>NC_090924.1:869616098-879616098 GCF_040938575.1 Ambystoma mexicanum | reverse complement strand
TTGGAAGGGGTATTCTCCTTCTGAACGTTCCTGGCTAATTCGGTCCATGCAGAACGACTGATCCGTTATTTTTATAGACAACACCCGTGGAAGCCGGGGTTTGTCTTCCTTCGGAGGGGGCATACTGTTACGACTGGCCTCAGGGGCAGATCTTTGTGGCATCGTTGGCGTTTCCCACATAGGATCAAGATTCATTACTCCAATATGGTGCCCGATGTGAAGGGTAACATTCCAGCCCTTCGTACGAGAGACAAGAGCGAAGCCCCGCCTCTCAGCCTCGAAGCAGTACTTGTTTCAGCAGTTCCCGTGCAACGACGCATTGCTACTGTCACCAGTGCCTACGCTCTGTGAGTTACCGTCTACAGACATGAGTTTCGGAACACGTTGTCTTGCTTCTACTAACCTTTTCTTTCTCATTCTCCATTCACACATAGGAGGGCTCCGTCCAGCATTCACCCTTCACGTAGGTTGCAGTCCGTTACCCTTTCCCTGATACGAGTCAGAGTCTCTGCAATCCACGTAAGTGAGTGACACTTTCCCATCTCCCTCGATTCTTAAAGAGAACCTCCAACCTCCCTTGGCCTAACATTCTACCCTTCTTAACTCCAGATTCAGATAGGAACTCTCAAACCTCCTGCCACCATTACGGCCGCGATATCCCTGGAACTTCCACGTCAGGTTCCCCGTCTTGAACCCGTATCGGTAGGTGCCCTTTTCCAAATCCCCTTTGTTGTTCCTCCCTTCCGGATTTAGGCCAACACTCTCTTCTTTCTGTGTTTCCCTAATCCAGATTGAACATTCCTCTCAACTACCTTTCAACAATAAACCGCTCTGGTTTACTTACCAGGTATATCCACCACATAAGAATTGGTAGAAGAATAAACTAACCTCGCGCTAACCCGTTCCTATTTTTTACTCTACAGTAGTCCACACAGTGACGCGCCCTGCACACTACTCTCCCGTATCTGAGGGTGTCACAGCGTCCAGTGATTCCGGGTGGATCCAAACACCTTCAAAGCACTCGAAAACCATCACTGGGTTTTTTTCCCCTCGAGGGTTTCCCAGGGTCTTTTCTCTCCGTACCTGTGCTTGAAGGTGCAGACAGAACGATACTGGGGGATCACTTCTTTCCTCGCTACTGATCTGAAGACCAGGTAGGAAGTCTTGCCTTTGTTGATTGTTTACTATACGGTCTGGTAGAGCTCCCTGAGGTATTTATCTAATATTGAACAGGCATAACACGGTAGTGGAACCAATACCTTTTGTCCTATTGAGAATTATGTCATTATAGCCATCTTGTTATAACTCTCTTTTCGATGTTCCTGAGCTTCAGCCATATTAGTCTGTACTATAGTTTGTACTGCTTTCATATGTTCTTTCAACCTTTGGGCAGTTAGGGACAAAGGAATGGTAGCCGCTCTCTTTCTTCCCAGGTCTCTTGTAGCATATCTAATACGTCTCTGGCCTCTGTCCCATAGAATAAATCAAAGGGGTAAACTCCTGTTGATGTTCGAGGAGTCTTCCTGATAGCAAATAAATCCAACAGTATCATGATATGCCAATTTTTACCATCTGCTTCTATCAATTTCTTTAGAATATGTTTGAAAGTCTGGTTAAACTTTTCCACAAATCCATCCATCTGTGGATGGTAAATGGAAGTACGTAAAGTCTTGATTTGGAGAATATCCTTCAGCTCAGCCATGAATTTACTCATAAAAGTGGACCCTTGGTCAGTCAACATTTCTTTTGGGAATCCTATCCTAGAAAAGAATAGGAGTTAATGCTTCAATATTTGCTGTGAAGTATTATTCCATAGTGGAAAGCCTTAGGGTAACTGGTTGCATAATCTATAATGTCTACGATATATTTTTTACCTAATTTAAAAGTTTCTAATGGTCCAACTATGTCCATCCCTATTGTAGAAAAGGGAACTCCTATAATAGGTAACGGTTGTAAGGGAGCAGGAGGAGGCAATATAGTACTAATTTTCTGGAACAATGCACAAGTGTTTATGAAGTTATTTATGTCTGCATACATTCAGGCCCAATAAAACATATTTATGATTTGGGTTTGAGTTTTTGCAGTTCCTAAATGTCCCCCGGTAAGATGCGCATGAGCCATTTCTAATACAACATTTGTATGACTCTTGGGGATTACAATTTGTGTTCTAGGGTTATCCGAGGTGTCTACATCTTCTCTATATAAGAGACTGGCTTTCAGAAACAAAAAATAGCCCAGCCTTCTCCTTCTTTCTTCCTCACATATTACCTGATTAAAGGGTTCTGCCAACAAAGGAGCATTATGTTGTACAAAAGCTAAGTCGGGTATGATTTCTTCTTCTCCCTCCATGTTATTATACTTTATTACTTGTTCAGGACCTGCTTCTCCAAAGCCCAGAGTTCCTCTTCCAGTCTGATCACTGGTTTTGCTTTCTTGCAATTTTGGGAACATAGCCTTTTCTAGTATTCCTTGGGCAATGTGTTCACTGACCTTAATTTGATATGCTTTCTTACCATTGTTTTGTATTAGTATCTTAACATCCCCTCTATTATCAGGGTCAATTACACCTGCCAAAACATCTAAGCCATAGCGCCATGCCAGGCCCGATTTAG
This sequence comes from Ambystoma mexicanum, assembly GCF_040938575.1. NCBI lineage: Eukaryota > Metazoa > Chordata > Amphibia > Caudata > Ambystomatidae > Ambystoma > Ambystoma mexicanum. Next base: position 879,613,486 of record NC_090924.1, on the reverse strand, counting down.
AGGCAAGTAGTATGTAAGTACCCCTGGGAGGAATGAGGATTCCGTATGTGGAGATCAAGGCCCTATCTCCAGGTTGAATCAATTCTCCTCTACTGCTATTTATGTCAAAAACCTATGGACTGTTCAGTAGCCACAGGTGGTGTGGAGGCTCTTTTGCTGAGTTTCTCAGGGGTTCCCCACTTTGTGCCAATTGATTCCAATCCCACTCCTTTCACCATATATGAGGGTTCAGAAATGTGAGGCGGACAACTTGATGAAAGTTTTCAAAAAACACCATTGTATTAAATCAAAAAGGTTGGATTAACGCCTCACTATCCCTGCCCTGATGAGGATTTCCCTGCCTAAAATAAACTAAAGGAAAGAAAAGGCTTCTATCTCTCACTCCTCACACACCAAATCAATAAGGAATTATATGGCAGTTTAACAACAACAAACAAAACAATACATATCCCATTACAATAGCTGCTTCTTCTAACACCCTGGGTGAATTCCTCTTCCCCAGGTTTAAGCAGGCCTTTCTTTAAACGTACAAAAAGGATAAGGGAATCCTGTATAATAACAAAAAGGTTTCACTTCAGTTCTTTTTTCTAATTCATCTTGACAACACAAAGTTCCAACTTGCATTCCAAGGATAGTTCACAAATGTTTAATAACACTCCCCATGTTCTACTTGTAGTCAAGGTCTTGAGACAGTTTCTTGTCATAAATAATGAATATTTCGTAACTTCATTAACTTTAAAGGAAATGTCTTTGTAAGGATGTTTTAGCACCACTTCAGTACTGCTTTATCAAAACAGACATCCATTAAGAACATTTCAAAACTTCATTAGTTTCGAAGCACATGTAATTGTCAAGAGGTTTTGGCACCAATTGTCATAGGTTTTACCCTACCACAGTACTTTATGAGCTTTTACCTGGCTTACACTCATGCCAGGTTTACCACCTCTGCAACAATGGTTACCAATGCCCTTGGTCTGGTTTACTCTCCTGCCAGCCAAGACAAACCACTACAGTTCCCTGCACGGGTATACTCTCCTGCCCGCGCAGAATCAATTGGCACAAATATCCAAGGCCTGGTATACTCCCTTGCCAGTCCCAACTACTAACTTCAAGTACCTTTGTGGAAAGGGTCACCTTGAAAGGTTTTAACAATGTCTTCTGCTAATGCTTCCCCACCTTATATTTAGAATTCTCTTCAGGGGACACAAGAATCACACTGGTGCTATTTGTCACACCTAAGTGTTTGCCACACGCAAGAAGGGGCTATGCTTCCATTCTCCTGAACTTCATGTACCAGAAGGTAAGCCCTCCTGATAATCTTGTTCCACCATTGTATGTTTAATCAAATTCTGATTACAATTTTTCCTCTTCGTCACAATTCTTTGGCTTTGGCAATGTGGGTTTAAGACATTCTCTACATCTGGGCAATCTTCGTTATACACTTTATGTTCATATATCTTCCCTTGACGTAATGAACCCTCCTTGACTTAGGCAAGTGCCTTCGTGTATGTCCCGTTTGGCTTTGCCAATGATCGCTTGGGTTCCCTTCTTTATGTACTGCCCCTTTGTGAGGTTGGTTGTTCTTATCACCCACTATATAGAAATCACCCCCTTCAGTTGGAATATTTGGGGTTTCGGTCTGCCAACTGCTTTTGTTTATATCAGCTTGGTATTTGTTAAAGTCATTAATCGGTTTAACATTAGGCCAGTATTAAAAAAATGAGTCTGGGTTCATGCAACGTGTAACCACGGAATGCTCCGGGGTCAAAACTCGACAGTAAACTCACTGGTGGAGTGTCCATCTATGTACTTCACTGCTCCCATTCCATCTCGTTCTCTTCTCCGATGCGGCCCGGCAACTTCTGTACTGCCTCCCACATCTCAGAGCCCTTGCAGCATTCTGGTGCTCACCTGCCACCACTGAAAACTGCACGTTGGGGAAAATCACAAGCAGGTGTGATTTCCGCTGCACGGCCCCTGCAGCTGTAGTCTCCCCGGTGTCTCAGTGCTTGCCTGCACCCACTGAACGGTTTTCACTGGGGAAAGTTAGAAACAGATGCGCTTACCGCTGCACAACCTCTGCAGCTGAAATCTCGAAACCACACGCCTCTCTCATGACCGGCATCAGCCGGTCTCGCCAGTTTGGTCCCAGCGTCCTAGTTCTTCCATGATTTCTTCTGATGCTTCATGGCGAGTATAAAACTCCTCCACCCATTACTGATGCCATTGCTCTCATGCTGCTGCTGTTTTGGCCCCCTCGCCTGCTTCCACACTGATCTGGATCTTGTTCTTAATCTAATGGTCTGCACCTGATGAGGCCTTTTATGCCTCTCAGCCATCCTCAGGTGTGGGTCATTAATCCCAATGGGCTGCACTCTGCAACCTTGTGCCTCTGCAGCCCCCTTCTACATCCCAGTACTCTGGGATTTCTGGGACTATCCCTATCACAAAAGTTAGTTCTTTTAATAGCTTCTATTTTAGAACACGCTATTAGGAGATTGGATTGTTGGGGAAAGTTACCTACAAGGATCTCCCATTTCTCCTGACCTGCTCCCACATGTGATCCTCCTGGCTAACACACCCCCAGGGTCAGGACCAGAAAGCCTCTGCCTTTCCCTGGCCACATGAGAGGGGTTCCAGGCCAGGTTCCTTGTCTGAATCATCTCTGATTCATCACACCCAGGAGGAGGAGAAAGGCAGAAGCTGGTAGCATGCGTGCATTCTGAAAAAGGGTGACCATCTGAAGAATGCTGGTGACTCTCTCCTCTGGCAGGGAAGCCTTTCCCGCCCTTGTCCAGGACTGCCTCGATAAACTGGAGCCTCTGGGAAGGTGTTGTGTTGGACTTCTTGAAATTCAGGGGAAAACCCAAGTCAAGCAGCAGCAGACAGGTGCCCACAAGATGACTCAACACCTGCTCCGGTGAGCAGCCTGGAATGAGCCTGTCATCCAAGCGAGGAAAGAGAGACTCCTCATCTCCTAAAACGAGCCGCAACTAATGCCATCAACTTCATGAACATCCTGGGTGCTCTTTGAACCGAAAATGGGAGCTCCCTATGACAAACCCCTTTAACCTCCTGTGCTTTTGATGAATCGGCAAGGGCAAGTAGGCATCCTGGAGGTCTGACACCACCAGCAAGTCTTGTCACTGTAGAGCCCGGAGAATCTTTCACAATGTCGCCATCCTGAATATGTCCTTCCTCCAGAACTTCTTTAAGCCCCTGAGTTCCAGGATGGGAGGGATGTCTCCATCCTTTTTAGGCACCAAACAATATCAGAAGTACTATACCATTCCCCTTTCTAAAACAGTACTTTCCTCACACCCCCTTGGCCAGCAGAGTAGCCAGTTCTTCTCCGATTGCCAGCTCCTGATCCAAACAATGAAGCATGGGCAGTCTGTTCAGAGGCCTGCACAGAAACGGGTGACTATTGTCTAACCAGCAGTAGTATCTAAGCATCAGAGGTGATCTCCTGCCACTTGTACAGGTGCTAGGAGATTTGCCCTCGGACGGGAGCACGGAAAGGGAGAGACCTCCGAATTTCAACACAAATGCGGCCACTGGCGTTGAAGGCGTCATTGACTCACTCCTCGATGCTCCCCTACCACTGCATGGTAGTGCATAATGTTTAAGCACCGACTTGGCCAGGGGAAAGTGTGCTTTCTGGTAAAATGGCAGCAACATCTCTCTCTGTATCCAAAGGAATAAGAGGATGATGGTGACGACTGCTGGACCGCCAAACCTAGGGACTTAGCCTAATCCTCAACGGATAGGTCAACCTTGGGACCGAAACGATGCTCACCATCAAAGGACATATCCAATAACTTTGACTGAATCTCTGGGGAAAACATTGTGTAAAGCTAGAAGGTCATACGGATGACTGTCAATGTCCCTATAGTACAGCTGATGCAATACACCGCCTCTATGACAGCTTGAAGTACCTGACAGGCCACATCCTTGACATCATTGATGATGTTGAGGAAGCCATCCCTAATTTCTCCCTTTGGTGAGGCGAGGCCTTCACGCACATTTCACAAAATGTTTAAGAACTTCGCCATTGTGCAAACGGCATTCATGTCCTTCAATGCCATACCCGCCCAAAGCAAAAACCTTTTTGCCTCGGTCCTGTGTTTTCTTTGAATCTCATCGTCAACAGCTTTGAATTCACTGTGGATGCCTGAACAACAAGTCCTTCAGGGGACAGATGACTCGATAGAAAAGCATGGTCTCCATGTGCTGGTTTATACTTCATCAGCTCCTTATCAACTGCTGAAGTCAAACATGGATGCTGCCATAACGCAATCAGCGGATCAGCAATCACAGTGTAAAAAGGGAGAACTGTCTGAGTGATGACCTTTATCCAAGATGTCAGAAGTCGTACTGCACCAGTGGCTTCACTGGGGCACGAAGGACCGAAGCAGCATCTGCTTTTTCAATTACCTTTCAAAATGTTGCATTCGCATGACCATGTGACATGGCTTGTAGCACGCCGAGGTCAGGGGACTTGCCTGGACCACTGGCGTTGTGAAGCCCGAACACCAACTCCATAAACTAAGCCTGGTCTGCTAGGAAATGTGGTAGAGGATCGTGGCCTGCTCCTGGCAACTGATTGAACCCAAAGGGAACCGGGTCACCTTTGTCATCAAAGATCTTCTTCATAGACTGAAAAAACAGCGTCCTCGTGTCCAGGGCATATGGCAGAGGAATGGTGGTGGCAAAACTAGGAGTGCTCATGTTTGAACTCAACATACTAACACCAACCGTCACCAGTGTTGACTTCAAGGGGGGCAAGCACAAGGACATTTGGCCCAACTCTTTTGCCTTTTTATCAGCTCCGTCAGATGCCCTAAATCGACTAAATCGCTGATGGCGTCAAGGCCAAAGCCATAATGGTCCTGGCCTTCACAAACAATTGCAACATTTGATTCTTAAAATCCTCCCACTCCTCCTTAAATGCACCCCCAAGAGGGAAAAGACTTACCCCCTCCATCGTCCACCAAACCGCTACAATCCCTCCTAGACCTATGCTTTCTTTTTTTATTAGAAGGCTTATAGCATGATAGACTACCTTGATAGGTAAGGTTGGCAGGTAGCTAGGACCTTCGTGTAGGGGCCTAGATGAGAGATTCTAGGCCCGCGTGGGATTTACATGGCCCCACTCCCATTATAGGCGATTAATACATACATTGCTCTAATCAGCTTCCACTCCTCAACCCCTAATTACACATTTTTCAAAACATGGTGCAGAGTGCATTTGAGCAGTACCTGTCATAGACACTCTGAAGTGCTTGCTCAGGGACTTTTACATAGTACTGTTTTTTTCGTCCTTTGCGTCATAACTTCATCCATAATCCTCACACATTTTAAGTACATATTCTGGTACCATCATGACAATATTTGGGCTTGCACAGAGGCAGCTCCCCTGCTGCAGAGGTCCCATGCAAGTTCTGGTGACGGACCGCATGTTTATGTTATGTTATGTTAATGGTATTTATATAGCGCACCGTCACCAACGGAATTGGTCCCCAGGCGCTCAGGCGGATCTGTAAAAGAGAAGGTGGGATGGGTTAGTAAGGTGAGGTGGGAGTAGGATAGTGAGAGGAATTGTATACTGTTGGCAGCTTCAACTCGGTAGACACCGGGTGCTGAGCTTTGGTGCGAGTATTGGATCGGCGTCAGTCCGCGTGTGCTGTTGGTGCGGCTTATGTGTTGTTGCGGTGTGATGCAGTGCGTGCAGCTTGTTGTGCAAGAGATGGTTGTGTGAGTTTTTTTAGTGAGATAAGTATGCAGAGAGTTTGAGCTTATATTGGTAAGTGGGTTATATGACATTTAACATGCTAACATTCACAGTTCTGTCCAAGTGTAGCATTTGTCGACCCAAACAATTCCGTCCAAGTGTAGCACTCACCAACTCCCACAATACTATCTAGGTATGGCGCAGGCTAATATTCTCAGCACTAAGTGTGGGACATGCTAACATTCAAGTTCCATCTAAGTGTGGCAGATGCTAACATTCACAATCCTATCTAGATGCGGCTCAGGCTAGTGTTCACAAGTCTAAGTGTGGGACATGCTAACATTCTTAATTCCTTTTAAGTGTTGCGCTTTATAAGAGGGATACTCTTGCCAGGTCTAATTTTTCTGCATGTTGGACCTTTTTCATCTGCTTTGCCTTCATTTATCTTTTAATGCAATGATCGCACGTATTCATGTTTTCCTCAACCCTGATCGTTTTCTTCCTGTAGGTTTTCTGTTTTTTTTATTTGAAATAAATCCCCTTACTCCCCCATGCTTCATGGACATCATGTTTCAGAGAACACACCAGTTTTCCAGCTGAACACGATGTCTCACAATCAATCAGAGATGTCAAGTGATAGTGGGTTCGATCTACCAGGAGGCTTCGTACATTACTAGAGGACTGTAGTAAACTATTACAGTCGTGGGTCGCCCGGTTTTCTTATTACAAGCATGATTAGCCATCAACCTTCTCTTGCAATAAGAAAATAAAGAGCAGAGTATATATAAAGTAGTCACCCGTGTATTTGAATGGTAGAATGCTTAGATTCATATTATGGAGCAGATAAAAACAACAGACGATCGCAAAAAGTCAGCTAGGCGTAGATCAGCAGATGCGTTTTGAAAAATGCACAACTGAATTCAGAAAACATGAAAAAGAAAAAGATTATGCATTCGACTGGGGCTGGTCTGCACAAGGCGAGGTTACCTACGGTGTGCCCTTTCCAGAAAGGAATTCTACTACACATTGTGAATGTTAAAATACTTTATGGATGTTGTGAGGCGTCTCTTAAGTGCAACATTGGCAGTATTTGTGCTACAGCAAATATTTCAAACCCTGCAGCCATAAAATGTAATATTTTATTAAATAGAATGTAACAAAACATTCTCCATAAAGGCTCTTCAGAGCCGTGACTCTATTCACGTTTCCCATGTTGCATATCTGTGTCTTGTTGGTTCGTTTTAGGAAGAGCAGCTGACTCGCAGATCTTTGGCCCACGAAGGGGAACTTGAAGCATATCCAGCTTCCTCTGCCTTTGCCTGTTTCCGAAATGGATGCTGGAGAAACTCGTGCAGAAGACGAACCTTTGGGTTAAGAGTAAAACAATTACACCAAATCGCGTTCATCAGCTCTTCATCTACAACAAATAAAGGTGTGACTCCAAATCACAAAAATGCTGTAAAATGTGACATACAGTAAATTTAACAAAAGGAACAATAAATTACAGGTATTTCATTAACTTTGATATTGATATTGTATTTCTATCTCGCTCGTACACAAGTGTTTCAGAGCGTGACAAGGCAAGGGAGGGGAGCAGGGGAGAACAAAACAACGATGTTACTAGGCCCAGTGACAATGAGAACACGCAAGTGCATGGGAGAGGAGAAAAGTGCATGGAAGGGGGAGAAGTGGAAAGTGAGGAGCAAAGGAGAAACAGATAAATAATAATAAATAAATAATAAAGGCAACACACAGTAGTAGTGCATCCAGCAAGTGGCAAGTTCTGGGTTTAAGGCAGCAGACAGGGTAGGTCTGATAAGTGCAGGAAGAAAAAGATGGGGGTGGACTGTATCAGTACAGATACAGCCACCAGTGCAAGGGTTGGCCCGGAGGCAGTGCAGGAGGGTGGCAGGGTGAGCAGGTACCTGGGCCGGAGGACAGAGGGAGGCCAGGTGCACGGTGCCAAGAGAGAACAGATCGGCAGGGGAGAGGGAAACTACATTTATATTTAAGGTCTACATCTTTTATTTTACATAAAATTTTATAAATTGGAAATGTGGGAGCAATGGAGAACGTGGGAGCAGCGTACACAGAGAGAAATAACAGATAGTTTACAGGCACAGAGGAAGCCTTGTGGGTGCCATGACAGTTCCACTGGACATTAAGATAGAGTTGCCGTATTTAAACTCTCGCCCTGTGGCCCCTGAGCAAATCAAGTCGCTGCGAAGCACAGGGAGGAGTAGAACATGAAGAGCATGAGGAGAATGAGAAGAGAAGGAAAAACACATGGTGGAGAGGTGGAACAGAGCACTCAGAAAAAAACGGAAACTGTGCAAACAGGGAGGATGAGCCGACCTGTCCCATTCATTATTGGGATTAACTAGCCATACAATAGAGCATAAAAAGAGGGAAGGAAAGCCATAGAGTGAGGGAGTTTGGACAGCGTCCACAAAGGTGCAGAGGCAAGTGGAAGAGAAGAGGTGCTTGCGAGGAGGCATAGATTATAGGGTGCAATACCTCAGGGCCTGAGAGGAACCAGGCAGGTGGGAAAGACGCTGAAATCACCCTGCTGTGTTCTATAGCCCAGGCACCAGCTGGGGCCAGAGAGCATGGAGAAGGAGGGCAGCACCATCAGCCTAATGGGGGCTATCGCCTAGGAACTGGTAAGGTGCTTTGATTATCAGAAAGACAGAGGAGTTGCTGGTAGCCAGGTGGGGTTATAGCAAGACCCTGGCAAGCATCAGAGTCCCATATGTGCAGATTAGAGCAAATACGTCTGTAGTGGGCTCAAGGAGGGGCAGGGCGGCCTTATACTGCTAGGTGAAATTAATATCAGTCTGGCAAGCACCCTAGCAGACCGGGAGACATTCTTGCTGCTAACTGTGTTGGATATCAATTAAGAAAAGGATGACTAATAAGTCCTTGCTTGTGTGATACAACAACCTTCAAGAGCCTGGGAAGGTGACTTGAGGAGACCAGGAAACACTGAGAGGCATTGCTGTAGAGAGTTGGTGGACTTGGGGAACCAGCCAGAAGAGCAGAAAGGTATTTGAAGGACATGGACAGGAGGTCTTATGGAATCTAGAGATATCAGGGTATGAACCATATGCAGTTGAGGCTTGGGACTCGACCATAGTGGATACGGACCTTGGTGATGTGCCTTGTATGGAGCCAGGAAGCACATTTATGGTTAATCCTGAATTCTGACTGCATCCCCCGTTACTTTGCCCAGAAAACTCTGTCTGCACCTACTTCGTCTACATTCACATAGCCATGCATTTACTTCGTCATGCCTTTACTTCGACTGCATCTTCATATTGTGAAGGTGGCAAGTGATGTGGTTATGAGTAGCTTTAAGTTGTTGTTGTGGGGGTAAAAGGGTGGCTGGGGGGAACAATATGGGCCAGTAAAGAAGGGGGCATAGAGGGGTCTACCACTGTAATGATAACGTGAATTCTAGGAGAAATGAAAGACAGGAGAAGTAAAGGAATGGAGAAGTAAAAATGCCAAAGTGAAAGTATAGATACGTGAATTCAGGTAAAGTAAAGACATACATGCCATCCTGACATCTTTTCTTCCTAGAAAGAATTCCATTTAAACTGAAGCTATCCTGGGACAATTAGGAATTCACACCCTCCTGTTCCTGTTGAGAATTACCCAGAGTTTCTGAAAGGGAAAAGTTAGGAGACGAGTTGGAGGGGAGGATCCACAGTTGAGTTGGGTCCACCTGAGTTAAGTCTTAAAACTCCAATATTATATTTATCCTTTTCATGATCGTTTAGCAAAGCTGAATAAGCTATCCTGTTTTGTTGAGAAGCTTTGCCACCCTTGTATACCTTCATCCAACCATTTCTTGTGTAAAATGAAATTGTTAACTTGAAAACCTTAGTAAGCTGCACTACAGGGGCATTGCCAGAGCTGTGACCTACCTTGAGGCAGTACAGGGGGTAGCTGCAGAGCCCCCTCCCAACCTATGACCATTATAAGTGATGTGAACTCTGAACTTGGAGACTCAGCATATATGACCCAGGAGCAAAGGACCAGGAGCAGGCCCACCTCTGCAGTGATTTAGGCTTTGGCAATACTGGTTTTAACTTTTCACTAGGGAATCCCAAGACTCAGAACAATATAGAGAGTAGAACAGACTTTTCAAACCTTTCTCTTAGGATTGTAATGAGAAGAGAATATCGCTGGGCCCTTTATATAAGGAAGGGTCCCCCACAACAGTCAACAAGGTAGATCCTCACTTTGGAGACAGGAGAACCAAGAAAATATTGTAACCACCAGGGCTCAGGGGTCTCCACTCTTGAATGGCGATACCTGCTCACCATGCACAAGAGCATATCCGATGACAAAACACAGATTGAGTGGTGCAGAATTAATAGAGCCTGGAAGCAGATGGAGAGGATTAATAGAAGAGCCACATTTAGTTGAGACTCAAGTGAGTGGAGCAGTGCAGAGCCAATGTCACAGTGGAACTTCCACCTGATACTAAGAAGTCTGCTGGGCCTTTTAATGCTCAGGATTCTGCTGATCCGTAAAGGAGGGTCAATGTAGGAATGGAAAGCAAGTAACCAATCTGAAGTCTTCAAAGAGAGGAGGCAAACAATTGGACAGTCTGAAACAGTGAGACGAACAAGTTACTTAGCAACTGGTAACGTTCTTTGGACTGTATGTTCCTCCAACGTATTCTACATTTTTGACATGCAATGTCCACAGCTGAGTACTTCGGAAACTTTTTCGGCAGAGGGCGTCCTGCGTCGATGACGTTGTGTCGATGTCCCTCGAAGGCCTCCGTTGAGGGCGTTGTCACCGGATGTTATAAATAGGACGCACAGCGCCCGTAGCCTCAGTTTATGTTTTTTCCTCCATAACGTGTGACACCAATGCTTGCTGGACTGCACATAGCCTTGAGGAAACGTAAGCTGCAATTGCATAGGAAATTCTCCAGAGGGGCAGGCTGGGAGGGCGATGTGGAATACGTTGGAGGAACATCCAGTCGAAAGAACGTTACCAGTTGGTAAGTAACTTGTTCTTCGAATGGATTGTGTCCTCCAACGTATTCCACATATTTGAAAGACTCCCAAAGCAGTACCAGAAAATGGAGGAGGGAAAGAATTTAGAGTACCCAATCAGATGGCAGAATAAAGAACTGCCTTACCAAAGGCCATATCAGGACCATGGATGGTATCCAGGGAGTAATGTTTAACAAAAGTGTGGATAGAAGCCCATGTGGCTGCATCACAAATACTCCTTATAGGAACTCCCCGCTGCAGGGCAGTGAAGTAGCCACGCCCCTAGTGCAATGAGCTCGTAACCCTTCAGGAGGGTCCTTACCCGTCAAACGGTAACATTCAATAATAGTGAGGATAATCCACCTAGACACGGTCTGTTTTATAACAGCCTGGCCCAATAGGTGACCAGCATATCCCACAAAGAGTTGATCGTCCACTCTGATCCTGGACAGCCTAGAAATATAAAAGCTCAGAGCTCTCCTAGGGTCCAACCTATGGAGTCGCTCCTCTTCCTTACCAGGATGAGGAGGAGGATAGAATGAAGGAAGAACGCTTTCTGGCTCAAATGAAATTCTGACACTACCTTAGGTAGAAAGGAAGGACGCACCCACAGTACAACCTGATCCTTATAGAACACAGTAAAGGGCGGCTTAGAGGAAAGTGCCTGCAGTTCACTCACTCTGCGAGCGGAAGTCACCGCAATCAAGAACACTGTCTTGAAGGACAGTAACCTCAAAGGACAAGAGCGCAGAGGTTCAAATGCAGCACCCATGAGAAATGTCAAAACCACATTTAGATCCCAAACCGGCACCTGGAAAGGAGACGGCAGGATCACATTAGTAAGTCCTTTAAGGAATTGAGAAATGAAAGGAATCTTAAAGTAAGAACATTCTTCAGACGAGCGCTTGAAGATAGACAGCGCCACCAGGTACCCTTTAATGGTACCCACTTGAAGGCCCCTGTGGGCCAAAGAAAGCAAAAAAGACAAAACCATGGGAATGCAACACTGAAAAGGATCAACATTTTGTCCTCTGCACCAGTCGCAGAATTTACGCCAACGGTACAGGGATTTTGTTGCTGGCCTCCTGGCCGAAAGCAACACCTCCATCACATCATCCGGGAGGTCCCAATCCTTATACCTCAACCTTTCAGATACCAAGCGTGAAGGTTGAGAGTCTTGACCTCTGGATGGAGAACCTGACCCCCTTCGCGCAAGAGCAGATCCGCTCGGAAGGGAAGACGGCATGGGGGCAGATGGACATTTTTAGAAGGTCCAGGTACCACGCTCTCCTGGCCCAATCCTGAGCAATGAGGATCATGTGGGATCCGAACCTCTGCAACCTCCTTAGCACTTGAGGAATGATGGGGACTGGAGGAAACGCGTACAGCAGTGGGAATGACCAATCCACTACGAATACATCTCCTAAGGCTCCTCTCAGAGGAAATTCCCTTGAGCAGAATCTTTCGCACATCCGGTTGGCACTGGTGGCAAAGAGATCCACTTGTGGGGTTTCCCAAAGACCGAAGATCTCCAGAAGGACTTACTGTGCCAACTCCCACTCGTGAGAGACCGTGCTCTGCCTGCTCAGAGCATCCGCCGCTGCATTTTCCTCTCCGGCCAGATGAACTGCCGAGAGCAAAATTCCCTGCTGGATTGCCCAGAACCAGAGCAGCATTGCCTCTCTGCACAACGGGAGTGACCCTACCCCCCTTTTTTGTTGAGGTAATGCATGGCCACTTTGTTGTCTGTCATTATCAGGACACTCTTCCCCCGTACAGACAGCAGAAAAGCCTTCAGGGCCAGCCTTGTGGCCCTCAGCTCTAACAGGTTGATGTAGAGTTTGGACTCTGACAGAGACCAACGACCGCTGGCGGTCAAGTCCTTGGCATGAGCTCCCCATCCTGTGAGGGAAGTGTCCATCACTACTGTCACCTCCGGCCATGGTTGCCAAAATGACTCACCCTCCATCGGGTTCCACTAGTTGGCCCACCACAGCAGATCCTGTGAGACCGAGAGTAGAATTTGAATGGGATCCGACATCTTGCCTGCGAACTGCGACCACTGCATCTTGAGAGCCCATTGCAGAGATCTCATCCGCAGTCTGGCTTCTGGCACCAGAAAAATGCAGGATGCCATGAGGCCGAGCAACCTTAAGAATTTGAAAGCTGGGAGACTCTGGGCATGTTGAAATGCGTCCACCATCTGCACAATGTGATGAGCCCTGACCTTGGGAGGCGAGCACTTCCCCAAGGACGTGTCCAACACAGCTCCAATGTGCTGGTGCTGCTGGGAAGGTGTCAGATGCGACTTCTTGAAATTGAGGGAGAAGCCCAGCCGATGGAGGGAGCGGCAGGTGACACCGAGGTGATCCAATGCTTTTTCGGGAGAACGCGCATGGATCAACCAGTCATCCAGGTAGGGGTAGACGTGAATCCCCCCTCGCCTGAGATACAATGCCACCATCAGCTTGGTGAAGACCCTCGGGCGGAGGTCAATCCGAATGGCAGGACCCGAAACTGAAAGAGCGAGTCGCCAGCCGCAAACCTCAGGTACTTTCTGTGCTTGGGGTGAATCGGCACATGAAAGTAAGCGTCCTGCAGGTCCAGAGACACCAACCAATCCTGAAGTTGAAGGGACTGGAGGACTTGAGAAAGAGTTACCATCTTCAACTTGTCCTTCCTGAGAAGTTTGTTCAGCCAACGTCAGTCCAGGATGGGTCTCAATCGCCCGTCTTTCTTTGAAATCAAAAAATATGTGGAATACCAACCCTTGTTCCTCTCTGCCACAGGCACCAGTTCTATAGGGTCTTTCTGTAGCAGGGTTAGGATTTCCTGCACAAGGAGCGGATCTGGAAGCTTCAAAGAGAGATTCCCCGGTGGATTGTCGTGAGGCCGCTTTAGGAAGGGAAGGCAGTAGCCATGGGCTATTGTATCCAAAACCCACGCATCTGAAGTTATGGCTCGCCATTCTTCGAGATGCTGAGACAGTCTGCACCCAACCGGCGAACAATGGGACATGGCTTCATGCTTGTTTAGGAGTGGCTGCAGCAGCGCCTGAATGCAAAGAGGCAGCTGCCTCAGCGGCTTTGGCACCTCTATTTTCCCGACCACCACAGGTACTTTTACGTTGACCCCTCTGACTGGCGGCTCCTCTCATTTCAAAGGAGGAGTAGTAACGAAAGGAACCTCCCCTCCACTGCTGTCCCCTAGGATGAAAAGGTGGAGGTTGACGCACTGTGGCGCTCAAAGATTCCGCCGCAGCTTTTGCGGTCTGCAACCTCTCAAGGCTCTCGTCAGCCTTGCTGCCAAACAAATGGGCGCCATCAAAGGGCATGTTCAACAGATGGACTTGCACATCCGGAGCAAAACACGACTTCCGCAACCACGCAAACCTGTGTATAACGGTGCTCGCAGTCCGTTATACACAGGCTGGACCGGCTAACACTGTCGGCCGTGTTCCAACCCGACTGAAGGGACTCACACATGGCATCCTTACCATCCTGCACGAGAGCAAGGAACCCATCCCTTTCTTCCCCTTTGGGAATATGCTCAGCCGCAAGAGAAACACAATTCTACAGAGTGTGTGAAAATCTTGCTAAGGCACAAGTGGAGTTGGCTGATTTCAGCACCATACTCCCCGCAGAAAACACCTTGCTTGCCCAACCGTCGAAGCGTTTGTCGTCCCTATCAGGAGGGATGGTAGGATACGCCACCTGCCTCAAGGTGGCCGCAGCCGCCTGAACCACCAAACTCTTGGGAGTGGGGTGAGTGGATAGGTAGGTGGGGTCGCTACCTGAAGGGCGGTATTTCTTGGTTAACAATTTGTTAACAGCCGGATGAGATTCCGCTGACTGCCAAGCAGCCACCACCCTTTTCTGTAAGGTTAGATGAAAAGGTAACACCGGGTCAGAGGACGGATCTTGATCTAAAATGTCTGTGAGATGATCTTGCACAAAATCTTCAGGAGGACTGGACCAGCCCAGATACTCTGAGACCCTAGCCATGAGTCTCCTGTAGGATGACTCAGCATGAGCCTCAGGCCTGCCAAATTCCAGAAAAAGAGGGGTTTTGGAAGTGTCCAGGCCACTAGTGTCATGAAGAGTTTGTCTCAGCTCTTCAAGTTGGCTATCCCCTGAAAAGACAGGAGCCCCATCAGGCTCAGCAGGGTCAAGATCAAAATCTGACCTCTCCTCCTCCTCATAGATGTCATCCCGAGGGAGGAAAAAGTCCTGCCTCAGAACAGCTGAAGGCATAGAGTCCACAACAGGCCGTACAGACTTAGAAGTAGCCTTCCTAGGAGGATCCACAGCAGTAGGGATCTCCGACGGCAAACTTTGACCAAAAGGCGCCGTGGACTGATACGAAGGCAAAGCTTCGACGTTGGTATCCAACAGACACGGCATCGACAGAGTCAACGCGACCTCGAGCCATTAGCACGTTTCTGCGGTCTCGCTGGGGACGAGGACTGAAACCTGGAAGCACGTCTCTTGCGACTATCCTGAGCCTTGTCTGAACGGGACCTCGAAGGTTCCCGATGAGGATCGTGCCGAGGGCCCAAGCCCGAAGGCGTGCGAGCCACAGATCAAGATCGTTCCTTGCCGGCTTTGTCAGAAGGCGCAGACGGAACTGTGCCCTGTGATTGCAAAATAACCAACATCTGCTCCTGAAAAGCAGCCCATTCCTCCGGGGTCGAGGAAGTCGTCGGGCAAGCCACTTTCCTCGCGGTGTCATCTTCCGAGGAGTACGGGGAAGGCGACCGGTGACGGTGCTTGCTAGAATGCCGAGATGAGGAGGACGAATGGCAGGAACCACTCCGTGACCGAGAACCCCGGGACTCCTTCCGACGCGGAGCGTCACCTCTCGAATCTTTTACATTTACTGGGTTTGGAACCCCTACCTACCTGAAGCTTTCCCTTACGCTCCCGCAAGGCCTTAGCAGTCAGCGACTGGCATTTGGAACAGTCGTCAGTGTCGAGAATTTTGCCCAAGCACCACAAGCAAATGCGATGTGGGTCGGTGATCGACATTTTAGACTTGCAGTCCTGGCAGGACTTGAAGACAGACCGCGGAGTCGGAGGGGTCGAAGAGGAAGACATTCTCCACGAAGAATACACGAGGCGCGCCGAGTTCTCAAAGCAAACACGTTTGCGGAAAAAACTGAGGCTACCGGCGCTGAGCCGGTGACGTCGCCCTCGGCAGAGGCGTTTGAGGGACATCAACCTGACGTCATCGACGCAGGACGCCCTCTGCCGAAAAAGTTTCCGAAGTGCACAGCTGTGGACATTACATGTCAAATATGTGGAATACGTTGGAGGACACAATCCATTCGAAAGAGCGAATATGAGGAAGAGACCTATATGAGGTTGTTCAGTAAGACAGCAGGCCAGGCTGAACCAGAATCAGACCTTTCAGAACGTGGTCAGAGCAGAAGAGCTGAGGCAGACCTGTTGAGCCAGCAGCATAAAGCTGGGATGAACACTTGAGACCAGTGATCAGAGAAATTCTGAGACTGAAAGTGAGACCCGTTGGCAGAAGGGTCTTTGAGGTTGTCAGTCACCTAGGGAGGACAATCTTGACAGCTCTGGTAGGGGTCGAGGTGTCAGGTGTGCACCATACTCTATTCCTTTCGATATGGCCCTTCCAGATCCTGTCTCTTCACCTGGTGGCCCGTAATAATGCTGTGCACTATTGACCAGGTTTCTCATTGCCCGTCTATCTAGCCAAACAATGGGTCCTAGTGGAGCCCCGTTCTACACCTCCAGTGATGGTGGCTCCCAGCCCCCAAAGTTACCTCTGTCCCATCATCCAACCTCCCACATGTGACTTTGCCACTGTGGCTACATGAAAGTTGAGGTGAATAACACCCTGTGTTTCTTTATCAAAATATCATCCACAACCGAGCTTGAACTCTGAACTTCAGTATTTCACCATGAACATCCCAGTTATGTTAAAATAGAGGCCCTGCGAGTAAATGGGCATTTGTATTCCTAAGGCATCGTACTGTATCAGCCACTCCAGGAGGAGGGGCCTTTCTCTGCCACAAATCATGTATTGGAATTAGTTAAAATACAAAATGCAGCGAGCATACTGTGTTACGTCAAATCGAATCGAAACAGTTAAAACAATTTCAGGCATCAGTAATATGAGCCAACACGAGAACACTCCAATACCTAAGTGGTGGGCATGAGTGTTGTTGAGATGTTAAATCACCTTGATCTTATATTTTTTCTTGAGCTTTGATAAACTTGAGATAATTATATCGAAAGCACTGTAGAGGTACAATTAGCAACAGGGTGACAGGGCAGAGCCAATCAGAAGACTCTGAATGAGGACATTAACCAGTGTTATTGGCTTGCCTTTCAACCCTGCTCGGTGGTTTCAGTGACCCAACATCATCTGAGTGCACTTTTACCACCTCACTTCCGCTCCATGCTGGCTCCGCTTGTTCCAGCACGTTGCAACAGAAAGTGTTATGGCAATGTTTCTAGGTACCCGTTTCACCTTTCCTCTGCAGCCATATCTGGTGGTTGCTTTTCAATTTTGGTTAATTATAAACTGAAACTATGTCCTTGGAGTACAGCTAGGAAGGAGATGGGATGTGAGGGGTACACACAATTGTAGGTGTTGTTTGGGTATTTACCTACTTATTGACTGCCCATAGCCATGCTACTCCATACGGTCATTTCCACTTCAATCTGCCCCCCACTGCCCAAAACCCATCCTCCTGGGATCTCTTTGCACTAGCTATATCAGGCACAAAGATCAAACTGTGTGCTCTAGTGCTGACCAATGTTATTTCAAAGCTGTCTTCCTTGAGTTAATGGCTAACTTGCAACTAT
Source organism: Ambystoma mexicanum (assembly GCF_040938575.1). Classification (NCBI taxonomy): domain Eukaryota; kingdom Metazoa; phylum Chordata; class Amphibia; order Caudata; family Ambystomatidae; genus Ambystoma; species Ambystoma mexicanum. Next base: position 879,595,898 of record NC_090924.1, on the reverse strand, counting down.
AGGCACTCTACTGGTGTAATAAAAATCTCAGGACCAATGGCGCCTTCAGCCATGTGATTTATAAGCAGAACGCATGTTCTTGCAATGAAGTCCTGCTAAAAACAAGCATTGGCAATGGCAACAGTTCTGTCTTGTGAATAGTTAGTTATTCGATAGGCATTTGCCAGGCACTTCTTTCATTTTCCCAATACTCACACAGGCCCTCATTACGACCCTGGCGGAAATCGAAAAACGATGGCGGAAATGCAATACCGCCATCGAATAGCGCTCGGTGCGATTATGACCCGTCACCGTAAAGTACGATGCCATTAGCGACACCGTAGTGAACGCCAACGCTAACTGCACCAAGTACGCGCACGCGCGCCATGCGAAACCGTAATTACCACCATGGCGCAAAGGTACGCGAATTCTGACCCTAGCGGACATTTACCTAACGCCATCAAGCATGGCGGAAAGTACCATTCCGCCATGGTGAGAAGTACGGCAACGCGAACCAACCGTAAATGGCCCTACTGAGTGCCTGTACACCACTCCCTGGCCACATTGCACAACTCCTCGTAGGTGCAATGAAGTCACACAATGCAACCAGTGAAATGTACAAGTCACCCATGCATGCCAACGAACAAATGAATGTAGGGGCTCCAAGTGCCTTGTGAGTGGCCATCCATATTTGCCATGTCACCATTGCCGTACTGATGCAGCACAGGCATGTGAAGGGTCAAGTACAGCAATATGAACTGAAATATGAGACAAAACAACAACAGGCCCCCATCGCTTGACACCAGTGTAAGGCAACATTCAAAGCAGTATCCTGAGGGAGACTGCACCAGCCCTGTACCCTTGCCAGTAAACAAACCAACCATCAGCACAAGCATGTACCACACAAGTTGGCAGAGTGACTGAGCAGCCAGGCTCATCTCAAGAGGGGCCAATGGGAGCTGCAGGGCACAGATGGCACGAATACAGAAGCTATTCCAATGGACATGACCTCAGTCTCCCTCCAAGAAACGCACGCAAACACAGGCACCTGTGACCAGCCATATTCTGATAATCACATCATTCCACCAATCCACCTGGCTGACCGGCATCTGTTACACAAAAGCTAATCCCCCGCCCCTGAGCATGACATCATAAAAACAGTCATAATGGCAGCCCCTATCCCTGACCTCACTGGGCTTCGTAGGCAAACGCGCCAAGTACAGTACCACGCAACTATAACCAGAAGCCGGAACCCAATGCAGATCTACTCACAATACATCGCTCCACAAATAGGAATATGCTACATTACTTGCAAAGAATAACGCTACACGGTCAATATCATAATAGAAATTTAATGCACTACAAAATCACCAAGCCCATACAGCCATTAGGCCATGAACTCCAAAATACATTTCAGTATTGTGGGCTGCATCCGCAATAAATGACCAGCTTCTGCTTGTGTGACGCCCTGTTCCTTCATGGTACACAGGGGCTACATACACGTTCAAAAAGGCAACATGGAAGCGCCTAGAACCGCAGGGCCGTCCCATTAGGTAGGCACTAGTCCAGCTGAAAGGTCGATATGTTGCTCCTAGCCACTAGTACTGCGTAAGGGCATGTGGCCCATTGGCGATCGTCCCATAAGATCGTAATGGTGCTCCACTGATTAACACGAAGCAGCAGGTGTCGGGAGTAAAAGCCATCTGCAGGAGTGGCATACAGATGGCAGCGGCAAAAGGGGAGGAGATACCTGTCACCCAAATGAAATGAAAAAGAATGGTATGGGCATCAGAACTTAATTTGAATTACTCACTTCAATGATCACACTAAATCTACAGCCATATGCATGTTAGCCCACTCAAAAGGATTATTCCCACCCAAAAATCACTTGCGAATCATAACTATATAAATCGAGGTGAATACACTATTACAAACGAGTCTTTGTGTGCATGCGTCTGTTAAAACAGAATCCATTAGATGGGATTAGTAACGTGCATAGACACAAGTGTTTGAAGGCGCGTCGAGACAGGGAGGGTTCAACAAGGGCAGATAGACGATGGTCCCACTATGGCAGCTCTGCATCACATAGCGCAGGGGAAGTGGATAGATTCCAAAAAGCCATGTACATGGTAAACTCTCAATTAAATCATCTGTCCATGCATCCATACATCATACCGTCATCCCGGTATGAAAACGCCTGATTATTTACTCACATAACATGTGAAATTTCCATTGAGTCTGTGCGTAATGCAGTCTGCAAAATCCACTGTGCTCCAGCCCGGAATTCTAGTGTTGTGAAGTAACATGTATTTGGGAACGTCCTGCCTTATCGTCCACTACGCTATTGCGCATCCCATACTATTCATATCAATCATTGCATTCTCGCCATGGCCCCTGTCCCAAGGACATTAAACAATAGAACTTAATATCTGCAGTCAGACCTGTGGGCGTCTCCTCGCCGCTAGCTGAAAACCGAAAGCGCTGTCCTTCGAATTCCACATTTGCAACATCACGTCGAAAAGGCATCTGTGACCGATTGAAATCACAAATTCATCCATGTAGTGCGGCAGTGTGTGAAAATGGCAACTGGCTTCACTCACAAATGGGACGCCCCGCCCGTCGGTGAACCTCGGTACAGTGCTGCATGAGGGTCCAGCGTTAATCGAGTACTACATTCCACTGACCCTTCACAAGTTTGTTCGCGACTGTAAAGATAGTATGTGAAACAATGGGACCATAGCAGAATGAACATATGAACCAATATTCCACTGCCATCGGGATTAAATACAGGATTGTAATAGCAAGATGCCATGCGTCGAATTGCAGCGTTGTGTGCGGGACGTGCTCGCCCAAAGGGGATTGCAGCTTGCACAGGTGGAATGAATCACCACAGGTGGAGGCTATACAGCCTGAAAACACATAAATTGCACACCCAACCCCCTCCCACAACCACACCCACTCCAAAATGCTACCGGCAGGACTAGCGATGTTGGCCCTGGGGGACCTGATAGCACTGCAAGTACTCCAACTTCAAGAAGAAGACGAACACCAACTACCACAACAACCGGCCACACAGAGGAGACGGAGGAGGAGGGCAAGGCAGGGCCAGCAAGGCCCACCAGCACAGCCACTACCACCACGCAGGCAGCCCGCAATCCCACGCCTCCGAGCTCATCCGTTCAACCTCACTGATGAGCAGATCCACACCCTCTACCGTTTGGACCGGGACACCATAACCGCCATTGTGGACATGACACACGCTGACCTTGCCAGCATGATAGATAGCCCAACCGCCATCCCACCCCTACTGAAGGTGGTGTCTGTACTACACTTCCTGGCCACAGGCACCTACCAGCACACAGTCGGACAGTTGCATGGCATTTCACAGCCACTGTTGTCACGGACACTATCGCAAGTGCTCGATGCCCTCCTGAAGCACGCAGACGACTACATCTCTCTACCACGCTCGGAGCAGGAAATTACGAACACAAAAGTGGGATTCCATGCACTTGCCGGCATACCGGGTTGCATTGGTGCCATCGACTGCACCCATGTGGAATTGGTTGTGCCACATGCCATGGAGGCCCAGTACCGCAACCGAAAACAATATCATTCTCTTAATGTACAAATGGTGTGTGACTCCAACAGGATCATTACAATTGTTGTGCCCGATTTCCTGGATCAACCCATGATTCTATGGTCTTGAGGAACTCTACAATACCACGCTACATGGAGCGACATGCAGGGAACAGATCCTGGATACTCGGTGAGTCTCATTTCATGCATGATAATGTGGGGTATGTGATGCGGCAATGACCTGGCAGGAAGGGGGGGGATGCGTACGTAGCTATGTCATTCCACAAACATCCTTTATTGTCCACATACAGGTGATGCCGGGTATCCACTGAAGAGATGGCTCCTTACACCACTCCGGAACCCACAGAACCAGCATGAGGAGGACTACAACCATGCCCACTCACGTACCCGTGTAGTCATAGAACAGGCATTCGGCCTACTGAAAACTCGTTTCCGCTGCCTCAGCAGGTCTGGCGGGGCACTCCTGTACCGCCATGAGAAGGTTGCAAAGATGGTCATGGCATGTGTCATGCTACACAACATGTGCGTACGTAGAAATGTGCCCATGCCCCCTGACGCAGGACTGCAAGCACCTGAAGATGGTCATGATGAGGGTGGGGATGTGGCAGCACCTCAAGGAGTCCGCGAGGCACAGGAGGGCCGTGAAATTCGTCAGATTCTCATAGATTCATGCTTCTAGCACTCACGCCTGGTGGCTGATACATGGACACGGGACTTGTGGCACTGTGTGTGTCTGGAACATGCACAAAATGGACTGTACGCCTATAAAGGCCTCGTACACAAAGATCAATGTCCACACATCTCATTGGATGATTGTGAAATGTTTATAGCATATGTGAAATTGTTACACACCCCATCGACCCGCCACCCAAGAAAGCCCAACACATCCCCTCCACCCTCCTACCTCCCCCCCGAACACCAGTGTCCAAAGATGCTCATTGTCAGTGGGCAGACGCTATTGCAAGCCCCCTCTCTGGGTATCAGGGGCACCCCTGCCTGTGGAGCGCAGGTTCCTCCCAGATCTATGTTGGGGGCTGCCCTGGAGGGAACTTGCAATGGATGATGTCTCTGCCTGCTCACGTCCATGCATGTCCCTAAGGGTTTGTGAGAGCTCAGTGAGCACACGGCGCACAGCGGCAAGTTCAGCACATACGTCTTTGGACGTCGCATGCAGTTCCCCCCTCAGGCTCTCGGTGCTTCTCTCCATTTGTACCCTCAGGCTCTCGGTGCTTCTCTTCATTTGTGCCCTTAGTGTCTCTGTGCTTCTCTCCATTTGTGCCCTTAGTGTCTCTGTGCTTCTCTCCATTTGTGCCCTTAGTGTCTCTGTGCTTCTCTCCATTTCTGACCTAAGTGTCTCAGTTGATGTTTCTATGGCTGCCTTTGTACCCCCACATTCATCAGCATGCTCCTTGAGGAGCGTGGCCAGTTGCTGCTGTTGCACGATCACCTGGTCGAGGGACTGTTGCCTCTGCTGGGCCATGCCCATTTGCGGTGGTGTCACAGAGGGTCTGATCACCTCATGTTGCCTTGCCACAGGGCTTGTGGGGGATGGCCAGTCGTCGTCTTGTGGGTGCCCCTGCGTGGTATCCTCATGGTGTACGGGATGAAACAAACAGGGGGATTGAGACAGGTCATGGATGGATCCTACATCGACAGCACCGTTTTCTGTGTCGGAGCATGCTGCCATTAATGCAGTGTCACCTATGGTGCTGCTGCCACCAGAAGCAGTGCCTTCTGTGGCATCCATTGGGGGGACCTGTGGTGCTGCTGTTGTGGGCATGCTGGCTGCTGGGGTGCCTGTTGAAGTCCCCTCCTGTGTGCTGCCACTTGATTTGTGCTGCTGCCGTGTCTTGATCCGTGCAGCTGAGGTGGAGGGTCTTTGGCCGTTGGTCTTGGCCCTCTTTGCAGGTGTGCTGGTAGGGGTGTCCTGAAGCTCGTCGTTTGAATCGGACCCTGTGGTGGAGTAAAGGAGGGCGAGCGTTATTTATGGGTCTGTGGAAATTGGAATGGCAATGTATCACATGCATTGGGGTGGTACCTGAGGGTGATTTGGGTCAGGGCCTTGGAGGTGGTTTCATTTTTGTGTGGATTGAGGATGCAGTTGTTTTGCAGCCTGCAGTTAGGGTGTGCATGCTGCACGTGTAGAGGGTGTTTTTAGGGTTTTTAATTATTTATGTATTTAAAGTGACTTTTAAAGTGCGCTATCAGGCCAATGTATGTGGACGTTCTCCTGGACATGTGTTTCTGTTGCACTATGTGGACACATGGTACTTCACATGATTGGACATTGTGGATTTAGCATTGTTTTATTTGGCCCACCTACCTGATTCTTCGGATGTCTGCACTCCTTTCTCCATCCCTCCGACTCCCTCTATACTCTCCATTCCAATGGTGGAGGCACAGATTTCTTCCCAGGGGGTCAACTTGATGGGTGATTCCGATCCTCCCCCGGTAGCTGTGGCAATGTTACGGTTCGTGTGGGTTGCGGGGTGCGGTCCCCACCGCACTTACCCGCTGTGCCACCAGGGCCCATATGGCCTTCTTGTTCGCAAGTGCCGTCCTGGTCATTTGCGTCGAGAAGACGACGGCAACATTCTCCTGGAGGGTCTCTGTGAGCACGGTGAGTTCCTCATGGGAGAAGTGGACCTGCCGCTTGCGGTCGCACGCTTTTTTCGCAACTTTTCCCATTTTTATTGTTTTCACTAGGGTGGCTAACGGGTTGGGATGTGTCTCAGGGTAGGATTTTTGATGCTTGTGTTGGGATTCTGATTTTATAGGTGTACGGCGTGCTGTTTCCCGTTCCGGGACCATGTTTTTACTTCCGTTTCCGTATATTTACGGTCACCGTATTTTGCGATTACCGCTCATTACGGTGACCGCTATGATGGGTGGCGGAATTGCACCTAGGGCGCCGTACGACGGCGGTGAGGGGCGTTTTGGGGACATTTCCGCCATCGCGGACTTTGCACTTCCGCCATGGCGTAGTGCTCGTGCCCGATGGGTCAGAATTAGCCGCACTTTACTCCGTCGTGCAATGGCGGAAACGCTATTTACGCTATGGCGGTCAGGTCAGTTACTTTCTGCCAGGGTCGTAATGAGGGCCACAGTGTTGTAGTTGTTACCATCTTATGACCAAGTGCTACCATTATGGCACTGCCTGTCAAATGTATATCATATGCCTACACAAAAGCCAACATTATTGTTTTGTTTTAGGTTTTATTTGCTAGGTCTCTTAAATTAAAATATGCTGTGATATTTGGGTCCTTGTCTTGAGTAAAATAACAACCACATTTTGATACAGTGGTTCATGCCTGATTCCCCCCACCTATAAGCACTGTAACAATCAGCTATCTCTTTGGGATTCAATAGACTGGGAAAGAACAGACGGCTTCAGTTAGGCCTGATGGTTTAGATCTAGTGACTGCAGGATGCATACAGAGCTCCCCCACTGATTTCAGAGGTGTAAACCAATCTTGCTTGATTTTTGAGAGAAAATGTCTGTATGGGCAAATGGTTCAAATGAAAGACACAAATCAGAACACGCATTTTGGGAGGCGCATTTCACCCTGACGAACATGCTGAACTTCTGATTGTAGGGGAATGTTCTACTCTGAGTATTCGACTTGAGAGAGATCTGCATACTCTCTGTCTGGATGTTTATAAAGGACAATATGCCGGCTTTGATGAAGGCATGTAAGCTCAAGTGAATGGTCACACACAGAAACCATGCCATGGTGAAGGCACATATACCAGAAAGTCATGTGCCACCCGGAAAGCGGGACATATCAATAAGGAGGAAAACGCATTGACAAAATATCTGTTTAAGGGCCTGATCACAGAAGTGTTTTATAATGGCACGAACCCATAGGAAAACGCTCTGTAAGATTTTTACTTCCTTCAAAATACTGCTTAATTAACTCGACTTCTCGGAAGGATGGGGCTTACTGAAAATAGATTACACGTAAAAAGGAGGTCACAAACATCAGAATACACACATAGCCAACCTAGATATTTAAACATGGTTGCGTTTCTGTGGGTGTTTCAGGCACATGTCCAGTAATGATTTGTGAGGGATCAAGTAAGACTCAATTTCGGTGTTTGTCAAAGACTTTTATTATCAAAAGAAAAAGAGGGGTGGGGGAAATCCTACCTATCCCTAACTCTATAAGGGGTTCCCTGGCTCAACAAAACTAATAAACGTCTGTGTCAGGATGTCTAAATCAAAAAAGAGTTCTCTGCCCTGTATCCAAAATCCTAAACTGACCATCACAGACTACACTCAAAACAACGTGAAAAGGGGAATGTCTTTGAGCTGAACACCTTCCAAAGTACCAAACAAAAAGGCCCTTATTATGAGTGAGCCGCTCCGGAAATAAGGTACTGCTAACACCGTTGCCGGCATCTTTTCCGGTCCGGCTCACTCCAAGTCTGTCGGTAGTTCAGGCCCTTACTGGCAGATAATTCACTGAAGCACCAGCACTGTTACTAACAGTGCTTAAGTGTTTCCATTCCGTCGAGTCCTATTGGACTCGACAGGAATGAGAACTTACCGTTCTGCCGCCACCCATAATATCCTGGTATTACCGGGATATAAGGCAGCGGAAACGGTAAGCCAAGGTTGCTGGTAGGCCACCGGTTACCGGCAAACTCGTAATGAGGGCCAAAGTCTTTAAAGTGAATAAAAGAAAAATAAATAAAGTTCCACCAGAGAAGGGGCCTTGCCTTCCCCTAGAGTCCTTCTGGTTATTCACAATGTAATTTTTGTATATTCCACAATCCCAAGGAGAACGGCTCTTCCCTTGAGTTTGTCTCAGTATACACAATACTTTACAATTCTTTCCCTGAACCTTTGATTCCCCAATTTCACTTTTAGATATTTTACAAACCCAAGGAGCTTGGCTCTTCCCTTGAGTTTGTCTCTGTTTGCATAACACTTTACATTTCAATCTCTGGACCTTTAATGCCTTTTTCAGAAATGGGTATGGTTCTTCCCTTTTGTTCCACAATTCAAGGAGGGTATCTCTTTCTCTGTTTTCTCAGCTTTTCCACAGTTTCTGGGAGGGAAGAGGGGAGGGGTCTGCCCCATTTCTCTAATACCTGGTTTCCTCTCCTGGCAGGATTTTATTTCGTTACTTGGGTGCGGATACCTGGTTTACTCTCCTGCCAGGGTTTCTTTTATCTTTTCACTTGGGTGCGGGTCCCAGACTTGCTGAGTACCTGGTTTACTCGCCTGCCACGGCTTTTTAAGTCCACTGAATATTTAAGTGCAGATCCCGGGTTCACACTCTTCATCAGCATTCACTTGTTTTTGTATGCATGCAATTATATTGTCCATATGTCGGGCCACTGACTTTTCGTCAATTGTTTTAAATGTCTCAGCTCCCTTGTGTGGGTTTCTACTCTTCACTAACAGTACGTGACATCCGCCCTGAAGCACCCCAGTATCCCAATCTCCTTCTCTGGGCTTACCGGTTCTCTCTGGCAGCATCAGCATCCCTCACGTCTCACCGATTCCTCTGCTGTCTGTACACTGACTGGGAGCACATCTCATCTGCATCTCAGTTCCCACCTTGCCTTCTCCTTCACTTGGCAGCTCCTGCTGCCCATGTCATTAGTGCAGCGAGCACTCTTCTGCCCAACTTCCTTAACGCTGTTCTCACCAGTTTCCTCACTCCGGTCTGCAGCTTGCTCTCCTCCCGTGTCCCAACAGGCATCAGGAGGTTTGAGTCTCTCATTCTGTTCAGGCGTTTCCTTTTTGAATGTCCCAGCACCTGTTAACAACCTCCAATGACTAGAACGCAGCATTGGCTCGCCATTCCAAGGGATCTTCATCACACCATCCCTCCTCCTCATCTGAGTGTTAAAAAGGGGGCGGGGGCGTTCATAAGTCCCAGCACTTGTTGTTTCAGTGTTATTAAAGGGATAGGAACGTATATAAGTCCCAACACTCGTTGTCTCAGTTTTCTGAAAGGGAAGGGGACATATATAAATCCCAGCACTTGTTAACATTCTCCAACGACTAGAACGTGGCGTTGTCTTCCCGCTTCTAGTGATCTTAATTCCTCTATCCCTCTTTCTCGACTCAGTGCTAAAGGGGAAGGTATGGTTGGTGACCAGTAAACAGTGGAGATTCCCAATCTACACTGCAATATGCCATACAAGAATGGGGAAAAGACAAATGGATGTCATCAAGCAATCCAGGCAAATAATTATTCAGGTATAATGTCCTTATTCTGCCTTCCTGGAGTTTGTCCTCCCCAGCGTGATCCTCCCGCAGATAGCCACCCCCCAGGGTCAGAGTCAGGTAGCGTCTGCTTTTCCCTGCCACGTAAGAGAAGCTTCCCACCAAGGAAGCAGTGACGCCATTGCTAGACTCGTCCCGGCCCCCAACAAGTGTATGGTTAAATCGGCTAAGCAAAAGGAAAAGAGTATGAAAAGCAGGGGAATATGAAACAAGCATGAATCTATTGTTCATTTATATGTCATTTCATCAGGGCTTTTAGAAGTATTAGGGCTCTAACAAAACAGTACTACATTTACCCATGTGTTACAAAAAGGTTTGTATTTATATTGACTTGTGCAGACCACACCTATCAAATATACTACAAATAAGCAAAGCCGAACAAAACTGGGGGCCCGCCACAGCGTTTTCATATTTTTCCTAGGCCTATGAAAAATAACTTTATTGTGTGATTTTGTGTTCTTTGTTTTGTCAGTGCTCAAGTCATTTCTGGATAGCATATTGCACAAAAGTAAATACGGTGACTGCTAATATGTGCTAAATTGCAAAGAGAATTAAATGGGCAATTAGCCAAATTCCAATTGCCTCACAAAATCTAATCATTTGTTTCATGGAAAGCATTTAAAAGATATAAAATTTTCAAATTGTCTGGAACAAATTCTTAATCAACCACGCATATCAAGCGCCAGCACTTCATCAGGTAAACAGACCTTCGGTCTTTCATCAAACAGCTAATAAACTGCTACAATTACTTTATACACAGGTCAGCTCAAACCTATTAACTTTATACTGACAATGCAATACTAGTGGCAAACACAATGCACAGCATTTTACTTGTTTAAAGAAGTTTGAAGAAGACTGTTTAGCATCATCCTGCTCCAAGCTGACTTCCTCCAACACAACCATTTGCAAACTAGAACATTTTCCATCATCTTCTTAGCCACATGGGTACTTGCATAGGCCATTACCTCAAGATAATGGCATGAAAGCAAAGTAAGGAAGAATCAATTATGCAAGTTACACAGCCTGTTTTTAATCCAGACTTAAACCCACACTTGCAAGCATTTACCATTCAAAATGGGCTAATAACAACACTTGTTATTACAGTGCTTACAGGCTGGAAGTGTTGGCACGTGGAGCAATATGTTATGTTATCTTATGTAACTGGGATTCATGCTGCACACCATTGTCGTCTGCATGGTCCCCAGGCACTATGGCAGATCTGATGCGACACCCCTTCCTAATCTCCTCTGCATTATTGCACCCTGCCCTTTACCGTAAAGAACTCTGGTGCCCACCGGCTATGTTCGTGCTATAGCACATCTCATACATACTGGAAATGAAGGACACCACCAAGAAAAAACAAGCAGTGGCAAAGCCAATAGATTTGACTTTTGTATAAAAGTCTGCAAAATGTTTGTGAGTACCTGGGCATATGATGGCAGTGCCTGCTAATTCCTAATGCCTATATATAAGCCACACATTTTTGGCTTTTTCAATGCTTGCTTTACTCGCAGCCGTGTAAGCCCTGAACGCTTTGCCTTCTGTACACACTCATTTTTGATTTTGGTGCATTTGGTGGTGCTAGCCACCTATGTGCCAAAGCATTGCTAACAGAAAAGAGTGAAAAATGGGGTTTGGAAAGCAGGATATGTGGTTGGCATGGTAACTGGAAATACTTTGGAATGGAATAGGAAAATCACAGATTGTTATTTTCAGTCTCCCAGTGCCGTTTAAAAGAATGGGCATGTCTCTTACAATGATCCTACCAATCAAAAAAAACGCTATTAAAGCATGTGCTTTAATTTCATTTTTGTTGCAGCGTGATCCTTCCTAGTAACTTGTCTGTTCTAAGGATCTCCTTTCTAGTCTCATCTTAACATGGTCGCTCTCCCTTGCCCTGCCTTACTGTCTTTGCATGAGGCGTTTCAAGTGAGCGCTTCTCCTTGTCAGTTCTCCCCCTCCCCCAGCAGGACCTTGCTGCATGCCAGGGCAAGAAGGTGAGTCAACTGCCAGGGAGCTGTTGTTGGCAATGGCTGAGCGTGGCAGCCGTGTCAGGCAGCAAGATAGTTTAGGTGGCTGTTTGAGCTTGAAGTATAATGGCGAGGTTGAAGTAGTGTCCTTTAACAGTGAGGGCGCTGAAAACATGGGTTTAAAACCCGAGCATTACATTAGCATTGAGTTGTTCCTCCGTGCTTTGTGTGACTGCACGCAGAGTGTTTGTCATGGCGCACTGTGTTTGGTAAGATTTCCACAGACCTGGTAAATCTTCCTTTCCTGGTTCAACCCCAGAAATTTTTGCTTTTCTAGTGGGATATTTTTCATTAATACCTCAGTGAGTGAGAACCTTTTTCCACACTCACCTAATCTTGAACTCTTTTTATGGGTGTCATTTTTAAGACTCTTCATAGTGTCTTTTTAAAGTTATCATGTTTAACAACTTATTGGCAATAAGTGCCTGTTGTTGCTGGGTTGCCCTAGGGGCTCCCCATTTAACTTTCTTGCGCTAACCTGGAGTGAATTACAGTTCCCAAGGGTAGAAAGGATCTTTGGATCCTTTTTACATTTTATTCTGTGAAGCCAGCACACCCCACCTTATGTGGAGTGCTGGGGAGATACAATTTATCTCCTTTCACATTTAAACTGTAGCAATTCTGTTACAGTGACAAGCTTACCTTTAATGGCTGGTGGCAGTGATACCTTTTACTAATTTGGTGCACCTTTACTGCGGGATGTGATAACAGCTGCAGCAAAGGCACCTAAGGGTGCTCATTTTAACAAAATGGCCCCTGTCTTCTTTTTCTGCCATTTCAGTGTTTCTTGTCATTTCGTGTTCCTTCCCCTGACATCCAGGGCGGGAAATTCCTTTGTATGATTTTTGTCAGACCCAGGCTCCAGTCAGTCTGTAAGCACAGGAAGTGGGGGAGGAGTCCAAAACATCCCCATCCTTTGTCTTATGCCTTGCTTCAACTGTGAAAAATCCCAGTGGGGGGCTGGCTGTCCTGATTGGACAACCAGACGCCCCTTTCTTGTAAAATGCGGGGAGAGAATGCAGAGGTTGTGCTGTAATTCCTGATAAATACTGGAAACCTGGAAGCTGAAGTCATGTCGACCACTGGAACAGAAAACCGAAGAGGATGACGAAGGAAAAGCGGCAGAGATGATTTCCAGCGACCGGAGAGCCTGCTGTGTAACCGGAGCCTGCTGCAGACCTTTCTTCTAATCGACCTGGGGTCACCGAAAATGATGACCCAAACCCAGAGCCTGGTGAGACCCACTAGAATCAAGAAGACCCGCATTTTCATGGGTTGCTGCAACCTTGCGTTCTTGCAATACCCCATTACCCTGGGACCTCCAGCCACTGTGCGGTGCACGGTCTTCCGAATTCCGAATCTCACTGAAACTTTGTGGGCCTCTTGGTGTATCTCTAGAGACACGAATCAAGTCTGAGAAGTCCCCTCACAAGAGTGCTGGACCTTTGTACTGATGAGAATTCAACCGCAATATTCTGTCTTCTTCTGTGCTCCTTGAAAAGGCGCCAAATCCACAGAACCGCATTCAGCCACGAGGGAAATCTTGCCTAGAGCCTTCTTCATCAATCCCTGCTGCAAAGTCCCTTCTGAGGTCTTGTGTTCAGTCTCCAGGACAAGGAATCCACTGACCGGGTATTTGGCTGCAGACCCTGAAGTTCTCCTGCTGCAATCTCTTCTTCATTGCTGAGGTACTGTGTTGGCTTGGGCATATACTTACCTTAAGCCTTTTGGGATCTCTGTGTAGTCCTGGGGTGTTTTCTGTGATTGGGAGGTCACTCATCCAGAGCACCCAGTCCCACTGCTAGAATCCTGCTGGGGTGTCTTCTGTGAAGCCCCTGGACCCTCTTCTAACTCTAAAAGTAAAGTACTCACCTGTTTGTTTTCCTAAGGAACTCTGACTTTCGCTACTAAAGAACTTATGCTAACACTGCCTGTTTGTCACTAGTCCTAGTGACCCCCCTTCTGCCACTGAGAACACTCATGCTCCAAGAATAAGGGAAAATACTTTGAAGGGATTGGGACTTCTGCCTAGAAAATAAATCAAGTGTTTTACTTACTTGTAAAGAGTTGGTTGGTAACTGTAATTCTAAGAGTGAACAGTTACTAAAGTTCTTACTGATCTGGAATGTGTGATGCACTATTCTTAAAAGTATGGTTAACATCTTTTCTTCCTTAGCCACTGTTTTGCCAGTCTAATAGAAAGTAGATGTGAAGGTATTTTACTCTCCTGTGATTAGGTTGTGCCTCTTTACAAAAGTAATGTGTTGGTTTCACCAGATTGTTCCCGTAGGGTAATTGTATGACTGTCCCCCAACTGGGTCTTGCTTCCCCTAACTTGCTGCTAGCCTGTCCTTAATAAGTCTACATTAGGTTGTTGCCTACCTAGAATAACTATTCAGTAAAGTGTGACAATGGGTTTTACTTTCCCCTTTATTGTGAAGTCAAAGTATGTGGATTTTACTAACCTTGTGTTAGCTGTGTGCCATCCAAAATAAGTTACTAGAGTTACTGCTTACCTCAATCTGGGGTTCCCTGATTTCAAAAGCATCGGTAATTGTATATTACATCCTTAGGTTTTACTCACCTGGTATAGCTGTGTGGTATGACAAAAGTAGCTATATGTTTTTACTGCACTTAGGATAAGTGTTTCACTATTCACTATTCACCAAAAGTATATTGTCCAGTTGACTGTTTTTTTAAAAAACTTTATTTTTGGTTTTTCTCTTTTGGTTTTACATAACAACAACCATACAAGCACCACTTGGGTGCAACTGCAATCCCAGTGTAACCCCAGCCCGCCCCCCTCCCCAGCCAAGCCGCGTCTCTGTTAGGAGCAGGAGTTATATATTGATTGGCTCGCTCTTTTAGTTGTACGAGGCTGTCAGTGCCGTGGGCTCGTTAGTGTTTGATTCAGTTATTTCCTTCAGATTGCTCTCCTGAGTCTGGGTCTGTTGCTGTTGTAAGCAGGTATGCGACATAGAGGCCCCAAATGTCTGGTGGGCGCGTATGTAGTGGGAGTGTACGCAGATATTCGGTGTCTAAGTCTTGGCAGTACAGGATGTCTTTTTTCCAGTCCAGTTGACTGCCCTTGTATTACTAAATGTAGTCTGAAAGTAACTATTGGTCTTTTCCTCCCAAAGAATAGGCTTGACCTATACTAAATGTGTATAACAAGGTTTTGACTTCCCTAGAACTACTGTTAGGTGTTCCAAATAAGGTTTATACTTGGGTCTATGTGTGCTTTCAAGTATAGTGTTGTGTTTTTATACTGTGATTTCTTATAATGTTTTAGTACTTACTTACCTCTAGATTTATCTGGGCCTACCCGTATTTAAATAAATCCTTTATTTTTACAATATATAGTGTTTCAGTGTTTCTTTGCATCATTTGTATTACAATTTCACTTGTACTGCTTCTACTGCCCTCTCTCCCTCCTAAAATAAGCCTGGCTGCTCTGTCTACGCTACCCTATACTCAGGTGGTGCAGCCTTATACTAAGAGTGGAGTCTTGTGCTGCCTCAGTTGAATGGTTTTACTAAGCCCTTAGTTGGACTTCAGAAAAACGGTCCTAACACACTGCCAAAACACGGCATTACAGTATGCTGGGAAAATTTTATCTGGGCCTTTTTTTTACCGTGTCATATCTGTTGAACGATGTTGCTTTTTGACGGCACGGTTCTTTATTGTTCAGATAAAAAACAAATTTATGAAAGGTGCAGTGCACCCCGAAGCCACAGTGCTGTGGCTTTCGTGCAGCGATGCAATCTGCTGCGCGGGTGTACGCTTTATGAGCCAATGCTCTGTTTATGCCAACAGAGTAAAAATCTCATGCTAAGAGGTGGTTTGACGAGCACAGAATGGTGACTTTGTGTGGGTCTGGTGGTTATGGAAATTAACTATTAAGTGAGTGCAGACCGGTAGTTTTGGTCCCATGGTGGTTCTCTCAGTGGACTGAGGGCCTCATTCAGAGGTACGTGTTATCATGGAAAAGTGCTGGGTCTGAGTTGACACTTTTCCATGAAGACATGTATTCTGGAGTAATACGTGAGTGGCGACAATAAACGAAGTCCGCCACTCCAGCAAAGCTGTGCTTTATGGCATGGCAAAAGCCTTGCCAACCACCTCACATGTAAGGGGCTGGCGAGGACTGTATTTAGAGGCCAGATCACCCTTCCTGCACCAGCCAAAAGTGGCGTTCATTAACGGTACCCTAGGGCCGTCAAACAACACAGAACACTTTGCCCAATTTTAAACATGGCATTTCTCAGACTGCAGGACCATTTTCTAGTTTAATTAAAGTTTATGAAAACTTTCTTCAATTAGAAAATTGGCAGTCATTCGTGAAATGCTCGAAATGCCTCTGGAGCACAAATTCCCCCCCACCCCCACACAACGTGTGATTTCCCCTTCAATATTTCCACCCATCTCAGAATGATGGTGCTGGAAACTGGAGGGGAGCATGCCCGCTTGCCACACTATAATTCGCACGAGCTCTGAATCAGGCCCTCAGTGGCTTCGGAAGGAGATCCGCTCGGTTTCTGCAGTAATGTGGGATAATATGGAATGCTCGCGTTCAAAGATACATCCGTGGTTTCGGGCTGGGATGCAAGCTAGGGCCGCTTCGTTTGAGCAAGAAGAGCGTGGGCGTGCCCTGTGCTGGATGCAGGTACAAGAAAAGCATGTATTAGCACACGTGTTTATTGTAAAACCGACCAGGTGTGGGATTGGGCTGTTCCTGCTTTAAGTAAGTGTCCCGTGATGGGTGTCCGAAGAGCACACTTCGTTTAAATAGGAAGAGCTTTGCGTGGTGTGCGGCGCTGGATTAAGGCGAGCTGTGCGTGTGCGGCGCTGGATTAAGGCGAGCTGTGCGTGCGCGGCGCTGGATTAAGGCGAGCTGTGAGTGCGCGGCGCTGGATTAAGGCGAGCTGTGCGTGCGCGGCGCTGGATTAAGGCGAGCTGTGAGTGCGCGCCGCTGGATTAAGGCGAGCTGTGCGTGCGCGGCGCTGGATTAAGGCGAGCTGTGAGTGCGCGGCGCTGGATTAAGGCGAGCTGTGCGTGCGCGGCGCTGGATTAAGGAGAGCTGTTAGTGTGCGGCGCTGGATTAAGGCGAACTGTGCGTGTGCGGCGCTGGATTAAAGCGAGCTGTGAGTGTGGGCGCTGGATTAAAGCGAGCTGGGCGTGTGTGGCGCTGGATTAAGGCGAGCTGTGAGTGTGTGGCGCTGGATTAAGGCGAGCTGTGAGTGCGCGGCGCTGAATTAAGGCGAGCTGTGCGTGTGCGGCGCTGGATTAAGGCGAGCTGGGAGTGCGCGGCGCTGGATTAAAGCGAGCTGTGCGTGTGCGGCGCTGGATTAAGGCGAGCTGTGAGTGCGCGGCGCTGGATTAAGGTGAGCTGTGAGTGCGGGGCGCTGGATTAAGGCGAGCTGTGCGTGCGTGGCGCTGGATTAAAGTGAGCTGTGAGTGCGGGGCGCTGGATTAAGGCGAGCTGTGCGTGCGCGGCGCTGGATTAAGGCGAGCTGTGCGTGTGCGGCGCTGGATTAAGGCGAGCTGTGAGTGCGCGGCGCTGGATTAAGGCGAGCTGTGCGTGTGCGGCGCTGGATTAAGGCGAGCTGTGAGTGCGCGGCGCTGGATTAAGGCGAGCTGTGCGTGTGCGGCGCTGGATTAAGGCGAGCTGTGAGTGCGCGGCGCTGGATTAAAGCGAGCTGTGCGTGTGCGGCGCTGGATTAAGGCGAGCTGTGAGTGCGCGGCGCTGGATTAAAGCGAGCTGTGCGTGTGCGGCACTGGATTAAGGCGAGCTGTGAGTGCGCGCGCTGGATTAAGGCGAGCTGTGCGTGTGCGGCGCTGGATTAAGGCGAGCTGTGAGTGCGCGGCGCTGGATTAAGGCGAGCTGTGCGTGTGCGGCGCTGGATTAAGGCGAGCTGTGAGTGCGCGGCGCTGGATTAAGGCGAGCTGTGCGTGTGTGGCGCTGGATTAAAGTGAGCTGTGAGTGCGCGGCGCTGGATTAAGGCGAGCTGTGCGTGTGCGGCGCTGGATTAAGGCGAGCTGTGAGTGCGCGGCGCTGGATTAAGGCGAGCTGTGCGTGTGTGGCGCTGGATTAAAGTGAGCTGTGAGTGCGGGGCGCTGGATTAAGGCGAGCTGTGAGTGTGTGGCGCTGGATTAAGGCGAGCTGTGAGTGCGCGGCGCTGGATTAAGGCGAGCTGTGTGTGTGTGGCGCTGGATTAAAGTGAGCTGTGAGTGCGCGGCGCTGGATTAAGGCGAGCTGTGCGTGTGCGGCGCTGGATTAAGGCGAGCTGTGAGTGCGCGGCGCTGGATTAAAGCGAGCTGTGCGTGTGCGGCGCTGGATTAAGGCGAGCTGTGCGTGCGCGGCGCTGGATTAAGGCGAGCTGTGAGTGCGCGGCGCTGGATTAAGGCGAGCTGTGTGTGTGTGGCGCTGGATTAAAGTGAGCTGTGAGTGCGCGGCGCTGGATTAAGGCGAGCTGTGCGTGTGCGGCGCTGGATTAAGGCGAGCTGTGAGTGCGCGGCGCTGGATTAAGGCGAGCTGTGCGTGTGCGGCGCTGGATTAAAGTGAGCTGTGAGTGCGGGGTGCTGGATTAAGGCGAGCTGTGCGTGTGCGGCGCTGGATTAAGGCGAGCTGTGCGTGTGCGGCGCTGGATTAAGGCGAGCTGTGAGTGCGCGGCGCTGGATTAAGGCGAGCTGTGCGTGTATGGCGCTGGATTAAAGTGAGCTGTGAGTGCGGGGCGCTGGATTAAGGCGAGCTGTGCGTGTGCGGCGCTGGATTAAGGCGAGCTGTGCGTGTGCGGCGCTGGATTAAGGCGAGCTGTGAGTGCGCGGCGCTGGATTAAAGCGAGCTGTGAGTGCGGGGCGCTGGATTAAGGCGAGCTGTGCGTGTGCGGCGCTGGATTAAGGCGAGCTGTGAGTGTGCGCGCTGGATTAAAGTGAGCTGTGAGTGTGGGGCGCTGGATTAAGGCGAGCTGTGCGTGTGTGGCGCTGGATTAAGGTGAGCTGTGAGTGCGGGGCGCTGGATTAAGGCGAGCTGTGCGTGTGCGGTGCTGGATTAAGGCGAGCTGTGAGTGCGCGGCGCTGGATTAAAGCGAGCTGTGCGTGTGCGGCGCTGGATTAAGGCGAGCTGTGCGTGTGCGGCGCTGGATTAAGGCGAGCTGTGAGTGCGCGGCACTGGATTAAAGCGAGCTGTGCGTGTGCGGCGCTGGATTAAGGCGAGCTGTGAGTGTGTGGCGCTGGATTAAGGCGAGCTGTGAGTGCGCGGCGCTGGATTAAGGCGAGCTGTGTGTGTGTGGCGCTGGATTAAAGTGAGCTGTGAGTGTGTGGCGCTGGATTAAGGCGAGCTGTGAGTGTGTGGCGCTGGATTAAAGTGAGCTGTGAGTGCGGGGCGCTGGATTAAGGCGAGCTGTGCGTGTGTGGCGCTGGATTAAGGCGAGCTGTGCGTGTGTGGCGCTGGATTAAGGCTCGGGATGCAAAGTGTACATTTCAGTTACATCCCACGTTTTGAACAAACGGCTTTACTGTACATACAAGGCGCACTTGGTGCCTAGAATACTATTGTGAAGTGATAGCCAGGGATGCAGGTTTGTATAAAGAACTGGATCGTTTGTTTAACTGCTTGGCAATGTCGCAGTACTAGCATGAAGCTTTAAATTTTGGTTCATAACGAAGAAATTAATTCTCAAAGGAAACCATATAGTTAATCTTAAAGCTCATTTAACTTGAAGCTCGGAAAAAATGTTGGGCATTCGTAGAATGTTTCTACACATCCGGCAGCAAACATATAACATTTGATGGTGGAGGTATGTCTGCATTTAGTAGAGGCCGCCATCTGTTCCAACAACGGGTGCGTGGTCCGGTGGATAATAGTTTATTTACGGGAACTGGCAACTTGCATTAGGCATTATATACTAATGCTTTACGTTGCACTTTGTGTTATATATCAAGAACAAGGAACGAACGAACGTGGGCGAAGGGACGTTCTCTGTCCTGTTGCTAAGAACGTATACTGCGCCCTCTGGGATTGTTGAACAGAGGGATGTATGTATTACTCCTCCAATGAACAAACGAAAGATATTTTACTCTCGAGGGATGCCTCTTTGATCAGTCTGGCCTGTGCATTACCCACCCCTACTCTCCCTACCACCACTCTCGACCTTCACCCACCCACTGTAGCCCCTCTCTTAACCCCACCCCCACCAACCCCACTCCCAAAAACTCTACCCAAACCCACCCTACCCCCACTCTCTACTCCCACCCTACCCCCACTCTTCCTACACCACCCACTCTACCCCCACACAACCTACCACATTCTCTCTACCTCCACCCACCATAGCCCCATTCTCTCTAAAGCCACCCACCTCGATTATCTCTACGCCCTCCCTCGCATCCTACCTCCAACCACTCTACCCCCACCTACCTCCACTCTTTATCCCACTGAACCCTCATTCTCTCTACCCCCCCAGAGCCCCCACTCTAACACTGCCCACTACACCCCACCTAACACTCTCTTAAAACACAACTCTCTCTACCCCACCAACCCTAACCAGCGTTCTACCTCTACCCACCCTAGCATTGCTCTAACCCCAACCATCCTACCCCAGCTCACCCAAAGCCCACTCTCTCTACCCCTACACACCCTACCCCACACTACCTCCACTCTTTCTACCCCATGCACCCAACCCCCACTCTTTCTATGCCATCTTTTCTATCCCGACCCACGCAACCCCCACACTCTCTACCTCCACTCGACCATGCCCCCCAAGCTCTCTACCCCCGGCAACCCCCACCAACCCACCACTGCTCACTCTACGCCACCCACCCTACCCCCTCTATGTCTACCATCACCCATCCTACCCTACTTCCTACCCCCACCCACCCTATGCCCACTCTCTACCCCCACACACCCTACCCCCCACACTACCTCCACTCTTTCTACCCCATGCACCCAACCCCCACTCTTTCTATCCCATCTTTTCTATCCCCACCCACGCAACTCCCACACTCTCTACCTCCGCTCGACCATGCCCCCCAAGCTCTCTACCCCGGCAATCCCCACCAACCCACCACTTCTCACTGTACACCACCCACCCTACCCCATCTATGTCTACCATCACCCATCCTACCCCACTCTCTACCTCCACCCACCCTATGCCCACTCTCTACCCCCACACACCCTACCCCCTACACTACCTCCACTCATTTGACCCCATGCACCCAACCCCCACACTTTCTATCTCATCTTTTCTATCCCCACCCACGCAAACCCCACACTATCTACCTCCACTCAACCACACCCCCAAGCTCTCTACCCCTGTCCACCCCCACCAACCCACCCCTTCTCACTCTTCCCCACGCCCCCTACCCCCTCTATGTCTACCATCACCCATCCTACCCTACTCTCTACCCCCACCCACCCTACCCCCACTCTCTCTATCCCCACTATCTATCCTCACCAACCCCCATCTCTATACCTCATAAACCCACCCTACTCCCTCTCTACCACCACCTATCCTACCTCCTCTTTCTCTAATCAACTCTACCCCCTCTCGCTTTACCTCACCACACACCTTATCCCCTCGCTCTAGCTTCATCCACCCTACTCCTTCTATTCCCCCACCCACTTTGCACCCTCTCTCTGCTCCCTCTCATTCTTCCTCTCCCACTCTTGCTTTATTTCTTACCCTCTCACTCTCACTCATATTTCCACTTGCTCATCAATTGCACCCTTTTTCAATAGCTTCCTCCCTTGCTCTACTCCCCTTCTCATTCTATTGCACCCCTGCACCCTTTATCAATCCCCCATTAAAACGTTGCACTCTCCTCCTGCACCCTGATGCCTATAAATGCAAAATGCAAAAAACAGCAGTAAACGCCAAAACTATTGGCATTGCCAATGCTTGTTCTTATAGGCCGATTTAGCAAACACAACTCTTGCCCAGGAGCAAACAGCCTTGCAGCATGCACCTGCAAGCTATATCAGCATCTTGCTAACACCCATTTTTGGCACAGCCCGATAACTTAGGCTTTCAGGCCATAAAAGGCCAGTTTATTCCTCTGGTGCAGTTTATATGGCTACAGGAATCTCAGAAAGGTGCACCTAATCACCTACACCTAATTTTCACGGGGACTGGATGGGCCCCACATGATATATACTGTACTATTGTACACAGCCTCATAGCATTCATACCTTCACACACAAATATTTGAGAGCATCACATATGTGTAGATGCCACCCCAAAACAAAACACCCAGAAACAAATCATGCCACATTAATAGCAGTAATCAACTTGCTCCAGTAAACCTGGGGAAGAACAAATTACTTACCTCTCGGTAATATTCTTACACTAGCTGTTCCTACAACGCATTCCTCAGCTATAATTTTTATATGCCAGCGCAGCTGATCTTTGGAAACATCCAGCACCAGAGGACGCTGTGTGGATCTGCATTGGCTCCACCCGATGCATCTATGCACCCCGCTCCAAAGTTGACAGTGGGGCTAGTATATATCGAAGCGCTGTGGCCACCGTTCCACCCTTTTCCCATAAAACTCTGAAGATGCAGGACCACAGAACTTAAAAGTGTACTAGCTAAACGTCAGAGATAGGCAGGTTGGTAGGGCAAGGAGGAATCTGTGGGAGGAACATCCATCACAAAGAACATTACTGATAGGTAATTCATTTGTTCTTCTAATGTAAACCTTCATCCAATGGATTCCTCATCTATGAAAAACTCTCAAAGCAGTATGTGGATCTGAAAGAGGAAGGAGGGCAAAAGGACACCACCTAGGCCAGAAAACTGCAGGAACTCCTTGCAAAAGCAGACTTATTGCCCCAAAATGGAATCCAAGCAGTAATGCTTGGCAAACGTGTGCACAGAAGCTTATGTAGATGCTTTGCAGATGTCCAAGACAGGGACTTCCCTCTGCAGGGCAGAGGAGGCAGCCGGACCTCTGGTAAATGAGCCCTGAGGCCTTGGGGCACATCTTTCCCAGCCATATCATAGTATTCTGAGATGCAGAGAATGATCCACCTTGACAGGGTCTGTTTAGTCACAGCCATGCTGGCATGGGCACCAGCATAACCCACAAAAGCTGGCCATCTTTCCTGACTTCCTTCATCCAAGGGATGTAGTAGCTCAGGGCCCACAAAGGGTCCAACCGATGGAATTGCTCCTCTGCCTTGGAAGAATGAGGTACAGGAAAAATAGTGGAAGATGGATCTTTTGGGAGAGATGAAAGTGTGGGACGAATCTTCAGTAGAAAGGAAGGTCTCACTCTTGACATCACCTTCTCTTTGGAGAAAACTAAATAGGGAGGTTTGACAGACAATGGCTGAAGGTAACTCTCCTGTCTCACGGAAATGATGGCCCCCAATCCTGGCCAATCTATTGACGCTGAGGCCAATACAACATCGGGCTGGGGCAAAGTCCAGGTGAAGTCGGAACAAGTCAGAACTCACTGTCTGTGAGGTCCGCTGGACACAGCACTCACTGTTGGACTGCAGCACCACTGGATATTCCATCTGCCCGGTTGTGAGGGCGTGAGCATGCATTCATATTCTATCAGCTGTACCAGCGTACACCTCCTGAATTGCTTTGCCCGCCCGCTCCTCTGGTGCTACAGCGTTCCTTGTTGCCTGGTGACGCCTGAGACCAAGTCACTAGCCCTAGCCAATCCATAGGCGCTGAGGCTAATACAATATCATCCTGGACAAAGCCCAGGCGAAGTCAGGACAAGTCAAACCTTGCTGTCTGGAGCTGTCCACGGGAGGCCGTGGCCTAATGCGACTGTTTGTACTTTACTGATGGGCCAATTTGTTAATCGGACAGATGCAGCAATTGACAACTCCACCAGTCTTTCTAATGCCAGCGCAACCAGCTACTTCATCTGCTGGTCATCATTGTTGTTCCATCACTGCACTTGGTCCACTGTTACTCCTTTTTTCAATGCTATCTACGCCTTTCAATATTAAGCTCTTTCAATCTATTTCTACAACAGAATTTACACTTCCTCTGTGTCACTGAGACTTGGCATTCCATCCTCCAATACTACCATCTCTGCTTCTTTCTCTACTTCTCTCACTTCCTTTTGCCATACCCCTTGCCCATCTGCCCGTGGTAGAGGTATTGGTACTCTCTATCGTTTGTCATTCACACTCAGCCCTACAATTCTAATTCTTCCATCCTTCACCTCGTTTGAATTTTCTTACACTGTTTTCTCTAAACCCTATCCTATCTCATTCTTACTTTTTTAACCTCATTCTGTGAGGATGTTGACTCACTTCTCTCTTTTATTCTACGTCCACTACCCCTCCTATACCACTTGGAGACTATCTCCATTTTTCTTCGGTACACACTACTCTTCCTTTACTCCCAATCCTTGACTCCTATTTCCTTGTTCCTCTTTATACTTCTCCTCATATTTCTGGTTCTTGTTTAGATCTCATTTTTATGTCTTCACTTTCCATATCTTCTGTGTCATCACTTCCAGTATACTTTTCTGATCATCATCTCCTATCTGTCTCAATCTTTCCAGTGTCCCTATTACTGTTCCCTTGGCCTCAGCTTCTCCCTCATATTCTCGGTGTGATTTACGCAACTGTAATACTCTGCTCTTTGTCTCTTCGTGTATTTCTGCTTTACCCTCACACTCATTCTTCACTGCCCTGTCCTCTGACGAAGCAGCATTTAATCTCTCTTCTTCTCTTTCTTCCTCACTCGATGCCCTGTATCCTACCTCTGTTGTCTACCCCTCCCATAGGCCCCCACAATCCTGGCTTTCCTCTCAGCTCTTTGCTGTCTTGAAAGGCATTGGTTGAAGTCCAAGGCTGTAGAACACTATAGTGCTTACTCTTACTATCATGCCCTCTATGATGACTATCTCCTCTTAGCTAAACGCTCCTATTTCTCTGATCTCCTACACACCAAGTCAATCCACCCCAGACACCTCTTTCAAACTCTTTCACGTCTTCTTTCTGCCCCTACTCTGGACCATTCTATTAATTTTTATCTGTCTGCTTCTGACTTCGCCTCTTACTTTTCCTTTAAAGTGATTTCTCTTCGCTCTGCTATGGGGTCTTCTACTTTGCAATCAGCCACCATTCCCTCTATCTTGTCGCTGATAGAGACAATTTCCTGCTTCAGTCCCATTCTCAATGAGGAGACTTCCCTCCTGCTGGCTCGGGCTGTCCCGACCACATCCCCATCCAATCCTATACCTTTGGCACTTATTACCAAAGTCTATCCTTCTCTTGTGTCCTATCTCACTTCTTTGTTCAATATCTATCTCTCGACCACAACTTTTCCTTCTTCGTTTAAGCATGCCTCAATTATTCCTATCTTAAAGAAACCTACTGCTGATCCTTCTCTAGTCTCTAATTTCCGTCCTATCTCACTATTGCCCTTTCTTTCCAAAATACTTGAACGCATTGTTTACTCTCAAGCCTCTACTTTTGCATCACTTAATTCTAATCTGCCTCGCCTTCCATCAGCTTTTCGTCCCTTTCATTCTACTGCAACTGCTCTTCTCTCTGTACTAGACTCTTTACTATCTGCACACTATTCAAACCATTCCTCTCTCCTTATCTTACTAGACCTATCTGCAGCTTTTGACACTGTCGATCAGTCTCTCTTGCTGGCTTCTCCTTCTTCTTTTGGCTTTACTGGATCTGTTCTTTCCTGGTTTAGGTCATATCTGTCCCAGAGTTCATTCTCGGTCTACTGGGCAGCGGGGTCCTACAACACACTCCCGTGTGTCTATGGCGTTCCCCAGGGCTCAGTACTTGGTCCTTTAGTTTTCTCTCTTTATACTTGCCCACTGGCTGAAATTATTTCATCCTTTGGCCTATCGCATCACTTTTATGCTGACAACACTCATCTTTTCTCCCGACATCCACAACACACTTTCTACTTGTCTCCTTGCCATCAAATCTTGGATGTCGGACCACTTTTTGGCCACTAAAACTGAGGTACTTTTCTTTCCTCCCAATACTATCCCATCCCCACCAGGGTCGGCTTGGCCCCTCGGCCTCTGGACCTGTGGCCGGGCCGAAATCGTGTGAGAGTGGGGGCCGGTTTCTACCCACACCTGGGGTGCAGTGTAAAAAATAAAAATACATTGGAAAAAAAAAATGTGAAAAAAGTTTACTTTTTGAAGAAAAAAAAACACATGCAACGGCATCATTCATCAAAGCAAGGTAACAGATTTTACCTTGCTTTGATGATTGATTTGCATGCATGATGTGTGCATCATACATTATGATGCATGCATCATTTACATGCTGCTGCAGCATGCAAAGTTGAGGGCCGGGGCCGCATCCGGGCAGGTGGCTGTCACTGTGCCGCCACTCCAGGGGGCACAGTGCCCCTTGAAGTGGCTGTGCTGTTGTATTAGTGACAAATATGTATTAGTGATATTAGTGATAAACAATCAATTTTAGAATAGAATAAGCATCTATTTCGGACTATGTATTTTGCCTTTCGCAAGTTGCAGTAATAGCATGTTTCTTTTTCTGCCATTGTCTCTGTTACGATCATCACAAGACATTCCATCTCTATGAACTCGGTCACTTGACAAAATCCTTGTGCCTAAAAGTTTCTGTACAGTGGAGAAATATTTGACCATAGCACATCAAGTGGCCATTGACTTCATTGTGCCACAATTAATGCTTTGTTGAAATGTGTCTATCTTTCCCATCTCCCTGGCATGCTGGTCAGGATGTTTGTTTGCATGTATGAGTTAGCGAGTGCTCAGAGTATGGGATGTCCTGTTAGTGTGCTGCTTTCCCTATTTTGCCGACCTCTGAAGCCTGAAAGTAGATGCATGCAGGCTTGACATGCGGCAAACTTTGCACCAGACCCGCAGATTAACTTAAGTGGTCTGCTGTAAAAATCTCAGTTACCAGTTTAATGGTATCCACTACAGAATAATTGCTCATTTTACTATAGCCGATATGATAGCTCAGTGGGTTGAGCGCTCGCTGTTGCGATGTGTGTATAATCTGCAGGTTCGAATCCCAGCAAGGCCATCTCAGCCTTTCATCTTCTTAGGTCGATAAATGAGTACCAACACAGGTTGTGTTATATTGTATGCATATTTGTTATATTAAAAAGAGCTTAAGCGTAAGTGCTATTCAATAACATATCATTTGACCTTGGACGTCTGCTTGCATTCACAGTAGGTTGACAATATGGATATATACACACAGATATTAATGATACATACAGTGATCCATTCTTGTATGAAATGTAGATCACATTAGTGAAATCATAACCATATTTTTCGTAGTGTACTTGGGAACAATGCTATTTGATGGCACTTCCTGTTTTGTCAAAGGGTGAAAGGTCATATTTCATCGCTTCCCGGGATGTCACTTTGGGGTGGGGTTAAATTACATCACTTCCGGTGATGTCATCAGAGGCCAAGGGTCGTGAGGCGAGCGGTGGGCCACTTTTTTGAGGTGAGGGGTGGGCCACTTTTTTTTGGGTGTCCGGGCCTATTTCTTTTCCCAGTCCGAACCTGGTCCCCACTCTGTCCTTCTCTTATCTAATTCCCGCCTTCTCAGCTGCCAATTTCAGCCACAGCCCTCAACTTGGGACTTTATTTAGACTCTGAGCTATCCTTTAAACACCAAATTTCTCTATCCTGGCGAGCCCGTCGCTTTCACCTGCACAATATTCAGAAAGCCCACTCTTTCTTGACTTTCAAGGCCACCAAACTCTTGATATCTTCATTAATCTTTTCTTGTCTCTTATTGTTCTTCAGCACTTCTCACCCGTTTTACCTCCTTCAAATCAGTTTTTAATGCTTCCATTTGTTAAGTTTGACTTGTAGCGCCTCGCGACTCTATTTCTTCTTCTCCTTCTCAACTTGGCTGGCTCTCTTTTCAGTCCCGCCTTAGATTCAACTTTCTATGTATGATTTTCAAATCTCTTTATGGTCTTTCTCCCGAATACCTTACTTGCTTAGTCTCATTCTACACCCCATCCCGTCCACTCCGCTCTTGTTCTCAATTTCTTCTTGTTGGTTACTCGTCCTCCACGTGCAGTCTCGCTTCCATTCACTCTCGTTGCTCGCTTTTCTACATTGGAATGCTCTTCCTCTCTCCATTCGCTTTATCTGTTTACTCTCTATTTCTTAACTCTGAAATCTTACTTACTTCAATCTGGTTAACATCCTAGATTGTGTTTTTAATTCTCATTTATTCTGTACTGTTTGATGAATCTATGTACAGCGCATTGGTGTAAAGCGCTATATAAAATCCAAATACAAACAGAACCAGGCGAGGGCAATCACCTTAAGGGTGATCAATCCAAGAGCCCATGAATGCAGGGACCCCCATAGCAAAATACCCTTTTACCAGGTTCCTCAAAGAGATCACCATGCAACGTCACAAGAAACCCGACTTGATACCTACAGACATGTTGCCTTGAAACGGAGACTATTGGCAACGGAGGAGCCACTGAAGCGACCACATGGGCATTACAGATCGTTCAACAGGATTTTGTCACTTTCATTCAACACCCTCTTCATACTGCACTATGTCCAGATCCCCTCTTCTTGGAGGAAGTCCATCAGCTACTGGATCTCTACTGGATATCTACTGGGAGCCATTTGTCCCATTTCCAGAGGGGCATAGGAGGTGAAAGGCCAAAAAGCATGGCCCATGCATACAGTAACAACTGGCAGCTGCTGAATACCCATGCCCAAAGACTTGGCTGTCATCTTAGAGGACTGAAACCTCTGCAAAGACTTTCCAGCTTTAGCCCCAGAAAGGTTATGCCTGTGAAATGGCATAACTAGGAGTTTTACTGGAAAATCTTGTGCAAATCTAGACGTTCTCACCCACGAGTGGCATCTCAGAGCCATGTCAGTCGCCAGCATATGCCCCATGCAATCAGCCGTATTCAGACCGGAGTGTAGGATCTGGCGGTAAGCCTCTTTGCTATTTTGCACCCAGATGCCCCTGTGTTAGGCATGCTTTATAAATGCCAAAATAAATAAATAATTGGCCCGCAAACCTTCTTATTACCTCCCCCCTTCGGCAGGTGCTCAGCTGCATCACTCCCTGCAGACCACAGGCCAAAAGAGAACTTGGCCAAGGCAAAGAATGCATTGATCGGCCCTGAGGGCAAGGCTGCCCAAGACAAAAACCTTCTTTCCCCACGTGTCCAGCTTTTAACTTTCCATGCCTGGAGGTAGGGAAGGAAAAGTGGACATCTGCTTGTAGACGGTAGTGGCTTGGACCGCATGATGGTTCTAGGCAAGCTCCCTGTCACAGACAGAATTGAGGCAGATCTTTCCCAGGTTTCATCACTGGGGCCTCTTCTGCTATATTGATTGGAACTGGAATTGCCTCGGAACTGGGAGAATGTACAGTTTTGGGAAGTATCCAGCCACTGGCTTCCTGGAGATCTGTAGCCAAAGTCAACACATCCTTTCTCTCTAGATAGAAATCCTCAGTGGATTTTACTCCTTCACACAGACACAAGGGTCCAATCCCAAATGGGGTGGAGTCCCCATCCCTCGTCGAAGATCTGACCCTCTGAATAGTTTAATCGGGAGAGGAGCATATTCATGTCTATCACCTGGTGCCGTCAGCTCCACTCTGAGGTAGAGGTCATCACTGGAGCTGAGGCCTCAACCCCCAAAGGTGGAGTCTGATGGCACCAGGATGGGTCTATGCGCATAAGAGCTGGAGCCAGGCTTATAGGCACATGGTCGCTGTCTGCAGAGGGTTCCCTGCCAGCCAGACTAAGTGCGGTAGGCCTGAAGGCATCCCATTCCTCTGGTGTAGATGGCTGTGTCGGATACGGTACCTGTGGGGTTGTTTCAATGACTCCTTTTCTTGAAAGAAGAAGAATGATGGCGGAAGGAACTGCTCGGTGAGCAGGACCAACTGTGGTGCTTCTTTTACTTGCGTGTTGGAGATCTGCCCTTTGGCCGAAGCCCTACGACCTCGATCGAGATCGTATGGTTGGTTACTGAAGGTGACGACGGAAAAGCCAAAGGAAAATGGAGGAGGCACCCCGATAACCGGGGCAGGGGCCTTCCTCCTTCCGCTCTCTCTTCCCTCCCCCCCTCGGGGGCAGGGGAGAGGGCAGGAAGAGTCCAAAAGAAGCGCCAAGCTCGCCAAAAGCCCGCGAAGGGCCAACAATGGAAAGGGGAGGAGCAAGGGATTCATAAGCAGCAGGCGCCCGGCACAGGAGCACTTGCAGCTCTTCCAGCAACCGGGCGCCTGCTGACCAGGAGAGGATTTCGTTTTGGGGCTGCCGTGTGAAGCTTTTCAGCAGCAGGAACCAGGAAACAAACAAAGGAGCTGCGGGCGAGGACGCAGTGCTGGTGCCTGGGGCTGCCGTGTGAGTCAGCAGGTGAAGAAACTGTGGATCGAGGTGGAGACCGGCACAGCGAGGGACGAAGGAACAGCCAAACAGAGAGCGGCCAAGGCGCCGGATCCACGAAGAAGCCAAGGGAACAGCTGAGTACATATCAGCTGAAGCGTCGGATCCACGAGGAAGCCGTCAACGTTGGTGAAGACGGTGAGCAGTAGGGATCCAGCGTAGTGGAGGAGCGAGCAGGCGGCGGCGTGCTCCCCGGGCCAGCCTAGGGTAAAAACAAGGTACTTACAAAGAGCGGCCATAAATATTTAAATAATTTGACTGCATCGAGCCGCATGGGTGAAACATCCAAAAAGTGTTGAATTCTTGTAACTGCATCGAGCCGCCTGGATGAAACTTCCGAAAGCTTAAATATTTGTAATTGCATCGAGCTGCCTGGGTGAATCAATAGCTACGGTCATAAAATATTGGGCAATTGCTATAATTGGAATACTGCAAGCTTGTGCCGGCATCGAGCCACATTGGTGAAACATTAGAAAGGAGCGGCCATACTCGAGAGACTTTTGTATGCATATACGGGCCCGCCTGGGTGAAACATTAGCAAGGAACCGGCATACTCGAGAGACTTTTTTGGGTGCATACATGGGCTCACCTGGGTGAATCATTAGAAAGGAGCGGCCATACTCGAGAGACTTTGGTGTGCATATACGGGCTCGCCTGGGTGAAACATTAGCAAGGAGCCGACATACTGGGAAAACTTTTCGGTTGCATATGCGGCCTCGCCTGGGTGAAGCATTAGAAAGAAGCGGCCATACTAGAGAGACTTTTTGGTGAATTTACGGGCTCGCCTGGGTGATAAGTATAAAGGATCGCCCAGAGTGGAGAGACTTTGTTAACATCACCGAGGGGTGATAATATCTGTGGATCCTTGTTTGAATGCGTGGAATAGCCAGCCCATCTTGGGTGGAGGCTTACAAAGGAACGGGCATAGTTGTTGATACTGTTGTTTACATTGCCGGGCTCGTCTGGGTGAACGTCACAGAGGAGGGGCCAGATTTGTGGATACTTTCTGAGTACTTTGCCGGGCTGGATCCAGGCGATGGGGTTTAAGGAGGTAGTTTTGAACAAACTCAAGCAGAATGGTAAATAACTGGAATGTTTAAAGATGCATCTGGCCTGCAGCGGGTGAAAGCATCAAAAGATTTGAGCAATAGGGTTTAAGGAAGTAAATTTTGAACGAGCTCAGGCAGGATTGTAATTTAACTGAGGGAGTTGGACAAACATCCAGCCCGCAGTGGTGAAGACGACAAAGGATTGAGGACGTTGAGCGCAAAGGAGTATTTTGGGAATGATCTGACCTCAAGATTGGAGCAAGAATATGTTGACATATGTCTAGGTGAGCAGGTTGACCAGGCGGTCATCGTGTGGCGCTGGATTTACTCTGGAGATTGGGCGGTTTTGATTTCTGCGAGACTGTGAGCTCTGGCTGGGCTGCTGGATTTGAATAATGCAGCGTGGTTCAGCTGATTTAACGTGCATGAGAGGTTAATTGGTAATGCAGGGTTACTTTGCTGAAAGCACCGGGTTCCGCTTTGGTGCACGGGGGGAATGTGGTGGGGGTGGCCTTCTGTGTGTTTCATGGGCGGTCCTTGTGGTGTGGTGTCCACGGTTTTCTCTGGCGCCAGCTACGAGCCTCACATGAGATAAGGTTCAGGGGCAGGGGCGTAGGAGACCCATACAATCTGAGGGGGACAAGGGACACCTTGGGGACTTTGCTTTTTAAAGAACTCGACTTTTCACAAAATTAAATTAGCAGTATGTATTAAATTACATATATCATCACTGTATAAAACAAGAGAAAAGAAGAAAACAACACCGAAGAAAATTAAGAAAAAGAAAAGCAGTTTAGAGTATAAAATCCTCCCAGCAATGGACATTTGGGGCAGGCGGTTCAGCGAGGTGATGGTGTGCGGCCAGGGAAAGTATGGAAGGCTTCAGCTGGGGGACTAACATGTGTAATTTCGGCGGCGGAAATACCACTAGATTGTGACTGTTTTTTGTAAACCGCAGCACTTTCCCGTGCAGCTGCAAATGGGAGGGTTAAAGCTTTTGATTGGGCCACAGTGTACCTGGGCGGAGCGTTCTGGAAGGATCATATCTCTGGTGCGGTGCTATCGCAACTGCCACATGGGGCAGGGGTTGGTGGTACAGCTGCTGTTTCTGTAGAGGAGTGGGGTTTAAGGCTTTCACTGTAGGTGACAGCTGTACTCTTGGGAAAGATAGGGCCAGCCACCAGTAGAGCTCCAATAAAGCAGCTAGTGGTACGGGTTTGGGGCGGTTGGAAGGACAAGACGCCCCAATGGCGGTCAATGTAAAGTTAGCAAAAGTATCTGGAATTATGGCGAGGGTAAAAGCGCTCGGACACACAATGTGGGAAAAGGGGACAAACAAGTCCTTGGTGGGGACATGATATCACGTTGCGCTGTTATTTGGTACCGCAGGTGCTGCTCGGGTGGCTGGAGGTGAAAAACGATTAGGTAGTTTAGCTAATTGTAGTTATGTGCAGTAACAGTGGATTAGTTATCAGCCACGTGGGTGACGGCATTTGTTTGTGTTTTGTGGTAGCAGCCACAGAGGTGACACAGGGGCTACAGAGTGTTCAAATGGGTCAGCTGAATTCGCAAGTAACTGGTAGGGGTTTGCAGTGAGGGACCCTATTACGGAACTCACTTAGTGGCCCGTGAAGAGACGTTGCGGTAGACAACTTTGTAGTGCAGCAGGCGTTTAAGGGAATTTCCAGCACACAAAGGTGGTTGGTCGGGAGTGGCAAGGCATTGCAAATTTGGAGGACATAAGAGTGAGTGTACCTAAGTGAATAGGGCTAATCAGGGGATGTACAAAGCGTAGAGGTGAGGATAGCCCAGGAGGAACAGGCTGGCCATGGAAGCAAGACGACACAGAGCAACATAGGTTTGATCCCATGCTAGCTCTGGAAAACCTTGGGGTATTAAGCACATTAGAAAAAACCTATCCTCCTACCAACGTTCCAAATGATATAAAGCAGGTTAGGAGAGGATGGGAGAATAGGCCGGGGAGGCAATAAGGGCATGGAGGTAGATGGATACCCTTGTAGGCAACCATATCTGGGCAGATTCTAGTGGACATGGGATGGGACATATCTGAATTGGCCAAGGGGTGAAGGTCGTTTGGGCACTCAGGTCAGTGGCTGATCCACCAAGGCCAATGCACAGGAGGGCATACCCTACAAAGCAGATTGTCCAGGTTGGGTCATGGTGGGGTACCCTATCACTGCAGGGCCTGGTAGTTTCAAGGGCATTGATGCGGGGGAGAGGGCTCAGGCTAACCATTGGGCTGCAGAAGTGGCCACGAAAGTTACTAATACACAACGCAATTTATGGGGGCTTGCGCACGTGGGTCAGTTGGGTGGAATCAATATAACACCGGTAGTATGTGGCAAAAGGTGGGATAAGTTTTGAGCCAAAAGACAAGTCAGTAGGCACAGTAGCTTCATGTATAGACTCCACTACTCGGGAGTCGGACCAGCGCCTCTTGGGAGCCTAAAAACGGCAGGGGCGTCTGGTGGTGGCAACGAGGGCTCCGCTTCCTCGAACAAAATGGCTTTCTCTCAGCCCGAAAACACCTGCAGGGGCAGGGAGGTATCAGGCACGAAGGGTTGAGAGAGTTGTGTCTACGAAGGAGATGGTTGGGCAAGGAAGGAGTCGGACCAGTGCCTCTTGGGAGCCTAAAACGGCAGGGGCGTCTGGTGGTGGCAACGAGGGCTCCGCTTCCTCGAACAAAGGGCGCTCTCTCAGCCCACAAACACCTGCCGGAGCAGGGGGGTATCAGGCGCAGAGGGTTGAGAAAGTGGTGTCTACGAAGGAGATGGTTGGACAAGGCAAGGAACGGAGTCGGACCACTGCCTCTTGGGAGCCTAAAACGGCAGGGGCGTCTGGTGGTGGCAACGAGGGCTCCGCTTCCTCGAACAAAGGGCGCTCTCTCAGCCCAAAACACCTGCAGGGGCAAAGGGGTATCAGGCACAGAGGGTTGAGAGAGTTGTGTCAACGAAGGAGATGGTTGGGCAAGGAACGGAGTCGGACCAGCGCCTCTTGGGAGCCTAAAACGGCAGGGGCGTCGGGTGGTGGCAGCAAGGGCTCCGCTTCCTCGAACAAATTGGCGCTCTCTCAGCCCAAAACACCTGCAGAGGCAGGTGGGTATCAGGCATGGAGGGTTGAGAGAGTTGTGTCTCCAAAGGAGATGGGGTACACAGAACTTCTAGAGCTACTAAAGAGGAAAAGGGGGAGCCACGGTGGGCGGTAACCCACCTTTGGCGTGGCGGTGTTGTGGCGACCAATGATAAGAGACAGACTCCGAATGAGCCATTGCTAAACCGGAAGGGGCTTCGCTCGTTCTGGACAGCGCCTCCTGGGAGCCTAAACGGCGGGGGTGTCTAGCAGTAGCAATGAGGGCTCAGCTTCCCCCCCAGCAAACGGCGCTCCCCCAGTCCGCAAATACCTGCAGGGGCAGGCGGTTCTCAGACTCAAAGGTCTTGGGGGAGTTGAGCCTACGATGGACATGGAAAAAAGGGGGAAGCAGGATGGGGAGCAGTCGCCACACCTTTGGAGCTATTTTCAATATCTGTTTGCTGTGGTTGTATATATGTGAAAATAAATCTGCGGCCTTGTTATGCCAAACAAAAGGAAAATGTCTCATGCAGCACCTTACTGGAGGGGAAAGAAAAAGGGGCTTGCAAGAATGAGATATTGGTGATGCATATGGCATAGCAAATGGACAAATGCCCAGGTTATGCACCTGGCAGTTTATTTTGCAAATGTTCTCTTGCAAAACAACTGCCAGGTGCAATAACCAACCCACCAAACTTCAAAATGTTATTTCATGAATATTGGGCAGACACAATGTGACTCGGTGAGTGTTTTTTTATTAGAAATTGAGATTCTCGGGAGACCACCAGGGGGCGTGAACGAAATGGCTGACTAAGCCTCGTCGTCCTTGGAGCCTGCAGAGGGAAAGGCAGCATACGACATCTAGCGCAGTTCGCCAGAGCTAAATCAGGCGGAAAATCAGAGAAGAAGTGGCTCTCCGGCTGCAGGCAGAGTCCCGAGCAGTAACGGGACAGCGAAGCAGATGAACGCTGTCCAGATCCATGTCCCTGCAGGAGGCCGCAGACCTGTGGTAGGTGCAAAGCCAAGAGATTCCGCCGCCCCCGGTAGACGTGAGCTTCACAGTGCGCTGCAGAGACAGCAGCAGAGAAACACGACATGACACCCCAAGCAATCGCGGGGTACCATGCTTGCTCCTGCCCGTCCCTCAGTAAGGGGTGAGAGGAGCGCAGCGCCGGCCCAAGCACCGTAATCCGGGAACAGACGCGGGAGGCAAAGGTGAGGAGGAGCTTTGGACCTGTTGGGAAAAGGTCATATTTGGAGCCTTTCATGTCACGGCAGCAACTGGAGAGTGCGGCGAGCTGCGATCACGAACCCGGGCAGTTCCTGGGTCGGGGGTCCAGCACTTGCGCACAGAACAGCAGGGAGACGCGCGTCAACAGCGGTCATTAGAAAGTTCCACCACACGCTGCAGCTGTCTCCCCCAAGCAGCGCGACGGCCAGCCCATGCAACCAGATACCTGCACAAGACCTGAGGGACAGCACCCTTCCATGATGCACCAAATCCGCTAAGGAGGCAGCCCATACAATCCAGTGCCGGTAGGGAAATAAAATAGCCACTGCACATCTAAGCAGTGAAAGGAGCACCTTGCCATAGGTCAGACAGCCAGATTGCTTATCTAGCAAATAGCAAGAAGCCACACACGCTAAAAACATCAAATAGGGCCAGTCCACCAGGCCATCCCTGAAGCGTCCGAGGCCCAAAGAGCAATCCAAGAGGCACAGGTCGGCTGAAAGGGGGAGGAATAAACAAAGCGCACTGCAGGAGGCGGTTCCTCTGTGCCACGACAAGCACCCAAGGCACTCATCCGGGCGATGAGTTAAAATGTTGTGACATCAACACAGATTCATTATTGCCTTCTTCAAGTGCACACCTCGCCAAAGCACAGTGGACTAAGCCCCACTTCAGATCCAGATTGTTGAAGCGCCAGGCTTGGATGCCAACCAACCTGCACCCAGCAGTCATACGCAAACTGCAGGAGTTCTGTCGCTCAGGCAATAAAATGGAAGCCTCACTGCCCCCAGACCCACCAGGCATCCCAGGGGGGGACAAAGAATCGGCCACGAAAGCGGATTTTCGCCTTATACGATCCATTAAAAGCAACATGGCAATCACAGTATCAGCCCTACAAACTAGAGTTGACAAAAGTGAGGTCAAAATGGAGGCATTAGAGAACTACCAGCAATCCACGACCTGCTGGAGATGAGAGAAGAAGGGCACTTCCAAGACCTGGAGCAGAGAAACCTGGACCCAGTTGCCAAGGTGGACGACCTGTAAAATCGCAAAAAGAGGTCCAACATTTGCATCCAAGGCCACAAAGAGATGCCAAACGAGACATTGCTAAGAGAGACAGGTGAAAGCTCTGGTGGCCTCTCTGTACGACCGCCCCCTACATTGGAATTAGAATTTGACAGGGTGCACCGGGCCAGGGGGCCTCGGGTGGCCCTAGATCAGTACTGGGCATAATTACAGACACAAAATGGAGATTGTGCAATGGGCAAGAGAGAGAGACCACATAGACTTTGAAGGTCAAGAGTGAAAATCTTCCAAGACCTATCAGCGGCAATATTGGCCAAAAGGAGAGATTGCCGCCCGTTAACCTCCTGGCTGTGGGAGAACATAATTCGTTACAGATGGGGATTCCCCTTCGCGTTGTCATTTGAACGTGGTGGTAAAGAGTACCGGGTTGTCACCGCCAAAGAGGCCAACAGTGTGCTGCAGGGCCTAACCGTCAGGACAAACAGCGCAGACTGAGGAGCTCCTTTCCTGCTCCGAAACCCCCAGGAAACCAGAGGGCCCCTGGCCCAGAAAAGGTTGTGCCAAAGGGACAAGAAAATTCAAGCGGCTAAACACGCCTTGACTGAAAGAGACTGGTTTCCTAGCCGAGGCACACAGACAAGCAAGCCCAAGATGAACGCCGCAGACACTTAAATGTTTTGCTCTCAGGCACCCAGAGCCACCCCTATACAACAGCTCTCAGACTATACCGGGCTTGCCCTGCAGATGGAAGACATTACGCTTGTACTTTGCGACTGGGCCAGTATATGGGGAATTGCGAGTTCTATTCGCAGACAAAAAGTTTGCCATTTAGTAGGTAACCCTGTTGCAGGTTCCAAGGAGTTCCCCGTAGCGTGGCCCTATGTTTTTCTTTAGGGCATCTCCCATCACAGTGGAATCATTGGGGTTCCCTTTTTTTTCAGTTGGGGGGGCGGTGCGAGGGGAGTCGGAAGGAGAATTCAGCAAGGGGCGAGGGAGAAATTATAAGTTACTCACTGTAGTGACGAACGTACTCTTAGTCCTTAATACCCTTTCCTCCATACTGCATGGGCGTCCCTCGCGAGGTACG
This sequence comes from Ambystoma mexicanum, assembly GCF_040938575.1. NCBI lineage: Eukaryota > Metazoa > Chordata > Amphibia > Caudata > Ambystomatidae > Ambystoma > Ambystoma mexicanum. The sequence continues at coordinate 879,558,169 of NC_090924.1, read as the reverse complement.
GGAGACAGAACCTTTTTCACCAGAAAAATCTTCTTCCCCTCTAAATTTAGAGGCGCGCAGAGGCACTGCCGTGGGAGCATGCGCTGCCCTGACTCCGCCCTCCGGCGCCACACCTCAGTCCCCAAAGACGCGTCGACAATAGATTTACCATTGCCAAATGACATCAGATTATTAGGGGGGAGGATGGTGGGACTTATAATTACTGTTACGTCCTGTCCCCTTTCCTCCATGCTGCATAGGCGATTACAACTGAATGTAGCTCCAGGGTGGAGAGGAGACCCTCCTTAAGCAAACAGGTTCCAGAGAATCGCCTGTCCGAAAGCCACATCTGACCTGGAGCCGGCATCCAAACTGTAATGCTTGCAGAAAGCCGATGGAGTGGCCCATGTGGCCACCCTGCCTATGACCTGCCAGGGGACATGGTGCTGAAAGGCGATGGCCGTTGCCTTGGCCCCGACCGCGTGGGCATGCATGTTTGCCAGAAGGGCTCTATGCTGGCCCTCGTACGCTTCCTTGATGGCCAAGACCATCCAGCAGGAACTGGAGGCTTTGGAGGCCTGATACCCTGGCCTGGCACCTCCAAAAGTGATGAATAGGGCATCTGACTTGCAGAAGCCCTTGGTCCTGTTCAGGTAGAATTTCAGGGCACGCCTGACATCTAGGCAGTGCAGAACTCTCTGAGGCTCGTCCTTCGGGTCAGCAAAGAACGTCGGAAGGACAATCTCCTTGTTTAAGTGAAAGGCTGATGGCACTTTAGGTAGAAATGCTGGATGGGTCTGCAGGACCACCTTATCCTTGTGAAAGGTAGTGTACGGCTCTGAGGCGACTAAGGCCTGGATCTCGCTGACTGTCACGCTCACCTGATTCCCACAGGGGCGCTGGCCTGGTTTCGAGTGCTGATGCCTCTTCAATGGTGAAGCGCAGGGCTCTGAAGATGGATAGGACGGGCCCCTCAACTCTGGCTCGCAGGAATATCCTCCTGTACGTGAAAAGGGAGTATTACAATCTGGCGGAATAATGCTCGAGCCTCCCACTTCCTTCCAACCCTCCTCGATACCCTTCCACGATTCCCCGTGAAGTCTCACCTTAGGGTCTGAAAGGACGAGCTCTCCATCCTGCTTCTGACGCAGGGGCGCGTTGAACCCAGTTACTTCACTGGATTGAGGTTGGATGGGAGTTCAGGTAAGCTTGATTATACTGGTAAGGCGCTGTAAAAGTTCTGTTGCAAGTTCAAAAGTTCAAGCTTTAAATAATAATGTTCATTGTCTTTTTCAGGTGATGAATGAAGATTCCTTTGGAGACTTCTTGCAACAAAGCGCTAATGTTGATGTCTTTTCCCCATAGGGGCCGGGGTTCGGAATGCCGGAGATATGGCGCTGACCCGAAGTGAAACGTGCAGTTCCAGTAAAGATCAGGTAAGTCCTAGATGAGCGCTCAGGTAATGTTTTTGCATTTGCTCATCTAATGTCTTTGTCTTTTTTCCCCATAGGGGCCGGGGTCCGGAAAATGCCTGGAAGCAGCCAGACCCGAAATGAAATGGGAATGACCCAACAGGTAAGTCTTAGAAGGAAACTGAGCTTTTCCTATTCCCTTCTTTCTCTCACCTTGTGTTCTTGTCTTTTTCTCTCTAGGCTCTGGGAAGTGGCTGCGGATCCGGATGATCGCTGCTGAAGATGGAGGCGCCCAAGAAAGATGAGTGAAATGCAGCGCTGCAGCGAAATGCTTTTAAAAATGATGCCTTCCTTTTCAGGATCGTCGGTGAGATGTCTCCGTGATGCAGGTTTAGCAGGTAAGGCCTTCTTCCTCTCCAATTCTCTTCTTATCACCCTTTGCAGGTGTCCCAGGATGCTGACAGGCGTGGCTGAAGTCCAGAAGCAGGAGCAGACACGGTGAGCGTCCAGCTGCTAGGTGCAGAACAACGCGAAGCACATGTGGATGTTCGGGTGGGGTTTAAATAGCTTTGGAAGAAGTTCCAGGTATGTATCCTTCCACCGATCAGGTATGTATCCTTCCCCGACCACACCCAGGTGGAAAGTAGTCCCCACAGGTAAAGTAGTCCCATTTAGGCCTCAAGAGGGCCTGGATGTAGCAGCATGGTCTGCATCAGGTAAGTGCACACTAAAACACTTGAACACATGTCCAGCTTTATGAGCCTGGTGCCTAAGGCGCCAGGACTGGGGTCCAACATGAGCCTGGCGCCTAAGGCGCTAGGACTGCGTCCAAAGGGCCCCAGCTTGGGCCCGCTGGAACTTCCCTGGGGGGAATGATGCCTGCCTCTGGGGTTGCTGGGTCGGACCTGGCTCCTTGGAGGGAGGCATCATGACAGTACCCCCCCCTCAAGGCCCCTCCTAAGGTTGTTCCCTCCGGGGGTTTTGGCTTGTTCGGAAATCTCCGGTGGAACCTTTGTATTAATCGAGGTGCGTGAACATGGTTACTAGGCTCCCACGATCTCTCCTGAGGTCCATATCCCTTCCAGTCAACAAGATAGAAGAGTTTCGACTTTAACACTTTGGAGTCTAAAATGTCTTTAACTTCGAATTCTAATTCCCCTTCAATTTGAACTGGGTCTGGAGGCTTGGACAGTCGGGTTCCTGGTTGTACTGGCTTCAAAAGTGACGCATGAAAAACTGGATGAATACGCATGTTGGACGGTAAATCCAGTTTAAAGGCCACTGGGTTGATTATAGCTTTGATGGGATAAGGTCCTATGAATCTGGGAGTGAAGGTTCGCGGGCCCTTGAGGGGTAAATGTTTAGTTGCTAGCCATACCTGGTCTCCTACTTGGTAAGGAGGAGTTTTTTTATTTCGGTGCAAATCAGCGTTTTCTTTATACTTTTTCTTGGCTTGCTGTAAATGAGTTGCAGCTTCTTTGAAGACTCGGGTTATTGTGGAATGCAGATGATTTACTGCGGGCATTTCCAGGGCCAGAGGTGGATCTAGGTCAGAGGTCCGAGGATGGTGACCATACAAAGTATAAAAAGGAGTTTGTCCGGTTCCAGAATGCACTGAATTGTTGTATGCATATTCTGCGATCCAAAGGATGTCTTTCCAATTCAACTCGGATTGGTGTAACATGCACCGAAGATATTGCTCGAGAGTCTGATTGGTTCTCTCGGTTTGTCCGTCGGTCTGGGGGTGGTGGCTGGTGGATAACCGCACATCTATTTGTGCTAGTTGACAACACTTCTTCCAAAAATGGGAGATAAATTGACTTCCACGATCCGAGACTAATATGGAAGGGAAACCATGTATGCGAACTATATTCTCCAGAAATTCCTTGGCCAAGGTGGAAGCTGAAGGCAACCCTTTTAAAGGGATAAAGTGGGCCATTTTGGAGAATAGATCCACAATTACAAGGATAGTGTTGTAACCACCACAAGGAGGCAGGTCAGTTATAAAGTCCATTGACAAGGTGTGCCATGGTGCCGGTGGAATATCCAAGGGTTGAAGTAGGCTGGCTGGCCTTTTCTTTTGACCCTTGTTTTGGGCGCAAATTCCGCAAGACAACACAAAAGACTTTATGTCTTTTCTCCAAGAAGGCCACCAGAAGTGGCGTTTGATTTTTTCCTCCGTTTTAGCGATACCAGGGTGTCCTTCCATTAATGATTCATGATGATGGGCAATAACAAGTTCCTGCAATTCTTTACTTGGCAGAAACAACCGCTCCTGGAAGTAGGGTAAATCATCCTTAACGGTGTAATGAGGACCCTTTTGACTCCATTCCAGTAAGGCTGAAGAGTCTAGAAGTTGTTTTACTTGCGTTTGGATATCCTCAATAGTTTGCAATGAAGTTAAGCCTAAGATTCTTTGTTCAGGTATGATTGGCACAGGTTCTAAACTCGAATTGGGTTCTTCCATGCCAATCCGGGATAAGGCGTCTGCTTTACCATTCTTGCAGCCAGGGCGATAGGTGATTACAAAATCAAATTCCGCAAAGAATAGAGCCCATCGGAGTTGTCGTGAAGATTGAGCTCTGGCCGTCTTTAAATACTGCAAATTTCTGTGGTCCATAATTACGATGATGGTGTGTCTGGCCCCGAGAAGGTAGTGACGCCAAGCCTTGAAAGCAGATTTAATAGCCAGTAACTCTTTGACGGTAATTGCGTAGTTGATTTCAGGAGGAGAGAATTTTCTGGACCAAAAGGCCACAGGGTGTAGTTGGTTAGTTTCTGGGTCTCTTTGCGACAGGACAGCTCCCATGGCTGAACTGGATGCGTCGGTTTCCACAATGTAAGGGAGATCTGGGTGCGGGTGCCTCAATACAGGTGCAGAGGTGAATTTGGTTTTCAGGTCCTGAAAGGCTTGTTCGGCCTCAAGAGTCCATTCGAAGCGTTTATTTTTCTTTAGGAGAGCTGTGATGGGTTGGACTGTTTGGGAAAATTCCGGGATGAATCTTCGATAGAAATTGGCAAAGCCAAGCATGCTCTGAACTCCCTTCACCGAGCTAGGAGATGGCCATTTGAGGATGGCGTCGACCTTTCGCGAGTCCATTCGGACTCCTTGAGGTGTCAGGATGAATCCGAGAAACTCAACTTCTGTGGTATGAAAAACGCATTTTTCGAGCTTGGCAAATAGTTTGTGCTGGCGCAATTTCTCAAGAACTGCCCTAACATGTTTTCTGTGATCGGATTCTGAAGAAGAGTACACCAGGATGTCGTCAATATAAACAATGACACAGACATCAATAAGTTCCCGAAAAACATCATTCATAAAGTACTGAAAGGCGGCAGGTGCATTGCACAAACCGAAGGGCATCACCTGATATTCGAAGAGCCCAAATTTGGTGCGGAATGCAGTCTTCCATTCGTCGCCTTCTTTTATACGCACCAGGTGATAAGCTCCTCGGAGATCTAACTTGGTGTACACACTAGCGTCTTTCACCTGGTCGATAAGCTCAGGGATCAGGGGCAGAGGATAACGATTCTTAATCGCTATTTGGTTTAGGGCGCGATAGTCTATACATGTTCTAAGGTCGCCCTCTTTTTTCAGCACGAAGAACAAAGCTGAAGAGACAGGAGACTTGGACGGGCGAATAAAACCATTGGCTAGGTACTGATCTAAACACTGATGCAAATGCAGGTTCTCAGGTTCCGTAAGAGCATAAATCCTACTACAAGGTAGTTGAGCATTGGGTACCAGATCGATTTGGCAATCATAAGATCGATGGGGAGGTAACGTGTTAGCCTGTTCTTTCTGAAAAACGTCTTGGAATTCTTGGTATTCTGACGGTAGCTGTACAGAGGTGGAAGTTGCTGAGGCTAAACCCATAGCTGAATTTCTTGGATAACAAGTTGGTTCACAATCAGGAAAACTTATCTTCTTTGCTCGCCAGTCTATACTTGGATTATGTGTTTCTAACCAAGGAATTCCAAGAATTACTTGAAATTGTGGGGCCTTAATCACATCAAACACGATTGCTTCCCGATGTCCATCCTGACCCACCAGTGTCAATTCAACAGTGGAATGCGTTACAGGCCCTGAGGCTATTTCGGTTCCATCTACTGTAGTAATGACATCTTGGGTTACTTTCGGGCGGAGAGGGAGCTTAATCCTGGAAGCCAATTCACGGTCTACGTAATTTCCAATAGCTCCACTGTCGATGTATGCTTTTATAGCATGCAACTGCTGAGGCTGTTTTGGGTCCACGAGCACCATTGGCATGACAAAATGCGAGGTCAAAGAGTTTGTTTTCAAGCTCGGCAAGCGGACCCCTACGCTTGTCGGGCTAGGTCGTTTCCCGAATCAGGCGTCAATAAATCGTTATCAGTGGCTCCAACCACCTTCTTAGGTGGTCTAACCGGACAATTTCGAAGAAAGTGACCGTAACCCCCGCAATACAGACAAAGTTGCATTTGCCGCCTTCTCTCCCGTTCCTTCTGCGTTAATGGTCCTTTAACACCGCCGATTTGCATAGGTTCGGATACATCGGCACTCTTGGAGTTAGCGTGGGTTTTGATCGGTAATCGGGTTTCGTACTTGAACCGATCTGCTTTTCTATTTTGAAGTCTGTGATCAAGTTGAACCACAAAGTCTATGTAGTCTGCGCAGACCTGGGGTGGATTTACTATCTGAGCTAGAACATCTTTAAGCTCTCCACGCAGGCCTCGATGAAACAATGTGATCCTTTTATTTTCTGGCCATCCAGTTTCCACAACCAGTCTATTAAAGGTGGCAATGTAGGACAGGAGATCCTGATTACCTTGTCGTAAGGATAGCAGTTCGTTATCAAGGGCCTGTCCTTGAGAGTGTCGAGCAAACAATCTTTCCATGCTGGCCTGAAAGCTCTGAAAATCCTGGAGAATGGGATCATCCTGATTTACCAATGGAATAGACCAATCGGCAGCACTGCCACTGAGGTAAGATAGTATAAAGGCTACCTTGGTCTGGTCGTTAGGGAAGGCCCCGGGTCTGCATAGAAAGTGTAAACGACATTGGTTCATAAAGACGGCATATTTCTTGGGGTCCCCCGCAAAACGTTCAGGCGGGGCCAAAGGCATGTGTCCAGGTAGATTGATTTGTACCGGGTTATTCAAACCCATTGATGTGGAAGTACCACCGGAATTCGGTAAAGGAGTGTGCCCTGCCTGGGCCTGCAATAACCTTTTGGCCAGGTCATCTGTTCTTTCCTTGGATAGGATCAGTTCTCTTTTGAGAGCGTTAGTCTGCTGGTGGGCTGAGTGCACCTCTTCCCGTAATAACCCCAAAAGCTGGGCCAGCTGGTCAGTCTCGGAAGTCTCCATAGCGCCCGGGTGGGAAATTGTGGGTAGGCTTCGCGTTCTGTCACGCTCACCTGATTCCCACGGGGGCGCTGGCCTGGTTTCGAGTGTTGATGCCTCTTCAATGGTGAAGCGCAGGGCTCTGAAGATGGATAGGACGGGCCCCTCAACTCTGGCTAATCTGGCTCGCAGGAATATCCTCCTGTACGTGAAAAGGGAGTATTACAATCTGGCGGAATAATGCTCGAGCCTCCCACTTCCTTCCAACCCTCCTCAATACCCTTCCACGATTCCCCGTGAAGTCTCACCTTAGGGTCTGAAAGGACGAGCTCTCCATCCTGCTTCTGACGCAGGGGCGCGTTGAACCCAGTTACTTCACTGGATTGAGGTTGGATGGGAGTTCAGGTAAGCTTGATTATACTGGTAAGGCGCTGTAAAAGTTCTGTTACAAGTTCAAAAGTTCAAGCTTTAAATAATAATGTTCATTGTCTTTTTCAGGTGATGAATGAAGATTCCTTTGGAGACTTCTTGCAACAAAGCGCTAATGTTGATGTCTTTTCCCCATAGGGGCCGGGGTTCGGAATGCCGGAGATATGGCGCTGACCCGAAGTGAAACATGCAGTTCCAGTTAAGATCAGGTAAGTCCTAGATGAGCTCTCAGGTAATGTTTTTGCATTCGCTCATCTAATGTCTTTGTCTTTTTTCCCCATAGGGGCCGGGGTCCGGAAAATGCCTGGAAGCAGCAAGACCCGAAATGAAATGGGAATGACCCAACAGGTAAGTCTTAGAAGGAAACTGAGCTTTTCCAATTCCCTTCTTTCTCTCACCTTGTGTTCTTGTCTTTTTCTCTCTAGGCTCTGGGAAGTGGCTGCGGATCCGGATGATCGCTGCTGAAGATGGAGGCGCCCAAGAAAGGTGAGTGAAATGCAGCGCTGCAGCGATCGGAGCGAAATGCTTTTAAAAATGATGCCTTCCTTTTCAGGATCGTCGGTGAGATGTCTCCGTGATGCAGGTTTAGCAGGTAAGGCCTTCTTCCTCCCCAATTCTCTTCTTATCACCCTTTGCAGGTGTCCCAGGATGCTGACAGGCGTGGCTGAAGTCCAGAAGCAGGAGCAGACACGGTGAGCGTCCAGCTGCTAGGTGCAGAACAACGCGAAGCACGTGTGGATGTTCGGGTGGGGTTTAAATAGCTTTGGAAGAAGTTCCAGGTATGTATCCTTCCACCGATCAGGTATGTATCCTTCCCCGACCACACCCGGGTGGAAAGTAGTCCCCACAGGTAAAGTAGCCCCATTCAGGCCTCAAGAGGGCCTGGATGTAGCAGCATGGTCTGCATCAGGTAAGTGCACACTAAAACACTTGAACACATGTCCAGCTTTATGAGCCTGGTGCCTAAAACGCCAGGACTGGGGTCCAACATGAGCCTGGCGCCTAAGGCGCCAGGACTGCGTCCAAAGGGCCCCAGCTTGGGCCCGCTGGAACTTCCCTGGGGGGAATGATGCCTGCCTCTGGGGTTGCTGGGTCGGACCTGGCTCCTTGGAGGTAGGCATCATGACACTGACCCTGCATTCCGAAGTGAGGCCGTCTAGCAGTGCCAATGGTGACCAGCCTGATATCCGCGGACACCATAGGCTGAAACGGCTTGTGCGCGCCCAATACTAGGTTCAAATCCCACACGGGGTGTGGCTTCCTGATGGGCAGGTAGAGTCTAGTGAGTCTGGCCAAATGTCTCCTGACGATCGGGTTGGAGGAGAAGACTCCTTCCTCCGAATTCCTGTAGGCCCCAATGGCTGAGAGGTATGTGCGGCATGTGTTCACCTGCACGCCAGAGTTGGCGAGGTGCGCTGAGAATGACAGCACGTCGTTCAATAAACAAGCCAGCGGGTCGATATCCTTGGAGTGCGCCCAATGGCAGAACCTGGTCCATTTACTTTTATACTGGGCTTTGGTAGCCTTGCTCCTAGCCCCCTGTATGATTTCCAGATTGTCTTGGGATAGGTTGATGTGGCTGAGCGTCACTTGCTCAGGAACCATGCTGTGAGGGCCAGCTTCTGAAGGGGTGGGGTGGACGACCCTGCTCCCCTGCTGTGTCAGAAGATGTGCTGGGCCCGTCGGGAGGTGGATTGGAGGGACCTCCGAGAGGCTGAGCAGCTCCGAGAACCATGACCTGACTGGCCACCACGGATCAGAATGACGTTGAGCTGGCGAGACTCCTTGAACTTGCAAAGCACTCTGTGAATCAGTGGAGTGGGTGGGAAGGCGTATGCTGACATGCCGTTCCACTGGATCCATAAGGCGTCGCCCAGGGAGCCTAGGCCCTGCCAGGAGGCGAACTGAGAGCACTTCTTGTTGTGCCTGGAGGCAAAGAGATCCACCTGGGGGAGGCCCCATCTGTGGAAGATCTCCTGTGCAACAAGGTTGTTCAGTTGCCACTCGTAGTTGTCTGCTCCCAACCTGCTGAGCCTGTCTGCTTCCAGGTTGGATTCCCACGGAAGGTTGACTGCTGTGAGGAAAATCTTGTTCTCCAAGGCCCATTCCCACATGTTGATCACCAGTCTGCACAGGGAGGCGGACCTGGTCCCCCCTTGCTTGTTGATGTAATACATATTGGTCGAGTTGTCTGTCTGGATGAGGACAACCCTTCCCTTCAGACGTGGGATGAAGGCTCTGAGCGCTAACCAGATGGCGTTCAGTTTCAGCCAATTGATGTGGTATTGCTGTTCTTCACGGCCCCACGTGCCGTGGACCGAGAGGTCCTCCAGTGTGGCTTCCCAGCCCTCGAGGGAGGAGTCTGTGGTAATCATCACCTGTGGGACGGGGGGCCTGAAGGGCTTGCAGGTTGCAGTCCCTGGACCACCATGTGAGGTCCAGGTGGAGAGAGATGAGGATCTTGATCATTTCGGCCTGAGAGCCCCTCTCCTGGTTCCTCGACGCTGCGAAGTGGAGCTGAATCCTCCTCATCATGAGTCTTGTGTGGGGAACAGCTAACAGTACAGTTGCAGAAAGAGAAAGGAGATGCTGGTACCACTAAGCCGAAGTAGCGCTCCGGCTGAGAAAGTGGGACGTGGCCCTCCTGATGGCCGAGATCTTGTCCTCCGAGGGGAAGACCTTCTCGGAGCGCGTGTCCCAGATGAGGCCCAGTAAGGTCAAAGACTGTGTGGGTTGCAGCTGTGACTTCCTGAGATTGAGCAAAAAGCCCAGGTCGTGTAGCGTGTTCATCAGTGCCTGGGAGGAGTGGTGAACTGCTTCTTGAGATCTAGCCCTGACGAGCCAGTCGTCTAGGTAGGGGTATATATGGAGGCCCTGAGCCTGGAGGAGGACTGCCACCACATTCATGAGCCTGGTAAGACCCTGGGGCCGAGTTGAGGCCAAAATGGAGGACCTTGTACTGAAAATGGCAGCTCATGATCCTGAACCGGAGGAAAGAACAATGGGGTTGCCAAATCGGGACGTGCAGATAAGCGTCCTTCAGATCCAGGGAGCACATCCAGTCTCCCCAGCACAATGCCTCCGCAATAAAGGCTGGCGTAACCATCTTGAATCTCTGAAGAGGTAAGGAGAGGGTGCGGGTGCAAAGGTCCAGGACAAAACTCAGGTCAGCCTGGTTCTTTTTCTGAACGGAAAAGATCCTGGAGTAAAAGCCAGGGCCTCTCTGGGAGGCTGGGACTTCCTCCATGGCCTGGCTCAGGACGAGTGACCGAATCTCCGCCAAAAGAGTTGCTGTCCCAACTTGCGGGAGAGGAGAAGAGGAGGGAGGAGAGGCAGGAATAGGTAGACGGTATCCCGAGGAGACTACTGACAGGATCCAGGGGTCCGCAAAGTTCTGTTGCCAAAAGTGTGCGTGAAGAGCAAGCCTGCCCCCCACTGGCGACAAGTGGACCTGAGTAGGTCTGTCATGTCTTTTTACGCTTGGAGGCAGAGGCGGAGGAGGGCGACAGGAAAAATCCCTTAACCACTCTGCCCCCTTTTTGATGCTTGCGGCGACTAGTGGTCGGCGAGTATTCCGACTGCCTAGACCTCAGTTCCTGGAAGCCACGGAAGCCTCCAGATGAGCGACCCTTATCCGAGTGTTGCTGAGACTGGGAGTATGCTTTGGGCCTTTGTCACAATGGATAAAGACTTAGCCGTCTGAGTGCTATTCTTCTTCTTGTCCACCTCTTCGTCTGTGCTGGAGTGGAAGAGGTCACTGCCCTCGAAGGGCAGATCTAGAATACGTTCCTGGACATCCGGGTTGAACTTGGTTGCCCAGAGCCAGGCCATCCTTCTCATATCCGTGGCAATACAGATGGCATGTCCAGAGATATCGATGTGTGCCAGCGTGGACTCCATGATATCCTGCGCCACGAGCTTGGCCTCGGCTAGCCCCGCCTTGAAACATGATTGGCTGTGGGTGGGGAGTTCTGGGAGGAAGTCAGCAATTTCCCGCCATAATCTCTGGTTAGCGGCTGCCAGCATGGCGTCTGCATTGGCCTGTTGCAGGTGCAAGGGAGCATTGGAATACAGATTCTAACCATATGCCTCCAAGGTTTTCTCCTCCTTGCCTAACAGCGACGTCGATGAAGAAGACGAGGACGACTGAGGTTTGGAGTACAGTGATGCCACAGCGATCACTGAGGAGTATTGCTGAGGATGGGAGGAGAGCAAGAGTGTATCCCCCTCCATCTGCCTGTACTTGGCGTCCAGGCAGCGGTTGACTGGCTGGACAGAGTGTGGTTTGAGCCAACCCTTCTTGGTGAGGGAGACTACATTGGTTTGCAGTGGAATTCCTGTTCTGGCAGAAGAGCGCCTTGTGAGGACCTCCGCGATGATGCACTCTGCCAGCTGTTCGACCTGGGGCTGTGGGAGGCCCAGGCCGATGATGGTGTGTCAGGATCCTCCTCCTCATCAGTATCCTGAGGGTCTGGGGGATCCTGTGGAGGAGGAGTATCCAGTGCCAGAAGCTGGGGCACGGGGACCACCGCCGGAGGCTGAGGAAGAGGCGGAGGCTGGTATGGAACCGCCTGTGGAGTAGGCTCAGGAGCCGGAAGAGGCAGCTGCGCCGGGGCCATAAGCATCTGCGGAGGCGTCTGTGGTGCCACTAGCAAAGCGGGAAGGACTTCCCTGAATGGTGTCCTTGATGATAGCCCCCATATTTGGAGACTTCATGAGGCCGAGGAACCTCTCAAAGATCCGGTCCTCGCTGGCCAAAGAGGAGGCGGATGAGGGCACTGAGGGAGACTAGAGGCAACTGCCGATGCCGACCATGTACATAGGGACGCAAAGGAAAACAGCCTTGTGCAAAAGAAGGGTAGGCCGTAGGCCACGTACCTGGTTGATGCCAGTCCCACCTTGATACTCGTTCTTCGCAGAAGTCATGCAGAGGCGTCGAACGGGTGTCCTTCTCTGGCACGTTGGCCATTTTGTTGAGCTGCCTACCACATGGCTGTGAAGTGTTGCTCGGCTCGCTTGGGCCTGCCTCTGCCACGTCTCTTATGTGTGAGGTGCATGACTTAACCCGCTCCTCGGGCACTGGGGGTCGTTAAGCTGCGTTCCGGCACCCCTTCGGATGTATTGCCGGTAACAGGGCATAGCCCCTCGGCCATGATGCCGGTACAAGGGCGGAGCCCCTCAGGCGCAAGCCAGGTAATAGAGCCTAGCAGCCCCTCAACCCTGGCACCGGGAGGATCTGAGGACCCCTCAGCCCGAAGGCAGGTAGCTGTGATAGCCTCGGTGCGCGAGTTGGTAAAAGGACCTGACCGGTCCCTCCCGCGTAGGAGAGTCCCTGGGAAGGAGTCTCCCTTGAGAGGTGCAGGTGAAAATATAGGCCCTAACTCTGGCCTGGAACGTCACACAAAACTCTTGAGGTCCTCAGGAGGAGACCGCTGAAAGAGCTCCCTCCACCTGGCTAGTCTGTTCTTCAGCGCTTTCTAGGACAGCGAGCCGCACAGGGATTAGGCTTGCCAACCGTGGTCTGGGCCAAGGCAACGTAGGCAGAGGGCGTTGGGGTCTGAAGTTGGAAAAGGCCCATTGCAGGATGGGCACCCGCTGAATCCTGTCGAAGTCGACATGCGCCGAGGAGGAGCTGTGGCATCTGAGGACCAAGTACCTATTGAACAAAAAGACAAAAGAAGATACAGAGGAAGAATCCACGCGTGGAATTACATGGCCGAAGCCAAACCCAGGAGCGCTGGTGAATTCGGCCCGTTCCCGTTGGCACAGAAAAGGGGACTGAGGTGTTGCACCGGAGGGCGGAGTCAGGGCAGCGCATGCTCCCAGGGCCGCGCCTCCGTGCGTCTCTAAATTTAGATGGGAAGAAGATTTTTCTGGTGAAAAAGGTTCCGTCTCCCATCCCTCGCGAGGGATGCCCATGCAGTATGGAGGAAAGGGGACGGGACGTAAGAGTACAGGCTAAGAAGGAAGCAATTTAAAAGAATACACGTGTGGGAACGGCAAAGTGTTTTTTTGTGGAAAAGGTTACACGAAATGTACATGGGCAGAGGATCACCAGTTAGCGGCCCTAATGGTCCGTAAACGATGCTTAAAGTCAGGGGTGCGGGTCAATAGAAGCACATCGAAGGGCTGGAATAATGTTAGCTGACGTGGTGAGGTTTGGGATCCTTAATGTTAAGGGCCCGAACTCTCCCCAGAAGCGATCCATGCTGGTAAGGGCATTCAATTTATCGGGCTTAGATGTTATGTTTATACAAGAGACAACATTCTGCAAAGGAGAGGAGCTCAGCATCAGAGGGAAGTAGTTGGGGGGGGGGGGTGGTGTGGGCATCAGGACCGGCAAAGAAAGAGGGAGTGGGTATAGTACATAGAGCCTCATTGGCCCTGCAGATTGTACAGACTCCTAGAAATGTCGCCGGGAGGATCCTGGCAATTAATGGGATTATTAAGTCCAAAGCGTTCACCTTATGCTCTATTGATGCACCAAATAGCCACCAATAGTAGAGAACTCCTAACCTTCCTGGATGGGTGGAAAACAGGGCTATTCATCTGTGGTGGAGACTTTAACACGGTGCTCAATCCCACGTTGGATTGGATGTCGTATAGAAGGGGAGCCACACCACCACCAGCAAAAGAATTGCTCAAAAACCTCAAAGAGGAACATTTCCTAATTGACACCGGGAGAACAGCGCATCCCCAAACCAGAGCGTATACATTTTATTCACCCCACACCGCACTTTCACCCAGATCGATTATCTATTTATAGAAGCAGCACAAGAACACAACATAATTAACACAGGTATTGACTTAGTGGGATGGTAAGATCATGACATGGGAACAGTAGACTTAGACCTAGGGCCAGACGCAGCATCGGACCGGCGATGGATTTGTAACGACACCCTCTACTAAGACCAGGTTTTTAGAAATTCGCTCAACACTGAGATTAGGGATTTGTTCCGAAGGAATGACACGGGTGAGATCTCCAGACCAACAGTATGGGAAGCAGCGAAAGCCAAAATCAGGGGGTTGCTGATAGCGCAAGGAACTTTTATGAAAAAAGTGCAAACGCAGCGATGTAGCGCTCAAAACAGAAATTAGGAGCAAAGAGGCAGTCTTACCCAAGGGGTAGGGGGATCGGTGGAAGCTTTAGAAGCCATAAGACCATTAAAACAAGATCTAAATGATCTATGGAGGGGGAAGGCGCTAACTCAGCTTAGATATACAAAACCAAATTGTACGAGAAAGGGGACAAGGCCCACACATTACTTGCAGAGAGACTGAGAGGGCAGAGAGAAGAAAGAGCTGTCTATAAAATCAGGAACTCAAAGGGGAAGTTACTCACGGCCCCCAGCGAAATCACTGCACGGGTCGCACTGTTTTATGGACAACTATACAATTCAGACAGTGAGGCAGACAGCGACAATGCCAAACAATATTTGGACAGCATAAGTCTTGAGAAGCTGAACGGCCATGACACTGATCACATGAATGCTGCCATAAGAACCGAAGAATTAGACGCGGCCATCTGAAAATTGAAACCAGGCTCAGCCCCGGGTCAAGACGGCTTCACCCCGGTCTTCTATAAGGCTTACAGTGCCACCATCTCACCCTTCCTGGCCCTTCTCTTCAACGATATGATGGAAACAGGGTTGGCTCCTGACTCCTTTACGGAGGCACGTATAATTGTTCTGCAGAAGGAGGGGGAGGGACAGGCAGGAATCCAGCTCCTATAGGCTGATCTCCCTGATCAATGTCGATGCAAAAATGTACACTCGCGTTCTGGCCGACAGATTAAGCCGACCCTGCCTAAACTCATACACAGCGACCAAGTAGGTTACGTTAAAGGGTGGCAAGGGTCAGACAACATACGCAAAATGCTAGACCTCATAGCGATGCTGACCACTCGGAACGGCGACCCTATCCTTGTCTCGATCGATGCTGAAAATGCATTTGACAGGGTCGAGTGGCCGCTCATGATGTCAGTGCTAAGAAAGGCAGTCCTAGGGGTGCGCTGGATAAAGGGCGCACAAGCCTTATACCGAAACACAAGATTGAAGGTATAGTCAATGGCATAGCATCTCCCCTCCTTTGCCCTAAGCCGAGGGACCAGGCAAGGTTGCCCACTTCACCCTTAATATTTGCATTGGTCATGGAACCTCTTGTCCAAAAGATTTGAGAGACGAGTGAAATCAGTGGTCTTACTAGGTTCGGGAGGGAAATTAAACTGGCGTTATTCACAGATGATATTTTAGTATATCTGACTCGCGGACCTGGTCTGTCCCGACCCTGCTGGCAACTCTCACCGAATACGGATCCCATTCGGGCTTTCACATCAATTTAAATCAAATGGAAGCCCTCCCACTGCTAGAGGGAACACCAACCCAGCCAGCCCGTTTAATACCTGGGGCCCAATGCTCAAACACAACAACATCCGATACTTGGGGGTGACCATTACAAGAGATTTATTTCATGCAAACCTCACCCCACTATGGGCCACAGTGAAGACTGACATCGAAAAATGGGAAAAACTTAAACTCTGCTGGGCAGGGTAGCTGACTACGATAAAAATGAATACTCTCCCAAGATTTCTCTTCTTATTTCAATCATTACCAATAGCGCTCCCAGATTCGTTCCTTGTAAAGACCAAACGCTTCCTCTTGACCTTCTTATGGGAAGGAAAGAAGCCCCACATCTCATATAAAATGCTGATCCTGCCGAGGGACAGGGAGGTGTAGGTTTCCCAGAAATCTATGAATATTAGAGGGTAGCACAATTGAGGGTGCTGTTGGATCATCTCAGAGAGTCAGGAGAAAAGCAATGGGTCCATCTAGAAAATGGGCACTTCTGGCTAGTAACATTAGGGGAATGGCTGTGGGTTCCCCAGAAGTCACAACCAAAATAAATACGCGAGCACCCCATCCTCGCGGTCTTGTGGTCCCTCTGGAAAAACAAATCAGACATGACGGGTGTCACCACATGGCCATCACCCCTAAACTGCATCTTGGCGCCCCCTATAAGGGACCTTATAGTCGATCATTTTCGATTTTAGCCACAATACGAGCACAAACTGGCGAGGCTGGGACAACTGTGGAAAGATGAGGTATTCCTGACAAAAGCCGAACTAGAGACAGGACAACAGGGCTTAACAATTCCGCTGTTACTGTACCTGCAGCTGCAACCCCAGCGGCAATTCACTCCATTTGAAAAGGTTCTAAATACCCATCAGGGATCAAGATGTCTAATAGCAAAACAATATAGCATCCTGATAGCAAGAGGGCACCGACCAACACCGCACACACAGGCCCGATAGGAAAAAGACCTTAGTTGGGCAGACTATCCGGACAGATGGGCAGCTGTGTACAGGGCGTTCTGGAGCTCAACCTTTGCGACTGTCTGTCTTGAACTATTACTGTATGCAAAATGTGATGCCTGTTGTTCACGTGTTGTGCGTTCATTCTCTTTGAACGAAATGTTGTAACTAAGTACCTTTTTCTTTGCTTTAATAAAGTTCAATTTAAAAAAAGAAAATTTGAGATTCTCGCAGAAATCTACTAATTTAAGGCTGCGACGATGCTAGTAATTCCTACACATTGAGATCGGTTAGATTCAACTTTCTCCTTGTAGATAAAGGCTAAACTTTAGCCACTCAGTCCTGCGTGTCGTAATACTCCCCAAGGCAGTATAGAGCCTATGAGGGTCAGATACGTTCATAAGCCAGAAGCAATCTGTTGCATGTGAACCCCTCCTGGGAGCATGGTAGCTCCCAGGATGTTGTAATGGGTCACGTGGCAGTAGCCACGTGACCAACATAATAAAAGAAGCCAGCCGCTTCCGGCTGGCCAGTCACTCCCATTCTGGCTCCAGCGTCGTTCCTGTTGCACCAGGCTGGTGCTGCGCTGTTGGTGCTGGGCCCACGAACGGGGCCCAGCTTAAGGACGGTGCCCCGGCCGGGCAACGCCGTCCGGACGGTGCCCCTGCCGGGCAACGCCGTCCCTGTGGGTCCCCCAGCCATGTGAGGCGGGCTGGGGAGGCGACCCCGGCCTGGGTGCCCCCAGAGCCGGGGCCGCGGTGGCCAGGTGGACCTGGCCACGTGTGCGGGGCTCCGGTGCTCTGGAGCGGGGTGGGCGGAACCCCCACCCCTGAGTATGCGGCATGGGCGCCGCCGAAGAGTGTGTGTTGTCGGGTGCCACCCGACCCGAGCATGGGGCTGCCCGGTGATCCGGAGCAGCCCCCAACAATGGCGACGAGGGCTGGAGCCCTGCGTGTGAAGCGGCGTCGGCCGCGATGTGGAGGAGCGGAGACGACTGTCCCCCCTATCCCCGTGGGGGAGAGAAGTTTCTGCGGCGTCGGCCGCGAGAGGGGGGAGAAGCGTGCGGCCCGCGCCGCAGTGAAGAACGCGGGGGGCCGCCTCTTTCCCCGTCGGGAGGGAGGGTGCCCCGGCGTCGGCCGCAACGAGGAGCGGCTAACATCGCCGCAGGAGGGAGGATGCCGGTTCCCCTCCCCAGGGAGAGAAAAGCGCCCGTGGCGGTGGCCGCAACGTGGAGGCGCAGGCCCATCCGCGACCCGCAGAGGGGAGGTGCGGCTGACATCGCCGCGAAAAAAGAGAAGGAGGCGGGCCCAACACCAGCTGGGCCCGCAAGGAAAACATGGTGGGCGAGCGGCCCGCCCGTCCCCCGAGGGAGACGGAAGATGTTCGCGGCATAGGCCGCGTGGGGGGCTTCACCCCTCCCCCACCACCAACAGGAAGGGAATTGCCGGCACTCGGACTGGACCAGCACACGCGATGTCGCCCCGGATGGAGAGGTGAGCGGCCTCTCCCCCAGCATGCCAGCAGACCGCCCACCACAGTGCGGCTGCCCCGATCGACCCGTGCGCCCCGAAGGATAATGGTGAGGCGGGCCCAACTCCAACTGGGCCCGCAACAAGGAGGTGGGCTGCCGGCCCCTCCCCCATACGCCGCACGCAATGGTCTCTGCCCTGCAACAATGAAGAGCGGCATACATCGCCGCATGGGAAAATGGATGCGGGCCCGACTCCAACTGGGCCCGCAAACGAAATAAGACCGGTGCCGCCTCTCCGCCCCCGCTGTCAGGAGGAAGATGCGGCTCTGCCGCAACAAAGAAGTGAGCCGCCGGCCCCTCCCCCACCCCGGGCAAAGAGCAGCGAGGTGGCTGCATTGAAACAACTGGGCCCGCGGCGGTGAATGGAAAAACTGTGATGCTGGCCAAACATAACGCCAGCAACCCCCATGTGAAGGGGGAGGTGCGAAAGGTGGCCGGTTTGTCCGTCGTCGGTGCCCTGACTCTGGACTTGGCCGATGTGGCCCCTGGGGTTCCCCCAGGTGCGGCTTTGCCGGCCCTAAGTTGTGAACTGAACTGTCCTGAATAGCTGTCCATGGATGATGTCGGACTGGTTTCCTGCAGACCCGCAGTTGCTTAATGTGGACTCAGTAGCCACCCCCATGAAGACTGGGATCCTGCAGACCCTGGACGTGCTTAAAACGGCCCATTCAAGTGGCGGTGGGAAGCTGTGATCCTGCATATTGTGGCCATGCTTTAAATGGTGCCAGGGGGGATCAACAAGGGCGGCGTTCAGCAATAGTGAAACCACTCACCCAGGTTAATAAAGGGTGTATTAGTAGAGTGGTTGTAGGAGTAGTAGTGGGTAGTTAGCGGGATGTGTTTTGTTTGTTGTTTATTAAAAAATGGAGTGGTGTTGCATGTGAACCCCTCCTGGGAGCATGCTAGCTCCCAGGATGTTGTAATGGGTCACGTGGCATTAGCCACGTGACCAACATAATAAAAGAAGCCAGCCGCTTCCGGCTGGCCAGTCACTCCCATTCTGGCTCCAGCGTCGTTCCTGTTGCACCAGGCTGGTGCTGCGCTGTTGGTGCTGGGCCCACGAACGGGGCCCAGCTTAAGGACGGTGCCCCGGCCGGGCAACGCCGTCCGGACGGTGCCCCTGCCGGGCAACGCCGTCCCTGTGGGTCCCCCAGCCATGTGAGGCGGGCTGGGGAGGCGACCCCGGCCTGGGTGCCCCCAGAGCCGGGGCCGCGGTGGCCAGGTGGACCTGGCCACGTGTGCGGGGCTCCGGTGCTCTGGAGCGGGGTGGGCGGAACCCCCACCCCTGAGTATGCGGCATGGGCGCCGCCGAAGAGTGTGTGTTGTCGGGTGCCACCCGACCCGAGCATGGGGCTGCCCGGTGATCCGGAGCAGCCCCCAACACAATCCAAAAGGATTGATGCCTTAGAACTTCCGGAATTAGGCATGCTGTTGAAACAAAGTAGGTAGCATGTGTGTGAAAAAAAGGAAGAGGTCATAGGTCTTTGCAATCTACTGGCCCCGATGTCACATCCAACACAGCGTGCATATAGACGTCGGGCGGAGATGACGTGGATCCGTTCTGCGCTCCTTAGTGGCAGAAAGGTTTCTGAAGATCTGCTGCTCTGGGATATGAAAATCATCAATGAAGAATCCGTGGGAGGAAGGAGTACATTAAAAGGGCCCTGTATATAATTAGCTGCTGTTTAGGAGCATTCAAATGGCACAACACCAACAAAACATACACCTTATCTATTCCCTAACTACTTGAGTAGAGCTTGTGAGCATGCATTTAAAGGATCTCCACATCAATCAGATTTATTAACTGTTTTCATCTCAATTTTAATCGAAACTGATCCCATGCAATGTCATAATGTCACACCAGCTCGCGATATTAAAAATACCCTATTCAATTTACCTCGGAAAAGTCATTGATTTCAGCTTTGCGTACAGCAGACTCTGCCATCCAGTTCCTAAGGACGTATCTAGGATTGGTTCCTGAAACCGAATGCAGAGAAATATTCTTTACACATCCGTATTGTAAAACGCAACATCATATATTCCTACTGCACTTTCCAAATGTTGTTCTTACAATTTGTACTTGGAATAAAACATTGCCCATGGAAATACAAAAGTCAATATCAAAGTGCAATTATACTAAGATTTTCTTGCAACAGTCATTATCAGTCATTATATCAGAATCGGTAGTTTGCTTCATAAACCTTCCTACCAGGAGATGGACCTTAGTACTGTTACAAATGGGCACTGACAAAACCAATAGGTTTGGCATTTTAGTGTGAAAATCTTCTGTGTAATGATATCAGAATCAGTGTGCTTGCTATATGGCGAGGAGTGGAAGCACACTTGTTACACTTTCTGAGATTGTGAATGGGCAATTGTAACAAGTGTTCTTTTTCTTTGGAGACGAGGTACAGTGCATTTGCTATAAGTGCACAACTTGGTTCTGTAATGGATTTGCAAGAGCTGTGATGTCTGTTAAGTATAAATGTCATTTGGAAAGTTTATCTTGCTTGTGAGCAGAGAAATGCACCTAATTTGCCCGGCTCAAGTTGGAAGCAAATGTTTGGAAACGTTACGAGAATGTGGAGAAGCAAAGGGAATGCGTCCATTACCCTTGACGTCTCTGAACTTCAATTTACTCATGATGACAAACATTGTACAAAAACAAAAAATATTAGTATTCATCCATTCCTGGCCATGAATGTCAGAGTAGAGGTGTTGGTGATCCAACCAGTGCTAAATTTAGTCATAAAAAAAGGTTGCAGGCCACAGAGTTCATCAACCTCGCAATTAAGTACTCCTGCCACCCAAAGCACCACTGTATTCAGTGCTGTAGTTGCCACGCTTGCTGGCTGACGAGGGGGTGGGTTGGTAGCTGCCAGGAGGAATTGTGCTTTACACTCAAAGAAAGATACCACCGTCATGAGATTTGCACTAACTGTGATGGGCAGTGACTTCCAATGTGTAGGCAGAAAGAGCGGAAGCGAGAGGAGGCTTGGGGGCTTGGGGCTGTGAGGTTGAGTGCATAGAAGGAGTGGAGGGAATGAGATGGTGAGTAGAAAGAGATGCAGTAGGCTAGGTACGGAGGAGCCAGACTATGAATCTCTTTGCAGACTAGGAGAAGGAACTTGAAAAGGGAGTGGCTGTACCAACCAGCCAACAAGGCATGGTGTTGGTGGGTAGAAGTGAGGGAGGATATGTGTCTATTGTAGAGAGTGTGAGTAGCGAAACTAAGGACTTTATGTAGTGGGATGAAGGAGTAGAGAGGAAGGCAAAGTAGTCATCAGCAGTAACTGAGTTTTCTGAGCACGAGGGTGGAAATGAGCGTTTTTGTAGAGTGCTGAGTATGTTATGTTAAAGGACATTTGTACTGCGCACTATCACCACCAGAGTGGTACCCTGGCGCTCTGGAGGATCTGAAAAGTAAAGGGGGTAGGGTAAGTTAGTGGGACAGAGTGGGAGAAAGAGCAAGAGAAATGTGATGTGCTGTTGGCAGCTTCAGTTTGGTTAACACTGTTCGCTGAGCTCAGGTGTGCTTTCGGTTGGTAGCCATCATGTTCTGTTTTGCGAGACTGTGTGTGATTTTTGTTTTGTTGTTGCGGTGTAGTGAAGTGCGTGCGTTTTGGTGTGATTTAAAGGTCTGGTTGTGTTTAGTTAGAGTGTGAGAGGTGTGTGCAGAGGAGTGAGATTTTCTTTCTTTAGTGGGGTTCGTTAGTGGCATCGCTATCTAGATGTGACACATGCTAACCTTCTCATTACAGAGAAATCGGTCTCACATGTTAATTTCGGGTGATGACAAACAGCAACACCTTTATAAGGTGGCTTGCAAGCCTAGAAAAACACACTCCAACCTACACCTAACCTGACCGAACCGCACTGACCTGACCTCCAGACCCCTTACCTTTATATGGCAGCAGCCAGCTGACCTGACAAAATTCCAGAAACTAAGCCTTGCGATAAACTTACCATGTCTTCCACTAAAACAATATGAACCCATTCATTAATAAACAGTCCTTCGTTTATGTCTACTTTCGTCAATTACATCATATAACAAATTCTGGTTTGTTTATCTCCATCAAGGGGCATTGGACTTCGACCACCATAAGGACTTCCGACAGCTTATGAGCAGCCTCTTTGTTTGTACCAGTCTAGGCTGGTTTATTCCACAATATGGTGCATTCGTCCTTGGCACAGTAATCACACCTGGCCAGCACTTACCAGTTCGTTGAGTGCATGCTCAAATGTGTCCATAGCCATGCAAGTTGTGGCAAAGCCATATGGGATTGGGGTATCTAAAATAGTTGGTAAAAAAGAAAACTGTTTGGGAAATGAGTGGTGATGGGGAATTTTGTTTATATTCAGTCCCTGCTCCCTGTCCACCTGCAATTAAATAAAACGCTGTTCTTTATTTCATTCACTTCTTTATTCAGCACATGTTCTTCTTCCTCAGTCCCCCCTTTTGCACTAGAGAGCAACTGGAAATATTAAGCAAACTTTATTACAAATAATTGTAGTTCCTCACCCTATTACATAGTAAACCTCAGGTTTAATGGGAACCATGCCTATGCAGACAGTCCTTTAATATTCCCCCCCATCACAATGTAAATGTCAGTGCACATTGAGGTGCCCACCTCTAGCTGCAATTCATGTGGTTCAAAGTAAGTATTCTGAAACACCTGCTAAGAGAACAAATAAAAATACTAGAGACAAATAGGTGGTACGGAAAGATTTTTCACGAGCATCTTCAGTGACATGCCATATCACATCATAGGGAGTACACAGAGTGGTGGTGCAGTGCACAATCTGGAAATCTCTCTTTACTATCACAAATGACCTCTAAAACACAAGTACTGGTGTTCATCTGTAATCCCTTTTACCTGTTTACCTGTTTCACTAATTCTAACAAAGCTTAAAACCTGCTAGGAATAATTTCTGTACGAAACATGTTCAAATTCAACATACAAACTTAGCATCTGTTTTTTCTCAGCAGGCCAATATATGTATTGTGTTATCGTTTTTGTCTAGAAGATAACAGCGAGATCTACAGAGGGCAATGCTTAAATTCAATACAACTAGTGTTTTCTTTGAAGAGTAGCCTATCTTGCAACGTAATATCCGTTGCATACCCTTCCCAGCAGATGTATTTCTCCACTAATGCCACCTGCCCACTTGCTATGACATTGCAGATGTGGAGGTTGCAAGGGCCATCACTATCAATTTGTGCCTATGCCTATCCACAAATCAGTGACTACTTCTGGGGTCGAAGTCAGATAACATGTAGGGTTTCCAGGAGGTCATACCTCCCTTACATCACCATGAGTGACAGTCCCAATTACAGCCTACTCAAGGACCTGGTACAATCTTGATTGTCAGAGCCAATGTGCTGTCCATTGGACCTTTAGCTTGAAAGGGAGACACTCATCTTCCACATATACATCCACTGAACTGCCACACGTGTCTCCAGGGCCCCAGATCTCCAGGGATTCCTGTTGAATTGAGCTTCTGCCTGTATTATATGGAACCTTGTGGTGGAACATAGCCGGCACAATCCACAACAGAATGTTATGAATCAAGTAAGGAGAGTTGTTGGAGATCAGGGTGAAGGCTGGTTGTGCTGCGGGTTTCTACTGTAAGGAACCAAAATAAATCCTGGTTATCAACCTACCTTGAGGCATGGAGTATTTTCTTTTCACTGGCGATGAGGAACTCGAATCCAAACAGCAGACTCCCAGCAGGTTCCTGCATTCGCCGTGCGGTGACGGCCTGAAATCCTCAGGCATTCCTCCACCGGCTCCCAGCCTGCTCACCAAGGAGTCAGAGATTGGGAACAGGGAGTAATTGCCACTGACGGAAAGTTGCGCTGCAGAGGAGCATATTCAGAAGAGGCCCGCAGGTGACGGTGAGTGTAACCCCACCCACATGGTCCTGTGTCAGAGAGGCCAACACGAGATTTCCCCGGGTGGGAAGGAGATTGTGGTGCACCCTGAAGAAGGGTGTGAGGGCAAAAGACTAAAAGTGAACCCCAGAGGGTGAGGGCACCATACATGTAGGGTGCTGTACGCGCGCACACCGGCACACGCCATAACAGTGAGCGAGCAGGGGGAAGAAAAGTAAACATACCTCCAAAGCTGCGCTCACGTAGCAGCACGTCACAAACTTCAAGGAAAGACATTAGAGGAGTGAACCTAGCAGTGTTCGCTCCACCGGGAAGTAAAGCTAGGCAATCACATTATTGAAAGCTCTGCGTCCTGCATCAAACAGGCAGATTAATAAAAGTTAGGGCTCCTGGAAGAGCAATATGTACACAAAGTGAAAGTTATTTTTGCTTATATATATATATACTTTGGCCTATGTTGGAGTCCATGGTAAGGAGAATCAAAAGGAATATAAACACCAGAGTTAAAATGGCAATGTCAGGTGTGCCTGGTCCTCCAGCTTATAGGTCAACACCAGGGCCCACCAGGATTAAATGGGCTGAAGGGAAAAAAGGTTTTCTCCACTACGTACGAGCAGCGTGCGGAAACACCATTTCAACAGATCGTAAAGTATCACTGCTGATGCACTTCCTAGGGTACGAGGGCCAAAGAATTTATGAAACCTTACTGGCATTTCAGAATTTGATGAAGAAGGGAGCTCCAACTAATTTGATGCGGCTTTATACAAACTTGATCTGCATTTTAATCTTAAAACCAGCACCATCCTTGAAAAGGACAATTTCAGTGTGAGGGTACAAGAAGAAGGGGAGTCTGTAGAAGAGTACCTAACGGCCTTGCAACATTTGTCCCTCAGCAGCAAGTTCGGCAAAAAGTTGGAGGAACACATCAGAGATCAATTTATGATCCACTGTTGCAATGATAAAATAAGGGGAGAGTTATGTCTTAAGGATGATCCTGTCACGCACTCACGGCTCCGTTCAAGTACGCCAGTCATACACCCCTCATCCTCACACAGCTCTCACACACGCTCTCATGTCCGGGGGGTGTCACGTGAGCAGGCTCATCTCTGGGGTCGGAAGCACCAAACAACCAGGTACAATAGGAGCTTTCCATACCTCCACTGGCGGCTTCCATGGCGCTTACGGGACAGCAACTACAGACAAACGCCTCGGCATTCGTCAACACAGTTCCAGCGTGCACTTCCTGATCCCGGGTCACGTGACACGCTCACCGGTCCCGCTCGCGGATCAGCTGACACAGGGACACACAGGATTTAAACGCTGGACTCCCGCGAAACAGCGCTTCACAGCTGTTCGCACCGGAGGACTCTGTTCAGCTATTCTGATTCTTGGATTCACGGCTTTTGACACGGATTTCGACTCTGGACCTTGCTCTGCTCTTCTGCCCCTCCTGACTACTTGTCTGCTTTGGAACGTTATTCGGAATTGCCTTTGGATTGCCCCTTACGGATTTTGTGTCTCGGATCTGGCTTCTCGCCATTCCAGCTTACGCATATATCTCTGCAGGTTGGTTGGGTGGACCCTCGCACGACATTGGTCTTGATACTACTGGGAGGCCAGCTCACTTGATCACCCCCCCTCTCCACGAAGTACCCCAGCATAGGTATACGGCATACCAACTCTCCACATAGGTAAGACTCTGCCTTCTGTTTTCATCAGTGTGTTTTATTGTGCTCGCTTGGTAACTAATCAGACCTTTTTCTACAGCTGTCTGGGGTCAGCAGTTTCGTGGTATCAGACCGGCGAGGGAACCCACCTGTGGCCCCAATAACCGCAGAGGGAGTGCTTTTACTCTTCCTCTGTGGTGCTTGGGGACGGAGGTTCCATACTCTGCACGACAATCAAGAACAGAACAGACTGTGAAGCCTCTTGTCGTGCGGAGTATGGAGGGTTCCGCGAATGACCCCATGGCGGCCTTAGTGCAAGCGATCACAATACTCAGAGCTGACATGGCCGCAGCAACCACAGCCCTTCATCAGCGGCTAGACACCCTCCAAAGCACACGCCACCCTCTGCCCGTTGATACGGAGTTCGGAGAAACGGTACCACCATTATCCACGCCCCGAGGCTCGACCTCGACTTCGCCCTCTCCCCTGGTTCTCCCTACTCCTTTCCCCCTGGCTGCACCCGAAAGGTTTCAAGGGGACCCTGACAAGTACCGCACGTTTATCAATCAGTGCAAGCTACACTTCCTTTGTCGTCCCACTTCCTTCCCCGATGCCACCTCAAAAGCTGCCTTTTTGTTATCACATCTGACTGGTACTGCGGCAGCCTGGGCTAACCCCCTACTCGAAAGCAATAGCCCTATGTTATACGACTTTGATCTTCTTGTAGTCGAAATGTCACGCATCTTTGATACTCGCCACAAGGTACAATCCCGGGATTTGGAACTCTTGGATCTCCACCAGGGCAAGGGAACACTCATTGAGTATCTTACGCGGTTTAACCAGTTGTCCGCAGAGACTTCCTGGCCAGAGGGTAAGAAAGCCGTCGTCTTTTATAAGGGCTTGAACAATACCATGAAAGACGCGCTTACCGCAGTGCCTTCCCTGCCCACTTTGTTCCCTGATCTAGTGGACCTGGCTCTTCAGATCGATGCCAGACGTCTTGAACGCCGATCCGAAGCCCGGTTCTCTGGTCACGCCTCCACCACTGTCTCTCCTTCCTCCGAGACTACTGCGGAGCCCATGCAAATCGGAGGGCTCCGTAGTCCGTTAACTTCCTCCGAAAGGGAGCGCAGGAGACAGGACAACGCCTGTTATTACTGTGGGTTACTGGGACATTTCGTAAAAAACTGTCCTCGTCGTCCCAAGCCCAGGACGCAGGGTTTTCGGGAGGCTCGACCCTAGAATCGGGGGCAGGATCGAGCACTGTTTGTCCTTCCCCGAACCCCTCGCCTGCCTTTGCTACCATCTGACCCCTTGCGGTGCAGGCTTTGTTACAACCTAGTACAAACAACCAACACCCAGTCACCATCATCATAGACTCAGGTGCCACTGGCAACTATATGGACATTTCTTTGGCCCTCTCTTACAACTTGCCGCTTATCAACAAAACCCGACCAGAGCAGGTACACTCCATTGATGGCAGCACGTTGGTCTCTGGGCCTGTTAAACACCAGACAGCCCTCCTTATGTTGATCGTACAAAGCATACACAAGGAAACCATTAGTTTTGATTTGATTACCATGCCACAATACGGGGTCATCTTGGGTATTCCATGGCTACGGCTACACAATCCACTGATTGATTGGAAAGCGGGTACGGTACACTTTGAGTCGGATATTTGTCAGGAGTTTTGCCTATCGACTCCCCCTGGTGAGGATTCCCCTGCCCAGGTCCTTAGCTCCATCGCGCATCTCTCCATGGAGGTACCTTCCACTTCTGGGCTCGATGCGCACACACAGTGGGTCTGGTTTCTGATGTAATTCCCGAGGCTTACCGTGACTATGGCGATGTTTTTGATAAAGGGTCCTCGGAACTACTCCCCCCTCATCGGGAGTACGATTGTCCCATCGATTTGCTACCTGGTTCTGTAGTCCCAACGGGTCGTATCTATTCCCTGTCCCCGGGGGAGGAGCGGACTCTCAAGACATACATTCAGGAGTCCTTACGTAAGGGTCACATACGTCCCTCCTCGTCTCCTGCTGCCAGCCCCATTTTCTTTGTGCCCAAAAAGGAGGGTGACCTCCGTCTGTGTGTTGACTATCGGCGCTTGAACGCCATTACCAGGAAGGATCGGTACCCTATACCACTGATCATACCCCTATTGGACCGCCTCACACACGCATCCATATACACCAAGCTCGATCTTAGGGGCGCGTACAATCTCGTACGTGTGAGGATGGGGGACGAGTGGAAAACGGCTTTCTGCACTCGTTATGGGCTTTATGAGTATCTGGTTATGCCCTTTGGCCTCTGTAATGCCCCCGCCACTTTCCAGCGCTTCATGAATGAGGTGTTCAGTGACATTTTGGACGTTTTCATGGTCGTCTATTTGGACGACATACTGGTATTTTCACGGTCACTGGAGGAACATGTGGTACATGTGCGGGAGGTATTGAAGCGCTTGCGCACCTTCTCCCTGTTTGCCAAAGCCGAGAAATGCCACTTACACACTGACAACATCGAGTTCCTGGGTTTCCACATCTCCCCTCAAGGCCTCACTATGAACCATGCAAAAGTCAAGGCGGTTCTGGATTGGCCGGTCCCTACTTCACGGAAAGCTCTGCAATCGTTCCTTGGTTTCGCAAATTACTATAGGAGATTCATCTCTGGGTTTTCTTCCATAACAGCTCCACTTACACTTCTTCACCAGTCCCCTCGTCCCATTCAAATGGTCCTCTGAGCAACAGTTTTCGTTCGACACTCTCAAATCCGCTTTTACCACGGCCCCTGTCCTTCAGCACCCCGATCCTGAATTGCCTTTCGTAGTGGAGGCAGATGCATCCTCTTTCGCCCTAGGGGCAATATTGTCCCAGGAGTGTCCCACTACTAAACGACTGCACCCAGTCGCGTTTCACTCACGCAAGTTTACGCCGTCGGAATGTCA
Source organism: Ambystoma mexicanum (assembly GCF_040938575.1). Classification (NCBI taxonomy): domain Eukaryota; kingdom Metazoa; phylum Chordata; class Amphibia; order Caudata; family Ambystomatidae; genus Ambystoma; species Ambystoma mexicanum. The sequence goes on along the minus strand of NC_090924.1, from coordinate 879,529,676 downwards.
CTACACCGTGACAGAAAAAGAGCTTCTGGCGGTCAAGGAGGCTTTCCAGGTCTGGCGTCATCACTTGTTGGGTGCAAAGCACCGGGTCACGGTATTCTCGGACCATCAAAACCTACGTGACTTGGCGTCCATGAAGTGTCTGAACGGCAGGCAAGTCAGGTGGCACTTATTCTTCGCCGCCTATGATTTCACTATCACACACCGTCCTGGTTCATCCAATGGCAAGGCAGATGCATTGTCCCGTTCTCCTGGTGGTGTCTCGTTGCCTGCCTATCCCGAAACCTTGCTTGACAAAAAAAACGTCATATGCCTCTGTACCCCTTCTTTGCCTCTATTAGACGGCATCCGTTCCTGGTCTACCGCCCATCCTTCCCTGCTTCCTGACTGGGACTTGACGGTGCGGGACGGCCTGCCCTTTTTCCATGACAAGCTGTTTATGCCCACTTCTGATGCCCGGAACCTGGCCCTCGAATGGTCACATGACCTTCCTGTTCACGCACATCCTGGTCAGCGTCGGACTCTCTCCCTGTTACAGCGGTGGTGCTGGTGGCCCTCTATGAGGAGAGACGTGGAGTGTTACGTCAGCATCTGCTCTGTCTGTGCCCAATGCAAGCACCAGAGAGGCCGTCCGTTAGGCTTGCTTCAACCCCTGCCCGTCCCTCCTCGGCCTTGGCACACTTTGTCGATGGATATCGTAACAGACCTCCCCAGGATCCAGGGTTACGATACTATCTGGGTAGTGGTTGACTCCTTCACCAAGATGGCACGGTTCATCCCGTGCACTGGTATCCCCTCGGCCCCGGCGTTGGCAGGGTTGTTTTTTCGTTCCGTCGTCTGTCTCTTCGGTTTGCCGTCTGTCTTGGTATCCGACAGGGGTTCCCAGTTCACCTCCCGCTTTTGGCGAGCCTTGACCACGTTAGTTGGGATCGACTCCCGCTACTCTTCGGCATATCATCCCGAGACGGACGGTCAGACCGAAAGGGTCAACCAGACTATGGAACAATACTTACGCTGTCTGACCCTCCAACACCAACGGTCCTGGTTGCGCATCCTGCATTTAGCCGAATTTGCCTATAACAACGCAACTCATTCATCCACAGGGTTCACCCCATTCTACGCCTTGTATGGCCAGCACCCTAAGATCCTGCCCATTCCCGACTATTCGCTATCTGGCAATCCGGCCGCCTCTTCGTGCATCCGTGATCTCTCTGCTGTCCACTCGCAGACCCTGGTGCATCTCAGAGAGGCTCAGGCCTCGATGAAAGCCTCTGCGGATCTGAAGCGCTATGACGCTCCTTCCTTTTCTGTTGGGGATCGAGTGTGGCTCTCGTCCCGTCACTTGCATTTGCGGGGTTGTCGCAAGTTGTTACCCCATTTTGTGGGCCCTTATCTGGTCTCTCGGGTCATCAATCCGGTGGCTTATCGCCTTCGGGTCCCTTCCTCTTGGCGGCTGCATCCTGTCTTTCACGTTTCTCTCCTCAGGCCATGTCCTAGCCCTACTCGTCTTCGCTTCCCCGCTGCCCCGGTTTCTCCGTCCTCTCCGGACATTTTTGAGGTGTCTGCCATTCTAGGTTCCCGTCTTTTTCGGGGGGGTCTTCAGTACTTAGTGGACTGGGTCGGTTATGGTCCCGAGGAGCGGTCTTGGATCCCTACTGGGGATGTCTCTGCCCCTCGTTTAGTCTCCCGTTTCCATAGGGATAATCCGTTGTGCCCACGGGGTCGTGGGCCTTTGGGGGGGGCTCTGTCACGCACTCACGGCTCCGTTCAAGTACGCCAGTCATACACCCCTCATCCTCACACAGCTCTCACACACGCTCTCATGTCCGGGGGGTGTCACGTGAGCAGGTTCATCTCTGGGGTCGGAAGCACCAAACAACCAGGTACAATAGGAGCTTTCCATACCTCCACTGGCGGCTTCCATGGCGCTTACGGGACAGCAACTACAGACAAACGCCTCGGCATTCATCAACACAGTTCCAGCGTGCACTTCCTGGTCCCGGGTCACGTGACACGCTCACCGGTCCCGCTCGCGGATCAGCTGACACAGGGACACACAGGATTTAAACGCTGGACTCCCGCGAAACAGCGCTTCACAGCTGTTCGCACCGGAGGACTCTGTTCAGCTATTCTGATTCTTGGATTCACGGCTTTTGACACGGATTTCGACTCTGGAGCTTGCTCTGCTCTTCTGCCCCTCCTGACTACTTGTCTGCTTTGGAACGTTATTCGGAATTGCCTTTGGATTGCCCCTTACGGATTTTGTGTCTCGGATCTGGCTTCTCGCCATTCCAGCTTGCGCATATATCTCTGCAGGTTGGTTGGGTGGACCCTCGCACGACATTGGTCTTGATACTACTGGGAGGCCAGCTCACTTGATCACCCCCCCTCTCCACGAAGTACCCCAGCATAGGTATACGGCATACCAACTCTCCACATAGGTAAGACTCTGCCTTCTGTTTTCATCAGTGTGTTTTATTGTGCTCGCTTGGTAACTAATCAGACCTTTTTCTACAGCTGTCTGGGGTCAGCAGTTTCGTGGTATCAGATCGGCGTGGGAAACCCACCTGTGGCCCCAATAACCGCAGAGGGAGTGCTTTTACTCTTCCTCTGTGGTGCTTGGGGACGGAGGTTCCATACTCTGCACGACAATCAAGAACAGAACAGATCCAAATCTTGATGAAATGGTGAAAATTGCCAAACGAGTGGAGCAGTCTATGGCATTGTGGCTAAGTTGCGCAAAACGGAAAATAAAAATGTGTGTAGTGAGACATTGAGGGTGGGTGATCCAGGGAAAGAAAATGCCAAGGCAAAGAAGAAGACAAATAAAGGTAGTGGGCAACGACCTCTTGATGTGGCTGACAGCAGAAATGATAAAACAAAAGGGCAGAAAACAAAGGAAAGACTTTGTTTTCGGTGTGCTAGTGCAAACCACTTGCGTTTTCTCGAGTGTGTCCAGGTAGAAGGGGGACATGTTCCAAATGCAAAAGGTGGGGTCATCATCCAAATTGCTTTAAAAACATTCTCTTGGGGGTGGTAAGAAAGTCTTCTATGTAAATGAGGAGACTCAGCAATCTTAAGGCGATGAGGAAGAACAAGTAGAAGCTGTCACAGTTAACATGGTTATGTGTAATGAGAATGACAATTGCAACAGTCCATTCAGAGAAATTGATTTGAATAGGAGGACTGTACGAATGATGGCAGATTCAGGAGCAAAATAGTCATAAATGAATGTCACGCAACGTGTATGAAAGGAAGGTGGGTGGAACAATGTGTGATCTGATACCTTCGGATAAAAGGCCAGAGGGATATAATTTAAGCAAAATAGATGTCACAGCATGCTTTGTTGGCCATCTGAAATGCAAGGGCAGAGAAACCAATGGAAAAATATATGTCACCAAGAGTGGCAAAATGTTGTTAGAGTGGAGGGAAAAAAAGTGTCTGAGAATAAGGTTGGACCCCAACGCTGATGAGCAAGTGTTACCGTGGGGGAAATTTCAGCATGGTGGATAGATTTCCCAAGGAATTTTCAAAAGAAATAGGGTGCGTGCAGGGTATGATGCATAGGATTATCCTCAAGGAAGGGAGCATTCCGGTTACAGCTAAGTTACGCCCGGTGCCAATGGTGTTGAGAGAAGGGCCGAAAAGTGAATTGAGAAAATTGAGAGAATCAGCGATAATAAAAACAGGTGGTAGTGTTGAATGGGTGTCCCCATTGGTGGTGGTGATAAAGGCAAGCGGAGAATTAAGATTGTGTGTGGACTTAAGATAACTCAATAAATGCATGGTAGCAGAGAGGCATCCCCTTCCCAACATGACAGAGATGTTGGCAATGACAGGAAGGGCACAGTATGTTTCAGAGTTAGACATAGCATCTGCCTATCACCAAATTAGATAGGATGAATAGTCTAGGAAATTGACTGCTTTCATCACCCATGAGGGAGTATTCCAATTCTGCAGGATGCCATTTGGTTTCGTCTCTGCCTCATCAGTATTCCAGAAGGTGATGGATAAACCTCTTAAAGATATTCTCGATGTACATTGTTTTAAGGGTGACATTCTGGTTTGCGGTGAGACTTGGGAAAATCATGAAGAAAATGTAAAGAAAGTTGTAGCTATTCTAGAAAAGAGAGGGATAACATTGAGGGTGGAAAAATGTGTGTTTGGAAAGGAAGTGGTAGAGTATTTAGGACACGAAATCTCAAGAGAAAGACTGAGACCCAAAAGAGAGTTGGTGGATGGGATTAATAATTTAAAGTCCCCTGAATGTAAAGGAAAGTTGAGATCCTTTCTGGGGATGGGTAGAGTTTTATCTGAAATGTGTATACAACTTCGATAGTAAAAATGAGGAGTTTGCTCAAGAAGGGTATGGAATTTACATGGGATGCGGAATGTGAAAAGGAATTTCAGACGATAAAGGGGGAAATCGATATGGCAAGGCCCCTAGCCATGTGCAACACCAGGAGGAGGAGTATCATTTTGGTGGATGCCAGTGGCTCAGGTATTGGAGCTGTGCTGACCCAGGTTGGTCAAGATAGTCATGAGTTGGTTGTGACTCATGCATCAGGGATGTTGAGAGGAGCAGAGAGGAATTACTTGGTTTTGGAGAAGGAGCCTCTGGCGTGCTACTGAATTGTGGAGAAATGTCAAATTTTTTATGGGGTGTGGAATTCACCATTTGGACTGACCACAGGCCACTAAAGATGATTTTTGAAGAGAAGGGATTGGAGAAGGTGTCTAGGACGGTGGCATGTTGGGTGGCCAGGATGCAAGGGCATACGTAATTCCTGCAGGTTATGCAAAAAGGCTGAGGAAGTAGAATCAATTCGTCATCTTCTGACCTCATGTCCGGCAATGCAAAATATCGAAAAGACTACCTATCCCTGGTCCTGGAGTCCTACTCGGAACGCGAGGAAACAACCTGTTGGCCACGTCTGATAAGGGGACAAAAAACCTGCTGGGCAATCGCCACAATAAAAATCCTGCAAATTGCCTTAGTGAAAATAGAAAAAGAAAGGGAAGGATCAAAGGAAATTGAAATTGAATAATAAAGGATTCAAGCGCGCAATAATAGAGAACTCATTCGTCTTTGTAAAACCAATCAGTTTTGGTAAACACAAATAAATAAAAAAAATTTAAAAAAAAGAAAGAGGCTGCTGCAGTAGTAAAGCCTACAGAGAACCAGCGCTCTGGAGACAGTGAGCTTCTGGGGGAAGGAAAGGAAAGGAAGAATACCTCTGAGGAGCTGCAGCTGGTAGTGTGACTTTTTAGAGACATCAGAGATGTGAAGAGAGAAGGAGAGTGTGGAGTCGAAGATGGCCCCAAGGTTTTTAGCCTCGCAGGTGGGAGCGGGAAGAGGGCCAAGAGCGGCCAGCCAGAGAGTGACAGAAAAAGGAGGGAGCGGGTGTGCCGATGAGGAGAATCTTAGTCTTACTGGCATTAAGGCAGAGATCATTGGTGGCACACCACTCCTGGATAGCAGACAGACAATCACAGATGAGAGAGGGAGAAGAGGTGGCCGAAGGTAGCCTGAAAATGAGCTGAGTGTCATCCGCATAGCACTGAAAGTTGGGGCAGAGAGCAGCAATGCGGTGGGTAAGAAGTGCCAGGGTTTGGTTGAACAGCCAGGGAGAGAGGTTAGACCCCTGGGGGACACCACAGGTAGAGATAGAGATAGAGGAGAGGAAGGAACCAAGTTGGACCTGGGAGGGTTGATCGGAGAGGAAAGAAGTCAGCTACGCCAGGGCCTGACCGGTGATACCCAGGTTATCACAGAGACAGTTGAGCAGGATGGCATGGTTGACTGTGTCAAAGGCAGACGAGAGATCAAGTAAGATGAGGACACAGGAGGTGTTGGGTGACAAGGTTTGAGAGCAGGTCTTCACGGATGTTAAGGAGAGCAGTTTCTGTGCTTCTGGCAGCTCTGAAGCCAGACTCATGGTCGTGAAGACAACCAACAGATTCATTGTGAAGATAAAGCTTGGAGATGGCAGCTTTTCCAGGCGATTGCCCAAGAAGGGAGTGATGGAGATTGGGCGATAGTTGGCTAGGCAGGACGGGTCAGCAGAGGGTTTCTTGAGAAGAGGGTGCACAAGGGAGTGCTTCAAGGGGGATGGGAAGATTCCCAGGGCGAAGGAGTGGTTGCAGAATGTCAGCCAGAGCAGAAGCCAGGGAGTCAATGTGGTCCTTGATGGTTTTGGAGGAACAGGGATGAACCTGTTTTGATGAGACTTTCATAGATTGGACTGGTCTAGAAACCTTGTCTGGGGAGAACAGGGGAAAGCCAGAGAAGGAGGGAGGAGAGGTGGCCAAAGAAGGGCCTGAGGAAGAGCAGGGAGTAGAGGGGGAGGGGGTAGAGCAAGAGAGAGAGGACAGGATATCCCGAGTTTTAGGGATGAAGTGAGAAGCCGGAGCCGTGCAGAGGGCCTGGCAAGGGACAGGAGAGGTAGAGACTGCAGCAGGATTGGCCAGTTCCTTGCAGATTTCAAGAGTTTGGCCGCGTTGTTAGATGCCGCAGAGACACAGGCTTGGATGTGAGCTCTCTTCTTGGTTCGGACTGAGAGCCGGTATTGCCTTTGGAGCAGGCGGCAGGCCAGTTTGTCAGAGAATGTACCAGAAGCACGCCATTTCCGCTCAGCCATCCTGCATTTGCGTTTGAGGGTGATGAGGTCTGAATCGTACCAGGAATTACACTTGGCTTTGGGCTTCAAGTGGATCCTCATGACAGGGGGCAAGAACATCGAGAGTATAGGATATAGCAGAGTGGAGCATGGAGAGGGCTGTGCCAGAGTGAGTGAGCCAAAGGGGAGTGGGGGATGAGAAAGTGGTGGCGAAAGCCTAAACTGACACACGCTTCATGGGTCGGATAACCGAGAAGGTGGGTGGCAGTGCTGCAATTGGCTTAGCCTGGGGGGGAGGAAAGGGGGAGCTGGGAGGAGACAGCAGAGGAAGACGAGACCAAGACGGTACCATTCCACTAAACATTAATGATGACCTTAGAGGCGTGGAAGGAGGCCAGGAGGGCCTACCACCGGGTGCCACCATTGATGAAAGAAGAACAGAAAGGAGAAAACACAGAGACCTGATGCAGAGTCCATAGGTCTGGCGAAGGAACAACAAAGAGGATGTCGGTGAAGGTTTGCTTAGAGACGGCACTGGTATAGGCTTCAGCGATAGGGAGGCCTGGGTTGGAGACCAGGATATCCTTTTTAAACGTCCTCCTACCAGATCTAGTGAGGAGAGCAGGATAGTCAATAGAGAAGCAGTTAGAAAGGATGGGAGAGACAGAGAGCACCATAGAGTAGGTATGGAGAGGAGAGAAGAGGAAGGGAGTGGGAGGGGTAGGGGAGAATACTAGGGAAGAACACCGGGAGGGATACAAGCAGACGAGACAGAGAGACGAGACAAGTTGACCATTGGACCAGACGACAGGCACTCAGAATGGTAGATAGTTACTAGGTGAGTGCTTAGCTAAGAAGTCGACCACAGAATGGCACTACTATTACAGTGACATTTAGAATCTGGAGAAACACACCTAAATCTGAGAGTCCTGTCAAGGGGGAAATAGGCCTAGGTTTCACAATGCAATTTTAAATACTTTCACAATGAATTTTGTTTCAGCGCACCTAGAAAAACACACCTCCGAAAAAAAAGTCTGAGAGTCCTGTAAGGCTTCACCATGTGATTTTGCTTTCAACCGTCCCAGTCACATCTGAGACTACTTCCTAAACCAAGTCTTAAACTTCCCTTTTGATAATTGTACTGACCTGCTCCTGTTGTCGCCTTCCAACCTCTTCTTTAATTCTTACCTCAAACTTCCACTGATTCCTCCTGGCAACCTCCTCTCTCCCTATCCCTCCAGTCACCTTGTTCCCCTCAAAGGAAACCAACTCCTCTTTTGCATGTCTCCATCTCCCCTAAACTCTCCCCCAACTTGCTTGCCGACTCTTTCTACCCACCACTGTAAAAAAGCCTGTACCTCTCTCAGGGTCCCAATCTCTCCACTTGGACTGCCCTATTTGCAAATGAGCAAACCCATGATACAGTAGCAGGACTAAGGTCATGAGTTTCTGCAGTTCCAAAGACCTAATGTTAATATTTTGTGACGATTCATGAGATGTCGTCAATTCTCCCCAGAGAGGAGCCCTTCCCTGTGAGGCTAGGGAGGTGTGGCCGCTAGCCAATATTCCCCATGGGCTGGCGGAAAGTGGGAACTCATTGGGATAGGACACCCATTCCATGATGGAACTCACTACCCCTCCTACCATTGAGACCATGCAACCCTGTAAGGTCTTTAGAGGACCAACACAAGAGTACTACTGTTCGTTACTGCAAAGTTCCCTCTTTACCTTGTTTAAGATTTGAATCCACCAAGACGAGGAAGAAGGAAAGAAACATACAAAGTACTATTGAGCCATCTCCTACTGAGAGGAAGAAGATTGAAAGAGTTATGCAAACTACTCCTTTTACATCTCTAGACAGTACTGGGAAGAGGGAACACCCGAAGAGGCATGAATAGTACCTCATGGACACAAAGGAAAGACTGTAGTACTCCGCTGGGGATGACCCAGCTACAGGACATAAAAAGCAATGAAGGACTCCTTGAAAGGGAAATGCCTTATGGGGTTGAATTTCAAGTGGGAGAAGAGATCACCATCCGAGGACAGGTGTGACAAACCATTCCCCTCAAAATTATACGACAACTGAACCTCCAATGTAAGGATGCCTACATCAATTTGAATTCACACCTCCTACAAGAAGTTACTTACCAACTGTAATGTTCTTTCGACTGGATGTTCCTCCCACGTATTCCTTATCTTTGATAAATCCACTTCCAGCTTGCTGGCCTCGGAATTTTTTTTCACAGTAGAGGACGCTGCGCGTCAACGTCCCTCGAGTCGGTGTCCCTCGAAGGCCTCCGTATCGGCGACGACGTCACCATAGGTATAAATAGTCTTGCGCAGCGTCTGTTGCTCAGTTCCGTTTTGAGGTACTGTTTTTGCCTTGTATCAAATGGTTAATACCCTTGAAGGAGCGTAGGCTGCAACTACAAGGGAAGTTTTACTGCGGGGAAGGATGGGAGGGGCGATAAGGAATACGTGGGAGGAACATTCAGTCGAAAGAACGTTACAGTTGGTAAGTAACTTGTTCTTCGAATGGATTGTGTCCCCCCACGTATTCCTTATCTTTAATAGACTCCCAAAGCAGTAATGTGTAGAGGAGGCGGGAGTAAAACGACATGTTTCCCTTTGAAGATGCACAGAGTGCAACACAGCTTTTCCAAATCTCGTCTCCTGGCTAGAGGAGGAATCAAGACTGTAGAATTTGGTGAAAGTATGTGCGGACGACCATGTGGCAGCCGCACATATGTCTTTAATTAGAACTCCTCTTTGGAGAGCTGAAGAGGCTGCAATACCCCTGGTTGAATGATTCCTGAGGTGTTGAGGGGGCTCTTTTCCTGCCAATTTATAGTACTATATAATAGTTAATATAATCCATCTTGAGATGGTCTTTTTTGTAATAGGTAAACCTAATTTATGCCCTACATACCCCACAAACAATTAGTCTGCTTGCCTAATCCTCGCAAGCCTGCTAATGTAAAAAGTCAAGGCACGCCTTGGATCCAGCCTGTGCAATCTCTCTTCCTCTTTCCCTGGATAGGGAGGAGGATTGAATGAGGGTAAGGTTATTTTTTGTGTGATGTGGAATTCTGAGACCCCCTTTGGGAGAAAATGTGGCTTCACTTGGAGAACTACCTTATCTTTGTGAAAGATTGTATGTGGAGGTTTGCAAGACAAAGCTTGTAATTCACTCACTCTTCTGGCAGAAGTTAAAGCCACTAGAAAGACTGTTTTAAGAGTGAGAAACCTTAATGAACAGGAATGAAGGGGTTCAATTGGGGTATTTTGTATTTGTATTTGTATTTATTTTATTTGTATAGCGCAGACCAGGCCCGGAGGCTACCGGGCGCATTTCTTAAGGCAATGGTTACATACGTTGCATACAATGATGATATATCAACAATAAGTAAGGCATAGAAATAGACATGTGTAGGTGGTACATGGAAAGTCAAGTAATGCATCCTTACTGATGTTATTGCAGCACGTTTTAGTAAGAATCTTAGGCATTGGAGGAGGCAAGCCAACATTTGGCTTTGTGTTTGAAAAGGTTGAAGGAGGGGAGGTTTCTGATAGTCGAGGGGACAGTATTCCACAGTTTGGCTGCCAGGACTGGGAAGCTAGACCCACCGGCTGTTTGGAGCTTATATCTGGGTATCGTTAGGCTCTGATTCAGGGTAGATCTAAGTGATTGGACTGGAGTGTACATCGTGAATCGTGAGGAGAGATACGTGGGGGCCAGATTGTCCAGGCATTTGTAGGTAAGGGCAAGCGATTTTAGTGAGATCCTTTGGGTGACTGACAACCAGTGAAGGTTCTTCCTGGTATCCGAGATGTGTGCAGATCTGGGGATATTGAGGGCTGCCCTGATGGCGTTATTTTGTATAATTTGGAGCTTGTCTAGGTTACACTGGTTAGTTCCCTGGTACAATGCATTGCAATAGTCAAGTTTAGACATGACCAGGGTCCTAGCCAGGGTAGTGCAGTTATGTGAGGAGAGGAGAGGACGACAGGCTGTGATCAACTTGCAGGTATAGGCGGCGGCGGCCGCAACTGCATTGGTTTGTCTGTGAAGGGAGAGGGTTTTTGTGTCTTTAGAAACTTTAGTTATGTTTCCATCAATGTTAAAGGAACTAAACATAGGGTTCAGTTTGTTTAGTCTTTGCTGAGTACCTAGGATGAGGAGCTCTGTCTTGTCATCATTGAGACAGAGCTCATGTTGGGCCATCCAAGTTTGAATGACATGGTAGACATCGTTCAAGGCTTTTGAGTCTAAAGTGTAATCACCCGTGATGGGGATGAGTATCTGGGTGTCATCCGCATAATTTGTGTAGGTAACACCCAGGTAATCAAGCACATCGAATAAGGGTTTAGTGAATACATTATAAAGGGTGGGGGAAACGCACGATCCTTGGGGGACTCCGCACGGGACTGGTGCAGGGTCAGCCGCAGAGGTGGGCGAGAATACCCTCATCTGTCTGTTTGCCAGGAAGGATTGAATCCAGTTTGTGGCCATGTCAGAGAAGTGAGCTGCAGTTTTCAGGTGGTGACAGAGGATTTGGTGATTAACCAGATCAAAGGCAGCAGATAAATCTAGTAGTAGTAGCATGGCTAGTTTACCTTTGTCTTTGATATCCTCGATTTGGGTCTTGAGATCAAGGAGGGCTGTCTCCGTACCATGCTTCAGTCTGAAGCCAGATTGTCTCATGCCTAGTAGGTTGTTTGATTCCAGATAGTTCTGTATCTGAAGATAGGCTGCTCTATCTAAGATCTTTAGCAGAAAAGGGACCGTTGTGATGGGTCTATAATTGGTTGGAACCTCTGGGTCTAAGGTGGGTTTTTTTAGGAGAGGGATAACCCAAGCATCCTTTAGGTTATTGGGGACCACTCCCGATTGAAAGGAGGCATTGATGAAAGAGGTTATAAAAGGAGCGAGGTCATGAGCCTACTCCTTAATGATAGGGGCTGGACAGGTGTCCCCTTGGCAATTTGAGGGTTTTAGATTGTGGATGATTTTTTCAACCTCCAGAACGGTGAGTGGTGTGAAGCTAAACGGCACCGGGGAGTCGAGGGTTGTTATTTTGGGTGGCCTGGTATTGCTAAATGAAGGGGTGTGGAGGGTGTTTTGTTTGGCGTTGATTTTGGCTTGTAAGGTGGATATTTTGTTAAGAAGGGCATTTTGTATGTTGTTGCACCAGGTGCTGTCCTTAGTGCACGTGTCCGGTGCAGGGGAGGGAGATTCTAGCTCTTTAAGGATTTTGAATAATTCCCTGGTGTTCGATTCTGCCTGGCATATTCGTGTGTTGTATGTCTCCTTTTTGGCTTGTAATATGGCCTCCTTGTAATTAAGAGAGGTGATTAGAAGGGAGGCTTTGTTAGCAGCACTGGGATGGCTTTTCCAAAGGGCTTCAGCTTTGCGCTTTACTTTACGCATCGCGTTGAGCTGCGGGGTGAACCAAGTGTTCAGGTGGGACTGTTGTTTGGCTTTATGGATTTTTTAAGGAGCTAAGCTCTCAATGGCATTGGTCATTAGGCTGTTATAAATGTCTACTAGGACAGTGGGGTCCTTATCCTTCTGCTGTGCAGCAAAGGTGTTCAAGCAAGGGAGGATAAGAGGAAGCAGTTTCTCCCTGGTGATATCTTTTTTGTTTCTGGTAGGTATAGCCGGGGCTATGGTAGGTATGGGTTGGGGGTTGGTGGCTGGAAGGAGGAAGGTAATAACATGATGGTCCGACCAGGCGCATGCATCATTAGAAGTGACATTGGTGTTACAGTTAAGGTCGGCTAGCCAGTCGAGCGTTCTTCCTTTGATGTGTGTGGGATCACGAATACGCTGCTGGAAGCCTAGGTTGGAGAGGGTGGTGTCTACTTCAGTAGCCATGTGGTCCTTGGGATCTGAGAGACCTAGGTTAAGGTCTCCTAGTAGCAGTATCTGAGAGTTGGGCTTGGTGTTAGTCGACAGGGTGGATGCAACCTCATCTGTGAATGAACCTAATGGGCCTGGAGGTCTGTATATAAGGTGGAGTGTTGCTGTATTGGTAGGAGAGAGTGATAGTTTCACTGAGAGAGATTCTGCAGAACTAAATTGTATGAGGGGAGCAGCTCTCATAACGATTTTGTTGCTGTGAATAAAGGCGACTCCACCACCTTTCGACAAGTTGGAGTGGCGGTCGTTTCTGATGATGGTATAACCCTTGGGTAGGGATAGAGCGAGGAGAGGACCAGAGGCTTCATGTAACCAGGTTTCGGTAATAGCTAGGAAGTCCAGGTTCTGGACCGTGATGAGGTCAGCGATGTCAAGGGCGTGTGCTGTGAGGGATCTAGCATTGATAAGGGCTCCCTTGAGTGCTGCGATAGGTAGGGTGGATGGTGGAGGGCTAGGCGTTGCTGTAGGGGTGGGTAGTGGAAGGGAAGTGCGATTGTGCACAATACTGGGTGGTCTAGGCAGTCTAGTTCTAAGTCTGCTATTCCTTTGTTGTACAGAACATGGGATGTTTGGGGTGGGTTTGGTAGCAAAGTGCTTGAGCCAGAGGGCTGGGTCATTGAGGTAAGGGTTCGATATAGGCACAGGATGGTAGAGCATGATTGATGGGCGAATAAGTAAGATCTTAGTTATACTTGTGCGGTGGCTATCGGCAGTGCAGGCTGATAGTCCTAGGAGGACTATACATATAAGGATATATGTGGGTAGCCATTAGAAATTTCAAGACTAGGTTTAGGTCCCACAGTGGAACTTGAAAAGGAGTTGGGGGAAAGACATTAGTTAACCCTTTCAGAAATTGAATGACTATGGGCAATTTGAAGTATGAAGGCTCCTCCGCAGTGCGCTTAAAGATTGACAGCGCTGCGAGGTAACCCCTGATTGTGCCAACTTGAAGACCTGAATTTGCCAATTATAGCAAAAAAGATAACACCATCGGTGTACTACATGAAAAGGGTTCAATATTCTTTTCTCTACACCAGCTGCAAAATTTGTTCCAACGGCAGCGGTATAAAGATTTTGTTGCTGGCCTTCTGGCTAAAAGCGGCACCTCCATTACATCATCCGGGAGGTCCCAATCCTTGCATCTCAACCTTTCAGAAACCAGGCGTGAAGGATGAGGGTCCTGATATCCGGATCGAGAACCCAAACTCCCTTCTGCGAGAGAAGATCCTCTCTTTGCGGAAGACGAATCGGAGGACAGATGGACATGTCTAGAAGATCCGGGTACCACGTTCTCCTGGCCCAATCCGGGGCAATTAGGATCATGGGTTTGCAGAATCTCCCCAACCTCCTGATCATTTGAGGAATGACGGGGACTGGAGGAAATGCGTACAGAAGTGGAATCTCCCAGTCCACCACGAACGCGTCCCCTAGAGCTCCTCTCAGGGGAAATTCCCTTGAGCAATACTGATCGCACATCCGGTTGATATGGTGGCGAACAGATCCACTTGAGGGGTTCCCCAAAGGCCGAAGATCTCTTGGAGGACTTCCTGAGATAGTTCCCACTAGTGGAATACTGTGATCTGCCTGCTCAGAGAGTCCGCCGTTGAGTTCTTCTCTCCGGCTAGGTGAACGGCTGATAGAGAGATTCTTTCTTGAATTGCCCAGAACCAGAGCTGCATCACCTCTCTGTGTTGTCCGTCATTATCAGGAGGCGGAGGTCAGCCCAAATGGCAGAAATTGATAATGGGAGTTGCCAATGGCAAACCTCAGGTACTTCCTGTGCTTGTAATGGATTGCCACATGAAAGTAAGAATCCTGAAGGTCTAGAGATACCAACCAGTCCTGAAGCTGGAGGGCCTCAAGGATCTGAGACAGGGTTACCATCTTGAACTTGTCGTTCCTGAGGAATTTGTTTAATTCTCGCAAGTCCAAGATGGGTCTCAATCCTCCGTCCTTCTTCGGTATTAGAAAATAGGGGGAATACCAACCCTTGTTCCTCTCTGTTACAGGTACCAGTTCTATGGCACCTTTCTCTACCAGGTCTGAAATCTCCTGCATAAGGAGCAGGTCTGGAAGCTTCAAAGAGTTGTTCCCTGGTGGATGACTCTGAAGATTGTGTAGGAAAGGCAGGCAGTACCCTTGGGCAACTGTTTACAATGCCCAAGCATCTGACGTAATAGCCTGCCATTTTGTCAGATGTTGAGTTAACCTGCCTCCTACTGCTGTTTGTGTGGGGAGACATCAGAGGGATTTAGAAGCGGCTGACAAAGATGCTGAGGGTAAAGCAGCACCTGCTGATGCGGGTTTGGTACCTTTGACCCGTCCACCGCAGGTGAATCGTCTCTGGCCGTTTTGAGCTGCCTGCCCTCTGCCTTTTCCGAATGCGGAGTAAAAACAAGAGGGCTTCCCCCTCCAGGACGTACCTGTGGGGCGAGTTGGAGTTTGACGGATTGCAGCCACAAGTGATTTTGCTGCCGCCTTTGAGGTTTGCAATTTCTCCAGGCTGTCATCAGCTTTTTTGCCAAATAGAGAGGTTCTGTCAAAGGGCATATTCAGAAGCCTGGCTTGTACATCCGGAGTCAGACTTCCGCAACCACGCAAAGCTGCGGATTGTGGTACTCGCCACCATGGCTCTGTTGATACTATCAACAGAGTCGATACCTGTTTGGAGGGACTCACACATCGCATCCTTCCCATTCTTAATGATGTTAAAGAATTCGTCTTGTTCCTCCCCTTCTGGGAGACAGTCAGCTGCTGATGAAGCACGCTCCCAAAGGGTGTGGCTGAATCTAGCTAGCGTGCAAGTGGTGTTAATAGACTTAAGTGCCATACTGCATGCTGAGAAGACTTTTTTAGACATGGCTTCAAATCTTTTGTCGTCTGTCTTGTGGTAAAGTGGGGTATGCCGACTTACTATTCGACGACGTTGCTGCCTGCACTACTAAACTTTCTGGAGTTGGGTGCTTACTTAAATATTCAGGGTCTGAGTCAGACACTCTGTACTTTGCAGAGAGTTTTTTATTTACTGCAGGGGTAACTTCAGGTGTCTCTCAATTTTCAGCTATTTCTCTGTAATGCAGCATGAAAAGGGACTGTAGGGTCTTCTTGAGGCCCTTCATCTAAGATGTCAGTAAGATCATCTTGCTGGAAAGAGAGTGCAGGTGTTCTCCACCCCATAAATTGCATAATTCTTGCCATAAGGGCTCTGTAAAGGCATTTCTGCATGTTCTCCAAGTTCTGGTCTGGCAGATTCTGCCTCTGGAGAGGTATATATGCCACTGGCATCTTGTAAAGATTCTTGTAGATCTCTCAATCTATTCTCTTCAGAAATTAGTTCCTCTGGAATGGGTACTCTTGTTGTTTGTAACCCAAAGGGTCTCTCATTGTCAGAGTCCTCCCCTTCTTCATATATAGAGGATAAAGCTCTGAAATAGTGAGATCTTGGATAAGGGGTAAAACCCATTTCCAGAGAAGAAGGAGCCAAATTGGTGGATACTGCTTGGGAAAAAGTTATGGTTGTCGATGCAGACGTTATAGGTCTCGACAAACCCGCAAATGGCGTTGAAAAACTCGAAAAGGGCCTCGATGTTCTCGAGAGAACCAGAATCCTACTCGGTGTCATCGATATTGCCAACGCTACTTTCGATGCCTTGGGCGGAACCTTCGACACCTCTGGTGCCGGTGGCGCCGTTGAGGTTTGAGGCTTCGAGGACCTATCTTTCATCGGGGTCGACGACGGCGTTGATGACACAGATTTGTGCGTCGAAGGTACCTTCGACGATGGCATCAATTACACAGTTCTATTAGATTAATTTTTGTCTTTACTCGAGGCTTCATGACGCTCTTGAGGGTTTTTGTTTGCCGGGTTCCACGACTCACTGTGTTTTTGTTTTTTGGGTCTTTCACCTGGGGTATCACCTCTAGGCACCTCCGAGGGGGTCATGGCCGCGTTCTCGAAGACCCTTAGCATTTTCTTATGAAATTCCTCCCACTTAGCTGGAGAGCTGTGTTTAGTGGGGCAGGTGACCCTTTCTGGAATTTGAGGATGAAGAGGAGGGAGATCTAGGACGCCTATTCTTAGAGTGACTCGATCTCGAACAGTGGTGGGAGCCGCTTCGAGATTGCGATCGGGAATGTTTCTTTCAATGGCGAGGAGACGAATGTCTCGACTCAGCCGAGGACAATTTTGAAGGGGTAGAAGATTTAACTGCCTTCCCTCTTTCTAGCTTCCACCTAGGCTCCTTCAAGGCTTTCTCCATCATAGACATGCAGTCCTCACATTCCGAACACTGGTGCTCTGATCCCAGGCACCACAAACAGATCCTGTGAGGATCCATTAATGACATCTTTTTTAACACAATCTCAACATTTTTTTAAGCCGGATCATGGCGTCGATGTTTCGGACGAAGATGCAATTGTAGGATATAGAGATCTTCGACGATTTCAAAGATTTTCGATGAGTAGAAGAACCGAGCGTTGCATCTCCGAGGCTTACGAAGCACGGAAAAATGGAACTGAGCAACGGACGCTGCGCAAGACTTTTTATACCTATGGTGACGTCAGTGCCGATATGGAGGCCTTCGAGAGACATCTACGTGCAGCGCCTTCTACTGTGAAAAAAAATTCCGAGACCAGCAAGCTGGAAATGGATTTATCAAAGATAAGGAATACTTGGGAGGACACAATCCATTCGAAAGTATATATTTGCATCCAATCCCATTAGTAAACACAACACCATTCGAATATTGGTGGGTAACAGCGAGCCTCAAAGAATCACTTTGGGCACGGACACCTCTATTGGAATGGCGGTTGATGCCCAACACTATTCTGTTAATTGCTCACAACTGTTTCGATATCCGTGATGGTATTCCTCCAGAAAAGTTTTGTACCCGCCATGGGGGAATTTCTTGGTGTACACTTCATGCCCTTATGGGGTAGAAGAGGTAATCAGTGACATCAGGAAGGATGAGGTGCTATTTAGAGTTAACAACTACTGTAAGGTTGGCATCATGAAGGAGACACAGACAACAGATGCAATGTAACAGAAATAACTCTATTAGCTTAAATGTCAGGATGGTGTAAGACCGAACTTGTCCTATGCTAAGGTGGGATTTCCGTACCTAAAGAAACTAAGGATAATCTGTCTCAGTAAATTCTGTCTGTGTCCAAAACCTATGCTTGCCCTCACAACTAAAACAAAACAATGTGATGGGATGCAACCATAAACTAAGCAGTGTTCCAAAAGTAAAGTTCTGAGCTATTTCCAGCTTGGATTTATACTTCAGCTTCTCCTCCCGAGTACCAACAGGTTCACCACCTGGTTCAAATGATCTTCTCTTGGATTTAAGGTAATACAGTCCCACACCTTTTTAAATATCAGGATTCACTTCCCCAAGTTCAATACAGTTTCATTGCAGCAAGTCTCATGCTTCCCTTCCCCGAGTTCAATGTAACAGTTGTCACAAAAGGAAGTATCTTGAGGCTCTGTCTTTAAGATAAGTTCCAACAATTCTTAACAGCTCAGGGTTCCCTTCCCCAAGCTTTAAATGCACCAAGAGTAGTTTTCCTTTTGACACAATAATAGGTTTCCTTGTCAACATATAGAGGTTCTCTGGTCTGGGCGCAGTTATCAGACCACACATCACAGGTCGCGCAACCAGGAACCCTTAGTGCGCATGCTCAGATATAGGCTCCTCAGTGCCTTGCCTCTGTGTTTCAAATTAGTTTGGCTTCCTTATTGTGTACTCATTCAATGTCTTGTTGTATTTTCAGGGTCTTTTTCATACTTCACTTCTGGTGACCCTTTACCCCCTCTTCATGCTTAGCTTCCTCCAAGTATATAGGTTACTCTCCTTTAAGCAAGATTTTGGGGATTTTATCAGTTCGATATTCAACAAACAAATAGTCTTTCAAATGAAGCTTAAAAAACAAACAGTTTCTCAGAATTGACTTCAACTCTGCATTCAGTGTCCTTAATTCGACTTATAAAAAATAGTCCATAGGCACCGCGCTTCGAGAATGAACACGGCCCATTGACCTGTTCTTTGGGAAGGTACCCACTCGAGAGTCCGCGTCCACACTTTAGCTCACTGTACCTTTCACAGATGGGAAATATCCATTTGCATATCAGTCTTTGTACCACCCACAGGGAAGTCCAGCACCAAAATGATATGGCAATTCCCTTCTGAACAAGAGTACCAACAGCAACCCCATACACGTGTTTCAGCCTTGTTGGGCCTCATCAGTGAGGTGGAGCTGTGCGTCTCTCAGCACAGTGAGCAAGGGGTCCACGTCTGGATGACGCTAGGAAACTTAGAGTGACTAAACCTTTGTCCCTTAAACAATGAAAAAATAGTCCATAGGCGCCCCTCTTCGATAACAAACATGGTCCATTGACCTGTTCTTTGGGAAGGTACCCACTCGAGTCCGCAGCCACACTTTAGCTCACTGTAGCTTTCACAGATGAGAAATATCCATTTGCATATCAGTCTTTGTCCCACTCACATGGGCATTCCAGCACCGAAATGCTATGGCAATTCCCTTCTGAACAAAAGAGTACCAACAGAAACCACAGAACAGGTTATCATGCCATGTTCTTTCTGGAGAGGGGCGGCTGCTACCTTTTTGAAAAAAGTTTGCAAGGAACCCTGAGTTACCTGGGGAAACCCAGACGTCGACTCCCTGCTCACAGGGCTCAGAGAGGCACAGCTCCGCCTCACTGATGAGGCCCAACAAGGCTGGAACACGTGTACGGGGTTGCTGTTGGTACTCGATGTCATTTGACCCCACCCCAAAGTGACATCCCGGGAAGCGATGAAACACAACCTTGACAAAACAGGAAGTGGCATCAAATAGCATTGTTCCTAAGTACACTAAATTGCTGTGAATCCAAGCAGACGTCCAAGGCCAAATGATAATATTATTGTATAGCACTTATGCTTAAAGGCATGATCCGGTAAAAAATGTTATTGTCCCTACGGGTCGGCCATGTTTTTTTAAGCCTAAGTGGCTCGATTTTACAAACATTTCCTATGGACCTTACCCGAGTTTTCGTCCATTAAACGCACGCGAAAACAGGCACCTGGGCGATGCCATTTTGTGATAATCCTATCATTTCCCCCATCGCCCTGGCTGACCTGCTTTTGCGGCACTAAATCAAATCCCCCGCCCCTGAGCCTGACATTATCAAAACATTCATATTCCCTGCCTCTCTCCGTGACATTACTGTGCTGCGTAGGCAAACGCGCCCAGTCGTCTTCTGCGCGACTCCACACAGAACCCGGAAACCAACACGATCAACTCACAACACAGCGCGCCACAATTCGGAATATGAAACTGTACTTTAAAATGAAACAGCAACACGGTACATTTGGTAAAGTACATTTATTTGACATTAAATATTTAGAGAATATTCAGCAATTGCCATATGAACTCCGAAAGCCATTCATTTTATTTTATCTGTATCCGCAATAACTGTTCCGTTTCATCTTGAGTCACGCGCTGTTCCTTTATGGTACACAGGGTGTTCATTTTCGTAAAAAGAATCACTTTGGAAGCACGGTGAACCGCAAGGCTGTTCCATCAACTAGTCACTAGTCCAGCGTAAAGGTTGATATGTTGCTTCTAGCCACTAGTACAGCGTACGGGCATGTGGGCCCTTGGCGATCGTCCCATAATATGGTGATCGTGCTCCAGTTGTTGACACGAAGCTGCAGGTGTCTGCTGAAGAATCCATCCGCCGGTGTCTCAAACAGATGGCAGTGGCAGAATGGGATCAAATACCTGTTATGAAAACAAAAAAATTATAATTAGTCTCGCTAGCCGAACTTCATTAATATTACTCATTTTATTTATTACGGCCGATCAGAAACTATTTGCTTGCAAGGATAGTTCAATGGAGTATGTTAGTCTCTAAAATCAATGCGAAAAGTAACGAGATAAATCGAGGCCAACACATAATGAGAAACGACTGTTTGTCTACATGCCTGTGTAATGATATGATATATGATATGGCATGTGTAACGCGCCTATACACAAGTGTTTCAAGGCGCGACGAGGCAGGGGGGGAACAAGGGGAGACAGACAACGATACTACTAGGCCAGGTGTCATTCAGATCGCACAAGGGGAAGGGGAGAGGGGGGCAAAAGTGCTGTACATGGTTAAGAGAATACAAGATAAATAATAGGGCCAGCTGGTGGCAAGTGCCAGGTAAGTGCCGGGAGAAGGGGCTGAAGGATACAGAGACAGTCCCGTAGTGCAGGTAGGCAGTGCAGGGAAGAGTGGCTGGGCCAAGGAATGAGATAGTTGAGACCTGTGGACCTGCATGCCCATGTGGCCACTACAAACACGTTTCCCTTTCTTTTCCTAGCTCTTCATTCATTCATTTATTCATGCATCCATTCATTAATTCTTCATTCTGGTATAAAAGCGTCTAAAGATTTACTCACATTATATTTGAAATTTCCATTGTGTCTCTGCGTAATGCAGTCTGTAAATCCGACTGTGCTCTTGACAACGATTTTTCGTACACTGAACTAACATGAAACTCGGTCTAGTTTCAGAATTTTCTGCCTTATCGTCTCTTACGTTATTGCACAACCCCTTCAAATGAAGTTCTTTCAGCATGGTCCCTGTCTCAAGGTCAAAAAACAATACAACCTTATACTTCCAGTGCGACTTGTGGGCCTCTTCTGGCCGCGAGCTGAAAATCAAAGCCGCTGTCCTTTGCATTCTTTATTTGCAACATCCCGTAGTAAAGGCATCTGTGAGAACTTGAAGTTTCGAATCCATCTATATAGTGCGCCTCAATGTGAAAATGCGAACTGGCTTCTCTCCCAAATGCCACGGCCCGCTTCGTGCATTCTAAGGCCCCCAATTTTGTCCCCGTTGTCTGCGAGCTTTGCAGCCCCAAAGAATCATAACTATGGAGACATTTAATTTTTGGATGAAGGTCAGGGAAAGTATAAAGTACCAGAGGAGTTCAGTTAAAAGTGAGATTTATTGTTTGTTTGTTTTATTGTTTGCAATACGCAAGCCTCCCCTCCAATAACAGTGCGCAACAGTGCGCAGCATTTACATTTACATGAGATGAGACATGAGAAAAATATATACATACACATATATGAGGTGAATAGAGAGAGAATTCTAAGATGAGACCCAGCAATTTCGCCACCCATGATGGTGAAGGTAGGGGTTAGGGTTCCAGGTACACTGTACAATAACATTTATTTACTAAAAGACAATCGTATTGCAATTATAGACATATAGACATGGTCAGCAATATTCAGACAATGGTCAGCTTGTTCGCCACCCATGATGGTGAAGGTAGGGGTTAGGGTTCCAGGTACACTGTACAGTAACATTTATTTACGAAAAGACAATCGTGTTGCAATTATTTAAACCGGGATTTGTACCTCACAACCAGCTCCCCTTTGGGTGGACATGGCACAGTTGCAATGTTCGGTGGCAACGCATCACTGCTCTGCACAGAAACATCCAAAATTCCATATCTGTGCTCCTCTAACACAGCAACAATAAGGCCTTTCACAAAGTCGAACTGCATTTCATCATAGACTGGTTGGATCACCCATTGCTTCGTTCGTTTTGAAAAGCGCTTATTGTAGCGAGGCATCCTTACTTTACCCCTAGTCCTAGATTGTTCACGTCCGACATTGCTGTTATGGGCCAAGACCGCTAGTAGAGTGCGATGTTTCATGCCCCGATAGCTAAAATACAAGCGCTTTGGTCTGTACTTGAGACACATATTGTGGAACACCTCCAAACCTCCTGTGTGACAGAATTCTGTCAGTCCTCTCAAATCTTTTGATAGAGTTTTGTCGAAAACAATCTTCTCAATGGCTTTGCGTGTCGGTGAAGATGGAATCAACCACTTCTTCTTCCTTGCCTCCTCTGGGGACAATGGCCCATGTTCACATTGGTTGAAATATTGGTTTTCTGACCAGCGGTGAACGTAGGTACAGTGGTGCATCAGTGACCGCCATTTTTCAAGTAGTATTTCCACTGACCCTTCACAAGTTTTTGAGCTCCACCAAAGATGGTTTGTGATAGACTGGGACCACTGCAAAATACTTTCAAAACCTTTTATTTTTTTCCTGCAGCCGAAATTTTCTTACTGATTGATTTAGCAAGATGCCATACGTCAAATTGATGATTAATATTTGGGAACTGCTCTCTCATTGTCTTGGCAATTGAAACGTGTCTGTCCGTGGCTATGAGTTCGATGTCCATTCCCCTTGACGGTAGATCTTGCACTGATTTTATAAATCCTAGTTTCTCGATGGCCACTGAGGATGTACATTGTGACACCTGCACGACCAACGAACTCACAATTTTCTTACTATCCATGTCCTGAAAGTGGTAGGTGCAGTACTTGGCAGAAAATCCAGGGCTGTCGCACTGTCCATCGCCGGCTAGCCTGAATCGTTTCCCTTCGAATGTACTTGCTAGAGACAATTGTTCAATTTTCCAAGCATCACTAATGGCCGGAAACAGATAATCATGTTGGTATTTGTAGTACTGCGTTTTAGAAATGAAATGGAGTCCCACAAACTGAAAGAAAGCCTCTAACATTCTAAAACTGGAGCCACTAAAAAGTGATGCAGCTGCACACAGTAGATTGCCTGCTGGCATTTTCCCCAGCATCGGTTGTGCAGACCATGAGAACATATGATTTAATCTACAGGAGGCCTTTATTTTGACGTTACTGCCTTTTATTTGACGAGTCACATTATTCAATGGCTTCCCACATACTTTCCCTCTAACGGAATGCCCACATTTCAGCATACTTATAATATCCATCAAACAACTGTCGAATACAATGTATTTTCTCTCTTTCATTAGATTGTCATCCTACGTCAACGTTGTTTCGGCCTGTGACGTTGTGGAGATTTCAACACATTAGAAAGTAATATCGCTGATATCAAGTTCTGATGCGTCGATGGATGCTGCTGGTTCATTCTCAGTCATTTCAACTTCTGTTACTTCAGCATTAATGGGAGAACACAACAATGTTGACAGGTTTTTGGGTGGCAATTTTTTGGCGGGTGTAGATTGTGTGAATTGATCTTCAATATGCGGTGGTGCGGTCTCACTGTAGCAATGGTCCAATGCAACTTTGCTGTATTCTCCAAACTCAGCAAATTCAGTTTCTGGCAATTGGACCGGAGCATCTCGAGCCTGAACACGCTGCGCCTCAATGAATAGTTCCTCCATAGTGTACATGGTCTGGCAAGCAACATCTCTCATTCGCTTCACTGTCTGTGTATGTATAGTTCTGACACCCACGGGTAACTGGAGGAGAGATTGGAAAAGGGATGTTCAGTTTAAACACAAGATAAAGTGTAGTCCAATTGACTGGAAAAAAACATATAATAGTCCCCAGCACAAACATTTTTGAAAAGTTATGAACTGTTTGTGACTAACCTTTTTTTGGTTTCTTTTCTTTGCAACTTTTTTGACTTGACCATCAACATCTGCACGCTGTAGCTCCGAATTGTTTCCGCATGTCCTCCCTTCCTCTTGCGCTGCAACGACTATATTTTCTGTATCCGCATAGACAGCACGGAATGAGGCTCCATCGACTCCCTGAAACATAGTACTTTCATTACTATGTATCAAAATATTGTTAGCATAAAACACACGTGAGGACGAACACACAGGTACATCTCAATAGCCAAACACGATTTAAACATTGTTTGGAACAATCAAACGACAAGTATTCGACCAGTGATGATGTAGTTGGATGGAATTGTCAGTATCCATACCTCTGGCTCCGCATGGACTGCCATGAATGGTTGTATTGGAGCGGAGGCATCAGCATCTCCCTGAAACACAGTACTTGCATTAGTATGGTTTTCAATATTTGCAACATAACACACACTTGGCGTCGACGGCACAGGTACATATAAAGAGATAACCACAAATGATGCATTGTCTAAAACAATAAAGGAAACTCAAAAGATGCAGATTTCAACGACTGATTTCACTGATTCCTTTACATCTGCATCTAAATGGGATGTTGTTATTGTAGTGGAAGCTCTGTCGTCTCCCTGAAACACAGCACTTGCGTTAATAGGGAAGAAAGTCTAGCAAATGTATTCACGTTATATGATCACGCATGATGGAGCTGTCAGTATCCATACCTCGTGCTGCTGAAGAATATCTATGGATGTTGCAAATGTAGTATGCACTTCCGAAAGCTGTTGCGCCGATTGGTATACGCAAGGTCCCGCTTCCACTTCCCCTGGAATTACTTGAATGTCAGGCTGTGCATCAAGTGCAGGGGTTGACGCTCCATCAACTGCCTGAAACATAGTACTCGCATTAGTAAGGATTACAATATTGAACACATAACACACACTTGGGGTCGACAGCACTGGTACATATCAATGGCTAACCATGAATGAAACATTGCGTAGAACAATCAAACGACAAGTATTACAGCTCTGATGATGACGCTCGATGGAGCTGTCAGTATCCATACCTCCTGCTGGTGAGGAACATCTAGAAATGTTGTAGATGTGGCGGATGCTTCAGCATCTCCCTGAAAGACAGTACTTGCATTAGCATGGATAACACTAATTATAACTGAAAACAAACACCAGTGGACGGTAACTAAGGTGTATATCAATTGGAAAGCACTAACCAAACATTCGAAAAAATAGTTACACGATAGAATACAACTATTACTTGACACGCATAAAACAAGTCTGTAGCGGAGTAGCGTAGCAAGATTACCTGATACGCGCTAGAAGTGGTTGATAACTGCGAGCACGTCAAGGATGTAGAATGTTCTTGCTTCAGATTGAAGGGAGAGTCAAGAAGTTGTAAAGGTAAATTATTGATTGATAATGAAATGCCAATATTAAAAATAGCCATGTAAGGCGACAGTATACTTGATAAATGTGCAATATAGCGCAGTTCCCTGTTCCCATATATATACATTTCGTTTGTGGGTTATGAAATCGAAAAATAATTTATTGAAAAATGTCATTATTCAAAAAGCTATACACTCATATCAATATCGAAAGTATTACAAGGGATACAACACCTAAAATATCAATTAATCCATCCCTACACACTGCCGCAACGCCTAAAGCTAAATCCGGACACTTGACTCACCAGAGGCGGAATGTGGACGAATAGAGTGGGAATAGCGTTTGCGAGCAATTTCCGTGTCGTTCGCTGTTTATTCTTCTTTGTTACCCAAGATGTGGCGTACATGTCCGAGGAAAAGTGCAGGCTGCAGATGCGGTATCGATCACCCCTCTTGTCCTGCAAGACTTGTTGAACTCTACTTTCAAGCTCATCCAGTGGATATCCGCAATGTCTGACCCATTCTCTGATTCGATCAGCAGTTTTCGGGAACACATGCATTGTAGTGCCTTCAGATTTTGCATGGGTCTTCGAAGGGCAACCGCTAATCGAACAGGCAGGCATTGTTGACAAATCTGAAAAGTAAATATCGACATTATTATACAATATTCATGAATAAAGATTTGATGCAAAACTCTATACTAAACTCTGAACATGTGACTCGTCCCTTGGATGTTCTGTCTTGCACGAGAAGGAAACATGCTTACATTATAGACTGGACCCCCGAAGGATGCAATTCGATGACAATTGACACAGATGAAAATAAATAGATCTATTGATAGCATAGCAATGGAAATTCAAGTCAATAGCAATGAGACCAATGAACATAGCACTATTGGGTACTCTACTCGCAAATAGATAGAAATTTAAAAATCTGCGAAATATGACCAGGATACATGGCCTTACCTTGACCAACAAACAGTTGGATTCAGCAAGCAGAGCAGTATGTTGCGGGAGAATAGGTGGATGGCCACAGGTAGCGCACTGATGGGTATGCTCGAAGAGGTCACAGAAGTTCACGGATAGCACGACGACGAGCAGATTAGCATAGATCTCAGTGGTTCCCAGGTAGCACGTTCAGGAGTTGACTTGAAAAGCACAAAGATGTTCTCATGAGACATATCGAGTGGTTTTTAAAGTATTAGAAACTGGGGCGTGTTTGTGAATGAATGACGTATGTATGTCGTGGTATTAGGGGGGCGGCCTGTTTGAAGGGGAGGCCTGCATGGAGACACAGTGTCTGAGGAGGCCATGTGACCGATGGCCCCTTGGCGTGGGATACCTTTTCAAGTGTACATGTAGTTTAGCACCTTTGCCTTTCGCTCCCCTGACAGCGTGCACCCACTGGCGCGCAACTCCTTTGATAGAGGGTGGGTGGGATGGAGGGGCCTGGGGCGTGCAGATAAGGCACAGGAAGACTGCCGAATGGTGACACACTTATGTGGATTGGAGGGGGGCGGCCTGCATCAAGGGGAGGCCTGCATGAAGACACGGTGTCTGAGGAGGCCATGTGACCGATGGCCCCTTGGCGTGGGATACCTTTTCAAGTGTACATGTAGTTTAGCACCTTTGCCTTTCACGCCCCTGACAGCGCGCATCCACTGGCGTGCACCTCCTTTGATAGAGGGTGGGTGGGATGGAGGGGCCTGGGGCTTGCAGATAAGGCACAGGAAGACTGCTGAATGGAGACCCCTTGCCCTCTACTGCAGTATATCGTTGCCTATCAATAACAAATGCCACATACCGGAGATTCTTGTGAGCACAGACCCACACTTCAACCAGTGTATTATAGTGGTCAAGACCCTTGACCTAAGGCCTGTATAATCCAATGTTAATTGATATTATAGATATATGTGTGGCTTTTATAGAGACATAACCTACTGAAAGACTTTGAACAAGTGTTATTTAGTGCATGCATTATCGAGAATATTTTATTTTAGCTTAGCTAGATAGTGACCACCATGCTTCACAGCGACCATAACCTTCACCAATTCGGCGCACAGATGTCCGACGTCCATCCTTGAATGGAGAAATGCTTGATTCATTTAAAAAATCGAAACAACCGTTGTTAAAATATATGTGGTGTTTTATTTTGTAACTTATTTTCATGACACAAAAATACAAGACTTTAAATATTATACAGGTCAGGTTGCAGCACAGCGAGAGAAAATCCCCTGTACTGACCGCTGTCACTCGGGAACGTATCTCTTATGGCACGAACGGCACAGGCAGGTATCACTCTTCGAACGCGGTGTCCAAGCCTCCCGTGGAGCCACCATGTAAAGGAACGATAGGCCAGCAGCCTGTACCACCTGTGAAAAGGAATGAAACAAACTGTTTTTAAATGACCAAGATAAGTTTTTCCCCCCCAGTGCCAAGCCCTTTTTGGTGATTTCGGTATTGCAACACTCAATACTTCCTAACATTTTCTCCTTAATTAACCCCTTCAGTGCCAAGGACGAGCTATCTCGTCCTTGGCACTGTGGAGGTAATCCCAAGGACGAGATATCTCGTCCTTGGCACTTAAAAGGTTAATAAGCGTTTGTTGTCAATGACAATTCTTGTAACTAATGGCATTCAGCACGGACAAATGCTATCTAGACAATGCACACTATTGAACGACTTTCATGCGTTACTATGAGATGAATATATAATTTTGGATATAGTAGAAGACCATGAAATAGGAGTGCCATGACAAGCAGAGTACACTTACTCGTTACTCGGATTACGAGGACGAACAGTTGCGTGAAGTTCGTCCATAAGCACCATCATTATTCTCAAAACGGCCCGTGTGAGGCAGGCTGCCCTGAAGTCTGGCAGCTCGGTGATGCATTGCGGTCATGGCTCACCTTCCGAAATATAGGCCAGGCATCCCGAGTTTTCTCGGCAGCAGCAGTTCTCGTCCTCGGTTGGCATTAACTGGCACCGATTGAATGTGCACCAGGTGGAGACGCCGTCCATGCGACTAGGCCCAGGCGCTTCATCTGTTGAATCGTCCTCCCAACTGTTGTCCGAATCCCCATCGTTTTCGCGTGCTTCCCTTTCCAGTAGTTCCTCCTCGGTATACTCAGGCTCGTACATGTAGGGCGTTATTGTAGCCATTGTGTGGTAAACAAAGTACAATCATTTATAGAGATGGTACAGGTGTTCACACGGGCTACAAGCGGCGAAGGTAGCTGACCAGAGCACAGAAACGGGTCACAGAATACTCAAAGTAACACAGAGAGATGAATGGAATTGAAAATCTGCTGCTGTGTGTTGTGAAACGGTCTGTTTATACTTATTGAGGAAAGAGGCGTCCTGCCATTTCCATAGCGACACGTCATTAGCTGAGGCGCAGCGATTGTTGACACGAGACATGCTTTGGCGTTGGGAAATGGGCGGTACGTGTCTGCTGATGACAGGCTCAGGGGCGGGGGATTTGATTTAGTGCTGCAAAAGCAGGTCAGCCAGGGCGATGTGCCAGGTAAGTGCCGGGAGAAGGGGCTGAAGGATACAGAGACAGTCCCGTAGTGCAGGTAGGCAGTGCAGGGAAGAGTGGCTGGGCCAAGGAATGAGATAGTTGAGACCTGTGGACCTGCATGCCCATGTGGCCACTACGAACACGTTTCCCTTTCTTTTCCTAGCTCTTCATTTATTCATGCATCCATTCATTAATTCTTCATTCCGGTATAAAAGCGTCTAAAGATTTACTCACATTATATTTGAAATTTCCATTGATAAATGGAAATGATAGGATTATCACAAAATGGCAGCGCCCAGGTGCCTGTTTTCACGTGCGTTTAATGGACAAAAACTCGGGTAAGGTCCATAGGAAATTTTTCTAAAATCGAGCCACTTAGGCTTAAAAAAACATGGTCGACCCGTAGGGACAATAAAAAATGTTACCAGATCATGCCTTTAAGCTCTTTTTTATAGAACAAATATGCATACAATATCACCGAACCTGTGTTGGTACTCATTTATCGACCTAAGGAGGATAAAAGGCTTTTTGAAAAAAGAAAAAAACCTTTGAAAAAGAAAAAAAAAAAGAATTCAATTATTTTTTCTTCCAAGCTGGCCCAGGCATGTCCAGAAACTGGCCCCCACGCCCCAGAGACGATTTCATCCCGACCACGGCCCGAAAGGCCGCGGGCCCAATCCAACATTGTTTCCCATCTGTGAAAGGTACAGTGAGCAAAACGCAATGGCTGCAAACTCTCAAAGTGGGAAAAAACCACAGAATAGGTTATCATGACATGTTCTTTCAGGAGAGGGGCGTCTGCTACTTTTTTGACACACTTAATTTGACTTAGTTTACTATTTTCTTTCAGTGCGTGATTCAATATTAGCAAGTTTTCTACTTTCACTCAGTTTGTTATTCAATATTGGCAGGTGTGCTGCTTTTATTCAGTTCATTATTCAATATTGACAGGTTTGCTGCTTTCATTCAGTTCGTTATTAAATATTGGCAGGTTTGCTGCTTTCATTCAGTTTGTCATTCAATATTATCAGGTGTGCTGCTTTCATTCAGTTCGTTATTCAATATTGGCAGGTTTGCTGCTTTCATTCAGTTCGCTATTCAATATTGGCAAATTTTCTATAGCTCCCGCCACTTGCCTTTTTTTCATTCATATAACTTTACAGCTCCATCTGTAACTGAAGCATGTATTCCCTCTGCACTGTTTAGTAATGTCGAAGCCCGTCCGGAATGCCCCGTCTCTGGTTAACTTCCCCAGCACTTACCGGTCGTGGGTATCTTCCTCTAGCAGCTCTCACTGCTTTTCTCCTTTACTCTGGCTGCTGCTTTGAGTTCAGCAAGCCCTGCTCACGTGAGGCTAGGAGCTCGGGTGGCACAGGCAGCTTGAATACCTCTGCGACACAACGTCCTCTTTGCTCTTGCCTCGGAGCAGCTCAGTTTGCTCCCACTTCACACAGGAGGCTTCCCTCGACTTGGAGATGTCGGCCGGCGTCCCGTCTCCACCTTGGGTCCCACCATGGCTGCTTCCAGACTCCCGGGGTTTCCTGCTGATCTCTGCCCAAGTTCCCCAGGTCTCTCTCTCTCTACTTCGTGGTTTCTCCTTTTATACACCTGTGGCCCTTCAACAGGATCCAGGTGTATTCCATTATTCAATGCTGCCTGACTCTGATAAAGAGGACATGCCTGACCTACATACCTTGCAGGCATCATCTTAGTCCCAGTGCCTCTGAGAGTGAGTGGTGTTCATTACTCTCAGTTGCTTCTTCCTCATCTCAGTACTAGAGTGGTGAGAGTGCATGGTGTTCATTACTCTCCGTTGTCTCTTCCTCGTTCTAGTACGGTCAGGTGTCCCAAGAAGGTAAAAGAAGGGGAGCTGACCTGCAATAACCCATAAAGGTTGGGGAAGGGTTAGGTTGGTTATCTTTAGGATAAGGGGATACTATGTCTCACCTAAAGGCACACCAGTCTCAATCCCCAAGGACCCTCAACCCAGATGATCCTCCCTTGCATGTCCATCACCAGGGTTAGGATCCAAAAGCAATGGCCTTTCCCTGGCCACCTGCATACAGGATCCGAGGGGAGCAGGAGTGAGAATACCCTCAGGTTTCTCACATACCCTTCCCAAATGCAGGTTGGACCAAGGTGCTTCACGAGGAAACAGGAGAGGAAGTCTCCATTACCTTGCCCTTGACCTCTCTGGGTTTTCACTGTGGAGTAATTTGGAAAACGGTCCAAGACCCCCTGCATATCCTTTAGGCTGGTTTCTTCCAGCTGAGGTATTGGGATTTCTCCCAAAAAAACAATGTTTTCTTCACCGCTCATGTCTCTCTTAATCCTGAGGCACTGTAGTTTCTTTGAAGAAAAACATTCAATTTCAATAGCTTTTGATCTTATTTGTGCTATCTGTAAAATCCCATTGATCATACTGGAGTAACTCTGTTCCCAGAACCAATTGAGTTGGTAAATTGGGAATTACGGCCATGGTTAAGTATAACTTTTCTCCTAAAATGGCGATGGGGATCTGTGTTTGTGGGAGCCTCTTAACATGGCCATGTACACAACCTACTCTTTCTTTCCCAAGGTCCTGCAAATCCTGTGGAAGTACATCCGTTCTTATGGTGCCCCCTTGGTTGCAGTATCTAACTGGGCCCAGATAGTTCTTTCTTCTAATGTGACCGGAATACTATAGGTGGTCTTCTCACCGGGGTATAAAAAGGTCTAAGATCTATTTTCATATAATTCTTCCCTGGATGTTAAAAGGTCATCTTTCTTTTGGTTTAGAGGGCACTATCTTGTGAGGTGACCAACCTTCCAACAAGAAAAGCATGGGTGGTTTGAAAGTACTCGGCCCTCTTTGGTTTCCCGGCAGTTGTTACTTCCTTGGAGTGGGTGTACATACTATTGGCACATATTGCTTCCGGTTCTAATACTTTGAGGTTCTTTAGGACCTGGGCTTCACAAGGAGATCTTAACAGACGTATGTTCTTGTTCCTTGCCTCCTAATTTAAGTTCCGGGTCACCTATACATTTTCCAATGAAAGATTTTTAAACACCCAAAGGAATAGGGTAACTGAACATTTCCTTTAAGGAATTTAATTCCAAAAAGGGAAAAAGCAAGTCATTAGATGGTATCTTTCTAGTTTCTCCTTCTCTTATGGGACCATTCTCTTTTGGGTTTCTATAGAGGGATTCAGCAGATTTTTTACCATCTCTTGAACATCCCCCTGGGAAATGAGCTCCTCCTTCTCTTGCATTCTCAAAGGGGAAACCTGACCTATGTGGATGATGTATTGATAAAGAGCTCAACTGTGAAAGAATATATTGCAGATATTCTGGCCCAGTTGAAGAAAGCTGGAGCAAAACTGTCCTTTCAGAAGGCACAGTGGTGTAAGACCCGAGTGAACTTCGTAGGGCACGAAATCAACCCTGAGGGCCTTAACCCTCATGTGAATAAAGTGGAATCTGTATTAAAATTAAAAGACCCTACTACTGTACGAGAATTGAGAAGCCTTCTTGGACTCACTAATTATAGTCGAAAGTTCATTGAAGTGACAACATACGGGCAGGAAATGTTAGTAATTCCAGAATGACTTCCTCAATTCTGTCCATGCAAGGCTTTCCTGTGGAGGTCAGATATGGACAACACAAGAAGATTCATCTAGTGCAAGGATTGGCTGACTTAGAACTGTCTTGAGGACGAATGCCTAAGGACCAAAGACAATATGGAGGCGTACCTAACTTCCACACACAAGGTTTATGAAGAAGACACTTGCCAGGGGATACCCACAGTTTATGTGGATGGGGACTCCAACCGTGTTGGTAATAAGGGGGGAAAAGAGCTATTGGCTGGCACTGGGAATTCCTGGGTGAATGATACTGCAGAGTCCTCTGCTGTTTACAAAACTGGACCCCAAAGACGTCAGGTGGCAGAGTTGATGGCTGTACATCAAGCCATACTCACTGCTGTATACCACCAACTCAAAGAACTGGTCATAATCACAGACTCTGATTAAGTCAGGGTGGTTTTGTGGAACACCTGATTAACTGGTTGAATCGACTCAAGCTTTGTGCTAACAATAAACCCTTACAGCATGGGAAACTAATCCAGTCAGTTGATGATCTGGTGACCTGTAATGGGAGGGCCATATGTTGGAAAAAGATAAAAGGTCATTCCAAAATAGAGGGGCCAGATAAGACTGGGAACTGGCTGACCAACTGGCTAAAACCAGAGCTCTGCAGGGGGATTTCATAGATACGGAATCCATGCTGGGTGAAATCTAAGTCACAGCTTTAACCAGGTCTCAAACTTATGCCAAGAGTGAACTCTTAACTGCAAAGTAGAGGAAAGATGCCCCAAATGCAGATTGGATCACTGCACAAAAGGAGGACCCTATTATTGGAAAATTCTATTGACACTTTGAAGGCTCTGTGATCTTTCCTCTAACAGAATTGGATTATACCAGTAAATAGGATTTCCTGGTGTTGAAGAGATTTTCCAAAATGTTTTGAATCAAATATGGATTGTTGGTATGGAGATCCCTATCTGGATGTGTCCAGTTCGGTGATACCAACCACATTTTGGAGCCTGATGTTGAATCACGCCCATGACGCGGCCACTGCCGGTCATAAGGGTTTTCACACGACATTGGAAATCTTGTGTGAGGATGCATACTGGCCACAAATGGGCCAGGGCCTCAACACTTATCTAAAGGGGTGAGTTGTGTGTGCGTAATTTCAGCCAAATTCTCCCACACACAGAGCTCCCCTACAAAAAAGGTCAATAGCACTGCCTTGGGTCAGATCTGCAAGTCAATGTCATCAGGCCAGTGATTCGCTCCTCTAGAGGAAACAAGTGCATTTTGACTGTAACATGCTTGTTTACAAAGTGGGTAGAATGTCTTCTTGCCCTGAATTGCAAAGCAGAGACAGCTGCTGCACTAATGATCAACCACATCTTCCCTCGTTTCAGCCTGCTGTAAAGGATTGAGTCGGACCGAGGAAGTCATATTACCAGAGAAGTGATGACCAAGATGTGGGAGAGTCTACGGTCAAAGAAAAAACTCTACATTGCCTACCACCTGGCATCGAGCGGAGCGTTTGAAAGATACAATAAACCAATTGTAAGCATACTAAAGAGGTTTATGGCTTATTCTGGGCCCAGTTGGGACATTTGATTACCTCTTGTTCTGATGGCCATTCGGGTACAGCATCTCCTGCAACTAAAATGTTTCCATTTGAGCCTATGACCGGACGGAAAATGGTGTTACCTTAGCATCTGCTCTATAGAAGACAGGAGCAGATGCTGATTAACACGTCCACTATTCATGAGTACATTGAGAACCTGAGGAAGCACCTCCAGCATGCTTTTGCTTATGTGCAGCGCAACTTAGAGAAGTTGGCTGAAGGAATTAAATTGTACTACAATCTGAAGACCATGAAACAGAGTATGAGGTAGGTAACAAGGTTTACCTATACAATTTCCAGAGAAACCAGACGAAGGATTGCAATTTCCTTCCATCTAGGCGTGTAATTTTGAAATTGTGGACAAAATATCACCCGTCTCTACATCACTTTCTAGTTTCAATGCTGAGGGACCAGTTTATGGACCAGGTTGTGTACTAGCACACTTCAGCTCAGTCCTGCGTTGAACCACAGAGCTTCTAGCTAAGAAGTTATGAGCCTGTCAAAAACATCATTGACTGTTCGTCCCGGAGCACTTATTCATTTGGAGGAATCGCTGTTTTTTCATTTTCATGGGTCCTTCACTCTAATCCTCTTCCTGGATCACGCACGCACTCTGACAAATGAAACGACCCGCAGCTCTCAACCACAAGTGACCTGCGCCATGAGGGAAACTGAGAAGTCCTTGTTCCCTGTGCAAACCTTCCAAATAAAGCAACACAAAAAATGGAAGTTACTCTAAAGCCACTCGGAGGTGTGTGACTTACAAAGCTACGCAGTAACAAATAGTATTGTCTTTCTCTGTGACAAACAAAGGCACACTCTCACTGTAGATCTCTGCTCTCAATGTCCCTAGCAGGTTCTCTGGCCACAGCTGAAGACTAAATGCCTAACTATACATTATAAACTTAAGTAGAAACGAAACTAAAAATACTAATGTGTAAGCAGAATTGTCTGCCACAGGACTTTCATGTACAGAATCTTTGATGAAAGGCAGTTTACAATGCCTTTAACTTTCGTTCCTGTCCCAACGACCAGTTCCTTCAGAATTCTGAGATGAGACTCCATTTGAGTTGGTCTGTTTTCTAGTGCCTGCTGTGATGAATCCTGTGGAGTCATCACTGAGCCCAAGCCAAAGATCTCCTTTTATGCGGCCGTGGGATGGCAGCCGCAACTTGATCCTGACCCTGGGGGTGGTATTGTTGGAGAGGATCACTTCGGAGGAGATGGCTGTTGGGGAGATATGACCCCATTGGGAGGGACACAGTATTCTTCCATTACCAAAGAGGAAGACCCTATAATTCCTAAATTCTTTCTGGCATGTTGTCACTACACATATCCCTCGAAATATAACACCTTAAGAACCCCTCAGCTCCTCATAATTGACATTATGATCAGAATAACATTCACACCTCAAATACACAAAATTCACATTTAACATCTTTTTACTCTGATGTTTTTGTTCTTGACAACAATCCTATGGACTACAACTCCCACAATTCCTGAGACGAGGATGAGGAAGAAGGAGTTAATACAGATTGAAAGAAACCTCAAGTCAAATACGCAGTCTAGTTGTTATAGTGGAGATCATCTGCACTGGGCATTTAAAAATGGCTGGCATTTTCAAGTTGGCATTGGAGAGCAGAGTATGTGAAGCGGGAAGAAGAACTGCAAGTGAAGGCAGACGCACAGGAACGAACCTTGACGCAGAAGGCTGAGGTCAGTCTTCCTTACTGGAGTGGTGGGAGACCTAGGGAAGTGTGGCAAGCACCAGGGAAGAGCCACACCAGAGCCGGCAGCAGCGGCAACGCTGTCTAGAGAGCAGTCGTGCTGGAAAGCGACAGCTTCATCTGTGATTGAACGCAGAGCCGGTAGGGAAGCTGAAAGCAGGTCTGCAAAGCGGGAGGAGTAATTCCTGAGTAAGGACGTAGCTACAGCCGTGTCCCACGGGTTGGAAAACAATGGTGAGTTGGCCAAGTGATAGTGGGAACCCCGGGGTGTGCCGACAGGCACAGAGAAAATTGAAAGTTCATTTTACACATGCTGTCCAAGTAAAGCAGAAAGACTGAATTTGGACAAATCCTCATGCCTCAAATGTCAAGATGGGGAAAGTTGGGGCAAAGATTATTATAAGCAGATAAATGTTAATGAAGAAGTTAAAACCCAGAATTTGTAAAAGTCTCCATATCTCAGATGCCAATATGGGATAAATTGAAACTAATATTGCCACAAACGAATGAACATTGGTGAAGAAGTTAACTTGAGCAAATCTCCATATATAAAATGTCAATCTTTGGGAAATTGGAACAAACACTATCTAAAGCCAATACATTATAGACAATGCAAGAGTACAACTGTGCTATACTGAAAGATTGAGAGAATATTGGAAGAAGTCCTGGTAAATAATATACATCATGCAGTGAGCATTTGGGGGAGAGATACCTAGTAGGAGAATATACCAGGGGATCTACAAGACCCAGAGGGGGATACCTGGAAGGGGTGTACATCAGGTAATCCTTGTAAAGTACAGTAAAGGAAAAGATAAAGACATTGTGAATAGATACCTTGCAAGAAAGTATTCAAAGGCATATAAAAAATCTGCTGAAGGATTCCTGGCAGGGGAGTATACCAAGAAGTCATCATTGAAGTATTTGTTGTATAAAATAGAGAGTTTTGCCAACCTTGAGAAGCTTTTACATACAAGCCACCTTTTGCTATCCTTGAAGTTTTTGCTGTATAAAAGAGACACTGTTGCCAACTTTGAGAAGTTTTTGTATGGAAAAGACACTCGTACCATCCTTAAGGGCACATTGTTTGGAAAAGACGCTTTTGCCATCCTTGAAGTGTTTGTTATGTGGCAAAGACACTTTTGCCATCTTTGGAGTATTTGTTGTACAAAAGAGAACATTATTTGGAAAAGACACCTTCGCCATCCTACCTAAAATATTCCTACTATTCTTAAGAGAACATTCTTCGGAAAAGATACTTTCACCATCCTTTCTGAGAATAATCCAGGGGAAGAGAACCATCCTTTGGATCCAAGGACGAATGCTTGGAGGGAATCATTTTGTTGGATATATCCATTTGTTTTACATTTGAACACTTTTTTGGCTAAACCTAGATCAGAGACAATGTACCTTGCACTTCTTAATTATTTTATTTCTAGTGTGAGGGTCAGATACATTTTGGACACAAGGAAAGCTTACTTAATTTTGACAACAGGAAACAGACTGATCTTTAGTTAAAGTTTCCTAGGTAGGGAAACTCTTCAGGATAGAGACAGAGAGGCCTTTATCAAACCCTTTTCTTTTAATAAAGATGTCTGATGTGGAGACCCTTACCACTTTTGTGTCCGCCTCTCATTTCTAACCCCAACACACTGCACAATACATTAAGGAAATAATCTTCCCAAAGCATGGTCACCTTCCACCACATGTTCCCTATAGTTCTAGCAGTGCAGTAAGGAGATCCCTGACACCACGCCACTGCATCTCTCCTGAAGCCCAACAAATACGGATGATGAAGCAGTACAGGAATGCTGCCCGTGTTCCAACATCAAGGAGAGTTCCCAGAAATGGCCCAAAGAACTAGCAGTGGTGGTGGGAAACCAGGTTTTTTTTAAAAAAAGAGGTTTGTCAGCACACCCAGCTGCCATTTGAAATGGTGACACCCTTAGTGGTTGCCAAGAATGCACCATGACCCCAGCTCGCAAGGGCCCTGTGGAGATTACAAGAAATGCATCACATCTCAAAAATCTAATGTCAGAAAAGATCATCTCCATGAATCTCTCAGCACATGACTATAACCTTGAAGGAGTACAGGAAGAAACATCTAGAACCCAAAATACTAAGTGGCACCAATGGCACAGATGAGATCATCAATTTGAAATAGGAAGTGAAGCTGGATACTGGTTAGAAATATTTTATTTGGGGAGCATGTACAGTTTGAAGGCTGTTGGACTGGCTTCCTTCTGATGCTCTGGTCCACCACCTCACAAGCACACACACACACATGTTAGGATGGAGATGACACACCAGAATCAGTAAATGTGGCTACCAACCCTGTGAAGCATTCAGACCTTTGCAATCATCACCACATCTAAACCTGTGAGTTACTAATCCATCTTTCCTAACCACTCCCTGTATCTATCAAAAGGCAAGTCCAGTCACATTCAAAAGAGATCTGTACAAACGCACACACAACACTGGAAAATCATTGGGCGCAATGTCCAGGAGATGGCCCGCCTTAGCCCTCACTCTGACTAAAGTTAGGGATGGGGCCAACTGCAGTGGTCGCTGGCTGGAAGCGTGGGATGGGGGTGTGCTGCCTTTGTTTCCCTAGCGCCAATCAGACAGGAACTAGGAAACTCTTTCTCATTCCTGTCTTTGTGGAGACGAAGCATTTAGTCAGATGGGAAACAGGTAAGAAAGTCTATTTTATATTTGTGTATGATATGATATGATATGATATGGCATTTATAATGCGCCTCTGGCCTCAACAAGACAAGGAGGGGGAAACAAAGTGAGGACAAAACAACTTTTACTCTTACTAGGTCTTGTGTCATTCAGACTGCACAAGTGTGGGGGTATGTTTGTATGTGTTTATTATGTGTGCATGCATGTCTTTGTGTATGTATATTGTGTTTCTATGTATATATGCGTGCATGCATGTGAATGGTGTATTTATATATATATATATGTGTGTGAGTGCAGGTGCCGTGTGAATGAGAATGCAGTGTGTGGGAATGTTCTGAGTGCACGTGTGGAGAATGCAGTGTGAATGCTCTCTGTCCACTGCACGTGTGAGTGAATGTTATAGAATGTGCATGGGTGAATTACAGTTTTGGGGGTATCGCCGGAATTACCGTCATATTCCAAGTGGCAGAAATGCTGGTAAATCCCCATTGTATGGAGTCCTAAAGGACTCCGTGGAGGGGATTGCCGGAATTACCAGTGCCGGCAGTTTCGGCATGTTTTTGCCAGTGGGGGCAAAATTTACCTCCAGCTGCTTTGCCCCCATCTTGCCTCCACCGGAAAACTTGTGTTATGACGGTGCTGTAAAAGTGCCAGTGCCGGAATTACCATCAGTTTTACCAGCACTTTTATTGCACCGGCAAAACTGTTATTAGCCCCTATGAGGCATATTTTCCAGTCTCTGATGCATCAAAAAAAGGTGCAAATGTGTTATGCCTGTCTTAACGCCTTCAGGGGGACTTTATTTTTGCAGGCACAATGTGGGTGGGCAGTGCGGACAGAACGGGATATAAGTTTCAGCCTTGCATTTCCACACCATCTGCAAAACTGTTTGGTTTTATGCCAGCATGTCATTTTCATGCTGACGTCAAACAAATGGATTCCTAAGCAATCCAACTGTTTTAGTACCTAACAAAATCAGTCGTATTCCAAATGATGTCCGCCGTGCGTAAATGGAAGGCGGCAGTTATGCTTTTTGCGAAAACGTTTTGCAAAACAAAAAGGTACAAAGAAGTCCCCTCCATACAAATACCACATTTCGGAAAACGGCTCTCCTTGTGTATTTCAAAAAAGCATTAGTTGAAAGCCAAAAGAATATGTTGAATAGTTAAGTTACATAAAGAAATGATTACCGAATGAGTCATCACGACTCAGAGAAAAGCTCTATAAAAACTACTTTGGCACAACCTGAAATGGTGTTGCTATGTATGGTCGAGAATGCCAGCATTTTGCATTCACCCAGAATAGTTTGACACTCTAGTGACTCGTGGAGCCTATTCTGCATAAAACAAGCAAAGGTGGTTAATCAGGACTAGTGTTAACAATCATTCTATATATGAATATCCATCTCTATATATTGCCACCTTATGAATCCAAGAGCCCTGTTCCCCAGCAGCCTCTCAAGTTGGAAGAAGTATTCCTAGCGTGTGGATATGGGGAAAGCTCCATAAGGAAGTCAGAGTCGATGGGCCCTGATGTGCACTTAATAGCACGAGAATGCAGTTAATAATATCAGTAGAGCTTTTATAGAGTGCTTCTTGCTAAATCCCTTTCGCTTCTAAGAAATGAAATAATAGGGGCGTTTACCTAATTCATTGTTACTTCCTTTATCAACCTGTAAGGGATGGAAACCTGAGTCAGCCATACACAGATTCAAACCAGTCGCCTTCAGGCAGAACAATGTCAGAGGTGTGAAATTAATTCACTGAGATACTGATAGACAACCAACCTGTACTATAGAAAGATAAAGTTGATCTCTTAATATGGTAGGATGCGTTTAGATTCAGCACAATACTACTCAGCATTATACGTGGTGTAAAAACCCATTGTGCACAGAACTCAGTAATTATCTGCCTTACAGAACGTCCTTTCTCCTGATGGTGTTAAGTCATGGGGGTAAACAGAAGCAGATTGCTGTTTATGAGCAGTCTGCGCCTCGATTATGAACAATGTGATGGATGCTCGCGTTTTACCACCTCAACCATGAATAAGCAAGCTGTCTGCTATCGCACACTGATGGCATGTTGAAAAACATGTCCGGCTGCATGGTGTCCCAGACATTCTCTCGTGAGACTACATGAACATAAATAAAAACATTTCAGCACCAGGTCAACTGATGATTGTCAAAACGCACCGATCAAGTCTGCAGTCCATCTGCCACATAATGCCCTTTGCAGATGGTTAATGACCTTCTTTCTATGGCAGAGTCATGATACGATTTAGCAAAAG
This sequence comes from Ambystoma mexicanum, assembly GCF_040938575.1. NCBI lineage: Eukaryota > Metazoa > Chordata > Amphibia > Caudata > Ambystomatidae > Ambystoma > Ambystoma mexicanum. The sequence continues at coordinate 879,488,899 of NC_090924.1, read as the reverse complement.
CAGTTCCATCTGATAACTCCAAGGTATAGTCTGCGGACATTCGAACTGTTTTGGCAAAAAGAGTGTTATTTTGCAAGAGGAGTATTGAACAATTTAGATCACCACAGCTTCCATGAATTTACCTGACATTCTTCTCCTCCTTTCAGTATCTGAATCTCCGGGGGAGCTTGATTGAAACAAGAGACACAATAAAAGAAATGAGTGGCAATCTCTGAACAAGGAGTGAAGACCGACAATGCAAACTAAGCAGTACAGAGACCCAACTGACAAACATCTGCTGTAGTGGACACATAACACACCTAGCACCACAAAACTGATCATCTGGAAGGGCTCAATCGGCTCGTTCATAGGCCCACTATAATAAGCTTTCGACATACATTGGTCTCTCTAATGAAGTCATTTTACTATAATTGCTAAAAGACAATGGGGCCCAATTTTGAAGTCCCCATAGAGTGCGCAGAGGGGAAAGCGTATGCTTGCACTGATGAGCAAACAGGTCCCCTCCACGCAGGTTTCATCATTTGCACCTAGAGGTCAAAAGGGGGCTGTTAACTGCACGTGAACTCGCCTTCCCTTTTGTAATCCTTTTACACATGGCAGGCAGCATTTACAATCTACAGTGGATGCTTTCCTTTTTTTGCTTTTAGTAGAAAGTAAGCATATTCCATAGGAATGAATCCACAGGAGCCTATTTCCAATGGGGGCGCAGCGTAAATGAAAGGATTGAGTAAGGCTTTTATGCCTTCCATTCACGTCATGCCCCATTTTCCATCATTTGAATGTTGGGGAGGAGGGGCCCCTATAGCCACTGTGCTCATTGCATTACCCGTAGCACATAGTCCACTGTGTCCAGTCCCGACTACAATACCTGACGAGACACCTCTCTGCCATCTTGAACCAGGACCTCAAAGCCTTTTCTCACCTCTCCATCAGGTAGGTGTTCAGACACTCCCTACCAGAGGCCAAAAGAAAATTCAGCTGGGGCACAGGGCGAATGTATTGCTCCCAGTTCATTTTTGTGCGAGTTTCATACTTAATGCTATTGTTATTAAGAGTAAGTCCCGACAAACCTCTTCCGCAGAACCTCAAATCACCCGCATTTTGGGGTATTTCGACAAAGTCAAACATTTTAAGGAGTTCGAGCGTATAGGCTATGAAGGGCCAAACATGATTTCAGTTCGTTTCAGTTCTAGGCAGCTTTGAGAGAGGCCTGAAAGTTCTGATGGCGGCGGGCATAGGACATTCACGGAAGGGTGTATAAACTGAAGTGGGGTTAGTGTATTTGGGTAGGAAGAGGTATTGAGTGAATGGGGACTCCAAGTTAGAGTTAAGGTAGGTTTTGTTTAGATTGTTTGACACATGCAAGGATCTGAAGAGACTGCCATCTGATAAGTTGAGGGGGAGTGAATCCCTGAGAATAAGACAAGCTTAGGAGATGCACTGTCTGTGCTGTTTCTTGTTCTTTCCTTGGTGTGCAGGTTTTGTCTCGAGCCTAGCAATGGCCTTGCTCCTGGAGGAGCGTGACCCACCTGCGCTACAGAGGTTTGCAGCTAGGCATGCAGGAGTGTGTGCAGTGGTTGCATTATAGGTGTTGTTGCTGGAAAGCAGTGATATTGAGCAAGAGAATGCCACAAAAGAGACAGGGGCTGTGGTAGTAATGGAAGCTCACCCTCCACTCCCATTCAGTCTCTTTGAGAAATTGCCAGATCCAAAGTTACAACACATCATTAAGTGGCATCTAGGACGCAACAGGTATCATGCCCAGAAGGGCATAGCCTGTATGTTGTTGCCCCACAATGAAAATCAAATGGTTGGCAGTACTTCAAATCGAATAAACACCAATCAAATCTGGACACTTGCATACGCTCCCAGAAAAAGGGGTGAAGAGGAAAAACAGGGACTAACTTTGGTACCCACACCTATGCAGTCCAATATGCTACGCCAGCAGGTGCAGACATGGGAGGAAGTGAAAAGATTTGCACTGCAACTCTACCCATACCATCAGACCAACGACATACCACAACCAGTCTGCACAATTACCCCTTAAAATACTTCAGCTGTGTCATTTATTACAATACCAAGCCCTACCAGTGGCACATCTGCGATGTAAAGCAGCAAGTGATCCCCAATGTGCAAGGCAAGTCTTGTGTAATCATTATAATGGGAATTAACAAGGGGGTGTCCTTGGAGTCTCTCTGCCAGACATGAGTCCTGGTTGCGAGAGCCTTGCCCAGATTATTTAGCTCACTATCTTTCACAGAGGAAACATTTCCAAAACATATCAGTCTTTGTCCTGCCCTGGGGCAGTCCAGCACCAAAATGCTAGGCAATTCTCCTCTGAACAAGAGTACCAACAGCAACCCCAGACACGTGTTTTAGTCTGGTTGGACCTCATCAGTAGGGTGGAGCTGTGCCTCTCTAAGAATAGTGAGCAAGGGGTCCACGTCTGGATTCCCCTAGTAACGTAGAGTGAGACCCAAAGCTACTTAAACTATGCAAATTAACAAGGGGGGGGGTCCTGGGAGTCTCTCTGCCAGACATGAGTCCTGGTTGCGAGAGCCTTACCCAGATTCTTTAGCTCACTATCTTTCACAGAGGAGACATTTCCAAAACATATCAGTCTTTGTCCTGCCCTGTGTGCCAAGGGAGAACAGGACAGGAATCATAGGTACACCGCACACACAGCAACAAGCTACCTGGGAAGACCAACAATCAATGGGCACTTCCATTATCCACATGTAGAAGCAAACATCAGAGCAAACAGACCAAAGAAGCTGCATGCCAAGAGCAGGACACACACAATATGGCATGAGTGTAATCCAAGCCTGTAGAAATGACTCCCAGAAGACTAACAGCATGCTCATCCCTCCCCAACCGGCACACCATCTTCTGACAGCAACGCGCCAGCAGGTGCAGGAAAAACTGCAAAGGTCGTACCACCACCTCCAGATGCGCCAGCATCACCACATCCAACTGCCACTATCACCACATCTGTGGTCAGTGGCCCCCCATCCCTCCTGTGCTCACCACACCACCATGGGCACAGCAGCCACCAGGCCATCGAGGAGGACGACGCCACCCACTACCCAACACTGTGTTTCAGCCCTATAATACCACACAGCTCCCCTCCACTGTCACAGCCCAGCATCCATTCACTTGATGCATGCCTGCGAGCAATTGAGGAGTGCCACACTGAGCTAACCGGACTTGCATGCCAGCAGCTAGTGGACAAAAGGTGCCTCATGCGTGAATACCTGCAGGCCTCCAGCCGCAGGAGTGCCCGGTCTAGAGGCTATGCCACTGCCACTCTCCTCACCCTTGCCCAAAGAGTGCGTGAGGGCAATGAGATTGCCTCTGCCATAGACAAGGCCATGACTCATGCCATCCAGTTGACCCTGGAGTGCATGCAGAGAGCTCCCTGCATGGCAGACTAAGGCGCCGCTTGCAGCGACTCCAGGCTCCAATGGAGTCTTCAAAGGGCCACATGCCAAAGAAGGTCCAAAAGTGAACGGGGAGGGGTCTTTGAGGAGGGGGATGCTTGAGGAGTGGGGATGTAGGGTTTGTGTACATTTGCATTGTAAGTCAATACATAGTTGTTACCTGCATCACTGACTGGACATGCCTTTTAAAAATAAAAGTGTTTATTGTGATGGTGTATGATGACTACAAAGGTGCAAGGAGTGTACAGAGTGGATGGGATATTTAAAAAAAAAAACGAATTCTATCAGTTTTTGGCTGGCCGTGTGCCCATCCCTGGCCTCAAATGCATGGGCCCGGCTAGCACTGTATCATCATCATACTCTGGTGGAGGAATGTCCAGATCTGGGCGCAGAGGTATTTATTTGTACATTTAGGAAGCGCGCAAAGCCCGTGGGCACCTAGGCGCTGGTTATATGGAGAAAAAAAGGTGGGGGCATGGGAGAGAGAGGGAAAGAGTGTCAGTTAAAAAGGTGAGTTTTGGGAAGTTGTAGGAAGGTTCATCTTGCAGGTGGGCGGGGGGTTCATTCCAGAGAGCTGGAGCATGGATGAGGAAGCTGTCCCCTCCCGCTCTTTTCCTGTTGTATCTTGGTGTGACAAGTCAGTGTTTGTAAGCAGATCTTATTGGTCTGATGGTCAATTTATGGGTATGCTGCACCGGATGCAGATGTTGTGCAACATTGCACAGGCCAGGGCTATCTGCCCCCCTTCTCTGGCCTATACATGAGTGCACCCCCATACCAGTATAGGCATCTGAACTGTGCCTTTGAGAGCCCGAAGGCCTGCTCGATGGTCACCCTGATCCTCAAATGGGCCATGTTGTATGCCACTTCTTGCAGCGTCTGGGAATTCCTCAGAGGGGGCCTCAGCCATGGAAGCAGAGGGTATCGAGAGTCACCTACAAGGGGTAAGAACAGGGGTGTGAGTGTTGATGCTAAGCAGTGGTGTTGCCTGTGATGGTGGAATCTCAATGGTCAGTCTGTGCATGCATGTCCCATGTCTCATTGTTCATGTTACAGTCCTTGCATGCATATGGCAGTGCTCATGGCTATGTGTTGCATTTTATTACCTGTAGTGTATTGTGTGTGAATTTTGTGAGGTTGGCCTCATGGAAGGAGACACAGACAACAGATTCAATATGTAACCATAGATATTTATTAATGAAAAGGTCAGGATGGTGTAAAGCCTAACTTGCCCTATGCTAAGGTGGGACTTCCCTACCTAAAGAAACTAAGGATAGTCTGTGTCAGTAAGTTCAAATGAAACGTCTGTCTGTGTCCAAAACCTATGCTTGCCCGGACAGCTAAGACAAAACAATGTGAAGAGATGTCAACCATAAACTAAACAGAGTTCCAAAAGTAAAGTTCCGAGCTATTTCCAGCTCAGGCTTACTCTTCAGCCTCTTTTCCCCAAATATCAACAAGTTCAGCAAAGTGTTCACATTATCTTCTTTTGGATTCAAAGGCATAAAGTTCCACACCTTTTTAAGTGTCAGGATGCCCATCCCCAAGTTCAATATAATTCCAGGGCAGCAAGTGTCAGGATTCCCTTCCCCAAGTTCAATATCAAAAGATGTTACAAGTATCTTGAAGTTTTTTTCATTAAACTGAGTTTCAACAACTATTAACAGCTCAAGGTTCCCTTCCCTAAGTCTCAAATGCATCAAGGGTAGTTCTCCTTTTGACACAATCGCAGGTTTCCCTTTTAGCATATAGCGGTTCTCTGGTCTTGGCCTAGTTGGCAGACCGCACAGTCCACCCATTAAAGGTCACGTAACTAGGAGCCTTGAATTCTCTTCCAGCAGTTCATTGTTCAACATATAGGAGTTCGCTTTGTGTAGTTCAATTTTCAATAAATCATTTAGTATTCAAGGTTAGCAGTCTTGCTGTTTCATTCAGTTCAATCTTCAATATTAGCAGTATGCTGTTTAATTTAGTTCGGTATTCAATATTAGCAGTTTGCTTATTTCCATTCAATTCGGTATTCAATATTATCAGAGTGCTTATTTGTATTCAGTTCGGGATTCAATATTGGCAGATTGCTTATTTTCATTCAGTTCGGTATTCAATATTAGCAGTTTGCTCATACTTCATCTCTTGCGTGGCTCCCCTTTTGTTATCTGCTGTTTTGCTCACAGTTTGCAGCTTCACATGGCTACCCTTTTTGTAAAAGACTTTATTTTTTCATACAAAGGCATTCGAGAATGTATCTCTTGATACGCAACCACTCTAATACTTAGTATTCCTTAACTTCCCATTTCATCATTATTCATTCTTTAGCATTGTTCAAGGATTGTAAACGTATATTTCCTCACGTGCAATTATTTAGCTACATTGTACTCACCCGCGCCTTTCACATACCGGGTTTACCATTATCTGAAACTCACTGGTTGTGTTCTTGGCTTTCAGCTGGATTCTGTTGAAGCGTCTTTTCCCTCTGAGGTCAGGGCCTCACCAGCAGCCCCTGAAACACTCCTGGGCTCCCTTCTCAGTCCAGAGGAACAGGTATTTCTTCCTAATGACTTCATAAGGAAACAGCACCCCTCCTGACTCCCTTCTCTGGCTCCCTGTAAACACGGCTCCCTGGCCATGCTTTCTCTCGCCGCCTCACTCGGCAGACTCTCGGCATCTCAGAGTCTCGTTCAACATCGGCTGGTCCTGGGCAACTCTAGTGTCTCAGCTGCTCTCCCAACTTGCTCGCCTTCCTTTCTGCTACTGCTCCTTTTATTCTCTCCTGAGACTTTGATAGCATCACCTAAGCAGGTGAGCATGCTTAGTTTCAATTGCCTGACTTTGGCTGAAACTATTAGTGGGACATGTCTGTTCAGTATATCGGTGTGCCTCTTTAGTCATCTTCTTCATCCCAGTACCAAAATGGTGAGAGTAGCTGGTGTTCATTACTCTCAGTTGTTTCTTCCTCATCTCAGTACGATCAGGTACCCCAATGGGGGATAAAAGGGGATCTGATCAACAGTAGCCCATAAAGGTCGGGGGAGGGTTATTGTCACTAGGATAAGGGGGATACTGTGTCTCGTAGAAAGATACCCCTTTCCCAATCCTTCTCCTCTTTCTAGTACGTCTGGATTGATAGCATCTCCTGTTCTTCTCAGGGACAATGGGACATGGTGAACAATATCCGACAACCACCTCTGGGACAGGGGTTCCTACCTGAAAGGAAAATGTGGAATATTGTGTCTCATCTAAGCAGATCCCACTTCCAATCCCCAAGGTCCCTCCACCCAGGTGATCCTGCCTAGCTCGTTCAGCCCTAGTGTTGGGATGCAAAAGTGATAGCCCTTCCCTGGCCACCTGCATAGAAGATCCAAGGGGTGTAGATGTGAGGACACCCTCAGGTTTCTCACAATGTCCTGTTGGGATTCAAATGGCCTGGTCAGTGACTGCTACATCTCCAGGCATGGGATACTCCTGTGTGGTGTGGCCTGTGAATTGAGGGGTGCACTGATAGGTCCTGAATGTGAAGGCTACTCGCTGGACATGCATTTGTGACATTGTTGCCCTCCCCTTTGCCTGTCACTCATGCTGCTAGATAGATGTTATTGTACATGTATTCACCCAACACCCAGGTCTTTCGTCATCTGTGATGCTTCATGTAGGCTGGACGCATGTTGTTCAAAGGACCATTACATCGTTGGTTGATCCTGGGAATCAGGCACAGCAGTGCATGATGTTAAGGTCAGCATCACAGGTGACCTGGACATTCAGGGAAAGGAACTGCTTCTGATTCCTGTAGACCTCCTGAGAGGTGTGGGGGGCCACCAGCTCAACATGCATGCAGTCCAATGCTGCCACCACATTGAGCATACCTGAAATTACATAGAAGAGGGCCTTAGTGGTGTTGAACTGTGCCTGGGTGGTGGGGAGGGCGATTTGCTGGCCCACATGATGCAGGAGGGCCTCTTGCAACAGCACTCTGGAGAAGGCAGGCTATGAAATGTTGTGAAGCTGGCTCATAGAGTGCCTGAAAGTGCCATTGGGAAGGAAGTGCGGGACAGACAGCAGCTTTAGTAACAGTGGTATGGCTGACCTGATGCCGATCCTGCTCTCAATGTCGTCCTGACTTTGGGTCAGGAAGTCAAGTATGGTCTCCCTGTTTAGGCGGTACAGGGTTATTATCTGCCTATCAGTAAGGGTCCAGGGTGTGGCCCTTGTGCATGGGATCATTGCACACCTCCGCCTCTCCACCTGCATCCCCATCATCCTCATTCGCATTCTACTCCTCCTCTTGCTGGCCTCCTGTTGCCTCTGCTGGTCCTCCAGCCCCTGCAGTTGTAGATTGGCATGTAGCACCTCCAGCACCAGGTTTGCAGCAATTAGTGGCATCATGATTGTGTTGCTTAGTGTTTTTGGGGTAGGTGTGGCCCTTTTGTACTCTTCCTGTGTGCACAGGGTGTACTTGGGTGGATTGGGTGCACCTGTGGCCTTATTTCCTTCACCTGTATCCATTTACTGGCTGCTCTGAAGTGCTGCTATCTCTACCTTGGTTTTACCGGTATTACTGGCAAATCCAAACTCGTGATATGCCGGTAATACCATTGTACTGGTATTACCAGCGCAGGTTTGCAGCGTTGCCGGTATTTTGGTTGCCAGTATTACCGGCACCAGTAATTCCGGATGCGGTGATATTGGCGCTGGTAATTCTGGCAACTGTGTTCAGGCAAACTCATACTTTGCAGGACCAGTAAAAGTGCTGGTAAACTGCATTACTGGCACTTATATTGCATACCTGCCAACTTATAATGAGGCCCAATGTCTCCTTTCTCTTAGCTTTGCCACAATGTTCACGAATCCCAGGGGCTGTCTCCCTTCCCCAGGTTTCTCTTCCTTTCCACAGCCAACCGGGTTCACTCTTCTCCCCGGTACTGTAACTATGAAGATGAGCAACAATTGTACTTCTATATGGGTAGGAGTCCCAGACTAGCCCAGTTTCCACAGTTGACTTTCTAGGTAGACTTGGTATACTCTCCTGCCAAGTACTACCTATTACACAGTCAACCTGGTTTACCTTTCTCCTAGGTACTTTGGACTATGAGGATGAGCAACTGATGTATTTCTGTTATGGGTGCGAGGTGCCAGACTCGCCCGTCTTTGGTACTTCTCCTTCTAGGTAGGCTTAGTTTACTCTCCTACCAAGCACTACCATATATTATCATAGGTGTGCATGTTTCTTCAATATTACTTTCAAGGTTCCAGACCCTAGGTTCCGGTATTTCTCCCCCTTCTCTGCTTGCCACCATCTTCACTGGTTGCCAGTGTCTTTCGGCCCCTCCGCGTACCTGTTTTCATGGTTTGCGAAAGCATCTGCCTTCTCCCAGTTTCCTCCATCAGCTGCGGGACTCATGGTGCTTGTGGAGGCTTTGTTTGATCTGTGGCAACTTCACAGCTCCAACCGTTCTTCTGGAAGCCGTTGCGCTTCCCAAGCATCAGGACCGCCGGTCGCCTGCGTCCACCAGCCTACCATCCCTTCCTCTGTCTCAGGACCAGCTCCGAAGTTCTTGGCTTCTTCCTGGGCATCCAGGCTTTCTTCCTGTCTCCTTTCCTCGTCGCTCCTCCAGGGACGACTGCTCCATCTTTCCTTTTTATTTCATAGCCGGGTTTCGGCTAGATTGAATAGACTGGCCTGCTCACTGTGGTTCTGCGGGTGATCTTTTGCACTCTGCACACCTTCTTCATTTCAGGACACTTTTTTCGCCTCAGTACTATTTAGGCGAGGTTGCATGTTCTACTTTGCTCACATATATAGAAGTATGAGAGATTCCAGGATTCCAGAGAGAGTAAGAGGGTGAGGGGCCTGGGACAGTGTTAGCAATATACTGTGTCTCTCCTAGAGTGTCATCCCATATCCCGTGAGGGTTTTCCCTCCCCATGTGATACTCCCATGTTGCCCCACCCCCAGGTGGATTATTAGACTGTGGCCACATTGCCTGGCCACAGGAGAAGGGTTCTCCCCATGGGAGAAGGGACGACATCCAAGGATTTGTCACAATAGCCAAAAAGGCACAAACCACATGGCTACATATTTCAACACTCTGCCATTTCAAACCCTTCATCCCCCCTGCATGACTTCCACACAATGGTTCAAGCCTCCATGATATAACAGATTAATGTGGGAACATCCTCCTTACTGGGATTACAGCCATACACCTGGCTCTACTCAAGGCAGCCCACCACCTCCAAGCCTGTCTCATGCATATTGTTCTCTGTAAAGCACTTTGGTTAAAAGCGCTACATAAAACTCAATAAATACAAACGCAAATTCTCTGGAGTTCTATCAATTGTGCTATGGGCGTATTACTGTATGCTTCTGCTGGTTGTTCTGCTGTGGTGGTTTTTACAATGTACTCTGATGTTGGTGTCTTATTGAAGTACGAGGCTTCCTTCGCTGCTGGGTCGGCTGCCGCGTTCCCCAATGAGACGGCGTTTGTGTTATTGGTATGGGCTTGGCATTTAACCACCGCTACTACCGATGATTCTGCTAAAGCTTCTATTAGTTCATTTAGCAATGTGGCATGTTGTACGGGGGACCCGTCTGCTCTTCTGAACCCTCTCCTTCGCCACCGTGATAGCCCTGAGTGAACTGTGGTGGTGACATAAACTGAGTCTGAATATATTGTCACGGCACAATCTTTGGCTGTGTGTAACGCGCTGATTAGTGCGGTCAGTTCGACTGCTTGTGCAGAGTAGTGTGAGGGGAGGCGTTTTTGAACAATCACTTCGTATGTGTCTTCTTCCATGTGCTCTACCGCCATCCCCACATGTTTCTCTCCTGTCTCTGAGTTTATGGATGCTGGCCCGTCTATGAAATACATTTCTCCTTCTGTAAGGGCGTTTTCTCTTGCTTTGGGAATGTCATCACCCTTGCCCTCATATGTGCTACAATCGTGTTCCTGTAAATCCTCAGTTGTGCATGGCTCTGTGATGAATGTGGCTGGGTTCACTGTCTTGCATCTGACCACATGTACATTTGGACTTGATATTATTATTTCATAAGCAGGGGCTCTCTGTGTTGTGAGAGTAGATTTTGATCTTTCCAAGATAGCAAATAACGAGTGTTCCGCATATAGCGTCACTGAACATCCCATTACGATTGTGGCACTTTTCTCAATGGCGAAGGCCGCTGCAGCGAGGGCTTGTTTGCAAGCGAAATGTCCCTGCATTACTGGGTCTATTATTCCACTGTAGTACGCTAATGGTTTGTGGCCTAGCGATGTCTTTTGTGTCAATACTGCTGTCATTAATGTTCAATTGCTGTGTGAAAACAGGAAAAATTCCCTTTTATAATCTGGATTTGCAAGGACTGGGGCGTCTGAAATAAGGTCTTTTAATCGAGAGAATTGAGCAATTGTCTCCTGTGTCCATTTTATTGGGGCTCTGTTCTTTTGTGCTTCTTTCAGTGCTTGTAACATTGGCCGTGTGTACGCTGCGTAATCGAGGATCCATGCTCGGCAATAGTTACATATGCCAAGAAATTTCTGCATGTCCTTCACTGTTTTTGGTAAAATATTGTGTCGAATGGCCGCTGCTCTGTCTGGTAGTATTCTTTTTCCATCTTTAGATATTTGCTGGCCAAGATACACAACGTCTGCAAGGCAGTATTGTAACTTTCCTTTGTCCACCTTGTATCCCTTGGCAGCCAATACGTTAAGCAGTGTTATCGAGTCTTCTCTACACTCTTCTTCTGTTTTGTTGCAGACGAGTAAATCGTCTACGTACTGTATAATGGAGCTCCCTACATCTATGTTGCCAATGTCTTCTCGTAGTACTCTGTTAAAAATGCTTGGGCTCTCGCAATACCCCTGTGGGAGTCTGCGATGTTCATATCTGTTGTTTCCTAATGTAAAAGCTGTGAGGTACTGCGACTCTGGCACAGAGAAAAGGGCATTTTTCAGATCAATGACAGTGTAGCAAGTTGCCTCTTTTGGTATACTGCACAATATTGATGCCGGGTTAGGCACTAAAGGGAACTCTTTTTGGATGACGTCATTGAGTGGGTGGAGGTCCTGGACGATTCTCCACGCCCCTCCTTTCGCTTTGTTAATCGGAAAAATCGCTGTGTTGCATGGGGAAGTTGATGGCACTAAAATACCTTGGCTTAGGAGTGCATTCACTGTTTCTCTAATACCTTCCTCTGCTTCTTTGGATATTGGGTATTGTTTCACTCTGGGTGGGAGGGCACCTGGTTTCAGTTTTATCTTTATGGGAGTTACCTCGTGCAACAATCCCACATCGTGTGGCCCTGTAGTCCAAATTTCAGGTGCTACCCTGGCCATGTCTTCTTCAAATATTGTCGGTGGGGCCTATGTTAGCCATGAGTGGGTTGTGTATTTCTCTGTATTGGATCATAATGTCACATGGTATGCTTATTTCCATTATTATTTCTCCATCCCCTTTGTAATCAGTAAACAATTCTTCATCAGTTACATCTTTTAGCATTATGTTTGGCTCTATGCATAGCACACTTCTCCACTCGCGTCCCTGCGTGTCCAGGCCTATGACCACAATGCGTTTGTTGGAAACTTGAACTGCCTCAATGTCTATAGACATAATTGAGCCTGGCACTACATCTGTTGGTGTGATTGGGCGGAATATGAAGTCGGATGGTATTCTCCACTCTTTTTGTGTTATTTCAGGCACTACTCAGGCTAATACCTGTATTCCATAGACGAACATGTCCATGTCAATGGCAATCCCTCTTACTGCAACTTCATTTGTAATCATGCTTATTATCAAGAGTGCTCGTACGGGCATACTCCTGGCGTTGAGCACACTATTCCTCTTTCAGTAAAGGCTATGGTCATGTTTAACTTACTGAGCAAGTCTCGTCCCATCAAATTCATTGGCGCGTCTTCGTAATACAATAAGGGTGCACGCACTGTTTTTCCCCCCACTGTTACATCAAGATCTTTTGTATAAGGAACTTTTAAAATAGCCCCAGAGAACCCCTGCGTCTCCAAATTTCTTCCCGAGAGCTGAAACCGCCCTTCTGTGAGGCATGATTTTTCTGCTCCAGAGTCTATCATAAAGATAAACTGCTTGTTTCCTATCTCTGCCGCCACTAGTGGTTCCTCATTTGCACTTTGTGTGGTGGATAGGACTGGACACGCAAGTGCTCCCTGTGGGCTGTCCTAGTCTTGGTATCTTTGCTGACCCGGCACTGAAAAAACGTTGTCACCCACGACCGTTACGCCACGGAATGGTGCAGGGGAACCGTTTGCGGCTGCTGCAAAAGGGTTATTGTTTATGTTCCCTACTGGGTTTTGTCTCGCCATGGGCTGTAGTGCGTTTTGCTGTTGTGGCTGCTGCTGCTGTTGTTGTGGGGCTGGCTGTCTCTGTTGCGTTTGGGGGTCATAGCAGTATTGATCCTGGTGTCCCCCCTCCCTATTGGAGCTCCACAAGGGCTACCTGGGTGTGGGCAGCCCCACCCCTGTTCATTGTTCACGGGCTGTGGTTGCTGCCCTTGAAAATACCCTGATGGTCGCATTCTACAATCTCGTGAATAATGTCCCCATCTTCCACAATTCCAACACGACCCCTGTTGTCCTCCCCTTGGTCCTTTCCCACCATACCCTCTGTTTCCCATTCCTCCGTATCCTCCCCTCTGCCCGCGGTACCCACCTCTTCCTTGGGCCGGCCTGTTCTCCCACTGCGATCCTTGGCATGGCTGTTCCTCTCCGTTCCACTGTCCTTGGTCCTCTCCAACCCACTGCGCTGCTATCCCAACGGGCCTTCCTCCCGCGTTTTCCTCTCCTTCGTTTCCTCTGTCTGCTGTTGCACTGGCAGTAATGGCGGCGACCTTCACTAATTTCGTCTGTACTAATTTTGCTTCGTCAGCCAGCCTATTTTGCGTGACCTCCTTTTCCTTCTCTTTGATCCTCCTCCAGTGGTGTACAATTATGCTCTGAATTTCAGGCCACCCTTTGGCTTTGATCCCAGCTATTTTGTCCAAGGCCTTCTGCACCTCTTTCGGCAACCCTTTTTTAATGATAAATTAGAATAAAGCTGTTGATTGATTCCATGCCGTACCAGTTTCGCTTCTCCATAAGTCTTGCACACGCAAAATGAATGGCGCAGGATCCTCGTTCTCCTCCATCGTGCACTGCATCACTGCATGTAAACCTGGAACGTCTGGAAATGCACGCCGTAATGCATCCCACACTTGTGCTCGAACATTGTTGAATGGTGATCCATCGTGTCGGTCACAGCTCATCGTTACTCCCAGGAACCCTGCCCTTTCCCAGATTGTGTCTGCTTGGTCCCCGATTGCTGATACTAATAGACTTTTCACATCACCTATAGCTAACGGCACGCCTGCCGTGTTCTTCTCAAATACATGTATCCACGTACCTGCCCCTCCTGTCAGCGGGGGGAGGAGTTTTAACAAGTTGGTTTTGTCCATTTGGGCCCACGGAATGTAGTTTGGCCTACCTGCTCCTTTATGTATCAGTGGCATTTGTAGTTTCTGTTTCTTTCCCGTTCTGCTCGTCTTCCCTTTTTTCGTTTTACTTACCAGTATGTTTCCTATCCATTGTCTTAATCTACCTTGCCATAATGGTGGCGATAATGTGTCTGGGTAACAGCGGTTTGGCAGTGGGGAACCCTCTCCGGCAGCTGCCTCTTCGTATTCATCTAAATCGTCCAATATTTCTTCTATTTCTGACTCTAGCTCGTTATTATCCTCCCAGTTTTCCTTGGGTTCACTTCCTTGTCTTTCACCCTGATCTCCACTTTGTTGACTCTCCGGTGTATCTGGGCGTATAAATCTCACTGGTTTGTTATTCAATTGGAACAGGAACTGTCCTGACTGCCACTCTTGTTCTTGCCTCTGCTGCGATGATGTCCCTTGTGATGCTATAGATTGTCCTGATACCGAGGCTGCTGGGGTTGCATTGCTTGCTGCCTCGATCGGAGGTGTGAGATCTGCCAGTGACAGCGGGGGTTCCTCCCCTCCCCTTGGCAGCATTTGCCCTTTGTCACATAAAGCTCTTAACCGTGTTATTTCCATTTGTGCGTGTGCTAACTGACGGTTCAAATCACCTGTTAAACTTGCTATATCCACAGGAGGCGCGCTCGTGGGGCCGTACAGGCCTCCTTTGTCATATGGTGGAGGTTCGGGGGCTGTTGCCACGCCCTGAGCAGTGGCGGTGGGTGGTATATACAGGGGTTCACTAAACCCTACCGCTGGCCTAGTCATTAAGGGATAGATTTTTGTTACTTCGTTTTCGTTTGTAGTTGTTGGGCATTCCCCTTTTGGTGTCCCGCCTACTTCTTCAGGTATTTTCTGCTTTTCTGTCATTCGGCTTGTACCTACCTCTGCCGTGGGGGAAACTTCTTCGAACATTCGCCATACATCTAACACTTCTCTTCGGTTCTGTAACTGTTTCCCTTTGTATCGTGCTAGTAAATGTGTTGATACTAGATGCAATACTCTTTTGTCAAACAACCCTCCTTCTGGCCAAATTGGTGTAACCCCGTCTCCTTTTATCTCAGTGATCCACTGATCGTGATACTTCTGTATCCTGTCGCTATATAGTGGAAGGTGCTGGCAAATATGTGCTAGTGGCGTTACTCCCCCCATGGCAATGTTTCTTTTCCTTTCTTGTGTATTCTGGTACCTTTGAATCTCTTCCCACCTCTCACTTGGTATGACAGTTACAATATGTGGAAATAATACGTTCTTTATCAATGCTCACAATTACCATATGTCGCATTAGTTTTCTGAGAGGTGTTACCTGATCACCTCTCACAATTTATTTTTTTGCTTTATCTTATATCAATCACAAATTACTTGTACTGAAATACTTTAGCGTGTTCAACAAGACATATACACAAAAACAGACCAACAAACATATAATCATGCAACATACAAATGCACTGCCTGCGCGCATTTGTTCTTTCCCTATTCCCGTTACTGTCCCTAGTTTTTCTTCTTCCCTATACTACCTACTATTTCGCATTCACTCCCCACCTCTTTCACCTTTATTGTATCTCAAGATTTCTCACCTTCACGGAAAAAGAATATTCTAAAAAACTACTCCGAGCCTACACGAGACCCCTATTATTTTTCTCTTTATCTCTATTCTGCACTTGGTCGGGACAAATGCTACGCGGCGCCGCCTTCTACCCCGTACGGGCTAGGATACCACTTCTCCTCTTCTCACTTCTTACAACACCTAATGGCCATATAAAGGATAGATCAGAAAAGCCTCACCGTCACTCACGCAGACCCTATTCTTAGCTACCTTCCCTTTGTTGCTAATTCCCTTCTTCCCGTATTTCCCCTTACCTTCCTTTGCGGTCTTCGAACTGGGACTCCACGTGTTCAGTCAGGTACTCCGAGGGTCGCCGCTCACGGCCGGACCTCGCTCAGGTCCATCCCCCAACCAAGCCGTGGCCTGCCTTGGCGAGCAGCTTTTTCGATCGGGTATTCGTCAACCGGGAACCCTTGACCCTTTCTTCTTGGTGTGCACAGTCTGGTCAACTGCGGAGGCGATGGTTCTGCTGGGGGGCGCCCTGGATCTCACTGCCGGGCGGCGCAGGCCTCAAGGCACCTCTCTAAATCACGTTGCGGGGGTCACCAAAAATGTAGGTGCCTTTCCCCGGCTTACTACGTGTGAGAGAAAATAAAATAGCCGACACAACCCCTTGTCGGGGAAAGAGGCACTGCGACCCGGCTGCAAGAGTTCAAAGGATGGTTTATTTCTCCTGCTAGGAAATAACCCAAAAAAACCCTCAACCCTCATTACATCACACTTATATTTATATTAATTAAAGTAACTGTAACAAAAAATGCTAAATGGACCCGATTGGCCAGGTGGTGTGGTGCTGTAGGTGTGGGTGGCATCTCGTCCTCCTGGTTGGCTGAGTGGCCGACGAGATGATGGACGTCAAACATCTTGTGCTCCACGCAGGTCAGGGTCCGGTCATTGTGGTCACTACCTAAGCTAATATGTTATACACTAAATAACAAATTATTTAAAACATGTTATGCTACTTGTCACATTTCTACATAAGTCACACACAATGATTATTGTCAGTACAATTGGGTCATTCGTGGCTTTAATTGGAGGCCTTGACCTTATTGTGCATGTAGAAGAATCATGCTGTGTTTCGCATCTTTTCCTAGGTTTCAAAACTCATTAGTACAAATAAAAACATATATAGTAGTAAAAATGCTTAAGGTTAGTAAGGGGTGTATTGGGTGGGTTTCGCAGCACAGGCGAGGGTCTGGCACTTGAAAGAAATACCTTACAGGGGGTGCAGGGTCAGGATGGCAATAAATTGTTCTAATGGGGGTGGGTGGCTTGCACGTTTATGAGGACGAATCGAGCAGAAAGTGCTTAGCTCATCCTGGTTCACATGCCGGTTCTCAGACGAACAGTGATCTCAGAGGAAGAAAACTGTAGCATATTGATTGTTGCAACTTTCTCCAGCTTCAGTGTGAGAATGGAAGCGCAGAGCTTTCCTTCGCAGGGGGAGTGCAAGGGTGGGGGCCAGCCAGCTGCCTGCGCGCCTTGTGTGTGTGTGTCTCTGTCCTTGGCTGCTGCGGTGGAAAGGAAGCTGAGCATTGCTGTACTATCGCAGTGAGGCCTGTTTACCCAAGATGAAGTCGAAAGGGGGCACAAAAGATGGATGCCCCGTGTCCTGCTCAGTAGTCCCATCCATGCAGCAGTCAACCCTGGTTAACTTTACATAAAGGCAAGGGGCAATCCCACTACCGGAGGCACGTGGTCCAAGCCTTGTACTGAGGAGCGTACGACGCGAGGGGGCCTGAGGACCCCTCGCTCCCATACACCAACACGCCAGTGCCAATGCCATGGCATATGATTCTGATGCTGCATATCTGGTGAGGGACCCGCTTTAAACATTGCATGGTGATCCAAAGGTAGATGGATTTAAAAGTAACATTGAGTGCCTGCAAGCTTCCTTTCTGAACCCACGTTTCAAGGAAAAAGTGACCTCTTCATCTGCATGCGTCAGTGTTGGGGAGGAGAACTCAGAGTAAACAAGGAGGAGACTATGCAAATTTGCAAGGATGCTTTGCTGCAGCGCTTGTACATCAATTGAAGATAAACCAAGGTAGAATAAAGAGCATCCACCAGCCCACATTTTGCCAATTGCACAGGGAATGTCAAACTCAAGATTCACAGCATCAATAGCCAGTAATCATTGAACCTGTTGAAAGGCAGGCACAGTTTATGGCGACAAGATGCTGTGGGACACCCTCCTCAGTGAATCCTGAATTTTTAATACAGATGGGCCATCAACAGGATCAGACAGTAGACCATCTGCTGCGTACAAGTGTGCAGTCAGAGAGCGATGTTAGTGAGACCACAAGAGAAGCCTCTCAGTTTCACATGTTGATCAAATGACATTTATTAAAACAAACAGTGACTTCATTGTGAATGACTATGGAATGACATCTACTCATACCCAACACACCAGCTCAGATGATGATTACGACGACATTTTACCCGGTAAATGATTGAAGTGGGTTTTTACTGTGGTGAATTTGATTGGGAAATGGATACCTGTACTAGTAACTGAGAGGCCCTGACCAATTGCGACATATATTTGACTATTCTTGTGATGAATACAAACCACTGATCCCCAACATACCAATTTTGACAAAGCAATGTGGTATAGGAAGTATCTGGGTGGTGACTGAATAAAGCGTGTATGTGTGATTTTGTACTCTTTTCATATGAGTGAATAAACAAGGCTCCTTGATTACCCTAGGCCCATGGGGAAATGTAATGTTAATATAATGCGTTAGTAGAACTATACATGCAAATATCAAGCTGGCACTTGGGGAGACGGGGACTGAAACCTTCAAACGGTTTCTCATCCCGGCTCAGAGTATTGAGGGCTACAGCTGTACTGTAAACAACCCCCACACAGACATGAAACAAGCAGATAGAAGTTTTTAGTAAAGTGAGAAGGGAACAGCTGTCATGTGTATTTGCATACACCTAAGCACTTTAGAAAAACTTCATAAAAGGCAATTATCAAGGAGAGCTGTCTTGAACCTATCCAACCTGTTCACAATGAAAAAAATCACAAATTCAAATAATGAAGGTTTGCCATTTTGTTTTAAAATAAACATTGTATGAGATGAATAAGCTTAGAATCCAAAACATGAATTAC
The DNA here is from genome assembly GCF_040938575.1 of Ambystoma mexicanum. Classification (NCBI taxonomy): domain Eukaryota; kingdom Metazoa; phylum Chordata; class Amphibia; order Caudata; family Ambystomatidae; genus Ambystoma; species Ambystoma mexicanum. The sequence goes on along the minus strand of NC_090924.1, from coordinate 879,470,261 downwards.
GATAAGCAATCAGAGAAATCTTGTTAATGTGATATTCCAAAATACATCCACCCGATAGGATAGAATAGCGAATCATGGAATATAAGTCACAAAGTAGATCCTGATTTTAAAAAACGCAGAAGAAAAGACGGTGGATTCCACGACACCCAGGCAGACACAGGTCCTTTGGAAGAGAAGATGAAATGCAGAGCATGAATGACATAATTGAAGATTACAGCTCCAGCAGCTCCAGCGAGAACTCCTGTCTCATCTACAAATTCAGTAGGTCACATGAAGCCAATTTAAAACATTTTTAGATATAATTTCTATAACAAAGGGCCTCATTACGAGAATGGAGGTAGCCATGGAGTATTAGCTCCATGGCTGCCTCCGCTCCGGGCTCCATTACCGCGTTGCTGCAATGGGGACTTACCGGGTTACTCTGACATAGGAGGACCCGGTAATTCCTCCTTGCAGGAACCCATCCCCCCATTCCCATTTGAGCCCCCATTGGGCTCAATGGGAATGGGGAGGGAGGTAATAGAGAGCAGATTACATCTGGCCCGTTATTGCCTCCCTTTTCCCCTCGTGGGACCCGGAAAGCACGCATGGTTTTACCAGGTGTGCGATTCGGGTCCCGCGATGGGAAGCTCGTAATCAGCGCTCCCGGAATGAAGGGGGCCGGTCCCGTACCGGCCCCCTTCATTACGGGAGCGCCAGCCTTATAATGAGGCCCAAAGACTTGAAAAGCAATGCATATAAGATTCTGATTTTCTATGCTTGGAATTAGCCCATTTAAAATTGGTAGAAGCTTAAAAAATAAAGCTATCATGTAGACTAATAAATAGAGCTGTGAAAGCAAAGCAAGGAGTCTGGTTTCCCGAGTTTGAATTAGAAGAGAACATTTCTATTTTTAAAAGTAAAAATCTAAAGTGAGCTGTGAGAGAACTAGCGTAGTGCTTGCAAACAATAATTAACTATTAATAGAGTCATATTAATAAGAATGCTAGATACAGGAATCTGAATGAACTGAATGGAACACATGCATGTTGTGGATGCAATGCATTTTGAGAAATCAATGCTAGTATTCAGTGAATACAGAGTGAGGTTGCTAATCACATTATTGGAAACAACAATAATGTATTGATGAATGACGATTTGATTTTAGTGAATGATTAAGTTTAGACTGCTAAACTGAACTAAATTGTAGTTAAATGAATAATTTTAAAATATAAAATTGTGTTTATTGAAACCTTTGGGGTCTAGGTTACTTGACAAAGAGTTGAATGTATATTAATGTTTGTTAAGTAATAACCTACAAATAAAATCTGCTCATAAGACTGGGAAAACTATGAGCCCCACTTGCCCTCTTCATTCAAAAAGGTTGGTGTGGGGACTAGCGCCTTGTAAATCATGCTTTGAGGAAAGGAGTGAATTTTTTATTTTTATTTTATTTTATTGGTTTATCACAAACCTTTAAAATGTTTACAACCAAAACAAAAACACAACACAACAAAACAAACAACAAAAGGTTTTTGTCATTTTCACACTCTTATGAAAAAAGCCCCTCCCATCTGCTTTTTCTTACAGTCTAATCGCTATCTTCATTGCTCATCAACCAACGATAAATTCAGGTGATTTTCAATTATCATTAAAAAACGAGTGAATAGGATAGAAAGGAGTGAATAGAATAATTGATCATATGCTCAAATTCTCTATTTTTTACAACGGATTAGCAGAACTTTGCATTTCAACCCTTGCGAAGAATTTTCCTCAAAACTGAGTTTACAGAATAGCCAGATAAGGCAGAGTCAGAATGAAAATACTTTGACAACTATAAGAATTCTTTGTAATCTTCGAGTTGGAGGGAGTCCCTTTCTTCTGTGTAAGAGGTCAAAGATCACCAAGGTTAAAATACCCACCAGTCAGCTTCTCACTTGCTGAACAACATGCCATTGGCTTTTGTGCCAGCTGTACATTTGAGTCCTACTTATGTCACAATCATAACTACCACTTTTCAAAAGTTCTCAGGCTCTCCCAGGGAAGTGCCATTCCCCGAAGTTCTTGGGTTCCTCCAGACAGCATAGCAAACCTTTACAGTTCTCCGTCTCCCTCACAGACCACTGACACCCCATAAAGCTCTTGGGCTCTCACAGAGAGTGCTGCTGTCCTGTAAAGATCACAAGTTCTCCCACAGAGTGCTGATAGCCTCTCACATTTCCCAGGTTCTCCCACAGGTCATTGTCACCCGTAAAGTTATTAGCTCTGACAAACAGCTCTACCACCCTGTAAAGAGGACTGGCTCGCCCAGAGAGCATTGACAGCCACTGTAATGTTCAGCCTCTCCAACAGAGTGCTGGCAACCAATGAAGTTAGACATTCCCAAAGAGAACTGCCCCTCCTAAATGTGTCTGACCTTCCCACAGAGTGCTGCCATCCTCTAATGTTCTTGGCCTCTACACAGAGTACAAAAGTGAAGCCATACACACCCTCTCCCTAAGAGGACATTCACCCCCCATGATTGCCGCATTCCGTCCCGCCTGCAGAGCCACGTACACCCATATGCATTTTAAAAGGACCCTAAAATGCTGTATTGTCTACTTACCTTGGCTGGGAGGCACCAGACAATGTAAGCAGTATGTGACTGCATGCCTCATTAGACAGTCCTGAATGCCTGTGCTACCAGCGGTGTTCTGCCTGCAACCACTTAATGGGGATACACCAGCAATGTGGGCCTGTTTCCTACAAATTCCAGTGTCACTGGAACGGATTGTGCAAGCTGGGCAGATGCAGCGGTTGTCTACTTCTTGGAAAGTCATGCCCAAAAACATGCTATACCCTGCCCATTGGAAGTGCTAGAACCTGCATTGTCAGTGGTGCTGTCATGCACCAGCCCTGGAAGTTCTTGCACCGATGGAAATACTACTAACATGGATATGATAGTTCCAGGTTGACGGTCTAGTTTTTATCCAACATGGCTGCCGGAACCTATAAACAACAATGCATTCTGGTGCTCGGCACGTTATATCAATTTTGTTACGTTCGCTGCCAGTCTCTTTCCCAGAGTGACTCGCTGTTCAGAGCATTTCCTCTGCTTATCCTTTCCTTCCCACCTTTCTGCGTTTATTTCACCTTTATTTCCTCACGTTAGGTGCTAACAGGTAAGGTAACGGTTGGTTCTGTTTCGCTGTTCTTTCATACACGTAGCGTTAACCATCTTTTATGGCTGCCGCTATTTCCATTTAAGTGTCTATCTCGGCTACCCCTCTCAGCCTCTCCCGCTCTATATTATTGCCGCCTTACTGAGTATCGTGAGTCTTTTTTCTATTTCTTTATCCATTCTGTCCGTTCATATTCTTACCTCCCTCTTCCTATACCGGTGTTCCGGTTCCTTCCCGTTTTGTTAGAACTTCTGGAGCCAGTTGGATTTCTACAGCTCCGCCCTCCAGTATAGTATCGGAAGAATCTTTGGACACTTTCCTGGTATCCTACCTCAAGGACAATTGGGAGATACTATCAAGCATTCACCACATCTGAAGACGGACTGCAAACATCTATCAGGGTTTTTTGCCTTTGGGCTTTTTCCCAGCACTAAGGGCTTGCTCCTCGGTTATCCCCAAGATCTGTAACACATCCAGATCAAGGTGGCCACCGAGGGAGCACGTCCTTACTTATGACAGAAAAAGGAGAAAAGGCCAGTGGAAAGCATAAGGGCAAAGAAGAAGAAGGAAGCAGTAAAGTTGGAGGAGACACAAGAAGAATCAGGTGAGGAGGAGATAGGGGAAGAGGAGCCAAGTATTGACAGTTGCTTGCTGAATCCATGGTGGGATTAATGGCAACAGTGCTCCCGGAGAATGCGATTCTGCATGGCCATCATCCATGGGCATGGCCTTTGCTTCTCTGCTCACCGTCTGACTTTCTTACCACCGCCCTCACCTTGCTGAAGACTCCACAATCATCAAACTTGACTGTCTTCCCAAGTGGAAAGTCAAGGTACTGCCATTTCAAAGTCCACGAGAGCTTTGTGAAGGAGAGAGACGTCTATGCTCCCTGTGACTGATGGGCATGCTTTGTCCCCTCTGCAAAGGCAGGAATGAGGCAGGGCTCCCCCTGCTCCACTTCCTTGTTCCCTTTCTCCAAGATGTAGGTTCATCAGTATCCCCGGTTGGTCCTGCTTCAAGGCTCCTCCCCCAAAATGATGCTCCTTGTCCTCTGCAAATAACTGTTAAGGTAGCTCAGTGGCTTAAGTGTGTGCTGCTGCGATCTGTGTGTGATCTGCAAGTCACAGGTGCAACTCCCAGCAAGATCAACTCAGCCTTTCATCTTTCAAAGTCAGTAAAATAAGTGCCAATTTCAATTAGGTAATATTAATTGTATATTCAAATGTGCTATATAAAGCGTTTGGGATAAAAGCGCTATATAAATGACAAGTTATTTTTATTACTATTATTGTTATTATTATTAATAATATATTGCCGTCATCCAGACAGAGATTGTCACAGTGCACTCCTCCATGGTGTTTGCAGTAAGTGCCCCCTCCTGCCAAATACAGAATATGCCCAAGTCATCTTCTTGCAACAGCTGCATCATGCCCACCTGCTGCACCACAGGGCCCCTGCCCCTCTGACCGCCCCACCACATACCCTACCTTTCAACCCTACCTCTGTGGGGCCTCAACCAAAAGCCATGCCTGTCCTGCCTCCATGAAGAAGCCCTTTCCTGAAGACTCTGCATCCTCTTCCATTCTTCTTCCTTCCACTGAGGCCCCCCGATACCTCAGTCTTTGGCACCAACTCGGACGTCCAGCAATGCTGCATGGATTTGGCTTGTTTTACCGAAATAGAAACAATCGTGGTGGAAATTACTGTAGTCGATTTCGCCGCAAATCCGTTTTTACTTCGGAAAACAACCCAAATCCATGTTCCGTAAGCAGCCGTAGACAAACCCCTGCTTCCATACTTAACTTTTTCGCCGGCCGCCGCCGCTTCTCCTGTAACCTTGTGGCGTCAGTTCCCTCCCTCTAATGCGGGTCGGAGCTGATGCTGCAGGGTTCCTTTTTCTTTTTCGATTGCTTTTTTTCCTTCTTTTTTTGCATTGCCCGCTTCCAATATCAAGGAAACTGGAGACACCCCTGCGAACCCCTGACACCCATAAAACCGAACATGGGGAAAGGGGGACACTCCCGCAACTCATGTTTGGTATTTTGGGCTTCGATTTATTAGTACTTGCCTAATTCGGCCAAATGGTCCATACGAGCATTTTTTTCAAACTCTTTGGGTGTTTCCATGCTGCATAGACCTTGATTGTGAGCCGGCCCGAACAAACAGCCTAACTTTCCCACCCTCCTCATCAATCATGGGGAATACTCCTATTGTAGCAAGTAGGATGCAGCTCCTCGGCTTTTCCTCCAAGCATCTTCTGTTGCTAGAGTCACAAGCATGCCAATGCCCTCCTCAATCACAGCTCTTATAAAGAGAACAGGGAAACTGGAGATCCAGATACCAAATCACCAAAAACACTCAGAAAACCTATGCATCAACCAGAGTACAGCACCCAAGGAATAAGGCAACACAATATAACATTACAGTACTTCAAATAACTACATATAGACACAACAAGAATGACAAACCAACAGAACAAACATGCGGATAAACAATAACAAAGAACAAGCACGGTTAACTTGGAAAGTGTAAATAACGTTTTTGGGAGGAAAGGAACAAGGACTTTTTTTTTACATTTTAAACAAGAAGCAAAAGGGAAAAGGAATAAGAGAAAAGTGACAAGAGTTTTTTTTTTTTTATCAGGGGCAAACAAACAAAAATGTGAAAAATCACTACATGCCTCAGTGGTGTAAAAATGCCAAATAGGGGCAAGAGAAATCTTCCATACAACACAAAAAAAACACTGTCTAGAATGATGTCGATATACTGCTAAAAATTATGAGCTTGCACTGTATTACTCCTTCTCTCACAGCCTAGCAAAACCCACAAAGTAATAGAACGGGACCTGGGCCTTTCATAGATCCTCAAACTTCCTTTGGGAAATGTGAGGGCTCTGATTGGCTAAAGGAAATCAATTATTCATCCCAAGATTTAACACGAAATCCACGGCTACTGATTTGAGCATGAATCAACACAAAAGACCTGGGAACACACCGCAAGTTAGACCTGTAATTCGACCACGGCAAAAACATCTGTCTTACACTTGCACCAAAATATTTGAGGGCCCCTTGAGTTCCACTTCAGGAAGTTTGTCCAGGCTTACTTGGGATGCGCCCATTTGTTCTGGTATGTTATGAATCTTTTGTACTCTGTGTTTAATATTTGGTCACATGGCACGCGTCCAGCCCTAGTTTGGGTGAGTACCGTAACCTTACATACACTGGGTGAGATGCTCATGGAGCATTTGTTAGTCACTGGGGATCTAGAACATGGCCAATAGCCAGTCCTCTTATCTTTTCAGGTATTTAGACAATACAGTGCTTCAACCAAATATAGAAAGGTAAATAAAGCTACATTCAGGACATCATACACATTATAGGTTTGCCAGCTCATTATACATTTAATTTTGGAGTCGCAGAGGCCAAATAATAAACACAGACACTAACCACACAACATATTTCTTTTCTTTTCTCCATTCTCATCTCTCTCAACAAAATGTTCCTGCATTATTTGTCTTGCTCCCATTCTATTTCCCAAATGCATACATCCTAATTGATATGTATATCATTATGTCTGATACACCAATTTGTACAATTTTAATTGCCATGTCTGGTCTCATGTCGGTCCACGCCCGATCACGTCTCTTTCAAGTGTTATCCGTTTCTATGGATATGTATGATTAATCACGTCATTATATGTCTTCAAAACGGTAACTGATAACACCTTTTCACAAAATGTCTTATCAATTCCACAACTGTCACTGATCAAACCTTGACGAAGAACGTTTTGGTCGAAGCACATGTTGGCTTTAGCTTTAAGCAACTCAGATGACAATTAAAACACCACTTGGACACGAAAAAGCATGATTTCTTGTTAAACGTTTACTAATAGGTTAACTCTTATGGAATGGGATGTGTGTGCTTAATTGCGCAAATACACAACCATTAACCAATCAAAAGACAACAAATAAATCCAAGGAAAAAAGAGGGGACACCATCTTATGTTTGAGGAAGACGCCCGATGGAGGAAAAAACCGTGTGCAGGTGACTGGTCAGAGAAGAGGATCAGGCAACCCACAAAATAGCAGGCAGAAGCAGACTGCAGGCAAGAGTCCAGGAGATCAAGGTCAGGGCCTGGAAACCATGACAGCCTACTTAAGAATATCATGGGCCTCAGATACAAGTTATTATAATAAAATAATGATCTCATGTTTTTATGTTCTGTCCTATAATGGATTCATCCCACTCTAGGGGCTGCATTAATTATAATTATTGAATAGTATTCTGGATATTGATCTCGGAGGGAGGATGGGCTGGGTTTGCACTGCCACGCGTGGAACTTTCCATAACATTTCTAGCAGAAGACGTTTTCTCACTTTGCCATTATATGTTATTTCAGTTTGTTCCTTAATTGTTTTAGTTTGTGAGCACTGATAATGCAGACTAGAAAGCATGCCTGTAATAAAGAGCAACAACCTTTTTGACAGGCAATGATATCAAGCACAAAAAGTGCTATAATGCAACATGAAAAATTCAATTGTGTATGTAGAAATACACCTTTGACCTTAGAGGCAGAAAAGGCAATTACATGTGAAGCTGCAGGAAGAGTTTACAGAGTGTGACTGTAAAACAATGAGCCCAAACAAAGCAAACAAAATGTTTAGAGAAAAAGGAAGATTGCAGATGATTGTGCTGTAAAGGTGCAGAATGAGGAGGATGACACACAGGTGGCATGATTGTTGGCATATACTTTAATTTGCTCAAAATAAAGAGGGAAAACTATCTCTCTCTAACTCTAAGAGGGGTTTCCCTGACTCAACTAAGGAACTAAGGAATCTGTCAGAATGTCCAAGTAAATGAAAATGAGTCCACCGCTGTGTGCCAAAATGCCTACTTCTTTCCCTTACACTAGTAACTAAACGAAAGAGATACTAGTTCTTCTTGGTCCATAAGAATGGCTCCCTTCTTCTGGACAACAGATTATAGTTCCGGTTGGCAGGTGGGAACTGCGCCTGAGAGAATGACTCCCTTCTCCAGCTCTCAGTTCCTTTCCAGGATACAACCCAAAGTTCCAGCTTGAGGTGCTGCAAAGTTTTCAGTTCAAGCTCAAAAGTTACGACTCAAGAATCAATCCCTATTGCCCATAGTTTTCTTCACTATGATTTCTGGAGAATGCCTCCCTTGTCCAGGTATCTTGTTCTCAGTACTTTCACAGTGCCAGGGGAATGACTCCCTTCCCCAGGCCTTCCTCAGCTTTGCTTCCCAGAACACAACACAAGGGGGTATATGGCTTCCTTCCCCTGACCTCTCCTGCCTTGCAGTTCATCATAGTAGGGGGAATGTCTCAGTTTCTGGGCTCTTCTCAGCTCTTTACCAAAGTTCACGAAGATTTGGGGAATGGCTCCCTTGCCCGGGCCCTTCTTAGGCTCTTTATCACAGTTCACGAAGGATGTGGAAATGGCTTCCTTCTCAGGCTCTTTACCAAAGTCCAGAAAGGCTGTGGCAATGGCTCCCTTCCCCGGGCCCATCTCTGGCTTTTTGCCAAAGTTCGCCCTTCTTAGGCTCTTTACCAAAGTTCATAAGGCCAGGGGGACTGACTCCCTTGCCATAGCTTCCTTTCACCTTGTTTTACTGGTTTGTAGGTGTGGATCCCAGACCCTAGGATTCTGATGCTTTCCTTTGGCAGACCTGGGTCACTATCCTGACAGGTACTGCGCCAAAGAAGAGGAATTGTGATGCTCTTCTCAATTGGGTGCAGGTCCCAGAGCTGTGCTTCTCTTTCTGACTGCTCCGACAGTCTTGGCTCACAGCTTTGCCAGGTAATGGGCCAAAGAAGAGGATTTGTGATGCTCTTCTCAACTGGATGCAGGTCCCAGAACCGTGCTTCTCTTTCTGACTGCTCTGGCCAGCCTGGCTCACCTCTCTGCCAAGTACTGTGCCAAAGAAGAGAATTTTTGATGCCCTTCTCAAATGGGTGCGGGTCCCAGACCCGACTTTCATATCTTTTGAACCCTTCCAAAGCCCCACCAAGCATCCTGGCAACCCTGGTATCTATGAGGGTATTGCCTACACTCCCAGGGTGGTGTGCAGCATTGTTGTGTCTCCAATCGGGTTCCTGCAGGCTTCGTTTGCCTTTCTGTATGCTGCGGTTGCTCCGCAGCACTCTACGCCTCGCCGGCAGCGTGTCGCCTCTGAACGGGACGTCCTACTGTCTTCATCATCTGTAGACTGGCTCCTGTAGCCTTCCGGTCCGTCTGACCTCTGCGAACGGTAAGTGAGTTTCTCCGCGGGTCGGTAAGCATCCCAGGTGCTGTCTCCGAGGCCCTCTGCTTTCTGTCTATCATGATCCTGGCTCCTCAAGGGCTGACTTCTCTCTGGGTTCCTCCAGGGAGGGTCGAACACTCTTTCGAGTCCCTCCTCACTTTTTATGCTCAGACAGTGACCACATTGACCGGAGCTTTTACTTTGGTTCCGCAAGTGTACCTCATTGCTCCACACTTCTTCATCCCAGTATTGACATGGTCAATCTCTACTGAGTTAGTAGGATTCTTCCTTGTCCCAGTCTTCCAGAGTACTTCAGGTGGGTAATCCCTACTCTTACTCATCTCAGTATTTCTCATGAGGGTTGGGTTCTCTACCCTACACAAATACATGGAAGTGTGGAGAACTAGTGTGCCCTGTATAGGGTAGGAGGATGAGGGAGGTTTTGGTGCAATGTGGACATGCTGGACTATCCATGGATAGTCGTCCCTAGTCCCATAGGGGGTGGGGCTCGATCCTCATGGGATACACCCACTGAATACCACCCCAGGGGGACTATCAGATAGTGGCCTCACCTCCCTGGCCTCATGGGAAGAGGCTCCCCCTCGGGGAGAAGTGACGAAATCCAGGGATTCGTCACAGTGCAAATGCAGAGATGGGCGAGGTCCATGAATCCTCCAAACAAATGTGAAACATAAATCTACGAAAATAAATGCTCTATTATCATAACCCTTTCTAAGGCACGTAATGCAACACTTGGAGGAAACCACAAATTTCCATAATCAAATGAAAATGTCCTCTTCTTATCTCTTCCACCACTTGCGCCTTAAAAGGGCCACTTCACTCCATAGGGCGATCTTACTTATAGATATACCAGGGTGTAAAACGTGGACTCGTCTTAGCCATTGGCTAGTGTGACAGGGGCATTGGGACCCTTCTCAGCCTGGGGTGGGAGGTCTACCAGGGTTGATGCCAGAGCCAGTCGTTCCCCAGAAGTGGGGTGTCAGAGTTGGGAGGGTCGCAGAACCTGTCCCTTCTCTTTGTGCCTGCATGCTTGAGAAGAGTGCTGTGATCTATCACCCAAGGCCTACACTGCACTATTCTTGCCAGTCTCTTTCTCTTTGCCCCACAGGACTTCCAGTGTCATCCCCTTCGGCCGTGGGACAGCCAGCAAGTAACCAAGCCCAGAGAGAGAGCATAGCGAACGAAGTACCGAGCAGATACCATAACAGAAAATCAAGCCACTACGCAAACAGCACCAGCATGACGCCAGCAAGATTCAGAGAGTGTAGTGCTCCAGCAGGAGTCAGCCACTTTGAGACACCGACCCGATCCAACACACGAGCTGCTCAAGCACAGAGCACTCCACATGGATCCACATGCTCAAAGATAATATACTCACTTGCAAGGGGGCCATGGTGCGTTAGATCAGCCATTCGTATACATGTCCCTCACCAATACGGCATTTTGCAAAGAAAGGAAAGCCATCACACGAACGGGGTCATTGAACAGTGGGTCAGTGGGTCTCCATTGCAGGAGACTGGTGGACCAGCATAAGAATAGTGGGGCTTAAGAGCATTTTTTTGTATGTTTTCTTGCTACTAGCACCTCCCAGGGAGAACAACAGTCAGCGGTTGACCCAGGGAACCATCAGAGGGAGCAAGCCAATAGATGGGGAAGGTAGAGGATAAAAGGGAGGACAGGAAGCAGGAAGGTGTGGGTTGTTCGGGTGAGGTCAAAGGAGAAGGAAGACCAAGAGACCAAGCATAGGAAGGACAGAGCAGAGGAGTATGGAAGAGAATTAATGAAGAAGTGTGCAAGGTGAGGTATTGGTTGGTGGGAGAGAGTGGTACTTGGGTTTGAACGGGAGTGTAAGGTGAGTCAAAGGGAGTAGTTTACAGCTAGTAAGGGGTACATTAAACGTTATCTAGGAAAGTAGAAGGGGAGAAACTCTGGAAGAAGGTGGGGTTGGAGGGAGAGTAGTAGTAATATGCAGTAAGTAGTAGTGTGGAGAGTAGTAGTAGTGTGGGGAGGGGAGATTATTAGTAGTAGTGTGCAGTTGGGAGAGAACTAGTCTGGAGAGAAGGTAATAGTAGCTTTGTGAGGGGAGTAATAGTAGTACTGTGGAGAGGGGAGTATTAGTCTAGAGGTGGATGAGTAGCTATAGTTTGAAGAGGGGAGAGCGAGAAGAGAGTAGCAGGGACTATGATTAGAGGGTGGAGGTAGATAGTAGAAAGGAGGACATTGGAGGAAGTGTCAGGGAGAGCAAGGGGAGTAGGTGGGTGTAGTATAAAGGAGGAGAGTAAGAGGAGGAAAAGGAGAGCAACAGAGAGGCCTAGGGAGAGGAACATCAGAGCGCAGAAAAGGAAGACCAAGTGGGGCCTGAGTGTCTAAATACTCCAATCCTGATTAGTCATCACATTGGGGAACCTAGATTAGGGACCACCTAGATTTTTCCCAGTGGAAGTTTAGAGAAAAAAGGCATTTGCGTTTAGGTCATCAATGTTAGAAAGTCAGCATTTTAGATATTGGGGATTAACCATCTCTAGTGACTAGCCTGGGAAAGAGGTGCCGTTCCCTCCCTGTTTTAGGGAGGGAACGGCCCCTCTAGATGAGATGGACGACAGTTAGCAAGCCCCATTTCAAAGCAATAACAAATCCTTGTGTTCTTGGGGCTATCTGTGACACTAGTAATAATTGACTTCTGGTGAGTATGAAATGGCGTGCTATGTGTGTATGTAGAATTGAGATGGCAAGTGACTTTTGTGGCAAACCAGAAAAAGTCAGACCCAAGGATGATTTTACAAGGGTGTTTATTAAACTAAAAAGAAAGCGCCTATCTATACCTACTGCTAATAGGGATTTTCCCTTCCTACAAAACTAAGCTATGGGTGCTCATCCGTCGTCAAAATCAAAAGTAGTCCTCAGCCCAAACCGTATTGGTATCTGGCCCTACCACTGTGGAAATATAACCTAAAATAAGTAAGCCAAAGCAATAGCCTCTCAGCGTAGGCTTTGTCCGCCCAATTGTCCTTTGCATCTCGCTCTGTAGATGGTTTTCAGTCCATACGAAAATAGTTCAGAAAATAAGTGCTCTCAGCTCTCCTGTTAGCCTCTTTATTATATTGTATGTTGCTGGTACTTGGATATAGTTTCAAACTACATGTTCTATGTTACGAGGTGGAATGGTTGGTGTCGAGGGGCTTGGAAGGTGCTAGAAGGGAAGTCTGTTGAAGTGTAGAACAGGGGGGTGAGGGAGGCTGGGGTCCCTGTTACCCTCGCACTCCACGTTGAGCATATCTTAATAAAGAGGTGTACCAAGCGTACCCAGGCGGCTTCCTTCATTTTAGTGGCAACGAGGATGTGTGAGTCCTGGGGCCCCCAGACCATCATTATGCCTTCCATCTGAGGCTGTTATGAGAGGAAGGGTCCTGCTCAAGTGTTCAGCTGCTGCTCAATGCCCCCAATCACAACTGGGGACCCCAGCAAGGGTGTGGGCTGCTGCAGTGTCAATAGGCACAAAATATGTCCAGTTCCAAGGCGGACCCTGGTGCTGGAAGTCAAGGCACTCAGAAGTCTGGCCTCAGAAGTCTTTGTGGATCGGTGTGAAGGGAGCTGACTCTGGAAGGAGCGCCCGAAGCACTGTCTTGTTGCGGTGAGGAGTGGTGGGGCCGGGCGTTAGATCAGCCATTCGTATACATGTCCCTGTGGCGGTCATCTTCAAGTCAGACAAGTGTTGGATGAATCCAATATCTGGCAGTGGGATGGCCATCTTGGAGCTAGGGACATCAGCAGCCATTTTTGAAGTAGGCAGTGGTACTGAGACACTGATAGTGGCTGCATTTGAGGGAAATTTTAGACCCAAACGCAGCAACGTCCCTTACACAGGGAGGCTGTTTATCAAGGTACAGCACTGCAGCAGTATATGAGGTGACCATTGGAAGGTCAGGCACCTCCAGAAACTTTAACAAAATACTAAGGAGCCTTGGAAAAAGGTACTTTACCTGTCAATAAAACCATTTCTTCAATGTGGCACATTTACCTCCAAAATTTGTAGCAAATCTTGGAGAGCCTGTGGTGAGATGGGAGACTTGGAAAGAGGACTTCCAAGATTATGTATTGGCAATACATGGGCCTTCATTTAGCATAGATCGCAGGCGTATGTTCTTGATGCACTGTCTATGGTTCGGGGACCGCAGGATTTTTAAAAGTCTTCCCGAAACTGGAGGGGTTTCCCCTGGCGGAGATGGAGAGGGCCAATCAAGGGTGGAAGGTCTAAATCCTTACAAAAAGATTCTCTGTAAATTAGACATTCACTTTAAAAAAAATCCAGCATCATTTTGGGGCGGTAACATTTTGGCATTTCTGAACAAGCTGATGGGTAGACCCTTGAATACTTTATTACTGGTTTGCGGGAACTTGCTAACAAATGCAACTTTAGAGCAACATATGATGGGGTCAATGTATGCTCACGGTGAAGGAGAATAGGATTTGGTAGGTAATATGGACAAAGGGTGATCCAAGCCTGGTTGAAGTGCTGGAACTTTCCAAAAAGATGGGACCTATGAGAAGAGAAACACAGGAACAACGAAAAGGTATTTTAGGTGTGGCAGCACCTTTAATTTTGCGTATTCAGAGAAATGTCTGGGGCTGAATACGGATTGTCATAAATGTGAGAAGAAGGGACACTTTGCCTGGTGCTGCGAACAATTTTCTCAGGGAACTGTACGAGGAGTTGGCGAGGTTCATGATGAGAAACTGGATGATGGGCAGTACTCATGTGTGGAGGGAGTCCGTTGGTCAGCCAGCCAAGTTATTTTAGACAAAGGAGGGGAGAAAAGCTGCATGTTGTTGTGGAAGTTTATAGGGCTGAAGTCTCCATGCTGGTGGACACAAGGTTGGATTATACCATCATTGAAAGGGATGCGTGGGAAGAGAATTTTCAAGGGTTAAGATTGAATCCACCGAGAGTGAAGGAGAACGCCTATGGTGGTGTCCACATTGAAATTTTGGGAATGTTCAGAGCTGGGCTGGGGTGTATGGGTAAGAACATTGTGGCGGATGTGTATGTATCTGAGAGAGGACGAAATATCCTGGGATGGTATGAGCACAGTGAGATGGGGATCAAGAGTGGCCTTAGTGTTCCGGGTCTTATTATGGTTGTGAATCAACAGGAAAGTCCAGAGAAACTGAGCAGTGACATTTTAAGGCAAGAATTGGGATGTCATAAGATTAAAATAAAGTTGTTGTGCCCATTGTTGCACGAGTGAGAAATATTACCATTTCCTTGAGTGAGGAGTTAAAAAAGGAGATCAATAAATAATTGGAAGATGGAGCCATTGAGGTCATTGAGGCCTCAAAGTGGGTTTCGCCTGTGGAGGTGGTCTGGAAAAGCAAGAAGCAAGTGAGGTTATGTGTGGCATCAGAAGTCTTAACAAGGCAGTGGTTGTTGAAAAGTTTCCACTTCAGAACATTGGGGAGTTGGTGAGCTTGGCAGCAGGTGTCCAGGTATTTAGCACACTGGACTTGCATATCACCAGGCTAGGTTACATCCGTACTCGAAAGACTTTCCCATTTTTGTCACGCATTAAGTGACCTTCCGCTTTAAAAGAATGCCTTTTGGACAGGTGTCAGCTGCTTCTTTTTTTCAAAGAGTGATGCATGAGCTATTGAAAGATGCCCATGGTGTTGTGTACTTCCGAGATGATGTGTTGTTTACAGGTAAGGATGTGGCGGAGCATGATCAGCGCCTGGCCTCGGTATTGAGGATATTATCTGAGGCGGGACTGACTCTTAGAAAGGAGAAGTGTCGCTTTCAGCTGTCCTCAATAGATTATTTGGGGCACTGAGTGAACAAAGAGTGTATAATAATAATAATAATAATTGGTTTCGGCTAGAGTGCGGGATGATCCACCCAAGGACAAGAATGATGTTTTATCGTTTCTTGGTCATGGAGAGTATTACTCCAAATGTATTTGGCACTTTACCGACAGGTGCAAAACTATCAGGGAACTGTGTAACAAGGGTTGTCCATTTGAATTGAGTGAAACCTGCCAATGGGAATTTGTGGACATCAAAAGTGAGATTTTCAGAGCACCAGATTTGGGGAGTTTTGACACTCTGTGTGAGACATTGGTGATGACTGACACAAGTACCACAGGTTTGGGTGCAGACCTATTGAAAAAGCAAAATGATGTTGAAAAGGTCATAGCCTTTGCCTCACGAGCATTGCGAGGGGCTTACCTTAAGTAATTAGTAATTGAAAAAAAGCACTGAGCGTGGTAAGAGCGGTGAGAACATTCAAGGCTTTCAAGTGGGCTAGGGTGTTTACAATTTGTTTCGGATAATAAACCATTAGTGGGAGTGTTTCTTAACAAAAGTTTGAAGCAGTTTTAATGAGAATAATGAGGTGTAACACTTCAATACAGGGGAGGAAATTTGTGGTGAAGCATGTGCCAGGCAAAGAAAACATTGTTGCAGATTGCCTTCCACTGGGGAGTTAAAGTGTTTCAGAGGAGTAGGATGTGGATGACCGTGAATTTGCTGAGCAGCAGGTATTTTTGGTCTGTAAAGGGTCTATGATGGATAGGGAGTGGGCCGGGGCTGTGGAGCGGGATGTGAATATTCTGTCAGGTCCCAATGTAGATAGATTGTTAATTAGAAGCTTTATTAATATTATGTTGCTTATTTATTTAAGATTTTACGTTAAGTAATTGTCCTTTTCGTTTCTGGATTGGTTTGGGCCTTAACATTTATTTTCAGAGTGCAGAAGGTACCCCAAGCCAAGATGAAGGGCAGAGGGAGGAGTGTTGATTGGGTGGCAGAAAGACAATGGTTTAATCCCAACATTCTAAACTGCCTTTCCTTTGTTAAGTCTTCAGAGCAGGTCATGTTTTTGTGTTTCTCCTGAGTTTTGGGCCTGAAATCTCTTAGGAAAATAACTCCTTGTGAAGACAATTCTTCTCGGTCAGGATACAGCTTTCAAGAAGACTCATATCCGTAAAGAAGATCCTCTGAAAGAAAACTTCATTTTCAGTCATAAAAGCTAAGTATTTAAAAAGTTGTTTTAAACTTCATGCTCTTCATGTAAACAGTGATTTATTTCAAGCTTCTTGCCTTTTTAAAAGACTTTTCTCCAGGAGTTTTGGGGTTAATGACTTCCGTTGTTTCGTATTTCTAAAGTGAAAGCATACTACGTTTACTGTGAAAAGAACGCGCGCGTAAACTTGTATTTTTTCTCTAACATTCTTTTGCTTACCTTGTTAGTACGTTGTGTGCGGCTTCCCGTGCTTGGACAGCAGAAGCGTCGTGCTCACTCTTCCTGTTTGTTTTGAAGTGGAGATTCATCCACGGTATACATTTTGCTTCGCGATCGTAAAAGGTGAGAGAGTGAGAGATTCCTTGCGTGCGTTCATCGGAACAAGGTAGGCTAACGCGTATGTTTTTTATTGCTTCAAGTTGTTTTTTCTTCGGTTTTCATTGCGCGGTCTACGTATTAAGACTAAGATTCTACGTTCTTAAAGGGCAACACTTCCGGGGTCAGCACTAGCTCATATTTGTACTTGCCACTATTACAAGTGGTTATGAAGATTCAATGAAAGTGTGTTTTCGTATTAAACAATTTCTTCGTTTGCTAAGTAAAACATCTACAATGAGTTTACATATGTTTTGAAAGGAACTTGTGAAAGAGTTTTGAGTTAAAAGGTTAAGGGGGTAATTCATAGATTTCAGTGCAGAGGCAGCGCACGCAAGCAGCGCAGGGAAGGAGCCGTGTGCGCTAAACAGCATTCTGGCGCACCGCGTATTCATGGAATTTCAAAGCCATTTTGAGCGCTGGCACAGAGAACATTCCGCAGCGGCAGTTACGCCCCCAAGAACACCGCTTGTGCAAGGAAAAGGCATTGAAATCCCCAATGCAGCGCAAAGGGCCGCGCTAAACCTGCACCAGTTGACAGGGCCGGTACAGTGTATTTTGGGTGTGCGTGGGAATTTTTACATGCGACAGAGCGCGTGCGAGCGGGGTTCGTGTATTTCGGGGGTGTGCGGGAAGTTTTACACACGACAGGCCTTGTGCGAGCAGGGTACGTATATTCTAGGGGTGCGCGGTAAGTTTTACACGCGACAGGCCTTGTGCGAGCGGGGTATGTGTATTTCGGGGGTGCTTTGGAAGTTTTACACGCGATAGGCCTTGTGCGAGCGGGGTACATGTATTCTGGGGGTGCGCAGGAAGTTTTACATGCAACAGGCCTGGTGCGAGCGGGGTATGTATATTTCGGGGGTGAGCGGGAAGTTTTACACGCGATAGGCCTTGTGCGAGCGGGGTACGTATATTCTGGGGGTGCGTGGGAAGTTTTACATGCGACAGGTCTTGTGCGAGCGAGGTACGTGTATTCTGGGGTGCGCGGTAAGTTTTACACGCGACAGGCCTTGTGTGAGCGGGGTACGTGTATTTCGGGGGTGCGCGGGAAGTTTTACACGCGATAGGGCTTGTACGAGCGGGGTACATGTATTTCGGGGGTGCGTGGGAAGTTTTAGACGCGATAGGCCTTGTGCGAGCGGGTTACATGTATTTCGGGGGTGCGCGGGAAGTTTTACACGCAATAGGCCTTGTGCGAGCGGGGTACGTGTATTCTGGGGGTGCGCGGGATGTTTTACACGCGACAGGCCTTGTGCGAGCGGGGTACGTGCATTTCGGGGGTGCGCGAGAAGTTTTACACGCGATAGGCCTTGTGCGAGTGGGGTACGTGTATTCTTGGGGTGCGCGGGAAGTTTTACACACGACAGGCCTTGTGCGAGCGGGGTACGTGTATTTCGGTGGTGCGCAGGAAGTATCACATGCGATAGGCCTTGTGCGAGCGGGGTACGTGTATTTTGGGGGTGTGTGGGAATTTTACACGTGATAGTCCTTCGGCGAGTGGGGTACGTGTATTTCGGGGGTGCGCGGGAAGTATCACACACAATAGGCCTTGTGTGAGCGGGGTACGTGTATTCTGGGGGTGTGCGGGGAGTTTCACATGCGTTTTCGCTAGCGTGAGCGGGGTACGTGTATTCTGAAGGGTGCGCAGGGAGTTACACACGCAATTGGGTAGTGTGGTCCCTCCCTGGTGTGTCCCTACCCCCCTCCCCATGCCCCGCAGGCAGCCCCTCACCCCTGGGCATGCCCCGCAGGCAGGCCACATGGCACCATGCACCTGGGAGACTTCAAACATGTCCCCTACCCACCCACCATTGACGGGCACCTGCCAGCAGGCCCCAACTCATGTCCCCCCACCCACTCACCCACCCAGCAGTGACAGGCACCTGCCAGCAGGCCCCGACTCATGCCCCCCTGAACCCCCACCCACCCAGCAGTGAGAGGCACCTGACAGCAGGCCCCGAATCATGTCCCCCTGCATCCCCACCCACCCAGCAGTGACAGGCACCTGCCAGCAGGCCCTGAATCGTGTCCCTCTGCAACCCCACCCACCCAGCAGTGACAGGCACCTGCCAGCAGGCCCTGACTCATGTACCCCCACCCACCCACTCACCCACCCAGCAGTGACAGGCACCTGCCAGCAGGCCCCGAATCATGTCCCCCTGCACCCCCACCCACCAAGCAGTGACAGGCACCTGCCAGTGGGCCCCGACTCATGTCCCCCCACACACTCACCCACCCAGCAGTGACAGGCACCTGCCAGTGGGCCCCGAATTATGTCCCCCTGTACCCCCACCCACCCAGCAGTGACAGGCATCTGCCAGCAGGCCCCGAATCATGTCCCCCGGCACCCCCACCCACCCAGCAGCGACAGGCACCTGCCAGCAGGCCCTGACCTATGTACCCCCCAACGCGTCATCACGATCAACAATCATGGCCCTTATGGCACCCAAATCCCACCCCATGCCACCCCAGTCCAAACACACAACCAAGTATTACATCCAACCCACATTGAAATCCCCATCACATGATACATCCCAAATGGCAAGTATGCACATCAATACATGTCCGTCACACACACACAATGGGTGCAAGTGAATGAGAAAACCCACATCGTGACATGCATGAAACCAATGAGAGGATACCACACATTGAAGTATGAAATAAAAATGTATTAAAACACAAAAACAAGGGAATTAAATGGAATCACACAATAATGGAAATAATAAACAAAATGCTGCATGTCCAAAATAATAGAAAACAATGGTATGAAAGCAGAATCCAAATAAATCCGAATGAAAATGGGTCCAAAGTGTCCGTCCCTCAAACCAAATCCAAAGGTAAAAAACGTCAGACAAATCCATTGATTTATGGTAAAATCAAAAAATAAAGAAGTGAAATCCAGTCTTCAACTATATACAAAGTACAAATCCAGGGTCCATGAGCCCAACTATTCAAAGGAAACCTACAAAAAACCATACCTAATAAACAACTATATACAAAAAGGTGGGGCATTGTCCAAACGCCCCAAATGAAAGAAAAACAGAAAGGAAACTTAACACTAATTAACTATATAAAATGGCGGAGGGCAAGTCCTACGGCTCACTTGTTGATTTCCCGGGCCAGTGCATCATCGAACTCCCGTTCTATGTCCTGGAGGCGGGCCTGCTCCATGGCCCCGAGGTTTCGCAGGGATAAAGCCATGTCCACCTCCAACTCACTGCGAATTGCCTCGAGGCACTCAGCCCGCCTCAGCGCCCTGCGCATGGAGTTCTCCACCCTGACCATAGTGAGCCGTGCCTCTTCCACCCGCCGCTGCTCCGCATCTATTTGCTGGCCCAACCGCTGCCACACAGAAGACACTCCCAATCCAGGGTCCTCCTGCCCTCCGGCCGATGCCGGCCCTTCTGATGTTGATGGCCCCTTCATCGCTCCCACCTTGAGCCTGCTGCATGTGCCCTGTCTCTTGATGCCTGCACGTCCTCCTCCTGCTGGGGTCCAGTTGTTGGGGTGGCCACCCCTGCTGGACCTCCGACTCCCTACTGTGGAAGGGAAGTGTCCTCCACAAGCCTGGCCGCTGGGTCAGAGGCAGCTCCACAGGGTATCCAGGTGATACTTGGACCGGAAGATGGCACGGAGGACGACTGGCGCATAGGGGGTTCAGTTAAGGAGGGGGTCGGTACAAGGTCCAGCACACGGAGGAATCCAGCACTGGTGACCCATCCTAGTAGGTGGGCACGGTCAAAGAGACATCCCAGATAACGTGCAGAGTCTTCACGAAAACCCTGCAGGTCATCTCGGATGCCCCGTTGATGCAACGCATTCCCAGCCAGGACAGGCTCAACACGGTCCCGGATTGCCACATCCGCAGGGAGAGGAAGGCTAGTTGTGCGCTCATCCCCTCCCTGAAAACGGGTCTGGATGACGCATCCCTGCTGGTGCGGGATGATGCAGTCACAGGATCAGGGCCAGGATTATACACAGGCACCTCCGCAGCGGCCTGTGCTGCCTCCTGTCCCTGTCCCTGGACGGCACCACTAGCACCAGTGGAATCCCCCCTCCAGACCATGTGTGTGTTCCTTCCATGGCCTCCTCCTCAACCAAACCCCCCACCAACCTGGATGACTCTGTGCCATCTTCCTCCATCGGACCCTGTGGGGTCTCAGCTGCCCCTTCTGTGCAGAGGAGTCCACCTCTGACCTCCGCCTCTTGGACCTACCCTCGGCAGCTGCGGCCACGGACGGGGCACCAGACTTCTCACTCCCTGACAAGATGACAACATGGGAGGGGACCCGGGCCTTGCATCTCCGGCTGGCAGTGCGATCCCTGCCACTTTGCTCCACAGCACCGTCTCCGCCCTCTTCATCAGTTGACGCTGCAGACAGGGAGAGATAGAACACAGGCATCAGGGCACTGTACAATGGTCTGATACACACATGACAGTTGCACATGAGGGGCAGTGTCAAACTTCACACATGGCATCACACTCCCCAACACACATATCATTTCAACTCACACACATGAGCAAATCAACAGGAATGTTGCACCAGGCAGCACCATCCATACACAAACAACAGCATGAGCAGCCGAAGGTTAGCCTGACAACACATGCAACACGGGGAGTGCAGGACACATGCACACACGCCACCAGACATACATGCATCTGTACATCTCCACCACCTGTCGCAGTGATATCATCGCCATCCATGTCACATCTGCCAATCAGCCTCCTACATGTTAGTGTCACATGCATCCATGGTGTATCACAGTTGCACACTTGTCATATACACATACATGCACATGTACATAGTGCAGATACACGCAGGTGGAACCAGCATCCATGTGTGACACCACAACCATGCCACAGTACATACACAGAAATTTAAAGATGTGTGCACCCACACATGCATTCGGCCAGCATGCATTTCAACACATACACCATTGATGTGTCTCACACATGACAGGACTCACATGCAGCAGGCCCATATCCTTGTACATAAACATCCATACATGGGCCTACAAAGACCTATGTGCTACCTGCACACTCCTGGCACACCTCAACATGCACAGCGTCCAATCAGTACGCATGTACACTTACCGCTCGACTCCGGACAGGTCTGCCTCTCAAGGACCTGGAGGTGGAGCGCGGGTGTATACGTTCCAGGACCCTCATCTGGTTGTTGGGTAGGCGGACCCGGCACCCCTCAGCATCCACTGCCTTCAAGAGGCGCCAGTCCTTGTTGAGGGTCCTGGACCTGAAGTCCTCCCAGCGCTTCTGGACATGTTGAATGTCGCGGGCTGCCACCCCCTCCACGTTGATGGCAGCCACAATGTCCATCCAGATCCTCTTCCGTCCTTCATTGTAGGCGCCTGAACTTCCAAAGAGGGCTTCATACTGCCCCAGGACTCGCTCCACCAGGATACCAACTTCATTGGCACTGAAGCTGGTAGCCCTCTCCCTCTCTGCTGGGGGGTTGCCACTGGTGCCAGATGGTGTTGTGTCCGACATGGCAACCCCCGAGGCAGGTGTGGGTGGGCAACTGGGTCCTGGGGCTGGGCTGTGGAGTGATGGAATCCCAGTCGGGAGTCCTCTGTTCCAGCAGGGGTGGTCACAGCAACTGGACCCCTGCAGATGGCTGTGTGGAGGCACTTAACAGCAGGGCACGTGGCCGGCAGGCAGGCAGCAGCAGATGGCAGGTGGGAGCATGCTCAGGGCTATGGGGGGCCGGAAAATGGCCTTCTGGGCAGGAGCGTGGTCTTCCGTGTGTTGTTGCGTGGTCAGCTTGATACGGAGTGATTTGGCATGTGAAAAAACTGCACGTCAGCATGTAATTCGAGGAAAGGACCTTAGCGCGTAAGCGCATCTGTGACGTGACGCGCAAGGGCGTTTCCCTCAACACAGGTGCATGTTGATTGTACAAGTGCAAAAACTGCACGTCCGGGTGTCACTGCGTGTAATTGGATTAAAGCCCTTAGCGCGTACGCACGTAAGTGACGTGGCCCTTGTGGGCTGGGTTAAAAGGTACGCGTAGGACACCATTTTCTTGTACGTGGTTTTTGTGGAGAGCGAGCGGGTGATTCTTGTACTTCTTGTCACACACGATTACTTCACAACGGTTCCAGTTCGTACTCCCTGTATACTCAGACAGTGTTCAATTCTTCTTTTGGCGGGGGTGATGCCAACGCGCACACGTGAGCCTTTTTCACGTTCTTTTTCCAGGCAGACGGTGAGTTGAGCACATATTTTTCAACTGTGGTTGCCCCCATGTGTCGCGTACCCATTCAGAGGTCATTGTAGCCTGCGTGTACCATGCGTACTCTTATTTTTGTGTTTCTGGGAGCCACAGCGTAGTGCAGGTTTTTTATTCCACGCACGTGGTCTCCCTGGGGTCGCGTGCAGGTTAAATTTTGTTTTTGGGGTGCCCGAGTGTTGCGTGACCCGTCATCTTCCCCCAGGGGTCACAGACAGCCTTGCTAGAGCACTAGGTTACGTATTCCATCTAGTACCCTACCCCTTTCAACCCAATTGCCCAGGGCAATTGTTTACTGCACCTCCCATTCGCACAACAACATCAGTGCCATGGTTGGGAAGCAACCAAGCAGCAAGGGAGGCAAAGGTGGCTGACCTCAAAGAGGTGGGCGCGGTAGGGGACGTGGCCAGGATGTGCAGGGTGGCCCACGAGGCCAGTGTGTGGAGGACCAAATAGGGACATCTATGCCCCCCCCAATGGGTCGGGGAGATGTAGCTGACACCATCCCAGCTCAGGCCTTGTTAACCCGGCCCATATTGTTAACCAAACCGGCACAGGATGACTCCCAGGCTGACTTCCGTGTCACCAAGTCAAAGGCACGTGTGGCGGTGAAAGTTGCTGTCACCAGGCCACGTGGATCTGGGGCAGCAATGTCATCTGCTGCCCCAAGTAGCCAGGGTGAGGAAGCTGCCGGGGCAGCTGCAGCTCAATCCACCCCAGCTCCAAGTCTCCCAGCCGGGACAGTGTTGGTCCAAGTCCATCACACCAAGGTTGGTCCTGCCAACATCACCCAGCAGCCAATGCCTGCAGTGAGACCTTTGGTCATCATGCCTATGGCTACTTCCAGTGCCCAGTCCACCTACGCTTCAGCCCCCACCAACCAGAGCGGCGTAAGCCACTCAGGGTCCGCACCACCTTCCAAGAGGAAGAAGGGTGCTCTTGCGGTACAGGCTGGGACACGGCTACCCACTCCGGCAAGTCAAGGAAGCCTAGCTCCCTTAGTGGAGCATTATCTGACTATGAACCACACCCCCAACAACATCTTGTGGTGGGTGGTGGAAAAAGCAAAAGGCGGGCCGGATATCCAACACAGCCTTCAAAAAAAAGAATCCAGATGGATCCACCACCTAGACACATACCACCATGGTCTGAATTAGATTTTTCAGCCCCTCATTTAAGCCACTTCACCAATGAGGAGCTTGTTGCCCTGTACCCCACAATGCACCCCACTTGGCTGCACCCTCCCTGCACCCCCGGACACGTTGTACCACCACATGTGCATTGTGTCCTCAACAGGCTTTTTCAGCCCCTGTGGACTTGCGTGTTAGCAGCCACACCCACTGGGGCGGCGGGACACTACGCACTAGGACTCTTGCCCATGTGCCCCGCTACCACTAACCAGTTTTCTATGTCCCCCACACCATTGTGTCAGGACTTATTATTATTATCTTTTTCACATTAATCAGTCTCGAGGGACGAGATTCTGCCTCACCAAGGAGGGAACCTTACAATGTGATCTTTATCGTAAACCTACGGACAGGAATACCCTCCTGCACTATACTAGCAACCACCCATCCCATACTAGAGATAATTTACCTTACGGACAATTCCTCCGCATCCGGAGGAATTGCACCTCGATTGTGGACTACAAATGCCACTCGGAAGCCCTCTCTGCTCGTTTACTAGCTAGAGGCTACCCAAAAAAACAACTCGCACAGGCCAGGAAACGAGCCCGGTATACCAATCGAGACATTCTCATTCATCCAGAACGGGAAGACCGCTCGCCCACTGAGACCCGCATGACATGTGAGGTAACGTTTGGCACACATACGGCACAATTAAAGAAAATTGTCAAGAAACACTGGCATATAGCACGTTTGAACCTACCGGACGAACAGCCCCCGAGGTTCGCCTTTAAACGTGCCAAGAATATAAAAGAACATTTGGTACACTCTCTTTACCAACCAGATACCACATGCGGCAGTTCCCGCACACTTCGTCCCCTACAAGGTCACCACCCATGCGGCAGTTGTGTCGTGTGCAAATTCACAAAGAAGATGAAAACCTTCTCAATCGGTGCACGACAATGGACCCTCAGAGATCTGTCTAACTGTAAAAGCCACAAAGTGATCTATTGTATTGAGTGCCTGTGTGGCCTCAGGTACATAGGCCAGACCACCCGGGCAGTCAGCACTCGTATTTCAGAACACCGTTCTAAAATCAGATGTAAAAATCTGACAGCTCCCTTAGTGGAGCATTATCAGACTATGAACCACACCCCCAACGACATCTTGTGGCGGGTGGTGGAAAAAGCAAAAGGCGGGCCGGATATCCAACACAGCCTTCTAAAAAAAGAATCCAGATGGATCCACCGCCTAGACACAAACCACCATGGTCTGAATGAGATTTTTCAGCCCCTCATTTAAGCCACTTCACCAATGAGGAGCTTGTTGCCCTGTACCCCACAATGCACCCCACTTGGCTGCACCCTCCCTGCACCCCCGGACACGTTGTACCACCACATGTGCATTGTGTCCTCAACAGGCTTTTTCAGCCCCTGTGGACTTGCGTGTTAGCAGCCACACCCACTGGGGCGGCGGGACACTACGCACTAGGACTCTTGCCCATGTGCCCCGCTACCACTAACCAGTTTTCTATGTCCCCCACACCATTGTGTCAGGACTTATTATTATTATCTTTTTCACATTAATCAGTCTCGAGGGACGAGATTCTGCCTCACCATGAGCAGCTGTCTAGCCATTACAGACCCGAACTGTCCCTCCCGGGTAACCATGGTTACTAACATATCAACAAACCTGCGAGAATGTGCTTCCGCAAACTCGCTCGACTACGCTTCCGTGTCACAGGGGATTGGACAGCGTCACAGAGCTTCGGGCTCCGCGCACGCGCGGTTGCTAGGGACGCCGGTTCTTCAACAACGGCACCCAGCGCTCGCGCCACCATTGACAACGCGCATTCGCGGTCACCGCCGGTCGGACAGCGTTTTTCCCCGTGCACAGATGGACTGTCTGAGCCGTCTGACAAGGTATTTCAGATCACTGCTTTTGAGTTTGTCTAGTTGGGCACTAATGTACATCGGGTGACGTAATTGGTCTGTTCGTAGCTCACCCAAGCAACCTTCTGCATTCCCAGCACACGGTCATGGACATTATGCCTGCATACACCATAAGGACGTCAAGAGTTACATTAATTCCCTCTTTACCCACACCATAACGCGAACGCCACTAGTGCACCCTGCTAACCTGTTACTGTTCATATGACTTTGGTGAAATCTCTCGCCTCGCATTTATGTCTCCTCTACACAGCATGGAAAGCGCATGTAACTTATTCATCAACTGTTATTTTGACAGTTAGCCTTGGTTTCCCACCTCACTTTGGGCTTGTCTTCTCCTTCCCTGTCCCGGACCTCTGTAGGACTCGCTTCAGCAAATAGCCAGCTGTTTTGAAGAAATTCAACCCTTCAACTTTAACTTACTCATCACCTAGTGAATCATCACTTTCCGACCTGCAGGTACTTTCCCTATGTATCTGATTTACCAAACAATGGTATTTGCCCGCAGGACACTCCAGTCAGTAGTGAGGGTCACACAACAGCTCCCATTGTACCACTCTATTTTCTCTTTGTCTTCTACACAGAACCATGTTGTAGACCACGACTACTGCCTTGGGCCCGCACACTCTCCAGCAGGACCCATTCGAGGACCTTCCTTGCTCAGCCCCACGCCCTCTAGTGATCGAAAACTGAGATTTTGGGATATATAGCACCGGCAGGTAAGCCGCCGGCACAATGTTTTGAGAACCTGTGTATTATCACTTATGCCCTATGATTTTTGGCATCCCACAAAATTACTCACTGGAGTTCTCTATACACTTTGCAGGGTCGCCCCTACGGAGCCCTGATGAAGGCGGACGCTACTTTACTGCACATCCGCCGAAACGTGTAACAATCCGGGAACACCTGCGTGTAATGGTTCCCGTTTGAACCAGACTCTGTTTATTCAGTCTCTGCCACGTTGGCTTTAAAGATATCTTGTTTTCCATAGGACCCTGGAACATATATTGTTTTAACTAGAAGAAATACTGAACCTGACTAGGAAACTCTCCACTAATCAGGACACCTTGAAAATTGGGCGATGATATAGCCCCCTTTGCCCTTATTTTGGCCTTGGATTCATTCACAAAGTACCTATGTGTCCACACAAATATGTATTTTATTATACAATAATGAAATATTTGTTGAGATTTATCTGTATACTAACAATACAGCATTTTATGTTCACTTTGTTGTAAATATTACACCTCTCTTTTTTGTTAACTGATGGTATTATTAATTTTTATTATTTCTTGTATATGTATGTTGTACTTCCCAGCATCTTTTTCTTAAGTTTTATGTACTAAGTGTCTGTTTGTATGATTAGCAAATACATTTTTGCTTGCTACTCTTTGTATTCTCTAACTCAGTGAGCGGTTAGCATACCTTTGACCTTATGTTTGGATCTGCTACTCAGCTGACCAACCTTCACACAAAATTGCGGACAGGCCTACAACCCTGTATCTGTCCAATAGAATAATTGCCTTGAGCACTGTTCACTAGGAAGGGTACACCCCTTTGTTTACATGTTATGCTTGAGGGCTCAGTACCCTTTCTGAATTGAGCCTAACCCTATTTCCCCTCGGGGCCCTTTATGTTACTAACTTTGGCAACCTGTTGCTTTAGGGTATATTTATTCATTTTAGGACTTGGGTCTATAGCACCACCAATTGCAGTCCACTTCTTTACCTCGATCTTCTCTCCCAAGACCAATTGTTTCCCGGTACTCGATCACTGAGGGTGGTTGAGCATTTGGACCCATTCAGTAGTCCGTGAAGATTCACTAACTACTTGTTTCACATTTGGTATGGCAGAAAGTCAGACTTTGAGTTTCACAGATCAACAGATTCAGGATACCATTTCTGGCCCTTCTTTCTTTGACCCCACTGGTACAAATCCTCTGGTAGGGACATTCAACACAGGGCAGACCATCTTAAGCCTCAAAAAGAAGTGCTTCCGCACAGAACTTCACGCACACTTTCTGAGGGAGTATTTGAAAGCCAACATCATCCCTAGTGGCTTGATCGTTAGGAACACCCTGTGTCTCTTCTTGGATGATAAGGAGTATATGACAAATTTCAGTTATATTGCAACTAAGTGCAGTCGGGACCTGATGGTCTTAACCATCACCACAGCACAGCGCATCAGCAACAATATCCAGAAAGACTTAGATCTGGAAGAAACCACGTTCTTAACCAACACTGCCATTACCAATGCTAAAAATCAAATTTCAGACCTCAATAAACAATTTGACGACTTTAAATCAACTACACTTACTAGAGAGACAAAGAAGCTCCAAAAGGACATCAAAGAATTTCAACTAGAAATAGTGTATCCATACATTTCTGACAATTATATTTCTGACCTTAACCAGGGGACGACATCTGGTAACCCCAACACAAGACCACAGAGAAACCGACGTAGGGGCGTCAACTTCTCAGGTTCTAGTAGTGGGTCCTCCTCTGACGACCAATCTAGGCCATAACAGGGCCGACAACAGGGCTGACAACAGGCAAATTTTGCATATCCCCCTCAAACTCCCCCGGCCTTCTTTCCTTTTTTAGGTGGAGGCTTTGGCAACCCCCAATGGGCACAACCACAATGGGGTTTTCCCGCTCGCGGAGGCAGAACAAATCAACGCCGGCGTCGACAGAGGTACTGAACACCCCTGTTAATGCCCTAACAACTCCTGTCTTTAACCTAGCCGGAATCAAACTTTCTGAATCCGAATTATCTGTACTATCCAAAGGCCTATCCTTCGTACCAACAGCTCCTACAGACTGGTACAATGTAGAAATGGAGGTACGCACTTTTCTCCGCAAGGTGAGACTGCGAACTTTCTTCCATGAACATGGCCTGGATGAAGAAATCGATAAAGATGACACTGGCCTTCACCAGCCCTCCACCTTCACCCCCAACTGATGGCCAGGTCCCCTACGATCTTCTCACATTCGAGAGATGCATCTTAGAGGACCTAGACCGTTTAAAAACCAGAACCATGAGAACTAAGCACAATCTTAGTATAGCGGAGAGAAGAGCTTTGACGTCACTACAAAACAACAAAAAGATCATCATTAAACCCTCCGACAAAGGAGGAGGTCTGGTGATAATGAACAATAAACAATATAAAGACATGGTACTGCTGCTACTCAACGATAGAGATAGCTACAGCATCCTTCGCAAAGATCCCACAAAGGACCTCTGTCAGGAAATAAGCAACGCAGTTGCCTACGCACAAGAAAGAGACTGGATCGCTGATAAGGAGGCAGCTTTTCTGACTAGACCAACGGGAAGACCTCCATGTTTTTATGCCCTACCGAAAATACATAAGGATCCTCTGAACCCACCTGGTCGCCCGATTGTATCTGGCTGCGGCTCCATTCTGGAGCCCCTGTGCAAGTTTGTAGACCATTTCCTCCAACCCATCAGCACACAAACACGCACATACTTAAAGGACACAACACACATTGTTTCAGTGTTTGAGGGCCTCACCTTTGACCCCACAGGTCAACTTTTGGTGACAATGGACATAAAGTCCTTATACACAAATATCCCCCAAGCAGATACCATTGAGTGTGCCCGAGAGTGGATGTCTGCTGACTCCACCCCCCGTAAGACCCCGATCAATTTTGTACTGGAACTAATGGAGATTGCATTATGTAAAAACTTTTTTACTTTCGATAATGTAATGTATTTACAGACTAAAGGAACGGCTATGGGCGCGGCATTCACCCCCAGCCTGGAAATATTGTATATGGCCAAATTTGAGAATGAATACATCTTCTCAGACCAGAACCAATGGCAGGCGCAGATCACTAATTGGCATCGCTACATCGACAACGTCATATTCATCTGGACTGGCACTGACATTGAGCTAAAAGCCTTCTGGACATGGCTGAATACCTGTAACAGGGATATACAATTCACTATCGACAATAACAACACCGAGATTAATTTCCTGGATCTAATCATCAGACGCAAGGAGGGAACCTTACAATGTGATCTTTATCGTAAACCTACGGACAGGAATACCCTCCTGCACTATACTAGCAACCACCCATCCCATACTAGAGATAATTTACCTTACGGACAATTCCTCCGCATCCGGAGGAATTGCACCTCGATTGTGGACTACAAATGCCACTCGGAAGCCCTCTCTGCTCGTTTACTAGCTAGAGGCTACCCAAAAAAACAACTCGCACAGGCCAGGAAACGAGCCCGGTATACCAATCGAGACATTCTCATTCATCCAGAACGGGAAGACCGCTCGCCCACTGAGACCCGCATGACATGTGAGGTAACGTTTGGCACACATACGGCACAATTAAAGAAAATTGTCAAGAAACACTGGCATATAGCACGTTTGAACCTACCGGACGAACAGCCCCCGAGGTTCGCCTTTAAACGTGCCAAGAATATAAAAGAACATTTGGTACACTCTCTTTACCAACCAGATACCACATGCGGCAGTTCCCGCACACTTCGTCCCCTACAAGGTCACCACCCATGCGGCAGTTGTGTCGTGTGCAAATTCACAAAGAAGATGAAAACCTTCTCAATCGGTGCACGACAATGGACCCTCAGAGATCTGTCTAACTGTAAAAGCCACAAAGTGATCTATTGTATTGAGTGCCTGTGTGGCCTCAGGTACATAGGCCAGACCACCCGGGCAGTCAGCACTCGTATTTCAGAACACCGTTCTAAAATCAGATGTAAAAATCTGACAGCTCCCTTAGTGGAGCATTATCAGACTATGAACCACACCCCCAACGACATCTTGTGGCGGGTGGTGGAAAAAGCAAAAGGCGGGCCGGATATCCAACACAGCCTTCTAAAAAAAGAATCCAGATGGATCCACCGCCTAGACACAAACCACCATGGTCTGAATGAGATTTTTCAGCCCCTCATTTAAGCCACTTCACCAATGAGGAGCTTGTTGCCCTGTACCCCACAATGCACCCCACTTGGCTGCACCCTCGCTGCACCCCCGGACACGTTGTACCACCACATGTGCAATGTGTCCTCAACAGGCTTTTTCAGCCCCTGTGGACTTGCATGTTAGCAGCCACACCCACTGGGGCGGCGGTACACTACACACTAGGACTCTTGCCCATGTGCCCCGCTACCACTAACCAGTTTTCTATGTCCCCCACACCATTGTGTCGGGACTTATTATTATTACCTTTTTCACATTAATCAGTCTCGAGGGACGAGATTCTGCCTCACCATGAGCAGCTGTCTAGCCATTACAGACCCGAACTGTCCCTCCCGGGTAACCATGGTTACTAACATATCAACAAACCTGCGAGAAAGCGCTTCCGCAAACTCGCTCGACTACGCTTCCGTGTCACAGGGGATTGGACAGCGTCACGGAGCTTCGGGCTCCGCTCATGCGCGGTTGCTAGGGACGCCGGTTCTTCAACAACGTCACCCAGCGCTCGCGCCACCATTGACAACGCGCATTCGCGGTCTCCGCCGGTCAGACAGCGTTTTCCCCCGTGCACAGATGGACTGTCTAAGCCGTCTGACAAGGTATTTCAGATCACTGCTTTTGAGTTTGTCTAGTTGGGCACTAATGCACATCGGGTGACGTAATTGGTCCGTTCGTAGCTCACCCAAGCAACCTTCTGCATTCCCAGCACACGGTCACTGACATTATGCCTGCAAACACCATAAGGACGTCAGGAGTTACATTAATTCCCTCTTTACCCACACCATGCCGTGAACGCCACTAGTGCACCCTGCTAGCCTGTTACTGTTCATATGACTTTGGTGAAATCTCTCGCCTAGCATTTATGTCTCCTCTACACAGCATGAAAAGCGCATGTAACTTATTCATCAACTGTTATTTTGACAGTTAGCCTTGGTTTCCCACCTCACTTTGGGCTTGTCTTCTCCTTCCCTGTCCCGCACCTCTCTAGGACTCGCTTCAGCAAATAGCCAGCTGTTTTGAAGAAATTCAACACTTCAACTTTAACTTACTCATCACCCAGTGAATCATCACTTTCCAACCTGCAGGTACTTTCCCTATGTATCTGGTTTACCAAACAATGGTATTTGCCCGCAGGACATTCCAGTCTGTAGTGAGGGTCACACAACAGCTCCCATTGTACCACTTTATTTTCTCTTTGTCTTCTACACAGAACCACGTTGTAGACCACGACTACTGCCTTGGGCCTGCACACTCTCCAGCAGGACCCATTCGAGGACCTTCCTTGCTCAGCCCTCTAGTGATCGAAAACTGAGATTTTGGGATATATAGCACCGGCAGGTAAGCCGCCGGCACGGTGTTTTGAGAACCTGTGTATTATCACTTATGCCCTATGATTATTGGCATCCCACAAAATTACTCACTGGAGTTCTCTATACACTTTGCAGGGTCGCCCCTACGGAGCCCTGATGAAGGCGGACGCTACTTTACTGCACATCCGCCGAAACGTGTAACAATCCGGGAACACCTGCATGTAATGGTTCCCGTTTGAACCAGACTCTGTTTATTCAGTATCTGCCACATTGGCTTTAAAGATATCTTGTTTTCCATAGGACCCTGGAACATATATTGTTATAACTAGAATAAATACTGAACCTGACTAGGAAACTCTCCACTAATCAGGACACCTTGAAAATTGGGCGATGATATAGCCCCCTTTGCCTTTATTTTGGCCTTCGGATTCATTCACAAAGTACCTATGTGTCCACACGAATGTGGATACAATACAATAATGAAATATTTGCTGAGATTTATCTGTATACTAACAATACAGCATTTTATGTTCATTTTGGTTGTAAATATTACACCTCTCTTTTTTGTTAACTGATGGTATTATTAATTTTTATTATTTCTTGTATATGTATGTTGTACTTTCCAGCATCTTTTTCTTAAGTTTTATGTACTAAGTGTCTGTTTGTATGATTAGCAAATACATTTTTGCTTGCTACTCTTTGTATTCTCTAACTCAGTGAGCGGTTAGCATACCTTTGACCTTATGTTTGGATCTGCTACTCAGCCGACCAACCTTCACACAAAATTGCGGACAGGCCTAGAACCCTGTATCTGTCCAATAGAATAATTGCCTTGAGCACTGTTCACTAGGAAGGGTACACCCCTTTGTTTAAACATCATGCCTATGGCTACTTCCAGTGCCCAGTCCACCTACGCTTCAGCCCCTACCAACCAGAGCGGCGTAAGCCACTCAGGGTCCGCACCACCTTCCAAGAGGAAGAAGGGTGCTCTTGCGGTACAGGCTGGGACCCCAGACACGGCTACCCACTCCGGCAAGTCAAGGAAGCCTAGTTTCAATGATGCAGAACTAGACGCACTTGTGGGCTACGTGTCGGCCCATGGCCGTGAAATGGTGGTGACTGCAGGGTGCAAGACTACGACTGCTCAATGTAGGGCCCACTGGCAGTGCATCGCGGACCAAATTAGTTCCCTTGTATTTGTGAGGCGCACAGCTGATGATTGCTCTAAGCGGTGGAATGACCTCAAACGTAGAGCAAAAAACAAGCTGGCTTCCAATTATGCCTCTACTCTGGTGACTGGCAGTGGGTCTCCACCAGAGGAGGATGAACTAACAGAACATGAGGCAATCGCTGGAGAGTTCATCGCAGAGGATCAGAGCCAAGGTGTGGGAGACCCCTCTATGGGGCATTCAGTGTTGGAAAGTCCGCCTGTGGCGGTTACGGATGCAGGGTCACACTCCACAATATTTGCTCCTGTTCCTGGGCCAGCAGATCAAAGGAGGAATGCAGTCCTGCAGCCTCAGGCAGTGCCAGCACAGCAAGGTGCACATCACCTTGCCCCAAACAGGTGTGGTGCCAGCCAACGCGGTGGCCGTGTGCCACCAGGCAATACTGTGTGGGAGGTCTCCATGTACACTATAGCAGCACAAGAGGGGGCATCGTGTGAGATGATGGCTCAGGCCGTGGATAGGGTGGCCACTTCCATTCTCCCCCCTGAAAGGCAGGTAGTGCTCCAGCAGCAGGCAACAGAGTCCATTTGCCACTCACACATGGAGGACATGTTGGCGTCCATTATGGACCGACGGGCTGGACTGGAGACTCTGCGCACAGCAAGATCTGCAGAGTCACAGGCCCACAGGGATGCCCTGAGGTTAGAACACAGGTCCCTCAGAGATACTCTGGGTGAACTTGAGGTGTCCCGGAGTACAAGGTCAGAACAACAGCTGGAGCAGCTGACACGCACACTCTCAGCTGAGCACCAGGCAAACCGTCAGGAGATCCGGGCATCACGCGAGTCCATGCAGGCAAAAATGTGTGCTACCCGTGAGGTGCTGCATGGGGATTTCCGTACTATCATCCTGCAGAACCAAACCTTCCACACCCGCATGCTTGCTGCCATGGAGGAGCATGCCAGGGCTTTGCGTGGTCTGCCTCCCGTATCACACCCACCTTCTGATGTAGCACCAGAGGGTGATGACAGCGACAGCAGTTCTCCCACTGTAGCGTAGCCGTGCAGGCCATGAGCCCATGGAGATTTTTTTTTCTTCCTCAACATCCACGCATGTGGGTGTTGGGGTGCACCCTGTACCTCGTCCCTCCTGGGTGGCCTCCCCCCCGGTCCACACATGGCCATTTTTGATATTTATTTTATTTTTTTATTTTTTATTTTAGTGTGTTGCGTTGTGTGGCTCCCGTAGGCATCCACTGTGTATACCACCTGGGCACATGCAAGCTAATCCTGTCTTTGGGTTAGAAACTTGGGTTCCTGACACACACACCCCTCCTGCTTCCCCTTTCCATGGGCTTGCAAAGGGTGTGACCAAGTGACAGTAACTTACACAGTGACATTGGGCTCCCATGAGTTGTGTGGGCAGTCTGTAGTCCAAACTGTGTTTACATCCCTAATGGGGATTGTTGTTCAATTCTCCACTGCATGGTGGATTTATATATGGTTCTACATCCATGACTTTTCCCTTATATACATGTACCTTCTTCATGTCTTAACAAGCCCCTCTCCTTTGCAGATGCAGTTCATGTTGTATGCAGTACACTGACACATTTGCCTACCAGCAACACTCTGCAGTTGGAAGGGGTTGATGTGCTGCCTTAGTCAGGTTGTAACACTTGCACTACTTTCATTTTTTACTGTCATATGTTGCCACTGTTTGATCCTGTATTGATGTTTTGTCTTGCTGGTAAGTATTTGTTCATGTGTGTGTTTTTTATTCATTACTGAGAGGAAATTGTCTGTGGCCTGTTTCCATTTGGGACAGTGCACTTTGTGACACTTGTGTCATGTGTTGTGCATTCATTTGGTTGCTTTCACATTGCATGCCATGCCATGGTGTGTTGGGTAGCTGAGATGGGGAGGGGTTGGGTGACATGACACTATTTTGATGTATTTTGCAAGGGGGTAGTCCTTCATGCTGCATGAATGTGTGCCTTTTACTGACACAGCATTGGGTGTCTTTAGGTAGCTAGGGGTGCACACAATGTAGCACTTCCAGGTGAAAAGTCTCAGGCTGGTATGGTTGTGACAGTTGACTGTCCCTTTTGTCATCATCATTGATTGTCAGCTGGTATGTGCCAGGCCTGTGTGCACTCGGGGGTGGGATTTTAGGTGAAGTAATTTGTCACAAGCTGGGTAAGGGCTGCCTCACTACGTGCCCTTTCACCTCCCATGCGCAGCGGGCGTGCATGTGGGTGGGGATGTGGGGGCATGACCATGTTCACCGGCACGCCCCACCGGATTGCAACATTGTGCAGGACACATGCTGCCACTATGATCCTGCACACTACTGGGGGCGCATATAGCAGCTGCCCACCAGAGCGGTCTAGGGAGCGAAAGCGTGACTTGAGCACTCCGAATGTGCGCTCCACTATGCCCCGGGTTGCAATATGGGCTGTGTTGTATCTTACCTTCTTACCTCGGGTGGTGTGGTGGGGTTCCGAATTGGCGTCATCATGTAGGTGGTCAGAGGGTAGGCACTGTCCCCTGGGAGGTGATAATAGTTGTCATTAATGGGGTTTTCACATTTTTCAGTGTCTGACATGCATGCATGTGCAGAGGCATTTATACTCACCAATTAGCCATGTGTCGCCATGCCGCCCATTTCCAGGTCCCGGTTTAGGGGTGACATTCTGAATATGAAACTATCATGGCTGGACCCTGGATAGTTGGCATATACTGAGGTGATGATTCCCTTGGCATCACATACAACCTGCACGTTGATGGAATGCCAGTGCTTGCGGTTTCGATAGATGTGCTCAGTGGCCCTGGGAGGACGTAGAGCCACATGGGTGCAATCAATGGCACCTAGCACTTTGGGGAAGTGTACCACCCCATAAAAGTCCTGGATGACTGCCTGCCTTTCTGCAGGTGTCTGGGCATGTATATGTGCCTGCGGACTGAGGGGCGTGCAGTCATGATGGCCAACAACTGGTGTAGGCAGCGTGACTGTGTGGCCTGTCAGACACCCTCAACTATGGCACTTGTCCGCTGAAATTACCCAGTAGCCAAGAAGTGCAGTATATTGAGCACCTTTTCCAAGGGGCTCAGTGCTTGGGAGCACAGGGTGGATGATGTGAGGTCATCCTCCCACTCCCTGACCAGTTCTAGGATTATTTGTGGTGAAAACCTGTACCTCCCATACACCTGGTCATCAGGCATCCCAAAAAGGCTGGCCCTGGGTAAAAAAATGCGGGGCCTGGCTATCCTTCCCCTCCTGTGGTGTCCCATAACCACTGCTGCGAGGAACGGTATATTCATCATAGCGTATGAGCTTGTTTGTTGTTT
Organism: Ambystoma mexicanum; assembly: GCF_040938575.1. Lineage (NCBI taxonomy): Eukaryota > Metazoa > Chordata > Amphibia > Caudata > Ambystomatidae > Ambystoma > Ambystoma mexicanum. Next base: position 879,433,325 of record NC_090924.1, on the reverse strand, counting down.
GCGCGCACTTTTATGTTGCGCGGGGCCGATTACGCCTGTTTCCTGCTGGCGTACGTGTTTCCGGATTAGCATGTCTTTTTTGGCACACGGCTTTCCTCCGCTCGATTCCATGAATACGTGTTGTTAGCGTGCGTGTGGACGTTGCAAGCATTTACCTCCTGTACTTCCCCCGTAACGGCCACATTTTCACGCGTTGTTCCCCATTCTGCATGTTACGCCCCCGGTTCAACCCACTTTTCTTGTGTGCGCTACATGATGTGCGCTTTCCCTGTGCACGTTGCGCATGCCGTTTAGTGACGTGTGCGCCCGCGTGCGCCACCCACGGATTTGGCGCACATACCAGCATTCCATGAATCGATGAACGGCTGCGTGCGTGGCTTTGGCACGCGTGCGCTGCGATATTCATGCTTGCGCTCCCCTTTTCGGCGCACATTTATTCCATGAATTACCCTGTAAAGAGTTTGTTACAAAGAAGTCATTTACAAAGACTCATTTAAAATCTCTAAAAATTCTAAAAATTATCTATTTGAACTAAAAACTAAAGTGTTAAAAGATATGGAACTCTTTCTGTGGTGACTTTTGGCATTCCTTACTCCATTCTTAAATTCCTGAATGGAGAATAACATTTAAGAATTCTTGAACTTTCCCAAAGGAGTCAAGGAAAGATTTTTTGTGAGTTTTAATCCTGTGAACTCATTAAATGTATGCTGCATCTTGAAAACACAAGAAAACATAAGGAGTCTAAAAACTTTCACTTTATGAGATGGTGCAATGTCTTATCAAAAACTCAAGTGCTTCATCAAAAATTAATTGCCAGTGCTAATTCAGCATACTGAGTAGGATACATTTCTATGGGCCATAAAAACTTAATTACTTTCTGAGAACTAATTTCCTCTGAGCATTAGCAGAGGAATTTTCAGGTAAAAAGTATTATGTTTTCTAAAATATAATATATTGTTTTAGGAAGTTAAGAAATGCATTGAATGTTGTATTACTTCTCATTTATGCAGAGACCGGATGAAGATTGAGGATCCAGTGTCTGAGTTTGTTATTTTATCCACTTTCCCCTTTCCCCCCAGGGTGTCTCGAACTTAACTGTTCAGTCCAGTTGAGAGCGCAACATCTTAATGGGAATTTGGGGCTCAGCAGCTCCTGCGTTGGATAGAAGTCTGAACATGACAGAATGAAAGGCCCAAGTAATTAACTACGCCCAAGCTGCTGAGACCCATTCCCAGAATTAAATTATGGAGGCCCTGGGAGATTTAATTAAAGAGTGGAGGGAAGAATTGAGGGTGTCAATAAATGAAAATGTTCTTTTAAATAAAAAGGTAGAACAATTAAATACTAAGGTGACACACATTCAAGAAATTACTGAGGAAAGTTTAGTTAGAAAGAGAGGTGAACCAAGTTTAGAACCTCCAATGTTAGAAAGAGAAGAGCATGGGTTAAGAACAGAGTCTGAGATGGGAAAAACAGGAAGTTTGAAGTCCTTGATTTCACCAGTACCATTGGCACCACCAGAGTGTTTTACTGGTGAGTCTAGAAAGTTTCAAACATTTTTCACTCAATGTGAATTACATTTTTTTTAAAGTGGACCAGACGTTTTTTACTCAGATAGAGCTAAGATTAAATTTATGATTTCTTACCTTTCTGGGGAAGCTGCAAGTTGGGCAGGATTGTTGGTTAAACAAAGAGATTCTGTGTTGTATGATTTTAGGTTATTTAAGAATGAGTTTAGTAAGTTATTTGATAGACGTCAGGAATCTTTACAAGTGGATGGTGAATTACTTGAATTAAAACAGGGTAATTGAGAGTTAGTAAGTTATATAACTCAGTTCAAAACTTTAGTAGTGGAAAGCCATTGGCCTGAAGAGAAGAGAGCCAAGTCAAATCTTGCTGTTTTTGCTTTGTTCTACAAAGTCAAATCTTGCTGCCCATTGCGAAATTCTCTGTGTTTTGGTTATATACTGTTTCTTCTCTGTAACTTGCCAGCCCAGTGACCTCACCACTCTCTTTTGTCTCACACCTACCTGCCTTAGCCCCCCAGTATCTCCATCCTCTCCTTACTTCCACCCCAATGGCACTTTCTGTTTCTCCTATCTTCTCCAACTGCTTCTCCATTGACTATCCTTCCCTTCTCACTGTGTCTGGTAGGAAGAAGTTCAAAAGGATATCTTGGCCTCTAATCCTGGTCTTCCTATCGCCGACACCTACTCCAATGCTTCCGCCAGACAGACCCTTACCGACATCCTCTTTGTCGTTCCTTCGCCAGATCTATGGACTCCTCATATGGTCTCTGTGCTCTGCCCTATCTCCTCCTCTCCCATTAATGGTGGCACTCGCTGGGGGGTTCTCATGGCTTCCTTCGACTCCTCTAAAGGCATCATTAATGTCTACCTAAATGGCACTGTCATGGTCCAAGGCCCTCAGGCCAATCTCCACCTCTTTGATAGGCGCTTCCCTCGCCTCATCAATTTCCTCTCATCTCCTGCTGTCCCCTCCTCTCCCCCCTTGGCTACCTTGTCCTCGCTCTCCTCCTCCTCCTCTGCCCCTCCAAGGGCTCTTTCTCCTCCACAGGGCGTACCTCTGATCTGTACCCCTCCTCTGAAGGTCTTTAAGGCTGGCAACCTTCTTCATATTGCCACTCTCAACTCTCGCTCTGCCGTCAAACACTCCTCTGACATCTACCACCTCCTTGAAGAACTAGACCTTGATGTCCTTGGTCTTACTGAGACATGGTTCACGGCCAGCTCTGTCACGAGCTTTGACACTCTCCTCCCTGATGGCTACAAGATCTCTACACGTAAGTGTAGGGCAGCTGAGAGGAAATGGAGGACTTCCTGTTCTTCCTCTGACAAACTGGCCTGTCGCCTGCTACAAAGGCAATACCGACTCTCTGTCCTCACCAAGAAGAGAGTCCACATTCAAGCTCGTGTCTCTGCGGCATTTAACAACTCGGCCAAACTCTTTAAAATCTGCAAGGAGCTGGCCAACCCTGCTGCAGTCTCTACCCCTCCTGTTGCCTCCCAGGCTCTTTGCAATGCCCTTGCCTCTCACTTCATTTCGAAAACCCAGGACATCCTGTCCACCCTCTCCACCCACACTCCTCCTCTTCCCTCTCCATCTGTGCTTGCTGACCCTCCTTTAGTCACCCTCCCACCATCCTTCTCGTCCTTTCCTCTTTTCAACCCTGACAAGGTTGCTAGACAAGTCTGATCTATGAAAGCCTCTTCAAAACAGGTTCATCCCTGTTTCTCTTAAACCATCAAGGACCACATTGACACCCTCGCTCCGGCCCTTCCTGATTTTTGCAACCACTCCTTTGCCTCTGGATCCTTCCCCTCCCCTCTGAAGCACTCCTTTGTGCATCCTCTTCTCAAGAAACCCACAGCTGATCCTTCTTGTCCAGCTGTCGCCCAATTTCCATTACTCTCTTTCTTGGCAAACTCCTGGAAAAGTTGGCCATCTCTCAGCTTAACCTTCATTCCAATTCTGTTGGCTGTCTCCATGACCACCAGTCTGGTTTCAGAGCTGCCAGAAGCACGGAAACTGCTCTCCTAAACATCTGTGAAGATCTGCTCACCAACCTTGACTCTAACATTCCATCTGTCCTCATCCTCCTCGATCTCTCTTCTGCCTTCGACACTGTCAACCATACCATCCTGCTCAACCGTCTCTGTGAAAACCTGGGTATCACTGATCAGGCTCTGGCCTGGCTGACCTCTTTCCTCTCAGATTGACCCTCCAAGGTCGAACTTGGGTCCTTCCTTTCATCTATCTTCCTCTCTACCTGTGGTGTTCCCCAGGGGTCTAACCTCTCGCCCTGGCTATTCAACCAATACCTGGCAACTCTCGCCCACTGCATTGCCATTTTCTGCTCAAATTTCCAGTGCTACGCTGACGACACTCAACTCATTTTCAGGCTGCCCTCTGCCACCTCCTCTCCCTCCCTCATCTCTGATTGCCTAACTGCCATTCAAGATTGGTGTGCCGCCAATGATCTTTGTCTGAATGCCAGAAAGACGGAGATCCTCCTCATGGGCACAACTTCACCATCCTTTCCCCTCACTCTCTGGCCGGCCACCCTTGGCCCTCCTCCTACCCCCACCTGCGAGGCTAAGAACCTCGGGGTCATCGTTGACTCCACCCTTTCCTTCTCCGCCCACATCTCTGAGGTCTCTAAAAAGTCAAATTTCTGACTGCACCTCCTCAGAGGTACTCTGCCTTTCCTCTCCTTCCCCCAGAAGCTCATGGTATCTCAAGCTCTGGTTCTCTCTAGCTTGGACTATTGTAACAGCCTCTTTCTAAATCTACCTGCATCTACTCTCCGCCCTCTGCAACTAATCCAGAACAGGACTGCAAGACTTGTCCTTGGCCTCCCTGGGATCGTATCTCTCCAGCTCTGAAATCTCTCCACTGGCTCCCAGTGGATGCAAGGATTAAATTCAAAACCCTCTGCATTGTCCACAAGGCTTTCTGGGGCCTGGGACCAAAATACCTTCAGCTATCCCTCCGCAAATACTTCCCCTCTCGAGCTCTTCGCTCCTCTACCTCCAACTCACTCAGGGTCTGTCGTTTTTCTAAGAAACGAGCTGGGGGTAGATCTCTGTCTTTGGCTGGGGCCTCCCTCTGGAACAGCCTCCCTGCCACTCTAAAACCTGAGGAGAACCATCTCCGGAAGCACCTCAAGACCTTCCTCTTTTCTTATGCCTTCGCTCCCCCTCTCCCCTGCTGATCTGTTCTCTCTTGGCACCGTGCACCTGGCCACCCTCTGTTTTTTGGGCCCAGGTACCTGCTCATCCTGCCACCCTCCCGCACTGCCTCCGGGCCACCCCTTGCACTGGGGTCTGTAACTGTACCCATACAGCCCCCCCTTTTTCTTCCTGCACTTATCAGACCTGCCCTGTCTGCTGCCTTAAACCTAGCACTTGCAAATTGCTGGCTGCATTACCACTGTTTGTTGCCTTTATTATTTATTTATTGTTATTTATCTGTTTCTCCTCTGCTTCGCACTTTCACCTCTCCCCCCTTCCATGCACTTTTCCCCTCCCCCCTCTCCCATGCACTTGCGCGTTCTCAATGTCATTGAGCTTAGTAAGATCGCTGTTTTGTTCTCCCCTGTTCCCCTCCCTTGCCTTATCGCGCTCTGAAACACTTGTGTACGAGCGCAATAGAAATAAAATATCAATCAAAAAATCCATATTTTACAGAGATTTGAGAGATGATTTAAAGGACGCTTTGGCAGGGGTGGATAATAGACCAAATTCTTGTGAGGCATTGATGGATTTGGTTGTGCAATTAGATTTTGGATTAAATAAAAGAAGATTGGAACGTAGAAGAGGGGAAAGTAGACCAGAGAATAAATCTACTCCTCGATTAGAAAGGCCAAGATTGGAGTTTGTGAACAGGGATGTCAGGTCAAAAAATGCAGAGGTTTCAAGAAGCGTTAAAGGGCCTCTTTTTAAGGAAGAAAGGGAAAGGAGAAAAACAAACTATCTTTGTTTTTAGTGTGGAAGAAGTGGACATTTTCTTGGAAATTGCCCCTACACACCAAAGATGATTCCCACTTCTGATGGCAAGAATCATCAAGTAGCCAATACCCTTCAGGCGGCAGTTCCCCACATTACCATTAATGTATACTTGATTTTTGAGAATAAATTGGTGGGTAGTGGTCCCGTTGTTATTGATTCAGGGGCCACAGGGAATTTCATGGATTGGGGAGTAGCAAAGAGTTTAGGTATTCCATTGTTGAGGAAGGTTTTGATTGAGCAAGTTAGTTCTGTGGATGGTTCGGAATTAACTTCTGGACCTATTACACAAGAAACTTCACCGTTGATAATGATTATGGCAGGTAATCATGGAGAGGAGTTAGTTTTTGAGATTATTGATGCACCACAACTAAAGATTATACTAGGTATGCCTTGGCTTACACATCATAATCCTCTGATTGATTGGGGAAGACGGGTAATTGAATTAAATTCCAATTTTTATAAAGAACATTGTTTTGAGTTCCAATCACTTAAAAAATTACAGATTCCTTAAGAAACAATTGTGGGGACTTTAGGGGAGGTAGGGGCTCTTTTATATTCTCACACTATTGGAGCTGTTATGGGAGAGTTACCTGATTGTTATAAAGAATATATAGATGTCTTTGATGAAGTAGTAGCTGGTGATCTTCCTCCTCATCGGCCCTTTGAGTGTAAGATTGATTTGGAACCAGGTGCAAACTTACCTTGTAGTAGGGTTTATGCTCTTACTGAAAAGGAGAATGTTTACCTTAAAGAATATCTTGATGAAAACTTAGCAAAGGGCTTCATTAGGCATTCGCAGTCTCCAGTAGCATCCCCATTATTTTTTGTACCAAAAAAGGAAGGCACCCTTAGAACTTTTATTGATTACAGAGCCATCAATAAAGTAACCATTAAGAACAGATATCCACTTCCTTTGATATCTGTTATGTTAGATCAGATCCAGGGTGCAGTAATCTTCTCCAAATTAGCTCTTAGAAGTGCTTACCATCTTGTACGAATTAAGGAGGGAGATGAGTGGAAAACAGCCTTCAAGACTAAGTATGGACTGTTTGAATACTTAGTGATGCCATTCGGATTGTGTAATGCTCCAGCCTCGTTCCAGTTTTTTTATAAATGAAGTACTTTGCAGGTTTTTGGACATTTTTGTTGTTGTCTATATAGATGACATTTTGATCTATTCACAAGACCTGGAACAATATCAAAATCTTGTCAAAGCTGTGCTTAAGACATTGAGAGAAAACAATCTACTTGCAAAATTGGAAAAGAGCCAATTTCATACTTCTACAGTAGTAATCATTGGCTTTGTAATTTCTCCTAGAGGTCTTGAAATGGATACTAAGAAGAATCAGTCAGTTAAGGATTAGCCATCTCCATCTAATGTAAAAGAGGTGCAGAGTTTTTTTGGGCTTTGCAAATTTTTACAGAAGATTTATTAATGGATTTTCTCAGATTATAACTCCCATTACAAAACTTCTGAGAAAGGGAGAAAGATTTGTTCGGAGCTCAGAAGCGGAAAATGCTTTTCAGGTTTTGAAAGATCGCTTCACTACTGGACCTGTGTTGTTGCATCCTGACCTTTCCAAGCCCTTTTTTGTTGAAGCGGATGCTTCCAATTTAGCTGTGGGAGCGGTGTTATCCCAAAGACATGAGACCACTGGACAGTTACATCCAGTTGCTTACTTTTCAAAAAAGTTTTCTTAAGCAGAAGTTAATTATACTATCATGGATCGCGAACTTCTGGCTATTAAATCTGCCTTTGTGGAATGCCGTCACTATTTGAAGGGAGCAAGACACACAGTGACGGTCTTAACAGATAATTGAAATCCTCTATTCCTTAAGTCAGCTAAGACTTTAACACCCAGACAATTAAGATGGTCATTGTTCTTTTCTGATTATGATTTTGTTGTCACGTTTAAACCAAGAAGAATAAATGGAAAGGCTGATGATTTATCTCGCCGGTTTCCAGGTTGTGAACAAGAGAAGGAGATTAATCAACAACCTTTAATTCCTTCTAAACGTTTCATAGTGGCAGGAGTTTTTGAAAGAGAACATTTTTCTACAGAAATTCAGGATTGCATGTCTCGGATCAAATTAATGAATGGGTGAAACAGGATCCAGTTAGAAGAATCAAAGATGGTCTGCCTTATTTTGATACCAGATTATATATTCCTTCTGAGAAACTTTGTGAAAAGGTTTTGGTTGATTGTCATGAATCTAAATTTTCAGGACATCCAGGGTTTAGAAAGACTCTAGAATTGGTCAGGAAATATTTTTGGTGGAATAATATGAGAGTAGACATTTTGAATTTTGTGAAAACTTGTGAGACCTGTGCTAGTACTAAATCGCAAGTGGGAAAACCCATGGGTCTTCTAGAACCTCTTCCAATTCCACCTCATCCGTGGCATACGATTTCCATGGATTTTATTGTAGACCTTCCGAAGGATCTTGGTTGTTCAGCAATCCTGGTAGTAGTGGATTTACTTACTAAGGAGGGTCATTTCATTCCAATAAAGGGAGAAGTTACTGCAGAAAAATTGGTACAACATTTTTCACAAGGAGTTGTTCATCTGCATGGTTTGCCTAGTCAGGTGATTTCGGATAGAGGATCACAGTTTGTTTCTAAGTTTTGGAGAGCTTTTTGTAGAAGTCTTGGAGTTGATGTAAGATTAACCTCTGGTTATCATCCTGAAACCAATGGACAGGTAGAACGAGTAAATCAGGAGTTGGAGAAGTATTTAAGGTGCTATCTACAAGCTGGGGAAAGTTAGGTAGATCTTATTTGGATTGTGGAGTTTGCTTACAATAATTCCATGAAGGACTCTACTTCCATGTCACCTTTTTTCTGCAGTCGAGGGTTTCATCCTCGTTTTCAAAGACAAGAGGTTGAGAGGGAGATTGGTAGTCCAGCAGTGGAGGATAGATTGCAGGCCATGAACGAAAATTTGGAATGTGCAGTTAAGGCACTTCAGTTAAGTAAGGCAAGTTATAAAAGATTTGCAGATGCTAGACGTAAGTCGGGTCCACATTTTTGTGTTGGAGATAAGGTTTGGTTGGCTACTAAGAATTTGAGAATTAAGGGGCGAACCAAATTTAGTCCACGATTTGTAGGACCTTTTGTTGTGGAAACAATTATTAACCCTGTAGTTGTTAGGTTAAAACTACCTACAAGTTTTAAGATACATCCAACTTTTCACATTAGTCAGTTAAAACCTTTCATTTCTGGTACCAGATTAGGTGTTCCTCCTTGTCCAATTTTAGTTGAGGATCAATCTGAAGAATTTGAAGTTAGAGCTATCTTGGACTCTAGAAGAAGTCATGGAAGGTTACAGTATTTAATTGTCTGGAAAGGGTTTGGACCTGAGGAACGCTCTTGGGAATTAGCCTGTGATGTCCATGCTCCCATTTTAGTTTCTAGATTTCATAGGAGGAATACTTTCAAACCGGGTCCTGGAGGGAGGTCTTGAAGAGGGGGTACTGTCAGGTCCCAATGTAGATAGATTGTTAATTAGAAGCCTTATTAATATTATGTTCCTTATTTAAGATTTTATGTTAAGTAATTGTCCTTTTCGTTTATGGATTGGTTTGGGCCTTAACATTTATTTTCAGAGTGCAGAAGGTACCCCAAGCCAAGATGGAGGGCAGAGGCAGGAGTGTTGATTGGGTGGCAGAAAGACAATGGTTTAATCCCAACATTCTAAACTGCCTTTCATTTGTTAAGCCTTCAGAGCAGGTCATGTTTTTGTGTTTCTCCTGAGTTTTGGGCCTGAAATCTCTTACGAAAATAACTCCTTGTGAAGACCATTCTTCTCGGTCAGGATACAGCTTTCAAGAAGAAGACTTCATATCCGCAAAGAAGATCTTCTGAAAGAAAACTTCATTTTCAGTCATAAAGGCTAAGTATTTAAAAAGCTGTTTTAAACTTCATGTTCTTCATGTAAACATTGATTTATTTCAAGCTTCTTGCCTTTTTAAAAGACTTTTCTCCAGGAGTTTTGGGGTTAATGACTTCCGTTGTTTTGTATTTCTAAAGTGAAAGCATACTAAGTTTACTGTGAAAAAAACGCATGCGTGAACTTGTATTCTTTCTCTAACGTTCTTTTGCTTACCTTGTTAGTGCGTCGCGTGCGGATTCCCGTGCTTGGACAGCAGAAGCGTCACGCTCGCTCCTCCTGTTTGTTTTGAAGTGGAGATCCTTCCGCGGTATCCATTTTGCTTTGCCATCATAAAAGGTGAGAGAGTGAGGGATTCCTTGCGGGCCTTCATCGGAACAAGGTAAGCTAACACATTTGTTTTTTTATTGCTTCAAGGTGTTTTTTCTTCGGTTTCCATTGCGCGGTCAACGTTTTAAGACTAAGATTCTACGTTCTTAAAGGGCAACACTACCAGAGTCAGCACTAGCTCATATTTATACTTGGAACTATTACAAGTGGTTATGAAGATTCAATGAAAGTGTGTTTTCGTTTTAAACAATAATTTCTTCGTTTGCTAAGTAAAACATCTAAAACGAGTTTACTTATGTTTTGAAATGAACTTGAGAAAGAGTTTTGAGTTAAAAGGTTAAAGAGTTTGTTACAAACAAGTCATTTACAAAGACTCATTTAAAATCTCTATAAAATCTCTAAAAAGAAGGTTCTTCATTTATCTATTTGAACTATAAACTACAGTGTTAAAAGGATATTCAAAGTGTTAAAAGATATGGAACTCTTTCTGTGGTGACTTTTGGCATTCCTTACTCCATTCTTAAATTCCTGAATGGAGAATAACATTTAAGAATTCTTGAACTTTCACAAAGGAGTCAAGGAAAGATTTTTTGTGAGTTTTACTCCTGTGAACTCATTAAATGTATGCTGCATCTTGAAAACACAAGAAAACACAAGGAGTCTACAAACTTTCACTTTATGAGATGATGCAATTTCTTATCAATAACTCAAGTGCTTCATCAAAAATTAATTGCTAGTGCTAATTCAGCATACTGAGTAGGATACATTTCTATGGGCCATAAAAACTTAATTACTGTCTGAGAACTAATTTGCTCTGAGCATTAGCAGAGGAATTTTCAGGTAAAAAGTATTATGTTTTCTAAAATATAATATATTGTTTTAGGAAGTTAAGAAATGCATTGAATGTTGTATTACTTCTCATTTATGCAGAGACCGGATGAAGATTGAGGATCCAGTGTCTGAGATTGTTATTTTATCCACTTTCCCCTTTCCCCCCAGGGTGTCTCGAACTTAACTGTTCAGTCCAGTTGAGAGCGCAACATCTTAATGGGAATGTGGGGCTCAGCAGCTCCTGCGTTGGATAGAAGTCTGAACATGACATATTCTGAGTGATATGAATTTTGGCAGCAACAGTTGGAGGGAGTGGCAACCTACCAATGGGCTGGGGCCCTATCACAAGGTTAAGGAAGAGTTAAGTGTTGAGGGAGAGTACTTGTTTAAAGTTGGACGGTTAGTACCGCAGTTGGGAATGAGGAGGAGAATTCTGGAGGTGGCTCATATGGTGCATTTGGTGATGACCGAGACAAAAGGAATGTTGAGAGGGGATAATTGGTGGCCTGGGCTGGATGCTAAGATTGAGGGGCATGTGAAGGGGTTTGCAGTTTACAGAGATGCAGATAAGATGCTGAGGAATTTTGTTCAGCCATTGAGTCCCATTGAGCTGCCCAGTGAGCGATGGTGGTTTGTAACTTTGGACATCTTGGGTCCGGTTCTGAGGGAACGAGGAGTGAGGAAGTATGTTAATGTATTGATTGATCTATTCTACAAATGGGTTGAGGTGAGAGTTGCGCATGAGGCTGGCTCCAGGGCTGTAATTGAGTTTTTAGATGATGTATTTCAATGGGAAGAGTTTCCCAGGATGCTATTGACAGACAATGGAGTTCAATTACCTTCCATAAGTTCACATCTGGAGAGCATTGAGTGGCGCATCATCCCACCTCATTATATCACCCAGAGACAAACTGTGAGTTTGAGAGGTGTAATCGCACCCTTATGCCGGGGATCAGAATGGCTACCAATGTTGGCCCAAATTGGGAGGAGCTGGTTGCAAAGAGAGTTTGTGCGTACAGGTTAGCTCTGCATGCCACTACCAGTCTTATTGCACTTGGGGTTCTTAGATAGGATAAAGCCACACACTTGTACCAATCTGCCCTGGTTGGGCAGATCAGATTTTGTTGAGTGTAACGATAGGGAGTTAAGAGAGAGAATATGTACCAGTGGGTAGCGCATATGAAGGAAATGCATGATGAGCACAATCACGTGAGGAGTGTTTGTGTGGAGGCCTGCAAGGGTGCCGAAGCATGACCCAAGGTTCTGGGGCCCACATAGGATGACAAAACAATTTGACAATGTTGTGTAATTAGAAGATGTGCGTGTTTGGAACAAAGGGAGATTGGCTGGAAGGGAGAATTTGGGCTTTCATTGAGGGACTTCATCTTTACATGTTTTTGTCAGTTGTTCAATTGGTGCATTATATTGTTTGTTGCTGGGACTTGTATATAGTTTCATACTACATGTTCTATGTTCCAAGGAGGAATGGTTGGGTGTCAAGGGGCTTGGAAAGTTCTAGAAGGGAAGTCAGATGAAGCAGTGAGCAGGGAGGTGAAGGAGGCTGGGGCCCCGTTACCCATGCAATGCATTTTGAGTATATCTTAATAAAGAAGTGTATCAAGCGAACCCCAGGCGTCTTTCTACATAATACTCTCTCAATAGACTTGTTAGTGTCCATACAAATCAAATGTCTCCAGTTAGTTTTGTGGAAGAATGTTTCCCTTGTTCCTTTTCTACCACCTTGACCACTATCTCTCTATTGGTTGTTTATCTTTAACAGGTTGATGGAACTCTCCAGGTTCTCTTCTCCTTATGACTGTACAAATGTCACTTATTTCTCAAAGACTCTCCAGGCCCGTCTAGCTTTCAAGTTTCCTTAACCGCTCTGGTTGTGTATGTGCTTCTTGCCAAGATTTAATACTTCGGTTTCAACGACTACAGTAACCCTCCTTGTCAGTTTCTTTCGCTTTGTTTTGCTCCCCTCTCTCCACCCTGGGCAACCCTGGTACCTTCTCTATGCCCTCGGGTGTGCTCCAGTGGTATGGCATTCTATCAGGGATGTTGCTGTTTGCACTTCTCCACAGGGTCGCTGGCATATAAGCCTCAGCTTCTCTTCTTCTGCCCGATTCCGTAGTCTCTGTGGTCCTCGAGTTCCAATGGGAGGAGTGGTTCCTCTGTTCTATTCTGGCCTCTGCGTAGTTTCCCGGGTTCGCAGACCCACCAAGGCTGCAGCGTGGTCACGCCACCAGTTAAAATGGTCCTTCTGTCCCCATCTCTTATTTGGATGTACTGCTGTTCTTCCCACCAACCTTCTGGGAATCACTGCCTTCTCTCTGTGTCTCTGCACACTACCACTGGCTCCGCGGTCTAACGTGGCTCTGCCCCTCCAGGACATCTGTATGCCAGAAGCTCACCTATGTGTAGGATTCTTCCGACTCTATTCAAGGTTCCTTGTCCCTTTACACTCGCCACCGTACTTCAAAGGGTTGTGTTGCTTTTTGTCAGTTGCTGAGTTCAAGGGAATGCCAGTATCACCATGAGCCAATATTTTAGAAGCAATGTCAGTATTTGTTGGATGCAAAACAGGTGTAACATCAGTCTCTTCTATTCCGATATACACGGACAGAGTATTTTTCATGAGGAGTTCCTTGCGGGAATGGGAGTCTTTGTCCCCTAGAGGGGAGTCACTCCCAGTGAGGTCCCGCTTTCCCTGACCCCTAGGGAGGGTCTTGCTTAGCAGGCTCAGCTCCTTAGCCTCAAAGCGGGTGCCCCCTGAACCCACACAAGAAGTAGGGGCGAATTGACCAGATTTGTCACACCTTTTTTAGGCAAACGCGCCCAGTCGTCTTCTACGTGACTCCACACAGAACCCAGAAACCAACACAGACCATCTCACAACACAGCGCGCCACAATTCGGAATATGAAACTGTACTTTAAAATCAAACAGCAACACGGTACATTTGGTAAAGTACATTTATTTTACATTAAATGTTTAGAGAATATTCAGCAATTGCCATATGAACTCCGAAAGCCATTTATTTTCTTTTATCTCTATCCGCCATTGTACACAGGGTGTTGCTTTTCGTTAAAAGAAGCACTTTGGAAGCACGGTGAACCGCAAGGCTGTTCCATCAACTAGGCACTAGTCCATCGTAAAGGTTGATATGTTGCTTCTAGCCACTAGTACAGCGAAAGGGCATGTGGACCCTTGGCGATCGTCCCATAAAATTGTCAGTGTGCTCCAGTTGTTCACACGAAGCTGCAGGTGTCTACTGTAAAAGCCATCTGCTGGTGTCTCAAACCGATGGCAGTAGCAGAAGGGGAGCAAATACCTGTTATGAAAACAAAAAAATTATAATTAGTCTCGCCAGCCGATCTTCATTAATATTACTTATTTTATTTATTACAGCCGATCAGAAACTATTTGCTTGCAAGGATAGTTCAATGGAGTATGTTCGGCTCTAAAATCAATGTGAAAAGTAACGAAATAAATCGAGGCCAACACACAATGATAAACGACAGTCTACATGCGTGAGGAATGATATGATATATGATATGGCATTTGTAACGCGCCTATACTCAAGTGTTTCTAGGCGCGACGAGGCAGGTGGGGAACAAGGGCAGACAGACAACGATCCTACTAGGCCAGGTGTCTTTCTGATCGCGCATGGGGAAGGGCTGTACATGGTTAGTTGAATACAAATTAAATAATAGGGCCAGCTGGTGGCAAGTGCAAGGTAAATGCCGGGAGAAGGAGCTGAAGGATACAGAGACAGTCCCGTAGTGCAGGTAGGCAGTGCAGGGAAAAGTGGCTGGGCCAAGGACCGAGATCGGTGAGACCAGTGGACCTGCATGCTCATGTGCCCACTACGAACACGTTTTACTTGCTTTTCCTAGCTCTTCATTCATTCATTTATTCATGCATCCATTCATTAAATCTTCATTCCGGTATAAAAGCGTGTAAAGATTTACTTACATTATATTTGAAATTTCCATTGTGTCTCTTCGTAATGCAGTCTGTAAAACGGACCGTGCTCTTGACAACGATTTTTCGTATACTGAACTAAAATGAAACTCGGTCTAGTTTCTGAATTTTCTGCCTTATCGTCTCTTACGTTATTGCGCACCCCCTTCAAATGTAGTTCTTTCGGCATGGTCCCTTTCTCAAGGTCAAAAAACAATAGACCCTTATACTTCCAGTGCGACTTGTGGGCCTCATCTGGGCACAAGCTGAAAATCAAAGCCGCTGTCCTTCGCATTCTTTATTTGCAACATCACGTAGTATAGGCATCTGTGAGAACTTGAAGTTTAGAATCCGTCTATGTAGTGCGCCTCAATGTGCAAATGCGAACTGGCTTCTCTCCCAAATGCCACGGCCCGCTTGGCTGGCTCGTTCTAAGTGCCCCAATTTTGTCCCCGTTGTCTGCGAGCTTTGCAGCCCAAATTGAGACATTTAATTTTTGGCGGAAGGTCAGGGAAAGTATAAAGTACCACAGGAGTTGAGTTAAAAGTGAGATTTATTGTTTGTTTGTTTTATTATTTGCAATACGCAAGACTCCCCTCCGTTAACAGTGCGCAGCATTTACATTTACATGAGATGAGACATGAGAAAAATATATACATACACATATATGAGGTGAATAGAGAGAATTCAAAGATGACACCCAGCTTATTCGCCACCCATGATGGTGAAGGTAGGGGTTAGGTTTACAGGTACACCGTACAATAACATTTATTTACAAAAAGACAATCGTATTGCAATTATTTAAACCGGGATTTGTACTTCACAATCAGCTGTGCTTCGGGTGGGCATGGCACAGTCGCAATGTTCGGTGGCAATGGATCACTGCTCTGCACAGAAACGTCCAAAATTCCATATCTGTGCTTCTCTAACACAGCAACAATAAGGCCTTTCACAAAGTCGAACTGCATTTCATCATAGACTGGTTTGATCACCCATTGCTTACTTCGTTTTGAAAACACCTTAGTGTAGCGAGGCATCCTTACTTAACCCCTAGTCCTAGATTGTTCACGTCCGAAATCGCTGTTATGGGCCAAGACCGCTAGTAGAGTGCGATGTTTCATGCCCCGAAAGCTAAAATGCAAGCGCTTTGGCCTGTACTTTAGGCACATATTGTGGAACACCTCCAAATCTCCTGTGTGACAGAATTTTGTCAGTCCTCTCAAATCTCTTGATAGAGTTTTGTCGAAAACAATCTTCTCAATGGCTTTGTGTGTCGGTGAAGATGGAATCAACCACTTCTCCTTCCGTGCCTCCTCTGGGGACAAAGGGCCATGTTCACATTGGTGGAAATGTTGATTTGCTGTCCAGCGGTGAACGTTGGTACAGTGGTGCATCAGTGACTGCCATTTTTCAAGTAGTATTTCCACTGACCCTTCACAAGTTTTTGAGCTCCACCAAAGATGGTTGGTGATAGAATGTGACCACTGCAAAATACTTTCAAAACCTTTGTTTTCCCTGCAGCTGAGATTTTCTTATTGATTGATTTAGCAAGATGCCATACGTCAAATTGATGTTTAATATGTGGGAACTGCTCTCTCATTGCCTTGGCAATTGAAATGTGTCTATCCGTGGCTATGAGGTCGATGTGCATTCCCCTTGATTGTAGATATTCCACTGATTTTATAAATCCTAGTTTCTCCATGGCCACTGACGATGAACATTGTGTTACCTGCATGACCACCGAACTCACAATTTTCTTACTATCCATGTCCTGAAAGTGGTAGGTGCAGTACTTGGCAGAAAATCCAGGGCTGTCGCACTGTCCATCGCTGGCTATCCTGAATCGTTTGCCTTCGAATGTACTTGCTAGAGACAATTGTTCAATTTTCCAAGCATCACTAATGGCCGGAAACAGATAATCACGTTGGTATATGTAGTACAGCGCTTTAGAAATGAAATGTAGTCCCACAAACTGAAAGAAAGCCTCTAACTTTCTAAAACTGGAGCCACTAAAAAGTGATGCAGCGGCACACAGTAGATTGCCTGCTGGCAGTTTCCCCATCATCGGTTGTGCAGACCATGAGAACCTATGAATTAATCTACAGGCGGCATTTATTTTGACGTTACTGCCTTTTATTTGACGAGTCACATTAATCAATGGCTTCCCACATACTTTCCCTCTAATGGAATGCACACATTACAGCATACTTATAATTTCCATCAAACAACTGTCGAATACAATGTATTTGCTCTCTTTCATTAGACTGTCATCCTGCGTCAACGTTGTTTCGGCCTGTGACGTTGTGGAGATTTCAACACATTGGAAAGTAATATCGCTGATATCAAGTTCTGATGCGTCTATGGATGCTGCGGCTGGTTCATTCTCTGTCATTTCGACATCTATTACTTCAACATTGATGGGAGAACACAACAATGTCGACAGGTTTTTTGGTGGCAAATTTTTGGCGGGTGTAGATTGTGTGAATTGATCTGCAACTACTTCAGAGCTATCTTCAATACATTCAATAACATCTTCTTGTGGTGGTGCGGTCGCACTGTAGCTATGGTCCAATGCAACTTTGCTGTAGTCTCCAAACACAGTTAATTCATGTTCTGGCCATTGGACATGAGCATCTCGAGCCTGAACACGCCTTGCCTCAATTAATAGTTCCTCCATAGTGTACACGGTCTGGCAAGCCACATCTCTCATTCGCTTCACTGTCTGTGTATGTATAGTTCTGACACCCACGGGTAACTGGAGGAGAGATTGGAAAAGGGATGTTCAGTTTAAACACAAGATGGAGTGTAGTAGAATTGACTGGAAAAAAAACATAAAATAGTCCCCTGCACAAACATTTTTTTAAAGTTATGAACTGTTTGTAACTAACCTTTTTTTGTTTTTTTTTCTTTGCAACTTTTTTGACTCGACCTTCAACTTCTGCACGCTGTAGCTCCGATTCGTTTCCGCATGTCATCCCTTCCTCTTGCGCTGCAACGACTATATTTTCTGTATCCGCATAGACAGCACGGAATGAGGCTCCATCGTCTCCCTGAAACATAGTACTTTCATTACTATGTATCAAAATATTGTTAGCATAAAACACAGGTGAGGACGAACACACAGGTACATCTCAATAGCCAAACACGATTTAAACATTGTGTGCAACAATCAAACGACAAGTATTCGACCAGTGATGATCTATTTCGATGGAACTGTCAGTATCCATACCTCTGGCTCTGCATGGACTGCCATGAATGGTTGTATTGGAGAGGAGGCATCCGCATCTCCCTGAAACACAGTACTTGCATTAGTATGCTTTTCAATATTGGAAACACAACACACACTTGGGGTCGACGGCACAGGTACATATAAAGAGATAACCACAAATGATGCATTGTCCAAAAGAATCAAGGAAAATCTAAATATGATCACATTTCATCGACTTATTTCTCTGATTCCTTTACATCTGCATCATCTAAATGAGATGTTGTGATTGTGGTGGAAGCTTCGTCGTCTCCCTGAAACACAGCACTTGCGTTAATAGGGAAGAAAGTATAGCAAATGGAATCACGTTATATGATCACGCATGATGGAGCTGTCATTATCCATACCTCGTGCTGCTGAAGAATATCTATGGATGTTGCAAATGTAGTGCGCACTTCCGAAAGCTGTTGTGCCGATTCGTATACGCATGGTCCCGCTTACACTTCTCCTGGAATTACTTGAATGTCAGGCTCTGTATCAAGTGCAGGGGTTGACGCTCCATCAGCTGCCTGAAACATAGTACTTGCATTAGTGAGGTTTACAATAGTGAAAACATAACACACACCTGGGGTCGACAGCACAGGTACATATCAACGGCTAACCACGAATGAAACATTGTGTAGAACAATCAAACAACAAGAATTCCAGCTCTGATGATGACACTCGATGGAGCTGTCAGTATCCATACCTCCTACTGGTGAAGAACATCTAGAAATGTTGTAGATGTGGCGGACGCTTCAGCATCTCCCTGAAAGACAGTACTTGCATTAGTATGGATAACACTAATTATAACTGAAAACAAACACCAGTGGACAATAACGAAGGTGTATATCAATTGGAAAGCACTAACCAAACATTCGGTAAAATAATTACACGATAAAATAAAACTATTACTTGACATGCATAAAACAAGTCTGTAGCGGATTAGCCTAGTAAGATTACCTGATACGGGCTAGAAGTGGTTGATAACTGCGACCACGTCAAGGATGTAGAATGTTCTTGCTTCAGATTCAAGGGATAGTCAAGAAGTTCTAAAGGTAAATTAATGATTGATAATGAAATGCCAATATTAAAAATAGCCATGTAAGGCAACAGAAAACTTGAAAAATGCTCAATACAGCACAGTTCCCTTTTCCCATATATATACATTGCGTTTGTGGGTTATGAAATCGAAAAAGAATATATTGATAAATGTCATTATTCAAAAAACTATACACTCATATCAATATCGAAATTATTACAAGGGATAGAACACCTACAATATCAATTAATCCGTTCGGCTACCTACACACTACCGCAAGGCCTAAAGCTAAATCCGGACACTTGACTCACCGGTGGCGGAATGTGGACGAATAGAGTGGGAATAGCGTTTTCGAGCAATTTCCGTGTCGTTCGCGGTTTATTCTTCTTTGTTACCCAAGATGTTGTGTACATGTCCAAGGAAAAGTGCCGGCTGCAGATGCGGTATCGATCACCCCTCTTGTCCTGTAAGACTTGTTGGACTCTACTTTCCAGCTCATCCAGTGGATATCCGTAATGTCTGACCCATTCTCTTATTCGATCAACAGTTTTCGGGAATATATGCATTGTAGTGCCTTCAGATTTCGCATGGGTTTTCGAAGGGCAACCGCTAATCGAACAGGCAGGCATTGTTGATAAATCTGAAAAGTAAATATCGACATTATTATACAATCTTCAAGAATAAAGATTTGATACAAAAGTAAATGAATCATACAATGATCAATGCAAGGTTTGTTTTGGTCGCAGGAACTATACCAGTTCATTATGTGCGGCTTAGTATTTGCATAAATTGCAGAAATAAATGATGTGTCTAAAATCTGAACATGTGACTCGACCCTTGGATGTTCTGTCTTGCACGAGAAGGAAACATGCTTACATTATAGACTGGACCCCCGAAGGATGCAATTTGATGACAATAGACACAGATGAAAATAAATAGATCTATTGATAGCATAGCAATGGATACTCAAGTCAATAGCAATGAGACCAATGAACATAGCACTATTGTGTACTCTACTCGCAAATAGATAGAAATTTAAAAATCTGCCAAATATGACTAGGATACATGGCCTTACCTTGACCAACAAACAGTTGGATTCAGCAAGAAGAGCAGTATGTTGCAGGAGAATAGGTGGGTGGCCACAGGTAGCACACTGATGGGTTTGCTCTAAGCGGTCACATAAGTTCACGGATAGCACGACGACAAGCAGATTAGCGTAGATCTCAGTGGTTGCCAGGTAACACGTTCAGGAGTTGACTTGCAAAGCACAAAGATGTTCTCATGAGACATATCAAGTGGTTTATAAAGTATTAGAAACAGGGGTGTGTTTGTGAATGAATGACGTATGTATGTCGTGGTCTTAGGGGGGCGGCCTGCTTGAAGGGGAGGCCTGGCTGGAGACACGGGGTCTGAGGAGGCCATGTGACCGATGGCCCCTTGGCGTGGGATACCTTTTGAAGTGTACATGTAGTTTGGCACCTTGGCCGTTTGCGCCCGTCACAGCCCCCCATGCCAGCGCGCATCCACTGGCGCGAACCGCCTTTGATAGAGGGTGGGTGGGATGGATGGGCCTGGGGCGTGCAGATAAGGCACAGGAAGACTGCTGAATGGAGACACACTTATGTGGATTGCAGGGGGGCGGCCTGCTTGAAGGGGAGGCCTGGCTGGAGACACGGGGTCTGAGGAGGCCATGTGACTGATGGCCGCTTGGCGTGGGATACCTTTTGAAGTGTACATGCTGTTTGCGCCCGTCACAGCCCCCCATGCCAGCGCTCATCCCCGGGTGCGAACCGCCTTTGATAGAGGGGGGTGGGATGGATGGGCCTGGGGAGTGCAGATAAGGCACAGGAAGACTGCTGAATGGAGACACACTTATGTGGATTGCAGGGGGGCGGCCTGCTTGAAGGGGAGGCCTGGCTGGAGACACGGGGTCTGAGGAGGCCATGTGACCGATGGCCGCTTGGCGTGGGATACCTTTTGAAGTGTACATGCTGTTTGGCACCTTGGCCGTTTGCGCCCGTCACAGCCCCCCATGCCAGCGCTCATCCCCGGGTGCGAACCGCCTTTGATAGAGGGGGGTGGGATTGATGGGCCTGGGGCGTGCAGATAAGGCACAGGAAGACTGCTGAATGGAGACACACTTATGTGGATTGCAGGGGGGCGGCCTGCTTGAAGGGGAGGCCTGGCTGGAGACACAGGGTCTGAGGAGGCCATGTGACCGATGGCCCCTTGGCGTGGGATACCTTTTGAAGTGTACATGCTATTTGGCACCTTGGCCTTTCGCGCCCCTGACAGCCCCCCATGCCAGTGCGCATCCACTGGCGCGAACCGCTTTTATATTAATATATAGTATATCGCCTTTATATCAATGATAGTATATCGTTGCTTATCAATAACAAATGCCACATACCGGAGATTCTGGTGAGCACAGACCCACACTTCAACCGGTGTATTATAGTGGTCAGGACCCTAAGGCCTGTATAATCCAATGGTAATTGTTAGTATAGATAGCAACCTACTGAAAGACTTTGAACAAGTGTTATTTAGTGCATGCATTATCGAGAATATGTTATGTTAGCTTAGATAGATAGTGACCACCCTGCTTCACAGCGACCAGACCTTCACCCATTCGGAGCACAGATGTCTGACGTCCATCCTTGAATGGAGACACACTTGATTCATTTAAAAAATCGAAACAACCGTTGTTAAAATATATGTGGTGTTTTATTTTGTATCTTATTGTCATAACACAAAATTACAAGACTTTAAAGATTATACAGGTCAGGTTGCAGCACAGCGAGAGAAAATCCCCTGTACTGACCGCTGTCACTCGGGAACGTTTCTCTAATGGCACGAACGGCACAGGCGGGTATCACTCTTCGAACGCGGTGTCCAAGCCTCCCGTGGTGCCACCATGTAAAGGAACGATAGGCCACCAGCCTGTACCACCTGTGAAAAGGAATGAAACAAACTGTTTTTAAATGACCAAGATAAGTTTAATAAACGTTTATTGTCAATGAGAATTCTTGTAACTAATGGCTTTCTGCACGGACAAATGCTATCTAGACAATGCACACTATTGAACGACTTACATGCGTTACAATGATATGTAGATGTAATTTTGGATATAGTAGAAGAACATGAAATAGGAGTGGCATGACAAGCAGAGTATACTTACTCGTTACTCGGATTACGAGGACGAACAGTTGCGCGAAGTTCGTGCATAAGCACCATCATTATTCTCAACATGGCCCGTGTGAGGCAGGCTGCCCTGAAGTCTGGCAGCTCGGTGATGCATTGCGGTCGTGGCTCGCCTTCCGAAATGTAGGCCAGGCATCCCGAGTTTTCTCGGCAGCAGCAGTTCTCGTCCTCAGTTGGCATTAGCTCGCACCGATTGCATGTGCACCAGGTGGAGACGCCGTCCATTCGACTAGGCCCAAGCTCTTCATCTGTTGATTCGTCCTGCCAACTGCCGTCCGAATCCCCATCGTTTTCGCATACTTCCCTTTCCAGTAGTTCCTCCTCGGTATACTCGGGCTCGTACATGTAGGGCATTATTGTAGCCATTGTGTGTTAAACAAACTAAAATAATTTATAGCGGTGGTACTGGTATCTGTTCACACGGGCTACAAGCGGCGAAGGTAGCTGACCAGAGCACTGAAACGAGTCACAGAATACTCAAAGTAACACAGAGAGAGGAATGGAATCGAAAATCTGCTGCTGTGTGTTGTGAAACGGTCTGTTTATACTTATTGAGGAAAGAGGCGTCCTGCCATTTCCATGGCGACACGTCATTAGCTGAAGCGCAGTGAATGTTGACACAAGACGTGCTTTGGCGTTGGGAAATGGGCGGTATGAGTCTGCTGATGACAGGCTCAGGGGCGGGGGATTTGATTTAGTGCCGCAAAAGCAGGTCAGCCAGGGCGATGGGGGAAAAGATAGGATTATCAGAAAATGGCGGCTCCCTGGTGCTTTTTTTCGCGTGCGTTTAATGGACGAAAACTCGGGTAAGGTCCATAGGAAAGTTTTCTAAAATCGAGCCACTTAGGCTTAAAAAAACATGGCCGACCTGTAGGGACAATAACATTTTTTACTAGACCATGCCTTTAAGCATATACTAGGAAACAAGAAATATGTGTTTGTGCACCAACTATATAGCTTTTGTTGGTTTACTCAAGAACCTTGAAAGAACAACATTTCTGATCCATAGATTTCTTAAACCAATATTTGGTTTCTGTACTATTTATTCACATAGAACGGTCCAAAAACTAAATTCCATTCAGTGTTAATGTCTTATAACGTATCTACAAATAAATCTTGTAATCTGCCAAAACGTGTTTCAACCTTCCAAAGGTCATTCCCAAGGTATGTATTGTCACAAAATTCTAACCTTGTATTCTTTATAAATTGACTTGTAAGGAAGAAGTCACAATATCATGATGCTATAATCATCAGTTATGTAAGCATCCTAGAGTATAGTTTTCTTAATCTCAAGGAGTCTGCTTCTTATATTAGTTCAGTTCTTGTGTAATGATTCCTAATAAAAGGTGGGTGTTTTACAACCCGGCTGTTTTGCAGCTGCATTACAGGCGTACCGTGTGAGGATGCTTACATAACTGATGATTATAGCATCATGATATTAACACTGTGGATTGGTCATTAATCAGAATACTTTCATCAGCCTGAAAAACCTTGTAAGAGTCTCAAAGAGCTAATGCAACAATGCTGCTACCATTACAATGACTGGGGTTAAGGTCACCCTGCACAGTCAGGGTCATCCTGACGCTCACTCGTCGTGCTCCTGCAGGTATGCTCTAGGATGAAACAGCACACACAACTGTCTGTACTCATAACACTTTTGAAGAATTTCAGCACTTTCGAAATGAAATAAACATGCTGCAATGCTCCAAAAACAAGAGTGTCAGACTATATTACGCTCATGATCCCGAACAAGGGTGAAACCTGGTATGTAGTTTTCTGCAGTTTTGAGAAATGTCTATCTCGGGTTGATTAAGTTATGTATAAAGTAGTACTACCATTTAAGACAACTGCAATTTTCTGGAGCAAAAGGTTTGCATTTGGGTTAATTTGCATACCCACAATGCCTTGCTGATGTGGCTCTGTACTCGAGCTAAACTTCCAGTGATGGTTAATAGGTGGCGCTGTGGCATGTGTGATTTGGCTCCAGTGGATTATTCAGCTTCCACATTTCATTGAAAGGGTCTTTTAAGCCATTTTAAACCCACAATAACATTGCTGGTGCTTGATATATATCATGGAGTTGTTCAAGGCCGGCTTGAATGCCAGGTCAGCACTTGCAGGTCCCTGTCATTGCTGACCACGTGCTTACACCTTACAGACCCTAGTTATAGTAGCCTGCTAGCATTGTTAAAATGGGTCAGCATGGCACCCAACTAACTCCATGGCAGAGCCAGTCCTCTGGCTCTTGCACCTTAACTCCTGTTGTGACTCCTGCTGTACCGGTGGCCTCTGGCCAATGCAGCCTCTGCAACTATAGTGCCCCAGAACTATGGTGCTGCGGCTCTCACTGCTCATGTGGGACTAACATAATGGAACCTCAACACAAGAGGTGCAATGCAACTGGCCAATGAACGGCACTCTGGGCATCTGGGAGCAGCTGATTGATACAAGAGGCACAGTAACTACTTCTCCACAATCTGCGGTAGAGTGTTATAACTCCCCCAAACCAGTGCATAAAATGAAGCATTGATGAAGAATTATAGTAAATAATTCTTAATATTTTCAAGAGTGCCTTCCACACCAAAGCTGCAACCTTATAGAACAACCTCCCACCACAAATAAGACTGGAACTCTCATACATTATCTTCCGAAAAAGAAACTCAAGAGCCACTTGTTTAGATAACTCCCTTAATCTAACCCGTCTGAAATTCTGTAGATTCATGCTGTCCCGTGCTTTGTTTGTATAATGTGATTCTGCGTGTACATGTTGCGCCCTGATGCCTGCGTGCTATGGCGCGGTAGAAATAAATAAATGAACTCAATGCACTGAGCAGAAATATTGAGCAAGTTTGGACAGTACCTTTTTGCAAGAAAGCAGTCTCTTGTTTTCTCACCGACGTACATAATTGTGAATGCACATGGATGTGCTTTGAAAGTAAACATTCTTAAATTAATTGGTCTTGCTAGTGGATCTACCCCAATGTGTAGAGTAGTAATGCATCATTTACCCAGTTTTCGGATGTATGTTTGACCCAGTAAAGTAAGACAAAATAGTAACTGTTCTTTATCATATCAGTTGTGAAAATAGAGCTTTTTGGTGATCCCTGCAATCCCCAAAAAGTTGTAATAAGTGAAAAACTGTTTAACGGCATAATTCTGTAATGTTTCAATCACAATCAAGAACCATATTCCTCTTCTATTAAAATGTTACAGTGAAAAAGAAAAGGAAACGTATCACATAATCTTCTGTACGTCAGTAGCTTATTTCTTAGTTGGTTAGCGCGCCTTTGCCAGAATAAGATCATGGCTACTGGGTGGTGCTGAGGCATGAGTGACTTAGCTGAAATGGCTTTTAGTCTACTTTTACATTTCAAGTGGAAGGGATTTGTTCAAGTCTTTATAAACCCACTATAACTTTACTGTGGTCTCTGTCTCTCTCTCTCTCTCTCTCTCTCTCCCCTCCTCTCCCTGTCTCCCTACTTTCTGCACCCATCTCTCTCACTCTCCCCTTCGAACTCCCCCTGGTTGCAACCTTCTATCTGCCTCAAGTTCGGCAGCCCTGCATGTGCCCCTGCCTGCATCAAACTGTGCATATTTACAGTGATCTTGAATAACCTGCTTAATTAACAACATCCCTCATTGGTGCTTCTCTATCTTCATCCCCCTCTCCCTCTCTTCCCCCTCTCATCTCAATATTGCAGGTCTAGTTTCCAGGTGGGTTTTACCAGGTGTATCATTTTCCCCATTTAGGCTCCTCCGCTGGTGAGGGTAATTTCTTTCCCTCTTGTAATGGTCTTTAATTATGTCCCGTGCTCCCTACTGATAAGTGTGTGAGGACTGGGGATGAAGGGGGTTGCTTTTGTGGCTTTGAGGAGGGTTTCTCTTGTCGGTCTTCTTACTTACGGTACACGGCTTGTGTAAACATGCACCAGAAGGAAAAGTGGGTGGGGCGAGACCAAATGTCTTCACCAAATGGGGATCCTGTTTTACTACCCTTCTCTGAACCATATAAAGACTCTGCAACATCTACCACTGTCAATAGGAAGCCAGATGGTTTGAGACTGTGAATCCCCCCAACACCTCCAGAGTGCACATCACTGAGCAGGAAGAAAACCCTGGACCCTCCACTACCAATGACCTAACAACTGGTTATTGTCCAATGGGATACTGTCACAGATGTCACACCTCGTTTTTAATAAGATCACTCGGGTAGCCAGTGGTAAGAGATTAGAGAATGTTGGTAAAAAAAGAAAAAGAAAGCAGAAAGGAAAGGAAAATGAGAAAGTGCAAAGAGAGGTGGAAATGCCAGAACGAGAGCAGAGTTGGGGCGAGTGAGATAAAGAAATGAATGAAACAAATATAGTTGCAAAAAGATGTAACTAAGGAGAACGAAGATTGGCAACAAATGCAACATGTAAAATAAAGCAAATAGAGTAAGAAATTATCAACAGTAAGAGAGAAAAGGAAAGGGAAATGAAGCTGATGAAATGGACAAAGAAAAATGCAGAGACAAGAAAAGAGGAAGCAACACTTAGTAGAAAGCGATGAAAGGAAAGCTAGCGCTTGAAAACAGTCTGAAAAGGCGAGATAAAATAAATTGAGAAAGGACACTGGAGAAAATGAATAAAGGAAATAACATAATTATGGAACGGTGGAAGTGGCAGCCATATTTTACTGTATGTATAAAGGAAATTGGAAGTCAGCAGAAAGGTCCATGGCCTTATAAAGGCATTCAGTATCGTGCCTATATGTGGTAAATAACTCCCCACTGACCTGAAATTTCCTACTAACTATGGGAGAAGTCTTCCAGCTGTTGGCATGCTAATGCTAACTGATCATAGTTTTGTTCCTCTGTGTATGGACTGAAAATAAGAAATGAACCGACTGTGAAGGCATGTCCTCTCCAAGGAATGTTTCTCTCCAACACTTAAGGTCCACACACTCTCAACTCCCTGCTGTACCTGAGAGTGGGTGATCTGATCCTCACTGTTTCCTCCCCTAGTTGCTTGTAGATCCATTGCTGCCAAAATGCATGCCCTCCCCTGTTGTTAGCTCCCAGCTTCCTGTTTCTCAGCCTCCTTCACCATGTTCTTCCCCTATGATGGTAAAACTCTCTGTTGCTTCCTGATGCTACATTCGCACTCAGTAAATACCATACCTTACCTTTTCAGTCGCAGGAGATACATGGACACCCATTCCGGAAATAACTTGTGTCTTGCAATATCTTGAAGAGCCCAAAACTCCTAAATAGATTAACATATTTTTAATAAATCATGAGGTTTCATATACGTATCACTACTCAATTATATTTTTAGATTTCAATAACATCCAACAATGGCTCATTACACAGGCAATACAAATGGTAAAGAAACCATAGCTGCATTTGGGGATCATTCGGGATTTATGAAGCCACAGGACATTTGTGCTCAAATCTAAGTAGAACAGATGTGCAAAATAGCAGCACTTTTTGAGCACTCAAAGAAGGAGCAAGCAATATGGTGTGGTTATGTATTCACTAGAGGCCCACTGTGATATAGCCATGATATATGGAGGAACATTGTCTGGCTGCAGGTGAAGGTGAGTGTCACCACCACCTCCTCCCACATTGTTGTATGAAGACTTCCCTGAAGGACAGGCTTACCTGGTTTAAGGACAGGCTTACCTGGTTTGTGGATAATCTACCCCCCGCTGGTGGCTTAAATAGAGGTAGCCCAGGGTTTGACTCTGCCGGGCAAACACCATGGGTGGGATTGCAAGGACAGAAGAATTTAGCGGGGCAACCTTTGCCATGATACTTTGTCTGCGCATTTTCAGAAGACCAGCAATTTGCTTTGCGGCATGTGTAGTGTTGGGCCATGTCCTCTCGAGTATCCTAGGAACTCTTGAAACGAGACAGAGCCCCAATTATATGCATCACAGGCTTTAAGAGAAACACAGACAACCTTGCAGTTTGGGTCTTAAACTTCTCTGTCAGTTAAGTGCTGCAGTCTTGCTATGTCTCACATAGCTTATTCTATTTATTTTATTAACGGCATTTATAAATAGCAAACCTTACCAAAGTGTGATTATTGGCATACTGTACAACATGAAGAGTACGATTCAGCAAGTCATTCCACAATAAAGGAATAAAATATTACAAAATAATACTCAACCCCAATACAATAAATTACCAACAAAACTGAAAATGACTATCAATAATTAAAACTGCAAATCAGCTTTATTTATTTATTTTTATTTATTGGATATTTGTAAGGCGCCTCTACAACAAATGGTGTTTCAAGGCGCCACAAGAAAAAAAAGGAGGAGTGGACAAGGGAGAAAGATAACAATTACAGTCCCACTAGGCCTTGTGACATTCGGATAGAGCAACTGCAGTAATAGGAAGTGCAGGAGGGGGACGGAGTGCCGGTAGAGCGAAATGCGAAGTGCTAGGGTGGGAATGGAAGTGCAGGGTAAAGAGGAGAGAGTGCAAGAGAAGGGGGAGGGGAAGAGGGCAACAGGGGCTAGGAGAGTGCTAAGGGGAGGACAGGGGGGTAAGTTCCAGGGATTGCATGGGTGCAGGGGTTGAGGGTCCACATGCTAAGTGTGAGGAGGGGTGTGAACTGGGCAGGGGGCATGGTGCCCTGTAGAACTTAGAGGGAGACAGCCAATGCAGCAGACAGGGGTGTTCGTAGGGGAGAGGGAAGGAAGAAGAGAAAAGGAGGGTCTTGAGGAGCTTCCGGAACTTAAGGAGTTATGGCTCCAACCCGAGAGGGGCAGGGAGACCATTCCCGAGGGAGGTTCCTGTGGATGAGAGATATCTACCCCCTACTCTCTGCTTAGAGAAGCGTCTGATCTGCAAAGAGTTGATGCTAGAAGACCGAAGGGCTCTAGCAGGGAGGTATTTAGGAAGAGAGCGTTGGATGTATCTTTGTACAATGTCCATGCATAGATGTTAAATTTGTCCAAAAACAATTAAAATTAGTTAATCATTTAGGAAAAAGGTAGATTTTCAATTGTTTTCTAAAGTCAATTTTGATGGGGTATCGAATCGATGCAGGAATACTGTTCCTAAATCATGGAGCTGCAGGAGAAGTCTTGTTTCTGGGTTTTTGTTTTACAGGACAAGTTTAGTTCAATTATGTTAACTAGGAGATTTCATCCAATAACAGGTAGTTTGGAAGGAAGATATGAAGGTTGCTCTTATCTTAAAGCTTTGAAGAGGAAGCATCCTAACTTGAAGCAGACACATACATAGGGGCCAATGTAAAGACTTCAGGATTATGTACTATGTGATGAATCCTGCAGAGTAGTCACAGAATCCCTGACTAAAGTCTTCTCTCAGGTGGCCAGGGTAAGGCATGCGCTTCCGGATCCTAACCCTGGGGTGGTGTTAGATGGGTGGATCACCTGGGAAGAGAAGGCCCCCATAGGAGAGCTGCGCAAGGAGAGATGCAGTATTCATCCTCTTTGGAGGGTGTAACTTCCAGAGTGCCAGAATATTTGATGCTGTGCTGTCAAAGTCAGACTACCCTTTCTAAAAACACACCCCCAAAAGGTTATTAATTAAAGCTTTTATGGTCAATCTAGAAATAAAATATATCAGGATCAGACCTTAAATGCCATTACTCCTGATTTATGTGATCCAAGGAAAAAAGATTAGTTGCAAGGACGTTAAGGTGAGAACTTAATGCAACAAAACCCTGGAAATTCAGCTAAAGCCACCTGAACTTCGCGCCCCTTGTTGCGCAGACTATGACCACAATGATGACATCACAGATCACCCCCAAATAGACCTGTTGTTACAAAACATGTGTTTGCATATGTACTTAACTTTTTAAAGTATTTACATGTATATGTAGTGTCCATGAATAGTTATTAAAGTGTTACAGTAACTGTGTAGAAAGACTACACTCAACATTTTAAAATAAATATCTACAAGACTACTGCCCACACATATGTAGATATATATATATATATTTTATTGAAAAAAAAAAAGATTTATAGCCGTGTCTACTAAGGATGCATGCAGGGCTACATGCAGCAACAACTTAGGGTTACCCGCGTGTGCGAAATGAGCCAATAGACGTTGACATCCTTCAATGCGGCTATGTATCTTCGCGCCTCGGCTATTCGACGCAGCTACTGATCTTGGTTTGTATCCGCGGCTACACGCACATTTTTCTGCAAGCCCCAAATCAAACTAAAGTGGCCTTCAAACATTCAAATCAAATAAGTGAACAACTAAGTACATAAAATAACACACACAAATAAAATTCATACTGTAACATCCACATCAAAATATGATTATTGCACTGAAAATGTATATTTATAGACGTGACTTTAAATATACCCGTGGCGCCAGCCACAACAAATAAATTGCAGAATAATATT
The DNA here is from genome assembly GCF_040938575.1 of Ambystoma mexicanum. NCBI lineage: Eukaryota > Metazoa > Chordata > Amphibia > Caudata > Ambystomatidae > Ambystoma > Ambystoma mexicanum. The sequence continues at coordinate 879,402,918 of NC_090924.1, read as the reverse complement.
AACACGCCCACGCACTTGTTTTTTCCTAAAGATAGTTATACAAAAAGCCCCTCCTGGACGTTTGCTGATAACCGCAGCTAATCGCAAACAATATGGATTCAAAATTGCATTTCAACTCCACCAAACTCCCCAAACTGTCCACAAAATGCCTATCAGCCCCCCTCCACTCCTCATAGTCCTCCTCCACTCCCCTAGTCTCTTACAATCCCCACTGAATTCATTTAAGATGCCACCCCACTCAAAATTTTGGATAGCTGCAGCTACCACACTTTCACAAACACACAACGTGTCATTTGACCGAATATGACATACTACAGATATCACGGCTGGTTTGAAAACTGTGTGGCTGACTGGAGACAGTTGGCTGTTTTGGTTCCTGGCTTTTTGTGAGAAACTAAATATTAACATGGACCTAGGTTTGAGAGATTTTACAATTAAATGGTCTGGATTGCAGGCAATGCATTGGTTCCAAGTCTTTCCAAAATTGTTAAGTCAGAGAAATAGACGATACCCAGACGTCATACTAATTAATTGTAGAGGCAATTTATGGGGGAATGTGTGAGGTGTGTATCTTACTTTAATGATAAAACAAGACATGGGAAAATGAATGGAACTATTTCCTCATTCCATATTTATCTTTTCCAATCTCACTCAAAGGCAACAATAGAGATGAACCACAAGATTTAATGGTAAAATTGAGAAATCCCAGAGAAATGTTAATAAAGCAGTTTCAGCATTAATGATAGACCACAGCCAATTATGGATTTCGAACAACATACAGTTCAACATGGCCAATTTCTATAGACATGACGGAATACACCTAACCGATGAAGGAAATGCTGTGTTCCTTCATAACATCAAAACGGTACTCAGGATGTGCTAAAGTTCTACACTCAGTGTACCCCAAAACAGTCCTTTTAAGGACTACTCATCATACATAAATACACAAATACAATAAATAATAAAAACATGTTTTATTATACCCGCAGTTACAGTCATTGACTTTTACCATAACTGTGGTAAAAAAAAGTCAGTTAAAATTGAGAGTGACTTCAGGTTTTATACTACAATCCATCTTAAATGATCATTACAGTACAGCACTCATGTACTTATGTAAAGCAACTGAAAAATAAGAAAGCATAGAAAAATACATAACAATAAACTAGGTAGGCAAATATTTCACAGCCACACAATATAATACCATAAGTGAGAATACACAACCTTAAGTACATTGTATGGCGCATCTAAAACTAGACAATTGCGCCATTTTATATTAATTTTGTTAAAGTATTTTCTTCTATTTTTCTTCAAAGTCTCACATGCTCAAAAGTCTGAAAACACACATCCAAAATAAAAAAGACTATGTAATACCTACCAGGTCATTGACCATGGCCTTTGGGGATGGCCAGTGATTTTTCACCCCCGATGTCACTATATCTATACTAATAACTTTAGGAAATTAATAAATCACAGACACTCCCAAAAATATAGCCACGAATGCAGAACTAGTCTTACCGGCGGGTAGCTGTAGTCCTTCGTAGCCTCGGATATAGCCGCGAATATTATCAAAAAACGACGCCGCAGGCCATCATTAAGTGCCCCCTCATCTGTGTCAGCTCCCCCCACTCACCTCCTCACCTCCCCTGCCTCCTCCCTTTCACCCCAAAACACACGCTGCTTTTGTGACGCAGTTTGCTTTCAGATGTCGGCTATTAGCACCTATAGCCGAGGCTACACAAAGATTTGTGTTGAAATTCCCCTTTTTATGAACTCTGAAATTATTATCATTCAACAATTACTTTAAGGCCCTTTTCTAAAACACCTTCCATAAACAGAGTGAGTTTGATAAGGTTGAAACTAGGACCTTTAAAAGAAGCCCAGACTTTAGGGATGTCATGTCCCATAATAACCTAGGTACTAGGACGAGGAATAAGGGATTGGAGGCACAGGACTGCAATATACAGTCTTGTGTTTCTAATGGCCCACACATGAGTGGGACTTTTGATTATTTAAAGGCCCTTCAGATGCAAGCCATTAGAACTCATGGTGCAAATCGTGGCAGAAATAGCTGGAGAAGCAGTGAGCAGCCGTGCATGCGAGCAGATCTGAGAAATGAAGATGCCAGGACTGCCGCTGTTGATATAGCAGGAAACGGTGCTGAGAGAGTCGCGGATTAAGAAACTCAAACTGCTGAGGACACGCAGCGGGAAGTGTTAAGATGACATACTGCCTTCTAGAAGAAAGAAGTTTCCCATTCTATGCTCCTCTCACTGGTGGTTGAGGATCATCGGAGAAAACCAGGAGCAAAGCTGGCTCCTTTTGGGAGAGACACAGGACACTTTACCGGAGCAGTCAAAGGTTCCGATTGTGAGGACTGACGAGGTTGCAGCAGCAGCGAAGAGCACGGAAGCACAAGGAAAGACCAGTGAGTTGGCCTATGAAAGGTGACCTCGGAGTGCTCTGTGAGACACTGCATGCTGCGTGTAATTATCTTAAATGCCGAACTAATGAAAGAAAGCATATAAGAAACGAGCTGGGGGGCAGATCTCTTCGGCTGGGGCCTCCCTTTCGAACAGCCTCCCGGCCACCTTGAAACTTGAGGAGAACCATCTCCGGTTCAGGAAGCACCTCAAGACCTTCCTCTTCGCTTATGCCTTTGCCCTCCTCTCCCCTGCTGATCTGTTTTTCTCTCACAGCATGTGCACCTGGCCACCCTCTGTCCTTCAGGCCCAGGTACCTGCTCACCCTGCCTCCCTTCTGCACTCCCTGCGGGCCACCCCTTGCACTTGGATCTGTATCTGTACGCGTACAGTCCCCCATTCTTCTTCTGCACTTATCAGATATACCATCTGACTTACCATGCACTTTCTGGCTGCACTACCACTTTACACTCCCTTTATTTATTTATTTTTACTTATTATTTATTCTGTTCCGCACTTTGCACTTCTCCCACTTCCACGCACGTCCCCCTTTTCCATGCACATGCACGTTTTTAATGTCACTGGGCCTAGTAAGATCGTTGTTTTTGTTCTCCCTTGTTCCCCTCCGTTTGCTTGGTCGTGCTCTGAAACACTTCTGTATGAGCACAATATAAATAAAATATCTGTCCACATGTCAGGATGACCTAAGAGGAAGAAGTTAATTGTTTTGGATGCCAAATTAATGAGAAAAAGCAGATTTGCTACTATCCACATGTAAAGAGGAACCAAGCAAAAGAGATTTATAACTATCATTGCCAAAACCAAGAGGGGGCAAGATTAAAAGTAAACTGTATTCTACATTGCCAAAGCCAATAAAGGGCAATAGTGAAACCTAACTGTAACCCATATTACCAAAGCCAAGAGAGAGTAATATTGAACTTTCATTGCCAGAGCCCAGAGGGTGCAAGATTGAAATCTAGCTACACCCAACATTGCCAAAGTCAAGAGTGGGCAATATTGAATAATGCCAACAAACCTGGGCTAAACTATCATAGGAAAAGGGGAAACAGTTGGACATATGGCAAGTGAATAAGTGGAATGAAACCACATCAATGGGCGTTGTAGCTTTATAGAAGAGGTTTTGAATCTCAAACTTATTGAAAGCTGAAGACTTTATTAATGCTTGAAGTTAACCTCATCACAGAGTACTTGTAGTAGTGGTAGTTTACCGCCCAACTCGTGATGAGGCCCATTGTGCTGAATGAAGTGGATGTTAAACCAGTAGCCTATGTTGGCAAACAGATTGACTTAGAAGGTTGGTTCTGGTCTACCATGCGATTTAAGGACAGATCAGAAAACGGAAAAATCAATATTTCCAGCAAAGGAACATATCCACTACTTAGTTGGTCATATCAAAAAAGACTCAAAATTAAACTCGTCCCCAATGCTGAGGAAGCAGTCTACGCTGTAGATTATGACAAATCACCAGAACTATTTGACCAACACTCCGTTTTTTGAGAGGAATTGGGCAATCTAAAAATGTTTAGTCGTACAATTTGCATTAAAACCAATGCTGTTCCAGTTGTGTAAACAATAAGGAACTTGAGAAAATAGAGGCACAAGGTGTGATAGAAAGGGTTTAGTTCTCCGAGTGGTTCTCACCATTAGCCATTGTTCACAAACCCAATGGGATAGTTAGATTGTGTATAGATTTGAGATGTGTGAATCAATGTGTAATACAAGATAGATATCTCTTAACCAATATAACAGAAATGCTAGGCACTATTAATGGTGCAAGAGTAATGAGCACTTTTGAATTAAAGTCTGCATACCACCAAATTGTATTGCATCCTCTTTCTAGGAATGTAACTGCCTTCATTTCCCCTGAAGGACTGTTTCAATGCAAATGCGTGCTTTTCAGCCTTGTATCAGCAGCAGCCATATTTAAACGCATAATGTACCAGTTATTTCAACACAAGGAGTTAATATATGGTACAGCACAGGAAGAACACAATGTTAGACTTCGGAGAGTGTAAGATACCTTCAAGGAAGCTGGTCTAACACTTAGTAAAGACAAATGTAAGTTTCATAAGTCCACCATAGAATATTTAGGACAGGAAATATCCGAACAAGCTATTAGGCCAATGAAAGAGCTAGTGAATACAATTTTAAAAGTTCCCAGCCACCGTAACAAGGAAAAATGTATATCCTTTCTAGCAATGGCTGAATACTACGGCAGGTTTATTCCCGAATTGGCTGATAAAACCTTTCACATGAGAAAACGTGTGAAGAAAGGTGTGAGGTTTCAATGGGATGATAAGTGTGAACATGAATTTGAGGAAATAAAAGTAGCCTTAAGCAATGCACCCACCTTGAAGAGTTTTGACCCTAACAAGAAAAGTATCCTCACAACAGATGCGAGCAATCATGATCTGGGGGCAGTATTGGCTCTGATAAATGAAGGGAAAGAGTATCCCATTGCTTTTACATCCAGGGTTTTAAGGGAGGCGGAACATAAATATTCCATGATAGAAAAAGTACTACTAGCAATTAAGTGGACGGTTGATAAGTTCCGTCCTTTACTTTGGGGTATGGGATGTGTGGTCAGGTCAGATGGCAAACCGTTGAGAGAAATGTTGATGACAAAGGGTTTAGACAAAGTGTCTTCAAGAATACATAAGTGGGTTGTGAGTATGCAAGATTACAACTGGGAAATAGAATATGTACATGGAGCGAGGAACAAAGCAGCCGATTGCCTGTCACTGACCAATGTTGTTAAAGGGGATGATGATGAGATTGAAGAGGATCACATTTTTAGCATTAATCAAGAGAGTGTGTCAGAGAGAGAGTGGGAAGAGGCTATGTTGGCAGATGGAAGTACTCAAGAATGTCAAGGATTGTCTGGAATGTGGATGCAATTAGACATGTTTTTTAATGAATTGCTAATAAACAAAGGCATGATTTTGAGAGGAGATCAAATGTTTCCACCCATCAACGTAAGAAAGAAAATGCTAGAGATAGCACATGAGGGACACGAACGAATGACAAAAACCAAACAACTCATAAAACAAGATTACTGGTGGCCCAGAATGGGTAGAGAGAGTGATTAGAGACTGTAAGAATTGTGAAGATTCCGCAAAGGGTTCTATCACAAGAGTCAAACCCATGACAGTAATGCCTATTCCGTCTGTACCTTGGGAGCATGTAGGTTTAGACATTGTAGGACCTCTAAGGAGTCAACAGACTTTACGATTTTGTATTGTATTAATAGATATGCTATCTAGATGGGTGGAGATTGCCTGGGTACAGAATGTCTCTTCTAAAGATATTAATACATTTTTGGAAGAAATCTTTAAGAGAGAGGGTTATCCCACGACCATTATAACAGATAATGGAGTTCAACTTGTGTCTGAAGAAATTGAGACATTTCTTTAAAAAAAGGCATATGGCATAAAACCAGCTGAATGTATCACCCAGAGACAAACGGAATTGCTTAGAGATTCAATAGAGTCATCAAGAATAACATCAAGGGTTCCATTTCAGAGAATGTAGATTGGAGGAAAGCAGCAAAGGACACAGTAGTAGCACATAGGTTTACACCTCATGCCACTACGGGAGTTTATCCCTTTGAAGTGTTGAGGGGAAGAAAGTCCAATACCAGAATTTGACCTCCCACCCCCTGGTTGGGTAGAGCATGCCAGAAAGACATTGACTTCAATAAAATTAAATGTGATATTAGAAAAGCAGGAAAAAAATGCTGTGTTAAGTAAGGTGCCTGGGTACGCATAAAACTTCGACACATGGGAGCAGGGAGAGGTGTTGATGGCCTGAGCCTATGGAAGTTCTAGAGAAGTTTCACGGAGCAGTTAGAGTCTCAGACGGCAGAGGGTGGAACATTAACAGAATATTCAAGTGTGTGAATGGTAAACATAAAAGCACAAGCACCACAGGACAGAACATTGACAGGAACAGAAGTTGTCTCAAGTAGGGGGAGGAAGGGAGAGGTAGAGAGGGCAGTTGCTTAGCTCGCCCCAAACATGTGTGGTAAACCGTCATACTTGAAAGTCTATGTAAGTTAGATAGAAAATGGACCTTAAAGCAGATGGTTTATATTAATCATCAGGGAATGTGAATATGTAAACATAAATGTTTTTCCATTGGAGTGTTTAATCAATGATCACTAGGATGAATACTGTTATTCATCACTAGGATCAATACTATTAACAAGCAATTGTGGTTCACTTTTCAATGTGTTCGGCTCTACACATTACTAGATAAGTACATATATAGCAAATTTACTCCGTTACTGTTGATGGAATTGAGACGCCAAAGTCTACTTTCCATCCACCAATATCAAACTGGTTATCTAATGTGTTACATGTTTTGTCTCTACACATCACATTCCAAGCATGGAATGTGGAGTATGGAATAAAATGAGAAAAATGCAGGAGAGAAAGGCAATTGAACAGATTGGACTGATGAGTCGTTGGACGTATGAATAAACTCAAATAAATAATCTTTCCTCCAACTCGTATCCTGTATTCTTTCACGAGTATACCAGGAGTGGGCCTAATCGTGGTAGTTTTGGCAGGTTAGTGTCCAGTGAAACAGAACTCGGATATTGAAAGGAACTTTGGGTTACTCTTGAAGTGGAATTTAGCTGAAGCTTGTGGAAAACTACTTTTTGCCAAGTGATGAACTTTGTTCAACCCTGAAATAATTCAGGTGTCCAGTGAAACAGAACTTGGATGTTGAAAGGAACTGTGGGGTTATTCATGAAGTGGAATTTGACCACTGAAAAGACCTTCTACGTTTTGGAACCTTTATTTAGATATCCTGCATTGAGCTTGGGAAAGGGGATCTGAACCTGGTTACAAGGATCATTAGTTTCATTTGAACATAATTGCTATTTTGTTGAACTGAATGGCCATCTGTATTCCTGTATGATTTTGTTGTATGTACAAGTGTGAGGGACAGATACATTTTTATGTTACAGTGTTTTGCTTTAGTGTTAGTTTTGTAGGCAGGGAAATCCTCATCCGTTTAGGGAAAGCGAGGTGTTTATTTCACCCTTATACTTTAATAAAATGGCTAATTGTGAAAAACCTTAACCAAGTTGTCCGCCTCGCATTTCTGACCCCTCACAACACAGAATAAGATTTTCTGGCTCCAGTAATAAGTTTAGCAGCAGCATGGAAGACCAACTTTAGAGGCTTAAGAGTACAGCTTGGAATACCAATAGGTAAAGCATTCTCCACATCAATGTGAGACAGGACCAGGGATTGAACCAAACATCAAACTATCATAGATGGGAAAGTTGATAGCGGGCCAATTGTACTTTTTTAGATATATACAGCCTCATTGATATATTTGTATCGATAAGAAATTCCAAAGATTTAAGGGAAGGGGACAATTTAAAAACTGTATTTCCAACAGTAAGGAAAGATAGACAAGAATTTAGTTGGATTAGCCTTATTCTCATGGCTCAAAGTAAACATTTTGTAAAATTCCATAAAAATTCAGTTTTTAAGTTATTCAACTTTAAGAGAGCTTTTTCAATCCAACCTTCTATAGCTGATAGGAAATAATCCAAACGAAAGAGGTTGATATCAAATGTCAGATGAATAGAACCGTGTATCGTTGACAGGCAACATGGCTGTAGGCCTGCCTAATCCAAGATGGCGCCCTGGCTCAATGAAGCCTCAGAGAGCGCACCCACGTCCGGGTTCACTCACAAGTTAGTTCTACTGGATAGCTTTGCAGTCTCTCAAGGTTAGCAACAATCACAGCCTGACTACAGCCACAATGCCTGCCAATTGACTAACGTCTAAATGATCTTAATCACTTAGTTGATTAAATAAAAAACCTTGAATAGGATAAACGGGTTTGGAGTGGTCTATAGATAGATCCCCGACCATGACAGATGGCAGACGCCTTTAACTAAATTGTATGAATTCACCACTATGTACAGGTGAATGCTCCCAAGCGGCAATCAGCTGACAGTCATTAATCACTTAAGCAGCCCGAGGGTTGCTACATGGGTGGATAAAAAGAGACAGGAAGACAGGAGGCATGTGGAGGTCAGGAGTTGGAGTCGAGAAGGGAAGTTCATGGTGGAGCAGTGTGGAGGAAAGTGCTTACCAGAAGGAGCCAGAGGTGAAGGAGAAATAGAGGAGAATACAGGAAAAGAAGGAGGGGAGACCATCAGTAAGTGGGGACAGGAGGATGTTGCAGAGGTTAACAGGAGCAATCTGGGTGAGAATCAAAAGAGACCATCAGTAAAGAGAGGAAGGGGCAGTAATAAAGAAGCAGTCAAAAGAAGGGGAGCAGAACACAAAAACCAAGAAGAGGAGTGAAAGTGGAGGAGAAGTGAACAGTAGAGAGAGGTTAACAAATGAAAAGGTAGAAAAGAAGTATAAGTAGAAGGTGATAGAGGAAGGTAAGGAACAGACAAGAGGGGAGTGGTGAGGAGCTGAAAACCACTGCAAAGGAGGAGGAGATGACTAGAGAAGGGATGTGGAACACCCTGCTGTCAAACACCAAGAAAGAAAGGGGGAGAGAGAGGCAAGCAGGTGAGGAGGTGGTTCAAGTCAAAGATGTGAACAGAGACAGTAGTAAGAGAGAGACTCCAGGGATGCTCGAGGAGAACATTGAGAATAGTAAGCGAGTGACACTAGGGATGCTCTAGATTAGAGGCAAAGTAGTTCCAAGGAGGTCTTTGACAGCCTGTTAAATTGCTATGCCCAAAAACGCTAGTGACATTCCTGTAAATGATCTCACAGTGTCTGATGCCTGGCCCATGCCTAAATGAACCAAGACACAATGGGTGCAGGTGAAGTGTGACATACTGGATTCTACACATGGCGACGAAGCTACTACAGCTAGACACTTAAACCCAAACAACTGTAAACACCTTTTTATTTCTTGATAGAACGTGGAGTCTAAGGGAGGGCGGAAAGGACTACAGACCTAAAGAGAAGCATGATTTGTTTTGTTCCCTTATCCATTGATTTTAGTTAAACCTAACAAACAGGAGAAGGGAAGCTAAGCCTGGGAAGGCCTGGGAAGGCCCACAGCAATGTCACTTCTGCGAGGGGTTGAGACTGGGAACTCAGGAGAGTCTGGGAGTTTCGAACCGATTGTGAAGCCTGTATCAAGGAAGGAGACACACTGCATCTCGACTGCAGGAGAGAAGCCAAGCTGGCAAGGCTCATGGTGGTGTCACCTCTATGATGGGAGGAGATTGGGAACTCTGGGAGTTTCGAACTGGCACTGAAGTCAGAATTCAAGCAGACGTGCAGCGTCTTCACTACAGGGAAGAGAACGAAGGAGTAAGCAGTGGCATTACCACAGAGAGTCAGTGGTAGACGTGGATTCCTGTCAAGCACACTGATACAGCTGTGCATAAGAAACCGCAAGGTAAACCAAATACAGAGATAAATAGCACTCCTCAGAGCGAATGAAGCTGAGAGTGAGAGAACGCCAGAGAGCGAGACTGCGGATGAGTTGAGGGGAAGCCAGAGCTAATCAAAGACAGAGTGAGGTTATCCCTGAAGAAACCATGTAACGCGGAAAGCGCGAGACCCGAGTAGGAGAATGAAAATCATCATATGAACGTATATACTTGTCCCAGTCAGTATAAAGAAAGTATACCATTGAGAAGAAGAGAAATAAAGGTATATCATTATGTGGACATTCATACTTGTCTCAGTCAGTATAATGCAAGTATACAATTGAGATAAGGGAAGTGAATGAAAAACAAGTTGTTAAAAAGATAGTGTGAAGACAAAAGAGGAAAAGGGAAATCATTATGAAACTAGTACTACTTGTCTCAGTAAAGATGTAGAGAAAGTAATCCAGAGAGTGAAAGATTGTGAAGCAAAGCCCTTTCATAATAATCAGACTCACAATAAACAGAGGAAAGAAATAAACAAAGAGTCACTGACAGGTTGAACAACTCTTCCTTGGGAGGAGGGAAGAACAAAGATTGGAGATGAATACAAAGTGAAAGTAACCGGCCAGTAAAAAAAAAACCTGACAAGAGGAATATTATCAGTATAAAATCTAGAGAGATCCAGAGTGGAAAATAGAGGAAAGGTGTTAACTAATCAAAGAAGTTTCCAGGAACTAATTGAAGCTTGCTTATTGAAAGAACTTTGAGAAAAACAGGAACACATGAGAAGGGTGTCGTTCTCCTTTCCTTAGTTGGTATCAATAGTGGTAGGGTCAGATGGGTTAGTTGGGGCAGTGGACAGATTCCTATTAAGACCTTTCACTGATGACTGACGAGCACCTTAGGTAGGGAATACCCCAAACAATAGGGAGAGATGGACGTTTACATAAGCATTACATTATTCGTTAATAAAACATACACAGTGAAATGTCTAACCTAGCACAAGTCTGTGTCCTTCTTCTGACCCTCACCTTTAAAGAAAATACATTGAGATTTCTGAAGGATTTAGCAGCTCATGTGTTGCTAAGTGTTATGTATATTTTTGGAAGAGCACCTTTCATTGGGTTGCAAAGTCGTTCTCAATCACCGCTGCCACTGGGATGTGTACCATACCTTTATCTTCATGCACCACACTCCCTGTCCTAACCCTCAGGGGAGCAGTCCAACATGGTTGAATAGGCTGATGAGTCCTTAGAGGGTTTAAGGCAACAGTAGCATTATTCTAAGAGTGTCCATTATGAAGCTTCTTCCCAGAGATCTACTCACATAATAAGGGTGCCGTACTCCCACACACAAAGTCAAGATCAATGACTGGTAGCATACCCAGTAACGTTGGTTCTAGTGGCAGGATTTCAGCGAGCAAGGGCAGTGACAACAATGCCCATCAGCTAAGAACAATCTGCCTAATTTCTAGATACCTGTCCAATCAGCTAGAACTGCTGCTCGAAAATGGCACAGTGCATTTACTCTTTCTGTGGCAACGGTGTGAACCTTCCTTACATTTGGTAATGATGCTTTGTAACAAGGCCAACCATGTGATGGTATTCAGCGGAATCAAATCAGACTTGAGGGTGGTTTCGTCAAATAAATTCAATTACTAAATCTTCATATTCTGTGCTCTCCTCAATTTGCCAGCTCCCATGTGGCCCTGATGTGCAAAATATTGCATGAACAAAGTGGCTTGTTGGAGAATATGTATCTGCGGAGACCTGCTCCTGTTGCCTGGCATTAGAAGGGAAAGTGACCCATTTATTTGGCCTTGCCATATGTTCTGTGCTTTGCCCTGAGTTTCTCATGTTCATAGCAAAGTGGACCTTCCTATTACAAAGTACAGCCTTACATAGATTGTCATTGTGATTAGCGTTTTCCACTGTCTTTCTAAATCTTTGTTGTCTAAAAAGGGTTATGGCACAATACCTACTGATGACAAGATCTTAAGCTTCGCATTAACCAGTCATATTCAAGATAGCCCCAGAGATGGTATTTCTAGCTATTTTCAAATTATGCTGTGAGATTGGGTTGGATTGCTTATTGCCTGTTTCTCTGCTACTGAAGTGTGGGTAGTTCTGCTAACCATTTTTTTTAAAATCTTTTTTTATTATTTGACAAATGTTCAGTAACATCAGCAGTAGGATGTCATTACAAACAACATGGGTAGATATGCTAACCATATTTATATTTCCTTGGCCTGTGACACTTTGCAGGGTGACTGTAGTGGCAAATGCAGTGTTTGGTGTTTCATGGAGCGCTGCTGTGTAGGTTTTCCCCAGTCATTTAAATGCTGTTGTTTTATATGGACCGGCATAAATGAGGTACTGTACTGTTCCTAGGCTTCTCACGCAAATCAATTCTGTGGCTCAGAGGGTGCATTTGGCTAGATGAACAAGTTACTTCTTACCTTGTAACGTTCTTTCGATGGGATGTTCCTCCGACGTATTCCTTATCTTGATAGATTACTCTTGCTGGCCTCGGAAAAATGTTTCAGTAGGCGCTGCGCGTCGACGTCCCTCTAGTTGGTGTCCCTCGACAGCCTCCGTATCGGCGCCGACGTCATCGTGCATATAAATAGACTTGTGCAGCGTCCTTTGCTCAGTTCTGTTTTGAAGCTTAAGAGTAGCTGTGCATGAATTGGTTATTGACCTTGAAGGAGCGTAAGCTGCAACTACAAGGGAAGTTTTACTGAGGGGATGGATGGGAGGGGCGATAAGGAATACATCGGAGGAACATCCCATTGAAAGAACGTTACAAGGTAAGAAGTAACTTGTTCTTCGAAGTGATTGTGTCCTCCGACGTATTCCTTATCTTGGTGTGTAAACGGAGGTGGGAGTAAAATTGTAATATTTCCCTTTAAGAATGAACAGAGTGTAGCACAGCTTTGCCAAATCTTGTCTCCTGGCTAGAGGAGGAATCCAGATTGTAGAATTTTGTAAAGGTATGTGCAGACGACCATGTGGCAGCCGCACATATGTCTCGAATCGGTACCCCTCTTTGGAGGGCCAAAGAGGCTGCGATACCCCTGGTTGAATGAGCCCTAAGGTGTTGAGCGGGCTCTTTCCCAGCCAATTTGTAGCATTCTAGAATGGCTAAAATAATCCATCTTGAAAAGGTCTGTTTTGTGATTGGCAATCCTGATTTGTGTCCTGCATAACCTATAAACAGTTGGTCTGCTTGCCTTATCCTGGCAAGTCTGTTGATATAAAAACTCAAGGCTCGCCTTGGATCCAGCCTATGTAGCCTCTCTTCCTCTTTCCCTGGATTGGGAGGAGGATAGGATGAAGGTAAGGTTATCTTCTGAGTGATGTGGAATTCAGAGACTACCTTTGGGAGGAAATTAGGCTTCACTTGTAGGACAACTTTGTCTTTGTGAAAAATTGTATGAGGAGGTTTGCAAGATAGAGCTTGTAATTCGATCACTCTTCTGGCAGATGTCAAAGCCCCTAGTAAGACTGTTTTAATGGTGATAAATCTTAATGAACAAGAATGGAGTGGTTCAAAAGGAGTACCCATCAGGAAATTTAAGACTAGATTTAAATCCCACAAGGGACCTTGAAACGGCTTTGGGGGATAGACATTAGTTAACCCCTTTAGAAATTTAATTACTAGGGGTAATTTGAAATATGATGGCTCCTCCGCAGTGGGCTTGAAGATCGACAGCGCTGCGAGGTAGCCATTGATCGTACCAACTTGAAGACCTGAATTCGCCAAATAGAGCAAAAAAGATAACACCATTGGTGTACCGCATGAAAAGGGTTCGATATTCTTTTTTCTACACCAGTTGCAAAACTTGTTCCAATGGCAGCGGTATAAAGTCTTTGTTGCTGGCCTTCTAGCCGAAAGCAACACCTCCATGACATCATCTGGGAGGTCCCAATCCTTGTATCTCAACCTTTCAGAAACCAAGCGTGAAGGGTGAGGGTTTTGATGTCTGGATGGAGAACCTGACCTCCCTTCTGCGAGAGAAGATCCTCCCTGTGCGGAAGACGAATCGGAGGGCAGATGGACATGTCCAGAAGGTCCCGGTACCACGTTCTCCTGGCCCAGTCTGGAGCAATTAGGATCATAGTCTTCCGGAATCTTCTCAACCTCCTGATCATCTGAGGAATAACAGGGACCGGAGGAAACACATACAGAAGTGGAAACTCCCAGTCCACTACAAACGCGTCCCCTAGAGCTACTCTCGGGGGGAAATTCCCTTGATCAAAACTGATCACACTTCCTGTTGATACTGGTGGCGAACAGATCCACTTAAGGGGTTCCCCAAAGGGTGAAGATCTCTTGAAGGACTTCCTGAGCTATCTCCCACTCGTGGGAGACTGTGCTCTGCCTGCTCAGAGTGTCCGCTGTCAAGTTCTTCTCTCTGGCTAAGTGAACTGCCGATAGAGAGATTCCTTCTTGAATTGCCCAAAACCAGAGCTACATCGCCTCTCTGCACAGTGGCAGTGATCCTACGCCTCCTCTTTTGTTGAGTTAGTGCATAGCCACTGTGTTGTCCGTCATTATTAGGACATTTTTCCCTTGTTCAGATGGCAGAAAAGCCTTAAGCGCTAATCTGATAGCTCTCAGCTCCAACAGGTTGATATGTAGTCTGGACTCCGATGGAGACCAACGATCGCTCATGGTCAAGTCTTTGGCATGGGCTCCCCACCCCGTGAGTGAGGCATCCGTGACTACTGTTATCTCCGGTCATGGTTGCCAAAATAGTTCTCCTTTCAAAATGTTCTCCCGACAGGCCCACCACTGAAGGTCTCGAGGCACTTTGTCCGGGACCTGAAGGAGATCTGTCATTCTTACTGAGAATTGTGACCACTGGGTTCTTAGTGCCCACTGGAGGGATCTCATTCTCAGGCAAGCCTCCAGCACAAGGAAGATGCAGGATGCCATGAGGCCTAGTAACCTCAAAAAGTCGAAGGCTGGGAGACGTTGGGCATTTTGAAACTTGGTGACCATCTGCAGAATATCTTGAGCTATCACCTCTGGTGGCGAGGCTTTCCCCAGGGAAGTGTCCAGGACCGCTCCGATGAAATGGAGTCTCTGTGATGGTATCAGCTGTGTCTTCTTTAAATTGAGGGAGAAGCCCAGTTTGTGAAGGAAGTGGCAGACATAATGTAGTTGGATCTGATCTTTTTCCGAAGATACTGCTCTGATCAACCAATCGTCTAGGTAGGGGTAGACGTGGATCGCTTCCCTCCTTAGACTTGCAGCCACTCCCAACATTAGCTTGGTGAAGACCCTCGGGGCGGAGGTCAGCCCAAATGGCAGAACTCGAAATTGATAGTGAGAGTTGCCAATTGCGAATCTCAGGTATTTCCTGTGTTTCAGATGGATTGGCACATGGAAATAAGCATCCTGAAGGTCTAGAGATACCAGCCAGTCCTGAAGCTGGAGGGCCTGAAGGATCTGAGAGAAAGTTACCATCTTGAACTTGTCCTTATTGAGGAATTTGTTCAATTCTCGTAAATCCAAGATGGGTCTCAGTCCTCCATCCTTCTTCAGTACTAGAAAGTAGGGGGAATACCAACCCTTGTTCCTCTCCGCTACAGGTACCGGTTCTATGGCACCTTTCTCTAGCAGGTCTAGAATCTCCTGCAAAAGAAGCGGGTCTGGAAACTTCAAAGAGTTGTTCCCCGGTGGAGGACTCTGAGGGGTGCATAAAAAAGGCAGGCAGTAACCCTGGGCAACTGTCTCCAATGCCCAAGCATCTGACATAATAGCCTGCCATTCCGTCAGATGTTGAGTTAACCTGCCCCCCTACTGGTGTCTTGTGAGTGGTTTAGAGGCGGCTGACGCAGATGCCGAGGGCAAGGAGGCACCTGCTGCTGCTGCGGCTTCTGTACTTTTAACCTGTCCACCGTCGGTAAATCGTTTTTGGCCCCTTTGAGCCGGCTGTCCTCTGCCTTTTCCGAATGCGGAATAAAAGCGAAAGGACCTAAACCCTCCAAGAGGTTCCTAAGAGGCGATACAGAGTTTAACGGATTGCAGCTCCAAGAGATTTCGCTGCTGCCTTGGATGTTTGTAACTTCTCTAGGCCTTCATCAGCCTTCTTACCAAACAAAGAAGTGTCGTCAAAGGGCATATTCAAAAGTCTGGCCTGTACATCTGGAGCAAAACAAGACTTTCGCAACCACGCAAATCTGCGGATTGTAGTACTTGCCACCATGGCCCTGCTGATACTGTCAGCAGAATCAATGCCAGTTTGAAGGGACTCACGCATTGCGCCTTTACCATCTTTAATGATGTTCAGAAATGCTTCCCTTTCCTCTCCTTCCGGGAGACAGTCAGCCGCAGATGAAGCACACTCCCAAAGTGTATGGCTGACTCTTGCGAGCGTTCAAGTAGCATTAATGGATTTAAATGCTATGCTACATGCCAAGAAGACCTTTTTTGACATAGCGTCAAACCTTTTATCATCCCTATCTTGTGGAATAGTAGGGTATGCAGATCTACTGTTCGATGAAGTTGCTGCCTGTACAACCAAACTCTCTGGAGTTGGATGTTTGCTCAATAATAATAATAATAATAATAATAATAATAATAATAATAACAAATATTCAGGGTCAGAAGCAGATACCCTATATTTGGCAGATAGTTTTTTGCTAACTGCCGGGATAACCTCAGGAGTTTCCCAGTTGACAGATATTTTCCTCTGCAATGCAGCATGAAAGTTAACCACAGGATCTTCCTGTGGGTCTTTAAGTAAAATGTCCATAAGATCATCCTGTTGAAAAGAAGGTGAAGGTGTAGACCACCCCATGAATTCTATTATTCTGGCCAGTAAGACCCTATAAGGGGTCTCAGCATGTTCCCCTGGGCCTGGTTTAGCGAATTCTACTTCTGGAGAAGTATCTAAACCGCTTGCCTCATGCAAAGAGTCTTGAAGGTAGTGGTCCTCTGTAACTCAAAGGGTCTCTCATGGTCAGAATCCTCCCCTTCCTCATATATAGAGGACAAGGCTCTGAAATAATCTGATCTTGGGTATGGTTTAAAACCCATTTCTAGAGCAGAAGGGGCCAAACTTGTAGTCACCGGTTGAGAAACGTCGAAGTTGTCGACGCGGAAGTCAAAGGCTTCGATGAAACCGGAAAAGGCGTTGAAAAAGTATGAAGAGGCCTCGAAGAACTCGAGAGGATCGGAATCCTACTCGGAATTGTCAGGGTTATCAACGACATCCTCGAGGTCATGATCGAAGCCCTCGGTACGTCTACTGACTGAGATGTAGTAACAGCAGTAGGTCTGTCCTTTATCGGTGTTGACAGCGGCGTCGAGGACGGCGTCGATTCGACCGATTTGTGTGTCGACGGGCCCTTCGATAAAGGCGTTGATGACGCAGATTTATGAGTTGAAGGAACCTTCGACGATGGCACCGGTGATGCGGTCTTACTGCCTTTGCTCTTGGGCAGTTTCTTTCACCGGGTGCAACGACTCGCGGCGTTTCGATTTTTCGGGTCTTTCTCCCAGGGTATCACCTTTAGCCATCTCCGAGGGCGTCGAGGCCGCTTTCTCGAAGACGCCAAGCATTTTTTGGCGGAATTCCTCCCACTTAGCTGGAGAGCTGTGTTTCATGGGGCAGGTGACCCTTTCCGGGGAAGTGGAAGAAGACGAAGAAGAGGGAGATCTACGACGCCTCTTTTTCGAGTGTTTAGATCTCGAAGACTGATGGGAACCGCTTCGAGACCTTGAAGTCTCGACTCTGTCGAGGAAACTTTCGAAGAAGTTGAAGTTTTAAGAGTCTTTCCTCTTTCTAACTTCCCCTTACGCTCCTTCAAGGCTTTCGCCGTAATGGACATACAGTCCTCGCATTCCGAACAGTGATGCTCCGATCCCAGGCACCACAAACAAATCCTGTGAGGATCCGTCAACGACATTTTCTTCCCACAATCTCGACACTTTTTGAAGCCGGACCGTGTGGTCGACGGTTCGGTAGAGGAAGCCATCGAATGAAGAAGATATCTTCGAGGAATAATAAGAATATACTTGAATAAAGAACTGTGCAACACGATTCCGAGGCCCACAAGTGCGGAAAAACGGAACTGAGCAACGGACGCTGCGCAAGTCTATTTATACTCACGATGACGTCGGCGCCGAAATGGAGGCTGTCAAGGGACATCAACTCGAGGGACGTCGACGCGCAGCGCCCTCTACTGAAAACATTTCTGAGGCCAGCAAGCTCGAAGTAATCTATCAATACGTCGGAGGACACAATCCCTTTGAAGTATATTTATCCTGCTCGAAGAAATTACATGCAGAAAATATGCAAGATTGAAGCATAGATCCCATTTACTGTTGGGCTCTAGCATGGCTTCTTGAAGCCCTCTATAATCGTTATTCATCAGTTTCATCTCCGCATTTTTAAGTTCTCTTAAAGGGCTATTTATGTTTTCAGTATTGCAATAACACACAGTGGTTCTTTTTTTTGTATAAGTCATTGAGGGGCATGATTAGAGAGGTAAAATTAGGCAACTTTTCTGCGAGTTCCTCACAGGAACAGGAGTCCTTGTTAATTTTTAATTATTCTCCTCCCAGCTTCTGGAACTCTACATGGCTTCAAAGTAATGACCTTTCCAGGTGGGGTCCTCATAGAATTAAAACAATGATAGACCTTTATCTGGTTGATCTATGAAAATGTCAGCAAACTGAGCCAAAAGGTCCTTGACGTTTGTCTGTTGAGAGGGTGCTAGATCAGGAGAAAAGAGGGTCCTTTCAGTATCTGGGTCGATGAAGAGAGCAGCCATCATGACAGTAATGTCCTTACTCTGATCTATCTTCCAGCTTTGAGTAAGTTGGCGTGCTATATCTGCGTCTTCTGTATCCTGTCTGGTTGGGATACTAGATAGTTCAGTGTTCCTTTTTTTTCTAATACCTTCTAAGGCCCAAAACCCTTGGAGACCACCTTATTTTCAGAAATGGGTAACAGAACCAGAACGGATTGTCCGACTGGAAAAGTACAACAGGGGACCGTATGTTTGTATAATTGGCCTTTTGGGTTTCTTTGGCTTGCCCCAGGTGTTTTTGTACAATTTCTCTTATCGCTGCCACGTGAGATCTTAATTTTTGTGCAGTATGGGAAATCGGTAGGATGGCCTTGTCTCCATCCTCCCATGTTTCACGCAACATTTCTAACACATCTCAGGGTTATCTCCCATAAAGGAGTTCAAGCGGGGAGTATACCAGAGAAGCTAGAGGGGGCTTTCTTAGAGCAAATAAGGCCATGGACTCATAGCATCCCCATTTTTTCTGTCGGCTTCAACCAATTTACACAGTAATTTCTTTATTGTTTGGTTAAAGCTCTCCACTAAGCCAAAGGTTTGAGTTTGGTACACTGAGCTTCTTAGCATTTTAAATCCTACATTAGCCGGGACACATAGCTGATAGCTTGATCCATAAGGATCTCTTTAGGAAAGCCTATTCTGGATAGAAAATGTAGTAAATACTTTAATATGTGTTGCATGGTGTTATTTCGCAACGGGAAGGCTTTGGGATAACCGGTGGCATAGTCCACTATGACTAGGATAACACTATTTCTCAGTCTGGATGTTTCTAAGGGGCCTAAGATATCCATGGCTATCCTTGGGAAAGGAACATCAATGATAGGTAATGGTTGTAAAGGGGCTCTAGGAAGAGGCATGGTGTTGGTCTTCTGACAGATCTCACATGTCACTACAAAGTTTTGTTATCCCAGGCCAACAAAATGCTGGTGTTATTTGACCATGGTTTTCCCCACCCCTTGATGGGCTGTGGTTAAATGAGAGTGGGGTAATTCTAAGACGATCCTTCAGTGATTCCCTTATGTCACTAATTGGGTATGATGTACTTCTTCTTGGATGGCATCACCCTGATGTAACAACCCCTTTATTAGAAAGAAGAACGGACAAGCTTTATTTCTTCCTTGTGCAACAACCTTGGCTAAGGCTTCCGTGAGTATGGGGTTGTTTCTTTGAGCAAATGCTAAGTCAGGAAGGGGGTTTGTTTCTTCCACTTCTGGGGTAGCTTTTTCCATTTTGGGTAGATCTGCTTCCCCAAACCCGTGTGTGCCCCCGTCTGTGTTGTCTAAATTCATTACCTCTTGGGGAACTGGGAATAAGGCTTTTTCCAATATCCCTTGGAACACTTTTTCACCATCCTTTATGGTGTATGGGTTGTTGCTGTGATTATGTAGGAGATCTTTAACGTCACCCCGATAGTCAGGATCTATGAACCCCTCCATCACATCTAACCCATGTCTCCAGGCCAACCTTGATTTAGAGTTTAGTCTTATGTATGTTCCTTTGGGAGGGGCTAGAGTTAACCCAATGGAGATTAGGTGCCTTTCACCTGATGGTATTGAAATCTCAGTAGTACTTTGTAGATCAATGCAGACTATAGATTCAGCGGTGGCTATCCCAGGGGCATTGGTCTTAGGACTCAACTTGGTCAATATCAAGGGTCCCCCACTTTTATCAGTTGGAACCGATCCCACTTCTAAGACCATATGTGGTGGATCAGAAGAAGGACACAGACTTGTGTTAGACATTTGACTGTGTATGTTGTATTACTGAATAAAGTAAACGCCTAACTCTCCCTATTCTAGAAAGTATTCCCTACCTAACAAAACCAACTACGGTGCTTGTATGTCATCAGTGAAGTGTCTTAAAAGAAATCTGTCCCGTGTCCTAACTAACCTAACTGGCTCTACCACTATTGATACTATATAAGGATAGGAGAATGGCCCCCTTCTTCTGCATTCTTTTCCACTATTTATCTCTCTTGATTTTATACTGATAATTTTCCACTTCCTCCCAGAGAATAGTCATCCAATCTTTCTGTGACTATTTGTTTCTTTCTTTCCTCTGTTTATTATGAGTCTGATTATTCTCAAATGGTTTTGCTTTAAACTCTTTGATTCTCTGGATTACTTTCTCAACAATTCAACTGAGCCAAATAGGAATAGTTTCATAATGATTCTGCTTTTCCCCTCTTGTCTTCACCACTATCGTTTCATCAACTTGTTTCTCATGTACTTCTCTTCTTCTCAATAGTATACTTTCTTTACACTGAATGGGGCGAGTATGACTGTCCATATCATGATTTTCATTCTCCTCCTCGGGTCTCCCACTTTCTCTGTTACCTGGTTTGTCTGCTTTGCTTTGGCTTCCCCTCAACTCATCCACAGTCACTCTCTCTGGCGTCCTCACATTCTCGGCTTTGCTCGCTCTGAGGAGTGCTCGGTAGCTTTGTATCTGGTTTACTTTGCGGTTTCTTATTTACAGCGGTATCGGCATGCTTGAAAGGAACTCCGGTCTACCCTGCACTCAGGGTGGCCATCCTGTATCATTCTCTTCCCTGTAGGTAGGATGCTGTGTGTCTGCTTCATCAATTTTGGCTTCCCCACTAGTTCAAAACTCCCAAAGTTCCCAGTATCCTACTGTTGCAGAAGTGACATCACCCTGGGCCTTCCCAGGCTTAGCTTCTCTTCTGCATTCAAGACGCAGTGCATCTCCTTCCGTGATTCAGGCTTCACAGCCTGTTCGAAACTCTCTGGCTCTCCGGAGTTACCAGTCACCTCCCCTTGCAGAGGTAATGTCGCCGTGGGCCTTCCCCAGCTTAGCTTCTGTATGGGAGTGAGGGGTCCCCAGGCCCCTTCGCGCCGTACACTCCTCAGTACAGGGCTTGGACCACGTGCCTCCGGTAGTGGGATTGCCCCTTGCCCTTATGTAAAGTTAACCACGGTTGACTGCTACATAGATGGGACTACTGAACAGGACACGGGGCATCCATCTTTTTTGTGCCCCCTTTCGACTCCATCTTGGGTAAACAGGCCTCACTGCGATAGTACAGCAATGCTCAGCTCCCCTTCCACCGCAGCAGCCAAGGACAGAGACACACAGACACAAGGGGCGCAGGCAGCAGGCTGGCCGCCAGCCTTGCACTCCCCCTGCGAAGGAAAACTCTGCGCTCCCATTCTCATGCTGAAGCCGGAGAAAGTTGCAACAACCAATAAGATACAGTTTTCTTCCTCTGAGATCACTGCTAGCATGAGAACCAGCATGTGAACCAGGATGAGCTAAGCACTTTCTGCTCGTTCATCCCCATAAACGTGCAAAGCCACCCACCCCCATTTAAGAGCAATTTATTGCCATCCTGACCCTGCGCTCGCTGTAAGGTATTTCTTTCAAGTGCCAGACCCTCGCCTGTGCTGCGAAACCCACCCAACACACCCACTACTAACCTTAAGCATCTTACCACAATGCATGTTTTTACTTATATTAATAGGTCTAAGCTTAGGAGATATGTGAAACACAGCTGGATTCTTTTTACATGCACAGTAAAGGTCAAGGCCATCAATTAAAGCCACGAATGACCCAATTGTACTGACAATAATTACTATGTGTAACTTGTGTAGAAATATGAAAAGTAGCATAAAATGTTTAGATAATTTGTTATTTAGTGTTTTCGAATGCAACATATTAGCTTAGGTAGTGACCACAGTGACCGGACCCTAACCTGCGTGGAGCACAGGATATTTGACGTCCATCATCTCGTCAGCCGCTCAGCCAATCAGGAGGAAGAGATGCCACCCACACCTACAGCACCACACCGCCTGGCCAATCGGGTCCATTTAGTATTTTTTGTTAGAGTTACTTTAATTGATATATATATACGAGTATGATGTAAATGTTTGAGTAGGGTTTTTTGGATTATTTCCTAGCTGGAGAAATAAGCCATCCTTTGAACTCCTGCAGCCGGGTCTCGGTGCCTCCTTCCTCGACAGGGGTTTGTGTTGGTTATTTTATTTTCTCTCACACGTAGTAAGCCGGGGAAAGGCACCTACATTTTTGGTGACCCCCGCAACGTGATTTAGAGAGGTGCCTCGAGGCCGGCACCACCCAGCAGCGAGATCCAGGACGCCCCCAGCATAACCATCCCCTCCGCGGTTGACCAGACTGTGCACACCAAGAAGAAAGGGTCAAGGGTTCCCGGTTGACGAATACCTGAACGAAAAGGCTGCTCGCCAAGGCAGGCCACGGCTTGGTTGGGGGACGGACCTGAGCGAGGTCCGGCCGTGAGCGGCGACCCTCGGAGTACCTGACTGAACACGTGGAGTCCCGATTGCAAAGACCCCAAAGGAAGGTAAGGGGAAATACGGGAAGAAGGGAATTAGCAACAAAGGGAAGGTAGTTAAGAATAGGGCCTGTGTGAATGACGGCGAGGCTTTTCTGATCTATCCTTTATATGGCCATTAGGTGTTGTAAGAAGTGAGAAGAAGAGAAGTGGTATCCTAGCCCGTACGGGGTAGAAGGCGGTGCCGCGTAGCATTTGTCCCAACCAAGTGCAGAATAGAGATAAAGAGAAAAAAGTAGGGGTCTCGTATATTGAGTAGACTCGGAGTGGTTTTAGAATATTCTTTTTCCGTGGAGGTAAGAAATCTTGAGACATAATAAAGGTGAAAGGGGTGGGGAGTGAATGCGAAATAGTAGGTAGAATAGGGAAGAAGAAAAACCAGGGACAGTAACGGGAATAGGGAAAGAACAAACGCGCGCAGGCAGTGCATGTGTATGTTGCATGATTATATGTTTTTCGGTCTGCTTTGTGTATATGTCTTGTTGAACACGCTAAAGTATTTCAGTACAAGTAAATTGTTGATTAATAATAGGCAAAGAAATAAATTGTGAGAGGTGACCAGGTAACACCTCTCAGAAAGAACAGCTAATGTGACATACCATAATTGCGAGTATTGATAAAGAACGTATTTTCACATATTGTAACTGACATATCAAGTGAGAGGTGGGAAGGGACTGAAGGGTACCAGAACACACAAGAAAGAAAAAGAGGCATTGCATTGGGGGGAGTAACGCCACTGGCACATATTTGCCAGCACCTTCCACTATATAGCGACAGGATACAGAAGTATCACGATCAGTGGATCACTGAGATAAAAGGGGATGGAGTTATAACAATTTGGCCAGAAGGAGGGTCATTCGACAAAATAGTGTTGGACCTAGTATCAACACATTTGCTGGCACGATACAAAGGGAAACAGTTACAGAACCGGAGAGAAGTATTAGATTTATGGCGAATGTTCGAGGAAGTTACCCCCACGGCAGAGGTAGGTACAAGCCGAAAGATAGAAAAGCAGAAAATACCTGAAGAAGTAAGCGGGGCACCAAAAGGGGAGTGCTCAACAACTACAACCGAGAACGAAGTAACAAAAATCTATCCCTTAATGACCAGGCCAGCAGTAGGGTTTAGCAAGCCCCTGTATATACCACCCACCCCCACTGCTCAGTGCGGGGCAACAGCCCCTGAACCTCCACCATATGACAAAGGAGGTCTGTACGGCGCCACGAGAGCACCTCCTGTGGACATAGCACGTTTAACAGGCGATTTAAATCGCCAGCTAGCACACGCACAAATGGAAATGACACGGTTAAGAGCTCTATGTGACAAAGGGCAGATGCTGCCAGGGGGAGGGGAGGTACCCCCGCTGTCACTGGCAGATATCACACCTCCGATAGGAGCAGCAAGCAATGCAACCCCAGCAGTCTCAGTATCAGGACAATCTATAGCATCACAAGGGACGTCATCACAGCAAAGACAAGAACAAGAGTGGCAGTCAGGACAGTTCCTGTTCCAATTGAATAACAAGCCAGTGAGAATTATACGCCCAGATACACCGGAGAGTCAACGAAGTGGAGATCAGGGTGAAAGACAAGGAAGTGAACCCAAGGAAAACTGGGAGGATAATAACGAGCTAGAGTCAGAAATAGAAGAAGTATGGGATGATTTAGATGAATACGAAGAGGCAGCTGCTGCAGAAGGTTCCCCACTGCCAAACTGCCGTTACCCAGACACACTATCACCACCATTATGGCAAGGTAGATTAAGGCAACGAACAGGGAGGACAGGGAACATACTGGTAAGTAAAACGAAAAAAGGGAGAACGAGCAAAACAGGAAAGAAATAGAAACTACAAATGCCACTGATACGTAAAGGAGCAGGTAGGCCAAACTATATTCCGTGGGCCCAAATGGACAAAAACAACCTGTTAAAACTCCTCCCCCCACTGACGGGAGGGGCAGGTAAGTGGATACATGTATTTGAGAAGAACACGGCAGGCGTGCCGTTAGCTATAGGTGATGTGAAAAGCTTATTAGTATCAGCAATCGGGGACCAAGCAGACACAATCTGGGAAAGGGCAGGGTTCCCGGGAGTAACAATGAGCTGTGATCGCCACAATGGATCACCATTTAACAATGTTTGAGCACAAGTGTGGGATGCATTGCGGCGTGCATTTCCAGACATTCCAGACTTACATGCAGTGATGCAGTGCATGATTGAGGAGAGCGAGGATCCTGCGCAATTCATTTTGCGAGTGCAAGACTTATGGAGAAGTGAAACTGGTACGGCAAGGAATCAATCAAAAGCCTTATTTTATTTTATCATTAAAAAGGAGTTGCCGAAAGAGGTGCAGAAGGCCTTGTACAAAATAGCTGGGATCGAAGCCAAAGGTTGGCCTGAAATTCAGAGCATAATTGTACACCATTGGAGGAGGATCAAAGAGAAAGAAAAGGAGGTCACACAAAAGAGGCTGGCCGACGAAGCAAAACTAGTGCAGACAAAATTAGTGAAGGTCGCCGCCATTACTGCCAGTGAAACCGCAGATAGAGGAAACGAAGGAGAACAAAACGTGGGAGGAAGGCCCGTTGGGATAGCAGCGCAGTGGGTTGGAGAGGACCAAGGACAGTGGAACGGAGAAGAACAGCCATGCCAAGGATCACAGTGGCAGAACAGGCCGGCCCAAGGTAGAGGTGGGTACTGTGGGCAGAGGGGAGGATACGGAGGAATGGGAAACAGAGGGTATGGTGGGCAAGGACAAAGAGGAGGACAACAGGGGTCATGTTGGAATTGTGGAAGGTGGGGACATTATTCACGAGATTGTAGAATGCAACCATCAGGGTATTTTCAGGGGCAGCAGCAGACCATGAACAATGAACAGGGGTGGGGCTGCTCACACCCAGGTAGCCCTTGTGGAGCTCAAATGGCGAGAGGGGGACAACAAGATCAGTACTGCTATGACCCCCAAATGCAACAAAGAAAGCCAGCCCCACAACAACAGCAACAGCAGCAGCCACAACAGCAAAACGCACTACAGCCCATGGCAAGACAAAACTCAGTAGGGAACATAAACAATAACCCTTTTGCAGCAGCTGCAAACGGTGCCCCTGCACCATTCCGTGGCGTAACGGTCGTAGGTGACAACGTTTTTTCAGTGCCAGGCCAGCAAAGATACCAAGACTAGGACAGCCCACAGGGAGTACTTGCGTGTCCAGTCCTATCCACCACCCAAAGTGCAAATGAGGAACCACTAGTGGCTGCAGAGATAGGAAACAAGCAGTTTATCTTTATGGTAGACTCTGGAGCAGCAAAATCATGTCTCACAGAAGGGCGGTTTCAGCTCTCGGGAAGACATTTGGAGATGCAGGGGTTCTCTGGGGCTATTTTAAAAGTTCCTTTACAAAAGATCTTGATGTAACAGTAGGGGGAAAAACAGTGCACGCACCCTTATTGTATTACGAAGATGCGCCAATCAATTTGATGGGACGAGACTTGCTCAGTAAGTTAAACATGACCATAGCCTTTACTGAAAGAGGAATAGTGTGCTCGACGCCAGGGGTATGCCCCGTACGAGCACTCTTGATAATAAGCACGATTGCAAAGGAGATCGCAGTAAGTGGGATCCCCATTGACATGGACATGTTCATCTATCAAATACAGCTATTAGCCCGAGTAGTGCCTGAAATAACACAAAAAGAGTGGAGAAT
Organism: Ambystoma mexicanum; assembly: GCF_040938575.1. Taxonomy (NCBI): domain Eukaryota; kingdom Metazoa; phylum Chordata; class Amphibia; order Caudata; family Ambystomatidae; genus Ambystoma; species Ambystoma mexicanum. The sequence continues at coordinate 879,376,249 of NC_090924.1, read as the reverse complement.
ACCATCAGACTTCATATTCCGCCCAATCACACCAACAGATGTAGTGCCAGGCACAATTATATCTATAGACATTGAGGCAGTTTAAGTTTTCAACAAACGCATTGTGTCATAGGCCTGGACGCGCAGGGACACGAGTGGAGAAGTGTGTTATGCATAGAGCCAAACATAATGCTAAAAGATATAACTGATGAAGAATTGTTTACAGATTACGAGGGGGATGGAGAAAAATAATGGAAATAAGCATACCATGTGACATTATGATCCAATACAGAGAAATACACAACCCACTCATGGCTAACATAAAGGTCACACTGACAATATTTGAGGAAGACATGGCCAGGGTAGCACCTGAAATTTGGACTACAGGGCCACACGATGTGCAATTGTTCCATGAGGTGACTCCCATAAAGATAAAACTGAAACCAGGTGCCCTCCCACCCAGAGTGAAACAATACCCAATATCCAAAGAAGCAGAGGAAGGTATTAGAGAAGCAGTGAATGCACTCCTAAGTCAAGATATCTTAGTGCCATCAACTTCCCCATGCAACACAGCGATTTTTCCGATTAAAAAAGCGAAAGGAGGGGCGTGAAGAATGGTCCAGGACCTCCGCCCACTCAATGACGTCATCCAAAAAGAGTTCCCATTAGTGCCTAACCCGGTATCAATATTGTGCAGTATACCAAAAGAGGAAACTTGCTTCACTGTCATTTGCCCTTTTCTCTGTGCCACTCGCACCAGAGTCGCAGTACCTTACAGCCTTTACATTAGGGAACAGCAGATATGAACACCGCAGACTCCCACAGGGGTATTGCGAGAGCTGAAACATTTTTAACAGAGTACTACGAGAAGACATAGGCAACATAGATGTAGGGAGCACCATTATACAGTACGTAGACGATTTACTCGTCTGTAGCAAAACAGAAGAAGAGTGTAGAGAAGACTCGATAACATTGCTTAACGTATTGGCTGCCAAGGGATACAAGGTGGACAAAGGAAAGTTACAATACTGCCTTGCAGACGTTGTATATCTCGGCCAGCAAATATCTAAAGATGGAAAAAGAATACTACCAGACAGAGCTACTGCCGTTTGACACATTATCATACCAAAAACAGTGAAGGATATGCAGAAATTTCTTGGCATATGTAACTATTGCCGAGCATGGATCCTTGATTATGCAGCATACACACGGCCAATGCTACAAGCACTGAAGGAAGCACAGAAGAACAGGGCCCCAATAAAATGGACACATGAGACAATTGCCCAATTCTCCCAATTAGAAGACCTTATTGCAGACGCCCCAGTCCTTGCAAATCCAGATTATGAAAGGGAATTTTTCCTGTTTTCACACAGCAATGAAACATTGATGACAGCAGTATTGACACAAAAGACATTGCTAGGCCACAAACCATTAGCGCACTACAGTGCAATATTAGACCCAGTAATGAAGGGACATTTTGCTTGCGAACAGGCCCTCGCTGCAGCGGCCTTCGCCATTGAGAAAAGTGCCACGATCGTAATGGGATGTTCAGTGACGCTATATGCGGAACACTCATTATTTGCAATCTTGGAAAGATCAAAATCTACTCTCACAACACAGAGCATCTGCTTATGAAATAATAATATCAAGTCCAAATGTACACGTGGTCAGATGCAAGACAGTGAACCCAGCCACATTCATTACAGAGCCATGCACAACTGAAGATTTACAGGAACACGATTGTAGCACGTATGAGGGAGAGGGCGATGACATTCCCAAAGCAAGAGAAAATCCCCTTACAGAAGGAGAAATCTATTTCATAGACGGGTCAGCATCCATAAACTCAGAGACAGGAGAGAAACATGTGGGGATGGCAGTAGTGCGCATGGAAGAAGACACATACAAAGTGATAGTTCAAAAGCGCCTCCCCTCACATTACTCTGCACAAGCAGCGGAACTGACTGTACTAATCAGCACGTTACATACAGCCAAAGATTGTGCCGTAACAATATATTCAGACTCAGTTTACGCCACCACCACAGTTCATTCAGGGCTATCACGCTGGCGAAGGAGAGGGTTTAGAAGAGCAGACGGGTCCCCCGTACAACATGCCACATTGCTAAAAGAACTAATAGAAGCTTTAGCAGAGCCATCGGTAGTGGCAGTGGTTAAATGCCAAGCCCATACCAATCACACAGACGCTGTCTCATTGGGGAACGCGGCAGCCGACACAGCAGCGAAGGAAGCCTTGTACTTCAATAAGACACCAACATCAGAGTATGTTGTAAAAACAGCCACAGCAGAACAACCAGCAGAAGCATACAGTAACACGCTCATAGCACAATTGATAGAACTCCAGAGAAGGGCCCCACCGGAAGAGCAGTTGTTGTGGGGCAAACGAGGATGTAAACAATCAGCCACAGATCTCATTTAGAGACAGGAAACAACAGGCAAGGTAGTGATGCCTGTAGAATTATTAGAAGTAGCGTTCCAACAACTGCATTTCCCAGCTCACGTTGCAAAACTACACATCGCCTCAGACATTCACGAGGATTGGTTTGTTCCCAATCTGCACGAATATTTGTCTAAATTTGTGATTGAATGTACTACATGCAAAACTTACAATTCAGGAATGACATTACGAACTCTGCCTGGCACTTTGCCATGCCCTACGGGTCCATTCAGAGAACTACATATCGACTACGCCGATATGGGAGAAAGATGTAATGGAGCGAGATACTTGATTGTGGTGGTATGCCCTTTTTCGCGATGGGTGGAAGCGGGCCCCTGTCCCCATCCGGATGCAAAATGTGCTGCCAAGTTCCTTGTGTGAGAAGTATTCTCGCGGTGGGGAATCTGTGATGTGATCCGTTCAGACAACGGCACGCACTTTGTGAATGATCTCTTCAAAGAAGTAACCTCCCTTCTGGGGGTGAAACATAAACTATGTTTGATTTATCATCCAATGGCCAATGGAGTTGTGGAGAGGATCAACGGGCTGCTCAAAAGCAATTTATCGAAATTATGCAGCACGTTGAAAAGAATTGGGTATATTGTCTGCCCCTAGCACTGTTCCAACTCAGAAATCAACCATGCAAAGATCACCATTTGAGCCTGCACGAAATCGTGACGGGGAGAAAAATGCACACGCCGCTCTCTCCTGTTAGGAGGGCGTCTGATGCACGCAGGGCTGCCACAGTGCTGGGGGAAGAGTTTAAGAAATACCTAACACAGCTAACGCGCGCAGTACGCAGCATAGCAAAACAAATTGCTCCACCATTTACTGAAGATGTAGCAACAGACACCTCCATGCCGGCAGCAGATAGCCCGTAGGGGCCTTTAATGCCAGGGGAACACATCTATGTTAGAAGTGTTGTAAGAAGGTGGAATTCACCAAGATTTCATGGTCCATACACAGTGGTGTACAGCACCCCAACTGCAGTTAAAGTGAAGGGACTGAAATACTGGGTGCACCTCTCGGACGTGAGAAGGGCGCGTGGTGTCGCACTCCCCCAAAATGAAACAGACTGTGTGGATGGCACCGCTAACACAGTTTGACACAATGAAAACTGCAACTAAGACAGGGAAAGAATAGTGAAAAAGCAAAATGTTTTTTTTAATATATATTCTGTCCCTCTCTCTCTTTTCTTTTATCTTTTTAAATCTCATATGAATAGTGTTATTTTTTCTATTTTTCTTCATTGTTTTTATGATAAATGGAAAGAAATTGTTAAATGCCTAATTGAGCAAAAAGATGAAAAAGAATGAACAATTGCAAATATGTTTCTTTTCATGATGACTTAACAAATTTGTCTCGCCCACATAGGTTCAACATGAGCCAATGCGATGAAACGGCTGAGCAGGCTGAAATGTTAGATAGAAATAGGGATGCCACTAGGGCCAGTAGATTGAGCAATGTAGAAAGCATTATAAAATATGCTGCCATACTATTTGCAATAATGATGTTTTATTTTATTTGGTATAATGTTGTTTTATTTGTGGCAAATGAAATGAACAAAGGGGGGAGCGGGGCTAATATGACAAAACCAGGGTCTAAACTAATATGGACTGGAGTAACAACCATTTTGAAGGACACTTATAACGTTGAATCGAATATTATAAATACAACATCACCCTATGAACAATTGCATGTAAACAAAACTGCTATTCCATTGTTGAGTAATACTATGGCCAAGGAAATAGAGCTTGGATGGAACATAAATGACGATTACTATTGGTTGACTAACTCCAGAAATACAAGCATGCACACACACACGGCACCAGTAACCACTACTGAATACACACGTCACAATGAACAACATTGATGATGCATGGTCCAGAATATTCCCGCTGCAATATCAACGAGTTGGTACCCAATTAAAAAACAAAAGAAGGAGAAGAAAAAGGGGGGTGGGAAAAAGCAGATATGATATTTATCACAATCTGAGGTTAGATGAAATAGAGGACCCCCGACATCCTGACCAATCAAATAAATGGTATTCAGACATGAGCACCGAAGCAAAGCAAGCAAGTAATGAAAGTTGCTACGTGTGCTCACTTATTCCTCATGCAACTGGAACCCCAAAAATGTTAGTTCCACAGAAAGTACCCTTGTCTGAGGCCCAATGTTTGATTCATCTGATGCTGTGTAGAATAAAAAAGACATTTCAGGCACACACAGTCACCATGGAAAAATTGGAAAACGAACAAACATGCACCAGCAGACGACAAGGAGTAATCTGCCTCCAAGAGCCATTTTTCATCATAAAAGGGACAAGGTATGCAGACGACAACTGGCATGATGAAACGATTAAATGCAAAGCTGAGGGGCTTCAAGGGCTGCCAGACGAAACATACGAGTGGGCAAAAGAAACGTGCATCCCCATCTGGTCACAGCATATCACCAAGCTGACATGGGTCACACCCCTGGATAGACCCATAAAGTTTCAAATGCAAATTCCGCAGGAACTTTGCTTCCATGGAGAAGGGAAGGTGAATATGGGAAACGCACAGCAGTGCAATAAGACTTTAATAATACCAGATATGAAAAAAGGCACTGCTGCATTAATGGACATATACTGGATCTGTGGCAAACGAGTTTACCTGCATCTCCCAGCATCCTGGAGGGGCACTTGTGCCCTAGCCACACTTCACTCAGCAATAATGGTGATACCAGAGAGCCACGTTCAGTTTACAGCAAGGCCTTCGGCTGACAGTTCGACAGCAGGCCAATCGGCTGACATATCGGCAGCAGGGCAATAAGCTGAAACATTGACAGCGCCCGATGAGACAATCACGGAGCCCCCAGCATACAAACTATTGTCAGAAGAAACATTGAGAACCAAGTTGTCACGCAGCAAAACATCCAATTATATTTCGTCCAAATCGTCAGAACTCCTTGCTGAAAACCCACAGCATTACAAGCTTTTTTCATCTGCAGAGACATTTTTTGCATCATTTCTAGCACCAGGCGTTCAAGCAAGGACAAACGCGAAATGGCTGCAGATAACACGCTGGGAGCTCATCCAGCTGGCGAACGACACTGAAGAAGGATTCAACATCATAAAAATAGCGCTCCGTGCACTGCGCATGATGACGATGCAAAACAGATATGTCTTAGATCTTATCACGGCGATGGATGGCGGTGTTTGCAAAAAAATTGGGGGGGCGTGTTGCACGTTCGTACCAACTTCAGATGCTGATAACGGGACACTGTCACACGTGATAACAGCAGTGCATAATTTAGGAGAAAGAATGAGAACAGAAGGTGGAGCAGACAACAACACGTGGTTCGACAATCTGTTCAGCTGGATACCATCATGGATGAACATAGCAGCGAAGATACTCATTCCCATTATTGTCTTTCTTCTCCTAATATTCTGTGTGTGCCAACTGGGACTAAGATGCTATAAAAAATAATATGCCTAATTCAGCGATGATGATGGTAACAGTGGGACGACAGACAACAGTGGCTACCATGATAGATGCCCAAGTACAAACTGGAGAATACACCACACCGCAGTATAGAATGACTGCCATCTATAGGCAGTATGGGGACGTGTCTACATCACACTACCATTAAAGAACCAAAGAACTTGCTTTGGCATAACGAGGTTTGGATAGATTTAGATGGGGATGGTGGGATATACATAATGGTCACCCCAGAAGAATATGCAAGAAGAGGTAACAGCTTAAGAAGTGTGTGCAAAGCATGGATGCCAATAAAGGGTACACCCGCTTGGGATGAGGCTGTGGCTGAAGCTGAGCGCTACCGAAGGGAGAACGGAAAGAACGAGATAAGTAGTTTGTTACTTTAGATGTAACGAAAGGGGGGAATGTATGGGAGTGAGGGGTCCCCAGGCCCCCTCGCGCCATACACTCCTCAGTACAGGGCTTGGACCACGTGCCTCCGGTAGTGGGATTGGCCCTTGCCCTTTTGTAAAGTTAACCACGGTTGACTGCTACATAGGTGGGACTACTGAGCACGACACGGGGCATCCATCTTCTGTGCCCCCTTTCGACTCCATCTTGGGTAAACAGGCCTCACTGCGATAGTACAGCAATGCTCAGCTCCCCTTCCACCGCAGCAGCCAAGGACAGAGACACACACACACAAGGCGCGCAGGCAGCTGGCTGGCCCCCACCCTTGCACTCCCCCTGCGAAGGAAAACTCTGCGCTCCCATTCTCACGCTGAAGCCGGAGAAAGTTGCAACAACCAATATGATACAGTTTTCTTCCTCTGAGATCACTGCTAGCATGAGAACCAGCATGTGAACCAGGATGAGCTAAGCACTTTCTTTTCGTTCATCCCCATAAACGTGCAAAGCCACCCACCCCCATTTAAGAGCAATTTATTGCCATCCTGACCCTGCGCTCCCTGTAAGGTATTTCTTTCAAGTGCCAGACCCTCGCCTGTGCTGCGAAACCCACCCAACACACCCACTACTAACCTTAAGCATCTTACCCCAATGTATGTTTTTACTTATACTAATAGGTCTAAGCTTAGTAGATATGTGAAACACAGCTTGATTCTTTTTACATGCACAGTAAAGGTCAAGGCCTCCAATTAAAGCCACGAATGACCCAATTGTACTGACAATAATTACTATGTGTAACTTGTGTAGAAATATGAAAAGTAGCATAAAATGTTTAGATAATTTGTTATTTAGTGTTTTCGAATGCAACATATTAGCTTAGACCACAGTGACCGGACCCTGACCTGCATGGAGCACAAGATATTTGACGTCCATCATCTCGTCAGCCGCTCAGCCAATCAGGAGGAAAAGATGCCACCCACACCTACAGTACCACACCACCTGGCCAATCGGGTCCATTTAGTATTTTTTGTTAGAGTTACTTTAATTGATATATATACGAGTATGATGTAAATGTTTGGGTACGGTTTTTTGGATTATTTCCTAGCTGGAGAAATAAACCATCCTTTGAACTCTTGCAGCCGGGTCTCGGTGCCTCCTTCCCCGACAGGGGTTTGTGTTGGTTATTTTATTTTCTCTCACACGTAGTAAGCCGGGGAAAGGCACCTACACTTCCCTTCCCCTGTTCTCTCGAGCAGCTTCTTGAAGCCCTCTGTAATCGTTAGTCATCATTTTTGTCTCAGTATTGAAAAGTTCTTCTCTCAAAGGAATATTTATGTGTTCAGTATTGCAATAACACACGGTTGTTCTTTCTTTGTATAAGTCCGTATGGGGCCTGATTGGAGAAGTAAAATTAGGAGACATTTCTGGGAGTTCCTCACAGGAACGGGTGTCCTTGTTCCCAGAGGGGGGAGTCTCGCCCAGTGAGGTCCTGCTTGCCTAAACCCCTAGGGAGGATTTTGCAGAGAGGGCTCACCTCCCTAGACTCACAGGGGCACGGGGGCTCCTCCTTGGGAAGAGGAACAAATTCCTGAGATTCATCACACCACTCACTGATGTCTTCTTAATTGTCTCCCATGGTTGGGTGAGTGATTTATTTTTAGAATCTATAACTAACTGCTGCTGGGCAGTTGGAATGCAGGGAGCTGGCGGGGGAATATTGCTTCAAAACAAAATCACAAAATGTACGTTATCATTTGCCTATATCCATAAAATGGAGATATTTTTCCTGGCACCTCACCCAATTAGTGACTTTTATTTTTGTCAAGGAAGTAAAGTACTCCCAACATTTTAATCATGAAAGCATTTAGACTTCCACAACTTGCACAGGTTTTAGTCATTCTTTTCATATCCTCACACAAATATTTAAGTGTCACACTGGAAGATGCTGAGCTGGCAGAAATATTTGTAATTATAAGAAATGTAAGGGGTCACGAGTAGGAAACATTACAGTAGGCAATTTACCGGATAACATGGACCCTAGCTCTCTTGTTGAAGAATACAACAAAGCTATGACTATTGCCCTTGACGATATTGCCCCTCTCAAACTAAGGAAGAGTAAACCTAAAAAACATCTCAACTCATGGTTAACTCCACCCTTAAAAAATCTAAGACTAGTCAAAGGAAAATGTGAAACTGCCTGGAGATTCTCACCCTCAGCAGAAAATAAAACAAACCTTATCAATATCTCAACCCAATACAAAAAAGACATCCTCCTGGCTAAACAGGAGACGTATAACCATAGAATATCACAGTCTAAATCCAGCACCAAAGAACTGTTCACAATCCTAAAAGAATTAGAAACACCTATCCTACCACAAGAAAACTGTACCAAAGGCAAAATCTGGTGTACGGACATTCCGCATGCACTAACTAACAAAGTCGCTAGTCTACAAACTAAAATCGCCCAAAAGAAAGCTTCACTAGCACCTCTGTCCACTCGTAACAAAGTGCCATTGTCACATTGCAAACAAGAACTCAAACCATCCAACTGTAAGGGCAACCAATGCCCAGCACAACTCATCAAGGATGCTGCTAGAGAACTCGCACCCTTCATTACTAAACTTATCAATGCTTCATTCACATCAAGTACTGTCCCTAATAATCTGAAAGAATCTTGGGCACTACCCCTCCTTAAAAAGCAAACGCTTGACCCAACCATACCTACAAACTACAGACCTATAACGACTGTGCCATTTATTTAAAAAATCTTAGATAAAGTGGCATATATTCAAATCCAGAACTTCCTGGAATCTAACCTTTTACTACGATCTTGCCAATCTGGTTTCCGTCCTCAATATGGCACGGAAACAGGCCTAATTGATTTTAAGGCCCAAATAGATGGATTCAGAGATAAGGGCCAACTATCCCACCTCCTCCTTCTAGACCTTTCGGCTGCATTTGACTTGGTTGAGCATAAAGTCCTATGCAGCCACCTGGACTCCGCTGACCATTTTTCTTTTCCAAGGAAGCCATAATATGGACAGAGTAATTCCTGAGCAATAGGACTATGAGAGTCTTCTCACCCTCTGTATCAGCAGATCCTATCCCCATTACCTGTGGTGTACCCAAGGGATCCTGCGTTTTGCCGACTCTCTATAGTGTATTCACCAAGCCCCTCTTAACGAAATGGACCATTTGGGTATTGACTATACCAATTACGCAGATGATACCCAAATCCTCCTACCTCTTAAAAGAGATTACGCCAGGGACCTGGCCTTGGTGAATAGAATTTATGGCATCGTTCAGGCATAGATGGCTACCCATGGACTCTGCCTGAACGATGATAAAACAGAGCTCATCATCCTAGGCACCACGGCCCATTTGTCCAAACTAAATCCGGAATACGCATATTCCACCACTGATGGTAATGACATCAAAGTAGCCAAGGAGGTGAAGACCCTAGGCTTCTATCTGGACGCCGCCCTTAACTTTACGAAACAAGTGAATTCCCTGGCATCTTCCTCTGCATATACGTACAAACTAATCAGAGCAGGCAAACAATTCCTATCCACGAAGAGTTGTCTAATTCTCTCCAGAGCTCTGATATTGTCCAAATCGGATTATTGTAATGCCCTGTACATTGGTGCGAGCAAACACATCATCCAAAAAATACAGGTACTCCAGAACAAAGCTTTGAGAGCAGCACTAAATATAAAAAGAAAGGAACACATCTCCTCCACCAGGAGGAAATACAAATGGCTATCTACTTTTTGGCAAAATTCGCCTTAAAATTGCCACCCTCACCTATACATGCTTAAATAATAAAGCACCGCCCTACTTAATGGCTAAGATTATCAGAAAAACATCCTACAGACCGACCAGACCAGCCAATTCCAACTGTCTCCTTGTACCACACTTTAAACTCTCCACCATTGGGGGATCTAGCTTCCCAGTTAAGGCACCTCAACTGTGGAACTCCCTGCCCGCTCTCCTAAGAGAATATCAAACCCTCGCCAAATTCAGACAGAACATGACTGATTGACTGAAAGAAAATGACTAGTAAATAGCCATGCCACAGCGGCCACTACTTTGCAGATGCCAGCTTAAATATTTTTGCTATACCATTTACCTGATCTCAGGCTCTTTCTTACTGTATACCCTTTGTATTTTGATTCATACTACTTTGTAATTAGTCTTGCATGTAAACTGCATTGTATTATATGATCCTATGATGTAGGTCTTGTACCTTTGTAACTAAGCTGAACATATTCTTATGCCTTGCGCCCTGATACTGTAGGGTCTGGTGCACAATATAAATAAATAAATAAATAAATAAACAAACAAACAAACAAAACAAACAAACATTGGCATGTTGAGTTTTGGTAATACACTTTTATTGTCAAAATAAGACAAGGGTTTGGGGAAATCCTATCTATCCCTATCTCTATGAGGGGTTTCCCTACCTCAACAAAACTAAGGAACTTCTGTGCCAAGATATTAAATAAACAAAACGTTCAGTCCCGTGTCCAAAATCCTAAACGGACCCTTACACTCTAAACTGAATACAAGGTGAAATGGGGATTTCACCGAGCTATAAATGTATAGCTTATTCTAAGGTGCACAAAATGAAGAGAAAACAAAGTTCTACTAGGAAAGGGCTTCCCTTCCCCTAGATTGCTTACAGTGGGCTTGATAATTTTTTATCATAGGTAATGAGGCAAAAAACTGTTCTCTTGAGCTCTCTTGTATCCTTAAGGGGCATGGGTCTTCCCCACTTGTTACACACTTTCATATTTAAGGGTTTTGACTGCTGGGCTTCATCAATCCTTCTTTCTTGCCTGGTAGACTCACTGGTTGCCTGGTTCAATAACCTGCCAGGGCTTTCCCACTCTTTGTTGTAGATTCGTTTATCCAGCTTATCAAAATTCTCCAAAATTGTGTCAGCAACCCTTTCTTACTTTCACTGACTTTATTTAGGCTACTGTCTGTATTTGCAATGATTTCTCTGCCTTTGTTTAGGGTCTTTCCACAATGTTTGTGAGGATTGTATTGCCTCTACTTAGACTCGCTCCTTCAACAATGTTTGTTTTTTAATAATGTCTCTGCCTTTACTTATGCTTGTTCCTTTAACAGTGTTTGTTTCTGTAACAATTTCTCTGCCTTTACTTAGGCCCATTTCTTTAACAATGTTCATATCAGTTATGCTCTCTTGGGTAGTACACAGCACACAGCACTCGTTAAGAAGCAGCCCAGTAACTTGGTCACTCTCCCTAGGCTTACCAGTAGTGAATGGAGTCTTCAATGTTCCTTGTTTTTCTCCAACGTTGCTCCCATTCCTTTGGTAAGTTGTGTGTCCGGTGAGTTGTTCGCTTCCCGCTTTGCACTCTTCTGTCCTCGGCAGCTCTGGCTCCCCGCAGTTATAAAGCAGCAAACTTTCCCAATCTGGCTCTTTTGCACACTGTGCCCGTTGGCCTCTGCAGTGCACTCTGCAGCCTGCTTGCCTTCGGTCTCCTTCACTTTGTCAGCAACCAACCATTGCCTCTCCAATCGCTGGTTCTTTCGTTCTCTGTCATTTGGTTCTCCTGTGTGGTTCTTTAATATCCCAGTCTTTCTCAATGATTTCCAATTACTAGAACAGGGCATAGCTTTACAGTGCCCTGTCATCCTCACTATTCCATTCATCTTCCTCGTCTCAGTACTAAAAAGAGGGTGGAGGGGACAAACAAGATGTTGGGCTAGGAAAACCTGGGAAATCAGTATCAATATTACAATAGGCCATGTAGGAATGTTGCAACGGCAAATGGTTGTCACTAAAAGATATGACTGAAGGTGTTTTCTTGATTCAGTCTTTTTCTGTCTCCCTGGAGCCTATCCTATCCCATGTGGACCTCCAGCAGATAGCCACCCCCAAGGTCAGAGTCAGGTAGCTTCTGCCTTCCCTGGCCACGTAAGAGAGGCTTTCTTCTAGGGAATCAGTGACAAAGTTCAGCTTCATCACATAAAACAGTTCATTGTTATTTCCTTTTACTTCTCATGGTTGTGTGGACTATTCTGGCTTCTCAGGGATCCTTCCTCACACCCATACCTCTTAATCTTTAACTTTCCCCCATGGCGTGCTGATCAGATCTTCCATATGACAACAATAGCTAGAGCCTGCTCCTTTTGGACATGGATCTGGATTCATCAGTTTCAGAACTTAGTGACTGATTTCTGAGAATTCACATCTAAATGACACAGAAATTAGTAAACGTTGAATTAACAGAAAGTATGTATTTCAACAATCAGCTCAATTAAAGGGCTAGTGATTTCTGTATGTGCATGTGTCCCATTTTAGAAAGCACCATCTAAAACATCTAAAACTTGTTTTTCGGTCAATGACTCCTCAAGGTAGCTGTGTGTTCATCAAGAGCATTTCTTTTCTGAAGTTAGAAAATAATGACAAGAATGAACTTAAACATTATAGAATGTTTGAAAAGCAATTTACATGTTCAAGGTTTTAGTGTGTATCACCACCGGTTAAAGGTGAAGAAAATATATGTTTGTAGCAAAGTTATTTAAACTACAGATGCAATGCAGTCGCTTCAGAGGATACTTGAGGAACACATAGAAGCCATGTAACAAAGCTTTTTCAAAGACTAAGAAGACTTAAGCATGGCAAATTAGCAATTTACTGCACCATCATTTATGGTGATTCACAAAGTGACGTATTCACGATTAACAAAAAAGTAAAGCTTATGCCTGTGGAGCATGCGCAGGCTTTGTGTAAGGATATGCACACGTGCATAAACGTACACAATTGCCAATAAGGAGTACATCAGTAAAAGCGGAAAATCCCTTGGTATGTCTGCGAATTGTGCGTGTGTCAAAGAGGAGTACGAGTAAACCTTACAGGTTCCATGTAATAATGTTGCCACAAAAATATCGCCATACAAAAATATCGCCGAAAAATTGTCGTTTTTTGTGGCGACATTATTGCATGGAACATGGGGGGGGACTACCCCGCAACCCCTAATTTTTTTTTTTTTTTTTTAAATTGTTTTTGTTTTTTGCCCCTATCGCCACATATATGGTCACCCAAATAATATCGCCACAACATTTTCCCAGCGATATTGTTTACGGCGACCATATATGTGGAGTTATTACTACCTGATACCCCTTAACATGCATTCACAAGAGTTCAAGTTGTCTTGGAATCATTTGTGAGCACATTTAAGCTACACTTTGACTTTCCATGAGTAGAGTGATAGTCATGAAAGTGAGTACAAATTGATTTAGATGTCTGGTATGTGTTACGAAAGAAGGGGTAAATGAAGTAACCATAAAACGTTAACATAGATTTAAAAAAACCTTTTGCTATCTGGCATTGCATAGGCTTATTTAGGAGTGAGGTTAAGCCATGTACTGCCTGGAGTATATGTCAAGTAATCTGCATAACTTCAACTCTCCTCCCTTGTCACCCTATTCAATAGTTGAGGAATCCCTTAACTCACAACAGACTTTTACTTAAAAATGTTCACTCCCCCCCCCCTTTCTCCTTGTCCATCACTCGACCTATAACTGAACCTGGGCCTCTGGCCTCATCGTATATTACCACAATCATTGGACCTGTGTGTAGTGTCCCAGAGAGGACATGGTTAACAGAGCCAGGAAGCTCTGCCAACCAATGGGATGCAGGACAGTCCGCGCATGCACACTAGAGAGCCCACACAGAGGGCAGTTCGCAGCAGAGTGAAATGAAGAAGGTTGTCCCTCATAACGGCTCCTGTGTTTCTTGCCACTGCGTGGCATGTGTGCATACATGCTGCTTACCCTGTCAACCAGTGTTTCCCTCATGTGAAACCCCTGAGAAGCAGACAATGGTGACGAAGGTGGGATCCGTCTCCCAATAATGATTACCATTTCCCTAAGCAGTCCCCTTTCCAGATGATGGAGTGACAAGAGCCCAGCAGCTCACCACTGCCCTGAGAGCGACGAGATGTCAGAAGGTGAGCTAGCAGAGGAAGATGTGCACAGCGCAGCAGCATTTCGCCGGCCAGGACAATTTGACATGGGTGATCTGCAAGCCCTAGGGCCACGCTGGGAAAGGTGGATAAGAAGGTTCATAACACGTATGCATGGCACCAAGTCTCGCCTCAAGTTTTATGATCACATCTTCTCACATGAGGGCATGAGTCGAGGGCCGAGCAAGGTTGCTGCCATCTCAAAAATCTCATCTCCCAAAGACGTCAGCGAAGTCAGATCATTCCTAGGGATGGCCAGCTACTGTGGCCGGTATCTCCATGATATCGCTACCACCAGTGCTCCCTTAAGAGAACTCACCAAGCAAGGCTAACTGCTACAATGGTCACAACAATTTGAAGAAGCATTCACGCAGATAAAATCAAACATTGCCTCAGCAGAACGCATGGTGTACTTTGATCTGAACATGTGCACAGAAGTAACGGTGGACGCCAGCCCTGTCGGCCTAGGGGCAATTCTATTGCAGCATCAACCAGGGTGAGAATCCCCCAGGACTGTGATAGCATACGCCAGCCAGAACCTGTCTGAGGTAGAAGCAAGGTATTCAAAGCCCGAGAAGGAAGGGCTTGTCGCCGTATTGGCCTGCAAACACTTTCAGATGTTCCTTCTAGGGAAACCATTTACAATTCTAACAGACTATCAGGCCCTGGTAAACATTTACGGGAGTTCCAACTGCAAGATGCTCCCT
The DNA here is from genome assembly GCF_040938575.1 of Ambystoma mexicanum. Taxonomy (NCBI): domain Eukaryota; kingdom Metazoa; phylum Chordata; class Amphibia; order Caudata; family Ambystomatidae; genus Ambystoma; species Ambystoma mexicanum. Next base: position 879,361,245 of record NC_090924.1, on the reverse strand, counting down.
GCAATACAGCGATGGGGCCTGCGCCTACAGGACTTCAACTGTACCATTGTTCACAAGTCTGGGAAAGAGTTTAACCCTGCAGACCTCTTGTCACAACACCCCTTGCCACACCCATCCTCCAATGAATCCATTGCGGAGGAGTATGTCAAATTTCTCACCCATCAGGGCCCCCCAAGGACAATCATGGAAGAGATTATCTTGGAACACACCAGGCACGACAACCTGCTAACGAGAGTGCAAGAACTCATCAAATCCGGAAGATGGAGAGACACTGATCTCACAAGCACCCAAGGGAAAGGCTGTTACACAGCTGAGCTGCGAGCGTTTAAGAACATACGAGAGGAATTGGCAGTATCAGCAGAAGGACTCGTCATGTGAAGACAATGAATAGTACTGACCTGCGACAACAAGTTGTGGATCTAGCTCACAAAGGTCATCGAGGGGTGATGTCCACAAAGAGACAAGGAACACCATGTGGTTCCCCGGAACAGACCAGATGGTAGAGCGAACAGTCAACGCATGCCGCCTGTGCCAGAGCACCTACAGACCCAACCATCCGGAACCCTTACAAATGTCTGAAATGCCAGAGGGCCCGTGGGCCCACCTCACAATCAACTTCTTTGGCCCTTTTGGCGATCACAAATACTGCCTCGTCATCATGGACAAACATTCTCATTTCCCATTGGTGCACATGCTCTTGTCCACCGCAGCCTGCACTGATACCAGTGCTGGACAGCATATTCTCAGCATGGGGAATCCAAGAGGTTCTAAAGTCAGACAACGGTCCACCCTTCAGCAGCCTGAAGTTCGCAAGGTTCATGCAGTACATGGGCATCCACCACAGAAAAGTTACTCCACTATGACCCCAGGCCAATGACATGGTGGATATATTCATGACCAGCCTCAGGAGGGTTCTCCAACAAAATGAGTTGCAGCCAATGTCTCTCAACCAGGCGGTGTGCAACATGCTGAGGGACTACAGAAACTTGCTACATGGCACGACTGGAAAACGTCCACCAGAACTACTGTTCGGCAGACGGGCAAGGATCAGACTCCCTCACCTAGTCACTATTACGAATGAGGACACAGAATGTACTCGAGACTCTGATGCCCGCCGGAAGCAGGACATGAAGGATTACGCCGACAACAGGAGGCGAGCAAAGAGCTCCAACCTGCAAGTGCAGAAGACAAGACAAAAAGCTGAATCAAAGTTTGACCCTGAACATTTGATGATCTCCCATGTGAACGGGACAATGGTGACTGCTCGCTCTCCCAAAAGAGTGGTCATGGGAAATATCTCTCATTTCAAGCGGCACAGAGAAGAAGACCAGGAAGAAAGGGAAGAAAACAATGCTGCTTTACCGATTGCTGAGCCCCCGAATGAAGAGACGGAGGGAGAGCAAGAGAAGCGAGTGGCCCAGCCGACTCGATGCATCAGGAGACCAATACGCCTAATCGAGGAGATGTAAAGGGACAGAACCGTGAGTGACTTTGTTCTTTGATCCGAGTGGGGAGATGTAGTGTCCCAGAGAGGACACGGTTAATAGAGCCAGGAAGCTCTACCAACCAATGGGATGCAAAGCAGTCCGCGCATGCGCACTAGAGAGCCTGCGCAGCGGGCAGTTCGCAGCCAAGTGAAATAAAGAAGGTTGTCCCTCATAACGGCTCCTGTGTTTCTTGCCACTGCTTGGCATGTGTGCATACACGCTGCTTACCCTGTCAACCAGTGTTTGGCTCATGTGAAGGCCCTGAGAAGCAGACACTGTGGTGCCCTTGAGGGTTTGTATTTGTATTCTATTTTTCTTCTATAGTGCTTTACGTCAAGGTGCTTTTCAAAAATCAATGTGATGATACAATAGCTGCAAAGATGACAAAATACACCAGGACACAATAACAGAAAGAACAAAAGAACAGCAAGGGGAGGGAAAACATTAAAATAGTCCAGTAACCAAGAGCCCAGATGAAAAAATGAAGTATATTTTTTATACAATCGACCATTCAATCTTGGTCAAATGGCTGGAACAGATTGGTGTTTCAGGTGCTCCTTTGGCATGGCTTTCTTTTTATCAGAACGCCAACAGACGTTCTCTTTGTTCCCGTTTGCTTCCACTGCCACTTCTGTTTCTTGTGGTGTCCCTCAGGGGTCTTCTCTGTCTGCTCTTCTTTTCAATCTTTATTTGCAGCCCCTTGCAGACCTTTTCTCCTACTACAGCATCCGCTTCCAGCATACGCGGATGATACTCAGCTGGTTTTCCACCTCGCATCCTCGAACTCTGATCCTCCCTCTAAGCTTCGGGAGTGTCTTGCACGGATAGGGACATGGATGGCGGAAAACTGGCTGAAGCTAAATGGTGAGAAGACCGAGGTCCTTGTGACTGGCACTACTGATCACCGCTCTGTCTGGAACTTTGATTTGTGCCCAGATTTTGGCCCTCTTCTGATCCCCAGTGCTGCAGTGAAAAGTCTAGGGACTAAACCTCTTCCCCCAGGCTTGTGCAAGGCCCAGATCGCTGCGGTTTGTAGTGCTAGCTTCTTAACTCTAAAAATACAGAGAAAAGTTCTGCCTTTCTTCCCACCTTCTCACCTAGCTACAATTGTCACAGCCTCCACTATGGGCTCCTTAGACTACTACAATGGAATCTACCTTGGGCAACCAGATTTCCCAAAACTCTGCAGCACGGCTGGCACTGGGTGCTCCTAAGCCTACTCACTAGACTAATCTTTTGGTCACCCTTAATTGGCTTCCAGTCAGAAGTTGGATTGTTTTCAAGGTCCTATGTAGTGTATTGGGCTGTCCACTCGATAGGTCCTGTCTTCCTGCAGTCCAAACTCAAAGCATATGCCCCTTCATGTAGGCTGTGGTCTGTGTCAAGAAATCTCTTGGTGACCCACCGCTTCTGTAAGACTAGGTCCAGTGGTCGCGGGGTTGAAGATGACTCCAAGGTTTTTAGCCTCGCAGGTAGGTACGGGCGCAGGGCCAAAGGAGGCTGGCAGAGTGAAAATGGGAAAGCGGGAGCAGGGGTCCCATTGCGAACGATCTCAGTCTTACTGGCGTTGAGGCTGAGGTTGTTTGCAGCACACCATGACTGAATAGCGGACAGACAGTCAGGTATGAGCGAGGAGGAGAAGGTGGCTGAGGGTAGCCTGAAAGAAAGGTAAAGCCTGAAATATAGTGCCTTTTCCCATTTATATGGCCTCAAAGCGCTTTGTGGTAGGAATGCCCTCGGGGACCGAAGACCAGGTATGTGAATATTCTCAGAAAGGCTTCAAGTGTAAGTGTGGATTTGGACAAGATTAGGAATTAGGTGGACTGGCTAGGCTGCACTAAGCAACCCAAGAGGACAGACGAACAAGTTACTTACCATATCTGGTAACGTTCTTTCGATGGGATGTTCCTCGTCCTCCGATGTATTCCATATCTATGACAGGTAATGTCCACAGTTGTGCTGCTTTGGAAAATGTTCGGCAGAGGGTGTCCTGTGTCGATAGCGTCGATCCTATGTCCCTCGCGGGCCTCCGTCGAGCATCAACGTCATCGGATGTTATATATAGGACACACAACGCCCGCAGCCTCAGTTGTAGTTTTATCCCAGAACGTGTGGCACCAATCTTCTGCCAGTCTGACTGCAGATAGCCTTGCGGAAACGTAAGCTGCAATCGCATAGGAAAGTCTTCAGAGGGGCAGGTTGGCAGGGCGATGTGGAATACGTGGGAGGAACATCCCATCGAAATAAAGTTACCAGATATGGTAAGTAACTTGTTCTTCGAGGGGATTGTGTCCTCCGATGTATTCCATATCTATGACAGACTCCCAAAGCAGTACCAAACTATGGAGGTGGGAAAAGAATTTAGAAATTTAGAATACCCAATGAAATGGCAGAATAAAGATCCGCCTTACCAACGGCCAAATCCTGCCTGTGGATTGAATCCAGGGCGTAATGCTTGACAAAAGTATGTAAAGAAGCACATGTGGCTGTTTCACAAATATTCCGAATAGGAACACCCCGCTGAAGGGCAGTGGAGGTAGCCACGCCCCTAGTAGAGTGAGCACGTAATCCTACCAGAGGGTCCTTACCCGCCAAACGGTAACACTCAGTAATAGTGAGGATAATCCACTTGGACAAGGTCTGTTTGGTAACAGCCTGGCCCAACCGGTGTCCAGCATAACCGATAAAGAGCTGATCGTCCACTCTGACCTGGGACATCCGTGAAATGTAAAAGCTCAGAGCTCTCCTAGGATCCAACCTAAGGAGCCTCTTCTCATCCTTGCCAGGATGCGCAGGAGGATAAAATGCCGGAAGAACTACCTTCTGGCTTAAATGAAAATCAGACACGACCTTCGGCAGACAAAAGAAGGCCGCACCCGAAGGACAACCCTGTCCTTATGGAAAACAGTAAAGGGTGGGTTGGCCGAAAGTGCCTGCAACTCTCTCACTCTGCGAGCGGAAGTAACCGCAACTAAAAACACTGTCTTGAAAGACAACAGTCTCAAAGGACAAGAGTGCAAGGGCTCAAATGGAGCACCCATCAGAAACTTCAAAACCAAATTCAAATCCCAAACCGTCACCTGGAAAGGTGACGGCGGAAAGACATTAGTCAGCCCTTTCAGAAACTGCGAAATCAAAGGTATCTTAAAGTAAGAACACTCTTCAGACCAGCTCTTAAATATGGACAGAACCGCCAGGTAACCCTAATGGTATCCACTTGAAGGCCCTAAAGAAAGCAGAAAAGACAAAACCATAGGAATGTAACATCGAAAAAGATCAACATTCTGTCTCCTGCACCAGTCACAGAACTTACGCCAACGGCACAGGGACTTTGGAGCAACACCTCCATCACGTCATCCAGGAGGTCCCAATCCTTGTATCTCAACCTTTCCGATACTGACCTCTGGATGGAGAACCTGACCCACCTCCCTCGAGAGCAGATCCTCTTGGTAAGGAAGACGTTGTGGAGGGCAGATGGACAATTCTAGAAGATCTGGTACCACGCTCTCCTGGCCCAATCCGGAGCCACAAGGATCATGCGGGTCCCGAACCTCTGCAACCTCTGCAACATTTGAGGAATGACAGGGACTGGAGGAAACGCGTACAGCAGCGGGAATGACCAATCCACCACAAACGTTTCTCCTACGGCTTCTCTCGGAGGAAATTCCCTTGAGAAGAATCTCTCGCACTTCCGGTTGACACTGGTGGCGAAGAGATCCACTTACAGGGTTACCCAAAGGGCAAAGATCTCCAGAAGGACTTCCTGAGCCAACTCTCACTCGTGAGAGACTGTGCTCTGCCTGCTCAGAGCGTCCGCCGCCGCGTTTTCGTCTCCAGCCAGATGAACTGCAGGGATCGAAAGACCTTGTTCGATGGCCCAGAACCAGAGCTGCATCGCCTCCCTGCACAACGGGAGAGACCCTGTCCCCTCTTTTTTGTCGAGGTAATGCAAGGCCACTGTGTTGTCCGTCATAATCGGAACACTTTTCCCCCGTACAGTCGGCAGAAAAGCCTTCAGGGCAAGCCTGGTGGCTCTCAGCTCTGACAGGTTGATGTGGAGTCTGGACTCCGACAGAGACCAACGACCACTGATGATCAGCTCGTTGGCATGAGCACCCCATCCTGTGAGGGAAGCATCTGTCACAATCGTCACCTCTGGCCATGGTTCCCCCTTCACTAGGTTCCTTTCGTCGGCCCACCATAGAAGATCCTGTTGCGATTGAGATCAGAATCTGAATGGGATCCGAGAACTGGGACCACTGCAGTTTGAGAGCCCATTGCAGAGATCTCATCCGCAGACTGGCCTCCGGCACCAGAAAGATGCAGGATGCAATGAGGCCCAGCAACCTTAGGAAGTAGAAAGCCGGGAGACACTGGGCACCTTGAAACTTGTCCACCATCTGCACAATGTGATGAGCCCTGATCTGGGGAAGCGAACACTTCCCCAGGGCCGTGTTTAGCACAGCCCCGATGTACTGGAGCTGTTGGGAAGGTGTCAAATGCGACTTCTTGAAATTCAGGGAGAAGCCCAGCCTATGAAGGGTGCGGCAGGTGAGACCAAGATGATCCAACACTTGCTCGGGAGAGCGTGCTCGGATCAGCCAGTCATCCAGGTAGGGGTAGACGTGAATCCCCCCTCGCCTGAGGTACGCTGCCACCACCACCATGAGCTTGGTGAAGACCCTCGGGCGGAGGTCAAACCGAATGGCAGGACCTGAAACTGAAAGTGTGAGTCACCAGCCGCAAACCTCAGGTACTTCCTGTGCTTGGGATGAATCGGCACATGAAAGTATGCATCCTTGAGGACAAGAGACACCAACCAATCCTTAAGTTGAAGGGCCTGGAGGACCTGAGAAAAAGTAACCATCTTGAACTTGTCCTTCCTGAGAAGTTTGTTCAACCAACACAGTCCATGATGGGTCTCAACCTTCTGTCTTTCTTGGGAATCAAAAAATATGGGGAATACCATCCCTTTTTCCTCTCCGCCACAGGCACTAGTCCTATGGTGCCTTTCTCCAGCAGGGATAGGATTTCCTGCGCAAGGATTCGAATCCGGATGCTTCAAAGAGAGCTTCCCCGGTGGATTGTCATGTGGCCACTGAAGGAAAGGAAGGCAGTAGCCGTGGGCTATGGTATCCAGAACCCACGCATCTGAAGTAACGGCACACCATTCTCCGAGATGCTGTGCTAGCCTGCCCCCAAATGGCGAACCATGGGACATGGCCTCATGACTGAGATGTAGCGGCTGCAGCAGTGCCTGATGGCAATGGGGCAACTGCCCGAGTGGCTTTGGCACCACGATTTCCCTGACCACCACGTGTACTTTTTCGCAGACCCCTTTGACTGGCAGCTCCTCTTGATCTACCAAACAAGGAGTAGTATCGAAAGGAACCTCCCCTCCATTGCTGTCCCCTAGAACAAAAAGGTGGAGGTTGCCGTACTGCAGCGCTCAAAGACTTTGCTGCAGTTTAGGAGGTCTGCAACTTCTCAAGGCTCCCGTCAGCCTTGCTGCCAAACAAATGAACGCCATCAAAGGGCATGTTCAGAAGACGGGATTGCAAATCTGGGGCAAAACCCCACTTCCGCAACCACGCAAACCTGCGTATCATGGTGCTCGCAGCCATGGACCGGCTGACACTATTTGCCATGTCCAAACCCGACTGAAGGGATTCAGACATAGTATCCTTTCCGTCTTGCACAAGGGCCAGAAAGCCATCCCTTTCTTCCCCCTCGGGAATATGCTCAGCCGCCAAAGACGCACAGTTCCACAGAGTGTGTGTGTAAACTTCGACAAGGCACAAGTGGAGTTGGCAGACTTCAACGCCATACTCCCAGCAGAAAATACCTTTCTCGCCCAACCATCGAAGCACTTGTCGTCCCTATCAGGAGGGATCGTAGGGTACGCAGCCTGCTTCGAGGTGGCCGTCGCCGCCTGCACCACCAAACTCTCGGGAGTAGGCTGTGATAAGTAGCAGGGGTCACTACTGGATGGGCGGTATTTTTTCAGGAACGACCTGTTAACTGCCGACAGACTCTCCAGAGCAGTCCAAGCCGCTGCCACCCTCTTTTTCAAAGCAGTGTGAAATGGCAACAATGGGTCAGTGGATGGACCCTGATCCAGGATATCCGTCAAATCATCCTGATCAAACTACACTGCGGGGGCAGACCACCCTAAGTACTCCGTCACCATCGACATGAGACGCTGATAGGAAGATTCAGCATGCGCCCCAGGTTCCGGTCGTCCAAACTCCACCTCCGGAGAGGTGTCAAGGCCACTGCCATCATGCAAACACTGACGGAGTTACTCCATCTGACTATGCCCAGACAAAAGGTCATCAGGGACTTCAGGATGCACATGCAAGCCCATCTCCTGAGGAACAGAAAAGGGCTCAAAAACAGGCCTCACAGACTTACTGCGAGCCTTCCTTGCAGGTTCCACAGCCCTCAGGGGCACCACCGGAAAATCCTCCACAAATGGCGTCGAGGGTGCCAAGGGAATCGGCGTTGATGACGACCGAGGCGCTGATGCCATTGATGACTTCTTTGAGGGTGGAGCCCCTAGAGTCCTTCGACGCACACGGCACCGACGACTTCTTCGAGGATGGAGCCCCAAGAGAGTACTTCAACGGACACGGCGCTGATGGCGCCGACGCCTTCTTCAAAGGCTTCACAGGTTTCGATGGTCTCGATGGCGTTGAGGACTGGGACCTCGACCTGGCACGGCTATGGCGATCTCCCTTGTCCGATCGGGACCTCAATGGCTCCCGATGATCGTGCTGACCTCCCGACCCCAAAGGCGAGCGAGTGGTGGGCCAAGCACGTTCCCTGCCGGCTTCTTTCGAAGGAGCGGACGGAACTGTGCCTTGCGACTGAAAAATCGCTAACATCTGCTGGCGGAATGAATCCCATTCGACCAGCGATGAAGACTTGGTGGGACAAGTCAACCGTCTGGCGGAGTCCTCCTCCGACGAGGACGGGGAAGGCGACCGGTGACGGCGCTTCCTAGAATGCCTCGAAGAGGCAGAGGAATGGCGGGAACCACTACTAGATCGAGCACTGGATTTTCGCCGATGCTCAGAGTCGCCCCTAGAGTCATCATTCGAAAGCGCAGCGGACTTCGATTTACGGGGCTTGGACCCCTTTAATTTCCCCTTATGCTCCCGCAAGGCCTTAGACGACGAGGCACCAGAGGCAGATGTTGTGCGGGTCCGTGATGGACATTTTCGACCCGAAGTCCCGACACTTCTTAAAGCCCGGCCTTGGGGCAGTAGAGGAAGATGAAGACATTGTTCGAAGAGAAGAATTGAGCGCGCCGAGATTCCGAAGCAAAAACGTTTGCGGAAAAAATGGAACTGAGGCTACGGGCATTGTGTGTCCTATATATAACATCCGGTGACATCAACCCTCGACGGAGACCCGCGAGGGACATGGGATTGACGCTATCGACGCAGGACGCCCTCTGCTGAAAATTTTCCGAAGCAGCTCAGGTGTGGACATTACCTGTCATAGATATGGAATACGTCGGAGGACACAATCCCCTCAAAATGTGGGTTGGTGCTGAGGGAGGTCACGACAGAGTGCTAGTGCAAGAGACATCATATGTGATCAGCTAGACCAAAAATTGTCATACGTTGTCACTGCATTCTAATGGCAGAGGTGTTGAGGCAGGTCTGGTGCAAGGGTGAAGTGGTTATGTTGTCCATTAGATGTTTTAGTTTAGATTTTCACTTGGCTAATTAGGGGAATCAGGCCTGGGGCTCTTCTCTGACCAGTAGCGGCCATCTGAATATTCAGCCCCTTTGTTACTCTCCCTTCTTCCGTGTTCATAGGGTTCATGTGTGGCCGCCTAGAGTGACTGGGATAGATGACTATGTGGGCATCCTCCTCCTCCTTTTGTATTTTTAATTATTTGTTTGTATATAGCGCTTTATGCCAAACCCCTTTACATGATTAAAATGGTGCAACAAATGTCAACATGAAGAAAAACAAGTAAAGCATTGGAAGATAAAAGGTGTTCTTTGAGAAGAGGAGGGGACAGAGAACAGAGCCCCCGTGGAGAGGGACACTAGATGTTAACTTGCTGGATATCTCCTTGTGACTATACTTCTTGCAGGCACATTCACCCATTCTGCTACATGTGTCCCACTGTCAGCATTTACCTCAGAGGGTCAGGTGATCATTCCTCTGGTCAGTGTGTAACTATCCCAGGAATAGCAGCACTTCCCCAGCATTCTCACAGCCTTTGCAAATTAGAGCATGCATACATGCAGCGAGGACTGTCTTCGATATGTTATTTCTCTTGCTGCACGAAATGCTGCTGCCCACATAATCAGGAACACAAGTGAAAGACTAGAGTGCTTGCCACAACTAACTCCACTCACGTCCCTGCGGTAGTTTAGTTTGTTTATTTGTATAGCGCAACCAAACGCTGGGGTAACTGGGCGCATTAAACGTATAGAACAACATAAGTTACAGAAGGTTGTACAAACAATATGACAGTAATACATACAGTAAATAGCATGTGGGTCCAGGTTACAGGATGGTCTGAGTCTTAGAATAGCACAAATGTTATAAGATGGACCAAGTTACAGAATGGTTTGAGTCTATGGATAACACCAATGTTGCAAAATGACGGAATTTAGTGAGGGCAGATATCAAATTATGTGTGTCTAGGTGTCGATGTGGTACTTGTCCGGGATTAGTATTGCTGGGTCGTGAGCAGAGCCTTCGTCTTGGCTCTGAACGACCAAAACGATGAGTCGGCTCTAACGTCCGTGGGGAATGAGTTCCAGCATTTCACAGCTAGCACAGGGAAGCTTGCTCCCCCTGCTGTTTTCAGGTTGAACTTAGGAATGTTTAGTTGGTGCAGATATGCAGATCTGGTCGGTCTAGAAGTGATATGTCTGATAAATTTATCTGATAAGTAACGTGGGGCTGTCAAGGAGAGACATTTATGCGTAATGACGAGTGATCGTAATTTAATTCTGTTTAGCATGAACCACTGGTGTAATGGAGGCCCCCGCAGCCCCTGTGGTGTGTGGGGCCCCGTTAGCACATGTCCTGGGAGAGGGCCCCACTTGGAGAAAAGAAAAACATTTTTTTTTAATATTTCTTTTTGAATTCACTCTGCATTCATAAATAAATAGTTTCTGCAACAGAAATACTTTTTTTTAGGAAAGCAGAGTGTCTACAAAAATAAACTTTCTTTTTGAAGTCCGAGGTTTCCCCCCACCCCATGACATGGAAGACCCCAGGCTGGAGGCCTCCATGTCATGGGGCCAGGGGAGCCCTATGACTTCAAAAAGAAATAGTTTATTTTTTAAGTCACTCTGCCTTCATAAAGAAATTATTTCCGTTATGGCTCAGTCCCTAATGGAAATAATTTCTTTATGAAGTCAGAGTGACTTCAAAAAGAAACAATTTATTTTTGAAGTAATAGGGCTCCTCTCAACCCCATGATGTGTGTGTGTGAGTGTATTTTGAAAGTGTGTACTCTTAAATGTGTAGGTGACTGCCTGTGTGAGTGTATGGTAAAAGGGTGCACAAAAATGTATGGGTGGCTGGGTGTGCATGCGTGCACAATGAAAGGGTGCACACTTAGGCAGCCTGCATGGTGAAAGGGTGCACACTTAAATGTATAGGTGGCTGCCTGTGTGAGTATATGGTGAAAGGGTGGACATTTCATTTAAATGTATGGGTGGGTGCCTGGGTGTGTGTGCCTCTATGGTGAAAGGGTGCACGCTTAAATGTATGGATGGCTGGGTGTGCGTGTGTGTGTATGGTGAATGGTGCGTGTGCCTGTGTTCCGGGGCGGAACAAAACCTACATTTTGAGGGGGCTGATCCTTCACCGGCGGTTGGGGAGGGGAACACTTATTTGTGTGGGGACATCTAACTTCTTTACACATTTTAATGAGACTGTTCTAGTGCGACTTCAATGTTACAAGCAGTTAACTCTCTCCTTTAAGTCAGAAAGCACCCAATTATGGACTGATGTGAGAATGAGAGGTCTCCTGTCCCCTATCTACCCTTCCAATCACTCCCCTGACATGCATTTACTAAACTAACATAACAATTTAAATTGCCTAAAAAATGTGATATTTGAATGCAGGTACTAACAGTGAAATGCTTTACGTTAGTTATTGCTGGGCCCTTGTTATCAGCGAAACCCAGGTGCCGTTTAACATCTGTGTCCTGTTCTGTCCGGCAACTGCTCAGCCAGGTTGAGTCAACATAGCCCAACATTTCAGGAGGGAGTACTGAAGCCCAGTCAACTCAATGGTGTTATGCCACTACTTGTGTTTAATGCCTTGATTACTTATTTGTAATCATCATTACTCCTAGCCCTATTCTTCCTCGTCCCTGTACTTGTGTATGAGGCAATCTGCCTCATACACAAGTACTGGAATGAGGTAGAGGTGCATGGAGGTAATGCCTGACTCAGCTACCTGTAATTTTATTTTCATTACTCCTAGTCCCACTCTTCCTCATCCCAGTACTTAGCTATGAGGCAAGGAGCCTCATACGTAAGCTCTGGGACAAGGAAGAGGGGCGTGAAGGTAATTCTGGGCCAAGAAGTTGATTTTGGAGGTTGGGGTAGGGGGTGGGAGGGAGAGGACCTGTGTGAGGGGCAGGATTGTGCGATAAATCATAATGGTTGTCCGTGTCCAGGCTAAGCAGGCATGATATGTGTTATTAGTGGCTAGAGTCATTTTGGTGCAGCCAGTCTAGTCATTCCTCAGTTTAGTATGACTTTTCTTTTACTGAGCATTTCTGATAAAGCAGTCCTGCTAAGTGTAATTACCTAGCTAGACTGGCATTTGGGTACTGCCAGTCTAGCCATTTCTTACTGCGGCATTGTATATTTTTCTGGGCATCTGTGATAAAATATGATATCATATGATATAAGTCATTTATAACATGCCTGTACACAAGTGTTTCTAGGCGTGACAAGACAAGGGAGGGAAGACAGAAGGAGGACAAGACAAACAATATTACTAAGCCTTGTGTCATTCAGATCGTGCATGTGTGAGAAAGAGACATGCAAGGGGAAAGGGAAGGGGGAAGTGCAAGGAAGAGGGGAGGGGAAAACATGGCAGTAATGCTCTGAGTAAGTGCAGCGCGGCTCTGGGTAGTGCAAGCAGAACAAGGGGCTGTAGGGTAACAGTTACAGCCCCTAAGTGTGTGGTAGTCCCAGAGGCAGTACAAGGGTGACTGATCAAGAAAGTGCCTGGACTCAGTGAGACTCTGAAGCAACCAGTCGGTACAGCAGACAGGTAGGTCGGGTAGGTCAGCAGGGGAGGGAGAGAGAGAAAGCAGAGGAGAAGAGGAACGTTTTGAGATGCTTCGGTACTTCAGGTGGTCAGCTCAAGTTTGAGAAGGGCAGGGAGGCCATTCCAGAGGGAGGCACCTGCAGATGAGAGAGGTCTACCCCCACTCTCTGCCTGGAGAAGCGTCTAACTCTTAAAGAGTTGGCGCTAGCTGGGGGAAGGGCTCGAGAATTAAGGTATTTAGAAGAGAGCGTTGGATGCAGTATGGGGCCTGACCCCAGAAAGCCTTGTGGACAATGCAAAGGGTCTTGAACTTGATCTTTGCAACCACTGGGAGCCAGTGAAGAGATTTCAGGGCTGGAGAGATACGATCCCTGCGCTTGAGGCCAAGGATAAGTCTTGCAGTCCTGTTCTGGATTAGTTGCAGAGGGCAGAGAGTAGAGGAAGGCAAATTGAGAAAGAGGTTGTTGCAGTAGTCCAGCCTAGAAAAAAACATGGCTCTGGAGACAGCAAGCTTCTGGGGGGAAGTGAGAAAGGTAAGAGTCAATTTGAGCAGGAGCCGCTGGTAGTGGGACTTCTTGGCGACGTCCTAGATGTGAGGAGAGAAAGAGAGAGTGGAGCCGAAGATGACACCAAGGTTGTTTGCCTTGCAGGAAGGCTAAGGAAGAGGGCCCAAGGTGAGTGGACAGAGTGAGGGAGGGAAAGCACGGGCACGGGTTCCAGTGAGAAGGATCTCTGTCTTATTGGCATTAAGGCAGAGATTGTTGGAGGCGCACCAATCCTGAATCGCATATAGACAGTCAGGAATAAGCGAGGGAGGAGAGGAGACTGAAGGAAAGCTGAGTGTCATCCGCATAACACTGAAAGTTAGAGGAGAAGGTAGAGATCAGGTGGCCAAAGGGGCCAAGTAGAGGTTGAAAAACCAGGGTGAGAGGCTGGAGCCATGGGGAACGCCACAGGTAGAAAGAGAGGTGACAGAGAGAAAGGGACCAAGTTGAACCTGGGAGGGGCAGTCCAAGAGGAAGAAGGTCAGCAAATCCAGGGCCTGATCCGTGATGCCCAGGTTCTCACGTAGTCGATTGATCAGGATGGCGTGGTTGACTGTGTCAAAGGTAGAGGAAAGATCCAGAAGGATAAGGACAGAAGTTATGCTGGAATCAAGGTTAGAGAGCAGATCTTCACACGTGTTCAGGAAAGCATTTCCCATGCCTCTGGCAGCTCTTAAGCCAGACTGATGGGCATGGAGACAACCAACAGATTCAGTGTGGAGAGTAAACTGGGAGATGGCCAGCTTTTCCAAGAGTTTGCCCAGGAAAGGGCTGATGGAGATTGGGCAATATTTTGCCGGGCAGGTAGGATCGGCAGACGGCTTCTTGAGGAGTGGGTGCACAAGGGAGTGCTTAGGGGGAGAGGGGAACGTACCAGTGGTGAAAGAGTGATTACAGAATCAGCCAGGGCTGGGGCAAGGGTGTCAATATGGTCCTTGATGGTTCTGGAGGATCATGGGAGCACCTGTTTGGACAACACTTTCATAGATCTGACTTGTCTAGAAATTTTGTTGGATGTCAGAGAGAAAGAGGAGAAAAAAGGAGGAAAGGTAGAGATGGCCAAAGGGGGGCCGAGAGAGGAAGAGGGAGAGGAAGAGGAGATAGAGGACAGGATGTCCAGAGTTTTGGCCAGAGCCATACACAGGTGCTGGAGGGAACAGGAGAGGTAGAGACCACAACAGGATTGACCAGTTCCTTGCAGATTTTAAAGAGTTTGGTCGTGTCGTTAGAGGCCGCAGAGACCCGGGCTTGAATGTGTGCTCTCTTCTTGATGAGTGTTATTACTTCGACTGGCATTTTAGTGCAATCAGTCTAGGTATGTCTAAATGTGGCCTGGCATGCTTTACTGTAATGTTATTACGTGTCTACATTGTGCAGCCAGTGGGACATGTTTTCAATGTGGCATGGCATTTTTTATAGCAAAGCATTAATGTTCCTGTGCATTGTTGGTGAATTGCTTGTATTGGATTGGTGTTACCCTACAAAACAATTGCAAACACTCTTGCTCTTTAGCCATTTTTTCTCAGCAAATGTGCTGTATATTGCATTAAAACACATATTGGGCCTCATTACAAGTGTGCCGGACCGATAACAACAGTGCCAGTAAGCCTACCGGCAGACTAAGTATCTGCCTGCCGGAGTAGCTGTGCCCGGCAGGTCTGACCCTGCCGGGCAGAGCACCCATGGTATGCAGACCATGACAATGGCACCGGAACCGTTATTAACGGTACCGGTGCTTGTGTGTTCCCCATTCCCATAGAATCCTATGACCAGCAGCTGGCTTCCCGGCTGCAGGGGTTGTAATACCCCGGTGTTACCGGGAAGTCAGGCGGTGGTAATTATTTTCGGGTCTGACGGCAACCCGCCAGTATCACCGGCACGGTTACTGCCAGACCCATAATGAGGCCCATTTATATCTTTCTCCTAGTACAGGTTAGGCATACCCCTTCAGCAGCACGTTCATGCGTATTGGCAAGCTTGATAATCTAAGCCTGCCGTGGCACAACACGTGATTTGTTGCCGAGTTGGGGGGCCTCAGCATGGCTCACAGGGGAGCCCCCACATTTTGTGTTACGCCACTGGCACAAACTACTTTCCAGAGAGAGCCTTGGACCTCTGAAAGGTCCACACCTTGATTACTACTTTAATCATACATATTAAACAATGCTATTTCTGTAATCTTTGGTGCGCAGGCACGCTTCCATCCATTATGCAGAAAGAGATAGCAGGATAAGGGCTGATGCTTAGTAGAGTCTGATGTAGGTCCAGTGGTGGGCAACGGAGAGAATGGCAATTCTTGCGTAAAGGACTGCATTGAGGCAAATGATATTTTTCAGCTATTGAAGGAAGCGAGAGAAGCTGTGATTGCCCTTGCCATCAGAAGCACCAACCAATCTTTGACACGGGTTGGGACAGGCAAAACAAATGCCAACAGTTGGATTCTCTGAGAATATGCCCCCATAACATCCAAGGAAAGCATTCGCACGAAGACTGGGGAACACCGAAGATTTCATGACCTGAATGAAGCTTAGAGGTCAAAATGCATTCATGAGTTTGCATGAAACCAGACACAAATAATGAAGAGGAAAAAAATCACGAGTTCAGTTCGTTCACAGAAAGTACTCCAGGAGCTATTCAGGCTGGGAATGCATAAAGGTGACAGTTCAAAGCATTAATACATTTCCAAGTGTGCATCGAAAGCTGTGATCACATACATTTGAAATGAAACAGTGTGTGAGCGAGCACCACGAAACTGAAATGTTCATATGCTATATGCAACGCTCTCAGGTGGCATTAAAACATTCCATTTTGGAAATGAAAGAATGAACACTGTTAAACCCTCTGTTGCGTAGATACTCGCGAGCACACACGTCATGGGAGAAGGAGTACCTGTGGAATGCTGAGGTCCTCCAGCTGGTCCTGGCCAATCTCGCCGAGCTGCCGAAATGTCATGGTAAAGTCTGCCTGTGTGTCCTCCATCAGCTAGGGGCGGAAAAATCACAACGTCCTTACGAGAAATCGCTTCCGGTCGCCAAAAGGTCAGGTGATATCAGTAAAATAAGGGAGACGGAGAAGAACATAAATATACTCACGTTTAAAAAGAATTCAATTAAAGTTTTATCGCCTTCGCTTTCTCCCAGGAGGCCCAACTTAGCTCTGAACAGTTCGTAAAACCTAAAGCAGTGAGAAGACAGTCATTAACCACAGGCAATACTTGAGATGTTTGAAATGTCCTCTATCAATGACCTACCTGTTGTAATATAACTGTGGATAGCCTTCAAGGACGCGTAAAGCCCTGTAAAAGGAATTCAAAAAACATGTTTGTAAATCCAACGAAAACTTCATTGCACTCAATTTAATTGTTAGAGGATAGCTGGACCGGCCAAGGTGGGGACCAGCCCATTTCAAAATGCTGTGTGCCTTCCCCAACACTCGGCGTAATTCGTTCAAAATGTTCATTGGTCAAGGCTGACACATTCGGCAAAGTTCGTCCACATTTACGAAAGTGTTTTTACTTATTGGGGCTTCTGACAAGTAACATGCAAAACATCCCATTTCCAATGTATGGGCTTGCTTTCCTGAGAATTCTACAGCAGCTTGTTTCCTTACTGCTCTTAAAAGTGGGGAATGGTGGAACTGGATGTTAATTGGTGATCAGCCCACTTGGTTATTGCTGCTGCTTGATGCTGTGCTATCTGATCAGGGGGGAAGAGGGAGGGAGGGAGGGTGCTAATGGAATTTTGGACGGATGTTGCTGATTTTAACTGTCTAATGGTCTGTTTTTTGGGGAATTAGTGGGATGGATTTTGCTTTAGCTCAAGGATGATTTTTGGAATCAAAAGGCTAAAGGTTTATTTTTTGGTGGAGTGGATTTTGCTGTAGTTTGTGGATGTTCTTTTTGGAACAGAAATGTTAAAGGTTTATTTTAAGTTAATGATTATTTTATACATATTTGACTTTTAACCAATAAAACATATCATAAAAAATAATAATAATGTACTACTGCTGCATCATCAATACTTTTAAAACATGCAGACAAATTACAACAGAGTTCACAATAGTGTGAAATAGAAGATAGGTATATCAGTTACTTTTCATCTGGAAAGTTATCCGTCTCCCAATATGTACAGTGAAAAAACGATGAAAAAACGACAAGTGATTTAGAACCTGCTTATAAAAGATGTAATGAGTTCTTACTTTACATTTTGTTAAATAAATTCACATTTTTACATCCCAAATTTGTCATATCCCATTATCATGCCGTATGTAAACCGTGTATGGTCCTTTAGAGGGACCCGAGTTAATCGTTTTCCGTTGCCATTTTGTGCACATAAAATGTACACTGCACGTAGTATAATTAAACATAATGTAGAGTATGGCACTCAACATCGCATGCAATGAAAACTAAAGGTGGCTTGATAGCATTCTAAGGTGTAGAAGGCCCTGGGCGAACCCTGAACCAGAAATGTCCTTCGACTTGTTTTTATTCAACGTGGACCCACATTGCACTCTGCAAGTGAACATGGCAATCAGGCCCATCCCCTCTAGCCCAGCCCCCTCCCCCACAACCCCATAAGAAAATGTGGAAAAAAGGGTTGAACTGGTGATTTGAAATACACAAATATAGGGATTAAAAAGTAGTATGAGACATCAAAAACCTAAAATACAACATCCATGTATTTATTTGTATTTATTTATTGTATATAGTTCTAAAAAGAACTTTTGCAATACTTTGACATGAAAACTACCAACATATCAAACTTAACATCTTTACAAATCCATCAATCACTTATTTTTTAATATAAATAGTACAATTAGTGCATCCTACATCGACAATACTTCTTATAAATAAATATGAATAAAAGCAATTAATCATATTATACAATTTATAACTGAAGCTATTCTTCACCAGTCCCATAAATGGCACGATGGACAATTCACTAGTATTTGAAATGAATGCGATTCAGAACCGGCAACCAATGAAGGGAACGTAGACAGGCAGAGCACCCACCAATGGGAGGATTGAGTAGCAACACTAGCAGCAACATCTGCAGACAATGAATACAATGCATTGGCTGTGCAAAAAAAAGGAATTGGTAGTAGTCCATACTGCCAAAAATGAAGAAATCAACGACTGGAGCACGCATAAGAGCTGGTTAGTACAGAAGGACATTCTGAAGGATTTTAATGTTAAAGTATATAGATTGACAGACCGCACTGATTTCAGCTTCGGCGGACAGAAATCTTATAGCCAAGGTCTTTTACCACTCAAACCGGGGCAGGAAGAGGTCCAAGTGAGGAAGGCCAAACAGAGGTCACTGATGGAGGACCTATGACCAGCACCTCAGTCCTGTCCCTGTTCAACTACAGACATTTGTCGCTCATTCAATACTCCACAACCTCCAAGCAGAGCCTGAGGCGAAGAGCAGTCCCAGGCTGTGCGAGATCCATATGAATGATGATCTGAGGAGTGTCGTCAGCGTAAGAGCAACAAAGGAAACCGCAGGGTTGGATGAGCTTAAGTGGCTGAATATAAAAGTTGAACAAAATGGGCTAAAGGGCAGAGCCCTGTTGGACTCCACAGACCAGAGGAGCCCAGCAGAGAGATGAGGAAAGAGGAAGAGCAATTGGGCCTGATTCGTCAAAAAAAGCTGAACCAGGACAACAATGTGCCATAGACAGCGACTGGATTCAGGTGGTTAAGCAAGATGGTATGCTCAATAGTGTCACAGTCAGCAGATAAGTCAAGCAAAACAAGTGCTCCAACGCTGCCCTGATCATAGTCGTATATGATCATCAACTACAGAGAAGAGCAGTTTCTGTGCCACGACCGGGGAAGAAGCCAGTTTGAAAGGGTCAAAGAAAGACGCACGTTGAAGAAAAGCTCTAAGCAAAGGGGTGACCAAAGATTCCAACAGTTTCATCAAGAAGGAAAGAAGAGCTATATTGGGGCGAAAATTAGCAGGAAGAGTAGGATCCAAAGAAGATTTCTTCAATAAAGGAATCACTAAAGCATGTTTCAAAAAGGATGGAATAGTCCCAAATGTAAAAGAATGATTAACAACCTGAGTGACTAAGGACGCAATAGAAGGCATAATCCCTTTAAGAATGAAAAGATGAATGAGGTCCAAGGGAGAAGCAGATTTCATACGGTTGGTGGCAGCAATAACATCAGTTGGCACAAAGACTTGAAAACTATCCCAGAGATTGCCTGGGCTAGTTTCACGGGCTCATGATTAGCAGATCTAAAACCCAAAAATAGAATTCTATCTCAAATAGTCATCATTTTCTCAGTAAAATAAATGGACAGAGAGTTGCAAAGAGTTAGAAAAGGAATACTATCAGTTGTGGAGGAGGTATGGAGGAACAAGAGCGCACCAGAGTGAAGAGCTCATTAGGTTGGTTAAGGACAAACTCCACCCGAGCGGTATAAAAAACGCACTTTGCCTCATAAATCTCTTTTGTGATAAATGGTTGTAGCGTGCTTAAAGGAAGCCTTAGCGGCTAGGCAGTAAGTCCGTCGCCATTTTCACTCTGCCTGTCTCTGAGAGTGCCTCAATTACGCCAGGTGAGAATTCAACTATGGCTTGGAAAAGCGTGTATGCTGTTTGGCTGAATTGGAAGGAGTAAGATGGTCAGCCGTTGCACAAAAAGCTTGTGAAAGATTAACTAGACCCACAGCTTGTGCATTTACACAACTGGAACTGCGCACTGGGCTGCTGCAGCTGCCGGCTTGTGCGAGTTTTGAAATGTACAGATAGTGCCTGCAGAAGAGTTGGTGAGCAGGTGTTGGGCAACCAATGGGCGGGAACTGCCTTGATGAAGCCCAGTTACTGGAGAAACATTAGCACATGCCACCATTTGGATGATGTTGGTTTAGGAAGGTTAAAATAGCCTAGAATGATTTAGGACTGTATTTATGTACCTAAGGACACACGTTTTTAAATAAATTAAGCTACTTTGTGTATATACTTGTGAATTGGGATTAATTATTATTAGCGGGCAACGCTACCTAACTACTCTGGATTTATATCCAATTTGGCTTTGGCCCTTAATTCTCTCAATGTGTAAGCTTGCTATATGCTGGCACGAAGACGAAGTTCGCACCAACAATATGTGAGAAATAAGGTGTCTCACTTGCTAGTCCCCGGGGATCTCTCTCTTAGGAAGCCAGAGCATGGCCATCGCCTATGGATCCAGACCAGACCCTGGGGGTGGACCAGTGAGGGAGGATCACCTGGGTGAGGGTTCCTCGAAAAGTGGGAGTGGGACACCTGATGGCAAGACGCTGTATACCCCTCCCTGTAACACCTTTACCACATCCTACCCGGTAAGATATTTAGGAACTCTACCCCCCTTTCCTTTCGTGAACACTTTCACACGGACAGTCCCCTGTGAGAGAAAACAGACTAACACCTGAGCACTGGACCTGACATGTCCCACTACTATGGTCAGGCAAGGTCACTGTCATGCATGCTGGACATTTTACCTCTGGATCTGTAACTCTGTCTGCACGCAGAACGGGTTATGCTCATAGAACTGCTAGAACGTTTTATTCGAGATGGAGGTTGTTTGATGTACTACCGGGAAAATGACGTCTGCATTATTTACGTCGCTGAATTCACGTGATTTAGGATAGTCGTGTGTGTTACGGCAGAACGTTCATAAGCAGCGTGGATACGTGGCTCGCTGCTTCTGATTGAACATTTTGGCGTCTTGGTAGCTGAACTCTTCATCTGCGTCTTCGCATACCGTCAGTTGCTTCCTTGGCCTTCATCGACGTGTTTCCTTCACACGCGATCTCCTTTATATGCCTTCAGCAGGTTTCGTTAGCGCGTCTTCTCACACGCGGGTTCCTGTTCCATTCGCATGCTGTTTTCCGGTCCGCATGTAAGTTTCCACTTTCACTCTCACACGGATGCTGGAACTCTTCAAGCGCGGCTTCCTGGCTGTGTGTACTTGGTCTGCGTGTAAAATCCCACGCGGATGCTGGAACTCTTCAAGCGCGGCTACCTTGCTGCGTGTACTTGGTTTGCGTGTAAAATCCCACCCGGACGCTGGAAGTTTTCAAGCGCGGCTGTCCTTGCTGTGTGTACTTGGTTCGCATGTAAAATCCCACGTGGACGTTGGAACTCATCGAGCGCAGCTGTCCTGGCGGTGTATATTCTTGTCACGTGTATCCAGCACGTGGTTGGTTTGAACCTGTGAGGAAATAATAGGTGGACTCATTTCAATTTTGTTCTGTTCTTTTTGGGAAATGAAGGTTTATCTACTACTTTTATTTGAAGGTGACTGTGCACAGAACTATGGACGCTATTCTGTGGTGCACCAACCCGGTATCTAGCATGAGCCTCGTGCCGTTCGGGATAAGTCTCCCTTACTAACCTTCCCTCCTTTGTCGTTGGTTCTTTTCCTGGATTTCTTCATAGACTTTGGTGGATACTCCAGTTCTAAGCCTACAGGTTAGTGTTGGAATTAGCGTTATTGCCATTCTATCAGAGAGGTTAGTTGGGATAGTTTCTCATGATGCTTTATTTTTCCTGGGCTGCCTTCCTATTACTCTTCCACGCCCTTTCCAGTGATCCTTCTCTCTGCCTGTTTTACCAGTCAGAGAGTTGTATCATTTGGAAGGTCTAAGTTGACATCACTACTATCAAATCGTGTGAATTCAAGGATCTGGAAGACCCCCATCAATTGTATCCTTTTTGTTTACCGTATCCTTTTCATAATATACTTTGGTGATTTATGACAGAATCAGAAGCCATGGAGGGTACGGATCCTTTAACGGTCTTGACTCAATTAATCACAGATTTGAGAAATGAAATGATTACGGCACAGGACACATTGCGTCATTGTATGGATGTTATGCAAGACGCTATTCGGGCTGCTTCTCAGGGAACACTGGCTCCAGCTGCCATTGCATCTGGATCCGGTAGACCGGCACCACAACAGGAAAGCCTTCAAGTGGTTATGCCAAAGCAGTTTCCTTTGGCTCCTCCAGAAAGGTTCACAGGATTTCCCAAAACCTATAGAACCTTTGTCAATCAGTGCCGACTCCATTTCCTGTGCCGGCCTAACTCATTTCCTGATTTAACTACAAAGGCGGCCTTCGTGCTTTCCCATTTGGGGGGCACAGCTGCTGCTTGGGCTAATCATTTATTGGAGACAAACAGTCCTTTGTTGTACGATTGTGACAAGCTTCTATCTGCCATGAGCAAGGTCTTTGATATGCGTTATGCTACTCAAGCCACAGATTTGGAATTGCTTAATCTACAACAAGGTAACCAAACACTATTAGCTTACATAGCCAGATTCAATCAATTAACCGCCGAGACCCAATGGCCTGAAGATAAGAAAACCGCAGTTTTTTACAAGGGTCTTTCAGAAGACATAAAAGACGCCTTGTCTACAGTTCCTGTGGTCCCTACGGGGTTCATAGAATTGCTCGATCTGATTCTACAAATCGATGCTCGAAGAAATGCACGCAAAGGAGAGAGAAAACCATTCTTGCAAGCATCAGTTCGTTCTGAGGTACCAGCAGCCTCATCAAATGACCCTGAACCAATGCAAATCGGTGCTGTGAGAGGCCAATTATCTAATGCAGAAAGGGAAAACCGTAGAAAAAAAAATCTTTGCATGTACTCCGGTTCGTCTGAGCATTTACTGGCGGCATGTCCCAAGAAACCAGTTAAGCGTTCGGGAAACGCCAAAACTCAACACTAGAAGGAGTCCCTGTGTCGAGTGTACATCGGACTCCCGTACCATTCCAGCTTACACACCTATAGGTGTAGAGGTGACGTTACTTTTGTTGATCAAGAGTTAGTTTCCAGGGCCCTGGTTGATTCTGGAGCCACAAATAATTACATCGACATTACATATGCTAAAAAATGCTCTATACCTTTGATAACCAAAAACAAACCTGAAACGGTGAGCACTGTGGATGGGTCAGTCTTGACTTCAGCTATGGTCACTCAGGAGACTGTACCTATTCGAATGACTTTATCAAATGGGCATTCAGAGGAAATGGTTTTTGATGTCATCGCGGCTCCTCATTACAAATTATTGGTTGGTCTTGCCTGGCTGACTCTTCATAATCCAACCATTGACTGGGTTACGGGATTGATTCAATATCCTTCTGTCTATTGCAACAAACATTGCTTTACCAGTCCAGGGGTGTCATCCAAATCACATATTCTGGCCTCTATGGAGGGAGGTTTTTCTATCAGTGTCGTACATCAGAGCAGTACACATATACCATGTGAATATACTGAATATGCAGATGTCTTTGACAAGGGCCAGGCAGAACATCTGCCACCTCATAGACAGTATGACTGTCCGATTGATCTAATTCCTGGGGCTAAGATACCTACTGGTCGTGTCTATTCTTTAACTCCCAAAGAAGATGCTGTCTTAAAAGACTACATTGATAAGGCTCTTGATATGGGTTTCATACGGCCATCCCAATCGCCTGCTGCCTCTCCATTATTCTTTGTTCTGAAAAAAGAGGGAGACCTAGGGCCCTGCATAGATTACAGGGCTCTTAACGACATCACCATAAAGAACCAATATCCATTACCCTTCATAAATGTTTTGTTAGATCAACTTGGCACTTCTGTGTACTTATCTAAATTAGATTTACGGGGAGCATACAATCTGGTTCGCATCCGTGAAGGCGATGAGTGGAAGACCGCTTTCAAGACACGTACGGCCTATACAAATATCTGGTGATGCCTTTTGGTCTCTGTAACGCTCCCGCCACGTTTCAGTTCTTCATGAATGACATCTTCAGAGACATGATGGACCAGTGTGTGGTGATCTATTTGGATGATATATTGATATATTCATCATCTTTCTCAGAACATGTAAAACATGTGTCCACTGTTCTACAAAGACTCAGAGAGACCAAACTCTTTGTTAAAGCCGAGAAATGTGTCTTTCATACACATGAAGTTGAATTTCTGGGTTATGATATCACCAACCACGGTGTCCGAATGAGCCGTTCCAAAGTTAAAGCTATATTGAATTGGCCTATTCCACATAATGTCAAGTCTCTACAGTCATTCCTAGGTTTTGCGAATTTCTATCGCAGATTTATCCGTTCCTTCTCCAAAATAGTGGCCCCATTAACAGCCTTGACTAGATCCAAAGTACCATTCTGTTGGAATCCGAACACCCAAGAATCATTTGAGACACTAAAGGAAGCATTTACCACTGCACCTGTACTCCAGCATCCCGACCCTGATTGTCAGTTTATTGTGTAAGGTGATGCTTCCAGTGTTGCTATGGGAGCAGTTCTTTCACAAATCTGTGCAGAAACCAAAGAGGAGCATCCAGTTGCTTTCTTTTCTCGTAAGCTAACACCATATGAACAGAACTATACCGTTACTGAACGGGAATAGCTTGCGATCAAGGATGCTTTTCGAGAATGGCAACATCATCTTCTTGGGGCCAAACTTCAGGTGTTGATGTATTCAGATCATCAGAATCTTCAGGCATTCAAAACTATGAAATGTCTTACTGCTCGCCAGGCTAGATGGCATATGTTTTTTGCTCAATTTGATTTTCAAATCACATATCGCCCTGTCAGACAACATGTTAAATCAGATGCTTTATCCTGCATCAGCGAGGAGGTGAAGGAAGAACCTCCGGTTCAAAATACGTTGTTGGCAGATCATGTGATATGTAGTTGTTCTGCACAGACTTCCCTCAAACATGAATTATAGGAATGGGTGAAACAAAATCCACGATTGGTTCAGGAATTGATTCTAGACATCCACAACGATTTGCCTTTCACACAGGGGGTGCTTTATCTACCAACAGATACCACTCGGAACCGGGCTCTCACTTGGGGACACTATTCAATTGTGGCAGCCCATCCTAGACAAAAGAAAACCATTGAGCTGCTCAAGAGACGGTGTTGGTGGCCTTCTATTACACAAGATGTAATTGATTATGTTTCTACATGTTCAGTATGCATCCAATGCAAGAACACTCCCGGCAAACAAGTGGGTTTACTACAATCTTTACCTGTTCCTCACAAACCTTGGTACATGATATCAATAGATTTTGTGGTGGAACTCCCAAGTAATAATGGTTACAATAGCATAAGGGTTGTGGTGGACTACTTTACTAAATTGGCTCTTTTTGTTCCCTGTATTGGGTTACCAACAGCTGCAGTGTTGGCTGACTTATTCATCAGGCATATCTTCCAGTTTTTTGGTCTACCTTCAGTGATAATTACCGACAGGGGCTCACAGTTTGCCTCCCGTTTTTGGAGAGCACTAACCTCCGCATTGCTTATTGATGACAGGATGTCTAGTGCTTATCATCCCCAAACAGATGGACAGATGAGAGGACCAATAGCACTATGGAGCAACACCTGCCGTGTTTGTGTCTTCAGTTTCAGTCAGACTGGATCACTATCCTGCCAGCAGCAGAGTTTGCCTACAATAATTCCTACCATAGTGCCATAGGCACTTCTCCTTTCTATGCTCTGTATGGGCAACACCCCAAATCCATTCCGTTGGATTCCGGTTTGTCTTTGGACACTCGGGCAGCCGTTCGTAATATCAGTGATCTAAAGACTATACAGGCGAAGGTATTACAGCAATTGGAGTGGGCTAAAAAATGAGATAAGTACTATGCTGATACTCGTAGAGAACCCGCACCAGTCTACAAAGCAGGCATGAGAGTATGGCTGTCTACTAAGAACTTGAAGATACCGGGAAAAAAGAAACTGTTGCTTAAGTACATAGGGCCATATGAGGTGCTCAACGTGATTAACCCGGCTGCTGTCTGCCTGGCATTGCCACAACAATGGCGAGTGCAACCAGTATTTCACGTCTCACTCATTAAACCATGCTCCGATGCTACTAGACTGCCTATACGGCCTGTTGCTGTTTCTGTGAAAGGATCAGACGAATTTGAAGTACAAGAAATACTGTATATGAGATTACGTTAGGGCAGGCCTTATTATCTGGTGGACTGGAAAGGTTATGGCCCAGAAGACAGATCGTGGGAACCTCTTTCCAATATCCATGCTCCCGCTTTATTGAGAAAATTCCACTTGAAGAGGGGAGATGCTGCTCCTTTGGGGGGTGGACATTTGCTGGACATTTTACCTCTGGATCTGGAACTCTGTCTGTACGCAGAACGGGTTAGGCTCATAGAACTGCTAGACCGTTTTATTCGAGATGGAGGTTGTTTGATGTACTACCGGGAAAACAACATCTGCATTATTCACGTCGCTGAATTCACGTGATTCAGTATAGTCACGTGTGTTATGGCAGAACGTTCATAAGCAGCGTGGCTACGTGGCTCGCTGCTTCTGATTGAACATTTTGGCATCTTGGTAGCTGAACTCTTCATCTGCGGCTTCGCATCCCGTCAGTTGCTTCCTTGGCCTTCATCGACGTGTTTCCTTCACACACAATCTCCTTTATCTGCCTTCAGCAGGTTTCATTAGCGTGTCTTCTCACACGCGGGTTCCTGTTCCATTAGCATGCTGTTTTCCTGTCCGCGTGTAAGTTTCCACTTTCACTCTCACGCGGACGCTGGAACTCTTCAAGCGCAGCTGGCCTGGCTGCATGTACTTGGTTCGCATGTAAAATCCCACGCGTACGCTGGAACTCTTCAAGTGCGGCTACCTGGCTGCGTGTACTTGGTTTGCGTGTAAAATCCCACGTGGACGCTGGAACTCATCGAGCGCAGCTGTCCTAGCGGCGTATACTCTTGTCGCATGTATCCAGCACGCGGTTGGTTTGAACCTGTGAGGAAATAACAGGTGGACTCATTTCAATTTTGTTCTGTTCTTTGTGGGAAAGGAAGGTTTATCTACTACTTTTATTTGAAGGTGACTTTGCACAGAACTATGGACGCTATCCTGTGGTGCATCAACCCGGTATCTAGCATGAGCCTCGTGCCGTTCGGGATAAGTCTCCCTTACTAACCTTCCCTCCTTTGTCGTTGGTTCTTTTCCTGGATTTCTTCATAGACTTTGGTGGATACTCCAGTTCTAAGCCTACAGGTTAGTATTGGAATTAGCGTTATTGCCATTCTATCAGAGAGGGTAGTGGGATAGTTTCTCATAATGCTTTATTTTTCCTAGGCTGCCTTCCTATTACTCTCCCACGCCCTTTCCAGAGATCCTTCTCTCTGCCTGTTTTATCAGTCAGAGAGTTGTATCATTTGGAAGGTCTAAATTGACATCACTAATATCAAATCGTGTGAATTCAAGGATCCGGAAGGCCCCTATCAATTGTATCCTTTTTGTTTACCGTATCCTTTTCATAAAATACTTTGGTGATTTATGACAGTCAAGCATTTACTGGTAATCACTCACACCTGACTTCCATTACGCTTCCCCACACAGATAAATGGCGGAGCATGAAAGCACACTCTGAGCGAGGCAAAGCACACAAAGATACAGTATTTTCCTGACCACAGCTGAACGAGGGAAGAAAGACGGCAAAACAGGAAGGGTGCACAAGGAGGGGGATACCTTTGACCTTTCCGGCGAGACACTGTGACTTTCCGAAACCCTTCAGATTAAAAAGCGTTAGGTCAGGAAACCAGACTGAAGAATCCTGCATTGTGTGTTGAAGATACCGGGGGCCCTGCTGCATGGCTGACCAAGCCAGGGAGGAACAGCAGCCACCGTGGAACTCTTCTTGGCTCCAAGATCAAAGCAGCGCCAGAGAGAGCAACACAGACGGTGAGTTTGGGGAGACGGATGCAAGTCTGGTCTGTGTTGAAATCAAGGTTGCAAACGGCAACATTGTATAAAGAGCGCAAGAACAAAGATTGGTAACGCGTGTGATGAAAGACATGAGAAAAGCCTAATTGCTGATGGATGTTTGAACATTGAAGGAGAAAGATTCAATACCAGTGACAGAGTGGTCCAGCACCACAAGGCTGCTCAATCCAAGGTCTCTGTAAGGGATCCAGCCAAGAAGTGGTAGAAACTAAAGTAGTAGATTGGCAAGAATGAGAAGTGAAGTGAATCGAAGTGGTCCTGCGAAGGTTTAAGCAAAACCCATCACACATTCGAAAGTCGGAGATCCTTGGTCCGAGCTCAAACGAGGGAGACCAATTGAGAACATGGTGTTAAAAGAAACTCGTTCGAAATCAAGTGTACACTCACATTAGAAAAAGCTCAAGTCCAACAAAAGTCCACCTATGACAAGAAGGTAAATGTAAGATCCTTTTCAGTAGGACCAAAGGTATTAGTCCTGTTACCTACCTCTGAAAATAAACTTGTCTCAAAATGGCATGGGCCATATGAGGTACTAGAGCAAACGGGGAATTTTACCTATACAATAGCCCAACCTGACAGGAAGCAAAAGACCCACCTTTACCACGTAAATCTCTTAAAGTAGGGGAAAGAAAATCCTTCCGCTGCCTCGATATTGTCTTGTTTGGTACCTGAGGAGATGGTGAGCTTATTCCCCAAGAACTATGTAGACAGAAGCAAGAAGATTTAAACAGCCTGGGGATTTATTTATTTATTTGGATTTATAAAGCGCACAGAGCTGCCCTGAGGCATCGGGGCGCTGTTACAGAAGGCTTGAGCTTAACATAGGTAGGATACAGTCAGTAACAGTAGTAAAATGACCGGTGTTAAAAGGCAGGGGTTATACTTTCCTTTGGTTACAGTGGAGGTATAGCCGTGCATGTTAGTAGGCAAAAACATTAGCGGAATAGAAAGGTTTTGAGGTTTTGCGGAAGGTAGTGTATGATTCTTCATTCCTTAGTGAGGTTAGTGAGGTTGGCAGGGCATTCCAAAATTTGGGTGCAAGGTGTTGGAAGCTGGACCCTTCAGCTCTAGTTCTTTTGAACATGGGAACATATATTTGGTTGGCGCGGAGTGCTCTAGTGGGTCTGTTGGAGGTGTTGAAGGTGATTCTTTCTGAGAGATAGGGTGGGGCGTCTGAGGTAAGGCACCTATGTGTGATGGCCATGGCTTTGAAGAGTATGCGTTTCCTTACTGGTAACCAGTGGGCATCTTTCCTAGCTTGAGATATGTGTTCTCTTTTTGGGATGGTCAGCGCTGCCCTAAGCGCGTTGTTTTGTGTGATTTGGAGTTTTTTTAAATTACTGGCGGAAGTACCTAGGAAAAGGGCATTACAGTAGACCAATTTGGTACCTATTGTGGTTCTGGCGAAGGATAGGCAAGTTTTGGTGGAGAGGAAAGGTTTGACTGCGTTGATCACCTTGGAGGTGAGTTCTGAGGAGGAGGCTATGGCGTTGACCATGCGAGAAATGGATAGTGAGGAATCTAGGTGAACACCTAGTGTTTTGACAGTCTTAGAGACTGTGATGATGGAGTTATCGATGTTGAAGGATTTATATTGTGGATGGAGTTTGTTGAGAGTTTTGCTAGTCCCTACTATGAGGATCTCGGTTTTATCCCCATTTAGGCAGAGGCCGTTGGCAGCCATCCAGGTTTGGATGGCTGTGTAGATTTTAGTTAAGGCATGTCATGGATGGCATTCCCTGATATATTCTGCAAGAAACCAGGGGGAGTACATGGTACTTATCATTAGGTCAGAACTCCAAAGGGAAAAGTGGTCCATTTAAGACCCTATAGACTCCCAGAAGCCCAAAAACAAATAGTGGTTGAGGAAGTGAAAAAAATACTGAAGGCAAACTTTATCGAGCCCTCTTCAAGCCCATGGTCCTCCCCTATTGTGTTGGTAACAAAACCTGATTATTCTTGGAGGTTTCACATAGACTTCAGTCAACGCCATCTCCGCATTTGATGCTTATCCTATGCCAGGCATCTAGGAGTTAATAGATAAACTCGGAAGTGCCATATTCCTATCAAACCTACACTTAACCTCGGATATTGGCAGGTCCCTGTACATGGACCTGATAAGGAAAAGACAGCTTTCTCAATGCCCCTGGGACTATTCCAGTTCGCCTTCCCTTTTGGCCAGCATGGGGCCACAGCCACTTTCCAACGGCTTTTGGACAGGATATTACAACCCTATTCTGATTTCTGTGGTACTATATGGACGACATAGTCATTTATAGTAAGACTTGGGAAGACCATCTTTTTCATCTTTTTACTATTATGAGAACTATCAGAGAAGCCGGCTTAATTGTCAAACCATCCAAATGTTAGCTCCCTCAATACGTCGTGAAATACTTCAGCTTCTTTTTAGGGAACGGCAGTGTCCAGCCCCACCGAGAAAAAGTGAAAGCTGTCCTAGATAGCCCCATGCCTAAGACTAAGAGAGACCTTAAGGTATTCCTGGGATTGATTGGTTATTAGTGTAGGTTTATCCCAAATTTCTCAGATAAAACAGCTAGGTTGACAGATAAATTAAAGATGCTGATCCGCAAAAGAGTCATTGGACTGATGAGGATGATGCATGTTACAACAACTTAAAACAAACCTTGTGCCAGAATCCAATGCTAAAGGAAGTAGACTTTTTGAAAGAATTTGTGCTACAAACTGATGCCTCTCTCACAGGGTTAGGAGCAGTTTTATCGCAAATTAGTGATGGATTAGAACACCCTATCCTATTCACTAGTCGAAAACTCTTCCCACGTGAGAAGAACTACTCTGTGTTGGAATTAGAGGCCCATGCCATCAAATGGGCAATGACCCATCTAAGATACTATCTTCTAGAAAGGAAGTTTACACTGGTCACCAACCATTCACCTTTAATATGAATAAGTCAACTAAAGGACTCTAACCCTTGAGTCATGTGATCGTTCCTAGACCTGCAACCCTAAGGCTTCATTGTGGAACACTGAAAAGGTAAAGACCAGGAGAACGTTGATTTCTGGTGAAATAGATGCGGCTACATCACATAAGGGAAGGGTATGTGAGAAATCAGAAGGTGTCTCACCGGCTAGTCTTCGGGGGGGTCTCTCTCTCAGGTGTCCAGGGCATGCCATTGCCTTTGGATCCAGACCCTGGGGGTGTACCAGTGCAGGCGGATCGCCTGGGTGAGGGGTCTTCAGGGAGTGGGACACCTGATGGCGAGACGCGGTATCCCCATCCCTGTAACGCATTTATCGCATTCTACCCGTAGGATATTTTGGAACTCTAACCCCTCCTCCCCCCTTTCGCTTCACAAACACTTTCACCCCAGACAGTCCCCTCTGGAAGAAAACAGACTCACACACGAGCATTGTACCTGACATGTCCCACTGCTATGGTCAAGCAAGGTCAGGCAATTACTGGTAATCAGTCGCACCTGACTTCCATTACACTGTCCCACACAGATAAAAGGCGGAGCACAAGAGCACACTCTGAGCGAGGCAAAGCACGCAAGGGAACAGTATTTTCCCTATTGCAGCTGAACGAGGGAAGAAAGATGGCAAACCAAGAAGGGTGCACAAAGAGGGAGATACCCCTGACCTTTCCGGTGAGAAACCGTGACTTTCCAAAACCCTTCAAATTAAAAAGCGTAAGGCCAGGAAACCAGACTGAAGAATTCTGTATTGTGTGTCGGAGATACCCGGGTCCCTCCTGCATGGCTGACTGACTTCGGGGAGGAATAGCAGCCGCTGTGGTACCGTCCTTGGCTCCAAGATCAAAGCAGCACCAGAGAGATCAACACAGCTGATGAGTTGGGGAGACTGATGCAAGACCTTTCTGTGTTGAAGTCAGTTTGCAAGTGGCAACATTGTATAAAGAGCGCAAGAACGAAGATTGGTAACGTGTGTGACGAAAGACACGAGGAAAGCTTAATTGCTGATGGATGTTTCAACATTGAAGGAGAAAAATACAATTCCATTGAAAGAGTGCTCTGGCACCAGAAGGGTGCTCAATCGAAGGTCTTGGTAAGGTATCCAGCCAAGAAGTGGCAGAAACGAAATTAGAAGATTGGCAAGGACTGGCCACCACGGGGCGCACAGATGAGTCTTAACTCTGTGTGAGCTCTGTGACTGTGGGTCCCTAAGGTGAATTGAGCCCCCACCTTGCGACCCGCTCAAGACCCAAAATCACTGTGGAGTTGGATGAAGACCCCTGCCCAAGTCGGCAAAAAATCAGAACGAAATCGGACTCCAGAAAGCTGAGAAACTTACTTCTCAAGGAGACCCTGCGTGCAGCTGCTCCACTGCCCATCTGAATCCGGTGAAGCCCGCACAACAGCTAGAGGAGGACCCCGGACCTGCGGAACGAAGTGAGGCCGGGACTGCCTCTCCCCCCCTTGTCGACACCCTCATCTCCCACAGAGCCTTGCTGCAAGTACTGAGACAGTGGACAGCGCCATGTCATCTGCAGCCACGCTGAGGGACGCGCCAGCTTGGGGAACAGAATACGCCCGCCACAGGAGAAAGGTAGGTGGCCGCCCCCTCCCACTACCCAGAGGACCACGTTCAGCGTGCGACTGCCCTGCACTGTCGCTGGACCCCCGGCGCCTTCCCCCGTGGACCACAGAGCAACACGCTTAAGCCTCCCCCCTGCCGGGGGCCGTGTGAAGCATGAGCGGCCTTGTCGGCACTGAGTCAGCGCTTGGAGGAGAGCGCACGCCCTGGAGACCCCGGAGCCCTTAAACGCACCAAAGCAGTGCTAGAAGGGGCAAAAAAGCACCTGAACAGTGGACAAGAGAGGAAAGGTAAGACAGAAGGAAGGCAGGGAAGAAGGAAGGGAAAAGAAGAGGCCCACAGAGGCTCAGGCGCCCCGCTCCGCACCTGGCTATACCATAACTAAGGACTAAAGTGAATCCACCAGCTAGCCACAAAGCCCCCCAAATTGCCCAGCCATAAGTATGCACGCCCCAACTCCAGGGGTCCGATATGCTCACGTTAGAGCAACTGCCATACCCACCGAACATAGTACACCAAAGCCATCCACGGTGATAACACGTGTCAAACAAACCACCGGCCCAAAAGGGAACTCAGGGTCACCCCCCCCACGACCCACACATCTGGACAGGTGACCACATCGAGGTCACATAAAAATTGTGGGGGGAGAGTGCCCAGCCCCACTGCCGCACTCCCTAATCACCAAGTGGCATAGGCCAGACGTAAGGCCCTAACCAACAAGAGGCACAAGGCCACCGGCCATGAGCACTGACTCCCGAATCCCTCAGGACAAAGAAGCTTACGCAGGGCACCGGCAGGCCTGAGAACTAACTCCCCACAACTAAAAGAACTGTTGGTGACCCCACCACATTACTGCGCCCTTCGCATTTCCTGTCCACCATCAAGGGCTACGGATATCCTGGACCCAATCACTTAACCGGGACCACTTGAGAGACGTCTGCGAACACCGCAGTGCAGAGGGGGTTGGGCCCCCAACTCAGGGGCGTGTGCCTCCTCTGCCCTAGTCCCCACCTCACTGCCCGACAGCATCAA
Organism: Ambystoma mexicanum; assembly: GCF_040938575.1. NCBI lineage: Eukaryota > Metazoa > Chordata > Amphibia > Caudata > Ambystomatidae > Ambystoma > Ambystoma mexicanum. The sequence goes on along the minus strand of NC_090924.1, from coordinate 879,327,622 downwards.
CACTACTCCAGAGGCCTCAGGGTCCCCATGAACATAAAAGAGAAACTAACCCCATTTGCCTACACCTCACCGCACCCTCGGAGACCTGTGATTTCAACATGGCAAACAGACAATATGGCAAGTGAATCAGCGGCCACCAAAGGGGACATCGCCGCCTTACTAGGTGAAATAAAGAATATGGGCGCCAACATTGGCTGCAAAATAGACAAAATTACGCATCGCTTGGATAGCATGGAAGGAAGGCTGGAAGGTGTAGAGAATAACCAAGCTTCCATAGATACCCTAGAGGCACAGCTTGATTAACTGATGACGGAACTGGAACAACGGGAAGAGAACTTCAAAATCAAGCTTGACGACTTGGAAAACCGGGAAAGACGGAACCTGAGAATTTTCGGTATCCTGGATTGAGAAGGGGAGACAGAGAGCGACCTGAGGAATACTCTACACAACATCATCAAACTACTAGTCGCTGATGACGCGATTGATGAACCCAAAATGGAGAGGATACACAGAGATGGAGGTCCCCCGGGCGGACCAAGATCTGTACTCGCCTGATTCCATCACTTTCAGGACAAGACTAGGATCCTCAAAAATGCGAGGGGCAGTGGTTCGATCACCCTTGGGGGTGCCCAGATCTCAATATATCAAGATCTATCATCCATGGTGCTGGCACTCCGGCGGATGTGCGGCCCCCTTACTAAACATCTGAAGACAAAGAATATAAGATACAGGTGGGGCTACCCCTTCTCCCTCTCCTTCGAATACGATGGCAACAAAATCAAGCAAAGATCGGAAAAAGAAATCAAGGCATGCATCTCTGACCTACTAGGATCGCGCACAGAAGACGATGACCGGGAAGGACCAAGACGAGAAGATAGAGGATGGCGTATACAAGGCCCCAGGAGGAAACGCGTGAAGGGCTTGAGGAAATACCGAAGAGGTAGAACCCCCCCAGGGGGGAGACAACTAACAATACACAGTAATGGTAATATGACATTTACTCCAATGCACAAGATAATGACCTAAATGGAGAAAGATATACGGGCTTAAAACAAAGTCAGGACATAGACATGAGGGGGGAGGTTAAATGGGGCTCAATCAAGATTGAGATGTTACATTAAGCAAAGGGACGTGAAGTACGGTCCCCACAGGTGGTTCGATGCAGGACCAGTGTTCTTATCTGGGTTCCGACGAACGCCAGCAACTTGGGAAGGGAGGAGGGTAGGGGAGATGGGTGGACAAGGCAAAGGTTGTAGCAACATCGGTGCTAATTCAGAACACTCAGGACACTGTGGGACACAATGAACAAACAAACTGCTGGGCACGGGACAAACAATTGCCTAACAAGCTCTAACAATGGCACCAATTGAGGAGCAGAAGGGAAAGGACTCCCTCTGGATAGGAACACTTACCGTGAAAGGTCTAAATTCACCAACCAAGAGGACATTAGTGGCTAGGGAATTCCGAAGATCTAAAATCGACATTCTTCTCCTGCAGGAGACAAAGTTTGCCAAAGGCGAAGAACGATGTATTATAGGGAAACGAGGGGGATTGGAGTTCTGGGGCTCCAGGCCACTGAGGAAAGGAGGCGTGGGAATCCTGATTAAGAAGGGGATCAACTTCGAGATAGACAAGACATGGTCTGATGTGGGTGGGCGAGCTCTTTTGATAACTGGGGAAATCATAAAGGTAAATGTAACGATTGCGGTGATATATTCCCCCAAAACCAGACAGGTCATATTCCTAGAGAAAACAATTCCAAAAATAATCCTACAAGAATCAGGTCATATTGTCCTGGGAGGGGATTTTAACCAGTGGGCAGACCCGACCAAAAACTAGAAACCAGGTAATCCCAAAACTAGAAACCAGAATAGACGTGACCGCACTGAACTATCGGACATGATGGAAATGTATGATCTGAAAGATGTGTGGAGGATCACGCACCCTAATGATAGAGGTTACACTTTTTTATGCTAACCCGCACAAGACATTTACTCGAATTGACTACATATACCTCACTAAGGATCTCATCGATACCACAACACACTCAGAAATTGTCCCGATAACATGGTCAGATCATGATATGGTCCTGGTAGACATAAAATGGGTAGATCTACCTGTCTCGGGAGGGAAATGGCGGTGTAACGAGAGTCTATGGAAGGATGAAGTTTTTAAGACTGAAATGGAGACCGAAATTAATGAATACTTCAAACTGAATAATAATGGCGAGGTATCCAAACAAACAATATGGGAAGCGGGTAAAGCCACCTGGAGGGGCATCCTAATACGTGAAGAGTTCTCTAAGAAGAGGGAGCGAAAGATCATAGAACATAGACTCAGAACTGAAATATTTCAACTGGAGGGGGATATAAGGAGAAACCCAGGCATAGATCAGGATAAAATAAATGTAACACAGTGTAAAAGGGAGGACCTACGACTATTGGAACACGAACAAGTAGTGCGCAAACTTCAATTCCTCAAACAGAAATTTTATGAAAAGGGGGACAAAGCTGACGCACTACTAGCCGCCAGACTCAGAGAACAAAGGGCAGAGCGAAAAGTAAAAGAGATAATCGAAGAAAACCCTTCCACAGCACATACCCCCACACCATCCCTGAGAGTTTCGCCAACTTCTTCGAGACACTATAGACCTCGGAAGTGAGTCCCGGCCAATCAAGCACAGACTACTTCCTAATCTCAATCGACATGCCCAAAATATCAAACCCAGAATACAAGCTTTTAGACTCCCCAATATCTGAACAAGAGGTCCAAGACGCAATAAAAAGGCTAACCATAGGTAAATCCCCTGGGGAAGATGGCTACACGGCCGGTTTCTACAAAACCTTTAGTGCACAGCTAGCGCCATTCTTGACAGAATTATTCAATGAGATAATAGAGACAGGAGAAGCCCCGGACTCATTCACAAGAGCATTGATAACGGTGATCCCCAAAGAAGGGAGAAACCCTAAATACTGTGGATCATACCACCCCATCTCCCTACTCACCCTCGACGCTAAAATCTATACCAGAGTATTAGCCGCCAGACTGGATGTACTGATGCCTCATCTCATACATGATGATCAAGTTGGATTTATATTGGGCAGGCAGGGGGCGGACACTATGCTTAAAACACTCCACCTTGTCCACACATCTCACACCCTACCCGGTGACCCTGCCCTATTATCGATAGACGCAGAAAAGGCTTTCGACAGAGTAGAGTGGGAATTCCTGAGGGCGGTCCTGCAAAAGGTGGGAACAGGGCCGAGATTTAGAAAGGGAATCCAAGCGTCTACACATCCCCCAAGGCGTCAATATTCGTAAACGGAGAATACGCCAGATGGTTCGAACTGGAACGTGGAACCTGACAGGGATGCCCCCTCTATGCAATTCTCTTTGCACTCTCCCTGGAACCCCTGGCCCAAAACATGAGAACTGACCCCAGGGTCGAAGGTATGCAGTTAGGAGCAATAGAATACAAAGTAGCACTTTACACAGATGATATACTGTTACACATAACTAATCCTTCGGTATCTGTCCCCCGTGCCCTCCATCTACTAGAAGAATATGGCCAACTCTCTGGGTTCAAAGTGAATAAAACCAAATCAATACTATTTCCCCTACAAGGAACGAAAGAAGAAAATGAAACTAAATTCCTTGTGTTAGGCCTCAAAATTGAGCATTCCACATTGAAATATTTAGGTATACAGATCACCAAAACTTTGACTGACCTATACGAAGCTAATTTCCCTCCCCTCCTCCAGCGATTCTCAACCGACCTAAACAGGTGGAACAAGCTTACGATTGTGTGCTTAGGACGAGTTAATGCCATTAAAATGGTATGTCTCCCCCGGTTCCTTTACCCCTTCCAGATACTATCTGTTGAGATACCGAATGGATTTTTTCTAGAAGCCAAAAAATTATGGTTAGGTTCCCCTGGCAGGGGAAGAGAGCGAGGATTGCATATAACACTCTAACACTCCCCAAAGACAAAGGAGGAGTTGGTCTCCCTGAGCTAAAAACATACTATGAAGCTACCCAATTACGCATCCTAATCCCTCACCTACATGACCACAAACACCCTCAATGGATTCACATGGACAACCATTACCTTTCGCCAGCCATGGTATCAGAATGGCAGAATGGCTATGGACCCCATACAAAGGCTTCAACGTAGAATTAAAGGTCGCCCAACAGTGAGTACCATTTGGAGCGTATGGCGACCAGGTAAAGAGATGCGCAAGATTACCACCTAGCCATCTCCGCTCAGCCACCTATTGTCCCCCGGCATAAACAACCACATACCCAATGTAGGAAGATTCCAATCCTGGTACGATGCAGGCCTAGAAAGGGTGGGGCAACTTCAAAAAAAGACTCTTTCATCCCACTTCCGGAACTAACTGAAGCCCTAGGAATAGGCCCATTATCCTCCTTCCAATACATCCAGATAAAAGGTGTCCTAACAAAACCCGAGTGGAAAGACACTGAAAAGGGACCTCAACCGTTTGAAAAACTTCTACACTCCAGATCTGAAGTGAAAGGCCTGATATCCGCAATGTACAGAGAACTAATAGAAGCGGGAGACGGGTCCACGGAGCTACTCAGAAGCAGATGGAGTAGAGACATAGGAGATGAGATAAACCCCGACCAGTGGGAAATAATGTGTAAAGCTGCATCCAAAACATCCATATCCAGCCAATATAAATTCCACGCCATTAAGCTGCTACACAGATGGCAATATGACCCACTCAGGGAATGTGGCGCGGTAGCCGACTACTGGCACATGTGGTGGAGCTGCCCATACATAAACGTATTCTGGGAGGAGGTCCTGGGGTGCATTAAAGAAATAGATGGCATACAAAGAGACACCGATCCTCACTTGATTCTGTTCGGTCTAGAGAAGAATGAGGATGACTGGATCAGACTGAAAGGACTGGCCCCACAGCTACTGCTAGCGGCCCGTGCCCTACTGGTAATGAAATGGAAATCCACAACAGTCCCAAGAAAAAAGGAATGGATTAATGTGGCAACCAACATCTGCACAATGGAAATGATCACAACCTCTCTGCACAATAAAGCGTCACAATGTGAGGCCCTATGGTTGGACTTTAAAAACAAACACCTCCCAGCAAACACAGACTCCCAACCTGATGAACTTCCAAGCACCTAATGTGAACTAGAAAACTTACAAGTTGACACAGCGAGAAGGTTCAGACCCAGCAGTCGAGAAAACCCCACAGCAGTAGAACTATGACCACTTTTGCCCACACACACAAAAAAAAATGTCTATAAAATGTTCGCTCAACCAACAGGGGGCAGGGGGTCGGGTGAGGGTTATGTTTTGATAATTGTTACAACCAGAGAATCGAGACGCATGTAACAATGTTTTAAAGTATAAAATGAACCAAAAACTCAGTTTTTTTAATGTAACCAAGAGCTAGTAGTTATGTACTATGTCATGTAAATTCCTTTTGTTTAAAACCAATAAAACCAAATTTTAAAAAAAAGAAGATTGGCAAGAATGAGAAGTGAATCGAAGTGGTCCTGCAAAGGTTTAAGCAAAACCCATCGCACATATGAAAGTCTTCGATGTGTGATACAAAAGGGGTCAGAGCCCGAATGAGGGAGATCCTTGGTACGAGCCCGTATGAGGGAGACCAATTGTGAACATTGTGTTAAAAGGGGGTCCGAGCCTGAAGGAGGGAGAACCATGATGAACACTGGAAACTAGAGCTTGTGAATGTGAAGATCCTGATAAGAAAGGAACTTTGGTGCTTGTTTGTTACGACAGGCCCATTACACTAATAGACTGTTACTGAAAAAAAGGCTTTGGCAGAAAGCCCTGATATTTATGCTTTAAGCTATATCCTTGTGACAGAGAAGCCAGCGTGTATGCGAAGTGCGAACATGCCATCTTGCCCTGTGCTGAAAACGTGGCGAAGGGAAGCCAACTGCTCAACTATCCTAACATATTATTGAACACTTTTCTTTTTGCATACATCATTGTCACACACCATTTGCATTTAGAAGTAATGATTGGCAATAGGTGTATTAGTATTGGACCTTTTATTTTGACAGAGACTCCACTAGGACTGCGTTATTAATATTTGATGGTCATAGCTTGCTCCCATCTTTAGATTTAGGCTTAGATAGGCGTTCAACCAACCCAACAAAGTTCAATAAACACCCTTGAACTTTGATCACTTGTGTCTGGCTTCACTGTTTGATACCATACCTTCCTTACAAATACAATAGCTGCTCTGCTACATTTAGGCCAGACTGCACAGCTCCTTCAGCTGGCAGACGCCGAACCCGGCGGCGCTGACAAATACAGCTTCTATTCTCCCTCGTATGACTAACACCGTCTAACAAGCAACCGCACAGAGGTTTGAGAACACACAGAGCTATAATTGCCCACATGCCATCAACCCTGGCCTTTTGAGAAATTGCAACACTACTTTGAATTGAACAGCGAGCAATACTTGACAAACTGTCACTTCCATATACAAAGAAAAGCGCCACCATGGCAACACGGCGCATCCGAACCCTATGATTTTTCACAATAGAAGGACACTCCATCTCGCCTACCACGGTCCACCCAGTCTTTAAGTCGTGCAAGACTGCCCCTCCAGCCTGCCCCACCCAATCCTTTGCAGAGGCCCAGAAGAAGGCTTAACAATTAGGAGCCGAAACGCCAGTGGACACAGCCAACAGGGAGCTCCCAAGTCCACCACCATTTAGGGGGTCTTTAACCCTGGCATAGACCTACAGTTTGGTCCTCTGATTCAGCATTAAGCTGACCCACAACCTGGTCTTCTTAGTTAGGAAACAGATATTTAGGTCTGACTCAGTGAGCGGAAACTAACCTATGTGTAGCAGGCTTTCTTCTTTTACTACACATAGGATTTAAGCATTGACTTGTTCTAATGTACTAAGGAAACACTGGGGTATTTTGTTCCCGTTCTCTTTTAGAATTGAACTGTTTCAATATACATGTGATAATCAAATATGATGTAATATTTTCCTGGTTTTATAAAAACACACATGCGATTGGAGTAATGTATGTCTTGTTCAACACCTCATCTGTGTCAAAATTATGCTGTATACCCTTACTGTCACAAAGTATGAACTGAGACTATTCAAGATGCCTGTCTACTAAACAGACAAAAAGATCAGCTAAACTAATAAAGCTGCACTATGAGTTAAATTGTTGCTCATTGCTATATGTATGGATTGAGTCCTCACACCAAACTACTACGTCAAGGGACGTCTCGCTTAGTTTTAGAAGCAATTCTTGAAACTTGGTTGTAAATTAGAATAGGCATACTATTAGTTATGTATTGTCATAAATTTACCATGTGGTAGGAGTAACCAACTTTTGTTTCATAACATTTAGGGAAGGGCACCCATCAGGGATGTACACTTTCCCCTTTGATTAGAGACTCCCACGGACATAGAGGAATCAGGTTGAGGGGATTGCCTCAGGTAATATCATTATACGCTGACAATGCGTTACTATACATTCAAGATCCTGAGCAGAACCTTGGGCCAGTTATGAGCGATATCAATAACTTTATACTATACTCTGGTCATAAGATAAACAGCGCAACATCTGAGCTGTTTCCCCTCTCGCATTGCACAACATAGCCAGCTGACCTCAGAGGATTCCGTTGGGTTCCTCAACACTTAAACTATTTGGGGAGTATTGTTTTTAGGACACAGAAGTCTTTATACAGCTTTAACCATGAGATTTAGCTGCAACAGATCACCACCAAGTTTAAAATACGGGCAGGGCTGCCGATTTCATTACATGGGTGGATTTCCTTGTTAAAAGTGGTGGAGGTGTACAAGCTGCTATATTTCTTCTGTAACATTCCCATATGGCCTAGGAGGGTTTTCTTTAACAAGGTTCAATCACTGGCGTCAGCGCTTCTTTGGGGAGGTGGTGCAGCCAGGATTAGGTGGAAGGAAATGACAGAGGCGTATGAGTGCAGGGGTATTGCAGCTTCTGACTTTGAGCTCTACTATTTGGCTGCTCAGGCTCCATTCGCTGGATCCTTGTAGGCGGGCGGGCCAAGAGTGGTACATTTGCTGCTGGAACAATATGGGGCATCACCTATAGTCCTGAAATCGTAATTTTCAGTGACCAGTATATTGATTCCTGTACTTTTGATCCAGTTAGAACCACAGTCAATGTCTGGTCGAGAATATTCTGTAAGCTGAAAATCAAAACACTTTATAGTGAGACGGTTCCTTTATGGAATTTCCCAGGCATACTGCCCACATTCGATAAGGAGCTCAAGAGGTCCTTGTATGTGTCGGGCAGCTGATGATGGGGGACATGACCCATGGAGGGTCGATTTGTGTCTCTGAAGGACTTCTTCCAGAAGTTGGGTGGCGGCCTCCTTAGGGTACTGCAGTACTAACGTATGCAGGCTGTGTTTTGCCCGATTGAACCAGAAACTCACGAATGCATCACTGCAATAGACACAGGAGAGGGGTCTAGGTGTGTCGTGTCTCATATGTATAACCTGCTTCAGACTCACCTTAAAACCAACAACACAATACAAGCCCAGTGGGAAAAAGATTTGGTGCTGGAGGATAAGAAATGGGGTCAGCTGACTAAAACAGTCTCCATGAATGCTGGTCTCAGACTGATACAGTTTAAGGTACTGAATCATTTGCATTACACCCCAGCCAAGTTGGCTAAGTTCTTTTCGGGAGTGAGTGGTGATTGTGAGAAGTGTGGTAGGGCATAGGCTGACTCATATATGTATTGGGAATGCCCCTCTATGCTAGCGGTTTGGTACACAATTGCAACTATAGTTAATAGTTTTACTATTCTGCCATCATTTGCGCAACTCAAATACTTGCTGGGGGACAGAGGTAAAGTTTCGGCTGTCCCACGTTGTTTCTTTAACATTGTATGCGTTTTGGTGAAGAAAGTTATTCTTAGGCATTGAAAGTCCAAACATGTCCTCATCACTAAACAATGGCTGTGTGAACTGATATTCACTAATAAAAAGGAGGAAGGCTATGTGCTTATGACTACAGCGACTTGTAGCATCAAAGATATATGGAATCCACTTAGAGCATGCTTGGCAGGTGTTTGGTCTGAAAATGGTCTGAAAAGCTACAAAACCATTATATTAAAAAAAGACAGTCACTAGGGAGCACGGATGGGGTGGTGTTCAAACAGTTAGGATGCATGCTGAGCAGTCGAAAAGCAGAGCTTCAGGAGAATTAGGGGGAACTTCAGACTGCCATGGGCTGTAAGGCATATAATCTGAAGCTCTGGGGGTGTAACAAAAGGTATCTTATTGTAAACTGTGCGATTTATAGTTAATATTTTGAATTTCATTATTTCGAATGCAAAAATGTTGTATGTCTTTTTTTTTTTAAATGGGGGGGTTCCCTGCCAATCCCCCCTTTTTTTTCTAAACCCTTTTTTTACACGCGAAACCCAAAAAAAACATGTACATTAAAAAAATAATACATTCAAATATTTTTTTCTGTATTTTTTTTTTACATTTTTGTCATTCGAATTTTTATTTTTGACATATTAACTGGATACCAAACTGTGCTACTGTCATGTATGCCGTACTAAGAAAACAATGTAATGTCCAATATTTGGTGCAGTATTTGCTGTTTTTTGCATGTCTGTCTCCAAAATAAAGGTTTACACATTAAAAAGCAATCAGCAATCACAGGCTAATTGTATTTGCAGCAGTACACCAGTATGTCTAGTCTGGCAAAAGGAGAGCTAAAAGAAATCACACCACTGAACAAAGCCATAAGAGGATCTACCTTCCTTTCCTGAGCGAAATGCAATGTATTATTTCCTGGTAGATTACCCTCTAACTTCCCACACTAAAAGATATTTTCCTCAGCGATATTTAAGACTGTATAAGCTATACTCTAAGGAATAAAGCAAACAAGTGCAGAATTGGTAGAGAGGTGGTGGGAAACCACTTCCACCTGGGGGATATACTACCTGTGGTGCAGGACAAAAATGGTTCTAGTGTGGCAAGAGAAGCAGGTCCGTGAACCAGTATTGGTGAGACCAAAAATAAGCTATGTTATGTTATGTTAAAGGTTCTTATACAGCGCACTGTCACCACCTGTGTTGTCCCTTAGCGCTCTGGTGGATCTGTAAGGCAAGTGGGTAAGGTAGGGTGTAAGTTAGTAGGACTGAGCGGGAGACCAGGAGCAAGAGAACTGTGATGTGCTGTTGGCAGCTTCAGTTTGGCTCACACCGTTCGCTGAGTTTAAGTGTATTTTTCGGTTAGTAGCCATCATGAGCTGTTGTGCAAGGCTGTGTGAGGTTTGCTTTTTTGTTGCAGTGTAGTGATGTGCGTGTAGTTTGTTGTGTTGTAAATGTATGGTTGTGTTTAGTTCAGAGTTTGAGAGGTGCATGCAGAGAGGTGAGTTTTTTAGTAGGGTTGGTTAGTAGCATCTCTCTCTAGATGTGACACAGGCTAATCTCCACAATTCTATCTACATGTGACGCAGGCTAATCTCCACAATTCGATCTACTCCACAATTCTATCTAGATGTGACGCAGGCTAATCTCCATAATTCTATCTAGATGTGAGACAGGCTAATCTTCACAGTTCTATCTACATGTGAGCGCTAGGTTTATCTCCAGTGCTACCCCATCCAAAACTGCCCAAATCGAATCTGTGGACGACTAACACAATTGGCTAGATGCAAAATATGGTCACCTAACCGAACGAGGCCAGATTCAAAATGGCTACCCTATACAAGTATATTTAATGCTAACTATGGCTGATGCACATAAATAGGCCAAATTCCTGGGCAATTAGGTTATTAGGTAATGAGAGAGTAGGGGAAGTTAATGGAATACGCTACGAGAATTAAAGGGGTAGTTTGCTCAGAAATTGTATTGGCCCAATTAATCGGGCATGTATTTTTGAGCATACTTGATCCATATTTAAAAAAAAAACAATGCATCTTACCTTACTTTTTCTCACTTTTACGAAAACGATGGGTCGGGTACCGCCATCTTGTGCTAATCTTATCTGTTGATCCATCGCCCTAAATTCAAGTGCCATTGCGGCAGTAATTCCGATCACTCACCCCTAAAGCTGACATCACTAGTCAAAATGATATGCCCCACTTATTTTAATGACATTTGTGAGCAGCGTAGCCAAAAGTACCCTGTCATTACCTAACGCAGAACCAGGAACATAAACACACACATCCACACAAAACAGATAAAAAAACGTATATTTTGAAGAAAACAGAAATAGTTGTGAACGTAACAAGTAATTTTATTTTTGACATAACACTCAAAAGAGGGATTTATGTTCACGAAAACATTGATAACATTTGCCAATAGTGGTTATAGCTAGAAAACCTTGTATGGTTCACATTTTTTTGTATAACTGTGAACAGTGATCTTATAATGCCAATTCCATTCATCCATCAATTAATCCCAGTCTTTGCATTCTTCAGAGAAATTTCTTATGTTCAATCATCAATGTTCGATCGACGCACATAGCGTTCCGTTCCGTTAGAGAGAAGAAAGGCGTGGTTTCCCTTTGAAATGCAACACTTTCACATCTGCATGTGTTCAGACCCTGCAGGCTGCCATGTTGCTCATTATTACTGTAACTGCGAAAGGACAGATTGGTGTCTGGCAATCATCCCAGATAATTGTTATCACAGATATGTTGGAGATGATTATTGGCCAACTACGGTTGAAGAAGCCGTCAACTGGAAGATTGAACCCATGGCAGGCACACATCAGTAGAACATAGCTATGTAAAATCGAGAATCCAAATTATATTTCAGTACCCGTTTTAAATAGAATATACAGAGTACATAAATATGTTAACTATCAATTCACATTACAATTAACACGTACAATGTTTATTCTTTGTGTCAAATTGAACATTCATCCATCACATTGTTAATCATCTAGCATACAGCAGACATGCCATCTTCACTTGCCTAAATATTATGTAAAGCTATGCTTACATTATGTCTTGCATTTCCCATTCTCTCTATGTGACGGATGACCAACCGCTTCGAAAGGCAGATCTCAGTAATAGAAACTTAATTTTCTTATGTCTGCTTTCAATATAGTGAATCTTATCAATTCTTTTTGGATATTCAACACATTGGGGGTGATTCTGAGTAGGACGGTAAGGGTTAACGGTCACCGTTAACGAGACCGGTGCCGTTAAACCCTTACCGCCCTATTCCGAGTTCCCTTTGCGGGTTGGTACTTAACACCTGCTTTTTGCAGGCGTTAAAAAACCAATCCGCAAAGGGACCTAGGAGCTAATTACGGCAAGATACTACAATAAGATTGGCCAGCTACTTGCAGATTTTGAATAGTTTGGCCGTGTTGTTAGAGGCCTTAGGGATGCAGGCTTGAATATGGACCCGCTTTTTAGAGAAGATGGAGTCTGTATTGCCTTTGGAGTAGGCTTCAGGCTAGTTTGTCAGAGGGTGCACCCGAAACTCCTCATTTCCGTTCAGCTGCCCTGCACTTGCGTTCAGAGAGGCCAGATTGTAGTCATATCAAGAGTTGCACTTTTTGGTAGGCTTCATGCGGATCCTCATGACAGGGGCAAAGATGTCCAGAAAGTTAGAGATAGAAAGGTGAAGGTTGGAAAGGGCTGTGTCAGGATGGGAGTCAGCAGCAGGAGTAGGTGATGGAGAGACAGTGGCGGCAAAGGCGGCCACTGACACTCGCTTCATAGGTCGAATGACCGCGAAGGAAGGTGGCAGTGCTGGGTGGGACTTTGCCAAGGGGACAGGCAGCTTCAAGTGAGAAGAAAGAAGACATTGGTCAATCCAGGAGAGAGGAGTAGTGAGAGGATTTGAGAGGGGGGTGTCTGAAGAGATGAGAGCATCCAAGGTGTGCCCGGCAGAGTAAGTCTAACCAGACGGTAGAATGGAAAGTGACAGAGAGTTGCAAAAGTTGCGCAAGAACCCAGAGGAGTCTGCAGATTCTAGGTGGATGTTGAAATACAGATGCATGGATATAGATGGATCAAAATGGGTGGGTTAATATATAGAGATGGCATGAAAGGACTGGGAAGAGGGGGCAAAGGGGCGATTTCGCACCAGGCTGGGTGGACTGTTGCACCCAAGGCCACACGTGCAATGAGTAACAATAAAAAAAAGATGACATCACTAAAATTCCAGCATGCCTAAAAAAAGTTCAGTTTTGAAAGTCTTACTGGCTTCTGTGTAGATCTATTCCAGCAATCATCTTGATTTCTGCATTAATGCAACCGGCCTGGCTGTCCTCCACATATGGGCCTCCACAGTAAGATGAAAATGAGCAAAGGCCACAGGCGCATGTACATAGTGCTCATTGGCAAAGTATGCCTCTAAATGACATTTTTTTGCACCTGTAATTTTAATGTTGGCTAACACTGTGGCACATAAACCGTTGGTCGATTACAACCTACAGCCACTTAGCATGATTCCTACTTGCCAACGAAACTAGACTCCATATCTTAAAACACTTTTTCCTTGCTTTCATTCTGTATGTCTGCTGCTCCAATGTTCGGCTGAGATTCTTGAACTATTGTGAGTTAATTGCAAATAAATAGTTTGGTAGCACCCCCAGAGGTAACCATGAATAATACAATTATGGTTGATTGTGTTCTTCACTTTTGTGCACAGGTCAATAACACATGCAGAAGTATGTGCCAGGCAGGTATTACATATTACTATAATAGTACCATTACTGGTCATATTGTATGCACATAATAGACAATATTGTCCCGTTACAGCTTTTTCTGTGAACGGCTGCGAGAATGTCTGCATCTGACATGCCATCCTTTTCGCCCCTTTCTAAAAGCTTTAAGTCTTTCGAAGGAAAGCTCCTCTGCTTCGTGCACAACACAAATACAAATTATTGGTTAGGCTTACTCACTCTCCATCAACATATCCAGGGATGACAGCCCACACAGTTACCTCTGCTTCCATGAATTGAAATGTGCAGTAAACTTTACAAGAAAGTGCAATATGTCTGCAAATTAAATGTCAAGTCCACTCAGTGTCTTTCACTGGGTTGTCCATGAGCAGTGTCCATAGCTATAATTACCATCAAGTGCATAACATCAATGGCAAATACATTTAATCTGGCATGTGCATGTGAACCAGGGCAATGAAAGGGGGATATTTACAAGCAATTACTCAATGGGCAATGCGGGCAAATAAAAGAGGTTGCGTGCCAGGTAAGCGAAGTCAGTAAAGAGTGAAGGTATGGTGAAAAATGTTAACCGTATGTTATTTTATTGTAAGTAATTGTAGGATGAAGGGGCATCAAGGATATGCTGCAGTGGAAGAACACCAGATGGTGTTGTGTACGTAAAACAGGGTAAATGATGCAGAGGTATAAATCATGAATGCTGAGTCATAAGATTGAGTGGTCATTGCAAAATATTTATCCTTGACTAGCAAGCCAATACAACTCCTTGTGGACACAATTAATAGCTATTGTTCTGTAAATCCATGTCCTGTGAGCAAAATAAATTCTAAGAATTTTAACAGTACATCTTGCATCTGTTGTATTCAAAATATTTGTGATTCCACTACTTTCTGTTGATATTCTATTTTTTGTAATTAACAATTTGCCAAGACTATTTACAAATATTTACACATTGTTTGAGAATGAAAAAGCATATTTATCTAGAAATGTAATCAAAAATGATTTTTCAATGATTTTGAAAGAAAGTCACATATTTAAAATAATCAGATTGACATTTATTTTTGTAATATAAATCAATGCTATTGAGTGAAATAAATAAAAAAGGCAAATAAAAAATTAACTATTAATGCCTATCCAATAAGATTACTGCGCAAAAAATAATTGCAAGTCATATACTATTTCATTGTTTGTACAATCAAAACAGTTTCCAAACATTGTGCAAAAGCTTGAAACTGGCTTTGTTAAAAATTGTGAAGACAGCCACACATCATTTGAATCTTGAATTCAACCTTTCAACAAGTTCAGTTTTGCGAGGACAAACCTCTTTTGCAATGTTCTGTATCATAGACTGTGCCCTGGCACCAACATCAGGAGCAATTCCATGTGTTTGCATTGCCAGGACATTCAATGTCAGATCTCTAACAATTTCAAAATCCATCTGCTGGAATATTGGCTTTGCCACCCACGGTTTTCTTTTTTTTGTAAACTCTTTGCTGTAAAGTAGCATCCTGAAAGTTCCTGCAGTTTTTGCTTGTTCCCTATCAATGTTCTCGTTGTGTACAAGTACAGCCATTCTTGCTTTAGCCTCCATACCATCTATGACAAAATGCAAACTTTTAGCCCTCTACTTGTGGGATACATAGACCCACTCAGCAGAATTCCCATCCATAACCAAGGTGCACTTCAGCAGTTAACAGCAAAATGGTTGTGCTGGCTCATTTGAGCACCATTGCCCCACATCAAAACTGTGTTTGCAGCTACAAAAGATGGCTACACTGTCTTGCCAAGCACCTATTGGGCAAGGTGGAACAGGGGGCACACCGAGAAAGGCTGCCAGTGTGTGTTCTTGTGAATTAAAAAGCAGAGCTGCTCTGCTGCTTGCTAAAAAGTTCCCATTGAAAAGGGAATATTTTACATTGAAAAGGATGCTGCCCTGATGCTCTTTTCATCTGTTCAACATCACATTGCTTTTATCAGTGAGACCCTGCCCTGACCATCCATATTCAGATTGTGCTCCAGCAAAAGAGAGCATTATTCCGGAAGGCAGGCTGTGTCAGACGAGAAGGGGAAATCAACAGAAACTTTACTCTCAGCTGCACAGAAAACGCTTGACTTTTGGGCTACAAAATGTCAAAAATCAATGCTTAAAAAGAAACCCTAGTTCTATGGGCATATGTCAATTTCAGTGGACCTGTGTCTTGAACAGACTGCTGCATAAGAGAAACTGAATAGGGCTGCAAAACAACGCTGGGTGTTCAGATAGAAGAGAAAACCTTTTGAAAGGGACATCCCAGCAGACTTCACCACGTGTTAAATGTGCTTTTGCAAATAAGAAACATAACTGTTTTAAAAGTGTAATGTTGAATAAGGCCCTGTCCTTGCCGAGCAATGTAAAGGGAGTTTTGTGGTAAAACATGTATGTGATGTTTTATTTCAAAAGACTTGCTTTTGATTCAGAACAAAATAAAATAAAGAAATAAATGTATTGGCTGTACTGGGAAATCAGCCCAAACAGGTTTTCTGCCATGGCTAAAGGTACATGTGGGTGCTGACAACAGGAGTGGCCTCCCCCCCAAAGGAAGCCACAATGGATTTCTGGGACACCTTCCTGTTAATTGTGCCCTTTGAAACTCTGAATGGACCAGGAGGCAGAATATCACACGCTCGTCAGACTTCTGTCTGTGCTCCCGGTTGACACAATAGATTCTGGGACACCTACGCATGACTTTTGGAAAATCACCTCCCCTCAACTTCTACTGGGGAGATTCAAAGCCAACTCCAGAGCAGCCTTGGAAGTTATGCCCTTATTTTGTAGACAATGCTGGCCATCTGGCTCCAAAGGCTATTTTATTGATAAATGTCAAGACTTTTTATCTTCAAAACTGAACAACGCAGTAATGCAAATGTTTCACAATCTAGATGCAATTTTGGTGGCTTTAATTTAAGACGTGGTAGCCTTCAATGGCATATTGGGGACAGAAATGGCAGATAAATGGATATTCTAAGGAAAGTGTATATAATGCCTCTTTGAAATGTAATACTCACATGCCTTATGATAATATATACACATGTATAAAGTTGTAGAATTTTAGGTATAATAGTTTCAATGAAAATTATGAAAAATTATTAGACAGACAAAACAAAGTCCTAGAAACGTGGGAATTGGACTTCCATGCTCTGTGTGAAATATGTAATCTGCCTATGTAATTTTCCAAAATGCCACAACTGTAAAAATGTGTGATTTATGTTAAGATTGATTTTTGGCAAAAAGGACTGTGGGATGGAGTTGTACCTCATAAAACACAACCCCATAAACTGATTCCCCTCTTGGAGGAGGCGCCCAACATGGGCTGACCTATCCGGTTCTTGGGGGTAGGTCTAGCTTAGTTCTGACCAACAAGAAACCTGGTGATGTCAACTGCTTTATATAAGGGGTGGGAGCTCACAGGGACAGGACACTCTCTCCTGAATTTCCAACGCCTGCATATACAGACATCCCAGATCCATCTTTGCAGGATTCCAGACTCTACTGCCAGGCCAAAGCATAGCTGATTATATCCCAACAAGGCCATTGATCCAGAAGCCCCACTAAAAATCCCAATAACAAAGGGTAAAAAGGTGTGGTACCCTTTTGGGAGTATCCTGTGACCAGACCGGCTTTTTGCCCACTACCTGCATGCCCGGTGTACCCTTGCCATCCAGTGATCAGACTTGCCCAGCTGTTTGCTGTAAGGGGCGCCCGTCGTGCTATGAAAGAGTCTAGAACCCAGTTGGCTGTCCCAAATCCCAAACTCAAGTGTGGATTTTGAATATTTCCCCATCCCATAGCAACACGTAGCCTCTCCCATCTTGACCCTTTGTCTTTGTCCTATGTTCTAAGTAATCCTATTTATAGCCTGGTAACTTGTTTAAAACTGTTAGAATTCTCTGTGCATCCTGCCCTTGATTTCCTAGTGTTATCAAAATCATTCAATTCACCCCACCTTGTAACTCCTTAGCAATATTTTGAATAATTTAATTTCTACATCAAGAGACATACAGCGTGAAGGGGTTAATGTGGCCGCTTACCTTGTTTCATGGCCAGCGCTATCTTCTTGATAACCTAGTTTAAGTAAACTTGTCCTTTTTCTTTCCAAACCGATTTTCGCTTAACTGCTTTATTTTACCAAAACCGAATTTCTTTCACCTTGAAAATCTCATCCAAGTATTCACTCTTTCATTTCTATTTTGTCCCTGTGGTGTGCATCTATCATCCAGCCTAAAAACCGCATTCCGATTCTGTGCATTTCACCCGTTAAAAAAAATAAACGTTTTGACAGGTAAAACTGCAAAAGGTGTAAATTGCAACTTTTCCACGTGTGATTTTGACTGCACTGTGTTCACAATTTTAAGCAGCTTTTGAACTGTATGCTTTTGTGATACTTTGCCTTATAGTTGCTAATGATATAACATATGTACATCATTATTTAACCACACAGATAATTAATTATTTGTCGAATTCCGAGTGTTATTTTCTGCCATTGCAAAGGGTTTTCAAATCTTTGCCTCTTATTTTGTGAGGGGAAGGTCGGATTTTGATTCTGTTTGCTATCTCAGATCCCTGGCTCCCTGCTGCTTCTTTTCATCCACTCAGAATTCGATTAATTGGGGTTTGAGGGAACATTGCAGGGGGAAACCTTAACTCGGGTGCTATCTACCCACATAGTAAAAGTGTTCCTATTCATGTGTGCTTTGGCTATGTTCTTGTAGAAGGTTACCAAAGTGTATTTCAGTGGTTTCCATTGTCATTATGACCCCATTGGTGACTGCTGCCCAATATAAAAACTGTGATTTCCTTTGAAATTAAAATAAATAAATATTGTTTTAACACCTGCTGGCCTGGTTTATGGTCCATTGTGACCCGGGGTATTTGTAAAAGGGGGTGTGAGACAGGTTGGGTATCAGCTCAATTCGAATTTGTAGAAAATAAAGAAAAAGTATTCTCATTGAGCGCCAAGTTGTAAAAGGGAATTTCTCCTCCTTAATACTTCCAATGTTATGTGGAGTCCCACAGGGGTCATGCTTGTCGCCGCTTTTATTCAATATTTTCTCAAAATTACTATGTGATATACTACGAACCATGGGTGTCAGGTTTACAAACTACGCCGATGACACCCAGTTGGTATTTACACTGGAGACTACGAACAAGATGCACACAGAGTAAGAGAGGTTTTCTCAGCTATACAAGTCTAGATGGCTTCAAATTCGTTAGCTCTTAATGAAGCCAAAACCAAGCTAATGATAATCGGTACTCCCCAGAGATGAAAAAATCTTGAAGACAAATATCGAAGCTTTACAATTAACAACAGCAATATCATGGTCTCTGACCATGTAAAAAAGATAGGCGTTTTTATGTATTCTCATCGCTCTTTCAAAAGGCACGCTTCCTATCTCAAATCTACCTGTGCCTTCTTCTCTAACCCTCTCTGGCAAATTCGCCCTTATCTAACTAAGCCCAACTTGGCCATAATAGCTGGCGCGATTGTTAATTCTAAACTCGATTATTGTAACAGTTTACTGATGGGCACCTCAAAATCGAACATAAGAACATTGCAAACCATCCAGAATGGAGCTGTTAGAGCAATAAATGGCCTAAGTAAACATCCGAAGATATCGGTTAAGAGGAGGAATCTTCACTGGCTTCCAGTTGGTCAAAGAATCAAATTTAAAAGTGCTGTAATCGTTTTTAAATGCCTATCCGGTACTGCACCCAAATATCTTTTGGATAAAATACAGAAAGCACCTCTTAGGAGAAACCTGTGATCCAACAATAATCAGGATTTACTTCAACCTCGCCAACTCCTAAAAAGAGTTGGTAGTATCCATTTTAGCTTCTGGACCCCCAAGATTTGGAATTCACTGCCTCTGCCTATAAAAAACTGTCAACCCATTAGCATTTTTAAAAAGCAGCTCAAGATATGGTTGTTTGATGATGGCACTGAGTAATCTCTCTTTATCTCACGCTCTGGTTTCCAGATTTTCCGTCTGCTTTCTTTTTATGTTTTTATATTCTGTTCTTGTGAGCGCTCCGCGGCCCTTGGGCAATTTAGCGCTATATAAAAACCAATATAGATAGATCGATAGATAGATCAATATGGCTAGGGAGCACGTTCTGCACAAATTATTTGTTAGGGGGGAATGGCCAGAGCAAGATGAAAAAGTCTGGCTTGAAGAAATGATGCAACAGGTCACCGCCATGGACACGGACATGTGGCAGTACGGTGGCCTACTACATCAAGCTTTGAGCAAGTTGTACATGACCCCGAAAATTAAAAGGAAGCAGATTAAAATTGTCAGAATCACAGCTTAGATGTATCTCCATATGGGAGTAATGCGGGAAAGGCATGAAGAAAATACAACTCTTGCGCAGAATCAACTTGTAACTAAAATCCAGACTGAACTAAAATTAGTGGAACAAAAATTGCAAAAGAGGCAAGATTCTAAGGCAGAATCTGGAAATTACATCAAACAGCTAAAAGAGGACTTGGCCCTACAACGACAGAATAATTCAGACAATGGGGCCCAATTAAATGCCTTGAGAATGGAGTGTCAGGAAAAGGTTGACTCTCTGGAAGAGAGTCAACAGAAACCAGCAACTCAAATATAATAAAGTTTGCTCAGAACAAATAATCGTGTTACAGAAGCAGATTGAAAAAGTAGAAGAGAAAAATAATAAATTAATTATGAGAGAACTCCACTCTCAATCAGAATTTGATGAAGAGCACCAGAAATTAGGCGCCATAACACAACAAAGGGATGACCTGGCTGAACAAAGGGGCGCTCTGTATCCGGAGAAAGAGGCCCTATACCAGGAAATGTGCAGTTTAAAAACCAACCTGGAGAGAAGGGAGTCAGACCTTCAGGTACTGACTGGCATAAAAGAAGAATGTGATAAATTAATGGGACATAGGAGGCAAATGGAACTCGAGTTAGAGCAGGCCATAGAGGCTCGAAGGGTGCAGAAAAGGGAGGTTTGCCTCCTTCAACAGAAGTTGTCTCATTGTTTCCAAACCACACAGGCAGCGCAAAGAGACAATGAGGACCTTGTGAGGAGAAAGAGGGGCTCCACCAGCAGGTGGCAGCTCAAGAGCGGGTCATAGAGGCCAGTAAAGCCCTGATAGCTGAGCAAAAGGCACAGATCTTTGCCTATTATCAAGAGGTAGGGGCTGGGAAGGAGAAAGAGGGTGCTAGATTTAATCCAAACTTGAGGGACCCCGAACAAGTAAAGAGGAACTGGGAAACCCCTGATCATACTATGATGGCCTCTGTATTAAGGGACTCAAACCCATTCAATACTTTGTGCACTGCTGACTTCATGTCTACTGGTTCACATGAGCCAGAAACCATGAGGCCGTCAGAATTAAGTAGGCCTAGCATGATGGATCTGACATGTCAGCGCCCCCCAGAAATGGATGGATGGGCGTCCCTGTATAGATATAAAAATATTAAGGCTGATGTCTCTGACAAGGAAGTCTCCTATGAGAAGAAAGTCAGGGAATTAGATCTGCAGAAATACTACCTCCAAAGGGACCAGTTGGTTCAATTTGTACAAAAACAGAATGAAATGAGGCCCAAAAAGAGCATTCTGAAGACCTCCACCCAATCTGTTACATGCACACAGTGTTTGACATTGTTAATAATAATGGAAAACATGTAATCTTATGATTAAATGTGTCTTTTTTCAAAGTTTAACTGATATTGTAAGGGTAACAATCATTAAATCAACTTTCTCAAGATGTACTTTGTGAGATCAAAGATTTTAACATTAAATTGCTTAACAATACAACCATTTTTGTTGAATTTGTTATGTACAAAGAATGTACTACTGAAGTGGTCGAAATTGAAGAGACACATTAAGATATTGTAAAATCTCTTTATTATCCATTTTACCTTTCATGTAATATTTAATATGTTGTAATGGTTACAATAGCGCAAATTGCATGGCTTATACATTTTCATAATGCTGTTTTTCAGCTTGCTGTGTGGTCGGCAAACCAAAATTGACTTCATGGCATTGTTTAGAAGTTATTTTATTGATTTTACATTTTGAGGTTGTAATTCATGTATTTGTATGTGAAGAATGTTTTCTTTGTCATCAATTAGAGGCCTAGGAAGAAGAGGAGTATAAAGATTCAGACAACACAAAGTAATGATTTCGCTTACCAAACAGATGTCACTTTGGAGCATCTACATTTTGAGGCTCTGCATGGTTCTCTCAAGATTCAGAGTCGTGATGTAGATGTCTTGTGGACGGAATTTGAATGTAATGTCACCAGTGACCCATGGAAAGTAACCATGGGTCATTGTTAAGGCACACAACGTTATCCAGAAGAGAAAGACAACACAGAAGATGGTTCAGAATTGCTTGCAGACTCGCTTATACAATCCACACCCTCTAAAACATGTCAATTTAGGAAAGAGACAATGGGTCTCATTACAAGTCCGGAGGTAGCTGTGCAGGTAAAACTGCCAGGCTGCCGCCGGACTTGGGAATTTTTCTGGTGCCTGGCTTCATGGAAACACCAGGGGATTACGACCCTGGTGTTCCTGGAAGTCAACTGCCGGAAAATCGCTAATCCCCATTCACATTGAGTCCATTGGGGATGATGGAAGCACCAACACTGTTAATAACGGTGCCGGTGCTTCCATGAAAGTCGGCGGGCGGCTGCCGTCCCGCCTTCCAGGTCAGACCTGGTGGGCGGGTCGGCAGCCGCCCGCAGACTCGCAGGCTCCGAGTTTGCTGGTCCGGTAACAACGGTGCTGGTAGGCTTACAGGCACCGTTGTTAACGGACCGACACACTCCTAATGAGGCCCACTGTTCTGTTTCACCAATGAATGTGGAAAATCCAGAAATATCACACACCATAATAACTGAAGCATCTTCACAACTAAGAAACCATTGGGATCATTATCTGGACTTCACTCTTCCTAGTGTGGAGGACTTGTCCACCACCATGGAATCGCAAGGCCACTATACTGCAGGACGACAATTGGCTGTTAAGAAAGCCAAAATACACTGTATTCGACTGCTGCCTGATCGAGATTATGAAAATGATAAAGTGTGATCATAAATTACATAGGAGGATTTGTGGGGAGCCATTGGTGAAGTTTACTTGTGTAGTCAAAGGCACCAACATGAAGATCAAGGGTAGTTGTGTACACCATCATAACACATTTTGATGGTCTGCTCAACCTATACTTGGAAAGGTGCCTGCTGGAAATGTACTTTGTTCATCTGCTTTGTTTAGCAAGATGCAATTTGGAGTGCAGTGTATAGAATAAACTAAACTACATTGATTTATCATATATTTATAATTATTATGCTCAATACTTTTTCTAGATAAATAAGACGTCCTGAAGATCCATGTAGTTAAGGTGGTGAAACATGTGTAGAGGCATCATGTGTTTTTAGAACATAATGTTGTGAGACGATAAAAGAAAACACTGACAGCAATAAAAATTGTGTTTGGCGCATCTTCTATTACAATCTAAACAGTTTTGGGATACTCATAACAGTGTTCAATAGAAAATGCACATTAGTATTATAATTTAAACCACATCAAAAGCTATAAAATAGGTTTAGTGGCAAGTCACTTGGCCTCACCATTTGGATGTTGGAAGTGCCTGTGGTTTCCTCCATGATGATAACGGTCTGTACTTACATCAGTGTGGTCTAAGTAAAGACAGACATGGTAATTAACACATTTAACAAAACAACCTTTTTTAAAGGACGCAATGTAAGTGTTTGGAAAGTCTCCCATTGCACTGAACTATTAGTGTATCCCTAAAGTAGGGATACAAAAAGTAATCTAAAGTGAAAAATGTATAAACCACAGCGCATTGTGTCACAATGGAAACTTGTGTAATAAAATATCAATGGAAATATTCCCAAAAAACTCAAAACCATTCATTATGTTACCTGTTCACAGACTATTTCAATATATTGAGTGATCATGTAGAAGACATATTATAAAGACAAATTTAGAAAATAGTAAAATCCATTAAATAATGCAGTGTCCACTACTCACCTGGGTCAGCGTGTGGTGAAATTCAGTTGGAAATGCATTGGGAAGTAATTTGCAAAGGAGCCTTGGACATCGCTTTTTAGTGTACTCTGATGGTTCGTAAATATCTTCGAGAAGTGCATGCTGCAGACGTGGAATCGATTGCCCCTAACGTCATCCAAGCCATCCTTGGCTCTACTGTTAATCTCCGACACTGGAAATCCGCAGTTCAACAGCATGTTCTAATTCAATTTAAATCCTTTGGAAAACATGCATGACTGTACTATAACTTTTGGCACGGCTGATATTAGGGCAACCCAAAACAATACATTATGCAAGAGGAGCCAAATGCCTCTACCAGAAGTCCCAGCCCTATTCTGCTTATATGTTGGAAACCGGAAATTGTGACATGCACAACGCCTATAATGATACCTATACCACGAAAGATCTTCGAAGCAAGGTATCCTTTGAGAAAACCCTATAAGGTGTATCTGCAGAGAAATGACGGTCTCCTGAAAGAGAGCCCCAAATAAGTGTGAAGATGTGAACAAGAGAGGCTGGTGACGTCACAAGAAATGAGTGACGCACTGAGAAGGATGACCAGAGAAGAGAATGCATAGACCTTATGGAATCAGATGATGAAATAAAGAATGGAGTAACTTTTCATGTACGGAATGAAGTTTGCATGTGCGAAGAACATTGAAGAAAATATAAGTCATTTTATAACTGTACAGATGCTCCAACGCAAGTAGACAAAGTAATCATGAATGCTGGCTACACGTAGTGAATAGACTGCAGGCGGTCTCACCAATATATATATATATATATATATATATATATATATATATATACATACGTGTAAAGAATTTGGATATTCGATGTCACATCTTTAGTAAGCCAGGTCCCCTGAAAGAGAAGGACTGAAATTATGGCGCAGCAGAGAAAACGGCTGAAAATGGAGGAAGGATTGAGAAGGCTGTTTGGCCCAGTGTCAAGGGTTGGGGCAGCCAAGAACTGGTTATTTATTCAAGAAGATACAAAGAACGTGAGAAGCGAGGCAAGCTCTTGTTAAGGTGCAATGGAAAGACACAATGAGTGCCAAGTTGTATTCATTTAATATCATTAAATGCCAAGAAGGAGCTCAAACACTGTCTCCTGTCACATGGGATAGATGGAAATGGATCATGGTCAAGCAGCACCGAGACTTCCAGATAAGAACATGTTTGCACTCCCTTCTATTCTCAGGAGCAGTGATACTTTGCAAGGCCAAGTTCAAAGACAATTCAAATGGCAGACGGCATGAGTGATGATGGATGGTGGGTTAATTGGATGGGGAGGCATGGTTAAGTCCACCCACCAGCACCAGGGGTACCAGCTTGCATGCTGCTAGCGAGTTGAATATTCCAGAAGGGTCCAACTGTGCCAACCAATTATAGAGAGCCAGGTATTGCAGAGCCCTATAGTTTGAGAGCCAATGGTGTGTCGTGTATTTAACAAATATTGAGGATGACTTGCACAAGGGGTGGGCATAAGTTGTCCACCTGATTATAGAGATCCAATCACAATTCAATCCCATACAGAAAGTATACTTAGATGTTCCCTGTAGAACAACCACAATCCTAAATAGGTTTTCTTAGTTTGCCACAAAGTATAACATCACGTATGACAAATCTTCGCTAT
This sequence comes from Ambystoma mexicanum, assembly GCF_040938575.1. Classification (NCBI taxonomy): domain Eukaryota; kingdom Metazoa; phylum Chordata; class Amphibia; order Caudata; family Ambystomatidae; genus Ambystoma; species Ambystoma mexicanum. The sequence goes on along the minus strand of NC_090924.1, from coordinate 879,302,202 downwards.
AAAAGTGTTCTTTTTTATGTGATTTGTTGAGATTATGCTGTGAGACGTCCGTTGATGTCCGTTGTACTTCCTGTTTTAGACAATTGATAATAAAACAGTTTACTTTTGCCAACTTCCTGAGTCGGTCTTGTTATTGGTGTAAGAGTTCTGCATCCCCATCCATCTAATGATGTGCTACCTCATTTAAAAGGGTCTAACGGTTCAACATGAAGGCATTGTTTGATTATCCTTATAACCTGTTAAAGAAATATAAATGTAAATAAATATTACTATTAAAAAAGCGTCCCAGTGAGTAGATAAAACATCATATTGCTTTGATATTAAACAAATGTGCACATTATAAATAATGCCAACTACAGCAAACATGCACTACGAAAGATTACATTTGGAAACACTACTCTGTAATGTTATGTGCTAATTCAAGAGATAAAAAATACATAGTACTGAATAAATTAAAATGAGACTAGGGTGTACATGGAGTATAAAGAAATAGAAAGTGGCAGAGCAGAGAATGTTGACACTACAAAAACCAATGGTAATAGTTGACTAACCGTTACTTGGAAGAACTGGTGAGCCGATTAAGCAAGCAAGGTAAAAAGTGGATAGATGGCAATATCCATTGTCGATTTCAGAGATGTTTTCTCAGTAACTTCCACAGTGTTTATAAAGGTTTACAGACTTGGGTGTGTATGTGAATGTCTGGCGTGTTCGTTCACACCTACCAGGCCTCTATGACAATGTTTGACCTCCTCAATCCCGCCAGTGCAGCCCATTTTGTGAGAGCCCAGCCAGAGGTACAAACTGTCACTGATAGGTAAGGGGGATGGATGTGGATGAGGGGAGCGCAATAGGCCCAGAACATAGTCAAAGGACACAGAAATATGTAGATTGCAGGGACAGGGTCTTCAAAGGGGAGTCTAGAGACACTGGATCTGGGGTGGCCATGCAGCCAATGGTCCCTGTGACAAAGAACCCTTTGTGGTGTACATGGTATTCGGCACCTTCAGCATTCTCATGCACCCAGCCTCTTGCGAGCGCACGGCAACAGGTGTGAACTGGCATTGATAGCGGATGGGCGATGGATGTGGATGAGGGGAGCGCAATAGGCCAGTAAACTTGTTAAAGGGCACCGATCTTTCATGATCCTCTTAGATGTTTGGATGTGTTGTGGACTTACACAAATTGTCTAACAGCTTTCATATTAACTCTTTTTTCTTTTTCTTTCTTTATTTACTTTGGTGAAGTGAATGGCAATGACAAACTGGCTGCTCCGGTCGAGGTACTGTCTGTATAAATCACTGGTATTGTCTGTAGTCACTGGGGAATTTCTCACAAATGGCTCAAACCGCACAGGCAGGTAAGGTATTACTCATTGAACGCAGAATCCCAGTCTTCCATGAATCCAAAATGTAAATGCACTATAGGCCACAAGCCTGTACCACCTGTGTAAGAGATACAGCAATAGTTTACTTGAATGAACCCAATAATTGCATTTATTTTGTTTGCACTACCTTTTAAAATGTAAGGCATTGTTATGCTTTAAAAAGAACCTTATTGTGCAAAGTACTGACAGTACATGTGATTTCAAGTAGGGATCACATTTTTTTTTATTGTTTGGCTGATTAATCAACCTTTCAATTTCTGTTTGTACATGTATACATACTTATGATATAATTCACTGTACATATATTTACAATAATCACAATAATATCATAGAAGATTTAGAGCACGATAAAAATAAAGTAAAAACATTTCCTAAAACACATTAGTCTTCTCGTAAGCATATTAAATCACTTCAACCTCAATCAAATCTGGTAAATATATAGAATACTTTAAACATGATCTAAAACTATCAGTCCATGGAGTTCAAATGAAGAGTTTCGAGAAATTGTATAGTTGCTATTTTAACTGTCATCCTTTTTGTGTTAAAAAGATAAAACCCCAAATCACCAGTTAGTATAATTTCCTGATCATCAAACAGCCTTTTAAGATACTTACATTGTCTTTCTATTAATCCTATACAATTAACTAGGAGATGCCGCAATGTCTCTTTTTGTGTTCCATCAATGCAAAATCGACATATATTTCGGTTCTTTCCAATAAGGTTACGCCTTGTCAGAATATCTTTCGTTGGCCATAGGTTTAACCTGAACCTCAAATATTGGTTTCTGAAGTGGGGGATGGATACGTCTTCAGATAATCTGCCATTTCTCTATATTTTTTGTGTCCCAATAGGTTTTGATCAAAGTCTATATAAGTTTCACTCTTACTCAAAGTGAGTATCCAATCATATTGGTATATCTTAGTTTGGGCTCAAGTAGGATTTTGAATTAAAAGTTCAATTGAGGCATCAGCATCAACTAGAGAGTTCAAGATAACATTTATCCACTGTGTAGGGAAATCATGTTCTGAAGTTAAAAGATAGGACGATAAAATGCATAAAATAAAGAACATAATTTCCAGATGTATATGACAAAAAGTGAGAGAGCACCAAGTTCAAATCGAATTATTGCAATTGATGAGCATTTCGGCAGGTTAAGTACATTTTTCCAGAATTTTCCCTCGGTCTTGTCCCAGAAGCTTTGGAGACGTATTACTTTCATTTTGGCTACGTATAGAATAATTGGCACTGCTTTTTGGTTAAAGTATGTTAGTATTGGGCTACAAGGATAATTTAGATTCCAAGCTGGTCAAATATAATTTATCATTTGGGTAATTATGTATATTCACACCCAAATATTTGTATTAATGGGTGATTGAGAACTTCATATCTTGTATAAACCATGAAAATATTTTTTGTTTTCTGACTCTTGAATTTGTGCATACCATAATTTGAATTTTCTCCAGGTTGAGGCGCATGTTGTTCATTATTGCGAAATAGCTCAACCCATCTAATAATCTTTGCAGGCCAACTTAAGTTTTAGAAAACAAGACAAGACCATCAGCATACAATAAATAAAGGATTCTATAGGCTCCCATTTTCGGTGCATCGAATACAATAGGTAGAAATATGTCTTTCATATTCAATATAAATAAATTAAAAACAAATAGCTGCCAAAATACACCCCTGTTTAAGACCCTGCTGCGTTGGAAAGACGGCTGTTAAAAGACCATCAAAAGTCATCCTCACTTGCATTGAGGAGATTGAGTGCAATAATTCAATTAGAATCCGTAAAGAAGATGGACAATGATATTCTTCTAATTTGCTTTTCAGCATTTACACGGTCAATAAAGTCGAATGCTGTTTGGAAATCGACAAATGCGAGGAACAACGGTTGTTTTTGGGCTATACATTGCGCCTTTAATGTATTGATAACAGTAATATTTATTGCCACCCCCATCCCTGCGACAAATCCTGTTTGATATGGATCTCGAACATTTGCTTTTAAAGTCCATTTGTTCAGTTCTTTTAATATCAGTTGTGTAAAAATCTTTCCAGCAGTGTCTAGAAGGGCGATCAGCCTATAATTCAATGGATTTTGCTGGTCGCCCTTCTTAAATACAGGGATGATTATGGAATGAAACCAAGATCTTGTAATTTGTTGTGTTTTAACAACATGTGAAAATAATACAAATAAGGATAGAAGCCCAGAGTTCTGGGTGTTGTTTAAACATATAGGTTGTTAAGCCATCAGGGCCAGGGGCTCTGGAGCGGCTCAACCTGTTAATGTAATATAATATGTTGTCTCGGGAAAATTGTAGTCTAAAGCGTTCTTTTATGTCATCGTTTTGGAGAGATAGCTCATTTTTTCGTAGTGCATACAATTTGGAGAAGTGGGCTATCCATGGGCCTCTGAGACCCCATTTATTTGTGTGCAGAGTTGAGACTCTGCAGAAACTTGGTTAATAAGAGGCCACATTTGAGCAGAATGTTTGTTTTGGATCTCTGCATTATTTCTCCATCTTTTTGGAATAAGGCAGCTTTTCGCATATAGGTCCAATTTCGATTCCTTGCCTTTATTAAGCGCAATGAAGTCCATCTAATTTCCAAAGGTAATGACATGGCATATTTTCTCTCAGAACGATATAACGCTTTCCTTTCTGTCACTGCTAAATCGAATTGATGTGTAGGTTTAAATTTCTTTTTATTTTCAAGTTTGCATCATTTTGGAACAGTTGTAGCAGATCTCTAAATTCAAAATTGTGGGATACCGAGGAGTTCCAACATTTGTTGCAGTGTTTTATCAATCTAGAGTAGGGATAAATTAGAAATGTGAACGCTCATTCCAGCAAAAACAGATAGGGAAATATTGTTTTTAACTAAGAAATGTAATTGTTCGGACGTTAAAGCTAATGATGAATACTTGAGATTAGAAAGAGAAATGTAATCAATTTACAAAATAATTCTTTTGGCAATGATCCATTGAAGTTATAATGATGTAAGGGAATATGTAAACCCCCACATGCCAGCGTGAGAGTTTCAGTGTCCTGTATGGAGGGTGAGCTTACGTGCATAATATCAGTCGTGATTTTATTTCTGAAGGTATTTCTCCTTCCTAGATCCCGGGGGACTTTGTACGGGCCGCCTGCATGGGGAATGGGAGCATGGATGAGGTGATTGTTTTTTTTTCAAATTTAATTTTTATTAGTTTTATCAAGTGAAAATTAACAATACATTGTCGGCTTAAGCATCACATTCGAACCGTAATCCAGTCTTAGGTTCAGAATATTTACTTGTAATACTGTACCTTAACAGACAGTCAAATGTGTTCCCTTCCCTCCCCCCTGCCTCCCTGACAAGACAAGGCTCTAGTCAGATCACATTATGAGTCATACATTTCTATATCTCATGTGGTAGGCATACTTCAAAATCGACATGTTTATCATTACGTAACAGCACATCATTGTTGGCATGGCATTATATATGTTGCTATGGGGATCTTAATTTGTGTACGCCTCACAGTGGAACTGGTACCATCAACAACTTCAATTACGTTCATGAAGAGTGTTGCTCAGAAGTGGTAATAAACACATTTGAAAAGTCGTTTCATAGTGTTTCATGTTGGGCTGATCTTCCGTGCAAGGCAGCTATAATTCTTTTCATTGTCCATATGTTTGTGGTTACCCCAACCCACTCTCTTTTTGAAGGGAGGTGTCATGCTTTCCACCTGATCACCAGGCAGGCTCGTGCCTCAAGCAATAGTGGGGCTACAAGTCCCCTTACTCTTGACATACCATCTTCATCTTCGTCCAGACCAAACAGTATGAGAAGGGGTGTTGCTACCCTGGGAATGCCATCAACCTGCTTTATTCAGCCGAGGACTTCATTTCAGTACACCTGCACTCAGGGACATTCCCACCACATGTGCCAATATGCGGCTTTCATACCATATTCTCTCCAGCACATAGGGCTAGTGGTCTGGAACATGGCCTGGAACATTTTTTGAAAGCCTGTGAGGATCGAATTTCCATCTGTGCAATAGCTTGATAGCGTGTAGTTTGCATTATGTGGCAATTGATATCTGTGATGGGGTTTTGCATATCTGGGTCCATGCGCGCTGGTCAAATTCCCTGCCAAAATCTTGTTCCCACCTTTGTTTAAGGTTCATGATGGGGTTTGCGCTTGTGTCTAGGAGTGCTCGATACATGTGTGAGATCAGGCCCTTGGTCTCGACAACCGAGTCAAGGAGCTTCTAGAATGGTGTTATGTCTCTTTGGATTCTAGTTCGCCATTCTTCTCTGGATATCGCCCCCTTAAGTCGCAAATACAGAAATACTGAGATTGGTTTTATTTGGAGTGCCTCCTCAAGTTCTAGGGGTGTAAGGAATACGACACCCTTCCATAGCTGTCCCACCCTCTCCAGGCCTGCATCAAACCATGACAGGTATCTTGGATGATCAGGTATTTCTTCTTGTATCCCCGGGGACCATATATGACCCAATGGCGATGGCCATGTTGTGACGCCTACCATGTGCCTCCCCTCCCTCCAGATATCCCATATAGTACCCAGTATGGGATGCTCTCGGAGTCTGCGCACGAGTGGAACCCATAACCATTCCGACAACGTGGCCGGGGTGAGATTGTCATTATCTTGCTGGACCCACTAAAGGTCTTTTCTATCCCCCAAATGGGGGATCAGCACCCGTAGTTGAACCGCCTAGTAATATAGTTTCAGGTCAGGGAGGCACACCCCACCTTTATCTTTCGGGAGTGTAAGGACTTTGTATGATATTCTTGGTTCTTTCCCGTCCCAAAGGAAGCGTAGCATAGCACATTTCACTTCATTAAAGAATTTGTCCGGAACTTGCAGTGGGAGGACCTTGAAAGGGTACAAAAAGCGAGGGAGGCATACCATTTTGAGAGCGTTTAATTGCCCCATCCAAGAAATTGTGAGGGGTCGCCATTTTGCCAGGTCCGCTTGAAATGCAGAGAGGAGCTGTGGGAAGTTAGCTTTGTATATTTAATTGAGGCTCCTTGTTAGGTTGATCCCCAGGTAGTGCAGTGTTGGGCCACCCATCACCAGACCTAATTGTGAGAGTTCTTTAAAGGAATCCAGAGTGAGCTTGTGAAGGGGGAACAGAATCGATTTTGACCGGTTTATTTTAAACCCTGATTAGGCGCCGTAGGTCTCTGAGGCTAGTGGGTTCTGAAAATGGCGTAAAATGTCATCTGCGTAAAGGGCTAGTTTATATTCTCTGCAATGGAGCCTCAAACCTTCTACTTCACTGTCGGCTCCAGGTTTTTGGGCAAGAGGTTCTAGCGATAGAGCAAATAGTATCGCTGAGAGGGGGCACCCTTGTCTCGTTCCTCTCTCAAGAGAGAACCATCTAAAATATTCTGAGTTTACCATCACTGATGCTTTAGGCGATGTGTACACTGCTTTAATTGCTCTTCTGAATGTCGGGCCAAGCCCTATCTTGAGCAATACTGCCTCAAGGAAGTTCCATTCCACTCTGTCAAACGCTTTCTCAGCATCTATAGGCAGCAGTGAGGGGAGACTCGACATTTTCCGTGCCTCGTGTATTCGTTTTAAGGTCTTACAATTGGAGTCGGCCAGGATGAATCCAACTTGATCGGGATGTCTCAGGGTTGGCATATGGGTCTCTAGTCTTGCCGCCAATACCCGTGTATAGATTTTCACATCAATGTTGAGTAAGGAAATGGGTTGGTAGGATGCACATTGTTTGGGGTGTTTGCCCTCTTTAGGGATAACGGAAATGAGTGCCTGTGTAAAAGGTTCTGGTGCTATTCCCGTGCGTAGGATGTGATTAAACAGGTCTACCATAAAAAGGAGGTGGGTGCTACGGAAGGTCTTATAGAAGCCTACATTGTATCCATCATTCCCCAGGGCCTTTCCCAAGGGTAACAGTTTGATGGACTTTTCAACCTCTTCCGGTGTTATCAGTGAGTCTAACGATTCCACTTCTCTCACTGGTCTCAAATCTATAGAGGCTTTCATAGAAGGTCGCAAAGCCCTCAGGAATACTCTGGGGGTCTGTGGGTGAAAAGCTGCGATCACTCTCTATAGTTGCGACCCAGCGTTCAGCTCGTTGTCCTCTCAGCCTTGCGGCTAGAAGCGCATCAGCCTTGTCCCCTTTCTCATAATGCTTCTGCTTAAGGAATAGAAGCTTGCGGATGACTAATCCCTCCTCCACCTGGTGAAGCTCTTCCCTCTTTTGAACCACCTCGGCTATTCTTTTGCTCCTGTCAATGTCACTTGATTGTGCGCGGAGATCTAAGAGTGCTATTTCTTCTCTAAACCTATTATTTACCAATGCCCTTTCTCTTTTTCCCCCGCTCCCTCCCTGATCAATATGCCTCCCCACGTTGCTTTCCCGGGTTCCCAAACTGTATTTGTGGATACATCTCCTGTATCATTTTGTTTGAAATAGTCAGCTATCTCCTTCGCGAGCTGTTCGTGAAAGACAGGGTCCTTCCACAGCGACTCGTTCCATTGCCATTTCGAGTTTCTACAGGGGAGAGCAGGTAATCGGGGAGATTTCCGTAGCGGATGCTGCTTCTCTTAAGCCGGGCGTGAGATACAGGTAGTCAATCCTTGTATACATGGAATGGGGGGCTGAGTAAAAGGTATAGCCTGTACGGCGGGGATGGAGCTGGCACCATATGTCGCTTAACCTATACAACTCAACATTTTGATAATTTCCATGCGGCCTCCATCAGCCGGCCGGCATATGGGGGCGGGTTACTGGCCTGCCTATCAAGTACGGGGTCCGTCCACATATTTAAGTCACCCTCAGCTTCAAGCATAATCTGTGGAACCATATGCTGAAGGAAGCAAGGCTGTCCTGTGTTGGGTGCATAGAGGGATGCAAGGGTAAGAGTAGTGTTGTGAAATCTGCCGACCAGAACTATGGCTCTACCTCCCACATCAGATCAGGTTTTTCTGATTTCAAACTTAAGGCCTTTTCTGACCAGGATGACCACTCCTGCCTTACACAAGTGGCCTGACCCCCAGTATTCACACCCTATTTTGGCATATAAGACCCTTCTTTCCTCCCCTCTCACATACCTGATTTCTTGTAGAAAGAGTATATCAAGATTAGCCCTCCTAAATTCTCGTGAGACCAGCGACCTTTTGGTGGGAGAGTTGAGCCCTTTAACATTAGGTCTTAACTGCACAGTTGCCTGCTTCATTCAATTCCCCCCATCCCCTTTCCACCCCCCACCTTCTCCCCCTTTGTGGTGTCCGATCCATCTGGGTTTTCCTCAACCAGTCAGTCTTGGACCACCAGTAGGGACCATACTCTTCGGTCCATTGTCTAAACACTTCTAATTAAAATGAGCCCTTCTCGACCCCCCCCCATCCAAAATCATATCACTTGTTGACCCATGGTAATCTTACTTTCTCACAGTGTTTTCGGAGTAGTTCCATGCGCGGTTATGACACACCTGGAGGAGCGAGGTCTCATTTAAATAAAGAGTGTCAAGTACTTCTCTCAATGTCGCTTGAACAATATTGATGAGCCGCGGGGTGTTCAATGTGCCATGTCTGGGGATGCGTTCATCCTCCTGAACTTCCGCGAACCAGGAATCCTTCAACGCTTGGGACCCTTGATCTTCCATTCTCTGTCCTTATTTCTGTTGTCATTGGCTGCCGATGTTCCTGCTTGTTCGTCCACCAAGTCTGCTATGCAACTACTAATTTATTTTTCAGATATGAGGCTTACTGTGCTCCCCTCCCATTCAAAAGTCAACGAGAAGGGGTATCCCCAGCGATACCGTATTACTTTTTCTTTCAAGAATTTGGTGAGCGGGAGGCATTTCCTTCTCATGGCCAAGGTAAGGGAGGAGAGGTCCTGATAAATTGCTACATTGGCTGTATCCATATGAATCTGTGTGCTTTGTCTGGCCTTGTCAAGAACACGGGCTTTGTCTGTAAAATTGTGGAATCGGGCCAGTATCGTTCTAGGGTCTCCTGCCACACCTCCTGTTCGGTGGATGCGATCGAGTTTGGGTTCATCCACAGATTCATCCTCGAATAAGAGCTTTAATAGAGTTCTCTTTAAGTCAGACTCCATTTCCCCCTCTCTTTCTGGGACACCAAAGATGCAGACATTATTGCTTCATTCGCGATTTTCAAGTTCATCGACTTTCATGCAAACTTCCTCCTCCCACATTTCAATATCTGCAATTCTGACATCCATTTGCGTTTCTAGTGTGGACAGGGAGGACTGATTGTGCTCCACTTCCTCTAGTGTCTCCTCCATTTTATTAATCCTGTGGGTTATTTTTTCTATCTTTCCACTAATGTCAGCTCGCATACTCTTCATCTAGGATAGGAGGTTGGCTACGTCCGCCTTAGTTGCAGCGGCTTCAGGTCCAGAGGATGCCATTTCGTTGCTGTGGTGAGGAGTGTTGCCGTTGAGGGGAAAAATTGTAAGGAGCAAGCTTGTTGTGCCTATGAAACTGTGGGCAAAATGTTGGTTCGTTGATGGGTGCACTCAGTTAGTCTCCTCTTTAGTGAGGCGCGGTGATTGGAGAAGGAGGTTCGTTGTTGATCCCTGTGTCTAGTAGTGAGGATAGTGGGGTCCTGCTAGTTGTTGCCGTGTGTCAGTGCCTATTCTCCAGTAATGGAGTGTAAGAGATATCCAGGTATCTCACCGAGGATCGTGGGAGGCTGTGGGACGTGTGGACTGGATTCCAGAATGAGTAATGTGGTGGTATTTTCACCATCGGTTCGGAGTATGACCACCTTCTGTGTAGTCTCGTTGAGGCATTGGCATGGGTGTTATTAGTATTGGGAATCCACTCACCCCTGTTGTGCTGCTTTCCAAGGGGTTCTCAGCATCCCACTAGTGTCAGAGTATCAGTCCTTGGTTCTCTGTCCATGGGTAAGTAGAATTGGGTGCCTTCAAAATGATTCCCAGGTTGTGGAAGGCTGACGATGCACACTGATCATCTGCATAGGGAAGTCTCTGTGGCAGGAGGGCAGAAAGTTTGGGTTGTCCATATAGGCAACTCTATGTGAGGAATTGGAGAGTTCTATGGTGTGGAGGGAGGATTCTCCATGATTCTGCCTTTAACAGTTACTCTGTGGGGGGTGTGTAACTACTTTCCATTAATTGCCTTACTGTTCAATCCGGTACTGAAATGCTGAGGCTGCAGTGCCGTGGCGGTGTCCTCGTGTGTGGGTTAGGACTCTCTGCACAGGGTCTCTTTCTGTCCCCTCTCAACTGAAGGAGAGCTGGGTACCCCATACGAAGTGGACAATCTGAGCATTGAGGATGGCAATAATTTACAGTTCTGTCCGTCTGGTGTGCTTATATACACTGAATGCTTTCTCTTATATTACGCACCTCTCGTGTACATTTGAAACAGAGTTTTTGTCTCTCTGTTGGTAGGCATCAAGGAGGAGTGGCGCCAGCAGTTGGTTTTTTGTGTATATTGTTTGCAACTTTGGCGTCAAAGAGTGGCTTGGGCTGGCAACAGTCTTTAATGGTGCCTTCAGACGGCTTTAATTCGGGCACCGGTTCAGATAGTGGCTGCTGTGCTGTTATTGCAGTGCCCCGCTGAGGCAGCGAATATCTTTAACAATGTTCTGGAGTCTTCAGTGGGGTGTGCAGGGGCCGACCGCCGGTGCCGGGGGGGTTCACCCTGTGTTTCCTCTTTGAAACCACCCATGAGCTATGTGTTTGGCAGACCAGGATCACGCTTTTCTGTGGTCGGTGGGAACTCGGCCACGCGCTAAACTTGGGCACAGCAGTGCAGGAAGGAGGGCGTATGCAGGGCTTACCATTGGCACTTCTAGATCTTGGCAGTACAGAGGTGTGGGTCGTTCATCTCCCCTTCAACTGGGGTCGCATTCCTCCGTTCGCTTGTGATGTTGGGCTGTCTGTATAACTGGGCCTTCCAAGGTGTTTCAGTGGGGATTTCAGTGCGGTCATGGATTCCAGTACCGTCTCCCCGGGGTCAGACGCGCTTCGACGATGGTTTCGCTTTCGTTCAAATAGGACGTCTGGTGCCCATATCTTGCCACGATGATTTCAGCAGGAATACTGCTCCAATTTTCTCTGGGTTTTGTGTGGCGTGGGGGGGGCACCTTCCCACAGCACCTGCTCCCTTGTTCTGCTATGGGGGGAGTCCAGAAGTGGGGGCTCAATCCACTTCACGGTCCGAAGAGGTAGAGGTCACACAGTGGACAAGCTCATCTGTGCGCCCCTGGTAGCCATTGATGAGGTGATTTTAACAAAAATACTGTCACCGTCTCCCCGTCCTGTGGGACAGGTGGACAGGACCATGGATTGTATATAGCGGCGGCAAGCAGTGTAAGGGGAGAGAGATCATCGTCTTGAAGACATGAAGGGCGTCCCGACCCTCCGTGCTGAAGAGGTCCACTGAGGGCAGTACCGGGCCTGCTTGCACTCTCTCCCCTCTCCAGGGTTGAGGAAGCAAGCAGCGGAGTGAGGTTGGTAGCCCAGTGCAGGTTGGTAGCGCCAGTGTGTTCGCACCAGTTGATGGGACCGACGGTAGCGGACGTGAGTCTGCCCTTCCCCTCTCCGTGACAGGAGGTAGGAACGTAAAAGTTTACACAGTCGGCAATATAGTGCAGCCCATTGGAACTATAAAAGTATATTGTCTTGGCAGCATATGTCAATTTCCTGTCACATCTTAATGAAGAGAATATCAGAGAGTGTAAGGGGTAGATGGATTAGCAGAGTATTGCTAATACTACAGTCAGCGGCGTGTTCATGTAAGCAGAGCTAGAGAAAGGGGGGAAATTAGAGAAAGACTCAAGGATAGGGGTGCCTGTATAGGCCTCTCTACCGTTACTGCTGTACATTGGAAGAGAAATTAGGCTGGCAGCTCTTGTCAAATAAGAGCTAGCGTCAAGGCACTCTGCCGGAATTTGCACCTTAGATCCCACCTCACTGAGCTCCTAAGCCGGGAGTTACGCTCATCACTGGTGTTTCAGGGGCTATCTAGGTAACAGCCAATACTGGTCCGGATCACTGAGTGGCTCTCATGAGGGATGTGTTCTCTCAGGACCCAGTGGACTACTTGATGGGTGTCCGCACAGTATGAGGGGGCATAGATGTCAGCCGGCAGCTGCTGGGAATTGCTAAAACAATAAACGAGTGCTTAATTCATCAAATGTGACAAATCTCGCTCGCAAATGCCCCTCATGAAGTGAGAGTGTTTATTTATCAAATGTGACCAATCTCGCTTGCAAATGCCCCTCATGAAGTGAGAGTGTTTATTTATCAAATGTGACAAATCTCACTCGCAAATGCCCCTCATGAAGTGAAAGAGTGTTTATTTATCAAAACGGACAAATCTCGCTCGCAAAGGCCCCTCATGAAGTGAAAGAGTTATTTATCAGATGTGAATAATCACACTCGCAAGTGCTCCCATTGAGGTGAAAGAGTGGTTTATTTAGCAACTGGGAATAATCCTGTTCGCAAATTCCCTCTCATGAGGTGAAGGAATCATTTATTTATCAAATTTGAATAAGCTTACTCGCAAAGTGCTCCACATCCCTGTGAAACAGATGGTTACTTACCATATGTGAAGGATGATGCTCTGAGGTACTCCCACCAAAGGGAAAACAGTTATGTAGTTATCCAATGATACTGATCTAAGTCATAAGTGTTCCCACTGTAATATTTGTTTATTGGTTTATCCACCTTGACTGGTCTTGTCTCCCCCCCGACTCTCCAGCAACCCCACTGGGGTTAAAGAGAACTAGAACTATTGGAGAAAATGATAGAACAAATCCTAAATGTCGGTGCACCAACTGAACTAGAGGACACTGTAAATGCCATTTTACTCGGGCATACCGATGAGCAGATTTGTTGGTCTATTACTGTTATATAAATAAGGTGTTTTACTCTAACCAAATCACATGAGGCTGTATCTGTTTATTTAACCTGGTGCAACCATAGGACGGCTAGCCACTAGGGCTGGGCTGTCAATAGGGATAGGGAAAAGCCTAAACCACTCCCCCCTGGGTTCACATTTGCAAATGTGTGCGGTAAGGTGTAGTATCCCTGACTCAGGACTCTTACAGGTTGCTGCTCTTTCCCCCCAGCCCTAGGGAGAACCACCTGACACATATAATGTAAGTGGTCTCAGCTGTCAAACCCACAACATACATAGAGTAAGCATACTCATTACTTGTATTACAAGGGCAAACTGTAGCTCGAAGTTCGTGCATAAGGACCGTCATCATTCGTAACACAGATCTTGTAAGGCAAGCTTCCATGAAGTCATGCATCTCGCTAACGCATAGCGGTGGTGTGTCTTCTTTTCTTCAGCAATGTAGGCCAAGCAGCCAGAGTTTTCTCTGCAACAGCAGTTCTTCAACATAGATGGCATAACCTCACAACAATGGCAGGTACACCAGGTGGAAACATCTTACATGTGACTGGGTTCAGGCTCCGGGGAATAATCAGCACGACTTTTATCTGATTTGCCATCGTCTCGGTTTATTTCTCTTTCCAGGATTTCTTCTTCTGAATACTCTGGCTCAAACAGGTAGGGCTGAATTGTTGCCATAGTTCCTGACTATTGAAGTATAAAATCAACAGTGAGATAAATAAAAAATGTTTTTGTTTGTATACAGTAACGAAATGAGATTTTACATTAAAATTCAATGTTAAAGAAAGACAAGGGAAGAAACAGCCATGTTAGAAAAACCCATTGTGCAAAGACAAGATTAATAGGCTCAAACTTTGAAAGTTCGCAAGGACACACGTATAGAACATGCCATGTTAATGTGGAATGTAAATATGGTTTGGTAAAGACATTAGTACATAATATAAAAAATTACTAAATAAAAGGCGACTACTGAGAATTCATTTTAGGCAGTGTAAGTACTAGTTCTCAGTGTGTCGTACTTGGAAGATAACTGAACTGAGCAGAAACAAGTCAGGGAGGCTTGAAATGAAATACACTGACATGAAGGAAAAACATACTCCAACGTTGTGTGATCAGAAAGGGTTTGGGTTACAAATGTCGAGGAAAGAGGCATCTTGGCATTTCCATGGAGACAGATGAAAAGATTGTGCACAGAATATGTTGGCATGAGACGTGCATTGTCATTGTGAAAAGGGGCGCGTGTGTCTAGTAATGTCAACTTTAGGCGTGGGTAAATTGAATTACTGCTGCAAGGGCACTTGAATTTAGGGCGATGGATCAACAGATTAGCACAAGCTGGTGGTACCCTACCTGTCATTTTCACATGTGTAAAAGTGAGAAAAACTAAGGTAAGATGCATTGGAAATGTTTTAGGATCGATTGATGTATGCTCAAAAATACATGCCTGATCGAGTGGGCCAATCAAATTTCTGTGCGAACTACCCCTTCAATTTATTTCAAGTTAATGGATTTGCTGAATGTTTCAACAGTTATTAGGGATTAACAAACACGCATACTGAAACCTTCCTCAACAGGTGTAAGGGGAGAGTTTGCCCCATAGACACTGTCCCTATGCTGAGCTAGGAAGCAAACTGAGGATAGTGAGTAGCGATCTCTGTTTCAAAAGATTTATTCAAGGTCGGAAAAACTGTGGATGCAATAACCTTATGAGTGAGCTGTTATTCATGCAGACATGAAAGTGCCTGGCCAGGCATTGTGAGAAAACTGAGGGCATCCTCACATTTTCTCCCTTTGGGTCCTTTACTCAGGTGGCCAGGGAAGGGCCATCGCTTTTGGATTCCCACTCTGGGGGCGGTTAAGTCAGGGAGGATCACCTGAGTAGGGGGTCCTTGGGGAGAGGGAAGAGGATGCCTGAGAGTAAGACACGGTATCCCCCATTTCCAATTATCCCTCACCCTACTCTCCCTCAGCCTTTATGGGATATTACCATTCCTGTCCCATTCCCCCCTCCCCCTCCCCATTTCTAACACATACTGAGACAAGGTAGAGGCACCCGGGAGTAAGAAAGATTACCTATGGTAAATGTCCATATAGTACTGTGAGGAGGAAGATGAATGGAGAGGCCTACTACACCACGCTACTAGGCTGCCCCTTTAATGAGGTCAGGGAGAGTCAGGCACTTGACAGCAATAAAACACAACTTCACTCTATTGAACACTACTCCAGTACTGAAAAGGAGGAAAGGAAACCTACGGGTCAGGCATGTCCTGTTAATTGACCTAATGGGAGACGGGGAAGGGAGGCCAAGGTGTATAAAAGGTGGAGCGAGCAGCAGCTAGGAGAGCTAGGAGCAGCTAGGAGAGCAACAGGGAGGCCGTGTGGCTGAGTACAGCAGGGGGTCCCTCTTTGCTTTTAAGCCAACTTTTCGAAGGCGACGTGAGTGAGCCGTGGGTGTTGAGCAAGCCGTGGAAGCTAGAGGCCAAGAAGCTTCAGCAGGAAGACCCTGAGGAGTCCGAAGAAGAGCGGGATGCCGAGACGATGACCCGGTTTGCTGTAAGAGTTGCAGTTTGGTAAGGGAGCCATGTCTCCAAGGAGCCGGACTGGGGCATATGCAGTCCTGTGGGCTGTGGCCAGGCAGATGCTTGTTCCACTGGGAGGAGTCAGGTTCCAGGGGTGCCTGAGGGGCAGGTGGTGAGACCCTGACCTCAGTATTGCAGCTGGCGAGCCCTCCCAATCACCTTGCGTTAACCAGCGAGCTTCTGTATGCAGAGAAACCCAGTACGCGTGTGATGCTGATGCGGGAGGTTGAAAGGAAATCATTTAAAGTGCATGATCGGCAAGAGCGAAAGGCAAGTAAAGAAAGAAAGCGTGCAAGCGGCACAGAAAGAAAAGACGAAAGAAAAGTGTGCGCACAGAGCACGAGCTGAAGAAAAGCAGAAAAAGTAAAGCGTGCAAGTGGCACGAAAGAAAAAGCTGTTCAGAAATCAAAGTGGGCAAGCAGCATGAAAGCAAAGGGCATAAATCAAAGAGTGCAAGTGGCACGAAAGGAAATAAATAAAAGCGTGCGAGCGGCATGTAGAGCGAAAGGAAAACAGTATGACTGACACAGAGAGCAACAAGAGGGAAAGAAAGTATGCAAGAAGACAAAGCTTGAAACAAGAGGTTGTCAGAAATACATCAAGAAAGCAGAAGGCCTATGGGCTAAAGGCACAACACTATGCCTAAAATAAAGAGAGGTAAAAAGATAGAAGAGGAGGGGGCTTAGTAGCAGAGTGGTCGTGCATAGGGGATGCCAAGCTATGCGTTCTCGAAATTCTCTGTTACAGACGCTGTGTTTAAAGGAGGATACAAACAGCGCCACTTGAGAGGTGGCAAAAAGGGGGAGCTACACTAAAGGCGAAGTGAGAGCAAAATGCACAAAGATTTGTAAAACACCATTCGAGTTTCAGAAAAATATTGTGTTTTAAGAGTGAATTCTGGAAAGCTGAAATTGTGTATTCTGGTGAACTTTGTGATGAATCTTCAACCAGAAGGGCCTAAGCTTGGGGAAGGGAACCCTGAGAGGCTGGAAAGAGACTGTGAGATAAATCTTTGAAACCAAAGGGTCCTAGGCTTGGGGAAGGGTACCCTGAGAGGCCCAAGGGGATTTTGAGTTGAACTGTTGAAACGAGAGAGGCCTGAGGTTGGGGAAGGGAACCCTGAGAGGCCTAAAGGAATTGTTAGTTGAATTTGTGGAACCAGAGAGGCCTAAGCTTGGGGAATGGAACCCTGAGAGGCCTAAAGGAACTGGGTGCTTTAGGAAGCTTGGGGAAGGGAGCCCCAAGAGAACCAGTGGACCTTTGTAAATTGTACGACCAAAGGGGCTCAAGCTTGGTGAAGGGAACCCTGGGAGGTCCAAAACGACCTGTAAGACGTGTGAGGAGCTTGGCTAAGGGAAAACCCCCAAGAGAACTGAGGAGCGTTTGTGAACTTATTTGGCTTAAAACAGAGGACAGTGCTTTGTAGAATCTAACGCACATGTCGTGGTGATCTGGGAACTTTTGTGAACTGATTTGTTTGGAGATTCCAGGGGCACGTTTAGTTTTAACTATTTTGAACTGGCAAAGCTGAACCTGACGAGAAGGCCACCTGAATCAAGTCTTGTTTTTCACTTCTTTTTGGAACACTATTTTTCTTTTAGAGAAACCCTGCACAACATTTGTTTCCAGAGTGAGGGCAAGCATAGGTTTCACACAGACAGACATTGTTTTGGGACGAACAGACTTCGACCATCCATAGAAACATAAGTTAAGGGAAACCCCAAACTAGAGATAGAGTAAGATAGGCATTACACCAACCGTGAATATTTTAAATAAAGATTTTACAACTATACCACCTGTGTCTGTGTCTCTCTTGATACTATGCCTGTCTCTCAGCATCCACAACTGCATTATATTCATGCTTTTGATTCTTACATGTAGGCTTCTACTACTCATCTGCTCTTTGAAGGTGAAGGAGATTTTGATTGGTCGAATGAGCCATCAACATCTTGTCCCACTTCCCAGTTCAGTTCTAGTTACATCCTCTAAACGTGGCTTTCTCCAACAAGTATCATGAACAGCACTGTGTGGATCAGCTACACTGAGGGGTTTCTGTGCCCCAATCCTCGTGTGACCACTGGCAAATGACCTGTTGGCCATATCAAACCTGGCCTGCTAGAGGGAAGGAGTGTAACCTTTGTGCTCACTCCATGCTTTTCTGAGCAGTGTCTTAATCCCTGGATTGCTTTGCTGCCCAAACATGTCCGTTCCAGAACCCCAAAAAGCCTCTGGAGCAGGCCAGCCTTTAGGCAATAGCCACACTAGCAGCCATGGTCTACTATACCACCCCTCACATCAGGTGGAGGGGCTAGCGATCTTGTGGGAACCAATAAAGAAGCTTCAAAAGTCCATGTCACGGCTCAGTCCCATCCAAAGATTTAAAAACCTACTACTACTTTAAAGAAAGCCATTGAGCAATCCACCATTAACCCAATCACCACTGCTGCAGTATGGATGCTTACCGCAACATGAAAAGAGCTTTCAAGGCCAATTTGGCCATAACAAGCATGAGTCATTTCTCTACCAGTTTGCTTGTTTTGGAGATGGATATTTTGTGATGGTGAAAGTAAAAAAGTGAGACGAAAACATTTTAGTTCAAACAGAGTTTTACACCAGTGGAAAGGAATGTACACGAGACTGTTCAGTGCATGGCAAGACTTCTCATCAGTATAAGGACACTTTGGTTTCACTCAAGGTCCTCTACTCACCCTGGGTTGCAGTGTGCGAACAGTCAAGGCACAACTTTTAAGAGGGACGCAGAGTGTCTGAAAAAAGTATTACACATTATTTTGAATAAATGGAAGGTCCATACTGAGTTTTCAACAGTGGTACGTCATCTTTGCTATGAGGGCATACACAAAAAATGTGTACGGTAGCAAGTATGTAAATTCCCTTTGGAACTTTAAAGGACATGCACGAGTGAGCCAAATAACCACCATAGTGGTCTCAGACGGCCTAGGCCTGTCCAAAAGTTGGCATACAGTGACCCTGCTGTTAAGTCCTGGCCTGCGGTCAGGCAGACCAAGGCTGGGGGCACCCAGCCGACATACTGGGGGCACCCACCAGACATCCGTGGACAGGGGGCACTCTGTGAGCACACAGGCTCTTCCATGGCCTGGGAGCACCCAGGCTACCACCAGACACAGTGACGGAGTTGCCCAGCAGGGGCACCAGCACCTCCATGCAGAGTTGCCCGGCAGGGCCTCTGCGAACAAAGGGATGCAGAGTTGCCCAGCAGGGGCTCTGCTTACATAGGGGTGGGAGCATCAGAGACAGCGTTGCCCGGCATGGGCACTGTCAGGGCGGAGGGCTCTGCAGCAGCAGGCCCTCTGCCTACTCTGCAGCGCCAGCATCGCGCTGCAGCCAAGGACACACAGCAGGCAGGAGTCATCTCTTTTATTGTCTTGTTGTTACATGGTCACAACATGTGACTTTAGCACGAGCCCGTGGGAGGGACGATTCTCCCAGGAAGGGTGACACACCACACCTGCCAGGTGTATTCAAACATGAGTCTGCAGAATTAAATGAAGCAAGGTAAAGATGAGAGAATGGGAAGAAAGGGATAAGCACCACAAACAAAAGGATGGAGTGATGAAACGTGGGAAGAACATTTTGTTACAGAGTGGGTGCATGTCAGTCCTGTTAGGTGGACAATAGAATTTACAGTGTAGAAAAGATAGGTTTATTCGAATGTGTCTGAGATTCATTGGAATACGTTACCAGGCAGATTTGAAGAATGGGAAACTGAGTACACTATGTAATATTTGGATGCCGGAAGGGCTCAAGATATGGTCAGACAATCCTAAAAGATTTGGTGGCTTATTTGCCTGGGCCTACCTTTAAGGAATGCAGCGCGTTAGAGTCCAGAATATTACTTCTGGGGCTGTCCAGCCTTAGGGAAAAGTGTTGACCTATTAAAGACTAGACTGTGTGGGAAGGTGAAGGCTTGTGGATTACAGAAGGAGGGAAGAGGAGCAATATATATCTGGATAGCCTGGCACCCTTAAATGTGTTAATTTCTTGAAATCAGATGAAGCAGTATCAGGACTTTTCCAGTTACAAATCGAGCTGATGAATTGGCATAATTCAGCTGCTGTGTGAACTCAACACCACTACAATAGGTCGACAGCTTTATGTAAGCATATATGAAACATGTTAATGATGCTACACTAACAGATATTCAAGGGCAAAGATGTGCAATGGAGTCCAAAGTGAAAATAAGTCATGAAACACATGAAAAGTATAAATGAGGTTACGCGACATGAGGACTGTGCGAAACGGCGATCTTTCGCACAGTCCTCAACCCGAGCCAACGCGGCTCCACAGTGCCTACCCAGCTCCCTTACTCAAGGAACAGCAACTATCTCCACTCCACCTTGATAAACACTACGGTCGAAACACGTGTTGGCTTTTCTCTCATGTGAAGAGGACCACATGTGTCTAGTTATCTACTAAAACTTACGTGCTGAATAAATCAAGACTTGTCAACCAAGCTGGGTGTGCTGACCCCCTTTCTTGAAACATCTATATCCACAATATGTGATCCAAATCCAGCACCAATCCACACGGGGTTACCTATCTACTCTTGCTCCTTAAAGGTAACTTTAGTTCAGCTCTCAAAGCTCTAAAACATCTATGTATTTCAAAGGGTTCAACTGCACCAATATGCTATTAGATGTCGTTTCTTGGCTGATACAATTTGGGATCTTCCAGTGGGGTGTCCTTTGTCGTTCAGAACACGTTCGCCCCAAAGGTTCACAACTAACAATAGTTATTTGTTGAAGGGTTCCTCATTGCTACAAATCGACGGATTGGATTATTCAGGAGAAAAGACTAATTGTCACTTTTCGCAAACTCGGAGTTAAGTTTTCTCTGCAGTTTCAGACCACACCTTCGATGCGAGCTCAAATGTAGCAGCAGCAGCAGCAGCAGCAGCATTCAGGTGAAGGAATGTAACAACAGTGAACAGGTGGGCCTATTCTCCTCGAAAAGCCCTCAGCTACACTATGCAACACTGCACCTGATGTAATGATGAGATTCAAGCTTCTAGACAGTTCTTGTCACCATGTTTTGGGCAAACAGTTACCTGCGAAGCCTTCTAAGATGTTTTGCCATCTCGCTGGGCGGTGTTGTGGTCTACAGTGGCTGTTGCAGGATAAGAATCAAGCAGGCAATACGGGTTAAGTAGAAGCTGTAGGATCTAATTTGAAAGAGTTTCCTGCAAAGTCACCATTCCTAGACGGTGAGGGCTGTCGGTGCTCTTGATTGTCCTTCATCCGCACCTTCTCAGGTCAGAATGAAGGCAAAGATTAGAGTCAGATGTCTTGATGGTTGACAACTTGCCTGGTGCCGCGGGGTGCAAGCAACATAATACTCCACCACTGACCACTTGAAACAGTTCAATGTCCTCAGACTTGCAGAATTTTGCGATTATAAATAAGTCTTGGAATTTTTTCAGGACTCAGCATTAGCTTTTAAAAATGGGTGCCCTCTGTATTTACACCCCCAGGATACAGCAGCCTTTACAGCACTATAATAATACACAATAGTCTGCCATCAGCCAGTGAAGCCCACATAGCCACCTCTGCAAAGCAATGTCCACAGAGATCCCGATGCTTTTGGGGGATACTCTAAGAGGATTCGGGTTTCTTGGGGGCACATTCAGGATGTGTGTCCCTGATGAGGTATTGGACGAGGGCTGATCAAGACGGGTTAGCCAGTAAGAAAAAAAAACTAACAAGAGAGGCGCCTCTCACGAGGAGTGGGGTTTAGGACTTCTGAACTCACATCTCCGAGATAGAAAGAGATAGATGTGTGCACACGCGGGAGCAGAATCATTACAATTCTTAGTCCTGCAAGCAAATGGTGAGCGATGTTAACACAGAACTAAAATGACATGTCTCTCTTTGAAATCGTTTTATTATTTCTCTGAGGTCGGCAGGGTTGGCTGCTGTCTGCCCATTGACCCTTGCCAAGCACTCAGAACTTACACGCACGTATTTACCGGTTTTCTCTGCAGCCCGTAATCTTTGATCTTTAATTTGGAGTCTGGAGAAAAGACCCCTGCACTATTGACAGAAATTCCACTTTTCACAGCACACAAAGGTCCAAAAAGGAACAAAGGCCCCCAACCTCATTACAAGCCATTGGCTGTCAACACAAAGCCATCACATTACAGGGATGGAGTGCTGCTGTGTGCAACTCTCTCGATTAAACTGCTGAACAGTAAATGTGTCAAAACCCGCTAAGCCACACAAGAAGGATATGACTCCGACATTAGCACTGAAAAAAATCAGCCTTTTTTTCCTTAAAGTAAAAACCCGGAAACATCTGCAAAGTGACGTTTTAATTAAAATCATACCATAAAACGAACGATTGCCACATGAATTGTTTATTGTATAAACCCACCCCCAATGTATGTTGCAAATAATTCAATGTGCATGTTCCTCTTTTATTTAAGCAGCAATGGCAAAAACAAGCAATAATCCAATAAGTATGGAGTTTAACATTATAGTTAATATATTCTATAGCAAAGCATTTCTTAAAAACGAAATACTAAAGTTGGCTTCATAAGACTACAGGGCATCTGATTGTACTACAGCTCTGGCTACCCCTCCCAACCCCCGCGCGTGTGCACGCGCGCGCAATCACACACACAAACACACTTTACACAAACATACACACACACACACTTTGCACCAACACCCCTGCTCATCCTTTGGATTTCATTGGGCCTCATTACGAGGTTGGAGGTAGCCATGGAGCTATTAGCTCCATGGCTGCCTCCAAAACCCTTCCGACTCCGCCCTCGTGAATGGAGCAATTACCGGTCCATTCCGAGGTCGGAGGGACTGGTAATTCCCCATTCACCATGGCCATTCCCCATTCCCATTCCCATTTTTGCCCCCGTAGGGTTCAATGGGAAGGGGGAAGGCGCCAATAACGGTACCGCAAATTGCGGTACCGTTATTAGCTCTAGAGTCCCTTTGCGGGTCCCGTCCTTAACGCCTGCAAAAACCAGGCGTTAAGGAAGGACCTGCAAAGGGAACTCGTAGTAGAAAGGTCAGGGATTACCAGCACCGGTGCCTTAACGGTGCTGGTAATCCCTTACCTCCCACCTCGTTGTCTTTCCAATGTCGCGAATGGGAACATTTCCTCAATGTTGTGCACTTTCATTAACTTCACGTTTCTTACAATCACTTCCTTTTCTGTGAGTTTAGCTCTTATAGTCCACAGTGTCTCTCTAGAGGGCAAGGATTAATATTTGATTGCACGGAATGGAATATGGTAAAATTAAACTCCAGTTTCACTTCTCATCCAGTGACAAAGTAGATGCTAAAATATCAATAAATCAGACAGGCAATTGCAGTACATGTGGAGGTTCTCTTATAGCATTTGTTATATTAAGTTTCAAATGCACCAAATTCCCCCTATCATTTTACCCTTAAGAACATGTATGTATTTCTTGCATTGTCTATTTTTCATATCTGATTGCAGAGTTCATAGTGGTTACTTTTAATTACTTTAATGGAGACACATACATGTATTGCTGTGCTAGTCCAGCCTCAAAATTCCCAGTGAATCTATCCACTCACCCCGCCCACCCATTCAACCCCCACACACCCACCTGTGTAACCCACTCAACCACCCATGTACTCACTCATCCAGACCCTTGAAGATAAACGTGTGACCTTAATTGCACTTTATAATACTTCCATCCACCATTAAAACTCATCCACCCACTAAATAATGCACTGATCCATCCATCCATTCACTAAAGCATCCACTTATTTACCCATCCATTCACTCATCCAACAACTCTCAACCCATATACCCTCCCAGTCACATAACCACAGAGGCACACTTTGTCGGACTACAAGGGGGCAGTGCAAATACTACTTGAGTCAACCGTAATGAATGGTTGGCATTTACCACTATTTTTCCATAGGACTGGTAGTGCTTTAAACAAGAATAACAGTACTGGGTGAGACTGCAATTCTTTAAATGAAACCGTACCATCAACGATCAGATGGATTGTAATACTCGAAATGGACTTGTAGCAGTATGGTTCTGCAGGACTGTAATACCTGAAAATAGAAAATACTAGTACGTTTCCACAGGACTGTAGTTCATTCAGTGATATGGAACGTGAAAGGTTCTGTGCAGGGCCCTTCATATTTGGAATTGAACAGCATAGGAAGCAAGTAATGTTGCAGCCTCCCGGCAGGGGCGTGTGGTTCGGCCGTGTGTGTGTGTGTGGTGCACACTACTTCTGCCCGCACAGTCAGTGCCTTAAGTGGCACTACAAATCGAGCCGGGGCCCATCGAGGGGGCGTGGCCTAACAACGGGGGTCTTGATGGGCCGTTAGGCCACACCCCCTTGACGAGCCCCGGCTCAATGGGCTACTGGCACCCCTGCCAGGCAGCCTTTTGTAGAGATTAGCACCCTCTCCCCTACTGGGGAGAGGGTGCTGATCTCTGCATTTATTTTGTATAGGCTTGCCTGGCAGGGGACAGCGCCTCGCCTATTCAGCCTTAATGGTGGTGCTGCCCCTCGCCAGCTGGGGAGGGGCAGCGTCACCATTAAGGCTGAAAGGGTGAGGCCACTGGAAGCAGAGGCCTTTTTCCTAAAGACTGAAACTCCCGAGAATCCGCGGGAGCTTCAGTATTTAGAAAGCAAGGCCTCTGCTTCCAGCGGCCTCACGTTTTCTCCATAATGGTGGCGCCGGCCCACGTGCATCCCTTGATTAAAGGGATGCCTCGCAGGTGCGGCGCCACCATTATGGCTGAAAGGCATTTTTTTCTGAAGCCCGAAGCTCTCGCACACGAGCGAGAGCTTCAGGCTGTAGAAAAAAATGCTTTTTCCTGTAGTGGCCGGGGCTGACAGGGGAGATTAGTGGGCCCCGGCAGGGCCCCGCCTCAAAACGAAATTTCGGAGACTGCCGGGGCCCAGCCCCGGCAGGCCCCGGCCCTCTTAAAGCCCTGCGCACAGTGCTTGAGGAAATCTGGCACTGCGGGTGCCATGTTCCAACAGTACTGTCTACCTCTTAAAGTTCATTCCAGCAACTTTCTGTAATTTGGCTCCCATGCTACGTTTCTCGGGTGTAGATTCGCAGTTTTACCAACCCCCTACTTAACAAGCATTGGCAATGCCAACAGTTTGGGCTTATTATATAACTGCTCACTGCCTGGCTGTGGCGCAGGTAAAAGCACGAAAATACTTTTCTTGTATTTCGAGTTCATAATATATCTAGTGTGCTCTCCGCCTACTTGACATACTGAAAATGGCACGATTATTTCACACTAATATTTTGGATAAAGGCTTAAGACGAGCACCAAAATAAATACTACAGTTTAGGTGACACCGTCCCAGCAGTTATTGAGAGCAGAGAAGAAAGCATGCATTATTATTAACAATAACTAAAATCTCAGTTCTCTTAATTAACTTTTTTCCAGGTTTTGAATCTAATCAAAAGTGTGATGGCTCCACAGGACCTCTCTATGCACACGTGCGGCAGACGACTGCTTTAAAAAAGAACTGGGATGTATGCAGTAAATGCAGAGCAAATCTTCTAGAAAAAGTGAAAGGAAGAGGAAAAAAAGGTGAGCGAAGTAAAATAAAAAAAGGAGAAGGGAAAGATGGGAAAAAGCAGTAGGCAAAACCAAAGGAAGAGATGAAAGCAGAAACGAAAAATAAACAGAAGAGAAAAGAGATGGCAAGGAAGAAAGAAAAGAGAAAAGGATTTAGAGTGTGAGACAGAATTGAACAAATAAAGGTCACTTAAGAGAATCAAAAGCCAAATGTAATTCAAAACTACCAGAATTCAAAATAGACTTTCAAAAGAAAGCAGCGTTCAGTCAAAAGCCTTATCTTTCCCTGTCCTTGGCCACTGAAGCTAGCACGCCTGAGCTCTCCTCACAGGCAAAGCAGGCACAAAGAGTGGGTTTCATTAACCATCACCTCAATTCATTATGCGGGAAATTACCTTTCAGGGAGCAGCATTGTCAAGAAAACAAGAGATTAACTGGCTTCCAATCAGTCTTCTCTGAGAGTTAAATGGTGCACCGTCCTCTGTGATATCCCATTATTAGTTCTGACAGGCATGTTGGTAGAGAAAGGTAACGTCCCCAATGATGTTATGTGAGACCTCCCTCGTCCCCATTCCTCATTATGTTATGTGAGCCCCCCACCGCTCCCTTGTCCCCCGTGATGTTATGTGAGCCCTTCCCTCCCTCTTCCCCTGTGATGTTATGTGAGCCCCCCACCGCTCCCTCGTCCCCCGCGATGTTATGTGAGCCCCTGCCTCCCCCGTCATGTTATGTTAGCCCCCCTCCTTCCCTCCGTTGCCCCCCCTTGTGTACTGTGCCTCCCCTCACCTACCCCATTCCCCTGTCTTTCCCTGCCCCCCCCTAACGTCCTGGCACCTCAAGTCCTTAACCTCTCACCTCTCTCTGCTTCCTTCTTCTTCCTCTCCCCTCCCCCCTTCACACCTCATCACTGCTGCAGATGTTATCTTGATTCACCTTTGGTTTTCGCCTTCACCAAACTGTTGCAATGCTTGGATTTGTCTCTTGACACTTTCACTCTTGTGCCTCACCTTCCAACTCGTACTCATGGTGATCTTGCGTCATTGACTTCTGGATACTTTGATTCTTTGCTTCGCCTTCTCAACTGGTACGCATGGTGGCCCAGTTTCATATTGTGTTCATGTGTGCCATCTTGAATCCTTGATTACATTTCTTCTCTGTAACATTGTGTTTTCCTGACCTCTGCAACTGTATTCTCTCTTTCCTCTGCCATCCCCCTCACTGTTTTTATTCTCTGCTCCTCCCCTCTTCCCATACTTGCTTTCCACCACCCCCACCCCTCCAGCACTATCTTAAATGCCATCAGGCCTAGTATGATAGTTGCTTGTTTTGTTCTTCTGCCCCTTCTCTCCCCACATCCCCTCTTGTATTCTCCGGCTCTACCAGAAATGTCGTCAGGCCTAGTACGGTAGTTGCCTGTCTGTTTCATTTTCCCCTCCCACCCCCTTCCTTTCTTTATCTGTACTTAGCACTTGCACTATCTGAAATGTCGCCAGACCCAGTACGAAACTTAATTTCACTTTCTTGTTGTTCATGGCCATATAAAAATGTCTTTGTTTTTTTCCATGTTCCCTCTCTTGCTGTTAAGCTCTTTGAAACATATTGTGTATAGGCACTATATAAATAAACTATCATATATCAACTATCATCTCAATTAACCAATGCAGGGCAATAGTTTGGTGCTCAGGCCCCAAACATTGCAAAAACTGCCTGTGCCATTAAAAAAATTATCATACGGATGACAATAATCGATGCAGAAAATAGAAAAATGCTCTGAACAACAGGGGGTAAATGTGCACAATTGCACTGGGGTCGTTGTTAGAAAGAATTCTCTTATAAGGCTAATTTCCCAAACCTAGTGAATGCCCCAGCAGCTTTCCTGGATTTTTGGGGTTTGTTTTCTTTCTCCTGCTAAGAGTGAGACTCTTTTCCTCCCACTCTTAGGCATGATTTGAGGTATGTCTTTGACTTTTTGTGTGCTTATGGGCTATGTGGTTTTTTACTCCATAGGGTATTATCTGTTTTTGTGTATGTGTTACACAGCACCCTCAGTGCAGTAACACAGTGGTGTCATAGAGACCCCCAAACATAGACTCCATACCCTGGGACTGACTACTGTCTTCCTGTCCCCACTTGTCGAGTTTCTGGCTGGTGGCACTGGTTACCACGCAAAATATTCCACCGGAATATTTCATATGGGATTTTCCCATTGATTTTAAACACACCACTTTTTGGTGCAATGTTAAAGATACCACTAGTTTATTTATTTAATATTAAATCACTATTTGGGTCTTTTTGCCAGAACTCTTTTCTAAAAAGGCATTTGTGTCCGTCTCTATAACTCCAACAAAGGTTGGGCCCTTTGTTCCACTTTTTGGCTGGCTTCTCCACAGAAGCCCTCCAACTGGTGCCACTCTGTCTGGGTTCCACAGGATCTGAGGCTGGGGGAATTGGCACCCTGGACTGCATTGCCTTAGCAATTCAAGTCGCACTCTGTTCTGATTGGCCCATTGGTGAGGCGCCCGGCTCACCACTTAACATGTATGAGTGACAGCTAGGCTGTTGAATGGGAGTTTTTCTGCATAAAAGCAGGGCTTTTGGGTCTGGAACTTCAGAAGTCGCCACAGGACCTAAGAAATCCGAAGAGGGGAAAAGCTGAGCCATCTGCAACAACGACACCACCGGTGGAGTCCTGCTGCAATGACCTCACCACTTTCCCGACGACAAGAGAAGATCTTCTGCTGAAAGAGTCGTCTTCCTCTGAGCTGGTGGGATCCACCAGTTCGCCATTTCGCCTCCCAGGACATCTCTTGGTCGAATCGCCCGTCCCAAGCACCGGCGGCCGGATAGCCAAGCTGAACCACTGTGACCGTGAATACCAGGAACGCACCTTTTCATCGACAAACTCTGCGGCTGGTTTCTTCCCTGGGCAGTGCAACGACCCCAAGTTTCCTCCTCGATGAGATCCTCTCTTCCCCTGGTCGAAACCACGAACTGCACCCGCTGCCAGGAACACCTGCCCCCGCTGGAGATTCCTCACTCTTTAAGGTACTGTGTTCTACCTGGCCTCCCTTTCTTCGGTTTGCCCAAGGTGACCCTTAAATCCTTGGCTTTCAAACTGGGTTGGCCCCCAGACCTTCTAACTTTGTCTTTTGAACCACCCCAACCTCTTTTGAACATTTCTACAAAGACTTGAATGCATTGCTAAACCGTGTGATCTTGGGCACATTTCGCCTGGTTCCATTCAAAGTGGGCCTGGCCTATGAACTTTGGCTCTACAGTATACCCTGCCTTCAGTAACTTGATTTTGTCTCTTAAAAGTGTTAGGAACTGTTTTATTTTTATGACCTGCCTTTTTCTCTCCCTTTAACCTAATTATTGGGGTGCCATCTAAGTTACACGCTCGCCTCTGTTTTGACAAAAAGTGGTGTTTAAATTAGACTTGTCTAGTAATTGCTAAGGGAGGTGTAAATACTTTTCTGATTGGGTTGGAACTTGCTTTTGATTAATAGTGCTAGTGTATTTTCTAAAGTGTGTTAAATAAATAATTATATACTTTTGATACAAAGCTCTGGTCAGTGTTTGCTCGTTCTACTGTGTTTCTGGCCCTATTTTGTATCCTCTGTATACTGCCTAACTCTTCTTGAGAGAAGTCTGACTGCTCAGCCGCAGCTACCAGGTAAATCTAGGTGGTACAGACTGCTACCAATTGGATTTACTGCTTACTCCTGTAGTCTTAATCTTCTTGCAGTGGTCCCCAAAGGAACTGCACAGGATTCTGCCTAACACTGGTGTACAGCGGTGGGATTTGTATTGAGGATACATTGTAGAGTGCTTCTAATACTTTAGTGCAACTAACCACAAAGCTGAGCACTAAAAAGTTTATTTTCTAACATGGAAAGCTACAGCCAGGAGTCCCTTTCTGCAAAAACTGCTGATTGTTTAACAGTTCTTTGTAGACATAAAAGATTGTTAGAAAACCAAAGTCTGGGTGGTGGTTCAGATGAGCCTACCTCCCCAGCAAATGTAGACAACAGTAATGAAGTTAACATGGATCAAAGTTTTGATAGTAATGTTGTAGAGTTGGAAGAGGAAGGTGAGGCCAATGTAACTGTCCCCAATAGCCCTCTGCCTGCTCTAGCACCTCAAGCTATGTCTACTGGACCTTTGTCAGGTCCCACATTAAGTCCTGCATTCATTGAACTAGACAAAATGAGGCTTGAATTCGAGTTCAAAAGAATTAGTGCCCAATCTTAACTAAAGCACCAAGAACTAAGGCTCTGAGAAATGGAGCTCAAACATGAGCTAGAGATGAAGAAATTGTCTGTGGAAAATGCTTCTCTCCCCGGATCCTCTAGGAGTTCCAGTCCCAAAAGACCCCGGATGCCTAAAGAGATTGTGGGTATGTAGGGACCTAAGCTGGATGTGTTGGATTGGTTGGCTATGTTTGAGTATAATCATGGGCTCCAGGACATCACAGGGAATCAGTTGCTTTCCTGGTTGTTCTCTAGGCTCCCCCCTGTTACATCTGATGTGGTAATGGAGGTGGATAGGATGGACTATGAATGTGTGAATCTAGCTTTAATAGCTAGATTTGGGAATACATCTTCCCAGTACCTTCAGAGGTTTAGGATCCTCAAAAAACATGATGGTACCCCTTAGGCTACCGGGGTGAATGAAAGTTTGAAGAACTTAGAGGGATGAATTAAGGGTTACAGAATGAACACTTATGAGGGAATGAGACATCTTGTTATGTTGGAGTCAATTTATGATGCCTGCTCTCCTGAGCTCAGCCAGCACTTAGCTGATTCAAAGGAAATAGATCCTAGAAAGCTAGCTAAGGCTGCTGACTTGTGGGTGGCCAACAGGGCTACTCAGAAGGATTCAGGGGTCACCCAGAAAAAGGATGAGGGAAAGCAGCCACCAAAAGTGAATCCAGAGAATTCTAATACTTCCCATACCAAAGAGGGCCACAAACAACAAAATAACCAGAGTAATCCACCAGGGAAACCCCATCAGGCTAGTGTACCTTCTGGTCTCCAACCTGGAGGTCAGAACAAGCCACCATTCCAGAGAGCATTTGGAATATGCTATGTCTGTAAGGAAACTGACCACATTAAAGGAGATCCCAAATGTAAGGGTAGACCTACAGGGATCAGCACAGTCTCCTTAGCCTTCACTCCTGAAGAGGAAGTACAAGTGGCTAGTGCTCACTTTGAAGTCCTTGCTGAAGACCCTTTGAGTCTTCAAGCAACTGTATCCTTACGGCCTATGGGTCTGGTTAGCAACCAGAATAGGGAAATCTACAACTGACTCCCTACCAGCAAACTCTAAAATATATTACATGGACAGTGTTCTTGTCAATGGCCAGGATACCCCTGCCAGGAGAGACACTGGGGCCAGCAGAACAATAGTAGATGAAAGCTTTTTCAACCCTGATGATGTTGCTAAGGCACCCAAATGTCCCACTAGAAATTCTGGAGGCCCTGTCCAGATGGTTCCTATTCTACCAGCCCTCATTTAGTGTAATGACATGACAGTGAGGATTCCTGTCAGTGTTCAGACTGAGGTGCCTGGGGGAGTCCGGTTGGGGAATGACCTAAGAACTTTAGTAGTAGTGTCCAGTACCCCCAGGCCTCCCAGTATGGAGCAGCAGAACCTAACCAAATTGGGTAGAGAGGCCACCTTAAGGTGCCACTCTAAGCCTGTGGGAACCTCTACAGAGAACTCCACTACAAGCTCTGGTGTTAGTAAGTTGACCTCTAACCCAGGCACATTTCAGGCTAAAATGTTAGGGAAATGGGAGCCCGAACCAAGCTCCATCATTGTCCCCCAGTTTTAGAGTCTCTGACTCCCCCTGCTTCTGAGGAAGAGGTGGATAGACAAACTGGACCCCATCTAGGCCTAAGAGAACTGGTAATTCTCAGGGCTGGTGGAAAACCAGAAAAGTAAAGTCTAAGGCCAAAAACTTTCAGACTGTTGGACCTTCTACTGAAGACTCTAACTCGAATCCTAGTATTGGGAGTGAAACTCCTAAAGTAGGTGAGGTAAGATCTAAGAGGAATGGGAAGCAGGTACATTGCCTAACCCCAACCCCTCCAACCAAGAGGCCTGAGATCCAACCTGCTCCCAACAGCGAGGTGGCGAGGAACCTTGGAGGCCCCTCTAGATCTAAGGGAATTCTTTATAAGGACCCCTTGAAAAAACCTAACACAGGTTCAGAAGTTGTACCAACTTCTGAGGGACTGGTCAACCAGATCCCCTATGGATTTAACAAGGAAGATGTTCCTCAAAGGGTTTGTAGGTCATGTACTTTACAAAGGAAAACCTTTGATTTTTCGATTGAACACAGGTCAAGGTGTCACCACCAAAATGCTGATGGTCTCTCTAGGGTGTTTGT
Source organism: Ambystoma mexicanum (assembly GCF_040938575.1). Lineage (NCBI taxonomy): Eukaryota > Metazoa > Chordata > Amphibia > Caudata > Ambystomatidae > Ambystoma > Ambystoma mexicanum. The sequence goes on along the minus strand of NC_090924.1, from coordinate 879,270,356 downwards.
AACTGACTAGAGGTATGAGATTCATCCAGGAGTGGATTCAATCCTCCTGTCCCTTAGTTGGGGGGGTGAGTGGGTGAGTGTTAGGGAGAATTCTCTTATAAGGCTAATTTCCCAAACCTAGTGAGTCCCCCAGCAGCTTTGCTGGATTTTTGGGGTTTGTTTTTTTTCTCCTGCTAATGTGAGATTCTTTTCCTCCCACTCTTAGGCATGATTTGAGGTATGTCTTTGACTTTTTTTGTGCTTATGGGCTATGGGTTTTTTTACTCCATAGGGTATCATCTGTTTTTGTGCATGTGTTACACAACACCCTCAGTGCAGTAACACAGGGGTGTTATAGAGACCCCCAAACATAGACTCCATGCCCTGGGACTGACTACTGTCTCCCAGGGCATGTAAAGTCACCATTGACTTTACTAGTCCAAAATTGTGAACAGAGCCAGAACAAACCATCATATTGTGGAAGTACTGGAAGGGGTTAATTTGATTGCCCCTGGGTCTGTTTCCAAGGGGGCACTGTCCAGTCCACCCTTGTCAAGTTTCTGGCTGGTGGCAGTGGTTACCACGCAAAATATTCCACCGGAAATATTTCCTATGGGATTTTCCCATTGATTTTAAACGCACAACTTTTTGGTGCAATATTAAAGATACCGCTGGTTTATTTATTTAATATTAAATCACCGGTTGGGTCTTTTTGCCAGAACTCTTTTCTAAAATGGTGTTCGTCTCCTTCTCTGTAACTCCAACCAAGGTCGGGCCCTTTGTTCCACTTTTTGGCGGGCTTCTCCACAGGATCCCTGCAACTGGTGCCATTCTGTCTGGGTTCCACGGGATGTGTGGGTGGGGGAATTGGTACCCTGGATGCGTTGCCTTAGCAACTCAAGTCGCACTCTGTTCTGATTGGCCCAGTGGTGAGCCGCCCGGCTCACCACTTAGCATGTATGAGTGACAGCTAGGCTGTTGAATGGGGGTTTTTCTGCATAAAAGCAGGGCTTTTGGGACTGGAACTTCAGAAGTCGCCACAGGACCTAAGAAATCCGAAGAGGGGAGAAGCTGAGCCATCTGCAACAACGACACCACCGGTGGAGCACTGCTGCAACAACCTCACCACTTTTCCGACAACAAAAGAAGATCTTCTGCTGAAAGAGTCTTCTTCCTCTGAGATGGTGGGATCAACCAGTTCGCCATTTTGCCTCCCAGGACGTCTCTTGGTCGAATCGTGCATGCCAAGCACCCCAGCGGCCGGATCGCCAAGCTGCACCAATGTGACCGCGAATACCAGGAACGCACCCTCTCACCGACGAATTCTGTGGCTGGTTTCTTCCTTGGGCAGTGCAACAACTCCAAGTTTCCTCCTCGACGAGATGCTCTTTTCCCCTGGTCGAAACCATGAATTGCACCCGCTGCCAGGAACATCTGCCACCGCTGGAGCTTCCTCACTCTGTAAGGTACTGTGTTCTACCTGGCCTCCCTTTCTTCGGTTTGCCCATGGTGACCCTAAAATCCTTTGCTTTCCAACTGGGTTGGCCCCCAGACCTTCTACCTTTGTCTTTTGAACCACCCCAACCTCTTTTGAACATTTCTACAAAGACTTGAATGCATTGCTAAACCGTGTGATCTTGGGCACATTTCGCCTTGCTCCATTCAAAGTGGTCCTGGCCTATGAACTTTGGCTCTACAGTATACCCTGCCTTCAGTAACTTGATTTTGTCTCTTAAAAGTGTTGGGAACTGTTTTATTTTTCTGACCTGCCTTTTTCTCCCCCTTTAACCTAATTATTGGAGTGCCATCTAAGTTACACGCTCACCTCTGTTCTGACAAAAAGTGGTGTTTTAACTTAGACTTGTCTAGTAATTGCTAAGGGAGGTGTAAATACTTTTCTGATTGGGTTGGAACTTGCTTTTGATTAATAGTGCTAGTGTATTTTCTAAAGTGTGTGTTAAATAAATAATTATATACTTTTGATACAAAGCTCTGGTCAGTGTTTGCTCGTTCTACTGTGTTTCTGGCCCTATTGTGTATCCTCTGTATACTGCCTAACTCTTCTTGAGAGAAGTCTGACTGCTCAGCCGCAGCTACCAGGTAAATCTAGGTGGTACAGACTGCTACCAATTGGATTTACTGCTTACTCCTGTAGTCTTAATCTTCTTGCAGTGGTCCCCAAAGGAACTGCACAGGATTCTGCCTAACAGTCGTTTAAACCCAAATATGGACAATGCAATAAAGCTTTTTTGATAGAGCTATAATAAAGGGCCTTAGTAACAGAAGCAAGATTGCTATATCCCACAGTGCTGGTGTGAGCAGAGGAACGTGAAATGGAAGGAGCAGAGAAATGAGGGTCATTTGGTGGAGGGCTATGTTACTCGGCCCAGATGTGCCATCGTTTAGTACAGTATTGAAGGTGGGATGCCATTACTCGCCTATGCAGACTGTAGCCCACCTGACACTTCATGAAAAGGGCTCGGACTTTGCTTCACCTCCTGCAAAACATAGCAGTGGGCAGAAACTTTACACACGTCGTGTTAACTGTGGCAGACCTAGCAGCTGTGCATTTTCATGGATGTCTTCGCCAGGCATTCCCAAAATATATACTTGTAGGACGCCTCACAGAAATGCTATCCCTCAGAGCAAAGCGGGAAACTGGTCATGCAAGACCCCTCCTCCCTCGCATCCTGGTTGAAGCAGTGTGGGGAGTACTTGGCTACACTGGCAGCAAGACAACCAGGAAGAGCCAGCGCTCACAGCAAAGTGTCGGATGGGTTGCAGGTGAAAACTTACAAGAAACTTTCTCTGCAGCTCTGTCATTTCATATTCCTTATGAGAAAGGATGTTGGCGGAGACTGCAAGAAGTGATTCCTCGTGTAAAACAAGACCCTGCAGCCAGAGAAGAATGTGCTGTGATTTCAAGGTGTACTGCCGTTATAATTGACTCGTCTCAGATGCAAGCCATGGAAGGTGATTATTCAAAAACATAATCCAGTTATTACTCTTTGAAAACAGTCACTAATGAAATGTAAATAATATCAATAAACACATGTAGATTTTGAACTCTTATGCATCCTAACCAGTAATGAAACAGAAATATTACACAACCATGAAAAGCTAAATAAATTTACATGATCTATTTTACAAAAGATTGCACTCACATGCTTCAATGTGTCATTTTATTTGGAAGATGCATGGTAGCTTTAACATTCAAAGATGGCCGCTACTTTTGGTTTGTTTATAGAGAGCTTCCTTAGAGACAGTCCTCCAAGATGGAAGTCTCAATGGAAGAGCGCAGAGTTGAAAGAGTCCCCGAGATGGGCGGGAATTACTGGAATTAGACATGGGGATTAGCATGGATAGGGGCAAGGAGTGGGAAGGATCAATAGCCAAGGGAACCTGGTTCCTCTGATGGGGGGTCCCAGGAGTTTGGAAGGACCTCTTGTGAATGGCTGACATGTTTCTATCTGTACAATTCTTAATTCTCTATATATTCATAAATAGCATGTACACAATCATTTTTCAATACAGTACACCATTCCTTCAAACAACCTCTGAAGAAACTTCCACAAGCAATTCATGGGATGAACATTTATTTTCAACACACAGGCTGTTTTTAAAATGTCCCATGCATGTTGCTCCTAATGACCATCTACAGGGACCAAGTTCTACAGAAGAAATCTAATAAAGATCAATGTGTCAACAGACTTCACTTCATATTCATGTCTTTTTCAACGGTGCATACTTCAGATTATTCAAATGTACCTGCCTGGTGTGGTATCCTTAAAGAACAGCCTTTCATATGATTTCCAAGATCATCCTAATGCGTCCACTTATTCTCATGGGCAATTCTTTCCAACCTATTCCTGTCTTCCAGACCTATAGTACAAAGGTGTTGCTTTCAGTGTTATCTGTATACTGTGCATTTTACCAAATTTACTATTCTTGATACATAAAACGTTAAACTAAGCATTCTTTGTAATTTGCGATTCATACCTTAATTTTTTCTTCAATTTTGAAGGTATGGATTTTGGTTCTGTTGAATGTTGAACTGTTGAGGTGTTCTAGGCTGTAGGTTAGCAGCCACGCCATTGGGATTGTAGTGAGTACCCTGAATAATTTAGGCTCTCCTCTCCCCGTTACCTGCCTGGTCGGATTCATTTGACTGTATATCCGCGGCAAGGGATGAGGGACGGCATGTTTTACACGTCCCTCTATTTGTTAAGGTTTCCACATTATGACTTTGGGCTTTTTGTGTAGGTTTTTGAACTACTGCCAAGAACAAGATTTTAATTGCTTGTATGGAGTAACTGTGGGATTGCTAGGTCAGGTGAAGGATTTTTAACTCATGTTTTTAACTCTATCATGTGTGTTTCTTACTCTCTTTCTCCTCTTCTTTTATTTGTTTGAAGTAACTCAGTTGTGAATCGGATTAAGATGGGACGCATCAACCATTCATACATACAGAGGAAGAATCAGGCTATGATAGGACACATGGAACAACATCAAGATGTCCATCTATTGTCTGTTTAAAACTGTTTGCCAGGGGTCAAGTCCTAAAAATTCAAGTGGCGGGACTCATCAACAAACATAATGGGATGTGACGTCGCCAAAAATACGCATATCGAGGTGAAAATTGCACATTTCATTACATTGGCTTTGCATAACCACCCAAATTGCACAGGACGAATGGCATTTGCCTTTTCATAAAAACAACACACAAACCAAGAGAGGATATTGTCTTCTAATAGTGATTTTGAAAACATTAAAAGGTGTGCATGTTTTAAACTCCAAGAACCAATACAAATGTTTTCCCTGAGACGTGTAGGACCGAAATGCGAAATTTCACCTTTACTTGTTTGTTATTTGTCATCAGGTTATATAGTGCAGTGGTGAAGTGTCTCGCCTGCAACCCTTACCATTGCGGTTTGATCTCATAGGTCGTCTTCAATTCATAAATTCAAAGAGGACATTGAATGTTTCTCATATTAGCTGGGGGGGGGACTGAGTCCACCCTCTGAATAAAGTGGGTGGACTCCGTCCCCCCGCGTTTACCCTCGACTTGAGCCCTGCTGTTTGCGCTCCCAATAAATTATAACCATTTCTGCCCTGTCCTGAGGAAGACGACTGTCAAGCCGTCTCTCTCTTTTGTGTCAAAGAGATAGATGCCTTAGAGAATTTTTGCAGGTCGTCGAAACTACCTACTCTTAGATACCAGTGCAGTACATGAGATTGATGATAGCTGCACTAGGTACTGGTTTGTTGACTGTTTAGGTCGGAATGGTGACAAGTAATGCATTGTTTTTCAACTTCATTGCACTATCAACTTGACAGATCATTTTAAACACAATTTGAAATTGGGGGCGATATTAAAACCTCACAGGGGATACTACTTTTTGCTTATACCCCCACTGTGTTTTACTCCTTTCTTATTTCTTTTTCCCTTTTTTGCATATTGTTGCTTTGAACTTTTTGTCATTACTTTTGACATTGGGTTGTGCCTTGGTGCACTATGTTTCTAAACTGTATCTGCACTGCGCACTTTATGTCTATCCTGCATTGCAGGAGGTTCATTAGATAATTATGCACTTTAATTATAGATATTTAACATTGATTGTTTTTATGCTGTTTTACCATGGATTCAGCTTTATTTATAATGTAATTTGTTATGTGTACAACAAAGATTGATTGATTTTATACTTTCCTTGATCTGGCCTATCCCCTCATTGAGCTCCTACACTGTGAGCAATTTTCCCCGCTTGATTGGTCTAGTGGTGTGCTTCACGTGACCCCACTCCTTTTTGTTGCTTCTTTCATGCCTTAATGTAAGGCACCATTTCTTCCAGCAGTTATTTTCATTCTTCATCAAAGGGTAACCAGTTCAATCAAAGGGTAACCAGTTAATTCACTGGTGTTCTATGAGCACTTCAATTGCCCCAATTTAGTAAGTATTAAATGCTCTTCCCAGGATTTACCATGTTTTTTTTCTTTCTTTTGATGGCTGGCACATGTGGACTGCTGTGGAGACAGCTTCCCGTGGCCGGCTCAGCTTTTATTTTGACTTAGAATTGCGACGGCATGACGCTTGTGTGATGACGTCACCGTTCTGGTGGCATCATTGCATATCGGCTGCCATTTTGGAGGTTATTATGAAAAAAGCCTGTGTGGGGCTCTAGTTTATGCACCCTATGTATTTAGTTCCATTTTCATATGACATAGTGTTTTCAAAAGCCTGTGAATGGCTCCAATCTTTTGCATTCTGTTCTTGTTACCATATAAACTGGGGTAAACACAAATTGTGTACAGTAAGGGCCCTTTCATTTACTGATATAATAGTGTAAATCACAATCTTCAATTACATGTGCGTCTACATATTTCTAATTTCCTTGCATATTCCCTGTTATGCTGTCAGATTGTACAACAATGGAAACACATGTTTCCCCATCGTGCTCTTCCGGTGTAAACACACTTTTGTCATGACACTAATTGCGAGTACAATAGAAAGTGTTCCAATTGTCGTACGTTCTTTGATCGTTGACAAGTTGCACAATAAAACAAACAGATGCCTTAAGATACTTCACAAGGGCTCCAATGTGAGCACTCCATTATATTTCCATTTAAGATGGTGATACTGTGACCGTGTATCGAAGTGAGTTTGGTTTGCCAATGTCTTTCGCTAATAATCAATGGTACACAATGTGACACATTCCATTCCGTTTCCTGATATTATCATGTACCCTCAACATCACGATAATCACAGTTTTCAATTACATTTATGTATACATTCGGTTTGTGCAACAATGGAAACATTTGCTATACAGTGCTATCCAGGTGCAGAAGTACTAGTATCATGGCACTTGTTGCGAGTACATTGCAAGAAGTTAGTTATCGTAGTCTCTTTACACTTTTGTTACAATATCATTACTCTATGCAACAGGTATGTCACAGTGACACTCAAATGATACATTGTTGGTTCTCATACATTTATGGTCATGTCTAGTGGCCCATGATATACTGTCTTTCCTTTGCTTAGATGAAGCATACATTGTTACATGCTTCATTCATCCCTCCTGGATCTAAAGAGCAATTTGGACTAAAGAGAATGTAAAATCCCGTCCACCACTGATCTGTGTTTCAAAATATTCAACACAAAGTCAGAAGATCAAAATGATCATTACCAAACACGGGCACTTTTTACCCCAAGATAGAACACTTGGAAGATTGTATGAGAATCCACCAGTATTTGCCTACACGAGAAGCAGCAACATAAAGGATAGGCTGGTCTGAAGTGGCAGCAACAGACCACCCAAGAAGACACAAGGATGTGACACTTTCCCATGCCTGCAATGCACCAACTGCTGCTTCATACAGAAGTGGATTGTGGTATTCCATCCCACTTCAGGAAAAAAAGATTGATTTGAAATGTTTTGGAACCTGCAATAGCAACATCATTTACAGCATAAAGTGCCCATGTGGCAAGTACTATGTAGGACAATCAACACGAAAAGCAAAAACTCGGTGGTATGAACACTGCTCCAATGAATGCACAGGAAACAACAAATCCCCCATCACCAGACAGTTTCAGGAAGCCAATCATCAGATCTCACAAATTAAATTCCAGATTTTTTAGGTGGTAGAGAAAAGGAAAGGGGGCAGCAACATCAACAAACTACTAGACCAAAGAGAAACCTACTGGGTGGAACGACTGAACTCTTTACAACCAGGAGGGATGAATGAAGAATGGAACTATGCATGCTTCATCTAAGCACACACAAAGGGAAGAGCAGATGTAATGGGTCACTAGACATGACCATAAACGTATATGAGAACTGTGAGAAACCTGAAGGTGTCTCCCTCACTAGTCCCCGGGAGTCTGTCATCCAGGTGGCCAAGATAAGGCCATCGCTATTGAATCCAGTTCCAGGGGGAGGGCCAGTGAGGGAGGATCACCTGGATGGGGGATCCTCTGTGAATGGAAGTGGGACACCGACGGATGACACCGACACCCTTTCCTGTCCAAACTGACAGCATAACAGGGAATATGCAAGGAGATTAGAAATATGTATACCCACGTGTAATTGAAGATTGTGATTGATAGGATTATATCAGGAAATAATATGGCCCATACTGTACACAATTTTTGTTTAACCCCACTTTATATGGTAACAAGAACAGAATGCAAAAGATTGGAGCCATTCACAGGCTGCACGTTAAAAGAACGTACACGAAAATATCGAAGCTAAACACTGCGAGGCCGAAATACTCGCATTTTTAAAATGGTGCCTTTTTTCTTTTTTCATATATGTCCCCCGCTTTTGATGTTATATGTCAGGTGTATCGACCCACGTTCAAGTTATTATGCTGCAACATTTGGTGCTGTGGGCTTAGAAAATCCAAGATGGCTGAAAAGGCCACATTTAATCCAGAATCCAGGAAGGCCGCGTAGTTTTTGCGCACACCAAAATGGTCGCCTGACCTGCCACCCACCAGAGCGAGCGTGATGGGCCAGAAGCGCCATGAGTGAAACGTGGTGCCAAAGGAAAAACAGCAGTGCCTGTTAGCTCAAAAAGCGCTTTGAAATCACATTTGTTTTTCTGAAATGCAAGCTCAAAATGCCTATTTCAAACATTGCAAGATACTTAATACAGGAGACCATCTGTTCAAAATCCGTTTTAATTGATGTCAAAAATTGCTAAAATCATGGCCACAAAATTACTCTACTGCAGAATCTATAGCAATACACTGTTAGTAAATGCTATCAAGTAAAATCCCTTTTTTTTAAATGTATTAATTCAAGACAGCTCCCAAAAAGGGGTGCAGTACCGGCGCTCGACACTAACCAGCGCTAGCGGTCTAAACTCTGACAGGAGGCATGTCTTTCAGGAGCTGACAAGGAACCTGAGTTAGCTGGAAACTTCAAAGCCTTGCTGGTTAATGAGAATTCTCAAAACCTACTGTTCCCAGGCCCCACATCAGAAGGCAGTCTGATCTAATTAAAAGTTCAAGAGGCCTCTGTCAATGGGAAACATTCACACCTGCCCTTACCAGCAACAGCACAAGGAGATCACAGGTTTCTGTGAACCATATGCAGAGTGGCACCCTACTCTGCTGACCTCAGGCAACACAATAGACTCTTCGGCTGAAGAGGATATGCTGATTTGAGGTGTAATTGTCAACAGTTGCTCTGGGGGAAGGAAGACATTTGATCTCTGAGTCAAGCCAAGTTCCCGGGGGCGGGGACAAGCAAATGGGTGTACTGAAGGAGAGGCAAATGTAGGTTTTATTTAATTGCTTATAAAATATTGTATTAAGCTTACAAAAATGTACAATTTGGAGATTTTTTATATGAAATATGTGCCTACAAATTGAGACTAAGTTCAACTCTGTGTGATGTTCTGAGGCCGAACCCCGGGATTCATGAATATTGTGGGTACGGTGTTTGTGCTATAGACATGATAACTTATATTAATATGCTCAGGGAGAGGTCGTAGGTCTGTGTACATTTTGAGGAAAAACCAATATGGCAAAAGTCACTAAAAAGCGCAAAATGTTGTCGTTTCTGAACCCAAGCTCGCAGGAACATGGAGCTTGAACAGAGAACTGTATTACATTAATCTGGGATGAGTACATATATTATTAACAACTTGTATACCTTGGAAACATGTTTGATTATGAAAAATTGGGTTCTCAGTAAAAGCAAAGGGGTGTTTCTATAATAGATTGTAAAATGTAGCAACACTCTGACTCACAACTCTGTTCTCCAGTGAGAGCACAGAAAATCCTTGAACCTATCAGGATCCTCAGAGGGTTGGGCATAGAAAGTCAGCCTTCCCACCCACTTTCAAAAGACATAAAAAGAGCCACTGAGACCCAGTTGGGAGACTCACTTCCCACTTCAAACTGATTTCCTGTGAAGCGCTTTGCCAGAAGACTCCAGAACCAGAACTTAGAATCCAGACTTCAAATCCAGAAGACTCCAGATTCCAGAACTTTGTAGCAGAGAGGCCTGATCCACAAGCTGAATCCTTCTCAGCAGGCCTCAAAATCTTTTGCAACCTAATTAAACTCTTCAGCAGCTGGGCTGTGCTGTTTGAGTCTGGCTAGAACCCTGTGCCAGAACCCAGAAAGCAGTGCTGTATCCAGAGAGACCCAGACTAGACCGCTGTGCCAAGAATGTTTGCCAGAACCAGTGACCAGACCAGACCGCTGTGCAGTGCCGATAGCAGACCCAGACCAGATCGCTGTGAGCAGAACCAGTACCAGAGACCGTCCGTGGCGAGTGAAACCCAAACCTGACCAGACCTTGACTGCCTATTTCAAATTTATAGTGTGAGTACTCAGCCAGAACTGTGCAAAACCAATCTCTTAGTCTAAAATAATCTAATTCAAACCATTCCCACCTATTTAGAACTGCATCATAGAAATCGTATGTTCATTCTGTGATTTCAAACCTGTGAAAGTGTCATTTGCCATTCTGAATCATTATTTCATTTCTGAAAGTCTACCTCCACAAAATCGTCCGTATCTTTTGAACCGCGTGTGCTAGGAACGAGATTTAACTTTAATTTTAAAGCTACTACTTATAGTTTTCTTTAATCGCGCTCGACGCACTCGGAAAAAGTGCAGCAAATTGCAATTTGAATCAAATTTCTCCACCGTCAAAATCGCTGTCTTTTGCTTGCAACTGCTGAAATCCGTTTTCAACCTGATAATCCCTCATGAATCACTGATAGTGTTGACCTGAACCAATCTTAAGTAGCTATCACCTACCCTGAATCTACTATAGGGAATTAAAATCATTTTTAGCATATTTTCACTTCTTTGCAAATCACATTTAAAGTATTTTTGCCTGTGTTTTAAAATCATCCCTGTTGCTCTAAGCTTGCTAGGGGGAAACTTAATTGGTATTGCATTTGATTGTATTCCTGACAATTGTGTGCTCTCCTTCCATCTCCTTATATTGCATAGGGGGCATTTTGAATTGTCAAAAGAAAAAGTGATCATACTATCTCTTGTGGAAACCATCTCAGTTATTTCTGTGCTGCATTCTTTTCCATCATTGCATTTCCTTGAAACCATAAAAGCATTCATTCTCAGCTACTTTATCCCCTCTATACCAACTCCTAAGTAATTAAAAAAGCGTGCTAGTGTAATATTATCCATTGTTGATCACTGTCATATTCATAAGTGTGCTATCAAATATTAATTTATTTATAAAAGTGTGATATATATCTTGTTTAATTTTTCAAATAAATCTTTTAATTTGCAAAACCAACCTACTTCTTGGCTCAGTGAGGTCAGGTGGGTTCAAAGAGAGGGGCGTTATACAATGGTTTATCATCCAGATATATGAACTTGTCATAAAAATATATAAATAAGGGCTTCATTGGGCACCCCAGACTAGACACTGACTTAGTTGGAGTACTGAATTGAAGGAATTTAACAGAGTGGGGGCTCGAGCCGGGACGTCTGGATTAGATCTACCACTTGTGCAGCTTAATACAGTGTGCTAACTGACAGGATACATAAATCCTGTTGGATCACCACGCTGTGTTGCACTGTAAAATCACCCCTCAAAAGAAGGATGCTCTAAGGAGACGGTCTGTTTTGCAAAATAAAATACACACTTCTGTAAGTCAGGAAGGAAATCAATTTCCAGAATGACGACATTGGTAGATATGAAGATAGCTAGAGAGCACCTCTTACATAAACTGTTTGTGAGAGATGAATGGTCTGAACAGGATCAGAATGTGTGGCTGCAGGCGATCACACAACAGGTCAATGCGACCGGGTTAGACAGCTGGAAAGATCAGGATACCAGATTTCTGGCCTTGCAGAAGGAGTATGAGCATAACCTCAGGAGCCCTAGCACCAGAGGCCTTCACCTCTCCCAGTCCCTGGACTCTGCCACCCCCATGTCCCCTGGCGCACATGAGCACAGGGCCACAGGGATGGCAGATTACTATCCAGCCAAAAGTATGGGGCTCATAGGCCAGTACAACCCAGGAATGGATGGGCGGGCATCCAGGTATGGGCACCTAAGTACAGTGCAATTTAGTGGGGAACCCCGGGAGAGTAGGCCCTCTAAGGGCATTCTGAAAACCTCTGCCCAGTTAGGTCAGTGGGGGGTTACCCATCAAATCCTGGCAGCAAGGAGGGATCTGAAGACTCCTCTGAGTGTCACAGGACACAGGAGACCAGGTCCCCACATTCTGCCAGCCATTCCCAGGCTCGCAGAATCCAGGAAAACCTAGAAGATCAGAAGGGCACCTCTGGGAGCAGTGCTTCTGAGTCAGAGGATGAATGGACCAGGGTTACCTGAATCAAAAAGGTCAATAAGGCAAAAAGGGCCTTGTTCAAAACAGATTAAGGCAATAAGGAGTGTCATCACCCCTTATCACAAGAACGCCAAGTATTCTGTGTGGGAACACTTGGAGCTTTACGAGCAAATGATGGAGACTTTCCATTTGAAGGACAGTAGCTGCATCCAGTATGTAAAATGGACATTCTCCCCAGAATACTCCAGTTTCTTTGCAGGGCTGGAGCACCAAAACCATTGAAGATAGTCCACATATAGGGCGGCCATCTTGAAACATTTTTCTGCTCACCGGAATCCCCAAGAGGCTCGCAAGGCAGCCTACAATTTGCAATGTGGGGAGGACCAGGCCCCACAAGAATTTGTGCAGGAATTGAAGCGTGCCTTTGCGCAGACTACCAAAAGGGTGCGCACGGACAGTAAAGAGTTTGTAAATACGTTTTTCCATGCCTTACCCAAATACATAATGACCCAGCTAGTGAGAGATTTTCATGAGAAAAGGTCACTAGACTGGGTCATTTAGCAGGCTACCCGGATCTATGAGGTGCAGAAGCCCATAGAAAATAAAAATAACGCCCAGAAAAGCCCCAAACCGACAGCACCCCTGCTGCTGCCAAGGTGGCAGAGGTAAAGGTTGCTCCCATTTTAGATTTGGAGATGGGGGGGCCTAAAAACCTGCCTGCACCAAATAATTCTAAGCCCAGAAGGCCCTCGGGCCAGTCACAGACAGGGAGTCAAGGAGGTAGTCCCACAAATGGGGTCCCTCGCTCCCCTGACTATGTAAGTCCCTGCTACAAGGGAAACCGACCCATCCTGGGTTATGTGTGGACTCCTCCAGCCCAAGGGGGGGATCCAACCAGGCACCCAACCCAGGGAACTTCCCTCCTAACTTCCCCCAGGAGGGCAGAAATTCACCAAACCCTGGGCAGAACTTTTTTCCCAGGTATCCACCCAATTTCCAGCCCCAAAATCATCCATCCTTCTTTCCCCAATTCCCTGAGCCCAGACCACCTAATCCGGGAGAGGGGAGGCCAAGGGTGGAGGGGTACCCAAATCTTCTCAACCCGGGGTACTACCAGAGAAGGGATAGCTACCCTTCCCAGGATCAGCCCAGGGGAGAAAACCGAACCCGTATCAGCCTGAGCGGGTTTCACAGTTAGAGCGCCAGGTCCAAAATATGGCACGGGATCTTGGTCGCATGCTGAGGGCTCAACAGAGCCCTCAGATGAGCATGCCGGCGCAGAATGCCCCAAACTCTGGGCTTGGTGCCCCAGAAAAATGACGGGGGCAGCACCCCAATAACCCACCGGTTCCCAGGGAGGAGGCGGAAGGGGGGTGTAAAGCCTTGGAGGAAGCTTCCTTCCCCACTTGTAAACAGCCCCTGGATACCCAGGAACCGGAAACAAAATCTCCTACCCCTGAATGTCTGCCACCCAAGGAGCAGAGAGGAGGTAGGACCCACACTTTGTGGAGGAGGTACAAATCTTCCAATTTGAGGGAGAGGGATCCTCAGAGGATCCTGGGAAAAGGATCTTCTCCTTCAGAGATGGGGGAACTCCTCCCAAAGAAAAATGGGTCCCAAGGGATCCAAATGCAGACTGGGTAGATGTGGGGACTGAGCTAGCACCGCCCATCATCTCATCCCAGAACCAACAGCATCAAAATCCCCTGGTTCAAACCCATTCTGGTGACTGCCTCCAAAAAGGGGGGTGTGGTTGTCATGATCTCTGCTTCCAAAAGATCAGGACTTGCCCGACTCCCTTGGAAGCAGACCCATAACCCCGGTTCCGAGTGCCAGCCAGTCCCATTTGGGACCTTTTGGACCCTGTCCTGGCGCCAGTGGCACCAGGCTCATTAAGATGCCCAGTCCCAGCGCTGGAAGCGCCGGGCTCATAATGCTTGGGTGGACTTACCTGCAGCAGACCATGCTGCTTACTTACCTGCCAGCTGAGCCCCTGATCCTCTTCTGTTTGGGACTACTTTTCCTGTTGGGTGGGGCAGGAGCCACTCCCTAGGTTCAGAACACTGGAACTCTTCTGGAAAGCAGGAACTCTTTTCTCACCTAGGCGAGGCTGTGGAAGGAGACACCTAAGCACTACAGGAGGCTATTTAAACCACACCCGATGGATGAATCTTGCTTTGCGTTATTCTGCATTCTCTGCAGCAGAACCCTCATCGTGTCTTCTGCTTCTGATCCTGGGCCTAAGGGAACAAAGGTTTACCATCCTGGAATCCAGTCTTCAGCAGCACCTGTAAAGACAAAGAAAGAACAGGTTAGCACTACGGTCTTCAGTGGCAGCGCATCTCTTACCTGGTCCATCGGCTGTCACCAACGCCTCGCGCTGCATTCCGGCATCTGAAAGACAAAGGCTTACCTACTCTTCGCATGCTCCGGAGGTCTTCGCACTGCATTCCGGCATCTGAAAGACAAAATCTTACCAGCTCTTCGCACGCTCCGGAGGCCTTCGGCGCTGCATCCCGCATCTGAAAGACAAAAGAAGGTGCGTTTAAAGACATTGGGCAACTTTATTACTCACGTGCCATTACTCCTTCCCACGCCGAATCCAGTGGGTATTCCAGCACCCTTCAGCTTCTCTAAAGCTCCGAACTTGTACTTGCAAGATAAAAGGGACAGTTAGTGCGTATCATGAAGCAGGCTACAAGCGCTTACTTACGTGCTTCCAGGCGCTTCTATTCCTCACGCGGGTTCTATCCTCAACTCTCATCAGCCCGCCATCGCCGGAACCCTGCAAAACAAGAGATATCATTACAAAAGACTTTTAAGACATTTGAAGTGCTCAGAACTTACCGTTCGTGCAGTTAACGATGGACAGCAGTCCTCTGAGGTCAAGAGGCCTGCACCCTTATACAGTAAAGAAACTGGTTACGGCACCCTGCCCCGAGGCAGATGGAGAGCTCGGCGTTCACTTACCTAAGGTGAGGGCGTAAACCTTTGGGGTTCTACAGGAGAAGAGAAAGGGAAGAGGAGAGAGGCACCCAATAACCCCAGTTCATTAATACCATATTTTCTACCTGCAGACATCTTACTCTTCCAGTCAGACATGCAGTGCACAGAGGTCCAGCCTAAAGAGCCAACCGTGTGTTACACATCACCTTTGAAGATACGGCATTCACCCAGTCAAGACCGGCGCCTCTGCGGGAATCAGGTGAGCGTTACAGCGGCCCAGAACCGGAGGAACCAACAATGGCTCCGATTTCCAGTTGCCAACTTTTTCTTGCAGATTCCCATGACTCTCCACAGAATTCTGCCCAGATCTCTTCTCTCGCAATGTCCAAAACTAAAAAATTAACCCACCAGCTGTCCAAAAATGTGCATTATCTGTGCCCCCTTGAGGAGAAGGAGGAAAGATACTATGCCCCGGTACAAGTACAGGGAACAATTTTGGCACTGGTGGACACTGGATCCCAAGCTACCCTTCTGTCCAAAAGGGCCTTTGATGAACTAAATGCAGGAAGGGGGGAGAATTACTGTATTCCTCTCACCTCTCTTCCTGGACAACTTCAGAACTTTGACGGGAAGGAAATTCCCGTCGAGGGTACTGCAGATTTGGACATCAAAATTGGGCGACACAAGGTGAAACACCCGGTCATAGTAGTGACTCCAGAGGGCACCCCTTGTTTACTAGAGAAGGTTGTCACCCCTAATAGATTGCGTAAACAAGGTCCTATGGACCCAGACTAGCCGACCAATAAAATTAAAACAGAGCGTCAACCATGTTAGTTTAAACAGCACCTGCCACATGGTTGAACAAAAATCTGACCAAGTAGAATTTCACTTCCAGAACAACCAAATTCCACACGTGACAGTAATAGCAGTAGGACAACAGACTGGTGACGGGGGGTCCTCTCTATTTCTGAAAATCAACCTTCCTTCCAGTTTAAGGTGGTATTCCACACTGGAAGGAAACACTCTGAAATTCTTTACTAATCCACAATCAGACATTCCCACTCCGATAGTCCAGAAAGATGTGAAATCAGCTCAGAGCCTGGCTGATATTCAGCAAATTGGAGAGCAGTTGTTCATCCCTGTTCAGTTAAATGAGGGGAAGGACTCTTTTCTTGCCCAAGTGTGTGTGAACAACGGTAAGAGCTTCATCAGCGAAGCCATGTTCCGCCAACTCCCAAAAGATCCAGCCATTCCCACATTCAAACTGATAGACAAATGGTAAATGGATCTGGAAACACCCAATTCCAAACATCTCTTGCCAAGCAAGTTTATACTCAAAATCTCCATTGGCAACAAGAGCATAGGCCATAATTGTTGGGTTGTGCGAGACGTCACTGCCGCCTTTTACTTTTAGGCAGTGACATTCTCAATCGCTTTGCCATTAGTTTGGACCAAATAAACTTCAAAGCGTGGTCCCGATTAGCGGATAATTGTTACGCTCACCTGGCTCCCACAGAGGCGTTGATCGGAACTGGACAGCTGCGGTCTCCACCAGTGCGACGCGTAGGGCCGAGATGACGGACTGGACTGGCCCACCTAGCTTCGTTTTCCTGGCCTGTAGGAATATTCTTCTGATGGTTTGAAAAGATGAGCTCTCCATCCTGCATTGAGCGCAGGGGTGTGTTGTTAACCAGTTGCTTCACTGGCTCGAAGGAATTGGTGAGTTCCAGAACAATATTGACTCCGAGATTCCCAGCAAGACACCGTAAGTATAAAGTTCATAAGAGTTCAAATGCCTGACTTTCACTCTTGTCCGATTCTTTGCAGGGTGCAGCTTGACCCTAATGAAGAGTTCCTCGTGGCAACCGGTAGTATTCTGGTAAGGATTTGTATTTTCCAACACAGTTCGATAAAATAATGTCAATATGTAACCTGTTACTTTCTCCCTTATTCAGGCGCTGAGAGAAAGTATGAAGTCTTGGGGAATAATACCTCCGGCGGTAAAATCAGGTAAGTCTATTGTGGTGAGGAGGGTTCCCCTTGTTAGTCCCTTTGTTTCACCTTGCTGTCCTTTTGTTTCCCCTTAGGGGCCGGGGTTCGGCAAAGATGCAGTGGAAGCTGCGCCGAACCGTGAAGAGGCATAGTACCCCCGGTGGTAAAATCAGGTAAGTCTATGGGGGGGTAACTAATAGTCCTCTGTGTATTCCCTTGGCTCACCTTGCTGTTCTTGTCTTCTCCTTAGGTGCCGGAGTGCAGCGGGAACATGCAGGAGGATGCGTTGGAATGTGAAGATGCTGCAAAGCCTGGTGAGTTCAGCGCGGCGATGCAGCAGGCGAGGCGACACGCATAAAATAACTTCTTTCTTCCAGCTCGATGACGCGATGGGTCGGGAATTCAGGTAAGGATTATAGGTATTGCTCTTGTTCTAATCTTTTCTCCTTCTTTCTCCCTTTTTCTAGGAGCTCCAAACTCGAGGCGGGCGTGGCAGAAGGCTGGATGCAGACTTGCAGGCACGGTGAGCGTTACGCTGCTGGATGCAGAATAACGCGAAGCGTGTGCTGCTCTTCGGGCGTGGTTTAAATAGCCTCCAAAGTAGTCCCAGGTAAGTATTCCTCCCCAGCCCCGCCCAAGTAAAAAATAGTCCCTAAGTAAAGTAGTCCCTTCCAAGCCTCTTTTGGCTTGGAGCTCTTGCAGAATTGTCTGCATCAGGTAAGTTTGCAGCATGGTCTGCATCAGGTAAGTTTTAACCTATGAGCCTGGCACCTATGGCGCCAGAGCTGACTCTCCATATGAGCATGGCGCCATAGGCACCAGGACTGGACCCAAATAGCCCCTAGCAGGGGTTTTTGGGCTTGCTTAGGATAACTTGATGCCTGCTTCCGGGGTTGCTGGACGTGGTCTAGGTCCCCGGGGGTAGGCATCATGACAATAATCCCATGGGCTTTGATGATCCAAAAAAAGCATTTAGGTCAGCTCAATTGCTACCTTATGCAGTTGAAATTCAGATTAAAGAGGAAGTCACCATCCCAGAAAGGACCTGGCAATTCTCCCTGGAAGTGAAAGTTAAAAGAGGACAGAAATTGAAAAACCCTGATGCTTATATTCATCTAAATGCTTCTCTCCAACAGCAAGGGTTGGGAGTAAACTCAACACCATTAGTCAACATAGAACATGACACCATTCCAGGTGGATAACAGCGACTTAAAGAGTATTACTCTAGCCGCAGGCACCATTTTTGGAATGGCGGTTGATGACCGACATTTTTCCATTGATTTAGGAAATGAACTGTTAGGACCAATCCCCAAGGACTGTTTTGACAGTGATAGCGATGTCAATACAACACCAGACAGGATCTTTACCCGGCATGGGGGGGAACTTCCTGGTGTACACTTCCTGCCCTTATGGTAAGGAAGATGTGACTTGTGACTTCAGGAGGGATGAGGTGATTTTCCAGGTCCATGAGGGCTGCCTTTCCCACCTGAAGCCTCCAGTCCAAATCAGCACTCTGGCCAGGGACTTCTCCACCCAGCTGGAGGAGGCCGCTGAGATAGCAAAACCAGAAGTCTTTCCAGGCTTCAGGCAGATGGTGGAAGAGAGAGTCAACCTAGCTGATGCCTGTGTGACTCTGGAACAGAAGCAAAAGTTGAAACAAGTTTTCTTGGATTTCCAAGATCTCTTTGCAGTAGACACATATGACTGTGGTCGCACCAACATCCACACAACAACAATTCCCACGTACCCTGGCATGACTCCAGTGTTTGTGAAACAATATTGCTTGCCTCTCGCATCCATGGAGTCCCTTACTGAAATAATTAAGAACCTTGAGTCCCGGGGGATAATCCGTCCAGTTCACAGCACCTTCAGTAATCCGGTGCTGGGAATATTGAAGCCAAACGGCCAGTGGAGACTCTGCGCCGACCTTAGGGAGCTCAACAAACGGGTCCATACTTCCCGATGGCCTCTTCCCTACATTGACAAAGGGCTGGCCCAGATCCAGGGGTCACAGGTATTCACTGCAATAGACCTGACCAATGGATACTGGACCGTGCCTGTCAGTAGGGAGGGCCAATACAAACTGGCTTTTACCTTTGGGGGCCAGCAGTACACATGGACCTGGACTCCCTTTGGAAACCTCAACTACGGCAATGAATTCAACATGTTCCTACATAAGGCCATGCCCGACCTGGGTGCGAGGGATAACCTGGCTTATGTAGATGATGTCCTCATCAAAAGTTCATCTGTGGAGGAACACATAGCGGAGATCTGTTAAGTTCTGACACAGTTGAGGGTCGCCGGAGCAAAACTTTCCTTTCAGATAGCACAGCGGTGTAGAACCCGTGTTAATTTCTTGGGGCATGAGATTACTCCTCAGGGTCTCTGTCCCCAGGAAAAGTGGAAGCACTTCAGAAACTGAAAGACCCCACAACTCTGCGGGAACTAAGGAGCCTCCTTGGACTGACTAATTACAACTGAAAGTTCATTGAGGGCTACGCAGAGATCACCAGACCCCTGATTCATCTCTTGAAGGGGGGGGTCAAGTGGGAATGGGGTCCAGAACAATCCAAGGCAGTAAGACAGCTCAAAAGAAGCCTCTCACAAGCGCCCTGCCTAGCTTACCCTGTCAGAAACAAGGAGTTTTTCTTGGAGACAGGGTTCTCTAATACATGCTTAACTGCAGTATTATATCAAAAGCATGACAAGGTCAATAAAGTAATCTCCTACGCGAGCAAAACTTTATCCTCTGTGGAGGAAAAATTCAATGATTGTGAGAAGGCACTCCTGGCAACGGTGTGGGCATTGAAGAATTACCGCCCGTTTATCCAGGGGGAACAAATCATAGTGGAGACTCCACATCAGCCTCTGCAATATCTCCAAAGTGACGGAATCTGGGCCGGAAACGTGAGTAATTCACGAATTACATCCTGGATTCTGTCAATGCAAGTCTTTCCTGTGGAGGTCAGATATGGACAAAACAAGAAGACCCCCTCGCGCAAGGTCTGGCTGACTTGCATGATTGTGCCAGAGAAAACTGTCCCGAGGACGAAAGTCTAAAAATCAAGGACAACATGGAGGCATACCTTAATTCCCCACACAAAGTCTTTGAAGAAGACAAGTGTGAGGGAATGCCCACTGTCTATGTGGACGGATGCTCTTACCATGTTGACAACAACGGGGAAAAAGAACTTGTGGCCGGCATAGGGAATGCATGGGTGAATGAGTCCCCAGAACCCTCCGCTGGGTACACAATTGGTCCCCGAAGTAGTCAGGTGGCAGAGTTGATGGCTGTGCATCAGGCCATCCTCACTGCTGTCCAACATCAACTCCACAAACTGGTCATCATCACAGATTCAGATTATGTACGGAACAGGTTTGTGGAGCACCTGGTTAATTGGAAAACCAGAGGCATGTTATGTGCTAATAACAAACCCTTGAAACATGGGAAGTTAATTCAAAACATTGATGATCTGGTCACCGTGAATGGGATGACCATCTACTGGAAGAAGATTAAGGGTCAACCCAAAGTAGACGGACGAGACAAAACTGGAAATGACTTAGCTGATCAGCTGGCCAAAACCGGGGCCATCCAAGGGGATCTAATAGAGATTGAGTCCCTGTTGGGGGAAATCCAGGTCACTGCTATCACTAGGTCCCAGACAAATGCTCACAATGATCTTTCAACTGCACAATGGAGTAAGGAGACCCCAGATGCTGATTTGATTACAGCTCAGAAGGGGGATCCAATAATTGGTAAGTTTTACCAACACATTGAGGACCCTGAGAACTTTCCCCTGACGGATACCGATTACATTGGGAAAGAGGACCTTAAAGTGTTGATGAAATGTCCAAAAATGTTCCGAATCCAAGACGGTTTGTTGGTAAGGAAATCCCAAGCTGGCCATGATCAGTGGGTGGTTCCTACCTCATTACCGAAGCCTGATGTTAAGTCACGCCCATGATGCGGCCACCGCCGGTCATAGGGGGTTTCACACAACACTTACAATCTTAAGAGAGGTTGCATACTGGCCACACATGGGGCAGGACCTCAACCAATACTTGAAGGGGTGTCTTGTGTGTGCACAATTTCAGCCAACATCCCTCACACCGTGCGCCTCTCCAAAAGAAGGGGATGACACTGCCATGGTCAGATTTGCAAGTCGACTTCATAGGCCCCATGACTCGCTCCTCTAGGGGGAATAAGTACATGTGACTGTGACATGCTTATTTACTAAATGGGTGGAATGTCTCCCGGTCCCAAACTGCAAGGCAGAAACAGCAGCTGCCCTGATGATCAACCACATCTTTTTGCGTTTTGGTCTACCCCAAAGGATTGAGTCAGACAGAGGTAGCCATTTTACCAGCGAAGTAATGACTAAGATGTGGGAGATACTGGGGGTTAAAAGGAAGCTACACATTGCTTACCGACCAGCTTCTTCTGGGGCAGTAGAACGTTACAACCGAACCATTGTGAGCATATTTAAAACGTTTGTGGCAGATTCTGGGCCAAGTTGAAATATCCGATTACCTCTGGTCCTAATGGCCATCAGATCTACCCCTTCATCTGCAACCAAAATGTCACCATTTGAGCTGATGACTGGACGCAGGATGGTGCTTCTCCAGCATTTGCTCTACAGGACCCAAGAGCAAACCTTGGTCAATGCCTCCACAACGCATGAATATGTTGAAAATTTAAGGAAACACCTCCAACATGCTTTTGCCTATGCTCAGCGAAACCTAGAAAGACCAGCCAATAGCATGAAGATTCACTATGATTTGAAGACTACTAGGAAAGAATACAATGTAGGGGACCGGGTTTATCTATACAATTTCCAAAGGAACCAGGCCAAACAGCCGAAATTCTTGCCTACATGGAAGGGACCTTTTGAAATTGTATACAAGATCTCCCCAGTTGCCTACAAGATCCGCATCCCAAAGGTAGTTTGGCGGAAGGGGAAGACAAGTGGGTCCATATAAATCAGCTAAAGTGTTGCCATCCCAAGCACACTCTGCAGCAACTGGAGGAGTCCTCTGCAATCCCAGAGGGGGCAGCTCCAGATTAATACAAGTTCAACCCTAAAATATTCCCTATAAAATTCTTTGATTCTTGAATGCAAATGTCTACTGATGTATAAAATGTATATGTTCGCCCCACCATTAATAGTGATGGGGAAATGTCTACCAATATGTTTCTGCCGCTTTTGCTTTGTCATCCTAGGAGAGATGAAACCATGGAGACTGACCAAGGAGGACGACCCGGGGACCGGGAGCAAAGATCTGAGGAGCCCGGGGTACCGCCCAATACTCCCATCAGGACCGGCAAGGAGAACTGATCGATACACCCTGATGGAGGAAAAGATGCTGAACTGTGCCATCTGCGGAATCAGAAGATGATGATGCGGACATCCCAGCGCGTGGATCAAAACATCCTTTGCACCCGACTCCCCCTCGACTCGAAATCAAAGTGGAGTCGGGAGGGGGGGCTTGTCAGGTGTCTTGACCCACGGTTGAACTAATATGCTACAACATTTGGTGCTGTGGGCTTAGAAAATCCAAGATGGCTGAAAAGCCCACATTTCCGCCAGAATCCAGGAAAGCTGCACAGTTTTTGCACACACCAAAATGGTCGCCTGACCTGCCACCCACCAGAGCCAGCGTGATGGGCCAGAAGCGCCATGAGTGAAACTTGGTGCCAAAGGAAAAACAGCAGTGCCTGTTAGCTCAAAAAGCGCTTTGAAATCGCATTTGTTTCTCTGAAATGCAAGCTCAAAATGCCTATTTCAAACATTGCAAGATACTTAATACAGGAGACCATCTGTTCAAAATCTGTTTTAATTGATGTCAAAAATTGCTAAAATCATAGCCACAAAATTACTCTACTGCAGAATCTATAGCAATACACTGTTAGTAAATGCTATCAAGTAAAATCCCTTTTTTTGAAATGTATTAATTCAAGACAGCTCCCAAAAAGGGGTGCAGTACCGGCGCTCGACACTAACCAGCGCTAGCGGTCTAAACTCTGACAGGAGGCCTGTCTTTCAGCAGCTGACAAGGAACCTGAGTTAGCTGGAAACTTCAAAGCCTTGCTGGTTAATGAGAATTATCAACACCTACTGTTCCCATGCCCCACATCAGAAGACAGTCTGATCTAATTAAAAGTTCAAGAGGCCTCTGTCAATGGGAAACATTCACACCGGCCTTTACCAGCAACAGCACAAGGAGATCACAGGTTTCTGTGAACCATATGCAGAGTGGCACCCTGCTCTGCTGACCTCAGGCAACACAATAGACTCTTTGGCTGAATAGGATATGCTGATTTGAGGTGTAATTGTCAACAGTTGCACTGGGGGAAGGAAGACATTTCATCTCTGAGTCAAGCCAAGTTCCCGGGGGCGGGGACAAGCAAATGGGTGTATTGAAGGAGAAGCAAATGTAGGTTTCATTTAATTGCTTATAAAATATTATGTTAAGCTTACATACATGTACAATTTGGAGATTCTTTATATGAAAAATGTACCTATAAATTGAGACTAAGTTCAACTCTGTGTGATGTTCTGAGGCCGAACCCCGGGATTTATGAATATTGTGGGTACGGTATTTGTGCTAGAGACATGATAACTTATATTATTTTGCTCAGGGAGAGGGGGCAGGACTGTGTAAATTTTGAGGAAAAACCAATATGGCAAAAGTCACTAAAAAGCGCAAAATGTTGTTTCTGAACCCAAGCTCGCAAGAACATGGGGCTTGAACAGAGAACTGTATTAAATTAATCTGGGATGTCTACATATATTCTTAACAACTTGTATACCTTGGAAACATGTTTGATTATGAATAATTGGGTTCTCAGTAAAAGCAAAGGGGCGTTTCTTCAATAGATTGTAAAATGTAGCAACACTCTGACTCACAACTCTGTTATCCAGTGAGAGCACAGAAAATCCTTGAACCTATCAGGATCCTCAGAGGGTTGGGCATAGAAAGTCAGCCTTCCCACCCACTTTCAAAAGACATAAAAAGAGCCACTGAAACCCCGGTGGGAGACTCACTTCCCACTTCAAACTGATTTCCTGTGAAGCGCTTTGCCAGAAGACTCCAGAACCAGAAGACTCCAGATTCTGGAACTTTGTAGCAGAGAGGCCTGATCCACAAGCTGAATCCTTTTCAGCAGGCCTCAAAATCTTTTGCAACCTAATTAAACTCTTCAACAGCCGGGCTTTGCTGTTTGATTCTGGCTAGAACCCTGTGCCAGAACCCAGAAAGCAGTGCTGTATCCAGAGAGACCCAGACCAGACCGCTGTGCAGTGCCAAGAACTTTTGCCAGAACCGGAGACCAGACCAGACCGCTGTGCAGTGCCGATAGCAGACCCAGACCAGATCGCTGTGAGCAGAACCAGTACCAGAGACCTCCCGGCGAGTGAAGCACAAACCTGACCAGACCTTGACGGCCTATTTCAAATTTATAGTCTTAGTCTAAAATAATCTAATTCAAACCATTTCCACCTATTTAGAACTGCATCATAGAAATTGTGTGTTCATTCTGTGATTTCAAACCTGTGAAAGTGTCATTTGCCATTCTGAATCATTATTTCATTTCTGAAAATCTACCTCCACAAAAAATCGTCTGTATCTTTTGAACCGCGTGTGCTAGGAACGAGATTTAACTTTCATTTTAAAGCTAGGATCCTCAGCTTTCCAACAAGCCCTAAAGCGAGCTACTCCTTATAGTGTTGTGTAATCGCGCTCGAGGCACATGGAAAAAGTGCCGCGAATTGCAATTTGAATCAAATTTCTCCACCTGTCAAAATCGCTGTCTTTTGCTTGCAACTGCTGAAATCCGTTTTCAACCTGATAATCCCTCATGAATCACTGATAGTGTTGACCTGAACCAATCTTAAGTAGCTATAACCTACCGTGTATCTCCTATAGGGAATTAAAATCATTTTAGCGTATTTTTACTTCTTTGCAAATCACATTTAAAGTATTTTTGCCTGTGTTTTAAAATCATCCCTGTTGCTCTAAGCTTGCTAGTGGGGAACTGAATTGGTATTGCATTTGACTGTATTCCTGAAAATTGTGTGCTCTCCTTCCATCTCCTTATATTGAATAGGGGGGGAGTGAATTGTCAAAAGAAAAAGTGATCATATTATCTCTTGTGGAAACCATCTCAGTTATTTCTGTGCTGCATTCTTTTCCATCATTGCATTTCCTTGAAACCATAAAAGCATTAATTCTCAGCTACTTTATCCTCTCTATACCAACTCCTAAGAAATTAAAAAAGTGTGCTAGTGTAATATTATCCATTGTTGATCACTGTCATATTCATAAGTGTGCTATCAAATATTAATTTATTTATAAAAGTAAGTGTGATATATATCTTGTTTAATTTTTCAAATACATTTTTTAATTTGCAAAACCAACCTACTTCTTGGCTCAGTGAGGTCAGGCGGATTCAAAGAGAGGGGCGTTGTACAAGGGTTTATCATCCAGATATATGAACTTGTCATAAAAATATATAAATAAGAGCTTCATTGGGCATCCCAGACTAGACACTGACTTAGTTGGAGTACTGAATTGAAGTTGCTTAACAGCAAGATATTCAAAAATCTTACTGAACACCAGCAGACATCGGGCAGAATGAAGTCTTGTGTGCATACAAAATCTGGAAAGATGAAGAGCCTAATATAATGTTCATAACAAAACTGGCTGAGCTGTGGATATCAGCAGATTAAGTGAAATTGGACTTAAAGGAATGGTTCGTTCAACATTTTTTATTGCCCCTACGAGTCGGCCATGTGTTTTTAAGCCTAAGTAGCTCGATTTAGAAAAATTTCCTATGGACCTTACCTGAGTTTTCGTCCATTAAACGCACGCGAAAACAGGCATAAGGAAGCTGTCTTTTTGTGATAATCCTATCATTTCCCCCATCGCCCTGGCTGACCTGCTTTTCCGGCACTAAATCATATCCCCCTCCCCTGAGCCTGTCATCAGCAGACGCGTACCGCCCATTTCACAACGCCAAAGCACGTATTGTGTAAACTTTTGCTGCGCTTCAGCTAATGACGTGTCGCCATGGAAATGGCAGGGCGCCTCTTTCCTCAATAAGTATAAACAGACCGTTTTACAACACACAGCAGCAGATTTTCGATTCCATTCCTCTCTTTGTGTTACTTTGAGTATTCTGTGACTCGTTTCTGTGCTCTGGTCAGCTACCTTCGTTGCTTTTAGCCCGTGTGAAAAGATACCAGTATCACCGCTATAAATTATTTTAGTTTGTTTAACATACAATGGCTACAATAATGCCCTACATGTACGAGCCCGAGTATACCGAGGAGGAACTACTCGAAAGGGAAACACGCGAAAACAATGGGTCTTCGGACGGCAGTTGGGAGGACGATTCAACAGCTGAAGAGCCTGGACCTAGTCGCATGGACGGTGTTTCCACCTGGCGCACATGCAATCGGTGCGAGCTAATGCCAACCGAGGACGAGAACTGCTGCTGCTGTGAAAATTCGGGATGCGTGGCCGACATTTCGGAAGGCGAGCCACGACCGCAATGCATCACCGAGCTGCCAGAATTCAGGGCAGCCTGCCTCACACGGTCCGTGTTGAGGATAATGATGGTGCTTATGCACGAACTTCGCGCAACTGTTTGTCCTCGTAATCCGACTAACGAGTAAGTATACTCTGCTCGTCATGCCACTCCTATTTCATGGTCTTCTACTATATCCAAAATTACATATACATATCATGGTAACGCATGAAAGTCGTTCAATAGTGTGCAGTGTCTAGATAGCATTTGTCCGAGCAGAATGCCATTAGTTACAAGAATTGTCATTGACAACAAACGTTTATTAAACTTATCTTGGTCATTTAAAAACAGTTTGTTTCATTCATTTTCACAGGTGGTACAGGCTAGTGGCCTATCATTCCTTTACATGGTGGCTTCACGGGAGGCTTGGACACCGAGTTCGAAGAGTAATACCCGCCTGTGCCATTCGTGCCATAAGAGAAACGTTCCCGAGTGACAGCAGTCAGTACAGGGGATTTTCTCTCACTGTGCTGCAACCTGACCTGTACAATGTGTACAGTTTTGTATTTTTGTGTCATCAAAATAAGATACAAAATAAAACAGCACATATATTTTAACAACGGTTGTTTCGATTTTTTAAATGAATCAAGTGTGTCTCCATTCAAGGATGGACGTCAGACATCTGTGCTCTGAATGGGTGAAGGTCAGGTCGCTATGAAGCAGGGTGGTCACTATCTAAGCTAACATAATATATTCTCAATAATGCATGCAGGTATTGAGGAAACGTTTGTGGAGATGAACGAGCTATGTGCTTAGTTCAGGCTGGTTCACATGCCGGACAGTGATCGAAGAGGAAGAGTGATGTGTCACATTTATTAGCTGTTGCAAATACCTCTGGAGTTTTCCAGTCAGAGTGGGAACGAGGGTGGGGGCCATGTGCTGTGCGCAGTGAGGCCTGGTCACCAAGATGGATTGGAAAGGGGGTACAAAAATGGATGCCCCCTGTCCTGCTCAGTGGTCCCATCTACGCCGAATGTCAACCAAAGTTAACATCACATAAGGGCAAGGGGCGAACCCACTACTGGAGGCACTTGGTCCGAGTTTCTACTGAGAAGTAAAGGATGAGAGGGGCCAAACAGCATGTACACTTCAAAAGGTATCGCACGCCCAGGGGCCATCGCTCACATGGCCTCCTCAGACCCTGTGTCTCCAGGCAGGCCTCCCCTGAGGCAGGCCGCCCCCTTGCAATCCTCATAAGTGTGTCTCCATTCAGCAGTCTTCCTGTGCCTTATCTGCACGCCCCAGGCCCATCCATCCCAACCCCTCTATCAAAGGCGGTTCACACCCGGGGATGAGCGCTGGCAAGTGGGGCTGTCACAGGTGCAAACGGCCAAGGTGCCAAACAGCATGTACACTTCAAAATGTATCCCACGCCCAGGGGCCATCGCTCACATGGCCCCCTCAGACCCTGTGTCTCCAGGCAGGACTCCCCTGAGGCAGGCCGCCCCCCCTGCAATCCACTTAAGTGTGTCTCCATTCAGCATTCTTCCTGCACCTTATCTGCACGCCCCAGGCCCATCCATCCCACCCCCTCTATCAAAGGTGGTTCGCACCCGGGGATGAACGCCGGCATGGGGGGCTGTCATGGGCGCAAACGGCCAAGGTACCAAACAGCATGTACACTTCAAAAGGTATCCCACGCCCAGGGGCCATCGCTCACAAGGCCTCCTCAGACCCCGTGTCTCCAGGCAGGCCTCCCCTGAGGCAGGCCGCCCCCCTGCAATCCACATAAGTGTGTCTCCATTCTGCAGTCTTCCTGTGCCTTATCTGCACGCCCCAGGCCCATCCATCCCACCCCCTCTATCAAAGGCGGTTCGCACCCGGGGTTGAGCGCTGGCATGGGGGGCTGTCACGGGCGCAAACGGCCAAGGTGCCAAACAGCACGTACACTTCAAAAGGTATCCCACGCCCAGGGGCCATTGCTCACATGGCCTCCTCAGACCCTCTGTCTCCAGGCCGCCCCCCTGCAATCCACATAATACCACGACATACACACGTCATTCATTCACAAACACACCCCTGTTTCTAATATTTTATAAACCACTTGATATGTCTCATGAGAACATCTTTGTGCTTTGCAAGTCAACTCCTGAACCTTCTACCTGAGAAGCACTGAGATCTATGCTAATCTGCTCGTCGTCGTGCTATCGGTGACCGCTTCGAGCAAACTCGTCAGTGTGCTACCTGTGGCCATCTACCTGTTCTCCTGCAACATACTGCTCGGCCTGCTGAATCCAACTGTTTGTTGGTCAAGGTAAGGCCATGTATCCTAGTCATATTTCGGTCATTTTTACATTTCTATTTGCGATTACAGTACACAATAGAGCTATGGTCATTGGTCTCATTGCTATTGACTTGAGTTTCAATTGTTATGCTATAAATAGATCTATTTATTTTCATCTGTCTCAATTGTCATCGAATTGCATCCTTCGGGGGTCCAGTCTATAATGTAAGCACGTTTCCTTTTCGTGCAAGACAGAACATCCAAGGGACGAGTCACATGTTCAGAGTTTAGTCACATAATTAAAAAAGATTCTGTAACTTATGCAAATACTAAGCCGCACATGATGAACTGGTATAGTTCCGGCGACCAAAACAAACCTTGCATTGAGCCTGGTATGGTTCATTTACTTTTTTATGACATTTTATTCATCAAGGTTTTATAATAATCTTGATATTTACTTTTCAGAATCTTCAACAATGCCTTCCTATTCGATTAGCGGTTGCCATTCGAAGAACCATGCTAAATCAGAAGGCACTACAATGCATGTATTCCCGAAAACTGTTGATCAAATAAGAGAATGGGTCAGACATTGCGGATACCCACTGGATGAGCTGGAAAGTAGAGTCCAACAAGTCTTAGAGGACAACAGGGGTGATCGATACCGCATCTGCAGCCGGCACTTTTCCTCGAACATGTTCGCCACATCTTGGTTAACAAAGAAGAATAAACGGCGAACGACATGAAAATTGCTCACGAACGCTATTCCAACTCTATTCGTCCACATTCCGCCACTGGTGAGTCAAGTGTCCGGATTTAGCTTTAGACCTTGCGTTAGTGTGTAGGTAGCCGAATGGATTAATTGATATTTTAGGTGTTGTGTCCTTTATAATACTTTCAATATTGATATGTGTGTATAGCTTTTTGAATAATGACATTTATCAATAAATTATTTTTTGATTTTATAACCCCCAAAAGAAATCTATTTATGGGCACAGGGAACTGTGCTATATTGCGCATTTTCAATAGCATTATTCTCAAGTATTCTGTCGGTTTACATGGCAATTTTTTAATATTTGCATTTCATTATCAAACAATAATTTACCTTTACAACTGCTTGACTATCCACTGAATCTGAAGCAAGAACATTGTACATCCGTGACGTGCCCGCAGTTATCAACCACTTCTAGCGCGTATCAGGTAATCATACTTGCCTATTCCGCTACCGACCAACAAGGGTCAGTGGAAATACTACTTGAAAAATGGCGGTCACTGATGCACCACTGTACCAACATGTTCCGCTGGTCAGAAAACCTACATTTCCACCAATGTGAACATGGCCCTTTGTCCACAGAGGAGGCACGGAAGAAGAAGTGGTTGAATCCATCTTCACCGACACACAAAGCCATTGAGAAGATTGTTTTCGATAAAACTCTATCAAGAGATTTCAGGGGACTGACAGAATTCTGTCACACAGGAGGCTTGGAGGTGTTCCACAATATGTGCCTAAAGTACAGGCCAAAGTGCTTGCATTTCAGCATACAGGGCATGAGACATAGGACTGTACTTGCCGTCTTGGCCAATAACGAGAATCTCGGCCGTGAACAATCTAGGACTACGGGTAATGTAAGTATGCCTCGTTACACTAAGGCCTTTTCAAAAAGAAGTAAGCAATGGGTGATCAAACCAGTCTATGAGGAAATGGAGTTCGACTTTGTCAAAAGCCTTATTGTTGCTGTATTAGAGAAGCACAGATATGGAATTTTGAACCTTTCTGTGCAGAGCACTGATCCATTGCCACCCAACATTGCCACTGTGCCATGTCCACCCAAAGGAGAGCTGGTTGTGAAGTACAAATCCCGGTTTAAATAATTGTAATACAATTGTCTTTTTGTAAATAAATGTTATTGTACAGTGTACATACAAAGTACGCTAACCCTAACCCCTACCTTCGCCATCCTGGGTGGCGAACAACCTGGGTGTCATCTTTGAATTCTCTCTCTATTCACCTCATATTGCTGACCTTTTCTATATGTGTATGTATATATTTTTGTTGATGTAACTAATTTTTGCAATCTCATGTAAATGCTGCACACTGTTAACCGAGGGGAGGCTTGCGTATTGCAAATAATGAAAAAAAAAAAACAATAAATCTCACTTTCAACTCAACTCCTCGGGTACTTTATACTTTCCCTGACCTTCCCCAAAAAGTTAAAAGTCTCAATAGTTATGGTTCTTTGGGGCTTCAAAGCTCGCAGACAACGAGGACAAAATTGGGGGTCTTAGAACGCACCAAGCGAGCCGTTGCAGATGGGAGAGAAGCCAGTTCGCATTTGCACATTGAGGCGCATTACATAGATGGATTCGAAACTTCAAGTTCTCACAGATGGCTTTTTCTAGGGGATGTTGCAAAGAAAGAATGTATGCTCATTTCTAGTGAAGGTCAGCGGCTTTGATTTTCAGCTCGCGCCCTGAAGAGGCCCACAACTCGCACTGGCAGTATAAGGTTCTATTGTTTTTTGACCTTGAGAGACAGGGACCATGCCGAAAGAACTTCATTTGAAGGGGGGGCGCAATAACGTAAGACGATAAGGCAGAAAATTCTGAAACTAGACCGAGTTTCATGTTAGTACAGTATACGGAAAATCGTTGTCAAGAGCACAGTGGGATTTACGGACTGCATTACGCAGAGACACAATGGAAATTGCAAATATAATGTAAGTAAGTCTTTAGACGCTTTGATACCGTAATGAAGAATTAATGAATGGATGCATGAATAAATGAATGAATGAATGAAGAGCTAGGAAAACGTTTGTGGGATCGTCCTTGTAGCGGGCACATGGGCTTGCAGGTCCACATTCCACACGCATGTAGACAAACAGTTGTTTCTCATTGTGTGCTAACCTCGATTTATTTAGTTACTTTTCGCATTGATTTTAGAGCCGAACATACTCCATTGCACTATCCTTGAAAGAAAATAGTTTCAGCTCGGCCGTAATAAATAAAATGAATAATATTAATAAAGATCGGCTGGCGAGACTAATTATAGATTTTATGTTTTCAAACAGGTATATCCTTCCCTACTGCTACTGCCACCAGTTTCAGACCCCGGCAGATGGTTTTTCAACCGCCAGCTGCAGCTTCTTGTAAACAACTGCACCACTTTGATGATTTTATTGGACGATCGCCAAGGGCCCATATGCCCTTACGCGGTACTAGCGGCTAGAAGCAACATATCAACCTTTATGCTGGCCTAGTGCCAACTTGATGGAACAGCCTTGCGGTTCAACGTGCGACCAAAGTGCTTCTTTTAACGAAAACCAACACCCTGTGTACCATGAAGGAACAGCGCGTGACTCACGATAAACTTTTAAGGATTTGCGGATAGAGATAAAAGAAAATAAATGGCATTCCGAGTTCATATGGCAATTGCTGAATATTCTATAAACATTTAATGTCAAATAAATGTACTTTACCAAATGTACCGTGTTGCTGTTTGATTTTCAAGTACAGTTTCATATTCAGAATTGTGGCGCGCTGTGTTGTGAGTTGATCCGTGTTGGTTTCCGGGTTCTGTGTGAAGTCGCGTAGAAGACGACTGGGCGCGTTTGCCTACGTAGCACAGAAACGTCACGGAGAGAGGCGGGGAATATGAATGTTTTGATAATGTCAGGCTCAGGGGCGGGGGATATGATTTAGTGCCGCAAAAGCAGGTCAGGCAGGGCGATGGGGGAAATGATAGGATTATCACAAAATGGCAGCTCCCTGATACCTGTTTTCACGTGCGTTTAATAGATGAAAACTCGGGTATGGTCCATAGGAAATTTTTCTAAAATCTAGTGACTTAGGCTTAAAAACACATGGCTGACCCATAGGGGCAATAAAAAATGTTGACCGAACCATTCCTTTAAAGCCACTAAAATCGAAATGTTTAAAAAAAATGAGTGATTTACTTTCGAGTGTCACATAGGATGCAACTGGTTAAATGTCATAGTTTTGAACTTAGAATCAGCGTTCTAGCTGCATGTGTCAAAATTGTACGTTTGATTTCAATGAAGAAAGAATGGGAACAAAAGTGACATTTGGCTGAAGTCTGGCTTAAAGAGATTGAATTCTGCCCGGCAACTACCCCCGACAGGAGTTGAAACTTGCCCAGCAACTGCATTCACAGGCCTGGCCTGTCTTCTCCTGGTCCCACCAAAAGGAGATTACACCTCTCTGATTGACTTAGGGGAGGGGTACCTGAGACTGCAGGAAACAGAACAATGAACTTTCCTTGGCTCAGGCAAATGCTAAATCAGGGGGTCGTAAATGGCTTCCTCCCGGAAGGAAATGGGAGGGGCACTGCCTCTGTAAGCCAGCCGAGCTTGGAGGCGGGGACGAACAAGGAATTCCCCATGTGCTTTGGGACCTAAACCACACCCATCTGGGCCAGAGCATAATTTTAGAAAGATGGATAATTCATAGTACATAATTGTCAAAATTATATCAATAATATCATGATTCCTGTGATTTTTCTGTGCACATTTTAAGAGGCGTTAGGACTCTGTGTTATGTTCTGGGGGGTAGTAGCGGAAAATAGGGTATTACTCCAAATGTATGTATGTTAAAAATCTGACACTTCATCATCTGATGCCCATATTCCTTGCGCACATTTGTGTAAATTCTGGAAAAGTTTAGAGGTTGTGTTCTGGATGAAAAGGGCAGAATTCTGTCTGAAGTGAACACAACACCTTACAAAGACAGGGATCAGATGGTTTGGTGCTACAGAAAATATGTTAACTGAACATATAATATCAGAAAAAATGTACATAGATAAAAATGCATTTAAGTAAAAAATAGATTTGTGTGCAAAATGAGAAGGGGAGTGTTCTTTCTGTATGCCATAAAAAAGGATGCCGGATGACTCACAATTCAGTTCCCCAGTCAGGCGACAGAGAATCCTATAGCCTTTCAGGATCCTCATAGGGTTGGGCATAGAAAGTTAGCCTTCCCATCCACTTTCACAAGACATAAAAAGACCCACAAAAACCCAGGTAGACACTCACTTTCCACTTTCTTGCGAAGCACTTTGCCGGACCAGACAATTTCCAGAAGGACCATAGACTCCAGATAGACTCCAGAACTTGAAGCAGAGAGGCCTGAACCAAAAGCTGAATCCTTCTCAGCAGGCCTCAGAATCCAGCCACCTAACCAACTATTCAACAGCCGGGCGAGCTGTTTGATTCTGGCAAGAACCCTGTGCCAGAACCCAGAAAGCAGAGCTGTGTACAGAATGCGTTGTGCAGTGCCGATAGAAGAGCAGACCCAGACCAGACCGCTGTACAGTGCCAGAACTTTTGCCACAACCAGAGATCCAGCCAGCAGAGCAGAGAGAACCGCAGCTAAACCTGTTGACCAGATCTGTGACGAGGCCCATTCCTTCCAAAATTAGGAGTGAGTATCCAGCCAGAGCTGTGCAAACCAATCGCTTAGTTTAAAAATAATCTAATTCAAACCATTTCCACCTATTTAGAACTGCATAGAAATCGTGTGTCCATTCTGTGATTTCAAACCTGTGAAAGTGTAATTTGCCATTTGAATCTTACTTTATTTCTGAAAATCTACCTCCACAAAATCGTCCGTATCTTTTGAACCGCGTGTGCTAGGAACGAGATTTAACTTTCATTTTAGAGCTAGGATCCTCAGCTTTCCACCAAGCCTTTCTACTCCTTATAGTTGTTCCGTAATTGCGCTTTACGCACTCGGAAAACGTGCCGCAAATTGCAATTTGAATCAAATTTATCTACCTGTCAAAATCGCTGTCTTTTGCTTGCAACTGCTGAAATCCGTTTTCAACCTGATAATCCCTCATGAATCACTGATAGTGTTGACATGAACCAATCTTAAGTAGCTATCACCTACCCTGAATCTCCTATAGGGAATTAAAATCATTTTTAGCATATTTTCACTTCTTTGCAAATCACATTTAAAGTATTTTTGCCTGTGTTTTAAAATCATCCCTGTTGCTCTAAGCTTGCTAGTGGGGAACTGAATTGGTATTGCATTTGACTGTATTCCTGAAAATTGTGTGCTCCCCTTCCATCTCCTTATAGTGCATAGGGGGGGAGTGAATTGTCAAAAGAAAAAGTGATCATATTATCTCTTGTTGAAAACATATCAGTTTATTTCTGTGCTGCATTCTTTTCAATCATTGCATTTCCTTGAAACCATAAAGTATTCTCAGCTACCTTATCCTTTCTCTACCAACTGCTAAGTAATTAAAAAAGTGTGCTAGTGTAATATTATCCATTGTTGATCACTGTCATATTCATAAGTGTGCTATCAAATATTAATTTATTTATAAAAGTGATATATATATATGTTGTTTAATTTGTAAAATACATCTTTTAATTTGCAGTTCAGGGGGATTCAAAGAGAGGGGTGTTATACAAGGGTTTATCATCCAGATCTATGAACTTGTCATAAAAATATATAAATAAGGGCTTTCATTGGGCATCCCAGACTAGGCACTGACTTAGTTAGAGTGCTGAATTGAAGTCGCTTAACATATGTAAGCAGGGGACGTCCTCGCACTCCCTAAAGCCAATAATGCTGAACTGGGTGTGGGGGGGAGACACCCGCACAACCTCCGCTCCCTACGTTCGCCATTATTGGATTCAGTATTGTTTACTATCTGGAATGTGGTATAAATGTGCAAACATTTTTTTTTCTTTGATCATTTGGGGTAAACCCTTTTGAAAACACTATGTCATATGGAAATGGAACTAAATACATAGAATGCATAAACTCGAGCCCTGCACAGGCTTTTTTCATAATAATAACAACTTCCAAAATGGCAGCTGGGAGAATGGTGACATCACCCAAGCGTCCTGCCAGTGCCATTTTAATTCAAAATAAAAGCTGATCCGGCCACGACAAGCTGTCTCCACAGCAGTCCATGTGTGGCGGCCAGCAAAAGAAAGAACAAAACATGTCAAGTCCTGTGAAAAGCGTTTAATAAAGCAATATGCCCCGAGCGGTGGGGGCATTACCGACTCAGGTAATGCCCCGGGGCCCATAGTTAACGAAGGACCCGGGACATTACCTGAGTCGGTAATGCCCCCGCCGCAAGGGGAATATAGCTATTAGTACCCTGGCCCGCAAAAACTGCGTGACTGGGGCACTAAAAGCTTTTTTTTGGTCCCAAAACGCTGCAGCGTTTAAAAAAAAAAAAAAGAAACAACAAAGAAAATGGCAGCCAGGAAAGGGAAAACGGAATCCGTTTTCCCTTTCCATGGCGGCCATCGGGAGCGGACACGCTGGAAACAGAAGCTTTTCCAGCACGTCCGCTCCCGAAATTAAAGAAGGTAAGTGCGGTTGGGAGGGTGGAAGAGAGGGGAAGGGGAAAAAAATGAAAAAATATAATAATACGTACCTGGACCCCCGGCGGAAACGATGGAAGCCTCCAGCCGTGTGGAGGCTTGCGGAGTGGGGATGGCCCTGCTCCGAGTCTCCAAACGGCAGGAGGCTGCCATTGTCCCCGCCGGGGACCAAGGGATAGAAGGTAAGTGGAGTGGGGTGGGCATGGAGGTGGTAGGAGGGAGGAAAGGGAAGGACAAAAAAAAAAGCCTTACCTCAGTCCCTGGCGGGGGGCGAAGGTAGCCTCTCAGCCGTGGGGAGGCTCGGAGCGGGGATGGCCCTGCTTCGATCATCTTCATTGGCTGAAGGGGTGCCACGACCCCTGCCGGGGACAAAGGCCGTGGAATCCCGACAGAGGGATTCCCGGCCTGGTAATGACTCGGCGAGGGACAATCAGAATGGCTGTTTCATTCTGATTGCGCCCTCGCTGGGTACTAATACTTAAAAATTGGGGTAATTGACATGCTCATAACACACTAGTGAACTAAGTGGTTACCCTTTGATGTCCTCTTTAGGACACACGTTAGAAAGAATGAAAATAACTGCTGGAAGAAATTGTGACTTACATTAAGGTATGAACCCCAAATTACATAGAAACTTAATTTAACCTTTTATGCATCAAGAATAGTAAAGTTGGTGAAATGTACCTTGTATAGATAACACTGAAAGCGATACTCTTGTACTATAGGTCTGGAGACAGGAATAGGTGGGAAAGAATTGCCAATGAGAATAAGCGGAAGCTCCTGGGACATCCCAACCCAGGAATCATTTTCCCTATTACTTACATACCCCACAGTGCAAGTGGGGGCCTTTTTGGCGGCAGGACCACATAACTAGAACTAATATTGATATAGACAGAAAAAATCATTTACAAAGAAAAGCGGTGCCCAACCAGCCAGGTCCTTCCAGGGATTAATACACAAACAACACATAATACATTGTCTATCCCTCCTCAAATGTCATTCATGTGTACCCCCTGTCAGAAGCCCTGATCCCTATGTATACATGAATCAGCATTTTAATACAATAGTTTGGTCCATTACAGGTGTCGCAAGCAACACCTGATAGCCCAAACTAAAAATGTGTCATAGTCTCTGTACATTTCTTGTGGATCACTATTTCAATTCATTTCATTGAAGAAGTGTAACATTAGGGGTTTGTTTGTTAGCTACAATTGTGTGCAAGCACCTCAAATGCTGATGTGCCTTTCATCAATGGCTGGGTCAATGTCAGCCAATTCAGACTCTGTCGTTGTTATAAAACGTTTAGGCCCTTATTCATAGAGCATTTTCCAATGGGGTTTTGCCATTATAAAACGCTTCTGTGAATTAGGCGAAGTTCTGACTCCATGGCCTGTCCTTGTCCTGTCTGCTGATACTTCGAAGAAGTGACAATACTCTAATACTATATAAGGGCCCTAAAGATAAGTTCTGAAAGGTTTAGCAGCCATGAGGGGCACAAGTGTGCAAGATGGACACCTTTGTCTAAAGCACTGCACTGGCCCTGGAAAAACTATTCAACGTGCTTTTGCTGTTATGACATTCCTAGATGATGGTTATGTAAAGATGATTTCTCTTCCTACCACAAGAAGTGGTCCGTCAGGCTGGTTTCTAGTGAGGGGGTCTGGTGACACTTTAGTTCTCGGTCTAGGGGCATGCTAAGCATCTTCAGGGGACGAGGCCTCATTGATACCTCGGAGAGGATATCAATGCCATAGCAATTGTTTCAGGCTATTATCCGAAGATGTAGCCATGCACTGAAGCATTCATGCTTTTGGACAGGCGGTAACCATGGGAGTCGCTGACCATCTAACTTTAAACCATCAAAAAGTAATGCATTCTCCATACGAACTATAACATGTATTATATTTACAATGGACTTCTACTTGTATTTATTAATATAACACAGCACTTTTCGTGAAAGAATAATCCAAATGTTCTCACTGCTTTTGTAAAAAGGAATATGTGGCATTTTGTTCATAAAATTACAAGTGAATGCATTGGCTGGTGTGGTTTTTAAACCTAAAGCTGTAAGGCTATCACTGGGCTCTCTTAATATGCTTGACAAGATTTTCCAAATAACATATACACTGGTACCAGTGTTTTAGGTATCAGTACATTGTTCCAGTGAAGCAAGGCACCATTTTCGAGGACTGACACAAAGATTGATTTTGGGAAAGTTGATATTAGCATACTTTGCTATACGTGTCTCCTCCGGCAGAACCCATTCCTTGAGCTCACTTGCGTGTTTGCCTTACAATGTTCCTGGTGTTTGCCAAAATGTGTGTCATGTCGGGCGTTGTCTTCCAGGTGATCCGATAACCACTAGCACCCGTCTCATGGTAAATGGAAGAAAAACACAAAGCAAGTAAAGCAGCGAGTCACCATTCTGGCACCTCTCGCTTTAAATCAACCTTCCCCAGACTTCTCCTACATTTTCCCCTAAGGGTGGTGTAGTAATCTATCCCCAGTAAAATCTAAGATGTTGGTCTACTAGCTGTTGTCTGAGAAGCAGTTGCAATTGTGAGTGTGAGAATCAGTGCGGCATGAGACCGGCCCCACTTTGTATGGAGGTCTGGGCAGATTGCGCTGCTTACTTGGGCCACACGTGTGCTAGTCTGCTCCTGTGCTCTGTCTGCGCAGTGCTTTTGAAACATTTGTGCTCTAGCGCTTTGGGCACCTTGAGTGTTTGAGAGTCAACTTCTTGCCCTTGGAGGTGGGCTCGATTGGGTGGACAGATTGTTACACTACATTTCGTGGCTGGGCAGCCTGCTAGTCCCGTAGCAGGCAGAAAACAGGCACTGTGTGGCGCTGCAAGACAATGTGAGAATGACAGGGCTTCTGTTATGGTGGCAAAGAGCTGACAAGAGCAGACGACATGAATGATAATCTCATCTTCCGCCTGGCAAACGGGTGGGTTGTTAACAAACACTTTAAAGTTAGAACAGCAACAGTTACTAACAGAGAAAACGTTCAAGTAATTATTCCATAGTTTTGCATTCTGTTCATCAATTCCTCTGCTCTCTCTCATGCTTTTCATGAGGCTCCTTAGGCGGAGCACCATGTTGGGGAGGAGCAGGTCATATTATATATAGATCTTGGATTTTGGTGAACATATATCTCACAAAATAGTGATCTCGTTGGTGCACCATATGGGCATAATTAGGGGTTGATAATTTTTCGAATATCAATTTCTCTGCATAGGTACGGAAATGACACAATAGGGAATGGGCTGTTGGAAATGTGAGACATAAATGTGCAGTATAGCTTTTGGCTATCAGTTTACCAGTATCTATTTGCATAAATCAGAAAGTGTATCTCCTTATATTTAATCCATGACTAGTCACCTCAGGATAAGGCAGTCAAATGAGACTATACCATTTATCTGC
Organism: Ambystoma mexicanum; assembly: GCF_040938575.1. NCBI lineage: Eukaryota > Metazoa > Chordata > Amphibia > Caudata > Ambystomatidae > Ambystoma > Ambystoma mexicanum. The sequence continues at coordinate 879,230,559 of NC_090924.1, read as the reverse complement.
CATAACCACCAATTATTGAACATTGTTTTAGCCTTTTATCAGCCAGGAAAGTTAAGGGATTCACTCAGTAAATAAGAAAGGATGAATTGTTGATAATTGACAAAAGTATGGAGGGGAGGAATGACCAGGTGAGAAAAAGTGGAGTTCCCCTCTACTGATGCTCCATTGGTGACTGAAAGGGGGTCATCTATAGACCTTGGGTTGGAACTGCTTTCTTTGACCATTACATTTATTTATGTTCATGTCTGATCATTGTAGAACGGTTGGGGTTTAGAATCGAGAGAGCACTTAATTGAGTCTATAATCTGGTTCTTATTTGGTTGTACCTGGTTTTAGCTAATGGGAATTGTCTTGCGTTGACGTTGTTTTTGTACTTTTTCTGCACATAATTTTCATAATTTTGAATGCAAATTATATTATGTTGATTGACACCAATACGACCAAAGCAAAAGACACTTATAAGAGAAACATTCATAGAACAATGAAATCTGTTGTCGAAGATGATCGTCTTAGAGATCACCGTATTCTTCACACGATTGTGCTGGAGTTGAGAAATAGATCAATCAATCGCAATCCAAATTCCCTTATCTTAATAAACGACTATCTACAAGTAAATACAGATGAGCTAAGAGAGGAACAGGCAATAAGCAAAGGTGCTCAATTCTAATAGTTCACAAACTAAAAATACAAGTGATTTTAAAATAATAGAAAATGAAAATGAGCTACAGAAACAATTTGCAGATATAATTAAAAAGGAATTGGAAGTAGTCGTAGACATAAGTTGCTCCAGCATAGAAAATAATGCAGACAAATCAAATGAGTCTTTTAAATCTATTTAATCATGAAACAAAATGTGATCTTGCTTTCACAGAGAAGTGTGGCAGTAATAAACCGTTGAAAATGCGAAAAGATGTATTATCACCTATTGACAATTTGTTAAAAAAGTCTGCTCTGAAAAATAAATATTTCTCTGCACAATCAAGAATTTGAGATAAATGATAAATCATTAATGGACTTTGCTGTGCAATAAGCTCCTACAAAAAAGTTACTACGGCTGCCGGATAAAGCTAATAAAAATGATTATTCGCTCGTAGGATGAGAATGAAATAAAACACCCAATTCTGTTGATAAATGTGAAGACCTATCTCCTCGGATTAAGGTTTAGATAGAAAGTTAACATGTAATTGTATCTATAATGTTACAGCTATTAGAAAAGGTTTTAGAAGATCAGATCATCAGGCAAATCTCTTAACTAATGCTTTAATGGTCCTAGCTAAGGAAGAAGAAAACAACAAATATTTTTGGGGAACTAGGAATGTATACCCTATACCCTGAACAAGAGTCAGTGTCAGAAGCGGCCTCAGAGACGAGGAAGAGGAGGAGGTGCGGCTTGACACGAGCGTGAACTGTGAGCAGTACGTGTGGGTCCTTTCCTCTAACAAACGAGGTGAGGCGAGCGAGGCGAGAGGGGTCCGTGAATACTGCGGACGGCCCTTGGTGACTGTGTGGACTCTTCCCTGCGGTACCTGCGGTATCTGGGTGAGGGGTCCGCGGGAAGAAAGCGGAAGGAAGACGCAATTACACAGGGCACACGGCACACTGCACAGGGAACGGAATACCCTAAGTATATTTGGGAGGTTAGAGGAAACAAACTGCTATTAAGGAGAAGTATCAACAGACTTCAAAGACTAATGTAAAATGCAGGGTCGTTTCTGGAAAATATAGGCCCTCATTACGAGTTTGCCGCTAAAGCGCCAGTAATTCCGGCATGCCGCTATTACCGTCCCGGCAGGGCGACCACCGGAAATACCAGTGCATTACAAGTCCTCGGGTGCGCACCCACACCCCTGCCGGAAAAGGTACTACCGGAGTGAGAGTATTATCTTTTTTAACCGTCATCTGCATCAATCCACTGGTATTACCAGCAGAAATGTTCAGATAAAGATACCGACACCCAAACTGCAGGAATTTCTGGCGCCGGGAACGGGAAGCTCATTGGTGGCCATCTTTGAAACTCAATCCATTTTGAATCCCCCCACTCCCAACTGCCATCCACTGCAACAGGAGGTGCCAAACATGTCTTGGAGCAAAAATGCAGAGTCCCTGATGTCTGTCTGCGGGAACCAAAGTTCTCAGAGGCAGAGCTGGTTGCACTGCCTGATACAGTGGTGCACCATGCTGAGGCCCTATTTGGGGCTGGACACAGAAGGAACAGCCAGAGGGAAAAGACGGGCCATCTATCAGAAAGTGGCAGAAGCGGTCACCTCCATGGGGTACTGTCCCCCGCACGCAGAAGCACTGCCATAAGTGGCGGGATGACTTACGCTTGAGGGTCCGCATGCTTATCACAACACACAGGAAGCAATATGCTGCCACAGGAGGATGGACAGTGGCACCCTTAAACCTCATGCCCTGGGAGGAGAGGTACAGCTCCATCCTGCACATGGAGGATGCCTTATGGGGGAAAGGGCCCCCTACTCCTTGTCCTACCACTTCTCTGTGTGTGTTTTCTCTATGTTTTCTGCCACTGAGGTCCAGCCAGGACCTCTGGCAGTGCAGCTCTTCATGTTTTCCTTTTGGTGAACAGCACCTATGGGATACCCTTATGGCACCCATGGGTGGGCGTACCCCCTTATATCCCTTAATCGAGTTTTTGGGCACCTGTGTATTGCCCACAGAGCAGGGTATGGGCTGGTGGCAGCTACATGATGTCTTAGCAGTGGCTCTGAGTGTCCTCCATTTTTTGGACACCAAGGCCCTGCCATATGAATCAATGGATTCCTGCAGGAAGGCAAGATGGTCCGTGTGGCCTCTTGGTTTCTATTGCCTTTTACCTTGATCCCAACATCCTGGGAAGCCCTGACTCTGTTCCTTCCTCTGGACTGGATTTTGAGTCAAACTACCTTATATGTCCCTGGGGCTGCCTCCTGTCAGACTGACTGGATCCTTCCCAGGGGCTGTGTGTTATGGGTACACCCTTGGGGTAGGACCTCTGTGAATTGAGTCTGAAGTGAACTCACATTCTGCGTTATGGGTGTGTCAGGTTCCAGGGTAGATTACATGTGCATTAGATCTGTATTAAAAAAATTACCTTCATTCTTTTGTACAAATCTTTCCTGTTACAATCCCTTATGAGTTTGGTTTGGGCCTTGACTATTGTTTCCAGAGTTTTGGTGGGTTCCCTAGCCAAGATGGAGGAAAGGAACAGGCTTCTTGATTGGAGCATGAAAGGACAAAGGGAAAAGAATGAACATTCTAAACTACCTTTCATTTTAGATTACCAGTGAGCAGGTCATGTAAATTTCTGTTCTTGGTTTTTTAGGCTGAGATCTTCAGTAAGGCAAACCTTTCTTCAGGAAGAAGTTCAAGAATTCAAGTCTGTCAACTTTATGAGGAGATTAAGAAGATTTCGGGAATTTCATGAAAGAAGAAAGCAAAGAAAGAGAAGAAGTGATATCTTTTAAGCTAAGTAGCTTTACGGTCATAATAACGTTTATTTTTTGAGACAAGTTGTTCAATGTACTTAGGGGTTTAGTTCATGACTGGGAGTTTGGGTTCCTGGGGTTTGCTGTACATTTATGTGCGTGTATTTATTCTCTTGTAATCTTTCACTGCGAGCGCAACGTAATGTTGCTTTGTTATCTTGCTAGCTACCCTGCTAGGCGACTTCTGTTTGCTGCATGAGAAGATCGGGGGAGGAGTTGCCAAGCGTCGCAATCAGCTGTCTATTTTTTGAAGTCTTTCAAGCTGTCAGCTGCTCTCCGTGTGCGCAACGACATCTCTATGAGGTGAGCTACGGTCTTCAATCCTTCTATACAGCAGCCGTCATTGATGAGATGAGCTGTGCGCATTTGAGGTGAGTTGCAGTCTTCAATCCTCCTATCCAGCAGCTGTTGTTGACGAGGTGAGCGGTGCACTTTCCATTTTATTTCTGGGCAGCGTGTGTTTTTCTTTCTGCTTTTGTGGTCTTACACGGCTGCGCAGAGACTGGGGAATGGTAGGATTATGTTCTGACTTGTTTTGTTTATATTTGGTGAAGCACAGTTTGCATGGAGACTATAGATACTGCAGGTTAATGCAATTCAAAACAAACTTTATGAATTAGGATTTTATTGTGAACAGCATTTCTTGAATACTTTGGCAATTAATATTTTTTGGGGAACAATTTATGAACTCATTTGAAGGAAAGTATAAGCAAATGAATGGGCAAGTACTCGTTATCATACTAAGACTCATATGGCAAACTAATTTCCTTTCCAGCATACAATATACAAATTGAACATTACTAATTAAGGGCAACCTTGCTTTTTGGTCATTCAAATTCATATTTTAGGTACCTCCTACATTGCAATTTTAGTAAAGGAAGTTCTACCAGGAAAGAGTTTTACCACTGTCATGTTTGAATTCATTCAAGTCAGCAATTAACAATGAAACGTACTGTTCCTCATTGATGGCAAACGGGTCAAAAGAAAAGATTGAATCCTCTAGGCTTTTGTAGAGGAGCGTTCAGGTATTTAATCATTTCTTTGAAGGAAAATGTTTTAGGAGAGGAATTTTAAAAAGTACATTCATATATTTATAATTTTTCATTCATGCAGATACCAGGACGAGTTGGGAGATCCAGTGTCTGAGTTTCTTATTTTATCCACTTCCCCTTCCCCCTTGGGTTGTATCAAGCTCAGGTGTTTTTTAGTTAGTTGAGAGCGCTACATCTTAGTGGGTTTGTGGGATTCAGCAGCTTCTGCGATGTGCTGAAGATTGGTTGTGACGGGGTGTCTGGTTTCTGTGTGTGACACAATGACTGAAACAGCCCTGACTGAAACTGACATGAATGTAGTGTAGTGTGCTGAAAGGATGGGTGCTTACCCCAATCCACATGCTTTGTAATGGGTGTCTGGGTGGAGTGAATGACCTGAATGCCTGTGAGCCTCATTGAACGCCATGCATGAGTGCCCTTCTGCATGATTGGTTGACCCAGCCTGGCTCAGCCTGAGTGAATGGGAACCAATGTGTATAACAGGGGACCTCTGACTGACCAATTTGTTCAGAAGCTGAAGTTGAAGATGAAGCAAGAAGAAGCTGTTCCTTGAAGCCCAGCTGTTGGAGAAGTCTGCTACTGCATTTTCTCTGTGTAATCCAAAAGCTGCCGTGTTCTTCCAAGGACTGATCCAGAGAGGACCTGCAAAGGAGACCTCTCCCGAGCTACGAGGGACCACCGTGCAACCTGCTACTCTTAATCAGAAGTACCCTGGAAGTAAGTCCTGTGTGCCTGCCGTCCAGAGAAGGGGTCTTTGTGGGTGCTGAAGAGAAGAGCCCGGACATCTCGAGTCGAAGAAGTCCATTGGTGTCACCCAGGATCCGTAGGTGCGTTTTGTGACCGCTGGAAGACAGTAGCTGTCTACCACCCAGAAGAGTGGGAACCCTGGCATATTGCTGCTGGACACCCAGAGCTGCGAAGGTTCCAAACTGCATAAGAACATTTCAAGGGACATCCTTACCATTATCACTGACCACTTTTTCCCGCTGAAGAGACTCCAGAGTCGCTGAGTGCAGAGGAAGGTCTGCCGGTGGGTTTCCTGCCACTAGAAGCTTAGAAAGACGTCCTGAGAATCCAAACTTGGTGATGGTCTGAGCCGAGGTTCACTCCAGTAGTCGAGTCCAGGTCACCAGAAGCTGCCCCAAGGTCTGTGTTGTGGCTGCAGCACCAAAGAACGGAAAGGTGGGAAACCGCAATATTCCGAATCCCGACACCAAAAGTGACCTATGCACCCGTTGCCACCAGAAGTCATTTAGGGGTGCCAGGGGTCTTACCCTCATCTGCCAGGCCTTTAAGGAGCTCATAGCAAGTTTCATTTTCACAGGATATCTACAGTCGGAAGAATCGTTGACCAAAGGAGAGCACTGCAAAGAGTAAAACTGCTGCACTTCAGAAATACTTTGGTACAATTTTTCTCGTGGACTCAGCATCCCAGTGGCTTCTTCTTCCAAGGGGGGGGGGTCCATCCTCAGAAGAAATCATCGTGTGAAACCAAGAAACTCGACCACTTTGCCTGACAAGGCACCAAAGGTATTGTGATGAGGAAGAGCATCTTTGAGCCTCAGGAGTCGTCCAGGGGTCCCAGATTGGTCTTTGATTCTGTTCTCCTGTGGCCTCTTTGGGGTGGTAGAACCTTTTATATGTATTGAACATTATTGGACTGGGTTGTAAAAGACAAGATAAGTTACTCCCTAACTATTCCATTACAGGTTGCCCAGGTGGGGGTGATCTTCACACAGAATTGTGTATCTAGCCTAAAGAAAGCTTTCTGCCACTGTTCACAGCTAACCTGCCTTTCTGGTCTCCTCTATGCTGATACACATCACTTAAGAATTCACATGCCTATTTAAAACTGTCTGCAGTTAGTGCATCTACTCCTGAATTTCAGTATTGTGTGGTACCAGGGAGGATAGCTCAGGGGCAACATGCTTGCCTTGGAAGCAAGATGACACAGAGCAACACAGGTTCGATCCCCGGGTCTGTGCTTAGAAACCTCAGAGAATTAAGCGTGTTATAAATAACCAATTACAATTTACCACATAGAGTGCATATATTTGCCATCCTTTCAATAAGTATTTCCAGGTACACAGTTTTATTATTTAAAATGTATATATATATATTCCTGAATCTTATTTTATCTAAAGAAGCTGTGTAATCACATAAAGTGTGTGGACATTCCTATTTGGGAGTTTGGGGACTCACTGTACTTAGGAACCTGCCTGCATCACCACCTGAGAGCTTCAGTATTGGTTGCTTGTCCATTCAACCATATAGACAACCTTGGCTGGGGTTGCTCTGTGCCTTTTTCCAACCATACAGAGGGCAGAAGTACAGATACCCCCTCCAGTCTTTACACTGGTGGTACAGTGGCGGGATCACTGGTTTAAGACACATTGTTTAGTCTAGCTATTACAAAATATCCACACTTCTTTATTGATTAAGAAAGTAAGGCAAGTGTTTTTTGCGGTGGCTGTGGTATTTTGCTGCTGAAAATTTCAACAGAGAAACATTTGGAGTCAGTTTTCACTTTCCTTGCTGCAGTAGGAGGGACTTTACCAACATAATCTCACCCCCGCATGGAACGGAGTGTAAAGCGAGTGTGGTCTGCAGTGGCTGTGGATTTTTCTGCTGAAAATGTTAACAGAGAAGCCTTTGGAATCTGTTTTCGCTTTCCTTGTTGGTGTAGTGGGGACTCTACCAACATAATCTCACTCCCCGCGCAGAGGACGGTGCAGAGTGTAACGCAAATGTAAGGCAAATGTAGTGTGCGGTGGTGTGCGGTGTAGGCGTTAATACGCACATGAGTCTGAAGCCTGTTGTTCACCTCTAATTGAAGCAAGATGATGAGTTTACATTTCATACTGTGTAACAGAGATTTCCACCTTGTAAACCTTTTTCACATCATGTGCCATTCCTTTTCCAAATTGGGTAATCGTGAAATGAACAGGTATGATTTAAGAAATCGCGTGGTGACGCATTTGCCCTTTTCTTCAAAGATTCCTAAATCAAACTTGAAATCCAAGTTAAAAACAAAGGTTCTTCTGCTTGAGAATTCCAACAGGGCTTTTAGACTCCAAACACTGCTGAGAAGCATGCAACAGGCACCTGTGAAGGTGTGTTTGTCGGCACCTGTTGTTAACGGATGCAGAGATTGCGAGCAAATAGTCTTTGACCGAAACTAATGGACAACCAGGGTAGTGCACGCCCGGGGTTTTATTTACAGCATCGCTTCACAACTTGCTCGCTGCTCGTTCTCTCTCCCCCCTGCTCTAAAACATGTTCAATTCAATGCCTCTTTGCTTGCCTCGACTCCTAAAGTGCAATCGGCGTTGGCCGAGTTTCCCAAGTCGATCCCTCCGGGGGGCGTGTGCAGCCAAAAGGAAGCTAGCATTTTTCAATTTGGTTCAATACAATCTCATTCATTTACTTTCCATGACTCAACTTCACTTGATCAGGGTCTTGAGGCTCCCTCACACAACACCGCCAGAAGTAATGGAGCAGTTGGAGCAATAGGAAGGTGTACTGAGTCCACAGAATCCTGTGAAGCCGTAGGAAAAAAGCCTTTCTTAAATGATACTTTCATGATGCTTCTGACAGAAAGTAGGGAAATCCTTAAGGAAATTACACATTGGGAGATAATTTCCTGTTGCGAGGATGACTAACTTGGCGGGTGGAGGTTACTAATATAATCTGCCTTCCCCAGCAAATGGAGGCTTAGCAGGTTGGAAGCCTGAGAAATCGGAGCAGCCTGCTGGAAGGGAACTCTCCTTTAACTTTAAGCAGGAGCCATCCTTTGCCTGCATTTTTCATGCTGACTGGGGAACCCCTGAGGGTCTGAAAGACAAATCTCAAATGGGTAAGGGAACAGGTCCAACACGTGTCAGTCACAGCAAATGGTCAGATCACACACACACACGTGACAGGGGACGCGGGTAGACGTAGCCATGCACAAGCACTGTTTCCAAAAAATTGACACATGATGAGCGCCCATGTGCGCCAAGGGAGAACGGGACACGAATCATAGGCCCACCGCACACACAACAAGCCACCTTCACAGACCAACAGTCACTGTGCACTCCAACCACCCACATGTACATCGGAGCAAACAGACCAAAGAAGCTGCATGACAAGAGCAGGACACACACAGTGTAGCATGAGTGTAATGCAAGCCCACAGATATGACTCCCAGAAGACTAACAGCATGCTCATCTCTCTCCAACAGGCACACAGTCCTCTGAAAGCGACATGCCTCGATCGTCATCGTCAGACCCAGCAGCTGCAGACAGACCTGCAAAGGCCACATCAATCACCAGCAGGCACAGACAGCAGGGCAGAGCTACTGATCTGTTGCAGCCACCATCAACCCCCACCAGCTGTAGCAGCCCCACACCATCATTGCCACCTACCACTGTAAATGGCACATCAGAAGCAGTGCATGTGGCTGCCGCCATCACACCTGTGGTAAGTGGTCCCACTGTCCCTCCTGTGCCCTCCACACCACCATGGGCACAGCAACCACCAGGCTATTGTGGCAGGGACACCACTGATGAGGACGACACATCCTACCTGGCACAGTGTTTCAGCCCCATGACACCACACAGTTCCCCTCCACTGCAACTATCCAGCATCCGTTCACTTGATGCATGCCTGCATGCAATTGAGGATTGTGGCGCTGCCCGATGACGGGCCTACGCGGCGGCGTGACGTTTCACGCCGCCGCGCCAAGTATAAATAAAGGGGGCGTTCCCGGCCGCATCAGAGCGACCGGGAAGCCCGAACACGAAGGACTGGTGTCTGGTGGTTCCTTCATGTGTACCCGCCCCCAACAGTGGCGACGAAGCGGTGAGGGAGACCCGGGCCCGGTGGTGAAATATCTGGCAGATAAATTTTTCTAAACGAAGCGGATCGGATTTTCGTTTCATCTCATGCCGGGTCGCGGGACGCACACGCGGCCGGCGGCCATTTTGTTCAGAGGCCGTGAAACTTCACGAGGCTCCGGTTTGGAGCGTGGGGTTACAACTGGCCTAATTTTTGGACACTTTAGTAGCAGGAGGCCTACCCTGCACGCCCATGTCTAATTTGTGGATTTTAACCTGTTTTTGGGTCTTTTACGTCGTGTGAAAGCCAGGAGAGGACTGATGTGACAGGGCCAATCCACCATCTTTGGCTCAATTTTTGGAACTTCTGAGTCCATTTGGAAAGTGGCAACGTGGATCCACGGTATTCTTTGTCCCCTTCATCATCAGAGTGCCGTGGGTTTTGCCTCTTTGTCCTCTTCATCATCAAGCCTGGCTGCTCTGGATAACTGTGTTTTTGGACATCCACTGGTGCTTTATCCGGATTCCTCCCCGTGTTGGGACTGCTGTGTACCCGGGAAGGAGGGGTGAGGTGCACTGTGTCGGTGGGTGTCTGAGTTGCGGCCCTCAGGACAGTAGGTGGGGGTGCCTGTGCGCTCAAGCCCATGGGTGACTCTGAGGATTCGGACAGTGGTGGTGCAGCAGCGTCCCTCCCCCGCAATCGTGGCCAGGCAGCGGCTCAACAACAGGCCGCCCTACCTCCCGTGTTCCAAGGCCTTGCAGGACCGCCACCTGGACAACCGGGTTTTCCCATTATGGCCCAAGCAAGAGCACCCGCGGCCCGTGCCGCCTTGCAGCCGATTCCGGAATTCGATGCGTCAGGCCCACCCTCGAGCATGGGGCCCCGATGGAGAAGATGGGCGAGTCGCCTCGACATGTATTTCAGGGCTGCTCAGGTGACAGAGGATGACAGCAGAATTGCTACCATGCTGTATTCGGCAGGGCCGACAGTCCAGGAGATATTTGAATCGCTTGCTCCTGTCAACAACTCTTATGATGCGGCCAAGGCAGCCCTCCTAGCACACTTCCTTCCCCTGGCGAACGTGGACTATGAGAGGTTCGTCATGCTCTCGGCGAAGCAGAAGGAGGAGGAGACGCTGGACACTTTTTATGGTCGCTTACGCCGCCTCTCCCTCGGTTGTGCATGGGGGGATGCAGACGACATGATTCGCACCATGCTAATCCAGGCATGCTCCTCCGGCAAGCTCAGGAGGCAAGTCCTGAGAGAGCCGGGCCTCACGCTGCCCCGTATTTTGGAGCTGGGCAGGTGCCACGAGGTAGCAGAGGCACGAGCCAACAAGATGGAAGCTGGGTCTCGGGCGGTGAGGTCGGAGGAGGTGTGTGTCGTGTGGCGGGGTGGCCGAGGAGTGAGACGCCCGGGTGGAGGACCCCGAGACAGGGCTGGGAGAGCCGGGGAGTCGTGCCAGAAATGCGGATACGACCTCCCTCATGTGGCAGAATGCCTGGCGGCTGGAAAAACCTGTGGGAGGTGTGGACTGGCCGATCACTTCTCGAGAGTGTGTCGGGCAGCCACGCCGGTGATGGTGCCGAGAGGTCAGGCACGGACATGGGCTCCGCGCCAGAGCCAACAGCCCAGTATTGCCCAGGTGGAACAAGGGGAAGTTGAGTCCCATCCGGAAGGAGCCGAGGAGGAAGACGAGGAAAACATCTTTTTCGTCTCAAGCGTGGGAGTGCTTAAAGGAAGAAGCCGGAGACAGCCGAGATGTATGGTCGAGATCAATCACTCCCCAGTCCCAGTGCTCGTTGACACCGGCGCCTCTGTCAATGTGATGGCCAGAGGGCACTATGACTCCCTCAAACCCCTCCCGGGTCTGGTCGCACCGAAGGCCCGCATATTTGCGTTTGGGGGTCAGGAACCGCTACCGCTCAACGGTGCCTTCGTGGCAGACATGGAACATGATGGCTCGCAAATCAGGGCCCGATTTTATGTGACCCCGGTGAGCAACAATACCCTGCTCAGTTGCGCAGCTGCGGAGGCCTTAGGTATCGTCAGCTTTGCATACTCCGTCCACCTGAAGGACATTAACGATCTCCTCGACAAACATGCTGCACTCTTCAGTGGGATCGGAAAGATGATCGGGGAACCAGTTCGATTACACATCGATGAGTCAGTACAGCCCATCGCATTGAAACAACGACGAGTACCTTTTCATTTAAGGGAGCAGGTCGATAAGGAGCTGGACAATTTGGTGAGCTTGGACATCATCGAAAAGGTTGAGGGCCCGACCCCCTGGGTGTCCCCGATCGTGGTGGCCAGAAAGCCCAAGCAACCCGACTCGGTACGCATTTGCGTGGACATGAGGCTCCCCAACAAAGCGATCAAAAGGGAACGCCATCTTACTCCAACGATCGATGATATCATTGCTGATGTTCAAGGGGCTCGAGTGTTCTCGAAGCTGGACCTCCAAGCCGGATATCATCAGGTCGTCCTTCATCCAGAGTCCCGGTACATAACAACGTTTACCACCCACCGGGGACTATATCGGTACAAGCGGCTGAGTTTTGGAGTGTCGTCTGCCGCTGAAGTGTTCCAAAACATCATCAGGGGCGCCCTAGCAGATCTAGAGGGCGTCCTCAACATCAGCGATGATATTCTGGTGTTTGCCAAAACCGAAGTGGATCACATGAAGAGGCTCGAGGACACTCTAAGACGACTTCAATCGTTGGGCCTCACCCTGCACAGGGAGAAGTGTGAGTTCATGCGCCCCTCGATTGAATTTTTTGGCTTCATATTCAAGGAGGGGGGGGTGTCGCCAGACCCGAAGAAGGTGCAGGACATCAAAGCGGCGAAGGCCCCCGAGTCTGTGACGGACGTGAGGAGCTTCCTGGGGATGGTAACGTATTGCGGGCGGTTCATCCCGAACTTAGCCTCAAGATCCGAACCACTCCGGGCGCTGACCAAGAAGGAGTCACCATGGCATTGGGGCCCTCTCGAACAGGCCGCCTTTGAGGACATTAAGGGTGCCCTCACAGCGGGAGATACTATGGCGTTTTTCGACCCCGCCTTGGAATCGGAGATTGTGGTGGATGCGAGTCCTTTCGGGCTGGGGGCAGTGTTGACTCAAGTGGACCGCAGCGGGGCTATTCGACCTGTGGCATATGCAAGCAAAGTGCTCACAGAAACGGAACAGAGGTACTCCCAGATCGAGCGGGAGGCCCTGGCAGTGCTGTGGGGCTGCAAGCATTTCCGGCTCTATGTCTTGGGACGTCCAGTGACGGTGGTGACTGATCACAAACCGCTGCTTCCGATTCTGGTGGGATCATCGTCAAAGCCACCAGCTAGAATTGAGAGGTGGATGCTCGCCCTCCTCGAGTATTCAGTCACCCTGGTATATCGGCCGGGGGCCAACAATGCCGCGGACTACCTGTCTCGTCATCCGCGAGTAGGTGGGGGAGATGGACATGACACTTGCGGAGAAGAGGCGGACAGTTATGTACGAATGGTGGTGGAGGCGGCAACGCCAAATGCGATGTCCCTAGAGGAGTTGGAGGCTGCTGCGGCTGAGGACAAGTGTTTTCGGATCTTGAAGGACACAATGCACAGTGGGTCCTGGAAGTCCGTCCTCGGAGCCGTGTCCGGGCGCACCCAGGAAGCCAGAACAGCGCTGGAGCAGTTGTGGAAGGTGAAGGAGGAGTTGTCGTTCTCCGACTCAGGGCTGTTACTCCAGGGTGACCGGATCGTCATCCCACGGTCAAAGGTGAGCGACGTGATCCGTCTCGCCCACCATGGACATCAGGGCGCCGCTAAGACCAAGGCGCGGCTCCGCTCGAAAGTCTGGTTTCCGGAGTTGGAAAAAAGGGTGGACGATTTCGTGGCGGCCTGTGTATGGTGTCAGGCGGCCTCTCCGCTGCAACGAGAACCTGCAATTGAGGCAATGCCCCATGGCACGAGGCCCTGGGAGATCGTCCACGCTGACTTTGGTTCAACATCAGTGGGCACTCACTTCCTGGTGATAGTAGATGAACACTCGAGATACCCGGAGGTTGAGTTCGTCGAGTCGGTGGCTTTTGAGCATGTGGTGGTGGCCACGGAGAAGATATTTGCGGCCCATGGTTTCCCCCACACTCTATGCTCTGATAATGGATCGCCCTTCCAAAGTGAGCGGTTCTCCGAGTTGATGGAGAGCTGCGGAATACAACACAGGAAGATCTCCCCCCTGTGGCCCCGTGCAAACGGGGACGCCGAGAGACTGATGAGGACCCTGAATAAAACGTTCCGAATTGCTCAGGGGCAGGGGCAATCCTTACAACGCGCCCTCTATCAGTTTCTGCGGGTGTACCGCACCACCCCACATGCCGCCACGGGAGTGGCACCCGCCGAGGCATTATTCAAGAGGTGCCCCAGGGGACTGCTGCCGGAAGTGGGGGAGAAAGAGCCAGGGGTCATCGATAGTCCGCGGGTGGAGGCGGAAAGACGAGTCCGAACGGAACAGGAGAACCTGCGCAGGGGTCTCCGACCTCAAAGACTTGAACCGGGAGATGAGGTCCTGATCCGGAATCGACACCCTCACAGGAAGCTATCGCTCCCCTATGAACCGGAGCCTTTGGATGTAGTCGCAGTGAAAGGATCCATGGTGACGGCCTCGGATGGACGGTCGGCTGTCACCCGAAACGTGAGTTTCTTCAAGAAACTGGGTGATTCACGAACTGAGACCCCGCCCGAACCTGATCCACGAGACATGCCTGCTGATGGAGGTCTATGGGGCGAAGGACCCGAATCCCCAGTCCGGGGAGACGCGGCGGAAGGACATCACGTGCCGGAGGTAGGCCGGAGGTACCCCCAGAGGGCTGGGCGAGGGAAACCTGCCTACCTCAGCGAATATGTTGTGGGACGATTGATTCGTGAACTGGGGTGATAAGATCTGGGTGGATGACATTAAAGGGGTTTTTGTTTTGGGTGTGCAGTAGTGTTTATGTTAGATGTGTGGTTTTCCTGGTTAATAAAGTTACTGTTAATCCATGTTCGTGTTCCTCCCGGAAAAGGAGGAGTGTGGCGCTGCCCGATGACGGGCCTACGCGGCGGCGTGACGTTTCACGCCGCCGCGCCAAGTATAAATAAAGGGGGCGTTCCCGGCCGCATCAGAGCGACCGGGAAGCCCGAACACGAAGGACTGGTGTCTGGTGGTTCCTTCATGTGTCGGGGGCTTGCGGCATCGCGTGGGGGCTCTGACCCGCCCCCAACAAGGATCACCATAAGTAACTCACCGGAATTTCACGCCAGCAGCTGGAGGAAATGGAATTCATGGGGAAATGCATGCAGTCCTCCAGCCACAGGGGTGCCAGGACTAGAGGCCATACTACTGCCACCATCCTGAATATGTGAGCACAATGAGACTGCCTGTGCCACATACAATGGACCCGGGAACACATGCAGGGCCAGGGGTCTGACTCACCGACATTGGTCACAACCACCGAAAGCTCCCAGCATGGAAGCCCAAGGCACCGTTCACAATGACTCAGGTACCCAATGGAGTCTGCAAAGGTCCCCATGCCAAAGGGTGTCTGGATGTGACATTGTACACTGCCTGGGTGCTTCATTGGGTGTGTTTGGTGGGGAGGAGTTTGGAGAGAGAGGCGGCTGTCTGGGGAGGAGAGAAATTGTGTTGAGATGGAGGGTACTTTTTGGGGAGGGGTCATTTAAGGAGGGGGCTATTTGGGGAGGGGGCCAGGGGCTGTGGAGCTTGTGTGCATTCACGTTAATTAATGCATAGTTTTCACCTGAATCACTTACTAGACATTCCTTTTTTCCAAACAAGTGTTTACTATGATGGTGCAAGGGGTATACAGAGTAGATTGGGAAACTCAAAAAAAGCCCTCAATCAGTTCTTGTTGGGGCATGTGCCCATCCCTGGCCTCAATGTGCATGTGTAGGGCCCGGCTGGCACTGCATCATCATCCTCGGGTGGAGGAATGTCCGGATCTGGAGCCAGGGGTATGTTGCGCCGGACGGAGAGGTTCTGCAACATTGCAATGGCCAGGACTATCTACCCCACCTTCTCTGGCCTGTACATGGGCGCTCCCCCAGACTGGTAATGGCCCAAAGGCATGTTCAATGGTCACCCTGGTGATCACATGAGCCCTGTTGTATAGCCACTTCCTTCAGCATCTGGGAATTCCACAGAGGGGTCATCAGCCACAGAAGCAGCAAGTATCAAGAGTCACCTACAAGGGGTAAGGACACAGGTGTGAGTAACGATACTCAGCAGTGGCATTGCCTATGACGTCAGAATCACTATCGTCAGTCTGTGAATGCATGTCCTATGCCTCATTGTGCCACACTGTTTCATGTTACAATCCTTGCATGCATATTGCACTGCTCAGGGAGGTGTTGCATTCTGGTACCTGTACTGAATTGCGTGTGGATGTCCTGTTGGGTTTGAAATTCCCAGGTCAGTAACTGCTACATCTTCAGTCATGTGATACTCATGTGTATTGTGGCCTATGAATTGAGGGGGGTAATGGTGGGTCCTGCATGTGCAGGGTGCTTTACAGAGATGCATTTATGACAGTGGTGTGCCCCCCTTGCCTGTCACTCATGCTGCAAGGTGGATGTTATTGTACATGTACTCACCCAACATCCAGGACCTTTGTCCTCTGTGACGCTCCACGTAGGCCGGTAGCATGCTGTTCCACAGTACCATTGCGTCGTGGGTTGATCCTGGGAATCAGGCACAGCAATGGGTAATGGTAAGGTCGGGGTCACAGGTGACTTGAAAGTTCAGGGAATGGAACTGCTTCCAGTTCCTGTAGACCTCCTCTGAGGTGAGGGAGGCCACTAGCTCAACATGCATGTAGTCTAATGCTGCAACCACATTGTGAATGCCACAATTGTATAAAAGCGGGCCTTGGTGGCGTTGAACTGTGCCTGGATAGTGTGAGGGTGATGTGCTGGGCCACCTGGTACAGGTGGGCCTCCAGCACCTGCACCAGCACTCTGGAGAAGGCAGGCTGCAAAACACTGTGCAGCTGGCTCACAGAGTGCTGGAACATGCCACTGGCCAGGAAGTGTAGAACCAACACCAACTTAAGCAGCAGTAGTATGGCTGGCCTGATGCCGATCCTGCTCCCAGTGTCCTCCTGCATGTGGTTCAGGAGGTCAGGTATGGTCCCCCTGTTTAGACGGTACAGGGTTAGTACCTGCCCGTCAGTGAGGGCCCAGGGTATGGCTCTTGTGTGAGGGATCAATGCACATCTCTGCCTCTCCACCTGCATGCCCATCATCCTCCTTCTCCTCTTCCTGGCCTCCTGTTGCCTCTACTTGTACTTCAGCCCCTGCAGCTGTAGAATGGTCTGTAGCATCTCCAGCTTCATGTTTGCAGCAATGTGTGGCAGCATGGGTGTGTTGGAAAGTGTTTTGGGGAAGGTGTGGCCCTTTTGTATTCTTTCTGTCTACTTAGGGTGAACCTGGGTTGACTGGGTGAACCTGTGGCCTTATTTTCTTCACCTGTGTCCATTTAACGGCTGCTCTGAAGTGTTATCTCCACCCTGGCTTTGGCAGTGCTACCTGCACATCGAATTTTGTAATATGCCAGTGATACCATTGTGCCGGTATTACCTGAGCAGGTTTCTGGCATTGCCAGTATTTTCATTGCCAGTATTACCAGCGCCAGTAATTCCAGATGGGGTGATATCGGTGCTGGTAATTCCGGCAACTGTGTTCCGCCAAGCTTCTACTTTGCCAGACCGGTAAAAGTGCTGGTAAACAGTATTACTGGCAATTTATATGAGGAAACATTACAAGATCAGCCGAGATAAAATAAATCCTAAAAAGGGTATAAAAAATGCAACAAATATTAACATCTTAAGAATGTGTGTAAAAGAGGTGACAAGGCAAATTATTAAATGTTGTGACAAGGGGCAAACAATCTGACCATCTGGAATCCCACATGAATTGGGAGTGGTTATCGGTGGGTGATTCCACCCTGACAAATTGAACATTCCTAACATGATACTATCACGATTAAACAAGCTATGCATAATCTAACAGAAAGCAGCTGGATAGAAGAAATTGTTAAAAGATGACACATTGCCCTTTTTAAGTACTTAGTATGTCTGCAAGAAACCTGGATAGCTTCTGAAATTCATGTGGGAAATGTCAATGGTTATTGTAAATGTATTGTAAAATTGATCGGGGGGGGGGGGGGGGGGGGCTAGTGGCGGGTTAATAATGTTAGTAAGAGCCCACCTACGATTAATGCATGAGTGGTTGATTTGCACCAAACAGAGGAACCCAAGGATACTTTTATAGATATATGGGAAGTGGCATGCAACAGACTGTGCAGACTAGAGGTGATCGGAGAGGTTGGTGAGTCTCATGTAGTGCAGGGGTACTGTAGGTGTAGTACTCTCTTGGTGGTACTCCTCCTGCCCTGTATAACACTTATCTGGCCTCGCCTCCTGGGGAAATAGGACATTCTTATGGCAAAGCAGAAAGTGTTGGCTTTGCCAATGCTTGTTTGAAATGTGCTCTATAAATTGTGATCCAGTAACACGCAAAGCATTAAAAAAAAGGAAGGATGAAAGCACACACTCATAGCCAGCATATGCAGATAAGCTCAGGTGGATACTCTGAGCGCCCTTTCGGAATTACTCACTGCTGTTTCTGCCTGGGGTCCAAGAGAGGGTTTAGCGCTTGCAGCAGCTTTTTCAGATTAAACATTCCCACGTTGGCCTGGTTTCCTATTCTGTACCTCCCTTCATCATCCGACGTGTTTGGAACAAAATCTATTTAAAGCAAACAGAACATTTATTACATTTGTACACAGGGGTAATTAAAATAAATAACCACAGTTAAAATATTAAACTCGATTCATGTTTCATAGTTACGTAGAAACCAATAAAAGTCCAGTAGGGAACCCCTCAGCACTGCGCAGACAGGAGTATTTATTTACTCTGGGCCGGTCCAAGCTTTAACATTTGCCAGAGGAATGAATTAATGTCTACTCTGCACAGATGGCTGCAGATGCTGTTTTCATAATTTGACCGCATAATGAACTCAGATTCTTGGCAATGCCACTTGTAGACGACTAAATAATGTGTCAATGCCCAGACATGTGTACTTGAAGAAGTGGCTCCAAAAAAGCGTTTCTTCTTTTATTTAAAGTGGAGCGAGTTTTGATGACGTGCAGCATTCAGTCACATCCACACACTCGAGTGGCTGGGCCTCGTATGCGCTTTAAAATAGTCAAAATATTGTGATTTGTTCGGAAATGGAATTTGCAAAGAAATACGATACATTGGTTCAGAAAGTAGATCTCACCCTCGGCATGTCTATGCAGATGCCAGTGCCTCCCAACCCAGCCAGGCAGGGATCGAACAAGAACGCCATACCCTTCTCATACTTAAAGCATTGGGAGAGACACGGCATCCCAATCTGTCCATCTGGTATCCCCGCCGTGTTTGCTTCCGGTCTCAATGTGAAAAGTGTGGGCATAAAGAAGCCAGAGCTAGCACAAATGCCCCAGGCCCCGGACCGTATGAAATACGGGATGATAGAGGGCCTGGGAGTGTAGGCGCAGGGTGGGGGGGAAACGGTGCGAAAGTAGTAGGGAGGGGTGCCCAAATGGCGCCCGCAGCACAAAAGGTCCAGGAAAGGCAGGAAATGGCACCTGGGAAAGGTGCGAAAGGTAACAGCAGGGGGCCAGGGTAAGCCCGGCCCCCAAGGGCAGAACAAAAGGGCTCAGGGGTATAAGTAACCCCAGGAAAGGAGAGGCATGACCAGTGTTGCCAACTTAGCGACTTTGTCGCTATATTTAGCGACAAACGGCAGTCCCCTAGCGACTTTCTTCATGGAAAGCGACTAGCGACAAATCTAGCTACTTTCATTGGTTTGAAGACGTACACTTTTTTCTATTGGTTTGGAGACTTGCAAGTTTCCAAACCAATAGAAAAGGGTGTATGTCAACAAAACAATAGCAGTACCCCCAATCAATGCACCCGTCCTTGTAGCCAGGCTCCAGCACAACAAGTCACGTCATGTCACTGATGCCCCCGCCCAGCCGCGAGAGGCACGAGAATGCTGCGAGATTATGCTAATTAGGCAGTGATGTCATTTAGCTACTTTTAGCTACTTTTAGGACAGCCTCTAGCTACTTTCTGGACTGAGGAGTTGGCAACACTGGGCATGACAAACCAGGGAAGGAGCTCACCTCTCTCGGGCAAGCTCCTAGGACCTGGATAAGAGGGAAAGAAAAAACATTTACTCTTTGCGGGTTCATGGTTTCTTTTCCTCTCTTATCTTTTCCTCTCTTTTAGCGAAGCGGCCAAACTTGCGTTAGCCGTGTAGCTGACAAGGGGAAAGCTTTGTGTCACCTTACCTCGCCAGAGTCAAGACGAAGAGACTGCTGTGAGCCGGGACGGGGGAAGACGGTTGCATTGAGGGATACGAACTGCGGAGGTCGGAGACCGCATCAGCCAGCCATCGTCCAGCCGGCGCGCACAGGAGGAAGCCCAGAGGAGTACAGCGACGCCGCATCCCGGACATCCGACGTCAGCAGCTTCACTAGCGGGATCCATCCGGTCGAGTGGAGGAGCCGTTGCAGGCAACCCGAAGTAAGAAAGCCAGGAGTAGCGGTCCATAAGTCACCGGCATAGCACACAAGTGCAAACATTCGCACCAGCCAGAAATTTGATACTTTTCCCCGGGCCGTTGCTTAGGAAGCACGTCCCACAGCGTGGGAGGGGCACAGCCTCTAAGAACATCAACACGGGCTTAAAGGAACAGCAGGAACAATATTTACCAAGCTAGCACAGCCACCATAAGTGCTTGGTATTGGAAGGCTGGAGACCTGAGTTTCTAATCCAAGGTCCGGAATCTCGTGGCTTGTTTTTTCAAATCACTCTAAAGGGACAGGAAAAATAACAGCGGGAAGCAAAACTTGGACTTCATTGACAGCACAATTCAACAAGCAAGAAGGCAAGAGTCAGGGAGCCAACACAATAAAAGCGCAGGACAAGAGAAAAAGAAGGGAGGAAATCAACACTGCAGAAAGAAGGCATTCAGACAAGGAGGATGGCAGAAGAAAGGGCAAGAAGGGCCCAGGAGTTCAGTGAATGGGCAAAGAAGGCAGAGGAGGAGTATGGGGCACAATGGGTGCTGGATGTGATGCAAAAGGAGGAGAGGGCAAAGGCAGCCCAGCAGCAGCGAAGGAGAAGATGAAGTGCCGCAAGGACAGAAGAGGAGGAGAGAAGAGCCAAGGAAATCGCAGCACCAGCCAGAAACACCCAGGAAGAAGAAGAAGAACAGGAAAAACAAAGGTACTGTGAATATTGATGTTGGTAGAAAAATTGTTAAAATGTTGAAAACATGTGTCACGGGTACGGGTAAGTCGCCCAGAACCAATGGCAGAAGGGGCAGAGGCAATAGGGGACCCAGGGAGGAGCAGGGGTATTCTTCATCAGAGGAAGGGAGCAGCGAGGATGAGGAGAGGGATCACCTAAAGGCATGGGTAAAGTGGAAAGGGGTGGTGAGAAAGGAGAATCAGAAAGGGGTGGGGGGCAGGGGCGGAACCCAGAGAAACCCCGGTCCCAACACCACAGGGGGCACCGGCAGTACCAAATCCAGGAGGGGTACCACAAGGTACCAATACGCAACCAGTAGCACCAGTGGCAGGCAGCCCACCGCAGGGAGTGGCACCACCAGTGGCACCGATAGCACCAAATCCCGGAGGAGTACCACAGGGTACCAATCCACAACCGGTAGAACCAATAGGGCAACAGCAATACCAGTAGCAGGGAACCCACCACAGGTGGTGGCACCACCAACGGTAGCAGCAACAGTTGCAATAGACAAGGAGGGGGGACCAGTCATGACGAAATACGGCAGACCTACAATAGGTAAGGATGCACAGGGCAGGTCCATGAAGGCAATGGCTTGGTATATAAATGACAAGGTAAAGGAAAAGATATGGAGAAAGGAGTTTATTGATATTTTTTCTCTATTAGTCTACCAGGAAAGGGGGATGGATGTGTCTATAGAGGACATAAAAGACGATGAGAAATGGCTGATAAGGAGGGGAACAATAGTTAAAAGTTTTGACAACTGGCTGGCAGCCTTCCAGATAATGTCCACAATCATATTACAAAAAGTCCCAGAGGACGGAGTAGGATTGGTGGCATATCAGCAGAGGGTGTTGAAGGTATACAAGGCATTCAGGGGGGATGCATGGCAGGAGTATGACCACGAGTTCAGAAAAGAAATGGACTGTTTTCCAGACATGGGATGGGATGAAGAAAATGTCAACTTTTACAAATTTAATGTATTAAAAAACAAAATGGGAAAACGGGGAGCGGAACTCAGGGGGGCAGCAGAAGAGGCAGTATTGGCAGAATGATTGCAGATCTGATTATAGATACAAGATACGAAAGTAGCTATGACAGATCTAGGGATCAAAGCTTTCGGAGCAGGCAATATGGTTCACAGAGGATGGAAGAACAGCTTGCCACCAACTGCGCAGGGAGGTGGCAGCGGGAACACGTGGACAGCACGGGCAGAGCCAGGGCAATGTCGAAATTTGGAAAAAGGGGTACCATGCAGTTGGGGCCGGAAGTGCAAATTCAGCCACAAGTGCGAGAATTGTAAAGGCGACCATAGCAGCTCCAAGTGCACAAGGGTGACAGCACCCAGCAACAGAAACAACGAGAAGCGGAACTAGGGGCTGGGGAGGGAAGGGGGCTAGACCGGTAAAAATTGAGAGGATAGAAGGGTGGCTCTAAACATTCCCAGACCAGGAAGCTGCAAAAATGATCAGACAGGGTTTTCAAGAAGGTTTTAACATCCCATTTTCAGGGCAAGGATCACAGATTATCCCCAAAAACCTAAAATCCGCCATGGAGAACAAAGAGATAGTGACCAGAAAAATCCAGAAAGAGGTGGAACTAGGTAGGATCGGGGGCCGTTTTTTCAGTATTTCCATTTGAAAATTTCATATGTTCACCACTGGGGCTAGTCCCAAAAAAGGAGGAGGGGGAAATACAGACTGATCCACCATTTATCATATCCCCCTGGGGCTTCGGTCAATGACGGCATTCTGCAGGACGAAGCAACAGTAACCTACTCTGACTTCCAGGAAGCAGTGGAATTAGTCAGGAAAGCTTTAAACGGGGCATGGATGGCAAAAGCAGACATTAAGTCAGCCTTTTGGCTGTTGCCAGTCAACAGCAAATCATAGAAGTGATTGTGCATGCATTGGGAGGGGGGAGTACTTCATAGACAAATGTCTGCCGATGGGCTGCGCCATCTCATGTGCATACTTCGAGAAGGTAAGCTCATTTCTGCATTAAGCAGTCGCAAAAGAAATGGGGGAGGCCAAGATCGTGCATTTCCTGGATGATTTTTTTGTTCGTAGGGCCCAAAGGATCAAAACTATGCAAAGCAACGCTGGACAAATTTGTAGAGATAACAATTGAGTGGGGTTTTCCACTGGCGGGGGAAAAAACAATGGGCCCAACACAGGTTATCCAATTCCTAGGGATAGAAATTGACTCAAGACAGGGGGTATGCCGGATCCCTGAGGACAAGGTAGCAGACCTGCTGGAAACAATAAAAGAGCTAAAAGGGAGGAACAACGCTACGGTGAGAGAACAGCAAGCACTAGCAGGGAAACTGAACTTTGAGGGACGGGGCATACCACAAGAAAAAGTGTTCCAAAGAAGCATTGAGCTGAGAACAAGAGGGGAAAAGATGGGCACCACAGGGTGAGGATAGGGGGAGGAATTAAGAGAGACAGAAATCTGGGCAGAATTCCTGAGGTCTTTCAATGGGGCAGTCATCTGGCGATCACCTATAAACAATGAAGAGAAAAGGGTGCTGTTCACTGATGCAGCGGGGGGGTTTTGGTTTTGGTGCAATACTAGGGAAAAGATGGTGCACGGAAAAATGGCCTAAAACATGGCAGGAGGCAGAATGGACAAGGAACATAACGCTGCTGGAACTCTTTCCAATCTGGGTAGCATTATGCCCGTGGGGGGGAAGAGCTAAAAAAACAAGGAGCTGGCAGTATGGTCGGATAATATGGCAGTAGTGCACGTGTTAAATAAAGGTAGCGCGTCATGCCCAATAGTATTGGAATTGATGAGAGCCATCACACTGGAATGTCTAAAAATGAATGCATGCATAAGGGCGAGACACATCGCTGGAGAAGCAAATATGGTAGCTGATGCATTATCTCGTTTTCATTGGGGAAGGTTCAGGCAGCTGCGACCGGACGCCAACAGGGATCGAACGCCCACGCCACTAAAGGCATGGGTCCCGTAAAAAGCATTGGAAAGGAAAGAACGGTTGGCCTCGAGGTCAACTCTAAAGAAATTGGAGAACCACAGGGAATGGAACGGGTCATAGACAAGCTGAGCAGGAACGCCCTAACGTACAAGATGGGTAAGCAGTACGAAAAGCATGTGAAAGATGTGTTTTTGGAAACAAAAGTGCAAGATGTGGGGGAAATTTCATCGGAAAAAATGTGTGAATTTTTGGAAAAAAACTTTTGCCAAAGGAAAAAAGAAAAGCTGGGTGGCAGCACAACTGGCTGCAGTGGCATACACAACAAAGATAACCGGGGTACCAGATCCAACTAACATCCCGAGAATAAAATATAGAATGAAAGGTTGGACAAAGTTGGAGGGGAAGAAACCAGACAGCAGAAGGCCGCTAAACTTTGGGAAGCTAGTGATTCTATTAAAATTATTACAAAGTACATGCAGTAGCATATATGAAACAGCCTTGTTCAGGACAGCATTTGTGTTGGCATACTACAGGGCTTTCAGGGTAGGGGAGCTAGTAGCCCGTAACACGGTAGCAGGGGATGGCCTGGCAAAAAGCGATATTAGTATGGGAAGTAAGGGTATGTCCATAATGTTGAGGAAATCTAAAACGGACCAAGCAGGGAAGGGGAGGGCAATAGACCTCAATTGCATCAGAGAGAAAGACCACTGTCCCAGATGTATCACCCAAGAATTCCTAGATATTCGTCCGAAGGTGGACGGGCAACTGTTAATACATAGGGACGGCAGCGACTCAGCAGGTACCAGTTTCAGGCGGTACTGAAACAAGCAGTGTCCAAAGCAGGATGGGATCCAGCTGAGTTTGGAACACACTCATTCAGGATAGGAGCAGCAACTTCGGCATGGGCTGGGGGCTGGGGGGCTTGGGGGCAAAAGGGGTAAAAAGGATTGGGGGTGGAAGTTGCAATGTTTTAAAAAATACATAAGAGAGGAACTGATATGAAACACTCTATGTTCCCCATTTCATCAGAGACAGGCCCCTACAAATCGGCATAGATAGTAGGGCACTCCTTCGTGACACTGGCAGGCAGATGGATTGAGGAAGTAAAGTAAGGACTCCACTTCAAGAGCACCATTACGTCCTGGTGGGGCCTACCAGGGATGCACTGGGAGGACATCCACGACAGGTTGTCAGACCTGATCGGCTTCAGGGACCAACCCCCCATCCCTCGAGTACCTGGTTATACACCTTGGGGGGGAAAGATTTGGTCAGCATGAATAGGGGAGAGTTACAGAGAAGCATCTGCGAGTCTCTGCATAGCATAGCACACAGTTGGTGGAAATCTGAAATCTTTATGTCCGAGGTTGTAGCACGGATAGTCTGGTATGGGGCACATCGGAGACAGGCAATCGAGCCAGCAAGAAGGAAGTTAAATAAAGCAGTGGAGAAATACTGTCAGAGCAAAGGGCTCCATTTCATAAAACATGGTCTCTCACAAAACAATCAGGACATGTTTCACCATGACGGGGTACACCTGTCAACTAAAGGGATGTTTTTTTTTCTGATAACATTTTCAGGGCACTGCAGGAACGGGGATGCAGGTAGAAGCGCTTTTGGCGGGTACCTGAGCGGGCGAGGCAACGCCCACTCAGGTGTGGCGGCATGTGCCCAGGAACGGAGGCCCAAGGGTAACAAAGACTCGGGAAGAGCCTTGGGCAACTCCAAAACTGGACACAAGGTGCCCAAAAGCTAATGATGGTGTTATTGATTTTGTTATGTATTTTCTGTAAGAAAATAAAATGCCTACGGCCTATAATTTTTCCACAACAAAATTGGTCTGCTATGTTATTACTTAGGTAGGGATCAGGTAATGGGAGCAAAGGGAGCCCACACTACTCAGCCTATGCCCCATGCCACGGACCGTATGAAATACGGGACAATAGTGGGCCTGGGAGTTTAGGCGCGGGGTGGGAGGGAAACGGCGCAAAAGCAGTAGGGAGTGGCGCCCAAATGGCGCCCGCAGCACAAAAGGTCCAGGAAGGGCAGGAAATGGCACCTGGGAAAGGTGCGAGAGGTAACAGCAGGGGGCCGGGCTTACCCCCAATGGAAGAACAAAAGGGCTCAGGGGTATAAGTAACCCCAGGAAAGGAGAGGCATGACAAACCAGGTAAGGAGCTCACCTCTCTCGGGCAAGCTCCTAGGACCTGGATAAGAGGGAAAGAAAAAACATTTACCACCCAACCCACCCTACAAAGATAACGGAAGAAGGAGGAAGCTGCCAGGAGCCAGAACAGAAGTACTTTCTTTCGGTACACGGTCCAAGAATGTCATAGGCGGCATGTGCCCAGGAACAGAAGGCCCAAGGGTAACAAAGACTTGCGAGGAGCCTTGGGCAACTCCAAAACTGGACACAAGGTGCCCAAAAGCTAATGATGGTGTTATTGTTTTTGTTATGTATTTTCTGTAAGAATATAAAATTCCTATGGCCTATAATTTTTCCACAACAAAATTGGTCTGCTATGTTATTACTTAGGTAGGGATCAGGTAACAGGAGCAAAGGGAGCCCACACTACTCAGCCTAGTCTGTGGAGCAGGAGAACAGAGAGACCATGCCCTTCACCCTCGGAAGGAAGGGAGGGAGGAACATGGCGTCCCGGATCTCTGCTGGTTAGCATCCCAACTACTGCAGAATTCACACTGTTCCACACCTCCCCACATCTGTTGTGGCCCGCTCCCGGATCACCAGAGTGGGTCACAGCTGATGTCGGGATCAATCGACATGACTCTTGGAGCCTCATCCATGCAGCTCCCAGACGGCAGGGAGCACCCTGCTCACTCCGGATCACCGGAGCGGACCATGACGGCTGGGGACAGGACAGTTCCAGGAGGACGGTGTTGCCCAGCGTGGGCACCGTCAAAATGTCAGGAACTCCTGTGTCCATCTCTCATTCCGGGCCCGAGGCCCACACCGTGAGATCATGGTCCGGCGGCCTGGCCTCCAGGCCCACACCGTGTGACCACGGTCCTGCAGGACCTGCTGGCCTGGGAACCTCAGGCCAGCATGGTGCCCCTGGTCCGGCCAGTCCACTTCACCATCCAGATGCTCCCTGCACCCCACGCCCGTGTCAGCACGGCCCAGCAGAGTCCTCCCTGCATCACAGTAACTCTGGGTGATCCCGGCAACCAAAGGAGATGCTGCACCCTCCAGCACTAATGAGAGGTGAAGTAGCAGCCACTGCAGTGGAGAAAGTGGATGCCCCAGCACCCTGCCAGCAACTTCCCCCCGGCCGCGGCGCCCAGTGAAGAGGGTGCTTGTGCTGCCGGGCTAAAGGCAAGCCTGCAGCCCTTGGAGCATCCGCCGCCAAGTCGTTTAGTTTATTCCTGCCTGAGGGAGAAAGTGCCTAGCTCTGTGATCAGGATAAGCGGCATTCCCCGCTGCAGAGAAGGAATGTGCCCCTGTGAACAAAAGGAGAACTCCTGCCAGGGGAGCGTGGTGCCGGGTCAAGAAGGAATAGGGATATGGCCAGCTGGTGGTGATCATCAGATGCATTCCGTGTGGGAGCAATGAGGCAGCTGCTCTGGTGAGTATTTTGCCCGGCTTCCACCCGGCAAGCTATTGTGCTCCCACCTAGGGGAGGAAGAGTGGTGCAGCCGTGACCGATGACCGGCGCACAAGCCACGAGGATGCCCATGCTGTGTGCCTCTTTTACTTCAGCTCTTAAATACAATGAACCCACTGGACCTGCCATCCTCTGTCCACAGTGTGAGCAATCTCTGCAACAATACACTTGTGTGCACAGTGCATCGTGAATGAAGAGAATGCAACCATTGGTTGCTCAAAAGGATGCTATCCAACGAGTCAGTCAACAGTGTGAAATTTATAACTCCTATGGACTAAACTAAAACACCTGGCCTAAGAAGTCTCCTTTGAGAAAAGTGTCAGGAAGACCAACAAATCTTCCTCCTACACCTTCTTCTGCAGCAATGTTATCTACCAACCATACCAGGGCAGGAGCATGCTGGAGAAAAACGCAATGCCCAGTAAATTGTGATGCACTGCTGTTGGGTGCCTAATTGTGCCATTTCGCATCTAGATGCCCCTGTACTGCACCTACCCTCTTGATAAACTTGATCTAGGTACCCATGAACCTACGCATTTAAATTTGCCCCCCATTGCGCTGCTAATGAATCGTCTCATGCTTGCATAATCTGATCCACACCTGTACCCACTATAACTACCATTGCTGTGTCCACGTACTTAGACCCTAGTTTTCTTGGTACTACTTATACCTAGGTGCTCATGGTTTCTCTCAGTGCGTCGTGCCTCATGGTCGCCAACAGACCTCTTGAACTGTGTTGTGCCTTATGGTCGCCAACGGACCACTTTAACTGTGTTGTGCCTTATGGTCCCTAACGGACCACTTTAACTGTGTTGTGCCCTATGGTCGCTAACGGGCCACCTTGATTGTGTTGTGCCCCATCATCTTTAACAGACCATGCACTCTAGCCCACACTGTGCTTCGTGAATATCACGCCCTCTATCACTAGGCGCAGCCCCAGCTTCAACTAGCCACCTGCACTACACTTTTGTGCCACCCTAGCCAGACATCACAACCAAACAAGGAGAGTAAAGTGCATCTGCGGACCACACCAACTACCATGTGCAGAAACTTGACCTCCTCGACCCTCCTAGCTACAATCATGACCTTTGCCACCCTCAGCTCTCGCCCCCCCATTGATAGAAACCTGAGACTCAGGGCAAGGCTACCTTGCATTTACGAACCTAAAAGAAACAGTACGAACAATACTGCTAGATTCCCATCTTTACAGACACACATGGATAAGCAAACTCTAGCTACGACACCTTTAACTCCAACCCTAACTCCTACTCACCCCTACCAAAAGATACGCCAGAGTCAAAATAAGCACACAAAAAGACTTGTAAGTCATCCCTTTCCCAACAACACCCTAACTCTTACTGGATCCCTTATCAATGCCAGATCCATGGTAGCACATGCAATTGAAATTGCTGACATACTGAACAACAGTAGCATTGACTTCCTTGCCGTAACAGAAACCTGGCTCCATGAGGCAGCAGGACCCTCACTGATGTTAGCCATACCTGACAACTACCAGATCCACAGAGTAGACAGACCTAATGCTAAAGGCGGTGGCCTAGCAATCATCGCGAAAACCACCTTGCCTATCCGACTCACCACCTCACACCCCTGCGCTTCCTGCGAAGTACTTTCAGCAAAGATGCAACTCTCCAATAACCGCACGCTAGCCATTCACCTGATCTACAGGCCCCCAGGTCCCCTGGGAACCTTTGAAGATGACCTTACTACCCTCATAGCGAACAATACCCAAAAACACTTGCAAACGTTGCTGATGGGCGACTTCAACATCGGCTTCAATGAACCAGGCAATAAAAATGCCCTTTCTATAAAAGCTTTCCTAAACGACCAAGGCCTTACCCAAAAAATTCTCTCCCCCACACATGCTAAAGGCAGAAACCTTGACTGGGTCTCAGAACTCAACTGTAACATAGTCATCACTTCCATCACCCCTCAACTATGGACCGATCACTTTCTAATAAATTTCACTGCCACACTTGACCTCCCCAGCCCCAAGACTATCAAAATGATACCACCACTCCCCACCAGAAATAAAAAAGATATTACTACAGAAAAACTTATCCCCCTCCTCCTCCCCACTATTAACGGTCTGAAGGACAACACTGACCCAGATACACTAGTAGACACCTTTAACAAAGCTATGTCTCACGCACTAGACACCATTGCACCTGCAAAATTATGCAAAGCTAAGCAAGAAGCCCACCTCAACGCCTGGTTCACCCCCCCACCTTAAGGACCTTAGAAAGCAGAAACGAAAACTCCAAACCATCTGGCGTAATTCGCCCACTAACGACAACAAAGCCAAGTTAACCCAAGCTACAAAACACTACAAGTCTGAAATCATCAACACCAAAAGAAATGTATTCAATGACAGAATTACCAATGCCAAATCGAATACCAAGGAACTATTTGCCATCCTCCGGGAAATGGAATCCCCTATCCAACCATCTGACACGGTCCCAAAGGACAAGATATGGTGCACTAATATACAGAATGCCCTATCAAACAAAATCTCCACCCTCCAACTTAAAATAACGAACAAAAAAGACGCCCTCTCTCTTACTGATCAACAACTGCCTCCAGTAACTGAACCTACCACTATCCCCCCTTTTAGCTTTAAACCGATCTCCATCACCGACACTGAAAAGGCCATCCTCTCACTGAAGCCCTCTAACTGTAAGGGCGACAGCTGCCCAGCTCAAATAATAAAGGACACTGCCAGAGACTTAGCCCCTTTCATCTCAAAGCTTTCTAACTCATCCTTCAAATCTAATACAGTGCCAGCCAACTTAAAAGAATCCTGGGTCCTCCCCCTTCTCAAAAAACAAACCCTCGATCCTTCTATCCCGACTAACTATAGGCCCATTACCACAGTGCCCTTCCTACTAAAAATTATCGACAGAGTAGCCTATCTCCAAATTCAAGAGTACCTAGAAGCTAATCAACTACTAGGCTCGCGCCAATCGGGCTTCCGCCCGCTCCATGGCACGGAAACTGCCCTGATAGACCTCAAAACCAAAATTGAGGAATTTAAGGATAATGGGAAAACAGCGTTGCTACTCTTACTGGACTTGTCAGCAGCTTTTGATCTGGTGGACCATGCAGTCTTATGCAACCACCTCAAGCTGGCTGCCAACTTCACAGGAGACGCTATAGCTTGGGTCCAATCCTTTCTAGCCAACCGGACTATGAGAGTGTTCTCCTCCACTACCTGTGCTGACCCCATCCAAATCACATGTGGAGTCCCACAGGGTTCCTGTGTCTCACCCACTATGTACAATATCTTCACCAAGCCATTGTTCGAAAAGTTGGACAGTCTGGGCGTCACCTACACTAATTACGCAGATGACACCCAGATCCTCATACCCCTTTCGGGCAACTACGAAGTGGACC
The DNA here is from genome assembly GCF_040938575.1 of Ambystoma mexicanum. Taxonomy (NCBI): domain Eukaryota; kingdom Metazoa; phylum Chordata; class Amphibia; order Caudata; family Ambystomatidae; genus Ambystoma; species Ambystoma mexicanum. The sequence continues at coordinate 879,199,896 of NC_090924.1, read as the reverse complement.
TGGCTCTGGTGAACAAAATTTACATCCTCATTCAAGCATGGATGGCCACACATGGCCTCTGCCTGAACGACGATAAAACTGAAATCCTGCTCCTCGGTTCAGACCACAAACTATCCAAACTCACCCCGGACTACACCTCATTTAACATTGATAACAATACTATTAAGGTTATGCGCGAGGTCAAAACATTGGGTTTTTACCTTGACTCAGCTCTCACCCTCAAAAAGCAAGTGAATTCCCTCGCCTCCTCAACCACCTACACGTGTAAACTCATCCGTGCCGCCAGACCCTTCCTGTCCAGTGCCAGCTGCCTCACCTTGGCCAATGCCCTTGTCATGTCTAGACTCGACTATTGCAACGCCTTATACTCAGGTGCCAACAAGTCGGTCACTGACAAACTCCAGAGATTGCAAAATAACGCTCTTAGAGCAGCTCTGAACATCCCACGCAGAGAACATATCTCCAAACATCGGATTGAAGCCCATTGGCTAAAGATAAAGGACAGAATCCTTCTTAAAACTATTTCCCTCACTTCTAAATGCCTCAACAATCAAGCACCCCCCTACCTAGCGGAAAGAATCAACTGGAGACCCTCTAACCGACTGACGAGATCTGCCAATACCTTCCTACTGGAAGTCCCCAGATTCAAACTTACCACAGCGGGCGGTGCAAGTTTCCCAGTTAGAGCTGCACAATCATGGAACACACTCCCACCCGACCTTAGATGCCCTTTACCCTACACAAGATTCAGATCCTACGCTCTCAAATGGCTGCACAACAACGACATGCAACGTCCCTCACCCTAGTGGTAACGGCACAACCTGTTATAATGCTGCTCTTTTTGCGTTTAAATTTGATATTTTATATGCATTGTATCACCTACTGTAACCAACTACTGTTTTTCTGTAACAGCCTGTGTCAGGCTTTGTAACTAAGTTTCGAGTCCTCTTGTACTGCTGCGCCCAGATGCCCACGGGCTCGGAGCGCATTACCAAATAAATAAACAAACAAACAAACAAACAAACAAACAAACAAACAATGCCGCAAATGCGAGGCCTGTTTGCGTACAGAAGGTGGGGAGTGCCATTTCTGCAGAGATGTGAAAGTTTGGCGGACACTCCCATACAGACACCCGAAGAGTTTCCCTAACAAAAACCCATAGATTTATTACCAAGAGGCCGGTGTTAGGAAACCGGCATGCATTTGGCCTCATCTGATGATCTATGTACTCGGCAAAGCCCTAACACAACAGCAAGGTGCCTATACACAGTTTCTCAAGATTGTCCTGCAGATTGGTTTTGTCGCTGTCATGTACTGTGATTAGCCCCAGTGAAGGCATATACCCTTGTGTTAGGCAGAATCCTGTGCATTTCCCTTAGGGGGCACTACAGAAGATTAAGACTACAGGTATATGCAATAAATCCCCTTTGGTATCAGTCTTTACCACAAAGATTTAGTTGGTAGCTGTGGCTAAGAAGTCAGACGTATCTCAAGATGAAGATGAGCAGTATTCAGGGTTTACACAATAGGACTACAGTACTATGGAACAAGGAAACACTGACAAAAGCTTTGTATCAAAAAGAATATATATATTTATTTTACACATTCTGATGTTCACACACGAATCACTATTCATAAAGTAAGTTAAAACAGTCTTAGAAAGTATACACAACTCTCTATTTAAATTGTAGACAAGTTTGAGCAAGAGTGAAAACTGAGCAAAACGGCACAGTGACAACCAAGCAGAAATGGCACTCTAACAATTTCTTCAGACGGAGGGAAAGGACAAGTTATACAAGGTTGAACTCCTAACCACACCAGCAACTCTTCCCAAGTGGATTGTGAACGAGTTAAGCAAGGCAGTACTTTAGCATCAACAATACTTTGGTGAAAACCAAGCAAAATGGCACTTCAGAAATTCATATAGGGGAAGGAAAGGTGGTTATAAGAGTTTCAGTTGCACCAACACATTTCTTGAAGAGAAACAATCTAGAGGAGGCAGTTATAAGAGATCTAGCCAAAGTCAATAGGCCTGTGCCAGAGTCAGTGGTACAAGGCAAAGTGCCTAAGATCAAAATGTTCTAGTAGCTGCAGTCAAGTCTTTGTTAAACGATTGAAAAGGCGGCTGCAGGACGTTGAAAGATAAAGTTAGACGAAAAGGCGGCCAGCCCAGAAGGTAAGTAAAGGATTTAAAACACCTTTAGCAATACCAACGACAACGGGAGGCCTGGCGGAACAATGTACCTTTAAAGTGGAAGAGGCTCCTGCAGTGGCGGTAGTTCCTGGCAGTTCCTGCAGTTCGGGAGATCCAGCAGAGGAAGAGAAGCTCTCGTCATGGAGGAAGGTTCGAGTTACTGCACTGCCTAGGGATTAAACCAGCCACGGTGCTGCCAAAATGAATAAAAGGTACGCTCCTTTAAATCGCGGTCCTGGTGGACGGGTGCCTGGCTATCCGGTCTCTGAGTGCAGGGCACTGGCGATTCGACCAAGGCAGGTCCTGGAAGGCGATTGGCGAACTGGTTGGCCCCACCAGCTCAAGGGAAGAAGACTCTTGCAGAGAAAGATCTTCTCAAGTCGTGGGAGAAAAGTGGTGAGGATCTGCAGCAGGGCTTCACCGGTGGTTCAGTCGTTGCAGATGTCTTCAGCTTCTCTCCTCTTCGGTTTCTTAGTTCCAGTGGCGACATCTTGTCCTCCAGTCCTCAGGACCCTGCTTTTATGCATCAAGACGCCCATTCATACAGCCTAGCTGTCACTCACACAGTGGGGTGGCTCTCCTGGCGGGAGAGCCCGCCCAGCCTATCAGGGCAGAGTGCGACTTGGGTTGCGTAGGCAACCCGGTCCAGGGTGCCTATTCCCGCTCCCACACATCCTGTGTACCCCAGACTCAGTGGCACTGAGAGGAGGACTTCTGTGCAGAAGCCCGCTAAAAGGACGAACAAAGGATCCCCGACCTGGGTTAGGATTACAGAGAAAGACACGAGAAAAATATATTATTAAAGTTCTGGCAATAAAAACCTACCGGAGTAAAGTTAATATAAAAATAAACCGGCAGTTTGTTAGAGGCTGTCAGTAAAAGTGGTAGCCTCGAACAATGGGAAAATCCCATAGGGAAATATTTGCGGTCGGATATTTATGGTAGTAACCACTGCCAACACCCAGAAACTTTTGAGAGAGGGACTGTACGGTACCCCCTCGAAAATGAACACTAGGGAAAAACTTTTAACCCTTCCCAGTACCTCCATAGTAAGATGGGTTGTACTGGTTTTGTTCATAACTATTGACTAGTAAAGTTAATGGTAACTTTATATGCCCTGGGAGACAGTAGTCAGTCCCAGGGTATGGAGTCTATGTTTGGGGGTCGCTATGACACCCCTGTGGTACGGCACGGAGGGTGCTGTGTACCACACATGTTAAAAAGATGATTCCTGTGAGGGTGAGAAAAAAAAAACAGACCATAAGCACACAAGCCTAAAACATACACTAGCAATCTGTCTAAGAGTGGGAAAAAAGGGCCTCACTCTTAGCAGGAGAAAAAAATAAACCCCTCAAATCCAGCAAAGCTGCTGGGGGACTCTATAGGTAAGGGAAATTAGCCTTTGAAGAGAATTCTCCCTAACACCTTGTGCGCACACTCCAGAGTAAATACAACCCGCTAGGGAATAAAGCCAAGAGATAGGTTGCAAGGATAACAAGGTTTTATAACATATAGGTTTCAGCAAAGAACTCTGCTGCCCGAGAGCGCTCTGCCAAAAATTACACAGCAGCACGTTAAGAATGCCAAAAGAGTCATCAGTGAAATCATTATACACAGTAGAAATCCAACTGGCTCCATGTGCGTCAGCTGGGCTCATCTTCATGGTGAAGGTTAGGGCATATGTAAGATACAATATATCTAGTCTAAACTAAACAACTGAAACCGGCTATTCAATCATTATGACGGGCACCTGGACAACACAGGAACGGGGTGTCAAGATGAGGGGAGGATAAAATACAATCGTGCTGATCCCCCCCCATTCAGGACTTTGTTAATACAGCAGTTCCCGCATCCAAGATCTCCCCCTGGGGTTTGATCTATGATTTACCTTCCCTGGTGCCTCATGATACGAAAAGACATGTGTTGCTATTGTAGAGATGTATGGTTGCACAGGCTTTAGATCTGTTGTGGGCATCTTAGTGAGGTCAGGGCCTGGGGGTTGGATACTTATCATTACGTTAAAAGGTAGCGTGTCGGGTCGATGAAGTGTGGCCGGCTCTGGCCTGGCTGGGTGGGGGTCCGGGGTCTAGTGGCAGTTTAGTGGAGATTGATGAATACCGTGCTGGTACCTGGTACTTTCTCACACTCTCCGCAGTGCGCATTCTTGGAAGTGATACTAGATATTTGCAACACTGAAAGGACAGGAGGGAAATGGACTTCCGTGGGAACGGGGCTCATGCAGAGCAGGCTTGGTGTGCCGATGTTGGGCTGGGAATCTCTGAGTGAACTCGGAACACACGCTTTGCAGGCCATCAGTATGTCTTGTCTCGGCCTAATACAAAATGGAGTCACGGATATGTGCTCTATGAGTGGGGACTTTTCCTCCCTTGCAGATTATATCGCCTCGTATGGGGTCCGCCTAACTTGAAAGCGCCTAGAGGGGGTGGGATGGGCGCTTTCGTCCGCCTTCCATCCCAACACCAACAAAGAAGAAACAACCTTCCTTTGCCAATGCACATGGGCATTCAATTCCTGCATGAGGAAGGTAGAAGAGTGGCTGGTCATACTCTAGCAATGAGACCCAGCAGATGCATAATGCAGAAGCAGTTTAGGGTTGCAGCTCCACAGGAGTGCTTGTGCGCCCTCCGATACCAGAAGTGTCCTGCCAATGGCCCCTGCCTGGGGGAGGGAGAGGATGAGGGCGGCCTCCTGCTCCCTTGGGAAGACCACCAAGAGCAACTGCCCTGCCAATCAGTGTCTCGCTACGCTGCACCTGCCACCAAGAGGAAGGCAACTCCTGCCTGGGGGAGGCCACCAAGACCAGCCACCCCGCCACAGCAGGGATGCGACTCCTGCCTGGGGAGCCTTGTTGCTGTGTGACGCTGCCTCCCCGTGGACGGCCTACCATCATGCCAGCACTAAACTTGGTGCGCCGCTCCACTTAGAGAGTGCTTGTGCGGCCAGAAAGAGGGGGTGAGTAATATGCTTCCACCCCATGCCCTGTCAACATTAAGAGGCATTCCCGTCTGAGGGAGCCTGAATGTGAAGCAGACTAGACACCCTGCTACCAGTGTCTCGCTGCCCACATCAAGGGACTAGACTGATGTGTCCCCCGGTACCCTGCGTGTGCTGAACTGATAGGGATACCAGTACATGTTTGAACTGGTTTCCTACAGCCCCGCAGATGCTTAAAGAGGACTCAGTAAACAGGTATTTAGATGCTGTGAGCATGCATGTAATTTATATGCTTAAAGTGGTCCCAGTTAAAATGGATGTGGAGCTGTGCTCACGCAGTTTGTCTGCATGCTGTGTATATTGCCACTAGCTGACAACGGTATCATTCGATGGTTGAGGTTCTGTGTCCCCCATGTGTAATAAAGTCTTTCGAATGTGGTAGAGATGCCAACAAACCATCAGCTGTCCATCAATCCGACTGTTACCCACCGAATATTTACAGCTTGCTTGATATATTATATGTTTGCAACTATGTAAGTCCAAATGAATGTGGTCATTGTTTTCTCTTACATTTCCCAAATGGTCTAAGTATTGTCATTTTGTAAGGGGGGAATCAGTTACTATTTAGTGATACTTATTTTTGTTTGTTATAAAAAAGGAGGAGTGTTGTGTGTCCCTCCTATATGTGCATTGCCCTTTTAAGAGGTGTCATGACACCATGCTAATAAATTAAAGGAATGGTTCGGTCAAAATTTTTTATTGTCCCTACGGGTCGGCCATGTGTTTTAAGCCTAAATTGCTCGATTTTACAAAAATGTCCTATGGACCTTACCCGAGTTTTTGTCCATTAAACACACGCGAAAACAGGCACCAGGGCGCTGCCATTTTGTGATAATCCCATCACTTGCCCCATCGCCCTGGCTGACCTGCTTTTGCGGCACTAAATCATATCCCCCGCCTCTCTCCGTGACGTTACTGTGCTGCGTAGGCAAACACGCCCAGTCGTCTTCTACCCGACTTCACACAGAACCCGGGAACCAACACAGATCAACTCACAACACAGCGCGCCACAATTCGGAATATGAAACTGTACTTTAAAATCAAACAGCAATACGGTACATTTGGTAAAGTACATTTATTTGACATTAAATGTTTAGAGAATATTCAGAAATTGGCATATTAAATCGGAATGGAATTTTTTTTCTTTTCTCTCGATCCGCAAATCCGCAAAAGTTTATCGTGAGTCACGCGCTGTTCCTTTATGGTACACAGGGTGTTGGTTTTCGTTAAAAGAAGCCCTTTGGACGCACGGTGAACCGCAAGGCTGTTCCATCAACTAGGCACTAGGCCACCATAAAGGTCGATATGTTGCTTCTAGCCGCTAGTACCGCGTAAGGGCACATGGCTCCTTTGCGATCGTCCCATAAGATGGTCAATGTAGAGCAGTTGTTTACAAGAAGCTGCAGCTGGCGGTTGAAAAATCTGTCTGTCGGGGTCTGGAATAGGTGGCAGTGGCAATACGTTAGGATGTACCTGTTTAGAAAACATAAAAATTGAAATTAGTCTCACTAGCCGATCTTTATTACTATTATTCATTTTATTTATTACGGCGAGCTGAAACTATTTGCTTGCGAGGATAGTGCAATGGAGTATGTTCGGCTCTAAAAGCAATGCAAAAACTAACGAAATAAATCGAGGGAAACACACAAACTAATGATTTATTTTACTGTTGAACCACTGAGAAACAACTGTTTGTCTACATGCGTGTCGTATGGGCACATGCATGCCCATGTGCCTGGTAGAAAGACGACCCCACAAATGTTGTACTTGCTCTTCATTCATTCATTCATTCATTCATTCAGGTATAAAAGCTTCTAAAGAGTTACTTACATTATATTTGCCATTTCCATTGTTTCTCTGCGTAATGCAGTCCGTAAATCCCACTGTGTTCGTGCCAACGATTTTTCATATACTGAACTAACATGAAACTCGGTATAGTTTCAGAATTTTCGGCCTTATCGTCTCTTACATTACTGCCCCCCTCCTTAAAATGAAGTCCTTTCGGCATGGTCCCTGTCTCTCAAGGTCAAAAAACAATAGAACCTTATACTGCCAGTGCGATTCGCGGGCCTCTTCAGCCCGCAAGCAAAAAATCAAAGCCGCTGACCTTCACTCTGCATGAGCGTACATTCTTACTTTGCAACATCCCGTCTAAAGCCATCTGTGAGAACTTGAATTTTTGACTCCATGTTTGTACTAGGCCTCAATGTGCAAATGCAAACTGGCTTCTCTCCCATCTGCAACGCCTCGCTTGGCGCGTTCTAAGGCCCCCAATTTTGTCCTCGTTGTCCGCGAGCTTGGCAGCCCTAGAGAACCATAACTATGGAGACATTGACTTTTTGGGGGAAGGTCAGGGAAAGTATAAAGTACCCGAGGAGTTGAGTTGAAAGTGAGATTTATGGTTTATTTGTTTTATTATTTGCAATACGCAAGCCTCCCCTCGGTTAAAAGTGCGCAGCATTTACATGAGATTGCGAAACTTAGTTACAGCAACAAAAATATATACATACACATATTCACAAGGTCAGCAATATGAGGTGAATAGTGAGAGAAGTCAAAGATGACACCCATGTTGTTCGCCACCCAGGATGGTGAATGGAGGGTTTAGGGTTAGCATACTTTGTATGCACACTGTACAATAACATTATTTTCTAAAAGACAATCAGATTACAATGATTTATTTAAACCGGGATTTGAACCTCTCAACGAGCTCTGCTTTGGGTGGACATGGCACAGTGGCAATGTTTGGTGGCAATGCATCAGTGCTCTGCACAGAAACGCTCACAATTCCATATCTGTGCTTCTCTAGTACACTAACAATAAGGCCTTTAACAAATTCGAACTCCATTTCCTCATATACTGGTTTTACCCCCCATTTCTTAGTTCTTTTTCCAAAGGTCGTAGTGTAGCGAGGCATCCCTACATTTCCCGTAGTCCTAGACTGTTCACGGCCCATATTCTCGTTATGGGGCAAGACCGCTAGTTGAGTCCTATGTTTCATGCCCTGTAAGCTGAAATGCAATCGCTTTGGCCTGTACTTTAGGCACATATTGTGGAACACCTCCAATTCTCCTGTGTGACAGAATTCTGTCAGTCCCCTCAAATCTCTTGATAGAGTTTTATCGAAAACAATCTTCTCAATGGCTTTGTGTGTAGGTGAAGATGCAATCAACCACTTCTTCTTCCGTGCCTCTCTGTGGACAAAGGTCCATGTTCACATTGGTGGAAATGTTGGTTTTCTGTCCAGCGGTGAACGTTGGTACAGTGGTGCATCAGTGACCGCCATTTTTCCAGTAGGATTTCCACTGACCCTTCACAAGTTTTGGAGCTCCACCAAAGATGGTTGCTGATAGACTGGGACCACTGTGAAATACTTTCAAAACCTTTTTCTTCCCTGCAGCCGAGATTTTCTTATTGATTGATTTAGCAAGATGCCATACGTCAAATTGATGTTTAATATGTGGGAACTGCTCTCTCATTGTCTTGGCAATTGAAACATGTCTGTCCGTGGCTATGAGGATGATGTGCATTCCCCTTGATTGTAGATATTGCAATGATTTTATAAATCCTAGTATCTCCATGGCCACTGAGGATTTAAATTGGGACACCTGCACGACCACCAAACTCACAAGTTTCTTACTATCCATGTCCTGAAAGTGGTAGGTGCAGTAATTGGCAGAAAATCCAGGGCTGTCGCACTGTCCATCGCCGGCTGGTCTGAATTGTTTCCCTTCGAAAGTACTTGCTAGAGACAATTGTTCAATTTTACAAGCATCACTAATGGCCGGAAACAGATAATCATGTTCGTATTTGTAGTACTGCGTTTTAGAAATGAAATGGAGTCCCACAAACTGAAAGAAAGACTCTAACTTTCTAAAACTGGACCCACTAAAAAGTGAGGCAGCTGCACACAGTAGATTGCCTGCTGGCAGCTTTCCCAGCATCGGTTGTGCAGACCATGAGAACGTATGATGTAATCTACAGGCGGCATGTATTTTGACGTCACTGCCTTGTTTTTGACGAGTCACATGAATCAATGGCTCCCCACATACTTCCCCTCCAACTGAATGCCCACATTTCAGCATACTTATAATATCCATCAAACAACTGTCAAATACTATGTATTTGTCCTCTTTCATTAGGCTGTCATCCGGTGTGAAAGTTGTTTTGGAGTGTACCGTTGAGGACATATCAACAAATTCGAAAGAAATATCGCTGATATCAAGTTCTGATGCGTTGTTGGGTGCTGCTGCTGGTTCATTCTCTGTCATTTCAACATCTGTTACTTAAGCATTGATGGGAGAACACAAAATTGTTGACAGCGTTTTGGGTGGCATTTTTCTGGCGGGTGTAGATTGTGTGAATTGATCTGCGACTACTTCAGAGCTATCTTCAATACATTCAGTATCATCTTCTTTTGGTAGTGCAGTCGAACTGTAGGAATGGTCCAATACAACTTTACTGGATTCTCCGGACACATTCAATTCATGTTCTGGCCATTGGACATGAGCATCCCAAGTCTCAACACACCCCGTCTGAATTGATAGTTCCTCCGTAGTGTAAATGGTCTGGCAAGCAACATCTCTCATTTGCTTCACTGTCTGTGCATGTATAGTTCGTACACCCACGGGTAACTAGAGGACAGATTGGAAAAGGGATGTTCATTTTAAACACAATATAAAGTATAGTACAATTGACAGGAAAAAAACATAATATAGTCCCCAACACAAAACAATTCCTAAAATTATGAACTGTTTGTAACTAACCTTATTTTTGTTTCTTTTCTTTGCAACTTTCTTGACTCGAACTTCAACATCTGCACGCTGTTGCTCCGATTAGTTTCCGCATGTCTTCTCTTGCTCTTGCGCTGCAACAACTATATTTTCTGGATCCGCATAGTCAGCACGCAATGACGCTCCATCGACTCCCTGAAACATAGTACTTTCATTACAATGTATCACAATATTGAAAACATAAAACACACGTGAGGAAAAACACACAGGTACATCTCAATAGCTAATCACGAATTAAACATTCTGCAGAACAATCAAACGACAAGTATTCGAGCTCTGATGATCTAGTTCGATAGAACTGTCAGTATCCATACCTCTGGCTCCGCATGGACTGCCATGAATGGTTGTATTGGAGAGGAGGCATCGGCAACTCCCTGAAACACAGTATTTGCCTTAGTATGGTTTTCAATATTGTAAACATAACACACACTTGGGGTCGACGGCACAGGTACATATAAAGAGATAACCACAAATGATGCATTGTCTAAAAGAATCAAGGAATATCTAAATATGATCAGATTTCATCGACATATTTCTCCAATTTATTTACATTTGCATCATCTAAATGGGATGTTGTTATTGTAGTGGAAGCTCCGTTGTCTCCCTGAAACACAGTACTTGCGTTAATAGGGAAAAAGGTATAGCAAATGGAATCACGTTATATGACGCTCGATGGAGCTGTCAGTATCCATACGTCATGCTGCCGAAGAATATGTAGGGATGTTGTAAATGTAGTGCGCACTTCCGAAAGCTGTTGCGCCGAATCGTATACGCAAGGTCCCGCTTCCACTTCCCCTGGAATTACTTGAATGTCAGGCTCTGCATCAAGTGCAGGGGTTGACGCTCCATCAACTGCCTGAAAGATAGTACTTGCATTAGTAAGGATTACAATATTGAAAACATAACACACACTTGGGGTCGACCGCACAGGTACATATCAATGGCTAACCACGAATGAAACATTGTGTAGAACAATCAAACGACAAGTATTCCAGCTCAGATGATCTAGTTTGATGGAGCTGTCAGTATCCATACCTTGTGCTGCTGAAAAACACCTAGGGATGTTGTCAATGTGGTGGACGCTGCAGCATCTCCCTGAAAGACAGTACTTGCATTACTATGGATAACACTAATCATAACTGAAAACAAACACCAGTGGACGATAACTAAGGTGTATATCAGTTGGAAAACACTAACCAAACATCCGGTAAAATAATTACACGATACAATAAAAATATTAATTGACAAGCATAAAACAAGTCTGTAGCGGAATGGCCAAGTAAGATTACCTGATACGCGCTAGAAGTGGTTGATAACTGCGAGCATGTCACGGATGTAGAATGTTCTTGCTTCAGATTCAAGGGATAGTCAAGCAGTTGTAAAGGTAAATTATTGATTGATAATGAAATGCCAATATTAAAAATTGCCATGTAAAGAGATAGAATACTTGAGAGTAATGCTATTGAAAATGCGCAATATAGCACAGTTCCCTGTGCCCATATATAGATTTTGTTTGTGGGTTATGAAATCGAAAAAGAATATATTGATAAATGTCATTATTTAAAAATCTATACACTCATATCAATGTCGAAAGTATTACAAGGGACACAACACCTAAAATATCAATGAATCCATTCGGCTACCTACACACTACCGCAAGGCCTAAAGCAAAATCCGGACACTTGAATCACCAGTGGCAGAATGTGGACGAATAGAGTGGGAATAGCGTTCGCGAGCAATTTTCGTGTCGTTCGCCGTTTATTCTTCTTTGTTACCTAAGATGATGTGTACATGTTCGAGAAAAAGTGCCGGCTGCAGATGCGGTATCAATCACCCCTCTTGTCCTCTAAGACTTGTTGGACTCTACTTTCTAGCTCATCCAGTGGATATCTGCAATGCCTGACCCATTCTCTTATTCGATCAACAGTTTTCGGGAATACATGCATTGTAGTGCCTTCAGATTTAGAATGGGTCTTTGAAGGGCAACCGCTAATCGAACAGGCAGGCATTGTTGAAAATTCTGAAAAGTAAATATCAACATTATTATACAATCTTGATGAATGAAAATGTGATACAAAAGTAAATGATCCATGCAATGTTCAATGCAAGGTTTGTTTTGGTCGCAGGAACTATACCAGTTCATCATGTGCGGCTTAGTATTTGCATAAATTGCAGAAATGTATAAATGATGTGACTAAACTCTGAACATGTGACTTGTCCCTTGGATGTTCTATCTTGCACGAGAAGGAAACATGCTTACATTATAGACTGGACCCCCGAAGGATGCAATTCGATGACAATTGACACAGATGGAAATAAATAGATCTATTGATAGCATAACAATGGAAACTCAAGTCAATATCAATGAGACCAATGAACATAGCACTATTGAGTATTCTACTCGCAAATAGATAGAAATTTAATAATCTGCGAAATATGACTAGGATACATGGCCTTACCTTGACCAACAAACAGTTGGATTCAGCAAGCAGAGCAGTATGCTGCAGGAGAACAGGTAGATGGCCACAGGTAGCACACTGATGAGTTTGATCGAAGCGGTCACAGAAGTTCACGGATAGGACGACGACGAGCAGATTAGCATAGATCTCAGTGGTTCTCAGGTAGCACATTCAGGAGTTGACTTGCAAAGCACAAAGATGTTCTCATGAGACATATCAAGTGGTTTATAAAGTATTACAAACAGGTGTGTGTTTGTGAATGAATGACGTGTGTATGTCGTGGTATTATGTGGTTTGCCGGGGGCCGGCCAGGGTGAGGGGGGGTCCTGGCCGGACACACAGGGTCTGAGGAGGCCATTTGAGCGATGGGCCCTTGGTGTGGGATACCTTTTGAAGTGTACATGCTGTTTGACACCTTGTCCGTTCGCGCCCCTGACAGCCCCCCATGGCAGCGCGCATCCACTGGCGCGAACCGCCTTTGATAGAGGGGGGTGGGATGGATGGGCCTGGGGCGTGCAGATAAGGCACAGGAAGACTGCTGAATGGAGACACACTTATGTGGATTGCAGAGGGGCGGCCTGCTTCAAGGGGGAGGCCTGCCTGGAGACACGGAGTCTGAGGAGGCCATGTGAGCAATGGGCCCTTGGCGTGGGATACCTTTTGAAGTGTACATGCTGTTTGGCACCTTGGCCGTTCGCGCCCCTCACAGCCCCCCATGGCAGCGTGCATCCACTGGACTTGTTGTTATGGACTTTTGTTTTTGTTAAACTAACCACTTTTTTATACTTTATATAGTTCTACTTCGCCTTTGATAGGGGAGGGGGGTGGATGGATGGATGGGCCGGTGGGCGTGCAGACAAGGCACAGGAAGACTGCTGAATGGAGACACACTTGATTAATTTAAAAAATCGAAACAACCGTTGTTAAAATATATGTGGCGTTTTATTTTGTTTCTTTTTTTCAAAACTTTACACATTGTACAGGTCAGGTCGCAGCACAGCGAGGGAAAATCCCCTGTACTGACCGCTGTCACTCAGGAAAGTTTCTCTTATGGCACGAACGTCACAGGCGGGTATTACTCTTCGAACACGGTGTCCAAGCCTCCCGTGAAGCCACCATGTAAAGGAACGATAGGCCACCAGCCGGTACCGCCTGTGAAAAATAATGATACAAACTGTTTTTAAATGACCAAGATAAAGTTGATTAAACGTTTGTTGTCAATGACAATTCTTGTAACTAATGGCATTCTGCTCGGACAAATGCCATCTAGACACTGCACACTATTGAACGACTTTCATGTGTTACAATGATATGTAGATGTAATTTTGGATATAGGAGAAGACCATGAAATAGTAGTGGCATCTCAAGCAGATTATACATACTCGTTACTCGGATTACGAGGACGAACAGTTACGCGAAGTTCGTGCATAAGCACCATCATTATCCTCAACACGGACCGTGTGAGGCAGGCTGCCCTGAAGTCTGACAGCTCGGTGATGCATTGCGGTTGTGGCTCGCCTTCCGAAATGTAGGCCACGCATCCTGAGTTTTCACAGCAGCAGCAGTTCTCTTCCTCGGTTGGCATTAGCTCGCACCGATTGCATGTGCACCAGGTGGAAACACCGTCCATGCGACTAGGTCCAGTGTCTTCATCCGTTAATTTGTCCTGCCAACTGCCGTCCGAAGCCCCATTGTTTTTGCATGTTTCCCTTTCCAGTAGTTCCTCCTCGGTATACTCGGGCTCGTACATGTAGGGCATTATTGTAGCCATTGTGTGGTAAACAAACTAAAATAATTTATAGCGATGGTACAGGTGTTCCCACGGGCTACAAGCGGCAAAGGTAGCTGACCAGAGCACAGAAACGAGTCACAGAATACTCAAAGTAACACAGAGAGAGGAATGGAATCGAAAATCTGCTGCTGTGTGTTGTGAAACGGTCTGTTTATACTTATTGAGGAAAGAGGCGTCTTGACATTTCCATGGCGACATGTCATTAGCTGAAGTGCAGCGATTGTTGACACAAGACGTGCTTTGGTGTTGCGAAATGGGCGGTACGCGTCTGCTGATGACAGGCTCAGAGGCGGGGGATATGATTTAGTGCTGCAAAAGCAGGTCAGCCAGGGCGATGGGGCAAGTGATAGGATTTTCACAAAATGGCAGCGCCCTGGTGCCTGTTTTCGCGTGCGTTTAATGGACGAAAACTCGGGTAAGTTCCATAGGAAATGTTTGTACAATCGAGCGATTTAGGCTTAAAAACACATGGCCGACCCGTAGGGACAATAACATTTTTTGACCGAACCATTCCTTTAAGTTCCCGCACGCACATGCCAGAGAACGGCTGCAGACTCCAACAATGGAACTCCTGTGTCCGTCTCTCATTCCGGGCATGCCGGCCCACACCGTGTGATCACAGTCCTGCAGCCCTGGCCTGCAGGCCCACACTGTGTGACCACGGCCGTGCAGGTCCTGTTGGCCTGGGAACCTCAGGCCAGCATGGTGCCCTGGGTCCGCCCAGCCCACTTCTTCACCATCCGGATGCTCCAGCATCCACAGTGCCTGTGTCAGCAAGGCCCAGCAGGGTCCTCCCTATATCACAGTAAGTCTGGATGATCCTGGCAACCAAAGGAGATGCTGCACCCTCCAGCACTAATGGGGCAGGCTTGTGTGCCCATGTGTTGCCCCACAACAGGGCAGTATACTGCAGCGTTACTATTACCTGGTTGCCATGTTACCCCGGTTTCAGCTACATTAGCACCTTGATGACAAAGCATGATTAATAGCCGTTCATTGGACATTTAGGGCCCGATTGAGAGAAGGGTTTTATAAATCATGTCCATAGTGTTTCAGCTTACTGCTAGTTGCCTATCCAGTGATAATCTGCCTCCATTAACACCCTTGATGCACTCGGTCCATTATAATCCCTCGATTGCCTAAGACTGTTTTTACAGCTGTAGGCCAGTGTGCCTCTGCTCCTTGGCTCAATTGTCCTCCTCGTTCTCGTTGTCAGTGACAATGGGAAGCTGGGATGCTAGTCATCTTCCACTGCAGTGCTCCTTCAGGGTGCAGGCTTACTTTCAGTTCCCTCTGCCTGGGAACACAGAGGTGGCTAGCCGGGGCAGCAGAGTTTACATTGGGAAGGCTAAAACTTACCAATGCTTGATGACCTGGGTGTCCTGTATACCAACTATGCGGATGACACCCAGGTCATCCTCAAACTCTCAGGTCCTATTCTACTGATTCCAAAGCTATTTCTGCCATTTATTCTATCATCCATTCTTGGATGAGTCAGAATTTCATGGCGTTGAATGCTGACTAAACAGAGATCCTCATTGCTGGATCCAGTCACATGTTAAAGAACCTCTCAAAGGAATATGCATCATTTATCATCGCCAATGTGTCCATTCCAGTGGTTCAAAGCGTAAAGACACTCAGTGTCACTATTGATGCTGAACTGTCAATGCGCTCACATGTGGAAAAAACTAGAGCCACTTGTGGCTGGATAAACAGGCACCTTTACTCAATGTGTCCCTTTCTCTCCGTTAGCAATATGTCCCTTCTTGCCTCTGTGCTTGTAAATTCAAGGTTAGACTATTGCAACAGTTTCCTGGCAGGCACTTCCGCTACTAATATCGCTGCCCTTCAGATTACCCAAAACGGCGCGGTTAGAGCCATGCTTCACCTGCCAAGGCATCATTCTATTACCAAAGCCCGGAAGAAACTGCATTGGCTTCCCCTCAGGCACAGGGTATCTTTTAAGATACTCTTACATTTAAATGCCTGAACAACACCGCACCCAGCTACCTGACACAGTGTATTCAACGTTATGTCCCAGGTCGATCACTGAGGTCCACTGAGCAAGTCAGGCTTTGTCAGCCTCGCTTTCGCCTAGTCAAATTCGGAAAAACCAACTTCAGCGTCATCGCTCCTACTCTATGAAATTCACTTCCTCTTCACCTCAAGAGCTCCACTTCATTGGTCAACTTCAAAAAGAATCTCAAGACTTACCTCTTTACTGCCCCTTAGGTCCACTGCTAGACTGCCTCTATCCTCTTGGTCTTCTACCCTCTCTGTTCATTCTGATATGTCTTGTTTGTTTGTATGTGCGCCGTGAGGCCTGCGGGCGATTTGGTGCTTTATTAAGAATTTTAATAAACAAATCAATAATGTTTGTCATGAAAGGGACCATCCCTTCGCAGGAATACCCAGATCCCTCCTAGTTACGTCTGCCCTTGATCAGGTGTATGACCAATGCAACGCTCTCTCCTCTAGTGATGTACCAACAGAAAATATATGCAATGCATTCCCATTGTGAATTTTAATAATGTTGTTTTCTCTAACCACTGTATAGTCAGGAAAGAGCTCAAATGTTGCTTAAGGTAAGGCTCATTTGAGGACTAAAGCTGACCGCACCAATTAGATCATATACAGCACAATAATTATAAGTGATGTCATAGACAGACCATACAACAGGCAGGATTATCTAACTTTCACACCAAGTGCTAAACACTGAGCAAATGCACTTATCACCTATTCTGCTTTTGTAAAACGCAATGGAGGACACAGGTTGTGCCGCAATACTTAGAACAGAAATATTACTTTCTTGTAGGTTTACTGTTTGACGTACAAATAAAGAGAGTTTTGAATCAAGGTTCCATCGTTCACATTGGAAAACTGAAGTTGCGTTTTATGTTTCGCGCCTCCATGCATAAAGTAAACAAATGTAATATTACTTTGTGCGCACAGTTTCATTGTTTGGGGTGAAAATGTTATGTGATAGGGTCCTGGCTACATTTGGAGCTAGCCCCCTTCACTCTTATCTATCACGCAGGCAGAAAACATGAGCAAAGCTTTTTAATTCCATTGCAAAAATCTTGCATGTAATCTGGAATGGGACACAGCCTGTTTACTCGTTATATATTACACAAGCAATACAACTGGTGTTAAACGTATTTGGTTTTGCAGGTAATCTGGCCGCAGTAATTAATATAGAACTGATGCAAGAAGTATGAATAACACAAAAAAGCATTATTAAAACATTTGTTGCAGAAACCCACAAACGAGCAACTCCCAAACCTATATGATGTCCATCATGTGTTCACAAGTGGCACCATAAAATAGGTAATCGAATTATATAACCCTAAACTGACACAAAGCTTGAACATATGCCATATTGCAGAGTGTGTTTTACAGTCATTAAAAGTTACAGGTTCATCATAAGGAAGTGATTAACTGGTAAGCACAGTCATCATCTGTATTCGAATTATAATCCCATAAAAGTACAATACACATTAACATTAAAACAGAGTATAACATATTAAAAAGGAACCATTATACATTACATTATAATTATAGTTATATTTCTTCTCGAAAAAAAGGATAAGTGTCCATGTAATCGTTAGCGACACCTATAAACCGAAACTATTGCATTAGACTACAGATCGGGAGAAATGGCATAGGAGGAGGGACACACAGCTTGTAAGCGTTGTTTGGCTATTTGCCCATATATTGTCTGTCCCTGGCCATGCGAATCCCTATGGCCACATGACCCTGGGATCACTTTCAGGCCGCTTTTTCAAGCCTTACTAGGAAACGTTGCACTCTAGGCGCCTGCCAGTGTTTTTTCATAGCAGTCCTCCGAGAGTTAATTACTTAATTGGAGTTGTAAACCTGATACTGGTGCAATAGAAATGCCCTTACCAGGTCTGCATTCAGCCATTCGATTTATCAGCAATATTGATATTGTATTTATATTGCGCTCATACACAGATGTTTCAGAGCGCGAGTCATTCACTGAAGTTCTGCTAAAAACAAGCATTGGCAAAGCCAACAGTTTTGGTTTATGTATAAGTATTAGCTATTTACCAGACACTGCTATTAGATGCCCAGGTACACGCACCATTGTGTAGCTGCTACCATCAACGCCAGTTAATACCACTGCAGCTGTGCCTGGCAAATACCTCTCCAATGCCTGCACTAAAGCGCAGACTGTTGGCATTGCCAATGCTTGTTTTTGATTTGGGTGTTAATACAACCAAAACACTGTTCTGTTTTATATTTTAGACGAAAAAAAGATCACATGTATATTAAATTCAATAATCCCAGGCGAAAGGGACAAAATGTCTCATTAACTGACAGAAGCATCCGGGGTCCAATCACTACATTAATGTCAAGACAATTAAAGCACTTTCAAGTAAGGAACACAGTGTGCTTCAGCAGGGGTTGACAAAACCAAATATGGTTGCAAACTACTTGGGACTGCGGTAGCATCATGGATGCCAAGTGGCAACAAGTAATGTGTGACACCATAAGCCAATGCTGTTTTCACCAGTGCATGCTGGGACTCGTAGTTTCGTGTTTTTCCATTGTAAGGCATACAAAAATAAAGACCAGGACTGGCTTGAGGTGTCTTGCATGACATGGGGCCACTTGGCAGATATGCGCTGGAGTCCAGTGCTGTAAGGAAGGCATGGTATTGAAAGTAAGTCAGACACGAGTGACCACAGTTCAAGGGTCTTTATTGAACTTTCAAAGGGGTGCGATAATAGCCTATCTAAACCTAAATCTAAAATAGGAGTAAGCTACGACCATCAAATAATAAAGAATGCAGTCCTAGTGGAGTCTTGTCAAAATAAAAGGGCCTATACTAAAAGACCTATTACCAATCCTTACTAATTTACAAATAGGTTGGGGAATGTTCATGATAAAGAAAGAAGTGTTCACAAAATTATAAGTCAGGATGTTGATGTTCGGGCCATCGGCCTCCCTTCCGCACGTTTTCAGCACACGGCTCGGATCCCTTTATTTTACGATTTCAAAAGTATTCCTTCTCGGGTGACTCACGGTTCACCCCGGATTCCCCTCAGCCGGGTTCAGATCTCTTTTTCACATTCAATTAGTATCCCTCAACTGGGCTTGGACCAATTGCAGTTCACTTTATGCTTATCGAAGACTTTTGAATGTGCACAGGGTTTAGCTCTACCCGTCGCAGGACCATTTTGATGCAAAGTTCCTTTTTTACAATGCAGTTGCCATTCATTTGGATACCTTGCAGAGACCTTTGAATGGGCACCTATGTGGCGCCGGACCACTCTGTACCCATTATATTATTTGGCTTTTTCAAAGTACATTCACTCCTTTAGTTTCCACTTGTTCATGCCTCGCATCAGATGTGATTCAAACACTGTCCGTTGTGGATTTCTTCATATAATGTTGCAGCTTGCAACCTTGGTTCAAACGCAAACCGATTTTGTATAATTTTCTCCGACTCACTGGCTGTGCTGCTTTTACTGGTGCGGCTTTGTTGCAGGAGCCAAGGACAGTACCACAGCGGCAATCGCTCCTCCCGGCCTGGGTTATCACCAGGGGAGCACCCCGGATACCTTTGATGAACAGTGTCAGATAGATCAGTGTCAGTTCCCGGTCTTAGGCTTCTCACTTTTCCAAGGCTTGTGAAAGTAACGGTTTCTAGAAGTCAAGGGCACTTCCCTCCTTGCAACCCTCTCCGGTGTCGCCGCATTTCTCCTTGTGTTAAATCACCATCCTGGAACTGCTGCTTCCTTGTGTGCTTTTGTTAGCTCAGTGTGTGCTTTTGTGCTCTGCCTTTTATCAGTGTGGGGAAGTGCGATGGGAGTCAGGTGTGTGAAATGATGAGTAATTGCTGACCTTGCCTGACCAGGGTGTTGGGAAATGTCAAGTATACAGCTCTTGTGTTAGTCCATTGTCGCTCACGATGAACTGTCTGTGAGAAAGTGTTCATGTCGGGAAAGGGGGAGTTAAGCTTCAAGGTATCGTACCTCGTAGGATGGGGAAAAGGTGTTAGAGGAAAGGGGAACGTGCCTCACCCTTCGGTGTCCCACTTCCACTCCCCAAAGACCCCTCATCCAGGTGATGCTCCCGCACTGGTCCACCCCCAGGAACTGACTCCAATAGCGATCACTGTGTCTTGGCCACCTGGATGACAGATACCCGGGGACTAGCGGATGAGACAGTTTCAGGTTTCTCACATACCCTTCCCCTATGCGATGTAGCCGCATCTGTTTCACTCGCAAACAGGATGGGATGTTGTAATATGTCGCAGACTTGTGATAGGACTGCTGCTAACCCTATAAGGAAGGGGTCTGTTTGCAATAGAAATTCTTTTGAGCAATCTACTACCTTTAGGATTGGGTTCTGGCACAGGGTTTGTTTTAGGTTGTTGTAACATATATCATCCCTGTCAGTCCAATTAAATTTCTGGGGTTCGGCATTCTTTAGTTTGTCTTTCAGCCTAGCTGTTCTGTCCGAGAGGTTTGGGATAAACCTGCAGTAATAACCGATTAACCCTAGAAATACTCTGAGATATCTTATAGTTTTAGGTGTAAGGGTATCTAAGACAGCCTTCACTTTCTCGTGTTGAGGTTGTACACTACCATCCCTTACAAAGAAGCCGAGTTATTTCATGGCTGACTGGGCCAGTGTGCACTTGGATGGATTGGCAGTTAGGCTGGCCTCTCCGAGGGCTCTTATAATAGTAAAGAGATGGAAAATGTGGTCCTGCCAAGTTTTACTATAAATGACGATATCGTCAATATAAGCTCCACAGAAATCGGAGTAGGGCTGTAACATTTTGTCCATAAGTCATTGGAAAGTGGCTGGCACCCTGTGTAAACCAAAAGGGAGGACTTTGAACTGAAATAGTCCTAAAGGAATTGAGAAAGCTGTATTTTCCTTATCAGGCCCATACAATGGCACCTGCCAGTACCCTTTCGTTAGATTTAGGGTGGATAGAAAAGTGGCATTTCCGAGTTTATCAAATAGGTCATCGATGTTTGATATGCATCAAAGTCGGAAATGGCATTAACTTGGCAGAAGTTTATGCAAAACCTCCAGGAATGGTCAGGTTTGGGACCAGTACGATAGGGGAGGACACGGAGCAACACGGGTTCTCTGGGTATTAAGCGCGTTATAATTAACTTATCATACAATGGGCTTGAAGAGGGCTCGATAATATTTGCTCTCAACATTTTATCATCCACTTCCTCAACCACTATCTGTTTACGTGCTTCCACAAGTCTATACAGTTTTAGATTAACTACTTTTCCCTTAGGTGTTCTAATGTTGTGATAGGTGCCTTTTTCTCTTCCTGGTTTCTTAGAGAATACATCGGGAAACAATGTGACTAAATCTTTTAAGTCTTCTTGTCATTGAATAGATAGCTGTGGAGGAAATAATTCAAAGTTGTCTATCTCTTCTGGTACCAAACAGGATAGTATTGTGGCATGGGTGGCCGAAGGGTTTTCCTTCCACTCTTTTAAGATATTTACATGATATAGATGGACCTTTTGTTTCCTGTCAGTTTGGGCTACCTTATAAGTACAGGTTTCTGTTCATTCCAGTATTTCATATGGCCTGTGCCACTTAGATACAAGCTTGTTTTCCGAGGTGGGTAAGAGGACTAGTACTTTTTGTGCGATGGAAAATTATCTTAAGCTCACCTTTTTGTCGCAAGTGGATTTTTGTTGGATTTTGGCTTTTTCCATATGAGTGCAGACCAGATCTCGAACAAGTCTGATATGCTCTGGCAATCTAATAGCGGTTTCCGAGAGGGGAATGGGTGCCTCTTCTCATTCTTCCCAGGTTTCCCTGAGCATGTCCCGGACATTTCTAAGTTCTCTACCAAAGAGTCGTTCAAAAGGAGAGAATCCAGTAGATGCCTGAGGGGTTTCCCTCACTGCAAATAGGGTCATTGGGATCATTCCGTCCCAGTCCTTCTCATCTTTATCTACCAACTTGCTTAGGATCATTTTAAGAGTTTTATTGAATCTCTCTACCAAACCATCTGTTTGGGATGGTACATAGAAGTTCGTAAGGTGGTAATATAGAGTACCCCTTTGACTTCAACCATGAGCTTGTTCATAAAATGTGAACCTTGATCCATCGGGAATTCCTTAGGAAAGCCACCCATGGAAAAATATGCTAGGAGGTGCTTTAGGATTTGCTGGGTGGTATTATTACATATAGGGAATGCCTCTGGGTATCTGGTCTGGTTGCGTAGTCAACAATCACAAGGACATATTTGTTGCCCATTCTAGATGTTTCTAAAAGTCCAATGATGTCCATCTAGATTCTATGATTGGTAAAGGATTCAGAGGGGCATTCAATGGGATAGGAGTGCTGGTTTTTTGACATATTTCACATATCTGGATAAAGGTGTTTATATCAGCATGGATACCTGGCCAGTAAAACTTCCCACTGATATGTGCCTGGGTTTTGGATTGTCCCAAGTGCCCCCCGGTCAGATGGGAGTCTGCAATCTCTAGTATGATCTTTTGGTGGGATTTGAGGATTACTAACTGCGTTTTACCTAAGCCATCTATAGATGCTTCTTTTCTATATAGCTACCCGTTTTAAGAAGAAAAAAGGGCTCCCCTTTTCTATACGTTCTCTCTCTAGAATAGCTTGTAAAAAAGCTTCAGCGAGGGCTGGATCATTCCGCTGGCCAAAGGCCAGGTCGGGATAGATGGTAGGCTTGTCTCCCTTTCTTCCTTTGATGTTAGAAGGTTTATCAGCTTCCCCAAATCATAAGGTACCTCTTTCCATTTTGTCTGGTTCACTTTATTTAAAATGAGGAAATATAGCCTTTTCCAGAATTCCTTGGGTAATATGGTCCCCACAATGTACTTCAAAGGGGATCTAACCATGATTCTGTAAGACATGATTCTTTATGTCTCCTAGGAAGTCAAGAACAATGACACCTGCTAGAAAGTCTATACCGGGCTTCCAGGCTAGGCCAGATTTTGAGGCCAATCTTATGTAACACCCAGGAGGGCGTATTAAAACCAAGTCCGTGGGAATCATTCCTCTTTTCCCAGGAGGGATAGTAGCCTCTCTACTGCTACAGATATCAAAGCCTATTGATTCTTCCCTAGCAACAGAGGGGTTGCAGGCTCTATGACTAAGCTTTTGAAAATGTAGGGTTCCCCAATTTGTTTCAATTGAGTCACATCCCACACCTGACACCCTATGTACGGAAGGCATGATATCGAGTAAGACAGACAAAAGTAAGTGACCACAGTTCAAGGGTGTTTATTGAACTTTCAAAGGGGTGTGATAAAAGCCTATCTAAACCTAACTCTAAGATGGGAGCAAGCTACAACCATCAAATAATAAAGAATGCAGTACTAGTGGAGTCTTGTCAAAATAAAAAGGCCTATACTAAAATAAAACTATTGCTAATCCTTACTGCTAATTTACAAATAGTGTGGGGGAATGTTCATGAAAAAGAAAGAAGTGTTCACAAAATTATAAGTCAGGATGTTCGGGCCGTTGGCCTCCCTTCCCCACGTTTTCAGCATGGTGAAAGGCGGTTCACTCGAGCCAAGCACACGCTCTGGCTTCCTTGACACGAGGATACAGTTCCAATTATAGCATCAGGGCCTTCTGTGCTCAAGTCTCTTTTCCATCAAAGTCTCTTGATTCGGAGGGCCTGATGTACCAAACAAAAATATAAAGTTCTTTCCTCCTTATAATAATATGATTTGAGTGTCTCTCCCTGGATCCCCCTCAGCCGGGCTCAGATCCCTTTTTCACATTCAATTAGTCTCCCTCAACCGGGCTCGGACCAATTGCAGTTCACTTTATACTTATCGAAGACTTTAGAATGTGCACAGGGTTTAGCTCTACCCGTTGCAGGACCACTTTGATACAAAGATCCTTTTTTTTTTTACAATGAATGCAGTTGCCATTCAGTTGGATACCTTACAGAGACCTTTGAATTAGCACCCAGGGGGCGCCAGACAACTCTGTACCGGGTATCTTGTTTGGCTTTTTCAAAGTACATTCACTCCTTTAGTTTCCACTTGTTCGCGCCTCTCATCACATGTGCTTCAAACACTGTCTGTTGTGGATTTCTTCATACAATGTTGCTGCTTGCAACCGTAGTTCAAACACAAGCTGAATTTGTATAATATTCTCCACCTCACCGGCTGTGCTACTTTTACTGGTGCGGCTTTCTTGCAGGAGCCAAGAACAGTACCATGACGACAATCGCTCCTCCTGGCCTTAGTTATCACCACGGGAGCACCCCAGATACCTTTTATGCACAGTGTCGGATAGATCAGCACCAGTTCCCGGTCTTAGGCTTCTCACTTTCCAATGCTTGTGAAAGTAACGGTTTCTAGAGGTCAAGGGCACTTCCCTCCTTGCAACCCTATCTGGTCTCGCCACCTTTCTCCTTGTGTTAAATCGCCATCCTGGAACTGCTGCTTCCTCGTGTGCTCTTCCTTGCTCAGAGTGTGCTTTCGTGCTCCACCTTTTATCTGTGTGATATGATTTATTTTATTTGTATCACGCTCATACACACGTGTGTGGGGAAGTGTGATGGGAATCAGGTGTGTGTAATGATTAGTAATAGCCTGACCTTGCCTGACCAGGGTGTTGGGACATGTCAGGTATACGGCTCTGGTGTTAGTCCGTTGTCGCTCACGATGAACTGTCCGTGAGAAAGTGTTCTTGTTGGGAAGGGGGGCAGGGAGGTTGAGCTTCTAGGTATCCAACCTGGTAAAAGGGAGAAAAGGTGTTACAGGAAATGGGATACGGCGGCTCACCCTTCAGTGTCCCACTTCCATTCCCCGAAGACCCCTCATCCAGGTGATCCTCCCACACTGGTCCAAACCCAGGAACTGGATCCAATAGCGATGACCGTGCCCTGGCCATCTGGATGACAGATCCCCAGGGACTAGCGGGTGAGACACCTTCAAGTTTCTCACAGTGCCCCGTTGGTTAACAGCCTAGACAGCTTCAATTCCCTTGCTCAATAATGACGTCCCAACAAAGCTTGTTTTAACTTTATTGCAAAGCTTTTGTCAAAGGATTTTAAGGCATTCATTGACACGAGAAATCCTGGAAAAATGTACTGGCTACAAGTTTAACCCAAGGGATCGCCATGGCTCTAGGATGGAGACACACCTCAGCCATTATTTGCTGAGATAATATTGCTGTGGAATCGATCATAATACAGGACTCTTTTTACATCGTTTTACAGATAGGATATTCACAATTCCATATGAGAAGCACATTGGGGTTCCCTTTTTCCAATAAATGCAGGCTTGATGCATTTGCACAACCCCAGAGACTAGAGCCATACTGTGCCACTGCCACGACCTTTGATTCATAGGCTCTCAACATTAGTTTAACTGGTTGGACCTGATACTTATTACAAACATGATACATTCCCTTACATATTTAAACCTTATTCCTGGTTCACAAAGCTTACAACTGAAGCCAATCCAGAGCTGCCTGGAGCAAATGCGAGTTGCCCTTGAGCAAATCATTGTGAACAGCATTTGCATGTAAGCATCTCAGAGGTGACCCAGCCATCTCCAGTCTTGCTACAGTTGCAGGCTTTCTGAAGAAGCTATAAGGAAGCATGATCAAGTCTGGGATGCTCGTGGGTATCTACTTATTTGTACCAGTCAAACCTTTGAGACGTAGATAAAAAAAATGCCTGCTGGTTATAACCGTAAATAGCCTTGTGGTCGTAGTACCCGGGCATTTAAGGATGCATCTTACTTTTAAAATCATATTTAGGATATTGCATGGCAAGACAGGCATGCAGGGCTGCAGCCATTTTTGTCTTTTTTTCTGGATTGGGGGGGAGGGGTCAACCGGTTAATGCAAATATATAGCACTCTTTGCTTCTCTTTGAGCTGCATCACACTCTAAGATATACCTCTAAGAGCTTTTAAATTGAGCAGCTTCGAGTCAGACGTAAAAAACATCATTCAAACAAACAGCGACATATACATTATTTTGGTTACCAGACGATATCCTGCACACATTGTTAGGCAGAATCCTGTGCAGTTCCCTTGGGGAACACTGCAAAAAGATTAAGACTACAGGAGTAAGCAGTAAACCCAATTGGTAGCAGTCTGCACCACCCAGATTTACCTGGTAGCTGTGGCTGAGCAGTCAGACTTCTCTCAAGAAGAGTAGGGCAGTATGTAGCGTATACACAATAGGGCCAAAACACAGTAGAGCAAACAAACACTGACCAGAGCTTTGTATAAAAAGTATATAATTATTTATTTAAAACACACTTTATGGCATATACTAGCGCTCAGTCAAAAGCAAGTTAAAACACAGTCAGGTAAAGTATACACACCTCCCTTAATAGCTATCAGACAAGTCAGGGTTAAAACACTACCATTTGTTAGAACAGATGGGAGCGCTTAACCAAGATGGCACTCTGATAATGTAGTTAAAGGGAGAGAACAAGGCAGAGCATAAAAATAAAACAGTTCCCAACACTTTTAAGAGTTCAGAGCAAGGGGAGAAAGGCAGGTTATACTGTAGAGCCAAAGTTCATAGGCCAGGCTCACTTTAAATGGAGCAAAGCGAAATGTGCCCAGGATCACACGGTTTAAAGTGCACTAAAAGTCTTTGCAGACTGTTCAAAAGAGGTTGGGGTGATTCAGAAGATATAGTTAGAAGGCCTGGAGCCAACCCAGTTTAGAAGCCAATGATTTAAAGGTCACCTTTAGCAATCTGTAGAAAGGGAGGCCAGGCAGGACACAGTACCTTAAAGAGAAAGGAAGCTCCAGCGGGGGCAGTTGTTTCTGGCAGTGGTTGAAGTTCATGGTTCTGACGAGGGGAAGAGAAGATCTCGTCAAGGAGGGAACGGGGAGTCGGTGCACTGCACAGGGATGAAACCAGCCGCGGAGTTCCCGATTAAAAGGTGCAGTCCTTTTATTCACGGTCAAATGGGTGCCCTCTGTCGCCTCTTCTATTTGTGTTGGCTTTGGAACCACTGGCTGAGTTTATCAGGAGGGCTGAGGATGTGTTTGGTCACTCGTGCTGGGGGATAACACAGAAGATTTGGTTATTTGCGGATGACATGCTCTTAGTCCTTAGTGAGCTCAAGAAGTCTATACCGGCATTGATGGATGTTATGGCAGAGTTTAATCTATATTCTGGATACAAAATTAACTGGATGAAATCAGAGATTATGCCTTTGACGCATTCTGTTGATAGGAGGTTTGTGGTGGATTTGGGCTTCAGGTGGTGTCAGGAGAGATTGCTGTATTTGGGGGTTTGGCTTACTCCGGGGATTGGTGACATGGTTAAGGAAAATGCGCGGGTCATGTCTAGTGGTTTGTGGACGGATCTTGAGAGATGGAGTCTTTTGAATCTTTCTTTGTGGGGTAAGGTGAACACCTTAAAAATGGTATCTGCCCCGAGGATTAATTATGTTATGAGCATGGTTCCTTTGATGTTGCTTAAGATGTTTTGGAGAGGTTTGGACAGGTTGTTGCAGGAGTTCTTGTGGGATAGGAAACCCCCGAGATTGAAATTGTGGAAGTTACAATTGCCATTGCATAAGAGTGGTCTTGGGATGCCGAATTTCAGGGCATATCACCTAGCCTTCTTTTCCGAATTTTTGGTTCCCTTTGTGGAGGATTTGCAGGATGTTTGGGTAGAGGCTGAAACCAGTTTCAATGGACCTCTTACTTTCAGAGTTGTGTTGACCTCGGTCTCCAGAAAGAGTTGTGGACATGATTTGTTGATAGATGACTTGAGGAGCGCATGGAAGGGTTTGTGTCGTTATTTGGATGTGGATGCTTTGAGGGAGCCTGGTGCCTCGGTGTGGCTAAATCCTGCTATCAAGATAGATGGCAGGGTGATATTTTGGGCAGATTGGTTTCTGGGTGGGGTGAGGTGGATTGGTGACCTGTTTACAAATGGTCGTTGGATGAACGCAAGGGAATTGCAGCAACAATATGGTATTGAAAACTTTAGAGCTTCTGACTTTGTAAAGCTCAAAAGAGCAATTGGTGTTGTGGATTTGGAGAAGAAAATTGCGTTGGATTTGTTTGCAAGGGATTTGGTGGGATCGGGTGGAGGTCTGGCCAGTCGCCTGTACAAAGTGTTTGTGTCATGTTTTCAAGGGAATTATTCTTTAAGAGAGGAGTGGGGCAGGATAATCGGATTGGATATCAAGGAGGGCTTGTGGCAAAACATGTGAATGAACATGGGACTCACAGAAAAATCGAGACAGATTAAAATTCTGAATCGCATTTATTGGACGCCTGAGAGAATGCATAAAAGCTGGATGTTGGAGAGTACAGATAGTTGGAGGTGTTCATGTGAAATTGGTACACTGGAACATCTACTATGGGATTGTAGGCTGGTGAGGCTGTTCTGGGGTGGGATTGGTCGTATGTGTGATACAGTGATTGTTGGTCTCCCGGTCTTGGATTTTAGTGTGATCATATTGGGGAGTGATGAGTCTTCGGGTGAACTCTCTCGGAGTGAGAAGAAGTGGTTGTTCAGAGCGGCAATGACTGGTAAAATAATTATTTTAAGGAACTGGAAGAATGCTTTGACATTGAATGTTGAGACGTGGCTGTCTGAGATGCATGAATTGGCAAATATGGAGAGAGTGATATATAAGAGACTTGGTAAATTGGCTTTGTTTGAAAAAATATGGGCTAGATTTTTGCAGCTGTTCTAACATTGTGGTTGTTGGGTGAGGGGGTGATTGAGAGATTTCTTTGATTTATTGGGGGTTCGCGGTGTTGTATATCTCACTCTGTACATTGAACTGTGTAAAATGCTGTGCTTTTCTTGTATTGTTTGCCATGTTTTATTTGTTGTACATTGATTGTCTTGGGTTTTTGTTGTAGATGTTTAGTAAATAAAGTTTAACAAAAAAAAAAGTGGTGAGCTTGGCTATCCGGCCACCGGGGTGCTTGGCACGGGCGATTCGACAAAGAGAAGTCTTCGGAAGGCGAAAAGGGCGAACTGGTTGATCCCACCAGCTCAGAGGAAGAAGACTCGTCAAGCAGAAGATCTTCTCTTGTCGTCGGGAAAGTGATGAGGTAGTTGCATCAGGGCTTCACCAGTGGTGTCGTTGTTGCAGATGGCTCAGCTTCTTCCCTCTTTGGATTCTTAGGTCCTGTGGCGACTTCTGAAGTTCCAGTCCCAAAGGCCCTGCTTTTTTGCAGAAAAACCCCCATTCATCAGCCTAGCTGTCAATCACACATGCTAAATGGTGAGCCGGGTAGCTCACCACTTGGCCAATCAGAGTAGAGTGCGACTTGGGTTGCTAAGGCAACGCAGTCCAGGGTGCCAATTCCCCCCTCCACCCCTCCTGTGGAACACAGACAGAATGGCACCATTTGGAGGGCTTCTGTGGAGAAGCCCGCCAAAAAGTGGAACAAAGGGCTCGACCTTGGTCAGAGTTACAGAGACGGACACAAACGCCATTTTAGAATCGAGTTCTGGCAAAAAGACCCAACCGGTGATTTAATATTAAATAAATAAACCAGAGGTATCTTTAACATTGCACCAAAAAGTGGTGTGTTTAAAATCAATGGGAAAATCCCATAGAGAATATTCCGGTGGAATATTTCGCGTGGTAACCACTGCCACCAGCCAGAAACTCGACAAGGGGGTACTGGATAGTGCCCCCTTGGAAACAGACCCAGGGGCAACATAATTAACCCCTCCCAGTACTTCCACAATATGATGGTTTGTACTGGTTCTGTTCACAATTTTGGACTAGTAAAGCCAATGGTGACTTTACATGCCCTGGGAGACAGTAGTCAGTCCCAGGATATGGAGTCTATGTTTGGGGGTCACTGTGACACCCCTGTGATACTGCACTGAGGGTGCTGTGTACCACACATACAGAAAAACAGATGATAACCTATGGAGTAAAAAGAAACCACATAGCCCATAAGCACATAACAAGTCAAAGACATACCTCAAATCATGCCTAAGAGTGGGAGTAAAAGAGTCTCACTCTTAGCAGGAGGAAAAAACAAACCCCAAAAATCCAGCAAAGCTGCTGGGGGACTCACTAGGTTTGGGAAATTAGCCTTTTAAGAGAATTCTCCCTAACACTGCCCCCCACCCCCAGACTAAGGGACAGGAGGATTGAATCCACTCCTGGATGAATCTCATACCTCTAGTCGGTTACAAACATCCTAGAGAGACCATCAGCATTTTGGTGGTGACACCCTGACCTGTGCTCAATGGTGAAATAAAACCCTTGAAGGCAGATTGACCATAAATAGTTTTGGGTTTTCCCCTTTCATTTGCATTAACCATCTCAAGGGTTGGTGGTCAGTCTGAATAACAAAAGTAGAACCATACAAGTATGCCCTAAACTTCTTCAGAGCCCACACAATAGCAAAACACTCTCTTTCAATGGTTGCCCACCTTGTTTCAGGATCCTTCAGTTTTCTACTGATGAAGCAAATGGGGTGTTCCCTACCTTTCTCATCCAGTTGGCTAAGGACTGCACCTATACCTGCATTAGAAGCATCAGTTTGTACAATGAAAGTTTGGTGATAGTCAGGAGCCCTGAGTACTGGAGCTTGACAAAGGGCTTTCTT
Organism: Ambystoma mexicanum; assembly: GCF_040938575.1. NCBI lineage: Eukaryota > Metazoa > Chordata > Amphibia > Caudata > Ambystomatidae > Ambystoma > Ambystoma mexicanum. The sequence goes on along the minus strand of NC_090924.1, from coordinate 879,169,057 downwards.
CAGGTTTTCAATGGCCTGATTGCACTCCTCATTCCATTTGACCTTTTTAGGGAACTTAGGAGAGGAGGAGACGAGATCACATTCAGTGGAGAAGCTATGGTCCCATAGTTCTCTATGAAATTCCTGTAGTACCCAGTGAGGCCTAGGAAGGCTCTCACCTGGGTCTGAGTAGTAGGTGTTGTCCAATTTTGCACAGCTTCAATCTTACTGGGCAAAGGCCTTATTTCACCACCTCTTACCTCATGTCCAAGGTAGACCACTTTACTCTGTCCAATCTTGCATTTACTTGCCTTTATGGTCAGATTGGCCTTCTCAAGAGCCTGCAAAACCTGTCCTGGGTGGTCAACATGCTCTTCCCAGGAGTGGCTGAACACTGCAATGTCATCCAAGTATGCCATGCAGAAGTCCTCCATCCCAGTCAGAACCTGATTTACCATCCTTTGGAAGGTAGCAGGTGCATTCTTCAGTCCAAAAGGCATAACCTTAAATTGGTATAAGCCAACTGGGGTAGAAAATGCAGTTTTCTCCTTGACATGGTCTGTCAGGGCTATTTGCCAATAGCCTGGCGTCAGATCAAATGTGCTGAGGAACTTGGCTGCACCAAGTTTATCCACCAACTCATCTGTCCTTGGCAAAGGATGGGCATCAGTCTTGGTGACTGCATTAAGAGCTCTATGGTACACACAGAACCTCAGTTCTTTGGATCCTGCCTTTGGTGCTAACACAACTGGGCTAGACCATGGACTAGTAGAGGGCTCTATTACCCCGAGGTCAAGCATCTTGCTGACCTCCCCTTTGATGTGGGTTCTTACATTCTCTATCCTCTGCTTTTTACTGGCAGACAGTCACCAGTGAGTATGTCATGCTGTCCCCAAGGGGTCAAGCCTGGTGAAAGTGAGAACAGGGACACACACTGATTTAAAATAGATTTGCACTCCTCGTGTTGCTCAGGTGTCAGATTTGAAGAGAGATTAACTCCTTCAATCTTTTCATCCAAAGGTAAGCCTCTGAGGAGATCAGGGAGAGGTTCACTCTCTTCTTCCTCTGCTGCTGAAGCTAGAAGCAAAGCTCCCACTTCAGTCCTAGAGACATAAGACTTTAGTCGGTTGGTGTGGAAGACTCTGGGAGCCTCCTTGGGATTGCCCAAATCCACCAGATAGTTCACCTCTCCAAGTTTTCCCACAACCTTGAAGGGTCCCATCCATTTGTCTTGCAAGGCTCTCTGCCTTGTTGGAATCATAACAAGAACTAGCTGGTCTTGAGTGAACTCAACCATGTTAGCATTTTGATCATGCCAATGCTTGACCAAAGCTTGACCAGCCTTCAAGTTATCACTAGCTTGAGCCATCATCTGTGACATTCTCCTCTGGAGTCCTATCACGTAGTCAGTCACTCTGACTGGCTTGGGGGAAGGAGCACTCTCCAACCCCTACTTAATCAGGGCCAATGGACCTCTGACCGGATGGCCATAGAGAAGTTCAAAGGGATTATAACCTACTCCCTCCTGAGGGACTTCTCTATAAGCAAAGAGAAGGCATGGCAGTAGAAGGTCCCACTTTCTTCTAAGGGGTTCTTCTAAAGCACCTATCATGCTCTTCATTGTCCTATTAAACCTTTCAACCAACCCATTTGTCTGTGGGTGGTAGGCGGTAGAGAACTTGTAAGTAACTCCACAGTTTTTCCATGTGGCTTTCATGTAGTGGGACATACAATTTGACCCCCTGTCAGAGATTACCTCCTTAGGAAACCCAACCCTGGTAAAAATACCAAGGAGGGCCTTAGCCACAGCCTGAGCTGTAACAGTCCTCATAGGAATTGCCTCAGGGTACCTAGTAGCATGGTCTACTACAACAAGGATAAACCTGTTGCCTGAGGAGGTTGGAGGATCAAGGGGACCAACAATGTCAATCCCTACCCTCTCAAATGGGACTCCCTCCACTGGGAGAGGCACTAAGGGTGCCACATTCCTGGAACCACTCTTGCCAGAGGTTTGGCAGGTGTGACAGCTCTTGCAGAACTATCTACTTCAGCCCCCATCTTTGGCCAATAAATGTAGAGTGAGAGCCTTTCCTTGGTCTTCTTGAAACTTGAAGTGACCAGCCAAAGGAATCTCATGGGCTAGCTGCAAGAACTGAAGTCTGTTTTCTTGGGGGACTACAAGTCGTTTGTAGTCTCCAGGCGCAGACTCAGTCGGTTCACTGTAGAAGAGGCCATCTTCCCAGTGTAACCTATACTTCCCAGGCTCTTGCCCATCAGCCCGAGAATCTGCCTGGTGGCGGAGAACTTCCAGAGTTGGACATTCTCTTTGGGCCTTACGGAAAGCTGACCTGCTGGGCCCACCTTCTGCCAGTAAAGACTGCAGCTCAAGATGGTCAGCAGGGTCCAGATCTCCAATAAGTTCTTGGCCTCCAACTAGCTCTTCTTCAGAGTCTACTTCAACCACACAGGGTTGTACCTCCCTCTCAGCCTCAGCTGGAGGTGGAGTTACTGGTGTAACTTTGGACAACCTAGGGGAAGTCCTGGTTGGAAGCACTGGAGTGCTTGCTGCTGGTTTCTTCTTAGAAGTCTTGGGTTGCCCCTTTGCTTCTGGTTGCTTAGAGATTGCAGTAAGTAGTTCCAGTGGAGTAGGAGTGATTTCTTTTTCCATCATCTCCTTGGGAGAACCTTTTAAGGTTTTCTCCCTTGCAGGTCTGGTTAGCTCCTGTAACCTTTTACTAGGAGGTCTGGGGGTATGTGACACTACTCCAAGAGCTTTTAGGTCATTTACCAACAGAACCCTTCCTGGTACCTCATATTGTACACTGACAGGTATCTTCACAGTCATATCATTGCACTGGATGAGAGCTGGTAACTGGGGACACATCTGCACAGGCCCTCCAGCTAACTTGGTGAGGCGTTTGCGTGCCATAGCAACATCCTCTACCTTGAAAAAAGATTCATCCACCACAGTTATGCTGGCCCCAGTGTCCATAATGGCAGGAGTCTCCTTCTGGTGATTCAGAAGATATAGTTAGAAGGCCTGGAGCCAACCCAGTATAGAAGCCAAGGATTTAAGAGTCACCTTTAGCAATCTGTAGAAAGGGAGGCCAGGGAGGACACAGTACCTTAAAGAGAAAGGAAGCTCCAGCGGGGGCAGTTGTTCCTGGCAGTGGTTGAAGTTCGTGGTTCCGACCAGGGGAAGAGAAGATCTCGTCGAGGAGGGAACTGGGAGTCATTGCACTGCACAGGGATGAAACCAGCCGCGGAGTTCCCGATTAAAAGGTGCAGTCCTTTTATTCGCGGTCAAAAGTGGTGAGCTTGGCTATCCGGCCGCCGGGGTGCTTAGCACAGGCGATTCAACAAAGAGACATATTTGGAAGGCGAAAAGGGTGAACTGGTTGATCCCACCAGCTCAGAGAAAGAAGACTCGTCCAGCAGAAGATCTTCTCTTGTCGTCGGGAAAGTGGTGAGGTAGTTGCAGCAGGGCTTTACCGGTGGTGTCGTTGTTGCAGATGGCTCAGCTTCTTCCCTCTTCGGATTCTTAGGTCCTGTGGCGACTTCTTAAGTTCCAGGCCCTGCTTTTATGCAGAAAAACCCCCATTCATCAGCCTAGCTGTCAATCACACATGCTAAGTGGTGAGCCGGGCGGCTCACCACTGGGCTAATCAGAGTAGAGTGTGACTTGGGTTGCTAAGTCAATGCAGTCCAGGGTGCCAATTCCCCCCTCAACCCCTCCTGTGGAACCCAGACAGAGTAGCACCATTTGGAGGGCTTCTGTGGAGAAGCCCACCAAAAAGTGGAACAAAGGGCTCGACCTTGGTCAGAGTTACAGAGACGGACACAAACGCCATTTTAGAATCGAGTTCTGGCAAAAAGACCCAACCGGTGATTTAATATTAAATAAATAAACTGGCGGTATCTTTAACATTGCACCAAAAAGTGGTGTGTTTAAAATCAATGGGAAAATCCCATAGAGAATATTCCGGTGGAATATTTCGTGTGGTAACCACTGCCACCAACCAGAAACTCAACAAGGGAGGACTGGATAGTGCCCCCTTGAAAACAGACCCAGGGGCAACATAATGAACCCCTTCCAGTACTTCCAAAATATGATGGTTTGTCCTGGTTCTGTTCACAATTTTGGAATAGTAAAGCCGATGGTGACTTTACATGCCCTGGGAGACAGTAGTCAGTCTGAGGGTATGGAGTCTATGTTTGGGGGTCACTGTGACACCCCTGTGGTACTGCACCGAGGGTGCTGTGTACCACACATACAGAAAAACAGGTGATACCCTATGGAGTAAAAAGAAACCCCATAGCCCATAAGCACATAACAAGTCAAAGACATACCTCAAATCATGCCTAAGAGTGGGAGTAAAAGAGTCTCACTCTTAGCAGGAGGAAAAAACAAACCCCAAAAATCCAGCAAAGCTGCTGGGTGACTCACTAGGTTTGAGAAATTAGCCTTTTAAGAGAATTCTCCCTAACACACATATAGGTTGAGGTGGGAGATGCATGAAATAATTTAAATCTTTAGCCAAGCTTTGACATAGGGCCTCATCAGGGGTTGAGCAGAGCAGTAAAGATGCATCGGTAACGCCATTACCATTGCATTACCGCTCTGTCCAATCCTGAGTTTGGGCGGAAAGTGGGAGGTTTACCTCCAGCTTTTTGCTGAAGGAAAGAACCTCCCCTTTCCGCCCATTTTCAGCGCTATTACCACCGGCACTATTACCACCGGCAGTAATAGCGCCAAAAAGCCTATAGAGTCCTATGGACTCCGAATAAATTGGGATTAACAGCACCACTGCAACTCAGGATCCTGGGCAAATTGCGTCGGACCGAGTTGCAGTAACGCTAATAGCGTTGGCCAGTATGCCATAGGACTCCTTTGTAACAGTGCCAGTGATTCAAGCATTTGTTCGTTGGTATGGGCCTGAACTGCGGACAGGGCAGACATGCTGGGAGATCCGTGACCCCCACCAGCAAACTTTAAGTGTGCTGGTCCAGTAAAAATCCAGAATTACCAGCATTTTTACTGGACCGGCACACTTGTAATGAGGCTGAATGACTGACCATGAGGCACAAAGGAGGGGCAGGAGGAAGGCTCCAGCAGGTGAGACACAGGGTACACATGGAAGAGACAGTGGGGGAACGGGTGGTCTCATTTGGTCAGGAACAGACTCCTATGTCCTTGTACTGTCATTAAATACCTAATTGGAGCGTTTTGCCTCAAATAGTCAGGACCTACCAAATGGGTATGTACGGTTATAGCATCAAAGGCATCTTTTTGTCGTCTTACTCGCGTAGTTATCTTCTCTGCAAGATTAAAGTTTGCCAATATTAGTGACACAAAATGGCTGTTTCACAGCAGGTGCCTTATAAATGATTCATGAATAAAAAACATATAAAGGTAAAATGGTTAACTCTGATTTTTATGTGCAGGCACAGGTAGAAGCTGACACTTGTTGAGAAAAGACAGAAAGGGCTGCATAACGCTTTGCTCCTGTGTAATCTGTATGGTCAACAGCATGACTGTATGTATGACTGTGGCAAACTAATTCTATTACTGAACTGACTTCAGATTGCCGTTAATGATTGTCAGAGATGGGACTCTCCATTGGGCAAGTAAGGGCTCTTCTTCAACAATTAAAACAGGTTGGGAGTCGGGAGATCTCCAGAATGAGATGATCTTGAAAACAAACAACACAGTATTTATTTTACCCGTTTAAGGTGTGTGCATTCTTTGCAAAGTGTGTTTGTGTGTGCACTAAGTCTGGGCAGATTTCTTCACCAAATATTGAGTCACCCAATATTTTCTGTATTTGAGATCTGTCAAACTTCCCGTTTAAGGGATTCGTCTAAACAGGTTTGAGCCGGCAGACTCCTCCGGCTATATATAGAGAAGCTGCTAGAGCTCTTGAGCAGTCAATGGGACTTTTCATAGAAGGAGGGGGGAGGTGTGAACTGGTGTCTCTTGATTTTTGAGAGCTGGAGCTTTTAAAAGGGTAATTCGGTTCAGAAATGTTATTGGCCCAATCGCTCGGTCATGGATTTTAGAGTATACATTCTTTAAAAAATGTCCATTGTAACTTACTTTAAACACATGCGAAAACAACGGGGTGGGTACCACCATCTTGTGCTAATCTTATCCTTTGATCCATCGGCCTAAGTTCAAGTGGCCTCGCAGCACTAATTCAGATGACCCACCCCTAAGGCTGACATCACTAGATGCTCACGCCCCATTTCACAACCCCAATGCACGTCTCATGTCAACATCCTCTGTGCACAATCTATTGGCGTGTCTCCATGGAAATGCCAAGATGCCTCGTTCCACAAGTATAAACAAACTCTTTCAGATCACACAACATTGGAGTTTCTTTTTCCTTTGTGTTAGTGTATTTCATTTTGAGCTGCTCTGACTTGTTTCTGCTCTGTTCAGCTCTCTGCCAAGTACGACACACCGAGAACCGGTACTTATACTACATAAAATGAATTAACTCAGTAGTTGCATTTCATTTCTTATATTATGGACAAATATATTTACCAAACCATATTTAAACATGTGTCCTTGCAAACTTTTAAAGTTTGACCCTATTAATCTTGTCTTTTCACAATGTATTTTTGTAACATGGCTCAGGGTTTGAAATTGAGATTTGATAAGCAGGAGATAAAAACCAGCTCCTGGGTGTCAGGCATCATCCTTTAGGCAGGAGCTACTGCAGGGGAACCAAGAGCTACATTTTGTATGAACCATTGTGTTTAAAATGTATATTAGATGTGTTCTAATTCTACTTTATTAACATTCTCAAATACTCAAAGTTAATGTCATATTTACATGTTTAGAAGGCCTCAGTTGGCTCTAGGAGCCAAATGTAGCTCCTGGTAGCTGTTGATTTCAAGCTACTATGCAAGAAACACTAGCTAAATAGCTCCCAGCTGCCCTCAATTTCGAACCCTGTGGCTGTTTCTTTGCTTGTCTTTCTTGAACATTCAATGTTGATGGGAAACCTTTTTTCTCTTCATGTATACAAACAAAAACGTTTTTATTTACCTCACTGTTGATTCTGAGCTTCTTCACTATTTAGGAACGGAACTATGGCAACAATTCAGCCCTACCTGCACGAGCAGAATATTCCAAAGAGGAAATCCTTGAAAGATAAAAAAAACTTGAGACAATGTGGAATCAGATGAAAGTCATGAGGATCAATCACCGGAGCCTGTCACATGGAACACGCTCCCACATGGTGTACCTGCCATCATTGTGAGCTTATGTCTACTCTGGTGGAGAACTGCTGTTGCAGAGAAAGCTCTGGCTGCTTGGCCTACATTGCCGAAGAAGACGCACCACTGCTATGTGTTACCAAGCTGCATGACTTCAGGGCTGTCTGCCTTACAAGACCTGTATTGCAAATGATGATGGTTCTTATGTACAAACTTTGAGCTACAGTTCGCCCTCTCAATCCAAGTAACGAGTAAGTTAACTCAATATATGTTGTTTGCTTGACGACCGAGACAGCTAACATATGTTGTCCCCCTACATCAATATAACTTTGATGGATCACTGACGAAATAATTTGTCTGTAAATTGAACAAATTACTCATTCTAACTTGAAAACAAAGTTTTCATCTTTAGATTTATCATCCAAACCATTAAGTTTCTTTCACTTGGAAGTACCTCGTAAACTCGTTTTGCTGGAATGTGCGTTCACATTTAGTAGTGTCAGTACTTTGCAATGAAAAGTACTTTTTAAAGCATAGCAATGCCTTACATTTGACAAGATAGTGCAAACAAAAAAAAAGCTATTATTTGGTTCATTCAAGTAAACTATTTCTGTATTTCTTCCACAGGTGGTACAGACTTGTGGCATATCATGTCTTTCCATGGTGGATTCATGCAAGACTGGGATTTCGCGTTCGACGTGTAATACCTGCCTGTGTGGTTCAAGCCATTTGTGATGAATTCCGCAGTGACCACGGGTAATACTGTGGATTTATACAGACAGTACTTTGACCACAGCAGTATCAATTGTAGTGTCATTGCCATCAACTTTACCAAACTAAATAAAACAATAAAAAAATGAGTTAATCTGAACAGTTGTTAAACAATTTTTGTAAGTCCACAACACGTCCGAACATCTAAGAGTATCGTAAAAGATTGGTGTGCTTTAATAAGTTTACTGGGCTATCGTGCTCCGTTCATCCACATCCATTACCCCTCTGCTATCAATGAGAGTTTGCACCTGTGGGCATGCACTTGTATGGGGGCTGGGAGAACGGGAACGCTCAAGGTGCCGAAATACCATGTACACCACAAAGAGTACTTTCTCATGGGAACCCTTATCCACATGGCCACCCCAGACCATTTGTCTCCAGACTCCCCTTTGAAGAATCCGTCCCTGCAATCAACATATGTCTGTGTCCTTTGACTGTGTTGCGGGCCTGTCAAGCTCCCCTCATCCACATCCCCCCTCCGCTATCAATGACAGTTTGCACCTGTGGGTGTTGTAAGGAAGGCATGGTATCAAGAAAATTTGGACAACAGACATACAGAAATGCAATGTCTCCAGTGCTCTGGTCATCTCCAGGCTGGACTACTGCAACAGCCTCTTCCTCAATCTGCCTAAATCCTCCCTTCGCTCGCTTCAACTAATCCAGAATAGGACTGCAAGACTTATCCTTGGCCTCAAGCCCAGGTACTGCATCTCTCAAGCCCAGAAATATCTCTACTGACTCACGGTGGCTGTGAGGATCAAGTTCAAGACCATCTGCATTATTCATGAGGCTTTTGGAGGCCAAGGACCCCACTTGCGCCTTGAAACACTTGTGTATAGGTGCGTTATAAATAACATAACATATATCATATCATACATCAGATTATTTATTTTATTTATTTATTGGACATTTGTATGGTGCCTATACACAAGTGTTTCCAGGCACCACAAGATAAGATGTGGTGGATATGGGAATCAAAAAAGTAGAACAACAAAAAAAAGGTCATATTGGCCATGCGACAATCCTACTGTGCAAGTGCTTGACAAGGTGGTAAGTGCAAGGGGGGAGGGTAGAGGGTAAAGTGCAGGAGTGGGGTGCCCCCAGGGAAGAGACGGGGGCAAGTGCTGGGTGAGCCAAGTTGGCAAGTGCCAGAGAAAAGGGGAAAGGGAAGATGAGTGCGGTGGACAGAGAGGACCAAGTTGGGCTAGTCTGGGAAAGGGAGCCCATGGGCAAGCAAGTGCTGGAAAAGGATGCTGGGGCACTTGTAGGGGGTGGTCTGGCCCTAATACCTCCCTCCGAGAGACCTTCGGTCATCTAGCTGCAATTCTCTGCAGATCAGATGCTATTCTAAACAAAGAGTTTGTGGTAGATCTCTTTCCTCAGCAGGAGCATCCCTCTATAATAGCCTCCCTAAGGTGTGCTTCATTCTGCCCTGAGGACAAACGCTGACCAGAACATTGAAAAAACCTACCGGCGGACCGACACTGCGAGCGGCTCCTCTGCTCTTGCCGGATCCCCCCTCGCTTCCTGGAGTAGGCGGGGCTACTTCGCCCACGTGACTCGTCACGTGACTACTGAGGCGCATATAACACCGAAGCTACTGCCCTTGCGGCGTTAAGCCCGGCGGGGACAAGGCCGATAGCAGGGCTGTTGTGCGGCTGTTAGGCGCTGGTGGTGCTGGAGGAAGACTGTGGAGACAAAATTCTCTTTGATCCCTCCAGAAAACCCAGCATATACATCCTAGTACACGAGCAGAACATACAAGGTAATCGTGTTGAGTCGCAGTCAGCGGCAGGCAGCCAGCTATTAGGAAGTCTCTTGCCCATGGATACCCGTTCATTAACTCGTCTCAAAACAAAACAGCACTTGAGCGAAACTGGGTGTGACTCCCCTTCGAACCAGATGTCTGTTGATTCAGACTCCATTCCCCTGACAGCTGTTCTCGGGGGCAAAAATAAGCTCAACAACCCGGGTGAAAATCTAGTGGAAAATGCTATTAGCATCTTGAGCTCTAACCAGGAACTTCAATTGGCCCCATCCCTCTTCCCAAATGCTCCCCTTGAACTTCACATCATTGTGCCTCCATCAGCATCAGCACTCTCTCCCTCAACATCGGCCATTGACATTGCACAAAATGGATCGTGCCCTGTGGAGAGCCGCTCTTCACCTGCTGCAGCCATGAATGAGGCTATCTCAGCCTCTGTTTCCCAGGAAAATGTGCGAGACGCATTGGAACAACCTCACGTCAGAGAGGTGGCAACCTGTGAACGAACAGGTTATTCAGATGTCCAACGAGACCAGCCAAAAGCGGGTCTCCTTGAGAAAACTGTAAACTTACCGGAATCAACGCACTTGATCACACAACTTGTTCCTGTTTCAAATATTGGTTGCGTAGAGCACACATGCAAAACACATCTCGAAGTTGCATCTAAGATACTACATCCACGCTGTACACCAGAAGAGAGTAATGAAGACGGAGAAGAGCTATTTTACTCTCCCTTTGAGGTGTCGGATGCCGAGCTCTTAAACTCGGATCCTTCACGCACCCACCAAAACCCTAGAACGCTACGATTTCATTTTCGTAACAAGGATGTGGCTCATTCTGCTGTCATCACAACTTCTCGCAGATTGTCTCAGAACAGTCATCCCCTGAGCAATCAACTGACAAATAATATACCGTCTAACTTAAGTACAGGAAACAGTTATAAACCAGCTCACAGAAATAAAAAGAATATCTCTGCAAACTCCATACATTTTACTCCCTCTACTAGACCATTAAACACTGTAACTGATTCGTCTGGTCGGGAGGCTCGACTTACACAAAGGCTACAAGCCGATTACGATTTAATGAAAGCAAAACTGTCAGAAAGTTTCCCTGAAGGAAAAGTCGAAAATGGGTCTAACAATCACACAAGGTTAGTTTTGGGGTCACCTACCACTGTTGAATCAGGAACAATAAACCACCAACAGAAATCCAGTCCTCGAGACAAAGAAGAACACACATTGGTCATCTCACCGACTCAGGTGAGAGGTGTCACTAGTCCACTTCGACCCCATGTGCTGAGAAATGATCGAGTTGAGAAAGTGGGAGAGACTATGCTTAGATCAAAGTTTGCGTCAAACAAAGGTGATGACAATGCACCAAAGTGCTTGACCCCCTTGCATGCCCACAAACTTGTATCCGCTGATGCAGGTCGAGAGAAACAACGTCTACCATTTCAGGCAGACGACTCTGAATTTAACGATCGCCACAAGCCAAAACTACCTAACCCAATGGACTCAATTTCTGAAGCAAAATCTAATCTTTCGGTCGCTGCAGCAATACAAATACATAACAACGTGCTGGCAGCGACATCTCAGGCTTTAATACCCTTCATAAAGTTATACGAAAGCATGAATGAAACACTTCACAACAACGGTGCAATTATTGGTCACCTGACTGAAAAAGTATCTCTGCTGGAATTTAACTTTAACCTGCAGTTGGAACAACGAATAAAAGATCATTTGGAGATGGAAGATGGCCTCAGGAATATAGTCCTGCTGATCGAAAAAAACTCAAATGAAGCAAAGACTCAAATGGACGACCTGTCGACATTCATGCAAAAATCTCTCCTGCACACAAGTCCAACTCCATCAAAACTGTTAAACTCGGAAAATGGAATCTGTCAACACACAAACTCGGGTGACACAGCTGTACTGCCAATAACATTCCCGGGGAAAACAGTCCAGGTGAATGTGCAAGGTGTTACTTACCCTCAAGCAAACACTGAAGTAAATGCACTAAAGCAGGTATCAAAAGCGAAAGAAACAAGCTCCAACTCTGACACTCCCGCGAAACCTCAATCCGGCTCAATGGAGGGCTCTCAATTGCCAAATGAAAGCGAAGCACATCAAAATCTAAAAGGAAAAGTCCCTCCCAGTATCTGGGATTTCCCCCCAGCAGCTCCTAGCTGCTCAAATCTAAAGGCTTCTTTTGGTATTTTCCACAGGGGCGCAAAAAACCTCCAATCTGGAAAGACTCCTAGCTCCACACAAGATAGAAAACCAGGAGGTCCTCCAAGTAGTGACCCACACAACAAAAAGAAAGAAAAGACAAGATTTACAATGGCACCAAAACAACTTTCAATTTCAAAGAAATTCATTAGAAATTTAACAACTCCTTCAAAACCTAACATCTTCGTCCGTGACAACACTTCAGGAAATCTGTTAAAGAGTCAATCTCTATTTCAGACCCCGGTCTCTAACAGAGAAAACTGCAACAAAAAAAAAAAAGAAGAAGAAAAAACAGCCAACCACCCATCCCTGAAGAAAAATGCGCAAAACCATGTGACAAAGCCAACAAAACCAAATCCACACAAGCGAAGAAGGGTCGTCTCGGATCCTGGCAGCGACTCAATTATAAATGATCTTGAGGAACTTTGTAACCTGTCCACTTACTCACACGACGAAAGTGTGGACGGCGGCCATATCAACGACGCCAACATGTCGAACATTGATAAGACCCCCCTTGAGCACTACATTCAACCACACAACAATCCCTGGAAAATAAAGGAAAATCAAACACGTTTGTCAACAAAACTGAGTGAGAAATGCGCACCAGATGTAAGGAAATCTGATAGTAAATTGATCGGGGGAAAACATCTTAACCTAAAAACCAGTGAGGAAAAGCTAGTCACAGTCCTAAATCCAAAGCGTACAATCGCTCAGAATCATAAACTCAGGGAGACAAGAAGAAAACTCTCCTCTGTTGAGCAACGCCGTGTCATGACAGCAAAGAAAATCAAACTGACCAACGTGTTGGCTGACGACTCGGATGTAAATCTGAACCGTGGCAATGTTATGCGCCTTCTGCACTCAGTCCCTTCTCTAAGGACAATTTCTTCTGACGACATCCAAATTGTCGAATATTACTCCGAAGAAAGACTCGACTGCGTATTACTACATGTCAATTCACATGCAGTTAGAAGATCTATGATGGGGGCAAGAGAAGACATATTACGGCTCGGCTTTGAAATCCTTGAACATCTGGAATCAGCCAAACAGTACAGAGATAACCTATCTGAGGAACATGAACAAAAAACCATCCTGAGTTATCGGCGTGAGCAGATTCGAAGGCATCTGAACTCAAACTTGACACCTGCCAAGATAAACAGGACCTCACAACACGACAAGAAAAAACACTAACTAGATAATGGTGAACCCGAGGCCGTTAACACCCTGATTTCATGGAACACCAGAGGATTCGGCCACTTATATAACAACTTCCCAGTAGACCTCGAAGACAACTTTATAATATGCCTGCAAGAGACCTGGATGCGACAGCTTCCCGTAAAAGACGGCTACCACATACTAATAAATCCTGCAAGCAAAAATGCGAGAGGACGACCGTCTTCAGGATTACTGACATTGATAAAAATAGGAACAGGTTGGGAAGTGGCAGACACATCGAACCCAAATGGCCATGTACAGTCAACTCTACTCGTAAGAAAAACCAGCGAATCTAGAAAAGACCTCAGCTCACCTCAACATCTTTTGCTAGTTAATGTATATTGGAACCCTGCAAAGATCTCGGCTGCGGCCTTTATTCACTCAATAACAACATTAATCGACCTAAACTTAAGAAATCTTCACAATCTGTGGATAATTGTGTGTGGTGACTTAAATACATCTTGGTATAATGAAAACCACTTGGACTTCAATCATCGCTGCAACAAAGATCTCAAGGACTCTTCTAAAAGAACAAGATGGCAGGAGGCCATGGAAGCCAGAGATTGCACCATGTTAAATGGCAATGTCCCGGGAGACACTCCGCCGCAAATTACATGGACAAATATGGGATTAAAGAAAACCCTGGATTACATCTGGGTCTCAAATAACTTGATGCCGACAATCATCAACATGCAGATCACGCCAACGAAGAACAGCGACCATTTTCCGCTGAAAATGCATTGGAGACCCCACTGTAAGCGTCTAAGCAGCACGGCATGCACCCACTTAGAGGTGAACGCCAGCTGCACCAGAATTCGGATGTCTTCAAAACAGATACAACACCTCACTGCCGACTTTCAACTAAGAAATGAAGCATCGACAACCTTTACTGATTATCCCGCCATTCTCCTAACTGTGGCCAGCTCCCAACCAAGAAAGAACACGTCAGTGTCCAACCATAAACACACATGGAGTGTAGCTCAGAATAACGAGAAGAAGAAACTGAGGAAAGATCTGAAAGAACTAAGAGCAGAAAGTAGCGTTAACAAAGTAGCAAAAATTAAACACCGAAAACAATTATATCGAAACTGGACAAAAGCTTTTGCCCTCCAGCGTGACCAAGAACGTGGCGAGGAGATGCTGTCCTTGATAAGATCTCAGAACACCAGAAATATTTGGAAAATCTTAAACATGGACCAGCCAAATCAAGCTGTCATCATGGCAAACGGCATACCCGAGGCGGCCTGGGCAGCGCATTTTAGAAACATCTTCTCATCCACCAGCATTACGTTGGTGGACGGGAACAATGGTGAAAACGTGCGCTGGGATACTGCAGAGACCGCAAAGACCATACATGGTGCCATATCAAAGTTAAAAAACTCCCGAGCAGCTGGCCCAGACGGCATATCGAACATCATGCTCAAACAACATCCTCAAGAATGGGCAAAGTTCATAGCCGATCTATTCACGACAATAGCCTCCTCCAGGACTATTCCGTCATCCTGGTTGGAGGCTATTATTGTCCCGATCTATAAAAAGGGCAACAGAGATGTACCTGCCAATTATCGCCCTATCGCGTTATTGGATACCATCGGGAAAGTCTTTGCCTCGTTTCTTCAAGAAAAGATCTCAGCTTGGGCACGCTGCTGCGGATTAAACGATGTACGTCAAACTGGTTTTACAAAGGGAGTGGGCACTGAAAACAACCTTGCTATACTTAACTTACTAAAGTTGGAAGCTTTGAGGAGCAAGGGAACATTGTTTTTCGCATTTATAGACCTGCAACAAGCTTTCGACGGAATTAACCGAGAAAAACTCTGGGAAAAACTAAGAAAATGGAACTGCCCTCCAAACATATTAAATCCAATAAAAGCCTTACATGAATCAACATCAGTCAAAATAAGGTTGAACAAAGATGGCGTTCTTTCTGAAGCTATTCCAACGCAAAAGGGAGTGAAGCAAGGCTGCCCTCTAGCAGCGGTACTCTTCAAATTATATATTTCAGATGTGTCAGACGCATTAACAAATACCCACTGCTTTACTCCCAAACTTAATGGCACTCCTGTAAGCTACCTGATTTACGCCGACGACTTTGTCCTAGTTGACAAAACGCAAATAGGGCTACAGAGGCTATTAAATGCATTGAACAGCTATATGATGGAGCAGGACCTAAAAATTAATGTTGATAAAACAAAAATTTTGAAATTAGGTCCTTGCGAGAGCCAGAAAAACAAGAAATTCAAATGGACTCTAAACAATGTCCCGATTGAGGAAGTGACCTCAATCCGATACTTGGGTATTCCATTCTCTATGTCTATAAGAGAATGGAGCTGGGTGTCCGAACTTGAAAAAAGAATAAAAACCTTGTCCTTACAAGGTGCAAAGATACATTCACAGTTTGGAAAATTCTCCCTGATTCCAGTACGAACCTTTTACCAACAAAAGGTGATACCATCCTTGACGTTCGGTGCAGAGACAGGTTGGAACATCGACTTCAGGATTTGGCCTAAATTTGAAGGCTTATTCTGGCGTCGTGTGTTAAGACTACCTAAATACCTGTCTGTATCAGTAATTCGCCATGAATTGGGACTCGAACCAATGTACGGAGCTGTCATTTGGAAATCAATGAACTTACTACGAAAGATGTCATTGGAGAAGGTTGAACCAGCATTTAAACTGTTCAATTCACAAAAAACCTTAAATTCAATCACCTTACAAGAAGTATGGGCTGAAAAAGTAAAATCAATTATGCAAACTGCACACATTAACATGGAGACGTTGATAGAACGACCCCAAAACGCAAAAAAAAAACTGAGACGTCATCTCTGGATTGCCAACATGTAAAAACTCAATGAATTAAAGACTGCAATAGACCTGAACATGATTCAGAACAAATTAGACTGCTTACCAAAATATTTGAGCACATTCCCGTCTCGCCATCACAGAGATGGCTTTCTACGCCTAAGAACAAACCTCTATAAAACCAGACAAATGTGCTTTCTCCAACACATCGAAAACATAAAAGACCCCTCATGTAGGTTCTGTGGAAATCACTCAGAATCATTAAAACATCTTCTGACTGATTGTCACTCACTGAAGGACACAAGATCTCTCCATTTGCTTCAGTTCGCCCCTCAAACCGATTGTATGGAAGAACTGTGGCTGAAAATTTTAAGCGGGACCTCAGTTCACTTGACTTGTGCAGTTATAAATTTTCTGGAGCAAATTATGAAATCATGAACCAAGGAGCTGGCAAATTCCAGACGTCACCGTAATTACAAAAGTGAAGCGATTGAGGAAGAAAGTTGTAATAAAAGTTTGTAAGAAACTAGAAATTGCAAAAAAAAAAAAAAATAGCCTCCCTAACCCTCTCAGGCTTCTGCCTGACCTTCTTAAGTTCTGGAGGATTCTCAAGACCCAACTATTCTCTTCTTCATTCCTTCCCCCACCTAATGCCCCCCTCTGCCACATTGACTGCCTGCCTCGTCCCTTCTGAGCTCCATAGGGCAGCAGGCCTGCCTTGCCCAGTTTACGCCAGTCTTCCTTACCACCCCTCCCCCCAACAAACTGCATTTGCCCTTTCGGCCCTCTTTCCCCTGACAAGTCTGGTGTGGTGTGCATCCCTTCAGAGGCTGGTCCTCATCCGTCCTTGCGCTTCGCATGTGGTCTTCACTCTCTGCTTCCCCTAGCACATGCCTACCTGGCCCCTTCTTAGCACTTTCCTAGCCCCATTGGCCCTCTTCTACCCTTCCTCCTCCTCCTCTCCCCTGCACTTGTATACCTCCTCTTGCCCCGCACCACCCTCCGATCCTAGCATTTCCCTTCTGCCCCCACCTACACCTCCCCCTTCCCAACATCCTCCCGCTGCACTTCTTGTTACTGCTCTTGCATGATCCGAATGACACAAGGCCTAGTAGGACCATTATTGTTTTTTTCTTTGCTGCTCCCCCCCCTTTTGTCTTGTGGTGCCTTGAAACACAATTTTTTGTATAGGCGTTTTACAAATGCCATAAAGAAATAAAATGAATGAAGTCTAACCTCACTGGAAAGTAGGAATCTTGTTAAGTGTCTGCAGATAGCAATAGACCAAAGGTTTATGTGCCACAGTGTTAGCCAACATAACATAACGAGCAAAGGAATATGCCTTGCTAATGTGCAGTATGAAGATGTGCCTGTGGCTTTTGCACATATGCATCTTACTGTGGAGACCCACATATGGAGGACAACCATGCACCAATGCAGAAACCAATATGATTGCTGGAATAGATTTACACAGAAGCCAGTAAGCCTTTCAAAACTGCACTCCTTCGAGGCATGCCGGAATTTTAGTGATGTACACTTTTTTTCTTTTTATTGTTGCTCATTGCACGTGTTGCCATGGCTGCAACAGTCCAACCAGCCTGGTGTGAAATCTCCCCACCACTCCCTTCCTAGTCCGTTTGTGCCGTCCCTATATATTAACCCACCACTTTTCTATTCATATTCTGTTTATTTCAGAAAAGAAGTGGCCCACTTTGGCCCAAAAAACTGTCCCACACTTTCAATATTTTCTTTCCGGGCATTGCCCTATTGAAGCATAGGGAAATCCGAACCTGCCTGCACATCACCTAGGGTCATCTTACAAAGAATACGTACATGTTGTGTGATACAGTTCAAATGGAAGAAAACATTTTCATATGTGGGATATTTGGAATATTGTGTTGTTTTTCACTGCACAGCTTGCCATTAATAATGTTCAATTGTGTGGCTTGTGTTCCCAAAACTCCCTCTGACACACTGTGAACTCTAGATAAAGGGTTGCATTGTTATGTGTCCTTGAATCCACTGCACTAACAATTTGAAGGCCAAAATGTGTCGAATATCCACAAAGAAGTGATAAGATTCACTATATTGAAAATTTACGCAGGAATGTTAAGTTTCTATTACTGAGATCCGTCTTTCGAAGAGGTTTGAAATTATATTTATGCATGTGAGGATGGAAAGTGTGCTACATGATTTACATTGTGACAGATGAATGTACAATTTGAAGCACATAATGGACTTTGTATGTGTTAATTGTAACCTAAATTGATAGTTAACATAAATATGTACTGTGTATATACAATTATGAATTGGGTACCGAAATATATTTTTGCATTCTCGATTTTCCATAGTTATATTATACCAATGTACGCCTGTCAGGGAAACTGTTTACCGGTTGACAGCTTCTTTAACCGCAATTGGACATTAATCATCAACAATGCATCTGTGATAAACACCATCTGAGATGGAGCAACATGGCAGCTTATTGGTTCTGAAAATAAGTGGATGTGAAAGTGTTGGATTTTAAATTTAAACCACTCATTTCATTTCTCTAAAAAGGGAACGCAATGTGCCCCGATCAGAAATCTGTGAAAAATGCAAGACTGGGATTAATCGATCAATCAATGGAATCAGCATTATAAGATCACTGTTCACAGTTAAACAAATAATTAGAACCATGCAATGTTCGCAAGATATAACCTCTATTGGAAAATGTTACCCATGTTTTCGTGGGCTTAATTACCTCTTTTCAGCGTTATATGAAAAAAAAAATACTTGTTACGCTCCCGAATATTGGTGTTATCTTCAATATTATTGTTTCGCGTCTGTTGTGGATGTGTGTGTTTATGTTCCTGGTTCTGCGTTAGATAACGTTATGACATTCGTGATGACAGGGTACGTTTTGCTACACTGCCCACTAACGTCATTAAAATAGGTGGAGCTCATAGTGAGCGTCTAGTGATGTCAGTGTTAGGGTGCGGGATCTGAATTAGTGCCAAGAGGGTACTTGAACCGATGGTGATGGATCAACGGATAAGATTAGCACAAGACGGCGATAACTGACCAGTCGTTTTCGCATGTGTTAAAGTGAGAAAAACTCGGGTAAGTAGCATTGGAATTTTCTTTTTTTTTTAAGAACGATCGATGTATGCTCTAAAATACATGCCCAATCGATTGGGCGAATACAATTTCTGACTGAACTACCCCTTTAACTTTCATTTCTAAATAGGGTTTTCAGGCTTGTGCATTTAATATATTTATGGGTCGAGACAGATAGAAGGAACATTAAAAAGGAAAGGCGGTTTTGGTTGGGTGGCTGTTGTGGGCAGATGCATTTTTCTTTCATTGTTATGAAGGGCTTTTTTGGCATTTGAAACAAAACATCATTGCATGTTGTACATTTAATATTTTAGGAGAGAACCTGGCTAGGGTTGTATTAGGCAGTGCTCAACAGAATATTATTGTATTTTTTATTTTTGCAACCAGCACTTAACAGTAATCTCCATTTCAGAGAAAGGCATGTAAGCCTTTGGGATTTTCTTCGAGAGATTGCACTTTTTCTTCCAGGCAACTCACATGTTCCTTTGCATGCATTCACTGATTGATTGATCACATGCTCGCACACAGTTGTGTTGAAGGTATTTGCCACAACTTTGCAGGAACAGAAAACAAATGTTGCCATCACTGGCAGTGGGCACTAGTGGCAGATTGATTGGCTGCTGATTTCCTTTGGGGGATTTCACTTTTTCAGACAGACAGCACAGCAATTTACTTTGCATATATGCACTGGAGCTGCTTGATTGAACACGCACTCACACGAGCAGTTGAATACACATTTTATTTGCCACAACTTTGGGGGAACAGAGACAAATTGGAGGTGCAGGAAAAATTGTTGCAGGGAGTAGCGGGTAATCAGTGACAGGTTAATTGACTGTGAGACGCAACACACCTGCCTGAGCACACTGTGATCAGTAGGCTGGAGAATACAAGTTGTGCTGGGTCAGCATGTTTAAATGGTCACACACAAAACAATCAGTTGAATCGTTTTTTGGGGGTGGGGAAGGAGGCAGGGGAGACATTTGTGCTGGCCCAGCTTGCTTGAACGGACACACTTGCCCATAAAAAGAGCAGTTGAATTGGTTTGGGGGTGCAGACAAATTGTTGGAGGAAGTGGTGATAATGGTGATCACAGGTGGTTGGCATACAGCACTACCTTCTTTTGGAAAGGGGGCTGCCAGTATCTGTGGTGTTTACTGCAAAATGTACTACAAATGAAGGTGTCCTCAGAGCCAGAGGCCAAACGTGGGAGAGGGAAGGTGCCATGGAAATGTTCACTGTTGCTGCATTTGCTGGGGAAGCACAAACCTAGGGTAGTATAGTAGTACAACATCAGTTAATAACCACAAGTTGTACATCCCCACACTGCTGCAACAAGTACTGAAAGCATTTGAACTCCGGTTGTGGGGGTAACAATTCAATTCAGCTACAGTGCAGCCAGCCCGAAACTCAAAATCTCTAAGATCAGAGTCTGGCACAGGTGGGGATCTATCCCATGCTCTCTTGTTGCAACAGACCAACGTACACGTCCATGTTCTGCAGGGGTCTGTTCAGATGCCAGTGAATAGACTAATACTGAATCTGTGTCAGAAAAAGCAGATGTTCTTGGGGAGGTGGTTGGACTTGCAGTTCTCAGTAGTAGGTCAGGGACAGCAGAGCCATGCCGGATTGCCCATATTAGAATAGCAGGATTATTCTCAGTCCAGAACACCCACTGCATCTCCCACTCCATTCCATTCCTTTGTCCAATGTGTTTGATGATGCCGATGATTAAGGAGACGGTGATCACCCGGGCGTTGACTATACCACCAATCTCCTAAGAGAAGACGGAGAAGTGTTCACAGTCTCAAGTGCTGATAATGAATCCAACACCAGCAGTGGCCCGGAGGGAGGGTTGGAGGAATAAACATACCCTGAAAAGGCACCTACTACCTCCAGAACCTCCACATGAGCTCCACCACAAAGCATATCTCCTGCCTACACTCTTGGATATTCGGAGGTGGCAGGTGGTAAGTCAATCAATGACAGCACCTACCAGACCATCACAGCAGCCAGTACTACCTTTTGCACCTGCCTGTTTTGTAATCTTTGGGGTGTGTTTATAAGGTTGGCAAAGTTGCTATTAAATTGGATAATATTCCTTTCCACCCCCTTTCGCTCTTCAGGATGTTTCCATGACGTTTCTCAGCTCCCTCAATGCCCCCTTGACTGG
Organism: Ambystoma mexicanum; assembly: GCF_040938575.1. Classification (NCBI taxonomy): domain Eukaryota; kingdom Metazoa; phylum Chordata; class Amphibia; order Caudata; family Ambystomatidae; genus Ambystoma; species Ambystoma mexicanum. The sequence goes on along the minus strand of NC_090924.1, from coordinate 879,147,804 downwards.
TTCCACCCTTTTTTCACCTTTGAGAAGTCTTGGGCGGTCTCCGCTCTCTTCTGGAGGTGGAACAAAGCTTCTCCGATCCTACCTCGCTTTCCTTCTCACGGTTCTGCAGCTTCAGCATCTCTCCCTCGGCTTCGGCTGCCTGCATCTTTGTTCCTGGTCTGGCTTCCCATGTCTCTGCCACCCGTCAGATCTGCCTCGTTAGGACCTCTCGGGTACCTGTGACTGTTTGCTTCCCAGTCTCCAGACTTTGCGCTTTTCGGTACGGGGCCAGCGTCTCCTTCGCTGTTCTGCCAGGGCTGACTTCTTGAACTGGGAATGAGTCCATCCTCCCTATTCACCATCAGGCTGGCCTTTGGAAAGCTGCACCGCGTGTTGGTTCCACAGTGGGCTTTCGCCTCCTTGCTTCATCTTCCTCGTCACAGTGATATTTTGCATCAGGCTTGGGTGAGTCTCCCTCTTCCTCGTTCCACACTAAAACAAAAGGGTTGCAGATATAGAAACAAACGCATGATTCAGGGATTTGTGTCCTTGTGTAAAAGCAACTATGTGTGGGGTGAGTGGTCCAAAACTAAAGTGAACTTTCTTCCAGTGAGGTAATATTTTAAGTGTTCCACTGCCCACTTTAATGCCAGGGTCTTAAGCTCTATTGTAGCATGATTCTGCTCCCTAGAAACAGCTTTCGGCTGAAATACATGACAGGATGTTCTTCCCCCTCATATGTCTGCAAAATAACTGTTCCTATGCCCCCATTGGATGCATCAGTCTGAAAGCAGAAAATCTTTGTTAAAGTTAGGGAATTTCAGAATGAGTTTACTGCACAATACTCTTGAGGGTGTCAAAACAGCTCTGATCTTCTTTTCCCCACTCCATTTTCTGCAGCTCTCCGTTCTTCGGTTTGTCAGTTAAGAAGGCTGTGAAATTATGTATAAAGCATTGGTAAGAGGGCGTCCATGAGCTTGCGACCAAGATGATTGCTTCCTGGTGAGCTCGGTATGAGGATGCCTGGAAGAGGGGGCCAAGAGCAGTATATGCAGTGGGCACAGCTAATAGGCCTGTGGATCCCCATGGGGTGAAGCAGAGACCTGCTGCGGCCTAGGTAGGAGGCCAGGACGTGGGGCATGTGCAGCGGTTCTCCTGGCCTGCTGTGTGCGGGGATTGCGTGCTACAGCTGCGGCCGTGTCCGATTGCCGTAACATCTGTGTCTCCTGTGCTTGAGGGAAAAATATGCCTGAAGAAGGAGCGGGCACTCGTAAAGACTAGTGCTGCCTTGCCGGGCCCCTGCTGAAACCCATTACCAGTATAGGAGGCGGATTGGATGAAGGCGGCGAGACGGGCTGCTGCGGGTAGGTGGACCCCCACCAGCGGGCGCTCCCACTCTGAAGCCCTGTGTAGCCATTGGGGTGTATGTGCCCTGCTGAGACTGAAGGCCGCTGGTCGCTCCCAGGCAAACAGCCCGCTGTGGCATGGTGTTGACACTGTGGGCTGCTGCAGTTTGCGGTCTGTGGAGTCGTTGTGGGCCTGATTTAGCAGTGACTGCGCTCTGTTTGCCAGCTAAAGTCTGTTGTGCAGGAGACAGTGGCTGAGGGATTTACATTGGGCTATGCCCTCGTCTGCCACCTGGGTGCATCTGGGCATGGTGCTGCTTTTCATCGTGAGGATCCCTTTGCTGGCCTGAGCACAGTGGTGGGGTTGGCCTGTGAACTGTCCTAGGGCCTGGGCGTTTTTTGTGCCTCTACCTAGCTCCTGGTTTTTATTTGGTGACCCTTGGTGGATGCACTCACCTGGCTACAATTTTCATTGGTGTGCTTGGAGGACTGCTAAAGAGGTAGGTGAGTCCATCTTCATGGCTAAAGGAAATAAGAAACAGGCCCACCTGCAGTTTTGGCAAAAGGAAGGGCTGTCTGTAAGCACAGATAGATTGGCTTCTCCGAGGGCAATGGTAGGAAAAGAAAAGCTGAAGTGTTCTGCTGGTCCGGGCCCCAGCTCTAGTGGAGTTGACCCCACTCCAGCCTTGGAATTAGTGCTTGCCAAGATGAAGAATGGTTTTGCAGCCATCAAAACTAAGCTGAATGGTATGGCGTATAAAGTGGACAGAATGCAAGAATGTACTGATAAGGAGAGTGGACGCATAGCTGAGGCAGAACAGCGAGTGGGGACTCTGGACGATTCAAGCCTGGAAATGAGTCAAGTGTTGCACACATTGCAGTGAGAGGTGAAGGACATTAGGGATAAGAATGAAGTTTTGGAGGTGCAGTCTCGAAGGAATAACATCCGTGTGGTGGGGATAGTCTATACCAGCACAAAATATGGAAGTCTACCTGGAGGGCTTTATCAGAGAAGTCTTGGAGGACCCCCAATTTCATCCCAGTTTCCGGGTGGAGCGGGCTCACTGTGTGTCGCCACAAGTACCGAGGCAGGCAAGAATCCACACCCAGTTATTGCACGCTTATTGAATTATACAGATTAGAATGTGATGCTGCAGCGTGCTCGTGAGCTTGGCACTCTTCAATACAAGGAGGCTAGGGTCTCATTCTATCCGGACTTTACTCCTTCGGTTCAACGAATGTGGATTTCCTTTTTGGCGGCTATGTGCTGACTGAGGGACCCAGGTTTGTGATATTCAATTTAATACCCTTCCAAATTCAGAGTGGTCCACGATAACAAGATCCACTTTTTCACTGATCTGGCAGAGGTGCAGGATTTCTTGAAGTCACTTCCGAAGGGCTGACCTGATCTGGGTGCAGAGGGGATGGCAGCAATTGTGGATTTGGCAGCTGGGAATGCAGGATGATCCTGGATTGTACTGTGCTGTGTTGTTTCCTATGTGCTATTTGGTGCAAGACTGCAGTTATTTTTGGAGTCATGGGTTCTTTGGGTCTTCTGAATACCGTGCCACTGATATTACTATTGTCATTAATGTAACAAAACAGTTAACTTGCTATGATACTTGTAGTGGTTGGCCCCCTGCTCATGGGGATTGTCCACGGGTTGGGATGATTGAGTTGTTCAGTTTGACGTCCCTGGGTGTTTGCGCAAGCTGTTATAGGGTGTATTTGGGGGTTGGGGTGTGGGTGGGTGTTTCACTACAAGTTGGGGATGGGCAGTGTGCGAACGGATGGGAAGGGGATATTATGTATGGTTAGGGGTGAAAATTGAAAATGGTTCATGTCTTTACAGGGAATGGGACGCCTGTGTGCAGCTGAATGCGCCAGGGGACCGCAAACTAGTGTCGTTGCCGCCATGTGAGGGGACGTGTGAATTGGAATAGATCCCATGGCGCGTTGTACTGTTCTTAGCTGGAATGTCTGTGAGCTGAATAACCTGCATAAGGTCAGGCAAGTGGTGAGTCATTGTGAGTGGCACATGGCTAAAATTATCCTGTTGCAGGAAACCCATTTGATTGGGGTTGCAAATAAGGGGGTGGCCAGGTTCTGAGGGAGTAATAGATATTAAGCGTCATCCCTCCATGTACTAAAGGGGGGTACTAAACCTGATCCATAAATCCCTTAGGTTTCGTCAAATGGATCAGGTGATTGACCCAGAGGGGAGGTTTGTAATTGTGTCAGGAACTTCCCAATTACTATAGTTAATGTGCACGGACCAAATGTTGAAGATCTTAATTTCTTTGAAACTCTCCTGAAGTGTTATAAATATATGGACAACAATATTGCTTGGGCTGTAGATTTCAACACAATCCTGAATGGGGTCATGGATAGGTCTACGGGTCGTTCTAGACCTCTCTCTCTCAAGCAGCTCGCCAAATATTGAGTGGCTTGAAGGCAATGGATGTGTGGAGGATGCTTCATCCTGACACGAGGGAATATTCTTATCAGTCCATGATATGACGCTGTCGGACAGCATTGATGTTGCATATAGAACAAACACACAAGAAGAAACTCAATTAAGAGGTGTACAGCGTTGAAGGTCATACGGTTAAACAGAAACCTTTCATTATGCCATTTCAGTGTCACGAGTTTAGTGGGGCTGTCTCATCATCAGTTCATCTCTCCACCTATCTGGAATGTCTGAGTTATAGACACATGATCAGTGTGTATATTTCAAAAAAGGTAGCAGGCGCTCCTCTCCAGAAAGAACAGTGTGTCCAAATGCTTGTTTTTGTGGCGGGCATTCACGTAGCAGGTATTTTATAGGTTTATGAGTGTGGGAAGCTCTTGATATGTGGTGTGATTCACTGGTTGTACGGGTGAATGTTTTTATGGCTCGTGATCTTCCTCTCCCTCTTGACTCAACAGGTAATGGATGTAGGGGTCCCACATGTTGGACGGTGCTGAGCGATAAGAAGTTAGGCCCCTGTATCCTGCCTTCATATCATTACTCCTCACTACATCTTTTCAAAATTACTCTATTTTAGGCGACCTCGGGCCTTTCCAGTGTATTGCCACCCTTCTTTTGGCCAGCAGCAGAATTAGTCCAGCTAGTCGTCGTTAATGTGCACGGACCAAATGTTGAAGATCTTAATTTCTTTGAAACTCTCCTGAAGTGTTATAAATATATGGACAACAATATTGCTTGGGCTGTAGATGTCAACACAATCCTGAATGGGGTCATGGATAGGTCTACGGGTCGTTCTAGACCTCTCTCTCTCAAGCAGCTCGCCAAATATTGAGTGGCTTGAAGGCAATGGATGTGTGGAGGATGCTTCATCCTGACACGAGGGAATATTCTTATCAGTCCATGATATGACATCTCAAATTGACTACATTTTGGCTGGCCCGACAATGGTGAGGATGACTGTGCGATGTGAGCTTCTTCCTAGAAGGCTGTCGGACCACTCACCACTGCGTTGGATAATTTGGGTAGGGGAATGTGTGGCTAGACCCTTCTGGCAGTTTAAGGCACAGGTGCTTGTGGATATTGTTTTTCGTAGTGAGGGACTTGATGTGGTTGTGTCGTATTTCAAGCGGATCTTGGGGGCAGTGAAATCGATGGCGACAGTGTAGGAGGCCTTTAAGGTCTTTCTTCGAGGTAGATGCACGGCACTGGAATTTGGAGTGTTAAAGGCCATTAAGCAGCACTTTGGTGCCATACAGCTTGAGTTGAAGGACCGGGAGAGTCAGCTTGGTGCTGGCGATAGTGGTAGTACATTGCCTCTTACTAAGGCAGCATTGGATAGGTTCCGAGCAGTAGTGGAACGGGAGGTGAAGTATTTGGCTTGTCCAGCAATGGCTAGGAAATACGGAGAGGAAGGGAGTCCAGGTTGTCATCTTGCCAGTGTGATTAGACGGGACGGAGGATTGGCTGATATTGTGGCAATACGTACTGAGAGTGGGCAGGTAGTGCCTGACCTATAGCTGATACTAGACCCATTTCAGACTTTTAATGCCTGTGTATACGGTTCAAGGGAGTGTGCGGATGTGAACTTACTTATTCAGTATTTTCAGGGAGCGTTCTTAGTGACATTGGGTGATGGCGCTGTAGAGAGGCTAGACACCCCGTTTATGGTTGAAGATATTTTGGCAGCTATAAGGGCGTTGCCGTCATCTAAGTCACGGGGTACTGATGGTATCACGGCTGAATTCTATAAGGAGTTTGGTCTTAATAAAGCAAGGCATATGTTGAGTATGGCAGGAGGCAATGAGGATGGGATAGCTTCCCGCTTTGCGAGGCGGTGGCTACTTTTTTCTTTTTAACTCTTTTTATTGGCCTTTCATAAACAAACAACAGAAACAAAAGCAATAAAACCAAACCCCCCAGCATTGATGTTGCATATAGAACAAACACACAAGAAGAAACTCAATTAAGAGGGGTACAGCGTTGAAGGTCATACGGTTAAACAGAAACCTTTCATTATGCCATTTCAGTGTCACGAGTTTAGTGGGGTTGTCTCATCATCAGTTCATCTCTCCACCTCTCTGGAATGTCTGAGTTATAGACACATGATCAGTGTGTATATTTCAAAAAAGGTAGCAGGCGCGCCTCTCCAGAAAGAACAGTGTGTCCAAATGCTTGTTTTTGTGGTGGGCATTCACGTAGCAGGTATTTTATAGGTTTATGAGTGTGGGAAGCTCTTGATATGTGGTGTGATTCACTGGTTGTACGGGTGAATGTTTTTATGGCTCGTGATCTTCCTCTCCCTCTTGACTCAACAGGTAATGGATGTAGGGGTCCCACAAGTTGGACGGTGCTGAGCGATAAGAAGTTAGGCCCCTGTATCCTGCCTTCATATCATTACTCCTCACTACATCTTCTCGCCATTCCTCTATTTTAGGGGACCTCGGGCCTTTCCAGTGTATTGCCACCCTTCTTTTGGCCAGCAGCAGAATTAGTCCAGCTAGTCGTCTCCTACCGTTGGGTATGGGTTTGGTGTATCGCAGGAGAGCAGTCATGGGGTTCAATTCTAGTTCCTCACCAATGATTTCCCCCACGGTTTCATACACCCCCTTCCAGTAGGTATATACTGTAGGACAGCTCCATGCCATGTGTAAGAAGTCTGCTTGTGGATCATTGCATCTAATGCATTCTGTAGCTGCCCCTGGGAAGTAGCCATGAATGTGGACCGGGTTGTAGTAGAACTGGTGAAGGCATTTCCAGTGTATTAGTTTGTATCTGGCGTTTATTGAAATATGTTTAGTCCCTGCACAACAGTATTTCCATTCACCATCAGAAATTTTGTGACCAAGTGATTGGTCCCACCTCCTCCTGGGGTATATGTCTGTTGGTTTGGATTCCTGACACATGGCGTACATAACCGAGACCACCCTCCCATGTTGTCCCCCAGTTATCATCCTGTCAAGTATTGGTGCCATTGTCAGCTGTTCCGGGAAGTTTGGGAACACTTTTTGGAGAGTTGTTTTTAGCCTAAAGTACAGGATTATATCCAGGGGGTTGAGGCATCCCATCATCTTTAGCTCGTCTAGCGTGAGGAATCTCCCCTCTGGGAGCAAGTCCCGATATCTGTGCACTTCCAGTCTCCGCAGATTGACAAAGCCCCTCTCCGAGGAAAGTGCGATACCTGGAGTGAACACGACCAGTAGTTCCGGAGTGTAAATGACCTCCGTCTTTGATTTGTGCTCTATGCGTGCCCAAGCAGAGCATGTGAGCTCTAGCATTTGTCTTGCTCAATGTCCTCTGTCGGGAGCGGTAAGAATACTGGATTGTAACAAAAAGGGAGCTGCCAGTGCTCTTTCTATCTCAACGTGTGTTCTCTCCTTTTGGTCTCCAAACCAGTAAAGGGCGTACCCGGCCTGTGCTACGGTGTAATAGGTTTCTAGGTCTGGTACCGCGAACCCCCCCTTCCCGCGATGTATCGGTGCTATCATTTTATCCCGCAATACCCTTGGTTGCTTACCAGCCCGGATAAATGGAGTGATTATCGACCTCACCTCTAGGAAGTAGTCTGCTGAGACCTTTATGGGTACGTTATTAAACACATATAAGAATCGAGGGAGCAGGACCATTTTGATTAGTGAGATTTTACCATATAAATTAAGCGGCGGTGGCTTGGGCAGCCGTGGAGTAGGACGTGTTTCCTGGCAGCTCCGGAGGATCCGACAAATGATCCGTGCAAACTACCTACAAAAACGCTCTATTGGGTCCAGGACTGACTGTACATGCATGGGAATGTGTGCCCTGCACACTGTATAAAATTTGAGCGAATCGTGTGTGGAATCCAAGAGGAATCGCTCGTGGAAGACGGCCGCCGCTGGATACATTGTTGCACAAGATGGCCGACAACAATGGAAACGAAACTAAAGCGCCCGGAGCGGCAGACTAGAGCTGGCAGCCGTGGGGGAAAAAGCTGATGGCGAGCGGAAGCAAAGCGGAACCCCCGCGGCGGCAAGCCATGTGATTGTATTGTGTTACGTCGGCCCGCGACGTGGACCATACTGGGGGCGGGCCGACCCGGACGGCAAGTGCCTGAGGACAGTGGGGGTGCGAAGCGAGGGGCTGGCGCACATCGCTTTGTAGCCCCGGTACGCACGCGACGGGAGCCCAGGCAGCGCACTGCTGGATATGCGCGCGGGGTAATCCCATGGGGAATTAGACCTGGAGCACATGGACATAGTATAGGCGCGAGGCGCGCACCTGCGCAATACTAGGCTGAGTGAATCCTGCGCGGCTCTGCTGGAACAGGGGGGCCACGCTGAGACGGACATATGAAGTGCTCTCCCAGCACAGATTAATAAGAAGGAGACCGCTGCAAGAGGCGGCGAATGGTGCACGGCGGCTGCCCCAGGAGTACTGCAGCGGCTGATAAGGGTGAGAAAGGACACCCGGCATTGATGTTAACTGGAAAACAAAGTGGATAACACCAAACTGGTTCTATGGAAGGGCTATTGTGCTCCTGGCAGCAGAGAACAATATAATAAAAGGAGCAGTTGATGCAATGGAGGGCTACAAGATGTAGCTGTCCCCTGAGAAGCCAAGGGGTCAATAGCGGATGCTGCCACATAGAAGTGGGACGTGTAAGGCAAGCTCAGGTGGATGGGGACACAGACAGTGCTGCGCAGACCACGAGGGCCTAGGAGCGAGGTGGTTACATCTCTGGACAGCGTGGTCTCTAGGAAACGGTGAGACACTCTGAAACGTGGGAGGGCACAACCCATTCTGCGTGAGGGCTCAGCAACATAAGCGAACGCTGGCGCTCCTCTGGGACATTCTCCCCACGGTTGGGGAGGCACACCGGCGGTGATTCGATACAGAGAAGCAGGACTGACCCACCCGAGTTCAGGCAACCTCAGGTGCATAACGGAGGCCGCAGGATGGCGGTGCGAGGGGCTGTGAGCAAGAACAAGAATAAGCAGTCCACAATGGATATTTTCGCCAAAACACAACAATCTCCTGTGGCCATAACGTTCAAAGGCCCGATAGCACCAGCGGAGGGCACCGCAGCGACTGAAAACCATCAGATACTAGCGGCCATCACAGAGCTGAAAGACTCATGGGGGATAGCTATGTCGGACCTGCGTACTTCCCTGGAGGCTAAAATAGACGCAGTAGGCATAGAAGTCACCCTCTTGAGGCAATACGTCAGGGGGCTGGCGGAACGAATGAGCAGCCTGGAAAGCGCGGTGAAAACCAACACAGACACCAGCACCAACAATGTAAAGGAGATCCATGTACTTAAACAACAGGTAGCTAACCTGGAGTCTCGGGCGGAGGAAGCGGACGGGAGAGCAAGAAGGAACAATATCCTCGTAGTAGGCTTGCCGGAAGGAGAGGAAGGACAGAATCCGACAGACTACGTTGAGAACCTACTCTTACAAGGAACAGGGGCTGTAGAAGGCTCAAGAGGAACACGATAAGTGACTGGGATAATGTATGCATAACGTTAAGGCTTAGAGTGAGGACCCCATGGGTGCCTAGATGAAGATTGAGATTAATGGGTGTTGCTAAGTGAGGCTGATATTTTGATAGGATATCGCTGACTGTAACGGATTTGAAGGACTGGAATATAGCAGCGTGTACATATATGCAAATTGTGTAGCAATGTGTAGTTAACCTAAAGTGAAATAGGAGCGGCAGGGCGAAAGCACCCTACCCCAGTACCCCTAGTAGTAGTAGGTTAGCCACTAGGGCGGCCTCACCCTGCGGAGCTTCGAGTACAGACAGGAGCCAGAAAGAGCTAGATGCGGGGCAGCCTGAGATCTAGGGATGGAGCTGGGCAACAGTTCAGGGGTGTGATGTTGGAGAAAGGAAGGGAGGCGGGAGGGGGAGGGAACAGGACGTTTTGGAGTGTTTTTGGTTAAGGGGAGTTTAAAAACAGATTGCATTGGAATCTAGAGTCAGACTGCACCTGTGGGGGGAGGAATGGAACTTGTATAGACCATGGGTGACCTTAAAATAGTTACATGGAACGTACGGGGACTCAATAGTTATTTAAAGAGGAACAAAGTTATGTTGTACCTGCGCAGGCAAAAAATAGATATTGCATTGCTGCAGTAAACCCACCTTACACGGGAGAGAATGGACATGATTGCTGGGAAATGGAAGGGAGTGTTGATGGGCTCATCGTACTCTGCTTATGCGAGGGGAGTGGAGTGCTTATTTGGGTGGTGCCACATGTCCCTTTCCAGCGATTGCAAGTGGCAGCTGAGTCGGACGGGAGGATGGTTATACTGAGGGGACTGGTGGAGAATAGGGAGATCAGTATAGTCAATACGTATGCCCCAAACCAGAACACTGCGGCGTACATTATAACATTGTGCACTAACCTGAGCGCATGTGTAGGAAGCGCGATGATCTGGGAGGGAACTTCAACTGCGTCCTGAACCCGAGGGTAGAAAGATCAGATGGGAAGATGGACAGACCGACCCCCGCAGCCAAAGCGTTACAGACATTGCTGAGTGACTTTGGTTTGAAGGATACATGGAGAGTGAGACACCCCCAGGAAAGGCAATATTCACATTATTCTGCCCCAAAGCAATTATCCACAAGGCTGGATTATGTCTTCACATCACCTGAAACGATAGCGGAGATTACACGAATAGAGTACAAAGCCAGGGTCCTTTCGGACCACTCGCCCCTGATTCTCGAATGGCAATACTGCCCACCGAGAGCGAGGATCCCAACATGGCGTCTACGAGCGGAAGCGTTGAGACCCCTTTTCTAGGGAGGACTTGAGGGAGGAGATTGTAAATTATTTTGAAACAAATACTGGGAGTGTGGACTCGGCGGGAACACTATGGGAGGCCTTCAAAGTTGTGATGAGGGGGGCAGCCATAGCAAAATCTAAGGGTCTGCAAGGTGGGATTTTGGTTGAACTACAGGAGACGGAGAAGAAACTTGAAGAAGCTTTAAGGAGCGAAGATGATACAGCAGGGAAGTTAGAATTGACACTCAGGTTACAGCAAAAATGTGCAGAATGTTGGGATAGATTGTGTAACCTCAATTATAAAAAGTATGAAGAGAGACAGTATGCGGGAGGTGATAAACCAGGGAGACTTTTGGCGTGGTTATATAAGAGTGAGACCCCCAGAGTCACGATCAGGACCATAGAGAGAGAAGACAGTAGCGTGGTAGACACCCAGGAGGGAGTTAATCAAACGTTTGTGGATTATTCTAAGGTATTATACGGGGACGATGAGAGCAGTCGCGCTATGATGGGAGAAACGCTGGAGGACATAGGGCTGCCCAAGATAAGCGAGGAGGAGAGAGAGGAACTAGACGCCCCGATTACCTTAGAAGAATTGGGGGAAGTGGTGAGGCAGTTGCCTACTAGTAAAACCCCGGGGACAGATGGACTCCCAAGTGAGTTTTACAAAGTATACATGGATGAGGTCCTCCCCCCACTGTTAGAGATGTTAAACGAAGCGTTCGAGACGGGTAACTTACCAGAGTCACTAAGAGAGGCCGTCATAATACCACTCCCCAAACCTAATAAACATGTGCACAGCTGCGGCTCCTATAGACCCTTGTCGATGCTGAATCAAGACAGCAAGATATTGACCGCTGTCTTAGCAAATAGACTGAAGAAGGTTATTGGCAAACTAATACACCCGGATCAAATGGGCTATGTCCCAAACAGAAATATTACCAATAACCATAGGCGACTCCAAAGAATTATTGAGTGTGGCAGCGAAAGGGATGATGAAATGGCAATTGTGTCTTTGGACGCAATTAAGGCCTTTGATTCATTAAAATGGCCATGGTTGCTTGCGACCCTGGAGTGCTACGGGTTGGGGCCTGGATATGTAAGGTGGGCGAAAATATTATATAGCGAACCACTGGCTAGAGTTAAGACAGGATCTGTGATATCGGGAAGGTTGCTGCTCAGCAGGGGTACCAGACAGGGATGTCCCTGGTCTCCAATGCTCTACATACTGGCCCTGGAACCTCTAGCAATATACCTGAGGCAGCAATATGACACCATAGGCATCGAGGTGAAAGGGGAGCGGCATCTGATCTCACTATACGCAGATGACATGTTACTGTACCTGCGATTCCCGGAAGAAAATCTCCAGTACATCTTAGAAGTGATGGAGAGGTACGCTGTGTTGTCCGGTATAGCAGTGAACCCCCAGAAGTCCAGCATGTTCCCATTAGGGGGGTACATGGGGATTCCATTGGAGCGATTACCTGTATTGCAAGTACCATGGGCGGTTAGCACATTTCGGTATCTGGGAATAAATATATACCACACCGTGGATGAGGAGCATAGGTGCAACACAGAAGTAGCCGTTAAAAAAATTGAGAAGTGCATGCAATTTTGGGCAAAGCTACCATTGGCAATGATGGGGCGGGGAGCAATGCTAAAGATGCTGGTTCTGCCAAGGCTCCTACACTACTTTGAGAATATACCGTACCTGATTCCTAAGAAGTTTTTCACCAAAATGCATAGCATGCGCAGGGACTTTTTGTGGCATGGCACGTGAAATAGAGTGGCGTTATGTAAGCTACAGAACTTCGATGACAAAAGAGGGATAAAACTGCCCAACCTTGAGGTGTACTACATGGCAAGCCAGTTACAATATGTTGCCAAATGGCTCTCTGACGAGGAGACCTCGGAATTTATGCTGTTTGGGCACGATTGTGCACCATTTTATTTGAAAGAGATGATGTGGGTACCCAGGGTGGAAATGATGGGGCGCCCTAAGATGATGCTACTGGGGTGGAAGATGTGGCGTAGGGCATGCCAGATGATGGAGAACCCGACGCCATGCTCTCCGCAGATACCATTGGTTGCATTAACGGGGGTAGTTGTGCAGCTACAGAAGATACTCAGGAACCACTCGAAACCGGCTGGGGTGGCAACAATGGGTGACATTTGGCAGGAGGGCTCTAGTATTACTTTTGAGGGGCTGCGGGAAGAAACTGGGTTGCACGAGGGCCAGTACATTACATATTATAAAATGGTACAGAGGATTAAGAGAATATGGCCTGAAACTGTGTTGGAGGAGGAATCAGATGCCACCACAGATATGATATACAACATAGCTGAAGGGGGCCATGAGATTTCCAGATTGTATGAAATGCTAATGTTTAAAGTGGGGAAGGAGGTCACGCAGTTGAGACTAGATTGGGAAACGGAAGTTGGAGCCCCGATGGAGGACAGGATGTGGGAACGGGCGCAGGGGTATCACAAGAAGGTGTCTAGAAATCCGAGACTGAAACAGATTCAACTGTACATAACGCATAGGGCATATATGACGCCTTAGAGGATATCGAGGTTTGAGAATGCTGGGCGTCTGGCATGCCCCATGTGTGATGAGGAGAACGCGGGCATGGTGCATATGTTCTGTTCATGCCCGGTCATAGAATGCTTCTGGAGGGATGTGAAAGGGAAACTGGAAAAAAAGGGGGTCAAGATTGTAGTGGATACAGTGTGGGCCTGTCTGCTGGGGGGGTTATCAAGATCACAGAAGCTCAAGCATGTGAGTAAACTGAGGGATCTGGCTTCTGTGCTTGCAAAAAGGAGAATTGCCATGGGATGGAAGACATGCCACATGCCAAATGTGGAGGTGTGGTGGAGAGATTTGCAAAAATGGGCGGAAGCGGAAACCATGGTATGGCAAGAAGCGAGTAGCACAGGGGGGGAGGAGGAGACTGAGTCCCTGATGGCCTGGAAATCATTGATAGCCGAGCTGTTTGGGTCGACAGGTGACCCGGCGGAACCTGTAGAAGATGAGACCGTACCACAGGTTGTGGAAACAGTAGGTTCAAAGCAATAGACTCGTAAAGGGGTGTGGTATGAGGGAAGTAGTGGCTAGAAGTTAAGAAGGTATAATGAAACTGTTGAAACATGCACTGCTTGTTTGGTTTGTATTGTTTGGTTGTGTTCATAAATCAATAAAATGTTTCAAAATAAATAAATAAATAAATAAATTAGGCGGCAAGTTCTTCCACCTAGTAACTGCCTCTCTCGCCTGGTCAAGTACTCTTTGGGAGTTACTTTTGTATATTGTGGGCGTGTCTCGGGCTATCTCCACCCCTAGGTAGCAGGTTTGCGTGATGTGCCATTGGAAGCCCCGTTTATCAGCATATGGTGCCACACCTTCCGTTAGCGGAAAAAGAACTGATTTGGTTGCACTCATTACTAGACCTGAAAAGAGCCCAAATCTAGCTACCTCCTCCATGATAGGGTCCAGATTCCGTTCCGGGTCCTTAATAAACAACACCATGTTGTCAGCAAATAACTAGATGACCACCCTGTGTTTAAAGAGTTGGATTCCCCTGTGTATGTGAGTTGCCCTGATCCTCTCTGCAAGGGGTTCAATCGCCAGAGCAATCAAAAGCGGTGAGAGAGGGCACCCCTGCCTCGTACCCCTGTTGAGAGTTATTCCCTGGGTGAGTCGGCCGTTCACCTTCACTTTGGCTATTGGTAACTCATATAGCAGCGCAACCATGGCAACATAGTGCTCTCCCAACCCCATCCTGCGCAAGACAGTGAACAAGAAGGGCCACCCCACCGAATCAAACTTCTTTGTGGCATCTAATAGTGCAACCACAGCATGGTCCCTCTGGTCAACTGCTGAGATCAACCCAAACATTCTCAGAATCCCGAAAGATGTAGAGCGGAATGGAATAAACCCAGCTTGGTCTGCCCTCACCATTTTAGACATTAGTGGCGCCAGTCTAGAGGCTAGTATCTTGGCAAATATCTTGTTATCCAAGTTAATAAGGGAAATCAGTCTGTACGACGCGGAATCATTAAGTGGTTTGCCAGACTTGGTTAACACGGTGACCAGGGCCTCTCAAAGAGATTCCAGAAGTCTCCCTTCTCGAAGGCTTTGGTGGTACATGTGTAGGAGATGTGGCCCTATCTTGGGCGCATAGTACTTATAGAATTCGGTCCCAAAACCGTCTGGTCTGGGAGCTTTTCCGGTCGGTAAAGATTTAGTGGCCAACAGCACCTTTTCTAATGTTACAGGACAGTTTAGGCCGGCCCTGTCTTCGTCCGTGCACAAATATAGCGCTGTCTGGTCTAGGTACCCCTCCCGTTCTGTTTGGGAGGCCTTTGAGTAAGATGAGTACAGGTCTGCATAGAACCGACCGAACTCTTGGGATATCCCAGCATCATCAAACCCCTCTGCCCCTTGTTGATCTATTATATACGTGACCCATCCCCTGTGCATTTCCAGCCTCACCGACCTTGCCAGTAGCCGGCCTGGTCTTTTCCCTTCTCCGTATTGCCGCACAGCTGCAACCCATCCCAGCACCCCTGCCTCTCTACACGCCAGTATCTTGAATTGTTCCGTAAATTGCTTAGTTTCATCCTGTTGCCCAGGGTTCCCTGGGGTCACTGCTGCTTGTAGCATACCTAGGTGCGACTCGACTGAGCTCAGCTCCCATCTCATCTGCTGAAGCATCCCAACCTCCTTAGCGATGAACTCCCCCGGATCCCGCACTTGAAGCTCTCCCAGAGAGTCCCCGCAGACTCCAACTAGCCCACATTAATCTCAAAGAAGCTATCTATCGCTTTTGCAATATCGTCCCGGAAGAGCATGTCTGCTAAGGCTTCCCCTTTGAATCGCCAAGGTTCCCTCTCCCACCTTCTCCCCAACAGTTCCACGTCTAGTAGCACCGGGGCGTGATCCAAAAGGGTGCGGGCCAAGATGGTGACTTCCTAAATCGACCCCATCAGCGCCTGGGATATCAGGAAGAAGTCCAGGTGTGATGGCGAGCTATGGACCGAGGAGTGGAACGTGTATTGTCGCACTCCCCTGTTTTTGAGTCTCTGCACATCTTCCAACTCCCACGTTTGAACCATACCTCCCAGTTCGGTCTGGTCCTTTGTCGGGGGATGACCCGGGTTCGACGTTCGATCCAAGGTGGGGTCCATGACCTCATTAAAATCTCCCACCCAGATTATGCCTCTAGTTGGAGCCTCTCCCAGTTGTCGGCTAACCCATGCTAGGGTGGTGACCGCGTCTTCGATTAGGCCCATAGTAGTTAACCAGACTGTATAGGCGGCCCTGTATCGTGCCCGTACTATGAGACCCCTCCCTTCCTCATCCCTGATTGTGGAGATTAGGTTAAACCCTACAGTGTTGTGGATGAGTATGCGCACCCCTCTTGCGCAGGAGGAGTATGAGGAAAAGTATCTATGATTCCCCCGGATTTACCAAACTTTCCTTCCCCACCTGTCTTGAGATGCGTCTCCTGCAGGAACGCAACTCCTACTCGGTGACGCTGCAGAGAAAGAAGGACCCTGCAGCATTTAGATGGGCAGTTCAGTCCGCGTACATTCCATGTTAGGTATCTAATCGACCCCATCATATCTCAGATTGTCATTCTCCTTGTTCAATGATTTTGTCACTGGGCCTTAGTGTATTCTGAGCCAATACTTCAAGGCTTCCCCTTCAACTTCTCCCATCTCTCGTGTGTTGTAGTGCTTCCTCCTGGTATTTATCTTCCCCGTCTTCCTCGCCCACCCCCACCGACAACCCCAATCTGTCAGTATTATGCATTCCTCTCCTCCCTTGGCTGGCATCACCAACTTGCCATTGTGTTTGCACTCAACTTGCTTCCGCTCGGGCGGTTGCTATTGGCCCGACCGTATCGCCACACTTCGAGCGATCGCATCTGTTACTGTCCCTTCCTCCTTTTCCTCATGACTAGTTGCTTCTGGATCTCCTGGGGAGATATGTACTTCGATGCAACCTTAGTCGTTGTTTCACCTGGGCCGTGGTTTCCGGGGCAATTGTCCAAGAAATTCATAAACTTCCGCCGGCGTGGTGAAAAGCAATGTGTGCCCTTCATTTTCTACCCAGAGTTTTGCCGGGAACATCATGGCATAGCAGATGCCTCGGGCTCGCAGCCTTATCTTCACATTGATATAGGTGCAGCATGTTGCCTGGACTTTAGTGGAGAAGTCCGGAAAGATCTTGATGGCATCACCTTTGTACGCAAGTGATCCTTGCTTTCTGCAGTGCTGAGTCTTGGTCACGGAAGTTGAGCATTCTTGCCATAATTGGGCGTGGGGGTGGCCCAGGAATTGGTCTCCTATTGCTGGGAATCCTGTGCACCCTTTCCACTACGAAGATATCTGAAAAGCTACCCCGTCTGAGTGTTTCCCCCAGGATGTCCTTCACCATTGTCTCCATGCTCCGTTGGTCAGCCGCCTCTGGGACACCAATTATTCACAGGTTGTTTCTTCTAGACCTCGACTCTAAGTCCTCCTGTTTTTCCGTATGTTTTTTTAGTGTTCTTTTCATTTGTTGTAGGTCTCTGGTTGTCGAAGTCGTCTCATCCTCAACCACCGAGATCCGTCCCTCCGCCTCATCCAGTCTCTCCCCATGCTTGTCTAGGCAAACTTTGCAGATAAACATGTCCATTTTCTCATCCAAGGATTGTATACTGCCTTGTAGTTGGCTAAACATTTCCTTTATATCGTGGAACACGGATAAGGCTTCTTGAGTGATCTGTGGGCTGCCACCGTCATGTGAGCTTGTTGACTCAGCCTGCCGGAGCTGTGAGCCCGTCTCAAACTGGAGTTTGGTCTGCTGTTTGCCACCTTTATTTGCCTAGGACATCTTCTATCTTGGTGTTTTCAACCTGTTCCCTGGGCCTGAGCGCCATATGATTCATGTGTTCAGTTTGGTGGGCGCATATTCTGCTCTGTGTTGCCCCACGTCAGACGTCCCCTCGCTGTGTGGTTCACGCTCCAATGGTCCTGCCCCAGGTCTGTGTCACGGCTTCAGATAGGATTGAACATAAGGGTACTATCAGGCTAGAGCGCAGGTCTATTGTATGCCCAATGGGTTGGGTTTCTCTTCCTTTATAGGGGTACAGGAGTGTGAGTGGTAGCCTTCCTCTGCTTGAGTTTGTTTGAAGACGGGATACCAAAGGCGGTTGCGAGAGATTTCAGGAATTCAGGGCCAGGGGAGTTAATATTAAGTCCCACAATGTCCGTTAGTTCCAACTCCACTACCCCATTTAGAGTTTACACCGTGGGTCAGGAGTTTGATCTGTGCAGAATGGAACAGGCCACGGGCATCAAGCATCTTGCAAAGGTCATGGGCCTCATCACGAGTTGGGCGGTAACGCCGGCGGTTAAAGCGCTGGCGTTATTAGCCCTACCGCCAAACCCACCGGCACTATTAGCGCCGTACCACGGGTTTGGCGGAACGGGTATTGCCCATTCCTCATTGACCCCTTTCGGGAATTCCCCATTGGGCTCAATGGGGAAATTTTGCGCCTTTAGCGCCGGCGGATTTCCCGCCAGCGGTAAACGCGCCGAAAATCGCCAAAATCTCGGCAGATTTCCCCCCAGCTCATAGCTGGGGGGAAATCAGCCGAAGCCTTGATTTGGCAGACCCTTA
Organism: Ambystoma mexicanum; assembly: GCF_040938575.1. NCBI lineage: Eukaryota > Metazoa > Chordata > Amphibia > Caudata > Ambystomatidae > Ambystoma > Ambystoma mexicanum. Next base: position 879,129,580 of record NC_090924.1, on the reverse strand, counting down.
AATCCGGTGGTAACAGCACTACTGCCAGATTTAAGGGCTACCCTACTACCGTACACCCTCCACCAGCCCCGCTCCGCAACCCCAGCAGCACAACTCTCCTTGTGGCGGCAGGCCGGGCTGCCGCCGCAATAAGCAAAGGGTGGTCGGGGGCTCCTGCGTGACACTGCATCCAACACTCTCACAGGATCTCCGATGCACAGGCTGGACAGTGTTTCCACTTGGTGCTTTCTGCCCAGCATGGGCCTTACAGCTCCTAACCCTCTCCTCTGCTCGTTCTCGGGGACAGTTCCCTGAGGCCTTCACGCTCATCCGGGTGGTCTGCAGAAGTTTCAGGGCTCCAGAGTTGACCAGTGTGTGCTAGAGATCTTCAGCAACAATATCTCATATGTAAAGATTGATCATGGGGCAGTCTTATGGCTGGATTTTGGACGGATATTCCTTGTGGTGTGGAGAACCCACAGACTTGCGGCCATCTTGGTCAGGCTCTCTAGCGCCCCAGAGGCGATGGTTACTTTGATTTTGAAGCGGGTCATACAGACCTTTTTCACTTCTTATTTTAAATACAGAAATGTTTCCAAAGACCCTGGCTGATAAATTATTGCCCTGTATGACATCCAGTATTCATCAGGACCAGACAGGATTTATCCCTGGACGCTCCACTGAACTGAATTTGAGGTGACCTTTCACCATGCTCTCCCAAATAGACTCAAAGGCCCAAGCGGTGGCCACCGTCTTAGATGCTGGGAAGGCTTTTGATTCTGTTGGGTGGGGATATTTGTTTTCTGTTTCGTGGGCAGTCCGTATCCCAGAATATTTCTTGAGCACAGTGCACCTCCTGTATGAGGGGGCCAACGTTTGCATAGGACGGTTTGGCAAACACTCTGCAGCATTTATCTTGGGACAAGAGATGCTGCAGGGTTGCCCGTTGTCGCCTCTCCTTTTTGCAATTGTGGTTGAGCCTCTGGTGGCACGCCTTCGGAAGTGAAATTGCGAGCGGGGACTAGCTATGGGAGGTAGGCGGGAGCTTGTGTTCCTGTATGCGGATGATATTGTCCTTTACCTAAAGACCACAAGGATGATAAGACTGCACTTGAACTACAAGATGTTCTGCTTGAATTGGGCTTTACACAACTCATTCAAGAGCCCATACATAGCATGGGCCATACCCTAGAATGGGTAGCCAGACACACAATCAATATTAATAACATACTAGTATCACCATGCCCATGGTCGGACCACTTTTTTGTGAATTTTGACATCACGGTGGATCCCCCATTAAACTTAAATGTCAAAATAAAAACGAAATATGTTATCAGAACTTAACAAATATTACTATGAACAAAGTACAACCAATCCTTGATACCCTACCCATGCATCCTAAAATTGAATCCCAGGAAGAGTTAACAAAACTGATTTCTGCCAATTTAGAAACTGTAGCTAACATCTTGGCCCCCATCAAAAAGAAGTCGGCAAAACCTGACATTAAACGCAACCTATGGTTTACACCGGAGCTTCAATCCCTGAAGTTGCTGACCCTCAAATCCTACCACATATGGATGACTGATAACACACCCCTGCTACTCAATAAATATAAAGCCATGGCCTCCACTTATAAAAAGGCCATTATAAAGGCCAAATATAACTTCTTCAATAACATGATCCAAAATCCTCAACACGACACAAAAGAGCTTTTCTGTATACTGAAAGAACAAGAAAGAACCAATCACACAACCACAGAGAGATCCATCACTGATGATGTCTCCTGGTGTAATGTAATGTAACAGGCTATGTATAAGAAACGAGACACTATTAAGGAAAACATCCTGGAAAAGAGCAATAACTTAAAATGTATTGAGTTCAAGACCGTGGACTGGTCCTTTCAAAGATCACTGCTCATTCCTACTCTTAACCTATCCCCTGTTACGGAAAAGGAATTAGAAATTATCATTAATCAACTTAACCCCACTAAATGTAAGAATGATATCTACACCACAATGGTGATCAACACCTGTGTCCCCTCTCTAATCACCTCTATCTGTAAATGTGTTAATGTCTCCATAATCTCTGGCATGGTTCCACAGGATCTTAAGAAGGCCTGGGTCATGCCCATTTTGAAAAAGCCTGGCGTCTCAGTCAATGTCTCAAACAACTATCGGCCTATTACTAATACGGCGTTCCTTCTTAAAATTCTTGATCATGTGGCCTATATACAAAATGCAGCCCACCTAAAGAAATATCCTGTTTTAAATGACCATCAGTCAGGGTTCCGGGTTGGCTTTGGAACTGAGACTGCGCTCTTAGAACTCAAGTCCAAGCTAATGTCCCGCATGGATCGTAATGAGGCCTCATTACTTATGTTACTTGATCTTTCGGCGGCCTTCGACCTGGTGGACCAGGATATCATGGCCACCAGGTTGTACAAAGTCGCAAACCTTTTCCCCCTTGTATGTAAATGGGTTTCATTATTTCTTAACAACCGTGATAGCAGGGTCTTTTGTGGCACAGCAGAATCCAAATCTACTACAATCACCTGCGACGTACCTCAGGGTGCCTGCACCTCCTCCTGTTTTTACAATATTTTTACAACCCCATTATTCGCAATGCTTGACCATGAGAACATAATATTCACCAACTACGCGTATGACACTCATGTGTCATCCCGCTCTCTGGCTCACATAGCTTAGATGAATCGGCCTTCAATAGAGTTTTTGCCTTAATTGAAACTTGGATGGTCCATAATAAACTGGCCCTGAATAAATCAAAAACTGAGCTGCTTGTTATAGGATCCTCACACACACTAAACAAACTTGGGCCACAGTATGACAGCTTTCAGCTGGGAGAAGAAACTATCACGTCACTGAAAAAGGTGAAAACATTGGAGGTGGCCTTTGACCAACGACTGACGATGAAGCAGCATGTCAGCAACTTGGTATCATCATGTGCCTATTACATCAAACTTTTAGCGCACATAAGGCCCCTTATATCTCAAGACAATGCGGAGACCATCGCAAGAGCGATAATAGAATCAAAAATGGACTACTGCTCAAGTCTCCTAATGGGACTTAATAAGTCTGATTGCAACAGATTGCAAGTGTGCCAAAATGGGGTGATCAGAACTGTTATGAAACTTAAATACAGAGATCACGTCATGACTGCGAGACGTGATCTCCACTGGCTGCCCGTAGAGTCCAGAATCCTGTTCAGGACTCTGACCTTAGTACAAAAATGTAGACTTGGCAACATGCCTGAATACCTACAACAGCTCCTTATTACGAGAAACAATACTAGAACATTAATATCTAATAATCAGCACCTGCTATTTGTACCGAAATGTCGAACTATTAAAGTGGCCAACTCAGCTTTCTTCTCTATTGGACCGAAGGTCTGGAATGCTCTATCTTTGGATATGAGATGCATCATTGCACTTGAGATCTTCAAGAAAAGGCTCAAGACTCACCTTTTTAATTAACTTAATCATTATCTGATGATTGTAACTCCTTCTTTTTAGCATGAACACATGTATTTTTATATGATCTTTGTTATTTGTTGTCTGTGTTTTGTAGCGCCCTCACTCCTTTGGGTCTATGGCTGCGCTATATAAATGTAATAAAGTAAAGTAAAAGAACCCGGAAGTTCATCTGGGGCAGTTGACGGAGGAAGTCGAGCACTTCTGGGAACTTTCGGGACTCCGTATGAACTGGTCTGTCTGTTTTGTTTCCATTGAATGATAGCACAAGAGACCCCCGGAATGTGCATTCTTACAGGTGGAGGAGCAGAGGTCTGTTTGATATTTGTGGAAACAGATTACCAAGTCCTGGAAAACCCTCCTGGGTGAGAACCATATGGCTTATTTGCAGGAGCTACGGATGAAGATTGGTAAGTGGTGCGCTCTGCCTATTTCACAGTTGAGAGGAATTAGCAATAGCCAAGATGGTGGTAGTGCCCAAATTGCTATATGTTTTTCAAAATGTACCTATGTAGCTGGGAATGAATAAATTACTTACCTGTAACTCTGGTTCTCCAGCATTGGTTATCTTTCATAGATTCACATGCTGTGAATATTCCCTGCCATCAGGCTGGGAATCCTCATTAACATAGAGCAGTTTAAAATTAAGCTGAAAACTTTCTGTCACTTTTGTGCTCTAGTACAGTCATTTTGGGACATACAGCCCACAATCAATAGGAATACCTCCCTTAACTCCTCCCCTGTCGGTCATCTTCAGATTTGGCAAGCGCACGTGAGTGGCAGTAAGAGCCAAAAGAAGAGCCATGCGGGGTAGGTGGGAGGATCACATGTTAATCTCTGAAAGATACCAATGCTGGAGAACCATAGTTACAGGTACGTAACTTGTTCTTTCTCCAGCATTGGATCTTTCATAGATTCACATTTGAATAGGTCACAAAGCAGAATTAAAACAATACATATGGGCGGAGGCAAGCTCCCAGCACAACTGTTACTCTCACCTGGCTCCCACAGGGCCGTCGATCTGAACTGGACAGCTGCGGTCTCCACCAATGTGACGCGTAGTGCCTAGATGACGGACTGGACTGGCCCACCTAGCTTCGTTTGCTTGGCCCGTAGCAATATTCTTCTACAAATGGAGAAAGGGAATTAACCACCCGTGGAGTTGAGCGTAAATCCCCCGCCTCCGCTGTTCTCCCCATTGATCACCTTTGATGTCCCCTCTTATAGTCTCACCTGATGGTTTGGAAAGATGAGCTCTCCATCCTGCATTGAGCGCAGGGGCGCGTAGATAACCAGTTGCTTCACTGGTTCGAAGGAATTTGTGAGTTCCAGAACATGAGATTTCCGGCAAGACGCCGTAAGTATGTAGTTCGTAAGAGTTCCAATGTCTGACTTTCACTCTTGTCCGATTCCTTGCAGGTTGCAGCTTGACCCTAGCAAAGAGTTCCTCGTGGCAACCGGTAATATTCAGGTAAGAATTTGTATTTTCCAACACAGTTCGATAAAATAATGTCAGTATGTAACCTGTTGCTTTCTCCCTTATTCAGGTGCTGAGAGAAAGTATGAAGTCTCGGGGAATAATGCCTCCAGCGGTAAAATTAGGTAAGTCTATTGTGGCGAGGAGGTTTCCCCTTGTTTTTCCCTTTGTTTCACCTTGCTGTCCTTTTGTTCCCCTTAGGTGCCGGGGTACGGCGAGGATGCAGTGGAGGCTGCGCCGACCCGTGAAGAGGAATAGTACCTCCGGTGGTAAAATCAGGTAAGTCTATGGGGGGTAACTAATATTGCCTCTGTTTATTCCCCTGGCTCACCTTACTGTTCTTGTGTTCCCCTTAGGTGCCGGAGTGCGGCGGGAACATGCAGAAGGATGCGGTGGATAATGAAGATGCTGCGAAGGCCGGTGAGTTCAGCGCGGCGCTGCAGCAGGCGAGGCGACGCACATAAAATAACTTCTTTCTTCCAGCTCGAAGGAGCGGTGGATCGGGAATTCAGGTAAGGATCAAAGGTATTGCTCTTGTTCTAACCTTGTCTCCTTCTTTCTCCCTTTTTCTAGGAGCTCCAGACTCAAGGCGGGCGTGGCAGAAGACTGGATGCTGACTGCAGGCACGGTGAGCGTTACGTTGCTGGATGCAGAATAACGCGAAGCTTGTGCTGCTCCTCGGGTGTGGTTTAAATAGCCTCCAAAGTAGTCCCAGGTAAGTATTGCTCCCCGACCCCACCCGAGTAGAAAATAGTCCCAAGGTAAAGTAGTCCCTTTCAAGCCTCTTTTGGCTTGGAGTTCTTGCAGCATGGTCTGCATCAGGTGAGTTTGCAGCATGGTCTGCATCAGGTAAGTTTTAATCTATGAGCCTGGCGCCATAGACGCCAGGACTGCTCCCAAATGGCCCCTAGCAGGGGTTGTTAGGCTTGCTTGGAATAACTTGATGCCTGCTTCCGGGGCTGCTGGACTTGATCTGGATCCCCGGGGGTAGGCATCATGACAACAACTCACCAGTGGAAACTTACTAACCTCACGAAAAAAGGTTCGGCAGAACCGACTGGCCAACTCTAGACTCTTCTGTGGAATCTCTGTCGAAACAGCAGAACCTGGTGAATATATGCACCGATCTCCAGGTGGCTGCAAAGCAGAGGTTAGGTAGCGGGATCCCAGAGAGGAAAACTGTGATAGCAGCTACCGCCCTGGTGGAGTGAGCCCAGAGCCTGCCGGGGACAGGTCTGCCGGCCTGTTTATGGCAGAAGGAAATGCAGGCTGCAATCTATCTTGAAATGCAGGACTTTGACAGAGCCTTTCCCGGTCGGAAGGTCTAAATTACACAAACAATTGATCCGTAGAACGAAATGACTTAGTACTCGCCACATAGTATTTGAGGGCATGCACCACATCCAGCGTTTGCAGTGTTTGTTCTGCTGGGCACGTTAGTGTGCTGAAGAATACGGGGCAGAACCACTTGTTGATTGAGACTGAATGAGGACGGCACCTTAAGCATAAAAACTGAGTTAGTACGCAGAATAGCCTTGTCCTTGTAAAACGTCAAATATGCCGGTTTACGGGAAAACGCCTGGATTCCACCCAATCAACTGGCCGATCTTATGGCCACCAAGAAAGCGGTTTTCCAGGAAAGATACTTGATGGATGCCTGGTTCATAGGCTCAAAAGGCAGCTTCATGAGCTTTGTGTCATGGTCACAGGCCCCAGAACACAAAAACCACACCATCTAGTGATGGGGGCAATGGGTCATTTGACTCACATATGTCCCTTTGGGACCCATAAACACAGGGTGCCTGGCTAGACTCAGTCCTGGCGCCTTTGGCACCTGGCTCATATAGAGATGTGAGCAGGACACTTTATTGCAGTGCAGGAGTGCTTTTACTTTATTTCAGTGCAGGAGTGCTTTTATTTTACAAGAACTTTCCAGGAGCTGAAAGCCTTTATTCCGGAGAACATCCTCATGTGCCGACTCATCGGTTGTGGCTCCCTAGGCCTGGTCTTCATGTGCTGACTCATCGGGTGTGGCAGGGTGTGGCAGGCAGGCTGAACCTAGTGGGCGTGGCTTCAGAAGCTCAGCTATATAAGCTGCTCCATCCTTAAGGCCGGTCGCGTTACTGTGCACTAGCGTGCAACGTGACTCTCACAGCCTCTTGGACCAGTTTACTTACCTTTGAAACCAAGCATTCTCCTGCATACTCACCTCCAGGAAACCGGTGCTTCATCGCTTCATCTGCAGACTCATCTCCTGACATCCAGTGATCTTGATCCCAACGCCGCAGCACTGCACTCTGCATCCACGAAATCGGACCCTGTGAAGAAGAAGAAAGACAAGGTTAGAACATCCGTCCTAGGGCCGCGCCGCATTTGAACCCTGCGCGCCCCCTAGTTAACAATTTACCAGCTACTGAACCGCTGCAGCTTCGTTCCTCATTCCCTCCGGCTGCCATCTCGAGCTCCGCAGCTTCTGCCGGGCCGGCAACATCACCTGCAAGGGAAGAAAGCAAGAGAGCAAACATCAAAAGTGGAACGGACAGTAATACAAGACAACTAACTTTACAATACAACAAAAACAGACAAGGAAAGACAAAGGCAAATAGGAACACTTACCTGAAGTATAGTGGTTTAGACACAGCAGGACTGGACAACCACGTGCAAGGGACCAGTGAAGGAACTCGGTCCAGATCATACAAGCGACCCTGCCAGAAGCAGCAGGACAGAGTGCTCGCCCAAACTAATCAACAGGTGAGCTTTCCAGGGACAGTGCATCCCACGGGTACCACGGTTTGGAAGAAGGGGTCTAGAAGGGGGTCAGGCGCACAAGCTGGCATACTCATGGCCCCTATTCTCCACACAGGAGCAGTCCTGAGCAGCATCACCTATTAGCACCAGTCACCACACAAGCGCAGAGGATGAAGCCAGACCTCACCGACCTCACCCCCGGGAGGGCTGCAACCGTGCCACAACGCCCCCGTAGAGACCAGGTGAGCATAACACTTTGCGAGGAGAACATACAGTTCCCATGCTGGAGCTGGGGGCGATGGATAGGTGGAAAAGACCGGAACAGCCCACGAAAGAACTCCTTCCCCAACCGGTGGGACCACAGGAATGGCACCCCTGCAAAGCGGTTGTACCTGGAGATTGCAGCCAGGTGCACTTTGATTGCAGAATGCGTCAAGCCCGACCGAGCAAGGGACAACAAAAAAGGTAAGATATCTTGTGGCCGGATGGCCTGAGCCCGCAACTGATGGTTCCACTTGCTTTTGTAGCACTTCAAAGTGGATGGAGCTCATGCTCGGGCCAGGACTTCTTGGCAGTCTTGTGGAAGGGACAGGGATCCAAATTCTAAGAACACAGGAGCCAGGCCGTCAGATTGAGTGTGGCTGGGTCATGGTGTAGCACCGCCCCTGCTGGACAGGAGAGCCTGGTGTGGATGCAGCTTGAGAGGAGCAGCTGACGAGAGGGCAAGGAGGCTGGAGTACCAAAACTGTGTTGACCACGCAGGGGCCACTAATATCAGTTTGCACCAATAAAGTCTGAAGGTGTGGATGACTCGAGGTACCAGCAGGATCAGGGGAATGCATACAGGAACTTCCGCTCCCATTGAAACTCAAAGGTGTCCCCCAAGCTCTCCGGATGGGGAAATCGGCTGGCAAGGGTCTTGCACCAACTGTTGTAATAGGTGGAAAAAAGGTCGATCTCCAGAGTTCCCCAGTTCTGGGACAACAGGTGAAGTTGATCATCGTGCAGCTACCACTCATGGAAAGAGTGCAACTCCCTGCTGAGGTACTGCGCTAGGGTACTCTGAATTACCGAGAGATGGCGGGGAATGAGAAACATGTTGTGCTGCAATGCCCAATTCCAGAGAGCCTGAGCCTCCCTGGATAGCTGTGGGGACCTTGGTCCACCTTGCATGCAGACCTAAAGCATTGATGTTGTATTGTCGGTGTAGATCCGTACCACTTTCCCCACTAGTAGAGGGAGGAAGGACTTCAAGGTCCAGGAAATATCCTGGAACCCCAGGAAGTTGATGTGCCGGTTCTTTTCCTCTTGGACCAAAGGCCTCTTGTGTGTTGATCCTGAAAGTGGGCTCCCTAGCCCCCCTCCAGTGAGGCATCTGTCGTAATGGTGGCCAGATGGTCCGGCAGCCTGAAAGGAGCATCCTTCGCCAGATGTTCCCACACTGACCACCAATGAAAGCTCTGCCTGAAAGCCTGTGTCAGAACAATGCGGTCGTCCCAGGACCCTGAGGCCTGTATGCCCCGGACATCCAGGAATTCATGCACAGGTTGCATGTGCAGCCTGCAGTGAGTGATCAAAGGGATGCACGATGAAAACAACCCCAGCAAAAACGTGTAATTGTGGACTCGGGTCACCTGGGCATGGCTGAGGCAGTGCACATTCGCCAGAAGAGCTGCCACCCTCTCGTCCGAGGTGCAGGTTCAGGTGTCAAGTCTCGCTTCGAAGTAGAGTGCCTGTCTTGAAGGACTCAGGCGTGACTTTGGGAAGTTTATGGTGAATCCTAGCTGCTGCAGACACTGAATGGTGGCCATGGTGTTGACTTCTGCCAGCCGGTAGAAGGGTGCTCTCTCCAACCAGTTGTCTAGATACAAGTATATGTGGATGCCCCTCTGCTGCAGGTGTGCCACCACTGGCACAAGGCATTTGGTAAAAACTTGTGGGGCAGAACGCAGGACTTGGATTGATAGTGTATTCCTGCCACCATGAAGCGTAGGTAGCCCTGGTGTGAGCGGCGAATAGGGATGTGAAAATAAGTATCCTCGAGGTCGAGGGAGGCCAAGAAATCTCCTGGCAGTAGCTGGGACAGAATTTGTTGCAGTGTCACTATACAGAACGTTTGTGCCTTTAGGAATTTGTTTAGCACTCATAGGTGTAATATAGGCCTCCAACACCTCACTTGTTGTGAAGTGGCTTTCTTCTTACCAGGAAGTCGCGGGAGTAGAGTCCTGTGGCCACCTCGTCCTTTGGCACATTCTCCAATGCCCCATTTTGTAGCGGAGCCTGCACTTCTTGCAGGAGGAGGTGTTGCAACCTCTCTGGCTTGTGTGTGGGAGGAATGTCCGGTGAAACATCTACAAACTCCAGCGAGTGACCCTGCTAGAGGTGGGATAGCACCCATTCGTCGGATGTGATGTTTCTGCATTCCTTGACAAATATTAAGAGTCGTCCTCTTACCGGGGTGCTGAAGCGGGAGGATCGGGCCCTGGGCTGGTCTTGGTTGCTTGTTATGCTGGGCCCTAGATTAGGAGGAGCCACTGTAGGACTTGGACTTCTTCCTATACTGGTCCCCTGAGGAGTATGGTGACTTGTAGGAAGACTAAGATGAGTACGTCGAGCGGTTGTCCTGCAAAGTTCTACCATAATGTCCTTTCCCAGAGCTAAAGGACTGGCTCCTTTGTGGTAGTGTGTCTAGGGAGCAAGCAGTCTCTGTGTCTATTTAATAGACTGCAAAGCCTCATCTACCTTCTTCCCGAATAGGTCTTTTCTGTTGAATGGCACATCTACAACCCAGGATTGGATACCAGGTCTAAAGTGGATTTGAGCCATCCTTGCCTGTGAAGGACCGCTCCATCCCCAAGCTGGTGAAAGCCATTGTTGGCGATGTCCACTGAGACAGTGATGGCATGGTCTGATGCCAATTTGCCCTCATGGCAGATGTCCATAGCTTCCTACTTTTTGTCATCCGGCATAAACTCTAGTATGGGGCCCATCTTGTATCACAACTCACAATCATAACGTGCGACGATGGCCATTGCATTTGTCGTCCTTATAGTCGTGGCTGCAGTGGTAATTATTATCTTGCCAAAGGCATCCAGGTGATTTGTCCTCCTTGTCGGGGGAACGGAGCATGAGGATGACGGTTTGGCTGACCTCTTCCTGGCGGCAGCAGAAACAACAATGGCAGGCGAGAGCACTCTCTAGGGCCCTGTACTTTTTGTCAAAGAGGTCCTTCTTTTCCGGGGCCTTAGCAGGGTGGACCAAGGTGACTATGCCATCCTCCCAAACATCCAACAGCGGAATGGACATCACCGATTTTCCGCACTGTTCCCTGCATTGAGACAGTACACTGTCATTGCGCTGCTCCGCTGGGGTAAGGACGAACATCTTAGCCGCACTGGCCATAAGTGCGTCAAAGGCCCCTACCTCATCAGGGGGCGAATCTCTAGTCGGGATATTATCTGATTCACCATCGTCAGCAATGACATCTTCAAATTCAACAGTGTGGCACAAATGTGTGGATGCCACGTCCTCCAGGTGGTCGTGATCTGTGTCTGTCCCTTTATCTAACAGCTGCTGGGGCCTTGACAGGCATTCACCCCTCCTGGGGGGGGGGGGGTGCGGAATGTCATCATCCTCCCTGGATGGCCCAGGGACCTCTGTGGGAGGCCGACGAGGCAGTACCGGGACTGGAACTTCTGTTACAAAGTTGGCAGGGAGCCTTTGTTGCAAAGTTGCCACCAGCATGGTGGATAAAATGTCCAGCGACATGTCCCTCTGGGGAGGCAATGGTGGAGCTGGGTGCATCAGAGACAAGTTGTCTTGCCTTGGAGATGTGTACAGGGGTGGTAATACTGGCAGTCTCATTAGGCTTGCGTCACCCCATGGGGAACTAGGTTGCCTTCTAGGAGGTGGTGTCCTGTGTGATGAGGAAGATGGAGGTGACATGGCGGCCTCTTCATCGTGCTCCTACACACCTCCAGAGGAAGAGAGACGTGGCTCTACTACGATGGCCCCTTCTAGTAGTACTGCCACTCCAAGCTTCATGTACAATGCTCGTGGAAGAGCCGCCAGTGCTGGCACCATGCTGGTAGGGGTGTCAGAGACGTTCGTCACTATAGCAGTGGTGGTGATCATGTGTGAAGCCACAATGTTTCCCGTCTATGGATGAAGACCGGTCCTTGTGCGAAGATCTTGGCTTGTCTTCAGAAGCTTCCTTGTGCTTCCTCTTGCTGGTGGTGTGGACTTCATGCGACTTAGACCTCTTACTAGAGGTGGTTCGCTGGCCCGTCCTGCCCTGCTGAAGGAAGGTATGGTTCCATACAGATGCAGAGTCAGAGGCCTTGCCAGCGTCGTCGAGCCACACGATGTGACGGCAGTGACAATCCCTTAGCGTCTTGTTGGAGAACAACCTGCAGATTTCGCACCCCTGAATGACATGGTGAGGGTGAAGGCAGTAGGGGCAGCCGTCGTATTAGTCTTCCACATAGCCATTTTTCTGTCTGCAGTGGGCACAGGCCTTGAACAGGCTATTTCTTCCTTGTCGACTTAGCCATGAGGTAGGCCCAACTACGCAGATGACAGGTCATCAAAGATTACAGGCAGAGGCAATGGTGCACTGACCCAGCAACATTGCCGTCAGCGCCGGTCGTCAAGAAGATGTCAAAAAAGATGTCATTTTTCGTTGAAAATTATTTAAAAGTCAATATTTTATCAAGAATAGTTGAAGAGGGACTATATGAGGACTCTTTACACTACCGTGCGGTAACAAATCTGAAGAGGAATTAAGGGAGGTGTTTCTATTGGTTGTGGGCAGTATGACCCAGAATGACTGTACTTCAGCACAAAAGTGACTGAAAGTTTTCAGTTTAAGTTTAAACTGCTCTATGTTACCAAGGATTCCCAGTCTTACGACAGGAAATATTCACAGCATGTGAATCTATGAAAGATCCAATACTGGAGAATGTTTGCAGACTTGCAGCGTTTGATGGTTAAATTGTTGTTGCATCCAAAACATTCCCGGATTAAATAGGACACGCTGACCAAAACATATGTGGATGGATGGTTGGGTGTGCCTGATATGGCGTCATACTTCCTGAAAGCACAACTCCAATTCGCTATGTACTGGATGCCGGGTGCTGCTCTTTATTCCCACGTGCGCATTGAGCATTGCTCGGTCTGCCCTTATTCACTGAAAAGTTCATTACTGACGTTGAAGGTGCATGATCGGTGTACATTTGATCCGGTGGCTTGCATGTTCTATCTGTAGAAGAGGGTGCTTGAAGGTGGAGTACCCTTACGCCCCGATGCTTTGAATAGTTTTGCAACCTACGTGTGATACAACATTGGCTAGGGAATGGGAAGGACTGGATATCAGATTCATGTTGGATACGTATCCTCAGGGGGTCAATTTGTGGAGAAGGTGGGTCGTGATTCTGTCATGGGTATCTGTATCATCGTATGAGCGTGGCGTTTAGGGCGTGGTCTTGTTCCTTTCCGCAGGAGCCGGTAGTGGTGTCACAGTTGCATCACCTTGCAACTTCAGCTAATGTGGGGCATGTAGTCTGAAGAGGGATGGCTGAATCCTACCCTTGTTCCCAGTCCCATCAGATACATGGCCCGAAAGAAGAACCGAAGATATCATGATCGGCCATACCATTTTCACCGATTCCTAGTGTTCATATGATAGACAAATATGTCGAAAAATACCCACTAAGCCCAACATACAGCACAGGAGCAGGGCAACCCCTGCCCAGAGTTGACAAGGAGCCTCAGGATGCAACCAAGGAGACCTCAATTGACAGTATTGACTAAAGCGCCACAAAGCCATGTTGACGTTGTTAGAGACACCACGACATAGCAGCGTTAGACAGGAAGCACACATGCCATCCGCACATCGGGACATAAAACACGCACCTGAATAAATTAAAGAAAGATGCGGAACAGTCCTATAAGTTAGAGGACAGATGCATATACATACTGCCTTTTGCGTTTATTATTTTGTCATTAGCTTAACTGCAGCAACGTAAGAAGCAAGAGATCCTGAGCTAGCTTGCAGATGCTTACTTGCAACTAATCTATGGGACTGCAGGAGCACCCATGGGACCTGACAGAACCAGTGTATTACTAACGTATGGAGGACTATAGAATAACACAAACATGTAGAAGGCATGCCATGGCTTAGGAAAATCACAGTAGGCCACAACTGTCTCAGTAAGAGCTGAGCTGAATTCAAGCTGAACAGAAGATGCAACCAAGTGGGACAGGGCCGGCTGCCAATGCCACCAAGAAAGGAGTGACATTCCATTCCCTGAACTGCAATAACACCAGATACAATAAATGTGAATAAATCCACATAAATCTGAGTAATTTGAAGCTCCAGAAGCCCAAAACATGGTCTCTGAACACGTGACTCAGCAGCTTGGATGATGAATCGAAACCAGCACTGGGAAAGAGGAACGATCTCACGCCACCAGACAGAAGCTTGCAACAAAGTCCTTACAGCAAGAGACAAGATTTGCATGATGGTAACGGGCACTCACATAGACTTTGGTGGTGCACACGCGATACAATGCAGACACATAGTTGTTCTTAATACCTTGAAGAGGTACACCTCGAGCTGGGAATAATTTTGGATCCCAGGCCTCGGGACGCCAGCTCTAGCCAATCACAGTTCAGGACCCTAGGGGTGGGTAGCAACAGGCAAGAACCAATGATTCGACCCTCATAGTGAAACATTGTTTAGTAACAGCATATTGGGATGGGCCAAGCCTGACATCTGACATGGGAGAGCCAGTAAACTAACACGTATAAGGTCCAGTATAGGTGGACTACCACTCAACACCCAATCCCAAATGGAGATAGGTTTTCTGGAAAAGGGCCCAGGTTCTGATGTTTTCATGATGCAAGATTCCATCCAAACTGGCCTGCGAGCCAGAGCTCACTGAGACGTTCCAGGATTCCTGTCTATCCTTTTACTGATCCTTATGGGTTTTTGCTGTAATAAACCGCAGTTGAACTTGCTGTCTGGCTGGGTCTGCGTTCCTTTTGGGGGAAGGTGTTGGGCCATCACTAAGTTTGCTAACTCCTAGTAGTCCCCAGACCTACCTGGGAGTTCATCCCCAACAAGTCTCTTCCATTTATGGGGTGGTCATGCATGGTACCCCGAAGGTGGCTTTGGGTTGCAGAATGAAAATGGAAGGCGGATATTGGGTCGCAGTTTTCTGACAAACAGTTGGCTGCTATGTACGCATACCAGGGCTGTTGATAGTAGACTTAAACTTATTCAATTTAAGACCCTGCATAGGGCGTGTGTGGCGGCTGGGCGGCTCAGGTTGTTTGATCCCAGTAAAGATGATAGATGCCCGCAACGTCGAGCAGAGGCAGCAGACTTCAACCATATGTTGTGGACATGCCCTCACATTAATGATTATTACGAGGATGTTCAGTTATGAGGTCCCCTGTGATATACTTTGTTGTATGTTTGGATAGCTTGTGGGGCTATCGAAAGGCTATCGTAAGTTACTAACTGATGGTATGATATTAGCGTGGAAATGTCTCTTGTTGAGGTGGACCAGCTCTATTCCTTCTACGCCTGCAGTGTGGCTGGCGGACATAACTTGGTTCTGTGACATGGAGCACGAGTACTGTGCACGGATGGCAGGGGTTAATAGGCAGAGGAATATCTGGTATCCCTTCACGTTTCTTTGTACTCAGCAGAAAAATGCAGGGGAACCATGGGCCTTTTTGGAAGGGTGCACAGATGTGGGTTACTGCTTGTGGAATGGTGGGACAATGTGCTGTTGAGTATCGTTCGATGGGTTATCCCTGTAAGTCGCATTGCTCAGTTGAATTGTGCCATTTCTGATTGTACCTGTACGAGACGTGAACCTTAATAAATAAAGAATCAATAATATCCTACCATCCCAGGAAGGCCCTTAAGTCTTGTTTGGTCTTTGGTACGGGGGTGTCTTTTACAGGTTGGACTTTTTCTATCTGGGCTGGACCAACCCATTACTGACAAAGATCCCCAAATACTTCACTGCAGATTGGGCCAGAAGACACTTCTTTGGGATGGCCATTAATCCAGCTTGTTGTAAAGCTTTCGTGTCTTTATACAGATGACTCATATGCTCCTCCCAGGTTTTACTATGGATAATTATGTCATCTTTGTAGGCCCCACAGAAACTAGGATAAGGTCTTGATACTCTATCCATTAGTCTTTGGAAGGCTGCGAGTGCACCATGGAGGCCAAAGGGAAGTACCCTGAACTGAAACAGTCCTCCAGGGGTTGAGAATGACGTTTGTGTCTTATCTCCAGGGTTCAGCAGGACCTGTCAATTGTCCTTGGAAAGATCGATCCTGGAAATATGAACAGCTGCGCCTAGTTTATCGATCAAATCATCTATTCTGGGCATAGGATAATTGTCAAACTGTGACACAGCATTTTATTTCCGAAAATCAACACAAGATCTCCAAGACCGATCAGGTTTTGCCACCAGAACTATTGGCGAGGACCATGGACTCTCAGAGGGCTCGCTTATATCAGCCAGAAGCATTTTCTTCACTTCCTGGAGGATGATCTCTCTTCTAGCCTCAAGCATTCTGTATGGTTTTAGGTTCACCACTTTTCCTAGAGGGGTATGGGTGTGGTGATAAAGGCCCTTAACCTTCCCTGGTTATTCATTGAAGACATCTGGAAATTGGGACAACAGATCTTCAATGTTATGTTGTTGTGCTATCGGGAGGTTTGGTGATACTAAATTATGTCTCTCCCATTCATTGGTTAACAGACTGGCCATCACCACAGAAGAAGACTACTGGGTCCTCCTTCCACTCTTTCAAGATATTAATATCGGAGATCTAGGACTTGAGTCTTCCATCTGGCTAGGACATGTTCTAGTTAAATGGGACAGTCTGCTCTAACACTTCGTATGGTCCATGCCATCGAGAGAGCATCTTGTCCTCGGATGTATGGATGGGTAACAAGAACTCCTGTCCAATGGAAAAAGAGCAGTTAACCGTCTCATGGTCGTGCAACCCCTTTTGATGCTCTTAGGGTTTATTCAAGTGGGAATGTACTAGGTCTCTGATGATTCTCATGTGCTCTCTTATTCTGTGGGCGGTCTGGGATAAGGGTAGAAGAGCTTCCTCCCTTTCTTCCCAGATCTCCCTAAGCATATCCAACACATCCATGGGCTCACATCCATATAAAAGTTTGGAAAAGGGTACCTCTATTATGGGTAGAGGTTGAAAGAGAGCTGGAGCGGGAAGGTGTTGGGTAGTTTTCTGACATAATGTAAAAATCCCTGGCCAGTAGAACCTGCTTACTACCTGTTCCTGGGTCTTACTGCCCCTATGTGCCCCGAGGTAAGGTGTGCATTGGTAATTTCTAAAACTATTCTGCAATGCCTCTTTGGAACCACTATCTGTGAGCATATAACACCTTCTAGGGTTGTATCTCCCCTGTGCAATAACCCCACTTGAAGAAAAAGAAAGCAGTTTCTCCTCTTCTTCCTTCTATCAATACCTCCTTTTGAAAGGCATCTGTTAAAATGGGATCATTGCCTTGAGTAAAGGCGAGGTCTGGCATGATCTTAACTTCCTCAGTCTCTGCTTGGGAGGAGGATGTTGTTGCTTTGGGTTATTCGCTTATGCCTGATTCTCCAAAGCCCTTTTTGCCCCTATCGGTCTGGTCTTGGTCAGGGACTTCAAGTAGGTCAGGGAATCCCGCCTTTTTTAATATCTCTTGTGCAATCTTATCCCCTACCTTAATATGGTAGGGTTGTTTCCCATTGTTTTGTAGGAGGACCTTAACATTTCCCTTATAATCAGGGTCCATCACCCCAGATAAGATATCCAAGCCATACTACCAAGCTAGTCTTTTTGTCCCTTTACTGGCTTCCAAAACTAGACCTGTAGGTATGATTTGCCATTCCCTGGGATTTATAACAAAGTCTAGACTGCTAAATAAAAACAAACTCGTAGTTAAACATACAAAACGTGCTCACCTTGGAAGCATGACCACATGGAACAACACAGGTTCGATCTCCGGGTCAGCGCTTAGAAACCTCTGGGTATTAAGCGTGTTATAAATAACCTATCATATCATTTGTATTTTTGGGTTCCAGCCCACTTGTTATATTTCTTCCTCTATTGCAGTGGGCCCTCAACTCTTATACTTTCCACTGGTGGGCTTTGCCCATTTTCATCTGGGTCACAGACCCTCTTCCTTGGTCTTGGCAGGATCCTTGTCCCTTTGTGACCTAGTGTCCAGATGGACAGACCGGTATACTCCCTTGCCTGGTACAGTGCCACCTAGGTGCACTCTCAATGCTCGGAAATTACTCTATGCCTCTTCTGTTACTTCCTTGTACCCCTCGGGCATATTTATCTGCTTCACAAAGTTTGTAATATACTGTATATTCTCTTTTTCACCCCACTGTCCTCTTCAGGATGTTCATATTGGGTTCATAAGGTTTGTATCTGTTTGTATGCTTCGTTTTTCTTCTCCTTGTAGTCTTCAGGGTGTTTTAATAAGGTTGGCAACGTTTTTTATTAAATTGCATAGGATCCCTTTCACCCTCTTGGGCTCTCAAGGAAGTTGTCATGAGGTTTATCAGCTCCCTCAATGCCACCACCTCAGACCGGTCCAGTCCTTTCCCTGCCTTTGGGAAGCCTCAGGCAGTCTCCGGTCTATTCTGGAGGTGGAATGAAGCTTCTTCGTTCCTACCGCGCTCAGCGTTATCATTCTCTCAGCACTGCAGCCTCAGTGTCTGTCTCATCATCGGCTGCCCACGCCTTTGCTCCTGGTTGGTTTTTGCCAGTCTGGCTTTCCATGTCTCTGCCACCGGTCAGGTCTGCCTCGTTAGGACCTCTCGGGTACCTGTGACTGTTTGCGTCCCTGTCCCGAGACTTCATGCTCCTCGGTACAGGGCCAGCCTCTCTTTCCCTGTTCCTTCAGGGCTGGCTTCTCGACCTGGTAATGAGTCCCTCTTTCCTTTTTGCCATTAGGCTGGCCTTTGGACAGCTGCAGCGAGTGTGTTGGTTCCGTGGTGGGCTTTCGCCTCCTTGCTTCATCTTGCTCGTCACAGTAATATTTTACATCAGGCTTGGGTGAGTCTCCATCTTCCTCGTCCCAGTCTTATTAAGGATGGCCTCTGCTAAACCATGACAAATCGTAGTGTGGGGAATTAGGGGGACTTGAGTGGAGGTGAATGGATACTGCATTCTCCCAGGTTCATTGTCACCCATCCCATGAAGGATTTCCCCTCCCATGAGATCTGCCCGCTGAGTACCACCGCCAGGGGGACTATCGGGTAGCGCCCTCACCTCCCTGACCTCATGGAAAGGGGCCTTCACCATGGAAGAAGTGACAATTCCCTGGGATTTGTCACAGTGTGCAAAGCCTGCGTCTGCTAAGGATAGCAAATATGGAGGATCTGAGAAGGCTTGATTCGAAAAGGGTCGACCTGTTGCGAATGACGCTCTATTGTAAAACGCTTCCACTTATGCCTGTAGCATGATGGAGTAGATGGAGCCATAGCCTTCACCAGGATGGCACAGCATTCTAAAGGCAGTGCGTAATGTCCAAACTCTAGGGTCTCGTCAACCGTTTTACCAAAGAGGTCGACACAGTCAAAGGGCATGTCGATGAACTTAGATTGCGCGTCAGGGCAGAAATTCATGGCCTTCAACAACCCCTGGTGCCTCAGAATGGCCCCATTTCCCATCTGGTGGAACCCTGTATCCGCAATATCCAAGGCGTGATCAGATGCAGCTTTACCCTCATGTAGCAAGGCCAAAGCTTCATCCCTCTTGCCGTCAGGTAGGAAATCCAAGATGGGACCCATCTCATACCACAATTCCCAGTAAAACTGGGAAGTAATGGCCAATGAGTTTGCACCCTTGATCGTAGTAGATGCTGTGGTAATTACCCACTTTACGAAAGCATCCAGCTGCTTTCCCTTCTTGTCAGGGGGAAACATGGATGGGGAGGACAGGTTAGCAGATCTCTTCCTTACTGTAGCCGAGACCAAAGAGTCTAAAGATGTCTGAGTGCGAAGATACTTGGGCGCTGTGTCTGGAACTTTATATTTCTTTTCCAGACGATCCTTCATCGATGGTGCCGAAAAAGGGTTTTTCATGACCAATAAACCATCGTCCCAGATGCCATCTAGCACAAGGATGGCCACCACTGATTTTCTAGAGGCTTCTTTTTTCTGTTCCGTGTAGAGGGTACCTCAGGAGGTTCTCCATCCGCTAGCACTTGGTCATCATAATCATCAGTAGTAGCATGGATCCCCTGTGACGTGTCTGTGTGCAGACTGGTATCCGTGTCCGTGAGAGCAGCCACTGGACCTGACAAACGTGGCCCTAGTTTAGGAGGCAGAGGCTGGGGGATTACATCTTCCCGTGCAGGTCGTGATGGAGGACTCCTACTAGGGGCACCTTGATGGGCCGGAGGAGGTAGGCGGTGTTGCAGTTCCGTCACCAAGGTTTGCAAAGTGGACAAGATGTCTAGTGACAAATCCCTAGGTGCTGATGGTGTTCCCATGGGAACTGCAGGCACAGCGATGAGTGCAGAAGGTGTCAGGAAGCAGGTCAGAATGCAAAAGGTACTGGCGGGTACAGTGGGTATTTTGGGGGCTTCAAGAACATACAGTAAAAAGACTCATGGCAGATGCCATACATGCCATTCTTGTAGGTGTGAGCTGCTCAGGATAACACCCATGGTCAGGCATTATTGCACTGGGAGAAACCAGAGCCAGCAGAACATAATACACAAAAGAGAACCAGGAAAGGACTTGCCTTTCTCAGCAACCCCAGAGGAACTGCTATTACCAGCAGCCCCAGTAGAAAAGACACACAGGAAGGGAGAAACAGGAAAAGGACTTCAACCACCAGCAGCCCCAGCATTGAGGTCACAGAGCCTGGATGCTCCGAGGACCACGTCTGCATCAGTGTGCATGCACGTGCAACGAACGCTTGTTCGTGCTTGCGTGCTCTGCCTAGATTGGGGCACCAGAGACTCTCTCCAGACAATACTCACAGTGGGTCCTGAATCCTGACCATGCCCCACTCTACAAGAGATAAGTGCTGCGGCAAAGCCGCTCCTTGTTTTAGCACATTAGTACTAACTGCATGCAAACATTAACCTGAGTCATCGGGTCCCGAAGGCACCAGGTCTCGTTTGCACACTAACCCGCATGTGACGATCAAGTTAATAACGTTATTGAGAAAACAATGGCATTAATCTGATACGATCCGTTTGATCACAATGTTTATTTTGGCCAAACACCTAATTTGTATATTTCTGGCAGACTGCAGAAACCAGTATTACGGCATACAGCCATCAGCTGTGAACCAGGAGACAGCGCAGAACCATGCCTCATAAAACAGAGGACAGCGAAGCTAAGTGTTTTACGTTTTTGGGTACTAACGAATGTAGATGCAATGCTGCGCAGTGCAAATCAATGCAATGCCAAAGGAGACTAACAGGAAAGGTTGGTTCACAGACTAATGTGCCAAAGCAGTGTGTTAGCCAAATCAGTGTGTTAGCCAAAGGTGTGTGTTAGCTAAAGTGGTAACTGAGTCACCAAAAACCTAGGGTTACTAGGAGTGCACTCTAATAATTTCTTGGGCAATGTAACTCAGTGAAGTAACTAGGTGATGCCATCGGTCATCATGGTTGAACAACAACTCAGAAATTCCTCTGAGTGTCTACATTTTTGTGTGAATGCATGCCAGTGTGTGTATGCATACAACCAATCTGCTAGAGCCAAGGAGCATACTTTTTCTGTTATACCCATACCTATCCACAACCTCTCCCTAACCCTCTTCCTGGTTATCCTCACAACCCCTTCCAATCCAATCCAATCCATGGACCCTAACCCTCTTTTCCTGTTGGCGTCATGGCTTACCTGTGTTACTATTAGTGCAGGCCCCAAGACTCTCAAGGGGAGGAAGGAGTTAGTGCTGCCTCTGCGTGAGAACCTGGGACCTGACATGGTGGAAGTGGTAGACGTACTGGTTGATGAGGTGCTGGAGGACGCACCGGTTGATGAGGTGCTAGTAGAAAAGGGTCAGGCTGCTCTTATATCTCCTCCTGATCCAAAAATTAAAGACTCCAGAGGCTCTTCTTCCAACGTACTACCCTCCTGTAGCATTTAGACAGGTGGTGTTGCAATGGCCATAGGCACCAGAGAAAACAGCTGGGCACGATGGTCGAAACCATGGACGGGGTGGTCGACAGTTCAATCGTAGACAGCACAGTCGTGGTAGATTCATCGACTCATCGACGGGGCCATCGACGGGAGTGTCGTCGACAAAGAAAATGGCTCAGATGACGATTTGTGCTTGTGGCTCGTCGACAGTGTTGTCGTCGTCAATGTCGTAGATGTTAATGGATGTTGTTTGCTGGACGACTATGATCCTGTCATGGTGATCATGGGTGTTGTTATCGTGGACAGAGCCATCGATGGTATGAATGATGGTGTCGTGGCTGCCATCGTAGCTGTCGACGGAAGGGCAGTTGAGGTGTGTGACTTATGCCCATGTGCCCTTTTTGGTTTCTTCTCCTAGGAAGTGTCCTCTTGAGACCTCAAACTCTTCGTAGAGGGAGTTTTTACTGCAGAGCTGCCAATCCTGACAGAGGCATGACTTTGCACCGAGGCCGAGTCCAGATCCTCACCGACAATGGATCCCAGTTCCCGGCAGTCCCAGATGAGACCGATGATGAAGAAAAAAGTTTGAAGATATACCAAACATAGATGAGAAAAGTTTCTATTTAGATGAGCGAAACACAGGGACTCCCAACACGTAAATGTGAACTAAGAAATCTGAAGATGGCCACCAGGGATGGAGCTAAGGAGGTCTAGTGCCATTGGATGGTGCAGTACGAACCAAAGTGAAAGCAATGGGCTATCTAAGAGACCAGCATTTTCTTAAGCTGTAAAGCTAAACTGCTTTAACATTACTGAGGATTTCCAGCCTGACAACGGGGAATAGCCATGAGCATGTGAATCCATGAAAGATCCCATGCTGGAGAAAATGCAATTTTAATATTGGGAGAACTTGCCATGAAGAGTACACAATGCACTTACCCCAGCCTTAGGTGCAGTGTACTCTCTGTACATACCTGCCATTAGCTGAATTACCTGAATTGTATTGGCTGATGTTAGGTGAAAGGTTTGCTACCTGTATATCATGCCTATCATTAGGGTGAAGAGTGCGTGACTGAGTAGCTACCAGTAAATGAAGGGTTTGGTTACTTTGTGCAATCAGCCTTGTGAACAGGATCGTTGGTGGCAGAGTGTCGGAGAAAACCTTGAGTCTTAAGCACACACAAAGCCGGCAGTGGTGAGCACATCTGGCTTCGCAATTGCAGGCGGTATGATTTTGTTCTGCAGGGACTTCACAATAGAAACCGTATACTCTGACTGCCGAAAGCCAGTGACTTTGTCAATGTTTTTTGTATATGTGAATGTTTTCCAGTGCTTCTTCCATTTAGAAAGTGGTTTTTAGGATGCTCTTCCCTTTGCACTAACCACGTGCCTGTCTGATGACCGGGCTGATGACCAAACAATGAAGATGTCAATGGAACCCGAAAACCATTTTCTTTAAGGCAACCAGTTGGCCTTTTGGACTGGTAGCTGGTTCTGCAGCTCTTACCCTAGTCTCCGATCCTCCTGAATGACATGGCCCACATGTTGTCAGCGGCGTCCCTTCCATTCTGAATTATTAAAGATCAGCATGTATGCATTAAATCAATCTCTTCTGTAGAAACTATGGGCCTCATTAAACAGACGGCGGTGGACCAAGGTGCTAATAGCACCTTGTTCCATGCCGGTAAAATACCGGCACCGCCTTGGTGGAAAGGGGAATTACTGCCCTATTCCAAGGTTGGTGGGGCGGTAATTCCCCCTTCCCCCATTGCCCTTCCCCATTCCCATTTTTGCCCCATAGTGCATAATGGGAATGGGGAAGGTGCCAATTACGGCACCGCAAATTGCGGTACCGTAATTAGCTCCCTGGTCCCTTTGCGGGTTGGTTTTTAACACCTGCAAAAAGCAGGCGCTAAATTCTCCAACCCGCAAAGGGACCTCGTAGTAAGGCGGTAAGGGTTTACCGGTAAACCCTTACCGTGTAATGAGGCCCTATGACTTACCGGACAAGAGAATGAAACGTGGCCACAATTCTTATGGTGTAGAAACAGAAAAAAACCATTTCCCGTGAGGACTGTTATGTGCTTTACTTACCGGCATCGTATGACTCCATGAACCCAAAAGGACCATAATCTATCGTGATGGAGAGCAAACTGAAGTTGTCGGTATTGCACACACCTACAATTTCAAAAACAAGAGAAGACAAAAACATGATTTTAAGGTCACGGTGCTCTTGCAATATATGGAACATTTAAGTAAAGGTAGCACATATATTTTACATTAAAATGTATTAAAGCGTATTCCTTATACTGTGAGCAACATCTATGGAAAGGAAGGAAAACATATTTGATTTATTAAACATTGTACATTATATTTAAATAGAGCATTTGGTTTCATGTAATTTACTACAGTGCTAAATAGAAGAGCAGTGGGCATGCATGCCCCTTCACAATTACCTTGAACATACTGGCGGCAACAACAGAAGTCATAATAGATGGAACATGCATTCTCCAAATCATGCCCTGTCGTTGTGGGTCATCACGAGTTGGGTGAAGCGGTAAAATGCGGCGGTAACGCTATTAAAGCTGCATTTACTGCTCCGCCCAATCGCGAGTAGGGCAGAAAATGAGTTTGACCTCCAGCTTCTTGCTGGAGGAAAAATCACCATTATCCTCCTAATTTTAGCTCTAATTACGCCAGCACTAATAGCGCAAAGAAACTCCCAAGCCCAAGGGATCCAAAGGGAATGGGGATTCACCTCCCCACTGCAACTCGGGATCTGGTGCAAATTTATTACAAGTATTGATAGGTAAAACACAGTCAAACAAGTACTATAGCTAGGTAAGCAAAACAACAGTGTATTCATATAAAAACAGTAAGGGTTAAAAGAATCCCAACTCCCTCTAAAACAGGAAAAAAGACAGTCACATGGTGAAATACTGTGCACTGTACATGCTATGAAAGGAGGAAAAGGGGCTAAAACAGTAAGGGAGCCCATCACACTCACAGATTACGTAAGTAAATCAAGATGCTATTGTACTTGGACAATAAAAGTCCCAGTTCACCCACAAACCTCAGTAGCAACAATTAGATATTAAGATACACAATTAAGATAACACATGGAATACATTCTGAGTGAAGTGCAATGGTTTATTATTCTAAAATGAATATAACATCACCAGTAAGTGGATGAACTATATGGTTGGCCTCCCATGGTAAAGGTAACAACTATTAAGGTTTAGCATGCACACAATATCTGGGAAGATTTACCAACCACTCCTCCTGGAAAAGCCTGAAAGTATGGACTGTGCTACTCAAGTGGCAATTTATGAAGTCTAGACTGTTGCTAACCTTCTTGTCACAGCAGCAAGAACCGACAGACGATGCCACCACCTGATCGGGCGCATATACAACAAATCTCTATTTCAACTACTAGGTACATATAACGCAATACTCCGGTGGACACTGGTCACAGGCATGGCTACCTGCACACATCAGAACACAGCAAAGAAAACAGCTAATTCGGTCTTGCTGGTCACATAATTGTTCTGCCTACCTACACCAGAACACAGTTGAACACCTCTGACATCAGCAGTGAAGACCTATGACAAATTAGGGCAAGCTGGACACATAGCGAGTCTCTAGCACTCTCGCCATCTCCTGACTCCTCTCAGCGCCATCCGCATGCCTGTCCTTGTGGTTGCTTTCTACTGGAGCATGGCCAGCCCTGCTAAACCTTATTTGGCCAAATCCACATACGCATTCTAATCCTATTCCTGATCTCCAACACTCTGGACTTCGGTCCCGAATGCGTTCCTACCACCAGCACATTGAGGGTATAATAATGGCAAAAGGCGCTATATAAATGATAACTATAATACAATAGACTTTTAAAAATAACCTGATTGTCTTCAAAACTCCAGGGCCCCAAGGGAGCCAGTGAAAAATGGCAAATTAAAGGTAAGTACCAATTCAAGTCACGTTATCAGAGTTTTCAAAGTTCTCCCATTGGAATCAATGGTTTTCAAAGTTTTCCCATTGGAATCAGTGGCTACAACCCAATAGGTCTCATTTGGTTACAGGGGAAAGTTACTTACAGTCTATAGGTGCAGGGGAAGGAGCAACCACCAGCTAAGAAGTCCTGACGACCCCCACAAAAGAATTCCAGATCACAGTTCCAAACCCAGAGGCCTGGAGAAGGATGGCAACTGTGTGCGACTTCTAATCACACACGTAATACTGACGCAGTCCAGGGAGGCACAGAAGACACTCTGAACCCAGAGCCAGAGGACATTGGAGGACGGGGCCAGCAATAGAATTGGGCCAAGTACTTAGAAAAACTTTCTCAGGCAGGTGGCTACATCGGAAACAACCACGGGACAGTGTGTGCACACGTAGGTCTTGGCATCAGGAATGGGTCTGGTTGGAGGTGCGTGTGGTTTCCATTTCAGTGGAGTAGGAGCCTCATAGGTACCAATCAGGACAACAAATTCCTGAAGAAAAGGTAAGTTGTGAACCCAGATCACTATGAGAAGGGGAAGTCAGCAGCAAGTAAGAGTCACGGGCAGCCCTGGGGAGAAGAAAGAATGCAGCCAGGCAGCAGAGACAATTCCACAATGGAATATGGCTCCAGAAGGTGGCTCAATACATCCCACAATGAGCAGGTTTAGGCAGAGTAGGAGCAAGCCACCCAGAACTCCAGCAAGGCAGCTGGGCTTCCATCTCAGAGGTCCAGCAAGAACAGGAAGGCTTCCAAGGAGCACCAGCACTAAAGACCTGGAGGAGTCAGCAATGAAAGAGGGAGGGAAGCAGCAGAATATTCCAGCAAAACAGTGTGAGGAAACATCACAGAAGGTGGGGCTAATACAACAGAGCTGATGGGGTTATTAGTAAAGCTCACATAGCCACTGGAATAATCAGTCCTCTTCTAACAAAAATACCCCAATAGGACAAAGGAAGAGAATATATACGGAGTGCTAAGCCTTCATTGATCTGGGCACAGCTGCCTTCTTGTTTGTACTTGGGAGACATGAGCAGGCGTCTGAAGACCCAGCATCCTTTCCCAGCAGCTCTTCCAACAATAGGCAATTGGGAGTCTGCTTTTCTGCTCTCCTTCCTTAATGAAATATGGTACAGGGTCTCCCACACAACCACTCTGGGGTTGGCTAAACCAGCCCGCCAACCCAGCAACCCAGAGGCATGCAGCATTTACGATTTGAAGCCAACCTATTGGGACGGGCCTGTTAAACCTTCAAACGCTTGGGTACACCCAATCACTTGTGAATTTGTTGGTGTGGTAGGCCTCAAACCAATTTGAAGCCACATGGACTACCAACTGCAGAACAAACAAAATTAGTTGCATTGGCAGCGGGAATTCAGTAGAAGTCCTTCTAGCCAAAAAAAAAGGAATTAAAAAATCCAGCAAAGGGTTTAGGGGACTCGCACAATTACAAAAGGGAACCCCGAAAAGGACATTCTACCCTAACAACAAAATTGCACACAGCAGTGCTAAACAGTCCTGGTTGGCATATTGGACTGGTTATGCACGTTTTTATTTTAAGCATGTAGTCATTTTGAGCACACATCGACTACACATTACAAAAATAAATTAAAAAAAAGAAATGCACAGGACGATTAAAACATGTCACCCAGTGTCATTTACCACCACCATGTGCCATATAACCATAATTAAGTACCACAGGAACAAAGCAACACTGGCGTCAGTTAATTTAGTTAAGAAGACAACCATAGAGAGAACAATCTGAAACTAAAACCAAAGAAAATAATGGAAAGAAAAAAAACACAAAGTGACATTCATGATGCACATAAAAGGATACTTGACACATTGGAGCACAATTGGGCAGAGACTGAGACAAATTCATATCGTATGGTGAGGATGATGAATTAATAATCCTGTGTGTTTCTAAATCATGTATGCCTGCCGTGAAAGATAAGTATTTCCTTCTCAACGTAAAAGACAATTCTGTGAAGAATCTATAAGCGTGCAATAACGAGGTTAATGAAAATTAAATCATTCATCTAGAATATCTAATCACTTGTATCAGTGTATCCGAAAAACATGTTCATCCATCAAATGGCTTCTTCTGTTACTAATAAACTCAATCTCTGTGATGCTCGTGACCAAAAATTCCCGTTAACTGACACGCAACCAAAACACGTTCATTTGGTCAAACAGGCCGATTCATGTAATTCCCCTCAAAAGTGTTGCACGCGGCTGGCGCACAGCGTGCCCGTGCGAATGTCTGCGCCAGCCGCGTGCGATAAAACCAATTCCCGCGCACAGCGTATTCATGGATTCTCGCCTCCAAAAGCAGACGTGGCGCAGAGTGGCACAGCGACCCTGCAGCAGCGCCAGTTACGCCCCCAAGAACGCCCTCGCGCAAGGAAAAGCCATCAAGATCGCAAAACCATCACAAAGGGCTGCGCCAACACTGTACCAGTTTACCGGACTGGCAAAAGCGGGGAACGCGTATTACGGGTGCCAGGAACACGCGTGCGCGAGAAGATTCACACGCGATCGGGCCAGGGGGAGCGTGTGCGTGTATTTCAGGGGTGCGCGAGAAGTCCTACACGCGAATGGCCTGGGTGCGTGTATTCCAGGGGTGCGCGAGAAGTTCCACATGCGAATGGCCTGGGTGCGTGTATTTCAGGGGTGCGCGGGAAGTTCCACACGCGATTGGCCTGGGCGCGTGTATTTCAGGGGTGCGCGGGAAGTTTCACACGCGATTGGGCTGTGTGTGTGTATTTCAGGGGTGCGCGGGAAGTTTCACACGCGATTGCCCTGGGCGCGTGTATTTCAGGGGTGCGTGGGAAGTTCCACACGCGATTGGGCTGCGTGCGTGTATTTCAGGGGTGCGCGGGAAGTTCCACACGCGATTGGGCTGGGCGCGTGTATTTCAGGGGCTCGCGGGTGGTTTCACACGCCATCGGGCCTGGGGGAGCGTGTGCGTGTATTTCAGGGGTGCGCGAGAAGTTCCAGACGCGATTGGCCTGGGCGCGTGTATTTCAGGGGTGCGCGGGAAGTTCCACACGCGAATGGCCTGGGTGCGTGTATTTCAGGGGTGCGCGAGAAGTTCCACACGCGATTGGCCTGGGCGCGTGTATTTCAGGGGCTTGCGGGTGGTTTCACACGCGATCGGGCCTGGGGGAGCGTGTGCGTGTAATTCAGGGGTGCGCGAGAAGTTCCACACGCGATTGGCCTGGGCGTGTGTATTTCAGGGGTGCGCGGGAAGTTCCACATGCGATTGCCCTGGGCGCATGTATTTCAGGGGTGCGCGGGAAGTTTCACACGCGATTGCCCTGGGCGCGTGTATTTCAGGGGTGCGCGGGAAGTTCCACACGCGATTGGCCTGGGCGCGTGTATTTCAGGGGTGCGCGGGAAGTTCCACACGCGATTGGGCTGCGTGCGTGTATTTCAGGGGTGCGCGGGAAGTTTCACACGCGATTGGGCTGCGTGTGTGTATTTCAGGGGTGCACAGGAAGTTTCACACGCGATTGCCCTGGGTGCGTGTATTTCAGGGATGCGTGGGAAGTTCCACACGCGATTGGGCTGCGTGCGTGTATTTCAAGGGTGCGTGGGAAGTTCCACACGCGATTGGGCTGGGCGCGTGTATTTCAGGGGCTCGCGGGTGGTTTCACACGCCATCGGGCCTGGGGGAGCGTGTGCGTGTATTTCAGGGGTGCGCGAGAAGTTCCACACGCGATTGGCCTGGGCGCGTGTATTTCAGGGGTGCGCGGGAAGTTCCACACGCGAATGGCCTGGGTGCGTGTATTTCAGGGGTGCGCGAGAAGTTCCACACGCGATTGGCCTGGGCGCGTGTATTTCAGGGGCTCGCGCGGTGGTTTCACACGCGATCGGGCCTGGGGGAGCGTGTGCGTGTAATTCAGGGGTGCGCGAGAAGTTCCACACGCGATTGGCCAGGGCGCGTGTATTTCAGGGGCTCGCGGGTGGTTTCACACGCAATCGGGCCTGGGGGAGCGTGTGCGTGTAATTCAGGGGTGCGCGAGAAGTTCCACACGCGATTGGCCTGGGCGCGTGTATTTCAGGGGCTCGCGGGTGGTTTCACACGCGATCGGGCTGCGTGCGGGTATTTCGGGGGTGCGCGGGAAGTTTCACACGCAATTGGGCTGCGTGCGTGTATTTCAGGGGTGCGCGGGAAGTTCCACACGCGATTGGGCTGCGTGCGTGTATTTCAGGGGTGCGCGGGAAGTTCCACACGCGATTGGGCTGCGTGCGTGTATTTCAGGGGTGCGCGGGAAGTTCCACACGCGAATGGCCTGGGTGCGTGTATTTCAGGGGTGCGCGAGAAGTTCCACACGCGATTGGCCTGGGTGCGTGTATTTCAGGGGCTTGCGGGTGGTTTCACACGCGATCGGGCCTGGGGGAGCGTGTGCGTGTAATTCAGGGGTGCGCGAGAAGTTCCACACGCGATTGGCCTGGGCGCGTGTATTTCAGGGGTGCGCGGGAAGTTCCACATGCGATTGCCCTGGGCGCATGTATTTCAGGGGTGCGCGGGAAGTTTCACACGCGATTGCCCTGGGCGCGTGTATTTCAGGGGTGCGCGGGAAGTTCCACACGCGATTGGCCTGGGCGCGTGTATTTCAGGGGTGCGCGGGAAGTTCCACACGCGATTGGGCTGCGTGCGTGTATTTCAGGGGTGCGCGGGAAGTTTCACACGCAATTGGGCTGCGTGTGTGTATTTCAGGGGTGCACAGGAAGTTTCACACGCGATTGCCCTGGGCGCGTGTATTTCAGGGATGCGTGGGAAGTTCCACACGCGATTGGGCTGCGTGCGTGTATTTCAAGGGTGCGTGGGAAGTTCCACACGCGATTGGGCTGGGCGCGTGTATTTCAGGGGCTCGCGGGTGGTTTCACACGCCATCGGGCCTGGGGGAGCGTGTGCGTGTATTTCAGGGGTGCGCGAGAAGTTCCACACGCGATTGGCCTGGGCGCGTGTATTTCAGGGGTGCGCGGGAAGTTCCACACGCGAATGGCCTGGGTGCGTGTATTTCAGGGGTGCGCGAGAAGTTCCACACGCGATTGGCCTGGGCGCGTGTATTTCAGGGGCTCGCGCGGTGGTTTCACACGCGATCGGGCCTGGGGGAGCGTGTGCGTGTAATTCAGGGGTGCGCGAGAAGTTCCACACGCGATTGGCCAGGGCGCGTGTATTTCAGGGGCTCGCGGGTGGTTTCACACGCAATCGGGCCTGGGGGAGCGTGTGCGTGTAATTCAGGGGTGCGCGAGAAGTTCCACACGCGATTGGCCTGGGCGCGTGTATTTCAGGGGCTCGCGGGTGGTTTCACACGCGATTGGGCTGCGTGCGTGTATTTCAGGGGTGCGCGAGAAGTTCCACACGCGATTGGCCTGGGCGCGTGTATTTCAGGGGCTCGCGGGTGGTTTCACACGCGATCGGGCTGCGTGCGGGTATTTCGGGGGTGCGCGGGAAGTTTCACACGCAATTGGGCTGCGTGCGTGTATTTCAGGGGTGCGCGGGAAGTTCCACACGCGATTGGGCTGCGTGCGTGTATTTCAGGGGTGCGCGGGAAGTTCCACACGCGATTGGGCTGCGTGCGTGTATTTCAGGGGTGCGTGGGAAGTTACACACGCGATTGGGCTGCGTGCGTGTATTTCAGGGGTGCGCGGGAAGTTTCACACGCGATTGGGCTGCGTGCGGGTATTCCAGGGCTGCGCAGGAAGTTTCACACGCTCGCCTACAACACGTATTCATGGAAACGAACGTGGCCAATCCGGAAACACGTATGCCAGCAGGAAGTAGGGTCCACCCGCACAGCATAAAAGTGCACGCAAACAACAAACAAGCTCAGACGCCAGGATGAACATACCGTTCCTAGCAGCAGTGGCCGTGGGATACCGGAGGAGGAGGAGGAGGAGGATAGTCCGGGCCAGAATTTTTACACCCAGAACCAGCCTTTTTGGGAAGCCTGATGACCATGTGTATGGGAGGTACAGGTTTCCACCTCACATAATACTCGACCTGGTCAGTGAGTGGGAGGATGACCTCACATCAACCATCCTGTGCTCCCAAGCACTCAGCCCCCTGGAGAAGGTCCTCAATGTACTGAACTTCCTGGCCACTGGATCATTTCAGCGGACAAGTGCCATAGTGGGGGGGGTGTCACAGGCCACACAGTCACGCTGCCTACACCAGGTCTTGGCCATCATCAATGCACGCCCATCAGTCCGCAGGCACATATACCTGCCCAGAACACCTGCAGAAAGGCAGGCTGTTGCCCAGGACTTCTAAAGGGTGGCACAATTCCCCAAAGTGCTAGGTGCCATTGATTGCACCCATGTGGCTCTACGTCCCCCCACGGCAACTGAGCACATCTATAGAAACCGCAAGCACTGGCATTCCATCAACGCCCAGGTAGTATGTGATGCCAAGGGAATCATCACCTCAGTGTACGCCAACTATCCAGGCTCCACCCACGACAGTTTCATCTACAGAATGTCTACCCTAAACCGGGACATAGAAGCTGGGCGGCATGGCGATACATGGCTGCTCGGTGAGTATAAATGCCACTGCGCATGCATGTATGTCAGATACTGAGTAATGTCACAACCCCACTGATGATACCCATCACCACCACCCCAGGGGACAGTGCCTACCCTCTCAGCACCCACATGATGACGCCAATTCGGAACCCCACCACGCCACCCCAGGTAAGATACAACACAGCCCACATTGCAACCCGGGGCATCGTGGAGCGCACATTCGGAGTGCTCAAGTCACGCTTCCGCTCCCTTGACCGTTCTGGCGGCCAGCTGTTATACGCTCCCCCGGTAGTGTGTAGGATCATAGTGGCAGCATGTGTCCTGCACAACATTGCAACACGCCGGGGCCTGGCCATGGACATAGTGGTGCCCCCACATCCCCAACCACATGCATGCCCACTGCGCATGGGAGGGGAAAGGGCATGGGGTGAGGCAGCCCGTACGCAGCTCGTGGCTAATTACTTCACATAAAATCACACCCCTGTGGAGTGCACACAGTCCTGGCACATACCAGCTGACAATCAATGATGATTGTTACTGACAATTATGATGTGTCAATGGACAGTCAACTGTCACAACCATACCAGCCTGAGATTGTACATCTGGAAGTGTTCCATTGTGTGCTTCCCTACCTACACAAACACCACCAATGCTGTGTTCAAAAGACACACTTCTATGCTGCTAAAATCATTACCCCCTTGCAAGACACAACATGACAACAGTGCCATGTCACCCAACCCCTCCCCAGCACCGCCACCCAACACACCATGGCATGACATGCCATGTGAGAGCAAACAAAGTCATCCCCCAAACATGACACGTGTCACAAAGTACAGTGTCCCTAATGGAAACTGGCCACACACAATATGCCCACATAAATGTAGAAACAACAACACACATGACCAAATACTTACCACAATACAATCGACATAGCATAAACATGACAGTACTAAGGCAAAGGATACGTAGTCTTACAACATGAGAATGCCAGCACATCCACCACCTCCAACTGTACAGTGTTGTTGCCACACACATCTGGAAGTCCACTGCTCACAACATAAGCTCCATCTCCAAAGTGGACGGCCTTGTGAAGACATGAGGAATGAACCTGCAAATTAGGAGGGAGACATGGATGCACAAGCACACATCAATACACCATGCAGTGCACAATACAACAACAATATGCACTAGGAATGTATACACCGTATTGACTACAGACTGCCCACACAGCTCATGGGAGTCCAACGTCACTGTGTAATTCACTGTCACTTGGGCACACCCTTTGCAAGCCCATGGAAACGGGAAGCAGGAGGGGTGTGTGTCTCACTGACCCAAGCATCTAACCCAAACTCAGGACAAGCCTGCATGTGCCCAGCCGGAATATAGTGGATGCCCACGGGAGCCACACAAGGCAACACACTGCAATAAAAAAATCAAAAATCAAAAATGGCAATGTGTGGGCAAGGGGGTTTGGGGGAGGCCACCCAGGAGGTCCGAGGACAGGGTGCCCACCATCAGCCACCTGCGTGAATGTTGCGAAAAAAAAACACCTCCATGGGCTCATGGCCTGCACGGCTACTAAATAGTTGGAGATTCACTGCTGGATTCGCTCTCCTCAACCTCTGCTGCCACAGGAGGTGGTGGTGCCATGGGAGGCAGCCCACCAATGCCCTAGTTTGGTCCTCCATGGCAGCAAGCATGCGGGCCTGGAAGCCCTCGTTCTGGAGGGATATGGTGCGGCGATCCCCATGCAACACCCGACGTGTTGCCCGGACCTCCGCCCGAGTTGCCTGCATCTCTGCTGAGAGCGTATGGGTGACGCGCTCCAGCAGCTGTTCCGTCCTGGTGACAGTGAAAGCCTCAAGATCCACAAGAGTCTGCCTGAGGTGCCGGACCTCTCCCCTCAGGGCTTCCCTCTGTCCCTGGGCATCTATAGAAATTGATTCCCTCAGATTGTCCAGGGCCGCCTGTCTGTACCTGTTGGACGCCAACATTTCCTCCCCGACTGATTGGCAAATGGAGTCTGTTGCCTGCTGTAGTAGCTCCATCTGCCTTTCTGGGGGGACAATGGAAGTGGCCACCCTCTCCATGGCTTGAGCAATCATTTCGGATGATTCTGCCTGTTGGTTGGCCATACCGTAAATGGATTGCTCCCATGTGGTATTGCCTGGTGGCGGTCGGCCACCGCGTTGGCGGGCACCACACCTGTCTGGGGCAAGGCGAACTGCGCCTTGCTGTGTCGGCACTGCCTGAGGCTGCAGGACTGCATTTCCCCTCTGAACTGCTGGCCCAGGAACAGGATCAGATGTTGCGGAGTGTGGCCCTGCATCCGTAACCACCACAGGCGCACCTACCACCACTGACATCCCCATAGTGGGCTCTACCCCTGGTGCAGGTGGGTTGGACAGAACAGTATCCCTTCCATGAACACATACCTGCGAATCCACATAGGCCTCATCCGAATCAACACCTGAAAAGAGTTCTGGGGAGGTGCAGCCAGGGACACCCCGGGACAGTATGGCCTGCAGCAAGAGAGGGTTCTCCCCCACTACCAAACCACGTCCCCCACTGGTGCCTGGTCGTGCTTCAGATCCCTCCTGGGCCTGCACCATCTCCTCTCCCTCAACAGCATCAGGTGCGTCATCCTCTGCAAAAACAAGAAAGACAAAAAATTTAAACAGGCATTAGCACCATGGCACGCTATTAGGCCAGACAAGCTACAGTACCACACATGTCCCACATGACTATAACCCTCCCATGCATGCACTGTCCATGAGTTGGAAGGGGAGGAAAATGTCAGACACTGATGACACCAAGATGGGAGAGCAACACATCAGCTGCATGCTGGCTAGCAGTGCCAACACACATTGGCCTGTGAGTGGCATGTCCAATACACATACATGACACATGCCATCACACAGATGGCATGTACCATGGGCATGTCATATATGTGACAATGGGGCAGAGTGATGCGCAGTAGAACCAGGTGAATTCCTACAATCAGCCTGAATGAACACAGCTAAATACGGAACAATGTGGTAGCAAGATGCCACTTCAAGGGCAACTGGCGCAATGTAGTGCAAAACGCCTACTGTGGCCAGAAGGGATACTGTAATACCCAAATCCCGGGGCGCAGAATGCATTGGATGAAGCACATGGGTGGGACAAAACACTCAGGCACACACACCCTGACCTGGCACTCAACCAGATGCCCTCCCACAAACTACATACACATGGATCACACACACATGCATGTGCACTCACCGGACAATGCCTCGTAATCTGGCAGTTCTCCCACACCTTGGATCTGCTCCTCTGTGATGTAGGTCCCAGCAACATGCTCATGTAGAGTGAGTTCTATGTCCTCCTGTGGAGACCCACCTCCAGTCACCAGAGTTGCGGCATGACTTGAGGCCAGCTTTTTCTTTGCCCTACGCTTAAGGTCGTTCCAGCGCTTGTAGCACTCAACAGCTGTGCGCCTCATAAACCCAAGGGCACTTATGCTGTCCGCAATGGACTGCCAGTGTGCCTGACGTCGAGCAGGTGTAATCCTACACCCTGAAGTGACCAACATTTCGGCGTCATGTTCGGACACATACTGCACAAGTGCATCCAGTTCAGCATCATTGAAGCTAGGCTTCCTTGGCGTGCGGACCGTGTAGCCGTGTCAGGGTCATCAGCCTGTACTGGACGAGCACTCTTCCTCTTTCTTTTTGTGGGTGGTGGGGATCCGGAGTGCCCTACGCCGCTCTGGACACTAGAGGCAGGAGCACCGGTGGACTGTGTAGTAGTAGTGTGCGATGGCACACTGACCACATGACTTTCTGCAGGCATTAGCTGAAGTGTGATGATGGCAGGGGGAACCTCAGTCTGATGTACCGGGACCAACACTGTCCTTGCTGGGGGAGTCAGAGCTGGGGTGGACGGAGCTGCAGCTGCCCCTGCAGCCTCCCCACCCCGCCTACTCGGGGCAGCAGATGACATGGCTGCCCCTGTACCACGTGGCCTGGTGACACTGGCTTGCGCTGCCACCCGTGGCCTAGACTTGGCGACCTGGAAGTCAGCCTGGGAGTCACCCTGTGCTAGGTCAGGTGCCACAACGGGCCGGTCCAACAAGGGCTGAGCAGGGATGGTGCCAGCCACGTTTCCCTCAACCATGGGGGGGGGGGATGTGTGTCCCTGACTGGTCCTCCACACGTGGGGGACTTGGGGGAGTCTGCAAATCCTGGCCACGTCCCCTACCGCGCCCACCATGCCCACCTCTTGAGGCTCGGCCACCTTTGCCACCCTTACCACTTGCTTGCCTCCCAGCCATGGCACTGATGGAGTTGTGCGTATGGGAGTTGCAGTGGACAATTGTCCTGGGCAATTGGGGGTCAAAGGGGTAGGGTACTAGATGGAATTCGTACCCAAGTGCTCTAGCAAGGCTGTATGTAACCCCTGGGGAAAGATGACGGGTCACGCAACGCACAGGCACCCCTAAAACAGAAAATGACGTGCACGCGACCCCTCATAGACCACGTGCGTGGGAAAAGGAACCTGCACTATGCTGTGGCACCCAGAAACACAGAAATGAACGTATGCGTGTCACACGCAGCCTACAATGACCTCTGAAGGGGTACGCTACACACGGGGCTAGCACAGTTGGGAAATACGTGCCCGACTCACCGTCTGCCTGGGAAAAAGGCGTGAAAAATACGCGCGTGTGCGCATTGGCAACACCCCCGCCAAAAGAAGAATTGTACACTGTCTGAGGAGAAAGGACAAAAGGAGAAGTCAACGCTGTTTGAGGAAACCGGTCGAAGAGAAAATCAGAAAAATACTGACAGAGGTAACAGGGAGTACGAACTAGAAACGCTGTGAAGTAAATCGCGTGTGAACCGACAAGAAGTACAGATTTCACCCACTCGCACTCCACGGGAAGCACGTACAAGGAAATTACGTACTACACGCACCTTTTAAACCGCACCACACGTCCAACATCACTTCCGCGTATACGCACTGAGGCACTATCCTCCAATCACGTGGGCTGACACTGGGACGTGCAGTTTTTGGTCTTGTAACATTCCCCCGCGTACAGGGACACGCCTGCGCGTGCCACGTCACAGACGCGCCTGCGCTGTCAGGGCCTTTGGTCCAATGGAATGGCATACACAGGCCAATCGCGTGTGGAACTTCTCGCGCACCCCTGAAATACACGCGCCCAGGACAATCGCGTGTGGAAACACCCGCGAGCCCCTGAAATACACGCACCCAGGCCAATCGCGTGTGAAACTTCTCGCGCACCCCTGAAATACACGCGCCCAGGACAATCGCGTGTGAAAACACCCGCGGCCCCTGAAATACATGCACCCAGGCCAATCGCGTGTGAAACTTCTCGCGCACCCCTGAAAAACACGCACACGCTCCCCCAGGCCCGATCGTGTGTGGAACTTCTCGCGCACCCCTGAAATACACGCGCCCAGGACAATCGCGTGTGAAAACACCAGCGAGCCCCTGAAATACACGCACCCAGGCCAATCGCGTGTGGAACTTCTCGCGCACCCCTGAAATACACGCGCCCAGGACAATCGCACGTGAAAACACCCGCGAGCCCCTGAAATACACGCACCCAGGCCAATCGCGTGTGAAACTTCTCGCGCACCCCTGAAATACACGCGCCCAGGACAATCGCGTGTGAAAACACCCGCGGCCCCTGAAATACATGCGCCCAGGACAATCGCGTGTGAAAACACCCGCGAGCCCCTGAAATACACGCACCCAGGCCAACCGCGTGT
The DNA here is from genome assembly GCF_040938575.1 of Ambystoma mexicanum. NCBI lineage: Eukaryota > Metazoa > Chordata > Amphibia > Caudata > Ambystomatidae > Ambystoma > Ambystoma mexicanum. The sequence goes on along the minus strand of NC_090924.1, from coordinate 879,091,413 downwards.
GGGACTTCTCGCGCACCCCTGAAATACACGCACACGCTCCCCCAGGCCCGATCGCGTGTGGAACTTCTCGCGCACCCCTGGAGTACACGCGCACAGAACAATCGCGTGTGGAACTTCTCGCGCACCCCTGAAATACACGCGCACAGGACAATCGCGTGTGGAACTTCTCGCGCACCCCTGAAATACACGCACACGCTCCCCCAGGACCGATCGCGTGTGGAACTTCTCACGCACCCCTGGAATACACGCACACGCTCCCCCGTGGTACTTCTCGCGTGTGTAGAACTTTGGCGCACATTTTTTTCCTGCGCAGGGACGCTACCACCTGCTTTCGTGTGGCGGACATGTATGGGCCTATGCGTGTCTTTGGCCGTGCGCTGTTTTTCCCTATTCGATTCCATGAATACGTGTTGTAGGCGAGCGTGTGGGCGTTCTGCGCACTTGCCTCCTGTACTTCCCCCGTGACGACCACATTTTCACGAGTTGTTCCCCATTCTGCGTGTAACGCCCCGTGTTACGCCTACTTTTGTTATGTGCGCCACGCTATGTACGAATTCGCTGTGGCCTTATCGCACGGCGTTCGATGACCTGTGCGCCAGCGTGCGCTGCGCACTTTTTCAGCGCACATCCCACATTTTGCGCGTGCACGGACTTCCATGAATAGATGTGCGATGTTTTCTGTGCGATAATCGCACTTGCAATGCAATAATCGCACTTGCACTGCAATTTTCGCTATTTCACTGCGAATCGCACGTTTTCGCCGTTTTTTCGGCGCACGTTGATTCCATGAATCGGCCTGAAAGTCTGTTAGGTTGCAGTGAGAGCATTTACATGTTTCATTGTGGTACGGTTAACTAACTTGTTGTGGTGTGTAATAGTACATAGACACATTTGTAATGGTCCATTTTATACTGTGCAGAAAAAAGCTTTCACAAACCAATATTTACAAATAGCCATCAGAGAATATGCTTTGCCCATGTGCCAGGACGACATATCGAGGCCTAGATCCTGAATTGTCACTGAAAAAGATATACAAGTGAATAATTGAGCCCCTCCCATAAACACGTATGTTGGCTAATTATAAATTCTGCGTATCCACCTATCGCTAGCTCTATATTCATAAGCAAGTTGGAAGCTGCAAATCTCAAGGTATGCAATAATCGGTAAAGTATGCTCATGTTGAAGATGCACAAAGGATTTCAATAGGTTTCTTACACATAGTTGGTCAATGGTTTGTTAGTTTGATGATGCCAACTTTCTAACATTTGGTCCATTGAAAATGTTGTGCATGATGGAAAGATTGCAATGCCAGTGATATCAAACAAGATGCCCGAGGACATCCAAACGTTTTTTAAATACTTAATGTTACAACACTGTGCACTTAGTGGAGTTGGGCAAAACTGAAATTTGTCTTGAGGCATGTGCAAAAAGTAAGTGCCATTATGTGGCTCCCCGGTTGTCAAGGTTCATGTTAAGCCTCTGTCAATCACTGGGACAGCTTTCTGTGGCTTGGGTATGAAGCATTTGAAATTCTTAAGAATTAAAAAAATATTTGTTTTGAATTCAAATGTTGATATTATTTTTTGTCGATACTTTTATGGAGTGTGCCCTGGAGATAAATAAGTGTTTGCTCCTCTGTGTGTTAATAATCCTTGATTGACGCGACCCCTAGATATCTAGTACATTAGATTGTGAGCCCAGTGTAATCAGGAATGTTCCAAGTCACTGCCTGTGCATAAGGACACAATATATTTTATAAAATTATCAAAATGTATTTATTTATTTATTTGCATTTGGAAAGCACCTAAGTCCAAAGGCATCAAGGCGCTGTTGCGAACCAGTTAGATGGTACATATACTTGAAACAGTGAGCACTGAACATTCAGGAAAAAAGACATGAAGCAGACAAGAAGCAGACCTTGTCACTTCCGAAGTCTGTAGTCTGCCGTGAGGAACCTCAGACAAAGAGCCACATTTTTAGTGTTTTCCTAAATGCTAATTGAGAATGTTCTGCTCTTAGCGAGTTAATCCTTTATTGGATAGTGAGTCAATGTGCCCTTTTTCTTGCTGCTGAGATATGGTCTCTTATGGAGATGTTAAGTGCTGATCGTAACACATTATTTTGGATTACCTGCATTTTGCAAATGTTCTTCTTGGAAGTACCTGCAAAAAGGGCATTGCAATAGTCAAGTCTTGCTCCAGTTATCGATCTTGCAATGGAAAGACAGCAAGCCGGTGTGAGCAATTGCCTAGCTGTGTTGAGAAGTATGGCCATGTATGCTGCTGACGAGGCAATTACATTAAATTGTTTTGACAAAGTGCAGGTGGCATCAAGGTACACTCCCAGAGTTTTCACCGAAGCTGAAACTGGGATTTTAATGCCATCAATCATGAACAATGATTAAGAGAGGGTGAGGTTTTTCAGCATTGGCGATGACCCCACTACCAAGATCTTCATCTTGTCATTGTTTAGGCACGTGTTGTTCAAGGCCATCCAGGTCTATACGGTGAGGTAGATTTAATTGATCATCCTAGTATCTTCTTCATGTGACCCCGATAGGGACAGGAGGATTTGAGTATCGTCGGCATAGTTGGTGTAGACTATGCCAAGGACATCCAGTAGATCAAAGAGGGGTTTGGTGAATATGTTATAGAGGGGTAGGGGGAACACACGATCCTTGCAGGACACCACAAGGGATGGGTTCAGGAGGTACGTTAGCCAGGTCTGAGAAGACTCTCATGGCTCTACCTTCTAGGAACGATGCAACCCAGGCCATGCTGTCTTGGGAGAAATGGGCTGCTGTTCTGAAGTGGTGACACAGAGCTTTTGGTCCACCAGGTCAAAGGCAGCCGATAAGTCAAGGAGAAGGAGTAGGGCTGTCTTGCCTTCATCTCTGAAATTATCCAGTTGATTTTTCAAGTCTAATAATGCAGATTCAGTTCAATGTTCTGGTCGGAATTGTAAGGAAGGCATGGTATCAAACACTAAGACAGACATAAGTGATCACAGTTGAAGGGTGTTTATTAAACTTCAATTGGGTTTGAAAAACGCATATCTAATCCTAAATCTAAAGATGGGAGCAAGCTACTACCGTCAAATAATAAATAACAGAGTCCTAGTCGAGTCTGTCAAAATAAAAGGGCCTATACTAATAAACCTATTGCCAATCCTTACTTCAAAATACAAATAGTTTGAGAAACAATGTTATGCAAAAGAAAAGTGTTCAAAAAATGATATATCAGGATATTCAAGCTGTTGGCTTCCCTTCCCCACGTTTTCAGCACAGGAGAAGGCGGCACACTCTAGCTTAGCGCGCTCTCTGGTTTCTCTAGCACAAGGATGCAGTTAAAGGCTTACACATCAAGGCCTTCTGTGCCAAAGTATCTTTGCTATTCAAAGTCTCTTATTACAACTTCTCGGATGATTTACTGTTCACCCAGGGCCCCCCTCTGCCCGGCTCAAACCCACTTTAACACAAAACCTTCAATTGGTCTTACGCTGCCCGGCATGGACCAGATTCAGGTACTTTTCAAAACTTTCTCTACTTCATCAAAATCGAAGACTTTCAACATTGTGCAGGACTTTGCTTGACCCGTCGCAGGTCCACTTCGATTCACTTTTATTCAATCTTTTTCAATTGTCTCCCTCCACCAGGCCCGGACCAAATTCATCTACTTTTGTTACTTCTCAGCCGGATACCCTACAGAGACCTTCGATATAGCACCCACATGGTGCTCGACCACTCTGTCAAAGGTATTGTAGCTTGCTTTAAAGTTCAATCACTTATCAACAGTTGAACTTCAATTGCGTCTCTTATCACACACATTTTAACAATGTTTGTTCCAGCACTCACCATACAATGTTGCTGCTTGCAACCTTGGCTTCAACACAGACCGGTCTTGTATCGGTTTCTCCAACTCACCGGCTGTGTTGATTCACTGACGCTGCTTTGTTCTTGGAGCCAAGGACAGTACCGCAGTGGCTGGGGATTCTCCACGCCTTGATTATTGACGCAGGAGGGCCCCGGGTATCTCTGACACACAATGCAGTATTGTTCAGCCTGGTATCCTGGTCTTACGCTTTCTATTCTCGAGGTCTCAGGAAAGTAGCGGTTCCTTGTCGAAAAGGTCAAGGGAATTTGCCTCCTTGCGATCCCCTTTGGTTTTGCTGTCTTTCCTCTCTTGGTCAGCTGCCGTCTCAAAACTACTGTTTCCTTGTGTGCTTTGCCTCGCTCAGAGTGTGCTCTCATGCTCTGCCTTTTTTTCTGTGTGTGGAAGTGTAATGGAAGTCAGGTGTGTGTGATGGTTAGTAATTGCCTGACCTCACTTGACCACTGTATTGGGACAAGTCAGGTATACGGCTCGGGTGCTAGTCTGTTTTCTCTCATAGAAGGCTATCCGTGAGAAAGTGTTCATGTAGTAAAGGGGGTGGGAGGGCTAGAGTTCCTGAATATCCTACCTGGTAGGATGGGGCCAAGGTGTTACCATGTCCCACCATCCAGTATCCCACTCCCACACCCCAAAGACCCCTCACCCAGGTGATCCTGCCGTACTGGTCAACCCCCACAAAATGGATTCAAAAGCGATGGCCACCTGGATGACAGATCCCCAGGGACTAGTGAGTGAGACACCTTCTGGTTTCTCACAGAATCCAGATTGGTGCCTTCCTAAGATATGGTTATATTCCAGGAAGGGTTGCATTTGGTTATAGGCTGTCCTGTCCAAGATCTTTAGCAAGAATGGCACTGTGGTGATCAGTCAGTAGTTGTTCGGGGCATTAGGGTCTAAATTGGGTTTTTTGAGTAGCGGGCGGACCCAAGAATCTTTCAAGCTAGCAGGAACACTGTTTCCTAAGAAGGAGGTATTAATGAATTTGGTGATGAAGGGGGCTACAGTGTCCAAGCAGTCTTTGATAATAGATGCTGGGCAGATATCTACTTTGCATCTCGAATGTTTCAGCTTGCAAATAATGGTTTACTGTCTCTTCTACCAAGATCTCTCTGAAGTGGAATGATAGGGTAGACTGGTTAAGGAGAGGTTTAAGGGGGTAAAAGTGGAAGGCGTTGTGGATTTTGATGAGATTTTGGTTTAGTAAGATTTTCTCCTGTAGTAGATGTACTTTGGCTGTCATGGCCATTTGGATGCTGAGCACCACAGCTCATCTTTATTGATATTGGATGGAGGGGCAGCTAGGGTTTCCAGTTCTCTGAGAATGCAGAAGATTTCCTGGGAAATGGTGGTGGAATTCGTGATTCTGGTAATATAAGCTGATGATTTAGCTGCTATAATGGCAAGCGTGTATTCTATAGCAATGTTGTTATAAGCGGATCTGGTGATCTTATCTGGTGTTTTTTTCAGGCAGCTTCTACTTGTCGTTTGTTAGTACGTAGGGCCTGGATGTCTGGGGTGAACCAGGCATTGATGTGGGCGATGGGTTTGACTTTTCACAAGGTCAGTGGGGCTAGAGCATTCACTGCTTTGGTGAGAGTGTCAGAATAGACATCTGCTGGTATGTTAGGGTCTGAGGAGGAGATATAATCCTGGCAGAGGGGTGTGAGGTAATGGGAGATGGTTTCTCTGGTTATCATTCTGGCACTACGCATCCACATGGGCGGCAGATGCAGGGGTGGAAGCAGGGAGGTCTTAGATGGTAGGAAAGAGAAGGAGAGGATGTGGTGATCCGACCAGGGGAATGGGGTGTTGGCAGAGATGAGAACCTTGGTGTTGAGGTCGGCTACCCAATCTAGAGTCCTGCCTTTGTTGTGAGTAGGGGCTCTAAGGCAGTGTATAAATTCCAAGTCAGTGAGCGTATTAGCGAGGGATGTGGCATGATGGTCCATTGTGTCTTTAAATCTGAGGTTGAAGTCCCCTAGTATGATTGATCTAGAGGTGAACTTAATGGTACTTCCTATAGATAGGGTCCCTTTGTGGGATGAATCTGTGTTGGCCTGATGGTGCGTTTGCAAAGTGCTTGAGGACATTTTGCTGTTGGCATTTATTTAGGAGATGGGGTGCTACGAAGGAAGGTATACTGGGTATTTCCCTTTCTTTTGGATTGCAAGGATGTTGGCTAGATTCCATGATTCTCGCATTCGCCCATCCATTGTAATGGCCGTAAGAAATGCCTTAAAAATGTAAAACATGGGTTTTAGAAATTTGACAGAGATAGGACTGCAGGCTATCTCTTCCTTAGGCTGTGTTGGTAAGTAGTCATTTTTAAAAAATCTTCTAAAATGTCGCTATCAGTAATGGTGAGTGAAGCATTCTTGAGAGGCTAGAGATATTCACCTGTAAAGAGTCAGGCAGTTGACTTGATGCCTTGGAACACAGGGGTTTGTCATACCCAGACAATTATTCGTAAAACTGGAGAAATCGTTGTTTCCAAATCATGTTCAGTGACTATGTTATGTTTGTCAGGATGCTCTGAATTTATCCAGCAAAAGTGCGTTCCTTGATTTGAAATGTCAGAACCGGTCAGGCTTCTTCAGTGCATTTGCAATTTAAAGTCTTGCAGCTCTTGAAATGTGGCTCTATGATTTTATTCTCTAATGATTTTAACTCAGTTGGGAAGTGCTGACAGCTAAGAGACCACTTCAGCTGTAGAGTCCTTGGTAAATATCTGCGATGCATAAAGCTCCTCATTATATCTAATTTAATGTGGTAAGTTAGATTGAGCTGTATATTTCCCATCATATTTTTTTTACTTTAAAGCGTGTTTAAAACCTGGCCTCTAAAAATGCATTCAATATATCCTAGACAATATGTGGCTTTGAAATTTGCAGCCTTTTTACAAATGACGGCGAGGTCCCTTGTAGTTGAATAAAGTCATTATTTGTCGGTCTGCTGCACCATTTTGGTGCTTGTTGTCATTGATGCCGCCCAATGTATGAAAAGTAAAAGCTAATAATTAACAAGTACCCTTAGATGGTGCACATCAACCTGGTTTTATTTCAATATCTTCAATGCTTTCACTAATATGTTCACAGTCCAGTGTTTTCACCAGTTCTTTCACCAATCTTTTCACTAATTCTTTCACATTTCCAATGTTATCACCATTGGTTTCACATTATTATTATCACTAATACTTTCACATTGGCTGTTAATTTCACAGTCTCTTCATCAATCCCTCTATCACCATTGTTTTCATATTAATATTATCACCAATACTTTCACATTGACTGTTAATTTTACAGTCTCTTCATCAATCCCTCTACACGTGTTTCCCCATCATGTGTAATGGTTCTTCAGGTGGGAATATTAAATGGATTTGTTTGCAATGCATTTGAACCTCTGTATTTAAAGTTGATGTGCACCACCTAAGAGTACTTGTTAATTATTAGCAAATATGTGGCTTTGAGTACTTCCAATTAATATTATAAAATTCAGCCGTTTTGGCCACCATCTCAGACCAATTTCCCCATTTCATAACAATTTGTGCTCGAATGAACATCTTGTCTGTGATCTTACCTGGTAGCTTGAGTGGATAGACATCAAGACTGATGAGTGGACAGGCCAACGAATCCTCTCATGTTCACAAGAAAACAGAGTGTTCAGGGATTCATAGGTTGAAACTAGACTGATTCAGGAATACGGGTAATGGCGTTTGGAGTCAAAAGAGTACTCCATTACGATAGGGTGAATGCAATGGCACGTGTGATAAAGCTCTGGTACAGAGCTTATGTTATTAAAGGAGACTATTGATTTTCCAGTTGATGTTCCTATCAAATTTTCTATCTAAACTAGGTTCAGGGCAAAATTAAAGTCACCCCCAGATAAAGAAGGGTCCATGACTGAACACGAAACACCAAAGCAATGTCATCCAAGACTTCAGGAATACTTCCACTGTGCACAGTGAGGCTTCATTAAACACAGTTGTTTATTTAGTTAGGGAACCATTGAATTGAACAGAACCAATGCATCTTTAAATCTTTATTTTATTTTATTGTGTTTTATTCAAAATACAAATCTTTCACAATTGGAAATATAAGGACATACAATCAAGTGAAAAGAAAAAACATTAGAATTTCTAACATTAGAATTTTTTTAAAAAATGAAAATATAAAAAACATACAATTCTATTCCAATAACTTTGATTATAAAATTCTATCTCAGTTAATTCTAATTCATAAGGACTTATTTAAAAATCGTGTTTAAAAATCTAAGCATAGCCAATAGGAAAGATAATTGCAAACCATTCAGCAGCATAGTAGACCAAGCTTCGTGAGTAATTGCATTATACTGAGTTAGGAAAGGATCCAAATGAATTTGCCTTCATTTCCTTAAACTTTTATAATTAACCAACACATTTTTCAAAGTTTCCTCAACGTTCACTTGTTTACAAAATCTACAAGTATGGTGTTTGCTTGCAATTCAAGGATGTGCTCCTAAAATTTTGACCAAAACCTTAAAAATGTATCCCTCCATATTATACTTGGACATTTTAAAAGATATGTAGGAATCACATTAAAAGGTTTCTCTTCATTATTAAGTAACACAACTTACACTGTTTTACATCCGTACATGTGTCAGTCCAATGATCTAACCATAATTTCTTCTATACCTGAATAGGGTTAGTCACTAATGTATCACCAGATATATTTGATTGGTAGAGAAAAGTTGATAATACATAGTTCCCTCTGCAGCAACTAAACATTTGCGTAACATTGAAAATAGTCTCCACTTTTTCAGAACTTTCATGGATAAAAGGCCCAACTCGAATCTAATAACTTTAACCGGGACCCTATTTGGAAGGACCAGGAGTTTTCTCCCAGAAAATTCCTACAAACAACCCCACTAGTGAAAAACAGGCATAACTACAATGTCAGCACCATTTAATTTATAAAATCATATTACAGGTACCAAGGAAAATTTTCAAAATTTCTTGTCCAGCCTGGAAGGACCAACATTTTGTTTTTTTAGATAGTTAGTCATAACAACTAAGTTCAATGATCCTGTAAAGTAAAACCCCAAATAAACAAAAGAAACAAAAGAATCTACTCGCTCCCACACATTTTGGTTTAAATGCCAGCTATATCGCTTCTCTTTAGTTTTCTTAGTCGGATTTACAATCAGGATCTTGTTTTAGATACATTTAAAGACACTGCATTCTCTTCTTCTACAAACTCGGTCCGAAATAGCATCATCTACAAACCACCAAGTCAATGTTTTTAGAAACAATTGCACATACACTAGGAATTCAGTGAAATAAGGATAACACGTTGGATCGATTCAAGATAATGGCTTCTCGGGATGTATTCTAATAATAAACATCTAGACTCTGGTATCCCCAATTTCCTCCCCTTTTATTACTTTTTTCCCTTCAATCCCTAAAAATTATTTATCAGCAACATTGTAACATAAGTTTCTATGAGGTTCTTAGGTAAGGATGGCACTATCAGACTTTTCTTTAGGAAGTGAGGTACTTTTTGCAACTACAAGGACGATTAACGTGGCTATAGACTGCAAGGTAACACCATCCGCAGGTAGAGATACATTTCCTTTCTCCCATTATCTTGCTTTCTCGAATATCCAGGTTCCGAATCAATTAATGGGGTGTGAACAGCTGAATACGATGAGACAGCCAAAAAATCACCACAGTACTGGTCCAATCCGGTCTTCCTTTTTATTCTCATCATGAATTTCAAACTGGTCGATAACGTGCCTGGGTGAAAAATGTCCCTGACTCGCTTCTAAAATATTCTTAACTTTATTTCCTTGTTGTTCTTTCACTGACTTTTACATATTATCATCCAAATGTTTAGTCGGGAGATACAGTCATCTCAAAATCCTTCGTGAACCACAGTTCGTTGACCATTTCCCTTCATATTTTTAGTTTTCTTAATTGTATTAGTTACCTTTCCGCCTCTGGTTTTCTTTCTTCCTTTGATAGAAGGTAGAGTCATTTAATTAATCAATTTAATGTTTATCTTCCATTAAAACACAAACTACATCAGATTGATCTATCTGTGAGTGAAGAACAAACACGTCTTGTACCGAATTGTTAATACAATTTTGGTCAACCATACCCTCTTGTGAGGATCCCACACCCTCCTTATTCACGGCCGTTTCATTTATATCAGGTCAATCCTGCTAAACAGGAGCTACAAATGATTCCTCTAATATATTTTGACGTGGATTATGTTCCATTTGGGGTTCAGTTGCAAAGGAATGCTTAATAGAGTTTTTGCCACTATATAGCCTTCCAAGAAGGCCACTTTTTCATGTCAGCATATTTAACACAGACGTTTGATCTATTAGGCTTGCGTTAATGGTTTCATAAGAACGAACAAGGGAGTTTAACACAACATTTAGAGCAAATAATGCAATTGCTCCTAATGATGGACCTGGGGTATTTGTTTCCAAAAGAGGTGGAAATCGATGAATAGGGGAAGATGAGCAAGAGGAGGATTCCTGAAGATGAATTTTGGTAAAAGATGTCAGTAAATGGTCACAAGTTTCCATTGGAACGTTAATTTGTCCGCTTATATTTTCATCACAATTCTCAATTGGTTCGGTAGACATAGCGTGTTGAGGCATCTTTGGTGCGACATCCATTACCTTAGATGCTCAAGCCATCAGTGTTATTATTTCCACTTGTGCACATATTATCAGTGCATTGTGACTTTCCTAATTTATAATCATACAGTTATTAACATTACTCAGTATTGCCTCTGAATCTGCTTGCACAGCCATTGAAGATTCATTTATCTCTGATTCACTTACAACAATATCTAAATTAGGATTCATAGCCACAGTCTCTTCTAATTGTAAACAGGGTAATTCCTTGTCTGAAATGTTGCGTACTGGATTTACTTTGGAACTAGAGCAATGTACTACATCTTCTACAAAAGCAAAGGATGTGCAGGTGTCCTTTTGAGAAAAATATGGTCATTTTCATGGTCGGCGTAATCGATAAAAGCATCTTTCCTGTACATACCGGTGAAGGGGAAGGTAGAATAGTTGCTGTTAAAATTTTGACGCATTACCAAGTGTTGAATTACTTCCCACTATTGGAGTGTAACAGACTGCGTCATGTACATCTTTACTTTGCAGGGAATAGAATGAAGACATGTTATTGGGACTTGCATCCAACAAGCAAAAGAATGCCTATAACTTCCTTAAATAAGAATTCATTACAATTTCCCAATCTCTGGGCAGTCGAGTGTGTCTACCGCCGATGGCAACGTCTTCACAAGGCGTGTTGAAATGAGAAAGCTTGCTGTTTTCGTAAGATCCTGGGCGGTCAAGATTGTTCTCCCGCCGAACTCAACGTCTTCCCAGGCTGGTCGGAGCGCGAAAGCTCCCTGTGTCTCTTAACAATCCGGCCGGTCGAGAGTGTTCTCCCGCCAATGGCACCATAACCCACGAAGGTGGGATTGCAAGCGGTTCAGCACATCTCCCGTCAGCAGCAGTCAAAGGTGGGCTAAAGTGCGGAAAGCCCCGGAAAAGAAACTCTAAATCACAGCGGTCACGTCGGCCGTGACAACGATATTCAGACCGCATCAAGCACGGAACATGTGCGTGTGCACAGCCTCAAAAGTGAAGGTGGGAAAGGGAACAGTGCTGTAGCCGCAGCACACGCCGAAAAGGGGGAGGCATCAACACACTTGGAGCAAGAGCGCGTGGAGACAGAGGCAGACTAATCACAAACAGAGACTGTTTGGCTTACTGAAGCACGTGGCCAAAAACTGCCAGTGTGGAAACAACAACCTACCACGTCGTAGCACATCTCATGCTCACATGGAGTGAAATACACGGAAGACAACCCGCCAACCAATCAAACAAGGTCAGTCTGCAAAAGGCTGTGCTTCAAGAGGGACCACTGCACCCAACACAGCTTGCTAAACATACAGACAGCCAGAATGTCAGGGGATGACAAACTAACCATTCCACTGGCGCCAGCTCAAGCACTCCGTGCCAGGATGCATGACAGCCTCATAACACAGCTACCCACCAATTTCGACCTTACCGACTCCAGCACATTAAACCCACGCGGGAAGAGGTGGATAAGAGACTTTGAGGTATGCTTAAAAGCCATTGGCCCATAGGGTGATAAAAAAAACACAGCCTTTTAACATTTTCGATCGGCTCGAACTTCAGAGACATCGCAGATGAATTTCCTATAAACGCCACTGACACCTACACGAGCCTAAAGTCAACACTCATGAACTACTTCACATCACACACAAACGTGGATTACGAGAGAAATATCTTTCATACAACCAAACAAACAAAAGGCGAAACCATGGACGCTTTTGTGATGCGTTTAAGACTCAAGATGAAGCACTGCAACTTCAATAATTACTCCAACGAAGAGGTACTGTGCTCGCAAATTATCATCGGGTGTGAGAGTGCAGACTTTAGGAAGCGGCTGCTACAAAAACCACACAACTTGGATGAAATCCTGCGATTGGCTCTCTCAGATGCTGCACTGCATCACAAGTAGAAGGACTAGACGACATAAAGATCACTCACGTCAGACATGAGAGTGTCAACAAACTGGAAGGTGCTTGAAAGGGAATGCTGAGCCGTTCTGCTATCGGTGCGGCTATGAATACACGCACGAAGGACAATGCCCGGCAATCGAGCAACAGTGTGCAGCCTGTGGAGGGGAAAACCACTAAAAAGCAGTATGTCACATATACTGCAGCAAAATGCAAGGAGAAGGAAGGAGCTGGAAATCGCCACAAGATAGGGAACAAAGGCCACAGAGACCGCCCAGAGCGACCAATCAGGCATATGAAACCCCTCAATTCAGGCACAAGGAAGAAAAGCCAGACAGAAGAAGGGAACAGACATCTGGAGACTGGAGAGACAGCAGACCACAAAGAAGACCCAGAAGATATGTCAGATATCTGGTCGAACACTCACAGTCGGACAGTGGCTCTAGTGTGTCCTTGGAGGAAAACTCCAGAAGGTGCGAGAAACAACGAGAAGAACCACGAAGGAAAGGTTAACTATATGTGCTAGGCAACCTGACCTCAAAAGAACACAGTCCAACTTTGATCATACAGATCAAAAAGACGGCTGCTGAGTTCCTGATGGACACGGGGCAAGCGTGAATGTAAAAACTGAAGAAATATACAACCGCATACCACACGCCCCACGTCTGTGACCCGCAAAAGCACTAATCTACCCGTATGGATCAAAGACATGCCTGCCGTGCAAAGGATACTTCACCGCATTGTGTAGCTACAAAGGACAGTCCAAAGAAATCCCCATGCATGTTCTACAAGCCCCCCCCCCCCCGAGAGTGGGTGCATTTTAAGCTATAAGGCCGCAATCGAAATGGGCCTCATCTATGTCCTCTACAGACTCATGGTGCACAAATAACTGGAACCCACTGAAAACATTGAGCAAGTATTCCCTGTACTTTTCAGACAGTTAGGAAAGTTGAAAAGCTGCCAGATCGAACTGCACATTGACAACAAAGTCACCCCGGTTGCACAACACTATCGGGGAATCCCCATAAACATACAAAGGCAAGTGGAGGGAGAACTAACAAGACTATTAGAAGCGGACATCATCGAGCCGGCAGAGGGTCCCACACCGTTGGTATCCCCCATAGTGTCTGTACCCAAGAAAGACTCGACAGACATTCACATATGCGTGGACATGCGGCGGCCCAATGAGGCCATCCTTCGAGAACGCCATCAAGCCCCACGCATCACTGACATGGTACATCTCCGCAACGGGGCAACAATAGTCTCCAAGCTAGACCTCAACAAGGGGTATCATTAGGGAGAATTCTCAGAAATGTGCCAATTCACTCTACATTAGAGATCCCCAGCAACTTTGCTGGATTTTGAGGACTTGTTTTTTTAACCTGCAGAGAGTCAGATCCTTTTTCCCACTCTCTCATGTATTTTAATGTGATTTTTGTACTCTGTGTTTCTTTTGGTTGTGGAGTCTGACAAACTCCATAGGCATCATCTTTTACATTGTGGCACACAGCACCTTTAGTGCAGTGACACAGGGAAGTCTCTTAGATTTCCCAAAGGTTTAAATACCTTCTCTGGGGTAAACTCGTGTTTCTCAGAGCAGTAAAGTGAAATTGACTTTACTTACATTTGTAACTTTCTAGACCCAGCACACACTATCTTACAATATGGTGCTGGGGGGCTTACCTAGTATCCCCTTTTGTTTAACTTCTCATGTAACATTTTTATGTGACCCTTTCCTCACTGAATGGCTGGTGGCAGTGGTTTCATTTTGACTGCCGTGGTGTGCATTTACTGCGGGCTGCGTTTGCAGCTGCAGTAAAGCACCCATGGGTGCAATTTTTGTCAAAATGGTCCTGGTCTTCTTTTTTTGCCATTTCTTTGTGGAAAGGTCCTTCTTGAGATTTACCCTGCTCGCCAAACCGGATTTGGTCCCTTTGTTCGTTTTGCCTTTGGCGAGATTCACAAGTGAAGCCTGCCTCTGGCTCCAGGGTGTCTGGGGTAGGCAGGAAATGAGGGAGGTGCCCGAAACTCCCTGTGCTTAGTCTCCTAGGAGACCCAAATGCACTCTGTGATGATTGGCTGGCTGACTGTCCGGCAAGGACAGCCACCCTGCTAGGTGATTGACAGCTAGGCTGGAATGAAAGGGAGAGAACTGTATAAAAGAGGAGTCTTTTGGCTTGGAAGGCAGAGTCAACCACTGGACAAAGAAACCGAAGAAGAACTTGAAGAGGACACCTACTGCAACTCCTAGACCGTTGGTTTGCCGGTGAAGCCCTGCTGCAATGCCGAAACGCCAAATTCGCATCGACAGAGAAGCCCCTGCAAGGACGACTTCTCCCCTTGAATTGGAGGGAGCAATCAGCTCCAAAGTAAGTCACCTGGACATACTTCTCAGAGCTGGTCGAATTTCCACAGAGTTGCTGCTGGAAACCATAGAGCCAGGGAGAGGAACACCAGTTTGTGTGCGTTGCTTTTAAGTTGCCCAAGAGCTCCAGGAAGATCCTCCGGACTCCTAGGAAGCAGGACTGACCGAGCCTGAGCCCCCTCAACAGAGTGCAGGACCCCAAAAGCAAGTGAAGTACATCTCAACAGCCAGGAACCGCAGTGTTGCTATTTGCTGTAGACGCAACGAGCTGAAACACTGAACAGCCACTGAAAGTGAAGTTTCCCGGTTGCAAGTTTTGAACGTCCCAGTGCAGTGCAGGAGTCCCCCAACGTCCTCACCCTTGTCCCCATGACTGAGGCCCAGGAACAGTGAGATCTGCAGAGCTGCACAGGAGTCATCTGCTGCATCTTTTCTTCATTTTAAAGGTACTGTACAAAGTCTCAGAGAACTTACCTCTTGGTGTAGAGTTGCTTGCATCTTCTGCTATTCACAAGTCTAACAGCTTGTGGCCCTACATTGATACATCTTTTTCTTTAAAGACTTCTGAAACATTGTGCAAAGACTTTTCTACTTCAGCCCATACAGACTCTTGCTTATTGACTTTGGCTTAGCCGGTTTGAACTGAATGACTCTTATTGGGGGATCTGAAAGTACTTGCCTGCTTAAGAAATATTTATGGTATCTTGTTTGCTCCCCTTTTTGCTTGCTCTTAACTAAATCTGAATGCCAACAGTAATACATTAATGTCAACAGCACCCTAGAAATTGAAGTCATCTGCGGGTGTATGTCTCTGCTGTATGCCATCCCAAATGGTTATTTACTGATTCTGAACTAAAAGAGTGTATAATTTTTAAGTATATTTGTGTGGTGTTTTACAGTGCTCCCTTCTGAAGAAAGCTTATATTAACTGACGTGTAAATGAATTAATAATCGTTTTATCAATAAACCCTGTGTGTAAGTGTCTGCTTGAACACTTGTCACTCTGAACCTCTGTGTAACTCCCCCACAGCTCACATTGACCCCTCTTGAGATAAGCCTGGCTACTCGTCCACACTACCAACTTGTTTAGTACAGACTTATACCAAAGGTTGGGTTACTACTGCCAGGAGGTCACGGTTTTTGTAGTGCACCCCTAGAGTACTGCATACAATCTTGCCTAACACTGGTGGCAGGCAGTGAGGATATATTGTAGAGTTGTTACACTAAGATTTGCTTTGCTTTTGTTCAACTAAATCTTCACAAGGCTAAGCTTCACTAGAATACCAATTGTATAAACATGCCAAATATGGATAACTTCAGTCATGAAGCCCTGGTCATTTTGACAGTAGAACAACTGAAAAAATGTGTAGGGCCAGCAGTCTCCCTGTTAAAGGAAAGAAACATGAACTTATTGCAAGATTGTTGAATCATCAAAGTCTGGGTAGTAGGCCTGTTACACCTACTAACCTAGGAAATGTGGATAATAATATTGAGGATGATAATTCAGAGTCTAACTCTAATGTCTTAGAAGAGTCAGAAGAGGAAGAGGAGTTTCATGAGGAGAGCCCCTTTTGTCCACATCCAGCCCTTCCACCTCAACCTTTAGCCACTGTGACCCTACCAGGTCCAGTACTGAGTCCAGAGTTTGTATCTCTTGGGAGGATGAGACTTGAGCTACAGTTCAAAAGATTACAAATCCAAGCTGAAGCCAAACATCAAGACATCAAGTTAAGGGAATCCGAAGTGCAGCATGCTCTTGGGATGAAGAAATTGTCTGTTGAAAATGTTTCTATTCGAGAGTCTTCCAGGTCTTCCAGTCCAAAGAGACCTTGCATGCCTAAAGAAGCAGTGCGTATGTATGATGCAAAACCTGATATTTTGGATTGTTTGGGTGCTTTTGAGTATAACTATGGGATTCAGGGTTACACAGAGAATCCGCTGATTCCTTGGCTTCTGTCTAGGCTCCCCCAGGTTGCAACTGATGCTGTAATGGAGGTGGAGGAACTTGAAAGAAAGGAGTATGAAAGTGTAAAGCTAACTTTGATATCTAGATTTGGGAAAACTCCTTCCCAGTATCTTAAGACCTTTAGGACCCTCAAAAAGACTGATGGTTCCGCTTGGGATACCTGGGTGTGTGAATGTTTGATGAACTTAGATGGTTGGGTTAAGGGTTACAGAGTAACTTCTTTTGAAGGAATGAGAAGTCTATTTTTGTTGGAATCTATTTTTGATTTCTGCTCTCCTGAGCTGAGACAGCACTTGGCTGACTCAAAAGAGATTGATCCCAAGAAGCTGGCAAAAGCCGCTGACTTGTGGGTTGCCAACAGGGCTTCTCACAAGGATTATGGGGCCACTCATAAAAAGGATGCGCGAAAACAGCACAAGAAAGATGATAAAGAGAATTCTAAAACCTCCCATCGAAAAGAGGGCCACAAACATAAGAAGGGTATACCACATGGGAAAACAGGTCAGTCTAGTGATACCTCTGGTGCCAAACCAGAGGGAGGTCAGCAGAAACCCCCATTCCAGAAAACATTTGGTAAATGTTATGCTTATGGGTCTACTGACCATGTGAAAGGGGATCCCAGATGCAAGGATAATCTTTCAGGGGTCCACACTGCCTCCTTAGCCTTCATCACTGAAGGAGAAGTACATATGGCAAGTGGAAACATTCATCTATTGGCTGAATACCCCATTGGGATCTCAGCCAGTTGTTTCTTTAGTGTCACTGGGTCTGTGGGAACAACAGAATTTAGATGTGTATAACTCTATACCAGATAACACAAAAGAATACTACAAGGACAGTGTACTTGTAAATGGTCAGGAAACCCCTGCCATTAGAGACACTGGGGCCTGCATCCCAGTGGTGGATGAAACCTTTTTCAAACCTGAGGATGTTGCTGAGGCACCCAAAGGCCCCACTAAGCTTGCTGGAGGCCCTCTCCAGATGGTTACAATACTACCAGCTCTCATCCACTGCAACAATATGACTGTAAGAATACCCGTCAGTGTTCAGAGTGAGGTGCCGGGGAGAGTCCTCTTGCGGAATGACTAAAGACTCTTGGAGTTGTATCAAGAACCCCCAGACCTCCCAGTAAAAGGAAGCAGGACCAAACTAAGAAGGCCAGAGAGCTCACCTTGGATGACTCTCAGTGGGTTGATACCGAAGAACCTATAACACCCAGTCCACAGGAAGGACAGACTTCTACTTCCAGGAGGAAAGAGACAAAGGGGAAACCCAAGGTCTCAGGAAATAAGAAGAGTAGAACTCCTGTACACAAAACCAGTACATCCCCGAGAGGACAGTCCCAAGTCACACCTGTGACTCCTCCTACACCAGCTGAGGCTGAGTGTGAGAAGCCACCAGAGGATGGCGAGTCAGCTACTGATGACACAGAGCTGGAAGAAGATCTTCCTCCTGTTGGAGATCTGGATCCTAAAGACCATCCTGAGCTGCAGACTTTACTTGCAGAAGGTGGCCCATGTAGGTCCGACTTTAGCAGAGATCAAAGAGAGTGTCCTACTCTTGAAGGTTTTTGCCAACAGGCAACTTCCCAGCTGGAAGTGCAAGAGCCAGGGAAGCACAGGTTATACTGGGAGGATGGCCTCCTCTACAGTGAACCTATTGAGCCTACTCCAGGGGACTACAGAAGACTTGTAGTGCCTCAAGAAGTAATACCTCAGTTCCTACAGCTGGCCCACGAGATCCCTTTTGCTGGTCACTTAAGCTTTAAGACATCTTAGTGGAGCCAAGAATGTGGCACCTTTTAGTCCCTTTTCAGAGGGTGGGAATCGACATTCCCTTGGATCCTCCCACATCTTCAGGCAACTGATCTATATTGGTTGTGGTTGACCATGCTACCAGGTATCCTAAAGCCATATCCATGAGGACTGTCACAGCTCAGGCCGTGGCTAAAGCCCTACTGGGTATTTTTACCAGAGTAGGTTTTCCTAAGGAAGTGATCTCCGACAGGGGGACCAATTTTATGTCCCACTAGATGCAAGCCATGTGGAAATACTGTGGAGTAACCTACAAATTCTCAACAGCCTACCCTCCCCAGACCAATGGGGTGGTAGAGAGGTTTGAAAGAACTATGAAGAGCATGATAGGTGCTTTAGAAGAACCCCTTAGAAGAAAGTGGGACCTTCTACTGCCATGCCTTCTCTTTGCTTATAGAGAAGTCCCTCAAGAAGGGGTTGGCTTCAGCCCCTTTGAGCTTCTCTATGGTCATGCGATTAGAGGTCCATTGGCCCTAATCAAGGAGGGACTGGGAAGTGTTCCTTCCCACAAGCCACTGAGAGTCATTGACTATGTGTTAGGTCTCCAAAGGAGAATGACACACATGATGACAGAAGCTTCTGATAACTTGAAAGCAGGTCAGGCTCTGGTGAAGCATTGGCATGACCAGAAGGCCAACATGGTTGAGTTTACTCAAGACCAGCTAGTTCTTGTTATGGTGCCTACAAGGCAGAGGGCCCTGCAGCACAAATGGATTGGACCCTACAAGGTTGTGGGAAAACTTGGAGAGATCAATTACTTGGTGGACTTAGGCAATCCTAAGGAGGCCCCCAGGGTCTTTCACGCCAACCGCCTAAAGGCCCATGTCTCTAGACCAAAACTGGGAGCTCTGCTCTTAGCATCTGCTCAAGAGGAGGAAGAGAGTGAACCTCTACCTGATCTCCTCAGGGGACAACCTTTAGATGGGAAGAGAGGAGTCAATCTCTTTTCTGATCTGACACTGGAACAGCAGGTGGAGTGCAAATCTCTGTTAAATCAGTTTGCTTCCCTGTTTTCACTGACACCAGGCTTGACCCCCTTGGGGCCAGCATGAGATTCTCACTTATGACTGTTTACCTGTTAAAAGCAGAGGTTGCAGAATGTCAGACCATGTAAGAACCCACATAATGTAAGAGGTCAAGAAGATGCTTGATCTTCGGGGTAATAGAACCCTCTACCAGTCCATGGGCTAGTCCAGTTGTGCTAGTATCAAAGGCAGGATCCAAAGAGTTGAGATTCTGTGTGGACTATAGAGCTCTTAATGCAGTCACCACGACTGATGCCCATCGTTTACCAAGGGCAGATGAGCTGGTGGACAAACTTGGTTCAGCCAAGTACCTCAGTACATTTGACCTAACATCAGGCTATTGGCAAATAGCTCTGATAGACCATGCCAAGAAGAAAACTGCATTTTCAACCCCAGGAAGCCTCTACCAGTTTAAGGATATGCATTTTGGACTAAATAATGTACTTCTACATTCCAAAGGATGGTCAATCATGTTCTGAATGGGATGGTGGACTTCTGAATGGCATATTCAGATGACATTGCAGTGTTCAGCCCTACTTGTAAAGAACATATTGATCGCCTAGGATATGTGTTGCAGGCTCTTGAGCAGGCCAATCTGACCATAAAGACAAGTAAATGTCAAATTGGTCAGAGTAAAGTGGTCTACCTTGGACATGGGGTAGGACGAGGTGAAATAAAGCCATTGCCTATCAAGGTACAAGCTGTGCAAGACTGGGACATCCCTACTACTCAAACCCAAGTGAGAGCCTTTTTAGGTCTCACAGGTAACTACAGGAACTTCATAGAGAACTATGGGACCATAGCTTCTCCCTTGAATGTGATCCCCTCACCCAAATTCCCCAAGAAAGTCAGGTGGAATGAGGAATGCACCAAGGCATTTGAAGGACTTAAGAAAGCCCTTTGTCAAGCTCCAGTCTTAAGAGCTCCTGACTTCAACCAATCCTTTATTGTTCAAACATGTGTTTCCAATACAGGTATAGGTGCAGTTCCGAGTCAACTGGATGAGAAAGACAGGGAACAACCAGTCTGCTTTATCAGTAGGAAACTGAAGGACCCTGAAACAAGGTGGGCACCCATAGAGCGTGAGTGTTTTGCCATTGTGTGGTCATTGCAGAAGTTTAGACCATACTTTTATGGATCTACTTTTGCAATTCAAAGAGACCACTAACCCTTGAGATGGTTAATGCAGATGAACGGGGAGAATCCTAAATTGTTAAGCTGGTCAATCAGCCTACAGGAGTATGATTTTACCATTGAACACAGGTCAGGGTGTAATCACCAAAATGCTGATGGTCTCTCCAGAAAGTATAACCAACTGGAGTAAGGAGATTCATCCAGGAGTGGATTAAATCCTCCAGTCCCTTAGTCTGGGGGGGACGAGTGTTAGGGAGAATTCTCAGAAATATGCCAATTCCCTCTACATTAGAGACCCCCAGCAACTTTACTGGATTTTGAGGACATGATTTTTTTAACCTGGAGAGTGATACCCTTTTTCCCCACTCTCTCATGTATTTTAATGTGATTTTTGTACTCTGTGTTTCTTTTGGTTGTGGAGTCTGACAAACTCCATAGGAATCATTGTTTACATTGTGGCACACAACACCTTTAGTGCAGTGACACAGGGAAGTCTCTTAGATTTCCCCAAGGTTTAAATACCTTCTCTGTGGTAAACTACTGTTTCCCAGAGCAGTAAAGTGAAATTGACTTTACTTACATTTGTAACTTTCTAGACCCAGCACACACTATCTTACAATAGGGTGCTGGAGGGGTTACCTAGTATCCCCCTTTGTCTAACTTCTCATGTAACATTTTTATGTTATCCTTTCCTCACTGAATGGCTGTTGGCAGTGGTTTTGTTTTTACTACTGTGGTGTGCATTTACCGCAGGCTGCGTTATCAGCTGCAGTAATTTTTGTCAAAATGGCCCCGGTCTTCTTTTTTCGCCATTTCTTTGTGGAAAGTTCCTTCTTGAGATTTACCCTGCGTGCCAAACCAGGTTTGGTCGCTTTGTTCATTTTGCCTTTGGTGGGATTCACGAGTGAAGCCCGCCTCTGGCTCCAGGGTGTCTGAGGTAGGCAGGAAGTAAGAAAGGTGCCCGAAACTCCCTGTGCTTAGTCTCCTAGGAGACCCAAATGCACTCTATGATGAGTGGCTGGCTGACTGTCCGGCAAGGAAAGCCACCCTGTGGGTGATTGACAGCTAAGCTGGAATGAAAGGGAGAGAACTGTATAAAAGGCGAGTCTTTTGATTGGAAGGCAGAGTCGACCACTGGACGAAGGAACCAAAGAAGAACTTGAAGAGGATGCCTGCTGCAACTGCTGGACCATTGGTTTGCCCGGTGAAGCCCTGTTGCAGTGTCAAAACACCAGGTTCGCATCGAAAGAGAAGCCCCTGCCAGGGTGACTTCTCCCCTTGAGTTGGTGGGACCAATCAACTCCAAGGTAAGCCACCTGGGCATCCATCTCGGAGCTGGTTGAATTTCCACAGAGTTGCTGCTGGAAACCGTAGAGCCAGGGAGAGGGACACCAGTTTGTGTGCGTTGCTTTTAAGTTGTCCAAGAGTTCCAGGAAGATCCTGTGGACTCCCAGGAAGCAGGACTGACTGAGCCTAAGCCCCCTCAAAAGAGTGCAGGACACCAGAAGCAAGGAAAGTCCATCTCGACAGCCAGGAAATGCAGTGTTGCTATTTGCAGTAGACAGGAGGAGCTAAAACAATAAACAGCCACTGAAAGTGAAGTTTACCGAATGCAAGATTTGACCGTCGCAATGCAGGAGTCCCCCAACGTCCTCCCTCTGGTCCCTACGACTGAGGCCCAGGAACAGTGAGATCTGCAGAGCTGCACAGGAACAGGAGTCATCTGCTGAATCTTTTCTTAATTTTAAAGGTACTGTACAATATGTAATAGAACTTACCTCTTGCTGTAGAGTTGCTTGCATCTTCTACTACTCACAAGTCTAACAGCTTGTGGCCCTACATTGATTCATCTTTTTCTTCAAAGACTTCTGAAACATTGTGCAAGGACTTTTCTACTTACCTTCAAAAACGTGCTTCAGCCCATATAGACTATTGCCTATTGACTTTGGCTTAGCCTGTTTTAACTGAATTACTCTTATTGGGGGATCTGAATGTATTTGCCTGCTTAAGAAATATTTTTGGTATTTTGGTTGCTCTAATAATCTTTCCCTTTTTGCTTGCTCTTAACTAAATCTGAATGCCATCAGTAATATATTAATATCAACAGCACCGTAGTAATTGAAGTCACCTGTGGGTGTAGGTCTCTGCCATCCCAAATGGGTATTTACTGATTCTGAAATAAGAGGGTGTATAATTTTGAAGTATATTTGTTTGGTGTTTTACAGTGCTCACTTCTAAAGAAGGCTTATATTAACCGACTGGTAAATAAATTAATAATTGTTTTATCAACAAACTCTATGTGTGTCTGCTTGAATGCTTGGCACCGTGAACCTCTGTGTAACTCCCCTACAGCTCACATGACCCCTCAAGAGATAAGCCTGGCTACTCGTCCACACTACCAACCTGTGTAGTCCAGAGTTATACCAAAGGTTGGGTTACTACTGCCAGGAGGTCAGAGTTGTTGTAGTGCACCCTAAGGGTACTACAAACAATCTTGCCTAACAGGTATCATCAACTGGAACTCCAGAAGGCGTCCCAATAAATCACCACATTCGCCACTCACCTAGGCTTACACAGATATAAGCAGCTCAGCTTTGGTGTTTCGTCGGCGGCGGAAATATTTCAATCTGAGCTCCATACTGTCATTAAACACATACCCACCTGTCTGAACTACAGTGATGACATCTTGGTTTTTGTGCAAAACCAAGAGCAACACGATAACACTCTCATGAGAGGCCCATCTCACCCTGAACAAGGAGAAATGTGTGTTTTTTGGTCACATATTCTCCTCCAAAGGTATAACACCAGATCCCGAAAAGGTCAGCGCCCTCACAAACGCGGAACCACCAACATCTATGACAGACATTTCTCAGACTAGCCAGCCATTGCACACACTACATAAAAGACTTTGCATCTGTAAGCGAACCCCTGAGGGCACTCACCAAGCAAAACGCAGAATTGAAGTGGACTGAAAAATGCCAGCAGGCGTTCCAACTAATAAAACAACGCATATCTGACGCCAAGAATATGCCCGACTTCAATCCAAGGAAGACCACTGAATTGATAGTGGACGCAAGTCCAGTGGGTCTTGGGGCCATCCTGACCCAACTCGATGAGAAGGACAACCAGTCAAAACACATTGTGTCCTATGCCAGCAAAAGCCTATCCAAAACCGAACAAGCGTACTCAAAGGCCAAGAAGGAAGGGCTACCGGTGTTGTGGGCCTGCAAACACTTTTACCTGTTCCTATACAGGAAACCATTTGCGAATGTCACAGACCACCGGGCGCTGCTATTTATTTATGGAAGTCGACAAGCCAAGATGCTGCTGCGCATAGCGAGATGGGCTTTGAGTCTGCAAGATTACCATTTCAACATAATCCACAGAACAGGGAAAGATCACAATCCAGCTGATTTTCTTTCACAACATCCCTGCAAAGAGTCGCAACCTTCCCCATCCATTGCAGACCAATACACCTGCTACGTGATACACGGAATCACCCTGAAAGGTCTCGACTCTCATAATATAGCTTGAGAGACAAGCAATGATCAAGGACTACAGATCATCCTGAGATGTTTGGAGACTGAACACTGGAAACAGGCCCGACAGCTGAAGGAAAACACAATGGAGGATGTTAAACAAGACATCACCTGTCTCCTTGCCGTCAAAAATGAACTAGCAAAATCCGAAGAGGGATTGCTATTAAAGGGCACCAAGCTAGTAATCCCCTGGACACAAAGACGTAAGGTTCTCGATTTGGCACACGAGGGATACAGGGGAATAGTGTCCACAAAAAGGATGCTCAGACAAAACCTATGCTGGTTTCCACATCTCGAAGCACAAGTAGAGGATTTACTGAAGCACTACCCCACCTGTGCAGTCATAAACCCGCACAGAAGACCAGAACCATTGTGCATAACGAGCGTGGGAAGAAATTGCTGTGGACTTTTTCGGACCATTAGATGGGGGTGACCACATACTAGTGGCGACAGATGAATACTTCTGTTTTCCAGACATAAAAATCGTGCCATCCACGTCGGCATTTCACACCATCCCTGCTCTTTACAGAATGTTCGCCATCTACTGCATCCCGAAGGTAATACATTCAGACAATGGGCCCCCATTCACAGGGCAGGACTTTAAGACATTCTCAGAATACATGGGATTCCACCACAGGAAAATAACGCCACTGTGGCCACAGGCAAACGGCACAGTAGAGCGTTTCATGAGCCACATCAAGAGAACAGTACAGATTGCTCGACTAACGGGAGAGCCAGTGGAAAAGATGTTATGCCAACTCATGCAAGACTACCGGAACACTCCCCACAGCACCACAGGAAAAACCCCCTCCAAAGTGATGTTTGGGAGAAGCTTACGGACCAGGATCCCACACATAGCACGGGAGGATGAAAGATACACCAGGGTGAAAGATACAGCGGAGACCAAGAAATGCGAGAGCGAGATTCCAAAAGGAAAGAAGAAATGAAGAGAGAGGCTGATGGGAAGAGGAGAGCCAAGGAAAATGACCTAGAGCCTGGAGACGTGGTTATAGTCATGCAAGTCCAGAGCTGTAAAAGCATGGCTGCTTTTGGAGAAGAGCCCCTGACAGTTGTTCAAGTGAAGGGATCCCTTATCATAGCTGAAGGTGACCGGAAAACCACATCCAGAAACTCCTCTCATTTCAGGCAGATGCATGGGATCATGCCTGTCACCGACTGCTCCTCACTAGCTGCAAACGCAGAGTGGGACTCATACTACGAAGGGGACAGAGAAGACTCCAGTGCCGAAAAAACACCTATGCCCCAAGAGGCTTGTGAAGCGCCAGAGGACCAGAGACCCCAACGACCGCGAAGAAAACCTAAAGGAATCATTGAGGAAATTAGCTAGAGTGGACCTCAGTGTTTAGTCTCGGTGGGTGTGGTGTCGTCAGAGGACTCATGTCACGTGACAGGGGACAAGCGGATAGCGGGAAGGGAAATTCAGTTGAAAGTTGGAAAGAGAGAATAAAAGTGTGTTTAAACCTTCCGTGGCTCCGCCTCGTATGTTACTTGTGCATGCTTGAGGTCGTGGAGGCTAATTAAATGGTCCACCAGAGATTCCACACGCACATTGATATTGTCATCTATACGTTGGAATTAGTGATTTCAGCCATAATAGTCATTAACCTTTCATCTGGCCAGTGGTGAAAATCAGATAAATAAAATAAATTATAGAAGACAAACTGAAGGTTTTGAGCATTTCTGGCAAAAACTGCTACAAGGTCATCCATTGTGGCAGAGACGCTTTCATAGTGCTTTTAAAGGTTTCTTGATGAACTAAACAGTTCCAAAAATGTGTAAGAGAGAAGGGTTTTTGTTTGACTTTTTGACAAACCCAACTACATCTTTTAATCTACTTCTAGCTCAAAAGTAGAGAAAAACTTTGAAATTATGCCAAAAAAGACACATCATGGCACTGCTTCGTGTCATCCACTGCACTGCACTCTCTCAAGCCCAAACACTAATGAACTAATCTATTCCTTCAACATCACTAATGAATGGTTCTGCTTTGAGCGACCAATAAAGATTATTTTTTTAAAAAACTTTTTATTTGCATTTTGAACACAAAACAACACCAAAACTACTTAACAACAACTCACAACACATTTACTAAGGCACTTTCGAGTTTGAGTTCATATTGTTCTTCATCTGCTCGGTACACGGCTTATCTCTTCCCTCCCATTCATGATGTCCGCACGCTGGTCCATGTATTGTGCCCGGGTGTGAACGGGCCAGCTCTCTACTTTTTGGGTTGTTTAAGCTCGTCGTCCCCCATCTTGCTCTTCTGTCGACCGGTCATCCTCCGGTTCACTTGGTTCGCCCATGCTGTCTTTGTTATTGTTGCCGAACAGATCTTGCACAAGAGTGTTTTTTTTAATTTTTTTTAATTTACATTTATATAGCACACAGACATCTCAGGGGCATTGTGGTGCTGTTACTTGCAGGAGGCTTAGTTCCATTGCGCATATGTTACAACATTGGAGAGCAGCAGGGGCGTTGCTAGGGGGGGCTAAGGGGGCTATAGCCCCTGATCTTTTGGTTGTAGCCCCGGATAGAATCTCAGGAGCTACAGCCAAAAGACTAGCTAGGCCCCAGTGCCAACAGTTCGGACATCAGCTTAGCCCCGGGTATTTTCCAGACCTAGCAACTCCCCTGAAGAGCAGAGAAGTAAATACATGTTATGCATAAAACATACACAGTCCATAGTATCCATATAGGGGATGGACGTCATGACAGGGGTAAAGTGATCAGGTGAATAGGGTGGTTTTCATGGTTTTGCGGAAGGCGGTGAGTGAAGGTTCAGCTTGCAGGGCGCTGGGGAGGGCATTCCAGTGCAGGGCGGCTAAGTAGGGGAAGCTGGCGCCACCTGCTCTGGCTCTTTTTACCATAGTGTTCCACGCCAGTATCCTGGCCCGCTGTTCCCTTCAACTCTTTGCGTAGCCCTTGTCCAGATTGCAGTTTCAGCTACTGGCCATTTTTGCAGGTCCGCCCACCATCCATCTATCGAAGGTCCCGTACTTGTGTTCCACGCCATCGCGATGCTGCGTTTCGCCAATATTGTCACCAGGTCTTTCATCTTTGCCAGGGGCATTCTCTGCTTGTCTCCTCTTGGGAACAAGCCCAGTATGTAGGATGCCGGAGACCAGGCTTGCATTTGGATTCTTGCCATTGAAGCCCTTTCCTTGATCGTGCTCCAGAAGATAGTTATTCGCGGGCATGACCAGAACATATGCACCATGTCTGCCAGTTCTGCTTGGCAGCGTGGGCAGCTTTGGGTTTGTTTGTCCCCCATGTTTGACATTCTTTTGGGCGTTGGGTACGCTCTGTGCACAATGTAGAGTTGCGTCTGCCTGAACCTTGCGTTCCTGGAGAATTTCTTCGCATAATGAAGGGCCTGTTCCATTCCTCGTCCTTGAAGGGTTGCTGAAGCTCTTCCTCCCATTTGGCTCGCGTGTTTAGCGCTCGCGCATTATTGGCTCCCAGCAATTGTTCGTAAAGTCTGGACACTGTGTGTCCCCCCCCTCAGAAACATCGTACCATGCGTCCAGTGCCCCTCCTAAGTCTTCCGCATCTGGTAGGGTCTCCCACCTCCTCCTCATCGCTTGAACCATGCTGTTGTACAGTATGAATTGGCCCCTGTGTATATCTTGTTCCTCTACTAGAGACTGGAAATCCACCCAATGTCCTTCTTGACATAGATCTCCTATTTGGGCTACTCCTGTGTCTTCCCATTGTGTTCTGAACATTGCCAGGCTTGCAATGTGGGTGTCTACCAGTCCCGCTAGGGGGATTTGCATAGAGCAGGGGTCCTTCATGTCTTGTGCCTTCCACGCTCTTTTCCATAGTGCTCGGCCTAGCTGAACCATATTTGGGAGGGCTGGGGCTGCGTCTATCCACAGGAGTTCTCTTAAATAGTGTCGCTGAAGCGATGGTCGAAAAAGTATTGCGTCTATGGAAGTGTCTTCACCCAACCACTGCACCACGAATTGAAGTTTTGCTGCCAGGTAATATCGCTCAAAGTCCGGGAGCCTGATACCCCCCCCCCCCCACTCGTAGCCCCTTTGTAGTGTGCTCAGTGCTACCCTGTTCCTCCCCCATCCCCAGAGGAAGTCTCTTGCCATGGTATGTAGTCATTTGAAAAGGACCCTGGGATGTTGTAGGGAATGTTAGTAAAGTAATATAGAAGCCGGGGTAGGACCGTCATCTTCAATAGAGCCGCCCTGCCTATCATCCCCAGCGGTAGTGTCCTCCAAAACTGCATGGTGTTCCCTATTTTGTCCAGGGCTGCCTGATTGTTGGCCATGTGTGTCTCAGTGGTGTCATGGTATATATCTATTCCCAAATATCTAAAGGTAATAGGAGTCCATGTGAGGCCTAAGTCTGGTAGCTGGTCTGATGCCACTCTTCTCAAGCCCGCCAGGGGGAACAGTGAGGACTTCTCCTTGTTAATGGCGATTCCCGATAGTCTGCCAAATGCTCCCAGGGCCTCGAGCAGGTCCGGCAGGTGGGTACGTGGGTCCCGGACATAGTGCAGCATGTCATCTGCGTATATTGATATGTGGTGTGTTTCCCCGTCTATCACTATTCCAGCATCTCTGTACTCAGCCCTTAGAAAGGCCGTGAATGGTTCCAGGGCCAGGATATATAACATTGGGGACAGAGGGCACCCCTGTTTTGTGCCCCGCGCTATGCTCCACTCTCCCGAAACGTGCCTGCCCGTCTTAACCCTTGCCCTCGGGTCCTTGATCAGCAACATTATCCATCTTAGGAACGCCTCCCCTATCCCAAAGTGGGCGAGCGCTCCGAAAAGCCAGTCCCAGTTCACCGAATCGAATGCCTTTATCGCATCCAGTGAAGCCACTGCACTTTCTCCCTCTTCCTGATTCGTCTTGTCCATCATGTGATGGAGTCTCCGGAGATTCCATGCAGTGTTCCGTTCCGGTACGTACCCGGTTTGGTCTGGGTGCACTAATGTGGGTATCACCCTTTTGAGCCGGTTGGCCTGGGCTGCTGTGAAGATTTTGGAATCTTGGTTTATCAGGGAGAATGGTCTGTAAAACCTGCACTCAAGGGGTGGTTTCCCTGTTTTTAGTATTGGCACTATTATGGATTCTGACATGCTACTCGGGAGCCGACCTCTCTCATATGCCTCTTCTAGCATCTCCAGTAGTCTCGGGGCCAGGCTATCTCTGTACCTCTTGTAAAATTCCCCTGGTAACCCGTTGGGCCCAGGGGATCTTCCCGTCGGTAGCTGGGTTATAACCTCCGATAGTTCCTCCACAGTGAGGGGTGTATCTAACATTTGGGCTTGGTCCTCTGTCAGTTGTGGGAGCCTGATTTCTGCTAGAATATCAGCTATTTCTCCCTCTTCTGCCTCCTGAACCTTGGTGTATAATTTCTCATAGAATTGTGAGAACACCGTAATTATACCTTCCTGGGACCTTATCACCTCCCCCTGCTCATCTTTAATTGTGTTTAACGGTTCCCGCTTGGTCTCTTGTTTAGTTAGCCAGGCTAGGAGTCTGCTGGGTTTATCTCCCTCTGCATGTAACTTCTGTATATACTTTCCGTAATCCAGTTTACCCAGCCTCTCCCAAGATGCTGTGCATTGTTGTCTCAGAATAGTGAGTTCACCTAGTTCACCTCCTTTCTCCCTCGCCCGTGCTTCAGCCCTCTCGATCTCCCTTTCTATTCCATCCAGTTCGGCCAGAATCTCCCCCCGGAGACCTCCTGTCTTACCCATCGCCGCCCACTGACCACCACCTTAAGGGCCTCCCAGATTGTTCCGGTGCTGTCCACACTGTTCACATTATGCTCAAAATAGTCGTCTATCGTGTTTTGGATATACTCCTGAAATTCCCCATCCAGCGGTGCTTCCGCCCTTAGTCTCCATGTAGGTATGGGGGCCCTCCTGTATGTGTGTGTCCATGCTACTCCCAGCGGGGCGTGGTCAGACAGAGTTTGTGCGTGAATATGTGCCTCAGTGAATTCCCCCAGCGAGTCTCTTTACCAGCGAACAGGTAGTCTATTCGAGTGAATGTCCCGTGCGGGGCACTATAATGTGTGTATCCCTTTTGCCCTCATGTACCTTTCTCCAGACGTCTTCTAGCTCCAGCCGGTCCAGTATCTTCTGTAGTGCTCTTGCTGGCGGTGCTGTTTTTTTATGTTTATCGTCCGACCTGTCCAGTCGGGGTCCAATGTGCAGTTAAAATCGCCGGCCCAGATGATCGTTGCATTCCTGTAGGGGGCCAGCTGGGGTCGGTTGCGTCGTGGTTGGGGGCGTAGGTGTTCACCAGGCACACTTTCCGGGTCTCCAGCATTCCGTGGACGATCAGGACCCTACCCCCTGCGTCTTTTTCTTGGTTGATGAGTTGAAATGGGGTACCAGGGGCGATCCAGATCACATCACCACCCCTCTTGCGTAGTTAGAGTATGTTGCACCATACGTCTGGCCACCCCACTTCTTGGCCACCTTGGCTTGCTTTTTGGCCGTCAGTTGTGTCTCCTGTAACATTGCAATGTGGACATTCGCTTTGTTTAACCAGGCTTGGACCCTCAGCCTCTTGACATAGGCGTTCAGTCCTCTGACATGCCATGTGACCACGTTTAATGCTTCCCGGTCCATGTATTAGCTGAATCCAACGGTCCGTTCGTTCCCATGGGCCTGTGTGCCGTTATTCGTTCTGTGTGTGCTGCTTTAGGGGGTCGGTCTCTCTCCTTCCCTCCGCCTTTCCTTTGGCGGTCATCGATTCTGCCTCCTCTCATGTCCCTTCCTGACCTAGCTGACCCCGCTGCTCCTGGTTTCAAGTCTTTGTCAGCCTCCTTTCTTGGCTTACCCGGCTGTGTCCTGTGTTTGGGTGAGGCCGTGCTTGTATTCCTGCATTGCCTCTGCTGTGTCCTCATCATTTAATATGTCTTCCCCTTTTTGTGCCTTTTTCAAACAAACCTAACAACACAACTACTACAACTTTGAACAAATGCCCAGCCACTCACCCCTTGCTCGGGCCCTACCACATTCCGGGTGCGGCCCTCCTTTTCGTGGGCGCACTTATCGCGGTGTGGTGTCTTAGAACTGACACCACAAACTATGTCTCTGCTTGGGGTTCCCTCTGTGGGTCTTGGCGGTCCAGTCCCGGCGGCCGTGAGCTCCCGTTTTTTAAACTACAGGTTTGGGTCTTACACCCCTATTCTGCTGTTTGTTCTGCTTTTTCTTATGTCCTCGAGGTGCGTCCCCGGAGTCGTTTTTCCAATGTGGTCCCATGGTATCTGGCGGTCCGCTTGAGTGCCATTCTGGTCAACTGCTCAGAAAACATACAAAAAAACATGCCTCAGTTCCCCACCCTTTTTCCCTCTAGCTCAGCCACTGCTGCAGTGGAAGGATCGGAAGATTCGGTTGAAAACAGCCACAACTCACAGAAAAATAAAACCAAAAACCTAACCTGGGCTTTTTTTTTAAATCTTTTTTTTTTGGATGAGGAACAGAACCATAAGAATTTGTAGAGGTTCACACATGAAATACATATGAGCCCCTCGATAGAGGTAGCTTGACTACTCCTCTCACAAAGAAATCAGTTTCAGAGCTGTCGGCACTTTCATAACTGGGTTGGATGGGAGGG
Organism: Ambystoma mexicanum; assembly: GCF_040938575.1. Classification (NCBI taxonomy): domain Eukaryota; kingdom Metazoa; phylum Chordata; class Amphibia; order Caudata; family Ambystomatidae; genus Ambystoma; species Ambystoma mexicanum. The sequence goes on along the minus strand of NC_090924.1, from coordinate 879,059,512 downwards.
TGAATAATTTGTGGGAGAGGAATCCATAGAAAGAACATAATCAGCAAATAATTTCTCCTTCAATGGATTGCTTTTTTCCTGCAGATTCCTCATCGGATAGACTCCCCAAGCAGTTTGTATCACGGAGGCGGGAAGAAAGTCCCTATACCTGTGGGGTGCATTTAAAGGTCCCAAACATAAGTCCCTTTCACATGAATAGCAAGATTTTAAACTCTGAAACAAAAATGGCCTGGCCTTTGTTGTTTTTTTCAAGTAAATGTAAAAAGCCATGTGGAAAGGGGCCTACCTGTCATTGCCAATAGACAAGCGGCATTTTAATTTACAAAAGAAGGAGGAATCAAAGATCCCTGTCTCATGGAAAACAGGATTTGTACACATTGAAAACAAAAACGTCCTGCACAGGTGTGTGAAAATAAAAACGTTTTTAAAAAGAAAAAGTGAAAAAATATAACTGCTTACAGAAAAATGTCAGGAAAACAAAACATGATGTACGAGTTGACCAAAAGCAATGTATATTATTATTATTATTATTTTATTGTTTATACATTTTAAAAAACGTTTACACATGCAAATCACATATAAATCAATATATATATCATGTTTCACCTACAAAACTCCAAGTGACATTTGAAGAGCCACTTTGTCTTCATGAAAAATGTCAGCCCATAGCAGACCCTTTTGCTGGCTGTGGGCAAAACTTCACAAGGAAAATTCCCACTCTCAGCCTGAATGTCGCATCTCCCATCTAATGACCAACCACAATAAAATGTCCTGCTAAAGGTATTGAAATTCAGTGTTCTCCAGGCCTGCTGGCTCTGAAATCATTGACTTCAAGAAAAATTCACCATCTGCTGGAGCATAACTAATATGTGTGAAAATGGGGGCACTCACTTCAAAGAGCAAGCTTCCAGCACAAAGGAGACTGATAAAAAAAAAAAACTCTGGGCACAGGCTGACCCAGTAAAATCAAATGGGCAGAAGGCAGGAGTCAGGCCATTTGTCCAACATGAAGATTCACAATTCATTTAAAAGGACTATTCAAATGTAGGCCTTTTTCTCAGCTATCATAAGGCAGATGGATTTCATTTGTGTGTCATTTTTTATGTAATTTCCAGGCGATTTTGGGAATATAAAATGTATCTGTCTGTCACTCGGGGAACTGTTTTGGCCAGTTAAACTCGGTTTCTGGCTGATCTGAACATGTTCCAAATGTGAGAGTTGGTGAGCGGGTGGAAAATGAAATTAGGGATATGCTTAATAACGTACATATTCATAACTGTTGTGCTTTTTATGGGAACGGCAGAAAGGTACCATGTGGCCGTGCTACATGGTACAGATTTGGTGTTTGGCTTATCTAATTCTCCATGATTAGTTGAATCAGAAAATATATTTAGTATGGCAGTTGCTAGTAAAATTATGAAGTTGTGATACATAACGAGTTTTTGCCAAAAAGTTGAAAGGAGAACAAACAGCGATTACAAATGGGAATTGCCATATGTTGCTCCAGACCCCTAAATCAATCCCGACTTGGAGGCTGGGTTTGGGAGGAGAGAGAAGGGTAACTGTCCCATCCTAGTGGTAGTGATTATTGCAGGGTCTTCCCCACTATTGTAAAATTGGTGGTGTCATCGCTGCTATATAAGGGGGACTGCACTAGGACAGAGAGATAGAAAAAGGGGAGAGAAACACAGACCGAGAAGACACAGACCAGCAGAAAGGCTGCTGACACTTACCATTTGACAGCTGTAAGGAGACACTAGAGCAGATTGCTATTGCTAAGAGTGCACCTGGGTGGAGCTGTCTATTTCTAGGAAGGCCTCAAAGCTGACTGGGTCCTATGGTGGAGAGCGGGAGGCCATCTTTGAGAGTGGAAATGATATGATAGGTTATTTATAACACGCTTAATACCCAGCGGTTTCTAAGCGTGGGCCCGGGGATAGAACCCGTGTTGCTCCATGTCGTCTTGCTTCCAAGGCGAGCACGTTGCTGCTGAGCTATCCTCCTGAGACGAGTGACCAGACCCCTACCCTATCTTTCCAGAGTGACCTGAGATGCAGCTGGCTTTCCTGAACCTTAAACAGAGGCTTGCGATGTAAGTAGAACTGAGCCCTGGGAAACCAAAAGGTGGGGGTGTCTGCTTGCCTTGAATCCTTTCACTTTATAGTAGGCTGGGGGCGAAGGGGCAAAACTCTGAAGATACTTAGCCGATTTTACCAAAAATATTAATTTAATTAATTCCCCATTTGGCGAACACTACGGGTGGATTTTGTTAAAATTCGAAATTACCAAAGCTCACTTCCCAGTGTGCGCTGAAAACTATAGCCTATAATTGATTTGGGTAATCTTTGCTGTCCAGCTGACCCCGACTTCTTTAAGGAAGAGGGGTGTCTTTGTTCTTCAACCAGTCCAACCTTTAATCCAGTTTCCTGAACACAGGCCTTTCAGTAAGGGGGGGGGTCTGAAATCGAAAATTCCCCAAATCATTCCAATTTTTCTGTGTGACTTACCAACATAGACCAAAGCAAGAGGGTCTGAAAAACAAACCACTAAATCACCCTGTGTTTATTTTAAACCAAATGTGTGGGCAAATCATAATTGCCATATGTATTTGAACCAATCTTGAAATCCTACTGCTTGTCTTTTAAGCTGGCAGGAAATTCTGCCATCGTTATTGAACAGTGTAATTATTTTGCGAAGTGAAATTTACTGAAAGTGAAGAATTGTGATTGTGTTCTTTTTAACTCGCTTTTGTGATTTATTTATGCTGAGAGAAGTTGATTGTGTTGTGCCACGTAATAAAGTGATTTTTGACATTTTCGTGCTAATTTCTATTACTTTTAAATGAAATAAATACCAATATATTTCCCATACACCGGCCTAGTTCTTGGCTTATTGTTAGCTCAGGGGAGAGGGATCTAAGGGGCATGATTGTGTCTGAGATAGGGCTAGAAAAAGAATCTGTTAAACAGTTTTTTGCATAACCACGTGAGTTGGGAGTGAAGGAACTCCCTGTGTTGAGGGTGGCTTCTCAATAAACCATTACAAACCAGGACATTTTGTAAAACCGCAATTCCAAAGCGAGCGTCAGCTCCAGGGCTACATCCAGGCAATAGTGTTTGGTAAAAGTATGCAGCGATGACCATGTCGCTGCTCAGCAGATGTCCCATCTCTACAGTGCCAAAGAAGCAGCCACACCTCTAGCGTAATGGGCTCTGATGCCCGGTGACAGATCTTTCCCCAGAGTTGTGGTAACATTCCAAAAAGCAGAGGGTTATCCATCTGGATATGGTATGTTTAGAAACCGGCATGCCCTTTCTGGACAGAGAGAAGGGAACGAATATATGGCTGCCTTTCTGAAGTCTGATGGTCACGCAACATAAAAAGGGCCCACTTGGGAACCAAAATATGGAACTGCTCTTCCTCCTTGGAGGGGTGAGGAGGCGGGTAGAATACAGGCATGCCTATGCTCTGAAATAAATTAAACTTTGAGACAACCTTGGGCAAAGACACCAGTTGTACCCTAAGGGATACTTTCTCCCTGAAAAGCAAAGGAATGGTTGTTTACATGACAGGGCCTGTAACTCACTCAACCGCCTGGCTGATGTAATCGGCACTAAAAAGGAAGTCTTCAATGTCAGTAAAAGGATAAAGCGTGAATGCAAAGGCTCAAATGGAGCTGCCATAAGAAAAGTTAGGACAAAATTAAGTTCCCAGTCTGGAACCACAAAGGGAACAGGCAGAAACCTTTTCACAAGGGCTCTCAGGATTTGGGCCATAACCAGGATCGTAAAGTAAGACCTTTGATCCGGAGACCTCTCGAAAAAAGACAAAGCCGCCAAGTAACCTTTGACTGTTCTAACCTGCAGGCCTGATTAGGCCATTGGTAGAAGGAACTCCATCACTGGAGAGGTGGGGCAAGAGATGGGGTCGATCTCGCGGTCCCTGCACCATTCCTCAAACCTTCTCCATCTGCACGCATACAACAATCTTGTAGATGGTATGTGTGCAAGCCAGTAACACTTCAAGTACCTCCTCTGAGAGGTCCCAGTCACCATATCTCATGCTCTCAATAGCCACACATGAATATTGATGGTGAAGCACCTGACCTTTAACTGGGATAGAAGGTCTGGCCATCATGGCAGCTGAAGAGGTGGGCAGATGGTCAAATCAAGGAGCTCCGAGTACCATGTTGTCCTTGCCCAATCCGTTGAGCAAAGATCTTCTTGAGAACTTCCTGGCACAACTCCCACTCGTCTGTGACCGTGCTCCGTCTGCTCAGGGCATATGCCAGCCCATTTTCCATCCCGGCCAGATGTACTGCTGAGATGGAGATCTGGTTCTCTAACAGCCAGAACCACAGCTGCAAAGGGGAAGGAACCACACACCTCCTTGCTTGTTCAGGTAGTGCATGGCCACTGTATTGTCCATCATGATCAGGACATGCTTCCTTTTGAGAGAATGCACAGTAGTCTCCAGGGTCAACCTGATTGCTCGCAGCTCCACCTTGTTGATTTGCCACTGCCACTCATTGGACACCTAAGGCCACTCATCTGCAGATTGCCTCAGTGAGCACCCCATCCTTTCTGGGACGCATACGTGACCACCCTAGCCTCGGGCCACGGAGGCCAAAAAGGTTCCCCTGCCATCATGTTGTCTCTGCTGGCCCACCAAGTGAAATTATCCGCGACCGACCTCGACACCCTGACAACAACATTCATGGTGCCGAAATACCGGGAACATCGATTCCTTAGTAGCCACTGCAGACATCACATTCACAACCTGGTCACTGGCACTATAAAAATGCAGGAAGCAATGAGGTCTAGGAAGGAGACCACTGGCAAGCTGTTGTGGCTCTGGAACAGATCAACCATTTTCCTGGCACAGGTCACTATCTCCTTGCGGGGGATAGCCTTCCCCTCTGGAGACTCTAGGACCACTCTGATGAACTGGACTTCTGCATTTGTGTAATGTGAGACTTCTGAAAGTTTAGGGAGAGGCCCAGCCTGTGCAACAGTGAGCAGGTGTCTTCAAGGTGAGTAGGCCTTCAATGGCTTAAAAGACTCCCTGTGCCAGGCCCCTGTTCTCAGGGACCCTGACTGCAAACAAGCTTTTATTGTGCAGACAGATGCCTCTGACACTGGGATAGGTGCTGTACTATCACAGATAGATGAAAAAGGCAAGGAACACCCAATTGGAATCATCAGTCGCCAGTTTAAGGACAGAGAGCTCTGGTGGTCCACTGTGGAGAAAGAATGTTCCTCTGTTGTGTGGACCCTAAGGAAGCTGAGGCACAACATCTATGGGAATCACCTGAGTGTGCAGACTGACCAAACGCCCTTAAAGTGGCTGATGAATATGAAGGTAGAGAATCCAAAGTTGCTCAGGTGGTCCATAGGCCTGCAAGGGTTTGACTTCACCACTGAGCACAGGCCAGGTCATGTTTAACCGACCTGAACATGAGGCCTATTCAGGGGTGAATTAGATCCCCCTGTCTTTAGTCTGGGAGGGGCAAGTGTTAGGAAAGATTTCATTCTTGTGCAATTTCCCCTCCATTTATGGACCCCCCCAAGCTTTTTGCTTTTGTGTGGCTATCCTAACCTGCCTTTTTCCAGTGGAGACCAGCCTTAAGCGGACCTCCCCTGGGCTTTTGCTCACGTGTTATGGGAAAACTGACACGTCCTTCAGACTGTCAGTACTGGGAAACTATGTTTCCCTTAGTCTTTGACTATGTTGCCATTCTTGGTAACTTTTTAACAGTGCACAATGTACCTTCCAGTACCGGGCGCTGGTGACCCTTTTTATTTTATGACCCTAGACACCCTCAAAGGATTTTTGGGTGATTGTATGAGTGTGCCTGGGATGAACTGGTGGTAGCAGTTACTTTTATTAAGGTTTTACTTCTTTTTACTGAGTTAAACCGCGTTTACAGCGTTTTGCTCAAGACTGTGGCCAGGTTTGAAAATGGCCGAGCCACAAAGTCTTTTGATCTGTCCCTTCCCTTCACCCAGGTTGAGTAACCAAGGTTTTCCTTATTTGGGCATGCAGCCTCCAGTGAAAAACGATGTCCGTTGTGGGCTTCTGCCTGTCACGTATGTGTGCCCAGGAAGAGGGCTGGGACTGTCTAGTGCCAATCCACACTACTGGTGCCGGGATGTCTGGAGTGCCTGAATGACTGAGACCACTGTGGGCCATGACTGGTCCACGTATGGGATGCCTGCAAGAGAGCAGATCTTCGATTGGAAGTCCTCGATTTTGGAACAAAGCTAATCTTGGATAAGAGAAGCGGCTCTGCAGCCATTTCAGGTTGATCACATGTGTTCTCACCGAACTACAGAAGGAGCCAAGCCTCCTACATGAAGAAACAGACTTGTGAAACCGCTTTGGAAGGTTTTGGCACCCTTTGCCTTCTGCTGTCCCGTCGGAACCCTGCTTTTCTCTTCGATGAAGAAGGCCTGCAAAGGCGCTTCACCCCTTTGGAGTAGTGGGAACTACTCTCTGTGCTCCCTCCTTACCCACTGAACTAGCCCCTTTGGAAGTGTTCCAGGGCCACCCGGCCAACTGTCCAGCTCCACCTCAGGGTAACCCACAGCACCGCCGCCGTCTCCAGTTCAGACTCGAGGCTTGGGACATTGCTTGCTTGTGGTCCTTTGCATTCTCCTGCCAAATTTCACAGGCCTAGCACCTCTGGGTCCCGAATAAGGAGAATGTGTAACACTGCAACCAGCTCTGATGACTTTCCCCAGAACAGCCAGTCATCAAGTATAGGAATACATGGACACCGGATCTCCTGAGATAAGCCGCCACTACTGCCATCAGCTTGGTGAAGGCCCTGGGTACGGAGGTCAACCTGTGTTGAGTCGAGTCCCCAGGAACAGAGCGTCCTGAGCCAGTACCATGTAGGATTTGGGATAGTTTATAGAGAATCCCAGAGAGGTCAGCGTGTGAACGATAGCTGCTGTATTCAGCACCGCCAGGGAATGGGAATGGGACCAGACCAGCCAATCATCCAGGTAGGTGTATACATACACACCCTCCAGTGAAGGACTGCTGCCACTGGGGGCAGGCAATTGGTGAACACCCTTGCGACTGACTTGAGGCCAAAGGGCAGCACCTTGAATTGATAGTGTCTGCCTTGGATGACGAACCTCAGGAGTGTCCAATGTTTAGGATTAATGGGGATGTGAAAATAAGCGTCTTCCAGATCCAGCGTTCATAGGAAATCTCCCTCTTCCAGCTGGCTGAGCACGTGCTGTAAGGTGATCATCCTGAACTTTGGGGAAATCAGTAATTTGTTGAGTTGTCGTAAGTCTAGTATTGGTCTCCATCTGCCTGACTTCTGGCGAACCAGAAAGTATCTGGAGTATACTCCGGAGCCCCGGAGGCATGGCACCGGCTCTATGGCCCCTTTTTGCAGCATAGCACGAACTTCCTTGAGGAGCTGGATTAGTCTTGACACCAGAGGAATGCGAGGGTATTTGCCCTGGAACCCAGGGTGTGACTCTGTTCAATAATGCTGAGCACCATTTGCGCCATTTGTCGACAAATTGTGAAAGCCGGCCTCGCACTAGTATGCTGAAGTGGGGGCTCGGGACACGCACCTGGTCAGATCGCCTAATGCCTTTGCATCCTCGCAGCTTGGAGATGTCAATGCTGGTTGCCTCCCCTGTAGGCCTGGGAATGCCCTCAATAGGCCTTCTGTGTGCTGGAGCCTGAGGGCTGCCAGTAGGACGAGTTGAGAACCTTTGAAGTTCGAGAGACTTTCCCTCTTGAAGACCGAAAGGTCACCCTCTGCTGTTAAAGTGAGCACACAGACCGAGCCGTCTCTGTGTCAGTTTAGATGGTTAGGAGGGATTTGTCAACTGCCTTGCCGAAGAGGTTCTACCTGTTGGAATGCATGTTGACAACTTTTGCCTATACATCCTGCCTGAAGTTGGTTGCCTTGAGCCAAACTTGGTGGCGTAGGGTGACACCATTTCCCATCTGTCTGAAACCGGAGTCAGCGAAGTCCAGGGCGCCATTTATAGCATGGTCCGATGCCACCTCGCACTCCTGAAAAATGGCCATGGCCTCTACTTGTCTGGCAGGAAATCGAGAATTTGGCCCATTTTATACCAGTTTTTCCTGTCCTAACATGCGAGGAGAATGGCCAGGGCGTTGGCAGTATCAATCATAGATGCTGCAATACTAGTGATGCATTTGTCTGGTTAGACTGAGCAAGAGGATGCCGGGTTCGAAGACCTCTTTCTTGCAGCGGCTGACACCGCCAAGTCAGGCATAGCGTGGCCTATGAAGCATTCAGGGGCCGTGTCTGGGAGCCTGTACTTATTTTCCAGCCTTTCCTTCTTAGCAGGAGCAGACGCAGGACTTTGCATCACTACCAAACTATTATACCACACATCGTCCAGCACCAGGACTGAGACTACGGTCTTCCTGGAGGATTTGTAATGTTGAAACAAGAATCCCTCCTTCATCTCTTCTGGGACCAGGTTGAAGAGCTTAGCAGCCCGGGACATCATGGTCTTGAAAGAACCAAACTCAGCTGGAGGGGAGTCTCTAGATGGCAGATCTACATCAGGTGGCTCATAGTCAGCTGAGACGTAGTCCTGGTACTCATCCATTCCCAGAGTACCATCTGTATCCGTGTCGGTTTCAGTGTATGTGTCAGTCCCAGTTGGGTGCTGGTCCCCGGTGGCAGTGGACCGTGGGATAGGGGGCAGTTGCAGGACTGGTAGCACCTGCAGATTCAGCCTAGGAGCTGGGCCGTGGCCCACTATGCCCCAGGGGCCACTGGTGGTAGGTAGTGCTGAATCTCTAATGCCAGTGTTTGGAGAGTTGTCAAAATGTTCAAGGAGACATTCCTCTGAACTGAAGGTATCTGAATCGGGGAATGAGGCAGGGACTCACAGGGTGAGCTGGTTGCACTGATTGTGCAGGCTCCGGAGCAGGCCGTGGGATATGATTACCAAGCACTTGGGCAGACATCTTCCAAAGATGCCTCGTCCTCTTCTTCAGAGAGGGTGGAGAGTTGAATCCCCGAACATGGGAATGCTTCCCTGAGAGGTCCCACAGGGGATGTGGTGGAAGAGAGAGTTTGGTGGTAGCATGACCACGAAGCAGTCATGGTGGGCAGTCCACCCGTACAACAACGCTGACACCACCAGCGAAAGGAAATCACTCCCAATACGATTCACTGCACCAGTGACATTTAGAAGACGAGATTGAGGCAGAGACACTGCGGAAAGTAAGCAGCAGAGCTATGAAGGAGACAAAAGACTAATCCGATGTCCACCCGGTACTGGTACCGGCACCATTGCCCCTGAACACAGAAGGTAATACGGGGGAACAGGAATACCGGAAGACCAAGAGGGAGTCAATGTAAAGCAAATGAATCTCATCCCAGTATTGGTGTGAAGGGAATTGGAAATGAAGTAAGAAACCAGAACTGTGTTAATGAAATAGAAAGTGAGAGGGAAGAAAAGTTGGTAACTTCTCAAGAAGGGAAACGAGAAAAGACAACCCATACCCGAGAGTAAAAAGGAGAATATAAGAGGGGAATACAGTCTTCTGATGAAAAGAAGATGCACCTCATACATGAAACGGCACTCTGGAAAAGGGTGAATTATAACTGGAAATTGAGTATTCAGAGTATACGAGAGGAGAACAATATACAAAGGAGTCCCAGAACCCTTTAGGAGAGAGAGAACAAATTGAATTGAACTACGATAATTAGAGAGAAAGAGAAAAAGGTAACTACCAGTCACCTGAGGGAACTACAGAACTTAACTAAAGAGTTATGTAAGGAAGGCATGGTATCAAACAGTGAAGACAGACAAAGTGATCACAGTTGAAGGGTGTTTATTGAACTTCAATGGGTTGGTTGAATGCCTATCTAACCCTAAATCTAAGGATGGGAGCAAGCTACGACCATCAAAAAATAATAATAGTAATGCAGCCCTAGGGGAGTCTGTGTCAAAATAAAAGAACCTATACTAATAAACCTATTTTTTAATTTTTTAAAATTTTTATTTGTTCATAGTTTCACACGAAACATTTTTACATAAAAGAAACACTTCCACACAATGGGCCTCATCACGAGTTGCGCTGGATCACGGGTTTTGCGGAAGGGTTATTGCCCATTCCCCATTGGGCCCAGTTGGCAATTCCTCATTCCCCATTGTGCCCAATGGGGAAAATTTGCGCTATTACCGCCGGAGGATTTCCCGCTGGCGGTAATCGTGCTGAGAATCGGCAATTTTGCCGCAGATTTCCCCCCAGCTAATCGCAGGGGGGAAATCCGCCAAAGCCATGATCTAGTGGACCCTTAAATGCAGCGGTAATAGCGCTACCGCCACATTTAAGGGTTACCGCCAATCTCGTGGTGAGCCCCAATATGTCTATCATCAATACCCATCTCACCTTACAAGGGAGTTAGGTTTCCAGTAAAGATCTCAGCCTCGTCATAAAACAGTCTTAACTTTTTCTTTCTGTTCCTATGAGTTTGTCTAGATAATTAATGGTAGCACATATCAGCATGTAATTGCGCGGAGCAATTAGTGAAGACCACCAATCTCCGATGTCGATGTTATATAAGGCAAAATTCCCCAGCGCAGCTGTTCGTTCCATAGTTAGTTCCGGACATTCGATAACCAAATGACGGAGTGATTCTACACATTGGTCCCAAAACCGGCAGATGTTATTTAAAGTGTTGTTATCGTGTCTTAGAAACAACATTTCTTTGGTCGGCAGCACGTTGAGTCTCATCCGAAGATACTTGTCTCGATGGTACTTAGATGGAAAAAATTGGAGATACTTCGGAACCTGATTTGCTGCACGCATGTCATGATTTTGAATTAGGCTTGATTTCAGCATCCAACGTTTGTCAATGGCCTTGCTCCAATCACAGTTGCTGCCTTATTATTTTAACTGCACAAGGGTTGTTGCACAAAAGGTCTGTTGAGGCACCTGCATGGTCAAGGTTCATGGCTTCGGACCAAGTTTTAAGTAGGCCGTTATAGGGTCTAGTCGAAGTTTCTTTCAGTATGTTGTAAGGTGCTATTGATCCAGGCAGTATCGTTTTCCTAAAGAGTGAAAAAGATTTCCAGAGGATCGATGCACTCAGGGATTGAAGACCAAGTTCAAACCGAATTGCGGCAATGCAGACGAAACTTGGGAGTCTTAACACCTTTCGCCAGAACCGAGCTTCCAGCTTGTCCCAAATTCCAGATTCAATATTAAATCCTGCCTTGCCGCCAAAAGTGACTGCTGCAACCACTTTTTGTCGGTAGAACAGAATAACAGGCATCATGGTGAATTTGCCGAATTCTCGATGTAGTTTCGCACCCTGTAGTGCAAATGTGTTCATTCTCACTTTCAGGTCTTTGGTCCAGTTCCACTCTCTAAAGGATATGTTGAAAACAACACCAAGATACCCGATATTATCAGTTCTGCTTAGAGTTTTCTGATCGACTGTCTACCTGAAATGTTTATTTTTGGTGCCATGTTGGGGTCCCAGGTCTATGATCTTGGACTTATCTGTGTTTATGTCCATGCCAATTAAAGATAAGTACATACCTAGATTTGTTAGGAGTCTCTGAAGACCAAAGGGAGTGGAATCGATGAGCACTAATGCATCTGCATATGTAGCCCAGCTAATTGGATGCCGATTCATTCTAGGAGGAAAGGCTTTGGCGGGTTTCAAAGCTTCTGGCATGTCAGCTAAATATAATCTGAAAATCAAAGCAGCCAACGGGCAGCCTTGCTTAACTCCCCTCTCCGTCTTAATCTCATCAGAGAGATCATCATTCGCATTCAGGCGGACTCTAAATGATGTCTTGTTATGCAACTGTATTAACATCTGTAACAGGTCAGGTGGACAATGTGCTCTTGTCAGTTTGTCCCACAGGAATTCTCGATCCACCCTGTCGAAGGCCTGTCATAGATCGACAAATGAGAAGAAGCTTTGTGACTTCTCAAGGACTCCAGCTTCAGAAAACTGAGGATGGTAAGATTCAATTCGACACCAACACCCCTTGTAAATCCGGTTTGCCTTTCATCAATGAAGAATTTTGACAGTCTTTGTTCGAGAAAAGACGTGAAGATTTTTCCAATCACGTCCAACAGGGCAATTGGATGGTAGTTGGAAACAAGGCGACATGGAGCAACACAGGTTCGATTCCCGGGTCTGTATATCCAAATGCTAAGAGCTCGTCCTTTGCTGCTCTCAAGGTGTTCACGACCAGACGAGAATGCACACGAAGTATGAAGTATGACCCAATCTGAACGATGTTCATATTTATATTCAACTATTTGAATATCATCAAGATTCTATTAGGCTTAAAGCTGGAATGAAGTTTAACAGTTTCCTGTTTCGTCTGTTCAGGTTAACCGAGTTAATATCTTAAGAAATATTCGATTTCCAATTTCTTTCCTTCTGCAGATTTGTTATCTAGCCACTGGTCATGCAACCGCTTCTCTTTTACTGAATTTTCGGCTTGCGAGAATGTGCACTTAGGATTTAACTTCAGGCCAGGTGGTGAGCGTTTGTGGGCACTCACTTTTATTTCTGGAATCTTAAGTGCTGGCGACCGAGTGTGTCGATGGAATTCAGTCGCATCCACCTTCTTTTTCACTTTTGGTATTGTCGTGCCTCCTAGGTTTTTATTATCAGTCATCTCTTCACAATCATCATTCCTTAGCTCCTCGTCAGATGATCCAACATTGATGTTATCTGTGGACTCTTCACCTACCGAATAGGTAGAAAGATTTGTGAGATCTTCGGATGTAAATGACTCTGGTTCATTTATACGTTCTGAGTCAAGACAAGGCCGCCTGCATTCAGGATGCTTGGTGACCACAGAATTCTTGTTCATTTGGCACTCGTTCTCAGGCGTGTTGGCTGTAGGTTTGGGTTTCTCTGGTTGTTTAAACATTTAAACCGGAGGAGGGGTGGCTACATTCCTGATGAATTTCTTTGACAAATTCGAATTTGGGGGGCCACCAGATTTCTTACCCTTGGTTTGGACCTAAGGTTGTTGCTACTTGGTTTCCCTGAGACCGCATTTTTTGCATCGTCAAAGATTCCAAAGGAAACCACCTTTAGCCTGGCTGATGAGGTTGAGGGAAAGGGAGGTCCTCCCGTCACTTCGACTTCCTTTTGAGGAGCTTGTAGCACCACAGCATCTCCTGGTTGGATAGGGACCTGACTTGTGATGCAGGTGGACGAGAAATTCGAAGAAGATGTCTGCGCTTTTGGAGCCGTTATTGCAGCATTCAATTGTGCAGTTGCGCATGGAAAATGCATCGCAAGATCATCTTTCGAGGACCTTATTGGTTGAACATTCAATTGTTGTGCGTTAGAACTATTCGCACTTGTTCTCTGGTCTGTGGAGGTCATGCTTGTATGATTTCCAAGAGGATGCCTCAGTGTGGAATTAGGGTCACAGGCACGACCACCTAACTCTTCATTGGGAAATCTTTGTTGAGAATTTGAACGCATCCATCTCCCGCATTCTAGTACAGCATTGATAAGCTCAGTGTTCTGGCATAGTTTGTTCTGAGCCAAATCACTCAGCCTATTTTGCCATTTGGATGACTTCTCAGCTTCGTTGTCCAATCTTCTCGAAGTCTGGTCAGCGAGAGATTCAAGAGTTGATATCTTCGTATTTACCACTGCTAATAAAGCATTCTGGTTACTCAAGTCTTCATGCAGGGTTTCATATAATTTCATGAACGGTATCGATGCAGTCGAGGTTGCAGCCATGACGTTGTTGTAAATTTGGAACCCGGGTGCAACAGAGAGGTGATGTTTGTTCGCTTGCTCCTGCTCAGTATCATTTGATTGTGGCAGATTTGGATGTATATTTATATTTTCTGTCAAATTTTTGTTTGGGCACTGCAGGCAATTTGTGGATGATGCCTTTCCAGCAGAGAAGGAATGTTGAAGTTGTTGAAGTTGTTTCCCGGTTGTGTTGAATTGTCCTACCATTTTGGCATTAATCGGGGTACTTGTTAAGTCAATGGAGTGGAGACCACTTCCGATCACAAGCGAGTCACAGTTCCTGTGATTTTCAATGGCAGGAATTTTCAAGAAGGAGCTATGATCTGTCGTCGCCAGTTTTTCGTGCTCCTTACACTTGGAAGCAGGAGCACTATGGCTCATTAGGGTTTGCTTGATTTGCATAAAGGCTTCTTTCAGGCGCTCGGCTAGACGACCTTCTCTCAACGCTGCATCTGCAAAATGAAATCTCAACTTCCTTTCGTCACTCCTCACTTGAGACAAATTCATGGAAATGGAATCAGTGTTACAGGAATGACTTGTGCTCACACTGCAATTCTTGGGTCGAGAGGACATGTCGTTTGCCAAGTTCTTTATAGCTGAGGACTGAGCCAGGCTTAATATTGGGTTTGTTGTGCCTGAGTCGTCTTCAATATTCAGTATTGGAGACTTTGCAGTGATATCTCATCCAAACGCTTCCTGTGCCGGTTACCGATTGGCATTCTCACTGCTAATCCCGGCATTAGTACCATTAGTTCCATCTAACTTCTACTCTCGATTGGAGAAGCAGGGGCCCGGTGTATCTTTGGAGTTGGGCACCTATTGCCAATCCTTACTTCTAAATATAAATGGTGTGGGACAACAATGTAGGCAAAAAGAAGTGTTCAGGAAATGTTATGTCAGGACAGTTGAGCAGTTGGCTTCTCTTCCCCACGTTTTTAGCACAGGACAGGGCAGCACGCTCGAGCTTCGCACACACTCTGACTTCTTGGCCATGAGCAAACAGTTCAAAGCATAGGTATCAGGGCGTTCTGCCAAACTCTCTCTCCCAATGACAGTCTCTTATTGCAGAGAGCCTGACGTAACAAACAAACACTGAAGTTCCTTTCTTATTAGTATTTTCACATTCACAGGTTCGCAATTGGTCTCCCTCGTTCAGGCTCAGACCACAGATCTCCCTTGTTCGGGCTCAGACCCCTTCAGCCAAATGTTCACAACTGGTCTCCCTCATCTGGGCCCAGATCACTTAAGCTCACTTTCCAAGCTTTCCTCTTTGTATCAAAAACCGAAGATATTTGATTGTGTGATGGGCTTGAACCATCACAGGACCACTGCGATTCACTCAATTTCTTATTCTTACCTTTCACTTTTGCCCCTGCCACTTCTTGGCTGAATACCTTACAGAGTCCTTCGAGTGAGCACACTCACATAGCTGTACCACTCTTTCACTGATATTGTATCTTTCTTTGCTAAAGTTCATACATCCATCTGCAATCAGGCTTTCCTCACGTCTTTCATCACACATGTTAGCAATCTTTGTACTTGCGCTGTTTATACAATGTTGCCACTTGCAACCTTGACTTCAACAAAGACTGGTCCCCCAAACTCACCGGCTGTGTTGTTCTCTCTGGCGCTGATTTGATCTTGGAGCCAAGGATGGAAGCACAGCGGCTGCTGCTCCCCCCCCTCCACCTGACGCAGCCATGCAGGAGGGCCCTGGGTATCTCTGACGCACAATTCAGGATTCTTCAGTCTGGTTCGTTGGTCTCATGCTTTTTATTAATCATTATTTTAGTTTTTATAAAGCGCTGCATGCCCGTAAGCCTCAGAGCACACACTTAAGACATGACAGGACGAACACTGAAAGAACGGGTGGAAGGATCAGCAGCGATTAAAAAAGGAAATAAGAGGACAAGTCACAGATTAGTCTGGATTAAAGTTAAAAAGATCGGTTGTATAACCTTCTTAAAAGAAGGCAGATTTACAACCAGGCGTATAGGAGCAGGACGAAGATTCCGTTGTAGGGGAGCCTGGACGTCAAAAGAGGTCCCTCCAAAGTGAGCCAGTTTGTATCTAGGGTGAATGAAGGTAGTCGCTCTAGAGGAACGAAGGTTCCTTGTGTTGCTATGAGGTTTAACACAATTGGTGTGTGGGATACATTGACCCATTCAGCAGAATTCCCATCCATAACCAAGCTGCACTTCAGCAGAACCAGCAAAATGACTGCGCTAGCTCCTTTGAGCACCACTAACTTGCATCAAAACTGCATTTTGCCAAACACCATTGGACAGGTTGGAACAGGGAGCACACTGAAAAAGGCTGCCAGGGTGTGTTCTTGTGTGTATTAAAGAAGCAAAGTGAAAAGCTGCACTGCTTTGCTGCTAGCCCAAAGTTTCCCAGTGAAAAAGAGAAATATTTTACATTTAAAATGATGCTGCTCTGATGCTCTTTTCATCTGTTCTACATTACTCCGCTTTGATCAGTAAAGCCCTGCCCCTGCCATGCCCATCCATATTCAGATTGTGCCCCAGCAGGAGAGAGCATTATTCCTGAATGACAGGCTGTGTCAGACCAGATCAAGGAAATAAACAGAAGTTTTACTTTCAGTTGCACGGAAAAACGCTTGACTTTTAGGCTACAAAATGTCAATAATCACTGCTTCAAAAGAACCCCTAGCTCTAAGGGCACATGTCAATTTCAGTGCACCTGGTCTTAAACAGATTGCTGGATAAGTGAAACTAACCAGGGCAAAACAGTGTTTGAAAGTTAGAAGGAAGAGAAAACCTTTTGAAATTGTCAGCCCAGCAGACTTCACCATGGGGTAAAATGCGCTTTTGCAGATAAGGAAACATGCCTGTTTTAAAAGTGTAATGTTGAAAGAAGGCCCTGTCTTGGCCTAGCAATGTAAAAGGGGCTTTGCTGGGAAACATATATGGGATGTTTTCTTTCAATAGTCTTGCTTCTGATTCAGAACAAAATAAAATAAAATAAAGAATTAAATGCATGGGCTGGACTGTGGAAGCTCCAGAACAGATTTCTCTGCTGGCTAAACTGAGGCCTTCCTGCAAAAGGAGCCACCGTAAATTTCTGGAACACATGTCTGTTAATTGCTACCTTGGAAAACCTTGAATGGACCAAGAGAAAAAAATATCACACGCTCATCAGACTTCTGTCTGGGCTTCAGCTTGAGACAATAGATCTGGGACACCTACGTGTGAAGTAGGGTAAGTGACAATAAACATTCAATCAAACTGGGAAACCCCCATGGCCACCCTGGGCTGAACTGACAGTTGGTGGTAGCCTGGAAAGACATGATCATATTTGGAGGACAAAGGCAGCCCCATCTGTCTCAAAATACTATTAGATGAATAACATTTTAAGACTGTTCATTCTGTAACCGGACAGCGGAGAAATGTAAGAGTTGTACAGTTTAAGTGTAATTTTTGTGGCTTTTAAACAAGACGGTATCACTTCACTGGCATATTGTGGACAGAAATGGCAGATAATTGGATATTCTGAGGAAAGTGTATATTATGCCACTTTGAAATTCAATATTCACATGCCTTATAACTATATATACACATGTATAAAGTTATAGAATTTTAGGTGAAGTGATTTTATTGAAGAACCGCGGAAAACTATTAGACGGACGAAACAAAGTCCTACAAACGTGAGAATGCAATGTTCTGCATGAAATATGTAATCTGCCTATGTAATTTGTTAAAGTGCCACAACTGTACAAATGTGTAATTTATGTTAAAGGCTGATTTTAGCAAAAGTAACTGTGAGATGATCTTATGCATTGTAAAGCACACATCATAAATATGACATCATGCACCTGAAACCCAACCGGCTGACAGCAAGGCGGTAACAATGACCCATGACCAATCCAGTTGTTAGAGGTATGCCCAGCCTAAACCTGCCCCATCGTATAATCCTATGATGTCACAATGCCTTGTAAATAAAAGAGGCTGAAAGAACTCTAGACAGACTCTCTCCTGAATTCCAGCGCCTGTGTATCCTGTCATTCCAGATCCACCTTTGCAAGATTTCAGACTCTACTGCAAGGCCAAAGCATAGCTGATACTATCCCAGCAAGGCCAAAGCATAGCTGATCGTATCCCAGCAAGGCCATTGATCCAGAAATTCCACTAAAATCCCAATAGCAAAGAGGAAAAGCTGTGGTACCTTGGGGAGCATCCTATGACCAGACCAGCTTTTTGCACACTCCCTGCATGCCCGCTGGATCCTTGCCATCTTCCAGTGACCAGACTTGCCCAGCTGTTTGCTGTTAGGAGTGTCCGCCGCTATCCAGTCACCAGAGCTTTTGAGTCCAGAATTCAGTTGCCTGCCCAAATCACCAAACTCCAGCACTAATTGTGAGTATTTCCCCATCCCATAGCCACACATAATCTACCCAATCTTGATACTTTTTCTTTGTTCTACTCTCTAAGAAATCCTATCCTTGCCTTGGTAACTTGTTTAAGACTGTTAGAATTCTCTGTACATCTTGTCCTTGATCTCCAAGCATTAGCGCCACTTTTCTCTTCATTTTTGTCTTGCATAGATCATAAGTCCTTAGCAATATTTTGATTAAATACATTCATTTTCCCTGAAGAAAAGGGGTACACTGCGTGAAGGGTTACAACTGCAGCGTAACCACTAAATCTAGTGTAAGTAAAACTCGTCCTTTTTCTTTCAACCCGATTTTCTCTTTTTAATGGCTCTATTTTCCTAAAATTGAACCTCATTCCACTTTGAAAATTTCATTCAATTCTCGAGCTATAGTCACTCTTACACTTCTATATTGTCCCTGTGATGTTCATCTATCACCCAGCCTAAAAACCGCATTCCCATTCTGTTTTTCACCCATTTGTTTAAGAAAAAAGTTTTGGACATTTAAAGCTGAAAAAGAGAAAAATGCAACTTTTCCATGTGTGATTTGACTGCACTGTGGTCTCAATTTCAACCTGCTTAGTGAACTCTATGCCTTTTGTGGTACCCTACCTTATAGTTGCTAGTGATATAACATCCCTGAGACTGTGAGAAAACATGTGTACATCATTATTTAATTACACATATAATTAATTATTAGTTAAAATCAGAGTGTCATTTTAGGCCATTGCAATGGGTTTTTTGCCTCTTATTTTGTGATGGAAGGTCGGATTTTGATTCTACTTGCTGCCTCATAGCCCTGACTACCTGCTGCATCTTTCTATCCACTGTGGGTTGGGGGAACATTGCAGGGGAAACCTTAACTTGGGTGCTATCTATCCTAATTGAAAAAGTGCTCCTATTCATTTGTGCTTTGGATATATTTTTGTAGAAGGTTACCCAAGCGTATTTCAGTGTTTTTCATTGTACGCATCACCCCATTGGTGATTGCTGCCCCATATAAAAATTGTGTGATTTGTAAAAGGGGGTGTGAGACGGGATGGGTATCGGCTCAATTCGAATTCGTAGAAAATAAAGAGAAAGTATTCTAATTTAGCGCTACATCCTAGGCTAAGGGCAAGAGTCCTGATCCAGTGTGTGATGCCAGGTTAGAATCCTTCACAAATTGGGGGCTCGGCGGGGTTGGGTTTGTTTATTCACCGATGACAGCTTAACACAGCAGCCTAACCTTCAAGGTAGTGATACTTTGTGTGGGTGGAACACTGTGTTATGCTGTAGAAACAAAAATCCTAAGTACCAGGCCTGTGTATATAATTAAAGCTAAATCGACCACAAAAACTAGACAAAAAGCAACAGAATATAGATTGCCCTTATAGAAATACATGAACACAGAAAGAACACTTTTCAAAATGGCCACAGTAGAGATCAATATAACAAGGGAGCACCTTCTGCACAAATTATTTGTTAGGGGGTAATGACCAGAACAAGATGAAAAAGTCTGGCTAGAAGAAATGATGCAGCAGGTCACCACCATGAACATGGACACGTGGCAGGACAGTGGCCAGTGCATCAAGCTTTGAGCGAGTTATAGATGACTCTAAAAATTAAAGAAGAGCAGATTAAAATTGTCAGAATCACGGCCTACATGTATCTCCATATGGGAGTGATGCGGGAAAAGCATGAATAAAATACAACTCTTAGGCAAACTCAATCTGAACTAGTAACTTAAATCCAGACTGAACTAAAATGAGTGGAACAAAAATTGCAAAAGAGCCAAGATTTTGAGGCAGAATCTGGAAACTATATCAAACAGTTAAAAGAGGACTTGCCGCTACAACAGCAAAATAATGCAGATCAAGAGGCCAAATTAGATGCATTGGAAGAGGAGTGTAGGGAAAAGGTTGATTCTCTGGAAGAGTCAACAAAAGTTGAGTCAACAATTAACATATAACAGGGCCTGCTGCTCAGGACAAATAACTATGCTGCAAGATCAGATAAAAAAATTGGAAGAGGAAAATAATAAATGAATTATGAGACACCTCCACTCTCAATCAGAATTTGATGAAGAGCGCCAGAAATTAGGCGCCATAACACAACAAAGAGATGACCTGGCTGAACAAAGGGGTGTTCTGTATCAGGAGAAAGAGGCTCTATACCAGAAAATTTGCAGTTTAAAAAACAATCTATAGAGAAGGGAGTCAGACCTTCAGGTACTGACTGGTATAAAAGAAGAATGTAATAAAATAATGGGACATAGGAGACAAATGGAAGCAGGCCATAGAGGGTCTAAATGTGCAGAAAAAGAAGGTTTACCTCCTGCAACAGATATTGTCTCATTGTTCCCAAACCATACAGGCAGCGCAGAGAGACAATGAAGCCCTCTGTGAGGAGAAAGAGGGGCTCCACCAGCAGGTGGTAGCTCAAGAGCGGGTCATAGAGGCCAGTAAAGCCTTGAAAGCTGAGCAAAAGGCTCAGATCTTTGCCTATTTTCAAGAGGTAGGGGCTGAGAAGGAGAAACTAGCGATGTTGGAGAAAGAGAGCGCTAGATGTAATCCAAACTGGAGGGACCCCGAACAGGTAGCGAGGGGCAGGGCAAACCCTGATCATAGTATGATGACCTCTGTACTAAAGGACTCAAACCCATTTAATACATTGAACACTGCTGATTTCATGTCTACTGCTTCACATGAGCCAGAAACCATGAGGCCGGAAGAATTCAATAGGTTTAGTATGATGGATCTGACAGGTCAGCGCCCCCCAGAAATTGATGGATGGGCGTCCCTGTATCAATGCAAAAAAATTAAGGCTGATGTCTCTGACAAGGAAGTTTCCTTTTCACCTTAAAGACAACCAGAACTGCATAGAGTATGCTAAATGGACATTCTCTCCAAGGTACTCCAGCTTCTTTGCTGGACTGGAAGACCAGAACCATTCAAGATGGTCTACCTACAGGGCGGCCATCTTAAAACACTTTTCCGCCCATAGAAACCCCCAAGAGGCTCGCAAATTAAGGCTGATGTCTCTGACAAGGAAGTTTCCTTTTCACCTTAAAGACAACCAGAACTGCATAGAGTATGCTAAATGGACATTCTCTCCAAGGTACTCCAGCTTCTTTGCTGGACTGGAAGACCAGAACCATTCAAGATGGTCTACCTACAGGGCGGCCATCTTGAAACACTTTTCCGCCCATAGAAACCCCCAAGAGGCTCGCAAAGCGGCCTATAATCTACAATGCAGAGAACATCAGGCCCCACGAGAATTTGTGCAGGAGCTAAAACGCGCCTTTGCACATGGATAGTAGAGAGTTTATCACTACCTACTTTCATGCGCTCCCAAAATATATCATGACCCAGCTGGTGAGGAATTTCCATGATTTCCATCTCTGGACTGGGTAATAGAAAAGGCTACCCACATTTATGAAGTCCAAAAACCTGCAGAAAGCAGACAAGTGTAAAGACTGTGCGCGCAAGTTTTAAGGATATAAATTACATGTAAATTGTTTCAAGACTGTTTAGCGCACGCGCGAGGCCTCGTGACTTCAGCAACGTCGTTATGGGAGCGCGCGGGTATGCAGGGCGATAGAGTGCGAGCGCATTTTTACAGAGTGCGAGTTGTTTTTACTGCGTGTGCAATTTTCGCGTGAGTGACGTTGCGTACGACAGCTTGTGTTTGGTTGCGATAGAGCGCGAGTCCATTTTTACGTCACGTGTGATTTTTCATCGCGTGCTTGTTTTACACGCGTACGTGAATTAGTTAAGGTGCGCGTGTGCTTTTTAGCATGTGTACGTGTTTTCTCTTTAATACGGTGCGCGTGTGATTTCTTCAGCGCAAGGACAATTTTCACGTCTTGTGAATTTTCGTGTTCATCCCAAAACGTTCGCACTTGTAAACAGGAAAGATTCACATGCAGAAGCAGGAGCAGCAGCATTCAAGAAAGTTAATGAGTTTCATTTTAAGTAACCTTCACGCAAAAGGATTTCAATACTTCTTAGAAAAGACTGGATTGTTTTTAAAAGCATTTAAAACTCAAATCTCAGCGTTTAATGTTCTTAAGGAGCAAACAAGAATATCTAAGTCAGTGAACTGCTTGCAAGAGTCATTACTTAGGATTCTAAAGAGACTTGAATGGCTAGTGACAATATGCTCTAAAGTACTACAATTGGTCTATACTCCAAGCAAATAATTAACCTCTAAGTCTTAAACAGAGGTTTAAGAGGTAAAGAAGTTAGAGTTGTTTCCAAAATAATTTAAGATAAGAAGTCTACACTAATGTATAAGTAACTAAGTGTATTTGTTTTCTACAGATACCAAAGCCTACCAGACGGTTGCAGGACTGCAGTGTCTCCGTTGTTATTTTATCCAAATTCCCCTTTCCCTTTCTTGGGGTTCTCAGCTCAGCTTTACTTTAGGGTTGAGAGGTGAACTCCTAGTGAGGGTCTGTGGGGCCAGCATGAGCTCCTGTGGAATTCGTTCAAGCCGGACCCTGACAAAAATAAAAACCAGACCAGAAACCCCAAACCAGCCAAAACCCCTGCTGCTGCTCCTGCTGCTGCTAAGGTGGCAGAGATGAAGATTGCCCCCATTTTAGACCCAGAAATATGGGGCCTAAAAATGCACATACACAAAACAAGCAAAGTCAGAGGCCAAGAAGGCCTTCTGGCCAATCAGAAACAGGGGGCAGTCAGGGAGGTAACCCCACCAATGGAACCCCTAACTCTCCTGATTATGTAAGTCCTAGATACAAGGGCAACCGACCTATCATGGGGTATGTATGGACTCCCCCAGCCCAAGGGGGGGGTCTTGCCAGGTAATCCCCCAAATCCCAGGTTAGGTTTATTTCCCCAGTATCCACAAAACCCCAAACTGCAGGACAACCCTCCTTTTTTTCCCCGGTTTCAGGAGCCCAGACAATCCAATCCGGGAGAGGAGAGGCCAAGAGTGGAGAGTTACCAAAATCCCCACTACCCAGGGTAGGTACCCCGGTAGAAGGGATAGTTACCCTTCCTGTGAACCCCATAGATACAAACAAAGACCCCCGTACCAGCCGGAACGGGTGTCCCAACTAGAGCGTCAGGTCCAGAATCTCACACAGGACCTAGGTCGCATGTTGAGGGCTCAGCAGAACCCTCCGATAAACATCGTGACTCAGAACCCCACAAACCCAGGGTCTGGCAACCCAGAACAATGACGGGGCGAGAACCCCGATAATTCACTGCTTCCCGAGGAGGAGGCATGGGGGGAAGGGATGTAAAGCCCTAGAGGAAGCTTCCTTCCTCACCTGTGAAAAGCCCCTCGACACCCCGGAACCGGAGCTAAAATCTCTTGCCCCTGAAAATCTGCAACCCAAGTAACAGAAGGTGGGTAGGAGAAATAAAGACCTCAAAAGGGCCCATTTGTGGGAGGAAGTTAGTGTCCTCCAATTTGAAGGGGAAGAATCCTTAGAGGATTCTGAGAAAACAATCTTCTCCTTCAGGGACAGGGGAATTCCTCCCAAAGAAAAGTGGATCCTGAGAGATCTGAATGAAGACTAGGTGGGTGTGGGCACTGATTCAGAGTCACCCAGCCCTGAACCCCAGAATTGCCATTCCGAGAGTAAAATAGTAAAGGAGGGATCCTCCCCACAAACTGGTCCTAGTTACTGCCTTCAGGTAAAAGGGGTAGCACAGAATTAGGGAAACAGGGGATTCCAAAATCCTCATCTATTTCAGGATGTCAAATTATTATTAAAGATCCCCAGACTATGAAACAGAAAATAGTCCAAAATGCCAGTGTCAGGGTCCAAAATAAAGAAATTGACCACCCAGCTTGTCCGAAATGCTCATTACCTTTGCCCACTTGAGGAGAAGGAGGGGAGATTTTATGCCCCCGTGCAAGTGCAAGGGCAATGTGCAATTTCACCACTGGTGGACACTGGATCCCAAGCCACGCTTCTTAAAAAGGGCCTTTGAGCATCTAAATTCAGGAAGGGGGGAGAGACACCAGATCCCTCTCACCCCTCTTCCTGGACAACTCCAGAACTTCGACGGGAATGAAATTCCTGCCAAGGGCACTGCGGATTTGGAAATAAAAATTGGGAACCACAAGGTGAAACACCCGGTCATAGTCGTGACTCTAGATGGAACACCCGGTCTACTAGGGAATGACATCCTGCACAGGTTTTCCCCCCTAATAGACTGTGTGAACAAGGTCCTCTGGACTCAGGCTAACATGCCAATAAAATTAAAACAGAGTGTCAACCATGTTACTTTAAATGGCACATGTTGCATGGTTGAACAAAAATCTGATCATATTGAGTTTCATTTCGAGAACAATCAGATACCTGACTAGAGAGTAATTGCTGTAGGACAACAAACTGGTAATGGGAACTCCTCTCCATTCCCGAAAATCAACCTTCCTTCCAGTTTTAGGTGGCATTCCACTTTGGAAATACTTTGAAATTTTATGCTGATTCACGATCTGAAAATTCCAATTCTATAGTCAAAAGTTTTGAGAAACCAGCTCAAAGTTTTGCTGAGATTCAGAAAATTAGAGAACAGTTGTTCCTCCCTATTCAGTAAAATAAGGGGAAGGAGTCTGTTCTCGCCCGAGTGTGCGTGAACAACGGAAAGAGCTTCATCAGAGAAGCCATGTTCAGACAGCTCCCAAAAGATCCAGCCATTCCCATATTTAAATTGATCAATAAGTGGGAAATCGGCCTGGAAACTCCCAATTCTAAACATCTCCTGTCTAGCAGGTGTATGCTCAAAATTTCTATAGGTAACAAAAGCATAGAAAATAATAGTTGGGTCGTGCGAGATGTCCGTGCTGCATTCTATTTAGGCAGTGACATTCTCAATCAGTTTGCAATTAATTTGGACATGATAAATTACAAAGCCTGGTCCAGACTAGGAGGCAATCCCATGGACTTTGATGATTCTGAAAAAGCATTTCGGTCAGCCCAATTGCTGCCGTATGCAGTTGAAGTTCAAATTGGAGCGGAGGTCACTATCCCAGGACGGACACGACTATTCCCACTTGAATTAAAAATTAAAAGAGAACAGAAACTGCAAAATCCTGACACATATGTACACCTCAATGCCCATCTCCAACAGCAGGGGTTGGGGTTAAACCCAACACCATTAGTCAATGGAGAACACACCACCATTCCAATATTAATGGATAACAGCGACCTAATGAGTATAACTCTGGGCGCAGGCACCATTATTGGGATGGCGGTAGCTGACCGACATTTTTCCATGGATCTATGAAATGAACTGATAGGACCAATCCCCAATGACTGTTTGGACAATGACAGTGACAATGACATACCACCAGACAGGATCTTCACCCGGAAAAGGTGGAATTTCCTTGTGTACTCTTCCTGCCCTTACGGGGACGAAGAGGTGACTTGTGACATCAGGCAGGATGAGGTCATATTCCAGGTCCACAATGACTGCCTCTCCTACCTGAAACCCTCTGTCCAGGTCAATACTATAACCAGTGACCTCTCCTCTCAATTAGAGGAGGCCGCTGAGATAGCAAAACCCAAAGTCTTTCCAGGCTTCAGGCGAATGGTTGAAGAGCGGGTCAACCGAGCTGATGCCTGTGAGACACCGGAGCAAATGCAAAAGTTGAAGCAGGTGTTCTTAGATTTTCAAGATATATTTACTGTGGACTCGTACGACTGTGGTCGCACCTTGATCCATACTACAACAAATCCCACGGACCCTGGAATGACTCCAGTGTTTGTGGAGCAATATCGCTTGCCTCTCACATCCATGGAGTCCCTGACAGAAATCATCAAAAACTTAGTCCTGTGGGATAATTCGTCCAGTCCACAGCACCTTTAATAATCCGGTGCTGGGATTTTAAAACTAAATGGCCAATGGAGACTCTGCGCAGCCCTTAGGGAACCAAATAAATGGGTCCACATATCCCGATGGCCTCTCCCCTACATTGACCAGGGGCTGGCCCAGATCCAGGGGTCAAAGGTATACACTGCCATTGACCTGACAAATGAGGACTGTGCCCGTCAGTAGGGAAGACCAATAAAAGCTGGCCTTTACCTTCGGGGGGCAGCAGTACACATGGACCCGGACTCCCTTTGGATAAATAAACTCTGGCAACTAATTCAACATCTTCCTACACAAGGCCATGCCCGACTTGGGTGAAAGGGGTAACCTGGCCTACGTGGATGATGTCTTGATAAAAAGCACAACTGTGGGGGAACACATAGCGGAAATCCATTATGGTCTGACCCAGTTTAGGGTTGCCAGAGCAAAACTGTCCTTCCAAAAGTCACAGTGATGCAGGACCTGCATCAACTTCTTGGGACATAAAATAACTCCTGAGGGTCTCTGTGCCCAGGAAAAGAAAGTGGAAGCACTCCTAAAACTGAAAGACCCCACAACTCTGGTGAGCTAAGAAGCCTCCTTGGACTGACTAATTACAGTAGGAAGTTCATTGAGGATTATGCAGAGATCACAAGACCCCTGATCCATCTGTTGAAGGGGGGGGTCAAGTGGGAGTGGGTTCCAGAACAAACCGACGCAGTAAAACAACTCAAAAGAAGTCTCTCACAAGCGCCTTGTCTAGCTTACCCTGTCAAAAACAAGGAGTTCTTCTTGGAGACAGGGTTCTTGAATACATGCTTGACAGCAGTATCATATCAAAAGCATGACAAGGTCAATAAAGTCATCTCCTATGCAAGCAAGACTTTATCCTCTGTGGAGGAAAAATTCAATGAATGTGAGAAGACACTCCTGGCAACGGTGTGGGCATTGAAAAATTACTGCCCGTTCATCAAGGGGGAACACATCATAGTGGAAACTCCACACCAGCCTTTGCAATACCTCCAAAGTGACAGAATCCAGGCCGGAAATGTGAGTAAATCCAGAATTACTTCCTGGATTCTGTCAATGCAAGGCTTTCCTGTGGAGGTCAGATATGGCCAAAACAAGAAGAGTGCCCTCGCGCAAGGTCTGGCTGACTTGCATGATTGTGCCAGAGAAAACTCGAGGACGAAAGTCTTAAAATCCAGGACAACATGGAGGCGTACCTGAATTCCCAGCACAAAGTCTATGAAGAAGAAAAGTGCCAGGGAGTGCCCACAATTTATGTGGACGGGTGCTCCTACCATGTTGACAACAACAGGGAAAAGGAACTGGTGGCCAGCGTGGGGAATGCCTGGGTGAAGGATGCCCAGGAACCCTCCGCTTGGTACAAAATCGGTCCCCGTAGTAGTCAGGTGGTGGAGTTGATGGCAGTTCATGAGGCCATCCTCACTGCGGTCCAACACCAGCACCTGGTAAATTGGAAAGCCAGAGGCATGCTGTGTGCTAATAACAAACCACTCAAACATGGCAAGCGAATACAAAATATTGATGATCTGGTCACCTCTAGTGGGATGACCATCTATTGGAAGAAGATCAAGGGTCATTCCAGAATAGAGGGGCCAGACAAAACTGGAAATGACTTAGCTGATCAGATGGCCAAAACTGGATCCATCCAGGGGGATCTCATCGAATCCCTGCTGGGGGAAATCAAGGTCACCACTGTCACTAGGACCCAGACAAATGCTCACAATGAACTCTCAACTGCCCAGTGGAGTAAGGAGACCCCAGATGCTGATTTAATTACGGCACAAAAAAGGGATCCAATTATTGGGAAATATTATCAACACATTGAGGACCCTGAGAACTTTCTTCTGACGGATACCGATTACATCGGGAAAGAGGACCTCAGGGTGTTGATGAAGTGTCCCAAAATGTTCAGAATTCAAGACGGGTTGTTGGTAAGGAGAGCCATATCTGGTTGTGACCAGTGGGTGGTCCCTAACCTCATTCCGAAGCCTGATGCTAAGTCATGCCCATGACGTGGCCACAGCCAGTCATCAGGGGTTTCACACTACTTTAGAAATCTTGCGGGAGGTTTCATACTGGCCACACATGGGGCAGGACCTCGATCAATACTTGAAGGGGAGCCTTGTGTGTGCGCAATTTCAGCCAACTTCACTCACACACTGAGCTCCTCTTCAGATGAGGGGGATGACACTGCCTTGGTCAGATTTATGAGTAGATTTCATCGGGCCTGTGATTCGCTCCTCTAGGGGGAACAAATACATGTTAACAGTAACATGCTTGTTTACCAAATGGGTGGGATGTCTCCCGGCCCTAAATTGCAAGGCAGAAACAGCAGCTGCCCTGATGATCAACCAAATCTTCTCACATTTTGGCCTACCCCAAAGAATTGAGTCAGAACAAGGTAGTCACTTCACCAGCGAAGTGATAACAAATATGTGGAAGATACTTGGGGTAAAAAGGAAACTTCACATTGCATACTTCCAGTCCTCTAGTGGGGGAGTTGAGAGGTACAATAAAATCCATTGTGAGCATTCTAAAAAAGTTTGTGGCAGATTCTGGGCCAAGTTGGGGCATCCGATTACTGCTTGTCCTGATTGTCATCAGATCTATACCTTCTTCTGCGACCAAGATGTCTCCATTTGAGCTAATGACTGGGCGAAGGATGGTGCTACCTCAGCATCTGCTCTACAGAACACAAGAGCAGACACTGATAAACGCCTCCACAAATCATGAGTATGCTAACAATCTGAGAAAACACCTTCAACATGCTTTTGCGTACGGTCAGCGGAATCTGGAAAAATCAGCAGAGGGGATGAAGACTCAATATGACTTAAAAACAACCAAAAAGGAATACCAAGTAGGGGACAGGGACATCTGGAGAATAAGAACAAGAAAAAGAAGAACCAGAAAAGAACCAGTAGGTTTATAGGTATAATTATTTAACAGGGAGTATTTTTCTTCATTGTCAATACGAGAGGGATCCCCCAAAATTCTAGTAACACCAGTAGTTATCTGTGTCTTGTGATTGATGTTTGTCTTTATCGGCTCAGTACTGTAATGATTGCAATGCATGTGTGTCCCACTGCTGACAAACCTTCCGGGAAGGCAGTCAGTGGGAAAATATAGTAACTGGTTCTTATTTATTCACTAGATTCCTACTGGTTGCGCCCATTGATAGACCCAGAAGTATTTCCCCGGGGCTCTGGAAAGAAAATATCAATGACAAATCTGGGGGTGTCACTCCACACCACAAAGAAAGACCTATGGGGAAGCTGTGGGTGTTGCTCCACACTCCAACGAGAGACAAGGGGAGGATTGTGGTGTACCGCTCCATGATCGAAGAAGGAATCCACCTGATGAACCCCGCTTTGCCCTACTGATGAATCCCATGTTGCCCTACTCACCCTCGATAAGAAGTTTCAGAAGAGTCGGGGGGGATTTGTGGGATACATTGACCCACTCAGCAGAATTCCCATCCATAACCAAACTGCACTTCAGCAGAACCAGCAAAATGGATGCGCTGGCTCCTTTGAGTACCACTACCTCGCATCAAAACTGTATTTTGCAGCTACAAAAGGATGGCTGCACTGTTTTGGCAAACACCATTGGGCAAGTTGGAACAGGGAACACAACGAGAAAGGCTGCCAGAGTGTTCTTGTGTTTACTAACAAAGCGAAGTGAAAAGCTGCGCTGCTTTGCTGCTAGCCCAAAGTTTCCCAGTGAAAAAGGGAAATATTTAACATTTAAAATAATGCTGCTCTGATGCTCTTGTCATCTGTTCGATGTTAATTTGCTTTTATCAGTAAGGCCCTGCCATACCCATCCATATTTAGAAGGAGAGAGCATTGTTCCTGAATGGCAGGCTGTGTCAGACAAGATCCAGGAAATCAACAGAAGCTTTACTTTTAGCTGCACAGAAAAACGCTTGACTTTTGGGCTACAAAAAGTCAAAAATCACTGCTTCAAAAGAAACCCTAGCTCTAAGGGCACATGTCAATTTCAGGGGACCTGGCAGCCTGTTTTAAAAGTGTAATGTTGAAGATGGCCCTGTCTTGGCCTAGCAATGTAAAAGTAGCTTTGCTGGGAAACATATATGGGATGTTTTATTTCAATAGGCTTGCTTCAGATTCAGAAAAAATTAAATATAATAAAGAATTAAATGCATTGGCTGGACTGGGGAAGCTCCAGAACAGGTTTT
Organism: Ambystoma mexicanum; assembly: GCF_040938575.1. Taxonomy (NCBI): domain Eukaryota; kingdom Metazoa; phylum Chordata; class Amphibia; order Caudata; family Ambystomatidae; genus Ambystoma; species Ambystoma mexicanum. The sequence goes on along the minus strand of NC_090924.1, from coordinate 879,029,304 downwards.
TCTGCTGGCTAAACTGAGACCTTCCCCCAAAAGGAGCCACCATACATTTCTGAGACACATGACTGTTAATTGCTACCTTTGAAAACCTTGAATGGACCAAGAGAAAGAAATATCACACGCTCATCAGACTTCTATCTGGGCTTCAGCTTCAGACAATAGATCTGGGACACCTACGTGTGAAGTGGGGGAAGTGGCAATAAACATTAATTCAAACTGGGAAACCCCCATGTCCACCCTGGGCTGAACTGACCGCTGGTGGTAGCCTGAAAAGACATGACCATATTTGCAGGACAAAGGCAGCCCCATCTGTCTCAAAATACTATTTGATGAATACATTTTTAAGACTGTTAATTCTGTAACCAGACAGCGCAGAAATGTAAAAGTTGTACAGTTTAAGTGTAATTTTTGTGGCTTTTAAAGAAGACGTGGTAGCCTTCACTGGAATATTGTGGACAGAAATGGCAGAGAATTGGATATTCTAAGGAAAGTGTATATGATGCCACTTTGAAATTCAAAATTCACATGCCTTATGACTATATATACACATGTATAAAGTTATAGAATTTTAGGTAAAGCAATTTTATTAAAAAACCGTTAAAAACTATTGGACGGATGAAACAAAGTCCTACAAACGTGAGAATTGGACTGCAATGTTCTGCGTGAAATATGTAATCGGCCTATGTAATTTGTTAAAGTGCCACAACTGTATAAATCTGTAATTTATGTTAAAGACTAATTTTAGCAAAAGTAACTGTGGGATGATCCTATGCACTGTAAAGCACACATCATAAATCTGACATCATGCCCCTGAAACCCAACCAGCTGACAACAAGGCGGCAACAATCACCCTTGACCAATCCAGTTGTTAGAGGCATGCCCAGCCTAAACCTGCCCCATCATATAATCCTATGATGTCACCATGCCTTATAAATAAAAGAGGCTGACAGAACTCTAGTCAGACACTCTCCTGAATTTCCAGCGCCTGCATATCCTGACATTCCAGATAACCCTTGCAAGATTCCAGACTCTACTGCAAGGCCAAAGCTTAGCTGATCCTATCCCAGCAAGGCCAAAGCATAGCTGATCCTATCCCAGCAAGGGCACTGATCCAGAAATTCCACTAAAATCGCAATAGCAAAAGGGAAAAGCTGTGGTACCTTAGGGAGCATCCTGTGACCAGACCAGCTTTTTGCCTACTCCCTGCATGCCCGCTGTATTCTTGCCATCATCCAGTGACCAGACTTGCCCAGCAGTTTGCTGTTAGGAGTGTCCGCCGCTATCCTGTGACCAGAGCTTTTGAGTCCAGAATCCGGTTGGCTGCCCAAATCCCCAAACTGCAGCGCTGATTGTGAGTATTTCCCCATCCCATAGCCACACATAATCTATACCATCTTTATACCATTTCTTTGTTCTACTCTCTAAGAAATCCTATCCTTGCCTTGGTAACTGTTAGAATTCTCTGTGCATCTTGTCCTTCATCTCCAAGCGTTAGCGCCACTTTTCTCTTCATTTTTGTCTTGCATAGATCATAAGTCCTTAGCAATATTTTGATTAAATTAATTAATTTTCCCTGAAGAAAAGGGGTACACTGCGTGAAGGGTTACAACTGCAGTGTAATTTTTATATAGCCACTAAATATAGTGTAAGTAAAACGTTTCCTTTTTCTTTCAACCCGATTTTCTCTTTTTAACTGCTCTATTTTCCTAAAATCGAACCTCATTCCACCTTGAAAATCTCATTAAATTCTCCAGCTATAGTCACTCTTTCACTTCTTCACTTCTATTTTGTCCCTGTTATGTGCATCTATCACCCAGTCTAAAAACCGCATTCCGATTCTGTGTTTTTCACCCGTTTAAAAAAAAAACATTTTTGACATTTAAAGAGAAACATGCAACTTTTCCATGTGTGATTTGACTGCACTGTGTTCTCAATTGCAATTTGCTTTGTGAACTGTATGCCTTTTGCGATACCCTACCTTATAGCTGCTAGTGATATAACATCCCTGATACTGTGAGAAAACATATGTACATCATTATTTAATTACACATATCATTATTTGTTAAAATCCGAGTGTAATTTTAGGCCATCGCAAAGTTTGGATTTTGATTCTGTTTGCTGCCTCATATCCCTGACTACCTGCTGCTTCTTTCTATCCACTCAGAATTCAAGTAATTGTGGGTTGAGCAACATTGCAGGGGAAACCTTAAATAGGTGCTATCTATCCTAATTGAAAAAGTGTTCCTATTCATTTGTGCTTTGGATATGTTCTTGTAGAAGGTTACCCAATCATATTTCAGTGGTTTTCATTGTACTTATCACCCCATCGGTGATTGCTGCCCCATATAAAAAAGGTGTAATTTTCTTTGAAATTAAAATAAATAAATATTGTATTCCCACCAACCGGCCTCGTTCATGGTCCATTGTGACCCAGGGTATTTGTAATAGGGGGTGTGAGACGGGTTGGGTATTGGCTCAATTCGAATTCGTAGAAAATAAAGAGAAAGTATTCTAATTGAGCGCTACATCCTAGGCTAAGGGCAAGAATCCTGATTCAGTGTTTGATGCCCAGTTAGAATCCTTCACTGGTGAGATAGGTCAGACCGATTTTAGAATGGCATTTGAAGGCCAAGGCCAGGGTCAGAATCTTATGTGTAATCCTAATCAGTAGCCAATGCAAGGCTCTTCTGCCGTCAGATACATGTGCACGCCGAGACAGGCCTTGAATTGCTTGAAAAGCATTATTTTGGGTCATCTGAAGGGCCCGCATGTTGAGGACTGTGGTACCTGCCAGCAAGCTATTGCAGTAATCCAGTCTCCAACTGACAAGTGCTGTGGCAAGCAGAGCATAGTTCCCAACAGTGAGTAAGGGACGAATGTAATTTATACGTTTGGTGATGAGACCACATGTAGATCGAATGTAAGAGACATGTGGTCTCATAGAAAGTTCCTCGTCAAGAACCACCCCCAAGGTCTTGACTTTCTTGGAGAGAGCAATGATATTATTGCCCGCAATGCAAAAGTGAGAGTATTCAGGAGCTAATTTGTTCAGGCGTGCTCTAGAGGCAACAATCAAGAGTTCTGTTTTTTTGCAATTAAGTGCTAATGAATTGTGTGCCATCCATGCCTGAATCTGAAGGCTTCTAGAAAGTAACGGTTTTCCGCCAGAAAGATCAAGGGTATCTCCCTTCTTGGTTTGCTGTCTTTCTTCCCTCGTTCAGCTGCTGTCTTGAAAATGCTGTTCCTTCGTGTGCTTTGCCTCGCTCAGAGTGTGCTCTCGTGCACTGCCTTTTATCTGTGTGGGGAAGCTTAATGGAAGTCAGGTGTGAATGGTTAACAGTAATTGCCTGACTATAGTAGTGGGACATGTCAGGTTCACTGCTCGGGTGTGTCTGTTTTCTCCCAGAGTGGGCTGTCCATGCGAAAGTGTTTGTGAAGGGAAAGGGGGGTAGAGTTCCTATATATCGTACCGGGTAGGATGGGGTAATGGTGTATCAGCGAGGGGGATACTGCATCTCGCCATCAGCTGTCCCACTCCCCTGAAGACCCCTCATCCAGGTGATCTTCCCGCACTGGTCCACCCCCAGGAACTAGATCCAAAAGCAATGGCCATGTCCTGGTCACCCGGATGACAGATACCCGAGGACTAGCGGGCGAGACACCTTCTGGTTTCTCACAGATAACAAAAGACTATCTGCATTTGGTATACAGAGTGGAACAGATGAAAACAAATTGAATCCCTGTGAAGAGCACAGTAACCAGGAGAAGGGAGTTATTCTCTTGGTCTTAGTTATATTAGTGGTAGGGTCAGATATGTTAGATTTGGACATTGGAGGAACTTGTTTTGGACATTTACACTGACTGATGAGCACCTTAGTTAAAAAATAGGCAGGGAATGCCCCATAGTCATAGGGAAAGATAGGCCTTATATTACTTTAAATAAACCTGACAATAAAAATTTCTTTACCATGTCTGCTTCCTTCTTCAAATCCGCCACATAACCCAAACATACTTTACCTTCAATAATCACATTTCTGCGCCTACGTTAGTCTGAGCTCTGGTAAGATTCAAGCGTACCCTGTGCTAACACGCTCCAAAGACTGCCTGAACATCAGCTTGAACACCTACAGTTCCAAGATTGTCAACCTATTACTGGTCTAAAAATAAAAGACCATATAAAACCTCCACTGGCCCTCTAGCTCTGAACGAGCAAAAGATAGTGACTAATCAATATTTACAAGCAATATCCACTCATGTGTTTAAAGGAAACTGACGCCACACACCCCACTTAGAAAGGTCTGCTCTTATAACTCCCACCTTCTTGACAAAGAATGAAACCAGCGATTGCGCATTTAACTTTTATTCCTGAACTATCTGCCATTTCCTGTTTTGCTACATTAGTGCTTAAAATTGATTCAATTGGTGTGTTATGCACCCTGTGAATAAATAAATCACTACATAAGAGTACTATGTAGACCATTGCATTAGGGGCAAAAAAAACTTTGCTGTCCCTCCCAACTCGTTCTATATGTTCCATCACCAGATCCAAAGTGAACATACAAAACCCAGGATCATAGTTGACCAATGTGTATGCACAGTGCTCGGTTACCCAAACAGTATTGGGAAATGGGGAAATTCAGCACCTACTGAGACCTTTGACTATCAGTCAGCCTAACTGCCTGCCTCTATGGTCTCCGATGAAAACCTGTATGGCTCTGTCGCCTAGTACTTAATTCTTCTACGAATTATATGATATGATATAATATGGCATTTATAACGCGCCTATACACAAGTGTTTCAAGGCAGAAATAATCACACCTACAGGGAATCTGGCTAGACCTCCGTAAAAGTAAATGTTCACACGGCTTAAGTCTCCCACCGGTATGCCTAGGTATTAAGTTCTCTCACTGGCGCCAGCAGCAATCCGGCATGACTTTGGAGCCCTGTGAATGTAGCAGTGCCTTCTCTCCGTCCAAAGTCGTACTGGGCAATTGGTTGGGATACATTTACAGTTCACACTCAATCACCATCCTTAGAGAAAGGAATAACTAACCATTGCATTGAACTAAATCTCGCTAAAGGTGTACAAACTGTTGTCAGCTGTCAGTACACTAGTCGCAGCATCAGTCCATTAATATAATAAAAATAATAATAAGGCAGGCCTAGTGGCATTGTGTCAAATAAAAGGGCCTATATCAAGAAAAAACATATTGCCAATCCTTATGCTAAATACAAAAAGAAGTGTGGGATAATGTTTTTAAGAAAGCAGGAAGTGTTCACAAATGATAAATCAGGATTGGGTACTTGAGGCCTCCCTTCCCCACATTTTCAGCAGAGGACAAGGTGGGACTTTAAAACACAGTGCACGCTCGAGCTTTCCCAGCACAAGCTAACAGTTCCGCTTTCAGCAATCAGGGCATTCAGTGGTTAAGTCTCTTTTTATATCAAAAAGAATCTTGCTGCCATGGGCCTGATGTATTCAAATAATGATCAAAGAGTTCCTTTTCACATATACATTGGGTGATGTATTTCACCCCCAGATCTCCCACTTCCGGACGCAGATCCCTAGAAAGTTCTTCAACGATACCAGAACCTCTGATAGTTATTTCTCTCGGTTTCGAGGGTCTGCCAAATTCACAATATCAAAACAAAAGTGCAAAAAAAAGTTCTTCTCTGAATTTGGGTGATAGTTCTTCACCCCTGCGTTCCCGCTCTTCAGGGCTCAGGCCCCTCTCGAATATCCCTTCTCTTTGTCGGGTTCCCTCTGGCATGTCATGCATTCAAAAAGGCTTTCTCTCTTTATTTTTCATTAGTTGTACTCACAGGTTGGTGGGTGTTTGGCTTTTCACCCTTGGGTTTTCACCCTTGGATCCCTCTCTTTCGGGCTCAGATCTGACTCGACTGTTCACCTCCCTCAATCGGGTTCACTATGGCTTTCAATGCAACTTATCTGGTGACTTTAGTAAACCTTAGTGTCTTTTTGTACAGTTCACTGTGGACATCACTCGGTCGGGTTCACTCTTGTCAACACACTGTATTTCAGAACTTTAGACTTTGTCCCTTCTTTATCAGCATCCCTTGTTCGGATTCACGTTTGCCAATCTGTCAATCATACCTTTTTTCATTGAACACTTACTATGCAGATTCACTTTAATTAACTTCACAACCGTCCATCGGTCAAAGACTTTCGATTGTACAGAGGATTTTTACAAGACCCCTGTATAACCACGTTGACCCTTCTGCTCGTCGTTCCCAAGGCCTTCTGGTTTCGGTAGTTTCAATAATCGGGTAATCACCCAGAGTTTCCTAAGTGAGCACCCACCTGGTGCCCGACTCCTCTGTTGCTGGTGTTACCCCTTTCACATCAATAGTTCTTTTGAACCTTTCACAGTTCAATTAGCCGTTTTCTACTTATCGACTCGCCCCTCAACTCACCGTCTGTGATGAACCGATGGCTTTCTTTCTTGTTGGAATCAAGGTTGGTACCACGCAGACAAGCGTCTCTTCTCGGCTTGGCTATCAGCGGAGTAGGGTCTTGTGTACCGTTGACATCTGCTGCAACACACGCTAGCTATTGTTCACGGTCTTACGATTCCGTCTGTAGATGTTTCACAGGCCTTGGTCGGAAGGAGCAAGGTCGCTTCTCTCCTTGTCACCCTACCGGTATGCACCGTCTTTCTCCTCCTTTTGAACTGCTATGCTGAGTTAGTTCCCTGGACGTGCGGTCTGCCTTGCTCGTCTTGTGCTCCACATTTTATCCCTGTAGGGAAGGGAAAGGGCCATCGGGTGTGTGTGGTCCTGGTCAACTGTGTGACTTCGCCTGACCCTGGTGTTGGTACATGTCAGGTAAATGGCTCGAGAGTTAGTCTGTCGTCCTTTGTAATATGCTAAAGTGTTTGCACCTGAAAAGGGGGTGGGGGGTAAAGAGTTTGTGTATCCTACGTAGAAGGTTGGGGAAAAGTTGTCATAACAAGGGGGATACTGCGTCTCACCTGTCAGTGTCCCACTTCCACTCCCCAAAGACCCCCCCGCCCCCCATACAGGTGATCCTCCCTCACTGGTCCACCCCCAGGAACTGGATTCAATAGCGATGGCTGTGTCCTGGCCACCTGGATGACAGACCCCCCCCCCCCCAAGGACTAGTCAGGGGGACACCTTCAGGTTTCTCACACACCACAGGCCATGTTTGTAGAGCTCAAAAGCCTATATAACGTAAAGTTGTCCTAGTTGGTTTGTTTTGGAGCACAGTGGTATGTATTCCAATTTTCTACTGCTTTTTTACAATTAATGTCTTCAAGCATACCAGCATCATTAGCAACAGTAAAATACAATCAATATTTAATTTGATTCAAATTGTTTTATATTTAGGTGCACAGTGATGGAACATCAATCCCCATCCTCTTATTTTTTAATTTTTCAAAATTATTTCACCCAAATTAGCTTTTTCCTTTCAGTGCAAAACATTAACAGAGTATATGGCATTTAACATCTCATGTTTCTGCACATGTTCATATATTCCAAAATGTCATATATGGTGACAGATTCATTTCTAAAAGTTCTTTCAATACATAAGGCGTGAATTGATATACAGACAAACAATTCATATATAGGTACAAAACAAGGTTCCGTTAACAAGACATTACATACGGTAAAGAGTGTGATAAGCTATGTATGGCATCAACATCTAACATTTAAGAAAAGTTTTAAAGGTTTTTCTGCACTCATTATTACACCTCTTATTGTTCCAATATTGACTCTGAATATTTATTCCACGTAATTTTGGTGGAAGTGTACTCGTCAAAGGTCCCTAGTCAATGAGACCTGGGGTACTTCATGTTGGTCGACGTCACTGTTTATTAGCAAATAGTTCTGGGCAGGTCTTCCTATTTTTGAGCCCTGACACTTCTTAAGACATTTCGGCAGGTTATGATTAGGTCTGCCTTCATCTGCACCTGGTTGGTGTGGTCCCTTGTAGGCAGCAGAGTTTCTTCACTCGAAGGCAGTTAGTGGGTGCTGTTAAGCGGTATATTTGCACCACTGTAGAGGGACATCACATTGGGGATCTGGATGAGCGTACTGTCAAGAGGTTGTGTTCCTAACTCCGACTTCTTAATTGGTTCATGGTCCAAGATCACGTTCTCTGTTCATGGAAGGAGCTTTGCGTACCCCAGGGATCTAAACTGAATTAGAGTTATGGGTAGTTCAATTGTCTGCTTCCATAGGTGGCAACGCGGTTTTATTCAAGGGCATGGCTTGTACGGCCAAGTGTCCCTACCACCCAAGAAGATCCAGATCCCACCAGTGTTTGTGAAGAGCCTGAAGACTCACCAGGACCCGGATGACTTGCTCCGAGAGCTATATGCCGCACCAACCTTCATGACCAAGCCTCTTGGTGAGCATGTGAAGATATCACTTACCACAGTGGAGGACTACAGGAGCATGACAATGCCTTCACCACCTAGGGTCTACAGTATAACGCCTTCCCATTGGGGCGAGAGAGGTCCCAGATGTTCGTGATCCATGGCCTCCCAGCAAACACCAGCATTGGAGACATCTCAGAGGAGCTCGCGGATCATGGCCCCCCAGTGAAGAGTGTTGTACAGCTGACATCACCAGCGGACAAGAGCAGGAAATTGCCTCCATTTGTTGCCACGCTGGCATCAACCAGCGATGGAAGCCCCACTGTTAGGGAGAATTCTCTGTAAAGGCTAATTTCCCAAACCTAGTGAGCCCCCCAGCAGCTTTGCTGGATTTTTTGGGTTTTATTTTTTTCTCCTGCTAAGAGTGAGACTCTTTTACTCCCACTCTTAGACATGATTTGAGGTGTTCCTTTGACTTTGTATGTGTTTTATGGGCTATGGGGTCTTTTACTCCATAGGGTCTCATGTGTTTTTGATGCGGGTTACACAGCACCCTCCCTGCCGTAACCCAGGGGTGTCGTAGCGACCCCCCAACGTAGACTCCATACCCTGGGACTGACTACTGTCTCCCAGGGCATGTAAAGTCACCATTGGCTTTACTAGTCCCAAATTATGAACAGAAACCAGTACAAACCATCATATTATGGACGTACTGGTCGGGGCAATTCGATTGCCTCGGGGTCTGTTGTTCGAGGGGGCACGTCTCCGTCCCCCCTGATCGAGTTTTGGCTGGTGGCAGTGGATACTACTTTTTATATTCGACCGCAAATATATCTCTATGGGATTTTCCCATTGTTCGAGGCTACCAACTTTAATTATTTAATTCTTATAGCCTAGAACATACCGCCGGGTTATTTATTTAATATTAATTCACCGGTTGGTATTTTTTGTCAGAACTCGATTCTAAAATGGCGTTTGTGTTCTCTTCTGTGACTCCAACCCAAGTCGAGCCCTTTGTTCCACTTTTTGGCAGGCTTCTCCACAGAAGCCTCCAAAAGTGGTGCCATTCTGTCTGGGTACCACAGGGGGTGTGGGAGGGGGTTTAGGCACCCTAGACTGAGTTACCTTGGTAACTCAAGTCGCACTCTTGTGTGATTGGCCCAAGTGGTGAGCCGGCCGGCTCACCACTTAGCATGTTTGATTGACAGCTAGGCTGAGTGAATGGGGGTGTGCTGCATAAAAGCAGGGCTTTGGGGACTGGAACTTCAGAAGTCGCCACAGGACCTAAGAATCCAAGGAGGGAGAAGCTGAGCCGACCTGTGATGACGACACCACCGGTGGAGCCCTGCTGAATCGTCTCACCACTTTTCCCGACGACAGAGGAGATCTCCAGTCCGGAGAGTCTTCTTCCTTTGACTGGTGGGGATAACCAGTTTTGCCTTCTTTTCACCTTCCTGGAGCATCTCGTGGCTGCCTTGCCCGTGCCAAGCACCCCGGCAACCAGAATACCACGGTTTACCACTACCGCGAAGAGAAGGGTAGTACCTTTTAACTGGAGAACTCTACGGCTGGTTTCTTCCCTGGCAGTGCAATGACCTTCATCTTTCCTCCACGGCGAGACCTCTTCTTCCTCTGGACGAAACACCGACTTGCACCTGCTGCCAGGAACAACTGCCCCCGCTGGAGCTTCCTTCACACTTAAGGTACTGTGTCCCGTCTGGCTTCCCTTGCGACAGATCGTTCGGGGTGACAGTAAAGCCTCGACTTTCTAACCTGGGCTAGCCTGGGGCAACCTAGCTAACTTTTCCTGACTTTAATTTCATCCTTTTTGTGCAAACTATCTACAAGACTCTTTGGGCATAACCCCACTGTGTGAACCTGGACCCCCTTCTGCTTGCTCTCTCCAATAGTGGGCCTTGCAATTGACTTCCTTGCTCTCCAGTAGAACTCTGCCTGACCTGCCTTTACTGTGGTTCTTTGTAAAAGTATTGAAACTTGTGTGCTTCCTTAACTCTGCCTTTTTCCCTCCCTTTCGTTACAACTTATTAGAGTGTCATCTTATGTTAAGCGCTCACCTCTTTCTGAAAATAAGTGGTGTTTCTCACTAAGACTTATATAATAAGTGAATAGGGTTATATATATATATATATGATAGTGACTGTGTACTGAATTTACCTACCTCGTTTTTGCTAGTGTAAATCACAAGTGTGTTTTTAAATAAATAATACACCAAAGCTCTGGTCAGTGTTTGCTTGTACTACTGTATCTCTGTACTTATTGTGTATACTCTGCATACTGCCTAACTCTTCTTGAGGGAAGTCTGACTGCTCAGCCACAGCTACCAAGTGAATCTGTGTGGTACAGACTGCTACCAAGTGGGTTTATTGCCAAACACCTGTAGTCTTAAATCTTTTTCAGTGGTCCCTAAGGGAACTGCACAGGTTTCTGCCGAACACCCACCAACCTTACAAAGGCCACAAGGCTATGCAGCTGTGCAGTCACGACAGAAGCACTGATGGGCAGATGAGTACCGATCATGTCAGCGCATCAGCCACACATCCGCCTTCTGCCACCAGGAGCCAAACTGCATGCGATGTAGGGAGAACCACACATCACAACACTGCCTCAGAGAAGGAAGCGACCCGGCAACCTGCGCCAACTGCAAGGGACCTCACCCTGCCAGCTACCGCAGATGTTAGGCCCTGACCCAAAGCCAAGCAGGACAAGCATCAGAGAAGGCCACCATGATTACTGCAGACAGCACAGAACCCAGCAGCCACTGCACAGGTCACGCAGAAGGAGACTGTCATGCAGAGGAGCAGCAGAACCCACCCATCATACCAAGGTACTGCACATCATCAAGATTCCAAACTGACAACTGCCACACAAAGGAACAACCCACCTCACCCCCACCCCACCAGGCCAAGGTCCAGCAATGACCCAGAGGATACCCACCACATTCGGGCTAAGCTACACTGATGCTCTGTAGATGCCATCCAACCCGCCGCAAGCTGCTGCCCCAGCGCAGTAAGAGGGCGCAGCAAGCTCCATCAACTGGAAGACCATAATTGCGAAGTTTGCAGCTGTCATCGTAGAGCTGAACATCGACCATTCATGACGATGGTGGCAAGGCTTGTCCTGCACCAATTCCAGGGAGAAGAAACAAACTAACATGGCATCTAAACCCAGCAACGTCATCATGATGTGGAATGCCAATAGTATTGAGAAGAAGACAGATAAACTCCTTCACCTGACTGATGGAAACGAGACACATGAGTGCTGCTTTGCTGTCAGAGACCAACCTGCAAGGAACCCATAAACTGAGCCTGATGAACCATAGAGTGTACCGGAGTGACTGACCAGCAAGAGCCAAAAGGGGGTGCGGAGCACAGCAGTGATAGTGAAGACGACAATCAACCACCATGAGATTGCGCTCCCACCCCTCAGAAGCACCAAAGCCACTGGAGTGCAGGTGAAGACTGTGACAGGACCACTGCTGCTTATTGCAATTTACTGCCCTGCGCAACCAAAGCTGAACCTTGGAGACCTGGTTGCTTTGTTGGATTCCACTGTTCCGATAATCATCGGAGGAGACCTCAACGCCAAATATCGATGCTGGAAATCCAGGACAGCAAACCAGAGGGGACGGACACTGCTGGCACCCTCCACGAAGAACGACTGTGTGGTAGCAGGTCCGACTGTGCCCACGCACTATCCAGATGCGGCAAGTCACAACCCAGTGCTGGACATTGTGCTACTGAAGAACCTGCAATGCTCCGTGTAGCTGGAAAGACTGGCAAAGCTGACCTAGCACCACAACCCAGTACCAATCCCCGAGGGTGACGAGATGGAACCCTACCAGCAGGCAGAGAGGTACAACTTCAGAAGAGCTGACTGGGGTCGCTACAAGGAAGAACAGAGGAGCATGGTCACACCTAACCCCTGAGCACTAAGGAAGACATCGCCAAGGCTGTGGAAGACTTCACGATAGCAGTCCATCAGGCAGTTGAGAGCAGCATTCTGAAGCAGAAGACAAACTGAGGTTTCATCTATGGCCTAACGAAAGGCATCCAGCAGTCAATCGCTGACAAGAACCGAGTCCGGCACCAGTGGCAGATGTTCTCCATGCCTGATCTCCTGCAGAAGTACAACGCACTTACAAGGCTCCTGCTGGAGCAAATCAGACAGCACTGTGGAGAGAAGTGGGAGGCCGCAACAGCCAACCTGAAGGGGGCAGACAACACCATGTGGAGAATGACTCGTCGCCTGATTCGGAAGGAGTCAAGCACACCAATCCAGGGATGTACTGGTGGAGGTCCTCGCCAACACACTCGAGTCTTAATTCACCCTGAACAAGGCAAGCAGGCTTTCTGGCGGAAGAAGTTGACAAGAATCTTGCAGAAGACCAAACCGGGATGGAAGCAGAAGATTTTAAGGAGTGCACGAGCTCTGAGGTAGCAGGACTTGCAGAGAAGCTGGTGAATGGCAAGGCACCAGGGAGTGAAGAAGTGACCAACCTAGCAATCAAGAACCTCATGCCAACATCAATAGAACACCTCACAGAGATCTTCAATGCATACATGAGACTTCACTATTTCCCAAGGTCCTGGAAGGAAGCCAGGGTCATCATATTCCCAAAGGCCAGCAAACCACTGAGGGATCCTGTGGTAACACCCCATCGGCCTTCTCTCTGGATTATCGAAGCTCCTGGAGAAGGTCTTGCTCGCCCGCCTCAGCGACTTTGCATCTGAAAGAAATCTACTAGCAAATGAACCGTTTGAGTTTCAAAAGGAGTATGCAGTGACCCCTCAGCTGCTGAGAATGGTGGACACCATCAGCCACAGATTCAACATCAACAAGTCCACGGGAATCGTCTTCTTAGGTGTAGCCAAAGCATTTGACAGAATCTGGCACAAGATGATTGGCCTGTAATTTCCAAACTACCTGGTGAAGACAATTGCAAGCTACCTGGGTGACAGCACCTTCCACGTCGCCATGCGGTCTGATATGTCTTATCACATCCCATCCGAGCAGGCGTGCAACAGGGATCGAACCTCGGACCCTTCCTTTTTAACATCATCACCAGCATCATCCTGACAGATCTCCACAAGACCAACCTGGCATTGTATGCGTACTGTATGCGGGCAATGTTGCAGTCATCTCCCAGTCAGTCAGCAAAAAGGAAGTAGCAAAGAACCTGCAAGCTTCATTGGATGCCATTTTGACGCTATACAGCGATTCGCGGATAGAGCTCAACACCAGCAAGACAACTACCACACTGTTCACCAGAAAGAAAATAAAGGAGCATCCGTACATCAACCTCAACAGGGAGACCGAGAGCAGCAGTTGCTACCTCAGTGTGACCCTGGACAGAACACTCAACTTCACAGGGAAATGGACATCGAGATGTTGGACGACATCTAATGAAGCCAAGCAAGACCTTCTCACAAGTACTAGATCAGAACCCAAAACCACTGATCAGAAGACTCCCTGCCACCACTGCAAACACTTTTGACCGCTAGTGAACCGTGAAGACCGTGTGAAATCAGCCTTACTGTGACCAAGTCCACACAGACCATGAAGAAATCAAACCCACGACTAAAACCCGAGAGGATGGAGTAATGAAGCTCATGCCTCGGGATTCAATAATCACCGCTGATGGATAAAATACGTCAGCAAGCAGAAGAAAGAAGTCTGCGCCCTCGCTTTTCCCCCTGCCCGAGATCGGTAGAGCTGCAGATGCAGCGCAAGTTTGTGAATTTTTTAATTGAAGCTGGAGGAGCGCATTGCGGGTCGGATGGCCTGCTCGAGGTTCCATGCGTGGCAGAGGATAACTTCGGTTGAGGTGAGATTGTTCTGTGGTTCCGAGCGGTGTGGGGCTTCAGTGTGCAAATCGAGCATCCGTGCCTTTATGTGGTCTTCTCAGGTGGAGTGGATTAGGAGAGAGACATTTGCCCTGGTTTTAATTTTGTACCTGTGTTGAATTAGGTGGAATTTTAGCATGGTTTTCTGGGGTGGCAACGTTTTATCTGATGCGAGGGCGGGCTACAGTTCCAGCTTCTGCTTTGGACATATTTTCATCTTTGTCGCGCCCGTCACAGATATCCAGGCATACTGTGTGAGGTGTGAGTGAGTCAGCCCCTTAATTTCCATGTCATTGTGATAGTTGTATAGCCAGGCATATCATGCTAGGTTTGCGTGAATCAGTCATCTCACGAGTGAATGAACTACCCAACCAATTTCAGGTTTCCTATGATGTTGTCTGGGCAGTTTAATGCACATAATTTAGAGTTCAGTTCATGTGTTTCCATCTACATTGGGCAACGCTTGCTGCAAGTTTCTGTTGCAGAAGAGCATGAGCCATTAAAACGAAATCCAAAAACACAATAGGATTGTGGTAGGCCAAGTTAAAACCCCTTCCCTCCTTGCCATGCAAGCATCAAAGCAGCGACTTTAGAAGACCAGCTGTATTCGTAGTACGGTACTTCTGATTACCTATCTTCGCATTACCACCCAAAATTACATTTGATTTGCACCCTTGACTGTCTCTTGTGCAAATATAAATTATCAAGGCATGGCTTTGAGGTCTCTTTACTGCAGTCGGACTTCATAAAACAGCTCAAGTGTGGGCTCTATAATATGTGTTCTAGCGCTGAGGGCTTGTCTGTCTGATGTAGGATCACACTCTGGGCAAACCTTATATGCTGCAGCGATTGATCTGTCCCCAGCGTTTGATAACATCGACATTTCTAGGCTGTGGTGCAAGTTGTTGAAATGGGGGATAGATCGTCCTCTGCTAAAGATGATCCAATTGCTGTATTTTGACAATTCCACAACAGTCAGACTAAACACATTGGGGGAACTATCCAGGAAAATTCTGTTGGAAAAAGGAGTGCGCCAGGGGTGTGTGCTGTCCCCCATACTATTCAACTTGTACTTAGCTGACTTGTGAGAAGCCAGCGAGGAGTGGAGAGGGTTTGTGCCCATGTAGTTGGGACTAAAATTGACGTGTATCACATTCGTAGACATCTTGCTAATGGATTACACCCTGGCTGGGCTTCAACGGCAACTTGATGGGGTGGACAAATTCCTAAAAGAAAACTCTCTGCAAATAAACACTGCAAAATCTTATGTAATGGTCAGCAGTACCAAAAGGAAGTGTGTAGAGTACTTGTGGAAACTGAATAACGCTACAATACAGAGAGTAGACTCAATCCGTTCCCTAGGCTTCGAGATCACAGTTAAGAACCAATGTGAAAAAGAAATAATATGAATGGAAGAAAAGCTCTTGTCATGTTTGCCATTGTCGGAGATGATAAAACGTAAATTGTGTTCATATTCCTTGGTCCCGCTGGTAGTGTTCTATAGAGTGAAAGTATTGCCAATCGTTCTCTATGGGGGCGAATTGATGAACAGCTCAGGGAGAAATTATTTTGATGTACTAGAGGGTAAAATCTTGAAACAGGTGTTAGGGCTTCCAACTTCAGTACCGATAAGTATAATCAGACTGGATTTGGGCCTCACGTCCTGGTGGTCCAGTCCATCAGTAGGAGCATATCCTTTATCGACACTTTGGAAAGAGCAGGCGAGCACTCTATTAGGTTCTATCTAAAGGCCTTACTGTTGTAAAACACAAATCCATTTCTGAAAAAATTAAGATAAAGATGCGATAACCTTCGCACTATGATAGATTTAAACGGTTCAGAATCTGAAACAGACTTCAAGAACAAAATTAAAAAATGGGACAGGTTAACTGACCTGTCAGATTTGGGTTGCTTAAACTTCGACGTGGGCAAGGAACTTGTCTATCTACCCCCAACACACTTAAGATCCAATTTGGTGAAATTTCCATAATCCAAATAGTGAGACTGGTATTTAGAATTCCAGCTTAACTTCCTATGCTAGAGGTTTTGGGCCACAAGGTGGGAGTCCCAGAAGAACTACAATGGTGTCAGAGGTTTTAGCGAATACACACACAGCTTAGTTTTTACCATCTTCATCAGAGATCTACATGATTGTGTCTTATCCTCCATCCTAAATTTACGTTTTTCCATCTGTCTTTTTGAGGCAATGATAAACCCCTTATAGTACAGTGAGTCCGCTCTAGCTATGTTTACGTTGTTCAGCTCACACACAAGAGACCTACCCTTCCTTTGATTTTCACAGGTCATGATATAGGATTTACTTACATTTATGGCCAGTTGGTCAATTTCAAAGTAAGTCTCAATGCCGACTAGCAGTCTTTGCAGACCCGCTGGCGTGTAATCCATTAAAAGGATGTCGTCCGCATACGCAATGCAGTTGACCATCAGATTTGATCACGTGGGTGAATGTCCCCTCCATATCCCCGCCACATCCCACATGTTTGCAAGGTATAAATTAAACAGAGTTGGGGTGATTACGCAACCCAAGCGCACAACCTTCTCTAAAAAAAAGCTTCGGGACTGATCCCCCACAGTGTTCAATCAGACTGTAGCAGAATTGCTGGTGTATAGCATCTGTATCATGTATAGCAAGCCGGAGTCCACACGCCCACCGCTTAAGTTTGTCCCATAGTATTGTTATGTTAAAATGTTCAATTATGTTAATCAAAGGCCGCCGATGGATCTATAGCAACCACGTATAATGACCGACCGAAGTTCCCGCCAATGTCCGAAATACAGGGCAAAATATCCAGCCTACTCAACAGCGTTCCCACCCTATTTGTAAACACCTGTTTGCAGCAGGTTAAATCTATGAGTCTTCTCTTCCCAAGGCATCAGCTCCTTCAGTACCAGCGAGGCAAACATTTTAGAGGAGCAATCAGTTAAAGAAACTGGGCAGTAGCTCGTAGGGTCGTCTCTACTACCTTTCCTAAATATAGGTACAATGGTCGCTTTTAACCAAGAATCCGGACACTGCCCATCCGCCGCAATGTGTGAGAACAGCCTAAACAGAATGTCAGCCCAGAGCCAGGGGCTGTTCTTAAGGATGCCGTTCATCACCCTGTCTGGCCCGCAGGCTCGAGAATTCTTCAGATTGCTGATAACCATCTCGATATCCAATCTCTCCTATTTAAAGACACAAGCAGTTGAAGTACTTATGTTCTTATTATGTCACACTTAAGGCACTGAATTACATTTAAATTTAGTTTCAAAGAAGTTCACCCATGCTTCTTCTGCCACACAACAGGATTGTAGCTTTACTTGAGAATTACCTTTGCTATTAAGAATCCACCAAATATCACTTGTGTCATTTCTAATGATTTTCCCTAAAATGTCTTGATTCTTACTGATGTCACTGGGAAGTCTATGGTTCTTCTGCCACATTTTATATTTTTGTTTCAGCCTCTTCTTTCTTTTCCCTGTTTCTTCCCATGAGAGATTAGAGCAACTATTCAGTAGTTTAATCACTTCCCAAAATTCATGTTTTTTTAGGGCATTTCTTTATCCCCAGGCTTTCTCTTGCGAGAGGTGTACGGTTGCTGTTTGCTGTTGGGTTTTTCTGTACCCCACTGTGCCAGTCTAGTTAGTAATCCTGGGAATTCTGCTGGGACCGAATACCTATTTCTTTCCTCATCTGACAGATTAGCCCACTAGTTCTCTTGAATTTTGTTTTTCCTTTCCAAAGTTCCTGCAGAAGAGGGAAACACTGTTTCTACCCTCGGTTGCCACTAAATGCTGCAGCCCCAATGCCTTACTGTCCTCTTGAGCACCACGTCCCCTCCCACCCCCATTGGGTGAGTTCTAATCTCACATGATCACTTAATTCAGTTGTTTTAATTTCAAGATTTCGTACCGCCTCTTTTCCCATATTTCTAAGAACGATATAGTCAGTAGTGGATGAGGTCTCTGCGTTCGCCCACGTGGGTTTCATTTTCCGACTTTCGTCAAACACTAGATTGGAATGAAGGATTGAATACCCATCTAGATAGATATTGCGACCAAGTTCTCCCATTGTTGCATTTTCCTTTCCTTAATCTTTCAGCCAAATCAGTCGTTTTCCCACCATTTTCTAAACCACCATCCTCATGTATTGTCACCTCACACACACAATTGAAGTCTCCTCCCAAAATGATGGGCCTACAGCCGTTCTCTCTGCCATCTTAACAACACATCTTCCAGATCATTCAGCACATCGTCTAAAACCATTGAAGATGGATTGTAATAGATGTTATTACATAACATGCAGTTGTTGTCAGCGCTACTTAGGTCCACGACTTGGGTGGCTAAAACTGTGTCAGAGGGACATTTCAGATTGACAATAATCTGCTGTGTAACAATTTTCACCGCTGTTAACATCCCTCCCCTTGGTCTCCCTTGTACACCTTTGTTGGCACAATTAAAGGTAATCATATATCCATCAATTGGAGGCGTCTCTCTGAGCCATGTTTCCTGCAGAAAAATATAGTCAAAGTCATCAAACACCAGCTTCATTTGTGGATTTAGGAATGAATTGAACTGTCTCAGGAGGATAGCTCAGGCGCAACATGCTCACCTTGGAAGCAAGACGACATGGAGCAACACTGGTTCGATACCCGGGTCCGCGTTTAGAAACCTCTGGGTATTTAGCGCGTAATAAATAACCTATCATATCATATCGTATATATCATATCATCAACCCTTGTGAATTTCCAGCATAAGATGTGCATTTTACTACCTATTGAAACCGGGTTTGATACCTGGGGTGGCCGGGGGAGGGAGTATGCAAGCCAACCCCAGGTAGAGGTGGTTGAGGGTCTCGTGTCTTGCCTCTGTGGGTCATTTTCAAAATAGTACTGAATTGTTAAGTTTTCACGGGAGCGCTTCTTCAGTTCTTTGCAACATTAACTTTTCAAATACTCTCCACACTTTCCTGGCCACCCCTCTATTTACAGCACCATATGCCACCATATGCTGCCTTCTCGTTCCTCACAGTTAAGTCAAAACCTCCTATCAGTTATTCAGTCACTCTCTTCCTGTATTTTCATTCCATAGGGTTTTCAATTTCTTTTGAGACCCTCCTTTTTTTGCAAACTCCTTTTATGTTCTTAGATTTTCTTCTGTGCAGCAATTCCATTCTCTTTTTCCCCTTCGCGTTGGGGTTTTCCTCTGACCTCCTCCCCAACCCTGTTCGATTGTCCCCCGCAGACCCTACTTCTGGGGCATCTTGGGATTTAATTGGGATTGGGGTTAAGTTTTCTTTTTGAGTTGTGCTTTCCTTTGCCTTGCTACGGCACCCCCCAATTCTCCCTCTTGCATGATCTAATGCCCGCCATCCGGCAGGAGCAGACAAATCTGGTTCAGTAGTGCAGAGTTTGCTCGAACCTTGAGAACCACTGTGTAAAGACTGGAGGGGGGTATCTGTACTTCTGCCCCTATATGGTAGGGTAAAGGCACAGAACAACCCAAGCAAGGGTCTCAATTTGGTAGCTATGGATGAGCAGCCAGGCTTAAGCTTTCAGGAGGTGATGCAGGCAGGTTCTCAAGTACAGTGCTTCCCCAAAGCCCCCACAAAGGAATGTTCACACACTATGTTAGGTGATAACACAGCTTCTTTATATAAAATAAGTGTTTAGGAATATATACACATATAAATAATAACACTTTGTACTTGGAATACTGATTCAAAGAATGGTAAATATATACACTCTATGTGGTACCACACACTACTTAAATTCAGTAAGAACTGCACTAACTGCACAAAGTTTTAAATGGAAGGTGAATTCTTAAACAAGGTGTAACCAGTATAGAATAGGAAAGAAAGGCAGGTTCGTTATGAACAGTGGCAGAATGCTTTCTTTAGACTAGACAAGTAATTCTGAGTGAGGATCCCCCACCTGGGCAACCTGTAATAGAAAAGTTAAGGAGTAACTTATGTTGTCTTTTACAGTCCAGTTCCATATTGTTCAATAACGTTGTGCTTTCTTTTAAAAGGTTCTGCCACCCCAAAGTGCCTAAGAGGGCACAGGAGAACAGGATCCAAGATGAATCTGGGACCCCTGGACGACTAATGAGGCTTGAAGATATTCTTCCTCGTCACAGTACCTTTGGTGCCTTGGCAAGCGAAGTGGCAGAGTTTCTCGCCTTTACTCGATGATTCCCTCCGAGGATGGACCCACTTTGGAAGAAGCAGCCACAAGGATGCTGAGTCCAAGAATAAAAAGGAACCAAAGTCTTTCGGAATGGCAGCAGTTTGACTGTTCGCAGTGCTCTCCTTTGGTTGATGATTTCTCAGACTGTAGAAGTCCTGTGAAGAAGAAACTTGCTATGGTCTCCTTAAAGGCTTGGCGGATGAAGATAAAACCCCTGGGACCCATCAATGGCTTCTGGCGATGACGGGTGAATAGGGCACTTATGGTGTCGGATTATGGAAAATTGCGGTTTTCTGACTTTTGGTTCTTCGGTGCTGCAGCCGCAGAACGGACCTATGGACATCTTCTGGTGACCTGGACTCGACCACTGGGGTGGACCTTGGAGCCTCTTCAAGTGCCTACTTGGAGCCTCATGTCTTGTATGGTGCTAGCAATCTGCGTTATGCACCCGCAGCGCACATGAGTCAAGACACTGCTCTTGTTGCACAGCGGGAACAATAGGCATTGTGTATATGGGAGCACCTACTACTTTATCACCGGTGGCAATACTCCCATGTACATGTCTCCATTGCATAGTGTGCCACTTCAAGATTAGGGCGATTTTAAATTAGCGAGAACATGGATTCCTGTCACATGGAACACTGTCATGGACCTTGTGCAGCGGTAATCCGGGTGCACTCTGGTGAGTGCCTATGTACCCCACTAAACAGGAGTCAAGCATTGGTCATTCTACTCACCCAACTGCCAGGTGCGCTCTGGTGAGTGCCTATATACCCCCCTACTACACAGGGGTCAAGCATTGTTCATTCTACTCACCTAACAGCCAGGTGCACTCTGGTGAGTGCCTATGTAACCCCCACTACACAGGCGTCAAACATTGGTCATTCTACTCACCCAACAGCCACCTGCTCTCTCTGATGTGATGTGCCATGTACCATGGCAACGTGGAGCTCCACAAGACCATTGAGTCGCGTGTGGATCCCGGAAAATGTACACAGCAATGGGTAATGAGTTGTTCTGCACCACATACCATCTGCTCGTTAAGGGAGTGGTATTGTTTGCGATTTCTATGCACTGCCTCAATGGCATGTCTGGCAACCAACTCAACATGGCTGCAATTTAACGTACCTATGCAATTGAGCATGCCTGAAAGGGCATGGAACGCCACTTTGGTGGCATTAACCTGGCCAGGAGTTTGAGGTAGGGCAATATGGTCTGCCACATGGTGCATCAGTGTATCCAGTACCTGGAACAAAATCCTAGAAAAACAGGGTTGTGACAACCCGTGCAGCTCCCTGCAGTGTGCTGGTATGTGCCAGTTGCAAGTGCCGACACTACCTATAGCAAGGGTGTAATTGCAGTCCATATGTTTATCCTGCTGCTGATGTCAATAATGAGGGTGACTATTGATATGATGGTCTCCCTGTCAAGCCGATACAAGGTGTGGATTTGGCTTGGGGTCAGGTTCCAGGGTGAGGCCCTGATGCAGGGTATTGCCGGCTGCCTGCGGGTTGCTACCTGCTGGACATTGATGTTAGGCATGGCCAACTGGTTCCTCATTCGCCTCCTCTGCCTATGCAACCTCCTCTGCCTCTCTGCTAATTCATCCTCAATAGCTCCTTGCAGGTTCCCCAGCCACTTTGCTGCTACAGCGACTACCAGCATGGTTGTGTTGGGGGGTGTGTTGGGTGTGGGTGTGTTCCTTCTGTACTTTCCCAGTGTTAATTGGTGTGCAGCTGTGCTAATGTACTCCACCTAGGGCCTGTTGCTGCTCACCTGGTACTGTTTAACGCCTGCTCTGCGGTGCTGGTATTACAGGCACTGTGGTCACGGTGCCACTGACATTTTTATGGCAGTGTTTCCGTGTAGGCGGTACTCTGTATGTGCCCGTACTACTGCTGTGCTGGTAATTCAGGGACGTCCGGCGACTCGTTCCGCTGTTTACGGTCACATTGCTACCGGATGCGCTAGCATCGTGGGGGTCATTTTGCGGTGACAGTGTTTCCCCACTTGTTACTCCGAATGTGCCAGTCTGGAAAACGGGGACCAGAACGGAGCTACCGGTACCGCTATTTCCAGACTGGCACACATGTAATGAGGCCCATAATCTAACAAGTGCTGAGCCCATGCCCCTGGACGATGGAATGGAGGAAATGCGTACTCAAACAGAATCTCTGTCGAGCGCAAAACAAGGGAGAATTGCAACCTTTTCCCCTCCTACATAGCAAAACAAACTATACGGTCGA
Organism: Ambystoma mexicanum; assembly: GCF_040938575.1. Taxonomy (NCBI): domain Eukaryota; kingdom Metazoa; phylum Chordata; class Amphibia; order Caudata; family Ambystomatidae; genus Ambystoma; species Ambystoma mexicanum. The sequence continues at coordinate 879,006,649 of NC_090924.1, read as the reverse complement.
GTCATGCAACCCGGGCTCACTACTTGGTGCACACTGTTGACTAGGGAGGAGGAGGAGGCTGGCTGCTGGGACTGTGATGTCTCCAGGCCTGTACTGACGAAGGTTGAACAACACGCGAACACAGTGCTTATGAATGATTACATCAGTCTAGAAACCGAAATCCAGGCATTGGAGGGTGTGACGGAAACATTGAGTATGTCAACGGGGAAATTTAGCACATTATTCATGGAGGAGGTTGTGGTGATCCCTGATTCTATAACCTCAGACAAGGACTCATGGTATGAGGTACCTGATGAGTCAGACAGATACTCCCTCCCATTTCAGGGTACGGAGGTGAGAGAGCGAGAAGTTGCTGACACCAATATGAGTACATTGTTGGCCCTGAATGTGGTACTTCAATCTTTCATCTGCCTATATGATACAGTCTGTGATGCTGGAAATGCTGTATGGAGGGACAGGGCCTCCTTTCCTTGTCCTACCACTTCTGTGTGTGTGTTTTCTCTGTGTTCTGCCACTGAGGTCCAGCCTGGACATCTGGCAGTGCAGCTCTTCATTCTTATCTTTTGGTGAACGTCACCCATGGGATACCTTTACGGCACCCATGGGTGGGGGTACACCCTTGTACCCCATATGTGTGCTTTTGGGCACCTGTATATTGCCCACAGAGCAGCTTATCGGCTGTTGGCAGCTACATACTGACTTGTCAGTGGCTCTGAGTATCCTCCGTTTTTGGGACACCCATGCTCTGCTATAGGAATCAATGGATTCCTGATAGGAGGCAAGATGGCCCCTGTTGTCTATTGGTTTCTATTGCCTTTTACCTTGTTTCCCAAATTCCTAGGAAGCCCTGACTCTGCCCCTTCCTCCTGAATGGCTATTGGGTGGAAACTCCATATATGGCTCTGGGGCTACCTTCGATCAGACTGACTGGAGCCTTCCCAGGTGGTGTGTTTTATGGGTACACCTTAGGAGTAGGACCTGCATGAATGTAGTCTGAAGTGAACTCACATTCTCTGTTGTGGGTGTCTGGTTTCTGTGTGTGTGACACAATGAATGAGACAGACCTGCCTGAAACTGACATGCATGCAGTGTAGTGTGCTGAAAGGCTGGGTACTTGCCCCAATCCACATCTTTTGTTATGGGTGTCTGGGTGGAGTGAATGGCCTGAATGGCGTTGAGGCTGATTGGCTGCCTGCCTGAAAAAAATGCCCTACTGTGTGCTTGGCTGACTGAGTGAAGAGTGAATGAGGGACAGATGTGTATATCTGGGGACCCCTCACTTATCAATTTGTTCAGCAGCTGAAGTCAAAGCTTAGCACGAAGAAGCTGCTCCTTGAAGCCCAGCTGGAAGAGAAGTCTTCTGCTGCATTTCTTGGATCTACGTGATATTACTGCAGCTGCATTTTGCGCGACGGAAATGTTCGCATAGGAAATGCACGAACACAAAATGTTTGTGCATTTCCCATGCGAACATGCAGGGGTTTCCCTGGCAATCCCCGCTCACTATACTGTGTTCTTTTTAATGTTCTGTTGGGAGAATTTGCATCCCCCATTCACTATAGTGAGCAGGGGATGCAGAGGACACCCCCCACAGCCTTTTTTAAAAAATAGATTCATACGACCCCACCAAAGCACCTAAACACTTGGGGTTGGTAATTTTTATACAGACATTTCGTTCTATTCCCATTTCTTCAGTCCAAAAGCTGGCATGTCTCCCAAGGACTGCTCCACAGAGGACCTGCAAAGGAGACCTCGCCCCAAGCTACGAGGGCCCATCCTGCAAAACTGCTACTCTTCATCAAGTTTCCTGGAATCCAGTCCTGTGTGCCTGCCGTCCGGAGAAGGGGTCGTCAAAGTCCAGAAGAGGAGTGCCGGACATCTCGAGCCAGAGACATCCATTGGTGTCGCCCAGGGTCCGTAGGTGTGTTTTGTGACCGCTGGAAGCCGTTGCTGTCTACCGCCCTGAAGAGGTGGTACCCTGGCATGGTGTTGCTAGACACCCAGAGCTTCAAAAGTTCCAAACTGCCTAAGAACATTTGAAAAAACATCCTTGCACTGACAACCTTTTCCCACCGGAGAGAGCTCATAGGCGTTGGCTGCCGTGGAAGCTCCGCTGGCGGGTTTCCTGCCACCAGAAGCTACCGATGTCCAGAAGGTCCAGACACACACCATTGGGTACATAAAAAAGAATTTGACATGTAGTAGCATTGAAGGCCATATCATGACAGCAGACAAATTTGAATCTCATTCTGTGTGTGCCGGTCCGGAAACAACCGTGCCGGTAGACTTATCGGCACTGTTGTTTCCGGACAGGCACACTAGAACTGTGCAGGCGGGTGCAGTTATTAACGGTGCTGGTGCTTCCAGGGTCCCCACTCCCATAGAGCCCTATGGGACTGTATAGGAATGGGGACTTACAATTGACCCTCGCTTGACTTTCCAGACCGCCGGGGTTGAAATCCGCCAGTGTTTCTGGGAGGTCAGGTACAGGAAAATCAATACGGGTCCGTCAGCAACCCGCCGGTATCACTGGCATGGTTACCGCCAAACCCGTAATGACGCACATTTAGTAGGCCAAACAGTCTCAATAGGAATGAGTGACCAAAGTTTGAAATACAGAAAAGTTGTGACAATCAAATTTAGCTAAATGCATTGAGTCATCTTTGGCATGTTCTATGTTGTGTGCTAACAAAATCCTGAAAATGTGTACATGCTATCATCACCGACAATGAACTTCCACCACAAACATTCAATCACCTTTCTGTCACTCCCATTCTGGTGATGCCAGATATCCCCTCGAACCTCTGGGTATTAAGTTTGTTATAAAAAACCTATCATATCATATCATATGGCTGATAAACCCTTTTCGATGACCACGGAACAGGCATGAGGAGGCCTACAACTGGGCACACATCCGTACACGGTACATCATAGAACAGACTTTTAGATTGCTCAAGGCCAGGATCCGCTGCCTCAGCAGATCCAGCGGGGCACTAATGTATAGCCCCATAAAGGTTGGCAAATTGTCCTGGCATGTGCCATGCTCCACATTATGTGTATTTGACAGAACATTGCACTGCCTCCGGACATGGACTCAGCAGATTAGGAGGAAGGGGATGACGACGATGATGGGTTGGGAGAGCGACCCCGGCGGGATGCCATGGATGGTCAACATGCACGGGAAGCACTGATTCACAATTTTTGGGGTGCAATCCTCACAAGCACATTTTCACACAAAAGAAGAATGTCCCCTCGTCATTCAGATGCACAACCCAGTGTATTATGAACAAGGCAAAAGAAAACAGGTGCAACAACAATACTCTCCCAGACATAACCTCCCACCTCCCAGGCCCCAACTACCTATCCCAACTATGTAACCCCCACCCGCTCCCAAACGTACCCTCCCAAAACCTTGCAGGCGCCAACTACCTATCCCAATGATGGGCCCCCCACCCCCTCCCAAACGTACCATCCGAACTCCCAGGCCCAAACTACCAATCCCAACTATGGACCCCCAAGCCCCCTCCCAAACGTACCCTCCCACCGCCCAGGACCCAACTACCTATCCCAACTATGGATCCTCCACCCCCTCCCAAACGTACTCTCCCACCTCCTGGGCCCAAAATAACAACATGTCAAACAAGTGTCAATGATTTGGTACTAGTTCTTGCCATGCTTTGCAGCATGTTTGTCCTTCTGAGCTGAGCCACTCAGGAGCACTGACCTTCTCCTGGGGCTGCCTGCCAGTGAGCTAGTAGTCGTGGTGCTGTCAGAGGGCATTGGGGTGTTTTGAGGTGGTAGGCATGTCATGATCACCTGTAGGGCTAATGCCATTGTTTCGGCGATGTTAGATTGGACACTATTGCCCTCATGGACCCTCTGTGACATGAGTACAGTGACACAGGCCGAACGCCAAATGGCACGGGCAACCCGGCGCCCAACAGCCTGGTTAGTCTCCCTCTGTAGCCGTGACTCCTCCAAGTGCTGCTGTACCAGTGAGGTGAGTGTGGCCTGGCACTCCTCGATCCGTTGGAGACGCGCAGTGAGCTCCTGGAGTGATGGGTTGGGCGTGTGCATGGGACTTCTGGGGCTGATGGGGCTAAATGTGCCCAGTACATCTGGGGTGTGCTTGGTGTCCCCACCGCTGTTTCAGCCTGCCTCAACAGCCACATCCTCAGAACTGGTGTCTGTGCAATGAGACTTGGCCTGGTGGGGTGGTGGTGCTGCACGGCCCAGTGGGAAAGCACATGTGGCTGCGTGTCTCACTGGGGCAGCAGGTTGGACAGCCAGAGAGGCTGCCTGTGTCACAGGGGCAGCAGGTTGGACAGGCAGAGGGGCTGCTTGTGTCATGAGGGCAGCAGGTTGGACAGCCAGAGGGGCTGCCTGTGTCACAGGTGCAGCAGGGGTGTCGGCCGGCTCTGCGTGGTGTACCAATTCTGTTGTAACTGCCTTGATGGCTGAGGTGGTTGCAGCAGATATTGAAGGACGTTCTTCTGTGGGCCTTGCACCTCCGCTGTCCCATGATGTTCCTGCTTGACCGCCATGTGTGGCGGTCTGCATACACAAACCATAGTGTCAGTTTGCACGCAGTCACGTGTGGTGCATTGTCATGTGGTTGTGTATGGGTCATACTTGGGGGCAGGGCATGTGACTTGCTTTTCACTGTATTCAGTGAGGGGGGCATTGGAGTACTGGGTGTGGTCGAGGTGATGTGGGCAGTGCTATGGGCATGTATGTGCATTGATGGTAGAGAGGGGCAGGATTGGATTGAGTGAGCTTGATATTTGTGCATTTCAGTACTCACAAGCCTCGGCATGTGTCCCAGCTCCTGCCTCTGCTGCTCCCTCGATGCCCTCCAGATGCAGCACACTGCTTCACTTATCCTCTCATGGAAGCAACTTCAGGGTTGAGGGTGGTCTGCAGACTGTGCATGGGTGTAATTTTAAGGGGGGGGGAGGAAAGGGGTGTTTGTCCCCCCCCCCAACTTTCATGGCACACCATTTTGTCCCAATTCATTTGACTGGGGCACCTTTTCTTCAGATGTCATGCCCCCCGCCAACATTTTCAGCAAAGTTACTCCACTGCGCCTGTGGATGTGCATTTGCACCGGTGTGCAGCCAGAAGGCTCTGCACCCTTAGCCGGAGGTCTTCCAACCGGTTGTGGCAGTCTTTGACGCTCTGTGCTGTCACACCCACAGCTGTCACCTTCTGTGCTGCTTCTGCCCATATAGCCTTGCGCCGGAGCTGCGTTCGGCGCTGTTGGTCTGCGGAGAAAACTCCCCTGCATTGGCCACTTTGTGCTCCACCAGCATGGTGAGCTCTGCCTCACTGAAGTGTGGCTTCCGCTAGCGGCTTTGTGGAATCCTTGCTATCATGCCCTTGTACGTGTTGGGCCACCTACTAGGGCTGGATGGCTTCTAGTACAGGGAGATTGCAGTGGATTGTGATTTTTGTAATTGCCGCAGACCTCTTTCTGGTTCCAGGCGATCATGTTATTTCCGGTTCCGGTGTTTCCGGCTCCGCATACGCGGTACCGCTATGTCCGGCATGCATGTGGCAGAGGTGGATGCACCGCCAACAATGGTGATGATACATCCGTTGTGGGATGTTTCAACCCACTAGTCCTAGCCCTACGAACATTACTGTGCATCGCTTGCAGCAGAAACATCAGAATGGCTGACGGAAAGCATGCTGCTCGCTAAAAATCACCAGAAAGTGTGCAGTAAAAATCTGAAAAATAGGCCGCCATCCACTTTTTCCTATGTCAGTGGGAATACAGGAGACCACTGCCAAAACCCATCATTTGGCTGCCCACAGAGCAAAATCATTGCAAAGGAAAGCACAGAGCTGTTTAAAAATCCGTTTTTTTCCTGGCTGTCAAAATTGCAAAAATTATGGCTCACAAACCACCCAAAAATATCCAACCCCCTTGTTGGGTGCTGAACATCATTCTACTTCAAGAATCCACATTAATACAATGTCCACAGAAGTATATATTATCTGAACAAAGTCCACTTTTGAGGATGGTTGAGCTGGAAGAAATCTGTCAAGAATGGGTGTAGTATTGTTACTCACCTCTGTCAGAAGCCGGCAATTTAAAACCTGTCAAGTGTAAGGTTGTACATTGAGCTCAAACTATGCCAAATAAAGACTTGCTATCAGAAGCCTAAGAGGTGGATACAATTCAAAACTATATTCTAAAAAGGCTTGAAGTAAGAAATTGTTTGATGTATTTGTTAAAAATGTAACTTATATTTTAAGACAAGTCAATTTCAGACATGGGGTTTAAAAGTTAGTTTCCCACACTGGGATTCAAACACAATCCACACCTCCTCCCTAAACAAAGGACTCTGTTCTCCTGTGCTCTGCTAAGAAACTGGCAGGCTGGTGTGAAAAGGAACTGGGAGGGGCACCCTGGCCTGTTGCTCTGAGTGCAGACAAAGGGCTCCCTTGAGCTGAATGGAGATGCTAATTTGGGGCGTCAATAGAAACTGCCGTGGCAGGAAGGAGCAAAAACAAAGAGGTGATGGCTGGAAGGTTTAGAATGAATCTTAACCACTGGCATTGCTCTGGGCACCCTCCAGACCATCGTTCTTCGCCTGCCAAGCCATTACAGAAGGGGAAAGACCATATGCAAATCAGGCTTGGTCCCAACCCAAAAGGGGCAGTCCAGTCCGAACTGCTAGGTCACATCCCTTCTGCACACGACCACAAGCATCCCCAAACATGTTTCGGCCTTGTTGTGCCTCATCATTGAGGAGTAGCTTGGGTCTCTACGCCCAGCAGGCACGGGACCCATGTCTGTGCATACCAGTCCCACTCGGGGTGACAAAGCAAAAACAAAGAGGTGGTGGCTGGAAGGTTTGGAATGAATGTTAACCACTGGCATTGCTCTGGGCACCCTCCAGACCATCGTTCTTTGCCTGCCAAGCCATTACAGAAGGGGAAAGACCATATGCAAATCAGGCTTGGTCCCAACCTAAAAGGGGCAGTCCAGCCCAAACTGCTAGGTGACATCCCGTCTGCACAAGACCACAAGCATCCCCAAACATGTTTCGGCCGTGTTGTGCCTCATCAGTGAGTAGTAGTTTGGGTCTCTAGACCCAGCAGGCACGGGACCCACGTCTGGGCATACCCATCCCACTCGGGGTGACAAAGCAAAAACAAAGAGGTGATGGCTGGAAGGTTTAGAATGAATCTTAACCACTGGCATTGCTCTGGGCACCCTCCAGACCATTGTTCTTCGCCTGCCAAGCCATTACAGAAGGGGAAAGACCAGGAAGGAGGCCATGTGACTCTGTGACTCAGCCAAGATCTTGGAGGCGGGTGTCATGATTCCTGCCCCTCATGTCCCCTGCCCTCCAAGATGTCAGGCTGGAGCCAGGCCACAATCACCTACATGGCCCTCAAGGGCCTCTCCATCCCTCCAAAGACCCACTTGGAGTCAGACTTGGCGCTTGTGGCACCAGACTCACTCACTCCCATAGGATAACATTGGGGATTGGACTTGTAGTGCATTGATGGGGACAAGATGGATGCGAGTACATATTTCAGTTCCCAGAACTGCATGTGCGGTCTAGTCTTTTAGGTGTGGTTCAGCCCAGAGGCACCTGGGCTACCCAGAGACTATTTAAGCCACACCCAGGCTGAGAAACATGCTTTGTGTTTTCTGCACCTGCAGCGCGACACTCACCGTGTTCGAATCGGTCTCCAGTAGGCCTGCATCTTTCTTCTGCGTTCAACTTCTGCAAGAACAAGAACACCGTTAGGAACAGCCTTACCTTGCGGCGCTTCTGCCCATCAGTCATCGCTCCTTCTGTTCTGCGGGCATCTTCGGCGGTGTCATTCCCATCCCGGCACGCCGCTTCCTAAGGAAAAGGGAAAAGAACAGAAAAAAAGCATTAGTAAGCATTCTGCAAATCTTCGCTTATTTTTAAATACTGTACAAGCTTCAAACGCTTACCTGAATCCCAGCCACTCTGGGGGAACTCTGTCTCTGGAACTTCTCATCCATCTGCAAGAGGGAAGAGACATTCCAGGTTAGGGTGGAAACATCTAGAGGCACCGCATACCGGGCTTACCCACCGCATTTGTTCTTCATAACCGGCATCCATGCTGAAAACGTCGCGGAACCTAAAAGACACAGAAAAAGAACTCAGTTCAGTGCAAATACGAAAGGGGTGCATCGCGCATGGCGCTCTCACTCACCTTCAGCGCTACTCATCTCAGCAGCACGCCGCCATCCCCAGACGCCGGCCATCATCTAAGGAAGGAAAGGAACGAAGTTAGAGAACTGTTCAAAAGCCTCATTATACTTACCTGTTGGACTCTTGGCAGTGACATAACTAGGCAGCAACGAGCCCGCATCAATCAACACGCCCCCGCGCTGAAGGCAGGACGGAGAGCACACTATCCAAGAAAACAAGGTGAGCTGTGGATCAAAGGGAAGGGATGGACCCCGGGGAAGAAGGGGTTCAAGCACACAGAGACAATAGGGAGTTAAACTCTACCAATCCTGTGTTTCAGACCCGGTCTCCAGTCGAATAGCCTCCAGGGAAGGGTTCGAGGTCGTAAGAGGTCAGAACAAGCTGAGTGACGTCCCCGTGGATACCAGGTGAGCGTTACAGCTGTCCAGACTGAAAATGTGGATTTGACATTGGATTAAATATATGTTTAAGGAAAATATTTCTAAAATATTGTACCAAACTGACAAAAATATGAAACTTAGAGATTATTCAAATGAAAAATTTGCTCACAGTTTAAAACTAATCTGGAATCTGTGCGATGTTCTGGGACTGAACCACAAACGTTTTTTAATATTGTGGCTATTGTAGTTGTGCTAGGAACATGAAGAATTACAGAAGTATGACCAGATGGTATGTGCATGTATATGTAAAAAATTGTACAGATCCGAAAATGTGTAACCAACCAAAAGCACGAAAAAACTGTCATTTGTGACCCGAAACTCGTAGGAACATGGGACTTGAACAGAGACGTGCCTTAATTAATCTGTGATGTGTAAATGTATTTTTTTTTTTTTTTTTTTTTTTGTAATATTAACAAGTTGTGCATATGGGAAATATGTTTTTTGGGAAAAATAGATTTTCTAAATAAAAGCAAAGGGGAGGTTCTTCTCTAGATTGTAAATGGAGGCATCACTATGACACATGATGACACACAGTTCCTTTCTCAAATCAGGGGACAGGGAATTCTCTGACCTATCAGATCCTTAGAGGGTTGAGCATAGACAATCAGCCTCCCCACCCACTTTGGAAAATGGATAAATAGGAACTGTTGAGGACCCACCGACACACACTTTCCACTCATCAACTGATTCCTTGGTGAAGCACCCTGCAGGAAGATCCAGGCTCCAGACATAGATCCAGAAACCAGACTCTAGAACTTTGAAGCAGGAGGGCCCAATCCCAAAAGCTGAACTCTTCTCAGCTGGCCTTCGGAATCTTAAGCAACCTGATTCTAACCCCTAAACTTCCAAGGGGCACCAATAATCCAACAGCCTGGCTGAGCTGTTTTGCTATTCTAGCGGAGAACCCTATGCTAGAACCAAGATACAGACACATAGAGCAGAACTGTACCCAGAACCAACCCGTCAGATCCAGTCCAAGAGGCCGTGCAGACCAGAGGGCCTTGCTGAGAGCAGAACCCAGTGCCTGAGACCTGTCGGGTGGTGAGAGAATCCCAGCCAAATCCTTGACCAGATCTTTGACGGGTCCATTCCATTCCAAAGCCACAGGAGTGAGTATTTAGTCTAGAACTGTCCATAGTCATCTCTTAGTTAAAGTAATCCTATTCAATCTATTTCAACCTATCCAGAACTGCATTATAGAATCGTGTGTCCATCCTGAATTCTTCTCATTATATAGTCTGTGATAATTGTAGCGATAATCATCTGTGCGCTGATATTTTTTGAAGAAAGTCAAGTGTCCTGGCGCACAACAATCAGAGTGGAAGGCGCCCTGTTCTGGTGGTTGTCCCGTTGGGTATCTTGTACTTTCATAGCCCCTTAGCATGAGTCCATATTGGTTCCTAAATCTTTAAAGCGCATCTTTCAATTTGAAATCTTGACTCTGTTTCTGAAAAATCTACCTTCACAAAAACCTCTGTAAATGTCATTTTGAAGCCAACATCCTCAGCTTTCAAACGAACCCAAAGCGACATTCCGATAACTGATAGTTTTTCTGTAATCGTGTTTCCCGCACGCAGAAAAATTGCTGCGAATTTGCAATTTGGCTCAAATTCACTCCATGTAAAATAGCTGTTTCTTGCTTTCAACTTCTGAATTTCGTTTTCCATCTGCTAACCATTCTACAATCATCGCTAGTGTTGACCTGAACCAAACCCAAGCAACTCTCACTAGTTCTGATTCCATTTAGTGAATTAAAATAATTTTTAGCATTTTTCCCATTCAATTCAAACCACATTTAAAAGCAATTGACCTGTTTAAAATCGTACCTGTTCTCTCTAAACTTGCTGGTGGAATTGGGATTGAACTGCATGGTTGGTTGTTATTCCTGATACCTGTGTGCCCTCATTCCATATCTCCATATTGCATATTAGGGGGGAGTGAGTAGTAACAGGGGAAAGAGTGATCATATTGTCTTTTGATTGAAGTCATATCAGGTTTTATTTCTGTGTTGCATTTCTTCCTATCATTGCAATCTCTTGAACCGATACAAAGTATTCTCTGCTAGATTATTCTTCCTATTCCTACTCCTAATTGATTAAAGAGGTTGTTGATATTGTAATATTACCCATTGCCGATCATTGTAGAAATATTAATAAGTGTGATATTCCAATATTATACATATTTATAAAAGTGTGATATATATATTGTTCAATTCTTCAAATAAATCTTTTAACTTTGCAAAACAACCTATTTCTTGGCTCAGTGAGGCCTGGGGGATTCAAAGAGAGGGGCGTTATATAAGGGTACATCATCCAGAATTAAATGAACTTTTGACATAAAAATACAGAAATAAGGGTTTCCATTGGGCATCCCATACTAGGCATTGACTTAGTTGGAGTGCTGGATTGAAATCACTTACACCGTCTACACCAGTGTTACCGTGATGATTGTGTCACCGGTTCCGCGGGGAAGGGATGCAGGCGGCCGACAAGCCGTAATCCTACTTGGATTCCGGCACCACTCTTTGGCAGACCCAGTAGGACCACCATCATATTAACACCAGATTTTTATTGAGCAAAAGCAGAGCGATGAAAGAGAGGCACACATCACTCCCACTTTGTTCAAAATTAACAATTCAAGGCTCAGACGAGTGGCCTTAACACGAAAGGTCAATTGCTGATGTCACGCTTTTACATGGATTAAAATATAAATGCAAGGCAGTGCCCTAGTCTGTGTTACTTCACTTGCAATGGTGGAAAAGAAACTCCACCTAGTGCGAGAACGAGCAAGGACAAGCAAGACTCGAAGATAGGTGCTTGTACGCTTTCCATTTATCCTGTGCAATGCCTCTAGCTTTCAGCGAATGTGTCTTTACATGTGGATAGGAACGTAGTAGTCAGACAGATATTGAAATCACTGATAACGTGAGTTTATACCAGGTACAACCTTTCCACTGCATGGCGATTTATGCTGGTAACAAGACCCGACTGTGCTACAAGCTGTTAATATTAAACTGTGCCACCCCACAGCTCTTAGAATGGAGGAATGCTGCCCCCCTGTGAACTTGAGTCAGAAGTGCAGGCGGGAGCACAGAGAGTTGAAATTATAAGGCAAGTCACGATTTTGGACATGCATTTTGTAAAACCACTCGGAATGACTCTGATCAGAAGCATCCGGGCCGAGCATTTATTAGAATTCACAGTGTTAAGAGCTTTTGGCTTGTCAAGTTTTCTCACTATGATTTTCAATTGCAGTCTTGCAAAAAAATTTTGCAAAAAGGCCAATGTGTGTTTGGCAACCAAATCATGTCATGTCGTATTTTAGGCAATTTCACAATATGGAATTGCCTATGGTGTGACAAAAGACGCACCGTTCATGGGGCACGACCCCGTTAGGATGAGGTATTAGGATGTACCACGTTGTGAGGTTGCTCAATAAAATGACATCATCACCGCCTTGTGGGGCAGAGGTCTGTCATAAAGCCAGATGTGAAGAGGTTGTCATCCTACCACGCGCACACGCCGGGCCTACAGTCATTGGGGACAGGTGAGTGGAGGAGCGCGGAACGGTATTCCGTACCTGCTCTAAAAAAGCCAGATGCACCCAAAGCTCGGGCACCCCTGATTAACTGCCACACCGGCGGCTCTAGTGATGGTGCTCGAGCGGCCCGCCCACGGCTACTCTGCAGCCATACCGCCTGGGAGCATTCAGTCCGTGAAGGGGCACACCACGCGCGTGGTCAAGCGGTGGCCCGGCCACCCTCATCTACTGATGTCCTCTCCATCCATCAGAGTGGTAGGGCCGGCAGAATGTGAACGGTGGCCTATTTCAAAGGTCGTAATGCCTCACCACCTTCCCCAAGACCAGTGGGCCCATTTCAAAAGTGTTCTTGGAGGGGTCCCCTGCAAAATCATGGGATTAACCACGCCCGCTTGGTACGCATGATGCAGGGAGGCTGGTCAGTAGTCAGTGAGGACTCAACTGTCTGTATACGCACCCTCATAGTCTGAAATGAAGTGAAAACAACCATGCCTCTACCACACTGCTCACTGCACACTCTTCACAACACCCGCAATTAGGACAAACCATACACATTCATACATCAACACCAGATGACAGCTACCAAGCACAGGAGGACACAACCCTCAGTGACCGGTTCAGCGACACTGAATCTGCCAAGCATATTAAATCCTTCTTGCTCTTCGCCCTCTCAATCACACTAACAATCCGCCCAGCACGAGTTCCATTGCAGACCTACCAGAGTACCAAGAGACTATGCAAATGGCAACAATGCACGGTACAAGACCCATTGAGGTTTACATTGACATTTACATTTGTGAGTAATGATGCTCAGCAGTGGTGTTGCCTGTGACAGCGGAATCTCAACAGTCAGTCTGTGCATGCATGCCCCATGTCTCACCAGGACATACATTGTGTTACCCTAGGTGGCACAGTCTACTGATACACTTGCTTTGGAGGGGTGGCAGTGTTGCATTCTGCTACCTGTGGTGCACTGGATGTGGATGTTCTTTTGGGTTTGTAATGGCTTGGTCATTGACTGCTACATCGCCAGTCATATGCTACTCCTGTGTGTTGTGGCCTGTGAAAAGAGGCATGCACTGGTTGGTCGTGTATGTGCAGGGTACTTGCCAGACACACATTTGTGGGGTCCCCCCTTTGCCTGTGAACCATGCTGCAATGTAGGTGTAAATGTACATGTGCTCACCCAACATACAGGTCCTTTTTTCTCCATGACGTGTCATGTAAGACTGCAGGGTATACTTTTCCGTAGGACCGTGGAGTCGTGGGTTGACACTGGGAACTGGGCACAACAGCAGTGCGTGGTGGTGTCGGCATCACAGGTCACCTAGACATTGAGGGAATGGTACTGGTTCCAACTCCTGTAGACCTCCTCTGAGGCATGGGGGGGCACTAGCACTATGTGCATGTCCAATGCTGCCAACACGTTGGGCATGCCTGCAATTGGATAGAAGCGGGCCTTAGTGGTGTTTACCTGTGCCTGGGTGGTTGGAAGGGTCGATGCGCTGCTGGCCCACATGGTGCTGTAGGGCCTTCCAGTACCTTCACCAGCACTCTGGAAAAGGCAGGCTGCGAAATGCCAAGCAGCTGACTTGAAGAGTGCTGGAGCATGCAGGGGCGTGACAGTGCCCAGCAAGTGCAGGCCCAACACCAGCCTCAACAGTGGTGGTATGGTTGTCCGAATGCCGATCCTGTGCCCAATGTCATCCCGGATAAGGGTCAGGAGGTCATGAATGGTCCCCCTATCTAGGCGGTACAGGGTGTGTATCTGGCTGTCTGTGAGAGCCCAGGGTGTGGCCCTTGTGCGAGGGATCACGGCACGCCTCGCCACCTGAATCCCTATACTCATCCTCCTCCTCCTGCTCCTTCTGTCCTTGGCCTCCTGTCGCCACTGCTTCTGCTCCAGCACCATCAGCTGCACATCAGCATGCAGCACATCCAGGTCCATGGCAGCGATAATTAGTTATATGATATATGATATGATATGGTCAGGTCCACAGCATAATCTTCGCAGACTGAACAATAAACAAGACAATGGGGCTTATTACAAGTCTGCCGGTATCCTTTAAAAGTGCTGTAATACAGTGTACCAGCACTTTTACAGGACTAGCATAGTACGAGTAACGGGGAACCCATTTGTTGGAATTACCGATGCTAGTAAGACCACTCATGCAATTACTGGTAGCACAGTGGCAGCATGTTTGTGTTGGGAAGTGTTCTTGGGGTGTGTGGCCCTTTAGTACTGTTCCTGTGTGCATTAGGTGCACCTGTGTGTAATGTGTGCACCTGTGGCTTTGTTTCCTCCACATGGGGCCATTTACTGGCAGCTCTGAGGTTGTGTCATCTCCGGCATGGTTTTACACACCACGACAGATGTCCCAAGCAGTCTATTAAAATAAACAAAATAAATCCAACGCCAGCGAGATAGTTCAGTTAGTTGTGACACTGGAGTGTTAACAGCAGGGCCCAGGTTTGAATCCCCAACAGGGGAGAAGGACAAAAAAGTGCCCTTCCCTGCCGTCCTGGAATGGTGCTGTGCGTGACATGAAGTAAATGGACAATGGTCCGACTTCCCCAAAAAGTAGAGGAACGCCATACCCTTTAGTTACCACCCACTCAGACTTATGAATTTAAAGTGACGATTACTGTTATAGATAGGTTGCGGATGCAGCCTCCTGCATGGGATTTACATTGACCAATAATGGCATAGATATGTTGTGGCTGCTGCCTAATGGAAATGGTATAAAGTGCTCCTATGTAGTGTACTGTTGGTGAATTTACTAGATGTTTTCATGTGTTACCCTAGAGAACCAATAGCAAATTGCATGGTTTTTTACCTTTTTTTTTTTCAAAAATGGTGCTGAAAAATGCATAATTTCGGACCAAGATGGCAGCCGGGGTGTGGAGTCGCACGTAGGGGTCGCTCCCGCCGGGCTGCACCAGGAAAGCACTACAAAAAGCATTGGAGCGCAATTAAATGCGACCTGCCCACCCGAGGTTTCCCCGGAGGAGCCGCGGTTCCAGCGCAGAGCGGGAGGAGGAGGCGATGAGCCGACGGGACTGTCCGCGTCTGACGGGCCCGGCGTGGCACGAGCCCTAAAGATTTTGGAGGACCAGCTGGGAGGGTGCGGAGGAGACGGCCGGGAGGCGCTAGGCCCCCCCCCGCAGAGACGGCAGTGCCTGACAGCACCCCCACGGTTCCGGAAGCTGGGGCTGCCTGAGAGCGGCTGACGCAGCCAAGAAGAGGCGGCCGGTGGGGCGCCATAAGAGCTGTTGGAGGCGACTAATGAACACAAGAAAGAAGGACTGAGAGCCCGCGAACCCCCGTGGGATGTGGTGAATGGAACCCCCCCTGGCTACACTGCCATGGAGGAGCGCCAGAGGGGCACCCATAGGCGGGAGCCACCCCGGATGGAGGAGACCCCGGTGTCCCGGAAAGCTAAGCAGCGGGAGAGATTCATCTGCTCTGCGCCTGGAAAATTCGAGCAGGAGGGGAGGTGACCAAGGCTGTGGGGGCCCCGGGTGGTAACAGGTGCCGGGAGACCCGTTGGGGGAGGGGGTGAAGCCCATTCCCCTTCGCCCCCCCGGATAGTGTTTTGGAGCAGGAACTGACGGCGGCGGAGGCGGGGCCCCCTGCGGAGGGTCCCTCTTCAAAAGCTTAAGCTGGAAGAATGTGGGCATTCTGAGCGGCCAGACAGACGTCTGCTGGAGGAGGTGGACCACTGCGGGGCACCAGACTTTCCTATATTTTTACCAGATCTACATGCAAAGGAGTGAACTGTGTTGGATAGAGGTAGTGCTGCAGACTTCACAAGGTGAATTCAGGTTGGCCAGAGTAGGGGGAAGAGCCGGATCCGTTTACGCATGCCGGTCTGGAGAGAGGCCGGGGATCACCTCGTGCGGAGGCGCCCCGCAGAACAGTGCCCCCTGGTTGGTGAGGGAAGTGGAAGTCACAAAGAAGGCGGAGGCCTGCCAGTGTGGGGCCCGGATGTCCAAGAGCAAAGGAAAAGGGGCCCATCCGGGGCACACTCGACCTCTACTAAGCAAGACACGAACCTAGTCCAGATGTTGGCGGGCGAAGCGGTGGGCGACCACCGAGGGAAAGCCCACGCGGACGCTCCAGAGACCCTGAATCAAACCCCCGTGCAGGGACTTCAGATTTCGAAGGACGACATTCAGGTGTGGTTTAAAGACCTTCAGGACACGTTTATGTCAACGGTGCAGGAGCAGTTCGCAAGCATGAGAGAGGACATGAAACAGGCGGTCCAGGACATTCGGCAGGATGTTGCAAAGCTTGAAGAACGTACAGACAACTTGGAAAAATATGGAGGAAGAAACTCAGCAATATGCAGAAACACAGGAGCAGCTGGTTCGCCCGACGCATAACCTAGAGTTGCAATGCGAGGACTTGGAAAATCGGTCCCGGAGAGCAAATATCCATATTAAGAATATGGTGGAGACGGTGGAGGAGAAAGACTTGAAGAGAGCGGTGCAAGAAGTGTTTCAAGACATTTTCGCAGAGGAAGATGCAGAATCGGTCAAAATTGATAGGGTCCACCGTGTGGGACCCAGGAGGTTGGGTGGGCCGGGGGAGCGCTCCAGAGACGTTTTGGTGGCAATGTCCTCATATCCGCAGAAGGAAGAGATCCTGAAGAAAGCCAGGGGAATGGACCATATAAAAATGAATGGGGTGAAAATACAATTATACCAGGATCTGGCGCAGGTGACCCTTCAGAAGAGGAGGGCGATGACTCCTGTGGTCAGGGAGCTGGTGAATAGGAAGATCAGGTATAAATGGATCTTCCCATTTGGTCTGTTCTTCTCCTGGGAAGGAAAGCCAAGAAGAGTGACAACTTGCGAAGATGGGCTACAGGTGATGGGTGTGCAGGAAGATGATGGAGGCGACGGGCGCCAGCAGCTCAGGGGCTCGCACAGTAAAAAGGGATGGGAATGGAAGGAGGTTCAGCGCAGAAAGAAGTAGTCAGGGGAGGGAGACCGTTGTGAAATATTAGCAGTTGGTATAATTTGGGGTGGCAGACATTGGAAATAAGGGAATGTAGACATCCCAGGAATCAGGGGATTGTCACGCAACTATAGTCATAAGGGTGCGGCCCGGTGAGGGATTTCTATGTGATCTTTTCGAGTGAGTTGATAATTTGATGCAGGGTTCACTGAGGGACAGGTGCGAAGGACCGGGCGTCCTAGCATTCATAGGTCCCTAGGCCATTTAATGTCCGAGGTCTCAATGCCCCGGTTAAGAGGAAAAAGGTGGAAGACTTCATAAGAAGGGACAGGGGGGGACATCCTGCTCCTGCAGGAAACGCATATAGGACAAAAACAAGGCTGCGCATAAGGGGGTAAAAGCAGATAATAGAAGCCAATGCGGTTGACAAGAAGGCTGGGGTCTTAATAGCATTTCATGATGGGGTACATATCCACATACTTAATACCCAGGTGGACAAAATGGGATGCTTTGTGTTTGTTAATGTTACGATGGAGGAGAGGGTATTCACCTTAGCCTCGGTGTATGCTCCGAATACGGGGCAAGATGGGTTTCTGAGAGAAGTACTAGAGAAGCTGGAGGCCTTTGCGAAGGGGGAAATGATCTTAGGGGGCGATCTGAACATGGCTTGGGTCCCTACTGTGGATCTAAGCACAGGAAATCATCAAGGACCGAGAGGTCCATCAAAGCGGCTCCGCCAAAAAATGAGCCAGTTGGCGCTTTGTGATGTCTGGAGGGAATTGAGGGGTCAACAGCAGGGGTTCACCTTCTACTCTCATGTTTATAATTCTATGTCCAGGATAGATTACTTTTGGGCCACTGTGGGGCTTCTAGGGAATGTACAGGAGGTGGAAGGTGGGCCTATATCACTCTCAGACCATGCACCGGTGGGTATGGTGTTAAAAACTCCAGAGCAGAAATTGGGACTCTGGTGATGGAGGCTCCCTCATGGGATACTCCAGGACCCGGTAGTGGGAAACAAGGTCAGGGAAAAGATTGAGGAATACTGGGCCCTCAATGACACGGGGGATGTTAGTGTAGGAACGACATGGGAGGCCTTTAAGGCCGTGATAAGGGGGCATGTGATAGCCCTGAAAGCTTCCAAAGATAAGCAGCGATATGCATGGGAGAAGGAACTAGAGGCGAAATTGGCGGAAATCCGAAGGGAACTTGCCCAAACTCCCACTCGTCGCCTGCAAAGAGAACTAAGTAAACTGAGGCTCAGTTGGATGTGCTCTGCACTAAAAAAGCAGAGAGAAATCTCTTATTTCTTCGTCATTACTATTACATGAAGGCGAATAAAGCAGACAGGCACCTAGCCAGGCAGTTGAGAGAAAAACACCAGTAACTCTCGATTAAAAGATTAAAAACAAAGCAGGGAGAGATGGTAACCCGCACAAAGGATTTAGGGGAAGTCTTCAGAGACTACTATCCGAAGCTGTACTCCTCGGATAGTCCGAATGGTCAGCTCCAACAATCTTACTTAAGTGAGATAACCTTGCCTAGGCTCTTGGAGGAGGACAGACAATTATTGGAAAGGGAAATCGGGGAGGAGGAGGTTAGGAAGGCCATAAGAGAACTCCGGGCAAATAAGGCTCCGGGCCCTGACGGATTCACTGCAGATTTCTACAAGAAGTATGCGGATGTACTTTCCCCCATTTTAGCGACCTTATTTAATACCTTCAGGGAGGAAGGCACTGTGACTCAGTCAGTGAATGAGGCCAAGGCCTTGGTTTTTCATAAGGCAAGCAAGGACCCATTGCTTCCGAGCTCTTATTGTCCTATTGCCTTGATAAATTTAGATTCTCAAATCTAAACGAAAATATTGGCAGCAAGGCTGACTCTTGTGCTCCCCAAATTGATTAATAAGGACCAGTCAGGCTTTATACAAGGCCGTAAAACTCATGACAATATTTGGCGAATCGTACACCTAATTGAAAAGATAGGGCTCAAGCAAACCCCAGCAGTTCTCCTGGCATTGGATGTCGAAAAGGCATTCGACCGGGTGGAATGGTCAATGCTTTTCCGGACTATGGAGGGTATGGGATTCGGGGAGCAATTTATGAAAATGGTTAGAGCCAATTATAACACTCCCTCACTCAGAATAGCTCTGAACGGGGAGGTCACGGAGAGGGTGGAGTTAACGAGAGGCACTAAGCAGGGATGCCCGCTTTCGCCATTGCTATACGCTGTCTTCCTAGAGCCATTTCTAATTAGGATCAGAGAACATTCCGGGATCGTAGGTTTGGACATGGCGGGTATCCAGCATAGGGTAATGGCATATGTGGATGATATGCTGGTTCTTCTGGCAGACCCGACCCGATCCCTCCCGGTGGTTTGTCAGGAAGTGGAGAGATTTGGAGTGGGTCTGGGCTAAAAATACATAGAAATAAATACAAAGTGTTGGTGTTGGCAGGGGTCGGTGCGGAGATAAACCGAGCGGCGGCCTCTCTTAACCTCATAGTTGCTGGCGTAGGGATTAATTACTTGGGGGTAACTCTTACGAGCAGTATGGATGCCCTCTATCGCCAGAACTACACGGGTCTCCTAGGAAAGGTTAAAAGAGAGCTTGAGCGCTGGAATCCAATGATGAGCTCATGGTGGGGGCGCATGGTCTCGGTCAAGATGTCTGTCCTTCCCAAGCTGCTATATTTCTTTCAGCTCTACCGATCTCGATCCCCAAGACCTTTTTCCGAGCCCGCACCAAAATAGTTAATTCTTTTGTTTGGAGGAAGAAACCACCCAGGGTGGCAAGGCGGATGATGTCGGCACAGTATCAGGATGGAGGCCTAGCTTTCCCGCATTTCTTCAGATATTACCAAGTGGCGCAACTATGGGTCATAAAGGAGGGGAGAGGGACAAACGATATGGGATGAGCAAGATAGAGCAGTAGCAAGAATCCAGCTAGGAGGCTTGTTGTGGAAGGGCAGAGGCAGTAGACATGCTAACTTGTGAATAAGCAAGGTTATGGGAGCTACTCTGGAGGCCTGGGATGACCAAACGGGTAAAGAGGTTTTGATGACTGTACCGGGTCCGTTCACCCCGATGTTCGGGAACCCGGATTTCCCACCGGGTATGGAGAAAGCGGCCTATGGGAAATGGGAACGGGCAGGGTGGACTAAGATTGGAGAAATGTATCAGGACGGGGAGGTCAAGCCATTTGAGACTTGCGCTAGACTTTTGAGGCTGAAGGACTCGGACAGATATAAGTATGAACAGCTACGCCATTGGCTAATGATGCCTGAAATTAAATGGGCAGCCAAAAGAGACCTTTCACCTATTGAAAAGTACAACATAACCAACTCAGGGTTGCAGAAATTTGTCTCAACACTGTACAAGTTTATGAATACACAGAATGAGGAGATCAAGTGGAACTACATGATAAAATGGGAACGAACATTGGGTGAGCAGATCAGTATACAGCAATGGAAAGACCTATGGCCGAATATCCCTAAGCTGACCCGCTCCATCCACTCAAGGGAAATGTGGGCCAAGATTGTTGTGCAGTGGCACTACACACCGGAGCGACTAAATGGGATGTTCCCAAAGGTTTCCAAATTATACTGGAGGGGCTGCGGAGAGGAGGGTTCCTGGAGGCATATATGGTAGGATTGTTAAGGGGTGCAGGTATTCTGGGATGAGGTGAAATCCCAAATCAAGGAGATGTTTCCCAACGTAGATTAGCTGGGTGTACAGGTCTGGTTGTGTGGCCTGAGGGATTATGCAGCAAAGAAACTCTCAATGACTCAATGGAGATGTTTTATGGGTTTGGTTATTATGGCTTGGACAGTAATTGCTCAAAACTGGAAGAAATGTGAACCTCCGGAGGTATTTAGCTGGCTGCAGAAGGTATGGTCCCTGGTCACAATGGAAAGATTGTCACATAGCATTTCAAGGCTCAACTGAATCATTCACAAAGAGGTGGGGACGGTCTTGGAATACCTCCAATCGGACTACATGATGCAATGGTGTCGGCACAGAATCAGGATATTGGACCTATTCCAGGCGTAAGGATCTTTGAGGGGCTCAGGAGGCCACCACCAACAGGGAGGAGGGGAAGGGGGGGAGGGGAGAGGGTGGCGCGTGGAGTTGGAAGTTCTAACTGGTTGTTTACTGTTGAAAATTAATAAAAATATATACAAAAAAATGCATAATTTCAGCACATTATTTAAAAAAATATTCTTGTGGGGAACGCCGCCTGAACCCCTATTAACTATTCTTGGCGTCCTCGCTACGCTCGGTCGCTCCTGCTAAATTGAGTAAATATTTAGACCCCTTCCCTCAAAATATTTACCAGACATGACGGCTCATGACTCATAAGGATGAGGAGAAGAAAGCTGGGTTGGGAGGCACTCCAAAATAGAAAAAAGAATTCAATATGAAAATAAGTAACAAAAACAGGTCTTCAATAGTTTATATAATTACAGTACGTTGTATTTCAGGTGCAGGAGGGAGAAACTCGAGGCCACTCGAGGTTCAGAAAAACTAAAGCAGAAAAACACACACCGACTATTGCTAGTCGGTAACCCTCTGCTGCACTCCTAGCGGGACCTAGTCCCAAGTGGTGGTTATACCTTGTATATGCTAAAGACTCCAAGCTAGGAATGTTAGGTATACAAAGGTTGAGGTCAACGTAATTGTTGCCAAATTATAGTTAATTTTGTCTAATATTCAGAAGGCAAACAGTATTTGTGGGGCACTGTCAATCTGTAAATCTACAGGCAAGAATACATCAGGCTGAGAGTAGACAGATATAAAGTAGACCCAGTAAGCAATATAACAAAACACATTCATTTAATATGTAGCACACTACTGCATTGGAGTGTGTTAACATTAATTGCATTCACAGGTCGGTTTGTACAGGTCCATTAGTAATTCAAAAGCAGAGGACAACATTTAAATTTGAGCTGAACAAAAAACTCAAACAGAACCTGTTTAATTACGAAAAGAGCACATATATGTAGTGTACATTTACACGGTACCAATGGTAAGGTAATTCATATGCAGAGTAGACACCACCATGGTGTTGCCCTGCTACTGAGCAGTTACATTCACTCTGCTCTGGGTTCCTATAGACACTCCTATTGGGTAATCAGTGCCTACGCGTTTCGGATTAATGAGAATCCATCTTCAGGGCAGGACATGTTTTAGTTTCATCAAAGTTTAGTTCCAATTCCTACAAAGTATAAGAATACACTAATTAGGTCTAGAGCGAATTTGGAGGACTCCATCATTTAACTCACATAAATGGAAGAACACTGACCTGCTCTTCTTGAGAAGCAGAATCGAATCATAATCACCTGTATGGTTGAAATAACTGTCATGATCTCTGCTTCCAAAAGATCAGGACTTGCCCGACTCCCTTGGAAGCAGACCCATAACCCCGGTTCCGAGTGCCAGCCAGTCCCAATTGGGACCTTTTGGACCCTGTCCTGGCGCCAGTGGCACCAGGCTCATAAAGATGCCCAGTCCCAGCGCTAGAAGCGCCGGGCTCATAATGCTTGGGTGGACTTACCTGCAGCAGACCATGCTGCTTACTTACCTGCCAGTTGAACCCCTGATACTCTTCTGTTTGGGACTACTTTTCCTGTTGGGTGGGGCAGGAGCCACTCCCTAGGTTCAGAACACTGGAACTCTTCTGGAAAGCAGGAACTCTTTTCTTACCTAGGCGTGGCTGTGGAAGGAGACACCTAAGCACTACAGGAGGCTATTTAAACCACACCCGATGGATGAATCTTGCTTTGTGTTATTCTGCATTCTCTGCAGCAGAACGCTCATCGTGTCTTCTGCTTCTGAGCCTGGGCCTAAGGGAACAAAGGCTCACCATCCTGGAATCCAGTCTTCAGCAGCACCTGTAAAGACAAAGAAAGAACAGGTTAGCACTACGGTCTTCAGTGGCAGCGCATCTCTTACCTGGTCCATCGGCTGTCACCAACGCCTCACGCTGCATTCCGGCATCTGAAAGACAAAGGCTTACCTACTCTTCGCATGCTCCGGAGGTCTTCGCACTGCATTCCGGCATCTGAAAGACAAAAGCTTACCAGCTCTTTGCACGCTCCGGAGGCCTTCGGCGCTGCATCCCGCATCTGAAAGACAAAAGAAGGTGCGTTTAAAGACATTGGGCAACTTTATTACTCACGTGCCATTACTCCTTCCCACGCCGAATCCAGTGGGTATTCCAGCACCCTTCAGCTTCTCTAAAGCTCCGAACTTGTACCTGCAAGATAAAAGGGACAGTTAGTGCGCATCGTGAAGCAGGCTACAAGCGCTTACTTACGTGCTTCCAGGCGCTTCTATTCCTCACGCGGGTTCGATCCTCAACTCTCATCAGCCCGCCATCCGCCATCGCCGGAACCCTGCAAAACAAGAGATATCATTACAAAAGACTTTTAAGACATTTGAAGTGCCCAGAACTTACCGTTCGTGCAGTTAACGACGGACAGCAGTCCTCTGAGGTCAAGAGGCCTGCACCCTTATCCAGTGAAGAAACTGGTTACGGCACCCTTCCCCGAGGCAGATGGAGAGCTCGGCGTTCACTTACCTAAGGTGAGGGCGTTAACCTTTGGGGTTCTACAGGAGAAGAGAAAGGGAAGAGGAGAGAGGCACCCAATAACCCCAGTTCATTAATCCCATATTTTCTACCTGCAGACATCTTACTCTTCAAGTCAGACATACAGTGCACAGAGGTCCAGCCCAAAGAGCCAACCGTGTGTTACACATCACCTTTGAAGATACGGCATTCACCCAGTCAAGACCGGCGCCTCTGCGGGAATCAGGTGAGCGTTACAATAACATAAAATGCAACTTGTAAAAGTTTGTCCCTATGCATGAAGCCATGCTAAGAAGTACTCATACTGTAATCTGTGGTAACTCACCCAGTCACAAGACCGCAGTGTCTCGCTGGGTGCAAGAGTAGTCCCAGGTTGGAATTCCGGGAATGGGTAACTGGAGGCATGGAAAAGAATCTGGGTTACTATCAGCTCCAGGCATACAATTATGCATTCTATGTGCATGGTAGAAGGAAAACTCCACGGGTTCCAAAGGTGGTGTTAGTGCGAGAAATCTACATTTGCCAAAGCTTAAGGCGAGTCAGCTCAGAGATTCAGTGTCCCCAGTATAGGACATTAGCTGTAATTCCTGAACAAAGTACTATAGAGAGATAGAGGCTATTCACTGTGATAACACAGCGCTCGTGCTCATCGACTGTCAGAAAGCATTAGGATCATGGTTACTTACATTGAGCGGATTGGCCACGAAACGCCAGAACAAAAGAGCAGACGCTCGCACTGGCGCGCTGCACGGCACTCCCAAGCTAAATGAGTTGCCATAGGAGCGGCGCGCAGACGCGTCCCTGCGCGGGCGCCATCTTTGTGTGGGACAACACGTCCCTGGTAGAATTTAGCTTGAATCAAGCATCAAACTTTGTAATAAGGTGCCGCTCAGCCGTAGGTAAACGGTGGCACGGTGAAGAATGGAGAAATTGGTAAAATTAGTCAGACAACTTGAAAGTTGTATGCACAGAGTATGCCGTGTCGCGCATGTGCGATACCTGTTCTGTTGCTAGGGACGCATGTGGGTCTGTGTTGCGCTCATATTCTCTTGCAGTCTACAGATATCCCGGCTCCAGGGCTGACCAGGGGATACCTCGACCGATGTGCGTGCGGGCATACTGAAGTAAGCAAAGTGTTAACATGCCGCAGTTGAACTGCATAGTGAACAGAATCATTACCTAAAACTTAAAGAAGGAAACTTTCATAACAAATGGGCGAGTATGGGCACGAATCTCCTAAGGTTTTTGAGGTGCGCGGGAGGGGCAAAGCGGCAGCGGGGAGCTGCCGGGTGCCCATGCCCCCCGCAGAATTACCAATGAATAACAGACCTCACAAGTGGGACAGGCAAAGGCATCCTGCCAAGACCTATCCTCCGTGAATGTTATTCAAGTCTTCACTTGATAATCAGATGGAATTCAACTAAGCTCTGCACTCTGGTGAATGTGGGTTAATGAGCCTCACTTGGGTCACTGTCCTCTATTAGTGTCACATTGAGGATATATTTGGTCTCCCGGCTTAAGGGCCGTGCACAATCTCATGTTGATTCAAATCAGATAGCAATTTACTGAAGTAACAAAATATACTGCCGCTTTGCCCTTCCCCCCGCACCCCAAACACCTTAGGAGATTCGCGCCCATACTCGCCCATTTGTTATGAAAGATTCCTTCTTTAAGTTTTAGGTAATGATTCTGTTCACTATGCAGTTCAACTGCGGCATGTTAACACTTTGCTTACTTCAGTACGCCCGCACGCACATCGGTCGAGGTATCCCCTCGTCAGCCCCGGGCCAGGATATCTGTAGACTGCAAGAGAATGAGCGCAACGCAAACCCACACGCGTCCCTAGCAACAGAACACGTATCGCGCATGCGCGACGCTGCGTACTCTGTGCATACAACTTTCAAGTTGTCTGACTAATTTTACCAATTTCTCCCATCTTCACCGCGCCACAGTTTACCTACGGCTGAGCGGCACCTTATTACAAAGTTTGATGCTTGATTCAAGCTAAATTCTACCAGGGACGTGTTGTCCCACACAAAGATGGCGCCCCGCGCGGGCACGCGCCTGCGCGCCGCTCCTATGGCAACTCATTTAGCTTGGGAGTGCCATGCAGCGCACCAGTGCGAGCATCTGCTCTTTTGTTCTGGCATATCGTGGGCAATCCGCTCAATGTAAGTAACCATGATCCTAATGCTTTCTGACAGACGATGAGCACGAGCGCTGTGTTATCACAGTGAATAGCCTCCATCTCTCTATAGTACTTTGTTTAGGAATTATAGCTAATGTCCTATACTGGGGCCACTGAATCTCTGAGCTGACTCGCCTTAAGCTTTGGCAAATGTAGATTTCTCGCACTAACAACACCTTTGGAACCCGTGGAGTTTTCCTTCTACCATGCTCATAGAATGCATAATTGTATGCCTGGAGCTGATAGTAACCCAGATTCTTTTCCATGCCTCCAGTTACCCATTCCCGGAATTCCAACCTGGGACTACTCTTGCACCCGGCGAGACACTGCGGTCTTGTGACTGGGTGAGTTACCACAGATTACAGTATGAGTACTTCTTAGCATGGCTTCATGCATAGGGACAAACTTTTACAAGTTGCATTTTATGTTATTTCAACCATACAGGTGATTATGATTCGATTCTGCTTCTCAAGAAGAGCAGGTCAGTGTTCTTCCATTTATGTGAGTTAAATGATAGAGTCCTCCAAATTCGCTCTAGACCTAATTAGTGTATTCTTATACTTTGTAGGAATTGGAACTAAACTTTGATGAAACTAAAACACGTCCTGCCCTGAAGATGGATTCTCATTAATCCGAAACGCGTAAGCACTGATTACCCAATAGGAGTGTCTTTAGGAACCCTGAGCAGAGTGAATGTAACTGCTCAGAAGCAGGGCAACACCATGGTGGTGTCTACTCTGCATATGAATTACCTTACCATTGGTACTGTGTAAATGTACACTACATATATGTGCTCTTTTCTTAATTAAACAGGTTCTGTTTGAGTTTTTTGTTCAGCTCAAATTTAAATTTTGTCCTCTGCTTTTGAATTACTAATGGACCTGTACAAACCGACCTGTGAATGCAATTAATGTTAACACACTCCAATGCAGTAGTGTGCTACATATTAAATTGATTATGTTTTGTTATATTGCTTATTGGGTCTACTTTATATCTGTCCACTCTCAGCCTGATGTATTCTTGCCTGTACATTTACAGATTGACAGTGCCCCACACATACTGTTTGCCTTCTGAATATTAGACAAAATTAACTATAATTTGGCAACAATTACTTTGACCTCAACCCTTGTATACCTAACACTCCTAGCTTGGAATCTTTTACATATACAAGGTATAACCACCACTTGGGACTAGGTCCCGCTAGGAGTGCAGCAGAGGGTTACCGACTAGCAATAGTTGGTGTGTGTTTTTCTGCTCATGACTCATGACATTTAATCGATGTTTTTCATGTTTCCCTAGCGAAATAATTGTAAATTGTATGGGGATTATCCAATGTTCTTTAACATTGTGCTGCAAAAATGACTGATTTCAGCAGACTATTAAAAAAAATGTGAAAATTCCCTCAAGCCCCCTTATTTCTTTGGGGCTCGGTTTCTACGCTCAGTAGCTCGTGCTAATTGGTGCCTCCTCAGTAGCTAGCTACCCTCCCTGGCACCAAAACCTGCCTCTGCCACTTTAGCAGCCATCAGCAAGGAGATGTTCACACCAGGACAGGATCACGAAGACGAGCATATCTTCAGAAAGTTGTGTGGCAGTTGCATGAGCCCTCTCTGGAGGAGGCCATTCAAATGGCCAATGCCCATCAGAGAGCCATGTACACAAGAGAATCCAGTGGGACCCCAAAAAGTCTAGATGTAACGCTCACCTGATTCCCGCAGAGGCGCCGGTCTTGACTGGGTGAATGCCGTATCTTCAAAGGTGATGTGTAACACACGGTTGGCTCTTTGGGCTGGACCTCTGTGCACTGTATGTCTGACTCGAAGAGTAAGATGTCTGCAGATAGAAAATATGGGATTAATGAACTGGGGTTATTGCGTGCCTCTCTCCTCTTCCCTTTCTCTTCTCCTGTAGAACCCCAAAGGTTAACACCCTCACCTTAGGTAAGTGAACGCCGAGCTCTCCATCTGCCTCGGGGCAGGGTGCCGTAACCAGTTTCTTCACTGGATAAGGGTGCAGGCCTCTTGACCTCAGAGGACTGCTGTCCGTCGTTAACTGCACGAACGGTAAGTTCTGGGCACTTCAAATGTCTTAAAAGTCTTTTGTAATGATATCTCTTGTTTTGCAGGGTTCCGGCGATGGCGGATGGCGGGCTGATGAGAGTTGAGGATCGAACCCGCGTGAGGAATAGAAGCGCCTGGAAGCACGTAAGTAAGCGCTTGTAGCCTGCTTCACGATGCGCACTAACTGTCCCTTTTATCTTGCAGGTACAAGTTCGGAGCTTTAGAGAAGCTGAAGGGTGCTGGAATACCCACTGGATTCGGCGTGGGAAGGAGTAATGGCATGTGAGTAATAAAGTTGCCCAATGTCTTTAAACGCACCTTCTTTTGTCTTTCAGATGCGGGATGCAGCGCCGAAGGCCTCCGGAGCGTGCGAAGAGCTGGTAAGCTTTTGTCTTTCAGATGCCGGAATGCAGTGCGAAGACCTCCGGAGCATGCGAAGAGTAGGTAAGCCTTTGTCTTTCAGATGCCGGAATGCAGCGCGAGGCGTTGGTGACAGCCGATGGACCAGATAAGAGATGCGCTGCCACTGAAGACCGTAGTGCTAACCTGTTCTTTCTTTGTCTTTACAGGTGCTGCTGAAGACTGTCTTTACAGGTGCTGCTGAAGACTGGATTCCAGGATGGTAAGCCTTTGTTCCCTTAGGCCCAGGATCAGAAGCAGAAGACACGATGAGCGTTCTGCTGCAGAGAATGCAGAATAACGCAAAGCAAGGTTCATCCATCGGGTATGGTTTAAATAGCCTCCTGTAGTGCTTAGGTGTCTCCTTCCACAGCCACGCCTAGGTAAGAAAAGAGTTCCTGCTTTCCAGAAGAGTTTCAGTGTTCTGAACCTAGGGAGTGGCTCCTGCCCCACCCAACAGGAAAAGTAGTCCCAAACAGAAGAGGATCAGGGGTTCAACTGGCAGGTAAGTAAGCAGCATGGTCTGCTGCAGGTAAGTCCACCCAAGCATTATGAGCCCGGCGCTTCCAGCGCTGGGACTGGGCATCTTTATGAGCCTGGTGCCACTGGCGCCAGGACAGGGTCCAAAAGGTCCCAATTGGGACTGGCTGGCACTCGGAACCGGGGTTATGGGTCTGCTTCCACGGGAGTCGGGCAAGTCCTGATCTTTTGGAAGCAGAGATCATGACACTAGATGACTCCAAACCAACAGGAGGAGGAGGAGAGGGTCCCCTCACTCCAGCCCTTAAAGAACCTAGGCTCAGACAACCAACTCCCGGAGAATCCAAGAAAGCAAGTCTTCCTGCCCTCGGCTAGACCCTATTAGGTATTATGCTTGCGGTAAATCAGGACAGCTGCCCAGATTCTGCCAGGAAAACACCCAAAAGGGCTGATGGAGAACTGTCTCCTTAGTGGCGGCCAACCCTTCAACACTGAGATGGAGGATTCGATTCAGTGGACCCAGAAGGACTCTGAACCCTGAATACCTAGCAGATATCTTCCAGGAAGAGGCAGGTAACCGGAAACGGGAGCTTGAGCAATATGTACCACAGGGGAAACCTACTGGAACTTCTACCTAACAGTGGAGATCCAAGGGGTCCGCTATCCCTCTTGCAGCTGTGATATGCATTGTTTGTTTTTGATTCTTTCACTTTATTCCTTATTATCTTTCCTAAACTTAGGTGTGTGTGCTTACAGCAAATGTATAAGCAGAGTAATATGCTCCCGTTTGGAAACGTCACTCTTTGACTGTCTATACTCACTGTTTACCCTTTGCAAAATTCAACATTACTTATTCAATGAAAAACAACATGATATGAGCGAGCACCATCGTTGCAGGCTCTAAACCCTTTGTTTACCACATTTCTTACTTTGATCTGCAGAAAAACATCATTAACATAATTAATTTTCAAATACACGCTTAGTTCCTCGAACTCTCGCATTTTCCTCTTTACATTTATCAACATTATTCACTATTTTGTCATCTTTGCACAATCACATAAAACAAACATACAAATAGACAAACTCTGCCGGCCACGTATATTCTGTCTTCTCTTCATAAGTCTTACATCTCACCCCTAAAATACCCCATACGGAGTGTGAACAGACCGCCTTAAGTTTGTCTTTAATCAAACTCATTTCCTACGGCTTCCTCTATGGGATTTTAGGTTCTGTTCCTTCTGTTACACTCTTTAAAGCGCAGGCACTGGGTATACTTTTATTGCGGCTCATCCTCATGATACTCATTAAATTGCTTGGCTCCTCTTCAAGCTAATTCTCCCTTATTTTTAATGCTCATTGTTTCCAAAGTTACATCATCATCCTCCCTACAATCCTCTGTTACATATTTTCCCCTTATCATTCTTTTTCACCACGCCCATTCATTCTTTTGCCACCTTTTTTTTTTTTTTTTACTCAACATTCTTTCTTTTTCTACTTCCGACTCTCGGGATTGCACGCCTCCTCAGCAGCCTCTTTCAATCAGTACGCAGTACGCAGGCTGAACATCCAGGTGCCGATGAGCTAGTCTTAACCATAGCTTCCCACCAATTAACATATCGATCCATCATCACCTCAGTGGCCTACTGTCAATTAGGTATTTTGAACTCAGCTTTGAACATGTTATTTGTTCTGGGAAATTCAGGGGAGTGAAGGCACACTCTGCCCTCGTGCATTGGTGTGACCATCATGCTCATCCAACTTCTTCTCCCCACGTGACTAAAGACCACGAAATCGAGCTTTTCAGTGTATTAAAATACTATTCTTTAATAGACCTCTGACGTCTTCTTGTTTTTGTCCATGCCTCTGAACAAAAGCTTTGTTCTTTCCCATGATTTGTATCCAATGTCAGCTCACCCAGTCTGATATGGCCTTGGCTTCTTGGCTCATCCAATTTCGCCTTTTTAAGTTTCACTCCTGTAATTCAATTTCTGACTGCACCATGCTTGGAAAATGGAAAAACAACTTCCCTTCTCTTGCTCAGTACTGCCATTGTTTGTAAAGGGAGCATCCATCCTTTTCTGACTCTAACATATATATGTGTGCATGTTGGCGCATGCCGCAATCTATTCACTATAAAGCTAGCCTTTAAAGAATACTTCATCTACTTGTGTTTCTTTGCATGTATACACCTATAAAATAGCTTCATTTCTCCCATATATCTGCAGCATAAGTTTCATCGTCATTGATCCCAAGATGTCTTCAGGCTCGATACTTTTGTGATGCCTTATTGTAGGCTTGTCTGCATTCTTTAGTCTCTGCATCTCTTCTCTGTTCATCAGCATTACTTTGTTATGATGTCACTGGTGATGACGACATCACCATTCTTCTTCATTATTCATTTTCTCTGCTTCTTCAGGGATTTCATCAGACGACCATCATATTGTCCCGTATGCAGGTATGGTTTCCTCGTTGGGAACCTTGCCTCCCAGACTTTCCTAGGTATCGGTACCTTTACTGGAGCTGCACATGTTTCCCACTCTGGAACCCAACATACAGGTGCTGCAGGAGAGATGATTGAGGTGGGGGTACTTAGCTCCTTCTCTACACACTGCTGCAGGGCTCCTATGGACCTTGCCGTCTCTGTGTCTGTATTGATGGCCTGCAGTGTTTCGTCCACCACCTTTCTGAAGAGATGAATCGCTGTCGAAAGGCATATGCACTACTTTGGCCAGAACATCCAGCCTAAAATTGGTAGCCTTCAGCCAACAGTGACGCCTGAGCGCTATGCCATTTCCCATTTGGTAGAAGCCGGAATCCGCGACATCCATAGCCACAGTGATGGCATGATCGCAGGCCACCTCTCCCTCCTGAAGTAGTGCCAATGTTTCCATCCTCTTGTCATCCGACAAGAATTCCAGGAGTGGGCCCAATTTAAACCACAACTCCCGATCTTACCAGGCCAGAATTGCTACAGCGATGGCCACCTTGATGGATGACACTGCAGTATATATGATGCACTTTCCTGATGTCTCCAGCTTCTTCCCCTCCTGCTCTGGTGGGACCACAGATTTGGAGGATGGATCCGCCGACCGTTTGCTCACTGCAGCCAAAACCAATGAATCCGGGGATGATTGTGAACATTTGGGGGCTGAGTCTGGCACCCTGTATTTTTTCTCTAGCTGATCCCGCTTCGCCGATGTAAAGCTCCAGGGACTTGCTTAAGGCCAGGCCCTCTTCACATACCTCATCCAGTAACGGGACAGATAATATTGTCTTCCTGGTTGAGGTATGTCTCTAGTAGAGGAAACCCTCCTTCCTCTTCCCCTCTGGCACCAGATTAAATAAGGCAGATGCCATCACCATCATGGAATGGAATGACCCGACGACATCTGGAGATGAATCTCTGGGGGTATCATCCGCACGTGCTGGCTCCCCATCAGCTGCGACAGTCATCGAATTCATCTGTGTCCGTTGGGCCAGCATCCATGTTTGTGTTACGACCCTCGCCCAAAACCCCCTCTGGCAAACCCATTCACCAGGTGGAGTCAGGACTCGGGCCTCTAGAGCCTGGCATCCTCTTCAAAAGCCCTCATGAGTCCAGTCCTGGTGCCTGTGGGGCCAGGCTCATACACCATGAACAACAATGTGCTTGGGAACTACTTTATTGTATTGTCAGCCAACATGGAGGCACCCACATAGCTTGCTTCTAAATAACCAAGCTATGTGGTCTAGTGTTTTGGGTGTGGCAGACCTGGAACTACTTTCCCTGGTACTACTTTACCTGGGCTATATAAACCACACCCTGATTGCAGAACATGCTTCATGTTACTTTGCAGCTTGCAATGTGACGCTCACCGTGTCCAGCTGTTCCCTCGAACCTCGGAGAAGCAGAACCTGCAAGGAGACAAAAGGAACATCATTAGCAGCAGCATCTTACCTGCAGTCTTCATCTTTAAACACTCGCAGCTACTGAGAACAGCTTCCTCGAATCTGCACACCTCCCGGACAGAACGACCTGAAAGAGGAAGGTAGAGGCAACATTAAAGAAAGCTGTGGAGACATTTACAAATTACAAACTGGTCAAAAGGCTTACCTGGCTGGTCGCCTCTCGGCTGGCACCACTCCGGACATTCCACTCGCGCTGATGAACACTGCAAACTACAAGGAAGGAAAACACAGGTTAGCAAAAGCAAGACTTTGCAGCGCTGCGCATAGCACTTACTTACCGCATCATGGCGCTCTTAGTGCGCCATCATTTACCAGTGGGGCTCAACCAAGCCAGTTTGCCGCGCTGAAGCTCTGCATACCTAAGGGAGAAAAAAAGAGACATTTTAAACAAAGAAAGGCATGCAGGATAGCAACAAAACTAAAGAACAGCAATTAGACCTACCTGAACAATATCAAACGGGCCGGCGTCAGTGAAGTAACTGGACCGCACGCCCATGAAAGACAACGGGCCCCTGTAAAGAAGGAAGGACGGAGAGCACGCCTAATTCTACCACAAGGCAGAACCTTCCCCCCAGACCACTTCAGGGTAAAGCTGAGAAGCATACCAGCGAGTAACCCAGCTGGGTGGCGTCTCTGTGGATACCAGGTGAGCGTAACAGTTTGTTGCCATATCAGTGTATGGCACATCGCCTGTCGGTGTTGGGACCGGCAGTGGTGTTGGTGGTCACTTTGGGGTAGCAAAGCAATGCCTGTGTGGAGGTCTTGGAGGGCTGTACCTATGGTCGCTCCCTGATGGGCCCGCTATGGGTGGTAGCCACTGCTGTATCACATAGACCAGAGAACTGAGCACTGTGAGGAGGTCCTGGGACATATCCCTTGAAATTTGCAGAGGGGCCCCTGGGTCCGCCGGAGGAATGCTGGTGTGCCTCAACAGGCTTGTTTGCTTTGGCGAATCCATGCCTACAGGGCTGTAGCCACCTGCATCCAAGCACATCCAAGTGTGTCGTCGTTGTCGGAGCTAGTATAAATGGCCAAAGGACCAACTGCACTCTCTGTGTACTGGTCTCCCGGTCTAGTCATTTCCCTCAGGGCTATAGACATGACCGGCGCCTTTATTGACTGGGTAGTGTCGGGCAATGCAGGTTTTCCCAGCACCTTTTCCTTACTCGTCCACTAAGTGGCCGTAGATGAGGCAGCCGTCAACGAGGTGGTCGTCGACAGGGTGGCTGTTGACGAAGCAGTCGCAGAGGAGGTGAATGTCAATGAGGCAGCCGCCGATGAGGTGGCCGTTGTCGCCTTTGACAAAGATGAGCCCACTGCAGCTGATGACGAAGCAACCGTCAACAATGGTCTGGTAGATGTAGTTGAGGCCGTAGGCGGTCTTATAGTCATTGACGAAGCCAGAGAAGTGGGCATTGCCGAGGGCTTCGAAGAGGGTTCCTTTCAGGAGTGCTTCTTCGATTTCTCCCGTGACAAACTACTATGCTTTGAGTACTTTGTGCGGGTCACTGGCCAGTTCATCGTACATGGGCAAGGTGATGGAGAGCGCGATTGCCCTGCCCTAGGACC
This sequence comes from Ambystoma mexicanum, assembly GCF_040938575.1. NCBI lineage: Eukaryota > Metazoa > Chordata > Amphibia > Caudata > Ambystomatidae > Ambystoma > Ambystoma mexicanum. Next base: position 878,972,266 of record NC_090924.1, on the reverse strand, counting down.
CGCATCAGCGGCATCTCTAGCCAGACCAACTACCTGGCGCTTGGCTTTGCTGGAGCACTCCAAGGGTACCTCTGCAGCTGATATGGATCTCTTACTAGGTGGAGAGCGCTCTGGGCCATGCCAGGCCCCCCGTCCTCTTTCAAGAACGTCAACAACCATGGCAGATGTCGCATCGGTCCTCTACATGGTTGGGATGCAGACAGTAGAGACATCTTGTGTGCTTGTCCACCACATAGATGTTACGCAAACCACACCGGGATCAGAGTCTGAAGAGGCTTCTCCTTCCTTCCTCCGACATAGCAAGCGAATTAGGGTTCGGTAGGCCTTTCCACTTGACACGTCATGTAGATCTTCGAAACCTAACCGACATCGGAGCCCCGTTATCGCAGCCGACTAGTCATGAACAGCCTTTGAAATTTCATCAAAAAAATTGAATCTTCCATCGAAAAAACATAATTCTATCAAAACAAGGTCATAGAGCAAAACTCGAGGACTCCCTGCACCGAAACATGCAGTAAAAATCTGAAAATGGCTGCCGGGGGCGGGCCCCAGGGAGACGACCATCATTGGATGGGTGCAGTATGACTCGGTCTTCAGTGACTGGATATGACTGGAGGTGAAAAACAGTATTCAGGCTTTTAAAGCATTACTGCTACTGCTTTTCTTTTCTTACTGAGGACTCTCAGCACGATGACGGGGAATATTCATGAGCATGTGAATCCATGCCAGACCCATGATGGAGAATCATGGTTGCGAATAATTGGGTTAGGGAGAAAATTACAAGGGCGTTGACAAAGAGAGGGACGGCCAAGGGCACCCAATTATTGAATAAAGACCTTTTAGCCGACCTTGAAACTCAAAGTGCTTTTGTGCCACATGTGGCAAAGTGCAGTTAGATGGTGCATCTTATTCTACAGTCATAAGGCTGGCAGAAATTCAGGAATGTGCTCCAGATACTGAAAAGTATCCATGGTGTTCTCCTCATGCCAAAAAGCTGCTGCGTTCCCAGAATGGGCCTTTAAGGCGGGATGGTGGCTCAGGTGAGGAAACAATGGAATGCCCCAGTTTTTAAACTATTTGCAGAACAATTATGTTGGTGTGCCAGAATGTGGGGAAGGGTGCAAATGTGTACCAGGATGGGCACCCTGTGGCCTGGAACTCCTTTGTAAAAATCCAGTGTGATTTTATGCATTTACCAAGATGGCAGATTTTCCATTTGTGCTCGTTATAGTTGACATGTTTTCAAAATGGATAGAGGCAAATCTGACAAGCCGAGCCTTCACTTAGGCTAGAGTCAAGGCTCGGATACAGGACTCTATACCCCACTTTGGGGTGCCATCAGTATTAACAGTGATCGTGAAGGAACAAGTTACTTATCTGTAAATCTTGTTCTCCAGCATGGGTCTGGCACGGATTCACATGCTCATGAATATTCCCCATCGTCAGGCTGGGAATCCTCTGTAAAAAAAGAAAAGTAATTTCGCTTTAGCCGGAAAACTGCATATCTCTTCTAAACCAAGCATTGCCCTTTGGGTCATACTGCCCCCATCCAACGACAGTCGTCTCCCTAAACTCTCCCCCTGGTGCCCATCTTCAGATTTGGCAGAGCATGTAAAGTGTCAGTATGAACCAAAAAGAGCCACATGGGGGAAGGTGGGAGGGTTTGAATGTGAATCCATGCCAGACCCATGCTGGAGAATAGGAGTTACAGTTAAGAAACTTGTTCCTTCTCTAGCCTGGGGTCTGACATGGATTCACATGCTCATGAATATGATTATACAACAGTTCATACACACAAACAAGGTAGGTGGCATGGCTCAACAGAAGTAAAACACACTTACCCCTGGAACAGACTCACCTCATGCAAACAGGCCGCGTAGCACCGCTTGGCCGACCCGGGACTCATCCCTGGAATCCCTGCCAATGCACTAGAATCTCACAAAGGTGTGGGTGGACCTCCACTTAGTAGCCCTGTAGATGTCAGGCAGGGGAATACCAGGGAGAAACACTGTCATCGCTGTGAAGGATCTGGTTGAATGGGATCACAGGCAGCCAGGAAGAGGTCTGTTGGCCTGACGATGACAGTGCGTGGTGCACCCAGAGAGCCACCTGGATATGGAAGCCTTAGACAGGGCCTTCCAGTGATTCACAGGTCCAGAATTGCATGAGAAACGTCCAACAAATGCAACATCCTTTCCACAGGCGTGGAAGGGTTTGGGAAAAAGACTGGTAGAACCAAAGGCTCACTGAGGTGCAATTTTAAAGGAACCTTAGGCATAAAGGTGGGGTGGGTCCGCAGCACCAGCCTCGTAGCGTGGAAGGACAAGTACAGCTGCTTTCAAGAGAAGGCCTGGATCTCCCTGACCAACCTGGCCGAGGTGATCGCCCGAGGAGAGGCGTCTTCCACAAGATAAATTTCACTGGGGCCTGATGCATTGGTACAAATGGGGGCCGCATGAGGCTTGTCAATACCACGTTGAACTCCCAAGCTGGAGCAGGAGCCTTCACTGGTGGAAAAGTCTGGAAGAGGTCCCTGAAGAACCCTTTGACAAGCATGTACGACCACAGGGAGGGCTTACCAGGCGTCCTGGTGTAACGGGATGTGGCTGCCAGGTGCACCTTGACAGAGGCGTGAGCCAAGCCAACCTTGCCAGGGAAAGCAGGTACGGAAGGAGCTGCGGGAGCCGTGACACGAACCGGCGCAATATTCAGAGCCCTGCACCACACTGTGAAGCGTTTCAATTTATTTATTTATTTTATTTATTTGAATTTTTATAAAGCGCCACATGCCCGTAGGCCTCAGACAACACAGAAAACATGACAAGACAAACAACAAAGATGCATGAGAATAAATTCATAACCACAGCAGGCAACAGTGAACAATTACTAAATTAGTCCGGGCTAAAGTTAAATAGATGAGTTTTAATTACTTTCTTGAAAGAGATGAGGTTGCTGGCTAGACACAGAGGCAGGAAGAGAATTTCACAGATGAGGTGCCTGAACATCAAAGCTGATGCCTCCAAGGCTGGCCAGTTTGAACCTTGATTGGAAGAAGGTAGGTGCCATAGAGGAACGAAGGTTCCTATTGTTTGAGTTAGGCTTTACACGTTCTAAGAGATAACCCGGGCATGGTTTTTGTGAGTAATCCTCTGTTTAAAAGGAAGCCAATGCAATGCTTTCCTAGCAACGGAAACGTGTTCACGTCGAGAGACCGTTATTCTAGTTTACTTGCAGGGCCCGGATGTTGCGTGCTGTAGTACCTGCAAGCAGACTGTTGCAATATTCAAGTCTCGAATTAACAAGAGCAGTGGACAGCAAGGCACAGTTTTCAACAGAAATGAAAGGACAAATGTAATTGATACGTTTGGTGATGAGACCACATGTGGAACGGATGTAAGAAACACAAGTTCTCATAGATAGTTCCTCATCAAGGACTACCGCCAAGGTTTTAACCTTCTTAGAAACGGCAATAACATTGCCTGCAATCCGAAAGCTAGAATACTCGGGCTCCAACTTGCTAAGACCTGCTTTGGAAGCAACAATCAAAAGCTCTGTCTTCTTACAGTTGAGTGCTAATTAATGACATGCCATCCAGGCCTGGATGGCATTATAGATGATATGTATAGCACAAAGGTCTTGCTCATAATGACCACTGAGCTGAAGAACAACCTAAGTGTCATCGGCGTAGTTGTTATACCGGACACCCAGGGCATCTAACAGGTCAAGCAAGGGCTGGATGTATATATTAAATAGAAGCAGAGACAAACAGGAGCCCTGGGGGACATCACATGTTTGGATGACAGGTGTAAAATGGTCATCCCCAGCAAAAACCTGCATAGTCAGAGGTCCCAAGAAGGAGGATATCCAGCTGGATGCTGAAGTAGAACAGTGGGCGACCTCCCCAAGCCTAGTCACTTGTAGAGCGTGGTCTACTAGATTGAAAGCCGCAGAGAGGTCCAGAAGCATCAGCAGGGCAGGATGACCTTTATCTGCCATGCCGGCCAGGGTAGACTTATGGTCTAGCATGGCAGTTTCTGCCCCATGCTGTGTTCTGTAGGCAGACTGTCGCAGGCCCAAGATCCTATGTTCCTCAATATGTTTTTGAAATTTAACATATGCCAAGTCATCCAACATTTTAAGGATAAATGGCACATTGGTGATGGGCCTGTAGTTATCAGTAACCAATGGGTCCAGGTTGGCCTTCTTGAGCAAAGGTGTGACCCAAGCAACCTTGATGGAAGATGGAACTACACCCTCAACAAACGAGAGGTTGCTAAGTTTTGTTAACTAAAGCACCAGGAGTTTGAGGGAATCCTTAAAGATGTAAGTGGGACAGTCATCCCCAGGGCAAGAGGTGGATTTTAAATCTTGAATGGTGTTGCGCACTTTTTCTTCAGAGTAGTGGCAGAAGGAAAAGCATTGGATATTGTTGGAACTACCTACAAGCTTATGTGGAGTGTTTTCCAAAATATCCGGTTTGAGAGGAGAGGTTTGAGTGTTCTTTATGGTTTCTCTGTGAGAAGCAATTTTAGACATAAAACCGTTATGAACCGATTGGAACCAGGCAGAGTCTTTAACAAGATTGCCATTGGTAGGAGGAGAGTCCTGGAATTCAGCCAATATTTTGAAGAGTTCACCTACATTCGAGTGGGCATTTAGAATTCTTTCATTATAATCATATTTGGCCATTATGGCTGTAGCACGACAACGTAGAGAAGCTCTGGCCTTGGTTAGGATCTTCTTACGTTCCAGCAACAGGGAATAATGTCCAAACTCTATAGCTGCAGGAGCAAGGCCGCGAGGTTCAGCGACGCCGGGTTGTGGTGCAGTATTGTCCCGTCTTCTCTGGTGAGATGATCAGGAAGTGGAGGAAGCTGGATGGATGGAGCCAGCGACAGACAGAGCAGGTGTGGGTATCAGACCTGTGGAGGCCACGCCGGAGCGATAAGTATCATCCTGCAGTGACACAGTCTGATTGTGTTGATCGCTGATAGCAGGAGCAGGATCAGAGGGAAAGCGTACAGGAAGAGCCCTTCCCACAGAAACGAGAAGGCATCCCCGGGCTCCTCGGGTGAGGGAACCTGGTGGTAAACCTCTGGCACTTGGAGATGGCTGCTGTCGCAAAGCGGTTAATCCGGGGGTTGACCCCACCTGTAGAAGCGAAGATATACGTGATCCTGTCAAAGTTCCCACTCATAGCAGGGACACAGCTCCCTGCTGAGCGAGTCTGCAATGGTGTTCTTGCTGCCTCCCAGGTGAAATGGGACGAGGAACATGTCCTGACAAATGGCCCAGCGCCACAGGGTCTGGCTTCCAAGGAGAGTGCCGGGGAGCGCAACCAGCCCTGCTTCTGGATGTAGGACATGGTAGTGGTGTTGTCCATGATGATTCTCACCATCTTCCCTCTCAGCAACGGCAGGAATGATTTGAGGGCTCAGAAGACTGCCCAGAGCTCCATGACATTGATGTGAAGGTCCTTTTCCTCTGGAAGCCATAGGCCTCTGGCATACAAGTGTCCGTGTGGGGCCCCCACTCCTCCAGGGAGGACGGTCGCATGGTACGGTGGGATGTGAAAAGGAGGTCCTTTTGTGAGATGTGGGCGCACTCCCCACCATCGTAGAGCTTGCCGGAACTCCTAGGAGAGAGTGATCATGCCTGTCCAAGAGCCTGACACCTGCAGCCACCGTGTGTCCAGAAACTCCTGAAGAGGTCTCATATGCAGACTCCAGAAAGGGATGAGGAGGATGCAGGAGGACATCATGCCCAACAGTGACTTGATGACTTGTACTGTCGTGGAGTGCGCCAATAGCAGGCACTGTACCTTCCCCAGGATGGCCGCCACTCTCTCAGAGGGAATAGACAGACATGCAGCCGTGCAGAGAACAGGCACCCAGGAACAGAGCATTCTGCGATGGCTCCACACAGGACTTGGAATAATTTATTGAGAATCCAAGCTACATCAGCAGACGAATGGTCTCTACCGTGTGCTGGTATGCCAGTGCGTGAGACCGGGTGCGGATGAGCAGTTCATCCAGATAGGGGTAGACGTGGATGCCATTGAGACATAGATGCGCCGCCACCCGAGCCAAGCACTTTGTGAACACTTTTGGTGCCGATTTTGGCCGGAGGGCAACACTTTGAACTGATATTGCCACCCTGGACCACAAAACGTAGAAACCTCCAATGTTTTGGGTGGATGGGGATGTGAAAGTGTCTTCCAGATCCAACATCGCCAGGAAGTTGCACAAGCATGTGCTGCAATGTGAAAATCCTGAACTTCAAGTACTTGTTGAGGCGTCTTAACTCCAGGATTGGCCCCCACCCTCCTAACACTTTCTATAGCAGAAAGTATCTGGAGAACCCTCTGGAGCCCCGGACGCCATGCGGGACGGGTTCTATCACCCCCTTCCATAACATGGCCTGAACCTCCTGCAGCAGTGGAGCCATGTGTAATTCTAGGAGGAATATTAGGACACCTGTGATGGAATTTCAAGGTGTGCCCCTGATGAAGAACACCCAGCACCCATTTGTCCATTGTGATGGTCTTCCACTTGTCGACAAAGTTCACCAACCGGCCTCCCACTGGGGTGCGAAAGTGGGGCCCTGATCCATGGCCTGTTCAGGCCTGCTTGGGCATGCGGGCGATGACGACGTTGTCCTCTGCTGCCAAAGGCCTGTTAACGTTCCCTGTAGGTCTACTTGGTCGTGGAATGGGAGGGTTGACGAGAGAGGGTGTTATACGCTTTGGAGGATCTGCCAGACTTTCCCCTTGAGGACCGAAAGGGAGACCTCTGCTGCAATTTCCCCACGGAGCACGCCATCTCCATATTGGTCTTAATCGTCTGGCGAGACTCGTCCACAGCCTTGCCGAACAGATTGTCTCCATCAAAGGGCATGTTCACTACCTTGGACTGGACATCCGCCTTGAAGTTAGTGGCTTTCAGCCAACCTTGGCGTCAGAGGGACACCCCATTGCCCATCTGACAGAAACCTGTATCTGCGATGTCCAGATCCACCATGATGGCGTGATCCTCTAACACCCCCCTCCCTCCTGGAACAGGGCCAGGGCCTCGACCTTCTTGTAGTCCTTGGCAGAAAGTCCAAAACGGGCCTGAGCTTATACCATAGCTCCCTGTCGTAGCGGTTTAAGATGGCCAGGGCATTAGGGACCTTGGCGGTGTAGGCCGCAGTGTAAATGATGCGCTTTCCCACTGTATCAAGTTTCTTCCCCTCCTGGTCAGGAGGCACCATGGCCGAAGATGAAGGGTTTGACGAGCGCGGATTCCAGAGAAGGCCGTGATCTCAAGCACCTGGGGGCCTGAGTATAAAACCCTGTACTTCTTCTGCAGCCTGTCGCTCTTGGGAGAAGTAGTACTTGGAGTCTTCAGCAGGGCCAAACCTTTCTCACAGAAATCATCCAGCAGGTGGATCAACATGACGGTCCTCCATTTGGATTCCCTGCTTTGGAAGAGAAACACCTTCCTCTTCGTCTCCTCCGGTACCAAGCTGAAGAGAGCGGAGGCCCATGAGATCATGGCATGAAAAGAACCAACCTCATCGGGTTGGGGTGCCCTGGTGGGCTCGTCGGTACCCAGTGGCTCCCCGTCTGCTGGTATATATTTATCAGACTCGTTGGTATGAGTCGCAGCAGCATCCATATCTGTACCGGTGTCGTGTGCCGCAGATCCTGCACCACTGAGGTCACAGGCCGATACGGTGGTAGAGGTGGTGTCAGCTGACGCATTGGGCCAAAAGGGTACCTCGCCTTACGCTTTGGCCTGGAAGTGCTTCTGTCCAGTCACATGGAAGGGCTCTTTGCTGGTACAGGCATAGGTGTAGCAGGCAGCCTTTGTTGTATCTCCGACAATAACGTTTGGAGGGATGTGAGGATGTCCAACAACATGTCCCTGGGTGCTGGTTGAGGCATGAGTGGTGCAGATGGCAGTGGCCCCAGGCTGGAGCAACTCCTTAGGCTAGACGGTGGAGCAGGATCACCCTGTGGAGACCCCTCCATTGACACGGTCCCCAGGTCCCCTTCGTGGTCCGAGTAGTAGCCCTCAGGCAAATTGTCATCTGAGCTTGTGTAGATGTGCACAGACCCCCTTGCCAGGGCGGGGGGAAATTCCGCAGACAGTGGAGGCTCTCTGGCGCTCCCTGACTCCTTCAGGACAGAAGCAATAATGAGCACCTGACCAGGCATGTCAGCCGTAGTCATTGGCAGGGCTGCTGCTGAAGCTGTAAGTCGTGGAGTCAAGGACACTCGCGGGGTCACTGTTGTCTTGGTGGTGGAGACCATGGAAGTAGCAAGGCCTCCTTTCGATGATGTAGTGATGGTCACTGACTTGGTCATCAACGAGATCGTCGACAAATTAGATGGCGTGATTTCATCGACAAAGCCGTGATGTTGGTTGATGATGGTGCCGTCGACGGTGCGCAAGAAGAGCCACTCGAGGACCTCTGAATGGGGTCAGGCACTTCATCTTGGAAGGAGCGCCCTTCACAGGCAGGCTCACCATGGACATAGATGGAGATGGGGAACGTGTCCTTCCTGAACTGGGTCCCGCCGCGGCGGCGACCCTTAACATGATCCGTAGAGTGGTGCTTTGCCTTCTTGTGGACCCCCTGTGAAGGGTCGCCCTCAAAGGAACTCGACATCTTCTCACAGGGAGCATGCTCATGGGACTGGCTGGTCCTAGATGAGGCATGACTGTGCCCGGAGGCCAAGTCGGATGCCTTCCCCAACTTGACCCACGCCGGCAACCTGCTGTAATGGCCCGGATGCAGACAATACAAGAACTTCAGATGTCGATCCTCGAGATAGACATTGCGTAGTCCACATTTCACTCATATCTTGAAGAGACTCCTCTTCTCCCAGGCATCGTAGAAGGAGTAAGCAAATTAGGCCCAAGCCTGTCTCCTTGAAACGTGAAGAAAGAAACTGGCGATGAAGCAATGGATCCCCACTGTCTGTAGTCGATCAACAATCGACAGAGGAAAAAAAAGTCAGAGAAAAAAATAATATATCGGAAAATCTCAAAATAGTCAAAAACTCGAAGAGCAAAAAAAAGAGGACTCCCAAAACTGAAAGATGCACTAAAAATATGAATATAGCTACCAGGGGTGGAGCCTAGGGAGACGACTGTCGTAGGATGGGGGCAGTATGACCCAAAGGACAGCAATTGCTTTTCTTTTTATTACCAAGGATTCCCAGCCTGCCGACAGGGAATATTCATGAGCATGTGAATCCATACCAGACCTCATGCTGGAGAAATACACTTCACAGGGACGTTAACGCTGAAGCTCTGTAGTACTGAATATTCAGCAAAAGCTACATTGGCCCCATAACCCACCATCTGTGAAGGTGAGGAAAAATTGCCATTATGTGTGCTGAAACTGGTTTTATGTGCCAAGACACGCGGACAGTTTCGGCAATGAGCATGCACATTACTGTGAACAGAATGAAAGGTTAGCGCCATGCTGAGATCCTCAATGGTAAACCCATGTGCTTATTAGAAACTCCCTCATTATCAATAATACAGGGACACTTTTAGCTTCTGGATATCGCAGTATTGTCAGAAATTAGCTAACAGGATTTGCTACAGGAACCTGAAATGCCAAGTCACCAATTCAAGCCAGGTTTGTGGATCTACATTAAAAATCATCAGCAAAAAAGACTTTGTCTCATAGGTGGGGTGATAAATATGAGGTCCTTTTAGTCACCAAAATGGCTCTACACTGTAGCAATGTCCCAGCCTGGACCCATTCCCATCACCATCAACGAGCAATGCCACTGGCTGAAGCAACATCTGTAAAATCTGATGCTGGTTCTGTGCAGTCACTTGGTAATTCTTCTATAAACTGAAACTCAGATGAGAGGCATTTAATTACGTTTTCCTAATGATAAATAGAAACTGTTCCTCCAGTTGGAGTTAAGGAGCTTCACTATCGAGGAAGTTTGGAAGTGGCCCTTTTAGTAGAGGTGAAGCATTGCTACATGGCAGGGGAGAAATTGTGGTACTGATAATACATTCGATGGGGCCACTGAATGCAGGCTCTGCCAAGTGCCCTCATCCTGTAAGAGATTAACAAACCGGATCCCAAATGACTGGGAAAATGAAACACTTGCAAACGCAGCTCCAACCTGGGGCAAGAAAAAAGCGAGTATACTCGTCCTTTTTACATAGACTTCAATAATAGCCTGGCACTTAAGGGGTTAAAAATGTGTACAAAAAAATAAGCGGTCTGGGTGGCATAGACAAACACAAAAACTAACTTTACCTCTCGTTTTTCGACCAACCTCTAGAACAAGGAAGGTTGCACATGCAGCCAATTCTGTGGGTGATGGATGGAAGCACATCAGAGGTAAACCAAGCATGGATGAGGGAAGACTTTTTCCAGGCTGTGTTATTTTATTGAATAAGATTACTGAAGGCAGAAGAGACAGTAATGGCTCCTAGCCATTGTGAGCCATAAGAAGATATGGAAGTGCTAGAAGGCAGATATTTTGGAGATGAAATGGCCTGTTTACACAAACTGCCTGTGTATTGAACAATTTGCACCCTTATTCAGCGTGAACTTTATCACTCCCAAAGACTAAATTGCTGAAAGGGGCAATCATAATAAAATCACAGATGCCATGGTATGAAATGTTAAGCAATGTAACGTGTCCATGTGTACTATCATAAACGCTACATTTCACTCAATACTGTTCTTTGTGCCAATTATTTTCTGGTGACATCTCATTTTCCAAATTGTTCTACAGAAAAAGTGATACGACTGGTGCAGCATAAGGATGTGCTCATGGTCAAGAGCAGAGAAACTTGAATGGTTATATATGGGATGGTGTCAACTCTGTTCCTTCGGCATGGAATGTTTATCAGGGAGCGATTTATGAGGAGAGAATAGGTCAACCAGAGAAAATTGCAGGATTAGTAACTGGTTCACAACTGACCAAAATAGCTGCAAGCATGGGAGAACTCCACGCGATTGAGGATTTAAGCAACATCACATAAACCATACTAATAAGTCTCATATCAAACAATGCATTTGCAGTTTGAAAGATAGAAAGGGACATTGCCTGTGGAGAAGTGGAAAACTACATAATGACCGGCTAAAATCGATCCAAGATGATTTCAAGCGCCAGTATTAGCCGAGAGCGATGAGTGTGGAGTCTGGAGTCCCATCTCGTTTGTGGCCCTGGAGGAAAACATGGACGTTTTCCATCTGGCAGTGCAACCGTGAGGAGGCAAAATGCCCTTTCAAAGCCTATGGGCCTGTTCAAAGCACATGGTATCCAATGTACTGGGTAATGCCAGTGATGCCAGTGATCTGGCCAATCTGGAAGTGGGACTGCATAGTCCACCAAGTTATTTGAGGGATACATGTCCCGGGAGAACCCAGTCATCATGTTTTAAGCATGCCTGAAGTGAGATGAGATTTGTGGATCGGAATTGCAAATGACTGGACATTATGGTCAACAGTTGGGCCACAAATCCAATCTTTGGAGATAATGAAACCTGGTCATGTCGAACGATGAATTTAGTAGGAAGGAGTGACATTGGTTTGATGTCGAATGGAACTGAAATATTAATTGCAAATGACAGCTGCATACACCCAATGTAAAAACGACCGATGTGAACTTTATTTTGTTGACAACAACTGAGCGACATGATATTTTCTCGCTTGCGGGATACAGGTTTGAGTGTATTTGAAATACGCTGTCAATTTTAATTGGTCAATAATAATTACATATAGAGTTAATAACTAGTTAGAATTGTTACCCAAAGTACACAAATATGAGACTTTTTTATTTCAAGTGGCACATGACCACATTTTTAAATTAACACATCAAACAGTGACTCTTTGCACCACAATAGACATGTTGGTGCTAATTTTAAAATGGGTGTGGGAAATGGAGGCCGAAAAGAACGGTATAATGCATCTATGCCCCTATTTCCCGCTCCAGCCCATTTTCAAGGCACACAGGGCCACAGAGCTGAGTTTACATCTCTTCTGTGCTTTCCTCCTCCATCTTGTATGTGCACTGTGTTTATGCATATATGACATTTTCAAGCAGGTATAAAATAAATGGATTCCTATGGAATCCACTTCAGATTAGCACCTGCTTAAGAGAAGGTGGACTCCTGAGGAATCCATTAGTAAACACGGTTTGAAAAGCATAATGTGCAAGTGGAAGTGGCGTTTATGTTTTTATAAGACTGAGTAACACTAAGTGTATGCATTTTCTCATGGTTTTACTTTTCAGTTTTACACTACACCTTGTAACTGTTTAAAATTGCATGCAGGGGACACAATAGCACATAAATGTTAATGTTGGCAGCAGCAGTATGAAGTTTATTCAGAAAACAAATTCCATCAAACTTATAGTACAGTGATAGCGACTTTACAAACAGACAATCACATAGGTCCCCACAAATACAATAACATTACAACCATAAAAACAATGTAACAATAAATACCAAAAAAATACAAAATGCATCAGCTAATCTAAGATTTTTTGTCTTGGGCCATACCAAGTAGCCAGGCAACTGACTATCTGCCAAGATTGTATAAGATCAGATGGCAGTTTCTAAATCTCCAAATGCTCTCTTTCAAAGTTACGTCTTAGGGTAGGTCAGCAGTTATCGTGCCAGACAACGTTTTTGAACTATCCCTAGTATTATAAAAATAGAAAACAAAATGTCCCTCCTATAGGGATCTCATTATAAAAGCCATCCACAGGATTTCCAATATGTTTCTTTGGTCAGTAATGCCTTATCATGTGGCCAGACACCTAACCAGAGAAGAAATGGTTGCAATCATAATCATCCTCTAAAAATGACACATCTAATTCTTTATGCACATAGTGAGGGATTGAGGGAGTAAACCCAAGATATATTTCAAAAACGATTTTTCTAATGTTATTACTGGCCACATATTACCAGATGCCCACCCCATAACTACATCCTTATTCAGAGGCGTTGCCAGGGGGTAGCTGAGGGGGCTATAGCCCCGGGTCTTTTGGTTGTAGCCCCGGATAGAAGCTCAGGGGCTACAACCAAAAGGCTAGCTAGCCCTGAGTCCCGGCAATCCTGATATTAGCATAGCCCCGGATCTTTTACAGACCTGGCAACACCCCTGCTTATGTTTAGCTCTGTACACTCGAAGCCTCGATGGTACAGGTTGGGGTTTAAAAGATTTAGTAAACCTTTTCATTCCCTCATAGCTCTGAGACATCTTAGATGCCGGTTTACCAATTTGCACATTTCCATTAAAGCCAGAGGAAGAGGAGGCCACCAGGGGGCACAGGCAAAATGGCTGCCTGAGCTTGGAGCTCCGTCCTCACCTTTGGACTAATTGTGGTGATATTGAGCCCTGCAGCTCCTAAACTCCTGAAGGAACGACATTTTGAAGAGGGAAGCTGCGCTCACCCAGTGGAGCCCAGGCGGGGGAACTGGGGCTGTCCCTAGCCTGCTAACCAGGGCGCTCCCCTGCCTTTAACTCTTCAGACTCAACTGACCTATTTGTGGAAACAACAGGCTTCTTTAATTTTGGAAATGCACGACGTGCTGTTCTTTTCTCCTCTTGAAACAAACGAAATTTCTGTATACTTGTAGTCACAATCTATTCTGTTGTGGTACTAACAGAGTTTGGGTGCTTTCCCTGGGAGAAAGGACCCTATTGTCTTTGATTTAGGAAATTGTTTCCCCAAGTGTCTCATATCTTCACATCTCTCTAGTGTCTTACTGCCTCTCAAACTTCCCTATTCGCTTTTTCTTTCACTGTCCAGAAGGGAGGTTTCTTGATCAGACCTCCTTTGGAGCCGGATTTGCTCGCCTTCTTTGGCCTCTACCCCTGACAAAGAAGGCTTCCCTTGCAACCGTTTGCACGGTCGTTTGCCTTCCTGCTCATACGCTCTCTCTCCCATCCACTCGTCACTCACCTTTTTGCCAGTTGCTTTCTCTTCGGTGACTCACAGCTCCTCCGAGCGCTCCTCCCCCTTTCGCTCGCTCGGAGGACCTTGCCGACACAGCTACGTCAAGCCGCCAGCTGTTTCTTCACTCGACACTGGTGATTCGCTCGTAGAGTCGGGCCCTCTCTCTGCTCCCCTGAACAGCATTACTTCAAAGTAACCGCAGTACTTAGTAGACATGCCATGCACTTTTCTTTCCATCCTTTCTTACTTTTATTGCCCAGCTTATCCTACCAAGCTTTCATTGCCACAACAGCGCGTACGGAACAGCATACAAGCCACACTGGTCTTCATCTTCACTTCACCAGTTCTGGTTGCCGATACGCTAATTTCGGTGACAGATAACATATCCTGAGGATTCCAACTTGCGCTCGGATCCAAAACGACGTAAGTTTCACCGTGCTTCCTAGCACGCCTTCGCAGCCCACGCCTCTTCTCACGAGTACAAAGGCATCCAAAATGTTCGATTTGCAGATGTGATGCTTCCTGATCACGCCCTCCCACGAAACGTTCGATTTACAGACGCGATGCTTCCTGATCACGTCCTCCCACGCTTCCATGGTTCTTTACTCGAGCCCTTCCTCTCTACACCGCAAGCAGCTCAAACTCCATCGACGCTGGAATGTTTGCTTGCAGCATTCCAACTCATTGCTGACTCCTGTTGCTTCAATGATGACATCACCATTCCACACTACACTCCGGGGCACAGGCAAAATAGCTGCCTGAGCTTGGAGCTCCGTCCCCACCTTTGGACTAATTGTGGTGATATTGAGCCCTGCAGCTCCTAAGCTCCTGAAGGAAGGACATTTCGAAGGGGGAAGCTGCGCTCACTCAGTGGAGCCCAGGCGGGGGTACTGGGGCTGCCCCTAGCCTGATAACCAGGGCGCTCCCACACTGAGGCGGACCCTGCCAGGCCCACATGATACTGTGCAGGCCCCCCTGCCAACATGGAGCCAAGAGTGGTGTTTGGTGCGTGGTAGAGCTACGGGGCCCGGACCGGTGCTGCAAACCAGCTGGACCCCTGTATTGACTGGGAAAAGGAGTTGCCTGCCCACCTTGGGGTTGCGGCAGGTGGGCAGTGAAGGCCCTCTGCATCCGGCGCCGCCCATCATTGGGATGCAGGTGCCAGCACCTGGGGGACAGCTCCCCCTGACTCGGCTGTGTCCGGCACCGGCACCACTTGGGAGGAGCAGTGCTGTGCATAACAGGCCATAGCAGGGGGTGCCCAAACAGGATGTTGCTGCACAGTGAACACTTTGGAGAGTGCCTGTGGTGGAAGGAAAGGCAGCTGTGGTGCTCCAAGGTGGCCTAGGAGAGTATCTGCTACCCCCACACAACATCTGCTGTGATGCTGTGACGCGTGCTACGCCGCCCGGACCTGGGAAGGGTGTGAAGAGGACAGGGTACACAGCATTGTTCAGGCGGTGAGTGCCCCCTTCCCAGATGCACCCAGACTCAGAGGGACAACGTGGACTGGAAAGGTTTCAACAGTTGAGAAGAAGAACAAGTTACTTAACAACTGATAACGTTCTTTCGATTGGATGTTCCTCCAACATATTCCACATCTTTGACATGTAATGTCCACAGCTGTGTACTTCGGACTCTTTATCGGCAGAGGGCGTCCTGCGTCAACGGCGTCAGGTCGATGTCCCTCGAAGGCCTCCGTCGAGGGAGACATCACCTGTGGGATGTTTTGAGCCATTCCATTGTGCCCCACTGCATCACTTTACAAATGGTGAAAGAAACAGCCCAAAATGGATGCGCTGACTCCTGTGTGGGCCAAAATTTTGAAACTGCGTTTGGGTCCCAACCAGAAAATGGCTGCACACCCTGCCACACACAGTCAGGGGGGGGTGAAAACAGAGTTATTACTGCAGGAGCATGCCAGTGGGCTCTGCCACATCCAACATGGAGCAACACAGCAGAATTGTGCTGAAATCCGAAAATGCCTTTTAAAATGTTAGCTTTGCAACCTTCAAAAGTGCTGTTTTTGGCGCTAGATCCATTTATTTCCATCATTGAGATTAAAAGGGTACTGCAATGCCCAGGATCATCCAGTGTGGCTCAGAGGAACATGGCCTCATTGACTGACAGCTTTATAAAATGTATCTAAGGAAGAAGCAGCCCAGGAACCTTTGTTTTCATTTCCATGGGAAAAATGTGGCTAAAATTGCAACAATAACAGAACCAGCTGTGCAGAGAGAAACTCTAAAGAAAGGCTGGATACATGTATCCAGATTGCAAACAATCCCAGCACTCAAGGGAAGAAAAAATGCTGAATAAATTGTGTATGTGCTGCATAGGAAAATCGGATTTAAAGAGATCAGTCTGATGTGCTTTTTATGAATGAAGTGCAAAATCGCCTGTTGTGAAAGTATGTTTTGTTTGAAGGCTTAATTCTTTAGGAAATGTCAGAGGATTGCTAATGTAAAAATCCACCTATAAACTGTGTTCATTTTATATGTTTAAATGAAAGATTTGACAGTCCTCAGCCTGGGAAAGGTTGACACTTCGCTACTGGCAGGAAAGGACTAATTGCTGCTGGGTGGCCTCACATACTCATAACAATGCGCTTCATTAGACATTCGTCTTTGCGCCAGGCAAAGACAATAGAAGGCTTGGACACTCATCCTTCCAGGGGAGGGGCAGGATGCTGGGAGAGGCTTCTCATTGAACTTCAAAGGACTGTCCATTTGATCCCACTTGAGAAGGAAGAAAAGAAAACTCACAGATGAGTTTTGGATTTAAAATACTTATTTGCCACTGAACTTCAAGACATGTCAGCCCGAATAAGTAAACGAGTGAAAAATACATACATATAAATCTGAACTTATGCTAGCCATTTGAAGACTTGGTAGGATTTCTTACTTTGTAAGGAACCCAAGTTATGAAAAAGGACTAATTGCACAGAAACTATTAATGCTGCAAATCGAATATTGTGTACCCATGTTCTAGGGGGATTGCACATATATGTAACGAATTAGGAAATGTTAGGCCACATTTTTATGATTAAAATTGCCAAAATTCAATAGAAAGACAGAACCAGGTCCCACCGACTTGGGAGTTGGATGTAAATGTGGCCCACGCAATATGTCATTTATGGATCCAAATTTCTTAGAGGGCATAATTATATAAATAAATATTTGTGGGAAAGTTAAATTTTGGTACCAATAACTAAGGGAGGTTCCAAGTCACATCATAAAACATGACAGCCCTTTCTGTCATCAACCAGCAAGGCGGGAACTGTGCATTTGACCAATCATAGCCTTGTGGGTGTGGGCTGTAAGTCTGCCCCTACCATAAACTTAGTGATTTCATTTGGCATGATAAATAAGGGAACATCACAACAGAGACACACACTGATTCCTGATTCCATCCTGAGTTCCGCGTGGTGCCTTGTTCCCGAGTTCTCCATCCTTATTCCAGATTTCTTTGGCAAGCCAAGGCCTCATAATTGCTCAACTCCTAGGCCTAAATTCTGAAACCATCCCAAAACTTAAGGGAAGTAATTTTGATCCAGTTTGGCTTGCTACCATTAATGCTTGCCTGCTGAACTCGCCATCCCACTGATCTACAGTGTCCAGCAGCCAGAAGGGCCAGTCCAGTCCAGTCCAATCCAATCCAGTCCGAGGTGCCAGTCCAGTCCGAGGTGCCAGCCAGCTGACCTATCCCGCCAGAAGTGCCCTGCTGTCCGTAGACCCGATCCGTGATGACCAGAGCCCTTGACGGTCCAAAATCCTAAATTAAAGTGGACTGTAAGTATCACAGTAAACCATATCATATATTGCCTTCCATTGTCCTATCCCTATCCATAACCTATCCCATCTTTAATTTAAGAACCTGTAATATTGTCAGAACTATTCTTGCAACCCTGTTTGTAATTCCTAGTGTTAGCGCTGATTTTTTCTTCATTTTTGCTTTACTAGACCATAAGTCATTAGCGATGTTGATTAAATAAGTAATTCCCATAAAGAAAACAGGGTATCCACCACATGAAGGGTTAAAGTGGCCAAGTAACTGTGGAGATTCACAGGTGGCATTCTCGTTTTCTTAGCCATTAAATCTAGTTTAAGTAAAAGTAACCTGTCATTTTAAAACCGATTTTCTGTTTTTCTCTGTTCTTTTTTTCTAAAAACACCTCTCCTTCAAACTTGCACAACTTCCTCAATTTAATAGCTAGAGACTTAATTTCAACTCTGACTTAAACCTAAGACCTTTAGCTACATCCCCACCTAAGAACCACAGAAACAGTATATTTGACCAGTTGTTCTTAAAAACCGCATAGTGAAATGTAGGCGGAAATTCACATTTCTGCAAAAGTTTTACACGTGTGATTTCCAATTCAAAGTATTTCCAAACTTCCATTAAGATTCAAAGTGTGTACTGTTGCTCATATTATAGCTTATGTTTGTTAGGATCTTTTCAGTGATGCTCACATAGAGATTTATATCAGTTTAATGATTTTTGCACACTTTTCATTGCTTTGCTCATCCATTTTTCAAATGTCATTTTAAAGGTGTAACATTTCCGAATGTTTTTCTCTCTTGTTTGGGGCGGGAAGATTGTATTCAAACCCTGTACACTGTTCTTTATTCCTGAATGCCTGCTGCCTCCTTACATCTGTGTAGAATGGCTTCTTTGTGAGTTGAGAAATTTGCAGGGGGGATTCTTAACTTAAGCGCTATCCTTTCAACAAGCCAAAACTGTTCTTTACCCTGTGTTTTATATTCTGTGTTGCTATAAGTGAATTCAACTGCATTACCTACTTTCTTCTTTGTATTGTCACCCTATTGGTGATCACTGCCCCATATATTAAAACCTGTGTTTGATTTGAATTTTAATTAATAAATAAATATTACCTATTCCAACCAGCCTGACTCCTGGTCCATTGTGACCTGGGGATATTTTGAGAAGGGGTGTGATATGAGTGGTATATCACTCAGAATATTGAACCTATAGACACAATAAAATAAGGATTTCATTTATGAATTGCATGCTAGGCTGAGACCAGGGTGTATTGCCTGACAGAAATCCTTAACACACCGGATGTTATAAATAGGATGCACGGCACCCGTAGCCTCAGTTTTTTCCTCCATAACGTGTGACATGCACATATCCAATGCCTGCTTGACTGCACATAGCCTTAAGGAAATCTAAGCCTTAACCACATAGGAAACTCTCCAGAGGGGCAGGCTGGGAGGGCGATGTGGAATACGTTGGAGGAACATCCAATCAAAAGAATGTTACCAGTTGGCAAGTAAATTGTTCTTCGATTTGGATTGTGTCCCCCAATGTATTCCACATCTTTGACAGACCCCCAAAGCAGCACCAGAAAATGGAGGAGGGAAAAGAATTTAGAGTACCCAATCAGATGGCAGAACTGCCTTACCAAAGGCCATTTCTTGACCATGGATTGTATCCAGGGAGTAATGTTTAACAAAGGTGTGGATAGAAGCCCATGTGGCTGCATCACAAATATTCCTGATAGGAACTCCCTGCTGCAGGGCTGTGGAAGTAGCCACGCCCCTAGGGAATGAGCTTGCAACCCTTCAGGAGGGTCCTTGCCCGCCAAACGGTTACATTCAGTAATGGTGAGGATAATCCACCTGGACAAGGTCTGTTTTGTAACAGCCTGGCCCAATCAGTGACCAGCATACCCCACAAAGAGTTGATCGTCCACTCTGACCCTGGACATCCTAGAAATATAAAAGCTCAGAGTTCTCTTATGGTCCAGCCTATGGAGACGCTCCTCTTCCATACCAGGATGAGGAGGAGAATAGTAAGAAGGACAAACCACTTTCTGGCTCAAATGAAATTCAGACACTACCTTAGGTAGAAAGGAAGGACGTACCCTCAGTACAACTCTATCCTTGTGGAACACAGTAAAGGGTGGCTTAGATGAAAGTGCCTGCAATTTACTCACTCTGTGAGCGGAAGTAACAGCAACCAAGAACACTGTCTTGAAGGACAATAACCTCAAAGGACAAGAGTGTAAAGGTTCAAATGGAGCACCCATGAGGAATTTCAAAACCAAATTCTGATCCCAAACCGGCACCTGGAAAGGGGACGGCAGGAACACATTAGTGAGTCCTTTAAGAAATTGTGAAAACAAAGAAATCTTAAAGTAAGAACATTCTTCAGACGAGCGCTTGAAGATAGACAGCACCACCAGGTAACCTTTTTTGGTACCCACTTGAAGGCCCCTGTGGGCCAAAGAAAGCAAGAAAGACAACACCACAGGAATGGAACACTGGAAAGGATCAACATTTTGTCCTCTTAACCAGTTGCAACACTTACGCCAACGGCAACAGTACAGGGATTTTGTTGCTAGCCTCCTGGCCGAAAGCAACACCTCCATCATGTCATCCGGGAGGTCCCAATCCTTATACCTCAACCTTTCAGATACCAAGTGTGAAGGTTCAGAGTCCTGACCTCTGGATGGAGAACCTGACCCACTCGCACAAGAGCAGATCCTCTCGGTAGGGAAGACGGCGTGGAGGGCAGATGGACATGTCTAGAAGGTCCGGGTACCACACTCTCCTGGCCCAATCCGGAGCAATGAGGATCATGTGGGATCTGAACATCCACAACCTCCTTAACACTTGAGGAATGACTGGGACTGGAGGAAACGCGTAAAGCAGTGGGAATGACCAATCTACCACGAATGCATCTCCTAAGGCTCCTCTTGGACGAAATTCCCTTGAGCAGAATCTCTCGCACTTCCGGTTGGCACTGGTGGCGAAGAGATCCACTTGTGGGGTTCCCCAAAGGGAAAAGATCGCCAAAAGGACTTGCTGAGCCAACTCCCACTTGTGAGAGATCATGCTCTGTCTACTCAGAGCGTCCACCGCCGCATTCTCCTCTCCGGCCAGATGAACTGCTGAGAGCGAAATTCCTTGCTGGATTGCCCAGGACCAGAGCTGCATTGCCTCTCTGCACAACGGGAGTGACCCTATCCCCCTTTTTAGGTGAGGTAATACATGACCACTGTGTTGTCCGTCATGATCAGGACACTCTTCCCCCACACAGACGGCAGAAAAGCCTTCAAGGCCAGCCTGATGGCCCTCAGCTCGAACAGGTTGATGTGGAGTTTGGACTCCGACGGAGACCAACGACCGCTGGCAGTCAAGTCTTTGGCATGAGCTCCCCATCCTGTGAGGGAAGCGTCCGTCACTACAGTCACCTCCGGCCATGGTTGCCAAAATGGCTCCCACACAAGATCCTTGGAGACCAAGAGTGGAATCGGAACTACGACCACTGCATCTTGAGGACCCATTGTAGGGATCTCATCCTCAGCCAGGCCTCTGGCACCAGAATAATGCAGGAGGCCATGAGGCCTAGTAACCTTAAGTATTCGAAAGCCGGGGGACTCTGGGCATGTTGGAACTTGTCCACCATCTGCGCAATGTGATGAGCCCTTACCTTGGGAGGCGAGCACTTCTCCAAGGACGTGTCCAACACAGCCCCGGTGTACTGGAGCTGTTGGGAAGGTGTCAGATGCAACTTCTTGAAATTGAGGGAGAGGCCCAGTCTGTCGAGGGAGCGGCAGGTGAGACCGAGTTGATCCAATGCTTGTTTGGGAGAACGCGCACGTATCAGCCAGTCATCCAGGTAGCGGTAGACGTGAATCCCCCCTCGCCTGAGACACGCTGCCACCACCACTATTAGCTTGCTGAAGACCCTCAGGGCGGAGGTCAATCCGAATGGCAGGACCCGAAACTGATATTGCGAGTCACCAGCCGCCAACCTCAGGTACTTTCTGTGCTTGGGATGGATCTGCACATGAAAGTAAGCATCCTGTAGGTCCATAGACACCAACCAATCCTGAAGTTGAAGGGCCTGGAAGACTTGAGAAAGAGAGACTATCTTGAACTTGTCCTTCCTGAGAAGTTTGTACAACCAACACAAGTCCAGGATGGGTCTCAATCCCCCACCTTTCTTTGAAATAAAAAAATATGGGGAATACCATCCCTTGTTCCTCTCTGCTGCAGGCACCTGTTCTATAGAGCCTTTCTCTAGCAGGGTCAAGATTTTTTTCACAAGTAGTGGATCTGGAAGCTTCAAAGCGAGTTTCCCAGGTGGATTGTCATGAGGCCGCTTTAGGAAGGGAAGGCAGTAGCCGTGGGCTATTGTATCCAGAATCCGCGCATCCGAAGTAATAGCTCGCCATTCTTCGAGATGCTGAGACAGTCTGCCCCCAACCGGCGAACCATGGGACATGGCCTCATGACTGTTTTGGAGTAGCTGTGGCAGCGCCTGAAGGCAAAGAGACAGCTGCCTGAGTGGCATTGGCACCTCTTTTTCCCCGACCACCACGGGTACTTTTACACTGACCCCTTTGACTCGCGGCTCCTCTCGTTCTACCAAAGGAGGGGTAGTAACGAAAAGAACCTCCCATCCACTGCTGTCCTATAGGACGAAAAGGCAGAGGTTGACGCACAGCAGCGCTTAAAGATTTCACTGCAGCTTTTGAGGTCTTCAACCTCTCAAGGCTCTCATCAGCCTTGCTGCGAAACAAATGCGCGCCATCAAAGGGCATGTTCAAAAGACGGGCTTGCACATCCAGGGAAAACTCTACTTCCGCAACCATGCAAATCTGCGTATAACGGTGCTCGCAGCCATGGACTGGCTAACACTGTCGGCGGTGTACAAACCCGACTGAAGGGTTTCACACATGGCATCCTTGCCATCTTGCACAAGAGCAAGGAACCCTTCCCTTTCTTCCCCCTTGGGAATATGCTCAGCCGCAAGAGAAGTCTTAGTTACTTACCTGTAACTGTACCAGCATTGGTATATTTCATAGATTCACATGCTTGAATCATCAGACTGGGAATCCTCTGTGATAAAAATAATTATTAAAATTGTTTTAATATACACACAATGCATGTACATAGCCCATTATGGCCTATGAGCCATTCTATTGTCTAGTCCCTCCACCTCACTTTGGTCCTTTATGACCCCCAACCAATGAGGTGGCAGGGCTTAAGCTCCGCCCCAGGCAGCCATCTTCAGTTTTTGAACCGTAGGAATTACAGTATGATGGGTACTGAGCGTAGGAGCAGTCTCTTAGGGGAGGCGGGTGGGCGCATGTGAATCTACGAAAGATACCAATGCTGGAGAAGAACAAGTTACTTACCAACTGGTAACGTTCTTTCGATTGGATGTTCCTCCAACGTATTCCTCATCTTAGATGTATTCCATCCAGCTTTGCTGCTCGTCGGAAATTTTTTCGGCAGAGGGCGCCGTGCGTCAATGTCATCGAGCCGATGGTCTCTCGAAGGCCTCTGTCGAGGGTGACGTCATCGGATATATAAGTACCACGCGCGGCACCCGTTGGCCTCAGTTCTGTTTTTCCATTTTCACCTTTGATTTTGTACTGTGTAGATTGTGCCGGCAGACAGGTATCAGCCTTGCGAGAGTTGAGTTGGCAATAACCTGGAAAAATCTACAGAGGGGTAGGCTGGGAGGGCGATGAGAAATACGTTGGAGGAACATCCAAGCGAAAGAACGTTACCAGTTGGTAAGTAACTTGTTCTTCGAGTGGATTGTGTCCTCCAACGTATTCCTCATCTTAGATAGACTCCCAAAGCAGTTTGGATAATTTCTCTGGAGGAGGGGTTAGATTTTTCAATGCCCTTAGATGGCTGAATATAGTACTGCTTTACCAAAATTCAGCTCCTTAGACTGGGAAGTATCCAGACTATAGAATTTTGAAAAGGTGTGCAGTGAAGACCAAGTTGCTGATTCACAAATGGACCTTATTTGAACACCTCTTTAAAGGGCTGCCGAAGAGGCAATGCCTCTGGTGGAATGAGCCCTCAACCCTTCTGGTGGATCTTTTTGTGCTAATCTGTAGCATTCTGAAATGCAAAGCACAATCCAGCGTGATATTGTCTGTTTTGTCACCGATTGACCCAATTTCCTTCCGGTGTAGCCGATAAACAGTTGGTTGTCCACTCTAAGCTTGGAAAGCCTAGTGATGTAAATGCTTAAAGCTCTTCTTGGATCCAACCTTTGTAATCTTTCCTCCTCCTTAGTAGGATGAGGTGGAGGATAGAATGCGGGTAAAACAATTTTCTGACTTAAATGAAAATCAGATACTACTTTAGGTAAAAATGAGGGTTTAACCCTCAACACAACTCTGTCCTTATGGAACACAGTATAGGGTGGCCCAGAAGACAGTGCCTGCAATTCGCTCACTCTTCTTGCAGATGTTAAAGCAACTAGGAAAGCAGTTTTCCATGTGAGTAATCTTAATGGACAAGTTTTCAAAGGCTCAAAAGGAGCACACATTAAGAATTTTAGAACCAGATTGAGATCCCAAATTGGCACTTGGAATGGGTAAGGAGGAAACACATTAGTGAGTCCCTTTAAGAATTGCACTACCAAAGGAATTTTGAAATAGGAGCATTCTTCCGACGAGCGCTTGAAGATGGAAAGCGCTGCAAGATAACCTTTAATGGTACCAACATTTAGACCTCTATGCGCTAGGGACAAGAGGAAGGACAGTACTTCCGGAATAGAACATAGAAAAGGATCGACATTCTTTTCTCTGCACCAGTTGCAAAACTTCCTCCAACGGCAACGGTATAGAGATTTTGTTGCTGGCCTTCTTGCCGAAAGCAACACCTCCATGACGTCATCTGGAAGGTCCCAATCCTTGTATCTCAGCCTTTTAGATACCAAGCGTGAAGGTTGAGAGTTTTGACCTCTGGATGGAGAACCTGAGCCTCCATTTGTGAGAGAAGGTCCTCTCTCTGAGGAAGACGTACTAGGGGACAGATGGACATGTCTAGAAGGTTCCGAGTACCACGTTCTCCTGGCCCAATCTGGGGCAATTAGGATCATGCGGTTCCCGAACCGTCTCAGTCTGCTGATGACCTGAGGAATGACGGGAATCGGAGGGAACGTGTACAATAGTGGGAAATTCCACTCCACCACGAATGCGTCTCCCAGGGCTCCTCTCGGGGGAAATTCCCTTGAGCAATACCTTTCGCACTTCCTGTTGATTCCGGTCGCAAATAGGTCTGCTTGAGGGGTTCCCCAAAGGGCAAAGATCTCTTGAATGACTTCCTGAGCCAGTTCCCATTCGTGGGACACCATGCTCTGCCTCCTCAGAGCATCTGCCGTCATATTCTCCTCCCCGGCTAGATGAACTGCCGTTAAAGAGATTCCTTCCTGAATTGCCCAATACCAGAGCTGCATTGCCTCTCTGCACAGAGGTAGTGACCCTACACCACCTCTTTTGTTTAGATAATGCATAGCCACTGTGTTGTCTGTCATTATCAGGACATTTTTTCCCCTGACAGATGGCTGGAAAGCTTTCAGCGCTAGTCTGATTGCTCTCAGCTCTAAAAGATTGATGTGTAGTTTGGACTCCGATGGAGACCAACGACCGCTGATTG
The DNA here is from genome assembly GCF_040938575.1 of Ambystoma mexicanum. Classification (NCBI taxonomy): domain Eukaryota; kingdom Metazoa; phylum Chordata; class Amphibia; order Caudata; family Ambystomatidae; genus Ambystoma; species Ambystoma mexicanum. The sequence continues at coordinate 878,946,889 of NC_090924.1, read as the reverse complement.
TCAGATCGTTGGCATGAGCTCCTCACCCCACGAGTGAGGCGTCCGTCACTACTGTGATCTCTGGCCATGGTTGCCAAAAAAGTTCTCCTTTTAGGATGTTCTCTGTACAAGTCCACCATAGAAGATCTTGTCGAACCTTGTTCGGAATCTAGAGAAGATCCGTCATTTGACCTGAGAACTGGGACCACTGAATCTTTAGAGCCCATTGAAGGGTTCCCATCCTGAAACGTGCCTCTGGCACCAGGAAGATGCAGGATGCCATGAGGCCGAGAAACCTTAAGAAGTCATAGGCCTGGAGATTTTGGGCATTTTGGAATTTGGAAACCATCTGAAGAATGTCTCGAGCCCTCGACTTGGGAAGCAAGCTCTTTCCCAAGGATGTGTCTAATACAGCTCCTATGTACTGGAGCTGTTGGGAAGGTGTCATTTGAGACTTCTTGAAATTTAGGGAGAAGCCCAGTCTGTGGAGGAAGTAGCAGGTGACTTTCAGATGATCCAGTGCTTGTTCGGCAGAACGTGCCCTGATCAACCAATCGTCCAGGTAGGGGTAGACGTGAATCCCCCCTCTCCTGAGGTGCGCTGCCACCACTACCATTAACTTGGTGAAGACCCTCGGGGCGGAGGTCAATCCGAATGGCAGGACTCGAAACTGATAGTGTGATTCGCCAACTATGAACCTCAGGTATTTTCTGTGCTTGAGATGAATCGGCACATGAAAATAAGCAACCTGGAGGTCCAATGACACCAACCAGTCCTGAAGTTGAAGGGCCTGAAGGATATGAGAAAGGGTAACCATCTTGAGCTTGTCCTTCCTGACAAAACTTGTTCAAGTTTCTTAAGTCCCAGACGGGTCTCAGTCCTCTGTCCTTTTTGGGGATCAAAATATACGGGGAGTACTGTTAGGCAGAAACCTGTGCAGTTCCATCTGGAACCACAGCAAAAGATTTAGGACTACATGTGTTTGGCAGTAAACCCACTTGGTAGCAGTCTGTACCACACAGATTCACTTGGTAGCTGTGGCTGAGCAGTCAGACTTCCCTCAAGAAGAGTTAGGCAGTATACAGAGTATTCACAATAGGTCAAGAGCACACAATAGAACAAGTAAACACTGACCAGGGCTTGGTGTAAAAGAGATATAATTATTTATTTAAAACCATATCTAGAAAAACACACAGGCACTAATAATAAGCAATTCAAAAACACGGTCACTAAAAGATATACACTCCCTTAAAAGAATATTATACAAGTCTTAAGTAAACCCCCACTTATTTTCAGACTGCGGGTTGAGCGCTTAACGTGGATGGCAGTCTAATAGTTCGTTTTAAAAAGGGAGAGAAAAGCAGAGAACAAATTGAAACAGATCCCAACACTTTTTCAAAAACACAACAAGGGAGGAAGGCAAGGTAAACCGTGAAGTTACAATTCAAGAGGCCGGATCCACTTTCAGAGAATCCAAACGAAATGTGTCCAAGGTCACACGGTTGCAGTGCACGAAGGTCTTGTAAAGGTTCAAAAAGGAGTTGGACCACACAAAGGGACCAGTTAGAGGGTCAAGGCGGCCCGCCCAGTCCAGAAGGTTAAGGAGTTATTATTACCTTGTAGCAATCTTTAGAAAGGGAGGCCTGGCGGACACGGTACCTTAAAGTGGTGAGAACGCTCCAGCTGGGGCAGTTGTTCCTGGCAGCGGGTGCAAGTCGGTGCTTCGCCCGGGGGAAGAGAGGATCTCGTCGTGGAGGAAGACAGGAGTCCGTTGCACTGCCAGGGAAGAAACCAGCCGCGGAGTTTCTCAGGTACAAGGAGCGGTCCGGTGATTCGCGGTTCAGTGGCGAGTGGCTATCCAGCTGCCGGGGTGCTTGGCACGGGCAGTTCAACCACAAACCGGGCTGGGGTGCGAAGAAAGAAAGGAAAACTGGTTGTGCCCACCAGTCAGGGGAAGAAGCCTGTCCAGCCGGGAGATCTTCTCTGTCGTCGCGAAGTGGTGAGTCGGTTCTGCAGGGCTCCACCGATGGTGTCATCGTGGTAGGTCGGTTCAGCTTCTCCCTCGTCGGATTCTCAGGTCCTGTGGCGACTTCTGAAGTTCCAGTCCCCAAAGCCCTGCTTTTATGCAGAAAACCCCCATTCACTCAGCCTAGCTGTCACTCAAACATGCTAAGTGGTGAGCCGGCCGGCTCACCACTTGGGCCAATCACACAAGAGTGCGACCTGAGTTACCAAGGTAACTCGGTCCAGGGTGCCTAAACCCCCTCCCACACCCCCTGTGGTACCCAGACAGAGTGGCACCACTTTTGGAGGCTTCTGTAGAGAAGCCCGCCAAAAAAGTGGAACAAAGGGCTCGACTTGGGTTGGAGTCACAGAAGAGAACACAAGGCTATGAGAATTAAATAATTAAAGTTGGTAGCCTCGGACAATGGGAAAATCCCATAGGAAAATATTTGCGGTCGAATATAAAAAGTAGTTTCCACTGCCACCAGCCAAAACTCTATCAGGGGGGACGGAGACGTGCCCCCTCGACTAACAGACCCCGGGGCAATCGAATTGCCCCGACCAGTACTTCCACAATATGATGGTTTGTACTGGTTTCTGTTAATAATTTGGGACTAGTAAAGCCAATGGTGACTTTACATGCCCTGGGAGACAGTAGTCAGTCCCAGGGTATGGAGTCTATGGTGGGGTGTCACTATGACACCCCTGTGTTACTGCACAGAGGGTGCTGTGTAACACACATAGGAAAAACACGTGAGACCCTATGGAGTAAAGGACCCCATAGCCCATAAAACACATTACCAGTCAAAGGAATACCATTAATCATGTCCAAGAGTGGGAGGAAAAGAGCCTCACTCTTGGCAGGAGGAAAAAAAAAAACTCCAGAAATCCAGCAAAGCTGCTGGGGGACTCACTAGGTTAGGAAATTCAGCCTAAAGAGAGAATTCTCCCTAACAAGTACCATTCCTTGTTCTTCTCCGCTCCAGGTACTGGTTCTATAGCATCTTTCTCCAGTAGGGTTAGAACTTCCTGCTGTAGGAGCAGGTCTGAAAGCTTAAAAGGGTGTCTCCCTGGTGGATTGCATTGAGGTTGCGTTAGAAAAGGAAGGCAGTAACCTTGGGCTATTATTTCTAGAGCCCAAACCTCTGAAGTAATGGCTCGCCATTCTTGCAGATGCTGTGACAGCCTGCCTCCTACAGGTGTTTTGTGATGCAAGTCCTCAAAGTGGTTTTGTGGCGGTTGTTGCAGCCGCTGATGGCAAAGGGGCTGCAGCTGGAGCTGCACGTTTTGCTCATCCACCACGAGTGGCCTTTTTCTATCCCCTTTGACTGGTCATTCCTCTTGCCTTTCGATATGAGGAGTAGTAACGAAAGGATCGTCCCCTCCACGATTGTCCTGGCGCATGAAAAGGCTGAGTTTGCCTAATAGCTGCCCCTAAAGATTTGGCAGCTGCTTTTGAGGTCTGCAATCTCTCAAGGCTCTCGTCAGCCTTGCTGCCAAAATGGTGAGACCTGTCAAAGGACATGTTCAGAAGGCGGTTCTGTACGTCCGGTGCGAAACCCGACTTCCGTAACCACGCAAATCTGTGCATTACTGTGCTAGTACGCATGGACCTGCTTACACTATCCGCAGTGTCCAATCCTGCATGGCCATCCTTTCCATCTCTAACGAAGGCTAGGAACCCTTCCCTTTCGTCCCCTTCTGGTATGTGCTCCGCCGCCATTGCGATGTACTCCCACAGAGTGCACAAAAAATTTGCCAGGGCACATGTGGAGTTGGCAGATTTTAAAGCCATACTCCCAGCTGAAAATACCTTCCGTGCCCAGCCACTCACACGCTTATCGTCCCTGTCTGCTTTTCTTTTTTTTTGAGGGATAGAAGGGTACGCAAGTTTGTTAGAAGCTGTGGCTGCCTGTATGACCAGACTCTCGGGAGTGGGATGTTTGGACAGATAGCCGGGGTCGCTACTGGCAGGGCGGTATTTTGAGGTGAGGGATTTATTTACCGGAGGAATAGAATCCAGAGTTTCCCAATTCTTGGCCACCCTATTTTGCAGGGCTACATGAAAGTGTAGTGCTGGGTCTTCGGTGGGACCATGGTCCAATATATCTGTCAAATCATCCTCAATGAATTGGACTGCTGGTCTAGCCCATCCTAAGTAATCTAATACCTTCGTCATTAACTGATGGTATGATGGACTGGCATGCTCTCCTGGTTCTGGTCTGCCAAAGTCATTTTCAGGAGATGTGTCAATGCCACTTGCATTGTGTAATGATTCCACCAAATCCCTCATTCTGCTTTCTTTTGAAATCAGGCATTCTGGGACATTTGGGGTGCCATATTCTAGCCCAAAAGGTACATTCTCCTCATCAGATCTTTCCTGTTCCTCAAAAATTGAGGTCAGGGACTTGAAAAACTCCTTCCTGAGGAGAGACTTGAAAACCTTCTCTGGGAGAGGAGGAGGAAGAGGTGTATTACAGGGCTCTGAGGGTATTACAGGTCTTGTAACCCTGTCTTTCCCTTTTTCTGGCTGGCCTGGCTTGGCTGGAGTCTTTGGCGCCGAGGTTTTAGGGGTCGACGTCGACAAGGGCGTCGATGGCATCGATGAAATAGTGGTCGTCGACAGAGCCTGCTTTGAGGGCGTCGAGGCGCTCTTTGAAGATTTGCCCTTCGAGGTGCGTTGCGTCTCGGACGGCGTTGGTGACCTTGATCGGTTGACTCGACCAGTCCTTTTCGCTCGTCGTCCTGGAAGGTTCCCTATACTTCCTTTTTCGATCACTCGGGCTTGAGGGCACGCGAGTGTCGGAGCGATGACGCTCCCGGCCGGCTTCCGAAGAAGGCGTGGACCGAGGCTTCGCTTTCTCAAACACCTCCATCATTTTGACCCTGAATGCTTCCCACTCTTCGGAGGACGAATGTTTTGTGGGGCATTTTATCCTTTTTGGGGACTCGTCTGAGGACGAGGTGGAGGGGGACCTGTGGCGTTGTTTCTTCGTTTTTTTCATCGAAGATGACGAGCGATGGGAATCGCTTCGGGACCTGGACCGATGCCTTTCGCGTCGAGGAGATTTCTCCTCACGGGACCTCGACTTGACGCTAGAGGCTTTACGGTTGGGTTTGCGACCTACCTGTAGTTTTTCCCTCCTTTCTCGCAAGGCCTTCCCCGTCATCACCTGACACTTCGTACAGGCCTCCATGTCGTGGCCTTCTCTGAGGCACCACAAAACACTCTCGGTGCGGGTCTGTGATCGACATTTTTGAACCGCACGACTTGGACTTTTTGAAACCCGATCTCGGGGTTGTGGTCGGCGACGATGATGAGGACATATTTGTTTATTTACTATTTCTTCACAGAACTCGAGGCGCGTCGAATCTCCGGAGCAACGTATACTGCGGAAAAACGAAACTGGGGCCAATGGGCGCCGCGCATGGTACTTATATACCCGATGACGTCACCCTCGACGGAGGCCTTCGAGGGACCATCGACTCGACGACATCGACGCACGGCGCCCTCTGCCGAAAAAATTTCTGAAGAGCAGCAAAGCTGGATAGAATACATCTAAGATGAGGAATACGTTGGAGGACACAATCCACTCGAAATACAGTTACAGGTAAGTAACTAAGACTTCTCCAGCATTGGATCTTTCATAGATTCAGATGCTTGAATAGAATACCAAGCAGTTAAAAACATGCCACCATCAATATACATATATGCACAAATACAGAAAAAACATTTCTCCTCAAATCTTTACAATGCAGCAACACCTTATGCAAAGAGGTGGCAGAGCACTGCCTGTCCAGCTGCAGTTTATTTGTTGGTATCTTCAGCCAGGCAATGGTGTTTAGCGAACGTGTGCAGAATGCTCCACGTGGCAGCTCTGCATACGTCCTTCAAGGCCACCCCTGCGTAGAACGCTGTTGACACCGCTCGCCTTCTGTTCGAGTGTGCTGAAGGCGGTTTGGGAAGAGGGTCGCCTTTAGTTACATGGATGTGTGCTGATGCAAGAAGAGACCCAGCGCACCAGACCTTGTTTGGAAATATGGTGGCCCTTTGTATGGCCAGAGAAGGCGATGAACAGTCTATTTGAAGAAGGGAGCTCTCTAGTCCTTTGCAAATAAAACTTTAAAACTCTTGCTATGTCCATAGAATGCAATGTTTGTTCTGCTTCCGAAGAATGATTCTGGAAGAAAGTTGGTAAGACAATGCGTTCTGTGAGCGTCATTTCCGATACTACTTTTGGGAGGAACTTAGGATGCGGTCTCAAAATTACACGGTCCTTATGGAAAAAGGTGAAGGGAGGTTCAGATGATAAGGCTTGTAACTCACTGATTCTCCTGGCCGAAGTAATGCCTATCAAGAAAGCCGTTTTCCATGACAGAATTTTATGTCGCACCTGTGAATGGGCTTGTATGGAGGCTCCATGAGGGCTATTAGCACAGTGTTCAAGCTCCAGGTTGGAACCGGCGTGGGCGTAGGCGGGTATGTACGCAAAAGTCTTTTCGGGAAGACCTTAACGGCTGGAAGGGAGAGGAAGGACTGCCTCTCCGGGCCGTCGTGTATGCCGCAACGGCTGATAGGTGGACCTTGATCGAAGACAGTGAAAGACCTGCTTTGACTAAGTGCAATAAGTAGGGAAGTACTTGCTCAACCGAGGCGATGAGAGGATCAATAGCATATGTCTCACACCACTCGGAAAAACGAGTCCATTTCCTAGTGTAAGTGATGCGTGTCGAAGGAGCTCTTGAGGCTCTGATTATGTCCCAGCATTCCGGCAGATTGAGATTCATCAGCTCACGCTGCTCAGGAACCAGGCCTTGAGAGACAGGCTCACTGGATCGTGATGGAGGACCTTGCGGTTCTGTTGCGTCAATAGATACTGATGCACTTTGAGGTGAATCTGGGGCCATCGGGACAGGTGCTTTAGGGTCGAGTACCAGACCTGCCGTGCCCAGTCCAGTGCAATTAGGATCATAGCACACCTCTGTTCTTTCAGTCTGCGTAGTATCCTGGGAATGAGGGGAAAGGCGGCAAAGGCATATAGGAATTTCCCTGTCCAATCCACTGAGAACGCGTCTCCTACTGACTAGCTCTCTGGGTATCTGGAGGCGAACATTTTGCATTTATTGTTGGCCCTGTTGGCAAAAAAATTGAGCTGTGGATGGCCCCATAAGGCAAAGATCAGTTGGGCTTCCTTCTCGTCCAGCTCCCACTAGTGGGAGGACGTTGTAGTCTCTGCTTAGTTTGTCCGCTAGGACATTGTCCAGTCCAAGAAGGTGTTCCGCCTTGATTTGGACTCTGTGGTGCACTGCCCATGCCCATAGTAGTTGAGCTTCTTGAGATAAGATCTCTGATCTCGTGCCTCCTTGCTTGTTTGTGTAGTGCATGGAGGTTGTGTTGTCTGTCTGTACAGTGAGTACCTGTCCTGCCACTACCGGAAGGAAAGCTTTCAGTGCCCACCGTATGGCCCTGAGTTCCAACACATTGATGTGGAGTTGGGACTCCTGGGTTGACCAAGAGCCCTTGGTTTGTAGGTCTGCAAGATGAGCGCCCCAGCCTGAAAGACACGCGTCCGTCCTGAAAAGAAGGGTCGACGTTGGTGCCTGAAACGGCATCCCTTGTAAAAGGTTCTGCGGAGCATTCCACCATCGAAGAGCTTTGTGCAGCGTCGTTGGAATCTGGACAATGTCCTCCCAAGAGCTGAGAGCTTGTTTCCATTGGTGGTCCAGTGCCTCCTGGACAGGCCTCATGCGAAGCCTGCAATTTGGTATGAGGAATATACATGAGGACATCATGCCCAGGAGGGATTTGTAAGAGCGCACCGATGTTGTTTCTCTCCCTAAGTACCACGAGGTCAAGCAGAGGATTACTGTTGCTCTTTCTGCCGACAGTCTCACCCTGGGAATGTTGGTGTTGAGCTCGGCTCCCAGGAAAGAGACTGTCTTGCTGGGAACTGGGCAGGATTTTGCATTGTTTATGGCGAAACCTAACCCTCTTAAGAGATTTGTCGTCTTTGAGACTGCCAAGCGTGCGCTTGAGGCGGAACTTGCTCTCATCAACCAGTCGCCCAGATATGGAAAGACTTCTGTTCCTGTCCTCCTGAGTTTTGCAGCCACTGTTGCCAGGTATTTTGAAAAACTCTTGGTGCCGATCTCAGACCCAACGGGAGCACTCGAAATTGAAAATGAAGATCGCCCACAGTGAACCTGAGGAATTTTCTGTGTGCTTTGTGGATTGGTACGTGGAAGTAGGCGTCCTCCAAATTTAGAGTGGCCAAGAAATCGTGCCTGTTCAACAAAGGGAGCACTCCTTGTAAAGTTATCATCTTGAAATTGATGCGCTTGATATATTTGTTTAGTGCTGTCAGGTCCAAGATGGGTCGCCCTTAACCATTCTCCTTTTTGACGAGGAAGAAGTGGGAGTAGAAACCCTTTCCCCTTAGAAAGTTAAGGTACTGGCTCTTTGTGCAGCAACTTCTGGATTTCGGCCATGACTTGTTTTAACATATGAACCTTGCGCGGAGTCAGGGTCAAGGAAGGAGGCTGGTCTAGAAATTCCAAGGTGTGCCCCTCGCGGACCACTTGCAACACCCATTTGTCTGATGTTATTGACTGCCAGCGTTGGTAGAACTGGCTCACCCTTACAATAATGGGGAAACACGTGTCGAGGAATCCAAAGAATCTCCACAAACTATATGCATCATGGACCTTACAAAAGGGACCTAGCGGGATCTAAAGAATCTCAACAAACAAAGTGTGCTATGGACCTTATCTAAGGGATTTAGAGATTTTCAACAATCAACTCTTGAACTACGGATCCTATTGCTCATAGAAATACGCATAAACCTAATTGGGCAAAGTAAAGACAACAAGAAATCACAATACCCACCTTCAACAATGAAGTAACTTAACTGTTAAGGACCTCTAAGGATTTCGCTCACAAAAATAGTTTTCTCCTTTTTTCTTTTTGAACTCCTACTGTGAATTAACACTAGGGTTTTCAATAAAATCCATAATTGTTTGAAACTCTCTGCTCATGCTTGGCTACTTTATACTTGTTTAGATTATTAGAAGTCTGTAGGTGCTATAGGTAGTACCCACCTCTCCTTTCTTTTTCTCTGGCTCACCCTTCACCCCAACGGGGTGTGACGTTGAAGGGGAGGAGCTGGACTGTCAGTTTTGTTTGCTCTGCGTCTTCCCTTGAGCGGAGCCCCACCTCCCTCTCTGGCTGTATTTATTGGAAGACCGGTACTTGGTGTCCTGGTATGAACCACCTTGTGACTTCTGACCATAGGAAAGATGGTTAAAACCTCTGTATTTCGAGGATGAACCTTGAAAAGGACAAAAAGACTGGCGATCTGTGTCTTTATCGTGCTGATGGCACGTGCCGTGTCTGTGTCCGTTTTGATTCCTTTGAGGTGGTCATCGATCTTTTTCCTGAAGAGTTCTTGACCATCAAAGGGCGTGTCTAATATCTGAGCTTGGATGTCAGGTCTGAAATTGGTAGCCTTCATCCAGGCCTGCCTTCTCAGCACTGTGCTGTGGGCCATCTGCCGGAAACCTAACTCTGCCACATTGACTGCTGCGTCAATCATGTAATCCGAAGCTGCTTCCCCATCGGTGATAATCGACGTGGCTTCCTCCTGGAGTTCTACAGGTAGATGTTTGGTCAGCTTGGACATGTGGAGCCAAAGCTCGCGGTCAAACCTTGTCGTCATGGCCAGCGCGTTGCCCGCTCTCATGGTAAGCGATGCTGATGCGGATACTTTCCTGCCCATCACCTCTAGTTTGCAACCGTCCTTTTTCCTAGCTGCCACTGTGATGACTGAGTCCAGTTTTGTATGACCTCGTAGACAAAGAGGTGCAGACTCAGGGGGCTTGTATTTTTTCTCAGGCCTGGAAACTAGAGCCGGAGTGGATAGGGGTGTCACCAGTTTCTTGGATCCGGACTCCCAAATGGTGTTGAGGAGAGGAATGGTACAAACAGTTCTCCTACGTTTGTCCCTGTGCTCATAAAGCACTGACTTCTTCTCCTCCGATGTGACCTGTAACTGAAACAATTCTGCGGCTTTGCCCATGATAGTATGAAAGGAGATTATATCATCCAGTGGTGAAGAGCCACCCAGAGAATCTTTCTTCCTGGGCTTTTCGACAATGTAATTGTCCCATTCGCTAGTATCAGGCTCTTGCGTAATCTCGCCTTCTTCCAGTTCTGAAAATTCTCTGAAAGGCTCTTCCTGCCAGTCTGAGACCGAAACAGAGGATGGTACAATCGCTGGCTCTCTAACTGGAGATCTTGTTCTATGTGACGAGTGCCCTGCTCCTAGATCTGCGTGGTGGTTCTGGTGAAAGCACCCTTTTCTGTGGCCTATTCCTGGAAGGCAAATGTCTTGGCGTGCTTTGTCGAGGTGAAAAATCCCTCTGTGGGGGGGGTTGGCTCCCTCGGTACAGCTGACTTTCTTTTTTCATTTTGACGTCTGTTGAACTCCTCAATGATCCTTTGCATTGATAACATGAGCACGGGATCATAAGGATCAGCAGGCACCTCTGTAGTAGGTTGCCAAGGAGGACTGTGTTCCTTAGGTGTAAGACAATGCTGTTCTTCAACAAACTCAGTGTCTGAAAACTCCACCTGCAGAATGCCGTCAGGTAGCTCTGGCATTTCTCTTAAGGGAGATAATTGTGTTCCTTGAGGTTCGTGTTGTGTCTTGACTGTCGTGTAGTCAGAAGATTCCTCTGTCCACAAGTGCCGCACATAGAGAATCTAAATCATTCTCTGTACAACTTTTGAGGCCACAGGTGGGAGATGATCTTCCGGAACCGTGGACCTCTGGGAACGCCGAACCACTGTAAAGAAAGCACTGGTTAAGTAACAAGCCTAAGACAGCAATAACAAACCAGACAACAAGGAAGTGGAACGATCTTACCAATAAGTGGCCGTGGAGTATCTGGTGCACCTATAGAGGAGGTTCCGGGACCCAGCAAGGCTGTTTCCTTTTGCAGGGCAGTAGATGTCACTGAGCTGCGTGTGCCGGGCCCACCTGCTTGCAGAATTCGGACAAGGAAGCTGAGCAGAACGTAGTACCAAAGGATTAAGGAAGTAGGATGTCCAAGAGGCAGTCCGTGAATCGTAACAAGGAATCCAATGAAGCAAGAGCCAGAAGCCAGAGGAAATCCAATAACAGTCCGTAGAGTAATCCGAGGTCAATGTCCAAGTAATCCGAAGGAATAAGTGTAGCGCCGAACATGTGTCCAAATAAACAGCTGTGAAGCACTGAAGTGTTGCGATGCGGCTGTTTAAATACTGGCGCTACGTATTACCTTCTGGTCACATGAGTCGCAACTGCATCACGTGAGCGTAACTTAGAAACACGTGAGCGGGAGATGCTGGTCATGTGACGCGGAAGAAGCCGGTCTCGCAATCGCCAAGGGACACGCCAATGGAACGGGTGTCTCCGCTAGTAGGCAGCATGTCAAACCAGGCGCTGAGGCACATGGGGACTCGGGGAAAGCACAAGTGAGTCCCGGAACCGGGCAAGAGGACAGGATGGGGTAGAGGTGCGAGAACGGGCAGGGGGAACACCAGGAACACTGAGGGGTGAGGGTGAGTGTGTGACAGTTCAAGAGCATCTACAAACTGAGGCGGCATTTCTATAGACAAAGGAAGACTGTCATCATTGGATGGTGTAACAGTGGCATCAGCGAGGGGCGTTTTGGGCCCTAAATCCTCTGTCGGTAAATGAGCTCGCGGTTCCGTTGATGGAGCCGTGGTCGAAGCTTTCGTTGACGACGGCCTTGTCGACGGTGGGTCCCTGGACGAAGATTTCATGGACGGTACCTTATCCGTCGACGAGTGCTTCATGGACGAATGTCTCGTGGATGAGTGCTTCGTGGACGAATGATGAGCTTCCTTCGTCGACGATTGCTTCGTGGATGATAAACTCACCGATGAGGATTTAGTCGTGGACGAAGCAGTTTGCTGCGTGGTGGTCATCTATGAGGGTCTCGTCGATGGCTTGGTGGATGACGGGCCTCTATCTTTACCGCCGATCATAGACAGCTTCTCTGTGGACGACCGCCCCCCCACCCCCATTTTTTGCAAACTCCTCCTTACCTTTGCAGGTAGATTTTGCCCTAGAATGCTTCATTTTATGGCTTGTAGAGTCCAGGGGAGGTAGGAAAGGTATAATTTCCAGCTTCCTTTTACTCTTGGGATTGGGACAGGAACCCCTTTCCACTGAAGAAGCCCTTCTTTTAGAGGTTTCCTTCTCAGATGATTTGCTGGAGTGAACAGAAGCTGTCTTCGCAGATTCCTCGTCTGAAAAAAGTTTGTTGGCTTCCAGATGCAGAAGAAGCCTTCTATGTCTGTCTTGTAGGGTCTTAGTTGAAAGACTTGCAAATGTGACATTTCTGGATGTCATGAGGGTACAGACAGTATATACAGTGATCATGGGGGTCTTACATGTAAACCACCTTTCTCCTGCACCTCGTGCAATCCCTGAACAGGGAAGGCTTCTTAGTTGGTTGAAGTTCAGCCATCTGAAGAGAAAGTTCACTCGACGAATTCTGGTTCAAAAACAGTTTTTGGAAATCCCAAAAACTAGTAGAGATAGCCCCTAGCCAGGGGAATGTGGTAGAGTATATAGAAATATAAACTACAGTGACAATAGAAGGATATTCGAAAAAAGCTCAGAGAGCTTGAGGATTCCCTGTGTCGATTAGACTGCGGTGAAAAATCTGAAGATAGCTGCCTGGGGCGGAGCTTAAGCCCTGCCACCTCATTGGTTTGGGTCATAAAGGACCAAAGTGAGGTGGAGGGACTACACAATAGAATGGCTCATAGGCCATAATGGGCTATGTACATGCATTGCTATTAGCAATGTGTGTATATTAAAAACATTTTAATAATTATTTTTATCACTAAGGATTCCCAGTCTGACGACGGGGAATATTCAAGCATCTGAATCTATGAAAGACCCATTGCTGGACAAACAATTCCACAGAGTGTGTGAAAATCTTGCCAAGGCACAAGTGGAGTTGGCCGATTTGAGCGCCATACTCCCCGCAGAAAACACCTTGCGTGCCCAACTGTCGAAGTGTTTGTCATGCCTATCCGCAGGGATGGAAGGGCATGTTGCCTGCCTCGAGGTGGCCGTAGCCGCCTGAACCACCAAACTCTCGGGAGTGGGGTGAGATGAAAGGTAGCTGGGGTCGCTACCAGAAGGGCGGTATTTTTTAGTTAATGATTCGTGAACTGCCGGAAGAGATTCCGGGGTCTGCCAAGCAGCCACCACCGTTTTCTGCAAGGTCAAATGGAAAGGTAACACCGGACCTAGAACCAAAATATCTGTCAAGTCATCCTGAACAAAAGCCTCGGGAGGATATTCCGTGACGCTAGCCATCAGTCTCCTATACGACAACTCAGCATGAGCCCCAGGCTCAGGCTTGCCAAATTCCACCTCCGGAGAAGTGTCTAAGCCACTGGAATCATGAAGAAATTGTCTCAACTCCTCCAACTGACTATCTCCTGAAAAGACAGGAACCTCATTGGGCTCAACAGGGTCAAAAACTGACCTCTCGTCCTCCTCATAGATGGCATCCAGAGGGAGGTAAAAGTTCTGCCTTGGGACAGCTTAGGGTCTGGAGTCCTGAACAGGCCTTACAGACTTGGAAGTAGCTTTCCTTGGTACCAGGGACTTCCAGCAGCAATTCCCGGCTAAAAGGCCCTGAAGGCATCGAGAGCGCCGATGGCTTCTGCGTCGAGAGCGCCAACAGCTTCAGCGTCGTCAACGGTGCTGAGGGCTGGTACGAAAGCAAAGCTTCGACGTCTGCCTCCGATGGACATGGTGCCAACGGAGTCGACGCCGACCTCAAGCCCTTAGCAGGTTTCTGCGGTCTCGCTGGGGACGAGGACCGAGACCTGGAAGCACGTCTCTTGCGAACCTCCTTAGCGTTGTCCAAACGGGACCTCGAAGGTTCCAGATGAGGATCGTGCCGAGTACCCGATCCCCAAGGTGCACGGGCCACTGATCAAGACCGTTCCTTTCCAGCTTCATTAGAAGGCATGGACGAAACTGTTCCTTGCGATTGGAAAATCGCCAACATCTGCTCCCTGAAGGCAGCCCATTCCTCCGGAGTTGAGGACTTTGTTGAGCAAGGCACTTTCCTTGCGGCTCCATCCTCTGAGGAGGACGGGAAAGGCGACCGGTGATGCCGCTTCCTAGAATGCCGAGATGAGGATTGAGGGAATACAAAATGCAGGGGGGAGGGTGGTGACGGGGGGGAGGGACATTGCTGCCTGCTTTGGAGATTTGTATGGGGAACTGGATTCCAAATGGCAGAACAAGCAGTGGGGGAGACACAACAGTACCTGGCCGAGCAGAATCTCCCCAGGCTCAAAAGGATGGAAAGGGAGGGCTTAGAGGGAGAGATAACCCGGGAAGAAGTAATGGGGGCTATCCAAAAAACTGAAGGCATGGAAAGCCCCGGGGGATGATGGCTTCACGGGTGACTTTTAGAAGCAGTCCCAAGTCCCAATGGCAACACCCCTTGCTAAACTGTTTAACTCGATAGCGGGAGAGCACACAATACCCCTGACATTTCAGCAGGCTTTAATAGCAGTTATCCAGAAAACAGGGAAGGACCAAGCCAACTGTGCTTCATACAGGCCGATCTCCCTCCTTAATGTTGACGCCAAGATTTTTTCGCAAGAATTCTGGCATCGCGCTTGGAGTCACACCTCCCCCGACTGATTCATCCTAACCAGGCAGGCTTTGTGTTACACAAGCAGGGGGCAGACAACATGCGAAAGATGCTACACATACTAAATGCACCGATGGTGAGGGAGGAGGGAGTACTCCTGCTGGCCCTGGATGCCGAGAAGACGTTCGACCGGGTGAGCTGGGCCTTCATGGGGGAGGTCTTTGCGTCGCTAGGGATGGGCCCCAGATGGACTGGCTGGATGTCAGCCCTAAATTCAAAGCCGACTGCCAGGGTGGCGGTAAACGGGATTGAATAGCAGATGTTTCCACTGCAGCGGG
The DNA here is from genome assembly GCF_040938575.1 of Ambystoma mexicanum. NCBI lineage: Eukaryota > Metazoa > Chordata > Amphibia > Caudata > Ambystomatidae > Ambystoma > Ambystoma mexicanum. The sequence goes on along the minus strand of NC_090924.1, from coordinate 878,931,869 downwards.
GTACGCGCCAAGGTTGCCCCCTCTCCCCGCTGATATATGCTTTGGCAATGGAGCCATGGCCGGCGTTGGTCAGAGACAATGTAGCAATTAGAGGCGTGATGGTGGGGAGGGTGGGGTTGAATGTAAGGTTAGTCTCTTCGCGGTCGATGTCCTGCTCTACATTACTAGACCGTCCCACTCGATTCCCTCCTTGTTGGAAAGTTTAGAATACTATGGGAATCTATCAGGGTTAAAAATCAACCGGGGAAAATCAGTGGCTTACCCAATAGACGGACTGTCTGACGGGGCCAGGTAATATATCATGGGGCTCCCATTCAGGTTGCAGGAGGACGCTTTCCGATACCTGGGGGTACAGATCTGTTTCCTAAAAACGTCCTCCCCCTCTGGTCCGTTAAAGGAAGGGGCGGGCAGAGACAGAGAACGGGATCCGTGAAGGAAGCCACAAGGGAGAGGGAAGGAATGGGAGAAAGCAAAAAACAGAAAAGGGAGGCTGGATCCGAAGCGTAGAGCAAGGACACCAACTAGCGTCTTACCCGACTAGACGGAGGGTTGCAACGAGTTAGTTCTCCGTGGCTTTCTTGTGTATATAGAAATGTCGGTGCCATCTTAGGAACGACTAGACCTGCAACACGCGTTACGCAGATAACGCAACAGGACCACATAATACAGCCATTTCCATCTTCTCCACACGGAGCACCGTTGCGTTATGACATTGGAGGATCAGATCAGTTAAGGCTCCCTGTTTTGACACATTTATGCTGGTCTAACTGTTGATGCCGAGCTCGAGACCATGAATGCCAAAGGATACTGCCGGTGCTGCTTTTCGGCACTACCTCGAACCTTCAAATTACAGTGCCCGTAATTGTGCCTGCATCTTGAGCCTGCTCAACGCTGCATCCTGCCCTTGCTGAGCCCATCTCCTGCTAGACTCAAATCATCCGATTGACACCAGGACCTGACTCGAAACGCTAGAGAGTCACTTCCCAACTCGAACCAGGGTCTATGCCATGACTCGCTCAGACTCACCCCCAAACTGCTGTTTTGCCGAAAGACTCATCAGAGCCACAGGACCACTGTTTTGACAATCACCACCTGCCAACTCGAATCGCTGGAGCATCACTCAACCCGTACCGACGCTTACAACCCAATTCAACATCAAACAGATCCTGGTGAGCACCCCAACCTGCTTTGCCAAAAACTGTCTTCAAATAGCACAAAGCTATGGCATTCGAACCTGCTCGTACTCGAACTGATATTGATCCACTCGCATTAAAGCTTGTAGTTGGGCTTGACACGGTCAACATGCTAATGACCCGAAACAAGTTACATTCGACCTCGAACTGCCCTCTGTGACATGTTTCTATCTGTTGTATCTTTGCTGTTCTTTCCACAGGGGTGGGTTTTGTACAGTGTTTTCTATTTAGTTTTCTCGCAGATGGTGTGTTTAATTAAAGTATATATATTTGTATAGAACCTTGATTTGACATTCCCTTCATTTTGGACTGTGTTACTGTGTCCTGTGGGTGACTACTGAATCACATTTACACCCCTCTTAAGAGCATAGCCTTCCCTCGGTCCACGTTACCACAAACGGCAAAGGAGGAATATCTCTTTGCTGTGCCTGTTTTACCTTTATGATTGGGTTGGCTCTTTGTTTGTAGAAGTGTGAGTGCTGAGGGGGCATTTTAGCCTCTACTCATCCCTGTACTCCTGCAGGGCAGAAGTCAATTTGTCACAGTTACCTGGGGCTGATTCCATTACATTCTTTTCACATCACTATGACTTGCTGCCATGTTCTTAATACTACCTCTCCAGCCCAGTAAGTGGAGAACAGCATAAATGTATTTCTATCACATGTGCCCTTATACATCCCAGGGAAGACCTTTTCAATATACCCTTATAAAACCATGATCTTATTTACTTTTTTAAGCTGGCTCCTGCCTCTGTGACACTAGACGCAAAGTTGTTGTTGGAATGCATTGTGCTCTTTCCAGGCTGTAAAAGAAAGTAAACACAAAGGGGAGTTTAAAGGCAGTTCCCTCCTGCTTATGCCAAATTATTGTAACACTGACACAACAGAAGGTAAAGTAATTATAGAGTTATTCCTATAGCTAAGTCCCTAGCCAAACATTTAAATGACCCTATCTGTGCATAATCTCGTACCAATTAAATAGGGGCCCTAGTTGGTGCTGCTGGGCCGGTTACAAGTGGTGTAGAGATCTTGTCCCTAAACTCTCTAAAACACTTTCCTGGTGTTTAGTACGTGCACACAGATTGGAGGTTGATTTTTTTATTTTTTATTTGTCGCCCCCAATGTGTGTGTCTTATCATAAAAACACAAGAATACAACACCCAAAGCAACTGATTAGGAGAACAGTTGTCAGTGGGAAAGATTTTTATAAAATCAAGGGGAAAATCGCATATTCCTTGCTAGCCCAAACTTTAGGTGAAAACACAATGTGTGTGGATAACAGGTTTAATTTCTTTAAACAGGCCCTTAGTTTTCTTTATAAGGGGATGAAGGTCTGGGTTATCCACCAGGCCTATTGAATAGTCAACCGGTTTCAGCAGGATTCTCTAGTGGCCGCTTTCTTCAGGACGAATACTTTTTTCAATTCTTGTATTCTTTAACAATATCTTCAGCACTGTGAAGTATTAGAGGGTGTCTTCTAGGGTCCAAGACTGGATAGGGTAATCGATTCCTAGTCCTATATGAACAAAAGACAAGAAAGAAGCGGACTGGTATCAGTCTCAAGTACTAACTGGTCTATTTAAAAAATGAAAACTTCTGGGAGTACCACCTGTGGGAGATAATGGTCATCATACCTCTATGGTGGAGTCCCAGGTTTAGTAATGAAGTGTGTATCTTCAATGGTCTCCACTGTAGCGGAAATTCTTTTTTTCTTATTTTCTTTTCTTTTGATCCGGTCAGGAGATCTATTTGGTTATCTCACCTTACTCCTATCCCTGTGGTCAGACAATAGACATATGCACATTTTTAATTGATTTTGTCTGGAACACCATTACACTATCATCTTCTGGAGTCTCGTTTCTTGTTTAGGAAAACAACTCAAGTTGTGCTATGTACTATCGAGATCTTCCTGTAAAAATGCTGTTTATCCCCAGAGTCTAATCCACCCTCCAATGGCTTCTTTTCAGCATACTGCGCGTGAATGTGGCTTACCTCTAAGTGCTGGTCTGTCCGTTTTCAAAGCGTATCTGGTACTCTGCCACCTTGTTTTTGGCGTGTTTTTATATCCTGGCGCACGGGCACGTGATCAGCGCTGTTGTCTCACGTGATCGCGTCACGTGTATCTGGCCCAGCCGTAACGATTCACTGCAGGGCTATATTTTTCTAAGTGGGCGGCAAGAGAAATAACCCTCAACCAACATGGCAGGAGACAAAGAGACGATAAAACCATCACAGCAGTATTCAGTCATTCTCCAATAATTAATCGCCTAAAAAAAGAAATTCGGAAGGCCTGGCACATACTCAATGTGGATGAACAGCAACTACCAGAACCACAGTTTGCTATAAGGAGGAGAAAAAATATAAGAGATTCACTAGTACATACTTATCAAGAATCACCACCTACTGTGGGTACAAAAACTCTCTGGAATACAGCAAAACGTCAGGGACACACACCATGTGGAACCTTCACTGTGTGTAAATACACACAACGTACCACAGCCATAGACATAGGCTGGAAGTATCCTTGGGAACAGAGAAACTTGACCAACTGTAATTCTACCAATGTAGTGTACCTCATACAATGCCCCTGTAATAAGAAATACATTGGGATGACGACACCGGCCATAAAAATATGGATAGGGGAGCACCGTTCCAATATCAGGACACAAAAGAGAACGGCCCCTTTGGTGGAACATTATATGCAAAAACACCACACTGTAGATGATCTTATGTGGACCATAATAGAAAAGGTAAAAGTACCCAAACGAGGTGGTAATATCACAGCCCTCTTATTAAAAAGAGAACAACAATGGATATACAGAACCCGCATCCATCTAATTGGCCTGAATGAGGAGATCTGCTGGCAAACCTGGGCAGTTTTATAATGACGGACTCATCGAGTTGCCAACCATAAAATAAAATAAACTGCAGTAATCGAACACCTGGATCAGTATCCACTCTTTCCTTTGAGCATACTCTTGTCTGCAGCAATTCCTATCCACTCATCTTGCCTAGTGACAAAAAGGAGGTTGGTATAAATGACAAAAAGAAGATCCAGCGTTGCAGTAATACTGAAATCTCCTCTCTTGAGCAATCCCTGGCTGCTCCCTATACAATTTACAGGGGTATCGTAAAATCCAAACAACAAACGGTCTGGCTGAAACACTTTGGAACATCTAGCTCCCGTATGCACTACAATTCCCAAGCACCCCTTTTGCCGCGTCCATGGATGCGCCCCCTTCGAAAAATCTGATTGTCTTTCTCTTTCTAACAACACGGTACGAAATTGAACCACGTTGGCTGTTAGTTCATTACACCATAGATGCGACCATAAGATAAAACCGCACCTTTCCTAATGCGATTTCATAATATGATGCAATTGAGTCACGCGGCCGGCTGCAATTATAGCCCGGCTGATAGACATGCTGAAATGAATTAGGGATACACGGAACTCTGCACATATGATAATAAGAATGGTGATTCGCTACATATCCCAGACGGCCTCAAGCCGCCGACACACGGGGAGCCGCCCACTTAGAAAAATATAGCCCTGCAGCGAATCGTTACGGCTGGGCCAGATACACGTGACGTGATCACGTGATACAACAGCGCTGATCACGTGCCCGTGCACCAGGATATAAAAACACGCCAAAAACAAGATGGCGGAGTACCGGATACGCTTTGAAAATGGACAGACCAGCACTTAGAGGTAAGCCACATTCACACGCAGTATGCTGAAAAGAAGCCATTGGAGGGTGAATTAGACTCTGGGGAGAAACGGCAGAGGCCATTTGGGAAAGAATGTAGCCATTAACTTATGGACAGCATTTTTACAGGAAGATCTCAATAGTACATAGCACAACTTGAGTTGTTTTCCTAAACAAGAAACGAGACTCCAGAAGATGATAGTATAATGGTGTTCCAGACAAAATCAATTAAAAATGTGCATATGTCCATTGTCTGACCACAGGGATAGGAGTAAGGAGAGATAACCAAATAGATCTCCTGACCGGATCAAAAGAAAAGAAAATAAGAAAAAAATAATTTCCGCTACAGTGGAGACCATTGAAGATACACACTTCATTACTAAGCCTGGGACTCCACCATAGAGGTATGATGACCATTATCTCCCACAGGTGGTACTCCCAGAAGTTTTCGTTTTTTAAATAGACCAGTTAGTACTTGAGACTGATACCAGTCCCCTTCTTTCTTGTCTTTTGTCCCTATAGGACTAGGAATCGATTACCCTATCCAGTCTTGGACCCTAGAAGACACCCTCTAATACTTCACAGTGCTGAAGATATTGTTAAAGAATACAAGAATTGAAAAAAGTATTCGTCCTGAAGAAAGCGGCCGCTAGAGAATCCCGCTGAAACCTGTTGACTATTCAATAGGCCTGGTGGATAACCAGACCTTCATCCCCTTATAAAGAAAGCTAAGGGCCTGTTTAAAGTAATTAAACCTGTTATCCACACACATTGTGTTTTCACCTAAAGTTTGGGCTAGCAAGGAATATGCGATTTGCCCCTTGTTTTTATAAAAATCTTTCCCACTGACAACTGTTCTCCTAATCAGTTGCTTTGGGTGTTGTATTCTTGTGTTTTTATGATAAGACACACACATTGGGGGCGACAAATAAAAAATTAAAAAATCGACCTCCAATCTGTGTGCACGTACTAGAAACCAGGAAAGTGTTTTAGAGAGTTTAGGGACAAGATCTCTACACCACTTGTAGCCGGCCCAGCAGCACCAACTAGGGCCCCTATTTAATTGGTACAAGATTATGCACAGATAGGGTCATTTAAATGTTTGGCTAGGGTCCTAGCTATAGGAATAACTCTATAATTACTTTACCTCCTGTTGTTTGAGTGTTACTGTAAAAGAAAGTCCCTACTTCCCAATATGTTCTCTGCAGAGATAACTTAACTTGTAGCCTTAACCAGAGCATGCATATTATTAGTGGACAACCAAACTGTCACCATATACATTGAAACTATCCTGATCTCAGAAGGATCATTCATTAAAAATGCTCTATGTGTCCCGGCCCTTCTTGATGCTCTAATGTTGCCGAAATCTACTGCTATTGTTGAAAGCGCTGCTCACTAACCCCTTCATAATGAGGTTACAAAAGGAAATGTCTTGGTGATACAGCACCTAACGGAGATACTCTTTCCTGCTGTCAGGCTGAACATATATTTAAAAGCAAAACAAAGAGGTGATGACTGGAAGGTTTAGAATTAATCTTAAACCTCTGGCAATTGCTCTGGGCAACCCTCCAGACCATTGTTCTTCACCTGCCAAGCAATTACAGGGGGAAAGGTCATATGCAAATCAGGCTTGGTCCCACCACAAAAATTGGGATGCTTGTGGTCTGGTGCAGAAGGGATGTGACCAAGCAGTTCGGGCTGCACTGCCCTTTTTGGGGTGGGACCGAGCCTGATTTGCAAATGGTCTTTCTCCTTTTATAATGGCTTGGCAGGCAAAGAACGATGGTCTAGAGGGTTGCCCAGAGCAATGCCTGAGGTTAAGATTTATTCTAAACCTTCCAGCCATCACCTCTTTTCTTTTGCTATGAACATATGTTTCTCCAAACTAACAGAATGCATCAGCTTGCCTTAACTTCTCTCTCCAGGACCTTATGAAATACAGAAGACTGCATGTCGCAGATGGTCCAAATAACATTTGAACCTCTAGAGATGGTTAAAGGTTTTTACGGAATAATTCGGCAAGGTGCAAGGGCCATCTCTCACTCGGACATCTAGATGAAGCGCTTTGCTTCTGGCAGGTGTTGTTATTCCCCAGGTAAGTATCTATGGCTTAGTGACCCTTAATCATGTATTGTAACTGACTGTCAATGAGGCCCTATAGGCAATCGCCTTATCTATATAAGCTCTGTCCATGTCGTTCTACACTGGATCTACTTAATTAATGCTGTTAGTTTAAAAGGGATTATAGAGTTGAGCCTTCTAGACCGTCTACTGAGACTCAGTCTCCTTCCGCTCACACCATGATGTTCCTCTCTGCCTGCTATCTTTCCCACACTACTTCCTCCATTCAATTCCACCCACCTTCTCTCCCCTGCCTTCCTTCTTCTTATTTCCTGTCCCACAGATGCCTGTCTCCCCTTCTGCAGTCTACCTCCACCCTTCGATGTAATTCCCTCTGAATCTCACCCCTACAGCTCACCACTCCATCCTCTACCACTACTCCCCATCTGCAAATCACTACTTCCTCTTCCACACTACTACTCCCTCCTCCACATTGCTACTCTCATCCACACTACTCCTTCACTTTACCTTCTACTCAGTCACCCTCTTTTCACTCCCACAATCTTTCAACTCACTCACTAGAATCCCCCTAACACTCTCACTCACCCACCTTGCATGCACACACACAACACAGTACCACTTTCTTGCACCACCCATTACCTCACCTTTTCTCTAAATAACCTCCACACTTCAGCCTACCTGCTGGTGTCTTGGTCTGACACCTCCTCCTCCTCATCTGACCTCACCCAAATAAACCACACATTCCTGTATCTCTTCTTATCCTCCCTATTATTTTCTTTGGTTTTTTGGCCCTGACAAATATGGTTCTGTGTTCGCACCCGCTCCCTGTGAGGTATAACAAGGCTCAGCATTTACGAAAAGGGAACTAAACCCCACCCCTTTCTCCTGCACTGGGCCGCCATGCTGCAACAATGGTGGGCCATCTTGATGAATGTCCCTGTTTGTGTTTGGATGCTCCAATGCTGAATTTCCTAGGTAAGTATTGGGATATGAAGTCTTGTGGTAAGCCTCTCATATCAGCACAGTGATATGAGTCTTGTAGAGAGGGCTCCATCTCTTTTGCCGTAGTGTGGCACGCTTTGCTGACTCTCTGCAGTGCACAATATTCCTGTGGTGATAGAGAAAGAGAGAATGAGAGAGCGAGAGAGAGAGAGAGAGAGGGAGACTCATCTCTATACACCTCCTCTTGAAGGGGTAGATATGTCAGCCACCACTTGCTACTCTGAGACTGGTGAGGAGGGACCCCATTGTTTTAAACTAAATTTCCAGGGTCTTTCTACAGTAGCGAGCCATCAACTGTGGTATGTGACACTGACCAAAGAAGATATAGCTAGGCATACATGGACCATAATACATAGGGTCTCTTTACGAGTTGGGCGGTGCAGTACAAATGTGGCGGTAATACCCTTACCACCGCATTACCGCTCCGGCCAACTATGAGTTGGGTCTAACCTTGGAGGATTCACCTCCAGCTCTTAGCTGGAGGTAAATCCGCCGCCATTCCACCCATTTGGCAGAATTACCCCTGCAGTAATCCCGCCAAAAATGCCACATTGAGTCCTATGGACTAAATAAAATGGGGATTTACACCGCTGCCACCATTTAAAATCATGCGATAATACCGTCGGACCAAGTGGTAGTAACAGTAATTGCATTGGGTGGTCGTTTCGGTAGATTTACCCCCGGAATACCGCCCAACTTGCAATGACCCACTACGTGCATTCCCAAGGACAATCAGATTTTCCCTACCTCTGTAAGGATTCTAGATAGCTGTCCATTTTCCCAATTGTTCAATGGTTGCAGCTAATCCTCTAGCCTAAGGGAGAGCTTTGGTTTCCACAAAAAGGAGAAGCAATTTAGAAGGACATGTATGCAATAGTGCTAACTGTGTAACTCAAGTGTGGTATGTTTCTAAAGGCCAATTACATCATGAAAAGTTAGAGCCATTAAAAAAAGACAATGTTTATTATAACTGGGGAACAAATGACTAATATCGAAGCGAGTCTCTGCATAGTACACATTATTGCTGATCAGAATACAATGGCTAAAGACCTTCTAATGGCTTTAGTTCTGAATATCAGATCTGCAAGTGAAAAGGTCGAAGGGGACACAGAGTGCTAAAAGGCATAGCACTTTCAGAATGACCAGCTGCAAACTGTATGTGATGACATTGATCACCAAACTTGGCCAAAGGCTCTTACAAATAACTATGACCCCCCACCTGATCTGTGACCATAGGCGATCCCTCTGGAAGTTCTCAGGATAGCAGTGCAAGCACTTGCAGTGATGATTTCAAGCTTAGGGGCAAAGTCAGCAAGGTGAGCCACAAAACATACTTCAGTATTGTAAGGAACCCATGGTGGCAACAGTAAAGAGAGACACAAGTGATCACAGTTCAAGGGTGTTTATTGAACTTTATAATGGATGAGATAAGTGCCTAATCTAAACCTAAATCTAAGATGGGAGCACGCTACGACCATCAAAATAATAATAAGGCAGTCCCACTGGCATCTTGTCAAATAAAAAAGGCCTAAACTAAGAAAAACCTATTGCCAATCCTTACTACTAAATTACAAAATGAGTGTGGGATAATGTTCACCAGAAAAGAAAGAAGTGTTCACAAAATGATAAGTCAGGATGGTATGGTTGGGTCTCCCATCTCCCCACGTTTGTAGCACGGGACAAGGTGGGACTCTTGAGCGCATCACACTCCTGGAGCTCGGCAGCATGAGACATGCAATTCCAGTTCAATGATACCAGAAACTTCAAGGGTCAGGTCTCTTTGCTCAAAGTCCCTTGCCTTAGCAGGCCTGCTGAACCAAAACAACAAACAAACAAAAGTTCCTTCGGTAATCTTGTACCTTTGGGCAATTGCTCTTTGCCCCTATGATCTCCCTCTGCCGGGCTCGGATCCTCTTTGCAAAATGGGCCTCCCTCCGTCGGGTTCACTACGGCCTCTCTTCAACACAGTTCATGTATTCCTAATACAGTTCATGTATTGGTCATGTTCACCAGAAAGCAGGGTTTCCATCTCCTAGCTTTCTTTCAGCATCCCTCTGTCGGGTTCACATTTGCCAATTATCACAGTTCACAATCGTAGTGGAAAGTGAGGTACCCTTCCTAAAGCTTTCCACTGGCAACGAGTCAGAGACTTTCATTTGTAAAGGGGATTTGACGTGACCCTTGTAGGACCACTCTGATGCCTCACGCCACCCTTTCCTAGGGTCTTCTGCTTCTTGTAGTGTCAAAATGAGTCCCGGTCAGAGTCTTTTGAATTAGCGCCCACGTGACGCCGGTCCCCTCTGCACCTGGACCTCACCTGGGCTTTCTTTAAATTTCAAACACACACACAAGTTCTTCTTCTTGTAAATTCCTTGCATTTAAAAATGTTGCTACTTGTAGCCTTGGGCTCAACACAGTTCGGTTTTCTATCAGTTTCCTCCGACTCATCGGCTGTGCTGAACCCGTTGGCTTCTTTGTTCTCTGGAGTCATGGATAGTACCACGGTAGCCATCTTGCCTCTCCACCTGTATTATCAATGCAGGAGGCCCCTGTGTACCATTGACATCTGTTGCTCTGCACGCCAGCTGTAACTCCCAGTCTTATGATTTCCCTTTTGGAGGATTTGCGGGTCCGAGATGAAAAGGGCAATTCCCCCTTCTTTGTCCTTCCAGGTCTCACCGTGTTTCTCCTCCTTTTGTACTGCCGGTTTGCTGTAGCTGCCTCTTTGTGCGTTCAGCCTTGCTCAACTGTTCTGTCGTGCTATGCCTTTTATCCCTGTTGGGAAGGTAAAGGGCCCTCAGGTGTGCGTGTTTATGGTCAATTGTCTGACTCTGCCTGACCTGAGTGTTGGGACATGTCAGGTAAACAGCTCTGGTGTTAGTCCGTTGTTTGTTACATTGTAAGAGAGTGTTTGTGTGGGAAAAGGGGGTGGGTTGAGCTTCTAAATATCCGACAGGGTGGGATGGGGAAAGGGTGTAACAGGGAAGTGGATACCACATCTCAACCATCTGTGTCCCACTTTCACTCCCCAAAGATCCCTTGCCCAGGTCATCCTCTCCCACTGGTCTGCCCCCCAGGAACTGGATCCAATAGAGATGGCTGTGTCCTGGCCACCTGGACAACAGATCTCTGGGCACTAGCGGGTGTGACACCTTCAGGTTTCTCACAGTATTCATACTGTCAGTCCCGTGGGCATCATGCCAGTGGGATTTGGTCATTCATCACCATGTTTTGGAAATAAAGGCTCCTAAAGGCGAAAGCCTGTATATCATAAGTAGTGCAGGGATATCTCCGGGCAACAAAGAAACTGTTGGCAGTTCTGGCCAATGGAACCTCCCCAGCTGCAATGTATGAGTAAACCTAGTCCAGGTCAGATAGTAATGGTCGTTGATAAGGTATGTTTCTCTCTAGATGGAAAGACATTATTTACTGCAAACGATAGCTTTGTATGGGTAAATGATACAATTAATGTGTCCTTCATTTCACACTGAACAACCAATACAGAGAATACACCATTTATTGGCTACCTGATGAAGATCGACAAGTATAAGATATGACATTCCATTAAATTTTAATTGGACATCCTGGTATCCGAGCGTTTCTAAAATTCACTTGAGCGCCTCCCGCAAATACAGACAATTTTAGACATCACGGTTTCTAGGCAGCACACAGAAATGCCACCCTATGTACAAGTGATAGCCTGTGTTTTGGAGCTAATTTTATTGGTCATCCTCAACATTCCAAATGGGTTACTTTGTTAATAATATAATTTTTCTATTTTGTGTTTTGGTGTTGTCATCATAAACACTTCCATTGATCGAGTTCTGTGCGTATTCAGATCAATGCACACCAATGCAAAACATATATAGATAGAAATTAGAAAATGTCATGATAATAAAGAGAATTACAGATGTATTGAAAATAAAATACAAAGAATATACCTATAATTGGTTATTTATAACACGCTTAACACCGAAGAGGTTTCTAAGCGCGCACACGGGATTGAAATCTCTGTTGCACTGCGTCGTCTTGCTTCCAAGATGAGCGCGTTGCCACTAAGCTATACTACCAGTGTCTTTCAAACTGATTAACATAACTGTTTAAGATTGCATTAGTAGGATCAGGGTCAGAGCAATAAAGCTCATTTCATTAGGGACAGAAGAATAACTTCAACATGTAAATTATGAACGATGGTTGTACTCAAAGCACAAAAGTGGGGATTTGGAAGCAGAATATCGTATGAACACCCTTTTAATAAATATGCTACATAGGTAGCAATGTTTATTGGCACTGACCAGTGGCAAGACCCACAATGCACTGAGACTAGGAGCCATAGAGCACATAAAGCACTGTGAGGAGATGGATGATAGAGTGGTTTATAGCAAGTGACCAAATGGAGCCAGGATGTGCAAGCAGGAGAGGTTTCTTTCCCCAGGTAAGAGAACAATGTGTAAACTTGTGAGAACAAAATAAATTCTGATGTAATAAACTATTCCCTGTTCCAAAAAGATAAAAACGGGACTTCTTTATTTGCTCATGTTGATTCTAGACAGACAGTTCTACTCTGTCAAATTGATTTCTTATATTCAAATTGATTTCTTATATTGCAATGAAAATGAACTAATAACTGTTGCAAACTCAAATTGTCGAGTGGCGTTTGTTCGCTTTGACACATTATATTAGTGAACTGCTGCTGCTTGCCAAGTTTGTATATAATAATCATCATCACCTATCATTTGGCATGTTACCTTACATCATCGGTGGTTCCCCATCATGTTACCTAGAACCAGACCAGTTTCTCCAGCACACGAGCTAGCAAGAAAATAGTTAAGGTGGGCCACATGGCACAAAATACATCAGTGGAAGCCTTCTATAAAAATGGCTGGCCAATTGCAAACAAGGGCCAGCCACTGCTTATTCAGTACAAGACCGAGTCTGTGCCAGGACCAAAAAACAACCAAATTCCACAGTATCGCCACAAGCTCACGTCCCATGGTATTTCCCCATTTAGAATCCTGAAACTTGTGTTTCCCGAGTAGATTCTAAATTTGAACTTTCCAAGCACTGGCAAATCGATGCAGTCTTAATATCTCCCTCTTCAGATGTGCACATTCTGTGCACCAGCGAACGAGCTCCTCAGGCATTTCCATTGCTGAATTTGCTACCCCTTGAGATTCAGTCCTTTTCATGATTCCCACATGAGAGGACATACACGTGATTATTTGGTTCATTGGAAAGGTCTAGGACCTGAAGAGTGTAATAGGGTAACACTAATAGCTAAAGGAACTGCACCAAGAACACACCAGAGTGTTTGATGTCCTGTTTCTGTACTGTAAGTACTGCAGGCAGAAGAAACATCTCACACAGTTCTGATGATGTAAAGGGCCTGCCATGACAGGCCAAATATATGGATAGGAAGATCACGTGAGTTTGGCGTGTACTTTTTTGTAAAGTTTCTTTATTGTTGTCAGGCCGCTCCTACACGTGCACTCTTCTCTGTTAAGTGAGAACACATTTTAACAAGAACCATATTGCATAATACATGAATTACTTACGAGGTTGTGCAAATGGCATAAGTGTGCTATAGTAATAACCCACAATATCATTTTCAATACACTTTTAAGTAAATGTATTGGTACTGTATGTAACATAATATGGAAGAGTTCCGAGTGTCATTAACACACACAAATATTGATACACTGTCTATATAGTGAAGGGTTGCTCTGTGCAGTTTGAAAGAGCTTTTAAGACCATAGCTTGATTATCGTGTATACACTGCAGACAACGAAGAGGGCAAGGTGAGGAAGAGTAAACAGAGGCCCTAAATACTAAAGAAAGGGTTCTCTTTTCTCAACAATTCTACCTGCATGTGAAGTTTGTAGGTCCAAAATGAGCACGGCCCTCCAAAATCGTTACAAAACAACAGAGGTTTCCTAATCCAGCTAGCACTTTGATACACCATTTTTCAGGGTTTCTCAATGTTCTAGCCAATGTCAAATGCAGCAATTACTTGAACACCCAACCACGCTCCCCTATCACTGATATTACATACCACAAATCAAAACAGAATATCAGAGCTGATTTCAGCATCATTACGAATTTGTGCGTGATGCTACCCCACATTCAGAGGGCGGTTATTGCATGATTATTGATATGTAATGGCTCTCCGCATGTGAGGCAATAATACTGATGCCATTTTTGAAACTGATCACACAAAATACTGCACAGCAGCTTTAGGAGAATGCTAGTCACCTTTGCACGTGCTGTTAATGAAAGCAGTACATCTCCTGATATTTACTATGGATTATCAATTTGGCTCTCCAAGGGAGAGCCATGAAGTTCAAACAGTGATCCACGGTAATCATAGCCTGCAGGTGTGTATGTTCTTCCACCACTTTATCAGGAACTTTTTGAATTACTGGAGTAATCCGTCAGAAAAACAACTTTAACGGATGTTAATGAAAAGGGTTCCAGGTTTTCTTAAGTGATTGCTCCCCTCCACCCCTTAGTTAATGACAAGGCAGAAGAATAAGCACATAGAGGAAAGAGATATCCGCTGATCCCGACTGTAGTTTAATGCCCTACCCTAGCATCTATAATCCTTTTTCCACCCACAGACAAGGCCCTTGTATACTAATATCCAAGGTTAACAAGAGAGAGCAGACCATGTGTTGTTACAATATGGTAGGAACAGTATAGAGTAAATAAAGTATTTTTATGCATTTCTCCTTATTTGTCAAGGGTAAGAGGAATATGACACTTTTAATGCCGCAAGTCGAAGGTGCCAGCCATATTTAGGGTTACAGTAGCTTGCTCAGTCCAGAATCTTCACACTCTATACAAAAGTTATTTTATTGAAAATAACTATGTGCAAAAAATTGGGCATGTGATTGCGCCCAGTATTATTTGGCAGCGCTCTAGATGTAAGCTAAGGTGTTGTTGCTCTAATCATCAAGGTACGGGTAGAAATGTTCCTCGCTGTCTGTAGTGAGATGTCACTTCCAGCGTTTCCCTTTTTAAAATGCTACAACTGAATAGAAGAGACAGTTTGAAGAGCCATCAATTGGTAATGGCGACTTCCATTCACAAGCCCATGTCTGTGGCTTTGCCTAAATGGAAATGTGTCCTGTAAAGCTACAGATCATAGCCTGGACCTCTTCTGTACACACCTCAGACCTTTGGTTAGACTGTCACTCTTGAAATTGTCTGGCATAATTATATGGTTAGGACTAAAAGGGTCAATGTTTACTTTGAGGCCTTATATGTTCTTTTTATTACACTTAAATAGTAAGAGTAAAACCAGTCCCTCAGACATTTCTGAGCTGATCTCTAACACTGAGCTTCTTTTAAACTTTTGTGTGAAGTACTTGAAAGTCCTTCTCACTTAATGATAGAGAAGGTCGAGAAGACTAAGAGGTTCCAATGAAGGAAAGAGGCGAAGCCCTGATTCTTAATCTGCCATTCCCAAGTCTTTCAGGTAAAGGGATCCCATTGGATGCTAAGGGGAGCTCTTCATATTGTACAGATGATGAATGACCCTGAAATCAAGACCTGAAATCCCACTCTAGAATTCAGGCACAATTTCCTGGAGTACACTCCAGAGAAGAAGGTAGTTCTGAATGAAATAAAAGCTATTTTTGTGCGTAGAGACTATGATTTTGAGATTAAACTGGTTTTAAAGTTGTTGGGATGCATGTTCAAATCACCACCCCTCCAAAACGATTTAGATTGCGGAAAATATATTAACATCTGGTGAACGTGCAGAGGGTGGTGTAGGGGGAGGGGAGAACCTTATGGGTGGAAGCAACTGCCGATAGACCCACGTATTATGGAAGCTCATACAGGGGAAACTGCCTTGCGATAGTGTCATGTACAGTACATTGCATGCGCGTGACATCTATAACATGAGCTAAGCCTGCACTTCAGGGTAAGCCTAAATCCTCACAGGCTATGTTGGAAACACAGAACAACGAAGCCCCATCTCTTGCCTGATTATCACATTCCAATTCCCAGGCACGGTGTGGAACACCCACATATAAATGTATCTAGCTAGACCTTTGAACAATTAGGTAGGAATGCGAGCAGCCAAATGGGAGAAAAGCTGCTGCCCAGTATGAAGGCCATACTCATGGGAGCTAGGGCAGAGGTCTTGAGCTGCCAAAACATGAGCAGAGATTTAGGACACTAGCGCCATCCAGAACAATGGTAATTCTATTTGAACTACCAGATGTGCAGGAATAGGACTCTTAAATCCTTCATGAATTGGATGGCTTAGTGGACACCAGGCCTACCTCTTGGGAGGGGTAGCTGATACAGGAAGGAGCAGAGAACAAGGACCGTGATTTGTACCAGGGAGTGGAAAGGGTGATGCCAATGCTTATAAGATTGCAGCAGGAGGCATGATGGGGGCGCCTGCGTGTCTGTGATGAGAAGAGTTGCTTTGTTTGCATGGACCAAGTTGACCTCGAAGTTATCTGCTGAGTTCATGTTGACGACCAGGTGCACATCAAGTGGTTAAGATTAGAGACAGGGTGGTGCATTTGAAAGTTTAGCCAATTATTTTGCAGTACCTTAGGGTGAAGAGGCTGTTTACCCAAGTGTGAAGAAGATGGAAGAGAAGATGACATGGCCAATTGGAGAGGGATCCATATGGGAATATTAGCATGTAAATAGGCAGTAGCCAATGAGGGTGGGGGATGAACACTATATCAAATGCCTCATGAATGACAATTTTCACGTTTATGATGTGAAGTTCACTCTGATGAAGGCATAGAGCTCTGCAGCAGTCATCTTATAATACCTTTTCGTGATGCCATACTCCCCTGCAAAGATGGAGGATTCCTGGCTGCACATCCAGAGGGGCCACGCCCACCTGCGCAACCAGTCCCCTTTGTGCGCACCTTTGACAGGTTTACAGGAGCCGTGTTATGAGAATTCCTCCCTGTTCTTTGGAGCAGGACGCTGCCCCCGGATTGTGCAGGCCGTTCATGGGACCCTGTGACGGAGGACCTTCTTTGGAGAAAAACAATTAGGGTACGTGTTTGAGTGTGTGAAGAGTGGTGTGTGTGTGTGTGGTGTGGGAGGAATGGACACAAAGGTTGAAAAAACCATGTGGTGTTGTATATGAGTTAATATGATTTTTTTATATAGAGGGTTGTGGTGTAACATGACCCTTTCCTATGGTATTAAGGAAGAAGACAGCGCTGTGTAATGAAGGAAAAAGGATACGGATAGAGATACTGTATATTTAGTGGGCCTGGGATCTCTCCGCCCATTATAAGGGGGGGCATGAGAACGAGAAGTAGTTGTGGTAGAGGCCCTGGGGGCCTGGGATCTCCTCAACTGATATAGAGAGTGTGGTGGAACGGGAAAGTGGTTTTTATTGTGATTTTGTTGTTGTTTATTTTGTTGAGATGGGCAAAGGCTGAGAGAGGACTTGATGTGTTGTGTGAAAAGAGGTTTGTGAGTAGTGAGTGGATGTGAGTGTGAGGGAAGTGTGAAAGGGTGCGAGCATTGAGGGAAGGGGCGGGTGTTGAGTGTAAGAGTGGAAAAGGGGTGAGGGGTATTGGGGCGGTACGGCTTTGTTGGGTTGGGGCGAGGGTGTTGGTAATATGGAATAACAGTGATACAGGGGCGGCTACAGTGGAGCCGGCACCCCATTGGAATATATGTGCAGAGCTCTTCCTTTGCATCGAGAACAAATTCTCAAGTATCACAAGGAATGGCTAGCGGAAACAAAAGGAGGGATGTATAAACCATGGCCAGACCAGGGGACAAATAACAGAGGCATATTAAGTCATGTGTACACATTTTTGGCAGCCAAGTATAAGGTATGATACTTTATTTATATTGCGCCTATACACAAGTCTTTCATGGCGCGACGAGGAAAGGGAGGGGTACAAGAGAGGACGAAACAACAATGTTATTAGGCCCAGTGACACTGAGAACATGCAAACACAGGGGAGAGGGGAAGGGGAAAGTGCGAGGGGAGTAGTGGAAAGTGCAAAACATAGGATCAAAACAACAATAGGTAGTGCTGCCATCGGGTGGCAAGTCCATGAATTAAGTGCAGACAGCGGGTGCCTAATGAGTGCAAGTGGGGGGACTGTAGGGTAGCCGATACAGACCCGAGTGCAAGGGTTGCCGGAGGCAGTGCGTGTTGGTTGCAGGGGGGGCAAAGGATCTGGGCCCATAATCAGAGGGTAGTTAGATGCCCAATGCAAAACAGACAGATCAGCAGGGGAGAGAAGGCAGACGCAAAGAGGAACGTCTTGATGTGCTTTCTGGAACCGGAGATGGTTCTCCTCAAGTTTCAGAGAAACAGGGAGGCTGTTCCAGAGTGAGGCCCGAGCCGAAGAAAGAGATCTACCACCAACTTGTTGCTTGGAGAAGCGACTGACCCTGAGGCAGTTGGAGGTGGATGAGCAAAGAGCTTGAGTAGAAAGGTATTTACGAAGAGAGAGTTGTAGGTATTGAGGACTGAGGCTCCAGAAGGCCTTGTGGACAATGCAGAGGGTCTTGAACTTAATCCTCGCAGTCACTGGGAGCCAATGCAGAGATTTCAGTGCTGGAGATATAAGGGGGAAAAATTCAAAAATAAAAAGGAGGTATTAGAGCTATGGAAGATGGTGGACGATTGGGAAGATATTTCTATAGAGCCCCTCAAGACGGTGAGCAAGTTGGTGACCCTGTGTGCCCCGATAACCACTACGCCTGCTGTCCCAAGTGCCCATGTACCCCCAACCGAGGTAGTTCAATGTCCTCCGTTAGGATGTTATGCTATGTGTGCTGCGTCAGGATATATAAATCCCACACATGTTCCTTTGCCCATTACAGCTCCCCCACCAACTGTGCCTGCCCAATATCACACCCTCCCTAACCCTACACCATCTGCCACTGCAAGAGGCAGAGCGCCAGAAGGAACTGATACAAAACCACAGAAAGAGTTGATAGATGTGTTAAGGAAGGTGAAAGGCGTATTATCC
The DNA here is from genome assembly GCF_040938575.1 of Ambystoma mexicanum. Taxonomy (NCBI): domain Eukaryota; kingdom Metazoa; phylum Chordata; class Amphibia; order Caudata; family Ambystomatidae; genus Ambystoma; species Ambystoma mexicanum. The sequence continues at coordinate 878,912,901 of NC_090924.1, read as the reverse complement.
AGATTAAAATTGGACAGGAGCGATGGGCAATGTGTACCTTTAGGAACAGATGATTAGAGAGCGGGAGATTTTTGTTTCAACGTACATAAAAAAAAGGAAAGGGAGGAGAGGAGGAGGCAGGACGAAAGTATGGACTATGGTACGGTACGGTTGTATGATGATTATGACTGTATGCAAGGGGGAGGTGAGGAGTGGGATACTGCAAATGAGGTGGAAGAAGAGGAGCAAAAACCCATTATTGCTCCGCAAGTAGAAGGTTTGTGGGGACCTAGGTTATGAACCAGATATGGACGTATGGCGGTGACAGAGAGCAGTGGCGGGAAAGTAGAGAATGGTGAAGACAGTAGGAGCACAGTTTCGATTACTACACAAAGGACCAGGGAGAGCGCAGTATATACCATTGTCCCATATGGATACAAATAATCTCATGAAGGCACTTCCATCTCTCACTGTTGGAGGGGGAACATGGATATATGCTTTTGAGAAGTAAATGGCTGGAACGACTTTGGCTGTAGGGGATTTGAAAAGCCTATTTCTTTCAATACTGGGGGATCAGCCTGATGACATATGGGTTAAAGGTGGGTACCCAGCTGTGAAGCTGGACGGCGATAGTCAAGACTGAGCGCTCTTTAATGACATTAGGCCCCAAGTGTGGGTGGTGCTATGATGCTCATACCCAGACACGCCTGATCTTCAATCTATCATGCAGAGGACGATGCAAGATGATGAGGATCCGGCTCAGTATATATTACACATACAGAAAATGTGGAGGGCAGAAACAGGAGATTCTTGGTATAGAGCGATTCCATTCTTTTATTTTATTGTAACAAGGGAGCTTCCGAAGGAGGTACAGAAAGCCATCAATGAAAGAGTGGGGATTGAGGCAAAGGGCTGGGTGGAAATTCAGTCTGTTATTATACATCACTGCAAACGGTTGAAAGAAAAGGAGAAGAAAGCAACACAGCGAGCGCAAGTGGAGGAAGAGAAACTGGTTCAGAAGAAGTTAGAAAAGGTTGCATTAGAAGGAGCTGTAGCGACAATGCAGACAAAAGGACCAGTAGAGCTTAGGGCGGTCCAGGCTGATGTGCAAACAGCACCTGTGTGGGGAGGCAAAAATAATTGGGCAGGTGGGTACCAGCCCCAGTATCAAGGTCGTTCCCAGGGGGTTTCAGCAAGGTTAAGGGGGGTTTTTGGGGGCTCGGGAGGGTGAGGAGGTTTTGGAGGAATGGGACCACGAGGAGGACGAGCATGCCAATGTTGGATATGTGGGCGAATGGGTCATTTTTCAAGAGAATGTAGAAGTAGGCAGATGTTAGCATACCCTCAACAACAGATGTGTCCTTATCCCCAGGGGGGTCCGGCCCCAAACTCCCAATCTTACGGACAGCTACCCCCAGCAGTCTCCTATGGTGCACAATTGCCCGTCGCCCCGCCCACTCCCCCACCATGATTTACGTAATATGCCACGGTACATAGTGTATCAAGGACAACATCAGGGCCCGCAGATACCAAACAGTAACATAGTAACTAATGGTACAGTGACACACTATCAGGGGGCCACAGTGGTTGGAGGGAATCCATTTGTTTTTCTAGGAACTAACACATATCCAGACTAGGACAGCCTATAGAGAGCCTTAGCGTACCCAGTCCTATTGGTCACTGCCGACCCAGAAGAGGAACCCTTGGTAGGCGTGGAGATAGGCAATAAACCATTCATTTTTATGGTGGACACGGGTGCAACCAAATCATGCATCAGTAAGGGAGGATTCCCTTTGTCAGGTGATGTAATGGATACACAGGGCTTCTCTGGGGCAGTTCAATCGGTTCCCTTTACGCAAAGTTACTGATTAAGGTGGGAGGCAGAGAGGTGTGGGCCCCATTGTTATGCTCTACCACGACCCTGATCAATTTGTTGGGCAGGGACATTTTGAGTAAGCTCAACATGACCGTCTTATTCAATGAAAGAGGCGTTGTGTGTTTGACTCCTGGTATGTGTACTGTGAGGGTAATGTAGACCGTACCCGCATTGGGCACTGACTCAGCAGCGCAGTGCCAGAGGTAGCTAACAAGTATTGGCGAGTAGCTTCAGAATTTTTGTTAAGGTCAGCCCAAGTAGTTGCAGGAACGATTATCATGCTTGACACAGAAAGACTTCTAGTGGCGAAGGACAGGATTGTGTTGATAGCAGTTGATTCTGATAATGGTGAGAGGTGCACAATTTTGTGTATTGATCCTACCATACCAATGAAAGATGTTTCAGATGAGGACCTCTTCGAGAGTAAAGACAATGAGGGGGAGATAATATTTGAAGTGTGTGTTCTTTGTGAGATAATGATACAATATAGGCATGTATCCTGATCCATGTTACTAGTAGGGAATGCCCCCTCTTTCACTTCATAAGATTTGTCTCAAGTACCTGACAAGTTGTAGACGAACAATTTGCATGATGTAGGGCTCTTACGGAGTGTTGCTCCAGTACGCATCACATTAAAACCAGGTACTGTGTTGGCCAAAGGTAAACAGTAGCCTTTATTGAAGGCAGTATCTGAGGGAATTTATGACCCCATATGTCTCTTTTGAATCAGGGGATTATAGTACCATCTAACTCTCTGTGTAATGCAGCTATCTACCCCATGAAGAAATCAAAGGGGGCTAGTTGGAGGAAGATTTAGGATTTGCGCCCTCTCAATTATGTAGCACAAGCAGAGTTCCCTGTGATTCCAAACCCCACTACAATATTGTGTAACATACGTGTTGAGGCAACCCATTTCAATGTGGTGGATTTGAAAAACACCTTCTTATGAGTTCCTTTACATCCAGACTCTCAATACCTCACAGGTTTACGTTTGCTGGGAGCCGATTTCAACATACTAGGCTTCCTCAAGGGTACTGTGAGTCCCCAAGCATTTTAACAGGGATTTACATGAGGATTTAGGAAACATTCATGTCCCCGGCACTATTTTCCAATATGTGGATGATTTAATGATGTGTAGCACTACTGAACAACAGTGCAGGGAAATCTCCATTGCCTTGTTGTTACAATTGTTAGCTTATAAAGGATATAAGGTGGACAGAGCAAAGTTGCAATATTGCCCGCAGCAGGAGGTGTAATTATGTCAGTTGATTTCAGTGAATGGTAACAAAATGTGACTTGTTTTTCAATTTAAACCAATAATAAAAAAAATAATATGTGACTCCAGAACGTCCTGTAGCAGTACACGCTTCCCCGCAGCCAGTGACGGTTAAAGATATGCAACCATTTCTTGGCCCAAGTAATTACCGTAGAGCATGGATTTTTGACTATACATCATATACTCAACCATTGCTACTGGCCCTCAAAGAAGCACAACGGAAAAAATACTATTATTTGGACTGACCAGATGGTTACCAGGAGCTGAAAATATTATCTCCACTGCTCCTGTACTAGAAACTCCTGATTACACTAAAGAATGTTTTCTTTTTCACACTCCAATGGCCAGATGATGACAGCAGGTTTGACACAACACAGTACTATGGGTCATACACCTTTAGCATATTGTAGTGGTATTCTGGACTCTGTCATGCAAGGACAGTTCCCTTGTTAACAAGCATTGGCTGCAACTGCCTTTGCCATTGAGACATCAACCACTATTGTTATGTAGTGTTCATTAACTCTGTACATCGAACATGCCCTATTTGCGATAGTGGAAAGGTCCAAATCTACATGACTACACAAAGGTCTTCTGCATATGATGTAATTCTTTCAAACCCATCTAGTCACATTGTTTGTTATAAAACAGTGAACCCTGCTACCTTTTAAACAGAAACAATGCCAATAATGACAAGGTGCATGATTTTGTTACTTACGAGAGCCCTGAGGATGACATTGCTCACAGGAAGATAGCTCAGCAGCAACATGCTCACCTTGGAAGCAAGACGACACAGAGCAACACAGGTTCGATCCCTGGGTCCGCGCTTAGAAACCTCTGGGTATTAAGCTTGTTATAAATAGCCTATCATATCATGTCATATCATTCCTAAAGCACATGATTATGCCTTAGATGATGAGGAGGTGTTCTTTGTTGACAGGTCCTCAGCTATTGACCAGGAGACAGGTCAGCAACATACTGGGGCAGCAGTGTTTCAACTGGGGAGCATGAGGTTTTTGTGCAGTGAAGATTACCAGGCCATTATTCAGCACGGGCAGCAAAACTGATTGCTTTTATTGAAGCACTCAAGGGAACTGAGGGGTGCCGAGTTACAATTTATTCTGACTCGGTTTATGATACAACCACTGTTCATTCAGGGCTGTCGAGATGGATGAGGAGAGGATTTCATATAGCAGATGGATCTCCAGTTCAGCATTGGCTCTTTTCGATCGATTGATTCATGACCTTTCACAGCCCACACTTGCTGCAGTCGTCAAGTGTGTCACCCATACAAGTGGGAGAGATTCCGTCTCCATCAGGAACAAAGCAGCAGACACAGCAGCCCTACAAAGTCCTCAAAGAATTGGAAGGGTCTATAAAAGGTTGCAGATCAAGGTAAAGCGTGTTTTTACTCTTTAATTCTTTGACCGTCACATTTCCTATCTTGAATGGTGGCCTAGCCTGTTTTGGAGTTCAAAATAGGAGTGCCATCAAAGAGGGCAGCAGATGTTTCCTGTTTATTCTTGTTTTAGGCTATACAATTTAAGCAAGCATGGATCCTAAATTTGATTACAGAGGAAATCCCTCGGGTTGCAATAGCCACTAAATCATAAGAACATGCAATAACTTTAGAGATACACGTCTGTCATCTCATGATGAACAGCAACAAAACAATTAAGTGACAAGGAATACTTATATAAAGAGTAACCTACCATGAGCAAACCCTACTGACATCCACAAGGCAATCAGATTTGCAGTCTCAGTGTTTACTCTTGAGAAGAACTCCTGAAATGGGAAAGAGTTGAAAAAGTATATGCAGTATAATGTGCAAAGATTGTCATCATATCCTTGTAACAAGATATTTAAAAATCTGGAAACACATACTGAAAATAAATCACAAGCTACATCAGTTTCCATTTCTCTGCACAGTGGGAGGTCCAGGTGTTAACAAGCAATTCATGTTTGAATGAGGTGTACTAATGTCAGTTCCGACTGCCCTGAGACTTTCTTCAATTTTCACAAGGACCAGTTAAGAAAATAAGACCCTGGGCAAGACAAGCCTGTTCTGAGCCAAACATCATTTTTGGAAAACAAATAATGTTCTGCGTATTCCATGTTGGCCCAGCTACACATTTGGGGAACCAATGATTTGGAATGAATGCCAGGTTCCAGGGATTAAAACAGTTACACCTATGACTATAACCCATGTGCCTCATAACTTTCAGAAAAGGAATATCCTCAGACTCTAGCACCGTTTCGAAAGGATATTTGGTTAAACTGTCTGCCAGAAGCACCGATAAGGAACAGATGGCTAGGAATTCAGTGGCACAATAACAGATGATCTGGCACTATTTATGCATCAACAATAGTTGAAAATCCGACCAGCTATACCCTCTGTGTTGTAGGTGTGAAACTTGTGCCCCAGGAAGAGAAACAACTGTGTAGACCTTTACATAGTTAACCACCAATAATGGACATATAATGGAAAGAAAATACTGGAAGACACCAAATTCAATCTGAGAATAAACGGCAAAATATGGGAGCAGAAAGAAGCTAGTGCCTGACAGGGAACTGAACCTAGCAACTACAGTAGATGTGGCCCTATCTACATTGGGTTTGTCACATTATATTTCAGATGGACCCATATGAGGGTGAAGAGTAGGCAATCGGTACTCGTACCAAAAATAAGATATATTCCATTAATAAAACCTTACCAGATATTTATCAGGATCCTGGGTGTCTATTAAGGGAAAATGTTCCCTCATCACGAAGTCCAAAAGTCTTCTATTATGAGAAAAAAACAATGTGACTGAATTAGAGAGTTAAATATTGTCTGCTGAAAGCACAAAAAGAGAAAGCAAATGAAATAAAATACCAGATAAAGCTTGGTAAAGTGGCTGGGGCATGAGCCATCTGATTGGCTGATAAAAACAATGCCTGCTGTAACACTGCTACCTTGAGGAAAAACTAGAACTCAGTGATATCAAAATTTTCCAAAATGTCATTCCAACAAGTAATGAGAAACATGACAAGTGTTTACTCATGATATTGCATTTGCACTTGGAACATAGAGGGTGCACAGAAAAGTTCAAACTATTTTCACATGCAATATAGCAGCTATTATTAAATGGGAACTGATCGACAAAATCGAATTGGCCAATTTTGAGATATTTGGGTCAACAATTGTTTTCATGGGTCCACAGACTCCTTCCACTCAGTCTGTGGGTGCCCGTATTTCCTTCACTCATAGTCCACGCACCAAGGGGCTCTCTCTGAACTAGGTCCACCCTGATCATTTCATCAACCTGCCTGAAACAACAATCACTGCCACAGTCTCTGGATCTAGTTACATCTTGAAAAACTGAATGCGAGTTTGTATACTGTAGACCATCCAAGAGCTATCCTGCTCAACTGGCTGCTAAGAAGTTCTGACCTGGGAGCATGGAGGAGGCCAGGGTGTACATAGAAAGCCATACTGTGGTGTACTGGTGGACTAAGTGTAGAATTTGCGAGGTATTGGTTCAGAGACAGTAGGGCTATTAAATTGCCAGCAGCCAGGCCACTTTAATATGTATTTGCCTGACCAGTGTGTTTAGGGAATGGGGGAAAGATTGAGGATGAGCGTGTAATAAAAATGCAAGTTCTACGCGTACGTACTTATCAATTAAAAGTAGCACTGTAAAAGGGGAGAGGGTCCCTTTTAATCGTTATACAAGTCAAGCCCAAAATAAAAGTAACTTGCATATAAAAGAAATGCAGGGTCACAGGTAAGTATAAGCAAATGTAGGGGTAGGCTGATAAGCGGTAAATAGGCCTTACATTTGCAGAAAACGTGTGTTAGCTTTTTTATTAATCTGCAATGAAGCCGCAGTGGCTGGTAACACATCGCAGGTCCCACGATCCCAGGTTCATATGTAAAGAAGCAAACAATAGTTGTTATTTTTTCGTGGTCACAGATTAGAACCCATGGGTCCCACTGACAGGCAAAGACGGCATAACCATTTTATAATTCAAAATGATTTGCAAAATGTGATTTTTAGATGGAGTCAAAAGAACAACAGTGGTTTTAATTGCCCCTTAGTAAGTTTTACCTAGGAAGAAGGTCAGAGTTCTTAATATGCAACATTTGTATAACAGTATGTCTGCGGTTCAAGGCTCTGGCAGTGCCATGGAAGAGAGAGTTTCTCATGAGAACGTAAATGAGATGACCGGAACAGATGAATAAAGTTCCGCTGGTCATCTCAAATGTTTCAATGAATTGTCATTATGATGTGTGGAAGTGGGAGTTGGATTTTGACATCATAAATTATAATTAAGGGCAGTGTGGGAAGGTTTGAGGACCCAATTACAGAACATAATATATGTTATTCTATAAAGGTATAATGTGCAAGCATCAATCAGCTTGGTGTGGGGCGATTTTGTTTTTGTTGCAAAGTTACTAATGTTATTTAGCTCGGTTGTCATAAATGTTTTAGATTTAAGGGTGTTTCTTTGACAGCGCCTTTTCACACAGTTCTGTTTCGAGATCTGTTTGAATATAGCTGTCCCAGCTGTGTCTGGTCCCTGAATAAACCTATGTTGCTTCTTGCCTGTGTACACTCCTTTTTGACTACTTTTGTAATTTTTCATTGGTGAGTCCCGAGGTGACAACACATTTTATAGAGGCCCCAGCGAGATTTCTCAGCCTTCCAACCAGGCATGGGGATTCCAGCCGTGCTCCCGGCGGAGTGCGGGACAACATCCGTTGGCCAATACTAAGAGCTCAAACAAGGGGAGGTCCGCGGATGCTGAGTTCCCAAAGGTCCACTTTGTCCGGTGCTGCCTTCACTCCGACTGGAGTACAGGCCTTTAAAGGAAGACGTAAAAAGAATCTCTTAAAATGTTACATGACTGTACTCGAGCATAAAAGCGCAAGGGCTGGGAGGGACTATTTTATGCTGTATAGCGACACACCCTCAGAAGTGGTAAAGGGTGATTGACTGTAGTAGATTTTAGGTCTGCCAATCCGATAGGGAGCAGGTGGAGGCACATCTGCATTAGAGCAGATGGTTGCGTAGTGAGTGGTGGACCTTCTTAGACCAGAGTTGCGCGTAGTGCAGGCAATTGGCATCGTTGTGTTATTTTCTTTTCTTTGGCAACACATTTTTTGAGGGACATACACGCATATGTTTTGTGTGTAGCAGCTGTTTATTTTTTAGTGCTGTGGAAAAAGGTTGTAGTATTTGTTTAATGTGGCTATGGAAATGATGCAAGGGCCAGACCCAAAATAAAGTGTACATATTTACAGAGCTGCGTAGCGCGAGTTTAAGGTGCAGTCGATTGAAGGGAGGAATAACTGCTCTTTTAACGTACTAATGTAGGGAATTTGTTTTAAGGTGTTGGGCCTGGGGAGAAGGCCATTTGTGTACTAATACAGCCTCTCAAGAGGAGAAGGCCAGTGTACGTAAGTGTTGAGTGTGAGGAGTGAAGGGCGGGCCTGTTGAGAGGGCCAGAGTGAAAGAAAATTGATTGAATAAGGTTTGAGAGTTTAAAGGTTTAAATTATAAAGGAAAAGAGGAGAAAGGGAGGGAAGAGTATTGCGACAATAAAGATTAAAGGTGGGATAATGACATCCTATTGGATGGATGCACCCCTTAATCACATGTTTAGGAAATTGCCTCAATATTGTGAAAAGATAAAGTACCATTTTTCTTTTTTTTTTTTTAAACCTTTATTTATTTAGCTTGACGACACAAACAAAACAGATACAGGCAGAGGCCCAACCAGGGCATGCATTGGCAATTGTAGTACATACCAATATGTCAAACCAAAGTACTTTAGCTCCATAGTGATGAGTGTGAAAGGTGCAGGAGGACAACAGGAACCTAAGCCGACAAGAGTTCAGGCTTTGGCGGACGCAGGGGAACCGGAAGGCAGCGATGCAGCGTCCGAGTCTGTATCGGCCGGTGTCATGTAGCAGCGAAACTTCAGCCAAATGTTCCTGGGCCTTGAGTGCGTTGGCTGTTGGCTAGACCAGGCCTCCTCCGTGTCCGATGCCCAGGTTACCGCCCCGAGCCATTGCGTATGTGAGGGTGGACCAGGGCAAAGCTAGCATTGTAGGATGCAACGGACAGCCAACAGCATACATAGGCCAGCCAGCTTCTTGCAGTCGCGGCCCAGACCAGGGAAGTCATGAAAAAGACACAACGATGGGGAGGGAACAATTACGCATTCCAGCATGGCAGCTAAGGTAGCACATACCGACTCCCAGTACTGAGACAGTTTGGGACAGGACCAGAGCATGTGTATGATGTGGCGGTGTCAGTTCCGCACCTGGGGCATCTGGGGGAGTGGTCCCTCAACATGTGGTGGAACCGAATTGGGGTGAGATGGTTCCTATGTAGGATTTTAAAGTGAATCAATTTGAAAAGGGGAAAAAAGGAGACATTATACGTGCGTGCACACATGAGTTTCCAGCGTTCGTCGGTTATTTCCACCTCCAGGTCCTCCGCCCATTTGCGTTCCAGCTTGTCGAAGGGGGGAGTCGTTCTGGCTTGCACTTGGCCGTACAGTCTGGATACCTTCCCTCTAAAGGAGTTGAAGTCGCATAATTCCGCGATGACTGGGTCGTCAGGGGGTATTGTAGGGAAGTCAGGGTATCTAAGCTTAAGGACTTTCCGGAGGGACGAATATTGGAGCCACGCGGATGGCTTCTGTCTGAGGGTGAACGGTAAATCTGGCCATTCAGTGAAGTTCCCATTTTCAAAGGAGTCTCGGATTGATTCATACCCCAACGCAGCCCACCGACATATGATGGATAATGGTAGGTATGGGACCCCAGGGAGGAAGTTCCATAAAGGTAAATCACCATAGAATGGGTGAGGCGTGTCTAATAGTTTCCAGATTTTAGAGAGGGCCAGAGAGGTACTAACAACAGGGTCCAGTGACTCCGGCTTGGGCGGCAATGGGGAAAGAACCAAGGAGCGAACATCCCGATCACTGACTGCCATCTTCTCGAGTCTGACATGGGGGGGGGTCCTGTGTATTAAACCAGAAAGAGGCAAACTGGGCCTGCGCAATGAGCCAGTATTTAAGGAAATCGGGGGCATTGAATCCTCCACCCTCCATGGGGGTGGACAAAGTCGCAGGTTTCAATCGAACTGCCCGAGAGTGCCATAGAAAGGTGTTAATGATACGAGTTAGCGTTTGAAAGAAGCCGTCTCCTGGCCATAGGGGTAGGTTGGTGAACTTGTATAATAGTTGTAGGAGTACGACCATCTTTAGGATCCCGATCCGGCCGGCCAGCAACCCTTTCAATGAGTTTCTTAAGATACTTCTGATAATTCTCCTAAAACAATGTTTCAGGACGGCGAGTGACCTCTACGCCAAGATAAGTGAAGTTTGACTGGGACCAAGTAAACCCCAAAAGGTCGGGGAAGGGAGCGTACTTTCAGTGAGAGGAAACAGGGTAGATTTTGAGCAGTTTACCTTGAGCCCAGAGATACGCCCAAAGAGAACAACATCCTCCAGTATAGGAGCGAGATTGACAGAAGGGGAACGGATATAGAGCAGAGCGTCATCGGCATATAGAGAAATATTATCTGCTTGGCCCGCTGTTTAGAGCCCCCTGCCTGCATGGCACTGGCGCATCCTGTCGGCAAACGGTTCCATGGCTATAGCAAAACTTAAGGGAGAGAAAGGGAAGCTCTGCCTAGTGCTCCGGGTGACAAATAATAGGGAAGAGCACCCGTCCTCGGTACGGACCCTGGCCACCGGATTGGAGTAGTGTAGACAAACCCAGGAACAGAACCTGGGTCCGAATTTACATTTTTCAAGGACCCGACAGAGGTATCTCCACGACACTGAGTCACAAGCTTTCTGCATGTCCAATGTGGCAGCTACTGCTTGGACCTTCGGGCTAATTCTCCTAATGATATTAAATAGACACCTCAGGTTCAGGGAGGTGGATCGTCCTGGGATAAATCCTGCTTGGTCGGGATGGATAATATGTGGCATGAAGGGGGCCAGACATGAAGCCAGCAACTTTGCGAAAAACTTTACATCCCGGTTAATTAATGATAGAGGGCGATAGGAGCCGCATTGGGTGGGGGGTTTGCCAGGTTTAAGGAGGACTGTTATTATAGCCTCCCGAAGAGAGGGAGTGAGCACGCCTACTTCGCAAGCCTCGTCCCAGATGGCCATCAAGCGGGGAATTAGGAGTGGCTTAAAGCTTTTATAGAACTCTACTGGAAGGCCATCCGAGCCCGGGGACTTGCCAGATGACAGCGAGTCGATAGCCTCTGAGAATTCCTCTGTAGTGAAGGGCCCTTCAAGAGAGCTATTAGTCTCATAAGAGAGAACCGAAAGGGGAAGGCTGTCTGGGAAAGCGTCGATCTCAGATGTAGGGGTGCTCTCGTCCTACGAGTAGAGGGTTTCGTAGAAAGCTAGAAACTCGGCATTAATATCCTGTGGAAGTGTGGCTAGGGTACTATCGGCTCTCTCAATGGCCGGGATGTTGGGGGAGCCCAATTTGCGGCAGATAAGTCTAGCTAAGACTCGGCCCGGTCTCTCGCCTTCCCCATATTTTCTCGCGAGGTGAGGGTTATGAAGGAATTTCAACTCACGTTCCACATGGGAACGGAACACATCTAGTTCCAGACCCAGAGACGCTAGGATCTCAGGGGATTGGAGAAGGGCATAATGGGCCTCGAGGGTTGCAAGGGCTGTCTCGCTTTTTCGGATATCCCCTCGGAACGACCTCAGAATGCCGCTTTCCTTCGAGGTGGCAATACCCCTAATGTAGGCTTTGAATGTTTCCCACAGTGTGGAATACGTAAGGACCGAATTAGTGTTGATCTAAAAGTAGTCTTCAATGGCAGTCTCTATTTCGGAAGCAAAGGCTGTATCGAGAAGGGAATTGGGTTTCATTTTCCACCCCTGAGTTCTTTTATAGTCTGGGCCCCAACTCAGCGAGATGGTCACGGGGGAATGGTCAGAGAGGGTTCTAGAAAGGATTGATTGGTGTGAGACATTTCTAATCAGTATATCCGATATCAACCATCTGTCAATTCTGGAATGTGAATCGTGGACTGAAGAGTAGAAGGTGAATGTCCGAGGCTCAGGGTGTAATAGGCGCCATGCGTCTACGATGGCCAGCCGGGGAAGGGATGATAGAATAGTGTATGCTGCTCTAGAAAGCGGGCAGGGTCTGGAGCCCGATCTGTCAAGGTCCACATCTAGTACTGTGTTGAAGTCGCCTCCCCACATTATGGGTACCATGGGGAAGCTAGCTAATACAGAGGCCAATTGAAGGTAAAATTCAGGGTCATCAACATTGGGACCATACATGTTCAACAATACCAATTCTTTATTTTGCAGATCGCATGGAACAAAACATATCTACCCAGTGGGTCCGTCTGAGAATTTACAATTAAATTTAAGGCTTTTGTGAATCAGGATCATAACCCCCGACTCTGGGTAGAATAGGTGGTATAATATCTTTGGGAGTCCCACCCCTTGGCAAATCCTTTACAGTGTTCAGCACATGCATGCGTTTCTTGAAAAAATAGTATTTTTACCCCATGGCGCTCTGCATGTAGTTGCAACTGCCGCATTTTCTTATAGTTACCCAGTCCCCGCACATTCCAGCTCATGAACCTTTTGTTATCGTCACCATTTAAAGTGGGAGCATTGAATTGATTCTTTTTTACGAGGGGATAGCAATCTATGGCCAAGAGGTCAGAGAATGTAAGCAGGTCCCCAACTGGAATTTGACCAACCTACCATCTTTGTGAACATCAAGCCATTTTCAACAAAACGCCCATCCCAACCCACTCCCCACCCCCACCCCTCCCCCAAACAGAGGAATGACTACCCCATAACCAGATAATCAAAACCAATCAAATGGCATCAAACGCCTAGGGGCCTGTGTGCTGGCCTGGCGGCGATGCTCCGGACTGGGGGCAAGGCAAGGATAGATAATATGCATTGGGTACATTAACCCGGAGATGACATAGGAGATCAGAACATCGTACGGAAAGAGTAAACAGTGGACGCTTAACTGACGGAGGGTCTCCTGCATTCATCAGTCAGGGTACACCCCTCCCATTAGTTGATTAAGCACGTGACACACGGCTGCAGAATGACGAAGCCATGAGCAGTTAACCCGGGAAGTGCTTGTGTATGAACTTGGAAGCTTCCTCCGGGATCGTTAAAAAAAAGACCTGATTGGAGTGTTCAATCCGCAGTTTGGCCGGATATAGCATGGAGTATTTAACTTGCAGGTCACGTAGTCTTTTTTTGACTGCCATGAAGGTTTTGCGTTCCTGTTGAACCGCTATATAAAAATCAGGGTATAGGTGGATCCATGAGGACCCCAGAAAAAGCTCCTCCTTGGCCCTTGCGGCTCTAAGACGGGCATCTCGATCTCGAAAGTTCAGAACCCTGGGTATGATGGGGTGCTGGGGCTGCACCGGGTCTGGGCTTAACTGATAAGGCTCGATGGGCTCTCTCTATTGCGAACTGTGGCGACAGCCTAGGGGAGCCAAGCAGTGTGAGTAAAGTGCGCTCCAAATAATCTTCCATGGGTTCTTTGATGCTGTCCTCGGGGACCCCAATTATGCGGAGGTTATTGCGTCTGGAGCGCGGCTCGAGATCCTCATTCTTTTTGGCTACCTCCAGCACCCGTCCGAACAATGAGGAGCCTCCGCACGGAGAGAGCCGAAGTCATCCTCCGTGACACCAACCCTCGTCTCTATTTCAGCCACTTGGTTATCAGTTTTCATGATATGCGCTTTAATCGAAGATATGGAGCCGTTCATGTCGTCCAACTTAGAATGTAACGTGGTGAACCCTTCATGTATATATTCCATCATTTTCTGTGAGTCTATGGGGTCAGATGGGGTGGAGGTGGTGGGCGCGGGCTCCGGTCCCTCCTCCGCCTGTCTGGACGGAGTCTTGGCAAACATGCTGATGGAGCTCTGTTTTTTCCCTCCCCCTGCGCCCTTAGGCATGGTGGGGGTTGGACACGGTCTGCGGACCCAGGCAGCTAGTATGTGCAGGAGACATGTGAAGGAAGAGATAAGTCTGCAGGTATTGGGCGAGTGAGAAAGTAAGAGTGTCCGCAGAGGACCTCCCCAGGCCGGCTTAACCTCTAGGATCGTAGTTCCTTAACAAAGCATGGGTGCCCAGAGTATATAACAAAGAGTCCAACAGACAGGCCAAGTCACCAGGGCATGGACTAGGTGTGCAGGCACATAAGAGAGCCAAAGGTAGGGATATCTAGGAGCAAACAGACCAGTAGTACTCAGGGATAGGAGGAGACAGAACAAGACGTGGGTATGTTGCGCCTTCAGGGTTCCGGGAGCTCGAATTGTGGAATCAGAAAATACAATATTAAGGCTTTTACACCATGCAGAGAGAAATACACCGACACAGGCTTGTAAAGATTCCCAGAATCTTTATTGCAATTCTGTACAGTTTACAAAACAAAGTACACAAATAGCTATTTGGCCGTCAGTACATCACAAAGACCACCAGCAGGGTTCAATATGAGCAGTGAAAAGGATTTGCTAGCTGGACATCAGCGTATTTATACAGTTTCTTTACAACGATGTCCAGCCTCTTACAAGTTAATCATGTACTGGGCTAGGGTTGCACCAGGTTCATTCCTAATTTACATATCTCGTGCATGCGGTTTACTCTTTTAATACATTTGCTAACAAACACTATTATTCTCTAGGTTTAACTTTACACTCTTTACACATTGCTTTAATACAGATCATACAGATGTTTCACATATCGTGTTTAGATAGCGTTATTGTTCTTGTATACTTGTAGGTTAACATCGCCGATTCAAGTAATCCCCTGATCCTGAGGTCAACAAAGGACAAGGTTTACATGACCCTAACATGTAGCCTGAAGGCAGGTTGGACATTAACTCTCCTACAGAGGTTGAAGAGGTTAAAGCAAGAACAAAAGAACACAATACGGCCATTTTAGGCCACAGGGTGACTTTGTACAATAAACTAAAATGGCAGCTTTAACCTAAAATGGAGGCTTGATTCACTTAAGGTCACGACCTTGCAATACGGATTTCCTCGCAAAGCGACTGGGCATAGGCCAACATATACAATGAGGACGAAACAATATTATATCAGTTCTAACAGAATGTGTCAACGAGGAGCGTCAGTGAAGAGCCAGGTGAACGAAATGAGGTTGGGGAGGCAGTTATTTAGAGAAACATGAGCTGTCCAAGGAACAGTTGGCGCGTGCCAGCAGACGGGTGCCCCAGATGTGCGCAGGGAAGAGAGGTCAGCAAGCGTCCAGCGGAACACAGAGTGAGCAGGTAATGTTCATAAATCCAATTGCAGGTTCGATATCCAGACAAACCCACGTACCGTGCCCAGACAGCCGCTTTGTCAGGAATCACAGGACGAGGGAGCAGCGCACCCGCTCCCACCCACCCCCAGAGCCAACCGTAGCAGGCCGATGCTGAGAAGGCCATTCCACTAATTGAACAACCTGAGCCAACATGTATTTGTCCAGGGCCCGTGACTGTTGTGTTCCCCTACGTGGCCCAGATGCTGAGGTGGCTAACACTAGCTCCAACCGGTAGTGTGAGACCATGGTGCAGCGCGTCCTTTGGCTCAGGGCAGTGCCCAGGGGGTCTCACGGGGCCCAGGTCCCGGCATTTGCAGGTAGGTGGAGCCCAGGATGTTTGTAGCCCCCGCCGCGTGATGCGGGAGGGTGGCAGCGCAGGCCGCTACACATTACTTCGCGGGCCCAGGTGGGTGAGGGGGAGATTGATCCGGGTAGAATAAGCGGGGCCGGAGCCGAGATAAGGCCCCCACACCCCAGGGGACTCACCGCAAGCCTCCAGCACCGTGAGTAAGGATCACGGGGGGGGAGAATCCTCTCCAGCGTCGGTCCTCTCCGACAATTCAGCCGAGCCGGCTCACCCAACGACGGGCCGACTGGAGGTCGCAGCCATCCTCACCGCATCCCGAGGAGCCGCTGGGTACAGGCAGGGTAGCGCAGTCCACGTCAGCTGTAGTCTACAAGCGTGCCGCTCCTCTCCAGAGAGCCGCAGGAGGCAGGTGTGAACGGCACCAGGCAAGCAAAGCTGGGCTGGCAAGGGCCCCTCCCCCAACACAGGCCGCAAGTCCTCGGCGGTGGACTCCGTGGACGTATCAGCCGGATCGGGTTGCTGCAGGTCATCGGTACACCTCTAGACGCCCACACTCTGGAGTAGGGCTAGTTTGTTGTGCCAATTTCGGGAAGCAGGTAGGTCAAGTTCCCATGTGCAGGATCTAGATGTCCTCTTATCAGATAAAGCAGGACCCAACGCAGGATTACACTGATTTAATGCCACCCAGCGAGGAGCTCTCGTTCAGGCAGCCATCTTCGCCTAGCGCAACAGCGCCCCCCAACAAAGTTCCATTTTGAGTGGGTAGATAACACATTGGAGAAATGTTATGAAGAATGGTATGGAAAGGGAACGTTCGATAAAAATATCAACAGTATGTATTCATATTTGTCGGCAACTTACAAAGGTGCAAAGTTTAAAAAGAGGCAGGACATTTTAGGGCTTTGGAAGTTGTACGACGAAAAGGAAAAGGAGACGGAGAAGTCGAAGGAAGAGGAGGAGCACCGTCCCCTCCATATACAACATACCCATTACTAAAACCAGCTGCAGGATATACGAATCCTAAACCAGTGTCCCAAGATAAGGAAGGAACACATGAAAGCAAAGATGAGGGTGAAGCAAGTACCATTACTAAGGATGAGGGGGAGGCAGAAATATTTAATAGACATTAAAAAGAGCACTGAGCAGCAACTTGACTTTGTTCAGGGAAGCCGAGAAAGCCATGAAAAGGGAGATAGAGAAAAAAGGAAAAGAACAAGGAAAGGCAGCTGACGAACAGGGGTGGACAGCAGGACGCATACAATGTATACTCGACAACTGAGGACAGAACTTGGACAATAGTGAAGATGACACCACAGAAGGTGTGCGCACCGCATCAGATTGGGAGGACAGTGGTGACAGCGATCATGGGGATGACGAATAAGACACATGCAATTTGAGGGACATGAGCAGGAGATGGAGACGAAAGGAGAGAGAAGAGGAAGAAAGAGCGGAGTCATTGGGAGATTGGAGAAATAGGCTTCAGAGAAGAAAAACAAAAATAGCAGTTGCGACAAGACCCCAATGTGATAATAAACGCAGAGCTCGCACACAGATGCCCCCTTTGAAGAAAGCGAGGGGTGAGGTTCTATACATACCATGGCAGACACTGGATAGGGACAATTTGGTTAACAGTTTACCTTCATTAATGGCAGGGGCGAGCAAATGGATTTATGTTTTCGAGAAAGAAACAGCTGAAATCCTATTAGCCATAGGAGATACAAAGAGTTTATTGGCAGTTTTGGTTGAGGAAAGAAATGACAAAATATAGCAACAGGCTGGATATGCTGGGGTAAAATTAAGCTCTAACATACATTATGGAGCACACTTTAATAACTATCAAACACATGTTTGGAAGGCTCTAAGGGAACTGTATCCAGTTAAGTCAGACACGGGTTCAATATTGCGCATAAAAGGAAGCCTGATGAGGAACCGCAGAATATATAAGGTCCATACAAGAAATGTGGACACAGGAAAATAAACAGTCTTGTGGTGACAAAATACCTTTGCTTTACCACATCTCAGTGAGGGGGGTCTCCGCATCCCGTGACTGCTCTTTTGGTGTTTTTGGTGCTCTATGGTCACTCAACCTGATTGACTAATCACCACGACGGTAAGCATCATTGGAAGAAGCAGCATAGTTTTCAGAGTGCCCGGTTTTATATTTTATGAAGACATTAGCATAACTGTAAGCTGACAACCAGAGCCGGCCCTAAGCATGGGCAGTCTGTGGGGCACCAGTAAGCATCAGCTGCCATATATATGCCGAGTAATACAGATTATATGGCGCGGCTTCCAGACATGAGACTTCTAGTTATGTCTATAAGGTGGCGCATCAGCGCAACCTATAAACTGTCAAGGGTTTTGACACATGTTGAATTATTAGGCGAGAACAAAACTGAATCAATAGACTAGGTAGATGTGGGGATGAGCTGTCGCCGCCCATCATTCTATCCCAGAACAAAACTAAATCAATAGATTGGGTAGATGTGGGGATTGAGCTGTCGCCGCCCATCATTCGATCCCAGAACCGGGAGAACCGCGCAGTTTTGCACACACCAAAATGGTCGCCTAACCTGCCACCCACCAGTGCAAGCGTGATGGACCGGAAGCGCCAGGGGTG
Source organism: Ambystoma mexicanum (assembly GCF_040938575.1). NCBI lineage: Eukaryota > Metazoa > Chordata > Amphibia > Caudata > Ambystomatidae > Ambystoma > Ambystoma mexicanum. Next base: position 878,894,486 of record NC_090924.1, on the reverse strand, counting down.
AAAGGTGGTGCCAAAGGAAAAATAGCAGTGCCTGTTAGATCAAAAGCGCCTTGAAATCACTGCTGTTTCTCGGAAGTGCAAGCTCAAAATGTCAATTTCAATTTGTTCAAAATCCATTTTTAATTGATGTCAACAAGTTGCTAAAATCATGGCACAAGACCACTCTAAAGATTCAACCTTTCTGAGGGGGGTTCCACATCACCACTCTACTGTAAGGATGCCCATCAAAACCATGGCAGCAAGGATTAGAGCTGTCAAGCAAAATCCTCCTGTCAAATTCAAGACAACTCCTAAAAAAATAGGTGCAGTACCAGCTTTGGACACAAGCTGGCGCTAGCGGTCTAAACTCTGACAGTAGAACTGTACTTCAGGAGTTGCCAGCCTCCTGAGACAGCTGGAAACTTCAAAGCCTTTTTGGGTAATTAAGAATTTAAACGCCTGCTGTTCCCTGAAGACAGGCTGATTCAATTAACATTGCAAGAAGCTGGGAAACCTTCTCACCTCAGAACTACACACAAGAAGCCGGAAGATCACATGGACATGCTAACCAAATGCAGAGTGGCCCCCTGGCCTGCTGACCTCAGCCGACACATAAGACTCTTGCAATTGAATGGGGTATGTTAATTTGGTTGTGGACTGTAAACAGAGCTCTGCCTGGCAGAAGAGACATGTGATCCCTGACTCCCAAGTTTCTGGGGGCGGACCCAAACACTGAAGTGAATTGAAGGAAACTATAAGTTTTATAAAAACACTGATAACTAATTGTAACCAGATGACAGGAATGTACAATTTGGAGATCCTTAAAATGGCAATTGTACCTACAATTTGAGTCCAAACTCAAATCCGTACGATGTTCTGAGGCAAAACCCCATGAATTATGGAGATTGCAGACACGGGGTTCACGCTAGAAAAATGAAAATTTACTGGAATATGGGTAGAAAGGCGGTGTACATGTGTGCCATTTTTGGTAAACGTCCGATATTGGTAAATCAACTAAAAACGAAAATAAGTTGTCATTTTTTAATGCAAGCCCCCAAGACGATCAGAGTTGGGCCAGAATGTACCTTAAGTAATCTCTAATATGTACATGTAATGTTAAACAACTGTGTATCTGGGAAATATGTGTAGTCATGAAAAATGATTTCTAAGGTAAAAGCAAAGGGGCGTTGTTCAATAGATCGTAAATGGCTGACATCACTCTGACACACTATCCTTTCTCAAATCAGGGACCAAAGAATCCTTTGGCCTATCAAATCTTGAGAGGGTTGGGCATGCAGAATTAGCCGACCCACCAATTTTCAAAACACATAAAAAGAGCCACTGGAAGCCAGACAGGGACTTTTCTTTTTCACTTTCTGCAGAGCATTTTGACAGACAACTTCACATCCAGACTTCAGACTTCACATCCAGAGACTCCTGACTCCAGAACAAAACTCCAAGAACTCTAGAACCCAACAGCTGAACTCCTATCAGCAGGCCTTCAAAACCTAGCAACCAAACCAAACTATTCAAACAGCCGTGCTGAGCTGTCTGATTCTGGCTAGTACCCTGTGCCAGTACCCAGAAAGCAGTGCTGAATCCAGAACCACAGACTAGACCAGAAAGCAGAGCTGTACCCAGACCAGACCGCTGTGAGCAGAACCGGTGCCTGACAGACCCAGAAGGCAGAATTATCCAGAGAGACCAGATCGCTATGACTTCAGAACCACCCGCCAGAAGTCCAGTTCAACCTGTTGACCAGATCCGTAACCAGGCCCAGTCCTTCCAAAATTAGGAGTGCGTGTCCTTAGGACTGTGCAAAAACCTAATCTCTTAGTTTAAAATAACCTAATTCAAACTATTTTAACCTATTAGAACTGCATCATCAGAAATCGTGTCCATCCTGTTGATTCAAAACCTTCCAAAGCGCATCTGTCATTCTGAAACTGTAATTTCAATTCTGAAAATCTACCTCCACTAAATCGTCCGTATCTCCTGAAGCGAGTTTTAACTCTCATTTTAAAGCTAAGATTCTAAGCTTTCCAACAAACCTAAAACCGACTTGCTACTCCTTATAGTTTTTCCGTAATAGCGCTCGACGCACTCGGAAAAATTGCTGCGATTTGCGATTTGGCTCAATTTCTTCACTTGTCAAAATAGCAGCGTCTTGCTTTCCTTTTCTGAAATTCGTTTGCCACCTAATAATCATTCATAGAGCATTGCTAACGTGATCCTAAACTAATACAAAGTAGCTGTCACCCACCCTGAACCTCTAGATGGAATTAAAAGCAATGCGAGCATATTTTTCACTTCATTGCCACCATATTTAAAAGGATTTTGCCTGTGTTTAAAATCATACCTGTTTTCCTCTAAGCTCACTGGGGGGAACTGGAACTTTGTATTGCATGTGTGTGTATTCCTGAGAATTGTGCGTGTTACTTCCATCTCCTTACATTGCATGGGGGGGGGGGTGAATTTTCAAAGAAAAAGTGATCGCATTATCTTTTGCTGAAATCATATCAAGTTTATTTCTGTACTGCCTTTTATTCATCTTTGCATCTCCTTGAAACCATAAAGCATTCTCTGATACCTTTTTCCCCTGTTCCTAGTCATAAGTCACCAGAACTGTGCTATTGTAGGATTATCTATTGCTGATTACTGCTCATATTCACAAGTGTGATATCAATTATTAATGTATTATAAAAGTGTGATATATATATATACGTATATATATATTGTTTAATTCTCAAATAAACCTTTTAAATTTGCAAAACAAACTTACTTCTTGGCTCAGTGGGGCTAGGGGGATTCTAAGAGAGGGATGTTATATAAGGGTTGTCATCCAGAGTACACGAACTGGACATAAAAATATATAAATAAGGGCTTCCCTTGAGCAATCCCAGACAAGGCACTGATTTAGTGGGACTGCTTGATTGGAGTCATTTAACAAAGTGGGGGCTCGTAGCCTGGGATTCTGGATTAGATCTATCACTTGTGCAGATTAATACAGTGTGCCAGCTGACAGGATACATATCCGGTTAGATCACCACGCTGTGTTACGCTGTAAAGCACTCCTCAAAGGAACGCTCTAAGGAAACAGTCTGTTTTGCAAAATAAAATACAAACTTCTGTACGTCAGGAAGGAACTCAAATTCCAGAATGACGACCGACCTTGGTAGATATGAAGATAGCTAGGGTGCACCTCTTACAATAACTGTTTGTGAGAGGTGAATGGTCTGAACAGGACCAAAATGTATGGTTGCAGGCGATCACACAACAGGTCACTACAACTGGTCAGATATGTGGAGAGATCAGGGTCCCTTACATGTGGCCCTGAGTGAACTATATATGGCTTCTAAGGCCAAAGATTAACACAATAAGATTGCCAGGATAGCGGCATATTTGTGTCTATATATGGGAGCCATGCAGGACAAATGTGCTGAAGGCCAAGATCTGGCAAATAGGCAACAGATGGCGTTGTAAAAGGCCCAATCTGACCTGGACTCTTCTGAGCAGAGGCTGCACAGGAGCCAGGAGTCAGAAAACGATAGTAGATAGTACATCATTAAAATAAAGGAGGATATGGATATCCTGCAACAGGAAAAGGCTGACCAGGATACCAGAATTCTGGCTTTGCAGAAGGAGCACGAAGACAGTTTGGACTCCTTACTGCAGTGCCAGAAAAATTTGGAGCAATAGATCAATTTCAACAGGGCATTCACAGAGCAGGTAGCCACCCTGCAGGTCCAAAAAGACAGAGAGAAAGAGGAAAACAATAAAATGATTTTGAAAGACCTGGATACCCAGGCAGAGTTTGATGAAGAGCGCCAGAAAGCTGGTGCCCTTCAATGGCAGAGGAACGACCTGGCAGCACAGATTCAGGCTCTTACTCAGGAAAGGGATACCTTAGGCTGGGAAGTCTGCCACTTAAAAAGGAAAATGGAAGAAAATCACCTGGCCCTCCAGGGGCTGGGTGATCTCCAAAAAGAGCATCAGAACTTGTTAGAGCACACCAGAAGGGTGGAAGATGCTCTGGCAAGAAAGGAGCAGGTCAGTAGGGATGGGACTCAGGAGGTAGCCCTCCTGCAGCAAAGACTAGCCCAGTACTCCAGGACCAATCAGGAGACACAGAGAGAGAATGAGGCTCTCTGTCAGCACAATCATAGGCTCCAGCAACAGGTAGCCATGCAGGAGAGACTGATAGAGTATAGTAAGGCCTTGGTTGAGGAACTGAAAGCCCAGGCTCTTGCATTGCAACCAGGAGCAGGGGCTGATAAAGATGAAGTTAGCTGGGAAAGGGAAACACCTGAGCATAACCTCAGGAGCCCTAGTACCAGAGGCCTTCATCTCTCCCAATCCCTGGACTCTGCCACCCTCATGTCCCCTGGCGCACATGAGCACAGGGCCACAGGGATGGCAGATTAATATCCAGCCAAAAGGATGGGGCTCATAGGCCAGTACCACGCAGGAATGGATGGGCGGGCACCCGGGCATGGGCACTTAAGCACAGTGCAATTTAGTGGGGAACCCCAGGAGAGTAGGCCCACTAAGGGCACCCTGAAAACCTATGCCCAGTTAGGTCAGTGGGGGGGGGGTAACCAGCAAATCCTGGTAGCAAGGAGGGATCTGAAGACTCCTCTGAGCGGCCCAGGCTACAGGAGACCAGGTCCCCACACTCTGCCAGCCATTCCCAGGCTCGCAGAATCCGGGAAAACCTGGAAGATCAGACGGGCACCTCTGGGAGCAGTGCCTCTGAGTCAGAGGATGAGTGGACCAGGGTTACCCGAACCAAAAAGGCCAATAAGGCAAAAAGGGCCTTGCTTAAGGACCCCTTAAAGCAGGTCAAGGCAATAAGGAGTGTCATCACCCCTTATCACAAGAACTCCAAGTATTCTGTGTGGGAACACTTGGAGCTCTTTGAGCAAATGATGGAGACCTTCCATTTGAAGGACAGCAGTAGCTGCATCCAGTACGTCAAATGGACATTCTCCCCAGAATACTCCAGTTTCTTTGCGGGGCTGGAGGACCAAAACCATTCAAAATGGTCCACATATAGGGCGGCCATCTTGAAACATTTCTCTGTTCACCGGAATCCCCAAGAGGCTCGCAAGTCAGCCTACAATTTGCAATGTGGGGAGGATCAGGCCCCACAAGAATTTGTGCAGGAATTGACGCGTGCCTTTGCGCAGACCACCAAAAGGGTCACACGGACAGCAGAGAATTCATCAACACATTTTTCCATGCTCTCCCCAAATACATAATGACCCAGCTCGTGAGAGATTTTCACGAGAAAAGATCTTTAGACTGGGTCATTGAGCAAGCCACCCGCATCTATGAGGTGCAGAAACCGGTGGAAAATAAGAATCAGCCCAAAAACCCCAAAACCAACAGCACCCCTGCTGCTGCCAAGGTGGCAGAGGTAAAGGTTGCCCCAGTTTTAGATTTGGAGATGGGGGGGACCTAAAAACCTGCCTGCACCAAATAATTCACAGCCCAGAAGGCCCTCTGGCCAGTCACAGACAGGGAGTCAAGGAGGTAGTCCCACAAATGGGGTGCCCCGCTCCCCTGACTATGTAAGTCCCTGCTACAAGGGAAACAGACCAATCCTGGGTTATGTGTGGACTCCTCCAGCCCAAGGGGGGGATCCAGCCAAGCACCTGACCCAGGGAACTTCCCTCCTAACTTCCCACAGGGCGGCAGACATTCCCCAAATAATGGGCTGAACTTTTTCCCCAGGTATCCACCCAATGTCCAACCCCAAAACCATCCATCCTTCTTTCCCCAATTCCCTGAGCCCAGACAACCTAATCCGGGAGAGGGGAGGCCAAGGGTGGAGGGGTACCCAAAAGTTCCCAACCCAGGGTATTACCAGAGAAGGGATAGCTACCCTTCCCGGGATCAGCCCAGGGGAGAAAACATGACCCCGTATCAGCCTGAGCGGGTTTCCCAGTTAGAGCGGCAGGTTCAGAACATGGCACAGGATTTGGGCCGCATGCTGAGGGCCCAACAGAACCCTCAGATGGGCATGCCGGCACAGAATGCCCCAAACTCTGAACCTAGTGCTCCAGAACAATGACGGGGCAGCACCCCGATAACCCACCGGTTCCCAGGGAGGAGGCACAAGGGGAAGGGGGGTGTAAAGCCTTGGAGGGAGCTTCCTTCCCAACTTGTAAACAGCCCCTGGAAAACCAGGAACCGTAAACAAAATCTCCTACCCCTGAAAGTCTGCCACCCAAGGAGCAAAGAGGAGGTAGGAGAAACAAAGGACCCAAACAGACCCATTTTGTGGAGGAGGTACAGGTCTTCCAATTTGAGGGAGAGGGATCCTCAGAGGATCCTGGGAAAAGTATTTTCTCCTTCAGAGATGGGGGAACTCCTCCCCAGGAAAAATGGGTCCCAAGGGATTCCAACCTAGACTGGGTAGATGTGGGGATTGAGCTGTCGCCACCCATCATTCTATCCCAGAACCAACAAGACCGAAAACCCCTGGTTCAAACCCATCCAGGTGACTGCCTCCAAAAAAAGGGGGGGGGGCGGCCCAGAACTGGAACCAGGGGAACCAAAAACCGCATCAATATCCAGTTGCAAACTTTTTCTTTCAGATTCCCAAGGCTTTCCACAGAATTCTGCCCAAATTTCTTCTCTTTCAATGTCCAAAACCAGAAAGTTAGCCCACCAGTTGTCCAAAAATGTGCATTATCTGTGCCCCCTTGAGGAGAAGGAGGGAAGATATTATGCCCCGGTACAAGTACAGGGGCAGGGTACAATTTTGGCACTGGTGGACACTGGATCCCAAGCTACTCTTCTGTCCAAAAGGGCCTTTGATGAACTGAATGCAGGAAGGGGGGAGAATTACCGTATTCCTCTCACCTCTCTTCCTGGACAACTCCAGAACTTTGACGGGAAGGAAAAATCTGCGTAGAGGGGACTGCAGATTTTGACATCAAAATTGGGCGACACAAGGTGAAACACCCGATCATAGTAGTGACTCCAGAGGGCACCCCTTGTTTACTAGGGAATGAGCTCCTGAGAAGGTTGTCACCCCTAATAGATTGCGTAAACAGGGTCCTCTGAACCCAGACTAGCCGACCAATAAAACTAAAACAGAGTGTCAACCATGTTAGTTTAAACGGCATGTGCCACATGGTTGAACAAAAATCTGACCAAGTAGAATTTCACTTCCAGAACAACCAAATTCCAGACGTGACAGTAATAGCAGTAGGACAACAGACTGGTGATGGGGGGTCCTCTCTATTTCTGAAAATCAACCTTCCTTCCAGTTTAAGGTGGTATTCCACACTGGAAGGAAATACTTTCTTTACTAATCCACAATCAGACATTCCCACTCCGATAGTCCAGAAAGATGTGAAATCAGCTCAGAGCCTGGCTGATATTCAGCAGATTGGAGAGCAGTTGTTCATCCCTGTTCAGTTAAATGATGGGAAGGACTCTGTTCTCGCTCGAGTGTGTGTGAGCAACCGTAAGAGCTTCATCAGCAAAGCCATGTTCCGCAAACTCCCAAAAGCCATTCCCACATTCAAACTGATAGACAAATGGGAAATGGACCTGGAAGCACCCAATTCCAAACATCTCCTGCCAAGCAGGTGTATGCTCAAAATCTCCATTGGCAACAAGAGCATAGTCCAAATTGTTGGGTCGTGCGAGACGTCACTGCCGCCTTTTACTTAGGCAGTAACATTCTCAATCGCTTTGCCATTAGTTTGGACCAAATAAACTTCAAAGCTTGGTCCCGATTAGCGGATAATCCCATGGGCTTTGATGATCCAGAAAAAGCATTTAGGTCAGCTCAATTGCTACCTTATGCAGTTGAAATTCAGGTTAAAGAGGAAGTCACCATCCCAGAAAGGACCCGACAATTCTCCCTGGAAGTGAAAGTTAAAAGAGGACAGAAATTGAAAAACCCTGATGCTTATATACATCTAAATGCTTCTCTCCAACAGCACGGGTTAGGGGTAAACCCAACACCATTAGTCAACATAGAACATGACACCATTCCAATAGAGGTGGATAACAGCGACTTAAAGAGTATTACTCTAGCCGCAGGCACCATTATTGGAATGGCGGTTGATGACCGACATTTCTCCATTGATTTAGGAAATGAACTGTTAGGACCAATCCCCAAGGACTGTTTTGACAGTGATGACAATACAACACCAGACAGGATCTTTACCCGGCATTGGGGGAACTTCCTGGTGTACACTTCTTGCCCTTATGGTAAGGAAGATGTGACTTGTGACTTCAGAGGCGATGAGGTGATTTTCTAGGTCCATGAGGGCTGCCTTTCCCACCTGAAGCCTCCAGTCCAAATCAGCACTCTGACCAGGGACTTCTCCACCCAGCTGGAGGAGGCCACGGAGATAGCGAAACCAGATGTCTTTCCAGGCTTCAGGCAGATGGTGGAAGAGAGAGTCAAGCTAGCTGATGCCTGTGTGACTCTGGAAAAGAAGCAAAAGTTGAAACAAGTTTTCTTGGATTTCCAAGATCTCTTTGCGGTAGACTCATTTGACTGTGGTCGCACCGACATCCGCACAACAACAATTCCCACGGACCCTGGAATGACTCCAGTGTTTGTGAAGCAATATCGTTTGCCTCTCGCATCCATGGAGTCCCTTACTGAAATAATTAAGAACCTTGAGTCCCGGGGAATAATCCGTCCAGTACACAGCACCTTCAATTATCCGGTGCTGGGAATATTGAAGCCAAATGGCCAGTGGAGACTCTGTGCCGACCTTAGGGAGCTCAACAAACGGGTCCATACTTCCCGATGGCCTCTGCCCTACATTGACCCAAGGGCTGGCCCAGATGCAGGGGTCACGGGTATTCACTGCAATAGACCTGACCAATGGATACTGGACCGTGCCTGTCAGTAGGAAGGACCAATACAAACTGGCTTTTACCTTTGGGGGCCAGCAGTACACATGGACCCGGACTCCCTTCGGATACCTCAACTCCGCCAATGAATTCAACATTTTCCTACACAAGGCCATGCCCGACCTGGGTGCGAGGGGTAACCTGGCTTATGTAGATGATGCCCTCATCAAAAGTTCATCTGTGGAGGAACACATAGTGGAGATCCGTTATATTCTGACACAGTTGAGGGCCGCCGGAGCAAAACTTTCCTTTCAGAAATCACAGTGGTGTAGAACACGTGTTAATTTCTTGGGGCATGAGATTACTCCTCAGGGTCTCTGTCCCCAGGAAAAGAAAGTGGAAGAACTTCAGAAACTGAAAGACCCCACCACTCTGCGGGAACTAAGGAGCCTCCTTGGGCTGACTAATTACAGCAGAAAGTTAATTGAGGGCTACGCAGAGATCACCAGACCCATGATTCATCTTTTGAAGCGGGGGTCAAGTGGGAATGGGGTCCAGAACAATCCGAGGCAGTAAGACAACTCAAAAGAAGCCTCTCACAAGCGCCTTGCCTAGCTTACCCTGTCAGAAACAAGGAGTTCTTCCTGGAGACAGGGTTCTCTAATACGTGCTTGAGTGGCTGCAGAGTGGCAGTCTCTGCAGGTTCAAGGCGTGCTTCCTGTGCTTCCAGTGCTTGGAAGTCTTTCTCCAGTGTCTACTGTGTGAGGGCGGAACTTTAATACTAAAACCCCTCTTTCCCGCGGAGCGGCCACGGAGTGTATGGCAGCTAGGGCAGCGCGACCTGCCAGTAGGAAAAACAGTGCCTCGCACACCTTGGCTTCTGCAAAAAAATCTGAGACTCTTGGTCCCCGGTTACGTAGCGCCAAAACTACCATGACGCTTCTCTCTCAGCAGGATAAAGAGATGGACCCCCTTGCGCTGATGCGAGTAAACACGGAACCTGGACTGGTACCTGAACTGGATCCGGAAACACTCTTGAGGGATGCTGTGGAGTCTCCTACCTCCAGCAATCCTGTGATCCGGACGGAGCTTCCACCTTCTACCTGCTGTCCCCCGCCAAGCGACGCGAGTGCAGCGCGGCCCCTCAGAGGAGAGGAAACGACGCTCGCCCAAGGTGAGGTGGTATCAGTGGGCGGAGGGGGGGGAAGAGTGTCCCGCTCAGACCTCTCGTCTGTTTGTCCCCGGGGGTTGGTCCAGTACTGATAATTCCAATTCCTCTTGGGGCAGAGGGGTGCAACGATCAAGACGGGCAGGAGCCCCAGAAAAACTTGCAAATGAGGGAGACAGACCTCTTAGCCTCCAAAGTACCCATTCGGGTCCCTATCCTGCACCACGTTCCTCTGGAGCCCTGTGCCGCGGTGGCCGGAGCAGCTCCATCACGGTCTGAGCGGACAGAGGGCGACCAGTACACCGCCTCTGCTCATTTGGGCCTCGTATCACCAGTTACCCAAAGGGAAGTGATGATCAAGGACATTCACACCAAACCTTTTCATGTTTCTGCAAATGCTGTCCACCATAAGAAAAAGGGAGGCCCATCGCGTAGGAAACGATCCGCTCATCAGCGGCCAAAGCTGGGGTTGAAAGCCAAGATACCAAAGCGTCAAAAACTTACAAATGCCCCTGACAGGCCTCCAACTCAACAGAAGGACAACCCGCCTTAAATGCCTACTAACAAGAGATTCTTTGCCAATTTTTAAAAAAAGAAACCCCTGACTTCTGAAGAAATCTCGGATGCTGAGATCCTGAGAGTCGTCACGGATCACACCCCGGCCACAACATCAGAGCAATCTAACGACGCGAGGCCAGTATTCTCGCTTAAACCGGTGTGTTTTTCTTTTTCTAGCACAGCCCCCGATGCCAACATTAGGTGGCATTTTGGATCTCCAAGTACTGCTCTACCTCCCCCTCCAAGTCAGCCCTCAATTTCACCAAATCACTCGGAAGTAGCGACAAATTGGCCACGACCAAAGTCATCGGCTCCGGCAAAAAGGCCTCTCTTAGCCATGAACCTTAATTCCGGGGAACCCGTGACTTCGTCCCTGAAAGCAGGGTTTACATGTCACAAACCCAAGGACTCTTCGCAAAACAAGGAGCGGTTCTGTCCTCCGACAAATCCCATCGTGGTAGAAAGCGACGTGGAGGATCACCAGCTTGAGCAGTCACTGTCTACATCTGAGATTCACCCAAAAAACGTGCAAGCCTACAGCCTTGTGCCTAAGACTCCGGACCTAGGATCATCGCCGGGGGTTACCCGGCCAAACTTGGAGTCCGGGCAGACCTTGACAGCTCAAGCCTGGGATCCCCGTAACCTCCTTAGACAAGGGAAGAGATCCATTCTTGACGCTCCAAGGACTCCAGTGATTTCCAGAGTGGGGACCCACAATTCTATTTCCCAAACGGTTCCCAGTCCAACGAGAAATCGACGTTCCAGTGAACTCACAGGGAATCCATCCAAGGACTCCTCGCCTAAAAACACAGATTTAAGATTAATAATGTCTACAGTAACGTTGGCGATGGCGCCCTTTTTCAAACTGTACGAGTCGATAAATGACTCGCTGGAAGACCATACATCTATTACAGCCATGATGAACAGCCGTCTGATTTTCTTGTAAGGTTACATCAATGCCTTGAACAGCAAAATGGAAACAAGGCACAAGGACGACTGTGCTGGAAAGACTAAGGACAGTACACCCGCTATGCGAGTCCCCCTTTCAGACTCTAGCACCCAGACCTTCGAAGGTGGGCCGATCATCGATTTCGAGGGGCCTACTCTTGAGGGAGGTCAAGTGCCCCCTCTCAGGGGCCTTACGACAAAAAATGTGAAGGACCCAGCAGTTAAGGTTAATGGATCGATCTACAACGACCAGATCTCAATCTTACCAGACAGTGAGCTTGCACATTGCTCTAACAGAAAAGACAGTGCACCTGTAACATAAGGCCCTCCCATAAAGCAAAAGCAAATGATAAGCAAGCTCTTCACTGCAAAAACGAACAGCAGTAAACACGGGCCTACAAACGAGAAGGTGGAATTACACATATTGACCGACAAATCTGGGGGTAGAAAAATTCAAAGACAAGAAGATAAAGTGAACTATCTAACAAAGGATAAAGACGACATCGCATCTGGCAGCCTAACAGTCTCAAAGGAGGACAATCAAGAAATAGACGAGGACATCTTAAATCTCAGTGTTTACACGCTGTCAGACGATCAAGAGGAGACCCGAAACATGAACTGTACGATGGAGGACAACTCGCCTTTTCAAACTTTGGAGAGTCGCTGCAAGAAGCTGCAAAATAAATCTAGTTGGGGGCCGTGTACACTGAAGAGCGTGCCACAAGAAAGTCACCATGCACAGTCCCAAGACAATGACCTATATGAGGCTACTCCTTCCAATGTATCTCAGATACAGGTCCCAAAAAAAAAATGACTCTGCTCCTAGAAAGAGCTCTCCCCAAAAGAGCAGATGGGTGCACGCGACACGGACCAAAGATGTCCCAGAATCAAGAAAGTATGCAGAAGCAATTCTAAAAGATACGTGGAGCCAGCACAATCCGAGATTCAGTCCAAGGAAAGTGGCAAAGTCTGGAGCGCAGGCCCCCAAAACTAAACGCAATTTTTTGATTGAACAATTACCGGATAACAACAAATATGTGATACTGAATAGAGGATTTTTGTTACAACTTCTCAAATGTGTGCCGTCGCTTCGAAATGTCGAAACAAAGGATTTAGCTAGAGTGGAACCATTCCACCAAGGTAAAACGGCGAGTGCCTACCTCCACGTTCATACTAACTGGGCGAAAATCAGAATAGCAGAGGCAGCTGAATACCTTCTAAAGCTGGGATTCGATCTGTTTGAACTCGAAGAAGGGGCATCCTCTGCTGTACGTGATGAATCAGTCGAACAGCGGGGACAAATTAAATCTCCACACTCTGAAAATTCGAGTACCAAACTGAAATTGACGAAAAGAGTTTTGGAGGAGAGAGGTTCTGAGCGACAGGTTCGCTTTATCGAACTAACCTCTGAGGATCAAATTGCAGAAGTTCCGCAGACCAACCGCCGCGAAACTACTAGTCAACAACCTTCGGAGGAAGCAATAAGAGAGGAAGCTGTTTTCCAGGACCCGCTGAAAATAGGAAGACGCCCTTGTGGCCCTATGGCTAAAATTCAACGGACAATAACTCAACCTGCCGGTGAGGAGGGCCTTGGTACGAAGGACCCCCCTACACAGGCCCCTTTGTCACAACTTTGGGCATGGCTGCCAAAGGCACTCACGCAGAATAAGACCAAATAGCAACTTGCCAGTCATTTCTCTACACCCCTCTCTATAAAACAAACACTGGGAAAAGAATTTCTGTCCCTGGGGTCATGGAACACATGGGGTGTCCAGCATCTGATGGAAAAGGGAGATGTAAACTTGGGGTGTTTGGACATAATATGTCTACAAGAGACTTGGACGATGGAACGTCCATCCATTGACGGTTACGACTTGGTTTGTGCTCCAGCGATAAAAGGGACCTTCTGACGCCCTTCATCGGGCCTCATCACGGCCATTCGGTGCGGCTCAGGACTACAACTAAAGAAAACTCTAAGTTCTTCTACTTACCTGTTGGCCACGGAAGTCAGCTGGATGACTGCAAGGAGGAAAAGGGCAAATTCAAGACACAGCCCTTAATTATCATGAATGTCTATTGGAATCCGGCAGCTCTGAGTGACGTTTCCTTCATTGCCCTGACCAGAGAAACCATCAATGAAGCCCTGGTGAATAATCCAGAGGCCTTACTGGTTATCTGTGGAGACTTAAATGCTACCTGGATGCCGCTTGAAGCAGCAGGGCACCCCCAGCCTCTTGGTTCATCTCTTAGAAACAAATGTGGAGAAAAGTGGTTAGCTCTGTCAACTTGTGATCTGCTGTGTGCAGAGGACCTTTTCTCTAGACAAGGGCGGCCACCTACCTGGGAAAGAGGCAACTTGCAGGCGCATATTGACCACATTTCCATCAGTAGGTATCTGGCCACTTTCACTATATCGTTTGAAGTATTAAAGTCTGTGGTGAGTGATCATAACTTGTTGGTGTTGAAGTGGAAGACAAGTTCAACGCATAACCTAATTATGCCTGCTCCTATTGAGGCGAACAATCAACAAATCCGTTTAAAACTGTCAGCAGCTGCAATTTCTACGATAAAGTTGCAGTACGCAAGTACAGGTAAAGAACCAAACCAACAGAAGGTTCTGCAATTACCAGATTATCAACCGCTTTTGTTACCTCTCAGATCAAAGCACAATGGCCCGGGACGGCACAACAAAATCGCCTCACACGAGTACAATAAAGAACTGGTCCTAAAAAGGCGTCAATTGAGACAAGCAAAAAGAAAGCTGAGAGCATTTCCGACGTTAGAAAACCAGGCGACCTTCACACAGGTGCAGAGAACCTACAAAACATGGATTAGACAACATCGGAGCAACCTTTACCAACACGATGCGGAAGCCATGTTGAAACTGGTTTGTGGTCATCACCCCAGAGAGTTCTGGTCATTGATCAGATCTAAGCTCTCTCCTCCCGGCGATTCTCTAACAAACCCGATTTGTGAAGCTGACTGGATAAAATTTTATTCCAATCTTTTTCAGACGCCTACACACTCTGGGACATCGCTGCCAAGTACAAAATTGGAACCGTGGGCTGATCTGAGCAACGAAACAGAGATCACCAAAATGGTTCTCAGGCTTAAACCATCGAGAGCCCCTGGCCCGGATGGCATCACAAATCTTGATTTAAAACAATTCCCGAAGGAATGGTCTGCACTGATTAGTGAGATCTTCAAACGATGCAAACAGGCCAGACAAATCGGGCTTTCATGGACAACATCAATAGTGGTGCCTAGTTTCAAAAAAGGACGTAAAGAAGATCCCAAGAACTATCGTCCTATAGCCCTTCTGGACACGGTTGGAAAGGTGTTCGGTTCCCTATTACTCCAGCAATTCCACCGATGGTTCAAAGATACAGATCGTGCTGACCCGTTTCAAACGGGATTTACCAAGAACAACGGTACGTTCTTAAACATCATGTTTCTCAGTGCGTTAAAAAGCAAGGTGCTAGCAGGAGGCCCGAGAGTGTTCCTGGCCTTCATTGACTTGGCGCAAGCCTTTGACCAAGTTAATCGAGCTAATTTGTGGAGGAAACTGTCCCTGTGGAACTGTCCAGCAGAACTACTTCAACCAATCCAGGCACTACATACGGACACCAAGCTCCGCGTGAGGTTAAACCAAGCAGGCTTGCTATCGTCAGAAATTTCAGTCGGCAGAGGAGTAAAGCAGGGATGTCCACTAGCTCCTGCACTTTTTATCACCTACCTCAGTGACTTCAAGGACTCCGAACAATCTATTTGCTCCTTTCCGCCGTCATTGGGAAACTGCAAAACCACAAGGTTACTTTATGCAGATGACTTAACCCTAATGGATATGACCCCAATTGGCCTTCAGCGTCAGCTTGAAAATCTGACCGTTTACGTTCGTGGAAACAACTTAACCATCAACGTCTCGAAGACCAAAATTTTGACAATGGAAAAATCCAAACGGGCACAAGAGAAATTCTCCTGGTATCTGGAAGGTGTGGCGCTCGATAAAGTATCAAGTATTAAATACCTAGGAGTAACTTTGGACAGCTCTAGTGTAAACACAACCTTCCAGGCTTGCTTGGTCGACAAAGTAAAAAAATTACCTGCACAGGCTCGTGCACTGGACAAGAAGTATGGACACTTTTCCTTGCTGCCAGCGATTAAATTCTACCGTACAAAGGTGGTACCATCACTAACCTATGCAGCGGATGCTCTTCCTCACACGCCCCCTCAGCTGTGGCTGAAGCTAGAGGGGTACTTTTGGCGCACGGTTTTTGGTCTGCCAAAATCAACAATGGCGCCTCTAATTAGAAGGGAATTGGGTCTACTCTCACTGCAAGGGACTGTGGAGACCAAATCCATGATGCTCTACAGAAAAATGCTACTTCCGGACTGTCCTTACGTGCTAGCCACGATTCGCACCAAAGTCCAAGCAGCACGCTGTCCGGTGCTAAAATCCTGGGAAACAGCACGAAAAGTTACATTAGTGGAAATGCATTCCTCGGAACAAGAGCTTATCCGGATCCTCTAAAAATAAAAAGGAAAATAGCCGAGTATGACTGGATAAAGACTTTGGATTATGCAGAAAAAGCAAAATCAGTCAATCACCTTCCACCCTACCAAAGTAGACTTAACATTGTTCCCAACTATCTGAGCAAGTTTCCTAGCAAAGCAGCTAGAAACCTGTTCCTGAAAGCAGGTTTAAACTTACTGCAGACCAACGAGATTCTGAAACGAAGAGGACTGAGTGACTCAGATACATGTAGTTTCTGAAAGGACTCCACAAAAGTTGAAACTATACGCCACCTGCTTCTAAATTGTCCAGGTACACAAGAAATTGGCGAAAAATACCTGCAGCAACATCTTTTGGCATCTTTCACCAGGGAAGAATAATTCTGGTGGAATCGCTTAATGAGCGGAGAAAGAAATACCTGGACAATTGCGACCACTCAAACTCTAAAGGCTATTTTATCTTTATGAACTCTTCTTTTTTTTTTTTTTTGGAATTCATGTTTCTTCTACAATGTTTCTTCATTTCTATCGTTCTTCAACTATGTTTTGTAAAAATCATTAATTTGATTAAATCAATGAAATAAAAAAAATACGTGCTTGACGGCAGTATTATACCAAAAGCATGACAAGGTCTCTTGGCCCGCTTCCTGCTCCTACTTGCAAGGCAAAAAACCTCGGGGTCATCTTCGACTCAACACACTCCTTCTCTCCTCATATATCTGACGTCTCTAAGAAGTCACACTACCAGCTGCACCTCCTCAGAGGTATTCTTCCCTTCCTCTCCTTCCCCCAGAAGCTCACGGTCTCCAGAGCCCTGGTTCTTTCGAAGCTGGACTACTGTAACAGCCTCTTTCTTAATCTGCCTGCCTCCACTCTCTGCCCTCTGCAACTCATCCAGAACAGGACTGCGAGACTTGTCCTTGGCCTCAAGCCCAGGGACCATATCTCTCCAGGACTGAAATCTCTACACTAGCTCCCAGTGGCTGCGAGGATTAAGTTCAAAACCCTCTGCATTGTCCACAAGGCCTTCTGGGGCCTGGGGCCTAAATACCTTCAACTCTTTCTTCCTAAATATCTTCCTTCCCGAGCCCTCCGCTCATCTGTCTCCAACTCCCTCAGGGTGAGCCGCTTCTCGAAGCAACGAGCTGGGGGTAGATCTCTCTCTGCGGCAGGGGCCTCTCTCTGGAACAGCCTTCCTGCCTCCCTGAAACTTGAGGAGAACCATCTTCGGTTCCGGAAGCACCTCAAAACCTTCCTCTTTGCTTCTGCTTTCTCTCCCCCTCTCCCCTGCTTAATTCTTCACTGAAACTGCACTGAACCTGCACCTGGGCCACTCTCACCTACCTCGGTCCTTGGCCCAGCCACTCTCCACTTGCACTGCCTCCCTGGCAACCCCTGCACTGCGGGACTGTCTCTGCATCCCTACAGCTCCCCCCTCCTAGCACTTGTCTGCACTTACCTTGCACTTTGCCACCACCTGGTCCTACTTATTTATTATTTATTTATTTTATTTTACTTACCCTGATAAGCACTCCCCCCCTTCCCCTTGCCCTTGCACTTTTTCCCCTTCCCCTACCCCTGCACTTGCGCGATCTGAATGACACCTGGCCTAGTAGGATTGTTGTCTGTCCTCCCCTTGTTCCCCCCTCCCTGCCTCGTCGCGCCTTGAAACACTCGTGTATAGGCACGTTACAAATGCCATATCATATCATAATAAAGTAATCTCCTATGCGAACAAAACTTTATCCTCTGTGGAGGAAAAATTCAACGATTGTGAAAAGGCACTCCTGGCAATTACTGCCCGTTCATCCAGGGGGAACACATCATAGTGGAGACTCCACACCAACCTCTGCAATATCTCCAAAGTGACGGAATCCGGGCCGGAAATGTGAGTAATTCCCAAATTACTTCCTGGATTCTGTCAATGCAAGCCTTTCCTGTGCAGGTCAGAAATGGCCAAAACAAGAAGAGTCCCCTCGCGCAAAGTCTGGCTGACTTGCATGATTGTGCCAGAGAAAACTGTCTTGAGGACGAAAGTCTAAAAATAAAGGACAACATGGAGGCATACCTTAATTCCCCAAACAAAGTGTTTGAAGAAGACAAGTGTGAGGGAATGCCCACTGTCTATGTGGATGGATGCTCTTACCATGTTGACAACAACGGGAAGAAAGAACTGGTGGCCGGCGTAGGGAATGCATGGGTGAAGGAGTTTCCAGAACCCTCCGCTGGGTACAAAATTGGTCCCCGAAGTAGTCAGGTGGCAGAGTTGATGGGTGTGCATCAGGCCATCCTCACTGCTGTCCAACATCAACTCCACGAACTGGTCATAATCACAGATTCGGATTATGTACGGAACGGGTTCGTGGAGCACCTGGTTAATTGGAAAACCAGAGGCATGTTATGTGCTAATAACAAACCCTTGAAACATGGGAAGTTAATCCAAAACATTGATGACCTGGTCACATCGAATGGGATGACCATCTACTGGAAGAAGATCAAGGGTCATTCCAAAGTAGAGGGACCAGACAAAACTGGAAATTACTTAGCTGATCAGCTGGCCAAAACCGGGGCCATCCCAGGGGATCTAATAGAAATAGAGTCCCTGTTGGGGGAAATCCAGGTCACTGCTATCACTAGGTCCCAGACAAATGCTCACAATGATCTTTCAACTGCACAATGGAGTAAGGAGATCCCTGATGCTGATTTAATTACGGCTCAAAAGGGGGATCCAACAATTGGTAAGTTTTACCAACACATTGAGGACCCTGAGAACTTTCCCCTGACGGATACCGATTACATTGGGAAAGAGGACCTTAGAGTGTTGATGAAATGTCCAAAGATATTCCGAATCCAACACAGTTTGTTGGTAAGGAAATCCCAAGCTGGCCATGATCAGTGGGTGGTCCCTACCGCATTCCGAAGCCTGATGTTAAGTCACGCCCATGATGCGGCCACCGCCGGCCATAGGGGGTTTCATACAACACTTGAGATCTCAAGAGAGGTTGCTTACTGGCCACACATGGGGCAGGACCTCGACCAATACTTGAAGGGGTGTCTTGTGTGTGTACAATTTCAGCCATCATCCCTCACACACCGTGCGCCTCTCCAAAAGAGGGGGATGACACTGCCATGGTCAGATTTGCAAATCGACTTCGTAGGCCCTGCAATTCGCTCGTCTAGAGGAAACAAGTACATGTTGACCGTCACATGCTGGTTTACCAAGTGGGTGGAATGTCTCCCGGCCCCAAACTGCAAGGCAGAAACAGCAGCTGCCCTGATGATTAACCACATCTTTTCCCATTTTGGTCTACCTCAAAGGATTGAGTCAGACAGAGGTAGCCATTTCACCAGCGAGGTAATGACAAAGATGTGGGAGATACTGGGGGTCAAAAGGAAGTTACATATTGCTTACCGGCCAGCTTCTTCTGGGGCAGTAGAACGCTACAACCGGACCATTGTGAGCATCTTAAAAAAGATTGTGGCAGATTCTGGGCCAAGTTGGGATATCCGATTACCTCTGGTCCTAATGGCCATCAGATCTACCCCGTCATCTGCAACTAAAATGTCACCATTTGAGCTGATGACTGGATGCAAGATGGTGTTTCCCCAGCATTTGCTCTACAGGACCCAAGAGCAGACGTTGATAAATGCCTCCACAACTCATGAGTATGTGGAGAATTTAAGGAAACACCTCCAACATGCTTTAGCCTATGCTCAGCGGAATCTAGGAAGATCAGCTGATAGCAGGAAGACCCACTACGACCTGAAGACCACCAGGAAGGAATATAATGTGGGAGACCGGGTTTATCTATACAATTTCCAAAGAAACCAGGCCAAACAGTGAACATTTTTGCCTACATGGAAGGGACCGTTTGAAATTATAGACAAGGTCTCCCCAGTAGCGTATAAGATCCGCATCCCCAAAGGTAGTCTGGCGGAAGGGGAAGACAAGTGGGTACATATAAATCAGCTAAAGTGTTGCCATCCCAGGCACACTCTGCAGCAACTAGAGGAATCCTCTGGAATCCCAGAGGGGGCCGCTCCAGAGTAATTCAGTTCCACCCTAAAATATTCCACATATAGCCTATAAAATTCTATGATTCTTGAATATGTTCTTGCCTCCTGATTTAAAAAAAATGTATATGTTCATGTTTTTGACTATAAAATGTATATGCCGCCCCACTATATCAATAGTGGGGGAGAAATGTCTAGGAATGTGTATTGCCACTTTGCTTTATCATCCTAGGAGAGATGAAACCCGGAGACTGACCAAGGAGAACGACCCAGGGACCAGGAGCAAAGATCCGAGGGGCCCAGGGTACCGCCCAATATTCCCATCAGGACCGCGAGGAGAACCGATCGATCCAACTGGAGGGAGGAAACGATGCTGAACTGTGCCATCTATGGAATTGGAAGATGATGATGCGGACATACCAGCGCGTGGATCAAAACATCCTTTGCACCCGACTCCCCCTCGAATCGAAATCAAAGCGCAGTCGGGTGGTGGGGCTTGTCAAGGGTTTTTACTCATGTTGAATTATTAGGCGAGAACAAAACTGAATCAATAGACTGGGTAGATGTGGGGATGAGCTGTCGCCGCCCATCATTCTATCCCAGAACAAAACTAAATCAATAGATTAGGTAGATGTGGGGATTGAGCTGTCACCGCCCATCATTCTATCCGAGAACCAGGAGAACCGCGCAGTTTTGTGCACACCAAAATGGTCGCCTAACCTGCCACCCACCAGTGCAAGCGTGATGGACCGGAAGCGCCAGGGGTGAAAGGTGGTTCCAAAGGAAAAATAGCAGTGCCTGTTAGATCAAAAGCGCCTTGAAATCACTGCTGTTTCTCGAAAGTGCAAGCTCAAAATGTCCATTTCAATTTGTTCAAAATCCGTTTTTAATTGATGTCAACAAGTTGCTAAAATCATGGGCACAAGACCACTCTAAAGATTCAACCTTTCTGAGGGGGGTTCCACATCACCACTCTACTGTAAGGATGCCCATCAAAACCATGGCAGCAAGGATTAGAGCTGTCAAGCAAAATCCTCCTGTCAAATTCAAGACAACTCCTAAAAGAATAGGTGCAGTACCAGCTTTGGACACAAGCTGGCGCTAGCGGTCTAAATTCTGACAGTAGAACTGTACTTCAGGAGTTGCCTGCCTCCTGAGACAGCTGGAAACTTCAAAGCCTTTTTGGTTAATTAAGAATTTAAACATCTGCTGTTCCCTGAAGACAGGCTGATTCAATTATTATTGCAAGAGGCTGGGAAACCTTCTCACCTCAGAACTACACACAAGAAGCCAGGAGATCACATGGACATTCTAACCAAATGCAGAGTGGCCCCCTGGCCTGCTGACCTCAGCCGACACAATAGACTCTTGCAATTGAATGGGGTATGTTAATTTGGGTGTGGACTGTAAACAGAGCTCTGCCTGGCAGAAGAGACATGTGATCCCTGACTCCCAAGTTTCTGGGGGCGGACCCAAACACTGAAGCGAATTGAATTGAAGGCAAATATATGTTTTATAAAAACAATGATAAGTAATTGTAACCAGATGACAGGAATGTACAATTTGGAGATCCTTAAAATGGAATTGTACCTACAATTTGAGTCCAAACTCAATTCCGTACAATGTTCTGTGGCAAAACCTCATGAATTATGGAGATTGCAGACACAGGGTTCACGCTAGAAAAATGGAATATGGGTAGAAAGGTGGTGTACATGAGTGCCATTTTTGGTAAACGTCCGATATTGGTAAATCAACTAAAAACGAAAATAAGTTGTCATTTTTTAATGCAAGCCCCCAGGAAGATCAGAGTTGGGCCAGAATGTACCTTAAGTAATCTGTAATATGTACATGTAATGTCAAACAACTGTGTATCTGGGAAATATGTGTAGTTATGAAAAATGATTTCTAAGGTAAAAGCAAAGGGGCGTTTCTTCAATAGATCGTAAATGGCTGACACCACTCTGACACACTAGCCTTTCTCAAATCAGGGACCAAAGAATCCTTTGGCCTATCAAATCTTGAGAGGGTTGGGCATGCAGAATTAGCCGACCCACCCATTTTCAAAACACATAAAAAGAGCCACTGGAAGCCAGACAGGGACTTTTCTTTTTCACTTTCTGCGGAGCATTTTGACAGACAAATTCACATCCAGACTTCAGACTTCACATCCAGAGACTCCTGACTCCAGAACAAAACTCCAAGAACTCTAGAACCCAACAGCTGAACTCCTATCAGCAGGCCTTCAAAACCTAGCAACCAAACCAAACTATTCAAACAGCCGCGCTGAGCTGTCTGATTCTGGCTAGTACCCTTTGCCAGTACCCAGAAAGCAGTGCTGAATCCAGAACCACAGACTAGACCAGAAAGCAGAGCTGTACCCAGACCAGACCGCTGTGAGCAGAACCGGTGCCTGACAGGCCAAGAAGGCAGAATTATCCAGAGAGACCAGATCGCTGTGACTTCAGAACCACCCGCCAGAAGTCCAATCCAACCTGTTGACCAGATCCGTAACGAGGCCCAGTCCTTCCAAAATTAGGAGTGAGTATCCTTAGGACTATGCAAAAACCCAATCTCTTAGTTTAAAATAACCTAATTCAAACTATTTTAACCTATTAGAACTGCATCATCAGAAATCGTGTCCATCCTGTTGATTCAAAACCTTCCAAAGCGCATCTGTCATTCTGAAACTGTAATTTCAATTCTGAAAATCTACCTCCACTAAATCGTCCGTATCTCTTGAAGCGTTGGTGCTAGGAGCGAGTTATAACTGTCATTTTAAAGCTCAGATTCTAAGCTTTCCAACGAACCTAAAACCGACTTGATAGTTATAGTTGTTCCGTAATCGTGCCCGACGCACTCGGAAAAATTTCCGCGATTTGCGATTTGGCTCAATTTCTTCACTTGTCAAAATAGCAGCGTCTTGCTTTCCTTTGCTGAAATTCGTTTGCCACCTGATAATCATTCATAGAGCATTGCTAAAGTGATCCTGAACTAATACAAAGTAGCTGTCACCCACCCTGAACCTCTAGAGAGAATTAAAAGCAATTTGAGTATATTTTTCACTTCATTGCCACCACATTTAAAAGGATTTTGCCTGTGTTTAAAATCATACCGGTTTTCCTCTAAGCTCACTGGGGGGAACTGGAACTTTGTATTGCATTTGTGTGTATTCCTGAGAATTGTGCGTGTTACTTCCATCTCCTTACATTGCATGGGGGGGGAGTGAATTGTCAAAGAAAAAGTGATCACATTATCTTTTGCTGAAATCATATCAAGTTTATTTCTGTACTGCCTTTTATTATTCTTTGCATCTCCTTGAAACCATAAAGCATTCTCTGATACCTTATTCCCGTGTTCCTAGTCATAAGTCACCAGAACTGTGCTATTGTAGGATTACCTATTGCTGATTACTGCTCATATTCACAAGTGTGATATCAATTATTAATTTATTATAAAAGTGCGATATATATATATTGTTTAATTCTCAAATAAACCTTTTAAATTTGCAAAACAAACTTACTTCTTGGCTCAGTGGGGTCAGGGGGATTCTAAGAGAGGGGTGTTATATAAGGGTTGTCATCCAGACTACACGAACTGGACATAATAATATATAAATAAGGGCTTCCCTTGAGCAACGAAACAGAGATCACCAAAATGGTTCTCAGGCTTAAACCATCGAGAGCCCCTGGCCCGGATGGCATCACAAATCTTGATTTAAAACAATTCCCGAAGGAATGGTCTGCACTGATTAGTGAGATCTTCAAACGATGCAAACAGGCCAGACAAATCGCGCTTTCATGGACAACATCAATAGTGGTGCCTAGTTTCAAAAAAGGACGTAAAGAAGATCCCAAGAACTATCGTCCTATAGCCCTTCTGGACACGGTTGGAAAGGTGTTCGGTTCCCTATTACTCCAGCAATTCCACCGATGGTTCAAAGATACAGATCGTGCTGACCCGTTTCAAACGGGATTTACCAAGAACAACGGTACGTTCTTAAACATCATGTTTCTAAGTGCGTTAAAAAGCAAGGTGCTAGCAGGAGGCCCGAGAGTGTTCCTGGCCTTCATTGACTTGGCGCAAGCCTTTGACCAAGTTAATCGAGCTAATTTGTGGAGGAAACTGTCCCTGTGGAACTGTCCAGCAGAACTACTTCAACCAATCCAGGCACTACATACGGACACCAAGCTCCGCGTGAGGTTAAACCAAGCAGGCTTGCTATCGTCAGAAATTTCAGTCGGCAGAGGAGTAAAGCAGGGATGTCCACTAGCTCCTGCACTTTTTATCACCTACCTCAGTGACTTCAAGGACTCCGAACAATCTATTTGCTCCTTTCCGCCGTCATTGGGAAACTGCAAAACCACAAGGTTACTTTATGCAGATGACTTAACCCTAATGGATATGACCCCAATTGACCTTCAGCGTCAGCTTGAAAATCTGACCGTTTACGTTCGTGGAAACAACTTAACCATCAACGTCTCGAAGACCAAAATTTTGACAATGGAAAAATCCAAACGGGCACAAGAGAAATTCTCCTGGTATCTGGAAGGTGTGGCGCTCGATAAAGTATCAAGTATTAAATACCTAGGAGTAACTTTGGACAGCTCTAGTGTAAACACAACCTTCCAGGCTTGCTTGGTCGACAAAGTAAAAAAATTACCTGCACAGGCTCGTGCACTGGACAAGAAGTATGGACACTTTTCCTTGCTGCCAGCGATTAAATTCTACCGTACAAAGGTGGTACCATCACTAACCTATGCAGCGGATGCTCTTCCTCACACGCCCCCTCAGCTGTGGCTGAAGCTAGAGGGGTACTTTTGGCGCACGGTTTTTGGTCTGCCAAAATCAACAATGGCGCCTCTAATTAGAAGGGAATTGGGTCTACTCTCACTGCAAGGGACTGTGGAGACCAAATCCATGATGCTCTACAGAAAAATGCTACTTCCGGACTGTCCTTACGTGCTAGCCACGATTCGCACCAAAGTCCAAGCAGCACGCTGTCCGGTGCTAAAATCCTGGGAAACAGCACGAAAAGTTACATTAGTGGAAATGCATTCCTCGGAACAAGAGCTTATCCGGATCCTCTAAAAATAAAAAGGAAAATAGCCGAGTATGACTGGATAAAGACTTTGGATTATGCAGAAAAAGCAAAATCAGTCAATCACCTTCCACCCTACCAAAGTAGACTTAACATTGTTCCCAACTATCTGAGCAAGTTTCCTAGCAAAGCAGCTAGAAACCTGTTCCTGAAAGCAGGTTTAAACTTACTGCAGACCAACGAGATTCTGAAACGAAGAGGACTGAGTGACTCAGATACATGTAGTTTCTGAAAGGACTCCACAAAAGTTGAAACTATACGCCACCTGCTTCTAAATTGTCCAGGTACACAAGAAATTGGCGAAAAATACCTGCAGCAACATCTTTTGGCATCTTTCACCAGGGAAGAATAATTCTGGTGGAATCGCTTAATGAGCGGAGAAAGAAATACCTGGACAATTGCGACCACTCAAACTCTAAAGGCTATTTTATCTTTATGAACTCTTCTTTTTTTTTTTTTTTGGAATTCATGTTTCTTCTACAATGTTTCTTCATTTCTATCGTTCTTCAACTATGTTTTGTAAAAATCATTAATTTGATTAAATCAATGAAATAAAAAAAATACGTGCTTGACGGCAGTATTATACCAAAAGCATGACAAGGTCTCTTGGCCCGCTTCCTGCTCCTACTTGCAAGGCAAAAAACCTCGGGGTCATCTTCGACTCAACACACTCCTCCTCTCCTCATATATCTGACGTCTCTAAGAAGTCACACTACCAGCTGCACCTCCTCAGAGGTATTCTTCCCTTCCTCTCCTTCCCCCAGAAGCTCACGGTCTCCAGAGCCCTGGTTCTTTCGAAGCTGGACTACTGTAACAGCCTCTTTCTTAATCTGCCTGCCTCCACTCTCTGCCCTCTGCAACTCATCCAGAACAGGACTGCGAGACTTGTCCTTGGCCTCAAGCCCAGGGACCATATCTCTCCAGGACTGAAATCTCTACACTAGCTCCCAGTGGCTGCGAGGATTAAGTTCAAAACCCTCTGCATTGTCCACAAGGCCTTCTGGGGCCTGGGGCCTAAATACCTTCAACTCTTTCTTCCTAAATATCTTCCTTCCCGAGCCCTCCGCTCATCTGTCTCCAACTCCCTCAGGGTGAGCCGCTTCTCGAAGCAACGAGCTGGGGGTAGATCTCTCTCTGCGGCAGGGGCCTCTCTCTGGAACAGCCTTCCTGCCTCCCTGAAACTTGAGGAGAACCATCTTCGGTTCCGGAAGCACCTCAAAACCTTCCTCTTTGCTTCTGCTTTCTCTCCCCCTCTCCCCTGCTTAATTCTTCACCGAAACTGCACTGAACCTGCACCTGGGCCACTCTCACCTACCTCGGTCCTTGGCCCAGCCACTCTCCACTTGCACTGCCTCCCTGGCAACCCCTGCACTGCGGGACTGTCTCTGCATCCCTACAGCTCCCCCCTCCTAGCACTTGTCTGCACTTACCTTGCACTTTGCCACCACCTGGTCCTACTTATTTATTATTTATTTATTTTATTTTACTTACCCTGATAAGCACTCCCCCCCTTCCCCTTGCCCTTGCACTTTTTCCCCTTCCCCTACCCCTGCACTTGCGCGATCTGAATGACACCTGGCCTAGTAGGATTGTTGTCTGTCCTCCCCTTGTTCCCCCCTCCCTGCCTCGTCGCGCCTTGAAACACTCGTGTATAGGCACGTTACAAATGCCATATCATATCATAATAAAGTAATCTCCTATGCGAACAAAACTTTATCCTCTGTGGAGGAAAAATTCAACGATTGTGAAAAGGCACTCCTGGCAATTACTGCCCGTTCATCCAGGGGGAACACATCATAGTGGAGACTCCACACCAACCTCTGCAATATCTCCAAAGTGACGGAATCCGGGCCGGAAATGTGAGTAATTCCCAAATTACTTCCTGGATTCTGTCAATGCAAGCCTTTCCTGTGCAGGTCAGAAATGGCCAAAACAAGAAGAGTCCCCTCGCGCAAAGTCTGGCTGACTTGCATGATTGTGCCAGAGAAAACTGTCTTGAGGACGAAAGTCTAAAAATAAAGGACAACATGGAGGCATACCTTAATTCCCCAAACAAAGTGTTTGAAGAAGACAAGTGTGAGGGAATGCCCACTGTCTATGTGGATGGATGCTCTTACCATGTTGACAACAACGGGAAGAAAGAACTGGTGGCCGGCGTAGGGAATGCATGGGTGAAGGAGTTTCCAGAACCCTCCGCTGGGTACAAAATTGGTCCCCGAAGTAGTCAGGTGGCAGAGTTGATGGGTGTGCATCAGGCCATCCTCACTGCTGTCCAACATCAACTCCACGAACTGGTCATAATCACAGATTCGGATTATGTACGGAACGGGTTCGTGGAGCACCTGGTTAATTGGAAAACCAGAGGCATGTTATGTGCTAATAACAAACCCTTGAAACATGGGAAGTTAATCCAAAACATTGATGACCTGGTCACATCGAATGGGATGACCATCTACTGGAAGAAGATCAAGGGTCATTCCAAAGTAGAGGGACCAGACAAAACTGGAAATTACTTAGCTGATCAGCTGGCCAAAACCGGGGCCATCCCAGGGGATCTAATAGAAATAGAGTCCCTGTTGGGGGAAATCGAGGTCACTGCTATCACTAGGTCCCAGACAAATGCTCACAATGATCTTTCAACTGCACAATGGAGTAAGGAGATCCCTGATGCTGATTTAATTACGGCTCAAAAGGGGGATCCAACAATTGGTAAGTTTTACCAACACATTGAGGACCCTGAGAACTTTCCCCTGACGGATACCGATTACATTGGGAAAGAGGACCTTAGAGTGTTGATGAAATGTCCAAAGATATTCCGAATCCAACACAGTTTGTTGGTAAGGAAATCCCAAGCTGGCCATGATCAGTGGGTGGTCCCTACCGCATTCCGAAGCCTGATGTTAAGTCACGCCCATGATGCGGCCACCGCCGGCCATAGGGGGTTTCATACAACACTTGAGATCTCAAGAGAGGTTGCTTACTGGCCACACATGGGGCAGGACCTCGACCAATACTTGAAGGGGTGTCTTGTGTGTGTACAATTTCAGCCATCATCCCTCACACACCGTGCGCCTCTCCAAAAGAGGGGGATGACACTGCCATGGTCAGATTTGCAAATCGACTTCGTAGGCCCTGCAATTCGCTCGTCTAGAGGAAACAAGTACATGTTGACCGTCACATGCTGGTTTACCAAGTGGGTGGAATGTCTCCCGGCCCCAAACTGCAAGGCAGAAACAGCAGCTGCCCTGATGATTAACCACATCTTTTCCCATTTTGGTCTACCTCAAAGGATTGAGTCAGACAGAGGTAGCCATTTCACCAGCGAGGTAATGACAAAGATGTGGGAGATACTGGGGGTCAAAAGGAAGTTACATATTGCTTACCGGCCAGCTTCTTCTGGGGCAGTAGAACGCTACAACCGGACCATTGTGAGCATCTTAAAAAAGATTGTGGCAGATTCTGGGCCAAGTTGGGATATCCGATTACCTCTGGTCCTAATGGCCATCAGATCTACCCCGTCATCTGCAACTAAAATGTCACCATTTGAGCTGATGACTGGATGCAAGATGGTGTTTCCCCAGCATTTGCTCTACAGGACCCAAGAGCAGACGTTGATAAATGCCTCCACAACTCATGAGTATGTGGAGAATTTAAGGAAACACCTCCAACATGCTTTAGCCTATGCTCAGCGGAATCTAGGAAGATCAGCTGATAGCAGGAAGACCCACTACGACCTGAAGACCACCAGGAAGGAATATAATGTGGGAGACCGGGTTTATCTATACAATTTCCAAAGAAACCAGGCCAAACAGTGAACATTTTTGCCTACATGGAAGGGACCGTTTGAAATTATAGACAAGGTCTCCCCAGTAGCGTATAAGATCCGCATCCCCAAAGGTAGTCTGGCGGAAGGGGAAGACAAGTGGGTACATATAAATCAGCTAAAGTGTTGCCATCCCAGGCACACTCTGCAGCAACTAGAGGAATCCTCTGGAATCCCAGAGGGGGCCGCTCCAGAGTAATTCAGTTCCACCCTAAAATATTCCACATATAGCCTATAAAATTCTATGATTCTTGAATATGTTCTTGCCTCCTGATTTAAAAAAAATGTATATGTTCATGTTTTTGACTATAAAATGTATATGACGCCCCACTATATCAATAGTGGGGGAGAAATGTCTAGGAATGTGTATTGCCACTTTGCTTTATCATCCTAGGAGAGATGAAACCCGGAGACTGACCAAGGAGAACGACCCAGGGACCAGGAGCAAAGATCCGAGGGGCCCAGGGTACCGCCCAATATTCCCATCAGGACCGCGAGGAGAACCGATCGATCCAACTGGAGGGAGGAAACGATGCTGAACTGTGCCATCTATGGAATTGGAAGATGATGATGCGGACATACCAGCGCGTGGATCAAAACATCCTTTGCACCCGACTCCCCCTCGAATCGAAATCAAAGCGCAGTCGGGTGGTGGGGCTTGTCAAGGGTTTTTACTCATGTTGAATTATTAGGCGAGAACAAAACTGAATCAATAGACTGGGTAGATGTGGGGATGAGCTGTCGCCGCCCATCATTCTATCCCAGAACAAAACTAAATCAATAGATTAGGTAGATGTGGGGATTGAGCTGTCACCGCCCATCATTCTATCCGAGAACCAGGAGAACCGCGCAGTTTTGTGCACACCAAAATGGTCGCCTAACCTGCCACCCACCAGTGCAAGCGTGATGGACCGGAAGCGCCAGGGGTGA
This sequence comes from Ambystoma mexicanum, assembly GCF_040938575.1. Lineage (NCBI taxonomy): Eukaryota > Metazoa > Chordata > Amphibia > Caudata > Ambystomatidae > Ambystoma > Ambystoma mexicanum. The sequence goes on along the minus strand of NC_090924.1, from coordinate 878,864,624 downwards.
AAGGTGGTTCCAAAGGAAAAATAGCAGTGCCTGTTAGATCAAAAGCGCCTTGAAATCACTGCTGTTTCTCGAAAGTGCAAGCTCAAAATGTCCATTTCAATTTGTTCAAAATCCGTTTTTAATTGATGTCAACAAGTTGCTAAAATCATGGGCACAAGACCACTCTAAAGATTCAACCTTTCTGAGGGGGGTTCCACATCACCACTCTACTGTAAGGATGCCCATCAAAGCCATGGCAGCAAGGATTAGAGCTGTCAAGCAAAATCCTCCTGTCAAATTCAAGACAACTCCTAAAAGAATAGGTGCAGTACCAGCTTTGGACACAAGCTGGCGCTAGCGGTCTAAATTCTGACAGTAGAACTGTACTTCAGGAGTTGCCTGCCTCCTGAGACAGCTGGAAACTTCAAAGCCTTTTTGGTTAATTAAGAATTTAAACATCTGCTGTTCCCTGAAGACAGGCTGATTCAATTATTATTGCAAGAGGCTGGGAAACCTTCTCACCTCAGAACTACACACAAGAAGCCAGGAGATCACATGGACATTCTAACCAAATGCAGAGTGGCCCCCTGGCCTGCTGACCTCAGCCGACACAATAGACTCTTGCAATTGAATGGGGTATGTTAATTTGGGTGTGGACTGTAAACAGAGCTCTGCCTGGCAGAAGAGACATGTGATCCCTGACTCCCAAGTTTCTGGGGGCGGACCCAAACACTGAAGCGAATTGAATTGAAGGCAAATATATGTTTTATAAAAACAATGATAAGTAATTGTAACCAGATGACAGGAATGTACAATTTGGAGATCCTTAAAATGGAATTGTACCTACAATTTGAGTCCAAACTCAATTCCGTACGATGTTCTGTGGCAAAACCTCATGAATTATGGAGATTGCAGACACAGGGTTCACGCTAGAAAAATGGAATATGGGTAGAAAGGTGGTGTACATGAGTGCCATTTTTGGTAAACGTCCGATATTGGTAAATCAACTAAAAACGAAAATAAGTTGTCATTTTTTAATGCAAGCCCCCAGGAAGATCAGAGTTGGGCCAGAATGTACCTTAAGTAATCTGTAATATGTACATGTAATGTCAAACAACTGTGTATCTGGGAAATATGTGTAGTTATGAAAAATGATTTCTAAGGTAAAAGCAAAGGGGCGTTTCTTCAATAGATCGTAAATGGCTGACACCACTCTGACACACTAGCCTTTCTCAAATCAGGGACCAAAGAATCCTTTGGCCTATCAAATCTTGAGAGGGTTGGGCATGCAGAATTAGCCGACCCACCCATTTTCAAAACACATAAAAAGAGCCACTGGAAGCCAGACAGGGACTTTTCTTTTTCACTTTCTGCGGAGCATTTTGACAGACAAATTCACATCCAGACTTCAGACTTCACATCCAGAGACTCCTGACTCCAGAACAAAACTCCAAGAACTCTAGAACCCAACAGCTGAACTCCTATCAGCAGGCCTTCAAAACCTAGCAACCAAACCAAACTATTCAAACAGCCGCGCTGAGCTGTCTGATTCTGGCTAGTACCCTTTGCCAGTACCCAGAAAGCAGTGCTGAATCCAGAACCACAGACTAGACCAGAAAGCAGAGCTGTACCCAGACCAGACCGCTGTGAGCAGAACCGGTGCCTGACAGGCCAAGAAGGCAGAATTATCCAGAGAGACCAGATCGCTGTGACTTCAGAACCACCCGCCAGAAGTCCAATCCAACCTGTTGACCAGATCCGTAACGAGGCCCAGTCCTTCCAAAATTAGGAGTGAGTATCCTTAGGACTATGCAAAAACCCAATCTCTTAGTTTAAAATAACCTAATTCAAACTATTTTAACCTATTAGAACTGCATCATCAGAAATCGTGTCCATCCTGTTGATTCAAAACCTTCCAAAGCGCATCTGTCATTCTGAAACTGTAATTTCAATTCTGAAAATCTACCTCCACTAAATCGTCCGTATCTCTTGAAGCGTTGGTGCTAGGAGCGAGTTATAACTGTCATTTTAAAGCTCAGATTCTAAGCTTTCCAACGAACCTAAAACCGACTTGATAGTTATAGTTGTTCCGTAATCGTGCCCGACGCACTCGGAAAAATTTCCGCGATTTGCGATTTGGCTCAATTTCTTCACTTGTCAAAATAGCAGCGTCTTGCTTTCCTTTGCTGAAATTCGTTTGCCACCTGATAATCATTCATAGAGCATTGCTAAAGTGATCCTGAACTAATACAAAGTAGCTGTCACCCACCCTGAACCTCTAGAGAGAATTAAAAGCAATTTGAGTATATTTTTCACTTCATTGCCACCACATTTAAAAGGATTTTGCCTGTGTTTAAAATCATACCGGTTTTCCTCTAAGCTCACTGGGGGGAACTGGAACTTTGTATTGCATTTGTGTGTATTCCTGAGAATTGTGCGTGTTACTTCCATCTCCTTACATTGCATGGGGGGGGGAGTGAATTGTCAAAGAAAAAGTGATCACATTATCTTTTGCTGAAATCATATCAAGTTTATTTCTGTACTGCCTTTTATTATTCTTTGCATCTCCTTGAAACCATAAAGCATTCTCTGATACCTTATTCCCGTGTTCCTAGTCATAAGTCACCAGAACTGTGCTATTGTAGGATTACCTATTGCTGATTACTGCTCATATTCACAAGTGTGATATCAATTATTAATTTATTATAAAAGTGCGATATATATATATTGTTTAATTCTCAAATAAACCTTTTAAATTTGCAAAACAAACTTACTTCTTGGCTCAGTGGGGTCAGGGGGATTCTAAGAGAGGGGTGTTATATAAGGGTTGTCATCCAGACTACACGAACTGGACATAATAATATATAAATAAGGGCTTCCCTTGAGCAATCCCAGACAAGGCACTGACTTAGTGGGACTGCTTGACTGGAGTCATTTAACAAAACCCAAACTATTGCACTGGAGTACAGCTAAGAGGGAGATGGCATGTGAGGAGGGACACAAGCTTTTTATTTGCCCACCCACTGACTGCCCTTGGCCATATTATTTCCAAAGGCCATTTCCACTCTGTACCTGCCCCTCCCCACCCAAAACACACCCCTGGGATCTCTCTGAGCTATCTTTATTAAACTTCAGCCTGCCAGTATTGTTTCTAAGCTGTCTGCTCAGAGGTAATGGTTTAATTGCAGTTCTTAAATGTGCTACTGGTGTAGAGAAAATGTCTTAACCAAGTGTGCCTGCAGCCCCTTCATTTATATCTGTTCCTTGCACTGAAGTCCGGTTAAAAACAAGCAGTGATAAAGCCAATAGTGTTATCTGACTTCCTCATACTAACTCCTGACACGGGGCAGCATTTGAGCTGTAAAGTAATTTGATTTAATTTGACTATTATATAAGGCAGACTTCCTGCATTCAAATGTGTTGATCCAGATATGTTTCCTTGGTACAATAACATGTTCCGATTAGTGATTGCTCATGATTAACTTTAAACCAGAAAAGTCCATTGCACACCATCATTACATTTAATTGACAATGTATTATTTACATCTAACCATTTATTAAGTGTCAAGCACTTTTTTTCTTAATAAATAAGCTGTATCCAATGAAAAACCAAAATGCCTTATTCATGCCTGACTTTCGTTACCTGAATCTCTTTCATAATTATTGGTCCACATTTTTTGTGGACGATGGGTAAGAAAAGCCACAATATTCTTTTTTTGAAAGAATTATTCATTAGTAATCAGTGTTGTTATTGTGCAGACTGGGCCATTGGCACAGTGGCAGCTTCCACAAGGTAAATACAGTAATGTATTGATTATGCCTTGAAAGTCAGTTACAAACCCAACAGGCCAGATTTTTAGGCTTTCACTGAGCTGCATTCTAGCATTTGTAGTCTTCCATTTATGAGGGGAGAAAATAATGGTACAATAGCACCCTTTTTGTATGTTTATTAACTTATATTGCGCGCCTCACCTGAGGGTATAAGGGCGCAGGAGCAGCAAGGTTATTCTCAGCTTAGTTACAGTGCTGTACAATAATTTCAGTGTCTACATAGGTTAAAGCAGTTGCGACAAATGCAATGATAGCCAGTTTATGAATATACATATTTACAAGTATACCTAGGGTAGATAGTATACCTAGGGTAGACAAGGTGAGTTATTGGTCATTGTCCTTTATCCACTGAATGTAGTTGCGTCTAAAGTGGGTGTAGGTTTGAGGTTTTGCCTAACATAGGGGAAATCCTACTTATCCCTAACTCTATGAGGGGTTCCCTGACTCAACAAAACTAATAGACGTCTGTGTCAGGATGTCTAAATCAAAAAAGAGTTCTCCATCCTGAGTCCAAAAATCCTAAGCTGACCCTCACACACTAAACTCAATATAATGTGAAATGGAAATGTATTTGAGCTGAACACCAACAGCTCCCTTCCAAAGTTCCAAACATAAAGTCTCAAAAGTGATGAAAAGAAAAAGTAAACAAGGTTCTATTAGAGAGGGGCTCTTCCCTTCCCCTAGGATTCTTATTATTATCCAAAATGGAATTTGTCTGATATTTCACAATCCCAAGGAGGATGGGCATTCCCTTGTGTTTGTCTTCATTTGACTCTCTCTGTGTTTTTTAAAGTATTTACAATGTCACTTATATTTCATAGATCCAAGGAGGATGGTTCTTCCGTTGGGTTTTCTCTGTTTAGGCAAATATATTATAGTTCTTTCTCTGGTCACAATGTCACTTTTTTTGTACATTTCACAATCCACAAAGCAGATGGTTCTTCCCTTGAGTTTTCTCCATTTAAACAAATACTTCACAGTTCTTTCTCTGGCTTTTACAGAAAAGGGGTATGGCTCTTCCCTTTTGATCCACAATACAAAGTGATTCACAATACAAAGTGAGGGGGTCTCTTCCCCCGTTTTCTGAGCTTTCCATGTTTTGATGGAGGCAGGTGCGGTCTCTACCCCGGTTCACCAATCCCTGGTTTACTCTCCTGCCATGGGGTTTTTAAGTCCTTTGAATATATGACTGCAAATGCCAAATCTGTTCTCTTCACTTGCATTATATTTCGGGCCACCGACCCTTCTCCAGTTAAACGTAATGTCACAATTCCATTGTGTGGGCTTCGGCTTGTTGTCAACATATGCAGCATTCAGCCTTAAGGGTTGTCTTTGGCAGCTTCTGCGTCCCTAATGTCTCTCTGTTTCCTCTGGGGTCCGTCTGCTGACTGGGAGCGCGTCTCTTCGGCCTCTCGGTTCCTGCCTTGCCTTCTCCTTCGCTCTGTGGTTCCTGCTACTCCTGTTGGCAGTTCGGAGAACACTCTTTGGCCCGACCTCTCTGGATGCTGTCTTCTCCTGTCTCGTTGCTTCGGTCTGCAGCTTTTGTTCCTCCCGTGTCCAAAGCAGTGTTGGGAGGCTCGAATCTCTCGTTCTGCTCAGGTGGTCTATTTTCTAATGCCCCGCACCTGTTAGCAACCTCCAACGACTGTACAACGGCGTTGGCTTGCCGCGCCTGGCGATCTTCATTACTCCATCCCTCTTGCTCGCCTCAGTGGTATCGGGGGTGGAGTACATAAATCTCAGTACTTGTTGTCTTAATGTTTTTAAAGGGAGAGGAATGTATATAGGTTCCAGCACTTATTGTCTTAATATTATAGAAGGGGGGGAGGATGGATATAAGCCCCAGTACTTGTTAATATCCTCCAAGGACTATAATGTGGTGTTGGTCTCCTGTTTCTAGTGATATTAATTCCTCTATCCCTCTTTCTTGTCTGAGTGGTAAAGGGGGAGACATTTGCATAAGGTCGGTTATCAGTATCTAACAGATTCTTTCTCCACACCACAATATGCCATACAAGAATGGGAAAGAGGCAAATAGTTATGATCCAGGTAAAGAATTTATCTGGTCTAACGTTTTTACTCTATCTCCCTGGAGTGTGTCCTCCCCCAGCTGGTTTGCCCACAGATAGCCACCCCCAAGGTCAGAGTCACGAAGTGTCTGCATTTCCCTGGAAATGTGAGGCAAGACTTTCCCCAGGGAAGGAATGAGTATATCAGGTTCATCACAGTGCCTACATGGGACTTGAAAAAACAGTTTTTACTCCTATTTTGACTCCACCAACCAGTGACATTTCTTCCATCTCTTTGGCTTCAGGTAATACTGGACGACTTCTGAGCACCACAGTCTAAGAAGAAGGACACACCCTTTTTCTTTGTGATGACGTACATAAACCGAGGAGGACCTGTTAATGGAGGGGACCTTCATATGCAGGGACAAGAGTGATTAATATGCAGGGGCGCGAGGAGACGTCCTGGGAGGGGCAGAGCCACCGTGGATAGCTGAGTCTGTGGTAGTGCATGGAGCAAGCCTAAAGCTAGCCAGATGCTGGAAGGCTGGTGTCCAGTATGACTGAGAAGCCGAGGTCGGGGGAAGAGGTGGAGATGGAGAAACAACCGTTTCCTCTGGTGGCGGGACCACAGGTAAGTCGTGGCAGGCCTGGTGTCCAGTAACCGATGCCAAGACTAGATCGCCCGGTAGAGCCTGAATCCCTGTGCTCTACAGCAGAAGGACATTAGCTACAGAAACAAGCAGCAACAGGAAAGCGAGCGCTCCCATGGATAAATTACCACCGAGAGGTACAAACATTTTGATTCAAGGCTGGAAGAGATGACAAGGTTACAGGAACCTGAGAAACCAAAGCGGGCAAGCACCCCATGTGAATCAGAATGAGAGAGGTACAAACACCTCGAATCAAGGCTGGGAAAGCCAACAAGGTTACAGGAACCTGAAAAACCCGAGCGGACAAACGCCCCAAGGTGAATCAGAACGAAAGAGGCACAAACACTTTAAATCAAAGCTGGGAAAGCCGACAAGTTTACGGGACCCTGAAAAAACCAAAAGGGTAAGCGCCCTATGTGAATCAGATGGAAATAGTAACAAACACTTTGCATCCAGGCAGGGAAGCAGACAAGGTTACGGGACCCTGAGAAACCCGAACTGGCAAGCGCCCAATATGAGTCAGAGCGAAGGAGATACAAACTTTTTGTATCAAGGTTGGGAAAGCCGACAAGGAGCCTGAGAAATCCAAGTGAGCAAGCACACTTTGTGAATTACGTGGATTGAGAGAAAGTCAGTCTTCAGAAGGCCGTAGGACTTTGAGGAGTACAAGAGCCACAACATTGTTATAATGAGAACTGTATTAAAAGGAAACCTGGAGAGGTTCTGCGAAAAATCCTTGTTTTCCCAAGGAAAAGTGAACCATGCATAGGATCGTTTGTTTTGACCAACAAAGTCTGCAGGAATGTTGTGAGCTGTTTTTATCATATTGACAAACTTGAAACTAACAACAAGCCACCCAAGTGATTAGGCCAGACAGAAGTTAATGATAGAGGCCATTGCTATGGCTTCTCTTTTTAGTTAAGTTTTCCAAAGTGGTAGGTTAGTTCGATAGGAGTTTGGACTATGGACTGTTTCTTTTATGAGCACCATTAATTTTAGTTTCTAATTAGGGAACTTCCCTCATAGAGATATGACAAGCTAGGAGTTTTCTTTTATGTTTAATAAAACACCCTTGAAACATGTCCGTCATTGGTCCGAGTCCTCCTCCTGGTTTGCCACAGTGTGCATTTGAATAGGAGAGTAATTGAATGTGCGCATACCTTTGTGTGTGAATGGGTATGAATATGTGTGTGCATGTGGGCTCAGAAGCAAGGATGGGTGGCATTAGGGCAGCCTGCAAGGACAATTCTTTGTAGCGGCACAGCATGTTTTACTGGCATTATGTGGGCAAAGCTAAGTTGATGAATGTTCTTATATGGGGGTAGAGAAGAAGGTTGGGTTCTAGGTAATGAACACGCCTGTGCTGAGTTCAGTGAGTAGTTTGCTTGGATTCTATCAGGTTTAGCAAGATCACAGGTTGGAAGATGTAAACTCAATACCTCTTGAGAAAGGAGTTTATCGAGACGTCCTGGTTACCTTGCAAGAAGAGTATGAGAACCCTTTGAGATAAAAGGATCTTTACGCGTTTTAAGCTGCGGTTTTTACAAGTGTGTTTTTATTTACATTGAAACATAGTCTAGACACATTGGGCCTCATTACGCGGTAGGTGGTAAGGGATTACCGGCACAGGTAAGGTCACCGGTGACGGTAATCCCTTACCACCCTATCCCTAGGTCCCTTAGCGGGTCCGGCAAGGCGTTATGGATGGGACCCGTTAAGGGACTTCATAGCTAATAACGGTACCGCAAATTGCGGTACCGTTATTAGCTCCATTCCCATTCCCATTGAGCCCTATAGGGGCTCGAAATGGGAATGGGGAATGGTTCCCGAAATGGGGAGTTACCGGGTCCTCCAAGGTTGGAATGACCCGGTAAGTCCCTATTTTGGGAACCCAGACCCGGAATGTGGTAAGGGGGTAGGCCCATTGCCTGCAAAGAGGTCAGCCGACACGTGTTTCAACCCCTGAGGGTCCTTATCAAGGCAGATTGGTAAGGTGAAAGGGATCAATTCTGTGAATTTCTCAGGCCAATGGCAGAAGTCATCTGGTGGCCAGACAGATGAACAGAACCCTAAATGAACGGTAGCATATTGGATGACTTCTGCCATTGGCCTGAGAAATTCACAGAATTGATTCCTTTCACCTTACCAATCTGCCTTGATAAAGACCCTGCGGGGTTGAAACACGTGTCGGCTGACCTTCTCTTTGCAGGCAATGTGTCTAGACTATGTTTCAATGTAAATAAAAACACACTTGAAAAAAAAACACAGCTTAAAACGTGTAAAGATCCTTTTATCTCAAAGGGTCCTGATACTCTTCTTGCAAAGTAACCAGGAGGTCTCTATAAACTTCTTATATGAGGGGCAGAAACTATATTGGGACAGCCAGCATGGACGTTTTCTTACAGTGGCATGGCTTGTTTTACTGGCACCATGGGCAAAGCCAGCATGATTAATGTTCTTATGTAGAATACTGGCCTAGGCTGGTGCAGCCGATATGGACATGTTTTCTTACAGTGGCATGGCATTTTTAATGGCATTCTGGGCAAAGCCGACAGGAGTATATTTTCACGTGGGAAACTGGCATATATTGGCAGAGCTAGCATGGCTATGTTTCCCTATATTATCCTTACTGGTGTTATGGGCAAAGCAAACATAAGGTACAGCCAGCATGAAAACGTTTTTTTTATACTGGAAGAATAGAGGTATATATTGTGGCCAAAGGCACCATGAAAATGCACTGTAAAACACTCCTGTGCACTGTTTGTGACTTGGCATGTATTGGATATTTTCATGCGTTACACTACAAAACCGATTATAAACGGTGTGGCTTTTTATCCAATTTTTCACAGAAAGTGTACTGTAAAATTCACCATTCTAAGCCATTATTTAAAAGATGTTTACATGGTGCGAGGGACCACCCCCGAAACCCACCTTGGTTGCTTCCTTTACCTTCTCTATGCTTGGATGCTCCCGCATTGTCATAGGAAATGCGTATGCCCTTTCATCAATCAGAAAATTCACCAGATGCCACTGTTTATTTTCCAAAAGTAGAAGTCACTCCAACTGAATTAGCTTATGCTGTCCATTCTAGAAAAAGCCTAACTCATGATATAGCCACATAGGTAAAAAGGGTGCCCATTCATTGGACATAACAACGTTTATTTGTCTCTTGGCTTACTTCTGGCAATTGCTTTTAATGTAAGTTCCCATCACCCCTCGAGTATAAAGGGCTCAATCTGTGATGTCATTTTCTTTGATGTCACTCGTGTCATTACATATGCAAAATAGGGGGCCCCACGCATCTTTTGCCGTCCAGCGTCCCACACATCCTATATCGGTCCTCATGACAACATACATCAGACTCCGCCTTTTATCACTGATATTTTCACTGGAGTTCTCTAGCATTTAGAGAGAGAAGAGAAGGGAGAGGGGAGAGGGGAGAGGAGAGGCAAAAGAGAGATAGAAGTGAAAATCGGATAGGAGGAAGAGAGAGAGAGGTTGTGCGTGTGTGAATGCTTGTTCAGTTGTGGATTGAGTTTCTCATCGAGCAGGATGAATCTTACCTTAAAAGATCCACTTCCCCAGAATGAGCCAAGATTTCCAAGGAGCCAATCCGAAACCACGACTTTGCAACGCGAAGGACTACTGCGCCTAAAAACAATACACAGTCAATGCTTAAATCACATTTTAATACATTATCTACAGTAAAGAAGTGAGACATCCCAGTGGGTTCATATACTTAACCCGGAGGTTACAGGTTTTAATTCGTCAAGGTCAAACCAGCCTTTTATTCGGCAAACCATCTCTGTTTATTTGATAACTAGAAATGCATCAAATGTTATTTTATGTTTTGTTAAAGGATATTTATACTGCGCACTATCACCACCTGAGTGGCGCTTGGCGGATCTGAAAGGCAAGAGGGTAGGGTCAGTTACTCGGACTGAGAGGGAAAAGGCGCAAGAGCTGTGCCGTTGGCATGAAGAGCTTTTCAATTTCTCATTGTACCCTTGCTACTATATGTAGTGTAACCACATTATGATTTTGTCATGTTAACCTTTCTGCTTAAGTCTGCCTAGTCTGAGTCATTAAATAATGTAGCACTAGAAGGCCATGGCGTAGTCGAAATGCACGTGGCATGCTGAGCGTAGTGCTTTATAAACAGCTTTGACCAGGAGCACACACTTTGTGCTCCCGAAGCACAGAGACACCATCACAGATGGGTGGAGTAACGCAATAATACTCTCTGCGCCTGTGCTCCTCCTGTCTTTAAAGGTAGGCCGAGTGGCCCTGCAACAGTGGATGCAGTCCCTAACTGCACCAACATTCGTGAGCGCCTACTATACTCTTAAAATTCCAGGTTGGGATTCCCTGGCACAGGCCAGGCTTTGTAGCACTGACAGCAGTGGCTGGCTCTGCACTATGGGATCCTGGGTCTGCTTTTGAAAGGGGACACGCCTCCAGTGCCCCCTTGCCCCAAAGCGGGCTACTGCAGTGTGTGAACCTCACTGCAGACCTGGAGGGCTACAGGTGACCCTCTTCATCACTTCACAAAGTTCCCTCTACCTTTCAAGGTGCAAAATACAGAACACTCGTTGAACATTCTGCAATTCTACAGGGATATGCCATGCCATCCCTGGTGCATGTCCTGGCATGCATGCCCCTATGAACATGTGAGAACGGATCAGGGTCTACTCTAGATGCTGGGAACAAAAGACTGACTTTGCAAAATCTGTCCCTTGAAGGCCACTCCAGCAAGGTTGGTCTTTTTTTTTCCTCCACCACCTCCTACTGTTCAACACCCCTCGGCTGTATGGCCCTGCAGCCAACCTCCCTCCACATAACTGCAGCAGCTCCTGGATGTATTTGTATTTTTTAAAATGTTATTTGAAATTTATAAAGCGCTTTAAGCCAAAGCGCTGTACATAGGTAATAAAAACGGTACAATAAAATGAAAATGCATATGACAATATAAAGCACTCAACCTTGTAAGTCAATATCAAGAAGATGGGCTTTTAGTGAGGAAGGAAATAAAGAGTATAGAGAATTAGCGCAAAGAGAAAGAGGGAGAGAATTCCGAGCTTAGCACAGGGAGGACGAGGAACTCCGAGAAGAAATTGAGACTGGGAGCGAAGAGAACGAGTCGGAGTGTAAAAAGATAACAAAGAGGAAAGAGATTTAAAGACAAAGTACAGAAAATTGGATTTTAAATGCGAATGAAAAGAGAGCCAACCAAGAGTAGAAAGAGAAGGAATAATAGTCACGTGGAGAAAGAAGACAGAGAAGACGAACAGAAGCTTTGAAGACTGATTTCAATGGGGCAAGATGAGAGAGAGGAAGACCAAATAGTGAAACAGAACTGTAGAAAAGTCGAGAGAGAATCAGTGCAGAAATCAAAACTTTAGTAGCATCAACCTTAGGAAAGGGCGAGCCTTACGGATGTTAAACTAATGATAGCAATAGGACCGAGAAGATAATGAGATATGATGGGAAAAGGATAGGTCCGAATCATGGTAAAGTCTCAAGTTATGGGACGAAACAGAAATAGGAAGCTGAGAAGGAGGGAACGGAATTGAGGAAGAAGGGAGAGGGGGTGGGATAGTATTAGAGGGGGAAAAAAGAGAACTTCAGTTTTGGTCGTATTTAATATCAATATGCATTCCGTCATCCAAGAATGTATGGCTTTTAGACAATCGGGATGGCTTCCTATGGTGGTCACATTGCTCTTCTCTATGCAAACGTTTGTGTGTTGGAATTCTGGCTTCACGACCAGCAGACTGTGAATGTTGAGAACACTCCTCAATATATCAGTAATATAGAAGTGCTTGAAGTCCCTTTCTACAAAAACCATTATTCCCCTGTGACACAAAAAGTGTTGCCATTCATACCACTGCAAGAGCAAATTGTGTAAGGTGGCCCTATGGCTGCATGTGGTCATATTGAAAATTCCCTTCATCCATTGTGATCACAGGAATTCAGTGAACAAGTTGCAAAATAAAAGGAATGCAGGGTATGGATTGATAGCTGTGGTCAGATGATGTTCTGATAACTTGGAAGCACCACTTTCTAATCTCACTAACAATCGACAGGACAATATGTAAAAGAAAATGTTTTCTACCAACCGAGGCATATGTATGGAAAAGCTCCGGAATATTGTAAACCCTTGAAAACACTCTGATTAATTTCCAGTAATCTTGATTACACTGAGTCCTACTCTCCTTCGCCGTGGGAGTTGTACAGGAAACGTCCAATCGCGCTAGCACTTTAATAAAATGTTGTAGTCTCTTCCTCTGCCCTCGATATAAAGCATCTGACCAATCACTCAGAATGCTGTTAGTACAACCATAGCAGGACCCCAACAATCGAAGAAGCATGCCACACAAATGGCTGGAAGCGATGAAATGTGGGACTGGGATGGGGCACAGTAGGGCCCAGTGTAATGAAGATTACTAGGCTGTGAACCAAGCATCAACACGTTGCCCCTCCCCCACACCACAGTCCTTATCTCATGAGGATATACCAAGCTGTGCCAAGTCTTTGGTCAATATCTTCGGGTAGCTGAGCATGGGTATGGAATACGTATAACCCAATGGGGGAATACAGTTCAATCCAGGGCTCTAAGTGGGCTAGGATAGCTCTTGAGCCGGGGCTCCTCTACCTCATTTCCCCAACCTCTTTTCCTTGGCGATAAAAGTCAATGAAAAGATGAATGTCAAAACTGCTCTTCCCCAGTAGAAGTCACTATCACTAATATTCATAATCACATCATCAGTTTCAGACATTTGGAGACAGAATATTTGTTCTGTGATGCAATGAAAATATAACATAGTAAATACCCCGTTTAATTTTTGCCACATATTTATATTGAAGTCTTTGCCATTGAATGATTTAATAACATTACTACTTAAGAATCATGGATCTCCTTCAAAAGAACTTGCATTTTGATTTGATTTCCTTTTCATATTTGAGTATTTTATTTTACTTTTGTTTCAGTCCATTTTCTTGCGAGGTGTGAAAATTCTGCCTCGTCTCTTAGGCCGTCCTTCAGTTTCCTGACCCACATGTCAGTTGAAGGTACCTTTTCTACTTATGAGTCTTAGCAGATACTTCTTATACACTCCCCACAAATAGCGACATGTTAGGCCACCCCTGAATTTCCCATCCCACTTAAAGGACTGGCTCAAACAGAAAACCTAGCAGATAAGAGGCAGATAGAACAGAATAATCGGTAATCAAGGGTCATAGAAATACTGCTGCCATAAACCCCTGTAGTATATGGTGGGAGACAACTGCATGAACCCAATGAACTGCCACCATGCACGTTATGAAATGGCATAAGAGAGTGAATTAGAAATGGACATAAGCAGGTTTAATATGAGGCCATGTTTGTTGCCACAAGAAAACGAGCAAGGGAAAAGTTGGCACTGGGAAGTGGTAGAACCCAAGCTACATTGTGTTTAGAAGCAGCATGGTCATAAGGCGATCAAGGGTAAGGATTGGAGAACGATAGCACGTGACTAGATGGAGAATGGAGAGGAGCTGCTCAGTTTGAAGCAAGCATGATCAGGCTAGGAACGGGCACGTGACTGTGCCAGGCAGAGCAGGGCAATAGATAGATAGATAGATAAGCAGAGTTTTCCTTCTGGTTTGACTGTGAAATGATCAGAAATGGGGGCACAACAGTCTAACGAGGTGGTGAGTCCATTGAAGGGCACACAAGCGCACTTTATGCATGTAAACTATAACCAATGAACCAGCAAGTAATACAGAAATGCAGCTCCTATACACAAGCAGATATATATATATATAAACATTTTCTAACTGAAGGTACTTTTATATAAATAAATGTATACATTTTTTTAAAGCGTTCGAGTTTTAGATAGAGAAAACATGTCAGGAACAATGGCGAAGTTATTTCGATAGTTATGAGAAAGCTGTCATTAGGAGCAGATCAACTGAATGAAGGGGATGAAATGGCACTCTTTCCCCAATAGTAGGTCAATAGCCCTGCTTACTCACCAATTAGCAAAGGAAAAGGCAGAAGGCAATGAGAGAGTGCAAGATATTGTTGATGACTTGAGGAGCACACACACACACACATTCACCCCCTTTCGCCACCTGCAACATATTCCAACACATTTAGTCTCACAACAAACTGCTCTGCAACAGCCCGTGGCCCAACCTGCGGTCCCACCTCCGCTACCTGCAGCTTTGCCACCTCTAGCGTAACTCTCCAACATCGAAAACAGAGAGGTGGGGGTCTGTTGCTTCTGTGGCTGACCCTCCTCCGCCCTTCCAGCACATGGACACAATACGACCCCGCACAATTCCAAGCTCCTTTGAGGCAGTTACCTATAACAAATAATATTTAATGGCCGTGCATGCCCTGTGGCTCCGATAGATTTTAGACATTTTGCAAAGGAGTTTCCAAATAAAAGAGAAAGGCCCAAATACTACAGTGTTACAACCCACCTTGAGTCAGTTAATGAGGTTGTTTTGGCAGATGAGGGTTGGAAAGTTGGAAAGTACAGTTCTGGGTCTTTTAGTGGCTCGACAAGGTTTCTCTGTGGAGACATCATGTCTACCTCCATGGTATCCAGGGTGGCGGCTTCCCAAAGTTTGGACAGTGTCTATTTAGGTTCTGCATTACACGGCGGCGATCTTGAAAGATGCAGTTACTGGCTCAATGGTATCTTGCATGCAGATATCAGGAATGATCAAACATGCAGGATAATGTTTCATGTCTTTTAGTGCACACTGATTACTGATACACAAGGGGAATTTCCAGATGACCATGCATCCAACAGCGCGCTCAGGGCCGGTCTTTGCGTCAGGCAGTGCAGGCGGCTGCCTGACGTGTCAGCCTTTAGGGGGCGCCGGTCGTACCAGCAGTATGGGGACGCTGCAGCACAGTATCTCAAACAAATGAGTGAAAACATAAATGAATACTGTTTTTTTCACTTGCAGACGTTTTTATTAAGTGACACTGTGCCAGTCAGACCCGGGCTGCCCACAGGCCCTGCATACTCTGATCTGCATGATCAGGGCCTGCAGGCATCGGGTCGGAGCGAGAGCGAGACACCATGGCCCAAGTGAAGAAAGTGTTGCCGAGCTGCTCCCAGTGTTTTGTAAAAAAAGTTCCTGCTGCTCCTGCTCGATGCCCGCCCGCCCGCCCGCCCTTAAGGGAGGGAAGTCACTGCCGGGAATCTCTGCTCTCTGGCCCCCTACCCCCCCCCCCCCCATTTTCGGTTTGCTCTCCAGCATTTGCCGTTGGGTCCTCACCCCCACTTTAATGGATTATTAATCAGCGAAGCAGGGGGTCTATGTCATCTGACACGTCCCAGCCCCCCTGCAAACCGCTGCCCCTCCCTCTCCCGGGAATCAGGCACCAGAGCCGATGGGAGAGGTAAGAGACTCTGCCGCTGTTGGACCCGGCTCTCCCGTGCTCGCAAACACATCCTTGATGCAACCCTTCGGTGCCCCATTAACTTTTCCTTGGCCACAGGGGCCGGAGCCTGGAGTTTGCTGGGGGTGCAGGATGATTGATTGAGCCAGGATTAGTGCACAGCTTTAGTCTGTGGGATCTGCGACAAGGGAGACCTGGATTATCAAATGTGTGGAGAGGAGTGCGGTTCACTGGTGGGGGGCGGTTTTGCTTTTGCATCCGCGTGACAGTTAGGACACACATAGGTGATTGCTGCCTACCCTAGGGTGAGCGTAGTTGGGCTGTGGTGCATTTACACAAGCGCAAGACGTGATGTCTTTGCGGGGGGGGGGGGGGGGCGCTGGTGGTCATTGCGCCCTTTGGCAGGACATTGGGCATTGCGATGATGGGCCTAGATACCGCCAGTGAAGGGGCTCGTTTTCTGAGTCCGTCAGTAGTTGGTGCGTTTTTCTACCCGACGGAGCTCGATGCATGCCTGGGAGAGGGGTCCTACACTTGGAGCTGGTTTATATTCACTTTTTAAACCAGCATTTTCAAATTATGCAATCAATACCTCTGCTGCCAGGCGTTATTTCTAGGGTGCCGTTGGGGAACTTCAACCGATGGGCTCATCCGTGAGCTGGGCACAGAAGATGTGGGCTTTTAAAGCTTCCAAAGCCCACCTCTTGTGCCCGAAGCGCAACGTACAGACTAAATGCTAGAGGACCGGGGGGCGGGGCATGTCCTGGGCTCAGGCAGGTTTGGGGAAGAGAGAGTCTGTGCACCCCAATGGTAGCACCGTCTCTGCGGAGCTCCCCCGTTCTCCAGACACTGTGGAGCTTTTCAAGCACAGTGACACACCAGGGGCTTGTAGGACAAATAGATTGTGTGCGGATCGTGCCAGGGTGGTACCGACGTGCCCATTGCATCGAAAGACGGGGTCCGCAGCTGTACGGCACGCAGCGGCTCAATGGCAATGCTGTACACTTAGGAGGATAGCTGAGTGGGTTAAACTTAAGCCCCCCATAATGACTGCTAGTAGTCATTGTATTAAAAGACACAGCAGAAAGTCTGATGCAACCTCTTTCATGTGTAGTATATTTTAAAGCATTCCTGTATCCCCTGGCCTGACCTTCAGATCACTGCGTACCGATGTTCCCAGAGCCTGCAAACGAGTTGTGTGACTGTGCCATCCTCGAGCATAGCAGGAATAGTGCCTTCACTGCATGAGCTGCTTCAGCACCTTCTGAGCAAGAGGCACTAGAACCAAATGAAGCGTCCTCCTGATACCTGCCCAAAGTCCGGGGACACTGCAAGGGGCACACAATGCATCAGACTCAGCACGCACACGGACATAAGAAGCGCCTTTTATCATTCGAGTGCTGTCACCATCACTACTGGTAAGTGGTAAGCACTTTTCTTTTAATTCAGTTTTACTGTTCTGTTCCTATGATGTTATTTTAAAAAGAAAATGCTCCAGAATGGTTTCATTTTAAAATAAAAGTGTAGGAAGAAGTTGAAACGTGCACCTTCAGTGCACTGCACTGAACATTCCCTAACAGCAGTCACATGTGTTTTGGGGTTTGTAATGGGTGGGGCCAGATGAACGGTTATGGGGTTTGTGGGGAGCGGTGCAGGCCAGTAGGGAACATAGTTACACTACTTCTATTCGTACTCTTCAACCACTGATTGCTGGATGTTTTAAAGTCTGACAATACAAAAAATGTTAGCCAAGCAGTCCAACTGGATGCAATAAAAGGAGCACTACTGAGTAGTTTGGTTTATTAACATCCAGTAAACTTTCAGTAAACAATTTTGATAAAACATCCTATGCATAGGGAGATTGTTTTCGGTCTTCCCACTGTATTCTCATCAAATATATGGACAGTGTATGCTATGCCAAGTATTCAAATCATAAGGGCCACCCCCTCTCTGCCACGCTCACAAACACACCCACAGTCTTTCTCTGGCAGACCAGGGTGCCGGGGCAACACCATTTTGCCTCAGGTTTCCCCTGGAGTTGTGGTGTGGCCTGAGTCCGGAGGGCACAGGCATTAATGCCCCCTTCCATGTATTACACACCCATGAACACATTAAGGCATAACGAGACCAAAGACAAACCTTAAACGGCCAGGCCTAAAATACATGTGACATACAAGAATGGCTAAGCCTATGAAATAATGTGCACTAGGTGTCCAGGCATCAGTCAATGGTCGACTGCTCTGCACCCTGAGAGGACAGGACATTTAAACATCACAACAGTCATATGTAAACAAAAGTATCCATATGTTGGTGCGAACAAATGGCGCTATATAAATTGTTGCACGCTACAAACCATTTTTGAGGCTCCGTGCGTAATGTGTCCTGTGGACCCATTTTGAAAAGTGGGCCACCCAGTTGCAAAGGGCAATTTATCCAGGTGCGAGTTTTTGGGATAGCATTTTCTGTAAAGTCGTGAATTTACCCGATTCACGGATGATGGTTTGAGAGGCACTTTTTTTAGGCGAGGGGTGGGCCACTTTTTTTGGGTGTCCGGGCCTATTTCGTGTCCCAGTCCGACCCTGCTGGCAGGCTACACCCGTCTGCAGGAACCTGCCATTTCGTTATTAATCCGTTTGTCTGTTCTTCTCGGCTTTACGGTAGGACTCGTGCTCTCTGCAACCAACATTTTTTAACGCTGCTCAAAGAAGACTTGCTTGTTATTAAGCGTCTGCTTCTCTCTTATCGGCAAGTTTAGTTTGTTGCCTGACAGATTGCTTCAGAAAGCAAGATCATGAGGAATGACCGTGCCAGACTTTTAGCTCACCTTTTCAAACATCTAGAGCGAATTGAAAATACATGTTGCCATTGTTTGCAAGGAGATATGTAGGTATTTTTGCTGAGTTTAAGAAACGGAAAATATGATAATGGTGTAATGGATGTCAATTGATGCAAAGAAACATTTTTAGATCCCCCTTCGTCCAAATGTATATTTGCGCCTTTGACATAAATGCCAAACGCGAAGACATTTCCAATGGTACGTTGTAAGATTTTAATTTGTTTTAGCAATATATGCCCCCAGCAAGAAATACTCCAAAATGTCACTCTGTTTTGTGGATATCTGGTTGGAGTTTGAGACCTACTGTGGCATTATTTTGGGATAACGCATTTAGAGTGGCGATATAGGGAAAATTAACAAACCCAGTTCTGTGTACCCATTAACGACAATTAACAAATATAATGATTCCAGAGTGCCCCATCGTGACTTCTTTTCAGAAATAATTTGGTTGTCCTTGTGACATTACTGGGTGATAAGTCGTTGGCCCATTTATCGAGAGCCAACGTATGTTAACCCCCCCCCATTAATGGCCTTTTGAGGAAGTGGCAGGTAAGGTGGCATGAAACAGCTGGCTGCAGATGGCACAGGCAAATGGCCACCTCCTTCCAGAAAGGCGCACCCCAGGTCTGCCCAGAGGTGTGAATGCTTTTGAAGTCCCTTTATAATCCTCACATGGTCCTCTTGTGTTAGAGCAGCAAACAAATCCTTGGGAGTGCAATAAAACCCTTCCCTGTGGTGTGAGCCCACTGGCTGTCCCCATCCCTCTCCCCCCC
The DNA here is from genome assembly GCF_040938575.1 of Ambystoma mexicanum. Classification (NCBI taxonomy): domain Eukaryota; kingdom Metazoa; phylum Chordata; class Amphibia; order Caudata; family Ambystomatidae; genus Ambystoma; species Ambystoma mexicanum. Next base: position 878,845,143 of record NC_090924.1, on the reverse strand, counting down.
AACCCCTATTCATGTATCACTGTGCCGGTCCGATAGCACAGCGAGTAGAGTGCTTGCTTTGACATCGGTGCAGAACCTGCTGGCCCAGGTTCGAATCCTGGCAGTGCCAAACTCAGGCTTTCATCTTTCCAAGGTCGATAAATGAGCACCACACACTGTGGGTAGTAATAAGCAGCGCTCAGATGCCCGAGGGATCATAGGGCTATATAAATGCTAAATTATTAAATTATTACTGTCTCGCAGGATAGACCTGGTGCAAAAATAGCAGAATGCTGTGGCCCTTCCACCTCGCAAAAAACGGAGTGAAAAGCTGGAACCAATATAGGTCCTCCTTTCTAGTAAGAGTATGGAGGGTGAAGCAGGTATAGCAGGCACGGCTGATGGCACTCATCTGCATTCAAACCCAAAATGTGTGTTTTTTCTGACCACTTCAGCATCACCCGGAGTGGACTATTCTGCACAGAATATGGGCGAGTTTCTGGAAGTCCAGAACCGCCGAGGGAATTGCTTTAGTCCAATAGCGTCCACCCGGGGGAATTCCTGGAAGTCCAGTACCTCTGAATGGCAGGAGGAACTGGGGTGCAATCTGTCACGACACTCACGTGTCAGTCTGCAGAAAAATCTGTAGCATTCCCCACAGCCTGCAGCCCCTAAGAAGCTGTGACAAGATATGTTATTAATGAAAAGGAGAACACAGGGACTGCCAGCCCATATTCCATCCAGGCCCCTAATTTGACACACGAGCCATAATCTTCGAAGTAACCTTTTCTCGCTCAGAACTGATTCCTACGAGCACCCCACCTACAGCGGAAAAATGAAAGGCAGCAGATGTCAGATGCACACTGTGACCAGATTTTACAAACCAAAAACCCGGGCAATTTTGTGAAGTCAAATAAAATGCGCATAGAACAAGGACATCAAACGCGGAGAACAGACAAATATATATGAGAACGGCTCAACCCCCACCGTGGCACAGAGAGACTACAGCAGGAGCCCTGGCACATCAGAGTATTTTTTAATATTCCAACCAAATTTGGTGTTTCTTTGGATTCACCCTGATGTAGAATTATTACAACCATTCAGGGGCAATTTGTACAGCTTAACCCTTTTCAGGAGATGTGTGCACTTATGAGGATGATGGTGGCACAGTGAACCAATATTGTTAGCACATTTTCTATCACCCCAATGCCTTCAAAGAGGAGCCTCGGGTTGGCAGAGTCTTGGGAAAGGAGTGAGGAGACCAGGGAGAACAGGAATAGACGCGAGCAGCTACATATTGTGGAGATGCATTCTATGTGCTCCTGTGCTGCCACCTTCCAATATGGCTAAGCACCCAGCAATGGGACTGTTCCGTGCACCAGGTGACACTGCGTTCTGGGCTTCTAAGCACTATGCTCATTCACAAATAAAAACAAAATGCAAAATACAATACTGCGTGTGCCACTTTGAGCCAATCTAATTCCTCTGACCAGAATGGACAGTGATTATTCACAAATAGAAAGTATTTATTTTGTGCTCGCTTGGGAGGGGAAGCTGGGTCAAGGTGACTTCAATGTCCAACTAAATCTTCCATCAGGGAATGAAAAACATTCAGTTAAAGTGTTTTAGCCTCTTCTTCCTCAGAATTAGTTTGCTGCATTTTATTCACATACCTGATCGGTAACTCTTAGGCCCTGATTCACAGAGCATTTTCCAATGGTGTTTTGCCATTATAAAACTCTTCTGTGAATTAGGCCCTTCGTGTTAGTAGCAGGCAGCATTTAGAAAGTGAGTTTACCCCCTATAAGAATGGAGCTATGGGCCACAAACTTGGCATCTTCTTGCCATATTATTACTCACTACTAACATCTTGATAAGTGTGGCTGCAAAAGATTAAGAAGAATCAAGTACAAACTAGGCTGGTCACCTGAGCTAGATGACTAAAAATCTTTCGACATAACTTGGTGCATTTCTTTTTTAAACATCCCGTTTTCTTTTTATGAACCTAAAAGCCAGGGATGGTGAATTATTTCACACCTGACATTGGAAAACTAGAGCTCTCCTTAAACTGTCCTCTAGGTCTTACTAAATTCAAGATGTAGACAAGCCCAGAAGGACCTCAGTGATAACCCCATCTGCTTGTAGCCATTATTTGACCAATGTATGCATCTTCTTGTTATGAGTAAAATGCAGTGTTTAAAGTGCGTACCATGAGTTTGCTGCGTTCAGTGGAAATTCCACTAATAGAACTCTGATTTCCGCCCGCTATGCTACATCAAGAGTATACCTATTACGGATATAGCTCAGCTGGTTGGATTGGGGGTGGGAGGGCACCAACGATGCTTCCCGCCTGGGGTGCAATCTGGTGCAAGACCGGCCCTGAGCGCGCTAACATCAATGGGAAGCACTCTGCACTGCTGCCACATTGCAGCGGTCACACTTGCATTTACATTCCCCAAAGGGGGCAAGCAATGCTCTTTTTAAAGCATTTCACAGAGAAGGTCCCTTTAAAGCCCTGTCTCTATGAAATGCGCTGGACACATGCAAGGGGTCTGGACAACGCATCTTCACGCTACTGTCCAACCACTCCCGAAATGCTCAGGGCACCTTTGAGAATAGGCTGACGTGCACATTTCTAAAAGTATCACAAATGATATGAGTGCATTCTCTGCGCTCCTTTAATGTGCTCTGCTTTTTGAGAATGTGCCCCTGTGTGTCTGGAATATGAACAGCAGGGCAATGTGTCACTGTTTGTTGCTTGCCTTCTGTTATTCCCTTGCATGTCTCTTGTCTGGTTGTCTTTTCCTTCCCATTTCAGCATGCATTTCTTAAGCAAACTTAGGCAGAATGACGCAACAACAGTTTTCAAAAAAGGTAACACTAAGTTTCACTATTGCTACTACTATGAAGAACAATCAACATAAATAATGTATCAGAACATGTAATGCATCCTGTTACATTGACATTCCCTGAAGAGGTGCTCGTTTTGCAAATCTTGTGTACTGGCAAGTCCTCAAATGTCCTAAAATGTCCACAAAGGGCAACCAATTTAGCTGCTCTCGTTGGACATCTGAGCATATACTTTTGTAGGTGTAGCTTGTAAATAAATACCTCTTTCCTTTTGTACGGCTCCATTGTAGAACGGGTCTCTCCACACGACATCATCGCTTACAACCAAACTAGAAGAAGATGAGAGGCAAACATTAAACACGCTTTTTGTTCTACTCTGTAATACAACTTTAACTGTATTCTGTTGAAGCTCCTCCTAAAACGTCAACCTATGCAAAGTCGATCAATGACATACGGCAATCACCGTGAAATGCCAAAGCACAAGTTGCATCCTCGCTACAGCAACGTCACGTTAACAAACTGGCATGTTAGCGTGTTACTTAAGGCAATGCAGCTCTATGAGAGGAAACGCTATCTCACTGAATGCAGAATGAACAATAGAGATGTGTATTCACGGCAAGCTTGTTCAGAACACTGATTTAAAATATGCATGCCTGTCAGCGCTACACAGCAACCTTGAACACACACTCACACAGGCATGCACACACTGCCAGCTTTGGCACACAGCACACACTGCCCAACATACACTGTCTTCAGACACTGGCCACACGCGCGTTACACACACACACACCACACACAACCATTGCCCACCAAACACTTGCCTTTTACACACACATTTCTCACACAAACTGCTCCACACACATACACTGCCCACTCACACTACCTCCCATAAACAATTCCCCAACACACTGCCCCCACCGCACACTGACTGCCCCACACTGCCACACCCCTCACACACTTCCCTACCACACAATGTTTATATAGTGCCACCCCACACGCTTCCCCTCAAAATACTCTGCCCACAAACACTGCCACTCCCCACTCACACTTTCCCACACACGCACTTCCCCGCCACATACCCTCATACACTCTGACCCCACATACATTGAACTCCACGCACACATTGCCTACGTACACACATATATGCACTCACTGCACAGTAGCCCAAACATTGGCCATACAACACGCATTGCCCCCCACACACTACATCCCCATGCACCACCCCAAACATACTGACCACATACACTGCCTCCCACATTACCGCAAACACCTACACCAACCCTGACCCATGAACACTGCCCCAAGCACAGTCCCACCCACACACATTAGACCCACACACCTTTCCCATACCGGCACACATTCCCCTCAAGTACACACAACGCCACACCCAGCCTCCACACACATGCTGCCCTGAAACACTCCTCATTCACACGCACTGCCCACACACACTTCCCCTGGCCCCACAAAGAGCACCCACACACAGCCTCCAGACTGCCCCACACAGACTTCCTCTCACACAGATTGGCAGGCATTACCCACATGCATTACAAACATACTAAAACTGCCTACACACACACACACTAGCACTGCCCCCACACACTGACCCTGCACACATTCACTGCCTCGCACACACAAACACACACACTGCCCATAAACATTCATGCACACGTTTGCCTTCACACATGAACTTCCCCTCACACATGCACAAACACATACACAAACATTGCCCCCATGCACACATAACCGCACACACTGTTCCCACACTTTTTCTTCACACCCATTGGCCCTACACAATTCCCCCCACAAACGCACAGCCCAAAGTTTGCACACAAACTCACTTCCTACACACACTAACACTGCCACCACACACTACAACACACACTGTGCCCCAAAACACACTGCCCACTTACACACACTGCCTTCTGTACGCACACACACGCTGCCCTATGTCACAAATGGCTCAAGAAACACTTCAAGACACCAAGACAGTTCAAGGATTTTTATTAATATTTTAATTGGACCTATGAACATCCCTCTCGCTCGTCTAAAACACCCTCCTCCCTAACCTAGGCATCCCTAACCTCAAGGTTAGTAAATACTGATTATTGACCCCTACCGTCTTAGTTCTGACTTTCACTGGAGATGAATACCTAGAGGCAATTTGCTTTTTCTATCTATACTCCCATGGGGACTTAATACACTGTAACCACTGTATCCAATGGTTAGAAATTCTAAATTGGTGTTAGAAATGTACCTTTCAGACACTCTGCCCAATTTGGTCTCTTGTCTGTAACCAGTGGCGTCGCTAGGGAGGGGCCTTGGGGGGCCAGGGCCCCCCATGTGCCCCCCCGTGTGACCCCCCTACCCAAGACCAGCAGTGACCATGTTCTCCCCTTACTTTTGCCTGTGGCCCCTACATTTGTCTTTGGCCCCCTCTGTGCTCCTCCTAAATTAGATTCCTGGCGACGCCACTGTCTGTAACACCCACACCACCTTCTTACTTTCACTATCTGATGTTGTTTCCTTACTACTCTCCTCCTTACGACTCATCCCACTCTACTCCCTACGTCTATCTCCTCTTTCCCTAGTGTGTCTCACTCCTAAGTCATCCCTCCATCACTACTCCCTCCTCCATAGTACCACTCCCTCCTCCACACTACCACTCCCTCCTCCACACTACTACTCCACCCACTTTCTACTAAGACACCCTCCTTTCACTCACACGCAAACACTTCACAGTCACTACCTACGCTGTCTCACCTAACCACACTCTTTACTCTTCCATGCCCACTCACAACATAATAACACTTACATTCACTAACCAATGCCTCACCTGCGCCAAACATTGCCTCTACCATCCTTCCGCAGGCTTGTCTCTAGGTGCCATCTCCACCTCCTTTGACCTCACCTGAACAACCCACAACTTCCTGTTTCCTGGGGGCTTTGTTAACCCCATCCTTTTCCTCCAATTGGCAATCTTTCCCTATCCAATTGGGCCCCCTCTTCCCCACCCAGTAGGCATTACAAAAAAGAAGGCTTTAAATGGTAGGTTAAGCCTAGCCCCTTTGCTCTGGCATTGGACTGTCGTGAGGTAGCAATGGCAGCCCACAATATACATTATCCAATTTTGTGTTATTAGGCTGGTGGCTGGATCACCCCTGCTCCGAAGGTAGGTGTAATACCATTTGAGGTTTCAGTCCCTTGATCACCCTACCACATACACCAACACTGCTAACACACACAAACAGCGTATACACTCACTGACCCCCCCCCCCCCACACACACACACACACTGCACATACCAACACAGTGCATGCACACAGACACACACAAACATAACAGCGTTGTGCACACCTGGACATTTCAAGAAAATCCATGCCAGTGCTTTGTGTCCCTGAGAAAATTTGAAGAAAATCCTTAGTGATGATGCAAGTGCCCAGGTCTCCCCCTATAAAAGTCAAAAGTTTGCTTTTACCACGAAAGTACATTTTTAACAACTGGACTAAAGACAACAGATGTGATCCCAGATGGAGATTCTGGTTGGCCTGGGTGGTGGGGGGACAGGTGGGCTTGCATGTGCTGCCAGGGAGCCAGAGCTGTCTGACTTGCACAGCCTTCACTTCTGCCGTAACCCTTACCCCCCTACTCCTCCCGCTCTTAATCATCTGGTGCCAACTCCTCCTGCCAGCTGTGCCCGGGGTCCAGAGCTTCTGAGCTTCTGCCTCTCACAAGTCTTCACCCGGCTTCCTGCTAATGGAACTGTTTTTCCAAACCACACCCAGAGGAGAAATGATGAACAGCACAGTAGGAGCAGTGTGTTGGGAGGGCTGCAAAGGAGCAACCACGAAAAGTTACTTACAACTGGAGGCGTGGCCAGAGAGCAACCAATGAGGAGGAGAATCTTCGGAGCTCCCACTCCAGACTGCATACTATAATACTGATATCCTTAAGGAAAACACTAAAACGCCAAAAGAACACCCCGTCGTGAATCAGAGCACCCAGGTAACCTAGGTACACAACGGCAAGAAACTAAAGGGGCCGGTTCCCATTCCTCAGCGTAATTAGCGAATAGGGCAGTGCAGACCCTAAGCAAACAAGATGCAGGTGAGCACACAGAAGTTTATCCGAGGGACTCGGACGCACACCAGTTGCTCATCCGAAACAGCTGCAGTTCTGACAGGCGAGCATCGCACCCCGCACAACTCAGGAGAAGCACTATCGGAAGCCGGGTGACGGCAGCATCCTGAGGGCAGGAGAGATGCGACCAGCAGACGACGAGCCGAGCACCACCAGCCAGCAGAGCGCTGTTCCCACAGCACCGGGAGGGAGAAACGGTTGATATGTCTTGTTTATAATTACTATATTAATACGCAGGAGCCTTTAATCTGAGTCCTTTTTCATTTATTTCTATAATCTAACTGACCCCTGCCCGTCCCCACATTCCAGAATTCCTCCCCAGGTCCATTCCACATTCCATTACCTCACTCATAGGGATCTTTAGATTATCTCATATAATAAGCAGCTAACATAACATATAACAACCCCCCCTTTTAACTGATTACTTATACATCAATAAAATTACCATTAACAGTACTTAAATATCATATAACTTTGTATTTACAGATTGATGATTTCACTTCTATATTTGTTCAATTAATCGATCTAGCTTACGAATCACCCTACCAGGAAGACTCCTCACAACAACTATGTCCCATGACTCAGGGTTATCACAATGCCCTAAATCACAAGAACTTGACATACCAGCAACAGTAGGAACGTTATCATCACCACCCACAAGTTCAGAATGACCAGAAATATCCTTTGAGCCCATGTAGATATCATCCAACATAGAACTGCCAGATACCATTACATCATGTTCTTCATCATTATCAGTCACCATTATGATCTTCTTGAAACATTCGCCGAAAGAATTTCATAGTTGTCTTCTCCCGCTGTGGTGATCATTGGTCCCTTGATTTTTTTCACTTTTAGAATCATGGGTTTATATCTTGAATCCAGTTTTGTACGCATTCTTTGTCTCACTACCACAGACTCTCCCATTCCCAAGCGAACAATGTAACAAAGCTGGCCGTTCGTAACAAATCTTGTGCAGTCTTTTATAATATGAGCACTTTTATTAATTTTAGTGCCAGAGTTCAGTTCTCAGTTACAGATCAAGATGAAGACATGTACATCCACCAGCCCCCATGGTCAGCCGCACTCTCTCCACAAACTGTCAGCCTTCGAATCAAGCACACACAACATTCCACTCCACTCCAAGATCCTTTCATATGACATCACCTTAGCTGCCTGAACGAGTTACTGACATGAAGGCAATACCTCAGATCATTACAAACATCCTTGGCTTTGCTCTTCTTATCAGTCAATTCTTTGACCCTTCTTCTCTTTATCATATCACGCTCTCTAATCTCATCATCCTCCTCCAGTTTATAATCATCCAATTAAAGTCTGGTTCGAGGTTTATAACGTATCATTAACTCTGATGGTGAGTATCCAGTCATTTCATGCTGAGTGTTCCGATAGCTTTGTAGCATCTGCGAAACAGCTTGAGGTAATGCCATGTTATCCACAATAGTCTTCTGTCGGGCCCATTTCAAATCAAGCATGAACCTCTCACCCATACCATTTGCTTGAGGCCACAGCGGTGTAACATTTTGATGTTTAAAACCCAGATGTGACGCAAATTTTCCAAATTGATGTCCATGAAATGGTGGACCGTTATCAGTTTTGATTACCTTGGGAATGCCCCATTCACTGAAAATTTCATCCAAAACCACCGCCACATGATGAAATGCAGTTGACATCACATGCTTCACCAGAGAAAATCAAGAGTATTTATCCAAGGCTACCAACAGATATCCTCCCTCTTCCAGAGTACCATAGAAATCAAGAGCCACCCTGTTCCACGGACCATCAGGTAACGGCACTATCTGAAGAGGAGTTACATTACTATTAGATGCAAACACCTGGCATGCAAAACAGTTCTTTAGAATGTCCTCAATACTCACATCCATGCCAGGGAACCATACTGGATTTCTTAATATCTTCTTTGTATTCACCACTCCACGATGCCCTTCATGTGCCAGCATCACAAGGACTTTCCTCAAACTTTTCGGAGCCACAAGTCTATTTACTCTCAGAAGTATTCCACCATCTGTAGCTGTCAATTCACTACCAACCTTTGAAGAACCTTCATATCTACCCCTCCTTCTCCTCCTTGCTCCTTTTCTAACCACCTCCACTTACCAGCCATGGTAAGCCGCACTGCTGCCTGAATTGTAGGATCACTCTTGCTTTTTTCCATAAACATTTCCTTGGACACTGCTGGTGGTAAAGCATTTAGTGATAAATATGACACACAATCCTCTGCTTCTGTTTGCATCCCAACATCAGGCTCTTCTCTTGGATGCCGGGACAAATAGTCTGCAGGATTAGCCTCTTTTCCTGGTTTATGTACAATAACATAGTCATACTCCTGCAAGCGTATTCCCCATCTTTCGATAGGTGGAGGCCAGGGCTTGATGATCCGTAATGAGAGTGAATGGTTTTCCAACCACAAAGTGATGAAACTTTTAACAAGCCCACACAGCAGCTAAACTCTCTCTTTCTGCTTGTGAGTATGCCGGTTCAATTTTACTCAAAGCACGACTCGCATATGTCACAATGTGCCTTGCACATTCTTTACCTGGTTCCACTTGTGCCAAAATTGCTCCTAACCCCACTGGGCTAGCATCCACCGTGATCTCAGTTTCCCATTCTGGATTAAAATAAGCTAATTGTCAATCACTGACAAGTTCTCCCTTGATTGATTCAAAACTTTCCTTGCATTTCTCATCCCACGTGAATACCATCTCCTTTTTCAAGAATCGTCTAAGAGGATCCGTTAATGTTGCATACTCAGGCACATACTTAGCACATTAACCAGTCATTCTCAGAAATTATCTTAGTTCAGCTTGTAGAGGATGAATTGACCGGAGGGGGGGAGTGTAGAGGATGTCCCAAATATAGCCTGTACTCCAGTCACCCATTTGAAGTACCAGGAACATTCACACCGAAATATGCAACATATGATGAGCAGATAAACCAGCAGAGAGCTGCAGTAGGGCTCTGCCCAGTACCTATTAGAAGAATGACACCTACCTATTGAAGTACCAATAACCAGACAACCATGGGCAGTAAGGTACCCATTGAGAAAACCCTACCAGCAAATGAGACGAAATGAAGATTGCTTAAGTACTGTGCAAGAAGAACACAAAAAGTTCTCAATGGAAGACGAATGGTAACGTCACGAGGGTCTGGACTAACACACCCATAGAAGATATGATGACTCAAGGATGACACAAAGACGAAACGCCATGAATAAAGATATCGTGAAACTAAAGAAGAGAGCGTTGATAAAAGGCAAAGGAGCTTAAACTATAAGCAGGATGAAGATATTCAACCAGCTAACACTTGTAACCGCAAGAAAGCTAAGAAAACAGTGCAGCTTGCTATGCTAAGTAGAAGAATAGAGCGACAAGCGCCATTTTACACAATCTACCTCAAAACGAAGCACATTGTATAAGTGCTAGTCCACTTGGCACTAAAAAGCAGAACTGACCTAGGTTATTACAGGCCAAACGCAAGAAGTTTCATATTTTAGTAATACGAGGAAAAAGGCTGAATCGAAACTCAACAGAGGCAGCTTGTGCCGGGGAACCCAGGGTCATATCAATAGAAGCTATGAACAGTAGCTACTTCTAATTGAAGCTAAGAACAGAATATCCTGCCACTGAAGGAACGAGATAAGAAGGCGTAAGCAGGTGGAAGGGTGAAACTAAAATCAAAGGCACAAATTGAAAGAAACGAGGTAAATCCATGGTGTGCTAGCACGTGACCAGCCGAGCGAGAAGAGGCACCATTGCACACCTATGCTTGGCACCCACCCAGACAGAGATATCAGAACTTTCTCGAGACAAGAAGATGCAGTTTCGAGGCCAACCACAGTGAACTAATTGATACATAGCCCATAAAGTGATGATTGACTGTAGAAAGGCAGGGTGAATTGGGGGACACCCTGCACCTGGTTGACCGTTCTGCGTGCTGCTTAGCAAAGTGGAGATTTATACATGGGGTTGATGCCAACCCAATCACAATGGACCAAATAATCTAGGGTCCAATAGTTATAGTTAGTAGAACCAATGAGACGTCGTACTTTTAGTGACGTCTACTGTAGTCATTGTTGAAGGAAGGGCTTAGATGCCCCCACCTGACAGTAGTTACCCAATCCCCTTACCATATACAGATATAGCACCTATATTAAAGTTACCTTTTTCCAACCAATAGAATTGCATGTTAACTTTTGAGTGTTACACGTCAGATGATGACGCTTTTTGGGATAAAAGTTATGTTTTGTATGAAGTCCGAGGGAGTTGAAGTGAGACGGGCTGCTGCATCAGTGTCGATTTCCATGTTTCCCCGTTTTTTGTACTTGTCATTAAACGGACTCCCCTTTGCCAAACCATTGAGTTGTCCTTATTGATTGGTGTTGGAGCAAGAAAACCAGCACCCCCATCCATCTCAAGGTGCAGCTATTTTGTCTTAAAGTATTGCAGAGCAAGCCCCAACTCTATGGGCCGGATGGGGGTCTTTCGATACACTTGGTAGCAGAGGATGGTTTATCGACTATCGATTATTGATTGAAGACAGACACCTTTTGACCGTCGACATAAAGTAACTGTAGGTCTTCGGCAATATCACAAGTCCTTTGCCATTCGGCTGAGTAGACCGCGAAGCTCCCCGTAGACAATGGTAGCGTAAGCAAGAGACTGCAGTCAGGGCCTGAAGGACCCGTTTTCCCAACACATCCCTTCCCATACCTACGGGCAGCCGATCTGGCGAAAATCTGAAGAAGGCGATAACATAGGCGGTGATCCCAGAGACGAACCATGCGAATGGTGAGTGAAGAAAAAATGTAGTGCTTTGGCAAACAGTGCATGCCTTAGAACAAGTAAAGGGAAAAAGGTAACGGAGGGAGGAGGGAAGACAAAATATAGTTACAAGTAGAAAAGGCTGTATATATATGAGGGGATAACGACTCGAGAATAATTGAATAAATAAAATTTACCGGGGAGGACACCCGAGAAGAGAGAGGTTACTGGGAGAGACACCCGAGAAGTGAGAGGATTCGCCTTATTCCTATGCTGATATAGTGGCTAGAAGAAACATGTACCCAGAGTCCCACATAATAGGGAACGACTAGGCTACCACAACGTTTAAAGACGTTGTGACAGGGGTACGTTTACACTCCATGAAGAGGTAAATGATTAGAGGCGGAGGTATCTGTGTCCAGCTGGTGTCCGTCTAGTCTGTTAAGTGTCTGTTTTACATGTTTTGTTGTGATGTCACTGAGAACGGATTATAAATTTGCGCGATTAAATAGCTGAGACAAAATCGCACATCAATTGATGTTTTTTGAGCAAATTGGTAATATCAAATTTTTGTGGAACATTTGGATTGGAGCTTGCAGTGTTTGGTGCTCGCTCATATTGTCACAAGTTGTTTTAAACCACACAAAAGCATTGACAAGTGTTATATAAGACAAAAGGGAATAGATTTAAACATGGAAGGCATAACTCCATTAGCACATTTATGCAAGCAATTGCCAAAACACGCACCCAAGCTAAAAAAGTATAGCACCAAGTGGATTAAAGGTACTGCCCACAAGATGTTTATGCCATGGCCACAAAATGGGTCTTTATCTAATGGGTCTTTATCTAAAATTGGTAATATCAAATTTTTGTGGAACATTTGGATTGGAGCTTGCAGTGTTTGGTGCTCGCTCATATTGTCACAAGTTGTTTTAAACCACACAAGAGCATTGACAAGTGTTATATAAGACAAAAGGGAATAGATTTAAACATGGAAGACATAACTCCATTAGCACATTTATGCAAGGAATTGCCAAAACACGCACCCAAGCTAAAAAAGTATAGCACCAAGTGGATTAAAGGTACTGCCCACAAGATGTTTATGCCATGGCCACAAAATGGGTCTTTATCTAAAGCCGTCTTACAACATATGACAACATATTTGCACGCCACATACACAGGAAAGAAGCTAGAAAACCGCCTTGCTGTTCTTGAATTGTGGAAAATGTACGAACAAACAAAGGAGGAAGAGCCGCCAACAGATTGGATACTTAATGTATGCACTGAGGGGGGTGAGATGCCTACCGGGCCACCTGCCCCACCCGAAACGACAACTGAAGGAAGTAAGGACGAGGGATTATACCCGTTGAGGGAACTCAAGGCAGCCACGGGGTACAGCAACCCCGCATATGAGTCACCTACACATAGTAGTGACGAAAATCAAGGGAAGGATAAGGACAAGAATATTACCTCTGCGGTCCCAAGGGACAAGGGGAGACGCGATGATGAAAGGAAAGATCAGGCACAGACGAGTGTATCTCTCGACAAGGAGAGAGAAGGGAAGAGATTGAAAGGGAGCAGAAACAGAACTGATGAGATAGCATTCGCGAAAGATGAATGGATGGGAGGACACATTTTATTGAAATTCAATGGCATTGATGACACAAGACAAAAGGAGAGGTTAGATGAGACACAGAGAAAGGGGAAAGAAAAGGAGTTAAGAGACGAAAGGATAAGAAGGAAAGACAGACAAAGGCGAGAACAGCTATATCGCGAGGAGCAAGAAAAACAGCTCGACCGCAACCTAAGAGCAGCCTACGATCCAGACAGACAGAAACAGCAAAGGTTAGAAGAAGAGCAAAGGATACTTGAGAAAAGAATAAGGAGACGAAGAAATGAGGAAATACAAAGGGCAGATGAACGTAGAAATGAAAAGAGAAAGGAAGAAGATTGGGTCAGAGAAGAGGCGAGGAAGCACAAAGAATTTAATGACGATATCGAACGGAAGCGATGACAAAGAGCACGCGATCTTGAATATTTCGAGAGGGAGGTTATAAAACCCGATCCAGTTGTAGACTGAAGAATTCATTGAAGAATTCTTTCCTCTGTACGATTCAGTACCAGGCACGTCTAGGGCAAATATTGAAGATGACTTCGACACCAGAAGCATCAAAGAAACGATCAATAAAATATATGATGAAATGAGGCTAGAACAAATAGAGAGAGGGAAGAAGAGTGCTTGGAAAGCACTCAACTGTAGGACACTGAGGATGTCACCCGAAGTAGTAGGAATAGAGCCTATACCTGGATAGGCTAGAAATAAGTAGGAGTAAAGAGGATACAAGAAGTTGCATGAATTGGGAACAAACAATGTCCGACTCCAAAGGAGAGGAGCACGAGAAAAATGAAGAAGGGAGGCAAAGCGAAAGACTCCCCCCAAGAGAAAAAGGGATACGATGGTCAGACACTAGCGAGTCTGCACCAAGGGCATCAGAGTCAGCCACGCAGTCTGACCGACATGAAGTATCTCATGGTCAGAGGGGGGGTGTCTTCACCACCCTATGTAGACAGACTAAGGACATTGCCAGGTAGACTGCGATGCGGGAATATTACCACTGCAATAGACAGGAGAACAATGAGAGAAGAAAAGGAGAGCTACGCATTCCAGTTTCCGCTACTAGAGATGGGGAGAGTAAGAACACAATATATTGCATGGCCACACATGGATCGGGAAAACTTAAAAAACAAGCTTGCAATGCTGACATCGGGAGCCGGAAAGTGGATACATGAGTTAGAAAAAATGACAGGGGGGGAACACGTTAGCCATAGGGGACATTAAGGGTCTCCTAATCGCCATACTTGGTGACAGAGCAGATGATGTGTGGGCACGGGCAGGGTACCCTGGTGTAACCACAATCAATACCGCACATGATGGAGCACCATTTAATAATTGCAGAGCAGCAGTATGGAAAGCACTAACTTTACCCAGATACTTCCGATATTGGAGCTATAATGACTCGAAAAATGAAGGATTCTGAAGATCCGCTAATTTATATACAGAATTTCCAAGACGCCTGGGTGCTTGAAACGCATGAATCTTGGACAAAATCCATACCTGTGTTTTACCATATATTGTGCCAAGGATTGCCAGAACCGGTACAAAAACAACTCAAGAATTTGGTAGGAGTCGAGGCTAAACCTTGGGCTGAAATACAGTTAACTATTGCACATTATTGTAGTCTGCTGCAGGAAAAGAATCGCAAAAAGGAAGCAACTCGAAAAGGGGAGGAAGCGAAATTGATCGAAAAGAAACTATCAAAGTATGCTCTTGAAGGAGCCATGCTAACTAGCGCAGCTGAACAAAACATGCAGCAGGTGGCTAGTCCACAACAGAATAATCAGGGTAATGTACACACAGGGAAGAGGATTTAGGGGAAGAGTATGGCAGATGCAATCAGGGAGGTTTCCAAAATAATCAAGGAGGCTTTCAAAACGTGCAAAATGGAACCCGGATATGTTAAATGGGCAAATAATCAGACCACCGCCAGTATGTTGGCTGTGTGGAATAACAGGGCACTTGGTGCGCACATGCAGAAACCAAGGCATGGTGCAAAACGGCCAAGGAACGGGAGCAGGCATGGCAAATCCACCTGCAGTTTTACAACAGGGCGTTGCACAGAATCACACAATGCAACAACAAGCACCAGGAGCGCAACAAGGAGTACAATCTCAGCATGGACAGTTTTTCACAAGGACAAATCCAGCAAGCACCGTTGCAGGTGTCACACACGATGAGCACAGGGCAGACCCAGAACCCTGGAAGGGGAAGCAACAATGAGAATGAGGAAAATCTACAAGTGCACAGTGGGCCAAACTTGTATATGAACTAGGACAGCTCACTGGGAACCCTGATGTGCTCTATCCTATCAGTGACACCAGACCCTCACATGGAACCCAGTGCGGATGTTGTTATAGTGGCTAAAGAAAATTCTTTCCTAGTGGACACGGGTGCAACACGCTCGTGCATACGTGAAGGCAAGTTTTCCTTGTCAGGCGAGGCCATAGATACTCAGAGTTTTACAGGAGCTCACAGTCGAGTTCCCTTTACAAACACACTCCCAGTCTCCATAGGAGAATGCAAATTAATAAACATTTTGGGTCGAGATCTAATGACAAAGTTGAACATGACAATTTTGTACACGGAGGAGGGCATAGTATGCTCCACTCCAGGAATGCACTACTCAAATGTATGTGAAATGATTAGAGCATACTCAGGCCACATAGCCATGAGGGCCATACCATTGAAGCCAGAGGTTTTTGCATATGGCATGCGTGTGCTTATGGCGGCATAGCCAGGCCTTGCAGACAAAGTAATGAGAAACCCTGATGAGTTCTTATTCAGACCTAGAATACCAATGCATGAGGAAAAGAGACAAGTATTCCCCCTAATGATACACGCAGCTGTAGTGCGAGGGAAAGTGGTGTTGGTTGACGGTTACGATGATGAGGGCAGACAATGGTGCGCGATTATCACCATCGAAGAAGGATATCGAGTGACTGACGTCACTGACGATGATCTGTTTGAAGAAGAAGCAGAAATGGGAGAGACAATGGTAGAGGTAAGCATCACCTTTCTGGTAACGATGATCAAAAGAGAGGTACCTCAGAAAATTATGTTGGCACTAAAACGTCCTGAATATTTTGATGACGATATAGCTAAAGTGCCTATCTCAGTGTGGACTACTGGGCCTTACGACGTAGGCCTTTTGAAGGGTGTGGGAGAAGTAGGAATTAAATTGAAACCACAAGCAATTCTACCAAGATCCCGACAATATCCCATGTCCCAAGAGGCAGATGAAGGGATTTTTAAGACAATTTCTGCCATGATGGACCAGGGCATCTTAGTGACGTCAGAGTCATCATGCAATACTGCGGTTTATCCGATTAAAAAATCAAAGGGAGGGTCGTGGCGTTTAATCCAGGATTTATAGCCAATAAATGATATTGTTGAGGCTGAGTTCCATTTAGTCCCTAACCCGTCTACAATTCTATGTAATATACTCGTTGAAGCAAAATATTTCACGGTGACGGACTTGAAAAATGCATTTTTCTCAATCCTGTTGCACCGTGACTCACAACATTTGATGTCATTCATGTTCAGGCAAATGCGTTTGAAAAGCACAAGGCTGCCACAGGGATACTGTGAGTCTCCGTCTATTTTCAACAAAGTCCTGCAGATGAACTCGAGCAATATTGCACCAAAAAGTGTTGTCTTACAATATGTGGAAGAGCAATGCAGGCACAATTCTTTTCAGCTACTGACTATATTGGCTGAGAAAGGATATAAAGTTGACAAAGAAAAGTTGGAATATTGTCAACAAGAAGTGCTGCTAATCTCACACGAGGGAAAGAAAGTGACCCCAGAAAGGGCTGAAGCCATGCTTAATACGGCCAAGCCTCACACAATAGAGCAGATGGAGAGCTTTATAGGCCTGATGCAACTATGTTAGGGCATGGGTTTTCGATTACAGCTCTTATACTAAGCCTTTACTTCAAGCCCTAAAGAAGGCCCAAGTGACAAAGGAAAATATTGAATGGTCTGAAGCCATGGAGGAAGGGTTTGCTGAACTCAAGAGAGCAATTTGTACAGCTCCAGTTCTCTGAATTCCCAATTATGTAGAGGAATTTTACCTGTTTTCACACAAAAAATGGCAGCGTCATGACGGCAGTATTCGCTCAAAGAATCTCCTTAGGGTACAAGCCCCTAGCATACTACAGTCGGAACCTGGACCCACTAATGAGAGGCCACATCCCATGCGAACAAAGTTTAGCTGCCGCAGCATTCGCCAAAGAGAAGCCTACAACCATTGTGATGGGATGCTCCATGACGTTGTACGTCAAGCACGCATTATTTGCCATTCTAGAGAAACCGAAGGGCACATTGACATCCCAGAGAGCTTCTGCTTATGAAGTGATCATATCAAACCCATCGATTAAGATAGTCCGGTGTAAGATAGTGAACCCAGCTATGTTCATCGCAGAACCAGTCACTGAGGGAGAACCGATACATGACTGCGCAAACTATGAAGAGTTCTATGATGAAATCACCAGGGTGAAAAAATATGCCTTGGCAAGAGGAGAGATCGTCTTTATTGACGGGTCCTCGAGAATCAAACAAAGTGATGGGCAAAGATACACAGGCGTTGCTGTGATAAAGCACACAGTAAATGGAGAGTTTCAAGTGCTTCTTTGTGCATGAATACCATCTCAATATTCAGCACAGGCTGCAGAATTATTGGCGTTGATACTCGCCATTGAGAATCACGCAGACCAGGAAGTAACAGTGTACAGCGACTCTACCTATGTGACGTCGACAGCGCATTGTAACGCTCACCTGATTCCCACGGAGGCACGGGTCTTGGCAGGAAGGTGTCTGTGACTCGAAAAGTGATGTGCAGGACTCGATTGGCTTCTGGGGTCGAACCTCTTCGCACTGTGTGTCGAACTCGAAGAGTGAGGTTTCTGCGGGTGAAAGAATATGGGGGTTAATGGTCTGGGTTGTTGAATGTCCCTCTCTCTCTCTCTTCCCAGCTTTTTCGTAGAGCCCCCAGGTCAACGTGCTCACCTTAGATAGGTGAATGCTGGGCTCTCCATCTGCGTCTGATGCAGGGTGCCGTTGCCAGTTCCTTCACTGGTGAAACATATGCCTCCTGACTTCAGAGGATGGTTACCGTCGTTATCTGCACGAGCGGTGAGTTTCTGGACACCTTTTGTCTTTATAGTCTTTAAATGCGTGGCACGTTAATATTGAAGACTCTGTATAATGCTTTTCCCTTATGTATTGCAGGACTCTTGAGATGGAAGATGGAGTGAAGCGCCTGGAAATTCGTAAGTATGGCAAGCGCTCTAACTGTCTCTTTCCTTACAGTTTAGTTCGTGTTAAAGAGACGCTGGACTATTCGCAGGCGTTTTATGGCGACGAGCGTGATGGGCGTAAGTAAATACCTGCTTAATGTCTTTTCTTTTGTCTTTCAGATGTTGGTTTGCAGCACCGGAGTCCGCGGAATGCCAGTAAGTTGTAACAATATTTTGTCTTCACAGGCGGCGATGCAGAATGAAGAAATCCGGAATTCACGGCGTGCCGGTAAGTATAACAATGCTTTTATCTTTGCAGGCGGAGGTGCAGCGTGAAGACACGGCCGCTGCCGATGAATCAGGTGAGTAAGCACTGCGTGTAAAGGTTGCCTTGCTAACCTGTTGTTTCTTGTCTTCTGCAAGTGCAGATGATGACTGGATACAGGAATGGTAAGTATAATTCTTGCAGGTTCAGGATCGAAAGAAGAAAGGCTGGAACAGACTCGGTGAGCGTTCTGCTGCAGATGCAGAATAACGCGAAGCACATTTCATCAATCGGGTGTGGTTTAAATAGCCTTGGAGTGATGAGGCGTCTTCTTCCACGGCCCCGCCTAGGTAAGAAAAGAGTTCCAGTTTCCAGAAGAGTTCCAGTGCTGTATCCTGGGAGTGGAGCTGCCCCACCCAGGTAAGAAAGTAGTTCCTGTTCACAGAGGGCTTCTAAGTGGCTGGTAAGTAAGCAGGATGGTCTGCTGCAGGTAAGTCCACCCAAGCACTTTCACACCAATTATGAGCCCGGCGCTTCCAGTGCCGGGACCAATGGTTTTGATGAGCCTGGTGCCACCGGCGCCAGGACAAGGTCCAAAAGGTCCCAGTAGGGACCGGCTGGTGCCTAGGATTAGGGTTAGGGGCCTGTTTCCAAGGACGTTGGGCTGGTCCTGACTCCTTGGAAGCAGTGATCATGACAGCATGCAGGCTTAGCGCGCTGGAAAAGGAGGGGCTACCTCCGAGCAGACGGCACGCCAGTGCAGCACGCAGCCTTATTGGACAGGCTGATTAAGGCACTACAGCTCCAAGTGGGCATAGCGATCATGAAATGCGCCGCCCACAACAAGGGGACAGATTGTGTCTCACGCAGGAACAAAGCAGCAGACGCAGAAGCCAAGCGTATGGCATCCAAAAGTGAGACGATTATGGAAGTGGAAGTGGCGTGCAACAATGAAAGGATGATGGTTGCACGGGCAACATCGGAAGCCTATAACGATTGGGCAAATGCAATTGATGGAGCTCCAAGGGGAGGCACCACAGGAAGAGAAAAATCTGTGGAAACTTCGAGGGTGTTCTTTAAACCCCTCTGACAGCTTGTGGCGATAAGACAGCACTGGTAAACCAGTAATGCCTGTAGCCATATTAAAAATAGAGCTGGAGCAGTTACATTACCCGTCTCATATGACAAGAGAATTTAGCAGCAACGCTTGCGGAAGACTGGTTCATACCGAATTTAGCGGAGCATGTTGCATTCTTTAGGGTGAAATGCATAATCTGCCAGCAATTCACTGCTGGGCACACACTAAAAGTAATGAGAGGAATCATCCCCAGGCCAAATGGGCCTTTTCAGCATTTGCATGTCGATTATGTCGACATGATTCAAGTATGCAACGGGTACAGATACTCAATTGTTGTGGTGTGTCCATTCTCTAGATGGATAGAGGCAGGTCTATGTACACACCCAGAGACTCTACCTGTGTGGCCACATTTCTAGTGAAGGAAGTGTTCGACCAGGTGGGGGGTGTGCAAAGTTATGAGATCAGATAACGGGGCTTATTTTGTTAATACAGTGTTTGAGCAGATTAGCTTGTTGCTTGGTATAAATCACAAGTTCTCGTTGGCATATCATCCAGAATATAATGGGATCTGTGAGAGGCTCAACGGCTTGTTAAAGGAAAGGATAGCCAAGTTGAAGCTTACTCTAAAGAGGGGATGGTTGCACTGCCTTCCACTGGCACTGTATGCTCTTCGGAACCAACCGGGCTCCGACCATCATCTTACGCCACACGAGATAGTCACAGGAAGAAGAATGAGAACTCCCCTAACACCCCGAGATAGAGCTAGTTGTGATGCCCAGTCGACAGGAGAGGTTTTAGGGTCTGAAATGCAAAACTATCTGAACTGTATGACATCTTGCCTTACTGTAATTTCAGACCAGCTGCAGCAACGACGAAAAGGGTGCAGCACAGCACAGAACACAGAAAGAGACACTACATCAGATTCAGTTCAAGGTCTACGTGTTCCACTCGTCTTCCCTGGAGACATCGTCTTGGTGAAAAATCATACAAGGAAAGGTGGGATGAGCCAAGATTCAACGGTCCTTTCATTATAGAGGACTGCACTCCGTCCGCTGTGAAGCTACAGGGCAGGAGAGCATGGATTTTTCTCGGTGATATCCAACCCTACATTGGAGGAGGCCCCCTGCCTGCACCCCAACGAGAGGAATCGACCAGCAACGGGGAAGAACCACAGCACATGCAGACGAGATCCATGACGAGGAAGGAGGACGCATGACCAGCAAAGTAAAGGCAAGGAACATTTTGAAAAGGAGTGTGGCTTCTTTTTGGACATTCCTCTAAGCAAAAAAGGGGATAGGGACATAAAAACGGACACTCTGTGCATCCTAGTTGCAGGGTGAAGATGAAAATTGCACGTGTAAGCCACAACATAGTCTGTTGACTTCGAACTTTGGACTGAGACACGCTAAATCTGTGATTAGAAAGAATATGCCAAATTTTGACCGAGGACACATACATTGGAAGAAGATACAATACCCTGATTCCTTCCACACCGATACCCTATTTGGAATCACTTATGGTGTCCCACAGTAGAGACATCACAAAGGACATAGTCACTTATTTCAACCTATTGCTAAGATCACACCCATCATTAGGTAGGAAGAATCACAAGTGTTGCAGACTTTCTCCAAAATCCTGAAAACGAAAAAAAATAATAAGACAACTCTTACTGTCATTGCAGAACAATTCAGTGTACTCCCCGAGTACAGTGAGAGAGAATCAAACGTTCCCAACGCAGGCAGAAATAGATGAGTTTATCATCACGGTGTTCCTTCGCATAATTGAAGACTGTCCAACCATTGTCGGAAGAACGACTGACACACACACATTTCTGCGAGACCCAGCAAACACTGAACATTTAAACCATCTTCTAGATAAAACCATAATTCTAGTCGCACTCCACGCAAACGGAAAGTGCACACATTGTGTACATCAAGGAAGAAACCTATGTTCCTGAATCTCAACGAAGACTTGACGGATGTCCCTATCGCCAGAGGACAGCAGACTGGCACATAATGTTCTGTTTCGCCTAGTTACTGACTTTCCAGAGCTAGTGGGGAGACCAATCGATGTTGACGTCCTCACATTCATCAGAGATCCAGCTAATATTGCACAAATGGGAATGCTACTGCATGGAATCATGCTTCAAGTGGAACTTTCAAACTATCAAAGAAGTTTTCTGAGAAGATCGTGAAACCTTCCGCCGAGGGACAGATCGAGGAAGCAGAGTCGAGAGTTCCATTTGTTATTTTCCCTATTTCTTCATACTGACTAGTATCCAACATGTCCTCAGGACTGAAGCAGATTCGGGGGGTGGACTGGGAGCTCACCTACTTTGAACATGCACAGTAAAAGGACACACTGAAGTATTACTTAATTTGATTTCTTTTCCATAGTCTAACAAAGGAACTGTATCCTGAATTGAAAGACAATTGTCACTTGCTAGAAGGGGAAGGGGAACACCTTTTGAACACCAGACACTCATAAACTCAGAACTTGAAAAACGACATCAGATCAGGAAATACTTACATCAACAGTGGTGAATGATCGAGATGGGGGTCCAGAGCAGCAACCTGGTCCTCTCACAAGAAGATAGGCATCCCTGCTTCTCTGGAAGGAAATGCTGTCGCCTCACATACCGAACCATTGTATTTATCATTATTCTACTGTCATCAAAACTGCATTCTATATTGGTGAAAAAAAGCGTTCCAATTTCAATACACCCACCTGATGATGTACGCATGAAACACACAAAAGCACCCAGACCTTATATAGTCATCCCAGTCCCTAGAAGATCTGATGGCGGAGTGAATGAACTTGAAATGGATGTGATTAGCAACGATACACACACACTTGCAGTAGCGAATGAAAAGAAAAGTCGGAGACAGGGTCGGCAAGAGATGAATGAAGTAACATCACTGACAACTACACGCATGCAAACACTGAATGTACATGAAACAGGCCTAGCATTAATGACTGTGGAACCACAAACCAAAGCAGCAGGAGGTAAGACTGCCTGCCATAAAATACGTCACAGAAGCCGTCATGAGAAAACAAGAAGAGTTAAAATAAAAGCCAACAGAAGCAGTTATATCAGAAACCCTTGAGAAAACAAAAGCCAACACTGAGAAACTCTCTGCAAGGGCACAAATGTTAGTAGACTTACTATTCCCGTTCATAGCCAAAGCAAAGAAAAGACAAGAGGAACTGAAAAATAAACCCACAGAGACTGTATTGCCAAGCATATATGTCCCAACACAAGGGACAAGTACTAGTTCTACAATGCAGCCATATACCGGACCAGTGGCAGGCTAGTGGATATGAACACTTGCATCCAACAGGGAAGGAATGTATGAAGAAAAGGCAAGAGCTGCCAGCCTCTTGTCCACTCAAATGGCGCAAATGAGAAGGCCTGCACCATGGACCAGGATACCTGAGAACCCTCCAGCAAGAAAATGCCATACAAAGACATTCAGAGATGTAGCAATAGCAAACTACATGAAGACCTTAAGAATCAAGAGAAGCATGCATGAAGACGACAATGAGCTGACAATGAACTGAACAATTACTTGGATAGCACTGCACACCTAGGAAACAACATTTGGTACCAGCACATGAAGGAAGTTGTTACGCTCACCTGGTATCCACGGGGACACCACTCAGCCATGGTTGGATGATTTGCACTCTCGAACCCTCTCCCAGTCCCTTGGTAAGGCCTCTGGTTAAAGATGGTTCTTAATATTGTAGAAGGTGGATTCTCCGTCCTGCTCCTCGTGGGAGGGGTGCGTAGATGTGGGGGGCGAGCAGCGACCAAGTTACTTCACTGGTGCAAGCCCCCCCCTGTGGGAATCCAGGCCTGCTGCGACTCCATAGGTTTGCTGCTTTACAGTCTTTATATGCAGTTCTTATGTCCCTCTTAGTTAGAATAATAATGTCTTGCTTCTTTCCTTTTAGGTATGGAAAGGTATTTTGGAGTTGTCATGCAGTTTGAAGATGAGCATGGGCCGGTAGGCTGTTTCGCCTTTTATATTGCTAACCTGTGTCTTTTCTCTCCTTGCAGGTTGCGATGTTCCTCGCCGAGCGCCGTAATGTTCCAGCAATGATACTGACCAGGAGATGACTACCAAGGTAAGAATTGTGTGGCTTTCTTCATTCGGAAGGAAATGTGAGTAAACGCTTACTAATGCTGTCTTTCTTTCTCCTCTTTCCAGGTTATGGTATTCCAGGATGCATTTGGTGCCGGATGATGGAGTTCGTACCTTCAGGTGAGTGGAACTGAAGTCGGCGATGGATTGAAGACAGGATACTGTTCCAGGTGAGTTTCGTACTGTTCTTTCCCTCTCTGCAGGTCCTTGGTTTCAGGAAAGCTGGCATCAAAGAACTGGACACGGTGAGCATTACGCTGCCCACAGCAGAATAACGCAAAGCATGTTCTGCTGTTTGGGTGTGGTTTAAATAGTCTCAGGTAAAGTAGTCCAGGTAAAATAGTCCCAGGCCTGCCACACCCAAAGTAGTCCAGGTAAAGTAGTCCCAGGCCTGCCACACCCAAAAGACTAGACCGCATAGCTCAGTTCCTTGTAACTGAGCTATGTGTGTGCCTCCATGTTGGCTGAACCCCCCCCCACCCCCAAGTTAAATAGTCCCAAGTAAATAGTCCGTGGTTGGTCTTCATGATGGTTATGAGCCTTGCGCCAGGACTGACTCTAAGAGAGTCTTGGATGAGGTTTTAAGGCCTTTGTCCTGGCCCTAACTGGAAGGCTGACTTGCCAGTGAGGGCCATGGGCAAGGGTCGTGACAGCACCCCCCCCCCCAAGGCCCCTCTCACGGTGGCACTTCTGCCTGGTCCTGGTTTGGCTGGGTAATTCTGATGGAACCTTTCAATTAAGTGAGGTGCATGGATGTATTCACTAGGTTCCCATGATCTATCTTGAGGGCCGTATCCCTTCCAATCAACTAAGTAGTATAGTTTGGATCTGGCATATTTTGAGTCTAGGATATCCTTCATTCAAACTCTGGTTCTCCGTCAACTAATACTGGTTTTGGTGGTGTTGTAACCCGAGTACCGGGTTGTACCGGTTTCAGGAGTGATACGTGAAACACAGGATGAATCTGCATAGTGGGTAGTAGGGCTAATTTAACTGCCACTGGATTTATTATGGATTCAATAGAATAAGGTCCCAGATATCGGGGACAAAAGTTCTGAGTCCCTTTTATGGGCACATATTTTGATGCTAACCAGGGGGCTTTACTACGATGTTGGTCAGCAAATTTCTTTTGTCTGTTCTTGGCTTGGAGTAAATGTTCTGCTGCTTCTTTGAAGGCCTGGGAAATAGTCATATGTAGGGTTTTAAGCTCTGGCATTTCCAAAGGGGTTGGGAGATCCAATTCTGAAGTACGTGGATGTCTACCATATACAGTGTAGAAAGGGATTTGTCCAGTGCTGGTGTGTAATGAATTATTATAGGCATATTCAGCTATCCATAACAAGTCCTTCCAATTTCTTTCAACTTGATGTAACATGCAACGTAAGTATTGCTCGAGGGTTTGGTGTGTTCTTTCTGTTTGGCCATCTGTTTGAGGATGGTGACTTGTGGATAGTCGAATGTCAATTTGGGCCATTGAACAGCATTTCCTCCAGAAGTTGGATACGAACTGACTACCTGGATCTGAGATCAGGACTGATGGAAAGCCATGTAGCCGTACGATTTCCTCCAGGAATACTTTTGCTAAATTGGATGCATTTGGAAGACCCTTAAAAGGAATAAAGTGTGCCATTTTAGAGAACAAGTCTACAACTACTAAGATGGTGTTGAATCCTTGACTGGGAGGTAGATCTGTAATGAAATCAAGGGACAGTGTGTGCCATGGTGCGGGAGGAATTTCCAATGGTTTGAGAAGACCAGCTGGTTTCTGCTTTTGGGACTTGTTTTGTGCATACACACTGCAAGTTTGGATAAATTGTATGATGCCTTTACGCCATGTGGGCCACCAACAGTTTTGTTTTACTTTAGCTAGAGTTTTGGCAATTCCAGGATGACCTTCAATCAGGGAGTGGTGATAACCCGAAATAACCTGCTCTTGTAAATTTTTACTTGGCAAGTATAGGCGGTTCCTAAAATATGGTAACTGGTCTTTAATGGTGTAATGTTCTTCTGAGTGCACCACTCTTGTGTGAAAGTGGGATCCATTAAGAGTTGGATCTTGTTTTGGAGTTCACCCTGTGTCAATGTTGTTGTAAGACCCAGGAGTTTGTCTTCTGGAATGATGGCTACTGGATCTGGAGTTATGTATACCTTTTCATCAACACCCATGCGGGACAAGGTGTCAGCCTTTCCGTTTCTGACTCCTGGGCGGTAGGTGATCACAGTCATATTCAGCGAAGAAAAGAGCCCACCGCAGTTGACGGGATGATTGAGCCTTTTCTGTTTTTAGGTTTTGATGATCAGTTATGACCGTGACAGTATGTCTAGCACCAAGGAGATAGTGTCGCCATGCCTTGAAAGCTGATTTTATAGCCAAGAGTTCTTTGTCTGTGATAGCATAGTTGAGTTCGGGAGGTAAGAATGTTCGTGACCAGAAGGCCACAGGGTGTAACTGGCCAGTTCCTGGGTCCCTTTGTGAGAGAACAGCTCCCATAGCCATGCTAGAGGCATCCGTTTCAACTATATAAGGGAGGTCTGGGCGAGGATGCCGTAGAACTGGAGCAGAAGTGAATTGTTTCTTAAGTTCTTGAGAGACCTTCTCTGCTTCTTCGGTCCAATGGAACTTTGTATTGTTTTTTCTCAATAGTGATGTAATTGGATGCACTATTTGGGAAAAATCTGGGATGAATCGGCGGTAATAGTTTGCAAAGCCCAACATGCTCTGGATTCCTTTAAATGAAGTTGGTGATGGCCAGTTAAGAATGGCATCTACCTTGTGCCTATCCATTCTGATACCTTTTGGTGTGAGGATAAAACCGAGGAACTCCACTTGGGTGACATGAAAAGAGCATTTTTTGAGTTTAGCATACAGTTTATGTTGGCAGAGTTTAGTAAGGACGGAGCGAACATGTTGACATGGTCTTCTTTTGTAGCAGAATACACTAAGATGTCATCAATGTAAACCAGGGCGCAAACGTTGAACTCCCGCAAAACATCATTCATAAAGTACTGGAATGCAGCGGGAGCGTTGCAACGTCCAAAAGGCATAACCTGGTATTCATACAAGCCATATTTGGTATGAAAGGCGGTTTTCCATTCGTCCCCTTTCTTCACTCGAACAAGATGGTACACCCCCCTAAGGTCCAGTTTGGTATAGATTTTGGCGTCTTTGACTTGATCCAATAATTCGGTAATAAGGGGCAGTGGATAGCTGTTTTTTACTGTGATCAGGTTTAATGCGCGATAGTCGATGCAAGTCCTCAAATCTCCTTCCTTCTTAGGTACGAAGAATAAGGGACTGCCTGCCGGTGATTTAGACGGGCGGATAAATCCATTTGCCAGGTACTGATCATCATAAGATTTCAAATTGAGGTTTTCTGGTTCAGTAAGTGCATAGATTCGGCCACAAGGAATTTGCGCACCAGGTATGAGGTCAATCTGACAATCGTAGGGCCTGTGCGGTGGTAGAGTATTTGCTTGTTCGTTCTGGAACACGTCTTGAAAATCTTGGTATTCATTTGGTAGAGTACTAGTCACACCTATTACAATCGCCGCCGTACTGGGAGTAGCAGATTTACATAAGTCTGTTTTCCCCTTTTCTTGGTAATAACAGGTGCAAGCACAATCATCAGAAAAGGCCAACTTCTTGGCACGCCAATCTATTAGAGGGTTGTGAGCTACCAACCATGGCATCCCTAAGATTAGTCGAAACTGAGGAGCTTTGATGAGATTGAATGCAATAGATTCTCGGTGTCCATCCTGGCACAGTAGGGTTAGTGCTGCTGTACATTGGGTTACTAGTCCGGAAGCTATTTCTGTCCCATCAACAGTAGTAACTTTTTCAGTAGTCGACTTAGAGCATAAGGGAAGAACCATCTCTGCTGCCAGATCTTGGTCTACATAATTCCCAACTGCTCCGCTGTCTATGCATGCTTTGACAGCATGCATCCGAGACGGTTGTTGGTGATTGATCAAAATTACTGGTAATGCAAAGCGTGAGGTCTGTGGCTCATTCTTCTCACTCGACAAGCGGACCACTATGCTTGCCGGGCTTGGTATTTTTTCGACTCCTTGTTATTATCTTCCTGCTCTGTGGCTCCAACAGTTCTCCTTGGTGGTTTCACTGGACATTCTTTGATGAAGTGGCCTGATTTTCCGCAATATAAGCATAATTGCTGTTGCCTTCTCTTGTCTCTTTCAGTTTTAGTTAAAGGGGGCCGTACACCTCCGATTTGCATGGGTTCGAGGCTATGTGTGTGCCTCGATGTCGGTTGAACCCCCCCCCCATGTTAAATAGCCCCAAGTAAATAGTCCCATTCTAATGTTGGTCTTTATGATGGTTATGAGCCTGGCGCCAAAGGCGCCAGGACTGACTCCAAGAGAGTCTTGGATGAGGTTTTAAGGCCTTTGACCTGGACCTAACTGGAAGGCTGACTTGCCAGTGAGGGCCAGGGGCAAAGGTCATGACAGAAGTTGGAAGAAGAAATTCTGAAGGAGAATGCTTTGTTTGTGCACTCCAACCGTACAGCATGAGGAAATCCAAGATCTTCGTGGCTGTAGAAATTAATGTTCAGACAGCACACTGTCTTTCACAAGTAGCCATGTTCAAGACTAGAGGCCAGTTTATGGGAAGTGATGCTTCCCTAATATGGGTCTCTGAAACAGCCTATCCCAATGAAGATGATTATGTTCAAGATATTAAAACAAGAAACAGAGCTCATACGAGGAATCATGTGATCAGATACGAGAAGCCTGGAGTTAAAGGAGCAGGAATAAGATGGGATGTAAACCCGAGACTAAATGTCCAAGGAAAAACTCCAGAGGAAGCTCCAGAGTGGAAGAACAGAGCCCAAATGCAGATTTGGGGAACAGTGCTTTCACCAGACGGATGGGAGAAAGGAGTGGTGATTTGCAGAGCATGGATGATCACTGGACTCGGGGTATAGCTGTTGAGCTGGGGCGACCACTTTTTTGATAGGGGCTTGTGGGATGTGGTCAGAAAATCATAGACGAAAAAGGGGTTTTCCCAGAAACAAGCTACCTGTTGTTGTCACAATCTCGGGCGCAAGGTCTAGATAAAGATGAGGAACATGCAGGAGAAACATAATCTTATTATAGAATCAATCTGTACAAAAGCTAGTATTTTATTCAAAAAACATGATTTTATTTGATTACATAAAAAGATTGAACATAATTAGTTCGATTAAAAAAACACCAAAGATGACCAAAATCACAATCCCGTTTAACAGAAACGGTTAGATAATAGAGGTAGTCATGTGGGACCACTTCATTTCATCCAATCATGTATCAGGCCTATTTTCTTTTATGAATATAGGTGATGTTAGTAGTTGTGTACGTGACTTTTCAACACAAACAATGACTCATGAAAACATTTTTGAACGATCACTAATGGTACAGTATATGGGCATAAGCCCATCTGTAAACAGTGTCATGGAAAGCCCAAAACTCTGTTTCAGAAATAACGGCACAAGAAAGATGGGAGAGAATCAGAACTGTGGACGGGTTTTTGATGCTCCAGGAATGGTTGATGGAACTGCAGTAATTATGGATCATTATTGGGCATGTGGATCCAAAGCATACATCAGACTGTCAAAAAACTGGGGAAGCATTTGCACGATTGTGAATGTCCACGTCCCAGCATTGGTGATCCCAAAGAGTGACCTAAACATTGACAGCTTTCCGAAAGCAGATGCTCACCTGAGGAAGAAGAGATCTGTGGAACTACTGAATAGAATGAAAAGAGAGAATTACTTTTCTGCCAAATCAGAAGAAGCTTTCCATGCAATCCCGTATGAACACAGGCTATTCAGCCTCATTTCATCAGTGTTCGCGACAATCTCATGCCAAGATTTCAAGTTGGAGCAAATACTAAATGGTTGCAGATAACCAGATGGGAGTATCTGCAGACAATCAACACGACCATAAAAGGATTCAATACAATCAAGGAAGAGTTACGAGCCATCCGACTGATGACTCTCCAGAACAGATATGTCCTTGACATGATCACAGCTATGGATGGAGGAGTTTGTGCAAAAATAGGAGAATCATGTTGCACATTTATACCTTCCCACGACGAGGAAAATTGAACTTTAACAGAAGCTATGGGTATGCTGACAAACCTGCAGAACCAGATGATCAATGAAACCGACGAAGTTGATGATAACAGCTGGTTTGGATCACTGTTTTCATGGGATCCACAATGGATGGCGGATGCGTTCAAGTTCATGGGAGCCTTGCTAGTGATGATATTACTAGGGTTTTGCGTTATCAAGATAATAATGTCACAATGCCAGAAGACTGCAAAGAAAGCAATAGGGATGAAGATCATGACTGATGTCAAACCGGAATGGAAGCCCAGAGATCTGACTGATGAAGAAATAAGAGACTTTGTGAAGGCTAGTAAGCATGCACCAGAAGGTACAAACTTTCTTTATCCCAGGAAACGCAGGAATTATGTAGTAAAATGGATTTATTGCAGCCAGCTGATGACATGGAACAAAGACGAACACGTAAGGACAGCAGGAAACCTGAGAGTAGTAATACAAATATGGGCTCCAAAGAGACATTTCTTCAAGCCATCATGTAAAGAACAAGAAGATGAAGAGGGAATGAACCCAGAAGATGAAATAAAGAGGAATACAGAAGAGCCAAGTAAGATGAACCCAAAGGAGGAAGTGGAAGTGGTCTATGAATCGACCGGAGGGGGGAGGGTAGAGGAGGTCCCAAATATAGCCTGCACTCCAGTCGCCCATTTTGAAGTACCAGGAATGTTCACACCAAAATATGTGACATATGATGAGCAGATAAACCAGCAGAGAGCCACAGCAGGCTCTGCCAAGTACCTATTAGAAGAATGACACCTATTGAAGTACCAATAACCAGACAACCATGGGCAGTAAGGTACCCATTGAGAAAACTCGACCAGCAAATGAGACGAAATGAAGATTGCTTAAGTACTGTGCAAGAAGAATACAAAAAGTCCTTAATGGAAGATGAATGGTGACATCACAAGGGTCTGGACTAACGCACCCATAGAAGATATGATGACTCAAGGATGACACAAAGAGACGAAACGCCATGAATAAAGCAATCGTGAAACTAAAGAAGATAGCGTTGATAAAAGGCAAAGGAGCTTAAACTGTAAGCAGGATGAAGATATTCAACCAGCTAACACCTGTACATATGCTTGTAACCGCAAGAAAGCTAACAAAACAGTGCAGCTTCATATGCTAAGTAGAAGACTAGAGCGGCAAGCACCATTGTACACAATCTACCTCAAAACGAAGCACATTGTATAAGTGCTAGTCCACTTGGCACTAAAAAGCAGAACTGACCCAGGTTATTATAGGCCAAACACAAGAAGTTTCATATTTTAGTAATACAAGGAAAAAGGCTGAATCGAAACTCAATGGAGGCAGCTTGTGCTGGGGAAGCCAAGGTCATATCAATAGAAGCTATGAACAGTAGCTACGTCTAATTGAAGCTAAGAACAGAATATCCTGCCAATGAAGGAACGAGATAAGAAGGCGTAGGCAGGTGGCAGGGTGAAACTAAAATCAAATGCACAAATTGAAAGAAACGAGGTAAATCCATGGTGTGCTAGCACGTGACCAGCCGAAAGAGAAGAGGCATTGTTGCACACCTACGCTTGGCACTGACCCAGACAGAGATATCAGAACTTTCTCGAGACAAGAAGATGCAGTTTCGAGGCCAACCACAGTGAAATAATTGACACATAGCCCATAAAGTGATGATTAATTGTAGAAAGGCAGGGTGAATTGGGGGACACCCTGCACCTGGCTGACCGTTCTGCGTGCTGCTAAGCAAAGTCGAGATTTATGCATGGGGTTGATGCCAACCCAATCACAATGGACTAAATAATCTAGGGTCCTATAGTTAGTAGAACCAATGAGACGTCATACTTTTAGTGACATCTACGGTAGTCATTGTTGAAAGAAGGGATAGATGCCCACCTGACAGTAGATACCCAATCCCCTCACTCCGTTAACATATACAGATATAGCACCTATATTAAAGTTACCTTTTTCCAACCAATAGAATTGCATGTTAACTTTTGAGTGTTACATGTCAGATTATGACGCGTTTTTGGTATAAAGGTTTTGTATGAAGTCTGAAGGAGTTGAAGCGAGAAGGGCTGTCGCATCACTGTCGATTTCCATGTTTCCCCGTTTTTTTGTACTTGTCATTAAACGGACTCCCCTTTGTCAAACCATTGAGTTGGCCTTATTGATTGGGGTTGGAGTAAGAAAACCTGCACACCCATCCATCTCAAGGTGCAGCTATCTCGTCTTAAAGTCCTGCAGAGCAAACCCCAACTCTATGGGCCAGCCGGGGGTCTCTCGGTACAAGCTACATCTTTTGGCGGTTCCAATCCCAGACTGACATTAACTTTTTCTGGATCAGCTTTTATTCCACTTTCTGAGAAAATGTGCCCAAAAAATCTTAAGCTCCTTTTGTTCACATCACATTTTGGTCCATTCAGGGTCAAACCACTCTTGTGCAGGATCCCACATACATGTTCCAGTGCTTCATCATGTTGTTTCTGTTTCACACCATAAATGAGTATATCGTCACTATAATTGAATGCATTTTTCACTGGTGCAATGACTTTCCTTATTGACTCTTGAAATATCTCTGCAGCAGATGATATGCCAAAACTCAAACATCGCCCTGCACGCACAGCGTTCTCCAAGACCATCCACAGTCCCCCCTGGACTCCACCCACTACCAAAGGATACAACCCCCTCCTTAACCAACTCCTCACCAACCCCCGTGGCACGCAGCACGTTAGGAGAGGTGTCCGCCCGGCTGCCATCAACCTATTACTGCATAACAATGTTACACCGCCCACGGGTGTACCCCCGGCACCGCAGGCAACCTCGCCGCTTCATCCCCCCTTCACTGACTTCCTGGGAGAGAAGGAAGCACCGAACGTCATCCAAGCAGAAATCAACGATGCTGCCCCCAACTATGTACCTCCTACCAGTGACACACCTATCACAGTGGCCTGCGTGCCACACATCTCTGTGTCTTCAAACAATATCTTGCCTACCTTCATTATGCCCTGTACCATTGCCGCATGCACTGCCCTACTATGCACGGCTGCTAACACCACGTGCAATATTACCACACCTTCCCCAAGCACCCCACTGCTATGCAATGCTCACCATGATACCCTGCCTACTGCTAATATGTCTTGCACTGCTCAGCTTCCATGCACTGATGTGAATATTGACCTGTATGTGCCCTGTATTGACCCACCACCATGTCGCAGTGACCTGACATCATGCACTAATGTGGTAACTGCCTGCAATGTACTCACACCTGCCCCACATGCCAGATCATCATGTAAAGACAACCTCAATCACTTAAGTACTTCCGCTCCACCCTGCCCCAGCTCTTCCACCCCTCCTCCTCACCCTGAAACCTACCTCAAATGTGCCCTAATTAATTCTCGCTCTCTACCAGCCCATGCATTAGATATACATGACCTCGTCACCAGCAACAAGCTTGACCTCCTCTTCCTTAGCGAAACATGGCTATCAGAGTCTTCCGGACCCGCCCTCACCCTGGCAGTACCTGAGGGGTACATTATCTATAGGCAAGACCGCTCCTCACACAGAGGGGGTGGTGTCGCCGTCATCGCTAAGGACTCCCTATCCATTAGGACCATTGAGAAGGACCTTTATCAGAACTCCGACTACCTCCTAATCAAGCTCAATCTCTCAAACAACTGCACCTATACCATCCACCTCATCTACCGTCCACCCGGCCCCTCCAATGACTTCCAATATGCTCTAACAGATTCACTCTCAGACAACCTTAAAACGCATCCAAAATTCTGCTCTTAGGGGACTTTAACTTAGGTCTCAATGACCCAAAAGACCCACAATCCAAAAACCTCAACAAATCACTGCGCAACCTGAGGTTCGCGCGAGCCACCTCCAGCCCCACCCATATCAAAGGACGCACCC
This sequence comes from Ambystoma mexicanum, assembly GCF_040938575.1. Classification (NCBI taxonomy): domain Eukaryota; kingdom Metazoa; phylum Chordata; class Amphibia; order Caudata; family Ambystomatidae; genus Ambystoma; species Ambystoma mexicanum. The sequence goes on along the minus strand of NC_090924.1, from coordinate 878,811,028 downwards.
TAGACTGGGTTGCCCACCATACCTGCTCGCTAAGCCACCCAGTGATCGTCCCACAACCCTGGTCTGATCACCACTGTATTATATTCAACATCCTCACCTTCAGAGGTCCTCCACCGCCCACCCTCACTCTTCCTGCATCCATCGCCCGTAGCTCCAAACTGCTCACCCACGACAACCTATCTAAGCACCTCAGGGTACCCGCTCTACTACCTCCCTTCACTGACGACCCTGATCGCCTTGCCAATGATTTCAAGACCGCAATCACCCAGGCTGTTGACCTTGTGGCACCCCTCACCCTCAAAAAAGCTAAGAAGTCCAAACATTCAAACGCCTGGTACACTCGGGATCTCCTAAAAATACGTGGGGAAAAAAGGACTGCTCTTAAAATATGGATTAATAACCCCACTGAAGCCACCAAAATCGCCTTCAAATCCATCTCTAAAGAATACAAAATTGCTATCACCAATGCTAAAGCCTCCTCCTACAATACCAAGATAGCCAATGCCAAATCCAGAAGTAGAGAAATATTTGCTATTTTCAGAGAACTCGAGACCCCCACCTCTCCCCCATCTCCAATAGTGAAGGATGAAGCCTGGTGTAACGCCATTCAGTCTGCCATGCTAAGCAAACTGGAAACCTTGCAAGCCAAAATACTTGCACACCAACGAGAGCTCACTAAACTGATCTCTAGTACTCAAACTAATCCAACACCAGGAGACAAACCCACCTGTTCCCCCATGTTCGATTGCAGAGATATGAATGAGAAGGAGGTCTCCTCACTTCTCCAATCCATCAAACCATCAAATTGTAAAGGCGATGCCTGCCCCGCACAAGTCATCAAGGACTGTGCCCCCTCCCTAGTCCCTGTAATCACAGCATTCAACAATGCCTCTTTCCGTTCTGGCTACGTCCCTGTGGGACTCAAGGAAGCGTGGGTTCGTCCGCTCCTAAAAAAGCCCTGCCTCGACCCCTCCAACCCAGGGAATTACTGGCCTATCACCCCCATCCCATTCCTGCTAAAAATTCTGGATAAAGCAGCCTACCTGCAAATTCAGCAATTCCTAGAAGACAACCTCCTCCTAGGTCTCAGGCAATCGGGATTCAGGCCGCGTCATGGGACTGAGACAGCTCTCCTTGACCTCAAAAACCAAATCGATGATCTCAGAGATGCAGGCAAACCTGCACTTCTCTTGCTGCTTGACCTCTTAGCAGCTTTCGATCTGGTCGACCACAAAACCCTCTGCCATCACCTCTCGTCAGTAGCCAATTTCTCTGACAGAGCTGCAAATGGATTGACTCATTCCTTAAGGACCGAGTAATGAAGGTCTTCTCTGACTCCTCCAGCGCCAACCCCAGCACCATCAAATGTGGTGTCCCACAAGGCTCCTGCACAGCTCCCACCCTCTAAAACCTATTCACAAGGCCTCTGTTCATAATCCTGGATTCCCTGGGCATCTCATACACGAAGTATGCTGATGACACCCAGGTACTCATCCCCCTCTCAGGGGATTACCAGGCTGACCAGAACACCCTTAACTCCATCTACACAACAATCCAATCTTGGATGGCAGAAAACTGGCTATGTCTCAATAGTAAGAAAACCGAACTACTGCTAGTTGGTTCCCCCTCCACCCTGAGCGAATTGGATAACAAATACTCCACCTTCTCCATTGACAACATCCCCATCACCGTATCACCTTCCATCAAAACAATAGGCGTCTACCTCGAACCAGACCTAACCATGGAGAGGCAGGTCAATGCCAAAGCCTCCTCATCTGCCTATCACTCTAAACTGATTAACGCAGTCAGACCATTCCTGTCTCAACAGAATTGTCTTTCCATCGCCAGGGCCATAATTGGCTCCAGGCTTGACTACTGCAATGCACTACTCATCGGCACCTCTGTCAAGAATGTCGCCAAACTCCAAATCGTTCAAAACAACGCGCTTAGAGCCGCCACCGGCCTCACGCGTAAAGAACACATTTCGGTACTTAGAAGACAGGTCCACTGGCGTGCAGTCAAGGAGAGGATTACATTCAAAGCCCTGTCTCTGACACACAAGTGCCTTCACGACCTTGCCCCCCCCTACTTGTCATGCAGAATCACCAAACCCGCCTCTCTCAGACCTTCCAGATCCCTTTACTCCAACCTCCTAGCTGTCCCTAGAACCCGCAAGGCCCGGGCAGGCGGCTCCAGCTTCCCTGCAGTCACCCCCCGACTCTGGAACTCCTTACCACCCCACATCAGATCCATTGAATCCCACTCTGCCTTTCGCAAAGCCATCAAAACTAACCTCTTTGTCTGACTTCAACCTGGACTTTAGGACTATCTGCACCTGCATGTACTCTGTGTTACGTTGTAAACACTATCTCTGAACTTTTCTGTAACAAGTAAAACTGGGCAGCTCCTATGTAACCCTTAATCAAGCCTTCTTAAACTCTGACATAGCGCCTCGATGCCTGCAGGCTGCCGTGCGCTCTACAAATTTAAATAAATAAATCAAACGCTTGTATCTAAATAGACCATCATGGGTGGTAAATGCGTTTATGGGCCCGGATTCTGGATCAATTTCCAACTGATGATATCCCTGATTCAAATCAAGCTTTGTAAATCTGGTTGCCTAATTCAAACGAATAATCATGTCCTCAATATTGGGACCCGGATGCCTTTCTCTCTGTATTGCTGTATTAGGGATTCTCATGTCCACACAAACGAAGACGCCCATCCGCTTTTGCAACCACCACCAATGGAGATACCCATGGTGTGGGACCACCCTCCACCCTTTCAATGATGTCATTATTGATGCGCTGTTGTAATTCTTGGGACACCTTCACTTGGAGATGAAAACCAATCCTTCTTGGATGTTGAGGAACTGGGTGAACTTTGGGATCAATGTGTAAATGTATTGCCTCTCCCTTTAAATTTTCTTACACCACTGAACAATTTAGGAGCCCTTTTATCATTTCTGATTGACTGTAGTTGATATCAATGAGTCGTAATTTCATAGCAGTCTTGCAGCTGATCAAACATCTCCCTACCGCAGGACTGCTTATGATGTGCATTTCAATTGGTACACAATTATCTTTATGAATCAAGTCACAATAAAAATGTCCTTTAGAAGTTAGCGGTTGCGTAGCTCCCCATTGGAAAACATTCGCTTTCGAAGGTCGTAATGGGTATAGTTTAGCTATCTTTCCATATGCTTTTTCACTCATTACATTCACCGTAGCACCTGTATCAACTAGAAATGGTATGTTCTGTCCACATAGGTTCACTGTGACTTTTATAGCTACATTTCCATCTGACGTGTTATAGATTAGTCTTACATACTCTTTGTTGTATCTGTCATATTCCTGGTATTCCTTATTCATGCACTCTTCCTCTAGTGGTGGATTCTCATACAGATCTCTGTATGACATCCTCGCTTGACATTGATCTTGGTATGACTGCGAGGCTTGGAATTGTTCCTGCTCCACTTGTTTTGTTTCCTCCACTTGTAAGTTATCCATAGCCCTAACAAATCCATGTTGTTGAATTTGTTGATTTGGATTTGTTCTTGGACTCCCAGTTGGCCTTTCCAATTCCTTCTCCGTGTATGTTCTTGTATTGAAATTTCTCTGAATGTCATACCTTCGACTCAGGAATGTCTGTACAATTGATTTATGTACAGGTACCACCGGCATCCTTTCTCTGCACATTGTTTGAAAATGGTTTTCTTGACCACATCGTAGGCATGTTTGTCCTATGGCAGGACACGGACCTCTGTGTGGGCACTCAAACCCACACCTGTAGCATTGTCTTTCCATGGGACTTTTTCAGTTATTCCATACTTCTTGCCGAGGCATTAACCCAGTTGGGGTGTGTTGGGATATCTTCGTTGCCATTGCATCTTTTGACCAGGACTCATGGCAGCAATGGTGTCCATTCTCTTTGGGTTTTCCATATTCGATACTTTATGGCAGTTTGGTTTCCAACAGCCCTTAAAAATTCCTCTAATTCATCTAGCCATTCTTGCCATCTCTGTCCCTGGTCTTCTTCTGGTTCTAAGTTGAAAGGATTTGGCCTGCGTAAATAATTACTCAAATTTGCATACAGGGTTGCTTCCAAAGTGGGCTGAGATGAGCCCATGTCTCCACTTGCATTTTCCACAGACATGTTAATTGTCTATGTGTTTATTAATTGTTGTTTTATTTGCCTTGCTTTATATTACTCTTCCTCCACCATATATTGTATTGTAGGTGTATTTATTTTTCTTGTTCCAATTTCAATTTTCTGCTTGTTGCCTGTTGTTATTTAATAATACATTTTCATTTTGCAGAACTTTCCCTGCATGCCTTGTATGCTTTCTCTTTTAAATGTTTGTAAGTCAATTAACTGTTTTAAATGTGTCCTTGTTTTGTTGGCTCTAGTTCTTATTATATGTTTTATGAATCTCGTTTATTTACATCTGCTCCTGCTTTGCCTCTGAACTCACATTATATTTCCTTTATAATCATTGCTGAATGTACTTGCAGGCCAAGGCGTAGTATTTCACTTTCATTCCGTCGTGTTGTTGCTATGACAACTTTTGCATTGAATTGCTGTTTATGCCCAAAATGGCCACACGCTTTTGCGCGTTGTTAGGTTCTTTTTTCTAATGCTACACGCAATACGTGTATCATACGGTCACTTCCACTGCTTGCGCCTCTATTGCTCATGCCTCAGGTATTTCATTAATTTTTTTTTAAGTTAAAAAAATGCCACAGGTTTTCCAATCTCATGTGCACTTTATTTGTAAATGTCTTTTAAATTTGTATTCATATGACCACTCATTCATACGGCGGTCGCCTCCTGCATGCCTCCCTTACCGTTTCTCTTGTCCTTTGCTCGACTATTTTCAAATGATCATTTTGTTCCGTAGTAACGTATTTCGTCTCACTTCCTTCCTTTCTTGTTTTAAAATATCTGTCCTTCCGCTTTTTCTCCAGTCACGTTTCACCTCATTTCCATTGTTATGTCTTGATTATAATTATTATATTAATACGCAGGAGCCTTTAATCTGAGTCCTTTCTCATTTATTTCTATATCTTAACTGACCCCAGCCCGTCCCCACATTCCAGAATTCCTCCCCAAGTCCATTCCACATTCCATTACCTCACTCATAAGGATCTTTAGATTATCTCATATAATAAGCAGCTAACATAACATATAACAATGGTCGGTGCCAACGCCGACAACAGCAAACAGCACCAGAGCGGCACAGAGGCGCAGACCAGAGGGAAGAGAGAGGCCCCTCTGGCAAACCAGGACCACGCGGGAGCCGCACGAGAGGAACGAATATACGCAAGTGCTCGATAGATCATTGCAAACCTGGGAGGCGGCCACGGCACGAGGCAGCAAGCAGAGGACGGCGGGTGGCTTATGACTCCAGGAGAGGGGTTCCGGATCGACCGCCTGAGGGAGAGAGCCTAGATATAACGTGGGCCAAGAGGGATGCAGGGGAGGAGACATCTTGGGATCCCCTCAGGGCATCCCCGCAACACACAGCCACTCCAAAATCACTAAAGAAGGGTCTCTAGTGGGGAACAACGGACAGCGAACAGAGCCCCACCAACCAGTGGAGCAGGGAGAAAGCCAGGTCTACGTGGGGGCGGCAGGAGAGGAACGAATTCAGGCAAGGGCTCTATAGGCCGCTGCATACCAAGGTAAGGATGAAGGGACCCCCTCTGGGAGGAAGAGGCCTGCATAGAAGCTCTCGGCCCCATAGCAAGCTTCTATGCAGATAGCAGAACGCCCCCACAAAAGACATCCACCTTGAGATAATAAAAGAAGGCCCTCTGGTGGGGAACTGGGCACCGGCCGGCTCACAATAGAACTCAAACAGCTAATAGTACGGTGAGAGGCAGCAGCAACCCAGCGCCCATCCCAAGGAGGAACTCATCCTACCTCCTGAAGCTACGGCGGGAACACCTGAGGGCACCTATGCAAGGCACCTACGCATAGCCCACCAAGAAGTGTTATTACCCCAACCTGGACACAGTGAACAGCATCACAAAGAGACAGCATGGGGTATAAGCCAGGGGGGAGCACCTAGTGAGAATTAACAGTCGGTACAAAATCGACAACCTAGGGGAACCTCAACCCGTCCAGGCTCCCCAAACTGGAACAATGGAGAAAGGACAGCATACAATTGACCATAATACTGCCACTAAACAGAAATTCACAAAACCAGATGGTGCAGAGACTGACGTGGAAGGAGAAGCCATGGGGGTAGGGGGGGGGAGACACCATGGAAGGACTAATGGCGGCCATACAGGATGCTAGATCATCTCTGGAGGCAAGATCCAGGAAGTAGGAGAAGATGGGTTGCTGGTAAGAGCAGACCTGCGTAAAAGTCAGTGAGAGGGTGATGGAGGTAGAGCAACAGGTGAGCACAGTGGAGGACAATCTAGCTACCCTCAAGAACCAAGTCTGGGGCCTAGTGGGAGCGAAGCAAAGCTTATAGGCTAAGACTGAAGACTTAGAAGGTAGATCCCGTTGAAATAACATTCGCCAGGTGGGGGTCCCGGAGGGGCAGGAAGGGAAGTGCACTGAACTGTACATGAAGAAACTGATCTTGGAATACCTGAGACCCAAGGGCCTGTCAAAGCTGTTCATAGTGCAACGAGCACACAGGCAGGCCCCCTCCTCCAGGGGGATAACCTAGAGTGATTGTAGCCAGACTGCTAAATTATCGGGACAGGGACACAGTATTGCAAGTGGCACGCAGAACAGGGTACATAGAGGCAGAGAACACCACAATCCTGATCTTCCCAGACTTCACACATTAAGTCCAAAGACAGAGGAGGTCCTTTGAATCGGCCCGCAGAAGACTTTGGTAACTCAACTTGCAATAGATTACTATGTTCCCGGCAAATCTACAAGTGATGGAGTGAGGCAAATCCTTCCTGTTCACCTCCCCACAGGAAGCAGGGGACTGTCTGGATTTGAGAGCACCGACAAGAGCACCAGGAAGCCTCAGGGACCGACAGCCGGAGGAAGACAACAGCGGAAGGCCAGAGAATTAGACAGAGATAACCAGAAAGGAAGCAGACTGCAAATATGGATCGAGTAGGGAGAGGAGGAGAGATGCCATGCAGCAGATGTTAGTGATTGGACGTGATGCAATGCGGCACAATCTAGCTCGCCTGCGGATATCGAGGTACCTCTGATCACACTGAGAACTGGTGTGGAATGGAGGCAAATCTCGGTTGGCACAGGTTGTGGGAGGGGGCTAGAGGGGGGAAAGAGTTGGGCGGCTGACTGTTTGAAGTTAGGGGGTGGAGGGGTTGAAAGTTTTGAGTTACTAGCAGGGGCGGGGGAACCAGTGCCACAGCGAAAACCAGTCGGAAAGAGCGATTTGGAGTGGATGTATTATACCCGAAAGCATAGGCGCAAACCCCCTTAAGATAGGCTCATGAAGCGTACGTGGACTAGGTAATAAGGGAACGAGATCGAAGGTGGGACAATACCTGAAGTGGCATTGTATACAACTGGAACTACTTCAGGAAACCCACATGCAGGGGGCAGACTTAAAAGCATTTGAGTCCAGGTGGGGAGGGCAGATATTTGGCTCAACATACTCGACATACGCACGGGTAGTACTTATATGGGTAGCACCGGGGATCCCCCTTCAAGTGGAACAAACGGTGGGGGACACAGAAGGGAGGAAAATCGCTATCATGGGTCAATGGGAAGGTAAGGAAATCTGTGTAATAAACAAGTACGCTCCAAACATAGATGATAGGAACTACTTCCCATCAGTAGTGAAACTGACAGGAGGGCACAACACTGGGCTGTGCATTTGGCGGGAGATTTCAACTGTGTCCTGGACCCAAAGCTGGACAGAACAGGGAAGGGGAATGCAACAAAACCACAGGCACGGGCAGCATTACAACTGAATTTGGTGGGAAACACACGGGACGTAGAGGGGATATTTCTATCACTCAGGGGTTTATGGCTCGTACTCCAGAATGGACTACCTATTCATAGGTAGGGAGCACTTTCACTGGTTCACGGCAACACAGTATTTAGACAGAACCATTTCCTATCACTCACCACTGGTGATGAGACTAGGAAGGAGCGGGACTCCCCGGGGGGCCACGCTATGGAGGATGAAGCAAGGATTGCTGGAGGACGTAGCCAGCGCGCAGACTCTGGGGGAAGCTATAGCCTCCTTCTTTGAGCTAAAGGAGTGATCGTGAGTGACGTGGGAACACAATGGGAGGCATTTAAGGCGACCCTGAGTGGAGTTTGCATGACTCAGACAGTGGGGGTTAGGCGGACCCTAAATCATTTCTTAAAAGAACTAGAGGGAGAGATCCAGGAAATGGAAGCGGACTTAGCAAAGGGGGAGCAGGTTGGCAAACAGCTAGCAGAAAAGATGTCAGCACACAGGGAGGCTCAGGATTCCCGGACACATCTTCACAGGAGAAACTACACCAAATGCATACACAGGGAAGGCGGTAAGACGGGCAAACTCCTTGCATGTTTAATGCGGCAAGAACACCCGGGGGAACTATCACACAAATGCGAGACCCTACGGGACACCTAGTAGTCACACAATGGGAAATAAATGAGGGCATGCGTACAGGGGGGGGGGGGGAGAGAAAGAGAGAGAGAGAGAGAGAGAGAGAGAGAGAGAGAGAGAGAGAGAGAGAGATTCACATCATTGCAGAGTTAAAGAAAAGAACCGAGCATCGTAAAGAGAGACGCATTTCTCATTGCAGTGCGTTTCAGATCCTCTCTGTGATCGTAATGCAAGAAGGTGCCGCAAACGGAATCCCTCCAGTTATCCTTCTCAGATTAGTGGTACAGACAGAAGGAAAACGTTTTCTTCTAATTAGCTTTGTGGATTAAACGTGTTATAGTGCGTGCTTGAATTTCTAAAATAAAAGTGTGGAAAATACAGTGAAGTTATACACAAGTATATGCATAATGATAGTAATGCACAAGTTCTGAATTCAAGACACACAATTTTCTGGAAGAATATTTCCTCAATTCTTTTTAAGAGACTATGGCCCTCATTAAGAGTTTGCTGGTATGATACCGGCAAACTGCCCTTAGCATCTCCGCCACCCAATATCCCGGTATTAGCAGGATATTACAGGCGGCAGAGAGCCAGTAAATTCCCATTCTCATGGACTCCATGGGATAGGATTGCCTGAATCACCGGTACCAGTATTACTGGTGCCAATGACAAAGGCATTTCTTTGCTAGTAGGGGCCTGATCTACCGGCAGGTCAGGCCTGCTGGGAGATCCGTGGCCCCCATTGTCAAACTTGAAGTGTGCCGGTCTGGAAAAAAGTGCCAGAGATGGAATTACCAGCATTTTTTCCAGACTGGCACACTTGATGAGGCCCTATATCTTATGTTATGCAATGTTATTGCGCATGTGTATAGGGCCTTTTTTACCCTTGGTATAATCTCAAAGCGCTATAGGTTGAACGCCCTAGGGGTCTGTAGTCTAGGTCAGTTGGAAGAGTAGGGTAGTAGATAGTGCTTGCGTGCACTCAGTATGTGTGCAGCCAGTGCGGTTTACATGGTGTGTAGCTGCATTCTAATGCTATGCATAGTGCAGTGGCTGTGTGCGATCAGTAGAATGTGTGCAGCCAGGCCGAATTGACCTCAGTATCTGCGTTCTGGCGGCGGTGGAGCTTGTGTTTGAAAATATGTGTGCAATTATGTTGTAATTTATGAGGTATAACAGTGGGACAAACTATAGATATCAGAGCCAGCAGTGATTATGTTTTTCTAGATGTCCACAATTCTTAGCCTCTAAGTTAGCAGCGGAGGCCGACAGGTACAGGAAGAAGAGGTAGAGGGGTAAGACTTTTGTTAAATTAAGGAAACTGCTAGAAACTACCATATTCATTTGGTTGTGTGTTATTTTCCAAATGTTCAGCCTGAGAGTGGAAGGAAGGTGGAAGTGAGAGAGCATTTTGTCCAATTTCACCATTACCTTCTGGGGTTCTTCAGTGCAACTGAAAGACTGTTTAGCAGCTGCTAACTAGAACCCTAAAAGGGTCGGGGGCCAGCAGCATCTGCAAGATTGGCGAACAGGGTCTGTCTGATACATCCCTTTGCCTATAATATGTTGCCCTTATTGTGGCCATCAGGGTGCTTTTGGAACATTGTGCAAGTCACTGAGACCACCTCGACTGTAGTGCTAGTGACGAATCTGCATGGATCAATGCAAGAATAGGCCTGAATAAAAAAAATGGAAAGGGAAAAAAAGTGGGTGTCCTGATTAGAGCTGAGGACTAAGGCAGGTTTTCCCCTTTTGGTGGAAAGGATAATAGTTTAATCCATATCAAGAACAGCTAGAGCACGACAAGGATGAACAATGAGGAAGGCATGTGGCCAGACCCTTATCTCTGAATTATTGCGAGCACGTATAATTGTCTGAGACTCTGGCCTCAGGAGGCACTTGGAGGTATAGTGAAACAAGTATCTGAAAGAAATGAACTTGCTAAGGTCTTCCAGCACGTCCCAAAAAGCAGCTAAAGGCAATGTCCAATGCTTTGGTAAAGTAAGCAATGACTGGGGATCTAATGAACATGCAAGTGTCCAGCGCACAAACATATCCATTGAGGGAGAGACTCAGTGAATAGCTGCAAGAGTAACTACCAGTCTTTCATGCTTTCGCTTGGTCCACAAAGTGAACTATTGTGCAGAAGATAAAAATACCTACTTATCCTAGCTAACTATCCCTAAACTAACTATTCATAAGGATATCCCAAATTTTCTTTTGCATATTGCCTTGCCTTGTTGACAAACATCTCTTTAAGGAGTACTAATTTTCTGACAAAATACTTTATTGGGTTTCTCTCCCTAACAGTAATTATAATTGCTTTTCCTTTGAAAGGATTTACAATTAAATGATCTCTGTTTACTGTTAGCTCTTCTATTTTCATTAAAAGAGATTGTTGGGGCAGTGACAAAAGCAGACTTCCTGCCACAAAAGTCCAATGTAATTTTGGCTCTGGATTCATATAAAGCCTTTGACTCGATCAAATGGACTCGATCAAATGAAGCTACATGTGGGCGGCTCTTCCGAGAATGGAATTTGGACCCCGCATCATTAGGTGAATAAAACAACTCCACAAGTCACCTACATCTAGGGTAAAAGCAAATGCCATCTCTCCGAAGCTTTCCCATTGGTGAAGGGAACAAAGCAAGGTTGCCCCTTTTCCCCTTTCGTATGCACTCCCCTGATAGAATCACTGGACCAGTGGGTAATAGGCCACCTGGAGCTTGCTGTCGTTCCGAAAAGGGATATCGTTATTCGCTGATGATGTGCTCTTATTCTTAAGCGATAATGAAGTGTCAGTCCCATGGGAAATTGAACTGTTTGTAGATTCGGGGAACATAGCGGTCTAAAAGTAAGTTGGAATAAAATAGTCTTTTACACACTCATGGCAAGGGAAGTGGAAAATGGCAACTGGGAAGAACTAAAGGTCACGCGCGAACCCTTTAAATACCTTGGTATTCAAGTAACTGAGTCCAAAGACAAGTTTTTTAGACTGAACTGGGATCCTTTAGTAACAAGAGTCTCCATGGATGTTAAGAGAGGAGGTAACCTACCTTAAACTCTGATGGGCACAGTGTCTCTCTTCAAAATGATAGCTCTCCCTGAGTTCCTGTATGTTCTACAGGCCTCACCATACGAGGTCCCATCAGAGGCACTCGATAAGTGGGAAGGAGAGGCGAGGAAACTGCTATGGGGCACTATAGTCCCTAGGATTGCGCTGGACGCATTAATCAGCTTGGTCGCGAGAGGGGAGCTGTACCTCCAAGACCCAAGAAAGTATTTTTAGGCAATGCAATTTGTGGTGGTAAATGACTGTATTTTTCCTGGGGCAGGAGGATCTATCCATAATAATAGAGATATGGAGAATGGGTCTGTTAAAACCTAGCCAGGTGCTCTATGGAAAAACATATCCGAGCGACTTCCTTGCCGCATGAATGTTGGTTAATTAAAATATGGTGCATCTTGCTGGATAAAATGGGAGGGGGGATAAGCCTATATGAGGCAACAGATTCTTGCCAGAACTGCACAACATCAAGGCGTATACAGAGATGCAGAGATGACTCGAGGAAGGGGGGGGGAGGGAGAACTTTGGGAGACATGGTTAATGCAGAGGAGATTATCTTAGATCTGCGAAATAAGTTTGTAATGTAACAAAATATATTCTACCAGTATCTGCAGTTGAGACATGCACTACACAGGCAGCTGAGGGATGAGGGGGACTGTTGACCTCGCACAATCATATACTTTGGTTGGCATTTGTTTTGCAAAGATCTTAAAAAGGACACTGTTCACATAGCTGAGCAGATGAAAGGGAATTTAAAACATTCACAAAGGTATCTGGTCAATCTGTCCAATGCTATTGCTTCTAACACCAATCCATCGAATTATAAGCATTGAAATGCCATTCGATTGAATGACCATTTCGTTGTCTATAATTCGATGGATCCATCTAAATGTGTTATATTGGGTTAGGGTTAGGGGTTAGGGTTGGGGTTGGGGTTAGGGTTGGGGTTAGAGTTAGAGTTAGATTTAAGGTTAGGGTTAGGGAGGGTTAGATTAAGGGTTAGGGTTTGGGTTAGGGTTGGGGCTAGGGTTAGATTAAGGATTACATTAGGGTTAGGGTTAGGGTTGTGGCTAGGGTTAGATTAAGGATTACATTAGGGTTAGGGTTGGAGGGGTGTGCGTGGGGGTTGGGGGTGCTGGGGGCGAACCCCCCCCCGCCCAATATACATAAAAACTTTAAAACGTTACAAGGAGCTGGCCAGTGCCAACATTTCAGAACTGGACAGCTCCATGTAACGTTTTAAAGTTACAAAAAAAGCATTGAAGTGCTATTTTTTACATGTAAAAGTGCATTTCCATTGACACCAGTCCATTTATGTTTTCGATGGACTGGTTTAGATGGAAATGCACTTTAACATGTTAAAGTATGCCTGTCTATGCTTTGGCAGACGATGCTTTGCAGTGACGGTATGTCGCTGCTTTCTTTTCGACGGGTTGACCATAAACCATTCACAAAGGGTACTACCCTTCTCCCTAGCAACACTGACCCAAACATGCTTCAGCTTCCTCTTCACCAACTTGGGTTGGGAGATGTCTTGTCACATGGGAGGGAAACCGGTTAAGGTACATCAACCTGAAGGATACCTACTCTAAATTCACACATAATGTTAGGGCAACACAAGCTTCAAATAGACGTGTATTTCACTAAGTTCTCATCACCCAACACCCTGATATATTTGACACCTGTTGTAGTGATCATAAACCAGAAGGAATTAGCAACAGCTTAACTCAGCAATGTCTAAGGTGCGGGTAGCAGAGGCAAAATAGTAGCTAGTGTACCTCTGTGTCTACAGCATGCAGATTACACGTGCAAAAACAGTCTTCTGTGCCATTGCCCACCCAGTAGCCAGAAAGAGCGTTGAGTTGCAGCTAAACAAAGCAGTTTTGTTTACAATGAACTCATCTTCCTATTGTCTAGCTTGACAATATCAGGTCTTTATCTTCAAAACATCACCCTGAGTCGTTTGCTAGGGTTCTCCCACATATTAGCCAAACCCAGGTCAAAGAGACTCATTTTACTGTAAATTAGCCTCAGTGCCATGGTACCCTGCTACTCTATCTAATGCCATGGGGCTTCGATGCAGAGGTTGCGGTTAGGGTTAAGTTGTATTCACAGGCACATCATCGCATCACCAAAGGTCTGGACTGGGCTAGCTTTACTATAGATCTCAGCTATGGAGGCATTTTCTGCTCTCACTGCATAAGTGGGAGTGCATGCCTATCAGGTACACCTGAGGCTTCCCAGCTCTAGCACACCTCCAGCATACCCTTTACAATTGGCACTCTAAATGACGCACCTTGACATCTGCTTGCTAAATGACAGTGCTCTTTGGATTCCTGTGCCATCCAAAAGCAGCTAGATACAATCTAATACCACTTTGCCCCGGCCACCTCCCCCCCACAGATAGAGCAATCTGATAATTTTGTACTTCGTACCAGGGTCATCCATCATCATGTGTGACTTTCCCTTTGTTAATTACCAACCATCTCTGTTCGGAGAAAGGCTCGAGTCCTGTCAGCAGCTTCCAGAGCCCCATGCCTGGCCAGGACAGCATTATCCACAAAAAGAAGGGCTGGTACTCCAAAATTGCCCAGATCCTGTGTAGATGCTTTGTACTTGATCTATTTTTATGAAATTGCGATGATCCCATTTCTAATACCATGTGCGAAACATTCATACAAAGGAGGACGTTAGACATGGCAAAACCTTAATTTTTCTTTGTGCCAAAGATGAGTGGTCAGATCATCTAGTATTATATGTTCCAGCAGGCAAGGAGTATTCCCAGTGTCCTATTTGTCGCAGCCTACTTGGCAGCCATCCCTCCTCATTCCAGGATGCAGAGCAAGATTTCTCTCCCGTGTTTAGTTTGGGCTATTAGATGTCGCCTGTGACAACTATACGCCTAAACCATTGCAATAGAGTAAAGCTAGGGAGGAACGGCATATGAGGAGGAACTCAGAGGAATGACATATGAGGTGGCACACAGCCTATTGGTGTTGTCTGGGTATGAGCCAACCCATTGACAGCCCATGGCCATTCTAATCCATATAGCTATTCACACCCATTCCTGCTTCTCCCCACCCAAAACTCCTCCTCATGGGAACTACTTGAGCTTGCTTTAATCAAGCTTTACCATCAGACTTTGCACTCAAAGTGCCTGCCAGGGTTTTTTCAAAGAATTCTTCTGAGAGTTAATGACTTAATTGGAGTTGTAAACATGCTGCTGGTGTACATACAACATTAGGATCCACCTTAACTGCAGTTGCATTTCGGTGATCAGTAAGAACAGTTACAGTGTGTCTTGCTTCCAACAGACAATGTCGCCAATCTTCAAATTCCAAATTGATCGGAAATGGTGTCTATTTTTTCTGCAATGGAGAGTCTTTTAGAAAAATATGCCACTAGTTGTAATAGTCCTGTCTCACGATGACGTTGAGGCAACACAGCTACCACTGCTGGGTCGGAAGCATCAGTTTCAACAAAAACAGTTGCAACACCTCTGGATGCAACAAGATTGGGGCGTAGTACATTTTCTTTTAAGTTGTTGAAAAGCCTCTTCTGCCTCAGATGTCCATGAACATTTTTCTCCATTCTTTAGAAATGTGGTGATTGGGTTTACTAATTGCGACAGCCAATTCAACACAGCCTGCATCCTTTTAAATACATTTCAAAGCTTTTTGGGGAAATGCTAAATCCCAGAAACTCTACTTCAGTGGTATGAAGTTGACTTTTCCCTAATTCTGCAAATAGAGGGAATCCTCAGAGGTGTTGTAACACTAGCTTCAAATGGGCCTGATGCTTGACCTCTTTCTGGAAAAAATGAGGATGTCATCAATGTAAACTACTACAAGTACATCTAAAAATTCATGCAAGATGTTATTAATAAAGAACTGAAAGGCTGCATGGGCATTGCAAAGAACGGATGAAATATTCATGAAATCAATGGCAAAGGGTATTGGGCCTCATTATGAGATGTGCGGAATGGGTTTAACGGTGCCGTTAATACTCCCACTCCGCACTATTACAAGTTTCCCTCGCGGGACCCGCTGTGGACGTCTGGTTTATCCAGACGTCCATAGCGGGTTCCTCGAGGGAGCCAGGGAGCTAACAAGGGGCCCATTATGAGTGGGCCAGTTGTTAGGTCCCTCCCCATTCCCATTGAGCCCTATAGGGGCTCAATGGGAATGGGGAAGGACAAGGCCCGGGTTCCCTGAAGGAGGAATTACCGGGCCCTCCAAACTCAGAATGGCCCGGTAATTCCCCATTCAGGCACTATTAGGGCCATGGCTACCTCCAAAGTCTTAATGAGGCCCATTGATTCTTAATAGTGATCTTGTTCAAAGCCCTGTAATCGATGCAAGTTCGTCATGTTCCGTCTTTCTTCAGTACAAAAAATAATGGCAACGCTGCTGGAGATTTTGAGTATATAATAAATCCCATGGTCAAAATCTCCTCAATATAATTATTCAAGTGGGTATTTTGTTTTCAGTCAACCCATAAATCCTACTACAAGGAATTGGTGTCTCTGCTTCCATCTCGATCTTACAATAATATGTAACGCTCACGTGTTATCCACAGGGACATCACTCAGCCTGTTCTGACCTCTTACGACCTCGAACCCTTCCCTGGAGTCTACTCGACTGGAGACTTGGCCTGAAACACAGGATTGGTAGAGTTTAACTCCCTATTGACTCTGTGTGCTTGAACCCCTTCTTCCCCGGGGTCCAACCCTTCCCTTTGATCCACAGCTCACCTTGTTTTCTTGGAAAGTGTGCTCTCCGTCCTGCTTTCAGCGCAGGGGCACGTTGATTGATGCAGGCTCGTTGCTGCCTAGTTACTTCACTGGCAAGAGTCCGACAGGTAAGTATAATGAGTCTTTTGAACAGTTCTCTAACTTCATTCCTTTCCTTCCTTAGATGATGGCCGGCGTCCGGGGATGGCGATGTGCTGCTGAGATGAGTAGCCCTGATGGTGAGTGAGAACGCGATGCGCGATGCGACCCTTTCATATTTGTATTGGACTGAGTTCTTTTTCTGTGTCTTTTAGGTGCCGTGACGTTTTCAGCGTGGATGCCGGTTATGAAGAAGAAATGCGGTGAGTAAGCGCGGTATGCAGCGCCTCTAGGTGTTTCCACGCTAATCTGGAGTGTCTTTTCCCTCTTGCAGATGGATGAGACGTTCCGGAGACAGAGTTCCCTCAGAGCGGCTGGGATTCAGGTAAGTGTTTGAAGCTCGTACAGTCTTTAAAAATAAGTGAAGATTTGCTGAATGCTTACTAATGCTTTTTTTCTGTTCTTTTCCCTTTTCCTTAGGAAGCGGCGTGCCGGGATGGGAATGACACCGCCGAAGATGCCTGCAGAACAGAAGAAGCGATGAATGATGGGCAGAAGCGCCGCAAGGTAAGGCTGTTCCTAACAGTGTTCTTGTTCTTGCAGGAGCTGAGCGCAGAAGAAAGATGCAGGCCTACTGGAGACCGATCCGAACACAGTGAGTGTCACGCTGCAGGTGCAGAAAACACAAAGCATGTTTCGCAGCCTGGGCGTGGCTTAAATAGTCTCTGGTTATCCCAGGTTTCTCTGAGCTGAACCACACCCAAAAGACTAGACTGCACATGCAGTTCTGGGAACCGAAAAATGTGGGGGCATCCATCTTGTCCCCATCAATGCACTACAAGTCCAATCCCCAATGTTATCCTATGGGAGTGAGTGAGTCTGGTGCCACAAGCGCCAAGTCTGACTCCAAGTGGGTCTTTGGAGGGATGGAGAGGCCCTTGAGGGCCATGTAGGTGATCGTGGCCTGGCTCCAGCCTGACATCTTGGAGGGCTGGGGACATGAGGGGCAGGAATCATGACATAATATGAGTGATATGGCAGTAATTCTTCAGTATCCTTTTTATCAAAAAATGTCTTTACATTCTTGATAGCAAACTGTAAGTATGCCCAGCCCCAATTTAATGCAGAAAACCGCCACCGTCCGCCAAATTCCTAGAGATGACACACACTCTGGGCCTATTCTTATGGCTCCCACAATAAACTTTAACTTTACAAAAACATTAATCAAATTCTACTGTCCTCTTTTCCCAATCAATTCTCAGATTATGGGTGGTCAACCATGGCATACCTAAAATCATTTTCAGCTGAGGTGCATCGATCAATTAAATAAACAAAGAAATTCCCAGTGGGCAATCTGAACAGCTAACCCTATGGGAACTGTTGCGTGTGTATTGTGCCCAGAAGGTAGCTGCGTACCATCTACCGCTCTCAGTTGCTCCATTTACAACTTAGGTCTGATTGCAATTCCCATGGTGTCGGCCAACCACCAATCCATAACATTTCTGGTGGCTCCTGAATCAACTAACGCCGCACACTTGCAGACTAATCTTCCTTCAACGAATAAGGATACATTCACATTAATGTGTGGCACAGCTGCTTCAGATGTGTTGGCAACCTGTTGTGACCGCCCTGCAGGTGGAAAATACTTCCCAAAACAACTAGGACAATCCTTCAGGAAATACCCTTCCTTCCTGCAATACAAAGATTATTTTTTTCTCGTCTCCTTTTCCTCATTTGAGAAAGGGCCTTTGATTGTCATTTTTACCCCAAAGGGTCAACTAGATCTGCTTTCTTGTTCTCCAGTACTGTGTTCCTCTCTAAAACCCACCTTACTCTCTGAAAAACCTTGCCTGCGCTCACCCTTCCGTTCATCACACATCCAAAAAACTTAATTTCCCAGATATAGGGCCTCATCACGAGTTGGGTGGTATCCCGGCTGCATTACCACCGGGATACCGCCAGGGCTATTGGCATTACCGCCAAACTCCCGGTGCTACTAGCGCCGGATCACGGGTTTGGTGGAACGGTAATTCCCCATTCCCCATTGGGCCCATTCGGGAATTCCCCAATCCCCATTGGGCCCATTGGGGAATTTTTGGTGCTACTACCGTCTGCGTTATTACCGTGCAGTAATAGTGCCGACAATTGGCAAATCCGTGGCGGATTTACCCCCAGCTAAGAGCTGGGGGTAAATCCAGCCAAACCCATGATTTGGCGGACCCTTAAATGCAGCGGTAATAGCATTTAAGGGTTACCACCGAAATCGTGATGAGGCAGATAGTCTTTTTTGTGTAGTCCTTTTTTTGATCTGTCCATAAAACCATGTGACACTTTTAGCCAATCACGTCACACTATGTTCTTTATCTTCCTCTACATTCCTGTGTCCTTCCTTTTTCTTTGCTGCTCGGGCAGCCGGATAAGTACTTTTGAATTTATATATGATTTTGATTGGAATGAGGTATACAATTATTTAAGTGAATTATATGTTTGGAAAGCACGTGTGCGGCATGAAACTTGTTTGGCTGGATATACCCGCATGCATTAGAAGAGTGTAAACTACGAGAATACGAACTTGCAACAGGGCTGAAGGCACCGGCAAGTGCAACGTCGTCCTCCGCTTTTAGGGGCATTGCAGCACGGAAACGACACTGGGCATGACGGGACCGCTTGAAGTTCCGGCGCTCAGTGGTCGTATTACAAGTAGCGAAGGAGCAAGGTGGCAACACTCCGGTGAAGCAACTGAAATTAATCTGATACCAAAGGCAGAACGGGATCAGGGAACGTGTGCCAGCGCAACGGAGCATAATCTGCTCTAAGCAGACACGAAGAGTCAGCAGAAATAGATACAAGACCGCCACCTAGTGGCCAATAAAAATACTGACAAGGATCAAGTAGGTGGAGGAGAATTCCCCTACTATCATCCAAAGAGGCAACAGCTGTCATTGTAGACAGTGCTAAGCACTGTTATACAGGCACAGACCCAGGTTAAGCTGGAATATTAATTAACCCAGACCCACGTAGCTGCAACTATGAGAAGGGAGCTGGCCCAAGAACCATGCAAAGAACCCACCAGCATTAAAATGCACAGCTCCAGCAAAGAATGCGAGGAACCCCATACCAGCAGGCAGTGGACAGCATCCAACTTAGGCTGAGCAGTACAGTGTCTACTGGGAGCAGGTTTGGGGGATTATCACAATGTAGGAGCTTGGTGGAGGACCTTATTACTTTCTCCAAAGGGATGGAGGCCCTAAGGGAGAAGCCTCAGAGAGGTACCGAGAAGGAAGAGGGGGAACAAAAAAAAGCCTGAAAGGTCTGCAGCAACCAAATCCCCCAGGCACACCACGCAAGAGAAAAGGTGGTGAAAATAGAGTGAAGTCATGGGAGAGGAGAGGCACAAGGTACACAGAGGATGAGTCTTACTCAGAGGACATAGAAGAGGAGGAATAGGACAAGGAAAGTTCAGAAGAGCGTGATACATCCTCCTCAAGCCCTCCGGACAAGCGTAAGGCTGCCAACAAAAGAAAAAGAGACAGAGAGGAAGAGGCAATGGGCAAGGTAGTCGACCCGGACTCTCTCATACACCCCAGGTCGGCAGAGTGGGAGCCCCCTGCCAAGATCGCAAATTATATAAAAAAAGAGAATTCGTAGCACCCTATCTAAAGAAGCCAGGAACAAACTATGGGCAGAATGCCCCAGGCCCCAGGTGCAGGAGAACATGGCGGAAATGCCGGAGATGAGAAGATGCTATCATTCATGGGGCGCTACGGCAGGCACATCAAGAAGAGGTTAGATAGATCCTGGAGATCGTGCCAGGATAAACTCCTAGATGTCCTGGGCCCGTTGCCAAAAATTTGCCAGATGGCAGAGGAAGCAAGGCACACAGAGAGCAATATGCCTGCTCAGCAATTCTAACAACGCCCTAACAACTGAGCGACGGAGGTCCCTCCTCGTCAAGATAGACCCCAAGAGGAGCAAACTAGCTACTGCAGAATCAACATCCAGCTGCAGAGGAAAACTGTTCGGATATGAGTTTATTAAGGAAATGGCAAAGTTTGCAAATACTTACGCTTCAATAGACAAAGCACAGGCATCACTGAAGAGAGTCTTTGGCCATAAGGAGTTCGGTAGTGCTGGCAGAGGAAGGGACTGCTCAGCCAGCTGGTTCTCCTCTTACAGGTCCAACTTCAATACCAGAAATGACTGGAGAAATCAAGAAGAACGCTGACCCAACCCCTTCTTCCAGTTGAGGGGAAGGGGTAGAGTCAGCAACAGAGGCCAACAGACAAACACAGGTGAGACTGAACACAGGCTTGCACAAACACCTGGTGATAGCAGGGACCCCAGTGGTAGGGGGGAGAACAGCACAGTTCTTAGAATGGTGGAGAGAGTTATCAGGAGATGCATGGGTCAAAGAAACAGTACAGTGTTTCCACCTAGAAGTCTGGCAGGAACCAGTACAAACAGAAGGCCCAAGGCCCATAATGTTCACCAGAGAAGACAAAGAGTTATTAGGAAAAGAAATAGCAGAGCTAGAAAAGAAAGGTGCCATTGCTCTGGTGTCAGACACCTCGAACAGGCTTGTGAGCAATATGTACTTAGTCAAGGGCAAAAAGAAGCAGAGACCAGTGATAAACTTGAGAAGTTTGAACACATTCATAGCATACAGGCATTTCAAGATGGATGGCATCAATCTTCTTAGGGTCATTTTACAGAGGGGAGACTGGTTAGTCAGGATAGACCTCAAAGATGCATATCTGACGATCCCAGTATCGGAGGAAGATCGGATATTCCTACAGTTTTGGTGAGGAGGCCAGAAGTGGGAATTTACATGCTTCCCATTTAGTCTAGCATCAGCTCCTTGGGCCTTTATGAAGTTAATGCAGACAGTAGTGCGTCACCTCAGGGAACAAGGCATCAGACTAATAATATATTTAGATGACTTTTGTCTGATGGGACAAGACAGGAAGAGACTGATAGAACATGGAGAGAAGACAATCCAATTATTACAGGAGCTGGGATTTTTAATAAATTGGGAAAAATCTGTGTTATAACCAGTACAGACAAAAGAGTTCCTAGGCTTCGTATTAGACACGAAGACAGCCATGTTCAGTCTACCGATTGACAAAGAGAATGCGATCAAGAAAGAGATCAGCTCAATAATAACGAAGGAAGAGTTGTCACTCAGTGAGTTAGCTAGACTAGCGAGAAGACTAGCATCATCCATGCAGGCGATCCTCCCGGGGCTGTTGTATTACAGGGCTCATCAACGCCTCAAGATCCAACACCTGAGAAAAGGGCGATCTCCAGCGGGGCAAGGACGGACCTATGGTGGTATTTCAGACCCATGGAAGCCTGGAACAGGAGAGCGATATTTGGCTCATCCCCGAACCTCATCATAGAATCGAATGCCAGCCGCTTGGGCTGGGGACCCCTTGCGGAGAGAGGCCAACGGGAGGCAGGTGGTCAGGAAAGGAGCTAGAGCTCCACATCAATTGTCTGGCGCTACTGGCGGGGTTCTTTGCAGTGAGATGCTGGACCGAGGACAGGGTGAACTGTTGCGTACTACTAAAGATGGACAACATCTCAGAAGTACGGTACATAAACAGGCTAGGCGGGTCGAGGTCCAGGATGTTAGCAGAGCTGGCAAAGGATTTCTGGCACATGTGCCTGGAGAACAAGGTGAGCATCACGGCAGAATATCTCCCAGGTGTGCAGAACGAAGTAGCAGACTGGAATTCAAGACACCTGAGAGATGCCAGCGATTGGCAACTGGACAGGACAGTATTTGCGTCCTTAATGGAAATGAGAGGTCCATGCAGGACAGATCTGTTTGCATCCAGGCTGAACACTCAGCTGGAGAGATTTTTCTGCTGGAGGCCCGATACAGCAGCAGAGGCAACAAACGCATTCCTACAAGTGTGGGCCGGACAAGTAATATGCGTTTCCCCAATTTGCAATTACGAGGACGATGGCACAGGTCAGGACACAGCAAGTGACAGTAATTTTAGTAACACCAGACTGGAGGAGTCAGGTATGTTTCCCAGACCTTCTTGAACTGTCAATTGACAATCCATTGGTGTTACCACAGTTCAGGGAGCGTATTCAGAATCCAGTGGGGGAGTATCACCCACTGAACCAGGAAGGGGAATTGAGATTGATCACTTGGCCAATTTCCGGACAACCTGGCAGAAGCCAGGACTTTCGGGAGATGCTACAAAATTCACCAAGGAAGCGTGGGCACCATGTACTAGAAAGGCCTACAGATTGGCCTGGGCAAGGTGGACTAACTGGTGTGTGGAACCGCATATACATCCCACTAGAGCAGATGTCACACAGATAGTAAACTTCTAAGCGGCTTTGGCAGCTCAAGGGAAGGCATATAGAAGGGTAAACACATGTAGATCAGCCATATCTGCCGGCCCCCCCGAAGATAGAGAACATGGCGTGGGAGAACACCCACTCGTATGTAGGCTCCTTAGAGGAGTGAGACTTCTAAGACCACCATTACACAAATACACTCAGACATGGGACGTGAACACAGTCCTGAATATGTTTATCAACTGGCCAGACAACGCTCACTTGACAAGGAAAGCAATAAATGCAAAGCTCACCACACTGCTCTGCATCATATCTTGCAAAAGAGTATCAGACGTAAGAGCACTTGAAATAGACAAGAAGTAATTCAACCCTTCAGGGGTCACATTTCACATTAGCAAGATAACTAAGACTGCTATCAAAACAGTGTCATACTACGCTTTTCCGGACCAGTCTAAGTTATTCCCAGTCCGGTGTCTAAAAAAATACAAAGGTATGATGAGTACGCTTAGGCCCGCAGGAGTGACACAACTGTTTATATCACTGAGGAAACAATTCAAAGGCGCTGTGGGGGCAACCCTAGCCAGATCGGTTAGATGGTGTATGCTACAGGCAGGCATTGACATTGGTACGTACGGGGCACATTCCATTAGGAGAGCTGTGGCATCTAAGGCCTATAACGCAGGAGCTAGGTTGGAGGACATTCTAGGGGCAGCAGACTGGTCTAAGGAGCCAACAGTTAAGCCATTTTATTTCAGACCAATAGAGGAGATGTCTGCGTTGGGGGTAGGTAAGCTTTAAACAAGCATAATCCGAGCGTGCGGTCTTGACATAGAATACTGATTTTCCATACTAACGTTATAGAAAGTAAAAATTCTATTAAAGACATGGAGGCGAAGGATTATCCCACCTGAGTAATAGTTATATGGAAATGTAATGTAGTTTGGTAATTGTTGTTGAGAACTTGTGGCAGACTTGCAATGTATATCACCTAAGAGATACTAAAGTACAGTTTAATGGTGGCTTAACGATTATCCACTCTATTACAGCTAGACTTAACTTGTTGTTTGATTACTTTCCAGGAACGGAGGTGAAGAATACAGAAGCATGAGTAGGAACAGAAAGTAGAGGATAAAAACAGCGTTTACCGGTTGGGGCGCAGAAGTTAAAGTTCGAGACAGACAAAGAAAGAGGAAGGACACAGGAATGTAGAGGAAGATGAGGAACATAGAGCCTCATTACGAGTATGGAGGTAGCCATGCTGCCTTTAGCGGCATGGCTACCCCCATATCGGGTACCGGGTCCGGATTCCAGGAATGAGGAATTACCGGGCCATTCTGACCTTGGATGGCCCAGTAATTCCCTTTCCTGTGACCCGGACCCGGTACATCCCCATTCACATTTGAGCCCCCATAGGGCTCAATGGGAATGGGGAGGATGCTAACAACGGGCTTGTTAATAACGGGCCCGTTGTTAGCATCTTGGTCTGCTAGCGGGTCCCGCTAAGGACGCCTGGTTTTACCAGACGTCCTTAGCGGGACCCGCGAGCAGACCTTGTAATGAGGCGGTAGAGGGTTAACAGCGCCGGAAGCTCTACCGGTGCTGTTAACCCTCTACCGCCTTCCTCGTAATGAGGCCCATAGTGTGACATGATTGGCTAAAAGTGTCACATGGTTTTATGGACATATCAAAAAATGGACTGCAGAAAAAGAGACTATAGGCCTCATTACGAGTTTGGCGGTAGCCGTGCCCTTATTAAGAGCACGGCTACCGCCAAACTCGCTACCGGCCCCGGCACCCGCTAATGGGCCAGTACCGGCCCATTACGAGATGAATGGGCAGGTAATTGCCCATTTGCGGGTGCCGGTTTGGCCGTGCTCCCGATCCCCATTCTGCCCCATAGTGTTGATAATGGTGCCGGTGCAATCACGAGTTCTGCTCGCAGGTGCCGGTCTGCACGCCTGGTCAAACCACGTGTGCAGTCCGGCACCGGCAAGCAGAACTCATAATGTGGCGGAGAGGTTACAACGGCGCCGGTAGCGGCACCGTTGTTGCCTTTCCGCCACATTCGTAATGAGGCCATATATCTGGGAAATGTTGTTTTTTTGGATGTGTAATTTTTTATATGAGTTGTAATTGTTACATGCTGCTCGAGTTTTAAGTAAAGAGAGAAAGCACAATCCTTTGCCTCTGTGTCTTTAACAGAATCTTGACTTTCTATAACGTTAGTATGGAAAATCAGTATTCTTCAATAATGAACTATTTGTGATAGCAAGGGTATAGACCAAGAAGCGGCATCTCCCGAAAGGTAGGACAGAATAAATGCTACCTCTGCTGCATCAGTTGGAAAAGCTTAAGGACTACACAAAAAATGCAACTTACACTGTGCCCAGAAAATCTGGAATTTCCTTGAATCCCCATAAAGCGTCTAGTCACAGAAAATGGCATTGCAAAGAACTGTGTCCTGTACACATCCTACAGTCTAGAAGCAATTCCTCAACCTCATTTAGTACCACCTCCCCAATAGCTCCTACAGGAGAAAATACTGGAGGTTCTTGGGAATCTCGTAGACTAACTGAACTGGACACCTCCTGCAATCTTAGCTCCCTAACCGACAGACTCAATTCCATCTGAGATGCATCAATCAAGTCAAAGACTAAAAATTCCCAGTGGCACTCGGAACACCTAACCCTACGGGAATTGTTTCATACACAGTGGGCCCAGAAGATAGCTGCATGCCATCTACCACTCTCACTTGTTCAACCTGCAACTTAGGCCGGATTGGAATTCCCTTGTTCTTACTCAACCCAAAATGCATAACATTTCCTATGGCTCCGGAGTCATCTAACGCCTTTGTCTTTGACTTGAGGCTCGCCCTTCATTCCAACTAGCCGCTAACTCTAGTTTACACTCCCTAGGATTTTCCCCTACAGAACCCAAGGAGGTTATCTGGGACTCTGTGACAGTTCAGGCAGAATAGTCACTTGGACCTTTCATACTATCAGGGTTTTCCAAATTCCACAATCCGCAGGAGCGGTCAACCCCACAGCCCCTCAGAAGCATTCAGCAGACAGCACTGTCAATAACTATGTTGCATCCTAGGTGCCTTAAAGGGAAAGGGGAATGGGACAAAAAAATAAACACCAGCTGCTCACCTGAATCCTGGAGCCACTGCAGAGGGGGCACAATAATAGTAATGAAAACTGTCTGTCTAACATAGAATTGATAAAATGTGAACTAGAGGAAATGTACTCCATGCCTGGCTTCTCTCTGGAAGCTACCTAGAGAGGAAGGGTACTTGTTGAACTTCCTGCCAACAACTACTCTACTTCTAACCTATTCAGTATTAATTTAAATGTAGGTAGAGTCGGACTATAGTATTGTAATATTATCCTGGTAACCAGTATTATATTTACTAATTCAACCTAATGAATCCAACAGCTAAATTGAGTGTTCAACTTCCACACTGTTATTTTGAAAGTTCATATTTGCTCCACTGAATTTACACTACTAATTACACCCAATATCAGCTTGGAGTTCACATCTCAGTGGCATGTTTTCAAACAACTTCTTTAAAGGTTCCTGTAGTTAGGTTATTTACTTTATGATTGCAACTATATACAGTTCCAAGAAGTAGGGCTTCTTGAATAAAAAAGTGTATTATATACTGTTCCAAGAAATAATGCTTATCTCTTCCTTGGCAGCTAACAGAATATAACACACCAATTTGCCATCCCCATAAATTTGCGCTGCTGTAAAAACACCACGTCTTGCAAAACGACGCTCCTGGCGCTGCCTCAACAATTGCCAGAAGACGCACCTGTAGAAACCCGCGCCGGGCAATAATTCCTTGCACTTGTCACCCGTGCTGCACACCACATTCGTTGCCCCGTGCAACCTTTATTCACAATAATCCAACTCAGGTAAGCAATGCCGCTCTTTCCCGGGCATGTGCACATTGCTTCGCGTAGACTGCCTCGCGCAGGCTTGCACTTTATCCTCTATGCGATGGCCTTGTGCTCCATTCAATGGCTATGGTGCTGCACCCCTGTAAAAAGTTCCTGCTATAGAAACTCTCTCAAATGTACTTAGGGTGTGCAAGGGAAGCCTGGAATCAAAAGCAAGACGGACACAAAAGATCCTACTGTAAAACCTTTATTGTTCTCGAAAAAGGGGTTGGAAGAATGCCTATCTTGCCCTACGTCTACGATGGAAGCACGCGCGACCATCAAATAGTAAATAACACAGTCCTAGCGGAGTCTGTCAAAACAAGATGGCCTATGCTAACAAAAACCTAATGCCAGCCCTTACTCCAATGTAACAAAATGTGTGTGGGAAAAAATGTGCATGTAAAAAGGAATAATGTGCAAAACTATAAAGAATCATTGTGGCTGAGACAGCTCTCCTCCTCACATTGGACAGCACAGGGAAAGGCGGCCCCCGTAGACAGGATGACACACTCTGGCTCGAGTTCTTCAAAATTAACGGCAGTTCATAACGTGGATTCGGGCCCACCTGGCCTTACAGGCAAAAGGCTCTCTTTCCAGCTTCAATATATAGTTCCACAAAAGGTTCACGCCGGTCTCCCTCAGTCGGCTCGGACCATTTAAAGTACAAAGTTCACAAGGATTCACCTCTGTCAGGCTCAGGCCTCATGTAGGTCCCCCTCTGTCAGGCTCAGACCCCTTCAAAAACAAAAGTTCAACGTTGGTCCCCCTCTGCCAAGGATAGACCTATAATAGTTCAACAACACTTGCCAGGACTCCCTTGCCCAAGCTTTGTACACTTCGGGTCTCCCTCAGTCAGGCTAAGACCGCTTTTCGGATGTCAAAGACTTTCGAATGTGCGTGGCTTCTCTTACAGATCACTGCAGGACCACTTTGGCTCAGAATTCAATGTTCAGCTTTTCCTCTCCCCTTTTCTTGGGGTTAACTTTGGTCACTTTCACATTTCATTCCCTTCTATCGCCTCAAACAATGCACCTTTCACAGAGACATTCGAGTGGGCTACTCCTTTTCGCCAGACCCCTCCGCTCCTCAGTATCACTGATTACACAGCTGTCTTTATCTAAAAGTTCATTTGCAGGTCTGCCTTTCCTTGCATCTCATCCACACGCGTGCAGCCTTGACTTGAGTTGCAAACTTCAATCTTTCTTAGCACACACCGGTCTCTCGGGTCGCTTGCCAACTCACTGACTGTGTGCATCTTCCTTCTTGTTTCTGCAGTTTTCCTCGAGTCAAGGTTAACACCCTGGGCTCGGTCTCGCCTCCCCAACTCTGCCGTTCACCCAGGAGGGTCACTGGCGTCCTTGAAGTACAATTCAGTGTCCTTGTTTTCTCCAGGGGTCTTTCTCGATCGAGCTCGGAACCCCTCCTTAAAGTTCACACATGGGTCTCCCTCAGCAGGGCTCGAACCCCTCTTGAAGTTCACAAAACAATGTCCTTGGACTTCCAGTCCTAGAATCTTTCATTCTGATTTTCCTCCCACTTTGCTAGCTCCCCTGTATGGGACTCTGGCGGTTTTGGGAGCTGCAGGAGTTTATGGGGATTCTTGTTGAGGTCAGTGTTTCGCCACCTGCCCCTCAAAAGCCTGGGCTTGCCTGTTTTTCCCTCGGGAGGTGCTCTGGTGTGGACACCGCCAGCTAACCTCAGATGCCCCTGGTTTGGCTCCCTGGAGGTGCAGTTCCCTTTTCACACTGAAGCCTCCCCTGTACTCACAGGACCAGGAATCAGGTAGTCCTTCTTCCTCCAGGACTTCCTGGGTCTCTTCACCTCGAGTTTTGTCCCTCTGGCTTCCGTGCTCCATCCAGCATCCACAGCTTGCTCAGAGTGTGCCTGTGTGCCCTGCCTTTATAGTGAGGGGGAGGCTTAATAGGTCTCAGGTGAGACTGATTGTCAAGGAAGGACTGACCTTGCCTGTCTTTGTTAAGGGGACAGTCGGGAAGAGCCTGTCTTCTGTGCCTGAGTGTTTTTCTACTCAGTGATCTTCATTCTTTCAATCCCTCTCTTCTTCGTCTCAGTGTTTTTATAGAAAAAGATGGGGGGGGGAGTTGGGAAGTCATTGGGCCTCATTATAAGTTTGCCGGTCCGGAAACAAGGGGGCCAGTATGCACACCGGCACCCTTGTTTCCGGACTGGCAAACTACGTGTCAGCCTGCCGTGGCCGCTGTGCCCAGCAGGTCAGACCCTGCCTGGCGCAGCGGCCACAGTAGGCAGACTCCTCACGGAAGCGCCGGTACTGTTAACAACGATGCCGGCGCCTCCGAATCACCACTCCCATAGAGTCTTGTGGGACTCTATGGGAATGGGAACTTACATTTTTCCAGCGCCTGACTTCCCGGGCCACCAGAGCTGTAATCTCCCGGCACCGGGAAGTCAGGCAGCGGTAAAATATTACGAGTCTGGTGGAAACCCACCGGTAACACTGGCAGGGTTGCTGCCAGACTAGTAATAAGGCCCATAGTGTTTTTTGGTACTTATGCGAAAATTGGGTTTCACACTGTAAAGACTGGAGGAGGGTATCTGTACTCCTGTTCTCTATATGGCAGGGTAAAAGCACAGAGCACCCCAGCCAAGGTTCTCTATTCGGTAGCTGTGGACGAGCAACCAAGGCTTAAGCTCTCAGGAGGTGATGCAGGCTGGTTAAGTACAGTGTAGTCCCCAAGCCCCCACAAAGGAATGTCCACACACTGTGTTAGTGATAACACAGTTCTTTATATAAATAGGCTCAAGTTATGTACGCAATCACAATAACACACTTTGTGCTCTAAAATGGTAAATATACACAGTTTCAATGTGGTACCACAATTAATCTTTGATTCCATTAAAATGCATCAACTGTACTCAGTTTAAATGTCATACAAATCAGTTAATAAAGTGAACCAACAATAGAAATAGGAGGAAAGCAGGTTGGTTAAAACAATAGGCAGAATACCGTCCCTGTTACCTAGACACAGTTCTGTGTGTGGATCCCCCCACCTAGGCAACCTGCAAATAAAGATATAATACAAGCCCAGTCCACATATTGTTTATATGAGTCTTATTTCCCTCTAAAAAGGTTCTACCACCCCCAATGAACCTGGAATAGCAGAGTTCGACATCAGGTCGTCGACAGATCCTTCTTGAGCGGCTCCCTTTAAGGCAGGAGCCACGGATCATCGAGATCCCTCGAGGAAATGGTGAACAAAAGGCATTGAGGCAGCAACTTTGGTCCTGGCGGTGATCGCCGATGATCGGTCGTGGACGTCCTGCAGAGACGAGGCGTGCAGTTCACCTCAAAGACGACAGTTTGTTGCCGCAAAAGAGTCTATGAAGAACTTTGGCCCAGCAGGGGCATCGAGTCGTTAGTGTCTCTGCGGTATTCAGGTGGCGGGAAACCCACTGGCGGATGCTCCTCGGCTCGTCGACAGCCCCGTCTTTCTCCGGCGGGACGAAGCAGTCGGCGGTGCTGGTGAGAGTGTGGTTGAATTCACAGTGTCTTAATCAATGGAGCGTTGCGGCTCCGGTCATCGGCGGCTCGGCGTCATGTGGTTCCCGCTTCTGGGCAACACAACTTCAACGGGCCTCCAGTGGTTATAGCAAACCTGCAAACCCTGGTCGACGACAGTGGACAGCTGTCCGGTGCTTCTCTTCATTCTCCTCTCCGGTTGACAGTCTTTCGAAGGCTGACTTGCAGGGCACTTTGGCGAATGTTAGCAGTGCATGATGGTCCCTCATAGCTCGGGAAGTGGTCTCCTAGCCAGGTCCTCTCTTGGATCAGTTTCGATGGCACAGTAGCTTTCAAATTGCGGTGAAGGAAACAGCAGTCAACCTTAATCTTCAGGCTCGGCTTCGAGATTAGTTTCGACTTCAGCTTCTGAACGATTTCCATCAATGAGAGGACCCAAGATATACTGTTTGGTCTCCCATTTACTCTGCTTGGTCACATTCAGGCAACTAATCATCCAGAAAAGCATTCATGCAGGCAGGCAGCCAATCACTCACAGTGCATTCAGGCCATTCTACTCCCTCCAGACACTCAGAACAAGGAATGCGTATTGGGACAAGTACCCAGCCATTCAGTACTCCACACCGCATTCATACCAGTTTCGGGCAGGGCTGTCTCAGTCTTTGTGTCACATACCAGAAACCAGACACCCATAATAAGAAGTGAATATTGGTCACACACTCCATTCACCCAGGTCCCACTTCTCGGTCTACCCACAACATACAGTCACTGGGAAGGCTCCAGCCAGTCTGGCCTGGACTTCCCCACAATACCATATATGGAACTTCCACCCAACAGCCAGTCAGGGGGAAGGGACAGAGTCAGTGCTTCCGGTAACAGGCAATAGAAAGCAAGAGGCCACAAGGGTCATCTTGTCTCCTATCAGGAATCAACTGATTCCAATGGCAGGGCCTGGGCATCCCAAAATGGAGAATACTCAGAGCACCTGTCAAATTCAGCATGAAGCCGCCACCAGCCCATACCCTGCTCTGTGGGCCACACACAGGTGCCCAGAAACATACACTAGGGGTACAGGGTTGTACCCCCACGCATGGGTGCCATATGGGTATCCCAAAGGTCTGTTCACCAAACCAAAAAGAGGAAGAGCTGCACTGCCAGGAGTCCCACATGGACTCCTAGGCAGAAAACAATACAGAACACACATGAAAAAAGACTACAGAACAAGGACAGGGAGGCCCTGTCCCTCCAATGCATTTCAAGCATCACAAACATATCCCATGTAGACAGAGTGTATCAGGTAGGGGTGTGTCGGAAAGGGGGGAATACTGGGTCTCTCCCGAGGGCATACCTCCCGCAGTCCCCAAGGACCCCCTGTCCAGGTGATCCTCCCACACTGGTCCACCTCCAGGGTCTGGTTCCAAAGGCGATGGCCGTGCCATGGCCACCTGAACAAAAGATCCTCAGGGTCTATCCCTGAGAACACCCTTGGGTTTCTCAAAGGTGTATTACACAAACTATTCTGGAGAAACATCAGCATTGTGTTATAAACACCAGAAATGGTCTATCAAATATAAATGAACCAAACCTCCCAAGCTTGGCTTTGTTTTTCCACCAATTAATTAACTCTTCGCTCACAGTTAATAGCCCCTTAAACAGTTTTCTATGAGGGCCAATGAGTACTTCACAGAAACTGGTCCTTCCTGTCCTGGAGTTAAGATGAAAGGGAGATATTGAACCTTTCTCAAGGTTCTAACCACCTGATCTTTTGACATCAAAGTTCCACTTTGATCTCTTGCACCTTGCCTCCATTTTAGGAACACCACCTGTAGCCACCCAGTTAAGGAATTTATTTCTTTTCAATGTTTGTCCAGTCAAGCATCAATCCTCCATCTCATTCCTACACACACTGCTTCTTACTCAGTATCTTTTATGATTAAAACATCCTCCCACCTTGTGCGTCACAACTACCTGTTTTCTGCTACCCTACTGCCCTGTCCTACTCGGGGACCTGAGCCTCTAACAAGTACAAGGAGTTCAGGGACATGTTTGATAAAAAACAGGCAGGACATTTACACCCCCACATCGTCTCTATGACTGCACCATTGAACTGGTACCTGTGGCTAGGATACTGTGTGGCAGAATATACTCCCTGACCCAACAAGACCACCAGATACTCAAGGAATACATCACAAATGCCCTCCAGAGTGGTTTCATTTGACTGTCCATCTCACCAGCAGCCAGCCCCCTCTTCTTCATTCCAAAGAAGGGGGCAATCTACAACCATGCATGGACTACCAAAGAATCATTCAAATCACCATTAAGAACCACTATCCGATACCTCTAATTTCGGTCTTGTTGGATCACCTTCACCATGTTAGACCTGCTTGAACCCTATAATCTGGTGTGTATTCGAGTGGAAGACCGCCTTCTGCACCAAGTATGGCCTCTGCAAATACCATGTGATGACCTTTGGCCTCTGTTACGCCCCAGCCACCTTTCAGAGGTTCATGAACAATATATTTTGGGATCTCTGTGACACATACGTAATTGCATACTTAGACAATATATTGATATACTCCCTTCGTACACTGAGCACATACAACACGTCAAGGAAGTTTTGCACCGACTAAGACAAAACTCTCTTCATGCAAAACTTGAAAAATGCTTGTTTCATGTGCAAGAAGTAGAATTCCTGGGTGTTATGCTTTCCGACAAGGGAATTCACATGTGTCCCTCTAAGGTGAAGGTGGTTCTGGACTGGCCAGTCCCCACGACAATTAAGAAATTGCAGGCCTTCTTGGGTTTTGCCAATTTATATAGGCATTTCATCCAAGGTTACTCCTTGCTTGTAACGCCCCTAACTTGCCAAACCAGTCCTGGGGTACCGTTTCTTTGGAGGTATCAGGAGCAACAAGCATTTCACTCCTTAAAGCAAGCTTTTACTTCGGCCCAGTTTTGTAAAACCCAAATACATCTGTGCCTGTCATTGTGGAAGCAGACACCTCTTCTTTCGCAGTGCGAGCCATTCTCTCACGAGAAGACTCTTCCACAGTATATCTACATCCGATTGCCTATCATTCACGCAAGCTAACTGATACCAAATGCAACTACACAGTCACAGAAAAAGAATTCCTGGCTATAAAAGATGCTTTCCATATCTGGCGTCATCACTTATTGGGTGCTACGGGCCAAACCATTGTTTACACGGACCATCAAAACCTCAGCAACCTGGCCTCATACATTGCAAATCTGTAGACAAGCCAGGTTAAATTTGTTTTTGCCACGTTTAATTTAGTCATTAAGTACCGCTTTGGTTCCAGACACGATAAAGATGACGCTCTATTATGCAATATCGGAGGCAAAGAGCTTTGGCATAACCCTGAATATGTCCCAAGTAAAGACCACTTTATCTGTGTCTGAACGCTTCCAGCCACGCTTCTCTTTGCTATACGCTCATAGGTCCTGATACAGCAGGATGAGCTGATCGACTGGAATGTACCACAATTGCGTACTGTATATACAGGGCACAAGCTATGCAATGGTGCCACGACAACAAGACAGCAGGTCATCCAGGCCAAAGAAAAACACTAACATTGTTCAAACAAAGGTGTTGGTGGCCATCTGCATACAAGGGAAGCACACCCCGGGAGAAGGCCAGTGGATTACTTCAGCCTATACCTGTTCCAGGTGTGTATTCGAGAAGGGGACTAGTGGAAGACCGCCTTCTGCACCAAGTATGGCCTCCACAAATACCATGTACCTGTTCCACACAAACTGTGGTAAATAGTCATGGATGTCATCACAGATTTATAACCAATAGATTCTTATGATACAATCTGGCCAGTGGTGGACTATCTTTCGGAAATGGCAGACTTCATCCTTTGTTTAGGTCTTCATACGGCCACTGTATCGGCTGATATGCACCTCCGTCATATATTCTGCCTATTTGGTATGCATTTTGTCACTGTCTCAGACCGAGGACCACAGTGCACGTCCCGGTTATGGTGCACTCTGACTACACTATTTATTTATTTTATTGACATCCGGTTTTCCTCTGCATATCACACTGAGACAGATGGCCAGACTGAGAGTGTCAACCAGACATTGGTACAACACCTCAAGTGCCTATGTCTTTAACATCAGGCTAGTTGGTTGTCATTGGTTTATACTGGTGAATGTGCATATAATAATGCGTCCCATGTCCCCATGGGGTATTCCCCTTTATACGTGGTGTATGGACAAGTATGATACCATTGACGGATAAGTGCCAACTAACATTCACACTGTGGATACCGATTTTAAAAACATACAGCACATATGTGAATCCACTATGAGGGGTCACAAATGTAAGGCCGACAACTTTGTTAAGACTTTTCAAAAGATGCCATTTTATTAACTAAAAAGGTAGGATAAACACCTCACTATCCCTACCCCGATGAGGATTTCCCTGCCTCAAATAAACTAAACTAAACACTCTAACAAAAGGTTTCTGTCCCGCACACTTGTACATAAAACACTCAATAAGGTAATATATGGCAGTTCAAAATAAAACAAATATATCAGTTAACAGTCTCTCCTTATAATCTGGGTGAATTCCCATTCATCAGATTCAAGCAGGATTCTATTCAAAGGATAAGGAAATCCTGTCTTTTAACAAAGTTCCACTTCAGTTCTTTTTGTGTCAATTTGATAACAAAAAGTTCCAACTTGAATTCAACCAACAGTTCACAAATGTTCAACAAGGTTTTCCTCTTTCCACTGGTGACAAAAGAGCTCATAACAACTTCTTCTTATCAACAAGTTTGGCCTCTTTCCACATGTGACAACAGAGCTCATAACAACTTCTTCTCATAAACCAAGAATACTTCCATAGTTCATTAGGATCAACAAAAATGTCTTTATTAGGATAATTGTGTAACAGTTCACAAAACAATTGTTTTAACAATGTTAGATACTTCTGTAGCAATTCACACAACACTTGCTTCAGTGATATTAAGTTGTCAGGATGATTCTGTATCAGTTCACAAAAAACTAAGTGGTTTTGCCACTTCTTCTTCAAGACTGTTAACCACACCACAGTAATTCAATAAATTCCACCTGGTCCACTCACCTGCCAGGCCTACTACTACAAGGTCCTCTGC
Organism: Ambystoma mexicanum; assembly: GCF_040938575.1. Classification (NCBI taxonomy): domain Eukaryota; kingdom Metazoa; phylum Chordata; class Amphibia; order Caudata; family Ambystomatidae; genus Ambystoma; species Ambystoma mexicanum. The sequence continues at coordinate 878,775,680 of NC_090924.1, read as the reverse complement.
TCTGGTGCACTCTCCTGCCAGGACATAATACAATTAATAACTACAAATACTTCTGTGGTAAAGGTTATCTTGCAACAAGTTAGCAATGTCTTTTGCTTGACAACATCAAGTTTAAGTATTTCTTTTGGGAAAACAAGAAACACATTTGTGCTGTTTGTTATACACTTGTGACTGACACACTCAATGCAGGTTATGTTCCACTCCTCCTGAACATTTCCTGCCAGAGGTATAGCCCTCATGCCAATCTTGTTTCCCAACTTCCACATTAACCAAATGCTGATAATGGTTCTTTCTCACTCTCACACTTATTTTGCTTTGGCAATGTGGGATTAAGCCCGTTTTTCTTGTGACCTCCTTTACACATGGGCAATATGCTTTACAAGCACTTGAATTCTTAATTGCCCCCTCTTGGCTTTGGCAATGTTGGTTCTTTATAACTTGCCTTGGTATAAAATTCTCTTTTTTAGCTTTGGCAATAGTTGTTTGTATTGGTTTCTCAGTTTATTGCCCTCTCTTGTTGGTGGCCTTTAATATGACCCACATAGTTACAATTACACCCTTTTGGTCTGATAGTTAAGTTCTTGTTCTGCCACCTTCTCCTTTTTGTGTCAGTTTGGTTTGCAATAGAATAATTAGTCTGCTTTATATCAGTTTGGTATATAAAAGAAAAAAAATTCCTTTTCCACTCCACTCTGTTTATATTAGTTTTCTGCTCAAGGCCCCTGGACTTAGCCAGTGGGCGTCTATGGAGCGCTCCGGTGTCACAATCTACTAGTGAACTCACCGGGTCTGGTATATGCATCCGTTCAGCTCGCTGTGGAACTTGGCAATTGTGGGACTTGGAGTTCACAATGTAAAAAGTAGCTTTCCTAATGGTATTATCAATACCAAGTTCATTTATTTCCTTATTTACATTCCCTGAAGGAGTATTATAACAATTCAATTAAGGCTTTAGCTTTACAGGGGAATAAGGGTTTTCAGGGTCTAAATCAGTAATATTTACAGACTTGTCTTTATTATTCCCCATGGGTTCATATGAGCTTTCATCTGTATGAATGTCAGTGACGTTAAACAGGGTTTTATTACTCCCAATACATAACTGGAGTTCGGGGGTTTGAATCTATGGAGCGTATGATCCTACGACATACACGATACAGCTTCGTCTAAAGAAGTCGACAGCCCCGATCGGGTTTTGATGACAAAAAGCACACTGATACCAGATGCATGACAACTAACAAGTGGAGAAGGATTCACGAGACGTGGATGTGATTTGCACAAACAATCTCTGCCTATTTGTGAGGCCCATTGACCCGCCGCTTTTCTATACTAGTGAAAAAGTAGCAGACTGTGTTCACGATAGAAACAAATAAGTCATCTCCAGAACTTTGTCTTTCAACGTTGGACATTCAGAATTGATTTAATGATTGTTGAGAACTATCCTTAACGTTATACACTTGTATCCCCTGAAGAAGCTCTTTAAGTTATTTTTTAACATTAAAAGAACGAAACATGTTGGGTTTTGACCACTGTTATGGTTAGCAGTGTGTACGAATTAGACATTATTGTCTATTAGGAACTGGGTACAGGTATCTGTTAAAAGTTTAATGTTGTATGCTAGCTGAGTACATCTTCAATTGAATGAGTATTGACTAGCAGTTAATAACATGATGGTGAGGGAAATAGAAAACCTGCCTATGTTCCCTTTATGACATTTTCATTGGAAATATTGCATTTTGTATTAGATACTGCATTGCACATGTGACTCTGATCACTTTTTTATTAATGGAATTCATATGTGTTTTATGTGATTTAAAATGTGAATTTAATAAAATATTTTATATTAAACTCTAAGGTTTAATCGAGTGCCATAAGAAGGTGGTTATCTATAGATGACTGATTCCCACTAGGATTGAAAGTTGTATCATATTGGTACAACAACTGACATTTTTCTGCTCTAAATTGAGTTGTTCATCGTCATATGTTCTTAAGAAACAGTATAGCGTTTATTTGATCAGAAAAACAGTCTTGAATATCTTGCTCCTGGCGATACCAAAAATTTGTGTTGCATAGGTAGTAGTTGTCATGCAATAGTTACTTATCCCGTTGCGAGACTGCTTCACAACTTTAGAATAATTATGTTTATTAGGGTTGGGATAAACCAATTATCATTGAACAACAAATTGAAGTAATTTCTTTTCTTCTTTTCGATTGTAACATTATAAACAAAGGATTAATATATACAGTTGTCGCAATCAGCAACTATCTCGACCCTAATAAACATAAAAGTATAGCGTTATTGGGATCCTTTTTAAGTCTTTTTGGTCTGTTTTAGGGTATGATCCCAACATCCGTACCTACGCTTAGTCTCTTTTGAGTTGGTTATGATTGTTTTCACCTTCATTCAGATAGTTAGCTTGGGAAAATAAAAGCTCTCTCTGACAGCAAGTCATTACATATTCCGGTATCATAGATATTTCCTTCCTTGAGGAAGAGAAATACTGCGTCTCACTCAACGGAGTCCTCCTGTTCCCCTGGGTCCCTTCTCCTCCCAGGTGATCTTCCCGGCTAATACCACCCCCCAGGAAGTGTCTGCCTTTCCCTGGCCACTTGGGAGGAGAGTGTAGGCAGGGCCTTTGTGAGGACTCCGTAGGATTCATCACACCACACAGCATCACCTTTGCAACACACAAGAACCAATGTGCGGTTATGCCAACAGACTGAGAAAGGAATTCCCTGTATATAAACCAGGCCAATCAGTTTGGTTGGCCACTCGGTATCTGCGCGTGCATGGAACTCGAAAATGTATGCCTCGATTTGTTGGCTTCTATGAGGTGATTAAGGGAGTGAATCCAGAAGCATTCCAGTTATCCATACCATACTGGCGGATACACACAGTTTTTCATAACTTCTTGCTCAAACCATACAAACCACTACTAACTGAACTCCCCTTCCTGCACCTGTAATGTTGGAGACCTCTACAGAGTATTAGGTCCATCAGATCCTGGTCTTCCACTTGGTGTGAGGACGCCTCCCGTAGCTTGTTGATTTGAAGGGTTATGGGCCTGAGGATCGATCCTGGGAACCTGCTTCTCATGTTCATGCACCCAGATTGGTGGCCCGTTTCCATCGCCTCCATCAGTCCAGCACATAGGGTCTGCGGACCTAGGGAAGGGACCATGTTAGACCTCAGGGGGCATGCCACCTTTCGCATTGCGAATGCCGAGTCCCATGGAGTATATATAAGCGCCTGGGGGTGGAGAACTAAATTTCCCAGTATCCCTGTGTCTGCAGCGCTTGCATAGGCTGGTCGGTGCTTTGTTTTCATGTCACATGACACGGACGTAACTGCAAGCGCCACAGACGACCAGAATACTGCACCATATAATGCAGTTAGTGCAGCATTGCAGCACCTCACTGCTGGGTTTATTACCTGCCGTGGTGTTACCCTGTCCTGTGCTTGCCTTTTTTTTGGTCCTCGACTTTTGGCTTCCCTTTCTGAATTGGTCTCTGTTCGGCATGTTTGGAACATTGATGCTTTTGGTATTTTGGACTGTGTGATGAATCAAGGGAGTTCATCCCTTCTCCCCAAGGGGGATGACCCTCCTGCGAGGCTTGGGAGGTGAGCCCGCTCTGCAACACCCTCCTTAGGGGTGAGCTAAGTAAGAACGCACCAGGAGAGATTCCTCCTTAGGGGACAAAGCCTCCTGTTACTGTGAGTAACTGCCTAACCCACTCCACGCAATAGCATATATGGGACTATCTAATACACAAAATAAATGCAAGTTCCAAGACTTGGCTGAAGAGAAGGTTAACTTAAGCCATTACCAGGAAGAACAAGAAGTTGTCTCTTTAAATAAAAATCCCCAACTAACTGCAAGGAGTAGGTTGAAGAGAGAGGACACGCCAAACGAAGAGGCGAGAGAGAGGAATGCAGCCGGAGGCAGGTAAGGCTCCCTGGAAGCCGACCACATGAAGGAGGCAGGGCTGTAGTGAGTTGTGAAGCCCACAGGGTTCTGAACTGCTCTGAACAGGAGAAGGAATTGCTGGAAACACAGCGTAAGCCAGAAGTGAGAACCCGAGATGGCTGGAGTGCAAAGTTCTGTGGTGGCGTGACCACAAATTAATCCTGGTAGGCAGCCTGCCCATCCAACGATGCCGACACCACCCCCCGGAAGAAGCACCAAATGGTCCGCGTACTCATAGCAGTATCAGGACAGCAAGAGAGAGAGAGTCGCAAGAAGTGGACGCTCCGGAAAGCCAAGTGACAGCAAAACAGAAGGAAGGAGACGGTCCCAAGCATCAATGGACCCCAGAGACGTTCCCCTGCAATATTGAAGGTAACAGGGAGAACAGGAAGACTGGGAAGCCGGAAGGGACTCATTATATAATCAGAGCGACTCGTCCCAGTGCAAGTGACGAAAGCTTGAAAACAAACTTTATGAAATTGAACTCTATTAATGTGAGAAAAAGAGTCACAGACACTCCAAAGGAGGAGAGCAACAGAATGTGTGTATCACTACCCTGGGAAAAGGGGAAAGAACCTGCTTATCAAAGAAGCAAAGAGTTGACTATCACAGAAAGAGAATACTATGAACTGAAGGGCTGAGAAGTTCTTAGGAATGGTATTAAGGTGGGAGAGAGAATCACAGATGATCCGGAGAGGGAGATCAATAAACCTTGGATACCACTACCCTGGGAAGAGGGGAAGTAACCCGTTATCCAAAAAGAAAAGAGTGGAACATACTAGAGAGAGGAAACTATGAAGTGAAGGCCAGAGAAGCCCTTAGGATAAACAGTATACAAAGACAGGCCATACCAGGAAAAGGTGAATTAGAAATACCCAGAAAGCAAAAACCCCACAGGAAAGTTCACTCTACAAGATTACTCAGAACCCTTTAACACAGATCGAAAGATTCAACAAAGGTCAGGGAAGCACACACTAAAGAGGAGAGAAAAGCTAAAAGTCCCATGAGAGAGCTACATGAGCTGATACAGGGAATAACAAGAGACTATTGTGACGAGTCGCTAGGTGTAGTCACTTCTCCCTAAGGGGGATCCCATTCTCATGAGGCTAAGGAGGTGCTGCCACTACCCAATAGTCCCCCTAACAGTGGTTTCATGAGGGAGGCCCTCATGGGAGGGCACTCCCTGCTTGGGGACAAGGACGACCACCTAGGGTGTGAGCCACATCATTACACCACATGCCCACAGCCTCTGTCCAATCCCTCTAACTCCACACTCTATCCCCATTCTACCTCTATGTACTGTTGTCAGGTAGAAACTACTGAAATGAGGAAGAGTGACAGGAGTTTTTGCCAGTCAAGTACTGAGACTAGTTGACCCTGTGGAGCGATGAAAATCAAAGGGCCAATGCCATATAAAAAGGACTGGAACATCAGGCCCTGGTGGCCCACTAATATAAACATCAAGGAAGCACCACAGGAGAAGGAGGAAGTCCAGACGCGGATGAGAGCCACTGACGCGGACTGCAGGTGCATGCAGCATTGAAGGCACGAGTTTCAATTGTGCACAGCTGAGCTAGAAGCAGAGGGAACTGGCTGCTGGCCACGTCATGAGAAAGAAGGAACTGCTGCAGCAGTCTCAGGTGGAGTAGAAACCAGCTGGTGAGTCGGAACAGAGGACAGCGAGGAACGCTGCTCATTCGCCACCGAGGAGCAGAGACGCTGCAAATATCGAGTGAAGCACCCATGGTCCCAGGAAGACCCGGGGACGTGTCACGACCCCAGGAGAGATAAGGGGTGACATGCACCATTCAGAGGAGGCGCAGGGAAGCCAGCGATGAGCATTGTCACTAGACCCCCTTTAACTAAGCTCATAAGGGTGCCACAAGAGGATAATGCACTATGCAATTGTCCCCATCATCACAGCTATAAGACCGAGAGCACTGGCCACCAGGGAAGGGTTGAGGATCCCAACCACCATGCTGAGAACCTGAGAGGGAGAGTCCATCAATACAGTGGCAGATATAAGACCACTGACCACCAGGGAAGGGTCAAAGACCCCTACCACCAAGCCGCAAATCTGAGAGGGAGAATCCCTTGTTATAAAAACCTGTGAGGGAGAGTCCCTCACTAGAGTGGTGTACATAGGCCCACTGACCACCAGGGAAGGGGCAAGGACCAAAAGCAGCAAACCAGGAATATAAGTGGGCGAGTCTCTCTCTATAGTGGTGAGTACAAGTCCACTGGCCACCAGGAAAGGGTCGAAGAGCCACCCAAAGAGAACAGTATAAATCATCTTCCTTGTGGCAGTACCTGGCAGGAGAGTTCACCAGGTCTGCCAAATCAAAGCAGTAAAGCAATACGGGTCTGGGACCCACACCCACAAGAGAAGTACACACCATCTTACTCATGGCAGTACTTGAACCAAGTCTGGAGACGGGGAAACCTGGGTCTGGGAACCTCAAAGTGAAAGGCTGAAAGTGTTGAACTGTGACAGCAAAGTGAAAGAGAGAGCAGGAGAAGGGGGCCATTGAACCTGGTGTTGTTGAACTGTGAAAGCGAAGTGAAAGAGAGGCTAGGAGAAGGGAGTCATTCCCCCCTGGTGATGTTGAATTGTCTAACCAAGTGAAAAGAGACCAGAGGAAGGGAGTCATTCCACCTGGTTGTAGCAAACTCTGAAGTCAAGATCCGGGACAAAGGAGTAATTCTCCTGGTAACCAAGGTCCAGGAAGGGCATCATTCCCTCTGATTGTGTTGAACTGTAAAACCCAGGTCCCGGGAGAAGGCAGACATTCTCCTGGCAACCAGAGCTGAAAAGACTTTCTGATAACAAAGTGTTAAAAGATAAGCAGTGTGCCTGACAGAGAGAAGTGCTAGAACTTTGTATTTTGTGTTGGAGGACAATTTTGGCCCAGGAAAGGGAATAATTCCCATAAGAAGAAACCAAAACCTGGAAGTTAACTTTTACCCCCAGTCCAGAAGAAGGGAGTCACTCTTCTGGATCAAGAAGGTCTACTTTATCTCTAGAATAGTTTTAAGTGTAAGAGACAGAAGTAGGGTTTTTGACACAGATCGGTATACTATTGATTTACACTGACATTCTGACAGAACCCTTAGTGTTTTAGTTGAGGTAGGGAAACCCGTCCTAGAGATAGGGAAAGCTAGTTTCTTTTTCTTTATTTTCCTGGTTAATAAAAGTCTATAGCAATCACCATACCACCTGTGTGTCGGTCAGTCTCCTTCTGCACCCTTACACTATCTGGGAATTGCATATTAGCAAGAAATCTAATGAAAAGAAGACAAGTGCAAAACACAACCACCAGGAGAAGGAAGTCATTCTCCTGGCTTTATTTATTTAAAACAGTGGTAGGGTCAGTTAAGATTAGTTCTGGATAGCAGACTTATTCCTTTGGACATTCACTGACAAGCACCTAAATTAGTAATATAGGTAGGGAATAAGCCAAAACGATAGGGAAAGTTAGGCGTTATTCATAGTCTTTAACTAGCAGTTGCACATTGCTTCGCATGGTAATACCTACTTCAGAGCGTTGAGATTTCGCAGCGACATTATTGGTGTCCCGATCTACAGCCGAGGCAGCAGGGAACTCAACGTAAATGCTGTACGTGTATGGATGAAGAGTGTAAGCTTGAAGTGCTCTACCCGTATGTGTACGGCTGAAACATGTAAGCTTCGCACTGTTGAGATGGCATACATCCATCAACTCCCGTGGGAAATGAAGTTCTTATAATTATCATGAGAGATCTGCCACGATGTGATGGACAACGTCATTGCGAACACTATTGAAGAGACATGCAGTGTTTTCTGTCACCCACCATTACTACAAAAGCATCGTTTTGTTCACCCGAATGACTTCAGAAGTGAGTGTCTCTAATGTCAGCTAGAATGCTGATAGTGTGGAAAGTTTAGAAACAATTAACTGAAGTTTACGTAGAACTACGGCAGGACTACGGCACAGAGAGCCATATGGCAGGGGTAAGCATTGCAGCCCACTTTAAAAAACGAAAGAAAATAGAAAAATATATATTTTATACTTTTTACATTGTCTCTACCATGAAACCTACCCACATGCCAAATTTCAGGTTTGTAGCATGTTGGTAAGTATGCTGAACATTTCGAACAGACAGACAGACACACACACATATCCACAAATAGCAGGGGTAAGCATTGTAGAGTACATTAAAAAAAGAATTCTAAAAATGTATATTCAATACTTTTTACATTGTCTACACCATGGAGCCTACCCACATGCCAAATTTCAGGTTTGTGGCATGTTGGGAAAGAATGCTGAACAGTTTGAACAGATACACGCACACATAACCCCATATGGCAGGGGTAAGCATTGCAGACCGCTTAAAAAAAGAAATTAGAAAAATGTATATCGTGCTTTTTACATTGTATAAACCATGACTCTGACGGACATGCACAATTTCAGGTGTGTAGCATGTTGGGAAGTATGCTGAACATTTCGAACAGACGCACACACACATTTTCCCTTTTATACATATAGAGAGATAAACATGTTTTGGAAAATGTCCTAAGAGTGTTGTGCCCTTCATCTGACCCACTACAACTTCCTACTTCCACAGACCTCATATTGTTTCTGGAACTGTGTGCGAATTACCCCCTCTGTATTGTTGTTTTTGGAACTTTTGACTCTGCTTGGATGTCCTAGACTCTGCTCTGACCTGGAACCCTATCTCCCATAGCTGTGCCATTCAGGTAGGTTTTGTGGGTGGATTTGTCATCCCTGTTTTGTGGGTGCCATCTATGCGTTCGTTTTTGTTTTCTTCTGCTCTGGCAGTGTTTCTTGTACATCCAATTCCCTTGCTGTTTCCAATGGATATCAGTTACTTGTACTAAGGACTTATTGGGTGTTGTTTTGTATGCGGGGCAGGGTCTAGTATTGATTTCATACTGTTTTTTGTAGCTCCTGAAAACCATTGCTACACGTACCTTTTTCCTTTTGTCTATTTGGTTGGCATAGAAGGTTGTTTTTCTCTATCCCTTGGCCGCTAGAATAGGTAACAGGCCTTTCAGTCTACATTCTGCTTGGAAGGGAGCAAGCAAATCAGAAGCATAACAGAAATAAGCAGCAATGATATGATATGATAAGGCATTTGTAGCCTTCTGCTAACTCAACAACATACATCAGCAAGTGCCTAGAATAACATCCCTGAACACAGAGTGGCCAGAAACAGAATACAATCCAGGGCTCTCACCTAATCCCTGTGAAATCAGTAAATTCTCAAACTCTTAAAGCAATTGAAAATTACCTTGACGTGTCTTTGGGGTATTGTTATATTTAAGTGGGTCAACCACAACATACATCATCTTGTGCATAAATATTCCTCAACCAGTACACCTCTGCAACGGCAAACATACCAGATTGCCTTCTAAATCACAAAGAAACATAGCAAAATGCCTTTTAGGCAGCTTACTCAAACAGTAAGATGAGATACCACATCATCACAAAACAAACTAGGAAATACCACAGGTGCTGCCTACTCAACTGATATGAATAAGCCTAATACGGAACAGAACGCCTCATCAGCGTAAGTGATGCCGGATAACCAAAAGAAGGCAGCAGAAAACATTGCTTCTGCTCAAATTAAAAAGGAGATGTTCGCAGCCACGGACATAGCCTCAAATAACTAAACTACCCACCTATTAACAAACTCATCACCCGCCTTCTTTCCACCTTAGACTACAGAAACCAACCAGAAAACACACACAGGATCAGACAATCCTCAACTGCACATGCACTACTTTTTTATTTCCCACCCATCGCACCACAGCACAACAGGCCGAGAACAACCTATGCTCACAGAGGAAACTCATTAGTATTAAACAGAGTATAGGAAAAAGGCATTGGCAATGGCAACAGTTTCGAGTTCTGTGTAGGCATGGGAAAGGCATTTGCCAGGCACTGCCGTAGTGGTATTAACTGTCCATCGATGGTAGCAGCTGCAAAATGGTGCAAGTACCTGAGAATATAATAGTAGTGCCTGGCAAATGCCTAGTGCTTACACACAAGTCAAAACTGTTGGCTTTGCCAATACTTGTTTTTAACAGGACTTGAGTGATGGGCACGCATAGTGCTTATAAATGGAGTGGCTTAAGGCAGACCTGGTTAAGACCTTTTCATTACACCAGTAGGCGCCTACAGCTCCAATTGTGTAATTAACTCAGAAGATTGCTTTGAAAAAACACTGGCAGGCACATTGAGCACAATGTTTGATGGTAAGGCTTAATAAAGCAAGCTCAAAGATATCCCTGGAGGGTGTGTTTTGGGTTGGGAAAGGCCATAGGGATTAGAATGGTGTGACGAATCCCGAGATGTCCTCATTTTTCCCCCATGGGGAGCCCCTTCTCATGAGGCCAGGATGGTGAGGCCGCTACCCGATAGTCCCCCTGGGGGTAGTGTTCAGCAGGATAATTTCGTGGGAAGGGACCTCCGCTCTGAGGACAAGGGAGTACATCTCTGGAGAACGCGGTATATCCACCCTCCACCTGTGCCCTATACACCCCTACAGTCCTTATACCCCTCTTTCCACACAGCATCTCATAGAGAGATTAGACTCATGTACTTCTGTAACATCTGTGAGGTTAACATAACCAGAAGTACTGGGACGAAGAACATCATTGAGAGCCCTGAGGGTTTGCTGACCCAAGTGTTGGGACAAGGTGGCCCACAGGAGGAAAAAGAATAGACATGACAGCCACTACTGCAGGTGTGAAGGTTGCTCCAGGGTGGAGCCTGCATAACAAAAGGAAAACTGAAGAAGGACTTGGTGTCTTCAGCCTGTTACTAACATGGAAATTTCTAATCGCGTCCAGAGACGAACCATGCATAGCGGCGGAAGCAGGCGAGCTGCCCTGGAAGGCCAGAGGAAGCCGAGCATAAAGCGAATTCCCTGCCAGTCCTGAAGAACCGTTTGGTGGCGAGGCCATGAGAAGTAGACCACAAAGCCCAACAGCCGATGAACCAAGGAAGAAGGAACGCCGGTGCTGCCGCAAGGACGCTCGATCCTAGGAAGAACCGGAGAGCTACCCGATCCCAGCGGCAGGTACAGGGATGTTTGTGAGGCCCGGTACGGACATGGGGCAGGTGGCAAAGCGGTCCTGCATCAGAGGAACACTTCAACAGCGCAGTGGCCTAACGAAAACCATGACCACCAGAGAGTGACAGACACAAGGGTCCGGAACCCACATCAAGGAGCAATGCATCTTCCTTGTATTAGTACTTGGCGAGACTGTGAGCCAAGAGAGTTGAATCAAAGAGCAAGAGAAACAAGGGTCTGGGACACAAACCAGGCAGCGAGGCACCTCCCTGCAGGTCATACTTGGCAGGAAAGGGAACCAAGTGGACCCAACAGAGATAGAGGCCAGGGTCAGGGGACCCAACATTTGAGAACTGTGTATTTTAAGCTGCATGAGAAAGACCAGGCGAAGGGAGACATTTTCCCAGGTTTTGTGAGAACTATCCTCACAACGGAAACGATACCAGGAGAAGGTATGTTGTGAACTGTGAAATAAGCTTGAGAGAAGGCCGGGTGAAGGGAGACATTCCCACTGTTTTTGTGAACTGGGAGAAATGACCAGGGGAAGGAAGTCATTCCTCCTGGTTGTGCGGAACTGTCAAGATACATGAGGAAGGGAGGCATTCTCCAAGTAATCAAAATTGTACAAACTCTAAAGCCAAGATACCAGGAGAAAGGAGTCATTTTCCTGATAACCAAGACCAAGGGAAGTGAGTCATTCCCCCTGGTTGTGTTGAACTGTAGGAAAACAGGTAGGGTGTCTGCCAAGGAGAACTGTTTTGAACTTTTGTGTGCTGACCTGGGGAAGGGAGCCATTTCCCCCGGAAGAAGCCAAGACCTGGGAACAAACTTCTACTTTCAGTTCAGAAGAAGGGAGTCATTCTTCTGGACCAAGAAGACCTACTTTATCTTTAGTTTAGTATTAAGTGTAAGGGACAGAAGTAGGCTTTTTGACACAGGATGGTGGACTCTTGATTTACACGGGCATTCTGACAGAGCCATTAGTCTTTTAGTTGAGGCAGGGAAACCCCTCTTAGTGTTAGGGAAAGTTAGGTTTTATCTTTATTTTCTTAAACAATAAGAGTTTATAGCAACAACTATGTCCCCTGTGTGTCTGGCTCCTCCTTCTGCACCCTTACAATAGCCATGGGCAGCCAAAGGGTGGGTAATGTGAGGGGTTAGAAATGCGAGACGGGCACAAAGTTATAGTTTGCCATTTTTTTTTAAAAAAAGGGGGAAGATAAATGCCTATCTTTCCCAATCCTAACAAGGATGTCCCTACCTAGCAAACTAATGAAAGATGGCCTAGTGTCCAAAGATCATCTGACCCTCACACTAATACATATAACAAAAGGAATAATTGGCTGTTTTCAGCTCAACAAAACCGTGCTAATGTTCCAACTGATACGTTTTAAAGAGTACTCCTTGTGACCAGGGTTGGGCTCCCTTCCCCTGGATCAATTCAGGAATACACATGGGAAAGTTCTGTTTCAACAAAGTTCGGCTCAGTTCAACACAAACTGTTGTTTCCATCCATTGCGTCTTCCTACTTGGTAAAGTAAATGTCTCCCAAACAATTGATTTCCTGAACAGAATTCCTCCTCGTAAGGCAAAAGTCTCTTTTACAAAATACATATTCAAAACCAAAGGAAATTGTTTTCTTTTCACAATGTCTTTCTCAGGATGTAAGGCAAAGATTAGTATCACAACTATTCTTTCAATAGAAAAGGTTGGTCAGGATAGCACAGTAACTATTTTTGATGATGCAACAGTTTTTCAGATGATAAAGTTACCAATGTCTTTCCACAATGCCTTTTTACCACAACCACACTTCTTCAAAGCAACAGTCTCTTTCCTGGTGTACTCACCTGCCAGAACTAACTACAAATGGTCCCTTTCCTGTTTCACTTTCCTGCCAGGAAGAAAACTCCTACTACTGCAATTGATCTCTTCTAAGTGGCAATATGGGTTACAGATTTCCCCAAACTCAGGAAAGGAGAACTGTGCCCTTGGTGCCCTTTTATCTGTGCTGTTGACAATGTGGGTTACAGGTTTCCCCAAGTTGGCATCTCAGAGATGGAGAATTGTGCCCTTTTTGCCTTCTTACTTCTTCTTTATGACCTCTTGGCTGTTGGCAATGTGTGTTACAGGTTTCCCCAAGTGAAATCTCAGAAATGGAGAATTGCGCCATTTTTGCTCTCTTCTTCTAGATAGTCTCTTGGCTGTTGGCAATGCAGGTTATAGGTTTCCCCAAGTTGACATCTCAGAAATGGAGAAGTGCGCACGTCTTGCCTTCAGACTTCTTCTGGATAGCCTGTTGGCTGTTGGGAATGTGGGTTACATGTTTCCCGAAGTTGACGTTTCATAGATGGAGAATTGCACCCTTTTGCCCTCTTATATTTTGCCAATTAAGGGGTTTAGTAAGGCATTCATTCAACTCTCTTTGCCTCCCCCACATTATTTCACTTTGCTTTTGGATTCCCTGTGAGTCAATTGCAGGAGCAGCAAACGCTATGAAGCGCCCCAGTGCCCTGTATCTCTTCTGAGGCTTGCTGATTACTGTGGACAGCTTCTGCATCCTCCTGCTGTGCTGCACGGCCCATCAGTCCTTTTCTTTGGCATCTTAAAGTTTTGGGTACCCTTTTGGTTGTCTCGCTGTCTGGGTCTCTCTCTCTCTAGGGCCTCAGCTGCTCCACTTTTTGCGACCACGGCTCTCCTGGTCTGCCGTCCTCCTTGCAGACACTGCCCGCCTTTCTGCACCTATGCAGTCCCGTACACACTCCGACCCCAAACCACAGCTTGGGAGAATGAAGTCCATTTTTGCTTCAACCACTTCGGAATCTTTATACACGGCTTCTGCCTCTGCTGCCGCTTCCCTTCCTCTTTCACTTCCACCTTCACACAGCTATGTTCCATTTTCAGGTTTAAATGTCCTGCACAGGTGCCTTGCCTCCAAACAACTAGAACGCATATTCTCTTCAGCACTTTTGAACCTCCTTGACTCTTTGTCCTTCTTCCTCAACCCAGTACCACAGGCATTATGGATATTGGAGTCCACAAGGAACTTAAGTCTTTTAGGTCTATTCACTTCTGTTTCATTGTTGAACTAGATGTTATTAAACTTAGGACATGTTATATGAGGGATGTGTGACTTAACATTAGGGCTAAGATCTCTACCCAAGTGAAAAGCTTGGCCACTAGAGGGTGTTATATCTACAAAAAGTCTCTTGCCTCTGAGGACCTGATGTGCTCAAAACAACAAACCAAAGTTCCTTTCCGCATGCATGTTGGGTGATGATGACTTTTAATCCCTGTGACCCCTCTCGAATATCAGCCTCCCTCTGTCAGGTTCACTATGGCATGTATTCAAATACTTTTATCCATTACATTCACGTGTCGGGTTCACTACGGCTCTCTTTCACACGCCTTCGCCGTTTGATTCACAAATCTTTGTGTGACGGCTTTTCACCCTAGGATCCCCCTCTTCCGGGCTCCGGACCTTCTTGTATGTAAGCCTCTCTCTGCCGGGTTCGCTGTGGCTTGGTGTCCAAAACAATTTCACCTTTCATGTTCACAAATCTTAATGTATTTTTAAACAGTTCACTGTGGACATCCCTTTGTCGGGTTCACTCTTGTCAGCACACCGTTCATTGGGACTTCAGACTTCGATCCTTTCCATCGGCATCCATCCGTCGGATTCACTCTTGCCAACCTTTGGCAACCACACAGATCTTTCTCTTGAACTCACTATGCATGATTCACCTCCCTTAGCTTTTCAATTACGTGTAGGTCAAAGACTTTCGACTATACAGGGGGTTTTGCTAGACCCCTGTATGACCACTTTGACCTTTTCCTTCCGGCTCTCCTAGGGCCTTCTGGTATCAGTAGTTCAACAAACGTGGGATTAACCAGAGTCTCTCGAATGAGCACCCACGTGGTTCCGGACCCCTCTGCAGCTGGTGTTCCCTCAATGTTAACAGTTCTTTGAAGTTTTCCTTAATTTGCCATTTGCGACTTTCATTCAACACAGTTCGGTTTCTCATTAGCTCTCCCCTTGAATCACCAGCTGTGATGAACCGCTAGGCTTTTCTTGTCTCTGGAGTCAAGGCTGGTACCACGGTAGCAAGCTTCTCTCCCTGTTCCGATTATCAGTGTAGGCATGCCTTGTGTACCGTTGACATCTGCTGCAACACACGCTGGCTACTGTTCGCGGTCTTACGATTCCTTTCAGGGAGGCTTTGCGGGTCTGGGTCGGAAAGGGCAAGGTCACTTCTCTACTTGTCACCTTTTCAGTCCTCCTCTTGAACTGCTGTGCTTGGATAGCTGTTTCTTCGTGCGGTCTGCCCTGCTCCTTGTGTGCTCTCGTATTCCACCTTTTATCCCTGTGGGGAAGAGAAAGGGCCGTCAGGTGTGTGTGTGTGTGTGAGATTCTGGTCAATTGCCTGACTCTGCCTGACCCTTGTGTCGGGACATGTCAGGTAAACGGCTCTATGGTTAGTCCGTTGACTTCCACAGTGTGAGAAAGTGTTTGTGTCAGAAAAGGGTGAATTATATTCTTCATCCTTCGGGGGTTGGTAAATTCAGAAGGGTGAGATTGGTAGGGTTTGTAAAACAAACGGGAATTACCAGGATTAACAGGGGCATTGTGAGAATGGTTGTGTTTTGTCTGAGCAGACTGGGAGTGCAGGAAATAATAATCAGAGGGATGGGAAGGAGAATGACTGGGAGTATTCAGGCAGGACATAGGAAAACAGGGATTCTGGGAGATGTAGTTTCTGAATGCAACAGGGTTTGGGAACATAGGGGATTTGTTATATACAGAGGAGTTGTTGGATTTGGGCAGGAGAGATGAGAGGAAGGGAGGCAGATGTGGTACAGCCTACAAAACCCTCAGGGACTCCGTCCTCCTAACCTTCTTAACCTCCTAACTGCGTCTCACCTGTGGTATTTCCCCGAGCCCAACCCCGGGCTCCCCTACCCAGGTGATCCTCCCTCGCTTGGGGAGGATCACCCAGGGTTGGGATCTGAGAGCGCCATGCCTTCCCTGGCAACCTGAATAAGGGATTCTTGAGGTCTACTTGGGAGAATACCCTCAGGTTTCTCACACTAGATAACTTTTCCCTGAAGATTGTTTGGGTTTCCTCATGATAGGGACTTTTGCAATGACAGCATGCCATTAGATAGTTTGGGATTACAGGACTCTCATCCTCAGAAGAAGATGAATACCACTTCTCTCCCAAAGGAGTCTTCACTTCCCCCCTGACAGCAACCTCCTTCCATGTGATCCTCCCTCATGATACCACAGCCAGTGTTAGGATCAGGTAGCGTCTGCCTTCCCCTGGCCACATGGGAGGAGATCTTAAGCTGGGGTTCAGTGATGATTCTGTTGGATTCATCAGAGTAAACGACCAAACAACATGTACAAGCTTTAGGAGGAAGGATAGCTCAGGGGCAACACGTTTGTCTTGGAAGCAAGACAACGCAGCGCAACATTGGTTCGAATCCCGATGCCACGCTTAGAAAGCACTTGCTGGTGTTAAGCGCGTTATAAAGGAACAATAAAAAAATACATATGTCATTTTTCCCTAGCTGTACTCTAATGCAATTGTTTCAGCTTATACGTGGCACTCTAGAATCACCTAATAGCTAAAACTAAAAAACAGGGGCTCCCCTTTGGCAACACAAACCCTACGTTCCTAACCCATATCACCTAGAATTTGGATAGAATGTACTTCTGAGGTGCATGCACCAGTGTTAGGGAGAATTCTCTTATAAGGCTAATTTCCCAAACCTAGTGAGTCCCCCAGCAGCTTTGCTGGATTTTTGGGGTTTGTTTTTTTCTCCTGCTAAGAGTGAGACTCTTTTACTCCCACTTTTAGGCATGATTTGAGGTATGTCTTTGACTTGTTATGTGCTTATGGGGTTCCTTTTTACTCCATAGGGTATCATCTGTTTTTCTGTATGTGTGGTACACAGCACCCTCAGTTCAGTACCACAGGGGTGTCACAGTGACCCCCAAACATAGACTCCATACCCTGAGACTGACTACTGTCTCCCAGGGCATGTAAAGTCACCATTGGCTTTACTAGTCCAAAATTGTGAACAGAACCAGTAGAAACCATCATATTGTGGAAGTACTGGTAGGGGGTAATTCGATTGCCCCTGGGTCTGTTTTCGAGGGGGCACTGTCCCATCCCCCCTCGTTCAGTTTCTGGCTGGTGGCAGTGGTTACCACGCGAAATATTCCACTGGAATATTCTCTATTGGATTTTCCCATTGATTTTAAACGCACCACTTTTTGGTGCAATGTTAAAGATACCGCTGGTTTATTTATTTAATATTAAATCACCGGTTGGGTCTTTTTGCCAGAACTCGATTCTAAAATGGTGTTTGTGTCCGTCTCTGTAACTCTGACCAAGGTCGAGCCCTTCGTTCCACTATTTTCGCGGGCATCTCCACAGAAGCCATCCAAATGGTGCCACTCTGTCTGGGTTCCACAGGAAGGGTGGATGGGGGAATTGGCACCCTGGACTGCGTTGCCTTGGCAACCCAAGTCGCACTCTACTCTGATTGGCCCAGTGGTGAGCCGCCCAGCTCACCACTTAGCATGTGTGATTGACAGCTAGGCTGATGAATGGGGGTTTTTCTGCATAAAAGCAGGGTCTTTGAGACTGGAACTTCAGAAGTCGCCACAGGACCTAAGAATCCGAAGAGGGACGAAGATGAGCCATCTGCAGCGACGACACCACCGGTGAAGCCCTGCTGCAGCTACCTCACCACTTTCCCGACGACAAGAGAAGATCTTCTGCTGGACGAGTCTTCTTCCTCTGAGCTGGTGGGACCGACCAGTTCACCCTTTTCGCCTTCCAAAGATGGCCCTTGGTCAAATCGCCCGTGTCAAGCACCCCGGCAGCCGGATAGCCAAGCTCACCACTTTTGACCACGAATAAAAGGACCGCACCTTTTAATCGGGAACTCTGCGGATGGTTTCATCCCTGTGCAGTGCAACGACTCCACGTTTCCTCCTCGACGAGATCTTCTCCTCCCCTGGTAGGAACCATGAACCTGAACCACTGCCAGGAAGAACTGCCCCCGATGGAGCTTCCTTTCTCTTAAGGTACTGTGTCCTGCCTGGCCTCCCCTTTCTACAGATTGCTAAAGGTGACCCTTAAATCCTTGGCTTCTAAACTGGGTTGGCTCCACATCTTCTAACTATATCTTTTGACTCACCCCAACCTCTTTTGAACACTCTGCAAAGACTTTCAGTGCACTTTGAACCGTGTGATCCTGGGCACATTTCGCTTTGCTCCATTTAAAGTGGGCCTGGCCTATGAACTTTGGCTCTACAGTATAACCTGCCTTTCTCCCCTTGCTCTGAACTAAGTTTTGGGAACTGTTTTATTCTTATGTTCTGCCTTTTTCTCTCCCTTTAACTACACTATTGGAGTGCCATCTAGGTTAAGCACTCACTTCTGTCTTAACAAATAGTTGTGCCTTAACCCTGACTTGTCTGACAGTTATCAAGGGAGGTGCGTATACTTACCTGACTGTGTTTTAGATTACTTTTCATTGAGAGTGCTAGTGTATTACCAAAAGTGTGTTTTAAATAAATAACTATATACTTTTTATACAAAGCTCTGGTCAGTGTTTGTTTGCTCTACTGTGTTTTGGCCCTATTGTGTATACTCTGCATACTGCCCTACTCTGCTTGAGAGAAGTCTGACTGCTCATCCACAGCTACCAGGTAAATCTGGGTGGTGCAGACTGCTACCAATTGGGTTTACTGCTGCTCCTGTATTCTTAATCTTTTTGCAGTGTTCCCCAAGGAACTGCACAGGATTCTGCCTAACAACCAACACTTCAGGTTTTGTATTGTGCCATACCCACCCAACCAACTCCACCCCCTTTGCAGAACTGAGCACCAAGAGGCCACCAAAATGATAGAAGTCACACTGTATAAGACCCACTTGTATTCCGTTTCATTCCATTGCGTTATATTTAGTTCTGTGTAACTGTATAAGAGTGCATTCTGGGACTTGAAGTCCAGCAGGAGCCTCTGCACTAACCCACGGTGCATTCTGGGACTTAGACTCCTCGCCAGCCTCTAAGATGAGTTAGACCGTGCTTATTGGGACATACATTATGATGAGGGGCGTAATGAGTGCATTCTGGGATAGGTAACATTGTGGATGTTTCTGTTATGATGGAGTACAAGCTGAAAAATTAAACCCTATGGTGCCTTTTTGATGTATCCTGAGCCAGTGATGACAGGGAGCAGGAACCAGGCTGACTCGGGTAAGTGTAAAAAGAAACAGGCTTTATTCTTCTTGGTTACATAGCATAGTCATAAGAAGTAGGAGAGTAGGTGATAAGCCTCTGCTCTGGTTCCCAGTCCAACTCCCAGTCCCAACCCAGGGCTGGAAACTAAAAGAGGCCCTGGAAATAATTACTGGGGACCATAAGAAGCCCTGGAAATAAAGTTCAAAGTAGCCCCATATGACACATTTTCAGCAAGCCCAATGCTTTTCCTATGAGAAAATTTGGAAATACCACAGAAAAGAGGCCCACTGGGAAATCTCGAGAGTTCCCTGTAGGCCAGTCCACCCCTGTCCCAACCGTCACTCTCTAGAATCCTCAGGCCCCCCACACTCCAAGCTCCACTTCAACATTCTAGGAGGCCCTTGCACACACTCAGCCATTCATCACAGTCATACCAGGATACCACACATCCCCCTCCTTAACGAACAACCAGAAATCAGAATACCCTCACCATCATGTTAGGATCACAATCAAAACAAACCAAACACCTTCTACCCCAGCCTGCCACATCGGGGTCTCAGTGCTGCCACCACCGAGCGCATACCTTGCCACATGGACAATCAAAACTAAACCACCATCATAAACCTACCTAACCTACCACCTTCTGCCAGAACTGCCACTCCTGGCCTCAAGCCTGCCACACTTGAGCACTAACCCTGTCTCAACGAGACCAACATATCTTCCAACATATAGTGTAGCCAAAACGTACACAATTGGCCTGAACAAAATCCTAACATGCAAGCAACAACAAAACCAACAGTATCCAAAACAAACACACCTCAGCACCCATCCCATCCTCGTCGCCAAATGATGTATCCTGAGCCAGTGATGACAGGGAGCAGGAACCAGGCTGACTCAGGTACCAGGATACCACACTTTTACTGAGTGATGGTGTGTGATATATAGCATGTGGTGAGAGTACATTGGCATGTGATGCGTTATCTGGCATATAAACGGTACCTGAGCATATGCGCCTGGATTTAGAAATATGCTGGTTATAGATCAGCATTTTTGGTTGCATCTGTGATGGCAGAACCTGGTCAGTTGAGGCAGGACATAACATCTGATGACCGTAGTTGGGCATGTGAGGCTTTCTTTAAAAAAGGTATGTATGTATGTGGTGAATACACCTAGCTGGGAAGCAGCAGATGTGTTGTACAAAAGGGATACACCTAGGGGTCTTAAGTAGGGTGCAGAGGTAGCAGAGGAGCTAGGATGAGTAGGAGGAGCAGCGAATGAGGTTAGTGGCATACAAACCTATTATCTTTGGCAAAGCGTGTTCCTGCTATCTAGCTGCTAGGGAGAAACGTCTTAGGAGACTGGCTCAAACATGGTTAAGATTAGTGTAACTGCTGGTCCCTAAAGGGGTAATTTTAAGTATCTTTTTCTTCCCATTATGTATAGCAACAGTGGCTTTAAGGAACAGTCTCACTACTGTTTTATACAGAAAAGGTTTAATTTGAGTATCTAACAAGTTGTGCAATAGACAGTGGATTTACGGTTTGTTCATTTGCTAGAGGTCTTCCAATGATATTCCCCATGAATGGTGAAACTTTGCTTGGTTTTCATGGGATGGCTGTTGGTTTGACTCCCTTTTCTTTCCAAATGGAATGGCCACTTCTGTCCTGGACCAAATCTTCCACCCAATGTAGGTCCACAGTTCATCTATAAAAAGGTTTACTTCAGGAACAATGAATACAAACCAAAGAACAATAATAGTGAGGCAATCTCTGCCTAGTGCAAGGGTGCAGGAGAAAGGCTCGGACAATATGGTGGTATATTTTTGGGCACAAACACTTATTTGTCAAGAAAGGGTATGAAAAATGACTCTTTATCCGTCAAGCTAAGGGGGGTTTCCATGCCTCAAAGAAAACTAGTAAAATTGTCAGGATGTCCAAAACTAAAAAGTCTGCCATGGTTGTATCTCAAAAGCCTACCTCTGTCCTTAACATTAATAACTGAAATCAACTGTGCAAGGATGATCTCTTTCCAAAGTAAAATTGAACCAACGTAAAAAGGCAAAATATGTTTGAAGTGACAACTGTTATACATCGGTGCAAATGTATGTATGTTCTCGTTAGGAAAGCTACCTGCCTAATAATTTAAAACTTCGGTTAATAGGATTAATGGCCTAATATCAGATCTGATGTTGTATATACTGTACGTAAAATAGGGTTTTAATTGTTTTGTTTATCTTATCCTTTTTTAACTGAATTTGAATATTCTTCTTTTTGTATAAAAAATGTATTTTGTGTTTTCTTTTGTAAAGGTTTATATTTTGTAAGCCAAACGCAAAATAAAAAAAAAATAAAAAAGTAAAGTGTTCATGGTAGTTCCAACCAACAGAAACGTTTCCAGTCTCTTGGGTAATCAAAACTGATGAAAAACAATGTTCACAAATATAGCACTTCAAGGCTAGAGTCGTGCTCCTTTCTCCTAGGCTTCTTTTTATTCTCCTTTTCTTCCTTTTGAGCTCCTGAGCCCCGTATCCTCTTAGGTAAATATCACTGTACAATTCACAAGGATATGCTTCTTGGATTCACAGTTCATTATCCCACCAACTTGGCACACTTCCCTACCAAGCATAGGATTCCTTCTTATTACCCTTCTTCAGTTGCAGGGTTCTTGACCCTCTCAAACTATCTTGTGGGTGTGGGACCCAGACTTGCAATATTCTGAATGGCTTGGTTTACTCCCCTGTCAAGCAACTGTCCTCTCATGCACTGTCTCTCTTTTTCTCACAGGGTCTCACACCATCTTATTCTTCGTTACTTTAAACTTGTGTCCCTCACTCTCAATGTAGCATTGTATCAGCTTGGTTTACTCTCCTGCCAAGCATAAAACTCTCCTTATTTGATTCTTTTACAATCAGGGTACCAGACCCTCTTATTCTCGGCTTCTGAAATGGTTGCGGGACCCAGACTCGCAATCTCTTCTCAGGGTCCCAGAACCGTTCATTCCAGCTTCTGCTTTCATCCACTTTCTTTCCCTGGACCTCCAGCATTTCTCAGGTAACTTGCGTACCCATTTGTCTCTTCTGTGTAGGTATCAGCAGCTGCGTCCCAACTAGAGGCTCTAGTAGCGTTCGGGTAAAAATCGGGGTCTGCAGCGGCTCTGCAGACGTCTGACTCTTCCTGGCTGTGCTTTCTCTCTCTCAGGTGCTTTGCCGGAGCCTGGGTCGGCCAGAGATTCGACACAGCAGCAAACCGAGTAATCCTTCCATCCAGGACCACGTTTGGGTTCGCCTTCTCCTCTGTTCATGGCTTCCCTTTCGGCTCTCGTCTGCTCTGAGGATAGGTTTCCCTTAGCATCCCAGCTGACCTGTCTTTAAACTCCTGTGCTGGATTGTTGTATTTTTTCATGCCAATCACATACCGTGAGAAGCTAGACCGCTCACTCTGGTTCTGTATACTGATCTTCGAACTCCTGGCCATCTTCTTTACAGCACTTGTTTTAAAACCATAAGTAGCATGCTTTGTATTCTCTGGTATTTTAGTCTTGTTAAGTATATTAGGTTGGGGACTTGACAACAGGATATATTGGCTCGATCTAGAGAGAGGGAAGAAGGATTTGGCATTGAAGAAGGGTTTGGGTGTATTGTAGTGGGGGTATACCTTGTTCTGTGAGAATAGCCGTCCCCAATCCTATAAGGGGCTTCCTTCCCCGTGTTATCCTCCCTCTGTGCACCACTCCCAGGTGGACTATTGTGCTGTGGACACACCACCCTGGCCCCATGGGAAAGGTCTCTCCCTATGGAAGAAGGGACGACATCTTCAGATTGGTCACATACCATTCTGCTGCTGCTTTCCTCATCTCCAAGTGGAAAATGGGACAAAATGTCTACATTGCCCTGCTACTTACCTTTTCGGTGTTCGACACAAAAGCAATAAGGTTCGGATAAAGAAACCAGCGCATAATTCTGGGATTTGTGTCTTTATGGAGACTCATCCAGGTGAGGGGTGAGTAGTCAGTAACTAGCCGGAACCTTCTACCGGTGATATAATACTTCAAATACCTGACAGCCCATTTTATGGCTAGTGCCTATAGTTTGATTGAAGCAAATAATTTTCTCTAGGGCAGAGCTTTCTGTTGATGTACAATGCCGGATGCTCCATTCCCTTATACTCCTGGGACAAAACAGCTCCTTGGCCAACCTTTAAAGCGCCTGTTTGAAGAATACATTCTCTGGTGAAATTGGGTACTTTCAATACTGGTGCACTACAAGGCATAGATCTTAAAGCATTAAAGCAGGCCTGATCAGTTTTATCCCACTTGAGTTCTTGGGGTTCCACATTTCTTAGCTTGTCGGTAAGACAGGAGGTGATGGAGGAGTAGTTTGGTATAAACCGCCTGTAATACCCCACCAATCCAAGAAAGGCTCTTAGGTCCCATTTAGTTTTTGTGTGCCGGTGTCTCATGTACTGCTCTAACTCTTTCGGTTTGGGGTTGCAGAAGCCCATTGCAGACAAATAAAACCAAATACTTAGATTGGCCAGATGCCACTTTTTGGGGTTGACAGTACGACCAGCTTTCCCCAGGGACCTCGTAACCTCATAGAGGTGAATCAAGTGCTCCTCCCAAGTTCTACTATGAATAACTATGTCATCCAAGTAGGCCCAGCAAAACGCACAGAGCTGCCAGAGGAACTGATCTATTCATCTCTGAAAGACAGTGGTTGCCCCGTGGAGACCAAATGGTAGAACTTTAAACTGAAATAGGCCCATAGAAGTGGAGAAAGCAGTCTTCTCCCTGTCTGGTGGATTCACTGGTACCTGCCAACAGCCTTTAGTTAGATCTATCATGGAGAGAAAACCTGCAGATCAAGAAGGTTGTCTATCCTATATATTGTACCTATGGAGGCCCTACTGTTCAGATGTGCTATTTCAGCATCCAACATTTGTCATTTTCTGCTTATCTCTCGTCCTCCAGGCTTCTCCCAAAGCAGGTTTCTTGAACAATTTCCAGATTTAATAGCTAATCTTCAAGTACAATATGCACACCTGGAAGTGATGGGAGATTTTAATTTAAAATATAATCTTCCCAAAGCCTCAGTTCTTGACCTATTTGACGATACTCTGACTGACCTTCAACTCTACCAACATGTTAATAGCCCTACTCACAAACTGGGCAACACACTGGATCTGATCTTTTCAAAGAAATCTCTTTTAACGATACAATCAGTGGAACCTATACTTTGATCAGACCATTTTTTAATTTCATGTAGGCTGGAAGATATGAACAAACCCACAAAAATCTCAGCAGATAAGATCTGGCAGCACTCTTGGCGATCGGTCGATAACCAAAGTCTGGTTACCTTGATTCGCAGTGCCGTCTCTATCGCTTCTATCTCAGTCTCTTTTAGAGGCCGCCAATATAGCTGCCCCCCTACGATTGATCCAACCTCATAGATTATCGCCAGTACCTTGGTTTACCAACCTTTTGAAGGAGGCCCGCCTCAAACTACGCCAGGGTGAACGCAAATGGCGGAAAACATATGATCCTGTCCTCAAACTACAATATAAAGTATGCTCTGCTACTTACTCAACTAAAATCAAAGCTGCTAAAAGTCTATATTACACCACTAATATTGAGTCCTCCTTATCACAACCAAGGGCTCTCTTCTCAGCTGTTAAGGCTCTCGCATCATCAGAAAGATTGGTCCCTACTGTTACTCCTACTCAAGAGCTATGCAATGCTTTATCGCAATAGTTTATTAATAATGTTGACACCATTCGGCAAAACATATCTACAATAGGTACTGCTGGCCTTTTCACTGATATTGCTTTGACCCCTCCTGTTACCACAGCGCCTTCCGAGGCTAAGAACTGGTCCACCTATACCAGTTTCTCAGAAGAGACAGTCCTGGCTCAATTCTTAAAATTAAATCATGTTCCCCTTCAGATGCTATTCCGCTACGAGTCGTGAAAGACATCGCAGCGAATCTGCTTTCAGAGATTACGGGGGCCATCAATGACTCCTTCCAGTCAGGTTTGGTCCCACCGGAATTGAAGGCAGCCAGGGTTATTTCTCTCCTGAAGAAACCTTCCCTGGATCCCACCATTCTATCTAACTTCTGTCCTATCTCACTTCTGCCTCTTCTGTCTAAACCTCTAAAATCACTGGTGTCTCCTATGCGGTCTACTTTTTTTGAATCTTCTAATCTCCTTGATAATGCTCAATCGGGCTTCCGTCGTGGTAGGGGCACAGAGAGTTTTCTGGTCGCCGTCCAGGATGACATGGCTAGACTGGTGGATGCAGGTGGAGTGGGAGCCCTGATTTTGTTAGATCTTTCAGCAGCTTTCGACACGGTCGACCACTCCATTCTGCTATCCCGCCTTTCCCAGTTTGGTATATCTGGGCAGGTTGTAGACTGGTTCACGTCATTCCTGGCGGATCGCACTCAGACCCTCTCCATGCACCCCTTTCTCTCTAGTCCTTGTCACCTCGGCTGTGGAGTGCCGCAAGGCTCGTCCCGATCTCCTATTTTGTTTAACATCTATATTTGGGCCCTTGTATGTCTCGTCTGCTCCTTCGGCGTCAGATGCTACTCCTACGCGGACGACACTCAGATTCTGATCCGACTAGACCTTGATCTGGCTGATGCTGATGTGTCGTTGTGCCTGCGGGAGTGCCTGACAGCCGTTGGAGGCTGGATGAACTGCAATTGGCTCAAATTAAATGGAGATAAAACTGAGGTGCCCTCCTGGTCCCCCACTTTGGGTGTCCTCCTTTTGGCTCTCTTCTCTAGGCACTCTTCCTATCCCGGTATGTAAAGTGAAAAATCTGGGTGTTGTGCTTTCAGCATCTCGCTCTCTATGGACAAACAGATCACTGCAGTGTGCCAGGCTTGTCATCTCCAGTTGAAAATAATTCTGAGGAAGGTGCTACCCTTGATCCCTACCCCACTGCATCCTCCGGTAGTAGAAGCTAAGGTTTTATCACAGCTAGATTATTGTAATTTTCTGTCTCTAGCCTAACCTTGGGGCTGGACCCAACGGTTTCAGCGGCTCTAGAATCTAGCCGCTCGGGTGGCAACTGGCACGCCTTTTGGTGTACATCTTTCCCCTGTGCTTCGGACTCTCCACTGGCTTCCTGTGGCCCAGCGGGTCAGATTTAAGGCATTGTGTATAGTTCACAGCGCCCCATAACCAGGGCGCTGAATATCTTCAAGCTAAATTCGCCCGCTACTAACCTACGCGTAATCTTCGCTCTGCCACAGCGAAACAACTTGTAGTGCCAAGATACAAACGGTCTTGGGTTGGTGGCCGGGCTTTTTCCATTGCCGCAGCAACCTTATGGAATGACCTTCCTCTGTTCATAAAGAAAACATCGAACTGTTTAGCTTTTAGAAGGCTTGTGAAAACCCACTTATTTTAGGCTTGTCCTTCAGTGATCTACCCTTTTCCCTCTCTCAAAGCGCCATGATACTGTAGGGGAGGAATGGCCACGAGGCCCTCCTCACCTACAGCTTCCTCCCCAGGTGAGGACCATGACTCGGTGGGCGCCCCCTCATGCCACCCGGGCCCAGGTGGAGGAGGATTCACCCGCCGACGACATTGCCCACACGTACCCTTTCCTTGCATTTACCAAAAATTAGTTAGGTCTAGACGCCATCTTGCCTAGCAAACATGGTGTGAGTTCAGCACACTGTAACGAGGCCCCCACCTTTGGAGGGCCTTTCATGCATCTCTGCCGCCTCAGCAGCCCTGGCAGATCCGCTGCGAGCGCGTTCCCATGAGAAAGTCGGAGATGAGCTAAACCCGAGATGCCAACACGGCAACATTCTATCAGTCACAATGTGATATTGCACCCCGTATGACCCAGACCGCAAGGCCGGGGTAACGGGGAAAAAAGCTGAAGCATCACTATCTGAAGAAGGTAGAAAACAATTCAAGTATTGGTATTAATGAACTACCTCTGTTTAAAATGTGAATAAACTATAAAAATGTAACGTTATATGATATCCCTCCAGGTCTGGACTAATGCTGCTATAACCACGGAGAAAGATGTTGACCAAACGTGTAACCCCTATCTGTAAAAGTGTTTTTCAATAGTATGTAGAAACTTGAACTCATATATGTTCTCTGAATCACCCAAAGCGGCGAGCATCAATCTCTGTAGGCCATAACCTAGATATCCCTCGTATAACGTCTAATGTACATACAATACGCACACAATGTAGTGAATATAATGTTAGGTATTGAAAAGGTACCGGAACCGACTGTATTAAAGAAATGTGTAACGAAATTGAAATATATATATGTGTGTCTAAATAACGTCAAAATAAGGCAGAACAGTATAAAACTTCTGCATTCACTGATCAGCAACGCACGAGGAAAATACCTTTGTGGATATATGCAAGGCCATTCCCTCTCCCACCCCACCAAGCCTGCCAGATAAAAAAGCTAAGACTTGTGCCGCGCTCCCTCACCTCCCCCAACCAAGCTGGCGTTACTTCAGAGAGTCAGAGGCCCCGGCGCCGCAACCAAGGCCACAGCCCGCCACCTGTGTTATTTACAGCACGGTAATAAACCCACGGTTGAACCCACTGATCTACCAGCACCCTCTCATAAATCCCACGAACCCCCCAAGAATCCTGACCCCGCGCAAGGACGATCCCCATCATTGGGACAAGACACAGAGACCCATCTATATAATAACTTCCAACGCAGCAGACAGACATGTATCATTCGGCCCAGGCCCCAGAGCCCCGTCCCGCGACCTAAAATACCGGTCAATAGGACACAGGTAAATCTCACCCCAACCGACAACCACCAGACCTCTCACGAGGTGCATTCCTCATGTGTTGTGTTTATTTTATAAGATAAGCTGCTGAAGCGATTTATTAATGAACTTAAATGTCGTTTTCTGAATAACTACAGTGTGCATGGCCTAGGGCAAATGAGACAGGAAAGGTATTCGTCATTGTCACAGGCTGCCCCAGCACATCAACACCGCGCGGATGACCTCAAGCCGGCCTGCCAGGCCCAACCCAACCCACGAGGCTGACCAGTGACGTCGTCACGCCAAGACCAACCCCGCTGCAGCAACACCTATAGTTAGTCGACGCCACCCAATCCCAATTAACTTGTGCCCCCTATAGTGTTTAGGTGTTGATGACGTTTTTTGTATTAGAAATACGCCTGTCTTTGCTATTGTCAGACAGAGCGCTCTCGTAGGTTGCAGAGTTCTTTGCATGCCTTATTTTTGGATAAACTCCCACTTACGCTCACCCGCACTCTGTCTTGGCCTTATTCCCACTACGGGAGAGTCCCTTATTGTCTCTCATTGCGGGGAGGATCGTGCTGAATTGGGGGCGCTTCCTTTCAGTGGTGACCCCGATAGCGTGATATCTCCAAACTATTTTTCCTAACTCCTTCTTAACGACCCCCTTGTGGCACGAGAATCTCCGGTCGAGAAGGGATACGCACGGTGAGCCGTCTCCGGGAGGCCGCCCGCCAACGGCGACCGGCACAATAAGAAGTGCGCACTCAATGAGAAAGGGTACGGGATCCCGATTGGAAAAAAATCCCCTTTGAGTGCCGCTCGCCGGAGCCAGGGGCTGACCGTTGAGTTACCGGTGACGCCGCCTGGACGGACCCAGTTTCGGAGAGTATCGGTTCAAGACGGGCACGTGAGTACCGAGTGCGAGTGATCGTCAAGGGGAAAAGAAGGGGAATTGGGAATAAAAGAACGGGGAAAGGTAGAGGAGGAGAATTGCGGAGGTCTACTAAAGACGGGTCTTGAAACTTTCTTTATTCTTTCTTTGCATATGGCCATTAGGAGTAAGAAATAAGTGACGTGGTAGAAGTGACGGAAACCTAGCTCCGAAAGGGGGTGGAAGGCGGCGCCGCATAGTGCTATCTAGACTAGTACTGGGAATATATGAAGAAGTGAGAAATAAGTTATTGGTGTCTAGCAAAAGGAGACACCGGGAATATTTTTTAGTGATTGTGCTCTCTCTCTATTTCTTTTTTTCCATTTCCACGGGGTAGGGGGTGAAAATGAGAAGGGTATAAAGTAGTTAGAACATCTTAAAAAGTGGGGACTCAGTAGTGGCACGTACAGACGTGAACACAGTAACCTTAGCAGGAAAACAGGGACAGCTGGCTAGGGAGGAAAGGGAGGAAAAAGACAAAAGTGTGAGTGGAAAGCATTGTGAAGGGTGCGCGCACCGTACGAGTGTTGGAGACGAACGGGTGGCCGCGAGGTGGTGCCAGAGAGTGTGGCCATAACCAGTACTTGATCAATTGCAAGTGAGATCACATAAGAGTGCCTGGGAATGGGAAGGAGATGAGATATGGTGAGTGAGAAGAGATTTGCACAGTGAATAACAGTGGGTGATAATTTTGAGAGGTCCGCTCTTGTCTGTGCCATAAAGGTATACATACGCATATCTACACCTAATCAAAAGTAACGAAGGCGAACGCGGTAGCGCTAGCGATTTAGAGGATGGGGGCTGAAACTCCCTTGTCACACATTTGTAAGAGCTTGCCGGGATATGCTGAACGCATAAATAAATATCATGATCAATGGTTAACAGAATTGAAAGGGGAGGGGTTGCCCCAGATTTGGCCAGAAGGAGGGTCTTTTGACAAAAGCGTTCTTGATATGGTATGTACATGTATTCGCCTCAAGTATAAGGGGAAACAATGGCAGAATAGGAAGGAGATATTAGATCTTTGGAGATTGTTTGAGGAAGTACCCCCACCCAAAGCTCCAGCACCAAATATTGATTTACCTTCCACCACAGATAATCCACTAATGATCCCGCGAGAGGAAAAGGAACAGCTAAGTACAGAACAACCTGCGGAAGTGGTTATGTTGTACCCAATATTACCTAAACCAGCCCCTGCAGCAGGATATAGCGACCCGATTTATGTGCCTCCCCCTTCGACCAGCACGCCACAAAGACCAACTGCACCCCCACCATACGAAAACACCAGAGAGCGCGCCCAGGGAGGCACACAGAGGGTGGATATAGAGAAGTTAACGAGTGACTTAGAGTCGAGGCTTACAGTGGCAAGAGATGAACTCTCAAGAATAAAAGACATATGTGAACGCACAGCATGCGCCCCCACACAATCTGGACGCACGTCTAGAGCGTCGAGCGAAAATAGACAAATTGAGGAGGGATGGAAAAAGGGGGAAATACTGTTCAGAATTGAGGAAGAACCGACCAGAATAATAGAAGTGGGGACAGCAGAAGGAAGCATTGGTGACGTCTCACGAGAGAGAGGGATCAGAGAGGATTTGTTATGTGATGTCAGAGGAGGGGGGGATGAGAGTGATAGATTGAGCATGGCAGTAGGAGGAGAAGGCGAGGAGCTAGATGGTGCATGTTCACTGGGGACTATAGAAGATGAATGGATGGGACGACTAAGAAATAGGGTGGGGAAGATGGCGTCATTGGAGTCAGCAGTGACTAAGGAAAAGGAAGCTGCAACGGTAAAAGGGAAATTACAACTCCCATTACTCCACAGGGGGGGCGGGAGGCCAAACTATATACCGTGGGCTCAGATGGACAAGGCTAATTTAATGAAATTACTACCTCAGCTGTCAGGAGGGGCAAGCAAGTGGATATATGCATTTGAGAAACATACCGCTGGTATACCGCTGGCAGTAGGCGATGTGAAGAGCCTACTAGTGTCCGCAGTAGGGGATCAGGCAGACAGAGTATGGGCTAAAGCGGGTTTTCCAGCTGTAACTTTAGAGTGTGATCGCCATGATGGGGCTTCTTTTAACACCGTGCGAGCAAGGGTGTGGGACGCACTGCGGGAAACCTTCCCAGATACCCCTGATTTGCAGTCAGTAATGCAATGTACCATGAATGACGGGGAGGACGCTATGGATTACATTCTCCGGGTGCAGGAGATGTGGAGAGCGGAAACGGGTACGCCCTGGCACCAATCCACATCTCTATTTTATTTCATCATTAAGAGAGGGCTCCCAAAGGAAGTGCAAAAGGCACTAGATAAAATAGCAGGCGTTGAGGCAAAAGGCTGGCCGGAGATCCAAAGCATAATAGTACACCATTGTAAACGGATCAAAGAAAGAGAGAGGGAAGTAGCACAGAAAAGGTTGGCGGACGAGGCGAAGTTGGTGCAATCAAAATTGGTGAAGGTCGCAGCAGCGGTAGCGGGACTCCCACTCATACGGGAGGGAGAGGAAGGAGAGGAGGGGCAAATAGCAATACAAGGAAGAATAGCAGCGAATTGGGCAGGACAAGGGCAACGACAGTGGACAGAGCAGGAGCAGAACGGAGGTCCAACGTGGCAAGAGTGGGCCCCAAGAGGGGGAAGAGGTGGGTACAGGGGTCGAAGAGGAGGACAAGGGTATGGAGGAATGGGAGGAAATGGGTGGC
Source organism: Ambystoma mexicanum (assembly GCF_040938575.1). Classification (NCBI taxonomy): domain Eukaryota; kingdom Metazoa; phylum Chordata; class Amphibia; order Caudata; family Ambystomatidae; genus Ambystoma; species Ambystoma mexicanum. The sequence goes on along the minus strand of NC_090924.1, from coordinate 878,743,973 downwards.
AGGGTCCCAGAGGTCCACAGGGGAGCTGTTGGAATTGTGGGAGATGGGGGCATTACTCAAGAGAATGCAGGAGCAGACAAAACAACGGTTTCCAAGAGATAGAACAGTACGGACACCCCCATCCAGGAAGCCCCTACGGCCTCCCCATGGGACAATACCAGCAACCAGACAATGTAGTACAAAGGAGTAACGCACAACTACACGGACATCAGTACCGAACACAAACCAGCCCACAGAATAATGACAATGTGCACTACACGCCTGGTAACACTTTCGCCACAGTAGCTAATGGGGCACCCGCCCCCGCACCTTACAGTGGAGTGTCAGTAGTTTCGGGGAACATTTTCGATCAGGGGGGGGCAATGAGACACCCCGCATAGGACAGCCCACAGAGAGCACTTGCGTGTCCAGTACTGTCTACGACCCACAATGCATCAGAGGAACCATTGATAGGAGCGCAGATAGGAGACAAGCAATTCATATTCATGGTGGATTCGGGAGCGGAGAAATCATGCATTAGAGAGGGCCGGTTCCCGTTATCTAATAGAACGTTAGAGACGCAGGGGTTCTCTGGGGCTGTAATTGAAGTTCCTTACACAGAGGTATTGGATGTGACAGTAGGGGGTAAAACAGTGAAAGCACCCTTACTGTACTATGAAAACTCTCCCATCAACTTACTGGGGAGAGATCTCTTGAGCAAACTAAATATGACAATATCATTCACAGGGAGCGGCATCGTATGTTCAACGCCAGGCATATGCCCCCTCCGTATATTAGCAGTAATACACGGCCACACAATCATGAAAGAGATCAGAGGGGTACCAAGAAATGAGGAGATGTTTATTAAAGGTATGAGAACATTGGCTCTCATAGTACCAGAACTAAAAAGGGTGGAGTGGAGGATCCCAGCAGAATTCCTTTTTCGTCCCATAGCAAGCCCTGACACTGCTCTTGGGGCAGTACTATCGTTGGACTTGCATGCAGTACATGTATCAACAAACAGAATATGTGTGATTGGTATTGACATGGAAGGATGTGAGTGGCGGACAGTATTGTGTACAAATGCAAATATCCCGCTGAGAGAGCTCTCGGACGAGGAGCTATTTTCTGACACTGAGGGAGATGGTGAAATAGTGATGGAACTAGCAATGCCCTGCGACATTGTAGTTACAGCCAGAAAAACTAAGGTTGAATTAATGGCGGTAGTAGGAGCACCGCACACATTTTTTGATGAGGACATGAGTTCAGTACCCACTAACTTATGGACTAATGGCCCCCACGATGTAGGGTTGCTGCATGAAGTTCAGCCTGTGGTGATAAAATTAAAACAGGGAGCAATACTACCCCGGGTGAAACAATATCCACTGTCGCGAGAAGCAGAAGAAGGGATCAGAGAGACAATAGATGCACTGCTAGCACAGGGTATAATAGTGCCCTCAAACTCCCCATGCAACACATGCATTTACCCAATCAAAAAAGCGAAGGGGGGTTCATGGAGGATGATACAAGATTTACGCCCACTGAACGATGTGGTAATGAAGGAGTTCCCTTTAGTCCCGAACCCGGCGACAATACTGTGCAACATTCCAAAAGTAGCATCACACTTCACAGTAATTGACTTAAAAAATGCATTTTTCTCGATTCCCTTAGCAGAAGAGAGCAGGTACTTGACAGCATTTACATTGGGAGGAAGGAGGTTCGAACACTGCAGACTACCACAAGGATATTGCGAGAGCCCAAGCATATTTAACAGGGTACTACATGAAGATCTGGGGAATTTGTCTGTAGAAAGCACAGTGATTCAGTACGTTGATGATTTATTGGTTTGTGCACAGGCTGAGGAAGAGTGCAGAAAGGACTCGATAACACTCTTGACATTATTGGCCAATAAAGGGTACAAGGTGGACAAGGGGAAGTTACAATACTGTCTGACAGAGGTTCTATACTTGGGTCAGCTGATATCAAAGGATGGCAAGCGAATTATACCAGACAGGGCACAGGCGATTAGAACAATTGGGGAGCCCAAAACAGTAAAAGAGATGCAGAAATTTCTGGGTATGTGTAACTATTGCCGAGCATGGATATTGGACTATGCGGCGTACACAAGGCCCTTGTTACAGGCACTGAAAGAAGCACAACAAGAACACAAACACATAGAATGGACAGAGGAGATGAACACAGCATTTAACTCACTAAAAGAGCTGATATCAAGCGCTCCAGTACTAGCAAATCCAGATTATGGGCGCGAATTCTTCTTATTTTCACACTGCAAAGGAACACTGATGACAGCAGTACTGACACAGAAAACATCTTTAGGGCACAAACCACTTGCTTACTATAGCGGCACCCTAGACGCAGTAATGCAAGGTCATTTCGCGTGCGAGCAATCCCTAGCTGCAGCCGCGTTCGCAATTGAAAAAAGTGCCACGATAGTGATGGGCTGCCCGGTGACACTGTTTGTGGAACACTCACTTTTTGCAATATTAGAGCGAACAAAGAGCACATTGACAACACAACGCGCCACAGCATATGAGATAATACTGTCCAGCGCTAACATCCATATAGTAAGATGTAAAACAGTGAACCCAGCCACATTCATCACAGAGGCATGCACCGTAGAGGACATGCAAAACCACAACTGCGCCACGTACACAGGTGACGAAAGTAAGGATCAAGTGATTTTTGAAAATGCCCTGACCGAGGGTGAGGTGTATTTTGTGGACGGGTCAGCATCAATAGACATGGAGACAGGAGAAAAGCATGTGGGTATGGCAGTGGTACGATTAGAGGAAGATGAATATGAGATACTAGTACAACACCGCCTCCCATCACACTATTCAGCGCAAGCAGCAGAACTAATAGCGCTAATAGAAGCATTGCATGCCGCCAAGGGGTGCGCAGTGACCATATATACAGACTCAGCATACATGACAACAACAGTTCACGGTGGGTTGGCCCGGTGGGGGCGGAGAGGGTTTCGGCGAGCAGACGGAACGCCAGTCCAGCATGCAGAATTATTGAAAGAACTGATTGAGGCCCTGCAAGACCCCACGGCAGTGGCCATCGTAAAATGTCAAGCTCATACCACAAATACAGATTTTATATCTTTGGGGAACGCGGCAGCAGACGCCGCTGCCAAAGCAGCTTCATATTTACAAAAAGGTGAAATAGGAGAGTACATGTTGCACCACACAGCAAGCCAAGAGGTCCTCACAGGATACAACATGATGTCCACACAGGAGATAATAGAGCTGCAAGAGGGAGCTAGTGCAGAGGAAAAATTGCTGTGGACTAAGAGAGGATGCAGCAAATCACCGACTGATTTATTGTGGCGACAAGAGAGTTCAGGAAAAGTGGTAATGCCAATTACGCTGTTAGAAATAGCATTTCAACAACTACACTTTCCCGCACACAACACAAAGAAACACATAATGGCAGAGATACAAGAAGATTGGTTTGCACCTTGCCTCCAGGAACACGTCACAAGGTTAGCTCTAGAATGCACGACATGTCAAATTTACAACTCAGGTATGACATTGCGCACACTAAGGGGTACGATACCAAAACCAAGTGGCCCATTCAGAGAGCTCCACATTGATTATGTAGACATGGGAGAAAGGTGTAACGGGGCTCGATACATGATTGTGGTTGTATGTCCATTTTCGAGGTGGGTGGAGGCAGGCCCATGTGCCCGCCCTGACGCGAAGGGCGCCGCGAAGTTCCTAGTGCGGGAAGTGTTTCCGCGCTGGGGAATTTGCGACGTTATTCGCTCAGATAACGGGACGCATTTTGTTAATGAATTATTTAAAGAAGTGACTACATTATTGGGAATAAAGCACAAATTATGTTCGATTTATCATCCTCAAAGTAATGGCGTCGTGGAAAAGATAAATGGCCTGTTAAAAAGCAGATTATCAAAACTTTGTTTTTCCCTTAAAAAGACTTGGATGTACTGCCTGCCTTTGGCCTTGTTTGAACTACGAAACCAGCCAAGTAAGGACCACCATTTGTCCCCGCACGAGATCGTCACGGGAAGAAGAATGCACACAGCGCATTCGCCTCTCCGTGAGCGTTCTGATGCACACAGAAGCGCAGCTATATTGGGGGAGGAGTTCACAGAATACCTGCGAAAACTGACACGGGCAGCGCGCGTAATTGCAAAGCAACTAGCCCCCCCCTCGACAAGAGAGGAGGGGAACGCGACTGAACCAAACAGGTTGCCTGAAAAACCACTACAGCTAATGCCTGGTGACCTTATATATGTCAGAAGTTTTGTGCGGAGGTGGAATGCACCACGTTTCCATGGCCCCTATGAGGTAGTGTTTTGCACGCCCACAGCAGTAAAGGTGAAGGGCCTGCGATATTGGGTGCATTTGACAGACGTACGTAAAGCTTACAGCGCTGCGGAGAGTGAGGTGCAGGACGAGGCACAGGCAACAGCGGACGATGAAGTTGTGCGGAATGAATGATTGGAATTTTGTGTGCATTATGAGATGAACAAGTGAACACAATTAGCGCGCAACAAATGTCCTGGACTAAAACATGTACATATGTATATGCAAATTTTCTTTTTATTACAATTTTTGAAAGTTTTGCGTGGGGTTCTTTTTTTTTCTCTCCTGTGCTCTTTAAGATGTTTTTTTTTTTTTTTTTGTTGTTGTTGTTTTTAAACGGTCATGCTTTTTATTATTTATATATATATATATATTAAGTAAGGTACGAATAATGATGATTGAAAGGCTACCTTGTCTGTCAACACACCCCCTCCCTCACCCAATCCTATATTTTATCACCGAAACGTTACAACGTGGAAATGTTTACATGTTTGTACTTAATGAACTCTTGTGTCTCAAACAGGATTTATCATGGCATCGAATGGGCAGCCTGCAACTAATAGATATGTTAGATTTAGAGAAATGTTAGTGGCTAGATTGACATATTCATTTGAATGTGGCTTATCAATGTGTGCTATTGTGTTCTTCATCTCAATGTTTTGTTTAGTATTACACTGGGTTATAGCGTTCATCTCTACCGAGATGAACGAGGGGGGAGGGGGGAACAACACCACCCTTGCCCCTGGAACGAAAACAATTCCGACTGTAGGTATCAAAGAAGGTGATTTCTTGATCTGGGATGGTTCACACTTTGTGTGGGGATACTATACTACACCACCCACTGCTGTCCTGTCACAATCGAGAACCAAAAATGTAAATAATGACACAATGTCCCAACCTGGAACATACAACAACCGCACGATCCCTCCCGCCCCAATTTCAAACAACGATCTCTTGTTTATTAAGGAGGATGGAAAAGTGATTATGATGACAGAACACAAGTCCCTATATGAAGAATTAGAAAAGGGGGGTGGGAAGGAGGAAGGGGGGCCTGGTTCTTCACCTACTATAACGAAAAAGTACAGAAGAAGGGAGAAAAGTAGGCGGAGAAGAGAGACTGGTGGACAGGGGTATGATGAGTATTATGGGCTAGGGTTAGACAAAATGGAAGACCCACGACACCCTCACCAAGCAAATAAATGGTATGCAGATATGAGCACAACAGCCAAACAGACAACCAATGAGAGCTGCTATGTCTGCTCGCTTATCCCCCATGCATCAGGCACACCTAAAGTATTGTTGCCACGAGAATTGCCCATTGTGGATGCCCAATGTCTCCTTCATCTCACGCTGTGTAGAATAAGGAACACTTTTCAAGCACACGATGTCTCTTTCAGAATGCTACAGAACAACAAAACGTGCTATTCGCAAGCGTCTGGAGTGATCTGTCTTAAAGAACCTTTCTTTGCAATACAAGGGACACTGTTTTCCGAAAACAAATGGAAAGACGAAGAAGTACTGTGTAAGGCAGAAGCACTGAAAGGTGTCCAACCGGACAAGTTGCGGTGGATGGAAAGAACGTGCTTGCCAATATGGAAAGAACACATCCCTAAACTAACATGGGTAACAGCGATGGAGAAACCCTTCAAGCTACAAAGTGAAATACAAAACGAACTATGTTTCAAGGGAGAAGGAAAAATGGCAATGGGAACGAACAAGAACTGTAACAAAACTCTCACCATCCCAGATATGAAAAAAGGAACAGCAGCACTAATGGACACATACTGGGTATGCGGAAACAAGGCGTACTTGCACCTTCCCCAATCATGGAGTGGTAGCTGCTCAATGGCCACTTTGCATTCAACACTAATGGTGATTCCAGAAAGCCACATTGACAGAAGTAACATGATGAAAGGAGGCTTGAACCAGGATGTAGCTTCTCCAACTACACAAGCGCACCTTTATGTCCTGTCCTCCGGAGGGAAAGGAGAAGAGCTCTCAAGGAACAAGCGAGCCTCGAACTACATATCGCAAGCATCATCTGATTTATTGGCACAGATCCCAGACAGGTATCGCCTGTTCAGCTCCGTGGAAACATTCTTTGCCTCGCTAGTATCAAGTGTCCAAGCAAGAGCAAATGCAAAATGGCTCCAGATCACACGGTGGGAACTGATCCAGTTGGCCAATGACACTGAAGAAGGGTTCAACATAATAAAGGTGGAACTACGAGCTCTGCGACTAATGACCATGCAGAACAGGTATGTTCTAGACCTGTTAACAGCGATCGATGGAGGTGTTTGCCGAAAAATAGGAAGTGCGTGCTGCACGTTCGTACCTTCCGAAGACGCAGAAAATGGGTCCCTGTCCCACGTTATTGAAGCAGTACATAACCTGGGCGAGAAGATGAAAATGGAAGGTGGAGCTGAGGATAGCTCGTGGTTCGACAATATCTTCTCTTGGGTTCCCTCATGGCTTGGAGTGACAATGAAGTTCCTGATACCAATAGTGGTGATCATCCTTGTAATGTTCTGCCTGTGCCAGGTGGGCCTCCGATGTTGTGCTAACGCAGTTCCTAACGGCGCAATGATGATGGTGACAATGGGCAACTCTGGTGGTACAATTAAAGCAACACAAGAAGTACATGTGCAGACAGGAGCAGATAACACCCCCAGGTACCAGTTAGTGCCTATGTGCCGTGATAAGTTCATAGTAGATAAACTATGGCACACCACTATCAAAGAACCACGAGACGTAGAACTGGAATGGTATGAGGAGGTCTGGGTAGATCTGGAAGAAACTGGCGACTGTATATATTTAACATGTACACCAGACGAGTATGCTAGGAGAGGTGAGAGTTTAAGGGGGGTGTGCAGAGCATGGATGCCTATAAAAGGAACCCCTGCATGGGATGACGCAGTGATAGAGGAACAAGAATGTAGAAGATTGGAAGAGCTAAAGAATTCGTTACTTTAGTAACGAAAGGGGGGAAATGTAGGGGAGGAATGGCCACGAGGCCCTCCTCACCTACAGCTTCCTCCCCAGGTGAGGACCATGACTCGGTGGGCGCCCCCTCATGCCACCCGGGCCCAGGTGGAGGAGGATTCACCCGCCGACGACATTGCCCACACGTACCCTTTCCTTGCATTTACCAAAAATTAGTTAGGTCTAGACGCCATCTTGCCTAGCAAACATGGTGTGAGTTCAGCACACTGTAACGAGGCCCCCACCTTTGGAGGGCCTTTCATGCATCTCTGCCGCCTCAGCAGCCCTGGCAGATCCGCTGCGAGCGCGTTCCCATGAGAAAGTCGGAGATGAGCTAAACCCGAGATGCCAACACGGCAACATTCTATCAGTCACAATGTGATATTGCACCCCGTATGACCCAGACCGCAAGGCCGGGGTAACGGGGAAAAAAGCTGAAGCATCACTATCTGAAGAAGGTAGAAAACAATTCAAGTATTGGTATTAATGAACTACCTCTGTTTAAAATGTGAATAAACTATAAAAATGTAACGTTATATGATATCCCTCCAGGTCTGGACTAATGCTGCTATAACCACGGAGAAAGATGTTGACCAAACGTGTAACCCCTATCTGTAAAAGTGTTTTTCAATAGTATGTAGAAACTTGAACTCATATATGTTCTCTGAATCACCCAAAGCGGCGAGCATCAATCTCTGTAGGCCATAACCTAGATATCCCTCGTATAACGTCTAATGTACATACAATACGCACACAATGTAGTGAATATAATGTTAGGTATTGAAAAGGTACCGGAACCGACTGTATTAAAGAAATGTGTAACGAAATTGAAATATATATATGTGTGTCTAAATAACGTCAAAATAAGGCAGAACAGTATAAAACTTCTGCATTCACTGATCAGCAACGCACGAGGAAAATACCTTTGTGGATATATGCAAGGCCATTCCCTCTCCCACCCCACCAAGCCTGCCAGATAAAAAAGCTAAGACTTGTGCCGCGCTCCCTCACCTCCCCCAACCAAGCTGGCGTTACTTCAGAGAGTCAGAGGCCCCGGCGCCGCAACTAAGGCCACAGCCCGCCACCTGTGTTATTTACAGCACGGTAATAAACCCACGGTTGAACCCACTGATCTACCAGCACCCTCTCATAAATCCCACGAACCCCCCAAGAATCCTGACCCCGCGCAAGGACGATCCCCATCATTGGGACAAGACACAGAGACCCATCTATATAATAACTTCCAACGCAGCAGACAGACATGTATCATTCGGCCCAGGCCCCAGAGCCCCGTCCCGCGACCTAAAATACCGGTCAATAGGACACAGGTAAATCTCACCCCAACCGACAACCACCAGACCTCTCACGAGGTGCATTCCTCATGTGTTGTGTTTATTTTATAAGATAAGCTGCTGAAGCGATTTATTAATGAACTTAAATGTCGTTTTCTGAATAACTACAGTGTGCATGGCCTAGGGCAAATGAGACAGGAAAGGTATTCGTCATTGTCACAGGCTGCCCCAGCACATCAACACCACGCGGATGACCTCAAGCCGGCCTGCCAGGCCCAACCCAACCCACGAGGCTGACCAGTGACGTCGTCACGCCAAGACCAACCCCGCTGCAGCAACACCTATAGTTAGTCGACGCCACCCAATCCCAATTAACTTGTGCCCCCTATAGTGTTTAGGTGTTGATGACGTTTTTTGTATTAGAAATACGCCTGTCTTTGCTATTGTCAGACAGAGCGCTCTCGTAGGTTGCAGAGTTCTTTGCATGCCTTATTTTTGGATAAACTCCCACTTACGCTCACCCGCACTCTGTCTTGGCCTTATTCCCACTACGGGAGAGTCCCTTATTGTCTCTCATTGCGGGGAGGATCGTGCTGAATTGGGGGCGCTTCCTTTCAATACCTTCGGGTGACTGTGCGCTCTAGAAGTTATTATAACATAACATAACATAACATATCCTGGCCATGGGATAGTAGTCGAACTGGAATAATGCCTTTAACTTCCTAAAGTAAAAAAATAATTTCAACGACTGATTTGGTTTGGCTACTAAGACTATTGGCGAGAACCAGGGGCTCTGTGATGGTTCTACTACATTGGAAGCCAGCATTTTCTCCACTTCCTGTTCTCTACGGGCCTCTGTAATTTGATAGGGTTTAAAATTGATTTATAAGGAGGAGTATGGATGCAGTGAAAAAAACGTTTAACTCTTCTTGGCTCTCTGTCAAAGACTTCTGAGAACTGGTCTAACAGGGTTTGTATGTCCTGTTTCTTATTGGGTGATAGATCAGCAGGAATTAAACTGATCCAGTCTACTTCATTGTACAGGAGACTGGCCATCAATACAGAAGTAGTTTCATCTGGGTCCTCCCTCCACTCCTTTAACAGGTTGACATGATAAATCTGTGTTTTGGTCCTTCTATCTGTGGCACCCGATAATTACAGGGTCCCCAGTGTTAAGAATTTCATAGGGACCAATGGGAGAGTATTTTATGTTCTGAGGCGGAAAAAAGTACCAACACTTTCTGACCAACAGAAAAGGAACGGGTGATGGGGTTCCGGTCATAGTTGGCTTTTTGATGTTCTTGGGATTGTATGGGAGCGAGGGGTCCCCAGGCCCACTCGCGTCGTACGCTCCTCAGTACGAGGCTTGGACCATGTGCCTCCGGTAGTGAGATTGCCCCTCGCCCTTATGTAAAGTTAACCACGGTGGACCGCTACATAGATGGGACTACTGAGCAGGACACAGGGCATCTATTTTTTGGGCCCCCTTTCGACTCCATCTTGGGTAAACAGGCCTCACTGCGATAGTACAGCAATGTTCAGCTCCCCTTCCACCGCAGCAGCCAAGGACAGAGACACACACACAGACACACCCAAGGCGCGCAGGCAGCTGGCTGGCCCCCAACCTTGCAATCCCCCTGCGAAGGAAAGCTCTGCGCTTCCATTCTCACACAGAAGCCGGAGAAAGTTGCAGCAACCAATATGATACAGTTTTCTTCCTCTGAGATCACTGCTCGCCTGAGAACCAGCATGTGAACCAGAATGAGCTAAGCACTTTCTGCTCGATTCATCCCCATAAACGTGCCAGCCACCCACCCCCATTTTAGAACAATTTATTGCTATCTTGACCCTATGCTCCCAGTAAGGTATTTCTTTCAAGTGCCAGACCCTCATCTGTGCTGCGAAACCCACCGAACACACTCCTTACTAACCTTAAGCATTTTTACTATATATATATATATATATATATATATATATATATATATATATATATATATATATATATATATATATGTTTTTACTTGTACTAATGGGTTTGAAACCTAGGAGAGATGTGAAACACAGCCTGATTCTTTTACATGCACAATAAGGGTCAAGGCCTTCAATTACAAGCCACGAATGACCCAATTGTACTGACAATAATCATTGTGTGTGACTTATGTAGAAATGTGAAAAGTAGCATAAAATGTTTTAGCTAACTTGTTATTTAATGTGTAACATATTAGCTTAGGTAGTGACCACAGTGACCGGACCATGACCTGCGTGGAGCACAAGATATTTGACGTCTGTCATCTCGTCAGCCACTCGGCCAACCAGAAGGAAGAGATGCCACCCACACCTACAGCACCACACCGCCTGGCCAATCGGGTCCATTTAGCATTTTTTGTTAGAGTTACTTTAATTGATATATATACAAGTGTGATGTAATGGGAGGGAGAGGGTTTTTGGGTTATTTCCTAGCTGGAGAAATAAACCATCCTTTGAACTCTTGCAGCCGGGTCTCAGTGCCTCCTTCCCCGACAAGGGGTTGAGTTGGTTATTTTATTTTCTCTCACAAGTAGTAAGCCGGGGAAAGGCACCTACATTTTTGGTGACCCCCGCGACGTGATTTAGAGAGGTGCCTCGAGGCCTGCACCGCCCGGCAGCGAGATCCAGGGTGCCCCCAGCAAAACCATCACCTCCGCAGTTGATCAGACTGTGCACACCAAGAAGAAAGGGTCAAGGGTTCCCGGTTGACGAATACCCGATCGCAAAAGCTGCTCGCCAAGGCAGGCCACGGCTTGGTTGGGGGACAGACTTGAGCGGGGTCCGGCCGTGAGCGGCGACCCTCGGAGTACCTGACTGCACACGTGGAGTCCCGGTTGCAAAGACCCCAAAGGAAGGTAAGGAGAAATACGGGAAGAAGGGAATTAGCAACAAAGGGAAGGTAGTTAAGAATAGGGTCTGCGTGAGTGACGGTGAGGCTTTTCTGATCTATTCTTTATATGGCCATTAGGTGTTGTAAGAAGTGAGAAGAAGAGAAGTGGTATCCTAGCCCGTACGGGGTAGAAGGCGGCGCCGCATAGCATTTGTCCCGACCAAGTGCAGAATAGAGATAAAGAGAAAAATAGTAGGGGTCTCGAGTAGACTCGGAGTAGTTTTTAGAATATTCTTTTTCCGTGGAAGTAAGAAATCTTGAGACATAATAAAGGTGAAAGAGGTGGGGAGTGAATGCGAAATAGTAGGTAGAATAGGGAAGAAGAAAAATCAGGGACAGTAACGGGAATAGGGAAAGAACAAACGCACGCAGGCAGTGCATGTGTATGTTGCATGATTATGTTTGTTGGTCTGCTTTGTGTTGTCTTGTTGAACACGCTCAAGTATTTCAGTACAAGTAATTTGTGATTGATATAAAATAGGCAAAGAAATAAATTGTGAGAGGTGACCAGGTAACACCTCTCAGAAAGCTAATGTGACATATGGTAATTGTGAGCATTGATAAAGAACGTATTATTTCCACATATTGTAACTGACATATCAAGTGAGAGGTGGGAAGAGATTCAAGGGTACCAGAACACACAAGAAAGGAAAAGAAACATTGCCATGAGGGGAGTAACACCACTGGCACATATTTGCCAGCACCTTCCACTATATAGCGACAAGATACAGAAGTATCACGATCAGTGGATCACTGAGATAAAAGGAGACGGGGTTACACCAATTTGGCCAGAAGGAGGGTCATTTGACAAAAGAGTATTGGACCTAGTATCAACACATTTACTAGCACGATATAAAGGGAAACAATTACAGAACCGAAGAGAAGTATTAGATTTATGGCGAATGTTTGAAGAAGTTACCCCCACGGCAGAGGTAGGTACAAGCCAAATGATAGAAAAGCAGAAAAAACCTGAAGAAGTAGGCGGGACACCAAAAGGGGAATGCTCAACAACTACAACCGAAAACGAAGTAACAAAAATCTAACCCTTAATGACTAGGCCAGCGGTAGGGTTTAGTGAACCCCTGTATGTACCATCCACCGCCACTGCTCAGGGCGGGGCAACAGCCCCCGAACCTCCACCATATGACTGACAAAGGAGGCTTGTACGGCCCCACGAGTGCGCCTCCTGTGGACATAGCACGTTTAACAGGTGATTTGAACCGCCAGTTAGCACACGCACAAATGGAAATAACACGGTTAAGAGCTTTATGTGACAAAGGGCAAATGCTGCCAGGGGGAGGGGAGTTACCCCCGCTGTCACTGGCAGATCTCACACCCCCGATAGGGGCAGCAAGCAATGCAACCCCAGCAGCCTCGGTATCAGGGCAATCTATAGCATCACAAGGGACGTCATCACAGCAAAGACAAGAACAAGAGTGGCAGTCAGGACAGTTCCTGTTCGAATTGAATAACAAACCAGTGAGAATTATACTCCCAGATACACCGGAGAGTCAACAAAGTGGAGATTAGGGTGAAAGACAAGAAAGCGAACCCAAGGAAAACTGTAGAGGATAATAACGAGCTAGAGTCAGAAATAGAATAAGTATGGGATGATTTAGATCAATACGAAGAGGCAGCTGCCGCAGAGGGTTCCCCACTGCCAAATTGCCGTTACCCAGACACACTATCACCACCATTATGGCAAGGTAGATTAAGACAACGAACAGGGAGGACAGGAAACATACTGGTAAGTAAAACGAAAAAAGAGAGAATGAGCAAAACGGGAAAGAAACAAACTACAAATGCCACTGATACATAAAGGAGCAGGTAGGCTAAACTATATTCCGTGGGCCCAAATGGACAAAACCAACCTGTTAAAACTCCTCCCCCCGCTGACGGGAGGGGCAGGCAAGTGGATACATGTATTTGAGAAGAACACGGCAGGAGTGCCGTTAGCTATAGGTGATGTGAAAAGCTTATTAGTATCAGCAATCGGGGACCAAGCAGACACAATCTGGGAGAGGGCAGGGTTCCCGGGAGTAACAATGAGCTGTGATCGCCACGATGGATCACCATTCAATAGTGTTCGAGCACAAGTGTGGGATGCTTTGCGGCGTGCATTTCCAGACGTTCCAGATTTACATGCAGTGATGCAGTGCACGATGGAGGAGAACGAGGATCCTGCGCAATTAATTTTGCGAGTGCAAGACTTATGGAGAAGCGAAACTGGTACGGCATGGAATCAATCAACAGCTTTATTTTATTTTATCATTAAAAAGGGGTTGCCAAAGAAGTGCAGAAGGCCTTGGACAAAATAGCTGGGATCGGAGCCAAGGGATGGCCAGAAATTCAGAGCATAATTGTACACCATTGGATGAGGATCAAAGAGAAGGAAAAGGAGGTCACGCAAAAGAGGCTGGCCGACGAAGCAAAATTAGTACAAACGAAATTAGTGAAGGTTGCCGCTATGTCTGCCAGTGTAACCGCAGACAGAGGAAACGAAGGAGAGGAAAACACGGGAGGAAGGCCCGTTGGGATAGCAGCGCAGTGGGTTGGAGAGGACCAAGGACAGTGGAACGGAGAGGAACAGCCATGCCAAGGATCACAGTGGCAGAACAGGTCGGCCCAAGGAAGAGGTGGGTACCGCAGGCAGAGGGGAGGATACGGAGGAATGGGAAACAGAGGGTATGGTGGGCAAGGACCAAGAGGAGGACAACAGGGGTCGTGTTGGAATTGTGGAAGATGGGGACATTATTCACGAGATTGTAGAATGCGAACATTAGAGTATTTTCAGCAACAACAGCAACAGCCCATGAACAATGAACAGGGGTGGGGCTGCCCACACCCAGGTAGCCCTTGTGGAGCTCCAATGGAGAGGGGGGGACAAGACCAGTACTGCTATGACCCCCAAATGCAACAAAGACAGCCAGCCCCACAACAGCAGCAACAGCAGCAGCAGCCACAACAGCAAAACGCACTACAGCCCATGGCGAGACAAAACCCAGTAGGGAACATAAACAATAACCCTTTTGCAGCGGCCGCAAACGGTGCTCCTGCCCCATTCCGTGGCGTAACAGTCATAGGTGAAAATGTTTTTTCAGTGCCAGGTCAGCAAAGATACCAAGACTAGGACAGCCCACAGGGAGCACTTGCGTGTCCAGTCCTATCCACCACACAAAGTGCAAATGAGGAACCACTAGTGGCGGCAGAGATAGAAAACAAGCAGTTTATCTTTATGGTAGACTCTGGAGCAGAAAAATCATGTCTCACAGAAGGGCGGTTTCAGCTCTCGGGAAGAAATTTGGAGACGCAGGTGTTCTCTGGGGCTATTTTAAAAGTTCTTTATACAAAAGATCTTGATGTAACAGTAGGGGGAAAAACAGTGCGCGCACCCTTATTGTATTACGAAGACGCGCCAATGAATTCGATGGGACGAGACTTGCTCAGTAAGTTAAACATGACCATAGCCTTTACTGAAAGAGGGATAGTGTGCTCGACGCCAGGGGTATGCCCCGTACGAGCACTCCTGATAATAAGCACGATTACAAAGGAAGTTGCAGTAAGAGGGATCCCCATTGACATGGACATGTTCGTCTATGGAATACAGGTATAAGCGCGAGTGTTGCCTGAAATAACACAAAAAGAGTGGAGAATACCATCAGACTTCATATTCCGTCCAATCATACCAACAGATGTAGTACCAGGCACAATTATATCTATAGACATTGAGGCAGTTCAAGTTTCCAACAAACACATTGTGGTCATAGGCCTGGACGCGCAGGGACGCGAGTGGAGAAGTGTGCTATGCATAGAGCCAAACATAATGTTAAAAGATGTAACTGATGAAGAATTGTTTACTGATTACGAAGGGGATGGAGAAATAATAATGGAAATAAGCATACCATGTGACATTATGATCCAATACAGAGAAATACACAACCCACTCATGGCTAACATAAAGGCCCCACTGACAATATTTGAGGAAGACATGGCCAGGGTAGCACCTGAAATTTGGACTATAGGGCCACACAATGTGGGATTGTTGCATGAGGTGACTCCCATAAAGATAAAATTGAAACCAGGTGCCCTCCCACCCAGAGTGAAACAATACCCAATATCCAAAGAAGCAGAGGAAGGTATTAGAGAAACAGTGAATGCACTCTTAAACCAAGGTATCTTAGTGCCATCAACCTCCCCATGCAACACAGCGATTTTTCCGATTAAAAAAGCGAAAGGAGGGGCGTGGAGAATGGTCCAGGACCTCTGCCCATTCAATGACGTCATCCAAAAAGAGTTCCCATTAGTGCCTAACCCGGCATCAATATTGTGCAGTATACCAAAAGAGGCAACTTGCTTCACTGTCATTGATCTGAAAAATGCCTTTTTCTCTGTGCCACTCGCACCAGAGTCGCAGTACCTTGCAGCCTTTACATTAGGAAACAGCAGATATGAACACCGCAGACTCCCACAGGGGTATTGCGAGAGCCCAAGCATTTTTAACAGGATACTACGAGAAGACATCGGCAACATAGATGTAGGGAGCACCATTATACAATACGTAGACGATTTACTCGTCTGCAGCAAAATAGAAGAAGAGTGTAGAGAAGACTCGATAACACTGCTTAACGTATTGGCTGCCAAGGGATACAAGGTGGACAAAGGAAAGTTACAATACTGCCTTGCAGACGTTGTATATCTTGGCCAGCAAATATCTAAAGACGGAAAAAGAATATTACCAGACAGAGCAGCGGCCATTCGACACATCATACCAAAAACAGTGAAGGACATGCAGAAATTTCTTGGCATATGTAACTATTGCCGAGCATGGATTCTCGATTACGCAGCATACACACAGCCAATGCTACAAGCACTGAAGGAAGCACAGAAAAACAGAGCCCCAATAAAATGGACAAAGGAGACAATTTCCCAATTCTCCCGATTAAAAGACCTTATTTCAGACGCCCCAGTCCTTGCAAATCCAGATTATGAAAGGGAATTTTTCCTGTTTTCACACAGCAATGGAACATTGATGACAGCAGTATTGACACAAAAGACATCGCTAGACCACAAACCATTAGCGTACTACAGTGGAATATTAGACCCAGTAATGCAGGGACATTTCGCTTGCGAACAGGCCCTCGCTGCAGCGGACTTTGCCATTGAGAAAAGTGCCACGATCGTAATGGGATGTTCAGTGACGCTATATGCGGAACACTCATTATTTGCTATCTTGGAAAGATCAAAATCTACTCTCACAACACAGAGAGCATCTGCTTATGAAATAATAATATCAAGTCCAAATGTACATGTGGTCAGGTGCAAGACAGTGAACCCCGCCACATTCATTGCAGAGCCATGTACAACTGAGGATTTACAGGAACATGATTGTAGCACGTAAGAGGGAGAGGGCGATGACATTCCCAAAGCAAGAGAAAATCCCCTTACAGAAGGAGAAATTTATTTCATAGACGGGTCAGCATCCATAAACTCAGAGACAGGAGAGAAACATGTGGGGATGGCAGTAGTGCGCATGGAAGAAGACACATACAAAGTGATTGTTCAAAAGCGCCTCCCCTGACATTACTCTGCGCAAGCAGCCGAACTGACCGCACTAATCAGCGCGTTATACACAGCCAAAGATTGTGCCGTAACAATATATTCAGACTCAGCTTACGCCGCCACCACAGTTCACTCAGGGTTATCACGTTGGCGAAGGAGAGGGTTCAGAAGAGCAGACGGGTCCCCCGTACAACATGCCACGTTGCTAAATGAACTAATAGAAGTTTTAGCAGAGCCATCAGTAGTAGCGGAGGTTAAATGCCAAGCCCATACCAATAAAACAGACACCGTCTCGTTGGGGAACGCGGCAGCTGACGCAGCAGCGAAGGAAGCCTCATACTTCAATAAGACACCAACATCAGAGTAAATTGTAAAAACAACCACAGCAGAACAACCAGCAGAAGCATACAGTAACACAACCATAGCACAATTGATAGAACTCCATAGAAGGGCCCCACCGGAAGAGCTGGAGTTCTGGGGCAAACGAGGATGTAAACAATCAGCCACAGATCTCATTTGGAGACAGGAAACGACAGGCAAGGTAGTGATGCCTGTAGAATTATTAGAAGTAGCATTCCAACAACTGCATTTCCCAGCTCACGTTGCAAAACAACACATCGCCTCAGATATTCAGGAGGATTGGTTTGTTCCTAATCTGCACGAATACTTGTCTAAATTTGTGATTGAATGTACTACATGCCAAACTTACAATTCAGGAATGACATTACAAACTCTGCGTGGCACTTTGCCACGCCCTACAGGTCCATTTAGAGAACTACATATCGACTACGCCGATATGGGAGAAAGATGTAATGGAGCAAGAAGCTTGATTGTGGTGGTATGCCCTTTTTCACGGTGGGTAGAAGCGGGGCCCTGTCCCCATCCTGATGCAAAATGTGCTGCCAAGTTCCTTGTGCGAGAAGTATTCTCGCGGTGGGGAATATGTGACGTGATCCGTTCAGACAACGGCACGCACTTTGTGAATGATCTCCCTTCTGGGGGTGAAACATAAACTATGTTCAATTTATCATCCAATGGCCATTGGAGTTGTGGAAAGGATCAACGGGCTGCTCAAAAGCAATTTATCGAAATTATGCAGCACGTTGAAAAAAAATTGGGTATACTGTCTGCCCCTAGCACTGTTCCAACTCAGAAATCAACCGTGCAAGGATCACCATTTAAGCCCGCACGAAATCGTGACGGGGAGAAGAATGCACACGCCACTCTCTCCTGTTAGGAGGGCGTCTGATGCGCACAGGGCTGCCACAGTGCTGGGAGAAGAGTTTAAGGAATACCTAGCACAGCTAACGCGCGCAGTACGCAGCATAGCAAAACAAATTGCTTCGCCATTTACTGAAGATGTAGCAACAGACACCTACATGCCAGCAGCAGATAGCCCGGAGGGGCCTTTAATGCCAGGGGAATACATCTATGTTAGAATCTTTGTAAGAAGGTGGAATTCAGCAGGATTTCATGGCCCATACACAGTGGTGTACAGCACCCCAACTGCAGTTAAAGTGAAGGGGTTGAAATACTGGGTGCACCTCTCAGACGTGAGAAGGGCGCACAGTGTCGCACTTCCCCAAAATGAAACCGACTGTGTGGATGCCATCGCTAGCACAGTCTGACATGATGAAAACTGCAACTTAAACAGGGAAAGTATAGTGGAAAAGCAAAATGTTTTTACATATTCTGTCTGTCTCTCTCTCTCTCTCTCTCTCTCTCTCTCTCTCTCTTCTTTTATCTTTTTTTCTCATACGAATCATGTTATTTTTTCTATTTTTCTTCATTATTTTTAAGATAAATGCCTAATTGAGCAAAGAGATGAAAAAGAATGAACAATTACAAATATGTTTCTTTTCATGATGACTTAACGAATTTGTCTCGCCCACATAGGTTCAACATGAGCCAATGCGACGAAACGGCTGAGCAGGCTGAGATGTTAGATAAAAATAGGGATGCCACTAGGGTCAGTAGATTAAGTAATGTAGAATGTGTTATAAAATATGCTGCCATACTATTTGCAATAATGATGTTTTATTTTATTTGGTATAATGTTGTTTTATTCGTGGCAAATGAAATGAACAAAGGGGGAGCGGGGCTAACATGACCAACCCAGGGTCTAAACTAATATGGACTGGAGCAACGACTATTTTGAAGGACACTTATAACATTGAATCGAATAGTATAAATAAAACGTCACCCTATGAACAATTGTATGTAAACAAAACTGCTATTCCATTGTTGAGTAATACTATGGCCAAGGAAATAGAGCTTGGATGGAATGTAAATGACGATTACTATTGGTTGACTAACTCCAGAAATACAAGCATACACACACACACGGCACCAGAAACCACTACTGAACACACACATTTCACCATGAACAACATTGAGGATGCATGGTCCAGAATATTCCCACTGCAATATCAACAAGTTAGTACCCAATTAAAAAACAAAAGGAGGAGAAAAAGGGGGGCGGGAAAAAACAGATATGATATTTATCACAATCTGGGGTTAGATGAAATAGAGACCCCCGACACCCTGACCAATCAAATAAATGGTATTCAGCCATGAGCACCGCAGCAAAGCAATCAAGTAATGAAAGTTGCTACATGTGCTCACTTATTCCTCATGCAACTGGAACCCCAAAAATGTTAATCCCACAGGAAGTACACTTGTCTGAGGCCCAATGTTTGATTCATCTGATGCTGTGTAGAATAAAAAAGACATTTCAAGCACACACAGTCGCTATGGAAAAATTGGAAAACGAACAAACTTGCACCAGCAGACAACAAGGCGTAATCTGCCCCCAAGAGCCATCTTTCATCATAAAAGGGACAAGGTATGCAGACGACAAGTGGCATGATGAAACGATTAAATGCAAAGCTGAGGGGCTTCGAGGGCTGCCAGACGAAACATACGAGTGGGCAAAAGAAACGTGCATCCCCATCTGGTCACAGCATATCACCAAGCTGACATGGGTCACACCCCTGGAGAGGCCCATAAAGGTTCAAAGGGAAATACCGCACAAACTTTGCTTCCGTGGAGAAGGGAAGGTGAATATGGGAACCGCACAGCAGTGCAATAAGACTATAATAATACCAGATATGAAAAAAGGCACTGCTGCATTAATGGACATATACTGGATCTGTGGCATTCAAGCTTACCTGCATCTCCCAGCATTCTGGAGGGGCACTTGTGCCCTAGCCACACTTCACTCAGCATTAATAGTGATACCAGAGAGCCACGTTCAGTTTACAGCAAGGCCTTCGGCTGACAGTTCGACAGCAGGCCAATCGGCTGAACCATCGACAGCGCCCGATGAGACAATCCCAGTATACGGACTATTGTCAGAAGAAACCATGAAAACCAAGTTATCACGCAGAAAAAGATCCAATTATATTTCGTCCAAATCATCAGAACTCCTTGCTGAAATCCCGCAGCAGTACAGGCTTTTCTCATCTGCAGAGACATTTTTTGCATCATTTCTAGCACCAGGTGTTCAAGCAAGGACAAACGCGAAATGGCTGCAGATAACACGCTGGGAGCTTATCCCGCTGGCTAACGACACTGAAGAAGGATTCAACATCATAAAAATAGAGCTCTGTGCACTGCGCCTGATGACGATGCAAAACAGATATGTCTTAGATCTTATCACGGCGATGGACGGTGGTGTTTGCAAAGAAATTGGGGGGGCGTGTTGCACGTTCGTACCAACTTCAGATGCTGATAACGGGACACTGTCACACGTGATAACAGCAGTGCATAATTTAGAAGAAAGAATGAGAGCAGAAGGTGGAGCAGATAACGACACGTGGTTCAACAATCTGTTCAGCTGGATACCATCATGGGTGAACATAGCAGCGAAGATACTCATTCCCATTATTGTCTTTCTTCTCCTAATATTCTGTGTGTGCCAACTGGGACTAAGATGCTGTGAAAATAATATGCCTAATTCAGCGATGATGATGGTAACAGTGGGCCGACAGACAACGGTGGCTACCATGATAGATGCCCAAGTACAAACTGGAGAATACACCACACCGCAGTATAGAATGACTGCCATCTATAGGCAGTATGGGGACGTGGTCGATAGTCTACATCACACTACCATTAAAGAACCAAAGAACTTGCTGTGGTATAACGAGGTTTGGATAGATTTAGATGGGGATGGTGGAATATACTTAATGGTCACCCCAGAAGAATACGCAAGAAAAGGTAACAGCTTAAGAAGTGTGTGTAAAGCATGGATGCCAATAAAGGGTACACCTGCTTGGGATGAGGCTGTGGCTGAAGCTGAGAGCTACCGAAGGGAGAATGGAAAGAACAAAATAAGTAGTTTGTTACTTTAGATGTAACGAAAGGGGGGAATGTATGGGAGCGAGGGGTCCCCAGGCCCCCTTGCGTCGTACGCTCCTCAGTACGAGGCTTGGACCATGTGCCTCCGGTAGTGGGATTGCCCCTCGCCCTTATGTAAAGTTAACCACAGTTGACCGCTACATAGATGGGACTACTGAGCAGGACACAGGGCATCCATCTTTTGTGCCCCCTTTCGACTCCATCTTGGGTAAACAGGCCTCACTGCGATAGTACAGCAATGTTCAGCTCCCCTTCCACCGCAGCAGCCAAGGACAGAGACACACACACACACCCAAGGCGTGCAGGCAGCTAGCTGGCTGGCCCCCACCCTTGCACTCCCCCTGCGAAGGAAAGCTCTGCGCTTCCATTCTCACGCAGAAGCCGGAGAAAGTTGCAACAACCAATATGATACAGTTTTCTTCCTCTGAGATCACTGCTCGCCTGAGAACCAGCATGTGAACCAGAATGAGCTAAGCACTTTCTGCTCAATTCATCCCCATAAACGTGCCAGCCACCCACCCCCATTTTGGAACAATTTATTGCTATCTTGACCCTACGCCCCCAGTAAGGTATTTCTTTCAAGTGCCAGACCCTCGCCTGTGCTGCGAAACTCACCCAACACACTCCTTACTAACCTTAAGCATTTTTACTATATATATATATATATATATATATATATATATATATATATATATATATATATATATATATATGTTTTTACTTGTACTAATGGGTTTGAAACCTAGGAGAGATGTGAAACACAGCCTGATTCTTTTACATGCACAATAGGGGTCAAGGCCTTCAATTACAAGCCACGAATGACCCAATTGTACTGACAATAATTATTGTGTGTGATATATGTAGAAATGTGAAAAGTAGCATAAAATGTTTTAGATAATTTGTTATTTAATGTGTAACATATTAGCTTAGGTAGTGACCACAGTGACCGGACCCTGACCTGCGTGGAGCACAAGATATTTGACATCCGTCATCTTGTCAGCCACTCAGCCAACCAGAAGGAAGAGATGCCACCCACACCTACAGCACCACACCGCCTGGCCAATCGGGTCCATTTAGCATTTTTTGTTAGAGTTACTTTAATTGATATATATACAAGTGTGATGTAATGGGAGGGAGAGGGTTTTTTGGGTTATTTCCTAGCTGGAGAAATAAACCATCCTTTGAACTCTTGCAGCCGGGTGTCAGTGCCTCCTTCCCCGACAAGGGGTTGTGTCGGTTATTTTATTTTCTCTCACACGTAGTAAGCCGGGGAAAGGCACCTACAGGATTTACTAAGATGTGAGTATACTATAAATCTAACTAAGGCCATATGTTCCTTTAGACGTTGTGCAGTCTTGGGTAAAAAGTAACATGGCCTCTTCTTGTTCTTCCTACGTTTCTGTTAGCATACCGAGAACATCCCTAGGGTCTCGTCCATATAAAAGCTTGGATGGTGAGTAACCTAGGGAGGCTTGGGTGGTTTCCGAACAGCAAACAGGGCCTACGATTTCAGAGTGTCCCAATTTCTCCCATCGGCTTCGACTAACTTTTTGAGGACAGTTTTCAAGGTTTTATTAAATCGTTCTACTAACCCATCAGTTTGTGGGTGATACACTGAAGATCTGATGGTTTTGATCTGTAGAACATCTTTTACTTCAACCGTAAGGAAAGATGTTGCAAGGTCAGTCAGGATTTCTTTAGGAAAACCTACTTGAGACAAGAAGGGAATGAGGAGTTTAAGGATTTGTTGTGTAGTGTTAGACCTCAAAGGGAAAGCCTATGGATAACTGGTGGCAAAATCTAATATCTCTAAGATATATCGGTTTCCCAGTTTGGAAGGTTCCAGAGGGCCAACAATGTTCCTTCCTATTCTTGAAAAAGGAACAGCAATAATGGGGAGTGGTTGTAAAGGAATTGGTAGGCAAGTAGGAGTACTGGTTTTCTGACAGAATGGACAAGTCAGAACTAAGTTTGTAATCTCTGCATATACGCCTGGCCTGTAAAAGCGGTTCAATATTTGTGCCCGTGTCTTAGCGGCCTCTAAATGTCTGGCTGGTCGGGTGCAATTTCTAGAACCATTCTCCTATGGCTGTATGGTACTACAATTTAGGAGCGGGGAGTCCCATCTGGTCAGACATCACCCCTAAGTATAATAAACCATGCTTAAGAAAAAAAAAAGACCTTCTTTTGTTCTTCTTTCTTCCGCGAGAATGACCTTGAGGAGGGCGCCTCTGCTAACACTGGGTCATTGCGCTGTGTGAAGGCCAAATATGGGATGAGTCCTGTGTCATCTTAACCGAGGGGAATCCTTTTCACCTGAGAGGCAATTACTGGTTCTATATCTGCTTCCCCAAAGCCTTTGGCTCCTCTCTCAGTATCTTTTAGTTCAGTTTTTTCTATTTTTCTGGGGAACAGGGCTTTTTCTAAAATACCGTGAGCTCCTCTGTCCCAGGCTTAAGGTAATAGAATTGTTTGCCATTATTGTGTAGTAATATTTTGACATCCGCTCTAAATTCTGGGTCTGATGTAAGTCCCAGAGGAAGGGAAATGGTTCTTAATCTGCCGGTATCAAATTGTATTTCACCAGGTTCTAGGGCTGCGTCCCTACTACTTGAGTGATCAAATCCTATTGATTCCTTAGTGGCCACTGAGAGGGTACTAGCATGCTCACTAAGTATGGTAAAAGTGAGGGTCCCAAAGTTTGTATCAACCAGGTCTGATCCCACATCTGACACCATATATAAGGGTGCAGAAGTAAGGTTCCGATACAATGGTGGCATATTTTTGGGTACACACTTTTATAAATCAAGAAAGGGTTGAAAAAATGTCACTCTATCCCTAAAGCTAGGAGGGGATTCCCTGCCTCAAAGAAAATGAGTGAAATTGTCAGGCTGCCAAAAACTAAAAGGTCTCAAAAGCTACCTCTGCCCGTAACACTAATAACTTAAATCAATTGTGTAAATATGATTTCTTCCCAAAGTAAAGTGTTCATTATTGGTGGCTCAGTGGACTAATGCATCCACTACAGGGGCCTGTGTTTGACCTCATGGTCACAGGTTCGAATCTCGGCAGGTCCACGCAGCCCTTTATCCTTCCGAAGTCGATAAAATGAGTACCATTAAGTTGGGTAACAAACATCTGTTATCTGTCAATAGCACCAAGATTCCCCTCTCGGGGTGAACGTGCACTGTACAAATACACCTGTTATGTTATGGTAGTTCCAACCAACAGAAAAGTTCCCAGACTCTTGGATAATCAAAACAGATTAAATAAACAATGTTCACAAATATAATACTCCAAGGCTAGGGCCGTGCTCCTTTCCCCAAGCCGACTTCTTATTCTACTTTTCTTCCTTTTGGGTGCCTGAGCCCCGTATCCTCTTAGATAAATGTCACTAGGCAATTCATAAGGATATGTGTCATGGTAATGAATTCAGGGGCACAGGCATGCAGGGGTTGCATGCACAGGAGACCTTGGTGGACACTGTCCTGGTGCCTTTGGCACGATACTCATGAACAAAAGTAAACAAGAACATCCATTTAACACCAAAAAACTTTTATTATGGACATATCACTTCAGATGCATTAACCTTGAACATTCCATCCATTAAGCAGGATGCATTAAGCTTGAACATTCCTTCCATTAAGCAGACCAAAGTGTATTCTTGGGTGTGACTGTTAATGGATTGCCTTTGCACGTGCTCACTCTCTAGGAGTGGCCGGGTGTGGCTGGTAAGTCGGCCCTAATGGGCGTGCCCACGATCTCAGCTATATAAGCTGCCCCGATCCTCAAGACAGATGCTTTGCGTTATTCTGCACTTGCAAGCAGCGTAACGCTCACCGTCGCCTGAGGTCAGACTTACCTTTGAAGATCCTGCTTCCTGGACATCCTGCTTCCTGCCAGCAAACTTACCAAATGGGGGAAGCTGTTCTTACCTGTACATCTCTTCGGCGAACCAAGTATTCATCTTTACACTTTCCGGAATGCCGAAAATCTTCATCTTGGCACCGCAGCACGACACGCTCCATCGTCGACAGCAGCGCCTGCAAGGAAAAACAGAAGACAAGGTTAGACATCGAAAAAACAGTCAGTTTAAAGTTGCGCTTCGCCATACTTCACGCTTTCCTTAAACCATCATTTACCTGCTGTAGAACATTGCGGTAGCATCCATCTTCCATCTGGCCGTGTCTCGCATCTAACAGCTGCATTGAGGCCGCATTTCCATCTAAGGGAAGAAAACAGAAGAGATATTATTGCGGGCATAAATAGGAGCAACATATAAAGACATTAAACAGAACAAACAGCATCACAAGAGCTCAAGAAAGACTTACCAATCATAAGGAGAAGCATAGTCGCAGCTGGACTGGACTAATCCGTATCAGAGATCAGTGAAGGAACTAGATCCCATTTGACGCGCCCCTGCCAGAAGTAGCAGGACGGAGAGCTTATCCTTCTATAATTCACAGGTGAGCTTTATGGGCCGGCGTATGCTCACAGAAACCGTACTTTGGGGTGAAGGGTTCGAGAGGTACAACAATCACAGATTGGCGCACTCACACACTCTTATCTCCACGCAGGAGCAATATCACCACGTACCAACGCTCACAGCTTTTCTATTGAGGAAGAGGCCTTAAGGGGGTGATTCAAGTTCAGGGAGGGCTGCAACCATGCCCCAATGCCTCTGCAGAGACCAGGTGAGCGTAACAGAATGCGAAGCCTCTAATACTCTCTCCCTGGGCGTTATAGAAACTTCAGAAACAGATCAGTTAGCCCTCTTACTAGAGGAATTACGGGCTGAAGTACATGCTTCAAGACAGGAAACCAATGCCTTACAGAGGGATCTTATTTTAACTCGAGAAAGAACGGATGAATTGGCAAGACAAATGCTACAAGCACAAGCAGGACAGGTTCCACTGCCTGGAGTGACCCATTCTTCTCATTCTTCCACACCACAACAATCAACACCGGTTCAGGTGGTTCTTCCAGGAGCAGTGCCTCTAGCCCCTCCTGAATGCTTCATCGGTGACCCAAACAAGTTCACTGTATTTATGAACCAATGTCGCCTTCATTTCTTGTGCAGACCAGGATCCTTTCCTAATGACCAATCCAAATTGGCGTTTGTACTCTCATATTTAGGAGGTAGTGCAGAGGACTGGTCTATACCTTTGGTAAATCAAGATGACCCTTTACTCCGGAACTTTGGGAATTTCCAACACGAGATGGAGAAATTGTTTGCCCGTCATACTCAAGGACAAGCTCTGGACAACGAGTTGTCACTCAGATAAGGGAGTCAAGACCTATTAACCTATATTGCAACCTTCAATCGTCTCATAGCCCAGACCAACTGGCCAGAAGAGAAGAGGACTACACTCTTTTACCGAGGGTTATGTGGAGAATTTAAGGATGTGTTGGCGCAAGTGGTGAATCCACCTGAGAGGTGTGCAGACTACATAGACCTGACGGTGCAACTTGATCATAGGTTGCAGAATCGGAAAATGGATCGAGCTAGATCAGAGGGACGGTCAGTTTACATACGACCTTGTGAGAATCAGAATAAACCACATGGACAGTCTCAGCCAATGCAAATTGGTGGATTACGAAGTCCCCTTACCAAAGCAGAAAGGGAAAAAAGAAGACAACAACAGCTTTGCTTATATTGTGGACAAGCAGGTCACTTCCTCCGTGACTACCCGGTAAAACCACCCACGAAAACGGTTGGGGCAACAGACAAAACTGATGAAGAAGAAGACAGACCTCGGGAAACGCCAATACCCGGCAAGTGTAGGGGTCCGCTTGTCGAGCATGAAAAAGGAATCCGTACAGACCTAACATCTAGTCCTTCCAGTGCTTTTGGTGAATCATAAGCAACCATCAAAAACACATGCCTTGGAGGCATACATTGATTGTGGAGCTGTGCGTAACTACATTGATCAAGATTTGGCTCTCCGAATAGGCCTTCCTCTCCAACAGAAGCAGAAATCGGAAAACATCACTGCTGTGGATGGTTCTCAGCAATCATCCGGCCCGGTGACACAATACACCGAGAAAGTCAAGCTTCTGTGTCAGGACGGGCATCAAGAGGACATTAATTTTGATCTCATCGGTGCTCCTCAGTTCCAGATGATATTGGGAATGCCCTGGCTGGAGACCCACAATCCTAGGATCGACTGGCGAAAACGAGTTCTGACATTTCTTCATGATTGTGTCGACACATGTTACAAAAAAGATGACACCAATCTGAAACCGAAGAAAGGAATTGTGTTGGGCCTCATCAGCTCCTTACAACCTGAATACCAAGATGACCAGGATGTCTGCAAAATGGAGCAAGCCAACGTTCTGCCCCCCCACAGACCCTACGATTGTCAAACAGATCTTGTACCCGGAGTCCAGATCCCTTGTAGCCGAATTTACGCTCTGACAGAACAAGAAAATCAGCGTTTAGAACTTACCTGAATAAGTACCTGGCGAACGGTTTCATTCGCCCGTCCAAGTCACCTGCCTCCTTGCCCTTATTCTTCGTGCCTAAAAAGGAGGGGGACTTAAGAACTTGCATCGACTATAGAGCCATCCATCAGATCACAGTAAAAAATCGATATTCTTTACCACTTATACCAGAGCTCCTGAACCAAGTGAAACATGCTCAAATCTACACAAAACTGGATTTAAGAGGAGCATACCACCTTGTAAGAGTAAAAGAGGGAGACAAGTGGAAAACGGCCTTCCGCACGAAGTATGCCTCTTTGAATACCAGGTCATGCCCTTCGGGCTATGGAATGCCCCTGCGGTGTTCCAATTCTTTATGAATGATGTACTCCGTGAACTACTGGACGTTTGCGCTCTTGTTTACATTGACGACATTCTTATCTACTCAAATTCCATGGAAGAACATGTAGGCCATGTCCGGGCAGTCTTAGAGAAGCTTCGACAACACCAATTGTATGCCAAGTTGGAAACAATTTTTTTCCATGTAACCGAGGTCGAGTTTCTCGGTTTCATGCTCACACCACAAGGCGTACATATGGAAACACGAAAGGTGGATGTAATCCTCCAATGGCCCTCACCAACATCCACGAAAGGAGTGCAAAGCGTGTTCGGATTTGCCAACTTTTACCGTCGGTTTATACCTGGGTTTTCACAAATTGTACATCCAATTACCTCCTTGTTAACGAAAAATCAAAAGTTCCATTGGTCGACAGAAGCTGAAGAAGCCTTCCAGAAGTTGAAACTAGCATTCACTACAGCACCAGTCCTTCGACACCCACAACCAGACCTACCTTACATAGTTGAGACAGATGCTTCAAAAATAGCCATGGGAGCAGTATTGTCCCAACGAGACCCTGAAACAGGGCAACTACAACCCGTTGCATTCTGGTCCCGCAAATTTTCAGCCCCCGAGTTGAACTACGCAATCACAGATAAGGAATTACTGGCGATTAAAGCAGCATTCAAGGCCTGGAGACATTACCTTCTTGGGGCGAGACATACGGTCACTGTCATCACGGACCACGTAACTTGCAATACTTGAAAACCGCCAAAGCACAATCCTCGTGTCAACTTTGTTGGGCTCTCTTTTTTGCGTAATACGATTTTATTATCACTTATAGACCTGGAGTACGCAATGGGAAAGCAGATGCTCTATCACGCATGAGTGAAGAAAAAGAGGCTTTTACAGCATCCGACCCCATGGCCATAATTCCTGAGGTAAGGATTCAAACCAGAATAGCTGCCGCCACGTGTGTGGAAGACCAAAGAACCAGTTTGCAATCACCGATGGATCAATCAACACAACAGTACACCATCGAAGACAATCTACCGTATTTCCAAGGACCATTATATGTCCAAGACCAAGAACTGCAAAAGCAAATCATCACAAATTACCACGATTCATTAGTGGAAGGACACCCAGGGATAGACAAAACTCAGGCTAAGTGAAAACAAAACTACTGGTGGCCAACCTGGCGAAAAGGCATTGCCCAATTAATTGAAACCTACGGTGTCTGTGTACAACACAAGTATCAGAAACAGAACCCTGCTGGCTTACTACATCCCCTAACAGTAGCGCCAGCACCTTGGCATACCCTGTTGATGCACTTCATCACGGATCTTCCACCCTGCAATGGATACAACACCATATTAGTTGTTGTGGATTTATTCTCCAAAATGGCCCATTTTATCCCTCTGAAGGGACTCTCAACTGCGTCAACTCTCGCTTCTGTATTCCTAGAGCAAATTGTTTGATTGCATGGATTTCCATCAATATTAGTACATGATCGTGGAACGCAATTTGTTTCTGCCTTTTGGAGAAAGTGTTGTACGATTGCCAAAATCGATCTCGGGTTGTCCACAAGCCATCACCCTCAAACTGATGGGCAAACTGAATGAACCAACCAAACTTTAGAGCAATATCTCAGGTGTATGTTGCAACAGTCTGAGGATTCTTGGAAAAATATACTCTGGATAGCTGAGTATGCATACAGCAACTCAGTTCACACAAGCAAAGGGCAAACTCTGTTCTACACTGTGCATGGAAGACATCCGAGGACATCAGTATTTGTGCACGTTAGACATCCGAGGACATCAGTATTTGATCCACCCGATACCCTGGAAATGCCAGCCATAAAAAACTTGCATAAAACCATCACTCAGGTTCTTAAGGAGGCGACAGAGCATCTGACCAAGGCTAAGGAAAGACAAAAACTGTTTGCTGATCGACATCGGAGGGAAGCTCCCGCCTACCAGATTGGAGAAAAGGTGTGGTTAGCATCCAAATATATTCCCCTGAAGGGGCCAAGAGCTTTCTGCCCAAGATACCTAGGCCCCTATACTATAAAGTCCATAATCAATCCTGTCGCCATGAAATTGGAGTTACCATCTCACATGAAAATTCACCCCGTATTTCATGTCTCTCTCCTCAAACCAATGAAGTCCAATACACGGCTTAGTTCTCCGCCAGAGCCCGAAGTAATAGATGGAGAACCAGAATATGAAGTCAAATCCATACTGGACTCCAAGGTGGTTTGATCAAAATTGTATTACCTAATTGACTGGAAAGGTTACACACCTCAAGGCCGAACTTGGGAACCAAGTGAACACGTCCATGCTCCGCGTTTAATCAGACAGTTGCATCGCAATAATCCCACCAAACCAGGACCGGGAGGAGAAGCACCCTTGATAGGGGCCCTTAGGGGGAGTGCTCTCATGGTCATGAAGTCAGGGGCACAGTGTTCTGATCTTGGTGGTCAGCCTTGATGGTCGTGCAGCTATAAACTACCTCCGTCCCCAAGTACCGCTCGAGCAGGTATAGAATACGGCCCTAGCAATCTTTGAGGCCACAGGTGTGGAGTGGTGCCGTCAGTCTGATACCGGGAACACCGGAAGGACCCCTGAATGCTGTAAAGCAAAGGTTAGGATCAGGTATACTTTGAAAGGAATGGCAGTGCAAGCAAACAAGGTAAAATGACAAAGCTTACCCCGTGGATGGTAGAACTGGTGGGAAACCTGAATGGGCAGCAAGGGAAGACAGACAGCAGGCTGGGATGTACTGCAGTTCCTCCAACCCACACCTGCAGCAAGAACGTGACCAGTTAGCGAGCCAATCCAAGGTCCAGGTAGTGAGCCCAATAGTTAGTGAACCCCAAGTGGTTCAGGAGGCAAAGCGTGATAAACAGGAATCGTGTGGTTCGTAGTTCGCCAAGACAAAAGGGTAATCCAGAGCAGTACCAGGGCCAGAAAGGGAGGTCAAGAGTTCCAAGGGTCCAGAAGATACGTCAAGTCCAGAGGAAAATCCAATACAAGTCCAAAGCAACGTTCCGTGGTCGAGTTCCAAACTGTAGCAAGAAGAAATGAGTAACGCCGAACAGGTCTCTGGTAGAAACAGCTGTGAAGCGCTGAGCGTTTCCTCTCGGCTCCTTTTGTGATGGAAATTGAGGTCACGTGACAAGGCACGTGACCGCACAGGAGCGTCACGTGAGGCCGGACGCCAGCAGTGATTGGTGTTGCCCAGTGTGTGGACGCCGGCGTCGGCGGCAGACGAAGAACCCGTGACTAATCACGTGATCGCCTGAGCGAGACGCGATCGGGTTCTCCAGTGCGCAGGAGCTGGAGCCGACGGCCCCGGAGCCGTCGGGCATGGATGAGACGCCAGGGCAAGCGCCAACACGGAAATGGGCGGAAGGAGTTGGTCATGCCCCCTCTGACATCCCGCCGGCAGTGTCTTCCCCGTTGGTGTGGGTGGTGTTTATGGGAACGGATGGTGTCGGGTAAGTGTCGGAAGGAGGGCAAGATTGAGGACGTGACACACAGGCATGCAGGGGTCGCATGCACAGGAGACCTGGGTGGACACTATCCTGACGCCTTTGGCACCAGACTCATGAACAAAAGTAAACAAGAACATCCATTTAACACCAAAAAGCTTTTATTATGGACATAGCACTTCAGATGCATTAACCTTGAACATTCCATCCATTAAGCAGGATGCATTAACCTTGAACATTCCATCCATTAAGCAGCCCCAAGTGTATTCTTGGGTGTGGCTGCTAATGGATTGCGTTTGCACGTGCTCACTCTCTAGGAATGGCAGGGTGTGGCTGGTAAGCCGGCCTAATGGGCGTGCCCACGATCTCAACTATATAAACTGCCCCGATCCTCAAGACAGACGCTTTGCGTTATTCTGCAATTGCAAGCAGCTCATGCTCACGGTCGCCTGAGGTCAGACTTACCTTTGAAGATCCTGCTTCCTGGACATCCTGCTTCCTGCCAGCATACTTACCAACTGGGGGAAGCTGTTCTTACCTGTACATCTCTTTGGCGAACCAAGTATTCATCTTTACACTTTCCGGGGCCGAAATCTTCATCTTGGCACCGCAGCACGCCACTCTCCATCGTCGACAGCAGCGCCTGCAAGGAAAAACAGAAGACAAGGTTAGACATCGAAAAAACAGTCAGTTTAAGGTTGCGTTTCGCCATACTTCGCGCTTTCCTTAAACCATCACTTACCTGCTGTCGAACATTGCGGTAGCATCCATCTTCCATCCGGCCGCGTCTCGAAGCTGCATTGAGGCCGCATTTCCATCTAAGGGAAGAAAACAGAAGAGAGACATTATTGCGGGCATAAATAGGAGCAACATATAAAGACATTAAACAGAACAAACAGCATCACAAGAGCTCAAGAAAGACTTACCAATCATAAGGGGAAGCATAGTCGCAGCTGGACTGGACTAATCTGTATCAGGGATCAGTGAAGGAACTAGATCCCATTCGACGCGCCCCTGCCAGAAGTAGCAGGACGGAGAGCTTATCTTCCATAATTCACAGGTGAGCTTTATGGGCCGGCGTATGCTCACACAAACCGTACTTTGAGGTGAAGGGTTCGAGAGGTACAACAATCACAGATTGGCGCACTCACACACTCTTATCTCCACGCAGGAAAAGTATCACCACGTACCACCGCTCACAGCTTTTCTACTGAGGGAGAGGCCTTGCCCCAATGCCTCTGCAGAGACCAGGTGAGCGTAACAATATGCTTCTCGTATTCACAGTTCTTTATCCCACCAACATGGGTCACTTCCCTACCAAGCATAGGATGACTCCTAATTGGTCCTTTTCCACTGCAGGGTTCTTGATCCACTTATTCTCAGACCCTCATTAATTCAGTTGCAGGGTTCTTGACCTTCTCAAACTCTCATGTGGGTGCGGGTCCCAGACTCACAATTCATTATCGTATCTGCTTAGTTCACTCTCCTGCCAAGCATATGATTCCTCTTTCTCTATCTTGGCTATTTTTGGGGTCCCAGATCCTCTTATAACTTGTCTCCCATATGGGTGCAGGTCCCAGACTCACAATCTCTTCTCAGGGTCCCAGGCACTCATTCCAGCTTCTGCTTTCATCCCCTTGCTTCCCCAGACCTCTAGCACCTCATTCATGTACATGGGTTCCAGACCCTGGTTTCCAAGCCCACACCGGCACAAGCGTCTAGTCCTTTACCTTTGCGGGCCTCTGGACACTCAGCCAAACTTCCTTGGGTGCTTGCGGTCGTCCGCAAGACTGATCAGGTGTTTCTCTGCCTGCTGGCTCCGGTCTTCTGCTTCTCGTTCCCAGCAGCGGTTTACGGCAGTCAGTGCGGCTCTAGGTTCGCTCCACGCCACCGGGTTCTGGGTTCCTCCGAGACCAGAGGGATTTCTTCTTCTCTGCATCTCGTTCGAATCTCCTGGGCTGAGCAGTCATCCTTCAGCTGCAGGTGCGGCTGAGGCTCAGACAGTACTTTAAGTCCTTTAGCAGTTTTTATCCTAACCTCCCAGTCCCGCCTCTGCGGAAAGCTATAATGGTGATTACCATTCCACCAGGTATTGTTCATGGCTCTGCACCTCTCTTCTTCTCAGTTGGAGTCAGATAGGCTTTACTTGGGTCATCTGTCCTCCTCATCAGCAGAGGTCAGCTCTATAGCCCTGCACACATAAAGGGGTGGTTAGATAACATGCAGGTGCAGTGTAAGGGATATGTTGATGTATGGGAGGTGGCTAAAGTGTTGGAATACCGCGTTTCCCTTAAATGTTCATCCTTGTCTCTAGAGGTGGAGTCTCTCCCCATGAGATTCTCCCGCTGAGTACCACCCCCAGGGTGTATCTGGCAGCAGCCTCACCTGCCTGGCCTCGTGGGAAGGGGCTCCCCATCGGGAAGAATTGACGACATCTAAGGATTGGTCACAATGTGTGGTGGGTTGGAATAATGAATCAGGCATATTGAAAGCATTCTGTACTCTCTTTAATACATATTATTAGAATAACGCCTATCTCTCTATTGCTAAAGGCAATACCCTACCTATCTAACGTCTAACAGAGCTAAAGGTACTCGTCAGATGTCAGAAGTCCAAAGTAAATATGTCCTTTGTCCAAACTCACTATTTGATCCTACCACTAAATATACATACATAAATGAGCCAAGGGAATGTCTCTTTTTCCCTTCGTCCTCTCTTCTTTGTGGATAGTCTTTTTATATACAGGTTTCTTTTTGGCTCATATCATTCTTAGTGTAATCTCCTTTGAAAGTGTCTCTTATCAACTCATGTATTTCTTCAAAATGACTCTTGGGTCTTGTGCTTTCTGTGGCACTATCTTTGGAGTACTTTTCCTTCCAATAGGTTCTGAAAGGAACTCATGGTTGCAACAGTAAAGACAGACACAAGTGATCACAGTTCAAGGGTGTTTATTAAACTGTATAGGTAGTTTGGAAAAACACCTAATCTAAACCTAAATCTAAGATGAGAGCAAGCTACGACCATCAAATAATAATAAGGCAGTCCTAGCGGCATCTTGTCAAAGTAAAGGGTCTATACTAAAAAAAACTATTGCCAATCCTTACAACTAAATACAAAAGATTGTGGGATAGGGTTCACAAGAAAGAAAGAAAGAAGTGTTCACAAATGATGTCAGAATGTGGTAGCCGGGGTCTCCCTTCCCCACGTTTTGAGCACGAGACAAGGCGGGACTCCTGAGCACAACACACTCTCAAGCTTTCCCAGCACGAGACGACAGTTCCATTCTCAGATATCAGGGCCTTCAATGGTTAAGTCTCTTTTCTACAAAAAGACTCTTGCCTGTGAGGACCTTCTGTGTTCAAAATAACAAATAAAAAGTTCCATTCCGTATGTACGTTGGGTGATTACTTTTCACCCCTGGATCCCCCTCTTCCGGGTGCAGATCCACAAAATGTTCTTAGCGATATCAGGACCTTAGGTGGTCACGTGTCTTGCTTATGAAGCTTACTGATACGTTCAAAATAATAAACTAAAGTTCTCTTTTCTACTTGCTCTAGGGTGATGGTTCTTTACCCCAGGGTCTCCCTCTTCTGGGCTCAGACCCCTCTCGAATCTTAGCCTCCCTCCGTCGGGTTCACTATGGCTTGTATTCAAACAACTTGGTCTGTTACCTTCCTGTGTCGGTGGGTATTGGCTTTTCACCCCTGGGTCCCCCCTCTGCTGGGCTCAGACCCCTCTCGAATAGCAGCCTCCCTCTGTCCGGTTCACTAAGGCTCTCATTCATACGCTTTCTCCTTTTGCATTCACAAATCTTTGTGGGGTGGCTTTTCACCCTTGGATCCCCCTCTTCCGGGCTCAGACCGTTCATGAATGTTAGCCTCCCTCTGTCGGGGTCACTATGGCTTGATGTCCAAAACAATTTCACCTTTCCTATTCACTAATCTTAATGTCTTTTTAAGCAGTTCACTGTGGACATCCCTCTGTCAGGCATCAGGCTTCACCCCTTTATATTGGCATCCTTCCGTCGGGTTCACTTTTGCCAATCTTAAACAGTTCTTTCTCACCATGCAGGATTCATCTCCCATAGCTTTTCCATTACTTGTCGGTCAAAGACTTCCGACTGTACAGAAGATTTTGCTAGACTCCTGTATGACCACTTTGACCTTTTCCCTGTGGATTTCCTAAGGCCTTCTGGTATCGGTAGTTTCAACAATGGGGAATTAGCCAGAGTCTCTCAAGTGAGCACCCACATAGTGCCGGACACTTCTGCAGCTGGTTTTCCCCTAAGACATTAACAGTTCTTTGAACTTCCCTTAACTTGTCTTTTGCAACTTTCGTTCAACACAGTTCGGTTTCTTATCGGTTCTCCCCTTGACTCAACAGCTGTGATACTGCTTGGCTTTCTTGGTATCTGGATTCAAGGACGGTACCAAGGTAGCACACATCTCTTTCTGTCCCACTTATCAGCGTAGGCGTGCTCCATGTACCGTTCACATCTGCTGCACCACACGTTGGCTATTGTTCGCGGTCCTTCCATGGAGGCTTCACAGGTCTGGGGCAGAAAGGGCAAGGTCGCTTCTCTCCTTGTTAACCCTTTGGTTCTCGCCACCTTTCTCCGCCTCTTGTACTGCCGCCCTGGGATAGCTGTCTTGTCATGCGGTCTGCCTTGTTCCTCGTGTGCTCTCGTTCTCCACCTTTTATCTCTATGGGGGAGGGAAAGGGCCATCAGGTGTGTGTGATTCTGGTCAATTGCCTGACTTTGCCTGACCCTTGTATTGGGAGATGTCAGGTAAACGGCTCTGGTGTTAGTCTGTTGTCTTTCGTGGTGTGCGAAAGTGTTCATGTCGGAAAGGATGGGGAAAAGGTGTTGGAAGAAGAGGGACACTGCGTCTCACCCGTCGGTGTCCCACTTCCACTCCCCGAGGACCCCCCATCCAGTTGATCCTCCCTCACTGGCCTAACCCCAGGAACTGGATCCAATAGTGATGGCTGTGCCCTGGCCACCTGGATGAAAGATCCCCATGGACGGGGGGGGCGCTGTTGCGCATGAGCGGAAATGGCCGCTCTTCCGTCAGCTCCTGCGATGTCCTGGTCCGATATGCCGATACAACTACCAGACGGACCCGGTTCTGATTGAGAAGTGAACGAAACGTGCAGCAACACTAGCAGAATATGCATGCGAAATTTGGACGCAATTCGCCGCTGGGTGTGGAAGAAAAATAAAGGGAACCCTCCCACGCGCATCAGGAGAGAAAAGCTGTGTCGCACCGCGGAGTGGGAGGGGGAGCCCGGCCCCAGATCAACACAAGAAGCCGCAGGCAGACTTCTATCCCCATCCGCACTTGGAGAGAGTCGCGGGCACTCCGGTTCCCGTTGACCCCCCGACACACGTGCCTACTGAAGCTGAAGGGGAGTTCGGCCAGAGGAGAGCAGGAGCCTGCGCCCGGCAGGTAGGGGGCCAGCCCGTACGTGGGAGCCTGGAGGGAGGTGCGGAGGAGGCCTGGGCACCCCTGGGTAGACGGGGCATTGCACCCCAAAGCTGAGGAAATCGAGGATCGGGCAAGGGGCACGGAAAACAGCACCCCCCCCCATCGTGACTGCTAACGGCCTGGGCGGCCGATATCGCGGCAATTAGGCCTGCTTTCCCGGTGGGCTGACTGCCCGTAAAAGAACTGGGCCTTCCCCCGATCGGCCCCTGTGCAAAGGCCCTCCGCAGAGATCAGCACTGTGGTCTCATATTAGTACAGCTGGGCTCAGCAGGAAAGAAGCTGCGTTGGCACCATACCAAAGGGGGCAAGATAGAGGAAACTGAAACCCCCTAAAGGGGAAGAGGGACCTAAAGTTGGGCAATTGAGGACCCTGTGGAGTGGAGTACACAATCAGGCAACAAGTGAACACGGGGTCGCAGACCCAATAAGACAAAGCGTTGGGAGACACACTGGCACCCCCTGCTTGCACCAGATCCGAACCACAACGCAGCTGGGCAGCCAGGGAAACCCTTCAAGGAAAAGAGGCCTGCAAGGGACGTTACTCAGACACACAGCAAATTCATACCCCCATTGAATTGATAAGAACAAGAGCCCACTTCTTCAACTACGAACTAACTCCTAAAGAGCGCTAATTAACCGTAGATGAGACTGATAATCTACATGATATGGTGAACAAATATTTAACCAAGGTGAATGCGCACGTTTTTATCTGATGTCCACCACTTAATTAAATATTGAGTTCCTCAGGTGAATGCGCACTTGCTCATGTAATATACATGATATGTTGAACAAATATTTAACCAAAGTGAATGCGCACGTTTCATGTAATCTACAAGATTAGAGTTGAACAGATATTTAATTAATGTAAATGCGCACGTTTTCTGGGAATTGCTTGGAGGTATATGAAGACAAAATTAACAAAGGTGTAGGCACATGTTCTCAGTTGCCAACACTCACTGATATGAAGTAGTTAACAAATGTGAATGAGTTGGGTCCTGGTCGGCTCCAATGGACATGCTAAGGCCACTCTAAGGCAGAACATGTGAGACTAATGATGTTGTATACTGGATGAAATGACATTGTTAAACACTGTTATCATTCTGTGTTAAACGAGAAAGACTCATTTAAGGGTTCAACAAGGCATATGGCACATGTGTATTCATGTTTGATTTAAAGCATACAATTATATAAAGGAAAGTGTATGCCGCTTATTTTCAAACGCCAGACTGTGTTTGTTTGTTTAACCAAGAGCACCATTTTAGCTTTCTCCCCTGCGAGGGACCATCCTTGGGACTTTACTGGGGGCCATCTATTTTTACCCCTTGGGTAATACTACGATGCACATGTGTGCAGTGGGGTGTTGGACTCCATACTCATGTCTCCTACAGGTTGCAGCCCACCCATACAGATGTGTGAAACAGATATACAAGGAAGAAAACACTGTTAAAAGGATACATCCCTGCCTCTGCCCTCGATGTGTTGGAAATAATGGGGTCAAATCACCCTTCATGGATGTTGTTATTTGTATCTGAGTGTTAGTATGCAATGCTTAAATCAGGACATGAAGATTCGTCGGGCAGGCTGCTCTTCGCAATTTCTGAAATAGGATCTCTCTCGAGATTGAATCGAATGCGGCCTGAAAATCTACAAAGGTCATATGGATTTGTTGCCCAGAAATGAAGTGATTATGTTGAATGGCACTGATGGTATATAAGTTGATGGCTGTGCCTAAACCTGCCACAAAGTATGTCTGAAAGCGATTGTGTTGCTGATGTTGAGTAGTCCATAAATTGAAATCTCTCAGAATGAGTCTTGGAAATATTTTTCCAGGTGCGTCAAGAAGGGCGATCGGTCGGTAGTTGGAAGGCCAAGACTGATCGCCCTTCTTGAAGATTGGAACAATTATCGAGCATCACCAAGAGTCTGGAATGTTACCGGTGTTTAAATATATTACAAAACATGGTTGCCCAAATCTGGGGATGTTGTTTAAACATTCTGTTGTGAAGGCCATCCGGGCCCGGGTCTCAGGAGTTGCTTGATTTATTAATAAAGTAGAGAACCTCCTCCTCGTGAAACTCCAGATGAAAAGTAGGAGTGAGAGACAACGGCAGCTATTTGGACTAACAGATGGATGTGCATAAGGTTTTGTATGATAACCAATACATTGTCCATTTGTAACACCATTAATTTGTACTGGTAGTTGTGTGTTATGAGTTGCCAGATTTAAAAATCTCCATATCTGCATAAAATTTTCATCAGCAATGGCTCTTAGCATCAACTCTCCATCTGTTTGATATAGGATGATTTTTTTAGATTTCTGCCAGTTGTTATATGTGAATTTCAGAGATCTTAGCAAGGCTGGTCTTTCGTGTGCCGGTCTCAAGAGCACTCTTGTCTCTTTCGATCTTGTACCTCTAGGTCAAATGTATATCTTTTCTTCTAGATATTCCCAGCACTCGAAACAAAGTGAATCTTAAATAACTGCAAGGCGTTGATGTAATTATCAGATGTGTTGATAATCTCCTTAATTTTGGACTGAACTTCAATGATATTCTCATTGAGGAGATTTAGTTTGAATTATAAATTGCTCAAACGCGTTCTTGCCTTATTAACATGTAAATGCTCACTATACCTACCGCCTATGCTTGTTCTGTGAAAAATGTGCTTCCAAGTGACATTGAAGTGTAAGCATTTCATGGTCACTCAATTTGTTTCACCACTTCAAATTTTTCAATTTGATGGAACGTGCCTAAATCAACATATATATAGTGTATGATAGATTCACTTGAGCCTCGAGACCAAGTGGCAGCAAGATGAACGTCACCTCTAATTGCACCATTCAGCATATGCAGCTGTCGTTCATCCATCAAGGATGTCCATCTATTATACGCTGTATTTTTCTTCTTTTCGTCAGAAGTTAGACATTGTATTTTCAAATCGCCTGCAATTATAACATTTGTAATCTCAGGGGTTACATTTATCAAATTTAATAATTCTTCAAGGTCATTAAAGAATTTATGGTGAACCATTGCAGCAGGCTTTCTATACACATTGATTAAAGCAATCACACCCCCCCTATAACAAATCTTAACCATTTGTAAGTGTGAGTTAGGAGAGGCCCATGTTTGTAAAATCAGGCCACTGTTATTCTTAATAGCTACCATGCCGCCTGACGTAGGGCGTCCTTTATTTTTTACTAAGGCTGGGATTAAATTAATAGTGTGGTTATCCCACACGGGTTGTTCCACTAACCATGTTTCTTGACACATTAGTATATCAAATGAGTCAAGTATGTTTGCACTTTGGTTGCATAAATGAACATGCCCTCGAGTGTTCCAACAAGTTAAAGTAATAATCATATCTGGCATGAAGTCAGATAGCTAGCATTTTTTGTGTGTTTTCCACTGCTCTATTTGTCTGAGTGTATTGAAGGCAAGGAACATAGCTATTTATTTTATCCGGAATATTGCGGCAACTCAACAATGTTGTTATGTTGTCAATTGTTAGATTGAGGGTTAAATGTTGTTGGATCCTGTGCTACTATAAAGCCAAGTCTAAAGAGATCAATTTTTGCTTGCCAAATAGTGTTTCTCACCGCACCAGAGCGTATCCAGAGCCTCACAATTGACAGATCTTCACTATTTAAAAACTCCACTTGTTCAATGTCTATAGAGGATATGTCTTTTAGAATGACATAAATCATAAGTGGAGAATGGTGAAGGGCGACACTTCATAATCAACCAATGACAGGGGTTTATATTATTTTTTGTCGACAAGGTGTTACTAGATCCAGATCTCTTCATGGGGTTAACTTCTAGACTTTGTGCTGTCGGCCCTGACTCTACAAATCTATCAGTGTTTTGAGTGGTAGAATGTTTATAAGCTAGATATTCTTCAAAAGTAATCTCCTTGTCCCTTGGGTCACTTTCAGTTGTTCTCACTTCCTCTACTAGACTTACTGGTTTTGATTTTATCATCAGAAAGTCTTCAATGGATTTCTGTATTTCAGCCCTTATTTGCGGCAAAAGAGTATCGTTCAACATTTATTTTATGTTTGGTTTCAAATTGGTTTGCTGAGGTTGAGAATCTTTATTTGGGACCTTTGCAGATGCCGGCGGATTGTCCCTGCTGCTTCTTTGTTGCTCTTCTATCGTAGATAGGAGATCATCTAAGGGTTGATAACAATTACGCAAATTCGCTCTGTAGCGATTGCCCTCATTTGTACCGCAAGACATGTTTTTGTATTTGGTCAAAACAGCAGTACTAGCAATTGCATTTCATGTTTTCGGACCATTAATTTTTTGTATAAATTATTTGACTTGTGAGGAGGATGAAGATTTAGTTATTTTTTCATTTTTGGACTTCTTTTTTGTAACTGATGTTGTCTCAAGCCTGTGATTCTTCCTACGATTAGTAGAATGTGTTTGAAATATCGCATGTGAATTCGGAGGTTGCGGTTTTGCCGGGCATATGGGTATTGACTTCGACATAGGATGAATACATTCTATTGAATTGTCTATAATTGGAATGTAATCAGCACATAGTGCCTCCTCTGATTGTATTATATGCATAATAGCATGAATGACTGTCTGTAGAGCGTTACCTACTTGATGTGCATGCATTACAGAGTTTGCTTTCAATTTCACTAAGCGGTCTCCTAGATCATTATTATGCAACACCATTTTATCAATTCTCTATGTTCACTTTTTTGTAGGGATCCCATCCACTGCATGATCTGATCGATCTGACAATTTTTAGTGATTTTAGTAGCTAACGTATCGAACAACTTGGCTAAGGCTTGAATAGTAGTATGCATTGCCATGAGGGCGATTTCTAGAAAAGGAGGCTGGGATTTGAGTGGATCTTGATTTGTGTATGGGGTTTGTGCTCCATTAATTGGTAAGCTGCTCCTGCGGGGCGTCGGCTGAATAAAAGATAAAGCCGACAAATCTCGTCTGGAGATTTCAAAAATATCTGGGGATTGAGATAGTGAGTTTGAAATGTGAGCTGAACCAACAGGTTTAGGTGGAGATTGAAAAATCAAATCCTTGTGGGTAACTGCCTCACAATTCAAAACGGGCACGACTGAATTAAAAACGTCAGTTGGTCTTGTGCTAATCATGTTAACCGTATTGGAAAAATCAAGAATTCCCACTTCTTTAGCTAAAAATGCATCTTGCATAGGCATGTTACTTGTCATATCTGTAGTTTGGCATGGTACTTGTAACGAATGGGATACATCTTGGGCACCAGTTGTAGCAGAGCCCTCTTTCTCACTAGCAAGAAGCACTGAGTCAGAAACATTATCAAAACTAACGGTTGGCATCTGCACTTCATTCATCTGAGTTGACAAAAATACAGGATTTTCAATATCGGAAGGAGTAACAAAACAATAAGTGTCAGACAGTGTAGCAACAATATCCAACCTAACTTAAAAACTCTCGGATGTCCACATTC
The DNA here is from genome assembly GCF_040938575.1 of Ambystoma mexicanum. Classification (NCBI taxonomy): domain Eukaryota; kingdom Metazoa; phylum Chordata; class Amphibia; order Caudata; family Ambystomatidae; genus Ambystoma; species Ambystoma mexicanum. The sequence continues at coordinate 878,701,328 of NC_090924.1, read as the reverse complement.
ACTGGCTTATTATTCATGATCTCAAAAGGTTTTTTAGGTTTTTTTGCAGATGGAGTCACATGAGCAGGTTTTGGGTGAATGAGCTATAGGTATAGACGAGGCTCTAGTAACCACAGTACGAAGCAACATTTTTAGCTGTAAGTGCGATTGCATCCACACGCCCGAAGCTCACAGAGTCTCCTCAAAGCGAAGGACCGTGGCGCTGAGTAGGAATTTGATAGCGAAAAGTACAAACAATTCTATGTGCACACAACAACCCACCCGAAAAAGGCTTGAATGCAAACGCCCTAATGCGCAGGTGTTCTGTAGTTATAGGAAGTGACAAGGCAGAAGGAGGAGCACGCCAAAAACGGTGTTTCTGTGGCAAAATTAAGCAAGTCGGCAGTAAAAGCAGTAAATGTAATTCAAACAGATCCAAACAGCTCGGGAGATAATCTGCAATGATATATGATATGATATGGCATTTATAACGCGCCTATACACAAGTGTTTCAAGGCGCGACGAGGCAAGGGAAGGGGAACAGGGGGAAAACAGACAACGATCCTACTAAGCCAGGTGTCATTCAGATCGCGCACGTGCATGGGAAGGGGAAGGAGAAGAGCAGGGAGGGAGGGGGATAAGGACAGTGCAGTACATGGGATAAGAACAATAATAAATAACAATAAATAGAAGTATGGCCAGCAGGTGGCAAGTGAAAGGGTAAGTGCAGACGTCTACTGGTAAGTGCAGGAAGTGGGACCGTAGGGATGCAGAAAAGTCACCAAGTGCGGGGGTTGCCAGGAAGGCAGTACAGGAGTGCGACTGGCTGGGGAGTGGACCTGGGCCCGAGATCAGAGGGTGGCCAGGTAACCAGTGCAGTTTCCGTGTCAACCAGGAAATCAGCGAGGGAGAGGAGGAGAAAAGGCGGACGCGAAGAGAAAGGTTTTGAGGTGTTTACGGAACCGAAGATGGTTCTCCTCAAGTTTTAGGGAGGCAGGGAGGCGGTTCCAGAGGGAGGCCCCAGCCGAAGAGAGAGATCTACCACCAAATCGTTGCTTGGAGAAGTGACTGACCCTGAGGGAATTGGAGGTAGATGAGCGAAGAGCTCGAGAAGGAAGGTATTTAGGAAGAGAGAGTTGGATGTATTGAGGCCCCAGGCCCCAGAAGGCCTTTTGGACGATGCAGAGGGTTTTGAACTTAATTCTCGCAGCCACTGGGAGCCAGTGCATAGTTTTCAGTCCTGAAGAGATATGATCCGTGTGCTTGAGGCCAAGGACAAGTTGCAGAGGGCGGAGCGTAGAGGCAGGCAGATTTAGAAAGAGGCTGTTGCAATAGTCCAGCATGGAGAGAACCAGAGCTCTGGAGACAGTGAGCTTCTGGGGGAAGGAGAGGAAGGAAGAATACCTCTGAGGAGGTGCAGCTGGTAGTGTGACTTCTTAGAGATATCAGAGATGTGAAGAGAGAAGGAGAGTGTAGAGTCAAAGATGATCCCAAGATTTTTAGCCTTGCAGGTGGGAGCAGGAGGGGGGCCAAGAGAGGCCGGCCAGAGAGATGCAGGAAAGGAGGGAGCGGGTGTGCCGATGAGGAGAATCTCAGTCTTACTGGCATTAAGACAGAGGTCATTGGCGGCACACCACTCCTGGATAGCAGACAGACAGTCCGAGATGAGGAAAGTAGAGGAGGCCGAGGGTAGCCTGAAGATGAGCTGAGTGTCAGAGCCTGACCAGTGATACCAAGGTTATCACAGAGACGGTTGAGCAGGATGGTATGGTTGACAGTATCGGAGGCAAGGGAGAGATCAAGGAGGATGAGGACGCAAGGGGTGTTAGAGTCAAGGTTGGAGAGCAGGTCTTCACAGATGTTCAGGAGAGCAGTTTCCGTGCTTCTGGCAGCTCTGAAGCCAGACTGATGGTCATGAAGAATCCCAATAGATTCAGTGTGGAGATTAAGCTGGGAGATGGCCAGTTTCACCAGGAGTTTGCCCAAGAAGGGAGTGATGGAGATGGGGCGATAGTTTGCTAATAGTTTTTAAGAAGGGGGTGCATAAGGGAGTGCTTCAGGGTGGTTGGGAAGACTCCAGTGGCGAAGGAGTGATTGCAGAAATCAGCCAGTGCAGGAGCCAGGGAGTCAATGTGGTCCTTTATGGTTTTGGAGGAACAGGGGTGAACCTGTTTTGGCGAGACTTTCATAGATCGGACTTGTCTAGAAACCTCATCTGCGGAGAACAGGGGAAAGGCAGAGAAGGAGGGAGGAGAGGAGGCTGCAGAAAGGCCAGAGGTAGGGCCGGGAGTAGGGAGAGTAGGGAGAGGGAGGGGATAGGAGAAGAGTGAGGACAGGATGTCCTGAGTTTTAGAGATGAAGTGAGAGGCCAGTGCGGTGCAGAGGGCCTGGGAAAGGACAGGAGAGGTAGAGACTACAGCGGGATTGGCCAGTTCCTTGCAGATTTGAAAGAGTTCAGCCGAGTTGTTAGACGCCGCAAGGACGCGGGCTTGGATATGAGCTCTATTCTTGGTTAGGACAGAGAGTCGGTATTGCCTCTGGAGCAGGCGGCAGGCCAGTTTGTCAGAGGATGTACATGAAGCACGCCATTTCCTCTCGGCAACCCTGCACTTGCGTTTTAGGGTGACGAGGTCCGAGTCGTACCAGGAGTTGCACTTGGCTTTGGGCTTCAGGCAGATTCTCACGACAGGGGCAAAGATATCAAGAGTATCAGATATAGCAGAGTGGAGCCTGGAGAGGGCTATGTCAGGGTGTGAGTCAGCCAGAGGGGTAGGATGGGGTGAGAAGGTGACGGTGAAAGCCTCAGCTGGCACGCGCTTCATGGGTCGGATGACCGAGAAGGTGGGTGGCAGTGATGTTAGTGGCTTGGCCTGAGGGGTAGGGCGGGTGAGGTGGGAGGAGAGGAGACAGTGATCACTCCAGGAGAGAGGAGTGGAGAGGGGAACAGAGAGGGAAAGGTCTGCAGAGATCAGAACATCCCGAGTGTGCCCTGAAGAGTGAGTCGGGCCAGAGGGGAGAATAGTGAGTGAGAGTCGCAGAGGTCGCGGAAGAGTAAAGAGTGAGGACAGGAGGTATCCAGGTGGATGTTGAAGTCCCCAAGGAGGAGGAGTTGAGTGGTTGAGGCCAGGAGTGAGGAGGAGAGGTCCGCCCACTCAGAGAGGAAAGAGGCGATCTGACCGGGTGGCCAATAGATAGTAGCCACAGTAAGGGAATGGTTAGGGGAGAGAGAGAGCCTGCAGACAAGGCATTCAAAAGAGGAGTGGCCTGCATAGGAATGACAGAGGCAGGAATCCACTCAGGGAAGATCAGTGCTACACCCCCACCGGAGCCGTTGGACCTTGGAGCAGAGAGGATCTTGTAGCCGTCAGGTAGGAGTGTGTCAAAGCTAGTGATAGAGCTGGCCGTGAACCATGTCTCAGCGAGACCGAGGACATCAAGGTCAAGTTCTTCCAGAAGGCGGCAGATATCAGAGGAGTGTTTGACAGCAGATCGAGAGTTTAGAGTGGCAATATGGAGAAGGTTGCCATCCTTGAAGGACTTCCGGTGAGGGGTACAGGTCTGAGGAATGCCCTTTCCAGGTGTGGAAGGAGCCCAAGAGGGGGCAGAGAGGGAAGGAGAAGGCAAGGTAGCTGAAGAGGAGGCAGAGGGGGAGGGGAGGAAGTCACAGAAGTGAGAGAGGGGACAACAGGAGAAGAAAGGAAGTTGATGAGGCGTCGGAGGCGTCTATCAAAGAGGTGAAGGTTGGCTTGAGGGCCTTTGACCAGGACGGTCCCATTAGAGTAAACATTAATGATAACCTTAGAGGAATGGAAGGATTCCAAGATACATAATGTGTGGGATGTATCAACCCACTCATCCAAGCCCTGCAACATCACTGTGCATTGCTGGCAGCAGAAACATCATAATGGTCACTGCAAAGCATGCTGTTCGCTAGAAATCACCAGAAATTGCACAGTGAAAACCTGAAAAATAGGCCACCATCTACTTTTGCCAATGTCAGTGGTAACACAGGAGACCACTGCCAAAAACCACCATTGGGCTACCCTCAAAGTAGCCTGAAACCACTTGGAAATAGCAATGCTGATTGAAAAAGAAACACAGAGCTGTTAGAAAATCTGTTTTCTTGATTGTCAAAAATTGCTAAAATCATGGCTCACAAATCACCTAAAAGATCCAACCTCTTTGTTGAGTGTTCCACATCATTTACTGCAACAATCCACATCAATACAATGTCAGCAAGAATCATATGTTCTCAGAACAAAATCCTATTTTAAAGATACTTGATGGAAAGACAGCTGTCAAAATGGGTGTAGTACCGTTACTCGCCTCTGTCAGGTGCTGGCGATTTATAATTCTAACAGGAGAACTGGTGTTTCAGAAGTTAAATATGCCAAAGAAGAGAATTCCATCAAAATGCCATATAGAGTGCCACACAGTGATTTCATGTTGAAAAAGACTTGATTTAAAGATATGTTGCTTATTTTAAGTTTATAAATGTTATTTTTTTCACAAGAAACTATGTTACAATTGATCAGAAAGTAACCTGATGCAGTTAAAGCTCCAAAGGGCTTGCTTCCACTGAGAACCCTTCACACCTTGTCATTCCCACCAGAAGGAGGATGTCGCATTGGCATGCTAATCAAGAGGGGAGGAGATTTTCTCTGCAGCCCGGAGAAAGAAACAATAGATGCCTTGGACTGAATAGGGAATGCTAATTTGGGTGTAACTGACCACAAACTGTTGGCAGGAAAAAAAGACATGTGACCCTCTGAGTCAGCCCAGCTCTAGGAGGCGGACCAGACTGAGATGTGAATTGAATTGAAAGCAAATGTATGTTTTATAAAAATGCTTATAACAAATTGTACCAAGCTGACAAAAATGGGAAACTTTGAGGTTCTTAAAATGAAAAATTCCCTCACGATTTAAGACTAAGCTGGACGCCGTGTGATGTTCTAAGACCAAACCCCGGAATTTATTCATATTGTAACTGCTGTGTTGTTGCTATGAACATAAGAAATTACAGAAATGTGCCCAGATAGGGTGTGAATGCATGTCTAAAAATGGGTGCAGAAATAATATTGAGAAACCCTCCAAAAGCACGAAAATGTTGTCATTTCTGACCCCCAGCTCACAGAAACATGGGACGTGAACAGAAATGTACCTTAAGCAATCTGTCATGTAATTATGTATTGTCAACAACTTGTGTATGTGGGAAATATGTCTTTTGGGAAAAAAAGATTTTCTATGTAAAAGCAAAAGGGAGGGATTTCTTTTGGACTATAAACACAGCATCACTCTGACTCATTCTGACACGCTGATCCTTTCTCCAGTCAGGGGACAGGAAATCATCTGACCAATCAAATCCTTAGAGGGTTAGGCATAGAGAATCAGCCTCCCCACCCACTTTGGAAATGCATAAATAAGGATTGCTAGGACAGATAACACACACACTTTTCCACTACTCAACTATTCTTGGCAAAGCACCCTGCAGGAAGACTCCAGATAGATCCAGAGACCAGACTCTTGAACCAAACTCTAGAACTTTGAAGCAGAGAGGCCTAATTCACAAGCTGAACCCTTCTCAGCAGGCCTGCAGAATCTAGCAGCCTGATTCTAACCCCTAAACTCCCCAGGGGCTCTCACCTTCAACAGCCGGGCTGTGATGTTTTGCTTTTCTAGCCAAGAACCCTGTGCTAGAACCAAGGTCCAGACCCAGAAAGCAGAGCTGTATCCAGAACCCATCAGATCCAGTCCAAGAGGCCACCCAGACTGCCATGCAGTGCTGAGAGCAGAACCCAGAGTGCCTGAGACCTGTCCGGTGGCGAGTGAAGTCCAAACCCTTGACCAGATCTGTGACGGGCTCATTCCATTTCAAAGCCTAGGAGTGAGTATCTAGTCTAGAACTGTGCATAGTCATCTCTTAGTTTAAATTAATCTTATTCCAACCATTTCCACTTATCCAGAACTGCATTACAGAACCTCTTTTGTCTATCCTAAATTCCTCTCTCATCCACATAATTCTTGATCATTGTATCAATAATCATCTTTGCGCTGATATTTTCTGAAGAGGGACAAGTGTTTTGACGGACAGAAATCAGAGCGGTGGCGCCGCGGTTCTGGTGGCTGCCCGTTGAGTGTCTTGCTTTTTCATAGCTCCTTAGTCTAAGCCTATCCTTGTTGCTAAATCTTTAAAGCGTGATCTGTCATTTTCGAAATCTTGACTTTATTTCAGAAATAATCTACCTTTATTAAAAGCTCTAACTTTTGAACCGCACATCCTAGAAGCGAAACTTAACTGTCATTTTGAAGCTAGGATCCTAAGCTTTCCAACGAATCAAAAATGACATTCCAATTCATTATAGTATATCCGTAATCGCGTTTCACGCAAGCAGAAAAATTGCAGCAAATTGCCATTTAGCTCCATTTCACCACATGCCAAAATAGCTGTTTCTTGTTTGCAACTGCTGAGATTCGTTTTCAATCAGATAATCATTCATGAATCCTTGCTAGCATTGACCTGAACCAATCCAAAGTAACTCTCACTTATCCTGAATCTCCTTTACTGAATTAAAATCATTTTAGCATATTTTCCCATTTGTTGCAATCACATTCAAAGTATTTTGACCAATTTTAAAATCATACCTGTTTTCTCTATGCTTGCTGGGGGAACTGGGATTGAACTGCATTATTGATTGTATTCCTGAAACCTGTGTGCCCCCATTTCCATCTCTCCATATTGCATAGTGGGGGGAGTGAGTAGTCACAGGGGAAAGAGTGATCATATTGTCTTTTGATTGAAACCCTATCAAGTTTATTTCTGTGTTGCATTTTCCCATCATTGCATTTCCTTGAATCATATACAGTATTCTCTGCTACAGTATCCTTCCATTCATACTCCTAACTGATTACAGAGATTGTTGATATTGTAATATTACCCATTGCTGATCACCGTTCATATTCATAAGTGTCCTATTCAGATATTGTTCTATTCATAAAAGTGTGATATATATTGTTCAATTCTTCAAATAAACCTTTTAATTTGCAAAACAAACCTACTTCTTGGCTAAGTGAGGTCGGGGCGATTCAAAGAGAGGGGCGTTATATAAGGGTTCATCATCCAGATTTAAAGAACTTTGACATAAAAATATATAAATAAGGGCTTCCATTGGGCATCCCAGACTAGGGGATTGATTTAGTTGGGATGCTGGGTTGAAGTCACTTACAGATTGGGGGCTCGTCACGGGATTTCTGGATTAGACCTACCACTTGTGCAGCTTAATACAGTGTGCTTAATACAGTGTGCTAATAGGATACATAAATCCTTTTTGGCTACCACGCTGTGTTACTCTGGAAAAGCACCCCTCAAAAAGGAACGCTCTCAGGAAACAGTCTGTTTTGCAAAATAAAATAATAAACTTCTGTAAGTCAGGAATGAAATCAATTTCCAGAATGGCGACATTGGTAGACATCAAGATAGCTAGAGAGCACCTTTTACATAAGCTATTTGTGAGAGGTGAGTGGACTGAGCAGGACCAGAATGCGTGGTTGCAGGCGATCACACAACAGGTCACTGCAACTGGGTTAGATATCTGGAGAGATCAGGGTCCCTTACTTGTGGCCCTGAGTGAACTATATATGGCCCCTAAGGCCAAGGATGAGCATAACAAGATTGCCAGGATAGCAGCATATGTATATTTATATATGGGAGCCATACAGGACAAATGTGCTGAAGGCCAAGATCTGGCAAGTAGGCAACTGTTGGCATTAGAGAAGGCCCAATCTGATCTGGACTCTTCTGAGCACAGGCTGCAGAGGAGCCAGGAGTCAGAAAACGAAAATAGTCAGTATCTAGTTAAAATCAAAGAGGATATGGGTATCCTGCAACAGGAAAGGGCAGACCAGGATACCAGAGATCTGGCCTTGCAGAAGGAGTATCAAGAAGGTTTGGACTCCCTACTGCAGAGCCAGAAAAAGCTGGAGCAACAACTGGATTTCAATAGGGTATGCGCAGAGCAGGTAGTCACCCTGCAAAGCCACCTATATAGAGAAAAGGCAGAGAGCAACAAATTATTCCTGAAAGACCTGAACACCCAGGCAGAATTCGAGGAAGAGCGCCAGAAAGCTGGTGCCCTTCAAAGGCAGAGGGACGACCTGGCGGCACAGATGCAGGCTCTTACTCAGGAAAGGGATACCTTAGGCCAGGAAGTCTGCCACCTAAAAGGGAAGCTGGAAGAAAATCACCTGGCCCTCCAGGTACTGGGTGACCTCCAAAAAGAGCATCAAAACTTGTTAGAGCACACCAGGAGGGTGGAAGATGCTCTGGCAAGAAAGGAGCAGGCCAGTAGGGACGGGACCCAGGAGGTAGCCCTCCTGCAGCAAAGACTGGCCCAGTACTCCAAGACAAACCAGGAGGCACAGAGAGAAAATGAGGCTCTCTGTCAGCACAATGATAGGCTCCAGCAACAGGTAGCCATGCAGGAGATACTGATAGAGTCTAGTAAGGCCTTGATTGAGGAACTGAAAGCACAGGCTCTTGCATGGCAACAGGGAGCAGGGGCTGATAGAGATGAGGTTCGCTGGGAAAGGGAAACACCTGAGCATAACCTCAGGAGCCCTAGTACCAGAGGCCTTCATCTCTCCCAGTCCCTGGACTCTGCCACCTCCATGGCCCCTGGCGCACATGAGCCCAGGGCCACGGTGATGGCAGATTACTATCCAGCCAGAAGTATGGGGCTCATGGGCCAGTACCTCCCAGGAATGGATGGGCGGGCATCCGGGTATGAGCACACAAGTACAGTGCAGTTTGGTGGGGAACCCCAGGAGAGTACGCCCACTAAGGGCATCCTGAAAACCTCTGCCCAGTTAGGTCAGTGTGGGGTACCCATCAAATCCTGGGACAAGGAGGAATCAGAAGACTCCTCTGAGCGTCCCAGGACACAGGAGACTAGGTCCCCACATTCTGCCAGCCATTCCCAGGCTCGCAGAATCTGGGAAAACCTGGAAGATCAGACGGGCACCTCTGGGAGCAGTGCCTCCGAGCCAGAGGATGAATGGACCAGGGTTACCCGAACCAAGAAGGCCAATAAGGCAAAAAGGGCCTTGCTTAATGACCCCTTAAAACAAATTAAGGCAATAAGGAGTGTCATCACGCCTTATCACAAAAAAGTGTGGGAACACTTAGAGCTCTTTGAGCAAATGATGGAGACTTTCCATTTAAAAGACAGCAGTAGCTGCATTCAGTACGTAAAATGGACATAATCCCCAGAATACTCCAGTTTCTTTGCAGGGCTGTAGGACCAAAATCATTCAAGATGGTCCACATATAGGGCGGCCATCTTAAAGCCATCTTAAAGCACTTCTCTGTTCATAGAAATCCCCAAAAGGCTCGCAAGGCAGCCTACACTTTACAATGTGGGGAGGATCAGGCCCCACAAGAATTTGTGCAGGAGTTGAAGCGTGCTTTTGCGCAGACTACCAAAAGGGTGCGCACGGATAGCAAAGCATTTGTTGACACTTTTTTCCATACCTTACCCAAATACATCATGACCCAGCTAGTGAGAGATTTTCATGAGAAAAGGTCACTAGACTGGGTCATTTAACAGGCCACCCGAATCTATGAGGTGCAGAAGCCCATAGAAAATAAAAATAATGCTCAGAAAAGCCCCAAACCAACCAGCACCCATGCTGCTGCTATGGTGGCAGAGGTAAAGGTTGCCCCCATTTTAGATTTGGAGATGGGGGGGGGGCCCTAAAAACCTGCCTGCACAGAATAATTCCAAGCCCAGAAGGCCCTCGGGCCAGTCACAGACAGGGAGTCAAGGAGGTAGTCCCACAAATGGGGTCCCTCACTCCCATGACTATGTAAGTCCCCGCTACAAGGGAAACAGACCCATCCTGGGTTATGTGTGGACTCCTCCAGCCCAAGGGGGGCGATCCAACCAAGCACCTAACCCAGGGAACTTCGCTCCTAACTTTCCCCAGGAGGACAGAAATTCCCCAAATCCTTCGCAGAACATTTTCTCCAGGTACCCACAGAACTTCCAACCCCAAAATCATCCATCCTTCTTTCCCCACTTCCCTGAGCCCAGACAACCTAATCCGGGAGAGGGGAGGCCAAGGGTGCAGGGGTACCCAAATCTTCCCAACCCGGGGTACTACCAGAGAAGTGATAGCTACCCTTCCTGGGATCAGCCCAGGGGAGCAAACAGAACCCCGTATCAGCCTGAGCGGGTTTCACAGCCTCAGCGCCAGGTCCAAAACATGGCACAGGATCTGGGTCGCATGCTGAGGGCTCAGCAGAACCCTCAGATGGGCATGTCGGCGCAGAATGCCCCAAACTCTGGACCTGGTGCTCCAGAACAATGACGGGGGCAGCACCCCGACAACCCACCGGTTCCCAGGGAGGCGGCACAAAGGGAATGGGGGTATAAAGCATTGGAGGAAGCTTCCTTCCCCACTTGTAAACAGCCCCTGGAAACCCCCTGAAAGTCTGCCACCTAAGGAGCAGAGAGGGGGTAGGAGAAACAAAGGACCCAAACAGACCCATTTTGTGGAGGGGGTACAGATCTTCCAATTTGAAGTAGAGGGATCCTCAGAGGATCCTGGGAAAAGGATCTTCTCCTTCAGAGATGGGGGAACTCCTCCCAAAGAAAAATGGGTCCCAAGGGATTCAAATTCAGACTGGGTAGATGTGGGGACTGAGCTAGCACCGCCCATCATCCAACCCCAGAACCAACAGCATCAAAATCCCCTGGTTCAAACCCATCCTGGTGACTGCCTCCAAAAAGAGGGGGGGTGGCGCCCAGAACTGGAACCAGGGGAACTCAAAACTTCTCCTATCTCCAGTTGCCAACTTTTTCTTGCAGCTTCCCATGACTCTCCACAGAATTCTGCCCAAATCTCTTCTCTTTCTATGTCCAAAACTAGAAAATTAACCCACCAGTTGTCCAAAAATATACATTATCTGTACCGCCTTGCGGAGAAGGAGGGAAGATACTATGCCCCGGTTCAAGTACAGGGGCAGGGTACAATTTTGGCACTGGTGGACACTGGATCCCAAGCTACCCTTCTGTCCAAAAAGGCCTTTGATGAACTAAATTCAGGAAGGAGTGAGAATTACCAAATTCCTCTCACCTCTCTTCCTGGACAACTTCAGAACTTTGACGGGAAGGAAATTCCCGTCGAGCGGACTGTGGATTTGGACATTAAAATTGGGCGACACAAGGTGAAACACCTGGTCATAGTAGTGACTCCAGAGGGCACCCCTTGTTTACTAGGGAATGACCTCCTGAGAAGGTTGTCACCCCAAATAGACTGTGTAAACAAGGTCCTCTGGACCCAGACTAGCCGACCAATAAAATTGAAACAGAGTGTCAACCATGTTAGTTTAAATGGCACCTGCCACATGGTTGAACAAAAATCTGACCAAGTAGAATTTCACTTCCAGAACAATCAAATTACAGACGTGACAGTAATAGCAGTAGGACAACAGACTGGTGATGGGGGGTCCTCTCTATTTCTGAAAATCAACCTTCCTTCCAGTTTAAGGTGGTATTCCACACTGGAAGGAAACACTCTGAAATTCTTTACCAATCCACAATCAGACATTCCCACTCCTATAGTCCAGAAAGATGAGAAATCAGCTCAGAGCCTGGCTGATATTCAGCAAATTGGAAAGCAGTTGTTCATCCCTGTTCAGTTAAATGAAGAAAAGGACTCTATTCTCGCCCGAGTGTGTGTAAACAACGGTAAGAGCTTCATCAGCGAAGCCATGTTCCGCAAACTCCCAAAAGATCCTGCCATTCCCACATTTAAACTAATAGACGAATGGGAAATGGACCTGGAAGCACCCAATTCCAAACATCTGCTGCCAAGCATGTGTATGCTCAAAATCTCCATTGGCAACAAGAGCATAGTCCATAATTGTTGGGTCGTGCGCGATGTCACTGCCGCCTTTTACTTAGGCAGTGATATTCTCAATAGTTTTGCCATTAGTTTGGACCTAATAAACTTTGAAGATTGGTCCCGATTAGCGGATAATCCCATGGGCTTTGATGATCCAGAGAAAGCATTTAGGTCAGCTCAATCGCTACCTTATGCAGTTGAAATTCAGATTGGAGAGGAATTCACCATCCCAGAAAGGACCCGACAATTCTCCCTGGAAGTAAAAGTTAAAAGAGGACAAACATTGAAAAACCCTGATGCTTATATTCATCTGAATGCGTCTCTCCAACAGCAAGGGTTGGGGGTAAACCCAACACCACTAGTAAATATAGAACATGACACAATTCCAATGGAGGTGGATAACAGCGACCTAAAGAGTATCACTCTAGCCACAGGCACCATTATTGGAATGGCGGTTGATGACCGACATTTTTCCATTGATCTAGGAAATTAACTGTTAGGACCAATCCCCAAGGACTACGTTGACAGTGACAGTGATGACAGCACAACACCAGATAGGACCTTTACCCGGCATGGGGGGAACTTCCTGGTGTACACTTCCTGCCCTTATGGCAAGGAAGATGTGGTGATTTTCCAGGTCCATGAGGGCTGCCTTTCCCACCTGAAGCCACCAGTCCAAATCAGCACTCTGACCAGGGACTTCTCCACCCAGCTCGAGGAGGCCGCTAGGATAGCGAAACCAGAAGTCTTTCCAGGCTTCAGGCAGATGGTTGAAGAGAAAGTCAACCTAGCGGATGCCTGTGAGACTCTGGAGAAGAAGCAAAAGTTGAAACAAGTTTTCTTGGATTTTCAAGATCTCTTTGAGGTGGACTCATATGACTGTGGTCGCACCGACATCCACACAACAACAATTCCCACGGACCCTAGTATGACTCCAGTGTTTGTGAAGCAATATCAGTGTTTGTGAAGCGCTGTTTGGCAAGGGCTGTCTACGGCTGGACTCGCTGAAGGATTGCTGCTAGCTGTGCCTTTCTGCTGCCTCTTTCCCGTGACTTCAAAGGAAAACGAAAACAAAGAAGGAACTTTGTGTTTTTTTTCTCCGAGCCCCTTGGCCCCGCCCTCCTTTCCCACAATCCATTTAATCCTGGACACCCGCGCTTTTGTTGTTGTTTTTTATATATATTATTATTATTACTTCTTTTTCTCCTTTTTACTTTTCTTTTTTTCTAATTCTTTTTGCATAATTTACTATGTTTACCCATCTTCAGTCTCTCAAAGTAGGCATGCCCGATGATTCTGTAATTGCTGCTAATCTGACAAATTCTGTGATGAATAATTTTTTTGCGTTTCGTAGGTTGCCGTCCCTATCTGCTCCCCCATTGCAATCACAACAGAGAATCACAGATAATTTTTCTCTGTCAACCCATGGCTCAATTATCACAGAAAGCAACCACACTCGCACATCCCTTTGTCAACCCATAACTCCAGTGCACGGCACGTTTGGCACCTCTCAACATGTGGTGCATGCTCCGTGACGTGCTGCTGGTCCCCGTCAATGGACAGGGTCTCCAATAGCCCCAATGTCACAACTTGTTTCTGATTCAACTTTGATTGCTGCCGATAACCATCGCTTTAAAACGCATGTCCTGCCAATAGCTCCTACTTTAGATACTATTCATGAATGTCTTACCCCTGCAAACAAGGAGACCATCTCCTCTTATGCTGATTTACCCCACTCCCCTTTCTCTGTGGCTAGTATTCACGATCTAGCACAGCCACATGAAATCTCATCCATCAGTAATGCTCCAAGTGATGCTTCTCTTTACGCGCATCCGACTCCGCGTGCGCAGCCTCAACCATCTTCACCGGTTTCTGAGTCTATCACTTTACCCTCCATGCTTGAAATCACGCTTGCTGCTTTAAATACCACGGTGTTAAGTCTTTATAAACTGTTTGAACGCCTTGACGACAAAATTTCTACTCAATCCTTGCAGATTGACATCATGTATGATTGGATAACCTCCCTAAATCCTGTGCCTGCTCATCCAGTCTCTACCCAGTTGGGACCCTTTCCCACTGTTCCCTCATTTGAAGAAATCATTCACCCCACTGAGGACGATCTCGTTAATGAAGCCATTGTGGTCAATGATTCCTCTTGGGAGAACATCTCCACGAATCAAGGAAATCTACCTTACGAGATTCCTGAGTTGGTGGTTATTGACTCTATTCAACCAACCCCCTCCACTAGCCCCCCTCCTGTTTCTTGTCCTGACATTGCTCGGGAGCCTTTAAAAGGCAATCGTCAAAAGAAAAAGAAATTGCCGCTTAGGCAATCACTTATCAAGAAATCTAAGAACATGATTGCCCCAAAGCTCCCGAAGAATTCCATTGCCTCTTTCTTTAAACCTTCATCTGCAAGTGTTCTACAGGCTCCATCTATCAATCAACCCAAGCCTGTGTGTCAAATTGATAAGAGTGGCCCTTGTGGTGGTCTACCTCCTTTCAATAATTCTCATTATTAATGCTTTGGAAAACTCTGTGCCTCCTGCATGTTCAAAGGCTGCTACTTCTATCACCTCCATTCCAATTTCTGTGCCTGCTTTGATCACTTCCGGCCCCATAATTTGCCCTGATAATTCATCTACTGCAAAAATTGTTAACCAATAATCCTTTCAGAATGGCACCTACAAGTACAACCCCTCCCCCTTTAGTTCCTATGTTACCCCCTACCACAGTCGAAGATCAAGCTCCTAACAACATGCCGTGTGACAACTCTTTACATAATTCTGATTTGATGACCTCTCAGTTTAAATCTCTGATGGACGCTTTTCTTGAAACCCACGGTGTTCCATATATTGGTTCTTCCAATAATAATGCGCTGGCTATCACTCATGTCCAAAGTGGTCCGCGCCCTGGTTCCTCAATAGCAGTTCCACATCAATCTCAGGACTCATTACGTAGCCTTCCTACTCGCCAGTCCTGGTCTGTCACCACCCCTGCATCGAAAAAGTTGAATTACCACCCCCTTCCCCGCCCTGCCACCTTGCAGTCATCTAAAAATATGAACTTTAGTAAAATACCTCCCAAAACTCTATCTCAAGCCTCCAATATTCGTGCACCAAATGGCCACTCATTGATCATGAAATGCCGTGGTGGTTCTCATCCTCTGTACGATCTCAATAGACAGTGTGTATTAAACATCCTGAACGATGTTAAAACCTTGGAACATATCTCGTCAACAGACATTGACCTGGTGGAATTCATTGCGGATGCTGACTTCACCATTGTCCGTTTATGGATTCCTTCAGCTACTGTGGCGAAATTGCTTTGGGATGCTAAGCTGATATTGTTTGAGATGGGATTCTATCTCTCAGGACCCCGATCGATCACAATCTCTGTTCACCTCAACAAATTTATCGGCTAGTGACTCAGGTAAATCCCTTCAAACCACACGTGTTTACCAATCTACCAAAAATGGCTGTCCCAATTTATAACCTCAAGATCCTCCGAAATATCGTTCCATTTCATTAGGTTGTTGGAATACCAGAGGCCATGTCCATTTACAACATTCTATTGATGTGTTCACTCACTCTTATGATATACTGGCTTTTCAGGAAACATGGTTTCTAACTCCTCCTGTTTGGGACAATTATGCAATTGCTCTTATTGCGGCTGTAAGAGGTGAGAAAGGTCGTCCAATGTCGGGCCTCTTGGTAGCAGTTAGACAATCTTCTGACCTAGAAATAGTTCCATGGTGCGCCTTCGACATCTATATAACAACTAGTCCGAGTAATTGGTTGCGGAGGCAATATGGCCATTTTCAATATATACCAGAATCCGGCAAAACTCTCTTTTCTATATGTTGGAAATAGTTGCTCAGGCTTCTGATGTTACTGCCACTTTTCTTCTTGGCGATCTTAATCTTGATTGTTTTAATCCAACTTCTGAATCTACAGCCCAGGAGGTCCTGACTTTGTCTACCTTTATGTCTCACTATAACTTTATGATGATCAACGGGTCTATGCCTGGTGATCTTCCACCCGCAACTACTTGGCGCCGTGATTTAAGCACCAGTACAATTGATTACATATATGCTGATTCAAATTTGTTTGATAACATCACTTCACTAAACATCACTCCTCAGATGTATAGTGACCACAAGCTTTTGACACTACATTTCCTAAGACCACTGGCGTTAGCGCCTTCTTATACTAAAAGGTCCTCTCAACAACTTGTTATCAATATCCCTCTGATAATCGCCTCTCGGTGTCCTCTAGAATGTTTTGGATGTTAAAACAATCTCTTGCCCCTTCTACGGTGCCCAATTCCAATTCCAAGGTCGAATATACACACCTGTTACAACAATTTCAGAACAACATTCTTATCTCTAAACAGAGGTCGATTACTCACTTACACTCCTTTGATCATGAATTACATCATAGAAGGTCTAGTTATAGGCAAGAACGGAAATATTGCTCTCCTCGTCACTAAGCTCTCGGTTTGACCATGCAAGGCAGGCAAAAACCCGCTATACCAACTGGGTCCGTGGACATAGAGCCTTGTTATTTCAAAAAGATAGTGAGCTTATGCTTAACATTCTAGCTACAAAAAATTCTGCAAGTGTATGGAAATTACTTAAGCATAAACATTGTAATCATCAACTAGATGCACAAGCCAATGGCGTGCAAGAAGCGCAATGGGTCCAACATTTCTCCGAATTATATTCTGATCCGGAGTTCAGTAATTTTAAATACCAAATGCAGTCCATCACGCAATGGTCCCTGAACTGCGAGATGGAAACCATTATTAATTACATAAAATTGGCTAAAAATTCAAGATCTGCAGGACCCGATGGAATCAGCAATCTAATGCTTAAATCCAACATAAACCATTGGGCCTAAATTCTCTTCCTTTTATTTCAAATTATTTTGATCTCTCAAACACTCCCATCTTCATGGCACTCGTCTATTCTCGTGCCCATTTACAAGAAGGGAGATCGGTCGCTCCCCGAGAATTATCGACCCATCGCGCTCCTTGACTCGCCGAGCAAGATTTTTGCAAAGTTTTTATTGCTTGAATTTTCTGCATGGACATCAATCCATCTACATCGCAACCCATTCCAAACAGGTTTTGTTGCCGGAATGGGCACAGCAGTTAACTTGTTCCTTCTAAATTCCATTAAATCTTTGTGTCACATTCAAAAACAGCAGGTCTACTTTGCTTTTGTGGACCTGCACTCTGCATTTGACTCAATTTCTAGAGTCAAACTTATGTCTAAACTTATTCATGACAAATGTCCCCTCTCCATTACTGATCTTATTTATCACTTTAATTCTACTACCACGGTTCAGGTTAGATTGACATTGAATGGCTTACTTTCCCATCTGATTCCGACTACATGCGGCCTTAAACAAGGCTGTCTGTTAGCGGCAGCCATTTTTAATTATGATATCCAAGATATCAAATTTTCCTTTGAACCCATCCAATCAGATTCTCCGAAAATTAATGGTGTCTCAATTAAAGCACTCTTCTATGCCGATGATATCGTTCTCATCTCAAAGACTCCCAATGGTTTACAAAAACTTTTATCAGCCCTAGACCACTATGTCATAGAGAATGATTTAAAAATTAACTCCACAAAGACTCAAGTCTTGATGTACAACCCTCATTCTGGTTTCCATACTCGGAAACATTGGCTGATTGGTAATAATATTTCTTTGTCCTTGGTTTCATCATATACCTACTTAGGTATTATTTTTGAAGCCTCTCTCCATCCACTGAAACATATGGCTCAGATCGAAGTTAAACTTCTTACAGCGATTTCACAATCACGTATTCTTCTTGCAAAATTTGGAAAATTTTCCATAATCCCGGCCTTAACATTTTGGCAGATGAAAGTCATTCCCACCATATTATATGGTTTGGAAACAGGATCCCCCATACCATCTACTACTCTTGATAAATTGGAGGCTAAATTTTGGCGGAATGTGTTGCATCTGCCGCAGTGTATTCCCATGTCATGGTTACGATATGAACTAGGCCTCTCTTCTCTGTCAGCACATCTTAACTGGAAACAATGTTCATTTTTTAGGAAATGTCTAATATCTCGGATAGACAACCTACTTAAGGTATTGTCGAACTAGATCTTTACGACAGATCACGTTTTTATCCGAAGATGGCTGTCAGCAGTTTCCAAGATCTTGGCTGACGCAGATATTTCAATTGAAATTCTTCTGCAAAATCCTGATAAGGCTAAACAAAAAATCCATCAGACCTCCTGGATCATGAATCATCAAAAATGTCTAACTTATAAACATGCTTCGAGCTTTCGTTTTCCACCACATACGAGAGGCACCACACAATCCTATTTATCAAGAGCCCCTTCACCAAAATATAGAAATTTAATTCTTTGTTTCCGGCTACATATATGGGAAACGAGAGACCTGCTCTATACGCGTCACCTAATAGGACCTCTTCAAAACTTCTGTCGGTTTTGTCAAACAACCAAAATCCCAGAAACCTTAGCACATTTAATCACTGCATGTCCAATTCTTACCAGTCTGAGGCAATTGCATTTTCATAAATACTGCCCTGGATACGCTATGTATGAACCTGATGCTTGTTGGGATCGTATTTTTGGCTCGACAGACTTGAAAATTCAGATAGCAACGGTCCATTTTCTTCTCTCTTTAAACTTAAATCAAGGGAAAATTGATTATTCTTAGTTGAACCGAGTACGATGAAATTTATGTCACTGTGTCCTCTTTTTGTTTTTTCGAAGAAACTCTGATCAAATTGTGAATACCAGATTATTAATATCTATCTTGTATTTACTGTTGTCCACCCTGAATGGTCCTTAGAGAAATGATCTTAAATTGTTTTTAATATTATTTTAATCTACCATGTTCAGACTGTGTTGATATGTCATGTTTATTGAAAAGTTGTAACATAAAAATAATGCAACTAAATCAATAATAAAAAAAAACAAAAGAAGCAATATCGCTTGCCCCTCGCATCAATGGAGTCTCTTACTGAAATCATTAAGAACCTTGAGTCCCGTGGGATAATCCGTCCAGTCCACAGCACCTTCAATAATCCGGGGCTGGGGATATTGAAGCCAAACGGCCAGTGGAGACTCTGTGCCGACCTTAGGGAGCTCAACAAACGGGTCCATACTTCTCGATGGCCCCTTCCCTACATTGACCAAGGGCTGGCCCAGATCCAGGGGTCACAGGTATTCACTGCAATAGACCTGACCAATGGATACTGGACTGTGCCTGTCAGTAAGGAGGACCAATACAAGCTGGCTTTTACCTTTGGGGACCAGCAGTACACATGGACCCGGACTACCTTCGGATACCTCAACTCTGGCAATGAGTTCAACATTTTTCTACATAAGGCCATGCCCGACCTTGGTGAGAGGGGTAACCTGGCTTATGTAGATGATGTCCTCATCAAAAGCTCAACTGTGGAGGAACACATAGCGGAGATCTGTTATATTCTGACACAGTTGAGGGCTGCCGGAGCAAAACTTTCCTTTCAGAAAGCACAGTGGTGTAGAACCCGTGTAAATTTCTTGGGGCATGAGATTACTCCTCAGAGTCTCTGTCCCCAGGAAAAGAAAGTGGAAGCACTCCAGAAACTGGAAGACCCCACAACTCTGCGGGAACTAAGGAGCCTCCTTGGACTGACTCATTACAGTAGAAAGTTCATTGAGGGCTAAGCAGAGATCACCAGACCCCTGATTCATCTTTTGAAGGGGGGGGTTCAAGTAGGAATGGGGTCCAGAACAATCTGAGGCAGTAAGACAACTCAAAAGAAGCCTCTCACAAGCGGCTTGCCTAGCTTACCCTGTCAGAAACAAGGAGTTCTTCTTGGAGACAGGGTTCTCTAATACATGCTTGACTGCAGTATTATACCAAAAGCATGACATGGTCAATAAAGTGATCTCCTATGCAAGTAAAAATTGAACGATTGTGAGAAGGCACTCCTGGCAACGGTGTGGGCATTGAAGAATTACCGCCCGTTTATCCCAGGGGGAACACATCATAGTGGAGACTCCACACCAACCTCTGCAATATCTCCAAAGTGACGGAATCCGAGCCGGAAATGTGAGTAATTCCCGAATTACTTCCTGGATTCTGTCAATGCAAGCCTTTCCTGTGCAGGTCAGAAATGGCCAAAACAAGAAGAGTCCCCTTGCGCAAGGTCTGGCTGACTTGCATGATTGTGCCAGAGAAAACTGTCTTGAGGACGCAAGTCTAAAAATCAAGGACAACATGGAGGCATACCTCAATTCCCCACACAAAGTCTTTGAAGAAGACACGTGTGAGGGAATGCCCATTGTCTATGTGGATGGATGCTCCTACCATGTTTACAACAACGGGGAAAAAGAACTTGTGGCCGCCGTAGGGAATGCATGGGTGAATGAGTCCCCAGAACCCTCCGCTGGGTACAAGATTGGTCCCCGAAGTAGTCAAGTGGCAGAGTTGATGGCTGTCCAACATCAACTCCACGAACTGGTCATAATAACAGATTCGGATTATGTACGGAACGGGTTCGTAAAGCACCTGGTTAATTGGAAAACCAGAGGCATGCTATGTGCTAACAACAAACCCTTGAAAAATGGGAAGTTAATTCAAAATATTGATGATCTGGTCACCTCGAATGGGATGATCATCTATGGGAAAAGATCAAGGGTCATTCCAAAGTAGAGGGACCAGACAAAACTGGAAATTACTTAGTTGATCAGCTGGCCAAAACCAGGGCCATCCAAGGAGATCTAATAGAGATTGAATCCCTGTTGGGGGAAATCCAGGTCACTGCTATCATTAGGTCCCAGACAAATGCTCACAGTGATCTTTCAACTGCACAATGGAGTAAGGAGACCCCAGCTGCTGATTTGATTACGGCTCAAAAAGGGGATCCAATAATTGGTAAGTTTTATTAACACATTGAGGTCCCTGAGAACTTTCCCCTGACGGATACAGATTACATTGGGAAAGAGGACCTCAGAGTGTTGATGAAATGTCCAAAAATGTTCTGAATCCAAGACGGTTTGTTGGTAAGGAAATCCCTAGCTGGCCATGATCAGTGGGTGGTACCTACCTCATTCCGAAGCCTGATGTTAAGTCACGCCCATGATGCGGCCACAGCCGGTCATAGGGGGTTTCATACAACACTTGAAATCTTAAGAGAGGCTGCATACTGGCCACACATGGGGCAGGACCTCGACCAATACTTGAAGGGGTGTCTTGTGTGTGCACAATTTCAGCCAACATCCCTCACACACCGTGTGTCATGATCTCTGCTTCCAAAAGGTCAGGGTTTTCCCAACTCCCTTGGAAGCAGATCCATAACCCAGGTTCCGAGTGCCAACCAGTCCCAATTGGGACCTTTTGGACCCAGTCCTGGCGCCAGTGGCACCAGGCTCGAAATATGCCCAGTCCCAGCGCTGGAAGCGCCGGGCTCATAATGCTTGGGTGGACTTACCTTCAGCAGACCATGCTGCTTACTTGCCTGCCAGTTGAGCCTCTGATCCTCTTCTGTTTGGAACTACTTTTCCTGTTGGGTGGGGCTGGAGCCACTCCCTAGATTCAGAACACTGGAACTCTTCTGGAAGGCAGGAACTCTTTTCTTACCAGGAACTCTTTTCTTACTTAGGCGTGGCTGTGGAAGGAGACACCTATGCACTACAGGAGGCTATTTAAACCACACCCGGTGGATGAATCTTGCTTTGCGTTATTCTGCAACCTCTGCAGCAGAACGCTCATCGTGTCTTCTGCATCCGGTCCTGGGCCTAAGGAAAAAGGCTTACCATCCTGAATCCAGTCTTCAGCAACACCTATAAAGACAAGAAAGAACAGGTTAGCATTCCGGCATCTGAAAGGCAAAGGCTTACCTACTCTTCGTGCGCTCCGGAGGTCTTCACACTGCATTCCGGCATCTGAAAGACAAAAGTTTACCAACTCTTCGCACGCTCCGGAGGCCTTCGGCGCTGCATCCCGCATCTGAAAGACAAAACAAGGTGCGTTTAAAGACATTGGGGAACTTTAATACTCACGTGCCATTACTCCTTTCCACATCTAATCCAGTGGGTATTCCGGCACCCTGCAGCCGCTCCGAACTCGTACCTGCAAAATAAAAAGACAGTTAGAGCGCATAGTGAAGCAGGCAACAAGCGCTTACTTACGTGCTTCCAGGCGCTTCTATTCATCACACGGGCTCCATCTTCAACTCACTTCAGCCCGTCATCCGCCATCGCCGGAACCCTGCAAAACAAGAGACATCATTACTAAAGACTTTAAAGACATTTGAATGACTCGAAACTTACAGTTCGTGCAGTAAACGACGGACAGCAGTCCTCTGAAGTCAAGAGGCCTGCGCTACCTATCCAGTGAAGAAACTGGTTACAGCACCCTGCCCCGAGGCAGATGGAGAGCTCGGCATTCACTTACCTAAGACATCTTACTCTACACGTCAGGCATACAGTGCACAGAGGTCCAGCCCAAAGAGCCAACCGGGTGCTACACATCACCTTTGAAGATACGGTAGTCGCCCAGTCAAGACCGGCGCCTCTGCGAGAATCAGGTGAGCGTTACACCGTGCGCCTCTCCAAAGGAGGGGGATGACATGGTCAGATTTGCATGTAGATTTCATCGGGCCCGTGATTCGCTCCTCTAGGGGAAATAAGTACATGTTGACCGTGACATGCTTATTTACTAAATGGGTGGAATGTCTCCCGGCCCCAAACTGCAAGGCAGAAACAGCAGCTGCACTGATGATCAACCACATCTTTTCGCGTTTTGGACTACCCCAAAGGATTGAGTCAGACAGAGGTAGCCATTTCACCAGCGAAGTAATGACCAAGATGTGGGAGATACTTGGGGTTAAAAGGAAGCTACATATTGCTTACCGGCAGCCTCTAATGGTGCAGTAGAACGTTACAAAAAAATCATTGTGAGCATATTAAAAAAAATTGTGGCGGATTATGGGCCAAGTTGGGATATCCAATTACCTCTTGTCCTAATGGCCATCAGATCTACCCCTTCATCTGCAACTAAAATGTCACCGTTTGAGCTGATGACTGGAAGCAGAATGGTGCTTCCCCAGCATCTGCTCTATAGAACCCAAGAGCAGCCATTGATCAATGCCGCCACAACTCATGAGTATGTTGAAAATTTAAGAAAACACCTTCAACATGCTTTTGCCTATGCTCAGCGAAATCTAGAAAGATCAGCCGACAGCATGAAGACCCACTATGACTTAAAGATTACCAGAAAGGAATACAATGTAGGAGACCGGGTTTATCTATACAATTTCCAAAGGAACCAGGCCAAGCAGCGAAAATTTCTGCCTACCTGGAAGGGACCTTTTGAAATTGTAGACAAGATCTCACCAGTCGCCTACAAGATCCGCATCCCCAAAGGCAGTTTGGCAGAGGGGGAAGATAAGTGGGTCCATATTAATCAACTGAAGTGTTGCCATCCTAGGCACACTCTGCAGCAACTGGAGAAGTCTTCTGGAACCCCAGAGGGGACCACTCCAGATCCATAAAATTCCAACCCTATAATATTCCACATATAGTCTATAAAATACAATGAAGCAAATGTCTCCTGATTATAAAATGTATATGTCCGCCCACTACACTAATAGTGGTGGGGAAATGTCTACAAATATGTTTTTTTGCTTGGTCATCCTAGGAGAGAGAGCGAGAGAGAGATAAACCATGGAGACTGACCAAGGAGGACAACCCGGGGACCGGGAGCAAAGATCTGAGGGGCCCAGGGTATCGCTCAATACTCCCATAAGAACTGGCAAGGAGAACCGATCGATCCACCCCTGATGGAGGAAAAGACAATAAACTTTGCCATTTGTGGAATCCGGAGAGATGAGGCCGAGATCCCAGTCTTGCGAAGTTCCATTGATGGAAGATCAACGGCCATCACAAGAGGGGGGCTTGTGGGATGTATCAACCCACTCATCCAAGCCCTGCAACATCACTGTGCATTGCTGGCAGCAGAAACATCATAATGACCACTGGAAAGCATGCTGCTCGCTAGAAATCACCAGAAATTGCGCAGTGAAAACCTGAAAAATAGGCCACCATCTACTTTTGTCTATGTCAGTGGTAACAGGAGACCACTGCCAAAAACCACCATTGGGCTACGCACAAAGTAGCCTGAAACCACTTGGAAATAGCAATGCTGATTGAAAAAGAAACACAAAATGACATTCCAATTCATTATATTATTTTTCGTAATCGCATTTCACGCACGCAGAAAAATTGCCGCAAATTGCCATTTAGCTCCATTTCAACACATTTCAACACATGCCAAAATAGCTGATTCTTGTTTGCAACTGCTGAGATTCGTTTTCAATCAGATAATCATTCATGAATCATTGCTAGTGTTGACCTGAACCAATCCAAAGTAACTCTCACTTATCCTGAATCTCCTTTAGTGAATTAAAATCATTTTAGCATATTTTTCCATTCGTTGCAATCACATTCAAAGTATTTTGACCTATTTTAAAATCATACCTGTTTTCTCTACGCTTGCTGGGGGAACTGGGATTGAACTGCATTATTGATTGTATTCCTGAAACCTGTGTGCACTCATTTCCATCTCTCCATATTGCATAGTGGGGGGAGTGAGTAGTCACAGGGGAAAGAGTGATCATATTGTCTTTTGATTGAAACCCTATCAAGTTTATTTCTGTGTTGCATTTTCCCATCACTGCATTTCCTTGAATCATATACAGTATTCTCTGCTACAGTATCCTTCCATTCCTACTCCTAACTGATTAAAGAGATTGCTGATATTATAATATTACCCATTGCTGATCACCGTTCATATTCATAAATGTCCTATTCAGATATTGTTCTATTCATAAAAGTGTGATATATATTGTTCAATTCTTCAAATAAACCTTTTAATTTGCAAAACAAACCTACTTCTTGGCTCAGTGAGGTCGGGGAGATTCAAAGAGAGGGGCGTTATATAAGGGTTCATCATCCAGATTTAAAGAACTTTGACATAAAAATATATAAATAAAGGCTTCCATTGGGCATCCCAGACTAGGCATTGACTTAGTTGGAGTGCTGGATTGAAGTCACTTACTGATGTCCGCTGTTGATCCCGTTCAGCTTTACTTAGAGTCCATTGTCCACAGTACATGAAACAATACGGCAAGGCATACCGTGAAGCAGGACTGTCCACACACGAGGGAACCAAGCAGCAAAGCAGCTCCTCACGCACTTCCCCGAATGCGCACGCACAAAAGTGCGGGCATTCTGCAGTTATAGAAAGTGACAAAGCAGAAGGAGGAGCATGCCAAAAACCAGCGTTTCCGTGGCAAAAAGAAGCAAGTCGCAGTAAAAGCAATCCAAACAGATACGAACAGCTTGGAAAATGATCGTGAAGCAGGACTGTCCACACACGAGGGAACAAAGCAGCAAAGCAACTCCTCACACACTTACTGAACGTTCTTACCCAAAGCTGCAACATTGTACAAAGAGAACAGTGTGTGAGGCATTTGCAAAGAGCGACGCAGATATAATTGGAAACTAAAAGGAGTAGTTGAACTTTATCATTGAATTTGGGGAGGCCAAGAAAAGATACCATACACAGAGTGGTCTGGCGCCACGTTGGTGCTCATTCGATAGTCTCTGTTAGGTATCCAACTGATGCCAAGTGTCAGAAAAGGGAATATTGAGATGGAAGTGGTTGTAACGATCACCTGATTCTCGCAGAGGCGCCGGTCTTGACTGGGCGACTACCGTATCTCCAAAGGTGATGTGTAGCACCCGGTTGGCTCTTGGGCTGGACCTCTGTGCACTGTATGCCTGACGTGTAGAGTAAGATGTCTGCAGATAGAAAATATGGGGTTAATGAACTGGGGTTATTGGGGTGTCCCTATCTCTTTCCTCTTCTCCTCTCCTGTAGACCCCCAAAGGTTAACGCTCTCACCTTAGGTAAGTGAATGCCGAGCTCTCCATCTGCCTCGGGGCAGGGTGCTGTAACCAGTTTCTTCACTGGATAGGTAGCGCAGGCCTCTTGACTTCAGAGGACTGCTGTCCGTCGTTTACTGCACGAACGGTAAGTTTCGAGTCATTCAAATGTCTTTAAAGTCTTTAGTAATGATGTCTCTTGTTTTGCAGGGTTCCGGCGATGGCGGATGACGGGCTGAAGTGAGTTGAAGATGGAGCCCGTGTGATGAATAGAAGCGCCTGGAAGCACGTAAGTAAGCACTTGTTGCCTGCTTCACGATGCGCTCTAACTGTCTTTTTATTTTGCAGGTACGAGTTCGGAGCGGCTGCAGGGTGCCGGAATACCCACTGGATTAGATGTGGAAAGGAGTAATGGCACGTGAGTATTAAAGTTCCCCAATGTCTTTAAACGCACCTTGTTTTGTCTTTCAGATGCGGGATGCAGCGCCGAAGGCCTCCGGAGCGTGCAAAGTGTTGGTAAGCTTTTGTCTTTCAGATGCCGGAATGCAGTGTGAAGACCTCCGGAGCGCACGAAGAGTAGGTAAGCCTTTGCCTTTCAGATGCCGGAATGCTAACCTGTTCTTTCTTGTCTTTATAGGTGTTGCTGAAGACTGGATTCAGGATGGTAAGCCTTTGCCTTTCAGATGCCGGAACGCTAACCTGTTCTTTCTTGTCTTTATAGGTGTTGCTGAAGACTGGATTCAGGATGGTAAGCCTTTTTCCTTAGGCCCAGGACGGATGCAGAAGACATGATGAGCGTTCTGCTGCAGAGGTTGCAGAATAACGCAAAGCAAGATTCATCCACCGGGTGTGGTTTAAATAGCCTCCTGTAGTGCTTCGGTGCCTCCTTCCACAGCCACGCCTAGGTAAGAAAAGAGTTCCTGCTTTCCAGAAGAGTTCCAGTGTTCTGAATCTAGGGAGTGGCTCCAGCCCCACCCAACAGGAAAAGTAGTTCCAAACAGAAGGGGATCAGAGGCTCAACTGGCAGGCAAGTAAGCAGCATGGTCTGCTGCAGGTAAGTCCACCCAAGCATTATGAGCCCGGCGCTTCCAGCGCTGGGACTGGGCATATTTATGAGCCTGGTGCCACTGGCGCCAGGACTGGGTCCAAAAGGTCCCAATTGGGACTGGTTGGCACTCGGAACCTGGGTTATGGATCTGCTTCCAAGGGAGTTGGGAAAACCCTGACCTTTTGGAAGCAGAGATCATGACAGTGGTCCCGCGCCTCATCAACTTCCTTCCTTCCTTCCTTCCTTCCTTCCTTCCTTCTGCTTTGCCCTCTCTCTCCTCTCTGGCTTCCTTGCCTCCCACCTCTGCCCCCTCCTTGGCTCCTCACCCCATCCTCCTTCCTCCTCTGCCCCCCCCTGGCTCCTTCTACACCTGAGCAGGGCGTACCTCTGATTTGTACCCCTCCCCGGAAGTCTTTCAAGGCTAGCAACCTCCTCCATATTGCCACTCTCAATTCTCGCTCAGCTGTCTAACACTTCTGACATCTGCCACCTCCTGGATGAACTAGACCTCGACGTCCTCAGTCTCACCGAGACATGGTTCACGGCCAGCTCTGTCACAAGCTATGACACTCTCCTCCCTGATGTCTACAAGATCCTCTCCACTCCCAGATCTATTCGGCCCGGTGGAAGGGTAGGCATGATCTTCCTGGAGTGGATTCCTACCTCTGTGATTCCCATGCAGGCCTACTCCTCCTTTGAATGCCTTGTCTGTAGGCTTTCTCTCTCTCCCAGCCACTCTCTCACCATTGCTACTATCTATTGACCACCTGGTCCGACTACCTCTTTCCTCTCTGAGTGGGCGGACCTCTACTCCTCCCTCTTAGTCTTGACCACTCAACTTCTCCTCCTTGGAGACCTCAATATCCACCTGGCTGGTTCCAGTGCCCTCCTCTGTACTCTTTCACGACCTCTGCGACTCTCTCTCTCTCAACCTCCCTCTATTCTTCCCTCTGGCCCGACTCACTCTGCAGGGTACACTCTGGATGTTCTCATCTCCTCTGACCTCCCAATCTCTAAGCCCCATCACCACTCCTCTCTCCTGGAGCGATCACTTTCTCCTTTCCTCCCATCTCTCCAACTCTACCCCGCATGCCAAGCCTACTCCAGCACTGCCACCTACCTTCTCGGTCATCCGGCCCATGAAGCGTGTGTCAGTTGAGGCTTTCGCTGCCACTTTCTCTCCCCCTCCGCCACCTTTGGCTGACTCTCACCCTGACACTGCCCTTTCCAAACTCCACTCTGCTATCTCTGATTCTCTCCATGTTCTTGCCCCTGTCATTAGGATCCGCTTGCAGCCCAAAGCCAAGTGCAATTCTTGTTACCACTCTGACCTTGTTACCTTTAAAAACAAGTGTAGGGTGGTTGAGAGGAAATGGCGGGCTTCTTCTGCATCCTCTGACAAACTGGCCTGCCGCCTGCTCCAACAGCAAAACTGGCTCTCTGTCCGCTCTAAGAAGAGAGCCCTCTTCCAAGCATGCATCTATGAGGCATCTAACAACTCGGTTAAACTCTTTAAAATCTGCAAGGAGCTGGCCAATCCTGCTGCAGTCTCTACCTCTCCTGTCCCCTCCCAGGCCCTCTGCACGGCCTTGGCCTCTCATTTCATCTCTAAAACCCAGGACATCCTGTCCATCCTCTCGCCTCTCCTCCCTCTTTCTCTTCCTTTCCTCTTTTCTCCCCTGATGAGATTTCCAGAAAAGTCCGATCTATAAAAGTCTTCAGGGGTCTAACCTCTCTCCCTGGCGTTTCAAACAATACCTGGCACCCCTCGCACCCACTGCATTGCTTCTCTCTGCTCCAATTTTCAGTCCTAGCGGATGAAACTCAGCTCGTTTTCAGGCTCCCCTTTGCCACCTCCTCTCCCTCTATCATCTCTGACTGACTGTCTGCTATCCAGGAGTGGCGTGCCGCCAACAACCTCTGCCTTAATGCCAGTAAGACAGAGATCCTCCTCATCGGCACACATGCACCTTCCTTTCCTATCACTCTCGGGCCGGCCTCCCTTGGCCCTCTCCCTGCTCCCACCTGTGAGGCTAAGAACCTCGGGGTCATCTTCAACTCCTTGCTTTCCTTTTCTCCTCACATCTCTGATGTCGCTAAGAAATCAAACTACCAGCTTCAGCTCCTCAGAGGTATTCTTCCTTTCCTCTCTTTCCCCCAGAAGCTCACTGTCTCTAGAGCACTGGATCTCTCTAGGCTGAAGTACTGCAACAGCCTCTTTCTAAATCTGCCTGCAACTACTCTTCGCCCTCTGCAACTCATCCAGAAAAGGACTGCAAGACTTGTCCTTGGCCTCAAGCCCAGGGATCATATCTCTCCAGTCCTGAAATCTCTTCCTCAGCTCCAGTGGCTACAAGGATTAAGTTCAACACCCTTTGCATTGTCCACAAGGCTTTCTGGGGCCTGGGTCCGCAATACTTCAATTCTCCCTTCGGAAATACTGTCCTACTCGAGCTATCCACCTCCAACTCCCTCAGGGTCAGCCGCTTCTCCAAACAACGAGTAGGTGGTAGATCTCTTTCATTGTCTGGGGCCTCTCTCTGGAACAGTCTCCCTGCCTCCCTGGAAAAGAGAACCATCTTCGGTTCCGGAAGCACCTCAAGACCTTCCTCTTTGCTTCTGCCTTCGATCTTCCTCTACCCTGCTGATCGCGATCTGCTTGGCACTGGGCATATGGCTACCCTCTGATTTTGGGAGCCAGATCCCTGCCCACCCAGTGGCCCACCCAGCCGCATACCAGCACTGCCTCCTGGCAACCCCTGCACTTTGGTCTGTATCTGCAACCCTACAGTCCCCTTCCTGCACTTATTAGACACCCGCTGTCTGCGTCTTATTGTTGCACTTGCTGGCAGCACTACCTGTTATCGTTTTGATCCTGTGTTCAGCACTTTCCATTCCTCCCCTGCCCCCTGCACTGTCCACAATCCCTCTCCCCTTGCACTTGCGCATTCTCAATGTCACTGAGCCTAGTAAGATTGTTGTTTTTCTCCTCCCTTGTTCCCCTCCGTTGCCTCGTCGCACTCTGAAACACTTGTGTATGGGTGCGATATAAATAAAATATCATACAACGGGTCAAGCTTAACCCTGTGCACATTCGAAAGTCTTTGATAGTTTTGAAGTATATCACAAATTGGGGGAGGGAGACTAATTGAGCGAAAGAAAGAGATCTGAGCCCGGCTAAGGGGGATCCGGGGTGAACCGTGAGTCACCTGAGAAAGAATTATCTGATAGTTTGAAAGGAATCTGAGCCCGGAAGAGGGGGCTGCAACGTTGAACTTTTGTTGTGAAAGGGCTCTATGCCCAGCTGAGGCGGATCCAGCGGGAACACCCAAATTGAATACTGGAGAAAGGAAAATAATGTTTTTGTGTTGTTTTTGTATACCAGGCCCTCTGAGTCCAGCGACTTGCAATAAGTAAAGAGGCTTGGACACAGAAGGTATTCAACTGTGTAAATGGAACTGTATCCTCGTGCCGCAGAAGCCAGAGTGTGTGCTTTGCTCGAATGAACACGCCTGGTCCCGTGCTGAAAACGTGGAGAAGGGAGGCAAACGTGCCGAACATCCTGGCTTATCATTTTGTGAACACTTCTTTCTTTTTCATGAACATCACCCCACATTATCTGTAAATTAGTAGTAAGGATCGGTAATAGGTTTTTTAGTATAGGCCCTTTGAATTTGACAAGACTTCAATAAGACTGCATTATTATTATTTGATGGTCGTAGCTTGCTCCAATCTGTAGATTTAGGTTTAGATATGCGTTTATCTCACTGTTGTGAAAGTCCAATGAGCACCCTTGAACTGTGGTCACTTGTGTCTGTATTACTGTTAATACCAGGCCTTCATTACATATGGTGCCAGAGTGGGATGTGACTGAAATGATAAAAATTGAGAATCCATGCTCATAATTGTCGTACCACCAGAAGGGGAAAATAGAATCATTGAACTCCTTGACTCTGATTGTGTATCCACTCTTAAAGAGGTTTTGCTCTCTCAACTGCATATCCCAACTAGTCAACAAGACCCGTTTTTTAAAACTCAAGTGCTATTAGATACCCTCCCACTCTCCCATTATAATATTCAACAGTAGGATTGAATACTATTGAAAATCCGACCAGCCTTTGCCTTCATTAGACCTAGTAGCCTAAATTCCCGCACTCCCGAACCTTTTTTTTTTGGTACCCAATTACCATTGGTCGCAGGGCCATCAGGGTTAAAGACTAACCTTCCTAAACCACTCTCGGCGGAATCAGATTCAGAAGGATCAGGCGACTTCAAAACTTTATCTGAAGGAGTCAAAACCTGTTTTTTTCTGATTCAGAAAAGACCACCGAAGAAACCCTTACCCCACCGGAAGAAATGGGCGACCTAGCAGCTGTCATTGGCCCGTTGGTGGCCCATCAAATGCAAGCCGAAACAAGGCTCCAAGAAAACTTGATTAAATAGGTTGAGTTGCAAGCCAGACCCCTACTACCACAGGGGATACTTCAACCATACCTAGAAGGCGTAGATCTAGGGAACTTCTTTCTTGAATTTCGAATGATTAGCCGAACAGTTAGGATGGGCAGAAAATCTTAAAATTTTTTATTTGGAGCCCCTGCTGAAAGGTGAACTACAGACCGCCTACCAACTACTCAATCTTGCCCAGGGAGCCACCGTTGTATCCATAAAAGCAGGGCTATTGAAGAGAGTGGGCCAAACTTGTAACTTCTACCAGCAAAAATTGAGGGCCATTAGATTAAATCCTGGAGAAACCCCCCTTGAAATGGGTGAACGTACCAAAAATACAGTAGCCCTTTGGATCAATAACAAATCCCTGCAAGAATTGATAGAAATTATTACGTTAGAACAGTTCACCAATTCCTTAACCCCTTTTCTACAAAAGGCAGTATTACAATTAAATTGACCTGCCCTAGCCATGGCCATTGAAACTGCACAGAACCATTGGGATGCAGCCAAACACTTCCACTCGGTACATCGAGGTAAAGAACAGAAAGATTATAAACCTACCCATCGACCCCAACCAAAGGGAGTAGATAGACAAGGAGGGTCATATAAAATCAAGGTATGGATACCGAATGAAAGAATAGAAGCCAAAAGATCCAACCCTAAAGGTAGGGAAGAGACTAAAAGGGAGGAAGCAGACCACCCTCCCTTATCTGCTTTTCATGTAGAGAAAATGGGCATTTGGCCAGCCACTGGCCAGCCACTGTGCAAACATTTTTTTAAAGAAGAGCCTATGGCAATGTGCTGTTTAAAAGGAGAAGAGTTGAAAGAACCCGAAGGGGATCGAGAGACCTTCAGCATATATTTATGTCAGTCTTCTGCTGACTTCACATATGAAAAAGCTTGGGTGAATGGGAATGGGAAGCAAGTGAAGGAGCTAATTGACTCCGATAGGAAGCAAACCGCCAGAAAAGCTGACTTGGTCACAACCATGGACCTCGAGAACTCTACCTTAGTTAGAGTTACTTATGTACATGGGGACAATGAAATATACCCCAAAAAACCTGTATACATTAACATCAGGGGCGAGTTGTGTTTAATATCTTCAGCCATCAATCCTGGGCTCCGTGAGGAAGTTAATGTGGGTCGGGATTTCCCTACATTTTCCTCTCTTTTGCAGGACACTCCATCTCCCTATAGAGCAGCGGTATTCAAACAGCCGCATCCCCAGCCGCATCCCTAGGGGGCCGTGAAAGCCCAGCATGAAATAGAAAAAGAAGAAAAAAAAACTTTTTTTAGATTGAAAGAAATGGGCAGGGCGGCTCACATGGTCGCATAGCAGGGCTGAAGCATGAAACTTTCTCAAGTACCAATGAAAAAGTGGCCTGCAGTTGTAAATGGATATTAATTCCTTTAGTCACAGACTGTTTGAATAGTACCCAAGGGGGTGCTTTGTGTGTAAAGAATATTTATTCAGCAAAAATGGTCAAAATGACTAACTGCATAGTGAAGTAACTCATCAAACTGGCCCACATTGGCCAAAAAGGTGGCCCATTTTGACTGGCCCACACTAGCATTTTGCATCCTGAGTTGGCTGAACTGTCAAAGGGAAATACTATTTCCCTTTGACAGTTCAGTTCAGTTCCCCAGCCGCACATGCTCACTGAGCCATGCAAGGCTGGGGCGTTTTGCTTCGTCAGCATTGCATAGCTCATTGGAAATGCTGGCTGGGGCACTGCATGTCTGTATGTGTGAGGCGGGAGCTTGTACGCCTCCTCGCACATACGGACAGAGCAGCCTGGACCAGGCGTTTCAGCACCCACAACACGCAGGCAAATGCAGAAGATACGCTTATGTTTATTTAAAAAAAAATGTAATATGTGATGGATGCATGTACGCTTGTGTTATGAGTGAGTGTATGGTGATGGATGCTCATGTGAATGATAGAGTGATTGCTGTATGAATGAATGTGTGTGTGTGTGTTAGTTTGTTTTAGTCCATTGAGCTGATTTTGGCAAGTGGTGGATAGAAGGGAGGGAAGGAGAGTTGTACAACAAAGGCATTTTAAAAATGCCTAAATGCCTTTGTTGCAACATCCCCCTACCCACCTGCCAAAATCGCTCTCCTTCTGAGGCGCTGTGGAGCCCAAGGGACAGGGATGGTATTTGTTTACTGGACATCTATCATAAAATGTCATGCCTGCTCCGTGAGCCCCCAGCACCAATTTCAAACTGTATGGCTTTTCACCCATTTCATATTTAACGTATGCTCTACAATGCAACATTTTAGCCCATTATTTTTAAAAGAATTCACTGGGGAAAACCTCCTGAACCCCTCTTGATTTGTTCGGGCTCCCTTGCTGCGCTCAGTCTCTACGGCATTTTTGGGGGAAATAGTTATGCCCCTCCACTTAAAAAATTCACCAGCCACCACTGGCCCTCGGACTGTGTTGGCAATGGGATGGGGAGAGCCCAGGGACTGTGGTGGGAGCAGGATGGCTGGGAACCATAGGATAGTGGTGCGAGCAGGGTGTTGAGAGCCCAGGGTGTGTGCTGTGGTGGGGAGAGCCCAGGGACTGGGTAAAAGTGGGATGAGGGAGCCTAGCGACTGTGATGGGAGCAGGTGGGTGAGCCCAGGGACTATACTGGGAGTAGGGTGCGGTGACGGCGCGCAATAAATACCATGCATTTGGCATTTTTGGGGGGGCCCGGCCTGCCCAGATTTTGCTCGGGGGGGGGGGGGGGGGGGCCCAGGCCAAAAAAGTTTGAAGACCACTGCTATAGAGAGTTTTCACCCCAGGACTGCTGCCACTCTAATAACTATTCCCAAAACTCTAGAAATATGGGACTGGGAAAAGACGGAATCCCATGAACCTCACACAAGATAAAATGAACCCATAAAACCAGGGTCAACCACTCGAGCCAGTTTATTGGTTATTTTTGAGAGACCAATAAAATCACCTCGCCTCTACCTCCACAGTAAAAAAGGAATCTGTGGACTATGTGAGAGTCCTTGGATATATCTCATCCCTGTTCTTTCCCTGGTCTTAACAATGAAAGACCTGGACAAAGACCAGTCATATCCACCTCCCATAGGGGAAAGGTATATGAGAAACCTGAAGGAGTCTCACCCGCTAGTCCCCAGGGATCTGTCATCCAGGTGGCCAGGACACGACCATCGCTTTTGGATCCATTTCATGGGGGTGGACCAGTGTGGGAGGATCACCTGGATGAGGGGTCCTCGAGGAGTGGAAGTGGGACACCGGAGGGTGAAATGCGGCATCCCCTTCCCAATAATACCTTTTCCCCATCCCATCAGGTAGGATACCTAAGAGTTCAACACCCCTCCTCCCTCATCTCCGACACAAACACTTTCTCATGGATAGTTCACTGTGAGCGATAATGGACTAACACCAGAGCCGTATACCCGACGTGTCCCAACACCATGGACAGGCAAGGTCAGGCAATTTCGGATTATTACACCCACCTGACTTCCATCACACTTCCCCACAGGGATAGCGATTGCTGCCGTTGTACTGTCCTTGTCTCCTACAGCAAAGCAGCTTCAGAAAAGACAGCACAGGCGGTGAGTCGGAGAGACTGATACCAAACCAGCTTGTATTTTGAATCAAGGTTGCAAGCGGCATCATTGTACAAAGAGAAGAGTGCGTGAGGTGTTTGCAAAGAGCGACTCAGATATAATTGGAAACCAAAAGGAGTAGTTGAATTGTACTTTGGGAGGTCAAGAAAAGATACCATGCAAAGAGTGGTCCAGCGCCACTTGTGTGCTCATTCGAAAGTCTCTGTTAGGTATCTAACTGATACTGAGTGTGAGAAAAAGGAATATCGAGATTGAAGTAATCATGCAACGGGTCAAGCTAAACCCTGTGCACACTCGAAAGTCTTTGATAGTTTAAAGTATATCACAATTGGTCCAAGACCGGCTGAGGGAGTCTAATTGAGTGAAAAAAAGAGATATGAGCCTCGCTGAGGAGGATCTGGGGTGAACCGTGAGTCACCCAAGAAATAATTATCCGAACATAGTTTGAAAGGGATATGAGCCCGGAAGAGGGGGATCCAGGGTGAACACCCAAATTGAATATTGGAGAAAGGAAAATAACGTTTCTGTGTTGTTTTTGTACTCCAGGCCCTCTGAGTCCAGAGACTTGCAAGAAGTAACTGTGTAAATGGAACTGTATCCTGTGTGCTTTGCTCAAGTGAACCGCCTTTTTCTGTGATGAAAACATGGGGAAGGGAGGCCAACGGCCCGAACATCCTGACTAATCATTTTGTGAACACTTTTTCTTTTTCATGAACATCACCCCACATTATTTGTAAATTAGTAGTAGGGATTGGCAATAGGTTTTGTAGTATAGGCCCTTTTCATTTCACAAGACTCCACTAGGACTGCAGTATTATTATTTGATGGTCGTACCTTTCTCCCATCTGTAGATTTAGGTTTAGATAGGCGTTTATCTCACCCTTGTGAAAGTTCAATAAACACCCTTGAACTGTGGTCACTTGTGTCTGTCTTACTGTTGATACCAGGACTTCCTTACACCAAACACCATTGCGGATGTGACTCACTTTTTATTTATCTGTCCAAAACTCTTGGACCTGAGACGTTTATGGCTAAAAAATCACTTTAAAACTAAGAACATCAGGCATGTCTCAGATGTTTTGATTTTGTGTCGTCATGTGTAGAGGCACATTTTACTAATGACCTATGTAAGTACACTGTTGAAGCTTTTAAATGTTTGTTGAGAACATTTTTATCTGCTTTTATATTAAATTATTATGTGTCGTATTTTATTTAGTGTTAATGGTGGAAACCGAATAACGTGTTTAACTAACACCATTGCAGAGAGGTAAAGTCAAAACACAGAACAATATTCTCTATTCGTTTGTGTCTATACAAACTACTTTTCTATTACAATGGACAAATCATACCTTGCAGCTCGACTGGTGGGAATGCCAAGATGGTGCATAGCCTCACTGCACAGAAACTCTCGGACTGAAGAGCGAAGCACAGCTCTTCCATCACCATTTCTAAAGAAGAGAAAAGAATACAGACAACTTGGAGGATTTGTTTTGCATGCTTTTCTTAGTTTGTTAAAAGTATCACAAGAATACAAGTGCGCTCTCCCGATCTGTAGCCTTCACAGATTTTAGGCTACCCATTTTCCTTTCCCTTTGTTGCCTAACTCCACCTCTATTGTACCTCAGACAAGAATAATACACTAATCGAAGAACATAATCATAAGCGCTTCCATCTGTCAAACTGTCTCTATTAAGTCTCAAAAAGTACCAGCGACCTTCGCCGGAAAGTTATTATCAACTTGGGTTTTGTTGAACATTCTAGAAGGGGACCTGTGGCAACAAGGAATGAAGAGATTTACCAAGTGGTGCCATAGTGGTTGCTTAGACTTTTATAAAAATGAAAAAACAAACCTATTTATCCCTAACTCTAAAGGGATTTCCCTACCTAAACTAAAGAAACTCGGGTGCTCGTCAGGAAGTCTGTGTGAGTCGAAACAAAAAGGCACTGTCTCGCTCACAAAGGCTCCTACTCTATCCCTGTCACTACAACAAAACAGCATAAAGTCCAGCCTCTGTTTGTAATCCAGGTGAATGACTCCCTCCTCCTGGATGCAAAGTGTTCAAACGCCTCAGGTTGTTTAAAGCAAAAGTTCCATAAAAGTTCTGGCTTCTCCGTAACACAACAGAAGATAAAATAATCACGTAAAGTTCTTGTGGGGATAATAGAATGACTCCCTACTCCTAGCTGGTTCCCCAATGTCTTTCACAGTTCTTAATAAAGTTTGTAGTTCCCTTACTGAGGTTTTCACAATCTCTGGGTTTTACACATCTCTTGATCCGCCCCCACTGGGACAATGAAGCCGTTTCTGGAGTCCCTCTCGATTCTCCAGCACCAACTTTTTGTGGAACTGGCGTGGGAACTGTATCACAAAATGGTTTATGGTTTTCTCTATTTCTTTAGGGATTTAGGAAATGACAAAAACAATGATGGTTTTCTTTTTATCTTGAGGAAGTTAAAGCTAAGGTTTAAACTGAAAATATGAGACTCTTGGCATGATCTGGTGTTGACCAACCAGCAATGTGTAACAGACTGAAAACAGAAGATGATTGGGGTTTGGTTCGATGGACCAGCCCTAGTTGATTCTGGGGTGTGCCCAGTAGGACCGCTACGTCACTATCAATGATTTCCCTCCTGAGAACTCTGCTCTCGTCAATGATGCTCCAGAAGACCCATGACGCGTTTCTTCGGATTGTATTTGGGAAACTAACCCCTGAATACGATTAAAGGGGCATCTGGTTTCCGGCACCGTACTGACAGACTGTAATCCCAACAGCAAAGGTGAGGGTCATCTTGGTTATTTTACTGCTCTTACTCTTTGTGCGTGTTGAGCTAACAGTTCTTTAAGCACTCCTGATATTATTGGTGCCCTGTAATTTGTAATTGGGTATTTATAATGCACTTAATAC
Source organism: Ambystoma mexicanum (assembly GCF_040938575.1). NCBI lineage: Eukaryota > Metazoa > Chordata > Amphibia > Caudata > Ambystomatidae > Ambystoma > Ambystoma mexicanum. The sequence continues at coordinate 878,663,497 of NC_090924.1, read as the reverse complement.
CCAGAAGTTTCTAAGCGCGAACCCGGGGATCAAACCATTTGTTGCTACACATCGTCTTGCTTCCAAGGCAAGCGCGTTGTGCCCAAGCTTTCCTCCCTGTCCCTCTGAGGCTCTCCTTAGTCACTCTCCTGGAATTTTAATAACTCCTGTTACCTGGTACTGGGTGTCAGGAGTTTTCACTGATTCGGATTTTCATGATGGTCAATCGCCTTTTTCCCCTCTCGTTGCGGCTCGCTTCTAGGGGGCTGTGCAGCTGGCTGTCGGGAAGCGGACCAGGGACTCAACTTTCCTTCCCTCTGTACAGATCGCCCAGCCACCACCTGTCTGGACTTTGTTCAGGTCTGTGTAGGTAGCTGTGCGCACGGGTAGGGTTAGCGGTTTCAGTGCAGTTGTTGGACCTCCCAGTCCACCCGCTACAGGTCACGCCACCACAACCCAATCTCTGTCCCTTCATAGGGCTGAATAATGGCCGACTGGTACAACACTCCCCAAGCATCTTATGGACAATATACTTCTGGTTAACAGGGGTGCTCTGCCACTCCTCCTCTTGCTCGTGTTGACTCTCACCCACTGACCACCAAGTTTCATTTGTAAAATGTTTGGCGTTTTGCCAACATGTGCGGCGCCTATTCCCTTGTTCATTTCTGCTCTCTCCACAGCCATCACCCCTTCGGCCTGAGAGACATCCTTGTGCATTCCCTTGAACCACATCCTCCACATCTCCAGCTTCTGGAGCCTGCCTCTGGGTTTTCTCCCACCTTCGATCTTTCTCTGGTTCTCGATTTCTTCCTCCGCCTTGACTGTTGTCTCCCTTCGTTTTCTCTCTCCGGTGCCAGTACTCTCTTCGGTACACTTGTTTGTACTCTCTCTAGTACTCTCCTCGCTACCCGTTTGCCTTTGTTTGTTTCTGACGCCCTGATATAGTAGGGCCCGCCCTGACGTAGCGTCCATTCCATTGACCAAAGCTGTTCTGATACTTTTCTCAGTTGCTTATATCGTTCTCGAGTACTTCTTCGTCCCAGTACCTAAAACATCAGGATAGTTCGATGTTTCACAATAACACATGGGTTTGTGCATGAGTTTAGACCCATAAGGTTCAGGTACTATCGTGAGCCTAGCGGGTTGAGATTTAAAGGGGCTGTGCCTCCTAATCACGTACTTATCCCCAGGAGGTGAGTCTCTCTCCATGAGATCCTCCTGTATTTTACCACCCTTAGAGGGATGATTGGTTAGCAGCCTCACCTCTCTAGCCTCATGGATAAGGTTTCTACCCTGGGCAGAAGTGACGCCATCTGAAGGATTGTCACTGACCCAATACTTTAGCAAAGGGACATGAATGCATTTGCTTGGCTCTCCTTAAAGTTACAGGAAGCAAAAGACAAGGAGAGTAACATTATAAATTTGAACTGAATATAAAACTTCCACCAAAGCAAGGTATTGCAAGGGCAGAGATTTTACCACGTCGGGTGCATCCTATTGTCAGGTCAACATGATCACTGGAATGCCTGTGCAAAGCATAAAGACTTATTTTTGACACTCTTAGGTGGAGATATTTATTAATGATATTTATTTATATATGGTTTAACATGTAAAACCTTTACAAAAAGACATACAAATTCATTTTCATTCCATTTCAAATTACTCATAAAAAGATAAAACATACAGAATCCCTTTCACAAACAATCCTAATTCCAGAACCTTTCACGACTTATTTGTAAAAATCACATAAAAACCAAAACACCACTATTTTGATCATCACCGATTTCCCCCCCCAGCATATCCTTCCATAAATTGTCCAAATCTACCCATGTAAGGTCAAAAACAACTTTTTAAAACCCATTATCTGCCAAGGAAGAAGAGCAGGGCAAAATAGTAACAGGTGATGAAGATTTTGTTTTGATCCCATGTTATTACAAAATCTACAGAATAAAAGCTCTGTGGAAATGTGGGCTCTAATAAACAGAACCTCCTTAGTTAATAACATGTTGAATCTGAAACGTAAGGAATTGTTTCTGCAGGATTTAACCGGAAATCTTTCCAGATGACACTCCAAGGTTCCTACTTTTTTCGGTATGAGGACCAAGTATTTATAAAGCTATGATTTGGCTAGTGCCTCCATAGCTAGAATCCAATCCCGCCTTTTAACCTGTTCCATAACTTTAAGCGGGTTGTACAATAACAGTTCTTGCATATCTTTAAAAGAAGTGTCCTACAGAAATCAAACTCACAGTGTGCCCCTAGGAGTCCCTACTCATTATAAAGAGAATATATTGGAGAATTTAAAAATGTATAATATAGGGCCAATTGCCTTCACCAAACTCTACTGAGCAGGGATTGTATGTCCAATTCATAGCGAATAGCGATTATTGGTACTCGTAGATAAGAAGTCAAATATTTTTCACCAGATCATAGCTTCATAGCACTTTAGTTCCCCCAAGAAACTAAACTGATAAAAACTCTAAGCCATAAATACATTTTGGGATCACCTTTCTGATGTAAAACTTTCAAACAGAGCGCATGGAGAATTTACCATATTTTGTATCTGTTTTTGCCATTTGTGAGGCTTAAATGATTTTTACATTTAAAATAATTTCTAATAAATAGTTTCAACAGGTGAGCAGTTGTCGGATCTCCCAAATATAACATATTAGACTTGATTGCTAAAACATTTCCATTAGTAACAAACTTAAAATCATTTCTCTTATTTTTCTTACAAAAGCTCATTAATACCGTCTAGGCATGATTAATTCTTAGTCCATGGGTCACAATGAATACTTCAAAGGCCTTAATTATTCTCTGAAGGCCTATATGTGAACGGTCGAACGGAACGAAATCGTCTGCGTAGGCTACTCACACTAGCCACAGACTTCCAATCTTAGGAGGTATAAAGGAAGCCTTCAGGAGATGCTCCACTATAGCAGCCAGATAAAACAACAGGGGCTCAAAACGCACCCCTGTCGAAGGCCATTGCTCATTCTGATAGATTTGGTCATAGTGCCATCATTATTTAATCACACCTGAATTGACATTTCTTTATGCATATATACCAAAATACTTAACAAGTTTCATGGTAAACCCCATTTTTTATTATTTAATATTAATGATAGTTTACCTTGAGTAGGGTGTTTTTCCTGAGCCTTTCAACTGGAGCTCCCATCGATCACCACACCTGAAAGTTAAGAGACTGAAGTAAAATCTTTTTGATTAATCTACGATCATTTTATGTATTTTGGTAACTCCAAAAAATACCTTTACCCAATCTTGTGTTTTAAATGTCAATGGTTTACCTGTTTGTGTATTCTCCAAGCAAATGTGCTCTTCCATCGCCCAATTGTGCAGCCCAGGTTCCAAACTACGCAAATAAAAACCAAAAAGATGTAGTTAGATATTGAACGTTATGAAAATATTTTATGCTTGAATACACAGAATCAGTGACCAAATAAATCAAACCAGTCTAGCCTGCCTATTTCTCAGCCTCACTCAAAAAAGCAGATTCTAATTAGTCAGCAGATTTGCCTTTGCTAACATCCAACTATTACTTTCTTATAAGCACCCATTCCTTGTCAATCCAGATACCAATTTAATCTCCATTGCTGCTCTTGAGGCCCCGACCTATAGAGTCAGGTCCACTCCATGCTTAAATGATATCCATAGAAAATAAATCTGAACACATTGAATCTAAATTGCCATTTACATGGTCAGTGAATATTCTAAAAATATGGTTAGTGGATGCTTTAGGAGAACGTACTACTGTACCAAATTCATATAAATTCTATATAGTCAAAACTTTTTTACATTTTCAAAAGCAGAAGTCATACCGTCTGAGGTTCTAGTCATGAGTTGCATTTTTCCAAACTCTCCAGAGTCTTCCCCATATCTTTCTAATTATGCTCTCCCTGTTTCAAAATTTGACGAAGACACATTGTAATGTGGAAAGATTTGAGATTTGGGCTACCTAGCACTGATCTTCAATGCAGCTCTCAATTTTCTAAATATCCTTTAATTTCCTGTGCTTAAAGCTTTTGTGCATGTAAACTTTGCTCTGAGAGCAATACAGGTAAGCAACTATAATAAGGTTGGACGAAAATACCCCGAAACCATGACCCTACTTATGGCAGATGCAGATTCAGCTCATACGCATGGCTGAGTCCGATTACATCACCCTGAGAGAGCTATGTCAGAAAACACTGCGGTTGACGTCATTATGCCAGTCGCATGCCTGGAAGAGGTGCTCACATTTCACAGTTTCTGTTCCAGCTTCCTCTGCCACAGGAATCCTCTGCATTCAGGGATGCAGGGGTGCCAACTGTGATTCTGTAGCCCAGGGCTACTTCACCATGGCCTCAGAGGCAAGGAGAACCAACAGGTTCCAGGTCAGCCCAAAGGACGAAGTGAGCAGGAGCTTTCAGGAGAGCAGTACCACAACTTTTATATTTTTTTTACTGTTAGCAATTCCACTACTTTTACATCCATTTTAATCTGCTCTTCTTTCAGAACTCTTCTTTTAGAAGAAAGCATACCTCTTCATTGTACAACCCTATATCAGTTACAACTAAACTGAAATCTGTTTCACTGTAAATTCAAAGAGCCTGAATGATATCTCAGCCTGCATGAACTCTATCTTGCCTAATGGAAGCTGGAGTAAATCCTTATAACACTAGGAAATATCTCGCAACACACTGTCTGCCCCTGATTTTTGGAAATTTAGAAAACTTCTCAAGTTATCATCTCAGGTTAAATGGTTAGATGTTAATGTTGATAAAGGCCCAGGCCATTTCCACATGAAATTTAATTTTAAGATTAGGTGGCTACATGAGATTTGCCCCTTGATAACACTAGACAAGAGTAGTATATAGGAACATTGTCCATCACACTCAAAAGGGGTGTGGTGTGCTTAATGTGACAGGTGGGCATTCCACTTTTTAGTATGACCTTGACCAAAGGTCGGGATGATACATCATTATTCCCGACCCTTCTTCAAGGTCATTTTTTTAAGGTCATGCCACACCCCCTTATCAAGGTCACGCCCCTCCTCCTCAATGTTGCGGTAGGTGGGTAAAAGGTGAGCACAGCCCGGCAAATCAGCAGCCGAGTTGGGGGAGACAAGCCCAGACAAAGTTGAGGCATCTAATAAGTGTGGGTGGATTAGCCGAATTGACCAATCAGTGGTTAGGACACACCTGGGCATGTTGAGGAAAAGAAGAGAAAAGGCATCTCCCTTTTTATGAGAGTATTAAACATCAAACATGTGCTAATATATTTGAGGTAACTCACAATATAATAAAAGTTGTAACTGTTTTTATTTGCTTTCAAAAAGATTACAAATATATAATAAAAAAAGAAGCTCTTTTATGTACAAGGGCAGATGCATAATGAAAATATAACAATTTTAAGCGATTGCCACCATCAACGTTCCACACAACACATTTTATCATGAGAACAGTCAGTTTTAACTTGAAATAATAATATTTTAAAGGTTTTATATAAACACGCTAATAAATATTCAAGGGGTGCACATTCTTTTTTATCATTTTTAATACGCATAATATGATATGATATCACATTTTCTTTAACTGGGAGTGGTCACAGGTGGTGCTCATTTTGTCTGTTCCAACTTGACAAACATGTTTACAAAAAACAATATTTGAATGTACATGGTGAAAACACTTTATCTGAGCCTAACATGATTTAAACCTTAAAGAAATGTTCATCACTCTTTACTACACACCAACAGGTACTTTGACACATAAAATATTATTCAATTTTTAAAATAGGAGTGATTTTAGGTGTTGATCATTTTTTATTACACACAATATGGCATTACATTTTTAAAACAGGACACATCTTAGGTGGTGATCATTTTGTTTATTTCAAATCAACAAAGATATTTTACAAAAATAACAATATTTTAATGTACATATACAAATTAGGATACATGGCGAGACCACTTTTATTGCAGCAGTCAAGTAATAACTTTCTTTATTACACACAAGTACCGGTATCTGCATCATAAAGGTAATCAGCCAGACATGTTAAAACGTCTATTGCAGGATAGAATGGTGAAGTGTACATTCTCTGACATCTGTCAACAGATGTCGATGTTGGGGTATTCAGAGTTAGTGAGTCCAATTTTAAATTGTCCAGGTGTTTATGGTCGGTGACATTACCCACCACTTTAAAGGGCACATTGAGTTCAGCAGCAGCCTTCATAAATAAGTCCCAATCTCTAGGAGGTTTCTGTCATGTTAAGGCATGGCTCTGTGTCAAGCACCTCACTAAATCAAAGAGGTTGAATCTGTGTACAGTCTGTCCTCGGTACACAAACTCTCTTTTATCAGTGCATGAAACCCAGTCTTTTGAAGCCCCAACTTGGACAACAGTAGTTCATTGTTCTTTTTATAATGGGGATTGATATTGTCCAGCACCTCACAAGCATGTGCATCAATGTTTGTAGGTGGTGGTGGTTAAGGGTTGGTGGGGGGGAGGATTTTGAGTCTCAGGGTTGATAAGACTCAGGGTACTTTGTTCATGCTCATCCCAGAATACGTAGGAGAGGTACTTCTGAGGGATAGCGTTATAAAGAGTCCGCTTCTCAATTTCTGGCAAATCCTGGTGATTGAGAACAGCCATCATCTCAGCATCTATGGTGCATAGTTGAACGGCATAGATTTTCGAGCTGATGTCTGGGGACCAGGTACCACTTCTCTGCATGCTCCATTAACATACTCCTGTTAACCTGGAACATGATCACAACGACCCTCTTATGATGTCTGACCAACCTAATGAGAACAAGAGCCAACTTCCGTTTAATATAGTCTTATTAAACACAAGATCTCTTAATGCACATGCTACAGATGTTCATGACTTTATTTTTTAACATAAACTGGACATGATATGTCTCACAGAAACTTGGTTACAAGACCCTTGTTGTCCCATCATGGAATTGGCCGTACCAGCTTGCTATAAGTTATTCTTAAATAATCGCTCTAATTCCAAAAGTGGGGGGGGTGTCCATCATTATGAGAGAAGACTTACCATTCTATCAGATCCCCATTATATGTGGAGGTTGGGAGATTTTACACTTAAATTTGAAACTTGATCCAACAAACTGTCCAAATCTTTTGTTGTTATATCGGCCACCAAAAGATATGCCCATTTCAAGGAATAATTAACCCAGCTCCTACAACCCCTAAATAAAACTGGAAGTGCCACACTACTTCTGGGTGCCTTCTATTGTTGGTTCCAGGACACTACTGATCAGGAAGCAGTGCAGTTGGAGCATAACCTTATGAAGACAGAATTCATTATATTAAACACTGAGCCCACCCACTCTAAAAGGTAAAATTCTTGATTGGGTAGCTACCAGAAATCTCCACCCAGTGATTATGGAGACCAAACTTTGTATTTGTATTTGGTCAGATCACTGTACTATTTCTATTCAGGTATTTTGTAAGCAAAAACTGGAAGTGACACATGCACCACTTAAGAAAATCCATATTAGGAATTTCATAAAAGTCACTGCAATTGACTTGAATAAGGGGATCACATCGATAATAGACCTTACCTCCGATGGGGATAACCCTCAGCTCCTAATTGACTCAATTATGACTAAAATGTTAGATCAGGTTGCCCCTTTAAGAACCATAGTGGTGAGAGACAAAACCTACCATAATGATTAGTATACTAAGGAACTAAAGGAAATTAAGAAATCTAAAAGACAGGCCGAACACCTTTGGGTGAAAACTAAATCTGATGTCCATAAAATAGCCTGGAAGGAGCTCACAAAAACATATAAAAATGCTAGATACATTGCTAAGAAAGACTTCTTTAAATACCAAATTGCAAAAGCCGAAAATTGAGTTAAAGAACTCTTTCACATACTGAGAAAGATTGAAAATCCTACACAACAGCAAATTCCGTTTATGCCGTCTAAAAACAACTGTATCAGAATTCAAAAAGCCTTCGCTGACAAAGTCTTAGGGGCTAGAGACAAGATTAAGTCCTCAGTCACGGTTGTCTAGGCCAATAAACCTGTACTGCTAAAGTAGCTAAAAAACAGTTCAAGGACTATCTAGACCACAAAAATATCCTCCATCGTAAACTGTCAGGCTTTAGACCTCACCATAGTACTCAGAGTGCTCTCCTGGATCTGTAGTCAGATATTATTGACTCAGGAGGATGTGGCTCATTGGTCCTTTTCGACCTGTCAGCGGCATTCGATTTGATAGACCATGATACTCTTTTGGCAACATTGGGTGAAACGGGTAAGTACTCACCCAACAGTATAAAGTGGATCCGCTCCTTTCTGTGCGATAAGGTCTCAGTTGTCCATTGGGGTGAGGCCCTTTCAGACTATACTCCCATCTCTTTTGGAGTCCCACAGGGGCTTGTCTGTCTCCAGCTTTCTTTAATCTGTACATCAAACCCCTATGTGATATGTTACAAGATCTGAATATCCACTTTACCAACTATGCTGACAACACTCAGCTTCTGCAAGATACTACCAGATTAAGTGATCTCTTCATAACAGTTAAGCAATGGATAGTAAATCACTGGATGTGCCTAAACGATTCTAAATCAGAATTGCTACTCTTCGGCTCTCTGCATCAAAGGTCAAAATTAGATCACAGATACAAACATTTCTTGCTGGATGGATGTGTTATTAAAACCAAGACAAAAATGTAAACATTAGGCACTTTCTTGGATTGTAACGTTACCGCTGATGCACAAGTGAACAGCATCATACATAACACCTAATACCACTTAAAACTCATGAGGAAGACAAGCCTGTTGATCTCGGAGAAATACTGTGAGACATTTGCTATCACGGACAGAATACTGTGAGGTCTTTTGGGTGGCGCATCGAAAGAAAACGGGCATGCCCTTCAAGTGATTCAAAATAATGCTGTTTGCATTATAAAACAGCCCCAGAAGGTGAGCAGATCACACACAGTACTTCGAAAGTCTCCATAAAAGCCAGAATCCAATTTAAAATGACTGTCTTTGCTCACAAAGCAGTTTATGGTACAGCCCCAGAAAACCTAAAGAGAAGAATACCAATTTACCAACCCAATAAAATGTTACGTTCAGGGATCCAAGATGTCGGCCGGCAGAGGAGGACGTGTGTGCGCATCTCTCCCCAGCGGGCCGCAACAAAAGCACAACAAAGAAGAAACGTGCAGCGTTACTACACGGAGCTGCTTCATAGTATTAACCGGGAATGGAACAGGAATCCCTCTGAGGGATAAAAGAACTTGCGAGTGTCTCGTGGAAAGAGTCATCCGAGAGTGAGGGATCACAGCGCCCCACCCAGGGGAACGAAAATAAGCAGCTACCAGTGCCGTTGTAAAGAACAGCGGAGCGGGAGACAGAAAAGTCAGGACACAGCCCAGAACACCGCCAACAGAAGAGGGGAAGCAGCAGAGGTAACACAAGTTTGGGTGCCCATACAGTGTGAAGATGTCGGAGGCGAGGGAGAGAAGGAAGCAGTGGCCGCGTAGATGGAAGAGGATTCCAGCTGAGCTAAGGTACAGCGTGCACGCAAGACTCGCTGACTGCTTACATATTGGTCCGCACCAGGATACCAATACATGAGAAGGAAATCCGAGAGATCATCTCTACCCCCAGACCCACTCCCACCCGGAAGGGTAGAAGAAACCAATAAACAAACGGGGAGCTTCCGTCTGCTTCCCTCCCCATCCCAGTAAAAAGATTAAACAAACATAGAGAGGGGAGCAGCAGGCAACACCCGGGGGAGGAGGGAAGGAGGGACAGAATAAGGGACAAAAGGCTGGAGAAAAAGGAATCTGGGCAGTGAGCGACAAGAAGAGGAGAAGGAGCTCTCACACTGTAAAGACAAAAAGGAAGGGGAAGAAAAGGCAATACTCCAAGGAAACAATCTATTAATACAGGATTAGGAGGTCCCAATAAAATAGAGGGTAAGGAGAGACGGCAGAAAAGGGGCAAAAGGGGAAAAGGGCCCCCCAAAAAAAAAACATTTAAGGACAAACAAAACAGAGAGGACACTAACCCCCACCCACACCCCCACATTTAAAACCTCCATCTTTTCTCCAGGTGGCCAACACCCCCAACGGGCGGACTTAACCAAAAGAAGGGATCTGCGAGTAAAGAACGCCAGTTGAGGAGGGTTAACGAGGGATGGGGGCAAGAACTATTTCAAAAAGGACCCTCCTATGGGAGCAGGAAAACGGTATGAGAAAAGGAACATAAGCAAGTGACACCTCGGAAGACACCCATCCCATAGGAGCAAATACTAAACCGGAAAATGGAGAAGCCGGGGAAAAGTGACCGGCACAGCACCTACACGTCCAAAAGGAGGCCAAAGTGGCATTAGTACACCAACAAAGCCCTCAACCAAGGCGAGAAACAAACATTAAACAACTGTGGGGTTAAAGGAGCACTATAACCACCAGAAGAGGGGAACCTTCCCAAAACCACCCCGGGCCACCAACAAGAGACAAAGGCGCAATGGCTAGCAAAGAAGATATGCAAGGGTGGTTCAAGGAATTCCAAACTCAGTTTATGTCATCCTCCCAAAACACAATTCGAGTCGCTAAACGACAAAATGAGTCAATCGCTACAGGAACTCAAAGTAGACATGGCCAAGTTAGAAGAAAGGACGGACACTCTCAAGAAAGCTGTACAAAGCATAGAGGAAGATGCACAAAAAAGCAACGAAATCTCGCCTAACATATAACCTGGAAAGCCAAAATTAAGACTTGGAAAACCGATCAAGGTGATCAAACATTCGGATAAAAGAATCTAGCAGAGATGGTGGAAGATAAAGACCTAAAGAACACAGTCCAATACCTGTTTGCAGAGATATTGGAAACGGACAAAGAGGAGCTGGTTCGAATTGATAGAATCTACCGAGTAGGACCAAGAAGGTTGGGCGCACCAGGCACACGCCCAAGAGATGTCCTAGTAGCAATTACATCCTATGCTCAGAAGGTACAGATCCTAAGGAGAGCGAGAGAGATTGGACAGGTGCGAATAAATGGGAACGAGGTGTACTTATATCGAGATCTAGCAACAACCATGGTGCAAAAAAGGAGATGGATGGGATCAGTGATGAAATTTGAAACAAACGAGATACAAATGGACGTTTCGCTTGGGCTTACTATTTAAATGGGAAGGACAAACCCATAGGATCACGACATGTGAGGAAGGTGAGCAGATTCTAAATATCCAAAGGGAAGAAGGAAGCAATATGGAAGACCAGCGAACGGGTGAGGTACTGCGCAGGAAACCGTGGGAATGGAAAACAGTAAGAAGGAAAGGGAAACATGTGACGTAATTGTGATACATCAACGACAGGAGACACCGGAAACACAATACCGTGAGACTAACGGATACAAGAAAAAGGAGGCGTGGACTAAGAAATACCCAGGAAGGATGGGTAAGACATGAACACGTAAAATAAGATTGCAGACCAAGGGGGAACGGGAGTAGAGGGCCCATCTTGGATCCAATAATGGGTTTTAGTAATCCCACGATGATATCTCTGGGATCGGAAGAGGGCCAGCCACGTTGGATATTCTGTCCAAGCGTTCTTAGGAACATGGTCCCTCCTCAGGGAGAGGGGGGTGGTTGGGGTTAAGAGTTCTAGTTAACAAGTTGGGGAAGGGGGAGGAGGAGGGGAAGGTGGGAGCCCAGAAGTGGGGAAAGTGAAAGTCACAGACCGGTAGATAGAAGGAGAGCGGAAGAAGGAATCACAGGTGAAAGAGCTTAAAGTACTGACGTACAATGTATGGGGTTCAAATACCCCGGTCAAGAGGAAAAAGGTAGAACACCATTTACGTGGCATGAAGCCAGACATACTGATGTTGGAAGAGACCCATATAAGAAAAGCAGACGAATCGAAATACAAAATAAGGGGATTTACCCAAATTTACCAATCGAATGCGGGGGAAAAGAGAGCAGGGGTGCTGATCGCAATACTCGATAAACAGCGAATACAAATCAAAGAATTGGAAGGAGACAAAGAGGGAAGATACTTATTTTTTAACGCAGTCCTGGGGGCCAAATCATTACATTAGCCTCTATATACGCACCAAGCATGGGACAAGATGGGTTTATAAGGGGAATTTTATCAAACCTAGAAACCTTTGCGAGAGGAGATATAATGTCAATGGGCGATTTTAACATAGCGTGGGTCACTGTACAAGATAGAAGCGGGAATCTATCACAGAAAACACAAGCCCCATCTAAAGCGCTAAGACTGAAAATGGTGCCTCTGGCTCTACATGATGTATGACGGGTTGACAGGGGACAAGAACAGGGATTTACGTGTTATTCCCACATATTCTCCTCTCACTGAAGGATTGATTACATCTGGGCATCAACAAAGCTACTAGGGAAAATAAGTGAAATAAAAGTGGGGGGATTTCATTATCGGATCATGCACCACTGTGGATGAGCTTAGAGTGGGGAAATGCCAAGGGGGGATTATGGAATTGGAAAATCCCAACAGACCTTCTGTATGACCCGTTGTTAAGCAAAACAATAAGAGAAAAGACTGAGCAATACTTCGAGAAAATGCCTCTGAGGTAGTCCTCCAGGAAATAAAATGGGACGCATTTAAGGTGGTAACAAGGGGGTAGCTTATAGCGCTTAAAACGGGGAAAGAGAAACAGAGAACAGAGGGGAAAAGATCTGGAAGAGAAGTTGAAGGATATCCAAGAGGAAATGTCAAAAACATCAAATAATAAATTAAAGAAAGCCATGAGACACGTTCAAGGACACTTGGAGATATAAAGAACAACAAAAGGCAGAGAAACTGCTACTATATTTAAAACAGTGGCACTATGTAACAGCGAATAAGGCAGGCAGATACCTAGCCAGACAGCTAAAGGAAAAAAAGGGGGCACAGACAATTATAAAGCTTCGTAATAGTCTAGGACAGGACAAAACAACAAATGAAGACATAGGGAAAATCTCCAGGGAATTTTATAAGAATCTGTACGCCTCTGATAATCCCTCAGAAAAACAGCAAGAGAAATACCTAAAGGGCCTTCCTATTCCACAGATATCGGGCAAGGAACAGGCAGAACTAGATGAGAATATATGGGAAGAAGAGGTCAAATTAGCAATAAAGGACCTTCCGAAAAATAAAGCTTTGGGTCCGGACGGATATCCGGCTAGCTTCTACAAAATATATAGTGACATACTGACCCCAAGTCTTACGAGACTTTTTAACAACTTTAAGACTAAGGGAAATATAACCCCATTCATGAAGCAAAGCTGGTAGTGTTTCACAAACATGGGAAAGATCCATTACTAACAGGGTCATATCGACCAATAGCTCTAATAAACATTGAGGCTAAACTACACACAAAAATACTTGCTAACAGAATGAGTTACCTTCTACCGAAACTAATAGGTCAGGATCAATCAGGCTTTATCCCGAGCAGACAAACATTTGACAACACGCAAAGAATCTGCCATCTAATAGAAAAAAATGGGAATAGCCCAAGACTCAGCCATTTTTGTATCATTGGATGCTGAGAAAGCTTTTGACAGAGTAGAGTGGTCAATGTTATTTAACATACTAAAACAAATAGGCTTTGGCTCACAATATCTTAACATGGTACAAGCAAAATATGTGCTGCAATCGATTATAAGTGTTAATGTCACAGTGTCGGGCAAAGATTAATTAAAACGAGGTACTAAACAAGGGTGCCCACAATCCCTGCTGCTCCATGTCATATACTTAGAACCCATACTAATTAAGATCCGAGAATAAGACCAACTGACAGGAATAACAATGGCAGGAGAAAAGCACAAAGTGAGGGCATTTGCAGATGACATGCTGGTAGCCCTATCAAATCCGGAAAGCTCACTATCCATATTAATGAGAGAATTAGAAGAGTTCGGGGCAATAGCAGGTTTAAAAATTAACAGGAAAAAATAGGAAATGCTTAATCTTTCAGTGGACCCAGTAGTAATGCATAGACTAGAATTGAACACGCAGCTGCAACTAGCGGAAAAGGGCATAGCATATCTGGGTATAACACTCACCAAAAAAATAGAACATCTATACGAGGCAAACTACCCACAGCTTCTAGAAAAAATCAGATCAGATTTGTTGAAATGGAACCCACTTACAATATTGTGGTGGGGGAGGGTGACAACAGTAAAGATGGTGAGACCATTGGTTGGAGAGAGGGCACAGCTCGTTTTTAATTATTATGCTCTTTTGTGATGCTTAACTTAATCTTAAACTTAATTATAATTAGGTATAAGTAGGGTATAATTAGGTATAAGTAAGGTGCAGCCCACTATGAAGTGCCACCGTGCTGGGCACATAAATATGACTGGAAATGAAAGAGACCTAGGCTCAGTAGCCTTCGGTGTGGGCCGCACACACAAATTGCCCACTAGGGGTTTGTTGCTTCTTGACGTGCTTTCAAAATAATTTTCTTAGAACTTTCTGTATGATTTATCAAATGTTTTTATTACTTAGTTACTTCAAATTATTGTTTGGTAATCACCAATTCCGTTTTAACAAAATTTACAGCAAACAATGACTGTATGGCCAATGCATTTCGGATTAAATCCTTCATCAGAGCCCAGTCTGTACTCAATGCTGTAATTCACAATGTATACCATCAACACAATTAACGCAACATCATGAGAAGTCATACAACCAATTTTAGAAACAGGGTACCCACATTTGGGAGACACGATAACACATAAGGGAAAACTTAGGAGAAAAATACAAGAGCAAAATACAAACACAGTCATTTTGTCAATAGCAGTTATCTGACCACACTTCTATCAAATTAGTTGCTGCTCAGTGGAATATCCAGTGCACTCCTTACCAGTGACTCATGATCACTTTATCTACTAACCACTTAGTTGTGTCTATCATCTTGTTATTAAAATGTGGAGGCTGTGTTGAAAATTGCCTTTTTATTTTGTACACCTGTTGGCTAGCGTGATCTCATCATGCAGTGCCTTTCCATTATAGCATGTTTGTATTAAATGTGTTTCTATCATTCTTGCCTTTATAGACTTTAGTATTTTACAACGTTGTCCATTCATTGTGTCAGTTATACTGACCTGCATATGCAGGGAATGCCCTGCTTGTATTAGTGCGATTATGTTGCCATGCCCTCAATTGCGTGCTTACCGTCTGTCCGAAACCGTTGCTACTGTGGTACTACAGCCGCGTACAAAGCTGCCGCGGTATTAGTGTTGTACTTTAGTGTCCATTGGTTACCATAGCGACGTTCTGTGGGAAGATGGCCGCTCGCAACTTGTTGCGCCGGCCATCTTGGAAGGGGCAATGTTTGTTAGATACGAGCCCTGCCGTGCTCGAGTGTAATATTAGTATTTAATTATCCACTATAAACTGCTCAATCTCTTTAATTTAATTTGCACATATTTGCGTTTTTATTTTTAATAATGTACTCTTTCATAAATCTAACATTAAAAGATGGTGACACTCCCTAGATTATTATATTACTTCCAAGCATTACCTATTAGAGTCCCAAATCTTTGTTTCCGTTCCTTGAATAAGGCCATTCATTCATACATATGGAAAAGAAAACATCCACGGGTAGCTATGACCACATTCACGGCACCGAGAGAGAAGGCGGGGATGGCATTTGGGCACCTCCTCAGATACTACGAGGCGGCACAACTACAGGTCTTGAGAGAATGGCTAAGAGGCGACCAAGAGAAAACTTAGGCAAGACAAGATAGGCCGGTCACGGGAGCCCCCCTTCAGGGACTCCTCTGGATTGATAAAAAGAAGAGACAGATGAACACCAGAATTAGCGAAACACTGGGGGTAGGACTGAGTATTTGGGACATAGTGACGGAAAGGGGGCACTATCGGTAAACCCATCACCCTTCTGTCCCATGTTTGGGAATCTGGAATTCCAACCAAGAATGGAAAGAGAACCATTTAAGAAATGGGAAAAAGTAGGATGTCAGAAAATAAGGGACAGGTACATAGGACAGACTGTGATAAGGCGGTAGAAAGGAAGGAAGATCAGAGCCAGAACAAGGCCTCAAGCAGGAAGCTAATCAGACCTTGGGGGATGAGGTCATAATGGAGGGAGGGATGTTACAGCCTAGGAGAGACAGACAACTGGGCCAATGATAATGCGGTAGAACAAGAAAGACTCCAAGAATGTCATCCTGTTGCAAGCTGTTCTGTGTATTTTTTTAATTAGAGAGGAGAGTTGGAGGAGGGCCTGGTACCTGAGGAGGAAGTGACCTATGAGTGGGCCTATTGACCAGCGGTCATAACGAAGCAGAGGTTCAGGTTGCACCCGTTGTGCCCAGTTTTGCTTTAACTAGTTTGGAAGAATAGATAAGTTATTTACCCGAAAGAAGAAGATAACTGTGCGAGAACCGAGGCTGACTGAACTAACGGGGCTAAAGGCCCAGCTGGAGGCATCTGTCATCCGACAGCCTCAATGAAGGAGCCGTCGGGTCCGTGGCTCCCCTCCATAGCCCCCAAGCCTCTCCTGCTGACATTTAGGCAGGGAGAGAGGGCCCGACTCTACGAGCGAATCACCAGCGTCGAGTGAAGAAACAGCTGACGGCTTGATGGAGCCGTGTCGGCAAGGTCCTCCGAGTGAGTGAAAGGGGGAGGAGCACTCGGAGGAGCTGTGAGTCACCGAAGAGAAAGCAACTGGCAAAAAGGTGAGCGGCGAGTGGATTGGAGAGAGAGCGTAGGAGCAGGAAGGCAGAAGACCGTGCTAATGGTTGCCAGGGAAGCCTTCTTTGTCAGGGGTAGAGGCCAAAAAAAGCCGAGCAGATCCGGATCCAAAGGAGGTCTGATCAAGAAACCTCCCTTCTGGACAGTGAAAGAGAAAGCGATTAGGGAAGTTTGAGAGGCAGTAAGAGACTATAGAGATGTGAATATATGAGACACTTTGGAAACAATTTCCCGAATCCAAGACAATAGGATCCTTTCTCCCGGGGAAAGCACCCAAACTCTGTCAGTACCACAACAGAATAGTTTGTGACTACAAGTACACAGAAATTTCGTTTGTTGCAAGAGGAGAAAAGAATAGCACGTCGTGCATTTCAAAAATTAAAGAAGCCTGTTGTTTCCACAAATAAAAGTCAGTTGAGTCTGAAGAGTTAAAGGCTGGTCTGCTTATTTCCAAGTTCCTACATTTAAGAAATGGGAAAAAGTAGGATGTCAGAAAATAAGGGACAGGTACATAGGACAGACACTCAAAACGTTTGAAGAATGTGCTGCTCAAGAACTAGATTTGACAAAGGAGGATAGATTCAAATATATCCAATTAAAACATTGGCTTAACACCCATTAATTAAAGAAGCTGCCACAAGACAATTAACACTGTTTGAACAATTTATAATTACAAATACAGGAACAAAAGGACCAAGAGAAGTGGATACACTGGAACTACATGAGGAAATGGGAGAAAACATTGGGAGAAACCATAGCGAGACAACAATGGGAATATTTGTTGGGAATTATTCCCAAACTAACACGCTTTATCCAATTAAGGGAAGTGTGGACCAAGGTACTTCTGCAATGGCACTATACTCCAGAGAGGATCCATGCAATGTATCCCCTAACATCGGATCAGTGTTGGAGGGGATGTAAGGTGGTGGGAGACTGGGGACACATATGGAAAACATGTCCAACAATACAACCATTATGGGTGGAGATCAAGAAACGGGTACAAGAAATTTATCAGGGAATGGAACATATGGGAGATATGATTTGTTTTTGTGCAATGTGGGAACCAGGAGCGAAACCCGACAAAAAAAAGCCAAGAAAAGAGGCCTGACGACAATGTTGATAGCGGCATGGTTGGCGATCGCACAAAAATGGAAACAGACAGCCCCTACTATACAGGACTCGCCACAAGAACTATGGAACTTTGTGGCCCTGAAATGGGTAAAAAGTCCAAGGAGACCTGGAGAAGTTTAAACAAGAATGGGGTCTCGTTCTGACATACTTGCAAAATGACTATGGGCCAATGGGGTCCACATAAGATCCGGATTTTGGACATTTTATGGATTGACCAGGAACCGGCTAAGAGAGGAAAGAACTAAACCCACACCAGGGATGGGGGCGGGGGCTTGGAGGGGAAGTTGGGGAGTTAATTGTTTCAATGTTGAAGTATAGCGATGTATATCTGAAAACAAAAAAAATATATTTATTAAAAAAATTACATTCAAGCAACACCATGCTATCAAACTGTTCACACCCGAAACGGTAGAAAGCAAATGGCAAATCTTTTCCTTGCATTGCGTCTACTACCTGGAACACTTTCCACCCAACTTGCGCCTGGAAAGTAATTTAATGTCATTCAGAAAAGGGCTGAAAACATATCTGTTTGAATAAAGTCCCCATTGCTACTTCGATCATCGACCTTAATAAGGTTCGGTTATCCGTACTTTTGTTATGTTTTTGTTTTGTTTTGTTATTGCGCCTGGAAACACTTGTGTACAGGCGCGTTATAAATGCCACATCATGTGTCTTGTTGTTTGTGTGATCCACGTCCTGATGCCAGCCTAGTTTTCGGTGTGTAATAAAACAACATAAAATAAAATAAAACGGTTTGTTAAAAGACCAATGATTAACAACAAATAGCAATACCCAGCAGACTACCTATAAAGCCCCCGACTGTTTTACCAATTTCAGTTTAGATTTAAGAGTGGTTCTTTTGTTGCTGAGTTTCTTGATTACCTCTCTTTTCCTTTTCAAAGACTGTAGCTGTTTGGATGATAGAGGTACATTGCCTTTAAGAATATTGAGCGAGATCTCAGCAATGGCATTCACTAAGTCATCAGAGGCTGAACAGAAGAGAGCTTTTCTCTGCTGTGGAGAAGCTGTGACCAGGAGGTGTAAAACACCCAGGTTTCTTTGCAGAAGCCCCGACATGTTAGCAAAGGGGATACGTCACTGATGAATGATGCATCTGTGTACTGTGGTTTCTGTTTTTATACTCAACCCCTTGTTTTTTCAAGATGTATACTGCAGGATGGTCGATAGGATAAAGCCCTGTTCGCAGCCTATAATTCTCCAGAATGTTTGGTTTTAAACCAACTAAAAGATAGCCATAGGGCATTTTTGTGATATCATCAAAAGCGTCTAATAAGAAGTTAAGTTTGGAAGGGTACATCTGCCTACCCAGCACACTGATCTGTAATTTATCACAGGGCTACTAAATAATATGATGTATGAGGATGAGGTGTTAATTTTCACTGATCTAGAGCGGTGTCCGGACATTTGGTCGAAAAAAAAGGTCGACAGGACAAATGGTCGAATTTTTTTTTAATTTATATATATATATTGTTTAGGTTTTCGTTTAGGGAAAAAAGGGGGTTGGGGGGAGGACCCCCCCCCCCCCAAAAAAAAAAAAAAAAAGTGAAAATACAAAAAAAAAATTCGACCATTTGGTTTTCGACCAAATGGTGTCGACCATTTGTCCTGTCGACCTTTTTTTTTCAACCAAATGTCTGGTAACCACCTAGAGCAACGCCCCTTTGGAAATAGGTTTTGTGATGCATAGAACATGCACATATTTATATGGTGAAGGTATTGTGTGAACAGCTTTTCATTTTCTGGGTTATCAAAGGCCTCTGCCATCAGGTCATCCACTATCACCAGGTTCACAAGGTGAGGGGCGGGGGAAAGAATGTCATTATTAAAAAGTGGGGGTATAACATTCAACAAACTTGGTGGCAGTTTGATCGGCAACTCTCGGTACATCTTCTGCCAACATGAATATATCCAAACAATATTGGTTGGAGGGTGTGACAGCGTGTTTGCAGCATTTTATACATTATTTTTGATAATATAACTTTTACCACAGTTAGATGGGCCCACCAGGATGCATGAGAAAGGGTGCTGTAAACAGCAATCCATGTTAAGAGGATGAAAATCTGTCAGATACTAAAACTGTTAATATCCATAAGGGAGTGTTTTATAGCTGTGTGTGAGTATGGTTTAATCAAGCACAACATGTAGTGTCTTATTTAATAGTTTGGTTGTAATCTGCCATTGTTTCTTAACTCTACGATGTTAAGAGTTTTCAATAACTATAGAATTTGTAAGATCAGTGGCATCTGATCATGTGTATTCACTGATCATTTCTTTTAAGCATGAACGTTTACCTTAATGTTGTTAAAGACATTTAAAGTGATCCCTTTAATTTTCATATATGTCCTCCCTATGGAAATACTGAAGGCCTAGGTCTTTGGTCCCACTGTGACAAATTCAACAACATGCTCATTGCGGACTCGCTTGTCAAATCCCCCAGATAGTCACATAAGCGGGGCATAGAGTCACCCTCAGCAGCCACAAAAATGACAGTATCATGATATAGACAGCAGTCCTGTAGTTGATCCATAACATCATAAAGTGTGCATATGCGGTTGTGAAGCAAGTTATTAATATGTTAATGTCGCTGGAAGTTGTTGGTCTTTCTTTGGAATACTTCCAACATACACACACTTTCTCATCATCAATGATATCAAACTACATACGTCGCAAAATCAATCATACAGGTGCTCGTACAGCATCTTCGGATCAGTAATAATGGTGGTGTTTTGCAAGTTAGCCCTACGAGCAAACTTGTTTGGTGAGCAAACACCTAGCGGGATTCCATTATATCTTTTCGGGCCTTAAAAGTACAACCTCCTTTTCATAGTATTTTTGGATGTAAAGAGCTTTTTTAGTGTCATCAACACACCAACCAGGATACCTTGAGAATTCTTTCTTGTGGCAGAGGTGCAAATTTATATATTTACAAGAGTTCCAAACAGATTTCTTCAAAATGCCAAATTTGATCAATCTTATCGATTTTGTACCCTTTTTTAGAGCCACCTGCAACTCAATCATGCACCACGTGCCACTGACAGCCCTTTCCCCCCCATCAGTGTGTTTAGAAAGACCGGTTTCTTTACCTTCGCTACATGTACGGTACAGTGGAAAAAGTAATTTACCATCAGTCTGCATTGGAAAAACAGGGTAGAAAACGCATCTTGGAGGAAAAACTCAACATGTTATCAAACCAAAGAACGGATTTATGTCTTTGAAATCCTTGTTAATTATGTGAGGGCGACCTATAGGGTACCTTGCTGTTTTACTGACAAAAGGATACAGACTTGCAAAATCATAGTAGTGTAAAGCATGGTGTTTTGTGGTAAAGTGTAACTAACAGAAGCAACACGAATACGCTTGAACGCGATACAATCGAATCTCACTCTAAAGGTCAGATTGAGGGAATGGGGAGCAGTAAAGGTTTGGAAGAGCACTGGAAATGGTTGACGAGTATGATGGCGGACAAGATAGGGAAACCATAAAGACAGAAACAAGAAGAGGACGGGGAACTTAACCTCACAAGGTGGAATACAAGGGGATTTGCCCACCGCTTTGTTAAAGGGGGCTTTTGTGTAAACAATCAAGATATAATATGCCTCCAAGAGATTTGGATGAGAGAACAATCGCTCTTGGAGGGGTATTCAGTGCTTTTGAATCCTACAAGAAAAGGAATTAGAGGCAGACCAATGGCTGTCCCCTTAATAGCGATCAACATCAATTTACATCTTAGACTTGTAGAAGAAGTAAACCCAGCACCTTATATAAAAATGCTGGTGGGCACATTCCCAGAGAACCCACCCTTTAAAGGAAAAACCTTGATTCTGATAAACTTATATTGGAACCTGGCAACTATCACACTAGTGACCAACTTCCGAGTCAAGTCACAGCATTAATTGACAAACAAAGATTAATATGGAAAGATCCTTGGATCATCCTGTGCAGGGATTTAAACTGCACATGACTAAAAGAACAGGGTTTGGAAATGGCAGCCAAAGAAGAATTGTGGGGGTCTCGCAAACAGATAAAAGGGGTTCCATTTGGAGAAAGTCGGTGGAGTCACGAGACATTATTATTTTGAACAGAACTACACCTGGAGACATTCCTGGCCAAATTACAAGAAAAGGGAAGACTGGGGGACAAGTACTGGAGTACATCTGTACATCAAAAACATGGCTATGATAGTACAGTCATTGACAGTGACTGAAACAACTAGAAGCGATCATAACATTCTGAAAGCAGTTTGGTCTTTTACTAGGAAGAGGAATGTTGACATCTACGCGTATGATATAGGAGTAGCACCAGGACGTAACCGATTAAGAATTATTAAAACACAAATTGATGGAATGCACAAAGCCCTGAAAAATGAGATAGAACATCTAAATACTAAAGCAGGGGTGCAAATACTCGACTATCTGCCTCTATTTAAACAATTTGAGATCAAAAAAGGAAGGGCAAAAATCTGATAATCAAGCATACACATAAGTATGAAAATGACCTGTAGGAAAGAAAAAAGGCTTTATTTCATACAATTCAAAGATTAAAAAGAAACCCTTACATCAGAAAAGAATGAGGCAACAATACACGCCCTGAAGCTGAACTATCAAAACTGGATACGATCATACAAGAAAACACTGCTGCAACAGAACGAGGGAATGATGCTCCAGAAAATTAAACTTAAGAACAAGGCATAGATTTGGTCCGTAATTAACACCAATGTGCCACAGGACGCCATGCTGGAGAATCCAATTCCAGCTAGTAGCTGGGTAAACTATTTCTCAAAATTCTTTGAAAATGATCAAATGGAGCCAGTATGACCATACCGAAAAAAATGAAACCTGGAAGATTCCTGACATTTCTGCGACCTCAGTGAAGGAAATCATATTGAGAAACAGCAACTCAAAAGCCCCCGTCCCAGATGGGTTGTCGAACATGATTCTCAAACAAGACCCAGATAAATGGTCAGCCGTATTGGCTACCATGTTCCAGCACATATTAAGATCTCAAAAGATACCTGCCTCCTGGAAAACTGCAATCACTATCCCTATTTACAAGAAGGGGATAAGGTTGTATCCCACGAAATACCGACCTATTACGTTACTAGATGTGCCAGGGAAAATCTTTGCACAATTTGCACTAAAGAATCTAACAAACTGGTCTCTTGATACAGGGCACAGGGACGAGTGGCTAGCGGGCTTCGTGAAAAACATTGGTACTTCCCTTAACATCTTTATCATAAATATACTAAAGGCTCGGGTGGAACGCAACAAAAATCGAAAATTATATATTGCCTTTATTGACCTCTCACAGGCCTGGGACACGATCCAAAGACAAAAATTATGGCATAAGTTGGAAGAATGGGGCTGCCCAACGGATGTCTTAGAGATAATAAAGGAACTGTATTCAGGAACCAGTCTGAGGATCACGCTGGACAAGTTAGGCCATTTATCGCCCTAAATAACTACTAACAAAGGCCTCACAAACAGGGATGCCCACTGGCATCAGAATTGTTTAACATGTTTATTTCAGACATGAAACAAGATGTTGTGGGAGTTCGATGCTTTCCCCCAAAGATAGCTGGAATACCCATCAACAGACTTTTATACGCAGATGATGTGGTATTGATGGACCAAACTCCTATTGGCCTCCAACGACAACTGGAGGCCCTATACAAGTATGTAGAACAAAATGGTCTTGCCGTCAATCCACAAAAATCAAGAATAATGGTCATTGGCCAACCCATAAGGGGCAAAAGAAGGACAACTGATGCATGGTATCTAGCGGGTGATAAAATTCTGCAGGTCTAAAGTTTCACATATTTAGGCGTTTGCCTAAATACCAGCAGAATAGACACGCCTAGAGTAAACGCCTTGAGATTGAAAGCCATCAACGTTGCGAGCCAAGGAAGAGTCCTCCTGAAACAATATGGAGCCTTCTCACTGACTCCATTAGTGTCATTCTACAGGATGAAGGTGGTTCCTATTTTAACATATGGGGCAGAAACTTCATTTACATTTAAAGCAAAAAACTGACCAATTCTAGAAGGTCTCTTTTGGAGAAGAATATTGAGACTACCACAAAAAGTATGCCGATCCAGGCAGTGCGCAGAGAACTTGGCCTGACCTCAATTAAAGCGATTGTGACTTGGAAATCGCTTTCATTCTACAGAAAATGTATTGAAGACTGCCCAAAGGGTGGATTCATGACGGTGAAAAAGGCTTGTGGAGAATGTTCAGAATTAACACCTCAAGAATGGAGTACTCTGGATGAATCTGAGGACAATTTGATCAATAACCCAGACAAGATTTAAAATAAATTATACATCAGAGACTGGATAAGAACGCAGGAGGAACGACAACCCCTCAAGTCATATGGGAAACCTCTACAAGAAAAGAGAAGTCTCATCTCACTCCCAAAATACTTGTGCTTGTTCCCGGATTGGCATTACAGGGATCAATTCCTGAGGCTGAGACTAAATCTGTTTGCAACCAGGGACAACTTACACAACAGAAAGGGAGCCAAAGGATTGATAAGATGCAGACTATGTGAAGATGAGAATTCAGTGGAGTCAATCAAACACTTGCTATTAGTCTGCCCGGCGACGAGAGAAAATAGAAGATCCCTATTGGCACATGAGTTAAGCTTGTAACCGACAAGATGTGTGGACGACTGGTGGAGAGAACTAGTACTAGGGGAAAGGACTTCAACGAGTCTTGCATGGATTAAACTTCTAAAACTAACAATGAAGAGAATTCAAGAACTGTAAGAAGGAAAACACAACACATCTGCACAAGTGTCATTGCCGAGCTGTAGAAAAGCCCTAATTAACCAAATATGGACCTGATGAAATGCTATTTGGCTCTTCCTTTTGCTTTTCTCTTAATCGTATTGCCCTTTTAACTGCCAAATCTATTCTGTCTTATTTATTTTCCTTTTTTGGTTTGCTCTGTTGCAAGACTTTTCTTTTAATATATGTAAAGGATCTGTAAAGACAAAAGGTTATTTTTAATAGCCATATAAGTCTAATAAAAAAAATGTAACTGTGTTAGCTCCGCCTCATACAAGGCGTCAGTGGCTCCAGAGACTGCGGAAATCGATGCTGCTCTAAATATACTAGCACCAAGGAATCTGATTTCAACATGGACGCCCACTCATGCTCCCATAAAATGTGAACTCATGCCTAGGGTTTCAAGATTTTATCAAAGTTCTACGGTAAAGATAGCCATGTGTTTTGGCAGGGGGTTTACATCGTTTTTGGATTTGGCACTTTCTTACACTTGGTGTAAGCCAGCAAATATCACCAAAACAATTGCTACAATAAGAAAGGGGTTCCAAGAAAGCAGTCTTTGTAGTTGTCATGACAACTGGAAATGCTGTGCCATACAATTCCCAACGCACAAAGTAAAAATTCTTGCAGCATTCTCCCAATCAGGAGTACTGTCACATGTCATGTATCTGCTTAAGCTTGAGCGTAAGGTGATCTCTGTGAGGCGGAGGACACGGCCTCCGCTCACCCCCACATGCTGCTCACCCTCCTCCATTGTGAGATACTGTGTGCTGCCCTTGTGAGGGGGGCTGGGAGGTTTGAGCGGCAGCCCGCGGGCATTGGCATGCAAGTCCCATGGAGCTGCCACTCGAGGTATAAGGGGCCGCTTGCGCATGCTCAGAGTGTAGCCCTCAGGTGCAGGGTACATGCAGTAAGTTCTCGCCCCTTCTTCCTGTGTATGCTAAACTCGCCGTCCTCTTTATAATCGCCCACTACCGTAGGAGGAGATCGCACCGAAAGGGGCCGACTTTGGCTGCTTCTGAGAAACATTGGTTTAAGGGGAAATCTGCAGGCGCCGGCGGCCGTGCTTCGTTCGATCGCAATGACTTTATTTTACTGACACAGCCTTCGCTCGCCCCTCCCACTGCAGGCTGCTCGCCCTCCTCCATTGTACCATGCTGCGCGCTGTGGGTTGCTTCTGGCCAGGCTCATGTCTGAGTTCTGCGCGGCTCCCTACTGGCTGCTAAATCCTTCCATGGTGCGATATAAGCCAAAGTGGCCCGGGCCGTGTCAGCCCGCCATCTGAGGGGATTACTTACTCTGCTTTATCAGTTTAGCCGACCTGCTGTCCTGGGAGCCCCACAGGTCTCGTTTAATGAGAACCTGGCAGCTGGAAATACAACGTCCACATATTTATAAAATTCACAGCTAACTTTAAGACACCTATCGCTCATGTGCAGGTGGTGTGGGGAGACGGGCACCATTCAGGGAAGGAAGTGGGTGTTGTGAGGAACCTGAAGGCATCCTCCCATCTACTACCTGTGGATCTTCCTCTCAGGTGGCCAGGAAAAGGCCATCGTTTTTGGATCCCGACCCTGGTGGTGGATATGCTTGGGAGGATCTCCTGGGTTGAGGGACCTTCGGGAGTGGGGAGACGATGTCTTTGGGTGAGACATGGTATCCCCCTTTTCCTGGTCAGACTGAACCCTTCCCCTGCCTTCATAGGTTATTGTCAGCCTTTACCTCTTTCACATACACAAACTGTCACACAATCATTTCCCTTTAAGGCTAGGAAGAGGCAACCGGGGGTTATGAACACTCCCATCATTCACACTACTTTGGTACTGGGACGAGGAAGATGACTGTGGAGAAATACCGTTGGACTGGTCAGGCATGTCCCGCTGAAAGATTCAACTATATTCAGGCAAAGGATTTACACCTGCAACCTGTTAAGGGTACACGGGTGTATAAAATGAGAGCCCAGCATGACAGGAGGAGAAACCCGCCTGGCGAGGCCAACGCGGCTGGCAGACATGGGGCAGGCTGGGGAGGGGCCGGTGAAAAGGACGCTGTGTATTGCAGAAGGGTGAGAGAGACACTGATGCCTGAGCGGCCACAACAGGGTCTCGTCACCTGAAGTCCCTTGTGTAAACAGCCAGAGCTGTGGGAGACTGAGGGCTCCAGACTGCCACAGGCCGCTGCAGCAGGGTTCAAAGGCAGCGAGCGCTGCATACTGTAGCTCCCGTAGAGCTCAAACGGAGCGGGGAGAAGCCGAGCAGAAGAAAGAAGACACCCGGGGCAGCGGCCGTACACCTGTGAGTCTGAGACAGGGAAAACTCATAACGGGGTGCTCCGGGGTATGTAAAGGGACATATGAAAATGCTGAATGACCTGAAACTTATGTTAATGATTGTTGGAAAACGAATTGAGGAATTTTGAATCCTGAACAAGCTGCAAAGTACCTATAAGATCGCAACAAGCATTATTGAATACCGAACTGAAGGAAAGATATGAAAAGTGGCACTGGTTCAGAGAGAGAAAACCTGTGTTGGCAAGGAAGTCCAAAGAGAACAAATAAGTATAACAAAGTGCCAAGGGTTATCGGTTGCGTGGCCTGTAATGGGTGGACCATGCGGTCCGACGACTGCGCCTAGACTGAGTGTACCCTACTTGGAAAGATCAAAGGAGAGCCAAGATAAAGAGGCTGTATTGTATAACAAGTGCTGAAGAGACTGAAGAAAAGATCAATCTGTATGAACTATTGAGAAACCTACATGGTTACAAAGTTCAACTGGAATTTTTATTGAAAGCCAAGAATTATTTTTTTAAACCGGAAGAGCTAAACACTTGGGGAAGGGAACCCTGAGGCCTTTTTGTGAACTGTGTTGAACCCTTGGGGAAGGGAACCCCGGGGCCTTTTTGGAAGTGTTTTAAGCTTGGGGAAGGAGAAGCTGAAAAGCAAACCAGGAGCTGCAAGAAGCTCTGAACTTTTATTTTGAACACTGTTCCTTTTGGGTGCTGACATCCCTACACGCTTTATATCTTTAGTTACAAGGGCAATTATAGGTTTTGAACACACACAGACTTTTGAGTTGAACTTAATGACATTGACTATCCTTAGTTTCTTTAGATAGGGAAATCCCACCATAGCATAGGGCAAGTTAGGCCTTAACTCCATCCCGAAATAAAGAAAATAAACCATTCTATTCAGAAAAGTGAATCTGTTGTCTGTGTCTTACTTCATGATGCCTTCACAGTGTCTTCCGTCTGACTTGTAAACAGATGTGGCCCGACTGTTTCAATTACAGGGATTGCCGTCTCCTGTGGTGGTCCGTGTCAGTGCCCCCATGTGCTTGCTGTCTGCCTCAGCTGTCCCCCTGCTCCCTCCTCCTCATCTTACAGAGCCCTCCCGGCAGCTACTGCTGCTTCCTGACCTGCCTCTCCCGCTCCTCGAGGCTCAGGCATTGCTTTATGTCCCATGCAGACCTCATCCGAAGGCTGCTCCCTTGAACAGACGCAATACCCATACCCTTTTGGAGGAGTTTGCCACTATTGTCTGGACAGATGTCCTCGCCCAGGAGAAGTTCGCTCTTGACTCTTTGTTTTCTGTCTCTATTACTTGGGACCACTCTGTGCTCCAAGAAGAGGACCCCGAGAAGGCAAGGTGAAATCAGGAGTTGCTCCTGCCTCCTCCTTTTATTCATCTGCTATTATCTGTAGGCGCAGCAGTGATGTGTGTGTCTGCATACGTGAATGTCTTTGAACAGTCTAAGTGCGATTTCTAAAAATTTAACTTTTCCCTTATTCTCTTTGGTGCATGCTAGAAGCATTGTCTGCACTCATGCTGACTTTAGATTACAGAGCAAAGCACGATACTCCAGCCTTTGTCTGCAGCGCCATGACTTTGCCCCCTCTTTTCAGCCGAGTCTCTTTGCATGCCATCTCCTGTCATTAGCCTCCAGAGCTGCAGATGTTTGCCGTGCCCGTGCCCCCCTCCATATGGTAGCTTTGTGGCTGCCACTGTGTTCGTTCTCCAGTCCCTGCACTCCTTATTGGAACTGCGGGCAGCGTCAGTGTGCGGGCTTGCACACCGCCCCCCGCCCCATTACCCCGACACTGCCCCTCAGATATCCCTAAATGAACTGCGTTTCACTCTTGGTATTTTAGGAAAACACAAGTGTTTCAGTATTGCTTGCGGGAATCCAGTCACGAGCTAACATTTATCAAATGACTGCATTCTGGCAATTGTATTCTTGGTGAACTGTAACGAGGCATGATTAAGCACTCGAACGCATGATCTGTGAAAAGCCCACGTTTGGGAACGTAGTGCTCAAGCGTCAGGGACCTGGCCACCCGAGGTGTGATGTGTTCAACCAGCCCAAGGCACTTCACTTGAAAGCTCAAGTTGGGGCCAGCACTTCTTTGCTAGCTGGAGAGCTAAGAAGATCACAGTTACTGCTCCCTTTTCCAGATCAGTGGGAATAGTACTGAGGGCAGAGCTGGAGATCAAGCAGCATACGGTTACCCCTACTACAGTGTCAGTCTAGAAAAATGGATACCTCTCATGATTGACGGCAAACGTATTTTGGTGGCCAAAGGCCAACCGTCTCATGTACGAAACGATAGAAATACAGGTTTCCGAGTTTTACCAATGAACGGCCATTTTGATGTAACAAGGATCGCCATTTTGTTTTCTAACAATTGCTCATTGCTTTCTGTTCAAATTGCTTCACAGCATATTTTCTGCTTACACTGCTCGACTCGTAACGTTGTCTGAACGTGAAAGGACAAGGCCGCAGGGCCGCGAGGCTAATAAGAGTTAGTTGAAACACAACGTAGGCAGCTCCGGGGAGGAATGCCCGGCTCCCTCCCGAATGTAGCCTTGAAGCAGAGCCGCAGGGCATTTAATCATTTCACAGCTGCCAGCCAGTCTCGCTATATGGTAGAATATGTTAGAATAAAGCAGCTAAAGGCTTGAATTATGCTCTTCTTACGGCCCCCCTTTTCCGAGCCCTGTAGAGCATGTCGGCTCCCAGGACACGAATAGCACCTCATAGATAGCAAGGTCTGGAATGTGACTCTTCCCCCGTATGTAGCTTGCTTACAAGAACAGAAGCACTGTGTTCTGTACAACAAAGAAAAGATGTCTCCGCACTTGCAAGGTTGCATATCGTTACTAAAATAGATATTTGAAGGTGTCATATTCGTCGAAAGTGTCCATCATCAAACCGAGTTCAAAGAAACCCAATAAAAGGGGGGGTGTTAAACATGTCACAGCTGATTGTATGATATGCATTTTGTATGTATGTAACTGATGTACGTAATTCGCTCTCTTGCGTCCCTCGAGGTCTAGAGATACACGTCGCGGGGCGTGAGACCGAGTTGGCCAACTGAGACTATTTGCTTTGCAATAAACCCTAGCTTTGGGAATACAACCTTGTGTCTGGCGTATCTATCGTGGGTGGTGACTTACCTTGTTTCCATAATGCGAGGGACCCCTAGGGGCCCCTTTCAAGATGGCGCCCGAATAGGGACCCTCCCCCACTTGTTCCATCGTGTACGTTGTAATTGAGTAAAGGCGGAGAACGACGAGGACGGGACGATCGAGCCGGGATCAAGAGGTGTTCGGGGCGCCCTGTAGAAGTGAGGAGAGATTCCTTTCCAGATCTGCACACATCTGATCCCTGATCGACGTATCTAGCTAGGGAACAAGGAGGCGAGGGTCCCGAAACGACGCAGAAGCCAAGAAACGCGGACACGACGTCATTGGTTACGTCAGTATACAGAGGAATGGTGTCCTGGAGGACAAATTGATTTATCAGGTGAGTCATACCCCGATTCAAAGTAATCCTGACATTGGTTGAGAGTTGACTTTGCAAAATCAAACGCCCTAGGTAAGGTTGATTAACCAGGGGGAAGGTTGAAACATGCCAGGGGTATTGTCCACCCTAGCTGGGTTTTTCCGCTGTGGTAGACAATCTTTGGAAGATGGCCGAATTGCACCACCTGGAGGAACACCCGCGTATGAGATGTATGTGAAGTATGGTGTGGGAGCGATAATATTCTGTGAGACTTGGCATAGGCAAACCAGAAAGCAACAAGACCATCAGTGGCCGATAAATGGTAGGTTTGAGATAGCGAGAATAGATAATTTGGAGAGAGTGTTGATAAGAAAGAAAGCGCGTCCCGCAGCATTTGATATTGTTAAGGACTGGAGAAGGGAAGCAATGCTCCGATTTAGAAGTAGAGCGAAGCATGCGCGCAGGCATAAATCAAAAGGTGAAGTAGCGGAAGAAAAGGAGGAGGAGGAGTGGACTGAGAGTCTAAGAAGGTCAGGTAGACGTGACCAGTTAAATATAGAAAAGATATACCCACAACGAGAATTGAACATAGCAGATCAAGTGATGGAAAACATATTGATCCATACAAAACAAGGCCCAAGATCAGAAGCGAGGCCAAACACGTCAGTAACTATTGCTCAAGCCCTCCCACAGCCACAGACCGCGCACGTAACAATTCCTATTAGCCAACCAGGCCCACAGCAGACACTCCCCAGACCCATTGTCCCACCCGCACCTCCCGCCTTAGATACAGACTCGGTACCGTCCGTTCCTCCAGGGGTTGAAGTTGAAACCGCGGGGGCGAGAGGCGGGACTGAACAAAGTGGATGCACGAGGGTAACTCGCAGTGCGATCAGCAAAGAAAGGAAGGTGGAATTGCAGCAAAAGGCAGAAATGTATAGAGAAGGGAATGATGGGACGGCAGCATTGGCTTTGATGTATGACTTCCGAAGAAACAACGAAAGACAGGTAGTGTTGGAATGCATGGGTGAATATTTGGTGGAGAGATGGAAACAGTTAATTGGGAAATTACCACTGCAGAGATTGTTAGACTTAAATGCATTAGCACGCTGTAGACAAAGATGAAGAAGTGAGGGAACATGTGTATGGACTTTTTGAGCTTAAAAATGAATTGGATAATGAATATGCTGAAATGTTTACTGCACGTGGGTACAGGGGTAAGGATATCGGGTGAGATAGGAAGGAAGTTCTAGGGCCACACAATCGACGGCAATAGTTACCATCGCCGGGGCGAAAGACGATGGTGGCCGAATTATTGTTATTAAAACAGGTGGGGGAAGACTTGAAAGAATGCATTTTGAAAACAAGGGTGTTACTGCAGCAAGTAACATGACATAATAGAGGAAGAGGGAACGCACAAGGGAGGAGTAATTTGAATATGCATGGGGGGCCATTGGGACCAAATCAGTGTGCATACTGTAAGGAGGAAGGACACTGGCGAGCGCAATGTCCACATTTACAGAATAGAAATGGACCCGATCAGAGAAGACAGCACAGAGGGCACCAAGGAACGAATGTACCAAATAGGAATAGTATGCAGCAGCACCACAATAATGAAGGTAATCAAAACCAAGCCCAAAGCCAAAGTGCTCCTAACCAGAGTCAGGGTCAGCAAAACCAACAGTATGGGAATCAGAGTGGGGCAATAGAGGAAAGAGTGGGAACATTTTCAATACGCAGCCAAATACGTATTACAGTAATAGTAGTGACTACACATCGGATGATGTGTTATTTCCCCAATAGGACAGCCCAGGGCAGGGGTCGGAACCAGTGTCTATTCCCGTGAATCAGAGAGGACCCTACGTAGAAATGGGAGTCGGGAATAAGGAGCACTGCTTCCTTGTAGATACAGGAGCGCAAAAGTGTTCAATAGACCATCACTTGGTTCCGGATATACCACTGTCAGGGCAAAAGAATGTTTCCGTAGGGTTCGAAGGTACACCAGTCATAAACCCAGTGTCCCAACCAGTCCCAGTTACCCTAGGACCATTCACTGAACATTGTCCCTTTCTCCTAACAGAAAATTGTGGGGAGAACTTGTTGGGATTAAACTTGTTGAAAAAGCTAGGTGCGACTATACATTGTACGTCAGGCGGGGTGTTTCTAACGATTTGGCCACAAGATGCCACTGTGTCAGAATTCATGTCAGAAACCTTGCCAGGAGAGTTAAGAGAAGTGCCAACCTGTATATGGGCGATGCATGACAATGATGTAGGATGCTTGAAGATAGAGCCAGTGAGGATCATTTTGAAAGAAGGAGTTACATTGCCAAGAATTCCCCAGTATAAAATTTCGGCTAACGGAGAGAAAGGATTGAAAAGTATTGTTTCAGATTTGGTGAAATTAGGAGTAATTGAAGAAATTACAGGCAGTACATGTAACAGCCCGATCCTTCCAGTGTTTAAGAAAGGAGGCAATTAAGTACCATATTGTTTCATAATTGATTTGTGCGCGCTTAACAAAGTAGTAGATCCACAATTTCCTTTGGTCCCAGACGTCACTACAATATTGACAATGATACCTGCCTCAGCAGAATACTTTAGCATAATTGATCTAAAAAATGCTTTCTTTAGCATTCCGGTGGACAAGGACAGTAGATATTGTTTCGCGTTCACATTAGGGGGATGATCATTTACATTCACGCGCATTCCACAAGGTTATACGGAAAGTGTGAGTATTTACAGTAGAGTGTTAAAAGAGCAGCTAGACATGCTAGAATTACCAGTGGGGTGTGTACTATTGCAATATATAGATGATCTGTTGATCGCTGCTGATACAGAAGAGATTTGTAAAAAGAGCACCGTATTACTACTGACACACCTAGCGGCACATGGCCATAAAGCTAGTTTGAAGAGGTTTCAATATAATCGAAAGGAGGTAGCTTATTTGGGCTACCTACTTTCGAAAGAAGGGAGAAGGCTAAGGCCAGAACGCATAGAAAGTATTTCTTGTATGCCTATTCCAAAGACACAGAAAGGAGTCAGAGCCATAATAGGCATGGCTTCTTATTGCCGGCAGTGGATCGGTCATTTTGCGTTAATTGTGAAGCCAATGGTGCTATTAACTAAGAAGGATGTGGTGATGCCTTTGCAGTGGAATGAAGAATGTCAGAGAGCGTTTGATCAATTGAAAACTGCATTATGTTCTGCTCCAGTTTTGGGCACGCCGAATTATGAAAAAGTTTTTAGATTATTTGTATGCGAGAATGAAGGATGTGCATTAGCTGTTTTGACACAGGAACAAGGTGGAAGAAATAGGCAGTGCGGCTATTTTTCTTCTGCGCTCGACCCTGTAGCGCGCGCACTACCACGATGTTTGCGATCTGTCGTGGCGGCTCCTGCATCGGTGAAACAAACGGAAGGGATGGTATTGGGGCATACTTTAATTCTGATGGTGCCACATGCCATAGATGTCCTATTAAATAGGACACAGACGTAACACCTCACCTCCGCTAGACTGACAAGATATGAGATTATCTTGTTCGCACCCAATATCCAAATTATGAGGTGTAGCGCTTTGAATCCTGCAGAATTAATGCCACTGCCCATAAAAGAAATTAGTGACAACGAATCACCACCCCATGATTGCTTAATGGTCACTGAGGAAGAAACGAAGGGGAGAGTTGATTTAAGTGACATCCCACAAAAGGAGCCAGATGGAGAGTTATTTTGTGACGGCTCTTGTTTTAAACTACCTGATGGCACGACAACTGCCGCTTACGCTATCACTACCCTAGAGAGCGTTGTAGAAAGCAAAAGAATTCCCTAAAACTCGGCACAAGCCGCAGAAATAATAGCATTGACCAGAGCCTGTGAGATTTCTGAAAATTTGAACGTGAATATCTATACTGATAGTCAGTATGCTTTTGGGGTGGTTCATAACTTTGGTCGACTCTGGGCTGAGAGGGGTTTCTTGACATCACATGGGGCCAGAATTCAACATGGCCCTTTGATTGTACGATTGCTGTCTGCACTCACGTTTCCAAAGCGCCTAGCAATAGTGAAATGCCAAGCACATAAAAAGGTAACATGCAAAGTGGGAGAGGGAAACGCATTTGCAGACAGAATTGCGAAACAAACTGCCACCGATTTGAATAATAAAATGATGACAGTCCAGACTGAGGAAGTACCCTGTATGATAGAAGATGGAATTGCCACTGTGAAAGAGAAGCAGGCCGAAGCCACGGCTGATCAGATACAAGGGTGGGCAGAGGGCTCTGCTGAGTTAAATTTAGAGGGTTGTTGGGTGGACAAGGGAACTAAAAACTGGATGTTGCCAAATTCTTATGTGACTGCAATGGTCACAATGGCTCACAGCCCTACTCACGTCTGTGCGAAAAAAATAATACAGCACCTATCTACGGTATGGCAGAAAGCAAACATAAAGAAGAATGCAGAGAGGCTGGTGCAGAACTGTATCATGTGTTTACAACACAATGTAGCAAAGGGAACAGTGACTCTAATAGGCAGTTTTGACCCGCCCTCTATGCCTTTTGAGGTAATCCATTTTGATTTCATAGAGATGGAGAGGTGCCAAAACTTGAAATATGTCTTAGTGGTGATCTGTGCATTCAGAAAGTGGGTGGAGGCATATCCCTTAAAAGACTGCACAGCAATGAGTACGGCAAAAGTAATGCTTAAAGAATACTTTTCCCGTTTTGGTTCTCCCCGTGTCATATGGTCAGATAATGGTCCACATTTTGTGGGAGCAGTGGTGTTACAGATATGTGCAGGTCTTCAGATTGATAAGAGATTTCATAGTTCGAGGCATCTGAGTTCGGCCGGTCTTGTTGAGAGGCACAACGCAATCCTCAAGCCAAAAATTAGCAAGATATGTGCAGGGAGCAAGTTGAGTTGGGTGGGTGCATTACCGATAGCGCTGTTGTGCATGCGTACGTCTGTACAGGCTAGAACTGGGCTCTCCCCGTATGAGATTGTGATGGGGAGGCCGGCGAATGTTTGGTGCGCACCTCAGCCAAAGCGACTGAGTGAAGTGGAACATCCTGTACTTAGCACTTATTGTGGCCTTTTTATTGCAGAAATTGCGTTTGATTCATCAGCAGGTGCAGGAGGCTCTACCCGTAAAATATACTGGTCCGGGGCACGCGCTGGAGCCAGGTGACTCGGTGCTGCTTAAGAACTTTGAGAGAAAATCGTCATTAGCACCCAGGTGGCGCGGCCCCTATCAAGTGCTTCTGGCAACGCAGACGGCAATACGGGTGGATGGGAGGAAGTCGTGGATCCATGCCACCCATGCCAAAAAGATCCCATCTTCACTGAAAGACTTGCCCAATCCGGACGACCAGAAAGAGACAGCGGTCCCAGAAACGAAAGAAACTGCTGCCATTCCACTGCCGCTAAATCTGTCCGAGCAGGAAGTGAAACTCGAAACAAAGCCTGAAAAGATTGCCAAAAAGGGGGAAGGGCAAAGAGTGCCCCAACGCTGCCCAGCAGAACCTACATCACTGTTTGCCGACACGAAATCTGCATTGCAAATAACGTCAGATACTAAACGTGTACCCCCTTTGGCGCCCACCAGCACTTGCCATTGCACCGGAGCCAAAGACCGAATCCGCATCACTGTCGCGGCGCACACCAGCATCTGCAATTGCGCCGCAGGCTGATGCTGAGCCTGTATCTGCAAGTGCACCGGCACTGTTCACGGATCACACAATACCAGGAGTGAGGCGATATGATTTGCGGCCTCGAAAGACAGAGTGATCCACAGTTCTTTGGTGTTCATGCTAACCTCTGATTCCGCTCATGGACGGAGAAGGAACTAGAGGTGTAGAGGAGAGAAGCGTGAGAATTGTGCAAATCGACAATTCAAGACTCGCGGCTCCTCGGTGCAATCATAAAAAGTACATGTGTCCTGAACCAGAGCGGACAAGCTGGGCGCACATGGTACAAAGGCAATAGAGAACTGTTCAGAAGTCCTCTGAGCAGTATGAGAGAGAATAAGTGATCTTGCCTAGAATGAATAAGCAAACCAGACTGCAAAGGGCTGGCAGACTAAACTGTTGACAACGCCTTTGAACTTATTGACATCCGGACAAGTGCGACGAAGAGAGATATCCACGACGAACTTTGTCAGGAAGAAGAAGGACGGTGAGAAAAATGTCGGGACCGGTTTCAGCCTCCTCCTGCACCACTGCTGAGAATGAGTTAGTTATAAAGACTGTAAACTTAGGGAAAACGCATGGTAAAAAAGATTGTATGCTGGCTTTGACGATAATCATGTGTTTCATGAGTGTGGTAGCACCAATAACGACAGCCTTGGTGTTATGGTATGTGCAGTCTATACACCCATTGGGAATGTTTTTACCAATAGTTAATATGTCCACTACTGAAAGCCCGATTCAGGTGATTACTTATACCTTGTCCCCAATGGAAGAGAGTCACAGAGAAGGGTATGGGAACAATACGCTATTACTCATCATGAATATGACGCATGCAATTCTAAAGAAAAATAATTGCTGGGTATGCACCCATTTACCGCAGCATGCGGGGAAAGGAATAGGGTGGTATGTACAACCATTACCATTGAGTTCTGCATGCAGTGCATCTTTAAGTGCAATGTTTTATGGGAAGTGGAACAAGAGTATTACGGGTCAATTAGACAGAACAAACATGAATGAGTTTGAGGAAATAATTATGAGGCCTGTGGGTTGTTCCATATTCCACAAAGCACAAGTGATGATCCCAGAACCTACGCCAAAAAGTATGTGAAAAATAACACGACAAAATAGACAAGATAGATTGTCCCCACCAGTTAAAACATCTGTGATGACGTTTCGTGTAAGAACCGATGGGAATAAAGATGCTATTCCCCCTTCTTACACGGTGAATTATAACCCGAGAACTGTCCCTTTTTGTCTAAAAAAGAAAGGCTCCTATTTAGTAGGAACATTTACTGGATGCATGAATACAGCGGTACTAAAATGGGAAATAGAACCAGTATATGTGGGAGATCCAGTCTATTTTATATGTGGAGAGAAAGCATATCCTTGGTTGCCCAGAAACTGGGGAGGTACATGTGACCTAGGTCTACTATTCCCGGGAGTGTTCCTCTTAGAAACAGCAGACATGGCCAGGCTATCCAGATCTAGAACCAAAAGGAGTAGCGAAGGTGTTTTGATAGTGACGGACGTAGCAAAATCATTCATTCCATTCTTGTCCCAGATAGTGAACTCCTACAACATAATGCAGCTGTCCAGAATACTAAAAGATACCATAAACACAACGACAGATATACTATTGTACATGACGTTGGAAGAAAAAGGAATTAGGTTAATGACGCTGCAAAATAGAATGGCTCTCGATGTAATCCTGGTTGATCGTGGGGGAATTTACAAGATTGTGGGATCAGCGTGTTGCGTATTTGTAGATGACTATTCCCCTACGATTTTGAAGCAATAAAGAAAATGCATGTCCTAAGCTCCGAACTCCCTACTGGAGAAGGGGGCTGGGGAATAGAGTCCTGGTTTTGGGGGATACTACGTTCTTGGAGATGGAAGTTGATTGCGATATTAGTAGTGGTGTTTGGGATATTCATAACGTGCTGTTGTTGCATACACTGCCTACCGTTAGTTTGCACTGAGGTAACTGAGGGATGTACTAAGGGATGTATGCATATGATAACAAAAAGAAAACAAACTTATGGCCGGGATGACAGAGACACAAATGAAATGAAAACAGTGAAAGAATTAATGGCTATAGATATTAATGAAGATGATGATGCTTATAGTAGCATGCAAAACTCAGACATAAGTGCTTCAGACTTATCGTCATCAGAGGAGGATACAATAAATGAATGAGACGTTTGGCATACGGCCAAAGGAGGGTTTGTTAGTCTAGAAAAATGGATACCTCTCATGATTGACGGCAAACGTATTTTGGTGGCCGAAGGCCAACCGTCTCATGTACGAAACAATAGAAATACAGGTTTCCGAGTTTTACCAATGAACGGCCATTTTGATGTAACAAGGATCGCCATTTTGTTTTCTAACAATTGCTCATTGCTTTCTGTTCAAATTGCTCCGCAGCATATTTTCTGCTTACACTGCTCGACTGTTAAATTTGTTGTCTGAACGTGAAAAGTCAAGGCTGCAGGGCCGTGAGGCTAATAAGAGTTCGTTGAAACACAACGTAGGCAGCTCCGGGGAGGAATGCCCGGCTCCCTCCCGAATGTAGCCTGGAAGCAGAGCCGCAGGGCATTTAATCATTTCACAGCTGCCAGCCAGTCTCGTTATATGGTAGAATATGTTAGAATAAAGCAGCTAAAGGCTTGAATTATGCTCTTCTTACGGCCCCCTTTTCCGAGCACTGTAGAGCGTGTCGGCTCCCAGGACACAAATAGCACCTCATAGATAGCAAGGTCTGGAATGGGACTCTTCCCCCGTATGTAGCTTGCTTACAAGAACAGAAGCACTGTGTTCTGTTCAACAAAGAAAAGATGTCTCCGCACTTGCAAGGTTGCATATTGTTACTAGAATAGATATTTGAAGGTGTCATATTAGTCGAAAGTGTCCATCATCAAACCGAGTTCAAAGAAACCCAATAAAGGGGGGTGTTAAACATTTCACAGCTGATTGTATGATATGCATTTTGTATATATGTAACTGATGTACGTAATTCGCTCTCTTGAGTCCCTCGAGGTCTAGAGATACACCTTGCTGGCGTGAGACCGGGTTGGCCAACTGAGACTATTTGCTTTGCAATAAACCCTAGCTTTGCGAATGCAACCTCGTGTCTGGCGTATCTATCGTGTGTGGTGACTTGCCTTGTTTCCATACCGCGAGGGACCCCTAGGGGCCCCTTTAAATTTGCATCACTGTGACATTTACCTACTTGTGGGATCATTCTTAGAATTGTATGTGCACAGTTTGGCCTGCTAAAAGTTGAGGTGTTATATGCCCCCCTCCTCCACAAATTGGTAAGCCGAATGTGCAGTTTGTCAATATTCCACCGTGAGTTTCTTATATAAAACAACTTTTGGTTGTTTCTTTGATGTGGTTATTGATTTTTTTTATTTCTTTTTTAAAGTATTTTTATTAGCATTTGTATTATGATAACAAACATCCCCGCCCCCACCCATTCCCCCATCCCCTCCACCCCCGAACAGCTGCACATCTTTTAATTTCGTCCGATCACCCCTCCATAGTATACCAAGTCCAATCCTCAAAACAAGTCTCACAGACAGATTCTTTGTGGACACCAGTTCACTCGAAAATCTTTATGGAGGAAATCAAATACCATGTTCCAATCCTCCTTAAACTTCCTCTTGTCCCCCTGAACCACATATGTCACCCACTCCAATGAGACAGTGCCAAATCTTAGCTAGCCATTCTTGTACTGTGGGAGCAGAGGCCTGTTTCAATTTTTTTGGGCAATAAGCGACAGAGCTGGCATATTACCTTTCTTTGAGATTTCGATAGTAAAATGTCCAAAACATTTCCCAAACCCAACATTGCTTCCCCCGAAGTCTCCACGTATTTGGGACCCGAATAGAACTTTCATCGCTGTGTTAACACAACTCCAATATGGTTTCAAAATTGGGCACTCCCACCATATATGCTCCCATGCCCCTATAACTTTGCAACCCTGCCAAAATTCCACAGGTACTTTTGGGTAAAATGTGTGTCATTTCTTGGGTGTCAGGTGTCATTTTACCATAACCTTGACCCACATTTCACGGATCTGGAGTGCCCTTCATGAGTTTTGGTATCCCCACCACACCTCCTGTCATTGCTGTTCCGATATGGGGTTGCTTAAAACATTCTCCCACTGTTTTATACACCCCCACTGTAAATGAGATGGAACATCTATGAACGGCTTATACAATGCTCTGACCATATGACGGTCACCTGAATTTGTGGTCAGATACTTTTCAAAAGGAGTGAGGTCCTTCATTGCCAACTGTTTGTTTGTTTGTTTGTTTTCCGATGCCTGCAGCCAATGTCTCCGTTGTGTATATCAAAACCTTCCCTCTTTGCGTAAAGAAAACAACTGTTTACATTGTTCAAATGTCTTAATCTCTTGGCCCTCCACCATATCACCTATCTTTTGACACCCAGCTCCCTGCTACACTCCCAGTGTAAACTGAGGATTACGAAAAAGGGGAGAAGGAAACATTGTGATACCCACCCGCCATACCATAGCACCCCATACGTCACCTATCAAAGCTGTAATTTTACGCCTATACATATTAGCCGGCCTGTCAGCCTTCTGAAACCATAGAACTTCTTCTAGGGGCCTACCCACCACCGCTCTATCCATCCGCAACCACATTTTCTCTTGGTTACCCCCAAACCACGCCTGCATTATTCGCAACTGGCCTGTTTGGTAATATGTTTTGAAATTTGGAGCCCCCATCCCACCACTCGTTATGGGCACCGACAGTACTTTCCAAGCTACCCTTGCTTGTTATCCCTTTCCATATATAGAAGTCCCCACCATCCTATTTCGAATCTTGAAGAATTTCTGAGGGACTGGTAATGGTAAGGCTTGGAAATAGTACAATACCCTTGGCAGCACTACCATTTTAATAACGTTAATCCTACCTATCCAAGATAGCGACAGGGAATTACACTCCTCAAGCCACTTATTGATTGAGTCTAATGAAGGGCATATTTTTCCTGATACATAGATTCCAATGAATTGGCTACCTTCATTTCCAAATATCGTAAGCCCTTTTCTGCCCT
This sequence comes from Ambystoma mexicanum, assembly GCF_040938575.1. NCBI lineage: Eukaryota > Metazoa > Chordata > Amphibia > Caudata > Ambystomatidae > Ambystoma > Ambystoma mexicanum. Next base: position 878,622,323 of record NC_090924.1, on the reverse strand, counting down.
CACATACTAACCCACGTCCAAGGACCGTTTCCTCTACTCTGTTTCCCTTTGTAAAACCATAATTTCAGATTTATGAGTATACATTTTCAGGCCAACCACTTCAGCAAATTTTGTTAGCTCTACTGTTAGCCCTGATACTGACCTAGCCAAACCTGTTGCCGTATTGAGTAGATCATCGGCGAACGCCATTACTTTATGCTCCACCCAAATTGTATGCCTGTAATATTTGTCTCCTCCCGGATCCTAGATAAAAACGGCTCCAAATGTATCATGTACAGAACTGGGGATAATGGGCATCCCTGTTTTGTGCCCCCAGACACCCTGATTCCCTGTGACACATAACGGCCAACTGTATTACCGGCGACTGATAGTTTGCCTTGACCATTCGTAAAAATCTCGGCCCAAACCACACAGTGTCCATAGAACAAAACAAAAAGAACCACTCTACCCGGAAATGCTTTTTCAGCATCTCAAGTTAACACCCCTGTGGAAAGCCCTTACTTGTTTGCCTTCTCGACCAGATGACTCACCCGTCTTATGTTGTGAAATGTTTGCCTTCCCTTAACAAAACCAGACTGATCTGGATGGATACGTTTAGGTATTCGTTTTTCCATTCTTGATGCTAATATTTTAGTATTGATTTTCGCATCGATAAGCACTATGGGTCGGTATGACCTAGATTGTGTTCTATCTTTGTCAGGTTTGGGAAACAACACTACCTTTGCCTCTTCCATGGTCTGCGTAATACATCCAGAACTAGTGAAGGAGTTAAAAAGAGAGGTCATCACCGGGGTCAGTATATCTTTATACGCTTTGTAAAACTGTGCCGGAAAGCCATCTGGTCTGGGGGCCTTATTCACTGGTAAAGACTTGATAGCTGCCTTTACTTCCTCTGGAGTAATTTCCCCTTCAAACACTTCCCTTTCACATAGTTATATATTATTTAACTGGCAATGCATCAAAAAGGTCGCCTGAACTTCATCATCAAGGGAATCAGTGGTATAAATAAATAAATAATAATATAAATATCAATATCAATATATAGCACAGGGTAGTATTCTGTGAATACCTGCAATATATCATCCGACGAAGAGCTAAAGGTTCCCTGACCCATTCTGATATGGAGGATGGCCCTTGCTTCCTCCGCCTTCCTCAATTGCTGTGCCAACAGACAATCCACTTTGTTAGCTTTAACATAGTACCGTTGTTTTAAAAATAATAAGGACTTCTCGGCCTGCCTAGTCTGTAGAATATCTAATTGTCCCTTGATGTGCCTAAATTCCCTCCTTAGGGTCACCCCCCTATTTGTTTCAATTCTACTCATCGCCCCTTCAATTGTAATTCTAACTTATCCTGTATTGAGGCAAGTTGCTTTTCTCGTAGAACCTTTCTTGCAATTAACTCTCCCCTCATGGTAGCCTTAAAAGCATACCACACCATCTGCCCTTGCATTCCCGGGGTCCTGTTTATTTCAAAATACACCCCAATGTTACCATGTACCTCATTGCTTATGACCGGGTCCCCTAATGGATGATTCGGAAATGTTCAGCACCAAAGTCCGAACCCTTCTAGTTCCTGTTGAGTATGGGTGCGTGATCTGACAGATTAATGGGGGCCAGGTCCATATTTTGTGCTTGCCCCAGTAACGTGGCTTACACCCATATATAGTTGATCCGCCAAAAAGACTGGTGGACATGAGAGTAAAACGTGTACCCTTTAATTCCCTTCTCAGTTTCTGTCCGAGCATCTACCATAGCCAACTGGGTCATAATTGCTTGCAAATTTTGTATGGGGCTCCTATAAATTGAATGTGCTGTCGCACTCCTGTCTACCAAAGGAGTCCAACCAAGCCCTTGAAAGCTATCAGGACCCCTCCCGTCTTACCCTGTTGTTAGATTGCACTATATGGGGATACCCCTTGATCTTTGATTTGTGGCTATCACTGTTACGTAGGTGGGTTTCTTGCAGGGTCACAATGTCCAGGTTCCCCACCTTAAAAAGGCTTCTACCTTCCTTCTTTTAACTGGAGAATGTAAACCCCTAATATTCAATGACAACAGTTGGAACCCTTTTTACCGCCATGACCCTTTTGGTATGTTAATTCTTTCAATGGCAACTGTCCCTCCTCACCCCCCCTTCCAAACCCTTTTCCCTCTTACACCCCCATCTCACCCCCTAACACTCCGGGCGGACTCAACCCATTTCCTCCCACCATGCAACAAACCACTAAACACCCAGAGTTAAATTGTGCAGGTCTACTAGGACCCCTACCTGCCCCGAATTCCAAGCGCCAGGATCACTTCCCACCTTCCTCGGCACCACCTATCCACCGATCAACCTCCCCAAGGTTATTACTCTGACAGTGCCCATATTGATCCAGGTCATACCTTATCCCTTCGGACTGGGCCATAATGTACCTTTTTTGCCCTCACAGACGAGTGAGTTTGTCCATGGGTTTACCGGGACCACTCGGGGCCCTCTTCTTCGACGTTAGATCTGGACCTTTTCTCCATTCCCATTGTTTAGTCATTACTGTCTCTCATGGCTGCCTAGAATCTTGTTGGGTACCCACTTCTTCCTCAATTGTCATAATCCTAAATCCTTCTTTGCAGGAGGTAATGTGTTGTTGGTGGCCCTCCCATGAAAACAACAATCCAAATGGGAATGTCCATCTATATCGTACTTGAGCCTGCGACAAAGCATTGAACACAGGCCCCATCATTCTCCGCTTCACCAATTTGGATTGCGCTAGACCTTGATATCATTGTATTTCAGCGCCATTCACTTTGATGGGACTTGTCTTGATAGCCGTCTCCAGAATCGACTCCTTTTGCCCGCATCTTTGGAAAGCCATTACTACATTGCAAGGTCTAGCGCCCGGTTCCACTCTTCTGCGGCCCACTCTGTGAATACAATCCAGGGGTACCTCTTTCCCCGCCCTGCAGCTCCAGCAGATCAGCAAAACCATGTTGCATGGTGCATTTTAAATCCCTGTCCCAAACTCATTCGGGGAGACCTTTCACCCTAATATTAGATCTCCTTGAGCGATTTTTGAGATCCTCAGTCTGAATCTCTAAATTGTGTGTAGCCATTGCGAGTTGGTCAGTTAGTGTATCTTTCTTGCGCGTATCCTCAGCCAATTCTTGGATGGCATTTTCTGTGGTATCCACTCCCTCTCCCAGTTCAATAATGTCCCTGTTCACCTCTTGCAAGGATTGAGCTAGCTCATATCTAATCAGACTCAGCTGTGACTGCAAAGTCTCTGTCATCTGATCACTGAACTCTTTGAAGCACTTTTGGAACACTTCTTTGGTTACCGCTTGCCCCGTTATCCAAAATGGGGATCCCCCACGAGCTCTCTTGCTCCTGAGGAATCTGTTTTTCCCCCAGAGTTTCAGAAGAGCTCCATCTTGTTGTTTTTTGTCAGTTTAGGAGTAGAGACCCCTCTTTGGGTTCTTTAATCTTATTCCTAGACATCTGTATGAAAGGTAGGCGGGTATCCTTCTCGTCCAATTGTTTGCTAGTTCCAGTTGATAGGCCTTATTCTTTACATCTGTAATCTGTTACTACGGACAGCTTTCACAAGGCAAAGACCGCCACCTCCCAGTCTCTCAATTAGGGCCCACCAATGCCCCTCCCCCTGCACCACAGCCAAGATTGTCTATTGTTCACCTTTCCTTTACCTGCTGATTGGGGTGCATCTCCCCAAGGTCCCCCTTCCGCCTTGCCTTTCAATTCATCCTCCTTCTATTATGCCTCTCGTGCTTGGGGCAGTACCAACATCCGTGGGCTCCATGGTAATTTGACCCTGTCCACACCCATCTTAAGCATCATCCAAATTGCGCCATGCTCCACTCTGTTAAAGATCTTGCTGATGCCTATCTTCTTCACACCCCGGGTTGGCTACTCCCTCTCTGTCCACTGCCACAAATTTCTCTGTTTGCAGATCAACCTGGGACAGCCAAAAAGCTCACTCTCCAAAGAAGATAAGATGCGACATTTTGAGAACCTGCTCCGCAGTAACAGCCTGCTGTCTCTGGGCGGCCGGTGGGAGGGGGGACCGGTCAAATCTTCCGAGGCCTTTCTGGGCCTCGCACTACCAAAATGGCGCACGCCGCTTCACTGAAAAATAACATTGTTAATCACTTGGCAGCGAAAGGAAACCTTCTCCTCAAAAAGTGTCCCATGGTCCCGCAACATCCGCTGGGCCACTGCACTGATCAACCATCACCCCAGGGGGTTCTGCAACTTGTAATCTTCGCTGATAAGGTGGTGCCAGGCAGGAGCCGTCTCCTTACTGTGTTGGTGTCCCGGCAGCTATCTTGGAATCCTGTTATTGGTTTCTAATGTACTCTATTGGTAAAAGTTGGTTCTTAGAGTATTTTCATCTGATACTGAATTTGCTTCGATTTGATAAAATGACTCCTGTCTCTGATCTGAGACCGTATAAATATCATTAAGACTTGGGGCCAAACAGTTAATTAATCTTTTATAACACGCTTAATACCGAAGACCAGTTTCTGAGCGCAGGACCAGAATTCGATCTTGTATTGCTCTGCACTGTCTTGCTTCCAAGACAAATACGGAGTGTCAGGGAGTGTTGCCTGTGTTGGAAGCTTTTATTGAAGTCTTTCTACCAGCTCCATATTGGCGTTGCTGCTGCCTCCCCTTTATAAACCTCAATCCCATCAGGGAGCGACGCAGAGTGTCAGGGAGTGTTGCCTGGGAGGTCGGGGAGCTCGAGGAGCCTGGACACACATTGCGTGAAGAGCATGGATCCTGCGCCCTACACAAGCTGTTTCTTTCCGATGCTTCGAACAAGACTTCAAACAAAATTGAGGTAAGCGGACGTCTGTCTAAAATTGATAAGATTGATATGCATTCATCCCCCTGTGTGCTGCCATCAGAGACTATCCCGCACTTAGGGTCTGTATGCGTCATGAAGGATTCTAAGACCTGGTTGCAGGACGCCACTAGTGGGGTAGAATGCTCCAGTCTCATTAACGCTCTGAAAGGCAGAAATTCTGCGAAGCAAAGGTGTGCACCACAGGAAATGTTCCTACCAACTGTTGAGGCAACCCTGCATGTGGTTGGACCTTTGGCCACGATTACTGCAGGGAGTGCAAAATTATGCCCTGCCCTGGATTTGTCGGTGCAGAGATTCTGCAAAGCGAGTCTGTTCTCGGACCTCACAGCCCTTATCCGTAATGTAAACAGTCAAGCCCCCTCGATTCAAAGCCAGCAATAGCTTCTCTTATTAGCGTCAAGGAATCCTGATGTGGCTTGGTTGAGAATCTTTGCTGGCCCTTGTCTGGGCCCCCAATTGTCCGACAAGGTGGATGCAGTGACAGAAGGGTGCGACAACAAGAGATCCGCAAAGAGGTCCAGCTACGTCATATAATTCTGGCTGCTAATACGGTTATCGAAACGTAAAGCGCTGCTCAGGTGGTAACCGCAAACTCTCCTGAGCGGCACTTACTTTGGAGGATAAGGAGCCCCTACAAACTCATGAAACGTCCTCTAGAAAAGAGAGGCCTGAACAACGACAAAATTCCTGTAACTCTTCATGGGTAGGGGAGAGTGGAGTCACTAAGGTGTTCCTTTAGATTGGGTGGGCTCCCCAGGAAAAAAAGAAATTTCCCTTAGAACAATGGAACAGCACCGCCTGATCTCTTTCTCGACTGATCAGGGGAGCGGGAGGTGGCTCTCCAGTGAACAACTCACAAGGTTCATTTTCTGGGTTTACCCTAGAGGAGTCCGTGTTTTCTCCCAAATGCCAGGAGGACTTTAAAACAGAACCAACCTCTTCAGCATTCAACCTCCATTGTAACATGATGGCAGCTCTCTCCATCTCACTGAATTAATTTCTGAAATTATACAAGAATATGAATGAGACCGCTAAAGACCAAGCTACTTTGCTCACCCTGATTAATTCAAAGATCATATACCTTCAGTCTTTTATTACATTGTTGCAGACCAGTGTGGACCATGAGGTGGAATGCGCAAGTCAGATCCAAAGGAAACTGCAAGACGCACTAGATTTAGAGAGAGCAGACACAAAATGCTTATAAACCTCAGTTTTTTATCTTTTACAACTTAAATCCTTGATACAGAACAGGAAGTCAGGTTCTACTCTTATCTCAGATGTAGACCAAAAAACATATGGCATCAGAGGATGGCCTGAAACCCCATCCAACAGTCACCAGCAATCCCACTGAAGAAATCAAAGGCTACGTGCCCACTATGGGGCTAATATGGTGGGGGAGACTTCCTTCACCCAACCAGTCAGTACCAGGTGGAGAGCTAATATGACAAGATCCACTTCAATGGCTGATTGTGGAATCCAGTGTGATAACTAGCCAGGATACCCTGCCTAAACAGATTAGGCAGGCTCAGGCGCCCTCAATGACGGACTCCCAATCCTTTTCCATTTTTCATCAAAGGAAGAAAAGGAAAATCCACTGCCTGACAAAGTGTTACCCCAAGAAAAAAAAAAGGAAAGATGCATTGCCGCCTGATCCTAAAATGACCAGAAATGATCGAGCATCAATCAGAATATTTCCCATCCCACCCACGAAGCTTTCTCCCAGAGCAGATTGCCTTAGGTGGCTCAGGATTAGTGGGACTATAGGGAACACATTAGACCAGTCCCATAAGCTACACTGATATGGGAGGGTGATTTTAGATAACCTAACTGATGGGATCGACGAAGACTGTTTAAATTGTTCTACATACACTTATGAGGACAAGGACCTATTAGCCGAGGATTCACCGCCCACGTTCAAACCAGTCATACCTCTCCAGCAACCTCAGCCGGTCGTCAGTAACATCCAACAGGTATCCACAAGGCCGCATTTTCCGCCTACATGGAGCCGGGCTAAGACTATGATGGAGCCATCAACTATCCAGCGATCAGGGGACCAGGATACCCCCTTTTTGACTTTGATAGAAAGGCGTAAGGCAACCTTAGCAAAACATGGCTCATTGGCTAAGGGGATTCCCAAGGATCAATACTCGGTAACTATTCGAAGTTTAAGGACTGACCAGGAGTGGGCCAGGGGTGTACCAGAGAGGCGGGATACTGACATCAACCCTAACAACAGAACGGAACCCTGTAACCCTGAAAACAACTGCTCTAGATCCTACATGGTTTCTTTTGAATGCTTGTTAGCTTCAAAGGGTGGCCTTATTTTGAACCACGGCAATGTCCTTAAACTACTTTATAATGTGCCTTTGTTGCGATTTTTCTAATCAGAGAACATGTCCATAGTGGAATTCCCAAAAGAACACATTACCGACAGGGCGATCCTTCACCTTCGGTCAAAAGGAGTCCAAGACCTCACTTCTGGAAATGGCCCACTTACTCCTCCCTATGGGTTTTGAATGTCGAGATTTTTATAGGAATTCTACGCTCACGCACCTACTCCCTCTAATTAGGAGAATGGAAGCACGGTCACCCAAAGATAGGGGTACTCGGAGTCAAGATCTAGATCAAGCCCCAGCCAAAAAGATTTCTTGGGACATCCTCGATGAAAACCTAATTGGTGGAGCAGACCTGGATACTGACGATCAGCCAAGGAGGCCTATGGCCCGCTCAAGATTACATTCTGTAATAAGGAGTCCAGTCAACTCATAATTACATGCGATTCATACAGGGATATAATAGAAAGGGCCCAGGGAGTTGGAGAAGGCTTGGGGCATAAACAGAACTTGAACTCTGATAAGTCACGAGACCAGTTCCGGCAGATTGCTTTCTGGAATACAAGAGGATATACTCACGTTCCTACAGATCCAGATATACAATCGGGAATTCTGGACATCATTGGGTTACAGGAAACCTGGCTTCGGACGGCCCCCGACTTGGATGGCTACACCACCTTATATACAACGGCCATTTTGCAGGCGACAGAGGGCATCCGGCGGCAGGCCTAGTTACCTTGGTTAAAAATGGGACGGGCCGGAAGGTGGATTATTTTGTTAGCCCTAATCCTTTCTTACAATTTATTTGCCTGAGGGAAATTTTAGAAAGGGAGGATTTACGGGGTTTGGTGATTAACACCTACTGGAACCCAGTTGCCCATTCATCGACAAGTTTTATAAATTCAGTGGCGACAGCTTTAGATAATTGGACGGGGCAACATAAGCCCCACCATATCATCATATGAGGGGATCTGAATTGCCCCTGTATCGAGAAGGGAAACTGTTCATTTGAGCTGAATGTGGGACCAGCCTCTTGAAGCAAACTTAGAGCCTCCCACTGGCAGAACCTGATAAAAACCCGGGACCTCCACATTCTAAATGGGCAAACGGAGGGAGACTGCCCCCCCGAAACCCACTTGGTCAAATGGGTCTTCATTTAGTATCCTGGACTATGTATTAGTTTCATCTTCTCTGCTGCAGGATATTTGAAATCGTTCAAAAAACAGCGAGTAATGACTCGCTGATAATACTTACTTGGAAGGGAACTCACACTGCTGCTCAACAGATGAAACAGCCAACCATTGAACTTAACCAAGGAGCAAATAGACTGAGGAAGAGATGACATGACATCATAACATTCTCAAAAAATTCTATGAATATGCTGGGAAGGGGAGAGGCAGTGAACTACGTACCTTTTCTTTTGGAATTCAAATCTCAGTAAAAAAATTACTTTATATGGATCCAACCACAAACATACGTTTGACGAACGACTAAAGCGAGAGAAAAAATCTTTGAAAAACGGCTTGAAACGTCTAAGTCGAGGGCAAGTTGGTGACTCGCCTTCACTGAAAAAAAGAAACCTGAAATATAAGAACTGGCTGATTATGTATAAAGCAGAGATGATGCAAAAGGAAGCTGAACGAATGCTTGCGGCCATGGCTAAAAAAGATGTCAGATCCATCTGGCAGATGCTGAATGGAGTGAGTGGGGGACAATACTCCCCTCTGCTGAATGTTGTCACAGAGGAAGCATGGACAGCCACTAGCAACTATTCAAGCAAAAGGAAGGTTGAGACCAGATTGCATCTCCAAAGATCACCAGAGGGTAGTCTCTTCCTTTGGATCTTGTAGACATCTAATTACTAATTAAGGCCAAACACTCTAGAGCTCCGGGACCAGATGGTATGACAAACTCCTTGACGAAGGATGCTCCAGAACTGTGGATTCCTTTTGTATTTGAGCTCTTCAACCAGATCATGAGATTGGGGGTGATTCCAGAGTCATGGAAATCGGCGATTATAGTGCCCCTATATAAGCAAGGTAAACCAGATGACCCATCGAACTACCGGCCGATCGCCTTGCTAGATTCAATTGGCAAATTATTTGTGGGTTTTCTCCTGAAACAACTGCAAAAATTGATTAAGAGCACCGATAGAGAAGACCTGAGGTAGATGGGATTCGTCAAGGGTGTGGGATCGGATCTGAATTTGTCTCACGCTCCTCGCTCAATGGTCCATGTGCACATTCATGGAAATGTTTGTTTTCTTCCCAAGAGTGTTTGTTTGAACAATGGTGCTTCAATGAATGCCATTTTTCGAGCAGCCTATCTACAAATCCATCACAAGTTTTTGAGCTCCACCGAAGATAGTTGCTGATAGAATGTGACCAACTTAAAATGTTTTCTGTAGCCTTTTTTTCCAGCTGCTGTAACTTTTTTAGAAATTGATTTTGCAACGTGACATACATCGTACTGATGCTGTATGTGTGGGAACTGCTCTCCCATTACCTTGGCCATTACCACGTGCCTGTCAGTGACTATCAGGCCTATTTGCAAACCTCTGGACTGCAGAAGTTCAATGGATTAAATGAACCCTCCATTGCAACCGAAGATGTATATTCAGACACTTGCACGATGACTGAACTCACTATTTATTTGGTTTCCATGTCTTGGAAGTGGTAAATGCAGAATTTAGCTGAAAAAACAGGACTGTCCCACGGTCCATCACCCACAAGCCTGAGCCTTGTTCATGTAATGCATTGTCCAAAGATATTTCTTTCTGTGTCCATACCTGGCAAATCGACGGGTACAAGAATTTTTTCTGATAGCTGTAGTATTGTTTTTTTAAAGGAACTCAAGTCTCAAAAATGTTACGAAACTTGAAATTTTGCTGAACATTAATCCGCTAAACAGCAAAGCAGCTGGACAAAGTACATTTCCAGCAGGCACTTTTTTCAAGTGTAGGTTGAGCAGACCATGCAAATGTGTTATGGTTGTGTACACAGCTACCCTTGATCTTTAGGTTTGTGCCTTTAACTACATGAGTAAAGTTCACCAATAGTGTTAGGCAGAATCCTGTGCAGTTCCCTTGGGGAACACTGCAAAAAGATTAAGACTACAGGAGTAAGCAGTAAACCCAATTGGTAGCAGTCTGTACCACCCAGATTTACCTGGTAGCTGTGGCTGAGCAGTAAGACTTCTCTCAAGAAGAGTTAGACAGTATACAGAGGATACACAATAGGGCCAAAAACACAGTAGAACAAGTAAACACTGACCAGAGCTTTGTATCAAAAGTATATATTTATTTAACACACATTTTAGAAAATACACTAGCACTATTAATCAAAGCAAGTTCAAAACACAATCAGAAAAGTATACACACCTCCCTTAGCAATTATTAGACAAGTCTAAGTCAAAAAACCGCTTTTTGTCAAAACAGAGGTGAGCGTGTAACTTAGATGGCACTCCAATAATTAAATAAAAGGGAGAGAAAAAGGCAGGTCATAAAGATAAAACAGTTCCCAACACTTTTAAGAGACAAAAATAAGTTAGTGAAGGCAGAGTCTACTGTAGAGCCAAAATTCATAGGCCAGGCCCACTTTAATTGGAGCAGGGTGAAATGTGCCCAAGATCACACAGTTGGGAAATGCAGTCTTTGTAGAAATGTTCAAAAGAGGTTGGGGTGGTTCAAAAGATAAAGTTAGAAGGTCAGGGGGTCAACCCAGTTGGAAAGCCAAAGATTTAAGGGTCACCTTGAGCAAACCGAAGAAAGGGAGGCCAGGTGGAACACAGTACCTTTAAGAGTGAGGAAGCTCCAGCGGTGGCAGTTGTTCCTGGCAGTGGGTGCAGTTCGTGGTTTCGACCAGGAGAAGAGAGGATCTCGTCGAGGAGGAAACTTGTAGTCGTTGCACTGCCCAGGGAAGAAACCAGCCGTGGAGTTCGTCGGTTAAAACGTGCGTTCCTGGTATTTGCGGTCACAGTGGTGCAGCTTGGCTATCCGGCCGCCCGGATGCTTGGCACGGGCGATTCTACCAAGAGATGTCCTGGAAGGCGAAATGGCGAACTGGTTGAACCCACCAGCTCAGGGGGAGAAGACTCTTTCAGCAGAAGATCTTCTCTTGTCGTCGGGAAAGTGGTGAGGTCGTTGCAGCAGGGCTCCACCGGTGGTGTCGTCGTTGCAGATGGCTCAGCTTCTCCCCTCTTCGGATTTCTTAGGTCCTGTGGCGACTTCTGAAGTTCCAGTCCCAAAAGCCCTGCTTTTATGCAGAAAACCCCCCATTCAACAGCCTAGCTGTCACTCAAACATGCTAAGTGGTGAGCCGGGCTGCTCACCACTAGCCCAATCAGAACAGAGTGCGACTTGGGTTGCTAAGGCAATGCAGTCCAGGGTGCCAATTCCCCCACCCACACATCCTGTGGAACCCAGACAGAGAGGCACCAGTTGGAGGGCTTCTGTGGAGAAGCCCGCCAAAAAGTGGAACAAAGGGCCCCACCTTGGTTGGAGTTACAGAGACGGACACGAACGCCATTTTAGAAAAGTGTTCTGGCAAAAAGACCCAACCAGTGATTTAATATTAAATAAATAAACCCGCGGTATCTTTAACATTGCACCAAAAAGTGGTGCGTTTAAAATCAATAGGAAAATCCCATAGGAAATATTCCGGTGGAATATTTTGCGTGGTAACCACTGCCACCAGCCAGAAACTCGACAAGGGGGGACTGGACAGTGCCCCCTTGGAAACAGACCCAGGGGCAATCGAATTAACCCCTTCCAGTACTTCCACAATATGATGGTTTGTACTGGTTCTGTTCACAATTTTGGACTAGTAAAGTCAATGATGACTTTACATGCCCTAGGAGACAGTAGTCAGTCCCAGGGTATGGAGTCTATGTTTGGGGGTCACTATGACACCCCTGTGTTACTGCACTGAGGGTGCTGTGTAACACATACACAAAAACAGATGATACCCTATGGAGTAAAAAAAAAAAAACATAGCCCATAAGCACACAAAAAGTCAAAGACATACCTCAAATCATGCCTAAGAGTGGGAGGAAAAGAGTCTCACTCTTAGCAGGAGAAAATAAAACCCAAGAATCCAGCAAAGCTGCTGGGGGACTCACTAGATTTGGGAAATTAGCCCTATAAGAGAATTATCCCTAACAAATGGCTCCCCACAAAGTCTCCTATGTAGTTTTTTGTCACATCTTATCACTTTTATAATCTGAATCAGACAGCAGTCGAATACAATGGCCCTCATTACGACCCTGGCGGAATACGAAAAACGATGGCGGAAATGTAATACCGCCATCGAATACCGCCCGTTGCGATCATGACCCGTCACCGTAAAGTACGATGCCATTAGCGACACCGTAGTGAACGCCAACGCTAACTGCACCAAGTACGCGCACGCGCGCCGTGCAAAACCGCAATATCCGCCATGGCGCAACGGTACGCGAATGCTGACCCCAGCGGACATTCACTTAACGCCATCAAGCATGGCGGAAAGTACCATTCCGCCATGGCGAGAACTACGGCATCGCGAACCAACCGTAAATGGCCCCACTGAGTGCCTGTACTCCACTCCCTGGCCACATTGCACAACTCCTCGTAGGCGCAATGTAGTCACACCATGCAACCAGTGAAATGTACAAGTCACCCATGCATGCCAACGAACAAATGCATGCAGGGGCCCCAAGTGCCCTGTGAGTGGCCATCCACATTTGGCAACACACCATTGCCGTACTGATGCAGCACAGGCATCTGAAGGTGCAAGTACACCAAAATGAACTGAAAATCCCATGAGACAAAACAACAACAGTCCCCCATCGCTTGCCACCAGTGTAAATCAACATTCAAAGCAGTAACCTGAGGGAGACTGCACCAGCCCTTTACACTTGCCAGTAGTCAAACCAACCATCAGCATAAGCACGTACCACACAACTGTACCCAGAAGCCGGAACCCAATGCAGATCACCTCACAATACATCGCGCCACAAATCGGAATATGCCACATTACTAGCAAAGAATAACGCTACACGGTTAATATCTGAATATAAATTTAATGCACATCAAAATCACCAAGCCCATACAGCCATTTGAACATAAACTCCCAAATGATCATCATTACTGTGGGCTGCATCCGCAATAAATGACCAGCTTCCCCTTGTGTGACGCCCTGTACCTTCATGGTACACAGGGGCTACATCAACATCCAAAAAGGCAACATGGAAGCGCCTAGGACCGCAGGGCCGTCCCATGAAGTAGGCACTAGTCCAGCTGGAAGCTAGGTATGCTGCACCTAGCCACTAGTACTGCGTAAGGGCATGTGGGCCATTGGCGATCGTCCCATAAGATCGTAATGGTGCTCCACTGATTAACTCGAAGCTGCAGGTGTCGACTGTAGAAGCCATCTGCAGGAGTGGCGTACAGATGGCAGCGGCAGAAGGGGAGGAGATACCTGTCACCCAAATTAAAAAAATAATAGTATGGGCATCCGAACTTCATATGTATTACTCACTTCATTCAACACACCAAACCTACAACCATATGCATGCTAGCCCACTCATAAGGATCAATAGCACCCAAAAATCACTTGCGAATCATAACGACACAAATCGAGGTGAATACACTATTACAAACGAGTGTCTGTGTGCATGCGCCTGTCAGAACAGGATCCATCAGATGGGATCATCAACGTGCATAGACACAAGTGATTGAAGGCGCGTCGAGACAGGGAGGGTTCAACAAGGGCAGACAGACAATGGTCCCACTATGGCAGCCTTGCATCACATAGCGCAGGGGAAGGGGATAGATTCCAAATAGCCATGTACATGGCAGACTCCCAATTAAATCATCTGTCCATGCATCCATTCATCATTCCCTCATCCCGGTATGAAAACGCCTGAAGATTTACTCACATAACATTCGAAATTTCCATTGAGTCTGTGCGTAATGCAGTCTTCAAAATCCACTGTGCTCCTGCCCGGATTCCTTGTGTAGTGAAGTCACATGTATTTGGGAACGTCCTGCCTTATCGTCCACTACGCTATAGCGCATCCCATTCAAATCATATCAATCATTGCATTCTCGTCATGGGCCCTGTCCCAAGGACATTCAACAATAGAACGTTACATTTCCAGTCAGACCTGTGGGCGTCTCCACGCCGCTAGTTGAAAACCGAAAGCGCTGTCCTTCGAATTCCTAATTTGCAACATCACGTCGAAAAGGCATCTGTGAACGCTTGTATTCACAAATACATCTATGTAGTGCGGCTGTGTGTGAAAATGGTAACTGGCCTCAATCACTGATGGGACTCCCCGCCCGTCGGTGAACGTCGGTACAGTGCTGCATGAGGGTCCACCGTTGATCGAGCACTACATTCCACTGACACTTCACAAGTCTGCTCGCGAATGCAAATATAGTATGTGCAAAAATGGGACCATAGCAGAATTAACATATAAACCAATATTTCACTGCCATCGGGATTAAGAACATGAATGTAAATGCAAGATGCCATGCGTCGAATTGCAGCGTCGTGTGCGGGGCGTGCTCGCACGAAAGGCATTGCAGCTGACACAGGTGTAATGAATCACCACAGGTGAAGGCTATACAGCCTGAAAACACATAAATTGCACACCCAACCCCCTCCCCCAACCACACCCACTCCAGAATGCTACCGGCAGGACTAGCGATTTTGGGCCTGGGGGACCTGATTGCACTGCAAGTACTCCAACTTCAAGAAGAAGACGAACGCCAACTACTACAACAACCGGCCGCACAGAGGAGACGCAGGAGGAGGAGGAGGAGGAGGAGGGCAAGGCATGGCCAGCAAGCCCCACCAGCACAGCCACTACCACCACGCAGGCAGCCCGCAATCCCACGCCTCCGAGCTAATCCGTTCAACCTCACAGCTGAGCAGATCCACACCCTCTACCGTTTGGACCGGGACACCATAACCGCCATTGTCGACATGACACACGCTGACCTTGTCAGCATGATAGATAGCCCAACCGCCATCCCACACCTACTGAAGGTGGTGTCTGTACTCCTCTTCCTGGCCACAGGCACCTACCAGCACACAGTCGGACAGTTGCATGGCATTTCACAGCCACTATTCTCACGGACACTATTCCAAGTGCTTGATGCCCTCCTGAAGCACTCAGACGACTACATCACTTTACCACGCTCGGAGCAGGAGATTACAAACACAAAAGTGGGATTCCATGCACTTGGCGGCATACCGGGTTGCATTGGTGCCATCGACTGCACCCATGTGGAATTGGTTGTCCCACATGCCATGGAGGCCCAGTACCGCAACCGGAAACAATATCATTCTATCAATGTACAAATGGTGTGTGACTCCAACAGGATCTTTACACATTGTTGTGCCCGATTTCCAGGATCAACACATGATTCTATGGTCTTGCGGAACTCTAGAATACCACGCTACATGGAGCGACACGCAGGGCACCGATCCTGGCTACTCGGTGAGTCTCATTTAATGCATGAGTATGTGGGGTAGGTGATGCGTGAATGACCTGGCAGGAAGGGGGGGGATGCATACGTAGCAATGACATTCCACAAACATCCTTTGTTGTCCACATACAGGTGATGCCGGGTATCCACTGAAGAGATGGCTCCTTACACCAATCCGGAACCCACAGGACCAGCA
Source organism: Ambystoma mexicanum (assembly GCF_040938575.1). Lineage (NCBI taxonomy): Eukaryota > Metazoa > Chordata > Amphibia > Caudata > Ambystomatidae > Ambystoma > Ambystoma mexicanum. The sequence continues at coordinate 878,606,454 of NC_090924.1, read as the reverse complement.
TGAGGAGGACTACAACCATGCCCACTCACGTACCCGTGTGGTCATAGAACAGGCATTCGGCCTACTGAAGGCTCGTTTCCGCTGCCTCAGCAGGTCTGGCGGGGCACTCCTGTACCGCCATGAGAAGGTTGCAAAGATGGTCATGGCATGTGTCATGCTACACAACATGTGCGTACGTAGGAATGTGGCCATGCCCCCCGACGCAGAACTGCAAGCACCTGAAGATGGTCATGATGAGGGTGGGGATGTGGCAGCACCTCAAGGGGTCCGCGAGGCACAGGAGGCCCGTGAATTACGTCAGAATCTCATAGATGCATGCTTCTAGCACTCACGCCTGGTGGCTGTTACATGGACACGGGACTTGTGGCACTGTGTGTGTCTGGAACATGCACAATGTGGACTGTACGCCAAGATAGGCCTCGTACACAGAGATCAATGTCCACACATCTCATTGGATGAATATGAAGAATTGTATTGCAGATGTGAAATGACATTACACACCCAATCGACCCGCCACCCAATGAAGCACAACACACCCCCTCCACCCTCCTACCTCCCCCCCGAACACCAGTGTCCAATGACGCTCATTGTCAGTGGGCAGACGCTATTGCAAGCCCCCTCTCCGGGTATCAGGGGCACCCCTGCCTGTGGAGCGCCGGTTCCTCCCAGATCTACGTTGGGGGCTGCCCTGGACGGAACTTGCAACGGATGATGTCTCTGCCTGCTCACGTCCATGCATGTCCCTAAGGGTTTGTGAGAGCTCAGTGAGCACACGGCGCACAGCGGTAAGTTCACCACATACGTCTTTGGACGTCGCATGCAGTTCCCCCCTCAGGCTCTCGGTGCTTCTCTCCATTTGTCCCCTCAGGCTCTCGGTGCTTCTCTCCATTTGTCCCCTCAGGCTCTCGGTACTTCTCTCCATTTCTGCCCTCAGGCTCTCGGTACTTCGCTCCATTTCTGCCCTAAGTGTCTCAGTAGATGTTTCAATGGCTGCCTTAGAACCCCCACATTCAGCAGCATGCTCCTTGAGGAGCGTGGCCAGTTGCTGCTGTTGCACAATCATCTGCTCGAGGGACTGTTGCCTCTGCTGGGCCATGCCCATTTGCGGTGGTGTCACAGAGGGGCTGGACGCCTCATGTTGCCTTGCCACAGGCCTTGTGGGGGTTGGCCAGTCGTCGTCTTATGGGTGCCCCTGCGTGGTTTCCTCATGGTGTACGGGATGATACAAACAGGGGGATTGAGACAGGTCATGGATGTGTCCTACTTCGACAGCACCGTTTTCTGTGTCGGAGCATGCTGGCATGAATGCAGTGTCACCTAGGGTGCTGCTGCCACCAGAAGCAGTGCCTTCTGTGGCATCCATTGGGGGGACCTGTGGTGCTGCTGTTGTGGACATGCTGGCTGCTGGGGTGCGTGTTGGAGTCCCCTCCAGTGTGCTGCCACTCGATTTGTGCTGCTGCCGTGTCTTGATCCGTGCAGCTGAGGTGGAGGGTCTTTGGCCGTTGGTCTTGGCCCTCTTTGCAGGTGTGCTGGTAGGGGTGTCCTGAAGCTCGTCGTTGGAATCGGACCCTGTGGTGGAGTAAAGGAGGGCGAGCGTTATTTATGGGTCTGTGGTAATTGTAATGGCAATTGTATCACATGCATTGGGGTGGTACCTGGGGGTGATTTGGGTCAGGGCCTTGGAGGTGGTCTCATTTTTGTGTGGATTGGGGATGCAGTTATTTTGCAGTCTGCAGTTAGGGTGTGCATGCTGCACATGTAGAGTGTGTTTTTGGGATTTTTAAATATTTATTTATTTAATCTGACTTTTAAGGGGCGCTGTCATGGCAATGTATGTGGTCGTTCTCCTGGACATGTGTTTCTATTGCACTATGGGGACACATGGTACTTCACATGGTTGGTAATTGTGGATTTGGCATAGTTTTATTTGGGCCACCTACCTGATTCTTCGGATGTCTGCACTCCTTTCTCCATCCCTCCGACTCCCTCTATGCTCTCCATTCCAATGGTGGAGGCACAGATTTCTTCCCAGGGGGTCAACTTGATGGGTGATTCCGATCCTCCCCCGGTAGCTGTGGCAATGTTCCGGTTGGCAGAGAGTATGCTCCGGACGCGTATCCGTAGGTCGTCCCATCGCTTTCTGCATTGCTGTGGGTTGCGGGGTGCGGTCCCCACCGCACTTACCCGCTGTGCCACCAGGGCCCATATGGCCTTCTTGTTCGCAAGTGCCGTCCTCGTCATTTGCGTCGAGAAGACGACGGCAGCATTCTCCTGGAGGGTCTCTGTGAGCACGGCGAGTTCCTCATGGGAGAAGTGGACCTGCCGCTTGCGATCGCACGCTTTTTTAGCAACTTTTCCCATATTTATTTTTTTTAAATGGGGTGGCTGACGGGTTGGGATGTGTCTCCGGGTCGGATTTTTAATGGTTGTGTTGGGATTCTGATTTTATAGGTGTACGGCGTGCTGTTTCCCGTTCCGGCCCCATGTTTTTACTTCCGTTTCCGTATATTTACGGTGACCGTAATTTGCGCTGACCGCTCATTACGGTGACCGCTAAGATGGGTGGCGGAATTGCACCTAGGGCGACGTACGACGGCGGTAAGGGGCGTTTTGGGGTCATTTCCGCCATCGCGGACGTTGCACTTCCGCCATGGCGTAATGCTCGTGCCCGATGGGTCAGAATTAGCCGCACTTTCCTCCATCGTGCAGTGGCGGAAACGCTATTTACGCTATGGCGGTCATGTCAGTTACTTTCCGCCAGGGTCGTAATGAGGGCCAATGTATTTTGGCTCCCATAACAGCCAATCGTCCTGCACCACCGTGGTTTGTGATTTCATAGTGGTGGATAAGTCCTCAACACTCAGAAGAGTGAAGTCCAGATCAAGGGTACAAGTTCCTTGACTTATTTCAGTTTGTGAAGTTTCTGGGTCTTCCAAATGTATTGGGGACAGAGGGAACATGTTATCTTTCTTTTTTTAGTGGGTGTGGATTGTGTGAGCAGTTCTGCAAGCAATTCGGAAAAATTGTCTTCCTGGGAGACTGGGATAGCTGTGTTACCAAGGTTGAAGGAGGAATAACGACTGTCAAGTTTTTTCAGAGTGTCAATGGATCCTGGTAGGAGAAGATCTGTCTTTTCACCATTGAAAAGCCATCCAGGTGTGAATGGTGGCGTAGGTGGTGTCAAGGGTTCTGGCATCCTCTTCATAATCGCCGGACAAAGGGAGGAGGACTTGAGTATCATCTGCATATTTGGTGTACATGATGCCGAGTGAATCCAGAGTTCTGAAGAGAGGTCTAGTGAAAATGTAATATAATGTGGGGGAGATGCAGGAGCCTTGACTTACTCTGCATTGAATGATGGCTGATTTCGCAGACGCTTGGTCGGAAAAGACACGCATAGATCTTCCTTGGAGGAAGGAAGAGATCCAAGCGATGGCAGAGAAGTGTACTGAGGATGACAGGTGTTGGCAGAGTAACTTCTGGTCTACCAGATCAAATGCGGCTGAAAGGTTAAGGAGGAGGGGCAGGGCAGGCTTGCCTGTGTCTCTGATGTCATTGATTTGGTTCTTAAGGTCAAGCAGGGCTTTTTCGGTTCTGTGACCATGGCGGAAGCTGGATTGTCGAGAACCTAGGACGTTGTTAGATTCTAGGAAGTGTTGGACTTGTAGGTATGCTGCTAGATTTTTTGTAGGAAGGGGATGGTGGTTATGGGTCTGTGGTTGTTGGGTTTGTTAGGGTCGAGAAATGTTTTTTTAGGAGGGGGCAAACCCACGCTTCTTTAAGACAGGGCGGGACAGAACCTGAGGCGAAGCAGGCATTAATGAATGCTGAGAGGAAGGTTGCAAGTATATCGGCACATTCTTTGATAAGGGTGGCCGGCAGATATCACCTTTACACATGGAGGGTTTAATATTCTTCATGAGCGAGAGGACATCTGATTCATTGATGTCCTTGAACGAGAAGAGTGTTGTGGGGGGGCCTCCAGGTTAGGAGTGGGTGTGTCCGATGGTTTGGGAGGGTTAGGGGGGTGTTGGTTGGCAAGGATTCTGGTGTGGAGGGTGTCTAGCTTGTTCAGCATTGATGTTGGATGCCTAAGCACCAGGCTTCGTCTCTGGAAATGGCCTGACAGGGTTCGTGGGGCAGGGGTGTCGGGTTCCCTGAAATGGCAAATATTTCTTTGGTGTCAGAATTGGCATTGGCAGTTCTGGTATTGATGGAGTTGGCTTTGGCCTTGATGATTGCTTTTTTGTATTCCTTAGAGAGTTGATTAAATACCTGTTTGGCTGACTCCAAATGGTTGGATTGCCAGATGTACAAGGCTGCCCATTTCTTGGTGCGTAGCTCTAGCAGTTCAGGGGAGAATCATGTGTTGGAGTGTTTGGTGGATTTGGCTTTCCGTGCGATGTCCTCTACTGCTTAAGTTAAAATAGAGTTAAAAGTGAGGGCCAGTGTGTTAGGGTCGTTGGAAAACGGGGGACAAAGGGCTGGGACTTGCAGATGTGGGATGAGTCTGTCTTTGGTGAGTAGGAGTGAGCTTCTGGCGAATGAGGGGGGAGAGGCATGGCAGGTTGTTTCTGATGTTTGGGGAGGGAGAGAGGGAACTGGATAAGGTGGTGGTCCATCTAGGGGAGGGGGTGTTGTCATTGATGACTGGCAGGCAGTTGTGGTGAGCTAGCCATTCAAGGGTCCGACCTTTAATGTGTGTAGGTTGCGAGATGGAGTGTTTGAATCCTAAAGTTTCCACAGACTTTGCTAAGGATTTCGATTGGGTGTCTTTGGGGTCGTGAAGCCCTAAATTCAAATTACCTACCATGAGGATTTTGGTGGAGGTCTTTAAGGTGTCAGAGAGGAGGTGGGTGATGGGACCATGGAAGTCTGCTAGGGGGTCAGGGGGGCGGTACACTATGTAGAGTGTGAAGGAGCAGTTGTGGGAGATGTTGAGTTTAAGGGCTAGGGGGTTGCAGTTACTTAGGGTAGACTTTTCAACCATTCTGATGGAGATGGACTCCTTGGCAATGAGTGCTACACCACCACCTTTAGATAGCGGCTGATTTTGTCAGAAGATCGTGTAGCCAGTGGGAAGAGCAAGCGCTAGAATAGGTCCAGCCGCTTTGTGCAACCAGGTCTCAGTGATGGCAAGAAGATCGAGGTTATGAGTGGTGATTAGGTCATGGATCTCTACTGCGTGAGCTGGTAGGGAGCATGCATCAATGAGTGCACAGCTGAGTGTGGTTAGATGGGAGGTTTGAGGCTTTTGGGCCGTGGTAGATGGTGGCTGGAGGCTTGATTGTGGCGTCGGGCAGCACTGAGGCAGCGGGGCATACGTCAACAGTAGCATCATAGCAGGCAGGGTGGCAGCGAAGTGCGACATAGTGGCAGCGGGCGTGGTGCATCAGTGGTCACATTATTAGGCATAGGCGTGGTAGCAACAGCATGAAGCACAGAGGAGATCAGGCGTAGATAGGTGGGCATATCATCATTACATATATGCGTAGGTGTAGTGTTAGCATCAAGCGACATGGTGGTAGTGTGGCGTGCATTAATGAATACATCATTAGAAATAGGTATGGTAGCAGCCGTAGGTAGCGTGGAGGCAGAAGAGCATACAATACTAGTCACAACACATGTGGGCAAGGTAGCAGCACATACCAGCTTGGTGGTCGTAGGGAGTACATCTGTGGTCACATTATTAGGTACAGGCATGATCAGGCGGCAGTGATGTAATGCAGCATACATTATTAGTCCCATAACAGATGGGCATGGTGGCAACATCAAGCGGCATGTTGGTGTTAGGGCATACATTGATGATATCGTTCCGTGTGTGCATGGTGGTGAGGGTAGGCGACAAGGTTGTAGTGGGAGGTACAACAGTGGTGTCATTGCCTTGTATGTTAAGGGTGGTGGCAGTGGGCTTCAAGGGGTCGGTGTTGTGGGACACTGTCCTAACGGTGTAGTGCGTGTGCTGGGGGACAGCAGTAGTGGCCTGCGCATTGAGCATTGAAATTACAGTCAGGTGCGGGAGTTAGGTGGGGGAGTTAGGTGTGCGGAAGGAGGTGGTACTGGTGAGTGTTGTAGGGGATGTAGATGATGGGGAGAGCTGGGGTGCTGTGTTGGTTGTTTCTCTGATGGGAGTGTGGGTTTCCAACGGCGTGTGGCTTTGGGTGCCATATTGGTATGCTGAGTTCCGATCCCGTTTTTTGTAATTTTCTGATCACTATTGCTGACCCCTGATTCTGTTTATCTGACGATTCTTTGGACTGCGTTTTTTGGTACTTCAATTCTGGCTTGTTGAACAAACATTTCTTCTGTTTAAAGGATTGCCTTTTGGATTCCCGTGAACTGTTTTCGGCTATTGATTACTTGGTGTGGGCTACGTGGGATTGTGCAGAATTGCCATTATCCCTGGCAACTTTGTGCACAGAACTGTGGACGCTATGCAGCATTACTAGTGTGCACTCAGTTTGCTGTTAGTGCGTCCTCGTTCCGCCCGGGAGGTAGGTCCCTACTAACATTACTAATTTCCCTTCCTGCCGCATCTAGTCCTTTCCCTGCTCCTTTCCCTTGTTACTTTCTGTCTCCTTCGTCTGGAATCAATTGGCCCAAGCTCCAACTTTTGTTGCCACGGGCTGAATTTCTTTCTTCCTCTTTGAGTCAACGTCTAGAGCTATTCGGGTCAGTGTCATCTCGAAACCAGTTGAATTTAACTCCACTGTACTTAGATACTAAAACACGTTCCTATTTCCATGCAGCCTGGCATATACCTGATCGTAATTTTTGTTCTTTTGTCTGAACCACATCCCTGTTTGTATATTTAACGGACAGTGCAGGTCTTCATAAGAAAGGTCACCCTCTATGAGGGGGTCCTTACTGGGATAGCCAGAAGCAACATTGACAGCTTCTACTCCTCTCCTGGCCAACTCACTATTTTTCAGATTACCTCGAGGGTCAAGTCCTAAAAATAAAAGTGGGAGGGCTCATCAACAAACACAATGGGAGGTGATGTCACCAGAAATTAGCATATGAAGGTGAAATATGCACATTTCATTAAATTGGCTTTGTATAACTACCCAAATTGCACAGGACGAATAGCATTTGCCTTTCATAAAATCAACACACACCAAACCAAGAGAGGATATTTTCTTCTAATAGTGTTTTCGAAAACATTAAAAGGTGTGTGTGCATGTTTTAAACTCCAAGAACGAATACAAAGGTTTCCCCTGGAACATGCAGTACCGAAATGAGAAATGTCACCTTTAGTTGTTTGTTTTTCATCAGGTTATATATTGCAGTGGTTAAGTGTCTGGCCTGCAAACCTGACGACTGTGGTTCGATCCCAGAGCTCAGCTTTAAATCACCAATTCAAGGAAGACTTTCAATTTTTGTCATTTTAGCTGGGGGGACTGAATCCACCTTCTGAAAAAAGTGGGTGGACTCCGTCTACCCTTGTGTACCCTCGACCTCAGCCCTTGATTACCAACGCATTCCGCACATGAGTACTGACACGTCTGCGTCTTCATGCTCTTCTTTTTTGCAGGTCTCTAATGGATGAAAAGAAACATGCTTCATTTTTTATACACACACATTATATAGGAATTACATCCTCAAAATGCAAAATCAACACAATACTTCATAAACAACTGATTTCGATTAAAGATACTTTTCTTTATTTACCCTTTTTTCTGTATTTTCCATGAAATATTCGATTCTCATGTGCCGATCAGAAGACCAAGATGAAAAACAACATTTTGAAATTGTATAAACCATGCAATTTGCTCTTCAACTGCAACATTCATATACACAAATCTAAAAATTACCTATGTATACCTCAGGGCCATGAGTATCTTCAATTTCAACCACTTCAGTAGTACATTCCTTAAACATAACACATTCAACGAAAATTATTAGATTGTTAAACAATGTAATATTAACATTATTCATCTTACAAACTCCATGTTGAGACAGTTCATCTAATGATTGTCCACCATACAATATCACTTCAAAATGTATAAAAAGATACAGTTAATCGGCTGTTTACAATTTTGGCATTATTTTGGACATACATTCTAACACTGTGTATATGTAAAATTTTAAAAAGACAGATTCGAAAGTGTACCTGATAAACTTCAGAGATGTCGCTGGGAGTTGATGTGTGATCATCCTGCAAAACATATTCATTAAATGATGTGATGACATTTTTTTGAATAGTCATTACATTTTTAAACAAGCAGATAATGGGCCTCATTACGAGTCCGGCGGTAACCAGGCGGTTAAACCGCCTGGTTACCGCCGGACTCGTATTACCATTCCGCATCTGTGACTCCCAGAATTACCGGGGCATTACAACCCTGGTGTCCTGGAAATTCCGGAGGCAGAATGGTGTTGGTCCCCATTGAGTCCCATACGACTCAATGGGGATGGGGATCATGGAAACACTAGCACCATCTCGTGATGGTGCCGGTGTTTCCTTGTCCGCCTGCAGGCGGGCGGTGTTAAACCCGCCAGGTCAGACCTGGCGGGTTTGACGCCTCCACCTGCAGGAGTTGTGATCGCCCGGCATGGAAACAACGGTGGCAGCGGGTTTACCGCCACCGTTGTTTCCATACCGGGCGAGTTATAATGAGGCCCAATGTTTATGAACAAAAACATACTCCTTTCATATAATTTGTGAACGTTTCTATAATTCAGTAACAAATTATGTTTTTATGATGTTTTTCTTCAATTGTAGCATTAGTTTGTGAGGAATTTGTAGAGGTTGTTAAGATAATGCTTAGCAATTTGCAGACTGTATTGCTAATTCTAACCAAAAAAGTGTAATATAATTCAATAATTCATCACTTGTCAGAGCTTATCTGCCAGAACAGTTGCAGTACAACAATATTATGTTGCTGAAGTTCCAGCCTCCCCCATATCAAATTAATAGAAATAATAAATATGTGAAAACCCAAAAATAATTACACTTAAAATAATGTAGGACAATATTTACATAGAAGCCTACATGCCACGAAGACAGATTTTAGGGTTGCTATGCACTGAAACAAATACATATTTTGTACAGTCGGATCTGAACGATAGTTATCAAAAAATTACTTGAATGGTGAGTGCGGTTGCTGTTAACTCTGAAATAGTGCTAGATGTACAATATATCTCCTTTAATTGATGCATATATTAACACAAGTGTTAAATAGTAAATGTACGTTTGTATTATAAATCATACCACATCAAAAGCCGATGTACGTTTATGTGCAAGTCACTGTGGTTTGCTCCACGGTAACGATCTGCACTTCCATAGGGGTCACCTACATAAGACAGACATGCTAATGAACACATTGAACAAAATTACCTATTTGTAAAAGACGCAATGTATGTTTTTCAAGAAGGCTCAAATTTCACTGAACTATCACTGTAGTAGTAATCCACAGTTATAATTATATAAACTTTCATTGTGGCATTTGTTTCTGTGAGAAATACATCGAGGTTGTTGAGCTAATGCTTTGCAATTTGCAGATAGTATTGCAAATAAAAAACAAAAAATAATATAATTCAATAATTTATCACTTGTCATACATCATCCTCCAGAACGGTTTCTGTACAATAATAGTACGTTGTTGAAGTTCCAGCCTCCCCCTATAGCAAAGTAATTTCAATATTAAGGATGTAAAAGTAAAATCAGAAAAACAATTTGCACACAAAAGATAGATGATATTTACTTGCAAGCCTACATTCCACTTAGACAGATTCCTGGGTTGCTATGCGCTTCAAAAAACAAATGTCTGGTACAGTCGAATCTGAAGGATAGTTATCAAAAAATTACTTGAATGGCGATTGTGGTTGCTGTTGGCTCTGCAATAGTGGTAGATGTACAATCTATCTACTTTAACTGACACACATATTCACACCATTGTTAAATAGTCAATGTACATTAGTATTATATATTAGACGACATGAAACGCGAAAAAGTAAGGTTATGATGAAGTCACTCAGCCTCACCATTTGGATGTTTGACGTGTCTTTGGTTTCCTTCATGGTAACAGTCTGTACTTCCATCAGTGCGGTCTACGTAAAGACAGAGATGCTAATCAACACATTGAACCAATTGACCCATTTGTGAAAGACACAATGTAATTTTTTCGAGAAGGCTCACATTGCTCCGAATTGTTACTGTATCTATAAACAAGGGATACACAAAGTAATCTACAGTTATAAATGTGTAAACCACAGTACATTGTGCCACAAAGTAAACTTGTGTAGTAAAATGTCAATTAAAGTATTCCACAACAAATCCAAAACCTTCATTATGTTATTTGAGAAATCTGAGGTGTCTCACCCACTAGACCCCAGGGATCTGTCTTCCAGGTGGCCAGGACACAGCCATCACTTTTGGATCCAGTTCCTGGGGGTGGACCAGTGCGGGAGGATCACCTGGGTGAGGGGTCTTTCGGGGAGTGGGACACCGAATGGTGAGACGCAGTATCCCCTTCCCTGTAATACTTTTTCCCTATCCTACCAGCTAGGATACTTAAGAACTCAACCCCACCCCCCCTTTCACAACACAAAAACTTTCTCACAGACAGCTTGCTATGAGAGAAAAAGGACTGACACCCGAGCCTTATACCTGACATGTCCCAATACAATGGTCAGGCAGGGTCAGGCAATTACTGACCATCACGCACACCTGACTTCCATTACACTTCCGCACACGGATAAAAGGCAGAGCCCGCGAGCACACTCTGAGCGAGGCAAAGCAAATGAGGAGACAGCAGTTCCAAGATGGCAGTTTAAAACGAGGAGAAAGACGGCGAAAACAGAAGGGGATTGCAAGGAGGGACGCGCTTTTCGACAAGGAAACGTGACTTTCACCTCGAGAATAGAAAGCGTAAGGCCAGGAAACCAGGCCGAAGAATCCTGCATTGTGTGTCAGAGGTACCCAGGGCCCTCCCGCGTCAATAATCAAGGCGGGGAGGATTGCCTGCTGCCGTGGTACTGTCCATGGCTCCAACAACAAGGCAGCACCAGTGAAATCAACACAGCCGGTGAGTTGGGGAGACCGATACCAGACCGGTCTGTGTTGATGTCAAGGTCGCAAGCAGCAACATTGTATGGTGAGCACAGAAGCGAACAGTGTATGAAACGCACGTGATAACCAACGTGAGTAAAATTGAACAACAGATGAGTGATTGAACTTTTAAACCAAGATACAATACCTTTGACAGAGTGGTCCGGAACCGCGTGCATGCTCATTCAAAGGTCTCTGTAAGGTATCCAAGTAAGAGGTGGCAAAAGTGAAAAAGTGGCAAATGATTGTGAATCGAAGTGGCCCTGCAACGGGTCAAGCAAAATCCTGTGCACAATCGAAAGTCTTCAGTGTTGATACTGCCAAGAAAGTTGATGACAAAGTAGATAAAGTTGGTCCGAGCCCGAACGAGGGAGATCAATTGAAAGCTTTGGGTTAAAGCAAGTTTGTGTTAAAGTGAATTAAATTGGTCCGAGCGCGGTGGAGGGAGACTGATTGAACATTGTGTTAAAATGGATCACAGCCTGTCTGAAGGGGATCCGGGGTGAACCGTGAAACCTCCGAGAAATTGGATACATGGAAATCCTACAAATATTGTGTTAAAGGGGATCTGAGCCCTGCTGCGGGGGAGCCAAAGTGAATAGTAAATCACCTGAGAAATTGAGTATGTGTGAAATCCTAAGAAGAAAGCAACTTATTGTTTGTTTGTCACATCGGGCCCTCTGAAAGAAGAGACTTGCAAAGGCAAAGAGACATGGGCACAGAAGGCCCTGATGCTAATGTTGGAACTGCACCCTTGTGCTAGAGAAGCCAGAGACTCTGCTAAGCTCGAGTGTGCCACCTTGTCCTGTGCTGAAAACGTGGGGAAGGGAGGCCAATGGCCTGAATATCCTGACATATCATTTCTTGAACACTTCTTTCTTTTACACAACATTGTTTCCCACACTATTTGTACTTAGAGGCAATGATTGGCAATAGGTTTTTTAATACAGGCCCTTTTATGGTGACAAGACACAAGGAAATGCGTTATTTTTATTTGATGGTCGTAGCTTGTTTCCATCTTTAGATTTAACATTACATAGCCATTTTTCAAACCCTTTTTGAAGTTCAATAAACACCCTTGAACTGTGGTCACTTATGTCTGTCTTACTGTTGATTACATGCCTTCCTTACAGTTACCTGTTCACAGACTAGTTCAATGTATTGAATTATCATTTGAAAAACATAATATATAGAAGAGATTTGCAAAATAGTGCAATACATAAAAAAAATCTGCCCCCACTACACTGCAAACCTGGTTCAGAATATGCTTGAATTCAGTAGGAACTGTATTGGGAAGTAATTTGCAATGGAGTCTGTGCCACCATTTTTAGTGAACTTTCACTGTTCGTACATATCTTCAGAGAAGTGCACGCTACAGACGTGGAATTGATTGCCCCTCAGGTCAGCCAAGACATCGTTGACTCTGCTTTCAATCTCGGACATTGGAAACCCACAGTTTGACAGCCATTTGTTTACTAAATTGATATCCTTCGGAAAGACACGCAGGGCTGTACTTTCAATTTTGGCATGGCTGACATTGGGGCAACAAAAAATGATACAAGAAGGCATTTTTGGATTGTCCTTAAGATCTGTTAAAAAATATATATATATATATATATTTTAATATCAAAATAATGTGGCATGGGTACTAAGGCAAACATGCGTTGAAAACATGGACTAGGAAACATTACATTTGGAAGCAATAATCATTAATGTTATGTGATATGAGGATATGATATGTCAATTATAACGCGCCTGTACTCAAGTGTTTCTAGGAGCCACAAGACAACTTTCAGCCAGAGAAGAGCGGCTCTGGGTAAGTGCAAGGAGGCAGGGGGGTTTAGGGGGTTACAGTTACAGTTCAAAAGTGCACAGTAAGAGCGGAGGTAGTGCAAGGAACACTGGTCATGGAGGAGCCTGGTACCCAGTGAGACTCTGAGGGGTGCCAAGGAACCAGTCGGCACAGCAGACAGTTAAGTTAGTAAGGAAGCAAGGGAGATAAGGCCCCAGGAAGGATTGTGAATGATACAGAGGGTCTTCAACTTGATTCTTGCAGTCACCAGGAGCCAGTGGCGAAAATTCAGGGATGGAGAGATACAGTGCCTGGACTTGAGGCAAAAGATAAGTCTAGCAGCCCTGTTCTGGATTAGTTGCAGAGGGCGAAGAGTAGAGGTCGGCACATTGAGAAAGAGGCTGTTGCAGTAGTCCAGCCTGGAGAGAAACAGGGCTCTAGAGACAAGTGAGCTTCTGGGGTAAAGAGAGAAAAGGTAGAAGACCTCAGAGGAGGTGGAGCTGGAAATGGTCCTTCTTGATACGCTCCGTGATGTGAGCAGAGAAGAGAGAGTTGATTCGAAGAAGGTAGAGGGCCCAAGGAGGGGGGGGGCAGAATATGAGATGGAAAGCGGGAGCAGGGGTCCCAATGAGAAGGATCTCAGTCTTATTGGCAATAAGACAGACATCGTTTGAGGCGCACCAATCCTGAATCGTGGATAGACACTAAGGAATGATAGAGGTAGGAGAGGAGGCTTAAGAGGTGAGCATGAAAGAGAGCTGAGTGTCATCCGCATAACATTGAAAGTTAGAAGAGAAGGTATACATCAAGTGGGCCATGAGCTAGTTAGAGAGATAAAAGTACATAGGACGGTTTGTAATGGTGTAGACATTTTACATATATTAAATTGAGAATAGGGTGTACATTGAGTATAAAGCAACATAAAGTGTCATAGCACATAACATTGGCACGAAAGCAAACAATAATAAAAGTTGGGTAACCGTTAGTTCGAAGAACAGATGAGACGATTCAGCAAGCAAGGAAAAAAGTGGATAGATGGCGATATCCCTAGTCGATTTCAGAGATGTTTCTTGGTAATTTCCACAGTGTTTATAAAGGCTTACAGGAGTTTGTGTGTGTGAGTATGTGACGCGTTCGTTCACAACCACCAGGCGTCTATGACAAATTTGGACCGCCTCCATCCTGCCATTGAAGCCCCCTGGACAGCCCGCAGCCACAGATGCAAATTGGAGGGTGGATATGGATGAGGTGAGCGCAATAGGCCCACAACACATTCAAAGGACACAGAGGTATGTGGATTGCAGGAAAAGGGCCTTCAAAGGGGAATCTGGAGACACTGGGTCTAGGGAGGCCATGTGGTCAATGGCCCCATACCAAAGAGCCCCTTGAGGTGTACATTGTATTCTGCATCCTGTGTGTCCCCACCCAGCCACACCCCTTCCGAGCACACGGCCACAGGTGTAAACTGTCATTGATCCCACAGGGGGGATGAATGTGGAGGAGGGGAGCGCAGTAGGCCCGGAACACATTCAAAGAACACAGAGGTATGAGGATTGCAGGGACATGGCCTTCAAAGGGGAGTCTGGAGACGCTGGGTCTAGGGAGGCCATGTGGTCAATGTTCCCCGTGCCAAAGCGGCCTTTGAGGTGTACATTGTATTCAGCACCTTGTGCGGTCCCACCCAGCAAGCCCCTTTCTGAGCGCACAGCCAGAGGTTTGAACTGCCATTGATGCCAGAGGGGGGATGGATGTGGATGAGGGGAGGACAATAGGCCAGTAAACTTGGTGAAGCACACACATCTTTCACAGTCCTCTGTTTATTTCTGCACGTGGTGTGTAGTTACAAATAATCTGCATCAACTTTTCATATGCAATCAGTTTTTTATTTATTTTTCATTGTATTTTGTGAAGTGGGTTGCAATGACAAACTACAAATTGTACTGCTGCGGTCTAGGAACTGTCTGCATAAATCCACAGTATTGTCCAAAATCACTTGGGAATTTGTCACGAATGGCACGAACCACACACAAAGGTATCACACGTCGAACAGGGAATCCCAGTCTTTCATTAATCCACCATGAAAAAGCATGATAGGCCACACGCCTGTACCACCTGTGAAAGAGATACAGAAATAGTTTACTTAAATGAACCCGATAATTGCATGTATTGTATTTGAAATACCTTTTCAAATGTAAAACATTGTGATGCTTTAAAAAGTACGTTTACGTGGAAAGTACTAACGGTGCATGGGATATCAAGTGGGGATCAATTGAAAATGTGAACACCCATTCGATCAGAAACAGTTCGGGAGACGGTTAAAAAAAATTTTTTTACTTCCTAGTGAAAGAAAGCTAATTGTTTGGATGTTGAAATGTTAGCTGTCTCGGTTGTAAAACACACAACCTATATTCAGTGAACGTACTTGTTAATTGGATTACGCGGGCGAACTGCACATCGAAGTTCGTGCATCATCATTCGCAACACAGATCTTTTAAGGCAGGCTGCCTTGAAGTCATGAAGCTCAGTAACACATAACGGTGGTGTCTCTTCTTTGGCAATGTAGGCCAAGCAGCCAGATTTTTCTCAGTAGCAGCAGTTCTCCAACACACTTGGCATAACATCACAACGATAGCAGGTACACCATGTGGAAACATCTTCCATGCGACTGGGTTCAGGCTCCGGTGATTGATTGTCAAGACCAGCATTTGATTTCCCATGGTCTTGACTTTTTTCTCTTTCACGGATTTCCTCTTCTGAATATTCAGGCTCGTACATGCAGGGATGAATATTGGCCATAGGTTCCTGAATATTGAAATGTTTTTGTTTGTATACATTAACGAAATAAGGTTTCACATTAAAATTCAATGTCAACTAAAAACAAGCAAGAAAACAGCCATTTTGGAAATACCAATTGTGCAAAGACAAGATTAATCAGACAAAATTGAAATGTTTGCAAGGCCACGAGTAAAGTACATTCCATGTTATAGTATAATTTAAATATGGTTTGGCAAGGACATTTGTACATAATATAAGAAATGATTAAATAAAAAGCAACTACTGAGTTCATTATTTTTCGGCAGCATAAATACCTGTTGTAAATGTGTGGAGTACTTGGCAGATAGCTGAACAGAGCACAAACAAGTCAGGTAGACTCGAAAAGAAATAACTGACACGAAAGAAAAATAATCTCCAACGTTGTGTGATCCGAAAGGGTTTGTTTACATTTATGGACGAAAGAGGCGTCTTGGCATTTCCAGGGAGACACGTCAATAGATGGCGCACAGAGAACGTTGACATGAGACGTGCATTGCCGTGGTGAGCAGTGGCGTAAGAATCTAGCGATGTCAGCTTGAGGAGCGGGTGATATGATTTAGTGCTGCGAGGGCACTTGAACTTGGGGCGATGGATCAACGGATAATGGCCCAGGCAGGTGTTTTCGCATGTATAAAGTGAGGATACTAAGGTAAAAGGCATAGGATTTTTTTTTCAGCTGGATCGATGTATGATCGTAAATACATGCACGATCAAATGGGAAAATAACATTTCTGAGCAAACTACCCCTTTAATTTGACACCATTGATAAAGAGAGAAGGAAATTATTCTGAGCTCACCAAGATACACAAAATACCCTAAAAACAACACTGTGGCCTATAAAATGCATTTCAAGTATGCCATGCCTAAAACCTGATCAATTTATAAAACAAGCATGAATCTACACAATCATTATTAAACTATCGTCTCACGCTCCTTCAGGAATCTAGTGCAACATTGCTGGTGAAGCATCATTGGCACCTTTACTTCAAAAAAAAGTGCTTGAAGTTACCTTGCATGAAAAACTCAAATCAAATTCAGACCATAAAATGAAATTGAAGTTGCATTTTGAGATGCAGCTTATTCCAAACCCTTTAATATTTTAATGTGGTGTAATGTATACAGAAATGTTCCCAGTGTGGTAGTGGCAGTTGTATAATGGCCTGCTTCAATGATGATATGGGACAAGCTTTGGTTTGTCACCTGTAGATCCATTGTTTCTAGCGCACAATTTTTGATGGGCACATCCGAAATGCTTTTGTGTACTGCAATATCTCATGTTTTCCTATGAGGAAATGTTTAAAATCCAAAAGCTATTTATTAAAAGTATCCATAATTCTATGCTTTAAAATGCACCATTTTGGATATATTGTCCGAGGAGGGCAGGAATCTCCTCTGAACCCGTTGAGTGATTTTAGGCTGGCTCCCTTTGCTTGCTCACTTGGATTAATTTGAGGGAAAACATTGAGGCACCATTACTTTAAAAATCACCCACACCACTGGATGTTTTTATACTTTTAATGTTCACAGATAGCATTGTGTGGTCCGCAAGATGTGCTTTTGAAACATTTTGGCCTTGATGAGGAATATGCACCTTCAATTAGAAATAGTATTCAGTCGGGGGCGCTGCTGAGCAGCAATAGCGATGGCTGCCTTACCGTGAGGCTCCTCACTCTGCAAAATACTGTTCTTACTAAACCCTGCATTCAGCCAGCCAACTCCTAAACAAACGACAGGGGCCGGTGCTGTTAAGTGTGGAGCAGGTCGGCACCGATTCTTGAATGCTGCAGTGACTGCATTCTGGTGAAATACTTCAGTGGCCTTCTTGCGGCGGCTGCAATGCGTTCTGACATGGACGTGGCGGTGGTGACCCGGCGAGCCCTATGGTCCGCACTATCCTCTGACTCTCCCACCCTGGTGCCCATGGGTGGGGAGGAAAGATATGGCAGCATCAGGGTTTAATCTGGAGTGGCACCCCCACACTATTATTGGCCCGCTTCCCACGAGACGGCTTCCGAACTACAGAGCTCCTGTGGCTGAGGCTAGTGCAGCTCGCTACGGGCGCGATTAATCACTCCTGGAGCCAGCGGGCATGGGGGACAACACATGAGATCTAATGGCCTGCAATTTGCTGTGCCGACGGCAGCCGAGGGTAAGGCTGGGGGACGCAATTCCAAATTGACCAGCGTGCATCGGACCTAGTTCTGCGGCGAGTGCTGATAATTGCTCCTGAACTGTACTAGCTCCTGAATGTTCCATAAGTCCTGAAACAATACCTGGCACAGGGGGCCTGTTTTTCGTGTGGGCCAACGGGCCAGCTGTAGGGTGAGGCACTACGGTGGTGGAAGAAGCGAGGGGAGGCTGAGCTTTATGTGGTGAAGTTGGAGTGCTGCGAATACCAAAATATCGCTGGATTACCGTTCCTGGCTGAGGGTGACTGACTGCGTCAGGGTAGTCGGGAAGCCATCTTAACTGATGGGGTATGAGGACGAGCAGACCCTGGACTATTGAGTGCACCTGTGACATCCTTGCTCTGTGACACCTGGTGGGGTGACACACTGACCAGCATACACCGCATATTAGAAAAGGACCAAAAGGGCTGCTAAAAAATATGGGATGATGGACTCCTTTGCTGGCGTACTGGGCGGAGGGAAGCGTCTGCAGCACCTACTACAGAGAATGCCCCTGTGGGTGCAGTGGCAGCCACTGCGGGCATGGAAACCTTTATGGCAGCAATGCAGTCTGGATTTGCCTCCGTAAACACTAAGCTGGATGACATAGTCGCCAACATTAGCTCCTTGAAGGCCAGGGTGGATAAGGAGAGTGGGTGGATTATGGAGACAGAGACGAGGATAGGGCATCTTGATGACTCAGTCCTCTCGCATGATTAGCTACTGAAAGGGGTAACAAAAGAACTATCTGCCGTCAGAGTGAAGTGCGAAAACCTGGAGTCACGCTCTTGTCGAAATAACATATGAATAGTGGGGGTTCCAGAGGAGCCGGAGAGGGGTCCCATAGAGCAATTTGTGGAGGGCCTTCTAAAGACATTATTTGCAGAGGCTGACTTTTCAGCACACTTCCTGGTGGAACGCGTCCATTGGGCACTGGTGCCCACTCCTAAACGTGGGGCGCCGCCGCGCACGTTCATCGCACGTCTATTACATTATCGTGAGAGAGATCATATATTGTGCCTGTCTAGAGAAAAAGGCATGTTACAATTTGAATCCAGCACCATTCACGTGTATCCAGATTTCTCTGCTCGGGTCCAGGCGGATAGACGATCCTAAAATCTAGTCAAGCGCCTGCTGAGGGAGCGACAGGTCCAGTATGCCATCCTCTTTCCATCTAAACTGCGCATACTACATGGCAGCAAGGCCCATTTCTCTGAGACTCATGGGGACGCTCTGCAGTATATCGAGGCCTCTATCCCCCCCTCCTGTGTGACCTTCCTCAAACAATACATGAAGATAACTTGCTCCCGTGACGGTGCTACTCGCTGAGGGATGCTACCCTCCAGTTGGGTTATGGTTTCGGCCCCTAATGTTATCCTGCCTGAGGGCAATAGAATGTATTTTATTGCTCTGGCCCTTGTCTGGTTCATGGGCTTGTGAATGTAGCTCAATTCTGAACTGAGTGGACCACTTATGTTATGATGACTTGCTGCTCGCACCATTTTCCTTGAAGTTTCAACATAAGATGGTTACAGGGTGACACTGGTTGGGGTGGACTGTGCGGGGGAGGAAGAGGGAATTAAAGTTCAAAGTTTGACAGGCAGAATGGCTATAGCATCATGGCGACATGGGGTGGGGTGGACATTTGAGGTGTGTAGGGGTGATGGTGCATGGCAGGCCCTGACACTACAGGGACTGAAGAGCCAGTCACCTTCTTCCCATGGAATGTGCAAGGGATAAATAACCCGATCAAAGCCAGGAAACTGTTGGCCTACATTGCTAGACATCAGCCTTAGATTCTCATGCTACAAGAGACCCATGCGCTAGGTGGTATCCATGCGGTGTTTGCCCCAAAGTGGGGCAGCCACGGGTTCTATACTAATTCCGCCTCCCAGACTAGCGGTGTCCTCACCCTTATCCACTGCTCGGTACCGTTTCAGATCACGAGTAGCGATGTTGATCCAATGGGCGGCTACGTGATAGTATGGGGGCAACTGTACAGCAGGGAGGTGGCCCTCATCAACACCTATGGCCCCAACATCGAGGACCCTGGCTTTTACTTCTTGTTACGCTCACCTGATTCCCACGGGGGCGTCGATCTGGACTGGCCCACTGTTGCTTCCACCAGAGTCACACGTAGAGCCGAGATGACAGACTGGACAGACCCACTTAGCTTCGTTTGTTGGACTCATACGAATATCTTTCTGCAATGGAGAAAGGGAATTAACCTACCGTAATCTGAGCGTTAACCCGCCTTCCCACACCCCTTGTCTGCCCACAGAACACTCCTGAAGTTCCCTCTTAATCTCACCTGAAGATTTGGAAAGCTGAGCTCTCCATCCTGCGTCGAGCGCAGGGGCGCGTAGACGACCAGTTACTTCACTGGCGTGGAGGAATTGGTGAGTTTCAGTATTGACTCTAAGTCCAATTGTTCATAAGAGTTCAAAAGTCTGATCTTCACCCTACCAGATTCCTTGTAGGTTGCGGATTTAAACCACCAGAAGAGTTCCAAGTGGCAATTGATAAGATCCTGGTAAGTCTATTGTGGTTCTCCTCTTTGGGGCCGGGGTACAGCGATGATGCAGAATTAACTGCGCCGACCCGAAATGAGGTGAGTACCCCCCTGTGGTAAATCAGGTAAGTCTTTGGGGTTAGGTTGTATTGTCCTTGTTTTTTCCCCTTAGGGGCCGGGGTGCGGCGGTGATGCAGAATTGACTGCGCCGACCCGAGATGAGGCGAGTACCCCCTGTGGTAATCAGGTAAGTCTTTGGGGGTGATTTGTATTGTCCTTGTTTTCCCCTTAGGGGCCGGGGTGCGGCAGTGATGCAGAATTGACTACGCCGACCCGAGATGAGGCGAGTACCCCCCTATGGTAAATCAGGTAAGTCTTTGGGGGTGGTTTGTATTGCCCTTGCTCACCTATCTGTTCTTGTCTCCCCCAAGTGTTGAAGAATGGCCTGGAGATGTTGGATTCACGATGGAGTAAAGGAATGCAGCCCCGGTTGGCGAGTTCAGAGCGGCACTGCGAGGTGCGTGGCAATGCACCTGAGAAGGCTTCTCTCTTCCAGATCGACGATGTGCTGGATCAAGGATTCAGGTAAGGGTTTTGTTCTGACCTCTTCTCCTTCTCCTTTTCTTGTTCCAGGTGTTCCAGGGCTGAAGCGGGCGTGGCTGAAGACTGGAGCTGCTGAAGACACGTTGAGCGTTACGCTGCAGCGAGCAGAATAACGCGAAGCACCTGTGGCTGTCCGGGTGTGGCTTAAATAGCCTTGGAAGAAGTCCCAGGTAAGTATTCTTCCACAGCCCCACCCGAGAGGAAAGGAGACCCTGAGGTAAAGTAGTCCCTTTAAGCCTCATTTGGCTTGTGGCTTCGTGCAGCATGGTCTGCATCAGGTAGGTATGCAGCATGGTCTGCAACAGGTAAGATTTCTGTAATGAGCCTGGCGCCCATGGCGCCAGGACTGACTTTATTCTTATGAGCCTGGCGCCACAGGCGCCAGGACTGTAGCCAAAGAGCCCCTAACTGGGGTTTTTGGGCATGCTTCAAGTGGCATGATGCCTGCTTCCGGGGTTGCTGGGCCTGGTCTGGCTTTCCGGGGGCAGGCATCGTGACAGCACTCCCCCTCAAGGCCCCTCCTAAAGCTGTTCTCCCTCTCGGCCTTGGTTTGTCTGGAAATTCTTGGTGGAACCTTTTCACTAATTGAGGTGCATGCACATGGTCACTAGGCTCCCAAGATCTTTCTTGTGGACCATAACCTTTCCAATCAATGAGATAGAAGAGTTTTGATCTCACCCTTTTAGAGTCCAAAATATTCTTGACTTCGAATTCGGGTTCCCCGTCTATGAGGATAGGTTCAGGTGGGGTGGTTAGTCTAGTTCCTGGTTGCACAGGCTTCAAAAGAAACACGTGAAAAACAGGATGAACACGCATATGACCAGGCAGGTCCAACTTGACGGCCACTGGATTAATTATAGCCTTAATAGAATAAGGTCCCAAGTACCTTGGGTTAAAAGTCCGTGTTCCCTTGAGTGGTAAGTACTTGGTGGCTAACCATACTTGGTCCCCTACTTGGTATTGCGGTGCTTCACCCCTGTGTTGATCAGCATCCTTCTTGTATTTATCCTTAGCCTTTTGTAAATGTGCAGTCGCCTCTTTAAAGGCTTGTGTGATAACAGCGTGGAGATGGTCCACCGCAGGCATCCCTAAATGCTGGGGAGAATCTAAGTCTGAGGTTCGAGGATGGTGACCATATATGGTAAAAAAAAAGGGCTTTGTTTAGTTCCTGAGTGTACAGAATTATTGTATGCATACTCGCCGATCCAAAGAATGTCTTTCCAATCCTCCTCAGATTGATGTAGCATACAACGTAGGTATTGCTCAAGAGTCTGGTTGGTTCTCTCTGTTTGACCGTCGTTCTGAGGATGGTGGCTGGTTGAAAGCCTAACATCAATTTGTGCCAGCTGGCAGCACTTCCTCCAAAAATGTGAAATAAACTGACTTCCCCGGTCTGAAATTAACACGGAAGGAAAGCCATGTAGACGGACAACATTTTCAAGGAACTCCTTGGCCAGGATTGAAGCTGAAGGTATTCCTTTTAAAGGAATGAAATGGGCCATTTTAGAAAAAAGATCTACAATAACTAGAATGGTGTTATAACCTTTGCACGGGGGTAAATCCGTGATAAAGTCTAATGACAAGGTATGCGAAGGAGTAGGTGGTATGTCTAACGGTTGTAATAATCCAGCGGGTTTTTTCTTTTCCCCTTTATTTTGAGCGCAAATGCCACAAGACATGACAAACAACTTGACATCTTTTCGCCAGGTGGGCCACCAAAACTGTTTCTTGATTTTGGCTTCAGTTTTAGCAATGCCAGGATGTCCTTCCATCAAGGTGTCGTGGTAATGAGAAATGACAAGTTTCTGTAGTTCCTCTAGTGGCAAAAATAGCCGGCCTTGGTAATAAGGTAGATTGTTGGTGACAGAATAATCTGGGCCTTTCCTTGCCCAGCCCTGTAAGGCATTGGAATCAAAGAGTTGATGGACCTTTTCTTGAATGTCCTCCAGAGAGTGTATGGATGTCAGACCAAGGATCCTCTGTTCAGGAATTATGGGTACAGGTTCTAAAGCTCTTTCTGTTTCTCCCATTCCTATTCGGGACAGGGCGTCAGCTTTTCCATTTTTACAACCTGGTCGATAGGTTATTACAAAATCAAACTCGGCGAAGAACAATGCCCAACGGAGTTGGCGTGAAGATTGGGCCTTGGCTACCTTTAGGTATTGTAAGTTGCGGTGATCAGTGATGACCGTAATGGTATGCCTGGCGCCCAGCAGATAGTGCCGCCAAGCCTTGAAGGCAGACTTGATGGCCAACAGTTCCTTGTCGGTTATAGCATAATTTAATTCGGGAGCCAAAAACTTTCTTGACCAAAAACGCCACTGGGTGCAGCTGGTTAGTTTCGGGATCCTTTTGGGAGAGCACTGCTCCCATAGCTGAACTGGATGCATCTGTTTCCACTATGTAGGGAAGCTCTGGGCGTGGGTGTCGTAATACAGGAGCGGACGTGAATTTCTTTTTTAACTCTTGGAAGGCGTTCTCGGCTTCTTCTGTCCATGTAAAGCGTTTATTCTTTCGCAATAGTGTTGTAATGGGATGTACAATGTGTGAGAAGTCCGGGATAAACCTGCGGTAGAAATTGGCAAAGCCGAGCATGCTTTGAACTCCTTTGACTGAGCTTGGCGAAGGCCAATTAAGAATTGCGTCCACCTTCCGTGTATCCATCCGGATTCCTTTCGGGGTCAGAATAAATCCAAGAAACTCTACTTCCGTAGTGTGAAAGATGCACTTTTCCAGTTTAGCGTATAACTTATACTGGCGTAACTTTTCTAGGACTGCTCGGACGTGCTTTACATGATCGGATTCCGATAGGGAGTATACTAAGATATCGTCGATGTAAACGACTACACAAACATCGATGAGCTCTCGGAAGACATTGTTCATGAAGAACTGGAAGGCTGCTGGTGCGTTACACAGACCGAAAGGCATCACCTGGTACTCAAATAATCCGTACTTGGTGCGAAAAGCAGTCTTCCATTCGTCACCCTCTTTGACGCGTACCAGATGATATGCCCCCCGAAGGTCTAGTTTTGTGTATATACAAGCGTTCTTTACCTGGTCTAGTAGTTCAGGTATCAATGGCAATGGGCACCGATTCTTGATAGTTATCTGATTCAGCGCGCGGTAGTCAATGCATGTTCTAAGGTCGCTTTCCTTTTTTGGCACGAAGAACAAAGCGAAAGATGCAGGGGACTTGGACGGGCGGATGAAGCCATTAGCAAGATACTGGTCTAGGTACTGGCGCAAGAGGAGATTTTCAGGTTCCGTGAGGGCATAGATTCTGCTGCAAGGTGGTTGTGCTCCTGGTATGAGATCTATTTGACAATCATACGATCTGTGCGGTGGTAAGGTGTTTGCCTGCTCCTTTTGAAAGACATCCTGAAAGTCTTGGTATTCAGCAGGTAATTGTATGGCAGCTGGGATTATTGGGGCCAATACTGAATTTAGAGTTCTCTTTGGGTAACAGGTGTTAGCACATTCTAGAAAGGTTAGTCTCTTCTATCGCCAATCAATACAGGGATTGTGTTTCTCCAACCAAGGGATTCCCAGTATCAGTTGAAACTGTGAAGCCTTGATTAAATCAAACACCATAACCTCTCGGTGTCCATCCTGACCCAGCAAAGTCATCTCTGCAGTGGAATGAGTTACGGGCCCAGAGGCAATTTCAGTTCCATCAACAGTGGTGACGACATCGGTAGTGGTCTTTCGGGTGAGAGGTAGATTCATCCTGGAAGCCAATCCGTAGTCCAAATTGTTTCCTATGGCTCCACTATCTACGTACGCCTTTACCGCGTGTATGCGTGATGGCTGCTCTGGATCTATAAGGACCATGGGTATGGTGAAATGCGAGGTCAAAGTGTCCTTCTTTAAGCTCGGCAAGCTGACCTCTACGCTTGCCGGGCGTGATCGTTTCCCGAGTCAGGTTTCAAGTGGTTTTCGTCTGCTGCTCCTATAGTTTTCTTGGGTGGTTTTACAGGGCAGTTCCAAAGGAAATGACCAGTAGCTCCGCAATATAGACATAATTGCTGTTGCCGTCTTCTTTCCCTTTCCTTCTGGGTTAAGGGTCCTCTAACCCCCCCGATTTGCATGGGTTCTGAGGCATCTACCCCCTTCGAGGGTACGTAGGTTTTAACCAAGACCTTGTTTTCAAACTTAGTTCGATTAGCCTTTCTGGTTTGAAGTCTGTGATCTAACTGGACCACAAAATCTATATATTCAGCACAGTCTAAAGGCGGGTTCATGACTTGGGCTAAAACATCCATGAGTTTTCCCCGAAGCCCTCGATGGAATTATGTAATTCGCTTGGCTTCAGGCCATTCGGTCTCCACAACCAATCTATTGAAAGTTGCAATGTAAGATAAAAGATCCTGATTACCTTGCCGTAAGGATAAAAGTTCGTTATCCAAAGCCTGTCCTTGGGAATGTCGGGCGAACAGTCTTTCCATGCTAGTTCGAAAACCTTGGAAATCTCGAAGAATCGGGTCATCCTGATTTACTAGCGGAATGGACCAGTCTGCTGCACTGCCGCTGAGATATGACAGTACAAAAGCTACCTTGGCTTGATCGTTTGGGAAAGCTCCAGGTCTACATAAAAAGTGTAAGCGACATTGATTCATGAATATAGCAAACCTTTTAGGGTCTCCGGCAAAGCGTTCAGGTGGAGCCAAGGGAATGGCTCCAGGAAGGTTTATCTGCACCGGGTTACTCGGTGGCACCGGAGCTGGGCTGGCCCCGAGTCCAGGTAGAGGTGTTTGTCCAGCCTGGCTTTGTAATAGCTGTCTGGCCAAATCATCAGTTCGTTCTTTTGATACTATCAATTCCCTCCTGAGGGCATTGGTTTCCTGGCGGGCGGAATGCACTTCGGCCCTTAGTTCCCCTAATAATTGGGCCAACTGATCGGTTTCCGAGGTCTCCATGACGCCCAGGTTGGTATTTGTGGGTAGTCTTCGCGTTCTGTTACGCTCACCTGATTCCCACGGGGGCGTCGATCTGGACTGGCCCGCAGTTGCTTCCACCAGAGTCACACGTAGAGCCGAGATGACAGACTGGACAGACCCACTTAGCTTCGTTTGTTGGACTCGTACGAATATCTTTCTGCAATGGAGAAAGGGAATTAACCTACCGCAATCTGAGCGTTAACCCGCCTTCCCATTCCCCTTGTCTGCCCACAGAACACTCCTGAAGTTCCCTCTTAACCTCACCTGAAGATTTGGAAAGATGAGCTCTCCATCCTGCGTCGAGCGCAGGGGCGCGTAGACGACCAGTTACTTCACTGGCGTGGAGGAATTGGTGAGTTCCAGTATTGACTCTAAGTCCAATTGTTCGTAAGAGTTCAAAAGTCTGATCTT
This sequence comes from Ambystoma mexicanum, assembly GCF_040938575.1. NCBI lineage: Eukaryota > Metazoa > Chordata > Amphibia > Caudata > Ambystomatidae > Ambystoma > Ambystoma mexicanum. The sequence continues at coordinate 878,580,164 of NC_090924.1, read as the reverse complement.
CACCCTACCAGATTCCTTGTAGGTTGCGGATTTAAACCACCAGAAGAGTTCCAAGGGGCAATTGGTAAGATCCTGGTAAGTCTATTGTGGTTCTCCCCTTTGGGGCCGGGGTACAGCGATGATGCAGAATTAACTGCGCCGACCCGAATTAGGTGAGTACCCCCCTGTGGTAAATCAGGTAAGTCTTTGGGGTTAGGTTGTATTGTCCTTGTTTTTTCCCCCTTAGGGGCCGGGGTGCGGCAGTGATGCGGAATTGACTGCGCCGACCCGAGATGAAGCGAGTACCCCCCTGTGGTAATCAGGTAAGTCTTTGGGGGTGATTTGTATTGTCCTTGTTTTCCCCTTAGGGGCCGGGGTGCGGCAGTGATGCAGAATTGACTACGCCGACCCGAGATGAGGTGAGTACCCCCCTATGGTAAATCAGGTAAGTCTTTGGGGGTGATTTGTATTGCCCTTGCTCACCTATCTGTTCTTGTCTCCCCCAAATGTTGAAGAATGGCCTGGAGATGTTGGATTTGCGATGGAGTAAAGGAATGCAGCCCCGGTTGGTGAGTTCAGGGCGGCGCTGCGAGGTGCCTGGCAATGCACCTGAGATGGCTTCTCCCTTCCAGATCGACGATGTGCTGGATCAAGGATTCAGGTAAGGGTTTTGTTCTGACCTCTTCTCCTTCTCCTTTTCTTGTTCCAGGTGTTCCAGGGCTGAAGCAGGCGTGGCTGAAGACTGGAGGTGCTGAAGACACGGTGAGCGTTACGCTGTAGTGAGCAGAATAACGCGAAGCACGTGTGGTTGTCTGGGTGTGGCTTAAATAGCCTTGGAAGAAGTCCCAGGTAAGTATTCTTCCACAGCCCCACCCGAGAGGAAAGGAGTCCCTGAGGTAAAGTAGTCCCTTTAAGCCTCATTTGGTTTGTGGCTTTGTGCAGCATGGTCTGCATCAGGTAGGTATGCAGCATGGTCTGCAACAGGTAAGATTTCTGTAATGAGCCTGGCGCCTACGGCGCCAGGACTGACTTTATTCTTATGAGCCTGGCGCCATAGGCGCCAGGACTGTAGCCAAAGAGCCCCTAACTGGGGTTTTTGGGCATGCTTCAAGTGGCATGATGCCTGCTTCCGGGGTTGCTGGGCCTGGTCTGGCTTTCCGGGGGCAGGCATCGTGACACTTCTCTGATTTTGAGATACTTGCCCGATCTGCTCCTACCCCGATCATTTGGGGAGGGGATTTCAATACCATTCTTAATGATGTTCTGGATAGGTCCTCCATATCCCCTCAGGCGGGGACTGCCACGGCGCGCTTGCCTCATCATATTATACACTAGTTGCGACTTTCTGATATTTGGCACTATTTGCACCCTGAGATTAGGGAACACACATTATTCAACTGTACATGACACGATGTCTCGAATAGACTATTGGTTTTTATCTGCTGAATTGGTTCCCAAAGTTCGACAGTGAAATTCTGCCATGCACGCTGTCTGACCATTCCCCAGTGGTGCTGTCCGTACTCATGCTCAGCGTCCGCAACCTCGCACTATGTGGCGGATGCCGTCATCAATGCTGCTTGAACTTGTGTTGACGGCTACCCATCATGACAAAATTGACAACTTCTTTAACATTAACACCAGTTCTGTCTCCCGATACTTTGTGGTGTGGCAGGCATTTAAGGGCTGGATACGGGGTGAATTGCTGTCGGCCACAGCAGGAACCCTCAAAGCGGTTAGAGCCGAGCTAGGTGAAGTTGAAGGACAGCTTAGGCAGCTAGAAAACAAGTATGGTAGATCCCATGATAAAGCTCTCCTGGGTGTGATTAGGGCGTATGGAAAGACAATGGAAAACTCTGGCCAGGATGGTCAGAGTGGAAAGGGAGACGCAGGTTATTACTGGTATTCGTGGCTTAGCTGGAGAAGTAGTCATCACCAGTGAAGGAGTAAATAGGGTATTTGAAGAGTACTATGCTGAGCTGCATGCCATCGCTGATGCATGCTCTGCCATGGAGGAATACTTGGCTGGGATAGAACTTCTGATACTCCCCCCAGAGGGTAGGCTGGCCCTAGAAACTCCAATAACAATTGAGGAGATGTGTGAGGCCATAGCGGCACTGGAGTCGGGTAACGCGCCAGGATTGGATGGGTTGGTGGTTGGATTCTATAAGGAGTTTAGATTGCTGCTGGTGCCTCGATTACTGCGGGTGTGGGACGAAGTGATATAAACTGGGAGGTTACCGCCCTCCATGCAGGAGGCCATTATTACTGTTCTATTGAAGCCCAACAAGCCACCAGCGGAAGGTCTTCGCTAAGATCCTTTCCTACTGACTGCTTCCATACATGGCCCAGCTAGTGCACCCAGACCAGTCCTGGTTTATACCCAGTTGCTCCACGGCACCGAATCTCAGGTGGCTGTTTTGTATCATGTCTCAGATTAATCAGCAGGCCGGGCGGTGGCTGCCTCCTTGGACAATGAGAAGGCTTTCGATTCAGTGTTGTGGCAATATTTGTTCATGGTACTGAGGCGCTATCGATTTGGTCAGTACTTCAAGAATTGCGTACACTTGCTGAATGCAGGGCCTCTAGCCAGGGTTCGCACTAAAAACACTATCTCGCAGATGTTGCCGCTGGGGAGGGGCACGAGGCAGGGATACCCGCTGTCCCACCTGCGGTTTGTGCTTAACACTGGCTGCACATATCAGGACTCTGCACGGGCATAGGGTTATCCGTATACTGGGCCCCCCACTGGTCATCTCCCTATATGCTGATGACACCCTACTGGGACCCATGATGGATACAGTGTATGAGTTCACTAAACTACTTGGGGTACAGGATCAATAGGTCCAAATCAGAGCTTTTCCCACTTATGGGTGCCCCGGAAGATCTACCAGGGTTTAAATGGGTCCCTGTACTTTAAGTATCTGGGTATATCAATCGCGAAGTGACACAAAGCCATCTATGCTGATAACCATGCAGAATATCTGCAGACACTCGGGCTAGAGTAAAAATGTGGCCCAGGCTTCCTTTGTCCTTATATGGCAGGCGCTCAAAATTATTGTTCTCCCCAAAGTTCTGTACTGCTTCTGCAATGTTCCAATATGGCCAGGGAGGGAGTTCTTCACTGGATTGCGGTCCCTTTCACTGGAATTTGGGGGGGGAGGGGTGGGACGGGCAGGATTACATGGGAGCAGCTGGTAGAGCCATACGTGCAGGGGGGACTGGCTGTGCCAGATTTCAAGCTCTACTATCTGGTTACACAGGCGCACTTTGCCGGGTATTGATATTCTTCTGGGAGCAAGGCGGTTCATGTTATTTTAGAACAATATGGGGCGGATCCCACTGACCTGCGATCTGTAATCTTTAGCGGCCGATATGTAGATTCATGCTCATTTAATCCAGTGCGTACTACTGTGAATGCATGGGCCAGAATATATTGCAGATTGGCGCTTACCCCTCCCTATAATGGGTGGTCCCGCTATGGAATTACCCAGGGCTGCCCCCAACATATGATGGGGAAATACGTAGGACAAAGGGGGTGGTGGAACAACTGACAATTGGGGACCTGTTCTCAAATGGTACATTTGTGGCAGTTGAGGACTTTCGAGCTAAACTTGGCGAGGGTTTTTTGAAACAACAGCATTATTATCAAATACCGGCTGTTGCCCGACGGCTATGGCCCTCTTTCCCACAGGAACCTGACGTACGTGCCTGTATAACAGCAATTGTAGATGGTGGTGAGAATAGACGTATGGGACATTGATGTAGAAATAGGGTCCATCAGAAATGGGAGCGGGATCTAGGCACTAAATTTAATTTAATCTTAAAGGCTTTTATACCGTGCACAGGTGCCACTTGTGTGGTCCCTCTGCATTCTGGCGGTTCTGTGAAAAGATAAGGAGGGGAGAGGGTACGGTTAGTGGGAGGAGTGGAAAAAGAGCAAGGGCATAGTGATGTGCTGTTGGCAGCTTCAGTTCGGATGGACCGTTCACTGAGTCTGGTGCGAGATTCGGAGGTGGCCGTCGGGCGGTGTTGTGAAAGGTTATATGTGCAATGTCTTATTGTTGCAGTGTTGTGAAGAATGTGCAGTTTGTTGTGCTGAGGAGTTCTGGTTGTTTTTAGTGCAGTATCTGAGAAGTGTATGTGAAGGGTTGAGTGTAGTATTAGTTCATCCAGATGTGGCTAAGCAACACAGTTTGCCCAGTGATGACAAATGGCTGACTAACGCAGTTCACATGTGGCAAATGGCTAACTAACACAGTTTACCTAGATGTGACAAATGGCTGATATTCGCATTTCTGTCTAGATGTGATGCAAGCCAATATTCACATTTCTGTTTAGATGTGATGCAAGCTAATATTGACATTTCTGTCTAGATGTGACGCAAGCTAGTATGCACAATTCTCTCTAGATGTGACGCATGCTCATTTTCAGATATGCAATGGAGTTGGTATTGTCTGTTGACTAAGAGGTATCCATGAATGCGGGATACCGACTGATACAGTTTAAAATACTTAACCAACTACATTATTCGCCCACAAAGATTGCTAAATTCTCCGTGGGTGCAATCGGGGAGTGCATGAAGTGTGGTTTCTCTCCCGCCAATTCCTACCATATGTTCTGGGAGTGTCCTCCCGTCAGTGCATACTGGCGTAAGGTGGCCGAAATTTTGAATGACATCCTTGAGATCCCTCTCGACATGTCTCCATTAAAAATATTTGCTAGGCGATATTGGCACAGTGGCAGTGGTTACTAGACGTTTCTTTAACTTGGCCTGTATCGTATCCAAGAAGTGAATCCACAGACATTGGAAGTCGGCATTGGCCCCGACATGTGAGGAGTGGCTGAGGGACTTGGTATACACGATTAAGAGGGAGTAGACATTTGCTGCTATGGTAGCCCTGGCCTGCAGGCCTAAGGACATCTGGGCTTCGTTCCAGCTGCACATATCTGGCCCGAGAGGGGAGGCAATATGATATATAGTGGGAAATGGGTAAGACAAGCATTGTAGTGGACCTCATCTCCTGTGGGGTGCAATCCGTTAAGGTCTGTGCAACCGGTTAATGTACTGATCACACTCATGTCGTGCTGTAATTGATGTATGCTAATGTTTAAACATGCCATGCTGTCTGTCTGTGTTTACACAAAGTTTAAAAAAACAATATTCAGTCATCCTTGCAAAGTCGTACGTGGAACCATTTGAATAAACTTAACAAAGGCCTAAGTAGAGCAAGGCGAGCTCATCTGGATATGTTTAGCAGAGAAGGGCTGAAAAGCAGCAGTCCATTTACTTCCAGAAGAGCTATTTTTTCACAATCAGTCTCTGCTTCTTCTCTTCCAGTCAATAACCAGCATGAGCCATGCATATTTTGGAAGGACTATGTTTTACCTGGTGGCCCCCATATCTGTGGGCAAGAGGAGCTGTCCCTGGAATTATCTTTGCACCGCTCACAAAAGCAAGAAATTCATTGGATTCCACGACAGAGATTTCAAAGTCCAGGATATCTTGCAACACTTCCTAGGAGAAAGGAGAAACACATACATTGTCACCCATTGTTCAATGAAATTATATGAATATAGAAATACTTCCCACAATAGTACTTTTAGAAAAAGAGTTCCTAACATGTATCTCTTGTGATTTTACACAAGACATCACAAGAAATATTGCATGACATCATTCCGTTCATACCTTAAATTCAAAGATGCGATTGCTCCAATGTAATTCCAGCTTTAATTAACTTATTTTCCTAATTACAAGGTTAAAAGTAAAAATGTTGCCGGACAGTTAAGTGTAATGTTCTGTCATGTACCCCATTCACGTCCTTGTGTGGATGGTTTGGGCCACATTCGGAATGAATGTGATGTGTCGAAAGGAAGGTGCCAGAAATAAAGATATAGTTGGTTACAACACAGACGCTGGTGTGTACAGTCATTTATTTCAGGTGCTGGCTGCTACGCGCAAAGGACCTACCTGCAATGCAACATTTGGCAATGAGGGGCCGTTTGGACCTGCCAGTGCTACAAGCCAGGAGATGCAAGGGAAGTGTCGCAGCATCACGACAGGAGGCCCACCAAACAGACCTCGGTTAAAGGGATATTGCATGCTCAGGACACGGTGTGCTTGACGCTGTGGCCTGGTCCACATCTGTGCATAGTTGCCACACGACAACCCACTGAGTGGACCTCGATTACAGGAGTACTGCGCACACAGGACATGCTGCGCTCGATGCTGAGGCTAAATCCATGCATTAAAAAAAATGGATTGTGTGGGCAACTGCCCTCGTGTTTCTTTTCAACGAGGGAGGAGGCACACTAGTGCACAATAACAGCACAGGCCTTTCAAGGTGGGAGAGGAAGTCAGGCCAGGTAACAGCCATAAACGCTCCAGGGACAAAAAGAAGACCAATTGTTAAAACAAAGTACAACACACATCATTATGTTAGATCATGAAACATCCCCATCTGAAAGGCAGCCATCATGCCAGAGGTACGTCACACCATTCCCACTGAAGCATTTCCAGTATAGGTGCCGCTGGCATTTCACATGACAGAAAACACGAATTTGGGGCCACGATGAGCTAGGTAGCTGCGAGTCTTTGAAGTGTATGTTGACGCCATGGGGGTCGCGGATGACAGATGAATAAAAGGTCTCCTCATGCTAACAGCAGGGACGGCAGTAAGGGACATTATAAATGAAATGCCGGAAAGATAGAATTAGTACATATCCAGATCTAAAAAAATTGAGTGAACACTTTGCCATACACAAAATTAGATTACGAAGGCACGTGTTCTATACCACCACTCCGACAAAAGGAGAAACAATGGACAATTTCGTCACCGCCGATGAACATGAGTGAAACACTGTGATTTTAATCTATGCTTAAATGAAGAAGCCATAAAGTTACAAGTTATCGCGGGATGTGAATCACATACACTACCTGATATTCTAACGATAGCCTGCACTACAATGGCAGCGGAACTAAGTCACCACGATAGAACGTAGAGTCCAGTCCGCAAATTAACGAAAATCAAATGACAACGAAACAAGACACCTGAAGGGTGTACAAAGAGACTGGTTTACAGATAGGGATATTAATTTTCCCACTAAGGAATCTGTTCGGCAATAGGCCAGGAGTGCTCCGCGTGTGGAAGAGAAAATCATTTCCGCTCAGTGTGTGGAACCCCAAGACCAAAGGAAAGTCAGACAGAACAGATCGAGACATTCCACAAAAATACTCCTGCATACAAAATGAGAGAAGAAATAATGCCCACAGACCGAAGAGGATACAAGCACACTGAAAAGAGGCTGCAGTCGGTATCCCCCAGGAGATGCTACAAACCAAAAAGACTACTACATCACCTAAGAAGGCCCACCCCATCAACCAGTGAATCAGACTCTGCCTCAAGTCATGAGGGGCAAAAGAAAGGGCATGTATATGCAATGGGAAACCCCACAACAATAGAGCACAGCCCCATACAGTTGTTGAAAGTAAACAGGAAGTTGCAACATTTTTTGATTGACACAGTAGCTACCGTAAATGTCTGAAAAAACCTTTCAGAAACTACCCAAAATGCCAAAACTAAAAAGAGGTCAAGTGGACAGACACCCCTATGGCTCCAAGCAACCGTTGACATGCATGGGTGCCTTCGTGGCAAATTGTTCAGGAACAGACTGAGAGGATAATGATACACGTCATCAAAGCTGACAGTGATTGTGGATGTATCAAGTTTCAAAGCCGCCATTCAAATGGGCTTGACACATGTGCTATACCACCTCACGATAAACAAGTATATAAACATGGCAGCTAAGATCGAAACAACACTTCCAACGCTCTTCAAAGGCATCAGGAAACTAAAAGGAGGCCAGGTCAAACTGAACATTGACCCAAACATAAGACCGGTGGCCCAGCACTACAGGGGTATTCCATTTAATATGCAACATTCCCCATAGGGGTGGCGGAAAGCGGGACCTCACAGGGAGGGACTCCCCTCATTGGGATAAGGACTCCCATTCCATGATGGAACTCCCTACCCCTCTTGCCCTTGAACCTATGAAACCCATACAGTCTGCTAAAATACAATCTGAAAGCCCTACTGTATGTTATTGCAATACTCCTTCCTTTCTCCTGTAAGAGCTGATACCATCCAGACAGCAAAGTCTAAAATAAACATACAGTCTGATCTCAAGTCATCTTCAAAGAATACTGTGAAGAAGATTGGTTATACAATCTACTCCTTTGCCAAGTACAGAAGGTACTGGAAAAGAGGTGGTCCAGAGGAGGCATGAGGATTACACAATGGACTATGTGTGAGAAACCTGAGGGTATTCTAACTCCTACTCCCCTTGGATCCTCTGCGCAGGTGGTCAGGGAAAGGCAATCTCTTTTGGATCCTGACCCTGGTGGTGGAAAAGCAAGTGAGGTTCATCTGGGTGGAGGGCCCTTGGGGACTGGGAGTGGGGTGCCCTTAGGCGAGACATGGTATCCCCCTTTCCCAACAACCAACCTAACCCTCCCCCAACCTTTATCGGTTATTATAAGTCAGCTCCCCTTCTTTCCCCTCTTGACCGTACTGAGACAAGGAAGAAGCAACTGAGAGTAATTATCAGGTCCCTTGGTAAATAGACATTGGAAAATAGACATTATATCCGTTTGGTGCTTGTTTGTCTTTTTAGTGAATTTTAAATATTTAACTATTTACTAACATTTCCTTGAAGTGGTTTAGGCCTTAACTTTAGTCTTCAGAATGCCAGAATTCTGGTGGGAACCCAAGCCAAGATGGAGGGAAGGAGCAGGAGTCCTGATTGGGTGATGGGGAAACAAAGGACTGACTCTGGCATTCAAAACTGCCTTTCATTTAAGATCCCATTTAAGCAGGTCATGTTTTTATGAGCTCCTGAGTTTTGGCCTATGTTAGGGAGAATTCTCTGTTTAGGCTGAATTTCCTAACCTAGTGAGTCCCCCAGCGGCTTTGCTGGATTTCTGGAGTTTGTTTTTTTCCATCCTGCCAAGAGTGAGACTCTTTTTTTCCCACTCTTGGGCATGAATGTGTGTAATTCCTTGGAATGTCAATGTGTTCTATGGGGTCTTTTACTCCATAGGGTCTCATATGTTTTGCTATGTGTGTTACACCGCACCCTACGTGCCGTAACACTGGGGCGTCCTAGCAGACCTCCACCATAGACTCCATACCCGGGGACTGACTACTGTCTCCCCGGGCATGTAAAGTCACCATTGGCTTTACTAGACCTAAATTTACTAACAGAACTAGTACAAACCATCTTATTGTGGACGTGCTAGTAGGGGTAATTCGATTACTCCTAGATCTGTTACTCGAGGGGGCACTGTCCCGTCCCCCCTCATCGAGTTTTGGCTGGTGGCAGTGGAAACTACTTGTTATGCTCGACCCCGAACATAACCCTATGGGATTCGTCCCATTGTTAGAGATTGATACTTTTCCTCGTTAATCTCAAACATACCATCAGTTTACTTATCTTAAATAAGTCTATCGGATGGTATTTTCTGCCAGAACTCTGTTTTTAAAATGGCGTCTGTGTTCGTCTCTGTGACTCCTAAACCAAAGGTTGAGCCCTTTTGTTCCACTTTTGGCGGGCCTCTGTACAGAGACCCTCCAAAGTGGTGCCATTCTGTCTGGGTTACCACAGGAGTGTGGGAGGGGGTTTAGGCACCCTGGACCGAGTTGCCTTGCCAACTCCGGTCGCACTCTGGTGTGATTGGCCCAAGTGGTGAGCCTCCCCGCTCACCACTTAGCGTGTGTTGATTGACAGCTAGGCTGAATGAATGGGGGTTTTCTGCATAAAAGCAGGGCTTTTGGGACTGGATCTTGAGAAGTCGCCACAGGACCTAAGAATCCGACGAGGGTAACGCTGAGCCGACCTGCACGACGACACTCCCGGTGGAGCCCTGCGGAACCGACTCACCACTTCCCGACGACAGAGGAGATCTCCCTGCCGGAGAGTCTCTTCCCCTGACTGGTGGGAACAACCAGTCCCCTTTGCCTTTTTCTTCGCCTCAGGACGCAGTGGTCAAATTGCCCGTGCAGAGCACCTCGGCAACCGGATAGCCACTACCCCTGTCCCGCGACCAAAAGGTGGTGCCTTGTGACGGAGCACTCCGCGGCTGGTCTCTTCCCTGGTGGTGCACCTGACTTCACTTGTCTTCGACGACGAGATCATCTCTACTCTTGACAAAGACCCGGCGTGCATCCACCACCAGAAACAACTGCCCCCGCCGGAGCTGTCTCTCCACAAACAAGGTACCGTGTCCGCCTGGCTTCCCTTTCGATCGGTTTGAGTGAGGTTTCTTAATCCTCTCCTTTCCGTTGGGTCGCCTCCAAGCTTTCTCACGTATTGTTCTGAACTGGTTCAATCTGCCGATAACAATTTGCTACAAAGACTCAAACGCATTTCCACTAAGACTTTTTGGGATATATCGCCTTGCCTCTCTCCGAGTGGGCCTGGCCTCTGAACTTTATGATCTATTGTGGTTCTTGCCTTCTTGCCTTGCATTTTTCCCGTGAAGTATTGAACTGTGTTGATTTCGTAACCTGCTTATTTTTCTCTCCCGTCCTAACTAATATCAGAGTGCCATCTAGGTTGAGGCATACACCTCTGTCTGCAAATAAGTGATGCCGGTAGAACCTAGACTTGTCGAAATATTGTTAGGGGGATTGATCGTTTCTTCTTCGTAGAGTAATTGTGATTGAAGTGTTTGCCGTGATAGTGCCTTAGTGGTTTCCATAGATGTACCGTTATAAATACCTTAATATCTTTACACTGAGCCTCGTTGCGTGTTTACTTGTCTTACTGTGAAGAATTGCCCTATATTGTATACTCCACATACTGCTTAACTCTTCTTGAGGGAAGTCTGACTGCTCAGCCACAGCTACCAAGTGAATCTGTGTGGTACAGACTGCTACCAAGTGGGTTTACTGCCAAACACCTGTAGTCCTAACTCTTTTGCAGTGGTCCCAGAGGGAACTGCACAGGTTTCCGCCTAACAGCCTACGGTTTCAAGAAAGATTCATCTAAGTTCTGAAGAAAGAAGAAATCAAGACAAGATTCCTTTTGAGAAGATAAAGTCAAAATTCTGAAGAAGAGAAGATCTGGTTGCTTAACAGTTACCTTCAAAATCTGAGCTAAGTACGATTTCTTATACAGCTTGCCATATTTAAAGACTACCCTTGCTTGGGAAAATAAACCTAATTTAGGATAAGCGATCCGGTTCTTAAAGAGTTAACTGTGCTGACTTTCTTTTGCGCGTGTGATTTTTGTTAAGAGGTTAGCCGGAGACTCTCTAACGTCATGTTTGTTTACCTCGCCAGATGCTTTGCTTGCACGGCTCCTGTGAAGCTGAGAAGATCAGCTGTGATGGTGCGAGCAGCTGATTTCAACAACAGAGTTATCTGGACTGCGTACTTGCCTACAGCGACGCGTTTCCTGAGGTGTGGTAGGGAAAAATCATACGGATTCCCTTTCCTCTGCGAGGTAAGCGAACTAGTTTTTTCCCTTCGGTACGAAGTACTTTGTTTTCTTTCCTGTTCCCGGTTACCGTGCCGACTGTAAATGAAATCCTTTTTTTTTTCCTGTTTGTATTTGGAATACGTTTGACTGCGCGATACACGCGGCGACTTGTAAAACTGCAGGAAGCAGTGTTTATGTTACTGGCATAAGCAAACAGATTGAACTTTGAAAGGCGCAGTACGCGCTGCCCCAGCAAGCAACTTGAAGGAGTTTCCTTTCATTTGAAAACAAGCAAATGAGTCGGCTCTCATACTAAGTGAGGACACTTTCCCAGAGAGCTAGTTGCATTAAATCTCTGCCCTGTCAGAAGGGCACGTATGCACAGACGCAGTGTGCATCTGCAGAAAGACTTTTTTGAAGCATTATTTTCACGCTGAACTAGGAACTTCATCTGCTAAAACCCATTTACCCTTTGAGAGCTAAAATTTGATGAACTTCTTGATTTATAAACAGAGTAGAGAGTCAAATGTTTTTTTGCCCAAGACTTGAATGGATACCTTTTTATCTGTGAATATGAAATCCTTTGTTGAGCATTTATAAGGAAATCCCAAGTTTCCAGTGGTAGATCTAAGTTCCAATGGAAAATACTTCATTAATAGTTTATTTCATTGAACACTACAACCCAGTATGAACAGGAAACTATGTGTGCACAACTAAGAACTCAATCCTGTTAAGACGGTTCTAAAATATCTAGTGTTTGCCTTTTGACCAGAACTATACCAGGTGTGAATTAAAGGGTACACATTTTAATTCTCTGAATAAGATACAGTAGAGCATTAGAGAATTTGGTTACAGCACAGTGCGCTACATCTTGGTTGGACTGTGGGGCTCAGCAGCTCCGGCGTTGGATTGAAGACAGGTCCTGACAGTAATAATGAACATCACACACTTTCACCACTTTGGTACTGTGACAAAGAAAATGCCTGCGAGGTGTGAAGGTCAGGCATATACCCTTAATTAGGGTCAGGCAGGGCTAATCAAGAGAGCACACCTGCAACCTGTAAGTGGTTTGCAGGTGCATAAAAGGAGGAGGGAAAAACAAGACAGAGCACAGGGAGACCTTAATCTGGAGCGAGCCTACAGAGGGAGTCGAGATGCTAAAGGAGGCAACCTGCGAGAACCTGAGAGACCGGGGACTGTGAATGCTGAAAGTCTAAGAGGGTCTGGCGAAGGAGAAACTGGATCTCTGTGGAGTTGGTGCATGAGGGAGCAGGGTGGCAAGAGAAGGAGCCATCCCTTTTATGAATTCAGCGAATGCTCATTCTCCAACGACGCTGCCGAGGTGCAAGAGTGTCATTGGGGTAGGAGAGAAACTTCTGACTGCAAGAAGCCTGATCGTTGGCGAGCGGGACCTGAAGAAGCCTACAGGGGAGCCCAGTGGGTGTACTGAAAGTCAATCCCCAGTATAACTTTGACTGCAAGCTTTCCCCTGAGGCCATCCCATTGTTGAACTGTGAAATACTGAAATACAAAGTAACAGAGTGGTTGCGTATTTGAATGAGTTACAAGAGATAAACTGTCGAAAGTCTCTGCGTATTCAAAGCACCTTTCAATTATTTGTAAGATAAGTAACAGAGTGGTTGCGTATTTGTTGTGTTATAAGAAATACGTTGTTGAAAGTCTCTGAATCCTTAAACTTTCAATTGTACCTGAGAATGATACTACAGTGATTGCGCGCCTCAGCGGATGAAGGGGACATACAAAAAGGGCTGCAGGATAATTAAAGCAGTGGTTTTGCTATGAAATGAAGAATGTTTTGATTATGAATACTTAAACGAAGTTTTTTGACAGAAACTTGTTAAAAGTGTGGGGAAGGGACCATCAGTGCCTTTCTTTTTGTTTAAGCTGCTTATGCTCGTGGGGAAGGGAACCTCATTATATTTTTGTTGAAAAGACTTATGGAACAAGCAATCAAAAGCCAATCAGTTTGAATGTGAGTCCAGCCTTGCGAGAGAAGCAAGGCCTTAAGGAAGCTGTAGTTAAAAGCAGCAAGTTTTGAATGTCAAACTACATAAACGTGCCACAGAGACGATTTTGAGTACTGCCATGAATGAAAGTCAAGTGTTTTGTAATCCATTTCAGGAGGGAACTGCCTTTGTTATATGAACTATCTTTGAAACGATGGGCAGGGAAACCCCAATGAGAAGAACCGTTTCTGTTTTGGTAAACTGTTTGGAACTCCTTTATGTGATTAACTGCTTGGAGAAGGAAGTTGAACTTTGGAATTAAGTTTTGAGCACTATTTTGTTAAGATCAGCATCCTTGCACATATTGTGAGGGCGAGCATAGGTTTGGATACAGACAGATATTTGGTTTTGGACTTTTAGACATAGACTATCCTTAGTTTACTTTAGTTAGGGAAATCCCACTTTAACATAGGGCAAATTAGGCGTCCTGACGTTTGAGTTAATAAAAGTTGTAAAACTTGAATCCTTTGTTGTCTGCGTCTTCTTCCATAATGCCAACCTTACACATGACACTCCACTGGGGAGGACCCAGCTGTCTGATATAAAAATGAGAAAGGACTCAATGAGAAGTGAAGCAGACATGAAGCCTGGCAGACCCGGGAAGTACGAAACTGGAAGCAAGAAGCTACGTCAGGGAAGCAAACCTCCATTCAGGAGGACGCCGACAGCAGGTTGCAGAAGTCCTTTTCAGACCGACGCAGAGCAGGCCTGACTGTAAGCTGGGAACTGACCTTGTGGCATGACCTTGAGGTGAACCGGGCGGTTCATTAACTGCACCGACCCCGCAGAGCCAAAGCAAGGCAGCGGCAGGTAATGAAACAAGAAGCAAGAAGAGCGTTCAGCAGGAACGCAGCGACCCAACACCTCAGGAAGAACCAGTGACGTGTCCCACCATAGAAGAGGTAACAGGAGTCACAGGAGACCCAGTAGGGGATTGGGGAAGGGTGCCAAATATAATCGTGGCATCAGGAGTGATCTACCTCATCTTAGTCTTTGTGCCAGAAATACTTAGTGTAAAGAAATCATCAGGAGTAGTCTCCCTCATCTCAGTCTTTGTCCCAGAAGTGCCGAATGCATTGGGCGTGATCTCGCCCATCTCAGTCCTTGTACCAAAGTATTGAATATAAAGATGGCATAAGGAGAAATCTCCATTGTCACAGTGATTGTGAAACCAATAAGAGAAGTGCAGAAACACTCAGGAGTAATCTCTCTAGTCCCAGTGATTCCAAAACCAATACGAGAAGTGAAAAATCATTCAGGAGTAATCTCCCTTGTTTCAGTGAGTGTGCATCTGATAAGAGAAGTACAGCAATACTCAGGAGTAATCTCCCCCGTCAGAGGGAACGTGAGATCAAAAAGAGAAGTGAAGAATCACTCTGGAGTAATCTCCCTCATCTCAGTAGTGGGGACAGGAATATTTCATGGCAAGAAAGCGTCTGGAGTAATCTTCGTGGTCTCCAGAGTTGTGACAGATGTACTGAATGTGGAGACCTTCCTCGTCTCAGTTATGCCAAAGTATTAAAAGAGAAGAATGCAGAGTCCAAGATGGGGGTTGGCAAAGGAGGACGTGTGTGAGCGTCTCTCCCCACCGGGCCGCAGTAAAAAGCAAGACAAATTTGCAACGTGGAAGCCTTTTCACATACCTCCACAAGCCCAGATGACGAGGAACCATTCACCGGAGGACGATGAAAACGGGGGGCCCATAACTAGGGAACAAATGTCTCTGGAGGCTGGGAACAGGATCACACTGCGGCAGCGACACCAGGGTGGAGGCGGGCCACACAGGAGAGAAGGAGAGGACCAGGGATAGCAGAGGAGTGAAATGAGGAGGAGCCAGAAGCAAGCACTGCCGAAGAGGAGAGTGAGCCCGCCGACCCGGAACAGAGCAGGAAGCAGGGCAACCTAGCAGGAAGCAGCGCAGCTGGTGGGCAGAGGAGAAGCCCCCTTGGAACGCAGGATCAGGCGGCCGGAGTGCGAAGAAGGGGAGGAGACACAGTAGGCTGGCCAGACCCGGGGAAGATACCAAAAGCAAGCGCATTTGGAGGGACAGAGGAGGAGCCTCCAATAGAACATACGCTCAGGAGGCCGGCGTAAGGGGAGAAAGCATTACAGGCAGACCGGAGTTGGGGAGAGCGCCACAGAGCACTATGGGGGCGCACCAGCTGAACAGGAGGAGGATTCGAGCCCGAGAACGCCAATACAGGTGGCACAGAGGACAGAGCCCCAAACGCCAAGAGGGTGTGCAAGGGGTCAATAGACAAGACCCCACAACAGGAAGGGCCCCTGAGGAAGCAACAAAGAGAGGGGAATGGCAGTGAGGGGTGCGAACATCCGGACCCCAAATAAGGGGAGAAATAGAGGGGGTGAGGTGTGTGCAGCAACGGGGAAGCACCCCATACACCAGGAGAGGAGCGGGGTGAAATAAACCACAACCCACCCCGTGAAGGACCTCCGTGGTCGCAGCAGGAGAGGGAGGGACCAGCGGAGAGGAGCCAGTCCTACCAGACCCCACACAGAAGGCGGCGGAGAGGAGGGGAGGGGAGAAGAGGAAGAATCAAGGGACATACCCCCAACGCCAGAAGGGGGTGCGAGGAGAGAAATAAACACAATTCACCCCAGGAAGGACCTCAGAGGCAGTGGCAAGAGATGGGGGAACAGTAAAGAGGAGCAAGATTCAGCAGACCACAAGAGGGGGCATCCAATAAAGAGCAGGGGAGGCTGCCCCCCCAACTCCCTCAATGCACCGATCATCAGAGGAAAGACAGGAGAGGAGGGGGGGCAATACCGGAACGAAACAATGGAGAGAGCCCCAATTAAAGAAACACCACCTGCGAGAGCAAAAGGGGAAATGAACTACGATTAGGGGTCCCATGAGAACGCAGAAAAGATAGTGTGAGCAGAAGAGGCGGAAGATAAGGAAATACACTCGAAGAAAAAAGGGCACATCGCAAGAGGCCCCAGCAGCACCCACATGTCAAAGACAAGAGAAAAGGCGGCGTCATCATCCCAACAGAGCCCACAGGGAAGGAAAGAGACGGGTATAAGACAGTTGTGGACAACAGGAAGCACAACAGCCCTCAGGAAAGGAGACACTGCCCAAAACCGGCCTGCATCAAACAGAGTAGAAAGTACGATGGCAAGCAAGGAGGACATGCAGAGCTGGTTTAAAAATTCCCAAATCAATTCTTGGCATCCTTCCAAACTCAGTTTGATTCATGGAAGGAGGAAATGAAGCAATCGCTCCAGGATCTACGAACGGATATGGCAAAGCTGGAAGAGAGAACGGACACACTCGAAAATATTGTACAGAACATGGAAGACGACTCACAAAAAAATGATAAAACGGTCCTAGCAAGCCTATCACAAAACCTCGAAATACAATGTGAGGACCTAGAGAACCGCTCAAGGCATGCTAATATACGAATTCAAAATCTTTCAGAAGCAGAGGAGGACAAAGATTTGAAAGGCACGGCACAAGAACTCTTCGCGGACATACTAGCGTTAGACAAGGAGAAACAAATTCAAATGGACAGAATCCATCGAGTAGGACCAAGAAAGACGAGAGAGCCATGTTAGTAGCAATGACGTCCTACAACCAAAAGGAACAAATCCTGAGGAAAGCTAGGCAAGCAGGGCAAGTGAGAATAAATGGTGATGAGGCGCGTCTATATCAAGACTTGGCACAGACTATGCTCCTAAAAAGGAAACATGGGTCCTGCAGTGTAATTTTTGGCAAAGAAACAGATAAGGTACAAATGGACATTCCTGTTCGGCCTCCTATTCACAGGGAGGGACGGATTCACAGAATAACTACATGTGAGGAAGGTGAGCGGATTGTGAATATACAAAGCGAGGGGGCGAGACCATAGACGAAAGACAAAGTGAAGGATCAAGTCGCAGGATATCCATGGGAATGGAAAACAGTAACAAGGAAAGGCAAATGAGGAAGCAAAACATGAGAAGATGTAAAAGGGGGAAAAAGGAATCATAAACTCCAGGTGGGGGAGAGGAAGGTGAAGGAGGAGAGGAGGTTAAGAGTTACCCTGGATGAGGGTAAGGCAACAACACGTACCATAAGAATGCGGCCCGAGGGGAGGGGGGCGCTTCTTGGAACATTCAAGTGGGATTTAGGAATCCCCACACGGTTATCTCTGGGAAGTATTGAGGGCCAGGTGGTACGGACATCCCGTTTGAGCACACATAGGAACCTGGACCCTCCTCCGGGAGTAGTTAGGAGGTGAGGGGGGATTTCAAGAGGGGAGTTCTGGTTGACAAGTTGGGGAACGTTGGGGAGGGGGAGGGAAGGGAGGAGCGTCACATACAGGCGCATCAAAAGAAGGGAAGGAATGAAACTAATAAAATTGAGATGAAAGATGTCAAAATACTAACGTACAACTTAAGGGGTCTAAATACCCCGGTAAAAAGGAGAAAAGTAGATCAGCAGCTAGCGGGGGAAAAACTCAATATACTCATGCATCAAGAAACACACATAAGGAAACAAGATAAATGGAAGTACAAAAAGGGTTCACACAAATATATCAAGCCAATGCAGGTGAGAGAAAAGCAGGGGTGCTGATAGCAATCCATGATAGGCTGGGATCACAAGTCAAGGCCTTTGACTTGGACAAGGAAGGAAGATATGTATTCCTAAACATAGAATTTAGGGGCCAGGCACTGACGCTAGCGTCAGTATATGCCCCAAACACGGGACAATATGGATATATAAGGGGAATCATAGCACAGCTAGAAAGTTTTGCCAAGGGGTACATCATTTTAGCTGGAGGCTTTCACATGGCCAGGGTCCCTGGACAGGATAGGAGTGGGAACAACACTCAGAGCACTCAAGGACCCTCCAAAGCACTTTGACGAAAGATGACCACACTGGGCCTCCATGATGTTTGGATGATAAAAAGAGGGCAGGACAGGGGTTCACACACTACTCTCATGTACACTCAACGATGTCACAGATAGACTACGTATGGGCTTCTACAGGATTAGTGGGAAAAGTGAGCGACATAGACATAGGAACTATCTCCCTATCTGACCATGCACCACTGTGGATTACCATGAGATGGGGGAAAACAAAAGGGGGCCTGTGGAACTGGAAACTCCCCACCGACCTCCTACACAATCCATTACAGAGCAAGCTCATAGGGGAACAGATGATGCAATATTTTAGAGAAAACTAATCAGAAGAGGTCTCGCAAGAAATAATAAGGGAAGCCTTCAAGGCAGTGAAGTGGGAGAATGGAAGACCAGGCTCCCGCCCTTCCCCTCTCGCGCTTGGCCTAAAGGATCACGGCCCAGGCACCCGCCACGAAAAGAGTTTGCCCATTTACCAGACGACCAAATACCCTGGTACAGGAACATACGGATGTGTCCATCTGCCTGCCCAGCAGCCCGCCCTGTCCATGCCGACACCTGCGGCACGGATCAACTAGACTAAAACCTACACGTCGTTAGAGATGCCATGACGACCTGACCAACGGTCAGCACACCTGTGCAAATATACACACCGGACACTCCCGCACCAATCTACACGAAGAATATACTCAGTGCTATGACGTAGGCGACAGACATACTCACGGACGTGCATCTTTATTATTTTCCACATAGGCTCTCAAAATGCAGAAACGCAAGACGCATCATGAACTCATCTAAAGAGCTTGCTTACGCTTCTCCTAAAACCAGGTGCCATAATGAGAAATATAACGAAGACACGATACTGGGGATAAGACAATATGATACTATAACCTAAAGCGCCTGTGCACCAAACGGTTCCACCTATACACCAGGCCCAAGTAGGCCGCAAGCAAGAGCTTCCATGGACGTCAAAAGAACAAGAGTCAGGTTGCTGATCCTGCAGAATGAGCCCGGCGAAAGCAGACAGCCAAGGTCGCAATGTTGCAAACCCACATTCCGAAAGCAGACAATCAAGGGCACGATGTTGCAACCTCGCACGCCGCACACCAACGTCAAAGTCACACCTGCAAATTAAACCAGGCACACAGTGGGAAAACAATATTAATTGTGCAGAATTCTGCCTCAAACACGGTCCCACCTCACGTGACCAAGCCGAACCTGACAGGATGCCAAGGCCAGAAGAACGGAGGCGTCTGGATCCCTCGTTACAAGACACAGGCAGATACAATTAAAAGGCTCAATGGACATCTGCGACAGTGGGAGTAGTCGGCCTTCCAGCTTATGAATAAGTCCTCACATTGTCTGCACGTACTCATAGTAAAACATTGTTGCAAATGACAGGTGCACCGCGAGCTGGGAACAGCGATGGTCCCAGACTTGGAGGCTCGCGAGCGCACCAATCAGAACATGGGGCTCTTATCACTGACGCCATTAACATTAACCAATCATCAGGGGTCTTCATGTAACAATTCTCATGTATCTAATTGTAGGGACAACCCAGGTATATCACCTGACTAACCCTTGACCACTAACACTGTTCTCTATACGTATGCTATACTAACCCTACCACTCGAGCAACCAATTAAGAGTGGCGATAGGTTTTTGGCTAACTTTCCAAGGTGACGCAAGTAGCGCGTCATACTAAGGTAAAAAGGGCCTGCGAGCCCCACGATTGTGTGTGTGTCAGGACGGACACGTACGATCCTTGACCCATCCCTGCCGTTTTGTCTAATAAACAGCAGAGTCACCTTGCTTCTTGCGTGTGTCTCATACTCTATCTCTTTTGGGATATACGGGAGGAGTTGGGGCCTCCCTGCCCGGAGGTCTGCGGACGGCCCAGCCGACCCCGGCAGAATTTCCCCCCGACAGCAGTGATGAGAGGGAACCTAATATCCTTAAAGGCGGGCAAGGGCAAACAGAGAAGGCAGTGGAAAAAAGAACTGGAGGCAAAATTAAGAGAGATACAAAAAGAAATGACGAAGAGCACAAGCAACAAATTAAGGAAAGAGGAAAGCACTGAGATACACCCAGGGTCAGCTCGAGACACTAAGGACAAGGAAAGCAGAGAAGGCCCTATTATATCTGAGACAATGGCACTATGTGAAGGCCAACAACACAGACCGACACCTGGCCAGGCAATTAAGGCAAAAGAAGGGGATACAAACAATCAGGGGCAGGAAAAGACAATAAATGAAGATATGGGTGAGATATTCAGGGAATTCTATCAGAAACTATATACATCAGATAACCCTACAGAAGAGCTACAAGAAGAATATCGAAGAGGATTCCCCATGTCACAAATAACAAACGAGGAAACGGCAGGCCTGGAGTGGGCAATAAGGGATGAAGATGTCAAAATAGCCATACGCGACTTGCCAAAAAATAAAGGCCCAGGTCCCGATGGATACACAGCAATATTCTATAATAAAATATGGCGACATCCTGACCCCAATCCTCACGAAACTGTTCAATACATCCAAATTTGAATTGTAAAGCGCACTACAGCCCATGGGCATCGAGGCGCTGTTGCAAGAAAGTGTCTTAGTTACAGGCAATAGGCTTAGCTCATGGTTTACAGGGAGCAAAGGCCTAGCAGGGTGCATTGTGTTTCCACTGTAGTACATTAAGCAAACAATAGCATTTCGACAGCTTTCCTAAAAACTGTTTTTCAAAACTTTATTTATACATTTAGGACCTTACAGAAGAAATAGAGCATAATACCATATCTCAAATGTACAAGGTGATACTTATTCACCCATAATTTCCAAAATTAATCTTTAAGAAGTGAAGTAACAGAATGGAACAGAATACAGGGAGTAATGCGACAAAAAGTAAAGGAAAGAAATAAAATGAAAAAGCAAACACAAAAACAAAGTAAAATAAGAACCCTAGAACACGATCAAATATTTTAAGCGTAGAGATCAGTAAATGCACCCCACATCCTCTCATATTTATCAAGTTGATCTTTTGCCTTAAAGGATATTTTCTCCCTCTTGGACAAAAGGGACAAATTCAGCAACCAGCCATCAATGTTGGGAGAGGTATCACTTTTCCAAAATTTCAAAAGAGCTCTATATATCCAAAACATTTTACTTGAGGTCAAACCAATATTTGAAGGCAGTAAACCTAACACAGCAACAAGTGGATCTCTGGGTATAGAGAGATCCAGAACCAACTCCAACCTCTGAAAAACACCATCCCAGAATAATTGTATTTTACCACAGAACCACAACATGTGGAGTGTAGTGCCCACCTCCCTATTACAGTTCCAACAACAGTCCACATTACTCAATTTACTCATTCTCATCTTCCATGGGGACCAGTATAAATAATGATTAATTCTTTGTTGTGTATATCTCAAATCTAAATCCACTTTGTATTTATCTGGACCTGCACATATGCGGCTCAAATCCATATCCAACAATGTGCAACCTAAATCCGAATCCCAATTCTCTCTAACGTGCCAGCGGAGGGAGTTCTAGTTGGTTGCTGGAATGACTGGAAAGCTAGTTCCTCCTGCGCAAGCCCTAAGCGTCTTAGGGTAGACTGATAGCCCTAATAAACCTGGACGCCAACCTTTACCTGAAAATACTAGCCAATAGGTTAATCCATCTCCTACCAAAGATAATAAGACAGGACCAATCCAGCTTCATTCCAACCAGACAAATGTTCAATAATACCAGTAGAATATGCCACCTCATAGAAAAAATTGAAATGAGACAAAATCCGACGATTCTAATATCACTGGATGCAGAAAAGGCATTCGACAGGGTCGAATGGACAATGCCGGTTAAGATGATGAAACATATGGGGCTAGGTGAGAATTATATTAGCATGGTAAGAGCCAACTATGCAACACCGTCTATATGCATAACTCTAAATGGCATAGTAACAGACAGTCGCCCTGGGACTGGGAACAAAGCAAGGCTGCCCTCTATCCCCGCTCTTCTACGCCATATTTTTTTATATTTGTTTTTGTATAGCGCTGAATGGCCCGACGGCCTCAGAGCGCTCACAGGGACAAACAGAACACTTAAGGACAAGAAAGAGCTGGCAGAGGATGGGATTTTCCAGGCAGTAAAAAAGAAGGGAGTAAAAGACTACTCTGTTCCCTCGTCAAACAGCCAGGTCTTAAGCTGCTTTTTGAATGTATTAATAGATCCTCAGTTTTTTAGGGAGAGAGGAAGCGAGTTCCAGACCTTAGGGGCCCAGAAATTAAAGTTGGTGCTGCCAACTCTTTGTAAAAGTTGACAAGGTTGGAATAGGTCCCGATAGTTGTTGAAGAGCAGGTTTCTCCTAATGGGAGCTTTATTTATTTTGTTTGTCCGAGAGGTATTTTGGCGCAGTACCAGATATACATCTATATATCTAGAGCTGCTACTCATCAGAATACGAGAATCAACCCAACTGACGGGAATAGAAATGGTGGGCAAGTCACATAAAATAATAGCATTTGCAGACGATATGCTAGTCGCCCTATCGAATCCTGAACAATCACTACCAACCCTAAAAAAAGAATTGGAAGACTTCAGGGAAATCTCTGAACTAAAAATGAATAAGCAGAAATCGGAAATGCTGAACCTGTCAGCAGACTCAGAGGTAATAAAATAGATTAGAGCAAAAAACACAACTGAAGCAAGCCAACAAAGGCATAAAATACCTTGGAATAACCCTTGCAAAGAAATTAGAACAATTATAAAGGGGAAAATTACCCCCAACTATTGGAAAAAATCAGAACAGACCTGATGAAATGGAACCTGTTGCTGGTAACTTGGTGGGGCCGAATAAAAATGGTGACGCTGCCAAGACTAATGTACTGTTTCCAAGCGCTACCAATTAGAGTCTCAAAGTCCTTCTTTAGCTCCCTGAATAAGGCCATATTAGCATACATATGAAAGAAGAAGCCTCCCAGGATAGCAATGACAACACTGACGTGCCCTAGGACCAAAGGAGGGCTGGCTTTTCCACATTTTGCAGATATTATGAGGCAGCACAATTAAGGAGAGAGTGGCTGGGGGGTGACCAACACAAAATACGGGCGTGACAGAACAAGGCGGTCGCAAGAACACCCCTACAGAGACTCCTGTGGCTAGACAAAAACAAGAGACACCCTAACAAAAAGAGAAGTGAGATAATAGGAGTAGGCTTAGACATCTGGGAAGAGGCAATTGAGAAGGGAGCTCTCTCCACGAAACCCTCACCATTCTCCCCTCTGTTTGGTAACCCAGAATTCCCTACGGGGATGTAAAAGGAAGTATTCAAGAAATGGGAAAAAGCAGAATGCCTGAAAATAAGGGACATGTACCAATGGCAAAAACGTAGATCCTTCGAGGACTGCACCCAGGACCTAGGTTTGGAGGAAAGGGACAGATTTAAATACAATCAATTGAAACACTGGCTAAGTACCCCAGCAATAAAAGAGGCAGCCACTAGACAACTGACATCCTTTGAACAATTTATCCTAACGGATTCAGGATCAAAAAGCCTAGTCTCAGATTTATACAAACACGTGAACGACCAAGTACAGTCGACATACATGAGGAAAGGGGGAGAAACATTAGGAGAAACAATTCCAAAGAAACAATGAGAATATCTGTGGAGCCTAATCCCGAAACTAACCAAATCCATCCAACTCAGGGAGATGTGGATCAAAGTGACGTTACAATGGCACTACATGCTGGAAAGAATCCATAAGATGTTCCCTCAAATGTCCGACCTATGCTCTAGAGGATGCAACGCGCTCGGAGACTGACAGCACATATGGAGAAACTGCCCTAAGCTAAAAAGTAGTCTGTTGAGAGGTCAGGCAACAGATGCTGGAAATATACCAGGGCATAGACCAACTGGGGGACACATTTTGGATGTGTGGCATATGGGAACCAAAAGCGGGGACACCAATGAAAATTCAGAGGCGGGGCATGACTACCCTATTAGTAGCAAGATGGCTGGTGATTGCACAAAAGTGGAAACAACAAACACCCCCAACGACGTACGAGTGGTTGCAGAAAGTCTGGAACTACTTAGCACTTTAATTGGTAACCTATAAAATCCAAGGAGACCACAGAAAATTCCAACAGGAATGAGGCCCAGTGCTGACTTATCTACAAAGTGACTATATGGCTCAATGGTGCCCACACAAGATAAGAATATTGGACATCCTATGAACCCTTATGTGCAAATGAGCGGGGAAGGTGACAGACACAACCTCTGGTGGCGAAGGGGTGGTTAGTTTGGAGAAGTTACAAGTTATGTTATCCATGTTCTATATAATGTCAAAACTAATTATTTTTTTTTTTAAAAGAAAGAAGAATGCATCAGGAGTAGTTTCCCTCAAAGCTCTAGCCTCAAGAGGGACACTAAGGCCAGAGAGTACCATGAGAAAAATCCCCTTTGGCAGAGTGTTAGACAGAACAAAGGGCACTATAGGAACAGTTCCCCTTGTTCTTACCAACAAGAAGATGATAAAGAAAAGCAAGCAATAACTATTGGAAACCAAATGAGTGTATGGCCTTAAGCAAACCCTAAGAGAAGCCTGGGAGGAATTGCAATAATTGTTGAATCAGAAACTAAAGGCAAAAGGTTACCGAACAGCAGCCAAGAAACTGACCAAGATAACCAAGAGAAGGTTCTTGTTGCTGAACTTTTGGGCCAGGAATCTCCTGGTGTTTTCCAAGAGTGCAGAAACTGAACTGTTACCAAAGACTAACTGAAATATGCCCATCGGGCTGATTCCATTGAACCAGGAGACAGGAGTCATTCTCCTGGAAATATTTCTGTTAATGGCTTTTGTTAGTGGTAGGGCTAGAGTAGGCTAGGTTGGACAGAGGACAGACACTTTTGAGTTTGACAACCAACCTGACAACGAGCACCCCAGTTATTCTTTAGTTAGGTTGGGAAACCCCTTTATGGATGGGAAAGATAGCCCTTTTTCATTATTATTTAAATAAAGATCACAGTGGAAATGTCACCCCTTTGTCCGACTCCTTACTCCGGCACGCCCCAACATTATAGTCGGTCAGATAGCACAGCGAGTAGAGCACTTGCTTTGACATCCGTGCAGAGCCTGCCGATGCAGCAGGGGTGTTGCTAGGTCTGGAAATGATCCGGGGCTATGCTAATTTTGGGACTGTCGGTAGCTAGCCTTTTTGGTTGTAACCCCAGAGCTTCTATATGGGGCTACAACCAAAAGACCCAGGGCTAAATCCCCCTCAGCCCGCCCCTAGCAACAGCTCTGCAATGCAGGTTCGAATCCCAGCAGGACCAAACTCAGCCTTTCATCCTTCCGAGGTCGATAAATGAGCACCACACACTGTGGGTAATAATAAGCAGCTCTCAGATACAGAGGGGCAATTGATTGATTGATTGATATTTTATTTCTATCGCGCTCGTACACAAGTGTTTCAGAGCGCGACAAGGCAAGGGAGGGGAACAGGGGAGAACAAAACAGCGATCTTACTAGGCCCAGTGACATTGAGAACGCGCAAGTGCATGGGAGAGGGGGGAGGGGAAAAGTGCATGGAAGGGGGGAGAGGTGGAAAGTGCGAAGCAGAGGAGAAACAGATAAATAACAATAAATAAATAATAAAGGCAACAAACAGTGGTAATGCAGCCAGCAATTTGCAAGTGCTAGGTTTAAGGCAGCAGACAGGGTAGGTCTGATAAGTGCAGGAAGAAAAAGGGAGGGCTGTATGGGTACAGATACAGACCCCAGTGCAAGGGGTGGCTCGGAGGCAGTGCGGGAGCGTGGCAGGATGAGCAGGTACCTGGGCCCAACAGACAGAGGGTGGCCAGGTGCACGGTGCCAAGAGAGAACAGATCAGCAGGGGAGAGGGGGAGCGAAGACAGAAGAAAAGAGGAAGGTTTTGAGGTGCTTCCGGAACTGGAGATGGTTCTCCTCAAGTTTTAGAGTGACAGGGAGGCTGTTCCAGAGGGAGGCCCCAGCCAAAGACAGAGATCTACCCCAAGCTTGTTTCTTAGAAAAACAACTGACCCTGAGTGAATTGGAGGTAGAGGAGCGAAGAGCTCGAGAGGGGAGGTATTTGCGGAGGGATAGCTGAAGGTATTTTGGACCCAGGCCCCAGAAAGCCTTGTGGACAATGCAGAGGGTTTTTAATTTAATCCTTGCATCCACTGGGAGCCAGTGGAGAGATTTCAGAGCTGGAGAGATACGAACCCAGGGCAATGCCATTTATGCATTTAAAAATAATGCAGGCTATCTTAAATT
This sequence comes from Ambystoma mexicanum, assembly GCF_040938575.1. Taxonomy (NCBI): domain Eukaryota; kingdom Metazoa; phylum Chordata; class Amphibia; order Caudata; family Ambystomatidae; genus Ambystoma; species Ambystoma mexicanum. Next base: position 878,553,533 of record NC_090924.1, on the reverse strand, counting down.
TAATACGGTCAGCAATTGAGAGCCAGTGTAGCTCTCTCTGATAAGACGATACATGGGTAAATTTACCTAATTTAAATATCAGTCTGATGGCCGCATTCTGGGCTCTCTGAAGTCGCTGAAGTTGTTTAGAAGGGATGCCCATCAGTTGACTGTCACAATAGTCAAGGTGGGCGCTAGTTATCGCCTCTACCACAGCGGTACGGGCCTCTATGGGAATGTAAGGAAGTGCCTGGCGTAGCATTCTCAGAACAAAATAACTGCTTTGGTCTTTGCTCCCACCTGTGTTTCACTCCCCAGGTCTTCTTGCCATATACATCCCAGATTTTTAATTTTTGAAACAAATTGTACATTTTTACCCAGCAGTGTTGGAACAGGCAGTTTTTTAGCAGCTGTCAGCAAATGCTTAGGACCGAATAATATAAGTTCGGCCTTAGCAACGCGAAGCTGTAAATAGTTCTTTGACATCCAGCTGTTTACCTCTGTCAAACATTGCTCCAGTTTGCTAAACGCTTCCTGGAAGTTAGTAATTCGTAGAAAAATCTGGGTCTCATCGGCATATGAATGGAAGTCCAACCCATACCGTTTTAGGATTTCCAAGAGCGGTCGAATATATAGATTAAACACTAATGGTGGCAGAGAGGATCCCTGTGGAACTCCACAACTTAGACAGATGAGGTTCGACAAAAACTCTCCCAGTCTCACACGCTGCTGACGATTAGTCAAAAAAGACTTAAACCATTTCAATGCTGAGTCCAAGACTCTTCCTACCTCCTGTAGTCGTTCTAGGAGGATTTCGTGATTCACTGTATCAAAGGCCACAGACAGATCCAACATCACCAAAAGTGTAAGCTCCCCCTGATCTGCGGCCGTCAATAGTTCATCTTGTACTACTAGGAGGGCTGTCTCCGTTCCGAATTTTGGTCGGAATCCTGATTGGATTTTATCTAGCAATAATTAATATTCAACAAACTCCTGGAGCTGTTTGGTAACCACCTTCTCAAGAATTTTAGCTGACCAGCACAGTCCTGCAATGGGACGATAATTTTGCAGAACCTCTACGTCCAGTGATGGTTTTTTTAATAGAGGTGAAACTATAGATAACTTTAAGCTCTCCGGAACAGTCCCTGTTAACAAAGACTTAAGGTGGTGATAAATGGAGTCAGTTCATGCGCCAATATTTTGGCTACATAGGCTGGTAGGGGAGAGAGGGAGTCGATTGTAGGTTTAAGAGTGGTAATAAGTTGACAAATATCTTTTTCAGTGACTGAATGAAAATCAAACACAGATAAAGAGATCTGATTTTGGAGACTATCAGATTTTAATACCGCAGGATTTGTTGTACATAGCGATGGATTCACACATCAGACTAGATAGTCTGTTCAATATACTTCCTTATTTTTTATATCTTATCTACAAAGAAAGAGTTGAACAGATTAGCTCGTGCTTCTGTAAAATCAGGTACTGAATTTTTACAATCAGGATTACAAAACCTAGATATGATGGAAAACATTTCTCTCGGTTGATTACTGGCAGACTGTAGTTTTTTCCCCCAAAAATCTTTCTTGGCCGAAAAAATGATGGCCCACTTATATTCCAATAGGGCATTTTTGGGTTTAATTCGATTTTCTGGAGTAGGCTTTTTAAACCATATCTGACTGGTTCTGCCAACTAACCTACGTAGTTCTTGTAAATTGGCTGAGAACCAAGGTTGAGAGACTTTCTTAGCTTTTGCTTTCTGCAGAGCTATTTTATTACATATGGCGCTCAGAACCGAGAATCCCATAGTAAAAAACTCCTCACATGAGGCTGTAGAGTCAATAGAATCAAGAGACCTAGAGATTTCAATGCCAGCGATTTTATCTAGATCTCTGGCTTTCCGAGAATAGGAAGCCTGTCTAGTCTTAGTGTTAGGATTAGCCTGGTTGGACATTTTCAATACAAAAAATTTGACAAAGTGGTTCGACCAATATACTGGCATAATGTCCTTCATAATTGTACGTCCATCCCGTGTAATGACCACATCCAAACAGTGGCCCTTAGCATGCGAGGGATTGACGCCCAAAGGATAAAGGTCATGGGCATTAAGTAAATCCCAGAGTTCTTTAGAATCTGGTTTTGTTTGGTCATCCAACCATATGTTCCAATCGGCCACCAAGAGCAACTCTTTATATTTACTCCCTTCACCGCTGAGAAAAATGTCTAAATTTTCTAAAAACTGTTTACATGGGCCAGGTGGTCTATATGCTAGTACTAAATGGATAATAGATTTAGAGGATAATAAAGAACTGGTGCATCATTAAATGGTGCATCATTAAAATGGACACACAATTGGACAGACTATTTCCAAAACCACCCATTATTGCATATAAGAGGGGCCGAAAATGTCAAAGACCACCTGGTCAAAGCGGAAAATTGATCACCCAATTCAATGAATGAAGAATACAACCTGAGTTCCTTTCTATAACGGAAAGTCAACGGGATAACGCACTTATGCACACACCTTACTATGTGAAATGTAAAATATGCATGCTTAGTAAATACTTCTCAATATGATGACAACACATAATGTCTACAAATTTTATTGGAAATATTATGATAACAGAAAATTTGGGAATTGTATTTACTTTGTCTGAAAAATAGACTATGAGCATGACTATGACATCCTTAATCTCTGTATGAGGTTGATCTTGCTTATCAGAATCATTGAACTGGTTATTATTAACCAGACTCTAAATAAGTTAGCATGAATTAGAGACCACTTCACATGGACTCTAAGAGATCATTTGAATTGGTATTTGGGACATTTCCAGGCAACAGGCTTTGCCTCCAATATAATTTACACAAGCACATGTTAGAATCAGATTTTATTTGCCCTCTTGGCATTTCTAAAATGGATTCATTATAACCTTGATGGATTTTATTTTAATAGACTATGTTAAGCTTCTAACCATTTTTACAAATAAAATATTCAACTTAGAGAATTTGAATTTTGCTGCCCTTCCAGTATCCTCGATAGAGCTTCATTAAAATATAGTTCTGACTTCACTTCACTAGAATATGCTTATTATGCTCAACTTCCCATGTACTTGACATTAATGGACTAACATATTATTGGCATTTCATTACGTTCCCTAACATTATCAGAAACACGCTGAGTGTTGTGACTAGTTACTAACAATGTCCAATCATCTACTACATGCCAAATTATTATTAGGAGCTAATTATGTATTTACACATTATGTAGAACTAAAAAATATACCTAGCACCCGATTGTAAACAAAGTGACGTCATTGCATAATTGTGTGATGACGACACGCCATTACTCTAATAACAGCGGCTATTTTGTTTTTGCCGTTTTGCATGGCTTTCAAGACACAGAGCACACACTCCAGAACCCTTATACAGGTAAGACAACGTTTTTTGTCTTTGTGAGTAATTCCAACTAAGGGAAAACTAGCTAATTAGCTATAATAATAATACACACCAGAAATATATCTTTAGCTGAGGATTTATCAATACACTTCATGCCAATTGAATATTGAGATCCAGGGGAGACCTACCATTCACCCACTACAAAGAACATATGGTAAGGACCGTCTACCTATTAAAGACTATACAGTTAGACTAAGGATTATGAAATAGTTAAAATAGGCTATCTACTCATATGTTTACAGGTTATCTAGCTAAAGGCATATCTACTATACTTATAACACCGCTCCAGCGAGCAAGTCCCCACATTACTGTGACTATAACAAAATCAGTTAATTATTGGGACCATTTTTTAATTTGAAGAATTGATGAGAAATGTTAGCATTTTTTAGACCTATTTTTAATATGCAATTTGGTACTTCTTTGGACTCACCTTAGTTTTTTCGGTTTTCTTTAGGACCGGCCTGTTGGGAGCACACCTTTAAAGTATAAGGAATTACAAATATAAGCAGATCACACATCCAGGTGATTATAAGGATCAAGCCATTAAGACATGACAGATAGAAGTTTCAGTATAATGATAACTAATAATATCTATCTATAATACTTTGTAGATATACTGTGAAGAAAATTGCGGGTAGATTACTTCTGAAGAAGGGGATACTATTGCCCCGAAACGCGTCAAGTAAAAGGCATCCAAGGATACCCTTAACACATATGACTAGTATTAATGGACTATTATGTTATATATTGTTGTAACTTGAGTGTCGTGTAGATATGTGAGACCTCCGTCCCCAAGTGCCGCACAGGGAGAATGACAGATTCACTCTCTATGCAACCTTTGAGGCCACAGGTGGCAAAAAATCCGGAACCGCAAAGTACTGGAAGCCCCACGGAAGCTGTGAAGGAAAACAGCGTTAAGTACCAAGCAAGCAGGGTAATGCACACATAGCCAAAAAACAGGAAGGATCTTACCAGGAATTGACAGAAGGAGGAATTCCGGGGCTCACGTAGGCAAAGGTCCCGAATCGGAGACGCTTACTGGTAGTCACACCAGACCCCACCTCGGGGAGACCTGCAGGCAGGACTGAACCAGATTCTGTGAAGAGGGGTAATCCACAAGAAGTCTGTGACAACAATCCAGGGTCGAGAGCCAAGGGTAGCAGTCCAAGCTGACGGAACAACGAAAAGGCGGGATCCAAAAAAGAAGTCTGTGACGACGATCCGAGGTCAAGAGCCAAGTGTATCAGTCCAAGCCGGTAAAGCACAGATAGAGCGTAATCCAAAAAGAGTTCCGAGAAGAGTTAGCCGGGTCCAAGATCAATCATGAAACAGGGTAAGAATCGCAGGCCAAACAGGGTCTCCGAGAAAACAGCTGTGAAGCGCGGTACTGAAGCACTTCACTACTTAAGTACCGTTTGCTTCCTGGTCACGTGATCGCGAGTTCAGGTCACGTGATCGCGAGTTCAGGTCACGTGTGATCGGATAGGCCCAGCAACACGATGCGAGGAAGCGACCTTGATCTTCTGATGGCCTAATCTCCACGGGAACTGCCAATGGAGGAACGGTCGCAGTCGTGACTGTGGAGTGGTAGCGTGAAGCTGCTGCTGTATCTGTGTGCGAGTCAGCCTGGACCGCCAACGTGAGCCCTGGAAGGTAAATGGGGGGTGTATTCGGGCCGAGGGGGACCTGGGATCACTGGTGGGTTGGATGGAGGGCATGACAGAGCCCCCCCCCCGCAAAGGCCCACGACCGCGTGGGCAGGAAGGATGCTCCCGATGGAACTGAGCAACCAACCGGGGGGCCCGGACATCCGAAGCCGAGACCCAAGACCGCTCCTCCAGACCGTAGCCCAACCAGTCTACCAGGTACTGCAACTTGCCCCTATGGAGACGGGAACCCAGAATACCGGAAACCTCAAAGACATCAGGGGCATCCAGGGACACCGGGGCAACCGGGGAACGGAGGCGGGAGGAGGCAGGACAAGGTTTGAGGAGAGACGTGTGGAAAACAGGGTGAATCCGCCAAGAAGACGGAAGCACAAGGCGATAGGCCATTGGACTGATGACTCGGGAAACCACATAAGGGCCCACAAAACGAGGCAGAAGTTTCCGACAACCCGCTAAACGGAGATGCCGGGTGGACAACCAGACCCGGGAACCCACAGCATATAACGGGGCAGAACTACGTTTCGAGTCAGCGAAAGCTTTCATGGATCACCAGGCCTCCTGGAGGTGAACCACGGTCTGGGCATGGATAGAGGACATATCTCTAACACAGGCAGCTGCGGCTGGGTTGACAGAAGAAGAAGAGTCAGGAACGGGGAGAACACGGGGGTGTTGGCCACACAAAGCGTAAAAGGGGGAAGAACCGGTGGAGGAATGCACAGCATTATTGTAGGCGAATTCAGCAAAGTGAACGAACTGCAACCAGGTTGCTTGTTGTTGCAGCGTCAAACAACGCAGGTATTGTTCCATGGATTGGTTGGTTCTCTCAGTTTGACTGTCGTTCTCAGGATGGTAAGCCGAGGAAAACCGTACATCAATACCAAGCAACCTGGTCAAGGCATGCCAGAACCGGGACGTAAACTGGGACCCCCTATCAGAAATGAGCACAGAAGGCAGACCAAAGAGACAGAAGACAGATTCAAAGAACAGCTTGGCCAACATAGGGGCAGACGGAATACCCCGGCAGGGGATGAAACGGGCCATTTTGGTGAAAGTATCAACCACCATCCAAACTATGTCGTAACCCTGGACCCTAGGTAAATCAGTCCCAAAATCCATGGTCAATGTGTGCCAGGGCTTGGGTGGTATAGGTAGTGGTTGTAAGAGGCCAAGCGGATGACCCCTGCGGTGTTTACTTTGAGCACATACTGCGCATGTGTTTACATAGCAGACAACGTCTCGTTTCATGGATGGCCACCAACACCAGCGTTTCAGTAGGTCCAGGGTACGGATCTGGCCTGGGTGGCCGTTGAAGGGGGCGTCATGAGACCATTCCAAAGCCAGATTTCTGGTATCAGTGGTAGGCAGAACTAGGCGATTCTGTACATATGGTAGCACGTCACAGTACACTGGGTCCCATTCGGATAGCTGCTCGGGATGTTGCTGAACCCAAGTACAGATTGCGTCCAGCAATGCCAAAGGAGGTGTACATGTGCATACAACGTTCTCATGAGACAAGAGAGTGTCGGGAAAGATAGGTAGCGAAATCCCCCCAGGGGAACGAGACAGCGCATCGGCTTTACCGTGCGTCAGACCAGAACGGTGTTCAATTTGAAAGTCGAAGGCTGCAAAAAACAGGTGCCACATGACCTGCCTGCTGTTCACACATTTCAGGGAGGCCAGGTCCTGTACATTTCGGTGATCTGTAAACACAGTGATCCTGTGTTTGTCCCCCAACAGATGGTGTCGCCAAGTGCGAAAGGCATCCATCACCGCCAGAAGCTCCTTCTCGGTTACAGTATAGTGGGCTTCCACGGAGTTGAATTTGCGGGAATGGAAGGCCACAGGGTGTAGGTGTCCAGTAGCGGAGCAGACTTGTGACTAAACTGCCCCTAGCACAAAAGAGGAGGCATCTGCCTCAACAATGAAAGGCAGGTCAGGATCAGGATGCTGGAGGACAGGGTCTGTGGTGAAGGCGTTTCTTAGATCCTCAAAAGCTTGCTGATGTACCTCCAGCCATTTGAAAGGGACATGTGGACTGGTGAGGGAGGTGAGAGGTGATACTATGGAGGAGAAGCCAGAGATAAAACGCCGGTAGAAGTTGGCAAAACTGAGAAACGACTGTAATGCCTTCAGGGTCTGCGGGGTCGGCCATTCTAGGATCGCTCGAACCTTGGAATAATTCATCGCCAAGCCACCAGGTGGGATGTTGAACCCCAGGAACTCGATATTGGTCACATGAAATTGGCATTTCTCAGGTTTCGCATAGAGCGAGTGTTTTTGTAACCAGGACAGTACTTCTCGAACATGTTGCACATGTTCTTCTAGGGTATGGGAAAAGATGAGGATATCGTCAAGATATACAACCACGTATATGTCCAATATGTCACAGAACACATCATTCATGAAGTGCTGGAAGGTGGCTGGGGCATTGCATAGTCCGAAAGGCATGACCGTAGACTCATAAAGGCCGTATCTTGTACAGAATGCGGTCTTCCATTCGTCCCCCTTTCGAATGCGGACAAGGTTGTAGGCACCTCTCAAATCCAACTTGGAGTAGATAGAGGCATGGGTCAATCGGTCCAATAGCGGAGTGATAAGAGGTATTGGGTACCGATTCTTAATGGTAATGGCTTTGAGACGGCGGTAGTCCACACACGGATGTAGATCGCCTTCTTTTTTAGGCACGAAAAAGATCGGGCTGGCAGCTGAAGACGTGGAAGGGCGTATGTGACCCAGGCGCAAAGACTTTTCTATGTACTCTTTGAGGGCTTGGTCTTCGGACTGTGACAAGGAATAGATACGACCCGAGGGTATAGAAGCCCCAGGGGTCAGATCAATCGGGCAATCATAGGGACGGTGTGGGGGTAGGGTTTCAGAAGAGCCTTGATCGAACACCGGAGCATAGTCCTGGTACTCCGCAGGGATGTTTGCGGTGACTAAACCCACTACATGCGGATCAGAGGGAGCACTGTTTTCTGTGATACTGAGTCGGGCAATAGCGCCCAACGCTGATGCAGGCGTGTTCTCCTCTCCATTCATGGGGAGACAAAAATTCTGGCACAGTTCGGATTCAAAATGCACGTGACCCGTACCCCAATCAATGTGCGGATTGTGATCCCGCAACCATGGCATTCCTAATATAACATCGAACTGAGGCATGGCTATCAAATCGAAATGTATGGCTTCCTTGTGGACGGACTGAATCGTCAGTAGGAGTGGTGCCGTTTGTTGTCTGATGGGTCCAGACGCGAGTTCTGTCCCATCAACTGCTTGTACCAGTTCGGGTCGATTCTTGTTTACCAAGGGCAGGTTTAAGGCTCGGGCTAAGGTAATATCAATGTAGTTCCCGGAGGCCCCTGAATCAAGAGTGATCACTAGGGGGTGGATGATGCCAGGGGTGTGCTGCAGAGTGGCTTGTACTTGGATGGGTCTAATTCTGCCAAACATCGGGACTGGATCCGGGGAGGAACATGATGAGCTCGACCCTCCCCCCGTGTCTAGGGTCGAGCTGTGTGAAAAACCTGGTTCTTGGGTTTCGGTCTCCGGGGACATTCTTTCACGAAATGGCCACCCAACCCGCAGTAAAAACAGGCATTCTCTGCTCTTCTACGTTCCCTTTCCCTAGATGTGATGGGACTCCTGATACCTCCAATCTGCATAGGCTCCCCGGTGGTGTCTGAGGTGGACGAAGAGATGGCAGGGCCTGTGGAATGGGGAAACCCAGCCTCAGCTCTCCGTTCAGAGCGCCGTGCGTCTACTTGAAGGGTCAGATCCACAAGGGCCGGGAATTGGACGGGCAGGGACGGAACCACAGCTAATGCATCCTTCATGGGATTGCTTAACCCTCTGTAGAAGACCACTGCCTTCTTACTTTCTGGCCATAATGTTTCGGCCGCTAGTTGGTTAAATCGAGTGATGTAATCGATGAGGGACCCCCTACCCTGGGTAAGCTCCAGTAGCTCTAAATCATGAGACTGCGCCTTGTACCTGGTGTCAAATACTCGTGACATCTCCGATACCAGTTGGTCGAAATCAAAGAGAGCCGGGTGGTCATTTTCTAATAGGGGTTTGCCCATGCCGCAGTTGTACCCGCCAGGTGTGATAGAGTGAAGGCCGCCTTAGTGGTGGGATCAGGGAAAGCAAGAGGCCGGCATAGAAAGTGTAGTTTGCATTGGCTAAGGAAGGTCCTGAACTTTCTGGGGTCTCCATGGAACCTTTCTGGGGCTGCCAAGGGAAAAGGAGAGGGCAGAACGACGGGAACGGAAGTAGGGGCAGTAGGAGCCGGGGTTACAGGAGGAGGTGGCACTGGTACTGGAGCAGCGTCCCCAAGCTTCGGGTCCGCGGGCAAGGGATGTTGGGCACTCTGCAATAAATCAAGGCGTTGATGGATTGCTGTGTTGGCAGCGACCATGTTGGCCCGTAATACTGTGATAGCTTGGATTATAGCAGCCATGGGGTCCTCCGCGGTACCCTCCATACCTGACACGACAAGGCTTCACAGACTGTTGTAACTTGAGTGTCGTGTAGATATGCGAGACCTCCGTCCCCAAGTGCCGCACAGGGAGAATGACAGATTCACTCTCTATGCAACATTTGAGGCAACAGGTGGAGAAAAATCCGGAACCACGAAGTACTGGAAGCCTCACGGAAGCTGTGAAGGAAAACAGCGTTAAGTACCAAGCAAGCAGGGTAATGCATAGGTAGCCAAAAAACAGGAAGGATCTTACCAGGAATTGACAGAAGGAGGAATTCCGGGGCTCATGTAGGCAAAGGTCCCGAATAGGAGACACTTACTGGTAGTCACACCAGACCCCACCTGGGGGAGACCTGCAGGCAGGACTGAACCAGATTGTAGGCAAGGGTGATGGTGAGTTGTAGTTCATACAATGCTCCAGATTCTGTGAAGAGGGTAAATCCACAAGAAGTCCGTGACAACAATCCAGGGTCGAGAGCCAAGGGTAGCAGTCCAAGCTGACGGAACAACGAAAAGGCGGGATCCAAAAAAGAAGTCCGTGACGACGATCCGAGGACAAGAGCCAAGTGTATCAGTCCAAGCCGGTAAAGCACAGATAGAGCGTAATCCAAAAAGAGTTCCGAGAAGAGTTAGCCGGGTCCAAGATCAATCATGAAACAAGGTAAGAATCGGAGGGCAAACAGAGTCTCCGAGAAAACAGCTGTGAAGCGCGGTACTGAAGCACTTCACTACTTAAGTACCGTTCGCTTCCTGGTCACGTGATCGCGAGTTCAGGTCACGTGATCGCGAGTTCAGGTCACGTGATCGCGAGTTCAGGTCACGTGATCGGATAGGCCCAGCAACACGATGCGAGGAAACGACCTTGATCTTCTGATGGCCTAATCTCCACGGCAACTGCCAATGGAGGAACGGTCGCAGTCGTGACTGTGGAGTGGTAGCGTGAAGCTGCTGCTGTAGCTGTGTGCGAGACGGCCTGGACCGCCAACGTGAGCCCCAGAAGGTAAGTGGGGGGTGTATTCGGTCCGAGGGGGACCTGGGATTACTGGTGGGTCGGATGGAGGGCATGACATATATGTGTGAATTGTGGTTGACCCAGATTATGATAATGTCTACCTGAAAAATCAGAGCAAACTGACCAATGGTGTACTAATTGAAAAAATCAAACTACGAGGAGAATGTAATAGTTTGAATTCATCTTGATGTATGTACACATTTATATTTACATATCTTTCTTATATAAAGAATTACCCAGACACATTTTTGTTAATACATTTCTTTCGTTTAAAAAGTTGCTTTTCTAAATTTTGTACTAAAAACATTAGAAATAGTTTGTTTGTATTTACACTTAATACAGAGTGTGCAGGGGACGGGAGTGCTCCACAAAGTTGTGGACACCTGCTGTTTTCACAATATCGTACACAAACTACGTTGATGACACCCAAATTCTCACCCCGCCCCCTCTTCGACGACCACAGGACAGATGCACTTAGAGTTAACGAAATCTACAAAACCATGCAATACTGGATGGCTACACACAGCCTCTGCCTCAATGATGAAAAAACAGAACATTTATTCATTGGGCCTGCTGCCTGCTTGAAGAACCTACCCCAGGAGTACAAATTATTCATCATTGACGGCCACACGATAGCTGTGGCCCCTCTGTCAAGACCCTGGGGATCTATCTCTATTCTTCTCTATCTATGACTCGCCAGGTCAACTACATTGCATCAGCGTCGGGATATGCTACCAAACTGATCAACGCCAGCAAACCCTTCCTCTCTACTAATCATCGCCTGGAAGTTGCTTGGGCACTGCTAGGCGCGAAACTGGCCCACTCCTTACTTTGCGGCACCTCTCAGAAGAACCTCTGCAAACTACAAACAACTCCAAATAATGCGCTCAGAGCTGCCCTTGACATTGGCAAACGAGACCATATATCTGATGCTAGAAAAACAGCCCACTGGCTCCCAGTCAAGGACAGAATCAACTTCAAAATTCTCTCCTTACCCATCAATGTCTTTCTAACGACACACCGGAGTATACCTTGCAGACAAATTCAAAAGGCACATCTCAGAAAGACCTACAAGATCCGCCTACAGACGCTGCTTGGTTGTACCAAGGTTCAAGTGCTCAAAAGCTGAGAGATCCAGCTTCCCAGTCCGGGCACCGTCACTTTGGAACAATCTCCCCCCTCACTTGAGAGGTGAACCCTCCTTCATTGTCTTCCGAAAGCATATCAAAACTCTGCTTTTCAACTAACCTCCCTCTCTACTTCCCACCACTTTTCCACTTCTTTTTTTTCTTTTTCTTTAAAATGATATAGTTTATATATAAACTTTTAATTTCAAATATCTTTCATTCGTTGATACTCTGATATTTCAAGTCTTATTTGCTGGTTCTCTCATGGTCCTCAGATTACGGAACATCTGGGCTGCTTCTCGCTGGAGCGTGTTTCATGATTTTTTCCCAGAATGATGTTATGATAAATATCAGTTTGTTATCATGTCCCAGCAGTATTTGTGCCCATCGTTTTTCTGAAGAGTGGGCTTCTTTGCTGGTGGTAAAGTAGGTTCTGCATTGTGTTTTTGGGCCTGTAGTGTTGGACATACCATGATGATGTGGTATAAGGTTTCTAATGTTCTTTTCTGATCACAGAATCTGCATTGAGTGTCTCCTTTGCCTTGTTTCTTGATTATCGTCAATCTTGCTCTGGTGGGCAGTAGATTCAGACGCAACCTCATGAAGAGCGATCTGATTCTTGGATCTGGAAAGATCATCAAGTAGGCTGGTAGTTGTGTTATTGGCCTTGTGTCAAGTGCGCAGTACAGGTTTTCTTTGTAGGTGTTTTTCTACACAATTGTTTTGTTTTGCGCCAGTCATTCCATCTCAGTTTTTTCTTTACGTTTTGTGGGCGCTGTAGCAACATCTCCGCTGAAATATCTTTGTGAACCAGGTATTGCTTCTGCTCTTCCATCCATTTTCTTAGGATAGTGACAGAGGTTGCGTTCGGGGTTGTTCGCATTATTTCTATTGCAGGAATTTTATCTTCTATCGTGATCTTTCGATAAAGACAGTTTTTTCCAGCACACTATCGAGCTTATAGATTGTAATGCCAGCTCGAAGCGTATTCGTGGTATTGGAAAACTCAGAGGTAGGTTTAATATTTTCCTCCAGAATGTTTGGGCCAGATCTTTGGATCCAGCTTTAACAAGGATTCTGCTCCATAAACTAATGTTGGGATAACTTTGGTTTTGTAGAATGTTGTTATTGGCACAAACGAAAATTTCCCCAACTTTTTGTGTAATATGGCTCCTTGTCTTGCAAGCACGAAGGTTTTCTTTTGGAGCATCTCAGCCCATGGAGCTTCGTCTTTTGTCTGGTTGATCGTAATTCCCAGATATTTAAAGGATTCTACTACCTTTAGTTGTTGGCAATCGATTCTTATAGTTGGGCTCCTTTCCTTGGCTTTGGGCTTCCTAATGGCCATGATTTTAGTTTTTTCGATGTTAATTTTGAGCTTGTGATTGGCCATATATGTCGATAATCGGTCCATGCTGAGTTGTAGGCCACGTGGAGTTTTGTCCAGCAGTATTAGATCGTCGGCATACATCATTATAGGCAATCGTGTGGAGTTTACTTTGGGTGGATTAAGTTCAGGATCACTCACTTCTTGCTCCATTTCTGCTGTAAACAAGTTAAAATAAGGTCGCTGCCAGGGGGCATCCTTGTTTAAGACCGTTCGAGGTTTCTATCTCGATTGTGTGTATTCCATCATTGGTCAGTCTTACTTTTATTTTAGTCTCAGAGTACAGCAGTTTGATCGGCTGCAGGATGTGATCTGGGCAGTTCCATTTTTCAAGCTTGTTCCATAAGAGCTGCCGATTTATGGTGTTGAACGCTAGGTGAAGGTCTACAAACACCATCCAGACTGTTGTTTTTGCCGTCATGGCTTCTTGATTTACTAGGTTGAGTAGGAAAAGGTTTATTTCTGTACCTACTTGCCGCGTGAAGCCTGTTTGCCTCTTAGCAAACCGATTTTCCTCCGTTGCCCATGTTGTTAGGTGTTGCAGCAGGATTGTGGCAAATATTTACCCCAAGGGATCTAGCAGGGCTATTGGCCTATAGTTGGCTGGATTTTCTTTTGGCCCTTGTTTATATATTGGTATGAGCGTGGCGGACCGCCAGGTTGATGTTATTGTGTTGTGCTCATTTATTATGATTATGAGTTCGATCATCAACGTTGCCCACTGGTATGGGTCCTTCTTTATTACTTCGTTTGACAGCCCATCAGGCCCAGGAGCCCATGATGTACTTAGTTTGGAGGATGTCCTCTTTGGTACAGGCAATGGACCATTTGATGGAATTTAGAGTCTTATCAGTCACTGCCGTATCCCTCTTTCTGTAGAGTTTAGAGAAGTACTTGTCTCTATCCAGTGCTTTTCAAGCACATTTTGTATAAAATGATGTTGTGCCGAGTATGCTGAGTTTAGGAGTGCCCATATGTCTCTAGTGTTCCGATTCTTAAGGCAGTCGAGCATTTGTTCTGCATCTGCCTGTAGTAATGCACTTTGATGCGTCTTTAACCAGATTCGATAGGTATTTTTTCTTTTTGAATTGTTTGCTTGGAGCTTATATTTGAGTTTTTCTGTAGGAGTTTGCATTTTTTCCTTAAATCTCTTTTTTTTCTCCGATTAGCGGGGTTATATTGATGTTTGTGCACAGGTATGTCGGTCACACTTGGCTTCATTGTTCTCCGATATGGGATCAGGAGCCATCCATAGTTGAGCTTTTCGATCAGAGGTTTCTCTGTCGACAGGAAGGTTCCTATCATTGCTTCCGTCTGATTTGGATTGATTCTGAGCCGCGTTTGTTGCATGTTAAGTAACTACGGTGGAAGATATTGTTTCTGTCTTCGTGTGCCGTGCGTCGACCATGTCAATGTAAGTATGCTATGGTCACTGTAGGTGGTATGCAGTATTTCCATATTTTTTTGTGCCTGATAGATCCCTGATGAGATGAAGATATAGCCCAGGATAGACTCCGCTGACCGCTGTTTCCAGATTGGGATCATTTTGTGTTCTTTTTGATTATAGTATGTTCCTGCATTCATCAAGGATCTCATCTCCATTTCTTCTTTGGTCGGCAAAAGGGTCAGATCTATGGCTTTCCCTTGTTGGTCCATTAGATGCAGGTTCAAGTCGCCACATATCACTATTTTGATCGAGGGATATTTTGTGATTATGCAGTCGAGTTCAGTCATGCGTTTATCGATAAAGGTTGTTTCATTGATGGCCACTGGGTTCTAGTAAAGATTGACAATGAGTAGGGTTGGGTGGTCGCATACATTCTTCTTCTGGGACCCATGTGTAGTATAACATACTGTATCCAGGGATTTATATTTTTTTATTCCATCAGTGTCCATGGTGAATCGATTTTTATCAGCATCAGTTGCCCTGCTGACGGTCTTCCCTGTTGGTGGATTTCTGCTGGATTGTGGATGACCATGTATCCTTCACATGCTGGTGGCTGCGTCATCCACGTTTCCTGTAAACATATGATGTGACCATCAGTTAACGACGTGTGTGTGTCTGCTCAAAAAGATGTCCAAACCCCCTAGTGTTCCATGAGACCAATTTCACCTCATCGTGGTTGGCCTCTGCTGATTGTTATCTTTCTTGACTGAATGGGTTTGATCTTGTGTTCCTCTCTTTGCAGTTGTCCGTTCCTGATCTATGGATCATATTCTGGTTTCCTTTAGATCTTGCTGTTGATGTTATATAAGATACATCAGAGTATTCCGTGTACATGCTTCTCTCCATTGATTCACGATAAAAGATTCTCTGGTTCCTCTGTTGGTCTTTTTTAGAGTTGGTTATTGTACTCGTCATTGGTTCTGTTCGTGTCGTACAGCTAAAGCCTATGCGATGAAATTGATTTGTGGTGTCTAGTATCTCTAGCATGGTACACTTCGCCTTCAGTTCGATTTCTGCTATGTTGAGCATGTTGTCGTCTACCAGGTTGATGTCCTTAGATCTTATGTGCTTCATCTCCTGGAAAGCTCCTAGTAAGCGTAGTGTGTTCGTTCTGGGCATTTTGATGGTTTTGTTCATTTCAGTGTTATCCAGTACTTTTCTTGCATCTTTATAGGGTTTATGAAGATTGGCGTTCGTAACAGGGGGTATGCAAAGTTTCTCTCTTCAAGCTTTGCGCTGTCATCATTATTTAGGTTTTTGTGTTGATCTCTGGATCATGGGTTTTCTTTCGGGTTGCCTTCGGGATATCTTCTTTCGCCTGAGCAGTGGCTCTGTGTTTTCTTGGACGATTCCAGCTCTTCGTCTGAGATCTCCTCACGGGTCAGGTTTGTGATTTGTTCAGCTGCTGTGGGAATACCTAGATATTGGTCCAGTATGATCATTTCTTCTTCATTATGTTCCTGTCCGTAGGCTGCGGTCTCGGAGTCAGATTCCAAGTCATATGTTGACAGCTCCATTAGGTCTTTTTGTGTAATGACGTCCTCATCATTTTGTATCATCGTGGTATCCCTTAATGCTTTACAGCTATTATGTGGGTCAACTTGTTTTTTGGGCTGCTGAGTTTCGAATGGTTGGCTTATGGGGTGCGGTAGTGTCCCAATGTTGTTGGGATGGGGTAACGTGATATTCCTTAGGAATGTGCGTGATCCTGTGTTCCGCTTTGTTGTCTTTTTCCCATTGGGTTTAGACTTTTGTATTGGATTCATAGTCAATTGTTTTGAAAAGATTTGAAAGGTCTGCGTGTCATTCACTGGTTGTTTCTGGTTTCGTGGATGATCTTGCTGCAGCTCTGTACCTCCCATCTTGGGCCAAGTCTCTTTAGGATCTTGTTCGTTTTCTGTTTGTGTCCCTTGGGATTGTCTCTTCATTGGTTGGGCTACAGTAGTGGTGCCAAGTGAGGAGTCTGTCAGTTTCATTGTTATTTTGGACATCTCTTTCATTAGTGACATCAGGGCTGTGGTTGCATGTACTCTCTCTGCACGATCTGCGATGGCAATATCTGCAAGTCTCGCTTGCCAGATCCTACTCGTCTCAGCCTCGTGTTCCAGCCGTTTCTGGAGTTGAGCCATAAAGTTCTAGCAGAGTCGCCTGGTCTTTTATCGCATCGACATTTGCCTCATGCAATTTGAGGTATGGGATCATGGATTGTGTTGTAGTTGCGATCAGGAGATTTTGTAATTCTTGCATTGTTGTTGGTAGTCGTGTACATGGGTGGACTCCGGGCCGTTCAGTCACTGTATTTGGGTCCGGTATTTCTGGGGCCATTTGTTGACTCTGGTCAGATTTTGTAGGTATTTCTTCGTTCTGGGCTCTGTACAGATCGTCCGGTGTCCGTATCTTTTCACGTCGCACTTCTTTGATGGTAAACAAGAAGTTTTGCTCTAGGTGTGTATAGGCTGGTGTCGAGGTATAGCAGTGCCTTGGGTTCCCATCTCCGGTTGATGACCCCTGTTGGCTTTTCGTTTTTTCATGTGGGGTCATGACTGAGTTCAGTTCCAGTGGGACCAAAGAGGCGGGCGGTCCTGAAGGGGAGGATGGTACCATCCCGTTGTTTCTCTGTCTCTTTGAGCCGGGTGTTTTCTTGTAATTGCATCCATAATTCTCTTGCTTTTCTAGCTTTTTCTCTTCTTTTGGTCATCGATTCCACTATATCTGTGGGGTTCTGGTTAGGCTGTGTCGGTTTGATTGGTCCAGCTATCCGAGGTTGGACAAGGGCTGTCTCGTCATCGGAAGCTCTCTTTGGCTCCACTGGTTCCTGTTTTTGACCATCTCTGTTTGGTGCTGATCCGCCTTGGTAATGGCCTTCTCCGGGCTGGTGGAGAGGCATCGGGCTGTCAGATCTGGAGTACAAGATGGTGATTTAGGCTGATCACCTTCCGGGGTTGTTCTTAGTGAAGGTAGGTTTGTACCTTTGCTATCTTGGTGCTCCTTGAGTGGGTGAGGCATGGTGCCCATTGAAGTCTCATCTGCTTCGATTAATGTCATCTCATTGCACGTTGAGCGTTCTGAAGGTTGCAACTCATCTATGTCCTCCACTCCTGGTACGTTATCCGTCGACCAGGATCTATAGGGCCCGCATGTCTGCCCGGCAGATGGAGGGGGCAATGATTGGTTGAGAGTTTCTCTTATACCAAGAGCTTCTGAGTGTGTTGGGAACATACTTGTGGATTGCATCTCCTTATGTCCGGTGCGTTCTAGCGGCCCCTGATGGGTTGGGTCTGTCTCGCTTTGATGATTGTTCACTATGGTATGAGCTTGTGGTCCCTTTTTAATTTCATGGATGAGGGGTTTGCTTCTCTGTTGGTCGGCTATGGCATTCGTCTTCACTGTCTCTTCAACGGTCATTGTGCTATTTAAGAGGGATATCACTCTTGGTGTTGCTTTTTTACTTAATGCCTGGTGTATTAAGGGTTGGTGCCCCTGTTTGGTGGATAGAGTGACTGTAGGCACCTCATTCTCTACTTTCCCCCTCTTTCGAGTCCTTAGTCCACTGCTTGAGGCCATCTGCTTCTTTGGGGTGTGAGAGATGAGTTGGTCAGACTTTTCAAAAAAGAAGAAAGGATATGGAGGAAGGGTACTAATGTCTCTGCCTGGAATATAACAAGAGCACGTGATCTGTCTGCAGGTGCTTTAGATCGTGGTGTGGGGCGTCGGTTCTCGGTTCTCGTTGCAACTGTACCAGGGCTCTATCAATAAAAGTCTTCCTGATTTCTTGGTCACTTTTAGGCTAGGAGGTGGTAAGCTGGCTCCTCCTTTCGTGGCAAGGGGGCAATCAAAGGGCACTGCCCCGCAGTCTCGTAATCTTACCACTGCCTGGGGGGGTAACTGGAGGTAGGTCTGGTGGGCACACAGTGGTATTGAAAGGTATCAGGGAGTATTTGGCACGAGATCGCCTGGGGATGAGGAGGGCTTGGGTGGGTGGTCTATGAGCCAGGGCCCTGGAGTCACATGCACCATGGACTGGGCATCCGAGTGTGGTAGGGGCCTTTTATGCACATTCTGGACGCTGGCGAGTCTCGGGTGTCACGTGTTCAAGAGATTAATAAGGAAAGAAAATAAAAAAAAGGAAGGGGAAGGGAGGACCTTGTGTACACGTTCGGGGGCAGATGCCTTGCAGTCTCAATGCACGGTATTCTAGCTGGCCCTGGGCAATGGGCCCGCAAGTTAACTGTTTCAACAGTTATCTTACCTTTCTGTTTCTTTGGCCCCAGATGGTTCGTGTTGTCACGGGCCGTTGCCAGTCTTCTGCCTCCTTCCCTCAAGCCCTCGAGTCTGCTACTAGAGACTCTACTGCCCGACTCTGCGGACCGCTCTGCGGCATTCTGGTGATTGTGAAGAGGTTTTTGTTGTAGAAATCTGGGGGGTCCACTCCATTCCTTTCACCGCACACTGGACACCAAACACACTGCTATGCTTCGCGCAGGGGGCAGGTTTTAAAGCCAGAGCGAGGTGGCTGGAGGTGTGTCTTGGTTAGCCTGGTTGCAGTAGATGGTAGTTGTAGTCTAAATTGTAGTCCAGAGGGCGAGTATTGGGTGGTGGTCCTTCTTAGGCATGTTGTGGGTCTGTCATGAGGTAAGTACCAGATGTAGAGGAGAGGCTGGATAGCCAAGTTTTCTGTTAAACACGGTTCAGCATTCCATTTCTGCATCATGCTTTTCACTTCTGTCTGTTTGCCTGTAATTAGCGCCTAGATGCCCACAGGCTTTGTGCACTGCTATACATTTACTATACTTGATCTTTCAGTGGCTTATCATCAGATCAAGTTGACAGAGAATTGTAAGAAACTTACAACGTTGATCACCGCTGTGAGTCTGTCAGGTTTCCTTCCCTTATTTGTCAGGTTTCCTTCCTTTATTCAAGTTTCCTTTTCATTATTTCTCTTTATTTATCCTTTTCAGATTAGCTTTGTGTGGGTGGGAAGTTTTCCATTATAGTTGGTTTGGCCTTAACTTGCTGATTCAGAATCCTGGTTCTGACCCAAGGCAAGATGGAGCCTCACAGTGACAGCTCTGATTGGTTAGAAGACAATGCAGAACAACAATGAACATTCTAAACTGTCACTCTGTGCCTTTCATCATCAAAACCCCATCTGAGAGGACGTGTTTAGTGGCTGCTCCTGCTTTAGTCTTAGGCCTGGTGGATTTTATCCTTCAGACATCAGCAGTTGAGCGGCTACTTTCTTGGGGGTTACAGGAGAAGTCATCAGCTGGCAGGAATTCGTTTTTGAAGACAGGAAAAGCAGGAAATCCTTATGAATTCGCTCAGGAGATAAGTGACTTTATTTTTACTGTAACTTTGTTCATCATAATAACATTCTCCTTGAAAATTCGTGAAAAGTTGTGTATCTACTAAAACTATTGAACTCCCGGAGTGCGCGTGTGTTTTCCAGTGCGGTGTTCCATAGCGCGAGAATTTGACTGTCGCATGCGTATTCAAGTGCGCGTGTGCTTTCTAGCGTGGGTGCTCCGAGCGCGAGTAACTTTTTGTCTCGTGCGATTTTAAATGCGCGTGTATTTCATAGCGCGGGTGATCCGTAGCGCGAGAAGCTATACGTCGCGTGAGAACTAAAGAGCGCGTGTGATTTCTAGCGCGGGTGTTCAGAGCGCGAGAATCTGTTTGTCGCGTGCGATGTAAGTGCGTGTGTGTTTCATAGCGCGAGTGTTTCTTCGCGTGAGTCTCAATACGTCGCGTATGAAACAAAGAACGCGTGTGTTTTCCAGCGCAAGTGATTTTGCGCGTGAGAATCAATTCGTCGCGTTTGAACTCAAGAGCGCGGGTGTTTCTATTTCGCGTGTTTCGCACGAGAACATTATTGCGCGTGTGGATTAATGCGCGTGTGGATTTAATGCACGTGTGGATTTTTGCGCGTGTGAATTCTTTTAATCGCGCGTCTTCATTCGTTTGCGCGTGTTCTTCAACCAGGAAGATTTCTATGTACAGTTCATCGTTAATCTGAGTGGAAATAACCTGCGTGTGCGTTTAGCACGTGTTTTTTCTTCAAGGATTCAAAAACTCAATATGATTATAAATAGTTTGAAAAATTTGAAAGAACAAGAAAGAATATTTTAAAGACAATCTAACTGAACATCCAGGGCATATTGGCAAAAAGACAATGAACTAAGACTTCCAGTTGTGCCTTAAGTAAGAAGTTGCTGAGAATTTCAAGTGTCTCAAGTAAGAGAGATTTTCAGCTTCTTTATCAGCTTCTCTAAGAAATTTCAAGAGAAGAGCCAGGTATGATTCTTAATTATTAGTTAAGGATTAATGTCTTCCCATTCATAAGGTTAAGTAAGTGAATTAAGGAAGTGTATCTGCTATTCTTTTATCCTCTGCAGGTTCAGCTCTGGTTAGCCTTGACGCAGTCTGCCTGGTGTTGTTTTGTTATCCCATTCCCCCTTTCCCTTTGGGGTGTAATTTACAGAGCTGAATTGAAATCTAGCTCTGGGAAATACATCTCGGGGGGATTGTCGGGGGTTCAGCAGCTTCCGCGGACGCAGGACCTCTCAGCCTGACAGAATGAAAGGCCAATAATTTAGTCCGCCCGAGCTGTCATGAACCCCGACGAATCCATGGAGATGTTAGGATCTTTGATCAGGGAGTTACGGGAGGAGTTGAAAATTTCTCGGGATGAAAATGCCTTACTTAGTCAAAAAGTGGATGACTTAAGTGTTAAAGTTACACAAATTCAACAGAGGGGAGAAAGGAGAGAGGATGAGGTTTCAGGGGGCGCAGGTTCTCCACCTGAGTTAGAAAGAGAAGATCAGTTACCACACATACAACGGGCGCCTCCAGTGGCAGAAGGGGTAAGGAGTATAATTATGCCAGTTCCTTTAGCGCCCCCAGAACGTTATCATGGGGATTCCAAGAGATTTAGGGTGTTTTTAACACAATGTGAATTACATTTTATGAGTAGACCAGAATTATTTCCATCGGATGCTTCTAAGATAACATTTATGTTGTCATATCTTTCTGGGGAGGCATCTGCTTGGGCTGGGTTGTTGGTGAGTCAAAAGAGTGCGGTTTTAGGAAATTATACCAGTTTTTTAGAGATATTCCGAAAAATGTTTGATAGAAGACAGTTATCTCTGGAAGTGGATGGTGAACTTTTAGAATTAAAACAAGGTAATAGAGACTTCATTGCTTATATAACACAATTTAAGTCCCTTGTGTTAGAAAGCAAGTGGCCCGAGGTTAAACAGGCCTCGTTGTTTTATCGGGGCCTTAGAGATGAGTTAAAGGATGCTTTGTCTGGAGTAGTTGAACGCCCTTCTACTTGTGAAGGTCTGATTGATTTGGTTATTCAATTGGACTTCCGTTTGAGTGAAAGGAAGGCAGAGAGACGTCATGGTCAGAGTGATGTAAAGTCTATAGTTAAAGTAGATAGACCTAAAATAGAGAGTAGACCCAAAGGGAATAATTCATCTCCAAGAATCCGAGGCCCGTTAACAGTGGAGGAAAAGACTAGGAGGAGAGATAATAATCTGTGTTTATACTGTGGAAGAGGTGGGCACTTTTTAGGAAACTGTCCTTACACTCCCAAGAAGACTTCTTCCTCAGCAGTCAAGGTACAACAGATCGCCAATACGGCGCAGACAGCGGTTCCTCATATAACCATAAATGTATCCTTATTTTTTGAGTTTTGAGTTGGAGTGTAAGGGAAATGGTCCTGTAATGATTGACTCTGGTGCGACTGGGAATTTCATGGATTGGGGTCTGGCCAAATCTTTGGGAATTCCAATTATTCAGAAGGAGGTTGTAGAGCAGGCTAGGGCTGTTGATGGTACGTGTTTATCTTCTGGTCCAATTACTCATAGAACTGGTTCTTTAACTTTGGAGTTATCAGGAGGTCACAGAGAGATAATTTCGTTTGAGTTAATTGATGCTCCTTTGTTGAAGATTATCTTGGGCATGCCTTGGCTTACTCTCCATAATCCACTGATTGATTGGAGTGCTAGGACAATTGACATGCAATCCAATTTTTGTAAAGAGAATTGCTTTTCAGGAAGTCTCTTAGAGGAAGATGTAAAACAAAGTAATTCCGTGTCTAGTTTTCTGGCTGAGACTGGAATTGGAGGTCATGATGTGGGTCAACTTCCCCAGTGTTACAAAGATTTCTGGGACGTATTTGATGAGAAAGTGGCAGGAGAATTACCACCCCATAGGCCCTTTGATTGTAAAATTGAACTGGAGCCAGGAACAATTTTGCCTAGTAGTAGGGTATATGCTCTTACTGAGAAAGAGAATGATTATTTAAAAGAATATTTGTCGGAAAATTTGGCCAAAGGGTTTATTCGTCATTCTAAGTCACCGGCGGCCTCTCCTTTATTTTTTGTACCAAAACCGGATGGCACGCTTAGAACTTGCATAGATTATCGAGCAGTTAACAAAGTCACTGTTAAGAACCGGTATCCACTTCCTCTCATCTCAGAAATGCTTAATCAAATACAAGGAGCAAATATTTTCTCTAAATTAGATTTGAGAGGAGCTTACCATCTTGTACGTGTGCAGGAAGGGGACGAATGGAAGACAGCGTTTAAGACCAGGTTTGGGCTGTTTGAATATCAAGTTATGCCATTCGGTCTATGTAATGCTCCAGCGGCTTTCCAATTTTTCATTGATGAGGTTTTTAGAGAATACTTGGATATTTTTGTTGTCGTTTATATCGATGATATTTTGATTTTCTCTTCTGACCTAGATCAACATCAGAAACATGTGCGCTTGGTTTTACAAAAGTTGCGAGAAAATCATTTGTTTGCCAAATTGGAAAAAAGTCAATTCCATACCGATTCTGTGGAGTTTTTAGGTTTTATAATTTCACCTAAGGGTTTAGAAATGAATCCTAAAAAAAGTGCAAGCTGTTCTTGAATGGCCCTCTCCTACTAAGGTTAAGGAAATACAAAGTTTCTTAGGGTTTGCCAATTTTTATAGGAGATTTATAGAAGGTTTTTCTCGGCTGGTTGCTCCTATAACGAGACTTTTGAAAAAAGGAGTGAAATTTGACTGGGACCTTGAAGCAGAAAAGGCTTTTCAAGAGTTAAAACAAAGATTTACTTCTAGTCCAATTCTAATTCATCCAGATCTTTCTAAACCTTTTTTTGTGGAGGCGGACGCTTCAAATTTAGCGTTGGGGGCGGTGCTTTCTCAAAGGAATGAAACTACTGGTCAAATACATCCAGTTGCATTCTTTTCTAGGAAGTTTTCTGCTGCTGAAGTGAACTACACAATTGCTGACCGTGAACTGTTAGCAATAAAGTCCGCTTTTGAAGAATGGAGACATTTTCTTAAAAGGAGCAAGACATACAGTAACGGTCCTTACTGATCACCGAAATTTATTGTTTTTAAAATCTGCAAGAACTTTGACTCCACGACAACTTCGTTGGTCTTTATTCTTTGCAGATTATGATTTCATTGTGACTTTTAAACCCGGAAGTCAGAACAAAAAAGCTGATGCGTTATCTCGCCAATTTCCTGGAAGTGAGGAGAAAGAGATTCTAGAACCAGAACCTATAATTGCTCCAGAACGTTTTTTGTTAGCTGGAGCCATTAAAGAAATGGATTTTTTGAATGAAGTTCGTCAAAATATGTCCTTGCAGAAGATGGAGGAGTGGGTGAGACTGGATCCAGCTAGAAGGTTGAAAGACGATCTTCCTTTTTTTGATAACAAGCTTTATGTACCTACTGATGATTTAAGAGAAAAGGTTTTGAGAAATTGTCATGAATCCATTTTAGCAGGACATCCTGGTTTCAGAAAAACTCTGGAATTGGTTCGAAGGAATTTTTGGTGGGAAAAGATTCGCCAAGACACATTGAACTTTGTTAAAACTTGTGTAGTCTGTGCACAAGCGAAAAGTCAAGTTGGGAAGCCGCATGGTTTATTGGAGCCGTTACCTGTTCCTCCTCGTCCTTGGCACACAATTTCTATGGATTTCATAGTTGATCTCCCTCAAGATAAGGGTTGTACTACCATTCTTGTTGTGGTCGATCTTCTTACTAAAGAAGCACATTTTTTACCAATGGAGGGAGAGGTTACCGCGGAAAAACTGGCTCATAGTTTTTTGCAAGGTGTGGTTCGACTACATGGACTCCCAAGTCAAGTTATCTCTGACCGGGGATCTCAATTTATTTCAAAATTCTGGAGGGCCTTCTGTAAGAAACTTGGAGTGGAAGTTAGTTTGACTTCTGGGTATCATCCGGAAAGTAATGGACAAGTGGAGAGAGTAAATCAAGAGTTGGAGAAGTTTTTAAGGTGTTATTTACAAGCTAGAGAGGAATGGGTGGATTTGGTGTGGTTGGCAGAATTCTCTTACAACAATTGTGGAAAAGATGCTACTTCTATGTCCCCTTTCTTGTTGGGTCGTGGGTTTCATCCTCGCTTTCTGAGTTTTGAGGTGTTGGAGGATTCAGGGAATCCTAGAGTGGAAGATCGTTTGTTGATAATGAAAAATAACTTCGATAGAGCAAAAAAGGTTCTGGGAGAAAATAAGTTGAAATATAAAAGGTGTGCAGATTTGAGAAGAAAGGCTGGTCCTGAATATAAGGTGGGAGACTTAGTTTGGCTTTCTACCCGGTACCTGAAAATTAAGGGGAAGAATAAGTTCAGTCCACGATTTGTAGGCCCTTTTGAAGTAGAGGAAATCATCAACCCTATGGCAGTACGATTGAAATTACCCAAGCAGTTGAAGGTACATCCTACTTTTCATGTTAGTCTTTTAAAACCAGTTTGTTCAGGAACTAGATTTAGAACACCACCTTCCCCTGTGATTTTGGAGGATTCATCTGAGGAATTTGTGGTTAAACAAATTTTGGATTCTAGGAAAGTGAGGGGAAGGTTGCAGTATTTGATTGATTGGGAGGGCTATGGACCGGAGGAACGATCATGGGAAGATTCAGTTGATGTACATGCCCCCCGTTTAGTTGCTAAGTTTCACGCTAAAAACCCACATAAGATAGGCCCAGAGACTGGGCATTAGGAGGGGGGTACTGTCAGGTTTCCTTCCTTTATTCAAGTTTCCTTTTCATTATTTCTCTTTATTTATCCTTTTCAGATCAGCTTTGTGTGGGTGGGAAGTTTTCCATTATAGTTGGTTTGGCCTTAACTTGCTGATTCAGAATCCTGGTTCTGACCCAAGGCAAGATGGAGCCTCACAGTGACAGCTCTGATTGGTTAGAAGACAATGCAGAACAACAATGAACATCCTAAACTGTCACTCTGTGCCTTTCATCATCAAAACCCCATCTGAGAGGACGTGTTTAGTGGCTGCTCCTGCTTTAGTCTTAGGCCTGGTGGATTTTATCCTTCAGACATCAGCAGTTGAGCGGCTACTTTCTTGGGGGTTACAGGAGAAGTCATCAGCTGGCAGGAATTCGTTTTTGAAGACAGGAAAAGCAGGAAATCCTTATGAATTCGCTCAGGAGATAAGTGACTTTATTTTTACTGTAACTTTGTTCATCATAACAACATTCTCCTTGAAAATTCGTGAAAAGTTGTGTATCTACTAAAACTATTGAACTCCCGGAGTGCGCGTGTGTTTTCCAGTGCGGTGTTCCATAGCGCGAGAATTTGACTGTCGCGTGCGTATTCAAGTGCGCGTGTGCTTTCTAGGGTGGGTGCTCCGAGCGCGAGTAACTTTTTGTCTCGTGCGATTTTAAATGCGCGTGTATTTCATAGCGCGGGTGATCCGTAGCGCGAGAAGCTATACGTCGCGTGAGAACTAAAGAGCGCGTGTGATTTCTAGCGCGGGTGTTCAGAGCGCGAGAATCTGTTTGTCGCGTGCGATGTAAGTGCGCGTGTGTTTCATAGCGCGAGTGTTTCTTCGCGTGAGTCTCAATACGTCGCGTATGAAACAAAGAGCGCGTGTGTTTTCCAGCGCGAGTGATTTTGCGCGTGAGAATCAATTCGTCGCGTTTGAACTCAAGAGCGCGGGTGTTTCTATTTCGCGTGTTTCGCACGAGAACATTATTGCGCGTGTGGATTAATGCGCGTGTGGATTTAATGCGCGTGTGGATTTTTGCGCGTGTGAATTCTTTTAATCGCCCGTCTTCATTCATTTGCGCGTGTTCTTCAACCAGGAAGATTTCTATGTACAGTTCATCGTTAATCTGAGTGGAAATAACCTGCGTGTGCGTTTAGCACGTGTTTTTTCTTCAAGGATTCAAAAACTCAATATGATTATAAATAGTTTGAAAAATTTGAAAGAACAAGAAAGAATATTTTAAAGATAATCTAACTGAACATCCAGGGCATATTGGCAAAAAGACAATGAACTAAGACTTCCAGTTGTGCCTTAAGTAAGAAGTTGCTGAGAATTTCAAGTGTCTCAAGTAAGAGAGATTTTCAGCTTCTTTATCAGCTTCTCTAAGAAATTTCAAGAGAAGAGCCAGGTATGATTCTTAATTATTAGTTAAGGATTAATGTCTTCCCATTCAGAAGGTTAAGTAAGTGAATTAAGGAAGTGTATCTGCTATTCTTTTATCCTCTGCAGGTTCAGCTCTGGTTAGCCTTGACGCAGTCTGCCTGGTGTTGTTTTGTTATCCCATTCCCCCTTTCCCTTTGGGGTGTAATTTACAGAGCTGAATTGAAATCTAGTTCTGGGAAATACATCTCGGGGGGATTGTCGGGGGTTCAGCAGCTTCCGCGGACGCAGGACCTCTCAGCCTGACAGAGTCCCAGAGGTCAATTACACATTTGCTGAAAGGGATAGAAGGAACTGTGGCATATCAGGATGACATTCTAATACATGGCAAGGGAACGGAAGAACACGATAAAAGACCATATGAAGTGCTAAAGAAACTTAAAAGGAGTCGATTGACCACAGAAGCTTCGAAATACACGTTTGGAGTGAAAGAAGTGGAATATCTAGGTCAGGTTATGAACAGTTACAAGCCTAAAGTAGAGGTGATGACAGGAATCAAAGATGCACCGTGTTCAGGCATTAAGGATACATTGAGGTCATTCCTCGGATTAGCAGAATATGATAACAACTTTGTCAAGAACTTTACAGACATTACGATGCCCTTGAAGAAACTATTGAGGAAGGATGCAAGATTTGTATGGATGGATGAATGCAATATATGGTTGTGGAGTAGATAAAAGAGAATTTACTCGACAATTGAGATGGATGGATTTGTGGTTGGAGAACCAACAGTACTAACTGTAGATGCAAGCATGAAATTATTGGGGGCAGTGCTGTCACAAAGGATTGAAGGAATGGAAAGGATCCTAAGTCCAAGACTTGGTTATCGAGCAGGGATTGTTGACCTGTGTCCGATTTGAACTATTTCCGGCATTCCATATGGGGGAAACAGTGTGTTGTGATCACAACCCGTTGGAGAAAGTCAAAGTCCTGTCAATAGAAGGCATGGGATGAGCTATGCCTGGCTCAAATGAGTCTTAAGGCTCAAGAATTTGATTATGTAGTGGAATATGTGCCAGGAGCGGAGAACAAGGTGGCAGAGTTTTTGTCACACATGCCTATGACGTGAGCATCATATGGGGGAAGAGGCAGATGAAGTGGTGGCTAGCGTGCTTGTGGAAAGAGGCGAGGTAGTGTTGCAGGGAAAATGGGAAGGAGAGGTGGAAAAAGGATGCATTATTTAATGACATTGGGAAGTGGATTAAAGGATGGCCAGCAAAGAGACATATTCGGGAAGAGTGTTGGCTGTTTTGCGAAGTGAAAGATGACTTATAACTGGAAGGTAAGGTTTTGTTCAAGAGACATATGATGGTGCCACTGATGCCGCTGAGGTGGAAGCTGGCGGAATTGGCTCATGATGTGCATCCAGGTATTATAGGTACTAAGAGAAAGGTTAGAGACAAGTATTGGTGGCCAGGGGTGAAAATGCTTGTAGAACAACTACTCAGAAATGGTTGGCCATGCAACCATTCGGATAAGAACATGAATATTTATAAATGGGAGGATATTCATATGGATCCAGCCGAAGGAATATGAGAACAGTTAGGTAGTGATATTTTGGGTCCTTAGCATGTGTTTAGGCCAAGGATAACGTTTCTTATAGGTATGGTGGACCGTTTCCTGAGTTGGCCTGAGGTTAAACTAGTGATGCAGATGATGTGATAGCATTTTTTAGAGTAATGCCAAGTGATAATGGGCCACAATTTAGAAGTAAAGAATTGTCGATATATACTAAAGAGAAAGGCTTGAAGTGGAGATTTCTGTTGAATTATCAACCCTGAATCAAAGGGAAAGTGCAAGAGGTTTAACCTGCTGGTTGTGGACACTACAGAAATGGCTGGAAGAAATGGTATGGATGGTGAGAAGGCAGAGGAAATTATTTGGAGTGTCAGGTCGTCCCCAAATAGGGCGACAGGTGTGTAAAGCACCGGAGGGGGGTAGCGGTACTCCTGCTCGCTATTTGGCGAAGAACACCCCAGCCAAGAGTCTCTAATTGGTAAAACGTGGCGTGCAATCAAGGCTTGGCTCTCACAAGGTGATGCAGGCTTGTTTGTGAGTACAGTGTAGTCCCCAACCACCCACAAAGGAATGTCCACACACTATGTTAGTGAAAACACAGTTTTTATATAAATACGGTTCACATTAGATACACAATCCCAATAACACACTTTGTACTCTGGAAATACTATAATGGCAAATATATACAGGTCTACGTGGTACCACTCTTAACTATCAATTCCTTTGAAATGCATCAACTGCTAACAGTTCAAAATGGCATACAAATCAGATTATAAAATGAATCAACGATAGACCACAGTAAGTAAGCAAGTTGAATCAAGCAATGGCAGAACACTGACTCCCGATACCTAGAGACAGTTCTGTGCGAGGATCCCCCCACCTGGGCAACCTGTAAATAAAGCGTATTTGACAAGCCCAGTCCAGTTATGCTCAATATAGTCTTGAGTCCTTCTAAAAGGTTCCAAAACCCCAAAGTACCTGGTTTCGTAGTGTTCTTCGATGAGTCGCTGAAGGGCCATTCTTGAGTGCACCCCCTTTAAGGCAGGAGCCACGTGTCGTCGAGATTCGGTGAAGAAAAAGGGTGAACACTGTCATTGAGGCAGCAGCTTCGGTTCTTGCCGTGCTCGTTGATGATTGGTCGAAAATGTCCTGCAAGCTGAGGAGTGCCGTGCACCCCGACAACGAGAGTTTGTTGCCGCAAAGAGTAAATGAAGAAGCAAGGGCGTCGGGTCGTCACCGTCTCTGCGGTCTTCGGGTGGCGAGAAACACACTGGCGGATTCTCCTCGGTCGTCGGCAGCCTTGACTTTCTCAGGCAGGATGAAAGCGGTCGACGATGATGAGCAAGGGAGCTCTTGTTTCAATGTTCTTAGGCAAAGGAGCAATGCAGCTCCGGTCGGCGACAGCGGTCGTAGGCGGTGATGGACTTCAATGTCTGGGCGCTTCACTTTGTGATTCCGCGGCGGTCCCCTTCTCCAGTCGGCAGCCTTTCGAGTGTCTGACATCCAATGAGCTTTGGCAAAGATCAGCTGGTGCACAATGGTCCCTCGTAGCTCAGGAAGAGGTCTCCTAGCCAGGTCCTCTCTTGGATCAGTTCCTTGACAGTCACGCAGCTTTCAGATTAGCAAACTTTATCAAACTTTGAAGTCGCAGGCAAAAATATTGGTATTCAAATATGGCAAATTTTCATATAATCATATCATGATGTTTTATCAGGAAAAAGTGGTACCAATTTTGTTGTTTGGTGTTGAGACCAATCTACACGGAAAATTTGGGATATATGTGAAGCTAGCTTTTGGAAATCTGTGCTAAAACTACCTAATTGTACACCATTGATATTGATTCGTTTTGAACTAGGATTAATGTCTCTTTGTCAAAGCAATGTGGAAAGGGTGCAATTTATTTCGGAAATGCTTGTTGGGTTTAGAAAAAAATAACATTTTAAGTATGGTTGCACATTATCTTGTTGCATCAGATCACGTGTTTCCACGCAAATGGCGTAGTTGTGTTCTGGATGCTTTATCAGAGGCGTCCATCACTTTAGACCTTCTGTTGAAGAATCCAGACCAAGCCAACCAAAAATGATATCAACATGATTGGATCTGTAATAGAGAAAAATGTAACACCTATAAAGATTTTAATACACATTTATTTGGGTTTAAGAAATTTCGAGTCATGGCAGACTACTTGTTGAAATTTCCTTTGCCTTATATTAGACAGCAGTATTTGCCGTTTAGAGTGAACCTTTTGCATACATCTGAAATATTAGTAAAGCAAGGTATTTTATCTAAAAACCAGGACCATTGTCGATTCTGCCTTGACACTTCGAGTCAGGAGACTCCACAGCATTCGATAGTGGACTGTCCAGCCTTAATTTCAATGAGACAATAGCATTTTAGCAAGTTGCTTTATTTATATATGCCAATGGACTCTGATGAGATTTGGTCAGGATTTTTACAAGTACGACACTTGCAATTAGAGTTGCAATTATACGATATTTGGACTCTGTTTTGTTGTTGGTTAATACCAAGACCGGGCAGTAGCCAGATGATAGGGTCGATTGATTGAAATCTTTATTTAGGATGATTTATAATCATGTTGGTAGTAGTTTTAGCCGTCAGTTTTTAATATTGATTGATGATTTTATGAATATTTTTAGAAGAATTATATGGAAATAAGCCAACATGAAATAAGTAGATTTTATATGTGATTGTATAAATGAATGTAATTGAATTAATTGATAATATTGCATAAAATTGTATTGTATTTCAAAGGTTGATTTCATCAGCCAGCCAAATTAATAAAAACAAATTTAAAAAAGATTAGTGAAGGTCAGCAGCAGCAATTCTTCTTCCAGTGGGCTTCAAGGTTAAGCATCAAGTATCAACTTCACCTTCTGAACGATTTCCATCAGTGAGAGGCCCCCAGATATACTGTTGATCGCCCATTCACTCTGCTGGGTCACACTCAGGCAATCAAGCATTCAGAAGGGCATTCAGGCAGGCAGACAGTGTCATGGCCACTGACAAGGGCCAGTCTTTCCTCACCCCCAGGGTCCAAATGGACCCAGTCCTGGTGACTCTGGCACCAGGCTCACGAAAAAGTGTGCCTTGCACACTCTGTGCCTAAGGCACGTGCATCAGGGCTGGGCGTGGCCATAGAACATCATTGGAAGGCACGTGCAGGAGTCCCTGGGAGGGGCAAGGTGGAGCCACTAGGCGGGGCTAAAGGGAGGGGCCAGGGCCAGCCTATATAAGGCCAACCCATCCACATGCTTCCACTTTGCGTTGTTCTGCTTTCAGCAGCGTAATGCTTACCGCTGTCCTTACCTGTGCATCCACTTGATTCCAGCTGCTCCATCTCTGAAGACATCTTACCTGAATCCAGCTACTCCACCGCTGAAGGCGCATCTTACCTGATTCCAGCTACGCCATCGCTGAAGGCGCCTCTTACCTGAAACCAGCTACTCCACCACTGAAGGCACACCTTACCTACTTCCAGCCGCTCCATCGCTGGGCACGCCTCTTACCTGCATCCCATCACTATCGGAGTCGGAGCCTTCTTCTCACCTGATCCGGGCGTCCAGCTACTCGGAGCTCCACTTCTTTTCTTCTCCATCAGGGTACCTTCACCCTGCAACCGCGGAGCTGCGTCGAGCATCCAGACTTCGCTCTATGCCGCCGGCCTTCTCCTGCAAGGGAAAAAGAACACAACAGGTTAGAATTCATATAGATAACGAACGCTCCACGACTCCGATCTGCATTTTCACACCTATTGGGAAGAGATAAAACATTGCAAGAATTACTATTAATGATCAAGACCAAAGACATTATAACAAACAAACTATATTCATAACCAAAAGACTCACCTTCTAAGTGGATTCGTCGCAGCCGGTCTGGATCAGCACTTCCAAGGACTAGTGAAGCTACTAGGTCCACTCTACGCTCCACTGTTATAAGAAGCAGGACGGATAGCTCAACATTACAACACAACAGGGGAGCTTGCATGGAAAAACGCTTGGGCACTTCATTTTGGCACAAGAGGATTGAGGGAAGTCGCAACACCACCACGCCATTCTCATTGCCTCTCATCATCTCTCAGGGGCAACACCAGCATCCAGAACAGCAGACTCCGCGGCAGCTGGGAGAGGGAGGCGATCCAGGGGAGTCCAGCCGAGGGAGGGCTCCAACTGTGCCCCAACACCCCCACAGAGACCAGGTGAGCGTAACATGCAGCCAATCAGGCTCACAGCGCATTTAGGCCATTCTTCTCCATCCGGACACTCACAACATTGAATGTGGATTCGGGACAAGCATTCTGCCGTTCAGCACTCCACACTCCATTAATACCAGTTTTCGGGCAGGGTTCTCAGTCGTTGTGTTAACCACCAGATACTAAACACCCATAACATGAAATGTGTATTCGTCGCACACTGCATTCACCCAGGTCCCACCCCACGGGTGTACCCACAACATACAGTCATTGGGAAGGCTCCAGCCAGTCTGGCCTGGACTTCCCCACAATACCATATATGGAACTTCCACCCAACAGCCAGTCAGGGGGAAGGGACAGAGTCAGGGCTTCCCGGGACTTCGGGAAGAATAAGGTAACAGGCGATAGAAAGCAAGAGGCCACAGCGGCCATCTTGTTTCCTATCAGGAATCAACCGATTCCAATGGCAGGGCCTGGGTACCCCCAAAATGGAGGATACTCAGAGCACCTGTCAAATTCAGCACCATCAGCCCATACCCTGCTCTGTGGGCCACACACAGGTGCCCAAAAACATACACTAGGGGTACAGGGCTCTACCCATGGGTGCCATAAGGGTATCCCATGGGTCTGTTCACCATGACCAAAAAGAGGAAGAGCTGCA
Organism: Ambystoma mexicanum; assembly: GCF_040938575.1. Taxonomy (NCBI): domain Eukaryota; kingdom Metazoa; phylum Chordata; class Amphibia; order Caudata; family Ambystomatidae; genus Ambystoma; species Ambystoma mexicanum. The sequence continues at coordinate 878,520,125 of NC_090924.1, read as the reverse complement.
CCGCCAGGAGTCCCACATGAACTCCTGCAAGGAAAACAAGATGATAAAGCAATAAAGGACAAGGATATGGAGGCCCTTTCCCTCCAATGCATTTTCAGCATCACAGTAACACCACCCCCCCCGACCCCGCCCCAGACTGAGGTTAGGGCGTCCAATCTCCCATGAGATTAACACCCTCATCCAGACGGTCAACATACCTTCTGGAAAGGCCATCTGCATTATCATGACTCTTCCCTGGTCTATGCTCTATGGTGAAGTCTAGCCATTGCAGGCTAATGGACCACCTTAGAAGTTTCTGGTTTTCACTCTTCATCTGCATAAGCCACTTTAAGGACTTATGGTCTGTTTAGACCTTTAAGGTAGACCCCTGTAAGGTAGGGCCTAAAACGCCTAATGCTCCAATCTATGCTGAAACATTCCTTTTCAACAGTAGCCCACCTAAGTTCTCTACCCTTGAGCTGTCTACTGATGAATATGATCTTATGTTCCCTCCCTTTGTCATCTAACTGGGACAAGACAGCTCCATTCCGGTATCGCAGGCATCAGTCTGGACGATAAAGCGTTTGCTGTAATCAGGCGCACACAACACAGGTGCCCTACACATACTTTCTTTCAAGCCAACAAAGGCCCGCCATGAAGGTGCGATAATACCCAGTGAGGACCAAAAAGGCTCTCACCTGGGTTTGAGTAGTGGCAGCCTCCCAGTCATGTACATCCTCTACCTTACTGGGGAGAGGTTGGATTTGACCCCCTCCTACCTCATGACCAAGATACGTGATTTTCCACTGAGCTATCTGGCACTTGGTGGCCTTGATTGTGAGGTTAGCCCTTTTCAAGGCCTACAACACCTTATCCAGGTGAGTCAAATGCTCTTCCCAGGTGGAACTGTAGACAGCAATGCCATCTAAGTAAGCCACACAAAAGGCCTCCAGCCCACTGAGCGCATGATTGACCAATCTCTGGAAGGTGGCAGGTGCATTTTTCAACCCAAAAGGCATGACTGGTAGAGCCCCTCATGTATTGAGAATGCAGTCTTTTCCTTGGCATGGTCCATCAGAGCTATTTGCCAGTAGCCTGAGGTAAGGTCAAAGGTGCTCACAAATTTGGCAGCACCTATGGTGTCCACGAGCTCATCAGCCCTGGGCAATGGGTGCGCGTCAGTTTTGGTGACGGCATTGACCCCTCTAGTCCACAGAACCGCCAACCATTGGTACCTGCCTGGGAACTTGCCTTGGGGACAAGGACCAATGGACTTGTAAGGATATTTAGCAAACAGCACAGAGTACAGCACTACTGCACAGGTAGCAAACAGCACAGAGTACAGCACTACTACACAGGTAGCAAACAGCACAGAGTACAGCACTACTACATAGGTAGCAAACAGCACAGAGTACAGCACTACTGCACAGGTAGCAAATTTTTTTTGCAGCACCACCACAAGGGTGCGGTGCATTGCTATATGTGTTACAAGATTAACAAGGAAAGACAGGCCATTCAGTCAAAAACGATTTTAACATATAAGATGCAAATCTATTTTTACAGTTAAAAGCACATGTGCACACCCAAAAATGCACACTATTTTTCACCTGAAATGCCTATGGTGCGAGAGACACATTTGAAAATAATAACTAACCTTACTGACAACTAACATGACTAATGAAACCTAATCCACTAATAAAAATGTGTCTCCACTGCAGAATTAGGCATATTCTGAAAGTGAACTTTTAAACGCACATTTTTTTTTTTCTGTTCTCTCTGCTGCCCTGTCCACATAACTACAGGAAATCAGTTGGTTACAAAGTATTACTATAAAAATGAGCCATTGTGTAGAGAAGGAGGAGATGGCGTGATTAATTCTGATTGGAGCAGCGTCATAGCAAGTATCATGCTAGAGGGAGTGATCAGGCTTTTGCTGGGGGGTTTTTGAGAAAGGAGAAAGGCAGTCGAGATTGGGGAGAGCTGAAAGAAGGACCTTTCCACTGGCTGAGGCGTTCCTATCTGCAAAAGCTGAGAATCCCAGGCAATGACCCCGGTTTGAGAAGGCAAGCGTTCCTTTTTACTGGAGTTAATCTTCAAGGGAGCCACATTCACAAAGAGAACAGCCAAAGAGAACAACTAAAAAGATAAGGTAATTACAGAAATGTGGGAGCTGAGTGTGTATGATAATATGCAGTCAGTGTAGGATTCCTGTGCATGCCTTAATCAAATGCTAATGTTGCAATTTGAGTTCTGTTCTCCGCCACTATCTTTGCAGGGTGTCATAGACAATGCTTTTACTGTACCATTTTATTTATTTCTGTAAAGAATGAGATCGTGTTTAATTGCAACTTTTATAATACAGAAAAATATTTGAAAACAGACGGGTGGTGTATTTACTATTTACCATTACAATGCTGATGATGTGGGGAGATTTTAAACAGTGCAATGGTCATTTTAAGACAGATGTGTGCATGTCAGATTCATTATGAACAGTTTTGAGTGACTGTAGCATAGCTCGTTGGAGGTACATGAGCCAACGGGAAGAGAGACTCTCTGAACATAGCTCCCTACCGTATATAAGGTAGTGGAAATTACCACAAGATTACCATATATAGCTCTCTGTCGTAAATAAGTCAGTGAGATCGCCCATGGTAGCACACTAACACTGAAAAATGTGGTATTCCTAAAATGTAGGTCTGAGGTCTCTCTAGTGATTACCCGAAAAATCTAAGCAAAGATAAGAGATTTTGGACATTGGGGCCACAAATAAAACAAGGGAATTATGCTCACCAAAATACCACCAACCGCGCCTACCACCCACGCATACCAAATATGCATGCCTGGGTGCTGAAATAATGCATGTCCACTGTATTATTGTTGTACAGGGCCCAATCTGAATACGAGGAGTGATTATTGCTAAGTTATTTTTCGGCGGTAATAAAATACCGTCAGGCCCCAAATCTCCACAAAATACCCTACATATTTATGGTGCGTTGCAGGCCGGGAAAGTGATCATAGAGTACCTACTGGGCGTGGCAAGTGTGTCTCACACTGCCATTTGCACATTAAAGGGAACCCATTTTATAATAGCAGTGTGCCACTAAAAACGAATTTCAGAATGTCACAAAGGGAAACCACATTCTCAGATCTAGTGCAATATTTAGAGGCAAAGTTATTTGCACATGGGAATTGGTCTTCGAATAGCACGTTAGAATGGAGTAACCGCATTCAGGGTGAGGTGCAGAAAGAAAAACTAGACAATATTTTTGCAGAAGGCAGCATAATTCAGGTCTGCCTTACAAGATTATTGAATGCAGCCGATAAAAGTGCAGAGAAAGACTGTTTAATACGGCTATGCGGCAAAATATGGTTTATTTTAAACAAGTCCCTGCGAATGCAAGAGAATGATACTCAGCTAATTAACAGGTTAAAGACTGAATTAGAGGGGGCAAGTAAAAATCAGGAAATGTTGAGAGCAGAATTGGATGTATGCCAAAAAGACATGCAATTAAAATGCAGAGACTTTGATACTCAGTTATCCAAAAGCAAGAAACAATTTGAAGATAGTGAGCAAGAATTGGCACACTTAAAAGCCTTAGTGGATCACATTAGGCAGGATAAAGATGAGGTTGTTTCAGAAATGCAGATTTTACAAAAAGAACATTGTGAAAAAGAAGGTGATCTCCAGAGTGCAGAACAAGGAATGATTAAAATGATCCAAGAAAGAGACAAGAGAAATAAAGAGTTCAATGAATGCCAAATGCAAATGTGCGAAATGCAGGAGGTGATTAATAAAATGAGTGATGAAAATAATTATTTGCATGATGAAGCCAACAGACTCCTTAAAAAGTGTAAGGACTTAGAACAGCAAATGTGCATTCCCAGGTCCCAGGAGAGGCGGCAGGGTACCACATTCAATGGAGTGGAGGTGAATTCTAGCTCTGCCCAAAGAGCTAGTGCCCCAGTGACTGGGCCGGTGACTGAACTTGGTTGCAGCGCCCTTGGGGGATTTGATACTCCCATTGGGGGCAGTCACCAATCTCATACACCTGAAAACAGGATTGACTCACAAAATAGTGCAATTCCATGTATTGCAACAAGTAGCCCCATAAAAATAATGAAATCCATTAAAGCCCTGATCAAACCATTTAAAAAGGGAGGTGAATGCTGCATTGAGGATCACTTAGAAGCGGTGCATGACATTTTTAAAGCACTCCAGATACCTAAGGAACAGTACAGACAATATTTTCATTTAACTTTAGATGCCCCGACGGCCAGCATCATAAGGGGATTAAATGAACAGCAGAATAAAACATGGCTGGAGTTTGAAAAAGAAATTAGGCGTAATTTTTCTCCTTTTCAGTCATTGCAGGAGGCAAAGAAAGTCGCGTACACAATTACTGCTGGACCTAATACATCCCCTCGCCAATTTTTACAAGACTTAAAAAGAGCATTCTCTCGCTTTGATGTATCTTTTGACTCAAATTCCAATGAGTTTAAAACTGCATACTTCTATGGGCTACAGAAAGACATCATATCCCAATTGGTCCGTGAATTTGACCGTGACAAGTCCCTTGAATGGATTGTACATCAAAGCACAAAGCTATATGAGGTACTCTATTGTCAGGGTAGAGAAAGTGATAAAATGAAAGATACTAGGCCTAAATCTAAAGAACCCTCAGCCACAGTAATGGAAATCAGGTCAGCCAAAATGTCCCTTGAGTCTGCTCAAAGTCAAGGTAAAAATAATGTGACACCTGAACAAAGGGGTAATCAACAAAGATCGCCATTTCCTGTACCAATGTTCCAAACACATGATCCTAGTAATAGAGAGAGCTACATCAGCCCTAGGTATTTAGGGGATAGACCCCGGGTAGGATATCGGCCTGATATGGCAGGTATGAACAATAACCAGAGACAAAATCAAGATCAAAGAAATGATGGTCCCTACCAGTCATTGGGGACACAGAGTAGGTTTGATCCCAACACCATGATATATGGTAATCAGGATAGGCCCCGATATGTGGATCGATTTACTGATAATGGAAATCAACATAGGGGCCAGTACCCACAATCTGAGAGACAGGACATGAGGTAAAACGTGAACTACAGTCCACGCCAGTACAATGATTCCCCACCAGGGGACTATAATCAAAGGATGGGTGCAACCCGCTCCCCTCCACAAATGAATCAAGAGTTCAGAAACCATCCCAACCGACATCAATCACCTGAGAGGTATCAGAATAGATCCAATCAGGGGGAAAACAACCAATATCGACCTAGGCCACAGAAAGAGGATCCTAGAGAGATGGAAAGGTTCCAGTGCCTTGAGGCCCAAGTGAAAATGTTAGCTGAGCAAATAGGAAAGCTCTATACAGCGCAAAAACAACCTTCCAAAGAGGGGGCTGATGGCCATAGCAATGACCGGGGGGCTTCCGAAAAGTGACTAAGTACTCATGATAACTGCAGTGCCAAAATGACAGATTGCTCTGATATAATTTTGCATAACGACTCTGAGATGCCTAATGGATTAAAAATGAAAGTACCAGTAAATGAAATTGTGATAGAAAGTGCAAATACTTCTAAAAAAGAGGTACGGTTTAACTTAGAGCTAAATAAAACAGTAAAGATTTGCACAAATGAAAAAGAAACATTAGGAATTCCAAAAGAACAAAGGAACAGATTTAAGAAAAATGACTCATGCATGGGGAATACCAGTGAACAGGGAGTAAGTGGGGATGCCATAGCTCCTTCCCTGGGCAAGCAAAACAATGACCAAACACAGACAGAAAAAGGAAATACTCACAAGGAGGGTACAAGTCAATCACCTGAAGAATTCTTTGAGCCACATATTTTTGAAGAGGCTGAAAGGGCTGGTATTACACTAAATGATCACAAATGCACAGAATTAAAAAATGACAAATTGCTGAATGATGTTGTTACACATGTTCAGTTGGAAGGTTGTAATGTGGTCTCTGATGTTACCCAGATGGATGGGCGAACAGTGGCCACACTCCAAAAAACCTATGAACATGGAGAAATGAATAAAATATCTCGCACAGAAATAGGTAAAAAGGAGGGAAACATGTCTTTTCATTTACCAATGTGCTTAGCCAAAAGTGAAAAAGACCTGAGAAAGGTGAGCCCTGAAATCAGTAAGAATTCACATTTCTTATGTGTATTAGAGGAAGTTGAGGACAGATATTATGCACCCATCACTGTAGAAGAAAAATGCCACACCTTCGCTATGATTGACACTGGCGCACAGGCCACAATTATATCCAAGGAGCTGGTAAAGAGTATCAATGAAGGGAGGCCTCCACAGAGTCAGATCACAGTGAAGGCAAATCAAGGTCCAGTGCATAACTTTAATGGGGAGGAGGTGCCCATCATAGGTGTAACTGAGGTTGACATAAAAATAGGAAAGCACAGAATGAAACAAGAGGTATTGATCACATCTATTTGTGAAATTCCATTTCTGATGGGGACAGATTGCCTGAAAAGATTGTCTCTTCTCATAGATGGGGTGAATGGAGTGCTGTGGTCCTTAACCAAAAAACCATTGAGGCCTAAGAAACTAAAATCACAAAACAGCAATATAAATGAATGTCACACCGTTGCCAAAACAAATGATGCTGTGGAGGTATATCTCCAGAATAGATGCATACCTAGTGTCACTGTTATATTAATGTGTCAAGACAAAATGCAGAGCGACAATGAAAAACTACCTGTACAAATATACTTGGACCCAAGGAAAGATTGGCAGACTGCCATAGATGAGCACACATTACGTTTCTATTTAAAAGAGAAAACATGCAAACAGAATATTGCTCCTAAAACAGATTCAGAAAAACACATTACCACTCTGGCAGAAATACACATGGAAGATGAGCAACCATGGGTTCATGTTGGTATAAATGATTATCTTAAAACAATAAAAGCCACTTTAGCACTTGAACATGAAAGGAGTTTCATTAATGAGAAATTGTTGCAAAAAATTATGGAGAGGGAAGAAATCCCGAAATTTAGGATTAAAAACCAATATGTTTCTGGGTTGGACAGTCCAGACTTTGAAAACCGAATTGCAGGCAGCCCATTGAAGTGGAAGCTGATATGCCAAAATATTTAAAAGTGGCAGCTCTACAAAAAGACACAGCCACACAGTTAGAGGAAAGCGCTGAGATTCCTTTACCAGAAGAGTTTCCAGAATTTTCCAGAATGGTAGAAGAGCAGATCTCCTTAGCGGATGCATGTGACAGCGATAAGGATAGGGACGACCTGAGGGAAATATTTATGGAGTTTAAGGATGTATTTGCAAAAGATGCTTATGATTGTGGTTTAACTGATTTACATGTGGCCACACTACCAGAAGGTTGTAGCAGAAATCCAGTGTTTGTACGCCAGTATAGACTACCGCTGGCATGTTTAGAATCATTGGCAGAGATTATTAAAAATTTGGAATCACGGGGAATAATCAGGCCCATTCATAGCACATCCAATACGCCTATTTTAGGTGTGTTAAAGCCAAATGGTCAATGGCGGCTGTGTGCAGACTTAAGAGAGTTAAATAAAAGAGTACCAATATCTAGATGGCCACTGCCATTCATTGATCAGGGCCTAGCTCAGATACATGGTTCAAATGTATTTACCACATAAGATCTCACCTCTGGATATTGGTGCGTGCCATTGGCAGAGGAGATACAACACTTATTTTCCTTTACATTTGACAGGACTCAATATGCCTGGCGTAGAGCTCCATTCGGGTACATCAATAGTGGGAGTGAATTTGGCATATTTTTGAGAAAGGCCATGCCGGATGCAGCGGAAAGAGGAACAATAGTTTATGTGGATGATGTCCTGATAAAAAATGAAAGCCTGAAAAGCCATTTTGATGAAATAAGACATGTACTTGGCCAATTGCAGAAAGCAGGCGCCAAAGTATCTTTGCAAATAGCACAATGGTGCAAGAAAAAAGTGAACTTTCTAGGGCATGAGGTGACTGAACATGGGCTAAATCCACAAAGGAAGAAAATAGAGGCCATACAAAGATTAAAAGATCCTAAAAATGTGAAAGGAGTAAAAAGTTTATTAGGGATGATAGGCTATAACAGAAAGTTCATTGAAAAGTATGCAGAAATCACTCAACCATTGACTAAACTGCTTAAACTGAATACTCCCTGGAAATGGGAAAGAGGGCAGTCTGATGCAGTGGCTAAATTAAAGGAATGTCTTGTAAAGGCACCATGTTTAGCATACCCCATAAAGGACAGGGATTTCTTTATAGAAATAGGTTTTTCTGAACATTGTATGTCAGCAGTGTTATCACAAAAACACAATTTGAATCACAAAACCATTGCATATGCAAGTAAGGCATTTTCCCAAGTTGAGATGAAATTTAATGAATGTGAAAAGGCCCTATTAACCACTGTGTGGGCGCTACAACATTTCCGCCCCATTGTTCAGGGAGAAAAGGTGATGATTGAAACAAATCATCAACCTTTGCAATTTATAGAGAGTAAAAGAATTAGATCAGGCAATCTAGCACAATCCAGAATCACTTCATGGACGCTGGCATTACAAGGGTTTCCCGTAGAAGTGAGATATGGACAAAATAAAAAGAGCCCAATTGCTCAAGGGTTAGCTGACTTACATGACTGTGCAGCTGAACAAATACCAAATGAAATGGAAGTGGAAACTAGTTTACAGGAATTTGAACAATCACCACACAAAGCTTTTGATGAAAAAACATGCAAGGATTTGCCAACTGTATATGTGGATGGGTGTGCTTTTCACATTGGAGCAGTCAGGTGGCGGAATTGGCAGCCATTTATAAAGCAATTGCTACTGCAGTTGATAAAAAGTTCAGTGAAATTGTCCTGGTGACTGATTCTGACTATGCACGGAATAGCTTTGTGGAGTATTTGCCTGGTTGGAAAGCAAGAGGCATGGTTACATGCAACAAAAAGCCACTTAAACATGGAAAAATGATAAATTGGTGTCAGAAAATAATTTAACAATATACTGGAGAAAAATTTGTGGGCATTTGAAAACACCAGGAGAGGATAAGGAGGGAAATGATAAGGCAGACCACCTGGCTAAGATTGGGGCTGTGATGGGAGAATTGCTACCTATTGATTATTTAATGGGTGAAATACAAATTGATGCAGTCACACGTTCTAAAGCACCAAAGGAGGTAGATCAACCGGTGGTGCAGTGGAGTCATGACACGCCAGACCAAGATTTGATTGAGGCACAAAAGAATGATCAAATTTTGGGAATCTATTATAATCATTTGATAGATCCTGAACAAAATCCTTTAACAGAAAATGATTGTATGGGAAAAGAAGAGTTGAGGGTGTTATTAAAGAACAAAACACGAATTAGATTACAGGATGGACTCATGATTAGAGAGTCCATAACAGGGCAAATACAGTGGGTAGTACCCCTTTCATTCAGAGGACTAATGCTACACCATGCACATGATGCCATAACTGCAGGCCATAGAGGTTCACAAAAAACATTGGAAATACTAAAAGATTATGCTTACTGGCCACATATGTCCCAAGATGTGGAATTATATACTAGAGGATGTCTAGTATGCGCCCAATTTAAACCTGCTTCACCAATGCATAGAGCACCATTGATGAAAAGAGGCCTAACTCTCCCATGGTCAGATTTGCAAATAGACCATGTAGGTCCTTTAAAAAGGTCGAGCAGGGGACACCGTTATATTTTGAGTGTGGTATGTTTGATGTCGAAGTGGATTGAGTGCATTCCTGCACCAGATTGTAGTGCGCAAACCGCAGCCACATTGCTGGTGAACCATGTGTTCTCAAGGTTTGGGTTGCCACAAAGAATTGAGTCAGACAGAGGAAGTCATTTCACAAGTACTCTAATGAGTAAGGTATGGCAAATACTAGGTGTGGAAAGGAAACTACATATCGCATATCGGGCGGCGTCTTCAGGTACAGTTGAAAGAAGCAATAGGTCTGTTGTGGATATTTTAAAGAAATTTGTGGCAGAAGCAGGTTCCGGCTGGGATTTGCGTTTACCATTGGTTTTGATGGCAATCAGGTCGACTCCTGCCAAAGCAACAGGTGTTAGCCCCCATGAGGTCTTAACAGGTAGGAAAATGGTGTTACCACAACACCTACTATACAGAACACATGAGCAAACCCTTGTGAGTGCATCCACAGTTCATGAATATATTGATGAACTGAGGAGGCATTTGCAACATGCATTTGCTTTTGTGCAGAGAAATCTGGAAAGAGCTGCTGACAGTGCAAAATCATATTATGATAAAAAGACATCAGTAAAGGAATACAGTGTAGGGGATCAGGTGTACAAGTTTCATTTTGGAAAAAGTAAACAGAAAAATTCTAAATTTCTAGCAGCCTGGCAGGGGCCATTTCGAATTATAGATGAGGTCTCTCCTGTGGTTTATAAAATTTTGAAAAATGAAGGTGAAACAGCAATAGAGCAGTTTGTCCATGTAAATCAAATCAAACCATGCCATCCCAGACATGAGATCAGGCAGCTTGAGCATGTAGAGACAGATAACGTCCTTTAAAAAAAAAAAGAGAAAATAAATGGGTGTAATCAGGAGGCAGTGACAAAGAAGTTAAAAAAAAAAAGTTGATTGTTATGATGGTACATAAACACTGTAATATATGTAAGGATATATAAATAAATAAATAAATAAATAAATAAATAAATAAATAAATGCACATATAATGGAAGCTCATGGTTGGTGTGCAGAGAGAAAGTGTGTTAAATATTGAATATCTGCTTGTTTTCTTTTAACTTGTGTTTAATTTCAGAAAAAAAAAAATGAAATATTTTTACCAAGCATGTTTTATTTTTGGCAAAAGGATGAAGTTAGTATTATGCTATGTACTTAATTTGTTTATTTTCTATTTTGATTTAGACAATTAACATTATTTGGTCGGAGGTTCCGAGATCAGAGCCCACGGGAGAGACGATGGAGTCCTGGAGTCCCCTGGATGAAGACCAAAAGATGCCTGCCTCCAGGTGGAGGTGAAGACAAGATAACCAGAATGCTAAAAAGGATGACTCCTATGGATCTAAGATTGACAAGATGGAAGTGTACTCGAATGAACCGAATAACATCGCTGGTCGGGACATATCAGAAGCGGACAAGAGTGCTGACATATGGAGTTCCACGTATTTATTATTTTAATTATTTATTTTAATTTGTTATATTAATTATTTGTTTTAGTTAGTTGTTTTATTTCTTTGTTTTTAATTGACTTGGACAATCTAAACTTAAAGTGATGCCACTTCAACTGAGAAGGCAAATGTGGAATATTCTGTAAACTAATGAACTCAGATGAATACTGTGTTGATTGCAAATTTTTCATTGATGCACATGAATATTCATTTTGTTGGATTGCTATATTGTAAAAAAAAAAAAAAGAGAGAACAAGTTGTTTTTAGGAATTGGCTTGGATTGTAGCCAAGTTCTAAAAACAAAAGGAGGGTATATGTAAGGATATTTAGCAAACAGCACAGAGTACAGCACTACTGCACAGGTAGCAAACAGCACAGAGTACAGCACTACTACACAGGTAGCAAACAGCACAGAGTACAGCACTACTACATAGGTAGCAAACAGCACAGAGTACAGCACTACTGCACAGGTAGCACATTTTTTTTGCAGCACCACCACAAGGGTGCAGTGCATTGCTATATGTGTTACAAGATTAACAAGGAAAGACAGGCCATTCAGTCAAAAACGATTTTAACATATAAGATGCAAATCTATTTTTACAGTTAAAAGCACATGTGCACACCCAAAAATGCACACTATTTTTCACCTGAAATGCCTATGGTGCGAGAGACACATTTGAAAATAATAACTAACCTTACTGACAACTAACATGACTAATGAAACCTAATCCACTAATAAAAATGTGTCTCCACTGCAGAATTAGGCATATTCTGAAAGTGAACGTTTAAACGCACATTTTTTTTTTTCTGTTCTCTCTGCTGCCCTGTCCACATAACTACAGGAAATCAGTTGGTTACAAAGTATTACTATAAAAATGAGCCATTGTGTAGAGAAGGAGGAGATGGCGTGATTAATTCTGATTGGAGCAGCGTCATAGCAAGTATCATGCTAGAGGGAGTGATCAGGCTTTTGCTGGGGGGTTTTTGAGAAAGGAGAAAGACAGTCGAGATTGGGGAGAGCTGAAAGAAGGACCTTTCCACTGGCTGAGGCGTTCCTATCTGCAAAAGCTGAGAATCCCAGGCAATGACCCCGGTTTGAGAAGGCAAGCGTTCCTTTTTACTGGAGTTAATCTTCAAGGGAGCCACATTCACAAAGAGAACAGCCAAAGAGAACAACTAAAAAGATAAGGTAATTACAGAAATGTGGGAGCTGAGTGTGTACGATAATATGCAGTCAGTGTAGGATTCCTGTGCATGCCTTAATCAAATGCTAATGTTGCAATTTGAGTTCTGTTCTCCGCCACTATCTTTGCATGGTGTCATAGACAATGCTTTTACTGTACCATTTTATTTATTTCTGTAAAGAATGAGATCGTGTTTAATTGCAACTTTTATAATACAGAAAAATATTTGAAAACAGACGGGTGGTGTATTTACTATTTACCATTACAATGCTGATGATGTGGGGAGATTTTAAACAGTGCAATGGTCATTTTAAGACAGATGTGTGCATGTCAGATTCATTATGAACAGTTGTGAGTGATTGTAGCATAGCTCGTTGGAGGTACATGAGCCAACGGGAAGAGAGACTCTCTGAACATAGCTCCCTACCGTATATAAGGTAGTGGAAATTACCACAAGATTACCATATATAGCTCTCTGTCGTAAATAAGTCAGTGAGATCGCCCATGGTGGCACACTAACACTGAAAAATGTGGTATTCCTAAAATGTAGGTCTGAGGTCTCTCTAGTGATTACACGAAAAATCTAAGCAAAGATAAGGGATTTTGGACATTGGGGCCACAAATAAAACAAGGGAATTATGCTCACCAAAATACCACCAACCGTGCCTACCACCCACGCATACCAAATATGCATGCCTGGGTGCTGAAATAATGCATGTCCACTGTATTATTGTTGTACAGGGCCCAATCTGAATACGAGGAGTGATTATTGCTAAGTTATTTTTCGGCGGTAATAAAATACCGTCAGGCCCCAAATCTCCACAAAATACCCTACAGACTGGACCAGGGACTGGCTGAGGGTTCAATAACACCCAGATTCAACATCTTGGCGACCTCAGCCTGGATGTGGTTCTTAACAGTGTCCAACATCCTGTAGCATCTGCTTTTGATAGGTACGCTGTCACCAGTGTCAATTTCATGCCTACACCTTGGAGTGAGGCCTGGTGTCAGCGAGAACAGAGGTGCATACTGCTGGAGGAAATCCCTGCAGGCCCTCAGATGCTCTGGAGTCAGATCTGGAGAAAGGTGCACTCCCTCCACTGAGCCATCCTAAGGGTTGCTATGCAGCAAATCAGGAAGGGGCTCACTCTCATCCTCTTCTTGCTCTGAAGCTAGCAAGAGACAGACTCCTGTACGCCTAAGGAAAGGCTTGAGCATGTTGCCATGGAATACCTGAGGGGCTACCCCAGGGACTCCCATGTCAACCAGATAATTGACTTCGCCCATCTTGGAGATTATCCTGAAGGGTCCAGTCCACTTATCTGCCAAAGCTCTAGGCTTCGTAGGCTCGATCACCAGGATCTCCGGTCATGGAGTCCAATCCACTTGTGATGCTTTAAGGTCATGACAGTATTTGTTCAATTCCTGGCTTGCTTTAAGGTTCGCTGTCGCTTGACCCATCATCTATGTCAACCTCTGTCTGAGGCCTTACACATAGTCCCCCACTTGCTTGGCAGGACCTGGAGGGGTGGTTTCCAAACCTTCTCTGATCAAGGCAAGGGCCCCCCTCACAGGATGTCCAAAGAGTAACTCAAAGGGGCTGAAACCAACACCCTCTTGAGGTACCTCTCTGTAAGCGAACAGCAGGCATGGCAGGAGGAGATCCCATTTCCTTCTTAGGGGCTCTTCCAAAGCACCTAGCATGCCATTGAGAGTTTTGTTAAATCTTTCAACCAGACCATTGGTCTGGGGGTGGAGAACTTGTAGGTTACCCCACACTCTTTCCACATTGTTTTCCTGTAACTGGACATGAAGATGGAACCTCCGTCAGGTAATCCTCCTTAGGGAATCCAACCCTGGTGAAAATGCCCATGAGAGCCCTGGCAACCACCTTGGCAGTAACAGTCCGAAGGGGTATAGCCTCAGGGTACCTGGTGGCATGATCAACCAAGACCAGGATGAACCGATGTCCACCTGAAGTGGGAGGGTCAAGGGGACCAACAATGTCGATGCCCACCCTCTCAAAGAGTGTGCCAACCACTGGCAACGGCTGCAGTGGGGCAATGACACTGCCTCCAGTCTTGCCAGACAACTGACAAGTTATGCAGATCCTGCAGTGGGACTCCACTTCTACTCCCATCCGTGGCCAGTAGAAATGGGCAGAGAGCCTTAGCTTTTTCTTCTTGGTACCAAGATGACCAGCTAAGGGCACCTCATGCGCCAACTGCAGTAGGAAGGGCCTGTAAACCTGGGGTACCACCAACCTCTTGAGGGCACAAGGTTCAGGCGCAGTGGGCTCACTACAAAGGAGCTCACCCTCCCAATATATCCAGAATGTCCTAAGCACTTCTCGCTGTGCCTGGGCCAGGGCCTGTTTCCTCAGACCCTTGAAGGAGTGGCACTCTCTCTGACCCTTACAGAAATCCGCCTGGGAGGGTCCCCCTTCAGCCAACAGGCATTGAAGGTCGGGGTGGTACTCCAGGTTGAGCGTCTCTCCCGCAGGAAGGTCTTCTGCCTCGCCTCCCTCAGGAGTTGAGTTTGGGTTTACCTCTGGACCCAGCCCGTCCAGAGCATGAATCCCAGTGGGTGTTGCTGAAGCAGCAGGAAGAGAAGAGGCCTCCTTCGCACAGGTGGCCTTCTTCCTCTTCCTTCTTCGTGCCTTGGGTTTCCGTGTCGGCGGGGCTACCGGACTCGCAGACCGACCCAGTGTGAACTGTGATCGGGTGACCGCCACAGCAGCCATGGTTAGACCATCCATGATCATCCCCGTTTCCACCAAATCATTGCCTAACAAAATGTTAGCAGGCACGTTGCCCTGAACCAGCACAGGAAGCTTCTGTCAGGGTCCGGCTTGACTGAATTCCACAGGAGCTGATGCTGGCCCCACAGACCCTCACCAGGAGTTCACCTCTCAACCCTTAAATATAAGCTGAGCTGAAAACCCCAAGAAAGGGAAAGTGGAATTTGGAGAAAATAACAACAGAGACACTGCTGCCCTTCAACCGTCTGGTAGGCTCTGGTATCTGTGGTAAACAAATACACCTGGTTACTTATATAATAAGAAAACTTCTTTTCTAAACTTATGCTAAATAAACTCTAAACTCTTTACCTCCTAAACCTCAGTAAAAGACTTAGAGGTTAGTAATATTTGTGGAATATCTTGTAAATATATCTTGTGTTGTGCAAATAGTTCAAGCCAATCTAGTCTCTTTAGAATCCTAAAGTGATGGCCTTTGCAACATCTTTTCAGAATTAGATATTCTTCTTACTTCAAAGTTCTTTTGACTTTATGTAGTTTTCAATGCTTACATAAATTGCAGTCTTTCTCTGAAAACATTGAGTTCTATTTGCATAGATTACTTTAAATTATATTCTTTAACTTCCTGGAATACTGCTTTCTTTCTGCGTGTGAATTGTTTTCCTTATTTACACATTTACACAAAGAACATATAGTTTCTTCCTTAACAAGCGTGTGCGATAAACACGTGAAATCAGAAGACGTGAAGAATAGTCTTTGCGTGTAAAATACACACGCGATTAGTTTACAAAACCCGCGTGCGTAAAAAACAATACGTAAACGCGATAAAAATAACACGCGCTGATAAAAATGGACTCGCGCTCTATCGCAACCCAACACGCGCTTTCTCTTGAGACGTATTTCGCGTACACGCGCTAAAGTTAACTTGCGCAATTCTTTTGGGCACGCGCTCTATCGCAAAACCACACGCGCTTTCTCAGGAAACGTCTTTCACGTGAAAAATGTACACGCGCTAAAATTCACACGCGCAATTCTTTTTTGGCACGCGCTCTATCGCAAACCACACGCGCTCTCAGGAAACGTCTTTCACGTAAAAAATGTACACGCGCTTTTAAAAGAACACGCAAACGACAACTTGCGAGCTCGCGCACACATTAAACAGTCTTGAAGAACATTACACGCAGTTAATCAACTTTTAAATCCTACGCACAATCTTCAAGCTTGTTTTCCTTATAATAACTTTAACTGTAAATGTCTCTTTTCTCAAATGAACTTGAAACTTGTTTACTCTTTAAGTTTTCTTATAAAAGAAAATGAAAGTTCACTGTGACAATCTCAAAATCTTTAAAAGAACGATCCCACCTGATGACTTCTTGTTCAAATTGGATCAGCAAACGATATTCTTATTTCTTTGGTAGATTTTCTGAGCTCTGGAAAGGCCTTACTTAAGGAGCTTAACTAATATACAACCAGCCACTGAATTTCTCTGGATGAAAGGCAGTTTAGAATCTTGCTCATCTCCCAAGAATCAAACCCATTGTCCTCTCCACCAATCAGGCAACCAAAACATATCATTGTTTCTTTAACCAATCAGATTAAGTTTCTTTCGCTCCATCTTGACTTGGGCAAGCACAATGTTAATTCTATAAACAAACTCTTCCTGTTACTAACCCAGCCAGTTCTGAAAGCACAACTAACCCAGCCAGCTCTAAAGGCACAATGTTAATCTTGTTACTCTTCCTGTTATTAAACTAGCCAGTCCTGACAGTACCCCCCTCTTCAAAGCCCTGTCCCAGGGCCTGGTTTAGCAGGGAACCTCTTGTGAAACTGTGTTATCAATTGAGGGGCATGTACATCTACTTGATCCTCCCAAGATCTTTCCTCAGGACCGTATCCCTTCCAGTCAATAAGATATTGTAAGGTACCTCTAACAATCCTGGAATCTAAGATTTTCTTAACTTCAAACTCTTCCTCATTTTCCTCTGTGTAAACTGCTGGTGGTGGTTTTCCTAATCTAGTTCCTGACACACAAGGTTTCACTAAGCTGACATGAAATGTAGGGTGACTTTTGATACTTGCGGGTAATTTCAGTTTGATTGCTACGGGATTTATTATTCTTTCTATTTCAAATGGACCAATAAATCTCGGACTAAATTTAGTTCTTCCCTTTAAACGTAAGTTTTTTGTGGACAGCCAAACTTTTTGACCCACCTGATAATGTGGTGCTTTACGACGTTTCTTATCAGCAAATGTCTTAAATCTTAGCTTACTTTTTTCTAACGTTTCTTTAGCTTTCACTAAACCATCTCTAATACAAGTCAATCGCTGCTCAACCTCTGGATTGGAATACTCAGATGGCAACACTTCTTTCAAAAATCGTGGGTGGAAACCATAGTTGCTAAAAAATGGAGAATACTTAGTAGAATCCTTGACAGAATTGTTATAACTAAACTCTGCTAGCCAAAGAAGATCTACCCAACTTCCTCTTTCTTGCCAAAAAGCTCTAATATATTTTTCCAATTCTTGATTTACTCGCTCTGTTTGGCCGTTGGTCTGTGGGTGATAACCTGAAGAAAGCTTTACCTCAATTCCCAACTCTGTACAGAAAGCTCGCCAAAACTTAGAAATGAACTGAGACCCTCGATCTGATACAATTTGTGTTGGTAGACCATGTATTCGTACTATTTCTTGCAAAAAACCTTTTGCCAGATTCCTTGCAGAAGCCTCTCCTTTCATGGGAATGAAATGCCCAGCTTTCGTTAGTAAATCCACAACTACTAATACTGTAGTGTAACCTTGATCTTTGGGAAGATCTACAATATAATCCATAGAGATTGTAAACCAAGGACTAGGCGGTACTGGTAATGGATTTAATAACCCAGATGGTTTTCCTCCTCCTGACTTTACTCGAGCACAGACTTCACATGTTTTCACATAGTCTTCAATATCTTTTTTCATTTCTTTCCACCAAAACTTTCTCTCAACCAGTTCAATAGTCTTACGAATTCCAGGGTGACCTACCAACTTGGATTCATGACATTCTTGCATAATTTCCTTTTGCAGTTCCTTGCATGGAAGGTAAATTTTAGAGTGGACACATGGAAATCCTTCAATTAAATGTCTTCCAGAATCCTCCGCTAACCAAGATTGAATTTCATCTTCTGGTAATTCCTTTAGAATCTTTTTAAGAAGCTGATTCCCTTCCTTTGTAGTACTTAGAATAAATTTTTCTTCTGCAATCACTGGTTCTGGTAATAATTGATTTTCAACTTCTCCCGAAAATCCTTGTCGTGATAAAGCATCCGCTTTACCGTTTAACCGCCCAGGCTTGAATGTTATCACAAAATCGTATTCTGAAAAGAAAAGTGACCACCTAAGTTGTCGAGGTGATAGTGTTCGAGCAGATTTCAAAAACAGAAGATTTCGATGATCGGTTAAAACGGTTACTGTGAATCTTGCTCCCAACAGATAATGTCTCCATTCCTGAAAGGCTTTCTTGATTGCCAGGAGTTCTCTGTCTGTAATTGTGTAGTTCACTTCTGCTGGAAGCAATTTCTTAGATAGATAGGCCACAGGATGCAACTGTCCAGTTTCAGGATGCCTTTGAGAAAGCACTGCTCCAATTGCAACATTAGAAGCATCTGCCTCCACAAAAAATGGTTGTGAAGGATCTGGGTGTAATAAGATCGGTCCAGATGTAAAACAGTTCTTCAATGTTTTGAAAGCTTGATCCGCTTCATCTTTCCACTCAAATTTCATTCCTTTCTTCAATAATTTGGTGATAGGAGCAACAGTTTGAGAGAAATTTTTAATGAATCTCCTGTAAAAGTTTGCAAAGCCCAGGAAGCTTTGGATATCTTTAACACAAGTTGGAGTTGGCCACTGTTCAACTGCCTTAATTTTCTTCATATCCATTTCCAAACCTTTGGGAGAAATCATAAAACCTAAAAATTCCACTTCTCTGGTATGAAATTGGCTCTTTTCTAATTTAGCAAATAGTTTATTCTCCCTTAGTCGTTGTAACACTTTCTTTACATGTTCTTCATGTTGCATTAGATCCTTAGAATAAATGAGAATGTCATCTATGTATACTACTACAAAGATGTCAATAAAATCTCTTAATACCTCATTTATAAAAAATTGAAAGGCTGCGGGAGCGTTACACAATCCGAATGGCATTACTTGATATTCGAAAAGACCAAATTTTGTTCTAAATGCGGTTTTTCATTCATCACCTTGACGTACTCGCACCAAATGATATGCACCACGAAGATCTAGTTTGCTAAATACTGAGGCTCCTTGAATCTGGTCTAACATTACTGATATTAAAGGCAGCGGATATCTGTTTTTAATTGTCATCTTGTTTAATGCTCTATAATCTATGCATGTTCGTAAAGTGCCTTCCTTTTTGGGAACAAAAAATAGTGGAGAAGCTGCTGGCGATTGAGAGTGCCTGATGAAACCCTTATTCAAATTTTCTTGGATGTAATCCTTCAAATGTTGATTCTCTTTTTCTGTTAAGGCATAGATGCGACTGCAAGGAATGTGGGCCCCTGGTTCTAAATCAATTTTACAGTCATACTCTCTATGAGGAGGTAATTCATTAGCTTCCTTTTCACTAAACACATCATTGAAATCATGGTAACACTTTGGTAATTCTCCCTTTACAGCCCCTATAGAATGTACTATAGTTCCCAAATTCACCAAACCTTCCACTACTTCTGAACAATTATCACTAGAAACATTTTCCTGAATTGCTTCTTTACAACAATTTGTAACACAAAAAGCAGAATCCAATTTCACCACTCTTCTTCCCCAATCAATCTGAGGGTTATGATACGTCAACCAAGGCATTCCCAAAATTATTTTCAACTGTGGAGTGTCAATTAATTCAAACACAATTTCCTCCCAGTGTCCTCCAATTTCCATTTCCAATGGGATTGTTTCATGTGTAATTAAACCTGATGTCAG
The DNA here is from genome assembly GCF_040938575.1 of Ambystoma mexicanum. NCBI lineage: Eukaryota > Metazoa > Chordata > Amphibia > Caudata > Ambystomatidae > Ambystoma > Ambystoma mexicanum. The sequence goes on along the minus strand of NC_090924.1, from coordinate 878,500,043 downwards.
TTGAGACCCATCCACCGCTCTCACATACTCTGGTATATTTTTTACAACGTAAGGCACATTCATATCTTTAACCACATTCCAATCCATGAAGTTACCAGTGGCTCCTGAATCTATTACTACTGGACCACTTCCCTTTAATTCCTCTTTAATATACAAGGATACATTCAATGTAATATGTGGTACTGCTGCTTGGATGGTATTTGCCACTTGCTGATTTCTGGAGCTGTTAGTAGATGCAGAAGGTTTTGGACACCAAGGGCAATTTCCAACAAAATGTCCTGATTTCCCACAATATAAACATAAATTATTCTGTCTTCGCCTATCCTTCTCCTCCTTAGTTAAAGGACCTCTCACTTTATTTACTCTCTCTGCGTTCCCAGTTCTCAATTCTTTATTTACAAATTCTAATCTTCCTCTATCAACTCTAGGGAAAACTCTGGGTTGCTCAACTCCTCCTCTTCTACGCTCAGCCTTGCGTTCCCCTAATCTATAGTCAATTTGTATGACCAGATTAATTAAATCCTCACATGAAGTGGGTCTATTAACAATTGTAGATAAGGCATCTTTCAATTCCTCCTTCAAACCTCTATAAAATAAAGAGGATTGCTTCTCTTCTGGCCAATTGCTCTCTAATACTAAAGATCTGAACTGTGTGATGTAAGACACTAAATCTTTGGTTCCCTGTTTTAACTCTAATAGTTCTCCATCTACTTCTTGAGATAATTGGCGTCTGTCAAACATCTTTTTAAATTCTAACTTGAAAGCTAACAAGTTCTTTAGTATAGGATTCTCTTGACCAACCAATAACACTGACCAAGTTGCAGCCTCACCAGTGAGGTAAGACAGCATAAAAGCTATTTTAGAAGCATCTGTGTTAAAAGCTTCAGGTCGACAAAGGAAATGAAGTTCACATTGTGTAAGGAAAATCTGGCATTTCTTGGCCTCTCCCCCAAAACGCTCTGGAGGTGCTAAGGGGACTGGACCTACAGGTATATTCAAACTTCCCCTGCTTCTTTCTTGAGAACTCGTTCCTTCACCCAAATCCTCTCTAATTAACACTGGTAATTCTCTACTAGTATCCTCTGAATCTCTTTACTCCAAAGAAATTTCTTCACCCTTATGGGTAACCTTGGAGTTTAACTCTTCAAACTTGACTTGTAATTCCTGATTTTCTTTTCGCACAGCCCTCATTTCCTCCCTTAACTCTGAAAACATGTCCCTCATGGAACTAGCTAGTGCCTCTGTGGGATCCATATCAGCTCAGGTGGAAAATATTATCGTGGGCCTTTCATCCTGTCAGGGTCCGGCTTGACTGAATTCCACAGGAGCTGATGCTGGCCCCACAGACCCTCACCAGGAGTTCACCTCTCAACCCTTAAATATAAGCTGAGCTGAAAACCCCAAGAAAGGGAAAGGGGAATTTGGAGAAAATAACAACGGAGACACTGCTGCCCTTCAACCGTCTGGTAGGCTCTGGTATCTGTGGTAAACAAATACACCTGGTTACATATATAATAAGAAAACTTCTTTTCTAAACTTATGCTAAATAAACTCTAAACTCTTTACCTCTTAAACCTCAGTAAACGACTTAGAGGTTAGTAATCTTTGTGGAATATCTTGTAAATATATCTTGTGTTGTGCAAATAGTTCAAGCCAATCTAGTCTCTTTAGAATCCTAAAGTGATGGCCTTTGCAACATCTTTTCAGAATTAGATATTCTTCTTACTTCAAAGTTCTTTTGACTTTATGTAGTTTTCAATGCTTACATAAATTGCAGTCTTTCTCTGAAAACATTGAGTTCTATTTGCATAGATTACTTTAAATTATATTCTTTAACTTCCTGGAATACTGCTTTCTTTCTGCGTGTGAATTGTTTTCCTTATTTACACAAAGAACGTATAGTTTCTTCCTTAACAAGCGTGTGCGATAAACACGTGAAATCAGAAGACGTGAAGAATAGTCTTCGCGTGTAAAATACACACGCGATTATTTTACAAAACCCGCGTGCGTAAAAAAAAATACGTAAACGCGATAAAAATAACACGCGCTGATATAAATGGACTCGCGCTCTATCGCAACCCAACACGCGCTTTCTCTTGAGACGTATTTCGCGTACACGCGCTAAAGTTAACTTGCGCAATTCTTTTGGGCACGCGCTCTATCGCAAAACCACACGCGCTTTCTCAGGAAACGTCTTTCACGTGAAAAATGTACACGCGCTAAAATTCACACGCGCAATTCTTTTTTGGCACGCGCTCTATCGCAAACCACACGCGCTTTCTCAGGAAACGTCTTTCACGTAAAAAATGTACACGCGCTTTTAAAAGAACACGCAAACGACAACTTGCGAGCTCGCGCACACATTAAACAGTCTTGAAGAACATTACACGCAGTTAATCAACTTTTAAATCCTACGCACAATCTTCAAGCTTGTTTTCCTTATAATAACTTTAACTGTAAATGTCTCTTTTCTCAAATGAACTTGAAACTTGTTTACTCTTTAAGTTTTCTTATAAAAGAAAATGAAAGTTCACTGTGACAATCTCAAAATCTTTAAAAGAACGATCCCACCTGATGACTTCTTGTTCAAATTGGATCAGCAAACTATATTCTTACTTCTTTGGTAGATTTTCTGAGCTCTGGAAAGGCCTTACTTAAGGAGCTTAACTAATATACAACCAGCCACTGAATTTCTCTGGATGAAAGGCAGTTTAGAATCTTGCTCATCTCCCAAGAATCAAACCCATTGTCCTCTCCACCAATCAGGCAACCAAAACATATCATTGTTTCTTTAACCAATCAGATTAAGTTTCTTTCGCTCCATCTTGACTTGGGCAAGCACAATGTTAATTCTATAAACAAACTCTTCCTGTTACTAACCCAGCCAGTTCTGAAAGCACAACTAACCCAGCCAGCTCTAAAGGCACAATGTTAATCGTGTTACTCTTCCTGTTATTAAACTAGCCAGTCCTGACAGCTTCGCTATCTTGTCTCCAATCGTAATGTTGACTAAGGTTACAGGCGATAATTTGGGAGTCCCACCAGCTAACCTGGTGGTTCTCAGAAGAGCACCTACATAGTCCTCTGGCTTCAGCAGGGTCCTGTCCACCACTGTCATGCTTGCCCAAGTATCTCTCAAACCAGTAGAAGGCTGGCCATTCAAGAGGACCGTTCTCAAAAACCTACGGGTGTTCTGTGGGATTGTCGCCAGTACTTCCACGTACTGGTCCCAGACCCCAAGGGACACTAGGGAAATCTCTACAGGAGCACTGAATGTGATTCCTGTAGAGGAGGGGAGGACAGTGGCCTCCACCTCAGACATGGGGTAAGGGTAGGTCAGGCTGACAGCCTGAACTCCAAGTGCCTTACCATTACACTTGGGGTCACCCTTCTTGTGGTCCAGAGCCCCACAGTCCCAACAAGTACCAGGAATGCGGGGTACGGTACTGGGACCACTTGGAGCCTGCTTGCCAGCAGGTGGACCACTACTCTTACTTCCACCCACATGGGACTTATCCCCACTAGATTTCTGGGTCTTAGGAGAGGAAGGTTTTGGTTTACTCAACTGTGATTGCATCTGGGACTCCTTAGCCTCCTGAGTGGTCCCCTTTTCTTTGTTCTTCCACTGGAGTCCTTAGGGGACACCTAGTGGGAGACCCACTTGTCAGCCAGCCTGGTCAGCTTAAAGGGATCTAAAATGTTCTGGTCAGCAACATAATGACGCAGCTCTGGTGAACAGGCTTCTGAAAAATTCTCAAAAAATAAAAGGTGTGACAATTCAACAAAGGTTTTCACCTTTTATCCATCAATCCACCACATCATGTTCATATGTGCAGAATTCACCCAGTCAATCCAAGACACATTCTCTCTTTTCTTAAATTCCCTGAACCTTTTAAGGTATTGGGTAAATGTCTTGCCAAACTTGGCAATCAAAGCAGATTTCATGCACTCATACGGACCCCTTTCTTCCACACTCAGCTTCAGAATACAGTCATATCCAGTCTGAGGCACTGTGCTTAACAAACACTTAGCCCAATCTCTTATCAACGTCTTGGATTCCACAAGCCATTTAAAACGCCTCAATCCACTGGAGGATATCAGAACCCTCCACATACACACAAACCAAATCTTTCATAAACTTGGTGGCTGGGGACCTGACACTCTTAACTTGCTTCGCTGAAGTCTCCAGTCTAGCTCTCTCCAGATTAATTTGTTGGTGCTCAGTGTACCTATCTTTGAGTATCACTCGTTGTGCCAACTCCTCTTTCTTCAATTCAGCTTCTGTTTACAACTTTTTATATTGAAAAGCTAACTGTTCCCATTGTAGCTCCAATTTTAAAAGTTCAATCTTCATGGCTTCCCTTGAAGAGCAGTGCTGGGGATCGGAACAGAAGCAGCAGGAATGGTGGCATTCCCAGAATCACATTCAATAACAGCCCCAGGGGCATGGTCCTCATTGGTTGCAACCCCCCTTCATTAAGAGCTTCACAATAAGTCTGGTAGTCCACCAGGGCAGCTATCAGCTCAGCCCTAGACGTATCCTCAAAGTCTAACTCCCTTGCTTCACAAGCACTCTGGTGAGCCTATCAGCTCATCCTAGTCAATTTACCATTTGCAATAGATTCCATTGCTTGTAATGAAGTTATCTTGTACACAACTAAACCTCAATTTAACAAAGTGTAGATATTTTGTAAGTGGCAAGGTTACACACTGATTCTTAAAACAATAAGCATCCCACCGCTGCCACCAGTGTAAAGCACTGGAGGGGGGTATATGTACTCCTGCTATCTATTTGGCAGATTCAAAGCACAGAGCACCCCAGTCAAGTCTCTAATTGGTAAAACGTGGCGAGCAATCAAGGCTTAGCTCTCAGGCGGTGATGTGGGCTAGTTCTTAAGTACAGTGTAGTGCCCAAGCACCCACAAAAGAATGTCCACACACTATGTTAGTGAAAACACAGTTTTTATATAAATAAGGTTCACGTTATATACACAATCACAATAACACACTTTGTACTCTGGAAATACTATAATGGCAAATATATACAGGTCTACGTGGTACCACTCTTAACTATCGATTCCTTTGAAATGCATCATTTGCTAACAGTTCAAAATGGCATACTAATCAGATTATAAAATGAATCAACAATAGACCACACCAAGTAAGCAAGTTAAATCAAGCAATGGTAGAACACTGACTCCCGATACCTAGAGACAGCCCTCTGCGAGGATCCCCCCCCCCCACCTGGGCAACCTGTAAATAAAGTGCCTTTGACAAGCCCAGTCCAATTATGCTCAATATAGCCTTGAGTCCTTCTAAAAGGTTCCACGACCCCAAAGTACCTGGTTTCGTAGTGTTCTTCGATGAGTCATTGACGGGCCCTTCTTGAGTGCACCCTCCTGAGCCACGGGTCGTCAAGTTCAGTGAATAAAAAAGGGTGAACACTGTCGTTGAGGCAGCAGCTTCGGTTCTTGCAGTGCTCGTTGATGATCGGTCGAAAACGTCCTGCAAGCTGTGGCGTGCAGTGCACCTCAACAACGAGAGTTTGTTTGCACAAAGAGTAAATGAAGAACTTTGGCCCAGCAAGGGCGTCGGGTTGTCAGTGTCTCTGCGGTCTTCAGGTGGCGGGAAACCCACCAGCCTGGACTTTCTCCGGCAGGATGAAAGCGGTCGACGATGATGAACACGGGAGTCCTTGTTTCAATGTTCTTAGGCAAAGGAGCACTGTGGCGATGGCGGTTGTCGACGGTGATGGACTTCAATGTCCGGGTACTTCACTTCGTGATTCCGCGGTGGTCCCCTTCACCGGTCGGCAGCCTTTTGAGGGTCTGATGTCCAGGGAACTTTGGCAAAGATCAGCTGGTGCACGATGGTCCCTCGAAGCTCGGGAAGAGGTCTCCTAGCCTGGTCCTCTCTTGGCTCCGTTCTTTGGCAGTCACGCAGCTTTCAGATTATCAAAGGACAGCAGCAGCAATTCTTCTTCTTCCAGCGGGCTTCAAGGTTAAAAATCAAGTATCAACTTCAGCTTCTGAATAATTTCCATCAGTGAGAGGCCCCCAGATATACTGTTGATCTCACATTCACTCTGCAGGGTCACGCTCAGGCAACCAATCATTCAGAAGGGCATTCAGGCAGGCAGCCAATCAGGCTCACAGCACATTCAGGCCATTCTTCTCCATCCAGACACTCACAACATGTAATGTGGATTCGGACAGGCACTCTGCCATTCAGCAATCCACACTGCATTCAAACCAGTTTCGGGCAGGGCTGTCTCAGTCATTGTGTCAACCACCAGATAGTAAACACCCATAACATGAAATGCGTATTTGTCGCGCACACTCCATTCACCCAGGTCCCACCCCACGGGCGTACCCACAACATACAGTCATTGGGAAGGCTCCAGCCAGTCTGGGCAGGACTTCCCCACTATACCATATATGGAACTTTCCCCCTACAGCCAGTCAGGGGTAAGGGACAGAGTCAGGGCTTCCCTGGACGTCAGGAAGAATAAGGTAACAGCCGATAGAAAGCAAGAGGCCACAGGGGCCATCTTGTTTCCTATCAGGAATCAACTGATTCCAAAGACGGGGCCTAGGTATCCCCAAAATGGAGGATACTCAGAGCACCTGTCAAATTCAGCACAGAGCTGCCAGCAGCCCATAACCTGCTCTGTGGTCCACACACAGGTGCCCAAAAACATACACTAGGAGTATAGTGTTGTACCCCTACCCATGGGTCCCATAAGGGTATTCCAAGCGTCTGTTCACGATGATGAAAAAGAGGAAGAGCCGCACCGCCAGGAGTCCCACGTGAACTCCTGCACGGAAAACAAGACAGAACATACATGATAATACAATAAAGGACAAGGATATGGAGGCCCTGTCCATCCAATGCATTTCCAGCATCACAGGGTGTTTCTCTGTTTGAGTTGACGCAAGGTTGGAGATTGAATTCTGTGTTGAGTCCCAATTGGGTGAACTACATGAGTAATGAGGAAACACACACCTTGGAGAGAGTAAGAAAGAGACTAAGAAATAAGCAGGAAGACATTGCCAAAGGAGGAAGGGCGAAGTTGGAAGAGAGGGAGGTCATCAATGTGGGAGATATTGTGAGACTGAGGAAGGGTAAAGATGGTAGACAAAGGAATGGCAAGGTTTTCTGAACCCATTATTGTAATAGAAGTATTCACTAAAGCAGTGAGGGTTAAAGATAGGTCGATATGGAGTATAAACTGAGTTTTTCGGGTAAAGGGGAAATGGAGAGAATGTGCAAGAAAACCACAGTTGGGGAAAAATGGCATGAGGAGGCATCAAATGTGGGGAGAGGAAGTATGGAGAGAAAATGTAGGAACAGACAACAGAGAAGATGGTCACACGAGAGGGGAGAAGAGAGAGAACAGAGTAGTGCCCATTACAGTAGAAACAAGGGGAAGTGTGCGTCTAGTAGGTATAGAGATTTCAGAATGGATGGACGTTGAGAGCATGTTATGGTAATCAGTATATTTTGAGACTGTTGTTATTTAAATGTATGTTTCCATTAGTTACATATGCCACAATGTTCATATTTTGTTTATTGTCGCTGTAAAGGGAGACAGTGTGTGTTGTATCTTGCTTGGTTAGAATCTGGAATGCTGGAGGGGTTGCTGGGTGAAACAGTGAACGGCGATAGGAGTAAGTTGGAGGGGAGCTGGAGGTGTCACTTGTGCTGCCAGGCTCTTTAACCTTTATCTCTATGAATTAGTTGCCACTTACCCTTGCCTGGTGATTACTTCAATGGGCACACCTGCCACAACTGTCTTGCCAGTCAGAAGACTGTAGATGACATTACAAAGGCTCCAACATCATCCACAAACAAACCCTCAAAAACAAGCATGCATGCAGGAAGCAGAAGATTGAGATGTCACACATGCTTGTAATTTGCTTTAGGCATTCAGAATCAGACAATACACAGAAACAGAATGCATCTAGTTTTCTGGGTTTTGTTATTTCATTTTCAATTCATTTTAATGAATTTATAGAGCGCCTTTCGCCAAAGGCGCTGAACTAAAATATCACCAGCAGTACAATTCATCATGGTAAAATGTAAACATTAGTACAAGTGAAATCAGAGGAGGGGCGAGCCAGGGAGTTAAGAGACAAGAGAAGATAAGAGATAGGCTTTGAAGTTTGATTAAAGATGCAGTGAGATGGCAGAGTGAAGTGAGAGGGGAAGGGGGTTCCAGTGTTTTGGGGTCAGGGGATAAAAGCACAGACACAAGAAGAAGCACAGGGAGGTTTAGGAACAGTAAGGAGAAATAAGTTATCTGATCTTAGGGGGCGCGAAGGGATATAGAACGAGAGTAAAGAGGAAAGATAGAGGGGGGCCAGGTCATGAGTACATTTGAAAACAACCGAGAGGAAGTAAAGAGGACGAGATTCAAAGGGGAGTAATGATATCGAAAGTAGGGATTGTGTGATGAAATATTGAGGGGGTAAAGAGAAAAGGAGACGAATGGAGGAATTATAAACCGAACAAAGAGGAAGAAGGTGGGTAGCAGGAACACCGAGCAATAGTCCATACAGGAAAAGACAAGAGAGAAAAGAAAAGGTTTCATTGCATGAAAGGAAAGATAGGCGTGAGCACGACGGATGGTAAAAAGTGCATAATGACAAGAGAGGGCAAAAGAGGAGATATGAAGAGAAAAAGAGAGAGAAGGATCAAAGATAACGACCACGTTGTGTGCAGATGGCGGAAAGGAGAGAAGAGGGGTAAGAGGTGGGAGAAAGTGTGCTACAGTCACTTTCACATCTGTAAGAATTTACTGACATCAGAAACATCCCTCAACATATGTGGATACATGTGACCACTATGAAAATCAACACATGATCAGTATCAGGACAATAGGTGGATGGTGTGTTGTTTTCCACATTGCATTTGTGCTTTTGGTAAAAATACAAAGGATGCTGGAATTTTGGATCTCTTGATTGTTCACTGTGACCACATACACGATAGATGATTAGTCTAGATAAACTATACGGCACAGGAGGTGAATTTCTCACACATTTTGGCAAAAACAGGATTATAATATGAAGTAGAGAAGTCCAAACAAACAAACGGTTGTGCATGTAGATGAAAGAAATAATTGTCCTACGTTTTGCACTGGAACGGTTACACCCTAAGCTCTTACAATATTATTTAGTTATGCTGAGTGTCTTCATCTTGAGAGGTCCCCTCAGGCTTTCCTTGACAGCCACATTGAAGTATATGGACAATACACACAGCAAAATCAATTCAAAAGGAAGAGACACCCAAATGAAAAAATTACCTGTGAAACTGCTACAAGTTTAGGTATTGTTGAAAAAGGTGTTGGCTCCACAGCTGAAAAGACACAACCTCTCACTCGTCGCACATAGTTATCTTTAATAGGATCCACTGGAAATGAACCTGAGGAAAATAAAGCAAAAGCAAATGTGTCTACTGTTTGCACCCTTGTGTTACAAAAAGGTGACAGAAACGAAGAAACCTCAAATACAAATGTAAAGATTAGAGTCAGAAATGATTTCTGATTCTCCAGCTTTATAATCTTTGAAGGAAAAAAAATCTATATACCGCACTTGGGACTCAACAGAAAAGGGTTTAAACTTCAAATACATTTTATTTTTTTCTAAATTAACGGTTAAAAGTAATAGATCTGTCTTTCTTTAGCATAATCAATGACAAGGAAACCGTTTATGGCCATCCTATGGCTTAGGCATTAGAGGAAGGCATGCAGGGAAATGGCGTTCACAGACATGGAGAACAGGTAGACTCTGAGGCACAGGGCTTACAGGTCAACAAAGGGAGGGATGGAGCACATAAAAAGTGGAAAAAAAGAGAGCCAAAATAATTAAAAACGAATGTCCTCTGGGATCCAAGCTGTATGGAACTCCCATTTCTACAGGAAGAGAGAGACTGGAGGACCCCAAAGGGCATGCAGAAAGAGAAGCAGGCCAGAGAAATGAAGTGGTGTTCTAGACGGTTACCAAGGGATACATGTAGTCAGAGTTCCATGTTCTGATTCTGCTTTTATGACATGCTTTTGATTGTGGCGGTTATGGGTATTTATGTAATGCCCATTTCTGGTCTTGGAGCTAGGAAGCAATTGCTTGGGAGTCACATACGGGCGTCCTTCGGAGGCAGATGAGAAACTATGCCCTCAGAATGACCAAACCATTTATTCTGATCATGGGAAAAATGTTATTTAAGGGCGAACATTTTTGTTGAGACATTGTATAGTTTTCCCCATTGAATTTCACAAGGAAAGCATCAAAACGTCAAGAAAAAATATTAATTTAATCTGTTTTCGAAAGCACCAGACCTGCTTTTGGCATATTGGTTGCATTAACAAGCGAAATTATTCTGAAAGTTGCATGAACGATCTTGTAACAAAACATTATATCATGAAATTCAAAAGTGAATGACTAGTATAACGTTTTTATTTTGCAATATAAACAAATAAAATACAACAACAACCAGTCAATGGACCAGCAACAAAATATAACAGAATCATGTCATACAATTGGACAACAACAATAAATTTGCTAGTAAAGTCCCACTAGTGAATTCAAAGGAAAGAAAAGAAAGGTATAAAGAAAAAGAAAAAGGAAAATCAGTAAAAAAGCAGAAAATAGTGAACTCAACCAATTTCACCAGCCAGACGCATGAATCATGGAAAGCATCACACATTAATGATGATGGAAAATCCATAGTATGTACAGTAAAAAAGTATAGTAAATCACAAAACAATGGCAATGATATAGTCAGGAAACAGAATTCTACAAACTTAACCCATACATCACCCATATACATCAAGGAAGCTTCCCCATTGTTATGATGTAGAGTGTTGTGTATTGTAATTCCATTATGAATGTTCTTCTTGTCTGGTTCTGGAACCTGCTGCAGAACCAGACAAAAAGATGCCTGTTTGAAGGAAGCCGGTTGTTGGGGACTTCCTCTCAATAAACTATGTAACCTGATCAAGATATGTTGGTCATTATTTCCTGATCATCATAACACAACAAATGGCGACGAGGAGCTGTCATTAAAAAGAGTGAAGTCCCTGGATGCGTGCCGATAAAGAATTGTAATGAATGCGGCCATTGAAGCGTACAACAGAGTCAGCTGAACTCACGGTGATTACAGAAGTAAGGAAATTACTTGGATAAAGCAGCAGTGACTTTCCCTGTCTGAGTGTTCACCGAAATTTCGTCTGGAAAGAGACCTGCATTTTCTGAAACAGTGCGCGACCTGAAGAGTCAACGGAAGGAGGCTTCTTCACAAGACAAACGGTACGTCAGCACATCGCTTCCTCGCAACGTGGGAAGTACAGCTTAAAGGTTAAAATAAGGACCTTTGTGCGTGCATCTACGCCCCACCATTTTGAGTGACTGCATATTGCCATAGCAACCTATAAACAGTACTGTTACGAACAGCGCGTATTATATAAACGACGCGCAAGAAAAAAAATATATATATACACGCTTGCATGTAATGACTGCTCAGCATAATTCATCCGCATTATTACTGTGACGCTCACCTTTGGCTACAGTGTTACACGGATTGCATCGTTTATGGTAAACACAAGAGGCATGGCACATGGATTAAGGTGAGGTCTGATTGCATCGGATACTCGCAGCAGGCGAATAGATAGACGAAATTACGAGACAGTGAGAACAATATATAGACATTTTGACAACAAGTGTATTAATCCATAAAATGTGAAAAGGAGAATAAATAATGTTTTATTGAAGGTGTGAAAGCATTTTAAGGACGTTTTGGCGGCATATATCTACATTTGAAGAACATAAGAAGGAAAGACATTGGGGGCACATACTTATTTCTTGAATAGACGACATTACTGTACAGCTTTACCATGCAGAACATTGTGGTCCCAGTGAAATTCCTGGCTCAACCTGGTAATCCTGTTTGTCCATGGGAACAATGGCTGGGCAATTTTCAGGTCTACTTGAGAGCGATTGGGGGAGCCAAGTACAATGACGATATGAAAGCGGCCACTTTATTCAATTGTGTGGGTGCAGAGGCACTGAGGATATTTAGAACTTTACCGGAACCAGGCGATACAGAAGAAGGATCTGGAGATGCAGCAACTGGTGTGAGAAAATACGAGACTGCACTGTCAAAACTACGTAAACATTTTGGTAATAAGACAAACATTGTACTAGAACGGTACAGATTCCTTTCTAGAAAACAGTACAAGAATGAGTCAGTGGGCACTTACATTGCTGCCCTAAGAGGCCTCATATCGACGTGTGAATTTACAGGTGTGGCAGATGAGTATTTGAGGGGCCAGCTAGTCCTGCATGTGGCAGATAGCCGTATTCAACAACGACTGCGGCAAGCAAAGAATCCAAATTAGAACAAGCTATTAAGATAGCGAGGTCATTTGAACTGGGTGATAAGTGCATGAAAGAGGTTCAGAGTAAGCCACAATGCGTTGATATAAAATCTGTGCAGGACACAAGTGATGGGTTTCCCAATAAAGATGAAGAGGCTTTGGTTGTCATTGTAAAGAGGATCGTGAAATCTGATTTTGGTATGAACTCCAGGAAGGGTAGGGAAGGACTCCAGAGACCACAAGGCAGATGTTTTAAATGTGGATGGTATAGGCACGCAAATGCAGAAAAGGACTGCCCGGCTCAATCAGCTGAATGCTATAAATGTGGACAGGTGGGCCATTTTGGTAAGGTCTGTCGTAATGTCAGGGGAAGAGGCAGATTTAATTCACGCTACAATGCCACGAGAAATAACCAATTTGGAAGGGGAGCCATGACAAGTGTGAGAGCGTTGGAAGAAGTTGATGGGTCAAATGACCTAGTGGCGATCACCAGTGGTTTCGAGGAAGAAGTACAGATATTGGCTCTTACTCCAGCTGGAAACGCTATTGGTCCTTGGGTGTCCATGGCCATTAATGGCATAACACTACAAGTAATGGTCGATACAGGGTCGCCATATACAATGGTGAACATGGAGACGTATCTGAGAGTACTGAAAAAGAATGTGGAAGAATTACAAATGACTAAAGTTAAGGCAACTGGGTATGGCAAAACACCAATTAACATTGTAGGATATACCTGGGTATACTTGGACTTTGAAGGTAGGAAGACATATTGCAGATTATACGTGGCTGAGGATGGTTTTTCAATAGTAGGCTGGTGGGAACAGGCATCATTGAAGATCAGAATACACCCAGGTGAGACTGTGCCAATTATGAGCATAATGAATAATAGTTGTGATTCTGCTGAAAATTTTGCGAAAAGTTTCCCCAAGATTTTTAATGATAACATCGGTGTCCTTAAGGGATTTAAACATCGCATAATACTAAAGAGGGGTGCGAAACCTGTAGTACATAGGGTAAAGAATATTCTGATTGGCACTCGAGAAGCATTACAGAGAGAATTGGAGAAGTTATGTTCACAAGACATCATTGAACCTATAGAGAGCTCTGAATGGCTATCTCCCATTGTTGTAGTGAGAAAACCAGAGGGATCGATTAGGATGTGCATTGACCTACGAGATCTTAACAATAACATTTGGATTGATCGCCATCCACTACCAAATATTGGAGAAATGCTCACCACCATGGAACCAGCAAAGTTCTTCACAACGCTAGATTTGTCTTCCGCATACCACCAGGTTGTATTAGATGAAGGGTCCAGACATCTTACATCATTTGTAACACCTTTGGGAGCATTTTGATACAAGAGAATGCCATTCGGTTTGGCATCGGCAGCCGCTGTCTTTCAGAGACTGATGCATCATATGTTTGGTGGTCTAAAAGGTGTACACTATTTTCAAGATGACATATTAGTGTCTGCCATGTCAGAAGAAGATCATGTCATGATCTCTGCTTCCAAAAGATCAGGACTTGCCCGACTCCCTTGGAAGCAGACCCATAACCCCGGTTCCGAGTGCCAGCCAGTCCCAATTGGGACCTTTTGGACCCTGTCCTGGCGCCAGTGGCACCAGGTTCATAAAGATGCCCAGTCCCAGCGCTGGAAGCGCCAGGGTCATAATGCTTGGGTGGACTTACCTGCAGCAGACCATGCTGCTTACTTACCTGCCAGTTGAACCCCTGATCCTCTTCTGTTTGGGACTACTTTTCCTGTTGGGTGGGGCAGGAGCCACTCCCTAGGTTCAGAACACTGGAACTCTTCTGGAAAGCAGGAACTCTTTTCTTACCTAGGCGTGGCTGTGGAAGGAGACACCTAAGCACTACAGGAGGCTATTTAAACCACACCCGATGGATGAATCTTGCTTTGTGTTATTCTGCATTCTCTGCAGCAGAACGCTCATCATGTCTTCTGCTTCTGATCCTGGGCCTAAGGGAACAAAGGCTTACCATCCTGGAATCCAGTCTTCAGCAGCACCTGTAAAGACAAAGAAAGAACAGGTTAGCACTACGGTCTTCAGTGGCAGCGCATCTCTTACCTGGTCCATCGGCTGTCACCAACGCCTCGCGCTGCATTCTGGCATCTGAAAGACAAAAGCTTACCTACTCTTCGCACACTCCGGAGGCCTTCGGCGCTGCATCCTGCATCTGAAAGACAAAAGAAGGTGCGTTTAAAGACATTGGGCAACTTTATTACTCACGTGCCATTACTCCTTCCCACGCCAAATCCAGTGGGTATTCCAGCACCCTTCAGCTTCTCTAAATCTCCGAACTTGTACCTGCAAGATAAAAGGGACAGTTAGTGCGCATCGTGAAGCAGGCTACAAGCGCTTACTTACGTGCTTCCAGGCGCTTCTATTCCTCACGCGGGTTCGATCCTCAACTCTCATCAGCCCGCCATCCGCCATCGCCGGAACCCTGCAAAACAAGAGATATCATTACAAAAGACTTTTAAGACATTTGAAGTGCCCAGAACTTACCGTTCGTGCAGTTAACGACGGACAGCAGTCCTCGGAGGTCAAGAGGCCTGCACCCTTATCCAGTGAAGAAACTGGTTACGGCACCCTGCCCCGAGGCAGATGGAGAGCTCGGCGTTCACTTACCTAAGACATCTTACTCTTCGAGTCAGACATACAGTGCACAGAGGTCCAGCCCAAAGAGCCAACCGTGTGTTACACATCACCTTTGAAGATACGGCATTCACCCAGTCAAGACCGGCGCCTCTGCGGGAATCAGGTGAGCGTTACAGAACACAAAGCCTACCATAAAACTCCCACCCAGGTGCTATGGAAACCTCGGATACCGACCAGCTAGCCCAGTTACTTGGGGAACTAAGAGCAGAAGTGCATGCAGCCCGTCAGGAAACGAATGCTCTAAGAAGGGAACTGATTATTTCCAAGGAGCGAACAGACGATCTCGCTAGACAATTGCTACAGTCACAAGCCGGACAAACTCCGTTACCCGCATCAGGGGCAAATCTTCCTTCAACATCCTCTACGAACCCAGTGCAGATCAACCTACCTGGGAATGTACCTCTGGCTCCGCCCGAACGATTTTCTGGTGACCCAAAGAGTTTTCCAGTATTTATTAATCAGTGCCGGTTGCACTTCTTATGCCGGCCAGCAGCCTTTCCAACTGATCAAGCTAAGGTAGCTTTCGTGCTTTCGTACCTTAGTGGCAATGCGGCAGACTGGTCGATCCCTCTAGTTGATCAAGATGATCCGGTTCTCCATGATTTTCAAGCTTTTCAGCTCAGTATGGAAAAACTGTTTGCAAGACATTCACAGGGGCAGGCCTTGGACAATGAGCTCCTTTCATTGCGACAAGGTAATCAAGACCTTTTGGCTTATATTGCGTCTTTCAACAGACTGATAGTGGAAACTCAATGGCCTGAGAACAAAAGGATTACGCTGTTTTATAGAGGTCTACGTGGAGAGCTCAAAGATGTGTTAGCCCAAGTAGTGAATCCCCCGCAAGACTGTTCGGACTATATTGACTTAGTCGTTCAAATTGACCACAGACTGCAGAACAGGAAGGCCGATCGTTCCAAGTTTGATGCTCGAGTATTTTCCAAACCACCAACTCCTACCAAAGGAGTAGACTCCGGGGAACCCATGCAAATAGGGGGCCTGAAAGGACCACTAACACAAAAGGAGCGGGAAAGGAGAAAACAGCTGCAATTATGCCTCTATTGCGGAAACTCGGGGCACTTTCTTCGAGACTGTCCGGTGAAACCAGCCAAGAAGGCAGTAGGAGCTGCAGTTACCAGGGTCACAAACTCTGAGCAGGGAAACGACCTCGCCCGACAAGAATAGAGGTCCTCTTGCCGAGCGTTAAAACCAGTTCCGTGACCTCGCATTTCGTGATACCTATGGTCCTCATTAGCCCTGAACATCCGGATCGATTACATGCGATTGAAGCTTACGTCGACAGCGGTGCCATCGGCAATTATGTGGATCATGAAATGGTTTTGAGGATGAATCTGACTCTTTGTCCAAAGGCTGTAAAGGACGTCATTACTACGGTGGATGGTACGGAGATAGCCTCCGGACCAGTAACGCATACCACCCAAGAAGTGACGCTAGTAAGTCAAGATGGACACCATGAGAAGATCGTGTTCGATGTGATCAAGGCCCCTCCGTTCCAGATTATTCTAGGAATTCCTTGGTTAGAGAAGCACAATCCTCAGATCGATTGGCGAGCAAGAACGGTTCAGTTTCCAGAATGTGTCTCTACTGGTCACCCTCGACCTGGTGTTGCACTGGCAGCAATTTCCTCTGAGGCTCCCCAGTTACCTCCTGAATACCTAGAATTCCAAGATGTTTTCCGGAAGGATCAGGCTAACTCTCTACCTCCTCATAGGTCTTATGACTGCCAGATAGACCCGATACCTGGATCTACTCCTCCTTGTAGTAGAATTTATGCCCTCACCGAGCCTGAGAATCTTCACCTCCGATAATACCTGGATCAATACCTAGCGAATGGGTTTATTCGTCCTTCCAAGTCCCCTGCTTCCTCAGCTTTGTTCTTCGTTCCAAAAAAAGAAGGGGACCTTAGAACTTGTATAGATTATCGCGCCCTGAACCAGATCACCGTTAAGAATAGATATCCGTTACCTTTGATCCCTGAACTCCTGGACCAAGTCAGAAAAGCATGCATATATACAAAGCTGGATCTTAGAGGAGCCTACCACTTGGTACGAGTAAAAGAGGGCGATGAATGGAAGACGGCCTTCCGCACCAAGTATGGGCTATTTGAATATCAGGTCATGCCCTTCGGACTTTTCAATGCCCCGGCCGCCTTTCAATATTTTATGAACGATGTCCTCAGAGAGCTCATAGATGTGTGTGTTGTTGTTTACATTGACGACATCCTCGTTTATTCTTCATCGGAAACTGAACATCGGAAACACGTGAAAATGGTCCTCGAGAGATTGCGTCAACACAAACTTTTCGCTAAGTTGGAAAAATGTGTTTTCATCGTGACTGAAGTTGAATTCTTGGGATTCATATTATCACCTAGCGGAGTGCGTATGGATTCAAAGAAGGCCGATGCAATTCTCAAATAGCCATCGCCATCCTCCGTAAAAGGTGTTCAAAGCATGTTAGGCTTCGCTAACTTTTACCGCAGGTTTATCCCCGAATTCTCTCGAATAGTCCAGCCCATCACCGCCTTGTTAAAGAAAAACAAACGTTTTGAATGGTCTACCGAGGCGGAACAAGCTTTCCAGAATTTGAAGACTAGATTTATCTCTGCACCGATCTTAAAACATCCTCGCCCAGAACTCCCCTACATCGTTGAAACTGATGCTTCGAGCCTTGCCATGGGGGCAGTTCTATCACAAAAGGACTAAGTAACCAATCAGTTGCATCCCGTGGCATTTTGGTCCCGCAAATTCTCGCCTCCTGAAATCAATTACACTATTACTGATAAGGAACTTCTAGCTATCAAGTCCGCCTTTAAGGCTTGGCGGCATTATCTTCTGGGGGCCCGACACACCGTTACTGTGATTACAGATCACCGAAACCTGCAATATTTGAAAACCGCAAAAGCTCAATCCTCTAGGCAACTCCGTTGGGCACTATTCTTTGCCGAGTTTGACTTCATAATTACCTATCGACCTGGTACAAAAAACGGTAAAGCTGATGCCCTTTCTCGGATGGGAGTGGAAGAACATTTGATCAATCCTAAACCTGTACCTATCATTCCCGAACAAAGAATTCTAGGTGTAATCGCCACACAATCCATAGAGGAAGTTAAGGATAAAGCCAGGCTACTGGTAACTCCAGCATACATACAGAATTGGCATCTGCAGGGAAATGACTTTACGGTGAAGGACAACCTATTATATTTCCAAGAACGGTTATACCTGCCCAGCACAGATTTACAGAAAAAGGTAATCTCTTGTTATCACGATTCTTTAATGGAAGGACATCCCGGTATGACCAAGACCTCGGAAAAGATCAAGCGCTACTTCTGGTGGCCGTCTTGGAAAAAAGATATCAGAGACTTTATAATGTCCTGTGGAGTATGCGCCCAAAACAAGAGTCAAAAGGAAAAACCAGCCGGCCTCTTACGCCCTATTGACATCCCGCCTCGCCCTTGGCATACGCTTTCTATGGACTTCATCACCGATCTACCTCCATGCTCCGGATACAATACGATCCTAGTAATCGTGGACCTATTCTCCAAGATGGCGCATTTCATTCCACTCAAAGGCTTAGCAACAGCAGCAACTCTGGCCCGAGAATTTCTCGAAAACATCGTCCGCCTGCACGGTTTTCCTTCAGTTCTAATTTCGGATCGAGGTAGTCAATTTATTTCTCATTTTTGGCGAAGTTGCTGTCGGTCGGCTCAAATTGATGTGAGACTTTCGACCAGCCACCACCCTCAAACCGACGGACAAACCGAGAGGACCAATCAAACTCTGGAACAGTATTTGCGCTGCATGCTACAACAAACTGAAAAAACTTGGAAAGATATCCTTTGGATAGCCGAATATGCCTACAATAACTCTGTCCACTCGGGAACTGGGAAAACCCCGTTTTTTCTTTTATACGGTAGTCACCCTCGAACCTCGGAGTTGGATCCACTCCAAGATCTTGGAACACCAGCAGTAGACCACCTGCATTCTACAATCACCCAAGCCTTTAAGGAAGCCGTTTCTCACCTTCAAAGGGCTAAAGAACAATACAAGAAAGGAGCAGACCAACATCGGAAGGAAGCCCCCCAATATCAAGTAGGAGATCAAGTCTGGTTATCCACCAAATATCTACCTCTAAAAGGACCACGCACATTCAACCCAAGATACCTTGGTCCCTATTCCATCACTACCATAGTAAATCCAGTAGCGGTCAAGTTGGACTTGCCCCCTCACATGAAGATACATCCGGTCTTCCACGTCTCTCTATTAAAACCCGTGCAACCTCAAACCCGACTAACTACATCTCCAAAACCTATTCTAGTTGATGGAGAACTCGAGTTTGAAGTCAAAAGCATCCTGGATTCCAAGATCTCCAAATCTAAACTATTTTACCTGATTGACTGGAAAGGCTACGGTCCCCAAGAAAGATCCTGGGAACCTGCAGAATATGTCCACGCGCCTCGTCTAATCAAAAGATTTCATCGAACATTTCCTAACAAGCCCAAACCCCCGCAGAAGCCCGGTTTGGGAGGGGCCTTGAGGGGGGGGTGCTGTCATGATCTCTGCTTCCAAAAGATCAGGACTTGCCCGACTCCCTTGGAAGCAGACCCATAACCCCGGTTCCGAGTGCCAGCCAGTCCCAATTGGGACCTTTTGGACCCTGTCCTGGCGCCAGTGGCACCAGGCTCATAAAGATGCCCAGTCCCAGCGCTGGAAGCGCTGGGCTCATAATGCTTGGGTGGACTTACCTGCAGCAGACCATGCTGCTTACTTACCTGCCAGTTGAACCCCTGATCCTCTTCTGTTTGGGACTACTTTTCCTGTTGGGTGGGGCAGGAGCCACTCCCTAGGTTCAGAACACTGGAACTCTTTTCTTACCTAGGCGTGGCTGTGGAAGGAGACACCTAAGCACTACAGGAGGCTATTTAAACCACACCCGATGGATGAATCTTGCTTTGTGTTATTCTGCATTCTCTGCAGCAGAACGCTCATCGTGTCTTCTGCTTCTGATCCTGGGCCTAAGGGAACAAAGGCTTACCATCCTGGAATCCAGTCTTCAGCAGCACCTGTAAAGACAAAGAAAGAACAGGTTAGCACTACGGTCTTCAGTGGCAGCGCATCTCTTACCTGGTCCATCGGCTGTCACCAACGCCTTGCGCTACATTCTGGCATCTGAAAGACAAAGGCTTACCTACTCTTCGCATGCTCCGGAGGTCTTCGCACTGCATTCCGGCATCTGAAAGACAAAAGCTTACCAGCTCTTCGCACGCTCCGGAGGCCTTCGGCGCTGCATCCCGCATCTGAAAGACAAAAGAAGGTGCGTTTAAAGACATTGGGCAACTTTATTACTCACGTGCCATTACTCCTTCCCACGCCGAATCCAGTGGGTATTCCAGCACCCTTCAGCTTCTCTAAAGTTCCGAACTTGTACCTGCAAGATAAAAGGGACAGTTAGTGCGCATCGTGAAGCAGGCTACAAGCGCTTACTTACGTGCTTCCAGGCGCTTCTATTCCTCACGCGGGTTCGATCCTCAACTCTCATCAGCCCGCCATCGCCGGAACCCTGTAAAACAAGAGATATCATGACAAAAGACTTTTAAGACATTTGAAGTGCCCAGAACTTACCGTTCGTGCAGTTAACGACGGACAGCAGTCCTCTGAGGTCAAGAGGCCTGCACCCTTATCCAGTGAAGAAACTGGTTACGGCACCCTGCCCCGAGGCAGATGGAGAGCTCGGCGTTAACTTACCTAAGACATCTTACTCTTCGAGTCAGACATACAGTGCACAGAGGTCCAGCCCAAAGAGCCAACCGTGTGTTACACATCACCTTTGAAGATACGGCATTCACCCAGTCAAGACCGGCGCCTCTGCGGGAATCAGGTGAGCGTTACAGATCATGACGCTAAATTGTTGGGTATGTTACAAATCATACAGCAGAAAGGTCTTACCCTAAAGATTGAAAAGTGCAAGATAAAGCAAAAAGAGGTAACATATTTGGGTCACTGCATCAATGAAGAAGGGATAAAACCCAAGGAAGCTCTTGTAGATACCATTCTCAAACTTCCAGATCCTGCCAACAAGGACCAGCTTCGGAGCTTGCTGGGTCTCACAGAATATTATTCTAAATTTGTGGACCATTATGCGGATAGAACATGTCAAATGAGGAGATTGATGATTAAAGGCACGAAATTTGAATGGTCTGAAGGATGCAAGAAGGAATTAGACACAATCAAAGTGTTAATCAACAAAGCACCTGCCCTGAAAATGTTCGATTGTGGTGCCAAGACCATAATCTTGCTGGATCCGAACAACATGGGACTGGGAGGTGTTCTAGACCAAATTCAAAATGGATTTGTGGTCCCAATTGCTTTTGCTTCTAGGACTTTAAGGGGGGCAGAAAGAAAAATATTCAACTATTGAGAAGGAGGCGTTGGCTGTCAAATGGATTTTAGAACATTTCAAAGGACTGATATGGGGTATCCCAATTGAACTTAAGACAGACCACAAGCCACATATATGTGTTAAACCCAAAGAACCCTCATTTGACGTCCCCACGCATAAGGAGATGGATTTTAATTATTATGCAATATAATGTAATTATTAAGTACACTCCAGGGAGAACAAACATAGTTGCTGATTGTTTCTCTCGTATGCCATGTGACAATGAGGGAAAAGACCACTGTAGTGGAAAAGATGTAATAGAAGATTAAGACATGGATAGCATTATTGTGCAAATACATCCTAGTTTTGGGAGCAATGAATGGACTGAAGCTATGGAACTAGAACCGGAACAAAACTATTTAAGGAAAGCAGTAGAAAGTGGCTGGAAAGATGTCAAGGCAGACATTCGGTCATGGGAGAAGATAAAAGATGAAATTTCATGTGATGAAGCATGTGTTTATAGAGGAGATCGTATAGTTCCTCCTGCAACATTAAGAAAAAGAATCATGGATATTGCCCATGAGGGGCATGTGGGGAGGAGTTTGACGAAGAGAAGGGTCAGAGAAACATATTGGTGGCCCAACATGTGGGGCGAATTAGAGACACTGGTCAAAGAGTGTTCCACCTGTGCGGTGAGTGATAAAGGGAAGTTAACCAAAATTACACCGCTACAACCAATAACTGTGGCAGATTCGGTTTGGACAAAGCTAGCCATTGACATTGCTGGTCCATATGAGATTCTTGAACCACTGAAAATATACCTTATTGTGTTGGTTGATTATACATCTAAATGGGTGGAGTGTGGAATCGTTGAAGAGTCTGTGTCTGCCATGAAAGTTACAAAGTTTTTGGAGGACATTTTTAGTAAAGAGGGTGAACCACAGGAGTTAATATCTGACAACGGAGCTCAGTTTATGTCACAAGAAGTACAAAGTTTTCTTAAAGAAGGAGCTATTAAACATAACACGACAGCGTTATATCATCCCATGGGTAACGGCCTAGTGGAAAGAATGGATCGATTCATAAAGGGAGTAATTCAATTGGCTGTAGCAAATAGTTTGCCATGGAAAGAAATGCTCACGGAAGCGTTGAACACATACAAGGTCATTCCACATTCAGTGACAGAGGTGGAAACTTTCACTTTGATGAGAGGAAGGATTGCCACCAACAGACTTAGACCTGCTTGGATGACTATAAGGAAGAGCAAGAATGTTGACATGGATGAAGTTATAAAGAAAGTCAAGAGGAGACAAGATCAGTACAAAAAGTATTATGATGAACAAAAGCATGCCAAAGAAAGTCAAATTGAGAGTGGAGACTGGATTAGAGTAAGAGAACCCAAGAGAGTTATGAAAGGAGAATCTAAATTCCGATCTCCCCAGAGAGTGGTCAACTGTTCCAAGAAATCGGAAATTCTGGAAGATGGCAACAAGTGGTCATGCAATGATATTATATTGGTGGAGAAAAATCAGATGAGAAATGGTGCTGATCAGTCCTTCACACCAGGAATATGGAGAAATGAATCTAGACAAGCAAGAGATACTGGTGATATTACCTCTAAAAACAATGGAGGAACAGTGGAGAAGTTTGTGGAGGAATTTGCTGATGGGAAGATGTGCAAAAATCCATATGAAAACCGCAAATTCTCTTCGAGAGATAAGAAAGTTGTGCATAATTTTAAGAAGGATTTTATCTACTACTGAGATTGGTAACATCTGTACATAGTCACGAGCTTGAATTGCATCATCCTGGGTATTACCATGGAGCCACTACATATATCCTTTGACTATTATTTAGATTGGAGTAGAGTGGGAGTTATAAACATACAATGTTTTGTATATTTATAGTTCTTGTACATAGTTATTCCTTAAATTAACATTTTTGTCAGAGTATATGTTCATTATTCTTGTATATAGTTGTGGTGAATATATTTTTCCCATAAATAATGTGGAGGAGGAGATGTTATTATGTAGAGTGTTGTCTATTGTAATTCCATTAGGAATGTTCTTCTTGTCTGGTTCTGGAACCTGCTCTCAGAACCACACAAGAAGATGCCTGTTTGAAGGAAGCCGGTTTTTGGGGACTTCCTCTCAATAAACTAATCAAGATATGTTGGTCATTATTTCCTGATCATCATAACACAACACCCATAGGTCCCAAAACGTATCATTGTCTCCCGCTTTCTTATGAATAACTTTCTCATAAGTAGAGACGGTGAGCAGCTCCTCCACCTAGTCATCTATACAAAATGAACCACTCGATTTCCAAGACCATAATATCATTTTCTTAGCAATCATGCAAGCGCGGAAAAGCCAGTTCCTTTTGCTGAATGAAATTTCCTCCATCTGAGACACATCTCCCAAAACCAGCAGAGAGGCCGTCATAGGGACTGTACAACAAAGAACCAAACCCAAACTCTCACAGACACCCTCCCAAAACGTCTTAGTCTTTGGCTAGAACCAAATGAAATGACAAAGGGTACCCCTCGCATCTTTACACTTCCAACAAAGTTTGTTCTCCAAAAGGTGTCTTTTGAATAACCTAATGGGCGTCCAGTAGGACCTAAAAAGGAGCTTTGTCTGTGAGGCTCTGATGCCCCAGTCTATACTCATTAGACGCGTATATTTCCACAGGATCGTTGCCAACAAATCCGATCAACCTCCTCCCTAGTTCTTCAGCCCAGATGGTTGGCAACATTGGGTCTCCTTTACGGTAAGCCTTTAAGACTCCATACATAGTAGCTGCAGGATGAGATGCACTTTTGCAGGTCAGTAAAGTCGACCAAGCAATATTCTGAGCAGGCAATTGAGACACATCCAAACGTACGGTAATAATGTTCTTTAGCCTCCTATATTGTACGTATGTGCAATCAGACATGTCAAATGAGTGGCTTAATTGCGTATACGATATCCATTTGTCACCTTCAATCAGATCTTTAAGGTATTTTATGCCCACTAAGAACCACCCTGGCCAAAATAGGACTTTTCCTTGTGATTTCAAAGCCAGGTAAAGCCAGATGGAGGCATCAGTGAATAAATAAGGCTCAGTACTCATGCATTTAGAAATATCACAACAGTCCTGTAAGAACTCAGTCAGTGGATTGATCCCTTTAGACCCTGTTTTCTTGGTCGTCAGTACAGCTTTTGGATCCAACTGCGACAAAGCACTGCATTCCCAAGTTCAATTTTGTGTTTGTTCCTCACCTGTTCCTATGATCTTGCATAGATGACGAGTTGTAAATGACAGATGGTAATCTGCGAAGTTTGGTAAGTTCATTCACCCTTGCTTTAAGGGGAGCTGCATTTTCCACATTGCAAGTCTTGGTGGTTTTCCGTCCCAAATGAACTTTTTTGCGTGATTCTGTCAATTTCCGTGAAAAGATGTCCTGGGATTTTGATGGGAAGCAAAGATAAAATATAATGTATCCGTGGTGCCAAATTCATTTTTATACAATTGATCTTTCCCATGTAGACAGGTTCAAAAGTGCCCATCTATCTAAATCAGATTTAAGTTTTGGCAAGATCATTGTTAAATTGTTTGCAACTTGATCACCTCAGGACCAATCCAAATAGCCAGATATTTCATCCTTTCTGGACACCAGGTGAACTGAAACTGAGTACAGGTGTGTCGCAGGCAAATATTGTTCACTGGGAGGATTTCAGACTTACTCCAGTTCACCTTATAGCCAGAAACTAAGGAGAATTGTTGGATATCTCACATCATGTAAGGTATGCAGGTTGCATGATCCTGTAGGGCCACCAGAAGATCATCTGCATAGGGGCCAAAGTAGATTTTCCCAATTATTGGTTCAAGACTGGCATCAGCTCGCAATAACACTGCCAAAGGCTCCATCAATAAGATGAATAATAATGGCGAAAGTGGGCAGCCCTGTCTAGTACCCCTATGAAGCTGGGAAGCGTTCGAAATTAGGCTATTTGTAAATACACTTGCAGATGGATTTGTGTATAATAGCCGTACCCAACGCTTAAAGTCCTCACCAAATTTCATCTTGTCTAAGCACGAGAAAAGGAAGGCCCATTCCACTAGATCAAACGCCTTATTGGCGTCCAGCGAGATTACTGCAGCTGCAACTGGTTGCCTATGACCTTGCTCAATTGATAGCAACAGACGTCTCATATTGTCTGCCACAGCCCTCCCATTGACACAGCCAACCTGGTTCACATGAACTAATGATGGTATAACAGTTTCCAATCTCATTGTTAAAGACTTTGCCAGAATTTTGCAGTCAGTATTAATCAGACTGATAGGCCTGTAGTTCTCACATCTTGGAACAGATCTATCTTTCTTCTTCAAACCGTTATTAAAGCGTGCTGCTTCATGTCTGGCATAGAGGCAATCTCAAAAGTATTGTTATAAACATCACAAAGGAGTTGTAAAGCAGAATCAGGTAGGATCTTATAAAACTCCACCAGGCAATCCATCTGTGCCTGGTGATTTACCCACAGTAAGTTTAGAGATGGCCAGACGAATATCTTCAACTTCCATTCTCCCTTCAAGACTTGCCGTTTGGTCATTCGACAATTGAGAGATGTCTAATGAATTCAGGAAGTTCTCTATCACAACATTCTCGCAAGCCAGTTCCGATTTGTAGAGTTTTTCATAGAAATCACAGAACAGCATATTTATCTCTTTTTGTGTGTTTTCAGGATATAACTTGGATCTCTAATTGCATTGGTAAAGCAATCACTTTCAGCTACTTTCAGTCTCTGTGCCAGGAGCTTGCCTGCTTCTTTCTCCCCGTTCCCGAAGTAGTTCATTCTCTGCCTGAATAAGGCATAGTCTACCTGGTCAGAAATCAGTTTATTTAATTCAAATTTTGCCTTCCACAATCGAGATTTAGTCTCCGTATCTCGCCTAGTAGCCAAGCGATTGTCTAGACGCTTAGCCTC
Source organism: Ambystoma mexicanum (assembly GCF_040938575.1). NCBI lineage: Eukaryota > Metazoa > Chordata > Amphibia > Caudata > Ambystomatidae > Ambystoma > Ambystoma mexicanum. The sequence goes on along the minus strand of NC_090924.1, from coordinate 878,473,620 downwards.
TGCAGACAGCCTCTGAGTTTCCTTGGTCTTTAATTTCCTTTGCTGGCCAGATTTCGACATTAGTACACCATGGACAAAGCATTTCATTGCTTCCCAGACAGTAGAGACCGCAACATCATCAGTCCTATTAATTTTAATGAAGTCTTAAATTTCTTCCACAATTTCATCTCTGAACTTTTCGTTTTGCAGAATGTGAGAATTAATTCTCGATCTGGACGATTTGATTAGAGTATGTTGCAAGGAGAACCATAGAGATACAGGTGTGTGGTCTGACAAGGCAATGAGCCCGATACTTGGATCAAAACAACTGGAAGTCACTTGCCCCAATGTTAAAAAGAAGTCAACGCGGGAGTAGGTATCATGACACAATGAATGAAAGCTATAGTCTCTTTCAGACGGATGTTCCAAGCGCCATATGTCTGCTAGATTGAATTCATTCATCAGACATTCCAAAGATCTCCTGCTTTTCTTAGGGACCCGCGTGCAGTCCCCATTTGAGCGGTCTAATGCTGGATCCAACACTTGGTTGAAGTCACCGGCTAACACAATTGCACTTACATAATAACTTTGAAGCAATTGTGCAAGCTCATGGAAGAAAAGGGGATCATCTAAATTGGGTGCATACACATTGCATAAAAGCATCGTTGTATCTTGTACTTTAATCAAAACACAGACAATTCTTCCTTCTTTGTCCGTTTTGCTTGAGAGGACTGACAGAGGTACATTTTTCTTAATGAGTATTGAAACACCTCTTTTACTGGTCGAATAGGTCGAAAAAAAGGGCTTGGCAACCCATCCCAGTTGAAGTTTCTCAGCCTCTTTAGAGTCCAGATGTGTCTCCTGGAGAAAGGCAATGTCGCAAGAAGTTGATCTCAAATATGATAAGATTTTTGTCCGCTTCACAACAGTCTTCAGGCCATTTACATTCCATGAAACAATGTTAAGATGGTTCACAGATCTAGAATTCATGCTGCCAATCTTAGAAAGTCCAAAAATAAGCGTGACCAGTATAGGACCGTGAGAAAAGAAAAAAGATCAGAAAGAGGAAAAGAGAAAGGTAAAAACCCACACCCCACTTGGGCATGAGTCAACCAAATAACACTGGTATTAGTTACAAATAGATGGCACACTGCTCGGACGTAACGCCAAGGTAGTATAAAAATACAACAATCTTAACAAACAACTGTACAAATAAAATCACCAACCCTATCCCCCCTGCCCCCACCCTATACATATATGCAATAGCTGGCACCAATGTATGAGAAGAACTGATGTCCTCAATACACCCCTAATTTCAAATTCAAAAAAACATCATCTATGGAGGGTATACCATAAACAACCGACAAATTGACCAAATAACAAAGCGTATCAATCGCAGTATGTAGGTACAGCAGCAATAGACACGTCTGAAGCCATGCAATTGAACGTGACTGCATGATATAATATCCATAGTAAGAGTATGCAGTCAAATGATTTATATTACATCTATGTTTAGCACTTGCCATATCCAGTACCCATGCCTATGCCACTAAATAAGAACACATTTACAGAACAACACCAGGGCAGCCCCCAAATGAGCCTAGAAAACGGAAATAAGCAGCAAAATGTCTTATCCTGCTTCACAAACCACACATCATAAATTCCTAAATGTTAATGTAACCTCATGAAGCATGAACAACAATATACAAAAAGACACATTGATCCCTTGCAAAAAAAACAGCACTCAATGGGCCTCATTATAACTCACCTGGTATGGAAACAACGGTGGCGGTAAACCCGTCGGCACCGTTGTTTCCATGCCGGGCGATCACAACTCCTGCAGGCGGAGGCCTCAAACCCGCCAGGGCTGACCTGGCGGGTTTAACACCGCCCGCCTGCAGGTGGACGAGGAAACATCGGCACCATCACGAGATGGTGCCAGTGTTTCCATGATCCCCATCCCCATTGAGTCCTATGGGACTCAATGGGAATGGGGATTAACACCATTCCGCCTCCGGAATTCCCGGGACACCGGGGTTGTAATGCCCCGGTAATTCCGGGAGTCAAGGAGGCAGCATGGTAATACGAGTCCGGCGGTAACCAGGGGGTTTTACCGCCTCGGTTACTGCCGGACTCGTAATGAGGCCCAATGTAATTTTGGAGAATGAGCAAATGTTGGGGACTAATATGTTGACAGCCCAACGGTATTAATCACATAGTCCAGCACTAAGCATAGACAAATAAACAGCCAGGCTCACAATTCATTCCATTAATGCTCAATCAAAATGCTCAGATACATAGCCAAAAGTGAAAGACAATTGTAGCCAGTCCCTTAGCTTTACTTGTGGCATCACATTATTTCAGAAATGGTACCTCGGATGCCTTAAAATAAACTGGTTCGTATGGTACAATAGAAGAATATCAAAGCCTATTAGGACAGACAATGTGTCCACTAATTTGGTAACGCTACCACAATGTCTGGATAATAGGAGGAGGGGAGGGGTGTGTGATTGGATGTTAAAAGCCAAAGGTTTATCACAGGATATCTTGCTGTCCTTTCTCTCTTGCTTACACGGTCAAGGCAAGAGACCTGAAAGACTCACCCCTTCATAACGGGCAGGAGATACCCTGCGCTTCATGTTCCACCTTAACGTACAAAGGTTTCATTTCGTTCTGAACCTGTCAGAAATACCACCCATCCTTCCTTGAAAACACACTGTGCTTGTCGCTGATATCTGTAAACATGTCAACAAAAAACGACTTTTCCATACATAGTGTGGAATACATGCAATGGAGTTTGTGTATATGGTTGTGCCTCTTTATTTTTTTAAAACATTGAAGTAATCACCAGTGGCACCTTAGGAAAAAAACAAGAGACATTCACAAATATCTTAACTCCCATAAATTCCCTCTGCAGTGGATTTCTGCAGAAGATATTTTACATTTAACCTTTCACAAAGTCTTCTTTGTTTTCGAAATACATTCTTCAACTCTGAAGAGCAGTGCAGTCAAGTCTGTTACGGATGCTTTGTATCAAGATAATGTGGCCCTAATTATATATTTCTAGGTCTGTTGCCTTTTTCAAAGGTACAACAGGTGTTTACTTCAACTTTTTAAAACCTAAACCATGCATGGAGTGTCGCTTTATGCCTTATTCTCACCATAGATTAACACTATGAGTTAATATAACAGGTTAACTTTATCTTGAGCCATAACACAACTCCCCAGAATGGAGTGAGACGCATTCTGCATTTAAGTCAGAACTATCTCATGACATCGATACATTAAACGCTGATTCAGAAGTTCAATCTCTGCCTTGGCTGTGGACGTTCTGTAAATACATGTGAAATACATTCAGAATATTAGTTCCTGTTGGGGTCTCTGCAAGTGGAAGAAAACACCCCTTAATTACCAAAGGCCTACAAGAAAACCAGACAAGTGCTGAACGTGAACAGAAAGCTCCCAAAATAATATCTGAGGTGGAAAGTCAAACGTGTCTTCCAAGTCTAAATTGAACACGTTTGTTTTCTATTTTATGAAAGGCAAGAATATTGAATCTGGCACGGGTATCTATATACAAAGCTGAAATATATCTGCAGTTGTTTGTAGTCACATGAAGAAGGCATTTGGCATAGTCGTTTGGGTCGCTCTCATTGCCCCTGTTGGGGTACCACCAACAGTAATGTGCATATGAGTTTTCCCCCTTCTACAATGGCAGATTGGGATAAACAAATCATGTGGTCCAGGGGTCTGCAACCTTTGAGTTTCACAATGTTTTGGACTACAACTACATTAAGCCCTATCCAGCACAGTCAATTCTCAGGGATCATTTACGTCATAGTCCAAAAGATCTGGAGTGCCACAGGTTTTAAACCACTGATGTAGTGGAAGGGTGCCCAAAACATTTGTCAGTTGCTATAAAAAATGTATGGTTTTCCACCCATCATTTTTGTTGTTGTTTGGAAGTCACCATAATAAGCCTGGGTATGCCCAGACATGGGTTCTAAGCCAGCTGTGCCTACCATTATAACCTACAGTAAAACCTCACTATTGATACCAAATGAGATTGAAACAGGTCTCAGGTTCCTTGTGTTCCTAGCCAGGAGGGATATGAGCTAGCTGTTCGGTCTGGACAGCTCCTTCTGGGGGGGTACAAAGACTGATTGATAGTCCCATTTTGTAACAGCATATTGGTCTCACAAACTTTTGATTGGGGAGTCTGCCCAAAGTAGTTGCCTTTGGTAATGATTCATTCATAGGTTTCCGTCCTACACTTTATGGTTCACTCTACACAGAGGCCTAATGAGGGCAAACAAGGGAGCTTCTGAGGAGGTCACCTGCCTGCAAGCAAAAGCAAACACTTCAGCAATGTGTACCCTCAGCAACTCATGGTCAGGGCTGCACCAAATCTCTCCAAGGAATAATTGGCTCTACGTTTGGTACCTTGGATCAGATAAAGGATTTCCTGCAAAAAGAGGCTATGAACAACATACACAATTCACAATACTTCCAAGAGGTAAAGATCACAATATCCAAATAAAATGAATTCTCAAAATAAAAATAACTTAGTAAGCAGAACACTACGTATGTCAATACTGTAAATTAAATCAAATAAAGTAAAGTGTCCATTAAGCATTAGGTTCCAATAATGCAGGTTTATAACCGGGAACAAATTAATCCTACTGCATGAGATAAACATTTCCAGAAAATGTCTATATGTTGGTATGGAAGCATTCAGCAGAATAAGGCATGGTATGATATCATAGTTTATTTATATAGCGCCTATACAGAATGTGTTTCAAAGCGCTTCAAGGCAAGGGAGGAAACAAGGGAAAATACAATGACATTCTTACAGGCTATGAACAGTAAGGATGTGAAATGAAATATCGTACTCGGCCTGACGTCATTTCAAATAGTGCAAGCGCTAAAACATAGATAAGGAAGGGAGGGGGAGAGTGGGAAGGAAATGGAAACCGACAGGCGACTACCTTACTAGGCCTGACAACATTTCTGGTAGAGCCGGAGAAAAACAAAAGGTGAGGGAGAGGGGTGAAGAATGGGAGGGGAGGAACAAAACAACTGACTATCGTACTAGGCCTGACGACATTTCAGATAGTGCTGGAGGGCGAGGAGGGACAAGTAACGGGAGGGGGAGGAGACAGACAATGTTGCTATCATACTAGGTACAGGAACAGTTCTGATAGTGTAAGTGCATAGAAGAAAGTAAGGAAGGGAGGAGATAGGAAAAGGGAGAGGAGGAGAGAACAGAGAGTAAGCAGTCAAAAAGAGTGGAGAAGCTAGAGGGAGAGTGGTCTTAAAAATACCTAGCTAGCTTCAACCAGAAACACAAAACACCAAATACAGCATGAGGCAAATGATACCCACTGATGGGTGCTTTAAACTAAAATTGTTGATACACCAAGTGGTTTAGGGAAAGATGTTAGGACATGGAAAGAAGGAAGTGCAGAAGAACAATTTAATTACAGATAACCAGATACAGTAGTTTACTCTTAATTACAAGTGCGAGGATCATGAGGGGGTGGTGGGAGGTACTTCTTAGTCACACTGGTAGAATTCTTGGCGGATAGCGGGTTCCAGTGGTATGGAGAGAGGAAGTGACTGTAAAAGAGTGGAAGGTGGAAGCAGTGCATGGAGGAGGAGTGCAGGGCTTGGGATTGTAGGCGAGTTCAGGGGATGCTAAGTAGGGGGCAGTCCATGGATTTATTTATACACCATGAAGAGGAATTTGGACAGAAGTATTGCATAGAGGGACAACTCAAATGGTGGCAGTGGGCGGATGAAGAGAGAACATGTTGAAACGTTCAGTATTTTGTTTAGGAGGTAAAGGATTCGTGTGACACTCCAATAAGAGGGCTGGAGCAGTAGTCAAAGAATATTCAGAACAGAGCGAGATCTGGGTTTTCATGGAGCGAGGGGTGAGGAGTGGAGGGATATTGAGAATGCTCAGAAGGCAGTGCCTGCATCCATGAAAGAGAAGGGGGCAAACATTTGGAGTTTCGGGTCACTAGTAAAGTGAATCCCTAGGTTGCAAGCCTTCATGGATGATGTGGGAGTATGAGGGCTAAAGAATACAGGAGAGGAGAGAAGGTCTGAGACAGATGCACTGTGGAGGATTGCCATCTGGTAAGGGTATAGAGGCCGTGGCTTCTTTGGTTTTTATTAATAATAAAATGATGCAGGTAATAAATACATCTCAGAAAGAGTGGTTGGCTAAGCAGACCATCCTATGAGAAAGCTCCATGCCAACCTCACAGTCAACACGTGTGCCCTGCTGAATCAGTCTCCCGATTTGAAGCTCTTGCTCTTAAGTGGCACATTGCAGGTTCAAAGGTTGCAGGTGCCCTGTTTGGCAGCTGCTGTGACACCAAAGCCACTGCAAACAGAAGCTGTATTTAAATCTGCACCTCTGATCCAAAACCATAATCGTCAGACTGTCTGGTGACAGGGTAATCTCTAAGAAAAAGCCTGGGTTTTTGTATGGTGACTGATGGGACACACAATTATTCAAGTAACATCAGATTTGTATCATACACCTGTCAACACTGATCTCAGGCTAGCTATAGAAAGGCTATGTGGATTTGTAGCAAATCTGCCCGTCTGTGCTAAAGTGAGCAGGACAATATGTAGGAAAGCGGTCTCTTTGTTCCTTTGGGATGTTAGGTAAAATCTCTATACAGCCTAGGAAACTCTCAGCAGACAAGCTCTTGGGCAGTATGCTTCAACAATACGCACGCTTAACAAAAGGGCCAGCCTCAAACCAGGGTATTGCAAACCAAAGGGCATTTGAAGCTTCAGGCTGGAAAGGAGGTGGAGGTAGACTAGTCAGACAGAGCATAGGGGACTGGAGGAAGTGTTCCTCCATCTTGATTTTCTGTGGGGTTCTCTTTCCATCCTGTCTCATCCACTTCCTGCATGTGCAGAGAACATTGGACATGATGCAAGTAGGCAAAGGTCACTTGTCACCTTGACAAGGATTGGACCCATGAATGTAAGCTTGCTTTTATCCAATACTCTATGATCTTTTACCGTCATAAAAAGGGGTTGCCCACTTCTTCTTTGATTTATTTTCAATTTTCAATAATAATAGAAGAATTAGTTGATACCTTATTGGAAGCGCAGAACGTTCCAAAGCCCTCCAGGAACAATAACAGCGCTCTCTACAAGCTGCAAAATATCCTGTGACGCAATATATATATACACAGGCCCGTACTCTGCATGAAGCTCTTTAACATAGTAGCCCTAATGTGAAAATCACTCCCCTTTCTATTTGTCCTTCTCGCAGTTCTGGCGATTGACAAGGGAACCTCGGCAAAAACGTTATGTACACCATATCATGAGGAAATATGGACCATTCATGAGCATAGTTATCCAAGTGCTAATGTCTCTACAACGGGAAAGGTAGGAGCTTTTAGATTCACCTGGCCCTGCTAAAGATCTGAACAAATAAATACTTTCCAGTCCATAAATTCAAATATGGCCTTGATCTTATTTGTTTATTACAGCATCATATTTGGCAAGAGTTGTGTAATAATGCAATAGGAAAACCATTATGCGAGAATAGCAAGAATACACTTGCTCATACATTGAAATTAGCAAATGGAGACAAGGTAAGAAGAGTTTAACGTTTGGGATCCATAAGTGATAATGTGCTAATACACATTAGTAGCTCAAGTTGAGAATTATATACACCAACTCCAATGTCTCAACTGTTCACAGATCCAACTTAAGGTGTTGATTTACAGCCAGATTTTGAAAAACGATGCAATGGTGGTGCTGTAGCAGCTGTGGCAGAAAGAGGTCAGTCCATTACCATCTACTCTATGTGTCCTTACCACCTCATAAAAATAATACATTTTACTTATTATTTATATACAATTTATTTATGTTACATATTTTACATGCAGGTCCCATAATTACTAAATGGTCCTGAAGAAGGCAACAGTTTATCAAAAAGGAGTGTTGCCGAAACATCTCGCAAGAAGAGATTTGTTTTGTTTCAACCAAATGTTTATTAGCTTATAAGCATTCACAAGTGTCATCACACATCATGTAAAGAGTTTCCTCCCAATGCTCTTTTCAAAAACTCAATTTCCCAACAATAACTGCTTCAGAACCCGCCCCTCCACCAATCCCCTACAAGTCTGGAGATGACAGATCCCCCCCCTTTCCTCCCCTCCCTGGCTCAGTCCTCTTCTTCCGGGAACATTCCCAGTCTTTAAGGGATGTATAGGCGAGTATAGTTTTTAAGTGTTCAATTAAGAAAGGGCAATCAAATTTTGCTGAACCTCCCTATTGTGCACCTCACAGTCGCCGTCAGTTTTACCACATCCACAACATTCCAAATTGCATAGTACCATTGAATAATGGACGGTGGGTCATTCCTCTTCTACTGCGTCACTATACAATGCCTGATAAATTTGTCCACAGCATTCCTGCTTTCCCTCCCAGCCTAAGGTCCCCATTCGGTGGCATGTTCAGGAGTGCCAAGGCCCCATCCATTTCTATATCGAATCCCAATATCCCGCCCACCTTTGATTTAAACCTCCTGCCAAAGGTTCTTGAGCTGTGGAAACCCCCACCAAATATGCTGCATCATTCCCTCCCCTCCACAATTCCTCCAGCACAACAGGGAATGTGAGTCATACATCTTATGGAGTTTCTCTGGGGTGTAGTGCCATCTGCACAGCAACTTATATTGCAGCTCCCAGTGCTGCACCGAGGTGTACGGTCTGTATCATTCCTTCACGGCATGCCCCCACTACTTGTCTGCAAATGTCCTCCCGCGCCCAGCCACCCATTTGCTCCGCACTGCCCACGTCTCCCGCCTCTCCTTTACCAACCATCTTGTAGATGGCTGATATTAATCCCTTATTGTTTTCACTGACTGACATCAACTTTTCCCATTGCGTCAGCTCTCTCGTGGCCGCTTCCATTACCGCTGGTGTTAAAGCTGCTGATAAGCATAAAGGTCCTCTCTTCCTAAATCATATTCCCTCCGGCAACTGACAAATGTTTTGAATCAAGTCACCTCAAAAAAAAACCCCAATCTCCCTCATCCCTCCTGCTATCCACCGTTTAAACCTACAGTATTCCATTCCCTACGGGAATGCAGGGTTTCAGAAAACCAGGGTCCATGGTGATGACCACAGTGCCAACCTGAACCTCCTGTTGAGCCGGTCCCAAATGTTCAGGGTGCTTCTTGTAGTTGGGTTCCCCATAAGCTCTTCCGGTCTGTCCTCCTTTCTCATCCAGGGAATTTTCCTAAAATACTCTCCCGCCAACTGCCTGTTCCATGACTACCCAGTGTTTCCTGTTGTCTGCCCTCCCCCATTCCGCCAGGGCTCTCAGTTTTGCTGCGTGGAAGTATCTCATCACATTTGGGCATCCTACTCCCCCCTGTCGATTACTTCTAAATAACATTTCCCTCCCTATAAGAGGTTTCTTCCCATTCCATATGAACCTCATTATATCCTCCTGGTTCCCTTTCATCATCTTCCCTGGGATTGCACAAAGGGGATCGCTTGGAACAGGTATAGCAATCGAGGGAGGATATTCATTTTCACAACAGCAATTCTGCCTAGCGAAGACACAGACGGCCCCCTCCTTCGTGCAAGGTCTGCTTTAATTTGTCTTACCAGTGGTGGGTAATTAGCCCCTACTATCTGGTTTACAGTTGCAGTCATGTTCACCCCCAGGTATCTGACCGTGCTTGTCGCCCATCTGAATGGTGTATCACTCTGTAAACTTTTCCGCTCCCCCTCCCCTACTGACAGATTTTATATTTCTGACTTGGAGTAGTTCACTTTAAATCCAGTAACCTCAGAAAAAGCCTGTATCTCACCCATTATTGCCGGCAGCAATTTTTCCCGTTTGGAGACCATGAGGACTACATCATCAGCAAATTGACCAATTTTATGATATACGGTGGCCCATTTAACTCCTTGTATCAGATGACAACCCCTGTTCTTCCTCACTCGCGCAAAGGGTTCATCACCAGCACGAACAGCAGGGGGGAGAGCGGGCACCCCTGTTTGGTTCCCGACTTTATTGGGAATGGGTTTGTCAACCCTCTGTTCACTTTAATCCTGGCTTGGGAATTTTGGTAGTTGGCCTGTACCATTCACAGAAAATTTTGAACCACCCCCACTTTACTTAGCATTTGGCTCATGAACCCCCCAGTTCACTCGATTGAATGCCTTTTTGGCATTGAGCATCAGTAAGCAGGTGGGCGTAGAGCTTCCCCCGCTCGTGGCCTTGACGATTATATGCATAACCCTTCTTACGTTGTCAAACGCGTTTCACCACTGGATAAATCCTGACTGGTCCTGCCCTATTAGGCTCAGGAGAAACCTTTCCAGCCTAGCCGCCAATAACCATGTATAGAGTTTAGCATCCATGTGGATGAATGCAATTGGCCGGTGTGAGGAGCTCAGCTGCGGGTTCTTCCCCACCTTCGGAATGAGCGTAATGTGCGCCATCTCCACAGAAAGTGATTTCTTGCCCCTTTCACAAAGTCATTGAATACCTCTACCAACCCCTTGGCCACCAACTGCTTAAATGTTGTATGGAACACTGCTGTTAACCCATCCTGCCCCAGACATTTGTGTGGTTTTAGCCTTGTTATTGCCTGTTGTACCTCCTCCCACGTTATGGGCTCATCCAATGGGGGCGTGGCCAGGAGCTCATGGAGTGAGGACGTGCTTGACCAGAGCTCCCATCTAGATCCTGTATAAGATCCTTGGACATTTAAGAAAAAATGGTGTACAATCAATCTAATGCACTTTTAGCAACCTAGAAGTGATCCAGAATCCATTCGCAACAAACCCAGAGAAAATCGAGGCTTGCAGACCGGAGTGCGTGGTCCCGACACAGACACCCCCCTGCCCTGCAAGAGGGCGGGTGGAGCTGCGAGATAACGAAGAAAGCCGAGACGCTCGGGCAAACTGCACACACCCCGGTCCTAAGCATAACAAACCGGTGGGAACCACGGTTTGCAGTCCCGTACACGAGGACTCTGTGTAAGGGACGCCCCCTGCTTGGCAAAAAAGGCGGACGGAGCCGCGTCCAGTTGAGGAGGACGGGGAGCGCGGGCAAAGAGCCACGAGCAACTATCACCAAGCCAGACGCTACCGACTCCTCTCAGGACCTGTGCACAGCTAAGGCGGGCGGGCGAGGGCCGGGAACACTCAAGGACAGTGCGAACAATATATGCACCCGCAATACAACGATATAGCTAATTGGAGGATACGTTGAAGCTGCAGCGCACGGACAGCAAGCTAAACAGTGGAGCTGGGTTGGTGCTGCTGGCGAAGAGGAGCCTGCAAAGGGCTTAGCAATAGGCCCACCAACGGGCAACAACAGTTAAAGTGAAAGGCAAGTACTGTAATCTAGGGCACAACAAATGTGGACTGAGCGGACAGCACATGCCGAACAGGGTGATACAACACACAATAGTGCACACCTGACCGCTGGTCCATTGGGCATCCCCCTCTGGCCCTATGGATCTTGCAGAGGCGGGAGGCGCCTGGAGATCCCCCGGCAGAGTGAAGCTCCGTCAACCTTGGGCGGCACCATCACGCCTTGAGGCTCCGCGTAGGACGGGCCCTGGCAGGGGTGGAAACAACGGAGCACTGTGAGTACCTTTTACTTATACAGCGCTTGGTCCTTCAAATTAGCTGCCTGCCATCAACAGTGCTTACAATAGGTCGCCATCAAAGAACTGGCGGCTCTGCGTACCACTGCAGGCCTAGTGAACGAAGTGACCAGCCAGAATTTAACGGCCCACAGATGAAGCGGCCTGTGAACTGCCTATAAACTGTGGCTGGTTCGTCACCCACAATTTCCTTAATACGGAAGAGGCCAACTGAAGGTGGCCTGAATAAGGGGTCACTCACCACAAACAGTGACCTTCACCCTTAGGGACACAGCAAATAGCGAACCAACTAGGGTGGTTCCAGAACCATCGGAACACAAACCACCACAAGGTGAAAGGGCACAGTGCTCCGAAAACTGACAACAGTGCAAAGCCGTATGGGACTGCAACACGCAGCCCAACACACCCGCAGCTGTAACAGGGTGGACTACAAGGCGGTGTTCCCCACGCAATTTCTCAGTAACCTATGCCACACATTGAACATCGGCAACAGAAATGGAAAACAAAGCCAAGCAAGACAAGAGTGCGAGCGGGGTAACCGCCCCCACTACGCCCTCGAGCAACACTGGTCCATAACCCAGCGAGCTGCTGGGACTCTTTACCCCGCACTGAAGGTAAACAAACGAGAGGGCAGAAATCACTGAGCAGCACTGGGGCAAACTGCCACAAGTGTACCAAGATTGGACAGGGCTAAGACGCACATAAGAATCCTGATAAACGGCAACCAACAGGACACAACACAGAAGCGAAGATACACAGTCATCTCGGAGTTACCCAGCAAATATGCCCTCGACGAAGGAGAAGAACAAAACCGCAACGATGGATCAGAAAGATCATCCCCAAGCCAATAAGGGAACTGCGCTGGCGCAGGAGACCCCAAAAGAGGACGAAAAGGACAAACAGGTGTTGGACGCGATAGCAGCACTGCGCTTGTTCATAGACACTAAGATAGGGGAGGTCAAAGAAGATGTGCAACTACTGAGGCAGGACATGAGAAATCTGGCAGACCGAGTGACGTCCGCTGAAACTGAGCAGAAAGCAACTACCGAAATACTCAAAGATATGCAAACCAGGGTACAAGCGCTGGAGAAAAGAAATACAATCCTGGAAACAAGGGCTGAAGATGCAAAAGGGCGTGCAAGACGCAACAATGTGCAATACCTCGTTATCCCGGAGGGACTGGAGGGGTCCAACCCAACGAATTTTGTGGAATCACTACTGCAGCAGGAAATTGGAGCAGGACGACTCACGCAGGGCTTTGCAGTCGAGAGGGCCCATAGAGCACTACAAAAAGAAACACCGCCGGGATCGCACCCACACCCGATGATAGCCAGAATACAAAATTTCCAGGACAGGGAGATTATCTTAAGGCACTCGAGGGAAGGTGGAGTGATTGAAAGGGATCATGCCAAAATCAGCATTTATCCGGATTATACACAAACAGTGCAGAGGGCAAGCAATTATTTTGTTCCAATAAAGGCTAAACTGCGAGGATTGAATCTTAAGTACATGTTGATGTACCCATCTAGGCTCAAAGTAATATACAAAGGCCGGGCTGTGTTCTTGGAAACCCCAGAGGCAGCCTCCATGTGGCTGGAACACAACAACCTGGACACAGGTGAAGAAGACGTACCGTAAACTGCAACCCAATATACAGCACAAGGAGTTAGCCCTGCAATTAGTCGAATGGACTGAGAAGTGAAAAAGAGGCATAGACACTAAATTGACAGGAAGCATCACCATCAAAACCTAGGATTGAAATTGACGGGGCATGGACGGGCCACTTGGCCTGGGCAAATGGACACACCCCGCGAAAGGACGGGTGTTGGCCCGTTGCCGACACCCCAAACCCCACGCAGGATGACCCGGATGGGCCATGAAAGCGCGGGGGCACCTGAGCGCTGCCTCCAGGAAGTGGCTTCTGGGTGTGGTTGGTTATTTTTGTGGTATTGTTGTTGTAAAAATGTTAGAGTCTTCAAGGAAGTGGAAATACTGAGACAATTGGGGTCTGGTGGAGGTTATGAGGCTGATCGAGAAAAACATAGATGGCAGCTGGAACTAGAATCTTGACTTGGAATGTTCGGGGTATGGGCACGTATATGCGCAGAAACAGGATTAAGTCTTTCCTACGAAAGAAGAAAATCACTATAGCACTACTACAGGAGACCCACCTCATGACAGGCGACAATGAAAAAATTGAGAGTTACTGGGGGGTGGGCAGGGCTTTGGAGCAGGAAATTCAAAGTATGCACGGGGCGTATACACCTGGATAGACGCGTCGGTGCCTTTTCGCCTAATATCAAAAGTAGCGGATGCAGAGGGGAGATACATGATTGTTAGGGGTAGTATCGAACAAAATGAAGTATGTATAGTGAACACTTACCTCCCAAACCATGGAACTGCGGCATACTGAACAGGACAGGGAACAGCACATCGCCACTTAAGAGGGTTATAGAGACTTTGGACCTATCAGAAGTGTGGAGGGAACTACACCCAGGGAGGAGGGAATACTCCTACTACTCGGCCCCACACGGGCTGTACACAAGAATTGATTAATTACTTATGGATAGGGCACATCTCCCCCAAATCGATGCAGTAGCCTATCTGGGTAGGTCGATATCTGATCACTCCCATCTGCAACTAGCCTGGGTAATGAAAGGTCCTAAGCCCCCCATACCAATGTGCCGGATGCCGACCGACGCGCAGACAGACGGCGCATTCCAAGAAGACCTGCGCACTAAATTGATCGAGTATATAGAGACCAATGTGGGGAGTGTAGATAAATGGAGAACCACCTGGGAAACCCTGAAAATAGTAGTAAGGGGGTGCGGGGGGGGATCAGAAGAACACTAAAAAGAGAACTGGAAGAAAACGATAAATAAATTACTCAACTAGAAGCTAACGCTCAGAGGACAAGGGATGGGAGAGGGAACTAATGGAGATCAGGGACGCCAATAGTGAAGCTTGGAATAGACTATCGAAATTTGATTACATTACAAAAACCACTAAAGCACACTCTGAGGGTGATAAACCAAGCAGGCTTTTCGCATGGTTGTGCAAGAGGGAAAGCCGGAGACATCTAACCACATCACTTAAGAACACATTGGGCGAGGTGCAAACAACGCAGCTGTTCATAAATGACACCTTCTGTCAATTCTACTCTCCCCAAACTAGATAATGCGCACAAAGAAATGCTTAACAGCGAATTGTCCACTGATGACATAAGTGAGGGAATCAAATCACTGGCTACTAGTAAAACCCCAGGCAGTGGTGGTTTGCCCCTGAGTTGTATAAAATATATTCGCCAGAACTGACCCCGATTCTACTTGAAGTGTTTCTGGAAGCATAGGAACTCAAGGTGCTCCCGGACACCATGAGAGAAACCCTAGTGGTGCCGATCCCAAAACCTGGTAAACCCACAGACGAATGCGACTCTTATAGGCCCTTGGCAATGTTAAATTATGATGTAAAAATCCTGACAACTGTACTGGCCAACCGTCTAAGGTACTAGGTACCCTAATACATGAGGACCAGAGCGGATTCGTCCCCAAGCCGCAACACGGCAGTAAACCTGAGGCGCCTACAACACATTGTGGATCAAACATCCAATAGGCAGGAACACCTTTCAGTGGTCTCACTGGACGCCATTAAGGCATTTTACTCCATATATTGGGAGTGGCTGATTGCGATGCTGAGAGAGTTTGGGTTGGGTGAACACTTTATCAGATGGGTGGAGCTACTTTATGCGGCACCGGTTGCCAGGGTGAATACCGGGAGAATAGTCTCGGCCCCCTGGGATATCAAGAGAGGGACCAGGCAGGGCTGCCCGCTGTCGCCAATGCTCTACATATTGGGACTGGAGCCGATAGCAATCTACATTAGGAAACATCCCACTGTGATGCTGGCATCACAGTGGGAGGAACACATCACGTAGTGTCCCTATACGCGGATGATGTGCTCTTATACCTACGGGACCCACAGCTGAATGTCCCGGTGATGCTAGATATACTGGAGAGATTTGCAGAATTCTCAGTGATATCTTTCAGCAGGGAAAAGTCCTGCATATTCCCATTAGCGGGACTGCGGGGAAACCAGAGGCAGGGCTACCAGAGGTAGGGCTTAACTGGCAGCCCACGACATTTAGATATTTGGGAGTAAATATTTGGCACACCCCAGATCTGATGCATGAAGACAACACCAAACTGGCATTAAAGGGTCTCAGAAAATCCATGGGGTTCTGGGCTAAGCTCCCATTATCGGTGATGGGGGGAGTTGCTATAACTAAAATGATAGTTCTGCCAAGGTTTTTGCATTTTTTCCAAAATGTGCACCACTACATCCCAGTCTCTTTCTTCTGCACGATTGAGAAACTGTTGAGAGAACTGTTGTGGGGCACTGCAGACATAGACTGTCCCTATCCACACTATCGCTACCATACAAAGAAGGTGGGGCCAATTGCCGGATCTAGAAAGGTACTACTTAGCGGCACAGCTCAGTCACGTGGCCAAATAGCTTGCTGATGAGGCTAATTCGGAAACAAGACTGATAAAACAATTAGTGGCCCCACGCACTTAAAAGAAATACTCTGGATCTCAATAAAATGCTTGAATACAACCCCAATGATAGTAACACTGGGTAGGAAAGTCTGGGATAGGGTCCGCAAACTCCTGAATATAGACTGCCCATACTCCCCGGACACCCCAATAGCAGCTGAGGTTTGTGTAGCTAAAGGGGATCTATCAGGTATGAGACTGTGGGAGGGGTACGGTGTCTACACATGGGTGACCTGTATGCGGAGGGGACCTTCAGGGAATTAGAGTCCATGACAGCAAGAGAAGGCCTTCCCAGGGGCCAGTTTTTATGGTACCACAGGGTCAAGAAAAATGCGAAAAAAACCTGGAAGCAGTGGCCTGAAGAACCAGAGACGGACCCGACATTAGCAGTACTGCACACTCTTGGGGATGGGTGGAAACCAGTGTCCAGAATCTACACCCAACTGACGGATAGATCAAACCTCAAAAGTGCAGCATTGAAACAAAAATGGGAAACAGACATTGGAACGGACATTACGGACAAGGAATGGGCCAGGGCTTTGGCATATCCCCCGGAAGTCTCCAGAAATGCCAGGTTTAGACTGATCCAACTAAATGTCCTATATAGGGTAGAATAGCTAGGTTTAACAACAAGGTCACCTCACAATGCCCTTGGTGTGGCACTGAAGGAGCAGGACTAATACACATGTTTTGGGAATGCCTGAGGGTGTAAAACTTTTGGGATAAGATTGAACAGTCCTGTAGGAAGGCCGGGATGGTGAGGTATGAGTGGTCATCGAAGGAGTGCCTCGTAGGGTCCTATCCGAGAATAGGTAAATACAGGCACATAATTAAGTTAATGGACATGGCATGCATACTGGCCAAAAGGTCCATCGCAATGGCTTGGAAATCCTCAGGTGGGTCAAGATTCGAAAAATGGTATAAGGAGATGGAGCACTGGACAAACGCTGAGACCAGAGTGTGGGGCGAAGGGGTCTCTAAAGCTCGGGGAGAAGCAGGCCCAGCATACGAAGCCTGGAAGGCACTACTGTGGGATATGTTTCACTCACCGGACGATAAACCCCCATGAAAACATGGCTCAGAACTCAAACCCTAGGAGGCCCACAGCACGGACGCTGCCACTGGGCACTTGAACACTTCATAATTGATACCCCATTACAAACACCGGCAAAAATGTTGCATAATGGTATACTCTACGAAGACTCGTTGGTTGACTGTTGTTTGTTTATGTGGTATGCTGTATCATTATTGGTAAAACGCTATGGTTAATATAAATGCCAATAAAAATATTTAAAAATAAATGGGCTCATCCAACTTTTCCTTTTGTTCAGGGGACAGCTCCGGACCCAACCACTCCACCAAGTATGACTGTTGTGTTACCCCCTCACATGGTTATTCCCAGAAAGATCTGCAAAGAATTCCTGGAGGACCCTGCGCTTATCTCGCTCCGTCCCTACCACTGTCCCCTCCCCACTTGTCTTCTAGAGTAGCTATGAATGCTCTTTGTTCCCTGGACCTTAATTGCCTCGCTAGCACAGTCCCCAAACCTGTTCCCATGCTCATAGAACTTCTGCCTGCTCCTCAGGAGGATACTTTGAACTAACCTACGAATCAGCTGTTTCAGTTGCCCCTTCGTGTGTGCCAATCGTCTAGCAACCTTGTCCGTGACCCTTGTGGGCTGCCACCAGGTTCTGTATTTCCCTCTCCAGGCCCTGCTCCGCCACTCGCTACTCTTCTCTTAATCTCTTCGATGCCTCTTTTAGGCGATTCTTAATCCCAAGTTTGAATGTGTCCCACCTTTTGCCCATTGTGTCCCTCCGCTCCGCACTTTCCTCTGTGAATTTGCTGATCTCGGTCCCCACTTGTCGCCTTATCCCTGGATCTCTGAGGATGTATTCTTCCAGTCGCCACCCACTGTGGCCCCCTCACAGTCCTCCTTCCTCCCACTCGAATGAGACTAATGTGTGGTCTGACAACGTCATGCTTCCAACGTGGACCCTCCCTGCCGCCTGGATTACCCTCTGTGTTGCCATGATGTAATCCTAGATTGATGCCTAGGATACATTTGATCTCCCACGTTCCCCTTCACTAGTACGTGCTGTCCTTCCGGGTCCCGTTCACCTTGGCCCCTTGGATCGCAATAGACTTGTGAAAGAGAATCTCCACTCCTGCCCTTTAGCTCCCCCCCACAGTATGAAATTGGAGCGGATATTTCTTATTACGGAGGCGACCCACATCACCTCCTACCAGATGCATCTCCTGTCAACAGACTACCTATGCTCCTCTTTTCTTGATCTCCCGGAGGACCGCCACCCTCTTGTTCGTGCTGCTTACCCCCATCACATTTCTAGCCTATACTTACTTCTTTGCTTACATATGCTCCTTCATTCCTGGATGCAATGACCTCCCCAACTATGCCCCTTTTGCCATGATATGCCTAGCTGCCCCCCCAGACTAGTAGTATTTCCTCAACACACAACAATCCCTCATCCAGGTTCTTGATGTGACTCCTCAACACAAACATCATGAGATGCTTACTCCCCGCTGTTTGCTCAACTCCTTCCCCATCTTCCACCTTGCCTGCCCCTTGCCCCAATGGTGAGAGTAGCGGAGCCACATCATACAACATCATACAACTTTATACAGACCATTTTCGGGTCCTCTTATCGGTTTCACACCTTCTTTCCCTTTTTTGAGTCCAACCACTGGGGAGCTGCTTTGTCCCGCCCCCAATGCTCCCCCTGCGGACTTCTCTGCATTGACCTCCGAGCAGTCTCATGGGCACACCCGCAGTAAAATGGATTGTGGGTAGAGATGCACACCACTTGTAATTTGTTAGTTCCCCAATAAATTGCTCTGAAGTTTTCGCTTAACAATAAAGCCAATGCTTGAATAACCACTTAAGGTGCACCCAGTTAGTAAAGTGCTACCTTTACTGCAAATATTGTGAGACCTGGGAAGATTCACTGCACTATCATGGTGAATAAACTGGGGCACAGCAAATAGCAAATAAATTGCACTCATTCATTTCAATATCAAAGTTTTCAAGATATGCAAACATTCGATTTTTTTGTTGTATAAATCATGTGTGTGTATTTTTTCACATCATCTTGAAAACTTTGATATATGTGGGTTAAGGAAATGCTTAGCTTTTTGTCTGCATTCACACAATAATAAAGAGAAATATATGTTTTTGCACTGTGAATTGATTAATATAGGTTTTGGTGGTGGACTCCTAAACTAAAGGGTGACAAGTGTTGGCTATGTTGGGCCCACGTTTTCACTCATGTGGCAGAAAGGTCTACAGTTTAGATAATAAATCATTCATGTATTTGAGTTAATCCACAAGTTGAGAACCCATCTGTGTATTCAACGGATGGCATAGAGGCAGTAGGAGATGCGAGAATGTAGTTGAGTAGTGAATCAGGGGAAAGAGAAGATTTGCTTATCAGTGAAGAAGTGATAGAAGAGTCACAAGTAGGAGCTGAGTTTATAAAGAGGGTAGGTGTAGGTTGTGACTAGGAGCACACCAAGGACAGATGCTTGCAATACCCCTATTGGAGGTGGGGTGGAAAAGGGGGGTCAGTATTCCAGGAGATGAAAAAGAAGGGTATCCTGGAAGCTAGGATAACAACATATGAAGGAGAGAGGAATGGTCAACAGTGTTGAAGGCAGAAGAGAGAAGGATGAGGATGGAGGAGAGTTTGGTGTGCAGTGGTGAGTAAGTTTAATACATGGGTTGTTGCCGTTTCAGTGCAGTGACCGCCACGGATTCTGGATGGTAGAGGTGTCAGTGTCCATTGTCCCCAAAGTCAATTATAATCGGTTGGACACCACACGATCCAGAACATGAAAGTAGTGGTTGAGAGTAAAACAGGCCATAGATGGCTGGGTTATCAGTTAGCAGATAGTTACTTTAGAATGGCTAGAGCAGGTGCCTCATTTAATGAGTCTGGGAAGATCTCAAAGTGATAGGTTGAAGAAAGGAGAAACAGAAGAGCAAAAGAGGGATGTGAGAGCCTTAACTGACTGTAGTGTGAACAAGTCAACAGGTGCACAGGATGGGTGAACAGAACAAAGAATGGGTGCCAATTATGCTGACATTGTTGGGGTGAGGGGTCAATTCTCAAAGAGACTGCAGTGGAGTCTGGGAAGAAGAAGTGAGGTGCTAAGAGAGTAGGGTAACAAAGGTTTTGATGATTTGGGGGATAGTAGGTGAGAAATACTGTGCGTAGTAATTCACAGACGGATCAGAAAGTGTAGCGTGATTAGGAAGATAGCCTGTGAGGGTAGAAAAGAAGGGCCAAGAAGTTGTATTGTATTGTACCAGAACTTGTAAAGCGCAACTTTGGCCATAGGCATCTAGGCGCTGAGTAAATAGGACATGCTGGGAGGGAGAAGGACCATGTGTGCAGAGAATTTGTGTTAAAACAGGTGGGTTTTATGTGCCTTGCGGAAAGGCAAATACTCCTCAATTTCCCTAAGGAAAGGAGGAAACCCACTCCACAGAGTGGGAGCCAGTAACGAAAAGTAACTTCCCCCCCATTTGAGCACACTGATAAGGTACTTTAAAAAGCGCAAGAGAAGACGATCGGAGGCACCTGGCGGGATGGTATCGCTCAATCTATTTTTCAAGTAAGTGGAGCCTGTGCCATGAGGAGCCAGATGCGTCACACACAGGGTTTTAAACTCCACTCTGGCCTTCACCAGCAACCAGTGGAGTTGTTGTAGCAGGACCACAGAGGAGGTCAATCTTGGAGCATTTAAGGCTAGCCTAGCTGCAGAATTTTTTAATACTTGCAATCGCTGCACCTGATGTTTTGGCTGTCCCAGATAGACCCCGTTACAATAGTCCAAAGATCCCATGATCGCTGAAGTGACTACCTTAGTCCGGCAATCAACAGGGAGAAGAGGAAGAATCTTCTTTAATACTTTGAGTTTTCCAAATCCAGTTTTGCAGACTGCTGCTATCTGTGCTTCACCCCCAAACATTTCACAGACATACTGGGATAGGGCATTTGCCAAGGGAGTCTGGCCCGAACTGGGAGCGCCAGGTGTTAGTAGCAGCCTAGAGCTCGAAAACAAGAACTTCCGTTTTTTCTGCGTTAAGCTTCAACCAATTAGCGGAGATCCATTTGCCAATAGAGGATAAACAGTCTCTCAGTTTACAAAGAGGCTCAGCTATGTATAAAAGTGAACCCCAGACTCCGAGCTAAGATCGGGCAATGGGCGTAAATATAGATTGAACAAAAGTGGAGGAAGAGCCAATCCTTGCGGCACCCCACAGGAAAGAAAAGAGGAAGAAGAGCGACATGCCTGAAAGGAAACTGTCTGAATGCACTCCACAATAAATGAGGCGAACCAGTCGAGAGGAACCCCTGAAATCCCTGCCTCAGGAGAATGTCATGGTCCACAGTATCAAAGGCTGCAGAGAGGTCAAGAAGAATCAACACACTGACCCCTCCATGGTCTTGAAGCAAAGCTAGATCCTCCAAGAGAGCGACCATGACAAACTCTGTACCCATTAGGGGCCTAAAACACGATTGGTACGGATGAAAGCAGTTGTTAACTTCAAGGAAAAGAGAGAAAAGAAACGTGACCACAGTCTCCATAAGCTTCATTACTACTGGCAGCAAAGATATAGGCCGGCAGATATCCACTATAGTAGGATCAAGATGGGTTTTTATTAAAAGAGGGGTAACCAACTCCTACTTCAAAGAGGTTGGAATCACCCGGCTGCTGGAAACACAGAAAAAGCTTTTGGGGGAAGAGCCATCAGAACATGAAGAGAAACTGTGCCTAGGGGAGATGCAGATTTTAGCAGATTCAGAGCCATAGGTTCAAACTGAAAAAGCCTAGTTGAGGCAGATATGTCCAATTTAGTAGGAGGACTAGCCTTCATGCTGCCAAACTGAATGTCTGATTCTTGTCAGTGATGAAGGCATTAATAGCCTCACACTGCCCGTGAGAATAAGGCGCTTTGTCTATCGTTATCGGAGAAAGAGAGGAGAGTTTTTTGGCAACTTGAAAAGCTCACATGAGAAACATGCTGCCTCTGTGATCCGGTTCACGTAGAAATTGGATTTTTCCATCACAATCTTATAGTATGCGGGCTTCCGGTCGAAATTGGTCACCATCTCTGCTCCAAGTGTCAACAACCGTGTTTACAGTCTCGCGGATTACCAGTGAACCAGGGCGCGTAGGGCTTTACCGACCAAACCGAACCTCTACTAGTGCTAAGGCATCAGCTACCTTAGTCAATGCCTTAAGAAGGTTAGTACAGGGTCCTTGCCTTACTACCGACAGCAAAGATATAGGCTGGTACTTATCCACTATAGTGGGATCAAGATGGGTTTTTATTAAAAGTGAGGTAACCAAGGCATGCTTCAAAGAGGTTGGAATTACCCGGCTGCTGTAAATACAGAAATAGCTTTTGGGGGAAGAGCCTTCAGAACATGAAGAGGAACTGTGCCTAGGGGAGATGCAGATTTTAGCAGATTCAGAGCCATAGGTTAAAACCTAGTTGAGGTAGATATGTCCAAATTAGTAGGGGGGACTAGCCTTTATGCCTGCCAAACAGAATGTCTGATTCTAGTCAATGATGGCCTGCCGGATGCAGTTAGTGTTATCCGAAAAAAAAAGACATTAATAGCCTCACACTGCCCCTGAGAATTAGGCGCTTTGTCTTTCGTTATTGGAGGAAGAGAGGAGAGTTCTTTGGCAACTTGAAAAGCTCATGTGAGGAACAACTTGCCTCTGTGATCCAGTTAGCATACAAATTTGATTTTTCCATCACAATCATCTCATGGTATGCGGGCTTCTGTCGACTATCATAAAGTGGTCAGTAGCCTCCTCCAAATGGTCTGCCATTAAGGAGGGATCCACTCTGCTCCCAAACCGCTGGTTCTGGAAACAGTGAGAGGCTTTCAAAGGACGAACTGATGTTGTCACATTAAATGGCAGCAGAAAATGATCGGACTGTAATACTGGAAGGGGAGCAAAGGTAGCCAATAGTGTTTTTTCTGAGAAAATAGGATTCAGAGTATTTCCACTGTGAAGAAGTGGGGAGAGAATTGTGAAGACGGAGGGAAGAGTCAGTCAGGCTTCCCTCCAGATTTTTAGCAGCATGTATGTCAGAAGGACCATTGGGGTGAAGATTAAAATCCCCAAGCAAGACCAGATTGGGGTGCTTCAGTGCCAAATCAGTAATCAACTGAGAAAAGTCTGTAACAAAACTAGCTATTTATTGTGAGGGTGCTCGATATACCACTAAAAGATGGGTCGACACAATAGGGGGTCACTTGTGTCCTTAACATTAAAAGTTCACATGGCAGGGAATATTCAATGGGGATGTGCAAGCAATTAAGGGAAATACGCAGTGGTTGAAGTGTACAAAAAGAAGTAGTGCAACTATGTACCCTGCTGTCCTGCATCCAATCCCCACAAACCCCATCACCACGCCCCCTCCCTCACACAATACAAACACCCAAACACATGCACCTGCTGTTTAAGGGAACGGTTTAGCGTATTGCACTAAAAGTGCAAGTTTCAACTTCTTCCTACTGTTATTTTAAAACGAAACCATTCCTAAAAAGTTTCCTTTTAAAATAAAAGTATAGGAGCAGTAAAACTTAATTAAAAAATGTAGAGGAGCAACGCTCCTGCTCACTTAGACCACTGGAAATACGATGGATTATTGCAAGGCCACCCCTCCCCCCCAACCAGGAGGGGCCTATCACAATGGATTATAGTATTGGAATCAGGTAGCATTTGACAGGCATTCGGATCGGAATTAGCAGAGAACCATGTCTCAGTCACGCATAACAGATCAGGGACCATTTCCTCAAGTATGTTATGAATATCATAGCAGTGTACCCCAGATGTTCTAGCGTTAATGAAAACCCCTTTGAGGTCATTAGGGCCATTAGCCATTTCTTTACCTTCCAGAGTCAAGATCACAACTGTACTTTTAGCTGAAGCGCTGATGTTACAGTAAATCTGTGTCCCCTTCACAAATCCGGCAGGCATCTTGGAGCCCAGTGGGGCCCGGCTGTTGACAGTATTACAGTTCAAAAGTTCTTTGCACAGTCTTGATTTCTCGCTTGTGGGTTACAAGAGGTGTGTTTGATAACCTTAAAGTCCCCTCAGTATCCACCCACATGGCGTATCTGTTTCACCATATTTAGTGAAGCAACATTTCATTACTGTCTGCCCGCATTTTTGGGGGGTTGGGAAAGGGAGTAGTTTGAGAGTGGCAGCAGAAAAGGAGTGTGGGGAGCTAAAGGGAATGGCCATGGGTCAGGGAATCCTCTTGACAACTGGAGAACGAGCCATTTTATTTTAGGTTTTTGGGGAAAATACCTAGAAATGTGACTGGTATTCGTTTTATTGTGTCTGTCTTTTGTTGAATGTTATTCTAAGTCTGTTAAGGAATAGCACTCTTGAACCCCATACTAAGTGGGTCTTCTTAGTGTAGGCATTCCATATTCTTGTAATAGTGTTTCTGATTGAATGCATTGGTTACTTTATTTTTTTTATTTTGGATTTTTGCTTTAACATATCTAGGCCAAATACACTTCAAACTCGTCGGCTAAACCATTGTGCCTACCCTGCGATTCCCACTGAATGTTATAACCAGAGATGGGTTGTTGTTCAGAGCTGACGACAGATAATACTATTTGGGTGCTGAAAAATGACCTGTAGGAATGTGTTATTATTGTCTGTCACCCCTTCCAGAACCTGATACACTTGTGCACCCGTAGTTCTAATGCTCATGGCATATGTAACTTTGGTGAGGTCTTAACTCTTTCTGTTTGGAGTCGTCCCAGTTTCCTTATTTTCCTTTCGAGGACACCAGTGCGAAGGTGAACCTGCCACGTGTGTTGCCTTCCATAAGGTGACACCAGTGACGGAGACAATCACCTAGTCCCTTTTTTATTTCTATTTTAGTCTTGCAATTTCACTAGGTTCCTCTGTTTTTTCTCCTTGTGTGTGCCTAACCCTGTGTCCTTTCCCTCCCCATCTCTGAACCGCTAGTATAGGTCATGTCTTGATGATGTTGCGTGGGGCACGGTAACTGAGCAGCAGTTATGAGCCAGTGGGGGTCATCACAAGTTGGGCAGAGCAGTAAAAATGCAGTGGTAACGCTATTACCGCTGCATTACTGCTTTGAGCAGGAGGTAAATCTACACACTTTGCGCTCATTTATGCTATTATTACTGCGGTAATAGCACCCAGAATGCTCCATTGGGTCCAATGGACCCAATATGAATGGGGACTTGCGCCCGCCCCCCCTCCCCCATCTCGGGATCCGGCGCTAAAAGCGCTGGACCGAGTTGCGGTAACAAAATTTGCATTGGGCGATATCCCAGAGGACCTACCACTGGGATACCGCCCACTTGTGATAGAGCCCATTGTCAGGTGTAACAGTGTCTATGCACAATTTAACAGGTCATTGTGAAGAGCAGTACAGACTTCCTGATAAGCTTATCCTTGTATTAGCCCTGTGATAATGGGAAAAAAGTCTGTACAAACGCTCCTGAAGGAAGTATACTTCATGTGCATAAATTATCGCCCGAGCCTTGAAAGTAACAGGCTCAATGACACCATTTTTCGCAAGATGACATCGCTAAGCAATTCCCAGAGGAAGCTACATTTGATTTGGATATGATTGCTTTTTTACCAGGAGCTCTAGAGTCTTGCCGTTCACAGGTTCACCAGAAACAGTGAGACTTGTTTGATTGGTACATTAAAGCTACCAGAAGGCACACTGAATCTAAGACTAGACCCCTTAAGGATGCCCAAGGGGAATTTCAAGAACCAATGAAAGAACTAAGGGTTCAACAGCTATCACCTCCCCATGTGTGTTCCCTCTTTTTCCAAGTGTAATCAGGTTAGGCTCCAATGGCTCAGGTTTGCTAATTATCCTTTCCCCATGGACCGAGGGGTCATATAGAGTAGCAGTCTTTGCTGTCAAATGCAAGCATCATGGAGGTCAGGTGATCCAGCAATTGTACTCGCTCACTAGGGATTGTTTTGTGCACTGTGTTTATACATTGCCTGGTTTTCCAGTTTTGCAGACGCCCACTTTACCCTGGGCTCCTGTCTGGGTCCAGAGGCTCCAGAGAGAAACACAAAGTGCAACAGATGAGGAATCATGCTCCATTAGCAGTCTCACAGGCCTTACTCATGGAAAGCGGCCCATTCACACAGTATACGAAATTCTTTTTAGACCTTTTTACAATCCTGATATGCTCAGGGTCTATCCGCCTCCTCACATAATTCCACTGTTCATGCTTACTTCACTCACTTCCCATGTAACACATTTCAAGATTATTTTCAAAATAATGGGTGGTCTCATTGAGGGGTAACTGCGGGGTGCACAGGGCAGCAGCTGATGGGAGACTGGGGCGGCTGCTGGAGTATCCCTGTGTACCACCTCAAGAGGTCACAGGATGTAGCTGGTGGCTTCCCCTCGCCCCCAGATCCCCTCTATGGTTATCCAGAGATGACTGCATCACAATGTCGCTAATCTGCTATTTTCCATGAACCAACAGCTTTTACCTTTTCAAAAGCCACTGTATTGGTTTTTTGATGGTTTACCATCAACCCTTTTTCCCATAAATAGATGGGTAGGGTATTAAGGAGGCAAGGGAGTGTAGCAGAGTGTTTTGGTGAAGCAGCATTGAATTTCCACAGCACCTGGTGGTTTGTCTATTAGTTTCTTTGCCCGGAGGAGGGGCTGCACCTTCAACTACGCTGATGGTAGGAGAGCAAGCGTATTGTAGTAGTGTTTTGGTGTTTGGGCTGTGGGGCGCTGTGACCAGAATAAGGCAGGTGAGATATCCTTTGTTTGTGAGAACTTTGCCCACATCAGACCTAGCTAATCACCCCTCGCTCACGTTCCGCTGCACAGTCTCCGTTCTTCCCCCACTACAGAGACGCATTGTTGCCTTTTCCCATTCAAGCTCTCATTGACTAATTTTGTCGCATTGGAACTTCCTTGCCTGTGGCATTGGGAATTTCCTTTCTAACATCATCTTGATTGGGTTCAAGGGGAGAAGCTAGCGGTATCCACCTATTTGACTTTGTGCTTATGTACGACTTAAGAACTAATTAAGTAAGGAGTACCAATATGAAGACAGAAGTTCAGAGTGACTTGATACACCATAAGGATCGGGCAAGGGCATTACCTCTGCCAGCGTCTCCGGTGGAGGAAGTGGTTTTCTCAATAAGTGGGTTGATGATATCCCCAGTAACCCAGTAAATCACTTCTTTTTTTGGACAATTGGGGAGAACTACAAAAAAAGGTTTGGAGCTATTAAGAGAATCTTCGGAGCCTTTGATTTTGGATGAATACCCATTGGATATACATACCAGCTTGATAGAGGGCAATAATAGCAGTAGATACATTGACAACCCACCTATTTTTAAGGAATTTGTGACAGATGATAGTGACACAGAGAGCTCTATTTAGACTCCTTGGTGCAGGAGGATCGGAATGGTCTTTCCTCTCTTGTGCACCCATTACAGGTACGTGACCAGAATGCATTAGCAATTGTTGCCCTGAATGGAGTCCTCACAGATTTTGTAGTTTTATATGAGAAGAATTTTGAGAACGTGTTTGTTCATTCTATACTATCACAGAAAGTGGTGACGTGTGTTGATTAGCTCACTATAGGAGATTCGAGTAGGCCCCACGTGGGTGAAAAGGTTGGTAAAGATGAGAATCTGGAAGGACCAACCCAGGGCGCTCAGTCTTCCTCTCCTCTTATTGAAGTCATGTCTAGTCCTACCCTTACAGATCTATTGAATGTACCGCAAACATGGGGGGCGCTATTGTGCAGCAGTAAGATGGCCACCACCTGAAAGAGCTCACAATCGGCGACACCTTAAATTCTTTATTATCCTGCTCTACTGTGTTGGTCACAGGTTGTGAACAATTGCTTTGTGCCCAAAACATTACAGAGCACCACCTGATCCCTTTTGTTCCCTGTATCCGTGCTCCTCAACACTGGAGCCCTAGCCGGTGACATCGAGGCCGGGTACCGTGTCGCAGGGAGACTCGACAGGGGGGCAGACTCTGCCGAGACTCCAGCTCCTCTGCTGCCTTTGAAAATCTGGGCGGGGACTGCCAGGCCGCGAGGGAATCGTGGACCAGCCTCCTGATGCCGCAGATCTGCGTCATGGCTCCGGCATACCACTCCAGTGAGTTTTGTGCCGTAGGAGTTCCCCCGCTCCCGGAGTCGGTGGCTTGTGCCCTGCTGGGTGCCCCTCCTGAAGTCATCTGGGGCAAGCGCGGTCGGTCCGTTGAGGCCCATTCCCTGTGTTAGCTGCTCCCTTGTGCTCATTTCGGGCTGAGCTGTGCCCGCCAACCCAGCCTCCAGCCTGGGCCACCTCGCGGGCGTGACGCCACATGCTGGATTTTCAGCCTACCATCTCGGGCACGTTGCGCGGCATTCGTTCCAGAACCCACCTCGTTAAGGAGCAGGGGCAAAGTCTGTGCTGAGCACCACTCTCCTGTTGGAAACGAAAACACCACATAGGGAGACCCCACATATATGCTACTCCCTTGTTTGTGATCTCCTTGTTACTGCTGGCCTGGTGCAGCCCTGTGCTGCGGGTGAGACACTACCTGCCCACCCGGTGTAATAGCCTACCCTGCTGGGATCCCTGTTGCTTTGGTCTTAAGATGGGTGTCATCCCTGGTTTCTAACAAACATTTGGAAGGATGGGAACCAACAGGAGGTAGGCGAAAATTGCTCGTCAAGACCATCCCCCCACTCCACCAGCTGCAGCCTCAGCCCCCACAGCAATCAATGTGTCCACCTTAAATCAAACTCTGCTTGACTTAAAAAGCAGTACAAACACCCTGGGCTCTAAAATAGACACACTGACCTGCAAGGTTGAGACCTCCGCCATTCAAATTGACAAATTGTGCGGTCATATGACAGAGGCGGAGCAGCGAATAGGAGAAAACGAGGATAGGTTGGTAATATTACAAAGAGGTGGTGTGCCTGCAACAATCTGTGAAACATGTGGAAGTGAAGAATGATGATCTTGAGGGGAGGTCTCGTAGGAACAATATCCGTATAGTGGGGATCCCGGAATCTACACATATTGACAATATGGAGCAGTTTGTGGAAAAACTCCTGGTGGACATATTAGATCGCCCACTGATATCCTCTATGTACCTGGTCGAGAGGGCACACCACTCTTTCACCACAAGACCACGCCGGGGGTGCCGTATAGACCTATTATCGCCAGGATACTCAATTACAGAGACATCCTTCTTAGAGCCTCACAGGACAAGGGCAAACTCTGTTTGGGCTCTTCCAGCATCCGGCTGTTCCCGGACTTCAGCCCACAGTTCCAGGAGCAAAGGAAGAGGTATGCTATGCTATTTCCTGCTAAACTCTGCCTCATCCACAATGGGAAGTCCTGGTTTGTCACCACCTCAAACAAGTTTGCCTAGTGCACACCTTTTAGTTTAAGTGAGGTGAGAGTATTACGATACTTAGTGGGGTGCAGGGGAGAATATCAACCCTGACACTGGGTTGTACCAAATTATGTGAAAACAGCAGGTGTCCACAACCTTTGTGGAACACTCCCGTCCCCTGCACACCCTTGTAGTTGAAAATACAACCAAATTCTCTTGAGTAATTTCAAAAATAAATCTTTATAAAGGGATGATATCGTCATCCATGGATTGTGTGCCCCTCATGGGGTTAGTTTAGACAAATAATAATTCAACGTGCGATTTGTCATAGTTTATAATCAACATATAAAACCTAAAGTAAACTGATTTTTACAATACATGGTATTCACAGTAACTATTTTTCATAGTCCAGACAACTGAATATTAACATTTATAGTTCAAATGACTTATAGTAGACAATTTGTACTTGATTTGAACTCCCAATCCAATGTGCCTTAGTAGGCAGAGTCAAAGTTTTCAAGGTACTGTATGCTTTACGCGTTTCGGGGCGAATAGAACCCCTTCTTCAGCTTACATAGACTTGCACGGAAAATGAGACTGAAGGTATTTTTCGATACACAGACAGGTATAGAATATCCACAGAAGGAACATAAATATTTGGAAATCAAACCAAAGAGTTCTTTTGATCTACAAACTAATAATTTGACCATCAAGATTTTTGAAGAACAAGTACTTAAGGATTTCAGAAGGGTAAACTTTACAAAATCCAAGTACTACAATATCAGGAGACGACAAAGTTCAATCATAAAAGAAATAGCAGATGATCGAAGTCTGACTTTAAAACCGGCAGACAAGGGAGGTGCAATAGTCATTATGGATACCACTTACTACGACATTAAAATCAATGAACTATTGTCAGATCAAGATACATACATTAAAATCGACCAGGATCCTATTAAAGACATCACAGCTATGTTGAAAACTGTATTGGATCAAGCCTTGGAAAATTAATGGATCTCTGAGAAAACTAGAACATTTCTAACTAACGAGCATCCGATCACTCCTGTCTTTTATGGACTCCCTAAAATACATAAGGTACTACAAACTCCACCGATGAGACCCATTGTTGCGGGAACGAATAGCGTCTTCAACCCCCTTGCAACCTATGTGGATAAAGCCTTGCAACCCATAGTACAGAGTACTAGCACCTATTTGAAGGACACTACGGATTTTCTCAACCATCTTGCTACACTTACAACCATCAAGGCGGACGACACACTAGTCTCCTTTGATGTACAGAGTCTATATACATCGATTCCGCATCAGGACGGACTGGAAGCATTAGAGTGGGCATTGCTGAACAACAATTGTGAAGCCAACAAAACTTTTATTCTGGAACTCAGTAAGATTATACTGGTTAATAATTATTTCAGAAACAAATCACAATTCTATTTACAAGCATCAGGCACATCTATGGGTTCTTCGATGGCCCCAGCGTATGCTAATCTGTTTATGTTTCATTTAGAGAGCAAACAGATACTTAATGCACAACAATGGCAACAGAACCTTATAACATGGAAACGCTACATAGACGACATCTTCGTCGTATGGAGAGGTCCAAAAGAGGACTTACAAACCTTTTTGACATTCATTAATCACCTTCACAATCGGATTAAATTCACAATGGAGGTGGGAGAACCCAAACTACACTTTTTAGACGTTGAACTGTGGATTGGACAAGATGGAGTGATTATTACGAATGTTTATCACAAACCGACAGATGTGAACAACTCATTACACTACCTGAGCCATCATCCAGATCATCTAAAGAATAACTTACCATATAGCCAGTTCTTACGGCTTAAAAGAATAACGTCAGACACTACGACATTACAACAAGAAAACCAGTTACTGACCGAGAAGTATAGACAAAGAGGCTACCCTAGCGACATCATTGAAAAAGCTAAAGATAAAGTCGATAGACTTGAAAGAAAGGATCTCCTTATTATTAAGAACAAATCAAAGGACATTCCATTTCTCCATACCTTGAGATACTCTGCACAAAGTCATCACATTACCAGGATTATCAAGAAAAACTGGATCATCATCAAAATGGATCCACAACTGGACAGACTATTCCCAAAACCTCCCCTAATTGCATACAAGAGGGGAAGGAACTTTAAAGACGAACTAGTGAAAGCAGAAAAGATCAAACAAGACAAACAACGGACTTTGAAGACGAAGATGACAGGCACATTCCCATGCTTAAACTGCGGGAACTGTAACAATGTGATGAAGGGGAGCTATGTGAGGCACCCCAACAGTGGACAAAAAATTTGATTGAATCATTACACCACATGTGATACCAAATCAGTAATCTATGGGCTCAGTTGCCCCTGCGGTATTTTTTACGTAGGTCAAACCATCAGGAAAGCTAAAGAAAGATGGAATGAACCCAAGAGTAATATCCGAACCAACAGTACCAAATCTCCTGTCGCTAGACACTTCTCTTTGAATAAACACACAGTAGCTCAACTTAAAGTAATCATTTTGGAGGAAGTGAAAAAATTACCTAGACGGGGAGACCACAACAGAAGAATGGGGCAGAGAGAATTACATTGGATTGAAAAATTGAATAGTCTTTCCCCCAACGGTATGAATGAAGAATTTAATTTGGGTGTTTTCTTATAAGCTTCCTTATGAGCTAACTGCTATACTTTCGAATGTTTTTTGATGACCAGCTGTACTAACACAGAACATTTTTTGAATTGATGCTTTTAAATAACTAACACAAGCACAGTTCCCTTACCATCTAAGGAATAGTCTCTCTTGTGGTAAATATATCTAGACCATTAGATTGTTTGTGTCCTGAACACCACCAATATTTGATAGGACTTATATTTTTATTGTTTTATCTTTTTTTTGTCTTGAAATAATGAAATGTATACACACATCCACATTAATGCTACACGTTTGTAATTAATTGACATAAAAGAAAGACATTCAGTTTCAACAACAGATAGACTGTGAGCAGGCTGGATTTTTCCTCTAATCACGAGTCGACGATAATTCTCAATACTATTCTAGATTTATGTTAAAAAACAAGGAACCCACATTACTGACTAGCATATATGTTCAAAATATAGATTCTAATTTAGCATTGAAGACTCTACCCTATTCTGCTTATACCACACATTGTATCGCGTCAAAAGTAAACATTGTGACGTCACGACGTTGACACGCATTGACGTCATCACGCTATATAAACATCAGAACGGCCATTTTTGTTCAGTTGCCGTGCGTATGATTTTCAACATACGATACATGCACAAAGACGTCCCTCTTTTAGGTAAGCTAAATTAGAACTTTACACTCACCACATAGAATTATCCTATAGGATTTCGGTAATTGATAAAGATAGCCCCTGATAAACCTCTTTCCGCTTTACAGGGCCTACGTTGTCATTGATCGTGTTTCTAATATCCACCACAGGAGCGTAGAGCTTTAACAAAGCGGGAGATTACCCAAAATCCCGACTACGACCTACTGATCAGGTAAACATCTATACCCTTTCTCTAATGGACATGTTTGAGAATGCAAACATGGTTGCAGTTATTTTACATCTTTACTTCTCATAATGATAGGGACTCACAACCCCCTTATGTATATTTTAAAAAAATTTTTTTTTTTTTTTTTTTTTTTTTTTTAGAATTGACAAAGATATACCGATGAAGATTGAATTTGTATCTCCAATTGAGACCACACTAAGAAATGAACAGGTGATTATACATTAAGAAAAATCCAGTCATGACAGACAGGGACTATGATGTATCATTATGATTTAAATAACAATATACTTTCTACTGTTAATACAGATAAATTGAAGAAAAACACGTTTAGTAGACATCTTCTGAAGAAGGGGTTCTATTCGCCCCGAAACGCGTAAAGCATACAGTACCTTGAAAACTTTGACTCTGCCTACTAAGACACATTGGATTGGGAGTTCAAATCAAGTACAAATTGTCTACTATAAGTCATTTGAACTATAAATCTTAATATTCAGTTGTCTGGACTATGAAAAATAGTTACTGTGAATACCATGTATTGTAAAAATCAGTTTACTTTAGGTTTTATATGTTGATTATAAACTATGACAAATCGCACGTTGAATTATTACTGGTTTGTCACCACCCCAGCATCAGCAGACCACTTTGTGTCTGAGCTACCTGACTATCCTTTAGAATTGACAAAGATATACCGATGAAGATTGAATTTGTATCTCCAATTGAGACCACACTAAGAAATGAACAGGTGATTATACATTAAGAAAAATCCAGTCATGACAGACAGGGACTATGATGTATCATTATGATTTAAATAACAATATACTTTCTACTGTTAATACAGATAAATTGAAGAAAAACACGTTTAGTAGACATCTTCTGAAGAAGGGGTTCTATTCGCCCCGAAACGCGTAAAGCATACAGTACCTTGAAAACTTTGACTCTGCCTACTAAGACACATTGGATTGGGAGTTCAAATCAAGTACAAATTGTCTACTATAAGTCATTTGAACTATAAATCTTAATATTCAGTTGTCTGGACTATGAAAAATAGTTACTGTGAATACCATGTATTGTAAAAATCAGTTTACTTTAGGTTTTATATGTTGATTATAAACTATGACAAATCGCACGTTGAATTATTACTGGTTTGTCACCACCCCAGCATCAGCAGACCACTTTGTGTCTGAGCTACCTGACTATCCTGAGGCCCAAGGGGACCTTAACAGTTGATATATGCACATACCTATCCTCTAGTAATGTGAGTAAGAAGCCCCAGCCCTGAAACCGGGAAGAGCTGGGCCGATGCCACGATAGAGTGAAACTTAAGTTGTTGCTGTTTTGAGCGAGCGGTACTGCCGCGTCCAGTACCCTGTTGGCGCCGCCACTGCGTCTTGTTGGCAATGTGTTTTATTTCATTTGGGATGGGTAATATGCCGGTATGTTGGTGTTTAGGGCGTGGGTGGGATGTCGAAAGGGATGTTGTTTCATGTTCATGGTGCCTACACAGACAAAGACTCTTCTTGCAGATTCATAAGTGTTGTCGATGTGTGATATGTTGAGGGCGGTACCTAGCCGGGATACACCTGTCATGTCGCATTGTTTCATTGCCAATCCCTCTAGGTGAGTGACCATGGGGCGTGAAACTCTAAATGTAATGACCTGGAAAAATGCACAGGGTCCCCAACAAAATTGCATGGGGTCAATATGCTCTGTTTACAAGATACACACCTCCCGGTTGATAGCCCACTCCCATGGGCTAGGGTTTGGGGGTTTCACAGATATGGATCCTCATACTCTCCACAGTCCATAGGGGTCGCAGTCTATATACACCAGTCATTGAGGTTTCGCTTACATGACAAAATATGTGACTCTGGGGGCCGCTACAGCTTTCTAGCCGGGAAAGTTTCGGGGTAAAAAACTCTTCTCATTAATATGTATGCCCAGAATTGTGCAGCAATGATTCACACATTTTCTGCATATGAGGTAATGTGGGTGGGTGATTTCAATATCGCCATGTCCTTAGACCTAGACAGATCAGTGACAATGCAAACTACCCTATCCAAAGCTGCCACCGCTTGGGAAGGACATAGCAAAATAATTTGGGCTGGTGGATGTGTGGAGATACCAGCACCCTACTACCAGGGAGTTTTCATTCTATTCGGGGGCTCACAGTAGTGCGTCTGGGATAGACTACATTATGCCGACCGTCCTTCTGGTAGGGACGACACATCTTGCCAGGATGTTGCCAAGGACGCTCTCCGACTATTCCTCGATAGTTGCATCCATTTCCATCTCTGATACAGTGTTACACCCTCCGCGGTGGCACTTCTGCCCCCATACACTGGAAGACGAGGTATTCTGGGCTGGGATCCGGGAAGACATCCTGGAATATTTCCAAATCAACGCAGATTCAAAGCCTGACTTTAGAACCTTGTGGGAGGCCTTTAAAATCTTCATTAGAGGTGGCTGTATCTACAGGGACAGAGGGTTCTAAAATCCCTGAGGGGGGTCCCTCCGTAACCTGGAAAAAGATATTAAAGACCTGGAACATGAACAGAGTCATGGGAGAATTCCACAGACTGAGAAATTGTTATCCAGTAAGAGCCTTGAGATTGCGAGCAGGGAGGATAGGTATCTGGGTGACCCGGAACTGGCTGCAAAACATGCTGAGGGAGGTAGACCCAGTCGCACACTCGCCAGGGCGATCTGCAAAGATAGGGACCGGGAAGGAATTATGGAGGTTTCTGACGCCAACGGGTGCTTGGTTTGTGATACCAGCGAGATTAATAAGACTTTATGCGACTATTATAATACACTATAATCGTCACAATTGAAGATCTCTCCCGAAGAAATGAGGTCATATCTGGATCGGGTTGCCCTGGTTTGGTTGGACCCCACACACACAGACCTGATGACTATGCCCCCTTTGGTCGAGGAGATCTGTAGGGTGTTAGGGAGAATTCTCTTACAAGGCTAATTTCCCAACCCTAGTGAGTCCCACAACAGCTTTGCTGGATTTTTGGGGTTTGTTTTTTTCTCCTGCTAAGTGTGAGACTCTTTTGTTCCCACTCTTCAGCATGATTTGAGGTACGTCTTTGACTTGGTATGGGCTATGGGATCTTTTACTACATAGGGTATCATCTGTTTTGGTATTTGTGTTACACAGCACCCTCAGTGCAGTAACACAGAGGTGTCATAGTGACCCCCAAACAGACTCCATACCCTGGGACTGACTACTGTCTCCCAGGGCATGTAAAGTCACCATTGGCTTTATTAGTCCAAAATTGTGAACAGAACCAGTATAAACCATCATATTGTGGAAGTACTGGAAGGGGTTAATTAGATTGCCCCTGGGTCTGTTTCCAAGGGGGCACTGTCCAGTCCCCCCTTGTCGAGTTTCTGGCTGATGGCAGTGGTTACCACGCGAAATATTCCACCAGAATATTTCCTATGGGATTTTCCCATTCATTTTAAACGCACCACTTTTTTGGTGCATTGTAAATATACTGCCGGTTTATTTAATTAATATAAAATCGCCGGTTGGGTCTTTTCGCCAGAACTCTTTTACAAAATGGCGTATGTGTCCGTCTCTGTAACTCCAACCAAGGTCGGGCCATTTGTTCCACTTTTTGGCAGGCTTCTCCACAGAAGCCCTCCAACTGGTGCCACTCTGTCTGGGATTCACAGGATGTGAGGGTGGGGGAATTGGCACCCTGGACTGCATTGCTTTAGCAACCCAAGTCGCACTCTGTTCTGATTGGCCCAGTGGTGAGCCGCCGGGATCACCACTTAGCATGTATGAGTGACAGCTAGGCTGTTGAATGGGGGTTTTTCTGCATAAAAAACGGGCTTTTGGGACTGGAACTTCAGAACTCGCCACTGGTCCTGAGAAATCCAAAGAGTGGAGAAGCTGAGCCATCTGCAACGACGACACCACCGGTGGAACCCTGCTGCAACGACCTCACCACTTCCCCGACAACAAGAGAAGATCTTCTGCTGCAAGAGTCTTCTCCCTCTGAGCTGGTGGGAACAACCAGTTCGACATTCGCCTTCCAGGACGTCCCTAGGTCGAATCGCCAGTGCCAAGCACCCGACGGCCGGATAGCCAAGCTTCAGTCCACTGGGACCGCAAATAAAAGGAACGCACCTTTTAACCGATCAATCAACTCTGCGGCTGGTCTCATCCCTGGGCAGTGCAATGACTCCAAGTTTCCTCCTCGATGAGATCTTCTCCTTCCCTGATCGAAACCACGAACTGCACCCACTGCCAGGAACAATTGCCAACGCTGGAGTTTCCTCACTTTTAAAGGTACTGTGTTCCACCTGGCCTCCCTTTCCACGGATTGCTAAATGTGACCCTTAAATCCTTGGCTTTCCAACTGGGTTGGCCCCCAGACCTTCTAACGTCACCTTTTGCATCAAACCAACCTCTTTTGAACATTTAGCAAAGACTGGAATGCATTTTTAAACTGTGTGATCTTGGGCACATTTTGCCTTGCTCCATTTAAAGTGGCCCTGGCCTATGAACTTCCGGTCTACAGTAGACTCTGCCTTCACTAGCTTGCTGTGGTCTTGGAAAAGTGTTGGGACCTGTTTTATTTTCATGACCTGTCTTTTTCTCTCCCTCTAACTTAATTATTGGAGTGCCATCTAATTTAAGCGCTCGCATCCGTTTTATAAATAGTGGTGTTTTGACCTAGACTTGTCTAATCATTAAGGGAGGTGTGTATACTTTTTCTGATTGTGTTTGAACTTGCTTTGATCTATAGTGCTTAGTGTATTTTCTAAAGTATGTTTTAAATACATAATTATATACTTTTGATACCAAGCTCTGGTCAGTGTTTGTTTGCTCCACTGTGTTTCTGGCCCTATTGTGTATCCTCTGTATACTGCCCTACTCATCTTGAGAGAAGTCTGACTGCTCAGCCACAGCTACCAGGTAAATCTGGGTGGTGCAGGCTGCTACCAATTGGGTTTACTGCTTACTCCTGTAGTCTTAATCTTTTTGCAGTGTTCCCCAAGGGAACTGCACAGGATTCTGCCTAACATAGGGTCATCCGCGGTCTCCCATGCGGTAAGGCCCCTGGCCAAGATGGTATCACTGCCGAATTCTATAAGGAATACGCCATCATCTTTGCCCCTTACCCTAGCTGTATGTATGAAGCTTCTATGTCTGCGGGCCTTCTCCCAGAATCCACCAGGATGGCAGTGGTTACTCTCCTGCTCAAACCCGATAAAGACCCTACCAACTGTGCATCCTATAGGCCCCTGTCACTTATAAACACTGATAATAAAATGTTGGCAAAGCTACTAGCTGATAGACCCATCCCACATATGAGCACCCTATTTCTCCCTGACAAGGCAGGGTTTATCCCAGGCAGATCCACGCAAAATAACCTGAGGCAGTTGTTCTCACTAATGCACAACGTCAATGATGACATACCCATAGTAGTCGCGGCACTAGACGCAGATAAGGCCTCCTTAGAACCGGTCGGTCTGTGTCTTCAATACATACAATGGATTTGACTGCTCTATTCGGCCCCACAGGCCGTGATATTGTCGAATCAGCTGATTTCAGATAGCATTTTTCCAACTAGACGTACAAGACTGGGTTGCCCGTTCTCTCCCATCCTTTTTGCCCTAACAGTCGAACCTCTTGCATGTGCCATTTGGGAGTTCCATTCACATAGAGGGGTGCAGATCTTCTCACACACTCCAACTATTTGACATCCTATTGTACATCAAAGACACAAATCAAAGCTTGCAACCTCTGCAGGAAATAGCATTATTCGTCCGATTCTCAGGGTTACGAATCCATTGGTCCAAATAAGAAATTCTCCCTATAAGATCTACAGCGCTTCAGATAGACGTTGGTACTGATTTTCGGTGTTTCCCTGGGGAAATGAGATACTTAGGCATAAGCTTCTCCACCTCCCCATCTACAATCTTCAGGGAAATCTATCTCGCATTTGGAGCGCAGAGTCGCTATTTGGATCCACCTCCCCCTATCGCAAGCAGCGCGACTGGCGCTGGCCATGAATGTCTTGGTTCCCAAGCTGCTATACATCTTTAATAGTGTCCCACTGGTTCCAACCGCCTGGTACTGGAAACGCACTTGGTCACTGCTATCTAGATTAGTATGGTCCGGGGGACAGGCACAGGTTGCACTCGATACACTGACTCTACCATACGCTGCTGGAGGTCTCGACTATCCGGATCTCTATTGTTACTATCTCGCCTCCCAGATACAATACACTATATGGTGGTGGCACCCTTCGCCAGATCTACCGCATATTAAACTCGAGAAATCCACCGCACAACCTGGCGACTTGAAGGGCATGCTAAGGGGAACCCCTACACGCATCCCAAGGGGCGAGATTCAACCTATAGATGTGACTCGCTAGGCATGGGATCAGACCACCCCCGGTACCAACAGGGATAGAGTATTTCATGATGATTTTGCTCTGTATGTGGTCCATGGGCTTCTACTCACTCAGGAAAAGATTTTTAGAACACAGTTCGAGAAATTGGGGGTAAATTCCCTGGGGGATTTAGTACAGGAGAGCAAGTTTATTCAGTGGGAGGAATTTAAGGGACGAAGCCCCTGGACACCTGTCACCCTGTTGTTATACTATAGATAACGAGAAACCCTTTGTGGCATTTGGGTTGACTTCCCCAGGGCACCTCCACCCCCTCGCCGCTGGCCCAATTCGTAACCAACCCCCCTGCATTGAAAGGTATGGTCTCAGCATTATATAAACTCATCAAAACCATGCAACCAACCACCCCAGGATTGTTCAGGGTGATATGGGACAAAGCACTGGATACACCCCCATCGGAGTCCCAGTGGCAGGTGATCTGTGGGATTACCCGGAAGATATCTTTAAACTCTAGATTCCGCTTGACACATTTTAAATGTATACATCAGTCTTATTACTCCCTGCCCGACTTTACAAATAATACAGAGAGAGCTTCTACCTGCCCTAGATGTAGTTTTGACCCAGCTGACTACATGCACATGGTGTGGGAATGCCATCACATGCAATCCTTTTGGGAGGGGTGCATGGTGCCATGGGCACAATGATCCCGAACTGCCCATGCAACTCCTCGATGGCGTCGTTACTTTCCTTTTTTGACATCCCTGGGAAGGTGGAGCGGAAGCTCCTTGCTATGGCTTTGGTGGTGGCAAAAGCATTCATAGCTAAAACATGGAAAATGACAAGACCACCTTCGGTGCGGAAGTGAATCCACATGCTAAAGATCTGTGAATGCTTAGAATCATCGTATAGGAGCTCTCTCCCTCCAGGAGAGAGCTTTTTGGACTATTGGACTCCCTTTCGGACATATCTTCACAACAATGCCGACGCCTCATCACCGGTCACTCCCGAGGGGATACCTGCGTGAGTGGACAAGCATAGGTAGATGCGATGGGACCTGCACCAGTCATGCAGGAACAGTTCGGCTGTATGGGCCCACTCCAATGTCACTCAATCTGTACAAGAGCCTTCTGGCACAATGGCATATGTATCTGCTCGTCTATACCCATACTCAGTATGAATCTGTGTAACTACTGAAGTTGTACATGCACCAGTTTAGAAGTTAGGGGATGGAGGGGCAGTGGGGAGGAAAGGGTAAACGAAGCGGTTATTGTAATATATTCTTATGGAAAACCTGAATAAAAAGTGATTTTTAAAAAAAGGATGTATCGCAAACATCCTCTTATTACTGATAGGCTGGTGATGAGAGAGGAGGTGGTGCAGTGCCAGGTGGTTCGAGTGGAACCCAGTAGTTCTGGTGCTAATAATAAGGTTACTCCTCCTACACTACCCACAGCAATTGAGATAACGATATCGCACAATGTAGAAAAGGACATGCCTCGGAATAATGTAGGTGAAACTAGGGGCCCTCTTAAATCACAGGCTACTAAAGTTGGTGGGAAACATCATAGGAAAACTAAGAATCGAAAGTTAAAAAAGGGGAATTTTTATTCATGAAGGTAGTTTTTTAAGAACTGATCGGTGCCGAACGTGGACCCCGTGAAGGAAAGTGATATGGGTGCGGTTACCAGTGGGGGCCCTAGTGTGGGTCTGGCTACCGCTCCGGTGATGGC
This sequence comes from Ambystoma mexicanum, assembly GCF_040938575.1. NCBI lineage: Eukaryota > Metazoa > Chordata > Amphibia > Caudata > Ambystomatidae > Ambystoma > Ambystoma mexicanum. Next base: position 878,432,300 of record NC_090924.1, on the reverse strand, counting down.
TGTTGAACAGACCATTGATGGAGGGGTGGGAATTTGGTCCCTTATTTCTGAACTGGGGAAAATCTTCAGGCTGGTCTTGCCCTAATATTGGAAAGTCAGTTTAAGGAACATAAGTATCATATTGAGGAAGGCGCTAGAGAGCCCAGCCAAGATGGCTGCGAGCCGTTCAGCTCCAATGCGCTCTACTCAATACGGAATAAATCCTGGAGTCCCCCGACTTGCTGCAGTACTAACAGAGGAGGCATACACAGGCAGACACTCAGTGCACATTCCTGTGAAGTTTGGTGGCTATGGCCTGCACCGGGACTGAGATTGGAGTCGGGTTCTCAAGCGGGCCTGCTGCAAGCAAAGGACACAAGTGGGAGGCGGTCCCAGTATGGAGCAGCCGAGGAGAGCGCACCTGCCCCGCTGAAGGGCTTCAACGCAGGATATACCGGCGGCGAATAACCCATCTGACTGAAAGGTAGCCTGTGGTGGAGAACGGAAGGCTGGACCTCGAGTCACTACGACAGAGGTACCCCTGCAGGGGAATTTGCAGAGAGGGGACGAGTGCCTGAATGAAGTAGCGGTTTCCGAGGGAGGTTCTACCAGTGGAGAGAGTGGAAGCAACAAAGTGGAGGCCATCCCCCAAGCACTAGCAGTGAGCACACAGAGCAACGGATGATGAACCAAAGCATGCCGGATTGACTCGTAGGCGAGGAGAGCAGACGGGAGAGGAGCTACGCCAACGGCACTCAGTACGCTGCAGACATTTGCCGGCTAGACTATTGACTGTGCACCGGAGCAATGAGAGGTCTATGAATCACACTGGTCTACAATACCAAGTAAGAGGCATTGAGGAGAGGTGGCTGCGGGCCTAGCCGGAGTTACCGTGGCATACTGGGTTGCGTGAACCCCCCCGCATCTGCAACATTGCTGCAGATAATCTGCTAACAAGGTGAGCCCCTTGAAGACAAGGGGAATCACACTGCACCGGAGTAAACACTGGACCCTAGAAGATTAGTATTGCACCGACTGGCGGTGAACTCAATTGTGGTGACGGGTGACCGAGGTGATTGGGCCCTGCCCCCAGCTCAGCAGCCTGTGGACACGGTGCACCTACTGGCACCACCCCTATCTAATATCACAGAGAAACGCACTGGCTGAGAATGGTGAGGTGGTCTACATCAAGGCGAAATCTGTGAAGCACTGTAACAGTTGGTTCAGGGTTTTGGATCCACTGCTGGGGCTGTGGCTCGCTCTGGAACAGAAAGGTGACACCACCGGCTGAGGCGATGCCCAGCTACGGGGCTCAGGTGCATATTGTCTAAACCCGGGAAAATCTGGGAAACAATCAAAGCTACACTTTGAGACACCTGTGGAGAAAACCATGGAGGATGCGGGGGGAGTGAGCGCACAACATGTAAAGCAGAATACGAGGGGAGCGTTCAATGACATTAAGATCATTTTTACTCAACTGCAGAGTAGTATATAGTCACTTGTCGGGAAAACTGGCACTTTGACCTGCAAGGTAGACCACATGCAGGTTCGTCTGGACAGGCATGGAGAGACTAGAAGAGTCAGAGGGGAGTCTGTCCACGGTCGACATTGGGGTATCCACTGCATCCAGAGAGCTTATTCAGGTCAAAAGGGCCCTGAAGGAGTTAAAGCAGGAGGACTTAGAATCAAGGTCCAGAAGAAACAATCTCCGGATGGTGCGAGTCCCGGAATCGGTGGATCAGCTGGCCATGGAAACCTTGGTCGAAACGATTCTGCAGGAGCACCTGGGGTACGAAGACTTTTCGGCTGTGTTTATCGTGGAGAGAGTGCACAGAATCCCTAGCAGCAGGAAGCCAACCCGCCCGATCACAGCCCACATGCTAAATTACCAGGACAGAGATCTTGCACTAGGGAAACCCAGAGACAAAGGAACTCTAACATACAAAAGAGACTCTATAAAGACTGTTCCCGGACTTCTAGGACAAGGTACAGGTATCCAGGAAGACATACATTGACATCAAGAAACGGCTCAGAGAAAGGGGCATGAAATATGCTATGCTTTTTCCTGCTAAACTCCGAGTTGAACATGAGGGGCGAGTGCTATTCTTTCACACTCCGGAAGATGCTAACTCCTTCATTGAAACGCTTCTGTGACTTCGCAGGTGCAGAGGGAACAATGAGTGAAAAGGAAAGGTGTCATGATACATTGTATAACTTCTGTTATGAATGCTGAATCATGAGGTGTACTCACTGGAGGTATAGTGAGGGGGGCAAATTGCATGTAGAGGGACACAAGGAGTGGCTGGGGACTAGACGGCCCTCATGCAAAAGCACTTGACATAAATCTGGTTGAGGTGGGAGAGGATGACTGAAAGTTGGGATTCCCAGACTAGGGAGGGTTGGGAGGGTGGTGGTGTGGGGGAACTGGCAAGTTGGGGTTGTCGGTGGGGGACGGGGGGCAGTGGCAGGGCATGAGGGGGAAAGGAAGTAGTGGTTCCCAGGGTTGCTCTGGCTCTTTCCCGGATACATTTCATTACTGGGGCGCCTGGTACAGAGTTGGTTGCACATTATGATATTCGGACATCTCTATGGGAAAGGTATGAAACATGGTGATATCACTTAAATGCATGAATTGGAACATCAGAAGTTTGGACTGCCCATCTAAATCCCGCAAGGTACTGCTACAGGTGCAGCACCATCAGATTGATATAGCGTTTCTACAGAAAACACATTTGACACCTGGGGGGCGGGGGAGGGGCGCGTTTTGGGCAATGGTAGGGATGTCACTGGTATTACTCATCATATTCCTCCTACTCACGAGGGGTTGGTATATTGGTACGAAGCTCTGTTGGGTTACACTCATTGAGATAGTCAAGGATAGAGAGGGGAGGGCAGTGCCGGTCTTTGGAAATATGCATGGCCGGGGAGACACTCTCATCAACTATTACGGACCCAATCATGATTCAACGAAAGCGTTCAAATGGATAGGCCAATAGTTAGATAGGCGAACCCCCAAGGTGATTGTCTGGGTTGGGGGTTTTAATGCTGTAATGGAGCCAGACCTTCGGTGTCGAAATCGACTTGTAAATTGCGTGATATACGTGATGTATGGCGAACTAGACACGAAGGGGAAGCTGGGTCACAGTTGGATTAGTTCCTGGTTTCAGACACAATCGTGGGATGGGTGACCGAGACCACAAAATTAGCACGCACACTGTCGGATCATGTGCCAGTAGTCATGACCTTGGAGATACTGGGACGGGAGAATGGGAGGCCGCCGTGGGTGTTTAAGAGTGAGGGCCTGTCAGATGAGGTGTTTTGCCAGAGATCATGCATGCTATTGATTAATGTTTTTAAGAAAATGTGGAGTCATACACAGCACTATGGGAAAGTTTTAAATATGTGATCCGGGGAGAGTGTATTTCATAGGAAGCCGGGATATTATGACAGATCCAGAGGGAACTGTTGAACAGTGAAGCGCTATTACGACAACTGCAGACAGACCAGGGGTCTGTGAATGCACCGACCAGACAACAAGAGATCAGAGAGAGGTTGGATAAACGTAAAGACATGGCGCAATGGGAGATGAAGTTTCTGCTGGGTAATACAGCTGTTCGGCAATGTGGGGAGGGACAGCATCCCGGTCGGTTACTGTCAAGGCCGCGCAAGAGTTGATGCACCGAAGACACACATTTTCTCCGTTAGGGATGAAACAGGGTAGTTATGACACACAGACAATGAGATTGTTCAGGCGTTTTGCGCATTCTACACCCACCTCTACTCGTAGCAGGCTCGAGTCTCGTAACCGGAGATGCGCGGCTATCTAGACCAGGTGGCACTGTACTGGTGTGCAGATGGCGAGAGGGAGTGGCTGAATCAGCCCATAACAGTGGAGGAAGTCCGATTGGCGATCAAGGCATTGTCCTCCGGGAGGGCCCCAAGGCAGGACGGCTTCACGGCCGAATTTTACAAACAGTTTGCGTCGAAGCTTGCTCTGCATCTCCTAGGGGTATATCAACATGCTCTGAGAGATGGTCATTTACCGGAGTCTATGAGAGAAGCAGTGGTCACTGTGTTATTGAAGCCTGGGAAGGTGGCGGATGAATGTTCATCCTACCACCCTATCACGCTCATCAACCTAGATAATAAGATCCTGGCTAAGGTATTGGTGGCACAATTGATGCCATTGATGCACAGATGTGTCCGATTTGACTAGGCAGGATTAATTCCAAGGCGCTCCACTTCGTATGGGTTAAAACTAATGTTTGGGTTAATGTCAGCGGGTCAACAAGATCAGATCAGTCAATTGTAGCGGCACTATTAGATGCCAAAAAGGCATTTGATTTGATTGAATGGCCCTTTCTTTTTATGGTATTACGGAGGATGGGGGAAGAGTTTATCTCCCTGGTCTACTTGCTCTACACCCAGCCCGTGGCGAGGATCCGAGTGAATGGTCAGCCGACCCTGAACATCTAGTTGGAGAGAAGTACACGTCAGGGGTGTCCCCTCTCTCCCCTCTACTACTAGCCTTGGCGATTGAACCCTCGGCTGAACTCATTAGGGATATACATATTCACGGGGGAATTCAGCTCTATGAACACAGAGTGGTGATATCCCTCTATATGGTGATCTATACGATATGGTGATCGATAAAAAAAAAACACAGGATAACCTGGGACTGATTATGGTGGATGTGCTTCGATACAGGGACTTCTCAGGATTAAAAACAATGTTAACAAATCAGTGCTTTTTCCGCTCACTGACTATACTGAGCGGTTTGCTGATGGTTATGGATTCCAGTGGCATATGGTGTATAGCAGATACCTCAGTGTCGATATCACACGGTCCCGAGTTGAACTCTATGAGTGTAATTATGCAAAGGTACTAGAATAGGTTTGTCCAGTGGTAGACAGGTGGTATCAGGTAATAATATCACAGCAAAAATGTCACGGTAAAAAAAAGTGTGCCCCATTATACCATTTAAAGGGAGCGGGGGTTGGGGAGGTGTCCCCCGCTCCCCTAAATGGTATAATGGGTCCGGGGGTTGCGGAGGTGTCCCCCGCATGTTTTACATGGATTGCGGCACAAAAACCACAGCATTTTTGCCGTGATATTTTGTTACCACAGCAATTTTTGCCGCGATTTTATCACATGGAACCAGACAGGTGGATCAGGTTACCTCTTAGCCTATATGGGAGGATTTTTCTGGTTACGATGGTCCAACTGACAAGATTTGTGTTCCTTAACGTGCTGCCAGAGCAACCAAAGGCATATTTCCAGACGGTACAATAAGAGGTTTTGCAATTTATCTGGGCGGGCAAGCAAGCACATGATCCCTGGGAGCAATTAACAGCGCCGTTAGATAGAGGGGGGCTGGCCCTGCCTAACTTTGAGGCGTAATACGAGGCGGCCCAGGCGAGCTATCTGATCCATTGGTTTGGGGATAGTGGTGACAGGAGGCAAGTGGACGTAGAGAGGGCCCTTGCGGCACAGCATCTATTGCGAGCAGCTGTGTTGACAGCCCCCAGTTCAACATCCAGAGTTGGAAATTTGGTGGTGCTAACTTGCATATCGTGGGTCCGAATTGAAGGAAAAATGAAGGGAGACATTATTTACTCTCCCCAATTGCTGATCACACATGCTCCGGATTTACCATTAACTAGTGAGCCGGGATTTGGGTGCTGTATGAAACATCTGGGAATATTGTGCTCCAAAAGAACCAGATGTGGCACCTTTGCTGGATGGAATGTTAAAGCGTGCAGACACTAGTAGAACAGTATCCATGATATATAACAAAACACAGTAAAATGGATGGGTTGGGCGGAACCCTCCCGGAGGAAATGGGAGACTGCCCTGGGGGATACTTTATCAGAAGAAATGTGGAGATACTGCTGTGGGCAGACGAGAAAGATAGCGCCTAACAGTTGATATAATTTGGTTCACTTTAAGTATATCCATCAATTCTACTACATGCCTGAGATGCTCCATACATTGTTTCCAGACACCTCAGACTCAGATAAATGTGCTTGGTGTGCTGCTGCACCGGCAGACTTCAGGCATGTCGCGTGCAGCTGCCCTCCGGTGCGACAGTTCTGGGAGCATGTTTTTCAAATAATGAGTGACATCAGGAGAATGGGTGGAACCGCTCCCGAAGACTGCTCTACTGGAGGACACCAGAGAGATCTCATATTGGGCGAGGCGACCGGCGGGACTACTATTACTGTTGGCTAAGAGGAGGGTGGCAATGGTGTGGGGGGATTACTAAGTCCTGTGGTAGACCAATGGAAGGACAATATTCTTTATTGCAATGAAATGGAAATGGAATACGGAAGACTGGTGCACCCCTGCGCCAGACCTAAGGACATATCGGACCCATATAAACATAATTTGATCGCACAGGCTCAACAGGTGGCACCAAATTCCAGGGGGGAATTATCATAAAAATGTAATGTAAATGAATGGACTTTAACTGGGATGGGAGAGCAATGTCAGTAAGTAGTTATGTGAGTGGAGGAGTGGACTGACAAGAGTGATGCCTCTCACACCTGTATGTTAAATGTTGGAACACAGACATGTTGGAATAAGGTTGCACGAGCCCAGTTAATGGTAACAGGCTCTGGGGGAAATTACTGTTAAGCCGTAATGCATGTGATTGGATCACAACTGTGAAGGGAAAGTTCTGTCACTGGGAAGGTACATGTGTTGGGAACGGAATGACAAAGAGAGCCTTTCTCATCAAAATGTTCAATGTTGAAATATAGCAATGCTGGGATAAGGCTGTAACAGGCAATAGTGGTGGGATAGGAGGAGAGCACTCTAAGGGACCACTGTGATGTTTTTGATCTGTTGTACTAATGAAGAAAAATAATAAACAACGTTTTTTTTTAAAGTATCATATGGAGGAATCCCTAAATAAAGTGGGGACAATGCAGAATAGAAATGGAGCCTCTCATGGATTGCAGGAATCTGGAGAAATAAAAGATGGTGATTTGGTTCAGGAAATAATAAAAGCATTGCGATTTGATGTATGGACAACAGCCTGAAGCCGACCCAACTTAATGGTCAGGAGGGTAGGTGGCCCTGCATTAATCCTGAATGTGGCCCAAGAAGAATTGAGGGAGAGGACAGCTCAAGGAGGTTATCTTCTGCATTAGGCGAGAAGCACATGAAGATTGTGAAAACTAATCACCCCTTTAGTGGGGAGCATATTGCTGGGCCTGATGATTCCCCTCCTAGGAGTATCCTAAAAGGGGCCTGCCCAACAGAGAGAGAATGCTCCTTGAACCCTACGTTTAGCGTGAGTTGGTCAAATGTCGCTAGTAAGCTACCCAATGCTGGGGATGCCCCACGAAGCCTGATTTTGTAATATAAAGGTACCAGTCGTGGCCTTTTCCATTGAATCGAGGCAATATCCTGGCTTTATTGGTTGAGATACCCCAGCAGAAACCCATTAATCCCTTCTATTTATGCACTTCTCTCACTGCACAATGTATATGTGCATTTATAGGAGCACTGTGCAAAATGTGTTTGTATAAGTACGGGAAATGCAGATGCAAAAGATTTGTTGCAAATATAAAAATAAGAAAGGTTAGAAGGTCTACCCTGTGCGAAAGTGACCACGTGCCTCAGGGTCTTTTAATGATCCATGGCAGGGAAAGGTGACTGTAGAGACCGCCGATAGTCATGAAGGTCCATCGATTATGGTCCTTATTGTATGCTAGAGAAAATTATTTGTTTGTTTCTGTCCTTCTATATTTTTATCTATTATAAAATTGTCCATTAGTACCCGGTGAACCGTAAAGATTGTGTGTTCTATTCACTGATTGGTCCTTTTCTGAGCCTTACTGTATGGTATTCCCGGTCACGTTGCGGCGGCGAACTCGCGCTTGTCCCCTTCATTCTTTTGCCTCCCCCACAAATGCGCTTGGTCCGCCATTGAAAGGCAGAAGGAACTACACGTAGTCCATTTTCTGTTTCATGGCAGTCACTTTTTTTTTATTTATCTTTTTCCCCATTACTTATAATGGCCGGCGTGGAAAGGGAGACCCTTCTCCCATTCCAGGACAGCCAGTTTCTTTGTTTACTATGGCCGGACTATGTTGTCCTGTCTGCGGCAGCCATTTCTTTAAATTGTTTTTTTTCCGGCTGCAAAACGCAACAGCTCTCGGAGCCGAAAAAATCCCCACCATTAGTACCCTGGTCTAACGGGCCCGGGGTACTAATGGCAATAAGCTCCTCGACTGCAAGCCATTATCGCATAAGATAGTGCCCCCAGGGCATTTGTTAAGGTCCTCGCTATGCTCGGGCCCGTAACTGTGGGCCCCAAGGGCATCACCTTATGTATTAATGGCCTGCAGTCTCAGGGCTTATTGCCTTATTATTTCCATTAGCATAACACAAATTGCTAATGGAAATGTTGGAGAATCTTATTGAGTCCAACTACTTTACTGAGAAATAGAGTAGATGGAGTCTATAAGATTTTTTTTTGTTCTATTTTTGAACTGTGAAAGGTGGTTCCTAAAGGAACCTTTTTTTTGTTTTATTTTAATATTTTTGCAGAAGAGGTCAGAAAGTAAGGGGCGGAGGCACATGAGGGAAATATGGAGGGGCAGGTGGACAGGGGAAGATGATGTGTGTGTGTTTTACATCTAAGGTAGGGGGCAGTGTTTCTCATGCTCCTTAAATCCAGCTTCAAAAGCACTTTGAAATTGATGCCCGCTGCAGAGTGGTGTGTTGCAGTATATACAGAGTACTGTTGTTTTCGGAAGATATGGATCAACAGCCTCTTTTATCGCTTGCAAGGTTGGTGGTGGGATTGTGTGTCCCACCGAAGTAGGCTGTGTGGTTACAGTATTGGTTGAGGAAGAGGAGGTGGAGGAAGACAGCGCACTACTACTCAAGAAAGGAACACCATTTCTGAGAGCATTGCGGAGGTTGGATTTGGTGTGCCGGCACATGGAGGTGGTCCCATAGGAGTACTGTCCAGGTTGTCCGATTGAGTACAATGGTGCACTCAGTGCATTTCACTTTGGTACATCCCCAACAGTGGTAAAGAACTGCCACACCCATGATTCTCTCTGGGTGCTAGAGGTAGGCACTTCCTCTACCTCATCTTCTTGATCCTCTTCATTGTCTTTTGAAGTACTGCACTTTTTTTGTTGTGTGGGTTCTCCAGCTGGTGGTGGGGGTGTTGGCTCTTGGGGAGGAGGATAGATAAAAAGCAGTTTTACTAATATTCTTCCAAGTATGTGCTCTGTGCTAGATTGTTAATGGATAAGGAGTAAGAATAGGTGTTGGAGCTATGCAAGGGTACATTTTGAGCTTCAAAGTTCCTATATCAGCAGAAAATGCAGTTCCGAACTGTTCACGAAGCACAGACCCGTTCATGAAATGCAGACGTGTTCGCGAACACATCATCATGCTGCACGCGTGGTCATGTGACACTATCCAGAAAGTCCGCAATGACGTCAGACATTCGCAAACAATGAACACAAAAAAAGTTGCAAAAAGAGTATAGAAGTGTTAAAAATGATGCTAGAAGGTGGGAAATGGCAGAGTCTTAAGGTGAAACTTTGTAAATTGGACAAAAATGTTGCTATATTGGGGTAAGTATGATATTAGTAAGTTGTAGAAAATCAAGGGTGAACTGATAAAAACCCATGAAATTCACTGAAAAAACGTTGTTAAAGGGACGTTATGGTTACGTTGCACTAATAAGAACCTATGACATTCAATGAAATACTTTGTTAAAGGGACGTTATAGTTACAAATAAAACCAACAACCCCCCAAAAAAACCCAGAAATTCACCAGTTATGATAAGCTAAGCAACCATAACTCGCGCCATCATCGTGCACTGCTAAAACCAACACCCAGGACATGAAAGATGACATCACATGCTAAATACCCCTACACAGGGTTGAATTTATAATGTTGGAAACAAGATGTTAGGGGTGATTGGGAGACCTTTCATTAACTACTTAATGTATTAAAGAATGTACTCATGTAAACAAAACATTACATTCTAGTGTTGTTGTTAATAGAGGAACCACCTACTCATACATACATATAGGCAATGGTTGCAGCATGCACCACAGAAGTACATTATTTTTAATCTGGTAATTTACGAAAGTAAAATAATAAATACGTGAGCCACTCAAGTGAAACAAGTAAGAAAGCAGAAAGTTGCCAGCGCTCACATGCATCGGATGCCACCACCAGTTGAATGGGAGATGTCCCTTGGGATCCTTTCACCCTCACCCGGATCCTTTTATATGTAAAAAGACAGGAAGGACAAGCGCCCCAGGGAAAACCCTCGATGGGAAGAACAACCCTGGAGCCGGAACTCTTTGGTATAGCCTTGATCGGGAAGAGATGTAGCAGCGTGTGCAGTGAACTTTCTTAACTCAGAGTGTGTGGGCTTCTGCAAGGGGATCGAGTACTGCTACCAGGGAGGGACTTTGTCTGGAATCCGGAGTGCAGGTATGTGATTTGACGGAAGGGTAGAAAGAGATAGTTATGTGTGGATGAAAGTGAGAGAATGCAATGAATGTTCGAGGAGTTTAAATGGCGTACTGAGGACCCTTCACAGGGTGGGTCTATATCTGGATCGGTTGTGCTGCAGAGAATTCGGAAACACTTGGCAGAAATAGAAGTCTGTGTGAGATGGTGCATGTGACCAGAAGGAAATATATAAGTGCTGACACTGACGACCAACCGTGATGGTGGGGCTGTGTATGGCCACGGTTCAAAGGGGAAGGTGTGGAACTGCTGGGCGAGAAAGTAGAAAGTTAGAATGAGCGTTATAGCGGAGCGCGAGCGGGAAGTAAAGCAAAGTACACTGCGTTCCAAGAAGCCGGTGAGAAGCCGGTGAGAGAGAGGGAGCCAGACGATAAGTTTGCTGGGGCGAGGTTTGGGTCTGTGGAAAAGTCGAAACAAGAAAGGGTTAGATAGCCTGCCAGGAAGGAAAACAAGGCGTATAGTACTCTAGAAGGCAAAACTCACAAAGCGTATGCTACAGGAGTAGCAACGCGCCTGGTCCCTGCATCAGACAGCTTATATCCTTGCACTATATCACAAAGAGGCGTAGCAACGGGAGACAAAGAAGAAGGACCAAAGACTAGAGAGGTGCACGGAACACCCATCGCCATCTTGGAAGAAGCTTGTGTAACTAAACTCACATGCCTCCATCTTCTCCAGAGACAAATGTCGGGCGCGAGGTGTGACAAAATGCTACCTTATGAGAGTTTTGAGTTATGTTAAACGTGGAATAAATAGGTAACAATTGCAATTGAAAACTTACCACACACTTGTGTTAGTACAAAAAACACATATAAAAACGCACAATGCATACAAATTAGAGGCACGTACAGGAAAACTAAAGTAAGGAAGAAAGAAAGAACAGCCCCATAAAATGACAACAACCGAGTTAATCATCGGTGTTACCCAAATTGACCTTTTACAATTGACCTTTTGCACAATTGACCTAATTATAGTGGTCCTAATTGACCTTCTGCACAATTGACCTATATATTATTTTAGTTATTTTATATATGTATTGGGTTGGTTTTGGATTATAAATAATATAAGGGGATTGGATGGGGGGTTGCAGGGCGTTTTGGATTGGATGGCGGTTGCATATATGTCCTAATTGACCTTCTAAATTAGGTGAATTCTCCAGAGGTCAATTCTCCCGAGGTCAATTGTGAAAAGGTCAATTAGTATACAACCTAATCATCATGTACACAAATGAATTGCCTATCGCCTCATGTATGTGCACTATGAGCTCAGTTTAAACTCTAAGGAAAGTACTTTAAGAACATATTAAAAGGTTAATGTGTAGATATATAGCACTTTTTACATTTTGGAAATTCTCATTGTCGGTAAAAACTAAAAACTAGCCTAATCAGTAAACAAAAACAAGTGGCCCAGATATGTGATGTCATCAATGACATTTGTGATGTCATCTTTCATATCCTCAGTGTTAGCCTTAGCAGTGCAGGGTGGTGGTGTGAGTTATTGTTGCTTAGCTTATCATAACTGGCGAATTTCTGGGGGTTTTCAGCCAGTGGCCAGATTCTTAGGGGCATGTCTGTATCTGGCCACTGGCCACACACACACTATAGTAATATGTGTATAGTAATTATAGGTAATGTAGTGCGAGTATACAGTATTTGTATTATGGTGGAGTGATATCATTGAAGTGTATATGGCATTTATGATTGTAGTACAATTGAGGATAGTGCTTAGGAATATGTATTTGTTTATATATGGTATGATTACTTAGTTTCATACAGTAATAAAGCTGGAATCTCTGGTTCTTTTTCTGTCAAAGAAAAACAGTATTATGAGTTAAGCAGGACAGTTTAAAAGCTTTAATTGCATACAATTTTACATATAAATTTACTTTTTTTTTACCCTCATAAACAGTACATTCTATGCACTGTGTTTGCCACACTGTTGTATTGACATCAAATTATCATTGGGAATAAAAAATCCGTAAAGGGTTAAAAAAAACATATTACAATTATGTGAGTTTAAGTGTGATAGTATGCTACAGTGCTCAAGATGAAACCAACTTTGTGCAAAGGGGACAGCTTCCCTGCCGCCTTGTTTCATGAGTTTTTCAGCTCTCTCATGCCTTGGGTGACCACCTTTATTAACCGCTCCCTTTCTGTAGCCTCCGTACTGGATAATATCAACGAGACATGGATTACACCCTTATTAAAAAGAGAATCTAGATTTCAGTGATCGTGGACATTTCAGGTGATTACAAATATTCCTTTTGCACTGAAAATACTTGACAAAGTGGCATACACACAATATCAAAATGTTGTCGAACAAAACAACATCCTTGCTCCAGGACAGTCCGGGTTCCGTGTGAATCACGGGACCGAAACTGCATTACTGGATCTTAAATCCAATATAGCAGGTATAATTCACAAGGGCAGCCTGGTACTCCTGGATCTGTCAGCCGCTTTTAATTTGGTCGACCATGCTCGTCTGGCAGATAGACTAGCCAAGGTTGGCGGGTGCACCACCTCCGCAACCTGTTGGTTCAGATAATTTCTTGACCCTAGAACTGCATTTGTGACCAAGGACAATGCACAATCAAAAATGGCCTCTCTTCTGTGTGGTGTGCCTCAGGGTTCCTGCCTGTCACCAGTTCTGTTAAATATTTATATCAGGCTATTATGGGATCTACTATCCTCTTTGGATGTACGGTTTGCAAATTATGCAGACACCCAGATTGTGCTAGAACGATCGGCATCTACAGTAAAGACCTAGATAGGGTTAATTATGTCTTCGAGGCAATACAGTCCTGGATGGCTATGAACTCCCTGGCTCTAAACAAAAGAAAAAACTGAGATGCTTATTTTAGGCACCCTACAGAAGTTAAACCAACTTGATGCATCCTATAACAGTTTTTCCACTGCGGGTAATATCATCAAGGTGGCTGACTCTGTTAAAACATTGGGGGTTGTCTTTGACTCATTTAGCTTTTAAAAAACATTTTTCTCACCTCAAGTCCTCCTGCTCATATTTCGTCCACTTGTCAGGGTATACATGCCCATACTCAAAATCTACAGGTCTAGGTTCGTGGCAGCTATCATTAATACAAAATTGGACTATTGTAATATCTTCCTTGTCGGAACCTCTCAAGCGAACCTGAAAAAATTGGTGGCTCAAGCTTCAATGCCTGGACACAGTCTCTGGAATTCACTACCACCCAATCTTAATGGATGTACGTCGACCGCTCAATTCAATAAACTTCTAAAAACCCATCTCTTTGATACACATACAGATTAAACTACCCTCTTCTCCCACTTTCAACTTCTCTGCATCCCGTCTTTTTCTGTTGTCTACTGTCCTGCGAGTGCCTTGAGGCCTGTCGGCGAATGGAGCTATAAAAGAAAAATATAGATAGATGTTAGTTTGATATGTGTTAATTAAGGGAATGTTTAAAGTAGTTAGATACCTGTCGGCGCATTCTAACTATATTAGACTTTACAAGACATTTTGCAGTAGCAAGAACTGTGATGGCGTATTTGAAGTGTATTGCAATGAATGGTATTTTTGAAGTAGTTAGATACCTGTTGGTGTATTCCAACTGTTTATTGTGCTACAGTTTATTGAGTAAATTTGGGTTGAAGGAATATTAAGTAGGCATTTGTTAGATTTGCTTGTAACCTATGTTTTGGAGTAACAGAGGTGTTGTTCCATTCAAACCAACCACTTATTTTTTGACGTATGCAGTATAGTGGCCTGAAGTGGTTGTGGCACCAGTGTGGTATATTATGCCTACTGTTGTGAAGGTTTTCTTGCCAAGAGATACTAGGCCATGTGTAATGCTAGTGAGTTTACTGTTATTTTTGGTACCATCTGCATGGTTCCTTAGAAGCATTAGTATGATATATTGGCTATGTGAGTTTATTTCTGTGCTAGAACGATTGTCTGAATTGTAAAAAGGGCATAATATGCCATGATTTGCATTCTGCAAAAGCTAGTGAAATGGAATGGATTCGCAATTTGGTATGGATACATATACAAATTGTTCATTAGGGATGTGCTCTTGTGAAACATGGTTGCAGAGCGTGCATGTATGTTTGCACCTGTATGAAATCTGGAAGATTTCATTCATAGGGATGGTTTTGTTTTCCAGTACTTGTAGTAAGTACTTTAGGAATGCATGTGGATCTTCCTGTGTGTTTATGGTAAATTGTACCCTTCCTGCACAGTAGTCCAATTCTTGCCTTATATCTGAGACACTAAGTGCTGTCTGGATTATTTCTGGCATTTCTATGAAGAGGCGAGCATTGGCAAACACAACTGGTCCGAGCCGTTAAGTACATGTAGTGAACAATTGGTGGCAAATGGAAGAGAAGATTGATTGTTACATTTGCATAGCAATTTACTCCAGTTGTGTTGCTGAATTTAAATGGACCAGAGAGTTGTGCCCCTGCATCCTTTCATGGGCCTCCAGTTCTTCTTTGAGAAGAGATATAAGTCTCTTAGTCTTCTGATGGGTGTGCAGTTGAGTTTGTACTAGAGAGTTTTGTGGTTGTATTTGATGGAAATGCATTTGGTCATTGTTTCTTTAGTGGTATTGTTGGGAGATCTGGTCTAGGTTCTGTTTGTCATAGTTTTCTTTTTAAAGGGATTCTTTTTTGAGGCAAAGGGTACATATCTAGATGGGGTGTACAGTGCACATAGCCTGTTGTATTCTAGGATGTAAGTAATGTCAGCGTTGACTTTGTTTGCATCAAAGCTAACTAGGAATACACCACTGAGTGTACGCAGACGTGAAAGTGCTACGTAACTCATACCTTCTTAAAAGACTGTGCTGCCAATGTCAATCAATGCGTGATTTGGGGTTAGACCTTGCGATCTGTGAATAGTGACAACATATGCAAGAGATAGAGAGAATGGTTCTTTGCATACGTACATGTCTTTGAAAGGAGGGAAAAATGCTATTGTGCGGCTAATGTTTTTAACTTCTGCAAGTTTGTCAGAGCAGACGTTGATAAACTTAATGTTATTGCCATATTTGTAAGCCAACAACTGTACTAATTGCTCCACTGACTAAACCTTGTTCTACGATAAGGTTAAGTTTTAGAGTTACTTTGCAGTTTAGACCCAGAGTTAATACTTTTCTAATCCAGCTGTGTTGGAGATACATTTAGTTTTCTAAAAAAAAAACAAATGAGTGAGAACCTAGTGTTTAATATTTCCAGCAAAAACTTAACAGGAGGACAATTAGATATGCTTAACCGAGGGCTATCGTTTGCTCCCACAAGCAATACATCGCTTTTTGAAGAGAAGGTAGATCTCCACAGATTACTCAGGAAACTCCGACTCAACATTTTCTTTGACTCAGATTGTAACATGGAACCTACACAATTGACCAATGATAAGCTAGAACTCTGTCCAAAGAGTTACTCGACCCTCCTACACAGAATTTGATCTTGGACATGTTTGAGAAAAATGTACTCACTGATCTCAAAAGGATTAATTATCAAAGGACCACACCCCATAACATCAAAATTTGCCAACTAGATCATATTGAACCATTGGCCAAATACGAGAATATTATAATTAAACCAGCGGACAAAGGTGGTGCTATCGCAGTTATGGACACCGTTGGCTACACCAAAAAATGTCTGACTCTCCTAAATGACTCATCCACTTACACCAAACTCGATGGGGATCCCATACACAGGATTAAGGCTATCATTGAAAAAAACAATTAGCGAAGCACTTGAAAATGAATGGATCAGCGAGAAAACAAGCAGATTTCTTTTCAATCAACATCCTATAACACCTGTTTTTTACGGTCTTCCAAAGATCCATAGAAATCGAGACTCTCCACCTCTCAGACCAATAGTAGCTGGAACTGATAGTATTTTTGACCCTCTTGCTATCTACATTGATCGCTCCCTTCAACCTCTGATACAAAGTATCCCCACATATCTAAGGGATACCACCAACTTCCTAAACTGCATCAATGAGGTTAAAGCCCTAGACTCTGACTGTATACTATTCAGTATGGATGTCTGTAGCCTGTACACATCCATTCCCCATAGGGAAGGTATTGAGTCAGTTGAATGGCGTCTTCTTAATTCACCATCTTCTAGTGGAAATCCGGAGTTTATTATGGAACTACTCAATCTAATATCATACAACAGTTACTCAGATTTCAGAACACATTTGTTCTACAAACAACAGGTACGTCCATGGGCTCATCAATGGCCCCAGTATATGCGAATACATTTATGTATCGCTTTGAAAAGGAATTTGTATTAGATCACCCTAGGTGGTCTGCATGCATATTGATGTGGAAGCGCTTTATTGACAATGTATTCGTTATCATTTTTGGAATACCTTAACTCAGTGCATGCCAATATCAAATTCACTATGGAGGTAGGCAAACCATTACTACATTTTCTGGATATAAACATAGAAATCAAGAACAATACTCTATCTACATCAGTTTATCATAAACCAACAGATGCCAATAATCTCCTCCACTTCACAAGTTTTCACCCAAAAGCAATGCTCAAAAGTCTTCCGTTTAGCCAGATGTTAAGACTGAAGAAGTTCATATCAGACCCAGCAGGACTAGACATGGAGTGCTCTAAATTGATTGACAAATTCGAATCAAGAGGTTACCCAGCATCGATATTGAGTGAGGCTAAGGAAAGGTCTGACCTAAAAACTAAGGAACAATTATTGTCTGTAAAAAATAACGAGAAGGAACCACCACTTCTGTATATATCCAAATTCTCTCGTCAGAGCTTCCAAATTAGCAGGACAATCAGGAAACATTGGGGAATACTCCAAATGGACCCAACACTCCATAAACTGTTTCCTAAAGCACCGATGATGGCGTTTAAGAGAGGTCGCAATTTGCGCGATAAATTGGTGAAGGCAGAGAGACCGCCCAAAGAGAAACAAAAATTTCTAACAACAAAAAGAAAAGGCACCTTCCCGTTTCTGGCTTGCTCTCATTGTAACAACGTGATTAAAGGTGACTTTATCAATCATCCCCAGACCGGTAAGGAAATCAAATTAAAAGACTATGCAACATGTCTCACACCAGGGGTAATCTGTGGGCTTCTGTACATCTGTACATCGGCCAAACAACCAGACCCGCCAAGGAGAGTTGGACTGAGCATAAATAAACAATCCAATGCAAAAATACCAAGTCACCATTGGATAGACATTTCTTAGAAAACAATCACTCCATAGCTCAACTAAAATTCCAAATTCTGGAAGTTGTGAAGCGTCCCCACAGGGGAGACGATTATCAATCGATCTTATCAAGACGTGAGAAATATTGGATCCACTTCTTGGACACATTGGATCCCAAAGGTCTAAATGAAGTATCCTCACTAAGATGTTTCATCTGAGACAGATGACCACTCTATGGAATCCCACATGGAGGCCGTATGTTGATTTCTGAGATTGCAACCCTTATGAACATGATTTTTCTTTACATATTTCCAATTGCTTACATACAGCTCTTCATTTCTACATTACGAACCTTGGTCTTTAATATCATAGGACTCCGTTGTAGATAGGCGATTACCCAGTGGTATACCCTGAGTAGCAACAGTACACATTGTCGCCATGGACGGCGTGGTAAATTTGAACCAGAACTTTACATTACCACATTAACTTTAATGAATGAGCGGTTGGGCGGTTTCTATCATCTTTATTCCTGTACATTTGATGTCTCCTTTATGTAGAGTGTAATCACCAATGCAGTGATTGTTAACTGCTTCGTACAAATTTTGTCTTTCTACAAAACTAATAGGTACTGCATTGGCGAGTTCATCATTTGGTGGCACTTCATGTGCAGCGAAATTAATTAATATATTAAAAGTTATGTAATTACTTTTCATTGTGAAAGAGCACCCGCTTCACACTAATTAAGAACATTAGCTTGGAATTCAGAATTCATATTGCTATTCACTTTAGAGTGTCCATTTCAATATGGAACCCATTTTAGTCACTCACATTCTATTCAATCCGCCCTTAGTTTCTACTACTTCCTCAGCCATTGACCTCTCCAGTTTCATACAGCGGCTATCATCACATGATACACTGACTTTGATCACCGTGACAACCGCCACGCTCTCCAGAGTGCAACCTGAATTAGACACAGCGAACACTGCTTGGAGACAGTTAACCACTTCGTCTACATGCACCATGCAGAGTCATTTACTTTGCGATCCCGCTAACATCTTAATCCGTCCGCCTTTTTACAGATATTGTTCAAGGGCCATTGTATGGGACAGCAAACTTTAATACATTTACCCATTAACGTATTTGGTGACCATCCTCGAAGCAACCAGCACACCCTGTGCCATCACCCTCGCTGAGCCTCCATCAGCCCACAACAGGTACTTTATGTACATTCAAATGTACTTTCCTCCAACACACATCTATTTAATTTCTAAGATATAGCATATTCTTGCATTCCCTTCTCCTTATAGCACGTATGCTGTTACGGATTTATATGAAAATATAGAAGTTTTACATCACGTCGCTCCAGATATCCCCAGCTACGTTTTTTTCTCTGCATTTGAATGTCCCTGGGGACAGTTGCACGAGTGAGTTTTATTTGTATTTTTTATAACCCCAGCCATGTCAGTATTATGTAACATTAGATACCGACCTGTTACATCATATTCGCCAAGTGAAATGGATTCTTTCCTTTTACACCAACAGATGTAGTCAGGCTTACCTAACACAGTTGAATACTTTAGTACTTCATTTTTCTTCGATCCATAAATTGATCCGTTTCACGACAAGAGACAGACATTTTTCGCCCATCCCTTGGGACTTGCGAGTCATTAGAATTTCTTCTTTTCATGCTATTACCAGTTTCATGTGTTACTGCCGCCCAACTAAAAAAAGTATATATCCCATCCCGCTGTACTACTATACTTTTTAATTGTTACTAACAGGTCTTTTCTGTTAATTTACCACTTCTATAGATACCACACTACCCCAGTGCGACTATGACCACCCACTTAACTAATGTTCTATCATAATGGTGCTTACCGTGTCCTCTTATATTGCAAATGTGTCTAGTAACAGCATGATGCTTGACATCTACCATGAACCGCCTATTGAATGTATAGCATGCTAGATAACAACTATTCTAACACCCTGCATTGTTGCTTCTTAATTACCACTGCTGGCATATTTCTCCTAACATGTGTTTCGTAATGTTTGCCATACACAACTATGGAAAATATACTCACAGTAGTTATTTATTTATAATTTTTTTCCCACCTTTTTTTTCCCTCCCCTCTTTTTCTGTTGATTACCTTAATTGTGTCATAGTGCTATTAGGCTCAAGAAGAAGAGGAAATTACCTCGAAATGCGTCAGTCAAGCACGAATTGAACTTATGCATATTTTTCTTTGCTATTCTTTGCATTTGATGCCAATTGACCCACAGTCAACTATAATTATTGCAATATATATGCTCTGTTCTTTTGAATTAAATGCTTCTACCTTTTCTCAATTGACCATAATTGAACGTACCGTACATGTGAAATTGAACGCAATTTATTGAATTGAAACATTATACAGTGTGCAGGGGACGAGTGCGCTCCTAATTTGGATCCTCTTACTTTTTCTACTTTCAGCAATATTGGTCTTGTGCCAAGACCATCTTTTCTCTCCCGCACCTTAAGATTATAAAAAACTCTAACTAACAATTGATTAAGGTCCTTGATCCATTAGTTTGCACCGACAACCACAAATATTTTTTGCCTATAATAAAATAAAACATTTGCCAAATCCTTAAAACTAATTATAGAAAGAGTGTGGAATATGGTTTTCAATAAAGAAAAAAGTGTTCACAAATAATAAGTCAGGATGTGATTGCCAGGGGTCTCCCTTCCCCACGTTTTAAGCACGGGTCAAGGCGGATCTCTTGAGCACAGCACACACTCGAGCCTTCCCAGCACAAGTCGACAGTTCTGTACCAGGTATCAGGTTCTACAATGGTCTCTTTTCAATAAAAATCTCTTGCCTTCGAGGGCCTGATGCATTCAATTAAACAAACAAAAAGTTCCTCTCCAAATTAACGTTGGGGTGATGCCTTTCCACCCCCCCTGGATCTCCCTCTGCCGGGCTTGGATCTTAATGCCAAGGGGGACAATCCACTTTCCCTGGTCTTACAATCCTTCTTGCACTCATGAACCTTAATGTCTTTTCAAACACTTCACTGTGGACATCCCTACGTCGGGTTCATTCTGTCAACACACTGTTCAGAGGACTTCAGACTTTGTCTCTTCGTGTTAGCATCCATCCGCAGTGTTTGCCCTTGCCAACCTTTACAACGCTCTGTTCCTGTACTAATTTCACCATGCAGGATTAATTTGACTTAGCTTTCACAATCATCTATTGGTCGAAGACTTTCAACGGTCCAGAGGATTTTACTATGACCACTTTGACCTCTCTTCGTCTCTTCCCAAGGCCTTCTGGTTACGGTAGTCTCTACCATCGGGTAATCATCCAGAGTTTCCTGCGTGAGCACCCGCGTAGTGCCGGACGCCTCTGTTGCTGGCTTTCCCCATCTCTCATCAATAGTTTCTTTAAACCTTTTAAAGTTCACATAAGCCGTTAGCTACTTTTCGTTCAACACAGTTCGGTTTCTTATCAACTCTCCTCTCAACTCACTGGCTGTGATGTACCGCTTGGCTTTCTTTCTCTTTAGAGTCAAGGTTGGTAACTCCAAGACAAGCGTCTCTCCCCGGCTTGGTAATCAGCGGAGGAGGGTCTTGTGTACCGCCGACAGCTACTGCAACTCATGCTGGCTATTGTTTGCGGTCTTATGCTTCCATCTGTGGAGGTTTCATGGGCCTTGATCAAAAAGGGCAAGTTCACTTCTCTCCTTGTACCCTCTCAGTATGCACCATCTTTCGCCTCCTCTTGCACTGCTGGGTTACCTCTCACGTCGTGCAGTCTGCCTTGCTCATCCTGTGCTCTCTTGCTCCACCTTTTATCCCTGTGGGGAAGGGAAAGGGCTGTCGGGTGTGTGTGATTCGGGTCAATTGCCTGACTTTGCCTGACCCTTGTATTGGGACATGTCAGGTAAACGGCTCTGGTGTTAGTTTGTTGTCTTTCCTGTTGTGCAAAAGTGTTTATGTTGGAAAAGGGGGCAGTGTTTTGGAATATCCTACGTGGTAGGAAGGAGAAAAGATGTTGAAAGAAGGAGGATACTGCATCTCACCCGTCTGTGTCCCATGCCCACAGGACCCCCCATCCAGGTAATCCTCCCTCACTGGTCCACCCCCAGGAACTGGATCCAACAGCGATGGCTGTGTCCTGGCCACCTGGATGACAGATCCCTGGCGACAAGCTAAGGAGACACCTTCAGGTTTCTCACACTGCCTAACAATTTTTCTTCTTTTCTCCAAGGTTTAAAAAGTTGCAGTATGGCCATGTAATAAAGTTCTCTATGTTGTGGAGATTTAAATGATAACTTTATATGATTAATTAGGCTGGGTTTGGTAAATTTCACTAAGCTTCCGTCCCAAGTTGAAACTGGATATTTGTCAGTTGACTCATCTGGTGTGACATTGTTTTTGTGGGAGTAGTTTTGGGCTATGTTGTACAGGCACATGTTTTCCAAAGCAGTACTTCTGTTTGGGTAGTAGGTGTCAGTTTATTAAAATGTCCTGGCTGTTGGGATCATTTGCAGCTATTGTTTCCATCTCTTGGTAGGATTTTAGTACTCTTTTTTGGTATGAAGCTGGACCAAGATTTAGCCAGACAATGGGCCTTATTAGGAGGCACGTGGCCACGTAATTAACGGTGCCGGTACGGGACCGGCACTGTTCATTATGGGTTGCCCTATTACGAGGACTGCTGCGGGACCTGCTAAGGAACGCCTGGTCAGACCAGGGGTCCTTAGCGGGTCCCGCTAGCAGTCCAGGATGCTAGCATCCTCCCAATTGCCATTGAGCCCTAAAACAAATAAATACAAAATAAAAATATTTTAAAAAATCATTACCGGCTGCAGGGGCACGGCTACCGCCAGGGTCGTAATGAGGCCCAATGTGTTCAGATTTGCCATATAAGGCTGCACCTGTCGAACGGTCAGCAGTTTTGTAGCATCCGCATTCTCTATAGGAGAGCATTTTTATATCGAAGCTGTACAATTTTTGTGACAGTGTTTTGTCAGATGATAAGTCACCGCAGAGGTCTTTCAGCTCTGTTTTCTCATCTTCGGTGAGATAGATATGATATTATATGGCATTTATAACGTGCAATGTATTGTATGTCCACAAGAGGGCAATGATTCCATTGTAATCATTGATGTACTTGGATGCTTCATCCCTTTTAATGTTGTAAGTGTTTTTAGGGGATTTGCCTTTTACACTGTGTCTAACAGAAAACATCTTGTCCTTTTTTTTAAACTGGTCTAGGGAAGAAAAAGCAACATTTGGTATAGCATTTACCTTTGTCTTTATATCCAAGTCGGCAGTAACTGACACACTTATGTTTCTGGAAGCGGAATATTTGTGTACGTAGGTCACTATGTGTGGTATCTGAATGGATGTGGCAGGTAATGTACTTTTCAATAAACTGTAAAACAGGGGCATCACTGTTATGGCTAAATTTGAGAGCATCATTTATCCACAAAAGCATGTGGATATGTGGTTCTCCTCTGGATTGATATTCTTTTCTCCAAAAGAAATGTTGCATTTCTCCGAGCGGAGGGGTCGTTTTATTTGCTTTGTCACCCTGAGTGTGACGGTTATGCCCAGACGTGGGCCCCGTGCCTGCTGGGCCTAGAGACCCAAGCTACTCCTCACTGATGAGGCCCAACAAGGCTGAAACATGTTTGGGGATGCTTGTGGTCTCGTGCAGAAGGGATGTGACCTAGCAGTTTGGGCTGGCCTGCCCCTTTTGGGGTGGGACTAAGCCTGATTTGCATATGGTCTTTCCCCTTCTGTAATGGCTTGGCAGGCGAAGAACGATGGTCTGGAGGGTTGCCCAGAGCAATTCCAGAGGTTAAGATTCATTCTAAACCTTCCAACCATCACCTCTGTTTTTGATGAAGTGCAGCATGGTAATGAAGCCTTGGTGAGTACCTTGATACACTGACAGGGTCAAGAGAACAGAGTTCTCCTGGTGGTTTTATATCTATTCCATCTTTATTTTGGTTTGCAGTGCTTAAGAAGTTGTGCAAGTCATCCAATGCATACTCTGCACAATTTAAAGTAACAAGCCATGTGGGTGGGCCTAGCTTCCTTAGCATACAATGTACATCAGTGTGATGTCGAAAACAGAATATTTTTGTAACACGCATGTTTGCCAAGCGATTTGTGATACTTGACTGCAAAACATTATCTTTATCTTTTGAAGCAGTTGGGTAGCAGACATGTTTAAACAAGTTGAGTCTGTTTTTTTCAAAATTAAACTTTATTAGCATTTGCAATATTGCGTTACAAATTCACATGAAACCCTCCTCAGAAAACCAACCCTGCCCCGCCCCTCACACTCCCATGCTCAGCCCCCCCATCCCCTCCTGGCTGCCCCGACCCCCTCTTACCTCATGCAGTAGGTTCCCAGTGACTCCAGAGAATCAAAACTAAGGTTAACATCTTCTTTCGGGCACGACGGTCCAAAGTCTTGAGACCAGTGTTACAGCTTGTCTGTGGCGAGACATATTTTCCTAGCGGGCTCCCAAAATATCCAGTACAACAGCGCAGCAATCCCCTGTGCACTGGGCGGCCTCTCTCCTCCCCACAGCAAGTGCTTCCCCCCTCTCCAATTCGACGCCCATAATTCTCAAAGAAGGGGAGCCATAGCCCTTCAATGTAAGCCCTTTGATTCATCCAGAAGATGTGTAAGGTATTTCATGTCGTCTATCACCTGGATTTTTTCGTCACCCATTCCCTTTCCCCAGGCATGTGCAAATTCTTCCGCCATTGAGCAAGGCAGCATCTAGCAGCGACCAACATAATCTGTAGCATACCCCTCTTCGTTCTCCTCCTCCAACCATACCCCACAGAGGAGAAGCCATGGAGAGAGCTGCATGTGAATCCCGTCGACCCCTTTTATCCATGATAGGACTTCCCTCCAGTATGATTGGACCCTGGAGCACCCCCACCACATGTGGATGTAGTCCCCATTTTCCCAATGGCACTTCCAGCAGTGTGAGTCATACCCATTGGACATCTTGGCTATCACAGCCGGTGGGTAATGCCATCTATGTGTCAGCTTCAGAGCTTGGTGCCTGTACTGCAAGGAGATCCCTGAGTGTGTTGCCTTCCTACACATCCGTGCCCAAAGTGTATCATCTATGTCCTTCCCCACAACCACTCGTCCAGTGAGACCGGAGCCAAGACTGCGTTGTCCATTGGAAACCATTGCTTGTCGGAGGGCTGGTTCAAGTGGTCCACCACGACCCAAAGCTGAGTCACCCATTAATAGATCTCCAGGTCCAGAAACCCAAGCCCCATTTCTCTTTCGGTAAAATCAGTGTCCTATAGGCTACCCTGTGCTTCGTCCCCGCCAAAGGAATTTCAACATAGCTACCCTAACTTCAGCAAAGAAAGATGATGGGATCAGCACCGGTAACATTTGGAATGGAAAAAGAAATTTGGGCAAAACCGTCATTTTAATACAATTCAGACGCACCATCCACAAAAGCCCTAATCTCCCCTACCTCTCCATGTCTTTTCTGACCTCCGACCACAGTGGCAAAAAATGTGTAGTGAAAAGGTCACTGTAGTGGCGCGTTACCTGTATCCCCAGATAACAGAAGGAGGAGTCCTTCACCTAAAACGGCAACCCCCCCGATATATTTCTTTTCCGTCTCCGACAACCCCCCTATCTTGTAGGCTACCTACTTCCCCAGATTAACTTTAAAACCCGATAGCTCCGCATATCACTCCAGGCTTTCCAACAGGGGCGGGGGCACCAACTGCACCACCTTGGTAATGTAAAGGAGGGCATCATACATGAAGAGGCTGACCTTGCATTCCACTACCCCCACCAAGACCCCCCCCTTATCCTCACTTCTGCCCTGACTGCCGCCGCCCACGGCTCCATAACCAATGCGTAGAGTAGTGGAGAGAGTGGACATCCCTGTTGCGTATCCCGCTGCAACGGAAAGGCCTACAACTCATTCCCATTGATCACCACCCTGGCAGACGGCACAGCGTACAGCTCTGCCATCCATTCCCTCCATCTCGGGCCCATTCCTATGGCCGAGAAGACCGCCCCCATAAAGGCCCAATTCACCCGATTGAAGGCCTTCTCAGCATCCAAAGATAGCAGCAGCCCCCCTTCCTCCCTCACCACTGGGGTAGAAAGAACATGCCGGGTCTTTTGCATATTGTCAGCGCTCGGCCTGTGCATCACAAAGCCTGTCTGATCCGGGTGGATCAACCGAGGGAAGCACGTCTCCAATCGGGACGCAAGGACCCTCGCAAAAATGTTTGCGTCTACATTAAGCAGGGATGTAGGCCTATGCCAGGCGCAATTGGATAGATCCTTCCCCGACTTCGGGATAACTGCTAGCAAAGCCCAGAGTAATATCGGTGGGATGGTGCCTTCCCCCACAATAGAGTTAAACAGTTTAACCAAGGGTGCCACCAGTATAGACTGATACTGTTTATAAAAATCCACAGTGATCCCATCCTCCCCCAGGGCTTTACCAGTTTTTAATCTCCTGATCGCCTGCACCACCTCTTCCTGCATCACTTCCCCTTCAAGCAACGTTCTTTCTGCCCCCAAGAGCCTTGGTAGCTTTTGGTCGGCTAGGTAACCCCATACTTCATCCACTGCCGGCTCCATCAGTTTAGCATAGAGCTCCCGATAATAATCTGTGAACCATGCCACAATGTCCTCCCCTCTAGCCACCAAACACCCGTCATTACCCTGCACACTGTCCACTCTCCTCTCCATCCTGCAACCTCTCACTCTATTTGCAAGAAGCATCCCTACCCTGTCACCATGTTCATTGTAGCGTTGTCATGTGTACCTCATCTTCTTTACCACCTCCCCTATTAATATTGTGAGGAGTTCCTGCCTCGTATCCCTGATCTCTCCCAGGATTTTCTCCCTATGCGCGTCCTCCCTGTCCAATTGGGCCCGAATCGTTGTCAGCTCCTCCCAGAGCCTCACCTCGATCAATCCCCTTTCCCTCTTTTTCCACGACCATTCAGCGATGAGGAGTCCCCTGAACATGGTCTTGGCTGCTTCCCATACCACTGCTGTGCCCGTCTCCCCGTTGTCGTTAACCTCAAAACATACCCGCATTTCGTTCCCTAGAAAATCCTGGAATACCTGGTCCCACAGCAGGGTGTTGTTGTACCACCAGCGCAAGTGCCGCTGTGGTATCCGTACCACCCATTCCGCCACCACCAACTCGTGGTCTGACCAAGTGATTGTCTCACCAGTAGGTACCCTTATCTCACCCTCCCACTGCTATGGAACTAGCAGTAATTATATCCTAGTATAGGTCTGATGTGGGGGGGGAACAATGTGCAACCCCCTGAACCGTGAAAGTGACTCCGCCAGACATCGGCCCAGCAGTAATGGTCCCGCAGGAAGTTACGAAAGGATCTGTTCTCTACAGCCGCCCTCGGCCCCACCCCCTTTGCCGACTACCAATCCAGTGTCGCATCAGCCACCAGGTTGAAATCACCCCCCAGAATCGTGGCCCCCTCTGCCCAGTGTGCCATGAAAGTTGGGGGGGACAAACACCCCTGTCCCCCCTAAAATTACGCCCATGAAGCAGGCAAAGTCGTTTTAATGTTTTAATATCAATTGTTTAAAACAGGGAGTTACAACGGACATCAACGGATGTCGCACAGCATATTTCACTCAAATAATTTTATACAAAATTAGTTATATAGTAAAAACTCTATGTGGCGAGTAAGAAAAACCTACGGGGGGTTGGGATAGGCTCAAGGGGAACATCTAAGTATACTTTCTATAAGGGATTGGGTTGTGATTGGGTCTCTACAGTCAGGTTGACAACTTATGCCCACCCCTAGTGCAAGCCATCTTCAACAATTATTTGACACACAGCTCATCATTGGCCATCAAACTATAAGCCTCTTCGTTATATGGCCTTCTAAAATTGGTTGGCACGCTTGTGCCCGTCTGGAACATTCGACTCACTAGCAGCACATAAGCTGGTACCCCAGTTGTCAGTGGGTGGATATTGACCGTGTCTCCCCACCCAATTAGCCCAATATCACCCAACATCACCCATGCCTTCTGCCATGCCGATTGCCTTTGAACTTGGCCTTGCAAAGTATCCTTGCTCCTGGGAATATAGGGGAGTGTGAGCAGGCCCTATCTTATGTCTAGAGCTGTATGCCCAATTTCTATTTCCATCCGTAGCCCACGTGACAGGAGACCGTAATTCAGCTAATTTTCTAGCATTAAATTGTATTAAATGCATAAACCTCTCACGTTCACTGTTTTTCAAGGATAACCAGTTCTTGGCTGCTCCAGCCTTTGACACCAGGCCAGATAGCCTTTCTCTGTCCTTCCTCGATTCCAGCTGCTTTCTTGCTGTGACACAGCTTTCAGCCATCTTCTCCATGGGCTTAAGCTTACTAAAGTTGTGACACTGAAGTCTGGATTCTATATAATGGCGGCACTCCCCGCAATCTATTCACTACTTATAGCTAGCTTCTACGATTACTTAGTCTACTTGCGTTGCTGCACCTGTACAGTTATTAAACGACCTGCATTTTCTGCAGTGCTCTACACACATGTAATCTTCACTTCGCATATGTAAGTTTACTTGATTCTTTACTTCATCATCAGATTTCATAAAGGACATACATTCTCTTCAGCCACTCTTCTCAATGTGTCATGCTCATCTCTTGTGACGTCACCAACTCCTCTTTCTTTCATCTTCATATTCCTTCGGGGACCTCTTCCAAGAGATTGTCATCTCTAAGGGGATATATCAGAAAGGCCTTTCTTAGTGGATACCTTTACTCAAAGACTCTCCGTGGAATGGGCATAACCACTGATGTCATGCATGGCACAATTTCTGGCTTCAAGCATATAAGTAGGAGGGGGGGACGGACTTCCTGCAGAGGCGTTTGGCTGCTCGGCTACAAGTGCAACTGCGCCAGGACCAAACGAGGTCCTCTACTTCCTCCCCAGCACAGTACACTCTGTCCATGACCACCTTCTCCCCTTGCTTCGAGCCCAGGACCATCCCTATTATTTTCTTTATCTTACATTCCAGGCCCACTGGAGTCTCTCCTTCCGATCCTGGAGCCCAAAACAACAGAGGTTATTCCTTCTCTCACGGTTTTCAATATCGTGCACCTTGAGGCACAATTCCTCCTCTCCAGTTCCAGGAAGCGCACGTCTTAGTTTGTGCCTCCAAGTTCCAACCTGCAGTCTGATTAGCCACCACTGCCTCCATTTTGTCTTGCAGGGTGATCACCCTCACTGAAAGGTCTGCTACCTTCGCCCCAATATCAGTCCGCATCCCCCTGATCTCCTCCAGGATAGCCTGAATGTCATTCTTGATTGTGCCACTCTTCTCCGAGCTGGGGTGGGGTCCTCCCTCAACCTTGGCATTCACCATCTCCTCTCCGCGTCTGTAGCGATACTGTGCCAAAGCCCCCTTCCAGCTCATAAACGCAAGGCAGTAACCCATGCTGGATAGGCCCCTCTGCACCACTCCACACCATGCTTACGCTCTGCCCCGCTTTACAGTGTTACCTCTTCTGCACCCCACCCCCACTGCAGGCCTCTGGGTTCCCCTTAACCGGACCTGCATAGTCTTCTGGCTCCGCTCCCCTCTAGTGCCTTCAAGCACCCCTCTGACAGGCCTCACACTGAGCCCCTTATGACTGGAGGGGGGCCACCACATGCAGGCGGGATTTCCATTGCTCCAGCACTATAGAATACTCTTCTCTGCTTGGGGGCGCCTCCACTGCATCACCCTGATGCACAATTCACCACTGCAGGCTGACTGGTGCTCCCTGCTGTGGCCCAGGCTTCCTGCTCTGACTGCAGCCACACGTTTCTCTCCTCAGCTGGGGATACGGAGCTCCTGTGCCCTGTCTGCCAGTACTACACCTCTTCCCCCACTTCAGGACCCTACTTTCAGGGACCCGGGGCACGACAACTCAACGGGCACTCTGCAGTTACCAGGGTAGGGGGCAGAGCACAACGCTTAAGCAGCCATGTTGCCCGTACCCCCAGTGGCACCGAGCCTGTTTTTAATGTGCGTGCAACTCCATGACAGAGTTGCTAGATCACTTTCGAACATGTAGTGGAAAATGTGCTCTACATTTTGTCTGATTCTGGGGTCTTCAGAATACATTTGTAAAGAGGGATATTCTGATGCACTAATTTGTGTGGATCTTTCATCATATCTTCCTCCTTTTCCTGTAGGAAATAGAGGAAAAGAACGTGCTTCTACAATTTTGTCCCATATCATTGGGGATCCTTTAGCTTGATGCATTTCATATGTTTCTAATGCATTTTCAGTGGTGTCCTTGGAGTGTAGTGGGTGAATTGTATACTGGTCTAAAATGGGGCTTCAGTAACAGAATCTAAACATTCAAATTGGCCAGTTGCTGATTTGAATTATTTGGGTGGTTTCTCTTAGGTTTTCCTCTATGTTTATATCTTTGTAGCATTCATTGTTTTCTTTCAGATATTGTAGGGTTTGTCTAACTTTGTTTAAATTGACTAGTTGTTGCCAAAAAGTTTTGACTTTTCTTGGTACACCATGAACTAGTACAATGAAAGATTGATCTATTGGCCATTGTACTCCTAGAGTTTCTACATTTTATTCAAGATCTAATGGCAAATATACTACTTTGCTACGGATGCCTTTTAGTAACTTAGATGGAGGCAATTTGGCTGTTTTTCCGTTGAAGGCATATTATACCTTGAAATTGGTGTATTGTTTGGATTATAATGCTCTCATACAAGTAAAGTTGTTGGAGAGCCTTTGGAAGTGGGAATATTTCTATGTTATAAGTGATGGCACGTGGTGGCATTTGGTAATTGTCAAGCTTTGTATTGCAGTATGTGCAAACTATTGAGGGATCAGTTATTTTGTATTTATTTTCTTCAGTTAAATATAAAGCTAATTGGAACCATTCGGAGTCCTCAGTGTCCTCTATTTTGTAGGCCAGATCTACTATTTTGTGTTCTTTTTATAAAAGGTTCTGTGAGAATACACACATACTTGGTCTGTAGCAGATGTGTTTTGAAACGTAGCTATTCCTTTTTTGTATGCGTTTGTTAGGGGGTTGGGGAGGTTTTTGCTAATGTTCTCTGAAGTTACCGAATTTTCTCAGTCAACTTCAGTTCCAAAGTATTTACTTTGAATGTGCTCTATTTCTCGAAGGAGTTCTTTGGCTTTTCCATGTAGGAGAATGTTATTTAAATGTTGCAGTTCTAGAGCAGAACTTTTTGCATATTATAGTCCATGCACAAGATTCTGTATAGCAGAATGGTGCCTTGCAAACATTTTGATATGGTGGAAGGTGTTTCTGCAAGCAGTTCCTGAAATGCAGGCTAATGAATGCCCTTGAAGTCAAGTGTGGCTGCACACTGGACAAGAGGTCATGTTTTGTAAAGTTTTCATTTTAGTTCTGTCTTTTAGTTTCACATTGTGACTGAGGAATTGTCGTAAAGATTTAAAGGATTGTTAGAGTACATTAGACATTGAGCTGCACGTCCATTTATACACTGGACGGTTTGTTTGGGCAAAAGGAATATTTGGTTGACAGTTTGTTGGGGACTTTTTCTGTAAGGGTTTCCTTTGCCACAATGGTGCCTCCTACCATTTCATACCCTTAGCCATTACGTTCTATGGCAATTGGGTTGTTTTGTTCTTGTTTATAAGCCTCTTCATTGAAATATGGTTCAGTGCTGATTGTGTGAATCCATTCACTTTCACAGAAGTTTGAAAAGGTATCTATATTGACATTGTGCATGATTAATTTAGTTAGTGGTTTCGTTCTGTTTAAAATCAATATAAACAACTTTCTCTTTAGTAGAAACGCGCTGTCAATTAGAGCTTCAGGGATTAGTCTTCTGCAGTAGTTTGTAAGGGTAGATTGTGACTTTTCAGCTGTCTTTATAAGATTGTGAAGAACTCTACGGTGGAACATTGTTTGTAAAATAAATGTTTTGGAATGCTTTACTGTGGCTACTTTTACATTGGTAGATATAGTGTTAGGTTAATTAGTAGGTCTGCTTTTGTTTGTACATCTTTTTATACTTTTAGTTTTTGGAAGAGGCGCCATGCTTTTTTTAGTGGTCACTGGTTTCGTTTTGTTGAGTGAGGTTACTTGCTGTGTTGTTTTAATGTTTTCTATACATTGTTCTAGAGGTGGATGACTATATGGTTTGCTTGTATTCTTATCTGCTCTATTTTTTCTTTGTTTTCTACAGAGTTGCTGTTTAGTAGGGTTTCCTTTCTGTCTGTTGGGAAGAAAGAAAGTTTGGGGTTGAAAGTTGTGGAATGTATGTGCAAGTATTGTGGATGGGTGTGTAGGTGTGATTGTAGAGCTGACGAGTGCTGCGTGATTGTGTAGTGAGATGATAGGTGTAGTTGGGAAGGTTGCAAGAGTAACAGTGTGTGCAGGTGTGATGGGCTTGGGTTAGTGAGTAATGGAGTAGTGGTGTGATTGAATAAGTAGGGACATTATGATGTTTTGAGGAAAACAGTGATTGCTGTAATGGTGGTGTTTAGATGGGAATAGAAAGAACGTGAATGTTGCAATATAATGAGCAAGCGTGAAATACATGTTCATTTGAAAAGAATACTCTAGGCTGGTATATTTTTTTATTTTTTTTATTTGATTTAGTTGAAATTAAACAACTTTTCAAATACAAAAACATTATACAAAACTCTTAGTTCATTCACAGTTTAAACAATTATTACATTCTAAAAAAGAAAAAGAAGAAATATAAAGAATAAAAAAACATAAGAACATACAATAAAACTAGGATTATTTGACTTGGTTGTATACAATCTAAAAACTGTGTTATGGCTTTCATAAGTGCTAATCTCACTGTTGAAAACAGATGTCGCCAGATTTCATCATCACTTTTATCACAGTATATAGAAACCAAGTTCTTAAAGTATAACATTCTCTGAGGAAGCAATTTCGGACATTTTATCATTAGATGTTGCAATGTTTCTTTAGCTGTGATCATTTGGCAAAAATGACAGTAGTTCAAGTCTGATGGGAATTTCTTTCGTCAAATTAAAATTTCTCTGGTTGGCCAAAAATGTAACCTAAACCTTAGAAACTTTTGCCTCAAAGTTTTAGAAGGGCATTTTCGAAACAGGAGGCCATAACCTGCAACTTTTTGTGACCGAACCAGTTGATATCAAAATCTTACAGATAGACCTTTGAATCCAATTCCACTGATACAGTTTCGTCTTGGCGCGAGAGGGATTCTCTAGTAATAAAGCTAGAGTTATGTCAGCTTCAGCCATGGTCTCTAGGACATACTCACGCCATTTCTTTGGAAAACTATTCATGGAAGTTATAAGCTGATGAGCTATTACGCCTAGAATGTTATTAGCCTCAGAGCCCAGTAGACATTTGCGGAAAAGATTACACATACGCCAACTTAGACGAGCGGCCAATGAAAATAGACCTAATTCATGACGAATTAGCCGCAATGGAGTGGAGTTAGGCAATTGCAAATTTGTTTTCCAAAAACGGCCTTCAAGGGTGTTCCATATTTTTATATAAGTGTTTAGTTTCGATTCAGGCTGCTATATAGGGAAAATACATTGTCACAACTAGAAAAATATACATGCTATTTTCCTATAATTGTAAAAGAAAGTTAGTGGGTATATGTGGTAATGGTGAAGTACTTTTAGTAAGCAAGGTTGTTATTTATGAAGGTAGGAGGAGTTGTTGGGAAAAAGAGTTAATAAAGTGTGTTAAGTATGTTGTTAAAACATTTGGAGTATGAGTAGTGCTGTTTGGCACATTTGGCACATTAGAAGGAATAGGGCCAAAATTAGTGTCGGAAAAAGGTGCATAGCTAGGTTATTTTTGTGCTGCAGATTTTAATAGAAGTGCTGTGTTTGGTGTGTGGAAGTGTAATATGTTGGCAGTGCCAACATGATCCATTGCAATATGTAGGTGCTTATGAAGTTTTTTTCTTTGCATTTTGGGAGTTGTAGTTGCACTTTTTCCATTACAGAACTTGAACTACATGTCCCAGAATGTATAGAAGAAACTAGGACGGGCTAAGCACCTACAGATTGGAATGGGTCATGTACTGTCAAGATGTTAAACTTCCACACACTAAGTGTCAATTACAAATGTTGTACAGAGGTTTTGCATCTGCCTTTTCTTTGGTTTACAAAGAAGTTACACTCAGTGCTGCTGTAAATCTATACTTGCATTTCTTAACTTTTGTGAAAATACTCCTATCAAGAAATATTTGTGAAAGCGCAGCATTTGCCATTTTTCATTTTATACAAATGTAACACTTTTGAATGTTGCAGTCCATGCATGGTTATTTCTTTGGCATTCTGGGACTTGTAGTCCGAGTTGTGTAATGGGAGAAGTGGCATTACAAGTCACAGAATGCAAAAAAAGAAATCAAGACTTGATAAGCAGCTATAGTTTAGAATGGGTCATGTTGACAAGTATGCATGTACTGCCAACATATTAAACTGTTACACACAAAGTGGCACTTAAAAATGGTGACAAATCTTTTCTATCTGCTTTTTCTTTCTTTTATAGAAATGTTCAGTGCTGCTATAAATGCACATATGTATTTTGTTAATTTCATGAAAATGCTGCTAAAAAGAAACATTTTTAAACGCACAGCATTGTAAGTAACTGCCACTTAATGTGAGGAGGTGCTGAATGCTGCAATACATGTCATTTGCTAGAGTGGTTAAAAAAGAGAATATGAGTATTGAGAAGCTTACTACAGGGTAAGTGGCAGGAATCCTGTACATATACATTTGTAAAACAGTTTAACAGAATACTTAATATAAGCATACCTGTACTATGTCTTGTTAGGTGCAGATATTGCTGAATCTGCAAATAGAAATCTTGGAGTTTCACCGTAGTTTATGGTGCAGGTAGCTGTGAGTAACAGGATACATGTACTCAGAGTTCAGGAGTACATATGAAGAGTTGTACTGAGATGACAGGGTTACATGCAGAGTTTTTGGATGTGATTGGTGGATGGACATGTGACTGTTAGAAAGCAGCCAATGAGGGAGTGTTAGAAACATGAAAATAGAAAGGGTAAAAGGGCTGCCCTGTTTGGAGGTATCTGTGGTCACTGCGGTAGTCTGCAGACACCGCACCTGCCATCCAGGTCTTTTAAGAATGCTTGGCAAGGAAAGGGGGCTGCGGAGACCGCGGACATCGGGGGATAAGCCAATCAGGTTTCCTGGGTGTGGTGTACAGGAAGAAAGGGTAGCAGGAGTTTTGCTTGGTGGGTGCACTGAAGACGGCTATGGCTATGTGTTTGAGGAAGCAGAGTGTATGGATCCTGGGAGGCTCTTGGATCCATTGGCTGAAGGTGTATTCTGAGCAGTGTGGATTGTCTGAGAATCTTGAATTCATGAATTTCAAATTCATGGTATGGAGTTCGAGAAATGAAGTGGGTGGAACTTCTCCCGTTTTGTGAGAATATGGTTACTTGAAATATCCACACATCATTTTAGTGTGGAGGCAACGGTTTGGGCTAGGTTTCCGGAATTGCATTACAGTTTGCAATGAATGATACATTTGGAAAGTTGATGGAACTGTTTGCACATTCTAAAATTATTTTTTCTTGGATAGCTCAGAGACAAAATGTGGATGCGTTTGAATTTATTTTGTCAACAAATTGAGAAAGCAAATCGGAATGTGAACAAAGTTGTATGTGCCTTTTTGCGGGATGTTGGCATGACATCTTTTCATAATGAAAGTATAACATTTCATAATGGGAACATTTTTCAAAGAGTTGGAGTCCATCTAACTGTTGTGGGCAATCAGATTTTTCTTAAAAATTTTCTAAATGCATTGAAGCAGTTTCTGTGAACACAAAATATGGATTCAAGTATTCTTTAGAAATTGAATTAAACAAAAAGCAGAAAAAAATTAGAAGCACTTTTTTGTGAAAGTTACAAAAAATAATTAAGTACTGTAGAATATTTGTTAGTTTAGTACATAAAATGAAATAATCCAGAAAATATATAAAAGTCATAAAGAGAAAAAAAGGTTATTTTAAGAGCCACAATTTTTTAACGAAAAACAATAAAAAAATGTTCCTTCCCCACCCAACGCCGGGAAGTTTGCGGGTGTCTGCGGACTACCGCGCTGTCTGCAGACTATGTAGTAGGCAAGGGGGCCTGTGGTATTGTTTTCAATTCTATTTTTTAACAGTGAAAGGTGGCTCCTGCAAGAACCTTTTTTTGTGTTTTGTGAGTTGGATTTGTTGGCTTTTTTCCCCTGGAAAGGCACGGTAAGGTGGGGGAGGGAATGGAGGGAAGGGGCACCAACCACAGAGGCAGAGGGGCAGGTGGACAGAGGAAGATGTTGGGGGGGGCCTTAAATTTAGAGTAGGCGGCAGTGTTTCTTGTGCTCCTTGACCACAGCGTTGAAAGCACTTTGAAATTGCTCCCCCCCTGCATATTGGTGCTTTGCAGTACAAACAGAGTACTATGAATCTCGAAGTGTAAGGATCAACAGTGTTCTGAATAGCCTGGGAGGCCGCCGGGATCTTCTGCCCCAGAGGAGTATTTTGTGTGGTGGCAGGAGCGGGTGGAGGAAAATGGGGTAGAGGTTGTCAACCTGCTTCTCCATGAGAAAGCAACAGCCTTTCTCAGAGCACCCGAGTGTTTGGATCTGGTGTGGCGGCACATGGAGGTGGTCCCGAGGAGTACAGTCCCAGCTTTTACGTGACTGAGTATGTCTGCGCCCTCAGTGCATCTAACCTTTGCTGCCCGAGCCTTTGGTACACCCCCAACAGTGGTAAAACAACACCACACCTAGGACTCATGTCAGGCGCTGGAGGTAGGCACTTCCTCTACCTCATCTTCGTCTTCCTCCTCTTATGCATCCTCACGCCTGTTCCTCTTTCCAGGCCCTCCAGGTTGTTGTGGTGGTAGTGGCCCCTGGGGAGGAGGCATGGCCATGACGGATGCCATTGATGCACTTAAAGGTGCTTTGCAAAGCAGGTGTCTCTCCTGATGATCTATCCTGGATAGCTAGATTGACTGGTGAAGTAATGGGTGGATCCCTTCAGAGGAACCGTCTGCGGACTGTGTGACTGTTCCCAGACTACTGAGTCACAAATAGGCCTTGTAAAGTTGTAAAAAGTGCCAGATCAACTAAGATTGGGTCTACGAGTTCTGGAAGAGTAAATGTTCAACTAGAAACACCCCAGATTGGCCGCAAATTCATTTTCAAACTGTCCGCGGAGCACGGACACTATTCAAGGGCAGTGCCTCACGCCGCATGGGTGCAGTCACATGATGATGTCCGGGGACATCTGCAGCGCTGATGGCCGTCTGCAGACACCATTCGGGTAGGAGTGCTGGGCGCATGCGTATGGGTGTCCGCAAACGGGTGCGCTGTCCGCAGACTAATTAAAAGTGCCTCTTATAAGTGCCTCTTGCTGGGCGATTGCAACAACACCCCCACGGCAGAGGGGCCGGATAGAGGTGCATAGAATAAGGCATTTAAGGAGGGGTATGTAATAGGTGACGGGGGAAGGTGCCTCCCCTCATCAGGCAGGGTCGGCTGGATCCTGGGGGCTACAGCAGTCTGGCAACCCTGAACAGTGTGGCAGGAAGGAACGCAGGGGAGTGCAAAGTGGTACCGGCAGCAAGTGCTACCTGGGCAAATTGAAACTGCAAGTGAAACTAGAGAAAGAGAGCCACCGTGTCGGCGGGTTGGACTGAACAGCGGCCTGCAACAGGGGGCTTGCCTGATGCTGGGAATCAAAGGTAAAGGCACTGCCAGCAACTGATTGCAAACGGTGGCGGGCTGCAACGGTCCCATCCAATGGTGCTGGGCTAGGGAGCCCAATCCTCAGGATCATCACTGCAAAGCGCAGGAATGTCCGAGCAACCTGGAATGCGAGGCTGGTGTCCCTTCCCCTAGAATGGCTGCTTCAAAGGCTGATATAGAAGCCTACTTTCAAGAGTTCCAAGACAAACTCACGACGACATTCTAAGCACAATTTGCGTCATTCATGGGGGAAGAGAAGCAATCCATCATAGACATGCAGAGAGACATCACAGCCCTGGAGGAACGAATGGACACGACTGAAAGGGCTCTTCAAGAAGTGGCAGAGACCACTCGTAAAATGGATCTAGCCTTGGAAGAACTCGCAAGGGTAACCCATAATATGGAACTGTAGTGCGAAGATCTGGAAAACAGGTCTCGCAGATCAAACATACGCATCCGGAATCTGTCGGAAGCAATTGGTGATGCAGATCTGAAATCCACGGCCATACAGATCTCTGATCTTTTGGGGGACGAGGGGACTGCAGACATCCCGCTTGACGGAATCCACAGGACGGGCCCCAAATGGCAAGAACCGGGCGTGCAATCGAGAGATATAGTGGTTGCATTAGCAAGATACCCCCAAAAAGAAGCCATCCTAATGCAGCATGCCTAGCGGAACCAATCACATTCAACAGAGCAGAAATACGCCTGTATCAAGATGTAGCACATGCGACTCTCCAGAAGAGAAAGAAATGGGGCCAGTGGTAAGAGAGCTCCGCTCCAGGCCAAGAACATCAAATACAAGTGGACATTCCCCTTTGGGCTTCTCTTCCAGTGGGAGGGTCGACAACACAGAATTACAACAAGGGAGGAAGAGTCACAGCTTCTGCATATTGAGGAAGAAGATGATCGCCCTAAGGCAACACCCCAAGCCATGGGAATGGACGCCAGCAAAGATGAACTG
Source organism: Ambystoma mexicanum (assembly GCF_040938575.1). Classification (NCBI taxonomy): domain Eukaryota; kingdom Metazoa; phylum Chordata; class Amphibia; order Caudata; family Ambystomatidae; genus Ambystoma; species Ambystoma mexicanum. Next base: position 878,393,885 of record NC_090924.1, on the reverse strand, counting down.
TAGGCAATCCCATTTGTAGGGCCTGCAGCCTTTGGAACGCCAAGGGGGGGATACAAGGAGCAGCACCAGCAGTAAGCAGCTAACGTAATTTTGGGATAATGGGCAACATTCGTCTGGGTCGCAGAATGCTCAAACATTAGGCCCTCAGGGACGGAGGCCTCAGGCGGACAACCGACTTGTAATCATGATGGGGACTTTAGGACAACCCACAAGTTGGCCCTGGAAGGTTATGCTAGTCCAACTCCTGGGCCCTGGGATCACATGGGTATTGTGATTCGCACCCTTTAAGGGCGGTGGGAAGTTTGGTTGCCAGGCAGTTCAGGGGGGTAGCGGGGGTCCAAGTTGGGGTGGGACTCCCACAACAGTGAATTCCAGGTTAAAACCTCTAAGGTACCCGAGATATAGATCATAATGGTCAAGTTGCTCACACTTAACGTAGGGGGACTAAACACCCCAGTGAAAAGGGAAAAAATTGAAAGGTAGCTAGCACATCACACACCAGATATTGTGGCACTCCAGGAAACCCATATCAAGCAAGCTCAGGCAGTACCCGCAGATACTGCAAGCAAACGCACAGGGTAAAGTGGTGGGGATCCTAATAGCCATAAAGCAGGTTCTGGCAGTGCAAATTATAAGGATAAGGAGGGGAGGTAGCTATTCTTCCATCTCCATATGTTATGTTACGTTATGTTACTTTGCATTATATAGCGCTTTATGTACCATTGGTATAGTCTCAAGGCACTGGTAGGATGAACGCCCTCGGGAACCGAAGTTCAAGTCAGTAGAGAGAGTAGAGGGAGTCAAAAAGGTGCATGTGAGCACCGGATATGTGTGCAGCTGGTGTGGCATTTGTGTGATAGCTGCTTCTTAGCGGTAGGTGTGGTGGTTGAGAGATCAGGAGTATGTTTTTGTTCTGGCAGGTTGTAATCCAGACCGATTCTGGCTGCATTAGGCCTGAGGAGAACGCCTAGGCTGGGGGGGGTGTTAGCAGCAGTGTTTAGTTAGGGTGATGGGGAGCATGAGGCAGATGATGGTATGAGAACAGGTATACCGAATGGTGTCATAGTATCGCTGTGTTCTATTTGAGTGGTGGTGTAAAGAAGAGAGTAAGCGTGGAGATGTGAATATGGTGGTTTACCTTAGGTGCTTGAGATTGAGCCCACTGCAATAGTTCCATGTACTCCATCCGTTCCATGTACTCTGACTGTTCCGTGCATTACGACCGTATCAAGCACTCAGACCGTTCCTTACAATGCTCTTTCAGACGTTCCATGCCCTCCAAACCATTCCATGTATGTCACGTCATTCTATGCACTCCAATCCGTTCGATGTACTTCAATCCGTTCCATGCACTCCAATCTGTTCCATGCACTCCAATCCGTTCTATGTACTTCAACCAGTTTATGCACTCCAACCGTTTTATGCACTGCTCGTTTCATTCATTCTACCCACGTTATCCTTTCACCATGCATCTTCCATCCACATACGTCATATTCACACTGCTCAATTCATTCGTTCTACCCATGTTATCCTTACTCCATGCATCATCCATCCACATACGTCATCTTCACACGTTTTATCCACTTAACTGGTTCCATCCATTTCACACGTTCCATCCACTTGACCCGTTCCACCCACTTCACTAGTTCCACCCACTTCACCAGTTCCACCCACTTCACCCGTTCATTCACCTACTTCATCCCTTCTACCATTTTAGCTACAACACCAGATGATAATTGTTCACTCTTTCTATGATTAACAGTACCATGGAAGGACCTTCTGAAAGCAGTTATTACACAGATACGCTATAGGGTAAACCTTCTAAATGCAACTTTCAAATGCAATTATGACATAGATAAGCTATAGGGCAGACTTTGTAAATGCAGTTATGCCAAAGATAAGCTATATAGGGCAGCCTTTCTAGACTTTGGCACAGTGACGTTATTACGGACACTATCTAGATTCCGCTATGCCAAAGTGATGTTGTTATATATACTTCTAAATTCAACTTTGCACAGAGAGGATATTAGGCACACTTCTAAGTTCAACTTTACACAGAGAGGATATTAGGCACACTTCTAACTTCAGCCAATGCACGCTAGTAGGTACACTTCTGAATTCAGCTTTGCACAGAGAGGATATTAGGCACACTTGTAAATTCAACTTTGCACAGTGAGGATATTAGGCACACTTCTACGTTCAACTTTACACAAAGAGGATTAGGCACACTTCTAAATTCAACCAATGCACGCTACTAGGCACACTTCTAAATTCAGCCAATGCACGTTAGTAGGCACACTTCTAAATTCAACCAATGCACGCTAGTAGGCACACTTCTGAATTCAACTGCACAAGAGAGGATATTAGGCACACTTCTAAATTCAACCAATGCACGCTAGTAGGCACACTTTTAAATTAGACTTTACACAGAGAGGATATTAGGCACACTTCTAACTTCAGCCAATGCATGCTAGTAGGCACACTTCTGAATTCAGCTTTCCACGGTGAAGATATTAGGCACACTTCTAAGTTCAACCAATGCACGCTAGTAGGCACACTTCTAAATTAGACTTTACACAGTGAGGATATTAGGCACACTTCTAAATTCAGCCAATGTATGCTAGTAGGCACACTTCCAAATTCAACTGCACAAGAGAGGATATTAGGCACACTTCTAAATTCAGCCAATGTATGCTAATAGGCACACTTCTAAATTCAACTGCACAAGAGAGGATATTAGGCACACTTCTAAATTCAACCAATGCATGCTAGTAGGCACACTTCTAAATTCAACTTTACACGGAGAGGATATTAGGCACACTTCCAACTTGAGCCAATGGACGCTAGTAGGCACACTTTCTGTATTCAACTTTGCACAGTGAGGATATTAGGCACACTTCTAAGTTCAACTTTACACAGAGAGGATATTAGGTAGAGTTTCTAAATGCAAGCTAGACCGCAGATGGAAAAGATTACAACAGTTTAGCTTACGGGGTTGAGTGGTAGGGTAGTATGGCATGAAGTAATTGCTTCAGTCCCTGCCCTTGCCACACTTACTTATTGTTGGCTTCTTGCTTCTCCTGCGGATACCTGCAGAAACGTAGAGAGTCAATGATACTGACGATTGCATCAATATTTGCCCCAAACTAAGGACAAGACGGCTTCCTGTGGGCGGTCCTCACTGATTTGGAATTGTTTAGCCAGGTGGAGATACTGGTTATGGGGGACTTTAACCTAGCCTGGGACCCTCGAAGACATAGGAGCACAAAGCAAGAACATGGTCATGCCCCACCATCGGCCGCCCTTAAAATGAAAATGGAGCACCTAGCAATACAAGATGTATGGCTATCACTGAAGGGGTCGGAATCAGGCTTTACCTTTTACTCCCAGGTACACCTCTCCTTCTCCTGTATAGATTATATATGGTCCTCCACCACGCTTATGGACTGGATAACACAGGTAGACCTCCACACTATTGCACTCTCGGACCACGCCCCCATCTCAAGGACACTTAATCTTCAGGGGAACAAGCGGGGGCTTTGTAGTTGGGGTTTTCCCAGAGAGGTACTTCTAGATGCAGTCAAGAGGGGGGACCTGGAGAGCAAAATCAGGGAGCTGTTTGCGCATAATTCTGATCCGGGGCAAATCCAGCCATATCACCCAAACAATGGAGGAAGCCAAAATGATTCTATTTCCCAAGCCGTCTAAGGACCCAGCACAATGAGGGTCCTACCGGCCCATCGCCTTGATAAATCTGGAGCCAAAACTATATACAAAGATTCTAGCTAATAGACTGGAAGCCCTCCTGCCACAACTAACCCATCCGGATCAAGCCAGATGTATTCAACACAGGCAGACCCATGACAACATTCAGAGGGCATGTCATATCATAGAAAAGATCCAACGGAAAGGGGACCCAGCTATTCTCCTCTCGTTGGACGCCGAGAAGGCATTTGACCGGGTCGAGTGGTCATTCCTCTTCAAAACTATGGAGACAATGGGGTTTGGGTCGGAATTCCAGAAACAAAGTCTGAGCAAACTACTACAATCCAGTTGCCCACCTGCTGATAAACTGAGATCTCTCCCAACCAATTCCATTGGAAAGGGGGATTAAACAAGGCTGCCTGTCCCCCCGCTCCTATGCACCATTCACTCTAGAATTGGCAGTCAGCCCAGCAGAGCCCACGTACGAACACTGGAAAGCAAGGGCTGCACCGGGTGAATGAAGCGCTCTTCCCACGCAGTTAAGGGGATAAGCAGTCAACGCGCGCAACGGTAGCCTGGCAGGAAGCTATATTACAGAAGATCACCCTACAGAGGCTAATTGCACGGACCGGAGAAAAGGGCCCGTGTCGGCTGAGCGAGACACCTCTCCCCCGCACAGCAAAGAAGACAAACGGTGAATACATGCAGTGGTAGCCCAGTAAGAACCTACACCGTGGACGGGGGTAAAGGCGGACACAGAGCGAGACCGTGAAACCTGCCTTTTGGAAGCAGAGATAAGAAACGGAATAGAAAGTGGGATGCGAGATCCACCTCACCCTCCCCCCGCCCCCGAGACTCGGAACAGCAGCGCTCAAGCCCAAAAAGTATTCATCACAGCCTAACGGCCCAGTGAATACAGAAAGCTGCGACCCGGCGGGAGAGCCAAAGTGAGTGGAGGGGGTACAGATCCAGAAATTAACAGGCCACCCGGAGGGGAGAGGAAAACATATAGAAACAAAGGGAAACAAGTGCCCCAGGGTGAACACTCTACAACACTCTGCAACCACATAAAAAATAACTGTAAAATCACTGGTAGTTGTCCAGTGTGGGAACCTTCTTCAGCAACAAAGTAAGGAACTGCAGTGGGGAAATCATAGCGAGTTGGGGAGACGCAGAGATATGACTGCAAGGCTATAAACAGAGAAGCCCAGCAGCTAACAGCCTAACCAGGAGGGGGAGAAAACACACTGAAAGAAGGACGGACAAGAGCCCCAACGCTTGCACCCCCCCTTGCTGACCTCTCCTGCGGAAGAGAGGGGAAGTGAGACCTGAAGTGAAATGGAAACCATCATCCAAAAAACTAAAAAAAAGAAAGTAGGGAGCCAAAAGAGGGGGTGAAACCTGAAAGGTCAGAATGGCAAAGCCCTTCAACAAACTGAAAGGCCCTCCCTCGGGCGACATCAAGACCATGATGCAGAACCAGGACTTTGCAAGGAGACAGCAACAGACTACGGCACAAATTCACTCACCCGTGAGTTCCCAGATGTGCCTAGAGGGGGAGAACCCACACACGAGGTGTTCAGATCTGCAGGAAATGCTTGCTGAGATAAAGAAGGAAATACAGGACTGTAATATTAGCCTCACCAAGTCCATCACAGATCTAAATAAGCAAGTGTTGGCCATTGAGAACAGGGTGGAAGAGACGGAGACGACACTCTGCGAGCAAGGATATGAGCAAGGAGAACCAGCCAAGCGAATGGACTCATTTGGGCAACAAATGGAATGGGTTGGAGCAAGGCAAGAGGACAGTGAAAATAGATCTCAAAGGAATAATAGAAGACTTAGGGGCACACCAACAATGGACCTGGAAGCCGAATTACATGATTATGTTCAGGCACTATTTCAACAGGTGCTGGGAGACTCAGAGGGCGAGAAAGTAATGCTGGACAGAACGCTTATAATATACAACGCCTATCAGCAAAAGAAAAACCTGGTGCCGGATGTACTCACAAGCGTGCACTTCTTTCGAGCGAAGGAACAGATTATGAAAGCTTCACGAAGAATAGAACCAATCAGGTTCCCGGGACTCACATATCACTCTCTATCAGGATATGGCCCAAGCTACATTGTTGAGACGAAAGAGGCTTTGGGGTAGTCACAAGCTGGTTACAAGACAAAGAGGTCTGTTACCGATGGACTTTTCCGTGTGGACTTCGATTCGAATATCAGGGTAAGACATATAGCATTGCAAAGGTGGAGGAAATGGCAGACCTGATAAATAAGGATGACGACCCACGTTCAAAAAACCAATCGCCGGAGAGAGAGTCTGAAAAACGCCCAGGCCGCACAACTAGGAAGGAAGAATGGTGACAGGGGCGTCCTTACCCGAAAGGAAGGCGGAAAGGTCTAAAGCATAATACTAACACTTGAAGAGGACTTTAAGGTGAGATGTAGGATAAACATAAGCATGACAGAGTTTCTAGGGGAAAAGGAAGAAGAAATAAAGAACTTAGAAGGATCTGGGGGTCCACAGTTGGTAAGGGGGGAGGGCGACAGGAGGAGGCGGGGTCGGATAGAGACCCTGATTGGTTCATCCACCAGGAATAGGTGTTACAACTGGTGGAATATGCACATGAATCATAAGTTGGGGATGGGGGGGGGCGTGGCTACAAGGGCCATGTAGGAGGACGTGATCTGGAAGAGCTCCCGAGATCCTGAAATGATCCTGGCGGAATAGTACATAACGACGTGCCTACAACTGCTAACAAAACACGCATGTCGGTGTGTGAACGGTCTGACCGCGCTTGGTGAACTTTTGGAAGGCGTGGGAGGAACGGCGGTGGAGTTTTGTGCGAAAAAGATAAGGAGCGCCGGAGACGAAAGACGACACAAAATGGCTGACCAACGACCGGAACAAAGGAAGGAGCAGGCCGCACGATGATCGAGCGATTGAGGCATACTGTGTGCGCATTTGTAACTTGTGCAGAACACAGGTCCTCTGGGTCATGTCTAGTAGAACGGTGAGGCCGAAGGTGAAGCATCCCACCTTGGACGACTTCGCTAAGACGTCCCCTGGTCCGGAAAATTCCAAGAGTAAGGACAAGTCGCCTACAGGCGGCATGACGGCGACGTGTACCAACCAAGAGGTCCTAGCTGCGATTGCGGACTTAAAGGCGGCCTGGGAAGCTAAACTTGAACTGGCCGTAACTGAGCTGAAAACGGCATTGGACCTTCAGGTCGGTGAGGTGCAGGAGGAAGTGAATCTACTCCGGCAGGATGTCAGGGCCTTGGCGGAGCGCAAGGAGACCCTCGAGAAAGAGGTGAGCCCGAATACCGCGGATTGTGCCTCCCATAAGGCCGAATTGCATGCCCTGGTACAGAGAGTGGGCAACTTGGAGAGCAGAGCGGAGGATGCGGGAGGACGCGCTCGACGAAACAACATTCGCATCGTGGGCCTGCCGGAGGGATCGGAGGGCCACGATCCTACGGAGTTCATTGAGTCTATGCTGCTGCAGGAGATACCCGGAAGAGCCTTATCTCAAGGATTTGCGGTGGAACGTGCGCATAGAGCTCTAACAAGGAGGCCGCCGCCAGGAAACCCGCATAGGCCAGTAATAGCCAAAATCCTTAATTACCGGGGCCGGGAGAGGATATTGGAACACTTCCGCAAGGGAGGAACGATTACACGAGGAGCGGCAAACATCACGGCCTACCCGGACTATACCCTGACTGTGCAGCGTAGCCGCATGAACTTTGGGACGGTAAAGCGGAGATTGAGAGAGGCGGGCCATAAATACATGTTGCTGTATCCGGCAAAATTGAAAGTTTTTCATAAACACAAAACTTTGTTTTTTGAGACTCCGGAGGACGCCATGGGATGGCTCGACGCACAGGGATGTCCCCAGGAGCCTGACGTTCGGACGGGATGAGGAGATGGAAGAGATAAGTAGTGCACAAGGAGGGTGCCACAAGATGGCGCGGTATAGATCCATGGGACTTGATTATAGTCATTTGCGCGGCCTTCGGGAGAGAAGGTCAGACTGTTGCACAAGATATTATGAGCACTGTTACCATCACTGTATTTAGGGGAGCCTTGCAGAGCGGATCTCTTTACCCCACTTAGTAACTTTAGTTAAGTGGCCATTAGGGCGACTTCACCCTACTGAGCTCTGGGCATTGTTTGGTGCTTGCAGGGCTAGATGTGGGGGTGCCTGAGTTCCGAGGATGGAGCTGGGCAGCAGTTGGGGTGTGTGGTGTTGGGGAAGGGATGGGTAGTGGGTGGGGAGGGAAGCAGGGAATTTGTGGTGTATATAGTTATGGGGAGTTTGAGTTTGTACAAGAAGCTACAAGTAAAAGTCAGAGGGCTGTATCTGTATCGCATGGGCAAGTGGGATTCGCTACACGGAAGGGGGGAGGACACTCATGAGCTATGGGGGACCTTAAGATCGTAACGTGGAATGTCAGGGGACTCAATAGTTACTTAAAGAGGAACAAAGTCATGATGTATTTGAAAAGCCAGAAGATTGATATTGCACTGTTGCAAGAGACGCATCTGACCCGGCAAAAGTTGGAACTGGTGGGGAAGAAGTGGAGAGGTACTGTAGTGGGCTCTCCGTATTCTGCCTACGCTAGGGGAGTGTTGGTCTGGGTGGCACCGCACGTTCCGCTCCAATTTACACAAGAGGTGGTGGATACGGAGGGGAGGTTAGTCATATTGAAGGCACTGGTGGAGAATAGGGAGGTGTGCATTATAAATACGTATGCCCCCAATCAAAATACGGCGGCATATTTTAGGACTCTGTGTACCAACCTGGGTGCGTGTATGGGGGGAGCGGTTATTTGGGGAGGGGATTTTAACTGCGTGCTCAACCCCAAGGTAGACAGATCTGATGATAAGATTGATAGGCCCACCCCAGCGGCCAGGGCATTGCAGACACTGCTCGACGACTTCGGGCTGGCAGATGTTTGGAGGCTGAAACATATGAAACACTGTACTCGCATTAGTCAGCCCCGCAACAACTGCATACAAGACTTAATTATTTTTTTGCCACGCCAGATGTGGTGATAGAGACCACCCAAATAGACTACAAAGCGAGGGTCCTGTCGGACCACTCTGGTTCTGGGCTGGCAGTACTGCCGCCCCAGAGCGCAGATACCAACGTGGTGCCTCCGGGCTGAGGCGCTCAGGGACCCGGTCTTCAAAGAGGATATCAGGGATGAGATCACACATTATTTCGAGGAAAACACTGGCAGTGTGGATTCAGCGGGCACGCTCTGGGAAGCCTTTAAGGTGGTATTGCGGGGTGCTGCTATTGCTAAATCAAAGGGCCTACAGGGTGGGGTCCTAATGGAGTTAGGGGAAGCTGAAGGTGAACTGGAACGGGAAATCAATAGGGCAGGAGGGGATGCGGAACTAGTACTCAAACTGCAGCAGCGGTGTGCAGAGCTTTGGGAAAGGCTCTGCAACCTTAACTATAAGAAGTATGTTGAGAGACAACATGCAGGTGGGGATAACACCTGCCGTCTTTTGGCGTGGTTATATAAGTGCGAAACCCCTCACCCCGATTAGGACAATAACCAGAGAGGATGGGGAGGTAGCGGACACCCAAGAGGGAGTCAATGAGGCATTCTCAGACTATTACAGGGCATTATATGAGGACAAAGGGGGGGCAATCGAGAGGAGATAAGAGAAACTTTAAGAGACATGGAATTACCGAAGATTAGTGCCGAAGAAAGGGAGGAGCTGGATGCACCGATTACTCTAGAGGAATTGGAGGAGGTGGTGAAGCAGTTGCCCACCTGTAAGACCCCGGGTGCGGACGGACTCCCTAGCCAGTTTTATAAAGCATATAGAGAGGAGGTACTCCCCCACCCACCCATGCTAGAAATGCTCAATGAGTCTTTTGAGGTGGGCAGGCTGCCGGAATCGCTTAGAGAAGCAATAATTATACCGCTTCCTAAGCCCAACAAGCCAGGGCATAGCTGCGGCTCCTATAGGCCTTTGTCAATGTTGACCCAGGACGGCAAGATATTGACGGCGGTCCTGGCCAATAGGCTGCGTAGAGTTATTAGTAAACTGATACACCCGGACCAGACAGATTATGTCCCCAACAGGAATATAGCCCACAACCATAGGCGACTCCACCGGGTGATTGAAGAGGGGAACAAGAGCGAGGGTGAAATGGCGGTTGTGTCACTAGATGCAGTCAAAGCTTTCGATTCAGTGAGGTGGCCATGGTTGCTGGAGGCCCTGAGGGAATACGGGATGGGGCCGGGCTATGTTAGGTGGGCGAAATTGCTGTACAGTGAACCGCTGGCTAGGGTACGCACAGGATCGGTGATATCCGAGAGATGGCAACTTAGCAGAGGCACCAGACAAGGGTGCCCTGGTCCCCGATGTTATATATTCTGGCCCTGGAGCCCCTAGCAGTGTACCTTAGACAACAATATGACATGATAGGCATTGAGGTGGGGGGAGAGAAACGCCTAATATCCTTATATGCTGACGATTTGCTATTATATCTGAAATATCCGGAGGAAAATCTTCAATATATTCTAGAGGTAATGGAAAGGTATGCAGAACTGTCCGGCATAGCGGTGAACCCCCAAAAATCGAGCATGTTCCCATTGGGTAGCTACAGAGGAACCCCTCTGGAGCGGTTGCCAGTGTTGTCGGTACCATGGGCGGTTGGCTCCTTCCGCTACCTCGGAATAGATGTGTATCACACGGTAGAGGAGGAACATTTGCATAATACCGAGGTGGCTGTGGGAAAAATCTGTATAAGTATGAAGTTTTGGGAGAAGTTGCCGCTGGCGATGATGGGACGGGGGGCGATGCTCAAAATGGTGGTCCTGCCCAGCCTCTTACATTTTTTCAGCAATATTCTGTACATGATACCTAAAAAGTTTTTTGACAAGCTGAATAGTATGTGCAGAGACTTCCTATGGCATGGCATTCGGAATAGAGTGGCGCTATGGAAGTTGCAGAACTTCTATGAAAGAGGGGGTATTAAGCTGCCAAATTTTGAGGCCTATTATGTAGCTGGCCAGTTGCAATATGTGGTCAAATGGCTCTCTGATGAGGTAACTCCTGAATTTAGGCTGTTTGTACAGGACTGTACTCCGTTTTACCTAAAGGAAATTTATTGGTTGCTTAGACTTGAAATGAAGGAACGCCCGGGTATGATGTTGCTTGGGTGGAAGATGTGGCGTAGAGTATGTCGACTGATGGAGAACCCGTACCCGTGTTCCCCGCAAGTGCCGCTGGTGGCCTTGGCAGGGGAAGACAAACAACTAAGAATGATAATCAGGACCTACTGGGAGTCGGTCGGGCTGGTTACATTGGGAGATGTCTGGCAAGAGGGGGTCATTAAGGATTTTGAAGAATTAGGGGAAGAGGCAGGCTTGCATAGAGGCCAATATGTCACAAATCTGAGGCTAGTGCAGATTATTCGTAAAACCTGGCCTGTGGCTGCATTGGCGGAGGAGCCAGACGCCACCATGGGGACAATATATGACATGTCAGAAGGAGGGCACGAGATCTCTAGACTGTATGAGATGGTGATGACCCGGGTAGGGAAGGATTTGACGCATTTGAGGCTGGATTGGGAAACCGAGGTGGGAGCACAGATGACCGATGGGATGTGGGAGCGTGCTATGGGATACCACAAGAAGGTGTCCATAAATGCCAGATTACAACAAATACAGTTGTACATAACGCACAGAGCCTACATGACCCCGATGAGAATATTGAAGTTTGTAAATGCGGGTCGACAAGCGTGCCCAAAATGCGATAAGGAAGATGCTGATATGACACACATGTTTTGGTCTTGCCCAGTGATTGAGAGTTTTTGGGGGGAAGTGGCACAAAAACAAGCAGACAAAGGGGTCACGCTCAATATAGATACGGCCTGGGCCTGCCTGTTGGGAGGGTTTCCCAGACCACGGAATACTAAACATGTTGGGAAACTGAAGGACTTGGCATATGTGCTTGCAAAACGAAGGATTGCCATGGGCTGGAAGCAGTGCCATAAGCCACTGGTCGAGGTATGGTGGCGGGATTTGCAAAAATGGGCGGAGGCTGAAACGGTGGTATGGCAGGAGGCATATAGCAAGTGTGGGGAAGAAGTGAGTACCTTGCTAGCATGGACAGTGTTAATAACAGGACTGTTTGGCACAATGACGGATTCTGCAGTCTCAGAAGAAAGCGATACCCTGCCACCCACACGCAGCAGATACGGAATGAGGAAGATAAACAAGCTCTTGAGGGGGGAGGGATTGGGGGTGCAGTGGTGTTCATTTATTGATGTTCATGTGTTTGTTGCAAATAACGCTGCTAGTTTGGTTTGTATTGTTTGTTTGGTTTAAAAAATAATAAAAACCGTTTAAAAAAAATAATAATCATAAGTTGGGGATGTTGAGGGGTGTTTCGGGTTGAATTACTTACTGTTTTTTAGGAGATAGTTATATGGCTCAGATCTTATTTGGGACGGGAACGAAAACAAAGGGCAACAGCAAATGGGAGCTCTACAACCCCTTGAGTATGGCCAACATAAAAATGGTAACCCTGAATATTCACGGTCTAAATTCACCAATGAAACACTGCTCCATACAAAGACGGCTATTAGACCTTCAAGCATCTGTACTATTCCTACGGGAAACACACCTATCTGCAGATGAAAGGAGGATTACATATTGTGCTTTCCCTAAAAAATATTTTGCAACAAGCAGGACAAAAACTAGGGGAGTGGCAATATTATTGGGAGCCTCGCTGACATTCCGGAAGCGGTTCTGTTATGGGGACACAGATGGGAGATATTTGGTACTCAAAGGCACCTTGGGAAGTCAGACATTTACTTTAATAGCACTATAGGGCCCAAACGAAAAGCAGGACTTGTTTCTGGGCAATGTGCTTCAGAAAATAGGCGGTTGGTGCAAGGGTCATGTGGTAGTCGGAGGGGACTTTTACTACATCATGGACCCCCATGCTAGATAAAACATTGCCCTCTACAGTTAATGACAATAGGAACCGGCAGGCCCTGGGGAAATTCTTCCGAGACCTAGACCTAATAGAGACCTGGAGATTCTTCCACAACACCGAAAGGGACTATACACATTACTCGGCAGAGCACAAGGGATGCTCAAGGATAAATATGGTCCTAGTGTCATCAACATTAATCCCCGAAATAATATCAATTGCCATTGGGGTCAAGTATCTCACAGCCCATGCTCCAGTGATACTACAAATCGAGATGCATGTGGGTAGAAATGGGGGCAAGAAACAATGGAGACTGAATTAATTAATCCTACGTGATATTGCTCTTAGGGCTCACATGGAGAAAGTGATTACTAATTATTTCACAGAGAATGACACTGGGGAAGTAGACTGGCGTATGGTATGGGATGCTGGGAAAGCAGTGATAAGGGGGGAATTTATCTCACAGGCTGCGTCATACATAAAGGGGAAGAAGCACTGCGGAAGGAACTGGAAAGGTAGGTTAAAAGGGCAGAAGCACAACACAAAAATAAACAATTACATAGCTCCCTATGAATATTGCGAAAACTTAGAGTGCAATTAGAGGCACATATGGCAAAGCGCTCTGCGCAGACCTTGCTAAATACTAACCAAACAATACACCCAAGGGGGCAAGGCTAACCGATTGCTAGCAGCTAAATTGCGGAAGCAATAAAAACGTAACTACATTTCAGTTACAAGACAAGCAGGGCGCCCTACACATTGCGGAAGCGGATAAAGTGAGGATTATGGAGCAATTCCATGCGACCCTCTTAAAACAGGAAGAGATGGATCCTGATCTCCAAGCAGCTTACATTGGAAATGTCAAGTTGCCCCCGCTATCCAAAGAGGAAAGGGAGACTTTAGAAAGGCCCATCACGGCAGAGGAAATCAACAAAGCCATAACATCCTTCCCAGGTAATAAAACACCCGGACTGGATGGTTTTTGAAATGGATATTATAAAACTTTCAGAGTACAACTGGTGAGCCCCATGACATGCTTATTTAATAAGGTCAGAGAGGACGGGACAGTCACGGAGGATATGGGTAAATCCACCACTGTGCTGATCCCCAAACCAGGAAAAGATAATGCCAATTATCGCCCCATCTCCTTAATTAATAGCAATGCTAAAATATACACAGAGGTTCTGGCAGGGAGGTTAGCGAGAGTCCTACCAGGGATAATACACGAAGACCAAGCCAAGTTCATAATTGGGAGACACATGCAAGATAAAATAAGGAGGGCAATAGATAGACTTGGGTACTAGAAAGGAGCAGAAATTCTCTATAGCGGCCATAGATGCGATACAAGCATTCAATAGTCTGGACTGGGGGTTCCTGGAATGTGTGCTGGTAGCATTTGGGTGCGGACCAGCATTCTGGCAGATGAATCAATGAGATTCCTGGTGAATGGGCAATTTACGGAACAGGTCAAGATCCAGAGGGGTACACGTCAGGGATGCCCGTTGTCACCATTAATATTCGCTAGGGCCATGGAACCAATGGCGGCCATGATTAGGCAAGATAAGGAAATCGTGGGAATAGAAAGCGTAGGGGCATACATAAAATAGCACTGTATCCAGGCGATATCTTATTATTGTTGAGGGACACAAAACAAACCCTGCCGAAAGGGATGGCAAGATACAGGAATTTGCAGTAGTCTCAGGATTCCCAATTAATTTCAACAAATCCAAAGCCCTTAATATAAAGACAATCAGAATGAAATACTGGAGTTGAGCAGAAGTCGGAGAAGAAGGAAAACGATCCAAATCAGGAATCCTCCCGTCCCCTGCACACTATCTACATACGCCAAAAAGGCGGTTAGTGATTCAATTAATAACGGTAATATACAATTTGAAACAATCCACTGTTGCGGTGCGCCAACTAGACAGGCAGTATGTATAGACAAATTTGTTTTGTAAAACAAAATTATTTAATCAACGGAAAGTCACGCAAAGCACATCAGGAAGTCCAAAATCAACGGCTGACGCATTTCGAGGCAATCCCTCTTCTTTAAAAAGAGCCTAATAGGAAGGTTGATCGACGTCACACATAGAAAAAAAGACATATTGATTCGTGTTATAACCCATACATTTAGAGCATATACATTCATAATGTTAAAAATCAGACAGGTAATGTTGAGCAATCCTCCAAGTACCTTCTTGATAAAACAGGCTGTGCGTAACAGAGTACAGAATTGGTGGTCTACCTATAATGGTCCCTCACAATTCTTATGGGGAAATAATATTGGGGATAGAATCCCTAAACGGGTGCAAGCAGTAAGAACAAATTGAAATATACATATATGTGCCTAAACACATGGAAGAAGATGATGAAAGTGGAAGAATCCTTAAAATGTGTATATTATTAGCAACCATACAATGGGCCTCATTACACGGACGGCGGTGGACCAAGGTGCTATTAGCACCTTGGTCCATGCCGGTAAAATACCGGCACCGCCTTGGAGGAAAGGGGAATTACCGCCCTATTCCAAGGTTGGTGGGGCGGTAATTCCCCCTTCCCCCATTGCCCTTCCCCATTCCCATTTTTGCGCCAGAGGGCATAATGGGAATGGGGAAGGTGCCAATTACGGCACCGCAAATTGCGGTACCTTAATTAGCTCCCTGGTCCCTTTGCGGGTTGGTTTTTAATGCCTGCAAAAAGCAGGCGTTAAAGTCTCCAACCCGCAAAGGGACCTCGTAGTAAGGCAGTAAGGGTTAACGGTCACCGGTACCATTAACGGTGACCGTTAACCCTTACCGCCGTCCGTGTAATGAGGCCCAATGTCTAGTATCCGCAGATGTCCAAAGCGATCTAGTTTCGTTTGGATGGTAGAAACCAAAGTCTATAGTCTCATAATATAGATGAAGAGTGCAGTAGTCAGTGCATAAATCAAGATGTATAAGTTCATAAAGGAGGCCATAAGCATAATGGCTAAGAGATGGAGTACTATCTAAGAGATAGAAAATGCACTCATCAACCGGTGCAGTATTTCCATCTGTGTGCGTCTATAAAATTCCATATCGTGTATACAATAACAGGGGTCGGACTGTTCAGACAAAATTCTGCTACTGTCTGTCATGGGCAATAACATACATTTTAGTAATCTCTATATGTATCATATTGATCGTATGCTCAGCTGGTGGCAAGATGTAAAGATTAAGTGGCACTCACCCTTCTAAATTCATAGCAGCGAATGCTGACTTGAAAATAAAATATGAGCGCGGTCTGATTGAAGCTTTCACTCGTGGCTCATGGAGCGATGAATAAACCAAACACTGTTTTCTACATATGAAAAGATATGGGCACATGTTCAGTATCCTTGAAGAGTACTTTCTAAAAAAAAAGGCTCATAAAACAAGCTGCACGTAGTATGTACCTCTAGATATGAAAAGATATGGGCACATATTCAGTATCCTAAAAGAGTACCTTCTAAAATAAGGCTCATCAGACAGGCCGCACGTAGTATGTACCTTAGGAGATGGCGTGGAGTGCTAAATTGAGTAGCTCCAGCGTCGGTTACCAGGGTATCGGGAGTCTGTGTCGTCCAAGTTTTTTTTTTTTTTTTTTAAATATTTTATTGATTTTATATTTTAGAAAAACAAACGCACAATACAACTGTTAATTATTTACAGAAACCACAAAAGAAAATACGAGAAAGGAAAAAGAAAAAAAGAAAAAACTCCCCCCACCCCCCATCAAGCCAGAGCCGGCTCCCTTATATCCTCAGTCGGGGCACCGTCAGGAGAAACATTGTCCGTAGGCACATCTTCAGAATTCTCAGATTCGTCCAAGCCCTGTTGTGGGTTGGTCATAGAGGCCACCAATTGTCGCCAGGCCAGCAAGGGCCCTATCTCCTCCTCGCCCCCTCTAGTGACTGCTTCAAACCAAACCACGGATTCAGCCTCCGCCCACCTCATAAGGTCCGCCCACCATAGTTCCACTCTCGGCCTGCTAGCCGATTTCCAGTTCATGGCAATCCTGCGTTTGGCCAGAACATATGCCAGGTCCCTCAGCTTGCTCAGGTGCCTAAAGTGTCTGGGCCTGGGGAAGATCCCAAGCATACATGACCAGGCAGATCCCACGTCCAACACCACTCCCCCACTTGCGAGCTTCATCTTGACCTCCTCCCAAAATCTATACACTTCCGGGCAGGCCCAAAACATATGTAGCAACCCAGCTTCCACCTCCCCACACCTGGGGCATTTTTGAGTGATCGAGCCTCCGAACCGTGCGATCTTCTGGGGAGTCAGGTAGGCCCTGTGAGTAATGTAGAACTGGAGTTGTTGGAGCTGTGCATTTCGGGACACCTTTTTATGATATCCCAGGACCCTCTTCCACTGACCCTCCGTCATGAGTTCACCCATCTCCTCCTCCCATTCATGCCTCAGTTGGGGCAACTCTTTCCCAGCCTTCGTTCTGAGGAGTTCGTATATCCGTGATATTTCATGCCCACCCTCTGAGACATCATACATAGTTTCAAGGGTGGCATCAGGATCATCTGCCAGTGCCGTCTCCGGCCATCTCTTTCGTACTCGTTTAACTAGCCTGGCATGGGTGATGTACTGGCCTCTGTGCACCCCCGTCTCATCCTGCAACTTTTGAAAGTCCAGCGCCTCCCCCTCTCTCCATATGTCCCCAAGCGTGGCCAGGCCCACCGGCTCCCAGTGCCTACGGACAGAGTGAAACAGTTGGGTGTCGTTTTCGCACAGGGCCACCAGCGGGACCTGCCAAGATAGTGGTTCTGACTCCCCCATCAATTTCCATGTTCTGTGCCAGACCTCCCATCCCAACCTCAACAGCCACCCTCTTCCCGTCAGTTTATTCCTATGTAGCCACACCACCTCTCTCAGGAAGTATGGGGCCGCATCCTCACGCAGCAACCTAGATTCCGCCGAATCTTCATCAGACAACCACCTGGCCACGTACAACAGTTGTCCCGCCAGATAATATAGTTCGAAGTTGGGCAAGCCTATACCCCCCTTCTCGTGCGGGTTCTGGAGCTTCCACAGGGCCACCCTATTCCTGGAGTTACCCCACACGAAGCCCCTACACATACTATGAAGTCGTACAAATAGGCTCTTAGGGATCAAATACGGGACGTTCACGAAGAAATGCAGGAGTCTTGGAAGGACCACCATTTTTAGCAAAGCCGCCCTCCCCATCATGGACAGGGGCAATCTGGACCAGAATGTCATGCTGTTCTTGACCCCCTCTATGGCTCTCTCTGTGTTATGCTTGTGTACCGCCTCAGTCCGGTGGTAAATATTTACCCCCAGGTACCTAAACGTGTCGGTCCGCCATGGTATTGGCAACACAGGCAGCCTCTCCAACGGGACGTCCCTGTACCCGCCCAAAGGGAACAGGCTAGACTTCCCGGGGTTCACAGATATGCCCGAGAGGGCAGCGTAATGATCCAGTACTTCCAGTACGTACTGCAGGTTCTCCTCCGGGTAGCGGAGGTACAACAGCATATCGTCCGCATAGAGAGATGTTAAGTGGCTGCCGCTGGCAGTGTTAATGCCCACCTCTCCGTATTGTTGCCGCAGGCATATCGCCAGCGGTTCCAGCGCAAGTATATATAACATGGGTGACCAAGGGCATCCCTGCCTGGTCCCCCTGCTAAGCTGCCAGGCATCCGAGACTGTGGCCCCAGTCTTGACCCTAGCCACCGGGCTGCTATATAACAGCTGGACCCATCTGATATAACCAGCGCCCACGCCGTATCCCTGCAGGGCCGCTTTCAGCCAAGGCCATCTCACTGAATCAAAGGCCTTGACCGCATCCAGCGACACTACCGCCATCTCGCCCGTGTCATCCTTAGTATGGTCGATAACGTGGTGCAGCCTCCTATGGTTATCACTGATATTCCTGCCTGGGACATATCCCGTTTGATCCGGGTGGATCAGCTTGCCAATCACCTTCTTCAACCTGTTGGCCAGCACCGCCGTGAGTATTTTGCTGTCCTGGTTTAGCAGGGACAGAGGTCTATAAGATCCACACTCAACAGCCGGCTTGCCTGGTTTCAGTAATGGGACAATCATGGCCTCACGGAGGGACAACGGGAGTTCTCCCTGTTCGTATGCCTCGTTAAACAAGGCCAGCAGTGGCTGCAGCAGCTCCTGCACGTACACCTTGTAAAACTCACCAGGCAGGCCATCCGCCCCAGGTGCCTTACACGTGGGGAGGCCCCGGATCACCACCTCCAGCTCATCAGAAGTGATAGGGGCATCCAGTTCCTCCCGCTCCAGGTCGTCTAGGGTGGGCAGACCAATGTCTTCCAGTGTGTTCAGGATGTCCTGGCTCCTGTCCTCCCCAGTGTCCTCATACAAACGTTTGTAGAACCTGAGGAATTCCTCGTTCACCCCATCCTGAGTGTTGCGAAGACCAGCGTCCTCACCACGGATCTCATGAATAACCACTCGGGGGGACTCACTCTTGTACAGCCAGGCCAACAGTCTGCCTGGCTTGTCGCCCCCCGCGTGCAGCCGCTCGGTGTATTTCCTATGGTTCAGTCTACATAGTCGGTCCCAAAGAGCGCTGCACGCCACCTGAAGGTCTCTCATCCTAGACTTGTCTACCTGAGTGGCATTCTCAAGACGAGCCAGGCTCTCCAGTTCCCTTTCGGTGTCCTGAAGCTCCCTCTCGATACCCCTCTGAAGTCCCTTGGATTTAGAGATGGCCACTCCGCGCACCACTACCTTAAAGGCCTCCCACAGAGTTCCCGTAGAACGCACACTACCCGTGTTTATCTCGAAATATTCCCCGATGGCAACCCTCAGGTCCTCCCGGAATCCCTCATCCTGCAGTGCCTCCGACCGGAGTCTCCATGTGGGGACCCGAGACCTAGGGGGTTGGTGTCGCCACTCTACCACCAGGGGCGAATGGTCCGACAATACTCGAGCTTTGTATTCCGCCTCCACTATTTCGCCCGCTATCTCGGCGGTTCCAAACACATAATCCAATCTCGTGTATGAATCGTATGGCGCTGCATAATGCGAATACTGCCTCTCCGTGGGGTGGAGTCTCCTCCACACATCCACCAGTCCCAAGTCTCCTAGCAATGTCCCGAGCGCCTTGGCCGCCGGCGACATTTTCCCTTTGGTGTCAGCGGACCGGTCGATTTTGGGATCTAAGACACAATTGAAGTCCCCACCCCACACCATCGCGCCCCCTACCAAGGGGCCAAGTTTGCCATAGAGGGATCTAAAGTAGGCTGCAGTATCATGATTGGGGGCATACAGGTTGAGGATGTGTACTTCCCTGTTCTCCAGGAGTCCTGTTATCGCCACCATTCTACCCTCCGGGTCCACTATCGAGTCGAGCACCCGGAACGGCACATGCGGCGCCACCCAGGTGATGACCCCTCTAGCATACGCCGAGTACGTGGCACCCACTACCTTGCCCTTCCACTTCCTCATAACCACCTCCAATTTCTCCCTGGTGAGGTGGGTCTCTTGTAGCAGGGCTATGTCTATCCGCATCCTCTTCAGGTATAGCATGACTTTGTTTCGCTTGAGGTAACTATTGAGGCCTCGGACATTCCAGGTAACTATGCGAAGACTATCCGATGCCATCGGTTTGGTCTGTATTCAGCCCCGCCCTCCCCACAATACCCCCTTGGTCTAACACTCCGCCGGCTCTTCCGCCCTTGATCCCCATCCCCCCTCCCTGTTTCCCAACTACACACCACAGCAAACAACCCCTCCCATCCCAACAAAAGCCCAGCTCCATCCCTGGATCTCAGGCCCACCCGCGTCTGGTCTTATCCCGTTTACAAGGAATAGGACCCCGCGGGGCGTCGCCGATCTAACAGCGACCTAACTAACTAGATATATTACTATTGGGGACAAAGTAAGCCACTTGGAGCTCCCAATCAAGTGACCACGGGTAGGCACGCCCAATGGGCCAGCCAGTCAGTACCACATCATACGCATCACATACCGTACAAATGACTATATTCAAGTCCCAATGTCTCGGCCCCATTGCCCCAGGCGGCCCAGCCATAAGCTACTTATCTTCCGTAGTCTCTGCCTGGATGCCCGATTCTTGCGGACTGCCCAGCGCATCTAGCCAGTCCATCGCTTCAGTTGGTGTTTCGAAAAACAGGGATCTGCTTCTGTAGAAAACTTTCAATTTGGCCGGGTAGAGTAGCATGTAGCGATGGCCAGCTTCACGAAGTCTCCTTTTCACCACTCCGAAGTGCATCCGACTCCGCTGTACTTGTAGCGTGTAGTCAGGGTAGGCCGTGATCTTAGCCGATCCTCTGTCAATCGTTCCCCCTTTTCGAAAGAATTCAAGAATCTTTTCGCGATCACGGTAGTTCAGAATTTTCGCGATCACCGGCCGCGGGGGGGCCCCGGGAGGCGGCCTCCTGGTTAGGGCCCTATGAGCTCTCTCAACTGCAAACCCCTGGGTCAGTACCCCGCCGGTAATCTCCTGCAAAAACATGGATTCCACAAATTCCGTGGGGTCTGGCCCTTCAGTTCCTTCAGGTAGGCCCACGATACGAATATTGTTGCGTCTGGCACGTCCCTCCGCCTGCTCCGCTCTGTCCTCCAGGTTGCCCACCCGTTGCACAAGGGCGTGTAGCTCCTTTTTATGAGCAGCGCAATCTGCGGTGTTCGTGGCCGTCTCCTTCTCGATGGTCCCCGCGCGTTCTGAGACCGCCCTCACATCCAGCCTAAGCAGATTCACCTCCTCCTGGACGGCACCGATCTTAAGGTTTAGGCCTTCCTGTAGCTCTTTCATGGCGAGGCCCAGCTTGGTCTCCCATGACACTTTTAAGTCCGCGATCGCCGCCAGCACCTCCTGTATCGTGCCAGGTGACTCTGCGGTCGTCACGGGGGTCTCTTTGATCTTGCCTCCTTCCGCCCCTGGGGGGGACTTGGCGTAAGCCTCCATCGTGGGCTGTTTGGCCTTGGGTTTCACACCTCTCGTGGTCATATTGTTGTATGAGTCGGGCGGGGGCCCGTCCCGCCAGGCACCGAGGGGGAGTCACGCCACCCAATGTCCAAAGCCTGACCCACCACACCATGGGGCATCTAACACGCCCGGAGCACCCCGACCACCAGGCCCACGGTCCTATCGTTACAGCCACATCCGTTCGGCTCTCCCGCTCACTGGGCCACCGTGCGTCCTAGGCGGCGCTCATATGTTTTAGTCTCCAAGCAAAGGGACGCAAAGGTCCAGCACTCGTGATCGCGACACTGACTTCATGATCCTCGGTGTTCGCAACGTGTCGCCGCCATTTTGTCTTGTCCGCCTGCTCAGGGCTCGTCCCAGGCAATCACATTTATTTCGGTTTCTAAGCCTTCTGGTCGTCCCGAACTTTCACCGGGTGTAGTGGTGGCATTCACACACCTGGACATCGATTTCCAACGTCGGCCGGCCCCCGTGGACGTACCCCTCCATCAGGATCAAAACAGGATCAGCGGAGCTCCTCCAGAGTGCGACCTCTTACATGGCCGTCCAAGCCACGCCCCGTGTCGTCCAAGTTAGACGAGCAGGTTAAAGTCTAGACAACCTGCAGAGACTGTAAAAAAGACACATGGTCAGTGATGGCGTGCCTGTGAACAGAAACTCCAGTATCGGTTAAGGAGGATTAAGCAAAAATCTACCTGATCAGTATGAGAAACACTCATCCATGTAGCGTGTAAGTTTGTGCGGCGTCCATCACCAAGGAAACGATGGTAGGAATGGAGATGCAGTGCCATCTTGTGTAAGTCTTAAGGGAAAGCCCCAATGCTTTAAGTGAAAATGTACACCACCACAAATGTGGAAAAGGAGCGTCCATTTTGGAGTGGATAAAAGTGCACAACGGAAACCTAATATTTAACATGAGGTATGTGAACACATATATGCCTAGAGTAATAGAGTGTACATTCCCGTTAAAGAATAAATACCCAGGGTCAGCAGGGTCATGATAGGTGATTTAGATGATACTCCCGGATGAAGTAGATGTACTCTAGCTTACCACAAGTATTTATATATGGATTTTGCAATGTAGCAAGCAAAACTGATATCTGATCTAACAATTGCCCTCCGAGGTAAGTAGTGTGTAAACCAAATGTATAGTTCTTTTAGAGTTCAAATGTCTGTTAATTCACTCTTGCTCCTTTCATACCTTTTCCCTTGCAGCATGATCCAGGGAGTGAGTTCGCCTCGATGGATGAAGGTAGCGCTTAGGTAAGAGTCAGTTTGCACCAAGCACTGTCTAGCGAGTAATATTGTTCCAAATGTAATTAACCAATAGTTCTCTATCTTCTTTGCAGGTGCGGCGCCTTGCCGAAAATGTCCAACGTAGGATCGTGACCAGCGCTGCCTCGAGCGGTAAAATTCTGAGTAAGTATCTTGCGGTAAGTAAAAGAATGTCTTTGGCGGAACCCAGCTCACCTTTTATTTGTTCTTGTCTTTTCAGATGCTGATGTTTCGGGCGGCGATTCAGCGGGTGTTGCGCCGGGTCGTGGAGATGCTCCAAAGACAGGTGAGTATGGCGTGGTGCTGCAGCTGGCAATGCGACGCTGTTTATTTTAATGTCTTTTTCCTTTATCCACAGGTGTGGCTGCTCCAGGAAAAGATGACCACCAAATGGAAATCTTCTTGTTCTAACCTTCTCTTCTTCTTTCCTTTTCTCTAGGATCGGCTCCGGACACAAGACGGGTGTGGCTGTAGACTGGATGCTGGACTGCAGACACGGTGAGCGTTACGCTGCTAAGATGCAGAATAACGCGAAGCGTGTGCTGCTCTTCAGGCGTGGTTTAAATAGCATCAAAAAAGTAGTTCCCAGGTAAGAAGTTCCAGTACCAGCAGCAAAATAGTTCCTAAAGGAAAGTAGTCCCTTTATGGCCTCATGATGGCCTGTACATGAGTTCTTTGCAGGATGACCTGCATAGTTTAAAATTGGCAATATGACCCTGGCGCCATCTATAGCCCCTAGGCAGAGTTTTGGGAATTCCTGTGTCTTCTTGGGTGCCTGTTCCCTGGACAGATGGACCTGTTCCGGATGTCTGGGGGCAGGCATCGTGACAGCACTTCCCCCCCCCCCCCCCCCCCCAAGGTCCCTCCTAAAGCTGTTCTCCTCACTGGTCCCGGTTTGTCTGGGAAATTCTGGTGGAATCTTTTCACCAATCGAGGTGCATGAATATTTTCACTTGGTTCCCATAACCTTTCTTGTGGACCATAACCTTTCCAGTCAACCAGATAAAAAAGTCTTAATTTGACTATTTTTGAGTCCAAAACATTCTTTACTTAAAATTCTGGTTCCCCATCTATTAGGATGGGGTTAGGTGGTTTAGTTAGCCTTTTCCCTGGTTGTACTGGCTTTAGAAGTGAAACATGAAAGACTGGGTGAATTTGCATATTTGACGGTAACTCCAATTTGACGGCCACAGGATTAATAATGGCTTTAACAGTGTAAGGTCCCAAATACTTGGGGTTAAAGGTTCGAGTCCCCTTTAAAGATATGTGTCTTGAAGCCAGCCAAACTTGGTCTCCTATCTGATATTTCTGAGCTTCGCTTCTATGATGATCAGCGGTATCTCTCTTTAGCCTGTTTCAAATGTTCAGTTGCCTTTTTAAAAGCTTGTGTAATAGTGGTGTGTAGATGGTTTACGGCGGGCATCTACAAGTGTTGGGGCAAATCGAGTTCAGAGTTTCGAGGATGTCGCCCATATATAGTATAAAATGGGCTTTGTCCTGTTCCTGAGTGCAATGAGTTGTTGTATGCATATTCGGATATCCACAAAATGTCTTTCCAATTGCCTTCGGTTTGGTGTAACATGCAACGTAGGTATTGCTCTAGTGTCTAATTGGTCCTCTCAGTTTGACCATCGGTTTGAGGATGGTGGCTGGTTGATAGTCTAACATCTATTTGGGCCAATTGACAGCATTTCCTCCAAAACTGAGAAATGAACTGACTTCCCCGTCGGAAACCAATACGGAGGGGAATCCATGTATTCGGACGATATGTTCTAGAAATTCCTTGGCCAAGGACGAGGTTGAAGGTAGACCCTTTAATGGAATGAAATGAGCCATTTTGGAAAAAAGATCCACTTTAACTAGGATGGTGTTATACCCATTACATGGGGGAAGGTCAGTAATAAAGTCAAGGGATAAGGTATGCCAAGGCATAGGCGGAATGTCCAAAGGTTGTAATAGCCCTGCTGGTTTCCTTTTCTGGGCCTTATTTTGGGCGCAAATACCGCAAGACAGTACAAATGACTTAATGTCTTTCCGCCAAGTAGGCCACCAGAATTGTCTTTTGATCTTGGCCTCGGTTTTAGCGATCCCAGGATGCCCTTCAATCAAAGACACATGGTAATTGGAGATAACATGTTCTCGTAATTCTTTATTTGGTAGGTAAAGATGTCCTTGATAGTATGGTAGGTGATCGGTGACTGAATAATCTTTGCCTTTGTTCAACCAGCTTTGTAAAGCTGCAGCGTCGAAAAGCTGTTGAATCTTCTTATGAATGTCGCCCAGAGTCTGTAGAGTGGTTATACCAAGAATTCTTCTCTCCGAAATTATGGGTACTGGTTCTGGATTTGAATATGCTTCTCTCATTCCAATACAAGATAAGGCATCTGCTTTGCCATTTCGACAACCTGGTCAGTAAGTAATCACGAAATCATATTCCGCAAAGAATAAAGCCCATCTAAGTTGGCATGACGATTGAGCCTTGGCGGTCTTTAAATATTGTAAGTTCCTGTGATCCGTGATTACGGTGATGGTGTGTCGAGCTCCGAGAAGATAATGCCGCCAGGCTTTGAACGCCGACTTGATGGCCAGTAGTTCTTTGTCGGTAACTGCATAGTGTAACTCTGGTGCTGAAAATTTCCGTGACCAGAAAGCCAGTCTCAGGATCCTTTTGGGAAAGGACAGCTCCCATGGCTAAGCTGGATGCATCAGTTTCAACCACCTATGGAAGTTCTGGACGTGGGTGCTTTAAAACAGGAGCTGAAGTAAATTTCTGTTTTAGATCTTGAAAGGCCTTTCCAGCTTCTTCTGTCCACTGGAAGCGTTTATTTTTCCACAGAAGAGCCGTGATGGGGGTGTACAAGATGTGAAAAATCAGGAAAGAATCTGCGGTAAAAGTTCGCAAATCCAAGCATACTCTGTACCCCTTTAATCGAGGTAGGTGAGGGCCACTTGAGGATTGCATCCACCTTTTGTGAATCCATTCGAACTCCATTTATGTCAGGATAAATCCAAGAATTCAACTTCCGAAGTATGAAAAACGCACTTTTCCAACTTCGCATATAATTTATGCTGGCGTAGATTTTCTAGTACAGCACGAACGTGCTTCACATGGCCTGATTCAGATGAAGAGTATACTAAGATGTCGTCTATGTATACAACAACACAGACGTCTATGAGTTCACGAAGGACATCGTTCATAAAATACTGGAAGGCTGCCGGTGCGTTGTGAAGCCCGAAAGGCATCACCTGGTATTCGAACAATCCGTATTTGGTACGGAAGGCAGTCTTCCATTCGTCGCCTTTTTTCACTCGTACCAGATGATACGCCCCTCGGAGGTCCAACTTAGTATAGATACGAGCATCCTTTACTTGGTCCAGTAGTTCTGGGATCAGGGGCAACGGGTATCGTTTTTTTACCGTTATTTGGTTTAATGCACGATAGTCAATACAAGTCCTAAGGTTACCTTCCTTTTTAGGGACGAAGAATAAAGACGATGCTGATGGAGACTTGGACAGGCGAATGAAGCCATTAGCGAGGTATTGATCCAAATATTGCCGTAAATGAAGATTTTCAGGTTCAGTGAGGGCGTAGATTCTGCTGCATGGAATTTGAGCGCCGGGTAGGAGGTCGATCTGACAATCATATGATCTGTGGGGTGGTAACCTGTTTGCTTGGTCTTTCTGGAAAACATCCTGAAATTCCTGGTATTCCTGGGGTAATTGAGTTATCGGATTCGTGACCGTAGCCAGTCTTTTGATCAAAGTTCTTTCAGGATAACAAGTGTGTGCACAATCCGAGAAGGTCACTCTCTTTTCTCGCCAGTCAATGAACAAGTTACTCTCTTACCTGGTAACGTTCTTTCAATGGGATGGTCCGACGACGTATTCCATATCTATGACAGGTAATGTCCACAGCTGTGCTGCTTCGGAAAATCTGCGTCCTGCGTCAATGACGTTGATGCGCCGTCCCCGAGGACCTCCTCCGACGGCTGACGTCACCCGATGTGATAAGTAGGAAGCACGACGCCCGTAGCCTCAGTTGTAGTTTTTTCCCCCAGAACGTGTGACACCAGTTTTCTGCCAGTCAGACACACAAGGCCTTGCGGACCGCAAGCTGCAATCGCATAAGAAATTCTGCAGCGGGGAAGTTAGGGAGGGAGCGATATGGAATACGTTGTCGGACCATCCCATCGAAAGAACGTTACCAGGTAAGAGAGTAACTTGTTCTTCGAGGGGATTGGGTCCTCCGACGTATTCCATATCTATGACAGACTCCCAAAGCAGTACCAAGCAAGGAGGTGGGAAAAGAATGTAGAACACAATTTTAGCATGCCCAATCAAATTGCGGAATAAAGGACTGCCTTGCCAAAGGCCAGATCCTGCCCTCGGATGGAATCGAGGGAGTAGTGACGTACAAAAGTATGCACCAAAGCCCAGGTGGCTGCATCACAGATGTGACGAATAGGAACACCCCTCAGCTGGGCAGTAGACGCAGCCACTACCCTGGTAGTATGGGCCCGCAAGTGTCATGACTGCTGGACATATCTCTGGACCAGGAACAACCTCTCCATACAAGATGAGTTATGCCCATAGAACCACTAAACCATTCTATTCGAAATGGAGGTTGTTCGATGCAATGCCCGGAAAACGACGTCTGCATTTTTCACGTTGTTAAAATTCACCTGACTTAGTTCCGTCAAGTGTATCACGGCAGTTCGTACATAAGCAGCGTGGAAACGTCGATCGCTGCTTCTGATTGGCGTTTTGTAGCTGAACTCCGGACCTGCGTCCTCGCATTCCCTTCAGCAACTTCTTTGGCCTTTTTTTTGTGCGTGTTTCCTCCACACACTAATTCCTGGAGCTGCGTGTATCCTGGTTGCGTACCAAATCTCCACGCGGACGCTGTCTGCAAGCGCAGCTGTCCTGAGCTGCGTGTATCCTGTTCGCGTACCAAATCTCCACACGGAAACGCTGTCTTCAAGCGTGGCTGGCCTGGCTGCGTGTACACTGTTGCGTGCAATTCCGCACGTGGTTTTCTGAACTACTTTGAACCTTTGGTGCCTGTGACAGTTAACAGGTGAAAATCTATTTTTGTTCTTCGTGGGAAAGGAAGCATTTCATGAACTATTGGAAGGTGATTGTGCACAGTACTTTGGACGCTATCCTGTGGTGCACCAACCCGGTATCTAGCGTGAGCCTCGTGCCGTTCGGGATAAGTCTCCCTTACTAATCTTCCCCTCCTTTTTCTACTCCTGGTTTTCTTCAAGAGACTTTCGTGGATTTCTTCAGTTTTGCCATAAGGTCAGTGTTTTGAATTAATGCTAATACTGTGCTATCATAGTGATTTGAGTTTGGGACAGTTTCTTATGATACTTTATCTATCCTAGGCATAATTACGATACAATACCCACGCCCTTTCCAGTGATCCATCTCTCTGCCTGTTTTATTCAGTCAGAGAGTTGTATCATTTGGAAGGTCTAATTTGACCTACCTACAATCAAGTCGTGTGAAAAAGGATCCGGAAGAGCCCTACCAATTGTATCCTTTTTTGGTTACTGTATCCTTTTCAATTGATACATTGGTGATTTTTGACAGCAAGCCAGCCGGGGGGTCCTTACCCGCCAAGCGGTAACACTCGGAGATAGCTAAAATAATCCAACGATACAAAGTCTGTTTGGTCACAGCTTGTTCCAAACGCTTTCCAGCGTAACCAATGAAAAGTTGATCGTCCACTCTGACCCGGGACATGCGCGAAATATAAAAGCTCAACGCTCTCCTAGGATCAAGCCTATGGAGCCTCTCCTCTTCCTTACCAGGATGTGGAGGAGTATAGAACGCCGGAAGAACAACCTTCTGGCTCAAATGAAATTCCGAAACCACCTTCGGAAGAAAGGAAGAACGAACTCTAAGGACAACACTGTCCTTATGAAACACAGTGAAGGGTGGCTTAACTGAAAGTGCCTGTAACTCACTCACTCTGCGAGCGGAAGTAACCGCAACCAAAAACAGTTATAGGAGTTAACAGTCTCAAAGGGCAAGAATGCAAAGGCTCAAACGGAGCACCCATAAGAAACTTAAGAACAAGGTTCAAATCCCAACCGGGCACCAGAAAAGGTGACGGAGGGAACACATTAGTGAGCCCTTTCAAAAACTGAGAAATTAAAGGAATCTTAAAATAGGAACATTCTTCAGACGAGCGCTTAAATATGGACAGCGCCGCCAGGTAACCTTTAATGGTCCCCACTTGCAAGCCACTGTGGGCCAAGGAAAGCAAAAAAGACAGAACCATGGGAATGTCACACTCAAAAGGATCCACATTCTTAACTCTGCACCAGTCACAGAACTTCCGCCAACAGCAAACGGTACAGAGACTTTGTTCCCGGCGCCCTGGCCGAGAGCAACACCTCCATCACGTCTTCAGGGAGGTCCCAATCCCTATACCTCAACCTTTCAGAAGCCAAGCGTGAAGGTTGAGGGATCCGACCTCTTGATGGAGAACCTGACCCCCCTCCCGTGAGAGCAGATCGTCTCGGTAGGGAAGACGACGGGGAGGGCAGATGGACAAGTCGAGAAGGTCCGGGTACCACGTCCTCCGGGCCCACGCCGGAGCAATGAGGATCATCCGGGAACCGAACCTCCGTAACCTCTGCAGTACTTGCGGGATGACGGGGACTGGAGGAAACGCGTACAGCAGTGGGAATGACCACTCCACCATGAATGCGTCTCCTAAGGCTCCTTTTGGAGGAAATTCCCGCGAGCAGAACCTTTTGCACTTCCGGTTGGCAGTGGAGGTGAAGAGATCCACTTGAGGGGTCCCCCAAAGGGCAAAGATCTCCAGGAGAATCTCCTGAGCCAGCTCCCACTCGTGAGAGATCGTGCACTGCCTGCTCAGAGCGTCCGCTGTCTCGTTGTTGTCTCCGGCCAGATGAACAGCCGAGATCGAAACTTCCTGCTGGATGGCCCAGAACTCGAGCTGCATCGCCTCCCTGCAGAGAGGAAGTGACCCTGCCCCCCCCTTTTTGTTGAGGTAGTGCATGGCCACCGTGTTGTCCGTTAGAATCAGGACACACTTTCCTCGCACAGTCGGCAGAAAAGCCTTCAGGGCTAGCCTGACGGTCCTCAGCTCCAACAGATTGATATGGAGTCTGGACTCTGACGGAGACCAACGACCGCTGACTGTCAACTCGCTGGCATGAGCTCCCCATCCCTTGAGGGATGTGTCCGTCACGATCGTCACCTCTGGCCAGGGTAGCCAAAATGGAGCCCCCTTCATCAGATTGCCTTCGACGGCCCACCACAGAAGGTCCTGGGCGACCGAGGGCGGCACCTGAACAGTGTCCGACATCCTGCCGGAGGACTGAGACCACTGGAGCTTGAGTGGCCATTGCAAAGATCTCATCCGCAACCTGGCCTCAGGCACCAGAAGAATGCAGGATACCATGAGGCCGAGCAGTCTCAAGAACTCGGACGCTCAGAGAGTCTGGGCAAGTTGAAACTTGTGCACCATCTGCTGAATGTGAAGAGCCCTCACCTGGGGAGGAAAACACAGCTCCAGGGATGTGTCGAGCACTGCTCCGATGTACTGGAGCTGCTATGTTGGCGTCAAATGGGACTTCTTTAAATTGAGGGAGAAACCCAGCCTGTGAAAGGAGTGGCAGGTGATCCAGGACTTGCTCGGGAGAGCTCCCCCTGATCAACCAATCGTCCAGGTAGGGGTAGACGTGAATCCCCCCTTTCCTGAGATGCGCTGCCACCGCCACCCTGAGCTTGGTGAAAACCCTCGGGGCGGAGGTCAATCCGAACGGCAGCACCCGAAACTGAAAGTGCGAGTCACCAACCGCGAACCTCAAGTACTTCTTGTGCTTGGGATGGATCGGCACATGGAAGTAAGCGGCCTTGAGGGCGAGAGACACCAACCAGTCCTGAAGTTGAAGGGCCTGGATGACTTGAGAGAGAGTAACCATCTAGAACTTGTCCTTCCTGAGGAGTTTGTTCAAACCGCGCAAGTCCATGATGGGTCTCAATCCCCCGTCTTTCTTCGAAATCAAAAAATAAGGGGAATACCATCCCTTATTCCTCTCCGTTACAGGCACCAGTTCTATGGCACCTTTCTCCAGCAGGGCTTGAATTTCCTGCGCAAGGAGCAGATCCAGACTCTTCAAAGAGAGGTTCCCAGGTGGATTGTTGCAAGGCCTCTGCCGAAAGGGAAGACAGTAGCCGTGGGTTATGATCTCCAGAACCCACACATCTGAAGTAATGGCACGCCACTATACAAGATGCTGCACCAGCCGTCACCCAACCGGTGAACCATGGGACCTAGCCTCATGACTGAGTGGAAGCGGCTGCGGCGTTGCCTGAGGGCAAAGAGGCAACTGCCCGAACGGGCTTGGCACCTCGAGTACCCTGTTTTCCACCTCTGGCACTCTTACGGTGGCCTCTTTGACTGACAGCTCCTCTCGCTTTACTGAAGGAGTAATAGTGAAAGAAACCTCCCCTCCATTGTTGTCCCCTAGGACGAAAAGGCAGAGATTGACGAACTGCAGGGCCCAGCGACTTCGCTGCAGCTTTGGAGGTCTGCAACCTCTCAAGGCTCTCGTCAGCCTTGCTGCCAAAAAGATGTTCACCTTCAAAGGGCATGTTGAGGAGCCGGGACTGCATATCAGGAGCGAACCCAGACTTCTGCAACCACGCAAACCTGCGTATTACGGTGCTCGCCGCCATGGACCGGCTGACACAATCTGCCATGTCCAAACCCGACTGAACAGCCTCACGCATGGCATCCTGGCCATCCTGAACCATAACAAAGAAACCACCCGTTCGTCCCCTTCGGGAATATGTTCAGCCGCTAATGCAACACAGTTCCACAGAGTGTGTGTGAAACGAGACAAGGCACATACGGAGTTGGCTGCCTGAAGCGCCATACCCCCAGAAGAAAACACTTTCTTTGCCCAGCCATCAAAACGTTTGTTGTCCCTATACGGAGGGATGGTAGGGTACGAGGCCTGCTTCGCCAGGGCCGTAGCCCCCTGCACCACCAAACTCTCTGGACTGGGGTGCCTGGACAAGTAGCAGGGGTCGCTACTGGCTGGACGGTATTTTCGCGACAAAGACTTGCCCACTGCCGGGAGACTCTCCGGAGCAGTCCAAGCCGCCGCCACCCTTCTCTGCAGAGCCATATGAAACAGCAGTACCGGGTCAGTGGGGGGACCAAGATCAAGGATGTCTGTGAGATCATCCTGAACAAACTCCCCTGGGGGAGCCGACCATCCCAAGTACTCGGTGACTCGAGACATAAGGCGCCGGTACGAAGAATCGGCATGAGTGCCAGGCTCCGGCCTACAAAACTCCACCTCCGGAGAGGTGTCCAGTCCACTGGCATCATGCAGTGACTGCCTCAGGTCATCAAACTGACTATGGCCCGAGAGGCAACGTAACCAGAACCAAGCCTTCATCACCCTCTGAAATGTCCCTATTTGTCCGTAGATGCATCATCAGTTGGTAAAGTTGATAACCAACGAGTGAGAAATGTGTATTTTTTATTTTTAATGTTTGTTGTCAAGATCCGTCATAGGCTCATTTTTGAAGCCCTGTCACCTATGGTCTTTTACCGTTGGGTAACTGCATGCCGGTGTAGGAAACAAATCCCGCAGATATACGTGGAGTTTTGGGGACTTGTCTTCTCTGTCTTCCCTTCCTTTAGTGTTTATAATGCATGGTCATGGGGAGAGGAGTTATGTGACATAATTAGTGCAATGAGATTGTACATTTTGGTACAATTCCCATTTTTTGTGAGTATATAACTCATAGGACTCGCGGTGAGTTTTTTTAATGTGGGTGCATGTCTCTTTGCTTTTCACCTCTAATGTGGGTTTTCTGCACTTGTTACGTGGTGATCAATGTCATTTCGAATCACTATAAAAGAGACGTTACCCCCTCTTTAGTGGTTGAAAATAACATGGATACCTATATCGAGCATGTCTCACTGTTGTGATTATTTATCTTCATGCCAGGTGAAATCCTGATAAAACCCACATATGGGGATGATGGTTTAGCATATAAGGAGATCCATAAATTCTCAAGTCACATATGGGATGTCACTCATATGGTGGTCTTGTGTTTTTTTGGCAGAACGCAGTGAATGGGAAATCAAGCGTGCCATTTCTTACGCTGCAGGCTGCAGTGGTAAAACAACGACGGTTTGCCTCGAGCTGTACCATGGGCACATGTAAGTGTGGCTTTATGTATATGCTTGTGATTTGTACAGTCTAGTGGTGTAAGGAAAAAGGTGTAGCTGGATTGAGTTTTAAAGTATATGTCTGTATTTGTTCCGCAGGTTCAGTACTTGCACTGAGTCCAATGGAGTATTAATATCTCATATTCCGTTCACCTTTCCTCGACTTGGAACTTGGGGGTGAGTAGGGATCGAGTGTGTTGAGTAACATACACACATTGTGACATTAATAGTCACTTAATTAAATACATTGGGATGACACTCTATTTTTATGATTGTTTTTAGATTGGTCACGGGCCCTTACATACTATGAATCGGGGCGAAGAACTTTTGCTTTGCCTCACGTCCTGAGGAAGGTCTCCGACCGAAACACGTGTCGACGGTTTTCTGTGTAACAAATATCGGACCTAAAAATCTGGTGTGAGACACACCATGACACCTAATCTTAGGGACTGGGTCTACTGTGTGATATATGCAATGAAGTTGTATTCTCCAAACCCAATGAGAAATGAAATATTATGGGTGTTGGTATTTTGAGCGATTGTATGAATGAGTTTGGTATGTGGCTATGAATGTCGATATGAGATGTTTTTTATGAATTTTTTACCTGTGAAAAATGTTTTTCTATATGCTAAATTTGGCTAATAAAATGTGAATATATACTAAGGAGTGTCATCCCACATTACTGATCCAATCTTGGATATTGTTGTATTATACCTGAAGGATCAGGGTTTAAGCGCAGGTCTACCCCTTTATTTTTCCCTTTCTTTTTGAGTCAAAGGTCCCTTAACCCCCCCCAATTTGAATGGGTTCAGATACATCAGTTCCTTTGGTGGTGACGTTGTCCTTAGGTCTTACCAATGCTCGATTATCGAATCTAGCCCGATCAGCCTTCCGATTCTGAAGTCTGTGATCTAACTGGACAACCAGGTCTATGTATTCAGCACAGACTTGAG
This sequence comes from Ambystoma mexicanum, assembly GCF_040938575.1. Classification (NCBI taxonomy): domain Eukaryota; kingdom Metazoa; phylum Chordata; class Amphibia; order Caudata; family Ambystomatidae; genus Ambystoma; species Ambystoma mexicanum. The sequence continues at coordinate 878,359,780 of NC_090924.1, read as the reverse complement.
GTGGGTTCACTACTTGTGCCAAAACGTCTTTTAGTTCACCTCGTAGCCCACGATGAAATAGCGTAATCCGCTTGACCTCTGGCCATCCGGTTTCTACCACCAACCTATTGGAAGTTGCGATGTAGGTCAGCAGATCCTGGTTACCCTGACGCAAGGACAAAAGTTCGTTATCCAAAGATTGGCCATGGGAATGTCGGGCAAATAGTCTTTCCATGCTTAGTTGAAAACCCTGAAAATCCCGAAGGAGAGGGTCATTCTGGTTGACTAGTGGAATAGACCAATCGACTGCACTGTTGCTGAGATACGATAGTACAAAGGCTACCTTTGCTTGATCATTCGGAAAGGCTCCAGGTCTACATACAAAATGCAGGCGGCACTGGTTCATAAACACGGCGAACCTTTTTCGGTCCCCCGCAAGTGTTCTGGCGGTGCTAAAGGAACTGTCCCTGGTAAAATTACTTGCACTGGATTACTTGATTGAGCTTGGGCAGAAGCTCCCCCGAGTCCAGGTAAAGGTGTGTGCCCAGCTTGAGCTTGAAGTAATTGCCTGGCGAGATCATCCGTACGTTCTTTTGCCACAATCAGTTCTCTCCTGAGAACATTAGTCTCTTGACGGGCGGAATGCACTTCAGCCCTTAGTTCTCCCAGTAGTTGGGCTAATTGGTTAGTCTTTGAGGTCTCCATAATGCCCGGTTGGAGATTTGTAGTAAGGCTTCGCGTTCTGTTATGCTCACCTGGATTCCACAGGGGCGTCGAACGAAGCTGGACTGCTGGGGTCTCCACCAGAGTGACTCGTAGCGAAGTGATGATTGACTGCACTTGCCCACTCAGTTTCGTCTGCATGGCCCGCAAGAATATTTTCCTAAAAGCAGTAAAGGGGATTAGCCACCCGTGGTAGAGAGGTTACACTAACACCACTTCCCTGAAAACTTCCAGTATTCCCCTTCATAAAGTCTCACCTTATTGTTTGGAAGGATGAACTCTCCATCCTGCGTGGAGTGCAGGGGCGCATAGAAGTTCAGTTACTTCACTGATCCAAAGGTATTTGGCAGAGTGCCAGACAACGATGACTCCGAGGTAAGTGGTGTGTAAACCGAATGTATAGTTCTTTTAGAGTTCAAATGTCTGTTAATTCACTATTGCTCCTTTCATACCTTTTCCCTTGCAGTGTGATTCAAGGAGTGAGTTTGCCTCGATGGATGAAGGTAGCGCTTAGGTAAGAGCCAGTTTGCACCAAGCACTGTCTAGCAAGTAATATTGTTCCAAATGTAATTAACCAATAGTTCTCTATCTTCTTTGCAGGTGTGGCGCCTTGCCTAAAATGTCTAATGTAGGATGGTGACCAGCGCTGCCTCGAGCTGTAAAATTCCGAGTAAGTATCTTGCAGTAAGTAAAAGAATGTCTTTGGCGGAACCCCGCTCACCTTTTATTTGTTTTTGTCTTTTCAGATGCTGATGTTTCGGGCGGCGATTCAGCGGGTGTTGCGCCGGGTCGTGGAGATGCTCCGAAGACAGGTGAGTAAGGCGCGGCGCTGCAGCTGGCAATGCGACATGGTTTATTTTAATGTCTTTTTCCTTTATCCACAGGTGCGGCTGCTCCAGGAAAAGATGATGACCAAATGGAAATCTCCTTGTTCTAACCTTCTCTTCTTCTTTCCTCTTCTCTAGGATCGGCTCCGGACACAAGACGGGTGTGGCTGTAGACTGGATGCTGGACTGCAGACACGGTGAGCGTTACGCTGCTAAGATGCAGAATAACGCGAAGCGTGTGCTGCTCTTCGGGCGTGGTTTAAATAGCATCAAAAAGTAGTTCCCAGGTAAGAAGTTCGAGTACCACACCCACGCAGCAAAATAGTTCCTAAAGGAAAGTAGTCCCTTCATGGCCTCATGATGGCCTGTACATGAGTTCTTTGCAGGATGACCTGCATAGTTTAAAGCTGCCAATATGAGCCTGGCGTAGCCCCTAGGCAGGGTTTTGGGAATTCCTGTTTCTTCTTGGGTGCCTGTTCCCTGGACAGATGGACCTGTTCCGGATGTCTGGGGGCAGGCATCGTGACACTAGCATGCACTAGTATACATTATGATGAACATGTGCTCAGGTATGGCAAGCGGAGCCGATTCCTGGTTTTACAAATACATAAAAATACATAACATGTCGAACCACTTCATGAGGGTAGAAAAAAGAGCCTAGAAGTTTACATAGGATATAACAACACAAATAATGTTTTAAAATTAAATAAGAGATCTATTAAGTTTTTCTATACCATGTAAAATGTTGAAAGGCTGAAATTATTTTCCAGCCAATACAACAATAAAAATAATAATAATAATAATAATAATGTTTTAAAATAAAGAAATAAACAAAGAAATGCTAGTATAAAGCAAACATGTGTAGGTATCCATTATTCCTATCTAAATCCTAGAAAAAAGTCTAGTTGGATATAGTGATAAAAAGTAAATGACAGTCCCTCCAAGTTCCAACACCAAGATCCCTATTTGAAGCAGCTTAGGGAGAATTCCTCATTGAGGCCCATTGGGTGTAGAGTGTCGAGAAGTTGAATCCAATATTTCTCTCTTTGGGACAAGATGGATTGGTAATCGCTGCCCCTTTGGGTTCGTTTAACCACTTCTATCACTTGAAACTTTATCTGGGCAATGTGTGTTGGTGCTGAATGAACTGTCTTGCTACAGGAAATCTGAGATTCTTGCATCTAATGGTGTATTTATGCTTAGACCACCTGTCTTTGACAGGTCTTGTGGTTTGACCTATATAGAGTTTCCCACAAGGACACTTTAAGGAATATATGACACCTGAAGAAAGCCAGGTTGCAAAGTTCTCAAGTGGCCTGGCTGTTGGGCTGACATTCTGCCCGTTACTGCCTTTGTTGAGTCGCCAAGGAGAAGCAAGTCATACCGCAACGCGGACCGAGCCTGCGCTCCTTTGGACTTAACCTGCGTTCATCTACGTTGATACCACGCCGTCCGCCCTCCCTCTGCCACGCACCCAACACCAACCGGAACAAGTCCTTAAAACCACTGGTTACGCGCATCGCACGTGTATCGCAATTGGCTTCTCAAGTGGCCTGGCTTCTGGGCTGACGTTCTGCCTGTTGCTGCCTTTTCACCTGCCTGCTGCTTTCTCCTGCTATGGCCACGCGACTGTGTTGAGTCACCAACGAGAAGCACGTCATCCTGCAACGCAGACCGAGCCCTCGCTCCTTTGGGCTCAAGTCATTCAAAACTGATTGTACACGCGCTTCTGTGTTTTAGCACAGTGCTTACGTGTATTGCTAGGGTCTTATGACTCTTTACGGAAGTTTTTTACTCTAACTTCCTCTATCTGTGCTCTACTCCCTTAGCCTGCGTTCATCTACGTTGATACCATGCCTTCCACCCTCCCTCTGCCACGCCCCTAACACCAACTGCAACAAGACCTTAAAACCACTGGTTACGCGCATCGCGCGTGCATCGCATGTGGCTTCTCAAGTGGCCTGGCTGTTGGGCTGTTTGGGTGGTTGGTGAGTGGTATCCCCCTAATCTGTTCCAATTTGCTGACTAGTGTATCATTATTGCTGTGTTTCCATTCTCACCATCTGCCTATAGTGGTTTTTCTTCGTGCCTTTGTATCATTTTCACCACAATGGCGTCAGGTCTGCGTAGCGGTCGCCTAACAGATCTGTCCTGTGCTAATATTTTGAACTTTGATGCCTTGATTTGCAGGGCAACGCTGCTTATTCGGTTTCTATGGAGGAACCTGCCTTTCCTGACTTTAGCAATGAAACATTTAATGAGAGCATGATCAAGGTCTTAACACCAGATAAATATTCGCCCATGCATGGTACTGCTGAGCAGCCTGTGGCCTCAGTGGCCTCCATTAACACATGGCCGATTAGCATCCCCAAAGGTATTGTTGCTGCAATCTCTTTAAATCCTGCAGCGATTGGAGTCAATGAGAAAAGCGCTTTATACAGCAATAAATTGTCATCCTCCAGTGCGATTGATTCAATGAATAGTTCCATTTCGGATTGCGACCCTGCCAATGACAATCTGGCAGATGGGTCTGCTGCTATTTATGAGCTAACCAAACGTATACGGGCTTCTATTGGTGAATTAATGCCACCAATAGATAGGAAATTGTTGATTGATCGTTCGGCCAGTCCTCTATCCCCTATGCCCTACTGCTCACCTGTACTGCCATCTAAAGATGTAGCGCATGGCGCCAGTTCTAAGGCACCTTCTAACCAAAAGGTAAGGACGACGTCCATTATATCATCAGACTGTGTTTTACCCTAGGACCGATGAGCCTATTAACAATCCCAGTCATAGTGATACACAGGTAGGGGAGGGAAATGAAATACCTTATAGTAGCCCGCCAACCAGCCCATATTCCTTTCCGGTCATTATCAGGATACTGGATCTTCTTGATAAAGGCCATGATTTTACACACATGGAGCTGCGAGAAATGAAGATTGCCTCAAATGAAATGTTGCACAAACTCAATCGCCTTGAGGGATTTATGATGGCAAAAGATGACATCCCCTCATAGCATTGTCTTTGGGCTGCCAGTACGTACCAGCAATTCAAGGCTAATATCAGACCCCTCTATGTAGATAAACAGATCCAGTGCTGTACTCCTAATCCGAATGAGATGATTCAGGGAGCGAATGACGATCACTTATGCCTTCCGCATGCTGATCCCGCAGTGACGCCTGCCACTGGGGCCAATGATATTGACTCTATCAAACAGAACATTAGGGAGATCAGGTTAGCTTTAAATATAAAACCACGCTCTCCTTCGCCATAACGAATTCTAGCACCACCGGACATTCCATCTGTCCTGATAAAAATCATTCAAGAGTCCACCACGGATGAGGTTAATGAATTTGCAATTAATGAAAAGTCCCTGTTTATTTCCAGGCGTCTAAAAATACATGTGAAAGCTAAAAAACGCACCGAAAAGCGCAGGATGGAAAAACATCTGTCAAGAAAAGACGGTACTAACTCCATTGTTGTGGAGGTTGAGGATGTACAGGTTGTGAAAAAGGAGCCGTCTTCTCCCCAAGATGACGCCGCAATTGATGTCTATCAACTTTCGGAGGAAAGCCGTGCCCTGCTTTTGCATCCTTTATCTCCTAAAATAATAATAAAAAAGAACAAATATAACAGCATGGCCTCTCTCATTGCTTGCTTCAATGGTGAGCAGTCTAAGAACACCCATACTCCCAATCTGGCAATCAAAGGCAAATTATAAAGGAAGGACTCTTCATCTTGTGTTCAGGATGGCTTAGCTCCATCTCTTAACCAAGAAGCATTGAGAACTCAAAACATATTAGCAAATTACTTTCCTTCAACAGGTATGAAATCGACTTACAAACCAGGGAATAGGGTACCCGATCCAGCACCTTCTAAGGAGAAGATGACCCCCATTGATCCCTTAGGGACGACCTACATAGACACTTTTGTTTTGGGGGTAAGTGCCGGTCCATCATATGCTGAGGTGTGGAGCAATGATGCTTAGGATTCTAAATTACATCATCCTCTTACTAAGAACGACTATGTTATCATCTGTGGCCCAGGAAAACACAGAGGGCTTCCTCATCCTGCACCGATTAAGGCACCAAATATGTAATCAAAAGAACCTATCATGTCTCTACATAAGAACCAACATGGGGATATGCTCTCTGATAAATTGAATATACTAATTACAGGCCAAGGTTCAGGACAAAGTCCATCAGGCTCAACCCCATTAGGCCCTCTGAGCATTGGCCAAATACAGGGACCCTTATCAGACTTATTATCCTTCACAAGTATGATTCAGATCTTAAATACAGCGGTAGAGAGTGGTGCTCTCTCTTCTCAAATACTAGCAAGAGAACTTAATTAATTGAGATGAAACCTTCCCTGCTCCATGATGCAAAGGATCTTCAACATGCTCCCCAGTCTGTCTATCAAAATTGACTCACTCCACTCTACCAACCATTAAAGATCACACTACCTCCACCCTAGAGACTCCTGTGGTCGGCAACTCCAACCCTGTAGCAACGGCTCACCAGTCGTCTCATTCTGAATAGCCATCTAATGAAGGGGTAGCTCCACCCCATGAGTTTAACATCGGATTGGAAGGTAACCCGGATGTACTAAGGGCGAAAGGATCAATAGGAATTTTATTTTGGGAATAATAGCATGTATACCCTCATTGCGCATCCTAACCTCTGAGGACTTTGATCGAATTGCCCTTGCACGTGAGAATAATTATCGAATGTTATGTTACGTTCGTAATCCGATGGTGTTAAAACGTATCTGGAGCTTCAGATCTGAGCTAAAGGATATGGGATTCTGTCTACACACATTTAGCCGTGAAGTTGATGCTGATGAGTTTTTGCAGAAGCCAGTGCCAAAGTCTGCTGATGCTCCCTTCCATGGAGCATCGGACAGCATGAACATGGAGCAAAATTGTATATCTCAGCTTATAGCAATGACAGCAGGGAATCATAATTTAGCGTGGGTAGAGCCCTTAATGCGTTCAATCACCTCCTTCAAAAATGTAACAACGACGACTTAGCAAACAAAGAAAGTGGGCTTAACTTTCATTTCATGGAATTCATGCGGTCATCAGACGCTCCATGGGTGGTTGTCCACCTTCTTTGACAAAGCCTATCCTGACATTATTCTCTTACAGGAAACAATGAGTTTAATTGATTTGTCTCTAGAAGGTTATCATACTTTCTGTAGGCATGCAACCAAGGGCTCAGCGGGGCCTCCAATGGGAGGGCTTGCAATAGCGATCAGCAATAAGGTTAAATGCAAATCGACTAAGGTATATTCTTCATCTAATGTGGTAGCAATTGAAATCGTATGAAAAAGATGTGGACCCGCTGTTTATGTTCTCTCTATACTGGAATCCATTGAAAACAGTATTAGAGGAGATGTTCAATGACCTGGACCAATGCTTTGAATGTATACACAATTTGAGACCTTTGTCCAAGATCATCATTGCTGGAGATTTCAATTCCTTGTGTCTTATGAGCAATGAGGTAAATTATTACAATGGCAACACAGTGAAGCAGGTAGCACATAGCAGACGTGCCAAATGGGTTGCTTATTTTGACACTTGGGAGATATCTTTTGTAAACAACCTTGCAGTGGGCCAGCACCACACTTGGTGCTGCGGGAATGCCACCTCAATGATCGATTTGTTTGCTATTTCTAATACATTGTTGCATCTAGCTACGCCGGTGATGATCCATCCGATAACCACGGGTGACCATGCACCAATACAGATTAATTTACCATGGTCCCATGATGGTTTTAACATCAATCACTTGCTTCCTTTAAATGAAATTAACCGATCCAAGTTATCAGTCAGGTGGAATCCTAGCTTATGCATGCGAATATCAGAGAAAGTAAAAAATTAATAAGCCATCGCCTCGTGGAAATGAGTTGCACAGGAATCGCCCTTTGTAAAAGTAAGAATGATGGGTTAGACAGTTGCTGCAGCTATTCAGTCTATCCATGTTAAACCTATAACAAAGGGAGCCCCCCCCGCTTGCGAAATTTGATTTTGAGATTCACCTTTTAAAGCGTAAGAAAAACAAAGACTTGCGCATTATTAAAAAGCTTATCAAAAATCCTGCTCAGTTTAAGCTTACAAAAAAAACGAACTCTGCTATTGTATAAAAACAAACTGAGATTTCTGCGTAAGGCGAACCTAAATGATCTCAATTGCGAAATTGTATGCACATTATGTAAGCATGATGCAAAATATATATGGTCCATTATACGCAATACCACCCCCTCCAAAGTGACATCTAATGAGAACATAATACCTTCGCACATATGGGTTTCCCATATATCAGAGAAATTATCGTGCTCCCCTCGACTCAAATCCAACGCACTTGTGGTGAGGCCCCTGGTGAAATGGGATATTTTTAGTTGGACCGAGGATGACCTCATTTGGGCAATTAATAAATTAAGTCAGTCCAAGGCACCGGGTCCGGATGGCATACCCCCGTGTATGTACAAAGCTGAACTGGCCGTATGGGCAACCATACTTAAGATCAAGTTTGATGTAATTCTAAAAATTGGCAACACACCGTAACAATGGGGGACGTCCATAATTGTCCCAATCTATAAGAAAGGCAATGCATTGGACCCCCAAAACTATCGACCCATTTCACTTATAGACACAAGTGCGAAGATTTTTGCAAGTCTAATCCTATATGAACTAGAAAAGTTTATTGCATGTAATAACATTCTTTCTAAAGCTCAGATAGGTTTTAGGAAAGAGATGGGCACTCCGTTGAATGCAACTCTGATGTGTCATATTATCTCCAATACGAAAAATAAAGGAGCGTTTCTGGTTTATATTGCAAGCATTGATCTCTCTTCCGCCTTCGATTCTGTGGTGCGGGAGTTACTTTGGTCCAAATTACTTCTATTGCGTATTCCTCCAGGAATAGTATTTTGGTTGATGAGGCTGCACTAAAATACTGCATAAAAGGTTAAGCTATCCAGAGAAGGTTCCATCACCGAAGCTATTAAAACCTTTATAGGTCTTAAACAAGGTTGCAACCTTGCAGCGATTCTTTTCAACCTCTATCTCTGCGATCTGGATCAGTTATGGAAGGGGTTAAGGATGTACCCTGTAAGAATTGGCATGCTTAGACTTCATTGGCTGGCGTTTGCTGATGATTTGATCATAATGGATACCACGCCAGCAGGACTTCAGGCCAAACTGTATTTATTTGAAAAATATGCTTATAATCTAAACCTTATACCTACTATTGGCAAAACAAGTATCTTGATGCTCCATGCTGGTAGAAAACTAAAATCATTCAGATGGAAAATTGGGGAACTTCTAGTACAGCAACAAACTGAGATTTGCTATTTGGGGTATCAACTAAGTAGCAACTCTTCCATTTCCATTTGGAAAGAAAGACTCAATCAGAAAGCTTGCCTGCTAGGAAGTCAAATGAAGTTAATCTTCGCAAAATATTGTCAATTCTCGCTTATTCCGCTATGTGACTTTGTAACTATGAAAGTACAAGCTGCACTTATCTACATTCTTGATATTTGCCCATTTGACTTAAGTTCCTACCTGGATTCTCTTCAAGGTCGCCTACTCAAAGGAGCATTACAAACCGCATTGTCAATCCCTAACTGTGTGATTAGGCATGAGCTAAGTCTAATATCATTATCTTGCAGAGTGTTATGGCGCTCACTGTCAAACTATGCAAAGTTTCTCAATCCCCCGAATAATTGTTTATATAAAGATCTGCAATGTTTAATGGAAGAAAAAACTGTTGATTCTATTAACAGGTTTAAAACCCATATGCAGGAGGTTTTGGATAGGCTTGGTGTTACACACAATGATCTGTGTATCAGACCTGCCTTTGTTAAAAATAAATTGTTTGAAGAAGACTGGATCCGAACTACGGACCAATTGAAACTCTACCCTTCATATCCAGGATATGCTAAATTCAAACAGAAGCGTTTGCCATGCTGTCACTATGTCTCCATATTTCCTTGTTCTGCGATCAGAGGGTTATTTATGCGTTTTAAGATGAATCAATTTAGAACTAAGGAACGATGTTGCCATTGGGCGGACATGTCACCATCTATGCAATCTATGAAATGTAGGTTTCCTTACTGTCTTGAATCATATGAAACCTTGAAACACTTGGTGCTTGATTGTCCTCGTTTTAAAATTTCCTATTGATGAAATTTGTTAGCGCAGAATTTGTTGATTGCACTTCACTTTTATGGGATAGACTTATGCATGGTGTACATTATCCATTAATTTTAGCATTAGGGCATTTTTTAAGGATTATTGAAAAAAGAAATTGTTCGCTTCAAAACCATAACTGAAATGAGTTAATTATGAAAAGCTAACAAAGCAACATATGTTTTATTCGTGTTGTAATAATATGTTGTCGTAAATTATTAATTTTCTGATATTTTAGGTTTGTAATGATGTATATAGCATTGTTTTAATTTTGTTGTGAATTGTTATATATGTTTACTTCGAGGCTGTCTTTTGTAAAGTTTTTTTTTAACCAAATACAATAAAGAAAATGTGTTTTTTAAAGTCTTGGATCTTGATTTTTTTGCCTGTTTGGGGATGGGATATAGTAACGCCCTTAGTCACATTATTGCAATGTGTGCAGTTTAAGCAGGGAAAAGTTTGCTTTTTCTTTGTTGTTAACAAATGTTGTCATTCTTTAGCTGGTCTTTCAGCTCTTACAAGTCTGTCTTTCAGGTTCCATCCACTTTTAAAAGCCATCATAAGTGTTTTTGGAAACAGCCTCAATAAATTAGAGTCATTATGGAGAATGTTCCAATGTTTCCTAATATATTTACTGATTTAGATCCTTTTCCTTCTTCTCTTATGTATAGTAGGGCCTTGTGCCAAGGCCTTTTTTCCTCCCCTGCATCTTCAAATTCTTGAAACCAGCATTGCTGGACCCTGAAAGATTTAATATTGTCTGTCTAAAAATACTGGTGTGCACCCATTACCCCATTTCCCTGTTTGCTTGTTTTCACTGGATCTCTCCAGTGTGGCACACATAGTGGGTAGCACCCTTTCTTTTGAATTACTAGAAAATGTAATTTTCCCATATTAATGAAATCAGTGACAAACACGCCACAACGATAGCATTTCATGCAGATGAAGCAAAGCGCATCCTATCACTCATTAAAGACACTGAGAAAACCATACAGAGCAAAGTCAGTCCCGATAAACTGATCTTTCAACTACAAAAATTAATTAGACGAGAGATTTCGAAGAAACTTCATGCGACCAAACTTGTAGAATACTACAAATCACATAAGATACCAAAAAGTGTGAGGGTCTACGCGAGACCACCGCTTTGCAGTGAAAACAAAGCATTTGTGGACAAATGGGACCAAACTCTCAACAAATGCTCGTTGGATCTCATTTTATTGACTATTGAAGAGCTTTACAAATCCCTAACAACTATAGACACTGAAATTGTTGCACTTGGAACACAACTATCGGAATTTATGTCAGCAGAGGAACTGACACAACTCCTAGCTAGAGGAGATCAACGACAAATTAAGTGGCTATAAAACAGATATCGAACAAAGGAAGCTCAGAAAATTCAATCGCGACACATTCGATTACTTCATTGACATTGTCTTTACCTGGCAGGAGTTTTATCACCATTGTAACCTTAATAGAAGCAGACCTCACTGTCCAAACTCACCAAATTCTGGAAGTGACAGCAATAGCAGCAGCATAGTGAACCCACTGGACAGGATAAAGCACATCATCACCCCAGCAATCAAGGGGAGAGATCAGGGATCCCACCTGGAAGACCTACTGTACCACAAAAAGAAGTTAACCCAGGTGCCAGGGGTGTTTTTTTAGGCCTAAGGGACAGGCCAAAAGAAAAACAAGATGAGGGAAGAAGACCCCAAAAAGGAAAAAAACAAATAAGTGCTTGCTATCTACGTAGATCTGCTTCTACAACCGCTGATACAGAAAATTCCTACGTACCTCAAGGATACTACAGATTTTTAAACTTCCTTCAAGACATCTCAGCTTTAAGCCCCGAATGCATCCTCTTTAGCATGGACATTTGCAGCTTGTACACATCCATCCCTCATGATGAGGGTATACGCTCAGTACTTTGGCGCCTCTTGAATTCCTCGCATATAAGAGGCAACAAGGAGTTTGTTGTGGAACTGCTTGAAATAAAACTATACAACAGCTACTTTTGCTTACAAGGCAATTATAATATTCGGGCATCAGGAACTTCTATGGGGTCAGCAATGGCCCCAGTATACGCTAATACCTACATGTATGAGTTCGAACAAGACTATGTACTGGACCACCACTTCTGGTCATCCAAGATCCTAATATGGAAGCCTTTTATCGATGATATTTTTGGGATCTGGTGTGGATCAAGAGAAGAACTAGACTTGTTCCCTCTATACCTCAACTCAGTACATCAGAAGATTAAATTTACCATGGCGGTTGGAGAACCATATTTACATTTTCTAGATGTGAATCTGGAAATCAAGGAAGGATATATTATGACAACCATTTACCACAAACCCACGGATGTCAATAACTTCTTACATTATACCAGCTTTCATCCAAAACCCATGCTCCAAAGCCTCCCCTACAGCCAAATGCTGAGACACAAAAGAATTATCTTGGATCCGGCAGGCCTCGACTCAGAATTTTCCCTATTAGTTGATCGTTTCAAAACAAGGGGATACCCTGAAAATGTATTGGATGAAGCTATGGAGAGAACCAACACTCTAACCAAGGAACAACTTTGTATCCCTAAAGATAAAGACAAGGAAACTCCATTATTGAATATTTAAAAATGTTCACGTCAAAGTTTCCAAATCAATAAATCTATTAGGAAACATTGGAATATTCTCCATAATGACTCTACTTTATTGAGGCCGTTTCCAAAAACACCTATGGTGGCTTTTAAAAGGGGACAGAACCTGTAAAATAGACTTGTAAGAGCTGAAAGACAGGCTAAAGAAAGACAACTTTTATTGAGAACAAAAAAAAAGAGAACTTTCCCTGCTTAAAGTGCACACATTGCAATAATGTGACTAAGGGCGATACTATATCCCATCCCCAAACGGGCAGAAAAATCAAGATCAGAGACTTTGCGACCTGCCTTTCCTCAGGTGTCATATATTCCTGTTCTTGTGGGAAACTCTATATAGGTCAAACCACAAGACCTGTCAAAGACAGGTGGTCTGAGCATCAATCCACCATTAGATGGAAGAATCTCAGATCTCCTGTAGCAAGACAGTTCATTGAACACCAATACACTATTGCCCAGATAAACTTTCAAGTGATAGAAGTGGTTAAACGCCACCAAAGGGGCAGTGATTACCAATCCATCTTGTCCCAAAGACAGAAATATTGGATTCATCTTCTCGACACTCTACACCCAATGGGCCTCAATGAGGAATTTGCCCTAGGCTGCTTCATATAGGGATCTTGGTGTTGGAACTTGGGGGGACTGTCATTTACTTTTTATCACTATATCCAACTAGACTTTTTCCTAGGGTTTAGATAAGAATAATGGATACCTACACATGTTTGCTCTATACTAGAATTTCTTTGTTTATTTCTTTATGTTAAAACATAATTTGTGTTGTTATATCATGTGGAAACTTCTAGGCACTTTTTTCTACTCTCATGAAGTGGTTCGACATGTTATGTATTTTTATGTATTTGTAAAACCAGGAATCATCTCCGCTTGCCATACCTGAGCACATATTTATCATAATGTATACCAGTGCATGCAAGTATCTCTATGTATTATATGTTTCATCATCATATTCACCACTGTATGATCAGACTCACTACTGGGGTGCTTAAAGAATAATGCACATCTAGACATGATGGCCGTTTACTGTCATAACACTGCCTGTGAAGAACTATTTCGGTTGTACCCTATGATAACTGTTTTGAACTGTTGTCTATCCAGCATCAAGTGGATCGTTATGCTATGTATCCCTGGGCAATTGTTAGATCAGATATCAGTTTTCCTTGCTACATTGCAAAATCCATATATAAATACTTCTGGTAAGCTAGAGTACATCTACTTTGTAGTCTAAGACATCCAACTGAATTATACTGACAGTATATTTTTAGCATACTACACCTTACTACAAATTTGGCCATATTTATATATCTCAGACATATCATCTAAATCACCTATTAAGACCCTGCTGACCCTGGGTATTTTTTCTTTAACTGGAACGTACCCTCTATTACACTAGGCACCTATGTGTTCACATACAGCTTGTTAAATATTAGGCTTCCGTTGTGCACTTTTATACAGTCCAAGATGGACGCTCCTTTTCCACATTTGTGATGGTGTCTGTTTTCACTTACAGCATTGGGGCTTTCCCTTAAGACTTACACAAGATGGCGCTGCATCTCCATTCCTACCATCGTTTCCTTGGTGATGGACGCCACACGAACTTACACGCTACATGGATGAGTGTTTCTCATACTGATCAGGTAGATTTTTGCTTAATCCTCCTTAACCGATACTGGGGTTTCTGTTCACAGACACGCCATTATTGACCGCGTGTCTTTTTTACAGTCTCTGCAGGTTGTCTTGACTTTAGCCTGCTCATCTAACTTGGACGACACAGATTCCCGTTACCCTGGTTACCGACGCTGGAGCCACTCAATTTAGCACTCCACGCCATCTCCTAAGGTACATACTACGTGCGGCCTGTTTTATGAGCCTTATTTTAGAACATACTCTTTTAGGATACTGAATATGTGCCCATATCTTTTCATATGTAGAAAACAGTGTTTGGTTTATTCATCGCTCCATGAGCCATGAGTAAAAGCTTCAACCAGATCACGCTCTATATTTTTGTTCAAGTAACTTGAACGACACGGATTCCCGTTACCCTGGTTACCGACGCTGAAGCTACTTAATTTAGCATTCCATGCCATCTCCTAAGGTACATACTACGTGCGGCTTGTTTTATGAGCCTTTTTTAAGAACGTACTCTTCAAGGATACCGAACATGTGCCCATATCTTTTCATATGTAGAAAACAGTTTTTGGTTTATTCATCGCTCCATGAGCCACGAGTGAAAGCTTCAATCAGATGGCGCTCAGATTTTTTTTTCAAGTCAGCGTTCGCTGCTATGAATTTAGAAGGGTGAGTGCCACTTACTCTTTACATATTGCCACCAGCTGAGCATACGATCAATATGATACATATAGAGATTACTAAAATGTATTTTATTGCCCATTACAGACAGTAGCAGAATTCTTCGGAACAGTCGGACATCTGTTATTGTATACACCATATGGAATTTTATAGACACACAGATGGAAATAATGCACCGGTTGGTGAGTGCATTTTCGATCTCTTAGATAGTACTCAATCTCTTAGCCATTATGCTTATGACCTCCTGTATGAACTTATATATCTTGATTGATGCACTGAATACTGCACTCTTCATCTATATTATGAGACTATAGAGTTTGGTCTCTACCATCCAAACGAAACTAGATCGATTTGGACATCTGCGGATACTAGACATTGTATGGGTTCTAATAATATACACATTTTAAGGATTCTTCCACTTTCATCATCTTCTTCCATGTATTTAGGCACATATATGCATATATCAATTTTTTCTTACTGCTTGCACCGTTTAGGGATTCTATCCCCAATATTATTTCCCCATAGGAATTGTGAGGGACCTTTATAGGTAGACCACCAATTCTATACTCTCTTAAGCACAGCCTGTTTTATCAAGAAGGTACTTGGAGGATTGCTCAACATCTACCCGTCTGATTTTTAATATCATGACTGTATATGCTCTAAATGTATGGGTTATAACACAAATCAGTATTTCTTTTTTGTCTATGTTTGACTTCAATCAACAGTCCTATTAGGCTCTTTTTGAAGAAGAGGGATTGCCTCAAAACGTGTCAGCCGTTGATATTGGACTTCCTGATGTGCTTTGCTTGAATACTTTCTGTTGATTAAATTATTTTGTTTTACTAAATTTGTCTATACATACTGCCTGTCTAATTGGCGCACCGCAACAGTGGATTGTTTCAAATTGTATATTACTGTTATTAATTGAATCACTGACCGCCTTTTTGGCGTATGTAGATAGAGTGCAGGGGTCGGGAGAATTCCTGATTTGGATCCTTTTCCTTCTTCTCTTATGTATAGTAGGGCCTTGTGCCAAGGCCTTTTTCCTCCCCTGCACCTTTGAATTCTTGAAACCAGCATGGCTGGACCCTGAAAGATTTAATATTGTCTGTCTTAAATACCGGTGTGCACCCATTACCCCATTTCCCTGTTGAGCAGAGGTCACGCATTGACCTGGGAAGATAAAGGCATAGAATACATGGGAATCATTCTTACAAAAGGGTAGAAGGGGCTAAATGGGGCAAATATTCATCCTCTGTGGAAATGGTTAACAGAGGATCTCCATAGGTGGGCCACACAGAAGCTTTCATGGTTCGCCAGAATAGTGTTGGTTAAAATGACAATAATACCCTGACTGCTATATGTAACTAGATCACTCCCCATAGAGATACCAACCCGGATACATAAAAAGAAACCTAGGATCCAGAGTACATTTCTCCTCCGCTCGACATGGATGGGGGTATTGGGAGTCCCAGACGTGAAGAAGTATATTTTAGCAGCCCAATTAGCGGCCATGTTATGGTGGTCAGAATCCGGAACACACAAGGGTTGGAGCAAAATCAAGCAAGAAGTGACTTTCATCTCACTGAGTGCACTACAGTCCCAGAGAAATGGGAATAGAGGAGCGGGAAGTCAGCTACTAGAAGCGACAAAAGCGTCACTTCAGAGATGGGATAATGCAATGAAATGGGGGAAAGTAACCACAGGATTATGGCCCCATAGCCCAATGTGCCATAACGCTGACTTCACGCCGGGAAGAGACACAATCTACTAGGAGAGATGTGAAGGGCAGGATAAACTGAAATTAGAAGACTTATCACAATGGGAACCCACTACTCTTTGAGGAATGCAAGCAGAAATGTCATATAGGAGATGGAGAGAGGTACACATATATACAAATCAGACACTGGATTTCTCAAAGTTACGTAAAGGTGGTGGGGACAAGGGCACCACTGGGACTTAAATTAACCATGTTGGAGGGGTCTACTGTTAAAGGGATCTTGAGAATATATAAATTACTAGACATAACACAATCTGCAGACACCCTTCCCTATATGGCTAGATGGGAGAAAGACCTGGGGGACTCAACCTCAGAAGAGGAATGGGGAAAAATCTGGAGGAGGGCCCATAGGACATCCAAGGGTACTGTAATAAAGGAATCAGCATACAAAATCTGCTATAGATGGTCTGACCCCCCACCCCAGTGACTAAATGGGATGAACACAAACTACTCTTCCTTATGTTTGAGGCAATGTGGAGTAACAGGAAATTTGGTCATATGTGGTGGTCATGCCCTAAGGCCAAAATGTATTGGAAAGAAGTTCTTGGTCACATTAAACAGATTACAGGGGCACAGCTACCAGATTCGCTGGTGGTGATATTGTTGGGGGCAAAGGTGGAGGGGGTCTATGCTGCAAGTGGGGCCACCGCCGCACTCATCACACACCTATTGACGGCGGCCCGAATGACCCTAGCCCAAAACTGGAAAACAGCAGAGGGACCTATACTAGCATGTTGGTGGGTAGAAATCTGGGGCGTGTTAGCTATGGAAAAGGTGTGTGCGCTGAAAGCTGGGACATATCAGAAATTCTTGAAGATTTGGCTCCCTTTTCATGAATATGCCAAGTAACAACACTTCCACAAGCTGAACTTGCTCAAAAACATGAGTGTAATAAGAAGGAGATGGGAATACCACACAGAACTCTTCTTGGGTAATGAATGCCTTTGAGACATAAGATCTGTAATAAGCCATATTTATTGAGTTAAGGGGGGGGTGATAATTCATTACCTGTTGGGGTTAATCACCTTTGTTCAGTTATAACAATGTAAAAGGAACTCATGGCACTAACGACAAGCAGCCTGAATAACGGCCTCTGAACTGCAGAGAACATGAGCAAATGGTATGTATTGAAATAAATGGGAAAGTGACAATGAGTTTATAAATAAAGTGTTTTTTTAATAAAAAAGGCTATCAGTATTGTTTTTACTGTATATTTAAGAAATGGGGGCAATTTCACGTTGAGATTTTGTAGATATATTATGTGGAAGTCAGATGGTGAATCTCATTGCTCAGAAGATTGTGGAGGAATAGATAATTTTGAGAATGGGACTAATTGCGATGTTGTGGACATAGATTATGTGTTTTTCAAAGCATTGGCTTAGTAAGTTTATATGGTTTTTTAATATTACTTTAGAAATTAGAAGTATGATTCTAGAACTACCAGCTCCAGAGATGGCTGCTTAAGAGCTATGCTCCTGTGCCTGTTGCTGTTAATATTATCCTTCCTTAATGATGGCTGAAGATGTATGTCCTTCAGGGACCACCCAACCTGCCAAAGGACAGAAAGGAGGGGAAGAAAAGCAAGATGATAAACTCCTGGACTTGCTGACCAAGGTCACAGCGGACATCGCAGAAATTAAGGCTAAACTGATTAGTGCTGAAGAAAGGTACTTGGATATTACTACTAAAGTGGTATCTGTGGAGGAGCATCTCAATACAGTTGATAAGACTTTGCGGCTTGCTGATCAAGTGATAGATCTGGAGATTGAGAATGAGAGACTGTGACATCTGGAGATTGAGAATGAGAGACTGTCCCTCAAACTTTCAGAACAAGATCATTTCTCTAGTAGAAATAATTTAAGGATTGCAGGGTTTCCAGAAAATGTACAGCGTGGGAGCCCTATGTCCTTTCTGGAGGAAGCCTTGACTTCCATAATCAAACTGGATCCTAAAATGCCTCTAAACATTAAGAGGGGACATAGATCGCTTGGCCAAAAACCAGTCTTGGGGCAGCGGCCCTTACACTTTATTGTAAAATGTTTAAGATTTCCCACCAGAGAACTAATCCTCAAAAAGTCCTGTGAAATCGGTGATCTAGCCTGGGGAGGGAACAAAATAATGATTTTTGCTGACTTGAGCAAAGATTTCATGGAAAGAAGGAAATGTTTTAGTGCTGCCAAGGAAAAGGCAAGGAACAAGCATCTAAAATATTATATGATTTATCCAGCTATCTTGCAAATTATTGTGGAGGGCCAGGTGCATTAATTCACTGATCATAAACCAGCAGAAGCCTTCCTAACAGATCTGGACACTGAACGAATGGAGGCAACATCAGTATCTCAGAAATCTGCGTATCAGAAGGAGAGAGATAAATAAGCCTTTTGAATTGATTTTTACTTTATTTGGTTTATTATTATTTTTGATCCACTAATGTGGTTTTATTTTCCGTGGTTATTGGTATCTCCGCAATCCGTTATTTTAAACAGCTGCAGGCATTGTTTGTTTTTGTTTGGAGGTGTTTATGTGAGTAAAGGCTCCTACATAATCTCGAGCAAAGTGCTACGCGTGATGGCGGCGAAGTTAAGTGTTTAGGAAGTGGCAGCGGAAGCTTCTACTCCTAGTCGTAGCGGTACTGTTATGGCGAGGATGGCATGCTCCGGAGATGTATGTCAGACGTCTTTGTGACAATCATTCGGAAGGGACAGCAGGTATGAATCAGCTCTGCTGTGAGTTTGGACAGCGTGTTCCAGGAATGGCTGGAATGGGAAGTGGGCGGGAAGATACGCGCGATTATGACTGTCCGCGTACGATAAGAGGCGGATTGTGACTAATCAGAGCCACATGAGCAGCGGAGTACAACCCCGTTTGGGACTGGTCTGCATGGTCACTTGTGCTGGTGGCATTGTGGCTTTGGTGTGCCTGTACAACGGGCTTTGTACATTTAAGATAAAGTACACTGCAAAGAGCATTATTGGATCTAGATTGCCCCCGCACATATTGAGATGAGCGGTGCACTAAAAATGGATACTACCACGTTTTCTCATGTGGCTATGGGTGACCCTCACGTATTTGGTTTACAGCTCTTCATAATGTGTTGCAAGAAATGTTTTGTTCATAGTCGCTCGTGTGCTTAATTGGAGCAATGCTTATCGTTTGGAAGGATTTTAACACTCCCAATGACAAAATGGTGCACGTTCTGCTTTGTACAACATTCGCCACCTGCAACACATTGTGAATTAACAAAACTGTGTGGCTTCCTTCTTGGACCCTGACACTCACAAAATATCTTGTGCTACGTGATATGTGCGGCAACTGCAATGGGTTTAAGATGAATAGATGTTGGTGATGGGGATGAAATGTGGACATCACCCTGGGTTTGGTGGATGTTTGAGATGATTGGCAGACTGCTGCTGTTCCTTCCCCGGACGATTCAACTAAGATTCTTATGATTTGGATTGTATATACATATATATATATATACACATATATATACAGTGTGTGGGTGGCTTGTAGTCCTTACCTCATCCTGCCACTGGTGGCATACTTCTTATTGGTCAAAGGACTCTGCTGTAGCATTTTGTGGCTCTTGTGGGACAGGGTGATGCTTCGACTCCCATTGATATACAATTCAACCGTTGCCTATTGGACCTTTAACTATGCATCTATAGTCTTTTGGAAATACTTACATATACTGTTTTCATCAATTCCAAGAACACTTATTTTTACTGCTTTTGGTATTGATTATAGAGCACTTATGGGTGACGTGGTTTATGTTCGTAATGTGTGGATGGTTGTTGTCCTATCTGGTGGGCCATAGTCTTGAATTGTATGAATGGAAGGAACATTTAGTCAATATTATGTTTACGCAAGCAAGTGATCGCGCCTGCAGTTAGGGACAACCATTTATCCATCTGTCTACCAAACTATGTGACCCCCCCCCTTTTTGAAGTTTTCTGCAGCCTAATACACAGTCTATTCATTCTGGTTGGCCCCTTATACTTTGTAGAGAGACCAACATATCTGGGGGATACCTTAACTTTCCTGGTTGTTGGATAACGTTCTATTAGCAGTACTGTAATGTAAATCAAAGTGTAGGTTGGAGGTCGCAGTGACTCATATAGTGATTGTTAGTTGTTCTCACTTATATTTTGATTTTTCTTTAATGCTTTATCTTTTATAATGGGAGGTAGGAAGGATTGAATGAAACTGTTATATTGAGGGCATGGGTTACTGGGGTATAGTTTTGAACAGTTTTAGTTGTGTAAATAATGGAACCTTTACTGAGCCTGACTTACGTCAGACTCCTTTCAACCAAAACTATTACATATATTTGAGTAGTGTCTTCGGGTTTGTCTTTAATGGGGAAGTTATGTTGGTGACTGCTTTAGCTTTGTATATTGCCATAAACAGAACGTGTCTACTTTTACTACATGTTGAGGTTAATCCTGACACTATTTCGGTATACCAAAGTCGAAATTTGAAAGCTTGGGTATGTAAGATACTATGGGGTTGTTAACATTGGGTTT
The DNA here is from genome assembly GCF_040938575.1 of Ambystoma mexicanum. Lineage (NCBI taxonomy): Eukaryota > Metazoa > Chordata > Amphibia > Caudata > Ambystomatidae > Ambystoma > Ambystoma mexicanum. The sequence goes on along the minus strand of NC_090924.1, from coordinate 878,338,776 downwards.
GTGGAATGTGAAAGGTTTAAATTGTCCTGTAAAAAGAAAGAAGGTACTATCTAGGCTTTGGAGGGGAAAAACTAATGTGATTCTTTTCCTTACTGACTCAAAATACTCAAAAATATGGTTAAATTGTTATTCCTTCAAATCAAGAGGTGTAGCGATTCGAATTCGGAGAGGGTTGGGTGTATGTGTAGATAAAGTAGCTATGGATGGTGAGGGTTGTATTATTTTAATTGATATGAAATATGAAGGCAAACTCATCACCATAGGTTCCATTTATGACCTGTGTGCTGCTGGGGGAAGTTTCTTTGACTCCCTAACCAGACTGTTACGTGATATGGGGGGTGGGAGTTGGTGATTTTAGGAGACTTTAATTGCATCCTGGATTATAAAATGGATAGATCCTCAACCTGTTCTTTTACTGAAAAAAAAAATCAAGCAAAGAATTTTGTGGGTTCTTGGAGGAATTCGATTTGGTTGATACTTGGCGATATTTACATCAGGGAGATAAGAGTTTCTCATTCTACTCTCCGGTTCATGACTCTTTTTCTAGAATAGACTATGTGCTGGTCTCTGATAAGCTAGCTGAAAATGTTATTGAGGCAAATATTCGTAAACGGCATCTTTCAGATCACTCGATAGTTGAGACTAAACTACATTTTGGTACGAGCAGACAAGGTTTCTACACGTGGAGACTTAAACCATTTATCCTGAAAGAGGAAAGCGCTTTGAAAGCTCTAAGCAATTCCATTGTGAACTACTTTAACGACAATAATGGATCAGCTGACAGTCTAATGGTATGGGACTCCTTTAAGGCCTAGATTCAGGGTGATTTAATTAATTGGACTGCGAGAGTGAGGAGGACGGGGGGGGAGTTAAATTGAGGGATCTTGAATTGAAGTTGGGAGAATTACAAATTGCCTTTGCACGTACTAGAGCTGTAGAGGCTCGTATTAAGGTGGACAAGGAAAGGGAACTATTGAGATATGAAGTTGACGCTCAAGCTGAACACGGTATATTTTTCTTGAAACAGCAATACTGGGAAGGAGGAGACTGTGGAGGGAAATTATTGGCAAACAAATTGAGGGGTCTCTCCGAGAGATCTTTTACTAAATAAATGGATAATGGTCTGGGTGGTGTGGCGGTTAGAAGGGAAGAGATTAGTGAGTGTTTTCGCTCTTTTTATGCCTCTTTGTATGCCGAAGACCGTATTCCATTGAAAAATTAACTTGCTGAGTTTTTTTTATAAGATTGATGTTCCCTGCCTCTCCAGTGATGGTAGAGTTTTTCTTGATGCTCCAATTTCCATTGCAGAAGTTCTACAGGCGGTCAGAGGGTTAAGGGCTGGAAAATCTTGGGGTCCAGATGGACTGTCTGTTGAATTTTATCAGTCCTTTGATGATCTGTTGGCACCTGAACTGTGTGCTCTTTATAATCGGTTCCTAGTGGAAGGTATTTTATGTCCCTCGATGAAGGAAGCTATTGTTGCGGGCGAGGAAGCTAAGTCAGGGCGAGATACAGTGTTGTAACTACCGTCCTATATCTCTCCTTAATGTGGATGTGAAGATTTTTACTAAAATACTGTCCAATAGGTTAGATAAATACATTGGTGACCTGGTTGATAGGACGCAAGTCGGATTTATGAAGCAACGCTATGGCCATGATAATATCCAAACTCTTCTTGATGTTTTGAATCTGTCAAACTCGGAAGCTGACGGTGTGTTTTTTTAGACACCGAAAAGGCTTTTGACAGTGTAAACTGGACTTTTTTAAATTATACATTGGCGAAAATGTGTTTTGGCCCCTTATTTATTCATGCTGTTGGAGCGAAACAGCTGGATATTAGTGCCAGGGTTTGGGTGAATGGGGGTCTGTCAGCTTCTTTTAAACTATTCAGAGGCGCTCTTTGTCACCTTACCTCTTTAATTTGGCATTGGAGCCTCTCTTGATTTATATTTGACATAGCCAAAATCTTTCAGGCTTCAGGGTAGGGGAGACTGAAATTAAGGTGCTGGTTTATGCAGATGATGTCACGATCATTCTTGGTAATCCAGAGGAGGGGGCTCAATTTTGCAGAATATGATTGAAGAGGTGGGTAGGCTTTCGTGCTATAAAATGAATTGGGGAAAAACTGCAGTATTTTCAGTTAGAGATACACCTAAACGAGATCAATTGATGACTTGGTTCTGTAAATGGGAGAATAGGAATGTGAAATATTTAGGGGTAAATCTCACCAGAGATATGAAGGGATTGGTTGGGTTTAATGTGGATAGAGTAATAGAAACTCTTCGCAGAGATGTCCGTAAATGGGGAAGACTCTTATTGGCTATCTGGGCAAGGATTAATGCGATTAAATGGTGCTCTGACCTAAAGTCCTGAATATCATTCAGTCACTCCCTTTGAGGTGTATTAAAAAGATTTTGAGTCGTATAGATAAAGTATTCCAGGAGTTTCTATGGGGGGTTGGTAAAAGACCTAAAATTCCATGGTATGTTATGGTATGTAGTGTAAAATATGGGGGGGTTTGGATACCCGATTCTCGAAAATTATTATAAAGGTTTCTTATTAAAAAAATCAGTATCTTATTTCACTCTGGATAGACCATCGATTCCGCTATGGGCTCAGATCGAGGAACATATGATGAGACCGTATCGCATTGAGAGTTTATATTCGTTTGTTAAATTACCCAAGCATGTGGCTGCTTTACAAGCTGTGGTTGCCACCAAGGAGGCAGTAACTTCACTGATATTGGGTAGTGGGCAAGGGTTGTATATGTATAATGAAGCTTCCATCTGGCACAACCCAGGATTACAGATTAATAATAAAACGTTATGTTGGAGGAGTTGGATTAACAGAGGTATATTGTCAATAGGAGACATCTGGTGTGATGGAGGAATACCAACCTTTGAACACTTGAGGGGGAAATGTGGGTACATAAGAGGGAATTGAGGAGATATAAATTGTTAGAGGCTTTGATATCTGAGAGACAACAAATGCTGGATATACCATTGATACTGAGGCCTGAAAGGTGTGATTTCCTTCAGATTATTCCACATATGGTGTCAGGTTTTTTAAAGCTCTTTCCATTAGAGAGTCAATCAATAGTGTTATGGGATAAATTGAGAACTACTTGGTCTGAGGAATTGTGCAGGGTTATTTCGAAGGTAGAATGGGAGAATGTGTGGAAGGTTCCTATTAAGGCAAAAATGGACCTGAACCTGCGCTACATTCAACAAAGGATTTTGGGGCGCCTTTTTTGGACCGTGGTTAGGATGGGCAGGTTGGGATTGAGTGACAGTGATAAATGCTCGGGATGTCTGAAAGAAAAGGGCACCTTGTTGTATAGTCTCTGGAATTGTACCAGAGTGACAGGTTTTTGGAATGATGTTCTGGAAAGGATTGATATGATATGGAATATTGTATTTCCAAGAACTTCCTTAGCTGTGCTTTTGAAGTCTCCGAATTATAGTCGACACCTTGATTATGTGACACTGTGTTGGGTTAAAAAAAAAGTTCTTTTAGTTGCTACCAGGGAAATATTAAGAGTTTGGAAAACCAGGAAAAAAACGTGTGTTGAGCAGTGGCTAGTATGTGTGCAACTTCTTTCGAGTTTTGACAAGATCAAATTTGGTAAATTCTATAGAGAGGATGCCTCCGAGGAACAATGGAGACCGTTTAATGAGTTTTATGAATAATACTTAGCTAGGGTGTGTATAGTTTTGTTTAAATTCTTGGGGTGGGGTGGGGGTCTGTCATGGTGGTTAGTGTTGTCTTGTCCTGTGTCTTGTGTTTATATCAGATTAATGTATAACTATGATGATATGTCATTAACTTGTTATTTGCTAATCAGATGATCTACTGATATATTGTTGTTTCCTTTACTGTTAAATGTGTTCCTTTCTTATCTTAGAAATGATCATTATCTTATATGCTGAATTCTTTACTTATGTATTGTTATATTGTTATGTCAGTGTTGTTGAAAATCTAAATAAAGAGTAAAAAAAAAAAAGAAATGAGAAGTATGTGTTCAAGTTGTGGACAAATATTTTTGACAGGGAGCACAGCATATTTTGTCTTTGGCAAAAGAAAATCAGTTAGTCATCTAAGGAAAGAGCACAGATATATTTTGCAAGATGTTTAAAAAAAATTGTAACGGAGGAGAGGAGTGTTGGTTTGAATGTAAGGATATTTTTGGGTTATATATTGGCATTAAAACAAAAACGCTCTATTAAGAGCCACCCATAGAAGTTATGAAATATTATTGAAAATGTTCAGTTGATTCGAAGATGGCCGCCAACACTAGGTAGAAGTGCTGACAGCGTGCTCTTGGCCCCGGTGACACGGAGGTGCCCACCACAACGACCCCCCAGCTAAGAAAGGATCAACAGAGGGGAAGTCGACCACTGGAGACAGCTTCTTGTCCCCCAGCGAGAGACAAAACAGCCCAACGGCTCCGGGTGGGCCGAGGCTCCCGACTGCCGTACCAAGAGAGGTGGCCCCAAGAAGACAGAAAGAAGAGGAGGAGAGCTGCCGGGATAGACCGCAGCGAGACAGACGTGTAGAGGCCCCGCCGGCAAGCCGAAATGGGATGCGCTGCAGTGTGGAGGGCCACCCCGGCGTACAGATAAGGCAGGGCCCAAGGCAGCGACTCCCGTGTGGGACCCCATGAGGAGGTGGGCGCCCAAAAAAATGAGGGAGAAACAGGGCCTCAGATACCTGGATCCAGAGCCTCTGGGGGAAAAGCCTCATTGGGGTTGGCCCACTCTGGGGCTCAGCGGATTGTGTGGACCGGAGCAGCGAGGATAGGAGGACCGCAGCCACGGGAGGAGGCGGCAGCATTGCAGAGTGGAGCGGCCGCATCCCCGCCCTGGAGTGGAGGAAAGAGCGCTCTGCCTCGGGGCCTGCAGGGGAGCCAGTAAGAGGGGATAAGCTGCACTGACGGGGGAGCTGTTATAGAGAGGACCCCGCAAACCCACCAGGGACATTGGCGGCAAGCAAAGCGAGGGGGGGATCCAAGGCACCCCTGAAGGGCTTACTCAGTGGACACCTACAACCCAACCAGGGACTTGGCACAAGAACAGGGGCGACAGAGGAGACCTTAAGTGGCCCCCCACTCCCCAGGGTAGAATTGAGTTTGAGGGGGCAAATCCAGCCAAGAATCAGCGGCGGGTGGCAGCAATCCATGAGCTGCCCCTGCCGGGGCACAACTAACATCGAAGCAGCCCTGAGGAGTGGGTGAAATCGCCGACACTGAAACCCTCCACATTAGAACCCTGGCTGGGACACGGTTAAAGGGGGTGAATTTGGAGAAGGCAGAGCCCACTTGAAGAGGCGTAAGGCGAGAAGTGAAAACGGGGGAGAGCACCTAAACGATTAAGAGGCCCTACCAGGAACGGGGAAAAAAGAGGAAAACCTCCAGAAGCAAATTGAGAGCCCTAGTGGGCCCTGGAGGGCCTGGTGAGAAGAGCAAAACATCCATCCCAGAGGTTCCCACGGGGAGAACAGGTCCAGCAGGATCAAGAGGGGTAACAAAGTCCATGAAACAAAAGGGAAAGGGCGGAAAAGTCCAGCAAAACCCTGGGATGCTCCAGGAACACTCGTCAATATCTGGCCCTTGCAGGATAGCAGGGAGATGTCCAAAGTCACGCCAGAGGGCACGAATGGAGGAGCCACATCGGGAGAGGGGGACGCGCAGACCCCAATGTCAAGGCAGGACTTTAGGGGAGAAATGCTGGCCTTGCAGAACAATCTGTCCAAAACCTTTCAAGAGCAATTTCAGTTGATGAGATCAGATCTGAATTCGGCCTTGGGGGAGATCAGACAAGACATGAGACAACTGGGGGAGAGGACGGCCCTCCTGGAAAGAGGAATACAGGAAATGGACAAAGATACAACGGCTAACAGACTCGACATAGCAACACGAAACCTCAAAATCCAGGTAGAGGATATGGAAAATAGGTCCCGTAGGATCAACATTAGGGTGACAATGCTGCCGGAAACGGTCGCAGACAAGGAATTAAAGGAGGTGACCCAGACAATCTTCGCAGGGATCCTGGGAGAATCGTCAGCTGATAGGGTGGAACTGGAACGCATTCACAGGGTGGGGAGGATAGTGACAGCGCCGGCTGCAAGACTAAGGCACGTACTGGCAGCATTTACCAGATATGCTCAAAAAGAGGCGGTCCTCCAGGCTGCAAGTAAACAGGAACCAATCATGTACAAAGACCACCCAACAGCGTTATTCTAAGATCTGGCAAGCAGCACACTGGTGAAGAGAAGATTGATGGGCCCAGTGCTAAAGGCACTCAATGAGAGAGGAATTTGTTACAAATGGACCTTCCCATTTGGTTTGGTGTTTGATTGGGAGGGGACCCAAAAGCGCATCACATTAGCGCGAGAAGGAGCGTGCATCCTACAAATTGACCTGGGTGAGGTCGCTACGTGGGAAGGAGGACAGTCCGTGGGCAATAGGCCAAGGCCGAGGCCGTGGGAATGGACAGCAGTGGGAGAGAAAAGGAGAAGGGGGACAAAATTGATGAAACTGCCGTCAAAAGACAGGAGCAAGGCACCAGCTGGGGAAATGGATCCGGTAGAACGGGAGGAGTCATAAATGAAAGCGGCATTTTAGGGGTGGTGGGCCTCTAAAGGTGATAATAGAGCACAGGGGGTGAACAACCATCTGAGAATCAATAAGGGCAAGAGAGCCCGAGATAGGTGAGGTGGGGAACTGGGGAGGTAAAGTCCCTCCAGTGAGGGAGAGGGGGAGCGAGGGGGAGTGAGGGATGGAGGGGGAGCAGGGGAGGGAAGTGGGGATGAGGTGGATTCTACACAGGAAATGTGGCACAGAAGGCAGAGGTCTGGGGTCTACTAGGGGACAAAAGGGGAGATCAAGGGGGCGAAATCGGGCAGAGGGAGCCCGAGAGGCACTCACGTGAGAGAGGGACTGATGGCCATAACAAGCTGGGAGTAAACACATGTTGATACCCGTTCAAATGGTTAACACATAATGTCAGGGGGCTTAATACCCCCCTCAAAAGGAAGAAATTGGAACAATTTACGAGGAGAGATGGCCAAGACTTTCTGGGGCTGCAGGAAACACAGCTTAGGCAAAAAGATCAGGGGCTTCTAAAGCTGAGAGGGTTTAATCAGATATTGCACGCCTCCGGGAGGAGCAGATCCGTGGGAGTAGCCTTAGCCATCAGAAACTCGGTTGACTTTAGGGTCACTGAAACTATAAGGGATAAGGAGGGTAGGTATATTGTAGTTAAAGGGACATATCAAAACAACCAATATACCTTGGCAGTAGGGTACACACCGAACATAGGCCAGGAGCAATTTTTGAGGCGGGTTCTGGGAGTACTGGAAGATAAGGCATGGGGGCAAATAGTGCTACTGGGGGACCTCAACATAGCTTGGGACAGGGGACAGGATCGGTCCGGGGACTCTGAGGGGAGGGGGTGCAGTGATGTGTGCAGAACTCAAAGATAGAATTGGGGGTGTAGGGTTAAGGGGTGTATGGAAGGAATGAAAAAAGGTGAAGAGGGCTACACCTTCCTATCAGGGATTCATGGGGCGCAGTCTAGAATAGACTATATCTGAGTGTCAACGGGTCTGATGGGCCGGATCGGAGAGGTCAAGACAGGCCCCATTGGCATAGCTGACCATAGGTGGTTTCCATGCTCATGGACTTGGGGTGCAGGGAAAGAGGTGTGGGGATGGAAATGCCCGAAGTGCCTTCTTAGGGACCCAGTAATCACAGAAGAAATTCAAGGGAAGGTTAGGGACTTCTTCGCACAAAATAAGAGGGTGGACACGAGTGAAGAGACAAGATGGGATGTCTTCAAGGCTACACTCAGGTGAGAGCTGATAGCAGCAAGGGCACAGAGGGAAAAACAGTTGGAGGTATTGGAAGAACAGCTAGAGGCGGAGGTGGAGACAGCAAGGAAAAGGACGGGAGCAACCCCGACTAGGGCCTCCATGAGGGAGTACAGGAGAGCATTGGGGCAGCTGGAGATCCTTCGGACGAAAAAAGCTGAAGGGGCACTCCTTAAAGTTCGTCAAAAATACTTCGCTAAGCCAACAAGGCCGATGCACTCCTTGCGCACACCTCCTGAGAGGGGTGAAATCTGGGAACGCAATTGCGGCTCTTAAAACAGGCACAGGGGAACGGGTCACACGTGCGAGAGAGATACAGGACACACTGGAAGAATTGTACAAATCCCTATACACATCGCAGAGCCCACAGGGCCAATTACAGGCAGAATTCCTGGAAAAGGTGAGGTTGGGAAAGCTTGGGAGGGAGTCACTAGAATTCCTCCGCAGGGAGGTCACGGAATAAGTAGTAAGAGGGGTGATTCGCGACCTACCATCAAACAAGGCCCCGGGCCCAGATGGTTATACTGCAGCCTTTTATAAAACGTTCGCAGCAGAGTTAGCTCAACATCTGACCTCCCTGTTTAACACCATCAGGCTAACAGGGAGAATAACCCAGTCTATGGAAGAAGCTAGGCTAACATTGATTCTCAAACCTAACAAGGACCCCGAGGAAAGGACGTCATACAGACCCATTGCATTGATAAATATCGATGCCAACATCTATACGAAGATCCTGGCAAATAGGCTGGAGCCCATCCTCCCGGAGCTGATCCACCCGGATCAGGTGGGATTTATAAAAGGTCAACAGACAGCGGATAACATCAGGAGGGTGGCCCACATGGTGATAAAGCCCAGCGGACGGACACTCCCTCGGTCCTGTTATCATTAGACACAGAAAAGGCGCTCGATCGCGTGGAGTGGTCCTTCCTGTTCAGGGTCATGCAGAATATGGGCCTTGGGGGTAGGGTGACCAGCCGTCCGGGTTTTCCCGGGACAGTCCGAGAAAATCACCTGACATCCCGGGAGTTTTTTTATTTTACAAACCCCTCTGGGGTTTTGCCTATGGTCCCTTTTTTTGCCGGGACCCAATTTCGAAATCCCGAAATCGGGTCCCGGCGCAACTCTTCCTGTGCAAATGGGGGAGTGAAATACTTTTCACACCCCCATTTCCTCCCCATTCCCCTCCCTGGCGCTATCCTCCAATGAGAGGAGTGTGCTTGTTAGCACACCCCCTCCCCTCTTCCCCCACCCCTGCAACGGGCCAGTGACATAGAAGTAGGACCAAAGTTCTACTTTAGTCCTACTTCTATTTCCATGGCCCGTCCCGGGTTTTTGTTTTTAAAATCTGGTCACCCTACATGGGGGGTAGGGGTTTCTTGAAAATGCTTCAGGCCAACTATCAAACACCATCCACGAGGATAGCGGTGAATGGGGTAATGTCAAGACCCTTTAGGTTAAGTAGGAGCACAAAACACGGCTGCCCTCTGTCCCCAATGTTATATGCAATTTATTTTGACCCACTCCTGCAGGCAATAAGGGAAACGGGAGCGATACAGGGCATTCCATTTGGGGGACAGCTCAGAAGGTGGCAGCATTCCCAGACGATATGTTGCTCACCCTGACAAAGCCTATAGAGTCCATCCAGGCTAGTAGAACCCTGTTAGAGGAGTTTGGGAAGGTCACAGGCCTAACGATCAACGTGGGCAAATCGGAACTTCTGAATCTGACCTTGAGAGCAGGGAATCATGACTCACTGAGGACGGCTACACCCTTAGTATGGAGTCTGGGGGGGGATTCGATATATAGGGGTAAAAATCACAGCAACTCTCGAGGGCTGGTAAATCACGAATTACCCCCCACTGCTGAAGGATATCAAGCGCAATTTCCATAGGTGGAGGAACCTCCGGGTCTCGTGGATGGGTCGGGTAGCGGCAATTAAAATGGTCACGCTCCCTCGCTTTTTGTATCTTTTCCAAGCAATCCCCCAGGCGATACCAACAAGTTTCCTTAGGGAATTAAGAGGGATAACCAATGAGTTTTTGTGGGAAGGGAAAAAAGCGATAATTAGTAGACAGTTATTGATGGCGCCCAGACGGGAGGGAGGGCTGGCTCTGCCGAACTTCCAACTGTATTTTGAGGCTACGCAGCTGCGGGTATTAGAGAATGGCTCCAGGAAGGGGAAACTATGCAAAATAAACAATGGGTGAAAATGGACAGAGCAGTTGTACACTATAACTTGACAGAGGTTTTGTGACTCCCGAAGCAGCATAGGCCCAAGCATCTATATGAGAGAACCATATCAAAATGAGTGGCGGACAACTGGGATAAACTGGTAAGAACCAAGGGAATCACGACCTTCCCCTCCCCCTTCACACCTATATTCAACAACAGGGATTTCACACCTGGGCTAGAACAAGGGGCATTCAAGCAATGGAAGGAAGGGGTTTGCAAAAAGCTGGGGGATATGTTCTGGGACGGAGAGGTACTCTCATTCGAGGACTGTAAGAGGGAATTCGGGGTGAAGGAGGGGGAAAGGCTTAGGTATGCGCAGATACAGCATTGGGTTTTGAACCCCGGAAACAAACAGGCAGCGACCAGGAATACGACACAGTTTGAAAAGTTCCTCTTATCCAACGACGAGTCAAAGGGGCTAATATCAAACCTGTACAGAATCCTAGATAGCGCACTACCCAGACAACATTGGCCATATATGCAGGGATGGGAACGGATCCTGGGGAGGGAGAGAGGAATGGGAGAGACTATGGAGGAAGATCCCCAAACTAGCAAGAGCATCCCAACTACAAAAAGGGTGGTATGAGATACTGTTTGGCTGGCACTACACACCGGGCCGTCTCCATAAAATATACCCAGAGACCTCGGGACCCTGTTGGAGGGGGTGCAGGATGGAAGGCACGGCAGAGCACATTTGGTGGAGATGCCCAAAAATAGAACCTGGCAAGGGGTGCAAAAGGCGCAGGAACAGGCCTATGGGCCGGGGGGTAACAGACCACCAGAGCAAATCATGCTAGGAGTCAGCAGAGATGCCGGGGAGGGGGAACCCAGAACTCGGGAAAAACCGAGAGTGGTTCTCACGCTAGCAGCTATGACAGCAATAGCACAGAGGTGGAAAAGTACAGAGGTACCCATGGTACAAAACTGGTTACGGAAAATATGGGAAATTGTGGCTCTTGAGTGGGCAATGTATGCTATATATGATGAGCTTCAAACCTTTGCAAGGGATTGGGGATAAACTTTGGCCTTCCTCAGAGACGATTTCCGGATTGGGTGGGCCCCCAGCACCTAAGACTACTGGACTTACAGTGAACCTCGGCGATCGGTACATGAAATTAATGGGCCAAGGACAGTGTGGAAACTGCCTCCAGGACTGGGAGGGAGGTCGGGGATGTTGGGGGGAATGAGTTTATATGTTGTAAAACTAATAAAAAGATTTATAAAAAAAAAGAAAATGTTCTGTTGCCTTTTTTGTTTTTCTATGGTCACGGGTACCTTTATGCTTGCAGCTCAAGACCAGCCAATGAAACGCTGCACCCCCTCAGAAACTTTTATAGCCACGGGTATCAGCAAACCAATGGAACATTGTGTATTTTGGCGGGCCTGTGTAGCCACGGGTATAACTTTCACCAGAGCCGCGGCTATTGTAATGCAAATGTCTGTGTAGCCGCGGGTATAACTGCTGGCAGAGCTGTAGCTATTGTAATATAAATTTCTGTGCAGTAATCATATTATTTCATGGATGTTACAGCACACAATTTTACATGTCTTTCTGATTCTATGCACTAAACTGTACCCTTGTGGCATTTGAACTTTGAAACATTGTTCAAATGTTTTTTCGAGAATGTAAAAAATGTATGTGTACCTGCAACTACAAGCGCCAATACATACCTGTGGCTATCATCAAGCCAATGGAACGTTGTGTATATAGTAGCCGCAGATATGAATGCCGGTATCTGGTAATTCCATCAAATGGCAAACCATCTAACACCAAACCATCGAATTCTAGCCATCGAAATACCATTCCATAGAATGGCCATTTCGTTGCATAAAATTCGATGGATCCATCGAAATGTAATGTTAAGATTAGGGGTTAGATTAGGGTTAGGGGGTTAGGGCTGGGGCTAGGGTTAGATTAAGGATTACATTAGGGTTAGGGTTGGGGCTAGGGTTAGATTAGGGTTAGGGTTGGGGCTAGGGTTAGCTTAAGGGTTACATTAGGGTTAGGATTGGGGTTAGGGTTGGGGCTAGGGTTAGATTAAGGGTTACATTAGGGTTAGGGGTGGGGCTAGGGTTGGATTAAGGGTTACATTAGGGTTAGGGTTAGATTAAGGGTTATTTTAGGGTTAGGGAGGTGGGTGTGTATGGGTTGGGGGGATAGTGGGGAACCCCCCCCCAATATACAAAAAAAATAAAACCGTTACAAGAAGCTGGCCAGTGCCAACATTTCAGCACTGGACAGTTCCATGTAACGTTTTAAAAATCATTGAAATGCTATCTTTTACATGTTAAAGTGCATTTCCATTGAAACCAGTCCATTTATATTTTCGATGGACTGGTTTCGATGGAAAGGCACTTTTACATCTAAAGGATAGCCTGTCGATGCTTTGGCATTAGATGCTTTGTAGTCAATGGTTTGGTATGTCGAACCTTTATTTTCAATGCAATCACTATAAACCATGAATGCCTACTTGTAGGCGTGGCTATTAGTACACACATTTCTGTACAGTAATCATGTTATTTTGTGGATGTTACACCACACAATTTTACTTGTCTTTCTGATTCCATGTCCTCACCTCTACCCTTGTGTCAATTCAACTTTGAAACCTTTGCATTAGGTGTTTTTGAGTGTATAAAAAATGTACACGTTCCAGCGGGTACAAGAGATTGTTCAAAGACAGGCATAGCATAGCGACAGCTGTCAAAAAAGGATTTGTTTAAAGAAGAAAAGGTTTTGTATGTCATTATAGGTCATCATATGTATGTAGTAAGTAGTCCTTAAAATGACTATTTTGGGGTACAATGAGTGTATTATTTTAGCACATTTGGAGTACTGCTTTGATGTTACCAAGGAACACCGTATTTCCTTTATCAGTTAGGTGTACTCAGTCATCCCTATACAGATTAGACATGTAGAACTGGATGTTGTTTTATATCCATTATTGTTGTTGGTCTCTAATGAAAGCTGAAACTATCTTATTAACATTTCTCTGTGATTTTTCAATTTTGGAAGTAAATCTGATGGTCCACTTCCATTTTTGCCTCGGAGTCAGATTGGAAAAGATAAAGGTGGTGTGAGGAAAAAGTTCCATTCGTTTTTGCAAGTCCTGTTTTATCATTAAAGCAAGGGACATACTTGTTACATTGCCTCCACAATGAATCTGTATGACGTCTGGCTGGCCTGTATTTCTCAGACTTAAAAACATACGAAAAACTTGGCACCACCACATTCCCCACAATTTAAACCATTTAATTCAAAAAATCAGTCAACCCCAGGTACATGTTAATATTTAGATTCTCACAAAGATTCAGTAACCAAAAGAGTCAACTCCCTCCAATCAGCCACACAGTTATACAACCAGCCATGACATCTGTTCCCCTCAGTTTCTATGAACATTCTTAGTATGAATTTTTCCCACTAATAGGAGGAGTGGGGCATGCATGAAGTGTGTGTTTTGGTGTTAATGTTGTAATTGCGTACTTACCTGTGATAGGTTGTTTTAAGTATCATAAGCACCATTTTATAGACAATTGACAATCTGATTGTAGAACCCACACTGTGCAAGTGTGGAGTCTGTGGCTGATGTGAAGATCTGTGCATCTTTTGGATTAGTTGAAGATGACAGAACATTTTTTATATATTCGATGCTTTATTTGCACTCTGTTTTATATAAGGTATATTGAGTAATTCTATGTTTTTAAGTTACTAAAAGTTATATCTTTTTAAAGCAGGGTTTTTCTGGTTTAGTTGTGCCTTTTAAGGAGAGTGATCAAGCAGCAGTGCTGGTTAAGCTATGGTTATCTGTGACAGAAATCTGTTTGCATTTATAAGTTGTTTCTCACTGTTTTGCTGAATATTTTATTTTATAATATGCTGTCAGTGAGTATTTGGGAAGTTCTTTTTTGTATTTTACTGTAATTAATAAAAATACACTGGTGCTGCTGCATAACTAAATCAGGGCTCAAAATACCTTTAAAATCCTGCTAGACCTGCAGGTCGAGTAACTTAGCTTATCTACTCGACCTTACAGAAATCCACTCGACCCACAAACTGGATGGCACTTGTTGTTTTACTGAAAAAACATGGTGCCCACCTGAAGAAACATTCTGGTGCAGTCGTCTTGCATTTTCATAACCATGACGACTAATGCTGCTTAGATTTTTTTTTATATCAAAACTAAACAGCACATTTTATTTTATACTGGAAAAACATGGCAACACATGAAACATGTTATGGACATTGTAGTGTCATCACACTCTCATATCACGTGGCGGGGACCACTGGGAGGCGGGAAGGGGAGGAGCCCAAGGGAAGGGTGAAGCCCATTCCTATTACTTGTTATGTGTAATAAAGACGTGTTGCACCCCAGCTCCTGTGGTCCTCTCTTCCTTGTGTGAGTGAAGAGCGAGCGACCGACCGATCGAGTGTGAGGAGGTCCACGTGGGACACAACAGACATGAAACATGTTATAGAGTTTGGATTTGTATATGTTCAAAGGTAATTGTTGGCCGAAGTGAGCACGCTGAAATGGGTGCGCCAAACCAGGCGGTGCAGCCAACCAGCGGCGCCAAATCAGCCAGCACCGAACTGGCCAAGCCAAAAGGTCCTGCTACGCTAGATAGCGAAACACCCCATTTCAGTGCCGCCGTTACGCCGTGGGCGATTTCGGTACGCCCATTTCAGCGCAGAAGCTTTTCTGGTGCCGTCGATTTGGCGCGAGGGACGTTTGGATGTGGTTGCCATTGCAGCCAAGTCTAAACACCCTTGCGCCAAATAAAAATGTATCCCTTGGCACAATAGCATTTAAGAAATTGCAGTTTGGATGTGAAAAACGAGGAAAAGCTGAATAAATAGGGCCATATTAGCTTTCCTTCAAAAGAATAATTAACTATTCCCCATGACCGTTGATTGTGCTTCACTTTAAAAGCAAAACTATTTATATGGGTACTTTAACAGGTTGCTTTTGCGGGCCGTGTAACGCATGAAAACTATCAGGTAAGCGCCACTGTTTCCTGATTGTATGTTTGAAACGCAAACCATAACTGTATGCATCAGCACAAAAATATAAGTATGTGCGTGCCCAAAGAAGCCCTAACTTGAGCAAATTCCTTGTTTTGCCTAGCTATCAGTTTTCTTAGCCACTAAACATGGGCATGTTCTCTACACGGTAGCATTGATGCCCCTTTCTGCGGAGCTTCTCATTTTCACACCTCTTGTCCCAGGGGCTTCCAATGGCGAGGCAGTCACTTTTGTGCAGGGAAGATTACTTAATGAATCCCAAAGACATATGGTGCATGTTGCGAGCAGGATGTCTTACTAACCGTAGCCCGATACAAGAGTGTGCATTAATGCTATGTCATAATAAATGTAAAGCTCTAATGAGAACTGCTTACCCTTTGTCAGGGAGCTCCGCGAGGGGCTGAATTATTGCTCTCCTTAACTGCGCATGAGCGAGTCACTGGGGGTGCAGCGCTCTTCTTTCCTGTATGGTATTGAACTCTGTTTACAGCAATTGCCTTGTCATCAAATGAAGGCCTTCCAATTATTAGCGAATCCCAAGTTCTAAAAACAGACCAAAAGAAATGCTAAAACATGTGATAGGCCTGCATAATGATTTTATGGTTGGCAATTTGGAGAGGGGGAGGATATTTCCTTTCGTTTATGAAGAAACATCGCTTTCACTTTTGCATAATGCTTATCAGATGCTTAAACTCACAGCACTCCAAAGAGCAATTAGTGCATATAGTCGGGGGCACGTGGGCCCATTTGCTTCTCTGCACCACCAGTGCGCGTGAGCCTGCACATTGGCATCAGGCAGACTAGTTTTGAGAGAGCGCCTCGTTGAGCTCTTTGGGTCATCCCTTTCCCTGCTCTTTCCAAAGGCTGATCTGAGCTTTTTAGCATCTATCTGAGCAGCTATCAAACAGAAGCAGATGATCTTTTATTAGCATTTCTTTCAAAGGATGCACCCCTGCTCTACGAAGGAGAGGCGAACAGACCCGTTGGAGCGTGGGCTGTGGTCAGAGATGGGGAAATGCATGCCCTGTGAAGCGATGTCCTCACACGTAGCCCTCTTTTCCAGAGGGCGCAGGAACAGGTCCTGGGATTCAGGAACACTGCTAAACTTGTTTTGGATGTAATGCATTATTTACAACTGCTTCCAGTTCACTTTTCAGCACAGATATTTCCAAAATAAGAACAGCGTTCATAAAATACGACAGCATCGAAAAATAATGAGGTAAAAAGTAAAATGTCAAGAAGGCGTCTAGTTACATTGAAAACGTCGAGATTATTTCCCAATGCACAGCATTCATATTTTCTCGGCAAAGTAGTGGAAGTGCTTCGCTGCTGTGATGAAATAAACAGGTTATTTAGATCGCCCCTAGAATGCAATGAGGTATGTTCACATGTCTGTCATCTATATTGCAGTACTTCAGTACTTGCAAGCTCAGCGAGTCAATGTTTCTTTTCGCTACATAACCTTTGCTTGGTAAATTGAATACTTGCAGCTTCAAGTTTAAGTCGTGCAATTACTTTCTATACGTGCCCTGGAGACACCGTCGTTGTATGTGTTGTCCCATTAACATATACACATCAGAGTGCTATGTCTGCACTTTGAACTCTGCTGCTTGTGTGTGCATTTGTAGACGTTGTGTTTGACAGTGCTAGAAATAAATCTACTTGTGTCACTAGTGCTACAGACACTGAAGCCTCTGAAATGCTGGGCACAGTGCACTGCTGCCACCTAGAGGCTTCACGGAGAGTACAACATTTTTACTATTAAAGATTTCCCGAAGTGACACGCCTGCCTGGACTAGTAGAACTAAAACGATAAACAACCTGTCAAAAAAGTACTCGCCATGCGAGCAGCGAGTGGATTTTTCGAGGACTGAAGAAACGTGTGGCAAGAATTGCTATACGTTGTTGATTAGGAAAGAAAACAAACTAGGCTGAACATTGAGGCGCATGGTATAGTATGATTCCAGTGTAAGAGAAAACATGATCATAGAGCCGTACACTTGATTTATTTATTACAATGGTTTTACAACCATTTTTGGTGTTTTTAAAAGAGATTTTCAAATGTGTCTGTTTTAAAACATGTTTTTATGCTGCAGTGTACGTTACCGAATTGGGAACTAGATTGCATTAATTTGTTCTTTGTTGTTTTGCTTTACCCAGTGCTTAATTTGTATGAAACATATCTCCCAGGGTCAACAGTTTTCTTTGGCAGCCAGTAGTGCTTTAAGACATTCCCTTAAGTACAAAAGAGCCTTGTGGGCTGCACTGGTGTAAGGTAACTGGCCCTCAACACAGACTCTGTAAGCATGAGCCATGGAGGTGCAAGCATTAATCATATAGAACAGATTGAATCAGCAGTGTAAGCTTCCATCAAACAGAATGGTTGCAGGCTAGGCCTCAGCAGTGTTAAAACTGATCTACTAGCAAGAGGTGAAGTAAGGGCTGAATACTTTATAGCTTGGAATCTTGCAAGTTTGGTGGGGTAGCAGAGCAAGATTCTTTATCACACACAAACAGGGACATTGTGGGCAGCAGTACTGCAACTTTCATTGACACATCAACCAGACAAAGCATGTGCCATAGCGACATAACTACGCTTCCCACTTTGACACACACACAAACCCGTAATAGGTCAACATGAGGTTCCTTAATAGCTTAGGTCACAATAGGCCTCAGTAGATCAATATTTTCCCAAATTGGACGCAGCAGTGAAAGTTTGTACAAATAATGCACATCAACATGGCTAGTACAAGTTAATGTTTCCCTCACAAGCATCTCAATATGGACTGCAGTGTTGCAAGGTTCCCTTGCACAGAACAAGTCACTGTCGGCTTTATTAAAGACATTCTTTCAAGTAAAAAAGAGCCCTGTATGCAAAAAAAGGAAAGGGGCAAAGGAGGGGCATGGGTTAGTGCAAGCAGGATACAGGACCAAACTATTACATAAGAAAGCATGTACTGTAGTCCCCACACAATGCATAACTCAAAAAAGTCAGGAGTGCAAGTGCTCAGGCCTGCCTATGAAAAAATAAGATATGATATGGCATGTATAACGCGCCTATACACAAGTGTTTCAAGGCGCGACGAGGCAAGGGAGGGGAACAGAGGGAAGACTGAGACAATGATCTTACTAGGCCAGGTGACATGGAGATCGAGCAAGTGCAGGGGAGGTAGGGAAGGGGAGAAGTGCGAGGAGGGAGAGGAAGTGCAGTACATAGGACAACCGTAATAAATAGAATAATAAATAGGAATAATAAATAAGAAGTGCGGTCAGCTGGTGGCAGGTGCAAGGGTAAGTGCAGACATCAGGTGTCAAGTGCTGGTAGGGGCCAGTGGGATGCAGAACAGCCCCTGCCAGGGGAGCAGTGCAGGTGTGTGTGTGACTGGCAGGGAGGGGACCTGGGCCCGAGAACAGAGGGTAGCCAGCTGACCAGTGCAGTTTCAGTATCGGCCAGGAGTTCAGCAGGGGAGAGGAAGTAGAGGCAAAGAGGAAGGTTTTGGGGTGCTTCCGGAACCAGAGATGGTTCTCCTCAATATTCAGAGAGGCAGGGAGGCTGTTCCAGAGGGAAGCCCCAGCGGAAGAAAGAGATCTAGCACCAACTCGTTGCTTGGAGAAGCGACTGACCCTGAGGGAGTTGGAGGTGGATGAGAGAACAGCTGCTCCAGAGGGAAGATATTTAGGAAGAGAGAGTTGAAGGTATTGAGGGCCCAAGTCCCAGAAGGCCTTGTGAAAAATGCAGAGGGTTTTGAACTTAATCCTCACAGCCACTGGGAGCCACTGCAGAGATTTCAGTCCTGGAGAGATACGATCCCTGGGCTTGAAGGCAAGGACAAGTCTCGCAGTCCTGTTCTGGATGAGTTGTAGATGTCGGAAAGTAGAGGCAGGCAAATTAAGAAAGAGGCTGTTGCAGTAGTCCAGCCTAGAGAGAGCAGAGCTCTGGAGACAGTGAGCTTCTGGGGGAAGCAGAGGAAAGGAAGAATACCTCTGAGGAGGTGCAGCTGGTAGTGTGACTTCTTAGAGATGTCACAGATGTGCGGAGAGAAGGAGAGTGTGGAGTCGAAGATGACCCCGAGGTTTTTAGCCTCGCAGGTGGGAGCAGGAAGAGGGCCAAGAGAGGCCAGCCAGAGAGAGACAGGAAAGGAGGGAGCGGGTGTGCCGATGAGGAGAATCTCAGTCTTACTGGCATTAAGGCACAGATAATTGGCGGCACACCACTCCCGGATAGCCGACAGACTGTCGGAGATGAGAGAAGGGGAAGAGGAGCCTGAAGGGAGCCTGAAAATGAGCTGAGTGTTATTCACATAGCACTGAAAGTTGGGGCAGAGAGCGGCAATGCAGTGGGAAAGAAGTTCTAGGTATTGGCTGAACAGCCAGGGAGAGAGTTTAGACCCTTGGGGAACACCACAAGCAGAGATGGAGATAGAGGAGAGGAAGGACCCAAGTTGGACCTGCGAGGGTTGATCAGAGAGGAAAGAAGTCAGCCAAGCCAGGGCCTGTTCGGCGATACCCAAGTTATCACAGAGACGGTTGAGCAGGATGGCATGGTTGACCATGTCAAAGGCAGAAGGGAGATCAAGTAAGATGAGGACACAGGGGGTGTTGGATTCGAGGTTGGAGAGCAGGTCTTCATCGATGTTCAGGAGAGCAGTTTCCATACTTCTTGCAGCTCTGAAGCCAGACTGATGGTCATGGAGACAACCAACAGATTCAGTGTGAAGATTAAGTTGGGAGATAGCCAGCCTTTCCAGGAGTTTGCCCAGGAAAGGAGTGATGGAGATTGGGCCATAGTTAGCTGGGCAGGAAGGGTCAGCAGAGGGTTTAAGAAGAGGGTGCACAAGGGAGTGCTTCAGGAAGGAAGGGAAGACTCCAGTGGCGAAGGAGTGGTTGCAGAAGTCAGCCAGAGCAGGAGCCAGGGAGTCAATTTGGTCCTTGATGGTTTTGGAGAAACAGGGGTGAACCTGTTTTGATGAGACTTTCATAGATTGGACTAGTCTAGAAACCTTGTCAGGCAAGAACAGGGGAAAGGCAGAGATGGAGGGAGGAGAGGAAGCTGAAGAAAGGCCACAGGAAGAGCAGGGAGTAGAGGGGGGAGGAGGAGAGGAAGAGAGAGAGGACAGGATGTCCTGAGTTTTAGAGATGAAATGAGAAGCCAGAGCCGTGCAGAGGGCCTGGGAGGGGACAGGAGAGGTGGAGACTGCAGCAGGATGGGCCAGTTCCTTGCAGATTTTAAAGAGTTTCGGCCGAGTTGTTAGATGCCACAGAGATGCAGGCTTGGATGTGAGCTCTCTTCTTGGTGCGGACAAAGAGCCGGTATTGCCTTTGGAGCAGGCGGCAAGACAGTTTGTAAGAGGATGTACCAGAATCACGCCATTTCCTCTCAGCCACTCTGCACTTGCGTTTGAGGGTGACGAGGTCTGAGTCGTACCAGGAGTTGCACTTGGCTTTGGGGTTCAAGCGGATCCTCCAAGAACATCAAGAGTATCAGATTTAGCAGAGTGGAGCACGGAAAGGGATGTGTCAGGGTGGGAGTCAGCCAAAGGTGAAGTGGGTGAGAAAGTGGTGGCGAAAGCCTCAACTGACACACGCTTCATGGGTCGGATAACCGAGAAGGTGGGTGGCAGTGCTGGTGGTGGCTTGGCCTGAGGGGTAGAGAGGGTTAGCTGGGAGGAAAGGAGAAAGTGATCACTCTAGGAGAGAGGAGTGGTGAGAGGGATAGAAAGGGGAAGGTCTGAAGAGATGAGAACATACAGGGTGTGCCCTACAGAGTGAGTCGGGCCAGAGGGGAGAATAGAGAGGGAGAGAGTCGCAGAGGTGGCAAAAGAGTCCAGAGGAAGGATAGGAAGCATCCAGGTGGATGTTAAAGCCTCCAAGAAGGAGGAGTTGAGTGGTCGAGACCAGAAAGGAAGAGGAGAGGTCCGCCCACTCAGAGAAGGAGGAGGAGATCTGACCAGGTGGCTGGTAGATAGTAGCCACAGTAAGGGAATGGCTAAAAGAGAGAGAGAGCCTGCAGATGAGGCATTCGAAAGAGGAATAGGCCTGCGTAGGAATGACAGAGGCAGGAATCCACTCGGTGAAGATCAGGGCTACACCCCCTCCAGATCAGTTGGACCTGGGCGTGGAGAGGATCTTGTAGCCATCAGGGAGGAGAGTGTCAAAGCTTGTGACAGAACTGGCTGTGAACCATGTCTTGGTGAGACCGAGGACATTGATGTCAAGTTCTTCAAGGAGGCGGCAGATGTCAGAGGAGTGTTTGACAGCTGAGCGAGAGTTGAAGGTGGCAATATGGAGAAGGTTGCCGTCCTTGAAAGACTTCCGGGGAGGAGTACAAATCAGAGGTACGCCCTGCGGAGGAGTAGAAGAAGCCCGAGGGGGGGCAGAAGAGGAAGGCGGAGAGGGCAAGGTAGCCAAGGAGGAGACAGAAGGGGGAGTCAAGGAAGCCATGGGGGGATGAGAGGGGACAGCAGGAGAAGGGAGGAAGTTGATGAGGCACGGGAAGCGTCTATCAAAGAGGAGAAGATTGGCCTGAGGGCCTTGGACCAAGACGGTACCATTCAGGTAAACATTTATGATGGCCTCAGAAAGAGTCAAAGGAGGCCAGGAGGGCCTCCCACCGGGTGCCACCATTAATGGGAGAAGAAGAGAGAGGAGAAAGCACGGATACCATGTGAGGAGTCTATAGGTTTGGTGAGGGACCGAAAAAGAGGATGTCGGTTAGGGTTTGCCTGGAGGAGGCACTGGTATAGGTGTCAGTGATAGGGAGGCCTGGGTTGGAGACCAGCATGTCCTTTTTAAACTTCTTCCTACCAGATTTAGTGAGGAGAGCAGGATAGTAGATGGTGAAGCAGTTGGAAAAGATAGGAGAGACAGAGAGCACCATAGAGTAGGTGGGGCGAGGAAAGAAGAGGAAGGTGGGACAGAGGGGGGTGGGGACGGGGAGAACACTAGGGAAGGATGCAGGGAGGGGTGCAAGCAAACTAGACAGAGAGAGACGAGACAGTGTTAGACAATTGGGCAAGACGAAGGAGCTCAGACAGTGGTAGAAAGTTTGCTAGATTAATGGTTTGCTAAGAAGTCAGACTGCAGAATGGCACTACTTTCGAAGTGTAGTTTAGATACTGGGGAAATAACACATCTAAGTCAGAGAGTCTTGTAAAAGGGGAAAGGCCTAGGTTTCACAATGACATTTTAAATACTTTCAAAATGCAATGTTTAAATATCAGAGAACAAACATCTAAGTCAGAGAGTCCTGTAAAGGGGAGAAGGCCTAGGTTTCACAATACAATTTGAAATACTTTCACAATGCAATTTCTAAATCTATGGAATGACAAAACCCTTGAAATTCAAGGAAAAACCTTTAGTTGGCGGGACGTTAAGATAAAAACTTACGCAACAAAACCCCTAAAATGTAGCTTAAGCCACCTTAACTTCGTGCCCCCGGTTATCAACATACATAATTTCAACTTGGCTCCCCAGTAGAAGTGTGAGGTGGTGAATGTTTATGCTATGTGCAAGTAATTTAAATATAGGCAAGAAAAAGTGGTATATGGCTCGGATTAGGAAATTATTAAGCTCAATGATTGTTCAGTTCCCTCTGAACACAGCTGTGTGCATTCTTGTCAGAACTTGCATGTGCAGCTTTTAATGAACATGTGGGCCTAGATCACAATGTACATATGTTATGTTATTTGATATTTGTATATCTGATGCTGCCAGTGTTATGGCTTTCGAAGCGCTGTGGGCTGGAAGGCCCTTCGGAAGACCGTAGTCTATGCACAAATGAAATAATTAGAGTATTACATGGCATGCTCCAATGTCTTCACTTCTCCCAGAGAGAGGAGCCCCTTCTAATGAGGCAAGGAAGGTGAGACTGCTACCCGATAGTACCCCTGCGGATGGTACTCAGAGGGAGCATTCCATGGGGTGTAAATCCTCATTTAGGGGCAAGGACAACCATCCAAGGGTAATTCGGTATACCAACCATTCATCACCTCTCCCACACATCCTCACATCCCTTCACCGAACCCTCAGTAGCCCACTCCATTTACCTCTGTAACATTAGAAACCCTAGATTTAACTGGGACAAGGAAGAATAGGGATGACTTTAGAAAGCCTACACTGGAAGGTACTGGGACGAGGAGAACATGCAGAACAATGAAGAGTCCTCAAGAGAATGAACATATGCATTCCAGTGGTTTTAACTAGTTGGAAGATAAAAACAGACAAAGGACTTACCAAAGGAAGAAGCCCTCCCAGGAGGTACTGCAGGGAAGGAAGCAGATCGGTGGAGTACAGAGAAGAAGCCGGTGACTGGGGGGAAGAAGAAGAAGAAAAGAGAGAAAGAGAGAGAAAGAGAGAGAAAGAGAGAGAAAGAGAGAGAAAGAGAGAGAAGGAGAGAGAGAAGGAGAGAGAGAAGGAGAGAGAGAGAGAGAGAGAGAGAGAGAGAGAGAGAGAGAGAGAGAGAGAGAGAGAGAGAGAGAGAGAGAGAGAGAGAGAGAGAGAGAGAGAGAGAGAGAGAGAGAGAGAGAGAGAGAGAGAAAAAAAAAAAAGAAAACTGGGGCGGAACCGAACAGAAACATGGCAGACAGAACCCTGGACAGTGCACCAGAGAAGACGCGCACACGGATCGAAGAACCATGCTATGTAGTCATCGCAGCCAAAGGGAAGACTGAAGCCCAGAGAGCCTCAGACCAGCTGGGGGAAGCCAGCAGGAACCCAAAAGGTATCAGGGTTGCTAGGCATGTTGGTGAGGGCATCACTGAGTTGTGGAAAACTCCAAGAATACTGAGCAGAGGTGAGGAGGGAAACCCTAGGAAAGAGAGACATATACGGGTCTGGGACCCGCATCCAAGAAGCATGAAGTCATCCAACTCATCTTCTTTGTGGCAGTACCTGGCAGGAGAGTGAACCAGGTCTGCCAAAATCTAGAGGAACTTTTGCCAGTCATCTTCTTCGTGGACGTACCTGGCAGTAGAGTGAACCAGTTCTGCCAAAGCCAAGAGAAACATTTGTAGACCATCTTCTTCATGGTTTTGCATATTTCCTGTGTCATTCTCCTCCTTCTGCACCCTTGCAATGCAAACAGTAATTAGAAGTAGGTGACTTTTCAGTTGCTAGTGTATGTGTAGTTTTCAATCTATTCCTATTAATTTGCCTTCAGCTGTACAAGTTTGGGTTGGAGATGTAACATTCTCCAGTAAAGGAACAATTTTACCCCACTCGTGCTCGTCACATTATACATACGTCTGCTTGTGCATTTCAAGATAGGTAACTGCAGGGGTTTAACACATTGCACGACTGTTATGAATAGAACACATTCTCTGTGCCAATTACATTTGTGGAAACATCTATTTATGACTATACTCACGCCAGCTGCTTATCACAGACAATATTTTGTCAAGATTACACTATGGCCTGTGTTATTCTATGTCAGCATGAGCCAAGGATTCTATGTAATGGTGCTTAAGTTTACACAATGCATTTAAGTTGGACCAAAATACTGTTAGTTTTAAATGGCGCCTGTGAATACGAAAAACAATGCATTGGGTTTTAAGGAAATTATATCTAGCTTTATACTCAATATAAATGGGAGACACAGGGCAGCATATATTTAATACTACACATTTATCTTGATCAAATTAGGATTTCCCTTAAATTCACAGCCCCTTGTAATCCCAGGATTTTGCTGTGGATAATATGGGGACAATTTGGGTTATCTCAGGGTTCTACTTACTTTTGAAATGCAGCTTTTTATTTCTGGAGAATCAGCAGGGACCCAGTCATTCTGGAATTACTCCATTAGCAAGCTCTCTTTTCAGCTCTTGTCGAAACCAATTTCCAAAATGGGCTGGTTATCACTCTTTCAATGGTTTCCGTCTGCAGTCTGCATAGGGATCAGCCATCCAGGTAGCTTCAGTTCCCTTCCAGAAATATTCTTCAACATTCCTCTCCCAATATTAATGAATCAATTCTGTGTGCACACCATTTTATAATCCCAGGCTCCTTCCCAGCCTTGTGACTAGGTGTAGCTTCCATCAGTCCAATGACATAGAAGAGGGAGGGAGTGGGGGGACTCACTCCTAACTCATGGGAAGGCATTTCCATGTTTTATATAACTTTGAATTAAATGTGTGCGCTTGATACAATATAGATCATAATCACATCCACTACCTGTCTCTGTGTGAGGTATATTTTCTGAGATAATCTATTTATTTCCAATTTTTCCATTACACCCCATGAATATTTAAAATTGACCGAAAGACATTTTTAAAATCTAAGATTTGCAACTGGTCCCACGTTGCTAGGGCCTTGCTTTCAAAAGATATGATTTTTAAAATGATTACATGTTTATTTCAAAAGGCACACAGAGAACATTTTATTTAATTTTCAAGTGAAGAGATGCTGACTTCGGCCAATAGAGGCCACGGTTGATACATCTCCAGCACATTCTCCTTCCCGATATGCAATACATGTCAAGACAATTTTTTCTTTCATTGTTCACAATCAATATGTTGTTTCTCGTGTCTTCAGCTAATGGATTTTATGAGGTTTGGACACAACAGATCCTAATATTCTGTGTGGCCTCTGTAATAGTGATGTGCTGGGCTTTGTGGAGGTGAGGTTAATTCTCGTTCAGCGCAATTCAACGCCAAGCTATGAGCAGGCATGTAATTTCATATTAATTAACTAAGCCTTATTCAAAGTGAAGTGAATACATGGCAAATACCGTGAATGAGACATGAAAATTAGTTCTACTTTGCATTTCACATTATTTTGGTTAAACAGCTGTTAATGTTTCCTCATGGGTACATTTCTGACTTCCCTGTGCATTTTTCCACATGTACCTATTAAAAATGCAGTAGTTAAAATAATGTGGGATTAATATTTGTGTTTTTGAAGCATGAAATCAAGCCCTTTTTGCTTATATCCAGCACATTCCTATTTAGTTCTCAGTCTTTACTTAGCCATGACATGGCAATTACTAGATTTCACTTAAAAGACCTTAGAAATGTCTTTTGAAATTCAATTTTATTCTGTTGAAAAATGTTCTTTGGTGCACGCCATTATTTGCACTTTGCAGAGGCATCCTTTTCATCATGGCAGTGAGCAAAATGCGCAACCCAGTAGGAAGCATACTTTTGTGAAGGGCGCCGTTCTTGCCCCTTCTGAAAGGCTTTCTGTTCTCAGTTTGCATTAGCGGAATGGCATTCAGTTCCTCAATTCCCCACAATTAGGGGTTAGTTTGGGGGAGGCTTGTGGCCTTATCCTGCATTTGTATGCTGCCAGCAAACAAAGAGGTCTTGCCAACCTAATTCAGGTCTACAGGCTAAGCAGAGCAATGTTTATTTTTCTGGTTTTGGCACATTTGGCTGAAATCAATATTACACAGAAAAGAGAAAGAGTGTTGGAATCAAAATATCTGGTTGGCATGGCAAACTGACGACATTTGCAAGCTCACTGATTATTTCTAGTCTCCTTCTGCCATATCCACTAATCAGGACTTTCTTAACAATATTTCAGCAAATTAGATTTTATGTTGCAAGAAAATGCATAACAGGGGTTTCACATCTCACGTGGTGCAGTGGTTGTTGCTTCCTGACCAATCAATAGCCTTGGCCTAAGGCAACCCAATGGAAGATGGGGCGAGACATACACATGGCAACGTAGACTGATGCAGGAAGAACTGCACACCCTGTTTGGGATGCTCTACCATAAACCATTAAGCAATTTGCCTTTGTCCAAATATAAGAGCAGGACTAAGACCTAGCAGCAATCAGTGCTGAGTCCCCATGGAAGTCAGAATAATTTAACAAGCTTAGTAAAGCATTTAGGGATTCGGACGTCTGCCGCTGTTCAAAGGTAACAGCTAACGTCTTATATCCAATAGCCCAAATCAGCCAAATGAGTATACATGCCATTTAGTTTGCAGATATGTTATTGTTAGGGTGAGTGCTGTAACAAATGAATGTGCAGGGAGCCCAGTTGGCACTACATGCTTAGAAGGTTTTCATGCTTGAATCACTATCACAGACTATTAAAGGATAGTTCCGGGACTTTTTTTTTATTGTCCCTACGGTTCGGCCATGTGTTTTTAAGCATAACTCGGTAGATCGTAGAAAACTTTCCTATGGACCTTACCCGACTTTTCGTCCATTAACGCACTAGAAATCAGCTGCCATTTTGTGATAATCCTATCATTTCCCCCCATCGCCCTGGCTCACCTGCTTTTGCGGCACTAAATCAAATCCCCCGCCCCTGAGCCTGACATCAGCAGACGCGTACCGCCCATTTCCCAACGCCAAAGCACGTATCGTGTCAACAATCGCTGCGCCTCAGCTAATGAAGTGTCGCCATGGAAATGGCAGGACGCCTCTTTCCTCAATAAGTATAAACACACCGTTTCACAACACACAGCAGCAGATTTTCGATTCCATTACTCTCTCTGTGTTACTTTGAGTATTCTGTGACTCGTTTCTGTGCTCTGGTCAGCTACCTTCGCCGCTTCTAGGCCTTGTGAACACCTGTACCATCTCTGTAAATTATTTTACTTTCTTTACCACACAATGGCTACAATAATGCCGTATATGTACGAGCCCGAGTACACCGAGCAAGAACTACTGGAAAGGCAAGCACGCAAAAACGATGGGGATTCGGATGGCAGTTGGGAGGACCAGTCAACGGATGAAGAGCCTGGACCATGTCGCATGGACTGCGTCTCCACCTGGTGCACGTGCAATCGGTGCAAGCTAATGCCAACTGAGGAGGAGAACTGCTGCTGCCGTGAAAATTCCGGGTGCTTGGCCTACATTTCGGAAGGCGAGCCAAGTCCGCAATGCATCACCGAGCTGCCAGAGTTCAGGGAAGCCTGCCTCTCACGGACCGTGTTGAGTATGATGATGGTGCTTATGCACGAACTTCGCGGCACTGTTCGTCCGCGTAATCCGAGTAACGAGTAAGTATACTCTGGTTTTGATGTCAGTGATGCCACTACTATGTCATGGTCGTCTCCCACATATAAAATTACATCTACATATCATTCGAATGCATGTAAATTGGTTCCATATTGTGCATTTTCTAGATAGAATTTTTTTCAAAGCAGAATGACATTTTTTACCTGAATCGACAGTGATAAGAAAGTTTTGTCATTTTAATACAGTTTGCATCTTTCATTTTCACAGGTGGTACAGGCTGGTGGCCTATCGTTGCTTCACTTGGTGGCTTCACGGGAGGCTCGGACACCGCGTTCGGAGAGTAATACCTGCCTGTGCGGTACTTGCCATTAGACAACATTTCCCCAGCGACAGTGGACAATACCGCGGATTTTCCCTGGATGTGCTGCAACCGGAACTTTACAATGTGTAATGTTTATTATTTATGTTCAATTGAAATTAAGATCTAAAATAAAACCCAACATATATTTTAACAATGGTTGTTTTGATTTTTTAAATGAATCTAGTGTGTCTCCATTGAATAGTCTTCCTGTGCCTTGTCTTGTCACACCACATGTCTCCGGCCAGCATCCTCCCTCACGCTGGCCGCCCACCTTCAATCCACATAACCGTTGAACCCATATGCAGCAGACATACATATGTTATTTTGCGGGTTGGCATCAAGCCTCCCGGCCTTGCCTCCTCCCCCAAAAATACTTACCACACCACTTTGTTCAAGCGTTGGCAATAAAAGGAAGGCCGTTGGATTTTATTGATACAAAACATGGTTATAGGTAAATAATCAATATGGTTGATCATAATAAATCATCCTTTTGGGCACCGGGTACAGAGATGACCCCCTCTGGCCCGTGCCGCCTTGCCACCACAGGCCAGCCTGTTGCTGACTAACTGCCTAGGCATCCAGGGTCTCCAGGGTGAACTGCACCCATATATTCTCCTGGGAGGGTGAGGTATTTATAAACTCACCCCCCTGCCTTCCATGTACTAGATCCTGCAGCCTGCCTCTTACATGCAGTTAGATGGCCTCTCCTTGGTGAGGCCCTGCGGCAAACGAGTCTTGTCTGCACGACCACTGCCCTAATCCACACCCCCCCGCCCTATCAAAGGCAGTTCGCACCGGGGTACTTGCGCTGCCAAGTGGAGCAGTCAGGGAGCGATAAAGGCCAAGAGGTGCCAAAGACCATGTACACTTCAAAGTGGTCTATAGAGCATGGGTTGTTGTTCCCATGTCTACCTCCAGACCCCGTGTCTCCTGCCAAGCATCCCCCCTCACGCTGGACAGCCCCCTGCAATCCACATAAGTGTGTCTCCATTCACGAGTCTTCCTGTGTCTTGTCTGCACGACCACCGCCCCAATCCACCCCCCGCCCTATCAAAGGCAGTTCGCACCGGGGTACTTGTGCTGCCAAGTGGAGCTGTCAGGGAGCGATAAAGGCCAAGAGGTGCCAAAGACCATGTACACTTCAAAGTGGTCTATAGAGCATGGGCTGTTGTTCCTATGTCTACCTCCAGACCCCGTGTCTCCTGCCAAGCATCCCCCCTCACGCTGGACGGCCCCCTGCAAACCGCATAATGCCACGACATATACACGTCATTCATTCACAAACACACCCCTGTTTCAAATTCTTTATAACCCACTTCATATTTCTAATGAGAACTTCTTTGCGCTTTGCTAGTCAACCCGTGAAGGTGCTGGTTATCTGCTCTTCGTCTCTGTGAACTTCCGTGACCACTTCGAGGAAACTCGTCAGTTTGCAACCTGTGAACTGCTCCCTGTTCTACGACAAGAAACTACTCTGATCCCTGCATCTAACTGTTTGTTCGTCAAGGTAAGGCCATGTACCATTATCATTTTGCGTCCAATTTCTTTTCGTTCAAGACAGTACATGCAAGGAACTAGTCACATGTTCTGAGTTTACATTGGTATTCATAGAGAATTGTTGATCTTTACTTTTCAGAACTTTCCACAATGCCTGCCTGTTCCATTGGCGGTTGCCCTTCGAAGACCCATAATAAATCTGAAGGTACTATAATGCATGTTTTCCCTAAGACAATAGATCAGATAAGAGAATGGGTCCGATATTGCGGATATCCACCGTCTGAGCTTGAAAGTAGAGTCCTAGAAGTCTTTGCGGACAAGAGGGGTGATCGATACCGCATCTGCAGCAGGCACTTTAGCTCAGACATGTACTCCACATCATTGCTAATAAAGAAGAACACACCGCGAGCGAGGCGAAAATTGCTCTCAACCGCTATTCCCACTCTATTCGTCCACATCCCTCCACTGGTGAGTCAAGTTTACGTATTTATCTCTCGGCCTTGCGGTAGTGTGTAGCATTAGCTAACAATAATTTCCCCATTTATGTATCCACTCAATATGAAGGCGGAAGATTCTCCATCCGTGTCGTTATTGCAGTCATCAGCCACTTCAAGCGCCTATCGGGTAATCTTACTTAGCTATTCTGCCACTGACTTGTTTTAGGCATGTAAATCAATAGTTTTAATTTATCGTGTAATTATTTTACCTAATGGTACACCCTTGTACTCGTCCTCTAGTCTTTGTTTTCAGTTATAATTATTGTTATCCAAAATAATGCAAGTACTGTCTTTCAGGGAGATGCTGAGGAGTCCAACGTATTGACGACAACCGTTGATGTCACTCAGATGCTCGAGGTACGTTTCCGGACAGTTCCATCGATGGAGATCATCAGATCTTGCATTCTTGTAGCGTGATTGTTACACACAATGTTTCTTTCGTTTTTAGCCATTGATATGTCCTTCTGTCGTCGCCCTCCTATGTGTGTTCTTTTTTCAATATTGTGTTCATTACTAATGAAAGTCCTATGTTTCAGGGAGTCGATGGAGCATTAGTCCAAGAAGAAGGGGGAGCATGCAGTTACAGGTCGGCGCAACAGCTTGCAGAAGTGTGCACCGCAGTTACATCGTCCCTTGATGTTCTTATGCATTTCGAGGTATGGATACTGACAGTTCGATCAAGCGAAATCATATGACGTGATTACATCCGCTATACTTCCTTCTTTATTAACGCAAGTACTATGTTTCAGGGAGATGACGGAGCTTCTTCTACAAGAACATCACCCCTAGTAGTTGATGCAGATCTCTGGGTGGTGACACTTCCAACGATCGAGCAAATCGAATCATATTTACATATCCATTATTAAATTTTAGACAACTGATCATTTGTGCAGGTCTATTTAGATGAGCCGTTGACGCCTGCACAAAGTTTATGTTCTTTTTAACAAAATAGAAAACCATACTAATGCAATTACTGTGTTTCAGGGAGTTACTGAAGCATCATCTTCAATAATATCATCAATGGAAGTCTATGAGGAGCCCGAGGTATGGATCTTGACAGTTCCATCTAACTAGATCAACAATGCGTGAATAATTGTCGTTTGAATGTTCTACACAAAGCGTTCATTCGTGTTTTGCTATTGAGATGTACGTGGGTATTGGTCCCCAAGTACATTTTGTGTTTTCGATATTATTATACATACTAATGAAAGTTCTATGTTTCAGGGAGTCGATGGAGCGTCAGTGCGTGATGGATGTGCTTATCATGAAAATATAGTCGTCGCAGCGCAAGAGGAAGTGGAGACATGCACACACGAGTCGGAGCAACAGCGTCCTGATGTTGAAGTTCGAGGCAAGAAAGTTTCAAAGAAAAGAAAGCAAAAGAAGGTTAGTGTCCTGGTCACTATATTATGTTGTTTTTCACTGTTAATAGTTCAATACTGTAAGTTGTGTTTAAAATGAACATCCCTTTTCCAATCTGTCCTCTAGTTGCGAGTGGGTGTACGAACTAGATCTACACAGACAGTGAAGCGAACGAGAGATGTTGCTTGTCAAACCTTTTGGCAGGGACTTGAGACTGGAGATGCATCGTGCCAATGGGAAGAATATGAAGTGATTGACAACGGAGCTATACCACATCCAGCCATTGATAGTGAATGTCCTCCTGGTAGTTCGGATGCAGTCGCAGATCAATTCACAGAATCCACACCCGCAAAAACTAAGACCGCGAGAAAGTTGAAGAAATTGTTTTATTCACCCATCGCCGGAGAAGGAACAGATGTTGCAATGGAAGAGAATGAAGTGGACGACAATGAAACACCATCAATATCACTGAACATAGCGGAAGACGATATCAGAGATTCTACCTTTCATGTGAGTGACATGTCCTCAACGTTACAGGCCGAACCAGCTGGGATGCAGAGTGACAGTATAAGGAAAGAGGCCAAATTCATTGTATTCGATAGTTGTTTGATTGATATTATTATTCGGATGAAATGTGGGCATTCGGTTGGTGGGGAAGTATGTGGGGAGCCATTGATTAATGTGACTCGTGCAATTCGAGGCACTAACCTTAAAATACATGCCACCTGTACAAAATATCATCCTTTCTCATGGTCTGCACAACCCATGCTGGGGCAACTGCCAGCAGGCAATCTACTTTGTGCAGCGGCTGCACTTTTTAGTGGTTCAAGTTTTAAAAAGTTAGAGTCTTTCTTTCAGTTTGTGGGAATCCATTTCATTGCGAAAACTCAGTTCTACAAATACCAAACCGATTATCTATTTCCAGCTATTAGCGAAGCTTGGAGAATGGAAAAAATGTCTATTGATAGTACATTCGCAGGCAAACGGTTCAGGCTAGCCGGTGATGGACAGTGCGACAGCCCAGGATTTTCAGCCAAGTACTGCACCTACCACTTTCAGGACATGGAAAGTAAGAAAATTGTGAGTTCGGTGGTCGTGCAGGTGTCACAAAGTACATCCTCAGTGGCCATGGAGAAAGTTGGCTTTGTAGCATCATTGCAAGAACTACAATCGCGGGGAATGGTGATCGACCTGATAGCCACGGACAGACACGTTTCAATTGCCAAGACAATGAGAGAAGAGTACAAAAATATAAATCACCAATTTGACGTTTGGCATTTTGCAAAAACAATCAATAAAAAAATGTCGGCTGCATGTAAAAAAAAAGATATGCAAGGTATTTCACAGCGGTCCAAGTCAATCAGCAACCATCTTTGGTGGAGCTCAAAAACATGTGGAGGGTCGTTGGAAATTCTACTGGAAAAATGGCGGTCAGTAATGCTACACTGTAGCAACGTTCACCGCTGGAACACAAACCAACATTTCCACAATTGTGAACATGGCCATTTGTCCACAGAGGAGGCACGGAAGAAGAAGTGGTTGATTCCTTCATCACCCACTCACAAAGCCATTGAAAAGATTGTATTTGATAAAACTATAACAAGAGATTTGAGGGGACTCACGGAATTCTGCCACACAGGAGATTTGGAGGTGTTCCACAATATGTGCCTAAAGTACAGGCCAAAACGATTGCATTTTGGCATGGAGGGCATGATAAATCGGACTCTTCTAGCGGTCTTGGCACATAACCATAATGTTGGCCGTCAACAAAGTAGGACGACCGGAACTTTAGGGACGCTTCGCTACAATAAGGCCTTCACTAAAAGAAGTAAACAATGGGTTATCAAACCAGTGTTTGAGGATATGCAATATGACTTTATTGAGAGACTTATTGTTGATGTCCTAGATAGGCACATACATGGAGTTGTGAACGAACCTGTGCAGGGGACAACTGCATTGCCACCCAACATTGCCTCTGTTCCATGTCCACCTAAAGAAGAGCTCATTGAGAAATACACATCACGGTTTAAATGATTGTAATTTGTCTGTTCTCTCGAGTCTCCTCATGTCGCAGGCCCATTGAATATGTGTATCTATGTAATGTGTAAATAAAAGTGATTGCTCAATGTACATGCAATGTGTCTCTCCACCGTTGCCCCTCCCTTCACCGTGCAGTTGTGCGAACCACCCGGGTGTCACCTGTGACTTTGCTCTGGAGTCTCCGCATGTTGCAGGCCCATTGAATATGTGTAACTATGTATTGTGTAAATAAAAGTGATTGCTCAATGTACATGCAATGTGTCTATCCAACCTTGTTCATTTGCGCATTAAATTAAACCAAACAGTAATATAAATCATTTTTCAAAAAATATAGAATGTCTCTGTATTTATGGTTCTCTGGGGCTGCAAATGCACGCAGACAAAATGCAAAGATGGAGTGTAAATTTCAAGTCCTGTGAGATGGCCTTACACTGAATGTAGCTAACTAGGAATGTGTGCTCGTTCAAAGTGAAGGTCAGCTGCTTTGATTTTTTGCTCGGGTGCCGGAATGGCCCACGACTCAGTATAAGGTTCTATTGTTATTTGACCTTGACAGGCCGGGACCATCCCGAAAGACTTCTTTTTGGGGGTGTGGGGCAATAACGTAAGAAACGATAATGAATATAATTTCAGAAACGAAAGCCATTTAATGTTCGTTCATTAGAAGAAATAACGTCGGCATAGAAGGAGTGGTATTTCGGGGCTGCCCTACGCACAGACACAATGGAAAATGCAAATATAATGTAAGTAACTCTTTAGATGAGTTTATACCGCAATTTAATTACTAAACAGTAGCTTTAAAGACGGGTTAAGTTGTACTTGTTCGTTCTATGTGGCATATTGTTTTGTACCGCGCACTATCTTGAGGAGAACCATCTCCTTTTACGGAAGCACCTCAAGACCTTCCTCTTTGCTTCTGCTTTCTCTCTCCCTCTCCCCTGCTACAACTGGTCCACTGTCTGCGACCTCGGTCCTGGGCCCTTCCACTCTCCACCTGCACTGCCTCCCTGTCAACCCCTGCACTGGGGGACTGTCTCAGTATCCTACAGCCCCCCCTTGACGTATAATACCCAGTTGCACTGTCCTAGCTATGAAATAATTTCCCGACCTAATATATAAAATGAATAATTTTAATAAAGATCTGATGGTGAGACTAATTTCATTTTTTATGTTTTTAAAACAGGTACATCCTTCATTATTGTATGTGTCACGAGTACCAGACACCGGCGGATGGCTTTTATAACCGCCAGTTGCTTCTCCGCGTGAACAACGTTACCACCCTGACCATTTTATGGGACGATCGCCAAGTACAAGTATGCCCTTACGCGGTACTAACGGCTAGATGCAACATACAGACCGTTGTGGTGGCCTAGTGCCTCGTTGTTGGAACAGCCATGCGATTATCAGTGCGACCGAAGAGCTTATTTTATCGTAAACCAACACCCTGTGTACTGCACACGAACATCGCTTGCCTCAAGACGAACTATTTTGGATCGAGAGCAAAGAAAAATGCAAATCGCTGAATATTCTCAAAACATTTGATGTCAAATAAATGTACTTTGCCAAATGTACAATCTTGCCGTTTGCTTTTAAACCACAGTTTCATATTCCGAATTGTGGCGCTGTATTGTGAGATGATCTAAGACCCTGTGTACAACAAAGGAACATCGCGTGCCTCAAAACGAACTTTTTGGAACGTGAGCAAATAAAAATGAAAATCGCTGAATATTCTCAAAACATTTGATGTCAAATAAATGTACTTTACCAAATTTACAATCTTGCGGTTTAATTTAAAAGTACAGTTTCATATTCCCAATTGTGGCGCGCTGTGTTGTGTGAGCTCATCTGTGTTGATTTCCGGGTTCTGTGTGGAGTCGCGTAGAAGACGCCTGGGCGCGTTTGCCTACGCAGCTCAGTCACGTCACGGATAGAGGCGGGGAATATGAATGTTTTGATAAAGTCTGTTTCAGGAGCGGGGGATTTGATTTAGTGCCGCAAACGCAGGTGAGCCAGGGCGATGGGGGGAAATGATAGGATTATCAGAAAATGGCGGCTGATTTCGAGTGCGTTAATGGACGAAAAGTCGGGTAAGGTCCATAGGAAAGTTTTCTACGATCTACCGAGTTATGCTTAAAAACACATGGCCGAACTATATTTTAAGAAAATACAATTCTGGATTCTTGCTTATGTTCTCAAAATTCTCTTGGCCTTTGCGCACTAATTGTGCCATGTGTCTTCCCTTTCTTATCAGTGATTTATGTACACAATGAGGGCGATTTATTTACTCACCGATTTATTTACTTTTCCCTAGCCCAGTTCATCAGTTTTTGTGAGGCCAATAATGACCTCAGAAGATAGCTCGAACCAGCATTGTGGCACCGAGGCACACTCTTTATAGATATTCACTGCCACCAAACCGGTGATCTGCACGACAAGACCTTCCCTGATGTTAGCTCCCTACTGCCTGGTTTCTTTGCTTCCCTCACCATGTTCTTCACCCTAGGGTTGTAACGCCCTCTGTTGCTTCTCAAAGTTAGGTCTGCACTCAATAAATCCCCTAATAATAATAATAATCATAATAAGACGACCTCTGTAGAGCAAAAACCAAAAAACAGACAACAGCGCTGCTCCCCATGAGCCTAATAACCATCTCGCATTAGAAGTAGGTTTTCTTATGGTATCATTATTGCGCCTAATATTACAGCCCATGCACTGGGGCCAGGCACCGCTCCCCTTGCTTCTACGCTAGGTAAAAGAGTTAAGATTCAATTAAAAAGCATACTTGCATCTTTCACCTAGTGGAGTTTGAGGCATGCCCCTGCAGCAGCAGGATAGTCATGCACATTTGTGCTGGCACAGGCCGGCCCGGGAGACTGTGGTGTGGCCCATGCTTTGTTGAGGAGCTTAAGGGGTCCCCTCAGCACGGCTCGCAGACATTTTGTGTTACGTCACTGAACTGAATTTTAGGTAAAGCGGTGTGTCATCTGTGTATTGGTGTATCTACATATCAGTGTTGGAGTAGAGTCCCCTTAAGGTTCCAATTAGAGGGTGATGATGATAGTAGAGAAGACAGAGCCTTCTAGAATGTGAATATGCAAAACAATGGTATAGATTGTGCAGTTTAGTGTTTGTAATGTAAAAAAAAAAGATATTGATTGTGCCTCCTAGTGTTTGTCAAATACATGTGCCAACTACCCACTGCCCATCACATACAGAACCCGTGCAAGGATTTTTTCTGCCCTAGGGCAAGTGACATTTTGCTGTCCAAGACTTGATGTGACAAGCCTTATGACTTTTCTGCCTTTTAGGCTCACTCGCAAAATTATGTTTAGCAAAAAGTAACATGGAACACCAATATGAATACAGACATTAAAAATTGTGGGGTTATAAAACTATTATTAGCATGCTCCTGGATGAACAGTAAACACGAAAGACGACAGCATTTGTAACCGTCAATATGAAGCCAAAGCTGCTAGGGCTGCTGGTACTATGAGTAGTTACTGACTTTTCTATGGGCCTTGGCACTGATAAGCAGTGCCAAGCACACATTGACAACAATGTGAAGGACAGAGGTGGGACTAGCATTTTCAGATGGAAATGACCAGAATACCATGGTTTAAGAAGGCTAGAGAAAAAAAAGAAAGTAATCTTCAGCACTGGTGCGCACTCACATAGCTGGAGCTGTGGCTATTAAGTGTTTCACAAAGCACCAAAATGATTGATAAAGAAATAGAATGTATTATTGTTCGTTATGCCCACATCTTCTCGCACATCGGCTAGACATCCGTTGTATCTGCAAGACATCACAAGCTCATCCAGTGAGCATCCTGCAAAATACAACTGTGGGAGTGCGTGTTGATTGATTACAAACCATTGGGTTGAAATGTTGCAAAGAAAACTCAACTGCGCAGTTTGGTGCACAGACTGAGGAATGAGACATCTACGTGGAGGAGCACAAAAATTCCCAAACAGACAATAAATCACCAATATCATTATGTTCAACTCCAGGCCTCGAGGGCGGGAAACATGTCGGATTCTCAGGATATCCCTAATTAATATTCATGAGATACATTTGCATACAATGATTCTAATTGTATGCAAATTTGTTCTCCTGAATATTAATGAGGGATATTCTGAAAACCCATAAGGATTCTGGCCCTTGACGTCTAGAGTTGGACAACCCTGTACAGTTAGAATGTGATTGCTTAGCAGTGAAATTGGGACCGGTATTTAAAAAGAAGATGTTTTAGCAGCCTGAAGCAGTTCCTGAGATTTTACTGAAGGTAACGGCACGCTGAACTACGAAAGAGCAGGAGCTGGAGGACACTGTAACCCACAAGAACTTGACCTACCTGGGTAAGAAAAGCAAGCAGATATAACAAGTAGACCGAGACTGAAATTTTATTCTTTGGGTCCAAAGCCGACACTGACAATTTTACAAATTCTTATTTTTAATGCTTGCCTCAATAGTTTGCAGGCAAAACAAATGTACAAAGCTACACAAGTACATGCCAAAGTACATGCCTTCACAGAGACGATGGGGCTATAAATAGTTGCTTTGCCAAATTTTAAAAAATTCTGGTTTTGTGACCGTTTCTGTATTCTGTGGGCTGAAATAAACAATGTTGTCAACATATATTTTCGACCAATGGCTATAGATTGCTTTTAGGTTGTTCTTAGTTAACTGCCCATAGAAGCCATTGACTTTTTGACATATTATTTAACCCTTTACACCTAATCTTTACAGATAGGGAGTTGTTCGAGAGGTTGGTCTGTATACCCTCACCTGCCCCCAGGGCTGCCGATGCACAGCATCACAATTGTCTGTTTTTCAGGGCTACATACAGATCTGTGGGGCTCATTACAAATTTGGTGTCATCTTGGTGGCAAATCTGCTCAGATACCACCAAACTGTATTACCATTACTGCCACTTGGTCCAGTGGTATTACCGCCGGATTACAAGTGTTGGTGTAAGTCCCCATTTTATTTAGTCGATAAGACTATATGTGGGATTTTTGGCACTTAATTCCGCAGAAATTTGCCAGAAAGCTGGCAGATTTACCTTCAGCGCATAGCTGTAGCTGAATCCAGCAACTTTAGGACAAACTCATAGTTCGGCTGAGCGGTAATGCAGCAGTATACAGTAATACCGCTGCATTTTACCTGCACCGCCCAACTCGTAATGAGGCCCTGTGATTGGTAGTTGGAAATGTTAACATTTTAGAAGATTAG
Source organism: Ambystoma mexicanum (assembly GCF_040938575.1). Taxonomy (NCBI): domain Eukaryota; kingdom Metazoa; phylum Chordata; class Amphibia; order Caudata; family Ambystomatidae; genus Ambystoma; species Ambystoma mexicanum. Next base: position 878,299,757 of record NC_090924.1, on the reverse strand, counting down.
GATACTGTTGTGATCTCCAAAAGACTTGATTAAAGGAAAGTGCTGAATCTTTAATAAACAAAAATCCTCAATGCTCTGCATCAATTTACCCCTCTATCCACTTGTGTAATGCTCACCTGATTCCCACGGAGGCGCGGGTCTTGGCAGGAAGGTGTCTGTGACTCGAAAAGTGATGTGCAGGACTCGATTGGCTTCTGGGGTCGAACCTCTTCGCACTGTGTGTCGAACTCGAAGAGTGAGGTTTCTGCAGGCGAAAGAATATGGGGGTTAATGGCCTGGGTTGTTGAATGTCCCTCTCTCTCTCTCTCTCTCTCTCTCTCTCTTCCCAGCTTTTCTGTAGAGCCCCCCCCCAGGTCAACGTGCTCACCTTAGATAGGTGAATGCTGGGCTCTCCATCTGCGTCTGGTGCAGGGTGCCGTTGCCAGTTCCTTCACTGGTGAAACATTGGCCTCTTGAATTCAGAGGATGGTTACCGTCGTTATCTGCACGAGCAGTGAGTTTCTGGACACCTTTTTTCTTTATAGTCTTTAAATGCGTGGCACGTTAATATTGAAGACTCTGTATAATGCTTTTCCCTTATGTATTGCAGGACTCTTGGGATGGAAGATGGAGTGAAGCGCCTGGAAATCCGTAAGTATGGCAAGCGCTCTAACTGTCTCTTTCCTTGCAGCTTAGTTCGTGTTAAAGAGACGCCGGAGTATTCGCAGGCGTTTTATTGCGACGAGCGTGATGGCCGTGAGTAAATACCTGCTTAATGTCTTTTTCTTTTGTCTTTCAGATGATGGTTTGCAGCGCCGGAGTCAGCGGAATGCTAGTAAGTTTTAACTATACTTTGTCTTCTCAGGCGGCGATGCAGAATGAAGAAATCCGGAATTCACGGCGTGCCGGTAAGTATAACAATGCTTTGTCTTTGCAGGCGAAGGTGCAGCGTGAAGACACGGCCGCTGCTGATGGATCAGGTGAGAAAGCACTGTGTGTAGAGTTTGTCTTGCTAACCTGTTGTTTCTTGTCTTTTGCAGGTGCTGATGTTGACTGGATACAGGAATGGTAAGTATAATTCTTGCAGGGTCAGGATCGAAAGAGGAAAGGCTGGAACAGACTCGGTGAGCATTCTGTGCAGATGCAGAATAACGCGAAGCACGTTTCATCTATCGGGTGTGGTTTAAATAGCCTTGGAGTGATGAGGCGTCTTCTTCCACGGCCCCGCCTAGGTAAGAAAAGAGTTCCAGTTTCCAGAAGAGTTCCAGTGCTGTATCCAGGGAGTGGAGCTGCCCCACCCAGGTAAGAAAGTAGTTCCTGTTCACAGAGGGCTTCTAAGTGGCTGGTAAGTAGGCAGCATGGTCTGCTGCAGTTAAGTCCACCCAAGCACTTTCACACCAATTATGAGCCCGGCGCTTCCAGTGCCGGGACCGATGGTTTTGATGAGCCTGGTGCCACCGGCGCCAGGACAGGGTCCAAAAGGTCCCAGCAGGGACCGGCTGGTGCCTAGGATTAGGGTTAGGGGCCTGCTCCCAAGGACGTTGGGCTGGTCCTGGCTCCTTGGGAACAGTGATCATGACAACTTGTCACTCCCTCCAACCGTCTCCAATCTCTATATAGTCATGTCATTGATTCAGCATTTTCCACATTCCATGGTTACATGGAATGTGCTAATGTTGACTTATCATATCACAACACATCTGTCACCCATGACATATCATATCACAACACATGAAACAGCTAACATCTATAAGGCTTGAGAATAGAAAATGGGAGCAATGGATGCTAACTATATACAATAAGTCATACGCTACATGCAATGATATTCTAATGACTGTGCACAATTATTTCCCCACCACAAAGTCTTTTGGTGTTCTACATATTTTCCTGTTTCTCTGACCTTTATCCATATTTGAGCTCCCTGCGCCTCTACCGTCAATCATTTCCGCAGTCCCTAGATCATCCCTTCCTTGAGACAATTCACCTGCCCTTCCTTGCAGTGAATTATCTTCTAACATGGTTCCAAATTCACTCATGCATCTGGGACAGCTGCTAAATGACAATTCATTTCCATCCCCTACTTCACAACTCTTTTAAAATTCCATGTAGATCCATCCTACACTCTCACAACAGTTGTAAATAACTCCTCAACTCTTTCGGAGTACGAAAATGTAGATACCCCCTTATTCACCCAGTGTCTGTTCCTTCTATACATTTGTTCACCAGGTTGCATTCTGCTACTCTTCCATCTTTCTTCCTGTTTAGTCTTCTTGGCATATTTGTATTGAGCATCCATAACCCTACGTTCCACCTCTTGTGATGAAACTCTCATTTTCTTCTAATGGTTTTTACCCAAAACTGATTCAGGTTAATTTTAGGTTATCTATTTCAAATGGTGACATTCTAATGCTACACAATCTCTCTTCCACTGCCTTCCTGATGTCAATGTTATTGCTTGTTCTATGAATTCCACCAACACTCTAGTAAACCTTTCTACCAAACCATTTGTCTGCGGATTATAATTAGTTGGGTATATCCATTTTATATCCAATTTCCTTGCATAATCCAACATATGTCTCCCTCTACATTGTGGCCCATTGCCACAGATTACAATTTCAGGTATACCTTCTTTCCAGAATACCTGGTCCATGAACTCCATCCCATCGATGCCATTTGTATTTTTCACCAATGTAACATCCGACCACTTTGAATAGTAATCCATCATCACCAGTACAAATCTCAATCCAGATCCTAACGTCCGATAAGGCCCTAAAATATTGATATCAACTTGCTTCCATGTTTGATCAGGTATATTAATAGGTTTTACCTCTTGTTTTTTCAACTTACAACTTTTTGTCTGAGTTTGGACAAGGCCAACAATTCCCCACTATCCGCTCCATAAACAAATCAACTCCTGGCGGTGTCCAGTTAAAGTACCTAATGCAAAAGGATCGAATGCCAAAGGGTCAACTCAATTTGACCTAAAACCAAAGGGTCACTTTTTTGTTTTTTTAAATATCTTTTTTTTTGGGCTTCCATTTTTGAAAGAAAAGTGGTTTTACCACAAAAAAGGGGGCTGGGGCGACCCCCCCCCTAAAAAAAATATATATATGAATATATATATAAACAAAAATTCGACCCTTTGGTTTTAGGTCCTTTTGATTCTACCCTTTTGGCATTCGATCCTATGCATTTGAAACTTTGACCTATAACCACTCCTGACCATCAATACTTTTCTCTCACTATACTTTTTGTACCAGTTATCCATGGATGTCCCTCATGTACCAGACTAACTATATTCTCTCTTAAAACGGTCGGCGGCACTAATTGCTGTTCACACACCAACAACACATTCTCTATATAAAATTCTTCTTTCACTTCCCAGTACAGTAACAAAGCCTTCTAACATTTGTTTCAAAGGCCACCCTTCCACAGTCCATTTTCATTACCTGTTGTAATACCACCCCATCACTTAATACTAGTTCATATTCTTTGTGTGATAGTAGCTTGCAACAACACCACTACTTGCATAGTGCTTAATACATTTAAAATAAATACAAAAAAAACGTCTTCCTCCTCAATGCACCCCCCAATTATTTATTGGTTGTTGTGAAAGACGATTGGCTACTTTATAGCTCACCCATGGTATATAATTTACTTGGAGGGAGCACTCTTGCAATTTTAAACTCAGCCTTGCTAAATATGGGGTTGCTGTAATTATTCCTTTCGCTGTCAAAGGTTCCACTAATGGCTTGTGATCCGTACATAAGATCCACCCCACAAATACTTCCAGAAGTAATTCACTAGCCATACACATGCTAGTAGTTCTTGCTTTATTACGCAAAATGTACTCTCAGTATCTGAACTAGCCCTTGCTGAACTAGCCCTTGAGGCATTGCACACAATATTGTATTTGCCTTCTACTACTTGAAAAATCACTGCCAATCAACTAGCATCTCCCATCAATTTCACCCCCAAATTCCAACCCACCCACATTTAGAGCTTCAGAAATCCCATCCTTAATAGGTTTCACCGTTTCTTCACGTTCCTCACTCCACACAAGTTTAGCATTCTTTGTTAAGTAACAACTTCAGTGGTTGGGTGCTGCTTGCAACATTCTTAATACACTGTTGTAATATTCAGCTAACTCCACAAATAACCTCACTTCATCTTTGTTCCCTGGTATCAGTGCCCTCTTGTTCGCTTCCATGTATCATGTTTGGGCCTATACCTGTCCCAAGTATTCAACTTCCTTCTCTCTAAACTTGCATTTTCTGCATCTGTTATCTACCCCTTTTCTTTACATCCGTTGAGAACTGCCTATAATCTTTAATCATGTTCGTCTCTCCCCTTTCAATACACCAGAATGCCATCTTGACATACTAATGGCCCAGACAAACCCTACAATATATAAGACATCACGCTTTGAAAAACTGCAGTTGCTGAGGCTAGACCAAATTACATCCTGCTACATCCTATATAAACCAGATGGTGTGATAAATGCTGTGAGGTTTCTGCAGTGCTTAGTAAGTTGTATCTGATGGTACGCTGCCGACAAATCCAGTGTCGTAAATAAACCCCTGTGTCTACAACTCAACATATCGCCAATGAATGGCAATGTGAATTTGTCCACTTGAATGTTCTTATGGTCCTCTCTCAGATCTACACAGATTTTTAGATTCCCATTCTTCTTTAGTGCTACTACTATTGGGCATGTCCATTCAGCTGGCTCAATCCTCTCATGGATACCTTCTCCTTCCAATCAATCAATTCCTTTTCTACTCTCTCCCTCAGTCCCATTGGCATTACTCTAGATTTGTGTGCTTTTGCTAGTGCACACGGCTTTAACGATTTTTCTGTGTGCATCACTCGCTAAACATCCTAATTAGAAGTGAAGATTTCTGGAAACATCCCCTGTCCTTGTAATTCTCCATTCTGTATATTCAACACTGGTTCAGCTGCACTCTGGTCTAATCTTACCTTCAATCCTGCGTAATTTTTCCATCCCAACACATCAACTCCTTTTTTTGCAAAACCTATTTTTATCACTGCCATTCTGTCCTTGAATTCCAATAACACATGAAACCATCATATTATTTTGATGAGGGAACCTTCTAATCCTCATATTTTTTATATCTTGCTTATTCCATTTTTCTTTTGATCGCATATTTTGCAATTCTTTAGATTTGTTTGAAGTGACTATTGTACATGGAGAGAAGGGTGTCCGGTCAAAGGGTCGACTACAAAGGATCGAATGGTCAAAGGATCGACGCAATAGGGCCAAAAACAAAAGGATCAAATATTTTTAAATTATATATATTTTTTGGGGGGTTTTCGTGGAGGGAAAAAAAGCGGTTTTTACCACAAAAACGGGGGTTGGGTGGCCCCCCCCAAAAAATGTTTTTTTTTTCTCGATCCTTTTGTTTTTGGTCCATTTGCGTCAATCCTTTGACCATTCTTTACTTTGTAGTCGATCCTTTGACCTATAACCGGAGAGAAGCTGTCCACAATCAATTACACTTTTCAATTGTTTAGGACTTCACAACTTGGACATCGTAATTTTGACGTGGATAACCAATTCTTCATCATCATTACTTGCTGTTCTCTTCTGAGCTCCCATTTTGTGCATATGCTACTTTTCTTTTGTTCCTGCACATGACCTCAAAACGCCCTCTGTTACATATTGAACAATGTTGACCAATTGCTGGGCTGTAATAATGACATATTCCTCTGTAACATCAATTTTGATTCATTTCCGGTTCACTTCTTATGCGCCATGAATTTCTCTGTTAACTATCCATGTCAGTGATCATCTATCCTATTTCTTTTCTGTCTTTCTTTCACAATTGTGATTCCCTCTTTCTTGTTTATGTTTACTTGTGTTTTTCCGCTATCCATAGAACTATCCATTTCTGGTTTATCCTGAAGTATTTCCTTTTTTGTTTAAGTTCTTTTGAGCACAAATGTATTTGCTCAAACTTCTTTGCAGTGGCAATTGTCTCCGCTAATGATGGATCCTTGCACATCCACAGCTTTTCTTGTACAGTTTGGTGATTCATTTGTAGGATTAGTTGATCTTACCAACTCTTCTGCTATTCCCATGCCAAATCTACACAATAGGGCAAATGTTTTCAATGCGGATACATTCTCTTTGGTTTTGTGTGTTCCGGAAAAAAAAGTTGAACCTGTTAATTGCCATGTTCATTTCAGGTGCATTATGCATGTACAGTTGTCTAGTGGCTTTCTGGTGTTCATCCATGCACCACCTGCTTCTGTCGTTGTTAATGTTGTAAGTTCTCGAAATTTGCATTGCACTTATGGACTCAAAGCATAATGGAGTAAGGATTCTTTTTTTCCCCGCTGACAAATGTTCAAGTTCTAGAGCTTTCATATCCTTTTACCAGTTTTCTTTCCATTCCAACAATGTAATGGAGTCTTGGCCTGGATTGGATTTTAAAAAATGCACTGGAGCATGAGCGTTTTCTCTTGTTTTCCTTTTGTTTATAGATTTGTTCCTTTAGGTCCTTTCCTGTAATGCTGTGCACGTCCCATTACGTTCAAAAGCACAGAACCTCTTTGCTCTCCCTCCTTGTTCAGCATCAGCATATATTGCACGTGCTGCACTGATTGTGCATGTACTCTTCAAATGCAACATCACTTGTGCCCCTGTCACTCGCCGCTTAGTTGATCTTCAAGTATCAATTTGCTACCTCTCCGGTCACCGATTCATTGATCCTCCTGGGCGGGTTGGTCACAGTCGGTTGTCCATCACCACCAAAATGTTGTGAGTCTAAACGGATCTCCTCAGGATTCTATTAAAGGTGAGTTCTAAACCTTTATTAAATATAACTTTGCGATGCCCCGCAACAACTTCCCCCCTTCTTCCACGCTTGTCCCTTTTTCCAACCGTCTCCCGTCCCGACGCAGTCACATCATCAAGTATGCATGTTCCACATTTATTTATTTCATTTTAATTGTTTTTTTATAACGGGCCTAATACCGTCCCTGAGTTCGGTTTCTAAGCGCGGATCTGGGATTCAACCCTCTGTTGCTCTGCATGGTTTTGCTTCAAAGACCAGCACGTTGCCCCTGTGCTATCCTCCATTCACAATCCATCGAACCCTGTCATGTTGATGTCTCATATCACAACAGATGCTGAGCATTTACTCCTTTACTTTATTTCTAATATTCGGTTTTTAATGCCCATATATTATCTCTACATGAGAATAAAGATATATAAATACAAAAGCCAGTGAGAGCATTATTAATGTGTCCGTTTGTGCATATGAAAGACACTATATTGCAGGTTGGTTTAGTGATATTATTAACATCTAAGATTTATCGTGCAAGGCTTATAAGTTTTGAAACATATTCACACAGAGGACGGACCCACAAAAATATTGCTGTCCAATAGTAGCCTGTCAGATGCTCAGAGGAAGTATTTTCTCTTGCACCAAAGCATAGATACACCTTTCTCCAGAGCCTTGCTTTTGGGTACAGGACTATTCTCTGTCGAAAAACCTGCATAGCACCAGGTAGGCATTTGTTCCACATTTGAGGGGGAAGGTAAGCTTTGGAATGCAGGGTATGATGAAAAGCATAACATTCCGTCTTACTGACTACAACACCCCACTGCAGACATAGAATACAAATGAGAACAAGATTCAATAGTGTACTTGGGAACCCAGAGCTACAGGGAGGCCTCAAAGCTTTTGTCAAATAATCACTCGACTTGCCTGGAAGAATTAGACCATAAAAGAAATGGGTGACCATCCCACTGTCCGCTTATGGTAGGATCACTCTTGTCGAAATGCTAGTTGTTAAAAAGTTTCTCTACTTCTGTTCGGGCATTTTTGTCTGGCATAGGAAACATTTTCGCTGAACTTCGTTCCCTCATTCATACTCTTAACTTAGCACCCAGGGACACCTCAAATTAGTTGGGACAATTTAATAAGCCCTTCAAACTAGGACGTCTGGTAGTGCCAGGTATGAGCTGTATTTCCTGGTGGTACAGGCTTGAAATGTTACATACTGGGGACCATCAGAAGAAACTCCACCTCAAATAGCAATAGAACAGGAATCAGTTTGCCCTGCGTCACTTTTATCCCTTCAACTATCAGGGATACTTGATGATGAACATAAATGTATCAAGTCAAATGCACAGTTATGCCTTGGACCTCGATTCCTACACAGTTTAAAATTGAATTTGCATACACCCTAGTAATGGGACTCTGTGGTATTACAGAGCTGGGGCCCATTTTCAATAATTAGTTAAGGAACTCCTGGAAACATTTGAATATTGCATGTATAGGAGCTATGGAACCCAGAACGTGTTTTTCTTGTGGGAGCACTTTACAAACAGGGTTGGAGAGAGACTCTCAAAAATGCTGTAAAATCTCTGCATGCATTGGGAATTTAGATCCTGGAGTCCTAGTTCCCAGATTACCCAGCACATTCCCAACTGCTGAAATATATTGTCAACTTGACAGGGTTTACTCTGTAAAATAAGTTAAGGGAGCTGGTCACCCTTGCAGCTTCGGGAATCAAAGGCAAATGGGAAGATGATTTTGGAAGGCTGTTTAAGAACGCTCATTGGAAAAGGCTATGCTCATTTACCCGTACAGTCTCTATTAATGCTAGACATAGAGTCAATCAATTTAAAAATCCATTGACAGGATACATCACCCAAATAAGGATAGCTAGGCTTTGCTCTTATCCTAATTCACAATGGCAGAAATGTAGCACAGGGTGGTCAATTTCATTTAAAGCGAGAATGCCGCAAGTTAAACCATATTGGGTAAACATACAGATGAACATTTGAGAAATTACAAACTATTCTATGCCACTTGACCCTTTCTTCTGCCTCCTATAACACAGAATTCCTGTCTTTTGTTGTTTACTGTCACTTGCTGAGACCAATAAAAAGGCAATGGAATCAGGCAGGAAGCACTATATATGAAAAGGTGATATATCAACTGTTCTAGTTGGAGGTAGGAAAATCTAGGTTATCAAAGCATGGAGTATTTGGCATGCACAAAATGAAAGGCCACATGAACATAAAAAATCGAGATGGCTCTAGATTAGAAACTCTGTCTGGGGCAGCCAGTCCGACTGTCCTATATAGATATACCCTACTCTCCAACTAGGCCTTTGTGAACATACCACATTAGAGTCATAACACACATGATATGAGGAAGGCTTCTGGCAGCATAGATTGTAGAGGAAATGGCATACTGCAGCTGACATTAGCATGTGCACACATTTAGGCTGACTAGAGCGCACAAAGAACACCTAGGTCCACACACCCTCCACTCCTCACCCTACCTGAGACTGGGTGATCTGATCCCCATGGTTTCCTCCCCTGGTTGCTTGCAGATCCCTTGCTGACTAATTGCCTGCCCTCCCTCACTCCCTTGTTCCTCTGCTTCATCACCATATTCTTCCCCCGTGATTGTATATCGCTCTGTTGCTTCCTGAAGCTAGGTCTTTGCTCAATAAATACCCTAATAATACCAAATCTCAATGTGATGCTTCTCATTTCTGTGTGTTGCACAGGTGCTGCTTTGGGTTTCCTGCTGCAGGGGGTGGGGGAGCCTCAGTAAAGAAAATGTTTTCTACTTCGCATCCACAACTCCAAAACCTATATTGCAGTTACCAGTATGTGCCAAATGCCTTATAGACTTCGGGAGGGGTCAGTATCGCTTAAGCAGTAACTTGCAGGTGGATCACTATTCCAAGATAGTGACTCCTCTCTCAGTCTATAATGGGCTTTACAACCAGAGGGCAAGTTGTATGTCTCACTGAGAGCACATGTCTGTTTGCAAAACATTGCTTGTCTTCTATGGGAAATTCTGACCAAACTCCACGTCCTTTACTCCAATGTCAGAGTGCACTGTTACCAAACAGACATTTTAAACCATATTCTATGGCAAGACCCAGAGGCTCGGATTATGCTTCTCTTAACTTTCTCGAGCAGAATAAACAAACCAAATTAAAATAAACAAGCGAGCAAATTACAAATCCCAAAGTAGATCGAGCCTTTAGTAGTCCACATTGTTATTGGTCCATAAATAAACATGTGACCTTTTTCCACCAATAGTCCATAATCACCTCCATAACACTGTCCACCATCTTAGAACCTTCCTCTTTCTTTGCTGCTCGGGCAGCCAGTTAAGTGTAATTTTATTTGTGTTTGTTGAATTTTGTTTAAACTGTGGAGATATTGTGGACAGCATCACAAACGTTCAGGGAGACTTGGTGCGGGCGCAGCATGTTAGGATAAGTAGCATATTAGGATAATTGTGGCAGAGCATATCCGCCGACGGTAGTTACATTTCGTTTGTCACTCTCTCTCAGGGATAAAGAGACGCAGGCGGCAAAGCCGGCATCAGAAATACGTATTTCCGATGTGCCTCGTCTCTGTTAGTAATCCGTGACTACTGATGTTACTCCCTTCCGCGCGAGAGCGAGGGCTCTCATTTCATAGGCATTTGTACACAAGCCGGCCTCAGATCATAGCCGACAGGCACAGGACAGTTAGCGCACTGCGCAGAAAGAAGCAAAGCCTCAAGCTCCAAGGTTACAGGCCGCTCGACAGAGCCTAACAGCGCCACCTGCTGGCAACAGAATATAAATTGCAAAAAAGCAATTGTTGACTGGCACAATCCCAAGAAAAAACTGTTGGGCGATATAAGCCATAATTTTGGACTACTGCACACACCTATAAATTGTTTATTTTGACGTGTGCAAGCCCAAGACTCCTCTGTGTATTTCACTGTAGCAGTTCCCATAGAGGAAGTGCAAAGAATTTCCAGCTCCAGCAAGGAAGGTAGAGCACAGGTGAGCCAGAAGAGGACCCACCCCAGTATGGGGCAGGTCATTCAGAAGCCTCAGAAAAATCTGATTTTGGGGGCTAGGTTTTATAAATGGGGTAAGAACTTACATAGTGCTGAGTACCATGTCACAATAGTGAATAGGGAGTGTCATTTAGTTACAATTATCACGTGAGTAAAGTAAACTGAACTAGCTTGAGTCTGAGTATAATGTGACTAGTTAGATATGTTTGCATACATATTCACAGGGCCACTTCTTCTGAACTTTTAGTCCGTACATCAGATTTCACAGTAAGGTCACATTAGTGTGTGTAGAATGAATTGAACAATCTCATACAATCAGATTTTTCTGAGGAGAATGTACATACTGATTAACATTGATACAGGTGGAGTAATTCGACACAGATTGACCCATCGAAAAAGGTTCTCACATTTTTAGGCAAAAGCCGACAGTATGTAAAAGATCACATTCGTAGGTACTCGCCGCTCGCGTATTTGTAAAACGGGTCTCCCGCGTCCAGCATCACCAGCGGATGCCGGCCAGGAGAATCTACTTGTTACTGAGAGTTAAGGAGTCCCGCAGGACCATTTTTTGATTCAGCATACTCCATTTGTCCAGCTGTACTTCAGTACCTTATAGGTCTGACACTACCACCCTCTGACAGAACCTCCCTCTGTCCTTTCAGGGGATGACCCAAGCCTTGCATGCCCTGCACTTACCTGTGAAGAACGGACCACTCACCATCACGGGAGTTACTTACTGCATATTGGACCCTTATACCATTCAATTGGTAAGTGGAGAGTAGAATAACACTCCCACATTATGTTATGTTATTTACAGATCCGGTAATTGTGAGCCTAAATTATTTAGAAAAATAAATGATTATTGCCAGTCCCTAATGACTCATCTAGAGTGTGTTTTTTTTAATGACACCATACTAATTTAGTATATATACCTTTGTGTTTTTTTAGCATTCCCCAAATTTGGTTGAAAATCTGTTTGCCGGATTCCGGTGATTCCCCATTTTTGCAACACTGAATACTCCTTCCAGAAATACACTAAAGGGGCACCAATGAGAGGTAGAGTCACCTTTGGTTTAAATATGCAACTTTTGCTATGAAAATTTGAGATACATTGTTCTAAAAAAATATCCCTATCTTTTCTGCTTCAAGGGAAGCATTGTGTCCAGAAGAACTTAAATTGAGAAATTAGGAAATTATGAAAAAGGAACCCTGTTTCTTGATAATAGAGAATATTCAGCTCCTGAAGAAGGGATATTATTTCCCGAAACGCGCTGAGCTAGCCAGACAGTAGTTAGGTATCTACTGTATTTAAAATGTATATACTTTTTGATTAAATACATGGCACTATATGATGACCAACAACTGATAATATTGTTGATAATAGACTAGTATGCATTAACAACATTTTGGTTTTTTTGAAATCAACAATCAAGCGATTTGAGGATTACTAACCAAGTACATAAAACAATAATTTAAGTTACTATGATCTTTTGAGTATACCACTTTTCAGTGATGAACTAGCCAGCTACTTATGTATTTATCTAGTTGTACTCTTATCTTCCCATTGCGTTGCAAGCAATTTATAAATTGAACATTGAAATAGATCCCAGAGAACATGATTTAGACTTTTTTGAACTACTGATTGCCACTGGCAATATCCCGAGTGTGCAGGGGACGCAAGTGTTCCACAGCCCGTGGACACTTTTCTTCTTTTTGTTATGTACCACTACCTAGTGTCAAGGCAGTGTTTTTCTCCTCTGCACCTCACTAAATCCCGATCAGCATCATAAGCATTTCCTGGTTAACTTGGGTGTGCATACTGTGTTCATCTTTTCTTTGTGTATATAGCGCTTTACGCCAAAGCGCTTTACATCACTTATGACAAGAGGGACGCAGATCAGTCCTCGTAAAGATAGACCCTAAACTCAAAAGCAAAGCTATTTGGTGACTCCTTTATAAAGGAGCCAACAAAATTTGCAAATTCATATGCAGCCATCGTTAAGTCACAAGCATCCCTGAAAAGGGTGTTTGGGAAACACATTTTTGGACGGGGTGGCAAAGGAAGGGGCCGCTCGGCCAGCCGCTATACTTTCAACAGGTCTTTTAACGAGAGCCAGCGGAGACAGGATGAGCGAAAACCGAACCCTTTCTTCCCATCAAGAAGGAGATGTAGGGTCTGGAGACAGACAGATCACCAGATCAGTCTACCTCAGGTAGGAGCAGAGACTCAGATACACAGTGTGAAAGAGAGTGCCCACGGTAGGCGGGAAGCTAGCGCATGCGTAGAACACGGACGTGACAAATCATCAGATGCTTGGGTTACAAATACAGTACAAGGTTTTCAGATATACCTTCATTCCAACCCAATACAAGAAAGGTGGCCAAACGAGTTGGTAAAGCATTCAGCGGAGAGAGAGCTATTAGACACGGAAATAATGGCCTTGGTGCAGAAGGCAGCTATAAAACGAGGGTCAGATCTGACAGGGAGTTTCGTAAGCAACATGTTTTTAGTAAGAGGGAAACACAAACTGAGTTACAAAACTAAGAACTGAACAGCTTTGTACTCCAAGGACATTTGAAAATGGAGGGAATGCACTTCCTAAGAGACATATTACAACAAGACAACCGGCTTGTCAGGATAGATCTCAGGGACGCATACCTGACAGTACCGATCGCAGTGGAACAGAGGACATTTCTCAGGTGCTGATAGAAGGAGCAAGATATGGGAATTCACGTTTGCCCTTCGGGCTAGCGTCAGCCCCAGGGTGCTTTACAAAGTTGATGAAGCCAGTAGTGACAAATCTAATAGAGCAGGGGATACGCCTGATTATATATTTAGATGACATTTGCATATTGTGTCAAGGCAAGGCGATACTCGGCACATAGGTAGACTCACCTTTAGAACTGCTAGGTCCATTGGGTTTTCAGGTGAACTGGGAGAAGTCCATCATCCAACCCAAATAGACAATGGAGTTTCTGGGGTTCATAGTGGACAGCTCTCGAGGTACACTCAGCCTACCTTCACCCAAGGTGAACGACATCAAAAAAGAAATCAGGAGCACACTAACCAGGGAGATGATGTTGCTGCGCAAGATAGCCAGGCTAGTGAAACGCTTAGCATCTTCCCGCTCCACTACAGAGCCTTCCAGAGATTAAAGATTCAACATCTCAGGAGGGGAGTATCTTACGAACAGAAGGTGCCCCTATTGCAGGAGGCCAGAGAAGAAATTGAATGGTGGCGCGCACCTGCCAAAGTACCTGGAAGTGCCTCTTTGCCTGGTACTCCGACGGTCCGTGGACTCTTTATGTGGACATTGTGGACATTTATGGACAAGAATTCAGCTATGTGCGAAATTGGAGGTTAATTTGCAACTGTGAGTTAAGCCCCGCCCATTTCAGCGTGACGCGATAAAATCAAGCCATCACGCGCACCTGCCGAAGTACCTGGAAGTGCCTCTTTGCCTGGTACTCCGACGGTCCGTGGACTCTTTATTTGGACATTGTGGACAAGAATTCAGCTATGCTATATTAACTTGTCTTTTATACCTCACAAATTAAGGATTATCTACATCGTATTTGTTCTCTATTGCTCAAATCCCCCCTTTCATCCCTATACAGTGCGAAATTGGAGGTTAATTTGCAACTATGAGTTAAGCCCCGCCCATTACAGCGTGACACGATAAAAATCGAGCCATGACGCGCACCAGCGCACGCGCACCTGCCGAAGTGCCTGGAAGTGTAAGACACAGCGAGTCGGCACTCCCAAGGTACTGTCTGCGTATTTAGTTGCGTTTCAGACGTATGTCTCCTCCCACTCTCCCCACCCTGAAAACTGCAATGTCGAATGGCATTTTGCCTGGTAAACGGTCAGTCAATCAAAGATCAAAATCCGTGAATACGGGGAAGCGTCCCTTGAATCGATCCTGTTCTACCCCGATTGAACCTCGAGCCAGTAAATCTCTGAGGTTTGTGTTTAAAGATATTGTAATGTCTGATATTCGAAAGTATTGTAAAGACACGCAAATTACTAACTCTATGTCAGTACATTCGGATGATGTTTTAAACACTAACGTTGTTCCTAATGCGCTATGTCCTAGAACTATTGTGAAAAGTTCAACGGTACCGAACGCTGTAAATACGCAATTAAAAATATGTCCCCATGACGAAACAGACTTGACCACTGCAAAAGTTGCGGACAGTGGAGCAAAAGAGGCTATCTGTGCGGAACGTGGGAAACATCATTCAATGTCTGATAGCTTAATGTTAGAAAATGTTTCGGCGACTGCAAATATAGGTGAAGACAAAGAGCTAGTAACAACAATAGTCTCTGACATGGCCATAATAGATCTAAATTCGAGTAACTCTCGATTTTCCCCCCCATTTGCTCTCTAACAATCTATCTAGATCGCCCATAAGGTTCTCTGAGAGTGCTGCTCTGCTGTTGAAGTTTCATATTTTGTTCCTACTCCACGGAGAGCAAATGCTCCGCAAATGGACTTCAGTGATCCCATTCTTCCGAAACAAACGGAAGTGGGATCCCATTTAGTGGAAATGGCGCTTAATGCGATACATCTGACGCTACAAACACTGACCAAGTTATTTGAAACCCTTAATGGTAAATTATCTGACCAAGCAAGGCAAATTGAAAAACTATTACTGTGGCAAAGTGAAACTAAGAGCATGCTGAATCGTAAGTTAGGAGAACAAGGGGCTGAACCTAAAGTACCTGCTATATGTGCGGTCGCTTACTCTCAAACTTCCTTTTGCTCCAAAACACAAGGGCTCCCGGTATCTTATGTAACTGTGCCAGAAGTAAATAATCAGGTTAGTTTAGTCCCTTTGATAGAGAAAATCATTTGCAAACCGAGTTAAAGTGCTGAGCCAGAATGCACTGATAGTGGTTTGAGCGAATCTCATTATTGGAGGTGAAAGTGCCTAAAGTTGCCTACACTATATTTACAAATAGTCTTAAAAAATAATCATCACGCTCTACTGCCCAAGTTCAGTTGCAAAAGAACCAAAAAGACCTGAAAAAGAACACTACAAAAACAAAGCAATTTTTCAAGTGTATAAATATAGCTGTTAAAAGTGTGTTGATAGCGGCTAATACAGTTTCTAAAAAATACCAGCAACAGTCCCAAAGTAGAACGTCCAATTCCCTGCCCAAAGTAGTTAAGAACATAATTCCTATTGCTCCTTTGGATGACCTTGTCCGGGCGGCATCTGCTCAAGAGACCCTTACAAAGCTTAATTACGATATACCTGTGTTAGATCAAGCTAACTCACTTAAAGCCACTAGGGGGGCCTGTTCATAAACGATTTATGCCTACGTGGCTGCTCAACCCTTACTTCCCATGTTGGGTGCGGGAGTGGAAAAACTGGTGAGGCTGCAATTAACATTTCTCCTGATGTTTGTGATAAACAGCAAAATGCAGGCCTCACATTGTCCTCACAATCTGAGGTATGTACAGCCCTCCAGATAAGGGGCGTATTTGGGCTTTTTACGCAGTAAAATACTGTAAATACGCCCCATTTTATTTTTATTTTTGTACCATTTACGCAGGTACTTTTTTGTGAATTCCCCTATTCTTTCTTTCCAGCAGATGGCGCTGGCACCCATATTTAGCAAATGCTAGCTTTGTGTGACGGAGCAGGACGATTAGGCGCGCCAAGCTCGGCGCAGGAATGTTTCGCCACCGGTATGTTTTGGCGTGAGGGGCTCTGTGTGATCAGATCCTGACATGGCACATGTGCATGACATTTACAGCAGCAGCGCGGAGGAGTCCCAGCTCCAGTCGTGAACTTTGGTGGGCCATAGCCACAGCCCCCAGCCACGCTGCAGCTTCAGGGGCCATCTGACAGATGAGATCAAAAGATGCGAGGCCAGGATTTGTGTGTGCATGGCCCTCTTTATGGGGACGCGGGGTGAGGGAGCTGGGTGTCTGTCTGTGTTTGAAATGTATTTAAGCACACCTAATTCTCAGCAGATCCATAAGAAGATCCACGTGGGTCGCATAGGATCACACAAGTTGGTCACTTGGAGAAGTTGGTATTCCTGTCCCCTGGTTGCAAAGGCACATCTCTGGGCGCTATTTGATCTCCGTGAATGCGCACCCTCTGTGCTTTAAAGCGCTGCATAAACAGGTATTCGTGCTTCTGTACTGAGGACTACCCAAAACACACGATTCACAGAGCCACCTTCAGTGTTATTGTTAGGCACTAGACACAGCTCCATCAGTGCACCTCAGCATTTACTGTTGCCGGGGCTATGACTTTTCTCTGTAACACGCTACAGACATGATGTGCAGATCTCAAGGCCGTAAAGGGACAGGGGAGCCTCCCCTCTTAAGCCCACTTCCAGCTTTGCCAGTGCTCCTCATATCGGCCTGCCCGTTCTAGTACCGCCCTGTTCTTTTTCGCCTTGCATTTCGGATGCACCACGCCATGCTTTTTCAGGCATGGGGCCAAACACACAATCACCTTCAGTTGTGCCTTGCAACGCTTTCTGCTATTTCATTACTAGGACCAGCACGCACACAGCACTGCCCCTCAACAGAACCTACCAGGGTTATTTGACAGAGCGGATAGCTCAAACCAGTAAGGTAGCTCAGTAGATTAATGCACCCGCAGACTGAAGCGAACAGGTTAGAGTAGTATACAATGATACCTTTCCTCATCAAACGAGCCTTGACAGCTTTCCACGCCCCTTTAGGGCGGGATATCCGGTCCCTATGATGTCATATCAGGGGCGTGGCCCCCTCGTGTTTCCCCCTGGGCAAAATCCTATCCCGGAAGTGATGTAGATGTGTTTAACAGGCCCCGGGTCCTTAGCGGGGGTGTCCCACCGGATGTGACATCATGGGGGCTATCGGGAAGGTCCCCCCAAGGGGACTTCCTCCGGATGCCCCCCAAAGAACCGGAAGTGTGGGGCGGGGTTTTGAAGGGTGGGGCGTGGCGTGCAGGGTGTATATATATAGCAGTGTTTTGGCTGTAGGTCCAAGCCAATCCTGAGGACCGGGTTGAAATTCTGATTAAACAGCATCAGCGCGACCGGGCAGGTGCGGTAAGGTATACATAAGATTGAAGCTTTGGGCGTTGACCAGGGGTGGCTGTGTTAAAGAGGGTCTTGAGTATAGGGTGGCAGGGTGTCTACACTTATAATAAGACAGGTAAGAATTAGAAAAATAAAAAATAAAAAAAATCGAAAATACATTTGTAATTATATAAAAAATGGGAAATTATTAAATATTATTTTTTTTTAATGATTATAAAAATTAATATTTCATATTTTTCCGGCCGGTCATGCTGGGGAGAAAACTTTTTTTAAAAAAAAAATAATTTATGAATAATAATATTCATAATTGTTGGGGTGATGGGTCTGAGTCCAACAGGCTTGTGAAGCAAGACCCTATGGTTCTGCAAGGGTCCATGTGTGAATACTGGGCCATCGGTGGGGTTCTCTGTCCTTTTCAAGGCACTCAGGCTGCAAAATGAAATGCACAAGGGTCTGCGCAAGCCATGTTCACCCCACACCCCTGCCAGCCGTCTATATATCTATAGAGAGAGCTCAAAAGAACATGTTGGGCCCAGCCCCGTGGTGTTACAGCTGTAATTCAATAGGAACAGGCCCAGCGGACATGCTGTTGATATCTGAAATTCCAGGGGAGGCCGGAAATGGCCTCGGTGTCCGCATGGTCTGTTCTTGCAGCCCTCAGCAGGATGGGTGGGGTGGAAGTGCTGTGGTCTGAGCCCCGAGGGGCAGCTCTGATGGATCACTTTGAATTTCCGGGGGATGTTGCCACACCCATGCAGCCCCAGGCGGTGGAGGAGACCTTGAAATTTCAGGGAGGATGGTATCCGGCTGACCATGCATCCCCCAGCCCTCCCCTTCCCCCAACACCCTTAGATCCGGGCTCAAAGCCCTAGGGCCTTATCTTGAGTGGCAGAAGCTGGTGACCATCTGGAGTTAATTTCACAGATATCTGCAAAGCCCGCCACTTTTGAGATACCATTATAAAGAGGGGTGGCTTAACTGTTGTCAGCCCTTGTGCGACGCCTGTTAAGAATTAACCAGCTGCAGACCCAGTGTGTCTGTGTGTGAAGTCATCGTGCTCGTTACAGCTACCATGCAGGAGCAGGATCAGACAAACTATCAGGTAAGGGGTCTATAAACTCTGACATGCTGCAGCCTCCATTAGTTTTATGTAAAATGCTAACTTTTCCTAATTTATCTACAGGACCTCTTCCCAGACCTTTCACTAGGGGCTGTGCTAGATTTTAGTCCTGCCCCAGGTACTATCTTTTATATTCAATTATTGACATGCCACTGTGTTTAAAAATATATACATGTGCATAGGTACAAAATATGTTTGTTTGTTAGACTCTGGGGTAAATGCTGGGGGCCGCTATGTTTAAAACAATGGTCAGCGTGTGGTGCTTTAAAGACATATGTGTAGTTGCACCGTATTAGCTTTTTAAAAAACAATTGCCAGTCTGGCCTGTCTTTTGAAAAAATAATAATAATAATAATGATAATAATAATGTGGCCCTTTGTGTTTTGTATGTATTGCCATGGGACCCAATGTATGGGTGTGATTAGGTGCCCCGGTTTTGCGGGTGTCTTTGCCTGTATTTGGGGCTCTGGTCCCCGTTGTCAAGATTATGCGCCCATTGGAAACTACTGTGTTCCCTGTTTTATCTTGTTGTTGTAGTAGGGTCCTTTGTGCTGTGTATGCATTGTCAAGGGTCCCCGTGGAGGGGTGTGATTAGGTGCCCCGGTTTTGCGGGTGTCTTTGCCTGTATTTGGGGCTCTGTTTCCCCTTTGCCATGATTATGCGCCCATTGAAAACTGCAGTGTTCTCTGTTTTATCTTGTTGCTGTAGTAAGGTGGCATTGGCAGGAATGCACAATCTTGCACATTCTAAATGTTTATTTCTTTTACAATTTAAGAGCATTTTAGTCTGTGATGAATTAATTATAATGGGTGTTTCTTTGTGCCATAACACTTAAACCCCCCCAGTCTCCTCCAAATGGTCCTTAGGTGTAGCGCCTAGACACTCACTTTTTAAGAGCTATGCCTGCTTTTCATAAAGAGCCGGCATAGCTCTTGAAAGAGGGTGTCAAGGCGCTACGCCTAAGGACCATTTGGAGGGGAATGATGGTTTAAGTATTACTTCTCAAAACATCATTCCCCTCCAAATGTTCCTTAAGTGTAGCGCTTTGACAGCCCCCTTTCAGGAGCTAGGCCTCCTTATGAGGTCCTGGGGGCCCAGGTCCCCTAAAGATCTGTGGACCAGGCGCCCCTGATGCAGCACCGCACCATTGCAGGCTATTTACATTAAGATGAGTGTGGTTTGCAGTGGTCATCCGCACCATGTAGCTGCATTAGCATCTACATGGTGCGGATGACCACTGCAAGCCGCAGACATCCCAATGCTGATACACGTTTTTCGTTTTAAAAAGAAATACAGACTTGTATCCGCATTAAGATGACAGCTGCAAACCGCTGTCGTCTTAATGCAAATACATGTCTATTTCTTTTTAAAACGAAAAACGTGCATGAGACGTCCGGTTTGCCTCTGATGTTGTGCTGCTGGGGGCTGGTGAACAAAGGCCCCGCAACTCGATGCCAGAGCCCCAGGCAAGCGCTTTTCAATAGATAAGATAATCCTTATCTATTGAAACACGCTTGCCTGGGGCTCTGGCATCAGGCGGCGCTGGGGTTGTTCATTGTGCTGGCCCTGGAGGTGTGAACAGGGCCAAGCCATTACTGTTCACCCCTTCAGGGCTCATCTAAAAATGGGCCCCTTCCTGATCCATGGGGCGTGGGGGCATGTGTGCCACATGTGCTCCGGTGGCCGGGGAGCTGTGGAATTTGCCTTTCATAAAATCAACACACTCAAAACCAAGAGAGGATATTTTCTTCTGATAGTGTTTCTGAAAATGTTAAAATGTGGGCATGCTTTAAAATCCAAGGCCGAATACAAATGTTTTCCCTGGATCTTGCAGAACCAAAATGAAACATTTAACTTTTAGTTGTTTGTTATTTTTCATCAGGCTGTATAGTGCACTGGTGAAGTGTCTGGCGGCAAGCCGCCTGATATTTGATCCACGAGGTCGACTTTAACTCATAAATTCAAAGTGGCCAGTCAATGTTTCACATTTACCCTGACTTGAGCCCTGGTTTACAGTCTCTATAAAACACACGTGAGGAATACCGTATTCATTTTTAAAAGACATGCATGTTCTTTTAAGACAAAAATAAATAAATAAATAAAGGTTTACAGAAGCGTTAAAGCACCCGCGGGTTACAGGCATTCATTGAAATATACACCCTGTTCTTTATAAATCAAAGG
Source organism: Ambystoma mexicanum (assembly GCF_040938575.1). NCBI lineage: Eukaryota > Metazoa > Chordata > Amphibia > Caudata > Ambystomatidae > Ambystoma > Ambystoma mexicanum. Next base: position 878,278,567 of record NC_090924.1, on the reverse strand, counting down.
GATGATGGCACACCTGGTTTAGGCATTTTATTTTATAACAGTCGCATATTTACTGCTCCAATTAAGCCATTAACTTTCAGAAAGCTGTTTTGAAATAACTCTGGAAGGCATTTGCACTATGTTTGATGTGATTGTTTGATAAAGCTAGCACAAGGAAACACCACAATGGGGCACTTTGGGTTTTTAAATAATATTTATTCATCAACCCCGGTCAAAGCGACTAGCCCCAACCCAGAACCATGGGTTGGCTGGGGTATGCCTGGGCCATAAGAGTGTCTCAGGCACCAACGAAAAAAGTATTCCACATTTGCAAAATGGCCATTCATTTCTTTTGTGACACGGTTTGACCCGCACACTAGGGATAAGGTTTTTTTTTTGTTGATAAAATGTGTGGTATATTGTACATTTTAAAGAATGTTATACATCAAGGCTGGGCAGAACTATTAGCCTCCCCGTCCAGGTCCCCATCGAGTTGATCCCCAAGGGTCCACAGTTAATAAGGGCCCCAAGCAGGGGGTGTTGTGCTTCTTGTGCGTGCGGGTGTCTGTTACCCCCAAGGTTTGGTCATTTGCAGTATGGGAGACCCGAGGCTTATTTATCTATTTATTGCTTCCAGCAGATGGCTATGCTGCATGGGATGCCTCCTTGGAAGACGCATGTATAAATTCCGAAGCACTTATCGACCTCTTGGCAGAATACGGAATTCCTAGTATCGATACCGCCGGTGTGTACTTTTAATACAGATGTTATTAGTAACTGTTATTAATATACATAATGTAGTTTTATGGCATGAGCATAAGATGATTATATTTATTTAATAATGGGTATTTACAATAACATATGTTGTTTCCTTATTTTCTACCGGTGATCCATGCGGGCGCCGCTTCTGCAGATGTGCGAGAGGCATCGGCTCTTGTAGCAGGTAATTATTATAGGTGAACCCTGTAAAGCATCTATGCTTTTTTTTTTATAGCAGTCCTGATGCTTTCCACAAATTGAATCTTTAGTGTAAAACATGATTATGTATTTGAAGCATAGGTCTGCCATGTGACGATTTGATGTAGAACCTGGTGGTAACTGTTTTCTTTGGTTTTTATTGCAGATACACCCATTGTAGGACCAACGGCATCACGACCCCCCTCAGATCCCCAGACCGGTGGACCATCAACATCTGATGCCACCCCCAGGACCCATGCCAGATACCCAACACCTGCGGCAAACCCGTCATTAAAAAGGAAGCACCCTGGCTGGGGTACAGAATGTAAGTATGCTTAAAGGATCACTGAGAGCTACTCTTTTTTTTCCATAGCAGGTGTCGTTAATATTTCAGCGTGTCTTTAGAAGAACATGATCGGTCCGTTATGGGGTTTTACAGAGTGCTGCACAGGCCTAATTTTTATCAACCAGTTTCTTTTAATATTTTAAAGGGGTTCGTATACCTTGAGTTTTACCTGAACAATGTGCCGTAATGTATTACTTGGTCTTTAATATAAAACTAAAACTGTTTTTTTCTTTTATTTTAGGGGCGTGTGCTGCTGTTGAGAAAGAAGTTATAGCGCAGCCGTCCACTGTGACCCCGACAGCTCGAACCCCTCCAGTTGCAGGTCAGCCGCCTACACCGCTGTTTTATAATGCCGCTGTTTGTAATGATGTGTTAGATGGGGCAGTAAAGCTCCTTTTAAATGAAAAGCAGGGCTTAGCGCTTAAAAGGGGGCGGGTGTCTCAAGGGTCTGCAAACAAGTTCATTTTAAATAAAAACAGGGGCTTATCGCTTGAAAGGGGGCGGGTGTCTCAAGGGTCTGCAAACAAGTTCATTTTAAATAAAAACAGGGGCTTATTGCTTAAAAGGGGGCGGGTGTCTCAAGGGGTTGCCAACGTTGTAGTACCCATTAAACCCCAATGTATTATTGTTCCCAACAATCATATACCACTACCTATTGAATCACTCATACCTGTAGCACATGTGAATGCTGTATCTCCCCAGGAGACACAGACAGGGGGTGCGCTTATACCGGGCCCGGGGCTCCCGGTAGTGGGCTCTGAAAACCTTTTAGACAGAGGGACGGTTAGCCCACGTCCGTGGACCCGCTGCTGTGGTGAGAGCCCACCCCCTCATTTGTACTCCCCAACGATCCCCAACCGCATAGTCTATGATAGTCCGCCACAGGGGTCTCCGGCTTGGGGTGAGATCACCCCGCCTCCTGTGTACTCTCCAGCAATCCCCATCCGCATAGGCTCTGGTCATCAGCTCTTGTGGCCCCCGGGCTGTAGAGATATAACACCACCCCAGGCATACACACCTACGGTCCCTAACACCGAGAGATCTATTAGGACTTCTGAAGCTCTAGAAGGTGGGGGTGTTCAACCTAACACCAGGGTCGTCCTAGAGGCGACGCCTATTATAATAATTTCAGATTCCCCCATAAAAATAGGGTCTCAAAACTGCGGATATGCATCTGTCATCCGTGAAACAGGATATTCCCCGAAACCCCTTAATCTGTCCTACAGGGGGCCCAACGGTATAAACCAACAAAGACGCATACCCGTCATTTATTGTACAGATTCGAATATACAACCCTTAAATATCCCAGCGCCTGTGAATCTCAACACAGCCAACAGTTTTGTAAATATACGTGCTTCTAAAAAGGGACACGTTGTAAAAGAGTTATTTCGGGCCTCTGGTTTAAAAAAAAACTGCAAAAGGAAAACACTTATCAGGCCCGCATAACAGCTCTAGATTATGACGCCAGGCCTGGCGCTTGAGACATCTGTTTGGTAAAAAACATCTAGTAGACATGCGTATGCGCGTGTCTAAGGCCAAACAAGCCTTTTTCGCTAGGGATTCTAAAAACAGGGTGAACACCATAGCTAAAAAAAGGATGAAAAAGAACACACCACCAACTCTTAAAAACAAACTTGAAAAGAAATGGGCGCTACAAAAGCATATATTGCCCCGGCCTGGTTTTGCAGAACCCCAGAGCCATAAAGCACAGGGGTGGACCCTGGGATGGGTACATCCGAGTCCTGCTTAAATGCTGCGCCCGAAACACTGCGGCCTGTGTTGGAAAACACAAACACCCCCTCAAACCCTGTTAAAAAACGAGGTATCTCTTTAAAAGATTTACCGGCACGCCGTTTAAAATGGCTTCAAACCCTCAGGCAGCGGAAAATGTTTCTCAAACGCCTGAGAAAAGCTAAAATGATAATCATGCAGCGAGCCCTTAAAGATTTAGAGGCTCAACCCCAAAATACACCCCCTCCGGATGAAACTGACACGGTTTTCTTGCAGAGTATGGGCACATACCAGCGAGATCTACCAAAGTTTCGAAGCATTGAACACTATGAGGTGTTCCGCTTTATAAATCTGGATGGGTTAAGATCAACCGGTCAAGGTCTCTTAGTGATCACAGAAACTACTGAAAGGCTCATCTCTCAGATTCTTGAAACGGTTGGGCCTAACGATTTTGTCCAGATACGCCTAGACAGCACTGTTTTAAACAGGCCTCTTTTCACCAGGCGATCGTTTCGGCAGACCTTTGATGTTTTGCAGTTTCTAGAAAACATTGGAAAACTGCTACAAAGTAAGGCGGAACTGGTCGTAACCGAGCCCTTGAGACTCGTGTCGGTGGTTGTCAGGGCTAGAGAGGGTGGTGTGTACAGACCCCTGAAGAAAACCCTTTACAGTATGGTGGTTTCCAAGAAGAAACGCTGGCTCTTGGATTTTAATTACGGGGACCTGAACATATGTATGGCTGCAAGCATTATAGGCCGCCAGAGCCTAGAACCGTTACGGATGGATACATTCAGGCAACAGCTATGGAGGTTCACAGCGTATTGGGTATACCGCCTGATGTTATGGTTGGTTTTAATGATCTGCGTTTATTTGAGGATCACTTTGGTGTGCCTATCAAAATCCTGTATAATGAGGACAGGGTTTGGAAATACTTCCCGGCAGGTGACAATGTGAATAAGAACACTATATATATTTTACACCACGAGCAGCACTATTATGGAATCTTAAACCTTCAGAGTTTCCTAGGGGCTCGCAATTTATGCCCGCATTGTTGTCACATATACAGCAATAAAACCGCTCACAGGTGCCACTTACACTGTAACATGTGTCAGAGAGACGGTTGCGTGGTGACCAGTGAATCAGGCTTTAAATGTCCCCGGTGTAAAACATTTGCCCGATCCAAAGACTGTCTTCAACAACACGTTGAAAAGGCGGCTCAAGGTACAGTCGTATGTCATCTTAAAACAGACTGCAGTTCCTGTGGCCGTTTTATAAAGGCCAATCATGAATGTAAGGGTCGGATATGACCCCGCTGTGATGTAGAAGTGGTCTCGTGGATGAACACCAGTGTTATATGACACACCCGAAAGAAATAGCCAAAACCGAGAATTACATAATCTTTGATATGGAGTGCATGCAGGAGACCGGCATACACATACCCAACTATATCTATGCCAGGCATCTGACTCGTGACGACAGTTGGTCATTCACTGGAATTGACTGCGTCAGCCGCTCCATTACAACATTTCTGACAAAAAAATTCCAAGTGTATAGCTTTTTGGCACACAACAGTCAGGGCTACGATGGCTTCTTCATAATACAACAACTGATTAAAGAGAGAGTCGACGTCAAGCTGATAACTCAGGGTGCAAAGTTGAAACTCCTCGCTGTGCCAGACCTTAAAATCCGCTTTATCGACAGTTTGAATTTTCTACCCATGAAATTAAGCAAACTGCCTAAGGCTTTTGGCTTCCCTGGGTCCAAAGGGTATTTCCCCTATTTCTTTAATACGGTACAAGAATTAGAACTATGTGGGAGCCATGCCACCTATGGAGTGTTATGGGTCGGAATACATGATGCCTGATGACAAGGAGGCGTTTCTTAAATGGTATACGGAGGCCCGAACACAGGTTTTTGATTTTAAGAGAAAACTAAAAACCTATTGTCGTGAAGACGTCAATATTTTGAGAACAGCCTGCAACAGTTTTCGAGACGGCATCATAGACATGACCCGACAGGTCCACACTATGGATGATCCTGAAAACCCCGAGATGAAGATACATTTTGCTGCATATGTAGATCCCTTTACATTCATCACCCTGGCTAGCATGTGTATGCATATATACAAGCAACTGTTTCTAAAGTCTGAAACAATAGCCCTCATACCCCCAGACATGTATCATGGACGCCAGAAACGATTTTCCACACCCTCCATCCAGTGGCTAATGTATATGTCTGAACAGATCAAGACACCTATACAACATGCCCTGCGCGGAGGAGAGAAAAAGATCGAACCCTATTTTCTAGACGGCTATGCGTCTTTAAACGGTGTGCAGATGGCCTATGAGTTTAATGGGTGTTTTTATCACGGGTGTCCACAATGTTATAAGAAAGTTGACTATAACACCCTGACGGCGTGTACGTATGATCATCTTTACAGGAGAACTCTTTTAAAAAAGAATTTTCTTGAGATCAGGGGTCTGCGCGTTATTACGCTTTGGGAGCATGAGTGGACCGAAATGTTGAAAAAAGATTCTGATTTAAAGATTTTTCTCAAGCATATGAATTTACCAGAACCCCTAGAACGGCGTGACGCTCTTTTTGGAGGTAGGACTAATGCCATCAAGCTCTACCACGAAACAGCCCCTGGTGAGAAGATACACTACTTAGACTTCACCAGCCTCTACCCCTTTATCAATCATTCAAAACCCTATCCTTTAGGACACCCATGGATCACCTATGAAAATTTTGGGGATATTAAGCAGTATTTTGGACAGATCAAATGCCAGGTGTACCCCCCTAAGAAGCTTTATTTTCCGGTCCTCCCTCAGAGGATTTCTGGTAAGCTCATGTTCCCATTGTGCATGGCTTGTACAGAGTCAAAACAGACTGAAAAATGCACACATAGCGATGAGGAACGCTTGATCACGGGTACCTGGTGTACCGTCGAGTTAGAAGTAGCCTTGCAGAAAGGGTACCGTCTGGGAAAGATTCATGAAATATGGCACTTTGAGAACATTACGGTAGAACTCTTTTGCGAGTACATTCGTATGTTCCTGCGGAGCAAACAAGAAGCTTCAGGAACCCCGAGGGCTGCGATGACCCCGCAGCCCGCCAGAAGTACATAGATGACTATTACACACATCAGGGTATCCGTTTAAGACCAGAATTCATCGAGAATAACCCTTCCAGACGGCAGCTAGCCAAGCTGTGCTTAAATTCCTTATGGGGTAAATTTGCTCAGAGAACAAATTTACCAAACACATCTATTATAACCGACCCTGATAAGTTGACAGCCTATCTTTTTGACGCAGGTTATGACATTTCAAGCCTGCAGTTTATAGATTAGGAAACGGCATGCCTCTGTTGGAAATACGCTGAGGAGTACCCTACGTGTTCCAACAACATAAACATATTCATCGCCTGTTTCACAACCGCTCATGCCCGTCTGGAACTTTATACAGTCATGGATGCTCTCCAGGAGAGGTGTCTGTACCACAACACCGATTCGGTCATTTTTGTTAGCGCCCCCGGCCAGGAGAATCCCCCACTGGGTGATTATCTGGGTAATCTAACAAGTGAATTAGCTCCTGGTGAGCACATTATAGAATTTGTTTCTGCAGGGCCCAAAACATATTCCTATCGCACATCCTCAGGGGCGATCTGTATGAAAGTAAAAGGCAACACTTTGAACGTCAGCAACAGCTTGAAGATCAATTTTGACAGTTTGAAAGAGCTGGTGCGTGAGTACACTTTAGAAAACACCATCAAATCTATTGTGGTGCAGCAGCCATCCATAGTGCGGGAGAAAAAACGCTGGGAGATCAGCACCCAGACACTGCAGAAGACTTTGAGGGTGGTGTTTGATAAAAGGGTGCTCACAAACGACTACCAAACATTACCCTACGGTTACTGAAAAGGAAGCATCGTGTATGATGGACACGCGCCTTCAACACCCTTTTTCATGCGTGCTAGCGGGTCCTTCCATCTGCGGTAAAAGTTATTTTATCAAACAGCTCCTAGAAAATGCCCGCACCACCATGTCGGCCCTACCTGATAATGTCATCTGGTTTTATTCGTGCTGGCAGAACTTGTATAAAGAACTGGCCTCTAAAATGCCGCATCTGAAGTTTGTGGAGGGGTTACCAGAGACTCTGAATGATGATCGGTTGCTACCACCAAACCTTATTAACATGATTATCGTAGATGATCTCATGATGGAGGGCGGTCAGAGCCCCGAATTGGAAAAGGCTTTTACTCAATACTCACATCATAGGAGCCTTAGTATCTGCTACATTGTACAGAATTTATTCTACAAGGGCAAGGGCAACCGCTCGATAACTCTAAACGCCAGTTATATCATTCTGTTTAAGAACCCCAGAGATCAACAACAACTCTCGGTTCTAGCAGGCCAGATGTGTCCGGGTAACAGCCGATTTTTCATGGAGGCCTTTGAAGACGCTACCCGTGAACCTTATGGCTACTTATTGGTGGATTTAAAGACAAACACCTTAGAGGACTACTGACTGCGCACGGGTATTTTCCATCCGGATTTACCGGTCGTCTACATACAGAAGATCTGTAGAAAAACCTGGTGAGGTGTAAAACAGACCTCATTAGTACCAGCGACCGACCATCATGACGGCACGTATACGCCGGAACTACGCTCTCCTTAAAATGCTAGTAACGGCACCGCCCCAGCAACGCAGGGCCATTCTGTGCTCGGCTTCTTATGATCTAGTATCGGCTATAGCCGAGATTGCCTTCAATACCGTCAGGGGGAACGTACCGCTATCCGGCCGTCAACTAGGTGTCTTAAAAAAGAAGAAGCTAATCCTCAAGAAGCTGGGTAACAAGCGGGCCTCCATAAAAGTTAAAAGAAAGCTTTTAAAACAATCCAGAGGTTTCATAGGAGCACTCCTAGGCCTTGCATTGCCTCTGATCACCAGGCTTCTAGGGGGCAGTTAATGGAGCACAGTCAGAAGATGTATCTGGTTGACAAGCATCAGCTGGATGGTCTGAGCACCCATAACAGGGAAGAGCCCGATATTCGAAAATCAGCAACCCTCCGGATCGATTCTGAAATGCAAGTTGTCCTACGTCGGCATGATTTATCAGACTACGACAAGGTTACCCTCTATTCCGCGATTCTCCAGAAATAACACATTTTAGACAAGCCGCCAATGAGAAGAACAAGCTAACATTGTACATGCCCCCTGAAGAGCCTACGAGTCTCGGCAACACAAGTCCCGGACACCCCGTTTCTGATCCCCTGGTCTCTGAAATCCTGAATACCATTAACCCCCGTTATCGTAAGAATGCGAAATTATTGTTGAACAAGATGACCGGTGAGCAGGGGCTGGTACCCTGGAACGCAAAAGGGGAGTTTGTATATAAAGGTACGTACGCCTGTCAAAGGTTCAAATGTCCATGATTTAGTTCGCAGCATTACCAACCCACAGGCGTTTGGAAGACACAAAAAGCCTAGAGGCTGGGATCTGTTCATGCAATCTGCTGCGGACTTAAACATTCCTGCCACTTTAGTGGGAAACATGGGGCATCGCGAACTGCTTGAGACATTGAAAGACACTGGTGTTAAAACCACGTCCGAGGATGTTGAGTCCCTAGATATTTCCGTAAAGAGAAGAAGAAAGAAAAATAAACCCAAACGCGAGGCTTGGTTTAGTGTGTAACTGTGTTTTCTCTTAATTTTAAGAACAGTTTTTAACCTTTGTCATATGTATATGTATATGGTTTATGTATCTGTTTTTTTTACGCACAACTGTTGATTAAACAAATGCGCTGTTTGTAATAAAATACGTGTTTATGTAAATGTCTTTATATCTATACCCACTGCAGCCTGTATAAACAAAGGTTCTGTTTGTAATAAAAGAACATTATTATTTATACCAACCATACGTTTTGCGTCTAATTATTTCAAGCATGGCTAGTACAACATTTTGTTTGTTTAAAAAAAAAAAAATATTAAAACATGACACAAGTAAGAAGGAGACGGTTGTTTAAAAGTACAAGATGTTTTTATTTAGCCCTGTACACATATCTACTGATTATTAACACACTTACATTTCTGGCAAAAACTATATACATTTACAGGTGGCCGGCGATATTTATGTTTGTTCACAAAAGCCGTCACCATCCGATCATTCTGCCTGAGATCAAGAGAGTAGGTTTGCATAACAGCCCGCAGTGCCTGTTTCTCAGACATTTTAGATACAAAGTAGCAAGCATGCTGCCCACATGTCACGGCTTCAGAATGCTGCACCTGGGCTCTATTATAATGTACTATGGGTGCTATATGTTTAACATAGTCCAGTAGATCGCCGTCATATATAGGGTGGTTTGGGAAACACCCCAGACTATCAAAAACAGTTATTGCAACAGTGTCTATAAACATAGCTATCCAATGTGTTCCTTCTTGATGCTGGGGGTCGGTGTTCACAACAAAGCTGATGGGCAGCTCCCCCGGTATACCCCGGGGAATGTTATCACACGAATACACGCCTCAAAATGTTTTCACAGCATGTTTGTCTTTTCGCAGGAAACGCATGATCTGGTAGGTATCCATTACATATCGTACAGCACCTGTCGCTGGTTGTTGAGTTCTATGACAGAGTCAAATAGGGCCATAATAATGAGATTCACAGTACTTGGTAAATTTGCAGCAAACCGGACCTCAAGTCGTAAATTACCATTCCTAATCAGATTATAATGTCCTGATGATGCATTACCGGGTCTCAAATCAAAAGCCAGCAAGGTGTAGCCACCATCATAGTCGTCACGTGGTATCACAAATCCTTTATCGCGCATGTGCTTGCCGCTGATGGAGACCAGTCCCAGATACTCCCTAATTGTATTTTTCTGTTGAAAACTAGGGCTGTAGGCTTTGGCGGTGATGACGACCCCATCCTTAAAAAGGGCGGCGTAGTTAATGTTGTAATGTTTAAAATTAAAAGGATTGCTTGCGTAATCCCCTGAAAAAGCTGTGTTATCCACAAAGCCAATAACGATTATTTTAGGTAGCTGTCCCAAGAATAAGTTATCTTGACTGGCGACACGGCTGCCCGCTGGTACACTGAAGATTTTCAAGGAGGTCCTCTCCACAGGGTATTTCAAGTTAGATACTTGTAGAGCATCAGCATGCGCGAGTCTGACCGTCGGTGACACGTTGACCCTTTTAATGAATAAACTCGCTGATACTATAACCAGTTTGTAGGCTTCGGCATCATCACTGTTCAAACAGAAAGCATCTTTATTTCGCGAGAGTTTAATTTTCAGATCAACACCATTCACCATCAGCTTCTCCTGGAAAAACAGATCCGAGTGTAGACGCCCTAGTAAATCAAAGTTTCTGCTACCTGTCGCATACGCTGATCTCTTTATAAAGCCCTTGTTGTTTCCATTTAGAGCATAATCCTCCATATGCCCCGCCGTGTCCTTATAAAAAAGCCCTGCAGTCAGCTGGGTGTCCAAAGTGTCATTGCTGTAGTTCAGAACGCTTTCAATATACGCTCTATAGGCATATATATTGTCGCTCTGTGTAATCATGCGACCACCTAGAGTGATGTCCACCTGGTTGAAAAGGGTGGCCACCGGATAGGCAATCATGGCCACCTTCGCCGCTGCACCGATAGCCGTCCCATCCTCTTTTGTTATTCTGCAGGTTAGGTAGAGCAAGGTGTCATTCAAATCCAGGTACGTCTCTGTTGAGCCCGATATGTAAAACTCGATGGGGGCTAATGGGGATAGTGCCGCGAGGGGCGCAACTTCCATGAAAAAACTGTTTTCGATGCTTGTCTGTGTCGGGGGCATGACAAACAGATCTAGTTCCGATTTCACACATTCCCCCGAGGCACAGTGGATAAAGGCCATCTTTTAGAAAATATTGATGCCGGGTCTGTTTTTATTTCGCTTGACCCGTCTGTTCTTTGACATGCGTTTTCTCTTCTGAGCGGCTTTGGTTGTTGTTCTTCATTTTTTATGCGGCTTCGGAGGCCCCCGCCGGCGCGAAGCTCGCCTTTTTCTTTTTGCAGGGCTTTTACCCACGTAAACCAGACCAGAGCCCTCTTGTGCTGGTTGGTTGAAACGATTTGCGATGGAGGTTGTTGCAGTAGACACCACATCCTTAGCAATGTTTGTAGCAGCTGTTTTCATATGCGGCTTGGCTAATTCAAACCCTTTGCGCAGGAAGGGCATGGCTCTCCGAAAAAGACTTCTAAAAATACTTCCTAGCCCCTCACCATACATCACAGGCGCACCTCGGAAGTAGGGCTGATTTCCATAACCGGCCTGTCTGCGGTAATAATCCCTACAAGCGTGCGGCTCCCCGTAATTCTTCATGATTACCATGTTCTAATTGTCTCTCTCGCGTCTAGGGCGCAGGTGTAGTTTCACCAGGACCTTCCCGTATTTAAATGAGACCAGATCTCCCTGATCGTCCCTTATCTGGATGTTGATGGTATCAAAATGACACTTAGAAACAGGAATATAATCAGGCTTCATGTATTGTATATTAACAATGCCGTTATTTTCGCCCTTGACTTGTGCGGTCCGCATCAGGGGGGCGTATAAATCACCAACCCTTTGGTATTCTACTATATCGCTGTAGATCATGAGGCTGTAAAATCCACCATCAATATCTGCACGTGTTTTGTCCGTATTTTTAGTATTATTTTTTATATGCTGAACGTTCCCCAACACCATCGAGAGTTTCCCACTACATATAAACTCCACGGTAAGATCGGGTGATCTTACAAATACTTTACGCCGTGAGTTATTTAGAAACAGGTGTATATCTGCATAGCGCTCGAGACTCGCGATTGATTTGTTGATAGTATCTAGCAGCGCCTGTATTGTGGGGTAGAAGCCGTGTGGAAAGCCCACATTTATCAATTCAGCATGTTCTCCACGTCTGATGGTATACCAGGAATCTCTTTTGTCCAGGGTGTCCCAGGTATGGGGGTGCTGATTCTCCATCAACCCCGCTTCCCACGGACCTTGTAAATTAACAGGTTTAGCCAGTTTAACAGAATAATCCGATATTTTGTTTTTGGGGAATATATCTAAAGAGGCGTTACTGGGTAAGGTGATATAAAAGCCGGTGTTTTCCATCTTCTTCTTCTTCTCAGGGATCGTCTCTGCTTTTTAGATCCTCTAGAGAGGCCGCGTTGACCCAACTGTTGAATTTCTCAGGCCATCCGTGCCATTTTACCAGGTGCTGTTTCTTAGACCCCTTACCTTTACTCTGAATAATTTTCTCAACCCTATAAAGACGCTGGGGATCGTCGATCACCTTTTGGAACTCCTCTGTGTAGAAATTACCGCTTACAACTTCACCAGCATAATCATTCAGCTGATATATGTATACCCCCTCTTTCACAAATGCTTTTGCCACTATGAAAATTTCATCAGTAAAGGACTGTTGGTAGCCTTTTGTAAAGACACCTTTTAACTTGGATACTCGGACGTGGTCCCCTACGCGAAAGGATGCTTTCTTGATCTTCTCCGATAGCCGTTTAGCATACAGGTTTCGCCACGCTGATAATGAGTTTTCAGAGGTTACAGCCCGGGGAGGCATTTTAATAGACCGGTGGTAGCTGTCATTATACACATCGATAAAAGTCTGTAATATATCCACGTAGCGTTGTGTATTATAGGCTGTGAAATATCTCCATAGTTTAGATTTTAGGGTTCTATTAAAACGTTCAACAACCGCCGCTTTAACTTCCGTGTGGGTTATAAAATGATGCACGCCGTGGTGCTTTAGAAGGTTTTGCAGGGGCCTATTCAGAAATTCCTTACCTGCATCAGTTTGTAATTTTACAGGTAAGCGACCCTTGCTGAAAATATGTTTGAAGGCCGCCGCCACTCTTGAACCAGTCTTATCCCGCAAGGCCTCTGCAAATGCATATTTTGTTAAAACATCTATCACCGTCAGAATGTACCGCGCACCATCCTTCTGCTTTTCAAGGTTAGAAACATCCGCCAGGTCTGCCTGTCACTGCATACCTTCCGACGCGACAATGGTCATTCTTCTTTTAAAATATTTTCTAGCATTTTTATGAAGGGTATACGTCTCCTGGCCGGATAGCCATGTCTTAATAGCTCCACGCGTGATGGGGTGTTTATCACGCTGTAATTTTCGATAAAGCGCATCAACACCCCCATAACTCCCAACACCAGATTTATCATAATAGCATTCATGCAATCTTGAACGTGTGTTGTTAGCCATTGATGCACTACAAAAAAATAAGCAGACGCAGGGTTGGTGTATGGCGTTTTATTTAATTTTTCTTTATACTGTTTGGTATACATGTACGGGGTGTCGAACAGTTACCACCCCTGATATTTTATTGGACGCATCATATAACAGGCTATACACATCAACGTGGTTACCCCGCCTGTAACTCTGTAGACACCAGACACTTGTAGCATTTAATAGTTCAGATAGTTCAGAGGCCTGTAAAACAAGACCTTTAAGGCGTAGGAATCTTGCATACATTTCAGCCACGTGGTGCCTCAAAACAGTTCTAGGGCCCATGTATAAAGAACCCCAGTTGTATCGGAATACAGAACCGTATTCATCACACGCCGACATCTTGATGGTGCTACAAATTACACTTTGACACATCCGTGCATCTTGAAATCTCGGTACATCAAAACGCCACAGCCGGGGTGGGTTGTTTACCGCTATTCTCCCCTTCCGCATAGCGTATAAAGGTTTTTCCCCCACACAGCCGTACAGGCATCAGATAGCTCTCCACACATCCGGTTTTTCCTCCAGAAACGTTACCCTAGAAACAACGGTACACATATAAGGAGCAGTATTATTGTGTTTTCATCTTTTTGAAAAACAAGCTTTTGCGGAACCGGATACCTCTGCGGGTTACTCCTCAGCCTGTACAGGTTAGAAAAGTCTCTCTGTATTAAACGGGTTATATGGTTTCTAAAAATCACGGGGCCTGCCAGGCGTAAAGATTTCATTTTTTTCTCCGGCTTGCGACACGTTTGAATTTCCAAGATTGTTTTTGTTAGCAGGCCCCCCACACCCGCATGTACACACATACCCATGGTTTTATAAACCCTTTTAAGCATCTGATAAACGTTATATGTCTTCAACATGTGACATATCGCCCGTATTGCTACAGATTGATAATTCGGGAGTAAACAATCATGAGCATCCTGTTGCGGGTATCCGTATTTATGCCCTTCACACCAACGGTAATAGTCCCGCTTCAAACACGTTTTCACAACAGCCGCCGCAAACGCTTGAGCCGTTACAGTCTCCAAAAGGGTTATATTATCATCTTCTTCCTCATCATAACTTTCAAAACGTTTCAAAGTATCGCATTTCTTACACTCATCACCGACTGGGAATGCTGAACTTTCGATCCTTTTTGAACAGCACACGCAATAATAATTGACGGCATTAAACGAGTTGTTCAGGCCCACAGTTCTGTTATGGTTATCTGGCGTTTTCTGCAATTCAAAAAAGAAAGAAGTTTAGCTCTTGAGCATGTGTTTTCACAGGTTTTTTTTTTTTTCCACACACACAAACACCCACATCGTCATACTTCATTACTTACCATAGCCAATGTTTCAGAACCAACATCTTCCAGCATAGAGGAGCTAGTAATGTCCATAAACAGCTTGTCTTCATTGGATACTGTGTCTACCGTCGAGGTTATTGCGGCCTCTGGAAACAGTTGCTCTAAAACATTCAGATCTTCATACGGGGTCTCCTCCAGAGCCCTAACAGCCTCATCCATATCCACATAGTCTGCATCGGTGTAGACGTCATCCACACCGGAGTCGATGACACCCGGCTGTTTCCCACTCCCAAGATTCAACATATCAAAATGCTCACATAATGTACCCATAGCCGCTGCGTCATCAGGACCCCCATCGACGGATAGCGCCGGTGCCGGCGGACTTTCAGGGCTGTAATATTTTTGAAGGGTTTTCAAATCCTCAGCAGCTGTATTGTCCTTAGAGTAGTAGCTGTAGCGCTTCATAATTCCTGGTATTGAGGTCTTTTGAGTTTTCGGGGTTTTTTTTCCAGGGCTTCAGGAACAGCTTGTACATCCCCCAATACGTATCTGTATATATACACCCTGCACGCCACGCCCCACCCTTCAAAACCCCGCTCCACACTTCCGGTTCTTTGGGGGGCATCCGGAGGAAGTCCCCTTGGGGCCCCAACCCTTGGGGGGGCCTTCCCGATAGCCCCCATGATGTCACATCCGGTGGGACACCCCTGCTAAGGACCCAGGGCCTGTTAAACACACCTACATCACTTCCGGGACAGGATTTTGCCCAGACAGAACTTCCGGGGGAAACACGAGGGGGCCACGCCCCTGATATGACGTCATAGGGACCGGATATCCCGCCCTAAAGGGGCGTGGAAAGCTGTCAAGGCTCGTTTGATGAGGAAAGGTATCATTGTATACTACTGGTTAGGATTCCGGGGCGTCCACCCGGAACTGTATGCTTTCATGGTCGATAAAATGACTACCAATTAATGTTGAGACTTATTAAGTGGTGACACTTTGAAAAATTTAACGGTGAAGCAACCACCGACGGACATTGTGCCATTGAGCTTTAAGGGACTGTTGAAAAAGCCACCAGTTGACATGTTTCCATTGGGATGTATGGGGACCGGCGGAACAACCACCGACGGACATTCTGACACCCTCACTCCGGGAAAGATAGAAAGTCTAAAATGTAATTTAAAAGATGTATTTTTCCACCGGTGGAAGCCCGGAGAGCTGTATGCGCTACACATGTTACGTATATCCATCCACATGGCACAGGGCGGTTGCTGTGACAGCCGCACTGGGAAGTTGTGTAACCTGACTGCAGAGGTATGGGTTTCCTAATATGGGGTGAAGCGCTGCACATTTGCACACCTGTATCCGGTTGTAAGATACAACTGAAATAAAGAACTGCACTGTGCTCAGTATCCAGTCAGTGCTTGTTTAAAACCAATACGACAAAAACTGGAGCTAGTAGAACCCATGTGTAAGCAGTCCGTTGGAATATGAACTAGAGAAGAAATAAACATCCTCCAGCAATAGCGGACTTTCGTTATCGTGAGCTGCACTTTCACCCTGCTTTCACCAAAATTCGACAGTATACATTAAAGGCCAGCAAAAAAAAACGCACCTTCTTTTTACACAACTGACAGATGTATAACTAATCACACAGAAATTCATACCAAAGCTACGTACTTTCCTTGTGTGGAGTTTTCAACCAGTGGTCACTTGACCCGTTGTGTCCACAGGGCTCTGGAAGTGTATTTGGCGTGAGGGCATTTAGACGTGGCTGCAATGTCAGCCACGTCCAAACGTCCCTCGTGCCAAATCAACGGCACCAGAAAGGCTTCTGCGCCAAAATGGGCACGCCGAACTGGCCGCCGCTGTCACGCTGATCACCTTCCGCCCCCTGCTCCTCACCTGAAGATCCTGGGACACTGGATGACTTCTTCCGTAGTACCTTGGGACGTTCCTTAGATGGTTTCTCCTTTGACTTCCTGTCATGCAAGTAAGGCCTGGCTCCCTCGGAGACCACCTCGACAGGGAATGGGACCTGTCTTGAGGGGGGCCCCGAGGAGCCAAGCCCCAAAAAGACAGGGAAAAAGCCGATGGATGGCACAAAAAACCCTGCAGGCAGTTCCAGGAAGGATACTCGAGTCGAGTATAGTTGCAAGAGGCAGACCGGTAAAGTCTGGGGTAACTTTAACTTCTCAGGATCCCATAGGAAGCAAACTGGCAGGAATAATATACCATATGCGAGATGTCACAGAAGGATCCGTAAATGATTCAGAAGAGAGCGATGTAAGCAGAACGAAAAGAAAGAGAGGGAGAGACTAGAAGCTATGGATAGTCCCAAACCCAAAGGATAGACAGAACCCCGAAGCTAATAGAGGTGAACGCAAGGAGGCGCGAGAGTGGCGGAGGAGACCGCGAGTCGGAACGGCGAGGCGCCGAAGGTAAGTAAACAGAGTGGAATGAAGAGCGGCAGACGCCGGAGAAAGAAGGAGGCAAGGCAAATCGTAGGCTGGGCAAGTGGTGAGAAGCGCAGGTAGAAAACGGAAGGAGGCAGGGGGGGGAGGCTACTCGGAGGAGTAGCCGAGCGAGCGTATCGATAGAAATCACAGATACAACGCGCAGGTAAGTGGGCGGGGCTGGTTTAAATAGCGATGGCGGCCATATTGGTTGAGGGCTAGGCCGTTACTGTCAGGTTCTTCGTGGCAGTGCTTTCCAATCGTGCCATAGCTTCCAGGGGCGGATCATGACAGTATGGCCTCTCTCTCCCCGGAAACCCCCTGGTTTTCCTGGATACCTCCGATGAAACCTTTTTACGAGTCTGGGTGCGTGAAGATGGTGTCTGGGTTCCCACGTCCTTTCGTCTTCGGAATATCCCTTCCAATGGACCAGATATTGGAGTCTCCCTCGGTGGTAACGTGAATCCACTAAGTAATCCACCTCGTATTCTTGGGATTCCTTTACCTTCGGAGTCTTAGTCTTCTGAGTCTTGCGGTGAAAAGGATCCTCCTTGTATTCCTTGAGTAATGAGGTGTGGAAGACTGGATGTACTCTTTAAAGACCCTTAGGTAAGCGTAGTTCATAAGCTACGGGGTTGATCTGTCTGATGATGGGATAAGGACCCAGGTATCGAGATGCGAATTTGCCTGTGTGTATCCATCTAGGAAGATGTTTGGTAGATAACCAGACTCTCTGTCCTGGCTTCCATTCTGGGTTGGATCGACGACTTCTATCCGCCCATCTTTTCTGTGTGAGCTGACTGCCTTCCAGTGCTTCTCTAGCCATTTTATGAACCTCCTTGAGTTCCGACAACCTGTCGTCTATGGCAGGAGATTGGGTAGGTTGCATTCCGGTCCAGGGTAATTGTTGTGGATGATACCCGTAAGTGCAGTAGAATGGACTCATGAGAATGGACGTGTGGTAATTATTATTGTAGGCGAATTCGGCCTGAGAGAGAAAGGCTGACCATCTTTCTTGTTTGTGACTACAGAAACACCTTAAATATTGTTCCAACCCAGCATTGAGTCTCTCGGTTTGTCCGTTAGTTTGGGGGTGAAAACCAGAGGAAAGTGCTCGGCTGATACCCAATTGGTGACATAGTAATGTCCAGAATTTGGAGGTGAATTGGGTTCTGCGGTCCGAAATAATGGTCCGAGGCAATCCATGGAGACGAATAACATCTCTGAGAAAGATCGAAGCCGTCTCTGGAGCTGACGGAAGACCTGAAAGAGCAGAAAAATGAGCCATCTTGCTGCAGGTGTCTACAGTGACCATAATTGCTGTCTTGTTTTCGGATTCCGGCAGGTCAACAATAAAATCCATGGAAATCAGTTCCCAGGTTCTAGTGGGTAGGATAGGCTGTTGCAACTGGCCCAAAGGTTTGCCTGTTTGGTACTTGTTGGCGGCGCATACGGGACAGGCGGTTACATATCTTTTTACATCCTTGGGTAGTTCTGCCCACCAGAATCTGCGGCTTATGAGTTCCTGTGTCTTCTTGATACCTGGGTGTCCCGCTAGGGGGGTATCGTGGCACCACGAAAGTATCTGTTCTTGAAGCTCTTTGGAAGGGAGAAACAGTTTAGTACCATCATTGGCCTGAGTGATGGATGCGGGTCTGGCCTGTAGACGACTGTATTGGGTTACCAGATCTTGTAGAAATGGCACGACCCTAGCCATAATCTTCAGATTTGGGAACAAGAGGTCATGCTCTTGTGGTAGGTTGTCTTCCTCTCCTTGGCATCTGGAGAGTGCGTCTGCCATCTTGTTTTCAGTACCCGGTACATATGAAATGGTGAACTCAAATTGGGAAAAGTAATAGGCCCATCTGGCATGTCGAGCATTGGTGCACTCCATCTGCTGCAATACCCGGAGGTTGCGATGATCTGTAAGTATTTGGAACGGGTAAGCTGCTCCCAAGAGTAGGTGCCTCCACTCTTGACAGGCTGATTTTATGGCAAGTAATTCTCTTTCCAGAACTGAGTAATTATGTTCGCTTTTCGTCAGAGTCCTTGAGTAGTACGCGACTGGGTGTTTGAGGCCATCATCCGTTCTTTGTAGAAGTACGGCTCCCAGTGCTCCTCCAGACGCGTCTGTTTCCACGATAAAGGGTCTTGTTTGATCAGGTTGTACAAGTATGGGAGCCGAAGTAAATAACTCCTTAAGGCGAAAAAACGACCTCTTCTGTTCTGGACCAAAAACGTACTTAACTCCTTTCTTGAGAAGACTGGTAATAGGTAACATCAGGTCGGAAAAATTAGGGATGAACTGGCGATAGAAATTGGCTAAACCCAAGAATATTTGAACCTCCTTTATACCTCTAGGTTCCTTCCATTCGATGATGGCTCTAATCTTCTCGGGTTCCATCTGGATTCCTTCCTTGGATAGGATATAACCTAGATAAGAAACAGATGTTACTTCGAACTGGCATTTCTCGGGTTTAACCAGAAGACAGTTAGACAGGAGTCGGTGTAACACCTGTCTCACATGGTCTTGGTGTTCTTGAAGGCTTTCTGAGTAGATAAGGATGTCATCCAAATAAATGACAACTGACACAAACAACATGTCAGAAAAGATCTTATCTATAAATCTTTGGAAAACAGCAGGGGCATTCACGAGACCAAAGGGCATGACACGGTATTCGTATAACCCGAATGGGGTTCGAAATGCGGTCTTCCATTCGTCGCCTGTCCTTATCCTGAGAAGATGATAGGCTCCCCTGAGGTCTAGTTTCGTGAAATAAGAGGCCCCTCTGACCGCTTCCAGAATGTCTCTGATTAAAGGCATAGGATAGCGGTCACGCACAGTGATTTGGTTGAGACCCCTGTAATCAATACAAGGTCGTAATTCGGTGGTATCTTTTTTGGGGATGAAGAATAACGATGCTCCCCCGGACGATCGGGATTCCTGAATGAGTCCGTTCTGAAGGTTATCGTCCAAGTAGATCCGTAAGGCTAGTTTTTCGGAAGGAGACAAAGTATACATTCTACCAAAGGGAACCACAGACCCTGGAAGGAGATCTAAGGCACAGTCTTCTGGTCGATTGGGAGGTAAGAGCTTGGGTACAGAGTCCTGAAACACCTCAGCATATTCCTGGTATCGTAGGGGAATGGCAGCTACTACCTTATGCTGGGGTGCTTGGTGCTCCCTGTTCTCTCCCTGGGTAGGGGGATTGATGGTACAGTGATCCTTACAATAAGTAGAGTCAAAACGCACAACATTGGTGGTCCAATTAATCTGAGGGTTGTGCCGTCTGAGCCATGGAATACCTATCACCAAAGGAAAATGTGCTGCTCGAATCAGGTCAAATATCATAGATTCATGGTGTTCTCCTAAGACCAAATGCAAGGGTAAAGTCTCGGAATCTATGGGGCCTGAGGACAAGGGCTCACCGTCTACCCCTTCTACAGGGATAGGTTTCTCCTTGCGTTTAATGGCGATTCGTTGTGCCTTAGCCCATTCGATATCCATAAAGTTTCCTGCGGCTCTGCAGTCCAGCATGGCTAGAACTTCTATGGGGGAGGATTCTGTAGTCCATAGTTGAACTCGAAAGATCATTAGACTGTTGTCTTCTCTTAGTTCCGAGGGTCGGGTAAGGTTGCAAGGGCTGCTTCTTGTTCCCCCGAGACCTCCCTTGCAAAGGACCGAGGGTTGGAGTTTTCCTTTCTTCATGGAGGTACTTCCGGGCAGTCCCTGAGTAAATGCTTCGAGGAGCCGCAGTATAAACAGAGGCCGGAGTCTCTCCTTCTCTTGCGTTCTGCAGCCGTCAAAGGACCTCGGGCTGTTCCTATCTGCATTGGTTCTTCTGATGTCGGCATGTCTCTGGGGGGATGTGGAGCAGGGCTAGGTGATGGTAGATTGAGCCGCGGTCTCCTCCTTTCCTGTCGGCGTTCAGATAGCCGGTATTCCAATTGTAGGGTCAGTGTCATGAGATCTTGGAACGACGGTGGGCGAGCTACCCTAGCCAACTCGTCCTTTAGTTCGTCCTGGAGACCTCTCCTAAATATCGTTTGCTTAGCCGAATCAGGCCAGTCTGTCTTCGCCGCTAGTCTCAGAAATCGGGATATGTAGGTCTGCACGTCTGCGTTCCCCTGTTTCACATCGAGTATTGCCTCAAGCGTGGTGTATAGGACCTCAGGACGATCGAATCTCCCCTTGAAGAGATCCACAAACTGGTCATAGTTGGACAGAGCGGGATCGTTTCTGGTCACCAAAGGGGTGGCCCAGGCCAAGGCATTCCCTGTTAGGTTGGTGATAAGGAAACCGACCCTAGCTCTCGCAGTTTCAAAGGCATAAGGTCGAAAGGCGAAGTGAATTTGGCAGGCGTCTAAGAATTCCTTTAGACCTCCGGGATAACCATCATACTTTCCAAATGTAAGAGGCATAGGCGGCAAATCCCCTTGGTCATCTCTACGGAAGACCACTTGTTGGCGTAAAGCGGCGTTCTCAGTCTTCAGGGCTTGAACTTCTAGGGTTAAACGCTGTAAGGCGGCAACCAACTCCTGGTACTGTTCCAGAGAAGCCATGGTTACGTTCAGGCGTTGTATTCTGTCACGCTGATCACCTTCCGCCCCCTGCTCCTCACCTGAAGATCCTGGGACACTGGATGACTTCTTCCGTAGTACCTTGGGACGTTCCTTAGATGGTTTCTCCTTTGACTTCCTGTCATGCAAGTAAGGCCTGGCTCCCTCGGAGGCCACCTCGACAGGGAATGGGACCTGTCTTGAGGGGGGCCCCGAGGAGCCAAGCCCCAAAAAGACAGGGAAAAAGCCGATGGATGGCACAAAAAACCCTGCAGGCAGTTCCAGGAAGGATACTCGAGTCGAGTATAGTTGCAAGAGGCAGACCGGTAAAGTCTGGGGTGACTTTAACTTCTCAGGATCCCATAGGAAGCAAACTGGCAGGAATAATATACCATATGCGAGATGTCACAGAAGGATCCGTAAATGATTCAGAAGAGAGCGATGTAAGCAGAACGAAAAGAAAGAGAGGGAGAGACTAGAAGCTATGGATAGTCCCAAACCCAAAGGATAGACAGAACCCCGAAGCTAATAGAGGTGAACGCAAGGAGGCGCGAGAGTGGCGGAGGAGACCGCGAGTCGGAACGGCGAGGCGCCGAAGGTAAGTAAACAGAGTGGAATGAAGAGCGGCAGATGCCGGAGAAAGAAGGAGGCAAGGCAAATCGTAGGCTGGGCAAGTGGTGAGAAGCGCAGGTAGAAAACGGAAGGAGGCAGGGGGGGGAGGCTACTCGGAGGAGTAGCCGAGCGAGCGTATCGATAGAAATCACAGATACAACGCGCAGGTAAGTGGGCGGGGCTGGTTTAAATAGCGATGGCGGCCATATTGGTTGAGGGCTAGGCCGTTACTGTCAGGTTCTTCGTGGCAGTGCTTTCCAATCGTGCCATAGCTTCCAGGGGCGGATCATGACAGTCGCACAGAATCGGCCGAGCCGAAACAGCGGCGCCAAAAAGGGGTGTACCGTTGTGTGAACGGAGCAGGCACAATTTGGAGTCCTCTATATGCTGCTGTTATTCTTCGAGAATGTGTGATAGGTCAGTGGGGTAATGCACCCGTTTAATCACCCAAACCCACGGCCTACACAACAAACACAACAAACGACATACACACCCAGCCTAGAGTAGCTAAAACTACCCCACTATGTGGCCCACCAACCATAAATACTCCCACCAAGGAGCCCAACCCTCCCATTAGTCTCAAAAATGCTCTCATCAATGCCCGCTCCCTTGGAGCCCACGCCATTGATATTCATGACCTCATCACCGATCTTGACCTTGACATGTTAGTAATCACAGAAACTTGGCTACACCAAGCATCAGGCCCTCTGCTAGCATTAGCTATTCCACCAGACTACACCATTCTCAGATCTGATAGAACCACCACTCCAGGAGGTGGCGTGGCCATCATTGCAAAAAACACTATCAAACTCAGATCAAGTTCCATTGAAATAATCTCAGGGTACGAACTACTACTCGCCAAACTCTCATTGAATGTAAACACCACAATTAACATAGTGGTCATCTATAGAGCCCCTAGCTCAAACAGCCACCCAGAAACAGACATCCCACTAATACTGGCGCCCCTCCTCAAACCCAAAACGAAATGTATCATTATTGGTGACCTGAACCTAGGTTTTAATGACAACCAAGACACCAAAGCAACCGCCCTCATCATGGCACTAAATGACATGAACTTCCGCCAACATGTCAATGTCCCCACCCATACCAAGGGCAGAACCCTTGATTGGATCCTCACCCTCAACACCAACATCACCTTAGGCCCGATTACCGCACTGAATTGGACAGACCACTCCTGTATAGAATTTACTATCACTAGTGACGACCCTTGCACACCCAAGAACATACCTATGGAAATCATCGAAAGTAGAAACTCCAAAAAGCTCACAGCTCAGAACTTCGACCCCACCTTGAACAAATTGCTAGATACCCACTCAACCCTCAGCAATGACCCAACTACTCTCGCTGAGTACTACCATAAATGCCTCTCCACAGCGATCAACACCATAGCACCTGTAACCTCCAAATTAAGGCGCCTCAACAAAAAATCCAACTTCTGGTTCAATGAGGAACTAATCGCCCTTAGAAGGAAAAAACGCTCCCTTGAGCATGCCCATAATAAACACCCCTCCCCGGACTCAGCCAAAGCATTCAAAGATGCTAATACTCTCTACAAATCAGCTATCATCTCGCACAAAGCTAACGCCTATAATGCCCGCATTAGTAATGCAGGTTCCGATTCCAAAGAGCTCTTCTCTATCCTTAGAGAACTTGAAAATCCACTCCCTACCGTCACATCCACAAACACAAGCAAAGAATGGTGTACCACCATCCAAGATGCTCTTGCCTCCAAAATCACTACTTTACAAAACAAAATCAATTCCAAAAAATTACTCCTAGCTACAAAAAAAAAAACCCTCCCCAACCCCTGCGCCCTTTCCAGTGACAACTCCAACCCCCCATTCTAATTCACGCCAGTCACCCACAATCTCGTACTCGATACTATCTCCAAACTAAAAGCATCCAACTGCAAAGGAGATACTGTCCCAGCCAAACTAGTCATAGCCTGTGCTCCCACCCTGACCCCCCTCATCACCAAATTTGTTAATGCCTCATTCAACTCCAATACAGTGCCGACTTGCATCAAAGAAGCCTGGGTTACACCAATTCTAAAAAAAACAAATCTAGACCCCACCATTCCAACTAACTATCGCCCCATAACCACGGTCCCATTCTTACTCAAAATCATCGACAAACTAGCCTACAACCAAATTCAAACCCATTTAGAATCTAACCAGCTCCTCGGCTCCAGACAATCAGGCTTCAGGCCCAACCACAGCACTGAAACAGCACTCTTGGACCTCAAAATCCAGATGGATGCCATTAGAGACTCAGGGAAACTTTGCATTCTCCTATTGCTGGACCTCTCAGCAGCGTTCGACCTGGTGGACCACGACAAGCTCTGTAACTCACTTGCCCATGAATTCAATTTCTCTGGGGCAGCCACTGCTTGGGTGAAATCGTTCTTAACTGACCGCACCTCCAGAGTGTCCATAGGCAAAGAAGCAGCCAACCCCATCCCAGTCCCCATAGGAGTGCCCCAAGGCTCTTGCCTTTCTCCCACGCTGTATAACGCATACACCAAGCTCCTGTTCTCAGCACTCGACGATATGGGTGTCATTTACACTAATTTTGCCGATGACACCCAGATCCTTATACCTCTTACAGGCAACTATGACCAGGACACGTTAGCTATCAATAAAATTTACGTCATCATACAAAACTGGATGGCTTTGAACAGTCTATGTCTTAACGATGAGAAGACGGAAGTCCTCATCGTAGGAGCTCCAGCCAAATTAGCAACCCTTCAGCCAGAATATTCAACTATCAACATCGACGGCACCAATATCCCAGTGTCAAAACAAGTAAAAACACTGGGCGTGTACCTCGATGCTAGCCTTTCCATTACCAAACAGATCAATGCACTTTCCTCCTCCACGGCCTACACTTCCAAATTAATCGCACTCAGCCGACAATTCCTGACCCCAGCAAACTGCCTCACCCTGGCCAGAGCACTGGTCCTATCGAAATTGGACTACTGCAATGTCTTGCTGCTGGGCACCTCCAACACCAACCTAGCCAAAATGCAACTTCTGCAAAACAAAGTCCTGAGGGCAGCACTAGGCATAAAAAAATCAGACCATATTTCCAAGACCAGGAAAGATGCCCACTGGCTCCCCATCAAAGCCCGCATCATTTTCAAAACACTATGTATCACCCACAAATGCATTACTAAAAAAGGACCTACCTACCTCAATAACACTCTGCATCCTAAAACTAACACAAGATTACTGAGATCCAACGACAAACTCCTCCTGGACCCCCCTCGATTCAAAACCACTAGAGCAGGGGGCAGCAGCTTCACCACTTTAGCCCCCAAACACTGGAACACCCTACCCATCACCATCAAAAAAGCATCCTCCTTCAAGCTCTTTAAGAAACAGCTAAAAACCTGGCTATTCAACCAATATTAGCACACTTAGATAGGACCCCTCCATCGGACACTGTTGTGAATACTTAGGCCACTGTATATTTTCTTGTGAATATGTTATAAACTATGTCATGTATTGCACTGTCTGTAATGTTTGATTGTGACTAATTCCTAAGCTATCTTATAACCTCGCCGTGACACCTGAGGGTTTGGGCGTGTAACAAATATACAAATAAATAAATAAATAAATAAATAAATAAATAAAAGAGAACTATGTGAAAACATATGCTGCATCAATTTCTTGCACACAAATCTCCTGACTCTGTGTTAAGTACAATACACTTTACACGCACGGCTGCGTTGCACAGGAAAATGACTTCAAACATTGTGTGTGTATGTGTGTGTGCACATAACATACACAGAAATAACGACCACACAATATACTGCTCTCGCAACACGAACCAACCGTCCACATAGATTGCACACACACGATCAGACGTGATGGCAGTCACGCTGAATGCACTGCATATACACACGCAGCATGGTCATGGGCCATGCAGGGTTAGAGCCAGGCTGTCACCCGCCAGGTCATAGCTTCTATGCACAATGCGCGTGCCTGCCATGCAGCGGATACAGCACACAGCTGCATCTGTGTACGATGTGTGGTAGATTAAACATTCGAGGCTTCTAATCAGATACTGACCCTCTTAGCCAGGCCAGTGGGGGCGAGCAGAATAGGCGATGCATAAGTGAGTGGTAAGCAGCCCCCCAGACACAATGACGCTGCCCCCAGACTCTGGCACATCTGAAATCTCGCATACTCCCTCCTGGCCCCATCCCCCACAGCCACGAATGCCCTTTGCCCCCCGTGTGTCACTGCAACGTAACCGGACAATATTGATTCTGTTAGCAGGCCCTACTGGGGCGCCAGTGGGAATGGGCAAATCCCCCCCCACCCCACTATGTCGTCTGAGAGCTCTTACCGCCCACTGCCAGGCGCAGGCGGGACTGTGCAGACTTTGGAGAGCAAGACACCAAGAGCTGGAGAGCAGCAGGCTTGGACTGGCCTATAGGGCAATGTCCGAACCAAAAACACAAAAACCTAGTGTGGGCCAGCTTATATGGTCAAAGTGGGCCACTTTTTTGCTCCATGTGAGCCAGTTTGATAAGTTACTTCATGCAGCTAGCAGTTCTGACAAGTGTTACCAAATAAACATTCTTTAAAATACACAAATGTGCATCACATTTGATCAAAAACGTCCCCTTGGGTACTACACAAACAGTTCTATCACAAAAAAAATGAATAGCCATTCGAAACTCTGGACCAGTTTTTCATTGGTTCGCGAGGCAATTTTATACCCAGTCCGACCCTCGGATCAGGCGCTGCGTCACGCGTGAAAAGCGTGAACCAGTGCCAGTATAGGGGTACGGCTTGGGTGCGCAGCATGTGGGCAGTTGGAACTGGAGGAGAGTGCAAGGGTCTTGAAGTGCCGAAGAAGAGGTGAGTTTGGAGTTTGTGGGCGTGGTGGTCGGTGCAGGGAATGGTCAGCAGTGAG
This sequence comes from Ambystoma mexicanum, assembly GCF_040938575.1. NCBI lineage: Eukaryota > Metazoa > Chordata > Amphibia > Caudata > Ambystomatidae > Ambystoma > Ambystoma mexicanum. The sequence continues at coordinate 878,251,412 of NC_090924.1, read as the reverse complement.
CAGCAAGAGACACAGACACCGACACTGATGGGCAGAGCGCAAAGCTTCCAGGGTAGTTGCGCTGGCACGACTGAGCAGTGAGAAACTAATGGCAATGTCGGCCATGCGGGAAGCTGGCGGTGCCATTGGGGACTTCAAGCTCCTATCCGCCGAGTCCTGACCCGAACCAAATCCGCGCACCTGATGTGACTGGGATTGCAGTGTTCACTACTCAAGGAAGCCTGTAGACCACAACATTATCTCGGAGGGAAAAGAGCCTATAAGGATCTTTGCGGCTGCATATAGCGCCTACAGTCGCAGGATCTTCGCCGCAGGCGGGCGTGAAGGGGGGCATTAAGCAGGCAACACTTGCACAGCACGCCGCCATTACGGGTAGACAAGGGGAAAAAGATAAAGGGGGGGGGGGAGAACAAAGTTTAAACCAAATCCACAAGCACAATTCTATCCGAATGCAAAACGTTAACTGGCACAGTACCTGTCAACGTGCTGCATTTGAAAAGAATTATGCTTTTAAAATGTGTTTCAGACTTAAAGGAGAGAGTTAACCGATTGTAACATTGACGCTGCACTGGAATAGTCTAATTACAATGAGTAATGAAGTTAGATGCAGCCTACACAAGTAAGTTTGCCACTCCTCCACCGTCTCTGAAGTTAGTGACCCTCTCAACATTTGAAAGGTTAGCCCCCACCTAAATTTTAGTCTAGGTGCACCCCTGAATGTGCGCACTTGCATTTTGTTAGGCAGAGAGGTGAGGGAAGCCTTTCCCCAAAACTGGCGGTGTTAAAGTTTTACTGTGTTTGTTCAGAAAAATGTACTTGGAACAAACGCAGTACAACTTTAAAGCTGTTACTTTCAAGAAAGACTTCCATCACCTCTCTGCATATTGCGCTTTAAAATATACTATTCGATAGTATGTGTTGGATACGTTTTACTCTCTTGCAGAGGAGAAAACTAATTTTTACTCTCTTGATATTGCATTTACTCTCTAATTTGAAAAAACATGCGTAAAATACTCCCACCTCAAAATCTTATCTGGAGCACTGGGTATGTACATCGTCAAAATCAGTAGATGATAACTTAGTGCCTACTAATTTACTGATTAACTCGCAGGGCTGGGCTGGATAGAGATCGGTATGTATCTGAGAATGTTCAGAAACGTATGAGTCATGTCCTTACGTCTAGTAGTGGTCCTGCAACGGCCTTAGAGAAGAAGTATGCACTTTTGGCTGAAGTTGCCCCAGAGATCTTACAATTAATTCAATCAGCTTTGAAGAAAGGAACCAGTCCATCAAAAAATACACAAAACGTTGGTACAAAGCCAACATTAGTTAATAAAAGGTGTAAGGCACACAGGTCATGAAGCGTCCAGCAACCTTCTCCCTTAGCTTGGCCTGCAGACTGAGACCATTCATGCAATACGATCAAAACCGTCGGTCAATTCTAGCCATATTCTCTGACATCCCCCAACTTGAGGATATTATCTCTACGGATATAGTATTGGTTGAATTTTTGGACGATCTGAAACTGAGTTCAGTTAGGATTTGGATGAATTCCAGAGTTATCCAAAACACTATATGGATGGCAAAAAGTCACTTGTAGGCACTAGTGTAAATACAGAAATCATTTCTCTTAAGAGCTGCCATATTGGTTTGATTCAGCAAGACTAAACCATTGTTCACATTATAGCATTATGTCCATGTTAAACCAACTGCTCTTTTGTGTCCATGCACCAGGCCTACGGTTTGGCTTTGAGCACACATTACTCAGATTTCGGAATGTCCCCCTGCTTAACTTTCCTGTAAATGCGTACATAACAGCATCTATTAGCACTCTCTTGCTTCCCTTCCCGCAGTGTGCGGCTTGCAAGTCAGTGTGTGTTCACCGACCCTTGGGACTCTTTCATGAATAATGATTGTTCGGCAGCTGCGCTCTTTCCTGCAAACAGAAGCATAAAACCGTCTATCTTTGGCATTGACATTTCTCGGAATGTGTGTGCAGGGGAGTTTTTGTCAGACACTCGTGCGTCACCCTGTAAAATGTATGTCCTGCTTTTGTTTAACAGCCCATAAAAGGAAATGATTATTGTAGCCTCAGCAAGATATGAGTTGGTTTGCAAAATTCCCCCAGTGTATCAAGTTTGATGAGATGCTTGTTTGCATGACCATGCATTCCAAGGTCACATCTGCATCCTGAACATGTTATGACAAACCCTGATAAGTCGTATGAATTAATAGCCATTAGCAATGTCCGGCCTTTGTATTTCTCACCGCGATGTCTGGGATAACAGCCAAAAGTATTTTGGCAGGAAATTGTATGTCTGGAAGTGTCTCGTTTTGTTGCAAGCCATAGAGCTAAATATTAGCGTTTTCCTATAACATGCATCAGCTCTGTAATGTTAGTAGCTCACACTGGCAGTATCCCTATGATGGTGTCATGTGTCGGCCCTTCCACAGAAGCCTTTGTCTTGATGAAAATAAATAATTGTTGAATTCACTTGCAAGTGCGTTTATTTGACGGAGACCCCCGCCTGGTGAATTTTGAAATTGACTAATTGGCGTCCCTGTGCTGGCTTCGCAGTTGCAGTCTTTCGCTTTGATGCGTGCCTTCTACTGAACCGTGTCTTCAGACAATGACTTCTGGGCCCAAACATCTATCGCACCCTTGATGCAAACAGCACAGTCTCCGTCTTAAGACGGGGTTCAGGAAAAGGAGAGAAGACTGCTCTGCCGAAGAATAGAACCAGACAGAGGAAGGAGGTCTCCTTGGTGCGGTGAGTGAACTGTATCTGCAGAAATTTTATTGGTGGATGGTAAGCCACAATTGGTATCAGTTTTATGGTACGTATTATTCAACTTTGGTAAGGACATATTATTAATAATGGGAAATTTGTGTGACCGAAATAAGAATGAGGAACCTATGTATGCGCCTGCTGAAGGCACCCTGTGTTATACCATGTTAACGAATTATGGGCTGGGGGCCGTACAGTAAAATTGGGAGGACTATACCAAGAAGTCCATTCAGTTCAAATGTCCTAAAGCAGGTACTTTTGATGTGAAAACGATTGAACACTTAGAATTGGTATTGCTAAGAAAAAAGGTCCGCCCCGCCCAACTCGATGCTGTTCGCCACTGGCGAACAGAAGCGATAAAGCAGAAAATGTCCCAAGATAAAAAGGATAGGAAGAGACAAAAATGAACCATACAGGAGAAGGCCTGTGAATTAGATAAAGAGTTTGAGCACCAGCTAGATGTAGAGGATCGGGCTGCACTAATAAAGTATAGTAAGGGTATGTACCCACTCCTCCCGAAAACCGGAAAGGAAATTGCTAGTCCTGACAGTGAGGCTGATCAGGACGCAATCAGACTAACAGAGAATCTCTTGCAACTAACGATACCTGTCATATCTCCGAGTAACATTGCGCCTTCTACACATTCTGCACCCTCCTCTGCACCCCCACCCCCATACTGTCCTCAGAGCGGCACTATGGATCCAAATAGTACCGAGGAAAAGGAAACAGGGAACTTAACTAGACATCCCACCTACACACAAGCTGAATTTACCAATTTAGAAAACATGGCGTGAGAATTGTTCGATGATCCAGAGGCAGGGGTAAAACAGAAGTTATACACCTGCCAAAAGAAGGAATTCCGGCAAGTAATGAGAATACATAGCGACCTTGTTCATAACTGGTTGAAAAACGAGGTTAAGCGCCCGTGGCCTGTGGGGTTGTATGACATTTATCAGACCATTAACACTGAGAGAGATCGGACAGCTCTGTGGAATAAATATGCTCAGATAATTGACTACTGGACGGACATATTTGCCATCCATAACGAGGCAACCCAACTGATATGTTTGAAGGGATTTCTGAACAAGATAGGATCGGAATGTGAAGCAGGTGGGCGGGAGGATGTTTGTAAGAAAGTGAGAGAGTGCAAGGCCGAGTTAAAATCATATAACACTAATTGGGAAGCTGAAGATCCCTTAGGACACGAAGATTGTTCAGAGAATTATTAGAAGGGTTTCTCCCAGGGATCCAAATGATGGCACCCCTGAGAGAATGTGCGCCCATTGTAACAGCAAATGCAGACCCAAACAAAGACCCCGTTGTGACGAAAACATATGTCTATGTACCCCTCACTAGGGCAGAATTTTTTAGTATAATAAAAAGCACCCCGGGCCCTAGGACTAATGCTGCGGGATTCTATAGAGAGCTGAGAGTGTTATTTAAAATGTGTACCTTGACTTTACAGAACATCGATCATGTGATGTCCACCATAACCCCGGCTGATGTATGGGAACCTTTTAGATCTCGGGACCCCCCTGGGCATGCAATTGCCTGGACCGCATTAGAAATACAAGATAAGGATCGGAAACCAACTGACCCCATTCCGGATTACCTAAAAACCCTAGGGACTAGAATATTAAAGGCACTGAGTGAGGTGCAGCCAGAGGTGGATGTGAATGTTGAGAAAATGGATGCCGTTATACAAAGCCCTGCAGAAACGGTTGGGGACTATTTCCTGAAATTCGAAAGTGCATTTAAGGCACACAGTGGTCAGTCTGTTAGCGGCCCCACGGGTCAGAGATATTTTGCCATGGACTTTGTGAAGGGTTTACGTAAGGGAATTAAGAAACCACTTAAATTGGGCGAGAGTACTTGGCAGGCAAGCACCCAGTCCCAGATCCTAGAGATGGCTAAATATTACGAACGGCAGGAGGAGGAAGAAATGGAAGGTAAATGACAGGCTGACAGAAACTTAAAAAACAAAGTGTGAATGCAACAATTGATACAGACACCTTATAATAAACCAAAGGACCAGAGACCCCAGGTAAGAAACCCCAAAGGTAACGCCCAGCAATGGACACCCCAAGAATAGATCAGTGCTCATTTTGTAGGCAGACGGGACATTGGAAAAACAATTGTCCCACATTAATGGCACGGGGTGGTCAACCGGCGGGTGGGAGAGGAAGAGGTCGAGGTGGACCCCCTGCGGGGCCACCCCAAGGACGGGTAAAGTTTATAAACCCTGAAAATAATGTATTCTCAGCTGGTGCGGCGCAGCGACAAATGGTTCAAGTGAATGGCAATGGGTTTGTGGAAGATGAATTGAGTGGAATAATGTTTTTTGATAATACAGCAGCAATGAGTTGAAACGCCCCTAGTGAACCTGAGGAGGTGGTGTCTGTTCCTATAGACCAGAAAGGACCGTATGTGAAATTGCAAATAGGACAGCACCCCACCGTTAAATGCTTGATTGATACCTGAGCAGCTAACAGTTCGGTTGATGCCAAGACCGTCCCCTCAGTTCCACTATCGGGTGAAAATAAGGTTTCTGTAGGGTTTGGTGGGGAACCCATATGTACTTCAGTGTCCCAGAGAGTTGAGACATCCATATGTGGAGTGAAATTGACAAACAAATGATTACTCACCAACAGATGTCCTGAGAATCTTCTTGGATTGGATCTTTTGAAAGCTTTGAATGCAACTATTTATTGTTCCCCAACAGGTGTTCGCATGACTATATGTAAATCCAGTATTGGTGGTTGTTATCTGGCTGAACCATTGCCGCCAGAGTTACAAGTACTGCTCGCAGAGCTTTGGGCTGCTGGCAGTAATTATGTAGGTGTTCTGAACATTCCCCCTGTTGTGATCAAGGTGAAACATGGGGTCCTTCTAACCCAGACCCCCCCAACACAGAATATCTCCAGAAGGGGAAGCAGCATTGGTTAGGCTTGTACAGGATTTGATACAGTTTGGGGTTGTTGAGGAGTGTGATGACAGCCCATGTAACTCTCTGGTGCTTCCGGTTCATAAAAAAAGGAGATGAAGTGACCCGTACAGATTTATTATTGACCTTAGGAGGATTAACAAGGTTGTGGATGCCAGGTATCCAGTTGTCCCCAAAGTGACCAGTATTCTCACTATGGTCCCCCCCACAGCCACTTATTTTAGCGTAGTGGACCTTAATAATGCATTTTTCTCCATACCCATAGCTGAAGAATCGAGACACCTTTTGTCCTTTGTATTAGCACAGCGGCAACACAGGTTTTGCCGAGCACCCCAAGGTTACACAGAAAGACTGGCCATTTTTAGCCAAGCACTAAAACAACAATTGGATGAGATTTTGTTACCCTCTGGGGCGATGCTCATACAGTACGTGGATGACATCCTCATTTGTGGAGACACTGAATTGAGTTGTAAAGAAGGTACCCTGATTGTGTTACAGCATTTGGCATACCATGGTCACAAAGTGTCACTTAAGAAAATGCAATATGTACGGCTAAAAGTTGATTATTTGGGATACGTTCTCACTGCAGAGGGTCGATCGCTGTCACCTGAAAGGGTACAGGTAATTCAAGAAATAGCCTATCCTAGTACCTTTAAAGAATTGAGACGCCTGTTAGGTATCACCTCATATTGCCATCATTGGGTCCCGGAGTTCTCCCTGCTAGCTAAACCCCTTCTACAGTGTCTAAAAACGGAAAAGGATCAGATACCCTTCATTTGCACACAAGAAATGAGAGAGGCCTGCGACGCTCTGAAAAGCGCCTTGTGTAGTGCCCCGGGGCTTGGGACACCCAATTAGGGCAAACCATTTACCCTTTTTGTACATGAACAGAAAGGTTGTGCCCTATCTGTATTAACGCTTAAAGGTTGTGCCCCATCTTGGACCACCTCTTTCTTACAAGACAGAACCATGCAAGTATTCTCTGACCTAGCCGCCGCATCACCAACCATTATACTTTGTGGGGTGCCCCAAGGCTCCTGCCTCTCCCCCACCCTATACAACATCTTCACACGACCCCTCTTCCTCATCCTCGACGCCATGGGCATCTCCTACACCAACTACGCCGACGACACTCAGATCCTCCTCACTCTCACAGGTAACTATAACACTGACTCCCTGACCCTCAACAATCTCTACAACACCATCCAAGCCTGGATGGCAGACAACGAACTATGCCTCAACTCTGACAAGACGGAACTCCTCCTGGTAGGTTCCCCCGACACGCTAAAAAATCCAGATGCCCAATTCAGCCACTTCACCATTGATTCCATTAAAATTCCGGTCTCTGATTCTGTCAAAACTCTGGGAGTCTACCTGGATTCCTGCCTATCCATGGACAGACAAGTCAAAGCAATAGCATCTGCAGCTGCATATCATGCCAAACTTATGAACGCAGTCAGACCCTTTCTCTCCAAAGAGAACTGCACCAACATAGCCAGAGCCATCACCGGCTCTAGGCTAGACTACTGTAACGTACTCTTTCTAGGAACCTCCAATAAAAACTTAAAGAGACTACAAGTAATACAGAACAATGCTCTCCGGGCAGCCCAAGGCATTGCTAAAAGAGAACACATCTCTGGAGGCCAGAAAACTAGCCCACTGGCTCCCAATAAAGGAAAGGATCGTATTCAAAGCCCTAACACTGACCCACAAGTGCATTCACCTCACTGCTCCAGCATACCTTTCACAAAGGATCCACCCCGTCTCCACTACCAGGCCAACTAGATCACCGTACACCAACATGCTCTCTGTGCCACTAGTAAAAAGAGTAAAAGCGGGCGGATCCAGCTTCCCTTATCTCGTGCCCACTCACTGGAATGCCCTACCACCCACTATCCGAGGTGAGGCCTCCCTCACCACCTTCAGCAAAACGCTGAAAACTACCCTCTTCACATAAGGCCAGACACGTCAGCACGAATACTTTTCATGTATGTTGTAATATATGACCAAATGCAATATCTGTAACAACAGTATGATGTCTTGTAGTATTCATAATGTGTCAACAATCGCTACCATGCCTGTACCATCTAACTAAGCTATTGCAAGTAACAGCGCCTCACTGCCCCTGGGCTGCTTGCGCGCTATATAAATATAAATAAATAAATAAAATAAACGCAGGAACAAAATGGAAGGCAAAGGCCTTGTGCTTATTTCTCTGGGACTTTGGACAGCGTGGCTGCAGCGCTTTCCCCTTGTATGCGATCAGTTGCTGCTGCAGCAGCGGTAGCTCTTAAGCAAAGTGCTGGTTTAGTGTTGGGAACTGCCATAATGTCCCCCATGCCGTGGATGTGTTGCTCAATAGAACTCAGACTCAGCATCTAACGGCAGCCCGTTTAACACAATATGAATTGACATAGTTTGCACCAAATGTAACTGTCATGAGATGTAACACTTTGAACCCAGCTTCCCTTTTGCCCTTGCCAAGTGAGGAGGGAGATCAAGACATGCATGATTGCCTAATACGCACTGATGAACAGACCCGAGGTAGGGTCGACCTGAGTGATCTTCCCTTGGAGGGAGGTTATGGGGTTCTATTTTGTGATGGCTCATGTTGCAAATTGGAAAGTGGGGAGACAGTGGCTGGGTATGCGATAACAACTGAAAATGAAATTGTCCATATGGAACGCATACCTGAGTTATCAGCGCAAGCTGCAGAATTAAGGGCATTAACAAAGGCTCTGGAACTAAGCAAGGACTTAGCTGTGACCATCTATACGGATTCAGCCTATGCACATGGTGTGGCCTTTAATTTTGGCCTGCTATGGAAAGAAAGAGGGTTTCTCACCTCACATGGTACCAAAATAAAACATGGTAATTTGATAAGCAAAGTATTAGCAGAATTGGTTGAACCCGCTCGGGTGGCTATAGTGAAGTGCTCCGCCCATAGAAAGATAGATGTTGTGGGTCAGGGAAATGATTTGGCAGACTAGGTGGCTAAATATGCCGCGGAATATTGTGAATTGCCCCTTCCAGAATGTAACATGATGCAAAGGGATGTGGAAGGGAAGAGGGATGGTGAACTGGGAAGAGACATTGAAGAAGTAGTAAGAGACATTCAAAAAGAAGCAGCAGATTACAAAGTTAAAGCATGGACTAAGGACAGTAACAATGAACAAACTTCCAAGGGTGTGTGGTTGGATAAAATTAAAATGAGGTGGCTGCTCTCTGACAGTTATTTACCCATGATAGTAGACATGTCACATGGGAATGCCCACATTAATGCAAGTGCAATGGAGGATATTCTGAGCAAGGTATGGAAGAACCGAAAAATTGGATCATATTGCAGGAGTTGGGCAGCACAGTGTGCCATCTGCCTCCAGCATAATGTGGGTAAATCTGTAAATGTTTCACAGGTCATAAAAGGCTCCCTATGCAGCCATTTGAGGTGGTGTATATGGACTTTATACAGATGGAACCAGTTGCCAAATTGAAATATTGTCTTGTGATGAGGTGTGGGTTTTCTGGCTGGACAGATGCCTACCCCCTGAGAGATAACACTGCTATTTCCACAGCAAAGTGTATTTTGAAATACTGGGCGCACCAGTACACGGTGCCCAGCCTTTTGTACTCTGACAATGGAGTGCATGTTACTGGCCAAGTTGTGAAGTATGTCTGTACTGCTTTAGGAATCGATCAGAGATTCCATTCAATAAATCACCCAAAATCAGCCGGGATTATTGAACGTGCCAATTCTGTGGTGAAGAATAAGCTGGCCAAGATCTGTGCCTCCACAAATCTAAAATGGCCAGACGCACTTCCTTTGGCATTGCTTAGCATGAGGACCACTCCAGAGGGGATGCACAAATTGTCCCCTTTTGAAATAGTGATGGGCCGACCTCCAAGTGCCTGGTCAATCCCAAAACCCAGAGCTATTGGTGATATTGAACAGCCATTATTGAGGGAATACTGTGCTGAACTCATGCATAAACTGTCTATTATCCATCAACAGATGAAAGAAGAAGCTCTGCCGGCCCTACAAGGAGAGGGCAACGCTATCAAGCCTAGAGACTACGTCCTGGTCAAAAGCTTTGACCGGACCAACTGCTTGCAGGGTCTTACTTGGTCCTATTGGCGACACAGATTTCTGTGAAGATCGCTAGCCATAAAACATGGATTAACGCCAACCATCTGAAAAGACCACCACCTCAGATATTCCACCCCCCAACTAAGGATACGGACCATTTTGCAGCCAAACCAACAGAAGACACTCCAAGGTATAATCTGCGCCCTAGGAAGCAGCATTGATTGCCTATGTTTGAACTCTGACACCTGGCTGAGAAAAAAGAGTTGGTAAAGGGTTGGAACAAGCAAGGACAATTGAACATACAGATGAAGTGGCCTCAGCAGCCCCTCCTGGGTAAGGAAGTAGCCCCACGGAGACACACAGATGAAATGGCATCAGCAGCCCCTCAAGGGTAGGAAGTAGCCTCACTGAGACGTGTCAAGGTAGGTACCTGAAGCGGTGAGAGCAGAATGGGTTATACTGTGCAACCCTTGAGATCTAGCGCATAAACGGACGGCACCGTTAGGGTAACTGTTAGGGATTTTAAACATTTTGGGTAAATATATACTGTATGTAACGTGTGACATTTGACAGCCAAGTTCCGGAACTCATCCATCTGGGATCAGCCCTGTGCGAGGGAACCGAGTAGGTTGTTACAATGGATAACGAGGATGCAGGACAAAGGAGTCCACGAGTTAATAGGTATGCATGCACCCCAGAGGAAAAGCTCATTTTATCCCTTGTCAACATCTTTATAGCAGTAGGGTCTCCTATATTCTTTTGGTACTTTGAACACCATGATATTTATGTTGCTCGTAACCTGTTACCCGCCACAATGCAGCCCCCGACACCAGAAATGGTAACTATTCCTCACGTAGATCAGGAGTATCGGAAGAAGCACCCCAGGAATAGCATCCTGACATGGATGAATGATACGAACCAGATCCTAAATACTGTTACTTCTGCTCTGGTACGCAACTCCCGCTACAAATGATACATGTGTGCCCCTGCGAGATCTTATTTTGCGCTCCTCCACTAACATTATCACACCTAACGCAAACCGCTTTTTAAAAAACAACCCACATTGCCCTAACACCCAACGCAACCCGGTTTCTAGAAAATTCCACTCCTTGCCCAAGCAAAGAAATAGAAATAGACCCAACCCAGCTTTTTGCAGTACGACGAGGAGGAAAATTGCCCCTCCTAATCCCTTTACATAATATAGTCTGAAAGGCCCCCTTCTGTTATCAACGATACAGAAAGTATGACGATGGTGAAAGCATGATTCATGACGATGGCAAAGCCAGGTTTAAAGGTATATCTGATGCTAATGTCGAAAAAAGGGCATGTTTATGGGTCTACACAATTGTTATATTACGGTAGATATGAATGATAGTCCATCGCCCTTTCTTCCTGCAAAGGGGGCAATGTTTATTTGTGGACAGAACGCCTTTCTTTGGTTGCCCCGCTTTTGGAAAGGTAGATGTACCGTTGGTTATATAATGTTAGGTTTGCATTACAAACCTTTGGAGGCAGTGAACTTAAAACAAGAAACAAGGAGGACAAAATTGAATATGGGGAATTACGGACGAAGGAAGAGAGGTGTTATCACTGAAGAAGACACCACTTGGGACACATTTTTTGATTTTCTAAAGGGTATAGTGATGCCAATGGGAATAGTTATGAACTCCCGGAGCATTAGGCATCTGGCTAGATTAGTGAAAAAGGAACTCAATGTGACCAGCGAGATACTCACTTATATTACTAAAGAAATACAGGCAGTTCGGATGGTCGCATTAAAAATCGTCTGGTATTGGATACAATGCTGGCAGAGGTGGGAGGAGCTTGTAAAATAATTGGAACTTCCTGTTGTACCTTCACATCTGATTAAAGTACCGACATCTTTAAGGGGATCGATGAAATGCATAAAATGGCAGCTCAAATACACTCTGAATTTGGGCCCGGGGATGGGATCTATTATGGAGCTGGGGCTGTAAGCTTCTTACCCCTCTACTTGTCATAGGAGGATTGATAGCTGCTTGCTGCTGTTGCATTCAGTGCTTTCCCTTATGTGTATCTGTCATAGGAGATTGCTGCAGGAAAATGATGGGGGCACTGGCACGCAAACCCACTAATGCTATGGCAACCAATGAGATGATAAAACTGGAGGAGGCGATAGAAGGGTTGCAAAAGATTGATGTTTCTGACAACGAAAATAAAGAGGGTGGAACATTCAAGCCAAAATATGTGACGTATACTGAACAACTGAACCAACGGAGAGCCGCAGTTGGGCTCTGTCCAGTGCCTGACAAAGAGCCGCAGCCAGTGTCTAACAGGGAGATAGCACCTGTTAAAAGGATGAATAAATACCAGGCACACGAAGGTTATTACTGATATAGTCTTGCTGATGCAAAAGGGTCGATTGTAAATACAGAAATAATTTCTCTAAAGAGCTGCCATATTGGTTTGCTTCAGCAAGACTAAACCATTGTTCACATTATAGCATTATGTCCATGTTAAACCAACTGCTCTTTTGTGTCCATGCATGAGGCCTACGGTTTGGCTTTGAGCACACATTACTCATAGATTTAGGAATGTCCCCCTGCTTGCCTTTCCTGTAAATGCGTACATAACAGTGTCTATTAGCACTCTCTTGCTTCCCTTCCCACAGTGTGCGGCCTGCAAGTCAGCGTGTGTTCACCGACCCTTGGGACTCTTTCATTAATAATGATTGTTCGGCAGCTGCGATATTTCCCGCAAACATAAGCATAAAACCATCTATTTTTGGTATTGACATTTCTTGGAATGTGTGTGAAGGGGGGTTTTTGTCGGACACTCATGCGTCACCCTGTAAAATGTATGTCCTGCTTTTGTTTAACAGCCCATAAAAGGAAATTATTGTAGCCTCAGCAAGATATGTGTTGGTTTGCAAAATTCCCCCACTGTATCAAGTTTGACGAGATGCTTGTTTGCACAACCATGCATGCCAAGGTCACATCTGCATCCTGAACATGTTATAACAAACCCTGATAAGTCATATGAATTAATAGCCATTAGCAATGTCCGGCCTTTGTATTTCTCACCGCAATGTCTGGGATAACAGCCAAATGTATTTTGGCAGGAAATTCTATGTCTGGAAGTGTCTCGTTTTGTTGCCAGCCATAGAGCTAAATGTTAGCGTTTTCCTATAAAATGTATCAGCTCTGTAATGTTAGTAGCTCACACTGGCAGTATTCCTATGATGGTGTCATGTGTCGGCCCTTCCGCGGAAGCCTTTGTCTTGATGGAAATAAATAATTTTTGAACTCACTTGCGAGTGCGTTTATTTGACGGAGACCCCCGCCTGGTGAATTTTGAAATTGATTCTAGGTTTCGAAATCTTGATTGATTCTTTAACAAATGAACTTAGCAGTACCATACAAGAACAGACAAGCAAAGCTAGAGTTTACATTCCCGCACCTCAGCAAAAGGTGACTGAGTGCAGTCAAATGGGATGTAACTGCAAATGTTCATCAGGCTCAAACTAACTAGCGCAAGTGACAAATGTTCTGAATATCTCACTTATTAGCTGGAACACAAGAGGATTTAAACATTTAATAAATAACAATGAAAGTTCCTTGAATAAATTTAGTATCCTCATGTTTCAAGACACTTGGCTTACCGCGGTCCCTTTATGGGACAATAACGATATTTTTCTGAATGCAGCCCTAAAAGCAAACTGTGCGAGGCCTATATCAAGACTTCTCATAGCCATCAAAGTGGAGCAAGGTGTCTCTGCAGAGGAGTGGGCGACCCCAAATAAGTACATGCAACTCATTGAAGTTAAGATACATGATACCACCTATGCATTGTTAAATGTGTATTGGAATCCGGTGGGAATATCCAATGGTTGCTGGGTGAATTAAAGAAATGTATATCACTGGATTCAACAGTCTTACATGTACTAATTGCTGGCGATCTTAATCTTGACTGTGTATCGGAGAACCCAGCAACTAAAAACACCAGATTGGCAAAATGGCATTGCTCCATAAAATATCACGATTTGCACAGGCTCAATGGAGCATTTCAATCGGATATTCCCCCGTCCAACTTGGCGTAGAGGCCAGTGTGCCTCCACAATAGATTACATCTACGTTAACGTGGAGTTATTTCATTCAATCACTGATTTTTGTATAATTGAAACTAGCGCTAGTGATCATGATCAATTAATAGTGAAATTGCCAATCTTGAATTATAATGTAAATGTTAGAACCTTGTACCAAAAAGCTGCTCTTACCCTGAGTGCCGGGTGTAATAAACTATGATGGTCAGAGGAATCCTTAGGTAATTTTAATAAATATTTGGATGATCAGACGAACAAAATGAGAGCAGGAGACTCAGCTCATGACATGGTATACTCCGATATGATGCAAGTTTTCCAAAGTGTATCCTTTAAGATCTCTACTGCTAGATTGCACAGGCCTAAGTTGCACGTCTTTAATCATGAGGTGAAAATGAGAAAAACTCTCTATCGATTCCAAAAGTGTGAAGCACTAAAACAACCAGTAGCCATCAGAGCACCCCTGTTAGCCAATATCCAAACTAAATATATGAATTGGATACAGGCTAGGCGGGCCGAATTATATCAAAGGGATGGCGCCATAATGTTGTGTGCTTTGCAAACCAAAAACATTGCTAAAGGTTGGACAATATTGAATCAGGTGGTACATGGCTCCTAAGCCATTGTCCAAGCCAATGGCGTCACTGAACAAAATTGGATCAAACACTTTTCGGAACTATATTCACTACCTCAAAATACATTGAGTTTAATATCTTTAGATGTACCTAAAAGTTTTGTTCTTAAGTTTGATTTGGACGATGTCTGCTATTAAATAAAAAAGGCCAGTCAGTCGGGAGCTTGTGGTCCAGATGGTCTCCAACCAAATATTGAAAAGACACCCTGTACTGTGGCAAATATATTGTTTAATATTTTTTCTTTAATAAACAAATCTCAATCTTTTCCTGCGACATGGAAGCATTCCATCTTTGTTCCGATTTATACAAAGGGTGATCAGATGTTGCCTAGCAGTTACAGACCCATAGCACTTCTGGATGCTCCTGGGAAAATGTTCTCAAGGATTCTTTTGAAAGAACTTAATGAGCGGACGTTCTAAGAACATCTTAGAGATCCATTTCAATCAGGGTTTGTGGCTGGCCTTGGCACTATTCCAAATTTGATTACGTTAAATATGATAAGATCAACATATGCAACTCGGAATCAACCGCTATATTTAGCATTTGTTGATTGCCGAGCTGCATTTCATTCCATTGACCGATTTTGACTTTATTACAAATTACTGGGGAACAACTGTCCTTCTTCGATACTTGCTTTGATTAGGTTACTGCACAATGACACGTCAATACAAGTTAGACTGACACTAGCAGGGAAACTATCTTCTTCTTTCCATACATATCGTGGCCTTAAACAGGGTTGTATTCTGTCTTCAACAATTTGTTTTTGTTTGATTGGGGTATATCTTTACGAAAGGTGTTATGTGATCCTCCAAAACTAGGTACTCAACAAATCTGCTATCTGCAGATGACATTGTGCTCATGTCACAGGCGCCTGTTGGTTTTCAAAACGTGTTATCCCAACTTGAATTATATGTAACTGTAACCAACTTGGTGATCAATACAGAAAAAACAAGTTGTGGTGTGCAAACCAAATACAAGAACAAAAATAAGATCTTATGCTTGGAAGTTGCAAAATGTAGAACTTCTAAAAGTACAACAATATAAGTACTTAGGAATCACGATAACTAAATTCATGACCAATGAGACATATGAGCAAGAGATGAATTGTCAATTACAAACATTAATCTCGCAAGCAAAAGTACTCAGAGGTAAATATGGAAAATATTCTCTTCAGCACATTATGCTATTTTATCAGCAAAAAGTGATACCAATTCTAATGTATGGCATTGAGACATCTAAGCCGAAAGATCGTAAGTGGTGGGATAAACTCGAATTCCGATTTTGGAAGCAATTGCTTCATATTCCAAAATCTACTCCATTACCATTAATCCGATTTGAACTAGAGTTATTATCCTTTTATTCGCAAACTGTGTGGAAAATGTGTGCACTATTAATGAAGTCCCTTATGGGTCTGCCCACATGTAATATTCTGGGTGTCTTGGCACAACATTTACTTGCAAGTAAACATGAGTTTGCCAAAATATGGTGCAAATATAGTTTAGATGCATTGGCTGAAGATTCGGTTACTTTGGAATTGTTGCTACAAAATCCAGTGCGATCCAAAGTAAAAATATACCAATTAGACTGGATTGTTAATCGAAACAGTTGTTTGCGCTATAAAGATTTTGATGCGCAGTTGTTTGGACATAAGCAATTTCGTGTAATGGCTGATTACTTGGTTAAATGTCCTTCTCCATATATACGTGATCAATATTTACGTTTCAGATTAAATTTATGGCCTGCATTAGATGTGATGGCTAGAAGAAGGATTATTTCAAAAGAACAAAATTATTGCCGCTTTTGTTTAGATAGATCTCAAAGCGAGACATTAGAACATTGCATAGTAGCATGTCCTATGTTAAATAATAAACAAAAAATCTTTTTTAAGAATTTGATGGTTAAACACTGCCCAATGGAACCGAAAGAAATATGGCAATATAAACAAGCTCTAAACTGGCTATCAGAGTGGCGATTATCCAGTTTTTGGATGCAATATTTCCAAAAATTGCCAAAGAAATCCGTTAGGAGTTGATGTTTAAAGCTCATTGTGAAAGAAATCTATCTGTTTTATGTATGACTAATCACTTTCATATTGTTTTTTTTTGTTTTATGTATTCTAATATATTTTATGATGAAACAATTTAATGTGGTGTTGAAAATAATGATATGTCTGGAACTATGGTATATATTTGAAAGGTTGATTGTATCAACCAACCAAATAAAAATAAAAAAAAATAAAAAATGGAATGATGGCTACATCACATGGAGGCATAGAACGGGAGAGCTATATTTGGCTCATCCCCGGACCTGGTAATGGAGTCCGATTCCAGTAGATGGGGATCCTGATGTGGGCACCTGACGACAGGAGAAAGATGGTCAGAGAAAGGAGGTGGATCTGCATATCAACTGCCTAGAGCTACTTCCAGACTCATTTGTAGTGAAATGCTGGACACAGGTGAGAGCTCAATGTTGCATTCTCCTCAAGATGAACAACGTGTCTGATATATAAACAGACTAGGTGGCACGAAAACCAGGATGTTGGCAGGACTGGCACCGGATTTCTGGCACTTATGCCTCCAGAGAAGAGTATCTGTGATGGCAGAATACCTTCCAGGCAACCAGAACGAAATAGCTGACTGGACCTCCTGGTTCCTCAGCGATGCCAGAGATAGGAAGCGGGACAAAAGAGTTTTCCAGAGATTGATGATGAGATGGGGTCCATTTCAAAGGGACCTATTTGCATCGAGGCTGAACAGTTACCTTGTTTTTTCAGCTGGAGACCAGACCCAGAGGTGACAGACGATTTTCTGCAGAATTGGGGTCCACGTTTGGAGTATACATTCCTGCCTTTTTCAATGATAGCGAGAATGCTAGCCCAAGTGAGGAGGCAATGGGTGTCGATAATTCTGATAATGTTGGCATGGAGGGGCCAGGCATGGTTCCCCGATCTGCTGGAGATGGCATGCGACAACCCGATTGCTCTGCCGATGCTCAACACGATAATTCAAACATCCACTGCTGAGATCAAGCAGCCTCAGCCTCATTGCGTGATCGATCTCAGGGGATCCTGGTCTAGGCCAGGATTATCGAGCGAGGCTGAACACATCATCAAGGAGTCTTGGGCTCCGGGAACCAGGAAGGCTTACAGGTCAGCATGGGCAAACTGGCATAGCTGCTGCATGGAGAGAAACGTTCATCCAGCTAGAACAGATGTAGTACACATAGCACACTTTGTAATGGCAGTGCAGGACAAAGCATACAGGACCATTAATACAGCCCGCTCATTGATATCATAGGGACACATAAGACTGACAGTAGGGGAACACCTGTTGATATGCAGAATATAGATTGTCAGACCTCCTTAAGTGTCATGCCTGTCAGCCCACTCAAACCCGGCACATCTGCTTCCACACAGAGAACTCCCAAACAGCTGAGGTTACCTGCCCACACGGCCCTTAGAACTGCCAGGCCGTTCTATACACAGTGGAGACTGTTTTGGAAGCTGCCGGGGAAACGCTTTCATTAGAAATCATCACGTCCTTAAGCGCATGGTAACATTCTTTTTCATTCTACAAGCGCATTGGAAAGGAAACATTCTGAATTGTTGCGCATTGGAAAGGAAACATTCTGAATTGTTTTCATTCGATACTCTCGCAGGTTTCATCATGTGATATGTTCCGCAGCGTGATCATCACCTGCTGTGTTCATGGTCACGTGTACTAACATGAGTGGACACGTATATAACAAGGCATATCAGTGCAAACGATGCTTCTGATCGTATCTCGATACCTGACGTTCCGGAGCTTCGGAGTTTGCAGTGAATTCCTTTGCGGCTCCAGCCTTACACCGTGTTCCGCAGTGGTTCCTCCTAACAACATACCTGCTCCAGTTCCACTCGGAGCAGCCTGCTGTTTTCTAAGTCGGCAACCAGCCTTACACCGCGTTCCACAGCGGTTCCTCCTAACATATCCGCTCCAGTTCCGCTCGGAGCAGCCGGCTGCTTTCTCAGTTGGCCACCTTGCTTTTGTTTCTTCATAGTGGCAACCGCTACTCCATTTCCCTGATAGCACTATTCCCACTATCAATTCCGCTCCATTCTCCCGCTAGTCCATTCCTGATAACGGGAGTCCCACTTTCCCTTCTACTACAGCAGTCCCACTACTCTTTTTACATAGGGACTTCTTTCATTCTGCTTATTCTGTGAGTTCAGTCTAATTCCCTCACGGATACCAATTAGGTAGTCCTTACAAGGGCATTATTAGTCATCACTTTCCTGGAACAATATTCACCAATTTCCACTACACCTTTTGGTTTTCCCTTCAGGAATCGTGCACTGGACTTAATGGACGCTATCCTGTGTGCACCAACCTGACTCTAGTGTGGCCCTTGTTCCATTCGAGTTCCCTCTACTAACTTCCTTCCTTGTCGTTGTTCCCTTGGAATACCTGCTGACATTTTGGATTCTACCTATGACTGTCCTGATCAACAGGTTAGTGTACTTTAGAAAGGCGCATAGCTGCTCACTTGATATTGGTCCAGTTTCTAATGTAATTCTTTATTTATATCAACAGTCTGGTGGTTATTGTTCCTTCCATGCCCTTTCCACTGATTACTCTCTCTGGCTGTCGACTTAACAAGCCAGAGAGTGACATTAGTTGGAAGGTCTAATATTGACGGACATCGTTCTACCTCAGGTCACTCCGTAACATCAGGGACGACTCCAAGTGTATCCTTTTTGAATACCAGTCTGTATCCTTTGATTGGTGTACTAGTGGTATATTCTGATTTATAACATTAAGTGAAACATGACCAAATGTGGGATGCAGTGTTGAAGATGTTCACAGTACATAGGTTTCACATTCTAGCAGTGCTTGGAAACCGACGCATGTTGTAAATCTTAAAACTTGCAGGGTTAGTTCACCTTCAGTATGAATGCAGTTTATGTAGGATTGATAAGAGTTGTGCTTTGTACAATTGGAAGTGTATCTAAGTAAGAGGACATTCACTCTTACAACTAAGAGAAATGTTTCATTTTTTTGTTTATCAAAGCTATTACATCACAATGTCTGAGTTATTTAAATAATGGTGTTTCTTTTGTAATATGAATAAATGCATTTTTTCCATGTAATAATAATGTTTGCTTAAATTGCCTTAGTGATATATTGACAACAATTCAAATTAGGAGAAATCAAGATTGGGGTATATGCATTGTGTTTTTGATGGTCACAGCATGGCCAGACAACAATGAGTTATCCAGGCAAGAGTTAACGGCAAAAGTGACAATATGTTTGTTATCATGCAAAAGAGTATCAGGCATGAGGGCATTAGAGGTTATAAAAAATAATGTACACCCTCGGGGGTAACGTTTTATATTTCACGGAAAGGAGAACAAAAAACAATCTGAGAACAGTAGGGCATGTCTCATTCCCGGGTCAACCCACACTATGCCTGGTGTTTACATGCATATATAAATATGACAAGGGATATACGACCTCCAGGGGGATCACAGGAGCTCATTGCTCCAAGGAAACCGTTCGGGGCAGTAGCTTCAGCTACTTTGGCAGGATGGATGAAATGGGTTATGAGCCAAGCAGGCATTTGATATTACATGTTATGGCACCCACTCAGCGAGAGGCACCATGACGTCCAAGACATTTAATGAGTGTGCTCGACTGAAGGACATCATGAAGGCAGCAGATTGGTCAAATTAGTCGATCTCCAAGACATGTAATTTCAAACCAGTCGAAAAGGTAACAACGTTGGTGGTAAGTACGCTTAGAACAAGAATATTCTGAGCCTCCAGGGCTTGACATAGAATTCAGATTTTCAACACATACGTTATAGAAAGTCATAATTCTATTAAAGACACAGAGACAAAGGATTATCCCACCCTGATAATCGTGAGCAATGACAAATGTTATGTTGTAATATATTATGTTATGCAAATGTTTGATTTAACACATCTTTTGCCCCTGCACTTTCTGATTCTGCAAGGAACTAGCCAACCCTTCTGCAGTCTCCACCTCACTGCTTCCCTCCCAGGCCCTCTGCAATGCACTGGCCAAACAATTCACTGCAAAAATCAGGACATCCTGAGCACCCTTGCTTCTTTCCCTCGGACCTTCCACGCCCTCCTGCCATCTATGGCATCCCATCCGCCCTCTGCCTTTCTCTCTTATCACATCTGACGAGGTCACTACAGTCGTCCGCTCTATGAAGATCCCCTTCTAACAGTTCTCCCCGTTCTTCCAGAACTATTAAGGACAATATTGACTCTCTTGCCCATGCACTTGCTGATTTCTGCAATTGCTCTTTTGCTACTGGGTCTTTCCCCTCCTCCCTCGAGCATTCTCTTGTGCGCCCCCTCCTGAAAAAACCTTATGCAGACCTGTCTTGTCTGGCTAACTACCGCCCCATCTTAATTACCCCCTTCCTTGGGAAACTCTTGAAGAAGCTGGTCTTCCCCCAACTGACCCCAGCATACTGAGCTTGTTGGTTGCCTACACAACCATCAATCTGGATTCCGAGCTTCTAGAGGCACGAAAACTGCTCTTATGAACACCCGTGAAGAACTGCTTGCATCTCTTGATTCTAACTCTCCTGCCGTTCTCGTTCTACTTGATCTCTCCTCTGCATTTAACACGGTCAATCACTCTATCCTCATAAAACGACTCCACAATACCTTATCTCGGAGCGGGCACTGGACTGGCTGACATCCTTCCTCAATGACCGTCCCCTCCCAGGTTATCCCGGGTTCTTTCTCCTCTCCCACCTCTATCTCAACCTGTGGCATCCCCCAGGGCTCCAACATTTCTCCCTTGCTCTTTAACATCTATCTTGCCCCGCTTGCACACCTAATTTCCACCTACTCCCCCTACTTGCAGTGTTATGCAGATGAAACACAACTCTTCTTCAAACTTCCCTGTGATCCTTCCCTTACCTCCTCCATCATTCGTGACTGCCCATCTGCAACCCAGTCCTGGTGTGCCTCCAATGATCTCTGCCTCAATACCAGCAAGACTCAGATCCTTCACAATGGGACTCCTGCTACCCCCTTCGTCCCCTCACTCTGGCAGCCCTCTATGGGTTCTCCCTGTTCTCCTTCATCTGAAGCCAAAAACCTTGGAATCATCTTCCGACTCCTTTTTCCTTCCTCCCTCACATTCAGGACCTTGCCAAGAAGGCCCACTTTCAACTCTACCGCCTCAAAGGAATCCTTTCTTTACTCACTTTTCCCCAGAACCTCAATGTCTTTAGAGCTCTGGTACTCTATAGGCTCAACTACTGCAACAGCCTCTTCCTTAATCTAGCCTCTTCCGCTCTACGTCCCCTCCAGCTAATCCAGAATAGGGATGCAAGACTTAGCCTCACACCCAGGGACCACATCTCTCCATCCCTAAAACCTCTCCACTGGCTTCATGGTGCTGCAAGGATCAAATTCAAATCCCTCTGCATCATCATCTGGCTGTCTGGGGAGGGGGACCACGCTATCTACAACTGGCTCTCACTAAATACACTCCCTCCAGATGTTTACGTTCCTCCAGGAACCAAGTCTCTGTGTGTCAAGCAATCGCTAAACAGCGAGCTGGTGGACAATCTCTTTCCTAAGTTGACTCCATCCTATGGAACAGCCCCCCCTTCCTCTTGAGCCGGAACTCCTCAGATTCCAGAAGCTCCTCAATACTTTCCTTTTCACATCCTCCTTCGCTAAACTCCAGTCACTGAGATTGGTGACCAGGGCCTTTATGTGCCCACCTGGGTCCTAGCCTCCCACCCCCAATCGCCTTCAGCATAAACCCACTCACAGCACTTGCACTAGGCGCCCACTGGCCTGTGCTATCACAGGCAGTTGACCTCTGCAAGTCACTTAGCAGTTTGCAAATTACGCCCTAGCACTTCCCTCCATTACTCCTAGCACTTACCCCCCTCCCTCATACCTCTCTCTCTCTCTGTACTTGCACTCTATGCATGCTCACAAGGCCTAGTAAGACAGACTCTCTCATTCATTGTTATATTTGCCTTGCATTCCCATGTTCCCCCCGTGTTGCCCTGTGGGTGCTTTGAAACACAATTTACTTGATGCATAAGCACCTTACAAATGCACAATAAAATAAATAAAAAATAACACGATCACCCACCCAAATGGACAAAATGTCTGTGATGGTGTTTATTTTTCTCAGGTTCCATGGTGGATAACAAGCAGACCGGAACATAATTTACAGTTTGGAGTTAGATAACAGTTAAGCGTTTACCGGTTGGGGCAAAAAAGTTGGGAAGACCAGCAACAGAAAGAGAAAGGTTCTAAGATGGTGGACAGTGTTTATGGAGGTATTTATGAACTATTGGTAGAAAAAGGTCAAGTGTTTATTTATGGACCAATAACAATGTGAACTACTAAAGGTAAAGGCTCGAACTACTGGGATTTGTAGTTTGCTCTCTTTATTATTTTAATTTGGTTTATCGGTTATGCTGCTCGGGAAAGTAAAGAAGCATAATCCTTCGCCTCTGTGTCTTGAATAGAATTATGGCTTTCTATAACATATGCGTAGAAAATGTCAATTGATGTTAAAAAATAAACTGTTATTCTTCCAAAACTGTTCTTTATTCCAATGTCAGAAATTTTAAATCAAATTCATGATGCTCAAATGTACGAAGTTCTTCCAAAACTGCTTAATTTAAACCAGTTTTGCGTTGTAAATAAGTCAATGTGTGAAATTTGACGAAGCTCCGTGGATCCAGTTTTGAGAAAATTGCATTGAAAGACGTTTCAATGGACGGGATAAAATTAAATGATGTGCTCACATCTCTATACAAACACTCCGTTCTCTAACAGTACATACAGGTTAATGGTAATAATTCATACTGATAGCACACTTTATCAAGCAAAAACATGCACAATGAAATATACCTATCAGTTTTTCTGATGACAGATTCCACAGGTGTAAAGAAGAGATTTTCCTTGTCCTCTTACAGTAGTCGATGGCGCTGTTGGATTGGTTATAGAAATGTTTTAAACTTCCTGAATCAGCCTCAAAACACTCAGAACAGGCGAGTAGCAACAGCGAAGAGAGTAGCCTTGTAACTGAGAGGTTCATGCTCCTAAACGAATGTTTGCTTCGAAAAAACAAATCCAGTCGGTTTTATGTTAACACAACAATATTGCGTGTGGAAATTGTCATTCTCTTAAATATCCCAGCCGTTTGAAAACACTGCAGATATATTTAAATTATGAACTTTCTCTTCTGCTGCAACCAGAGATGCAAACCACAGAAAAACACTTTTCTCAAAACGTTTGCCGATTTACCCCGTTCAGTACCGGATTACATTCTTTGGATTGGAAGCAACCTGGCCCTTTCGAAAGAAGAACCGCCTTTCTAGATTATCAATGCAGGTTTTAAATTAGATTAAACGTCGGACCGCCGCTACGGGGAAAAATACAAGTAATATCCCAAAGCAGAGCCGGAATGGAGAGTGGGAACAGCTCACTCCTTGGACACGTCAGTTGCTCATCCTGTAACAGGGCGGAGCTCGGGGAGCATCGCACTGGAGGCAGAGCCCAAAACTCTCATATTCCAATATAGGAAAACAGCGCCGACTTTTGAGACTTTGATATGGTGCATATTAGTTGACCCTTCTAAAAACACCCATTCCGTGTTATAATCATTTCTTCGGGACATTGAAAACAAACAAAAACTTTATATTTCAGTGTCCACCTTGGCGATACAGAAGGTACATTAGATTAACACTGCCTAAGAGCAAAAACTATAGTAAATAATGATTGATAGATGATGTCCATATATCACGCAGTGTTTCTGGATCAATAGTATAACTGCCAGAAATGCGAACGAATCTACTCTTCGTCGACTAACAAGCACCTTTATTAAATATCATCACACTTCCTTATACTGCTGTGTGTACACGTACAACCAAACAAGCAAACGTATTGACCGAAAACCACAGTAAAAGGGTGGAGTAATTTTAACACGAAGCACCACACATAGCAAAAAGTGACTTTACACCGGCTGAAGGTGCTTGTGGCAAGGCGAGCAGTTCAAAAACAAGTCCAAATTCACCCGGCGAAGAAGAGTCTTCACTGCACGGTGTTATGAGAGCGAGGTCTATTTCCTGCACTTACTAGCCAGAATTGTAACAGTACAAAACGTGATTACCAGTAGGGAACTTATGTATGCGCGTGATAGACAGATTTCTAATTCCGGATCCCAACATTCTTCATGACGTAGAAATCGTTGAAACAAAAGTAGGACAGCACGCGTTAAGTTCTCTTTATTTGGGCGAGCAGCGGCTATATTGACGTGACGAAACGTACACCTTTAAATAAGGATAGATATGGGATACCAAATATTACAGAATGCCGCAATGTGGGAGGTTTCTAATGAAAACTTACCTAGCTGGCATTTTATACCAAATAGTTATCAATATTCACACGGGTAAACGCTATTCAAATATTTTGTTTTATTAAACAACGTTAAGTGCATATATGTTTCACGAATTTGTTAACAGCAAAACATTTAAGTATTATTTGATAAGAAGTACGTGTTTTTTAATTCAATTAACCCACATGACTAAATCCTCATTTGCAAGATGGCAGCTACGATCGCCAAATGCAGACTTTAGAAACACAGGGCTAGATTGTCCTTCCTCTGTTTCAATTTCAGGGACCTTTACTGTCTGAAAGATGGCTTGGTTGTGGCAGCGATGTGGCTGTAGAGTCCTGGCGTTCGGAAAGATGACCCTCGACGTTGGTCTGCTGGAGCCTAGAAGGGGCAACGTTCTATTGCTGGGGCAGAGGCCACTGTGGATCCCAGCCTACTGTGCTGGGTCTCGGCGTATCCAGCTAGAGGTAAGGAAAAAATGATGAAGGGAGGGAAGGTCATACGGGGCTGAAGGCATAGGTCGCATGGGCTCAAAAAGAGGGCGGGTTGTAGCTCCAACTGTCAAGCCAACTCTCCCTGTAGTCGAGTGGTGACGTTTGATTGGGTAACATTCACCCAAATGTTGATGTTCCCTTCGTATGGCTAAAACTGCATTATGTCTACTTAAGTAAAATTAAGTATTCATTCAGTTATGAAAAACCTTGTCTTTTTAGGAGGTCAGCAGGCAACTCCAACGTGGAATACATTTTTTTTTCTCATTCTCAATTTTTGTGTCCCTCTGTTTGCCTATGAGGGCCTACCCCCTTGGCAAATGTGCTTCCTGCGCCATTTCCCATCTTGGCGTGCAGGTAAGCACTTCTTTGTGGTGCCTCTGCCCCTCTCAGAGCATGTTTGCATTTTCTTTTTTTTTTCTCTTTCTTTCACCCATGGCGGCCCTGCGGTCCGAGATTCCCCAATGCTGCTTCCTACTCCCGTGCCCTCCCACCGGCCCTTATTGGCCAATTCCACCTTTATCCCTGGCCTATCTTGGGCAGCCCACTGCCCGGCTAAGGGCCTCGAGGCAAAGGGCGGCTCCTACATTGGTAGCTCCAGGATGTGTCTGCAGGTGTTCGCAGGGGAAGCCAGTGAAGCCAGCAGTCAACAGACACCAACAAAAACTGTGAGTGTGGCATGGGTGGGGAGTAGAGCAATCACTCTGCTCCAGAAAAACACTGCCACTCTATCTTACCTCCCAATAACATACAGTGCCATAATATTAGCATGTCCACACTTAGCTAGAGTTATAAATATTAGCATGTCCACACTTAGCTAGAATTGTGAATATTGGCATGTCCACGCTTGGATAGAATTGTGAATGTCGGCATGTCCACACTTGGATAGAATGGGAACATTAGCCTCCGTCGCATCTAGATAGGTTTTGATTGAAAGATAGCATGCCCGCGCCTAGATGAAACTCGAATGTTAGCATGTGCCACACTTAGAACTGTGAACACCAGCCTGCGCCACTCCTAGATAACATTATGAATGTTAGCATGCCCACACCTAGATAGAACTGTGAACATTGGCCTGCGCCGCTTCTAGATAGGACTGTGATCACTTAGAGAAAACTGTGAATGTTAGCATGCTAAAGGTCAGGTAACCCACTAACCAATATAACCTCAAACTATGCATACTTATCTCACTCAAAACTCACACAACCATCTCTCGCACCACAAGCCGCACGCACTTCACAACACTGCAACAACACATAAGCTGGAGCAACAGCACACGCGGACTGACACTGATCCAATACCTGCACCAAAGCTGAGTATCTGGTGTATACCGAGCTGAAGCTGCCAACAGAACACCACTCCTCTCACTATCCTACTCCCTCTTCACCTTACTACCCCATCCCACCTTATCATTTACAGATCCGCCAGAGCGCCTGGGGACCAATTCCGTTGGTGACGGTGCGCGGTACAAATACCTTTAACATTTAAATGAGGGCTGATTGTGCTGTCTTGATCAGACCGTTTTCTAGTAAATATGTATGTACATATTT
Organism: Ambystoma mexicanum; assembly: GCF_040938575.1. Classification (NCBI taxonomy): domain Eukaryota; kingdom Metazoa; phylum Chordata; class Amphibia; order Caudata; family Ambystomatidae; genus Ambystoma; species Ambystoma mexicanum. The sequence continues at coordinate 878,224,447 of NC_090924.1, read as the reverse complement.
ACTTATTTCGAGAAATCACAGGAAAGCAATGCATTTTTGGCACAAAAATGCTTAAAAAATGTAACATTGATAACAGAGCAGAGGACATGTGTACTTGACAGTGGAGGTCAGTGAATGTGACTAACACCCGATGTTGCAGGGGAAGGTGGAAACATATATCATGGACGAGGAAAGGACAGAATAACATAGGAACAGGTTGGTGGAGGAAGTGCTAAATTGAGGATGGAGGAGTGACGGAAAAGTGCTGTAGGGAGAGAGGGAAGCAGGGTGCCAGAGTAACGTAGATGGCTAGGAAACTGATTCTTCAGAAAGGAGGAGGGACTTGAGGATGGATTTAAATAGTGGTAGAGTTGGAGTAGTACGGAGCGGAAGAGTATTCATGGGTAGGGGAGTGATAGTTTTGAAGATGATGTAAAGTTGTTTATACTTGGCTCTTTGTTTCATAACTAGCCAGCCAATCTGAGGATGGGTAGAGGAGGTAGAGGTAAAGCGAGAAAGGTTGAAAAGTTTGGGGACCGCAAACTTGAGGACTTTGTCCAATGATGAAAAAGCATATTTGGGAAGGCCATGGTGTAGACTGGCACAGTAGTCCGAACTAGAAAGGACTAAGGAGGAGATTGGCTGTTTAGCAGTATTGAAAAGAAGATGATGAGCGATTTTACTGCGATTGAGGTGGTTGAGTCTGGCTGCAGTGGCATATTTGGAGATGAAGAGTGAGAAGTTGTGAGATGGGTCAAAGATGACACCAAGGTTGCGAGCAGAGTTAGGAAGGAAGTCGAGAGCGAAGAGGAGGAGAGGAAGAGGTCCGTTTGGCTGGTAAGTAGAGAACCTCAGTATTAGTGCAGTTGAGCATGAGCCTGTGAGACGCCATCCAATATTCGCTAGCAGAGAGACAGTTTGACGTTTTTGACAACAGTTTATCGGAAAAGGAGAGGAAGATCTGAGTGTCCTCAGCGAAGAGGTTGAATGGAGAAGCCGTAAGAGTAGATCGGGGGATCAAGAGCTGAAGTATATAGAGTGAAGAGAAGTGGACCCAGGACAGACCCATGGGGTACTCCAACAGTAAGGGGAGAGTGAGGAGGTAAGGCTGTTCGGACACCTCCGAAAGTGTCTAGGGGCAAGGTATGAAGCAAACCAAGGAAGGGCCTTATCTCTGATGCCAAGGAGAGAGAATGTAGAGGGAAGGTAGGAATGGTCAACAGTATCAAAGGCAGTAGATAGGCGGATAACAATACATGAATGGTTTGCATGATGTGCAGAAGAGATGAAGTTGCTGAGATTGAGCTGTCTCGTCGAATGCAGAGGTCGAAAGCCAGATTGAAGAGGGTTGTGAGTATCCTGAAACTCAGTGAGTTGATTGAATATTACTCCCTCTAGGAATTCATAATAGTGTGGTAGAAGAGACGGGACAAAAGTTGTCAGAACAGTTAGAATCGAGACTAGGTTTAAGGAGACACTAGCTGACCTTTAGGATGAGGGAACAGTAGCATTATCACGAGAGGAGTTGAAGAGAGAAGTAAGATATGCAGCAACACTGTTAGCTATGTGCTTCACAATGTGCAGCATGTACAGCGGGGGCACAGGAAGGGTAAGCTATGAGGAGTAAAGCAAGAATCTCATCAGGGTTGGTGGTCGCAAAGGAAGGTCTAGTAGCGGGAGAGGAGGGCAGAGTGGTAGAGAAAAGTGAGGAGGAGGGGATATAAGGTAAGTAGCGAAGGTACTGCAAATGGTAGAAACTTTAGAAGCAAAGTAGAGCACACGTTCGTTTGCAGAAAGAGTGGGTGGAGATGGTGGAAGGTTTAGGAGTTGAGAGCATTTTAAAATGTATGTTGTGATGCACATCGAATACAAACCCTTTTTTTTTTTTTTTAAACAAAAAAATCACTGTATATGTTTGGTTTGTATAATATCATGAAAATACCTTATCCACTCCCTAATGTATTCCATCCAATGCTCTGTAAGAAAAAACACAAGCCGAACCCCAGAAACCCTGCTGTCCCTCTGTGGCCCTTCCAGATAATGTTGACTACATTTCCCCTTAGCCCCAGCAGCCATAGTGGTGAAGAATCACTGGAGTTGTACTGAATGTTTTTAAAGATGGGAGGACAGCGGTGCCCTTTTTTTCATGTGCTTAGTTGGACATTTGATACTATCCCTTGCAGCTTTAGACACAGACATTTTATGCGGGCTAGAGGACCTCTTTCAGGCACCTTCTCTATCAATGTCTTTAAGTACTTTGGTATGTGCACACTGCAAGTATTAATAGTCAGATACAGATCAGCAAAATATGTATTTTAATTGAATATGAATGAGCTCTTTCACAAAGAGCTTTGCACACAAGCATATATGGATGACTGGGTATTCCCATGTCTGGGTGCCTCACAACCATCTCAGAATATCTGTGGCAAATACATTTACTGGTTCTAGTAGGGAGGCAATAGAACAGGAAGAGGGGACATCACTGACAAGAGGAAGACCTACAGAGAACAGTATTTAGTATTTACATATAGTAGAGAATTGTCATGTGCAGTGTTCAACTCTTCTCAGGCGATGGTAAACAGTGGTTGGGGAGGTGGGGAGGCGGCATCTGGCGGGACAATGGTGAGGCGTTGGGAGGTGAATACTAGTTTCCAGTTATCTTTAAGTGAGAGGCAGTGCATTTTTAGAGTAGTTTAGAAGCTTGACAGAGTGGAGCTGAACTTAATGCCAATGGAAAGTACATTTCAGTGATGGGGTGCATGCAGGGTGAAGGAATGAAAGCGAGAGGTAGTACAGGGGTGCAGAGAATAGAGAGGCTCCGGAAAGCTTGAGATTGCAGACTATAAGGAGGTGAGTAAAATGAGATGGAGTTAGCATAGATGGATTTGAAGAATAGGTAAGGAATTTAAAGGGTGAGCAATTGTGCATGGGCGGCCACCCTACACAGGGGCGGTGCCCAAAGGCGTATAAGACTCATGACAGCTTGAAGAGGGCGCATGTTACAATGTTAAGCACCTTGTCAAGTGACATTGAGCCTCATTACGACCCTGGCGTTAACCATGGCGCTATTAGCGCCATGGTTGACGCCGGTATTTTACCAACTCTGCCATGGTGAATGGCGGAATTACCGCCCCATTCCAAGGTTGGCGGGGCGGTAATTCCCCATTCACCATTGGCCCTTCCCCATTCCCATTTTTGGCCACATAGCGCTCAATGGGAATGGGGAAGGCGGTAATTACGGTACCGCGAAGTGCGGTACCGTCATTTTTTTTTTTTATTTTTTTTTTAAATTTTATTTTTGGCGGCAGAAGGTTACATGGTACAAACAGCAAGGCCTCAAGCATAGGCACACGTTACAAGGTGGAGCAATACATAAAGCATAGTACAATGGTAACAGTAATGTCAGGCATAGGTCACATGAGATTTATACAAGTATATGTTCATATAGTAGGGGTAGTTACGGAAGGAGTGGGGGAGAAGCCGGAGCTGGAGGCGTTCGTGCTTCTACTGTTAAGGTATGAGTTGAATTCCATCCATATGTTCTTGGGGCGAGAGGTGGCAGGGAGCATGGATATGAATTCTTCCTCACAATTACGTGACCAAGTAAGCATATGGAGCCACTTCCGGTGGGCCGGAGGGAAGGGACTTTTCCAATTCTGAAGAATGCATTTTTTGGCTATCATACAACCAATATTAAGGAATCTAGCTGAACTTCTAGTGTCATCGGTCCTCCAGGCACCAAACAGGACGGCCAGCGGATCCGGGTCTACCACCGTTTCAGTGATAGCAGAGAGTGTTTCTAGGATACCCTCCCAAAATCCAAGCAGTTTGTTACACGACCAGAACATGTGTAGGTGATCAGCCTCTGTCGCCCCGCAGCGGGGGCAGGGGTGCGCCGCAGTACGGGCGAACCTCGAGGTTCTATACAGAGTATAATAAAGTCTATTTAGAAGTTTGTACTGCATGGCGCGAAAACGGAAATTGAGGGAGACTCTTTGGGTGTGTAGGCACATACCCTCCCAGGCCCCATCATATATTTCCAGGCCCAGGTCGCTGGCCCATTCATCTCGTGCCCTGAGAGTGGGAGTAGGGGAAGCAGCCTGAAATATCTTGTAAAGTGAGGAGACCACTCCACGGGCACCACCCGAATTGGCAATGTATGCGATGGCCGAGTTGTCTGGGGGCTCGTCCGGGAATGTGGGCCATTTGGAGCGAAACGCGGCCCGTAATCTATAGTATTGGAGGGTTTCCAAGGCGGTCCCGGTGTGTCCCGGTTTCCAAGATCGGGGGTCAATGAACCTGCCTTCGGGATAGAAGTCCGTCAGTGCTTGGTATCCCAGCTTCCCCCAGTGTCGGGCCAGCGCTGCATCGTGGGTTGGTTCCAGGCCGGGAAAGGCCCACACAGGAAGCCACTTGTAGTACGGGGAGGCTCCAGGCGGTATTGAGAGGGTCAATGGGAGAGTCGGGTGTGTATTGACGATGCAGTATGATGGACATTAGATCGGTACCAGCAGTTGCCAGTTTTTCCAGTTTGACATGGGGACGCACCGGTGTACCAGGATACCAGTGAGTAGCATGTTGGGCCTGAGCTGCGTGCCAATAAAGTGATAGATCCGGAGCCGTGAGTCCCCCTAGTTTGTATGGAAGTGTCATGTCCATCCACTTTTTGCGTACTGCGCCCGAGTGCCAAAGGAACTGCGCAAATAATGTGTTTAGCCTGGCAAAATAGACCTTCCCAGGCCACACGGGTACGTTGCTAAACGTGTAAAGAAGTTTGGGGAGCAGGATCATTTTAATGAGGGAGAGCCGTCCAGCAATGGATAGTGGGAGGGTACGCCACCGGAGGACTTGGGTCTCAACTATTCGTGCTACCGCAGAGTAATTGTCAGCAAGGAGGGTGGATTTAGCTAAGGATATGTGTACGCCCAGATATCTAACACCATTCGGTGACCAGCGGAGGGGGTATTCAGAGGCGGGTTGCTGGGTGGATTTAGTGAGCGGGAAGATCTCTGATTTGGAGTAATTAATAGTGAAGCCGGAGTGAGTGCCAATGCGGGTAATATCCCTCAGTATTGAGTCCAGGTGTGTCGCAGGGTCTCTGATATATAACAAAACATCGTCCGCGTATAGAGATATGATTTCGGGGCTGTCTTTCAATCTTATTCCCTTGCGGGCGTGATGAGCACGGACATAATCTGCCATTGGTTCTATTGCTAAAGCGAACAGTATTGGAGAAAAGGGGGATCCCTGTCGGGTACCTCTGAAGAGTGTAAAAAGGTCAGATGTTAGTGTATTGGTTCTAACCCGCGCCACGGGAGAGGTGTATAGCAATTTGATGAACCTAATCATGTTTGGGCCAATGCCCATAGTCTCCAGCACCAGCCAAGTGTATCTCCAGGAGACCATATCAAAGGCCTTTTGGGCGTCTAGTGTGACTGCCACCGCCTGTACATCCTGATCAATGCGGGACATTACGTTAAATAGTCTTCTGATGTTGTGGGAGGTGGACCTTCCAGGTACAAAGCCGGCCTGGTCCTCATGGACCAAGTACGTCATAATGGGCAGAAATCGGTTCGCTATAATTTTTGCGAAGATCTTTGTGTCGAGGTTCATAAGGGAGAGGGGTCTATAGGACCCACATTCATCATCCGGTTTGTCAGGCTTGAGCAGCACTGTAATGGCTGCCTCGCGCATGGAAAGGGGGAGGATAGAGACTCGGAGCGATTCATCCCAGACCTCAAGTAGCTTGGGGGCGAGTATGGAAACGTGTTCTTGGTAGAAATCGGCGGTTAGGCCGTCAGGCCCCGGGGCTTTGCCTTTGGGTAGGTCGGAGATGGCTGTTACTATCTCATCAAGTGTAATTGGGGAGTCTAGTTCGTCTCGAGTGGTGGAGGAGATCTCTGTGGTGGGGATCCGGTCGAGGAGTTCTCGCATATGTTGTTCAGTGTGCTCAGCAGGCTGAGAGTAGAGGGACCTGTAGAACTCGGTGAATGTGTCTAGGATTTGTTGGTCAGCCCATTGAACATTGCCCTGTTCATCTTTAAGAGAGGTGATTTGCGTTCGACCAGATTCCCATTTGATTAGTGTCGCTAACGTTTTCCCAGGCCTATCTCCCTCACCATATTTCCTGGCCGCTTGAGGGCGGCCAAGGAATTGTATCTCGCTGACGGCGAGTTTGTTGAATGCCTGGAGTTCATCGGAGATCTGGGCAAGTGTGGCATGGTCGGCACCCGAGGCACCTTGCAGTTCCAGTTGCTTCAGTTTGCTTTCAGACCGGCCCAATGCTGTTCTAATTGATTTCAACACCCCAGCTTCCCGGGAGATGGACATTCCCCTGATATATACCTTGAAGGCGTCCCATCTTACTGCAGCAGAAGTGTCCCGGAGAGTGTTTAGTTCGAAGAAAGACAGAATGTCAGCAAGTATTTCAGCCTTAAATACAACATCTCCCAGAGCATCGGATTTGAAACGCCAGGTGCTAAACGTCGGAACAGGTATCCCCAGTCTAGCTGAGAGTGTAATCGGGGCATGATCAGACAGCGTGCGAGGCAGGATCTGGGAGTCGACAACCCCTCCCATGACTCCTTTTGAGACAAAAAATAGGTCTATCCTAGAAGAGCTATCATGCACTGATGAGTAATAAGTGTAATCCCTAAGATGGGGATGTAGCATTCTCCAGGCATCGCAGATGTCGAGGGTCTTAATGTGAGAGTGCAGTCTGCGTGCAGCGCTGGACAAAGGCCGGGGAGTAGTACCAGTTCTATCTAGGGCCGTATCAAGGATAAGATTTAAATCTCCCCCCCCCCCACAAAGGATCGGTGTGCCCACATATCCCAGCAGTATGGTGGTGATTTTATCAAAAAAGTCGGGAGAGTCCAAATTGGGGCAATAGGTATTGACAAGTAGATATTCTTTGTTGGCCAAGGTACAGTGTAGTACTACATAACGTCCCTCGGGGTCAGTGTAATTTTTGTGCAATGTAAACTTAATGGATTTATGAATCATGGTTAGAACCCCCCTGGATTGAGTGGAGTAGGAGGTAAACAATCTAGCAGGTCCCCATGCCGGGGCCATGGTTCTAGGAATGTGGCCATTGGAGTGTGTCTCCTGTAGGAGCAGTATTTTGCAGCTATGTCTGTTGGCATAAGCCATGATTTTACGTGCCTTGGTGTGATTGCTTACCCCACGGACATTCCATGACATTATGACGGTAGCCATCGCAGTGACTGAGACTGATACCCCATTATGTAACACGTATTCTCAATGAACATCTAGGATCCAACAATAGTGTATGCCCCGAAGCTTGAAGATAAACTCGCGATCGCGGCCCATTAGTGCTCGCCACCTGCAACCTCGTGTGCCTTTTATAGATAACTCCCAGTGTCCCCCCCCCACCCTCACCACCAACCCAAGATTAGCAGTGTGCACCCCACCCATCCCAAACAGCGCACAGTCGGATCAGCCCCAACATGATCCAGCCTGTGCAAGAGCCCAACAGGGGCAAAACCAAAACAAAGGTATAAGATGCAGTGCAATCGCAGTGGGGTGCGCTATTGCCGTGTGCTAGCACGCTTGGGACCCAAAGGTGTCCGTGAGAAATTAAACAGTGTTCGCGGTTTAGTAATGCATGTCGCAGCATCTGTATGCAGCCGTGTCGGGCCTAAGTATGAAACAGAGAAACGTGACATTCAACGAAGACAGGAAGTCAGCATGGTCACGATGAGTAGTTCAACAACATGAAAAATTGACAGTGCGTATCTGAGGGTTTAGGTACAGTGAGTACAGCCCGGAGGGCATGGGAAATATAACAGCAAGGTAGTTGTGGGGGAGGCCGATGGATAGTGGAGCCGTCAGACCGCATGAGCAAACGACGATCAAGGAGAACAAGTTTCGGACCAAGTTCAGTCATTCTCCCCCACATCTTCAGCAGGTGGATGAGGGGGAATGTGTGCCTCTATGAATTTCACCGCTTCCGAGGGCACCATAAAGAAGTAAAGTTTGTTGTTAAATGTGAACTTTAGACGGGCAGGGAATAGGATGGCGTATGGAATGCTTCTCTCCCTGAGCAGTTTCTTGACTCCAAGAAATTGGCGACGCTCCTGCTGAACTGCGATTGAGAAGTCAGGGAAGATTCGGATCACCTGCGAGTCCAATCTGAGCTCACCCTTCGCACGCGCGAGGCGGAGGATTTGATCCCGATCTCTAAAACTCAGAATTTTAGCAACAATGGGCCTCGGAAAGTCTCCCGGTTTGGGACGTGGGGCCAGTGCCCTAACGGCCCTTTCGATGGTGAAGAAGGGGGACATATCCGGGTTGCCCAACAGGTCTTTCAAAAGGTTCTCGACAGCCAGTTCAAGTCGACCCTTCAGCGCATTTTCCGGGACCCCAATAATGCGTATATTGTTCCTCCGTGATCTAGATTCGAGGTCATCACATTTGGCCCTCACCAGTTTCATGTCCGTGACAAGGGTGGATACCGTGCTCTGCAGTGTGGTTATATTGTCCTCATTGGAACTGATCCTGTTTTCAGTTTCGGTGATTCGCGTCCCTTGTTGGTCTAGTTTGGTCCTGAGAGAGGCCACATTTGCATTGATGTCATCTAGCTTCTCATGGAAAGCTGCAAAGTTTCTAGCCATTGACTCCATGATGACCGTCAGGTCCGTGGGGGGGCCTTCTGCAGGGAGTGGTACTTCGATCTGGTCGCATGATGTATGGGCCGAATCGGGCCTCGGGCGGCCTTCGCAAATTTGTCCATGGCCCCTGTCTTACCAGTGTTCCTGGACCTATTGGACATTGTGTGTGGCGTGTGGTACAGAGTATTCAAAGTGGTTAGACTCGTGTGGGTATCGTGTACCCTGAAGCGGGGCGGTGCAGTGACAAGATGGAAAAGGCTGCTCTCTTGTTGGTGGCGTAGCAACGGCCCGCAGAACCGGTAGGCAAGGATAATAAATGTCCCTGAGCCAGAAATCCAAGCGCCGGGGGTGGTGGCTAAAAAAGTTCACCCTAATGGGGCACAGCGCGGTTCTTAGGGCGGCAGTCAGATTGAACCAGAGGGGTTTGCAGAAAAATACTGCACACAATGGCCACCCCAACCCCTCACCTCAGGCTCGGTTCACATCCGTGAGCAGGATCAGGATAGTGGCGTCTTCAGTGGAGTCTTAAGCGGCATCACACGCAGCCGATGGTCCAGTCCCCAGAGGTGGCCAGAGAGGCCTCCGGGCCGTTAGGCGCGGAGGGAGCGTTGTCTCCGGGGCGTGCTGCGATATCGCAGAGGCAGCAGGGGTAGAGCCAGGCAAAGGCGGCGCACGAGCCGCGGTCGGCCGCCAGGAGTACCAGATGTCAGGCGCCGGATTTCCGTGCTGGATCCGTCCACGCGCGTCGGCGTAGGCAGCACAGGCGGCCCCCGCGCACCGAACCCGGTCCCAGCCACAAGGCAGCCGGGCGCGGGGGCCAGATAGAGAGCCGGACGGGGGGTGAACCGCTGGGCCGTCAGCTGCCACGGGTGTCAATCAGCGCCGCCGCCCGCGTCGTTCACCGGGAGTGCGAGGGTGCAGCTCGGCCCCACGCGGGGGCAGTGCCGGCGGCCGAATACAGGGTTAAAGGCTCCGATTCGGGGCCAGATTTCACAGGCAGGTGGCCCCGAGTGTCAGCAATGTGGGAGCCAAATCTGGAGACGGGGCAGAGTAGCAAACCGCAGATGGAAGCAGATGCAAAGCGGCAGCACACGGAGCTGAAAAGCTAGGCAGCCATTTTGTCGGCTGCTCAACAGCGCCCCCCCGTGCGGTACCGTAATTACCTAGAAAGTCCCTTTGCGGGTTCCTTCGTTAACGGCTGGTAAAACCAGCTGTTAAGTTCGGGACCCGCAAAGGGAGCTCGTAATTAGGCGATAAGGGTTTAACGGCACCAACACCTTTTACGGCGCCGTTAACCCCTTACCGCCTGGGTCGTAATGAGGCCCATTGAGAGGAAGTCCCAAGAGGGAGGGGGCTGGAGCAATGATTGAGCTCATTTTGGTGATGCAAGTCTTGGCAGCAAATGAAATGATGAGAGGGCAGATTTTCTGGATGTGGGGAAGTTGTTTCAGATCGCTTTCTAAGAGAACCTCTAGCGTGCAGGGCCTGGGGGGATGTGTTCAAAGTGGCAGGGGAATAGGGGGCAGGGTGCTAGAAGCTGGGAGGTAGATTGCCTCTGTTTTGTCAGCTAAGCAGTCTGGGATGTGGGAGGAAAGCTTCATAGTAAAGGAATTAAGGAGATGAGAAAAAGATTTGGGTATCATCGACAAAGCGATGATAACCAAACCCAAACCATGAGGTGAGGTTGCCAAGGGAATATAATACGGGGGTGGGGAGGCCTCATTTACATCCATACCCCGACTGGGAGAGGGGCTGCAAAATATATTCAGGCATTCCAGGAGATGGGAAAAAAAGATAAGTAGGTGGTAATCCAGGCAAGGACAGTGTCATGGAAGCCAAGATACGAGAAATTCAGTTGGTGGCGTTAGTGTTCAAGAGTGCCAAAGGCCACTTGGAGATCAAGGAGGATGAAGATTAAAGAAAGTTGTTAGTAGTGTGACGATGTGAGGCAGTTAGAGACTTGGGTACGTTTTGTTTCTGTGCAATGGCCGCTGCAGAATGTGAACTAGAGGGTTTAACACCATAAACCATCGGCTTCTAGAATAGTGTGGCAGAACGGAGATAACATTGGTAAATGACACTACAGAACTGAGTACAACGGCCTCTTTCACACTATCAAGTGCCTTTCGTGGAACTCTAGAGACTATGCAAATTTGTAATCACAAAACTTACCCACCTATCCTTGAGGCCGACTTTTTCTGTATCCAGAAATGCTGGCTCCTAGAGCCCCCCCCACCCCCCTCACCCCGAGTTTGGCTAGATATCAGTGTCTGCTGAACCCCAGCATACAACGTGTCCAAGGAAAGACCAGCCTCCGGATTATTGTTTGGCATTTGGAATGCCATTGGTGTAACAGCAAATACTTAAGCTACGTCAAACGCTTTTATTCAGGCAGTTTCTCTGACTTGGAACAAAGATCTGTATGTTGACATGTCTTCCACTCTAGTGCTTAATCTCTATTGGAACCCCGATGCGATAACCAAAGACATTTTTTGGGGGCGTTGGAAGACTTAATTTATGAGTGGCAAACTGTTAATAATGGCAACTCTATTTTGCCATGTGGTGATCTTAATGCATTGTGTTTAGATCATACTGAGGTGAGTATGTTGCATCATAACTTTATGGCAAGGAAGCTCAGGTGCATGGATGGAGCTAATGAGTGCCTGCGATCTGAATATGCTGAATGATATAGTTATGGGTGACACCCCTCCAAATTCTACTTGGCATCGAGGTAGTTCCAGTAGTACTCTGGACTATTTCTTTGTATCTGGTGAAATGCTACAGTCTCTCAAATCTATGACAAAAAAATCCAGATCTTAGCGAGCATTAACCCTTGTCCCTGGAGCTAAAGGTGTTAACATGGGGAGAGCATACCCATTTGTGTGACTGAGAAAAAGAGGCTACTGTGGGCGAGAACAGAGTCCGCTGGAACAGCGCAAGTATGGATAAGTTCCATAGCATACTCCACCGTCTGTTTCCCTCAGGCAAACTAGAGCAGGCCTTGTCAATTGTCCACTATAAAGATAAAGCTATGCCTGGACCTGGTAGTAGAGGTACAATTGTAAGAAACCACACTTGTGATCCTACTCTGCAATAAAAAGAAAGCGAATTTAGACAGGCCCTTTAGACCTACCATCAGAGAGTATTTGGAAGCCCCTCCAAAGATTGATTCTGCGCCACACTCAGCAAATTATACTTGAGGTAAGTGTTAGTTTAATGATCAAAACGCAAAGTCAAAGAAAATAATGATGTATTTGCCCATAGGTGACGCGTGTTTCGGCAAGTACATCATTGCCTTTTTCAAACCAGGGCTAACAAATTTATACTGTTGTGCATACATTTAGTGGTGAGATAACATATTAGACAATTAAATCATTGTCACATTAGTGTATCAAGAGATGTTGGACAGGGAGAAAGGGTGGGGAATTGGGATGGATTGAATGGGGTAGAGAGAGACAAAAACAAAGAAAAGGAAAAAATTACAAAAGCAAACTTTAAGGTTAATATGTAAAAATGAGGACATGACATGTATATGAGAGTTAGATGCACCTTGTCAATTAGATGAATTTGTTAAAAATGGCAACTATATCGCATTGTGGAGACGCTTGTCATTGTGCAATAGGTGATATAAAGCATACGGATGGCCATCTTAGAAGTTAAATATTGTATTGCCGATTAGAATGTACCGACAAATATTAGAAGAAAAGTACAGGTGAGGCACAGTAATAAGACTGTAGTGGGACAAATCTCAGAATACGTACTAGTGGGATTGAATTATGTCAAAAACATTACCTGTATCAAGTTGACTGAAATTATACTGGCATGATGAGAAATGGACGTAATACCCGGGCTCAATCCCGCTATACGAGAAAATATATAATAATGCGAAAACTATTTTCACTGCGGTGTTCCCTTGAAAAATGTTAACAAGCTATGTACCACTCATGTGCGCAAGCGTTAGGATTTCTCTTGGTTGTCCCAATGACTTCTCATATTTGTTGCACTCTATAACTGAGTATGCGTATGAATACATAAGACATGTGTATAGGCAGCGTTATACTTTCACTTCATTGTCCCTATTGGCTGATTGTATTTATTGCACTATATTAATATATATGTAGACGGCTCTGTAAACGCGAAAGGCATAAGCACGATGAGAAGCGATTCCTGCATGCTAGCGAAATAAAGGCTTGAAGTTGAATGTTGTGGCGTGTCCCGCCTGCAAGATTTATTACTGACTGTGCAGGCGTTTGTGCTGCTAGATATCGAAGGTGTTTGAAATTAGATTGGACTGTCGTACGGCTGGGTTGTGAAAAATCTGTGCAAAAGTACAAAAAGAAAAAGGTGTACACCACCACATACCTGAGGATGTATGTCAGACAGCTCGTCAGCTGCGGACCATCTCGGCTAGATGCCGACGTTTCTGTGCTGAGCTATATTGTTGATCTGGGTTGCCGAGGCAACCTGTAGCGGCCCTCGTCAGTTTCTAGCTTTTAGGTTTGAATAACCGCCATTTTGGAGTATGTTAAGACGGTTGGAAGTGTGGTTGCTGGGGAAACATTGGCAGTCCCTCTTTGGTTGCTGTGCCCAAAAACGGACAGTCGCCATGTTTTGGGGTATGTTACTGTGTGACCAATATTAGCATGACATCAATGATCGGCATATTAAATGATACAAACATAAATGTTAGTACAATATTCCAGAGTATGAAACTCATGTAAAGCGGACTGCTCTAGTCACGGCGAACGCCAATAGTCTTTGAGAGTGAAGTTATAAAAAATGGATGCATTTCAAAGCGTGAAGTAATTACAGTGTGTCTCACTCATTATATCGGGAATCAAAATGGTGCATAAATATCAAATTTAGGATTAACTAATGTCTGATGAAGAATTATTGAATTTAGATGTATTGGTAGAGATTATGTGTTCCTATGGGATGCCAGGCTACATGGCTGTGAACACAGAAAAATTAGGTCATGTTGGTGTTAGCAGAGGAAAGCAGTATCACCAATTCTTAAACATCCTATGCTTTATATCACCTATTGCACAATGACAAGCGTCTCCACAATGTGATATAGTTGCCATTTAAAAAAAATTCATCTAATTGCCAAGGTGCATCTAACTCTCATATACATGTCCTCATTTTTACATATTAACCTTAAAGTTTGCTTTTGTAATTTTTTCCTTTTCTTTATTTTTGTCTCTCAATCCATCCCCATTCCCCACCCTTTCTCTCTGTCCAACATCTCTTGATTCACTAATGTGACAATGATTTAATTGTCTAATATGTTATCTCACCACTAAATGTATGCACAACAGTATACATTTGTTAGCCCTGGTTTGAAAAAGGCAATGATGTACTTGCCGAAACACGTGTCACCCATGGGCAAATACATGATTATTTTCTTTGACTTTGCATTTTGATCATTAAACAAACACTTATCTCAAGTATAATTTGCTGAGTGTGGCGCAGAATCAATCTTTGGAGGGGCTTCCAAATACCAATTGAGAGAGGTGGGGTTTTGACCTCTGTTCCTCCTGAATCTGCGACTTTCTCTCCACAAATAACTATCCTTGGGCGCAAGGTGATATTAGATTGGTGCTATTCCCCCACTCGTGTCTTTACCATTACCATCAGAGAGTGCTCAGAGAAAGTAATTGAAGCGTGAATACAAACAATGGCTTTGCTTCTATGAATATGAAGATTTGCTGAATGACCCTCGAGATGCTGCAGTTGCTTAATTAAAGAGATGCCTCCTCCTTCTGCTGAGCAATTAATAATCTTGTGTCACCACTGTCTAGCTTCCTGATTAATACTATCGGAGAGCAAAGGTGGATTGTACCCTTTCACAAGAATATATAACAAGGTGACCCCGGGGGGGGGTGATGGTGGAGTTCTTATTTGGACCCTGCTAAAGGCCCAGTGCACCTGGCCCTTTCAGAGGATCAAATAGTCTCTCTAATCACTCGCAATAAGAACTTGCACGCCCTCGGGCTCAATGGATTGTCGAATGCATTGTTAAAACTCGATTGCGACCTGTGTCCGCATATTCTGGAATTAGATTTCAATACAATTACACCTCATGCAACCATGCCAAATGCATGGACACAGTCCATTATTGTACCAATCTTCAAGAAGGGGCAACGCTGGCTATCTTGTAACTATAGACCCATAGCACTATTGGACATTCCAGCAAAAATAATCTATGCAAGTATAGTGCTGAGTGAATTAACGGACTGGGCTCAGTGTGCATGCCAATTGGCCCTGCTTCAAACTGGCTTCAGGAAAGGGATGGGCACAAATGCAATCATGTTTATTCTGGGTCTGCTAAAGAAGGAAGCGATGGCAAGGTCGAAACCCGTCTACATGGCATTCATAGACATCGCGATGGCATTCAACGGCATCAACCAAACTCTTTTATGGTTGAAACTCAGAAATTGAGGCTGTCCCGCCCACTTATTACAGATCTTGGTGGCACTCTGACACTATCAGAGTGCAGTGAATGCTCAGGGCAAGCTGTCATCACCTATTATCACTACGTGTGGTCTCAAGTAGGGTTGTTCATTGGCCCCTCTACATTTCAGCCTTTTTCTTTCAGAACTTGCTGAAATCTTTGAATGTATCCTCAGCTTTTCACCGAATTTAGCCTTCATTTGCCTGGACTACTTACTGTGGGTGACCTTGTCCTTTTTGATTATATGCCAAATCGGTTTGCAGCATAAGTTTGATACCGTGGCTGAATACGCTGAATTAAATCACCTAAGTATCAACATAACAAAATCACAGATGCTAACATTTAGACCAGGGATGAAACAAAAGTATAAGAGCTTTCTATGGAATATCACTGGTATGCCTTTTAGGAGAGGTATCAAACTTTTGCTATATTTTACTAAGCCATCTCTTAGTTGAGGAGACTCTTTTGTAGCTCACGATTTTGTTTAAACCAGACCTTGCTAGATATTGCAAATTCTATTCTGTTAGGGACAAAGAAACATTGTAGACACTCTAAAAAAACAAATCGGTGATCTGTTGTATATTACTGTAGTGTAATTTTAAACTTCTTAACTATATACTGTGTAATATTTTTTGCTTTGTACTTAAAGTAACTGCTTGGTACCGTCTGTACCGTGTAACGTGCATTAGTGTATACTGTGCACTCTGTCTATCGATTACGAAACTACATCTTCCATCGGGACTGTTGTTTCCGGGAAGTATTTATCTTTCAATCAGGCACATCAACGAATCAAGGACTAGCAAGTCCGCTCGTGACGTGCCAGCGCTGACCCTTTTTTTTTTTTTTTTTTTTTTTTTCTTTCCTTCTTGTGGGAGTGAGCTGTTTGGTGTTGCATAATGGGTTCCACGGAGGATACTTTTGACACCCTCCCTAGCAGATGCAAGTCACATAAACAGGTATTTAGCGATGTCTGGGTGCATAGACATGAAGAAGCATCTCCAGATAAAAAACACCAACCAATTAAAATCCTGTTACTGAACACCAGATCGTTAGATAATCAAGTTGCACACTTCAATTGCATGTTTATCGACTACGACATAGATTTCCTGTATATTACCGAAACGTTGCTACAAGACTCTAGCGGACCAAAGTTAGCAACCCCCCCTGGTTTCTCCTTCTTTTGCCAGAATAGAGATGCAAAAAGGGGTGGAGGGGTTGCCATTGTTGCACGCTCACATTTTAACTTCTTTCAAACTATGTTAACTTGTTACGGTTGTGAAATTCTGTCCCTCAAAAGCAAGCCTTCTGCTATCAATTGTATTAACATCATTCTGATTTATTGGCCTCCCCAAGATACTCCTTATTTTTATGACCACATTGTGGATATTTTATCCTTGTCTCACAAACCTAATACAGCCACCATTGTACTGGGTGGTTTTAATAATTGGCTGAATAATTCGCTTGATGTCCAAGCTACGTAACTTGCGCAATTGTTTACCACCAATAAATTTGTTATTGGTAACGGAAAGGAACCCATGCATAATTTGGGTAATCTATCAGACTGGGTTGCTAGTAAAAATATATTATTAAGCCCACTTGTGGTGCAGCCTTGTGTCTGGTCGGACCGCTCCCTTATTACTTTTGAGGTTGGGCTGCCTTGCCCATTTACTCAGAAAAACAATCCACTGCATGAGGTAACAAGTAGGAACTTTAATAAAATTTGTAAAGAAGATTTACAGTCCTGTCTTCTCTCACTGATGGTATCAACGTCTGCCTCAGATTCCTCCAGTCATTTGGTGTTGGAATTTGAGAAATGCTTCTTGGCTATGTTGGACAGTGTTGCGCCACCAGAACTGGTATGGTGAGGCCCTAAATGCTCTTAAAAAGAACAAAAGGAAGGCCGAAAGAGCCTGGAAGAAGGATCAATTCCAGGTAAATAAGGACAAATGGAAGGTTATCGAGAGAGTGTACCAGGCAGAAATCTTTCTTGCCAAAAAATCCTTCCTCGATAATCAGATTATTCAAGCGGATAACAATGCGGGGTAAACTCTTTCAGATCCTTAGGGACCTGGAAAAACCGGCTTCTATGTCACACCGGATTATTCCCACTAATACCGACTGTGAAAACATTCAAGCAGCCTTTGTGAAAAAGATTTTAGCAGCACAAATGAAAATTAAGACCATTCTGGGTGGGATGAATGACACGAACGGTTCCACACCAGTCGAAAATATAAACCAACTAAACCTCCCCGTTTTTGAGTTTTGGCGCATAACGGAGGAAGCATTAACCAACATCATGTCAATTATGAAGCCCACCACTTGTGCAGGAGAAATCCTCCCAGCTAAAATCGTTTGGAAAAACAAAAGATGCCAGCTTTAGGGAGGGTTGTGTACCGGGAGCTGTGAGAAAGGTATCCGTCAGCCCGTTACTAAAAAAATAAACCTGGCCTCGACCAAAAGGAGTTTTCCAACTTTTGTCCTATTACAAATGCCCCCTTCTTTCTGAAATTTTTGTACAAAGATGCTCCATTACAACTCCAAGACTTTCTGGAAACCTCCGGAGCTCTTCATTGCAGGCAATCAAGCTTTCAGGCCAAGTTTGGCACTGAGAGCGCACTATTAAATATGAAGTCATAGATGCTCCAGATCGTGGATCGGGGCAAGGCTGCTGATGTTGGACTTATCAGCAGCCTTCGACCATGTCAAATTTGACAAGCTAGTAGACCGGTTCAGGAATATAGGGGGCATATCAGATAACGCCTTGGCCTGGGTCAGGTAATTTCGGACAGAACACATGTCCGAAAACGCATGGGTTAATGCACGGTCTCCAGAGGAATGTCTCAAATGGTGCGTCCCTCAGGGTGCCTGTATGTCTCCCTCCCTTTTTAATATACACTGCCGCTCGTTTTGTGATCTCTTGCACAAGCTGGATGTTCATTTCACTAATTACACCGATGACACCAAGCTTGTGCTTGAACTAAGTGGTCACTACACAGACAAATCGAATTAATAAAGTGTACCCGGCCATTCCACAGTGCATGGCAATCAATGGAATGTGTCTCAACGCAAATAAAACAGAGATGATGCTTTTTGGGTCTTCACAGGCAAGATCCAAGTTGGACCTGTCGTACTCTGCTTTTTGTGTTGAAGGTCATGTCATCAAAACGGTGCATAAAGTCAGGACGTTGGGAATGATTTTGAGTCATCTCTAAACATAGATGCAAATACGGAAAACATAGCAAACCTAGCATAGAGATACGGAAAACATAGCATAGAGATTAGCCGAATTTTATGAAGCTCTGTATACTTCACAGTACCCGCAGCTTCGCTGCAGAGAGAATTCTTGGGGGCTCTGCCCCTCCCGCGACTATCTCGTGAGGATGGGGAGGAGTTGGATCGGGCTATAACGGAGGACGAGGTAAGAGCTATCATTATGTCACTCCCCTGTAACGAGGCCCGGGCCAAGACAGCTACCCAGCTTCCTTTTTATAAAACCTACTCCCACCTATTTTTTCCGCATTTAACGCAATTATTTAATATGTTTGGGTCCAGGGGCAGTATTACCCCCCTCGATGGAGGAGGCCAAAATAACACTTGTCTATAAAGCGGGAAAGGATCCGGAAGAATGCACATCTTATCGTCCTATTGCCCTTATAAATACGGAGGCAAAAATGTTCACTAAAATATTGGTGAAACGCCCGGAAAAGCACCTACCCTCGCTGATCCACCAAGACCAGGCAGGGTTCGTGATAGGGAGGCAGACCGCTGACCATATCAGGTGGGTGGCCCAATTGGTGGAGAAGACATGGAAGACGACCACTCAGGCGATCCTTTTAGCGCTAGACGCCGAAAAGGCATTTGATCGGGTGGAGTGGTCATTTTTGTTTGAGGTTATGGAAAAGATGGCTCTGCGGACAGGGTTCATTAGTATGGTCACAGCAAATTATAAGAATCCCACGTCGCGCATCTTAGTAAATGGAGAGATGTCTCGCACAATTAATCTGAGGTGGGGGACGAAATGGGGATGTCCCCTTTCCCCGTTGCTTTACGCAATATATTTGGAGCCCCTTCTCCTGGCCATACGAGAGGCAGACAATATTCAGGGTATACCATTTGGGGGAGGCCAGCATTAAGTGGCAGCATTTGCCAATGATATGCTGCTCACGTTGACGAACCCAACGGAGTCCATCAAGGCAAGCATAGAACTGCTGACCAAATTCGGGGAGTTATCGGGTTTGCGGGTTGACTTACAGAAGTCTGAACTGATGAACTAGTCCCTAGGGGAGAATGAGGTGGAAGATATTAAGGCAATTTCCCCGTTTAAGTGGAGTCCGAGTGGTTTACGATACTTGGGGATCAGGATAACCCCTTCTCTGGCTGGCTGGTACGGAGCGAACTATGCCCCCATGTTAACGGCAATTAAAAAAGACCTAAGGAAGTGGAGCACCCTAAGGATATCCTGGTTGGGGAGGGGGACAGTCCTTAAAATGGTGGTTCTCCCCCACGTGCTTTACCTATTTCAGGCTATTCCGCTATCTGTTCTGGCAAGCTTCTTTAAGGAATTGGACCGGGCGGTCAAGGAGTTTATCTGTGAGGGCAAGAGGCCAGGCTTGTCCAGGCGACTTCTGATGGCGTCCAGAGGGGAAGGAGGCCTGGCTCTTCCCGACTTCAGCTGATATCATGAGGCTATTAGGGAATGGTTCGCGGAGGATTATAATAAGCATTGGGTGAAAATGGACAGAGCAGTAGCCCGACACCACCAGGGGGAGGTACTTTGGCTTCCACTAAGGTTGAGACCGCCTCACCTCTACCTGAGTGCCATAAGAAAGGGAATGGTGGACATTTGGGACAGCGCGGTGGAGAGGCTGGGGATTACGACCTTTCCATCTCTGTTTAACCCCATCTTCAATAACGGGGACTTGACGCCGGGGTTGGAGAAAGGGGCGTTCCTGAAGTGGGAGAGGGAGGGGGGGGTAGGACACTGAGGGACATGATTCGCGACCAAAAGGTGAAAACATTTGAGGAATGTAAGCAGGAGTTTGGGGTGGGCGAGGGAGAAAGGCACAGATACCTTCAGATTAGGCATTGGGTTATGTCGGCGGAGGTAAGGAAGGCCGCTATACGCGACCTAACGCAGTTTGAACGGTTCCTTTTAACGCACGAGGGGTCCAGAGGTTTAATCTCGGACCTTTACAGGCTTCTGGAGAGCGCCGGCCCGAAGGTTACTTGGGCGTATATGAGGGGATGGGAGCAGCAACTGGGGGCTGGAATGGAAAGAGAGGACTGGGAGAGGTTGTGGAAGATGATTCCGAAGGTGGCAAAAGCAGCCCAGCTGCAGGAGGCCTGGTATAAGTATATCTACGGCTGGTATTATACCCCAGCCCGCCTACATGCGTTGTACCCGGCAACCTCAGGGGATTGATATTTGGTGGGACTGCCCCATTATTAGGCCCTTCTGGCGCAACATCGCACGAGTCCTGTCTCAGATATTAGGGCAGGGAGTCAGCCAAGATCACCGGGAGATTTTATTGGGGAAGAAGGCACTGGGGGGCGGAGAGGAGATGGAGCACCAAGGCGAAAGTTATTTTCACCCTGGCAGCGATGGCCCTTATTGCACAGAAGTGGAAGAGCCCAACGGTCCCGACGGAGCAAGACTGGTTAAGGAAAATGTGGCACATTGTCTCGATGGATTGGGCAACGTATGTGGCCAACAATAAGTTGGAGAGTTTCTCAGCGGACTGGGGAGAGACGCTGGCCTATCTGAAAGGTGAATTCGGGGAACAGTGGTGCCCTCAAAGACACAAGTTGTTGGACATTTACGGTTAATTTGCTGTAAGGGGAAGAACGAGATTGAAGGACCTACTGGTGCTATGGCAGAAGTTAGGGAGGGGTTGGGGGGGATTTCAGTTTGATGTTCTGATCTTTTTATATGATGAAAACAATAAAAAGTGTTAACAAATCACCACCCAAAATGGTGTGTGGCATGTTCTCCTGTAGCCAATCTTGCAGGGTTCCAATAGGTATTCACGAACAGCACCACCTCCATCCACCCCTCAAATAAAACTCTTGCAGCCAGTATATCATCACATTTGATAATCACCTCTCTGTTTGAGGAAACCAGTTTCAAGTCTATTGCTGTAGCCACACCCCCACTACCCCTTGCTTCCTCTGTTCGCATTTTTACAGTAGGTAAAGAAACCCTCCACTTGAAAGGCTCTGGTCGCCATGGACTCATGAATGAAAACAATACTTGCGTCCAGTGCTCCAAATATATTTGGAAGTGGGATTATTTTGCTCCCTATATTTTAAAGTTGGGACTAAAATGATTTTTTTAGAGCATAACAATGTACGTCCAATTCCCAATGAGAGTATTTCTTAAGCGAGTAAAAATATGATTTAACTGAAAAATGTAACTGTTTTTGCAATATTTATTTGCACCTAGTTATTCATGCACATTAAAAGATACATGTCTACTTATTCCAATCAGGCAGTTAAAATAGTAGTTTCCTCCTGTTGGACTACGTGTATTACTGGTCAAAACATATCCAAAGATGTGAGGGTGAAAGGGGAGCAATATTCTACATGTCGTTTTCCTGTTTTTTGTGGGGAGTATTTTTACACTCTATTTTTAGTTTTCTGGAGTATTTGCCTATTTTTTGTGAGTAAAAGTGGCCGATACACACCTTATCTGTAGGGCTGCTTGTGTCATCTAAACAACTAGCAGCACCCCTGGCTAAGTTTGTAAATCCACACACATTCCATGTTACGACAGATAATACCCCATCCTAGAGGCTGTTATTGGCTGACTGGAACTACGTAAACATTTACCGCCGCCTCCAGCCAAGACCAGTACTCCAGTGATGAGTTAAGTGTGCCCCCACATGCGCTTGAATGCAAAAGTGAGGAAGTAGTGCTGCATGTAGTAAGGGTGGGAGCCAAAAAGTCAGTAATTGCCAGCGTTTAATGTAAATTATGTAATTTGTAGCCCAAGGATTTCAGTAGGTGTCTTTCCTGCCAGACTATTTGTGCTATTATGTTAGATGTGAAGTGACACACCAATCTCTTTGCCCATTGTTTTTGGAAGAGAACCCGGTCTATATCGTCAGAACGTAGAGCTCTCAGCGATGGAATTGCCTTAAAGCCTTTCATCATGAGGCCTTGATTCACGAATAGTTTATCTTTGTTCTGTTTAAACAACTCCCAACCTGTGGTTGTGCCCTCAATTGTGTCTTGTTTGTTTTGCGTGTTCAAGTCCATCTGGGCCTGAGCTTGTTGCTCTGAACCAGTAGGGCGCACTTCTAATAGGTGCGATACTTTGGGCATGGCCTGCTCCAAAGACCCCTCTGTGTCCTCCACCAATCGAGCCGGTTCTGGCACCTCCAAGGATTCCAGCACACGGGATAACGGATTAACCATTCGATTTCCCAGAAATGTGGTGGTGCTCATGCTTTGTTTTCTTTTTGGGGGCCACTGCCTCCGCTGTAAGCCCATAGAGGAGTGGCTTGGAAGGGATTGATCCTGAGCTAAATCTTTTGTTGAGTCGATGTCAGATAGTGTAACAATACATTTCTGCACCCCTTTGTGCTTGTTATGATTTGTTGCTGGCATCTTTTTGTTTTTCTTTTTTGTCTTGCTACTTCCTTTTCTTTTTATGCCTTCTGTGGTTAAATTGCTGGGATGAATCATTGTTGTTTTTGGAAGACGAAGCGTCCGTCTCGTTTTGGCCTACACCAAGATCTTCCGGCTGAGGGGCATCAGTGGCCTTGACTATCTCTAGGTCCTAGTCATCTTCTGCGTATTGTGCCTCCAGAAAGGCCGTTGGAGTATCCTGAGTAGGGCTTAAACAAGGCAAAGTAGTTTCATGTACATACTGCTCCAAGTCCCTAGCTACATTTCGAACAGTGACCCTTGAGGCTCCAGAATGTGCTGAAATAGTGTCAAAAGTAATTTGCTGGTTGGTTGTGAAGTTTGAATCCGGCGGCACAATGTTTGTGCCTCGCAACAGTAGGGCAACGTTTGAATCAACCGTCACCAGCTTGCTTACATTTCCCTGCACCACGTCCTTGATATTGTCGTAAAGTCTGAGCAATAATTCCAGCATGAGCTGTAGTGGCAAAATGGATGCTGGCCCCAGGGACGTCATTTCACCAAAATGCCACGGGTAGCGGAAGTGATGTAATTTGACCCTGCCCCAAAGTGACATTACCATTTACCCCTTGACAAAACAGTAAGTGGTCACACATAGCATTGTTTCTAAGTACAGTATGAAAAATATGGTCACAATATCAATGTAACGTGATGCACATTTCATACAAGAATGGATCACCATATGTATCGTTAGAAAAAAAACATGCTATAACTGCAATTTGCGAAAAGCAAAATACATAGTCCGAAATTGATGCTTATTGTACTCTAAATGCTTTTTGGAGGATTTTGTCTGCATTGTGAATTTGAGGTGTTTAAGAACAGACTAAATCAGGGACCACACCCTGAAGTGTGCCTGAAATAAACCTTTAATGAGTCTAGAAATTATTGTTTAGAATTCCAGAAAGACAAATTATTTGTTATTCCTATTCTTTCTTATTTAGAGTCACTACTCAGTGTTACACTTGTGGAACCCCCTGTTGTATTTTTTTTATTTGTTTTTTTTTTTTTAAGAAGCCTGAACAAGAAAACCAGCCACTCTAGAAACAGAGGCACATGGCATTGGCCACAGCCCAGGAGCTTCAATAGGTCCTGTCCACCTCTCCACCAGATACTTGTGGTGGTCCTGGAGGTTGTGTAAACCCCATTGGGTCCATGCCCTTCTCATCTAGTTCTTTCAGTGCTGCCACGCCCTTCTCGGTGATCGGCAGGTGGCCGCTATGTAATTTGGCAGCCACCATTTTCCACACCTATAGTCCGCTATTACCTTCCGGTAGGCAAACCAAGTCTGGGAATGTAGGGCTCAAAGGCATGTGACCCGCAGTCACGCCACAAAAAATGTAAGTGTGGTAAGAAGTAATCAGATTATGCAGAAATCGAGTAGCGCTCACCTTAGGAGTATAAGTCAGGGAGCCCAGAGCAGATTCCAGCTGATTCCAATGGCGTTGCCTTAGAGCTCTCAATGAAACAAAGGTTTGCCCCTTGCAGCCTCTGGAGATTGCTGGAGACTGCCAGACTGCGTTAACTCAGCGTCCAACTCCTCCACACTGCCTTTGACTTAATGCTCGACAACCCTGCTGATTTATATACTGCTTTCAGAAGCACAGCTGTATACAATTCATCAGCGATCTCCAACACGAGAAACAAAGAATGCAGAAAGGCCCCTGCCACACTGCCTTTGACTTAATTCTCGACTTGAGCGTTAAGTCTAGGTAAGTCTAGTCTACGTCATAAAAATAGACCTAGATATAAGGAAATACTTGAGTATTAAGGTAAACTGGTTAGTGCTGGTACATCATACACTGCAATCCCATTTGCTTTCCTTTTTTTTCACACAAGGCATTAGGTTTCAGTCCATGCTGCATTGCAGCTCTAAACCAGAAATGCCTACCAAACATGTTAAATAACTTGCACGCATTAGATATGTTATGTCATAACAGTAACAAACTTTAGGAAGTCAACTCTGCGCAATCTCACTGACAAGTCCTGAGGAAACTAGTAAAAAAAGAATTCCAAGGCTCCCTGTCTAACCTCCTTTAGCAGCTTTCATTAAACCCAATTGGGCTAGCCTCTGACACATGCTACTATGTATAGCAACAAATCTCCATTGACGCTGCCATAAAACAACTGTGTGCATCCTTTAATGTTTAATGTCACTGCAATTACCTTAAAACAGGCAGAGGACTGCATAGAGATCAGGGTGGGGATGGTCAACTGTGTCCAACGCGGCCGACAGATCTAATAGAACCGCGCGGACACCACCATAATCCACCAAGCGAGCCAGGTCGTCCAGCACTGAGTTAAGGACCGATTCAGTTCCCTTACCAGGCCGAAACCCGATTGAAAAGTATCAAAATAAGAGGAAGATTTGAGAAGTGTAGAGAGCAGAGGAGAGACCAGGGCTTCCAGCAGTTTCATGAGGAAGGGCAGTAATAATATGGGGCAATAATTGGCCAGTACCAACGGGATCACAAGTGCGTGTTTAAGTGTGGAGAGAATCACACCATTCATGAAAGAGGCATTTACCGCAACAGTAAAGTTTGAGATGATGGCCTTCGAATTTTCCTTCAACAGAGCCAGGGGAATGGCATCAGTGGGGAGGCAGATTTTAGACGTTGAATGGCTGCCAAGATGTCAGGTTCTCAGAAAATGGGAATTGACGACCAAGAACCCAGAGCTGGAGTGTGCTCAGTAGATGCAGAAAGAGAATCGCAGAGAGCTTGAGAAGGGGTAGGCTGAGAACTAGACATTGCGGGGGGTGGAAAGTTATTGAACAAGCTGAAATAGTGCGCTAGGCTCATTAAGGGCCCCCTCGACCTTGAAGGCAAAGAAGGCTTTCTTCGCATTGATAACTGACTTATAATAGGCAGTGAGCACGCGATGGAAAGCAGACTTGGTCTGTGCAGAGTAGTCTTATCCTCCGTTTTCTCTCAGCTTTCCTACATCGTAACCTCTCAGCCCTAAGCTGATCGGTAAACCACGGTTCAGGAGGACGAGCTTTCTGCTTACACAACCCGAGAGGAACCAGCAGGTCTTGGTGGCAGAAAAGGCAGATTCCAGAGCAGAGAGAGAGCACAGAGAAGACTGGCAACAATGAGTTAACAAGGTGGTGGTTATCGAAGAATTAGGTACCCTGTGCCAGCTACGTTTCAAAATTGCTGGCTTAGGTTGCAGGCAGATGGAAGCAGGCTGGAGAATAGCAAAAGGCCAATGATCGGACCAGATAATAGGGATGGGGGAAGACAAGGTGATGGACATCTCCGAAGCAAAAATTAGGTCAATAATATTGTCCCGCTTGTGGGTGGGCTTAGTGACCCATTGACTGAGTCCTAAGTCCCTCATCATGTCCAGGAATGTTTCCACCTGCCCACTGGTATCATGGTTGTTGGGGAAATTAAAACCCATAACTATAAGATTGGGGTATTGGGTCTGCAAATCCAGTGCCAGAGCTGGAATGTCAGCACAGAACATGCTGTCCACCCCCGGGGGCCGGTATATAAGCAACACTGAGAGTGTAGATGTAGGAGAGACCCGAATGTGGACAAGAAGACACTCCGTTTTGAGGGTGCGGTTTGGTATAGATAAACTTTGCATTTAGTGTTATAGATAATAGCCAGTCTACCTCCAGGATGAGTGGCCTTCCAGTCAACATGCATCAAATTGTAGTTGGTGGGGTGGAGGGGGGGAGAGACTGCACAATGGCAGGGCCAGATGTCTCATTCAATCAAGTCTCTGTAAGGAATAAAAAGTCACCTTGCCAACAATAGTCAAGAGACTACAAAGATGGGTAAACATTGTGCAACCATCCTCACGTGAGATATTGGTGTGGGGAACCTTGGCACTAGCAGAAGAGCAGAAGAGACCATTTATAGTTGTAGGAGTTTGTTTCTTCTTGTCAGGCGAGTAAACCAGTAAAGGGGCCAGTTGTAGGTGGTCCTGGTGGGCGAGTGGACAAGGAAAGAAACAGTTGATTTGAAGACATGTGGTTGTGGTAAAAAAAAAGTGTTGTGGAAAGAAACCATTAACTTTATCATCCTGACAAACTGTTGTATAAGGAAAGACACTTGTGGTGCTGTCCTGACAGAAGTATTTCAATGGGAGAATAATTGTGGTTGTGCAAGAAGGAGTTGCTTTGGGTTTGAACAAGTGTTTTGTAAAAGTGAAATTTACTTCACCAAGTTGAAGGACGTAGTGGATGAAAAAGAAATTTTTCATTGAACTGAATAGAACTTTGTTGGACTAGAACCTTTTGAAAGGTTTACCTGAATTGATCCAGGTGAAGGGAACCAAACCCTGGTCACAAGTATTACTTTGTGAGAATTATAAGTTTGAACATTTGCACAGTTTTGTTTAACTGAAGCCAGATACATTTACCTTTTATACACTTGGGTTATATGTTAGTGTGAGGGTCAGATAGATTTGGACACAAGGTCATCTCTTTCTTTTAGTTTTAGTTTGCTTGGTAAGAATATTCTTGTTAGAATAGGGACAGATAGGTGTTTATCTCACTCTTCTTTACTTTGAATAAATATGGCAAACATTGAGCAGACTACAACTTTGTGTCCGTTTCTCAATTCGGACCCCTCACAGTAGTAAAAAATAAATAAATGGCCAGGTAGGATAAAATTGCAGGCAGCGAAGACTTGCTAAGATTGAAATATAGATCTCTGTGGAACATCACCAAGCCTGACACCAAACTATACGTAATGAAATTCCCATCCCAGTTATACAGAGAATGGTTTATGAAATTTGGCCGATGTGAATATTGAGAAAGGAACTTTCTTTGTTTTTTGTGGTACATCAGGTCCTCTGAGGCAAGAGACTTTGCATAAAAGAGTGACCCACCTTGTCCCGTGCTAAAAATGTGGGGAAGGTAGGCCAACGGCCTAAACTTCCTGACTTATCATTTTGTGAACACCTTTCTTTTTGTAAACATTATCCCACACAATTTTGTAGCACCGTGGTAAAGATCCATAAGATTTTATTTTTTAGCATAGGCCCTTTTTATTTGCCTAGACTCCACTAGGACTGTATTATTGTCATTATGTTTTGATGGTCGTAGCATATTGTCCATTTCGGTTTTACTGCCCTAACTATATGCAAAAACTCCACTCTGACAACATGTCATCTGAAAGCACACTGAAAACACATGAGCTAGAGTTTTGTAAGTTTAATAGTTATGAATACTTACTTTAACAAGTATAATTGCTGCACATTTGCAGACAAGTGGCACTATAGCATTCTGACAAAGAGATTCTGGGACAAGACTTGGATGTTTTCTTGAGATTTTGTTCAGATTGAATATTGGACCCCTTATGAAGTAGCAATAATTGTCTGTCTACTTTGTGCTTGAAAAGGGATCTATATGATTTTATGGAACCAGAAAATAGAGAATTAAATTTTAACAAACCGAAAATACCGAATTGTGTTTTTGGAGGGAACCCCCCAAAACCACCAGTTTCCCCATGTTTAATGCCCCAACCCAATCTCCCTTTACACCAGCCATCTTTTTTTCTTATTATTTTTTTTTTATTCTGTATTTATTTGTTAAAATGTCATTCTCTCTTTGTTATTGGCTATAATCACTGGATGCCCTTGAAAAGTGCCACCTGCAAACCAAGAGTAGAATTTTGCCCAAGAGAGTTGTATTTTGGCCAGGCACTAGGGGCCCTGTGTGTGAAAATAAAGTGGTATACATTTGTGAAATGTGTTCTGCAACCTATGAGCTTGTGAATTCTGAAATGTGTTTAATCCACCTTACACAATATTTTTAAATTTTTCAGACATTGTTTTTCCCCACACGATCAACATTCACTTTTTCGAAATATTGTAGTTCGCTTTGGCGGTAAGTATTCTACTTCTGTGATTGCTTTGAATGTTTCAAAATTATTGTTCAGGCCATATGTAATGACTTCTATCTATGGAATATATTTACTTTTCTAGTGATTGTAAATATCCCTTATCCGATACTGCCCACGATGACAACCCCATCCAAAAATCTGGCACAGGAAACTGACTGTTTTTCATTTGAATCTTTAAAATAATAAATGCAAATATTAGGATTTTCCTTATTTACAATGCTGTAGACTCGCCCGAATACAGGCACTGTGTCTACAGAAAAGACAACCCCTCTTGCCTGCTATTGTCTCACTAAAAAAGTTTGAAGCAAAACAGTTCACTTATTTTTCTCTGAAACCATCGACAAGTATTGACATCGGAGAAAAATAATGGCTTAATATACGTTTACTTGTTTTAGAATTGATTGAAACGTAAAATGTTGGACCCTCTTTGTGAGACACTATTGTTCCCTAACTTGGTCTTATGTACTACAATGTTTTGTGGGGTTGACTTGTTAAAACTATTTTAAAGGCGTGTGTTCAGAAAACCATCTTTTTTGGAATGCTTCCGTATTAGTAGTGCCTAACTCCAGCACTATTCCCTAGAAACTGGTCCATCCTCTCAAAACCGCAGTTCAGTGAGTTTATCAAAGAGAAGATTTCAGTTACTTTAGTGACTGTGACAGACACTAATGATAGTAGTTTGTCATTCCACATTTCAATTTGCTTTCTCTAAATCCTCCAGAGGTCTCAAATTGCCAGAGACAAAACATATTGTGGTGAAACTATCCAGGGTTTCCGTTTTAGTTATAAATCACAAAGCATGTACGCCTTATACTATATTCCCCATTTCATTGACATAGCTTGTAAACAGAGTTCCTCTAAAATACTTTAAATTGTTTTCTGGAATTTAATTCTTGGGATACTGGTCAAAATGTTCGGCGATTGTACTCACTTTTTTTGTCCTTCCTTTGAAAGATCCCTCTGAGCTAGTCTGGTTCTCTCTTGGGGAAAGCCCTCTGTATTGACTCCTATCTGAAAAAGGTACTCCCAAGGAGATCTACCATCAGATACTATGAAGTCCCAATCCTCTCCTGTCAAGCAAGCTCTGTTCCTTTTCTGCTTTACCCAAACTCCATCATTTTCCTTTGTCTTTGGTTTTAACTACCCAGCAAACTCCTCCTCTGTAGCATCATTTGATGCAGCAAATGTGAATAAGACAGTGCCTGTCATGGGGTCCTCCACCCACTAGTGCCCGTCACTTTGCTTCGATTGGCCCATTTAAATCTGTGTCCTAAGAGGATGTTAGCTGTGTGGTAGCCCTTCCATTAGGATTGTGAAATTGAACTGCAATATTTATTTCCCTTAATTACTGATATCGATCTGTGTCATAAATAAGAATTACATATTCAGATTTTCAATAATCGTCTGAATCCAGAGACCCCTTTATGTTTATGTGTCTGCGTGCATAAGAGTTATCATAATATGCACATTTATTAATACATCACAGGTTTTAATGTATCCTTTTTGTATACATGTGATTCTTCTTGCACCACAGAATTTTTCATATCGGATGAATACTTTTTTAAAGTTATAACTCATCTGTTTCCCTTTTGTCACTTTAAATGCCTCTCTATTGTTGCATGTTTTAAGCTGACATTTTTGGTTGTGGGCTATCCCCTTGTATCAACAGCACGGTCTGCTGTCTTTAAACAAAGAATCTCTAATGAGACAGCCACAAATTCCTCATGGGGCTTTATTGCTCTGCAAGATCAGAGGTCGGGGTATGTTTGAGACCCCTTCTATTAGTAGATTTATGACTCCACCAAACGCTGAACTTATCAAACTTTAAAATATTTGGGCTAAAATCCCACTATAAAGCTTGTATTTAGTGTTTTATATGTGCTTCAGCAACACTGTTTTTTTTTCCTCTTGGTAAACATAGATATTTTTATAATTTATAGGAAGATGGGGTGGTCGTGTGGTTTACACCATTACAATGAAGCAGAACAAGAATATTTCGATGTTTTAATTCTGAACAGCCTAAACATAGATATGTCCAATAGTCTATGAAGCTTTTCTCAAATGTAATCAATAATGGATCTGTGCATTCCTGCTCTAAAAAAGCAGATTGTGGGCGTGGCCATCTGAGGACAGAAATGCATGCTGCCTCAGTGAGCTCTGATGCCTATGGCGGCTCCCTGGGCCCTGGATCCTCCCTTAACGGCTGTCGGCATAACCATAGACCCATCAAAAGGAACCGGAACCACTCAGGAATGTTTTCCCTGAGTTTGAAGTGAATTGACCCACGGGAAGGAGTAAAGCGGACAAAGACTCCCATGGCGCCTCTTTAAAATGGCGTGCGCTCCTCCTGATGCGCGGTAGGCGGTCTGACACTGACGGGCATGACCCGGCGCCCTCACAATCCGGGACTCACTCTCGCATCAGAGCAGATTGCTGCAGCTACACCTGCCCTACAACATGACAGTCAAGAAACCAGCTACTACGCGGAGGGGAGGTGCCCTGCCATGGTTTGGAAGCCGCTGAGAATGAAAAAACTGCCTGTGAGAGCATAAAAGTGGCAGTTTGGCCCCACTGTGAGGTGCATATCTAAGGGAAAGGTAAAGAGGGCCAAACAGCCGATTAAACAGAAGGGCACTGGGGACACCAAGGTAATGATGCAGGTTCAAGAAACTGGAAAGTGCCAGCACCAAACAGTGCAAATCCACTCCCCCTGTAGCTTGAATTTGCAATTGGAAATCGAGGACCCACCCACGAAACGGTCAGAACTTCAAAAAATGCTAGCCAAAATTAAGAAAGAAATAAAAGAATGTGCAGTCCACTTCACCAAATCCATCACGGACCTGAATAAACAGATGCTAGCAATAGAAAAGAGAGTCGATGAAACAGAGACGACCTTGTGTGAACAGGGCTATGAGCAGGACGAAATGTCAAAACGGATGGACTCCCTTGAACAACAGATGGAGTGGGCCATGAATAAACAGGAGGATGCTGAGAACAGGTGTAGAAGAAATAACATTAGGCTGCCAGGCATTCCTGTATCAATACCTGACCCAGACATGGACGGCTACGTGCAGGTTTTATTCCAACATTTATTAGACAACCCGGCAAGTGAAGACATTTTCTTAGGAGGTGTAGACCCTGTGGGTACAATCTGTCAACAAAAAAGTACCTGACCCCGAAAGTACTAACTAGAATAGAATTCACGTCTTTCAAACAAAAGAAGATCATGAGAGCAGCCCAGAGGCAGGAGCCAGTGGAATTCCATGACAATCAAATATCTCTGTTCCAGGATGTGGCAGAGGCGACCCTAATGAGACAAAATCGCCTGAGGATAATCACAATCTGGCTCCAAAATAAAATAATGTGTTACAGATTGACCTTTCCATGTGGCCTGAGATTTGAATACCAAAATAAGGAGTACCACATAACAAAGGAAGAGGAAATGGTGAACCTAATGGAACAGAGCACCCCCAGCCACCTGCCAACTGAGGAAGCACTACCAGGAAAAGAGGCAGGGAAATGTTTGCAACGGATGAACAGAAGGATGGCGACAGGGGTGTCCTTACCCCCAAAGGGAGAGGGAGAGGTGCTCGAACAGCAGAAATCACATGATGAACTTCCCCCTTTGAGAGATGGAATCAATGAACTAAAGCATTCATTTGAGAAGCTATCACCTGGGTCAATACGATCAGGGCGATGGGGATTTGCAGGGGGCAGTGGGGTCTGGGGAGTTGCCTGGGCCACGGATTTAGGTCCCATAATGCCAATAATGAGGTTTGCACCTTGGCGACAGTTACTATTAAATTATTTGTTTATAGGGGAGGGGGCGGAAGGGTTTTTCAATGGGATTGTTGGGGTTTGGTTTGACCAGTTGTATGGCACAGATCCTCTTTGGGGACAAGCTCTACTGAGTAATTGGGTCACAGCTGACAGTTTGGACGCCCTTGGGAAATGGTTGAAATGAATATGGTTACCCTGAATGTCCACGGATGGAACTCGCCAGTAAAATGCCGATCGATACTGCGGCGCCGGTCTGAGCTTAGGGTCAGTGTTTTTTCTCCAGGAAACACATTTACTCCCCAAAGGCGAGGTACGCATGAAACATAGGGCCTTTCCAAAGCAATACTTTGCATTCAGCGGATCTAAGACGAAAGGGGTGGGGATACTATTGTGGGTCGAGGTGGGTTTCCGGAAGCAATTCTTGTATAAAGACCCTGAAGGGAGATATCTAGTGTTGAAAGGGACTCTGGGGGCCCAGAGGTTTACGTTGGTATCGGTCTACGCCCCAAATGAGCGACAGGATAATTTCTTGGCCATGTTACTTCAGAAAATAGTGTGGTGGTGTGAGGGGCAAGTGGTGGTGTGAGGGGATTTCAATTGTGTTATGGATTGCAAACTAGATTAAACATTAGCCTCAACAGACAACGATAAGTTTTCAGCAAGCACTGGGGACATTTAGAGACCTTAACTTAATAGAAGCCTGGCAGCTTTTTCACGATTCAGAGAGACTACACACACTTCTCTGAGGCACACAGGGGTTACTCAAGGATAGATATGGTCCTGATCTCATCAATACATGTCCCCCTAGTCACAGGAATAGAGATTGGGGTGAGGTACCTTTCGGATCACGCCGCAGTGTTTCACCAGATTGACATGCCCAGGTCTCAAGACGGGTATTGTAAACAATGGAGGCTGAACAAGCTGATCCTTAAAGATGTTGCGCTAAGATCCCATATGGAGAAGGTAATTACTGACTATTTCAGCAACGCGTTCATTAGGGGAGAATTTATATCCCAAGCCGCTGCCTACCATAGGGAGAGAGAACTTTGCCGTATAGAACTTGAAAGGGAGGTGAAAGAAGCAGAAGTCCTGCATAAGATAAAATAATCCCTTAAAACATTGCGAGTCCTACAAAAATTACGAATCCAACTAGAAGCACACGCAGCATATCATTTAGCCCAGACGTTGTTGTGCACAAAGCAAACCTATTATGTGAAAGGGTGCAAAGCCAACCGCTCCTTAGCAGCTAAGCTACGGCAACAAAAACAGGTAACAACATTGTATAGTTAAGACAAGACGGGGCTAATGCACCGAGCAGAGGAAGTCAAGAGGGCAGTAATAGAATCATTTCATAAGGGGTTACTAAGAAATGAAGAAATCGACCCAACCCTCCAAAATTAGGATCTAGCGGGAATAGGCCTACCACAGATTTCACAAGAGGATAGAAAGAGCCCTTAACGGAAGAGGAGGTTGGTGATGCAATATGCTGCCTACCAGCCAACAAAGTGCAAGGCCCTGCGGGCTTTGGTAATGGGTACTATAAGGTCTTCAGGAACCAATTAATACAACCTCTGACTTGATTTCTCAACCGAATAGGAGACGCTGGGGTAGTCACAGAAGACATGGGACTATCCACCACGTCTTTGATCCTTAAGCCAGGGAAGGACCTGTTGGGTATTTTGTGTAGATTTGGGGCCTGGCGGTATTTTCTTACCGCCAAAAATAATTTTGCAACAATCACTCCTTGTATTCAGATTGGGTTATGTATAATAATAATACAGTGGATATGCATTATTTCAGTACACAGACATGCGTGGTTGGTATGCGTGGTTGGTGGTATTTTGGTGAGCATAATTCCCTTGTTTTATTTGTGGCCCCAATATCCAGAACCCCTTATTTTTGTTTAGATTTTTCGTGTAATCACCATAGAGACCTCAGGCTTGCATTTCAGGAACACCACATTTTCACTTTTAGTGTGCCACCATGGGCAATTTCTCGCTGTCTTATCTACGGCAGCGAGCTATCATGTGGTATTTTTCACTAACTTATATACGGTAGTGAACTATGTCCCGGGTCTCTATTTTTGCTGACTCATGTACCTTCAGCAAAAAGGCTATAACACACACAGTTATTTATAAATGCTCATACTGAATGGTTACAGCCAAATCTTATTTTTAGCTACCTTGAAAATGACAATTGCACTGTCTAAACATCTCCCCACATTATCCGCACTGTATTGGTAAATATAAAACACACCACCCGTCTGCTTTCAGATATTTTTGTGTATTATAAAAGTTGCATTTAAACACAATCTCACTCTTTACAGAAATAAATGAAATAGCACAGTAACAGCATTATTTGTGATACACTGAAAAGAAAGTGGCGGAGACAAGAATTCAATTTGTAACATTAAACACGTGGGTAAAGCACAGGAATCTCTTTTCCTACACTGACTGAATATTTTCGTACACACTCAGCCCCCACACCTCAGCGAGATAATTACCAGGCTTATTCAGTATGTAACTTCTTTGGCTGGTCGCCTTCTGGAGGGATTCACCCAGCAAGGACAAGCATCTGCTGTCACTCAAACTGGGACTTGTTGACTGGAAAAGCCAGTCTCTGCAACCAAGTTGAATCTGCTTTAGGAATCAGGCATCCCCAGCTGTCAACCCCGTCCTCCTTCGAGCTGTGTCCAGATGTCTCTCTCTAGCTCCTTCCTCGAGATTAAACAAAAAAAAAACTCTGGTTCCCTCCTACCAAAGGATCCTAACCAATAAAATTCTATCATGCCCTAACCACCCTCTGTACACAATGGCTTGGCTTATACAGTTGCAACTGTAACCAAACTGATTTCCTGCTTATTCGAAGTCTTTGCTTCCTTCAGTTACTGTGGACAGAGCACAGAAAGGCAAAAGAAAAAATAAACTTGAATGTGTGTTTAAAACTGATTTTCAGAGTAGGCCTCATTTTGCAGTGAAGACACATTCTTTTATTAATGAGTTATAATTATTAGTCTTGTAGTGAGATTAGTTTGTTAATTACCAAATGTGTCTCTTGCAACATAGGCATTTCAGATGAGAAATGGTGTGCATTTTGAAGGTACAGATGTGTGCTTTTAACTGTGAAAAATGTATTTGCATTTTATATGTAAAAATCGTTTTTGACTGACTAACCTGCCCTTACTTATGTCCATGTTACACTGGCAACACATAGCTTGAAACAACTGCATCATAGCAATGCACCAAACCCATGCAGTGGCGCTGCACTTAAAAAAAAAAAAAAACATGCTATACATTGATCCTGTGCAGTGGTGCTGTACTCTGTGCTCCCAAAACACACCAAACAATCCTACAGACCCAACTGATTGCTCAAGTTACCGACTCATGTTTCTAAATGGTGATGCTAAAATATAGGCTAAGGTATTGGCCGGAAGACTGGCGAAAGTCTTACCGACAATTATTCATGGGGATCAGTCTGGGTTCATCATTGGTAGACCCGCTCAGGACAATATAAGGGGCTCCATCGATGTTATAGATTTGGGGGGGGAGGGGCTAGAACGGGACAGGAATTCTCCATATTGGCCCTATATGCGAGGCGGGCTTTCGATAGTCTAGATTAGCGTTTCCTCAAAGATGCACTAGAAACATTCTGGTGCGGCCCAGAACTTGTGCGTATGGTATTAGCCAGCTTCCAAATCCCATCCACAAAATGTATGGCAAACGGAAGGGGCACAGCAGGGATTGAAATCAGACCGGTCACACGCCAGGGATTTGCCTTTCTCCCTTAGTCGATGCTATGGCCATGAAACCACTAGCGGCCCTATTAAGAAATGATTGTGAAATCCTGAGAGTTGACAGCAGAAAAGGGACGCATAAAATCGAGTTATACTCAGAAGATGTCTTACTATTTATGAGGGACACTAAACGGACCATGCAGAGGGTGATGAAGAGGTTAGAGGAATGAGTCTCTGGGTTCACGATCATGGCAATAAAGATAACATTGCTCCCACGTCTGCTCTACACAGTGAGCTCCATCCCTCTTGAAATCCTGGGCCAGATGCTCAAAGCACTGCAAGCAGCAATCCTTAACTTCATTTGGCACAAGAAAATACCTAGTGTCCCTAGAGCGGTCCTTTTCCGATCCCCATTGATGAGTGGTCTGGGGGTACCCTAGGTAAAACGGTATGTGCTTACAGCACAGTTGGCACCAATGTTCTACTGGTCTACGCCCGAACTGGAGAACGGTAGGAGATCTATAGAGCAGGCGGTTCACTCTGTCCCGCTAGGCATGTTACCATTTGTTAAACACGATGTCGGGGCGGAAGGGGGAGGCGGGAGGCTCATTGAGGAGACCAGATGTGCCTTACGATACTAGGACGAAACCCTGTGGTGGAAGAAACTGCCTCCGGGCCTAGGCCACTATAACCCTATGGGAAACAACAAAGAATTTTCCTCAGGTTGGAGGTGGGGGGCAGAGACTCCTTACGTCTGATGGAACTTCTACCGGAATTGTGTGCCGGTCCTTTTGAAGACTGTAAAGAAATTATTTAATGTTGGGGAACCGGAACTATATAAATGCATACAAATAAGGCACTGGATCTCCCAGGTAAAGGAAGCAGGTAAAAGGGCTTCAACTGGAATAGAACGTACGATGCGGGAGGGAACCGCAGAAAAGGGTATCTCAAAGCTTTATCGCCTGTTGGACAATCAGAAGATAGACTTTCATATATGGATGGTTGGGATGGAGACCTGGACATCACCAACTCAGATGAGGAATGGGGACATATTTAGAAAAGGACCCATTAAGGAATCAGCTTATACAATTAGTTATAGATGGTACTTCACTCCACAACGCATACATAGAATGAACCCACAGCTATCGCCCCTCTTTTGGAGGAAGTGTGGCTTCTCGGGAGATCTAGGCCACATGTGGTTGACTTGTCCTAAGGCAAGGTTCTTTTGGAAAGAGATACAGGGACATATCCAAGATATAACGGGGGTAGTGCTGCCTTCATTTCCTGAAGTGATTCTGCTTGGCGAGATAGCAGAGTACTTGTATGCTGCGAGTGGGGCCATGGCAACGCTCATCGCACATCTATTGACTGCTGCCTGAATGAGACTAGCTCAAGCCTGGATAAGAGAAGAAAGCCTGATGGTGGCTTGATGATGGGTAAAGGTTTGGGGGGTTCTGGCTATGGAAAAGGTGTGTGCACTGACTACCGGGAATTATCGGAAGTTTCTTAAGACCTGGTCCCCCTTTTCTGAGTTTGTTAAAGAAAGGGAACAACATTTCCACAAACCGGGCTTACTAAAAACGTTTCTGTACTCTAAATGCAAGGCGATAACTTGCTGAGTATGCAGACTCGGAGCTTAACTTTAAAGGCCCAGGATCTATTGTTTTGCCATACTTGGTCATGTTGACTACTGTTGGAGGTGGGGGAAGGGGTGTTGAAGGTTCAACACAATTACAAAACACATGTCACTGTCACAATTTGACAATGACTCAACAAGGAATAGGAAGGAACCTGGATTACCCTGATGCTCCCTGTTTTCTCTATAAGGAACCCTTGTGCAAACTTTCCTAATGGTGTACCTCACTAGCTGATAGTATACAAAAAGCTAGATGACTAGGGGACTGAATCAACAGAAAGGGAGAAGCATCCACCAGTGCAGTAATTCACCAGCTGGAATAGAGAATATGATTCATGATTCACTCTGGACTAGGTTCCAATTAAAGGATCAATGAAAGCGAGACTGACCCTTCTATACTTCTGGGTCGATTGTTATTTAGCTCCCTGTCTTCTCCTAGAAAAGGAATCGCACCATAATAAATACAAGGAACTAAGCACCACTGCCTCCTCCACCACCCTTCCCCTTGTTCCCCTGAAGGTGCGTTTTAATCCTAGATGTCCCCTTACCGTAAGGAAGTTGAGGAAGTTCCAATTAATCCGGAAGGAAGACCAGGGTAGAAACAAACGAGGAAGGGGATGTTGGTTGGAGTCTAAACACGAACAGAACGAGGGACGCATTAGTGTCGAGTTGGTGCACTTGGGTGATCCTCTGGAGAGCATCCATAAAGTCCTGTACACGTGTCTTTATAGGTAGATTAAAGGGAAGAGTTGAAGTTTCTTTAATGTTGGCAAGGAAAGAGTGAATGCACTTGAATGGTGGATCCTCGGAGGTATGGAGAACAGATCAGGAGTTGGGAGGTTTCCTGAACGGGTAAGGAACCTGGAATGCAGGAGGAGGAGTCAGGGAAAATCCCTACTATACAATGTGTGCAGCAGAATATTGGAAGCAGCACTGTAAATAGCAGGAAGGAGCGGGTATAGGTAATGGAATACCCGCTGTGGCTGAAATACGACCACGAGCCGATGGATTTGCCAAGTAGGTGTCAGTGGGCAGCGGAGGAAATCGGTGCGTATGACGAGCCGGGGGTCAAACAAGCCATGAAGAAGAGCCGTAAACGAAGAGTGAGGAGTTTCTTACAGCAGCCAATGTTGGAGTACCGGGTAGAACAGCCGCTGTAGGCAGGGACAAGGGGAGCTGGAATGACGTCCCCAGGGAACAAAGTAACATGTAGACGCAGAAACAATGGGTGGAGCTTTGGGATCAAATGCTCTAATCGGAAGCAACGAAGCACGGTTCCACTGGTTTAAATAGCGTCTATGGGAAAGTAAGTGATCACGGGACGCTGTGCTTGGCACGTGATGGCCACAACCCACACTGTCTGGACGTATTGTGCGGCACCTCGGAAACACACAACTTCTCCATGGAAACCTCCCTATGAGCTTCCAACGGGAGAAAAAAGGTCTTGCTGCCATTCTATGTGCAAACTATCTACGTTCACGAAGGGAAGTGGCAGACAACCTATCCCTGCACTTGGTAGATTAATACACAGAGGAAGGAAGGTGTAGGTATGACAGTCACCAATGTAAGAAAGGCTGCCAATGAACCTTTTATGGGTGTCTCCTAATGTATACAAATCCAGGTCTTGTTGATATCATAATTAAAACTATATGGCTACTGTTGAAAGCTTTGGTGACAATGTACAATAAATAACCGGCTATTTTATTATTTTTTTTAAGCCGACTTCTGCATATTCAAGTGAACCGAAGTTCACAGCTTTGATTCACAGGATGTGAAGGCTACATGAGATCTATCACGTCTCGTATAACAGCAATGCACTATTTTTACATTGTTTTTGTATTTGCAATAACACCTCAGGTAAGTCAGACTCGGGAGGTGGACAAGAGAGCCTATTTGCAAGAGAAGGTTTCTTTAACTAAAGAAAGTAAAGCCTGTTCTGCCTGTACTTCTTTGCCCTATCTAATGCAAATAATTAAAGGGTGCTTGTCGGGATGTTTTACATTCCAAACCAGCCCTCTTTCCAAAAAGCTAATCTACCCATGCTCTGACCCTACCACTAACACACCAACATAACATAAATTCAACCAGAAAGATCTAGAAGGTCTTCTCCCCGATACGTATTCGCTGTAGCAGAAATATGTAGACCTGAAGATATATGGGCTCCACTTACAGTGCACCTGGCCAAATCTAATGGTGAGGGGGCTCTGCGGACTGAACTGGGTTATAATATGTGGATGGGGACGACCTATTTTTGTGATGCTATTTCTTTTTCTGCTTTCTTTTGATTGCTGATGGACGTTCTGTTGCTGTTTCATTATTGTGAACACTCTGTACTGCCTATGGTGCGATGTTGCACAGGCCGCTTGTTTGACTGTCTAAGAAATAAAGGTTTAAATTAAAAAGAAGGAAAAAAAAAAAGGGTTTCTCACCTAGGGTTGGCAATGGTGACTGGTTTCTGATCCCCATCCAAATCTCATTGCAGTCAATCGTTCTGCTTCTACAGTTCATATTTCAGGTTTGCCCAATGTCTCTGTATTCTCCATCTTGGGTACCAGTGTCCGTTTCATTGGGTTGGCTTGTAAATTCTCAGTCCTCAATCCTGTATAATTGTGTCCTTCACCCCTTTTAGCATTATCTGTTCCTTCTCCCTGTTTGGGAAGCTTTTTGTGTACACCTGGCCTTGGGGTCTTGCTTCTCACACCCTGCCTTGATGTTTGGGTTCTGCTGTCTTCTAGCTCCCCTTGGGGGGGGATCTTCTCTCTCGCTCCACTTTGTGCTGTTTTGTCTTTCATGCCGCCTTGCAGTATCTTGTGTCTTTCCCCTTCTGGGCCTTTCGGGCTTCTCGCCCTTACTTGGGCACTTGAGTCTTGCCCCCTCTTGGGAATCTGTATTTAGGGGGGATGGGTAAACATCCTGCTTGGGGATTCCTTGTCCCCCAAGCTGGGGGTCAACCCCAGTGGGACCCCACTTGCCTTGTCCCCTAGTGGGTGTTAAGAGCTGCGGGCTCATCTCCTGAGTTTCAAAGGCAGCGGATCCCCCTTTCGTGGAAGAGACGCATTCCATTAATTTTTCACACACCTAAGCAGTAGATTCTTCTGTCCATAAATCTACTTGCACCCTTTCTGTGATTTGTAATAATTTTCTAAGTATACTTTCCTTATCTAATTCTAAAATACAATCTGCACAGTTTGTCATAGTCCCCTTTCACATGGCAATATAAATACGGAAACTCCTTTGCATTAGCACATTTCTTTTCAGTAGAGCATGTTGTCTTGTTGTGTTTAACATTAGTTGCATATTTCAGTGTAAAGCAATTCAGAATACACATGCTTTAATCGAAAGCATTACATTTAATCTGAGACTTTTTTTTACATATACAACTATGAAAGTTGCACCTAGTTGTTCTAGTTAATCTCCATTGAATTTCTTCCATTAGCCTTCCTGTTATCTAGCAGGAATCCAATGGTATTTGGTAGACCAGCCACAACACAATGTACACAAATGACACCCCCTTCACCCATCAACTCTGTATGCTCACCTTGAAGACAGCCCAAAATGCAGACGTTTGGACTGGAGAGCCCTTGGGGTATTAATTCAATTTGCATATTGTTCAAACCATAGGAATAAACTGAGCAGGTATTAAAGAAAATGATTTTTACTATCTCATAGGTTCACTTGGCACAGCCAAACTCTTTCCAATTATTACTCTTTATGTCTGCACATTCTCTGTAATCTACTTTTTTGTCTGTCATTGACTTGTGTTACGAGATGAAAATGAAGTAGCAAGGTTGTTGGCACTGTGACCAATTCCCATGTTTTATTGCAATCCATGAAAGTTATGCAAGCGTCATCCTTCTACGCTCCTGTTTATTTTTGTAACGGCCTGCATGCATTGGGGGTTGTTCAGACTGTTAAGCCAGGGGGTAGGTCAAGAATTGCACATTTAATTCAGAGTTCTGGGTAACAAATCCATGCAGAATGCATTTTGGGAAAGGTGAAGGGGGGGTGGGTACATTCACTTTAGTCACATGTTTCAGCAACAGGACAGTCACATCTCCATGAGGTCAGGCAGAAGTAATCTGTGCCTGGATCCAAATGCTTGTATAAATGTTTTCAGGGTTTTCTAGAATTCTTGATTTTTTTTTCCCAACCCTATGGTGAGGTGTATTACTACTCCACATATAAGGACTGATCTTTAAAAAGGGGGCCTGCCACCCAGATGTTTCCTTGTGCAGTTTGGTTGCATTAGGGTGGCCGAAGTTAAGTGAAGGGTTCTTGAATTAATATTTGTATGGCTTTGGGGGGTTAATCAGTTAATTGGTCCCTTGCCTAGGAGAGCTTTCTAAGTGATGCAGAGATCTTTGAGCTCTATTATTTTGAGGAACCTATGAGATGGACCCGCTTTTTCAAATTTGGATACTACATTTCTTGCAATCAAGTTGCAGTAGTCAGTGTTGAAGTCACTAAGGGGATTACCGCTTTGAAATTGTGAGTAATGTCAAGAATTTGGATGATTTGTCTTAACATGTGAATCTGGAAGCAGCAAATTTAATCTTTTTGATTCAGGGGATGGCCTGAACATGGACATTGTCATAGGCAACGTCTACCATTCAACATGGCTGTGTGGTTTAGGAGGGAAGACTTCAGTCATTCCAGTGCTTTACTTTTGAAGTCTGTGTATGAGTATCTTATAGTCAGCTGTGTAATGAGTGCCCAAAAGCAGTAGTGGGGGTTGGTACTGCAGGACAGTTATTGTCCAGGGGCATCAATACCGCTTCTCAGATATCAATTAAAGTTGATTATGTGCTTCTACCAGGTCTGAATCATGACTGATGATCATGCATTTGGTAGTATTCGGTGTGTACTTGGGAGTTGTAGGTTTCCAATTTGTTCTAGACCTTTTGCATAGAATGGTAAATAAGCAGTTAGTCTGTAATTGACAGGTCAATATCTACATTTTTCATTAACTTTTCATAAATGCCTAAGCTTTAGCAACACCACATATCTGTCTGCACACATTAGCATTAAGTCTAATGAGAGGAATCTTCGCTCATCCACAGCGGTCGCCCTCAAACACCCCAGATTTAGGACAGCTAGATTTGGGGCTACCATCCTTGATGTACAGGGTCCCCTTCTTTGGAATGCACTACCAGCTCGGATACGGCAGATCCAAAGCTACACTGTGTTAAACGGGCCATAAAAACTAATTTCTTTAACCTGGAATAACTTGCTCATGGTTCCTCGTTTTTTTTTCCTCTGCCTTGTCCGTCTGTTCTTGTTTTTTGTCTCTGTGTGCGCCCTGAGGCCCACGGGCATGTGGCGCGTTAGAAAAATTAAAATAAATAAATAGAAAATAAACTGTAATTGATGCCGATTTTATGGTTATTAGCGAGCTACTGAGCTGATGAGGAAATGAGAACTCAATTCGAGCAGGGGCTAGGGCTGAGCTGAGGTCTTTTGAGGCTAGCTTTGCATGGTGTACTCTTAGCTGGTAATGACACCAATTTTAAAGGTTGAAAATCACAACGATTC
This sequence comes from Ambystoma mexicanum, assembly GCF_040938575.1. Lineage (NCBI taxonomy): Eukaryota > Metazoa > Chordata > Amphibia > Caudata > Ambystomatidae > Ambystoma > Ambystoma mexicanum. The sequence continues at coordinate 878,181,195 of NC_090924.1, read as the reverse complement.
AGTCAAGGCATCCTGTCCCATGTAGTGCAAGGTATTTTTGTTTGGGGCAATATTTTTTCTGATGCCCTCCAATTTGTCTATACAAATAAATTGTGTAAGGTTAGCTTTTGGACTGGTGCTAAGACACAATTTGCTCGGTAGAGTTTAGTCATTTTGTTCTTTTTTATGAGTGCAGGGGACTTATTGGATGCCCCAAAGAGGTTGGCATGGACGTGGTCCTTCTACATAAGAGTGCTTTTTTGATCACTCTTGGCATGCAAGTTTAAGTAGTTAAGCATGCACTTGATATCTGCATGGACGGTTTTAATCAGAGATTCAGGACTAAGTAGAAGATTGTCATTATTTGATTTGATTAGAGGTTCTATATAGCGCAGATTGGTCAGAACAGCAAACTAAATTGCATATAGGTGCAAACCAGGTCCACCTATCTGAGTAGACTGTTAACTCAAAAGAATGTTTTTGATGACCTTTCTAAAAGAAAAAAACAAGCAATCAGGTGGGTGTTTGAGAGGAAGGGCATTCAAAATCCTTGGGTCCAGAAAGGAAAATATTCCTCCACCCTTGGAACTCTTTCTAGTGCGAGGGTCCTCTCTGAGAAGATCAGCAAAGCAAAAGAGCCTTGGAGGCTGATAAGGGCACCACTTGGCCATGAGAAAAAGATAGTGCAGGTCATGAAGACTCTTGAAGACTAACCAACTGATCTTCACAACTGCGCAATTGTGAATAGGAAGTGAGTGGAGCGTGGGAAATAGAATCCCTACTAATAAGACCAAAAATCAGCCATATAGTTGTGTTTTGTATGCAACAAAGCCTGTTGACTTGAAAGACAGGGAGGTGAACATAGATAGATTACTATTATCGAAACTGGAATTGATAAGTGGCCAACCACAAATGATGTAGCACCCTCGGAAGAGAAAGTAGCAACCATCTCAGGTGGCGATGTTTGAAGAGGAACCCTTAGCACCTGTGCCAATTTAAAATGTACGATTGAGGTTTGCTTTCTATACTGTTAGGGGGACCCCCAGGCAGGCAGAGCTGTGCTAGGAGCCCGCGGACACCCAGCTCACGGAAGGTCCTAACTCCTTCCCTTGTCCTAAAGAAGTCGAGGTCCACAAAAGTAGCAAAATCTCACTGCGGTTTTATTACAGACAACAAAACACACAGGGGTCATATGCATGGTGGGAAGCCCAGGCACATCTCGCCACAGGCCAGTTTTCTTACATTGTGATGTCACAATCGGCGTCACTAGTTGGGTGCTTTTCTAAAACCTATTGGTTGCTGAATGTGACCCTATAGAGAAGTGATGTGAGTGGATGAGGCTGCGTCAGGTGCTATGCTTGGATCCTCCCTAGAAACTGTTACATGAAATTTGTTACAGTGAGCGGACCCTGATTGTTCAGTGACCCCCGCAATCTGCCCCTAGACCCAGGGGTTCTGATTGGCCAGGCTGCGTGACCCCAAGCCTGGGACAAACTCTGTTCCCAGCCCGCGAGGCACCTGTTTGTAATACATGTATACTATGAGTCAGCGAGGTGCAAATATGTGTCGGCGTTTAACAATAGTGTGTAGAAGCCTAATGCCATGAGAGTGTTAAATTCCCATCGTATAAGAGTAGCTGGAGAGTAGCAAATTAGTTCCAAATCGCTGTCTGGTCATCGGACGGTTGCTCCTTACCAGCCTCTGAATCCTGGCCCAATATCAGCTCGGCTGAGTCGCGTGTTTGGAGACCACTCTTGCAAGCTCAATTGCTTCGAATTAGTCTGTATTTTACAGGGAATATTCCTTGCTGCAGCCGGTGTCACCTTGGCTCTGCATGTGGAATGTAATTCGCAACATTGTGGCCTTGGCAGTGCCGTCGCTCCTGCTGTAGCTGTTCTGCTTGCACAGCATCTTGTGGGCTTGAGATTCCTCTAAGATGATCATGGCCTACTGGATTTCCTAAGGCCTACTGTGGTTTCTAGTACGTGTTTTCTATAGTGTCCATAGGTTAGTGCGTCATGGCTGCCAGGTCCCAGGTCCCTTGAGTGCTCCTGTCATGCCATAGGGTTAGTTGCATGTAAGCGTCTGCAAACATGTTCACAAGCTCTTATGGCGCCTTGCGTTCCTGCGTTGCTGCAATAAGCCTAAATTGCAAAATAATAAACGTGCAGTATGTATATGTCACTCTCCTCTAACTCATAGAGCTGTACGCTTGTGTTCTTCGCTTGTGTTCTTCGTTTGAGTTAGGTGTGTGAGTGTCCCGAATGTGCTGATTGCATGTGTGCTTCCTGTCTGTGGCTATGTCGTCATGATATCTCCAATGACTTAAGGCATGGCTTCTTGGTGCTTTAGTCGATTCTGTCCGTGTAGCCGGTTCCAGTTCTGTCTTGTGTGTCTTTGTCCAGTCTGAGTAGAGTTTGTATTGCTGCAGGGTTATGAGGTCTGCTGATAGGGTATCTTTTGTGGGAGCAGTGGCAATTGCTGTGAGCTCGTATGATCAACGGTCATGTTGTCGTTGGTGCTTCTTCCGGTTGGGGTGTCTTTCGGAACGGAAGGCATACTCAGATTTTCGTTCATCACTTACCCCCTCTAGTCGACTTGTCGGCCACACCACCATTATTTCTTCCATCGTCTACCAAGCGCCACACTTTTGTAATTCCGGCCAAGTGTCCATAGTAGTTGACATGATCTTCAAATGACCAGTACATGTAGACGCATCCACCTGTGGGTCTGCAGTAAACCCACTTCCCTTCATACTTCTTTGGGTTGCGTGGGTTTTCTACCTTCATTCCTGGTGGTAAGATGTCAGATTCTGCAATCTTCTGTCTTAGTCTTTCTCATTCCCTCAATATTTCGTCCAGCGGCTCATAATTTTCCATGGCTATCAGCAACTTCATTCCTACCACCTCTTCTGCTGTAGTCTTGCCCTTTGCCATACATATCTTTATCCCGAACATCGATCCTCCGTTTATCACCTTCAGACCGTTATCTAGCCAGGAAGGCATCCATGACCAGAGGTAAGAGAACCAACTCCCATCTTTCTTTGTGCCCTTCGATTCTTCTTCCATTTTAGCGTGCATCTGTGTCAATTGTGCTACTGCTTCTGACAGTGTCCCGTTGTCCTTGTCGTTGGCTGGGTTGAATGTGCAGCAGGAACTTCCTATCTTTGCGCAGACTCCTCCTTCCATGGCAGTGAGGAGATCTAGAACCTATCTATTCTGTATTGCCACTAATCTTATTGCTCTTATTTCTTTTTTTATTGCGTTAAATCCATTCACCGTCAAAGTTATTATCAGATCCCATCGAGTAATTTGGAGCCATTTTGCATTTGCTTAAGTTGGAGGTTAACAGGTCATGTCAGGCCCAGGCCACACGTTTTATATCGGGTCGAACACATCAATATAAATTTTTTTTTACGTAACCGTTTTTTATGCATTACATTTTCAAGTCATTGTTCTTCCATGTAAGCTTTGAATGGGCCCCAAATGTCTTTTGGACGTAATATCACATTTATCGAGCCGACTGATCCTCCTCAAGCTCATTTACAGATGTCATGTCTCTAAACCATTCCTGGGCTGTAGGTGCTCTCCTTGACTTCCACTTCAGCGTTTTACAGAATGCAGCCCATGTTAAACAGTATACATATTGTGATGGATACTTTGCCTATGCCTCCTAACAAGTATTTCAATGGTGGAAGCATCTTGGCTGGGGTATAATGCAATTGGTTTAATATTTTGAACTGTATTGCCTCAGACGGGCTTTGAGGGATGTCTCCCTGGTCAGCAATATTTTTGCCATTTGGTTTCGTCAATGTTTGTCTAGGTCTGTTTCCCATTTAAGTTTCACTTTTATTATATAACTGTTGGCCCATCTGAATTGACCCATACAGCCTCGAAACCAGTCCTCTAGGCATTTCTTCTTTCATTTCTAATCGTGTACAGGCTCTTGCGGAAAGAATGGCCATTTGCAACGTACTGCCACCCTATGCGGAAATATTGCAGCAATCTAAAAGGAATATTTCAGTTTCTCCGTGAGTTACAATAGACCCTCCCTGAAACAGGTCGCTTACTCTCATTATCCCCTCTGAATCAAGGCTTTCTGTATGTCCGAGTTGTACATCTATGGTAGTCCCGGGCAGTTCCAAAGCGCTATTTTGATGTTGTATGGTATGTCTATGTGCAGTATCTTATCTATCCGCCTCAACCGTAGAGTGTACCGGAGCAAATGGACATGAATCCACATGCTTCCCTTCGAGTATCACGGCTTTCAAATCTGTAGGAGCTCCCCCATAACATTCAGTGCTATATGTGCTGGGGCGGCGGGAGCTTGTGAATGCCAGTAACCTGCATACTGTACCTGTTATAACAAAAAAATAAAGCTCAATCTGGTGTGGCCAGACCTCCCCTTTCGTAAGGTTCCGACATTCCCTCAAAGCTGATGCTAGGCGCCCCATTCCCCCAGACAAATTGTATTGCCGTGTATCTAGTAGAAAATCTACAGCCTGGCCATATGTGCCAACTCAGAACTTCTTCCGCACCCACTACTATGGCCATCTGCCATGGGCAACTCACCGACCACCTCCAAATCGGTGAAAAATCTTGAATGCACCCTGGACTCTAACTTAACACTCTCTCGCCAAGTCAACAACATCTCAAAGTCCTGCCACTACCACCTTAAAACCCTTAGTCGCATCTTTCCGTATCTCTCCTTTCCCAACAGACTCTCCGCGGTCCAATCAATCGTTTTATCAAGACTGGACTACGCAAACCCCCTATACCTCAGAGTCCATTCATACCAACTGAACAAACTCCAAAGAGCACAAAATGCAGCAGCCAAATTGCTACTTGCACTTGGCCCAAGAGACCACGTCTCCCCAGCCCTTAAGACGCTGCACTGGCTTCCAGTAGCCCGAAGGGTGACCTTCAAAACCTTATGTATCTCCCATCGAGCACTGCATAAAACAGGATCTCAATACCTTCAAGACAAACTAAAACCCTATCACCCCCCACGCACCCTAAGATCGAGCTCAGCCGGCCTCCTAGTCATACCGAAGACAAACTCAGTCAGATTAGGCGGTTCATCATTCTCAGCCTTGGCCCCCACACTATGGAATTCACTCCCACCTCACATCCGCCTAACTGAGGACTTAACGTTGTTCCGCAAACTGCTGAAAACCTGGCTCTTCCCATAAAACCAACCTGTACCATACTAACCCAAACAGTTTAACAGCAACTCAATGACACTAATCCAACAAACTACCTGATGCGTGAAATCGACAGCTAATAACCCCTAATATAAACTAGAAGGACAAACAGAACTAAACGCATAAAGTAGATCAAAGCAGTAAAAAGGTCAACAAGAATAAACCATACGGAAACATTAAAGAGAGTTAAACTGCTGCAGTTGACAGGATGCATGAAAGAATAAACGAAATGAATGGCATGGATGAGATAGTTAGAATCAATAAAGCAGATGGAACACATGAATGCGCTGAATGGAAGAATGCACGATTGGAAGAATAGATAACTACATAGCTCAAATGAGTGTTGAAATTGAATAACTAATCTGGATGAGTACTTAGAATGGATGAACATCTTGAACAGATGAGTGTGTAGAGCGGATGGGTGTGCTGTAGTGCGGATGAGTGCACAAATACAGTGAAAACTATAAGAACTTGGAAGTGCGTAAAACAGACAAATGTGCAGAACGGAGGAGTGTATTCCGGATGAGTGTCCAGTACAGATGAGTATCTAGAGCGGACGAGTATGTAGAGCACGTGACAGATCCAGGTTGTATCTGCAAGTCTCCGCAGGAGAAGCAAATAAAGAGCGGATGAATGATTAGAGCGGATGAGTGTATAGAGCGCGTGCGTAGAGGGGGCGAGTGCATGCAGGGGCGAGTGCGTAGAGGGGGGATGAGTATGGAGCGAGTATGTATAAGGGTGTGCGCATAGAGGGGGTGTGTGCGTAGAGGGGGCGAGTATGTATAAGGGTGAGTATGGAGCGAGTATGTATAAGGGTGAGTATGTATAAGAGTGAGTGCGCAGAGGGGGTGAGTGCCTAGCAGGGGTATATACGTAGAGTAGAACTGCGTATACAGACGTATATAGTATGGTCTAGAATGCAAAAGAATGTTCGAAAGGGCATATAACCCATCATATCTCAATCACCACGCTTACTCTCTCCTTTACATCACCACTCAACTAGAACACAGAGATATTATGACACCATTTGATATAACTGTTCTCATACCTACATCCGCCGCTCACTCCACATCACTCTAAGTAAACATTGCTGGCTGGACACCCCAGCCAGGCGCTTCTCCACAGGCCTAACGCAGCCACATCCGGTCTGGATAAACCCTGCCAGAACGAACACATACTCCTGATCTCTCAACCACCGCACCTACAGCTAAGAAGCAGCTATTACACCAATACCACAATACTGCACACATAGCCGGTGCTCACATGCACCATTTGACTCCCTCTACTGATCTGAACTTCGGTTCCCAAGGGCGTTCAACCTACCAGCGCTTTCAGACCATACCAATGGTATATAAGGCGCTATATAAATGCAGAATAACATAACATAAGCGTATGTCTGTAATGCAGGATGTAGTAGTGATGCAGAGAACATTTGTGTTCTGCTAAATAGTCTGTGTAATGCCGGTACTTCATCCGGTGCTACTTCCAATCGTCCCCAGAAGTAGTTCCCTTCTCTCTTCACTCTTTTCAGATCCTCTTTCCTGCCCGTGTTGCTATGTTGTGGGCGTGTAGTCAGCTGCAGTGACCTCTTCTTCCTCTTATTACCTTCTTCCATTTTGGGGAACTCGACAATCTTGACATCTTTTCTCGGTACGACCAATGAGGGGATGTTGACATGTGCCAGGGAGCATATTCCTCCCCAGTTCGGCGGGAGTTTGCTATATGCCTTGGATCCAAAGTCCTAATAGCGGTCCATGAGCACTGCAGTTTTCATTTCAGGGATCTTCTCTATTCGTCTGCAGCCTTCATTTTCTTCTACTTCGTCGTCACCGTCATGTTGGTAGCACAAGGCCGGTGTTAAGGGAATGATCGCGAGTGGTCCTTCTTCCTTATGCACCCAAGTCAGCAGACTTGCACTCTTGTCCCATTCTTTAAGGCACTTTTCTTCTTGCACCTTATTCACTGCCGCTTTCGTTAATGTAAGTGCTTTACCTACCACTACTCCATCCACCCATCCATCCTTCGTATACACCTTTCCATATATTGCTATCTGTGCTTGTTCCCAGCATCTGGGTTCTCCTCCTGTCTCCTTTGCTCCCACATTGCATGGCAGGTAGTCTACCGTGATACTCTTCATTTCTCCCTTTTCTGGACCCTCGGTAATGTATTGAGGAGCTTCTGTGTGCTGCCAGTAGTTCATCATCGGTAATGTTTTAATGTAATTATCTTCATAAGGAAAGGTTGCCCTAGACATCCATCTTAATAATGCTGTCTTCCCCTGAAACCTTCCTCGTATCTGGTACATCGCGAGGTATAGGAGACAGTTGCTACAAATGTTCTCGAGGTACTCATGGCATAGGGGGATCAGCGAGCAGACATAGTGGTCAAGTGGCACAGTGAGTAAAGTGCTCACTTTGACATTCATGCAGAGCCTGCTAACGCAGGTTTGAATCCCGGTGGGGCCAAAATCAGCCTTTCATCCTTCCGAGGTCGATAAATGAGCACCACACACCGTGGATAATAATAAGCAGCGCTCAGATACCTGAGGGTTCGTAGCGCTATATAAATGTAAAATTATTATTATTATTATAGCAGCTCTCCCCTGTAGTGTCCCTACTAATTTTGGACATGTGCTTATACCACATGTTGTTTGTTACATGTGCAGTGTCAGTGAGGTATGTGTCAACTCCCTTAATATCTGTGCAAACACTGCGCTTACCTCTCCTTACCTTATCAGCAGTGTCTTCTGTACCACCTGACACAGTAGTCCTTGTAGCTTGGGTTGGGGAAATGTTAGTGTTGGATACAGCGGAAATATGCAAAGCAATGTATAACTGCCAGAGGGCAGTTGCTAAGAGGCCAGTAGATAGCAGTAACCTCTCAGTTGTTGTAAGCAATTGTATTAACAATAACATTTGTATTGTACTTGCGCTGCTGTTGAGCAGCTGATGAGATGATAAAGTTGCCCGACTGAAAATCGCGATAAAAAGAGCGTTATTGTGTTGGTATTTGTAAGTACTTTGAAGCGCTGCATACTAAATAATCACTTAATGCCCTTGCAAATATCTCTACCCAAATTTTCTGTATAGAGGAATCTCGGAGTGTGGGCAGGACAGGATATGCACTTTGCTGAAGTTGTGGGTACGTTTCAGCCAAATACTCTATGAATACTTGGTAGTATATCTCGGGTGATCGTGCTCTAAAATGTCTGGACCTCCTGGTGCCGTGCACAAATTGGCTGGAAAATGCTTCAGGACGGTGAACAGGGGCCAACATTGAGCACTTTAAGCAACTTCAGGTAATGACAAATATCCCCCACTATTTATATAACAGTCGCAGAACCCTGCATGTGCGAATAAGAAGAATGTTAAGATTGTGTTAACACAGCGTAGTGAACAATAAGAACTGTGCGTGCGGAATGGTCAAGTTACAACATATTTACTATACTTTGTTCGAGTCAGTGGAAGAGATGTTGGACAGGATAATATATTGCTTTTTAAGTACTGACTGTTGTGGAAATGGGGACCACGTTCATTTACTGGTCAAATTGCACCAGTGTTGCAGTGGGAATATCATGGACTTGGGAGCGTCTCACTATTGGGTGGCCAGTAGTCACCTGTTCACTTGTACTTTGGATATCAAGTTCAGGAATGTTTGGGGCACTAGTACTTTCTTGTACGGTTCTTGTTGCTGTAGCGTTGGCCCTGTCAATTTCTGTTGTGGCGCATTGGGGTGAGACTGATGCTTTGTAGGGCTTGATGTCTTGGGAATGGTACCAAACCAACTTCCCTTGTAGTTTGACTGCTCTCTCTGTGACCACCTCGACAGTGTGGGGACCTGTGAAACGAGGCACATTCCTGCGTCTCGTAAAGTTTTTTTAGCAGAACTTGGTCCCCTATTTTAATAGGCTGTTCTTTGTGTATCTCTGGAGTATTGTCCTCTACTTGTATGCTGTCTTCTGACCTCCCCTGTGTCTGTTGTATCTGGCGAGGGATTAAAGAAGTGCTAGAACCAAGTAAATTCACATATTCATACATTTAATTTCCAAAAACTTTAGATGCCGATTCGGAATCTTTGATGGCCCTACTGTGTGGAGCTAAAGGGAGATGCATATAGCGTCCTGTTACCACCTTGTGGGGTGTTAAATGGTGGTCGGACCCAGGTTTGTTTCATAATTCGAACAGGGCTAAGGGCAGGCAGTGTAACAAATTATTTTGGGTGTTTTGTTGGGTTTGGCTATGCTCTCCTTCAGGAGGCCGTTCAGGCATTCACAAAGCCCATTAGCTTGTGGGTGGTAGGCACATGCAAATGTATGTTTTATTCCTAGCAGGGCCGTTATGTGTTGGAAAATTTCATTGGCGAAGTGAGGGCTGTTGTCAGACCGCAGGAGCTCACATACTCCCCATCTTGGAAATTCTTCTTGGACCAGGAATTTGGGGGCTCTGAGGGCGTCGGAATGGGAACATGGCCCAACCTCTATCCATCTTGAGAAGGGACAGACCACCACCACCACCATCATGTAGCAGTAACCTTGACATCCTTGGATCATGTCCACGTAGTCAACGTGAAGGTGTCTGGGGACCGTTCCTCTTACAACTCTTAATGTGTGTCCGGCAGTGAACTGCTGGCACGTCATTGCTGATGAAATTTGCAACGTGTGCATTTAGGTCGGGACCGAACCATGATTCTCCAATGTGTGTTGCAATGACCGCTTTCCCTGTGTGTGTGGGATGATTCAGTTGTGTTAGTGCTGTTTTTAATAATGCAAGAGGCATCACTACCTTCCCTGTATTATTTTATCGCTATAGGGCATCAGTAAGGGGCATTGAACACCCTCTTTTTACCCAGAGCTCCTTTTCATTCATTGGTGAAGCTGCCTGTAGTTGCATTATCTGTGTTTCTGGTAGGTAATTGTATCCCTCTTTCATCAACATTTGTCTCGCACCTCCCCCTTTTTCTTTTAAATCCCACACTTCTCCAAAATATGATGCACACTTTGCGTGATAGTCCCCCTTTGAGATGGGGTCCTCCCCATTAGAATGTGATTGGCACTTCACTAATGCTAGTTCCACTGGATATGTTACAACCTCTATTAGCTCTCCTAATAGTAATGCATGCTGTACAGGTGTCCCATCTGCTCTCCTGAACCCTCTTCTCAGCCATCTTGCTAGCCCTGAATGTACTGTTGACGTTACATAGGCGCTATCTGAGTAAATTGTTACCCTCTTTCCTTCACACTCCCGTAGGGCTAGTATCAGTGCCACTAATTCTACTGCCTGTGCTGAATACTGTGGAGGTAATCTGACACTCGTCACTACTTTGCTTGTCCAGTCCTCCTTCAATCTGACCACCGCTGCTCCTGTTCTCCTGATGCCATCACCTTGATTCCCCCCCCCCCCAAGTGTGTCTTCCTCTACCATCCGTGTTTCTGTGTAAAACTCTATGCTTTCAGTGCAGTCGTGAGCCCATTCTCCAGGTTGGTGGATATCTGCCAAGAACTGTGCTGGATTTACATTTTTGCACCTTACTATCTTTAATTCTGGCCTTGATGGGGATATTTTCATACCCAGTTGCTCTTTGTGTTGTCAGTGTGCTTTTGGGCTTGTGCAGTATCGCGAAGAGGGCATGTTCCACAAAGTGTTGTGGAGCACCACATAGTTATTGGTAAAGATTTTTACACTGCAAAGGCTGCAGCAGCCAAGTGCTGTTCGCACAGGAAATGCCCTTTCATCACTGGATCAAGTTGCCCGCTGTAATATGCTATTGGCTGGTGACCCATGCTAGTTTTTTGTGTCAGAACTGCTTTCATGACCACGCCGTCTGAGTGTAAAAACAGGAAGAATTCCTTTTTATAGTCTGGGGTCCCTAGAACTGGAGCTGTAGATACCTAGTGGCCTTTCTTTCCCTCTGTGCTTCCTTCAGTGCTGTAAGAAGAGGACATGTGTATGTGCTGTAGTCAAAGACCCATGCTATGAAATAATTGCATAACCTGAGGAACTGCTGCAGCTCCCTTATTGTTTTAGGTTGCCGTGTGTTAAGTATAGTCTGTGCTCTTTTTGGCGCTATGTGTCTGCCGTTTTGGGATATCAACTGTCCAATGTACAGTACTTCCTTTTGGCAGTACTGTAGTTTGGTCTTGTCTACCTTGTACCCTTTTTCTGCCAGCACAGTGAGCATGTGCACAGTCTTTCCTGCATTCTTCCTTAGTGGTGCTGCAGATAAGGATATCATCTATATACTGTAAGTGTTTTCTGTCTGGACATTATTTAAGTCCATCTGTATTACTGTTAAAGATGGATGGTGGCTCGCAGTACCCTTGTGGGAGTCTAGTGTGTTTCCATTTCTTGTTGCGATGCATGCAACTTGTCAAATCTTGTGAATCTGGGTGCAAGGGAATTGAGAAGAACGTGTTCTTGAGATCAATAACAGTGAAACATGTTATTTCAGCTGGGATGCCACATAGGATTGTGGCAGGGTGTGCTGCAACGGGCTACTCTTCTTCTACAATGTTGTTAAGTGGGTGTAAATCCTGAATGAAACACCATGACCCCCCCTCCCCCCTGTTCGCCTTGCAAACAGGGTACACAGCAGTATTATTGCATGATGATTCTGATGGTACTATGATGCCTCTGTCAATGAAGGCACGGATAGTTTCATAAATGCCTTAGTCGGGGGGTATTGTTTGACCCTTGGTAGAATTGCTCCGTGTTTTAGATTTATCTTCACTCCCCCTAGGCTTTTTATGCACCCCACATCATAGGGACTTGTTGTCCATAATGTGTCGGGTACTTTTGCTAGGTCCTCTTCGCAGAAGGGAGGTTGTGCTTCTAAGGCCATGTGCATTTTCTGTGCTACTTCTCTATATATTATACGCAACCAGACGTCCACACTCCTCCCCAATATCATCTCTGCTTCCCCTTTGTTTGTTGAAAACCGTTCCTAATCTGATATCTGTTTTAACCGGCACCCTTCTGCTACTGCAATTATCGCCCTCCATCCCTTTCCCTCGTCATCCAGTGCATGTACAGCAACCCAATCCTCTCTTGCGACAATCCCCCCGATGTCAATTGACCCAACTTCTCCCTCTGTTTCATCCGCTGGTGGCTCTGGCCTGACGAGCTACTCATCTGGCCTTCTCCATACCCTTCCTGCAATGCCGGGTACCATGCGAGGGCCATGCCTGTCCTGTACTGGAACATTTCTGGGTGAACTGGCTCCCCCCTCTGTACCGTTTTTCCGCAAAATGCCTGAAGGATCTTTCAAGCAGTGAGCATGTATATCCCTGGTGTGGAGCATACTATGCCTTTGTCTGTGAATGAGATTGTCATGTTTAGTCTTCTCATTATGTTGCGTCCCAATAGGTTTACAGGTGCTTGTTTGAAGTAAAGTAGTGGTAAGGATAAGTCATGACCTCCTAAAGATGAGGAGATGTTATCAGTAAAGAGAACCACTTCTCGAGCCCCAGAGAATCCTTGAGTGGTCGTGGTATCGCCTCACAACGCAAATGTCCCCTCCCGTATACATGACCTAGTCGCCTCAGTGTCAACAAGAATGGAAAAATGTTTGTCAGCTATTGCCACCCTTATGCGAGGTTCCTCCGCAGGATTGGGTGTGACCGACAGGATGTGACACAACAAGTTCGTCTGTGGGCTGTCCTATTGTGGGTACAGTGACTGTCCATTCCCTGTTTATGGGTTGTGCCCCACTATGGTCACCCCGCCCATCCTTGTCACTGGTACGGTTGCCATCGTGTCCATGGGTTCTGGTGAATGGTCCTGTATCTGAGTTAGCTGTTGTGCTGCTTGCAACTGCTGTGGTAGTTGTGCTGTCATCTGTGGTGTCGCTTGTTGGGGTATTATTTGCTGTTGTATGCTCTGTGTCTGTCCTTGCTGCTGCATGTCTTGAGGGTAATAACCATCTTGCCCTCCTTGGTACCCTTGCTGCCATTGCTCCCCCCATGCTTGTTGCATCCCCCTTTGTCTGCATGTATGAGAAATGTGACCTAACATCGCATGTTCAGCACTGCGGCGGCTCCCTTGCTTGCCATGGTAACCTCCTCCTCCGTCCTCTGGGCCCTGTGACATTTGCTGCGCGTATCCCCTAAACCCACCCCCCCCCCCTCATGGGTTTGTGTGATTGCGGCCCAAAACCCTGTCCTCCTTGGAACCCTCTCCTGCCACGATAGTTTTGTTGGTATCCGCACCTTCCCATGTATCTTCCTCCTATTGGCGGTGCATACTGTTGCATGGTGCTGTACTGTGGTTGCTGTTGAACCTGAGGCTAAGGTTGGGAGGTCACTGTTTGCATTTGTGGGCCGGGCCTGTCAGCAATGCTCCTTCTAGTGCATATTTTGACAGTTTCTTTTGAACCAGTTTTGCCTCATCTGCCTTCTTTTCTTCTGCCTTTTTGCTTTACCTTTTCTTGCCATAGCCTACAATGGTACACTATGGTGAGTTGTATTTAGGTCACTCTTCCGCCTCCATCCCCACCAATTATTTCAAATTTTTCTGTACTGGTTCTGGTAGTCCTTGCATGAAGATATGATAAAAGATTGCTATCGTTTTATCCCACGGCTCTCGAGTTTCAAGGCGCCAACGCTCTTGAATCTCTTGAATATAATTAGCGGGATCCTCATTGTCATGCCCCTATGTCTGACGTGTCGGGGTACTGTGTCCGCGGTGCCTGCCATACTGCTGCCCTGCAGTTGGCAAATGGTGATCCGTCGTGCTCTGTGTTTTGTGTAGTCACCCCTGGAATCCCCGCTCTCTTCCAAATGTTGTCTGCTGCATTACCCAAGATTGAAACCAGTAAACCTTATACGTCGCCCACCGCCAGCCTGTATTCCGCCGTCATTTTTTCCATCTCGTGAATCCATTTCCCAGCTCCTCCACTTAATGAGGGTAGCCTGCACTTAATATTCTCTATCTGTGTGCTTCCAGGGTACGTACTGTGGTCATTGTGATCGTACCCACCGCTCTAATACCGGCATCTGTGAGTAGGCAGCCTGTTTTTCAGGTGTCCGCCTGTACTGTCTTATCTGAATGGGCCCTCTCTCGTCCCCAAGTTCTGTAGCTATGTCTATGGGCTATATTGCGTGTGTCTGTTGTGGTACGTATTGTGACCCCTGCCAGCGCTCCCAACTCCTGCAGGCACAAGTGTCCTCTGTTTTGTACGATCGTGGCCCCGTCTCACCTGCGCCCTGGGAGGTCCCTAAACCTGGTGTTGTATGGTGTCTGTGGGGCTACCCCTTCTGTTATGTTTTGAGTTGGTTTGCCTGTGTCCTGTCCTCCACCCCTCTGTTCTTGGGACCTGCACTCCCATGATGTCCCTTCCCTCGTTCGTGTTAGATAGAGTTTACTGGCCCTCTCCCTCTCTCCGTCACCGTCGCTACTGTCTTCGTTCAGCTCCTCGTCCATATCGTTGGAAAATCCATTAGAAAAACGTAATCTGCATGTGATTGGGTAGTGTACTGTTACTGTGTTAAGATCATTTGTCCGTTAATTTACACATATTCTACCCCTCCCGTACTCTCATGTGTGCGATGCCACTTAGTGCTCTACTTACCTTAAGTGTATTTGCACTACCTACGGGGCTTCCCTTAGACATGTTTGCATTTTCTTGTCCTCTCCGTTCTTCTTCATCTCTCCTTTTCCTTTCTAACTCTGCTTTTATTGCTTCAGTAGCCCTTTTAATTGCCCGCTCATCCTCGTTTTCCTGATCACGTTCTCTTACCATCCTTGCCAACCTTAACTCCTTAAACCTCTTCTCCTCATACCTACATGCTGCTTGTAATAGTATTTTCTTTTTCCATAGTGCCATCTCCCTCTCCTTCTCCCATGCTCTCTATTGCCTCTACCTCCTTCTCCATCTCTCTGCTTGCCTCTCCTCCCTCGTGTTTCACTCCATTAAGTCTCTCCCCTCCCTCTCCAACAGTTGCACACGCTCCTTTCGACCCTTGTCCTATAATTCCAGTTCTTTCTCTATTCCCCCTCTTCCGCTGCCTGTCTGCCTCCTCTATTTTCGCTTCCTCGTCTCCCTGCAATTGCTCCTCCTCTTCTACCTGCATTGCCCTTCCTCTGCAACCGTGTCCCAGCTCCAAGCCTTCTATTGTCCTTGTTGCACCTTCCGCCTCCCCTGTGGTGACCCCTTTTAACTTCAAGAGTATCTGTGCCGCTACCCGCTCTTCTGCGCCTGTTCCTGCAAATTCTGTCTTTGCATGCCTCATCCCTTGCTCGTCGAGGTCGGGGCTGTCAGCGGCCTCACTCGTGCCTTGCTGTCGCTCGCTTTGGGCATATGGGTGCGGTTCTTATATGTAGGGTTTGAGTATCCTTCTGCTGCTCTTAACGGATTTATGCCCTGCTCCTCCTCCTCTGTCATCGGATGTTACTCTAGGCAGTGCGGGAGGCGGAGCGGGGGTGTCTGCTCCCTCCTCCTTCACCTCCTGTAAGCTCATCATCCATGGCCTGTCCTCCTGCAACATACACCACAGTTTGAATTTCTTCATAAGGTTAGCTAATTTCTGTTCCTTTTTGTATGTGCTCTGCAAGTGGGTCAGTAGTGATTGCAGCACGTCCTTGGAGAAACTGCTGTTAGGCGGCCATGTAAGGGGGCAGTGTCTTGCACAGGTGCTGGATGGGAGTCACCGCCCCCTTGTACATAACGCCCACACTTCCGTGCTAATACATACCAATGTCGTGTTTTACCTGACCTCTATTTGAGGATTTTGATACTCCGCTGTCACAGGAAAAAGGTTAGGTGATAACAGTATTGTATGACTTTTTGCTGTTTACGAGCCTCTGCGGCTCTGTACCTTACGCGGCGTACTCTGTGTACCAGCCCACCTTCACCAGAGCTGCCGTTCTCTGGCAAACCACCGCAATCATGCGCATGCGTCTACCATGCACCGCTACTGGTTCACCTGTCTACCAATCCAAATGCTGTACTGCTAATCCTTCACCGTTTACACCACACCGTCCTATGCACCAACCTATGGGTGACGTCACCAAGCACAAATTTAGCACATGAGACACTTTGTGCGTGCACAGAACAATGACCCTTTGCTTCAAACGCACATCAATAAACCGCAAAGATCCCAAACCCCCACAGCTGTCTTCCCACCTCCCAGGAGTGGAGTATGCTCGTCAACTCTTATATGAATAAACTGCACCCACCACGTCGCTTAAAGTCTGATACGCCCCTCACCAGGGAGACTTAACCAGTTAATGCACCTTTCGCAATCTTGGGTGTCGCATACACAAATTACGCGGACGACACCCAAGTTCTCATTACGTTGTCAGGATGCTACGAAGAACACTCTAAATTGATTAATGACATCTATTTGGAGATCCAGGCATGGATGGCAGACCAAGGTCTGTCTCAATGATGATCAGACTGAGCTCCGGATCGTAGGATCCCAAATACGCCTCAACAATCTTGACCTGCGATACTACTCCTTCAGCATTGACGGAAACTCGATCAAAGTTGCCAAGGAAATCAAAACCTTGGGCGTCTACCTAGACGCCACACTATCACTCAAGAAACAAGTGAGTGCCACTGCCTCTTCCACCGCCTACACTAACAAGCTGATCAACGCTTGTAAGTCATTTCTATCTCCCAACAGTTGCATTACGCTAGCCAGGGCCCTAATACTCTCCAGAATCGACTTCTGCAACACTGTCTTCCTAGGCTCCTCTGAAAGGAACCTTAACAGACTTCAGGTCTTACAAAACAGCGCCCTGAGATCTGCACTTAATATCCATGGATCCAACCACATCACTAGATTCAGACGGGATGCCCACTGGCCCCCCGTGCATGATAGAATTGCTCTCCGCACACTAGTCATTACCCACAAATGCCTGACCAACTCTGACCCTACATACCTCTCAGAATGTCATGATGCCTACCTGTAAGGAGCCAGGTCCGACCCAGCAACCCCAGAGGCAGGCATCATTTCCCCCAGGGAAGTGCCAGCGGGCCCAAGCTGGGGCCCTTTGGACACAGTCCTGGCGCCTTAGGCGCCAGGCTCATGTTGGACCCCTGTCCTGGCGCCTTAGGCGCCAGGCTCATAAAGCTAGACATGTGTTCAAGTGTTTTAAGGTGCACCTACCTGATGCAGACCATGCTGCTACATCCAGGCCCTCTTGAGGCCTGAATGGAACTACTTTACCTGTGGACCTACTTTCCCCTGGGTGTGGTCGGGGAAGGATACATACCTGATCGGTGGAAGGATACATACCTGGAACTTCTTCCAAAGCTATTTAAACCATGCCCGATCAGCAACTCACGCTTCGCGTTGTTCTGCTCCTCGCAGCTGGACGCTCCCCGTGTCAGCTCCTGCATCTGGACTTCAGCCACGCCTGTCAGCATCCTGGGTCACCTGCTAAGAGAGAATTGGAGAGAAAGAAGACCTTACCTGCTAAAGCTGCATCACGGAGACTTCACACCGACGATCCTGAAAGGGAAGACATCATTTTAAAAGCATTTCGCTTCGATCGCTGCAGTGCTGCATTTCACTCACCTTTCCTGGGCACCTCCATCTTCAGCAGCGATCATCCGGATCCGCAGCCACTTCCCAGAGCCTAGAGAGAAAAAGACAAGAACACAAGGTGAGAGAAGGAAGGGAATAGGAAAAGCTCAGTTTCCTTCTAAGACTTACCTGTTGGGTCATTCCCATTTCATTTCGGGTCCTGCCGCTTCCTGGCATTCCGGACCCCGGCCCCTATGGGGAAAAAAGACATAAGCGATTAGCGCTTGCTGCAATAAGACATTGAACATTATTATAAGGCTTGAACTTTTGAACTTGCTACAGAACTCTTACAGCGCCTTACCTGAATAGTCAAGCTTATTTGAACTCCCATCAAACCTCAATCCAGTGAAGTAACTGGGTTTCAACGCGCCCCTGCATCAGAAGCAGGATGAAGAACTCATCCTTCCAGACCCTAAGGTGAGACTTCACAGGGAATCGAGGAAGGGTATCGTGGAGGGCTGGAAGGGAGTGGGAGGCTTGAGCATTATTCCGTCAGTAGGTAATACTCCCTTTTCATGCACAGGGGAATATTCCTGCGAGCCAGTGAGCCCATCTTCAGAGTCCTGCGCTTCACCATAGAAGAAGCATCAGCACTCGAAGCCAGACCTGCGCCTCTGTGGGAATCAGGTGAGCGTGACAGACAGATTTGCCAAGCATCAGTCAGACCTATCAGAGCTCAGTACTTGCACTGCCTTACTATCCCAAGATTCAAACTCAAAAGAGCGGGAGGGGTGAGTTTCCCGGTTCGGGCGGCCAAATCATGGAATGCCCTCCCACTCACAATCGAAATGGAACCCTCCTTTTGGACCTTTAGAGCCAAAGTAAAAAGTTGGCTCTTCAACAAGAAACACTAACGGCCATCCATCATGAACGGCTACATACTCTGCGTGCTGCTCAACCCGTCTGTCTGCATTGTAGGGGAACTTTGTCAACCTGCCACTGTCGCCTAAACTGTAACCTCTACCGACTCCACTACTGCTTTGCCTCAACCTCGACCACACTGTAACTACTGGTCGCTTGCACTTTGTTTTTGTTTTATTTTCTTGCCCTGTTTTGTATTCCTGTAACACTTCTTAAGTTCTTGCACCCAGCTACCCCAGGGTTCGGTGCGCGTTACAAATAAATAAACTAAACTGAAATAAACATTCACTGTCCGCGTCTATCGAGTGACCAATCCCTACTTAATACAGGAACATGTTGCCTCGCAACCTGAACGCTCAAACATAGAAAAGGGACTTCTACCCCCGCTCCGGTCCCTACCCCCATGCACGTGCTACCACAGTTTCAATATCAACACTTATCCCAATTTACATCTCCCCCGTCCTATCTACACAACCCCACCCAAAAGGAATGCATTGCTGATTGCGCGGACCTCACTTACTTTTGTTCAGCGTCTGCTGGTGCAGCTCGGCTGCTGGCTCCCTATTATCCGCTCGCCACGGCCCCTCTGGACTGCGTGGACACCTCGCCGACCGCAGGCCGGATAATTTTGAAGTCGACTCCTGACAACCAAGCTCCATTTGCACTGTCTGGTTGTCTCGCAATTCCCGCGAGGGTCCTGCAGTCCTCCAAGGTCAGACGGCTAAGGAGACGGTCCCTGGCCGGGCTGACGTGACGTACAAACGATCACAGCAGTGCCTCCAACTTGTTAGGGGGACCCCCAGGCAGGCAGAGCCGTGCTAGGAGTCTGCAGACACCCAGCTCACAGCTCACGGAAGGCCCTAACTCCTTCCCTTGTCCCAAAGAAGTTGATGTCCACACAAGTAGCAAAATCTCACTGCAGTTTTATTACAGACAACAAAACACACAGAGGTTTTATGAATGGAGCGAAGCCTAGGCACATCTCGCTGCATTGAGGCTCGCTGGCCAGTTTTCTTACATTGTGACATTACAATCGGCGTCACTAGTTGGGTGCTTTCTAAAACCTATTGCCGCTCAGGCTAGGTCGCTGAGTGGTAGTCCCCATATGGGACCCTATAGAGAAGTGATGTGAGTGGATGAGGCTGTGTCAGGTGGTACGCTTGGATCATCCCTAGAAAGTTACATGAAATTTGTTTACAGTGAGCGGACCCTGTGATTGGTCAGTGACCCCCGCCATTTGCCCCTAGGCCCAAGGGTTCTGATTGGCCAGGCCGCGGTCCCCCAAGCCTGGGACAAACTCTGTTCCCAGCCCGCGAGACACCTATTTGTAATACATGCATACTATGTGTCAGTGAGGTGCAACTGTGTGTCAGCGTTTTACAGTAGTGTGTAGAAGACTAATGCCATGAGAGCATTCCATTCCCAGCGTATAGAGTAGCTGGAGAGTAGCAAATTAGTTGCAAACCATTGTCTGGTCGTGGGACGGTTGCTCTTACCCAGCCTCCGAATCCTGGCCCAGTATCAGCTTGGCCGAGTCATGTGTTTGGAGACCACTCTTGCGAGCTCAATTGCTTTGAATTAGTCTGTATTTTGCAGGGAATATTCCTTGCTGCAGCCAGTGTCACCTTGGCTCTGCATGTGGAATGTCGTTTGCAACATTGTGGCCTTGGCAGTGCCGTCGCTGTTCTGCTTGCACAGCATCTTGTGGGCTTGAGGTTTCTCGAAGATGATCATGGCCTACTGGATTTCCTAAGGCCTAGTTTGGTTTCTAGAATGTGTTTTCTATAGTGTCCATAGGTTAGTCCATCATGGCTCCCAGGTCCCATGAGTGCTCCTGTCATGCCATAGGGTTAGTTGCATGTAAGCGTCTGCAAGCATGTACACAAGCTCTTCTGGTGTCTTGCGTTACTGCAATAAGCCTAAGTGGCAAATTAATAAACGTGCAGACAGAATGTATATGTCACTGTCCTCTAACTCATAGACCTGTATGTGTGTGTTCTCTGTGTAGGTTGGGTGTGTGAGTGTCCCAAATGTGCGGATTGCACGTGTGCTTCCTGTCTAACGTGGCTATGTCGTCGTGATGTCTCTAACGACTTAAGGCAGGACTTCTTGGTGCTTTAGTCGATTCGGTCCATGTAGCCGGTTCCAGTTGTGTGTCTTCATTCACTCTGGGTAGAGTTCGTATTGCTGCAGGGTTGTAAGGTCTGCTGACAGGATATCTTTCGTGGTAGTTGTCCACCATCGTGGGAGCAGTGGGAATTGCTGTGAGCTCGTATGATCGACGGCCATGTTGTTGTTGGTGCTTCTTCCGGTTGGGGTGTCTTTCGGGGCCAAAGGTATACTCCGATTTTCCCTTTTCAATATAGCACACCAAGATTTACTTTCTCAGTGAACTGAGGTTAGTGCAACAGAAGCATATCTAGAGGGAAGCAAGCAGAATCATTAAGCAGATAGCGGTCCTAGCAGGAGCTCCCCTTTTTTGGACACATTAATTTTGAAGTCACTGCCTCTTATCCAATAACTGACCATTTCAACATTGGAGGAAAGTTTGGAAAGGTCTTGAAGGGCCATTATCAAGCACAGCGTCTTGCCTCTGCTTTGTACCTGTTGTTTGACGAGACTGTTCCAGGATGATGGCAAGAGTTGTAAAGGCCAGGCAGGAGTTGGTGGTTTGTTAGGCAGAAACCTGTGCAGTTCCCTTAGGGACCACTGCAAAAGGCTTAAGACTACAGGTGTTGGCAGTAAACCCAATTGGTAGCAGTCTGTACCACCCAGATTTACTTGGTAGCTATGGCTGAGCAGTCAGACTTCTCAAGAAGAGTTAGGCAGTATATAGAGTATACACATTAGGTACAAACATATAGTAGCACAAGCTAACACTGACCAGAGCTTTAGTATAAAAGTATATAATTATTTATTTAAAAACACACTTATAAAAATACACTGGCACTAATATGTCAAGCAAGTTAAAACACAGTCACTAGGAATATATACACCTCCCTGATTAATTATTCGACAAGTGTTAGGAAAAGAACACCACTTATTATCAATGCAGAGGTGAGCGCTTAACCAAGATGGCACTCCAATAATTATTTAAAAAGGGAGGGAAAAGGCAGAATTAGGAAAGCACACAGTACCAACACTTTTAAAAGAACCACAGCAAGTCAAGAAAGGCAGAGTCTACTGTAGAGCAAGAAAGTTCATAGGCCGGGCCCACTCTTGGAGAGCAAGGCGGAATGTGCCCAAGATCACACAGTCGAAGTACACTTTAAAGGTCTTTGCAGATAGTTCAAAAGGAGTTGGATCAGTTCAGAAAAGTTAGTTAACAGGTCCCAGGTCACCCCAGGATAGAGAATCAAGGATTTACGGGACACCTTGAACAGTCTGTTGCAAGGGAGACCAGGCGGGACACGGTACCTGAAATGGGGAGAAAGCTCTAGCGGGGGCAGTTGTTCCTGGCAGCGGGTGCAAGTCAGTGCTTCGTCCAGGGGAAGAGAAGATCTCAACGTGGAGGAAAGCTGGAGGTCGTTGCACTGCCACGGAAGAAGCCAGCCGCGGAGTTTCCCGGGTAAAAGGTAATACCCTTTTATTCGCGGTAGTGGTGAAGCGTGGCTATCCGGCCGCTGGGGTGCTTGGCACGGGCGATTCGACTACGAGACGATCCAGGAAGGCGAAAAGAGGGCAAACTGGTTAACCCCACCAGTTCAAAGGAAGAAGACTCTCCAGGAAGAAGATCTTCTCTGTCGTTGGGAAGTGGTGAGTCGGTTCAGCAGGGCTCCACCGGTGGTGTTGTCCTTGCAGGTCAGCTCAGCTTCTCCCTCTTTGGATTCTTTAGGTCCTGTGGCGACTTCTGAAATTCCAGTCCCCAAAGCCCTGCTTTTATGCAGAAAAACCCCCATTCACCAGTCCTAGCTGTCACTCAAATATGCTAAGTGGTGAGCCGGGAGGCTCACCACTGGGCCAATCACACGAGTGCGACTTGAGTTGCCGAGGCAACTCAGTCCAGGGTGCCTATTCCCTCCTCCCACACATCCTGTAGACCCAGACAGAGTGGCACCACTTTTGGAGGCTTCTGTGTAGAAGCCTGCCAAAAGTGGAACAAAGGGCTCGACTTGGGTTGGAGTTACAGAGGCGAACACAAACGCCATTTTAAAACCGAGTCCTGGCAAAAAGACCCAACCGGGGAATAAATATTAAATAAATAACCCGGCGGTATCTTTAACATTGCACCAAAAAAGTGGTGCGTTTAAAATGAATGGGAAAATCCCATAGGAAATATTCCAGTGGAATATTTTGCGTGGTAACCACTGCCACCAGCCAGAAACTCGACGAGGGGGGACTGCACAGTGCCACCTCGAAAAACAGACCCAGGGTCAATCTAATTACCCCTACCAGGACTTCCACAATATGATGGCTTGTACTGGTTCTGTTCACAATTTAAGACTGGTGAAGTCAATGGTGACTTTACTTGCCCTGGGAGACAGTAGTCAGTCCCAGGGTATGGAGTCTATGTTTGGGGGCCACTGAGGGTGCTGTGTAACACACATCCCAAAAACACATGAAACCCTATGGAGTAAAAGG
Organism: Ambystoma mexicanum; assembly: GCF_040938575.1. Lineage (NCBI taxonomy): Eukaryota > Metazoa > Chordata > Amphibia > Caudata > Ambystomatidae > Ambystoma > Ambystoma mexicanum. The sequence continues at coordinate 878,158,045 of NC_090924.1, read as the reverse complement.
CCCCATAGCCCATAAAACACATTACAAAGTCAAAGGACATTCTCAAATCATGCCTAAGAGTGGGAGAAAAAGTCTCGCTCTTAGCAGGAGAAAAAAAATAAAGCCCAAAAATCCAGCAAAGCTGCTGGGGGACTCACTAGGTTTGGGAAATTAGCCTAAACAGTTGTTCAGGTGAATGCTGGGAACAAACCTCCGGTACCGCTGCCCCCCCGCATCTCTGTAATGCAACACAATGAGTACCCGGAAATCCACACTCTGCACCATGTTATAGCGTTCCCTGATTTCTTTGGCGCAGGGACAGTGCAAGCAGCCAGATGATGACTATGTCTCATATAATGAAAGGCTAGAAGGCAGTAGTCCCAAGGACTGACTTGTGGCACACTGCCACAAAGTCAAAGAGAAAATGTTGGAAGGGTGGTAGGCATCCAAGAAAGGACTGGCAGTTGGTAGGCAGGTAGTAGTAGATGGCAGTAGGCAGGTAGGTAGACAAAGAAGGACTGAAGATGGCAGGTGGAGGGTCAGAAAAGGCAAAAAAAGAGGCAGCCAAGCATTTGAGTCAGACTGGCAGCAGGGAAGGACAAGGGTGCAAGAAAGCAGGCATTGAAAACTGGAGAAACCAAGAAGCGGACAGACAAAAGTGTAGGGCCAAGGAACAGGTAAAGGAGCAGTAAGATGCCCGGAATGCTTCCAGCCAGCGGTTTAAATGGAACGCTGGCATGGAAAGTAGGCTCCATGGCCCTGGGTGCATTGCTTTCCACACTGCGCCTGCCCAGACGTGAGACACTGGACCCCACGCCTGTGCCTTGCCTGAATAACGGCAGAGGCCATGGACAGTGGAAGATATTGGAGGACACCCATCCCGTTCACCACAATGAGGGGAGGGTTGAAAGGGGCTCAGTTGGAAACATTGTTCCCTCCCTGTCAAAAAAGAACAGAATGTCTCCAGAGGAGCACAACCTTTCCTTAACTGTTAAGATTGATTTCTAGAATCTGGCTGCTGGACAGATTTTACGAGGCCACCCTAGTTATCATGAACGGGGAACTCCGAGTTTAGTCAAAACCCAATCAACGTAGCAATGGAGAGCAGTCAAGGCTAGTCTCGGGAGAGTGAGTGCAGTCAGGGGCCCCCAATGAGTCCACACAATATAATACACAACAGACGGGTAAGTATAAAAATAGTTATTTGTTCTAGGCCTACAACACATACTGATAAATGAAACTAATTGGTAATATTATCACACAATACTTCTTTGATTTAAATAAATACGTTCATATATGCATTAAAATGACAAATTCAGGGGGCGTGGCCTGGAGCGGCATTTAGCATTTAATCAACCCCTAGCGAACGGATCGACTGATGGAGCTATGGCAAGCTGATATACTGGGGCACTCGCCGATGTGCAGTAAGGCTCCATTATTCCCCGATTAAGCACTGAAATGGATCGAATTCCCCCGCGCTCGTAGTCCGGCAGCAACGTTTTCAAGATGGCGGAAGCGACCTGCTGAGGAGGTGGAGGTGGAGCCGTGAGGAGAGATTCCTCACCCCGTCACTGGCGAAGATTTCCAGGGTACTGACGCGGACGGAGCCGTGAAAACGAAGGGCTCCCCTCTCCGTGGCTAACCAGCGAGCAGCGTCGGAGCCAGATCCGAACCAAGGACTGGAGGAACCGCGACATCCGAGAGCAGCGACAAAAGAGAGGTGAGCTTATCCCCCATAAGCATCGGCCCCGCGGAGTGAGCGAAGCGCTCGGCCCCCCGAGGCGCTCACTAAGGGCCCTGAGGCCTTGCTCTAAACTCGGCCCAACGGGGGTGAATCACCTGAGTCCCTGATAAGTAGCTGAACTCCGGCTTCCCCTCCCCCAACACCATTCCAGCTACGACAGAGGAACCCGGACACGCGGCCATAGAAGCCTGAACCTCGATCCTCCGTTAGCCCAGCCACCTAGCGAATTCCTGGGGCACCCCTGCCCACCGTCACCCTGATATCCCGGACCTCAGCCCAGTGTAGAGCCTGAAACGGCAGCTCCCCGGCGGGCAGTCCCCTACCCTTTGCGACCCATCCGGAAAAGGAACCCCAGGGTCATTGTACTGGCAAGATGTCGAAGCCCGCTAAAACACCCAAGTCCTCGGACATTTCCACCATGCTCCTAGCGCCGGATAAGGCAAAGAAGCCGGACCTTCCCCCTAGGCTCACCCCACAGAAGGCCCCGGAAGAACAAACTAAGCTAGCCACCAAAGATGACATCGTGGCCTTCATGCGAGACATCAAAGCTGAGTTTAGATCCTGCATGACCAAGCTCACCACACGTCTAGAACAGACAGACCAACGACTCACAGAAGCTGAACAGAGGCTAGGAGAAGTCGAGGACTTAACCCAGAGCCATGACGCAACGCTAATAGAAATGCGACGCGAGATTCAAGCGCTCCAGACTAGAAGCAAAGTGCTCGAATTTAAGCAGGAGGACCTGGAGAATAGGGCATGATGGAATAACCTGCGCATCCGAGGGGTCCCGTCATCTGTCCAAGACAAAGAACTACAAGAATATATAAGTAATTTTTTCCAGGCCCTTCTCCCGCTCACGGACAAAGCTCAACTCGTCCTGGACCGAACCCACAGATTGCGCCCGAGACGAGGAGTAGACTCAGATGGCCCCCCCGGATGTAATCACTAGAGTCCATTTCTACGCCACCAAAGAGGCCATCTCGGCGATAAGCCGCACCAAGGACGAGCTCTCATTCATGGGTACCCCACTTCAGATATTCCAGGATCTCTCCCTGATGACCCTTCAGAAAAGAAGACCCCTCAAGCCCTTGAAAGCCAGCAGATCCGCTACCGATGGCTGTTCCCTTCCACTCTCCAATTCACATACCAGGGAACCGTGCGCAAAATCAGCCATCTTGAGGACGCAAAATCCATCTTGCATCCAAACTCCCCGGAGGCCTCGCTCTTCTCCAGTCCTCATCTCCCGCCAGAAGAACCGGACCAATCACCCCAAAGACAGCAACAACAATCCTGGTCTAAAGCACAGAGACGCCGGAAGATATGATGATCCAGTCATACCCCTTTATCGTGATCTAGCGGATCCCGAAACTAAAGCGGAACATAACTATGCCGCGGGCCCCGAGCGGCCTGCACCCCACTCCGAGGAGTATGTCACCAACTCACCCTTGGAGGTGAACCAAGTCCAATGGTTCTACCCCGGCCCTGTTGGCGGGGAAAACAGTTTTGGCCCTGTTGGCCTTGGAGAAGGCCGCAAAGAAAACCCCGGCCCCCCACACACATCCACGTTCACCCTCCCGTTTCAGTTTGCCCTCCCGTTGGAGAGGTTATAAAACAGGACCACCAGAGAACCATATTGTCCCCAAGCTCTTAGATGATGCCTGAAACTCATGACTCCACCCCCCACCCCCTCCACAGAGCCCACCCCAGCCGTCGAGGAAAGCCCACGACCCTCAACCACACCTGAAAGATGAAAGTGAAATTCCTAACCCTCAACGTGAGAGGCTTAAACGGGCCACAGAAGAGGAAATCTATGCTACGGCGTCTACAGAACGAAGAGGCCTCAGTCGTATTCCTTCAAGAAACTCACCCGATTCCAGCAGATTTCACTAGGCTCCGCGACAGAGAATTCCCGTTACAATTCCTGGCATCGAACTGCACCAAAAAAGGTGGAGCAGCTTTACTTATCGCTAAGACACTTAGACCACAAATTTTAGACACTTTGCTTTGCCCAGATGGCCGCTTTGTAGCAGTTAAATGCCAGATCTACGGCCAGCTATACTCCCTTATCTCGATCTACGCCCCGAATGATACAGGAAGAGTTTTACTCAGCTCTGGAAGATGCCCTCCGACCATTCGTGGAGGGTCAACCGATAATAGGGGGAGACTTCAACGGAGCCCCTGACCCAATCAAAGATAAATCTCACCCCCCTGCTCGTAAAGACTTCAGTGTGGCAACAGCTCTGCTTAAACTTTTCCGCTCCTTGGATGTGGTCGACACATGGAGAGTCTTACACCCAGAGGCCTGCGACTACTCTTTCTATTCTTATGTGCACAGAACTTACTCTTGCATCAACCTGCTACTGGCTTCCCCCCCAAGTCCTGGCTTACACCGATGAGGTGACCATAGGTCCCAGAATCTTATCGGATCACGCCCTGGTCATGCTAACATTGAGAGCCCATGACCCTGATCCGCTCCCAAAATGCAAGTGGTCCCTATACGACCCGATCTTGAATGACCTGTCATTAAGGGATGTGGTAGCGAAGGCCATCAAAGACTACTTCAAAGAAAATAAGAGCGAGGACACTTGGGACGCAATGAAAGCGGTTGTGAGAGGGGTCCTAATCTCCCAAAGAGCGGCCTATCACAAAAAGAAGCGCCAGACTCGCCAGATCTTACAGGAGGACTTAGAGAGAGCAGAAGCTATATGTAAAGCAAAAAACTGGACACCCAGAACCCATCGAGCCCTGCAGATAGCTCGGAAGAAGCTAGAAGCACATTACGCTGAGGACACGGCTCAGATTCTTGCCAGAAATAAGCAGAGCTACTACGCTAAAGGGAACAAGGCCAACAAATTTCTGGTGGAAAAACTGGCAAAGACTAGAAAGAGAAATTCTATCCTAGGCCTCTGCGATTCCCAGGGCAGAGTCCAGTTCGCAGAGGGAGATGAGCAACACATCGCAGTCACTCACCTCACAGACACGATGACTGCTTCCCCGAGATCACCCGAAGAGCAGCTCTCGTGCATCCGAGACGCAGCGCTTCCCCAGATCGCCCCTATGGTGCGAGACGAGCTGGAGACCCCGATCATGAGCGAAGAGGTCGACAAGGTCATCAAGTCTCAAACCAAGGGCCCCGGGTCCAGACGGATTCTCGACCCGCTTTTACAAAGTCTTTCGCTCGCAGCTGATGACCCCCCTCACATCGCTCTTTAACTCTTTCGCCACCTCGGGGTCCATCACCTCATCCATGCAGGAATCGATCACGGTTCTCGCCCTGAAACCGGGAAAAAGACCCCAGAGACATCACAGCGTATAGACCCATCTCTCTACTAAACCTGGACGCTAACATTTATTCAAAGGTCTTGGCCAACCGATTAACGAGAGTGCTCCCGGACATCATCGACCCAGACCAGACAGGATTCGTACTGAATAGATCCCCTGCAGACAACGTCCGCAGGGTCCTAAACCTGGTCGAAGTCACTCAACGAGATGCATGTAAATTGGCTGTGCTAGCTTTAGATGCGACTAAAGCCTTTGACAAAGTAGATTGGTCATTCCTCCGAATCACCCTAGAGTCCTTTCACTTTGGACCCACATTTCAGAAACTCGTGTTAGCGAACTACCAATCACCGAAAACCTTGCTCCGCGTTAACAGCTTCTTATCTAACCCGATCCCCTTATCATGCGGCACCAGACAAGGATGCCCCTTGTCTCCCCTGCTCTTCGCCCTGGTTATGGAGCCACTGGCCCAAAGGATCCGACTGAACCCCAGAATCAAAGGCCTCCAAGTAGGCCCCACTCAACATAAAATAGCACTATATGCGGATGATGTGTTATTAACCATATCGGACACCACCCAATCGCTGAGGTCCTCCCTGGCAGAAATTCATCGCTTTGGTAAAGTTTCAGGATTCGCGATAAACTTCGCGAAATCATCGGCCCTGGGGGTGAGACTGGAGCAGGAAGATGAGGATTCTTTCAGAGCCCTCTGCCCGATCCAGCTCAGCGAAAAGTCCATCCCCTACCTAGGAGTACAGATCACAGCCCAACCGGAGGATACCTACCAAGCGAACTTTCAACCACTGTTCAAGACCTTGGAGGAGGACCTCACTCGCTGGCTCTCGCAGGAGATCTCACTACTGGGCCGCATAGCGGCATGTAAAATGAACCTCCTTCCACGCCTGCTTTACACATGTTCGGCCATTCCAGTTTTGATCCCCCGGTCCCCACTATTGCGCCTCCAAAGGAAGGTACTACGCTTCATCTGGAAAGGAAAAAAGTCAAGGATCCCGCTCAAGACAATACTGTGCAATCCGAACTTGCGAGGCCTAGGAGTCCCAGACCTCCAGAAATACCAGATCGCAGCCCAGCTGGCTCACACTGTGGGCTGGACGATAACCTTGAACAGACCTAGATGGGTCGAGATTGAACAATCCCGCTTACCCCTCCCTCTCCGCTTCCTCCTGCACCTTTCCCCCGTCCTGCGAAGAACGTGACCGAACATCCTCTCTTCCACTAGGCAGACTGTAAAAGCATGGGAATGGACTCGTAAACAGAGGGGAATCCCTAGAGGCCTAGGCCCAGCTTCCCCGATATTTCATAACCCAGCGTTCTCCACAGGAACCCACCTAGTGAACTTTAAGAACTGGATCGCCGGCGGGCTCAGCTCCCTAAGCCAGTTTTCTGAGAGGAATCAACCACTCACCTTTGAAAAATGCAAAAACACCTTTGACCTGGTGGAAACAGACAGATTCACATACGTGCAACTGAGGCATTTGTGTTCCCATCCAACAACCCGCAAGGCAGCGACCCGAGATCTAGACCCTACAGAGCTGACAATCGCAGATCCCCCCCACACCGAGGGCACAACTCAGCGATGTACAAGCTGTTACAGACGAATCTCCTGGTCGCTAGAGCAACCTACATGAACCAATGGGAAACCGACCTAGGACACCCAATAGAAGACCAGGTTTGGTCAGACATTTGGTCTAGCACGCGGGCCTCATCCTTCTGCATCACTAATCGGGAGTGTGCCCATAAACTACTTCTAAGGTGGTACTACCCGTCACTTAGACTATACCATATCAACCCAGCCTTGGACCCTCGATGCTGGCGTCGATGCGGCCTACAGGGATTGTTCATCCATATGTGGTGGTCCTGCCCAGTGGTTGCAAACTTCTGGGCCCAATGCATCGCCACCATAGCAGACATAACTGGGATAAAGCGGCCCTTGGAGCCAGAATCAATCCTACTAGGAGCCCCACTTCCAGGCATATACCCAAGATCGGGTAGAAGTGCCACCCTCCTCACTCACCTCCTCCTGGCCGCTAAAATCACAGTGGCATGAACCTGGAAATCGCCGGAGGGACCCCTGCTGATCCTATGGTGGCTAAAACTTTGGGACATCTTTGTCGCAGAAAAGATCACGGCGACAAACAGAGGCCTCCTGCACCGCTTCACGAACATCTGGTCCCCTGTAATAGACTATGACCAGAGCTATCCAGCACTAACTTTTAAGCCACGAGCGGTAGCAAACGCTCTGACGGCAAGGAGCACGAAGATGATGCAACGGACCGAAGAGCAAGATTTGGACATCAACTAAGGGGGGGACGGGAATGGTGTTGATGATGGGGGAGGAGATGATCAATGAGCTGCACAAAGTGTCATGAAAGAATGTTTTTTTTTTTTTATTTCTTTTATTAATTTTATGCAAACAAAGCAACAAAAACCAAACAAGCAGCATAATCATAATAGTTCCATTACACATCAAGTTATCTTAATCACTGCTCCCCTTATCCCTCCCTTCCCCCCGTGAGCCTATTTGTCAATCTCATTCAATGTTTGGCACATGCGGCTGGGTTTCGTTCTCTTCGGAGTCTGTTGAATCTGATATTACTCCAAACAATTCTGCTATTAGCATTTTCCAAGCCAACAGGGCGCCCGCCTCCCCTTCATCAGCCCGGCTACTCACTTCTTGCCATGCCACCGTTTCAGCCTCCGCCCATTTCTGCAAGTCCTTCCACCATACATCCACCTTAGGTTTGTGGCATTTCTTCCACCCCATGGCGATCCTACGTTTCGCAAGCACATACGCCACATTTCTCAGTTTCTCAATATGCTTGAGTTTCCGTGGCCTAGGGAACCCGCCCAGTAAGCAGGCACAGGCCGTGTCTGTGACAAGAGTAAACCCTTTATCAGCCAGTTTCTGTGCCACTTCTCCCCAGTAAAACCTAATAATCGGGCACGACCAAAACATTTGTGTCATGTCAGCTTTTTCCAGGTTACATTTAGGACACACTTGTCTTCCAGCGTTTCGGAACTTAGATATCCTCAAGGGGGTCATGTATGCCCTATGCGTTACGTACAGCTGTATTTGTTTTAATCTGGCATTTCTAGACACTTTTTTATGGTAGCCCAGGGCACGCTCCCACACCCCGTCCTCCATCGGGGCCCCCACTTCCACCTCCCAGTCCAGTCTCAGATGTGTCAAATCTTTCCCCGCCTTAGCCATCACCATCTCATACAGTCTCGAGATCTCATGACCTCCTTCGGATATATCATATATCGCTCCCAAAACTGCATCTGGTTCTTCTATCAAAACTGTCTCTGGCCAGGTGTTCTTAATCATCCGCACCAATCTAATGTACGTGACATATATTGGCCCGTGTGTAGCCCCGCCTCTTCGTTGAGTTCTATAAACTCCTTAATGGATCCCTCTTGCCAAACATCACCTAGCGTTGCCAGCCCCACCGATTCACAGTAGGTCCTAACAATCGCCCTCAGCTGATCATCCCCTCCTGTCAAAGCAACCAGCGGTATCTGCGGGAGGCACGGGCATGGGACTTCCATCAAACGACAAGCCCTACACCAAATTTTCCATCCAAGCCTCAACATCGCAGGACGCCCCCTCATTTCAGTATCGGACAGCCAAATCATTTCTTTCAAATAAAACGGGGTGCAGTCCTGTCCAAGCACCCTGTGCTCAGGGGTCACTTCATCAGAAAGCCACTTGGCCACATACTGTAACTGTCCCGCCAAATAATAAACCTCAAAATGAGGCAGTCTGATACCTCCTTTTTCATAAAAGTTCTGCAGTTTCCAAAACGCCACTCTATTTCGGGTACTGTGCCACAGGAAATCCCTACACATGCTGTTCAATTTACTAAAAAACTTCTTGGGTATTATGTATGGGATATTACTAAAGTAATGCAGGAGCCTGGGCAAAACTACCATCTTAAGCATGGCCCCCCGCCCCATCATCGCCAAGGGCAATCTTGCCCAGAACTGCATGATGTTTCTAATTTTCTCGACGGCTACTTCCGTATTGTCTGTTCTTCTTGCACCGTGTGATATACATCTACACCCAAATAGCGAAAAGAGCTAGTTGCCCATGGTACCTGTAGCACCGGTAGTCTATCTACAGGGGTCCCCTTATAGCTACCTAGCGGGAATATGACAGACTTTTGGGGGTTCACCGAGATGCCCGACAACTCTGCATACCTTTCCATCACTTCAAGTATGTATAAGAGATTTTCTTCTGGGTATTGCAAGTACAGTAACAAATCATCTGCGTACAAGGATATCAAGTGTCGTTCCTCTCCTACCTCAATGCCAATCGCATCATACTGTGCCCTAAGGCATATTGCCAGAGGCTCCAGGGCTAAAATGTAAAGCATCGGGGACCAGGGGCACCCTTGTCTGGTGCCTCTGCCAAGTTGCCATCTTTCGGATATCACCGCTCCCGTTCGGACCCTGGCAAGCGGCTCACTATACAACATCTTAGCCCACCTGATATAGCCCGGCCCCATTCCATACCCTTCCAAAGCAGCCAATAGCCATGACCACTTGACCGAGTCAAAAGCTTTAACTGCATCTAGAGACACTATCGCCATCTCACCCTCGTTCTTACTACCCCATTCGACCACCCAGTGAAGTCGCCTATGGTTGTGTGTTATGTTTCTGCTCGGGACATAACCCGTTTGATCAGGATGTATGAGTCTACCAATCACTTTCTGCAATCGATTTGCTAGGACAGCCGAAGAATCTTGCTGTCCTGATTTAGCATCGACAAAGGCCTGTAGGAACCACATCTATGCTCCTGTTTATTGGGCTTGGGCAGCGGTATTATGATCGCCTCTCTGAGTGACTCAGGCAACCGTCCTATCTCAAACGCTTCATTAAGCATGTCCAGCATTGGGGGGAGGATTTCCTCTCTGTATACTTTATAGAATTCGCTGGGGAACCCATCTGCTCCCGGGGTTTTACAGGTAGGCAACTGCTTCACAACCTCCTCTAACTCCTCCAACGTGATTGGCTCATCTAACTCCTCCCTCTCTTCTTCACTTATCTTGGGCAGCCCTATGTCTTCTAACGTTTCGATTATCTTGCGCTGGTCACCCATCTCATCATCTCCGTACAGCACTTTGTAATATTCTACAAATTCTTTGTTAACCCCCTCTTGCGTGGCCACCTCATCTCCGTCCTCCCTAATAATGGTCCTGATCGGAGGCCTAGGGGTCTCGCTTTTGTATAGCCAGGCCAAAAGGCGGCCTGTCTTGCCTCCCCCCGCGTGCTGTCTCTCAGCATATTTCCTATAATTGAGGTTGCAGAGTCTTTCCCAAAGCCCTGCACATTGTTGCTGTAGTTAAGAGTACCAGCTCCATGTCTACGTCACCGCTCTTCAATGCTGTTTCTAGCTCAGTTTCCGCCCTCTGCAGGTCAGCTAAGACCCCACCCTGTAACCCTCTTGACTTAGCAATGGCCGCCCCCGCATCACCACCTTAAAAGCTTAAAAGCTTCCCATAATGTGCCCGTGGAATCAACACTCCCAGTATTCTCTTCAAAGAAGTTAGTAATCTCTTCCCTTATATCTTCTCTAAACACTGGATCTTTAAGCGCCTTCGCTCAGAGGCGCCATGTAGGGATCTTCGCCCTCGGGGGGCAATATTGCCATCCGAGGATCAGGGGCGAGTGATCCGAGAGGACCCTAGCCTTATATTCGATTTGAGTAATCTCAGACATCACATCTGCTGTAGCAAAGACGTAATCGAGTGGGATGTTTCATCCTCCACGCATCTGCAAAGCCAAAATCAGTTAGCAGTATCTGCAACGCTCTCGCCGCTGGGCTAGGCTTACTCACCCTGCCATCAAATCTGTCCACCACAGGATCCAACACACAATTGAAGTCCCCACCCCAGATCACTGCGCTCCCTATACACGTACTAAGATTGGTACACAGGGGTCTGAAGTATGCTGCTGTGTTTTGGTTGGGGGCATACGTGTTTACTATGCATACCTCCCTGCTCTCCACCAGCCCTCGCAATATAGCCATCCTTCCATCAGTCTCAACTGCCTCTTGTATCGATTTGAACGGGACATGCGGTGCCACCCAGATTAACACCCCCCGGGCATATGCAGAGTATGGCGAGCCCACTACAGTCCCTCTCCACTTTCTCTTAACCAGGTCCAACTTCTCTCTCGTCAAGTACGTCTCCTGTAGTAGTGCGATATCTATTTTCTGCCTTTTCAGATACATCATGATTTTGTTTCTTTTCAGATAACTGTTAAGGCACCTAACGTTCCACGTTATTATCCTGAGGTCCCCCAGAGGTCGTTAGTAAGCACCCTCCCGATCCTCCGCCGATTCTGCCCCTTCATGCACCGCAAGTACAACATGCTGATTCCTCCAAATAGGCTCGAAACAAAACTCAAACTCCCCATAACCACACACACACTCAACTTCCTATCCCCCCACCTTCTACCCACCCACCCCTCCCCCAACAATACCCTCCCCAACCATTCCTGGGTCTTAGGCACCCCCACATCTAGCCCCGCCTAGCACAAGCTTCTACTCTGGGCTCAGTAGGGTAAAGCCGCCCTAATGGCCGCTGAAACTAATAATCTATTGGGGTAGGTCGTCCACGTTCTGTTGCTCCTTTCAAAAAACATTACGCGTACAGATGCCAAACCGTTACCAATTACAGTTACACTCACTATATTCCAGTCCAAATCGAGCACCAGGCTCAGATTGTGTTCAAAGTTCAATCAGTTACAGTTTCTCTACACAATCAGGATCCTTCTCCTTACAAAATCTTCATTCGGTATGATCCTGCCGGTCACGATCCGCTTCTTGTTCCGGGCAGCCCTGCAGGTCCAGCCATGTGACAACATCCTCCGGTGTATAAAAAAATAGCGCTTTGTTCTTATGTAGCACCTTCAATCGTGCCGGATACAGCAGCATATATTTGATTCCCGCCGCCCTCAGCCTTCTTTTGACGGCGACGTAACTATACCTCTGCCTTTGCACCAGTATCGTATAGTCCGGGTATGCTGTGATGTTGGTGGACGCTCTCTCTATCGTGCTGCCCTTACGAAAATATTCGAGGATCTTTTCTCTGTTCCTGTAATTCAGGATCTTCGCGATGATCGGTCTTGGCGAGGCCCCCGGCCGGGGTTTCCTCATTAGGGCGCAGTGCGCCCTCTCCACCGTAAATCCCTGCGAAAGATTCCCTGCTCCGATTCCTTGTAGGATCATGTTTTCAACATAGTTTGTGGGGTCTTGGCCTTCTTCCCCCTCTGGAAGGCCAACCACGCGAATGTTGTTCCTCCTCGCCCTTCCTTCCACCTCTTCCACACGATTTTCCAGGTTGGCGACCTGTTGTTTTAAGACATGAATCTCTTTCGCATTGCTCGTGCTAACATCGGTATTAATCTTCACCCCACTTTCTAGACCGCTGGTCCTTTCTGCAAGCACCCTTACATCTTGACGTAGCAGGATGAGTTCCGCACCTACTGCATCAATCTTATTCTCTAGAGCTGTGCGTAGGTCCGCCATTGCCAAGTCCCATTTAGCACTCAGTCCCGTTATAGCCTCCAGGATCTGGTGCTTGTCCCCTTCGGGGGCGTCTTCCGCAGGGGTCACGACCATGCTCTGCACCGATGTTGAGGGGGTCCGTTGCGTTTTCGTGAAAGTCTCCATCGTGGGTTGCTTAGTCTTGACTCTCAACCCTTTCGCCGACATGGAGCTGCCCTCCGCTCCTGTACGCCTCCGCCTTAGTGCAGCAGTTGCACTGTCCTCGGTCCGGCAATGGTCTGGCTCCCAGGTCTCCTAACTCACATTCGAGATGGCACTTCGAATTGTCTTACGGGTGGGCTATGGCCTCACACTCCCCATTCAACTTCCGTAGGCCTCGTCGCCCAAGCATCCATTGTTATCTCCTCCTGCAGTCAGATCGCCGAGGCTCCATTAGCGTATGCCAGGCCGGGCGCGCTCATGGTGCTAGTTCGAACCCTCTGCCATATTTCCCTATTGTACTATTCCTCCAGGCAATTTACCACAGCCATGTCCCGCAGTTCAGGGAAGTCAGTTTCGTTTCTCCTCGGAGGCCTCTCCTTTGTTAGCCGCCATCTTGGTGCCGAAGCGGCCACACAGCCGTGCCAACAAAAACATGTATATCTCACGATGCCCCGAGAATATGAACTTCTCCAGCGAACTTCACTTGGCGTGTGGCTTCCGACACCTGATCCCCAAAGTTCTAGGCGCTCGTTGCAGTTTCAACAGGTAACTTTGGCAAAAATAGAGTCGGATCATCAGGAGCTCCTCACGCAGCATGTCCTATTCCATGGCCAGTTAGCCACGCCCCATGAAAGAATGTGTTGTAATGTATTTTTCTCTGGTGTCGATCAAAAATAAACCTGTTTTAAAAAGAAATGACATATTCAGCAATAGGGTAAGAAAATCAAATACAGTCAATGACAGAACCAGCTCACAACTGAATTCCATAACTTAAACAGTCTAACCCTAAGAAGAATGGGGCCTTGTGCCCAACTGTCACAGGATCCACAATGCTCCTCCCCCCCCCCAGAATGGTGTCTCTTTATAGACGTGAGTTGGCGATGGAGCAAAAAACTCTTCAAGTAAATGTTGTTTTGTATTTCAGGAGTTACTACCCAGGTTCGACTATCAAAATGCAATGGAATGGGACAGGGCAGACAGATACACTGTTTTCTTACCCCCCCCTGCTCCCCAGACTCCAATTTTCCCAGATGATTTCTATCATCTGGGGGTCATTGGAGGTTCGATTTCTTGCCATTGGTTCTGCTGAGAGGTGCCCAGGAGCTGCGGTGCAAGAATTCTTCCGGTGAGGTACAGATCGAAGATGCAGCCCCTAAAGATAAAGAAATGCTGAAACAGATGCAGGGCTCTTCAGGACACTTCACAGGCCGGGGAAAAGTGAGTTCTAGCAACTGTCTCCGCACAAAGGCGACAATAGGTGTCCTTCCTTTCTGTTACAGAAGCTTCTCTATGATTCCCAGGATGCTGAAATTCTGAGAGAAGGCGACTTGCGGCACAATCTGGTGACTACCAACGTGTTGTCTGCAATTGTGGCAGAGCAATGGTTCTGGTGAGGTAGCTCATGAGAGCTGGTCAGTCCACTGAGTGGTCCAGGGACACTTCCGAAGACTCGGGACATCTGGATCTTCGCTAAGGGGCCGAGACTAGTTGGTTGGACTAGTCCAAAGGCTGACGCACCACTCGGGGTCTTTGGAGATGAGGTAGTCCAACACAGCTTCACCGAGCCAGATGCAGTAAGGGATGCCTGGCCTCTTCAGGAGTCTTCTTCGGATCTTCAACCGGCTGTTCGTCTACGAGGGGTTCTTGGCTCCAATGCTGATCGGAAGAAATGGCTGCAGGAGGAGTCCTCCAAAATCCAGGCTGTAGATGCAAGTCCAAGCCCACCAGTGGGAAGGATCTGCACCATTCAAATGGCCAGTAAATATTTTTTGTTGAAACTCTGTTTATTGTTTTCAACAATACAGCGGTTCTCTACTTTTCAAGTTTCTAGGGCCTGGTGTCATGGTGCATGCCCCCAAAACCCTGAAACCCGCGAGCTCAGCCCAGACTCTGGCTTCCTTTGGGACCTCCCAGGCCCCAGCTAGGCTCACCTGGGCTCAGTCCTGGTGCAGCTGGCGCCAGGCTCATGGTAAGTGTTAAATACACAGTCCGTTTATTTGGCTCTGAGATGCTGAGCCATTCAGTACAGGGTGTGGCTACTTTTTCTGAGAGACAGGATACGATGAAGGGGACTATTTTCCTGGAACTACTTGCAAGGCTATTTAAACCGCACCCTGCAAACTGAACACGCTTCTCATTAAGCTGCACTCCTGCAGCGTAACGCTCACCGTGTAGGTTCTTGCTTCCTTTCTGCCACGCCCGTCCAGAGTCTTCTATCCATCGGCACCTGTGAAAATAGAAGAACAAGAGTTATTCACGCATTTAAGGCCTTACCTGCAGAACATCCGGACCTCGCCTTCACGCTTATCCAAGGGCCGCCGCATCTGTAGAAGATCAGAACAGAAGGCACCCTCTCGGGTAGCGACGCACCTGACTCGGCCTCCTCCTGGAACCCCAGTGAGCAGTTCTCCATCATTCTGCATCGCGCTGCATCTCGACACTGTCAGTCGGACATTTCATCTTCTTCGTGGAAAAGCGCTGCACCTGCCGAACAGAAAAGATAAAGCAGGTTAGTCGCACACAACAAGAAGGCTAATATAAAGCGAACTATTAGCGCATCTCGCACAGCGCTCTACTTACCGGCAACACTCCTGCACATCATTGTCAGGAGAGTCATCCATCATCCGAAAACCGCTTTTGAGCTGCACCTGAAAGACAAAAAAAAACGAACATTAGATATCTTGCATGCAAGGACTTAAGGCAGCTATTTCAAGGAGTTATTGGAATAGAAACTTACCTGCTTACTCCGGTCCTTCCACTTCAGCAACCTCCATCGGATCAGTGAAGTAACTCGATCCTGGAACTACAGAGTAACCGCGCCCCTGCCAAAGAGTGTGCAGGACGGAGAGCTCACCCATATAATAGACAAGGTGAGCCAGGGAAAGAGAAGGATAACACGGAAGGAGGTGAAAACGAAAACCAGCTCCACACAGTTGGCTAATATCTTGTTTCAACTTGCAGACGAACATCTCTGAGGCAAGACAGAAGGGAAGACGCAAGCAGGCCCTCATTAAGCAGAACAATACCAGTGCAGACATCATTCTACGCACACGAGCACGCCCCCGTAGAGACCAGGTGAGCGTGACAGAACGCAAAGCCTTACACAAATTCTCTACATGGGCGCCATGGAAACCTCGGAAACGGATCAACTTGCTCAACTTTTGGGGGAACTCGGGGCCGAGGTACATTCGGCTAGGTAGGAAGCAAATGCCTTACGAAGGGAACTGATTTTAGCAAAGGACCGCACTGATGATCTCGTCAGACAGTTGCTCCAGTCACAGGCGGGGCAAACGCCGCTACCTGGAGTGGGGTCAACGGTACCCCCTGCATCAAGCAACCCAGTTCAGGTAGTCCTCCCAGGAGCTGCTGTACTTTTGGCACCCCCAGAACGATTCGCTGGAGATCCAAAAAGGTATGCGGTTTTTATGAATCAGTGCCGTCTACACTTCTTATGCAGGCCAGGAGCCTTTCCACACGACCAGTCCAAAGTGGCCTTTGTACTTTCATATCTTAGTGGCAGTGCTGCTGACTGGTCGGTACCGCTGGTCAGTCGGGATAATCCCATCTTGAGAGACCTCCAAAGATTCCAATTGGATATGGAGAAGCTGTTTGCCCGGCGCTGCCAAGGTCAGGCATTGGACAATGAGCTTTTGTCTTTGCGTCAAGGCAACCAGGATCTGCTAACTTACATTGCGACCTTCAACTGACTGGTTGTGGAAACTGATTGGCCGGACGACAAACGAACCACTCTGTTTACCACGGCCTGAGAGGTGAGTTAAAGGACGTTTTAGCTCAAGTGATTAACCCGCCCAGAGACTGTGCTGAGTACATAGACTTGGTGGTCCAGCTCGATCACAGACTGCAGAACTGTAAGGCTGATCGTGCTAGAATCAATTCACGGGTATTTGTACGCCCCAAGGAAAACGCCTCCAAGACCACCGACGTCTCAGAACCCATGCAAATCGGAGGAGTGCGTGGGCCATTATCCTAGGCCAAAAGAGATAGGAGAAGACAACAACTGTGTTTGTATTGCGGGTCAGCCAGCCATTTCCTTCGAGAGTACCCAGTAAAGCCACCTAAAAAGGCAGTGGCAGTTGCTGGTAAGGTTGAAACCGAGTCTGAGCCGGAAAACATCTCCGCCCGGCAGGCGTAGAGGTCCGCTTGCTGAGCGAAAAGGACTCCCAGACCTCGCACCTAGTATTACTTATGGTCCTTATAAACCACCAACAGCCATCTCGAATGCATGCAGTCAGAGCATACATTGACAGTGAAGCCATTGGAAATTATATGGATCAAGAGTTGGCTTCGAGGATGAACCTTTCCCTTTGCGAAAAGGCAACAACAGACTTAGTCACCACAGTCGACGGAACTGAAATCGCTTCGGGTCTAGTAACGCATTCTACGACAGAGATGACTCTTTTGTGCCAGTCATCGGGAAACCATAGTGTTTGATATAATCAAGGCTCCACAAATAATTCTGGGAATGCCATGGTTAGTATCACATAATTCTTGCATAGACTGGCGTGCCAAGAGGTTGACCTTCTCAGTCGACTGTGCTCAAACTTGTTATCCAACTAAAGGACCTTTGGTCACTGGAGCGACGACGATAATGAAACCAACCAATTCCCTCCCTCTGGTATATCAAGACTACCAGGACATATTCCAAAAGGATCAAACCAACACACTGCCCCCACATAGGTCGTATGACTGCCAGATCGACCTTGTACCAGGAGCACAGATTCTGTGCGGTCGAATCTATGCTCTCACAGAGCCTGAAAACCTGCATTTGAGAAAATATTGAGACCAGTACCTGGCTAACGGTTTCATTCGCTCATCCAAGTCCACGGCGGCATCACCCTTGTCCTTCGTGCCTAAAAAGGAAGGTGACCTTAGGACTTGCATCGACTACCGCGCATTGAATCATGTCACTGTTAAAAACCGTTACCCTTTGCCTTTGATTCCTGACCTATTGGATCAAGTTAAAGATGCCCGAATTTACACCAAGTTAGACCTTCACGGAGCATATCACCTGGCACGGATCAGGAAAGGGGACGAATGGAAGACCGCATTCCGCACCAAATATGGGCTATTTGAATACCAGGTGATGCCTTTTGGCTTTTGCAACGCGCCAGCGGCGTTCCAGTATTTCATGATCGATGTTTTGTGAGAAATGATTGATGTGTGTGTCGTAGTATATATCAACGACATTCTGGTATACTCTCGTTCAGAGCAAGAACACGTGAAACATGTCCGGGCCGTTTTGGACAAACTTCAACGACACAAACTGTTTGCAAAACTGAAAAAATGTTTTTTCCATGTCACTGAGGTTGAGTTCCTTGGATTTGTATTAACCCCTCATGGTGTGTGCATGGATTCACGAAAGGTTGAAGCCATTCTCAACTGGCTATCTCCAACTTCGATTAAAGGAGTTCAGAGCATGCTCGGATTTGCAAACTTCTATCGTCGTTTCATTCCAGGATTTTCGCAACTAGTGCACCGCATCACCACTCTGCTGCGCAAGAACAAGTGATTTCAATGGTCCAAAGAGGCTGAGAAAG
Organism: Ambystoma mexicanum; assembly: GCF_040938575.1. NCBI lineage: Eukaryota > Metazoa > Chordata > Amphibia > Caudata > Ambystomatidae > Ambystoma > Ambystoma mexicanum. The sequence goes on along the minus strand of NC_090924.1, from coordinate 878,139,750 downwards.
CCTTCCAGGAGCTAAAACAAAGATTCATCTCGGCCCCGATCCTGAAACACCCTCGTCCAGATCTTCCATACGTGGTTGAAACAGATACTTCCAGTCTGGCAATGGGCGTGGTCCTTTCCTAAAGGGACCCCGAAAATGATCAACTACACCCAGTAGCCTTTTGGTCACGGAAGTTTACGGCTCCTGAGTTGAATTATGCTATTACGGATAAGGAACTGTTAGCCATCAAGGCGGCCTTCAAAGCCTGGCGACATTACCTCTTAGGAGCTAGGCATACCATCGCAATTTACAGTACCTGAAGGTGGCAAAAGCTCAATCATCGCGTCAACTCCGATGGGCATTATTTTTCACGGAGTTTGACTTTGTAATTACTTACCGACCTGGCTGTCGAAATGGCAAGGCAGATGCACTGTCCCGTATAGGAGAAGATGAAGAATACGCCAATCCCGACCCTGCGCCCATCATTCCTGGTGAAAAGATTCTTGGAATTACTACGTCTCTAACGCTAGAAGACATTCAAGAAGAAATCCCTCATCTCATGGATTCCAACGCCCCAAAGAATTGGCCGACCAAAAGTCCTCACCATTCAGTCACTAACCAATTACCCTATTTTCGAGGATGTCTCTACCTACTCAGCAAAGAACTTCAGGAAAAGGTCACCTCACATTACCATGACTCATTAGTAGAAGGTCATCCCGGAATTGCAAAAACTGAGGCCAAGGTCAAGCGGCATTTTTGGTGGCCGACATGGCGTAAAGACATCAATCAGTTTGTATTATCCTGTGGAGTTTTCGCTCAAAACAAGGCCCAGAAAAAGAAATCACCGGGCCTGCTTCAGCCATTAGACTTTCACCTACACCTTGGCACACCCTATCTCTTGATTTTATAACGGACCTTCCTCCTTGTGACGGGTTCAACACAATTTTAGTAGTGGTGGATTTATTTTCGAAAATGGCCCATTTCATCCCCCTAAAAGGATTGCCCTCCACTTCAATTCTGGCTAAAGAATTTCTGGAACAGATTGTTCAATTTCACGGATTTCCTTCCTAATCTCAGACCGTGGCAGCCAGTTTATCTCACGCTTCTGGAAGAAATGTTGCGAGTTAGCTCAAATCGACGTAAGGCTTTCCACCAGTCACAATCCCCAAACTGATGGTCAGACAGAGAGAACAAATCAGACCTTAGAGCAATATCTCGGGTGCATGTTACATCAAACTGAAGGCAGCTGGAAGGATGTTTTATGGATCACTGAGTATGCGTATAACAACTCCCTGCACTCCAGTACAGGTCAAAGTCCCTTCTATACGATCTACGGGTTACATCTGCGAACTTCCAATCTTGACCCACCGCAACTTCTGGAAATGCCAGCTGTGAAAAGTTTGCACTCTACCATCTCCCAAGCCTTCAAACAAGCGACGGATCATCTAAAACAAGCTAAGGAAAGGTACAAGAAATCAGCCGATGTGCATAGAAGTGAAGCTCCAAAATATCAGGTTGGAGATGAAGTCTGGTTGGCATCTAAGCACATGCCAGTGAAGGGACCTCGTACCTTCAACCCCAGATATTTAGGTCCATATACCATTAAAGCCATTATCAATCCAGTGGCTATGAAGTTGGACATGATGATTCATCCTGTGTTCCAAGGGCCGCCACATCTGTAGAAGATCAGAACAGAAGGCACCCTCTCGGGTAGCGACGCACCTGACTCGGCCTCCTCCTGGAACTCCAGCGAGCAGTTCTCCATCATTCTGCATCGCGCCGCATCTCGACACCGTCAGTCGGACCTTCCATCTTCTTCCTGGAAAAGCGCCGCACCTGCCGAACAGAAAAGACAAAGCAGGTTAGTCGCACACAAATAAAGCAAACTATTAGCGCATCTCGCACAGCGCTCTACTTACCGGCAACACTCCTGCACATCATTGTCAGGAGAGTCATCCATCATCCGAAAACCGCTATTGAGCCGCACCTGAAAGACAAAAAAAACGAACATTAGATATCTTGCATGCAAGGACTTAAGGCCGCTATTTCAAGGAGTTATTGGAATAGAGACTTAACTGCTTACTCTGGTCCTTCCACTTCAGCAACCTCCATCGGATCAGTGAAGTAACTCTATCCTGGAACTGCAGAGTAACCGCGCCCCTGCCAAAGAGTGTGCAGGACGGAGAGCTCACCCATATAACAGACAGGGTGAGCCAGGGAAAGAGAAGGATAACACGGAAGGAGGTGAAAACCAAAACCAGATCCACACAGTTGGCTAATATCTTGTTTCAACTTGCAGACGAACATCTCTGAGGCAAGACAGAAGGGAAGACGCAAGCAGGCCCTCATTAAGCAGAACAACACCAGTGCAGACATCATTCTTCGCACACGAGCATGCCCCAGTGGAGACCAGGTGAGCGTGACACCTGGGCATCCTGCGTACCTTTTTATCTTGAAGGGTCTGCCCTAGGTAACGAGGTACTCTTCAGCAAGGTTCCTTACTTCAGTGGTTGCTTTCTGCTTGTCGGAACGTTCTTGCTGCTCTGGGAGCGAAGAAGTTGCTTTGTTCGGTACCATGGTATTCTTTGGTGCTCCGTGAGAGAAGGGGTTGTTCCGCTCTATTCCCATGGTCTCGGCTGCCATTTGTGGGCTCCTGGCCCACCACGTTCATGGTGTGGTCGAACCTCCAGTTAGGTGTCGGCGTGCTTCACCAATCCTTCTCCATCTGGCCTGACTCTAGTCTGCACAGCGGCATCTTCACCCGACACTCTCTGCCTTCCGCACCACTGCTGGTTTCATGGTTCAGCGTGGCTCTGCACCTCCTTGGCATCGCTATGTCAGACCATTGCCTCCGAGTGTGTTCTCTCCTCCTCCACTCGAGTGTCACTGGGTCTTCATTCTCATAGCTGAAACGAGAGGGGCGGATCGTTCGTCACAGAATTTAAATGCATTGAAAATTACACATTCTTTGAAATAAAACGCGTAGTGGTTTCTTCCACATCAGCTGCTCCAACGTAAGCAGATAATCTTTTCTGTAGGGAGTTCCACGCGAGAATGAAAGTCCTTGCCGTAAGAGGGGAGTAATTCCCAGTGAGGTCCTGCTTTCCCAAACCCCTATGAAGGGTTTTGCTTAGCAGGCTTACGTCCCTTGCCTCAAAGGCGGCGACTCCCCATAGGGCAGTTGGGATGAAGCATTGAGGTATGTCACCATAGTTGTACAGTGAAACCATTTTGGAACAATAAGGAGCGACTTCACCTCCAGTCTTGACATCATGCACCCTCCAGTCTTTAGGCAGCATGATGTCGAGGTTGACAATGCAGGTGTTTGAAAAAACAATTTTCTGTAATTTCCAGGAACTTCAGGCAAGATTGTGCTTATCTGGGATCTAACCATGTAGAGTTAAAACCTGGAATTGGAATCTTTTGGATTCACATTACATATGTGTCTGAATAGACAACTTGTTTGCAAGATATATTGAATAGTAAAATACATGGGCTTGATGGTTCACCCATATTTTAGACTACCAGAAGCTGTCCATGGGGTTGGGATGACATAATTGTGTTTAGCACCCCAGAGCACTAGTTAGGGAGTAACTGAGGGGTATGGATTGCGAGGGGCAGTTTTGGTTAGCATGAGGGCAAAAGGTCTAGAGCATTGCAGTTTAAATGGGTCACAGCCTAGCTTAAATATTAGTAAATTCCGGAACGATTATCAATTTAATATTTGGTGTTTTTAGTAAGTTGGGGAAGGATGATGGCTTGAGTTTCATTTTCCTCGACTCTGTAACCATTGGGCTTCGGTGCAAACAAATTATGCAAATGGCATTTGAAGAGTTTTCAATCACCTGGCTACCCATTTGCTGTAGAAATGATAATACCAGGCTTTGCCTAAAATATGTATTTACTTTCAATTGAACAAGTTGTAACTTTACTAAATAAAATATTTGCTTATTAAATATATTTTGTATATTCTATAGGCATGTTGTGGTGTACTCGATAACCGATTATCAACCTCCTGTATTTGGCTGTTATCAAAGCACATTGTATAAAGACAGACCAAGCACTGTATCTCTTGTTTCTATACTTTCGAGCAGCATTCAACTCTATTTCAAAACAGTTATTAATACAAAAATGGATCCAAGCCAAATGTGCAGCATCTATTATAACCTTAATCACTTCTGTATTCATCAACATCTATACAAGTTCACCTTACACTTGAGGGCCTTCTTTCTGCTAACATACTGACTTTTAAAGGCCTCAAGCAAGACTGTATTTTGGCTGCAACCCTATTTAATTTTTTCTTTTTAGAACTGAAAGACAGATTAACTGACTGTGTAATTTGAGATGCACCCAGATTGGGAGTGTGATGCTGGAAATGCATTGGCGGGACAGGGCCTCCCTGTCCTTGTCCTGTAGTCCTTTTTCATTTGTGTTCTGTATTGTTTTCTGCCCTGCAGTCCATGTCGGACTCCTGGCAGTGCAGCTCTTCCTATTTTTGGTTTGGTGTACAGACCCATAGGATAACCTTATGGCACCCATGGGTGGGGGGTACAACCCTGTGCCCCTAGTGTATGTTTTTGTGTGTGTCCTACAGAGCAGGGTATGGGCTGGTGGCAGCTCCATACTGAAATTGACAGGTGCTCTGAGTATCCTCCATTTTGGGATACCCAGGTCCTGCCATTGGAATCAGTTGATTACTGATAGGAGACAAGATGGCCCCTGTGGCCTCTTGCTTTCTATTGCCTGTTACCTTGTTTTCCCAAAGTCCTGGGAAGCCCTGACTCTGTCCCTTCCCCCTGACTGGCTGTTGGGTGGACGTTCCATATATGGTGTTGTTGTGAAGTCCAGGCCAGACTGGCTGGAGCCTTCCCAGTGACTGTATGTTTTGGGTATACCCTGTCGGTTGCACCTGGGTGAATGGAGTGTGTGACCAATATGCACTTCTTGCTGTTGATGTCTGGTATCTGGTGTTTGACACAATGACTGAGACATCCCTGCCTGAAACTGGTATGAATACAGTCTGTAGTGTTGAATGGCTGGGTACTTGCCCCAATACACATTCCTTGTTGTGAGCGTCTGAGAGGGAGGGGTATGGCCTGAAGGCACTGTATGCCTGATTGGCTGACTGACTGCTGAATGCACTTCTGAGTGATTGGTTGCCTGAGTGTGACCCAGCAGAATGAATGAGAGATCAACTAGTATATCTGGGGGCCTCTCACTGCTAGAATTAGTTCAGAAGCTGGAGTTGAAACTGACCTTGAAACTGAAGCTGAATCTCGAAGCAGAGCCTGAAGAAGGTTGACTGCCGTCTCCCTTTGCCGAAAGCCTTCGAGACTGATCCAAGAGAGGACCTGGTTAGGCGCCCTCTTCCCGTGCTCCGAGGGACCATCGAGCACCGCTAACCTTCGCCGAAGCGCCCTGGAAGTCAGACCCTCGACAGGCTGCTGACCTGAGACTGGGACCGCCGAGGAGAATGAAGATAAGCACCGGACATTCTGTCCACCGCTCGACCAGGGTTTGCAGATTTGCATAACCGCTGGAGGCCCGTCGAAGCCATGTTGCCCAGAAGAGGGGATCGCTTGACGCCGAGCCACCGACGACCGGAGCCGCACTGCTCCTTTGCCTAAGACTTTTGATTCACAGATGCGCTCGTCCGCACCGCCGCCCGTCTTTTCCCGCTGGAGAAGGCCAGGCCGTTGACACGCCGAGGAGCATCCGCCGGTGGGTTTCCCGCCATCCAAAGACCGTAGAGACGCCGGACAACTCGATGCCCTTGCTGGCCCACAGTTCTTCACAAACTCTTTGCGGTCCTGAACTATCGACATTGAGGTGCCCCACACGCCTCTTCCTTGCAGGACGTCTTCACTCTGTCGTCGAAGAGCACCGCTGGGACCGAAGCTGCCGCCTCGCCGCTGAGTTCACTTTCTTCGAGGGAACTCAACGACCCGTGGCTCCTGCTTTAAAGGGAGCCGCTCAAGAAGGATCCGTCGACAGCTCGTCGTCGAACTCTGCTGTTCCAGGTACATTGTGGTGATAGAAACATTATAGAAGGAAATAAAACGTATAGAACAATATATGGACTGGGCTTCTCGTATATCTTTATTTTACAGGTTGCCCAGGTTGGGGGGATCTCCACACAGAACTGTGTCTAGTGGCAGGGGCCAGTATTCTTCCAATTGTTCTAACCAACTGCTTTCTTCCTATGTCTATTGTTGGTTACCTTTATTAAGTGATTTATGTGACATTTAACCAAAGTACAGTTGATGCACTTTAATGAAATCTAATAATTGTGGTACCACTTAGAACTGTATATATTTGCCATTGTAGATTTACTAAGCACAAAGTGAGTTATTGTCATTGTGCACATAATCTTGAACTTAATTATATAAATACTCTGTTGTAACTAATACAGAGTGTAGACATTCTTTTGTGGGGGTTTGGGGGCTACACTGTACTTAAGAACCAGCCTGCATCACCTCCTGAGAAGCTAGGCCTTGATTCCTCGTCCATTGCTACCACAACAGAGAATCTTGGCTGGGGTCCTCTTTGCCTCTCCTCTACCATATAGAGAGCAGAAGTACAGACCCACCCCACCCATCCAGTCTTTACAGGGAGTTAAACAGGTTGCACGGTTATTATATGCGGATGACCTTATTTTGTTGTCTGCAACGACTACTTGATGAATTGGGTACATACGCACAACTAAATCAACTACAAATCAACTTGACTAAATCTAAAGTTATGCAATGTGTAAAAATGCCCACTATTCCCAAAACCCTCAAGTGGTCTTTACAAGCTGAAGCGTTAAGGAGGGTCCAACACTATATTTACCTTGGGGTCAATATAAATGATCGTATTAATGACAAACAGTATTTTACTGACACGAACACAAAACTAAATATAGCAATTTTTTAAATTTCTTTTTAAAAATTATTTCATCTTTTTTTTGTTTATTTATAGAGCGCCTATACACAGGCAAGCTATTGCAGAAACGAAGCACATTTTGTTTAAATTTGGCACATTTTCTAGTTTGCCGGCAATCACCTATTACACGCTAAAAGCTACTCCAATTTTATTGTACGGCTCAGAATGCAAAAAGGTTCTACAAAAATCATACTGGGACAAACTTGGAAGGTTGTTTTTGGCAGCGATTCCTTAGCCTCCCAGATTGTGTCCCGGTGGCTATAATTGGTTTCGAGCTAGGCTTAGTTTTAATGAATACAATTTACTTGTGTAAACTATGTAGCTTTTATAGGAAATGTCTAATGGCCCCAAAAAATCAAACGATCCTAGGCCTACTAGCTGATGAAATATTAAACTTGTCTCAAAACCTTACTATGATCTTGCGAACCGCTGCTCTTAAGGCCTTATTCATCAGACCTTCTAACAAACAATCCATCCAGAGCTAAGGCAAACATGTATGACCATGAATGGAAAAGCACACAAGGGAAGTGTGCCCTATAGCTCGATTTCTTTTTTTTTTTTTTTTTACATTATTTTTTTATATCCAATCCTTTTGTTTCTAAAAAGCTTCATACAGTAGCTGGCTATCTTGTCAAAAGTCCATCTCCTAAGTTTAGACATTCTTTTACAAGGTTTAGATTTAATCTATGGCATTGCAGGGACATATTGGCAAGGCAAGGTCTGATAGATAAAAGTGACAATTACTGTAGATTTTGTAAAATGTTAAGTCATCGGGAGACCTTAAGTCATCTCTTTACAGAATGCCAGCAGCACCGATATGCGTATTTTGTATCTGAAATGCTGTTTTAGTGAATCAGAAATTTTGGATCCATTTAAGCTTTGGCAATTAATCTTTGCAACTGAACGTGCCTCTGTCAGATTAGCCACTATTAGATGTTTAGGCAATGCTGAATCATAACGACCATTGTACAATAGTTGAAATGAGTAAAAAAATATCTATTTTCTGGTATTTTGGTTTCGGCGCTAGAAGCTAACATTTATACAACTTGTATGAACAACAGAAGATCCCTAAACAATAACCATGATGGGTATATATAACTGTATTGGAAAATTATATGTTTTATCAATTGTAATATATCACCTTTTGGTTATGTTATTTTAATTTATCCCATTTTTCGAACTATTGTCAAATTTGTCAAATCTTAATTTTATTGCGCCTCTTCTAATCAAATATTGATAACTAATAGATATAGTGTGTACATTTAAAATACTTTATCTTTACAAATTGGTAAATTAATTTGTTTTAATTATTATTGTACTGTATTTCACAACGCTTTTAGATTCTAAATTGCAAATGTTTTCGCTTCCCATTTTTATTTCTTTTTTCTTTTTTCAATTATGTTTTAAAAAAAATGGAAAGGTTGATTAATTTAACCAAATCAACTTAAAAAAATATATATATATTTTAAGATTTATAGGGAATCAGTGGTTGGATAAGAATGCCCATTGGAGAGCTGATGACGCTGTACCAGCAGATTGTTCCTTTGAAATGCTCTTTAACCCCTTAAATGCCAAGGGTTGCCCCTTCCAAACCCCGTGCCAAGGCCTTTTTTGGTGATTTCAGTATGTCACCATTCAATCCCTTGTAACTTTATTGTTACATGAGATATCTCAGCCAGATTTGGCCCCTTTTCTTCCAAAATGTAGGCGGTCATACCACCACCAAGGAATCTGTTGTAGGCGGGTGAGAGAAAATAACGAAAAAGGGAGAAAATGTTGGGTTTTTTCAGAAAATGCTAATAAAATGATGTACAAAGAAGCCTGTGGTTTTTTTCCTTGTAAGAGCTAGGAACAAATGGTTTGCTGTCTTGAATTCGCCATATTCCAGCCTTTCAAGAACAGGTTGAGTGGAAACCAAAAAAACATATTTTTATATGGTTACCATCCGTTTTGTGAGGGGTAGGCGATTTTGCCTTTTTTTGCCAATAGGACATGCGTGGATGGAATGAAAGAGGAGGGTAGGAAAGCTGAATGGGAAGACAGAAAGGCATACGTTTCTGAAAAGTAGACAAAATTCCAAGTTTAGGAAAGGGGAGATTTGTGCCGGTCAGCCAACAACTATGTAGGGGAAAGTTCCCTAGTTTGTGGAAAAATTGGAAAAATGACAGAAGAAAAGCTATGTGGTGGACATGGTTGGCCCGGTAAGGCAATGTCTTCTGTGAATTTTGAGAAAAGCAATGCTCCACTACATTCCTCTGACTCTTCCAGTTAAGAAATCACACTTTTTTCATAATGTTTCACAAAACAAGCCTTAACACAAGGCAAAAACTAAGCCATGGTACACAGGACTTTTATGCTTACGGCCTAAAAACAGATGTACGTGGCATGTTTTAATAAGGAAAACGAATGTGGTGAGGAAGGGCAAGCATACATCTTTTGAAGGGTAGGTGACTTGTGCAGGTTACAAGAGCGTATAGTGCCTAAAGCAGCAACGAAATGTAGGTCACATTGGGGAAATGAAAGGGGTGTGGGACAAAGTGCAGCAGCAAATGTATGAAAATGTTATGAAAACAGCAGTGGTTTCAGGGAGCCTTGGCGTCTCCCTGTTCTTTCCCAGAGAGAGGTGTAACGCAACCCAGCCAGAGCTCTAGGATGGTCAGGGTGATGTCCCAGGCCTTGGGCACCCGTCACTCATGTGGTTTGACTGGTCCCCAACCCCAGCAGCGAGTTCAGGGAGCCCCGGCAGGGTCCCTGACCTTTCCCGGAGCGAGAAGCTATTACGCAGGCCAGCCAGAGCTCCAGGAAAATCAGTGGTAATGTCCCTGGCCATGGGTGGCTGTATCCGATGTGGGTTGACCATCCCCAAGTATAGCGGCAGTCCCAGGAAGCCCCGGCAGGGTCTCCAACCTTTCCGCGAGGGAGAAGCTATAACGCAGGCCAGCCAGAGCTCCAGGATTTGTCGGGGGGTAATGTCCCTGGTCTCGGGCGACCATCCCCAATCACAGCGTTCGTTCTAGGGAGCCCAGGAAGGGTCCCCATCTTTTCCTGGAGGGAGAAGCTGTACTGCAGGCCCGCCAGATCTCCAGGATAGTCTGGGGGGTGGGAGGGTTATGTCCCTGGACTTGGAAGGCTGTCTCCCATGTGGGTTGACCGTTCCCATGCCTAGCAGCAGTTCCGGGGAGCCCAGGCACGATCCCCATTCCTCCCCGGAGATGACATCTGTAACGTGGCACAGCCTGGGCTTGCGGACGGTCAACCCACATGGGAGACGGCCGCTCCCAGGGAAACACCAATGTCATGCTGGCATGGGGGGCAATTTGTGGCCTGATCCTGCAATTGTGTCCCAGCCCACCAAAATACCTCCCCAGACAGCCCACCCCCGCCTCCAACAATCCAGCCCCAGTCCCACCCACCCCACTGACAATGGGCCCTAACCATTGAATAAAAAAAAAGTACTCGCATAACGTTGCAGCTGCTCATGTAGAAAAAGCTGTAAAACTAAACCATTTTGTTGCCTGTGGCCCCCCCCAGCAAAAAACAAATCCCAATTACTACTCTCCATTCACGGCCCCCCTTTCAAGCCATCCCTGCTGGTCTACTAACCCCCAGCCCCCAGTAAAAACACATTTGCCCCTTCCTAGGGGAAGATTGCACTAGCAATCTGCCCCCAAGGAGGGATACATGAGGTGCCCCTCCATCCACTTAGGGTGGGGGGGGGAGAGGGAGTGCCACCCACCTTTCATTACAAAAAAAGAGCCTGGTGGTCTATTGGCCCTTCCCTAGGGGCAGATGGGCAACCATCTTCCCCCGGGGGGCCAATATGTGCTGCCCCATGCTTTGGTGGCCGGGGTGAGAGGTCTGCTTACATAGTAAGCAGCCCCCACTTCACACACAGATCCCTGGTGGTCTAGTGGCATTGTTGGGCGCGAATTGAGCACTCTGCGCCGGATCCGCGCCCAGCAATGCTTCAAAAAAGGTGCTGTTGAAAAGGGGTGAGTTTCCCCTTTCCAACGATGCCTCCCTCGATATGAACGGCACAATAATGCTGCAGATCGAGAGAGAGAAATGTGGAGACTCACCTTCTCATTTCATTGCGGCAGCTGAAAATGGCTGCCACAGTGAAATTTACTTTCAGTTTCACATCGGCACGCATTACGCATGCTGACGCGAAACTGAAGGAAATCCACCCCCCAGGCTTTGAGGAGGAACCTCCTTCTCACATAGCCCGTGGTTTGGATCTCACTTTTGTGCGATCGCTGCTTTGCAGGGATGGCACAAAGTGACGTGCCAAAAAGGACGAGCTATATCGTCCTTGGCAACAATGACGAAATGTCAAGGACAAAATATCTCGTCCTTGGCACTTAAGGGGTTAAAGACCTTGTGTGTTGGTGGTACGACCAGCCCACTGAATTAATGTATACTGTACTATTTTGCTTGCTGATGGTGGCTCTTGGTTTTGAGCTTCAATTACTGTTTTTTTCTTTTCTTGGACCACCAATCCTAATGGTTTACTCGGTCTGCTTTAAATGCACAAAGACCGTTTACATTGTGTATCCAGCCATTGTTTAAAATTGTAGAGCTCATTCTCAGGTTTTAATGGTCTAAAATGTAAAATATGTTTTGTTATTGACAGTACTCCAATTAGGTTGTATTATACTACACAAAGAACGTGCTGCTGCAGTAAAACACACAGTGAAGCGAAGTACAAGGACCCGTTTTTACTTGGAAGTACAGACTTGAAGAATCTTTATCAAGATATTAAGAAGGTGAGTGGTAAAAAAAAAGGTTCCTGCAGTACTTGGGATTTTCCAATAAGTTCTGATGTGCTGAGGACGGTGACTGAGTGGTCACTGTGATCTGCCTGGTAAGTCAACAGATTTATTTTTAGTTTTTTGTTCAAAGTTTAGCAGGAATAAAGTAAACATGATACAGAAATGTAAAAATTCAGGTTTTGCTAGAGACCTATTGTGCAGTATTATGCCTAAGAACCCACGTTTTTTGTTGATGCAACTAAATCTCTAAACATGATCACCAACATCCTCAATCCTGATGGTCGTACACTAAAAGGTACAGTAAACGGTGGAGGTTGGTGAGGAAAACGGGGCAGAGGGCATCAACTTACGGATCTCCTAGAATGACCTGAACAATCTCCTTGATTATGACCTGCCACCCCACCCAGGTATAACCGCAAAGAAACAAGGTTGAGGCTTTGATCCTGTCTCTAACCTGGGAGTCCCCCAGAGTCACCATCTCCGTTCCCTCTGAAGACCACTGCCCTCCTGGTCCTTGATTTGGTTTTCTAAATGCCCTTCGTTTTGGGATTTCCTTTCTCATTCTTGGCCCAACTCCTCCCCCAAAATGAGGCAAACCACTTCCACCAGCCTTTTTCCCCCTATTTTAGCTAAAGTCCCTATTTGGAAGCTCGAGAATAGCTTTAAAATTCCCTGGCTTTGCAATTGGAATTTCACACTCCTGTGGTTTACTGAGGTCAGAGGGACAAATGTCCACATCTTTTGCTTCTTTTTCACAACGTCAATTGTCGTTACTACTCTGTGGACCAGTTTTACTGTAGAGCCTCAATGTCTGTTAGTAGTGCTCTACAGCTCTTTCAAAGCTTTCATCAATAAGGTCTCTCCCTGGGATAACATGGGAGCACCAGCTAGTTCAGGGCAGAGCCACTACCATCATGGGTTCAGGTTCCGGAAAAGGACCCCTGCCTTGGTGTCCATTTGTTGTCCTTAGTGGGTATTTTGATTATTTGGGAAGAGAACGTTTCACAGGTAGCTTCCTCTTCCCACTGTGAAGGCTTGATGAAGCAAGACACAGACAACAGATTCAAAGTTCAAAATATAAGGCTTTATTATGTCAGGATGGTTAAAGCCCTAACTTGCCCTATGCTAAGGTGGGATTTCCCTACCTGAACACAACCAAGGAAAGTCTGAGTCCGAAAGTTTAATTTAAAAATCTGTCTGTGTCCAAAACCTATCCTTGCCCTCACAACTAAAGCTAAACGATGTGTAGGGATGGCAATAACAAAAGTAATGGTGATAAAACAAAGGTTCTGAGCTTCTGTCAGCTCCCAGCCTTCTTTCAGCTTCCCTTCCCCAAGTTCAAGAAAGTTCCACAAATACTAGGAGTTCCCTTCCCCAAGTTCAAGGCAACACAGTTTCACCAAAGAAAAGAGCTTGAGGATTCAGTCGTCAAGACAACATCAAAGTTAATCAAGTCTCAGGATTCCCTTCCCCAAGACTTCAACGTGCCAACCTCTGCTTGGCCTCTGGCTCTGTGTTCAAAACAAGGTTATTTTTCCTTCTGCATAGGCTTAACAAATCTTTCAATTTATTCTTTCCTGGTTTGCTTAAACAAGGTGTTTGGTTTCCACAGTTGAGGGATCCCTGGTCTAGGCGCAGTTGTCGGACCACACGGTCCACCCATCACAGGTCGCGCAACCAGGAACCCCAGTCCTTTTGAGCCACATAGGTTCTTCTGCCTTTGGGTCAGTCTTTTAGCTTTGCCACACTGTGTTACACAAGTGGGACCACTCAGTGGCCTTGCCACACTGTGTTTAATTACAAGAGTTCACTTAGTGGTTATTTCTCTTCTTCACCATCTGCACTTGCCTCTCATACCCCACAGCCCTCAGGGGTGCCCCGGTCTGAGTGACTTGCCTTCTTCACCCACCTGTCTTGTGGTTTCCTTCTGGATGGCTGTGCTGCCCGGATTCGGCCACACTCGCTGATTTCCTTTCGCTCGTAAACTCCACTCGCTCTCCTGGGCTCATGGGTTCTCGCTGTCAGCTCGCCTCGGCTTCCGCAGACTCTGGCAGCTTCCTTCATTCCTCTTCTCTGCCGGCAGCACTAATTCCTTTCGCTTGCAAGCTCCACTCGCTCTCGTGGGCTTGTTGGTTCTCGCTCTCGGCTCGGCTTCCGCAGACTCTGGCAGCTTCCTTCCTTCCTCTTCTCTGCCGGCAGCACCGGCTGCACTGCTTCGACCACAGAGGCTCGCCTGTCTCCCGGGCACCACAAGTCCTTTGGGTCTTCTGCCGGCGTCCTGGTTGTGCTGCAGGACTCACCACGGCCGCCTCCTTCCAAGCTGGTGTCCTGACTGGATTCTCCCACACAGCCCATCCTGTTGCTCTCTGTGTTGCTGGTCAACTCCCTTTTATACACCTGCAAACACTTCACAGGTTGCAGGTGTGAGTCTTCAATTAGAACTGCCTGACTGCAATTAGAACCACATGCCTGACCTTCAAAATACTCTACAGGCATCTTCTTCGTCCCAGTACTAGAGTGGTGAAATAGGTTACTCGTATTCAATACTCCTAGTCTCCTCTTGCTCATCCCAGCTAGAGTGTGTTGAATGGGAACATTGAGGGGAACTGTTGTACAATAGCTCATAAAGGTCGTGGAGGGTCAGGTAAAAGGGGGGATACCATGTCTCGTCTTGGGTTACCCTGTTCCCAATCCCCAAGGACCCTCCACCCAGGTGATCCTTCCTCGCTTCTCCACCCCCAGGGTCGCGATTCAAGAGCGATGGCCTTTCCCTGGCTACCTGAGCAGATGATCCATGCGGAGTAGGAGTGAGGATACCCTCAGGTTTCTCACAGCACATAGTCTGTTAACACCAGCTCAGGGGGACCCTCTGTTATGGCCCATTGCAGGCAGCTTTACTCTACACAAAAAGGGCATCAGTCTTAACTATCGTGGTGAGGATAATATGGGCGGTACAATTCCACCAATTACACTCTGCAAACTTGCCACTCCATGTTTTTTCGGTCATCTCTTCAGCTGCACGCACCACAGTCTATCCTGCTCCATATGTAAAGCAGCACCACTACTTGCTGCAATCTGTGTGAATCCCAAAAGTCTTCCCTATGCCGTGTTCAGTAGTGTCTTGAGTGCACCTGTGTGTTATTGGACATCTGATGCACCATCTTGAAATCGTTTGGTGTGGGAGGACGGGATGGACCTCCCATGTTGCTGTCTAAAAGATTCTGATCCTCTGGAAATGTGAGTCATGCTTCACTAGGAGTGTTGCTCATAGCCTAAAGAAGATATTTGGGTAGTGCCCTTGTTACTAGATTTCTGATGCTTGTGAATCTGCTTAGAATCATCACATGCTGTGCATACAGGCCGATATCTAGTGGTAATCGCAGAGTATTTCATCTTTTTTTCGAAGATCGAAAAGGAATGTCAAGATGGGCATTACCATAACACTAGCCCTAACGTGACGTGTAGTGTACCCAAAATCCCTCTTGCGTCGAGGTCCCACCATATTGTTTTTTCCGCCTACCTAGTTGGTCAGACATAATGCAGAGCTCGTAAGAGTTTATATTGCTGTTTTCTATTTATTGGTAATTCCACTGCTTGTCAGTGGTTCGATTGCCCTCGACGACTTCTTGATGGCTGACGCTTAGTCCTGCCTGCCGATGCTCTATTCTGGGCTGCTTGGCGACTGTTGACCGGGTGGCCTTGGCCTCCACCCCGGCCTTCACTGTAGGGAGAGTGGGGCCCTGTTTATTCATTCTCCTTTGAGAATGCCTTTTCTTTACCCCTTCTCTTCCTTTTTTCTTGGTCTGGCTGCCGCTTCCCTCTGCTATGGAGAGGACTCCTTTTAAGTTTTGCCCCTCTTGCAATGGAAAATTTTCCTGGAAGGACACCCCTCACCTATGTAATGAGTGTCTCCCTCATGACCACGACGAGCACTTGTGTAAAGCCTGTAAGCTTTTTCGGCCCAAGACCCAAGAAACGGTAGGCGGCCTACGCCATGCCGGTGGAGAGTCACTCCCCCACTGGTGCCATTGCATCAGATGAGCAATCCGTCGGCAGCCCTGGCTCTGATTCCGAAGCCGTTGACCTTCATGTGGAGCCTTTACGCTCCTACGTGTCCATCCCTGGCCCTGACAGGTATGCCACCTGCAGTGCTATGGGGAAGTCGCACCCTGGCGACAAGGACACTCTCACACCACATGCTTCATTCCTAACCTCGCAGTTTGGTGCCCTCTGGGCAACCGCATTTGCGGCCTATGCATGGGACTAAATCTACTTCTGTAGCGTGCGCTCCCTCAAAACCTTCCACATCCTACATAATACCGTCGAAAGGTGTAGTAGCGCCGAAAGACGCAGCATCGCTTAGACGCGCTGTAATATACCCAATCGGCGAAAACACTCCTGAAGCTTCTGGAGAAGCTTTCTAAAGCAGATTCTACCGATTTGAACCCCACGAGGGGCCCCTCCTCATATGAGTGCTATTCTCTGGCCTCTGCTCCTCTTTCTAGGGCCCTACTTCATAGCTCAGCCCCTCCTGCACAGCCATTTCCCCCTCCTGACCCCTCCTACTCCTCTGAATGGACCAGGGATAGGTTTGAGGCCTGTATGAGTAAGATTAGAGTTCATTGATTTCTCAGGCCAGTTTGAGTACATTTTGTAGAGACATAGGGATGTGGAACCATGCCCATGCATCCTAAGTCCCAGAGGCTCCACTCTCCCGGTGCCCAATTTTCCTCCTTGGGGGAATGCCATGAGAACACTCAAGTCGACGTCTTTGGGGATGATCCGGATGATCCAAGCCAGGATGCTGCCTATGCCCAGGGCCATGTCCAGGATGACCAGGATCCCAATTACCAGCACCCAGACTGTGGATAACCAGGGCACGTGGCACACTCCGCCACATGACGCTGACAATGACGACCTCTTTCTGGATGCGCCTACCGCCTCCCATCCTAGAGACTCGTCGCCTATAGATGACCAGATGATGATCAACACCCTACTGAAGAAGGCAGACCATTTCAAAATTCTCACACACATGGCCGCTCCTGATTCAGATTTTGTGGAAGATATTCATAAGGAAAATACCCGTCAGCCAAGCATACCCTTGCTGAACTCCATCAAAAAGGGCCTGGACCCCTCATTACTTACTCCATCTCTCACACGTGTGGTTAACCCCTGTGTGGAACAAATGTTTTGCCCGGTTCCCTCAGACCCGCTCTACATCGGGGGCATGCTATCCCGGATTCCTTAGTTGTCACCACTACGCGCAAGAGGGTGGGGCTATCTGTCCTCGTTGGAATCTCCTCTGGACAAGGACTGCAAGATGTTGTATGCCCTGGGCAAGCGTGTTACTACCTCTGGGATTTATTCAACCAGAATTGCCAACACCATGCTCCTTGCGAGCTATAGTGATGTTCAGTGGGGCCTTGTTCAGGACGGTCTTCGAGATGTCCCGGAATCTTTTCACAGCCGCCTGTTAGCAATGGTCACAGAGGGTAGACGGGTCACCCAGAATATCCTCAAGAATACTCCGGACTCTGCCAAAGCTGCGGGGCGTACCATTGCCCAGGGAACCATGCTGAAATGCCACGCCTGGTTAAAGAACTCTGGGTTGAAGCCGGAGACTCATGCTTCCTTGATCACGGGAGGATAGCTCAGCAGCAACGTGCTCGCCTTGGAAACAAGACGACATGAAGCAACACAGGTTCGATCCTGGGTCCGCGCTTAGAAACCTCTGGGTATTAAGCACGTTATAAATACGCAACTAAAACATATTCCTTTAACAGCGCCTCGATGCCCCCGGGCTGTGTGAGCGCTTTAAAAATACAAATAAATAAACAAGGCAGTGGAGGAGGCCAACCTCTTCGGGAAAGCGGTTGACGAAGCCCTGGAGACGGCATAAAAAGGAGCATGTAACCCTCAAGTCGCTTAGTCAGATCTCAGCTAAGCCCTTTGTCCAACATGGCAATTCTAACTCTTGCCGATTCTTTCATGGGCAGTCCTTCTCCCGCTCTGCCCATGCACAATATGGCTCGGCAGGATCCAACTGGGCTTCCCGACAGGGCACCTCTGGCAACTTCCAATCCCAGCAGAGCGTTTTTTTGTCAGGGAAAGGGCAAGTGCAGAAACTCTGCTTCCAGAGGCTTCCCGGCCTCCACCTCCCAAGTTACTCGTCGATACCTGCCCCCTCCCACACTTCCCCAGTCGGGGCACGTCTAACATCATTCGCCCATTCATGGGAGGGGTATCATGTCCGATCAGTGGGTACTCAAAACCGTCACCCACGGGTACTGCATAGAGTTCCTCCAGCCACCCCGCTACCATCCGACCAGAAGCAGACTCCTGTCGTCAGACCATCTGCGCATCCTGTTGGAAGAGGTTCAGGTCCTGCTGGAAAAGTATGTCAGACCACAAAAGTTCAGGAGGACAGTTCTTCAGGAAGTAATCCCGCTGCTGCGGCAGGGGATTACGTGGCTACACTGGACATGAAAGATGCATACTTACATATTTCAATGTTGCTAGCGCACAGAAAGGGCCTCTGGTTCATGATGGAGGACACGCACTACCAGTTCAAAGTTCTCCCATTTGGCATTGCCTCAGCCCCGAGAGCGTTCACAATGGTACTGGCGGTAGCGGCGGGTCACCTGCGCAGGCAGTCCATTCCTGTCTATCTCTACCTCGACAACTGGCTCATTACAGGAGATTTGTGAAGAACGTGCGTAGCCAAAAGCCAGGCGACAGTAGATCTCCTATTCAGCCTGGGATTCTCTATTAACAAGAAAAATCAAGTTTGGTCCCCAGCCAAGTCAAACAGTTTCTGGGTGCCCTTATTCGGACAGAAGATGGGCTCGTCTTCCCCTCCAATGAGAGGGTTCATAACATGTTGTTCCAGATCTCACACTATGTAGCCAGTCACCTGCTAACCATTCGCAAGGCCAAGTGGCTGCTGGGGATGATGGCTTCCTGTGTCTTCCTATTTCCACACGCTCATCTGCGCATGCGCCCCATGCGGGAGTGGCTCTCGAGCGTATGGTGTCAGGCCAGTGGGACGATCTAGTGGTTGTCTCGACTGCCCTCGTTCTGTCTCTGAAGTGGTGGTCTAGGGAAAACCTTCTGCAGGGGAAAACGTTTACCACCTGCAGTAGAGTTTGTTTGTAGATCACAGCAAAAAACTCACAAAAACTTTTTCCCACCACTCAAACTTCATTCATAACTCATACATACCATATTCATACCAACAATCATACCCAACATAGGTGTCTATTGTCATCATAACAGAATATAAAACCACAATCTCGAAGTCAAACTCCTTTGTTTTACAGATGTGTCTCTCTATATAGTTAATAGAAGATTTATGTCTGTCGACACGTGTTTCAGTTGTAGTTCACTGTGGGCGCAGAATATCTTGCCCCAATCTTTTAGCCAACCTTCCTCAGGATGGAGGACAACTAACAAATGGGTACACTACACGTCACGTTAGGTATAGTGTTACTGTCATGCTCATGTCGATGTCCTTTTTCGATCTTTGAAAAAAAGATGCAATACTCTGCGATTACCTCTAGATGTCGGACTATATGCACAGCATGTGAATCTAAGAAGATACAAACATCAGAAATACGATTACGGCAAGCAAATATGTCATCTGGAAGGGTATACAACTCGAAGAAGGATCCTGCATCGGAGATCCTAAAGATTGCAACCTTCTTCTCCCCCCAGTTAACAGATGTTTTTAGACCCATGTAGAAGTTTTTAACAAGTGCCCTTTAGTCTCATTTTCCCGGCCGTGAGGCCTTTGAATGTCTTGAGGCATAGAACTTGTTAGGGTAGATTTTCATTTGCACATGTGATTCCTCCAGTTTGGTCTGTTCCCCTAAACACTGTTCTTGCTTCTATAATTCTTTTCTGCTATCTTTTGGGATACTTTTGTATTTCTTTTTGTAACTTTTTCTTGGAGAAATGCTTTCCTCCAAATTCTTTGGCATGTGGCATTGACTTTTGCTCTGTGCAGTGTGGGGCTGGGACAGACAAAATCTTTAAAAAAATAAACCAACAGTGTCCTATCTTTAGATTTATGTGCAGTCCCAGTGGGGGCTGGGAGCCCCTTGGGCTTCCCTTCCCTTTTTATTTTCTGTTTTCCTTGAGAGAACTCATGTTCCCAAGAGCAGGGGATATTTAGTATTCTTCCTATCTTTTATATTGTGTGATCAGCAAACCCCACCTCAAGTGGAGTGCTGAGGGGTTACACTGTATCCCCTTTCTCACGGCTCTTGTGACTCTTTGGTTACAGTGCCAAGCTAACCTGAATAGCTGGTGGCAGTGGTTTTATCCTATATACTTTTGTGCAATTCTTACTTCCATTGTGTATTCACAGCCACGGTAGTGCACAGAAGGGTCACCATTGACCCATAATTGTGACTGTATTCTTTTTTTTTTGCCATTTCTTGTTGGACCCTTCTCGGTCCTTCTGCCGTGCTGGCTGAGGGGAGGTCCTGGTTTGACTGTTGTCTTCGGTGGGAATCCGTTGTGAAGCCGGCCAAGGCTCCAATGTGTCTGTCAGGGCAGGAAATGGGGAAGGACTCAAACGCTGCTGTTCTGTCTTCTGGTGTGCCTTCCTGGAACCAGTTCCAACTAGGGGTCTGGCTGTGCAAAAAGGACGCTACCACTCAGATTCGGATGGGTGCTGATTGGCTGGGATCCTGCATAAAAGGCATGGATCCTGAGGCTGAAGACAAGCTGACCCCTGGAACAGAAGAATCGACGATGAAGAGGAGAGATGTCCGCAGCCGTTTCCGGACGCCCTTAGATGCCTGCTATGTAATCACTGCTGCTCAACCCCTTCCTCCAAGCGTCAGGAGAACTCCAAAGAGGACGACTCTCCCCTTTAGACTGGTGGGACTCTTCATTCTTGAGACAACCTGCATTTCGATGCCATCCCACGTCAGCTGTGACCTTCACGGCATGCAAACCGCCAGTAGCCTGGGACCTGTGGACGCTGTGCAGTGGATCGATTTCCGAAGATCGAATCCTCCCGAAACTTTGGTTGATTCCTTTCGAACCTCCAGAGGTAAGATACCTCTCCTTGAAGTCCCCTCACCAGAGTGCTGGACCGAGAAAGCGAAACTAATCACCGGCTGTAATTCTTATTCACTGGTGCCTCCCAAAAGGCACCAAAATCACAGAACCGAGAATAATCAGTTCCTGAGAGCTCTTCACTCTGCTGCTGCGAGATCCATTCCAGTGTTCCTCCTTTCATCTTCTTGACCCGGAATCCTGTTACCATGTCTGCGGCTGCTGCCTCATAGGGCATAGTGCTGCAACTTCTTCACTCCTAAGGTACTGTGAGACTCTTGGTGGAACTTACCTGGAGCTGAGTGTTATCCAGTGATTATACCTAATAATAGAGAATTACATTTTAACGAATGAAAAACACTGACGAAATCCAGAATAAAAAAAAAAATGTGGGGGTGGGATAATGGGTTACATCTGGTGGGGAGGGGGTTGCGGTGGGGTATTAAACATGGGGAAACAGGGGCTCGGGGGGGGGGGCAGAAAAGATTCCTTTTTTTCTCTGTTTTGTGGGTTTGATTAAATGTCCTTCTCTATTTTTTTTTAGTTTGATAAAATCACATAGATCCGAGCTGAATTGCTGCTCCTGCGTTGCTGGAGTGCTGATTCAGGTGTTTGGGAGTTTGCCCTACAGGGAGCGCTTGCTACAAAATACTTTTAACTTTCTACAGTTGTAACATGAACACAGTCACGTGATCAATTCTCTAACATATGTTTTATTAATTTCATACACCTGTTCATAATTCAATGAAGTTGCTTTTATAATATAAAAATGGAAAAGTAGAAGATTGCACAAAATTGTTTGTCTAGCACCGTGCCATCCCACACTCTCGCAATATATTTAGTTTTTACTCGTAATACTAAAAACTCGCAATATTCACATATTCTTCAATTCACACACCTATCCATAATCACAGTCCTACACGTACCAAAAAATGCTAAAGTGCTCATAATGTA
This sequence comes from Ambystoma mexicanum, assembly GCF_040938575.1. Taxonomy (NCBI): domain Eukaryota; kingdom Metazoa; phylum Chordata; class Amphibia; order Caudata; family Ambystomatidae; genus Ambystoma; species Ambystoma mexicanum. The sequence continues at coordinate 878,118,055 of NC_090924.1, read as the reverse complement.
TTAAACATACAATTTCCCAAAAACCTTATTAATAGGTTTAGCAATTTTTTAATTATTCGCCTGCCCTACATATTTTGTTCTTAAAGGCGAGTGGCTCAAATCACCAGAACTTCCTCGGGGCAGCCTAGTGTTTTTGTACACTTCTAGAGACCTAAATCCTAAGTATTTATTTAGTATTTACATACAAATTATTCACTGGATACTGAAGTCTGCAGTTCTATTAAATCTCTTATCAGCTTCTCCACTTCATTAACTATGGCTGATCTGTTGAGGCTCAGGAATGAAAGTCGGACACACTTTAGACATAGTTTTGGCTAAGGACTTTAATTGATGAAAATAAAGGCGCTGGTAAAAGGCTGCTCTGTCCATGTGCAAAAGGTGTTTCCCTATACGACTAAGGATCTGTAAATGTCGTGGTGTCCAAAACAAAACTGTCATGTGTCCAAAATACTATTCTGACCTTCACATTCGAATGAAATAAATGTTAAAGTGCAAAGGGCAATGTCTTTGGTCTTCAGTGTTTCAAAAGTGTTCAAAAAGAAAGAAATGACTCGAACAGAAAGTCTCTCAAGGATATTGTTCCTTAATCCAGAGGGTGTCACCCTTCCCCTGGATTCTTCTTCACAATTTCTTCACAATAATAACTCTTGACTGTTCCTCTTGTTCAATATCGAAGACACAGCTATGTCTATCTTTGGCCTTTAGATTGTCAGGATAACTAGTATACTTTCCTGCGAGGGCTTCTTGTTTCCCCACACTTGCTATTGCATGGTATGCTCTTCTGCCAGGACTTCTTGTAGTTGTCTGTTTCTGCAACTCCACCTTTGATAGTTTATCACATTAGCTCTCTTTGCTAACTCCTTTATTTTATAGTTTGTTTGTTTATTTATTTGTATAGCGCTCCTGACCCAGAGGTATATGGGCGCTTAAGCATCAGGTTACAGGCATAGTGCAGTATAAGTATAGTTACAAAAGCAGTATAAGTATAGTTACAAAAGCAATTATGAAAGCAGTTATAGTGGAATTAGTAACATCGTAGCGGATGCATACATACATGCAGTGTTAGTTATTTGTTGAGTAACCAGGTGATGATCTTAGTTCTGAAAGGTTGAAATGTAGGGGTAGATTTGATGTCCAAAGGAATAGTGTTCCATAATTGTGAGGCTAGAACTGGGAAGCTGGAACCGCCGGCTCTTTTTAGGGAGTATTTGGGCACTGTCAGTTGTAGTGTATTAGAGGATCTGGTGGCTCTAATATTCTGTCTTGAGGTGAATTTATCGGTTAAATAAGGTGGGGCCAGGTGGTTAAGAGCTTTGTAGGTGAGGCAGATAGTTTTTAGGTCTATTTTTTGTTGGATGGAGAGCCATTTGCATGAGATTCTTGTGGCTGAGATATGTTCTCTTCTGGGAATATTAAGGGCGGCACGGAGTGCATTGTTTTGTAGAACTTGCAATTTATTGACAACCGTTTTATTGGCACCTACATACAGGCTGTTTCAATAGTCCAGTTTGGATTGTATAAGTGCTCTGGCTAGAGTAAGGCAATTGTTGGGTGATATCAGAGATCTGCAGGCTCTGATTAGTTTCCCAGTGTAAGCAGTGGCTGAGGCAGTCATATTAATTTGTTTGGCGAAGTTGGTGTTGGTGTCGAGATAGAAACCCAGAGTTTTTACACTTTTGGCAGTGGGAATGGTGTTGCCGTCAATGATGAAGCAGGAGTAGCTAGGGCTGAGATTCCGGATAGTGTTGGGTGAGCCGACAAGGAGCAGTTCAGTCTTGTCATCGTTCAGGCAGAGGCCATGTGTGGCCATCCATGCCTGAATGATGGAAAAGACTTCACCGATCCTGTTGACGTCCGCGTTGTAGTTGCCTGATAAAGTGAGGAGTATCTGGGTGTCATCTGCGTAGTTAGTGTAGGTGACACCCAGATGGTCCAGTTTATCGAATAGGGGCTTTGTGAATATATTGTACAAAGTGGGTGAAACACAAGATCCTTGTGGGACACCGCAGGTAATGGGAATAGGGTCGGCTGCTGCTATGGGTGAGAAGACTCGCATGGTCCTGTTGTCCAGGAAGGATTGGATCCATGTGACCGCCGAGTGGGAGAAGTGTGCTGCCGATGATAGGTGGTTGCACAAGATTTTGTGGTCAACCAGGTCAAAGGCAGCGGAGAGGTCGAGGAGAAGCAGGATGGCAGTCCTCCCTTTATCTTTGATTTTGTCTATCTGGCTCTTGAGATCAACAAGGGCCGTTTCCGTCCCATGTTGGGGACGAAAGCCAGATTGGCGAGTACCTAGTAATAGGTTAGTTTCAAGGTAATCCTGAATTTGTAAATAGGCCACTCTGTCAAGAATCTTTAGTAAAAATGGGACAGTGGTGATGGGTCTATAATTTGTGGGTATGTCTGGGTCGAGGGACTGTTTTTTTAGCAAGGGTAGGACCCAGGATTGTTTCAGATTACTTGGGACCATGTTGTTAGTCTGTTTCCTTATTAGTATTTTGCTCACACTTCCAATCATTCACCACCTTTAGTGTTGTGAGTTAATGTGCATTGTCCATTAAAGCTTCCGGTCTGAGGCAAAACTGCTTTAAGTTCTTATTTCAGTATCAAGAAACAACTTCTTTATCCGACTTGTATTGTTCGATGTCGGCATGTTTGCCAATACGCCCCACTGCTCCCTTTGTCCCAGCGTGGACTCACTGGCTCTTCGTGGCGTCTTCTGTTCTGTCTGCGACTCGCAGAGAACAGCCGCCGGTTTCACTTTCCTTCGTGCTGCTCGGTTTCGGGTTTCCACGTCTCTCGTGGTGCGGGCTGGTATTCTCTCCTTGCAGCTTCCCGGTAAGCTTCTTTGCGTTCTTCCACCGGCGAACGCCCAGGAGCACTGTTCTTGCTTCTGTCATTCCCACGTTAAAGCTTCTCTGCGTCTTCCTCTTCTGCTCACTGTATAAGCCGGTTCGCTCCAACGTGCTTCTTTCGATTCTCTGGCCACTCGAAGAGCTGCAGCCCGATTCCACCAGCAGTCTGCCATTTCCTCTTTTCATCTTCTTTTAAACGTCCCAGGCACAGGTGTATACTCGCAACAACTACAGCCTTGCCTGTGCTTGGGGCTTCCTCTGATCTGCATTCAACCATTCCTCTTCTTTGTCGCAGTGTTAAGGGGTTTCTGGGAATGGTAGTTTCTTTTTACCAACTTGAACAAACACATTGTAGGAATGGTTTCAACATGTTCTGAGAGTCAATGTTTGTTTTGATGAAGATTGCTTTGAGAGAGATTCAGCACTCAACTTTGGGGAAGCAGTGAGGGAACCACAAAAGACCATTAAGATGTGTATGGGAGATTCATCCTGTAAGGGGAAAGGAGGATACCATGTCTCATCCGTGGACACCGCCACTCCCTCCCAGAGGTTGTCTTCCCTCCATTTGATCTTCCCTAATATAGCTGCCCCCAGGGTCAGGATCAGGTAGCGGCTGCCTTCACCTGCCCACATGGCGGGGAGGTCCCCGTCGGAAAGGGAGTAATGATGCCATCAGATTCATTACATCAGCCACAATTGTGCTTTGGGTAATTGTTTCGAATGCGATGTGGACATCCAGACCGATTTGAAGCTTAAAGTAACCGCCAACGAAGTTTTCCATTTTATTTCAATATTCCCGTTGCTTTCCAATATTCAAAAATTCTGAAAATGTGCAAAGCTATCAATTAGTCTAATTTTTCTCCTGTGTAGTCCTTAATCTTGCACCTTCACTATTGAACTCAATCTACTTTGACTCCCCTTGTAAACATCTTTGAGGTAACCCTTACACCAGACGTGCAGTGGGACACACAGCCATCAGCCAAACTCCCACATAAGGAAACGCCTGTAAAGTGCAGAATATTGACTTATTCTTACACTTCCACCGTCCTTTGGAATGGTTTGTGTCCTCCCACATATTCCTCATCTTTTGATATTTTCTTCCAGCTTCAGCCGCTTCGAAAAATGTTTTCGGCAGTTTTTCCCCGATGGCTAACGCTTTGAGAAATACGGCGCGATTAATTTTTCTGTGAAGAAAAACTTTGATATTTGAATAAATGGCCTCGTCTTCAACACCATCAACCCCGAAAACTGAGTTCAAAATATGCTACGACTGCAGTGCCAAGATGCCCCTCACGGATCCTCATTGTGTGTGTCTGTCGTGCCTTGGCATGGACCATAGGACGGCGGACAGTGAGCCCCGTCAGTCCATGACTGGTAAGGCTCTGAAAGAGCTTAAAGGGAAATTAGCGGCTGGTAGACACCCTACTAAACCCCAATCGATAAAAAAAAAAAAAAAATCTTCCCACGAGTCGAGAGGTGACTCTCCTGGAAGGAAGAAAGGAAGAGATCGAAAAAGCTTTGTTGCTCCAGGAGCAGATTGCCTTTTTTGAAAAGGACGAGAATGATGCACAGAAAAGGTCGCCTTCTTCAACTTAATCCGAAATCCGATTCCTCTCAGGAGAGAATAACCTGCCCGACCAAATCCTCCACTCCAGCCCATTGGGAAGAATTTCAGCATGAAATGTTAAACATTTTCGAGAAGGAGGCTGACAAGGAAAGGGCTAATCCTGCGCACCCTTGAGCCTGAGACGTAGGCCAGAGACCCCTCGAGAACCCCTGATGTCTCGACACGATGAGAAATCGTCAAAGACTCCTTCGAGTCAAGGGTCAAGCCCTTCGAGGGCTCCATCGAAACCAAAATTGATGAATAAATAGTTGATAGCATCAGCGCCATTGGCATTGAGACAGTCAACAACATTGGTGTCAAGACCATCGATGTCGGCACTGTTGGTGTTGAAGCCTTGGACGCCATTACCCACTCAAGTTGAAAAATCCTACAAGCTATTACCAAAAAAGGATTTTTGAAGTCTTTTTTTTTCCTCCATTTAGGAGGTTTACGAGCCTTCGGACTACAACCCTCCACCATTTGGGTTGGAGTTTGGTACTCCTAATGCCCCAGAAAGCCTCATTTAAGAGGAGTCCAGATTAAAAGATTTGTATGACAATCTCCAATCTGCTAGTGGTGTGGACACATCACCAGAACTTGTTTGGCAAGCCAGACCCGGCAGACTATGCAGATGCCTCTTACATGCAGTTTATGACCAGATTTATAGACTTTCTGGGATGGTGCAGACCTGCGCCACCATTTGAACAGGACAGCACAACAGACATCCTTGATAAAGGTACACGGAAGGATCCCATTCTCTCATTTCATATCACACTTCAAAAAAAGGGTTATGGCGAATTGGGAGGTGGCTGAATCAAACCCAGCGGTGAATAAAAACCTCACCAAGAAGTACAGGCCCTCGAGTAGCGACCCTAGCTATCTATCAAAGCAGCCTACACCAGAGCGCCTAGTAGATCAGGCAGCAACGACTACTTCCAAACAGGCTGCTTATCCAACCATCCCACCAGACAGGGATAATGAGCGTTTTGACGCTTAGGCTAGTAAAGTATTTTCTGCCGGGAGCCTGGCTGACAAGTCGGCAACGCCACTTGCGCTTTGGCAAAATGTACATTCACTCTGTGGGACTGTATAGCTGTGGCTGGCTGACCATATTCCCGAAGGGGAAGAGAGAGACGGCTTCCTGAATATTGTACGAGACAGTAAGGAGGCTATGAGTGAGTCTCTACAATCGGGACTGGACTCGGCTGATGGTATCAGCAGAGCCATGGCGGCAAGTACGATGGTACGCAGGTTTGCGTGGTTGAGGAAGTCAGAATTTTGCACCCGACGTGCAATGCACACTCCCTAACTTGCCCTTTGATGCCACTCGGCTGTTTGGCAGCAAGGCTAGCGAAAACCTAGAGAAGCTGCAGACCTCTAAGGCGGCAGCCAAATCCACAGGCTATTAGACAGCCCAACCATCTCACCCCAGTGGATCATCTTGGAGAGGACTGGCTAAAGAAAGGGGCCAAAGTAGATTCCCTCTTGGTCGATGGGGGAGAGGTGCAAAGTCTGCTTAAGTAATGGCTACTTTACCACCAGCTGCTGCTTCAGCCACCTCAAAACCACACTGAGGCCTTAACCCACAAGACCCTGGTGGGAGGCAAACTCTCTCAGCATCTGCAAGAATGGCAAGGTATTACTTCAGATGCGTGGGCATCGGAAACCATAGCCCAGGGTTATTGCCTCCCCTTTCTAAAAAGGCCTCCGGACCATCCACCGGGGAGCCACTCATTCAAGGTTCGGATACGTTCCTTGTGTAGGAAATTTTGAACCTGCTTACATTAGCCACAAATGTTTCCACTTCCACCAAATCGTCCTTAATAAGTGCCAGACTCAGCATTCATCGCATAAAATACTGCTTCTTAAATATATCCATTAGGCTGTCCTGTAATTCAAAGAATTCCTCTGCTCTAGAACGGGCGCTCTCAAAAATAGTGGAGAAGTGGCTTAAGTCAACGAAGACGCTCACCTTTTGATGCACTTGTGTTCATTTTTCAAATGTGATAAACCTCAACGGGGCTGGATTCCAATGTCAAGCCCTCAGTGTGAGCAATAACCGAAACAAAATGCTGTAGCCAAAACTCAAACGACACACTGTTCAGTGTTTTAAATATTGAGCTGCTCTGTTTTATTTTGATCCACTTTGACCTTAAACCGATATTCTGAAAAGTTATTACAAAAGCTTTACTTGCCTTTGAATTGTATACTGCCATTCTAAAACTATTACCAAAGTGATTTACTTAACTGTCAATAATGCATTCGTTTTTCTAATGTTACTTATTGCATGTCTTTACCTTCATGTGTATATCAAATAAGCCATCATTTTTAAATAACGTTTAGTGTGTCAGTGTTTCTTTGGCCTATTAGAGAAAGACTGGCTGCTCAGCTCTGGCATATACTAAGAGTTGGAGCCCTGTGTCCCAAGAATCTTCTAAAGTCTTACCTGTTGGTGGATCTTTGTAAAACTCCCTAACAATAATAATGTTCCAATGCGAGAAGGTAAGTATGGCTGTGCTCACTCACATTCTCGTTCTTCCTCTCCCTCTAGATTGTTATGTATAGAGAGCAAAATGCTTCTTGGGTTTTGCTAAAGTGGTTCTTGTTGTATCTATATTTCTTATGTTTGTTAATCTGCTTAGAATCACATGCTGTGCATAGGTCCGACATCCAGTGGTCACTGCGGAGTATTGCATTTTGTTTTTCGTAGTCGAAAAAGGGGACGTCGACAAGGCGTGTCTGTAACACTAACCCTATAGTGACGTGCGTTGTACCCACAATCCCTCACGCGTCGAGGTCCCTCAGATTGTTTTTTTCCACCCAGCTTCTGGTCGCCTTATGCGGAGCTCCTAGAGAGACATTGCAAATACTTACTACGGACCTCGGTCCTTAATTATACTTATTATATTGTTAAAGATCCCTCCCCTCGACGTTAGCTGTGAAGCTGTTTCTCCGCCGAGCAAGTTTTCGACGGAGGGGAAGAGACGGAGGAGATCCTTCGGCGCTGCCGAACACGTGGCCTGGCCTCGCCGGCCAACATACAGTAGGGAGAGTGGGGGTTCGAACTTTTATCTTCTCTTTGAGAAAGTCTTTCTCCCCTGTCTTTCCCTTGGGGTTGTTATCACCAGTTATTATTGCCTCAGCTATGGAGAGGACACCTTAAGTTTTGCCCACGCTGTAGGGGCAAATACACTTGAAAGGACAAACACAAGCTCTGTAATCGTTGCTTGCCCCTCGATCATAAGGAGGACAGCTGCGCGGCCTGTAAGCTCTTGAAACCAAGAACTCTTAAAGAACGAAAAGTTAAGAGGTGGGTGGACTACGCTATGTCGAAGTCAGTTTCCTCACCCGCCGCCGCTGTTACAGAAAGTGACGAGGAGGGTGATAACTCGAAGTCCGTTACGGAAGTCATTAACCCCCAGAAGTAGCGCTCGCGCTCCTCGACGTCCGTCTCCGGCCCCGACGGGCTCGGCTCACGCCCTGCTTATGGGGATGAACACCCTGGCGACAAGGACGCACATAGACCCTATAGGCCTAAGCACACAACCCACGGCTCTTCTTCGTCGAAGACGAAGGATCCATCAGCGCCGAAGGGGACGCAGGGCACTCCGCCATCTACCTCAGACCGTAAGGGTCTCAAGCCCCACCCGCAAACGCAGCCGCGACCAGCGATTGGGCTTTCATCAAACACGGGCGCTACCTCAAAATCATCCGACGTAACGCTCCATAGAGCGGCCGTCGAGGAACAACGCGTAACGCAGGCAACGTCGACACCAGAGCCCTCTACTGACAAACTCGTTGTCGAGAGCCTGGCGAGAATTGTTTCCGAAGACAAGCGTAAGTGGACGACGAAACAAACGTCGAATACCGCACAAAAAGCTATGGAAACGCCGAAAAAGCGCAAGAGTAGCCAGGAACTGCCCCCTTCATCTAAGGGCTACATCTTCTGAACTACCGGAGGGCTTTTCAGAGAAACCTTTCTTCGACGTTGTGGGAGCGTTCTAAGCGTTTTGAAGGTGAAGACACTGATTTCCCCCCTCTAGACTATTCAGGGGTCCCCCATGAGGCCCTTGAAAGACTCCATTCTTGTATGGAGAAAATGGAAAGGTTTTTGGGAAGCCAAAACCCACCCACACCCAAAAGACCAAGAGAATGGCCCCAGGATGACCCTAGGGTCAAGATTCCTAGGCTGTTTCCCCCTTCTACAGACGTATATGACCTCACTGAAGAGGAGCAATACCTCCAGGAAGATGAGGAGTGTTTGGGTGGAGAGGAAGAACATGAGGAAGAGGGGTTTGAAGAAGATCCTTACACTAGTGCAGGTGCTTTTGAAGAAGATACAGCTACCTCACAGCCCTGGCAATCCCCATCAGTGCAGCCTTGGCAATCCCCATCAGTGCACTCAGACCCTGATGTCTTTCACCCTTCTCCTCCCAAGGATTCACCTATTGGAAACCTCTCCCATAGATGACCAACCTTCACTTAATGCACTATTGCGCAAGGCAGCAGCGCATTTTGAAATAGACACAGGGGAGACTCTTCCTGACATAGAGACTTTGTAGAGAAAGTTATTAAAGAAAAAGCCCTTGTTAGTCAGTCTATTCCGCTCCTGGCTTCTATAAAGAGAAGAATAGCTCCTTCCCTTTCCAATCCTGCCTTAGTCAGAGGGGTCAACCCTCGGATAGAAAAGCTCTTCAGTCCTTCGTCCTCTGACCCTTTGTACATCAGAGGACATTCTATTCCGGACTCCCTCGTAGTTACTAATACAAGAAAAAGAGCGGGGGTACCACTATCCACTAGTGAGGCACCACCTGACAAAGAGGGCAAGAAGCTCTATGCACTTGGGAAGAGAATCACGACCTCCGCCGCCTTCTCAACTAGGATTGCTAGCTACGCAGATGCACAGTGGAGCAAGCTGCGCAGCGAAGCAGAGGACGCACCAGAACCCCTGCATTCACGCCTGTTAGCTATAATCTCAGAGGGAACTCTTGTACACCAGGGCATCGTAAAGAACTCCTTAGATGCCGCAGAGACGGCTGGCCGTTCCCTGGTTCAGGGAATACTTCTCAAACGCCATGTCTGGCTGCGCAATTCGGGATTTAAGCCGGAAACCCAGGCTTCCCTGATAAATAAGCCCATAGAACAAACACATCTGTTTGGGAAAGCAGTTGATGAGGCCCTAGAACATGCGAAGAAAGAGTTTGATACCATCAAGACTCTTGACCAAATTTCTAGGCCCCCTAACAGACGCAGCTATGGCAATAGACGCTCCTTTCGTGGCAAACGCCAGCAGCAAAACCAACAGCAATTTTACTCTGCTACCAACTGGCCCTCTAACCAGGGTAACACCCAGTTCAGTCAAAGAGGCCAACGCCGTGGCAAAGGAAGAGGTCGCGGCTCCAGCCCCAAAGGTTCCACGCCGAATACCAACAAATGACCCGAAGATTCGGGTCCCCTCCCATGCATCACCGGTCGGGTGCCGGCTAACATCGTTCCTTTCAGCATGGGAGGGAATATCGTCAGACCGCTGGGTATTTTCCACCATAGCCCACGGATACTGCATCGAATTCAACAGTTCCCCGAAGTACAGACCCCCACGGAACCGACGCATGACACCGGAACACCTCACCATTCTTCTTCAAGAAGTAGAAGAGCTACTGAAAAAAGAGGCTATAGAGGCTGTCCCCCTATCTCAGGTAACAGAAGGTATTTATTCGGTGTACTTCCTTGTACCCAAAAAGGACTTAACCATGCGCCCTGTATTAAATCTGCGCCCAGCGAACAAGTTTGTCAAACCCCAAAAGTTTCGTATGGTGACCTTGCAGGAAGTAATCCCACTGTTATCACAAGGGGATTACATGACAACACTAGACATGAAAGATGCATACTTTCATATTTTAATGTTGCCAGCGCACAGAAAATACCTCAGGTTCAAGATAGAGAACAAACACTACCAGTTCAGAGTACTACCCTTCGGGATAGCATCTGCACCAAGGGTATTCACGAAAGTACTGGCAGTGGCAGCGGCCCACCTGCGCAGGTTATCCATCCCGGTATACCCTTACATCGACGACTGGCTCATAACAGGGGATTCTTACGAAAAGTGCTTCTCCAATACCCAAAAGACCGTAGACCTTTTGTCCCAACTGGGCTTCTCCATCAACGAAAAAAAGTCCAGCTTAGACCCCAGCCAAATCAAACAATTCCTAGGGGCTCTAATTCGAACAAAGGACGGCCTCGTCTTCCCCTCCAACGAGAGGGTCCAAAACATGCTGTTTCCGATCCCCCATTATGTGGCAGGTCGAGAGGTGACGGTACGCAAAGCAATGCGCTTGCTAGGGATGATGGCGTCATGTATTTATTTGGTACCTCACGCGCGCCTGCGCATGCGCCCAATGCAAGAGTGGCTCTACAGCCAGTGGTGTCAGGCCAGCGGACAATGGGACGATCTAGTGGTGGTCTCGCAGGCCTAGGTTCTCTCGCTACGGTGGTGGACAAAAGAAAACCTGTTATTAGGGAAAACTTTTGCCACACCCGCAGTGGAAGCCACTCTAACCACAGACGCATCCCTTACAGGATGGGGGGGCTCACCTATCCCAGGAGACTGCTCACGGAGCGTGGACTCCGAGCTTAGCATCCAAGCATATAAACCTGCTGGAACTACTAGCGGTGTTCAAAGCACTGAAAGCCTTTCAGGAACACCTACAAGGAAAGACAGTGATGGTCCTCACAGACAGCACCACAGCCATGTACTACCTCAACAAGCAAGGGGGCACTCACTCTCCAGGACTGTCCAAGCTGTCCCAGAATATATGGAAGTGGGCTCTCAAACACATGTTCCTACTATCACAACATGTACCAGGGGAACTCAATCTGCTAGCAGACAAACTCAGCAGAGACTTCCCCCTGCCCGAAGAGTACGAATGGCAATTGCACGAAGACATCGTCTTAGACGTCTTCACGCAATGGGGGTTCCCGGAAATAGACCTGTTCGCAACTCTGGAGAACTCACAATGCCAAGGTTACGCCTCCAGGTACCCCCAGAACCAGTCCAAGGGGAACGGTCTGTCGATTCAATGGTCAGGGAAATTTGTTTACGCCTTTCCCCCGACTCCCCTTCTCAACAAAGTGGTGCACAAGATGCACCAGGAGCAGGTTACCATGATACTAGTGGCCCCAATGTGGGCCCGGCAGCCATGGTTCGCTCACTTGATGGAGATGTCCCTATCTCCCCCAGTGAAACTTCCCTGCCCGTACAACATGCTGTCACAGGTCAAGGGCAGGACACTGCCTCCATGCCCTCAGACCATGAACTTAGCAGCCTGGCTCCTGAGATCATAGAATTTGGACATTTACAACTCCCGCAGAGATGTATGGACATCCTCAGGGAAGCCAGAAAACCTAATACTCGCCACTGCTATTCTAGCAAGTGGAAAAGATTTGTCATCTGGTGTAGAGGTAAGAGCATCAACCCGTTTGACTGCTCTCCCACTAACATTGTTCTGTACTTGACCCATTTACTGGATTCAGGTCTAGTCTTCAATTCCATTAAAGTCCACCTAGCGGCACTTTCTGCATACACCACTTCCCAACTCAAAGTGTCGTGGTGGAAGATACCAGTTATCAAGGCCTTCATGGAGGGGGTAAAGAGAATACACCCTACGATAGCTAACCCAGCTCCCGGATGGGACTTAAATGTGGTACTTTCTAGACTCATGGGCCCTCCTTTCGAACCCATGCACAAGGCAACTCTTAAAGACCTCACTCTTAAGACTGCTTTCCTAATAGCTATCACCTCCATTAGGAGAGTAAGTGAACTACAGGCTCTTTCTGTACTAGACCCCTTTGTAACAGTTCACAAGGATAAGGTGGTTCTACGCACACACCCAAGGTTTGCACCAAAATTCATCTCGAAATTTCATGTAAACCAGTCAATAGAACTACCAACGTTCTTTCAAAACCCTTCCAGCTTGGGAGAAAAAAGTCTGCATACACTAGATGTACGCAGAGCTGTCATGTTCTACATGGAAAGAACCAGACCACTGAGAAAGACTAATCAGTTCTTTGTCTCTGTGGCAGCAGGAAGAGAAGGAGATGCAGTTTCAAAGTCCACTATATCTAGATGGATTGTTCAATGCATCACTCTCTGTTTCTCTCTTGCTAAGAGAGAACTACCCTTCAAGCCAAGAGCACATTCCACTCGAGGCACTGGGGCTTCCATAGCGTTCATTGCAAATGTTCCCCTTGAGTCCATCTGCAAAGCGACTACCTGGAGTTCTGTGCACACCTTTACAAAACACTACTGTCTAGATGCACACTCTAGATCTGACTCCCAGGTGGGACAGGCAGTATTAAGACATCTTTTCTCTACTGTTCCTTCTCATAACCCACCGCCAACTCCGGGTACTGCTCGCTAGTCTATGCACAGCATGTGATTCTAAGCAGATTAACAAACATCAGAAGACAATGCATTACTTACCGTAAAAGCATTTCTGATGGTTGTATCTGCTTAGATTCACATGCGCCCACCCTTCCTCCCCGCTCGGATGGAAGGAACATGGACATCCTTTTCTATATTTCTCTCTTTTCTGTACTCACTCACGTCTAGAAGGCTCCCTCAGGGCAGAAAAATACAAACAGAGGGACCTCGACGCGTGAGGGATTGTGGGTACAACGCACGTCACTATAGGGATAGTGTTACAGACACGCCTTGTCGACGTCCCCTTTTTCGACTACGAAAAACAAAATGCAATACTCCGCAGTGACCACTGGATGTCGGACCTACGCACAGCATGTGAATCTAAGCAGATACAACCATCAGAAATGCTTTTACGGTAAGTAATGCATTGTCTTTTAGTCCCTCCTATATGCCATCTTGCCTTGAAAGCCCCCTTTTCACCTGACATCTAAAACATAATGTGTTACAAAGGACTGGGTGAGACTAAAGGAAGAGACCATAATACTGGGCAAGGTGGTGAAGTTAGTTTAATTGTAAAGAGTAAATGTCACTAACCAGGGGAGAGCAGTTGGTGCTGAAGAAAACAACTCAATCCGTATCTTGCTAAATTTATAGTGGCAGGAGAGGTTTTACCTGAAGGGGATGTGTTAATCTATGAGCCTGAGTTTAATAGGAAAGAGTGTTCTACAACTTGGTTGTAACCTCTGAAATGGAGTGGCATCCCATCATGTTTCTTAATGCAAGGAATTGGTAAATGGCTGACTTTACAGGAATGTAGGGAACAGCAAGGGATGTAGGGCACACGTTTGTTCATCAGGAATCTGTTATGAACTGCTTGGTGGAACTTGCAGGGTATTTGTATTTCAATTCTCTTTCTAATTGGCAGTCAGTGGATGGCACACAAATCCAGAGTTATATGTCCACATTTGCACCTTCTCATAAGCAGGCAAGCTGCTACGATTTTCAGCTTTTGACATCTTTATAACAGCCAATTTGCTAAGCAGCTGGAATGGTTGCCTGAACTCTCCTCCGAAAGAACCGGAAAAGAAAGAAGCATTTTAAGGTCTTCAAGTTAAAGAAATTCTTCTTTTCAACAACATCTGCATGGCAAGACATGAATGGATCATTGACAACCAAGACTCACGTGTGTGGCGAGTCCGAAGAAAGACAGACTCTCAGAGGACATGATATACTCTTGTTTATTAAAGCAAAGGTAGAAGGCCCAACTTTCCCTATGGGTGGTCCTTGCCTATACTACTAACTAAGGTGCTCATTTGTCAGTCGTGAATGTCCAAAGAAACAAGTCTGCTGTCCAAAACTAGCCCAACTGACCCTACCACTAAGAGAAAACTTAGTTCAGGAGCATGACCCCCTTCTTCTGAGGGTACTGCTAGCACCAGTCTTTAATATACAATCCGTAAAATGGTCTCTCTTTTAATTAATTTCTTTAATTCCCCAAGTGGGATGTTGCACTATCCCTCTTCACTTTGAATCCCTTTTGGCTCTCTTAGCCGCTGTAAGGTTTTGGTCATAGATTCTCCTGAGGGAATATGTTTTTGCCTGGACTTTTACTTTTATGTTATAACAATTCCACTTTTCCTGGATCACTGGTGTTTGTATCTAGTTTGTCTGTAGGCTCGTAGCCTTATTTTTCTCTCTCTTTAATACTATATTGTTGTTGTTAGGATGGTGCTTTGTTTTCCCCTTTTACAGGGTATTTTGCCCAGTGGTTCTCGCTCACTATCCAGCTTCTTATCCTTTTCTCTTGGTTTGCAAACTCGTATCTATTTGTTTTCCAAGTTAACTCTGAGGATTCTTTCTTGATTCACAATCTTTGTATGCATTTGCCTTTAAAAGCAAACTCTGTTTGTTAGCTGTGCGATATACTGATCCTCTTGAGCCTTCCCTTCCCCGGAAGGGTATTGCAGAGCGGGCTCACTGCCCTAGCCGCACGGGGTGGGAGGGGGGGGGGTCGGCTCAGAGACGTCATTTCACCAAAATGCCTGGGGTAGTGGAAGTGACATCACACGACCCATGGCCTCTGACATCACAGGAAGTGATGTCATTTGACCCCACCCCAAAGTGTCAACACAGGAAGCGATGGAATACAACCTTTCACGCCTTGACAGAACAGGAAGTGGCATCACGTAGCATTGTCCATGTGTGTGTGTATATATATATATATCTATATTGCAAAAGATATGGGTACAATATCACTGTAATGTTTTATACATTTCATACAAGAATGGATCACCATATGTATCGTTAATATTAGTTTGTGTAGGCCCATATTACCAAATTACTGTGAATGCAAGCGGACGCCCAAGGCCAAATGATAATGATGTGTTATTATATAGCACATACATGCTTTATATAGAACAAATATACATACAATATCACCCAACCTTTCGTGGTACTCATTTATCAACCGCCGAAGGATGAAAGGCTGAGTTGACCATGCTAGGATTCGAACCTGCAATCTGCCGATCCCACACACTCACACACACACATCGCTACAGCGAGCGCTCAACCCACTGAGCTATCTTACCGGCTATAGTAAAATGAGCAATTGCATGTCTGAATGTTCTCATACAGAAAGCAAATTACACTCTGTAGTGTATACCATTAAACTGGTAACAGATTCAACAGCAGGCCAGTTCGCCTGCATGTATATGTCTGGTGCAAAGTTGGGCACATGTCAAGCCTGCGTGGATCTGCTTATCGGGCTTCAGAGGTTGGCCTCACACGGCTTCCCGTACTCTGGGCACTCGTTGCCTCCTACATGCAAACGAACATCCTGAACCGCATGCCATGGGGATAGGAAACATACACATTACAAGGCATTCAGTGTGGCAAAACGAAATCAAGGGCCACTTTATGTGCTATGGCCAAACATTTTTACACTGTACACAAGCTTTTAGGCACAAGGATTTTGTCATGTGACTGGGGACACCGAGATGGAATGTCTTGTGATGAACATAACCGAGACAACAGCAAAAAAAAAACCTGCTGTAACTGCAACTTGCAAAAAGCAAAATACACAGTTCGAAATGGATGCTTATTCTACTCTTAATGCATTATGGATGTTTTTGTCTGCATTGTGAATTTGAGGTGTTTAAGAACAGACTAAATCAGTGACTCGCCCCCCTGAAGTGTGTCTGAAATAAATCTTTAATGAGTCTAGCAATTATTGTATAGAATTCCAGAAAGACAAATTATTTGTTTTCCTAGTCTTTCTTATTTAGGGTCACGGCTCAAAGTGGTACACTTGTGATACCCCCTGTTTTTTTTTTTTTTTTTTTTTTTTTTTTTTTTTTTTTAAAAAGATGCCTGAACAAGAACGCCAGCCACTCCAGAAATAAAGAGCCACATGGTGCTGACCCCAGCCCAGGAGCTCCCATTTAAAAAATGTCTTTTTATTTTTAGGGGTAGCAAAGAAGACCACAGGGGTTGCAAGTGTGACCCCTAAATGACGTACCTGGGGTTAGTCCCCCTTGGGGAGAGTGGGCAAATACCCTCTATCTATCACAGGTTTTGCACTTCTTCTAAAGAGTTGCTAGAACAGGCCCCAGGGTCCTTGTCTGGTCCAGACTCTCCAAAACAGTAGACGCCAGCAGAGCTTCACCTTCAGGCATGGGCTGCAAATGCGGCAGGACCTCTAGATAGTCCTACATTTGAGGCGTCCTCTCTGTGCTTTAGAGACCTATACCAGAACAGAATAAGAGTCCTTATTCCCAGAGTGAACCAAGGAATGTTTGTGTGACCAGAGGGCCTGCTGGCAGACTGACTCTCCGCTCCCAGAATCAAGTGAGGAATATTTGTGTGGCAATACTGTCTGCCCAGAAGCTGAGTCATAACTCTCAGAATAGAGTAAGGGAATATTGCTGTGTGGGAATATTTGGCTGTTAAACTGTACTTCCAACTCCCAGTGCTACGTGTGACCTACTTGTTGTCTTTCAATCCTGCATGTTGGGAGATAAAATCAGCAATCCCAGAATAAACTGTAGAGGCAATCCTGCTTGGACAACAGTGCATGATGAGGAACTGCACCTGCATCAAAGCGCAAATTGAGAAACCATTTCCTTATGTAAACACAATGGACCTCATAACGAGTCCGGCGATAGCCATGCCGGACCGGTATTTCCATTCCGCCTCTGTGATTGCCGGAATCACTGGGGCATTACAACCCCGGTGACCCGGTAATTCTGGAGGCGGAATTCTGTTAAGCCCCATTCCCATGGGGACCATGGAAACAGCGGTTCCGTCTATGACAGTGTTTCCATGACCGCCTGCAGGCGGGAGTGACACCTCCTGCCTGCAGGACTCGGAATCAGCCAGCCCAGAAACAATGGTGGCGACTGATTTACCGCCACCGCTGTTTCCGGACTGGCTGACTTGTAATGAGGCCCAATATCTGTTGGACTAAAGCATAGAAGTAAACTGTGACAAAATATTAGTTGGATGGAAATACTGGTGGCTTTGACATAACTCCCAGTATAAAATGAAAAGGCAATGATTGCATCACTGTGGTGAATACTACGAAGAATTAGACCTACTTTTATATTGAATTGAGGAGCCAGATTGAGCAACAAATTTGCATGCCGAGAGAGAAAATCCTAAATCCCACAGTCAACTCAGAAAACATTGCACACTAGAGAAACTGTCACGGTTCCTGTGCCGACAGTCCGCAGCCGCCGCCGTGTGTTTACACACAGCAAACACATGACTGCAAGACGTGTCTGGCGTTTGCCATGGCGCCTTTGTGATCATTGCGCTCTCAAGCGCTTCGGTCCTCTGAAGAAATCACGCCCCTGTCCTGCCCACAATTGATTGCCACAGAGACAATCCTCTGCGGCCTGCGCCATGTTGTACATCATCAATGAAGGCGCCAGCCCAACACGCTTAAGTATATGTACTTTCCAATCAATGGGCGCTTCTGATTAAAGTTCTTCATTGCCTTGATCTGCAACGTTCTACGCAGGTTCCGAATGGGCTCTGCTGAGTCCTTTGCTCTGGTAATTCCTCACTGCCTTTGTATCTTATGTTACCTTATTGCTGATTACTGGACTTTCTTAACCTATTTTGTACTACGGATTGCTACTTGATTTCTTCTACTGACTTCTTACCGATTATCCACTGTTTACTCAGAGTGCTTTGAACTTTGGACGCCTTGCTCTTTTCATTGCCTCTTTGCTTTCCCTTGGCGCGCCCTCGTTTCGTCTGGGAATCGTGGTCTAACCAAATTAACTACCCTTCCCTTTACCTCCCTAAAACATTTTGAAAGTTTGTCTACCATCCCAATCTGGACATTCTATCAAGGAATATTTGCTATAAAGTTTTCTTTACCACCTACACTTGCTCATCCCTTTAACAACTATTCACTTCTCCTTCAGGCATTCATTTTTCTATCATACATACGTATACCTTACTTCATTTCTGTACTAATACTCACCTTCATTTCTTATCAGGCTGGTGAATACCTGGTGGTATTTTTGCTCTTCCAGGTGAACCACCGTCCTGTCCATATCCGATTGGCCCAGACAGGATGGTATTTCATAGGGAAGGTCACCTCTTTTAGGAGGCCTATACTGGGCTATCAATATATGATCCAGACCTGACGAATTCTTGCCTACAGGGATCTTGCAAGTATCCCGGCTTACGTGAGTATCTCACAGAAACTGAGTTTGTAAATCCAAGAGCAAACTGGCAAACCGTCAGTGGGTTTTGTGGCAAGGTTGCCCTGCTTGGATTCGGGGGATGCCTAGCAGGCTGAACCTAAAACACTCAGTGTAATGTGATGCTGCAGAAGAAGTAAACTGACAAGGAGGGGTCATCGTACAGGCTATAAACCTTTATTATGTTAATGAAGAAACCTATCTTTCACTGTCTAAGGGGCTTGCCCTGCCTCAACCTAAGAAAACGTATTGCTCCATCGGAATATCCGTCAAAAGAAAAGTTCTTCCTATCCTCAGTCAGAAAACCATCTAATCTAACCCTAACATTAGAAACATAAGCTTTTAACTAAAGTGAAGTTTGTGTTTCCTTTACCAGGAGAATGACTCCCTTCTCCTGTTTAACACTTCAGTCTTATAGCAATGTAGGAGTAATTCCTTCAATGTTCATCTGCAATGGACCACCTTCTCCGGTCCCGCTGTAAAAGCTCCACACAGTGTTCTTTAAGCACATGAGTAGAGAACTTGAATTGGTCTCTTTAATTCCTTCCAGGAAGTATAGAAGCTCACATGCTTATTTGGCTTACTCTTGACATTCCTGTGAGGAAAACTATTCCCACAGTTCTCTGTATTTCTCCCATATGTATCCTTACTGGTTTCTCCAAAATTAGTATCTTCATGAGGGAGATGTCTCCTGAAGCACTCTGGTTTTCCAGCTGTATTTAATGTAGGAGTACCACTTTCAGGGGGCTTCCATTACACTCAGTCTTATTAGTGGCATTAGGCAGACCAATACGACGATGGAGAGGAGTCCAATGCACTCTGTTTTCACAGTAATATTTGTTGGGTCTCTGCGCTGAGGGAGAGGACCCCCGACGCACCCTGCTTTATCAGTGGCATTTGACAAACCACTGCAACGAGGGACTACCGCTGCATCTGTTCTATTCGGCCACTTCCCAGACTCCACCCGTTCTTCCCCCGTTCCTATTACCTGCAGTATCCTTGGGGCATAACTTCAGTTCTTCATGGGGTCATGGGCGCTTTCTTCCTGCACAGCTCTGTGCAGGCTGTTCGTCTCGGTGTCGTTTCCAGAGCCGGCGGTCCACCTTTCTGCAGTCACGCACCCACCAAGTGAGTCTGTTGCCTGCCAGCTCCCGGGACGATTTGGCACCGTCCTGCCATTCTGGCGAGATGCTTCTGCTTCACCTTCGGTCTTCCCAGTTTGAATTTCCCTGTTTGGTTTGCGTACTGCAGGCTTTTGCAATGACTCTCCTGGTCCTTTCTTGCTTTCTGCTTTATATTGTTAACTCTGCTCTTCCGTAACATCAACGTCATTCACTAAAGTCTCTTTAGTATTCTTCATGCCTCCCATGGGCCATCTCGTAACAGTACTTGGCTGACTTTGCATGTGGTTATTCCATATACTTCTCATGTTCTTCTTCATCCCAGTATGTATTACATAGGTCAGTCAAGGTCCCAGAATAGCACATGGTTTAATTATCAGTGGTGGGGAAAAGGGGTGACAATGAGGGTAAGGTGTTTTGTAATATGGTTTTAGGGAGTCTTCTCCCCAGATTGACGTCTTTGTGCCCAGGAGGGGAGTCCCTCCCTTTGAGGTCCTCCACATATTACCACCCCTACTGGGTAGCGGCCTCACCTCCTTAGCCTTATAATAAAGGGCTCCCTCCTGGAGAGAAGTGACAATACCTGGTAAATTCGTCACAGTAACCTCCGCAGCACATCCTCTTCATAGCAGTGGTCTGTCAAAGGATAACAACTGATCCACTTAAAAGGACCCCATCCCCAAGTAAGCGGGCCACTTAGGAGTTTTCAATAGAGCTGGAATGGAAGCACTACATTTCCCAGAATCTCCATGGGTTTCTCAAGGAAAACCCAGACAGGACAAGGACACCCCCTTCAGTTTTACAGGGACCAGGGAAGTGTGCGGGAGAGTGGGCCAACCCACAACAGGGTTTAACCAAACCCAAGAAGAAAAAAAGAGGATCCCCCCATTGCCTACAAGAAGGGAGACAGTTCACCCCTCCCCTTCTTAAAGCCAAAGAATATACGTTGTTCCTACTGTCATTGACAAAATCAGCACTTGGCAATAATCCAATCTCATGAAAGGTTAGTGAGCGTCTTTAATGGTAGTTGGCAAAGCAGCATACAGACATCCACAGAACAGGACGACATGAGAACACCCCGATCAAAGGGTTCTAGCCGTGCACTGAAGTGCAACCCCTTTTCCCTGCTTTACATCTCTTCACGTCGCTTTTTATGTGTTCCCATTACATGGTCTTCTATGGAAGGGGCATACAAAACGATTTTGATGGCCACAGAATACAATGGGTTTCTCCACCTGTTCTATGTGGTTTTCATAATACAGTTTACAAACATCAACTACCTTCTTGTGCCTGGGTGAGGGCATGTTGCAGACCTATTCAGATACATTTTATATCATAGTGCCATCGGATGAGACATGTTATCCCTCTTCGTCCTTTAAGGATACCCCATCCCTGCCTAACGCCTTAATGGCATACTGTTACACCTTCCCTCATCCACCTAGGAAGGATGCTGAAGACCTTCTAATGAGAGCTGTAGAGGAGTAATCAAAACCTTACTTGCCCTCTAGAATTAATGAAAATACCATCTCAGCCTCTACCTACAAGTCATCTACAACTGACTTTCCTTTGAAGAACAATTATCATGACTTTCCAGACTACCTATGAAACATCAAGAATGGACTTCCACTCCCATAACTCCCCGAAAACTGCAATGAGGAAGATGAACAGAGTAATGCAGATCACAGAAGGCCAGGAACACAGGCTGCAATCTAGTTGCTGCAAGTGCATACCTGGGACCGTATGATTTAAACTGGCAGAGCAGCTGACTGAAGCGCGCTGCTGTGAGGGAGAAAGCAGCTTCTCTCTGGGCGCACTGAGAGACCGTGTGGCTGGAGAGAGGGCTGTGGAGTGAACCGGCTTGAGAACCAAAGAGAGGAGGCTGACTGCGAGAAGAGACACGCTGTGGAAACGCCAGAAGCCAACAGAGGGCTCCTGGGCATTTGCAGGTGTCTGGAGGCAGCCTTCGCATTACCGTAGCCTGAAGACACAAAGCAGAAGAGCCCAGCAGGGACTGAGAGGGAGAGAAGCCGAGAAACTGATGCAGCAACAGAGAAGGAATCGCAAATTACCGTTATCGGCTTACTGAGGGCGAAGGAGAATACGCCAGTCAGAGCCAGTGAGTCCACCCAGGGGAAGCAGGGACGCCAGGCATATTGACAGCCATGCCAAAACCGAATGAGTATTAATGAAGCATATGCGAGAGAAAGAACAAGAGAGCATTTCTTTGAAAGGGAGAAAGGAAGAAAAACACTAGACTTTCAGGTTTGTAAGTGTATGCAATA
Source organism: Ambystoma mexicanum (assembly GCF_040938575.1). Lineage (NCBI taxonomy): Eukaryota > Metazoa > Chordata > Amphibia > Caudata > Ambystomatidae > Ambystoma > Ambystoma mexicanum. The sequence goes on along the minus strand of NC_090924.1, from coordinate 878,096,058 downwards.
CACATGTAAAATAAGTCGTGGCAGGATAAAAAACCAGGCAGAAATATAGTATCAGCAAGCAAGAGACCATCCAGTTCGGAGGGGTGCGCAGAGCCCACCTTTGAAATGCCCTGTCGGGGAAGTATACCAGGTAAACTAAAGGTGTAAGAAAGATCCATATATGTGAAAGCCCTGGCAGCAGAGTATGCCAGGCAGAGACAAGTTGAACATTGTATATGAAACACCTGACTTGAAATGGCCTTGAGAAAGTCGTATCAGGATTAGCAAAAAAGCTATGCTGATCACAAGGAGTAAAACCCTGGCAGAAGACTACACCAGGTATCCTAACAAGACAAAGACAGAGAGCCACGTTGTTTTGTATACCAGATAAGTTATATATCAAGAGAAACAAAGAAACTAACATTGTTGAATAAGCAACCAAGGGTAGAGAAATCCATGGGAAGGGAACCAACTGATACAAGTTGGGGATCCCTAATACTTGAAATTATGAGTGCCAGAGCATCAGGCCCCTCAGTAGCCACTAAAGGCTGTATTGGGTTTGATATGTGTAGTAGTAGGGATGAAACAATTCCCCCAGGAGAAAGAAGACTGATACCCACTGACTTTAATATTGATTTAACCCCGGATACATAAATCAGACTAGTACCCAAGTCAGGGTTAGCATGGAGATTTGGGATTGATGATGGGGCCAAACATCCAAGGTGATGTTAAGGTGTTGCTGCAAAACCACGGAAAGGACCCATTTCAAGTTTATCAAGGCCATAGGATTGCTGAAGGGGTAATTCAGAGAGCAGTACTTTCCAGACTCCAAGAAGAATTGGGGAAAGAGAACACTGACGGGGGTATCCAGGGGTTTGTGGAGGCTGGTGAGACCTTGGTGACCATTCCAAACCTGAATCCCCAAAAGATGGTCAGGGAGAACCAACTACACTTCTAGATTTAGCTGCAGCTCAAAGAAACCGCTTTCTAATAAAGGCCTTTTCACAAGTGGTTTCAGAAATAGGGGGCCGTGAACCTTTCTTCTTTCTGAAACACGAGTTACCCTACTCTATTACCCTTCAGTAATAAAACCAATTGCTAGTGTGGGATCGATCCGTTGAGTGTGTGCTGGTTACCACTCTGGAATTAGGTATGTGCAGTTCACTACAAAAGATTGTGAGGGTGGCTGCGAGTAGCTACTTCCCTCAAACTTCCCACAAGAGTTTGATGTATATGAACATATGAATTAGATGCGGGAAGGCTGCTCGCGCTCAATACACCTCTAATATTAGCCATATATCACTGCAATAAATCAGTTGGTTCTGAAGGTAAGTATTTATTCTTCAATTGTAAACAGCTGACACGTGTTTCAACCTCCCAGTCGTTTTCAAGGCTGTTATGTTTACATCCGTACAGATAATCCCTAGAAGAATCATGTTGTACATTGATCACATCATGCATGTTGAATTGGTAACCGATTTGTTCACAAAACAATTCTCAATTATCAAATCATTGCATGTAATTGCATATAATATTCAAATGTTAATATAGAGTTGCCCGAACAAAGTTATACCCATTTAGAAAAATTATCAGTCATTTGTTAAAATTTGAAACCATACCATATTATCTCACAGGTAAGGTCATAGATGGAAGAATGGAGTCGGGCGGAAGCATGTTGTTTTGATAGCATTTGAACAAAATTGGGAAAGTGGAAAAAACGACAAATTACTTGAATGAACCTGAAATATTGATTGCTAGTTTGCAAAATAGGAGTACCATCATATATTAGCACTATATAACTTTACTCGCATGCAAAAAACATGCATTATTTAAATGCACGATAAATTGTGAAACCAATCTGCCTGGCGCATTCAGTATTCGGTAACATACCGTGAAATGCTTAAACTGCTTTCCAGCAAATATATTGGTGCTCACCACTAGTGCTAAAAAGTGCCATTAAAAGGTAATGGTAGATCTTATCAGGCTTGAGGGGCGTGGCTACAGAGCCAAGTGAGAGGTTGCGATTCCAAGAGCTCCTGCCGATCCGTAATAATCCTTGAAAAAAGCCATGACTACAGATTGCAGAGAAGCGCAATACTGAGAAGCCAAGCCTATGAAGGTGCAAGGACTGATGTGTGCGTGAAATTAAAGTGATCCAACAAGCTGTCTGACGAACACGAGCGAAAGCAGTGGCGGAGCGTCTATACAGGGAAAGAAAAGGAAGATGGCGATCAGGTGGAACAAAGGATCGGAGCCACAAGGCTGATCAAGACGAGTAAAGCAGCAGGACAGCTGTGACCTGTTTGAGGGGTGATTAGAACTCGACGAGCTCAGTGGACGTAATCGCGAGGTTGGGGGAAGGAAATTAACATTTCTGCATGCAAGCAACGAACGCAAGTGCCCCTGCACTGGAGAGACCGCATACAGCTATAGTGGTGCAGAGCCCGGGACCAAGTGCCATTGCTAGAAAGCAGCATGACGGAGTGCAGGAAAGTTCGGGGGTGATGGATGGTGCGTCCCCTTTGAAATGCTAAGCGAGTACACCAAAGAGCGAACGGGAGCCCCGCAACGACAAAGCAACATTGTAGCCCGTGATATGGTTACAAAGTCTCTGCAAGTCTCTGCATGGCCGCTGGCGCACGTATTAGCCTCATGAATAATAAAGACACGTTACTGTGTACAGATGCTAGGACATTGCGATGAGAGACACACATGGTGAGCACCGTCTGTAGAGGCACGTCAAAGACCTGCACATAAAGTAGAATCACTGGCGCCGGACATTTTGTGATACGAAGCTGTCACAGGCACGGCCGATGCACAGGGGGTGCCTTCAAAATAAGAGTTATCATTCGGGAGAGAGACTCCCACTCTCCGTTGGCGCGTGAGATGCACAATACTGGATGCAATAAGGACTTTAAAGCACAGACACGTGCAGGGAACCACGCTGTAAGATCACGGTGGCTGCAGCTGCTTGAGGCCCGGAGGCGACCCGACCGAAGGAGTAGCAGCAGGTCGGGCCCCACGACTTAAGAGCGTTGTGGATTGCTCTGGGGCCGGACCGGCACAATCTAGTTAACTCTACTATACCTACGAGCAAGGGTACAGTGGAGCAAATGCAAAAGGGGAAACAGAGAACATAACCCATGTGACAGGAGGAGGAATAATGCCCCGGAACGCTGCACAACATAACACATAAGGGGACATAAACATTGTACCTGCTGCCAGGAGATCTACGACAAAAACCATTCAAGACAAGCACGCAACACGTCCCGGAAACAACTGGAGACGGTGGGGGAAAAAAAAAGCAGCCAGCGTTGGTAAATAAAGTGACCGGCACGCAATAACCACAAAGCACAGTGAGCTGAAGCCGGGAGCGCGCTCAGAGGCACAAACATAAGGGGCCTAACGAAGGACACTGGCAGACGTAAAACAGCAGGGCCAAGAGGCGAGACAATTATGGAGCATGCCATGCTGAGCTGGGAGCGGATCCATGCACAAGACATAAGATGCCAATGCAAGGCACTGATAGACACATCAAAAAGAGGCCCTGCGGCATGCAAAGAATCGTCGGGTCAGACACAAGGCCAACATGGGACCACAAACCTTGAAGGGCAGACACAGTGACGCGGCCTAGTGAAGGCCGGTACACAGAGGCAATAGTGGTGGCAGCAGCTAGGAGATGTGGGACAGCACAACCCATTCGAGGGATCATACAAACAGGAGAAGTGGACCCAAACCCAAGCCTTCCCCATGCACCACAGTTAACTACCTAACAAACCTGGTGAGCCAGAGACTACACTCCTGATAACCAGAACTAAGACTCACAAAAACATTGAGGTGGCGAATAAACAGACGAAGACCAAAGGGAAACAACCAACGCTGGAGGAATACGCAAGAACGCCACAGCTGACGGAAGGGACAAGGAGTAATGAGAAAAGAAAACCCGGGAACACCACCCCGGTGCACAAAGATCAACAAATCCTGGAAGCAATTACGGACCAGAAACTAACATGGGAAACTAAACTGGAGTCAGCCATGGTTGAACTTAAGGCAGCACTGGAGCTCAGAGGTTGCGCAGTCCAGTAGGAAGTTAATCTACTCAGACAAGATGTCAGAGCGTTAGCAGAACGCACAGGCGAACTGAAAAAAGTGACTCCAAACACAGCTGCATGTGCGGCTCACACATCAGAGATCCATATCCTGAAACAACATGTGAGCAATCTGGAAAATAGAGCGGAGGAAGCGGAAGGACGTGCTCAGAGAAATAACATTCATATTGTGGGACTACCGGAAGGCGCAGAGGGATCAAACCCAACAGACTATGTTGAGACGATGTTGCTGCCAGAAATAGGGGGAGGGGCACTCACCCAAGGATTTGCAGTGGAAAGAGCACACAGAGCCTTAACAAGGAGACCACCGCCAGGAGACCCCCCCCCCCCCAAGACCAATAATTGCCAAAATCCTGAATTATTGAGATAGGGAGAGCTCCTAAAACACTTACGAAAAGGAGGCACGATACAAAGGGCCTCTGCGAATATTACAGCATACCCGGATTACACACTCTTGGTGCAGAGACGACGAATGTAACTATGGGTCAGTAAAGAAAAGACTGCGAGAGGCGGGCTACAAATATATGTTGATGTATCTGGCAAAACTGAAGGTCTATCACAAAAACAGAGCTCTGTTCTTCGACACCCCTGAGGACGCGACAGAGTGGCTGGATGCCCAGAACTGCCCATCGGAAACAGACAACCAGAAAGAAGATGGACTAGACAAGTAAAACAGCGCTTGCAGTAATCGAGGTGCTGTAAAACCAGACACTGGGACCTAAATATAGGCCAGGGCAAAGCTAGCTGGGATAGACAAAAGGCTGGTTAAATAAAGAGATATGACCGGGCATGGCGCAAAAGCACAAAATTGCAGGAATCTTGATGGACTCGCTCTCACACCCCCAGAGATAGCTTAGTTATTTTACTGATAGACTGGTAACCTCCTGCTGGGCTCCTGATATCGGCAACCCTGAGAAAGGAGCAAATGCGGGATAGCCTGAGATCCAGGGATGGTGCTGGGCAATAGTTGGGAAAGGAACGGAATGGGACGGGTGGGGGGAGGGAAGGGAGTTGGGAAGTGTGTAGTGTATTTAGTTGGGGAGATTGGGGGGGTGGAGATGCAGTTTGGGTTGATATGTTGAAATTAGACAGGGAAGGAGCTCACAACCACGCCAAGCTATTCGAAGGGAAGGACACGGAGGGAGGAAGAAGGGTATGGATGACAATGGGAGACCTTCGAATAGTAACCTGGAATCTCAACGGCTATCTGAAGAGAAACAAGGTGATGATGTACCTGAGAAGGCAAAAAGTAGACCTAGCCTTATTGCAAGAAACCCACCTCACTAAAGAAAAACTAGAGGTGGTGAAGAAAAAATGGAGGGGGACCACCATGGGAGCAACGTATTCGGCATATGCCAGGGGGGGGTAATCACCTGGGTGGCGCCACATGTGCCCTTCCAGTTGCTACAGGCCACGGATGGGAGGATGGTAGTGATTCTGAGTTTTTTAGAGAATAGAGAACTGTGCATTATAAATACTTATGCCCCTTACCAAGACACAGTGGCCTATTTTAAGACACTATATAATAAAATCAGCCCCCACATAGGAGGCGCGGTTATATGGGGTGGGGACTTCAATTGCACGCTGAACCCCAAAATGGACAGGTCAGACACTAAATTGGATAAGCCCACCCCGCAGCGAAAATGCTACAAGCTCTACTGAGAGACTTCGGGCTGGGAGACCTATGGAGGCAGCAACACCCGAATGATAGGCATTACTCACACTATGCTCACACTATGCTGCCCCACACAACCTTTACACGGGACTGGATTACATGTTCGCCGCTTCGGAACTTGCCGGGGAAATGACGGGCTCAGAATATAAGGCAAGAATATTATCGGACCACTCCCCCCTGGTCCTGAAGTGGCGACATCAGCCCCCTAGAGCCAGGATCCCAACATGGAGGCTTGGAGCCGAGGCACTGAGGGATACTGCATTCCGAGAGGACCTAAGGGAGGAGATAATTGGGTATTTTGAAAATAACACAGGAAGTGTGGAGTCAGAGGGAACCCTATGGGAGGCTTTCAAGGTGGTAGTGAGGGGGGCGGCCATATCAAAATCTAGAGGGCTCCAAGGAGGCATAGTGTGAAAGCTACAGGAGACAGAAAAGAAGCTAGAAGTAATTATGAAAAGAGGGGGTACCTCACAGGAAGATGCCGAACAGGTGAGCCAGGCGAGCCAATTGCAACAGGCGTGTAGTGGGCTCTGGGAGAGGCTATGCAACCTGAACTACAAAAAATAAATTTGTAGTAAAAAATACATTGAAAGACAACACACAGGGGGTCATAAACTTGGAAGGCTGCTCGCATGGCTATACAAGAACGAGACTCCAAGACCAGCAGTTAGGGAGATAACGGGAGAAGCGGGCCAAGTCTGGAACACCCAAGAGAGTGTGAATGAGGGATTCCTTAGATTCTATAAACGCCTCTAGGAAGATGCAGGGGAAACTGCAGAGCAAGAAATACAAGAAACGCTAGGAGATATAGGACTATCTAAATTGAATGAAGAAGAGAGCACCTGGATGCCTCAATCACAATAGAGGAATTAGAGACAGTGGTAATATATCTGCCCACGAGCAAATCCCCTTGGAGAGACGGGCTCCCTAGTGAATTCTATAAAACGTTTAGACAAGAAGTGCTCCCCCCGCTACTGGCAATGTTAAACAAGGCCTTCGAGAAAGGGAGACTGCCGGAATCCCTGAGGGAGGCGATGATTATTCCACTTCTCAAACCTGACGAGACAAGCCCAGAATGTGGGTCGTATAGACCCCTATCCATGCTAAACCAGGATAGTAAAATCCTCACCGCCGTACTGCCGAATAGACTGAAGAGGGTAAAAAACAAACTCGTACACCCCGACCAAACTGGATATGTCCCAGGCAGAAGCATATCCGATAAACACAGGAGGCTCCACCATATCATAGAACAGGCGGAGGGAGACCCAAGTGAAATAGCAATAGTCTCGCTTGATGCAGTGAAGGCCTTTGACTCCGTAAGGTGGCCCTGGATGATGGCGGCATTGAGAGAATACGGGATGGGACCAGGATACCTGCGGTGGGCGAAAATGGTGTATAGTTCCCCAACCGCTAGGGTCAAAACGGGAGCGATCATTTCAGATAAGTGGTAACTTAGCAAAGGCACGAGACAGGGCTGTCCATGGTCCCCGATGCTGTACATCCTCGCGCTAGAACCATTAGCGATCTACAAAAGACAGCAATCTGAAGAAATAGGGGTCTACACTAAGGGGGGACGGCACTTGATATCATTGTATGCGGATGATATGCTGCTGTATCTGTGGTACCCAGAAGAGAACTTGCAATTCATCCTGGGGGTGATGGAGCATTACGCAACTCTGTCGGGCATAGCGGTGAACCCCAAAAAAATCGTGCATGTTCCCCTTGGGGAGGTACAGGGGAGTCCCACGGGAGAACTTGCCTATTTTGCAGATAGCCTGGGAAACCAAAACATTCAGGTACCTGGGCATCAAAATATATCATACGATTAAAGACGAGCATAAATATAATACGGAGAGAGCCGTGGAGTGAATCAAGAATATCATGGTGTTCTGGGCAAAGCTCCCCCTGGCCATTGTGGGAAGGGCGGCCTTGCTTAAGATGGTAGTCCTACCTAGGCTATTACATTTATTCGTGAACATTCCACACATGTTGCCCAAACGGTTTTTCATTAAACTCGAAAGTATAATGAAGTTCTGGAGTTGTGCCACAAAGGCTTTTTGTGGCACAACTCCAGCAATAGAGTGGCCCTATGGAAACTATAGAACGCGCAGGACAAAGGGGGCATAAACCTGCCGACCTTTGTGATGTACCATTTGGTAGGGCAGTTACAATATGTCGCTAGGTGGCTGTCGGAAGATGAGACCGCAGAATCTAGATTACTGCAGGGTGAATGTGACCCTTATTTTCTAAAATAATTGATATGGCTACCCAAACTAGAGTTGCAGGGGAGACAAAGATTGCTGGAACTGGGCTGGAAGACCTGGCACAAAGCGTGTCGAGCTATGGGAAACTCGACCCCAGGCTCCCCGCAGGCACCACTTGTGGCGCTATGCAGGGGGGGGTGAGCAATTGCGGAAAGGGATCCGCAGACACTAGGAGCCGGTGGGTCTGGCGACCCTGGGAGATGTATGGCAAGAAGGGAAGGCATTGGATTTCCAAATGATAGTAGATGAGACTGGGGTACACATGGGGCAATATATCACATATACTAGCATAATCAAACGGGTGAAAGAAACGTGGTCTGAAATAGCACTAGCAGAACAACCTGACACTGCCATAGAAACTATGTATGATATCTCGGAGGGAGGGCACGAAACATCCCTGATCTATGAACTGGTGATGTCTAGAGTGGGAAAGAAGCTGCTCCAATTGAGACGCGATTGGGAGGAGGAAGCGGGAGAACCTATGCAAGACGGGCAGTGGGAAAGAGCTCAGAGATATCACAAAAAGGTGTCTAAGAATGCAAGGCTGCAGCAGATAGTTATGTCACCCATAGGGCATACATGACCCCTAGAAAGGTCACCAGATTTGGAAATAAAGAAAAACAAAAATGCCCCAAGTGGGGGGAGGTGGATGCCTGGATGATCCATATGTTCTGGGCATGTCCAGAGGTGGGAACATTCTGGGAGGAAGTTAAGCTACGATTATCTGAAAAGGGAATCAAGCTAGATGTGGAATCTATATGGGCATGTATGTTGGGGGGATTCACCAGACCACGCAACCTAAAACACGTTTGCAAACTCAAGGACCTGGCCGATATCGTGGCAAAAGGAGAATAGTCATGAGCTGGAAAGCAGCCCACAGACCCAGACTTGAGGTATGGTGGCACGACCTTCTGAAATGGGCAGAAGCCGAGACAGTAGCATGGAGACAAATGGTAGCTACATTGTCGGGATCCTACCATGCCTATTCTAGTGAACATGACACTTCTGAGAACGATGAAGGGGATTAACCCCAGAAGAACGGTAATCCGATGAACGGAAGTGGTAGCTCGATTTAAAATGGGGGGGGAGGGAGACAGTAATAAATAATATGCAAATGTATACTTGAGAAGCTTGTAACCGAAAATGTCGGGTGTGATGGTAATGTTTTGTTTGTTGTAAAAATCAATAAAATTATTTAAAAAAATATATATATATTTTATCAGGCTTAACCACCAGATATGTCAACAGTCTATCCCCTTGAATGATGTTTTATTGTCCTAAAGTCGATGTACCATGATATCTCAGTGGGTTTTCCAGGCAATGAAAGTGATGTAATTTATCACTTCCTAAAATATAATGGGATATAATAAGATAACACAAGGTCCACAATTGACAACTAGAGAGATTATTAACCTTGTGTAATAATTAACATCACGTTTTTGAATACAGGAGGCAGATCTCACCGAAGTGTTGTTGGTTTTGATATTTCAATTCCGTAGTCTGCAATTTGCACAGATATATCAACATTTCTTGCAGTTCAACTTCTTACACAGCATTATTGTTCCGTGGTAAACATCCAATAGTATACTTGCACATATTAATCTGCCCCAACAGGATCATTCCCTTCTACATTTTTGTCAGAGAGATATTGTCGGAACCTGCCCCATATATCGCTGGGGCAACTCCTGATGGGCAACAGTTCGGTGTACATTTCTTCCCTATCATTAGCCCATATCATGTCTCTTTCCCAGTCCTCCTTTATGGGTTATTCTACACTTTTCCACTTCATCAGGATCGCTCATTTCATTTTGCAAGTACTAGGCTGAGGTTAAGGATTTTATGCCCCCCTGGACTCATTCTCCCCACCTCCCCCAGTCGGCACTTTGCGGGCCCCTATTCCAAAAGTTTATGGGCCATAGTATCTTATGCCTCACATATACCAGTCCAGTACGCTAACGGATGGGTGCATGCCCATAACATGTGGAATATATCTGCATTTTCACTACTGCACCTAGGGCATTTACCATCCGTCAAGGGGAATATCTTTTTCAGTTTGGCTGGTGTGTAATGTGTCCTGTGCACAATTTTATAATGTATCAATCGTAACCGTGAATTGCATGAGATGTTTTTCGTAAGTCCGCAAGTTCGTGTCCACTGTGAGTCAGAGATGGTGTGATTTAGATCTTGTTCCCACCTCTTTTACTCGCGGAGTTGCTGGTCCCTGGTGCGATAGTACAAACTTATACAGTGCGGAGGCCGTTGTTTTGGAGTTCCCAGCAGTGAACATATATCCCAGGCCCTGGTGTATTACGGGTTCTGTCGGGAATTCCCCCCAGACCTCCACCATTGCTGATCTCATGCGCAGGTATTGCAGTTTCTGTAGTGGTGTGTTGCCAGTTATTTCCTTTGTTTTCCCAGAGTATATTTTGCTTGTCCGGGAAGAGGTACCCAAAATGGTGAATGCCCTTGTTTTTCCAGTGTGTGGCAATCTTTGCATCTTTGGGTGGTATGCAATGTGCCACCCACAATGGCATGTTCGGGTGGTATAAAACCTCCCGTCCAGATCTCCCTGCTATCCCAGCCCAGGCTGCGCACGTTACCAATGGGGGGATCAGTGGTATGTGAATGTCCGGGGCGCGCAGATACTGCTTTATGCAGGAGTTGGGCCGGGCTTCTCGCGTGTTTGTCGAGGGCTGTATATTTTGCCTGTAAATCGACAGTGGTCCACTGTGTCGCGTATTCGGCTTGTGCCGCTAGATAATACAGTTCAAAGTCGGGGGCTGCCAGTCCCCCATTTAGATACGGACATGAGAGTTTCCGCCATCCCACTCTCGCCTGGCCCCTCCACATGAATGCCGTGCATGCCTCCTGAATTTTCGAGAAAAGGGATCTACCCGGCCACACCGTTACTATACTAAAAAGATCAAATAGTTTGGGTAAGATGATCATCTTGACCAGTGCTAACCTGCCCATGAGAGAGATTGGTAGGGATTGCCATCGTTCAAGTTTAGTGCACAGTGTCTCAGCTAGTGTCTCATAATTTAAGGCCCTGATGAGTTGTGGTGTCCTTGCCACTTGTATTCCCAGATATTCACCTGGGTGGGACTCCACTGAAGTCCATGCAGTGTCGTGGGCTTCAGGTTGGCTTCCGTTAGGGGAAATATCTCAGATTTGGAGGTGTTCAGATGTAGCCCAGAGTATTTTCCGAATTCTATGATGGCGTTCAAAGCTTTCTCTGTTACGTTCCGGGTTCCTCAAATACAGCAGGATATCATCAGCGTATAGCGTGATGATTTCAACCCTGTCTACGAGTTGGATCCCGAGCCTACTGAATCGATACCTCATTAAATCGGCTAGTGGTTCCATAACTAGAGCGAATAAAAGGGGGGGGGCAATGGACAGCCCTGACGAGTGCCTCCTGCAAGTTCTATTAGTTCTGAGAGTTTCCCGTTGACACAGACCCAGGCATGTGGTTGGGTGTATAACACTCTAAACCATGTTATGAAGTTTAGGCCGAACCCGTTATTGTGTAGGGCTCTGAACAAGAAGGGCCAGTAGACCGTGTCAAATGCCTTCTGCATATCCAGTGCTAGTGTGACCCCTTGCATGTCCTTGGGGATAGAGTTCAATACCTCAAAGCAGCGACGGATGTTTGTTGCCGTTGACCTACATGGTATAAACCCAGCCTGGTCCGTGTCGACCATGTGTGTCACAAGGGTGGTGTGCCTCGTAGCAAGGATTTTCGCGTAGAATTTCGCTTCGGTGTTAATTAGAGAGAGCGGTCTGTAGGAGCCGCAGTCTTCGGGACTTTTCCCAGGCTTGAACATTAGTGTTATTAACGCCTCTCATGTGGGCCCAGGAAGCCTACCTGTATCTAGGGCTTCTGTCCAGACTGCGAGGAGTCTGGGCACCAGAATATCAGCAAATTCTTTATATAATTCATCAGTCGGAACCAGGTGCCTTACAGTTGGAAAGAGATAGCTTCAGCGATCTCCTCGTCCGTAATCAGGGTTTCTAACATTTCTTTCATCCCTACAGATAGTAGTGTGGTAGGTATATTTGATAAGTATTCATCTATCTCTGCTTCCGTGGCTGAGCTTTGGTGAGAGTACAGCTAGGAGTAGAAGCCGTAAAACACCTTCTCTATTTCTTTTTGGTCTGTCATTACTGTCCCATTGGGGCAGGATATGCATGGGTTAAGAGTGCTTCTCTTATCCCCTCTCACCATGTGGGCCAGGAGCCACCTGGGTCATTCCTGTTCACCATACAGTCTCGCAGCGGCAGGTTTCTCAAAATAAGGGACTTCCCAGTCCGCAACATTCCTATAGTCCTCCAGTTGTATCTTAATGTCTAGTTTGGTATGGAGGTTGGGGTCTGTTACATACTTTTCCTTTAGTTTAGTAATCTCCCACTCCCTTCTCTTTAATTCTCTTCGGATGTCTTTCAGTACCCCAAATTCGATGGACATAGCGATACCTCTTATATAGACTTTGAAGGCTTGCCATGCACCGCATGTGTCACCACAGTGCCATCATTGTGTTCAAAGTACTCGCTTATGTGTTGGGACAGGTTACTCTTATATACCTGGTCTGCCAGTGCAGCAGCTTTAAATCTCCACTGGGGCCTCTGGGGAGCAACCTTAGGGATTAGGACCTTCAACAGGATTGGGGAGTGGTCTGACATTGTCCTGGGGAGAATAGCAGTTTTGGAAACCCACCCTAGTGCCCTCTGTGATAACAACCATATGTCGATCCTTGAGTGCATGTCATGCACAGAAGAGTAAAACGTGTAGCTTCTTTTGTGCCATTGAGGGAGCGCCACACATGTCGAATACGCAGATCTAAAACGTGAGTATGTATTGTGCAAGCTGCGCTAGTGAGTGACCTTGGGGTGTCAGATGTACGATCTACGCAGGTATCCAGAATCGTATTAAAGTCACCCACGCAAATTAACTGAGCTGTGGGGTAATTGGCACATTTATTAAATAGATCAGAGAAGAACTTCGGGACGTCTATGTTTGGGCCGTATACATTCAAAAGTAGTACCCCTTCTTCTGCTTGCTTCCCGTGTACCAGGACATAGCGCCCCTCGGGGTCACTCTCTGAATTGTAATGTGTTGACTTGTGTATCGGTGTGAGCACCCCTTAGGCCCGACTGGAATATGATGTGTAATATCGATGTTTGCCCCATCCGGGTGCCATCCTTTCTATGTGGTAGTCTAGTAGGTGGGTCTCTTATAGGTACACAAATTGGGCCCCTAGTCTTTTCATATTTGCCAATATTTTCCTCCTTTTGGCCGGCATCCCCAGGTCTCGCAAATTCCAGCTTAGTAATGTAATCCCTTTTATGTCGTCCTTACCCATTGGCAGCTGTTCCATAATCTACTTGAACTGTGTGGCAGGAATGTCTCGAAACCTTCTTGTGTGATTGTGGTTGGTATCTGTGCATTTTTAACTATAACACCCCACAAAACAACCCCCCTCGTTCCCCACCCTCATAGTTCCCCAAACTTCAACTATGTTACGTCCCCCCCTTCTCAGCAATGAACAGTTCAGTTGATGCATTCGCATCAGGGAGCGCTGCCGTGGCAGCCGAGGCCAGAAGCCATCATTCGTTTGACGTATCAGCCTTTTACCTTTTAGTCTTCTCGTTACTTGATCCCATAATGAAAGCAGAGGTAATTGCAGTTCCACACACCCTTTGTGTAGTTATTCAATCACAGGTATGTCCTCTCCTCGATTGTCAGGCTGACGTTGTCTGTGTCTTGGACATATCACTCCTGCCCTCGTAGGGGGGGGGGGGAACATATTCCTGCTGCCCTCTGATTCTTGTGTTGTATGTTTATCTGGTGTCGCGATGTTTGCCTCCACAAAGTTGGCTGCTTCCTCTCCGGGAAGGTAAAAAAGTATGTTTTATTGTTGTGTTGTATTGTTGTGTTGTATGCGAAGCTTTGCAGGGTATAGCATCGCGTTGGGTACTTTCCGTTCCTGGAGCATCCTTTTGACACCTGTGAAAGAGCGTCGCTCTTGTTGCACCACAATCATGTAATCCGGAAAGATCCACACAGTATTTGAGCCCTGTTTCAGTTCTCGTTTGTCTCTTGCGGCCTGCAGGACCAGATCCCTAACCCTGTAGTTCATTATTCTAGCAATGATCGGTCTCGGGTATGCGCCTGGTGTAGGGCGTGGTGCCTGGGATCTGTGTGCTCTTTCCACTACAAACATGGAGGACCAACCAGGGTCCCCCAACAGATATTTCAGTAGTGCTTTCACTGCCAGTTACATCAGGGCTTTGAGTGCATCCTCTGGAATGCCTATTATGCAAATATTATTCTGGCGTGATCTGGCCTCTAAGTCTTCGCACTTGCCACAGGTCCCATGCTGGGTTCAATAGTTGATATACGGCTGTACAGCTTTCATGGAGAGACCAACATGGTTGAGGCGTGCAGCGTATCACCTGATGGCGCTTCTCAGGGGGCCTCGACTTCACACGGTGTAACTCTGGTTCCGTGCACAATCGCCGCAATTTCTTTGTACACATGTGGGGAGCCCCATCAGACGTCTTCGTATTCAATTATAGTACAAACTGGGCTGTTTTGGTCTGATTCTTGCCTCGGAGCTCACACGGGAAGCTGCATTCACTGTATGCGCAACAGGCGTCTGTAAGAGTCTTAATTGGGTTATGCCATAACCCTATACCATAGGTCAGCTTCCATATAGCAGAACCTGAAGGAGTATAAAGTGATAACTATTGGGGTCCCATCTTGCTTTAAACAAATCAGGGTATATATCACCATGTATGGCCATAGTGTTCGTCAAACTGTGAAGCCACCTTAGCTTCCAGGTTTAAATTGGGTTGGATAACTAAAATAAAGTTCTCCTGAATAATCTCATACATTTAAAATGTAACCTGGATCATGTAGAATTTCACCCCCTTCAGACCCACAATTAACTAGAAAGATGAAATTAGTGTCTGTAATTGTCACAGAAAAAGTTACCTTAAACACATCTTTCAAAGGGATAAATCCCCTCTCCCAGTTACAACGGTCACTCAGTTGCGTTGTTGCTTCCCAAAGCTGGTGAGACCCAGTCTCCAAAATGCTGCGAAAAAGTAAAAATCAGGTGGGAGCCGCATACGTGATGACGTCACCAGCTGCCGTGCGCGTTACTTCAGTAGTAAACCGTTGTTGTCAACGTCACATCTTAATGTGACTGGGGCAAGAAATGACGGTCCTCTCATGTCCGTGCCTTATGGACAATAAATACTGTCTGGTTTGAGTTCGAACGTAACCAAGAATAATCATTTGGAATACGTAATTAACGAAAATGTTAAAATGTCAAATTTGTCATTATTATTCATTGGTGATGTTTTACCCTACATTGTTGGATCATGAACATAATACTTGCATAAATGGTGATGAGAAGAGCAACATCGTAATTGACATAAAGAAAAATGGTACATGTAGTCCATGGAGCAAAACTAACTCTGTGCAGTAATTGTCCAAACAAGAAGGTCTGTTTAAACATCTCAGATGGTGAATTGCACTTGTTAATCACGTTTTTGGGTTTATACTTGTAACAAGGCATGTGGAAGCCTCATTCGTAATGAAACTAACGATAGATGGGAGCTAATGCGCTCACATGGTTACTCCGTTAGTCTAATTTGAACCCTTTACAGTAAGTGGTGCTGGGGGATAAACTGTACATGTCCCTCAGTGGAAAATGGGTCTGTACAGCGGATGATGGTTGCAATAGTTTAACTATTTCTCCAAAAACCCTATTTGATGCTGGTTATGGTACTCTTTTTATTAGTCAATAAATGCAAATTATTAGTGTTAGTCTTGATCTAGAGATTGAATGGAAAATGCTCCTGGGGCATTAACTAGAAAACAAGCATCTTATTTAGTTTTGCTCTTTTTCTTAAAATTACATGAATGAACCCCCCTGAAGCAATTACAAGAAAACATGCATCTAATGGTCACAATTAAGACCCACTGAGTGCATCGTAAAAAACAAATTGGTTTACTTTCCAATTGCCTTAATTTGAGCCTTACATTGCCACCTCTTTTTCCCATTTTAGCTTTCATTAGTTCAATAAATCGAATATCTTCTTTGTTACTCCACTGATGCTGTTACTGTCAATGCATGGCCAGTGATGATTTTGAGTCTGGATTCCTAAAACTCGCCAAATGTTCCCTTATTCTGATTCTTAATTGTCTGATGGTACTCCCAACATATAACTTGCCACAGACACAGATGATAGCATAAACCACATAGCAGGTCTTACAATTAATACATTCTTTCATCTTAATTGTCGTTCATTAGTTTCAGTGAAGGATTGACCATTACCTTGAGCATATTTGCAATAATTGCAACTCCCACATTTAAAAAAGCCATTGCTCTTGCTGAGCCATTGTTCCTTGGAGGTATCTTTTTTAGTTGTCAAAAAGGAAGGGCTCAGTTTCTGCCTAATCGTCTGTGCGCTGGTAAAAGTAATCTTCGGTTTGTCAGACAAAAAGGGTAGCAGAGTACTTCCTACCCAAAATCCACATGCCTTTTGATCATTTACCGGCAGTGAGACCTATAATGAGTGGTATAGGGTGGGCAACAGAGGGCTTATCGCAATATATCGATAAAGCGCTGAAACCAGACAGTAGTTATTGTCCATAAGGCACGGACATGAGAGGACCGTCATTTCTTGCCCCAGTCACATTAAGATGTGACGTCGACAACAACGGTTTGTTTACTACTGACGTCACGCGCAAGGCAGCACGTGATGTCATCGCGTATAAGGCTCTGACCCGATTTGAACTTTTGCGCTGCATTTTGGAGACTGGGTCTCACCAGCGTTGGGAAGCAACAACGCAACGGAGTGACCGTTGTAACTGGGAGAGGGGATTTATCCCTTTAAAGAGAGGGTTTAAGGTAACTTTTTCTGTGACAATTACAGACACTAATTTCATCTTTCTAGTTAATTGTGGGTCTGAAGGGGGTGAAATTCTACATGATCCAGGTTACATATTAAATGTATGAGATTGCTCAGGAGAACTTTATTTTAATTAGTTATCCAACCCAATTTAAACCTGGAAGCTAAGGTGGATTCAGTTTGATGAACACTATGGCCATACAGGGCGATGTATACCCTGATTTGTTTAAAGCAAGATGGGACCCTAATAGTTATCACTTTATACTCCTTCAGGTTCTGCTATATGGAAGCTGACCTATGGTATATGGTTATGGCATAACCCAATTAAGACTCTTACAGACTACGGAATTGAAATATCAAAACCAACAACACTTAGGTGAGATCTTGCTCCTGTATTCAGAAACGTGACGTTAATTATTACACTAGGTTAATGATCTCTCTAGTTGTCAAATGTGGACCTAATGTTATCTTATTATATCCCATTATATTTTAGGAAGTGACAAATTATATCACTTTCATTGCCTGGAAAACCCACTGAGATATCATGGTACATCGGCTTTAAGACAATTAAACATCATTCAAGGGGATGGATATACTTTGTTGACATATCTGGTGGGTAAGCCTGATAAGATCTACTAATACCTTTTAATGGCACTAGTGGTGAGCACTAATATATTTGCTGGACAGCAGTTTAAGCATTTCACGGCATGTTACCGAATACTGAATGGGCCAGGCAGATTGGTTTCACAATTTATTGTGCATGTAAATGATGCATGTTTTTTTGCACGCAAATTAAGCTATATAGTGGTAATATATACTGATACTACTATTTTGCAAACTAGCAATCAATATTTCAGGTTCATTCAAGTAATTTGTGGTTTTTTCCACTTTCCCAATTTTGTTCAAATGCTATCAAAACAACTTGCATATGGTATGGTTTCAAATTTTAACAAATTAATGATAATTTTTCTAAATGGGTATGACTTTGATTGGACAACTCTATATTAACATTTGAATATTATATGCAATTATATGCGATGATTTGATTATTTAAAACATTTTTGTGAACAAATCTGTACCAACTTAACATGCATGATGTGATCAATGTACAACACGATTCTTCTATGTTTTATCTGTACGGATGTAAACTTAACAGCTTTAAAAACGACCGGGAGGTCGAAACACGTGTCGGCTGTCTACAATTGAAGAATAAATACTTACCTTCAGAACCAACTGATTTATTGCAGTGATATATGGCTAAAATTAGAGAACTCTTCTTAATTTCACTATGATTCACTATTCACCTCGGATCCCCTCACCTGGGTTCAGATCCCCTTTAACACAATGCTCATATGATTTTCATGTATCCAATTTCTCGGGTGATTCACGGTTCACCTCGGATCCCCCTCAGCCGGACTCAGATCCGTCTAACACAAACTTGCTTTAACCCAATGCTTTCAATTGATCTCCCTCGTTCGCGTTCAGACCAACTTTATCTATTTGTCATCAACTTTCTTGGCAGTATCAAAACCAAAGACTTTTGATTGTGCACACGATTTTGCTTTACCCGACGCAGGACCACTTCAATGCACACTTCTTTGCCACTCCTTCACCTTTATCAACTCTCAGTTGGATACCTTGTGCCGGACCACTATTGACAAAGGTATCGTCTCTTGGTTTCAAAGTTCGATCACTCGTCTGTTGTTTAGTTTTACTTGCGTTGCTTAGCACATGCGTTTCATACACTGTTCGCTTCAGCACATGCCATACAATGTTGCCGCTTGCAACCTTTGCTTCAACACAGACCGGTCTGGAATCAATCTCCACAACTCACTGGCTGTGTTGATTTCACTGGCGCTGCTTTGTTGTAGGAGCCAAGGACAGTGCAACGGCAGCAGGCGATACGCCCCACCTTGATTATCGACGCAGGAGGGCCCGGGGTTCAGCCAGGTTTCCTGGTCTTGCCGTTTCTATTCTCGAGGTTTCGTGAAAGTAACGGTTCCTTGTCGAAAAGGTCAAGGGCACTTCCCTCCTTGCGATCCCCTTCTGTTTTGCCGTCTTTTGCGTCTTGTTAAACTGTCATCTTGGAACTGCTACTCCCTTGTGTGTTTTGCCCCTCACTCAGAGTGTGCTCTCGTGCTCTGTCTTTTATCTGTGTGGGGAAGTGTAATGGAAGTCTGGTGTGTGTGATGGTCAGTAATTGCCTGACCCTTGTATTGGGACAAGTCCGGTATATGGCTCAGGTGTTCGTCCATTTTCTCTCATAGCGAGCTGTCCGTGAGAAAGTGTTTGTGTTGAGGAAGGGGCGTGGGGGGAGAGTTGAGTTCCTAAGTTTTGGGTAAAGGTGTTACAGGAAAGGGGTTGCTGCGTCTCGCCATCCGGTGTCCCACTCTCCAAAGACCATCCAGGTGATCCTCCCACACTGGTCCACCCCCAGAATCTGGATCCAAAAGCGATGGCCGTGTCCTGGCCACCTGGATGACAGATCCCCGGGTACTAGTGGGTGAGACACCATCAGGTTTCTCACAGGAGGGATATGTCCCAATTCGATCAATGGGTTTCACGGGTAGCCCAAATAAATTCTAAAGATTCTATAATTGGACCTCCTTGCCTCATGAAACTCTAACCTCCTCAATTGAAGAACTAGTGAGGGGGGGGAGTGTTAGTTTTGTAAAGAAACCCAGCATCCCAATAAAGAGGATCTAACTAAAGGTTATGTGAGGTTTCTTGGACCGTCAATCTGATTGCTCCACAGTAGAACCCCCGGAAGGACCAAAAGCAAGATGAGGGTAGACTTTCTCTCCCGATTTCCCTGTGATGCACCTCGGTCCAACCCACATTAGGGAAGGGTATGTGAGAAACCTTAGGGTATTCTCACTCCAAGACCCCTTAGATCCTCTGCACAGGTGGCCAGGGTAATGCCATCGCTAGCTATTGGATCCCAGCCCTGAGGGTGGAGAAGTGAGGGAGGATCACCTGGGTGTAGGGTCCTTGGGAAATGGGAGTGGGGTGCCCTTGGGCGAGACATGGTATTCCCCATTTCCTAGTGGCAACTAACCCAACCCTTCCCCCACCTTTATGGGGTATTGTATGCCAGTTCCCCTCATTTCTCCACAATCCACACTTAACAGTACTGGGACGAAGAAGAGGCAACTAAGAGCAATGAGGACTATGCTCTTTTACCACTCAAGTACTGGGAAGAGGAAGATGCCTGCTTAGAGTAGTGATGGTCAAGCATGTCCCTTTAATGGGAGTCGTGCAGGGCTGAATAATCATTCCCACCTACAGCCTGTTAAGGGGCTGCAAGTGTATGAATGTAGCCCAACCCAGTGGCAGGGGGAGTCAACAGTAGAAGGACCAGGAGGTCGGTGCAGGCAGCAGAGGTCTGAACCGCATGTCATGGAAGTGGGGCCTTCTTGGAGCAGATCAGCAAAGCTTAAGCGAGCCGTTCAGAAAGGCTGCCCCGTTCCTTTCCACTCAACGTGCTAGTTCCCTGTGGTGGAGGACCACACCAGGAGTGTCTGAGCGGCAGGAACTGGAGCCCTGACACAGAAGGAAGACGGCCATGGGATCCGCGCTGAAGCACAAGCATTGAAAGTGACAGGTGAGTTTCTAATGCTTGAGAAACCCAGTGCTCGTGTGTTAACTGAAGTGTTTCCTGGATTACATTGTATCGGATTGGTCGCATGAAGCGAGAAACACATTTTCGAAGGTCTGCGAACGTTGAATTGCTCAGTGCAAGGGAAACAAACCACTATATCTGTTAAGAATACAACAAAGGGGAATACCGGAGTGGTTGCGTGTGGCACAGAACACATTTTCGAAGGTCTCTGCTCGTTGTACTATGCATTTTAAAGTGAAACAAACAATCATATATTGAAGTACTATAAAGCAATCACTATATGCTGCAATATAGGAAGAGGTGAAAAGAACAAGCAAGCAAAGAATCCTGAAGTCTGCCTTACAATGACATTATAAAAATCTGAGAAGGCTACAAACCTATTTGGAATTCGTACCCGGCACGCGCTGCGCACTGGGAATACAACGTGTGGATTGGCTCTATTGCGAGCCATACCACACGGTGTTCCCTTGTACGCCGGTGCGTCCTGCGCGTGCCGGGTACTCTGTTCTCGGTGAGAGGCGTGGCAGCCCCTCAGCCGATGAGTAGGCTCGAAACGGGGCCATCTCCGCTCCGAGCCTCGGCTGGAGGCTTCATCGTCCCCTGTCATGGGCCGCGATGTGTGTGTGTGTGTGTGTGTGTGTGTGTATATATATATTTCTGATGTTAATCTGCTTAGAATCACATGCTGTGCATTGGTCCGACATCCAGTGGTCACTGCGGAGTATTGCATTTTGTTTTTCATAGTCGAAAAGGGGACGTCGACAAGGCGTGTCTGTAACACTATCCCTATAGTGACGTGTGTTGTACCCACAATCCCTCACGCGTCGAGGTCCCTCAGATTGTTTTTTTCCGCCCAGCTACTGGTCGCCTTTACGCGGAGCTCCTCGAGACACATTGCAGATTTCATCTCCTCGACCTTTGGTCGTTTTCCTATATTAATATAGAACATATCGATCCCCCCCTCGACGCTGTTGTAAAGCTGTCTCCGCCGAGCAAGATCTTCGACGGAGGGGACGAGCGGACGAGATCCTTCGGCGTTGCCGAACACGTGGCCTGGCCTCGCAGGCCAAATACAGTAGGGAGAGTGGGGGTCGTGGGACATCTCTAATTCTTTTCTGAAAATGCCTTTCCTTTTCCCCTTCCTTTCCCTTGGGGTGGTTATCAATTTTTATTGCCTCGGCTATGGAGAGGACACCCTTTAGGTTTTGCCCGCTTTGCAAGGGCATGTTTACTTGGAAGGACAAGCATTCACGGTGTAACCGCTGCTTGCCCCTCGATCACAAGGAGGAAGGTTGCACGGCTTGTCGGCTTCTTAAGCCGAAGACTCTAAAAGGACGTAGGGTCAAAAGGTGGGCGGCCTACGCTATGTCGAAGGCCGACGCTCCACCCACCGTCGCTACCTCCGACAGTGACGAGGAACGTGATACCACGACCTCCGCTACGGAAGTCGTAAACCCCCCTAGAGAGCGCACACGCGCTTTGTCGTCTGTCCCCGGCCCCGACGGGCTCGGCTCACGCCCTGCTTATGGGGATGAACACCCCGGCGACACTGACGCACACAAGACCACACATAAGCACACAACCCATGGCTCTTCTTTGCCAAAGGCAAAGAGAGCATCAGCGCCCAAGGAGACGCAGGTTTCACCGGCGGCCTCCTCGGACCGTTCGGGTTCGAAGCCCCTCTCGCAACCGCAGCCGCGACCAGCGACTGGGCTTTCGGCAAATAAGGGCGCCGCCCCCAAATCATCGGCCGGAGCGCATCAGCAGAAAGCGCATACCGCCGTAGAGCGTTCGACACCCATAACGTCGAAACCACAGCTCTCCGCTGACAAACGAGTCGCTGAGAGCTTGGCGAGGATCGTGGTAGCCGACGCCCACAAGCGTACGCCGAAAGACACGTCGAGCGTTACGCAAAGGTCGAAAGACACGCCGAAAACACAGGGACAATCTCCTTCAGTCGAAGGGATTTCCAGCACACCTGAAGGCTTTTCGGAGGGCGACGGGACACTTTCCTCGACGTTATGGGAGAGGTCGAGCCGTTTTCAGCTACAAGACACCAATTTTCCCCCGCTAGACCGCTCAGGGGTACCCCACGAAACCATGGAGAGGCTCCATCTCTGCATGGAAAGAATGGAGAGGTTTATGAATGCCCAAAACCCTCCCACTCCAAAGAGAATAAGAGAAGGGCCTCAGGAGGACCCCAGGGCCAAAATTCCAAGATTAGGCAATCCCCACGAGGACACAGCCTCAGACTTCCACAGTGTGTATGACCTCGCTGGGGAAGAACATTATTTTGAGGAAGAGGATGAGTTTATGGACGAGGAAGACGGACGGAACCAGGAGGAAGGTCTGGAAGACAGCCCAGACTTGGTAGGAGAAGGCTTCGGAGAAAATCCAGAAGAAGGACCTTCTCACCCCTGGCAATCACCATCAATATATTCCGACACTGATGCCCTGAACCTAAATCCTCCTGACATTTCACCTGTTAGAAACACGTCTCCCATTGACGATCAACCCACATTTAATGCCCTGTTGCGCAGAGCAGCAGCACACTTCGAACTGGACACTGGGGAGCTCTCCCCTGAATTAGACTTTGTAGAAAGGGTAATTAAGGAGAAACCCCCGGTCAGTCAGACAATTCCCCTCCTCGCTTCTGTGAGGAGAAGAATCATCCCTTCGCTGTCCACACCCGCAATAATCAGAGGGGTCAATCCTAGAATTGAAAAACTTTTCACTCCTTCACCCTCAGACCCGCTGTACATCAGGGGACATTCCATTCCGGATTCCCTGGTGGTAACCAACACAAGAAAGAGGGCAGGGGTACCACTTTCCACCAGTGAGGCACCACCTGACAAGGAGGGCAAGCGGTTATATGCTCTTGCAAAAAGAATTACATCCTCGGCCGCCTTTTCGGCAAGAATTGCCAACAACAATTCTTTGCTCGCTAGCTATGCGGACGCGCAGTGGGCCAAACTGCGCAAGGACGCCGAAGAAGCGCCGGAACCATTACGTACACGCCTGCTTTCAACTATTGGCGAAGGAACCCAGGTCAACCAGAGTATTGTAAAGAGCTCTCTGGATGCGGCAGAAACTGCGGGACGTTCCCTAGTTCAGGGAATAGTCCTAAAACGACACGTATGGCTACGCAACTCAGGGTTCAAACCGGAGACACAGGCGTCTTTAATAAATAAACCTGTTGAAGACTCAAACCTCTTCGGGAAAGCGGTGGATGAGGCTCTGGAGATGGCTAAAAAAGAGTTTGATACGATCAAAACTCTTGACCAAATCTCTAAGCCCGCTACCAGGCGCGGCTATGGCAATAAACGCTTTTTTCGTGGCCAACGCCAACAACAAAACCAGCAGCAACAGTACCCTGCCACCAATTTCCAGACCAATAGTGGCCAGTACAGCCAAAGAGGACAGCGCCGGGGCAAAGGAAGAGGGCGTGGGTCCACCCCCAGAGGTTCCCAAGCCCCTAACAACACCAAGTGACGCGAAGATTCGCGTCCCCTCCCATGCAACACCGGTCGGGGGCCGGATAACATCCTTTCTTCCAGCATGGGAGGGGATAACGTCAGACCGCTGGGTACTTTCCACCGTAGCCCACGGATACTGCATCGAATTCAACAGTTCCCCAACATACAAACCCCCGAGGGGACGACGCATGTCACCGGAACATCTTGCCATCCTTCTACAAGAAGTACAGCAACTGCTGGAAAAAGGAGCCATAGAGGTCGTGCCTCTATCTCAGGTAACGGAAGGTATTTATTCAGTGTACTTCCTTGTACCCAAAAAGGATCTAACCATGCGCCCTGTATTAGATCTGCGCCCAGCGAACAAGTTTATCAAACCCCAAAAGTTTCGTATGATGACCCTACAGGAAGTGATCCCACTGCTATCACAGGGAGATTACATGACAACATTGGACATGAAAGATGCATACTTTCATATTTTAATGTTGCCAGCGCACAGAAAATACCTCCAGTTCATGATAGAGGGCAAACACTACCAGTTCAGAGTGCTACCCTTCGGCATAGTATCAGCACCGAGGGTATTCACGAAGGTACTGGCAGTGGCAGCGGCCCACCTGCGCAGGTTGTCCATCCCAGTTTACCCTTACCTCGACGACTGGCTCATAACAGGGGATTCTTACGAAACATGCTTCTCCAATACCCAAAAGACTGTAGACCTTTTGTTCCAGTTGGGCTTCTCCATCAACGAAAAGAAGTCCAGCCTAGACCCCAGCCAAATCAAACAATTCCTAGGGGCTCTAATTCAAACAAAGGACGGCCTCGTCTTCCCCTCCAAAGAGAGGGTCCAAAACATTTTGTTTCAGATCCCTCAATATGTGACCGGTCGAGAGGTGACGGTACGCAAAGCAATGCGCTTGCTAGGCATGATGGCGTCGTGTATTTATTTGGTACCTCACGCGCGCCTGCGCCCAATGCAGGAGTGGCTCAACAGCCAGTGGTGTCAGGCCAGCGGACTATGGGACGACCTAGTGGTGGTCTCGCAGGCCTTAGTTCTCTCGCTACGGTGGTGGACAAAAGAAAACCTAGAAAAAGGGAAACCCTTTGCCACACCCGCGGCGGAAGCCACTCTAACCACAGACGCATCCCTCACAGGATGGGGGGCTCACCTATCCCATCAAACTGCTCACGGAGAGTGGACTCCGAACGTAGCATCCAAACACATCAATCTTCTGGAGCTACTAGCGGTGTTCAAGGCGCTAAAAGCCTTCAAGGAACACCTACAAGGCAGGACAGTGATGGTCCTTACAGACAGCACCACAGCCATGTATTACATCAACAAACAGGGGGGAACCCACTCTCCAGGACTGTCCAAACTGGCCCAAAACATATGGAAGTGGGCTCTCAAACAGAATATGTTCCTTCTGTCACAACATTTACATGGGGAACTCAATCTACTGGCAGACAAACTCAGCAGAGATTTCCCCCTGCCCGAAGAGTACGAATGGCGACTGCACGAAGACATCGTCTTCGACGTCTTCACGCAATGGGGGTTCCCAGAAATAGACCTGTTCGCAACCCTGGAGAACTCACAATGCCAAAGTTACGCCTCCAGGTACCCCCAGAACCAATCCAAGGGGAACGGTCTGTCAATTCAATGGTCAGGGAGATTTGTTTACGCTTTTCCCCCCGACTCCCCTTCTCAACAAGGTAGTGCACAAGATGCACCAGGAACAAGTAACCATGATACTGGTGGCTCCTATGTGGGCCCGACAGCCATGGTTCGCTCACTTGATGGAAATGTCTCTATCTCCCCCAGTGAAACTCCCCTGCCCGTACAACATGCTGTCACAAGACAAGGGCAGGACTCTGCATCTATGCCCCCAGAACATGAATTTAGCAGCCTGGCTCCTGAGATCATAGAATTTGGACATCTACAGCTCCCACAGAGATGCATGGACATCCTCAGGGAAGCCAGAAAACCTAACACTCGCCACTGCTATTCTAGCAAATGGAAGAGATTTGTCATTTGGTGCAGAGGAAAGAGCATCAACCCAATTGACTGCTCTCCCACACATATTATTCTATACCTGACCCATTTATTGGATTCAGGTCTAGTGTTCAATTCCATTAAAGTCCACCTAGCGGCACTTTCTGCATACACCACTTCCCAACTCAAAGTGTCGTGGTGGAAGATCCCTGTTATAAAGGCCTTCATGGAGGGAGTAAAGAGAATACACCCCCCGATAGCTGACCCAGCTCCCGGATGGGACCTTAAAGTGGTACTTACCAAACTCATGGGCTCACCATTTGAACCCATGCACAAAGCATCTCTTAAAGACCTCACTCTTAAGACTGCTTTTCTAATAGCTATCACCTCCATCAGGAGAGTAAGTGAACTACAGGCTCTTTCTGTTCTAGACCCCTTTGTTACAGTTCACAAAGATAAAGTGGTTCTACGCACTCACCCAAGGTTTGCTCCAAAATTCATCTCAAAATTCCATGTAAACCAGTCTATAGAACTACCAGCGTTCTTTCAAAATCCTTCCAACTTGGGAGAAAGGACTCTGCACACACTAGATGTGCGCAGAGCGGTCATGTTCTACATGGAAAGAACCAGACCACTGAGGAAGACTAATCAGTTCTTCGTCTCGGTGGCAGCAGGAAGAGAAGGGGATGCAGTTTCAAAGTCCACTATTTCTAGATGGATTGTTCAATGCATCACTCTCTGCTATACTCTTGCTAAGAGAGAACTGCCCTTTAGGCCAAGAGCACATTCTACTCGAGGCACGGGGGCGTCCATAGCATTCATTGCAAATGTTCCCCTTGAGTCCATCTGCAAAGCGGCTACCTGGAGTTCTGTGCACACCTTTACAAAACACTACTGTCTAGATGCACACTCTAGATCTGACTCCCAGGTGGGACAGGCAGTATTAAGACATCTTTTCTCTACTGTTCCTTCTCATAACCCACCGCCAACTCCGGGTACTGCTCGCTAGTCTATGCACAGCATGTGATTCTAAGCAGATTAACAAACATCAGAAGACAATGCATTACTTACCGTAAAAGCATTTCTGATGGTTGTATCTGCTTAGATTCACATGCGCCCACCCTTCCTCCCCGCTTGGATGGAAGGAACATAGACATCTTTCTATATTTCTCTCTTTTCTGTACTCACTCACGTCTAGAAGGCTCCCTCAGGGCACAAAAATACAAACAGAGGGACCTCGACGCGTGAGGGATTGTGGGTACAACACACGTCACTATAGGACAGTGTTACAGACACGCCTTGTCGACGTCCCCTTTTCGACTACGAAAAACAAAATACAATACTCCGCAGTGACCACTGGATGTCGGACCTATGCACAGCATGTGAATCTAAGCAGATACAACCATCAGAAATGCTTTTACGGTAAGTAATGCATTGTCGTATATTTTTCCCCCTCCCAACCCCACTTACCTTCTTTTTTCTTCTTTTCTTGGGAGCAAACACGCTGGAAACACTTCTGTTCACAGCGCGTCCGCTCCCGATGGCCGCCATGGAAAGGGAAAACGGACTAAGTTTTCCCCTTCCCGGCGGCCATTTTCTCCACTTTTTTTTTTTTCTGTTTCAAAACGCGGCAGCATTTCTAAACAGAAAAAAAATGCCATTAGTACTCCGGTCTAACGGGCCAGGGTACTAATGGCTATAAGACCCTCGGCGTTGGGCCAATACCGCCCACGGTAATGCCCGCGGTGCTTTGTTAAGGCACTCACTACGCTCGGGCCTATAACTACGGCCCCGGGGGCATTACTTGGGGCGGTATTGGCCCGCCGCTTCGGGTCTTATTGCCACAATATACACTTGAGAACACAATTAAACTATAGAAGACGGATGTTTTGTTTGGAGTTGTGACCTTTGTAACTGGGGAAAGGAAACCCTGAGACCTGAAGAGACTATTCTATTCTAATTTTCCAAAGGGAGTTTTGAGATGTTTCTTTGTTGAACAGTTTCATACTTTGGGAAGGGAGCTGCCAGAAAGCTGCGAGCTGGAAGAAGCTCAGGACCTTGTGTTGAACACTGTTTGTTTTCATTTTGGTTACTGACATCCCTACACATTGTATAGTTCTAGTTGTGAGGGCAAGCAGAGGTTTTGGACACAGATTCCTAAGTTGAACTCTTTGACTCAGACTTTCCTTCATTTTATTTAGGTAGGGAAATCCCACCTTCGAATAGTCCAAGTTGGGCCTTTTTCCATCCTGACATTTAAGTTAATAAATGTGGCTATTGTTAATTCAGAATCTGTTGTCTGCGTTCTTCTTCATGATGCCTTCACACTATGAGTATGAGCTACAGCAAATTTTTTGTAACAATGCACTTCCCATAGCTAAGAATGTAATGCAACATTTTAAACTTTGGCAAGACAGAATATTGCAGTCGGCTTCTCGTCGTTACAAAGGACCAGCACTCTGGCAAGGGGACTTTTCAGATTCGATTCGTGTCTCTGGAGATGCACCAGGATGCCCACGAAGTTTCAGCCAGATTACAAATTCGGAAGACTGTGCACCACACAATGGCTCGAGGTCCCAGGGTATTGGGGTATTGCAGCCCCGCAAGGTCGCAGCAACGCGTGTATGGCTCAAAATACAGGTCTTCTTGAGTCTAGTGGGTCCTACTAGTCTCTGGGTCAGGGTCGTAGTTTTCGTAGTCCCCAGGTCGATTGGAAAGAAGGGCTACAGCAGGCTCCAGTTACACAGTAGGCTCTCCGGTCGCTGGAAATCGTCTCAGCCGCTTTTCCTTCATCCTTTCAGATTTCGGTTCCAGTGGTCGACTTGTCTTCAGTTTCCAGGTTCACAGTATGTAACGGGAACTACAGCACAACCTCTGCATTCTCTTCCTGTATTTTACAACAAGGGGCAGTCTGGTTGTCCAATCAGGACAGCCAGCTCCCCACTGTGATTTGTCACCATTCAGGCAAGGAAGAAGACAAAGGGCTGTGCAGTTTTGGACTCCTCCCTCGCGTCCTGCCTTCAGACAGCCCTGGAGCCTGGGCAGGGAGTCCACGGGACTCCCGCCGAACATAAAAATCAGACGAAGGAATTTCCCGCCCTGGATGTCAGAGGAAGGAACAAGAAAGGACAAGAAATGCTAAAATGGCGCAAAAAGAAGACTGGGGTCATTTTGGTAAAATGAGCACCCTTGAGTAGCTTTACTGCAGCTGTGAATACAGCCTGCCTTAAAGGTGCACCAAATTAATAAACTATATCACTGCCACCAGCCATTGAAGGTAAGTTTGTCCCTGTAACATAATTGTAACAGTTTTAGTGTGAAAAGGGATACATTGTACCTCCCCAGCACTCCACATAAGGTGAGGAGTGCTGGTTTCACGAAACAAAATGTAAAAGGGATCCAAAAATCCTTTCTACCCTTGAGAACTGTAGTTCTCTCAAGGTTACCCAGAGAAAGTTAAAAGGGGAGCCCCTAGTGCAACCCAGCAACAACAGGATTGCCAGAAAGTTGTTAAAGAGAATAACTTTAAAAAGTCACTATGGATAGTCTAAAAACGGACACCCATAAAAAGAGTAAAAGTTCCTGTGGGTGTAGAAAACGGTTCCCACTCACAGAGGTATAAAAGCAAAAAGTTCTGGGGTTGACACAGGCCACGAAGATTTACCATTTCTATGAAAATCTTACCTAACAAAGGTAAGTACTAATTTTACCACAAAGGTGCAGAGACTACCACAACCAACCCCAGGATACTCCAGAAAAGAGACTCTTGAATGCTCCATTGCCATCTTTGAGACACAGTAGCCCCAGGAAGAGATGCAGCCAATTGGGATTCAAGCAAATAGCGGTCTGTGGCAAAATGTGGTTGAAGGGGACCTGCAGAAACCTTTGATCCCCGACCATGGGGACCCCTAAGGGTAGGTATCTTGAACAACCCACAATGCAGAGACTACAGATAAGTATTAGCGGTCTTAGTTAGCAAAAAGATGGTTCACGAAGGACAAAACCACTTGCAGAGTACAGATTTTCTTTTCCAGTTGTGGTTTACAGGATCTGGTCACCCAGTGACTTGAACCCTGGACCAATGACTACCCAGACATCCAAAAAAGAATAATAATCATTCTTTCTAGGAGTAGGATCAACCACACAGAAGTGGAAGCAAAGGCAGAAATGGCTCCTAGGAAGACAGTGCAATCTGACAAAGCAGATCCCAACAGGTTGTAGGACAAAAGAGGGCCACAGTCCAACAAAGATTACAGTGGGTGACCCAGGATACCCCATACAAACAGGCGAGGAGTTGTAATGACATCCCAATACCCGTCTAAGGGAAGGCAGCTTCTTACACCAATTGGGACAACCAAGGTTGGTGAAAAGAGGAGGAAGGGGGTACAACGTTCCAGAGATTGTTCCACTGCGGAAGTCCCTGCTCAAAAGAGGACAAGGAAGAGGACGGTCCAGGAATAATTTCCAGGAGATTAAAGTCAATAACTCTGTTAATATTCACTTTGCTTCTAATGTCAACCTAAAATTAAAATGTTACCCTGAAGGTTGATGTAGCTTGAAATGCGTATTGGCAAGTTAACGGATTACTCACCATACTTCGAAATCGATACTGAGGCATTAACATATGATTTGCATAAGATACATAGACTCTAAATATTTTCAATATTCTTTTTATATAATCCAGTGGATGTTTCTTTGAATTTTTGGGGTTTGCACTCGTTATCAGGAACCCATGTTATAATATGTAATAAGGTTATTCTACCATGGTCATTGGAATTTTCTTTGGCACATTTTCAAGACAATCAATTCCTAAGAAAACCAAGGAGTGGAATGGATTATCTATCTGAGGTGATTCAGAGCTTATCTAGCAACACAAGTAAATCCAAAGGAAGACCTAGTTTCTAGAAAGGCTAAGCCCACAGGGTCTGCTTGAATATCTAGCCATACATGAAGGACTACAAGACTAGTAAACGATGCAAATTGAACAGGCAAAGTAGACACTATATCTAGAAACTGTTGTAAGTGCTGCAAAATCCTGTCTGGGGGCTAGAACATGGCCGCCAACCCGTGAAAACTATCTGACAACAAGGACAGGAGAAGGCAATCTTGACCCAAAGAGAAGGATGGTGTAAACATTTTGGCAAATACCTTGCTCTCAAAGATGATTTCAGCACGCAGGTGTGTTCATTAAAGGGCTAAGGATGCTGTGAGATGTTTGTACTGATGCTCATGTCCTCCAGAGAGCGCTCAGGTTTCAAAGCGCCCCATGAGTGGGTCCTGAAGTTTCCCATTGAATCGCATTCAGTCGTAACAATTTGGTGATCAGGCCAGAATTTAAGAGATGGCAGCGCTTGTAGTGTTTTTGAGGACACACAGATCTGTTTCGAGAACCAACACTGTAAATTGTTAGTGCTGATATGAAAGAGCAGGGATTTAAAAGGCAGTGGTATGCAGCCTTTTAGGTTAGAGGAGTGAAAATACCACCAGCAAAAAATGACATAGGCGCCTTCAGTTCGCTTCCACTCTCACCGATTTGTTCGGATTAGTGATACAAGTAGAGAAGTGACACAGCAAGGAGCTTTTTCGTATTCCTCCCCAAGCTCAAGAGGAACATTAAGATACACCTGTATCTTTTGATGTTCATGAATTACTATGTGCAAAAGGGACACGAACCACAGCATTGTTTTACTGTTTTATAGTTTATATAAATATAAATTCAAGTTTCCTCCTCCCCATCAAGCAGGAAGCCAGACCTCTGGAAAGACAAGAGGTTGATGGCTAGAAGGTTTGGAATCCATCCTAGCCTCTGGTATTGCTCTGGGCAGCTTTTTAGACCATCGTTCTTTGCCTGCCCAAGCCATTACAAAAGGGGAAAGACCATATACAAATTAGGTTTTATCCCACACCAAAATGGTCAGTCCAGCCCAAACTGCTTGGTCACATCCCTTCAAAACACAAGCATTTGGGGAGTGTCCCAAAGACAGCAGCGGAGCGGGACTACTAGACTCAAACACAATAATGTCCAACCTGCTGGTAAAGAAATGTAAAGAGAAATGATTTAAATGTGGAGTATACCAATACTCAAAAAATAATAATTGGATTGGCTCAATCAAACTTTAAAAGCAATCTTTTATGAATGAACAACATTTATTTTAATGAGTGTTACACAAAGGAGAGAGGGTCTGTGTTTAGACCAAAAAATACATGAAAATAATAAAAAATGCATATGTGATCAATGAAAACGTCGTGACATTTATAGAGCAACAAAGCATGTACGTGAAAAGAACATACAGTAAAAAAAAAATAGATCATTTAATGGTAAGAAGAACTTATAATGACTGTATCACCATCATACTGGAATGTAGAACAAAGTCTTTGTTGAGAAAACTTCAATTCGTAAAAAATATGTCTCCACTATAGTTGTGGTGAATGTTCAATTAATGACTTTATTAGGTCTGCCAACGTGTAGGTGTCTTGGCATAATTTTTCGACACGCAAAATACTGTCAGACATCAGGGACACGTTTCGACAAATAAGCCACCTGTCTGGCATTTAACTTCCAAAAATTGCCTTCCTCAAGTCGTAAGAGACAACGACTGAACCCTGTGGGGAAGCAGACAAAAGAATATTTTGATATTTGGTGAAAACTTATGGTTTAAATGCAGAATCCAATCACGATTGCTTGCAAAGTAAGTTAGAGCCAAGAGAGGGGGGCAAAAAAATACCATAAACTCTGACTGTAATTCTAATTAAAATGGCCAGATGAGGAGAGGAACTTACCGAAATTCAACGGGGCAGAACATCTGAAGCAGTAGGCCAGAAATAATCTCAGCAGCAGGGCAACATCACAGTAGGCGTGGCAGTAAACACAGCCACTGTGAAAGATAGTTAGATATGGACTATTAGTTGAAAATTAATTCAGAACGTTTAAAATCTTACTGTTTAACAGATTCTGTCAGGTCAAATATAAGTACCCTACCTGACTGGCTGACTGTGCTTTTTCCAGATGGATAAGAGCAAACTTGGTCGGAATCGGTAATTTTGTCAAGTGTCAAAAAAGGTTGCAAAGACTTTTGACTTCCGTGTTACTGACCTTGAAAGAAAAGTAATGCTTTAATAATAAACAAGAAGTGCATGGAAAGACAGGCATGTGTCATAATTGAATGTTGGATTGGAAAGGGGATAATTAACTAATGAACAAAGCTGTGCGGTAGTTAAAATCTTCCTACCTTAGGTTTGGTATTTGCAATGCAAATGCATTCACTTTGAATCATCTAGAAACCCAGTTGTCATGGTGTAAATATTTGATAGAAAGCTAGACTCGTGCTTCTGTAACGGTTAAACCATCCTGGAAAGTCTGAGGTACACCCGGCGGCCAGTCAGCATGCTGTAAGGAAGAGGAGGGAGGGAAGGAAATAACAGAGAACTGGATTAGCAGGGGAGAGGGAGAGGGAGAGGGAAGAGGAGAAGAGGAAAGTCTTGAGGAGTTTCCAGAATTTAAGGAGATCCAGCTCAAGACAGAGGGTGGCAGGGAAGCTATGCCAGAGGGAGGCACCTGCTAAGGATAAGGATCTCCCTCCAAATCTCTGCTTGAAGAACCGGCTCACACGCAGAAGGTTGGAGGTAGAGGAGCAGAGGGCTCGTGAGGGACAGTATTTAGGTAGGCAGCGTTGCAGGTAGGTAGGTCCTAGGCCCCAGAAGGCCTTGTGAAGAATGCAAAGGATCTTGAATTTGATCCTTGCAGCCACGGGAAGCCAGTGAAGGGATTTCAGCGCCGGAGAGATGCGGTCCCTGGGCGTGAGGCCAAGGATAAGTCTTGCCATTCTGTTCTGGATGTGTTGCAGAGGGTGCCGGGCAGAAAAGGGGAGGTTGAGGAAGAGGCTGTTGCAATAGTCTAGTCTGGAGAGCACCAAGGCTCTGGAGACAGTGAGCCTCTGGGGGAAAGTGATAAAAGGTAGAGTACCTCTGAGGAGGTGAAGCTGATAAACTTTTTAGAGATGTATTAAATGTGAGTGGAGAAGGAGAGAGTGGAGTCGAACATGACCCCACGATTTTTAGCTTCACAGGTGGGTGCGGGCGCAGGACCAAGGGAGGCCGGCCAGAGCGAAAGGGGCAAAGCGGGAGCAGGGGTCCCAATGCGAACTATCTCAGTCTCAGTGGCGTTGCGGCAGAGGTCGTTTGCAGCACACCAAGACTGAATAGCGGACAGTCAGATATGAGCGCGGAGGAGAAGGCAGCTGAGGGTAGCCTGAAAGATAGTTGCGTGTCGTCCACGTAGCACTGGAAGTTAGAGGTGAAAGTGGCAATCAGACGTGCCAGGGCAGCCATATAGACGTTGCAGAACCAGGGGGATAGTTTAGAACCCTGCCTGCGGGACGCCACAAGTTGAGAAAGTGATAGTCGAGTGAAAGGCTCTGAGTTCCACCTGGGATGGGCGGTCAGAGAGGAAGGAGGTTAACCACGCCAGAGCCCGATCTGTGATTCCCAGGGTGTCACAGAGACGTGCAATCAGGATGTCGTGGTTAACCATATCGAAGGCAGAGAGATCAAGGAGAATGAGGATAGAGGGGGTGTTAGTGTCAAGATTTGAGAGCAGGTCTTTACGGGTGTTCAGAAGAGCATTTTCCGTGCCTCTGGCTGCTCTAAAGCCAGATTGATAGTCGTGGAAGGAACCAATTGATTCAGTGTGGAGGGTCAGCTGAGAGCCAGTTTCTCAAGGTGTTTGCCCAAGAAAGGAGAGATGGAGATAGGGTGGTAGTTTTCCAGAATGGAGTGGTCGGCAGAGGGTTTTATAAGCAGAGGGTGCACAAGGGAGTACTTCAGGGCAGTTGGGAAAGCTCCAGTGGAAAAGGAGAGATTGCAGGGATCAGCCAAATCTGGGACGAGGGAGTCAATATCGTCTTTTAATGGTTTTGGAGGGGCAGGGTTCCACCGGTTTGGATGAAGCCTTCATAGAACGGACTTGTCTGGTGACCTCATCAGGTATGACGGGCGAAAGAGAAGAGAGGGTAAGAGGAGGGGGGTGGCTAAGGGAGGCTCCAGTGTTTGTGTATGCTGTGCTGTAGAAGATAGGGTGGAAAGGATGTCTTGTGTTTTTGTGGTGAAGTGTGCAGCCAAGGCCGAGCCAAGGTCCTGTGTGGATGTGACCGAAGAAGAGGCTGCTGCAGGATTGGCCAGTTCCTTGCAGACTTTGAAAAGTTTGGTCGTGTTGTTAGATGCCACGGAGATGTGGGCTTGAATAAAGACTCTTTTCTTGGTGCAGATGCAGTCAATAATACCTTTTGAAGAAGGCGGCAGGCCCGTTTGTCCGATGGTTCGCCCAACGCATTCCAGTTCCATTCAGCTGCCCTACACTTCTAAGGGCAGCCAGGTCAGAGTCGTACCAAGAGTTGCACTTTTTGGAAGGTTTCAGTCAGACCCTCATAGCGAGGGCTGTGTTAGGGTGGGAGTCAGCCGAAGAAGTGGGTAGGGGAAGAGTAGGAGGAGGCAAATGCAGCCACTGTCACTTTTTTAATGGGTTTGGTGACTTTGAAACGAAGTGGCTGTGCCGGATGTATTACTCAAGTGTAGAGGAGAGCTTCAGGTGTGTTGAGAGAAGAGAGTGGTCTGTCCAGGAGGAGGTGGTAGTGAGAGGGATAGAGAGAGGGATGTCAGTAGAGATGAGGGCATCCAAGGTGTGGCCCGCGGTGTGTGGGGCCAGAGGGAAGGATAGAAAGGGTTGAGAGAATCGCAGAGGTAGCAGAAAGGTCCTGAGGAGTCAGGAGAGTCCAGAATAACCCAGCAGGAGGAGTTGAGAAGAGGAAGGGAGGAATCTAGGTCATCCCATTCAGAAAGGAAGAGAGTGGACTGACCTGGTGGACGATAGAAGGTGGCTATAACGAGAGAAGATTTTGGGGATAGTGAGAGTCTGCAGACTAGGCACTCGAAGGAGGAGAAGGCCTGAGTAGGGATGTTGGAGACAGGTATCCATTCTGGGAAGATGAGCGCCACTTCCCCACCTGTCTTTTGTTGGACAAGTTTTATTTATTTATTTTTTTAGCTGGGGGAAGGATGAGAATGTATTTGATCTTGGATTGGTTACGTTTGAGGTAAAAAGTCGACATTGAGGACTGGATGATGGCTAGGTAAAAGCAGAGGAGACCAATGTCTTTTGGGCTTTTCACTCTCATGTACAATTGAATATCGTCTGTGTATTGGTGGATCGCTATATCAGGAAATTTGAGGAGTTGGGCCAGAGGCTCCATGTAAAGGTTCACAAGTTTGGTGAGAGGATGGACTGCCTAGAATCTGTTCAGGACATTGCGAGACAATCCCATGCTGTCGGCGAGAAGAGAGGGGGATGATGCGGTGGCCTACTGTGTCAAATGCTGCAGAGAGGACGTGGTGGCATGAGTCATCCTTATCTCTGATTTCGAGGACTTCATCCACCACCTGGATGGTGGCTGTCTGGATGCTACACTTGGGATGGAACCCTGACTGATTGTTGTTTAGGAGGTGTACTTCATAGATTCTTGCGAGTAGTTGTGCTAAGACTACTTTTTCAAAGTTTTTTCCAGTAAAGGGGAGGTTCGTAATGGGCTGGTTGTTGGCCAGGTTGTCTTGGTCTTTAGTTTTTTTTTTTACAAGAGGTATTAATGATGCTCAGGAGTACGCTGAGCTCCGGGACCAATAATTGTTTAATGATGGACGCTGTGAAGATCTTGTCGGAGAAGGAAGTAGGTTTGAGAGAGGAGAATGCTTTTTGAAGGTCTGGGGGGGAGAGAGAGAGGCGAGAGAATTCAGACCAGAGGGCAACGTGCATGCTGGAGGGCAGTGGTGGTAGGTCTAATGCTGTGGAAGGTTGATTCGATGTTCTGTCAGATTCTGTCTGTTCTCCAGCATGGGGTCTGGCATGGATTCACATGCTCATGAATATTCCCCGTCGTCAGGCTGGGAATCCTCGGTAAAGAAAAATCAGTATCAGTTTCGTTTCTGATCTGTCTTTCGTAGTAGTAACCAATCACTGATCTCTGCGTCATACTGACCACAGCCAATGACTGCCATCTCCCTAAGCCCCGCCTCTGGCAGCCATCTTCAGATTTTTACCGCACGTTCAAGTGTTGGGATCCTCGTGCTATTGCTCTCAAGCTTTAGGGCTTTTTCCGCGCTTTTTCTCAGGAACATTTTCTCTTTTTCAGTCAAAAGAGCCTCAAGCTCCACAGTTTCTTTATCCGATCAACGGGGACCCGTGTTGGATTCTTCTACGCCCCTCAAGGGTGAAGATTTCGTCGAGCCACGCTTTTGGAGGACTCCAGAAGTTTCTCAGGCCCATCTAGATCATGGCCCAGGAGAAGGGAAGCTCGACGCCCGGAAAACAGTTCAGGGTCTGCCCTGGATGCCAGCTTCAGAATGTCTTTAAGGAGGACAAACACTCCCTTTGCCTCTACTGCCTGCATGAGGACAAGACTCACGTGGAGAAGGACTGTGCGTTTTGCGGCAATATGTCGGAGCGGATCATGAAGGACCGCCATCTGCGTCTCGCCAACTGGCTGGAAGGGAAGAGCTCGTCAGGCGAGAAGAAGAAGTCTCAGCGGTCTTCTAAGACCTTTGAGGGCGCCCCGGCAACGGGGGTCCATCAGAAGGCCAAGCACTGCGAGTCCGCTGGCACCGGGAGCGCCGAACGGTCGGGCTCTACGGGCGCCAGGCAGGCCGCATCCTCCCCGGCGCCATAAACCACGAGCCAATGCTCTGGCTCGGGTAAGAGGAAGGCCGAGCACCCGGCGAAGCTCCTGGAGAGATCCTGGTCGAGCTCAAAGGCCCCATCAGAGGGGGAGCGAGGCGGTGACCCTCCCCTCAAGGAGAAGGCAGTGAGCGCACCTAAGGTGGTGAAAGCCTTGATCCACCCGGCCAAGGCCTCTATCGAGACAGTCGCAGCGGCCCTGGCTCAGCCTGTGGAGGCTACACCAGTGGTGGCGACCTCGTGGCCCAGAGTCTCCCTGCCACCGCGGAGGGAGTCCTCTTTCATGCCCATCGACAGGACCCCCGTGAAACCTCCGACGGAGAAGAAAAAGGGGGGGGCAGGAGGTCGTCGTGGATTCAGCCTCAACCTCTGAGGAGGAGCTGATCGAAGTCTTAAGCCACGGCGTTGGCGTGGAAGAAGACCAGCCTGTCGGGAGAGACCACGACGTGGGAGACGACGAGAATGTCGAGCGTGCCGACGGGGCTCCTGACCGCCCGTCGGAGTCCCCTCAACCATTGCCGCAAGACAACTCGGCAGCCATTTTGTTGGCTATACAGTCCTTCTGCTCGGAGATAAGGACGAGATTGCCGTTACCACCAACGGAGGAACCGCTCCCGACGGGGGACCCGGAGCCAGGCCCTTCTGGGAGCCCTCCTCCTAAGAGAAGAAGAATTCATCCTCCACCTCCTTTTCAACCATCGCGCCCTGCTCAGCCCTCCTTCCCGTCCACGACCCATGGGGATGATACGGGACTGACACAGCCGCGACGGGTACAGACAACGAGGTTTACGACGAGGATCTCCCGTCGTCACCTCCTCCCCAGGCTTCCCCGCCCGACGAGATTGGATCGTTTCATGCCATGATCGCCAGGGCATCCGAGCTTTTCCAGCTCTGCCCGGAAGAGAAGAAGGAATGTTTCCTTTATCAACGGCGCGAGACCAAGAGGAAGACGGTCCTCACTGTACCTCTACTGGACGATATCTGGGATGAGGGTCTCGCCCTCCTCAAGAACCCATCCACAACGCCTGCTAGAAGGGATCAGTACGAGAAGAAGGTCGTCTCCGCGGCGGCCAGGAAGAAAGCGGGGGGTGCGCCTCGGCCTCTACGTCCACCTCCCCACCGGACGGCGAGGGAAAGAAATTGGACACGATGGGACGCAGAGTCATCTCATCGGCAGCGACGACGATTAAGGCTGCCAACGCCTTGGCTATCGTAGCCCGCTACGACAGGGAGTTGTGGTACAAAATCGCCCCCCTGCTGGACTTCTTACCAGACGACAAGAGGGCGGAGGCCCTAGAGATCTTGCAGGAAGGAGAAGTGGCGTCGGACCTCGCCATTACGATAGCGACGGACATCGCTGACACTGGATTTCGCCAGTTGGGCAACGGCGTGTGCCTTAGACGGCGTGGATGGCTCAAGGCAACTGACTTCCGTCGGGAGGTGCAGACCAGAGTCTTGGACATACCGTTCGACGGGAGCAACCTGTTTGGGAAAACAGTGGACGATTCCCTACAAGCCATCAAGACGGACACGGAGACGGCCCGGGCT
Organism: Ambystoma mexicanum; assembly: GCF_040938575.1. NCBI lineage: Eukaryota > Metazoa > Chordata > Amphibia > Caudata > Ambystomatidae > Ambystoma > Ambystoma mexicanum. The sequence continues at coordinate 878,056,757 of NC_090924.1, read as the reverse complement.
CTTGGTGGTCTCCAGCAACGACGGCCGCCCTTTCGGAGCGGCGGAGGCAAGCAGGGTGCCTCCAAAGGTTCCGGCGGCGGATTTTCCACCTATCGTCAAGCGGCCCGTTCGTTGTCACAGGAAGCCTAGAGGGGACGAGGCAAGTCGGTCGGACCCCGCCGTCGTCGCCAAGGAGGACAAGGCGGCAAAGCCTCGTTGAAGCAGGACTGAACCGGCCGTGAGGTCGGGCCCCCACCGAAGCACCCCGGTGGGAGGCCGGCTGGCGAGCTTCGTCAGCGTGTGGGAGTCCATCTCCACCGACCGTTGGGTGCTGGACGCCCTGGCCCAGGGTCACGCGCTCAAGTTTCTAAAGTGCCCGCGCGTCCCCCCCGTGGCCAGGAAGGAACATCACGTCCCTCAACTTCTCTTGGAGGTAAAGGCGATGCTCAAGAAAGGCGCCATCCAGCTCATCCCAAAGAGGCTTCGGGGCTCCGGAGTTTACTCAAGATACTTCCTCGTGAAGAAGACGGGAGGATGGCGTCCCATCCTGGACCTACGACGACTGAACAAATTCATCAAGGCACAGAAGTTCCGGATGGTCACCCTCCAGCACGTCCTGGGTCAACTGGAGGAGGGCGATTTCCTGTCGTCGTTTGATTTGGAGGATGCCTACTTCCATATCCCCATCCTAAAGGGACACCGAAAGTTTCTCAGATTCGTGGTCCAAGGGCGTCACTACCAGTTCAGAGCCCTTCCCTTCAGATTGAGGTCGGCACCCAGGGTGTTCACCAAGTGCCTCGCACCGGTGGCGGTGCGGCTGCGCCTGGAGGGGATCCACGTCTACCCCTACCTGGACGACTGGCTCATCCGAGCAAAGACAAAGGAGCTCGCCGCGGAGCACACGGCGAGGACCGTCCAACTACTCACGGACCTGGGATTCTCCATAAACTACGCCAAGTCCCACCTGGTGCCCGCGCAAGACGCACTGTTTCTGGGAGCGAAGCTCGACACAGTGTTGCTTCTGGCCTCTCCGTCGGAGGAAAGGACGAGGGCCATCTTGGGCAAGGTGCAGCGGATGCTGGTTGTGGACGCGGCCAGGGTGAGGTCCATCAAGTCCCTCCTCGGAATGATGTCTTCTTGCATTTATCTCATCCGCCTGTGCAGGCTTCGGATGCGCCCGTTACAGGAGTTCCTGGACGCTCGCTGGATCCAGACGACGGGCAGCTTCGAGGACAGGATCACACTCGACGAGAGCTTCCGACGAACGATCCGGTGGTGGGGCACCCGCGCACATCTGACGGCGGGCATGGACTTCCAGACCCCGGGCCACCAGAAGACAGTGACCACGGATGCCTCCCTGGAAGGGTGGGGAGCGCACACCGAAAATCTGCACGCGAGGGGCCTTTGGCTGCCGACAGAGCAGTCCTTCCATATCAACGTCCTGGAACTCCGTGCAGTGTTTTGGGCCCTCAGGTCCTTTCTTCCGTCCCTCAAGGGCAAGGTGGTGAGGATCTTCACCGACAACACCACCACCATGTTCTACATCAGGAAGCAGGGCGGTACCAGATCCCCAGCCCTGTCCAAGGAGGCGCAGGATCTGTGGCATTGGGCTGTCGCCCAAGGGATGTTTCTGGTGCCGTTTCATCTGGCAGGAATAAAAAACACCATCGCCGACTCGCTCAGCAGAGAGCTGCGCCCGTGCCACGAGTGGGAACTACGACAGGATCTAGTGGACCGCCTTTTCCGACGGTGGGGCACACCCCAGATCGATCTGTTCACGACGGCGACGAACTCAAGTGCCGGAGGTTCGCCAGCAGGTTTCCCCAGCCGAGGAGCATGGGCGATGCTTTCTCGTTCCCCTGGGAGGGCCTGTTCCTATATGCGTTCCCTCCTTTGCCGCTGCTGATCCGGCTCATCAACCAGCTCAAGAGGTCACGGTGCAGGATGATCCTCGTCGCACCTGCGTGGCCGAGGCAGATATGGTTCCCGGACCTTCTGGACTTGTCAGCGTCCCCGTCAATCAAGCTGCCAGTGGACACGGATCTTCTCTCCAGGGAAGGAGGCGCCATCCTCCATCACGACCCGAAGTTGCTGAACTTGCAGGCCTGGCTCCTGCAGCGTTAGAGTTTGGAGGCTACGACATACCGGCCGACTGCAGAGAGGTTCTTGCAAAGGCCAGGGCGTTCTCAACTCTTAAATGCTACGGACACAAATGGAAGAGGTTCTCTGTCTGGTGCCACGCACAGAAGATTAACCCTCTACGGATTACGGCTCCTCAAGTACTGTCGTACCTGCTGACGCTGGCCAAGGCTGGACTGGTGCACTAGAGCAAGATTCATCTTGCTGTGATCTCCCGATACACCAGAACCACGGGACGGACGTCTTTGTGGTCTCATCGTCTGGTGAAAGAATTCATGCTCAGATCGTTCCCGCCGGTGAAGGCCCCGGCCCCGGCGTGGGAGCTCAACGTGGTGCTGACCAAGCTCATGGGACCTCCGTTCGAGCCTCTGCACTCAGCTCCGTTGAAATTCTTGTCGTGGAAAACAGAGTTTCTTGTGGCCATCACCTCCGCACGACGGGTGGGAGAGATCCAGGCCCTTTCCTGCAAGCCCCTGTACTTGACTTTTCACGACACGAGGGTAGTGCTCAGGACGCACCCCTCCTTCATGCCCAAGTCTTGAGGAGTTTCCAGAATTTAAGGAGATCCAGCTCAAGACAGAGGGTGGCAGGGAAGCTATGCCAGAGGGAGGCACCTGCTAAGGATAAGGATCTCCCTCCAAATCTCTGCTTGAAGAACCGGCTCACACGCAGAAGGTTGGAGGTAGAGGAGCAGAGGGCTCGTGAGGGACAGTATTTAGGTAGGCAGCGTTGCAGGTAGGTAGGTCCTAGGCCCCAGAAGGCCTTGTGAAGAATGCAAAGGATCTTGAATTTGATCCTTGCAGCCACGGGAAGCCAGTGAAGGGATTTCAGCGCCGGAGAGATGCGGTCCCTGGGCGTGAGGCCAAGGATAAGTCTTGCCATTCTGTTCTGGATGTGTTGCAGAGGGTGCCGGGCAGAAAAGGGGAGGTTGAGGAAGAGGCTGTTGCAATAGTCTAGTCTGGAGAGCACCAAGGCTCTGGAGACAGTGAGCCTCTGGGGGAAAGTGATAAAAGGTAGAGTACCTCTGAGGAGGTGAAGCTGATAAACTTTTTAGAGATGTATTAAATGTGAGTGGAGAAGGAGAGAGTGGAGTCGAACATGACCCCACGATTTTTAGCTTCACAGGTGGGTGCGGGCGCAGGACCAAGGGAGGCCGGCCAGAGCGAAAGGGGCAAAGCGGGAGCAGGGGTCCCAATGCGAACTATCTCAGTCTCAGTGGCGTTGCGGCAGAGGTCGTTTGCAGCACACCAAGACTGAATAGCGGACAGTCAGATATGAGCGCGGAGGAGAAGGCAGCTGAGGGTAGCCTGAAAGATAGTTGCGTGTCGTCCACGTAGCACTGGAAGTTAGAGGTGAAAGTGGCAATCAGACGTGCCAGGGCAGCCATATAGACGTTGCAGAACCAGGGGGATAGTTTAGAACCCTGCCTGCGGGACGCCACAAGTTGAGAAAGTGATAGTCGAGTGAAAGGCTCTGAGTTCCACCTGGGATGGGCGGTCAGAGAGGAAGGAGGTTAACCACGCCAGAGCCCGATCTGTGATTCCCAGGGTGTCACAGAGACGTGCAATCAGGATGTCGTGGTTAACCATATCGAAGGCAGAGAGATCAAGGAGAATGAGGATAGAGGGGGTGTTAGTGTCAAGATTTGAGAGCAGGTCTTTACGGGTGTTCAGAAGAGCATTTTCCGTGCCTCTGGCTGCTCTAAAGCCAGATTGATAGTCGTGGAAGGAACCAATTGATTCAGTGTGGAGGGTCAGCTGAGAGCCAGTTTCTCAAGGTGTTTGCCCAAGAAAGGAGAGATGGAGATAGGGTGGTAGTTTTCCAGAATGGAGTGGTCGGCAGAGGGTTTTATAAGCAGAGGGTGCACAAGGGAGTACTTCAGGGCAGTTGGGAAAGCTCCAGTGGAAAAGGAGAGATTGCAGGGATCAGCCAAATCTGGGACGAGGGAGTCAATATCGTCTTTTAATGGTTTTGGAGGGGCAGGGTTCCACCGGTTTGGATGAAGCCTTCATAGAACGGACTTGTCTGGTGACCTCATCAGGTATGACGGGCGAAAGAGAAGAGAGGGTAAGAGGAGGGGGGTGGCTAAGGGAGGCTCCAGTGTTTGTGTATGCTGTGCTGTAGAAGATAGGGTGGAAAGGATGTCTTGTGTTTTTGTGGTGAAGTGTGCAGCCAAGGCCGAGCCAAGGTCCTGTGTGGATGTGACCGAAGAAGAGGCTGCTGCAGGATTGGCCAGTTCCTTGCAGACTTTGAAAAGTTTGGTCGTGTTGTTAGATGCCACGGAGATGTGGGCTTGAATAAAGACTCTTTTCTTGGTGCAGATGCAGTCAATAATACCTTTTGAAGAAGGCGGCAGGCCCGTTTGTCCGATGGTTCGCCCAACGCATTCCAGTTCCATTCAGCTGCCCTACACTTCTAAGGGCAGCCAGGTCAGAGTCGTACCAAGAGTTGCACTTTTTGGAAGGTTTCAGTCAGACCCTCATAGCGAGGGCTGTGTTAGGGTGGGAGTCAGCCGAAGAAGTGGGTAGGGGAAGAGTAGGAGGAGGCAAATGCAGCCACTGTCACTTTTTTAATGGGTTTGGTGACTTTGAAACGAAGTGGCTGTGCCGGATGTATTACTCAAGTGTAGAGGAGAGCTTCAGGTGTGTTGAGAGAAGAGAGTGGTCTGTCCAGGAGGAGGTGGTAGTGAGAGGGATAGAGAGAGGGATGTCAGTAGAGATGAGGGCATCCAAGGTGTGGCCCGCGGTGTGTGGGGCCAGAGGGAAGGATAGAAAGGGTTGAGAGAATCGCAGAGGTAGCAGAAAGGTCCTGAGGAGTCAGGAGAGTCCAGAATAACCCAGCAGGAGGAGTTGAGAAGAGGAAGGGAGGAATCTAGGTCATCCCATTCAGAAAGGAAGAGAGTGGACTGACCTGGTGGACGATAGAAGGTGGCTATAACGAGAGAAGATTTTGGGGATAGTGAGAGTCTGCAGACTAGGCACTCGAAGGAGGAGAAGGCCTGAGTAGGGATGTTGGAGACAGGTATCCATTCTGGGAAGATGAGCGCCACTTCCCCACCTGTCTTTTGTTGGACAAGTTTTATTTATTTATTTTTTTAGCTGGGGGAAGGATGAGAATGTATTTGATCTTGGATTGGTTACGTTTGAGGTAAAAAGTCGACATTGAGGACTGGATGATGGCTAGGTAAAAGCAGAGGAGACCAATGTCTTTTGGGCTTTTCACTCTCATGTACAATTGAATATCGTCTGTGTATTGGTGGATCGCTATATCAGGAAATTTGAGGAGTTGGGCCAGAGGCTCCATGTAAAGGTTCACAAGTTTGGTGAGAGGATGGACTGCCTAGAATCTGTTCAGGACATTGCGAGACAATCCCATGCTGTCGGCGAGAAGAGAGGGGGATGATGCGGTGGCCGACTGTGTCAAATGCTGCAGAGAGGACGTGGTGGCATGAGTCATCCTTATCTCTGATTTCGAGGACTTCATCCACCACCTGGATGGTGGCTGTCTGGATGCTACACTTGGGATGGAACCCTGACTGATTGTTGTTTAGGAGGTGTACTTCATAGATTCTTGCGAGTAGTTGTGCTAAGACTACTTTTTCAAAGTTTTTTCCAGTAAAGGGGAGGTTCGTAATGGGCTGGTTGTTGGCCAGGTTGTCTTGGTCTTTAGTTTTTTTTTTTACAAGAGGTATTAATGATGCTCAGGAGTACGCTGAGCTCCGGGACCAATAATTGTTTAATGATGGACGCTGTGAAGATCTTGTCGGAGAAGGAAGTAGGTTTGAGAGAGGAGAATGCTTTTTGAAGGTCTGGGGGGGAGAGAGAGAGGCGAGAGAATTCAGACCAGAGGGCAACGTGCATGCTGGAGGGCAGTGGTGGTAGGTCTAATGCTGTGGAAGGTTGATTCGATGTTCTGTCAGATTCTGTCTGTTCTCCAGCATGGGGTCTGGCATGGATTCACATGCTCATGAATATTCCCCGTCGTCAGGCTGGGAATCCTCGGTAAAGAAAAATCAGTATCAGTTTCGTTTCTGATCTGTCTTTCGTAGTAGTAACCAATCACTGATCTCTGCGTCATACTGACCACAGCCAATGACTGCCATCTCCCTAAGCCCCGCCTCTGGCAGCCATCTTCAGATTTTTACCGCACGTTCAAGTGTTGGGATCCTCGTGCTATTGCTCTCAAGCTTTAGGGCTTTTTCCGCGCTTTTTCTCAGGAACATTTTCTCTTTTTCAGTCAAAAGAGCCTCAAGCTCCACAGTTTCTTTATCCGATCAACGGGGACCCGTGTTGGATTCTTCTACGCCCCTCAAGGGTGAAGATTTCGTCGAGCCACGCTTTTGGAGGACTCCAGAAGTTTCTCAGGCCCATCTAGATCATGGCCCAGGAGAAGGGAAGCTCGACGCCCGGAAAACAGTTCAGGGTCTGCCCTGGATGCCAGCTTCAGAATGTCTTTAAGGAGGACAAACACTCCCTTTGCCTCTACTGCCTGCATGAGGACAAGACTCACGTGGAGAAGGACTGTGCGTTTTGCGGCAATATGTCGGAGCGGATCATGAAGGACCGCCATCTGCGTCTCGCCAACTGGCTGGAAGGGAAGAGCCCGTCAGGCGAGAAGAAGAAGTCTCAGCGGTCTTCTAAGACCTTTGAGGGCGCCCCGGCGACGGGGGTCCATCAGAAGGCCAAGCACTGCGAGTCCGCTGGCACCGGGAGCGCCGAACGGTCGGGCTCTACGGGCGCCAGGCAGGCCGCATCCTCCCCGGCGCCATAAACCACGAGCCAATGCTCTGGCTCGGGTAAGAGGAAGGCCGAGCACCCGGCGAAGCTCCTGGAGAGATCCCGGTCGAGCTCAAAGGCCCCATCAGAGGGGGAGCGAGGCGGTGACCCTCCCCTCAAGGAGAAGGCAGTGAGCGCACCTAAGGTGGTGAAAGCCTTGATCCACCCGGCCAAGGCCTCTATCGAGACAGTCGCAGCGGCCCTGGCTCAGCCTGTGGAGGCTACACCAGTGGTGGCGACCTCGTGGCCCAGAGTCTCCCTGCCACCGCGGAGGGAGTCCTCTTTCATGCCCATCGACAGGACCCCCGTGAAACCTCCGACGGAGAAGAAAAAGGGGGGGGCAGGAGGTCGTCGTGGATTCAGCCTCAACCTCTGAGGAGGAGCTGATCGAAGTCTTAAGCCACGGCGTTGGCGTGGAAGAAGACCAGCCTGTCGGGAGAGACCACGACGTGGGAGACGACGAGAATGTCGAGCGTGCCGACGGGGCTCCTGACCGCCCGTCGGAGTCCCCTCAACCATTGCCGCAAGACAACTCGGCAGCCATTTTGTTGGCTATACAGTCCTTCTGCTCGGAGATAAGGACGAGATTGCCGTTACCACCAACGGAGGAACCGCTCCCGACGGGGGACCCGGAGCCAGGCCCTTCTGGGAGCCCTCCTCCTAAGAGAAGAAGAATTCATCCTCCACCTCCTTTTCAACCATCGCGCCCTGCTCAGCCCTCCTTCCCGTCCACGACCCATGGGGATGATACGGGACTGACACAGCCGCGACGGGTACAGACAACGAGGTTTACGACGAGGATCTCCCGTCGTCACCTCCTCCCCAGGCTTCCCCGCCCGACGAGATTGGATCGTTTCATGCCATGATCGCCAGGGCATCCGAGCTTTTCCAGCTCTGCCCGGAAGAGAAGAAGGAATGTTTCCTTTATCAACGGCGCGAGACCAAGAGGAAGACGGTCCTCACTGTACCTCTACTGGACGATATCTGGGATGAGGGTCTCGCCCTCCTCAAGAACCCATCCACAACGCCTGCTAGAAGGGATCAGTACGAGAAGAAGGTCGTCTCCGCGGCGGCCAGGAAGAAAGCGGGGGGTGCGCCTCGGCCTCTACGTCCACCTCCCCACCGGACGGCGAGGGAAAGAAATTGGACACGATGGGACGCAGAGTCATCTCATCGGCAGCGACGACGATTAAGGCTGCCAACGCCTTGGCTATCGTAGCCCGCTACGACAGGGAGTTGTGGTACAAAATCGCCCCCCTGCTGGACTTCTTACCAGACGACAAGAGGGCGGAGGCCCTAGAGATCTTGCAGGAAGGAGAAGTGGCGTCGGACCTCGCCATTACGATAGCGACGGACATCGCTGACACTGGATTTCGCCAGTTGGGCAACGGCGTGTGCCTTAGACGGCGTGGATGGCTCAAGGCAACTGACTTCCGTCGGGAGGTGCAGACCAGAGTCTTGGACATACCGTTCGACGGGAGCAACCTGTTTGGGAAAACAGTGGACGATTCCCTACAAGCCATCAAGACGGACACGGAGACGGCCCGGGCTCTTGGTGGTCTCCAGCAACGACGGCCGCCCTTTCGGAGCGGCGGAGGCAAGCAGGGTGCCTCCAAAGGTTCCGGCGGCGGATTTTCCACCTATCGTCAAGCGGCCCGTTCGTTGTCACAGGAAGCCTAGAGGGGACGAGGCAAGTCGGTCGGACCCCGCCGTCGTCGCCAAGGAGGACAAGGCGGCAAAGCCTCGTTGAAGCAGGACTGAACCGGCCGTGAGGTCGGGCCCCCACCGAAGCACCCCGGTGGGAGGCCGGCTGGCGAGCTTCGTCAGCGTGTGGGAGTCCATCTCCACCGACCGTTGGGTGCTGGACGCCCTGGCCCAGGGTCACGCGCTCAAGTTTCTAAAGTGCCCGCGCGTCCCCCCCGTGGCCAGGAAGGAACATCACGTCCCTCAACTTCTCTTGGAGGTAAAGGCGATGCTCAAGAAAGGCGCCATCCAGCTCATCCCAAAGAGGCTTCGGGGCTCCGGAGTTTACTCAAGATACTTCCTCGTGAAGAAGACGGGAGGATGGCGTCCCATCCTGGACCTACGACGACTGAACAAATTCATCAAGGCACAGAAGTTCCGGATGGTCACCCTCCAGCACGTCCTGGGTCAACTGGAGGAGGGCGATTTCCTGTCGTCGTTTGATTTGGAGGATGCCTACTTCCATATCCCCATCCTAAAGGGACACCGAAAGTTTCTCAGATTCGTGGTCCAAGGGCGTCACTACCAGTTCAGAGCCCTTCCCTTCAGATTGAGGTCGGCACCCAGGGTGTTCACCAAGTGCCTCGCACCGGTGGCGGTGCGGCTGCGCCTGGAGGGGATCCACGTCTACCCCTACCTGGACGACTGGCTCATCCGAGCAAAGACAAAGGAGCTCGCCGCGGAGCACACGGCGAGGACCGTCCAACTACTCACGGACCTGGGATTCTCCATAAACTACGCCAAGTCCCACCTGGTGCCCGCGCAAGACGCACTGTTTCTGGGAGCGAAGCTCGACACAGTGTTGCTTCTGGCCTCTCCGTCGGAGGAAAGGACGAGGGCCATCTTGGGCAAGGTGCAGCGGATGCTGGTTGTGGACGCGGCCAGGGTGAGGTCCATCAAGTCCCTCCTCGGAATGATGTCTTCTTGCATTTATCTCATCCGCCTGTGCAGGCTTCGGATGCGCCCGTTACAGGAGTTCCTGGACGCTCGCTGGATCCAGACGACGGGCAGCTTCGAGGACAGGATCACACTCGACGAGAGCTTCCGACGAACGATCCGGTGGTGGGGCACCCGCGCACATCTGACGGCGGGCATGGACTTCCAGACCCCGGGCCACCAGAAGACAGTGACCACGGATGCCTCCCTGGAAGGGTGGGGAGCGCACACCGAAAATCTGCACGCGAGGGGCCTTTGGCTGCCGACAGAGCAGTCCTTCCATATCAACGTCCTGGAACTCCGTGCAGTGTTTTGGGCCCTCAGGTCCTTTCTTCCGTCCCTCAAGGGCAAGGTGGTGAGGATCTTCACCGACAACACCACCACCATGTTCTACATCAGGAAGCAGGGCGGTACCAGATCCCCAGCCCTGTCCAAGGAGGCGCAGGATCTGTGGCATTGGGCTGTCGCCCAAGGGATGTTTCTGGTGCCGTTTCATCTGGCAGGAATAAAAAACACCATCGCCGACTCGCTCAGCAGAGAGCTGCGTCCGTGCCACGAGTGGGAACTACGACAGGATCTAGTGGACCGCCTTTTCCGACGGTGGGGCACACCCCAGATCGATCTGTTCACGACGGCGACGAACTCAAGTGCCGGAGGTTCGCCAGCAGGTTTCCCCAGCCGAGGAGCATGGGCGATGCTTTCTCGTTCCCCTGGGAGGGCCTGTTCCTATATGCGTTCCCTCCTTTGCCGCTGCTGATCCGGCTCATCAACCAGCTCAAGAGGTCACGGTGCAGGATGATCCTCGTCGCACCTGCGTGGCCGAGGCAGATATGGTTCCCGGACCTTCTGGACTTGTCAGCGTCCCCGTCAATCAAGCTGCCAGTGGACACGGATCTTCTCTCCAGGGAAGGAGGCGCCATCCTCCATCACGACCCGAAGTTGCTGAACTTGCAGGCCTGGCTCCTGCAGCGTTAGAGTTTGGAGGCTACGACATACCGGCCGACTGCAGAGAGGTTCTTGCAAAGGCCAGGGCGTTCTCAACTCTTAAATGCTACGGACACAAATGGAAGAGGTTCTCTGTCTGGTGCCACGCACAGAAGATTAACCCTCTACGGATTACGGCTCCTCAAGTACTGTCGTACCTGCTGACGCTGGCCAAGGCTGGACTGGTGCACTAGAGCAAGATTCATCTTGCTGTGATCTCCCGATACACCAGAACCACGGGACGGACGTCTTTGTGGTCTCATCGTCTGGTGAAAGAATTCATGCTCAGATCGTTCCCGCCGGTGAAGGCCCCGGCCCCGGCGTGGGAGCTCAACGTGGTGCTGACCAAGCTCATGGGACCTCCGTTCGAGCCTCTGCACTCAGCTCCGTTGAAATTCTTGTCGTGGAAAACAGAGTTTCTTGTGGCCATCACCTCCGCACGACGGGTGGGAGAGATCCAGGCCCTTTCCTGCAAGCCCCTGTACTTGACTTTTCACGACACGAGGGTAGTGCTCAGGACGCACCCCTCCTTCATGTCCAAGGTGCCGTCGGACTTCCACCTCAACAAACCCTTGGCGTTGCCTGTTTTCTTCCCGTCGCCTTCGTTGCCGGCTGAAAGGACTTTGCACTCGCTGGATGTGGCTAGAGCGCTGAAGTTCTACGTGGACCGCACGAAGAGTTTTCGGAAGACGTCACAACTTTTTGTGAACTTTGGACCTGTCAATCAGAGGAAGGCTCTCTCGAAGGATTCCATTTCCAGATGGCTCTCCGGCTGTATCATGTACTGTCATAGGTTGGCAAACCGACCGCTGCCTGGCCGTCCGAGAGCCCATTCCACCAGAGCGATCACAGCTACCAGGGAGGAGTCCAGGGTCGGCCAAGCAGTGCTGCGCAACCTGTTCGACTAAGGTGAGCCTGGTGAGGAGGTAAGAATTGCTTAATGTTGAGTTTTGGATGTAATGCTTAATGTTGAGCCTTTGCCACCTCCCGTGGTTGTGCATGTGTGTACTGCTATGTATTTTATTCATGAGCATGTGAATCCATGCCAGACCCCATGCTGGAGAAGGAACAAGTTACTTACCTGTAACTGTTGTTCTCCAGCATGGGTCTGGCATGGATTCACATGCGAACCCTCCCGCCTACCCCTCTGCGGCTCTTCACTTGGTCATACTGCCACTTCACGTGCTACCAAATCTGAAGATGGCTGCCAGAGGCGGGGCTTAGGGAGACGGCAGTCATTGGCTGTGGTCAGTATGAGGCAGAGATCAGTGATTGGTTACTACTACGAAAGACAGATCAGAAACTAAACTGATACTGATTTTTCTTTACCGAGGATTCCCAGCCTGACGACGGGGAATATTCATGAGCATGTGAATCCATGCAGACCCATGCTGGAGAACAACAGTTACAGGTAAGTAACTTGTTCCTTTTACAATAAAATTCTGATTCTGTTGCATTTTTCCTGATTTGATGGCCCCTCTGGAGCGTTTGGTATAATGCTTTGCTACTTCAAAGAGGGTTTTGCTCCTTGTTAGAGGCTACCGCAATGGTGGTGGAGTATTTGGCTAGCCAAAAGGAGGACTCAGACCAAAGGATATGTTTTCAAAGTACATTTACTTAACTTAAAAGAAAACACCTCCCTAACCCTACTGCTGAAAGGGAATTCCCTTCCTATAAAAATTAAACTAAGGTGCTCATCAATAGTCAAAAGAAAAATAGTCCTCTGTCCAAACCTATCCACTAAAGTGGCCCTACCATTTAGGAAAAAAGTAAAAGACAATTAGCTAGACTGTTCTACACTCGGGGTTGTACAACACGATCTATCTCGCGGGTTTCAAGATTTATTTCTTGGCTCTGGATCCACAGGTTTTCCGCAATCAACAGTTCATTTTATGCAAGAGTTCTAGGCAGATTATCCAAATGCTTCCAGTTTTCCAAGTTGAACAATAAAAACTGCAAAAACAAACTGTGCACATTTTGGAAGACAGAGTTATATTTCCCTGATCCCTCTCCACCACTTTGGTGGGTCTTTCTCTCTCCACTTGGTTTTGGTGTTTGGTGTCTCTGAGCTCCCCTTGTGTCCGTTCTTAGCTTTTGTTATTAGGCCCCTTTGGCTCCCATGGGTTCTCCGTCGCAATGTGTCATGTAACACTCTGGGTTATTGGTAACCCCTCTCTCTTTGTGGCTCATTTCGCCCTTGTCCGTTCCTGTGATAGTTCTGGAGGTTGATATTACTCGTTTTCCCAGGCTCCCGCAAACCTTCTCCCATGGTTTTTCTCCCTTTTGGCCTCTTTGACCTTGGTATGGGGTTACTGCAAGCCTTCCTTCTTCCCCACTCGCTCTTCCCCACTCGCTCTTTCCTCTCGCTGCCTCCCTCTGATATGGGCAGCCCGCGTACCTTAAGTGTTACTGAGTTTGCTCCAGGGGGGATGTGTATTTTTGGCAGCAGTGGCGTTCTCCACAGCTTGACGCTCCCCCGGATTGGGTACGAGCAGTTCTCAGGTTCAGCTTGTCTCGGTGTTCTTTCGCCCTTTTGCTCGTGCTTTGAGAGCAGAGGATTCACTTCTCCCTCGGTTCCTGGTTTCGGCATCAGTTCGTGGGCACCGGGCTCACCATGTCCTCGGCTTGGTCACGCCTCCTGGTATGTTTTGTTTTGTACGGTCTTAACTTCTCGGGCCCCGCACAACTCTATTGCCCTGGCATCATCTCCCTCCACCGTCCGCTTTGCTCTGCTCCTCTCTGACATGCCCACGTCAGAGGCTCGCCTCTGCATATGGTTTCTCTCTTTAAGGGTTGTTGATCCTTAATTCTCTCTCTGCAACTTCAAAGGGGCGTATTGTTCCGAGTCAGCTGTCCAGCCTATGGAGATTTCCGCATTACCTTGAGCCAAACACATAAAGGTAATGTCAGGGTTGTTTTGTCAGTCTCTCCTACTCCCATGTAGGCAGATGATACTCTAGGTATAGGGAGTTACCCATGGGAATGGGGGTCCTTGTCCCCTGCAGGGGAGTCACCCCCAGTGAGATGCCGCTTTCCCAAACTCCTAAGTAGGGTTTTGCTTAGGCTCACCCTACTAGCCTCAAAGGGGGTGGCTCCATTCTAGGGAAGAAGGAACAAAGTCTCCAGATTCATCACAAGTAGTAAGAAGCGGTTTATAGTCATAATGTCGAAAAAAAAATGTCGACAGACAAAAATGTCGAAAAAAAAATGTCGAAAATAATAATGTCGACATCCTATACTTATAATGTAAAAAGTCATTTTTTCGAAAAAAAAATGTCGACATTTTTTTTTTGACATTATGACTATAAACCCTTAAAACTATCAACACCTCACCCAACACCCCCCTGCCACCCCCCCCCCACACCCCCCAACCACCCTTTCACCCCTCATACTCAACACATACCAATTATTTATTTATTTATTTATTTATTCAATAAATAAATAACCTAAAAAAGGATCATTTACTATGGGGGGGGTCCCCCCCCCAACCCCCCCTCACCCAACACCCCCCTGCCACCCCCCCACACCCCCCCAACCACCCTTTCACCCCTCATACTCAACACATACCAATTATTTATTTATTTATTTATTTATTCAATAAATAACCTAAAAAAGGATCATTTACTATGGGGGGTCCCCCCCCAACCCCCCCTCACCCAACACCCCCCTGCCTCCCCCCCACACCCCCCCCAACCACCCCTCATACTCAACACATCATATATATATATATTTATTTATTTATTCATACACTAAATTAAATTTCGAAAAAATATCGAAAAATGTCGAAATTTTTGTTTGTCGACATTATTGTTTTTCGACATTAATTTGTCGACATTTTGACTGTCGACATTATTGATGTCGACATTATGACTGCACACCGTAAGAAGCATTGGCATCTGTAATTGGAATCCTACGGCTGTTGCAGAGAGATTTGAGGTTGGTGCTGTCTCCAGGGTTAGGTTTTTTGCACCACCATTTCTCTAGGGCTCTGAGCGTTGTTGGAGGTGAGCGCTCGAGCGTCTACCAAGGGGCAGATTGTTTGGTCTTAGCCTGACTGGTTCTTAGGGGCGTGGGGGGGGGGCCTGAGTGTCCACCAGATTCATAGTGGAGTTGTTGAATAATTCTAGGAAGACCGAGCCATTCCCTGTGAAGTGGTGGGGCGGGGCAGTATGTAAATTTTGCTTCTAGCTCATTGACTGGGAAGGGTTTGAATGAGCAATGCTGAGTGAGGGGGTATTTAGCCTGACATTTGTGGGCAGTGGTCTAGAGGGTGATAACAGTGGGGTGGCGATGTGGTCAGACTAGTCAAGTGGGAATGGGCCTGTGCACCTGATGCAAGAGGATGACTAAGTCTAGGGTGTTGCCTTTGTTTTGCATGCAGGAAAGCGCAATTAAGGTCCATGACCATGCTTCGAGTGTGGTTGTCTGTGTGAGACTCTGGGGTGTTAAAATTGCTGAGGAAGACATTATTAGTGTTACGCAAATAAGTTGGAGATGTCAACAATTAGTCGAACAAGGCGTGGCTAACTGCCGAGGCATGAACAAGTAGCTCGCCGGAGCTCCTGTTCCACTCATCGATATCCTGATTAAATCCTACCTCTTTTGACCGAGACACAGGATCTGAGGAGTGTTCCCTGTCTGGTGACTACGGAGGGCACATCCTTACGGCGTTGCAGGCTGTAAATTGCCGGTAGGAGGTGAAACGGACAATAGGTGGTTTATATTGCTGCAGGAAGTATGGACTTGGCTGGAAACAAGGCCACATCGCTTGTCACTGAGAAAGGAAGGAGCGGAAAAGAAGTCATGATAGGGGACCTTCTCCTCTGGTTGGAGATGGGACAATAGTGCAAAGAGGGTGGATATTTTCAGCAGAAGTGAAAAGGAAACACATGTTGTGAAGGTTTGGTTGAGAGGGCCGGGAAGGGTGTCACGGGTTGGGGGGGGATGTCCCTCACCTCTTCAGGTTGATAGTCCATTCAAAGAAGCAGGGTGAATTGAGACCAGAGGCTTCAGGAAAGGGAGGGTGGGAGGAGATGGAGAAATGGGAGTTTATGGGCAAGGGTGCGAGGTAGGGGGGAGTTGTGGGAAATTAGGGAAGTTGGGTAGGGGATGGGAGTTTGGGGGGTTCAGGGGGTCGGGTGATGGGGAAGGGCGATAACAGAAGTGTTAGAAAGTGATGGGGATGTGACCAAGAAGAGGACCCGGAGATGGGGGTATCGAGCACACAGTGAAGGGGGCAATAGTAGAGTGAGGGGAGGAGGGAAGGGCGTTACAAGATCAGTGGAGAGTCGCCAATATAACCCGGAGACTTCAATGGGAACATGGACTTAAAGATTGGAGCATGGAATGTCTGGGGGTTGGGAATGAGCCTTAAGAGACAAAGCGTGGGGGGATATCTAAAGAGACATGGAATACAGGTGGCTCTGCTACAAGAGAGATACTTAACCAGGACCGAACTGGTGAGATTAGGGAGGTAATGAGGAGGGCAAGTGGTTGGAACATCCTACGCCTCACATGCGAGTGGGGGTATTGATTTGTGTGGCGGCAGGAATGCTGCTTCAAGCGGAGAAGGTTTTGATGGATGTGGTGGGGAGGACAATAGTGCTTATTGGGAGAATGGAGGGACTAATGTTATACAAGGTCAATTCTTATGCGCTGAATATTGATGACAAGGAATATTTTCCATCAGTACTGAAACTAGCAGGGGACTATAGAGATGGCGTGATTGTATGGAGGGCGATTTCAACTGCCAATTGGATGTGAATTTGGATAGCACTGGAGGGTCAGGGGTCCAAAAGAGACAATTGACGGCTGCACTGCACAGAGTAATGGAGGAGCTAGACTTAGTGGAGCTATGGTGAGAGGCACATGGTGGGGAGCAGGGGTTTTCCTATCATTCTGGGGTACATGGATCCTACTCCCGTCTGGACTTAGGTTTCTGTTAGAGAAACCTTTCATCTATATGAAGGGGTGTAATATTTGGGACGCACCCTGTTGGACCATTCCCCCCCCCCTCCCCTTGGTGGCAGGGCTGCGGGGGACTGGGAAGAGGCCCCCGCGACAGCTGTGGCGCATGCATGGGCTGATTCTGAAGGATACTGGATTCAAGAAGGAGCTCTGAGAAGGGATAGAGCAATACTTTGAGCAAAATGTAGTGTCAGTGGCAACAGCAGGATTAATATGGGAGGCCTTTAAAGCAACAATAAGATGGGTGTGCATATCCACAGAAGTTGGTACAATAAAACGGTTACAGGAAGCTCTGATGGAGTCAGATAAACAAGTGGCAGACTTAGATAGGGAACTGGCAGGACGGGGGCAAGTTGGAGATCGACTTATCCAGCCTCTGACGCGATACAAGACCCTGGTGGACCTCTCAAACTTTGACAGCAGCAAACAAGATGTTCGGCAGCATGGGGCAGGTAATAAAGCGGGAAAACTGCTGCCCTGTTTAATAGGCAGGGAACAACCAAATCAAGGATGGATCGGGAGAATTAGTGGGTACCCAGGAGGAGATCAATAAGGTGTTCCAGGAGTTCTATCGGAAGCTGTACCCCAGTGAGGGAATGTATGTGTAGGAAGATGCGGATGACCTGCTCCATAAATATGGGCCAGTTACCAGTGCTAGAGGCAGACCGGAGGGAGGATTTTGAGGGCCCAATAGGGGAGGAAGACATATGCTGGGGAGTGCGTTTGATAAAGAAAGGTACAACCCCTTGTAGTGATGGGCTTCCAGTAGAATTCTATGGTTGTATACGAATTGTTCGTATTACAACTGTTCGAATGACAATTGACCTTTTCACAATTGACCGAATTGTGAAGGCAATTGTAACATATATGGGGTGGGAAACCCCCCGCAAACTCCCACCCTAACCAAACCCGTCCAAAATCCCATATACATAATATACTTTCTGAGGCTTGTGGAATCTGCTTAGATCACATGCTGTGCATAGGCCGACATCTAGTGGAAGCTGCGGAGTATTACAGTTTGTTTTTCGAAACTCGAAAATGGGCGTCGACACAGGCGTGCCAGTAATACTATCCCTAGTGTGACGTCCACTGTACCCAAGATCCCTCACGCGTCTAGGATCCTCAGATTGTTTTTTTCCGCCATACTGGTCGGAAGCATCTTGCGGAGTCCCCTGGCCTTAGCCTTACTTTTGCTAATTATTGAAGTTTAAAATTATTTATTGACATCCTTCCCCACCCCAACGTCGACCCTCGACACTCGACGACGGCTGGAGAAGACCTCGACCGTCGGCTGCTGCACGACGGATCTGGGCCTCGGAAGGCCGCTGGCCTCGGCCCGGGCCTAGTAGGCCGCTGGCCTCGGCCCTGCAAGTAGGGAGAGTGGGGGGTGGTACATACTCTTCACTCTTGGTATATAGGTACACCTTATATATTTCCAACACTTACCAGCCCGCTGCCTCAAGGTGCGTATGGAGGGTACCCCTTTCCAATTCTGCCCCAAGTGCAACCGCAAATACCCTTGGGTCGACAGGCACGCCATGTGCAATCTCTGCTTGCCGAGGGACCACCCCGAAGCGAACTGCAGAGCGTGTAGTAGGTTTAAGCCTAAGACACTTAAGGACCGTTCGACAAAGCGTTGGGCCCACCACGCCAGGCAGGCGGCCATGGCAGCGGAGGGCGCCTTCAGCGATGGCAGCAACGCCGTACTTTCGGACGGCGAGGGCATTACGGCGTCGAAAGACTGCCGAGCGCACGTCCCCGACCTCGGAAGGTTGTCCGGCAGGGCGGCTATGGGGAAGACCCCCGGCGACGCAAGCGCTACACACCCTACACACACTAAGCACACTAAGTCCAACCGAACCTCGACGACGTCGACTTCTCGGAAAGAGGCACAGATAGAACGGTCCGACTCGGTGTCCTCTGGGCGCTCTCGATCGAGATCGCCTCATGACGCAAGGCAATCATCCACTCTTGCCAAGAGTGCCTCGCTCCCTAGATTAACGGAAGTTCGATCGTCGGAAGACGAAGACGACTTCCACCCCCAGGCCGCGCTCCAGGAGACCGAGGCCGCAGTTAACACCAGCGAGGCCCCACGCTCGAAACACACAGATACCTCTCCCGACCCTCGACGCCAGGCGTCGAAAGTCTCTGGGCCCTCCAAGGGGCAGGGAAAACATTTTTCCACGCACGGGGAGGGGGGGAAACAGCGGAAAGCACAGCCTTCCACTCCTGTAAGACCATCCTTCCACCCTAAGCAGACAGACAAACACAAATCTACTGGGACATCAACATCCAGCAAGGGTACCCTTGATAAGTCCTCTAAGTTGCCTACTAAAGTCATACCCTGTTCCAAAGAATGGTCCAGTGAAGACATAGACAGGGTCATGTCAAGGATGTCTTCCTTAGCTGATTTTTATGACAAAAACCCAGAACATTTCCTTTCGTATGACCCTCAAGGGGCCACACCCTCAGGCTCCTCTGATCCTATCCCCCTAAGTAAAAAGGCCCGGTTCGAAAGACCTGAACCCTTCGAGGTGCAGCCTTACTCTACTCCATACTCTACTCCACACCCCAGATACCAAGGACAGCCTTTCCCTGAAGGGGACCAGGAGTTTAACATTATGGAGGAACAAACCGGGACTGAATACTATGCAGATGATGAGGACCTGGAAGAGGTAGAAGATGAGCAGGAAATTTACAGAGTAGATTCCCCGGTAGAGAGCGAAGCCCCAGTTACCGACTCGCCAGTTGATAACCAGCCCCTCCTTAATGAAGTTCTCGCTCGCGCAGCAGAACATTTTCACATCGACACCCACGGTGTACAGGAGGAAAGGGACTTCGCAGAAGAGTTGGTGGGAGAGAGGAGGCCGGTCGCTCAGACCATCCCTATCCTTAAATCCATCCAACGTAGAATAGATCCATCCCTGGTGAATCCTAACCTCACCAGAGCCGTCAACCCCAGAGTCGAAAAACTTTTGCGGGCAGCCCAGTCTGACCCTCTTTATATAAGAGGACATCTTAAACCAGACTCCCTAGTGGTTACCAACACTCGGAAGAGGGCTGGGACACCCTTATCGTCGTCAGAAGCTCCTCCCGACAAGGAGAGCAAAAAACTGTATGGGTTTGGCAGGAAGGTAGCCTCAACGTCCGCCTACCAAGCAAGGATTGCAAACTCCACCACCCTGTTGGCAAGTTACAACTGCCATCAATGGGAAGAGGTCGCGGCGCTCATAGCCTCTGCTCCTGAACCGTTAAAGGGCCAGTTGGCTCGGATCTCGGCAGAAGGGAGAGCCGTGTCTGGTTGCATATTAAAAGCAACTTTCGACGCCGCGGACAACGCAGGAAGATTGATAGCGGAAGGTACTGTTATCAAGAGACATGCGTGGTTACGGCAGTCGGGGTTCAGAACAGAAACCCAGGCTTCATTAATAGACAAGCCGGTGGAACCCGATCTATTGTTTGGGAAAGCAGTCGAAGACGCACTTAAGAATGCCAAGGAGAGACTCTCAAATCCCTTGGCCAGCTTACCAACAAACCCCCTAACCAGAGGGGGAACAGTAATTTTCGTCGCCCACGCGGCCAAAATTCACAAAGAGGCAACTATGCCCAAGGACAGGGTACACAATGGAACAACAACCAGCAGTCTACCCAAAGTTACGCCAGGGGTAACAAGAGAGGTCGTGGAAGAGGCAGAGGCAGCCCCAACAAGGGAGGTGGCACGCCTCCACCAAAGCAGTGACGCTCAGTTCAGGGTCCCTTCTCACGCAACCCCAGTAGGGGGACGCATTTCCAACTTCACCCAGGCTTGGGAAGGGATCACCTCAGACAGATGGGTGCTGTCAACAGTGTCCACAGGATATTGTATAGAATTACTGCAGCGTCCCCAGAACCACCCTCCACGACAAAGAATACACTCCTTAGAACATCAGAAGATCCTTCTCGAGGAGATCGCCATTCTGCTAGAAAAGGACGCGATAGAACTCGTCCCAGGACACCAGGTAAACAAGGGTATCTATTCAACTTACTTCCTTGTGCCAAAGAAAGATTTGACAA
Source organism: Ambystoma mexicanum (assembly GCF_040938575.1). Taxonomy (NCBI): domain Eukaryota; kingdom Metazoa; phylum Chordata; class Amphibia; order Caudata; family Ambystomatidae; genus Ambystoma; species Ambystoma mexicanum. The sequence goes on along the minus strand of NC_090924.1, from coordinate 878,036,181 downwards.
TGCGCCCAGTATTGGACTTACGGCCTGCCAACAAGTATGTCAAGCCCCAAAAATTCCGTATGACCACGCTACAAGAGGTAATCCCCCTCCTAAAAAAGGGGGATTACATGGCAACCTTGGATATGAAAGATGCTTATTTTCATATTTCCATGCTCCCAGCGCACAGAAAATACTTGCGCTTCAAGGTAGACAGTCGCCACTACCAATTCAAGGTACTGCCCTTCGGAATAGCTTCAGCACCAAGGGTATTCACCAAGGTACTGGCGGTGGCAGCTGCACACCTACGCAGGGAGGTAATCCCAGTGTACCCTTATCTGGACGACTGGCTCATAACGGGGGAAACCCCAGGAATTTGCAGGTCAAACATTCAGAGGACTATCGACCTCCTCCACGAATTAGGCTTCTCTATCAACGAGAAGAAGTCAAGTCTGGTGCCAAGCACCTCAAAACAGTTCCTAGGAGCAATCCTAGATACTCAGAAAGGGTTGACCTTCCCTTCGGAAGAGAGAATTCGAAATATACTACTGCAAATTCCACATTATCAGTCAGGTCAACAAATAACGGTACGCAAAGCAATGCGGTTACTGGGCATGATGGCGTCATGCATTTACCTGGTCCCCCACGCGCGTCTGCGCATGCGTCCCATGCAGGAATGGTTGGCGAAACAGTGGTCTCAGGCAAGTGGTCAGTGGGACGATCTAGTGGTCGTTTCGCCAACACTCGTACAGAGCTTACACTGGTGGACAAGAGAGAATCTCGCAAGGGGAAAACCCTTTTACGATCCCGAAGTACAGGCAGTGGTGACTACAGATGCATGCCTGACTGGGTGGGGAGCTCACCATCTCCACCACACAGCTCAGGGTCTCTGGTCTCACTCAGTAGCCAAGAACCACATCAACCTGCTAGAGCTTCTGGAAGTATTCCGAGCGCTTCGGGCGTTCGAGCCCCATCTGCTAAACTTGTCGGTGCAGATCCGGACGGACAGCACGACAGCCATGTTCTATCTGAACAAACAAGGAGGGACTCGTTCGCCAAATCTGTCCAAGCTGGCCCAGAAAATCTGGATATGGGCACTCAGACGGAACATCTTCCTGTCATCACAACATGTTCCAGGGGAGCTCAATTCCCTAGCGGATGCCCTAAGCAGAGACTCCCTCCCAGAAGAACACGAATGGGTCCTTCACAGAGATATCGTAGAAGATCTCTTCTCTCAGTGGGGTTTCCCCACTATAGACCTATTCGCCACAAGCGAAAACAAACAATGCCCAGGATTTGCATCCAGGTTCCCCCAGCCAGACTCCCAAGGCCCTGTGGATGAACTGGTCAGGGATGTTTGCGTACGCTTTTCCACCAACTCCTCTCATCAGGAAGGTGGTGTTCAAGATGAACAAGGAATCGATGACGCTCATCCTAGTTGCTCCCATGTGGGCGAGACAACCATGGTTTCCACACCTACGCAGGATGGCGGTGTGCGAGCCCATCAAACTCCCAGCCTGGTACAACCTACTGTCCCAGCAACAAGGTCAAACAGTGCACCAGGAACCCAACTCAATGAACCTGGCAGCATGGCTCCTGAGGTCATAGAGTTTGGGCATCTCAATTTACCACAGAGGTGTATGGACATCCTAAAAGAATCCAGGAAACCAAACACAAGGCACTGTTACTTTGACAAGAGGAAGAGGTTCGTTATCTGGTGCCAGAATAAACAAATCAACCCAGTTGATTGCACTCCTTCCAACGTTGTAACATACATGCTCCACCTGCTGGACGCAGGGTTGGTTTTTAACTCTCTGAAGGTACACCTGGCAGCCCTCTCGGCTTACACCACATCCCATAACAAAGTATCGTGGTGGAAAGTACCAGTAGTTAAAGCCTTCATGGAAGGAGTAAAGAGACTTCACCCTCCTATTTCGAACCCACCGCCAGAATGGGACCTCAATGTGGTGCTAGCTAAGCTCATGGGCCCCCCTTTCGAACCCATGCATAAAAGTAGTCTCAAACACCTGACTTATAAAACGGCCTTCTTAGTAGCCATTACCTCTATAAGAAGGGTCAGTGAAATTCAGGCTCTGTCAGTGCAGGATCCTTTCTTTACTATCCACAAAGAGAAACTGGTTTTACGCACACACCCTAGGTTTTCACCTAAATTTATATCTAAGTTCCATGTAAACCAGTCCATCGAGCTTCCGGCTTTCTTCCAGAACCCGCAAAGCTCAGCTGAGGTGAAACTACACACCCTTGATGTGCGTAGGGCGGTCCTCTACTATGTAAATAAAACCAGACCGCTAAGGAAAACAGATCAACTGTTTGTCTCCGTAGCTACAGGCAGAGAGGGGGATCGCGTCTCTAAAGGCGCAATCTCGAAGTGGATTATCAACTGTATACAGCTGTGTTACTCTCTTTCTGAAAAAACTCTGCCTTTTACGCCAAGGGCCCATTCTACTAGAGGCATTGGGGCCACTCTGGCTTTTATTGCAAATGTTCCCCTCGACACCATTTGCAAAGCAGCTACTTGGAGCTCTATTCACACTTTTACTCAGCATTACTGCATTGACACTCATTCCAAGGCAGATACACAAGTGGGACAAGCGGTTCTAAGACACCTGTTTGCTCATGACCCTTCTCACATCCCACCTCCTTCTTCTGGTACTGCTCGCTAATCTATGCACAGCATGTGATCTAAGCAGATTCCACAAGCCTCAGAAGGGATACATTACTCACCGTAATCGTATTTCTGATGCTTGTATCTGCTTAGATTCACATGCGACCCACCCTTCCTCCCCTCCGAGAGAAGGCGCATGATTGCTTGTAGTCTTACCTTTCTGTCTATCTGCTTGGATTATCTGTACTCGCGCTACTCCTCATGCTTCCTCATGTCAGAGAAAATACAATCTGAGGATCCTAGACGCGTGAGGGATCTTGGGTACAGTGGACGTCACACTAGGGATAGTATTACTGGCACGCCTGTGTCGACGCCCATTTTCGAGTTTCGAAAAACAAACTGTAATACTCCGCAGCTTCCACTAGATGTCGGCCTATGCACAGCATGTGAATCTAAGCAGATACAAGCATCAGAAATACGATTACGGTGAGTAATGTATCCCATATATTAGTCAATTGTGAAAAGGTCAATTGTGACCCTTTAAATTCGGTCAATTGTTCATTCGAACAATTGTAAACGAACAATTTGGGTAATACCGAATTCTATAGCTAATATATTGATCTGTTGGCACCATGGATCAAGAAGGTGTATGATGAGGCATTTGAGAAAGTTATTGACCCCAGTGGTCCTTTAAGACGAGGTAACAGTATCTGAGATGGATGGGGATGCAGATCTTACTCATACATCAATAATCAGACCGACTCAGAAAGTTTGGCAAAAACACTACTGTTTAAATAACACTATGGACATCAACTGACGCCGCACAGCTCGCTCACGAGTTCTCTAAACATTTCATGAAAAATCACACCTTTTATACTAAAAATGTGTCATACGTGACAAAATAAGAAAACCTACAGGGGTTTGTGATAGGTTTAAAGAGAATGTATACTTTCCATCATAAGGGCGCAAGTTGTGAGTTATTCTCCTCAGAATAATTGGGAATTCATTAAACTGGAGCTCCACAAGTTGCTTTCTTTAATTCCTCAAACCCTCCCTCCATTTCCTCAGTCCATTCTATTTTTTCCTTTTTCACTTGGGCTTTCTTCAAAGCCTGCAAAAGGGGTCTCGTGTTTGAACTATAATCAAATACCTATACTCTAACATAGTTGCACAATCCCAGAAACTGTTGAAGTTGCTTTATAGTGTGCGGTTTTGGTGTTTTCATAATCGCCTCAGCTCTTTCAGGTGTGACTTTCTTTCCCTGATGCAAGATTAACTGGCCTTTGTACAACACCTCTTCTTGGCAATATTGCAACTTCTCCTGGTCTACTTTATATCACTTGCCTGCGAGGATAGTCATTAACTGAACCAAATCTTGCCTGCACTCATCTTCTGTCATGCTACAAACTAAAATTTCATCCACGTACTACAGCACAACACTTTGCAAATCGATATTGCTTAGGTCCACCTGCAGGACCCTATTAAAGATCGATGGAGATTCACATTACCCTTGGGGCAAACGAGTGTTCTTCAGCTTAGTCTGATGAAATGTGAACAACGGAAGGTCTTGGGGAGTCCTTATGCAATGGGATTGAGAAAAACGCATTTTTCAAGTCACTCACCGTGAAATATCGTGCCTCTGTAGAGATGCCACGTAAAAAAGTTGCAGGATTTGGAACTAAAGGAAACCCTGCCTTTACAATTTGGTTAATTGGCCTCCCTAATGCCCTCAATTAATCTCCACGACCCCCTCTTTTGATTTTTTTCACAGGGTACACAGCCGTGTTACACGGTGACTGACATCTCCAAGATACCTTGTTCCATCATGGCTGATATAGTCTTATAAATGCCCTCATCCGCCTCTCGAGACATTAGGTACTGTCTTGCTCGAGGTAAAAGTGCTTCTGGTTTCAGCTTAATCTTAACTTCTCCCACCCCCCTCAATAGGCCTAAATCATAGGGGCCTGTCGTCCAAAAAGAGGTTGGCACTTTTTCCAAATCCTCATCAAAAAATGCTGGGCGCTGCCAGACTATCACCCTTCTCTCTATTCTGATCCAATATGTAATGCTCCTCTCGAATACTACTGCATCATCTGAGGGATCATCTCTAAACATATCTTCGTCTGTGACATCCGTCATTAGTCAATCTATATCAGTCAATCTATACCCTTCCCCAATGGCAATTACCTTTCTCCATGGCCTGCCTTCGTCATAGTTTCCTTCGAGCATGGCCAATTCCCTTCGTACCACGGCTGCAACTAACTCTAGGGCAATAGTTTGTCCCCCCTCCTCATCCATAGGTATCTGTGGCCTGAGCAAGAATTCATCAGGTATCCTCATAATCTTTCCCACCAGGCCGGGTAGCCATGTCAATAGAATGTGTACCCCATAAACAAAGACTTCTGACTCTAATGGCATTCCTCGCAGAGCCATTTGCCCTGTAAACGCCATAACTATGCCTTCATCAGTAAAGGAAATTGTCACATTTAGCTTCGTCATTAAATCTCGGCCCAAAATATTAACCAGTGTCTTTGTCTCGAATACAATAATGGAACAGACATGTCACATTCTCCTTTCGTGACTGGTTATTCAATAGTAAAAGGAACTCTGCTTGTAGCTCCAGAGAACCCTTGAGCATCCATGGCATTTCCCGATGCTGGATGTTTTCCCTGTAGTGGGTGCATGCTGTGACTGCCCTTGCGGCGGATTCAATGGTGTTTGCTGTGGCTGTAATGCCTGTTGCATTTGCGGCGCTTGTGCTTGATACTGTCTGATTTTGGGCAAACCCATCCCTATTTTGTGAACTATATGCTGGAGGATAAGCTGTCCCCCTCTTGAGAATTGCCCATTCTATACATACCCTTGGCTCCCACATGTTCGCGCGATGTGCCCCATCATGCCACGTGTCCAACATATAGGAGGGGCTCGTCTGACTAGCCCCCTTGATTAAAACCTCCTTGAACATTTTAGTTATCATTCTGAAACCCACCTTGATTATTTTGAAAACCACCTCTCCCTCTGAAACCCATTCCTCTGCCTCTCGGTATAAACCCTTTCCCTCCTTGATCTGTTTGACGTTGATTATTCGCTTCCGATGTACCCACTGCTTTCTGCATTCCCAGCCCTTCTCCGCTTGTCAGTACCGCCCCTTCTATGGTGTACTTTGACCATTTCTTTCTGAACTAACTTAGCCTCTTCAAGTTTCCTAGCATCTTCCTTCCTATTTTTCTTTTTCAGAAGCAGGCATTGAGTATAGTCAACTGTATCTCTGCCCATGGCTTTGCTTCCATCCCACTGGTTTCTTGAGCTGTCTCTGTACCTGTTCTGGCAATCCCTGGCACAGAATGTGGTAAAACACTGCTGCTGATTTATACACGGCTCCTTTGTTTCCAAAGTCCACCGTTCCTGAATACTTTGAATGTAAGCAAACAGATCTTCATCATATTTCATTTCACATGCCATAATTGCGCCCATATCTGACATATCAGGACATTGTACCCTAAAAGCTCTCCAAACATCTGCTCTGCAATTATTAAATGGTGCTCCGTCGTGAGCTGTATTTTGTGTAGTGACACTTGAGTAACCTGCTCTCATCCAAATGTCATCAGCCCTTTCCCAAATAATGGCTGCTAGGAGACCTTTAATGTCCCCTATGGCTAGAGTATTTCCTCCTGATATCTTTTCTAGCTCCTAAATCAATTTTCCTGCACCCGCCGTTAAACTAGGGAGTGTACATCTTAAATTATCCTTGTCTGTTTTGGGCCAGGAAATATACCGCGGTCTGGCCCCTCCTTTCTCCAATAAGGGGAACTGTGTAAACCCAAATCTGCAATCAGCTCCCATTGTCTGCCTACCCATAGTGGGGACAATGGTTCCTGATTGCCTTCTACCTGGCAATGACCTCAGCCTCTTCACGTATGGTGGCGACTCTCCCTTCTCACTGCGCGACCGTCCTTTAAGTTGCTCTGGGTATGCCATAGAATCTGGTGTCCTATCCTTAGGTTGCTCTAGATCAGACCATCTCACTTGCTTGTCTGCCTGCAGACATCCCTCGGGACTGCATGCACTTTCTCCCTCCTCACGAAGGTTTCCCTTTCTTCGACTGACATATCTTGTCCCCAGCTAGTATGACTCTTGTCTATCTCATCCCTATTTAAGGTCAGTTTGTCCAAAGACGAGGCTCTATGCTCGAGAATAAACAGGCTTCCTTCTTCGCCTTGTGATTGGGCGACTATAGATCGCTCTTCTTTCCCTCTGCTTACTGATTCATCTTTTGTTTTCATATCTTGATGGGCTCTATTGATTCTATCTCCGATGCTCCCTATGTCAACATCCTCTAAGGTTATCCTAGGTGGTCCTGCCGTCGCTCCCATTCCGACGGGAGAAACTTCTCCATGTAGCTCCACAATATTACTGGACTTGTTTCCATTAACTCTTTCTCAGTATGATCAATGTCGCGTTCTCTCGGGCTCCTTTTTCACTCCATTTCTTTGTCTAATTCCCTTCGCTTCCTCGCTTCCCATCTCCCCCTTTCCTCTCATCTTTTTTCTTCCCTTCTTTCATTTGCTCTATGCACTTCTTCCCTTTGTCTTTGCATTCTTTTATCCCGTAATCTGTTTCTTCCTCTTCTCTCTTTTCTAGCCTCTAGTTCTTCAATTTCTCTTTACCTGTTGTCATATTTCCTTTGCTCCTCTGCCCTTTCTTCTTTCTTTTGCTGCTCCTCTTGGTATATTTGTTCCCGCCTTTGTCTATCCTTTCTCTTGTGTTCACCCACTTTCAATTGTTTCCCTCGTTCCCTGTCTTTTCTATCCTGTTCATCATGATCTTCTCTTTGCCTTACCTTCTCGATACGTTTTCCATCGATTTTAAGCAATATCTGTCCACTCATCCATTCGTTCTGTACGAGAGTAACCTCGTCAGCTTTCTCCTTTCCATCTCTTAATCTCCCGTTCTAGATTTAGAGTCATATTTGGTCATTCACTTTTTTCCTCTTTGTCTTGTAAGACCTTAAAGGTCTCCTCTTTTCCTTTAGTCTTTTCTGGGCTCTCGACAATGCTATTAGCAGGCGGTTCATGTATCGGATTACTATATCCTGTCGCCACCTTTAACTCCCTTAATGGATACAATCCTTCATCTTTTGTGCTATTGCCATTTACTTCAGGCAGTGTAAGGAGGGCAGAAGGCGCAACACCTTCCTACCTGCACTGATTGAGCATCCAGTCCTCAGGAGGCGAGACTTCCCGTTCCTCCTGGTACATTTTCCATAGCTCTAAACTAGCTAGCCTCTTTTCCAATTTCTTCCCTGTGTACGCAGCGTGCAAGTATGTGGTCATGTGTTGCAAAACCACTTTTGACAGCGATACCCCTTGTGGCTATGGCATGAACATTTTATCTGCTGTACCCTTTACCCTTCCACAATATACCGTTTGAGTTTGGGTGCGTGTTTTGGCAGTGTCTTGCACAAGTGCATCAGTGGAGTAACATCCCGCATTACAACAAGTCTCAATTGACTGTCGATACTTACCGTTGATTTATGCAAAATACGTTTCAGAAAAATAACAAATATGAGCGCGCACCACACTCGCCGCTCAAAGCCTCTCCTTTTTCAATGACTCCAATTTACCTGTTCAGTCAACGCGACAATGACTAAAAAGATGGATAACTTTTTTTCCTCTCCTTTAACCTCACAATTTTACTTTTGTCGCTCCTCAACACCTTTCTTCAACTCCAAAATACACAGACAGACTCACTAGTGGACTTTACATATATCTCGTCATGACCCTCCTTTTCTCTTAGCCCTAAAATACTCTGCCTGGAGTTTGAATCATTCCCTATCATAAACCTTGTTTATGTGCTGCCTAAGAACCTCCTCGTCATATATTAATTAACCCCCTATTACTTTATTCTTTTACTACAATCCCCATTCCCTTATTTTGCCAGTCACCTCAATCTACTCACCATTCGCCTTTCAGCTCCTGACCCTCGGGATCGTCTCCCCCTACAATCAGCCACCTTCGTCTTAGGTCCACTCGGCGCCTGTGGAACCCAGGACGGATTTTGTGAAAGAGGGACACGTCCCACCTGTATTGTCTTTTCTTGCAAGAGTTCTAGATCGGCCGCTCTCCACAGGAAGCCTTGCGATCCTCCAGCTAAATGGCAGAGGACGTCCGATTTTCTGAAAATTCTAAAAGACTACTGGGTCGATGGGTCTGTAACCATCCTCTTTCTGCTACCAAGTGACCCCGGAGGTCCTTTTAAGATGTGGTAACAGTATCTGAGATGGATGGGGATGCAGATCTTACTCATTCATCAATATTGAGACCGACTCAGGAAGTTTGGCAAAAACACGACTGTTTTAATAACACTTAGTTAAAATGGGGAGTACAGTGGAAATCAACGGATGCCGCACAGCTCACTCACGTCAACTACGCTGACGATACCCAAATACTTTTTCCAATCACGGGTGACCACAAAATTGACTCCCTAGCTATCGACGCCATTTATCAAGTCATCCAGGCCTGGATGGCGCAGCATGAACTGTGTTTAAATGACGAGAAGACTAAGCTCCTCATCTTAGGTTCGCCCCAAAAACTCAGTAAACGTGACTCATCATTTAAGTCCTTCAGCATCGATGGTAACGCCATCAAAGTGGCCAAGGACACCAAGACATTAGGTGTTTATCTTGATTCCACCCTCTCCCTATCTAGACAAACTAATGCAGTCTCCTCAGCCGCATCTTACACATGCAAGCTTATCACAGCTTGCCGCCCTTTTCTGTCTCCTGCCAATTGCACAACTCTAGCCAGGACTCTTGTCCTCTCCAAAATCGATTACTGCAATGCCCTCTATCTGGGCACTAACTAGTGCAATATCAGAAAACTTCAAATCATCCAAAACAACGCTATTAGAGCGGCCCTGAACATTCCTAAAACTGCACATATCTCCGAATACAGACAGAGCCTTCGCTGGCTCTCAGTTACCTAAAGAGTCTGTCTTAAAGCCTTGGCACTCGCACATAAAAGTATCGCTAACATAGTCCCCAGCTAACTTTCCAACAGGTTCACCTCGCACTCAGCTGCAAGACCTCTCAGAAGCGCACACACTAATTGCCTTGTCATCCCACGGTTCAACCTCCAAAAATCTGGAGGCCGCAGTTTCCCTGTCCTAGCAGTGAAGCTGTGGAACACACTACCCACCCACTCAGAGCTGAACCTTCCTTCACTGCCTTCAAGCGTAATGCCAGAGCTTGGCTGTCCACCCTCGACTAAGGATGACTATTGCCTGTAACAATATTCTGACACCACAGGCTATTTTTATGTCTCTGCCATTGCATTCTGCCCTATCCTGTAAATTGTATACCTTCGTTTATGTCACTTGTATATTGTAAATTGTATACCTTTGATTATGTCACATGTATATTTTGTATAGTCTAAATGTAAATACTTCTATGTAAGTTGACTGTAACTAAATAATGTGCCCGGTTGCCCTCGGGCCTTGTGCGCTATACAAATAAACAAAATACAAATACGAGTTCTCAAAACATTTCATGAAAAAACACAACTTTATACTATAAATTCGTCATAAGTGATGTCATACTATGTGGCAAAATAAGAAAACCTACAGGGGTTTGTGATTGGCTTAAAGAGAACATCTAAGTATACTTTCTATAAGGGTGGAGGTTGTGATTGGATCCCTAAGGTCAGGTGGACAACTAAGCCCACCCCAAGTGCAAGTCATCTTCTGTGTCATATTAATACACAACATTCTATTGACTTCCCAAACTGTAGGGCTCCTTGATGCATGGTCCTCTTTAATTGGTTGGCGCGGTGGTACCCTTCTGGATTATTCCACTCGCTAGCAGCACGCATGCTGGTACCCCAGGTGCTGGGTGTTTGGCCTGGTCATGCCTCCCCACCCAATTAGCCCAACATCCATCATCACTCCTGTTGTCTGCCAGTCAATTAGTCCTTGCAATAGCCTCTCATCTCTGGGAATAAAGGGGAGTTGTTAAGGATACCAATCAGACGTCACACACCGCACCAGGACACTTGGTCTTACCCTGTGATTTGGCGCTCAATAGGAATGCTTTTATTTTATTTTCAATTAATTCAAATTGTGCTGATACCTGACCTGTCTCACACCCCCTTTTATAAATACCGCAGGTCACAATGGACCAGGAACCAGGCAGGTTGGTGAAAAATACAATAATTATTTATTATGAAAATTCACAAAAATTACACTATTTAATATTGGACATCAATCACCAATGGGGTGATAATTACAATGGGAATGGAAGCAATGCACTTGGTTAACCTTCTAGTAGAACATATCCAAAACACAATTGAATAGGAGGACTTTTTGAATTAGGATAGATACCACCCAAGTTAAGGTTTCCCCCTGCAATGTGCCCTCAACCCACAAATAATGGAATTATGATAGAAAGAAGCAGCAGGTAGTCAGGGATGAGAGGCAGCAAACAGAATCAAAATCTGACATTCCCTCACAAAATAAGAGGGAAAAACACATTTCCCTGCGGGAGGGCATCTTTCTCCTGACACAGGGTGGCCCTTTGTTCAGCCAGGCCATCCCTTTGTTGTACTATGGCATCTTATTTCTGGCGCTCTTCATCAAATTCGGATTGAAACCCCTTGCAAAGGCCTAAAATGACACTTTGATTTTGATAATTAATTATATGTGTTTTGAAATAATGCTGTGCATATGCTTTATCACAGTATCAGGGATATTATATCACTAGCAACCAGAAGGTAAGGTATCGCTAAAGCGTACAGTTCACAAAACAGATTTGAAATTGAAAACCCAGTGCAGTCAAATCGCACGTTGGAAAGTTGCATTTTTACACAGAAGCAGTTTTAAATGCAAAAACAGTTTTTTTTAAAAAAAACGGGTGAGAAACACTGAATCCAAATGCGTTTTTTGGGCTGGGGGATAGATGTATATCACAGGGACAATATAGAGGTCAAAGGAGGGGTATAGGCTGTGAATTGAGAGAGATTTGGAAGGTAGAATTAGGTTCGTTTTTAGGAAAATAGAGCAGTTAAAAATATGAAAATCGGTTTTTACTTAAAAAAATTATCTAGACTATATTGTTAAAGAGGGACACAGTAAGCTCCAAGGTTGATTCGCGAAGTTAACCTTGTCACCCCAACACTATGTGTTTCTCTGGGATGAGGAGATACTTGCATTCCACGCTTGGGTGTGGAATTTTGGAACAGCCAACTGGGTCTGGTCACCACACGGCGGGCGCGCCTTACAGCAAACAGTTGGGCAATTATGGTCACCGGATGGCAAGTACAGCTGGGCAATTCGGGTCACTGGATGGCAGGGTGACAGCTTCTCCCTTTGTGTATTGGGATTTTTAATGGGGTTTCAGGATTGAGGCCTTTCTGGGATGGTCAGCAATGCTTTGGCCTTGCTGGGATAGGATCAGCTATACTCTGGCTTTTCAGTGGGATCTGGCAAGATGAATGTGGAAGATCAGGAATTCCGGCGTAGGAAATTCAGGAAGCGTGTCTCTCTCTAGAGCTCTGTCAACCACCCCTTCTATAGAGCCGAGTGATATCACAGAATTATTGGTGGGCAGAACTGAGCTAGGCCTACCTCCAAAACTCGTCAGTCTAAGTTAATCGCCTCCTCGAGGCGGTGTCCCAGTTTATGAGGTTGCATTTTATGAGGTTCAAAGTCATCCCATAGTCCTTTTTGCCAAAATCCAGTTTTGCCATAAATGGCACATTTTTATAGTTGGGGCATCTTTACAAATTACATAAGAGGTTACATATTTTATGCAGAACATGCCAGTCCAACTCTACAGTCTGTAACACAATGTTTCGCCCTTCTAATAATCTTTGGTCCTTTTTAATGTGAAACATTCGGCCTAAAATTCTATAACTTTAGGTGTGTGTACATACTATCATGGGGATATTTCTGTACATTTTTAACATTCCATCATATCTCCTTCCCCCATGATTCACATTCTTCTGGCGTTCGTGTCCCATACGTGCTATTGACAGCCAACATATCTTATTTGAAACCACAAAAATCATATTTAAACTGTATAACTTTTACATTTTTGCGAGGTCCTGTTGCAAAGGTAAGTCTTAAAAGTTTATTTATTAAATAGTAAATGGGCATCCGTTGCCCTTCACTGGAACCATTTTTCTTCTCTTCAGCTACACCCCAACTGTCGGTTCAGCACCTTGTGGAGGGGGGTTTCCCAGTTTGATTGAAGGTTTATGACTTCACAGGTTGGTGTCCCAGAAGTTTCATTGTAAGAGACTGGAGCACAGACCAAAGTCTTTAACGGTAACAATTATCACTTGTGTCTTAGTATCTTCTGTGAATGTCCTTAGCATCCCCCCCCAAGCAGAAGCCTGTCTTGGTGTGATTTCTCCCAGGTTGGCAATGCAGTTTAATTTATTATATTTATTTTTGCTCTGAATTAGAAGAAAATCTGCTGAATAAAACCATCTCATACATGGATTTCATAGCACAATCCCCTTTCACATTGCTAGGCAAAGATATGTTTTTGTTCAACATAGTACTTTTAAAACGGGCCTTTTCTTCTTTGGTTTGCAAAAGCCAATTTTTGACACATGTGGTGACATCTGCTAGCATTCTCCTTTCAAATTTATTTCCATCTGACTTCCCAATGCCGTTCTGTAGCTGTAGCCAGCTTCTTTTATACAAGTCTGTACAAGGCAAAAGTCTCCATGAAATTGACATGTGCACAGAAAGCTAAAATTTCTTTTCAAGCAGTGATTTTTGACATTTTGTAGAAACAGTTTAGCGTTTTTCGTGAGGCTGAAGTAAAGCTTTTGTTGATTTTCTCAGTTTTGGCTGGCACAGCCTGCCCTTCAGGAATAGTGCTCTTTTCTGACGCAGCTCAATGTAAATATGACTGGGCATGACTGGGTCTTGTTGATAAAAGTAGTTTGATGAAACACAGATGAAAATAGCGTCAGAGCAGCCTCCTTTTCAATGTGAACTGTTCCCTTTTTCAATGGGACCTTTGGCCTTGCAGCAAAGCAGCGCTGCTTTTTCACTCCCCTTATTTTGTACATGTCACCAACACACTGACGGGCATTTTCAGTGTGCCCCCTTGTTCCCTCCTGCCCAATATGTGCTTGGCAAGGTGGTGCAGCCATCTTTTTGTTGCTGAAAAATGCAGTTTTGGTGTGAGGCACTGGTGCTCGAAGGAGCCAACACAGCCATTTTGCTGTTTCTGCTGAAATGCAGCTTGGTGATGTGGGGGGATGAAGTACTGCTGAGTGGGTAAATATATCCCACAGAGTGTGAGCATGGCCTTATCTTCTGATCTCGGTGTAGCTCACCCCAAAGTCTATTTTCATCTGACCATGTGACTGGAGACCACATTTTGAGCTCCTTTGTTGCGCTTAATACCATTAAATGAAGAAAACCTGGCACGTCTAGTGTTTTTCCATTACACCTCAAACAGGAGCTTGGCTCGCTTCTCACGTTCATTGTATCACCTCGAATAGATAACCAGGCTCTTGGTGGCCCTGACTCTTGTCACTGGGCCAGGCAAGCCTTCTCGAATCTTCCCTCGCTGTCAGCTGTTCTATTCTGCTGCGCCACACCTCCAACCCTTCTATTCACGGGTCCAAGTTTGCTAAAATGCATTGTGAAGGGGCGTGGCTTGGCGCCATGGCGAGCGGTTTGGCCCACTGAGAGCTCCCGGCCGAGACTGTGTGTCAATACAAAATGCCCCAGTAAAACCGAATCTCCTGTTTGCAAATTAGGCGCTCTGAAGAGCCGGGAGGCGGTGGCAGTTTATACCACCACTGCGACGCTCCTAATCCGTGAGGAGACAGATTTTTGGCCGAGCTCACTGGCGGGATGACTCGGCGCATTGGCGGAGTTCCAAGATGGCGGACTGCGACGGCTCCTAACCGGACCTCCTCTCCCTGATCAGCCCTGGCGGGAGGGACGGGAGCTAACCCGTGGGCTTGCAGATGGTGACTCCTCCAGTCCGACAAGGAATAAATCCACTTGGCAGCCCCCGGGGGACACTCTTACCATTGGGCGGCACCCGCAGTGAACGAAAGGGAATGCGGTAGGACCCTCTCCTGCCGAGACCCAGTGGAACAACCCGCTCCGGCAAACACAACGCCGGAGTATCGGGATCGAAGAAGGCCCACAGCAGCAGGAGGGGTCCCGTCGCAGAAGAACGCAGCGTCGGGTCCTGCCGACCCCTCAAACCCACCAGCCTCCCGCCACCTGCATCTCTCAGCGGGCGGCCCCCTGCAGGCTTCCGTGGGCGGCCCGGGGCTTCCAGTGTCTTGTCCCCGCCGGGACTCAACGTGCCACGCCATAGCTGCTCGCCCCTGACAAGCATCAGAAGTGAGGGGAGGAGGTGGCTACCAGCGGCCCTGGACTCAGAACAGGGCACTCGGTCCTGGAGGAAGGTAGGACGGCACCTGCCGCACCACCCGGTACCTCTCGCGGACCCACCTGCCGGCACATCAGCGCCACAGCCCCGGCTCCCAGGGTAGGGCGGGGCGGGAGCGTAATGACACTGCAATTTCTAGCGCGCCCCCTGATCCCAACACTGATATGCCGACCCAAGCAGTTACAAAAGCAGACCTTCAAGAGCTCCTCTCTGCCATAACTAAGGAATACCAAAAAGGCTCACCGCGTTGGAGGCCAGATGTGAAGCCCTTGAAAATAAGCAAGAAGAAGCGGAAAACAGATCCAGGCGCAACAATATCCGCCTGAGAGGAATCCCGAGTTCTGTCCCCGAGGAGGAACTCAACACCTACGTCAATTACCTATTCCGCTTCATTCTAACGCTTCCAGATGACGCCCCCCTGTAACTGGACAGAGTCCATAGGGTCAGAGCTAAACAAAATGGAACCTCTCCGCCAGATGTCCTAGCGAGAGTCCACTTCTATAGGGACAAGGAAGAAATTGTGCGCGAAGCCAGAAGTTTGGCCCGAATCGGCTTCAGAGATGCCGCAATTTCCCTCTACCAAGACTTGGCTGCGGTTACACTCTCAAAAAGAAAAGCCCTTAAACCACTCACTGAATGGCTGCGGGAGAGGAAGACAACCTATCGATGGGGATTCCCCACAGCCCTAATCTTCACCTGGGATGGCAGGTCACGACTAATCCCCGCCCCCAGGGAGGCCGAGCGCTTCATGAACCCGGATAGTGAGGCAGGGGCTCCTGGGGGGTCCACGGGAGTCTTGGAAAGACTCCATAGGGACTCCTCCAGGCCCTGGACCAAAATGGAGGGGAGCCGCAGGCCCCGAGGCCCCCCGAGCAAAACTAAGCGGGATAATGACCTCTAAGAAAGAGGCCTCCACCAACTACAACTTCAACCGGGGGAGTCTCCAAGCCCCTTCCCAGGCTTATCACCTTCCCAGTGGGAAGTGAAACTGAGACAGCTACGGCTGGTCCCATAACACGGACTATCCATCCCCTGGGACCTTCAAGTCAAGACCACCCATACGACCCATGAGTCCGTCTGGCCCGGGGAGGGAGACCCGAACACCATCGAAAATAGGTTTTAACCCCGCCAACGATCAGATGCTGAATATTCTCAACCTGTACTTTACTGGGCAACGGAAGAGGCACAGTTGCCTCCATCAGAGGGACTACACCGGTCCGGCCGGCTGCCGCGTTGGTTGAAGGCTGGTCCGGAAACCTTGTTATTGTTGGGGGCGTGGGGGGGAGGGGGTTAAAGGAGGGGGGTCCACACGGAGGGGGAGGCATGGGGGAAAAAGGAACCAAAAGGTTCTGAACAAGAAACCTTCTGGGAAGAGTACGAACTGATTTATCTTGGGCTCAAAGGATGGCTTTGTTAAACAAAACACTTGCCATCACGACTAGGAATGTACAAGGTCTCAACGCCCCAAGAAAGCGGAAGTCGGTGGAACATAGACTAGACCAATTAGCAGCTGACATTGTCTACCTCCAGGAAACTCACCTGATAGCAGAGTGTTAGGGAGAATTCTCTGTTTAGGCTGAATTTCCCTACCTAGTGAGTCCCCCAGCAGCTTTGCTGGATTTCTGGGGTTTCTTTTTTTCTCCTGCCAAGAGTGAGACTCTTTTACCCTCACTCTTGGACATGTTGAAGTGTGTTTTCTTGGTTAAACCTTGTGTTGAATGGGCTATGGGGTCTTTTACTCCATAGGGCCTCATGTATTTTTGTGATGTGGGTTACACAGCACCCTCTGTGCCGTGACCCAGGGGTGTCCTAGGGACTCCCCAACATAGACTCCATACCCTGGGACTGACTACTGTCTCCCAGGGCATGTAAAGTCACCAAAGACTTTGCTAGTCTTGGATCCTGAACAGAACCAGTACAAACCATCATATTGTGGACGTACTGGCTTGGGCAATTCGATTGCCCCAGGGTCTGTTAGTCGAGGGGGCACGTCTCCGTCCCCCCTGATCGAGTTTTGGCTGGTGGCAGTGGAAACTACTTTTTATATTCGACCGCGAATATTTCCCTATGGGATTTCCCATTGTTTTAGGCTAACACATTTAATTATTTATTTACGGTAGCCTTAAACATACCGCCGGTTTATATATTTATTATTATAACTCCGGTTGGGACTTTTTGCCAAAACTTGATTCTAAAATGGCGTTGGCGTTCGCCTCTGTAACTCTGACCCAAAGTGGAGCCCTTTGTTCCACTTTTGGCGGGCTTCTCCACAGAAGCCCTCCAAAGTGGTGCCACTCTGTCTGGGGTACTTAGGAGGGGTGGAGGGGGATTTAGGCACCCTGGACTGAGTTACCTTGGTAACTCAAGTCGCACTCCGTCCTGATTGGCCCAAGTGGTGAGCCGGCCGGCTCACCACTTAGCATGTTTGAGTGACAGCTAGGCTGGGTGAATGGGGGTTTGCTGCATAAAAGCAGGGCTTTGGGGACTGGAACTTCAGAAGTCGCCACAGGACCAAGAATCCGACGAGGGAAGAGCTGAGCCGACCTGCTTCGACGACACCGCCCGGTGGAGCCCTGCTGAACCGTCTCACCACTTTTCCCGACGACCGAGGAGAACTCTTAACGGAGTGGCTCCTTCCCTTGACTGGTGGGGACAACCAGTTTTCGCCTTCTTTTCGCTTCTCGAGGTATCTCGTGGCCGCCTTGCCAGTGCCAAGCACCCCGGCAACCGGAACCCCACCACTTTTACCCCAACCACGAAAGTCGGTACAACCCTTTAACCGGAGGACTCCGCGGCTGGTTTCTTCCCGGGCAGTGCAACGACCTTCTTCTTCTGCTCTTCAGCGAGAACTTCTTCTCCCCTGACCGACGTCGAGCCTTGCTGCCACTGCCTGGAACAACTGCCACCGCTGGAGGATCCTTTCCGCTTAAGGTACCGTGTTCCGCCTGGCTTCCCTTGCTACCGACTGTACGGGGTAGATTTAGCCCCCGGCTTTCGACCCTGGGAGTGCCTGGGACACCCTGGCTAAACTTTCTAAGCCACTCTAAACTCTTTCTAACTCTTTGCAAGACTTTGAATCCCTAATAACAGTGTGATCTTGGGCACATTTTCGCTCCGGCTACTCTAAGAGTGGGCCCTGCCTAGTGACCCTTGCTCACTTGTGACTTTGTGCTTCTTTGAGCCTATTGCAAGTGTTCTGGACCTTAGAGTGGTGTGTTTAACCCATTTCTGTTCTTTTTATCCCTTTCTTGAACCTACTAGAGTGTCATCTAACGTTAAGCGCTCACCTCTGTTTTAATTATGTGGTGTTAACTTAGAGTTGTCTAGATAGGAGTAAGGGTCGGAACTGCTTTCATTATAACTGTGTTTGAAGTGTTTTTTTACTATACTTTGCTAGAGTGTTTTCAACTTATGTGTTCTTAAAAAAATAAATAACTATATACTTTTGAAACCAAGCTCTGGTCAGTGTTTGCTTGTGCTATTGTGTCTGGGTACATATTGTGTATACTTTACATACTGCCTAACTCTTCTTGAGGGGAGTCTGACTGCTCAGCCACAGCTACCAGGTAAATCTGGGTGGTGCGGACTGCTACCAAGTGGGTTTACTGCTATACCTGTAGTCTTAAATCTTTTGCAGTGTTCCCCAAGGGAACTGCACAGGTTTCTGCTTAACACAGAGGACGAAAAATGGATACCTTTCCGACGCTACCCTAAATGTTACTTCACCTCTGCCGCACAGAAAAAAAGAGGAGTTGCAATCCTGCTGAGTCAAAACCTGCCATTAACTCAGATTACCATCAAAAGAGACGCAGAGGAGAGATTCTTGCTCCTAAAAGGCCTCCTAGTTGAACTACCTATTACCTTAGTGGCAATCCATAGTCCAAAGAGCAGGACCAATTTCTTCGCAACCTCCTCCAGATCATCACTGCTTTCTCCGCCGGCCAGCTACTAATTGGAGGAGACTTTAACCTTCCCCCAGACCCGAGTGTCGATAAGACCCTACCATCCTCCAGGGAAGACTACAGCAAAGCCTTGGCCATGGCCGAATTCCTACGGGAAACTGAGACGATTGACATATGGAGACTGCGTAACCAGGGAGAAAGGGACTATACCTTCTTCTTGCATGTCCACAGAGGGTACTCGCGGATTGATCTCCTACTCGCCGCTAACACAATGGCCCCCTATGAGGAGGAAATCCAAATTGGGCATATAGCAATCTCAGATCATGCGCCGGCTCCGATGATGCTGCTTCTGCATGGAGTCCCAGAACCCACCCAACGGCAATGGAAAATGCAAGATTACATCGTGGCCGATGCAGCTGCCAGCTCTGACCTCGCTGAGGCGCTTCAGAATTACGTCACCGAGAATACAACCCCAGACTCCTCAACGGTGTGGGACGCTATGAAACCAGTAATCCGAGGAGTGGCAATGGACACAACAGCCAGACTCAAGCGTCAAAATCTGCTGAAGCAACGAAAGCTGGAGGAAAGGCTAGTAGAACTGGAAAACAAGCTCAAACAGCGCCACACGAAAACAACGAACCGAGAACTTAAAAGAGTAAAAAGGGAGCAGATCGGGCCGCCAGAGCATTAACTTATACCAAGCAATTCTATTACCTCAACAGTAATAAAGCTAACCGGCTCCTAGCACATAAGTTGAGAAAACTCCAAACCAGGAACTACATCCAAAGCCTGGCTGACAAAAATGGCACCCTTCACCATCTGGACCCAGAAAAGCTCGAGACGATGGTCCAGCATCATGAAGAAATCATGGCAGGACCCCCGACGCCAGGTCCGGCCATCGCGCAATTCCTGGCCCCAATCTCAAAGAAGCAACCACATCCCCTAATGCCTGACCTGGAGCGCCCAATCTCAGTTGAGGAAGTAAGCAAGACGATCCACCTCCTGAAAAACACTACGCCCGGACCGGACAGGCTGACTCCATAATTCTACAAGAAGTTTGCTTACCTGCTAGCACCCCACCTGGCAAACCTATACAACTCAATTCTCGCTACAGGGTCCACTACAGCGACCATGAATGAATCTGACGGTGCTGATCCCAAAACATGGGAAAGACCGGGCACAATGCGCATCATACAGGTCTATAACTCCTCTGAATAACGATGCAAAAATATATGCTAAAATATTGGCAAACAGGCTGGCCCCACTCCTCCCAGAGATCATCCATCCAGACCAAGCAGGCTTCATTCCGGGGCGGGGCACGGCACTCAGGACAATATCCGCAGAACCATCAACATCATAGACTCGGCAAACCGAATGGGCTCGAAGCTGACAGTCCTCTCCCTTGATGCGCATAAGGCATTTGACATGCTCGACTGGGGTTACATAAAGGAAACTTTACTGCATTTTGGCTTTGGTCCGAACTTCGTAAAATGGGTCCTAGCCAACTACCAAAGTCCCTCCACGAGCCTGTGTTTAAATGGGGCCAAATCCGGCAAAATCAACATAACCAGAGGCACAGGACGGGGATGTCCCCCCACTCATCTTCGCCTTATCTATGGAGCCATTCGCGGACAGAGTCCGCTTGAACCCATCGATACACATGCTTGCAATCAAAAGGGAATCCTACAAAATAGCCCTATATGTGGACGATGTGCTGCTCACACTCACCCACACGACCGAATCTATGGGAGCCCTCTGGCAAACCCTTGAAGAATTCCGCACAGCCTCGGGGTTCACAATAAACATCTCCAAATCGGTGGCGATGGGCATCAATGTCCCAAGAAAACGCAAGACTGCACTGGAAGCCGAGCTCCAGATCCCATGGGCAAAAAGGAGCATTAACTACCTAGGAGTTCATTTACCCAACAAAAGTGAGAAGCTGTACAAGACAAACTTTCCGGCACTCTTCAGAGAGCTGAAAAAAGACACCGGACGCTGGAGAAAAGGAAAAATCTCATGGTTTGGTCGGATCACGGCGATAAAAATGAATTTAACCCCACGGCTACTATACTTTGCACAGGCCCTTCCAGTGGCGATCCTGGAAAAAGCCCTACAAAAGCTGCAAGGGGACATACTGAACCTTGTCTGGGAAGGAAAGAATTCACGCATCCCGAAACGCATCATGCTCTGGAGCGCCGCAACGGGCGGCCTAGGTGTCCCGGACGTGGCTAGGTACTGTCTCGCAGCTCAGCTGGCCCCAGCCTTTGCTTGGAAACTTCTCGCCAACCGCCCCCGGTGGCTACAAATGGAAGAAGATTGGAGCAAGACCCCGATCGAGACGCTTCCCCACTGCAAAGAACCCAAGGGGTCCCAACACCTGGGCCCTCTACCCTCAACGAGGAACACAGTGGCTAGCTGGAGAAAGGCAGCCCACATATGGAAATGCTGAAGTACAATGGGACTCCTCACACCAATTTGGGACAACCAAGACCTTTCCCCGGGAACCGCACCAACTCATTTTGGCAAATGGCGAGCCGGGAGCTTAAAGATCATGGCAAACTTCTTCGAGAACGGCCGCCCACTAAATTTCGAGGAGTGCAAAACTAAATTTCAGATTCCGGTGACCGAAAGGTTTCGCTACATGCAATTGAGGCATTGGCTGTCGAATGAGCAGGTCAAGAAACATGGCAGCACACCCTCACTGCTAACCCTCCGAGGGGGAAAATCTCCACGCTATACAAAATATTGGATAGAACAGACCCTACCAAAAAAGAGCCGTACATGCTAAAATGGGAAGAAGACATCGGAAGAACGATTGAACTGGAGGAATGGTATCACATCTGGACCAGAGCGCAAAAAAGCTCAAAATGCATGATGAACAAAGAAGGGGCGTTCAAAGTCTGCTACAGGTGGTACCGTACCCCGGAAATTCTAAACGAGTGCAATTCAGCCATCCCGGCTCAGTGTTGGAGGGGCTGCCCAGACCGAGGAACCCTGTTCCACCTTTTTTGGACTTGCCCAAAAGCCACCCAATTCTGGAAGAACACCCTGGAACAAATCAAAGAAATCACCGGGCTCACTATCCCCTTGGATCCGGGAATCGTGCTGCTGGGCGCGACAGGAGATGGCCAATTCCCCTTAACAGGCTGCATGGCGGACCTCTGCTCTCACCTTCTAACAGCCGCCAAAATCTCCATCGCAAGATTATGGAAAAACCCGGAGGGTCCGTCTACGCAAATGTGGTGGTCCAAATGTTGGGAAATCGTAGCAGCCGAGAAAGTTACTGCCATCAGACTCGGCAACAGGTCTAAATTTGAGCGCACCTGGGCCCCCTTCCTGGAATATGTGCAGCAGTTCCCTGGGGTGGCAAGACAGCCCCTGGCGCTGCGTTGGATGGAAACCCAGGACTTAAAAGAAAGGGACACAACACATAGTCGGCGCGCGGAAAGTCCCCTGCTTACAACCAAGTCGCTAAAGGCTGTGCAGTCTAGAGGCACAAACCTGCAGAGGCTTCTGCTGGAGGAACCCATCCTAAGCCCACACACAGAGACATACTGACAGTTAACAATACGCCAACTGTGAATGAAGCAGTCTTTTCTGTCCCTACTATGTATACAGCCCCCCCCCCCTCCAGTTTTTACTGGTTCTGTTCTTGAAGAAAATCCATGTTTTGTTATGATTTAATTATGCTAATTGCAGTTTTCTTCTCTTAAGTGCCACGACAAGTCAGAAAAGCATGTAATAGTTGAATATTTGCAATGCTTGTTATGACACAAAAAACAATAAAAACAATGTTGGGGAAAAAAATGCATTGTGAAACATCCAGATTCTATACACACTTATGTATATATTGGCGGCACCGCCTGCAGTCTATTCGCCAAGTATAGCCAGCCTTATGATTACTTTGTCTACTAGCATTACTGCATGTGTATATTTATAAAAACAGCTTTGCATTTTCTTCAGTGCTTTTGCGCATGTGCAATCTTCATTTTGCTCCCAAAATGTTGCTTGATTCGCTACTTCGCCATCAGGGGCGGGACTTCCAGTAGAGGTACTTGGCTCCTCCTCTACAGTATCCTCCCGGAATCTTAGGGAAGCCATTATAACTGTCTTGCTGAAGGAACGGAAGGACCCATTGGATTGTTGTATCGTCCCATTTTATTTCTGAACGTAGATGGGGGAAAATATTGGGAAAGATCTTGGCAACCAGACTGGCGAGAGTGGCTCTGGTGCTGGTACACCCAACCAGTGTGGCTTTATTAGAGGGAGGCACACAGCAATGAACATTGGTCGACTGTATCATGTAATGGACCAAGTCAAGGCCCAGAAGGATGAGCTGGCATTAGCTACCTTCGATGCCATGAAGGCATTTGATTCCCTAGAAATGGAGCTAGCTATTCTGGGTGCTGAAAAAATATGGGTTTGGTACACATTTTCAGAGATGGCTAGGCCTCTTATACAATAGACCACTGGCGGTGGTGAGAACCAACGATTGGGTGTCCGGACAATGGCAGCTAGGTAGAGGGACTGTTAGGCAGAAACCTGTGCAGTTCCCTTAGGGACCACTGCAAGAGATTTAAGACTACAGGTGTTGGCATTAAACCCACTTGGTAGGAGTCTGCACCACCCAGATTTACCTGGTAGCTGTGGCTGAGCAGTCAGACTTCCCTCAAGAAGAGTTAGGCAGTATGCAAAGTATACACAATAGGCACTCAGATACCACAATACAAGCAAACACTGACCAGAGCTTTGGTATCAAAGTATATAATTATTTATTTAAAAAAACACTGTTTGAAATACTCCAGCACTCTTATTGTAAAATATTCTAAACACAGTTACTATTGTAATATATACACCCCTTTTCCTTATTAGATAAGTCACAGTAAAACACCACTTATTTTCATACAGAGGTGCGCGCTTAACTAGATTGCACTCCAATAAGTTTGTGAGAAAGGGAGGGAAAAAGACAGAATATGGAAAGGTACACCACTCTAAGATTCAGGAACACTGTTGCAAGGCAGAAGAATAAAAGTCACTGGTGAGCCAAAGTCCAAAGGCTGGGCCCCCTCTTAGAGAGAGCAGAGCACAAATGCGCCCAAGATCACACAGTTACACTAGGCTTAGAAAGTCTTGCAGAGGGTTCAAAAAGAGTTTAGAGAGGCTTAGGAAAGTTTAGCCATGGTGTCCCAGGCTAACCCAGGTTCGAAAGCCGGGGGCTAAATCTACCCCGTACAGTCGGTAGCAAGGGAAGCCAGGCGGGACACGGTACCTTAAGTGGGAAGGATCCTCCAGCGGTGGCAGTTGTTCCTGGTAGTGGGTGCAAGTTGCGTCGTCATCCAGGGGAAGAGACGATCTCGACTTGGAGGAAAGATGAAGGTCGTTGCGCTACCAGGGCAGAAACCAGCCGCAGAGTTTTCCGGTTAAAGGTGGTACCTTTGTTTCGCAGTCGTGGTAAAACATGGTATCCTGGTTGCCGGGGTGCTTGGCAGAGGCAAGGCGGCCACGAGGTACGTCGGGAAAGCGAAAAGACGGTGAAACTGATTATCCCCACCAGTCAAAGGAAGAAGACTCTCCGGCCGGAGATCTCCTCTGTCGTTGGGAAAAGTGGTGAGGCAGTCCAGCAGGGCTCCACCGGTGGTGGTGTCGTGGCAGGTCGGCTCAGCTTCTCCCTCGTCAGATTCTTAGGTCCTGTGGCGACTTCTGAAGTTCCAGTCCCCAAAGCCCTGCTTTTATGCAGCAAACCCCCATTCACTCAGCCTAGCTGTCACTCAAACATGCTCACTTGGGCCAATCAGGATGGAGTGCGACTTGAGTTGCCTAGGCAACTCAGTCCAGGGTGCCTACATTTCCCTCCACCCCTCCTAAGTACCCCAGACAAAGTGGCACCACTTTGGAGGGCTTCTGTGGAGAAGCCCGCCAAAAAGTGGAACAAAGGGCTCGACTTGGGTTGGAGTCTCAGAAGAGAACACAAACGCCATTTTAGAATCAAGTTTTGGCAAAAAATAGCAACCGGAGAATTAATATTAATTAAATAAACCGGCGGTATGTTCGAGGCTACCGTAAATAATTAAATAAAGATAGTAGCCTAAAACAATGGGAAATCCCATAGGAAAATATTTGCGGTTGAATATAAAAAGTAGTATCCACTGCCACCAGCCAAAACTCGATCAGGGGGGACAGAGACGTGCCCCCTCGACTAACAGACCCCAGGGCAATTGAATTACCCCAGCCAGTACGTCCACAATATGATGGTTTGTACTGGTTCTGTTCAGAATTTAAGACTAGTAAAGTCAATGGTGACTTTACATGCCCTGGGAGACAGTAGTCAGTCCCAGGGTATGGAGTCTATACTGGGGGGTCACTATGACACCCCTGTGTTACTGCACAGAGGGTGCTGTGTAACACACATCACAAAAACACATGAAGCCCTATGGAGTAAAAGACCCCATAGCCCATTAAACACATCTAGATTCAAATAAACACACTCAAATCATGCCCAAGAGTGAGGGTAAAAGAGTCCCACTCTTGGCAGGAGAAAAAAATAAACCCCAAAAATCCAGCAAAGCTGCTGGGGGACTCGCTAGGTTAGGAAATTCAGCCTAAACAGAGAATTCTCCCTAACAGGGACTAGGCAGGGATGCTCTGTGTTCCCGATTTTTATTTTCAATGGCTCTGGAGCTGTTGGCAGGGTTTCTACGACAGAAGATGGGGGTGGCTGGCATTTTAGTGGGGGGAGTGAGACACTTTGTCTCGCTCTACGCGGATGATCTGTTTTATGTGGTCAGTCCGCGATATAATCTGCCAATGCTGTTCCAGGTGCTGCGGAATTTTTGAAAATATCAGGGTTTAGGGTAAATAACGAGAAATAGTCGAATATTCCACGAAATGGAAGAAACATTTGTGCACGATACAGGGAGTACTCTGACTAAATTAGGAGAGACTATACAGTTTTGGAAAGGACTGCCCCTCTCCCTTATGGGAAGGGTGGCGCTGTGTAAAATGTTAATTCAGAGACTGCGCTACTACTTCACCACCATACCGTATGTGATTAAAAAGGTGTTTTTTAAAATGTTGGATGAAAACATCGGGGGAACTACTGTGGAACACTGGGAGGAGGAGGGTATCACTGGCAACGTTATGACATCCGGGATCGGAGGGAGGCCTCCGTTTACTGTGCTATGATGGCTATTTTACAGCAGCTCAACTGCAAACTGTGTTGGAATGGGGGCATGTGGGTGGAGAGGTTCTGGAAGGGCTGGTGGGAAAATTACCGGCACACCGATTAGTGGTGGAATTGCTATGGGACACAGTGGAAAATAAGGGGATGACAAATGAGTTCCAGGCGGTCAGAGAGGTGTAGAAGAAATATGAGGAAGAGGCAATTTAAGGGACTGTAAAGTGGGACCATGCCCTGGAGTTCAGACCTGACATTAAGGCAGGCTATCAACAGGATTGGAGCCGAGAGGCTCTGTGAAAAGGGATGCTGTGTTGTAGGGGACCTGTTTGTGGAAGGGATTCTGACGTTCTTGGAGTGGTGTGCAAAGTACGGTCACCCAAGGGATTATTTCTGGCATAAGGGGCGGTAGTTAAGATGCTAGCAGAGATATGGGAGGGAATACCAAAGGAACCGTCTATCAATCCGTTAATGAAACTGCTATTAGATCAGACAGGGGAGAAGGTGAACATCTCCCGTATTTATCAGGATCTACAGGAGGAAGTATCCCACAAGGAATTAAAAGTGAAAGGTAAATGGAGGGTTTCAGATATCAGAAAAAGAGTGGGCTAAGATTTGGGAACAGGTCCGGAAGGTGTCACGGAACACTAGATTCCAACTGATTCAGTTTAGCCTGCTATACAGAGTGTATGTGACCGCAACCATGCTCTGAGCGATGAATGGGACTCTCCGTGATGAATGTCTGAGATGTGGGATAGGCCAGTCGGGACACTGCATATGATCTGGGATTGCAGAATTATAGCGAGGTACTGGGAAGCGTTTATTAAGGAGATAAACTAATTACGAGGCTGGAGTGCAACCCAAGGGTGTCTGTGGAGAATACCCTCGGAAGGGAAGAGACACAAGTCACAGAATAAATTGGTTAGATTCCTGTTGATGTTGCCTAATGTTGAATAGCTACAGCCTGGAACATATCTACATGGCCCGTCGGTGACCTTATGGAAAACAGATGGGGTACGGCGGAACTGGAGATATTGCAGGCTAATAAGGACTTGGTAGACAAGGGCACGGTAACAGCGGACTGTCGTCAATTGTTGACCTATGCATGTCAAAAGATCTGAGACCACTGTGAGGAACTCATGGTGGCAACAAGTAAGACAGACACAAGTGATCACAGTTCAGTGAAGTTGTACGAAGGTTGGAAAAATACCTAATCTAAACCTAAACCTAAATCTAAGATGGGAGCAAGCGTCAACCATCAAATTAAAAATAAACCAGTCCTAGTGGCGTTGTGTAAAATAAAAGGGCCTATACTAAGAAACCTATTGCCAAACCTTACAGCTAATTCAAAAAAGGGTGTGGGATATTTCTCAACAAAAGAAAAAAGTGTTCTCAAATATTATGTCAGGGTGCGGTAGCCTGGGTCCACCTTCCCCACGTTTTGAGCACGGGGTAAGGTGGGATCTTGGAGCACAGTACAGTCTCGGGCTTCTCCAGCACGAGACAACAGTTCTAATGGCAGCCCTCAGGACCGTCGATGGCTAAGTCTTCTTTTCTTGAAAGTCTCTTGCCTTCGAGGACCTGACGTATTCAACTAACAAAACAAATACACAGTCTCTTTTCCATGGGCATTGGGTGACGACTTTTCCCCTTTTCTGGGCGCAAATCCCTAGAAAGATCTTTAATGATATCAAGACCCGGGAAAGCTATGTTTTCTCGCTTTCGAGGGCCTCTCTGGTTCCAAAATAAAGTTCCTTTAACGAATGAAATGTTCACTGGGTGATAGGTTCACCACTGGGTCCCCCTCTTCTGTGTGCTGACCCTTCTCAAATCTCAGCCACCCTCTTTTGGGCACTGACCGCTCCTGAATGCCAATATTTGGGTGCAGACTTCACACGTGGATATGCCTCCGTCGGGCTCGGACCCTTACCAACTTCACATTAATTTGAATTCACAGGATTCACTTCCCTTGCTTTCACATTCGTGTAGATCAAAGTCTTTCGATTGTATGGGGATTTTACAGAGCCTCCTGCATGACCTCTTTCAGTGACTTTCCTATGGCCTTCTGGTAACCGTAGGTTCGCTCTGATGGGGATCGACCAGAGTCTCTTGAGTTGGCACCCACGTGGTGCCGGTTTACTCTCCGCAGCTGATCTCCTCTTAACAGTTCATTACACAGTTCGTTAACCTTGGTTCAGACTTGCCACTGGCGATTCGCCGACTTAAACCAGCCCGGTTCTTATCGATTCTACCCTCGACTCACTGGCTGTGCTGAACCGCTTGGGTTTTGGCTTTGCTGGAGTCAAGGCTGGTACTGTTGCGGGAGCTTCCCTCACTCCTGCTGATCGGCGTAGGCTTGCCCCGTGTACCGTTGACATCTGCTGCAAGACACTTGTGCTATTGTCCGCGGTCTTAGGCTTTCGAAAGGTTCTGTGGGTATGGGACGAAAGGGGCAAGGCCACTTTAGCCACCCTTTCGATTCCTGCCGTCTTTCTGCTTAGTTTGAACTGTCGCTCCTGATTAGCCATTAGCCATCTCGTGCTGTCTGCTGTGCTCGCCTTGCTGCCCCTGTGCCTTCTTGCTCTGCCTTTTATCCCTCTTGGGGTGTTCTTGTTTTCACCCTGCCCAGGGGTCATTTGTTTTTTATCCACCCTAGGGTTGTTAGGCTTTCACCCTGCTTTGGGGTGGTTAGGATTTCACCTCGTCCTGGGGTCGTTAGGCTTTCACCCCGCTTTGGATGCAAATTGACCATGCCGCCCACTCCCTCTGAGCCACAGCGTACATGTTGCCTCCAGGCAGTGCTCCTCAGGCTGGGCGGGTTGGGGAAGGTGGCAGTCTTGCTCGACTCCTTCCTTTGGCTTGGTTGGAGCAGGTGCTCCCTTCCTGACAGCTCTTTGCAGGGTTTGGCAGTGGCTTAGAGTTTCCTTGTGATAGTCTTCGTGGGCCGGTGTCTCCAGCTCCCTTTGCTGTGCTGTCTATACCAGATCTCATTCTCCTTTGCTGTGTCTCATCAACCAAGCATTCTGCGGGCTCCACTGCAGCTCTTAACACCACATCTGCTGCCATAGTCTTTTCCCAGGCCACACACCCCGAGGAGGAAGGTACTTCCGTGTGGCTCAGCAGGCCTTTTTGTGCCGCCTTATCTCTCATTCGCCAGGTTGATTTAAGCACAGCGCCTAAGAGGGTCAGAAACTATACCAACCCTCGCTTATATGCACTGAAAACCCATTAGAGTTGTCAATTCCCACACAAACCTATGTGATTCCTTGTGACAAGGAAAGATAACACATATCCCTATGTAGGGTTTGCCTGTCCTCAAAGGGGCGTAACCCCAGTGGAATCCTGCTTGCCCTGTCCTCAAGGGGTGTTAAGCTAAGTGGGCTCTCAAGTCCCAAAGGGGATGGTTCCCCCTTGGGGAGAGGGGACTCATTCCCTGGATTTGTCACAGTACTTACTTTAAAACATAAATCTGGAACCCTGGTGTTACACACGAGAATAGGAATCCTAGGCAGATCACCATGTTGGTATCCCCTAAGAGGAAATGGATCAAAGTTGGCATCTGTGGCAGTTCAGAAACCTATCTCATTTGGGAGATTTACACATAATCCTTAATTCAGGTGCAAGATTGAGAACCTGTTTGCTCAGGGAATCCTACTGCATTTACCCAATATCTCAGTAGGCATAGGTTGGAACCATCCTGCCAGCTATAAAAGGAATCTGAGACGTGATGGTGGCCAGCGTGTACTGATCTAAAGCGGCCTTCAATTAAAACAAAATCCTTATCACAGCAGATGTGCAAATTTATTATTTTAAACATTTTACATCTTAACCAAAATGGCTACTCCCAAGAAGTGCACAGGAGAGCGGGTGATGCAGGTAAATGCAGAAATAAAATCAGGCGATTGCTGGGGGTTAATGTGTTATTTGAAATTACATAAATACACAATGAATTATGATAGTGAGTGGAGAGACAAGGTTGCACAAAATCAAAGGAATAGACTGTTATGGTTACTGCACTTCGAAAGGCTGAATTTGAGAAATGGCACATTTATAGTTGGCCAATTCCCATATGATCATTCGTCTCCTAAGTGGGACCTAAATTTGTACTGCTTAAATGTTCCCCATAACTACCAACGCCCTGCTTGAGTTTGTGCCAGTCAATTTTATGTAACTACTGTATACATATACTTTGTTAAAAACACAATCAATTTAATGTTAGTCTCTATAAGAGTACTTTTCTATCTTTTATGTCTTAAAAAAAATATAAAGGGCATTCTCAAAGCTGAAAATTATGTTCAGTTAAACTGACACAAGATTTTAAACTGACTGAAGACGACAAGTTACATAATTCTTTTGTTGGATAAATTAAAGCCCTGACTATGCATTTGGAAAGGATAAAAACTTCTCAGTCAGTGCTTTCCCCCCATTCTCCTCGTTGTTTAATATTGGTGTTCGCTTCTGCATATGACCCACAACTGAAAACAATATGAATTGCTGTACACAATATTTTACTGGGAGACATTATTTGATGTCTCATGAAATATCTGATGTGCAGTAGAAAACTGATTTCACATGTGTAATTTATTTTTTGCAGCAGTATTTGGGTTTTATTTCTTGGCCAATCATCCCCGACTCATTTTCTTCATAAAAATAGGGCGGTTGGGAGGGCAGTAAAATTAATCTGAGATTGTTGGGGGTTATTGAATCCATCATTCCTGCTTGCTTGCTGGAGGAATGTTCTTAATTCTGTTCAACCAACGCTTTGGCTTTGACATTGACATGCACCAAAAACATTTGTCCCCGGGAATGGCACACATGTATGCTTTGTGCACAGGGCATGCATGCACAATTGCTCCGACCATTCTTGAATGACAAGGCGATGACTAGCAGCAAAATGATAGACTATGTCTTGCATGGTTCTATTCTGAGGCCAAAAAAGTTTCAATGAAGTGATGTGTCCAAATGTCAAGTATAGTAAGGCTGAACAGATTCTCTTTACTGGAACAAAGCATGATGCACAGAGGGGTGGAAACTGAGGACACTTATTCAGAATGAATTCTGGTCTCCTGCCTCAAAATTAGAGGGGCTATGACATATGTTTTTTCTACCAGCTTCTAAGAGACACAATGCTTCGGAACGGCAGGGATCTTATGGGTGGCCTACATAGTTCTTACAAATTAGTACATTTATCCTTCAAATCCTGTTGCTAATTATCGATCTTGTTCAGTTCAGCACCTCTGGCATCACACATTTTGGTACAATGATGATCTATATTGAATTTTGTCAAGAATGCAATGTTAACAGTTAAGCCTCTTAACATTTTATTTTTAAACATAATGTCACTTGCTGTTTCAGTTCATTTATGTTTTTCTTTGATTTATTTGCTGCATTTCAGTAGACTGTATTCTTTCCTTTGGTTGTAGGAGTTGCTGGTTTCGACATCGGAGCTGAAAGACATGTGTGAATATTATTTTGATGGACGAGGGAAAGCTATACGTCCTGTACTTGTGATTCTGATGGCCCGAGCTTGCAATGCACACTTCAGTAATAGTCGGTAAGAGGCCCTAGTAGCTGCACCTGTAGCATCCTGTAGTGTCCTCGGAGTGGGAATTTAATGGTTCAGTCTGTTGATTTCCGTCGTAGTCTAGTTAACTGTGTTCGTCTTTAGATATGTCTGTCATGTTGAGTTTGAAATGTTTGCATCTTGATGTAGTCTACCTGTTCTGCCACAGTAGCTTGATAACTTTTCCATGTTAGAACAAGTACTGCAGCTGGGTACAGCGAAGTCTTTTTTCTGTCTTACAGTGGATTTTATTGAAGCCATTTTGTGTTATATAGACCATTCCCGACTTTGATAATTATTTGTTTGATGATGCACAAGTTAATTTTCAATTCTAGAAAGAATGCGAAACCCATATCAGTATGATGCCTGTCTGCGCTCAAGTACTGGTTGTACTGTATATTTACTGAATACATTCTCCAATATTGTCATCCGTACTACATTGATTAATTCCTTTTCTTGATCTGCGATAGATATGGTGATGATTTGTTAATCAGTTTGAGCAATGATTGAATTTGTTCTGAAGTTAAGGCTCATGTAGACTGGTAGGTAGGGGGTTGTAATGGCAAGCTCCTGTCTCCATTGGAAAGCATTAACCTATCAGTTGTTGGGTACAGATTTGGTAACTGCACCCAGAAAAAATTCAATAATATACTCTGAAAGGTTTTGATGTACAGGGTTTCTCTCCTAGTACATAGGAAAAAACGGCCCTGTCTTTACTTAAAAAGAGAAATACTGTGCAGTTTAGTTGCCAGCATGACAGTGCAAGTGTGTTCTCTCTGGTAGAAACCTCATCTTTAATTAATCTACTTAAACATTTTTTTTTAGATGTAATACAATTTATTTATAGAGATATGTCTGTTTTAAATTAAAAGATAACTGAAAAATGTTGCATTTGTACCACTTAAAGTGCTATTTTTACATGGGTTGTGGAAGAAACCTAGTGTCAGCCAGTCATGTCTTTTGTGTGAGAAAATAAATAACACTGTTTAGACCAGAGATGAAGAATAGAATTCTTAATATAGACATCAAGCCCACTCGAATCTCACAAGATGTCAACAATAAACAACATTCGAATGGATGGTGTCCTCCCGTGTATTCCTCATCTATAATATACGTCTCTTCAGCTTTGCTGTTTTGGAAAAGAAATGTCAGCAGAGGTCGCTGTGTATGAGACCGCGGCGTCGATTTCCCTCGACGGCCTCCGTAGGGTGTCTATGTCACCAGCGGTATAAGGAGCTCGTGCTGCGCCCGTTAGCTTCAGTTGTGTTTTTCCGATAGTTTTGCAATCGAGTTAACGACACACTTTGTGTTTTCCTCAGGAAGATGTCATCATCTTCGACGCATTCCACTCCGAAGACAGGGTTTATAAAGTGTGTTGACTGCGGCTCTATGATGTCGATAACAGACCCCCACCGCGTCTGCCTGTGGTGTTTAGGTTCGGACCATCGAACCGGCGACTGTGGCTCATGCCAGTCGATGAAGGAGAAGGCTCTAATGTAATGACGGAGAAGGACATAAGAGGTCCGGTGAGTCGAAAGACCGACATAAACATTCAAAAAGATTGCGTTCTATGGGTAAAACTAGGCGATCATCGTCTTCTTCATTTAAGAAACGAGGAGGAGACATACGTCTCCTTCTTCGTCGGATACATCTACCGAAATGGTGCGATGTCAGACTAAGTCAGATTACCCTAGAAAATGGGAAGAGTTTAGAGCACAAAGGATGAAGGTCTTTGAGAATGCGGCCCGACCCCCTCAAACCTCGTAAGAGCTAGACCCCGGTCGCTCCCTTGGACGAAGCAGGAGAGTCAGAAACTACTGTGGTTAAGACCAGTTGTAAAGTCGAGTCTCGACACAACGGTAAAACGTCGAAGGTTACTCGACAGTCGAGTGAGTCTCTGACAACGGCTAAGAAGCTTAAAACGTTGAAGCTGTCGACGACTTCAATGCCATCAGCGCCGATTGCTTCGATGCCGAAACCAAAGGAGACATCGGGTCCGTTATCGAAGGCGTTGTCAATGTCTTCGAAGACTCCATTCGACTTCCTCGATGCAGATTGTAGAACAAGAAAAAAGGTATACACCTTTGCCTAAATCAGACTTCTTTAATGTCCTCTATTTTTGAAGAGGAGGTTACCTCCGAGGAGGATATTTCACCAAGGGGATTAAGGTATGGTACTAGAGATGTACCAGAGGAGTTGATTGACCCTGAGTCAAGAATGAGAGATCTGTCAGAACCCCTTCACTCTGCCAGTGGCCTTGACGCGTCACCAGAGTTAGATTTTGTTAAATCTGACCCTGCAGAACATGCGGATTCAGGTTACAGGAACCTGATGAGCAGGGTTGTTGAGTATATGGGGTGGGGTAGGTCCTCACCAACTTTTATTCAGGATGACCTGACTGATATCCTGGACCAGGGTCCTCAGAAGGACCCTATTCTTCCCTTTCACAAGGCTCTCCAAAGAACAGTAGCAGCAAACTGAGAGGCTCCTGAGTCTTGCTCAGCAGTCAACAGGAATTCTCCCAGGAAGTACAGACCAGCCAATTGTGATCCGGACTAGCTTAGTAAGCACCCCACGCCTGAGAGTCTAGTGGTCCAGGCAGCAACCTCCACAAGACAATCAGCCTACCCATCTATCCCCCCGGATAGAGAGGACAAAAAAGTGGATGCTTGGGCTTGTAAGATCTTTACATCGGGCAGTATGGCTCTCAAGTCTGCTAATGTTACTTGTACCCTGGCCAGGTTCACCCCTACCCAAGATGGCGGCTGATCATTTTCCAGAAGGCGACGAAAGGGAAGGCTTTCTGAATATTCTGAAAGATGGCAAGGAGGTTATTGGAGAGTGTCTCCAATCAGGATTGGATACTGCTGACAGCATCAGCAGATCCATGGCTGCAAGCACCATACTGCGCAGATTTGCGTGGTTGAGGAAGTCAGGGTTTGCACCAGACGTGCAGGCCAGACTTCTCAACATGCCTTTCGACGGCTCGAGGTTGTTTGGCAGTAAATCGGACAAAAGCTTAGAGAACTGCAAACCTCCAAAGCGGCGGCTAAGTCCCTTAGCGCTTCTATAAGACAACCTCAAAAACCTTATTCAGGCTCATCTTCCTGGAGAGGTCGTTCTTTTTGATACTACTCATCTTTCAGTAGAGGAAGAGGACAGGCCGTGCAGAAAGGACAAAGACGAGGTACTCGCGGTGGTCGAGGAAAACGTGCAAAATAAGCCTCAGCAGCAGCTTCTTTACCTTCAGCCGCTCCTGCAGACGCCTCCAAGTCACTCTGAGGCCTTGTCACACAAGACCCTGGTAGGAGGCAGAATCTCTCAGCATCTGAACGAATGGCGGTGCATTATTTCAGATGCTTGGGCATTGGAAACAGTAGCTCAAGGCTACTGCCTTCCTTTCCTAAAAAGGCCTCTGCATCATCCACCGGGAGCCAACTCTGTAAAAATTCCAGATCCGCTCCTTCTGCAGGAGATATTTTCCATACTGGAAAAAGGTGCAATAGAACTTGTACCTGTAGCGGAGAGGAACAAGGGTTGGTACTCCCCTTACTTTCTCATTCCAAAGAAGGACGGAGGATTGAGACCCATCTTGGACTTAAGAAACTTGAACAAGTTCCTCAGGAAGGACACATTCAAGATGGTTACCCTTTCTCTGATCCTTCAGGCTCTCCAACTCAAGACTGGTTGGTATCATTGGACCTTCAGGATGCTTACTTTCATGTGCCAATCCATCTCAAGCACAGAAAGTACCTGAGGTTCGCGGTTGGCGGTTCTCACTATCATTCGAGTTCTGCCATTCGGGGTGACCTGCGCCCCGGGGGTTTTCACCAAGCTGATGGCGGTTGTGGCAGCAAATCTCACGAAAGGGGGGATTCAAGTCTACCCCTACCTGGACGATTGGTTGATAAGAGTTTGTTCCCCTCAACAAGCTCAGTACCATCTTGCAATCACCTGCCACTCCCTACACAATTTATCGGAGCAATCCTGGATACTTCCTCGGGCAAAGCCTCGCCACCTGAGGTGAGAGCTCTCCACATTCTGCAGATGGTAACAAATTTCCAGAATGCCCAGCGTCTACTGGCCTATGATTTTCTGTGGTTGCTCGGCATCATGGCATCCTGCATTTTTCTGGTGCCAAAGGCTAGACTGAGGATGAGATCTCTTCAATGGGCCCTCAGAACTCAGTGGTCCCAATTCTCTGGGAGTATGTCGGATCTTCTGCAAGTCCCGAGCACAGTTGCTCAGGATATACTATGGTGGGCTTGCAACGACAATATCCTCAATGGAGAATCTTTTTGGCAACCATGGCCGGAGATAACAGTAGTGACGGATGCCTCGCTTACAGGCTGGGGAGCCCACACCAACGATTTGACAATCAGCGGTCGTTGGTCTCCATCGGAGCCCAAACTACACATCAACCTTTTGGCGCTGAGGGCAATCAGACTAGCGCTGAAGGCCTTTCTGCCCTCGGTACGGGGAAAGAATGTCCTGATAATGACAGACAACACAGTGGCTATGTACTACCTCAACAAAAGAGGAGGCGTAGGGTCACTACCACTGTACAGAGAGGCAATGCAGCTCTGGTTCTGGGCAATATAAAAAGGAATCTCTCTGTCGGCAGTTCACCTTGCCGGAGAGCAGAACATAGTGGCAGACGCTCTGAGCAGGCAGAGCACAGTGTCCCACGAGTGGGAACTAGCTCAGGAAGTCCTTCGCCCTTTGGGGTACCCCTAAAGTGAATCTGTTCGCCACCAGTGTCAACCGGAAGTGCGATCAGTAT
Source organism: Ambystoma mexicanum (assembly GCF_040938575.1). Taxonomy (NCBI): domain Eukaryota; kingdom Metazoa; phylum Chordata; class Amphibia; order Caudata; family Ambystomatidae; genus Ambystoma; species Ambystoma mexicanum. The sequence goes on along the minus strand of NC_090924.1, from coordinate 877,999,730 downwards.
TGTTCAAGGGAATTTCTCCCGAGAGGAGCTCTAGGGGACGCGTATTTGATGGACTGGAAGTTTCCACTTCTGTACGCATTTCCTCCGGTCCCTGTGATTCCTCGCGTAATCAGGAGGTTGAGAAAGTTGGGAAACGCATGATCCTAATTACCCCAGATTGGGCCAGGAGGACGTGGTACCCGGACTTTCTGGACATGTCCATCTGCCCTCCAATGTGTCTTCCACAAAGAGAGGATCTTCTCTCTCAAGAGGAAGGTCAGGTTCTCCATCCAGAGGTCAAGACACTCAACCTTCACGCATGGTTTCTGAGAGGTTGAGATATAAGGATTGGGACCTCCCGGACAACATAATGGAGATTTTGCTTTCGGCCAGAAGGCTAGCAACTAAATCCTTGTCCCGGTGTCATTGGAATAAATTCAGTAACTGGTGCAAGGACAAGAATGTGGACCTTTTTCAATGTGGCACTCCTGTGGTGTTGTCTTTTTTTTACATTTAGCCAATCTGGGGCTCCAGATGGGAACAATAAAAGGATATTTAGCAGCGCTTTCTATTTTTAAGCGCTCCTCGGAAGAGGTTTCCCATTTCAAGATTCCTTTTGATTATACAATTTTTGAAGGGGCTCTCCAATGTGTACCCTGCAGTACCATTCCAGGTCCCGGCTTGGGACTTGAATCTGGTGCTAACATTCTTAATGTGTGTACCCTTTGAGCCTTTACACTCCTATCCTTTAAGGCTTTCAACACTTAAGACGGTCCTTCTTGTGGCTTTAACATCAGATCAGCCGGCAGGGTTGGCGAGTTAAAAGCTCTCTCATGCAAACCTCAGAACACTACTTTTCACAAGGACAAAGTTGTTCTTAGCGTGAGACCTTCGTTCTTACCAAAAGTGGTTTCTGACTTTCATTTGTCACAGCAAATAATACTTCCAACTTTTTACCCTCCTCCTCATTTGGGCAAGGAAGAGGAGAGATCACATAGACTAGACCCAAAAAGGGCTCTGAGTTTTTATATATCCAAAATGGCAAAATTACGCCAAGATGACCAACTTTTTGTAGGTTATACTGGACACAAATTGGGATTAGCAGTGACAAAACAAACTATATCCTGCTGGATTACTTTGGCTGTAATGGAGTGTTATAGACTAGCTGGTAAGGACCCACCGGGTGGACTTCGTGCCCATTCTATTAGGGGTATGGCTACTTCGCGGCTCTGAAGAGGGGAGGCCCTATAATTGACATTTGTTCAGCCGCGACATGGTCATCGATACATACTTTTGTTGGGCATAACTGTCTCAATGCCTCTTCCTCCCATGAAGGATTATTTGCAAAAGCTGTACTTCATTCCATCCATGATAACGTTAATTAGTACTACTGAATCCTAAATTTTCACTGGTATGGGAGCCTATCATAGATGAGGAATACGTGGGAGGACACAATCCATTCGGAGAACAAGTTACTTACCAACTGTACCGTTCTTTCGACTGGATGTTCCTCCCACGTATTCCTCATCGCCCCTCCAATCCTACCCCACTGTACAATTTACGTAATTTACATCTTGCGTTTCACGAAGAGCTTACAGTCTGGGGCACGCCTGGATGTTCCTAGAGTTATACTACGAAAAAACAGAACTGAAGCTATCGGGCGCAGCACAAGCTACTTATACCGCTGGTGACGTCAACACCCTACAGAGGCCGTCAAGGGACATCGACGCTGCAGCCTCGTGCACAGTGCCCTCTGCTGAATGTTTTTTTCCGAAACAGCGATGCTGAAGAGAGACGTATATCATAGATGAAGAATGCGTGGGAGGAGCATCCAGTAACTTGTTCTTCTATGTGTATGGAATCAACACATCAACGTATAGTTGAATTTCATATGGCTAGATCTTTTAACACTTAGCTAGAGACTTTATTTCATACAATATAAATAAATCACAATTGCACAGTACAAAACTTAATATTTCAACATAAAGTGCATGGTTATCTTCCCACATTTTCTCAACTCAATCATACCTAAAGTTCTTAAATCGTCAGTGCCCTACAGTGCAAACGTGCTGTACAATACCCCAAAAAGATTTTTTCATAATCACCATTTTCCTTCATAGCATTGATGAGGTGCACTCATTGGTTACTCAGTCCAACATGTTTCATTCTGTAGAACAATGGACTACATCCCTAGAACTTCTTCAGGGACAACAACTAACGCAATGAGAAATAGGTTAAGTGATCTTAGCCACGTTTACCGATTTCATATGTTTTGGGCCCATTGACTTGGTTAGTTAGTTCTTGTAATTTTAATATCTATTAACAATGCTATTGTTCATTTGTATTTATATTGTCCGAGCCAGTTGCTCATCTCTACTCCCACCCCACGCTCTGTTGCCTGAGACCGAATGCCATGTTCCTAATGGGTTTTTTAAGGTTGCACAATCTTCGTGTTCCATTTGTCATTGAGATGTACAATATCTGAAGTATGTATGCATATTTTTCTCTCTAAGTGAGTAAGCTGTGAAGTTTGTCATGCATTTGGAACTTTTTAATCGTGTACATTCTTTAGAGTCTTAATTTGGCATGCCTTGCCACCATGTTTACTTCACATGTAGTGTTTCTTATCCATCTCATCCTTATTTACAGCCGGTGTATGTGGCGTGATGCTTACTCGCCAGAATATCATTCTTACTCTTTTCTTTAGTGGCCAGTGAGCTCTTATTTGCAGAGGCATCAGAACCCTTACAGGAGTGATTACCAAAATCTGCCATTTGCAGGTGAAATAGTGTTCTGAATTTGCATTTGTTTCACCATTCCCATTCTAGTTCCTAATTCCTAATGAGTTTTACAGATTTAAGCTTGTCTTTACTCTCTTGTCTACAGTTAAAGTAGATGACTAACATATAATCACCCACACAGTATTCTTTATTGTAGTTCAGAACTAACAATTCTGTAATGATAAACATCACCATTTGTTTGCCTCATTTCTTTCTATAATCTAACGAGTGAATGTTTCACTGTGGAATGCCTGATAAGTTAAACCGTTTCTTACAATCTTGGGAGTCACTGCCAAGCAGCAAACAAGATGGCAGCACATTAACAGCTCTCTGGCTCCCAACCATAATTCTGCCATAACTCCTGCGCGGAGGATCTTATACTCCTCTCCAGACAACTCTGACATCCCGTTAACCCACAGCCTTCCATTGATTGTCCCGGTGTTCTCCAGCTCCTCGGCTGCAGCCATCTGGTTGCAGGGCCTCCTGCTGGGAGTTGATTCAACCCTCTTGGATGAGAACCAGCGGCTGTTGACCCGCTCCCTGAAGATTGCTGGCCCTCGTCTCTGCTGTGCAGTGTGGAGCTGGTGGCCGGTGCCCCGCCCCATTCAACTGCTGTGGATTATCTCCCGGCAATGTAAAGGGGATGCTGCACAGGATCGTGACTGGGACCCCGCACTCACGGCCGCTTCCCAGGGTGGAGATACAGAACGGCAGACTTCGTTACACCCCATTCACCTTACACCTGGTCACACCGTTGCACAGTCTCTGTTTCCCCATCTCTTCATTCTGGACTGGGTCTGGCCACATGAGGTTCGGTGCTGCTGTGTTGCCTCCTTTGCGGCCCTGTGGCCACATCCTGTGCCATCCCAGCCTTTGAGGACCGTCTATGGGTCAATGGTCATCACAGAGTACTCCTTCAGTGGCTACCCCCATTGTCAATACCGGAACACTTGCTTCCCTGATAGTTGTTGAGCTTGCCGATTGCTTGGGAGCCCCTGGCTTCTACTATACCTGATATACTGCATCTCCCATTGTATTAGCTCTGTGGAGCTAATGTGCTTTGGGGCGGTGAACATCTCCCCGGACGCTGGTCCCGAACTGTAACATTGTGGAACATCCTTCCCAATTTGTAGTGTTGGGGGAGAATCTCCACTTACAAGTGCCCTGGCACGCCCTCTAACCTTGCTGGCTCCCTTTTACTGCTTCTCAGGTTGCTGCTACCATCATGACAATAGAATGGGGCAAGAAACGGGACCTCGTGGAGTCCTTCACTAACACCTTTGCCAGGCAGACTTCACAGCTGCGTACATTTGCCCCAGAGGAGACTAACAACATGATTATGCAGGGCGAACTAGATCCAATAATGGAGGCCACGAGGAATGAGTTAATCTCTGTCAATTCTCAACTTGATGATGACCTAGCTAATATCAACTTTTTACATTTTAAGCTTCACAAAAAAATTTGTTGTATTACTCCTCCGGTACCAAGAATAGGTGAATCTATGGACAGGGTGACATTGATGGAGACTGACCAATAAAGAAGTTTGTAGAGCAAATGGGAAGGTCTGTTCTCTGTAATCCTCAATTTTCCTCGCAATTACTACCAGTGTGTGTCTACAGAGTACTACAGACCAGGCCAAAGCCAGGGGCCCGCCACGCACAATCATAACTAGACCGTTCAGCTACAGAGACGGATACTTGATACTTAAGCTTGCCAGGAAGAAAGAGGTACTGCATATTGAATCTAGCAGAATAATAATAATAATTTAGCATTTATATAGCGCTACAAACCCTCGGGCATCTGAGCGCTGCTTATTATTACCCATGGTTTGTGGTGCTAATTTATCGACCTCGGAAGGATGAAAGGCTGAGTTTGGCCATGCCGGGATTCGAATCTGCATCAGCAGGCTCTACACAGATGTCAATGCGAGTGCTCTACTCGCTGTGCTATCGGACCAGAATATTCATCTACCCAGATTTCTCCCCTTCTGTTCAGACAACATGCAAATCCTTAGATGCAATGAAGCAGCTACTCTGAGAGCGGTAAATTCCATATGCTGTACTCTGTCCGTCCAAATTGAGAATCTAGCACGGAGGCCATGCATACTTCTTTACGTCATCAACAGAAGCAAAGTCCTTTATCAAATCTATAATTCCCCAAGAGTCGAGACTCCTTAACATGATGTAGGTTGACTCGCACTACTTTCCATGGTTACATCCTCATGGTACTTTGCCAAGGGTCCTAAAATCTGGCGTTCAGTTGTGCTGCACCATCCATTTATATCACCAGTGTGCTGCTTGTGTCGCCTCCATTGAATCTTCAAATCTTTGTGAATCATTTAATGGGTTTCACAATCCAGTTGGGGTTGATGGTGAGGGATGTTGGGATTGTTGTAAAGATTTTCAATGCATCAGTGGGATGTTTGCAATATCCAATTGATACACCTTCTCATATTGTTGTAGTGATCAGGCTGGGAAATAAGCTCATGATACAATGATTGCCCCAGGAGTGTCCCCGATGACATTCATTCCGTCTGGTCAACACCTACGCCCTAACATAAACATCCCCTCCTTCTACACACAGTTGGCCCACATTCTCCTTACCCTGGATGATATTCCTTTAATATGGGGATGGTATTTTAATACCATTCTTAATGTTGACATGGATCGCAACAACAGAGGACCTAAACCCCTCTGTTACACTGCTAAATCCATAATACAAATGTTGTTGCAACTATAATTAATGCCTGTGCGCAGTTGTTCTCACCCTCTTGTCAGAGAATTTTCAAATGAGTCTATTGTGCATGATGTAATGTGCCAAATTGATCTCCGACTGATTTTGATGTCCTTACAATTGAACTGAACACTCAATCTCCTCCGGACCCTCTGTGAAGAATGGCTCTATCAACCTTATTAGATCAGACATTTGCACACACACCTTCTTTTATTTATTTATTTTTTAAACAATATTGCCACTGTTTATAGCGTGGCAGGGATTCCACAAATAAGCAGAATATGTATGCCAGGAAATCCAGCAACCAGGGCAGCACATAAGCACAACGTATCAATAGCTCTCAATTGTTACATAGTGCAAGCTTCTTTTTATTACAGACATTAGTCACAGATGACCTCGTTCTACATATTTTATAAAACCTACAAACGAAACAGATTTGCCAATATTGCCAACAATATATAGATTGTATAGGTGTCTGACATTTCATTGGACATCACTTATCAGATGACCACACTTTGGACCACCAATATTTGCTAACAATAAAGAATATCACTGTCATCCTAATTAATTGGCCAACGTTGTGTTACCAGGATAGTATCAGATTATACAGAGCAAGTGGCTGGAACTGGTCTTACCGACCTTGTCCATCTGACAAGTTTCAAGCACATAACTCAGTACAAATATTGGACGCGAGAGGGGGCGTGGCTTGGCGGCCATGTGTTGAGGAGCGGAGATCCGAGGCTCTTGCACAATCCGACAGAAGATCTGCATATGCTGAGACAACGGAGGTTGATAAACCATAACAAAAATTGCAGCAGAGGTGCTGGAACGTGTGGGGCACAGCTGATTGCAGTCTCGGAAGAAATCTGACCGAGATTGGCCCAGGACGACGGCCGAAGCAACCAGGAGGCTGGCACACAAAATGGCGGCACGGCAGCCCGGGCTGGAAAAGGGGCACTGCCAGCAAGATGACTCGCTGCAAGACGGAGTGCGGAGCGCACAGAAGAGGCGAACCAGCTGGTGGGCCACCCGACGGCCGTGTGCGACATCTAGTAACAGCTGGCAACCGGAGACCGTGAAGCAGAGCTGATCAGCAGTGGAGGGCCAGCGGAGGTCCGCGTAGACATCACGCGCACACAGGGTGCTCGCGCAGCGTGAGCGAAGGCTGGCGCTGTGGACTCTCCAGCAGAAGGGCACCGGAGACTTGTAGTGAAGCCTTATGTTAGACATTCAGTGTGCACTACTGAATCACAGACCAGCTGCTGAGTCTAAGTTAGTTCCAGGCAAGGCTTTATTCACATATGTACAAATCTGTACATTACTCCAGTTACTCTTATTATAGTTACAGCACGCGTAGTCATTGACAGGGACATGGGAAGGTATAAATATCACTAACAAAGGAGCTGACCCACCGGCCATCCATTCAACCCAGCTCAGGCCCCCAACTGACACTCGCAGAACATTCACACACAGATCCACCCAACATTCTCCTGAGCTGCATTCAAGCACCAACATTCTACAGCAAGCATCCAGGCCAGTGGCAATACAAGACTACATTACAACATCTCCCTTTCATACCAGACTCACCACACACAACATCTCCCTTCCATAACAGACTCACCACAGACTCATCACAACGTCTCCCGATCACCAAAACATCTAACCAACAATCACCTTACATTTGGACCTGCCACATCCAAACACAGAGCCTGCCACACTCTGGCACCAACCATACACAGCCAAGGGAACCAATCATACCTTCGGGTGAGGAAAAACAGGGGGGATCACGCATTTGCCCCACCACGGACCCGGTGTCACCACAAACATGACACCCTGGGGAAACATGGTCCAAGTCCAACCAACTAACACACAACAAGAGGTGTTGCCATGACAGGTCAACAATTGCAGAGAGCTACTTAGATCACTCCTCTTCCTCTTAACACCATCACATCACATCCGAATACAAATCGCTCCCACTTATCTCCCTAATACATCCCACAGAATCACCAACACGCAGCAAAGCAACTACCACCTAAACCAACAAACAACTACAACCATTCAAGGAGAACATCCGTACATATCACATATCACCAATATCATTCAAACCAGAAACTACCAGACCCATGCCAAGACACCGAAAAACAAATGAAATGCTCCTGGTAGCATTAACTTTTTGTTTAACATTGCTCTAATAATTAAAACTATAACAACTTAAAATAAATTTGGGTACCCTACCAACCTATACATTGTTTATTTTCCTTAGTGCACTGTATATACATTTCAAATTCACATTAAGCGTAAATTTTAAGGCCTTTCTTCTTTTACTCAATATTCTTAGCTCAAAACACTACACTTTAAAAGAATTTGCATAGCCTTTATAGACTTCAAACCTCCTGTAACTTTTACTCATAAGTGCGCATCTAAAAAACATTTCCTCACCATCCATACTTTTATGGATGTCCCCATAGACTTTGCATTTTAAATTTTGCATAAACTTCACCTTTTGATATAAGTGCGCAATTATTGAAAAATTTCCGCACCATCCAACCAACAAAAAACTTGGAGGATGTCCCCAACAACATGACCTCAGCCACACCTGCAAAACCAAGCAGTGTGGCCTACAGAAAATTAACAATTTTCCCTTTAATGTGACTTTACCTTCCTGTAACCATAATGACCTCAACCACACCTGCAAACCAAGCGGTGTGGCCTACAGAAAATTTAAATAATTTTCCCTTTAATGTGTACCAATAAAACTTTTATCACCATACAATATAGTTTACACCATCATGAACCCTTGGGCCACAACACATAACAACATTCCACAGGACAACGGCCCCTGACATACTCTCAAAATTACAATACCCGGAATCTCTAGTAACATTTCATAAAATTACATGTATTACCCCATTAATTGTGTCAATTGTCCTCTTTAACCTACACATGTCCAATGTATATTGTGCTGCATTATAAATAATGCCCAAAAACATAACTAAAGTTTGATCCTCATGCCTGCAAGACCCCATCCAAAAACAAATCACATGAGAAACCTGTAAAAAAAAAACATTAATGCAAAAGCAAAATAATACAAACTGTATCCTTGACTGTATTTATAATTATTAAGGTCTTCTTCTGTATCATACAAAAAAAACTTCCAAAGCTGCACCGTGCTGTGCAATATTTGAATGTGCCATCATTCTTTAGGCATTGTCCACATAAACTTATCAGTACGCACTTTATTCCCAAAATAACTCTTTTCTCTGTTCATCATTAATTACACGCTCTGCATTTCTGAAAACATCTCCAATGGCATCAGACGCTGGAAAATCTATACGTTCCTTCCCGTAAAAGTTTGTCACACGGAAGACAGACCCAGGGCCTTCCTTGTGCGTCATCACGCTGGCCGACGTTCATACGGCCTCTCATCGAATGCATCTCCATATTGTGTGGAAGGAACGCAGCAACAGCATTCCACACATTCCGAGCTTCGCCATCCTCGCATGCATTCCACTCTACGTCATCATTATCACAGCGACTTTGAAGTGAAAGGATACTGATGGGCCACTGCGTAGTAACCGTCACATTATATGCCCTATTAAAACAGGCAAGTCTAATGCTGCAAAAGCTCAATGTTGCCCACGGTTGCTAAACAAACTGCACCTAATCACATTAAAAGAAGTTATGGGCACTGTTGAAGATGATATCTTGGAACAACACGATTTCCATAATTAAGTGTTTTAAGTTCACTCCGTAACACACGGCACCCTTCAATGAACGGCATTTTCTCTGTTTTGTTTGCCATATTCCTTGATAGTTAAACGGAGCAGAGGCGCCATCTGCTGGACTTTTGTATACTGCTCCCAATTTCTTTCCATATTTAATGACATGCTCCATAATAAACGTAGTTTATCCTATAATCTTCTTTATGACCAATTCCTGGGGTAATTTTAAATTGAATGAAGGCCTCCCTCCCAGGAATAATTTGTCAAATGTTTTTTTTTTTTTTTTTTAAGCCGGGCAGGATGTCTATACCTATGCATGGGGGAACGGTGGGTCACTCATTTCAACTGCTGCTTCCCCCCCACAGCACTCCTTACTATACTTTATAGTTGCTGCAGCTCCTCTATGTCGCACAGACCAGTCCTTTTCTCCATGTCCTCATATTATTTCTGGTTTTCCTCGTCGCCATTTGCAGTGAAGCCTTATGTTAGACATTCAGTGTGCACTACTGAATCACAGACCAGCTGCTGAGTCTAAGTTAGTTCCAGGCAAGGCTTTATTCACATATGTACAAATCTGTACATTACTCCAGTTACTCTTATTATAGTTACAGCACGCGTAGTCATTGACAGGGACATGGGAAGGTATAAATATCACTAACAAAGGAGCTGACCCACCGGCCATCCATTCAACCCAGCTCAGGCCCCCAACTGACACTCGCAGAACATTCACACACAGATCCACCCAACATTCTCCTGAGCTGCCTTCATGCACCAACATTCTACAGCAAGCATCCAGGTCAGTGGCAATACAAGACTACATTACAACAAGACTCCTACAGCTTTAGGCAGAAGGTCCCACGGAACACCTTGGGCAAGAGCAAAACGCCCAAGGAAGCTTCCTGAACCACGGGACGGTGTACCCACAAGCGGGCACCGGAGGGCGAAGACGCGCAGGCCCTCGGCAGACCACTTCAGGTCGCTCGGATGCCGCGGATAAGGCGGTCCGGACAGCGGGAAGACACCACCAGAGAATGACACGAGAGGTGAGAGCCACTCCAAGGACCAGCGGCGTCCACCAAGAAGAGCAGAGGCCCGCGGCTAGGAGAAGCAGGGACAACAGCACCAGCAGGAGACCAAGCAAAGGACCCCCAGTGCTGAAGAGGACAGGCAGAGCACAGCCGATGGCAGGAGACCGCGTAGAGGAGCAGGGACCTTGGCCTGGAACCGGCACGGACACAGCAAGCACACAGTAAGTGCGTCACTGGCGGTGGGACCCCTGGGGAACACTAGCACTCCCACGCACCTCCTGGGGGAAGAAGAGGACCGAGTGAGCATGAGATACCATATGGATAAATGCCCCGGACAGTAGTTATTTCCATTGCCCAGAAGTTCGCTAGCAATGTATGAACCAGCAGGGACCGTGGGGGTAGATGGGGAGGGCACTCCGGACAACGGCACAGACAAGTACATTGGACTATTGCACTGCTTCCTGCAGAATTTGTGTGGGGAGACAACACGTGCTGCGTGGGAGGCCACAGTCCACAGGCCCTAACCACGTATTGAACTAGCAACCAAATTTACAGGGAGGCCATAGGAAAGAGACCGGGCAACTGGACAGCGCCAGTGCGGTTCATACAATCCAAAGGAGAGAGGTCGCACAATGTTCAATACGTACTCCTAGATTCTGCACCAGCAGTGGGGGCGGACCACTCCTGTTAAGTAACAAACCCATGAGGGAGGCCAGAGCCTAACGGTGCACGACCGCGCTATGGTCGATGGGAAGCAGCCTATGAACACCCATAAACCCACAGCACCTGGACACGGCAATAACGAGGCCGAGGTGAGAGACCACAGCTCCCGTATATCAGGGGCCGCAATGAACACTGGAAAGGCCCGTTTTAGGGAGACAATAGGGCGCATACCCCCGCTGGGTCACAGTAGCTCCCAACATACAACGGTGGCTGACAGGGGCAAGGAGGATTGAGCCACAGAAGTCCTGAAGCGAGGGGGTGCATCTTGCGGCACCTGCGGTGCGGGTGCTGTGCGGGCGCCGGAACATGAGCAAGAAGAGGCAGCAGGGCACAGCAACAAATGGACAGTACATGGGAGGCCACAGTCCCCGTGCCCAAAACCAATAATCCATAATCGGGAAAAGTGAGAGCCCTACATTTAAGACACTGAGAAAGGCATAGATACACGGGGACTGGAGGCCCAGTGGCGGCGGGAAGGAGGCAAGACTGGGGCCCCGATGCAGGAGACGAGATACCCTCAATGCAGACATGTCAGAAAAGCAGAAAGGGGGGAAAGGAAAACAAACAAGCATGGAGGCGTTTGCCCGGGAAGCAGAAGCGCCCCAGGCGCAGGCTCCAGAGGCGGGCTCCAGTACAACGGACACTGCACAGAGGGAGAAAGGGAAAGAGGAGGGATGCGTTCTGGAACCCATAGCGGCGCTGAAAACTTTGCTTGAATTCAAAATAGATGCAGTGATAGTGGGTGTGGGCCTCCTGCGGCAGGATGTGAGGAACCTGTCAGAAAGAGTCGGCACAGTAGAACAGCAGGTGCAAACTAATACAGCGAACCTAACCGCCACCCAGAGCCAAATGACGGAGGTGCTGGACCGAGTACGAACTCTGGAGCAGAGGGTGGAGCACACAGAAGGAAGGGCCAGACATAACAACGTACATATAGTGGGGCTGCCGGAGGGAGAAGAAGGCGGGGACCCCACAGGTTATATTGAGATCCTACTGCTTCAGGAAGTGGGAGCAGGGAACAAGTCCCAGGGTTTCGTAGTGGAGAGAGCGTTCAGGGCCCTAACCAGGAAACCTCGACCAGGGGCACCTCCAAGACCCATGATAGCGAAGATCATGAACTTTAAAGACAGAGAAAAGATCCTGACATTTTCAAGAGCGGGTGGGGGTCATAACGAGCAATGCTGCCAGAATAACTATGTACCCAGACTATACGGCGCAAGTGCAAAAGCGCAGAGCGCAATTTTGGCCAACAAAGGAACGCCTTAGGGGTGCAATTTATGCTGCTATACCCGGCTAAATTGAAAGTACTGGATAATGGCAGAACATAGTCTTTGAGACTACGACAGAGGCCCAAGAGTGGATGGACCAACAAGGGATCCCACAATTGAGAGGGATGAGTGCGACAACAGGAACCCCCCAGCAACCAACACCGACCCCCCCCCACCCTGATGACCCGGGAAGAAGTGTATCCGGATATAAGAGTTACAGTTCAGAGACTTAAACCAGCAGTTGGATGCGGGGGCCCACAGCCCTTGAAGCAGGCCGCCAAGTCCCACAGAAGTGACCCTGCAGGAGGACAGAATTTATGGTGCCAGTTTCAAGGCGCCGCGACGAGTGCACCCAGAGGATGGTGGGGAGCACTTCAAAAGCGGTGGAGCCCGAGCAGGAGGGGGGAGGCTGGGCGTTTGTTTAAAGTTACAGGAGCTGCATGGTTAGTTAGATTAGGAGAAGGCACTGGAGGAGGAAGAATCATGAAACTACCAGAGCACGGCAGAGGAGAAGAAAGAGAGCGGACAGAGCTGCGCACAAAAGCAGAGAATCAAATAGACATACCGATGGGGATAGGCCCGGAAACACCAGTTCTGATGCTTGTTAATCTGCTTAGAATCACATGCTGTGCATATGGTCCGACATCCAGTGGTAACCGCGGAGTATTGCTTCTTGTCTTTCGGGGACAGAAAGGGGACGTCGGCATAGGAGTGTCTGTAACACTATTCCTATTGTGACGTGTAGTGTACCCAAAATCCCTCACGCGCCGAGGTCCCTCAGATTGTTTTTTTCCTCCCAGATACTGGTCACCCTATAGCGGAGCTCTTACATAAGAGACATTGTTTATCTTTAACCGACTTGTCGGTTATTTTCCCCCTTACATCATTTCGACGGCAAGAACAACTTTGACGAAGACGGCGGGGGACTTGTCTACAGCAGCGGTTTTTGGCACCTAAGATCCGACGGCTGAAGCATCCACGTGGTCGGGCCCTTTGGCCGGCCCTTACAGTAGGGAGATTGGGGTCGGGGTGGCCATATTTGCGTTATGTCTTTCCTCTTTCCCCCTCTTTACCCGCTAGGTCTGGTCATCTTTCCCTTTTGCTATGGAAATGATTCCTTTTTAGGTTCTGCCCTAAGTGTAGGGTTGGATACCCGTGGAAGGACGAACACAGGTCCTGCAACTCCCGTCTCCCCTTAAATCACGATGAAAAGCGGTGTGCGGCTTGTAAACTCCTTCGGCCTAATACCCTTAAGGAGCGCTGTGTAAAGCGGTGGGCCGCGTATGGTATGTCGCTGGCAGAACCTTCTTCCTCCACCGCCACACCCACTGAAAGTGACGGGGGCACCTCCGATGACCAAACATCCGTTGCGGATGTGATAGACATCGAGGCGGACACTTCTAGGTCCGCCACGCCCGTCCCCGACCCTTCAAGGCCTGACTCTAGTCTCGCTTCAGGGACAACACCCGGCGACAATGGCGTACAAAGAACACATTACATTAAGCACACAACCCCTCCACCTATTTCGATGCTTACGTCGAAGAAGGTGAAAGCGCCAGCAGGGCCGCTGAAAATTTCAGCGGATTCCTCGGATCGGTCAGATCCAAAGCCTTCCCCGCATCCGCAGCAGCGTTTGACGACTGGGCATCCCAAAACAGAGGGCACTACCCCAAAATCAAGTTTACACGCCAAAACGTGGAAATTCCGACGGTCCCGAAAGGCCCAACAACTACAAGTAAGCCTGAAGGCGAAAAACCTACCGCGAGGTCCTCGAACACCGCGGTAGGCGGTAAATCTACCGATAGATTAATTTACAATTAAATGCAGCCAAGACAGAAGTGATACTGTTTGGCCCTAAGACTAAAATGCTGTCGGAGGGACAGAATTCCCTGCCACTGATCCTTGGGGAACAATTGCAGTATTCCAAAAAAATGTAAAACCTGGGCTGCTGGTTGCAGGAAAATCTAGGTAGTGAGACGCAGTTGGGGGCAAAAGTGAAATCAGTTTATTATGCACTATGAAAGGTTACCCTATATCTCTTTGGAGGACAGGGCAGTTGTGGTGGGGGCAATGACTAACTCCCACCTGGGCTACTGCAACAGTTTATTAGCAGGAATCTCACAAAAACTAATTGCCCGACTCCAAAGAGCCCAAAATGCGGCAGTTGGAGTGATAGGAAATCTTGGCAAACGAGACCATGCATCATCAATGCGAAGATCCCTCCACTGGCTGATGGTAGAGGATAGAATTAAATTTAAAATGGCCTGTTTAGTCTATAAATGCTTGAAAGGGCTGGCGCCCAGTTACCTATCTGAAAAAAATTATGGTATACCATCCTAGAAGGAATTTGCGTTCGGAAGACAAACTCCTGATCTGTGCTCCACGGATCAAATGTATCTCAAGAGGCGATGGAAGCTTTGGAGCTTTTGGACCCAAGGTTTGGAATCGGCTCCCTCCTAGAGATTAGGATGTGTGAATCTCTTGATCTCTTTAGAAAGAGACTAAAAACCTTTCTATTTAAATAAACGAAAACCGAATATAACTATAACTTTGGTTCCCTACAAGCCTGGATTCTCTTCTTAGTGGCCATCTGCGCCCGAATATGGTTTATTCTGTCTGGTACGCGTAAAAAATAATTACTTAGGCGGTTGGGCTTATACCTGTTCCGTCTAAAAAAACATGGGGCAGGCCGCAGACAAATCTATAGATACGCCATGGTGCCCCGATTCTTGCTATTACTACGAGGACAGTCAAGAGCCTCTTTCCAACACCCTGAGTGACAAATTTCGGCGTCAAGCGACGGAAGACAACGTTTTTCCACCCGCATCCCTTCCAGTTCCTCTAAATGGACAAGGGAAAAATTTGAGGGATGCATGGATCGTCTGGAAAAAAATATTTATTTTTCTGAACATCCTTCCCTGAAAAAATCTTGTGGAGAACCTAATCTTCAATCTACTGAGCAGTTTCAACAGGATCAGCCCTCAGTCCCCGTCCATCATGAAGACATCATTCAAATAGATACTTAGCAGGACATTTACAGTGAAGGTGAACAAACTTCCTTCCTGCAGGGCTACAATGAGGACCAGGGGGATGCCACAGACAATTGGGAAGAAACACACCAAGTGGGGACGGACCCATGGACGCCCCCCCCCAACAAGATCAGGACACTGATGTTCTGTGCCTAGATTCTCCGTCCACTCCGGCTCACCAGGCCTCGCCTGTAGATTACCAAATGGCCTTCAATGCCATGTTAGGAAAGGCAGCAGACACTTTAAAATTACTACTCAAGAGGCGGTGCCTGAGCAGGACTTTGTAGAAGATATTCTGAAGGAGAAGCCCCCTTCTAGCCAGGCCATTCCCCTTCTTAATTCTGTTAAGAGAAGATTGGCCCCCTCCCTGGTATCACCAGCTCATACCCGGGCAGTGAACCCAAGAGTGGAAAAGTTGTTTCGGCCAGCTCCTTCAAACCCTCAATACATTAAAGGGCACGCCACCCCCGATTCCCTAGTAGTGACTACCACCCGTAAACGGGCAGGAGTACTCCTTGCTAGGGGGGGAGGCGCCTCCCCGACAGAAAATCCAAGAGGTTAAATGCCTTAGGTAAGCGGGTTACCTTGGCTGCCGCATATACTACCTGCATATCGAATAACACCACTCGGCTAGCGAGTTATGCTGACGTTCAATGGAACCTAGTATAGGAAGGTCTCCAGGAGGTCCCAGAGTCCATCAGGTCCAAGCTTCTCACTTTTGTGGCCGAAGGGAGACAAGTGAATCAGAATGTGATGAAGAACACTCTGGACACGGCTGAAACAGCAGGCAGGTCTCTGGCCCAGGGGACCTTCCTTAAAAGGCACGCTTGGCTTCGTACCTCAGGGTTTAAGCCTGAAACACAGGCTGCTCCCATTGAATAAACTAACCTCTTTGGGAAAGCGGTCAATGAGTCCCTAGAAACAGCCAAAAAAGAGCATGAGACTTTTAAGTCTCTGCAACAAATTACTCAAAGCGCTTTCCCCAACGAGGAAATAATTCTCGTTGGTCCTTTCGAGGACAGTCCCGTGCAAGTCAGAACAACTATGGCACGGGAAACTTTAATGCTGGACAAACCTCTGGAAGCCCTGCATACTACCCACCCAAGAGGTCAACGCCGCGGCAAAGCTAGAGGTAGAGGCCCCAACCCTAGAGGAGCCGCAGCCTCTGGTCAGAAATGACCATCGGATCCAGGTCCCTTCCCATGTCACCCCAGTCGGGGGGCGCTTAACATCTTTTCTCACGGCATGGGAGGGGATAACTTAAGACCAGTGGGTCATAAAGACGGTCACCCACAGGTACTGCGTGGAATTCACCCGACCACCACAATTCAGACCACCGCGCTCACGCCGCCTCTCACCGGACCATCTGGAGATCATGAAGCAAGAGGTGGATATGCTGCTGGGAAAGGACGCCATAGAAGCCGCCCCTATTCTTCAGGTAAACAAGGGTATTTGTTCAGTGTACTTCCTTGTACCCAAAAAGGACCTCGCCATGCGCCCTGTGCTAGATTTGCGCCCAGCGAACACATTTATAAAACCTCAAAGGTTTCGCATAGTGACACTACAGGAGGTGATCCCACTGTTGAAACGGGGACAACATGGCAACATTGGACATGAAAGATGCATACTTTCATATTTCAATGTCCCCACCAATTATAGGCCCATCACCACCGTCCCATTCCTTCTAAAAATCCTGGATGGGTGGCTTATCTGCAAATACAGAAGCACCTAGAGGAGAATGAACTCCTTGGACTCAGTCAGGTTTCAGACCCAGACATGGAACCGAGACAGCCCTCCTAATACCTAAAGATACAAATGGACGAAGCAAAAGACAATGTTAAGTTAGCAATCCTCCTACTCCTAGACTTATCCGCTGCCTTCGACCTCGTCGACCACCAAATCCTTACCAACCACCTGACCACAGCAGCAGCCTTCTCCACTAATGCATCCGACTTCCTTCCTTTCTAACGGAACCACCAGAGTCTTCTCCCAGTGAGCCTCAGCTGACCCCACACCGATACTCTGCGGCGTCCCATAGGGTTCTTGTGTATCGCCCACCCTCTACAATATATTTACGAAGCTTCTCTTCGACCGCCTGGATAACTTGGGTGTCATCTATACTAACTATGCAGATGACACTCAAGTCCTCATCCCCCTCACTGGCTGTTATGACCATGACTCCAAACATCTAAACACCATCTACCTTGAGATTCAGGCCTGGATGGCTACCAATAGTCTCTGCTTCAATGACAAGACGGAGCTGATGATTGTGGGTACCCAGGCATGCCTGAATAAACTCAACACTAAATACTCATCCTTCGTCATTGACGGCAACATTATCATTGTCTCCAAAGAAATAAAAACACTGGGGGTCTACCTTGACTCTACTCTCTTGCTCAAAAAACAGGTAAACAGCGTGGCATCATCCACGGCCTATACAAGCAAATTGATCTATAGCTGCAAAGCTTTCCTGTCCACAAGCAGTTTCCTTACGTTGGCTAGAGCACTTGCTCTATCCAAAATCGACTAATGCAACTCTTTTTCTGGGCTCTTCTAAACACAACCTAAAAAAACTCCAGGTAATTCAGAATAATTCTCTAAGAGCAGCCCTCCGCCTTCCCAGATCATGCCACATCTCCACACACAGACAGAATGCCAACTGGCTACCCATCCGTCATAGAATCACACTACGCACCCTGGCCATTATGCATAAATGCCTCACAAACTCCGCCCTGAAATACTTGGACACATTCTGCAAACACCAACCTACCCGCATTGCCAGATCTACTCATGCCCCCAACCTGATGGTACCGAGATTCAATCTAAAAACAGCCAGAGGAGCTAGCTTCCCGGTACAAGCCCCGAAATGTTGGAACTCCATTCCCACCTCCTTCAGACAAGAACCCTCCTTCCTCACCTTTAAAGCCAATATAAAAAATTGGCTGAGCAACAAGCTCCCATCATCTAAACCTACCACTGCCTACTTATGATTTGGGTAACCCTGCGTCTGTCACACCAGTCTATACATGTATGATCTCTGCTCTGACCCACATGTAACCAGGGTCCAGTATTGTTTATCTTGCACTGGATTGTATTGTGGCTGCACTTTCTGTATGTATGTAACTACTAAGTCTCTCAAGCGCCCAGTTACCTCAGGGTTTGGCGCACGATATAAATATTAAACAAATATAAATACAAAAATGTTACCAGCGCACAGGAAATATCTAAGGTTCATGGTGGAGGACAGGCATTACCAATTCAAAGTGCTCCCCTTCGGCATTGCTTCAGCGCCACGGGTGTTTACGAAGGTACTGGCAGTAGCAGCAGACTGTCCATCCCTGTGTACCCTTACCTCGATGACTGGCTCATAACAGGGGACTCGTACGACGCATGTTTTTTGAACACCCAAAAGACCATAGACCTTCTGTTCAGTCTAGGATTCTCTATCAACGAGAAGAAATCCAGTCTAGTCCCCAGTCAAGTACAACAATTTCTGGGGGCTCTAATCCGGACAAAAGACGGCCTCATCTTCCCCTCCGACGAGAGGGTTCAGAACATGCTTTTCCAGATCCCTCAATATGTAGCCAGTCGAGAGGTGACGGTACGCAAATACATGCGTTTGCTAGGGATGATGGCGTCATGCATATACTTGGTTCCCCATGCCCAGCTGCGCATGCATCCCATGCAAGAGTGGCTCAACAGCCAGTGGTGTCAGGCCAGCGGACAATGGGAAGATCTGGTAGTTGTCTCGTGAGCCCTCGTTCTCTCTCTGCAGTGGTGGTCAAGGGAAAACCTTCTGAAGGAGAAAACCTTCACCACCCCTGCAGTGGAAGCCACTCTCACGACAGACGCATCTCTCACAGGGTGGGGGGCTCACCTGCTTCAGCAGACAGCGCATGGAGTGTGGTCCCCACAAGTAGCATCCAACCACATAAACTTACTGGAGTTATTAGCAGTATTCAAGGCATTAAAGGCTTTTCAGAGGCAACTACAAGGGAAGACCGTCATGTATTACCTGAAGAAACAGGGGGGCACGCACTCTCCAGGGCTATCCAAGCTGTCCCAAAATATTTGGATATGGGTTCTCAAACACAAGATGTGTCTGTTGTCCCAACATGTTCCAGGGGAACTCGGTCTTCTGGCAGACGTGCACAGCAGAGATTTCCCTCTGCTCATAGAATACGAATGGCGTGTGCACGAAGACATTGTGTCCAACATCTTCGCAGAATGGGGTTTACCAGAGATCGACCAGTTCGGGACTCAGGAGAACGCCCAATGCCAAGATTACGCCTCCAGGTACCCCCAGAACCGCTCCAAGGGGAACGGCCTCTGGATAACATTGTCAGGGATATTTGTCTACGCTTGTCCCCCCGACTCCCCTTCTCAACAAGATAGTGCACAAGATGCACCAAGAACCAGTTACCGTGATACTGGTGGCCCCCATGTGGGCCCGCCAACCCTGGTTCGCTCACCTGATGGAAACGTCCCTCTCCCCACCAGTAAAACTACCCTGCCCATACATCATGTTGTCGCAGGACAGGGGGGAGACCCTACACCCATGCCCACAAACTCTGAATTTAGCAGCCTGGCTCCTGAGGTCAAAGAGTTTGGACACCTACAGCTCCCTCAGAGGTGCACGGACATACTCAGGGAAGCTAGGAAACCTAACACCCGTTATTGCTATGCCAGCAAATGGAAAAGTTTTGTTATCTGGTGTAATACCAAGGGCGTCAATCCTATCGATTGCTCACCCACACACATTGTGCTATACCTAACCCATTTGTTGGACACAGGGTTGGTCTTCAATTCCCTTAAGGTTCATCTTGCTAAACAGGGTAAAAGTCCATAAAGCAATGCTACAAGAGACTCACCTGACGGCAGAAAAACAAGCCAAGGTCGCCAAGAAATGGGGAGGCCAAGTATATAGTTCAACATATTTGAACTACGCAAGGGGAGTGTTGACATGGATTGTCCCGGGGATCCTGTTCCAGCTCGTAAAACAAGAAAGAGATGTGGAGGGCAGAGTCCTGATCATACAGGGTGTGCTGGAGAACCAGGAGATGTGCTTGGTGAACATGTATGCTCCTAACCACGATGCAACAGCGTTTTTGAGGACACTTACGCCCCAAATGGCCCCATACAGGGACACGCCGATCATTTGGGCCGGCGACTTCAATTGCACACTTGACCCCCGGCTGGACAGGTCGGACACTAAGCATAAGATGCCGTCACCGCCGGCCAGAGCGCTACGGAAGATACTGGAGCAGCTCGAACTGGAGGAAGGTACATACAGATAGCAGGACATATACTCATTATAGCGCCCCGCATGGGACATTCACCCAAATGGATCCTGTTCACGGGCAAGGAGACATTGGGAGAGTTTAGCAGGGCACACATACATGCACGGACATTATCCAACCATGCACCGTTAGGGGTGACATGGGTACACACATATAGGAATGCCCCCATACCCACATGGAGACTGAGGCCGGAAGCATTGCAAGACGGGGGGTTCCAGGAACACATCCAGAGCATGATAGATGATTATTTCGAGCACAATGTGGGGAGTGTGGTTACCACTGGGACGGTCTGGGAGGCATTCAAGTTGGTGGTAAGGGGAGCAGCAATAGGCAAGGCAGGGGGCCTCAGGGGAGAGATTCTGGCTGAATTAAAAGGAATAGAACGGGAGATTGATAGAGCGGACGCACAAGAAAGCGAGATGGGAACAGAACTGGGAAATCTCACCACCATGAGACAGAAGTGTATGGCAACCTGGGAGAGGCTGGGGAAGCTGGATTATAGGAGCTACATTCAGAGGCTACACGCAGAAGGGGACAAGCCCCGTAGGCTCCTGACTTGGCTAACCAGGCAGGAGGGTAAGCGGGGGCCAATTACTGCAATCACAGATGAACAGGGAGAGGGGATTAGGTCCCAAGAAGGCAATAACACGGTCTTCTCGAGACTCTGAGAAATTATATTCCCGGGTTCAGGAGGCGGAAGAGGGAGATATAGCGGATGTTCTAGCGGAAATCGCACTCCCCGACTAACGGAGGAACAGGCCCAGATGCTGGACATGCCCCGAACAGTTGAGGAGTTATCGGCAGTGAAAGCCCAGCTCCCGACCAGCAAATCCCTGGGACCCGACGGGTTACCAGGTGAATTCTATAAGAAATATAAAGACACCGTGGCCCCGAGACTGCTAGAGACACTGGAGGAGCCATACGAGAGAGGGAGGCTTCCGAGTAGCATGTCGGAATCTGTGATTGTACCAGTATTAAAATCTGGGAAGTCTACTCTGGAGTTTGGGTCCTACAGACCAATCTCCTTGATAAACTAGGACTCTTAAAATCCTTACAGCGGCTTTGGAAAACTGGCTCAAAAGGGTTATAGCCACGCTGGTTCACCCAGACCAAACTGGGTACGTACCGGCAAGGAATACAACGTGGAATCTCTGCAGGCTCCACTGTGTCGCAGACAACACAAACCAACAAGAAGGGGAAATCGCAGTGGCCTCGTTGGATGCCTTAAAGGCATTTGACTCAGTGAACTGGGACTGGTTTATGGGAGTGCTCGCCCACTTTGGGATAGGGGAAGGATATCTACGTTGGATTAAGCTCTTATACAAGGACCCAAAGGCGAGGGTGAAGATGGGTAGACTTGTTTCGGAGGAGTGGGGCATAGTACGGAGCACGAAGCAGGGATGCCCGCTGTCCGTGGTGTTGTATATCCTGGCCCTGGGACCATTTGCAGCCTTCCTACGGGCAGAGTACAGGGACAGTGATAGACGAGGAGGTGCACCAGTTATCAATCTATGCAGGCAATATGCTGCTTTATGTGCAGAACCCATGGACACACTTGCCAGACCTGCTTGAAGCTCTGGGAGCATTCGGCAGGCTGTCGGGAATTACTATCAACAAGGGAAAGTCCTTGTTGTTCCCCCATGGCGAGCCTGAGAGGCGAGACACCAGACTGGTTACCGGATCTGGGCCTTACATGGACCCGACGCACCTTTTAGATATTCAGGAGTGGATATATACCACAACACTAAGGAGATGCATACAGGTAAAACACAGGTGGCCCTGGACAAAATAGGGAAGACCATGCATTTTGGAGGACACTACCTATGGGGTTGTTAGGTAGGGCAGTCTTGCTAAAGATGATAGTCCTACCTCGCCTCCTGTATTACTTTACTAACATTCCCTACAACAAACTCCCGGGACGTTTTTCAAACAGCTACATGTCAAGGCAAGGGAGTTCTTGTGGGACGGAGGGAGAAACAGAGTAGCACTGACCACACTATAAACAGACTACGAATGGGGGGGGGATTAGGCTCCCGGACTTTGAGCGGTATTACTTGGCAGCTCAACCCCAGTTCATGGTGCTGTGGCTGGGCGAGGACACATCCATAGACTCAATATTGTTCAAATCGTCGCTGCAGTGATACTACCTAAGAGAGCTCCTGTGGATGTACACGGCCTCGACCAGCGCTCTCCCCAACATGATAAAGCTGGGCGAGCCCTATGAAAAAGAGCATGGAATATCCAAGACATGAGACCCCTGCTCTAGGCAAATACCCCTTGCAGGACTGGTGGATGACCGCATTGCAAGCCTGGCAACGTTCAGGACACAGTGGGAGGACAAGGGGGTAGCCAAAATAGGAGATCTGTGGCAAAATGGGCACTGGGTGGACTTCCAGACCTTAGTGTAGGAACAGGGCATACACAAGGTCCAATTCATATTGTATGATAACATGGTCCAGGTCATAAGGAAAAGGTGGGTGACCCTACCAGAGGAGGATGATACACGGGAGGCACTAGACTCATGGTACAACGTCTCTGAAGGGGGACATACACAACTACTACGAGGCAACAACAGGAGAGAATTGCAGGCGCGCGAGCGAAATGGCAAGAAGAGCTCCAGAAACCCTTCACAGATGTAGAATGGTACAGGGCCCTCCGGTACCCAAAGAAAGTGTCCAGGAATGCAAGGTTCAGACAGATGCAGCTTTATCTCACGCATAGAGCATATTTGGTGCCGAAACGGATATCGAGTATGGGAGGCGAACAGACCCGAGGCTGTCTGCGCTGTGAGGAGGAGTTGGCAGATATCGTGCACATGTTCTGGTCATGCCCGAGAATAACTAACTTTTGGGATACTATCAAGGAAAGAGAGCTGAAGGGGTGGTATCCAGATGCAGGCGTGGTCGCCCGCCTCCTATCTGCTGGGCCTGTTCCGAGGGGAGACCAGCAGTGAACACACTTGGCAGAAATGAAAGATCTGATGACGATACTGGCAAAACGCAGCATAGCATTGGCTTGGAACACAAGTACAGGACCCTTGACGGAAGGGTGGTGGCCGGATCTGAACAAATGGGCAATGGCCGAAACATCAGTGTGGACAAGGGCGACACAGAGAGGGGAAGGCAACAGCGGAGCCAAGATATTAGCATGGAACGCACTAGTGCAGGAACTGTTCGGAAGCAACGAAAGAGACAGTATGGATGAGTCAGGCGGCTGGGCCGAGGGCTAACGGACAATGGAGGAAGCTCTGAGACCACGAACGGAAAGGAGCTGAGGGAAAGGGGTTGGCCTATTCACACTAGGGCAGAATGCACAAGAAGGCACAGGAACATTAGACAGTGGGAGATGGGCTCTGCTGTGAATCAAGCAGATAAGGAATGTCGAGGACTCCACGAAAGTGCCAGTAGAAGTGTTGTGTGTGATGTTGGTTAAATGGTTAATTGTAATGTTTTGTGTTGAAATGCAAATAAAAAGGTTTTAAAAAACAATCTCTATCTATCGAGAGAGACCCAGATGCAGCTTCAATCATTATCCCGTATCTCCTAGTCCCTAAACCAAAGTCTTTCCTTTGTAGTTGGTTTCATCGACCGTGTAGTTTCTCTGAGGAAAAGCAGGCATCTTGTTAGCGCCTCTATTTCGTTTTTCTAGGCGTTGGTCTAATTATGAATCAAGTGTTGGAAGACCACTTTTCAGACTGTTTTCCCTTGATTTAAGCTAATATAAAAACATTACCCTTTCTGATTGTTAGAGACTTGACAGGTCCGTCTGTTGCCTTCGGAGGCACTGTTTATTTACTGCACCTTCTTATTAAAAAGGTCAGTTACAACCTTAAAGGAATGGTTCCCCCAAAACATTTTATTGGCCAAAAAGATGGGCAATAATAAAAAAAAATATATTGGCACTTTTTTTTTTAAGTCCCTGTGTATAATTTTGAGAAAATGAAGCTCAAAATTTACAAAAGGAAGCACATGGGTGCATCCATTTTGTGAAATGAATTCCCGCGTGTGCTTGCTTTTGCGACACTAATGAAGGAAAAGCCAGCCAGCTGTAGTAAACAAAAGCTACCACTGGGTGGCTTTCCCTTCATTGGTGCCGGGACTCGGAGGACGGAGACCGGAGACTACAGGCAGAAAAGCTGCAGCTTCCATCCAGAACATACCTGTTTTGGAGAGCCACCAGTTTTATGGCTCTCAATTTTTCTTTTATGGCATTGAAAACCTTCACTGTAGTATTCATTGTCTGCAGCAATTCCCACCTAGTGATATGGAGCCACTGGGCATTCGCAGTGACTAATAACTGAAAGAACTACTGCTGTCTTACTGAACAATCTACGTTCAGCTAGTATGTTCTCGTATGCCTTCTCTGATTTTGTTGAGAAATAATTCCCTCTCTACTCTTCTTTTTTTTTTTTTTTTAATCAAAGACTTTATTTGATTTTAAACATGAATAAACAGTACACATAGTTGTGCATTACAGGGAGAGGAAAAGGAAAAAGGAGGATAAAACAACTTCAGGGAAAGGAAGGGGAAGGGAAATATGGGGCCTTAGCCCTTGGGACCATCAAGTCTTCGATGAGGGAGCACATGAAACAGCTTGTGCGTGCTGGGCTTGCCAACCCGGCGTCGCCCCGCCCAATCAGTTCAACCTGTTCGTTACATCTCGTCGTCCTCTTCCCATCTCTGCCATATTTTGTCTGCTTTTTGCGGACATCCCCTTGCTGCATACACCCTGCGTTCCATTATCACACAGATGTCCACGTCTGTGACCCATTGGTCGTAATAGGGTGTTCTCTCTGATCCCCATAGCTGCGCAATGTTCCTTCTGAGGACTGCTGTTGCGGTCGACCAGAGTAGTTTCTCATAGCGGGTCAGATCACTTTCGTTGAAAATTCCTAACAGGAGCTGAGTCGGTCCCCTTTGTACTGGCTTGCCTATGACTCGGGAAAGTTTGTCACATCATTTCCTGCATAGTTGCTGTATTTTGTCGCATTCCCATATGATATGAAAGAAAGTTCCCTCCTCCCGTTTATAGCGTAGGCACCGCGCGTCCGGGGTTCTGCCCCATCGGAAGAGTGCCACTCTAGGGTAGTAGATGCGGTGTAGGATTTTGAGTTGGACGAATCGAAGTCTCGATGAAATGGCCATTTCCCGGGGATACATCAAGGCCTCCGTCCGGTCCTCTAGTTGAAGTGGGCCCACGTCGCACTCCCACCTGGCTTTTAGGCTGGACAATTCGGGCGTGGCAAAGGATGTGATAACTTGGTACATGGTTGAGGTGACTTTCCGCTGTATTTGATCCTGGACAATGTTGCGTTCCAGCGGGGTGCACTCTGGAATATCGTTTAAGATCTGCCGGCGTGCGTGCACTGCATGCTTCAGTTGAGTATAGTGGTATTCCTCAGAAGGAGGGAGGGCGAATTCAGAGTGCAGTGTTTCAAACGGGGCCAATGTCTCTTCCCTTATTACATCTACGACTCTGGCAATACCGCTTCGGGCCCATGCGGGCCATTTGGGTAGCTTCTGTATTTCGGGGAGAAGGCTGTTGTTCCACAGAGGCTGGGCTAGAGTCAGTTTTGCGTCCCATCCTATGTTGCGGTGTGCTCCAGTCCAGATGCGTGTGATATGAGTGTCCATGTTGAGAGCTGGGGTGCGGCATCAACCGCGATACAGGAGTTCCAGGGGTGAGGTTCCACTCTGAGTATTGATCCTTTTGATGTGCGTCAGGTCCCTGTCCCCATGAAGCATGTCATTCACCACCGCCATCTGACTAGCCCAGTAATAAGTCTGCAGTCTAGGCAACCCAATCCCACCCTCCCAGATGGACCTTTGAAGGTAGAGGGAGCAATCCGCGGGTGACCTCCGCTCCATAGCAGTTTACGAAGGATACGGTCCGTCTTGAGGAATTCATGATGTGGGATGTGCAGCGCTGCATTTTGCAGGATGTACAGAAACTTAGGAAGTGCGATCATTTTGAATAGGGCAGCTCTGCCCATCAGTGTTAGCGGCAGGGAGATCCAATGGTGAGTGTCCTCTGCAAATCTCGTCACGACTGGGTGGAGGTTCAGCACTGTGTAGTCTGTAAGACGCTTCGTGACAATTATACCTAGGTATTTGAAGTGCTCTGTCACGATTTGGTAGGGGCAGTCCGCGGGGCGCACGGCTGCCACGCTGCCTATGGGGAATAGGATGGACTTGGACCAGTTCACGCGTAAGCCACTGAAGGCTCCATATCTCTTCAGCATATGTGTTACTTTGTGACAGGAGTTACATGGTTCTTTCAAGTAAATAAGCAGGTCGTCCACGTAGAGTGAGACTCTGTCCTCCCATGTCTCCGACCAGCGGAAGCCCTCCCAGAGCGGTGTGTCACGTAGGAGAATAGCCAGGGATTTGATGGCTATTGCGAAGATCATTGCTGACAGAGGGCAGCCCTGCCTAGTGCCTCTGCCCAGATTGAAAGGATCGATTGCCAGCCATTAACCCTAGTCCTGGCCGTCGGGCATCTGTACAGTAGTTGCACCCAGCTCATAAAATTTCCGCCAACCCCATGCACCCCATTATGTGCCAGATGGCCTCCCATCTCACCGAATCGAAGGCCTTTTCGAAGTCGATTGCCAGCAAAGCCAACGGGCCTTGTATACTGTCAGCTTTCTCCAGTGCCGCATGCAGTCTGTGGAGGTTCATGCATGTCGATCTCTGGGGCATGAAGCCGCATTGGTCCGGATGAATCAGAGAGGGTATCACCTGCTGCAAACGATCTGCCAGTATCTTAGCTAGGATTTTGGTTTCGCTGTTAATAAGTGAGATGGGCCGGTATGAATTGCAGTTGTCAGGGGGCTTGTCTGGTTTGGGCAGTACGATTATTGTGGCTTCTCTTAGGTCTGGAAATAGGATGCCCCGTTCTTTTGCGTGTTGGTACATTCTCAGTAAGTGTGGGGCAATTACGCTGGTCCCCACCTTCCGCCACAGTTCAATTGGGAAGCCGTTTGGGCCTGGGGATTTGCCCGTCTGGAGGGCAGACATAGCACACGACACCTCATCTTCCGTTATATCCCTCTCCAGCAATTCTAGTTGTCTCATTCAAAGTGGGGAAATTAATTTCATCCACTATTGACGTGTCCATGCGGGCGGTGGATTTCTTATAGAGTTCAGCATAGTAGTCCGCGAAACCCCGGGATATGTCTTGATCTGACACTAGTGGACCTAACCTCCCCACCTGTAACTGATGAACATGGCTACGCCCCTGCTCCTTACGTTCCAGCCACGCTAGCATCTTGCCAGCTTTATCGCCCGTCTCATATACTCGTGCCCTCATTGCAGTGTGCGTGTTTGGCGTTGTCAAGTGCTGTGTTCTGGAGCAGTTTCTGTGCTCGGAGTAGGGCTCGGTTCGTCTCGGGCGTGTCATGGGTAATATGTGATTCTTCTGCCAGTCTAACCTGTTGTTCCGCCTCATGTACCTTAAGCAGGTGCTGTTTCCATATGCGGACGTCCATGAGATGAGTTCCCCCCTCAGTACTGCTTTGTATGCCTCCCATAGTGACCCAGGGTAGACTCCATGTTTAACTCAAAATTTGTTTCGGTCGAATCTTGGAGCTTCTCTATCAGGTCCGGATTACCCAAATAGTAGTTATTCAGACGCCAGTTCGGCGGGGAGGGGGGCGGTCTAGAAGTTGTAATTTCCAGCACCAACGGGGAGTGATCAGAGATGCCCCTCGGTAGTATATATGCCTCTTGTGCTCTGTGTAAGTCAGTTGATGGGATAAAGAAGTAGTCCGGTCTGGAAAGCGAGGCATTTCCCCAGAGTGAAAGGTATATTCCCTGGACTCGGGGTGGAGATCCCTCCATACGTCGCACAGACCCAGGGCGTTCGTAAATGTGGCAAGTTTGGTATGAACACCAGGGTTTCTATTACGCAAGTGTGAACGGTCTAAGGTTGTGTCCATGACTTTGTTAAAGTCCCCTCCTATTATCGTAATGTTGGAGGTATCCTCTGCGATCATGGGAGAAATGTCAGTGAGTAGTGGCGTTAGTAAAGGTGGTGGAGCATAGATAGCAAGCAATGTGACAGTTTCCCCAGAGCGTGCCCGTCGCATATATGTACCTGCCTCTGGTATCCTGTGTCACTGTGTGCAAGTGGAAGGGGAGGTTTTTGTGTATCAATATCAGGACACCACGTGAACCCATTGTGAAGCCTGCATGGAGTGCGAGTCTGTAGCTGGTGCGTTTGAATAGAGAACATTCTGTGCCTGCAAGGTGTGTTTCAACTAGAAAAACTAGATCTGGTGCGTGCCTTTTCAAGTATTGCCCTACTAATCAGCGTTTGATTGCATTGCCGAGCCCATTGACATTCCAAGCCAAAAATGTGATTGTTCTGCCTATGTTGGCCCTAGTGTTGCTTGCTGCCATGACTAATCACGGACGAGAAAGTGTGTGCCACTGGAGGCAGCGCCAGGCGCCGGGTTTCAGTGCGTTCATTTGCTGTTACTCCCTTGTTTGTCTTTAATATGTTTCGTGCTTGACTGGCCCTTTCCATAACAAACCCATAACCACCCACCCTATACTCCTCCCAACTAGAAGCATCGGTCGCCCGAACATGAAAATACAAGTTGTCAACTGGACAACTCACATAGAACAAACTGAATTAGAATTACAGATGGCTCCCCCTCGAAAGGTGCAACTAGGGGGGAAACTGCCACTGCTAGTGCTGACGTGGATTGTCTTCATCGGGGGCGGGGGGCCCTTTAACGTGCGGACACGGGGCGTTACCCGCAACCGCTTTAAGCAAGTGTGAGTTACCTTAGATTGGACGTTGAGGTGTGCTGCTATTGGGGCAATGATTTGGCTTGTTAGTGCGGAGTGTCAGCGCACGGTATGGGCCGAGGCAGGGGTCACCCCCCTGTCCTCTGGTGGGACCTGAGCCGGTGGCTGCCGGGGTGCGCGCTGTTGGTCAGGCGGTGTTCTGTGGTTCCTCCCACTCCTGCTGCGGGGTCCGACCAATCTCCTATGTGTTGTTCAGCCCAGCGCCATGCCTCTTTGGGGTCGTTAAAGTGAACTGTAGTCCCTTTGTAGTAAATTTTGAGCTGAGCGGGGAAAAAGCAGGCCGTATTTCACACCCATTGTTTGCAATTGCTTTTTGAGGTGGTCAAAGGACTGTCTTGCTTTCTGCACTTCCCTGGTGTAAGAAGGCGATTTTGGAGCCGTTGAAGGTGATCGTGCCTTTGGCACGTGCGAGCTGTAGTAAAGCGTCCCGATCTCTGAAGTTTAAGAATCTTGCTATCACTGTTCGTGGGGGTGCCCCTGGCACCGGCCTGCCAGATGGCATTCTGTGCGCTCTTTCAATGGAAAATAACTTGGAGAAGGAGTCTGGATCGAATAGGTCAGTGAGCATCTGTTCCAGAAACAGCTCCATGCAGGGGCCTTCCGCTTTCTCAGGAATACCGAGTATGCGCACATTATTGCACCTGGACCTGCCTTCTCCGTCTTCAATTCTGTCCTCCAACACCTTGATTTTGGATGTAACATGCTGAAGTTGTTGTCGCATGTTGTGAATCCCGTCTTCTGTGGTGGAGATGCGTTGTTCGGCCTCCCCGGTGCGCACCGTTAGCTTTTGGAGGTCGTGCCTAAGGAGGGATACATCCATACTTATTCCGTCCATCTTCTGTTCCATGGACGTGCGGGACTCCGCAATAGCGGCCATTACATCTTTCAGAGAGATTACATTGTCGGTCTCTGCTTCTTCTGCAGATAGCGAGTGGGGGTCAAGGGCCTGCGGCGGGGTTATGGTATATTGGTCCATTCTGCTCTGAGTGGGAGCCTTTTCGTTCCATCTTTCCCCATGCTTTCTGTTGTGCCTCGTAGATGCAGTACTTGCGTTGTGATCACCTGACTGAGGTTAACAAACGGTGTGTGCCTTGTCCGCTCGCTTCTTTATAGTCTGTAGGCATTCTGAACGAGATCCTACGCCTCAGTGTAGCGGGGGCTGGCTGTGCCCCACGTGTCCAGTCCGATACCAGTGAGCCTTGCTGCTTTGTCTGGATGCCTCCTGGATATACCTGCAATTCTAGCTGGGGGCTGTGTGTGATGGTGTCGCACTTTATGGAGGGGGGGTCGCCGCCCCCGGGCCCGGTGTCGCGCTGCTGGCCGGTCTGGAGATATGCGACCCGGGAGGCGCCCCGCCAAGTGCGCAGATCAGTGGCTGCCCAGCAAGGCCCGCCCGCTGCGTGTCCCTGGGTGCGAGGTGCTTCTTTATCTTGCCGTGGGCCCAGTGGTGTGCGGCTGTCGTGGATGTGAGGAGTGACGGGCAATGATGTGACTGCCTCTCCCCAGGAACGGTCTGCTGATCACCGGGGCAGGGACCAGGCCATGCGTGCTCAGGATGTTATGGCTGCGGCGCACCTCAGTCCGCGCAGCTGTAGTCCATGTGGGGCACCGTGCTCCTGTGGGCCCCCTCCGAAGGGTTGAAATTGTCTTTGTGCTGCGCCCCGGCCACCACGCAACGCAGGCGTTCGCCGCCGTCTACGCTCCTCCAAGCCCCCTCAATGTCCGGTAGTCGGCGGCCTACACCGCAACGCAGGCCTCCCGAAACAAAGCACTCGGCGCCGCAGCGCCACACCAAAGCGCACCGCAGGGGGGCCGCTAGCGGGCACTCGCCCACTCCTCTGCTCCCGAGCCCCGGACTGTCTCACTCTCTTCCCCAGGCCGCCACCGGGGGATCCTGCTGCTCGGCAGGGCAGGGGGCCCTCGATCTGCCTCCTCCGCCCGGGTGCTGGACTTTCCTCCTACGCTGGGGTCCGCCTCGGGACCCGGCTGCCAGGACCCAGAGCGCTGTACACAAGCGGGGTGTCCTGTGTTCCCGTCCTCTCGATCAGTCCGTCACAGGCTGCCTGCGGACCGGAGCGACGTTGGATCCTCCCCAAGAGCCGCGCTCCACCTCTGCCGCTGTTGGAAAGCTGGTGGCGGTCTGGGTCTCACCGCCGCGCAGCCTCGCTCTCCCGCTGTGGCGTGTTGATTACCGCGCGCAGGCAGTCATCTTTGGCGGGCTGATCGGCGCTCGCTCGGAGCGCTTCGTGCCCACAGCTCTGGGATTCGAGGAGCGATTTCTGCCGATTTTTGCACCAATTGTGCCCCAGGGTGTCCGGCACCAGTCAGAAACGTTTTGGGTCCAGTAGTGCTCAGGAAACAGGCGATTTGGTCAGGATGTTCGATGCGGTTGCGGGAGCTGGAAAGACTCACGTCCTTCGCATCTCGCTGCTGGCCACGCCCCCTCTCTACTCTCTTTTGAGTACGAGTGATGTATTTTTCCTTAGGTGTGCATCCATTTTAGTAAAGTCTGTGTTCTGCAGGTCCCTTTGTGGTAATACTAGGGCTGGCATGTTAATCAGTACTAGTGAACAAATCCCTCCCCGTTCTGGTGGCAACTTCATTTATGCTCTTGATCCACAGGCCCAGTAGTGGTCCATCAGGAGTGCTGTTCCTCCATTCATGCCTGATATGTCAGAAACGCGACCACACTTGGTGTTTTCTCCAACTTTTATTGTGCCTTTATTTCTGAAGCATAAGGAAGCATTCTTCAGGGGTAGTGTCTGCAATACCCAATCCTCTCCTCCCCCTCATTGTTGACCCTCGTTAACAACCTTGTGATCTTAGGCCATTGATCCTTGCATTCTTTTTCTGCATACACCACAACTGCTTCCGATTGTCCTAACAATGCCATTGCCTTGGACACGATCAGTCCATCCCTCAGGAGTAAGGACTGTTCCTTTGATTTGTAGTTGACCACTTTCCCAGCAGTCTCGTACTTTTTACTTTTTGATCCATGCATTATAACATCCGATTTTCCTCTTATCTGATTTCTGCTCGATTTGTTCCAGGGTGCTCATATTTTCTTATCCGGTTCATTGTCTCTTGCTTTGCTCTCGACTTCATCTCTTGTAAATGTTTGTCTTCCTTTGGTATGTTTCTTTATTCACCCATACTAGTGACGCTGTCTTGCCTTGGAATTGTCCTCTGGTTAGGCAGAGTGCAAGGTGCGTCAGGCAGTGTGCCTTTTTTACTGGTACATCTGTTGCTATGGATGTTTTAGATGCTCCATAGCATAGGGGATAAGGGACCATGCATAACAGCTTTCTGTGGATGTCTCTCTCCCCACCTGACTCATGTGCTTGTACCACATGTTATTGGCTTTTTGGGCTGCATCAGCAAAATATTAATTCATGTTTCGAAAATCGTTTGCTAGTTCTCTTTTGAGATGTTTGGATTGTTCACTAACTGTAAGGGTTTCGTGGGTGGTAATCTCATTTAGCATATGAACAGGGGTTGTTGGTTCATCTATTGATTTGGATACATGTACAATGCTAGTTTGTGTAATGCAATGAAAATGAACAAATAAACACCACAAAACGTAACACATTTAGTTATAAGCATTACTGTCATATCAACATGGTGTGAATAATCACGTTCACAAGGCTATCTATGACCTAACATCATGTATCTCATGGACCTAAATAAATGTCTGCAATCCAGGAGTGGTGTGCCGCCAACCACATCTGCCTTAATGCCAGTAAGACAGAGATCCTCCTCCTCTGTACTCCAGCACCTTCCTTTCCTGTTACGCTTTGGCTGGCCTCCCTTGGCCATCTTCCTGGTCCCACCTGTGAGGCTAAGAACCTTGGGGTCATCTTCGATTCCACGCTTTCCTTTTCTCCACACATCTCTTACATCTCTAAGAAGTCAAACTACCAACTGCACCTCCTCGGAGGCATTCTTCCTTTCCTCTTCTTCCCCCAGAAGCTCACTGTCTCCAGAGCTCTGGTTCTCTCTAGGCTGGACTACTGCAACAGCATCTTTCTAAATCTGCCTGCTACTACTCTCCGCCCTCTGCAACTCATCCAGAACAGGACTGCAAGACATGTCCTTTGCCTCAAGCACAGGGATCGGAACTCTCCAGCCCTGAAATCTCTTAATTGGCTCCCAGTGGCTGCAAGGATTAAGTTCAAGACCCTCTGCATTGTCTGCAAGGCCTTATGGGGCCTAGGCCTGCAATACCTTCAACTCTTCCAATCGGAAATACCTTCCTACTCAAGGTCTTCACTCCTCCAACTCCCTCATGGTCAGTCGCTTCTCCAAGCAACAAATTGGTGGTAGATCTTTCTTCGGCTGGGGCCTCCCTCTGGAACTGCCTCCCTGCCTCTCTGAAACTTGAGGAGAACCATCTTCGCTTCCGGAAGCACCTCAAGACCTTCCTTTTTGCTTCTGCCTTCTTTCTTCCTCTCCCCTGCTGATCTCAGTCTGTTTCTGCATTGGGCACCTGGCTTCCCTCTGAATTCGGGCCAAGATCCCTGACCACCCAGCTGCATACCCACACTGCCTCCTGGCAACCCTTGCACTTGGGTCTATCTCTGCAACCCTACAGTCCCCTTACCTGCACTTATTAGACACAGCGTTGTCTGCGCTTAATTCTTGCACTTGCCACCTTCTGGCCGCACTACCTGTTGTTGCTTTGATCACATGTTCAGCACTTTCCACTCCTCCCCTGCCCCTTGCACTTCCCTCCTTCCCTCTCCCTTCATTTGCGTGTTCTCAATGACACGGGCCTAGTTAGATCATTGTTTTGTCTTCCCTTGTACCCCTCCCTTGCCTCGTCGTGCTTGAAACACTTGTGTATGGGCGCGCTATAAATAAAATATGCTATCAATCTCATTGTCCAATGTTTGCCTTGCTTTTGTTTAATTTAAAACAAGCTAACATCTGTAGGAAATCTGCAATAAAATGGCAATCGGGATCCTTTCAGCAATAAAACAGTTTTTTTAGTATTTGCTAACGAGGCTAGGAATAGGATTTCTTCTCCTGATCTCGGGATATGTTTCCATAATATACGCAAACATAAGACAATAGCGTTTGTCTTGGCAACATCAAAATACTTTATCTTGTTTTACTTCCTATTTCCTTTAAAGACCTGGTTGCCTACAAGAATAATTGTAAAAATTGTATGGATTTCAATGAAGCGTCTCTCAAAAAGGAAATGTCTTTTTGGATCTGTCAAACGTTTAACAATCGACTCTCTCGTCAGGTACTTATTCCTTAAAATGAGATACGAATTTATGAAATATAAGAAAACCTCAAGAAAGACAGTTTGTAAAAACAGCATTAGTTCTATATATGTGTACTGTTTTATGGCTTTTTTAAGAATGCACTTCCTGTATGATCATCCATATTATCTCTGTAAAAGTGTTTGGGAAGAGTACAACAAAGTTTTCTATTTTGTAACACAAGGTTTTATTGTTTATTATTGGTTTTCTTCTAACGATTGCTGTCTTCTCCTGGTTTCTGCTCTTGTCTGGACTCTAGTTGTCTCTTCTTCCTCCTCAATTTTAATCGCTTTCAGCAGGGAGGCCTCTCATTTATACGGTTTAACAGCTGTCAAATTAAGCCAAGCTCGTCTTTCTTGAACTTTTAATGCTGTGGGTGTAGTTCTCGCCACAATGTAGGGACCCTCGTAACGAGGCGTGCACCCCTTCCTTTTGAAACATTTAATTAAAATCCTATCTCCTGGATATAGTGCAGGTGGTTGGAGCAAAGTGTTTGTCGCTTTGTCGGTTGTCTTCCTCATTCTTCTTCGATCCCCCATGCCCTCTTAGACCGGACGCGAAGCTGTTGAGACATAAACAAAACACTCAGTCATAGACGTCAGGTAATTATGCATTTCATCACTTAAAACTTCATACATACTGTGACCATCAGTTTGGGCTCAAGTAGGGGGAGCAAGTGGCATGTTCATATGGCGTCCCGTCACCAGCACATGAGGAGTCAGGTGATGGTCTGTGCTGGGCTGGTTTATGTTATGTTGTTACAATTTATAAAGCACACGGTCGCCCAAAGGCATCATGGCGCTCGAAAGGAAGCTGCTCGGTCGGGGAAAAACCAATGGAGAGAACGGAAATTAAAACAAGTACGTTTTCAAAGCTCTTCTAAAACCAAGGTGGTCCGCAGTGACTTTAAGTAGCGGGGGGAGGCTGTTCCACAGTTTGGGAGCGGCAATAGAGAACGTTCTGCTGCCAAGCCTTTCCCGATTAGCTCTAGGAACAGTCAAACGGTTAGAGGTTGCGGAGCGGAGGTCCCGATCCGGTATGTATCTCATAAATTTACACTGTAAAAATTCGGCACCCTGAAGCTTTCACAAGGCGAAGGCTAAGGGTAGGCAATGGTTCCATCCCTTCTTTAGAGTAGCCTTTAATTTGGCTATCCTCTCTTTGAGCAGTCTGAGGCGTTTGCAGATACCTTTCGCCTGTGGGTGGTAAGCGGATGAGAATTTGTTTTTTATACCCAATAGGATCAAATACTACATTTACAAAATAGGGGCCATTATCTGATTGAGGGATTTCACACACTCCTCATCTCGGGAAGACCTCGCGTACGAGGAACTTTGCTGCACATAAAGCATCAGATGAGTGCATGGACCGGCTTTGAACCATTGTGAAAAAGGACATACGACTACCAGCATATACCTGTAGCAGTTGCATGTTTGAAGCATATCTACATAATCGATATGCAGATGCTGGAATGGTCCTGTAGGACGTGGTATTGCTCCTCACACTGTTTGCAATGTATGTCCTGCAGTGTATTGCTGGCATACTAAACAATTTACAACAAATGCTGCTATATGTCCAGCCAGATTGGGCACAAACTAGGATTCTGAAATGGAAACTGCCAGACACTCTTGCGTCACATGGGCAGGAAAATGTAACTGAGTCAATGAAACTTCAAGCAATGTAAGTGGCATAACTGGCTTTCTGGTACTATCCTGTCGCCACAGAGCATCCACGGGGGAAAGAGCACTACGTGTCCATAGCTCCTACTCTTCTGTAGGAGATCGTCCTTGTAATTCAATATTCGAGGGGATTGGGTCCTCTGACGTATTCCATATCTATGACATGTAATCACCACAGCTGTGCTGCTTCGGAAACTTTTTCTGCGTCTTGCGTCGATGCGCCGTCGTCAAGGACCTCCTCCGACGTCATCCGATGTGATAAGTAGGACGCACGACGCCCGTAGCCTCAGTTCCGTTTTTTCTGCGAACGTTTTGCTTCGTGAAGCTCGGTTAACGCCTCGACTCTTTGGAGCTCTGTTCTTCTCGGTTCTTCGAACCTGTTCGTTTTTGTGAAAATCCTTTGTGTGAAGATGTCTTCTACTTCGTCTTCGACCCCGCGTCCGGGCTTCAAGAAGTGCGGGGAGTGTGGGTCCAAGATGTCGGTGACGGACTCGCACGACGCCTGCCTCTGGTGCCTCGGGGAGGCCCACGACACGGATGACTGTATCGACTGCCAGTCGCTCACGTCCAAAGCCTTACGCGAACGTAAGAAGTTGTCGGTAGGTCGGGTGTCCAAGCCCCGGAAGTCGAAGTGTGCAGGGCTTTCGACGGATGATTCGAGAGGTGACGCTCTGCGTCATCGTCATAAGTCTCGTGGGTCTCCTTCTAGGAGTCGGTCTCGCCACTCCTCAGCCTCTTCGAGGCATTCTCAGAAGCGCTGACACCGGTCGTCTTCCAGGTCCTCTTCGGAGGACTCTGCCCAGCACGTCGCTTACCCCAGCAGCCGTGCGACGCCAGAGGAATGGGCTTCCTTCGGGAAGAAAATGCTGGCGATTCTCGAGTCGCAGGGTACTAAGCCATCCGCGCCCCCGAGTGGGGTCGGTCGCGAGAGGTCGAGAGACACCGCTCGCAAGAGTGGTCGGCACGAGTCACGGGAGAGGTCCCGTTCGGACAATGAGACTCGTTCTCGACGTACCCGTTCCAGGTCCCGGTCCTCGACGTGTTCGAGACCGTGTGCACCTGTGAGGTCTTCGAGGAAGACATCGACGTCTGAGGCGTCAAGGGCGTCGCAGGCTTTCTCGAGGCTCCGGCTCCGAGGAAGCCGTCGACGCTCAGGTCGTCGAAGGACACGCTCGGGGCTCCGGCTTCGAGGGCTGTGTCGACGCCGCCGATGCTGGCGGCGCTGCATCTGACGTCGACGCCGATTTCCTCGACGCCGATGCCTGTTCTCTCGACGCCGGCGCCGATTCGCTCGACGCCATCGACGCCTTTCGTGTCGGAGGTACCCCGTGGCACGGGGGAACCCCCTAGGAAGGCTCTGGTTAAGAGCAAGCACTCTCGGGTGCCTTCTTTTCACCACCTGGAATATATTTCAGAGGCGGATGAGGATTCTGATGGCCTGGTTCCTAGTCAGGTTCCAGATGAAATTGTCTCGGGCCATAGTCAGTTTGACGATTTGAGGCAGTCACTGCATGATGCCAGTGGACTGGACACCTCTCCGGAGGTGAAGTTTTGTAGGCCTGAGCCCGGCTCTCATGCCGATTCCTCGTACTGGCGCCTTATGGCTAGGGTTTCTGAGTACTTGGGATGGTCTGCTCCCCCAGGGGAGTTTGTGCAGGATGATCTAACGGACATCCTTGATGTTGGTCCCCCAACTGACCCGGTACTGCCGTTCCATATGGCTTTACAGAGAAGGGTGGCGGCGGCTTGGACTGCTCCGGAGAGTCTCCCGGCGGTGGGCAGATCTTTGTCGCGAAAATACCGTCCAGCCAGTAGCGACCCCTGCTACTTGACCAGGCACCCCACTCCGGAGAGTTTGATGGTGCAGGCGGCCACGGCCCCGGCAAAGCAGGCGTCGTACCCTACCACCCCTCCTGATAGGGACGACAAACGTTTTGATGGCTGGACGAAGAAAGTGTTTTCTTCTGGTGGTATGGCGCTTCAGGCGGCCAACTCCATTTATGCCTTGTCTCGTTTCACACACACTCTGTGGATTGTGTTGCGTTAGCGGCTGAACATATTCCCGAAGGGGACGAAAGGGATGGTTTCCTTGCTATGGTCCAGGATGGTAAGGATGCCATGTGTGAGTCCGTTCAGTCAGGTTTGGATTTAGCTGAATGCGTCAGTAGGTCCATGGCGGTGAGCACCGTGATACGCAGGTTTGCGTGGTTGTGGAAGTCGGGGTTTGCTCCTGATGTGCAGTCCCGGCTCCTTAACATGCCCTTTGACGGTGAACACCTGTTTGGCAGCAAGGCTGACGAGAGCCTTGAGAGGTTGCAGACCTCAAAAGCTGCAGCGAAATCGTTGGGCGCTGCAGTTTGCCAGCCTCTGCCTTTTCGTCCTAGGGGACAGCAGTGGAGGCGTGGTCCTTTCGCTATTACTCGTCCTTCAGTAAAGCGAGAGGAGCTGGCAGTCAAAGAGGCCAACGCAGGGGTACCAGAGGTGGACGACAGGGTACCCGTGGTGCCAAGGCTGCTCGGGCAGTTGCCTCTTTGCCCTCAGGTAACGCCGCAGCCGCTCCCACTCAGTCATGAGGCCATGTCCCATGGTTCGCCGGTTGGGGGAAGGCTGACGCAGCATCTTGTAGGGTGGCAAGCCATTACTTCAGATGTGTGGGTTCTGGTGATCATAACCCACGGCTACTGTCTTCCCTTTCGTCACAGGCCTCGCAACAATCCACTGGGGAACCTCTCTTTGTAGAGTCCGGATCCGCTCCTTGCGGAGGAAATTCAAGCCCTGCTGGAGAAAGGCGCCATAGAACTTGTGCCTGTAGCGAAGAAGAACAAGGGATGGTATTCCCCTTATTTTTTTATTTCGAAGAAAGACGGGGGATTGAGACCCATCATGGACTTGCGCGATTTGAACAAACTCCTCAGGAAGGACAAGTTCAAGATGGTTACTCTCTCTCAAGTCCTCCAGGCCCTTCAGCTTCAGGACTGGTTGGTGTCATTCGACCTCAAGGAGGCTTACTTCCATGTGCCGATCCATCCCAAGCACAAGAAGTACCTGAGGTTCGCGGTTGGCGACTCGCACTTTCAGTTTTGGGTCCTGCCGTTCGGATTGACCTCCGCCCGAGGGTTTTCACCAAGCTCATGGTGGTGGTGGCAGCGCATCTCAGGCAAGGGGGGATTCACGTCTACCCCTACCTGGACGATTGGTTGATCAGGGGGAGCTCTCCCGAGCAAGTCCTGGATCATCTGTCCGTCACCTGCCACTCCCTTCACAGGCTGTGCTTCTCCCTCAATTTAAAGAAGTCCCATTTGACGCCAACACAGCGGCTCCAGTACATCGGAGCAGTGCTCGACACTTCCCTGGGGCAGTGTTTTCCTCCCCAGGTGACGGCTCTTCACATTCAGCAGATGGTGCACAAGTTTCAGCATGCCCAGACGCTCCCAGCGTTCGAGTTCTTGAGGTTGCTCGGCTTCATGGCATCCTGCATTCTTCTGGTGCCAGAGGCTCGCCTGCGGATGAGATCTTTGCAGTGGGCACTCAAGACGCAATGGTCGCAGTCCTCCGGCAGGATGTCGGACCCGGTTCACCCGGGACCTTCTGTGGTGGGCCGTCGAAGGCAACTTGATGAAGGGGGCTCCATTTTGGCTTCCCTGGCCGGAGGTGACGATCGTGACGGATGCATCCCTCACGGGATGGGGAGCTCATGCCAACGGGCTGACAGTCAGCGGTCGTTGGTCTCCGTCGGAGTCCAGACTCCATATCAATCTGTTGGAGCTGAGGGCCGTCAGGCTAGCCCGGAAGGCTTTTCTGCCGACTGTGCGAGGAAAGAGTGTCCTGATCCTGACGGACAACACAGTGGCCATGCACTACCTCAACAAAAAGGGGGGGGGCAGGGTCACTTCCTCTGTGCAGGGAGGCGATGCAGCTCGAGTTCTGGGCCATCCAGCAGGAAGTTTCGATCTATGCAGTTCATCTGGCCGGAGACCAAAACGTGACGGCGGACGCTCTGAGCAGGCAGAGCGCGATCTCTCACGAGTGGGAGTTGGCTCAGGAGATTCTCCTGGAGATCTTCACCCTTTGGGGGACCCCTCAAGTGGATCTCTTCGCCTCCAGTGTCAACCGGAAGTGTGAAAGGTTTTGCTCGCAGGAATTTCCTCCAAAAGGAGCCTTAGGAGATGCGTTCGTGGTGGAGTGGTCATTCCCGCTGCTGTACGCGTTTCCTCCAGTCCCCGTCATCCCGCAAGTGCTGCGGAGGTTACGGAAGTTCGGTTCCCGGATGATCCTCATTGCTCCGGCGTGGGCTCGGAGGACGTGGTACCCGGACCTTCTCGACTTGTCCATCTGCCCCCCACGTCGTCTTCCCTACCGAGACGATCTGCTCTCACGGGAGGGGGGTCAGGTTCTCCATCCAGAGGTCAGATCCCACAACCTTCACACTTGGCTTCTGAAAGATTGAGGTATAAGGTTTGGGACCTCCCTGAAGACGTGATGGAGGTGTTGCTTTTGGCCCGAAGGCCAGCAACAAAGTCTCTGTATCGTTGCCGTTGGCGTAAGTTCTGCGACTGGTGCAGAGTTCAGAATGTGGATCCTTTTGCATGTGACAACCCCATGGTTCTGTCCTTTTTACTTTCTTTGGCCCACAGGGGCTTGCAAGTGGGTACCATTAAAGGTTACCTGGCGGCGCTGTCCATCTTTAAGCGCTCGTCTGAAGAGTGTTCTTACTTTAAAATCCCTTTAATTTCACAGTTTCTGAAAGGACTCACTAATGTGTTCCCTCCGTCACCTTTCCTGGTGCTCGGTTGGGATTTAAACCTTGTTCTTAAGTTTCTTATGGGTGCTCCGTTTGAGCCTTTACATTCTTGCCCTTTGAGGCTGTTAACTCTGAAAACTGTGTTTTTAGTTGCGGTTACTTCCGCTCGCAGAGTGCGTGAGTTACAGGCACTTTCAGTTAAGCCACCCTTCACTGTATTTCACAAGGACAGGGTTGTCCTTAGAGTTAGTCCTTCTTTTCTTCCGAAGGTAGTGACGGCATTTCATTTGGCCCAGAAGGTTGTTCTTCCGGCATTCTATCCTCCTCCGCATCCTGGTAAGGAAGAGGAGAGGCTCCATATGCTTGATCCTAGGAGAGCTTTAAGCTTTTATGTTTCACGCATGTCCCGGGTCAGAGTGGACGATCAACTCTTTATTGGTTACGCTGGAAAGCGTTTGGGGCAAGCTGTGACGAAACAGACTTTGTCTCGCTGGATTATTTTGGCCATCTCGGAGTGTTACCGCTTGGCGGGTAAGGACCCACGGCTGGCTTGCGGGCCCATTCTACCAGGGGTATGGCTGCATCTACTGCCCTGCAGAGGGGTGTTCCTATTCGCAACATCTGTGATGCAGCCACCTGAGCTTCAGTACATACATTTGTACGTCACTATTCCCTCGATTCCATCCGAGGACAGGATCTGCCCTTTGGCAAGGCGGTCCTTTGCTCTGCTATTTGATTGGCTATTCTAAATTTTGATTCTAAATTCTTTCCCTCCTCCTTGCTCTGGTACTGCTTTGGGAGTCTGTCATAGATATGGAATACGTCGGAGGACCAAATCCCCTCGAAGAACAAGTTACTTTCTTACCTGGTAACGTTCTTTCGATGGGATGGTCTGACGACGTATTCCATATCGCTCCCGCCCTGCCTTCCCGGCTGCAGAATTTCTTTTGCGATTGCAGCTTACGTTCCGCAAGGCTTTGTGTCTGACTGGCAGTTGACTAGTGTCACACGTTC
This sequence comes from Ambystoma mexicanum, assembly GCF_040938575.1. NCBI lineage: Eukaryota > Metazoa > Chordata > Amphibia > Caudata > Ambystomatidae > Ambystoma > Ambystoma mexicanum. Next base: position 877,957,651 of record NC_090924.1, on the reverse strand, counting down.
TGGGGGAAAAAACTACAACTGAGGCTACGGGCGTCGTGCGTCCTACTTATCACATCGGATGACGTCGGACGTCGGAGGAGGTCCTCGACGACGGCGCATCGACTTCATCGACGCAGGACGCAGACGCCGAAAAAAGTTTCCGAAGCAGCACAGCTGTGGTGATTACATGTCATAGATATGGAATACGTCGTCGGACCATCCCATCAAAAGAACGTTAGCAGGTAAGAAAGTAACTTGTTCATCTTGGCTATAGAGCGCATTAAACCCCTCCTGCACAACCATGTTTCGTGAGGTTTGAACATATTTATTGGGCGCTGTCTCAAATTCAGTTATCTCTGAGAAATATGCTGCCTTTTTTTACTTCCCTCTGCAGCAATGTTACTGTGAGAAATTAAATGTACACCTTTCCTTCACCATGGCAATGGCTGATGGTATCTGTAGTGCGTCTGAGTCTGTCCAATAGCAGAGCATGTTGCACTGGTGTGCTGTCTGCTCGCAGAAAACCACACCTCTTCCATCGGGAGAGTCCTTAATGTAATGTTGACGTCACGTAGTCGGAGTCTGAATGCACTGTGATTTCATCCTTATGTGCTTCAAGTGCTATGATGAGCACTACTAATTATGCTGTTTGCACTGAAGACGTGGATGTAATCGAGCGCTTCTCACTACTTCAAAATCATCAATACGATTTGCTTTAACTACTGTCGTCCCAACATATTTTTCTCATGTGCTCTGGTAAATTGATGCTGAACCATCAATGAAGAGAATTTCTCCCCCCTAAAGGCGTTTTCCTTTACTTGCAGTATTTCATTATACTGCTCTGCGTATTTTGTGCAGTCATGCACGTCCTCTCCTTCTTGTACTAGTTCCACTATGAACGTTGATGGATTCACTACTTTACATCTAACGATTTTGATTGCTGGTGTGGAAATGATTACTTCATAGCCAGATGCTCTTTGAGTAGTCCAAGTGCTTCTGGGTTTCCCAAGAATGGCAAACAGGGCATGCTCCACACATAACGTGACTGGACATCCCATCAACATTTTGGAAGATTGATGTATTGTGAACGCTTCAGCCGTTAAAACGTGTTAGCAAGGGTAATGGCCTAGCATTTCTGATCTTCTGGAAGCGAAGGATACAAATTTAAGGTAGATAAACACTTTGTCCTGCTTGAAACATAGAACGTTACCCCTTCTGGGTGGAAAAAACCTCATTATTTTCCTCTAATGCTTTAACATCAGACCTGCCGAAACGGCCAATCAAAAATTGATTGTCCTATAAGGTTTCCCCTCTGTAAAGAGAGATACCAGAAAGTACCACCTCTACTGGAGCAGCAGAAAAGGAACAGAGATCCCTCTCCATGCACAAGTCCACCCAGCGCGCCCACTCAGATGAATAGGAAACTTGAGTGGATCTAGCCCAAGAGTTCCTGATGACCTGACAAGCGTCTCCAAAAAGGCCCAGAATGACCAGGACTTGCAGAAATCTTCCATGCCATGAACTGTAGTTGCCCCTGCATGACCAATTCGTGACACCTGCCCCCCAGATCTGTGATTAACAGTGGGAAGGACAGGAGGAGCCTGGGGATGTCCACCTAGAGTTCCAAAAGGGTTGGAAACCATATGGAAACCATATATGGGTTGGCCAAAGAGGGGTCACAAGAACCAAGGACCCTGCTGGTCTGCGCACCTGGAATAGAACCCTCTGAATGAGGGAGAACGGGGGGAAAGGCGTACCCTTGAAGGTGACCCCATTCCTGAAGGAAAGATTCTGTTGCCACAGCATCCAGATTCGGACGCCAACTGAAGAAACAACAGACCTGGCAGTTGAGGCGAAAGACGAGCAGATCCCTGAGAAAAAGACCCCAAACCTGTGACAGGCGTGCAAACACTTCACTGTTCAGCTTCCAATCCCTGCTGTCCCAAAGGAACCTGGAGTTCCAATCTGCCACTGTGGTGGAGAGGCCTGGCAGATATTCCGCATGTAACATAATCCCGCGATTGAGGCAGAAATGCCAGAACTCTCACCCTATGTCCGCTAATCCCTTGGATCGAGTGCCCCCAATTTGTTGATGTAGCGGACCGCTGACACATTGTCCATTCACGAAAGGATGCAACTATTCACCTTGTCGTTGGCGAAATTCTTCACTGCAAAGGACCCCACCAAGAGTTAGAGACAGTTGATATGAAGAGATTGCTCTACAGCGGACCACTTTTCCCCCATAGAAACCTCTTGCTTTCACGCTCCCCAACCGGTCAGACTGGCTTACGACTCTAACACCATGTCTGGAGCAAAGCCAAATATAACGTACCCGTTCCATGCTTGCATTTGCTGCAGCCACCAATGAAGCTCTGCCATTGCGTTTTGTAACAGACGCACTGCCTGAGACTACTGAGCCCCTGACTGAAGATGCATAGTTTCTAGCCTCGGAAGAGCCCTTTAATGGAGCGGGGCTGGAAAGATGGCTTGAATGGATGCCAATAGCATACCTATGACCCTGGCAAGAAGTCGAAGCGACGATATGATATGATAGGTTATTTATAACGCGCTTAATACACAGAGGTTTCCAAGCGCGGACCCGGGGATCGAACCTGTGTTGCTCCGTGTCGTCTTGCTTCTAAGGCAAGCACGTTGCCGCTGAGCTATCCTCCTGAATACCCCTTTGTTTAGCACAGACTTGATCTGGAATCGAATTCCCTGCATCCTCTTCTGTTGCAACCGGAGTTGGCAATGCTGAGAATCTATAATGAAGCCCAGAAACTGCACACATTGTGTAGACACAAGGATAGACTTTTCCTGATCGATTACAAAGGTGAGATCCTGAAGGAGGGACACTGTCAACCGAAGCGGGGCGAGAAGGTGCTCTCCTCCTGCGCTAGAATGAGTATGTCGTCAAGGTAAATGATTATCCTTATGCCAAGGGGCTGAGGAGAGGCCGAACGGGAGGGGCGTCAACTGCAAAAACCGATCATGCCACTGAAATTGCAGATACTACTGATTAGGGGGCAAAACTGGCAACACCAAATACGCATCCTTCAAAAAAAAATGAAACGGAGAAAAGGGGAATCTGCCATTGCTGCGGGCAATACGGCTCCCATCTGAATGAGATCACGCACCTCTGCATCTATGCAGGCTTGCCTCTCCTGACTGAACACCAGCGGACGAGGTCGCACTACTTAAAAGGGGACAACTAAGTGGAACCCCTGCACTGTCTCCAGCACCCACTAGTCTGCCGTGATGTGGGCCGACTTGTGTGCAAAATGCTCTAATCTCCAAGCTCTCCCTGGGAAGAAACACCTATGCTCACCTGAAGCGACCAGTGCACGCCCTGCTTCTCTGTAGGAGCGGCCTCTCCATTGAGTCGCTACTGCGGAAAGGTTTTGGCACCGCCTCTGGAGCTAAATCCGGGAACGCCCTCCTCTAGGCGCAAACTGTGTGCGGCGGGAAGAGACCCGGAACGGATGGCAGACGGTGCGGGCCCTGCCTCTTCCGGCTTTGACAAAACCACCCGGGGGTGAGGGCTTTTTTGATGTAAGACTGCGCTTTATCTAAAGCCGTGAACGTGTGCACAAATGAAGAGCCCTCCTTGACAAATCTCTTTCTGAAGAGCAACCACGGGGACTTAGGCCCTGCCTCTCCCGGAGCCATGTCAGCCAGTTTTGGATCCAAACGCATTCGTAAAGCTTTGCGCCCATCCAATGACAGAGCAGAGTTGGCGTTGCCAATCAGGCACACAGAACATTGGACCCAGCCCCTGAGTATATTGACATCTAGTGGGGCATCATGAACTGGGCTCTCCTGAAGCATATCGAAAACCTGAGCAAGGGGGCCCCAACACGTCCAAAGGTTTGTCCTGGTGGGACCTCATGGCTTTGCCTATTCTCTTCCCAGGGTCTTTACCCTTTTTTGACAGAAAAACAACCATAAAATGGTCAATCTTAGGGGTCGCTGCCACCTTATCAGGAAGGGAAGGGCGCAGGCACTCTGCTCTTAGCTTATTATGCGCCTCTTTCCGCATGGGTTTCCTCACCCAATGTTGTATGAAGGAGGACACAGCATCCCGATGGATGTCATCGGGATTAAAGAACGGCTCCCCCAACATATCCTGGAGCACTTTTCTTCCCTTCCTGGGATACCTCCTTCTTTACCTTCTTCCTCTGAGGAGGGGAATCTGAATCCTCAGAAGACTAGGAGGATTTGGAGGAAGAAGCCACAGGGGAACCCCTAGCACTGCTCCTATGCCTTTTCCTGGCCTGAGACCCTGTCTCTACATGCTTAGCCTTTTGTGATCACTTGCGAGGTCTAGGACCCTCCGCTGCCACCTCAGACGGCCAGCAGGACCCTTATCATGAAAATCACCTATGCCCTTCGCCAAGCGATCAATGGCACCAGCTAATGTATTGTAAAGATCCCATAATGCATTACTGTTTCTTGGACCACCCTCCGAAGGTGTTTATCACCCCCTTCCAACCTGCGTCTTGAAGACCCTTGTTTAGCTGGGACGCCATTCCCATCTGAGAAACTACCCTGACTAATAATGATGCACCCTTCATTTACCCCTGCCTGCAGCTCCTTCCTCTAGTAGCTGACATAGTTTCTTTCAAAGTCTACCAGTTATAAAAGAAACAGATGGCCAAGGGTGGGGAGAAGGGGAACAGATTTGGATACACCCACAGTCGGTCCCAACCTCAAGCAGAGGTTACTCTTCACTCCAGCTGCCTGTAAAGCACCACACAGGTGAGAGCATAAAGGCAGAGCAGGCCACAACTATAACACCTTTAAGGAGCCTCTCACACGTTGTGTAACCGGGCAGGCTTCTTTTCGACCAAGTCGGAACAACCTGCGTGTTTGCAGAAATAAAGTCGCACTTCACAGTGCTTGCAGTGAAACAATGAAGCTTCCCTCAGAAGGAACAGTCGCAATATGGCACACTTATGCCTGCAGCGTGCTCCTTAAGCAAACCCCTCCTGCGGGGATAGTTTGGCAAGGCGATGGAAACAAAGTTTCCTTGCCTGCCCCTGCACACGTCCTCACCGTGCACGAAACTGACAAACAGCCTGTGAGGCTGAGAAGGCTTCCCGGGCTCACTTTGACAAACTTAAAACCACTTGCTTGTAGTAAAACACACACATGGAGGAAAATGAATGCAGCGAAAGTGAAAGCGCTGCAGAATAAAGTTTGAACACTACACGCTTACCCACAGCACAATGCAAGTTACACTGACGGTCATCAACTATGAACACTTATGTAAATGTCTTGTTATATACAGTAAACCTTAACAGTAAGCCTTAACAATAAACCTATATAAATGGCACAGAGCTCGACAGTAGAAAGGGAACACTTGTCTGCTGGTCGAGCAGCAGAGAAGAGGATGAGACTAGTGCTATGGACCCTTATAGGGGGGGGAGACACTGATTGGCTGATATACCGGGCCTGCCATCTTGGGGCTTGTGTGATTTTTCTGTTCATGTAATACTGTTTTTAACAATGTTTCTGGTGTTTTGTTAACATATTTCAATCTTTGCTGCTGGTTGAAAGTAAAGAAGTTGTAATGCACAATAGGAAGCCTCTTGTCTCGACATAGAATTCAATTTAGACAGGAATGTATAAAAATACAGTATTTATTCTAGGCCATATACGTGCACCAAAAATTGAAACAAGCAGATGATCATATCGCACAACACTCAATAATAAACATATATAAAGTCACCATATGCAGTAAAATGGACAAACAGGTTTCCCGGGGTCTATATATTGATGTGCACAGTCATTTGAATCCATTTCCCTTTATTAATCATTAAGTTCAGTTTTTAAATCACCACAACATTTACTTTTACTTTAACATACTCATCTACAGACTAGCTAATCATTAATTCCATGGGTTTTAAACCCGTTGTAATTCATCATAGGTGACTTCTGATTGAATCGCAATTGATATTGATATATTGATTACAATACTCCATGACATTTATTGCAATATCCCTATCCTTTTTGGGAAGTTACCTATGCTGTTGGTGTATTAAAGGTGAGAACCCAGCCTGACACTATACATGTTGAACATTTTTCCCTTCATTATCACACGATAAGTGGCAGCCATTTTGGAAACGGCCGAGAACCAGTCGGTAGAGGGAACAGACACGAGTGGTTGCAGAGGTTAGGTAAGACAACCTTAGTTATATGCTAAAGGATTGGATCCTGTGGATGAGGTAGACTGAGCAGAATCTTTGAATTTGTTTTACACCAACAGGTACGCAGGTGCTACCTAGTGTAGGATCAATCTGTCTCTGGGAGCCACCACTTCTTACAGAACAACATAAACAGTACCCTGACTAGGGTAAGACATTGGTATAGACACCCTAATCACTGTACTCAGATTATATATACTATTGTATATACTTATTATTTCTCCACTTCTTAATGCAATAATCGTACCAGTAGTCCTAACGGATATGGTTTGATCTGTTATCCCCGTATAGAACCGGCTACCCAGAAGGGAGGACGTTTCCCCTCCCTTGTTTTTGTTGGAAGAAAGAAGGAAGCCACGGCTGTATGACCAGACATCCTCTTTTTGGAGGTGAGGACAATAGAGTTAGGACTTTGTTAAGGATAAAAGACTACATTAGATAAAATACTTGACATACCTTGTTTTAATTATTAGGTATTGATTGACTTTTCGGATACCATTGAAAGCCTCAACATTTGTTTAAACACAGTACACACAGCTTGGACTGTGCAAGCCAGATTGACACCAGGTGAATGCTAAAGCAAAAAATCATGACGGCTAATGACTTCTTGATGTTATTATAAATGTTTTACACAGATTAGCTCACTAAATGAGTTTCTCCAGCATGGGGTCTGGCATGGATTCACATGCTCATGAATATTCCCCGTCGTCAGGCTGGGAATCCTCGGTAAAGAAAAAAAAACCAGTATCAGTTTCGTTTCTGATCTGTCTTTCGTAGTAATAACCAATCACTGGTCTCTGCGTCATACTGACCACAGCCAATGACTGCCCTCTACCTAAGCACCGCCTCTGGCAGCCATCTTCAGATTTTTACCGCACGTTCATGTGTTGGGATCCTCGTGCTATTGCTCTCGAGCGTTAGTGCTATTTTTTCACGTTTTTTCTCAAAAACTTTGGTTTTTTCGGTCAAAAGAGCCTCAAGCTCCACCGACTCTCCATCCGATCAACGGGGACCCGTGTCAGATTCGTCTGCGCCCCTCAAGGGTGAAGAATTCGTCGAGCTACGCTTTTGGAGGACTCCAGAAGCTTCTCGGGCCCGGACATGGCCCAGGAGAAGGGAAGCTCGACGCCCGGAAAGCTGTTCAGGGTCTGCCCTGGATGCCAGCTGCAGAACGTCTTTAAGGAGGACGAACACTCCTTTTGTCTCTACTGCTTACATGAGGACAAGACGCACGTGGAGAAGGACTGTGCGTTTTGCGGCAATATGTCGGAGCGGACCATGAAGGACCGCCATCAACGTCTCGCCAACTGGCTGGAAGGGAAGAGCCCGTCAGGCGAGAAGAAGAGGAAGAAATCCGAGCGGTCTTCTAAGACCTTTGAGGACGCCCCGGCGATGGGGGTCCAACACAAGGCCAAGCACGCGAGTCCGCTGGCACCGGGAGCGCCGAACGGTCGGGCTCTACGGGCGCCAGGCAGGGCGCACCCTCCCCGGGACCTTCAGCCACGAGCCAACGCTCTGGGTCGGGTAAGAGGAAGGGCGAGCACCCGGCGAAGCTCCTGGAGAGGCCCCGGTCGAGCTCGAAGGCCCCATCGGAGGGGGAGCGAGGCAGTGTCCCCCCCTCAAGGATAAGGCGGTGAGCGCACCTAAGGTGGTGAAGGCCTTAATCCATCCGGCCAAGCCCTCTATCGAAGCTGTCACGGCGGCCCTGGCTCAGCCTGCGGAGGCTACACCAGTGGTGGCGACCTCGGGGCTCAGAGTCTCCCTGCCACCTCGGAGGGAGTCCTCTTTTGTACCCATCGATAGGACCCCCGTGAAATCCCCGGCGGGGAAGAAAAAGGGGGGGCAGGGCGTCGTCGTAGATTCGGCTTCAACCTCGGAGGAAGAGCTGATCGAGGTCTTAAGCCAGGGCCTTGGCGTGGAAGAAGACCGGCCCGTCGGGATGGATCCCGACGCAGGTGACGACGACATCGTCGAGGGTGCCGACGGGGCCCCTGATCGCCCGTCGGATTCCCCTCTGCCAGCGCCGCAAGACAACTCAGCTGCCATTTTGTTGGCTATACAGTCCTTATGCTCAGAGATAAGGACGAGACTACCGTTGCCGACGGAGGAACCTCTCCCATCGGGGGATCCTGAACCGGGACCTTCTGGTGTTCCCCCGCCCAAGAAAAGAAGGATTCACCCTCCACCTCCTTTTCAGCCATCGCGCCCCGTCCAGCCCTCCTCCCCGTCCACCCGAGGGGATGATACGGGGACTGACACGGCAGCGACGGGCACGGACGACGAGGTATACGACGAGGATCTACCGTCGTCACCTCCCACCAGGGCTTCTCCGCCCGACGAGATTGGATCGTTCCACTCCATGATCGCCAGGGCATCCAAGCTTTTCCAACTCTGCCCTGAGGAGAAGAAAAAGGAAGGATTCCTTTATCAACGGCGCGAGGCCAAGAGGAAGACGGTCCTCGCGGTGCCTCTACTGGACGACATTTGGGATGAGGGCCTCGCCCTCCTCAAGAACCCTTCCACGACGCCAGCTAGAAGAGACCGGTACGAGAAGAAGTACCGGGTCCCGGACGCGGCCCCCCTGTGCCTCCGGGCGCAGCCTACCCCGGACTCCGTCGTCTCCGCGGCGGCCAGGAAGAAAGCGGGGGGGGTGCGGCCTCCACATCGACTTCCCCGCCGGACGGCGAGGGAAAGAAATTGGACGCTATGGGACGCAGGGTCATCTCGTCTGCAGCAACGACGATTAAAGCGGCCAACGCCTTGGCTATCGTGGCCCGCTACGACAGGGAGCTATGGTACAAACTGGCTCCCCTGCTGGACTTCCTACCGGACGACAAGAGGGCGGATGCCCTGGAGATCCTACAGGAAGGTGAGGTGGCGTCGGACCACGCCATCACTATTGCGACGGACATCGCCGACACGGGGTTTCGCCAATTGGGCAACGGGGTGCGCCTTAGGCGGCGTGGATGGCTCAAGGCTACGGACTTCCGTCAAGACGTGCAGACCAGAGTCCTGGACATGCCGTTCGATGGGAACAACCTGTTTGGGAAAACAGTGGACGATTCCCTTCAGGCCATTAAAGCGGACACTGAGACGGCCCAGGCCCTTGGGGTTCTGCAGCAACGACGGACGCCCTTTCGGAGCAGCGGAGGCAAGGGCGCCTCCAAAGGTGCCGGCGGCGGTTTCTCCACCTACCGTCAAGTGGCCCGCTCGTCGTCTCAGGAGGCCTACAGAGGACGAGGCAAGTCTGGCAGACCCCGCCGTCGTCGCCAAGGAGGTCAAGGCGGCAAAGCCTCGTCGAAACAGGATTGAACCGGCCGTGGGGTCGGGCCCCCACCGAAGCACCCTGGTGGGAGGCCGGCTGGCGAGCTTCGTCAGCGTGTGGGAGTCCATCTCCACCGACCGTTGGGTGCTGGACGCCTTAGCCCGGGGCCACGCTCTCGAGTTTCAAAGAAGGTGCCCGCGCGTCCCCCCCGTGGCCAGGAAAGAGCTTCACGTCCCTCAGCTTCTCCTGGAGGTAAGGGCGATGCTCGGGAAGGGCGCCATCGAACTCGTCCCAAAGAGGCTTCGGGGCTCCGGAGTTTACTCGAGATACTTCCTCGTGAAGAAGAAGACGGGAGGATGGCGCCCCATCCTAGACCTGCGACGTCTGAACAACTTCATCAAGGCGCAGAAGTTCCAGATGGTCACCCTCCAGCATGTCCTGGGTCAGCTGGAGGAGGGAGACTTCCTGTCGTCGTTGGATTTGGAGGATGCCTACTTCCATATTCCCATCCTAAAGGGGCACCGAAAATTCCTCAGGTTTGTGGTCCAAGGGCGTCACTACCAGTTCAAAGCCCTCCCCTTCGGACTACGGTCGGCACCCAGGGTATTCACCAAGTGCCTTGCACCGGTGGCGGCGCAGCTGCGCCGCGAGGGGATCCACGTCTACCCCTACCTGGACGACTGGCTCATCCGAGCCAAGACGAGGGAGCTCGCCGTGGAGCACACGGCAAGGACTGTCCAACTTCTCACGGACCTGGGATTCTCCGTGAACTACGCCAAGTCCCACCTGGTACCCGCGCAAAACGCACTGTTTCTGGGAGCGAAGCTCGACACAGTGTCCCTTCTGGCCTCCCCGTCGGAGGAAAGGACCAGGTCCATCCTGGGCAAGGTACAGCGGATGTTGGTTTCCGACGCGGCCAAGGTGAGGTCCATCAAGTCCCTTCTCGGAATGATGTCTTCTTGCATCTACCTCATTCCCATGTGCAGGCTCCGGATGCGCCCGTTGCAGGAGTTCCTGGACGCGCGCTGGATCCAAACGACGGGCGGCTTCGAGGAGAGGATCACACTCGACGAGAGTTTCCGCCGAGCGGTCCGGTGGTGGGGCACTCGCGCGCATCTGACGGGGGGCATGGACTTCCAGACCCCAGACCACCAGGAGACAGTGACCACGGATGCCTCCCTGGAAGGGTGGGGAGCGCACACCGAAAATCTGCACGCGAGAGGCCTTTGGCTCCCGATGGAGAAGTCCCTCCATATCAACGTCCTGGAGCTCCGTGCAGTGTTCTGGGCCCTCAGGTCCTTCCTTCCGTCCCTCAAGGGCAAGGTGGTGAGGATCTTCACCGACAACACCACCACCATGTTTTACATCAGGAAACAGGGCGGAACCAGGTTCCCAGCACTGTCCAAGGAGGCGCAGGACCTGTGGCATTGGGCCGTCGCCCAAAGGATGTTTCTGGTGCCGTTTCATCTGGCAGGGATGAAAAACACCATCGCCGACTCACTCAGCAGGGAGCTGCGCTCGTGCCACGAGTGGGAACTACGGCAGGATCTAGTGGATCGCCTCTTCCGACGGTGGGGCACACCCCAGATCGACCTGTTCGCGACGGCGACGAACTCCAAGTGCCGGAGGTTCGCCAGCAGGTTTCCCCAGGCGAGGAGCATGGGCGATGCTTTCTCGTTCCCCTGGGAGGGCCTGTTCCTCTACGCGTTCCCTCCTTTGCCACTGCTAATCCGGCTCGTCAACCAGCTCAAGAGGTCACGGTGCAGGATGATCCTCGTCGCACCTGCGTGGCCGAGGCAGATATGGTTCCCGGACCTTCTGGACTTGTCAGCGTCCCCGCCAATCAAGCTGCCGGTGGACGCGGATCTACTCTCCAGGGAAGGAGGCGCCATCCTCCACCACAACCCGAAATCGCTGAACTTGCAGGCCTGGCTCCTGCAGCGCTAGAGTTTGGGGGATACGACATACCGGCCGACTGCAGAGAGGTTCTTGCAAAGGCCAGGACGTCCTCAACTCTTAAATGCTACAGACACAAATGGAAGAGGTTCTCTGTCTGGTGCCCCGTTGAAGTTTCTGTTGTGGAAAACAGCGTTTCATGTGGCCATCACCTCCGAACGACGGGTGGGAGAGATCCAGGCCCTTTCCTGCAAGGCCCCGTACTTGACTTTTCACGACACGAGGGTAGTGCTCAGGACGCACCCCTCCTTCATGCCCAAGGTACCGTCGGACTTCCATCTCAACGAACCCTTGGTGTTGCCTGTGTTCTTCCCGTCGCCTTCGTCGCCGGCTGAGAGGACTTTGCACTCGCTGGATGTGGCTAGAGCGCTGTAGTTCTACGTGGACCGCACGAAGTGTTTTCGGAAGACGTCACAACTCTTTGTGAACTTTGGACCTGTCAATCAGGGGAAGGCTCTCTCGAAGGCTTCCATTTCCAGATGGCTCTCCGGCTGTATCATGTACTGTCATCGGTTGGCAAACCGACCGCTGCCTGGCCGTCCGAGAGCCCATTCCACCAGAGCGATCGCAGCTACCACGGCGTTCCTTTCTGGTGTGCCCCTGCTGGACATATGTAGGGCTGCTACGTGGAGGTCGACGCACACCTTCACGAAATTCTACTGCGTCGATCGGGATTCCAGGGAGGAGTCCAGGGTCGGCCAAGCAGTGCTGCGCAACCTGTTCGCCTGAGGTGAGCCTGGTGAGGAGGTAAGATGCTTAATGTTGAGTTTGATGTAATGCTTAATGTTGAGCCTTTGCCACCTCCCGTGGTTGTGCATGTGTGTACTGCTATGTATTCTTTATTCATGAGCATGTGAATCCATGCCAGACCCCATGCTGGAGAAGGAACAAGTTACTTACCTGTAACTGTTGTTCTCCAGCATGGGTCTGGCATGGATTCACATGCGAACCCTCCCGCCTACCCCTCTGCGGCTCTTCACTTGGTCATACTGCCACTTCACGTGCTTCCAAATCTGAAGATGGCTGCCAGAGGCGGTGCTTAGGTAGAGGGCAGTCATTGGCTGTGGTCAGTATGACGCAGAGACCAGTGATTGGTTATTACTACGAAAGACAGATCAGAAACGAAACTGATACTGTTTTTTTTTTCTTTACCGAGGATTCCCAGCCTGACGACGGGGAATATTCATGAGCATGTGAATCCATGCCAGACCCATGCTGGAGAACAACAGTTACAGGTAAGTAACTTGTTCCATACTCTCTATTCTGTTCACTTTTTTCAAGTTCTGCAAAGCAGTGGGCAACCAGATGCATCATAAGTATGAATAATAGCTCCTGAAGAAGGGAAGGAATTTCCCGAAACACAATGAGCATATGATCTATGGATTGGGGATTTATGACATTTGTTCTGTTAAAAATATATCAAAAAATACAATTTTGTACAAGATATATTTTGTTGAGAAATTATTCACATAAAGAATCATGATTGTTGATATATAAAGAGTTGAGGACAGTGATCACTGAATTAGAAGACTTATGACCAAAACTGAATACCTACATGGTGTTGGTAAGGGAATGGTCCCATCCCACTCCCCTAGACGCTTTAGGGTGAGATGAGTCCTATTGGAAGACCGGTGATATACCAGGGGAGGAGGGCGTCTTGAGGGCTCCCACACAATCACATTATGTGAACTTTAGATGCTTTTAACTTAGTGCACGTGTATAAGTAGATGCCATTTTGTAGACACAATGGAAGCATGGGGCCTGCACGACCATGCAGTATTATTTGCTACATTACCCATGGCCCGCGAGTCTGAAGGGACAATCTGAATAGGCGCAAGCGCTGATGAGAAAGGCCCACGCTGCTAGCTTCCACAGAACCCTCCCTTTGTTCTAAAATAATTCCATTGTGTTTGTCCTAAGAAAGAATGTGCCCTGCAAGGCCACGCAACAGTGCTGAGCGACTCAGTATACATGTTATCACAAATAGGCCAAAGCAGGCCTAAAACCCCCACCCAGCCAGCCATGAGTTATGGCCCCTACAACTTCCCCAGTCCCAAAGCCGCTGAATTCCAAAGATACCAGCTGACCCCAGACCACCGACCATAAACCAAACCCATAAAAGATCTAAGTACATGGTTGTCCCACCATTATTTTATAAAGACATGATTTGTAATGGGATGTACAGGGAGGGATATAAATATAGTTAAAAAGCGAGGGTGGAAGCCTTGGAAGTACTGAGACGCGGATCTGATGAGTGAAATGTTTGTGGGTCAGATTGACCTTGGGACTTCACCTGTACTAGCCTATGCTCTTGCCAGGTGCCCTCTATAATGGAGTAGTATTGTTGGCGAATTGTATCTAATTGGTTCTTCGACCTTGATTCCCTGGGGACGATGCCCATGTGATGGAAGATGGACAGACGGGGCTGGGCGAATTACCTGGTATCCCCTATGGAGTAGGTCGACCATGTATTATATGGTCACACCAACCAGTTGCGCGGGTTCTTACAGTATATGAATGATGCTGCGTCCCATTTTAAATCTCTGCTTGCACCATTTTTCCTTAGAACATTCTCAGGCAGCAGAGTTCTTTGCTGGCACTCCTATTTTTGTAGAAATAAAACTTGTTATACTTGCAAGAGTTTGTGGGCCTTTTTCCCTAGCGGGTTGTATTTTTTTTCTGGTGTGAGCGTTTAGGGCGTGCCTTCATTTGGTGACTCCCGATGTGATCCCAGTGCCCCTGTGCCTTCGTAGGTGCCCAGGCCGCTTCTATGGAAGAGCTGCGGCCACCTACAGTCCCGAAAAACACATATTCCTGAGCGGTTTTAGAGGAGCCCTCTTTGCAGAATTCCTGTCTGCTCTTTGAAGCAGGGCACGGCTCGAATGAGAGTGCAGGCTGGTGTTATTGGGTACCCAGTGACCGAGGAGTTCGGGTGAACACGTGCACGTGAGTATAAACATGCAAGTGATAACAAGTAGGTGATAGGTGTATGGGAGAGTGTGGAGGGTGTGACCATGCGGATATTGAAATTGTGAGTGCGGTATGAATGTGGTTTGTTTTTATTTTTTGGTATTAAGAACTTTTTACTGAGAATATTAAGGAAAAGAAAATGGAATCGTCGGGTGCCTTCCAGAGTGAGGGGAGAAGGTTGTACCACAGACAGTGTAAAGCTGGAAAAAAGGAACCAAATAGGAGCCCCACATTAGTGGGTTCGGGAATAGTAGTCGTTTTTGTTTAGCTTGTTTTGTTTGTGTATTTATTGTGTAGGGCGGATGCCTGAGGAGGGGCACTGTGTAATTGGTAGTATGTTTTAAGTGTGCAGAGTGTGGGAGTGGGGGGGGTAAGGAGAAAAAAGGGTGGGGAAGGGTGTATTGCTCTCCCCCGACAAGTGTACGGAACAACCATAAATCACCAATGCAATTATAGAGCAAATACTTTGAACCATAAACAGACAGACACAATAACTCACAGCCGCGCACTCTTTAGAAGATAATCAGCTCTTTACGACTATTTATTCCAGGCTTACAAGTACGTAAAAATAACTCATAAAAATAATAAGGACATAGATCACAGAAGAAGTAAAGAAGTCAAAAAGAAATACATCCCCGTGAGCGTAACAGGATTCCTGATCTCGTCCAGAAGCGGCTGGAAGACCCCAGGAACAGCCAAGTCGAGAGCACCACAGCTCACAGGAAGGCCGGACGTAAGCGTCCTTTCTCCGGCTGAACTCTCACCTGACCACCTCCGGGCTTCCGCATATATACACACTCCACAAAGGGGAGTCAATTCTTGAACATTATGGAAATTGCACTTGCGGAGTTGAGGAACACCCGTCGGTTGCCAGCTGGGTCAATCGAGAGATCCCCCCAAAAAGTGCAGTGCCTCCCTTCTCTAAAAACACGCTTCGCGGAGAACAGTAGCAAGCCATAACAACGTTAGCTTTCCCAGCAGAAATGGCCTTGACCGCATACCAGGTTTGGAAAAGCATGTTTGTCTCAGCACTGTGAATCTAACACTCAGCAAAATGTGTGCAACGTTTCACTGCGGTATGAAGTAAATATCCAACATGGCTCTGAGCGCTCTCAGAATGCATTGCGCACCCGTGCCATTTTGGATCAAGCATAACAATTCCACCCTTTGGCTATTTATCTTCCATATCCTGGTGGCACAGGAACCGGTCTCTGAAACCTACGAAATGTTAAGACTAAATTGGGAATACATTGAATGCAACAACAACAAGCAATTATAATAGAGAATATAATGAAAATGCAAGCAAAAATGTAACTTAAGTGTACCCCCAATATCAGGTATCCATGAAAATAACCAATCCCACCAATTTCTATTACGATCTTGAGACACTTGAGAAATGAGATCCCTCAAACCTCGAATATGACTTTCAATAGAGCGTGAGTGGTCACTTAAATTGAAACAACACATACCTTCAAAGGCATTGCACCCTAAATTATGTTTTAGCAATAGGTAATCAACAGCAGCTCTGTTCTGCAAAGTTGCTTTTCTAATAACTTGACTATCGAGGAGTAATTCTTCCAAAGCCTGCGAAGTATGATTAAGACTTTTAACTACTAAACACGCTAATTTCATCAAAGATTTGTAACCTCCAGCAGCTACACCCTAAACACCCACATATGAAAGGGTTAATGCTAGAACCTCATCTTCTGATAACAAATGTACATGTGAATCACAGTCAGGAGATAGCCCTACAGATTCAAAAGTTGACCTTTTACCTCGAGTTATCGCTGAGTGTAAAGGAAACATCATTAGTCCCAATCGAGTCAAAGCACATGGACCTCCAGAAATGTTAGCTGGAATATAAGTATATGTAATGTTACCACATGAAAAGAGCCATACTGTTGGAAGTTTCACATGATTCAAATGACTAGCAGTTATCACTGTATGATTGCAGGACATATTGTTACTTACACTGGTGCATTTGCGTGACATTCGCGAACATAGCCGCCTCTCGAACATGGTATGATTGTACTGATTGGTCAACTCTATTTGTCGGCATTTGCCAATTTCTTGTGGTTTGCACTTCATGATGTGACACACATCACCTTGAGTTATATTGTAAGTAATAACACGTGTCAAATTTCTCCATTTTCTGTCAGTCTCTTGGCAGAACCGACAGTATTCGTAAACTGAAAAAGATTGTCGAATGTCTGAGTCTTGAACTAAAGAATCATTGTGTGACGCCAAAGATATGCTTTAGAACAGGAACAGGCGTCGGCACCGCTACTAAACACGTAGTCAATAAATCTGTGCATTGGGCACATCAGTAAGACAAAAGTGTGATATGTTCAGTACTTGCTGTGCCAGATATATCCACATATTCTCCTCTTGGGTAATCATAGGAGAGTGTTTCCGTCTTCCTTCAAACGACTCTTGCACGGATGGCATCAAGGTTGTTTTCACTTGCTCCTGATGTGTTTGTCGCATTTCACGAATCCATGTCTTCGGTCTGGCGGGCTTTTCGGCACTGGCATAGGGCTGCTTGGGGACAACATTATTCATCACTATCAGTATCCCCTTGATCACTGGCACAGATGTGACATTTTTCGTTGGTAACAGCAGACTGTTTAACTCGCCCAAATGGAGTCCATTTATTGCCACAGTTACACCAACCAGACCCAGGATCTACAAAGCAAACCCAGAAAAGAGATATCAGTGTTGCACATCACTCTCTCAGGTAACATTTGTCTGCGGGTACATATAGCCATTTCTTTCTACCAGGCTCCATAACTAAAACTACTTTATCTTTGCCTGATGCAATGACATCTGCTGGCACTGGTGGGCCACTTGGCTTTCCCACCCACACCTTTGCACCCGGTAACATACTGTCTGAAGAGCCCAAAACCGCGATCCCCACGGGTAGCTAACACTGTAGGAGGCTCCCCTTTCTTAATCATGGACAACTTAATGGGAATGACTATCAATTGGGCCACTCGATCACCCTTGTGTATTGATAACAATTGATCCCCACTATTCATTAATCTTGCCTTGGTAATCTTGAACTCCCTTCAATGCTAGGCCAGATTTAGGGGCAATCCATCCCATATGCTCTGGGGGAATCTGTACTCCAATCCCTGTTTCAATTACAACTATTCCTCTTGGATCTAATCTTATTTCTTCATGGGAATGCAAGTCTACCCCTGCTGACTCTGGAGTTGCTCGATAGGGGGCTAAAGAACCTGGAGTAATTTCCCAGTATAATAGTGTTTCTCTAACTGAATTGGGTTGAACCTGTAAAGTAGGAGTCATTAATCGCATCAAAGGAGTTTCATGCTCATACACAGGCCTATTGTTTAACACTTGCACCGCATCAAACACACGATCACGCCAGCCTGCCAAACTGCCACCTCCAGATTTGCGCAACTGTTCTTTCAGTAACCCATTCATTCGTTCAATTAACCCTGCCGCAGCTGAATGGTAGGGCACGTGATAGATCCACTCAATGTTCTTATTCCTGACAAAATTCTTGGATTAATTTGCCTTTGAAATGTGACCCATTGTCACTTTGAATCTGCAAAGGTACTCCATAATGTAATATGATCTGATCTAACAACCTGATGGTGTTCAGTTGGGTTGCACGTTTGCACGGCAAAACCATCAAATATCCCGAGTATGTATCCAAAATAGTACATGCATACTGAAAACCTCTGCTGATTGGCATAGGACCGATATAATCAATCTGCCAAATTTTACCTGGTAATTTTCCTCTTCTCAATGTGCCTCGAACAATTTAAGGTATAGGTCTATGCAATTGGTGTTGCACACGGGACATTGCAAAATGATTGTTTTCACTACTTCTAAAGGGAGACTGATGCCTCGAGCTTGTGCCCACCTGATAGTAGCCTTTTCTCCAAGGTGCCCACATTTCTGATGCGCCCATTTGGCCAAACCCTCCATATCATCTTCCCGAGCCTCTGCATCCACTGAGGAAATCTTGGTGTGTTCATCTGCAACAGAATTAAACCAACGTTCTAATGAAGCTGTGGCACAATGCGCGTCCACATGATATACAGGGACTTCACTTTGTAACAACATTTCGAGGGGATTGGGGCCTCCGACGTATTCCATATCTATGACATGTAATCACCACAGCTGTGCTGCTTCGGAAACTTTTTTCGGAAACTTTTTTCTGCGTCCTGCGTCGATGACGTCGATGCGCCGTCGTCGAGTACCTCGTCCAACGTCATCCGATGTGATAAGTAGGACGCACGACGCCCGTAGCCTCAGTTCCGTTTTTTCTGCGAACGTGTTGCTTCGTGAATCTCGGTTAACGCCTCGACTCTTTGGAGTTCTGTTCTTCTCGGTTCTTCGAACCTGTTCGTTTTGTGAAAATCCTTCGTGTGAAGATGTCTTCTACTTCGTCTTCGACCCCGCGTCCGGGTTTCAAGAAGTACGGGGAGTGTGGGTCCAAGATGTCGGTGACGGTGTCATGATCTCTGCTTCCAAAAGATCTGGACTTGCCCGACTCCCTTGGAAGCAGACCCATAACCCCGGTTCCGAGTGCCAGCCAGTCCCAATTGGGACCTCTTGGACCCTGTCCTGGCGCCAGTGGCACCAGGCTCATAAAGATGCCCAGTCCCAGCGCTGGAAGCGCCGGGCTCATAATGCTTGGGTGGACTTACCTGCAGCAGACCATGATGCTTACTTACCTGCCAGTTGAACCCCTGATCCTCTTCTGTTTGGGACTACTTTTCCTGTTGGGTGGGGCAGGAGCCACTCCCTAGGTTCAGAACACTGGAACTCTTCTGGAAAGCAGGAACTCTTTTCTTAGGCGTGGCTGTGGAAGGAGACATCTAAGCACTACAGGAGGCTATTTAAACCACACCCGATGGATGAATCTTGCTTTGCGTTATTCTGCATTCTCTGCAGCAGAACGCTCATCGTGTCTTCTGCTTCTGATCCTGGGCCTAAGGGAACAAAGGCTTACCATCCTGGAATCCAGTCTTCAGCAGCACCTGTAAAGACAAAGAAAGAACAGGTTAGCACTACGGTCTTCAGTGGCAGCGCATCTCTTACCTGGTCCATCGGCTGTCACCAACGCCTCGCGCTGCATTCCGGCATCTGAAAGACAAAGGCTTACCTACTCTTCGCATGCTCCGGAGGTCTTCGCACTGCATTCCGGCATCTGAAAGACAAAAGCTTACCAGCTCTTCGCACGCTCCGGAGGCCTTCGGCGCTGCATCCCGCATCTGAAAGACAAAAGAAGGAGCGTTTAAAGACATTGGGCAACTTTATTACTCACGTGCCATTACTCCTTCCCACGCCGAATCCAGTGGGTATTCCAGCACCCTTCAGCTTCTCTAAAGCTCCGAACTTGTACCTGCAAGATAAAAGGGACAGTTAGTGCGCATCGTGAAGCAGGCTACAAGCGCTTACTTACGTGCTTCCAGGCGCTTCTATTCCTCACGCGCGTTCGATCCTCAACTCTCATCAGCCCGCCATCCGCCATCGCTGAAACCCTGCAAAACAAGAGATATCATTACAAAAGACTTTTAAGACATTTGAAGTGCCCAGAACTTACCGTTCGTGCAGTTAACGACGGACAGCAGTCCTCTGAGGTAAAGAGGCCTGCACCCTTATCCAGTGAAGAAACTGGTTACGGCACCCTGCCCCGAGGCAGATGGAGAGCTCGGCGTTCACTTACCTAAGGTGAGGGTGTTAACCTTTGGGGTTCTACAGGAGAAGAGAAAGGGAAGAGGAGAGAGGCACCCAATAACCCCAGTTCATTAATCCCATATTTTCTATCTGCAGACATCTTACTCTTCGAGTCAGACATACAGTGCACAGAGGTCCAGCCCAAAGAGCCAACCGTGTGTTACACATCACCTTTGAAGATACGGCATTCACCCAGTCAAGACCGGCGCCTCTGCGGGAATCAGGTGAGCGTTACAGACGGACTCGCACAACGCCTGCCTCTGGTGCCTCGGGGAGGCCCACGACACGGATGACTGTATCGACTGCCAGTCGCTCACGTCCAAAGCCTTACGCAAACGTAAGAAGAAGTTGTCGGTAGGTCGGGTGTCCAAGCCCCGGAAGTCGAAGTCTGCGGGGCTTTCGACGGATGATTCGAGGGGTGACTCTCCGCGTCATCGTCGGAAGTCTCGTGGGTCTCCTTCTAGGAGTCGGTCTCGCCACTCCTCAGCCTCTTCGAGGCATTCTCGGAAGCGCCGACACCGGTCGTCTTCCAGGTCCTCTTCGGAGGACTCTGCCTGGCACGTCGCTTACCCCACCAGCCGTGCGACGCCAGAGGAATGGGCTTCCTTCGGGAAGAAAATGCTGGCGATTCTTGAGCCGTCCGCGCCCCCGAGTGGGGTCGGTCGTGAGAGGTCTAGAGACACCGCTCGCAAGAGTGGTCGGCACGAGTCACGGGAGAGGTCCCGTTCGGACAAGGAGACTCGTTCTCGACGTACCCGTTCCAGGTCCCGGTCCTCGACGCGTTCGAGACCGTGTGCACCTGTGAGGGCTTCGAGGAAGACATCGACGTCTGAGGCGTCGAGGGCGTCGACAGGCTTTCTCGAGGCTCCGGCTCCGAGGAAGTCGTCGAAGCCGTCGACGCTCAGGTCGTCGAGGGACACGCTCGGAGCTCCGGCTTCGAGGGCTGTGTCGACGCCGCCGATGCTGGCGGCGCTGCATCTGACGTCGACGCCGATCCTCTCGGCGCCGATGCCTGTTCTCTCGACGTCGGCGCCGATTCGCTCGACGCCATCGACGCCTTTCGTGTCGGAGGTACCCCTTGGCACGGGGGAACCCCCTAGGAAGGCTCTGGTTAAGAGCAAGCACTCTCGGGTGCCTTCTTTTCGCCACCTGGAATATATTTCAGAGGCGGATGAGGATTCTGATGGCCTGGTTCCTAGTCAGGTTCCAGATGAAATTGTCTCGGGCCATAGTCAGTTTGACGATTTGAGACAGTCACTGCATGATGCCAGTGGACTGGACACCTCTCCGGAGGTGGAGTTTTGTAGGCCTGAGCCTGGCTCTCATGCCGATTCCTCGTACCGGCGCCTTATGGCTAGGGTTTCTGAGTACTTGGGATGGTCTGCTCCCCCAGGGGAGTTTGTGCAGGATGATCTGACGGACATCCTTGATGTTGGTCCCCCAACTGATCCGGTACTGCCGTTCCATATGGCTTTACAGAGAAGGGTGGCGGCGGCTTGGACTGCTCCGGAGAGTCTCCCGGCGGTGGGCAGATCCTTGTCGCGAAAATACCGTCCAGCCAGTAGCGACCCCTGCTACTTGACCAGGCACCCCACTCCGGAGAGTTTGGTGGTGCAGGCGGCCACAGCCCCGGCAAAGCAGGCTTCGTACCCTACCATCCCTCCTGATAGGGACGACAAACGTTTTGATGGCTGGGCGAAGAAAGTGTTTTCTTCTGGTGGTATGGCGCTTCAGGCGGCCAACTCCATTTGTGCCTTGTCTCGTTTCACACACACTCTGTGGAACTGTGTTGCGTTAGCGGCTGAACATATTCCCGAAGGGGACGAACGGGATGGTTTCCTTGCTATGGTCCAGGATGGTAAGGATGCCATGTGCGAGTCCGTTCAGTCGGGTTTGGACTTAGCTGAATGCGTCAGTAGGTCCGTGGCGGCGAGCACCGTGATACGCAGGTTTGCGTGGTTGTGGAAGTCGGGTTTTGCTCCTGATGTGCAGTCCCGGCTCCTCAACTTGCCCTTTGACGGTGAACACCTTTTTGGCAGCAAGGCTGACGAGAGCCTTGAGAGGTTGCAGACCTCAAAAGCTGCAGCAAAGTCGTTGGGCGCTGCAGTTCGCCAACCTCTGCCTTTTCGTCCTAGGGGACAGCAGTGGAGGGGTGGTTCCTTTCGCTATTACTCGTCCTTCAGTAAAGCGAGAGGAGCTGGCAGTCAAAGAGGCCAACGCAGGGGTACCAGAGGTGGACGACAGGGTACCCGTGGTGCCAAGGCCGCTCGGGCAGTTGCCTCTTTGCCCTCAGGTAACGCTGCAGCCGCTCCCACTCAGTCATGAGGCCATGTCCCATGGTTCGCCGGTTGGACGAAGGCTGGCGCAGCATCTTGTAGAGTGGCAAGCCATTACTTCAGATGTGTGGGTTCTGGAGATCATAACCCACGGCTACTGTCTTCCCTTTCGGCACAGGCCTCGCGACAATCCACCGGGGAACCTCTCTTTGCAGAGTCCGGATCCGCTCCTTGCGCAGGAAATTCAAGCCCTGCTGGAGAAAGGCGCCATAGAACAGCTGCCTGTAGCGGAGAGGAACAAGGGATGGTATTCCCCTTATTTTTTGATTTCGAAGAAAGACGGTGGATTGAGACCCATCATGGACTTGCGCGGTTTGAACAAACTCCTCAGGAAGGACAAGTTCAAGATGGTTACTCTCTCTCAAGTCCTACAGGCCCTTCAGCTTCAGGACTGGTTGGTGTCACTCGACCTCAAGGTTGCTTACTTCCATGTGCCGATCCATCCCAAGCACAAGAAGTACCTGAGGTTCGCGGTTGGCGACTCGCACATTCATTTTTGGTTCCTGCCGTTTGGATTGACCTCCGCCCCGAGGGTTTTCACCAAGCTCATGGTGGTGGTGGCAGCGCATCTCAGGCAAGGGGGGATTCACGTCTACCCCTACCTGGACGATTGGTTGATCAGGAGGAGCTCTCCCGAGCAAGTCCTGGATCATCTGTCCGTCACCTGCCACTCCCTTCACAGGCTGGGCTTCTCCCTCAATTTAAAGAAGTCCCATTTGACGCCAACACAGCGGCTCCAGTACATCGGAGGAGTGCTCGTCACTTCCCTGGGGCAGTGTTTTCCTCCCCAGGTGACGGCTCTTCACATTCAGCAGATGGTGCACAAGTTTCAGCATGCCCAGACGCTCCCAGCGTTCGAGTTCTTGAGGTTGCTCGGCCTCATGGCATCCTGCATTCTTCTGGTGCCAGAGGCTCGCCTGCGGATGAGATCTTTGCAGTGGGCACTCAAGACGCAATGGTCGCAGTCCTCAGGCAGGATGTCGGACCCGGTTCAGGTGCTGCCCTCGGTCGCCCGGGACCTTCTGTGGTGGGCCGTCAAAGGCAACTTGATGAAGGGGGCTCCATTTTGGCCTCCCTGGCCGGAGGTGATGATCGTGACGGATGCATCCCTCACGGGATGGGGAGCTCATGCCAACGGGTTGACAGTCAGCGGTCGTTGGTCTCCGTCGGAGTCCAGACTCCATATCAATCTGTTGGAGCTGAGGGCCGTCAGGCTAGCCCTGAAGGCTTTTCTGCCGACTTGGCGAGGAAAGAGTGTCCTGATCCTGACGGACAACACTGTGGCCATGCACTACCTCAACAAAAAGGGGGGTCAGGGTCACTTCCTCTGTGCAGGGAGGCGATGCAGCTCGAGTTCTGGGCCATCCAGCAGGAAGTTTCGATCTCGGCAGTTCATCTGGCCGGAGACGAAAACGTGACGGCGGACGCTCTGAGCAGGCAGAGCGCGATCTCTCACGAGTGGGAGTTGGCTCAGGAGATTCTCCTGGAGATCTTCGCCCTTTGGGGGACCCCTCGAGTGGATCTCTTCGCCTCCAGTGTCAACCGGAAGTGTGAAAGGTTTTGCTCGCGGGAGTTTCCTCCAAAAGGAGCCTTAGGAGACGCGTTCATGATGGAGTGGTCATTCCCGCTGCTGTACGCGTTTCCTCCAGTCCCCATCATCCCGCAAGTGCTGCGGAGGTTACGGAAGTTCGGTTCCCGGATGATCCTCATTGCTCCGGCGTGGGCTCGGAGGACGTGGTACCCAGACCTTCTCGACTTGTCCATCTGCCCTCCACGTCGTCTTCCCTACCGAGACGATCTGCTCTCACGGGAGGGGGGCCAGGTTCTCCATCCAGAGGTCAGATCCCTCAACCTTCACGCTTGGCTTCTGAAAGGTTGAGGTATAAGGATTGGGACCTCCCTGAAGACGTGATGGAGGTGTTGCTTTCGGCCCGAAGGCCAGCAACAAAGTCTCTGTGCCGTTGGCGTAAGTTCTGCGACTGGTGCAGAGTTCAGAATGTGGATCCTTTTGCATGTGACATCCCCATGGTTCTGTCCTTTTTACTTTCTCTAGCCCACAGGGGCTTGCAAGTAGGTACCATTAAAGGTTACCTGGCGGCGCTGTCCATCTTTAAGCGCTCGCTGAAGAGTGTTCTTACTTTAAAATCCCTTTAATTTCACAGTTTCTGAAAGGGCTCACTAATGTGTTCCCTCCGTCACCTTTCCTGGTGCCCGGTTGGGATTTAAACCTTGTTCTTAGGTTTCTTATGGGTGCTCCGTTTGAGCCTTTACATTCTTGCCCTTTGAGACTGTTGACTTTGAAAACTGCGTTTCTAGTTGCGGTTACTTCCGCTCGCAGAGTGAGTGAGTTACAGGCACTTTCAATTAAGCCACCCTTCACTGTATTTCACAAGGACAGGGTTGTCCTTAGAGTTCGTCCTTCTTTTCTTCCGAAGGTAGTGACGGAATTTCATTTGGCCCAGAAGGTTGTTCTTCCGGCATTCTATCCTCCTCCGCATCCTGGTAAGGAAGAGGAGAGGCTCCATAGGCTTGATCCTAGGAGAGCTTTAAGCTTTTATGTTTCACGCATGTCCAGGGTCAGAGTGGACGATCAACTCTTTATTGGTTACGCTGGAAGGCGTTGGGGCAAGCTGTGACGAAACAGACTTTGTCTCGCTGGATTATTTTGACCATCTCGGAGTGCTACTGCTTGGCGGGTAAGGACCCAACGGCTGGCTTGCGGGCCCATTCTACCAGGGGTATGGCTGCATCTACTGCCCTGCAGAGGGGTGTTCCTATTCGCAACATCTGTGATGCAGCCATCTGGGCTTCAGTACATACATTTGTACGTCACTATTCCCTCGATTCCATCCGAGCACAGGATCTGGCCTTTGGCAAGGCGGTCCTTTGCTCTGCTATTTGATTGGCTATTCTAAATTTTGATTCTAAATTCTTTCCCTCCTCCTTGCTCTGGTACTGCTTTGGGAGTCTGTCATAGATATGGAATACGTCGGAGGACCCAATCCCCTCGAAGAACAAGTTACTTTCTTACCTGGTAACGTTCTTTCGATGGGATGGTCCGACGACGTATTCCATATCGCTCCCGCCATGCCTTCCCCGCTGCAGAATTTCTTTTGCGATTGCAGCTTGCGTTCCGCAAGGCTTTGTGTCTGACTGGCAGTTGACTAGTGTCACACGTTCTGGGGGAAAAAACTACAACTGAGGCTACGGGAGTCGTGAGTCCTACTTATCACATCGGATGACGTCGGACGTGGTACTCGACGACGGCGCATCGACGCAGGACGCAGACGCCGAAAAAAGTTTCCGAAGCAGCACAGCTGTGGTGATTACATGTCATAGATATGGAATACGTTGTGGGACCATCCCATCGAAAGAACGTTACCAGGTAAGAAAGTAACTTGTTCTTCTGCAATATCTTGCCACAGTTTCTTTCCCCACAACTCTTTTGAATGAATCTTCCATCCATTCTTTTGCCAAGTTGGCAACCACACTGCCAATCCATTTGCCACTGACCATGAATCTGTGTACACATAACATTGACCACGGGTCTCTTGTTTCAATGCTTGGTAAACTGCGTAAAGTTCTGCGAACTGACTGCTCTTCCCGTTCCCTGTCGTTGTCAACATCTTTTTGGTTTTGGGATTGTACGACACTGCTTTCCAGTACCGCTCAGTTCCCACGTATCGTGCTGAACCATCATTGAACCAAGCATGCTCTGTTTGCTCCACGGTCAAATAGCTGTAAGGTACTCCCCATTTCACGGGAGACTCGTTTTTCAGGCACTTCCGGCGGTATGTAATCTGAGGGCGGTATGTTGGCTACTTGCTCATGTAGTTTTGCTACTCCACCCTTTCCTGATTTGGCTCTGTCTTGAATATACCATTTCCACTTAATTATGCTGGCTTATTAAGCATGTCCTATACGATGCGTTTTAGGAGCGCTCAGTACCCACTGCATGATTGGTATTTCCGGTCTCATGAATACATCATGACCCACCGTCATCTGCTCGGTATCAACAAGAGCCCAATAACATGCCAGCAATTGCTTCTCAAACGGAGTATGAGTTACCAGCGTCGGGCAACTTATGACTCCAAAACCCTAATGGCACACGTTTCCTGTCTTGTTTCTGCCACACACTCCAGTTAGCATAATTGTCTTGCACAGATACATTTAATTCCACTTCGCCTTCCTTCAAGGGCCATAAATCAAGCACCTGCTGCACTGTCTTTCGCCATCTCAAAGGCTTTCTGCTGCTCTTCCCCCCACTGAAACTCATATTTCTTTCGTGTCACCTTGTAGAGGGGGGCCAATATCTGCCTTAAATGCGGAATGTGCTGTCTCCAAAACTCAAACAGTCCTATAAACTGCTGAGCTTGCTTTTTGTTCGTTGAAGTGGTGAATTCAAGTCGAGCTTTTGGCACCATTTCTCGATGCCCATGATGCCACTGAATCCCTAGGAATATCACTGTTTCAGCTGAACCTTGAATTTTACTCGGATTAATCTCCCACCCTTCCTTTTTCAATCCTTCCATAAGGACATCTAGCTGACTTTGCACACTGTGCTCATCCTTGCCCTGGATCAAAATATCATCAATGTAATGAGAGATTTATATTTCAGGTTTACACGGTATCTTGTCTAAGTGCTCTGCCACCAGCCGGTGATAGTCTGGCTGTGCATGTACCCCATGGGTAGTCTCGTGAAAGCGTACTGATGTCCACCCCACGAAAATGCAAACTGTTCTTGACACTCATCAGCAATTGGCACGGAGAAAAATGCATTAGCTAAATCGATCACTGCATACCAAGTCCCCTCAAACTTTTGGACATTTTCAATCAAGGTAATAGCATCTGGGACTGCGGGCACTAAGGGAGGAGTATGTTTATTCAACTCCCTGTAATCCACCGTCATCCTCCACGACCCATCTCCCTTTTTAATAGGCCAGAGCGGATTGTTCCATGAGGTGGTAATAGGGCGTAATACACCTGCCTCCACGTACTCTTTAATGGTGTCTGAGATTTCCTTGTGCCCCCCAGGAATGCGGTATTGTTTCATGGCTACCCGCTTGGTTGCCACTGGCACTTGCACTGGGGGCATCTTCAATTTGCCTACGGTAATGGGTGTACAAATCAATGCACTCACCCCAAACTGGTACGTTTTACTGCCAAGTCCCAAGGTTAGCCCTTCCAAAATGTCAAAGGCAATTATATATTGAGGTATCTGGACAATCAACACTTGGTATTTCTGTCTCTTTAAATTGCCTATTTTCATTTCCACTCGTGTTTGCACTGCGGGGGTCTCCTTTCCCCCTAAACCTGTAATCGTAAACTGTTTGCCTTTAAATCGTGTTGGATTACCATGAATCAAAGAGGCCTCCGCCCCGGTGTCTATCAATGCTCGCACCCCTTGTGTATTTCCTGGCCCCCAAAAAATCTTCACATCAACATGAAGCCACCTATCCACTTTTATGCGGGCAGACGCTGCCGGAGCTTGGCCGAAGCCCTAGTCAAACTTCGAATGAGTTTGACTCGACTCCGCCTCTAACATCGCACTCACCACCTTTCTCAAATCGGCGTATGTCGGCTGGTACGGGGAAGGTGCCCCCATAGACCCTTCGTCTTGTTCTTCCCCAGGGGGAGCAGAAGGTGAGGTGTCCCCCTGTGGCGTGGTGACTACTTGTTTCTTAACCTGTTTATAGTGCTCTTTGGCTGCAAGTCCTTGTGTTTTGTATAATTCATACATTACTTTGGGTTCAATGCCATCAATTTCCTCGTGTGGCACACCATCTTTTAACAAAGCCAAAAACATGTCTTTTCAGGACACTCGGGAGTCTCTGCTATCTTGCCGCCTGCCTTCAGTTCTTCTCTCACTAAGCCCCTCTCTCTCCCGTGGCTTGTTATCGCTCTTATCCCACTCTCCCAAATCTGCAAGTTGCCGAATGGTATCTGCTACGTCATCAATAGCCTTGCCCGTCATACCTACGAGCAAAGTCATAATTACACTTTTGTATGCGGGTGGCGCAGTTCTAATTACCATGTTTCGAGTTGAAACTGACAGCGGCACGGCTCCCACGTGATCAGGAGCATCTATGTGAATCGCCTCTTTCATTGCATGCTCTCTGACTCTTTGAATTGCTTCTCTCAACGTATACCACTTCGTTTCTTCACTGGGCCAATCTGTGGTAATAGGGTATTTACGGTTACATGCTTGGGCTACCAGGTGCAACAAAGAGACCTGCGTATCTTGACCATTTGCGTCAGGGGCCGGACCTGTTCTTAAGGCCTCCTGTACATTGGTGTCAATTGACAGGGGTAAAAAAAAACTGGTGAATCAGTAGAATCTACCAACAACCCTGCAGCACCCCCATCTAGCAATCTCACCATCCATGTCAATAAAGCTTCCCCTGATTTTTGCCTCAAACGGGTAATAATTTCCCCAACCTCCTGTTGTGTGTAATCCTCAAAAGTAGTTAAATCTACCATACCACCAGCAGAATTCTGCTGGTGTGGTCCGGCTCGCCATCTTCTAACAGGCTTAGCCGCCACTGTTTTCTGTTTTGCCTCTGGTTTGAGGTCAGACTCCTCTGCTGAACTACTTTCTAGACTGGTCGAATCAAAAATATCACCATCCCACTTATCCGGATCCCAGTCTACGCCAGTGGTAGCGATTACAGTTGCCACCTTTCTTTTGTTGACCCCTCCCCGTCTTTTCCTATACTTATACCGGGCTACTCGGACTGCTGCCCTCTCGGCCACCGCCTGATATGTGTCGGCCTTATCTTTAAACAGTTTCATTTGTATATGCTGCATTAACGCAGTCTGACGTTCTGCAGCTAGTTCTCTCTCTAATCGCAAAACCTCATCTTTCATTTCCACCTTCATTTGATGTATTTTCCTATAAGCATGCAAAAGAACCCAACCTCGCCTACCTAATGCCGCACATTCTTTGCCACGCTCTACTGGAACTTGTTGCAAGCATGCAATTACATCAGTCGGATCGGCATCTCCCAATCCTTGATCCCAAGTTTCACTTAAACCGGTACCACATGCCCATGCCTGAGCCAATTTATCGTACGGACTCTTAGTCCAATCTGGAATAACAACATCAGAACAGTCACCGCCAGCGGTAACGTTCTTCTTTTTGAACAAACTACTCATTATCGCAAACAAAACAAAACCTCGTTGATATATATTCTTCTACACACGGCAATCACTCCCACATGCACTCAAACACTTACAAAAGCGAAAAAATTAAAAAAAAACTTCACTATTCAAAAACTTCACTTACACGACAACCAAATCCTATCTACGTTTCAACAGACTCTTGAATACTCGGAACAACTCATCACAAGCATACTGTTCGTGACGCAAAAAATGTATTGCTCTCCCCCGACAAGTGCACGGAACAACCATAAATCACCAATGCAATTATAGAGCAAATACTTTGAACCATAAACAGACAGACACAATAACTCACAGCCATGCACTCTTTAGAAGATAATCAGCTCTTTACGGCTATTTATTCCAAACTTACAAGTACATAGAAATAACTCATAAAAATAATAAGGACATGGATCACAGAAGAAGTAAAGAAGTCAAAAAGAAATACATCACTGTGAGCGTAACAGGATTCCTCATCTCGTCCAGAAGCGGCTGGAAGACCCCGGGAACAGCCAGGCCGAGAGCACCACAGCTCACAGGAAGGCCGGACGTAAGCGTCCTTTCTCCAGCTGAAGTCTCACCTGACCACCTCTGGGCTTCCGCATATATACACACTCCACAAAGGGGAGTCAGTTCTCGAACATTCTGGAAATTGCCCATGCGCAGTTGAGGAACAGCCGTCGGTTGCCAGCTGGGTCAATCGAGAGCTCCCCCCAAGAAGTGCAGTGCCTCCCTTTTCTAAAAACACGCTCCACGGAGAACAGTAGCAAGCCATAACAACTTTAGCTTTCCCAGCAGAAATGGCCTTGACCGCATACCAGGTTTGGAAAAGCATGTTTATCTCAGCACTGTGAATCTAACGCTCAGCAAAATGTGTGCAGCGTTTCACTGCGGTATGAAGTAAATATCCAACATTGTTCCGAGCGCTCCCAGAATGCATTGCGCACCACGCCATTTTGGATCAAGCATAACAAAGGGTATTTTAGATTTTTGACGAGTGGGAGGGGATGAAGGATTGATTTGATTTGTTGGCAGTGGCAGCGTGCGTGGTGCAATAGCAAGGTGTAGAGAAAGTGAGGTACAAGGACCATTGTAATGGGAGGAGAAACACCCATAGAATATATGTATAAGGCCCTGCCACTATATTGTGACAAAATTGAGAAATGCCACAAGCAATGGGGGGGGTAGAAACAAGAGGCCAGAGCAGGGCTCTCATAAGAAGAATTTTTTAGAACACATATCCATATTCTTAACAGTCAAATATGAAGGAAAACAGCTACAAAAGAGAAGAGAGGTGTTAGACCTCTGGAAGATGTTTGAAGATACAGAAGATATTTAGGGAAGTAGAACGCTAAGCGATAGCAGTGGCGATTGTACAGGAAAGGAGGGCGGGACACTAGCAGAGTGCTGGGGAATATACCCATTGACCGCTTGCCCCGCTGTAGGTTGCACTAACCCAACCTACCACAGCAAAATCCCCACTACCCCTGTATGCGTCCCCTCCAGATGTCCCAGCACATGCTGATGTTAATAAAAGACACCTAGAAGTGGCACTGGCAGCGGCACAAACCGAATTAAACAGATTGCAAGCAGTACGGACTGAAACAAAGCCTAACAAACCAATTGAGCAAGGGTCAGATGGGCAGAAAGCAGGAGATTTTTTTTGGTCAGGATAGATGGCACATAAAAAATGTGCAAATAGAAAAGGAGGGGGAAGAGGACGAGCGGGCAGGCAGCCTAGGGTGCAAGAACTTTGGATCTCGTCGACGAGAGGACGACGGGTAGAGCACATTTAATGAGTTTGAAGAAGATGAGGAGGAGGAGGCAGAGCAAGTGCCAGAACAAACTCCTCGGTGTAAAGTCTGTGGGAGGGCAGGTTAAGGAGCAGGTTTGGCCAGATGGCAGTGACGGGAAGGACTGATGGTGTTAGGATGAAGATGCAGATACCCCTTATACATAAGGGTGCTAGCAGACTGCACTATGTACCATGGGCGCAGATGGACAAAAACAATTTGATAAAGGCACTCGTGCCCCTGGGAGTCGGTCACATACAAAGTTTATTGGTAGCAACTATTGGAGACCAAGCTGGGAATGTGTGGGTGATGCAGGATATGCGGGAGTAACTTCAGGGGACGATATACCCGATGGAGCATCGTTCAGTAGGATTCGGGCAAAGGTATGGGGATGCGTTGCAGCAGGCGTTCCCTGACACACCAGACCTACAATCAATAATGCAATGCACTATGGGGAATGACGAAGACCCCTCTCAGTTTATTCTTAGAAGAGGCGGAGAGCGGTAACTCGTGGGACCCATCAATACCCTTTTTTTACTTTATCGTTAAAAAGGGTCTACCCAAAGAAGTGCAAAAGTCACTAGATAAATTCATGGACATCGAGGCGAAGGGGTGGGCCAAAATACAGAGCATAATAATACACCACTGCAAGAGAATAAAGGAGCGTGACAAGGAAATGGCCCAGAGATGACAGAAAGAAGCTAAACTAGTGCTAAGCAAATTAAGGAACTCATGGTGGCAACAATAAAGACAGATACAAGTGATCACAGTTCAAGGGTGTTTATTGAACTTTATAATGGGTGAGATAAATGCCTAATCTAAACCTAGAGCAAGATGGGAGCAAGCTACGACCATCAAATAATAATAAGGCAGTCCTAGTGGCGTCTTGTCAAATAAAAAGGACATATACTAAAAAAAAAAAAAAAAAAATATTGCCAAGCCTTACTTCTAAATTACAAAAAGAGTGTGGGATAATGTTCACCAGAAAAGAAAGACGTGTTCACCAAATGATAAGTCAAGATGATATGGCTGGGCAGGTCTGCCTTCCCCATGTTTGAAATGTATGTACACAATGGGTGGTCCTGTCCTCTGGAGCTTTAGGGTACTGCACGTAGTTTAAGGCAGTAAATTCTTTTACCTTCCTAGGTTACCCCTGTGAGGCTCAATTAATCCCTAACACGAGGGGAGAAAAAACCGTAAACAATTAATAGGTTTTTTATAGTAGCCTTTTTATTTCTTAAGTGGCTTTTTTTCCTTATTAAAGATTTTTTAAGAAAAAATCAAACATTCAATTCAAATCCAAAAGTGAACAAGCATGTGAAAACATGGACATGTATAGTGAGGTGCCAGGATTTGACATTTACATAATTCAGTCTAAAGGCTGGTCTAGTACTGTGTTTTTAAGAACAAAAGAGGAGGTATACAATTTCCAATTTCAATCTTACATAGATCGGTATACACAGTGTGTTCCAACTTCTTGTATTTTTAGAAAAAGTCGGTAGGAGATGTATACATTATTATTTCGTAGCAAAACATAACCTCATAGTAGCATTGTTGTGGAGTATTATATTAGAATACAATTTCTTAGCATACCATACTTTTTTTTAAAAGAATGACATTTTCTGTGTTGAGGAAGTACAGAAATAGTACTGGTGGCCAGCTAAGGCTGGTCCAAGACCGAGAGAGACTGGTCTGACGTCTGTTAGTAAAATAAAGAGAGTTCAGTGTGTTTCTATGCTGTGGTCTTACACCAAATTGCCACTAGAAACACTGACGTTTCGATTGATAGAAAGTTTCAATCTTCATCTGGGGCCTTTGTATGTTCAGGTCTCCCTAAGGAAAAGAGAGGAAAGAGAGACCACGTAGAGTGGGATACCTGAGTGTTTCTAGGAAAGTCATATAGTGTAAAAGGAAAGTATAGTTAAAAAGGCACTAACTTAGTGCTGTTAAAAACACACTCAGTGAAGGGCTGAAGGCCCTGGCAGTCTAGCAACTGACCTGTCCCCTGGAGCAGTGTGGAACCTCCTGTGGCTCCAGAGGTGGGTGGGGGTGCAGTGTTCAATAAAGGAATGCTGAGGAGGTCCAGCGTAGATCTGGTTTAAATAGGCAGCCTTGTATGGATCCGGGTGCCTGGTGGATAACCCTGCAGGAGAGGGGTAGGACAAAACAAAATGGAGGCCACCTGTTAGGGTGCTGTGGTGGCTGAAGGCTGCAAAGAAATAATAACGTCTGAAAATGTAGTGACTGGCTGATCTGAGTGTAGAGGGCCCTGATCAGATAAGGGGGGCCTTTGGAATCTCACCTGTGTAATTTGGGGCTAGAGTACAGCTCGGGGCGCCGTTGCCGGAGTCGTGGTATAATGGTTGGAGTCCACGATACACTGGGAAGAAGCTGTATCAGGAAGGTATATCTATGCATGTGCACGCGGGAAGCGTTATTGTCTCCGCGCATGCGTGGAGACACGCGGCTCGGAGTTGCCGCTACGCGCATGCGCACAGACATGGTGACCAGGGAATGGCGTCCCTGGCAACCAATGGCGATGCAGCGCTCGTAATGAGCGGCGCGCGCTCCCCGGCCTGGGTAAGGTTACAGGTGGGGGCTGAGAAACAGTGCATGCGGGGGAGGGCACACTGCAACATAATATTATTAGGTGGCCTTCTGTGCTGTAAATAGAGGTGTGACTGGCCTGGTCAGAATAATGTCAAAAAGAACCAGGGGGGCTGTGGGACGCCCCCACGTGGGGAAAGGGTGTTTCTGTACCTGGATCTGAGGTGGCCATTCTGAGAGGGCACCTCGAATTACCATAGAGGTGTGGGTGGGATGGCGTATGGGCTGATAATAAGACCCTGCCTCCCTAAATTCTGGCCTAGACTATAGAGCGCATACCCAAATGGGGGCTCAGGTAGTATTTTGGTAGTCCATGGGGGCAGCCTCGTTGAGACCAGTGGTCGGGGTTTTTAGTTTGAATATCCACCATGATTCTTTGTAATTTAGTGAGTTGGCAATGTTGGTAGTGCCTGTGACCCGGTCGATCACCCACCATTTAAAAGAATCATGTGGATGTTGTAGTTCCATGAAATGGGAAACCAACGGTGCTGAATGTACTTTACACCTAATCCTTGATTTGTGTTCACTAATTGTTTTGTGGACTGGTCTGGATGTTTGGCCTACATATCTGAGTTTGCAGGTGCATTCTATCAGATAGATCACGTTGGTAGTCTTGCAGTTGGTGAATTGGCAGAGCTCCCATTCCTTGTCTCCTATTTGAAAAGATTTCATTTTTTTTCGTCTGGTTGCAAGCCTGACATGTGCCGCATGGATGGTGCCCTCTGATCTCCCTCATATTCCATAGGGTGGATCTTGTGGGTTTTCGTTGGGTTCTTGCATGCTTTAATAGATCTTTAAGGTTTTTATTCCTTTTCAGGGCCCTCCTGGGTAGTGGTTCGTCGGGTAGGCTGAGTTGAACAATGGGCCAGTATTTCTTAATCATGTGTCTGAATTGTGAGGTATTTGCTCCAAAGGTCGAAATGCAGGCCAATGTTTTCTCTGCCCCTGGGTCATGTAGTTTAGGGGTAAGCAGTGTTTCCCTGGGCGTGGAGAGGGCCCTCTTCATAGTGTTTTTGAGCAGTTTTTTAGGGTATCCCCTCATCTCCAGTTTCTGTATGAGAAGGTTGGCATGGAACTTGAATTCTTATGTGTTAGTACAGTTCCTCCGGATTCTAAGGAATTGTCCGTAAGGTAAGTTTTGACATATGTTTTTTGGGTGGTGACTATTGTAATGGAGGATGGTGTTTCTGTCTGTTTCTTTTTTAAAAATTGAACACTTCAGCTGGTTGTTGTCAGAACTGATTTTGATGTCCAGAAAGTGGATACTCGTATTATTGTGTTCCATGGTGAATTGTATGTCCTCGGAACGGTTATTGATCCATGTAAAAAATGTAAGTAGTTTGCTGTTCTCTCCTTCCCAAATAAAGATGATATCATCTATATATCTTCGCCATAAATAGATGCTGTCCTTAAATGGGTTGATGGTGTTGAAGATGAAACTTTGTTCATACTCAGCCATATATATGATAGCCATGCTGGGGGCAAATACCGCGCCCAGGGCAGTACCGCAAATTTGTAGATAGAATATTTCATTGAAGCTGAAGAAGTTGTTGGTAAGTGCTAGCTCTAGAAGTTCCATGATGAAATTTATGGGTACCCTTCTTTGTGTCATGTGTAGAGTCAGGTGTCGTCTGATACATTCAATTGCTTGGTTTTGCGGAATGCTAGTATAGAGACTTTTGATGTCCATCGTGACTAGTTGGTTCCTGTTGTCATCGAAGGGTTGGTTTTCAAAGACAGTGATAGTTGTCACGGTGTCTTTCAGGTAGGATGTAGTTTGTTGGCAGTGGTTTAAGAAAGTGGTCTATGAATTGACAGATAGGCTCCAAAATTGAGCCGCAGCCTGATACTATAGGTCTCCCGGGTGGTATGGTGCTGTTTTTGTGAAGCTTCGGGAGTGCCTAAAAGGCGGGGGTTCTTCCTTCTGTCGTGTTGAGGAAGGCCTCCTCTTTCTCCGTGATTCAATCTCTTTCGAAAGCAAATTTGGTTATTTCTTGTATTTTCACTTTGATCATGTCGGTGGGGTCTCTTTGCAGTTTTTTATAGTTGTTGCCATCATCTAAAAGTGTCTTCACCATGATGTTGTTTTGCTCTATGGTCTGAATCACTACTCCTCCACCTTTGTCCGCCGCTTTTATAACCAAATTTTCATTAGCGGCGAGAGTTTTGAGGGCTAGGCGTTCTCCATTCGTGAGGTTCTTTCTCTGGTGCTTTTGTGTTTTTTGAAGTTTTTTAATTTCTGATGTAATACATTTTTCAAAGGTGAGGATGGTAGAGGGTAGCTGATTGTCTCTGGGATTGAAATTGGACTTGAGTCTGAGACCACTGTCTTCTATGGTTTGGGTAGCATCTTGGTCCATGAAGTAAATCTTTCTCCGGATGGACCGAAAGAAGTTTTGGAATTCCCCATCAATTTTAAACCAATCCGTGTTGCTGGTCGGTACAAATGATCGTCCTTTTGCTAATAATGTGTTTTCATCTTCTGTAAGTGGACATCCTGAGAAGTTGAAGATGGGAATGGTATTCAACATCTCCTGTTGCCTCTCCTGCCCCTGTTGGGGCGGTTCCACTGAGGGTACCCGAAGAATGGCATGTGCATTGGTGGTGGGGGTCCCCAGTAGCCTTCTCTGGGGCCCCCTTACCCTAAAAAAGGCACATTGGAGGTGGTGGTTGGAACTGGCCCATGTTCGGGTTCCTTCCTCTAGGTTGTTGCTGGTCATCTGATGATGAGTCGGAGCTAGACGCTCCTGAAAATGAAACTCCCTTGCGGCGGTTCCTGTTAAAGCCTCCCTGTTTGGCTGTTCTTTCCTTTTCTTTTTTGTCTTTGTAATCGTCAGAGAGATATGGATAGATTGCTTCCAATTTAAAGTTTTTTATATCTTTCGCTAGTTTTTTGTTTTTTCTCCAGAGTAGAGGACATAAAAGTATTGAATGTTTTATCAATTTCTTTCAGTTTCTCTCTGGCATTAGCTATATTGTCGTCAGAGATGAATTTGGTCTCCTCCGTTTTCAGGTCTATGAGCATCTGAGTGTGGATTCTTTTGGCTGTGGTGATTGTCAATGCCATGAGATCCCGGCTGCACTTGGTAGCGATTTTGCTGAAGTCTGTCATATATAGTTTATCCTCCAAAAATAGTGCCGGCTCATTTCTAATTAATAGTCCTGCTGGTACCATATTCACTCTCATGTACTCGCGGAGGAAATGACCGTGCACCTCTGTCCTGAAACATTTCTTTTTTAAATTAAGAAGATCGCCTGTAGCTGTGGAATCCAAATGAGCTTGTGCTCCCTCCATGTTGAATAAGGTGGGGCCATGTATAATGTCATTAATCTGTTCCTCTGAAAAGCTGAGGGTGTGCTCCATGGTGGGGATGTGGTTAGGGGGGCTAGACTGAAGGGACTCACTGGCTGGGTAAGCAGGCAGTCAATCACTGGAAAAGGAAATAGATCCTATCTTATGTGGTGAGAAGAAAAGTACAAAACAGTTGTATAAAATCCCTATTATAGCTAAGCTATATCTAGAATATTTGTAACTGGAGGGACAGCCCTGGTACCGGACAGGATATAGTGGGCTGAAGTTCAAAATGTATGTACACAATGGATGGTCCTGTCCTCTGGAGCTTTAGGGTACTGCACGTGGTTTAAGGCAGTAAATTCTTTTACCTTCCTAGGTTACCCCTGTGAGGCTCAATTAATCCCTAACACGAGGGGAGAAAAAACCGTAAACAATTAATAGGTTTTTTATAGTAGCCTTTTTATTTCTTAAGTGGCTTTTTTTCCTTATTAAAGATTTTTTAAGAAAAAATCAAACATTCAATTCAAATCCAAAAGTGAACAAGCATGTGAAAACATGGACATGTATAGTGAGGTGCCAGGATTTGACATTTACATAATTCAGTCTAAAGGCTGGTGTAGTACTGTGTTTTTAAGAACAAAAGAGGAGGTATACAATTTCCAATTTCAATGTTACATAGATCGGTATACACAGTGTGTCCCAACTTCTTGTATTTTTAGAAAAAGTCGGTAGGAGATGTGTACATTATTATTTCGTAACAAAACAAAACATAACCTCATAGTAGCATTGTTGTGGAGTATTATATTAGAATACAATTTCTTAGCATACAATACTTTTTTTTAAAAGAATGACATTTTCTGTGTTGAGGAAGTACAGAAATAGTACTGGTGGCCAGCTAAGGCTGGTCCAAGACCGAGAGAGACTGGTCCGACGTCTGTTAGTAAAATAAAGAGAGTTCAGTGTGTTTCTATGCTGTGGTCTTACACCAAATTGCCACTAGAAACACTGACGTTTCGATTGATAGAAAGTTTCAATCTTCATCTGGGGCATTTGTATGTTCAGGTCTCCCTAAGGAAAAGAGAGGAAAGAGAGAACACTTAGAGTGGGATACCTTAGTGTTTCTAAGAAAGTCATATAGTGTAAAAGGAAAGTATAGTTAAAAAAGCACTAACTTAGTGCTGTTAAAAACACTCTCAGTGAAGGGCTGAAGGCCCTGGCAGTCTAGCAACTGACCTGTTTGAATCATGGGACAAGGCGGGACTCTCAAGCACAGCATACTACGTGGCCTTGTCCCCACGAGGTTCACAGTTCAAGTTCAACGATATCAAAACCTTCAGAGGCTAAGTCTCTTTCTTCCAAAAGTCTCTTGCCTTAGAAGGCCTGTGGTATTTCACAATGACAAACAAACAAAATGTTCTCTGTGATCTTGCACCTTGGGCAACTGCTCTTCGCCCCCAGGATCTCCCTCCGTCGGGCTCGGATCCTCCTCACAGTTTGGGCCTCCCTACGTCAGGTTCACTACGGCCTTTCTTTAACACAGTTCATGTATTTCCCATTTTCATTAGAAAGCAAGGTTTTCCTTATCCTATCTTTCTTTTGGCATCCCTCTGTCGGGTTCACGCTTGCCACATTCCACATTCACAGTTCAGTCTTATTGGAAAGCGTGTTTCCCTTCCCCTAGCTTTCCTCTGGCAACGGGTCAGAGACTTTCGATTGTACAAGGGATTTGATGTTACCCTTGTAAGACCACTCTAACGCCTTAGGCCACCCTTTCCTATGCCCTTTTGGTTCTTGTAGTTTGAAAACAGGTCCCAGTCAGAGCTTTTCGGATGAGCCGCAACTGGGTTTTCTTTAAAGTTGAAACACATACACAAGTTTGTTCTCTTACAGATTCCTTGCGTTCAAAATGTTGCTACTTGCAACCTTGGGCTCAACACAGCTCGATTTGCTATCAGCTTCCTCCGACTCACCGGCTGTGCTGAACCCGTTGGCTTCTCTGGAGTCCAGGATAGTACCACAGTAGCCAGCTTGCCTGTCCGCCTGCGTTATCACTGCGGGAGGCCCCTGTGTACCGTTGACATCTGCTGCTCTACATACCAGCTGTAACTCAGTTTTATGATTTCCCTTTCGGAGGCTTTGCGGGTCTGAGTTGAAAAGGGCAATTCCCCCTTCGTCGTCCTTCCAGGTCTCACCGCTTTTCTCCTCCCTTTTGTACTGCCGGTTTGGTGTAGCTGTTTCCTCGTGTGTTTGGCCTTGCTCAAAGTGTGCTGTCGTGCTCTGCTTTTTATCCCTGTGGGGAAGGTAAAGGGCCATCAGGTGTGCATGGTTATTGTCAATTGCCTGACTCTACCTGACCCATGTGTTGGGACATGTCCGGTAACAGCTTTGGTGTTAGTCTGTTGTCTGTTACAGTGCAAGAAAGTGTTTGTGTGGGAAAAGGGGGCGGGGTTGAGTTTCTAAATATCCTACAGGGTAGGATGGGGAAAAGATGGTACAGGAAAGGGGATATCGCGTCTCAACCCTCAGTGTCCCACTTCCACTCCCCGAAGACACCTCTCCCAGGTGATCCTCCTCCACTGTTCCACCCCCAGGAACTGGATCCAATAGCGATCGCTGTGTCCTGGCCTCCTGGATGACAGATCTCCGGGGACCAAGCGGGTGAGACACCCTAACCCACCGTGGAGGACAGCAGCGAGGAAGAGATGGGTTTCGAGGAGCAAGGGGAGGGCGATTTTGGGGAATGGGGCCCAGAGGGGGAACATGTTTTTCATCTATGGAATACCAGTGCTTGTGGAGGCAGTGCCACAGATTGCCAAAGGTTGCCGACAGATTTTATCTTTGGCCCTCTGGTGTCCCCAGAATTGGTGGCGGGTACGAACCTGTCCCTAGATTTGCAGGGGTTGTTGGTATCAGCAAAGAGAGTAGTTGTACTAGAGACAGGCGGACATGGATGCGAATGGCGTACAGTGCTTTGCATTGACCCCACTATACCCCTTAAGGAGGTGACTGATGCAGAACTGTTTGAGAATAATGACTGTGACATAGAAATAATTTTAGAGATTTTGTATTCCCTGCAAAATCATGATACAATGCCGGAGAGTGCATTGCCCCCTGATGACAGTTACAGCCCCGCCCCCTTCATTGAATATGTACACAAGCAGTTGTGGACCACCAACCCGCACGATGTTGGCCTTTTAACGGAGGCAACCCCGGTACACAACACTAAAAGTAGGGGAAGTACTACCCCAGGCGAAGCAGTACCCATTATCAAGAGAAGCAGAGGAGGGAATCAGAGACACAATATAGGCCCCCCTCAATCAAGGCATAATAGTGCTATGCATGTCACTGTGTAACACAGCGATCTACCCCGTGAAAAAGGCAACAGTGGGCTACCATTCTATGCAGTATCCCCAAAGTGGTGACCCACTTCAGTGGTAGATTTAAAAAACACCTTCTCAATACCTTTGCACCCCACCCATCCCCATGGCGGGAAGCGCTACGAAGACACCCGTTTGCCCCAGGGGTTCTGCGAGAGCCCACGCATCTTTAACAGAATATTACACGCTGACTTCGGAAACATTCATGTGCCCAGCATGATCATTCAGTACGTGGAGGACTTGCGTGTATAGTGACAGTGAGCAAAACTGGCCAAAAGACTCTATTACACTCCTGCAACTTCTGGCCCGCAAGAGATGCAAGGTTGACGAGCCCCTAACATCAGTACTGCCAACGGGAACTACTGTATTTAGGACAGCTAATATCAGCTAACGGTAAAAAATCATACCATACAGAGCTGCATCTGTGCACGCCACCCCAAACCTATGACGGTGAAAGAAATGGCAAAATCTGTAGGGTTACCTAACTACTGCAGAGCGTGGATTCTAGATTATGCTGCATACACCAGGCCGCTCCTGCAAGCCCTCAAGGAAGCACAAAAAGGCAATCTCAAACTCGAGTGGACAGCAGACATGGTGAAAAATGTCAGTGACCGAAAAGAAGTAATATCCACAGCCCCAGTACTCGCCACCCCAGATTTTACACAGAAGTTTTACATATTCTCGCATTCTAATGGCAAACTCATGACCGCCATGCTGACCCAAAAGAGTATGATGTTCCACAAGCCATTGGCCTATTACAGTGGTACACTCTACTCAATTTTGCAAGGGCAATTCACGCGCAGAAAGGCACTTGCTGCAGCTGCGCTAGAAAAAAGCTCCACAATCTTGATGGGGTATTCCGTCACTTTTTATGTGGAACACTCAGTATTCGCCATTTAGAGAGAGCGAAATCCACCTTGACCACACAGAGAGCCTCCATATATGAGATAATTCTCTCAAGCCCAAACATTCATGTTGTGCGATATAAACCGGTGAACCCTGCCACCTTTTTGATGGAAATGTGTACAGACAAAGACTTAGAAATGCATGACTCTGTATCATATGCAGGGGAGGAGGATGACATCCATAAGGCAAAAGATAGCCCATTAAATGAGGGGGAGGTTCTCTTTTTCAACATGTCAGCAACATTTGATCAAGAGACAGGACAAAGACATACGGGCACCGCAGTAGTGCGCATTGAAGGAGGTGAATATGAAACTTTAATTATGAAAAGACTGCCCATGCATTTTCCTGCCTAACCGGCAGAGCTCATAGAGCTCATTGAAGCACAGGGAGTGTCACAAGGATGCCACATGACACTTTTTTCTGACTCTGCATACGTCATCACAACGGTGCATGCCGGTCTGTCACAATGGAAGAGGAGGGGGTTCCGGATAGCAGACGATTCCCCGGTACAAGATGCCACGTTGCTAGACATATTAATATCAGCATTGTCCCAACCCTCTGTAGTGGCGGTTGTTAAATGCGCCACCCATACCAACCGTACAGACAAAATATCCCTGGGGAACGCCGTCACAAACGCGGCGGCCAAAAGGGCGGCCTAGCTCCCAGAACCCACAATTGCCGAGTATGTCGTAACCACGCCCTCAACTAATGAACTGGACACCACATATACAGCGATGCCCATCGCACAGTTTATTGAGCTACAAAGCACAGTACCACCTCGGGAGAAAGCACTCTGGGCAAGGAGGGGTTGCAAGCAATCCCGGACTGATTTATTGTGGCGACAAGAGTATACTGGAAGGGCAGTAATGCCATACAAACTGTTATTGGTAGCTTTTGCTCAGGTCCCCCATCTCTCCCACAGTTCAAAGCAACACATGGCAGCAGACATACAGGAGGATTGGTTAATTCCCACATTAAGGAGCACCTCACAAACCTGATTATACACTTCACCATGTGTCAAACATTCAGTACAGGCATGATGCTCTGAACTTTACGGGGCACGTTGCCCCCTCCCTATCGGACCATTTCGCGAGTTACACATAGATTATGCCGACATGGGAGAAAGGTCCAATGGGTCCCGATATTTGATTGTTGTTGTCTGCCCTTTCTCAGGGTGGGTTGAGGCAGAGCCTTGTGCACATCCAGATGCCAAATGTGCAGCCAGATTTTTAGAGCACAAGGTTTTCCGCCAATGGGGTATATGCGATGTATTAAAGTCTGACAATGGCACACATTTCTTCAACAAGCTCTTCAAAGCGATCACGGCACTACTTGGCATCAAACATTGGATGTGCTCAATTAATCACCACCAGGCCAACGGCGTTGTGGAGAGGATCAAAGGCCTCCTTAAGAGCAAATTATCCAAGCTGTGCACCACA
Source organism: Ambystoma mexicanum (assembly GCF_040938575.1). Lineage (NCBI taxonomy): Eukaryota > Metazoa > Chordata > Amphibia > Caudata > Ambystomatidae > Ambystoma > Ambystoma mexicanum. The sequence continues at coordinate 877,914,649 of NC_090924.1, read as the reverse complement.
TTGAAAAAGAACCGGGTACATTGCTTGCCCTGGCCCTCTTCAGTTTGCGCACACAACCCAGCAAGGACCACCATTTATCACCCCACAAGGAGGTAACTGGCTGTCGCATAAACACACGCTGGTCAGGAGGGCATCAGATGCCCCCATAGGGCAGCAGTGATTTTAGGTGAAGAATTCAAAGAATGCTCAACAACCCTAACAAGTACTATTAAATGCATCTCCCGACAGATCGCCCCACCCAAACTAGAGGACACATTGGGCACTACAAACACACCGGCAATAAATTCCCCGCCCGCCCAAACTCTGCTGCCTGGTGACCTCGTTTACGTAAGGGGTTTTGTCATAGTGGACAACCCTAGGTTTCATGGTCCCTATGAAGTGGTGTTTTCCACACCCCTTGCTGTAAAAGTTGTCAACAATTTAGCTCTTACCCTGCCATGAAATCTTCCAATAAAACATAATACACCAATTATTCATGAGAGTCGAACACCTGGAAAGTTTTCACAACACGTTTATTATCAAAGCGCTGTAGAGGAGAGGAGACAACAGCAAAGGTCACTCTTATATACAATTCAGCATACGGAAAGTTTGTTTTTACCCATCATCTCAAATGTCAAATAACAGGATGAGAGGCGTTGTTCCATCTTGACATCTGGTACATTATTCACACCCGCCCAACAGGCCTAGGCAGGATGTGGTATGCCATTTCTGTGCTTCTGGGGACTTTCCATGGTATGCTATTTCTGTGATTCTGCGCACTTTCCATTAAGTTGTCCTATCATTTGTTCAACAACAGCAAAAACAAAATAAGATGTGGTTTTGGGTGCTTTTGGCAGTTGGAAACTCCCAAGTTACCTGGTAATACATTTTCAAGCAAGCCCACGCGAGATACAGATGAATATGTATATGAGTTCTGTTTGCATAAGCCTTGCAAGTCTTCGTTTCGTTGGCAAGGGTGAACATCACGAACGGAAAGACATTGATGTTCATACCTTCTAGTTAAGAAATTGGAGTCACATAAACAATATTTTCACAATCGGCCCTTTGAACATCAGTTCTTTCGTTATTCATGCGATGTATGCCAAGTACTGCTTCTGCATCATCATAATCGACAACTGTCCTTTCATTACTAACTGCTGCTCTTGCATCATCATAATCTGCTGAAACTAGGGGGTCTTTCCTTATCAGTAACATTGATGGACATTAATGCATTTATCTCTGTCTTGCATTATGAGATTGAGTGCATGCATATATGAACCGGATACGGGAATGGGTTTGCAACAAGACTGGAGATATTGACAAAATAATGGCAGGCAGTTTATACATAGACATAGTCCTATTACTACCCCAGCTATCATCAGCAGAACATAAATAATTCTCCATCCCCAGGAGGTGTAGAATGACCAGATTGAACCTCCTATGTCTAGTACCTGTTGGTTGATATGCTTGGTCTGCTATGCTTTGCATATTTTCAATAGCATGATGTATGGTAGGAGATGTATCTGTTATGTAAGAAAAGCAACTAGACCGTATGACCTTGGAAACTCCTCCTTTTTCCACCAGTATCATGTCAAGTACTACTCTATTCTGCAATACTACCTTTATTACCGCCTGCATTTCAATGGATATGTTAGATAGTGCTGCAGATGTTTCTTGAATGGATGCTTATAATAGTTCAGAAACACGTCTAATATCTCTGGAGTTAGTAGCCGGGCCATACCAGGGAACAAATGATTTTGATAGTTTTCCCAGCACCTCCCAGGTGGTGTCCCCCTGATTAACATGTCTCCTTTTCCTTTCTTTGCTGTCTTCATATTTGACCTCCACAGCCGGGGACAACACGGCTAGTTGGCATCTTCTGGTCCATTTGGGTGGGAGCCACGTGTATGCCTTTGTGTCACATATAAAAAAATACCTCTTCTCCCGCATATAGGGTTTTTTCTAAGTAATGGTAGGGTATGTGTAGGGTGTAATTACAACCCCTCGTATATCCCACAGAGAAGCTCCCACTTCGTTATCGCATGTGACCCCTGATTTTTCTGCATAGCTAAATATGCAAATACTGGTATTGTCAGTTACCCTTCTTTTATGTAGGGATGGTGTACAATGGGGTGATTGAAATGCAATGCTATTCCTTTCTGTTAGTGTTTGTAGGTAGGCCCGTGAACGCCATTTATCACCAAGTAGGACCTGCAATCGTATTCTATTTGTCACATACGCATCAGTTCTACTTCAAGCGTCTTCCGGATTTGCCACTGGGCTGCATTTTATGGGTTTAAACAAATACTTATACAATTACTGAAACAAGGGTTGTTGTGAATTAGCAGGCTTGTTTACCCTGAACACTTTCGATGTCCTGATTTTCACAAAGGGGTAGCCTCTCCTGACAGCTGCAATATGCAGTCCATAGCAGGTCGTTTGCAGAGGTAAGGATAGTTGTATTAGTGGCAAACTTTCATCCTGTGTATGATGGATAATTAAGACAGACATAACAGTTACTTTTATTTCCTATTTGATGGGTATTGTGCAACAAGGTGACAAATGTATTTCCCTCCCTTATATTCCTACAATGATATTCTTGCACTGCAGTTAAAGTGGGCCTTGGAACACTGGCAGTGGTGGAGTTGGTTATCAAGGGTATTATACAATACTCTACCAGCCATGTGGAAGCAATCAAAAATTACAATTACCAATGCTGCTGTGTAAATAAACCAATTTGATGTGTACCACATTTTACCTTTTGATGTTCCAACAGCTGTATAGTTGTCAGCCTTGATCCGTTTTCTGAGGGCCATACACGCCTACTTCTTGTATTTCAATAGTAGAGTTTGGTGGGGTGTGCATATATTCATTTTGGAGTATCTCTTTTGTACTGTACCGCACCACTTGGTAGTCCTTTTTAAAGGTGGCGGTCTTGCCCGCCTGGTGATCAGCCTCTTCTTTTTTCCTGGTTCAGCACTGCTCCAAAGTTCAGTAAGTCCAAAAGTTCGATTTAAAATGTCCAGTGTCAGAATGCACAACACTCGCTGTTTTTCTGGGTCTTAGGTTGTACCAGGGGCCTGTGGCTACAGTATTTTGATGCCTGTGATTTTTGTGCCCGATGGCTACGCATCAGGGTACAGGGTTTTGATGTCACAAGGGCTTGGGATCGCTGGTGTCCGCTTGACGGGACTTGCGTGGATCCAGTTTTTATGGCCTGCACACTTTACTGCTGTCTGGGTCACGTGAAGTGCTTGGGCTGGGTCCTTCCACCTAGGCTTCAGGCTGGTGGTCCTTTTGAAAGGTTTTCCTTACAACCCAGTCTCCTGATCGTATGCTGTGTCCAGGCCCCTCTAGTGGCAGTGGCAACTTGTCCGCAACCTGTTTATGGAGAATAGACAGTGCTTTAGTGAGCTTTTTGCAATAGTCAATGAGTGCAGGGTATGGTACATCACTCAACTTCTTTGTACTTGGAATACCCCCACACAATTGCAGGTCTGTCCATCACAATTTCATATGTTGCCAAACTGACCCCTGAGTCTGTGATTGTGCGCATAGGGAACAACGCTAAAGGCAAGGCATCGCACCAGCCGAGTTTGCTGCTTGTGCAGATTTTTTACCGTTTTATTTTTTTAGGGTGGCGGTGGTGCGTTTCACCAAACCGACTGCTTCGGGATGGTATACCGCATGGAATCTTTCTTCTCCCCAATGCTTTACAGACCAGTTCCATTGTGGTGTTAACTAAATTAACACCGTTGTCGCTCCACATCGTATGAGGCAGTCCATATCTTGGAAAATCGACCATCGTCAATGTCTTTGCCGTGCTAAGTGCTGTATTGTCCTTCAAAGGGTATGCCTCAACACATTTGCTAAACATGCACAAATCCAACAGGGCATATTTTTTATTTTGGCAAGGCGGGAAGTTCTAGGACGTCCATTTGGAGGGCTTCAAAAGGGTACTCTGGTGGCCTGAAATGTCCCGTTGGTGCCCCTTCGCTTTTCCCAAAATTATATAGTGCACCAATCATACATGCTTTGCAATGTGCTAAAGCAGATTTTCTAATGTCATTATTACTCCCAACAGAGGCTAGTACCTTAACCATACCATCTGATCCTACATGGGAGATACCATGTGCTTGGGGTCCTCATTTATGGCAAATAAGCATTTAGTAATTTCCATAACCTGTTCCCTTCCTGTGTTGTTACAACCCATAACTGTCAATATTTTCTGCACATTCTTTCCATTGTTTTAGTTCATTATCGGTTGCAGCAGACTGTATTTCTTTTACACCTTGGAACAGATCATTTTGTTTATAATCGCTCTGACTGCGTGAAAACAGCGCTACAAGAATTCGTGTTTGTAATCATTGTGGTGTTGTTTTGGCAGTCTCGTCTGCAAATTTGTTACCTCATCCGACATCAATTAGCTTTTTGTGGGCATTGCATTTTCCTATGGCTAATTGTTTTGGTAGTACAAGGGCATTCAGAAGTGTGGTTATCAAAGAACTGTGCTGTATGCTAGCTCCATGAGATGTAATGAAACCCCTTTCTGCCCACAGGCGTTCACAATTGTGTGCAACTCCGAACGCATTCTGGCTATATGTATAGATATTTCTGAGGCTTGTGGAATCTGCTTAGATCACATGCTGTGCATAGACCGACATCTAGTGGAAGCTGCAGAAGTGTGCTCTCCCTCTTCCTCTGAAACGCTGTGGGCAATCCCTCATCCAGTGGTTTTCAGGAGGCAGCCAGACCCACTTTCCCAAACACCATTCGTCGGTGGTGCGCTACGTCCTCTTCCCCCTCTGTACATACCTCTACCTCTCTGCATTCTTACGTTACCTCTCCCTCTATCTGGGAATGCCTGCTGCATTAGTGCTTGTGTTTTTAACTCCTTAATTATTTTATCTTTTTCACTTGTACTCTTTGCGTGTCTGTTTGCATAGTATCTTGCCATTGTTAATATGGATGCTGCATTCATGTTGGGCCATGTAGATTCATATGTCTTAATATCATGTTTTAAATGCTGTAGTAGGCCTTGGACAAAATGGGAACAAAACGCTTTTTGCCCTTTTGGCGTAGACATGTCCATACCACTGTAGGACACAAACGCCTCGTCTTTTCTTTGCAAGTATTTCTCCACTGATTAATCCCCTTCTTGGTGACATGCAGTGAGTTTATCCCAGTTAATCTGTTTACGGGGGGGGGGCACTATCTGTTGTATTTTGTTACTTAGCCTAGATGGTAGATCAAAAACTGACTGGGGGAACACACCTCCTTCCCCTCTCTTATGCGCGTCCGTCCCTAATTGGGTCCAATCTATACCAAAATCAGCACTGTTCTGCACGCGGCACAATTGCCACACATCAACAGGCAAAATACATGAGAATAATTGATCTATATTGCCAAGTGTTAGAGGGCCAGTTTTTAACACTCTTTCTGTTTGTATATACCACTGTTCTGGGTATGTCTGGGTAATCTTTGGTAAATTACAATAGTTCCATTCTATTCCCAGGAACGTGTACCTGGGTGTGTAGGCTTGTCCTCATTAAACTCTGGGACCTCTCTCATGGGCATAGTCTTTTCTTCAGTCTCCTCCTTGTCCTCCCTTTCGGAAGGTGCCTCATTGAGCCACTTTACATATCAAGGTATAGCCTCTGGTGCTATTTATAGATTTAGTCTTCCTTTCTCATTATCCCCACTAGTAGTCATATATAGCCTGCAGGGATCAGATGTACCATATTAGGATTGTTTATTTCCTTCTGCATCATCCACATCTTATTGCATTCTATGGTAACCATGGCTTTTATAACTGATTCATTCTCGTGCATGTTTGCGAATGTTTTAGCAGTTTCGTTCAATTTGCTTCCATTTAGTTTTCTCCACAAGGGTAACACATTCTCTGCGAATGCAATATAATTTGCTGTTGCTTGCCTGGGCAGTTTCGGGTGTTTGGATATCTTTCCCTTCACTATACGGGGGTGGACATCTATTCCTAGATAACAAGCATTCTAACAGAGGATCTGGGTCATCCTCTGGGTCTGGGGCAGACAGACTTGTTACTGGTTTTGTCATAGACGCTCTTTTTGCTTTCATGAAATCTTCCCTATCCTCTTGTTCCCATTTCCCCCCCTAATTTCTGTTTGTCATATAATTTGGCCTTTTCTCTTTCTGACTGACGATTTCGCTTTTTGAGTTGTGCCTCTCCCATACACTTTTGTCTGGCATAAGTTTCCCATTGACTATAGGTTTCCCACTGCAAGGGTCTAAAAGCCTTGTCTCCTAATGCGGCTAAACGCTCACGTAAATACCCTATCTTTTCAAGGTCAAAAGATCCATGAACGGCGAACTGCAACTCTGCGTTCTGAGCAGTAAATGTGTGCCATTCCTGTAAAAGCAGTACTACACCCAGACCTTTTTTTTTATCATTAACTCCCAACCCAAGGTAGCTTCCGGGGAGTTGGTACATGTTGCTCCAAATAGGTACCCTTTCCACAACACATCATTTTCATACATGCAATTCCCATTCTTACCTCTTATCTATCATAATCACAATGCTAAATGGATTATGGCCCGTTTAAAACAACGTTCCCCAAAGCCAATGCAGTCTAACTTTGTTTTTCCACACTCTTCTTATAATTTCCAGCTTAAAACAAACTCACCAAACTTCCACTGTGTCGATACCCTCTTGGTGCTTCTTGTTCCATGGGCGGAGGAGTCCAGTGGCAGTAATAGTGTCGGCGAGGTCAGCTACAGGCGATGTCCGCTGCTGCAGGGAATTTTTTGTCTTCCTTTTTGCAGTGTACTCCACGTTCAACGCCATCTGTTGCTTGCTAGCCGACCTTGGCTTGGTTGTCCACTGGATCAGATGTGTGATGGACTCCTGGCTGGCTTGCCATAATTGGCAACAATTTAACTCTTACCCCGCCATGGAACCTTACAATAAAACATAATACGCCAATTAGTCATGAGAGTCGAACACCTGGAAAGTTTTCACAACACACGTTTATTATCAAAGCGCTGCAGCGGAGAGGAGACGACAGCAAAGGCTTTGTCTTGAACTCTGTATTCTTGTTATCATCGTCACTCTTATATACAATTCAGCAATAGGAAAGTTTGTTTTTACACATCATTTCAAATGTCTTTTGGAAGAGTGGAGTTTGTTGCGGGACTCCCTCTCTCCTGCGCACCCTTTATTCGGTTGTTGTTTGAATTAGACCTGCAGCCAGAGTCATAGTTTGTCAAGGAACCAACTCCGAGGTTCCTACTATCTAGAAGAATTGTGGGGAGTGACAAACTTTTGGACTCGAAAGGCGCTGGTTGGATTTGATAGTCCAGTGTTCGTTCGTAGGCAGTTTGCACAAAAATAAATAAATGGTCCAGGTTGTTGGAGTGTCAAACACGAGATTTTTAGGTTTATTCCTTGTTGTAATCAGCACCAATGAAAGACATCATTGGATGTAAATGTAATATTCATAGCATGATGATATGTTACACAGCCGACGCGCGTTTCAACCTAAGTCTTTTTCAAGGCCAAATGGGTTTGATGGTTGGGTTTCCAGATGGAATGGACTGGTCCTCCCAAGTGTGATGGGCTATGATCCACGACTCCACACACCAGCATTGCCGAACCCGGCCAAGTACGGCTAATCAGCCCTCTGGCACCCACACTTGGGAGGACCAGTCCATTCCATCTGGAAACCCAACCATCAAACCCATTTGGCCTTGAAAAAGACTTAGGTTGAAACGCGCGTCGGCTGTGTAACATATCATCATGCTATGAATATTACATTTACATCCAATGATGTCTTTCATTGGTGCTGATTACAACAAGGAATAAACCTAAAAATCTCGTGTTTGACACTCCAACAACCTGGACCATTTATTTATTTTTGTGCAAACTGCCTACGAACGAACACTGGACTATCAAATCCAACCAGCGCCTTTCGAGTCCAAAAGTTTGTCACTCCCCACAATTCATTTCAAATGTCGAATAACATTTGACATTTAATAGGATGAGAGGTGTTGTTCCATCTTGACATCTGGTACATTATTCACACCCAAACATGCTTTGGCAGGATGCAGTATGCCATTTCTGTGCTTCTGGGGACTTTCCATTAAGTAGACATATAATTAGTTCAACAACTGCAATAACAAAATAAGATGTGGTTTCGGGTGCTTTTGGCAGTTGGAAACTCCTGAGTTACTTGGTAATACATGTTCAAGCAAGCCCAAGCAAGATACAGATGAATATGTAGAGTTCGGTTTGCGTAAGCCTTGCAAGTGTGCGTTTCGTTGTCAAGGGTGAATGTCACAAACGGAAAGACACTGATGGTCATACCTTCTGCTCAAGGAATTGGAATCACATAAACGATATTTTCACAATGTGAAAGGGCTTAGTTATTGGATACTCTCAGACTTCCGCAGAGCGCCACCGAACTCTACACAATCGCCTTAATAAGCACTAGATATTGTCCACTGGCCTCAGCATGTCTGATTAAAACTAGCATTCTATCCATCTATCTATTGTGTTTTTTATATAGCGCCCTATCGCCCATAGGCCTCAAAGCGCTCACAAAACAGAAACAATATAAAACAGAAGCTCAGGTCACAAAGAGGACAGGGGGACTATTAAGTTTCTCCATCGTCGAATATATGTGTTTTAAGGAGTTTCTTTAAGATGACAAGTGACGCACTGTTTTTAATGAGAAGGTGCATTGAGTTCCAGATCATAGGAGCCCAATGAACAAAGTTTGTGCTACCTACTCTTTCCAGAATTTTACGTGGTTGTTGTAGATTGTGTTTGTTTATTGTTGGAACGAAGATTTCTTCGAACAGGTGTTTTTTATGAGTTTTTTTGCTAGATAGCTAGGGGCGGTGCCAGCTAAACACTTAAAAATCATGACGGAGCATTTAAACTTAATCCGCTGTTGAACTGGTAACCAGTGGAGTTTTCTTCTGGCTGCTGAAGATTTTTCTCAACGATTCAATCCAAAAACAGCACTAACCGCACCATTCGGTATGGTCTGTAATTTGGTGTTAACGCCTTTGGAAGTGCTCATCAGAAGACTGTTGCAATAATCAATTTTCGCATTAATTATGGCTCCTGCAATCAGTGCCAGTTTTTGTTCAGTTAGGTAAGGTCGGATTTGCCATAGCTCGATTAGTGTAAAAAGCACATGTAGATTTTAGGTAAGAAACATGCTTCTTGTATGAGAGATGCAAATCCATGAAAATACCCACGGTCTTAACATGCTCGGAGACTTCAATGAAACTGTTATTAATCTTATGTTATATTGTGGATCTAATTTTCCTATTTTCTGAGGTGTGCCAAGTATTAGGAGTTCAGTTTTTGCTTCGTTGAGCGCAATAGAATTATTAGCCATCCATTTCTGGATAGCATTGAACACTTCATTGATTCTTAGCACATCCTTTTCATAGGAACCTGACAATTCAAATACCAACTGGGTATCTCAGCATAGTTCGTAAATTGGACACCCATCTTTTGAAGCATGTCACACAGTAATTTCGAAAAAATGTTAAAGAGCAAAGGCGACAAACATGATTCCTTTGGAACACCATAGGTCAACAGTGTCTTTAAGGAGCTAAAATTACCCTTTACAACTGCAGCCATTCTTTGACCCAACATCGATTTGAACCAGTTAGTTGCTGAGGGAGAGCATCTACCCGTTGTTCTCAGTCTCTTGGCCATCTCATGATCAATAAGATCAAATGCTGAGGAAAGATCAAGCAGCATAAGCAGTACAGTATTTCCTTGTTCAATGATGCTGGTGATGTTTACCTGGAGATCCAAGAGAGCGGTTTTGGTTCCATGCTTAGCCATAAATCCCATCTGCTCATTAGCCAATAGATCATTTGTATCTATACATTTTTGATACTCTAGATAAGCAATCTTGGTGATGATCTTGAGCAGGAAAGGCACATTTGTTATAGACCCAAAGTTACCAGGAATTGAGGGATCAAGGTTTTCCTTTTTTAAAAGTGGTGTAATCCATGCCTCTTTCAAATCTACTGGAACATAGGCCTCTTCAAATGACTGATTAACAAATTGCGCAACCTAAGGTGCTAGTGTATCTGCGTAGTCCTTAAATAGTTGCGCAGGAAAAAGATCCCCGTAATAAGAGGATGGCCTTAATTTGTGGATAACCTCCACAACCTCTGAAACAGAAACCCTTACAAAAGAGGAGGAGCCTAGAAGGCTATCAAGCGGATCACTCTTAATCATGTGTGGTGTATAAACGGTATTCTTAGGATCCGAGAACAATTTTGTTTGGGCATCAATAGCCTGCTGATGTTTATAGGTTTTGTCTGAAAAACCTTCATGAATTGCCTGACACCACTTGTCGCTCTCTTGGGCTAAGTTAGTAGCCGGGGGATCTTTCAATTCTTTAAGAATAAGAATATTTCTTTAGATTGGGATTTAGCTTGTTGGATTCTCTGATTAAAATGTTCTGCTTTGGCTTGAAAAATAGTCGATTTTTAGGCTCTAGCAGCTAATTTATAGGATGTTAATAATGAAGCAGACTGATCTTTCATCCAGAGATGCTCAGCTTTGCGCTTGGCTCTTCTGGCATCTAGAATATCACTGGAGAACCATTTATTCAAATTTTAGATTTATAATTTTTTTCTGGTTTGAGAGGAGCCAGTTCATCAAAGGCCTGATTAGTAGCCTTTCTGAACGACTGAGTAAAGGAGTCCAATGATATGTGCTGGTGTAGAGGGGGCAGAAGAGGATGCACCTTTTCCTTGAAAGCCTCACTCCTCACAGTGTTCTGCTGCTCCAAATATGTTTTATAAAAAACCTCCCCCTCTTGCCCTCCCCCTCTTGCCCTCCCCCTCTTGCGCTCCCCCTCTTGCGCTCCCCCTCTTGCCCTTCCCCTCTTGCCCTTCCCCTCTCGCCCTCTTTCTCTCTCGCCCTCTTTCTCTCTCGCCCTCTCTTTCTCGCCCTCTCTCTCTCTCTCTCTCTCTCTCTCTCTCCCCCCCCCTCGCTCCCCCACCCTACCTTTTGTAGGCATTTTCTTTTTTCCTTAGGTGTCAAGAAGATGGAATCAGCAACCTCAGACTCTTCCATTTATTTTAGGAAACGTACTAGTTATAATCTGAGTCATAGATTTTCATATTCTTACATGTGTGGTATGCATTTTAGTGCAGTATTTCCATTTTAATGCTTAGTTATTTATTGGGGAGCTTCTGTTCTATTTGGAGCTCATTCAACGGGGGGAGGGTGTATTTGCAAATATAACCAACAGTTCTAGAAGTATGCATAATACCAATGACAATAAGTACCCCTGTGCATATGAATATGACTGTGAGCACAATATTAGAAGACTTTTTTCCCCCCCTGATTTTAAACGTATTTATCATAACTTAACCATCCATCATGATGATATTGGCAGTTGAAGTGTGGCGAGCAAACTTACTGGGCTACACAAAAGAATTAAACAGCAAGCACAAAGGCCAAAATATGACGCCTATCACGGGCTTGGCCTTGATGACATGGAGGATGTGCAACATTCAGAAATGACTAACAGCTGGTACACTGACATGAGCGCGGTAGGGAGAACTACCAAATATAGAGACACAGTGTCTGGTTCATCTTGCGCTATGTAGGGTTAATGGCACCTTCCAGACACACAGAGTACGAATCAAGCTCATCAACCCAGATCCTCTGCAATGTAACGACAATCCAAGAGACATCAAATGCTTGCAACAACCTTATCTAGTTATCCAAGGACTCAAATATATAAACAGTAAATTGCAAGATACCACACTCCGCTTTCTCGCAGAAGGCCTCCTGGGGTATGTAAGGATTGCATGGTATCAAGAATAGACAAACGCAAGCGATCACAGTTCAAGGGTGTTTATTAAACTGTATAGGTAGGGTGGAAAAATGCATAATCTAAGACTAAGTCTAAGATGGGAGCAAGCTGTGACCATCAAATCAAAATAAGCAGTCCAAGTGGCGTCTTGTCAAATAATACATCCTATACTAAGAAAAACCTATTGCTAATCCTTACGCTAAATACAAGAGTATGGGATAGAGCTCATAAAAAATAAAGAAGTGTTCGCAAATAATATGTCAGGATGCAGTAGTTGTGGTCTTCCTCCCCCACATTTTGAGTACGGGACAAGGCGGACTCTGGAGCACAGCACACGCTCAAGCTTTCCCAGCACGAGACAAGCTCAGCTATCAGGACTGTTGATGGCCAAGTCTCCTGCCATGAAAAAAGTCTCTTGCCTTCAAGGGCCTGATGTATTCAAAATAACAGCAAAGGTTCCTCTCGCTATTTACTTTGGGTGATGACTTTTCACCTCAGGATTTCGCCTCTTCTGTGCTCAGATCCACAAATAGTTCTTAACGATATCGGGACCTTCGGAGGTTAGCTTTCCTGCTTCTGATAGCCTGATCGATTCAAAATCAACAAACAAAAAAAAGTTCCTTTTGTGTTGCACTTGAGGTGCTGATTCTTCAACCCCTGAATCCCATTCTTCCAGGCCTCAGACCCTTCTCGAATATCCTCTTCCCTCCGTCGGGTTCACTTTGGCTTGTATTCAAAAACAATTTCTTGGTTGCATTCATGTGTTGTTGGGGTGTGAGTTTCTTACCCGTGGATCCCCCTCTTTCGGGCGCAGATCCTTCTCAAATGTTTGCCTCCCTCGGTCAGGTTCACTATGGCTTTCAACACAATCTCCTCTACTTATATTTTCTTAATGTCTTTTCAAACAGTTTAATGTGGACCACCCTCTGCCGGGTTCACTCTTGTCAACACACTGTTCCTTCTACTTTCTTATGATGTGGGATTAATTTCCCTTCTTCTGTATCATCTGCCGGTCAAATACTTTCGACTGTACAGAGGATTTTACTAAACCCCCCCGCCCCTGTATGACCACTTTGACCCTCTTCTCACCTTTCCCAAGGCCTTCTGTTAATAGTAGTTTCAACAATTGGGTAATCACCCAGAGTGTCTCGAGTCAGGACCCACGTGGTGCCAGGCTCATCTGCAGCTGGCTTTCCCCTTTTGCATCAACAGTTCGTTGTACCTTCTTCAATCAGCCGTTTGCTATTTTTGTTCAACAGAGTTCGGTTTCTTTATCGGTCCTCCCCTTGAATCACTGCCTGTGATGAACCATTGGCTTTCTTCGTATCGAGAGTCAAGGTCGCTAACACGGTAGCAGGCGTCTCCCTCTGTCCTGCTTCTCAGCGTAGGCACACTCTGTGTACTGTTGACCTCTGCTGTAACACACTTGGGCTATTGTTCGCGGTCTTACAATTCCTTCAGGCCTTGGTCGAAAAGCGCAAGGTTGCTTCTCTCCTTGTCACCCTCTTGGTTCGTGCTGTCTTTCACCTACTCTTGAACTGCTGTGCCTGGATAGCTGTCCTGTTGTGTGGTCTGCCTTGTTCATCTGGTGCTCTCATGCTCCACCTTTTATCCCTGTGGGGAAGGGAAAGGGCTGACAGGTGTGTGTGTGTGATTCTGGTCAATTGCCTGACTATGCCCGACCCGTGTGTTGGGACACGTCAGGTAAACGGCTCTGGTGTTTGTCGTCTTTTTCATGATGTGCGAAGTGTTAGAGTTGGAAAAGGTTGGGGGTTAGAGTTTTTGAATATCCTATGGGGTAGGATGGGGATAAAGGTGTTCTGAGAAGGGGCATACCGCATCTCACCTGTGGGTGTCCCACTTCCACTCCCACAGGACACCCTATCCAGGTGATCCTCCCTCACTGGTCCACCCCCAGTAACTGGATCCAATAGCAATGGCTGTGTCGTGGCCACCTGGATGACAGATCCCCGGGGACTTGTATGCGAGACACCTTGAGGTTTGAGTGGAAGCAACCTGTGCACAAATCTGGACAGAGCACATCACAAAGCTAACATGGATTGCAGCAATGGAAAAACCAGTGAAGGTGCACCGAGAAGAAGCATATGAACTTTACTTCCACAGTGAAGGGCACAGCAGCTGTGATGGATTACTACTGGGTCTGTGGCCAAAAAGCGTACCTGCACCTCCCACCATCATGGAGGGGCTACAGTTTGTTGGCCACACTTCACTCTTCACTATTAGTAATCCCAGAAGAACAACTGCAAGGGGGACCAATAGCCGACACAGCCCCGACTGCTTCTGCTGTGTTCGAGGAACAGAACCTGTTATCACCGCCAAAGTTTCACATTCTACCCAGAAGAGGGCAGTAGGAGAAATTTTGCAGGAAGGAAAGAGCGTCCAGCTATCTATCCAGAGACTGTGCTGCATTGTTCGGGAGATTCCTGGTGAATATTGGTTGTTCAACTCGGCAGAGACATTCTTCGCCTCGCTTTTCCTACCCGGCGTACAGCTGCAGCCACCACAGAATGACTTCAGATAGTATGCTGGGAACTGGTCCAGTTGGCAAATGCCACTGAGCACTAGTTCAACATCATAAAGGTTGAGCTGAGTGCCCTGAGGCTGATGACGATGCAGAACAGGTATGTCATGGATAGGCTGACGGCAATGGAAAGAGGTGTGTGCCGCAAGATCGCGGTTTCTTGCTGCACATTCGTACCTCCCGAAGATGTGGAGAAGGGGTCTCTGTCTCACACGATCGCAGCTGTGCACGGTCTTGGAGGTTGCATGAAAAAAGGTGGAGGAATACAAGGGAATGAATGGTTCAATGTTGCATTCCATTGGGCCCCGTCCTTGCTAGGAGCCATCGTGAAGATGCTGATGCATGTCATAGTGTTCATTCTGGTCATCTTCTGCATCTGCCAAATGGGTCTCCGGTGTTGTGCTAAAGCAGTGCCTAGTAGCGCAAAGATGATGGTTTCAATTGGGGGTTTCAAAAGTACCTCCCAATGCAAACGATAGTGAAGTACAGTTTGACCACGCAATCCCTCAAATGCTACCCATCCACAATGGGGATGAAGTGGACCGTTTGTATCACACCATTATCGCCCCACCCCCTGACCCTGAGAATTATGAGGGGTATGGGTTGATCTGGAAGGAGATGGGGGATGTATTTATATGACGTGCACGCCTGAAGAGTATGCACGATGAAACGATATTTCTGGGGGCCGTGTGCAGAGCCTGGATACCAATAAAGGGAACTTTACCATACGAGCAGGCAATAAGAAGGGAGAATGAGCACATGCGTGGGGGGGTGGGAGTTTGTTACTGTAGAAGTAACGAAAGGGGGGGAATGTTGGGAAGGGAATGGACCCATCCCACCCCCCCCCCGCTATGTGCTTTAAGGCGAGGCGAGTCCCATTGGAAGACCTTTGATATACCAGGGGGAGGAGGGCGTCTTCAAGGTTCCCAAACGATCATATTATGCAGAATTTAGATGCTTTTAACTTGGTGCATGTGTATAAGTAGATGTCATTTTGCGCCCATGGGTCGCGAGTCTGAAGGGGCAATCTAAATAGGCCCAAACGCTGATGAGAAATGCCCACACTGCTAGCTTCCACAGACCCCTCCCTTTGTTCTAAAATTGTTTCCAATATGTTTTTCCTAAGTAAGAATGTGCCCTGCAAGGCCGCGAGACAGTACTGAGCCCCTCGGTATACGGGGTATCACAAATAGGCCAAAGCAGGCCTCCGACCTCCACCCAGCCAGCCATGAGTTATGGCCCCTACAACTGCCCCAGTCCCAAAACCCAGACCACCGACCATAAACCAAACCCATAAAAGATCTAAGAACATGGTTGTCCCACCATTATTTTAAAAGGACATGATTTGTAATGCGAGGTACAGGGAGGGATAAATAATAGTTCAAAGGTGAGGGTGGAAGCCTTGGAAGTTCTGAGACGCAAATGGGATGAATGAAATGTGTGTGTGTCAGTGACCTTGAGACTCCCCCTGTACCAGCCTATGCTCTTGCCAGGTGCCCTGTATAATGATAGAGTAGTATTGTTAGCGAATTGTTTCAAATGGATTGTGTCCTCCAACGTATTACTCATTTTTGACATGTAATGTCCAGCTTCAGCTGCTTTGGGAAACTTTTTCGGCAGAGGGCGCTCTGCGTCAATGGCAGCGAATCAATGTCCATCGAAGGCCTCCATCGAGGGAGACGTCATCGGAGATCATATATAGCACACGCGGCACCTGTTGGCCTCAGTTCTGTTTTTCTGCGACAGCTATTGCTTCATCTAACAAGAATCGTCACGCCTCATCATCTAATGACTTGTTTTCGAGAAATTCTTCGAGATGTCTTCATCCTCGGCGCCTTCCATACCGAAAACCAGTTTAAAAAAATGCTGGGACTGCGGGTCCAAGATGTCTATTACCGGCCTGCACCGTGTCTGCTTGTGACGCCTTGGCGAGGACCATGACACGGCCAATTGTTCAAAATGTCAATCCATGACAGGAAAGGCCTTGAGGGAGCGGAAGAGGAAACTCCAGGTATGAAGATTACCCAAATCCCCTAAGGCCCGACCTGCTAAACCTTCGGCCGACGAGTCGAGAGGAGAGACTCCTTGTAGAAAGAAGGTGAAGCGGTCTAGGGCAAGGAGTGGTTCGCACCACTCATCGTCTGCTAAAAAGTCAAAGAGGGGGCACCGTAGGTCGCCTTCACCGACGTCTTCCTCTGACGATTCACCCATAAGGGTTGCATGTCCCACAAAAAATCTACCCCAGCAGAATACGAAGTTTTCCAAGAGGAAATGTTAAACATTTTCAAAAAACAGGGTCATGTTCCTACCGAGCCTTCCAAGCAAGCTGGTAAGGATGGGTCTCGGCCAAAATCCTGCACGGCCTTGAGCCCGGGAAAACGGCCTGGCCAACATAGAGAGCCCTCTAGGCCCTCTTTCAATGAAAAGCACAAAAAAAAATCTAGATCGAGGTCCTCGACGCCATCAAAACCGTCAGCGCCAACGGTGTCCTCGATGGCTGCTAAACCTTCATCCATGACGGTGTCGTCGGCCATGGATGTCGACAACTTCGAGGACAGCTACGCCGCAAATGCTGGCTTTTCCATCAAAGCCAGGTGCCTTTCCTCATCTGCCGCTGATGAAGCCTTCGACTCCATCGAAGCCTAAACTGACTCCATCTGAAAGTCTATAATCCCTCTCTTCAATCTACGAAGATGAAGAACACTCTGATGGGGAGGATGCTCTTTTTGGACTGCAATATTGAACAACCAATGCTCGAGTGTCTGATTTCAGAGGAGTCCAGGATTAAAGATCTATGACAATTTACAGTCGACGAGTGGAGTTGATACTTCTCCCGAGCTAGAGTTCGGTAGACCAGAGCCTGGTGACCATGCCAACGCTACATACAGACAACTCATGTCCAGAGTTGTAGAGTACCTAGGATGGAGCAGACTACCACTCCCTTATGAACAGGATGTTTTAACCGATAGTTTGGATAAAGGTCCCCAAACTGACTCGGTATTGCCATTCCACATGGCCTTAGAAAAAAGAGTGGCTGGAAATTGGGAAACTCTGGATATCAATCCGGCAGTTGATAAAAATCTGACACGAAAATACCGCCCCTCCAGTAGTGACCCCGACTATCTGTCGAAACACCCTATCAGGAGAGTGGTGGTGCAGACAGCTACAGCAACGTCGAAGCAGGCAGCGTACCCTACCATCCCTCCCGATAGGGACGACAAGCGTGTAGATGGATGGGCAAGAAAAGTATTTTGAGCGGGGAGCATGGCTCTGAAATCAGCCAACTCCACCAGTGCCCAGGCAACATTTTTGTGCACTCTGTATGATTGCATATCTATGGTGGCATAGCATATCCCCCGAGGTAGAAGAAAGGGACGGCTTCTTAGCTATTAAGGATGGCAAAGAAGCTAGTTGTAAATCCCTCGAATCTGGGTTGGATACTGCAGATAGCGTCAGCAGATCCATGGCGACCAGCACTGTAATATGCAGACATGCGTGGTTGAGGAAGTCTGGTTTTGCAGCAGATGTGCAGTAGAGACTTCTCAACATGCCTTTTGACGGCTCACATCTTTTTGGCAGCAAGGCTGACAAGAGCCTTGAGAAGTTGCAGACCTCTAAGGCGGCAGCCAAGTTTTTAGGTGCCGCTGTTGGACAACCTCAGACTTTTCGTACCAGTGGACAACCTTGGAGGGGTAGATCTTTTCCCTATTACTCCTCATTTGGAAGGGCGAGAGGAATGGTCAGTCAAAGAGGCCAGAGAAAATGTCATTGTGGTGGACGAGGTTGAGGTGCCAAGCCAGCTCAAGCAGCAGCCTCTTTACCATTGGCCTCTGCAACAGCCGCCTCAAAACCACTTTGAGGTCTTGAATCACAGTTCACCAGTGGGGGGCAGACTGCCTTAGCATTTAGAAGAGTGGCAAGCCAATACTTCGGATGCTTGGGCTGTGGAAACTGTAGCCCATGGTTACTGCCTTCCTTTTATAAGAAGACCTCAAAACAATCCAGCAGGGAGGCGCACTTTGATTGTTCCGGATCCACTCCTTGTGCAGGAAGTTTTAACCCTGCTAGAGAAAGGTGCTATAGAACTGGTACCTGTAGCGGAGAGGAACAAGGGATGGTACTGCCCATATATTTTGATCCCCAAAAAGGCAAGAGGACTGAGACCTATCTTGGACTTGAGATACTTAAACAAGTTCCTCAGGAAGGAAACATTCAAGATGGTCGCACTTTCTCAGATCCTCCAGGCCCTCCAACTCCAGGATTGGTTGGTGTCATTAGACCTTCAGGATGCTTATTGTCATGTGCCAATCCATCTCAAGCACAGAAAATACCTGAGGTTTGCAGTTGGCAGTTCTCATTATCAATTTCGAGTTCTGACTTTCAGGCAAACCTCCACCCAAAGGGTTTTCACCAAACTGATGGCGGGGGTGTCAGCAAACCTCGAGAGAGGGGGAATGCACGGCTGCCCCTACCTGGACAATTGGCTGATCAGCCCTGGATCATCTCAGTCACCTACCACTCCCATCACAGATTGGGCTTCTCCCTCAGTTACAAGAAGTCCCATATGACACCTTCCCAACAACTCCAATACATCGGGCTGTGTTAGACACGTCTTTGGGAAAGAGCTTGCCTCCCAAAGTAAGGGCTCAAGACATTCTTCAGATGGTATCCAAATTTCAGAATGCCCATAATCTGCTTCATGTCGTCCTGCATTTTTCTGGTGCCAGAAGCCCGCCTAAGAATGAGATCCCTTCAATGGGCTCTAAGAACACAATGGTCCCTATTTTCAGGAAAGATGTCGGACAAACTTCAGATTCCAGCCAAGGTCTCACAGGATCTTCTGTGGTGGGCATGCGAGGCAAATATTCTGAAGCGAGAACCCTTTTGGCAGCCATGGCCGGAGATTACAGTAATGACGGACGCCTCACTCACAGGGTGGAGAGCCCATGCCAACGATTTGACAGTCAGCGGTCGTTGGTCTCCATCGGAGTCCAAACTACTTATCAATCTTTTGGAGCTGAGGGCAATCAGACTAGCTCTGAAGCCCTTCCTGCCCTGTGAATGGGTAAAGAATGTCTTGATAATGACAGACAACACAGTGGCTATGGATTACCTCAACAAGAGAGGCGGTGTAGGGTCAATACTGGGCAATTCAAGAAGGAATAGCTATCAGATGTTCACCTAGCCGGAGAGGAGAACACCCCGGCGGACGCTATGAGCAGGCAGAGCACAGTCTCTCACGAGTGGGAACTAGCTCAGGAAGTCCTTCAAGAGATCTTCACCCTTTGGGGAACCCCTCAAGTGGATCTGTCTGCAACCAGTGTCAACCAGAAGTGTGAACTGTATTGCTTCAGGGAATTCCCCCCAGGAGGAGCTCTGAGGCGCGTTTGTGGTGGACTGGGAGTTCCACTCTTGTATGCGTTTCATCCAGTTCGCGTCATTCTTCGCGTGATCACGAAGTTGGCAAAGTTCGGGAAACACATGATCCTGATTGCCCCGATTGTGCCAGGAGATCGTGGCACCCGGACCTTCTAGACATGTCCATCTGTCCTCCGATACACCTTCCCCAGAGAGAGGATCTTCTCTCACAAGAGGAGGGTCGGGTTCTCCATCCAGAGGTCAATATTCTCAACCTTCACGCTTGGTTTCTGAAAGGTTGAGATATAAGGATTGGGACCTCCCAGATGACGTTATGGAGGCGTTGCCTTCGGCTAGAAGACCAGCAACAAAATCTTTGTGCCGTTGGAACAAGTTTTGCAACTGGTGCAAGGAAAAGAATGTGGATCCTTTCCTGTGTAAAACACCGGATGTACTGTCCTTTCTTCTATCCTTAGCCAATTTGGGGCTCCAGATTGGTACCCTTAAAGGCTGTCTGGCAGCACTAGCCATTTTAAAGCGCTTCAGTCTTACCGAAAATCATTTCGGATTTTCATTTGAACCAGAAAATTGTCCTGCCTTCCTTCTACCCTCCACCTCACCCTGGTAAGGAGGAAGAAAGACTTCATAGGTTAGATCCTAGAAGAGCATTAAGCTTTTACATTTCAAGAACATCCAAAATTCGGATTGACTATCAGTTTTTCATAGGATATACGGGACACAAACTAGGTCAGGCTGTTATCAAACAGACCTTATCCAGGTGGATAATTTTGGCAGTTTCTGAGTGCTACAGTCTTGCAGGGAAAGACCCTCCTGAAGGCTTGTGAGCTCATTCCACTAGGGGCATGGCCACATCTACAGTCCTGCAAAAGGGAGTTCCTATTAGGAATATTTGTGACGCTGCGACGTAGTCATTAATACACATGTTCACAAAACATTATGCCCTGGATTCTTCCCATTCTCAAGATCTCGCTTTTGGCAAGGCAGTACTTTGCTCTGCCCTGGAAAAGGTATAATATGTAGAATTCTACTCCCTCCTCCAATTATAAACACTGCTTTGGGAGTCTGTCCAAGATGAGGAATACGTTTGAGGACACAATCCATTCGAAAGAACAAGTTACTTACCCCTAGTAACATTCTTTCGACTGGATGTTCCTCCAACGTTTTCCTCATCGCCCTCCCATCCTACCCCTCTGTAGAATTTCCCATGCTATTGCAGCTTCCTCTTCACCAAGGTTGAGGTCTGTCATGACCGTATTTATGGGCATCTTGGCTGCATGAGGAGGCAGAAAAACGGAACTGAGGCCAACGGGCGCTGCTTGCTATGTATGATCTCTGACGTCGTCCTCGGCGGAGGCCTTCGAGGGACATCGACTCGATGCCATCGACGCACAGCGCCCTGTGCCGAAAAAGATTTCCGAAGCAGCTGAAGCTGGACATTACATGTCAAAAATGAGGAATATGTTGGAGGAACATCCAGTCGAAACAATTCGCTAACAATAGTATTCTATCATTATACAGGTAACTTGTTCATCTAAGTGGTTCTTCGACCTTGGTTCCTTGTAGACGATGCGCCCAGCCGACCCCACATGATGGAAGATGGACAGACTGAGCTGGGACCAACGGCCTGGCATCCCCTATGGAGTAGGCCAACCATGTATAGGGTCCGACCAAGCTGCTTTGCGGGTTCTTACTGTATATGAATGACGCTGCATCCCCTTTTAAGCCTCTGCTTTGCCCCTTTTTCCTTAGAATGTTCTCGGGCAGCAGAGTTCTTTGCTGGCACTCCTATTTTTGTAGAAATAAAACTTGTTATCCTTGCAAGAGTTTCTTGGGCTTTTTACCCTAGTGGGTTGTATTTATTTCTGGTGTGAGCGTTTAGGAGCGTGCCTTCAATGTTCCTAAATGTGGAATGGATCACATTACAATTTGGTGTGCAGGGGACTGGAGTGTTCCACAAATTTGTGGATACCTGTTTGTTTGTCTAAGAAGTAATAAAACCTAGTGTCAGGTTTGTTTTTCTCCCCCGCACCCAACCATCAGTCTAAAAAGATTCTTACTTTAGATCTAACAAAAGGGTATAATGCAGTAAGATGGAACCCAAGTCACAATTGATATTCCCTAGTTTCAGTAGTCCAATCCCTAAGAAGAGTTGGGTACTTGTGCCCAAAAGTCACAATGCTCCTCCCCAGCATATTTCTAGCAGGTAAGTTACTTGTGTTGTTTTTGAAAACACTTATATGGAGTGCGCTTCTGGCACGAACAGTATTATCACACCAACAAAATAACTTTTTCAGTAGTATTTATTTTTTGCATTGAGATCATGCGGTTTCCTTCTTTATACATTGATACACATCCTTATAATTCTTTCCTCTCAGTACACATCCTTATAATTCTTTCCTCTCAGTACACATCCTTATAATTCTTTCCTCTCAGTACACATCCTTATAATTCTTTCCTCTCAGTACACATCCTTATAATTCTTTCCTCTCAACGCGCGTTTCCCCACGTGAAATACACGTGGTTCATCAAGAGAGATTCTAATTAAGAGAAGAAAATTATACAAAAAGTAAGACAAGATTAACTCTTTTTTTAAAACAAACAATAGTGGTAGTAAATGTTATAAGCAACTGTAATAGTATTGCCTTTCAGTTATACTCACCAAAATTCTGTGTTTTGTGATATTATTTCTGATATATTATTTCTTTGTTCATAATTATCTCTCTCATTTATGAAAATCTTTCTTTAATAAAGTAAGATATAGGCAGGTTTCTGTAAAATAGTAAGAAAGGGTATCATGAGTTAAACCCAAGCTTTCCTGTTCCTCCATGGCCTAAAACTGTATAGTCCCTAAGATGTTCCATTAAAGACCAGATTATATTCACCTCATAAGAAAGTTACCTTTTGTTGCCCTTGGTACGATTGCCTCCGGTCTGCCTCGATCCGCACTACTTAACTACATGATTTTATCTTTCTTTTATACAAACAGCGATCTCGCAATGTATGACGTCATCGCGTCACGCTGCGCGATGACGTCACACATCACACGCCACACAGAGACATCTGGCGGCCATTTTAATTCCATAATTTTACCGTGAGACCTTGATAATTTTTAGGCTTTCCTAATTTTAATTAGTCTTACTAATAAGACCTATATTTTCATGATACCCAGCCTCAAAGGATATATAAAGAGTAAAAATAAACAAAAGACTACAGAAAACGAACGAAGTCCTAAAGAATGGAGAATCACCTCTTAACAAACAGCTTGACTTTTCTTTGCTACTCCTTGATACATTCCATATTTTAACCCTGAAACAATACTTAACTATAGCAAACAACTTGTACAGTCTGTTACTTCTTCATACATTCCATAATTTAACCATAAAACAATACATGTCTAGAAAAAACAAAAAAGACAAAAACAACAAAAAATGAGTGAATATGCTTTAAACTTGGTACTTTTTCAATGTCTTATACTTTTCTTTCCAGAATTTGAGTGTAATAGTGCGTTATAACCAATAAGACATCTCACTTTGAGTTCGAACCAGAATAGCAGGTGTCCAAAGTACATATCCATTTGGTTTTTATTATCCTTAATTTTAGCTCTCTATTACCTCCTCTTTCCATTGTGTAAACTCTTTCAATATCTAGAAACTTAATTTCTTTGTCAGTTATTTTATGTTCTTGATTGAAGTGTACTGCCATTGGGTATCTCATGTCCTTATTTTTGATTGCTCTTATATGTTCTTGTAATCTAACCTTTAGTGTTCTGATTGTGCTTCCCACATATCTTTTTTTGCATACGCATGTTATTACGTAAATCATATTTTGTATTGCAATTAATATATTGTTTTATCTTTTGGCATCTTCCATTTGGTAGTCTTATTTCTTTGATTCCATTCTCCATTTGATCGCAAATACCACAATTCCCACAACTGTGGGTTCCTATTGGTGCCGGCACTTTTAGGACTTGACTGAGAACCTCAGGTTTATCTTCTTTGAGATAACTTGGACTCATTTTTTGCTTTAATGTTGGAGCTCTTCGGTAGATTATCCTTGGTTTGACTTCTATATTCTGTTTGATCATATCATCACTTTGTAGAATATTCCAATGTTTAGTCATAAATTTCTTTAGAATATTGTTAGGGAGAATTCTCTGTTTAGGCTGAATTTCCCTACCTAGTGAGTCCCCCAGCAGCTTTGCTGGATTTCTGGGGTTTAATTTTTTTCTCCTGCCAAGAGTGAGACTCTTTTACCCTCACTCTTGGACATGTTGAAGTGTGTTTTCTTGGTTAAACCTTGTGTTGAATGGGCTATGGGGTCTTTTACTCCATAGGGCCTCATGTATTTTTGTGATGTGGGTCACACAGCACCCTCTGTGCCGTGACCCAGGGGTGTCCTAGGGACTCCCCAACATAGACTCCATACCCTGGGACTGACTACTGTCTCCCAGGGCATGTAAAGTCACCAAAGACTTTGCTAGTCTTGAATCCTGAACAGAACCAGTACAAACCATCATATTGTGGACGTACTGGCTGGGGCAATTCGATTGCCCCAGGGTCTGTTAGTCGAGGGGGCACGTCTCCGTCCCCCCTGATCGAGTTTTGGCTGGTGGCAGTGGAAACTACTTTTTATATTCGACCGCGAATATTTCCCTATGGGATTTCCCATTGTTTTAGGCTAACACATTTAATTATTTATTTACGGTAGCCTTAAACATACCACCGGTTTATATATTTATTTTTATAACTCCGGTTGGGACTTTTTGCCAAAACTTGATTCTAAAATGGCGTTGGTGTTCGCCTCTGTAACTCTGACCCAAAGTGGAGCCCTTTGTTCCACTTTTGGCGGGCTTCTCCACAGAAGCCCTCCAAAGTGGTGCCACTCTGTCTGGGGTACTTAGGAGGGGTGGAGGGGGATTTAGGCACCCTGGACTGAGTTACCTTGGTAACTCAAGTCGCACTCCGTCCTGATTGGCCCAAGTGGTGAGCCGCCCGGCTCACCACTTAGCATGGTTGAGTGACAGCTAGGCTGGGTGAATGGGGGTTTGCTGCATAAAAGCAGGGCTTTGGGGACTGGGACTTCAGAAGTCGCCACAGGACCAAGAATCCGACGAGGGAAGAGCTGAGCCGACCTGCTTCGACGACACCACCCGGTGGAGCCCTGCTGAACCGTCTCACCACTTTTTCCCGACGACCGAGGAGAACTCTTAACGGAGTGGCTCCTTCCCTTGACTGGTGGGGACAACCAGTTTTCGCCTTCTTTCCGTTCTTTGAGGTATCTCGTGGCCGCCTTGCCTGTGCCAAGCACCCCGGCAACCGGAATACCACACTTTACCCCCATACCGCGAAAGTCGGCACCAACCCTTTAACCGGAGGACTCCGCGGCTGGTTTCTTCCCGGGCAGTGCAACGACCCTCTTCTTCTGCTCTTCAGCGAGAACTTCTTCTCCCCTGACCGACGTCGAGCCCTGCTGCCACTGCCTGGAACAACTGCCACCGCTGGAGGATCCTTTCCGCTTAAGGTACTGTGTTCTGCCTGGCTTCCCTTGCTACCGACTGTACGGGGTAGATTTAGTCCCCGGCTTTCGAACCTGGGAGTGCCTGGGACACTTTGGCTAAACTTTCTGAGCCACTCTAACCTCTTTTTGACTCTTTGCAAGACTTTGAATCTCTAACTAACAGTGTGATCTTGGGCACATTTTCGCTCCGGCTACTCTAAGAGTGGGCCCTGCCTAGTGACTTTTGCTCACCTGTGACTTTATTCTTCTGTAAGCCTATTGCAAGTGCTCTGGACCTTAGAGTGGTGTGTCTAACCCATTTCTGCTTTTTCTCTCCCTTTCTTGGAAACTACTAGAGTGTCATCTAACGTTAAGCACTCACCTCTGTTTTAATTAAGTGGTGTTTTACCTAGAGTTGTCTAGATAGGAGAAAGGATTGAATCTACTTTCATTATAACTGTGTTGAAGTACTTTTACTATATTTTTGCTAGAGTGTTTTTAACTTATGTGTATTTTAAATAAATAACTATATACTTTTGAAACCAAGCTCTGGTCAGTGTTTGCTTGTGCTATTGTGTTTTGGTACATATTGTGTATACTTTACATACTGCCTAACTCTTCTTGAGAGAAGTCTGACTGCTCAGCCACAGCTACCAGGTAAATCTGGGTGGTACAGACTGCTACCAAAGGGGTTTACTGCTCTACCTGTAGTCTTAAATCTTTTGCAGTGTTCCCCAAGGGAACTGCACAGGTTTCTGCCTAACACTGGTGTACAGCGGTGGGATTTGTATTGAGTATACATTTTATTGTGCTTTAGATACCTTAGTGCAACTAACCACAAAGCTTAGCACTGAAAAAGTAAAACCTCTAACATGTCAGTTATAGAAAGCTATAGTCAAGAGTCCCTTGCAGCCAAAACTGCTGATTGTTTAAGAGTGCTCTGTAAACATAAGGATCTCCTGACTAAGGGCAAGAAAATGGAGCTGATTGAAAGATTGTTAGCTAACCAAAGTCTGGGTGATGGTTCAGAGGAACCTACCACTCCAGCAACTGTAGATGACAGTGTTGAAGTTAACATGGAGCAAAATGTTGATGATTCTGAGGAAGAGTCAGAAGAGGAGGGTGAGGCTGTTGTAACTGTCCCCCCTAGGCCTCTGCCTGCTCTACCTGCTGTGCCTACTGGACCTTTACCAGGTCCCACATTTAGTCCTCAGTACTTTGAACTAGAGAAAATGAAGCTAGAATTGGAGTATAAGAAACTTAATGCTCAAACTGACAAAGAACTAAGGCTAAGGGAAATGGAGCTCAAGTATGACTTAGAAATGAAGAAATTATCTGTTGAGAATGTTTCTCTCTCTGGCTCCTCTAGAAGTTCCAGTCCTAAAAGACCCCGGATGCCTAAAGAATTGGTTGGTATGTATGAGCCTAAGTTGGATGTGTTGGATTGGTTGTCTCTGTTTGAATATAATCATGGGCTCCAGAACATCACAGGAAATGACTTACTCACCTGGTTGTTCTCTAGGCTTCCCCCTGTTGCAACTGATGTGGTAATGGAGATGGGGGAGGAGGATAGGAAGGACTATGAATGTGTGAAACTAGCTTTGATAGCTAGGTTTGGGAAGACCCCTTCCCAGTATCTTAAGAGGTTTAGGAGCCTCAAAAAGCATGATGGTACCCCTTGGGCTACCTGGGTGAGTGAATGTTTGAAAAACTTAGAGGGATGGATTAAGGGTTACAAGGTGAACACTTATGAAGGTATGAAGAATTTGTTTATGTTGGAGACTATTTATGATGCCTGCTCTCCTGAGCTCAGACAACACTTGGCTGATTCCAAGGAATTAGATTCCCGGAAACTAGCTAAGGCTGCTGACTTGTGGGTTGCCAACAGGGCCACTCACAAGGATTCTGGGGTAACTCAGAAGAAGGATGGGGAGAAACAGCCTAAAAAAGACTCCAAAGAGAATTCTAATAATTCCTATCCCAAAGAGGGCCCCAAACCACAAAATAACCAGGGTAAGCCACATGGGAAACCTAGTCAGGCTACTGTACCTTCTGGCCACAAGCCAGAAGGAGGTCAGAACAAGCCACCCTTCCAGAGAGCATTTGGACAATGCTATGTCTGTCAGGGTACTGACCATATCAAAGGAGATCCCAAGTGCAAGGGTAAACCTGCAGGGATCAGCACAGTCTCCTTAGCCTTCACTCCTGAGGATGAAGTACAGATGGCTAGTGCCCACTTTGAACTCTTTGCTGAAGAACCCTTGGGTCTTCAAGCAACTGTAAACTTAGAGCCTATGGGTCTGGTTAGTCCCCAGAATAGGGTTGTGTATAACTCCCTACCTGTTAACTCTAAGGTGTATTATGTGGACAGTGTTCTTGTCAATGGCCAGGATACTCCTGCCAGGAGAGACACTGGGGCCAGCAGAACAGTAGTGGATGAAAGCTTCTTTCAACCTGAGGATGTGGCCAAAGCACCCAAAGGTCCCACTAAGATGTCTGGAGGCCCTGTCCAAATGGTTCCTATCCTACCAGCCCTCATTCAGTGTAACAACATGACAGTGAGGATCCCTGTCAGTGTTCAGACTGAGGTACCTGGGAAGGTCCTGTTAGGGAATGACCTAAGAACTCTAGGAGTAGTGTCACATACCCCCAGGCCTCCCAGTATGGAGAAGCAGAACTTAACCAAATTGGCTAGACAGGCTACCTTGAAGGACCCTTCTAAGCCTGTGGGACCCTCTACTGAGAACCCCACTACAAGCCCTGGTGTTAGTAAGTTGACCTCTAACCCAGGCACATTTCAGGATAGTATGCTAGGAACATGGGCGCCCCAACCAAGCTCCATCATTGTTCCCCTAGTCTCAGAGTCTCTGACTCCCCCTGCTTCTGAGGAAGAGGTGGATAGACCAACTAGGCCCCTATCTGGACCTGAGAGAACTGGTAATTCTCAGTGCTGGTGGAAAACCAGAAAAGAAAAGTCTAAGGCCAAAAACCTTCAGACTGTTGGACCTTCTACTGAAGACCCCAACTCAAATCCTAATATTAGGGGGGAAACTCCTAAAATAGGTAAGGGTAGATCTAAGAGGAAGGGGAAGCAGGTACATTGCCTAACCCCAACCCCTCCAACCAAGAGGCCTAAGACCCAACCTGCTCCCACAAGAGAGGTGGTGAGGAACCTTGGAGGCCCCTCTAGATCTAAGGGAATCCTTTATAAGGACCCCTTGAAAAAGCCTAACATAGGTTCAGAAGTTGTACCAACTTCTGAGGGACTGGTCAACCAGATCCCCTATAACAAAAAGACTGATGTTCCTCAAAGGGTCTGTAGGTCCGTTAGCTTGCAAAAGAAAACCTTTGAGTTCTCCATTGAACATAGGTCAAGGTGTCACCATCAAAATGCTGATGGACTCTCTAGGATGTATATCATCGACTAGAGGTATGAGGTTCATCCAGGAGTGGATTAAATCCTCCTGTCCCTTAGTCTGGGGGGGGCGAGTGTTAGGGAGAATTCTCTGTTTAGGCTGAATTTCCCTACCTAGTGAGTCCCCCAGCAGCTTTGCTGGATTTCTGGGGTTTAATTTTTTTCTCCTGCCAAGAGTGAGACTCTTTTACCCTCACTCTTGGACATGTTGAAGTGTGTTTTCTTGGTTAAACCTTGTGTTGAATGGGCTATGGGGTCTTTTACTCCATAGGGCCTCATGTATTTTTGTGATGTGGGTCACACAGCACCCTCTGTGCCGTGACCCAGGGGTGTCCTAGGGACTCCCCAACATAGACTCCATACCCTGGGACTGACTACTGTCTCCCAGGGCATGTAAAGTCACCAAAGACTTTGCTAGTCTTGAATCCTGAACAGAACCAGTACAAACCATCATATTGTGGACGTACTGGCTGGGGCAATTCGATTGCCCCAGGGTCTGTTAGTCGAGGGGGCACGTCTCCGTCCCCCCTGATCGAGTTTTGGCTGGTGGCAGTGGAAACTACTTTTTATATTCGACCGCGAATATTTCCCTATGGGATTTCCCATTGTTTTAGGCTAACACATTTAATTATTTATTTACGGTAGCCTTAAACATACCACCGGTTTATATATTTATTTTTATAACTCCGGTTGGGACTTTTTGCCAAAACTTGATTCTAAAATGGCGTTGGTGTTCGCCTCTGTAACTCTGACCCAAAGTGGAGCCCTTTGTTCCACTTTTGGCGGGCTTCTCCACAGAAGCCCTCCAAAGTGGTGCCACTCTGTCTGGGGTACTTAGGAGGGGTGGAGGGGGATTTAGGCACCCTGGACTGAGTTACCTTGGTAACTCAAGTCGCACTCCGTCCTGATTGGCCCAAGTGGTGAGCCGCCCGGCTCACCACTTAGCATGGTTGAGTGACAGCTAGGCTGGGTGAATGGGGGTTTGCTGCATAAAAGCAGGGCTTTGGGGACTGGGACTTCAGAAGTCGCCACAGGACCAAGAATCCGACGAGGGAAGAGCTGAGCCGACCTGCTTCGACGACACCACCCGGTGGAGCCCTGCTGAACCGTCTCACCACTTTTTCCCGACGACCGAGGAGAACTCTTAACGGAGTGGCTCCTTCCCTTGACTGGTGGGGACAACCAGTTTTCGCCTTCTTTCCGTTCTTTGAGGTATCTCGTGGCCGCCTTGCCTGTGCCAAGCACCCCGGCAACCGGAATACCACACTTTACCCCCATACCGCGAAAGTCGGCACCAACCCTTTAACCGGAGGACTCCGCGGCTGGTTTCTTCCCGGGCAGTGCAACGACCCTCTTCTTCTGCTCTTCAGCGAGAACTTCTTCTCCCCTGACCGACGTCGAGCCCTGCTGCCACTGCCTGGAACAACTGCCACCGCTGGAGGATCCTTTCCGCTTAAGGTACTGTGTTCTGCCTGGCTTCCCTTGCTACCGACTGTACGGGGTAGATTTAGTCCCCGGCTTTCGAACCTGGGAGTGCCTGGGACACTTTGGCTAAACTTTCTGAGCCACTCTAACCTCTTTTTGACTCTTTGCAAGACTTTGAATCTCTAACTAACAGTGTGATCTTGGGCACATTTTCGCTCCGGCTACTCTAAGAGTGGGCCCTGCCTAGTGACTTTTGCTCACCTGTGACTTTATTCTTCTGTAAGCCTATTGCAAGTGCTCTGGACCTTAGAGTGGTGTGTCTAACCCATTTCTGCTTTTTCTCTCCCTTTCTTGGAAACTACTAGAGTGTCATCTAACGTTAAGCACTCACCTCTGTTTTAATTAAGTGGTGTTTTCCCTAGAGTTGTCTAGATAGGAGAAAGGATTGAATCTACTTTCATTATAACTGTGTTGAAGTACTTTTACTATATTTTTGCTAGAGTGTTTTTAACTTATGTGTATTTTAAATAAATAACTATATACTTTTGAAACCAAGCTCTGGTCAGTGTTTGCTTGTGCTATTGTGTTTTGGTACATATTGTGTATACTTTACATACTGCCTAACTCTTCTTGAGAGAAGTCTGACTGCTCAGCCACAGCTACCAGGTAAATCTGGGTGGTACAGACTGCTACCAAAGGGGTTTACTGCTCTACCTGTAGTCTTAAATCTTTTGCAGTGTTCCCCAAGGGAACTGCACAGGTTTCTGCCTAACAAATATATGCTTCGCTGTTGTAAGTGGTGATAAAATCTACCTTTGTTTCTTTATTCTTCAACTTTGGTTTATCTTTCAGTAGTCCAGTTCTGGGTATTTTTTCAGCTCTTCTTATAGCTTTTTCTACTTCTTGAGGTTTATAGCCTCTCTGTATACATTTTTCTTTGAGAAGTAGGACATGATTTTCATATTTTTCTTGTGAGCTACAATTCCGTTTTGTTCTTAGAATTTCAATTCCGTTTTGTTCTTAGAATTTCACCATACGGTATATTTTTGATTATATGCTTCACATGGTTACTTTCTGCATGTAACACTTTGTTTACTGATGTTGGTTTTATGTACAGATCAGTCAGGAGTTTCTCTCCATCCGTATAAATTTGCAGATCCAAGAATTCTATACTTTCTGGGCTTGTTTTGTCTGTGAATTTGATATTGTAATAATTTGTGTTTAAATAACCAATGTATTCATATAGTTGCCTCATATCTCCATTCCATATCATTAGAATATCATCGATATACCTTCCCCAGTATACAATACGTCCTTCTGTAAATACTGGGTGTTGCCATGCATGATTGATCTCAAAGTGACCCATGAACAGGTTTGCATATGAGTGCAAACTTAGCCCCCATCGCTGTACCCTGCTCTTGTCTATAGATTATTTTATTGAACATAAAAATGTTGTTGGTTAAAGCAAAATGCAACATTTCTAAATTGAGATTGATCTTGATTTCAGAAAGAATTCAGTTGTTTCTAAGCCTTTAAAATGTTCAATACTGGTATATAAAGATACCACGTCCAAAGTTACAAAAAGAAAACTTTTCTCCCAGGGTATTCCTTCCATCTGTTGGATAACATGTTTGCTGTCTCTTAAGTATGATGCTAAATTCGTTGTTAGTGGCTGAAGATGTAGATCAATCTATTGTGATGCTCTCTCTGTTAATGAACCTATACCGTTTATTATCGGTCTGCTGACTGGAAATTGAATGTTTTGTGAATTTTTGGCAGGAAGTATATTATGGGCATAATTGGGTGGATGTTATTCAAATAGTTGTATTCTTCTTCAGAGAGTAGACCCATTTCTTCACAGTTTTTGATCATGCAATGTCATTCAATCTGCATTTCCTTAATTGGATTTTTTTGCAGTATGGAGTAACAGTTCCTGTCATTCAAGTGTCCATTTCCTTCAGTTATGTAATCCTTTCTTTGCATAAGAACGATGTTACCTCCTTTATCTGCACTTTTAGTTACCCAATGTTTATTTTTGACTAGAACATCGATAGCTTTTGATTCTTTGAGTGAAAGATTATGTTTGAATTTAGTTGGTTTATTTTTGAGATAATTTTGTCTCAAGTCTTCACTCACCATTTTTTGAAAAACATCGATCACATTGTTTTCTGCCATTTTAGGAATTCATTTTGATTTCAATTTTAAATTTGATTCTTCTGCTTGAAAAGGATTGATGTTCTGTTCTTCCAAGAACATTTCTGTGGTATAATTTTCCTCAGAAAGATTCATAATATTCAATGTACCTTCTACAATTTCAACTGAAAGTGGTGAAATTTCTTGTTCTGCCTTTTTTTTGTTTTTTACTCATTACTTCAGCAAAGTATTTTTTTAATTTCAATTTTCTGCAGAATTTGAACAAATCTACTTACGTTGGTGATTTTTCAAAAGAAGAGATGCAACAAAGTTACTAGGTAATTAAAAATGTGTTATCTTTCAGGTTTTACTACTACGGTTTCATGACCAAAAAGCAGCGGAATGGAAGGGTACAAAAGGGCTTGTTCTTATTGTTATCTTATGGAGGACAGGGGGAGACAAATGATGTGCCTTTACTTACCCCCTTGACTCTGATTTTCCCAGATGACTAGATGTTGGATCTGGTGAGAGGTGCCCAGGAGTTGCGGGTGCAATGATTCTTCCTGTCTGATCGAGGAGCAGAGGGCATAATACACTGATGCAATCCTTTTCGAGACACTTCACAGGTCAGGGGAAGGCGAGTTCCACCGACGGTCACTGCACACAGACGACGGCAGTTGCCCTTCCAGTCGAGGCGGTAGAAGTACTCCAGGATAGGGTCCCTTGAGGCTGAAATGCGGCAGGAAGGTGATTTATACCACAATCTGGCAACCAGTATCCAGTGATAATATTGCAGGAAATAATAAAGAATGAATTTACAAAGATGACAAAATATTGCAAGAAATAACAGAATGGGTATAAAATACCTAAAGGCAGAATACATTTGAAAAGAAATTGATAGGAGTGGATTTTCAGTGTAAAAAAAACAAAAAACAGATTTAGGTGAAAATTGGGATAAAGGGGAGGGAGGCGAGGAGAGTTTAGGAGAAGTAAGGGCGGCTCGGGGCAGGGGGGCGAAAATAGGTATTTTTTACAATGTGCACTGTAAAATGCATTTCAATATTTTTTCATGCAATATTTATTACAATTTGTAATTGTAAGTCACTGTTATTTCCACAAATAAATCACAGTGAACCTGTTGACCACCAAAGTTCCGGCTGCAAACACAGAACGACAGTTGTACCAAGTTAGCCCACTGGGGAGCTGGACAGTCCACTAGGTGGCCCGGGGACACTACCGAAGGCTCAGGACAGCTGGATGCCCGAACACGTCAAGACTGGTTGGTTCTACCAGTCCAGGTGTTGAAGCACTGCACAGGTCCTATGCAGATTAAGTAGTCCAACAGGGCTTCACCGGGCCAGACGCAGAAAGGGATGCTGGGCGTCTTCAGGAGTCTTCTTCGGATCTTCAGTCGTCTGTTCTTCTAAGAGAAATTCTTGGCTCAAATGCTGATCTGAAGGAATGGATGCACGAGTCCTCTGTGATGAATCCTATGGAGTCCTCATGAAAACCCTATCTAAAGTCTCCTATCAGCTGGCCAGGGAAAGGCAGTCGCTTCCTGATACTGACCCTGGGGGGGGGAGTTCAGGGGGAGGGCGCGGTCTTAGCCGGGAGGATCATCTTGGAGGAGATGGGCCCCAGGGAAGTAGGACGACTTCATGGGATGAGACTCTGTATTGGTCTACCTCCAGGAAGGGAATATCATTAATGCTACTACATGTAATGGCATGTTGTCAAAGAGAACGGGTAAGCCCTAAAGTTGAGTATAACAATACGAGTGAAGACAATTATAAACGGTCATGTATTAAGAATGTGAAAAGCTCTTACAAAAACTATAAAACTCCCAGAAATAGGTAATCCTATGTCTCAGGAAAAGCTTGCAGAAAGAGGCCTGTAAAAACTATCAATGTGAAACTAGAAAAGTCTCAATCCTCTGTAAAACCAAATAGATATTTTTAACCTCCTTTGAGGAATATGCTTAAGGAGAAAAAGGAATTGGTGGCAAAAATATTATTGAGAAAACTGACTTGTGTTGGGGACTTCAAAGTCCCAGAATCCCCAGACTACTGGGATGAAGAAGAGGGCTACAGAGGCACAGGGTTGCAGAGTGTAACCCATTAAGATTAATGACCCACACCAAAGTATGGCTGAGGGGCATAAAAGGACCCCTCGGGTGCAGGCCATTGGACCAAGGCGGAAGAGGGTGAGACGGCCGAAGCAGCAGGAGCGCAGTAGTAGAAGTAGTGGGTGGAGGAGTTTTTCATTCTCCACAAAGCAGCAGAAGAAATTGTGTAAGAGGCAGGACGCTGAGACCAGAGTGGTGAGAGAAGTTGATGCTGGTCCCGAGAGAGTCGTGTGAACTCAGGATTTCAGCTGCAGAGGACGCGCAGCGGAAAGCACACCTGATTGTAACTTCCCCAAATTGAAGCCTTCAGCGGTAGCAGGCGAGCATCAAGTCACTGGTGGAGGCATGAGGACTCTGAGATGCGGGAAGCCGTACAGGAGAAGTTGCTGTGACGTGCCAGAGAAGTGAACAAGACAAGCTGGGAGCAGCGATGTACACGACGTGCACACCCACCGGTGAGTTCACTGTTATATGGAAGGTACATTAAGCTGGGGTCCAGAGGCCGCTCCTCAAACTAAACCCCCAACCCCCAGCCAAAATATTTGGTAGCTCCGGATTCCAAAAGGGCAGCACCAGGGTGACACACGCCCCACTCTGGAGAGCCACACTGCTGATTTTCCACCCTCCTCCCCACTGTGGGTTTACACTGTGTCATTGGAGTGAAAGTTGGTTCCTGGCTGCCTGCATTCACTACAGTGATCAGAATCCCCTGAAGGTCGATTAAGCTGGGAACCAGAGTATGCTCCTGAAACCCCTCCCGCCCCCCAGTGTGAGGATATATATATATATTTCCGAGGCTTGTGGAATCTGCTTAGATCCCATGCTATGCATAGGCCGACATTTAGTGGAAGCTGCAGAGTATTACAGTTGTTGTTTTCGAAACTCAAAAAGGGACGTCGACGGGGCGTGCTAGTAATACTATCCCTATTGTGATGTCCACTGTACCCAGGATCTATGGGATCACTGCGACGGCTGAAAATGCCGACTTTTTCTTTTTTTAACCCTTTACACCACATATATACGAGGGAGACCCCCCCCGCAGCTCCCCCATATTAAATATCATACCCTAAACCCCCCCACATATTTATATGGTGTAAGGGAGGGGTTAAAAAGAAAAAAAGTCAGCATTTTCGGCCGTCGTAGTTCCCAGGTCGACATTTTTGTACGATTCCCTGTACCCATGGTCCTTCACGCGTCGAGGTCCCTCAGATAGCTTTTTTATGCCAGTGTGACGAACGCTTAATCGCAGGGTTCATTTCAGCTGATGCCATTTAATATTGAAAAATTCAAGTTAGATACTCTGTCCTTTCTCAAAACTGACTTCGACTACATCTTCGAGGCAGTGGAACGAATGACTGTCGAACGAAGTCCCAGGCTAAACTGACCCTTTTGGCCTTGGAAGGCCGCACCGGGCCTCGGCCCTAACAGTAGGTAGAGTGAGGGTAGACATTGGAGAATGCATCCCCTGCTCCCTGGCTGCCATTTCGCTTAAATATGGAGAACACTCCATTTAAGTTCAGCCCCAGTTGTAATAAAAAATTCCCAGGGTAGACAAACACTGGGTGTGCAATCTCTGTCTAGCACGGGATCACAATGAGGGGCATTGTCGAGCCTGCAAGCTCTTCAAGCCAAAGACACTTCGGGACCGGAAGACAAAGCGCTGGGCCCATCACACCATGCAAGCCGAGGCCACCATGGATGTGGAGGGAGCCTCCAGTGATGGCAGCGTCGCAGTCTTTTCAGACAGTGAAGGCGACGGGGAATCGTTGGATTCCCAAATGCAATCCCCTGACCCCAAGAGACAGGCCGGCGGCTCTGTTACAGGGACATCTGGCGGCAGAAGCACTCACACTAACCTCAGCACTAAGCACATAGGGCAAGGAATCCACTCCATCGGACTAAACACCCACACGCTGTGTTAAGGGGGAGGTCCACTGAATTTCTGTCCTCTGAGCACTCTAGGTCCTGATCGCCTCACAGCAGGCCCCGTAAGTCGAAAGACAAACCAGATTTATTTATTTTACATTTATAAAGCGCTCACACAGCCCGCAGGCATCGAGGCGCTGTTACAGGAATTGTTTGTTTTTCTTAGTTGCGTAATTGTGTATTTTTTTTTTTTTTTGTCTTGGTTACGTATTTATAACACGCTTAAACACCCAGAGGTTTCTAAGCGCGGACCCGGGGATCGAACCTGTTGTTGCTTCATGTCGTCTTGCTTCCAAGACACGCACGCTGCCGCTGAGCCATCCTCCCAGATGCTGTGTCCAAACCCTCTACCGAATGTCGGAAGACAAGGCTTCGGTCCGCCCTACTGCCGAAAGTCGACACACCACAACAAAAACGTCTGTAAGCACCAAGAGCCCTAGATTCGCCTACTTGGTGCAAAAGCATGTCCCTGAAATCCTGCTTAAATCAAAAAAATGTAAAAAAACACTCCTCCAAGAGTCACTCTCACAAGGAGCGGTCTAGTAAGGACAAGTCCCCCACCACTCGCATGGAAAAACACTCTGTTCCCCAGGAGGAAGGGACCTTAGCAGAAGCCTTGAAAAACAAGGCTCAGTCTACACCTCAGGGCCAGCCTACACCTCAAGGACAGTCCATTACCCCTCAGTAACCTGGAGTCATTCCAGGTTCAGCCACATGGACTGCTGAAGACATAGGCAAGCTTATGACAAGGATTACTTTTATGGCTAACTTCTTTGAGAAGAACCCACAGGCATACCAAAACTTCTAAACCATGGCACCATCAGCCAAGGCTTCGACCTCCCAGCCCCCAGCTATAAGGCCACGTCTTAACACCCTTCCTATTTCACCTCAAGTCGACCCAGTCCATAATGATCTGTGTTACGTACATACAGACACTGACGACAATGAAACCTTACAAGAGACAAACCATTATTATTATGATGATGATGACGACGAAGAGGAGGTGTACAACCTAGCCTCACCAAGACTCACCAGTAGCCAATCAGCCACTCTATAACGATATGCTTATAAAGGCAGCTGAGCACTTTAAAATCCAAACCCAGTAGACTCAGCTGGATAAAGATTTTGTGGAAGATATATTGGGTGACAGGAAAGCCGCCACCCAATTCATTCTTATCCTTCAGTCCGTCCGAAGAAGGATTCTACCTTCTCTGAAGACCCCAAACCAAACACGGGCAGTCAACCCGCATGTTGAAAAGCTTTTCCGTCCAGCACCATCCAACCCACTTTACATCAGGGGCCAGCTAAAACCAGACTCGCTTGTGGTAACCACAACTAGAAAGGGGGCCGGAACACCGTTGGCCTCGTCGGAGGCACCCCCCAATAAGGAGAGTAAAAAAAACTCTATACTATGGGGAGAAAGATGGCCACTTCAGCAGCCTTCCAAACAAGGATTGCGAATATCTCAACACTAATGGCAAGCTACAACTGCCACAAGTGGGACAAGGTTACTACACTAATAGCTTCTCCTCTCAAATCGCAACTGGCCTTAGTAGCAGCAGATAGCAAGGCAGTATCCAGCTGCATCTTAAAAAACAACTTAAATGCTGCAGACAATGCGAGAAGGATCATTGCCGAAGGTACCATCATCAAACGCCATGCATGGCTGCGCCAGTCTGGCTTCAAACATGAAACTCGGGCAACACCCCTTAACATGCCAGTGGAACCCAACATCTTATTTGGGAAAGCTGTGGAAGAAGCATTAAAATCCGCTAAGTAGGAGTATGATACCTTAAAATCTCTAGGCCAGCTAATGAACAAACCACCAGGCCAGAGAGGCGGAAGCAATTCTTGGTGGTTTCGTGTTCGGAACTCAGAAAGAGGTTCCGGTTATGGACAAGGTCAGGGCTCTTCCTGGGGTAACAA
Organism: Ambystoma mexicanum; assembly: GCF_040938575.1. Taxonomy (NCBI): domain Eukaryota; kingdom Metazoa; phylum Chordata; class Amphibia; order Caudata; family Ambystomatidae; genus Ambystoma; species Ambystoma mexicanum. The sequence continues at coordinate 877,876,463 of NC_090924.1, read as the reverse complement.
CCAGGGACAAGCCTTGCAGGGATTCCAGAGAGGCCAGCGCAGATCTTGTGGCTGGGAGAGGTCGTCCACAGCCAGAGGTGGAGCTACACCTCCTAAACAATGACAAACCGCTCCAGATCCTGTCCCATGCCTTCCCAGTAGGCAGGGTGATCACCACAGACAAGTGGGTACTATCGACCATGGTGGGAGGTGACTGCGTGGAGCTAATCCAACGTCCATCCAACCATCCCCCGCGACAAAGGTTAACCATGAAAGAAGAACTCCTCTCCTTCTCGAGGAGATCGCAGTGCTGCTACTCAAGGGCGCCATAGAGATCGTACCAGCGAACGAGGTAAAGAAGGGTATTCAACTTACTTCCATGTGCGAAAGAAAGATCTAACTATGCGTCCAGTGTTAGACTTGCGCCCTGCAAACACTTATGTAAAGCCACAAACATTCCGCATGACAACGCTACAGAAAGTAATCCCTCTGTTAAAATGGGTGGACTACATGGCAACACTGGATATGAAAGATGCCTATTTTCATATTTCAATGTTCACTGCGCACGGAAAACCTTTGCGTTTCGAGATAGCAACCGAGCACTACCAATTCAAGGTGCTGCCTTTCGGAATAGCGTCTGCTCCAAGGGTACTCCTACCTGGACTACTGGCTGATTACAGGGTAATCACCCCGTCTTTACAAACAAAACACGCAAAGAACCATAAACCTTCTCTTCCAATTGGGCTTCTCAATAAACGAGAAAAATTAAAGCCTTGTGCCAAACACAACAAAGCAGTTCCTAGCAGCTGGCTTAAAGATGGAAGCAGGATTAGTCTTTCCATCAATGGAAAGAGTTCAGAACATGCTATGGCAAAAACCTCTTTATCAAACCGGTCGCCAGATAAGCGTACGCAAAGCCATGCATTTACTAGGCATGATGGCATTGTGCATTTACCTGGTGCCACACGCACGTTTGAGCATGCGCCCCATGCAGGAGTGGTCTGTGGACTCACATCACTGCACAGAACCACATAAACCTGCTGGAACTCCTAGCAGTATTCAAAGCGCTTCAAGCATTTAGTTCAAATCTTAACCGACAGCACCACTGCAATGTTCTATATCAAGAAGCAGGGGGGGCACACACATTCCAAATCTGTCAATGCTGGCACAGAAAGTATGGAGATGGACACTCAAACGGGGATGTTCCTATGCTCCCAACATGTTCCACAGGTACTCAACACTCTAGCAGACTCTCTGAGCAGAGATCCCCTACCAGAAGAACATGAGTGGCAACTAGACTCAAGTATTGTAGACCACATTTTTTTGCAGTGGGTTTACCCCACGCTAGACTTGTTCGCTACAAAAGAAAACCAGCAATGCCCAGACTTCGCATCCAGGTCTCTCCAACCAGACTTCAAGGAGAACGCCCTATGGATGAGCTGGTCGAGGAAATTTGTTTACGCTTTTCCACCCACTCCTTTAATGAGCAGAGTGGTGAACAAGATTCACAGCGAACAGATAACGCTCATTCTGGTTGCTCCCATGTGGGCGAGACAACCATGGTATCCACATCTGCGCAAACTGACGATGTACGATCCCATCAAACTCCCGTGCCTGAGCAACTTGCTAACCCAACACGGGGGGATAAGAGTTCAACCTCAACCTCACTCAATGAACTTGGCAGCATGGCTCCTGGAGTCAGAGTTTGGACATCTAAAACTTCCACAAAGGTGTATGGATATCCTCAAGGAGGCACGTAAACCAAACACCAGACACTGTTATTTCGGCAAGTGGATGAGATTTGTAATCTGGTGCCAGTCTAAAGAAATAAAACCCAATAGAATGTACTCCATCCCACATTCTAAATTATATGCTCCACTTGTTAGACTCCGGTCAGTGTTCAACTCCATGAAGGTCCACCTGGTGGCTTTATCAGCGTACACCACTTCTCAAAATAAGGTATCGTGGTGGAAATTTGCAGTTATCAAAGCATTCATGGAGGGAGTAAAGAGACTCCACCCTCCAATTTCAAACCCACCGCCAGGCTGGGATATCAATGTAGTACTCGCAAAGCTCATTGGGCGCTCATTTGAGCCTATGCATAACTCAAGTCTTAAACACCTGACATTCATAGCTGCCTTCTTAGTGGCTATTACTTCCATAAGAAGAGTTAGTGAATTACAAGCATTGTCAGTGCAAGATCCTTTTTTTAATTTCATTTTACATTTATTTTACGCCCAGACCCTAGGGTATCACGGCGTAGTTACAGACATAATAGTTACATTTCAGACATTAATGTTACATTCATTATACATTTGTTATCATGCAGCTTACGCTTACATGCAGTTACATAGTTACTGAAACTGGTGTGTGCATTAAATGTGGGGTTGAGGTGGCTAAGTGGTTATAAACTAAAATTGGTTGAACAACCAGGTTTTTAATAAATTTTTGAATTGTTGGAAGAATTCTTGTTATGAATAGGTAGAACGTTCCAGAGGTTACGTACGGGTCATGACTGGGAAGCTACTTCCCCCGGCTCTTGAGCTTGTATAGCGAGGGACCGCAAGAAGCGACATTTCATTAGATCTGAGTGTTCTACTGGATTCTTCTTTTCTTATGACAGTGTTGATGTAGCTGGGTGCTTTCATGGCGAGACATTTGTGGGCAATACAGAGATTTGAATATAACCCTGGCCTTGATGGGTAGCCAGTGGGTCTCCCTCCTGATCTTGGAAATATGGTCAGACTTTTTGAGCCCAAGAGCTGCTCGTAGGGCTTTATTTTGCATGAGTTGAAGTTTACCAATGTTGGTGTTCGAAGTGCCTAATAGGAATACATTGCAGTAGTCAATTTCGGACAATATCCGGGCCCAGTTCGGACAATATTCGGACAATATCCGTTCCTTTCCTGCGTTTTATGGCGAGGATTCGCTTTCTGTTATATCCAGAGGGTCCTGGGTTGTCCCAAATAGTTCTGCTATAAGCAGTCTCCAGGCCATCAGGGTCTCAGTTTCTCCTTCTTCCCCACTACTGCTAGCTTCTTGCCATGCCATGGTTTCAGTCTCCGCCCACTTTTGCAGGTCCATCCACCATGACTCCAATCGCAGTTTGTGGCATGTCTTCCACCCCATAGCAATTCTTCGCTTAGCAAGCACATATGCTAAATCTTTTAATTTGCTAATATACAACTAATATATAGGTTTTTGTGGCCTAGGGAACCCCCCCCCTAACAAGCAGGCCCACACAGAATCCACCACAAGCCCAATACTCTTTAATTCTAAAGCGCGCGCAACTTCTCCCCAAAAGCCTTCAATGACCGGACATGACCAGAACATATGTACCATGCCCGCATTTTCTTCATCGCATTTGGGGCATGCCTGCCGTCCCATATTGTTAAACTTGGCCATCTTTTGGGGTGTCAGGTACGCTCTGTGCGTAATGTACAATTGCATCTGTTGTAGCCTAGCATTTCCTGACACTTTCTTGTGATACCCCTGAGCTCGTTCCCACATCCCATCCTGTATCGAGCTACCCACTTCTTCCTCCCAGTCCAGTCTTATTTGCACTAACTCCTTCCCCACTCTAGACATCACCAACTCGTATATCCTAGATATCTCGTGTCCCCCTTCTGCTATATCATATATTGTATCCATAGTAATATCTGGTTCTTCCTCAAGAACCAGTTCGGACCACGTTCCCTTAAGCTCCCGCACCAGTCTATGGTACGTGATATACTGGCCGTTGTGCAACCCAGTTTCTACCCCCAACTCCTCAAAATCTGTTATGGTCCCATCTTGCCAGATATCTCCCAATGTCACTATCCCAACCGGCTTCCAATGGTTTCTAATTGTCGCCCTAAATTGTACATCTCCACCCGCCAGTGCAACCAACGGTATCTGAGGGGATCACGGGTATGGGTTCCCCATCAGTTGGCACGCCCTGCGCCACATCTTCCAGCCTAGCACCATCATCTTGGGGCACCCTTCTAATACCGCCCGGGGCAACCACATTATCTCTCTCAAATTGAATGGGGCACAGTCCCGCTGGAACAGCCTGGTTTCGGTCGTCGCCTCCTCCGAGAGCCATTTAGCCACATATTGCAGCTGGCTCGCTATATAATAGGCTTCATAATTAGGCAATTTTATACCCCCTTTTTCGCAGGGGTTCTGCAGCTTCCATAGTGCTACTCGATTTTTGTGACCGCTACTTCTGTATTGCGCCTGTGTTCTTCCTCTACAGAGTGGTAGACATCTATTCCTAAATAGCGGAATGTGCTGGCAGCCCACGGTACCAGTAGCATTGGGAGGTGATCCAGGGGAGTCCCTCTATACCTGCCCAGTGGGAACATGCTTGACTTCTGGGGGTTCACACCAGACATTTCTGCATATCTTCCCATCACCCCCAGTATATGTTGAAGGTTCTCTTCTGGATACCGCAGATACAGTAGTATGTCGTCATCATTGTATGCTATCGGGTGTCGCTCATCCCCCACAGGGATGCCTATTGTGTCATACTGTTGCCTCAAATAAATAGCCAGGGGTTCTAGAGCCAATATATAGAGCATGGGAGACCATGGGCAGCCCTGTCTGGTACCTCTGCTGAGTTTCCACTTCTCCAATACCACTGTCCCTGTCTTAACCCTAGCAAGCGGTTCACTATATAACAATTTGGCCCACCGTAGGTATCCCGGACCTATCCCGTAACCAGCAAGGGTCGCCATCAGCCACAGCCATTTGACGGAGTCAAAGGCCTTATTGCATCCAGCGACACCACCGCCAGGTCATCTTCGCTCGTGTTCCCGTATTCAATGACTCTATGGAGCCTTCTAAGATTGAGATATGTTCCTATTTGGGACATAACCTGTCTGATCTGGGTGTATCAATTTATCTATAACTTTACGCAGTTTATTAGCCAGGATAGCAGTCAGAATTTTACTATCTTGATTCAACATTGACAGAGGTCTATAAGAACTGCAGCTGTGTCCAAGCTTGTTAGGTTTGAGGAGTGGTATTATGATCGCTTCTCTCAATGACTCTGGCAGTCTGCCTCGCTCATGCGCCTTGTTTAACATGCCTAACAGCGGGGGGAGTACCTCTTCCTTGAATGCTTTATAGAACTCGCTCGGTAATCCATCAGCTCCCGATGTCTTACTGGTTGGCAACTGCCTTACCACTTCTCCCAGCTCCTCCAGCGTAATTGGTGCATCCATTTCCTCTCTTTCCTCTGCACTAATCTGTGGCAAACCTATGTCCTCCAGTGTTTCTTCTATACTCTCGCGATCATCCCCCCCATCATCCCCGTACAACAACTCATAATATTTTGCGAATTCCTGATTTACCCCTTCCTGGGTGTCTGCCTCCCCTCCATCCTCCCGTTCTATTGCTCTAATCGGGGGTCTCGGAGTCTCGCTCTTGTATAGCCATGCCAAAATCCGACCTGGTTTGTCACCTCCTGCATGTTGCCTCTCTATATATTTCTTATAGTTAAGGTTACACTGTCTTTCCCAGCGCTCAGCACACTTTTGCTGCAGTCTCAGTATTAGACCACCGTCCAGAGTGGCATTATTCCCGCCCCCCAGAGCCTTTTCCAATTCTCTTTCGGCCTTTTGTAATTCCACTAGGATCCCTCCCTGCAATCCCTTAGACTTCGCTATGGCCGCTCCTCTAATCACAACCTTGAAGGTCTCCCACAAAGTACATGCCGAGTCTACACTGCCCGTGTTTGTCTCAAAATAGCTGACAATTTCCTCCCTCATGTCTTCTCTAAAGACGGGATCTCTGAGCGCCTCTGCTCTGAGGTGCCATGTCGGTATCCTTGGTCTAGGGGGACAACATTGCCAATAGAGGAGCAGGGGCGAGTGGTCCGAGAGGACCCTTGCTTTAAATTCAATTTGCGTAATTTCGGTCAATATCTCTGTAGTGGCAAAGACATATTCCAGCCTCGTGTGTAGTTGCTGCGGGGCTGAATAATGCGATTATTGCCTCGCCTGTGGATGGTGTACTCTCCATACATCCGTTAATCCAAAATCATTTAGAAGTGCCTGTAACGCCTTGGCCGACGGGGCCGGCCTACTTTGCTTCCCGTCCGACCTGTCTACCCGAGGATTTAATACACAATTAAAGTCCCCACCCCAAATCACCGCCCCCCCTACACACATGCTCAGATCACCACACAGAGTCCTGAAATAGGCTTCAGTGTTTTGGTTCGGGCGTATGTATTCACCACACTTATTTCCCTATTTTCCACTAGTCCTTTCACCACAACCAATCTCCCATCTACCTCCACCCGTGTCTGCAGGAGCTGAAACGTGACATGTGGCGCCACCCAGGTGATCACTCCCCTGGCATAGGCTGAATATGGAGCTCCCACCACCATTCCTTTCCATTTCCTCTTGATCATTTCTAACTTGTCTCGCGTCAGATTTTCTTGCAGTAAAGCAATGTCAATTTTCTGTCTCCGAAGGTATAACATCACTTTCTCCAGCATGGGGTCTGGCATGGATTCACATGCTCATGAATATTCCCCGTCGTCAGGCTGGGAATCCTCGGTAAAGAAAAAACCAGTATCAGTTTTGTTTCTGATCTGTCTTTCGTAGTAATAACCAATCACTGGTCTCTGCGTCATACTGACCACAGCCAATGACTGCCCTCTACCTAAGCACCGCCTCTGGCAGCCATCTTCAGATTTTTACCGCACATTCATGTGTTGGGATCCTCGTGCTATTGCTCTCGAGCGTTAGTGCTATTTTTTCACGTTTTTTCTCAAAAACATCGTTTTTTCGGTCAAAAAGAGCCTCAAGCTCCACCGATTCTCCATCCGATCAACGGGGACCCGTGTCGGATTCGTCTGCGCCCCTCAAGGGTGAAGATTTCGTCGAGCTACGCTTTTGGAGGACTCCAGAAGTTTCTCAGGCCCGGTCATGGCCCAGGAGAAGGGAAGCTCGACGCCCGGAAAGCTGTTCAGGGTCTGCCCTGGATGCCAGCTGCAGAACGTCTTCAAGGAGGACGAACACTCTTTTTGTCTTTACTGCCTACATGAGGACAAGACGCACGTGGAGAAGGACTGTGCGTTTTGCGGCAACATGTCGGAGCGGACCATGAAGGACCGCCATCAACGTCTCGCCAACTGGCTGGAAGGGAAGAGCCCGTCCGGCGAGAAGAAGAGGAAGAAAGCCGAGCGGTCTTCTAAGACCTTTGAGGACGCCCCGGCGACGGGGGTCCAACATAAGGCCAAGCACCGCGAGTCCGCTGGCACCGGGAGCGCCGAACGGTCGGGCTCTACGGGCGCCAGGCAGGGCGCACCCTCCCCGGCACCATCAACCACGAGCCAACGCTCGGGGTCGGGTAAGAGGAAGGCCGCGCACCCGGCGAAGCTCCTGGAGAGGCCCCGGTCGAGCTCGAAGGCGGAGGGGGAGTGAGGCAGGGTCCCCCCCCCTCAAGGATAAGGCGGTGAGCGCACCTAAGGTGGTGAAGGCCTTAATCCATCCGGCCAAGCCCTCTATCGAAACTGTCGCGGCGGCCCTGGCTCAGCCTGCGGAGGCTACACCAGTGGTGGCGACCTCGGGGCTCAGAGTCTCCCTGCCACCTCGGAGGGAGTCCTCTTTTGTGCCCATCGATAGGACCCCCGTGAAATCCCCCGTGGGGAAGAAAAAGGGGGGGCAGGGCGTCGTCGTAGATTCGGCCTCAACCTCGGAGGAGGAGCTGGTCGAAGTCTTAAGCCACGGCCTCGGCGTGGAAGAAGACCGACCCGTCGGGATGGATCCCGACGCAGGTGACGACGACATCGTCGAGGGTACCGACGGGGCCCCTGATCGCCCGTCGGATTCCCCTCTGCCAACGCCGCGAGACAACTCGGCGGCCATTTTGTTGGCTATACAGTCCTTATGCTCAGAGATAAGGACGAGACTACCGTTGCCGACGGAACCTCTCCTGTCGGGGGACCCAGAACCGGGACCTTCTGGTGTTCCCCCTACCAAGAAAAGAAGGATCCACCCTCCGCCTCCTTTTCAGCCGTCGCGCCCCTTCCAGCCCTCCTCCCTGTCCACCCGAGGGGATGATACGGGGACTGACACGGCAGCGACGGGTACGGACGACGAGGTATACGACGAGGATGTACCGTCGTCGCCTCCCACCAGGGCTTCTCCGCCCGATGAGATTGGATCGTTCCACTCCATGATCGCCAGGGCATCCGAGCTTTTCCAACTCTGCCCTGAGGAGAAGAAGAAGGAAGGCTTCCTTTATCAGCGGCGCGAGGCCAAGAGGAAGACGGTCCTCTCAGTGCCTCTATTGGACGACATTTGGGATGAGGGCCTCACCCTCCTCAAGAACCCTTCCACGACGCCAGCTAGAAGAGACCGGTACGAGAAGAAGTACCGGGTCCCGGACACGGCCCCCCTGTGCCTCCGGGCGCAGCCCACCCCGGACTCCGTCGTCTCCGCGGCGGCCAGGAAAAAAGCGGGGGGGGGTGCGGCCTCCACATCGACTTCCCCACCGGACGGCGAGGGAAAGAAATTGGACGCTATGGGACGCAGAGTCATCTCGTCTGCGGCGACGACGATTAAAGCGGCCAACGCCTTGGCTATCGTGGCCCGCTACGACAGGGAGCTCTGGTACAAACTGGCTCCCCTGCTGGACTTCTTGCCGGACGACAAGAGGGCAGAGGCCCTGGAGATCCTGCAGGAAGGTGAGGTGGCTTCGGACCACGCCATTACCGTTGCGACGGACATCGCCGACACTGGGTTCCGCCAGTTGGGCAACGGCGTTTGCCTTAGGCGGCGTGGATGGCTCAAGGCTACGGACTTCCGTCAAGACGTTGAGACCAGAGTCCTGGACATGCCCTTCGATGGGAACAACCTGTTCGGGAAAACAGTGGACTATTTCCTTCAGGCCATTAAAGCGGACACCGAGACGGCCCGGGCCCTTGGAGTTCTGCAACAACGACGGACGCCCTTTCGGAGCTCGGAGGCAAGGGCGCCTCCAAAAGTTCCGGCGGCGGTTTCTCCACCTACCGTCAAGCGGCCCGCTCGTCGGCTCAGGAGGCCTACAGAGGACGAGGCAAGTCTGGCGGACCCCGCCGTCGTCGCCAAGGAGGTCAAGGCGGCAAAGCCTCGTCGAAGCAGGATTGAACCGGCCGTGGGGTCGGGCCCCCACCGAAGCACCCCGGTGGGAGGCCGGCTGGCGAGCTTCGTCAGCGTGTGGGAGTCCATCTCCACCGACCGTTGGGTGCTGGACGCCTTGGCCCGGGGCCACGCGCTCGAGTTTCAAAGAAGGTGTCCGCGCGTCCCCCCCGTGGCCAGGAAAGAACTTCACGTCCCTCAACTTCTCCTGGAAGTAAAGGCGATGCTCAGGAAGGGCGCCATCAAACTCGTCCCAAAGAGGCTTCGGGGCTCCGGAGTTTACTCGAGATACTTCCTCGTGAAGAAGAAGACGGGGGGATGGCGCCCCATCCTGGACCTGCGACGTCTGAACAAGTTCATCAAGGCGCAAAAGTTCTGGATGGTCACCTTCCAGCACGTCCTGGGTCAGCTGGAGGAAGGAGACTTCCTGTCGTCGTTGGATTTGGAGGATGCCTACTTCCATATTCCCATCCTAAAGGGGCACCGAAAATTCCTCAGGTTTGTGGTCCAAGGGCGTCACTACCAGTTCAAAGCCCTCCCCTTCGGACTACGGTCGGCACCCAGGGTATTCACCAAGTGCCTTGCACTGGTGGCGGCGCAGCTGCGCCGCGAGGGGATCCACGTCTACCCCTACCTGGACGACTGGCTCATCCGAGCCAAGGCGAGGGAGCTCGCCGTGGATCACACGGCAAGGACCGTCCAACTTCTCACAGACCTGGGATTCTCCGTGAACTACGCCAAGTCCCACCTGGTACCCGCGCAAAACGCACTGTTTCTGGGAGCGAAGCTCGACACAGTGTCCCTTCTGGCCTCCCCATCGGAGGAAAGGACCAGGTCCATCCTGGGCAAGGTACAGCGGATGTTGGTTTCCGACGCGGCCAAGGTGAGGTCCATCAAGTCCCTCCTCGGAATGGTGTCTTCTTGCATCTACCTCATTCCCTTGTGCAGGCTCCGGATGCGCCCGTTGCAGGAGTTCCTGGACGCGCGCTGGATCCAAACGACGGGCGGCTTCGAGGAGAGGATCACACTCGACGAGAGTTTCCGCCGAGCAGTCCGGTGGTGGGGCATCCGCGCGCATCTGACGCCGGGCATGGACTTCCAGACCCCAGACCACCAGGAGACAGTGACCACGGATGCCTCCCTGGAAGGGTGGGGAGCGCACACCGAAAATCTGCACGCGAGAGGCCTTTGGCTCCCGACGGAGAAGTCCCTCCATATCAACGTCCTGGAGCTCCGTGCAGTGTTCTGGGCCCTCAGGTCCTTCCTTCCGTCCCTCAAGGGCAAGGTGGTGAGGATCTTCACCGACAACACCACCACCATGTTTTACATCAGGAAACAGGGCGGAACCAGGTCCCCAGCACTGTCCAAGGAGGCGCAGGACCTGTGGCATTGGGCCGTCGCCCAAAGGATGTTTCTGGTGCCGTTTCATCTGGCAGGGATAAAAAACACCATCGCCAACTCCCTCAGCAGGGAGCTGCGCTCGTGCCACGAGTGGGAACTACGGCAGGATCTAGTGGATCGCCTCTTCCGACGGTGGGGCACACCCCAGATCGACCTGTTCGCGACGGCGACGAACTCCAAGTGCCGGAGGTTCGCCAGCAGGTTTCCCCAGGCGAGGAGCATGGGCGATGCTTTCTCGTTCCCCTGGGAGGGCCTGTTCCTCTACGCGTTCCCTCCTTTGCCACTGCTAATCCGGCTCGTCAACCAGCTCAAGAGGTCACGGTGCAGGATGATCCTCGTCGCACCTGCGTGGCCGAGGCAGATATGGTTCCCGGACCTTCTGGACTTGTCAGCGTCCCCGCCAATTAAGCTGCCGGTGGACGCAGATCTACTCTCCAGGGAAGGAGGCGCCATCCTCCACCACGACCCGAAATCGCTGAACTTGCAGGCCTGGCTCCTGCAGCGCTAGAGTTTGGAGGATACGACATACCGGCCGACTGCAGAGAGGTTCTTGCAAAGGCCAGGGCGTCCTCGACTCTTAAATGCTACGGACACAAATGGAAGAGGTTCTCTGTCTGGTGCCACGCACAGAAGATTAACCCTCTACGGATTACGGCTCCCCAGGTACTGCCGTACCTGCTGACGCTGGCCAAAGCTGGACTGGCACATGCGTCCATCAAGATTCATCTTGCTGCGATCTCCCGATACACCAGAACCACGGGCCGGACGTCCTTGTGGTCTCATCGTCTGGTGAAAGAGTTCATGAAGGGACTGTTCAGATCGTTCCCGCCGGTGAAGGCTCCGGCCCCGGCGTGGGAGCTCAACGTGGTGCTGACCAAGCTCATGGGACCTCCTTTCGAGCCTCTGCACTCGGCCCCATTGAAGTTTCTGTCGTGGAAAACAGCGTTTCTTGTGGCCATCACCTCCGCACGACGAGTGGGAGAGATCCAGGCCCTTTCCTGCAAGGCCCCGTACTTGACTTTTCACGACACGAGGGTAGTGCTCAGGACGCACCCCTCCTTCATGCCCAAGGTACCGTCGGACTTCCATCTCAACGAACCCTTGGTGTTGCCTGTGTTCTTCCCGTCGCCTTCGTCGCCGGCTGAGAGGACTTTGCACTCGCTGGATGTGGCTAGAGCGCTGAAGTTCTACGTGGACCGCACGAAGTGTTTTCGGAAGACGTCACAACTCTTTGTGAACTTTGGACCTGTCAATCAGGGGAAGGCTCTCTCGAAGGCTTCCATTTCCAGATGGCTCTCCGGCTGTATCATGTACTGTCATCGGTTGGCAAACCGACCGCTGCCTGGCCGTCCGAGAGCCCATTCCACCAGAGCGATCGCAGCTACCACGGCGTTCCTTTCTGGTGTGCCCCTGCTGGACATATGCAGGGCTGCTACGTGGAGGTCGACGCACACCTTCACGAAATTCTACTGCGTCGACCAGGATTCCAGGGAGGAGTCCAGGGTCGGCCAAGCAGTGCTGCGCAACCTGTTCGCCTGAGGTGAGCCTGGTGAGGAGGTAAGATGCTTAATGTTGAGTTTGATGTAATGCTTAATGTTGAGCCTTTGCCACCTCCCGTGGTTGTGCATGTGTGTACTGCTATGTATTCTTTATTCATGAGCATGTGAATCCATGCCAGACCCCATGCTGGAGAAGGAACAAGTTACTTACCTGTAACTGTTGTTCTTCAGCATGGGTCTGGCATGGATTCACATGCGAACCCTCCCGCCTACCCCTCTGCGGCTCTTCACTTGGTCATACTGCCACTTCACGTGCTTCCAAATCTGAAGATGGCTGCCAGAGGCGGTGCTTAGGTAGAGGGCAGTCATTGGCTGTGGTCAGTATGACGCAGAGACCAGTGATTGGTTATTACTACGAAAGACAGATCAGAAACGAAACTGATACTAGTTTTTTCTTTACCGAGGATTCCCAGCCTGACGACGGGGAATATTCATGAGCATGTGAATCCATGCCCGACCCATGCTGGAGAACAACAGTTACAGGTAAGTAACTTGTTCCTTATTTCTCTTTAAATAACTATTAAGACCCCCTAACATTCCAAGTAATTATTCTAAGGTCCCCCATGGCATGACCGAATCCCTCTCCTCCTCCCACCAGTGCAGTACAGACTCAACCGTTCGACTCTTCTATATAGGCACGTATTCAAACTGGAACTCCCCAAAACTATATACACAACAAACTTTCCCTCCTAACCCATCCTCACCCAACAACACCTTCCCCAACTGTTGCCCAGCTCCATCCCTGGATCTCAGGCACCCCCACATCTAGCCCTGCCTAGCAAGTCTATACTCGGGGCTCAGTAGGGTGAAGTCGCCCTAATGGCCTCTTAACTACTTATTCTCAGGGGTAGGTTGCTTCCATCCCTTTGCTCCTATTTCCCATTTTACTATGCATAATATTAATGCTATTCAGTTCCAGCATGCAGTTAATTCACTATATTCCAGTCCAGCTGGAGCACAAGGTCCAAAGGCTACAGAATGTCAATCGAATCTCCCACGTTCTCATAACCAGTCCACCCTCCCACTTATCCCCTTAATGTCCACGACACAGACTCCTCACTTATGCTCCAGACGATCTCGGTCAGCCTCCTGTTCTGGGCAGCCCTTCAGATCCAGCCACGACGCTGCCTCCTCCGGGGTGTCCAAGAAAAGCGCCCTGCTCCTGTGCAACACCTTTAGTTTCGCCGGGTATAGAAGCATATATTTGATGCCCGCCGTGCGCAGCCTCCTCTTGACGGCCACATAACTATACCTTTGCCTCTGCACCAGTATCGTGTAATCCAGGTACGCCGTGATGTTGGTGGATGCTCTCTCAATTGTTCCGCCCTTACGAAAATACTCCAGGATCTTTTCCCTGTCTTTGTAGTTCAGGATCCTTGCGATTATCGGCCTCGGCGGGGCCCCAGGTCGTGGTTTCCTCACCAAGGCTTGATGTGCATGCTCAAAAGTAAACCCCTGTGAGAGTTTGACTGCTCCCATCTCCTGGAGGATCATGTTCTCCACATAGTCCGTGGGGTCATGGCTCTCTTCTCCCTCGGGCAGGCCAACCACTCGTATGTTGTTTCTTCTTGCCCTTCCCTCCGCTTCTTCCACTCGATTCTCAAGGTTGGTGACCTGCTGTTTTAACACATTGACCTCCTTTGCATTGTTCGTGCTGACATCCATGTTAACCTTCGCTGCGCTTTCCAAGCCACTCGTGGTCTCCGCTAGCGCTCTGACATCTTATCGTAGCAGGGTGACTTTGATTCCCACAGCATCAATTTTGTTCTCCAGGGCTGTCTGCAGGTCCGCTATTGCTGTGCCCCATTGGGTACTCCGTTCCGTTATGGCCGCTAGGACCTGACGGTTATCGCCTTCTGAGGCGCCATCTGCTGAGGTCACACCCGTGCTCTGTGCCGCTGTCGTAGGGGTCCACTGTGTTTTCGCAAAGACCTCCATTGTGGATTGTTTGGACTTGGCTCTCAGTCCTTTCACAGACATCTCGCAATTCTCCTGCGTGTCTGGTTCCCACAATTCAGAGACGTGTCGTTCTCACGTCCTCTGGGCGCTGGGGCATCAGCTTCAGCAGGTTGCGTTATGTTGCGGCACGCGACAATATGTTTACAATGGATTGTCTTCTCCCACGTTTTCCTACTGCGCACTATTATCCATACGCCATCAGCGTGTTTCAAAGGATCACACAGTACCCAATGTTAGTTCTCACCGCCCTTGCATTGGCCTGCCAGGTCACATGTAGGTTTTCACAAAGTTAGGGTATGTCCTTGCTATAATATGTCACACGCTCACATGCCTCAGCCGTCAATTTATTTCCATTACTCTCATTTTGCCTCATCGGGAGGTACTGCAGCGTTCCACTTCCCGGATTGCCCCCAGTCCTCTTTCAGCCCGCGGGGTCTCTCATATGTAGCTGTGATGTGCCACTATTTCGGTGCAGGACTTTCCCAGGTCGTAGTGTCTGTATGTAGTATGGCAGAGGGTCTGCCAGCACTCCACGCAACATACAGCGCTATACTATCTCCTTGTGCATCCACCAACCTGCTATTTATTGGCCTTTGTGAGTGCAGTATGCTGATCGCAAGCTCCATTTCGTTGGGCGATCTGCCAGGGATCACGCTCCGGTGCGCACAGCACATGGCGCCCGTTTTAAGAGCCCTCGGCCGTGAGCCGACATCAGCTGTATGTGGCAGTGGCAGCCCACTGTTGTACAGAGTCAGCCGCTGCTTTCCGCCTCAGGCTTTGCGCCCAGCGGGCGCAGCCCCTTTGTTCTGGATTCCGGTGATCAGGCACGAGCACCCGATGTTTTTCTCCAGTGCAGTACTGTCCAAAGCTGCACCGGCAGAGGAGGCACGCTGTTAGCAGCCGGGAGCAACTGCAAATGTCTCTTCATATATTTATTCCGCCGCGTGTTACTGTAGCCGTCTAACAGAGCCGGCAATCCCATTACAGGGATGCTTCACACAGGATCCCTTTGTTCTCTGCGATCGCCACTGGTTTATAGTCAAAAAGTCAAATCCAATAATGTCAAAAGTCGAAAACAAAAATGTCGAATTTTACCCTTTTTTTTTACCCCCGGAGCCCAAAAAAATATATAAATAAAAAAATAAAAAATTCGACATTTTTGTTTTTGACTTTTTGGATTCGACATTTTTGTAATTCGACATTATTGGTTCGACATTATGACTGGACACCATCGCCGCCATTTTGACGTTGCACTCGCAGCCGCTCTCAGAGATATAATGTATCCGTCTGGCTGCTCCTCGGTCCCGCGTGTGCCGCCTGCACGCTCATGCTCTGCCAGATGCCTTCCGACGCGTTGCAATGTATTTTGCAGCTAGAATCGAGTAAAATAAAGTGCGTTTACAGACGGATCTGAACGTCGGATCACAGAGCATACAGGGCTCGCAGCCTATTCCATGGCTACCTAAGCCACGCCCCCAGCTTTGGCTATTATGGCCACACCGCCTCCTGGACCATTGGTTCTATCGTTTCTTAGAATGGTGTAGTCAGGGGGATAGCGATAGTTAATAGTGGGCCTGATGCTTGGTGCAGCCACGTTTCTGTGACTATTAGTAGGTCTAGGTTTTGTTCGGTAATGAGGTCGTGGGTCTCAATGGCATGAGCTCCAAGTGATCGAGCATTAATTAGAGCACATATGAGTTTGAGTGGGGTCTCTGGTCGGGTGGTAGTCGGAGTCAACACATCAAAGGGTGTGTGAGGTTGTTTTGCTATGCCTATAGGTAGTGGCTTCTGGGATTTATTATTATGGAGACAGCTAGTTTTCTGCTCCTTTTGCGGAGCTAGTAACACTTTGCGTGTGCCAAGGAGTTGATTTTTGCGTGATCTTAGGCGACGTAGCCTAGTGAGGCCTGAAATGGGATTGGAAGTTGCAGCGTATGCCTGTTCTGTGGTCGTCATAGGACTGATTGTAAGCGGTTCTAGGTTGTTGGAGCAATTTAATGGGCATTTGGTGGTGTTGGTATTATGCCTAAATGGGAAGGGTGGAGTGGTTGGTAGGAAAGGGGCGGGGCAGGGTATGGGATAATGTAGTTAGCAGCATATTCTAGATAGGCCATCATTTTGGGTGAGGAAGTAGTTTCCTGCGCACGGTAGGCAGTCTTCTACAATACGATATGGGAACATGATAACAAACAAGAGACTGAGCATGATTATGTACTAGGTGAAGAGCAGATGGAGTGCAGCTAAAGCACACGAGTCGACAACAAAACCTAACTTTGATATAGGTTATACGTGACAATAATCACTTTAGAATAATAGTAATGTTGCCCTATGAGGTGATGATTCTAACGGTGCAGCGCACCGAATATCCACTATTCTGCTTCTTTGTTCCTTACGTGATGAACATAGAGACATATCAGAGTTATGCATTAAACGTACTGTTAGCTGTCTTCTAATCATATATTCTCCAGGTCAGTGACGATAATATAGAGTTGCAGAAAAAGCACAATATTAGTTAGAAAACGAGGTTCATTAGTTAACATAGACACCAGAAAAGCTTTTGAATTTTCCGGGTACCATTAGCTTACAGAGAGAACACAAATGTGAAGAGAATACGGGCCTCTTGGTAAGATGGCCTCCAATAGCTACATTAGCATTAGCGGTCTAAGTTTAACATAGTGAGTCTTGCTATCGTAGAGAGGGCAGCAACGTACCCTAACTGGGATGTTGCAGTATTTGCTACAATGTTACTAGATGCGAGTATACAATGTTGCACAAAATGATCATAGAGATTACTGGGTACGTTTCTGCGAGCATGTAAACAACCAATTACAACATTAATGCAGCATATTCCGTGATGGATAGATCTGAGCCAGACTCAGCAGGTAGGTACGCAGATATGTGGGGTGATGTTGTACTGGCGACTCAGCAGAGCAACAGTTAGCTGCGGGCAGTGGTTGCGGGTAGAGACGCGCTGAGCGAACCTCCAGGGCTTACTCAATGTAGGCAGATATTGACGTTTTAGGTCGTGGGGATTAGTTCAGGAATGACAGGTTTGACGATGCGCATATATATATATATATTTCTGAGGCTTGTGGAATCTGCTTAGATCACATGCTGTGCATAGGCTGACATCTAGTGGAAGCTGCAGAGTATTACAGTTTGTTTTGTGAAACTTGAAAAGGGGCGTTGAACTAGGGCGTGCCAGTAATACTATCCCTAGTGTGACGTCCACTGTACCCATGATCCTTCACGTGTGTAGGACCCTCAGATTGTTTTTTTCCGCCATACTTGTTGGAAGCATAATCACGGAGTTCCCTGGCTTTTAGCCATTTATCATATAATTACCAAAAAATCCCCGTTCTCCAACCCTACGTCGAAGATCTCCGAAGATCGATGTCGGTACTCGAGACCGAAGAACAACAGCCGTCGGACTACACAACGGACTCTGGGCCTTGGAAGGCCTCTGCCCTGTGCAAGTAGGGAGAGTGGGGGGTGGATATACACACACTAGTTTCCTACATATACCGCCTGCTGCCAAATATTGACATATGGAGAGTACTCCCTTTGAATTCTGCCCGAAGTGCAACCGTAAATTTCCCTGGGTAGACCAGCATAATACCTGTGTCTTCCAAGGGACCATCCTGAGGCAAATTGTAGAGCTTGTAAGCTCTTCAAAGCCAAGACACTCAAGGACTGCTCGAACAAGCGTTGGGCCCACTACGCCAGGCAGCTAGAGGCCATAGACGCAGTGGGTTCCTTCAGCGATGGCAGCGACGCCACCTTATCGGACGGCGAGGGCACAGGGGTGTCGTCAGGCAGCCACGCGCAATCCCCCCGACCTCGGAGGACTGACTGGCGGTTCAGTTATGGGGACAACACCCGGCGGCAAGAGCGCGACACACGCACCTTCCACCAAGCGCACAAACCCCAGCCGAGATTCGACACATGTCGAGCGATTGGCAAAAGAAGGCATCTAGAGAGCGGTCCGCCGAATCGGTGTCCTCTGGGCGTTCAGGTCGCGGTCGCCTCACGACACGAAGCAACCGTCCACGGTTGCTAAGGGTGCCACATTACCTAAAGTTATTGAGGCCTGGTAGTCAGAAGACCATTCCAACCTCTTCCCTCAAGTAGCACGCTCAAAGTCTACTTCTGAGATGCCACGCCCGTCTTCCAAGACTTCAGAATCTCGCACACCCTCTGGATCTAGACACGCTGTGTCGAAAGCCACCTCCAAATCTCAACACCAGGCGTCGAAACATCCAGAAAACCCTAAAGGCCCAGGAAAACATTCCTCTAGCCATGGGAAGGGGGAGAAACAGCAGAAAAAGACCTTAGAACATCAGGTTCAAAAGGAAAAACAGAAGGACCCTAAATCTTTAGAAAAATCCAAAGTCCCTGACCCTGTCACCAAGACAACAACTGTTCCTGCCACTGCTCAGGTTATAGGCATGGAGGAAGAGGATGAGGATCCTGTAGTCATCCCTAGTTTCAAATTTGAGTTCTGACGACATTGATGGGGTAATGAGAAGAATGTTATTTGTGAGAAAGACCCCAGTTATTTCCACAGCTATACCAGCACTCCAGCTACCTCGACCCCTCCGAGGTCCAAGTCCTCTCAACCCTCTGCTAAGAGACTCAGTTTTGAGGATCCAGCGCAGGGCCCTTTTACTGAATCTTTATTAATCGAACCATACCACCCAGAGTCCTTCGGTGAAACAGACACTCGCATGCTGGAAGAACAGGCAGGGGTTTCTTACTACGGGGACGATGAGGACCAGGAAGAGGAAGACGAGGCGGAGGCCTATAGTCTTGACTCCCCCATTCACAAAGATCCCCCTGTGAATGACTCACCGGTGGACAATCAGCCTTTACTTAATGAGGTTTTAGCTAAGGCTGCAGCCCATTTTCAAATTGACACACAGGGTGTCCAAGAAGAGAGAGATTTTGCAGAAGAAATTCTAGGGGACAGGAAATCCATTGCCCAAACTATCCCCATTTTATAATCAATTCAACGCAGAATCGATCCTTTTCTGGTAACCCCTAACCTTACTCGGCGATCCAACCCACGAGTAGAAAAGTTATTTAGGGCCGCTCCCTCTGATCCACTATACATAAGGGGTCAGTTAAAACCTGACTCATTGGTGGTTACAACCACCAGAAAGAGGGCGGGAACAC
The DNA here is from genome assembly GCF_040938575.1 of Ambystoma mexicanum. Classification (NCBI taxonomy): domain Eukaryota; kingdom Metazoa; phylum Chordata; class Amphibia; order Caudata; family Ambystomatidae; genus Ambystoma; species Ambystoma mexicanum. The sequence continues at coordinate 877,857,277 of NC_090924.1, read as the reverse complement.
CACCAGCTTCTTCTGAGGCACCCCCAGACAAAAAGAGCAAGAGAATATATGCTCTGGGGAGGAAGGTGGCATCCACGTCAGCATACCAAGCACGCATTGCCAACACCACTACTCTGCTAGCAAGCTACAACTGCCACCAATGGGAACAGGTAGCTTCCCTCATTGCCTCTGCACCCGAACCTCTAAAGAGCCAGTTGGCCCAAATTGCAACAGACTGAAGATCAGTGTATGGATGCATTCTTAAAGCAAACTTCGATGCAGCAGATAATGCAGGGAGACTGATAACAGAAAGCACAGTTCTTAAACACCATGCTTGGCTAAGACAATCAGGGTTTAAGCCTGAGACCCAAGCCACCCTCATAGACATGCCGGTAGAACCGAACGTCCTATTTGGGAAAGCAGTGGAGGAAGCACTGAAAACGGCTAAAGACGAATATGCAACCGTTGGCCAACTAACAAATTAGCCCTCAGGTCAAAGGGGTAATAACAATAATTTTCGTCGCTTTCACGGCCAAAACTCCCAAAGAGGGTCCAATTACTATCAGAATCAGGGAACCTCATGGGGCGGTAATCAACAGGCTATCCAAGGTTTCACCAGAGGTCAAAAGAGGGGCCACGGTAGGGGGAGAGGCAGCCCAGGTAGAGGGTCTACGCCACCCAATAAACAGTGACGTTCCGCTCCGGGTCCCTTCCCATGGATCCCCAGTAGGGTGGCGCATTTCCACCTTCACCCACGCATGGGAAGGGATCACTTCGGAACAGATGGGTGCTGTCCACAGTGCCCGCGGGATACTGTATAGAGCTAGTAGAATGCCCCCGCAACCATCCTCCAAGACAGAAGATCCACTCCTTGGAGTACCAAAGAATCCTCCTCGAGGAGATTGTCGTTCTTCTTGTAAAGGACGCAATAGAACTTGTCCCGGCAACCAGGTAAACAAGGGTATTTATTCAACCCACTTCCTTGTTCCAAAAAAAGATCTAACAATGCGCCCAGTATTAGACTTGCGCCCTGCCAATAAGTATGTCAAGCCACAAAAATTCTGCATGACTACACTCCAAGAGGTAATCCCCCTACTAAAAAGAGGGGATTACATGGCAACATTGGATATGAAAGATGCCTATTTTCATATTTATATGTTCCCAGCGCACAGAAGATTCTTACGCTTCAAGGTAGACATCCAGCACTACCAGTTCAAAGTGCTGCCCTTCGGAATAGCCTCAGCTACAACAGTATTCACCAGGTGGTGGCGCACCTACGCAGCGAGGCAATCCCGGTGTACCCTTACCTGGACGACTGGCTCATCACAGGGGAAACCCCCATAATTTGCAGATCCAACATTCAAAGAACAATCAACCTCCTCTTCCAATTGGGCTTCTCAATCAACGAGAAAAAATTAAGCCTGGTGCCAAGCACCAAGAAGTTCCTAGGAGCTGTCCTAAACACCCAAGAGGGGTTGGCCTTTCCGTCAGAGGAAAGAATTCGGAATCTGTTGCTGCAAATTCCTCAATATCAGACCGGTCGCCAGATAAGGGTGCGCAAAGCGATGTGTTTACTAGGCATGATGGCATCATGCATTTACCTGGTTCCCCATGCGCGTCTGCGCATGTTACTCATGCAGGAATGGTGGTTGGTGAAACAGTGGTCTCAGGCAAGTGGTCAGTGGGACGATCTAGTGGTTGTTTCGCCAACACTGGTACAGAGTCTTCGCTGGTGGACAAGAGAGAATCTTTCAAGGGGGAAACCCTTTTACGATCCAGAAATACAGGCCGTTGTCACAACAGATGCCTTCCTGGCAGGGTGGGGAGCTCACTACCTTCACCATACAGCTCAGGGTCTCTGGTCTCACCCAGTGGCTCAGAATCACATCAATCTGCTAGAACTTCTGGCAGTCCTCAGAGCGCTTCGGGCATTCGAACCCCTCCTATCCAACCAGTCAGTGCAGATACTAAACAAACGGGGGGTCCTCGTTCGCCTAATCTGTCCAAGCTTGCCCAGAAAATTTGGAAATGGGCACTCAGGCGGAAGATTTACCTGTCATCCCAACATGTTCCAGGGGATCTCAATTCACTAGAAGACGCTCTGAGCAGAGATCCCCTCCCAGAGGAACACAAATGGCGACTATATGAAGTCAGTGGGGTTTCCCCACTATAGACCTATTTGCCACAGAAGAAAACAGATGGTGCCCAGGCTTTGCATCCAGGTTTCCTCAGCCACGCTCCAGGGGGAACGCTCTATGGATGTATTGGTCAGGGATGTTTGCCAATGCTTTTCCACCAACCGCTGTGATGAGGAAGGTGGTCAACAAGATACACAGGGAATCGATGACGCTCATCCTAGTTGCTCCTATGTGGGTGAGACAACCGTGGTTTCCACACCTACGCAAACTGGCGGTGTGTGACCCCATCAGACTCCCGTCCTGGTACAACCTACTTTCCCAGCACGAAGGGCAAACAGTGCATCGTCAACCCAACTCATTGAACTTGGCAGCATGGCTCCTGAAGTCAGAGTTCGGGCATCTCAATTTACCCCAGAGATGTATGGATATCTTAAAAGAATCAAGAAAACCTAACACAAGGCACTGTTATTTTGATAAGTGGAAAAGATTTGTTATTTGGTGCCAGAATAAGCAAATCAACCCAGTTGATTATACTCCTAATGTTGTCACCTATATGCTCCACCTATTGGATTCATGGTTCGTGTTTAACTCAATTAAAGTGCACCTGGCAGCTTTATCAGCCTACACCACTTCCCATAACAAGGTATCATGGTGGAAAGTGCCAGTTGTCAAAGCATCTATGGAAGGGGTGAAGAGACTCCACTCTCCAATTTCTAACCCACCACCAGGTTGGGACCTTAATGTGGTACTTGCTAAGCACATGGGACCTCCCTTTGAGCCCATGCACAAATCTAGTCTCAAACACCTGACTTATAAAACTGCCTTCTTAGTAGCCATCTCCAACATAAGAAGGGTCAGTGAAAGTCAAGCTCTGTCAGTGCAGGATCCTTTCTTTACTATTCATAAGGATAAACTGGTTTTATGCACCCACCCTAGGTTCTCACCCAAGTTTATTTCCAAATTCCATGTTAACCAGTCTATTGAGCTACCTGCCTTCTTCCAAGAACCCAAGAGCTCTGCTGAGGTGAAACTCCACACACTAGATGTGAGGATGGCAGTCCTCTACTATGTAGACAATACCAGACTGCTAAGAAAAACCGATCAGCTGTTCATCTCCATGGCTCCAGGCAGAGAGGGAGATTGTGTCTCTAAGAATGCCATCTCTAAGTGGATAGTCAGATTTATCCAACTGTGCTATTCCCTTTCAGATAAAACACTGCCTTTTACGCCAAGGGACCACTCTACAAGAGGTACTGGAGCCACTCTGGCTTTCATTGCAAATGTGCCCCTTGACAGCATTTACAAAGCAGCTACATGGAACTCTATTCACACCTTTACACAGCACTACTGCATTGACACTCATTCCAAGACAGATACTCAAGTGGGTCAGGCGGTTCAACGACACTTGTTCGCTCGTGAACCTTCACTTCCCACCTCCTTCTTCTAACACTGCTCGCTAATCTATGCACAGCATGTGATCTAAGCAGATTCCCCAAGCCTCAGAAGGGATACATTACTCACCATAATCATATTTCTGATGCTTGTATCTGCTTAGATTCACATATGCCCGCCCTTCCTCCCCTCTGAGAGAAGGCGCATGGATGCTTGTAGTCTTTTCTATCTTATCTGCTTGGATACTCTGTACTCACGCTACTCCTCATGCCAGAAAAAATACAATCAGAGGGATTTACACGTGTGAGGGATCATGGGTACAGGGAACGTCACACTAGGTATAGTATCACTGGCACACCCTGGTTCGACTCCCTTTTTTGAGTTTCGTTCTAAGCAGATACAAGCATCAGAAATACAATTACAGTGAGTATTATATATTTTTCGGGGAAAAAACGTAAGTTTAAGCGCAGTTAAGGTGAGTACATTTAACGCAACAAAACACTTGAAATTCAGCGCATTGGAAAACTCAGGACCGGCTTAACTCTGCGTGTTCCCGTTGATCTCACCCATAATGCCATATCCCCCAGACAAAAACGCATTAATGGGGATATGGCGTCATGGGGGAAATCAACGGGAACGCACCGAGTTAAGCCAGTCCTGAGTTTCCCAATGTTTCCCAATGCAGTGAAATTCAAGGGTTTTGATTGTAAGGGTTTTGTTATACCATTGTTTTCACGCTCCATTTTCTTCTTAACATTACAGCTTTTGGCGGTGCGTACTCTCCATTTTTTTTTCAACACTAACAGGTTGTCTGGCCATGGCTTCGGCACTGTAGCTGTAAACATACATACCTTTTTTAATAATCACTTTTTTCTGTAGCCACGGCTACATTGTAATGAACCACAGATACCCTCTGTTATTTATAGTCATTGTACTGGCAGTAATCAGGGGAAAACCTGCTTTTCTGCCCTCCAAGCACTCACCAAGTGTCCACCCTCATCTGTGCCTGCTCCCCCCCATGGTCTCCTCACCTCCCCTGCCCTCTCCCATTCCTCGCACAACACTCGTTGTTTCTCAGTTGAAATGTCGGGTAGCCGCGGTTATACCCAAGGGTATGTGAAAAATGTTTGAGCCTCGTGTTGCAAACTTGGTCCCTAGCCCCCCTCCAACTCACAAATTTAACTTGGTGTCCTCTTGCCTCTATCCTCCAACCCCTCTCTCTCTCCTCCCAACCTCTAGTTTGATGGTATTTGCATGTTTTTTGACCTGCAAATGGCTTTTTTCTATGTTTTTATTTTCCGGTATCCTGGGGTATAACAGTGGGTATCTCTCACATCAAAAACATAAAAATATGGCGCCGTTTCATTTACAAACACCCTACTTCTCAATGTACCCTGGTAGATATAGCTATTTATTTTGGAGACGCGGGCATCCCCTTATCAGTCAAATATTTTAAAAATTACTGGACGGAATAACCTCAAACCACAAAGGTCAACGCTTCATGCCCAAGTTGTTTCAAACTAGTCCAAATCCATCCAGTTGTTTTTGGTTGTGCTGTGGAACACAAATTTACCTTTTTTGTCTATGGGCAAATTAATGGGACTTTAAGCATCTTTCCAAAACTTTCCAGTCTGGAAGGGGGGATGCTGACTGCGTGGTGGTTGCCCAGACATACACAATTTCTGCCAGATCTGTCACACAAGTCAAAGGTTACTAGCAATAAACTTTTTTGATTTCCTATGTAAAGCAACTTTCACAAATATATTTTTAATAAGCAGTATATTGGCGCCTGTGTTCGCCGTGATGCCGCTTTGAACCAATGGTTACTATCAGTCCTGTTCATTCCTCTGTGTAAAGCAACCACTTCCCATTTGTAAATATAATAAATAAGCTTGTTAAACACTTTTTTGTTAATGCGTCATACTGCAGATTGAGAAAATGAATGGAAGTCGCATATTTTTTCCTCTCAATATATGTGCCTCACCCCCGCCCCCAACTCCTCATAAATCCTGCAGGCCCTCTCAAAATATTGCGCAATAATAATAATAAAACGTGGGTCTAGATGCCCAAAAATGTTTGCAAAAATGTGTTGTTGTCAGCCACAATACAGAGGAATGGAAAGAAATGTGGAAAGTTCAAGACGGAAACCAAAGGTCATGATGGGTCTGTCTGTGTGTGTGTGTGTATATATATATATATTTAATATATATATATTTAAGCATTGTTTATATTGCATAAGCTACAATACTCTCTTCTTTAAAGTTTGTTTTACGCAAATAAATACTATGGCAGCCGTAGTGTTGTAAAAGAAAAATACATTTGAGTGATATGTATTGTCAGAAAGTTTTGATTAAGTTGAGTGCACTGTATGCATTTTGGAGTAACATTAATCCACACCATAGGTTTCTCTTACCCCAGGGAGGTACTTGCAAGCCAGCGCTCCATCGCAGTAATCACTGAGATGATCCACACTGCAAGTTTAGTTCATGATGATGTGATTGATGGCTCAGACTCCCGAAGAGGAAAGAAGACGGTGAATCATATGTGGGGTGAAAGGAAGGTGAGCTACTAATGGGAGAAGTTGCTGGATCTTTTAAGGATAGATCTTTATTTGTGAGCCATTCAACTTACTTTGACTTTTTGCAAGCCTTTTGCTCCAGTGCAAAAGGCTTTGCATGTTTGCTAATTTGCATTCCCACAACTCCTTGCTGATGTGGCTCTGAACAGGAGGTGAACATCCATCGATGGCTACTAGGTGGCGTTGTGGCATTTGTGACTTGGCTCATGTATTATCTGGTCTATTTGTGTGTGTGTGTTTAATATAATTTGCAGACAGAAAGAGGGTGGCAATGCCACAACTCTGGGTCCCAGCTGCAATCCGCTCACAGTCCAACTCTTCGTCATTATTCAATATTCCCTCTGTGCGGGGGAGGGTGGCTTCCAACAGTGTAACACTCCAGAGTCGGGCACAGTTAACCTGGGTGCAGTCCCTCTGGACACTGGAGCCCCAGTCTCCAGTAACAGTTGTAGACAAAAATAGGGTACCAGGGCTGCAACTCTGGGTCCCAGCAGCAATCAGGTTACCGTCCAGTGATGTTCTCCTCCTAGCGTGCGCTTTTATGCCTCAGCAATCCTCAGGAAGGTAGATCTGATTCAGGCATGCAAGGTTGAATCCTACTGGTTACTACCAGGGTGTTGCAGCAGGGAATTCTGGCTCCTGTGGTTCAGAGCCAGCCAGTATCCAACTCTCCCCCATTATTTAGTATTTGCCATCAGGGGAGAGGGTGAGGGTGCAGGGGGGGGGGGGTAGTTTCCAACAATGTGGCACTCCTGAGTCAGGCATAGGTAACCTGGGTGCAGCTGTGTAACCTGTGGGTCGACCATCCCTAATCCCAGCCTGGAGCTTTGGTTGGGCTGCATTACAGCTTCTCCCTCCAGAAAAGGTCAGGGCCCCTGCCGGGGTTCCCTGGGACTGCTGCTGCACTTGGGGATGGTAAACCCACATGGGAGACGGCCTCCCAAGGCCAGGGACATCACTCCGGACCCTCCTGGAGCACTGGGTGGGCCTTGTTGTAGAATTTCCCTTGGGAGGGAAGGGGACCCTGCCGGGGATCCCTGAAGCTGCCGCTGTGCTTGGAAAGGGTACACTCACATGGTGAACAGGTGCCCTAAGGCCAGGGACATTGTCCCCGACCATCCTGGAGGTCTGGCTGGGATGTGTTACAGAAATTACCTCCGGGAAGGTAGGGGGACCCTGCCGGGGCTCCTTGGTACTACCACAGCACTTGCGGATGGTCAACCCACATGGGAGTCAGCCGCCCAAGGCCAGGTACGTGATCCCCAACCATCCTGGTATTCTGGCTGGCCTGCGTTACAGCTTCTCCGTCCGGGAAAGGACAGGGAATTTCCCGGGCCTCTCGGGAACCAACGCTGGGGACGTTCAATCGACATGGGGAGTTAGACGGCCAAGACCAGGGATGTGACCCCCTACCACCCTGGAGCTCTGGCTGGGTTGCGTTACAGCTTCTCCCTCTGGGAAAGTACGGGGACCCTGCCGCGGCTCCCTAGGACTGCCGCTGCACTTAGGGCTGGACAACCCACATGGGAGACAGCCACCCAAGGCCAGGAGCATTACCCCCGACTTTCCTGGAGCTCTGGTTGGCCTGCGTTATAGCTTCTCATTCCGGGAAAGGTCTGGGACCCTGCCGGGGCTCCCTGGATCCGCTGCCAGGCTTGGGGATGGTCAAACCACATGGGTGCCAGCCGCCCAAAGCCAGGGACATCACCCCCGACCATCCTGGAGCACTGGCTGGGCTGCGTTACAGAATTTCCCTCGGGGGAGGGAAGGGGACCCTGCCGGGACTCCCTGGAGCTGCCGCTGTGCTTGGGGACGGTACACCCACATGGTAAACGGATGTCCAAGGCCGGTGACATCAACTCCAACTGTCCTGGAGTTCTGGCTGGGCTGTGTTACAGCTTTTCCCTTCAGGGAGGTATTGGCATTCTGCCCACCACCCAAATACATGTGCCCATCTGCCCCAAGGGAGGGGGCAAAACGTGCTTCCCCATGCTTTAGGCCCCGCTTACATTGTAAGTGGCCCCCTCATCACCCACCCCCCAACTTCACAAACCGATCCATGGTGGTCTAGTGGCATTGCTGGGCATGGATTGAGCGATCTGCGCCCGATCCACACCCGATCCGTGCCCAGCAATGCTTCAAATAAGGTGGTGTTGGAAAGGGGAAGAGTCGCCCCTTTCCAACAACACCTCCCTCGATCTGAACGGCACAATAATGCCACAGATCGAGGGAGAGAAAGGTGGACACTCACCTTCTCTTTTCACTGCGGCAGCCGAAAATGGCTGCCGCAGTGAAAATTACGTGTGCTGACGTGAAACTGAAGGAAATCCAACCCCCGGGCCGTGAGGAGGAGCCTCCTCCTCACATAGCCCGGGGGTTGGATTTCATTTTTGTGCGATCCCTGCTTTGCAGGGATCGCACAAAGTGAAGTGCAAAAAAGGACGAGATACCTCGTCCTTGGCACTTAAGGGGTTAAAGTCGTGCTCTTCACTTCTTTCACTGTGAATGTAGGTATACACTATGTGACAAATCCCTGGATGTCGCAACTTCTCCCCGATGGGAAGACCTTTACCATGAGGCCAGGGTGGGGAGGTTGCTCCCTGATAATCCCCCTGGTATTGGTATAATGCGGTAGGATCTCATGGGGAGGCCCCCCCCCCTCTAGGGATAAGGACAACAATGTAGGGTACAGTCCATATGAGAAAATCACACCCCCCACATAGCTTCTCCTTCCTCTGCTAACCTCTTTGTAGACAAACCTATGTATTTTTATAATGCAGAGTATGTTAAGGTTCTGGAAAGTATTGGGGCGAAGAACAGGAAGCTAAGTAAACCAAGTACTGGGACGAGTTGGGCCCGTGGTGTCAATCTGGAAAAGTGAATATCCTTCATTTGAATGACAGACGTAACTTGATGGCCCTAGGCCAACCGTCTTATGCACCGAATTATAGAAATATAGACTGATATGCTTGACCAACAAGCGGCCATTTTAAACGTAGCAAGAATCGCCATTTTGCTTGTTAACCATTGCTCATTGCTTTCTGTCTAAAACTGTTTTGCAGCTTGCAATTCTTGCGGATTCTGATTACTCTGCTCAACTGTTAACATTGTTGTCTGAATATGAAAGGGCAAGGTCGCGGGACTGAGGAGTTTGTTGAAAACTCCTCATGAGTAGCCCAGAAAGGAATGCCCACGCTTCCTCTCTGTAGCCTTGAGGGAGAGCTGCAGGGCATTTAATCGCTTCACAGCTGCCAGCCAGTCTCGTACAATGGTAGAATATGTTAGAATAAAACAGCTAAAGGCTTGAATTATGCTCTTCCTACGGCCCCCCTTCGCAAAACCCTTTAGAGCGTGTCGGCTCCCAGGACACGAATAGTACCTCATAGATAGCAAAGCATGGAATGTGGCTCTTCCCCCCGTGTGCAGCTTGCTTCCAAGAACAGAACCACCGTGTTCTGTTCAACAACTAAAAGATGCCTCTGCACTTTCTAAATTGCACATTGTTACTAGAATAGACATCGAAAGTGTCATAATTGTCATACCCGTCGGAAATGTCCATTGTCATCCCGAGTTCAAAGAAACTTAATAAAGGAGGGTGTTAAACATGACATAGCTGATTGTATGATATGCATTTTGTATATATGTAACTGATGTACGTAATTCGCTCTCTTGCGTCCCTCGAGGTCTAGGAAACTCGCGTCGCGGGGCGTGAGACCAGAATTGGCCAATTGGGATATTTTTGCTTGCAATAAACCCTAGCATTGGGAATTTGAACCTCGTGTCTGGCGCATCTTTTCGTGTATGGTTATTGCCTTGTTTCCATATCACGAGGGACCCCTAGGGGCCCCTTTCAAGATGGCGCCCGAATAGGGACCCTCCCCCACTTGCCCCATCGTATACGTTGTAATGGAGTAAAGGCGGAAGAACGGCGAGGACGGGACGATCGAGCCGGGATCAAGAGGTGTACGGGGCGCCCTGTAGAAGTGAGGAGAGATTCCTTCCGCAGCTCTGCACACATCTGATCCCTGATCGACGTACCGGGCCAGAGGGCAAAGGAGGCGAGGGTCCTGAGACGAGGCAGAAGCCAGAGAAGCGCAGACACGACGTTGGGAGAGGTTGCGTTAGGACAGGTGACTTGTTTTATCAGGTGAGTCATTCCCCGATTCAAATAAAAACCTTATTTTTCGTAGAGTGTTGATTTTGCAAATTCAAACGTCCAGGTAAAGGTTAGCTAACCAAAGGGGAAGGTTAAAGAAATATGCCTGGAGTACTGTCCACTTTAGCGGGGCTTTTCAGCTGCGGTAGACAGTCCTTGGAATATGGCCAAAGTGCACCGCCCGGCTTATGACATGTATGCAAAATATGGTGTGGGTGCGATAATATTTTGTGAAATTTGCCATAGGCAAACTAGAAAGTTACCCGACCATCAGTGGCCGATTAATGGTAGCTTTGAGATTGCGAGGATAGATAACCTAGAAAGGGTGCTGATTAGGAAAAAACGCGACCCGCAGCTTTCGAGACTGTCAAAGATTGGAGGAGGGAAGCAATGCTCCGACTTAGGAGTAGAGAGAAGCATGCGCGTAGGCACAAAACGAAGCTTGAGGTAGCAGAAGAAAAGGAGGAGGAGGAGTGGATGGCAAGTCTAAGACGGGAAGGGAGACGTGAGCAAATGAACATAGGAGTATTCCCGCAGCGGGAACTACACATAGCAGACGAATTAATGGAACATTTGTTAACTAATACGGGTCGAGCCCAAAACCAGAATCGAAACCAAACACGCCAGTAGTGACTGCGCAGGCCCAACCAGTGGCTCTCGTACCCCCTCCCGTAGCCCAAGCACTTCCCCTCACGCAAGCATTAACCCAAGCCCTACCCACAGCTCGAGCCCTCCCACAAGCGCAGACCGCAGACACGCAATTTCCCAGCACCCAGGAAGGCCCTTCACAGATGCCACCTGTGTCACTTGTCCCATCCGCACCTCCCGCTCCTGAGACAGATTCAGCACCATCCGCCCCTCCCGAAGTCGAAATTGAGACTGGGGAGGCGAGAGGCGGGGCTGAAGGAACAGGATTTGGACGGGTAACTCGAAGCACGATCAGCAAAGAAAGAAAGATTGAATTACGGCAAGAGGCAGAAATGTACATAGAAGGAAACGATGGACGGCAGCATTGGCCTCATGGTATGGGTACCGAAGAAGCGACGAGAGACAGGTAGTGTTGGAATGCATGGGGGAAATTTTGGTGGGAGAATGGAAAAAGATACTTGGGAATTTACTGCCACAGCGATTGTTAGATTTGAATAAGTTAGCACGCAGTGAGCAAAGAGATGAGGATGTAATAAAACATGTGCACAAACTCATTGAACTAAAAAAATGAAATGGAAGACAGATATGCTGAAATGTTTGCTACACCTGAATATAGTAGTGAGTGTATTAAGAAAGGTAGGAAGGAGGCGTTGAGGTTGTAAATGCAAAAATTGTGGCCGAGATTTTTTTCAGGTGGTACAAAGCATTTGCCGGTACCGGGACAAATAGGTGATAAACAAAGATTGCAGGTATGGGTAGGGGAAACAATGCGATGGATGTCGAACAAAAGAACGTCAGTGAAGGAAGTAAGTGAGATATGTAATGGGTACCCATTGGAGATGAGAAAGGAAGCGATGCGAACGATAGTAGGAGTGTAACTGCAGCAGGTCATTGGATACAATAGAGGTAGAGGAAAGGCACAAGGCAGAGGAAATTTGAATAATATGCACGGGGTGTCATTGGGAGTAAATCAATGTGCGTACTGTAAGGAGGAAGGACACTGGCGAGCGCAATGCCCGCACCTACAGAATAGAGGTGGGTTTGGTCAGAGAAGGCCTCATAGAGGACATCAGGGGTCAAACGGCCCAAGCAGAAATAGCATGCAGCAGGGATATGCCAATGGAGGTACTCAAAACCAATCATATGGTCAAAACGAAGCGCAACAGAACCAGGCATTGAACCAAAGTGTTTCGAACCAAAATCAGGGCGGGCAGGGCCAACAGAAAAATGATCAGAGTGGAGGACACCGAGGGGGGAAATGGGAATATTTTTGATACACAGCCAAACACGTATTATAGCAGCAGCAGTGACTACACATCGGACGATGTGTTACTTTCGCGATAGGATAGCCCACGGCAGGGGTCGGAACCAGTGTCTATTCCCGTGAATCAGAGAGGACCCTACGTAGAAATGAGAGTCGGGAATAAGGAGCACCGTTTCCTTGTAGATACAGGGGCACAGAAGTGTTCGATAAACCACCACTTGGTTCCGGAGATCACACTGTCGGGGCAAAAGAATGTTTCTGTAGGGTTCGCAGGTACACCAGTAATTAACCCCATGTCCGAAGCTGTCCCAATTACAATAGGAACAGTGTCCATTTCTTTTGACAGAAAATTGTGGAGAGAACTTGCTAGGATTAAATTTGTTGAGAAAATTGGGGGCAGTCATACATTGTACGGCAGATGGAGTGTTCCTCAAAATGTGGCCTTACGATGCACCGGTGACGGAATTTATGTCAAAAGCGTTACCAGAAGAGCTAAATAGAGTACCAACCTGTCTGTGGGCAATGCATGATAACAATGTAGGATGCTTGGAAATAGAGCCAGCAAAAATAACTTTGAAAGAAGGTGTTACACTACCACGAATTCCGCAGTATAAAATTTCTGTTGAAGGTGAGAAGGGATTAAAAAGTATTTTTACTGACCTGGTGAGATTGGGGGTGGGTGAAGAAATTGCAGGTAGCATGTGTAACAGCCCGATTCTTCCAGTTAGTACCCTATCGTTTCATAATTGATCTGCGCGCATTAAACAAAGTGGTAGACCCACAATTCCCTTTGGTCCCAGATGTCACAACGATACTGACAATGACACCGGCCACTGCAGAATACTTTAGTGTAGTTGATCTGAAGAACGCGTTCTTTAGCATTCCAGTGGATAAAAGCAGTAGATATCTGTTCGCGTTCACTCTAGGAGGTCGATCATTCACATTCACACGCATTCCACAAGGATACACAGAAAGCCCAAGCATTTTCAGCAGAGCGCTAAAAGAGCAGCTAGACATGCTAGAATTACCCGAAGGTTGCGTACTCTTGCAGTACATAGATGACTTGTTATTAGCTGCTGACACGAAAGAGATCTGCAAAGAAAGTACTATATTACTATTGACACACTTAGCGACCCATGGTCACAAGGCAAGTTTGAAGAAATTCCAGTATAATCAGAAGGAGGTGTCTTATTTGGGTTACCTACTTTCGAAAGAAGGGAGAAGATTAACACCAGAACGCATAGAAAGTATTTCTAGTATGCCTATTCCAAAAACTCAAAAAGGAGTGAGAGCTGTAATAGGCATGGCCTCTTATTGTCGGCAGTGGATCAGTAATTTTGCGTTGATTGTGAAGCCGATGATAAAGTTAACTAAAAAGGATGCAGTGATGCCTTTACAGTGGGATGAGGAATGTCAGAAAGCGTTTGAGCAATTGAAAGATGCATTGTGTGATGCGCCAGTTTTAGGCACTCCTAACTATAAAAAGATCTTTAGACTATTTGTGAGTGAGAGTGAAGGATGTGCATTGGCGGTTTTGACACAGGAACAAGGTGGAAGAAATAGGCCGTGCGGCTATTATTCTTCCGCGCGGGACCCTGTAGCGCGCGCACTACCACGATGTTTGCGATCCGTCGCAGCGGCTGCTGCGTCAGTGAAACAAACGGAAGGAATGGTATTGGGGCACACTTTAATTCTGATGGTGCCACATGCTATAGACGTTCTATTAAATAGGACACAAACGCAACACCTCACCTCAGCTAGACTGACAAGATATGAGCTCATCTTGTTTGCACCCCACATCCAAATTATGAGGTGTAGCGCATTGAATCCTGCAGAATTAATGTCAGTGCCCATAGCAGAAATTGGTGACAACGAATCACCACCCCATGATTGTTTAATGGTCACTGAAGAAGAAACAAAGGGAAGAATTGACTTGAGCGACATCCCACAGAAAGAGCCAGATGGGGAGTTATTTTGTGACGGCTCTTGTTTTAAATTACCTGATGGCACATCAACGGCCGCATATGCAATTACTACCCTAGAGAGTGTTGTAGAAAGCAGAAGAATCCCCTACAATTCGGCACAAGCCGCAGAAATAATAGCACTGACCCGAGCCTGTGAACTCTCTGAGAATTTGAACGTGAATATTTATACTGACAACCAGTACGCCTTTGGCGTGGTTCATAACTTTGGCCGACTTTGGGCTGAGAGGGGTTTCTTGACATCACATGGGGCCAGGATTCAGCATGGCCCTTTGATTGTGCGATTGTTGTCTGCACTCACGTTTCCAAAGCGCCTAGCTATAGTGAAATGTGAGGCGCATAAAAAAGTAACATGTAAAGTGGGAGAGGGAAACGCATTTGCAGACAGGATTGCGAAGCAAACAGCCACAGATTTGGGAAATAAAATGATGACAGTACAGACTGAGGAAGTATCTTGTATGATAGAGAATGGAGTTTCCACAGTCAAAGAAATGCAGGCTGAGGCCACGACCGAAGAGATTCAGCAGTGGGCTGAGGGCTTTGCTGAGTTAGATTTGGAGGGATGTTGGGTGGACAAAGAGACCAAGAACTGGATGTTGCCAAATTGTTACGGAACCGCAATGGGTTACAATGGCGCATAGCCCTACCCACATTTGCGCCAAGAAAATGGTACAGCATTTATCCACAGTATGGAAAAATGAGCACATAAAAAAGAATGCAGAAAGGCTAGTGCAGAATTGTATTACGTGCCTGCAACACAACGTAGGGAAAGGAACCATGACTCCAGTAGGTAGTTTTGGCCCACCCTCTATGCCATTTGAGGTGATCCATTTTGATTTCATAGAAATGGAAAGGTGCCAGAACTACAAATATGTGTTAGTGGTGATTTGTGCATTCAGCATGTGGGTGGAGGCATATCCTTTAAAAGACTGTACTGCCATGTCAACGGCAAAAGTAATGTTGGAGTATTTCTCCCGGTTTGGGTTGCCCCGTGTCCTGTGGTCAGACAACGGCCCACACTTTGTGGGCGCAGTAGTACTACAGATCTGTGCAGGTCTGCAGATAGAGAAACGATTTCACAGTTCCAGGCATCCCAGTTCTGCCGGGCTTGTTGAGAGACATAGCAGTATCTTAAAGTCAAAGATAGCTAAAATCTGTGCTGGGAGCAAGTTGAGTTGGGTGGATGCATTACCCCTAGCGCTGTTGTGCATGCGCACGTCTGTGCAGGCTAAAACTGGGCTCTCCCCCTATGAAATTATAATGGGGAGACCAGCAAATGTATGGTGCGCACCGCAGCCCAAAAGATTGTGAGGTCGAGCATCCTATGTTAAGCACGTACTGTGGCCTTTTAATGCAGAAGTTGCGTTTGATTCATCAGCAGGTGCAGGAGGCGTTACCAGTGCGATACACCGGACCGGGGCACTCGCTGGAGCCTGGAAGTTGGGTCTTAATAAAGAACTTTGAGCGGAAGACAGCATTAGCACCCAGGTGGCGCGGCCCCTACCAAGTACTTTTGGCGACGCAAGCGGCCATTCGAGTGGACGGACGGAAGGCATGGATCCATGCGACACATGCCAAAAGATTCCCAGGACTGCTGACAACTTCCGACGACCAGAGAAAGGAAACGATTTCGGAAACGAAAGAAACTGTTGCCAGCCCATTGCCACAGCATCAGCCTGAGCGAGAAGTGAAAGTTGAAACAAAGCCCAAGCGAGAAGTGAAACTCGAAACAGAGCCTGAGGAGGCTGCCAGTAAGGGGAGAGGGCGAAAAGTGCCCCAACGTTGCTCAGCAGAAACAACATCACTGCCGAGCGACACAAACCCTGCATTGCAAACACGAGCAGAAACAACGCGTGCCCCTTTGGAGCCCACCAGTTTCTGCAAATGCGCCAAAGAAAGAAACTACATCATTGCCACGGCGCTCATCGCTACCCATCATTGTGCCACAGGCTGACACTGAGCCTGATACTGGAAGTGCAGCGGCACTATTCACGGATCATACAATACCAGGAGTGAAACGGTATAATTTGCGGTCTCGACAGGCAAAGTGATCCACAGATCTTTGGTGCTTTTCTTTTGCCTTTGGTTCCACTCACGGACGGAGTAGGAGCCAGGGGCGTAGAGGAGAGAAGTGTGAGAGTTGTGCAAGTCGGACAATTCAAGACTCACGGCTCCTCGGTGCGCTTATAAAAAGTACATGTGTCAGGAGCCAGAGCAGGACAAGCTGGACGCACTTAAGTACTAAGACTGATAGAGTACATGTGTCCTAAACCAGAGCGGGCCAAGCTGGATGCACATAGTACTCTATCAATAAAAAACTGTTCAGAAATCGTCTGAGCAATGGAAGGAAGAACAACTAATCTTGCTCGGAGTGGATAGGTGATCTAGGCTGTGAGAGGGCTGGCAGAATTGAAAGGAGACATTTTTCGTTGAACGTTTCTGGCATCAAGAACGAGAGACATTTGCGACGAACTTTGCCAGCAAGAAGGACGATGAAGAACAAATCAAGACCGGTTTCAGCCTCCTCCTGCACCCCTGCTGAAAAGATGATCGATTTAGAGACTGTAAATTTAGGGGAAAAGCATGGTAAAAGGAATAAGGTACTGATTTGAACATTGGTCCTGTGTTTCTTAAGTATGGTAGTACCAACAATAACAGCTATTACACTATGGTTCCTGGAGTCCGCGCACCCATTAGAAACACTTTTGCCAAAAGCAGCTACTGAAAGCCCGGTTCATGTAACCACTGGTACTTTGCCCCCAATGGAAGAAAGACATAGAGAAGGATACAATACATTGTTGCTCATCATGAACATGACCCATGGGGTTTTAAAGAAAAAAGATTGCTGGGTTTGTGCCCATTTACCACAGCACGGTGGGAAAGGGATAGGCTGGTATGTACAACCGTTACCATTGGTTTATTCATGTGAAGTATCATTGAGTGCAATGTTCTTTGGGAAATGGAACAAGAGTAATACGGGTCAGCTAGATGAGACCAATATGAATGAATTTGAGGAAGTGATCATGGGACCTGTGGGTTGTTCCATATTCCACAAAGCTCGCGTGTTTTCACCAGATCCCATGAGGAAGAATACACGAAGGACAACAAGACTAGATAGATTACATAGGCAAAATAGACCAACCCCGCCAGCAGAAGAAACATCAGTAATGACATTTCGAATGAGGGATGAATGGAATAAAGATGCTGTGCCCCCTGCCTATACAGTGGATCACAGCCCCGAAACTGCTCCCCTATGTTTACAGAAAAAGGGTTCCTATAAAGTAGGAACGTTTAGCAACTGCCTGAACACAGTGGTTTTAAAGCACGAAATAGAACCCGGGTACGTAGGGGACCCTGTTTACTTTATATGTGGGAAAAAAGCATATCCATGGTTACCTAGGAACTGGGGAGGTACATGCTACCTAGGTCTACTGTTTCCAGGAGTGTTCCTCTTGGAGACAGCAGAAGTAGCCAGACGAACAAAAGGTAGAACTCAAAGGAGTAGCGAGGATGGAATGATAGCAATAGATATAGCCAAATCATTTATACCATTCTTGTCCCAAATAGAAAATTCCTACAATATAAGAAAACTGTCTAGAATATTAAAAAATACAATAGATTCAACAACGGATATTTTATTGAATATGACGTTAGAAGAAAAAGGAATAAGACTAATGGCACTCCAAAACAGGATGGCTCGCGATATATTATTAGTTGATCGTGGGGGAGTTTGCAAACTCGTAAAAACTGCATGCTGTGTCTATATAGATGATTACTCCCCTACGATATTTAAAGCAATCCGGAAATTACATGTCCTAAGTTCCACACTCTCTACTGAAGAAGAGGTTTGGGGGGATAGGATCCTGGTTTTGGGGATTATTGCGGTCTTGGGGATGGAAGATAATTTCGATACTAATGATGGTACTTGGTATATTCATAACATGTTGCTGTTGCATACAATGCTTACCAATAGTTTGCACTGAAATAACTGATGGATGTACTAAGGGATGTATGCACATGGTGTCGAGAGGAAAACAAATGCATGGCCAAAATAACAGAGACACTGATGAAACAAAAACAGTAAAACAATAATGGCTATAGACATTAATGATGAAGATGATGCTCATAATAGCATGAAAGGTTCAGACATAGATACCCCAGACGTATCCTCATCGGAGGAGGATACAATGAATGAATAAGATGTTTGGCATACGGCCAAAAGGAGGGTTTGTCAATCTGGAAAAGTGAATACCCTTCATTTGAATGACAGACGTAACTTGATGGCCGTAGACCAACCGTCTTATGCACCGAATTATAGAAATATAGACTGATATGCTTGACCAACAAGCGGCCATTTTAAACGTAGCAAGAATCACCATTTTGCTTGTTAACCATTGCTCATTGCTTTCTGTCTAAAACTGCTTTGCAGCTTGCAATTCTTGAGGATTCTGCTTACTCTGCTCAACTGTTAACATTGTTGTCTGAATATGAAAGGGCAAGGTCGCGGGACTGAGGGGTTCGTTGAAAACTCCTCATGAGTAGCCCAGAAAGGAATGCCCACGCTCCCTCTCTGTAGCCTTGAGGGAGAGCTGCAGGGCATTTAATCACTTCACAGCTGCCAGCCAGTCTCGTACGATGGTAGAATATGTTAGAATAAAACAGCTAAAGGCTTGAATTATGCTCTTCCTACGGCCCCCCTTCTCAAAACCCTTTAGAGCGTGTCGGCTCCCAGGACACGAATAGTACCTCATAGATAGCAAAGCATGGAATGTGGCTCTTCCCCCGTGTGCAGCTTGCTTCCAAGAACAGAACCACCGTGTTCTGTTCAACAACTAAAAGATGCCTCTGCACTTTCTAAATTGCACATTGTTACTAGAATAGACATCAAAAGTGTCATAATTGTCATACCCGTTGGGAATGTCCATCGTCATCCCGAGTTCAAAGAAACTTAATAAAGGAGGGTGTTAAACATGACATAGCTGATTGTATGATATGCATTTTGTATATATGTAACTGATGTACGTAATTCGCTCTCTTGCGTCCCTCGAGGTCTAGGAAACTCGCGTTGTGGGTCGTGAGACCAGAATTGGTCAATTGGGATATTTTTGCTTGCAATAAACCCTAGCATTGGGAATTTGAACCTCGTGTCTGGCGCATCTTTTTGTGTATGGTTATTGCCTTGTTTCCATATCACAAGGGACCCCTAGGGGCCCCTTTCAGTGGAGCAATAAAGATAGAACATGTGAAAGAGACGAAGGACTTATACAATGGGCCCAGGCACTGCTGGCAACATTGTATAAAAAGCGACAATGGACTAAACATTGCGTCTCAGGCAGCCGCCAAGGATGGCAAGTGTCACGTGCACTGAACGTGGGCAATTCAATCCTGCGTCGCTAATCCGGAGGGAGAGCGCTCCAAACAAGCTGGCTCCGCCACGGCTAATGATCGGGAGGTCTGCAGGAGCAGACAGGTGTACAGCAGCGTTCAGAGAAGGAAGGAAAGCAGAAGTCAGCCGGGAACACTGTTGCAGAACTGCAGCTAAGCAAGACGCAGGAGAAGCTGAACTAAACGCCCGCCATCCGAGGAAGCCCCCCAACGACTTGATGAAATCCACAGCAATGTAAACGATTACAAAGGAGAACCGGAGGTGACGCGGGGTAGCTTTCCAAGAGGGCAAATGCCGATATCCCCAGGCCTCTTTGCAACTATGTTTGGGTGGCACGGCAAGGGCAAAAAGCCTGCAAACCTTCTCCTCCTCATTGCAGTTGTGGAACAAAGCCTGTTGATCACCTGGGAAGAGTTGAGGAACCGAAGTACCAGAAAGAGAACTTGAGAGGGAGAGTCCCTCACAACAATGGTGGGGATAATCCCACTAAACAAGATGCGAGTCATCTTCCTCAGGGAAGTGAACCTAGTGAGCCAGGTCCAAGAAGAAGCAAATCCGAAGGGTGGCCGTGGCCAGCCGAGGACCCGGACGGATGGCTCCTCTGTAAGCTCTGTGATCCCTTTCCACCCGAGGCACAAATCCCCCTTTAAAAAACACCCAAACTTGGGCAGAAATGACCCAGGCAACCATGAACCCCTTGAGTATTGCTAGGAAGAAGATGGGGCGCTAAGGCGAAGTTTCAAGACAGTTTGAGATAGTTTGCAGCGCGGACTGAACCTCCCGCCAAGATGGCGGCTGCTCAAAGGAAATGCGGAGAACAACGCTGAAGCCGTCGGGGACTGAGCGCCAGCTGGTGAGCGTACTCCAGGGTCCCCCACTGGTAGACTGACGAACGGGGGACAACAAATCCAGCTGAGCGACTCGCAGAAGGCACCCTGCTCTGTGCAGAGGCTGGTGGTGGTCTGCAGATCTTCCTCCTCCCCCCCCTCCCATACTTGGGCGGCTGCAGCGTTGGATGAAGCCCGATAACGGGCAACGAAGTGCTGAGGCGTCCGGATATGACTATCGGAGAGGCGGAGGTGAGGAGGAGGCAGGTGCCGGCAGGGACGCAGGGGAACAGGCTGCTGCGGCTGAGTGGTGCCTGATGGGTCCGAAAATAACGGATGTCAGGAAGGTGCCCGCGAGGAAGGGAGAGAAAACAGAGGATGACGCAGGCAAGTGAAAGTTTCCACGACTGAAGCGGGGCTGGAGCCCCTGTGCACTAAGACTACTCTGCCCCCGGAGAGAAGAAGATTAGCGGGAGGCTGCGGATCAGACCGCCGCAGGAGCAGAGGAGCGGCGGTCCGCCCACCAGCCAAAAGTAAGGAGACTTTGGGGAGGGAGCCTATAGCAAGCACAGTCACATGTGGACTTGTGCCGGAATGAGAGGAGAAGACCCCGGGTGGTGCAATAAGCCATAAATGGCGCTCTGGGTAGCAGGCCAATACACTTAAATGGCCTGCAACATGACGCAGCATTGCTCGAACAGGCAGAGAAAGGAAACCTAGCCTGGCTATATATTGAAGCACCCCAAGAAAGAAACGTGAGAAGCTAACCAATGCACTGTTGGCTTAATGAATGACGTAAAACATAATAGCCCATGGGGTCCTCACCAGGGAGCCAATGAACCGGGAACCCTCACTGCAATAAAAGCGTCCGAGACCTGCGAAGCACGCGATAAGGTCTAGGTGAGGTCCTGGTGATCCTGAGAAGGCCTGCATAAGAGAGTGCACCTCACAAACCCTTAAAGCCAGCCATAAAACACAGAGCAGGAGCTGATAGTCCCCACATTCAAGGGCCTGTGGGGGGGGCTTCGGAATGCCTGAAATTATAGCAAGCCCGGGAGGTCTTGATTAGTTAAAGCTGGAGACGACCCTTTGGGGCCAATCCCAGGATACAAGCAGGCCTTGGAAACCCGGATGCTAACTGAAGAAAACAACATGTTCAAACAGGGTCAGAAGTAGAACGGACCATCGTCTGGGGACATCAAAGCCCTTATGCAAGCGGCAGATAATCACAAACGCAACAAGCAGTAAACGGCAGCTCAGGTGCTCTCCCCTCCATCAGGAAACACGCTGACACAGGAGGACCCGCCTCTGCGCAACTCAGATCTGTTGACTATGCTACAGGAGTTTAAAAAGGACATTAAGGATAGCGCCTCTGACTTGTCCAAATCAATAGCAGACCTAAATAAAGGAATTACGGCTGTGGAGAAACAGGTGGATGAAGCAGAAACGGCAATAGCGGAGTAGGGACACGAACAGGATGCACTGACTAGGAGAGTCCAAGTGTTGGAACAACAGATGGACTGGGTCCAAAGCAAACCGGAAGATGCTGAAAATAGGTCAAGGTGCAATAATATAAGGATCCGGGGCATTCCTAAATCAATTCCAGACTCCGAGCACCAGCAAACAGTAATAGAGCTATTCCGACTTATACTAGATCCAGAGGATGAAAGGGACATAGTACTAGACGGAACTCATATTCTACTCCCACCTATCAAATCAATAAGAATTTGATCCCAGATGTGCTAACCAGAGTACACTTGTACCAATTAAAGGAGGACATCATGCGGGTGGCTCGCAGGACAGACTCCATCCGTTTCCAATCAGCGCCTTTTCAGCTCTATCAAGACCTAGCACAAGCCACATTACAAAAGAGAAAACGCTTGAGGGTGGAAATGGACTGGCTGAGGAATAAGAACATTTGGTATCGATGGATCTTCCCGAATGGGCTTCGATTCGAATGAAAAGGACAACGGTACACAATAACAAATCACTAGGGAAGAAGACATGGAGGTACTCATTAGATAGGAGGAAGGGGGTGAGGGTGATGCTGCCGAAAGGAATCCCTCAGACCATCCGAGAGAAAATTATGCCCGGGCGCGGCCTCGCCCAAGGGGTCGCAATAGAGAGCCTAAGGAGAAGGACCCGACATGATGATCCCACATGAGAGGGTATAACTATGTTCATAGTTTTGGGTTGTTATCACTTTTTGGGCAGAGGTGTGACTGAACGACGGCTCTGAAATGGCGGGGGACCATAAGGCCATTAAATCAGTACTCCGTAAGGACGAATCACTAGGGGCGGAAAGGAATGACGCAAGGATATGTTTGGTGCGGGGGGGAGGAGGGAGAGAGGGAAGGAATGGTGGAAGGGGAGACACGGATCCCCATGTTCCTGGGAAAGTTTAATTCCGGTGAGTTATTGTGATAATTCATGGTAATAGTTATTGTTGAAAGTTATGGGGAAGTTAGAAGTCGGGGAGGGAAAGGAAATCTAAATGAAACACAGTTTGCGGTTGAGAACAAGAACGGCATAGATGCAATATCGAGGGGCTTTTGTGGAAACGGGGCTGGGCTAAAGAATATGAAGCATAATCTCGGGTATGGCTGACCTAACATTTGTTACACTAAACGTCCAAGGGCTAAATTCCCCAATAAAGAGAAGATCAATTATGAGCAGGCTGGTAGAATTGCAAGCCTCAGTGGTGTGGGTGCAGGAAACCCACCTGCTCCCAGAAGGTGAACAAAGGCTAAGACATTGTCTTCCCAATGCAATTCTTGGTCTCGAGTGGGACGAAAAAGAGGGGTGGGAATTCTCATTGCCAAGGGGGTCCAATTCGAGAAGCAGTTTATAAGAAAAGATCCAGAGGGGAGGTACATGATCTTGGGAGGGACTCTGATGAATCAGTAGATGACCATGGTGGCGATCTATGCTCCCAACAATAAGCAGGATCGGTTCCTACTGGAGCTACTTCCGAAAATTGCAGAATGTGGGGAAGGGACAGATCCTGATAGGGGAGGATTTCAATGGCGTAATGGACGCCCCAATGGATAAAACTCTCCCAGCGACGGGCCAATTTCTTAGAGACCTACAGCTAATAGAAAGATGGAGGTTTTTTCGCCCTCAAGAAAGGGCCTACACCTTTTATACAACTGTACATAGAGGGTTTTCCGGGATCTAGATGATCTTAGGCTAGGATGCAGCTATCCCACACATCACTGGGCTGGAAATAGGGGTACGGTGCATATCAGACCATGCACAGGTCTCGATGACCATGGAGATGCTGAGCCCGAAACCACAAATTCGTAAACCATGGCGCTTAAACAAACTGCTATTGAAGGATTTGGCACTGAGAGCAGATATAGAACAGGTGCTAAGGAATTATTTCACGGAGAACACCACACCAGGGATTAACTGGGGGACAATATGCAATGCCAGCAAAGCTGTAGTCCGGGGTGAATTTATTGCACAAACAGCGAACTTCTTGAAGAGGAAGGAAAGGAAGAGGCAGGAATTAGCTGAAGCTCAATATAAAGATAAAAGATCCCAGAAGGCTTGGCGAAAACTCAAAACAAACCAAAGCAGCACCGAGGCTCACTATGCGGATGAATCTGCGCAACTCCTTCTCAAAACAAGACCAATGTACTACATAAAGGGGGACAAAGCCAATCGGCTGTTAGCGGCCAAACTGAAAAAGCAAAAAGACTGCAACCGCATTAACCAATTGAAACGCCCAGAGGGAGGTGTGGAAAGAGGGGAAAAGAGATGGCGGAAATTATGCATGCATTTTACGCTAATCACTTATTGGGGGATAATCTACAAAGCGAGGCCCAAATGGAGTTCCTGGCACAAACAGAACTGCCGCAACTCGCCGAAAGTGATAGACGGGACCTAGAAGCACCCATATCAGAAGAAGAGTTGAGGAGGGTCATTAATGCCTTGAAAGGGAACAAATCCCCAGGCCCGGATGGCCTCTTTAATGCTTACTATGAAACATTCCAAAACATTCTGATAGGCCTGCTGACAGGCCTATTCAATTATATAAGGGACACCATTCGAGTCACGGGCGATACGAGTCCAGCTACCACAGTTCTCCTGTTGAAGCCGGATAGGGATCCAACGGATTGTGCAAGCTATCGCCCTATCTCACTGCTAAATGGAGATGCAAAAATGTACTCCACGGGGGGCGCTGTTGCGCACAGAAGAAAATGGCTGCCTGATTCAGAGCTCCCGCTAAACTAACACATCCTGACCCTAAATATCCTGCAAGGAACCGCCCGCAGAACTAACAACTACATGAGCTGACAGCCCAGACACCCGTGAACACACGGTATAAATCCTGGCAAGCTGCACCCGCTCCATGCTGTGCTGAATGCTGGGGAACATCCGCCAACGTGAGGCGGAGGTGTGAGCCAGCTGAAGGGACCACGAGAAACTGCTGGAGAGCCGTGGGAACACGAGACGGAAGGCCACAGGTGAGCGGAGCCTGGGTCTCCAGATCGATGTTATACCGTATGACACCGTAGGCGCACTTCCCCTGCATCACGCCCTCGGTGTACTCACTGGGCTGCTTGCGGTGTGTATGTGGCCAGCACACGCCCTTCCCAGTGCAGCAGGGCTGCAGAGCTCCTCAGCGCCTTGGGGTAGTCGCGCCTTCCAGAGCCTGCCTCGCGAGGCGGCGAACACCACAGTCAATGTAGGGGTGTCAGCACACCCAATGCAGAGGGTGGTTGTGGGTAACAGTTCCATACGGGGCTCTGTAGATACTCAAGCGGAAACATTGGAGGCGCAGTGCCACGTTACACTACCACCCCACAATGGGTGAGCCACAGAAATCCGGCAAAGCAGCGAAGACCACATGCACCAATAAAAAGGGTCCAATGGACACATACACGAGCAGTCAGACCCAGACCACCACTGTGGAAGTTCACACTAATCCTAATACGATGGCAGAGCCCGGAATCGGTGATCAAGAGGACAGGCTAACTACTATAGTTCAAAATGGATTCCTCGCAGTTAACATTAAGCTGGACGATATAGTTGCCACTATTGGCTCGCTGTGAACCAGAGTGGACAAGGAGAGTGCACGGATCACTGAGGCAGAAAACAGAATGAGCACTAGTGAAGATACCATTGAACACCATAGCCGCAACATCACCCAGCTAAAGGAAAATATGTCCAAACTACAGGGCAAATGTGAGGATCTCGAATCGAGATCAAGAAGAAATAACGTTCGAATAGTGGGCCTTTCAGAATCGTTTGGGAAGGGACAAATGGAAAAACAAGTTGAAACACTGCTAGAGTCCCTCTTCAGGCCTGAATCCTTCTCCAAACACTTCCTGATTGAGAGAGCACACCGCACGCTGGCACCACTGCCCAAATGTAACGCTCACCTGATTCCCACGGAGGCGCTGGTCTTGGCAGGGTGGTAACTGTATCTTGAAAAGTGAAGTGCAGGACTCGATTGGCTTCCGGTGCTGGGCCTCTTCGCACGGTGTGTCTAACTCGAAGAGTAAGATGTCTGCAGGTGAAAGAATATGGGGTTAATGACCTGGGATTGTCGGGTATCTATCTATCTCTCTCTCTCTCTCCCCCTCTCACTTTTCCGTGGAGCCCCAAGGTCAACGTGCTCACCTTAGATAGGTGAATGCTGGACTCTCCATCTGCGTCTGGTGCAGGGTGCCGTTACCAGTTCCTTCACTGGGTTGAAACGTAGGCCTCTTGACTTCAGAGGATTGCTAACCATCGTTAACTGCACGAACGGTGAGTTTCCGGGCACCTTGAATGTCCTTACAGTCTTTAGGTGCGTGGGCACGTTAGTATGGAATAGGGCTCTGTATAATGTTCTTTTCAAATGGTGCCTTTTGTCTTGAAAGCTCTTGAGGCGGAAGATGGTGGTTTGAAGAGAGCCGGAGTTCGAGCCAGCGCATAGGAATGAAGCGCTTGGGAGTGCGTAAGTAAGTGCCTGTTGCCTGCTTTCGAAATGCACTCCAACTGTCTCTTTTCTTTTGCAGGTATGAGTTTGGATGCTGAAGAGACTCTGGAAAACGCCGGGGTATTTGCAGGCGCCTAATTGTGGAGGGCGCGATGGCGCGTGAGTAAATAGCCTGCCTAATGTCTCTCCTTTTCTCTTTCAGGTGCAGGAATGCAGCGTTGAAGAAAACCGGAATTCGAGGGGTGCCGGTAAGTAAATTCCCCACAGGAATAATTATGCTTTTGTCTTCACAGGCTTTTATAATGGCGGAGGAGCAGCGCGAAGAGTTGGTAACTGCCGATGGATCAGGTGAGGAAAGCGCTGCGAATGAGGGTTGCTGTGCTAACCTGTTGTTTCTTTGTCTTTGCAGGTGCTTCTGAAGGCTGGATACAAGAAAGGTAAGCTTTTGTTCTCACAGGTTCAGGATCGGAAGAATGAAGACTGGAACCGACACGGTGAGCGTTCTGCTGCAGATGCAGAATAACGCGAAGCACGTTGCATCAATCGGGTGTGGTTTAAATAGCCTTGGAGTGATGAGGCGTCTTCCTCCACTGCCTCGCCCAGGAAAGAAAAGAGTTCCTGTTCTAGAAGAGTTCCAGTGTTGTATCCAGGGAGTGGAGCCTGCCCCACCCAGGTAAGAAACTAGTCCCGGCTCGTAGAGGATTCCCATATGGCTGGTAAGTAAGCAGCATGGTCTGCTGCAGGTAAGTCCACCCAAGCATCTTTATACATGTTATGAGCCCGGCGCTTCCAGTGCCGGGACCAGTGATTTTGATGAGCCTGGTGCCACCGGCACCAGGACAGGGTCCAAAAGGTCCCAATGGGGACCGGCTGGTGCCTAGGATGAAGGTTAGAGGCCTGCTTCCAAGGACGTTGGGCTGGTCCTAGCCCCTTGGAAGCAGTGATCATGACACCAAACCTGGAGCACCACCACGTACGATTATTGCCCGGCTCCTTAATTATAGGGATAGAGACACAATCCTTCGGCTGGCGAGAGAACATGGAACACTGCACTATGAGGAAAACCGGATACACGTATACCCGAACTTCTAGGCTGGGGTCCAGGCAAGCAGAAGATCATATGAACCAGTCAAACTCCTGAAGGCACGCCAAATTTCATATGCCCTGATGTTTCCAGCCAAAATGAGAATTCAACACGCAGACAGATCACACTTCTTTGAATCCCCGGCCGAGGCCATGACCTATATTGAGAACTACATACCCTTGCCTCCCTCCGGGGGCAGACCGGAACAGAAGAACAGACCCCGACAAGCAGACTAAAGACAAGTACTGGATGAGCACACACAACGCAAACTATATCCTTTACGACAGCTATTGTGCTGCACTGTTTCCGTAGGGCGGCCCCGCAAACCAAGGTTAAATAGGGTAGTGGGGCCGAAACTGGCAGGCATGTGAAGCAACATGACTACCCATGGAATATTCCATAAGTTCATTGGGGAACATCATCAAGTTGGGGTGGATGGGAGGGACGTGAGGATAAGGGTTGTTGCCTTTGTGAAATGGGAATTTCAAGGCACGAAATGGGAGTTGAGGCCCACTGGACATCGTTCGGTCCCAGTGCAGAGTTGATGGAAGTAAATGTTTACTGTTTTATAAGTTTGTGGTCACTCAGATGCAGGTGCTGTCCTCATGGTACAGATGCTAAAACCTATGTGAACGAGAGATCGTCAAAATATTTGTGTACAAATCCTGGTAGGAGGGTGCAGGAGGCAGAATGTTTGTTGATGGTTAAATCTGTGGTTGTAGGTATACTGGCACTGCCCATGCAATACAAATATCATAACCCTAAGAGACGAGACATCGTCAAAACATTTCCCTATGAAGCATTGGTGATGGGTTGAGGGTAAAACTGCTGTCTTGGAATGTCAGAGGGCTAAATAACAAGGTAAAAGCCAAGAAAGTAGGCAATTATATTACTAGACATGGCCCCCAGATTCTGATGTTGCCACAAACACACACGATGGGTACGAGCAATTTGTGCATACTCCCTAAATGGGGCAAATTGAGGTTCCATACTAACTATTCATCCCAGTTCAGAGGTGTCACCGCCCTTATACATCCAAGCCTGGGGTTCAAACTAGAAGGCCAAAAGGTTGATCAACTCGGCAGATTTGTTATGGTGTGGGGTGAGATTGCTGACCAGCAACTACTGCTGGTTAACACATATGGGCCTAATATTGATGACCCTGCCTTTTATACGAATATGTATCAATTGCCTCAATCAATGTTAAGACTATAATATGGGGAGGGGATTTCAATGTGGCCCTGGACCCCTGGCTTGACAGATCCAAAACTATGATCAGGGCACCGAATAAGACAGTCCTAACCCTGGCTCACATTCTACCACAGCTATCACTTGTAGATGCCTGGCGTGAATTACATCCTGACAGTAGAAGATACACGTATTACTCCTCTGTTCACGACTCGGAGTCTAGGATCGATTATTGGTTTGTTTCCCCTACTGTAACTGCTGAACTGAAGATGTGTGAGATATTACCCCGCTCACTATCCGATCATGCCCCAGTGTTGTTGGAGGTAGCGCTTTGCGATGACCCCAAACCCGAAAAAAAATGGAGGATTCCAAGAGGAATACTGGGTGACCCCGGGGTGGTGGAGGCATTACACATCAAAATAGCAGAGATTTTTACTAATAATGTTGGAACAGTAGATAGGTGTTCCAAAGTGTAGGAATCCTTTAAGGTTTGGGCCAGGGGAGTCTTGATATCAAAGTCCACAGGTCTCCTAAGGTGAGCGAGCTGAGCTAACAAACTGAACGTAAACTGGGAAAACTAGAGGAGGCCTACACTCGCACACAAGACAGAGAGATACTGGCGGAAATACATACACACCACCAGGAGTTTGGTAATTTGGCCACTAGAGAAATGCACTACATAGCGGTACCTGGTCAGGTTCGTAGATATGGGGATGGTAATAAAGCTGGGAAAATACTGTCTAATCTACTTAAACAGGATAAACAACCAAATCAGATCACCAGCATACAAACACCACAAGGGGGAGGTACTCCTGAGCGAAGAGGGTATTAACAGGGAATTTGCTAAATTCTACAAGAACCTCTATGCGAACAAAGACACTAAAACAGATAGTGAAATTAAATCATATCTTGCAGCACTTTCCCTGCCGAAACTCTCAGAAGAGGACCGACTGGCAATGGAGCAACGTGTAACCGCTGAGGAAATCACGGAAGCAATTAAAATGCTATCGTCGGGCAAAGCTCCTGGGTCAGACGGGATAGGCGCCAAATTCTATAAGGAGTTCCGCGAGGAATTGGTGCCAATACTAATACAGGTATGAGAGGAAGCCCTTGAGATCAATATACTGCCCCCGACAATGAGGGAGGCTGTGATAACTGTACTCCCTAAACCTCGTCGACCGCCCCAAGATGTGGCATCCTACAGACCCCTTTCACTTATAAACACTGATGCCAACATATTTGCAAAAGTGCTGGCCAATCAGCTTCTGCCAGCAGTCCCGACTCTGGTCCATCATGACCAAAACAGGTTTATCCCCACAAGATCCACGGCCCTAAATCTTCGTAGACTTTTTGGCATAATGGCGCAGATAGACCCGGGGAGAAGCGCAGTGGCTATATCTCTCGACGCCGAAAAAGCCTTTGACTCGGTATCGTGGGCTTATCTGTTAGCTGTGCTGGAGGCATTTGGGATGGGTCCCAATTTTATTGGATACGTGAAATTGTTATACACAGAACCCGGCGCTAGAGTGCCAACTAATCAAACCATCTCCGAATTGTTCCTACTGGGAAGAGGCACCAGGCAAGGATATCCATTCTCGCCTATACTATTTGCGCTAACCATAGAGCCAATGGCAATCGCGGTTACACTGAGGCACTCGGACAGGGGGATAAAGATGAAAGGCTCCACCCAACTAATCTCCCTATATGCGGATGATACCCTGCTATATGTCCGTGAGCCAGAGAAGAACATTGCACCCATCATGGCGGAGATACAGGAGTTTGTGGTGTACTCTGGGTACAGTGTGAACAGTGCCAAATCTGAAA
Source organism: Ambystoma mexicanum (assembly GCF_040938575.1). NCBI lineage: Eukaryota > Metazoa > Chordata > Amphibia > Caudata > Ambystomatidae > Ambystoma > Ambystoma mexicanum. The sequence goes on along the minus strand of NC_090924.1, from coordinate 877,826,899 downwards.
TATTCCCACTTACACCAACAACCAAATACCCGGACATGATGTGCGGACTCAAGTGGTCTGAGCAAATATCAGATATTTGGGGATACTTGTTTCCAGAGATAGACTTACACTGTACTCAGACAATCATGAAAGTGCACTGCAATCATTAAATACTAAATTACAGATGTGGGGACGCCTTCCAATCTCGCTATATGGCAGAGTTGCAATTCTCAAAATGATAATCTTACCCAAGCTATTGTATTTTTTTGTGAACGTCCCAATATGGCCGGGACGGCCCTTCTTCGCCAGGCTCCGATCTATGGTTGTGACCTTCTTGTGGAATGGGAAAACAGCAAGGATAGGGTGGGAAAAAATGACGAAACCATACTCCTCGGGTGGCAAAGCAGCACCCGACTTTGAGCTATACTACTATGTTGTCCAAGCACAATTTGCGAAATATTGTTATGGTGATTCCAATGGTCTGCCCCACGCATGGATAGAGGAATACACCACACACCCCACAAACATACAATTGGTAATTTTCGATCCACAATACAAAGGTACATGCAAGTATAACCCTGTGAGCTGCACGGTCAGGGCATGTACAAAGACTGGGATTGGAAACTCCCTATAACCCAGAGGTGTCCATATGGAATTACCCGGGCATACCCCCAACACATGATAGTAAGTTACAGGAAACCTGGGACCCAAATAGTGAAATGAAACTAGGAGACCTGTTTCTCAACGTGAAATTCGTGGCCTTAAAAGACTTGTTGAGGGCGCTGGCCGGGGGACCACTAAAGACACTTCAATACTATCGTATGAGATCAGCTTTCCAAAAGCGGTGGACGCTCTTCCCGGATGAGCCCCCTACACATCCATGTATACAGTTGGTTACAGCGAAGGATGGCCTGGGGATTTCTAAACTATATGTTGCTGTGCAGGCCCATAACCCCACAGTAAACCAGGTCAAAGACAATGGGAAAGAGATCTACAGATTCCCATTGATGAAAGGATAAGGGAAAGGTACTGCTCGCTCACTAAAAATGTATCTATGAATGCTGGCCTACGCTTAATTCAATTTAAAATTCTAAACAGACTGCATTATACACCGGCTAAAATAGCAACATTTACAGTAAACAGCTCGGACGAATGCCCCAAATACAGGGCTCCTCAGGCGGGTGCATTCCGCACGTACTGGGAGTGTCCGGTGGTGGCAGGATTCTGGAGGGATGTGGCAGTGATGTTGGAAGAGATCACACAGGTTCCCCCCGAACTAACCCCTCAAAAATACCTGTTTGGGGACATTGGCAAGTGCTCTGAAAAATTGTGAAGATTGTTCAACATCTCATTTGCAGTGGCCAAGAAATGCATTTTACAGACTTGGAAAAAACGCTGGCCCACCGAGCATGAATCATTTTCTTCGGGAATTGACATATGTTAATGAATCGGAAGAACAGTTTGTCCTGACCCAGCCTGTTACAAGTAGGCCCAAAGACATATGGGGCCCCCTTCAGAATGTATTTATGCAACATGGTTTCTGATGATGAGTCTCTGTAATCCTTAATGTACCAAGGATCTATGTAACCTTTTTTTTTTTGTAGAATATGTGAAATGTGATGTGGTAAGTGCCGGGTGTCCTTTGTGACCACTAATAAAAAGAGTTAAAAAAAATAAAAATAATGTACTCCACCATTTTAGCACAGAGATTAGCTAGAGTTCTCCCGAAGATAATCCACCCGGATCAGGCGGACTTTGTGAGGGGGCGCCACACGTATGATGATATCCGTATGGGCAGTAAACCCTATCGCATGGGGACAGAGAACAGGCCAGCCCATGTCAATATTGGCATTGGATGACTCTAGGGCTTATGATAGCCTGGATTGAAGCTCCTACATCTGACCCTGTAGAGGTTTGGATGCGATCCGATCTTCTCCCGTATGATAATATTCAATTTTGTACACCCGACTACAAAACTGATAATTAATGGACAACTAACCGAAAGCATCCTGATGCGCAAGGGCACCAGACAAGCGTGTCCCCTCTCACCATTAATCTTTGCGATGACCATGGAGCCTCTGGCACAGAGGGTACGAGCGGAGCATGGCATCCTGGGAGTGGAGACTGGGTCCTGTAGACCCCAGAAAATAGCCCTATACGCAGATGATAGCCTTCTTTTCCTAAGCGATACAGAGCGCTCAATTCCCCAAGCCATTACACTACTAGAGAAATTTGCGGAAGTGTCAGGGTTTCATATTAATTACCCTAAATCCAAGGCACTCCACATCACAGAAGACCCAAGGCGGGTAGCAGGGTGGGAGAGACGTTACCCACTAAAGTGCAGTCAAGGACCCATAGCCTACTTAGGCATAAATTTAACACCTACTTATATGAAGCTTTAGGGGGAATACATCCCAGGACTGTTGAAAACTCTAATAGAGGACCTCAAAAGATGGGATATGCAAGAGCTATCGTGGTCAGCGCGGATAGCGGCAGTTAAAATGTCCCTTCTTCCCAGGTTGTTATATATAACTGGTGCACTCCCGCTAAGAATTCCCACCCCGGCGATTCAAAACGTGCAAAAGAAATTTATGGCCTTTTTTTGGAAAGAGAAGAAGCCTAGAATCCCTAGGAAGGTCCTATTCTGCACGCAGGCAATTGGAGGGCTGGGAGTAGCAGAATTCCGTAGATACCTATCGGCAGCACAGGTGGCACCGATGTTACAATGGGCTCCAACGGAAAATCAAAATCGCTGGGTAAATCTGGAGAGGGGATAACGAAAATCCCACTGGAGTGTCTGGGGTTCTTGCGTCCGAGACATAGAGGGAAAGCGGGCACACTATTGGAAACAACTAAGCCACTCTATGGTACTGGGACAAAGCCCTGTGAAGCAAGAAGATAAAATTGGGGGAGGCCCACTCACACCGATGGCCAATAACCCAGACTTCACACCAGGTACACAAACCCACTTTTGGTCTCGCTGGGAGGGTGGGAGAGCCCTTACGTTAAAAGAATTGTATGTTGACGGGGTTCCCCTAACATTCGTAGAGTGTAAAGAAACATTTCGAATCCCTGAAAGTGAACAATACCATTACACTCAGATCAGGCATTGGATCACGAATACGAAGGTAAAGGAGGGGGCATCTCGGCAACCCATAGGGCTGGAACTCACCGTACAGGAGGGCACACCGGAAAAAGGGGTATTGCGAATATACCGACTACTTTGTGGGGCGGATCCAGAAGAAACTCTGTCATACATGCAGAAATGGGAGGAGGATGTGGGCAAACCTATTCCCGTAGAAACATGGGGGCAAATATGGTGGCGAAAAGCTCAGAAAGCGCCTCAATTAAAGAGGCAGCAATTAAGTTATGTCTCAGATGGTACATGACACCACAGCAAATACACTCTATTAACGCTAGTCACTCCCCATTGTGCTGGTGAGGTTGTGGGAATGCGGGAGACCTAATTCATATGTGGTGGGCTTTTCCTCGGGCACAGGCATATTGGAAGGAAATCCTGAGCCATATCAAAGAAATAATGGGGGTACTGCTACCTATGGATCCATTAGTGATACTGCTGGGGGGGGAGAACAGTTGAAGGTAGCTATGCGAATACCGGGAGCAGGGCCACATTCATAACCCACATGCTGAGTGCACCGAGAATCAACTTGGCACACATGTGGAAAAATAAACAAGGACGGGTTGTGGCTATGTGGTGGGTCAAACTATGGAGGTCATGGCTATGGAGAAGGTGACAGCGTTGGCACAGGGCTCATACCCTAAATATTTGAACACGTGGATGCCCCTCCAATGAGTTCACCAGAGACAGAGAACAAATGTACTTTAAACCCAGAGTATTACGTGAAGTCTCTATTTTATTATTGAGATATGAACTACCCCGAGAAGAATTGCACTGAATCGCGAGTCATAGGGTGTGTCTATTTGCAATCTTTTACTGATCGCGGCCCAGGCTGCAATTGTGGAGGTTGCCGGGTCGAATTTACATTCGTCCCTGCGGGTTTTCGTGAATATTATGGAGCGCAGATCAGTTGGCCGAACCGAGTGTTGTTCGATGGGGACATGTGGTGTTCTGTCTGTTGGGTCCTGCCAGTATTTAGCGTATTGTGCTTGTGCCACCACGTAGTACAGCTCGAAATCGGGTGTAGCAATGCCCCCCATTTCATAGGGTTCTACCAATTTCTCCCACTAAATTCTGTTAGCACCGCCATTCCATTTGAATGTTGTTGCTATGGACCGTATGTTTTCAAAAAAGGGCCTGCCTGGCCATATTGGGACATTGCTGAACACGTACAGGAGCTTAGGTAGCACCACCATTTTGAGTACTGCAATGCGACCGATGAGTGATATAGGGAGTCTAGTCCATATTTGTAGTTTAGTATGGATCGTTTGTAATAGGGATTCATAATTGTCAATGTATAGGGACATCCTATCTCTAGAGACGAGAATTCCGAGATATCTAATACAGTTAGGGAACCATCTAAGACTATGTGTAGGGCAGGTAGTGGCCGGTGTTAATGGGAAGATCTCGGATTTTGTCGTGTTTATTTTGTAGCCCGAGTATACTGTGAATTCTTCTATCACTACCAATATGGGAGCAAGATTTTTCTCTGGTTCGCGTATGTACAATAACGTGTCGTCAGCATATAACGATATAGATTGGAGAACACCGGCCATCCTTATGCCCCTCTGCTCCTGTTCTAGTCTGACTGCTGCCGCCACCGGTTCTATCGTGAGAGCAAAGAGGATGGGAGAGAAGGGGCATCTTTGCCTGGTTCCCCTGTTTAATCTGAAATGGTTAGACAGAGTATGATTCGTGAGGACCCTGGCTTTGGGGGAAGTGTAAAGTAGTCTGACACATTGTATGAAGTACGGACCAAATCCAAATTCATCTAGGACCTTGAACAGGTAAGCCCAAGAGAACGAGTCGAACGCTTTCTCGGCATCCAATGATATAGCCACTGCCTGCACCTCTGGTTTAATCTGTGCAATGACTCCGAACAGTCTGCGTATGTTTAGGGCTGTGGATCTTGTTGGAATGAAGCCACATTGGTCGAGGTGTATTAGGGTAGTCCTTTTGGGTAATAATCTGGTTGCGAGCACTTTTTCATAGATCTTAGCGTATGTGTTTATTTATTTGAATTTATAAAACGCCCGGAGGCATCGGGGCGCTGTTACAGCATATTCACTTAGCACAGGTTAAATTTCAGAGCAGTGATGCAGATTTGGGACAGATATTTACATAGGCAGTAATACAGGTAAAATGCATTGTGGGAGTCGTTTAGTTAAATAGTTTAATTTTTAGTACCTTTCTGAAAACTGTTTGGGATTCTTCGTGTCTTAGGTTGGACGGGAGTGCGTTCCAGGATTTTGGGGCTAGTACTTCAAAACTGAAGCCGCCCGCTTTGATTAATGAAAGGGGCCTCTAGGAGGACAGTTCGTGGTGGGGGGGCACCTGGGTTTTAATAATACTGTGATAATGGCGTCGGTCATTGTGTCCGGGAGGGAGCCAGTTCTCATGGCTTCCTCACATACAAGGGTTAGTATTGGGGAGAGTATTGTGGAGTACTCTTTGTATAGTTCTGAACTCAATCCATCTGGGCCTGGGGCTTTTCCGGTTGCCAATGATTTGATCGCTTCAGTGATTCTTTCACTGGTTATCTGTTGTTCAAGAACCCAGTTGTCTTCTAGCGAGAGCCTAGGGAGTGTGATCTTGCTTAGGTACCCCCTCAGGTCTTCCCGAGTACTTGTGTCATGGTTTGCATATGGGTCGTTATAGAATTTGGTGAATTCAGAATTGATCTCATCTTCCCCATTTACAGCCTCCCCATTTCCCATTACAATACTTGTGATAGGGGTGTGGTTATATTCATTCCTTAGAAAGCGTGCTAATAAGTGCACCGCCTTATTGCTTTCCCCATATCTGCGTGCCCTGGCTGTTATAGCCATATACTGTTGTTCTTTTGTTGCCAGTTCACTAAGTATCTGAAAGTGTGCGTTGATTTCAGCTAATGTTTGTTTGTTATGTGTTGTATTATAGTCATTTTCAAGTGTTTTCAGGTGTTTCGGTTAATTCGGTTCTGACGGCCTTAAGAAGTCCGGTTGTGTTAGACATAATGTTACCTCTTATCCATTCTTTGAACGTTTCTCATGTGGTTGACCATTTATCTACTGGCCCTTTGTTTTGCTGGAAGAATTTCTCCATCTCGATATGTAGTGACTCTACCACTTTCGGGTCTTTAAGGATATTTAGGGGCATTCTCTACCGTCTGGTTGGTGGTCTTATGTTCTGGATCTTCACATCGAGTATGACTGGGGAGTGGTCTGATAGTGTGCGGGGAGTATATCACAGTGCTGCACTGAATTAAACAAATGGGAGGAGATAAACCAGTAGTCTATCCTTGATTCTGTATGTACTGATGAATAGAACGTGTATTGTCTGTCTACCGGATGAATCCCTATCCAGGTGTCTACCAGGGCTAGTTCCACTAGGGCTCGATGTAGGATAGTGGCTGATCTAGTGAGGCTCCTTTGTTTATCAGATGACCTGTCCAGGGAGACATCGAGTATGGACTTGAAGTCACCTCCACATACCACACACGTGTCCATTGTCGGGCCGATTTCAGCCAATACACTGATGTAGAATTCGGGATCGTCTGTGTTCCGCACATAAGTATTGACTAGGATCAATTTCTCGCCTGTCACGGTGCCCCACACAATCCCGTACCTTCCCTGGGGATAAACTTTGCTTTTCTCGGTTACAAACCCCAAAGATGGGTGTATCAGTGTAAGGACTCCCCTATTGTGGGATGAATATTCAGTGTAATGTCCGTTACTCCCCCATCGTCGTAGAATACTTTCATTGACCTTCTGTAATGCATGGGTTTCTTGCAGCATGGCTATGTGTGGGTGGTGTCTATTGATGTATGCCCCTACTTTGCTAGCTTTTGCCCTATTGTTCAGCCCACGAATATTCCAGGTGAGCAGTTTGAGTGTCAACCCTGCATGTGGATTTGCATGCTGTGCCATTCCGTTAAATTTGGGTGGTATAAGAAGGGAGTCATTCCCTTGGGAAGTTCAGCTTGTGATAGTGATTGCAATTTTTGTGCTATTCAAACCAGTTAACTTTGACTTCCGACGCCCAACTGGGGCTCTATAAGGAAGTGACAATATTCTCAAACAACCAAACAGTCTCTTGTGTCCTGTGCCCTCCCCCACCCACACCCTTGGCCCCAACATGATGATGACCCCTTTGTTACAAACTTGTGGTTCTTCCCGGGGGGATGAGTGCTACAGCGCAGCCCTTATAGCCGAGCGCGTCTCATCCGGCCCAACAAGTTATGGGAGCTGCATCCCCCTGTCCACCACAATGACATCATTAACAAAATAAAGGATATCGTGTAGCTGCCTTCAATCATTGGAATTCCTGGTTCTTCCACCGGTTTTTGCAGATCATCTCGATCGTGTTTGTTTCTTCCAGGAGCGAGGGGGATTGTGGTTTCTACATAAGGAGGAACAAATTGGGTAGGTCCCGAAATGTTTTGTTTTAGGGGAATTTTAGCATTATAGGGACCACTTATATGAAGTTTAGAGCAAACAAGGCTGCTAAATTACCCCTCTCCTAGTCTACCTTTTGAAGGAGTCAGAAGAAACAAACACAACTGGATAGATTATCTAATTCATCTGTCCAGGTAATTATGCCAAACAGGTAATCATTTAAAAACACATTTTAATTTACATTCAATTTAATACAAAATCGTGCTGTGTGTGCTGTCCAAAAGGCATCACTTACATTTAAGAAGAATTTTATAAAAAGAACAATTTTAAGGAGAAAAACAGTCCAGAATTATCGCATTTTTATGCCAATGTTGACTTGTGTTAGTAAGTGACATTCATAATTCATCACATTGACAACACAATTTGTTGCCAAAAACTAATAATGGCAGGGGAGAACTCTTAATGTACAGCATTAGCTAAAAGTTCGTTTGAGAAAAAGACAGCTTAGTTTGGGTGTCTGTGGGATGTCTACATATGTTTCGGCTGAACAGATGTCGTCAACACCCTCCCTGGTGTTCCGCGCTGTTTATATTATGTCCCTCTTCAGGACGGTATGTATTTATTGGTGAGTTTTCAGAAAACATAAGCCATTGCCGCTGCGGGGGTTTCGAAGAAATGTGCCCGTCTACCATGTTGTATGCGCAGCTTTGCGGGGAACAGTAGGGCGTATGGTACTTTCCTCAGCCTGAGTTGCCGTTTAATCGTTTCATAGGATCGCCTTTGGGTTTGGACTCCAGCTGAGAAGTCGGGGTAGATGTGAATATTGTTGTTACCGTGTCTCAGGGGTCCCATTTCTCTTGCCAGTCTCAGTACCGTGTCTCTGTCTCTATAATTGTGTAATTTAGCGATGATCGTTCGGGGAGGGGCACCCAGCTTGGCCGCCGGGGCCAGGTTACGATGCGCCCTTTCAACCAAGAATTGTGGGGTGGAAGGAGTCTTCACCGAGCAGGGATTTCAGCAGGTTTTCAATGCGGGATTCCATTGGTCCCTTGCAAAAGGACTCAGAGAGTCCAACAATCCATATGTTGCGGCACGATCTCGATTCCAAATCTTCACATTTGCCCCAGAGCTTTGTCATTTCCCCTTTAAAGAGTGTTATGTCGTGGGTATTTTGGTGAATTGAATCTTCATTGGTGCCGATTCTGGTTTCCGTTTCCGTGATTCGGCCACGGGCACTTTCTTTGTCGACACAGGCTTTGAGTGAGCCGATTGTTGAGACGATGTCATCTAATTTGACATTGACTGCTAGGAACCCGTTTTGCACCGTGTTAAGGAGGTGATCAAATTTCGTGTTGTCTGCGGATGTCGCTTCAGCGGCAACAGGCGGGTCCGGGCCACCAGTGGACACTTGTGAATTTGTATATGAATCCATTGGGCCTGTCTTCTTTCCGGGCATCTCAAGAATATCTATCCTGCGTGGCCCTGTCCGGTTGGTGTATTTGGTCAACCAGCTAGAGCTGTATGTGCCTGTACCAGGATCTAGGTTGGCGTAGGTGTGGGCTGCAGGGAATGGTGGTGTCGGGAGAGACAGTGCCAACGCGCTGGTCGCCTTTTCTTCCTCCTCGTTGGGCTGATTCCCTGGTAGTTGACCCTCTGTCCCCTGCTGAGCTCAGTGTTGGATCGCTGTACTCAATTGATTGCGGCAGCAGGGCCGGAGTTCGCCAGAAGGTGTTGGCGCTATTAATTGGCGGATGTTAGCAAGCCCTATGGTTGGGGGCTTAATTTATATGCCACGTAGTTGTTACTAGGAGGGAACTGTGTCCTCTCACGTATTTGTATTTCGTTGATCTACGTTACCACCAAGGAGATTGATGTTTGCGTGTGGGCCCGCCCTAGGGCTTACTGGTACTGGTTCCTGTAGGACTCAGAGCCGGTGTGTCCAACTCTGAAGCCGGCGTGGCTTGCTGGGCTATTGCGGAGGGTAAGTTTACAGCTGGGTCTTGTTGTCGGGCACGTACAGCGCCTGTTGGTCTATGAGGGACTTGCGTCTTGGTTGTGCTCTCCAGCCTCGTTGATGTGTCCTTGTGCAGCTCAAATGGGGCCCCCTGCGCTTTTTGGTGGTTGGGTCCCGGCTGGCACTAGTCCGGTGCCCTCCCCTGGGCGGCTTTGTACGGATTAGAGCTGGTGGAGCGTGGCAGGCCTGGCCCGCGGCGTGCGCAGGACCTGCTTATGGCATCGCCTGATGGATGGGGGGCCGGCGGTTTTCCCGGCCCAGTCTCTAGGGATCCGTATTCCATCGGGGCCGCGCCACGTGTGAGTCGTGGGTGCTACCGTTTGGTGCCAGAGCTCCGTTGATGTCTCTGAGAGCTAGGGGCGACTGGGGAATGGCGGCGCCCTTAACGGATAGCTCTGTTCACTCCCCAAACGTCCAGGGTTGTCGCTCGCTACACCGCCAATGCTTTCAGTCGTCCTCTGCAGTTTGGTTCGGTGGTCTCGGCCCTGAGAGCTGCAGAGGCGGATTGGTTCCCTTGTCGCCACTATCCGTGGCCGGCCCCGCCGACACCGAGGCCCGCACACGCGCTGGAGGTGCGGGCTCTGCATCAGGATCTCCGGTACTGTGAGACAGCTCACTGTCTCACGCATTCGACCTCGGGCGGGAATAGGGCACCCCGGCTCCGATTTCCTACGTTCTTTTTTCCAGGTTCTTCAGGAGTTCTTATGCAGGCAGCTCTGCTGGTTTTGGCAGTTCGGGGGGGGGCGCAGCTTTTAGGTATATTTTATCCAAGGATTTGTGCCGAAGAGGAGCTTAGCTCTTAGGTGGCCATCTTCGTTGCGCAACAGCACCCCCTCTCCGAATAAATTGTTTAATTGTTAAATGTTACACTCAAGAACTTACCTGGAAAAGGTAACAAAATTGAATGGAAAGATAAAGACGGATCAATACTATGTCTGCTATTCTCTATACATATCTGTAACCAGTGCTCTTGAGATAAAACAAAAATAAAGTTTGTTAAAAAAAAAAAAGAAGCAAATCCATGGTCGCAGACCCTCTTAACAGTCAATGGGTGTTGTAGATGTGAAGCCTAAGAAGATGGAAGACCAGAGGAAGGGAGTCATTCCCCCTGGTTGTAAGGAACAAATAGGATACCAGGAAAAGTGAGTCATTCTCCTGCTACCCCAGACTGGGAGAAATGTCCACAAGGCCTGGGGAAGGGAGCCATCCCCCCAGGCTATTGGTCAGGCAAAGGGAGACATTCTCCTGGCCGACCAGAAAGTATTGTGTAGAACTTTACTATCTGGGGAAGGGAGCCTTTCCCCCTGACAACATGTGAGACACGCGACTGTTCTAAGATTTGGGAACTGTTTCAACTAACCTGGAACCATAATGGAGGAGAATTAGTCATTCTCCTGGGGTCAGAACATAACTAGCTTATTCTTTAGGTTTTAGTGTAAATGACAGAAGTAGTGTTTTCTTGACACAGGACGGCCGACACCTTTTAGTTGTCAAGACATCCTGACACCTTATCTTTAGTTGAGGCAGGGACCTTCCCCCCATATCCCTCTTGGGAATAGTGATAGACATGTTTTCTCTTGCTTTCTTCTTTAATATGTCTCTAGCCCTAAACATTCCACCTTTGTGTCAGTCTCCTTTTGCTGCACCCTTACAGCTTATTTATTTTGGCAACTGTAACTATTTTTCTTTGAAGTGAATTGCAGTAGTAACTTGCTTAAATATATCTGTTTTTTTCTGGAAACATTTAGCTGTGTCTATGAATTGTTTTGCATTCTGTATTTGACTGGGATTTGTGCATTTGGATTTTACAAATGCTATGCCCTGAGAGGGCCAGAATTACTGTGCTTTCTTAATACTGGCCGTAGAGGCATGTAGGACTTTTTTTCCAGTTGTTTCAATGCCTGGTTCCCTTTTCTTGGCAACCCTTGTGTATATGTTGTGTGCGCTTACCACCAAGCACTGGACCTACAAAATATAACTAGAGAGGGTTGTGTCTCTTGGACCTCGCACTGCTATGCAGGCACTACATATTTTTTATCTGTGTGTTGGTGTCTCGTCTTTTTCTTCTACCCCCATTGTCACTATATGTTTTGTGCCCATCGGTGATGGTGAACTCACATTAAAGTCTGAGGAGAGTCCTCAAAGACATTTACTTTATTTATGCTGAGAGGATCCAGGAATGAGACGTGGACACAGAGGATACATGTTTTTGGTTATAAACTTTTATTCTAATAAGTAGGTTTGGAAAATGCCTCACTAGCCCTATTCTAGGAGGAATTTGTCCTACCTCGAATCAAAACTATGAAGTTTGTCCAGTGTCAAGATGTCAAACAAAAGATCTGTCTTGGGTCCGTTATCCTATTCTGGACCTCAAACTCTAAATAAACTCTAAAGGTGCAAAGGGGTTTATTTCTGGACTAAGTGCTAAAATGTTCAACTATAACACAAAAGGTTCCAATTCACCAGAAAGGCTTTTCTCACGAACAATGCTTCCGTCCCTAGGCTCCTAAACTTAATTTTCAGTCGTCAACACTTGTGGGGAACTGGCTCCCTTACCAAGCTTTCTCTTCCTTTAATACTTTACAGTTCTGTTAGGGATCTGTCGTCTCCGAAGGACTTTCTTCTTCTCTTTATAGTTTCCCAATGGTTCATTGAACCAAGGCCCTTTCCTTGGAATTCTTTACAATATTTGTAATATCAACCTCCAGCTGGGCATTCTTGTGCCAGGTCACGTTGCACACTTGTTTCACCTTCACCTAGTGTACCTTCCTACCAGGACTTCATTATGTTAACATTCAACTTCACCTGCCACGCTCTCCTGCCTGGACTTTATTGTATACACAGTTTGTTGCACACATCTTTAACTTCATTCGGCCCACTCTCTTGCCAGGGCTCTGTTGCTTTACAGATATTATTCCGTTTGTCCAGGACTTTATTATGCAAACACTTTGCACAAATCTTTAACTTCACCTGCGGTGGTATTGTGCTAGGACATTAATAATCATGTTCTTAACATCACCTGGTCTACTCTCTTGCCAGGACTCTGTTATTTTAACACTTTTATCTTATAGATATTCAACTTCACTTGGTATTCCCTTTGTCCAGGGCTTTATTATACAAACTCTTTCTTACCCTGGTTCTTAACTTCACCTGGCCTACTCTCTTGCCAGATATTTTACAGATATTGAACTTCACATGGTATTCTCTGTGTCCAGGACATTATCGTATAAACACAAATCTTTAGCTTCACCTGGTGTATTCTTGGGCCAGGATTTTAATACATTAACAGTTAATTATTGTGAGGGTCAGCATTGAGAAGTGGACATGTTTTCCAACATATTTTTATTACATGAAAAGAGGTTGGGGAAAGGCCTTTCTAGCCCTATTCTAAAGAGGAAGTCCCCTACCGAGAAAGCAAACTAAGGATATGTCTTGTGTCAGGAAGTCTAACTAATAATCTGTCCTTGTCTCCAAAACATCCTATCTTGTCCCTCACACTATAAACGAAATAACAAAGGGTGCAAGGAAATGTCTTTGTCTTGATGACGGTAAAAGTGTTCAAAAACCAAAAGTAATAACTCAAACAAATGTTCTCCAAGGTAAAAGGCTGTTGGATCCAGAGGATGTTTCCCATACCCTAGATTCTTAAAATAGGATTGCAAAAGTGTTCCTTTAAGGAACAGTTGCTTTGCATCCGCTTTGGGATTCACTAAGTTCCTTTTTTAAGCAATAAAGTTATGTACAAATCTTTCTGTGGCTTTGTAGATAGCGTGGTATACTCCCCTACCAGGAATCTTGGTTCATTCTCAATTGCCTGGTAAACTCTCCTGCCAGGGCTTCTTTTGTAGGTTTGCAGATTATCTGGTATATTCTCCTGCCTGAAATCTGTACATAACTTCAATTGCGTGGTATACTCGCCTGCCAGGACGACTTGTATGTTTCTCAGTTCTTTGGTTATTTCAAACCGCATATACCGTGAGGTCCTTGGTACCTATCTTTTGCAATGCTTGTTCAAACCTCTCCTCCACATTGGCATCTCATGCATCTGTATTAGGTTGGGGTTTGTCTTTGAACTTGGTCGTGACAGCATTCTAACATTCCCCTTACTTTGTCTTGGCTGTATTCAAACATTCTTCTTACTTTGCCTTGTCTGCATTCAAACGTTGTTCTCATTGGGTATTGACTTTGTAATCTTTGGGATTTGCCCACATTAGCAATTTCGTACCATTAAAACAATCTGTGTTCTTGCGCTTCTCGGAACGCCTGAGTTCACCGACTACTTTGGGCGGACTCACTGGGCTTTTCCTGCGTTTCCGATGCTCTTTACGCCATTGCGTGATGGCTCCTTCATCCGCTTTCCATTGGGAGGTGTGCAGACGTTCTCCCAGCTGCTTACGCAACTCTGCAGTGACTCGCCGGCTTCCTTTTTCATTCGGGAATGAAGAGTGCTGCTTCAGCGAGCTGTCTGACCTCCAGCGTGGTTCCTTTTGTCTCCTCAACCCTCCTGGCTTACATGCGCCTGCTCTTCCTCAATTCCAGCGGCCTTCTCAGTGTTCATGAGTCCCAATCTGTAACTTAATGTCCTCTCCTGCACAGCTCATTTCCATAGTGAGCTTTCCAACTTTAAAGGAATAGTGCGCTCAGAAATATTATTTGCTAAAATGATGGCCAATAGTCTAAAACATAGTTTAGACCTATTTTGAATGAAAGTTCCTATGTAAACATTTTGAGCAAACAAGGCTCAGTGTTTACGTGGGAGCATCCATTTTGCGATGTCAGGCAGCCTCCTCAGCTCTGCCCTGGTGGCACTAAACAAGCAGCAAAAGCCCCCTACTGGGAGCATTTGCTTACTGCAGCCAGAGCAGAGCTGAGGCGGCTGCCTTCACTTTCATTTTACGTTTTCGGTGCTCCCCAAGCCCAGGGAAGCACAGAAAACGTAAAATGAAGGCAAAAAGCTGAGGCGCGTCAATTAAAAATACAACATTGTGGTATTTGTGATTATTGTGGTTGGAAAACCACAGAAATCATAAATACAACAAAGTTGTTATTCTGACTGCGGCGGCTTTCGCATGGAGTCTCCTGGGCTCCCCCAACCCTGAGGGAGTCCAGGAAACTCCAAGCGAAAGCTGCCGCATTCAGAATAACAAAGTTGTTGTATTTGTAAATACTGCGCCATTTACAAATACAACAATGTTGTATTTCTCACTACGGCAGCTTTCGCTTGGAGTCTCCTAGACTCCCTCAGGGTTGGGGGAGCACCCCCGAAAAGATCAGAAAGAGGGCTAACTGAAGGTCAGCTGTGTAGGAGGAGTGTGAATTCGCAGACAGGGTTGGATCAATACCTCAATTGAAGGTGGTTGGCTCTAAGCATGCAGGATTCTATTTCGCAACTGCAGGCTATGAAGCCAAACCTTTAGCCCGAACAAAAACCATATGTTGCTGTTGTGGAATTCTAGAGGTTCTTGGCACCTCAAAAAGTCCAGCAAACTTTGTTCAACTTTTGTGAAATATTCCATTATCTGTATCCAGGAAGCCTGGTTAACCACCTCATGGTTGTTTTGATGTTTGTTCTCAACTGACTACGAAGGGGGTGAGAGGGAGAACTTCAGTACTGAAATTTAAGATGTCATACCATAAAACCCAGTACTGAAATTTAAGATGTCATACCCTAACTTGTTAAATTAATTGACCTCCAGCAGTAGAGCTTCATACACTGTACGGAGATATAAAACTATGCAAACATGATCGTATCGATCTGGATGGATAAAATCCACACATTCTATATCGGCTGAGGTCATTAATCTCAAATTAGGAATTTCATTAAGTAACACCAAAACCCTCCATCGGTTCAGCGAATCTGGCCCTCTATAACTAAACATGTAGTGTAGGATGATGCTGAGATTGTCGGGGAAATGGCGCTGTCTCCATGGGACATTATTGAGCCCACTATTATGACTTATGGGTCCTTCCTTCCCACCAGGCGGTACCTCTGCCCTTCTGCTGGGTATCTATCCTCCCACCTTCTGGGGGCCCCACTACCTCCTCATGTGTCTTGGGTTCCCTTGTGCCAGTGGAGTAAGTATGTAAATGAGCACCCAAAAAGTATGTAATTGAGCACCCAAAGGCCCCCGTTGAAGACTTCCCAAGTCAATTACCGGACTCTCCCACGCTTAAGGGCCAACATTTCTGGTATTAATTTAATTACAGGCAGAAGTGGGGGCTTTGCTTAACTTCCGAGGCCGCTCCCCCTCCATTAGTTGGATCCATGGGAGGCCCTCTGGGCGCCTGAGGAATATCTAGTCGTGTGGTCTGCAGCGATATTTGCAACAGATTTTTCAGGGTATTTCTCACCAGGATTTCCAGCGTCTGGGGTTTAGAAAGAATTTCCCCATCCGGCTGTGCAGATTCTCAATTCCCAATATTGGTTCCACTTGGAGGTGTGGCCCACTAATCATTATTGGCACAATCAGTTGTGGACAAAGAATTGAGCGACTCAACCTTAACTGCACACTCAATATTTGGCCGTTCAGTCAGCAAAGTTACTTCACTCACAGAGGTTTGATCTGTGCTCGCCTATTCTTAACAGGCTCTGTAGTAGTGGGATTATGGGAGACCCCAATGTGCTCCTCCTTTTCTTGTTTTTTTTGTAAAAAGGTGGTACAAAACCACACCCTTCTTGGAATTCGAGGGATTCCCTCCTTGGTCTTTTCTCAATTGAGTTTTCTTTTTTGTTTTTACCCCCTTGTGTTTCATGGTCTCGGTTAAGGTGTTGGAGGAGGGGACGCTATTTTCTTGAGGATAGGCATCAGTGATTAGGAAACAGTCCGGTTCTTCCCTGGCTGATTCCAAGCCCAACTCCTGTTTCTGCGAGGCTCCCACCTCTTCCCTTACCATGTTCTCCAGGATTTGCCAGAGGGCCTATTTGACACTCTTGCAGAGATCATTTTCATCTTGTTTTTCTTCCTTCCCTTTTTTGTAAGGGCTAGGGTGGCCAGCTGTATGGACTCAACAATCAGAAGGGTCCTACTCTTCTCTGCCCCTACTCCCATCTTTTCTTGGGGAGGGAGGTTTTCCCATTTTCTTTAAAGCTGACACTAAAGAGTGATGGAGATCGGGCGATGGTTTGCCGGAAAGCTAGGATCAGCCGAATCCTTATTTTTTTTAACATATTTTTATTGATTTTATACAAGCAGCGTATAACTTGTGGCATGTAAGTTGAGAGTGCTGCGAGCAGCGTTACAGTGCTTGTAAGTAAGTACATGTAATAAACAGAACATAAACAACAACAGGTCAGAGAAATGTCCATGGGGGAGGCGGGGGGGGAGGGGTGTGCAGGTAGGAGCTCTTAGTTGGGTGAAGGGCTCAGGAAGACTGTTCATGCTTCAGGATCGTGTTGGTGGCGGGAGAAGATTCCACAAAGTCCTGGGCTTTCGTTGTTTCGTCTCTGGACTTGCGAGCAGGAGAGACTCCCCCCAGGTCAAACCTCTGTTGTGCCCTTCCACCCTTCTTTTCAGTCAACTTTATCCATCCATCGTAGAGAGGGCGGTTGTCGGGCCAGGCCTGGGTATTTCTGATTATAGTCCAGGAAAAAGGGGCCCACGTCTGGAAGAATTTGTCTCTGTTCCCAAACCGGAGGGCAGTTATTTTTTCCGCCACTATTATGTCCCAACATTTCGTCCACCACATTTGTACTGCCGGACCCTCTGGATTTTTCCAAAGCCTAGCCACTGAGATCTTCGCGGCCATCAACAGGTAGGCGCATAGTTCTGCTCTGTGCCCTGATAGAGAGAATTGGCCCTCGCCGCTTGCTCCTAGTAGGACAATACCCGGATCCCATGGGATTGTCAGGCCTGTGATCCTGTTGATTTGATCTAACACGGCTTTCCAAAATTGGGTGGCCTTGGGACATGTCCAGAACAGATGATATAGTGTGCCTTTGTCTGGGCATCCTCTCCAGCACGACGATGGGATTGACGAATTACATTTATTGAGCGATTCTGGGGTCCGGTACCACCTGTAACATACCTTGAATGCCCCCTCCTTGTTGGATACACATTTCGAGCTTCTATGTACTCTCGTCCAGATGTGGTCCCACTCCTCTGGTTCAATGGTCCTCCCAATGTCTTTCTCCCATTTGAGCATGTACGGCTCCTTGCGGGTCGGGTCCGTTCTGTCGAGGATCTTGTAGAGGGTTGATATTCTGCCCTTTGGGGGGATGCTGTGAGGGTTTGCTCCAGGGCTGTGAGGTCTCTGCTTCCGAGGTTCTTCATGACCCTGTTTGAGAGCCAGTGCTGTAGCTGGGTGTATCTAAATCTCTCGTTTTCCGGAACGTTGAATTTCACCTTGCAGGCCTCGAAGTCCATCCCTCCTCGTAAAAGTCTTGCACCCTCTCGAGCCCTCCATTTTTCGACCTCATGAAGTGCTTGGGGTTGTATCCCGGTGAGAATTCCGGATTCCTCCAGACCGGGGTGAGTGGGCCTGTTGTGCTGCGGACTTTCCACAGCCGCACTGCCTTCCTCCATCTCGCCACCGTGTTTTCGGTTGCCGTCAAAGGCCCCTTGCCCTCGCGGTCGCTGGGGCGTTTCATGTGTGGTAGAGAGTTTATCGGGGCTGGGCTCCAGGCCTCCTTCAGCTCCAGCCAGCAGGGTTTTGGAGTGGCAGGTGGCCAGGCGAATGCATATGAGCTGCGCAGCCAGGATAGATCTGGCAACATCGGGCGCTCCCAATCCTCCCATCGCCCATCCTCGGAGCATGAGTTTCCTTGGGATTCGTGGCTGTTTTCCTTCCCAAATGTATCTCATGACGCTTCTTTGCAATTTCTGGACAGCTTGCTTCGGGGTGGTGGTTGGTAAGGCTGAGCACTGGTAAAGCAGTCTAGGAAGAAGGTTCATTTTCAGGGCCGTAATTCTGCCAAACCAGGAGATCTCCTGTTTCTGCCAGCGTATCGGGTCGCTCTTGAATTCTTTAAGAAGCGCCGGAAAGTTGGCTTTGTATAGTCTGTTGGGTGCGCGTGGCAACTGGACCCCTAAGTATGGTAATTGCTTTTTCGCCCAGTATAAGATACTCATTTTCCAAGTCTGTAGTTAGAGATCGAGGCAGGTTAATGCTCAGCGCTGTCAACTTGGATAGATTGACTTTAAATCCCGATGCTTCCCCAAATTCCTTTAATTCCCTCCATAGGGCTTTCATGGATTCCCTTGGCTTGCTCAATGTGAGGAGGACGTCGTCGGCGTACAGGGCGGCTTTGTATGTTTGGGCATTGATTGTTAGGCCTTGGACCTCTGCATTTTGACGTACCCTATTCGCGAATGGCTCCATGGAGAGGGCAAAGACCAGGGGGGATAGGGGACATCCTTGCCTTGTGCCTCTTGAAATGTTGATTGTCGGACCTGGTCCCATTGATCCTTAGTCTGGTGGAGGGTTGCTGAGAGTTCGCTAGTGTCCATTTTATGAAATTAGGGCCGAAGCCGAAATGCTGTAATGTTTTTTGGATATAACCCCAATCGAGCATATCAAGCGCTTTATGAGCGTCAAGGGATAGCACCATCAGTTCCAGCCCCTTCCTGCTGGCGGATTCGGTAATGTTTATGGTTTGCCTTATATTGTCATGGGTGCTACGACCAGGAATGAATCTGGTTTGGTCCGGGTGAATAATGGCTGGAAGCAAGGGAGCCAGCCTGGTCGCTAGGGTTTTGGTGAAGATTTTGGCGTCATAGTTCAGGAGGGTGATGGGTCTGTAGGAGGCACAGTGACTCGGGTCCCTTCCAGGTTTCAATAGCAACACGGTTAGTGACTCTTCCATCGAGGGGGTGGTCGTTCCCGATGATAGGAACGAGTTGAAGAGGGGCGCGAGTATGTATGAGAACTTCTTGTAAAATTGCGCTGTATGCCCATCCGGACCTGGAGTTGGGTTTTTCAGTTTTGCTATGACCTCACTCACTTCTTCTGCCGAGATAGGGACTTCTAGAGCCTTAAGTTGAGGGTGTGGGTCGTCCGGCTGTACTCCTGCTAGGTATTTGGCTTGTGCTGATGCGGTTGTGGGGGAACCCAACATGATACCCTGGTGGTGTGCTGTCATGATTTCTATTTTCTCCGTATTGGAGTAGCGAGGAGTCCCATGTGCGTCCTGGAGACATTGGATAGTATTTCTCGAGTGCAGCTTTTTCAGTTTGTGGACCAGGAGCCGGTTTGCTTTGTTGCTGTGCACATAGTAGAACTGTTTGGTATATGTTAGTGCTCTGGCCGCCTTGTCTGCTAGGTGCATTTCTAGGGATTGTTTCGCTTTTTGGAGCATGCGGCTCGCTTTCCTATTCTGGCCTTGTTTGAGGGTGCGTTCCCCTTCTGTCACCTCTGCCTCAAGTGCGTCTTGTTGCAGCTTGTACAGCCGTCTGAGCCGGGGGGGTACAGTCGTTTGCGGTACCCCAGATGACGGGCTTCATGGCATCCCAGATCGTGGCAATTGATGTGTCTTTGGTGGTGTTCTCCCTAAAGTAGTTCTTGAGGGCTTCTGCCATTTCTGTTCTGATCGCAATGTCTGTTAAGATCTGGTCTTGTAGTTTCCATTGCCGCTGAGGCGGCTCAGGGAAGCTCTCTACCCTCAGATTCATTATGACTGGTGCGTGGTCCGAAAGGGCTCTGTGTCCTATTTGGATGGTTTCGACGCAGGGGATGAGAGCGCTGGAGAGAAGCAGTAGGTCGATCCTTGAATGCCCCAGGTGGGCGTGGGAGAAGAATGTGTAATCCCTTTCACCCATGTTGGCCTATCACCATACATCTATAGTGTTGGTTTCCCTCAGGAATTCTGCCATGGCGAGCCCTCCTTGGATGCAGGGAGCGTTTAATCCAGGTTTGGTCTGGAGTAAAGTTGAAATCGCCCCCTATGACCAGCTGACCTTCAGTGAAGGTTATGAGTGTGGGAAGGAGGTTCCGAAGGAATAGGCTTTGCGCTGTCTTCGGGCAATATATGGCTGCTATGGTGATGGGAAGCTCTACTAGTAGACCTTTCAGCAGTATATACTGTCCCTTTGGATCCCTCTTGATTGTGATGTTTAAGGGTAAGTCTCGGCTTAACAGGATGGCAACCCCTCTTTTCTTAAGACCTGCAGAAGCAAAGTACCGTTTTGTTGAGCGTTGAAAGGCTATGCGGCGCTCGTCCATCCTAAGGAGATGTGTCTCCTGCAAACATATAATGTCGGGTGCCAATTGGGAGAGCCTGTGCTCCATGGACTTCCTTTTCCGGGGGGCATTCAGACCCTGGACATTCCAGGTCAAGATCGAAAGCTCCCTATTCGGCCGGATTTACCCTGCTTTTATCTGATTGCAAAGCTGAAGTCTCCCCTTCTCCGGTGGGACGAGCTACCATTGTTGTGGCGGTTCCGTGAAGAGGGATGAGCCCCCTTGCAGCTTGTGCCATGATGCCTGATTTCCCCCCTGCTTCCAGCCCCCCCCCCCACCATGATAAACCAACAAAAGGAACTAGGAACAAAACCTGAAACGGAAACAAATGTCGGTATCCAGACCAGCCTTCTACCAACGGTGCTGTCGGCTGGGCCGTGGCTACCAGCTGGATGGGAGACCCAAGGGTCTCTTGCTGTGTCGGTGAAAATATTGCAATGTGAGATAGAGCACAGTTGGTTACTTTGGTTAAAGAGATTGCTGCTTTGGGATCATTCTGGCTGGGCCCTGGGGGGACAGTTCGATTGTGCAGTTCTGGACTCCAAGTCGGCGCCCCAAGGGGTGTTGGAAAATCGCCGGGGGCTGTCACCCAGGAAGTCCCAGGCCTCTGAATTCGATGAGAGCAACACTCCGAGGAGGAGACTCCAGGATGTGAGCGGATGAGGCACCTCAGCGATTGTTGATGCTCTTCCCCCTGGAGGACGGGCCGCGCACCCTATGTCGACCCGGGACCAGGAGCGGAGAGACTCGCTGTTGGCCCCCTCGGGAGAGCTGTGCGAGCCCCCTGGGACCTCTTCCTCCGTGTCCGGGTTCATAAATAGTTCCGCTTCTCGCGAGGAAGGGATTTGCTGCGTTTTCCCCTTCCAGATGAAGGCGAGGCCTGAGGGAAAGCTCTAGCGGTACGATATCTTACGTTCACGCAGCCAGTCCGCCATGGGTTTGAGAGCTCTTCGTTTAGCTAGAGTCGATGCTGCCAAATCTTGCAAGAGGGCTATCTCTGAATCCCGGAAGTGAATGTGTTCCATGGCCCTGGCCTCTTGCATTATCTCCTCCTTGAGCTTGTAGAAATGGACTCTTACCAGAACGTCAGCTGCCCCAATGGGACTCTGCCTGGGTCTTGCCCTATGCACTGTATCGAGCTCCAGGGGGGGAGTCATCTGGAAGGGTGATGATGTGGCGGAGGAGATCGGATACATGAGATGGGAGGTCTTTCTCCGGGTTTGCAGTTGGGATTCCCCGAATCCTGATATTGTTCCGCCTCGAGCGGTTCTCAGCATCTTCTTGTTTGGCTTCGAGTGCCTCACACCTGCACTCCAGGGCCCTAATTCTGTCAGCTCCTTCTCCGATCTCAAAATTCTGTTTGCACAGTGTGGTTTCGATTTCCTCGGTTCGATCTCCCCCACACTCTTGTCCAGACGAGCAATTTGACTCTTTACTTCTTCCGTGCCCTTCTGGAATTCCCTGGTAAGGGCTGATAGGAGGTCATGCAAGTCAGCTTTAGTGACCGCTTGGGATGCCCTGGCTGCCTGGTCTTCGAGGGGAGCATTTCCCATCCCACCTTCGTTGCGCTCACCCTTCTTGTTTTTTTTCTCCCCCAAAAGGCATGTTTAGTAGCGTTGAGATGTCCGTTTGCTTGGTGGTTTTATTGGATTTAGACATGGCGATTCAGTGCGACCCCGTACAAGTAGAATAGGGGGCGGGGTGTGCCAGTCCGATTCATGCGGATTCTAGCGGTTCCTCCCAAGGCGTTTATTCTTCGGTTATGATCCTCAGGGGGTGGGGGGGGCTCATTAGCTCAGGTGGTGTGGAATGATCACTAAACCCCTGCTGTCAGGAGATTACTCAGTCTGTTTCGGGCACCCGGTCCCAGGCCAGTACAAGGAGACTGCAGAGCGTCCAGGGGAACCAGGGCCAGGCAGGGGGCCGGACGGGATTTAGCCACCCCTCGCAGCCCAGGACCCAGACAGGATGAGCTCAAGCAAAAGCTGACTTGGCTTCGGGAGGGAGAGATCCGCAGGTGACTCCGCAACTCTTGGGCCCTGAGGTGTTGTCCCGCTAAGCGTGGTGCGGCAGGTTCCGCCTTAACTTGTGCTGGGATAGTGATGGGGACGGGCCTCCCCAGAGAAGGGTTCTATGGCCTGGCGCAGTTTCAGGTCGTTGCTGGCCCCGGGCAGGAAGCCCCCAGGCAGATTCCCCCTCAGCGAAGGTCTAAAGCAGTGTAGCTGGTGACAGTCCAGGTGCAGAGAGGGGTCCCGGGGCGACAGCTGCTGAGAGCTCCCCAGATGCGGATCCGTCTGGGGAGGTGGGAGGAGTAGGAACGTAGGGGGATGCAGGCTGTCCGGGTTGGAATATCCTGGGTGCGCAGCTGCTTGAAGAGATGTTAGATGAGAGAGCACACCAAGGGACCGCTTAGCTGGGGGAGCGGTGCCTAGCTCCGAAGGGCCCCCGCTGAAGGACCGCCTCCGCCCGGCGGGAAGGCACAAAGAAACAGCGAGGCCAGCGGGGCCCTCAGTCGTCCCACCGAGGAAGACGGCCATCCCCCTGGACCCCTCGCCTGTCGGGGAGAGCTCTGGGGCCTATGCAGCAGTCGGGCCCCGGTCCGGGATGCAGGTTGGGCCGTTCCGACGCGAGCGGCTCCGGTCGCCGAGCCCCCCATAGCAGTTGTGTTTGGGAGGGGAGGAAGATGATGACTTGCGCCGAGCTCCTGCCAGGCTCCCCTCCGTAGGCAGACCCGTGCGTCTGCAGTGTCCGGGTGCTCCGGTAAGGGGAATGAAGGCTTTCCACGGAGGGAATCAGGGCTGCTTCCGGTGCCATTGACTGCGGAGGCACGCTGGGGAACTCGGCACCGGAGGGTGATCTCCGGCAGCCCTCAAGAGATTCGATGGAGGATGCCCCCCGCTGGCCGCGTCCAGTACCCGTGTTCCCCTGGCGGCCCTCAGATAGTTCGTGCAGCAGGAGGGAGAGGGAGGGAGGGTGCCGGGCACGGGTAGAGGGAGGAGAGCCAACCGCCGGGGCCCCCCGCTCAGTCCGTTGGAGACCGCAGAATCTTCATTGTGTCGTGGTCGGGTCCCGGCACACCCTCAGCCCTCCATATGAATCACAGGCTCCGTTCGGAATGATTCGCCAACGGCAGAGTCGGGATTAGGCTGCACCCGCCATTTTGTCCTCACTCCTCGGGCGGGCTCTTCATGATGCTGCACCAGACGGATCAGCTGTTAGATATAACAGATTCGAGTCAGGAGACTCTCAGGGCATGCTCCTTCGTCTGCACCGCACTGCTTCGCCTTTTAGCAACTCCAAGCTCAATATTCACTGGGCATTGTGGCTGGTAACGTGGCGCAAGCCGGGAGCTCTCACAGAGCCAAACCGACCACTATGACTCGAAGCCACGCCCCCCAGCCGAATACTTTAAAAGGAGGAGGTGCACAATGGAGTTCTTGAGGGGAGGGAAAAAGATCCAGTGGCGAAAGAGTGATTGCAGAAATCGGCCAAGGCGGGAGCAAGGGTGTCTAGGCCGGATGGCTGTGGAGGAGCAGGGAAGCACCTGTTTGGATGACACTTTTGGACTTCTCTAGACACATTGTCGGGTGTTGTCAGAGAGAAAGACGAGGGAGAGGCGGCCAGAGGGGGGCTGAGAGAGTTAGAGTTAGAGATAGAGATAGAGGATGAGGAGAGCGAGTACAGGATGTCCTGAGTTTTAGTGCTGAAGTGAGAAGCCAAAGCCATACAAAGGGCCTGGGAGGGAATAGGAGACATGGAGACTGCAGACAGATTGGCCAGCTCCTTGCAGAGTTTAAAGAGTTTGGCCGTGTTGTTAAAGGCTGCAGAGAAGCAGGCTTGGATGTGGACTCTCTTCTTGGACAGGATAGAGTTTATATTGCCTTTGGATCAGACGGCAGGCCCGTTTGTCAGAGGATGTGCCCGAAGCCCTCCACTTCCTCTCAGCCACCCTGCACTTGCGTTTCACAGTGGCAAGGTCATAGTCATACCACGAGTTGCACTAGGAGGTAGGCTTCAGACGGATTCTCAGGGATGTCTAGAGTGTTGAAGATAGAAAGATGCAGATTAGAGAGGGCTGTGTCAGGCTCTGAGTCAGCCGCAGGAGTAGGAGGAGCAGAGAAGGCAGAGGCAAAGGCATTGACTGAAACACGCTTCATGGGCCGAATGACAGAGAATGTAGGTGGCAGTGCTGGGGTGGGCTTTGCCTGAGGGACAGAGTGTCAGGTGAGAGGAAAGCAGAAAGTGGTCGGTCCAAGAGAGAGGAGTGGTGAGAGGGCTAGAGAGGGGGATGTCTGAGGAGATGAGAACATCGAAGGTGTGTCCGGCTGAATATGTCGGACCAGAGAATAGAATGGAGAGAGAGATGGTATTGCAGAGGTTGCGGAAGAGCCCAAAGGAGGGATTAGAAGCATCCAGATGGATGTCGAGGTCTCTAAGGAGGAGCATTTGAGAGGAAGAGGCAAGGAGAGGAGAGTCTGAGCCCATTCTGATAGGAAGAGGGTAACCTGGCCAGGTGGTCTCTAGATGAGAGCCCAGGAGAGATAGTCTGCAGACCAGGCATTCAAAGGAGTAGGCCTGGGTAGGAATGACAGAAGCCGGGACCCACTTCAGAAAGATCAGAGCTACTCCAGCTTCGGGTCGGTTGGTTCTGAGCTCGGAGAGGATCTTGTAGCCTTCAGGGAGGAGAGTGTCAAAACTCGTGACAGAGCTGGCCGTGAACCGTGTCTAGTCAGTGCAAGGACATCCAGGTCAAGTGCTTCAAGGAGGTGGCAGATGTCTGAGGAGTGTTTGACCGCAGAGCGTGAGTTAAGAGTAGCAACGTGGAGCTGGTTGCCACATTTGAAAGTCTTCCGGGGTGGGGTACAGGCCTGAAGTACACCCAGCTGAGATGGTAGAGGGGCCGGGAGTGGGCAGAGGTGGTAGAAGTAGGTGGCATAGTAGCCAGAGAGGAGGATGAAAGCGCCAGAGAGATGGCGGAAGGAGGAGGTGGCAGAGGAGCCAGGGAGGTGGTAGTAGGAGTAGCAGGAGAAGGAAGGAAGTTGATAAGACGCGGGAGATGCCTATCGAAAAAAGGAGGAGATTGGGCCGAGTGCCCTGGACCAGGACAGTGCCATTTAGATAGACTTTAATGATAGTCTTGGAGGAGTGGGAGGAGGCCAAGAGGACCTCCCACCGAGTGCCACCATTAATGGACGAGGAAAAGATATGAGAGAGAGAGAGAGAGAGAGCCAAGACCATATGAGGAATCCATAGGTCTGGAGAGGGAACGACAAAGAGGATGTCAGTTAGGGTCTGTCTATGAGTGATAGGGAGGCCAGGGTTTGAGACCAAGATATCCTTCGTGAATTGTTTCCTACAATACTTAGTGAGAGGGGAAAGTGAGATAGAGTAGCAGTTTGAGAAGATGGGAGAGATTGAGTGCACCATAGAGGGTCTGAGGAGGCAAGATGGGCACTTGAGGGACGAAAGAAGCCCATCCCAAGGCAGAGCACCACAGGAGGCAACAATGGGGAGTGTTCACACAGAAGGAGGGACTCAGGAGGCAACAAGCATGTAACCGCTGGGGAACATAGGAGCAGTGTGGACTACGAGGGTGCGGGGGGAAGCGCCCTGAAAAACACTGAGATTCGACTTTCCTAAAAAGAGGGATAAAAGGCCTAGTTTCACCACCAACAGCAATGTAAAAAAGTAAAAGCAAACTTTCCTAGAGAGATGGCCAGCCAATACAGTTCAGTATGTTACAATATGAACAATAGAGTAATTAGAGGGGTGGGTCAGTTTAGTGGGGTGCAATGATTGCTGCCCCCCCAGATTGCATTGCAATTACCTGGTCAGTCGCAGCAAGTTGACGGCTGCAGGCTTCTTGCTCCCCTGGCGCCATCTGGGCCTGCTTCTGTGGGAGCTTGTCCTTTGCCTCGGGGTCCTTTGCCAGAGGGGGCTGCTGCGGGCCAAGGGCTGCCCTACTAGGATCACATAAAAGGGCAGAGCAGCCAATCAGGGGGTCAGGGGCAGGCAGAGAGACGGGAGGGAACCGGGAAGGAAGAGCACCTGAAGGGCTGCAATGCGACTGTGGCTGAATTTTGAGTTTTAAAGTTGAAATAAATGAGCGGGAAGCACAGCTGGTCTTAGAGGCACTAACGCAACAAGAATCCTTCAGAATCCTCATATTGTACAGTATGGGCTCAAGTACTTATTTGAACTGATTGCATTTTAACATAATAAAAGTATATTTGTGTAGTGCATTTTTAATGGATAAGTGGGTGGGCTAATTGTACCTTTTGTGTCAGCCTGCTACCCCTTCCTCAGAGTTAAGCCTTGTTGCCCTGCACCAATGCCTACCTTTTAAGAGCAGTTTGGCTTCCCTTTTTGGTTGGGTCGTTTAGTCCCTCCCTAGGGTTAGTAGTTGTACAGCCCTCATCAGGCGGGTGTCAAAAACTGCCTTAACAATGATCAAGTGGAGATTATCTTTACCTTTTGTAAAGAAATCTATAGGAGGATGGCTTTGTTTCATGTTGCGATTAGATTTCATACAGTAAATAAATTGACTCTGGCTAAATATCCACTTAGCACGATAGGGCATCAATTTGAGCCCCAATACTGTCGGTGCTACTCTTCAGAGCCAGCAGCGTTTGATTTAGGGCAGCTACATCCAACTGAGCCTGAGGCAAGCCATTAAGAGACGCAGATGATGTGTGGGCCTGATACTGGCGGGCAAATTGGTCCATCTTGGCTTGCTTTCGAGGGTTTCCCATGCCAAAATCACTCCACTGTGAATGTGGCATTCGGGCGAGTCCTACGAGGTGACATCACACAGACTACCCTAGGATGTAGGGGCACCACCTGTTGCACTCACAAGGCCTGTAGCAGCAATCCCCTCTTTCTGGCGACAAGTCACAGATTCGTTACCCCTGCCCTGGTTATCTATTAATACCCGGCAAGGGCCCAAGCGCAGATTACGGCCTCGCAGTAGGCGTTTCCAATGTCAGAGCTCCTCGAAGCTGTAGCTTCCCAATATTCAGCCAGGCCAGCAATAGCCGATGCTACACGTGACACAGATTCCCAGAGGAGCAGTTTAAAAGCAGTGTAGAAATGCTGTATCACTGCCCGGGTACCCAACACCTCCAGACCTCAGCATGCAGGGCGAAAGAGTCTCGTAAGAATCCTCGCCAAGGAGGAGGAGCCCTCTCAGGCCACCATCATGTCAACCCTCCTCCTCCGCTCGCGGCTCGCCTCACTCACCCCGCATCCGTCTTCCTTCCGATGTTTAACAAAGGCTCCAGTTCACTACAGCCTCCGGCGCAGCACCTGAGCCCAGAGAAGCAGCCGCTCCCGCCGAACCTCTGACGGCACAGCTCAGCAGCCAGCCCAAAGACTGCTCGGCGATCACTCCTGCCGCCCTGCGGGAGGCCAGAGCCGTCCAGCTCGTAAAGGAAGGCTTCCAGGGGCTGCGGGCACCCAGCAGAACAGCAGACCGCACATCAAGTCTTCGGGTAGCCCACCGCCACTCCTCCTGCCGCTCTACGGGGCCCAGGATCCCTTCGCCAAGGACCGCCGTCCGACACCCAGACCGGGCACTCCTCCCCCTTGTCAGCCACCAAGGTTCAGCAAGGCCACTGCTCCTCAGTGCCGCTTCAGCTCTTCACCAGACGTCGGGGCCGCCGCAGAAAACAAACCACAGTGCCCGCAACCTTCACAAACCCTGTTACAGCGTTAGGAGTACAAAGCACGTCCCAGAGAGCAGGATATGAAACAGGATAAATGTGTAGTTGCCGGAGCTTCTCGGGCTGCGGCCATTTTGCAAGCAGCGCCGCCCCCCGCATATCGGTTTTAACAAGGTGATTCATACATAAAAAAAAGATTGAAGTCAGTGAGTTTCATTGTTTTGCATTCTTTATTCGCATACGATGCTACGCCTCACTTTCCGACAGTTTTATCTTGAAATCTTCGCTAGATGTTCTATAGCGTTTTGTCATGTATTCTCTAATTGCTCTTTTTTAATTCGCTGGGGGTCGCATAACTAAGTCTTTCCCGTGTTCTTTAAGACGTATTGCATGATTTGAGTTAGCGCTATTAGCCATGAAGTCTTTTCTCCACTAATCGGCCTCGTCCACCAAACGTCGTCTTCGAAAACGAGTGATGCGGAGATGTGGCAGTTTAGGTATATCCTTCTGATGTCTTGAGTCCCTGGACAGGACAGCAGGAGGTGCCTTATTGTTTCAATCTGGTCTTGATTTTTACATAGCTTACACTTGTTCGAAGTTGAAAGGTCTGTGACCGCCAAAATTTCATTCGTCTCCCAAAAGATTTAGACAAGCTCTTATAAAGGTGTTTCTTTTCGCTCTATTCGGGAACTTCTTGTTGAATTCTTGAGTTTGATTTAGTTTCTTTTTGTTCGTTGGCAAATGAGTTGTCAACTTGTTCTTAGACGCTGTTTCTAAAGTAAGAACCCAATCAGGTTCCTCCATTTTTCTTTTTAACCTTTGTCGGGTTCTGTAACAGCTCTTCTTCAGAGCTTTAGATCTCCTCTAGTTTGTCTTTGTTTTTCTGTACCCACATATTGAGCGTTTTGCAGTGGCCTCCTGTGATTTCCACGTTGATCAGGTTCAGTATCTCTGGACGATTCGGGAGAAGGGTTTTCCTGTATAGCATCATGCTATTTCGCTCGATCAATACTTGAAGAGATTGCAGGCTTAGTTCTCGCCTAATCGAGGCCATTGGTGTTGATTTGGGCAAGTTTAGCACCATTAGCCAGAAGTATCCTTCAAGTTTTAGCCAGATTTTTGTTGGTATATTTGGCATTGCTTCTGCGCCGTATGTTAGGGATGGAATTACCTTTGCCTTATAGAAACTGATTATTGGAATCAATGAGAACCGGCCAAACATTTTGTCCACAGCTCTTGCTTGAGATGTTAATTTTCTTATTTTTTTCAAATCGGACTCGTTGCATTGCTATTTCTGACCTTGTACTGTCAAGATTTACTCCGAGGTACTTGAATTCTTTCACTCTTTCTATTTGAAATCCATCCAAGTGCCATTATAGTTTTTCACTTCTCCTGCATGATTTTTCCAGCAACATGATTTTAGTATTTTCTTTATTGATCTCCAAGTTGTTGGTTTAGATATATTCTGATAGATGGTTAAGTTGTCTCTGGAGACCAATTTTAGTCTGATCCAAGAGAATCATGTCAGCATACAGTAGACGTGTTGTTTTTACTTGGCCAATTGTTGGAGGGAATGATTTTACGCTTTCCTCTGAGTTTTTGAGGTCTCCCAGGTAGGCTATGAAGAGTGCCGGAGTGACGGGCAGCCTTGTTTTACCCCTCTTCTTGTAGGTATCTCTTCAGATAGAGAACCCCGTTGGTTCAGACAAACTCTCATTGTGGTATTTGTATAGAGTGCTTTTATCAGGTCTGTGAGGTCCGGAGGGCATTTCAATGTTGTGTTTCCTCCAGAGTTTATCTCGATTGACCTGGTCAAAAGCTTGGACCAGGTCAATAAATGCGATAAAGACCCTAGGGCTCCTTTCCAAGATTTTGCCTTTCAAAGTGCTCAGAAACAGTATATTTGTAGTAGTCCCGATGTTCTTCATGAAACCAGCTTTGAAAGGGTCAGCACAAGGTGCTTCTTTTGCTCCTGATTGGAAGCATGTTAATAGCACAGAACCAAATACCTTCCCGATTACATCTAATAATGCTATCGGCAATAGTTTTTGGTTCCTCTTTGCTGCCCTTTTTGAAGATCGGCATGACTGTTGATGAAGTCTAAGATGTTGGAATAGACTTGGACTCAATACATCTTCGGAATACCATGCTAATGAAGGTTGCCCGTTCAGCTGGGTTACTCTTTAGGTCGATGTTAGTTATCCCGTCTGGCCCTGGTGCTCTCAATGTTTTTAACTTCCGAATTACTTCAGTGGTTTTTTGTCATGTGCTACAACCCAGGGCGGTCGTTGGTCTGCTTGTTCTGGTAAGGTGTTACTTGTCGGAAGTTGAAATATATTTTTAAAGTGTTTTACTCAAGTGGATTCACCTATACAGTTTTGGAGAGCATCATTAGTTGGTGTTTCTGTAGATCTTATGAAATACCAGAATTCTTGGGGTTTGTGACCGCACAACATCTGCAACATTTCCTCTGAGTCTTGCTGGTAGAGAGTCAATCGATGTCCTTTGACCGAAGACTTACATTTCTTTGTTGCGCGTGACAACTCGTCTCTGCTGGTTTGTGTGTTTTGACGTGTCGCCATTCTTTTTATTTTTCTCAATTCACGTCTTTTTTCAGCCAAGATTTTGTCGTACTTGTGAAATTTTGATGTTGATGACAGTCCGTTTATTGCCCTTGATCTTATAGACCGCAAAGGAGAGGACGATAATCGACTGATGGAATTTGCCGACCTTGTTCTCTGTCTTTTTCTGTGTCTTTATACTGCTTGGTAAGCTCTTCAATGTGTTTTATGCTCAGCTTAAGTCGGTTGCCCTGAATGTGGTTTTCAATTTGCATGCAGATATTCAGGGTTTGAGACTTGAGCGACTGTCATGAGGTAGTCAATAGATTGTGGTCACTTGAGTTGGTTTTTATGACCTCAAAAGAGGTTATTAGTGGGAGGACGGCTCATGATAAAAAGATGTGGTCGATTGTTGCAGATGACTCTTCTATTTCCCATGTCAGTATTCGATCAGACTGGTTAAACAGCAGATCTAAATTGAAGAGTTCTCTCGATGTCATGAGGTTTGTCCATAAGATACCTCTCTTCTGCCAGAGATGTTTTTCCTTTTGCTGTTCGAGTTACCTCTTGCTTCTGTCATGTTGCGTTTAAATCTCCACAAATGAAAATGTATGTTGCTTGGTAATCGATGTATGCTTCGATTACTTTTTCCATCATTGACAAGTAATTCTTGTTACTCAGAGCTTGGGGATTCCAATTGGTGTTTATAATTATCAGTTAACAAGAATTGCCAGCAGGAATAGGTTTACTACCAAGATTTTCTGAAGATTCAAACTTTTGCCAGAATGGATAGCTGAAATTAATTCCGAAGAGGGATGCCTTTGTCCCTTTTGTGGGCTGGTGAAATGACAAGGTTGTATGCATCCAGAGTGGGCTTTTCCAACAACCAAGTCGCTTGTAGACCTAGTATGTTAAAACTTCCCAAGTTCACTTTGTCAGGGACCGTCGGGTGTTGAAAGCTTCTCGTGTTCCACGAGCCCAGTCTCAACGAGATTTGCTTACGTTTTTCGTCATCCATGCGCTGGCCTGTGTCCTTGGAGTTTAAGGCTTTTGGAATCCAGGCCCAAGGTTGACAATTTCCTGTGTTTTTAAAGCTGTTGATGAGATGTCTTGTACTATTGTCATTTTTATTTTAGATAAAGGACCTCGAGGAAATCTGCCAATCTCAATGGGGTCTTCAAAGGTTGCCCTATCTATTGGGTTGGGACCAGTTGAAATCTTTTCTATAGTCCTTGTGTCTTAGTCCTTGTGTTTTTTGTTGTTGTTCGACTCAGCCTTTAGGTCAGCTCGTTATTTTGTTTTCCCTTTTGTCTTTTGTTGGACTAGTTTGGCTCCTAGAGCTGTCTTTGAGTTTCCTGGTTTTGCTGGATTCCATGGTTTTTAAGGCGTTACTGGTTTTGGGAATATAGGACGTAGGTGGCTCTTCTCGTCTTTTCGTTCTGTGTTGAGGGTCCAAAACAGACACCTTTTCCCTTACTTCAGTTAAGTTGTATCCCAGCGTTAGGTTTTCGACCGCATCTCCTAACATTGCTTTCACTACTGGGGAGGCTATGTGTAGGTAAGCCTTTTTCCCCCCTCGTGACTTGGTTCCACTATTTTTAAGTCTTCTGTCCGTAGTAGTCGTAAATTGGGAATGCAGTGTAATAGATTTAAGACTGTTCTCCTATTTAAGATTTTGTCTTCATGTTTGTCTAATATTTGTTCCAGTTTGAAGGTTTATTTTTCTCTTTGCTTTCCAGCACGTTTTTTATTTTTTCATTTG
Source organism: Ambystoma mexicanum (assembly GCF_040938575.1). Classification (NCBI taxonomy): domain Eukaryota; kingdom Metazoa; phylum Chordata; class Amphibia; order Caudata; family Ambystomatidae; genus Ambystoma; species Ambystoma mexicanum. Next base: position 877,794,232 of record NC_090924.1, on the reverse strand, counting down.
TCTGGCTATTACATATGTTCTTCTTGAAGACTGGGTTTCAGACTGGTCGAACCATTTCTCTGAGTTTGTGACTTTAGATCTCCTTGAGTTATTTGTACTGTTGGTTGACCTTTTTCTAGAGGTTTTGCGTTTAGATGGGTTGTTCGCTCTGTTTGAATATCTTCTTGCTCTTGTTTTCTCGTTCAGTGATCGGTTTAGATTTTCTTTTCTTGAACGAGGAAGAGTTTCCTTTTGACACCCCAGTTCGTTGCTTGGACTGCTTGCTTGCATTTATCTTCTAAAGTTAGAAAGATCACTGAGTCGTCCAAGTTGAGCGTTCAAGTCTTATAGTTTTTGTCCTCCTTTGGTGAAATTGGCCGAGAATTAGCCACACTTTTTTCCACAGAAAGACTGTCGATTTGTGGTCCTTCCTGCTCCTTGAGGAAATTCTGACTAAGGTTCATCAAATCAGCGTTTGCTTCAAAATCTTCTACTGTACTTTATTGAAGAGTATTTTAATACGTCTTTTGCCTTGTTGACCAACAGTTGTTTTGGTTTCCTCGGGGCAGGAGTCGGGTGCCAGGTTTTTTCTTGTCTACCTAGGTCTGTCCGTGTCTGCTCTGAGGTGTGTAACCATAGCATGGATTGCCGTCCATTTTTTCTTTTATTTGGGTTTTGTATGTTCAAATATAATAAAATCTCTGTTTTCTTTGAAAGTGTTTTCGGCTGTGTTTTTATTCTGGGTCTCCACGAGAGTAAGATCACGTCTTTGTTAATGACATGGTTGTTTGATGTAGTTAATTCTTCCAGTTTCCCAAAGTTTCTGTTACCTTGTTGTGCAGTTATAGTTGACATTTACTTACTGATGTCCTCAGTGGAATTTCTTTGCATGAAGGAGGTAACAGTGTTTTTCTGCGAGAAATGTTTTAAGTTTGTCCTTTCTTCCTGATCGTTTAGATGTTTCAAGATTTCATTTCACCTTTGTGAATTTGGGTCAGTTGGCGTTTGCGTTCCTGTCGTAGATGTTTTACTGCCGACTTCGAACCGCTCGTAGTCGGGGTTTCTCTTTCCAATGGTGGTGGCAGTATTTAAGATGGAATCAGAGTTCGCTTATTCCTTATGCCGGTTATATATCCTTCCACGTATATTAGCCTTGTATGCATCATCACCAAGATCGTAGTGTGGTCTTTTAACGTATCATTGAGTATCCGTAAAGCTTGCTAAAAGGGGCTTAGGCAATAGTCACGGCTGACATGATTGAAAAGAGGTCAGGTTTTTTTGTTGGGGTGTCTTTGATAGTCGATGATGGCAATTCGCTCGTTCTTCTGTTTCTTATTGGTGTGGACGGTATCGCTGATATTGATTCTCTCAGAGAATTCAAACTGTTAGTGGAATCTGTGTTTTTAGATGAGTTTGAATCTTTTATGACGGGTCGTGTGTCTTTGCCCGTGTTCGGTTTAACTTCTTGGGCAATGTCTAAACGCCCGGTGTTCATTGAATTTCCTTTTCCTGAATTTTGAGGTGAAGAGTGGAATTTACTAGAGGAAAGATTCAGGGTTTGATCGAGCGGGTCGGCTGTTTGCTGTCTTTTTTTTTTATAGCTGGCTCAGTCGTTATTTTAGACAGGCTTTCAGGTCTAAAGTTTGCTTATTTTTGTAGGTCAGATAGCTCAAGTAACGTTTTGCAGGGAAGCTGTCCTGTGAGATCGACGTTTCCTTTAGGGGTTTGTGCATCCTCTCCAGTGCCTTTCGAGGTCGCCTTCAAGAGTTGTTTAGATGATAAACTCGGCGTCGCTGCAGGCTTTCTAAAGTGCCATCTGGTCCATGATTCTGGTATATTCAAGAGGAGCTTGCTCTGCAAACTTTGCTCTTCAGTGGCTGAATTGTCATCCACTTTGCTGTTTTGTGATGATCAAATCTTCTTGTAAAGCTTCCAATATCGCGGCATCAGAAAGTTCAGCTATCTTTTCGAATTTTCTTTTACACGGTTTACTGAAAAGTTATTTTAGTGAGTTTGTAAACAATGGTTTGCCAAGAGATGCTTTCGTGTGTTTTACGCTCCTTTCTGTTTTCCCTTTGTCTGGTTGAAGGTGTTTTTTTCTTGTTTGGGGTGTTAACTTTTGTCGATGACTTGCTTCAATTTGTTTTTTAGGTCGTTTTTTCCAGAGGGGTGTCAACACTCTCTCCTTGTTTATACAATTTGCCTTCCCATTTAATGACTTTCGGGGGAGAGATGTCTGAACTACTATTTAGTTCCACCTCTCCGACTTGAAAGTAATTATCCGGTGCTTAGATGGCAATGTAGAGTTCTCAGGTTGCAATGTGTTGATCTCGTTGCCACCGATAGGCGGACCAGTCGGCTCGTTCTCGTGACTCTTTCTGTGAACCTTTGCATGGACCTTAAAGGAAACTTTCCCTGGATGCTCTCTCTCCAGCGCCACCATCGCCGCTGCAACGTTCCTCGGTGGCGTGGACACTCCCTGCGGCTCTACCAGCCCACAGCTGACCGTGAACGACTCGGGCCAGGAACCTCCTCCTCCTCGCCTTTGCCTCCGCGGTCATCCAGAGTCACACTTGAGGTACGTTCACAACCGCTCACAGGCTCGGCCATTGGAGCCTCTTCTCCACACTCCGCCACGGTTCTAGGTCATTTGGTCGAAAATAAATGGTCGATAGGTCAAGTGGTTGAATTTTTTTTTTGTTTTTTCACTTTTTTTTGGGGGGGGGTCCTCCCCAACCCCCTTTTTTTATTTTTTGCTAAAAAACCCTTTTTTTCCCTAAACGAAACCTAAAATATATATATATTAAAAAAAATTCGACCATTTGTCTGTCGACCATTTGACTGGACACCCTCCGCCACTAGTTCGCACTCCGCGCCAGCCCTACCTGCGGCCGCTGTCGCTACCTTTCCTCAGACAGGCAGGACGGGCGTGCCGCACCAAGGTAAGGACTTGGGCACAGAGGGAACTGGGGCGATTTTTAGGGAGGCGGCTTTCTGTTTCTTGAGCCTTTGGTCGGATTCAGCCTTTTTGATTTTGCTGCTCAAAGGGCTCCCCCTTTTTTCATGTGGGTTGCTTGCCAAAGGCGTTTGCCATTCAGAATTGTTGGGACTCTCTCGGCTCTCGATCGGCAAAGTCATCAAAATTGTTGGTGGTTGTTGTTGATCTCCGGCTTCTCCCTCAAGGGTGACGCTGTAGAAGACGAAGATGGAGGGGCCAACAGGTTCATTATTGGGTTCATCTTATTTGTGCATCCCGGCTCCACTTTTTCTTCACGGCGAGTTTGGGAGCTTTGCAGACAACGGCCCTCCTCCTCAATGGCCATGTTGAGAGCGGCGTCCATAGCAGCCATAGACTTACAAGACTGCTACTCTGCGCCCGCTCCGCGGCAGGAAGTTTTTTTTTAGCTCAGGTCCTCCCCTTTGCTGCAATGGACACTATAGACAGGCTTCAGGTATGGAGTGGTGTGAAGGGTAGCCAAGACTGCTGCTCTGCCGCTACTCTATTTATTGTGCCACGGGGGGCTTCTGGATTTCTCTGGGCCCTACCTCCCCTGGAGTTGGGCAGAGGGCTCTAAATGAGATCTGACTAGTGTGAGGTTTGTAAACATTTTGCTTTGATCCGTGCATCAGAATGTGGGCCTACCAGGAGGGGGGAGCAGCTTGTTTGGTATACAGCTAGTTTCTAGGAGTTAGAATGAAATCTGTGAATAAACATTTGATGCTAAGACTTGCAAAGTTTTAATCTGATCTACTTGCTATCCTGCATCTCTTCTGTGAGACATTGACCCCAGAACGTCGGGTCTAAAAGTGTTCTCGGTCTGCCTACTTAGTCATTGTCCTCAGAAGGCAGAACCACATCGACCTTAAACTTTAATCCGTCCACTAGTTACAGAGCAAGAAGAGTAGTATTTTTTTGAATTCTTTGCCATGTTCACTCTGGCATCCTCAAAACATTGCTGGGCTCATCTAAAGATACTTGCTTATCAGGCACCACACAGATTCTGTTCCAAGCTATGGAACCCACTTCTGGAGAACATAAAACTCCAAGGAGAGACCACTTCATCGCCTAACCCTTACTTATGCAGCTAAACCACCTTTGTACTTGAGATATTAGAACATTTGCATAAATAATGTTACTTTTGGGTCCTATTGGGACTGTTGCCACTTGTGTTTAGCCCATCCTCCTTCAATCCAACCCTCACTATCAGCATCCAACCTTGCACATTGGGCTCTGAAGTCTTCTTTCGGTCTACAGACAATGGTAAAAATGTCAAGTTGCAAGCTACTAGCAAGGCATAAGAAGTTACTTGCCCCCTCAGTTCTCCACATACCCACAGCACACCATGTTTTGCTCGCCGAGAGTCAATTATCACTAGCCAACAGCTAGTGACGAGTGCACATTTTGAGTCTTGCTATGTGTGCAGCACAAAATAAGAATATATTTGACTGTTATACCTCGTTTATTTTTTTTTCAATCTTTTTGTACAAGCTGCATCTTCATGGTACATTATGAAGGCAGGTCCATAGAGCTAGATTTGTTTCGGTTTAAGCAAGAGATCGAGTACTTTCTTGCTTTGCCCTATCTTTCAGAGGTGTTGTGTCTTGTGTGTGTGTGTGTGTGTGTGTATAATTCATTCGATTGTAAAGGCCACTGGCAAGCAGTGGACGGTATGGCATGACAAATTGTTTGTTTTATGGATTAAATGACCCATTGTGTTGTGCAAAATAAATGAAAACGGACTTATTTTGTTTTCCAGGCTGTTCTTGCCGGTGACTACATTCTTTCTGCTGCATCCGTAGCTTTGGCACGAATTGGAAACACCACTGTTGTGTCCGTTTTTTGTCAAGTAATTGAAGATTTAGTGCGTGGTAAGAGTTCTTTTTTGTATGTAGTGTTGCGAAAAGAGCAAGACCTAGAGGCTGGTTCAAAACCTGTAGTTACATGTGTGTTACCTATACCTTGCTGCAGTCTAAACACTATTTTGTGTATGATCGCTATATATACACCAAATGTTGCGACATAACTAGCATGTCCATTAAGCGGAAATGTTTCTTAAATTCTTATAATCTAATGCAGATGTTTTGTTTTTATTTATTCAGAGAAGTATATTTAATTATACATTTTTTAAATGTGTTAATTTGTTTTCAAATTAACAAAAAGAGACAAACAGGAGTATGAGCTTGTACAGAATTGCCAACAAGTACAATATAGCACCTTATAATGCAGTCCATTAGCGCGACTTTACATTACCCTCAAACAAAATGTTTTGGTGGACAAATTAAATCGGTGTGGGAGTCCCTCAAGTGAGAATGAATATGGGTCAAATTGCCTGTTCTATGGAATTTCTTCCACTCAGGATGGTCTACAACCACGTTTTAGCTTACTGCACCCTTTAAAGTCGAAATATCTATTTCCAGGTAATTCTTCTCTGAACAAGAGTACCATCGGCAACCCCAGACATGTGTTGCAGGCTTGTTGTGCCTCCTCAGGGCGGTGAGGGTGAGCCTCTCTAAGGCACAGGGAGCAAGGCGTCCACGTCTGGATTACCCTGGTTTACTTAAGGTGAAACTCAAACTTTAACAAATGAAACCAGTGTGGGAGCCCCTCAACATGGCTCAAATACACTGTTCTATGGAATTTCTTCCACTCAGGATGGTCTACAACTAGGTTCAGGGGAGAAAGCGGACAATGCTGTGGCCAGAGCCAACCCTCTCGCTTGGTTGGGTCTATTATATATACAATTATATTGTATGCATTAGTGATATCCTTGTAAAAACACTACAGAAGGATCCTTGCACGTCCATTCAACGTTTTGGTGCAAACAGATGCTCAGTACTTGAACATATGGGTATATGTTTTAGATTATCATTTATCCTATGTTTCTTTTTTCTTTGTAACGCTCACCTGATTCCCGTAGAGGCGCCGGTCGTGACTGGGCGTATACCGTATCTTCAAAGGTGATGTGTAACACACGGCTGGCTCTTTGGGCTGGACCTCTGTGCACTGTATGTCTGACTCGAAGGGTAAGATGTCTGCAGATAGAAAATATGGGATTAAGGAACTGGGTTATTGAATGTCTCTCTCTTCTTCCCTTTCTCTTCTCCTGTAGAACCCCAAAGGTTAACGCTCTCACCTTAGGTAAGTGAACGCTGTGCTCTCCATCTGCCTCGGGGCAGGGTGCTGTAACCAGTTTCTTCACTGGATAAGGGGAGCAGGCCTCTTGACTTCAGAGGACTGCTGTCCGTCGTTTACTGCACGAACGGTAAGTTTCGAGAAATTCTAATGTCTTTAAAGTCTTTAGTAATGATGTCTCTTGTTTTGCAGGGTTCCGGCGATGGCGGATGACGGGCTGAAGTGAGTTGAAGATGGAGCCCGTGTGATGAATAGAAGCGCCTGGAAGCACGTAAGTAAGCGCTTGTTGTCTGCTTCACGATGCGCTCTAACTGTCTTTTTATTTTGCAGGTACAAGTTCGGAGCGGCTGCAGGGTGCCGGAATACCCACTGGGTTAGATGTGGAAAGGAGTAATGGCACGTGAGTATTAAAGTTCCCCAATGTCTTTAAACGCACCTTGTTTTGTCTTTCAGATGCGGGATGCAGTGCCGAAGGCCTCCGGCGCGTGCGAAGAGTTGGTAAGCTTTTGTCTTTCAGATGCCGGGCAGAGTGGAAGAGAAGCCCATAGGAAGTAATACATGAATAGGAGGAATAGGTGGCAGAAAGGACCATACAGAAATGCATTGTGAGAGAACCAGTGGGAATATGTCCCCTCCAGGCAACAGAGGCTCTGAAGGCCCAGCTACCACATGCAAGCTGAATGCTCTCTGCCCCAAGCTGTTCTTGTAAAGGTGGTGGGGCAGCTAGGGATGCTATTGAGCCCGGAAACAGCACAAGGACTGAGGTAGCCCTGGGATAAACACCACATAAGCTGCAAAGATGCTGTCTAGAGAGAGAGAGCGAAAGGTTATGAGCTGCTGGCATCCACTGCCAATGCTGCGATTAAGCCTGCACCTTTTCCAAGTGCTGCCGTAAGGGAATGTGGTACCAATGACAATGCTGTGGATGATGCATAGAAAAATAGAAGTGTTTCCGCAGGGCTCTTGTCATGATCTCTGCTTCCAAAAGGTCAGGGTTTTCCCAACTCCCTTGGAAGCAGATCCATAACCCAGGTTCCGAGTGCCAACCAGTCCCAATTGGGACCTTTTGGACCCAGTCCTGGCGCCAGTGGCACCAGGCTCATAAATATGCCCAGTCCCAGCGCTGGAAGCGCCGGGCTCATAATGCTTGGGTGGACTTACCTGCAGCAGACCATGCTGCTTACTTGCCTGCCAGTTGAGCCTCTGATCCTCTTCTGTTTGGAACTACTTTTCCTGTTGGGTGGGGCAGGAGCCACTCCCTAGGTTCAGAACACTGGAACTCTTCTGGAAAGCAGGAATTCTTTTCTTACCTAGGCGTGGCTGTGGAAGGAGACACCTAAGCACTACAGGAGGCTATTTAAACCACACCCGATGGATGAATCTTGCTTTGCGTTATTCTGCATCCTCTGCAGCAGAACGCTCATCGTGTCTTCTGCATCTGATCCTGGGCCTAAGGAAAAAGGCTTACCATCCTGAATCCAGTCTTCAGCAACACCTATAAAGACAAGCAAGAACAGGTTAGCATTACGGTCTTCAGTGACAGCGCTTCACTTCCCTGGTCCATCGGCTGTCACCAACGCCTCGCGCTGCATTCCGGCATCTGAAAGACAAAGGCTTACCTACTCTTCGTGCGCTCCGGAGGTCTTCGCACTGCATTCCGGCATCTGAAAGACAAAAGCTTACCAACTCTTCGCACGCTCCGGAGGCCTTCGGCGCTGCATCCCGCATCTGAAAGACAAAACAAGGTGCGTTTAAAGACATTGGGGAACTTTAATACTCACGTGCCATTACTCCTTTCCACATCTAACCCAGTGGGTATTCCAGCACCCTGCACCCGCTCCGAACTTGTACCTGCAAAATAAAAAGACAGTTAGAGCGCATCGTGAAGCAGGCAACAAGCGCTTACTTACGTGCTTCCAGGCGCTTCTATTCATCACACGGGCTCCATCTTCAACTCATTTCAGCCCGTCATCCGCCATCGCCGGAACCCTGCAAAACAAGAGACATCATTACTAAAGACTTTTAAAGACATTAGAACTACTCGAAACTTACCGTTCGTGCAGTAAACGACGGACAGCAGTCCTCTGAACTCAAGAGGCCTGCTCCCCTTATCCAGTAAAGAAACTGGTTACAGCACCCTGCCCCGAGGCAGATGGAGAGCACGGCGTTCACTTACCTAAGGTGAGAGCGTTAACCTTTGGGGTTCTACAGGAGAAGAGAAAGGGAAGAAGAGAGAGACATTCAATAGCCCAGTTCATTAATCCCATATTTTCTATCTGCAGACATCTTACCCTTCGAGTCAGACATACAGTGCACAGAGGTCCAGCCCAAAGAGCCAGCCGTGTGTTACACATCACCTTTGGAGATACGGTATACGCCCAGTCAAGACCGGCGCCTCTACGGGAATCAGGTGAGCGTTACAGAACGCAAAGCCTACCGCAAAACTCCCGTCCAGGTGCTATGGAAACCTCGGATACCGACCAGCTAGCCCAGTTACTTGGGGAACTAAGGGCAGAAGTGCATGCAGCCCGCCAGGAAACGAACGCTCTAAGAAGGGAACTGATTATTTCCAAGGAGCGAACAGATGATCTCGCTAGACAATTGCTACAGTCACAAGCCGGACAGACCCCGTTACCCGCATCTGGGGGAAATCTTCCTTCTACATCCTCTATGAATCCAGTGCAGATCAACCTACCTGGGAATGTACCTCTGGCTCCGCCCGAACGATTTTCTGGTGACCCAAAGAGGTTTGCAGTATTTATCAATCAGTGCCGGTTGCATTTCTTATGCCGGCCAGCAGCCTTTCCAACTGATCAAGCTAAAGTAGCTTTCGTGCTTTCGTACCTTAGTGGCAATGCGGCAGACTGGTCGATCCCTCTAGTAAATCAAGATGATCCGGTCCTCCATGATTTTCAAGCTTTTCAGCTCAGTATGGAAAAACTGTTCGCAAGACATTCACAGGGGCAGGCCTTGGACAATGAGCTTCTTTCGTTGCAACAAGGTAATCAAGACCTTTTGGCTTATATTGCGTCTTTCAACAGACTGATAGTGGAAACTCAATGGCCTGAGGACAAAAGGATTACGCTGTTTTATAGAGGTCTACGTGGAGAGCTCAAAGATGTGTTAGCCCAAGTAGTGAATCCCCCACAAGATTGTTCGGACTATATAGACTTAGTCGTTCAAATAGATCACAGACTGCAGAACAGGAAGGCCGATCGTTCCAAGTTTGATGCTCGAGTATTTTCCAAACCGCCAACTCCTTCCAAAGGAGTAGACTCTGGGGAACCCATGCAAATAGGGGGCCTGAAAGGTCCTCTAACACAAAAGGAGCGGGAAAGGAGAAAACAGTTGCAATTATGCCTCTATTGCGGAAACTCAGGGCACTTTCTTCGAGACTGTCTGGTGAAACCTGCCAAGAAGGCAGTAGGAGCTGCAGTTACCAAAGTTACAAACTCTGAGCAGGGAAACGACCTCGCCCGACAAGAATAGAGGTCCTCTTGCCGAGTGTGAAAACCAGTTCCGTGACCTCGCATTTCGTGATACCTATGGTCCTCATTAGCCCTGATAATCCGGATCGATTACATGCAATTGAAGCTTACGTAGACAGCGGTGCCATCGGCAATTATGTGGATCATGAAATGGTTTTGAGGATGAATCTAACTCTTTGTCCCAAAGCTGTAAAGGACGTCATTACTACGGTGGATGGAACGGAGATAGCCTCCGGACCAGTAACGCATACCACTCAAGAAGTGACGCTAGTAAGTCAAGATGGACACCATGAGAAGATCGTGTTCGATGTGATCAAGGCTCCTCAGTTTCAGATTATTCTAGGAATACCTTGGTTAGAGAAACACAATCCTCTGATCGATTGGCGAGCAAGAACGGTCCAGTTTCCAGAATGTGTCTCTACTTGTCACCCTCCACCTGGTGTTGCACTGGCAGCAATTTCTTCAGAGACTCCCCAGTTACCTCCCGAATACCTAGAATACCAAGATGTTTTCCGGAAGGATCAGGCTAACTCTCTACCTCCTCATAGGTCTTATGACTGCCAGATAGACCTGATACCTGGATCTACTCCTCCTTGTAGTAGAATTTATGCCCTCACCGAGCTTGAGAACCTTCACCTTCGACAATACCTGGATCAATACCTGGCAAATGGGTTTATTCGTCCTTCGAAGTCCCCTGCTTCTTCAGCTTTGTTCTTCGTTCCAAAAAAGGAAGGAGACCTTAGAACTTGTATAGATTATCGCTCCCTGAACCAGATCACCGTCAAGAATAGATATCCATTACCTTTGATCCCTGAACTCCTGGACCAAGTCAGAAAAGCATGCATATATACAAAGCTGGATCTTAGAGGAGCCTACCACTTGGTACGAGTAAAAGAGGGCGATGAATGGAAGACGGCCTTCCGCACCAAATATGGGCTATTTGAATATCAGGTCATGCCCTTCGGACTTTGCAATGCCCCGGCCGCCTTTCAATATTTTATGAACGATGTCCTCAGAGAGCTCATAGATGTGTGTGTTGTTGTTTACATTGACGACATCCTCGTTTATTCTTCATCGGAATCTGAACATCGGAAACACGTGAAAATGGTCCTCGAAAGATTGCGTCAACACAAACTTTTCGCTAAGTTGGAAAAATGTGTTTTCAACGTGACTGAAGTTGAATTCTTGGGATTCATATTATCACCTAGCGGAGTGCGTATGGATTCAAAGAAGGTCGATGCAGTTCTCAAATGGCCATCACCATCCTCCGTAAAAGGTGTGCAAAGCATGTTAGGCTTCGCTAACTTTTACCGCAGGTTTATCCCCGAATTTTCTCGAATAGTCCAGCCCATCACTGCCTTGTTAAAGAAAAACAAACGTTTTGAATGGTCTACCGAGGCGGAACAAGCTTTCCAGGATTTGAAGACTAAATTTATCTCTGCACCAATCTTAAAACACCCTTGCCCCGAACTCCCCTACATCGTGGAAACTGATGCTTCAAGCCTTGCCATGGGGGCAGTTCTATCACAAAAGGACCCAGTAACCAATCGGTTGCATCCCGTGGCATTTTGGTCCCGCAAATTCTCGCCTCCTGAAATCAATTACACGATTACTGACAAGGAACTTCTGGCTATCAAGTCTGCCTTTAAGGCTTGGCGGCATTATCTGCTGGGGGCCCGACACACCGTTACTGTGATTACGGATCACCGAAACCTGCAATATTTGAAAACCGCAAAAGCCCAATCCTCTAGACAACTCCGTTGGGCATTATTCTTTGCCGAGTTTGACTTCATAATTACCTATCGACCTGGTACAAAAAACGGTAAAGCTGATGCCCTTTCTCGGATGGGAGTGGAAGAACACTTGATCAACCCTAAACCTGTACCAATCATTCCCGAACAAAGAATTCTGGGTGTAATCGCCACACAATCCATAGAGGAAGTTGAGGATAAAGCCAGGCAACTTCTAACTCCAGCAGACATACAGAATTGGCATCTGCAGGGAAAGGACTTCGCAGTAAAGGACAACTTATTGTATTTCCAAGAACGATTATACCTGCCCAGCACAGATTTACAGAAAAAAGTAATCTCTTGTTATCACGATTCTTTAATGGAAGGACATCCCGGTATGGCCAAGACCTCAGAAAAGATCAAGCGCTACTTCTGGTGGCCGTCTTGGAAAAAAGATATCAGAGACTTTATAATGTCCTGTGGAGTATGCGCCCAAAACAAGAGTCAAAAGGAAAGACCAGCAGGTCTCTTACGCCCTATTGACATCCCACCTCGCCCTTGGCATATGCTTTCTATGGACTTTATCACCGATCTACCTCCATGCTCCGGATACAATACGATTCTAGTAATCGTGGACTTATTCTCCAAGATGGCGCATTTCATTCCGCTCAAAGGCTTGCCAACAGCAGCAACTCTGGCCCGAGAATTTCTCGAAAACATCGTCCGACTGCACGGTTTTCCTTCGGTTCTAATTTCGGATCGAGGTAGTCAATTTATTTCTCATTTTTGGCGAAGTTGCTATCGGTCGGCTCAAATTGATGTGAGACTATCGACCAGTCACCACCCTCAGACCTACGGACAAACCGAGAGGACCAATCAAACTCTGGAACAGTATTTACGCTGCATGCTGCAACAAACTGAAAAAACTTGGAAAGACATCCTTTGGATAGCCGAATATGCCTACAATAACTCTGTCCATTCGGGAACTGGGAAAACCCCGTTTTTTCTTTTATACGGCAGTCACCCTCGAACCTCGGAGTTGGATCCCCTCCAAGATCTTCAAACACCAGCAGTAGACTACCTGCATTCTACAATCACCCAAGCCTTTAAGGAAGCTGTTTCTCACCTTCAAAGGGCTAAAGAACAATACAAGAAAGGAGCAGATCAACATCGGAAGGAAGCCCCTCAATATCAAGTAGGGGATCAAGTCTGGTTATCCACCAAATATCTACCTTTAAAAGGGCCACGCACATTCAACCCAAGATACCTTGGTCCCTATTCCATCACTACCATAGTAAACCCAGTAGCGGTCAAGTTGGACTTGCCCCCGCACATGAAGATACATCCGGTCTTCCACGTCTCTCCATTAAAACCCGTGCAACCTCAAACCCGACTAACTAAATCTCCAAAACCCATCCTAGTTGATGGAGAACTCGAGTTTGAAGTCAAAAGCATTCTGGACTCCAAGATCTCCAAATCTAAACTATTTTACCTAATTGACTGGAAAGGCTACGGCCCCCAAGAGAGATCCTGGGAACCTGCTGAATATGTCCACGCTCCTCGCCTAATCAAAAGATTTCACCGAACATTTCCTGACAAGCCAAAACCCCCGGAGAAGCCCGGTTTGGGAGGGGCCTTGAGGGGGGGTACTGTCATGATCTCTGCTTCCAAAAGGTCAGGGTTTTCCCAACTCCCTTGGAAGCAGATCCATAACCCAGGTTCAGAGTGCCGACCAGTCCCAATTGGGACCTTTTGGACCCAGTCCTGGCGCCAGTGGCACCAGGCTCATAAATATGCCCAGTCCCAGCGCTGGAAGCGCCGGGCTCATAATGCTTGGGTGGACTTACCTGCAGCAGACCATGCTGCTTACTTGCCTGCCAGTTGAGCCTCTGATCCTCTTCTGTTTGGAACTACTTTTCCTGTTGGGTGGGGCAGGAGCCACTCCCTAGGTTCAGAACACTGGAACTCTTCTGGAAAGCAGGAACTCTTTTCTTACCTAGGCGTGGCTGTGGAAGGAGACACCTAAGCACTACAGGAGGCTATTTAAACCACACCCGATGGATGAATCTTGCTTTGCGTTATTCTGCATCCTCTGCAGCAGAACGCTCATCGTGTCTTCTGCATCTGATCCTGGGCCTAAGGAAAAAGGCTTACCATCCTGAATCCAGTCTTCAGCAACACCTATAAAGACAAAAACGAACAGGTTAGCATTACGGTCTTCAGTGACAGCGCTTCACTTCCCTGGTCCATCGACTGTCACCAACGCCTCGCGCTGCATTCCGGCATCTGAAAGACAAAGGCTTACCTACTCTTCGTGCGCTCCGGAGGTCTTCGCACTGCATTCCGGCATCTGAAAGACAAAAGCTTACCAACTCTTCGCACGCTCCGGAGGCCTTCGGCGCTGCATCCCGCATCTGAAAGACAAAACAAGGTGCGTTTAAAGACATTGGGGAACTTTAATACTCACGTGCCATTACTCCTTTCCACATCTAACCCAGTGGGTATTCCGGCACCCTGCAGCCGCTCCGAACTTGTACCTGCAAAATAAAAAGACAGTTAGAGCGCATCGTGAAGCAGGCAACAAGCGCTTACTTACGTGCTTCCAGGCGCTTCTATTCATCACACGGGCTCCATCTTCAACTCATTTCAGCCCGTCATCCGCCATCGCCGGAACCCTGCAAAACAAGAGACATCATTACTAAAGACTTTTAAAGACATTAGAATTACTCGAAACTTACCGTTCGTGCAGTAAACGACGGACAGCAGTCCTCTGAACTCAAGAGGCCTGCTCCCCTTATCCAGTAAAGAAACTGGTTACAGCACCCTGCCCCGAGGCAGATGGAGAGCACGGCGTTCACTTACCTAAGGTGAGAGCGTTAACCTTTGGGGTTCTACAGGAGAAGAGAAAGGGAAGAAGAGAGAGACATTCAATAGCCCAGTTCATTAATCCCATATTTTCTATCTGCAGACATCTTACCCTTCGAGTCAGACATACAGTGCACAGAGGTCCAGCCCAAAGAGCCAGCCGTGTGTTACACATCACCTTTGAAGATACGGTATACGCCCAGTCAAGACCGGCGCCTCTACGGGAATCAGGTGAGCGTTACAGCTCTAATGCGACTGTACAGGCACCTTATGGCAGTATTCTATGCTTGTATTATTTCTTTTGATGGGTTGCTTTCGTCAACAGATAACGGAGTTAATCTGGATTGTGGACCTTCAACATGCCCCTTTTAATATTCAGGTCTGTCTTCGGCTGCATGAGTCTGCCCATTTGTATCTTAGAGTTTTATACTTTGACATAAAGCAGTTTCTGACTTTGTCCTTCAAGGGCTTCGTGGACATTGTTTGCACAAGATTAGAAATAGAAGAGAGCTTGACAATAAGTTTTCTAAAGTGCTGTCGGGTAATGACAGAACCAGAACTTGGATTAATGTTTAAATGAGTCTGAGATCCTACCTTTATTTGTGTTCTAATTACTTCCATCTCCTTCAGCATCCAGTTAGTGCTTCTTAATCTGCACCCTTTGTTTGACGGTTTCATACTGGAGCCTTCTTAACCATTTTAGTTGACAGCTTATTATGAGCATCAGGCTCAAAACATGGCACCAATTCAATTGCCTTTTTCAGTGCACAAGGTCTGCTTTCCATGTCTACGTTTTGAGCTATTTCACTTACTTTTTTATCAGCCAATTTAAGCGAATTTGATCTCAACTACCCTTATGCAAACTGTTTATCTTCTTTAGACGGATTGCTGTTCTTCACCTGTATGTAGCTTATGTCCACAACTTGGTTAACACATGTACGAGAGCTACTACCAATTGTTTTGGCAATATGCTATTTTCTAAATTAAATTGTGTACAGCAGATGTGAGAAATCGAAGACTCTGTGGCAACTATAGACTTTTCCTGAAATTATGGCTGTTGCTAATCCAAATCTGGGGATGTACTTAAGATGAAGAGGACAGTACTATAACCATGGTGCATTATTCTAGTCGTTCTCTGGAGCAGGCTGCTTGGCTCTGTTTTCGACTATTTTTAGGTTTCACCACCACCACATAAAACAAATTATGATAAATGGAAACCTCTCTCTAACCATCCATTTGTGTAGTAAAGCAATGTTTTTCACAGTGGCACAACATTGTAGAGTATATAAAGGATACATTGTTCATAATTCAGAAGACATGTTAGTGCTACTATTTGTAAGGGTGCAGAAGTAAGACTCTTGACACGGAGCGGTCATAGTGTTTAGCAGAAACCTTTATTTAAGTGAGAAAATGAAAAGGCAACCCTACCTTGCCCTAACTCTAAGAGGGGAATCCCTGCCTCAACCAAAATAACTAGTCTCAATGTCAGAATGTCCTAAAGCAAAAGTCCTGATGTCAGAATCCTAACTCTGTCCCTCACACTCTACGTTTAAACTAAATGAAAATGAGATATTTCTAGCCCAATGGGAATAACTCACTGCCCCTGGACAAAATACAGTTCTGGAATCTTCAGTTCCTCAAGTGTTTGGGAATAACTCCCTTACCCGACCTTGCTTGGGCTTCTTGTAAAGTTCATCACTGCTGGGGGAATGGCCCTCTGCCCCATCATCATTTATTTATATTTATATAGCGCGCAAGCAGCCCAAGGGCATAGTAGCGATCGTTGATACATTATGGATATTACAGAACATAATGCTGTTGTTACAGACATTGCACTTGGTCATTGTGTTACAGCTTATGCATTGGGTCATGTGGTAAGTATTCATGCTAATGTGCGGGGTCTTATGAGAAGAGGATGGTTTTCATAGCTTTGTGGAAGGTGGTGTGGGAGGCTTCACCTCGGATTGTAGGAGGTAGGGCATTCCAGTGAATGGGTGCGAGATAGGTAAACTGGATCCACCCGCTCTGGCTTTTTTTACTAGTGGCACAGAGAGCATGTTGGTATACGGCGATCTAGTTGGCCTGGTAGTGGAGACTGGGTTGATTATTTTTGAGAGGTAGGCAGAAGCAGTGAGGTGAATGCACTTGTGGGTCAGTGTCAGAGCTTTAAAGACGATCCTTTCCTTTATTGGGACCCAGTGGGCTAGTTTCCTGGCCTCAGAAATGTGTTCTCTTTTGGCAATGCCTTGGGCTGCCCGGAGAGCATTGTTTTGTATGACTTGTAGTCTCTCTAGGTTTTTATTGGAGGTTCCTAGAAAGAGTACATTGCAGTAGTCTAGACTAGAGCCGGTGATGGCTCTGGCTATGTTGGTGAAGTTCTCTTTGGAGAGAAAGGGTCTGACTGCATTGATAAGTTTAGTATGATATGCAGCTGCGGAGTCTATTGCATTGACTTCTCTGTCCATGGATGGGCTGGAATCCAGGTAGACTCCAAGAGTTTTGACAGAATCTGAGACAGGAATTTTAATGGTGTCGATGGTGAAGTGGCTGAATTGTGAGTCTAGGTTTTTTAGCTTGTCGGGGGAACCTACCAGGAGGAGTTCAGTCTTGTCGGAGTTGAGGCATAGTCCATTGTCTGCCATCCAGGCTTGGATGGTGTTGTATAGGTTGTTGTGGGTCAGGGAGTCGATGTCATAGATACCAGTGAGGGTGAGGAGGATCTGTGTATCGTCGGCATAGTTGGTGTAGGAGATGCCCATAGCGTCGAGTATGAGGAAGAGGGGTCGTGTGAAGATGTTGTAGAGGGTGGGGGAGAGGCAGGAGCCTTGGGGCACACCACAGAGTATGATGGTTGCTGAGGCGGAGGCTTCGCAGAATACTTGCATGGTTCTGACTTGTAAGAAGGATGTAATCCATGCTGTGGCCTCTGGGGAAAATTTGGCAGTGGAGGAAAGGTGGTGGCATAGGACGACATGATCTACGATGTCGAAGGCCGCGGATAAGTCAAGGAGTAGGAGGAGTGCTGGTTTACCCATGTCTCTAGCGTCGTCCATCTGGTTTTTCAGGTCAAGAAGGGAGGTTTCAGTTCCGTGTCTGGGGCGGAAACCAGATTGGCGGAGTCCTAGGAGTTTATTTTCTTCAATGAAGTGCTGAACCTGCAGGTAGGCTGCTTTGTCCAATATTTTGAGGAGGAATGGGGCAGTGGTGATAGGTCTGTAGTTGTTGGGGGAGGTGGGGTCGAGAGTTGTTTTTTTTAAGAGAGGGCGGACCCGAGCTTCCTTGAGGGAGGTGGGAACATTTCCTGTGGTGAAGGAGGCATTAACGAAGGCTGTCAGGAAGGGAGCTAGCGCTCCAGTGCAGTCTTTGATAATGGGGGCTGGGCATTCATCCCCTTCACAGTTTGAGGGTTTGATGTTCCTCATTATGTTGATGATGTCTTTTTCCTGAATGGGTTTGAAGGAAAAAGGTTGGGGGGGGGGGTCCGGGGCAGGTGGTGGGACAGGAATGTGTTTATTCGGTAGGGCTTGTTTCGTGCCTCGTATTTTGTGTTTGAGGAGGCTCCATTTGGTTTGCATGGCATTTTGTATGTCATCACACCAGGTTTTGTCTTTAGTGAAATTCTGGGGGGCGGCAGTGGGTGTCTCGAGCTCCTTAAAAATGGCGAAGATTTCTTTTGTGCTAGATTGGGCTTCCAAAATTCTGGATTCAAAAGATTTGGCCTTTGCTTGGGTGATTGCCTTTTTGTATTTGATGGATTGAGCTTTAAAGATCATCTTATCTTTGTCAGTGTGGTACGTTTGCTACTTTGTGAGTGCAGCCTTTTTTCTCATTGCGGAGAGTAAGGAGGTCCGGGGTGAACCATGAGTTGGAGTGGGTAGTGGGTTTGGATTTGCGGGGTTTGAGCGGGGCTATGGCGTTGATAGCTGCTTTGATGGCAGCATCATATGCTGTTGCGAGTGCTTCTGGTCTGAGGAGAAATGTGGTCTGAAGGCTGGGCCTTGGAGGAAGGGCAGTAGCGTTTCCTTTGTGAGCTGGCGGGAGTTTCTGGCGAGGCATGGTGGGAGGGATTGAGGTGGGGAGTAGCGGGGGAGCTAGTGGTGAGGATGCTAAAGGTGATGATGTGGTGGTCAGACCATGGGCTGGGAGTGTTTCTGGTGAAGATGAGTGTGCAGTTATGCTGTGCGATCCAGTCCAGAGTTCTGCCCTGGGTGTGAGTTGGGCTAAAGATGGTGTTCTTGTAGCCCAAAGCCTTGAGGGCTGAGTCAAGGAATTTGGCTGCTAGGTCCTTACTATCCTGGAGACCTAGGTTGACATCCCCAAGGAGAATGGGTTTAGACTGTTTTTTGAGGTTGTCAGAGAGGAGGCGAATGAGAGAGGCTTGAAAGTCTCCTGTTGGGCTTGGAGGGCGGTAGATAGAGTGCACATTAATGGTGCAGTGGGGAGAGAGGGTTATTTTGACTTGGAGGTAGTCGCTGTTGTTGTGCAGGGATTTCTCTACCTTTCTGATAGAAAGGCAATCTCTGGCAATAATTGCTACACCTCCACCTTTAGAGAGGCCACTGCAGAACCAACCCAGTGTGAAGATAGGTCTCTGCCCTGAAGCGGGCCGGACCGGACCACCCCTCCTTTCAGGAAACTATCCTCTCATCACCTTACCATACATCTCTTCCCCACCCCGCTAGACGCAACCACCTCAGACACACAACTACACCCCCCTCATGGACGCGCCCATAACTGAACTCCATTGACCTAACCCTGACCCACAACCTATACCTTGACCACGATGCCAAAAATCTCCAAAAGATCAGTCTTCCATTCTAGGGGGGAGGGGGGAGGGAATATCAATTCTAAATTTGTTGTGGGAAAAGGGAAGATATAGTTGTTTACACTGTTGGTCTCTCCATGTCCTTCTGATTATATATGCTCTTTAGTTGTACCTTCCAATCAACAGGAAGAACTTGACCTGAACAGGTACTCGTTGTTATTCCAAATGATATTCTCATTCTGTACTTCCTTGTTCATGTGAATGTTTAATTTGAAAACTCAATAAAAACAAATTTAAAAAAAAAAAAAAGAATAGCCAGGGGGTAGGGCGAGGGAAAGCGCCGGGCCTGGGGCCTCATGTAACCAGGTTTCGGAGATCATTAGCAGGTCGAGGTCATGGGTGGTTAGGAGGTCGTGGATGTCTAGAGCATGAGCATTGATGGACCTAGCGTTAATCATGGCGCATTTCAGATGGGGTTCAGAGGCGTCTGTGGGCGGGGTTCGTGGGAGGGGGGTCTGAGGTGGATGGCATGGTAGTGCTGTGGGAGTTGCAAATCATAGATTTTAGACTGGGGGCTCATTTTCAGTGGTGGTGGGCACATGTGAAATAGCATTTGGCATAGTAGCATTCAAAATAGTGGTAGAAGAATTGCACATCACAGATTTTACACTGGGGGACTCCTTTTCAGTGGTGGTGGACGGCTGTAGAGTCATATTCAGTATGGAAGCAGTAGACTTGTAAGTGGGGTCAAATACTTCATTGGCCGCTATATTGGCAGTTCTTGTATTGGCAGTGGGCATAGAAGTTGGCCGGAGGAGTCTGGCCTTATTGGCAAATAGAGCGGGTTGCATGGTACGTGAGGATAGCCTTGTATTACGAGTGCTTGTGGGGATGGGCTGTGATATGACGGTGGCTTGCAGAGTACGGGCACGTACTTTAAAGCGCCTTGCGGTAGAGCATGGATTAGTAGGTAGATCGCAGTGGTTGTGCTTCTTACCTTCCTGATGCGGCATAGGTTTGGGGCAGACAGTAGACGAGCAGCGAAGAGCTGCAAATAGCACCGGCGGCCTTTCCTGATGGCCTTCCCAGCTTGGCTTCGCCTCTCGGCTCTCTCCCCCTCCATATAAAGCAGGAGGGGAGGGGCGGGCTGGGCGAGCCGGCGAATTGGGCCATGGGCCCGCAACAGAGATGTTGATTGCACTTTTAGTTGTTAGTGCATCCATGGAAACGGGGGCCATTTTGTGTGGCCTCGATGGTGCTTCAGCACACGTGGCTGGAGCTGCAGCAAAGAGGAACACGTGGATGTTCCGAAGACAAGATGCACAGCTGATTTAGCCCTCAGCTGATTTAGGCTTGAAATACAGTACAACAATTGTTGGGAAAATCTGTGTTCCCTGGTTGGCCCTGCTCAGGCTACTTCTCTGTCTCTGGGTCCCAGACCCTGATTGGCAGAACTGGTTCCTTTTCACCAGGTACTGTGACTAAAAACGATTGCTTGGATGCACTTCCAAGTTGTGGTGGGACCATGACCCTAGTTTGCAGACCTGGTTTCCTCCCACCAGGTACTGCGACAAAGAAAAGAATACCTTGGATGCACTTCCAAGCTGTGGTGTCAGATACAGACTTGGTTTACGCCCCTGCCAAGTGCTGCCTTCCTGTATATCACTCACACAGTCCTCATTTGCAATCTTATTTTCACATGCAGACTTGGTTTACTCGCCTGCCAAGTACTGCTTCTTGCACAAAGTTCATCAGTAGTTTCAGAATTAGTAATTTCAGAATCTGGGTCCTCAACTCTTCTCTCAGACTCGCAGTATTACTCGATTGACCCCGGTTTACTCAGGTTTTCTCAAAAGTCTCTTGTCTGTTTATCAAAGGGTTCTTTCTGTATTCCTTCTGAAAGGTGTGTGGGTCTCCCACACTCCATTTGGTCCTCCAACCACTATCTTGCCACCCAGGTGCCCGTATGGTCTTGGCGTAGCACAGCAGCTGCTCACAGGGTCTCTGATATCTTCCCCGGTTCTCTTGACAACTTGGGGGCGTTTCAGGTCTGCCAACGTGTCTTGGCAATATTTCTCACTCTGTGTTGCAAGCGGCTTGCCCAGACCACACAGTCTGTTTGCCATTGGCTCTCCCCGCTTCCAGTTTTCACATTTGCTTCACCTTACCTGTGGGGACAGCGCCTCTGTGCTTGGGTCTGCCATGGCAACTTTCCTTCTGGATTCGGCTTCCTCTGCGGCGGTGCCGCGGTTTGGAAGTGTCGCCTCACCCACAGACTGCTCCTGTAGCTCTGCTTGGGTCTCTGCTCGCCTCCTCTTCGGTTTGTCTTCCCCTGCAGTGTTTCTGCATTTGGGAAGTCTAGCTCTCCGCCACCTCTTTCCGGTCTGCTGTTTGCAGACAACCCTGGGTTCTCTAAGCCTTCCAAACGTGGTGGCTTGCTGGCCTTGCGCCCTTCTGTAGAGGTTCTCTCTCCTTTCCTGGATGTACTCCATATCACCGGTCCTCCAGGCCGGGTTTGACCCTTTATCAAGTCCTTCCACACATATTACTTGGTTCTTTCCAATCGGCTGTCAAGAACCACTAGATTGGGCAAAGTGGTTCTGGTAGGCACTCTGTTCTGCTCCACAATTCCTCCTCGTCACAGTACTGACGAGTTATGATGTTGTGGCTCACTAGAGATCTTCTTCCCTCGTCTCGGTACTTTCTATTTCTGGTTTACTACAGAAGTGCATAGGATTAGGAGGGTAGGGGCGAAGAGGGTGGGGGTGTTATGGGAATACTGCGTTCTCCCCATATGGTAGTCACTGGTCCCATAGTTGGTTTCCTCTCCCATAAGATCCAACCGCTGAGTACCAACCCGAGGGGGATTATCGGGTAGCAGCCTCACCTCCATGGCCTCATGGGAAGGGGCTCCCCCTACAGAAGTAGTGACGACATCCTCGGAATCGTCACATATTCCTTAAGGAGCAAATCTTTGCCCAGATCACTAATGAAGTGAAAAGATTCTCAAAATGCACAATCATACATAATTATGGCTTAATTTTAAAGCCATGTTTTCTCAATTTTGATATTCGTGAAAAATACATCTTATTTATAGTAAAACATCGGGTGTAGGACATTTTGAATTTTTATATGTAGTGTACACATTTAAAACATCCATTCTTTTGGTGAAGAAATAATCCGATTCATCATATTTAAAAAATGGTTCTTGAAGTTTTACCTACCTGCCACTGCATGTTTGATGTAGCCGCCCATACCATGAGGTGAGGCTTGACCAATCGGTATACACACATCGATCTTTGCCTGTAACGTATGCGTATTCTTGCACTTCACTAATGTAATATGCACTTCCTGTAGCTAGCGCCCAGATGCTTCAGAGTTTGGTGTGCTGATATAAATGCAATAAATAAATAAAGTGTCTATAAACATTGTTATAAGATGGATAATTTCTACTGTATAGGTCTTCAAATTGAACAAATCACTGCTCCTTTTAGTGAGGCAAGGCATTAAAGGTATTATCGCTCAAGAAAGATTTGCATATCAGCACAACTACCGTTGCATGTACTATACTACCTGGACCTATTGTTCATGTTTAGCCGTGGTGTGGCCTCATTGTGTATGGGAGCAACATGTAAACAGCACATCACCATATTTCCAATCTGCTTCTCTACTGAGCACACTTGGACAGTCATTGTATCCCAATCACCCTCCAACCTGTCTATCTGGCTGCATCGTTGGAGCAGTAGACACTGATGAGGGATGGGAGATTGTGGTGTTCTAGGTGTGTTGGTTTTGATTTAAGTGAGCTTAGATTCAAATTCACTGAAACTTTTGTCAACAAATTAAATGGTTTTGAGTTTGATGTCACTGAAGTGCCAGTTTCAGTTTTACCAAAGTATCTTCTGAACTCAAATGGTACTGTTGGGAGGGCAACATAATTCCCCTTTGAAGAATAGCAACTGGTTGTTCAACATTACAATAAACTTTAGCTTATTTTTACTTTTACTGCACTTCCCAACCATACACAGCAAAGAAGGAATGTCAACAAACATGATTACTTGCATGCTGATTTGATTTTTTTTGTCGTTGAACAGCCTGTACGAAATGTAGCAATATTGCTTTTGACAACTTTATTAAATTAACAAAAGTTTACCAAGTTCATGAAAATTGATGGCCTACCATGATTTTATTATTACTTAATTTGTGGAAAATGTAGTCTTAAACGATTATTAAGGTTTCAAAATCTGCCGTTAACCTCCACTGAAGGATCTGTCAGCAAACTAATGTAACTTCTTTTCTGCTTGGGATAGTCATTGTGAGGAAACAAATTCCCTGCAAATATGCTTTTTACGGGACTTCTTTAGGAAAATATTTATCTTCTATCTCTTCACCAGTGGAATTTAAATTTCACACACCGTTGGGTACGTTTCCCCCTGTACGCTGTAGAAAGTAACGATGTTCATGTCCTACATTTGAGTGATTGCTCACTCCCTCTGGATGCACTCTGATCATCAGTGACCTAAATGTTTAGTCTTTGTCCTTTACATATACCCCAACATCCAACATTAATAGTCACTGTTTCAGTATTTTCAAAAGCCTTTGTTTCCATCTATAACATCTGGTTGTGATATTGTATGGAATTCTTTACAATGATGATGTGCATTGTAATTATGAGAGCCCTAATGAAAGTTTTCACTATTTTTTTCAGGTGAATTTCTTCAGCTTGGCTCAAAAGAAAACGAGAATGAGAGATTTGCACACTACCTCGAAAAAACCTTTAAGAAGACTGCAAGCCTAATAGCCAACAGTTGTAAAGCAGTATGTACGTTCCGTCTCTTCTATTGTTGTGCTCACACAAAGAACATGCTGGTCCTCAAATCCCAAACGTAGTTATTTGTCTCCCATGCAGAAGTGTGGACATTGGAATTAGCAATATTCCAAAGGGCACATCCCATAAGCTGCTTTTTTATGCCACTAATGTTCTGTAGAAGATGCTATTTCATGGTGATTCACCTCTGTCAGGCTTGGGTACGTGTTGACCTCACCTGCTGCTTAAGCTGGAAATGTGCATCTTCCAGTCATTCCTTTGCACTAAGGCCTAATTTGTCTGCCTGTTTTGGGGGCTGGGTCATCCGAAGCGAAGCAAATCAGCCTTCAGCCTTGTCTGTTCATGGAACCCGTTGATGACCTGCTATGGCCTAATCACATACTGTTGATGATATTTAATCTCTTTCATTATGTTTTGCTATAATCAATTAATCATGTCAACCCTGATCTTCTAATTGGATAATGAGAGCATGGTAGACAGGTACTGATTATTGAAGCTGTATAGCCGAATTAAACCTTGGAAGAACCCTTAAGTGGCAATGTCCCTGAAATGTTGGCTACATTTTATAATTATTGTTTGAGATGTGCCAACAATGTGAGAAATCTTCTACTGAAAATATATCAGAGATGATTAACCATTTGAAAAACAGTCTCGTCCCAACCATTAGGTAATTGAAGCCTGAAATTCCATAAAAATCGCCTCTGAGCAAAGGTGCCACCAGCAATCTGCAGGTTCCTGTGTCCTTGGGTGTCACCTGCGACCTATGTCTCATCTGCAGCTGCCTCACTAGGAAGAGAGTCTGTCAGGATAGATTTTCTGAACTTTTATTCTTGCACTGTTGGTCCTGAATTTCATTTTTGTGGTTTTTGCAGAACCTCTTTGGGGTCCCCTAAATGTTTTGTTTTTCCCCGACCTTATTATTTGGCTCTCTGCCCTTTTTCTGTGGTCATAGGAACTTTTAACGTCCTCATGGTGCTGCAACCCCTTGTATGTGGTCCTTGGTAGTCCTAAAGCTCCTGGACCTGGGGGGCTTTTTAAGCACCCTGTTTTTGCCCAAGGGTGATTTATATCACCCTACATTGATTTTGGGAAGTAGGCCTGCTGTCATTTAGTTTTGGCTTTTTTGGGAGGGTATGGGGGGCAAGCCGATTTACTGCATTGGTATCACAATGTATCTTGCAATGCCAGTGCATATTATTTTAGTTCTACCTTCAGCCATTTTGTTTCTTGAGCTCCTTTTGTTAATGGCAACCAACCAGGAGGAAGCCCTAAAATGGCAGCTGTGACACACATTCTCACTTTGAGCACAGTGGTGCAACCTCTGTAGTTGTTTGAACTGGTCTATACTTGTTCCTGGCCCTGTCGAAGCATCATGCTTCCTGTGTAGTTGTTCCTGAGCGTTTGGTGGTTCTTGGGGCCAACCCCATTAGCTGGCCACCAGAACCTTTGTGTGAAACCCCTGTCTGTGATTAGTGGGCTGGCTTAGGCCAACTCCTGTAAGTGGGGGTATATTTAGCGGGGACCCTATTGCTGTCCTCGATTCTGTCAGATCTTTGCGAAGTGTGAAGGCATCATGAGGGAGACGGACTACAGGTTCAAGTTTGGTTCACAAAATACTTTATTTAAAGTAAATCAGGATGGAGTAAGGCCTAACCTGCCCTACGCTAAGGTGGGATTTCCCTACTTAAAGAAAACTAAGGATACTCTGTGTCAGGAAGTCCAAATGAAATGTCTGTCTGTGTCCAAAACCTATACTTACCCTCACAATTAGCTGTATACAGTGTCTAGCAATGTCGGCATCAAACTGAATAAAGTTCAGAGCTTCTTCTGGCTTGTAATCAGCTTCCCTTTACCCAAGCTCGAAATAGTTCACAAGATATTGGTGCTCCCTTTCCCAAGAGTTCAAATCTTCTGGCTTTCTCGAAACAATACAGTTCCTTTGGACTCTTTACGGCTTCTTTAGATATTGGCACTTTTCACAAGTTCTCACAGGCAGGTCAGTATCTTGTTTCAAAAGCACATATAAGGTTGCTGCACAACATAAACTTGTGGATGAATACTTTTAATGGCTTCTCCATACCGGACCCTCGGTCTAGGTGCAGTTGGCAGACCACACAGTCCACCCATTACAGGTCACCCAACCAATACCCTTTCTCGTCTTCTCCTGTCTCTTGCCAATGTTTCCTGATCAGGTGCAGGTCTTTCACATCTTTCGGCTTTGGCCAATACAGGGTTTCTTATACCATACACTTCTGGGTGGTATCTTTTTCTTTTTTTTATTATAATATTTTTTCTGGGTGTTATCTTGACTTTGTCAACACTTGTGTTTCACAAAATACAGTTCATAGTATCCGTTAATTTCACAACCTTTCTGTCGCTCCACTCACAAGTGCTCCAAAGTTGTTTTTGCCTTGCTCGGCATTCAAAAGTGTTTATAATAACTTTCTGTTCGTTGGTTATTCAAAAGCATGCTCAACGGATCTTTGCCTGCCAGCCCGTTGTCTCCAACACTCGCCTGTCGAGCTTACGGCGCTGCAAGGTCTCTGGCAACACAGGTCTCTGCTTTCCCATGCGTTTCCTAGTCTTCCTCTCCCAGTGGCTCGCCCCAGCGATGCTCCACTTGCAGGTCAGGATTCCTGTGTCTCCCTCTCGCAGACTGCTACCGTCTTCCAGCACACCTTGGCTTTGCTTCCTGCTGCATAAACTCTGCATCGGCACACGGGTCTCTAGTGCTCCTCTTGCTACACCGCTGACCTGGAGTTGCTTTCGCGGCTGCTGCCTTGGCTTCCACAGCTGACTCAATTTCTCTCTTGATTCCGGATTTAAAAGTTCCTGCCTTCATGAGTATGTCAAAAAGGCCTAGACAGCTCACCATTAAAGCAGCAGCATTGCTTTACTTGTGTTGTCCTCCTGCTCGCTTCAGTACTTTGTTGGGGTTGATATGGCTCTACATTAATGAAATGAGTATGTGCTGTTCTAGTTATCCTCTTCTTTTACCCAGTAGCATACTGTCACATTCAGCAGATGGTGCACAAGTTTCAGCTTGCCCAGAGTCTCCCAGCGTTAGAGTTCTTGAGATTGCTCGGCCTCATGGCATCCTGCATTCTTCTGGTGCCAGAGGCCAGGTTACGGATGAGATCTTTGCAATGTGCACTCAAGCTCCAGTGGTCTGTCCTCCGGCAGGTTGTCGGACCCTGTTCAGGTGCCGTCCTCGGTCGCCCAGGACCTTCTGTGGTGGGCCGTCGAAGACAATCTGATGAAGGAGGCTCCATTTTGGCTACCCTGGCCGGAGGTGATGATTGTGACGGACGCATCCCTCACGGGATGGGGAGCTCATGCCAACGAGTTGACAGTCAGCGGTCGTTGGTCTCCGTCGGAGTCCAGACTCTATATCAATCTGCTGGAGCTGAGGGCCGTCAGGTTAGCCCTGAAGGCTTTTCTGCTAACTGCAAGGGAAGAATGTCCTGATCCTGACGCACAACACGATGGCCATGCACTACCTCAACAAAAAGGAGGGGGCAGGGTCACTTCCTCTATGCAGGGAGGCGATGCAGCTCTGGTTCTGGGCAATCCAGCAGGAAGTTTCGATCTCGGCAGTTCATCTAGCCGGAGACGAAAACGAGACGGCGGATGCTCTGAGCAGGCAGAGCGCGATCTCTCGCGAGTGGGAGTTGGCTCAGGAGATTCTCCTGGAGATCTTCGCCCTTTGGGGGACCCCTCAAGTGGATCTCTTCGCCTCCAGTGGCAACCGGAAGTGTGAGAGGTTCTGCTTGCGGTAATTTCCTCCAAACGGAGCCTTAGGACACGCATTCGTGGTGGAGTGCTCCTTCCCACTACTGTACGCGTTTCCTCCAGTCCCTGTCATCCCGCAAGTACTGCAGAGGTTACGGAGGTTCAGTTCCCGGATGATCCTCATTGCTCCGGCGTGGGCCCGGAGGACCTGGTACCCGGACCTTCTCGACTTGTCCATCTTCCCTCCACGTCTTCCCTACCGAGACAATCTGCTCTCACGGGAGGGGGGGTTAGGTTCTCCATCCAGAGGTCAGATCCCTCAACCTTCACGCTTAGTTTCTGAAAGGTTGAGGTATAAGGATTGGGACCTCCCTGAAGACGTGATGGAGGTCCGTAACAAAGTCCCTGTACCGTCGCCGTTGGCGTAAGTTCTGCGACTGGTGCAGGGTTAAGAATGTGGATCCTTTTGCATGTGACATTCCCATGGTTGTTTTTTGCTTTTTTTGGCCCACAGGGGCTTGCAAGTGGGTACCGTTAAAATTTACCTGGCGGCGCTGTCTATATTTAAGCACTCATCTGAAAAGTGTTCCTATTTTAAAATTCCTTTAATTTCTCAGTTTCTGAAAGGGCTCACTAATATGTTCCCTCCGTCACCTTTCCAGGTGCCCGGTTGGGATTTGAACCTTGTTCTCAAGTTTCTGATGGGTGCTCCGTTTGAGCCTTTGCATTCATGCCCTTTGATTCTGTTAACTCTTAAAACTGTATTTTTGGTTGCGGTCACTTCTGCTCGCAGAGTGAGTGAGTTACAGACACTTTCAGTTAAGCCACCCTTCATTGTGTTTCATAAGGACAGGGTTGTCCTTAGAGTTTGTCCTTCCTTTCTTCCGAAAGTGGTGTCGGAATTTAATTTAGGCCAGAAGGTTGTTCTTCCGGCGTTTTATCCTCCTCCACATCCTGGTAAGGAAGAGGAGAGGATCCATAGGCTTGATCCTAGGAGAGCGTTAAGCTTTTATATTTCACGCATGTCCCGGGTCAGAGTGGACGATCAACTCTTCATTGGTTACGCTGGAAAGCGTTTGGGTGTGACGAAACAGACTTTGTCTCGCTGGATTATTCTGGCTATTCCTGAGTGTTACCGCTTGGCGGGTAAGGACCCACTGGTCGGCTTGCGGTCCCATTCTACCAGGGGTATGGCTGCCTCTACTGCCCTACAGAGGGGTGTTCCTATTCGTAACATCTGTGATGCAGCCACCTGGGCCTTGGTACATACTTTTGTACGTCACTACTCCCTCGATTACATCTGTGGGCAGGATCTGGCCTTTGGCAAGGCGGTCCTTTACTCCGCAATTTGATTGGGCATTCTACATTTTTGTTTTCTAAATTCTTTTCCCACCTCCTTGCATTGGTACTACTTTGGGAGTCTGTCATAGATATGGAATATGTCGGAGGACCCAATCTCCTCGAAGAACAAGTTACTCTCTTACCTGGTAGCGTTCTTTCGATGGGATGGTCCGACGATGTATTCCATATCGCTCCCTCTCTGCCTTACCCGCTACAGAATTTCTTATGCGATTGCAGCTTACGTTTCCGCAAGGCTTTGTGTGGCAGACTGGCAGAAGACTGGTGCCTCACGTTCTGGGGAAAAAACTACAACTGAGGCTACGGGCGTCGTGCGTCCTACTTATAATCCAGTGATGTCGGCCGTCGGAGGAGGTCCTCGAGGGTGGCGTATCGACGTCATCGATGCAGGACGCAGATGCTGAAGATTTTCCAAAGCAGCACAGCTGTGGTGATTACATGTCATAGATATGGAATACGTCGTCGGACCATCCCATTGAAAGAATGTTACCAGGTAAGAGAGTAACTTGTTCTTCTTTTCTCCAGAGTTTCCGGGATTGGTGTTTACATCCATCTGTCAGCCAGATGGGCTGTGCTTGGTGGGACCTGGCTGTTACCTTTTAACATGGCGAGAGTCATTGCTACAACGTGCTTCTGCTACATCCTGATGCCACGTTTTACCCGAGGCCCGGTATGTCTTAGTTCTGCAGCCTGGAGTCATGGCTGAGTGACCTTGACAGCTCCCCCGATAGGCTGCATTTCTGGATCCGAGTCCAGAGTCGCCATTATTCTGTTCATCAGATCACACTGATGTGTCTTCCTGTGCAGTTCTGACGGTCCGTGAACTGCTCACGCTTCCTCAAGCAGTGTATCGCAGTGCTGACGCCTATTTTCTGTAAACCAACACAGAGAAAATGTTAATCTTGTAAAATCCTGTATGCCATTCCTTGAGAAACCTTTGGAATCTTCACTTGTTGTATTTTAAAAGTGTCAATACTATGGAGATGTTCATTTTACTATACCCAGATGCTGCACATTTCCATTCAGCGTGGCTGGTGGGTAACTCTGGGGTAGCAGTAAAGTGTGGAGATATGTGGCGTCGAGGTAACAAGCCAAGCATTAGTTCACTGGCCAGGTACAGAACTCCCATTTGTTCCAGAAGCTAAAAGAGTTTCCCGAGTTAGTGTTTGTGTGTGCAAGGATTAGTAGTGCTGTAGGGTCACTCTGATTATACTTAAATAACATATTTTGACCTAACCACAGTCCTGCCCATCACAACAGAGGGAGAGATAAGTGAGGAGGAAAATAAAAGGAAATAGAGGGAGGAAAGAAGCATAAGTGAGGTAAGGGGAGAGGTGAAAGGGCACAAGGTAAGTAAGGAAGTGAGAAGTGCAGCAATGGAGGGAGAGAAAACGAGGGGAGGGATAGAAAATTGCAGTAGAAAAAAGGAAAGAAAAATGTCTCCTATATTCCTCCTCCTATTCCATTTGGCCTCTACTTCCTTCCCCTTTTTGTCCTGCCTCTCATTATTTTCAATCCCTTGCTTTACTCTCCTTAGTATCCTTCTTCCTTCCTTGCTTTTCCCATAGTCCCTTTCTTCTTGCCTCAATTTTTTCGGAGGAATAAATTAAAGAAAAGTAATCAGTTTGTCTGTCATCAAGGTTTTTAGGTCATCACCTTCCATATATAACTACTATCATACAGAGTCAAAATATGAATCACCTGGCTAGCTTGTGCCATGTGCCTTTTTCAATCATAAATAATATTCCTGGTGACAATGTCTACTTCTCTGTCTGGTTTCACAATCTTTCCTCTGAAAAAAAGGAAGAGGATAAATGCTAATCAGTATTCTCATCGGAAGTTTCACTGGATAAGAATTTGGTTATCTAATCTGTGTGCTTACCTACTATTGTGTCAAAGTATATTAATTTGTCAATGTGTTTCATTTGTTGTGCAACCAACCCTATTGTACATACATGTCTCAATATCAGAGTCAGAAAAAAAACCTAGACTGTAATTCACCCACTGGACCTTCTGCTGGAACCCCAGCAGAGGAAGGCTACAAGAACAAAACGTTGGAAAATTCAGACTAAGCGGTTACCTCATAAACCTTTGCTGCATGATCAGCAATATTATTCCCTGCAATAACATTTGAAGCGTCAGTATGGTGGCCTCTGCAGTGTAACACAGCCACCTCAAAGGGCAATTGGGGAGTAAAATGCTCCCACTTTAAAAATCTTATCTGGGGCACTAGCAGTAGTCATGAAACCTTGTTTAGCACACAGAGCATAGAAATCATGATGAGCACCAAATACGTAAAATGAATCTGTATCTTTTAAATACAGCAGTCGGAGCACACAATTCAGCTACCTGCAATGATATGCAAGGCTTGTTAACCTGAATTCTGTCCCCCCACACTACAAAAGAAAAACATACATTCACAAAGGTACACTTGGGTCCCTGGCCCAAGCACAGGAACAGTGGATGGCGTATGATCCCCCAGCCTGGTGTTTCTGTAGCAATGGGGACTCCTTGTCGCTTCAATCTTTCTCTCCTCGGCACAGTTCAAGCAAGCACACTCAATGGCTCTTGTCCTCTTTGTAGCTTGGGGACCCATGGCTCTTGTCCCCACTCTGTGTGTTCTCCTTGTGTTCCCTACCAAGAAAACTCCTGTTCTCTCTACCTTGGTAGTTTCTGGTCTTTCTCCTGCCTTGGGATTTTGTTCCTCTCGCCTCACCTTGGGATCTCATACCTCTATTCCTTCCTTGAGGTCTGGTTTCTCTCACCTAACTTGGGGTCTTGTTTCTCTCAACCTTCCCTGGGGTCTGGTTTCTCTCATCCCGCCTTGGAAAGGAGGATTAGGGGGAAGGGAGATGTGGACCTGAGCCTGATCGGTCATAGTCGTTGCTAATAATTTAACTGGCATAAGGGTAAAGTTTGGCAAGGCTGCTGCAAAACCATGTAGCTTCTGCCATATCCTTCATTTTGGAAGGATTGTGTCCTCCCACGTATTCCTCATCTTTGATATTCAAGTCTGCTTGCAGCTTGCTTTGGAATATTTTTTCACAGGGTCGAGCGTCGTGCAGCACTGAATCTTGGTCGTCGACTGTCTCCGTAGCATCCTTCGTGACGTCGACGCTGATATATTTTGGCACGCACGCTGACCGTTGCCTCAGTTCAGTTTTTTCTGCATTGCTGCTTGCTCCGGAGCTACTCGCCTCCGCGATTAAACTACTTTATACTTCGAGAATAGCCTCCACACCGAAGACTGGTTTCAGTCGGTGTTTGGACGGTGGGGCCAAGATATCGATTACAGACCTGCACTGTGTTTGTGGTGCTTGGGATCGGGCCACAAGGTCTGGTTGATCAGGGCGGTGTCGGAGCCGTCCTGTTACTCAATCTCTCGGCGGCTTTCGACACCGTTGATCATTCTACCCTGATTGCCCGTCTATCGGCTGCCAGCCTCTCAGGCCAAGTTCTTAGCTGGTTCTCAGCGTTCCTGGCCGACCGCTCTCAATCGGTGTTTCCACCCCCCCCCCCCCTTTCGTTCTGCTCCTGTCTCTATCAACTGTGGGGTCACCCAAGGCTCTGCACTGTCCCCCATTCTATTCAATGTCTATATTAGGCTCTTGATGGTCCTCTTGTAGTCTCACAGCTTCCGTTTTTATTCCTACGCTGACGACGCCCAGGTTCTGGTTCGCCTGGATTTATCTCAATCGGACACTGCTGCCCCACAGGGGGCTACAAGCTAATTTCAATAGCCTTGATAAAGACGTTAGGGTCGAAACACGTGTCGGCTGACAACAAGGGGACTCAAGAACCCCCCCAATGTACTAGATGTATATTATAACAAAAACTAACCACTTGCACAAATAAAAGCGAAATCAAATCGCAATCAACAACGTGTGAGAGCAATTCTTTGAAATCCATAAGCAAGATAGCCAGGAACAAAAACACGCTCCTCTGAGTGTTCCTCTAAAGGAGTAAATGAAAGGTGGCCACCCCTCGGTGTCTATTGAGACAGTTAGAAAGTCCTGTGCCATGTGACCCCTTCTCGTGCACCTAAAAGCGCGAGAACAGAGGTACCTCGACATAAATCGAAGGAATCTTCCTCGACGCAGAAGGAAAAAGTCGGTGTCTGTTACCTCGAAACATTCACTAACGGCATCGAAGACTTCTTCGAAGGAATCAAAACATTTGTTTGTCACCTGAACCTTCGAGGCATATAATTTCATATAGAGCCTTCGAAGCAACATAAGGTGTCGACACATTCATCGACAGTTTCGAATAAGTCGTCAAAGCCTTTGACCTCATCGGAGCATTCTTCGATCTCGAAGATTGTAAAATCTATTGCGGAGCCTAAATTGTTCCAACCCATTCTAAGACCCGATTTCTTTAGGCAGATTGGCCCTATCTTTGAAGAGGAAGAGAATCGGCCACCTTTTGGGTATGAATATGCAACTCCAAATGTTCCAGAATTCATTTTGGGAAAACTCACCAAAAACACAATTTGGAAATGCCGAGATATCTGGTTATACTGAGCCTTCTAACAGGGTGGTTATTGCTAAAGTAGCTGAATATCTGGGATGGTCCAGACCTGCAGCCACTGTGGAGCTGATGACCTCACTGACATCTTAGACAGTGGGCCAATTACAGAAGCTGTATTACCATTTCATGCAGCCCTAAGAGTAAGGGTAATGGAAAACTGGTTGACTCCAAATTCTATTCCATCTTGTTAATAAGTAATTAACAAAGAAATAAGACTGCTTACGTAGATCCTCCGTTTCTGAACAGACACACAACACCTGAAAGCTTAGTGGTTCAAGCATCAACAGCATCTTAAAAGGCTGCAGCCTATCCTTCTGCTCCAGGCGATAAGGAAGATAGGAGGATTGACTCTTTAGGTAAAAGAGTATTTATTGCAGGAAGTATGGCATTGCAGTCGGCCAATGCTACCAGTGCATTAGCGAAATACACACATACCCTTTGGGGTGTTGCTTCTTTTGCAGCAGAACACGTACCAGAGGTAGAAGAGAGAGAAGGTTTTTTAAGCCTGATACAAGATGGCAAAGATGCCTTGAGGCAATCTATTCAATCTAGTTTAGATACAGTGGACTCGACCAGTACAGCCATGGCTGCCAGCACAGTACTTAGACTTGGTTAAGAAAATCTGGATTTTCGGCAGATGTTCAGGCACGTCTGCTAGACATGCTGTTTGGCAGTACTTCTCTTCTTTGGGAGAAGGCAGTGTAGAAAAACTGCACGCTTAGCAGTGTAGAAAAACTGCAAGCTTCTAGAGCTACAGCTAAATCTTTAGGGGCAGCAATAAGACAACCTCAGTCTACAGATAAGGATGGAGAGGTCGTTCTTTTCGTTTCTATTCCTCCATATCTAGAGGAAGAGGTCCGTGTTCACAAAGAGGTCAAAGAAGACCCTGCCATGGAGGAGGTAGAGGAGGAAGGACTCCCTGTTTTCAGCACCTGCAAAGTTACCCTCAGCTGCAGGTGGAACAGCAATATGACTCTGTCAGTCACAAAACTGTGGTAGGGGGTAGACTGTCTTACCAGAGTTAGCGAAGCATAACTTCGGATGCATGGGTCCTACAAACAGTAGCAGATGGATAAGGCCTACCATTTGTAAAGGCTCACTCCCCGTCTTACACATGCAACTCCAAGTAAATATGAAACACCCCAATGGGGAATGAGACTAAGAGAACAGGTTGCAAGAGTTATTTTTTCTTTATAAAGAATTGCCATCCAGAGAACTCTGCTGCCCCGAGAGCGCTCTGGCAAACGTTACAAAGACATGAACTTATGAATGGACAAAGCTGTCATGATGCCTACCCCCAGGCATCCGGACCAAGTCCATCAGCCCCGGGAGCAGGCATCTAGACATTTAGTAAAACCTCAGCAAAACCGGCTAGGGGCTATCTGGGTTCAGTCCTGGCTCCTTAGGCGCCAGGCTCATAGTAGGAATCAGTCCTGGCACCTAAGGCGCCAGGCTCATAGTCATTACTTACCTCAGGCAGACCATACTGCAAATGACTCCAATCCAACATGAAACCTGAAAGGGACTATTTTTCTACAGGGACTATTTTTTACTCGGGTGTGGTTCTAGGGACTTCTTACCTGGGACTACTTTTGAGGCTATTTAAACCACACCCGACCAGCAACACACGCTTCGCGTTATTCTGCATCCAGCAGCGTAATACTCACCGTGCCTGCAGCCTGCATCCAGTCTTCTGCCACGCCCGCCTCGAATCAGGAGCTCCTAAAACAAAGAGGAAAGAAAGGGACAAGGTTACAAAACGAACTTATTTCTATTCCACACCTGATTCTGGATCCATCTTGTCTCCGGACCTGTAAAGAACATTTCTGCACGCGCCGCACCTCCAGCTGCAGCGCCACGCCATACTCGCCAGTCTTCACAGCATCCTTCGGGTCGGCGCTGCCTCCATCATTTCTTCGCCGAACTTCGGCACCTAGGCGACAAAAGAAAACCACAAGGTGAGCCGAGGGAACCAACAAATATAATTCTTACCACCATAGACTTACCTGATTTACCACCGGAGGCATCCTTTTGTGACTCTCCATATTTTCAGGTGCCGCATCTGTAAAGAGACAAAACAACACGTTTTCCTCGTGCAACATTTACCGGACAGCGCCGGGTAATACAGACTCTTACCTGAGCGCCACCAGCTGCCACAAGAGCATCTTTTCATGAGCCAGCTGCAAGACAAGAAAGGAAGGGGGGAACAAGAGTGAACATCGGACATATTGAACTCTATGAACTTAATACTTACTGGTCCTCACCAGGAACCACAGAGTCAATACTCTCCGGAACTCTCCCGAGCCTTCAAACCAGTGAAGTAACTGGAATCGACGCGCCCCTGCAAATCCACGCAGGATGGAGAGCTCATCTTTCAAGAATGTAAGGTGGGATTGCTTTGGGCATTTCGGAGGTGATTAGTTGGGGAGGACTGTGGCAGTGCCATCACTTAAATTCACAAGTGGCTAAATCCATCTCTCCACTTGCAGGAGAATATTTCTACGGGTTAAGCAGACAAGATTAGGAGGGCAGATCCAGTCAGTCATCGCTGCACTACACATCATGTGGGTGGAGACCGCAGCTGTCCGGGTCCGACCGCTGCCCCTGTGGGAGCCAGGTGAGCGTAATAAAAGCGTCATCACTGACATCACTCTATATGGGACTACAATTGCTTGGGATTGGGTGAATAACATTGACACATATGGAGCTATGGGTGCTGCTTCATCCGGATTGGTTGCTCCGTTGGCAGGAGGGTGAGCATCACATGGTCCGGCTGCCAGTGTCTAGGAGGGGTGAGGTAGGGCAGACACTAACTAAGCTAGCATAAAAAACTTCCATTAGACATGTAATAAACAATGATCATTAGTATATTCTTAAGTAAATCTTTTTTGAACCTATAAATTGCATGCATACAATCAGAACATCACTCATTGGGACTTATATGAAGTACCAGGCTTAGGGGTCTTGGTGAGTGTAATAACATTGATCATGGAGGTGGGCCTGTGCGCATCAAAGCAACTAGGGGGCACGTTGACATTTGTTAGTTCTAGGGTGCAATATATTGTGACAGAGGTCTGGTTTTAGTAGGAGGCACACTGGGCTGGCCCTCACAGCAGGGTCACACTTCTGGTACATCAAGGGAATACCTTAAGGGGCAAAGGGTTACAATGGCAGTAATGTTCCAACAGCAGGGGTAAGAGGGCACAGGCGGGTTTGTGGAGATGGATGATCTACAAGTCATGGTTCGGGCTGGTTCACACACAGGACAGTGATCTCGGAGGAAGAGTGAGATGTTACATTAGTTTATTTGTTTCAATTATTCCCAGGGCATCCGTGAGAAATGGAGCTGTGAAGCTTTCAGACCAAGTGAGAAAAGGTGGGGGCCATGAGTGCGGTGTGCACGGCGCTGCAAAGGGGAGAGAAGCCTTTTCGTATTATCGAAGTGAGGCCTAGTCCAAAGATGGAGTTGAGGGCACAGAAAATGGAAGCCAAGTGTCCCCACAACAGCCCCGCTTATGTTACTGTTAGCACGCAGGCAATGGAGGCGTCCCCCACTATTGTACGAGCAAGTGGTCCACATTGTGCTGAATGTATGAGGGAGGCCTAAACGACCCCTCACTCCCACACACATTCCTGAAAAGACCTCCTGATTGCCCCCCCAAGACCAGAATCAACCTTGGTTCCAGATCCGCTCCTCCAACAGGAGATTTTCACCCTTTTGGAGAAAGGTGCGATAGAATTGGTACCTGTAGCAGAGAGGAACCAAGGTTTGTACGTTCCTTACTTTCTATTCCCAAAGAAGGATGGAGGAGTGCGACCCATTTTGGACTTGAGATGCTTGAACAAGTTCCTCAGGAAGGACACGTTCAAGATGGTAACTCTTTCGCAGATCCTTCAGGCCCTTCAACTCCAGGATTGGTTGTTATTGGACCTCTATGATGCTTACTTTCATGTAGCCGATACATCCGAAGCACAGGGAGTACCTCAGGTTCGTGGTTGGCTGTTCTAATTTTCGGTTTCGAGTTCTGCCATTAGGGCTCACCTCCGCCCGAGGGTTTTCACCAAGCTTATGGCAGTGTGGCAGCAAGTCTTAAGGAGGTGGGGGATTGACATACCACTTCCTGGACGACTGGCTGATCAGAGTTGTTTCACCAGAACAGTGTCTGGATCATCTGTCGGACCTGCCGCCTCCTCCACGAGCTGGGCTTTTCTTGTAACTTTAAGAAGTCCCATTTGACACCCTCTCAGAAGCTTCAATTTATTGGAGCAGTCCTGGATTCAGCCTCGGGAAAAGCTCTGCCACTCTAGTTAAGGGCTCAACATCTTTTGCAGATGGTCCAGAAATTTCAGAGTGCCCAGCGTCTTCCGGCCTGCGACTTCCTAGGGTTGCTCAGCCTCATGGCATCCTGCATTTTTCTGGTGCCAGAAGCCCGTCTGAGAATGAGATCCCTTCAGGTGGGCTCTTAGATCCCAGTGGTCTCAATTCTCCGGCAGAATGACAGACCTTCTTCAGGTCCTAACAAAGGTTGCCCAGGATCTCCTGTGGTGGGTTAGCCGAGAGAATGTGATGAGAGGAGAACTATTTTGGCAACCATGGCTGGAGACGACGGTTATGACAGACGCTTCTTTCACAGGATGCGGAGCGCACATGAGGGAGTTTTAAGTACATGGACACTGGTCTCAGTCGGAGTCAAGACTCCATATCAACCTTTTGGAGCTGAGGCCAATCAGACCAGCGCTGATGGCCTTCCTGTCTTCGATACGGGCGGAAAGTGTCCTGATAATGACGGACAATGAGGTGGCCACGCATTACCTCAACAAGAGAAGGGGCATAGGGTTGCTGCGCCTGTACAGAGAGGCAATGCAGCTCTGGTTCTGGGCACTAAAAGAAGGAATAACTCGTATGGCAATTCATCTAGCCGGAGAAAAGAACACTTCAGTGGACGCTCTGAGCAGGCAGAGCACGATCTCCCATGAGTGGTAACTTGCTCGGGAAGTCCTTCATTAGATCTTCACCCTTTGGGGAACCCTTCAAGTGGATCTGTTCGCGACCAGTGTCAACCGGAAGTTCGAGCTATTCTGCTCCAGAGAATTTCCCCAAAGAAGAGCTCTAGGGGACGCATTTGTAGTGGACTGGGAATTTCCACTCCTGTATGCGTTTCAGCCAGTCCCCGTCATTCCTCCCCTAATACGGAGGTTGAGGAAGTTCGGGAAAACCATGATCCTCATTGCCTCAAATTTGGCCAGGAGAACGTGGTACCCTAACCTTCTGGAAATGGCCACCTGCCCTCCAATTCATCATCTCGCAACCTCAAGACTATCTCCTCCTGGAACATAGCATGCTGCTTAAGGAGAGGGGGGAAAAAAAACAAAGAACTTTGGTAACGGTCAGTGTGCGTGCCAATATACATCAGCGTTGACGCCACAAAGGATGCTACCGAGACGGTCGAGGACCAAGATTGAAAGCAGCATGACGCTCGACCCTATGAAAAAAAAAATTCCAAAGCAAGCTGCAAGCAGACTTGAATATGAAAGATGAGGAATATGTGGGAGGAACATCCAGTCAAAAGAATGTTACCTGGGGTAAGTAACTCGTTCTTCTCTTGTAGTTCCCCTAGTTTACCCTCTAACTCCACTATCTTTTTATTTTTGGCTTTTTGAACATCAGGATATTGAAACAGCATCTATCATTTGTCATTCGAGGGAACCTGTAAGGGGCCATATGAATGGTAATACAGTATCTTTGTGCCTCTGTAAATTCCACTTATTAACCCAAGAGACTTATACGCTCCTCATACAATCCTATTGGTCCATGTCTTAGATTCTGATTTATCAGAGAATAAGTGTGTAGAAAGAGGTTGCTGCAAGGACTTCATGTACAAACTCTCTACCACCCCCATATTCAGATCACGATATCGGGCCATGATGAAAGATGACAAAGTTAAGATTATGTTAGTAGGAAGAGAATGCACAGCCTGCAGACATTGGGAAAGGAAGATTGGAAGGAGACCCCCACCCACTAAAATAACATCCCTGATGGTCACGAAGGGAGGCAGCACTACTACAAGCAAGAACAAGCATGAAAGTGTTTGTACTTAGACACAGTGGTGTCTTCCCTTTTTCACCAGGGGACACACAGTCCCATTCCAAAGCAGATGTCCCTAATAAGCCACAGCAATCGTGTCTCCGACATCATAGTGCTCCATGGCACCATGTTATCCCGTTCGAACAGGTAAACTCCTCTGCCAATTAATTTCCTGGTAACCTGCCACCTCAAAGGAAGGAAGAACTCTGACTCAGTCTGGTGCACCAGTTTGAAATATAGTTCTCGTTTATTCAGCAGAACACAGCTGTGCATATTAGATAAAACATGGGAGTACATTTCCAAAGCATCGTCCGCATTACAGCATATGTTTGATGTTCAATGTCTTAGCGTCACATATATATGTTACAGTTTATGAAAGACTGTGCATATTGTGAAGTCAGGAACGAAACTCGAACACAATTATTTTGGGGAGTTTTCTTAAAGTCCTACTGTAGTAAGACTTTAGTAAGCTATCCCAGTGGTTTGTAGATCCCCCAACTCTTAGTATCAGTCCATTCTAGCTCAGGACCTTGGTAGAGTGGCAGAGCAGTCAGGCGTATCTTAAGAGGAAGATGTGAGCTGTAGGTAAGTACACTGAATCTTAGCTAGACAGGCACAACGAAGAAGCACTTCCACATATAAGTATATATTTATTATATTTACACCAGAATCACTTTAAATAATTTAGACGTTTATGTTACAACACTTAGGAATACTTGATAATACACTTCAAAGGGCACTTTCACTTTTGTGTTTGTCCGCGTTTACATTTGTAGCAACATTAGAAAGGGAAAAGACAATGTTTTTGTATTACCAGTTATTGCACTCTCATGCGGTTTTTAACGTTTTATACGGTAATGCATTTACTCTGCAAACACATATAGTAAAGTCACTTAAAGGGGGGAAAATGGGAAAGGAAGATTGGTTTAGTTTAGTTCAAGGTTCTAGAGACGGTTTCTTCACCTAGTAAGTCTTTCAAGTCCAAAAACATAACCCTAGCTAAGGGCAGTTCGGAGAGGCCTTGAAGTCTTGACAAGCAACAAATTACGAAGAGTTCCTATGGATTTCTTCCAGTTTCTAGTGTTATTGAAGCAGCAAGTTAACAACTAACAAAGGAGACCTTAAAAAGGACTCGAGAAGGGGGCACAAGCAGCGACTTGGGTGTGAGGTAAGAGAGGGTTGCCCTGGACACTTCTACTTGCACTCCAACTCTCTGGAGCGACTTCTTGGAATCAGGTAAGCAATATCTTTTTCCCCACAGCACCTTAGGTTAGAAGAAAATGTTTGTGCTGGATGCTCTTTGATGTTGCAGCTCTGGACCCGACCTCCGGATTCTTTGGTCTGATGACTGAAGGCAGGACAATGGACGGGAACTCTCAGAAGCAGTCTCGAGGGAGGACCTGTGGCACGACTTTCAGCAACTTCTTGGTTCACTCTGTGGTTTTGTCGCCTTTTCTACAGCACCAACGAAAGACACGAATTGCCCGGTCCATCTTCTTTGCTTCCTGCAGTCCCACAATCTGGTGAGGGGGTCTGTGCGAGTCAGATCGGATCTCTGGATTATTCTTGCTGGTTCAGAAAAGATGTGGACGGATTCGGCCTTTCCACGATGTTGCACTCAAAATGGGCTGCAGGTCTCCTGGTATTGAGGTCCCGCTTCTCTGGAAACTCCTAAAACTTTGGAGGATGGCTAGTTTCAAAGTTCGTCTTGGGACTGGTTGTTCCCACCAGCCAAAGGGAAGGAGTCATCTTCATCGGAGCTCATCTGTTGCACAGAAATGGGGTCAGGACAGAAGTGGTCGCTTCACGGTTTTGCAAAGGGTCTGCAGGCATCTCTGATCGTCTTCGGTTACTTCAGCTTCCAGTGGTCGACTTGCTTTTCACTCCGGAAGACTCGCCTTTTATACAGTTCCAGCACACATTCCTCTGCAATCTCTCTAAGCAGTTTACAGAAAGGGGAGTTTGGCTGTCCAATCAGGACAGCGAGGCCCCCTGTGGGAGCTGGACCTATTCAGGCACTCTGGCAGACAAAGAACAGGGAGGTGGAAACCCTCTTCCCCACTTCCTGCCTGCCCAGACACTCTGGAGCCTAGGCAGGGATACTCCAGGGTTCCCACCAAAGGCAAGAGACAAACAATGACCTCCCCCTCCCAGAAGGGTAGAAGAAGGGCCAACAAAGAACAACCACGCTAATAATGGTGAAAAAAGAAGGGAGGCCCTAAGTTCATACTTGGGTGCCCCTATTGTGCACTACCGAGGCTATGGACATAACCTGCAGTATTCAAAATACACAATAGTTGGTAGAACATGTCCACTGCCAGCAGCCCTAACTAGGTGATTGTCTATGTGACTAAAAGGTACAGGAGCGGAGAGAAGGGGAATACCAGGCATCTCTTTGGCACTCCACTGAAGGTGGTGTGTGCCAATCTCTCAGACTATAGATTTTTGGGAGGAGATACAAAGTATCTCTCTATCCTTAAAAACTGTAGGGACTTGAGGATACAGAAAAAGAATTGTAAAGGCGGACCCTAAAGGTCCCCAGCAACAATGCCCATAAGGAGCTGGGTGCTGCAGTAGAAAAAACACAGATGCCTTTAAGAGCTATGGAGCAGACGGACTCCATAGTACAGGTAGCATACAAAGAATAGAGTTCCACAAGAATAAATGAGAGGAAGAAGGCTCCACTCATTCAGGATTGGAAGAAAAAGATTCAGAAGTCCAGCAAAAAGTGCTGGGGTCTCGCTAGGAGAGGGTATGAAGCATAAAAATGATAAATCTCCCTAATACAAGTTAGCCATGTTTTTGGTTAAAGAGTTTTATTGAAAATAGAAGGGTTGGGAAAAGGCCTCTGTGACCCTGTTCCAAGAGGAATTTCTCTCTCTACCGAAACTAAGGAACGGCCTGTGTCAGGATATCAAAATCAAACTGTCCTTGTGTCCAAAAGATCTATTCTGACCCTCGCACTAAGAATACATTGTAACAGTGAAAAGGGAAATGTGTTTAACCTTTTGAATTTCCTACAAACATGGTCATAAAAGAAGTATTTTCAACACAAAAAGTTATTTATATCCGGAGAACCCTTGCTCCACAATGGGGTTCTTTACTTTCATTCTTTACATTGCAAGAGCTCTTGTTCTACAATGGGGTTGCATTCCCCTGGGTTTCTCTTTCTCAAATTCAATTCCTTGTGTCTCATCTTGCCCACAATTCCTCTGTCCCAGACAAAGCTTCCCAGCTTTGTAATTCTTTTGTCTGGGCTAAGCTTTTCTTTATATGGTTAACACAGTCCTGATATTTCTGTACTTAAAGGTTAACACACTTGTCGTTGCCTGGTATACTCTCCTGCCAGACCTTCTCGGATTCACACACTCTTGTTACTTGCCTGGTATACTTTCTTGCCAGGACTTTTGTTCCTTAAACATGTATAACTTGTCTGGTATACTCTCATGCCAGGGCTTGTAGTTCTTTGCACACTTGCATTTGCCTGGTATTTGCCTGCCAGGGCTTCCTATTCTTGCACACTTGCAGTTGCCTGGTATTTTCTCTATCCAAGGCTTCTACCATTCATACATTCACACACTGATAATGATTTTACTTCTCTTTCCCTTCTTATAGTTGGATTCTTCATTTTCTCTTTCTGTGGTTCTTGTTACAGTTATTGGTATCTGGCGCGGTTGCCGATAAGCCCCGGGGTCCCCACTGCCTATGGGCTGACTCACAGGCTCTTGCTGGCGTTCTCAGGCTTGGTTTCCCTTTGTTTCCATTTCCTGTTCGGCTTCTCGTTTCTCATGGCCTCTCCTCCACAAGCCTGCTTTCCCGCTGGCTGCGGTAAGCAAGGGTTTTCCTCTGGCTCCTGGCATCTCGGCAGAACGACCCGCTCTGGCAGTGTCTCCCCTTTTCTCAGCTGGTGAGCCACCAGACTCCTCCACGTTTGCTTCTGCTTTTCCGTTCTCTGAGCCTCGCAGACCGGCGATACGTCTTCTTGCCAACAGTAGTCTCTTTCATCTTGTTGCCATCCTTTAAATTTCCCGGGCACAAGCATTTGCTTGAATTCCTCAAGTACTGGGATGAAGAAGAGGGAAAGAGTAACGCAGAATGGGAGAAACCAGAAGCCCGTGAGCGTTCTAGTCTTTCCCTACATTATCAACCGTCCTATGTATTTTTATCTCTGTAATTAGCAAATAGAGTATTGTTTCCATATGTAATCTTTCGTAGTGCATGTTTTCAATGCATGCATGCTTTAGGTGCCGTTTTTTTATAAAGTACATTTTATGGGGAGTGGGGGTGCAGACTTATTTCAGTTTGCTTCTCACTATTATCCCTCCGAGAGGTCGCCTCCTCCTCCCTGCCGTGTCTTCTGTCCCTCAGCCACCGCTCGCCCAGCTTACTGGGGCTCTGTGCTGCAGGGGTCGGCTGCTTTGTGCTCCTCCTCTGCCTTCTGTGGATGGGGCCTGCCGACAGCAACCACGTGCGCGGGTCATTGGTGTGGGCACACTCCGCCTCTTTCGTTGGTCCCGTCCCCAACCCTCCAGGGCTAGCGCCTCCCTTCGTATTGTATTGATTGTTTATTTGTATAGTGCCTATACACAATGTGTTTCAAAGCGCTTCAAGGAGGGATGGAACATGGGAAAATACAGTTACATTCTTACAGGTCCTTGAAACAAATCAGAATGTGAGAAAAACTATCATATCATGACGGATAGTACAAGTGCATGGAACAATAAGGGGAAGGAAAAAAAAGGAGACAATACTAGCAGTAACATTACTATGCCCGACGACAATTGTTGCAGTGCAAGAGTGACAAGAGGAGGGGGAGGAGGGGAGGTGTGGGGGAGGGGAGGGGAGGGTAGAGGAGAGGAGAGGAACAAAACAAGTGACTATCTTAAGGGTCAACGCCTGGTCAAGGTAGTTCTGGGAGGGAGAGGGAGGAGCAAACGAGGAGGAATAAGGGG
This sequence comes from Ambystoma mexicanum, assembly GCF_040938575.1. NCBI lineage: Eukaryota > Metazoa > Chordata > Amphibia > Caudata > Ambystomatidae > Ambystoma > Ambystoma mexicanum. The sequence goes on along the minus strand of NC_090924.1, from coordinate 877,749,789 downwards.
GGTGGACAGATGAGCTTTGATCAAAGGTCATCGGGCAATGATGAGAGTAAGTGCCAAGATAATTGAAAGGTGAAGTGGGGGAAGGGGAGGGCAAGATAGCTGACAGAAGAGAAAGACACATGGGCCAGAGGGGGCACACGGGGGCCAGTGGGGGCGAACAGAGGGACACGGGGGCAAGTAGGGGCACATAGAGGGACACTGGGCCAGTAGGGGCACATAGAGGGACACTGGGGCCAGTAGGGGCACCCAGAGGGACAGGGGGCCAGTAGGTGCACAACAGAGGGACAGGGGGCCAGTAGGGGCACAACAGAGGGACACAGGGGGCTTGGAAGGCACAGACACGGGGAGCATTGGGGGCACACAGACACTCACGGGGAGCATTGGGGGCACACAGACACTCACGGGGTGCTTTGGGGGACACAGACACTCACGGGGTGCATTGGGGGGACAAACACTCACGGGGTGCATTGGGGGGACACACACTCACGGGGTGCATTGGGGGGGACACACACTCACGGGGTGCATTGGGGGGACACACACTCACGGGGAGCATTGAGGGGGACAGACACTTTGGGGACAAACACTCAAGGGGACAAACACTCAAGGGGTGCATTGGAGAGGGCAAACACTCACGGGTTGCATTGGAGGGACACACACTCACGGGGTGCATTGGAGGGAGGCAAACACTCACTGGGTGCATTGGAGACATGGGGTGCATTGGGGGACAGACTCAAGGGGTGCATTGGGGGAGACACAGGGTGCATTGGAGGGACACAGACACTCACGGGGTGCATAGGGGGAGACAGACACTCACGGGGTGCATGGGGTGAATTGGGGGAGACACTCACAGGGTGCATTTGGGGAGGTTACAGACACTCCCAGGGTGCATTGGGGCGGACACTTAGGGTAGGGGGGGCACAGACACTCACGGGGTGCATTGGGACCGGCACCAGTCTCCAGCAGTCTCTGGACACTCCAGGGCACCTCTGCACTTCGCTCGCAGATGCCAACTTGCTGCTTGTGTCCTGCAGTGTGGGCGGGACGAACCGACTCTCGCCCCATGCCGTAGTCGGTTCCTCAGGTGGTGCGGACCTCCCAGCACGCATTATCAGGCGGCTGCCATGTTGAGGGCTGACTGTTGGGGAACGAGCCCGATCTTCACTCACGGATTCCTTTGGTTGTGGGTGCCGGTTTCCACTACAGGGAATTGATAGTTGTGCATTCTGCAGCTATTTAGTGCTGCCCCATGCTCGGTACCATGGGTTTAGACCCATGTAGATCCTTTTACAACTCGTAGCCCGCGTGAAGCTCTCAAAGAAGCGTCCGTATAGCCAGCGCTCCAAGCCTCCCCCCCACCCCCACTTTTTTTCTTTTCTTGAGAACTATCCCACACCCTGTTTTTGTATTAGTTATAAGGTTTGGCAATAGGTTTCTTAATATAGGCCCTTTTATTTGACACAACGCCACTGGGACTGCCTTATTTTTCATTTGATGGTCGACGCTTGATTCCATCTTAGATTTAGGTTTAGAAGAGGCGTTTTTCCAACCTGCATGCAGAATTCATTGATCAATAAACTTCCTTGAACTGTGATCACTTGTCTGTCTTACTTGTTGTCACCATGAGTTCCTCACACACGAGACCGAATCAAAGGCCTTTTTTATGTTGTGTGGCTGCCACAACTTGGGCTCTCCGATCTATCTGAGTGAGAATATTGAAAAGATGGCGTAAATTGAGCACTGTGGAACTGCCAAGTATAAAACCTGATTCGTCTGGGTGAATTATGTGAGGCATGTATCGTGTCAAGCGAGTGGCCAGAATTTTAGCGATTATCTTAACATCCGAGTTTATCAATGAGTGGGGGCGGTAAGAGCCGCAGTTTTCGGTGTGTTTTTGGGCTTTAGCAGCACCATGAGGACAGCTTCCCTCATGGTGGTAGGAAGCGTTTGCAACTCAAGGGCCTCAACCCACACCTGTGAATATAGGGAACCAGGGAAGACTTAAAATGCTTAGAATATTCGGCAACCAAGCCGTCTGATCCAGGAGCTTTACCACTAGGTAAAGCATCAATAGCTCGAGCAATGTCGTCAAGAGAGATGGGAAAATCTAGTTGAGCTCTGGCCTCTACTGATAACTTTGTGACTGCTAAATGTGTCTAATGCTTCATTAACCTGTGAGAGCGTGGCAGAGGGGGAATGAGTTGACTGCTGCTGTTCCATGCAAAGGAGGTTGTCCTCACTACTCTTAATGTCTTGTCTAATAGTTTTGAGGACCCCAAACTCAGTGGACATCTCAATGCCACAGATATAGTTGCTGTAAGACTCCCAAAGCGTACCAAATCGAGGACACTGACCCTTCATTTGTCTCAAAGTATAGCTTTACTTGGTCACTGAGATTAGTTTCAAAAGCAGCATCTAACAATGCTTGAGATTTGAAATGCCAATTAGTACAGGGAGCTCATCAAGCTGAAGAGTAAGTAGAACAGGGGAATGGTCGGTGTATGTTCTGGGCAATATGTCCATTCTGGGGACACCACTAAGCATGACATCTGAAACAAGCCCACAAGGCTATACGGGAAAAATAATTGTGCACAGAGTAAAAGGAGTATGCACGATCGCATGGATTAAGAGCCCTCCACACATCTACCATGCACAGCTCAACCATTCGAATGGATTGTGTCCTCCCACGTATTCCTCATGTTATGATATTCGTATCCTGCCAGATTTGCTGCTTCGGAAAAAATGTTCTCGGCAGTGCGTGCTGTGCACGAGGTCGTGGCATCGATGACCCTCGACGGGCTCCGCACCGTGTTGATGTCGCCATCAGTATAAGTAGCTCGTGCTGCGCCCGTTGGCTTCAGTTCTGTTTTTCCGTTTGCTTCGCTCTCGAACGGCGCGCGTTGAAAATTTTCTTCAGAAAATGCCGTCTTTCTTCTTCCACCCCTTCTACTCCCAAGACTGGGTTAAAAAAATGTATAGACTGCGGATCGTAGATGTCGATTACAGATCCTCACCCCGCGTTTGTCTTTGGTGCCTAGGTTCAGACCATCGAACCAGCGACTGTGGTTCCTGTCAGTCGATGATGGAGAAGGCCCTCCGTGAGAGGAAAGGTAAACTGGCGGTGGGGCGGGAAGCTTCCAAGGCCACCTCGAAGGCCTTGTCAAAAAAACATAGGAAATCAAGGGATTCGAAAGAATCGGATCGCCGTAAACATTCCAAGAGGTCTCGATCACGCAATAGATCGAGACACTCTTCATCTTTAAAGAAGGTTAAGAGGAGACATAGATCTCCCTCCTCTTCCTCTGATACGTCTACCAAATTGGTACGATGCCCGAGTAAGTCGGATTCCCTAAGAAAATTGGATGAATTTAGAAGGAAGATGAAGGTCTTTGAGAATGCGGCCTTGACCAAAGAAGCCTCAAAAGAGCCAGACCCCGGTCGCTCCGTTGGACGACAGGGAAGTCAGGAACTACTGTGGAAAAATCCAGTAGTAAAGGCGAACCTCGAAAGTCTCGAGTCGACGTCAAATCGTCGAAGATTCATCGAGAATCGAGTGTTTCCCCGACACCGACTAAAAAACATAAGTCGTTGAAGCCCTCGACCACTTCGCAGACGGCTTCGACATCGAAGCCAAAGGTGTTTTCAACACCTTTGTTGAAGACGTCATAGGTGTCTTCGAAGACTCCTTCGATACCATCGACCCAAACTCAAGTACAGGAAAGGAGATTACCTCCTTTACTTAAGTCAGACTTCTTTAAGTCTATGTATTCTATATTTGAAGGAAGTGTCTCTGAAGAAGAAGTTTCTCCTTTTGGAGTAGAATATGGTACCAAAGAGGTCCCAAAAGAATTAATCGATCCAGAATCGAAAATGAGAGACCTGTGTGACACTCTTCACTCTGCTAGTGGCATTGATACGTCACCTGAGCTAGAGTTTACAAAACCTGACCCTGCAGAACATGCAGATTCAGGGTACAGGACTCTAATGAATAGGGTTGTTGAATACATGGGCTGGGGTAGAGCCTCACCCACGTTTGATCAGGATTATATGACACTATATATTTGACCAGGGCCCCCAGAAGGACCCAGTTCTCCCCTTCCATAGGGCACTTCAGAGAATGGCAGAAAAAAAACTGGAAAGTTCCTGATACAATTGCTGCAGTCAACAGTAATTTTCCAAAGAAGTGTAGAACTTCTAGTTCTGACCCAGATTATTTAAGTAGGCATCCCACTCCAGAAAGTCTGGTTATTCAGGCTGCAACTTCATCAAGACAAACAGCCTATTAATCTATCCCCCCGGATAGAGAGGATAAGAAGGTGGATGCTTTGGCCCATAAAGTCTTTACCTCGGGTAGCATGGCTCTCAAGTCAACTGTCACCTGTACCCTGGCCAGGTTCACCCATACCCTGTGGGACTGCATTTCAGCAGCGGCTAAACATATTCCGGAAGGCGAGGAAAGGGAAGGCTTCCTGAATATTGTCAAAGACGGAAAAAAGGCAATGGGGGAATGTCTCCAGTCTGGACTGGATACTGCTGATAGAATCAGCAGATCCATGGCTGCAAGCACAGTGTTACGCAGATTTGCGTGGTTGAGGAAGTCGGGGATTGCACCAGACGTGCCGGCCAGGCTACTACTCATGCCCTTTGATGGCTTGAGGCTGTTTGGTAGTAAAGCTGATGAAAGCTTAGAAAAACTACAGACCTCAAAAGCAGCGGCTAAATCTCTTAGCGCCCCCATGCGACAGCCTCAGAAACTTTATTCGGGCTCATCTTCCTGGAGAGGTTGTTCTTTTCGGTACTACTCCTCTTTTGGTAGAGGAAGAGGACAGGCCATTCAAAGAGGCAAGGGAAATGTCGCTCGTGGTGGACGAGGAAAAAGTGCAAAACTAGCCTCAGGAACGGCATCTTTGCCCTCAGCCGCTCCTGCAGCCGCCTCCAAATCACTCTGAGGCCTTATCACACAAAACCCTGGTGGGAGGCAGAATCTCTCAGGATCTGAAAGAATGGCGGGGCATTACTTCAGATGCTTGGGCACTGGAGACAGTAGCTCAAGGTTACTGCCTTCCCTTCCTAAAAAGGCCTCAGGACCATCCACTGGGAACCAACTCCGTCAAAATTCCAGATCTGCTCCTGTTGCAGGAAATTTTAACCCTGCTAGAGAAAGGTGCAATAGAACATGTACTTGTAGTGGAGAGGAACAAGGGTTGGCACTCCCCTTACTTTCTCATTCCAAAGGAGGACGGAGGATTGAGACCCATCTTGGACTTAAGAAACTTGAACAAGTTCCTCAGGAAGGACAAGTTCAAGATGGTAACCCTTTCTCCGATCCTTCAGGCTCTCCAACTCCAAGACTGGTTGGTATCATTGGACCTTCAGGATGCTTACTTTCATGTGCCAATCCATCCCAAGCACAGAAAGTACCTGAGATTCGCGGTTGGCGGCTCTCACTATGTTTTGAGTTCTGCCATTCGGGCTAACCTCCGCCCGAGGGTTATCGCCAAACTGATGGCGGTTGTGGCAGCAAGTCTCAGGAGAGGGGGGATTCACGTCTACTCCTACCTGGACGATTGGTTGATCAGAGCGCGTTCTCCCGAACAAGCTCAGGAACATCTGTCGATCACCTGTCACTTCATTCACAAACTGGGCTTCTCCCTCAATTTGAAGAAGTCTCACATGATGCCATCCCAAGAGCTCCAGTTTATCGGAGCAGTCTTGGATACTTCCTCGGGCAAAGCCTCGCCTCCCGAGGTGAGAGCTTTCCACATACTATAGATGGTAACAAAGTTCCAGAATGGACAACATCTACCGGCTTTCAATTTTCCGAGGTTGCTTGGCCTCATGGCATCCTGCATTTTTCTGGTGCCACAGGCTCGACTGAGGATGAGAACTCTTCAATGGGCCCTCAGAACTCAGTGGTCCCTGTTCTCGGGGAGTATGTCGGATCTTCTGCAAGTCCCGAGCGCAGTTGCTCAGGATCTACTATGGTGGGATTGCAACGGCAATATCCTCCAGGAGAATCTTTTTGGCAACCATGGCCAGAGATCACAGTAGTGACGGATGCCTCACTCACGGGTTGGGGAGCCCACACCAACGAGCTGACAATCAGCGGTCGTTGGTCTCCATCGATGTCCAAAACTACACATTAACCTGTTGGAGCTGAGGACAATCAGACTAGTGCTGAAGGCCTTCCTGCCCTCTGTACAGGGAAAGAATGTCTTGATAATGACTGACAACACGGTGGTCATGTCCTACCTAAACAAGAGAGGAGGCGTAGGATCACTACCACTATGCAGAGAGGCAATGCAGCTCTGGTTCTGGGCAATAAGAGAGGTAATCTCTCTATCGGCACTTCACCTAGCCGGAGAGCAGAACACAGCGGCAGACGATCTGAGCAGGCAGAGTACAGTCTCCCACGAGTGGGAGTTAGCTCAGGAAGTCCTTCTGGAGATCTTTCCCCTTTGGGAAACCCCTCAAGTGGATCTGTTCGCGACCGCGGTCAACCGGAAGTGCGAACAGTTGTGTTCAAGGGAATTTCCCCCAAGAGGAGCTCTAGGAGATGTGTTTGTGGTAGACTGGAAGTTTCCACTTCTGTACGCGTTTCCTCCAGTCCCCGTGATTCCTCAAGTAATCAGGAGGTTGAGAAAGTTCAGGAAAACCATGATCCTAATTGCCCCAGATTGGGCCAGGAGGACGTGGTACCCGGACCTTCTGGACATGTCCATCTGCCCTCCAATACGTCTTCCGCAAAGAGAGGATCTTCTCTCGCAAGAGGAAGGTCGGGTTCTCCATCCAGAGGTCAAAACACTCAACCTTCATGCATGGTTTCTGAAAGGTTGAGATACAAGGATTGGGATCTTACGGATGACGTAATGGAGATCTTGCTTTCGGCCAGAAGGCCAGCAACAAAATCTTTGTACCAGTGTTGTTGGAACAAGTTCAGTAACTGGTGCAAAGATAAGGATGTGGATCCTTTTCAATGTGGCACCCCAATGGTGCTATCTTTCCTATTGCATCTAGCCAATCTGGAGCTCCAGATTGGGACAATTATAGGATATCTAGCTGCGCTGTCCATTTTCAAGCGCTCCTCGGAAGAGGTTTCCTACTTCAAAATTCCATTAATAATTCAATTCCTGAAGGGGCTTACTAATGTGTACCCTCCAGTCCCCTTTCATGTCCCAACTTTGGATTTAAATCTGGTACTTAAGTTTCTAACTTGTATACCTTTTGAGCCTCTGCACTCCTGTCCTTTGAGGCTTCTAACATTAAAAACTGTCCTTCTTGTGGCCTTAACATCAGCCCGCAGTGTTAGTGAACTACAGGCTCTCCCATGTAAACCTCCATATACTACTTTTTACAAGGACAAAGTGGTTCTTAAGGTTAACCCCTCTTTCTTACCAAAAGTAGTTTCTGCCTTCCACTTGTCACCAAAAATCATATTACCAACATTCTACCCTCCTCCTCGTTTGGGCAAAGAAGGAGAGACTGCATAGACTGGACCCAAAAAGGGCTCTCAGTTTTTACCTTTCAAGAATGTCAAAATTGCGTCAAGATGACCAACTTTTTGTAGGTTATACAGGCCATGAATTGGGATTAGCGGTGACAAAACAGACTATATCCCGCTGGATCATTCTGCCTATAATTGAGTGCTACAGATTGGCAGGAAAGGACCCACCGGATGGGCTTTGAGCCCATTCCACTAGGGGGGTGGCTACTTATGCGGCTCTGAAGAGGGGAGTCCCTGCAGAAGATATTTGTTCAGCTGCAACATGGACATCAATGCATACCTTCATCAAGCATTATTGCTTAGATGCCTCTTCTTCCAATGAAGGTTTTTTTGCCAAGGCAGTACTTCATTCCGTACATGAGAAAAATAATTAGTAATCCCACCTCCAAAATTGTCACTGCTATGGGAGTCTATCATAAAATGAGGAATATGTGGGAGGACACAATCCATTCGAACAAGTTACTTACCAACTGTAACGTTCTTTCGACTGGATGTACCTCCCACATATTCCTCATTGCCCCTCCCATCCTACCCCGCAGTACAGTTTACGTAAATTACACTCTCCTCTCACAAAGGGTCTATCAGTCATGGGGTACGCTTTGGTGTTCCTCGAATATTTCCTTAAAAACAGAACTGAAGCCAGCGGGCGCGACACAAGCTACTTATGCTAATGGTGACGTTGACACAGTACGGAGCCCGTCGAGGGACATCGACGCCACAAACTCGTGCACAGCGCCCTCTGGCGAGAAAAAAAATTCTGAAGCAGTAAAGCTGGCAGGATACGAATATCATGAGGAATACGTGGGAGAAACATCCAGTCGAAAGAACGTTACAGTTGGTAAGTAACTTGTTCTTCTGTTGCATACAATTTGAGCAGCCTTCGTAAGTGTCTTGCAGCTCGGACCAGACCTGTCCAAATCTTCATTCAAAATGGTATTAAATCACCACCCCACAGTATAGGTATCTAGGGATAGAGAGCTAGCATATCCTTGATTTCAGTGTAGAAAGAAGGGTCATCCACATTAGGACCATACACATTCAACACGATCATCTCCCTCCTGGCCAGCACCCCATGGACCACGACCTACCACTCCACAGGGTCTGTGTAAACCTTTCTATGCTTCAATGGTATAGAGCTGTAAAGCAGGATTATCACTCATTACACTGTGTGGAATATGTGGTGTAAAACCTATTTTTAGCCCCGTTTTTAGCAAACCCGTCACATCCCGTGGCTATGGCATGGGTTTCTTGTAAAAAACAAAAGCTTGGCCTTGTGACGGTCAGTGTGGATCATGAGCTCACACATTTTAACAGGATTGCCAAGCCTGCGCACATTCCATCTCAAGCACGTGAGCTCACCCATCCCTGCCATGCAAACCATACATTCTCACCTGTCGAGAAAACACCATTAAAGAAGCACATCTAAAATGTTTCTCCTCAAACATTGTCTACAAATCAATAGAACTTCTACAGCAGAACAGAGTGCATTTTCAACCCACTCCTCACCCCCCCCTATCAGGAAGATGTATCCCCCAAAATAGTAATTGCAACAAACTTTGCAACATTGCATGGGGAGGCTGGCGCATGGCTCTACAACAACCATTGAAATATGTAGTCTTAAACATCGATATTTCTCTTGATGTGCAATGAAGGAAATGAGGCGCAATGGAAAACACTGAAAATGATCCCACCACATCCACCCTTCGATGTCGTTTACAATAAGACAGAGCCCAATCATCAGAAAAGACTAGCAGAAATGGGAGTCTAAACATATTGTGACTGAGATTTGAGGCAAAAAGAAGAGCGTCACAACCCAAGTGGGGCGTTCATCCTGAAATGTCATGGCCTGCTCAGGAAGTGTAAAGAAGTATGTCTTGCTGCTACTTTCAGTATGCATCTTGACTGTGTATAGAATTGTGTATGTCATGCCCTGCTCGCCTGGCCTCCTTCTCACTGTCAAACGATTTCCTTTCCTGCTGCACAGCTACAGAGAAGTCTGGGTAAGTATGCAACTTACAGGAGCCTAAGAAAAGCTCCCCCTTTTCACAGGCAGCACGCAGCATAGCATCCCTGTCCCAGTAGTTTAATAACCAGACAATTATCGGACGAGCTGGTGCACCAGGTTTCGGTTTTGGCACAAAGGATTGGTGGGCTTGCTTCACTGAAAACTGCAGTGACAGTTTAGGATTGTTGAGCAGGGTCAGGATGGTGTGTTCCACGAAATGCTCCATGGAGCCGTCAAGGTTGTTCTCCGGGACCCTGATGATCCGGATATTGTTACGGCACGATCTGGAGTCGAGTTAGTAATTCTTTATAGTAACCGTTAGGACTTGCTTAGTCAATGAGGCGACATCGGCTTTCAACAAGGAGACGTCCTCTTTCCACTGCTCCCACTGTGGTTTCTGCCTCAGTCGATTGTAGGTCAGTTTTCTCCAGGCGTGACTTGATGGCGCTAACAGTGCCATTAATGTTATCCAGCTCAGTATGGATAGCAGAGAATCCCTCCTGCATGTAAGCCAAGCCATCATGTGTTGAGTTTCTGTGGGTTCACTTAACTCCATGGCTTCTTCCAACAACGTAGTGCTGCATGCAATTTCAGGCGTCTTCAGGTTGTTCTTGGCGTACATGTTCATGGAGCTTACTTTCGTCCCAGGCCCTTTTGTCCTCTCTAGCCATTGAGCACACAGGTCTAAAGCAGCTGACTCCCCCCCCCCCCTTTGGGAAAGCACCACCTCCACCACAAAGGGAGCTAGGGGACAGTAGTTCGAGGGAGCGGGGCCTAGCAGCGCCGGCGTCAGTAGAAAAAGGCAGATCGATAGTGAAGACAGAAATGTATACAGTTCACCAACATGCGAGCCAGCCGCAGGGAGTATAGTTCATGTGCAGCCAGCGGACATGCAAAGCTCTTCCATCAAGTGCAGGGTGACCTGGGTCAAGTCTCAGAAGGCACTTCACTGGGTGAATTCACAATAATCAGTAAGGGCACTATGCAGCACCCACAACGCGGGGAGACACCATATATCTACCAGCAATAGAGGGCAATCAACGTGGGGACAAATGCATTCAAGGGCTCACAGTGCAGATCTTGTATTGAGCCCTTAAATGAAACAGACGAGCAGCAGCACACCCTCATGGGCTCCAGAAGTGTGATCCCCAAACTGAAAGAAATTGCACATGTAGGAGCCCTATTTGTGGCCATTGGGGGAAATCCTCTGTCAGATGAGGGGGTGCTGGAATGCACTGTTACTTCGGACCCTGTGTGGGTGTATTCTTGCTCAATCAGGGAACCAGGCAGTCAAGGGAGATTTCAGGCATGGCACAGTGCTCCATCAGCATGGTTCGCCGAAAAAAACTAGGCTGTGTGTTGTGGGCCCGCACCACAACCAGTGTTCACCGGTCACGCTGCCTGAGGAGTGGTGGATCCCGGAGGTGGATGAGGCACAGAAGATCAAAGGGGGTGATGATGCCGCTTGCACCATGCAAGGCGCAGCGCTATGGAGGCAGCCCGGTCCCCCCGCAAAGCCGTTTCCTTGGTCGCCCGCTCAGCAGCCCCCACTGCGAAGGTCCAGCAGCGGGCGTAGTATTGCGGCAAGCTGCCTCGCTTGAAAAAGAGGGTCGGCAAGTGTCCCCTGTGCCCCGCTGCCACAGTCGCACAAATCTCTTCCATGCTCCGGTCCAGCGAGGCCAAAGCGTGCAAGGCTAGTCCCCCTTGGGATGCTCACACAGCATCCGCCATTTTTATGCACTGTGGCACGCCAGAGCCTGAGACGCCTAAATTGGGCTGGAGATGCAGTTGTGCTGGTTCCTGAGTGACGCAGGTAAGTGCCAACACTGTCAGGTACCCAAATTTGTGTAAGGGCATTGGATGGGCCAGGTTCAGAAGCAAGTAGTGACCTTTAAGAACACCGGGTAGCTGGAGCTCTAAAGCGAAACAGCCATCTTGGTTTGTGTGCAACAGCGCCCCCCCCCCATATTGAAGCACTTTTAACATAAGTGTTTCCCATCCTCCATTATGCACACATTACTTAACTATTTTATTTATTACATAATTTCTTTGTTTTATGTATGTACTCCATTGAATCTAAAAGGATTGCCTATTTAAACATAAGCTTATATTGTATGATTAAAAGTGTAAAAGATGGAGTGAGAAAAAACAAGATCTTGCACTTGATGCTCAGTTGGCTTTCCTCTTGCTGGTAACCTGATTTGTGTTTTGTTTTAGCTCCATGTGTTTATTCTCCTTTCCCACGAGAGGTCTTTTCGTGCCAAGGACGAGTATGCTCATCCTTTTTGCATAGACTTGCATAATAGCCTGGCACTTAAGGAGTTTTAACCACACGTTTTCTGTTGGGTTAAATTGACTCATTTTAATCATGTGATGTTGGGGCTCTTTTTAATTTCTTTACTGCAGATGATATGGCTGCCCAGTTCCTGTTTTAGTCCTATAAATCATCAGGACATGGATGGGCATGTCCTTGCCATAGCCACTAGAATTGTGGTTATAAAAATAGGGAGCAAATACAGAGAGCAATATTGTGGTTAAAAGTACAGGACTTGCTGGTTCTCAAATCAGATTGATTGATCAGGCATTGCAGTTATAAGTCGAAAGGAGCTGAGAGCCATTTGGCTCCTGCTTGTAGCTTGGAAGAGCCTGCTTAGCTTAACGGACTACTACCCGGATTTACTTTTGATTCTAAGACATGTGATGCCATACATACATGTAACATTACCCACCTGTGTTGGCTATTTGCGATCTACATAAACATGCATTTCTAATTGTGATGTGTTTTAAACATTGTCAATGTATGCAGTGCATTTACAAGTGTGTGCTTTTTGGAATTACAATACTAGAGTCAGGTGGTGAACATATACATTACAGTGAGTAGACAGTCATAATAACTTTGTATTTACTCTGCATTGTTTAAAGAACTGGATTTTAATTTTTTCCTTCATTTTAGCATTACTACATTCGGGGCCCTGTTCTATTGTATTAAAAGATGTAATATGCCAGTACTTGAATCTCATTCTACATTTAGATTGGCTCCATACGGTTTACAATACTAGCTCCATGTGCTCTAGCAGTAGCTCCTGCTGACAGTGTGATCACTTATACCTAGGAGCTCCTGATTTCCCACTCTTTGTTTTGATCCCTGAAGTAGGGTTAAGTAAATGTTATTTAAATAGTTTCAATAATTGAACGAGATGCCTATTGGATATGGCCCACCATACATTCACTAGAAAAGTTTAAAACAAAAAAGTAAGCCTTTCATTCTATACAACTTAAATATTTTTATTGCAGGTCTCAATTTTGGGCTGTCCTGATCCAAAGGTTCATGAGATTGCATACCAGTACGGAAAAAATATTGGCATAGCTTTTCAGGTATTGTATGCTGACTGTTTTTGGGGGAGCGATTGCACCATTTTCACTTTCATATTTCTGTTATGTAACTTGTATCTACCCTCTCAGACTGATGAGCAGAAATGTGGGGCCAGGGATGGCTGAAGGTGGGAATTGCTGATGTTAGGACAGATCACCAACTAAAAGAATGTTCTATGCCGCATAGAAGTTAATTGTGTTTCTGCTTTTTAAAAAATATTTGTTAAACATTTTAATGTAACTTAGACATACATCTGTGTCAGCATGATAATGAACAAAAAACTGAAGTCTGCACGTTCCACCCCCTAGATCCCCCTCCCTCGTTCCCTCATCCCCACCCCCCATGCCAGCCTAAGTCACCTGTCTAACCTGGCGCCAGCTTATTTCGGTTAGGTGTATGGTATATTATGCTTGACTTTACTACCATGGCGTCATCAGCCGGGTCTGCTGCTCAATTCAGGGCTTCCATGTTCTGAGGCAAACAGTTGTTGGAGCAATGATCTACATGAGTACAGATCCGAACGGGCTGCTTCTTGCCACACAGAGATCTCTGCCAACGTCCACTTAAGGAGGTACATCCACCACAGCTGTGATGCTGGGGTCTTGTGTGCCTTCCAGCTCATTGCTAACCTGCACTTAGCCAGCACATACGCCAAGTCTCTCAGTTTACTGATGTGTTTCACCTGTCTAGGTTGTGGGAAGACACCTAGCAGGCAAGCAATAAGGGATTGTATGTCTAGAGTTATCGCTGCTCTGGCTAGCATTTGTGCAATTTCTCCCCACAGGTGTTGAATCTTATTACAGGCCCAGAACTTATGTACCATGTCCGCCTCAGCGAGCATGCATTTTGGACAATTCTGTTCTGGTGTCCTGCTGAATCGTGCAGCTCTTCGTGGGGTTAGATACTCTCTGTGGGTCACATACAATGTATTAAATGTAGTCTTGCTTTTCTAGACACTTTTTTGTGATACGCCCGCACTCGCTCCCACACCCCAAAGCTGATTGGCACCTGCAGGTCTGCTTCTCGTTTGATGCGAGTCTTCTGCATTGTATCCCCTTGTTGGGTTGTCATTAGCCTTGACACTTCATGGCCTCCTTTGGTGGTGTCGTAAAGTGTTTTGATTTTTATATTCAGACTCCACCTGCTGTGCGTGTTTATGCCTGCTTCCTTGTACTCTGTTCCGAGGTATGCCGCCAAGAGTTCCAGGGCCAATATAAACAACATTGGGGACCATGGGCACCCTTGTCTCGTGCCCTTTTCTAGTACCCACTGTTCTGAGATCTGGTTTCCTGTCTTGACCCTCGAGACCGGCTTGTTGTACAGTAGCCGTGCCCATTTAATATAGGTGGATCCCAATCCGAACCTTTTCTAGTGTGGCTAACAGCCATGGCCATCTTACAGAGTCTTACGCCTTCACCGCGTCTAGGGTGGCCACTGCATATTGTTCTGTGCTATCTCTAGTATGGTCTATGAGGCGGTGTAGACTTTGCCAAACCTGGCATGTATCCAGTCTGGTCTGGGTGTATGAGCTCGGCTATCACCGTTTTAAGCCTGTTGGCTAGCAGGGCAGTCAATATTTTCCCATCCTGATTAACAACAGTGGCCTATACGATCCACACTCTGTGTCTGGCTTATTGGGTTTAAGTAGGGGTATGATGATGGATTCCCTTAATGACAGTGTGAGGACCTCAGTTTCAAACACCTCGTTAAGCATTGCTAGTAATGTGATCTCTGTGATGAACTCTTTATAGAATTTGCTCTGCAATCCGTCCGATCCTGGTGTCATGCCGGATGGTAACACTTTTATGGTGGCCGTCAGTTCCTCTAAAGTTATAGGAGCTTCTAGCACTCTGCTGCAGTGGGGTCTAGTCTCGGAAGCTCTATTAGTTCTAGTGCCTCGTTTATCTCAGAGGGATCTAACCCAGATGTATCTGTATACACATTTTTGTAATACTCAAAGAATCTCTTGTTAATCCCTTCTTGTGTCATGCACAGTTCACCATCTGCACCAGTAATTGATCGTATAATGTCTCGCTTGGAGTCACTTTTACAGAACTAGGCAAGTAGTCGCCCCGGCTTGTCGCCCTCCGCATGCTGCTTCTCTACATATTTTCCATAGTTTAGTACCACCAGCCTATGCCAATGTTTTGGGCATTCTTGCTTCAGCCTTCTTGGGCTTGATCTCTAGTCATACCTTCCGTGCAATTAAGTCTTTATAGTTCGGCTTCATTTCTGTCTAAGTATCCTTCAATTGTGGCCCGGATCCCTCTTACTTTGGCGATTGCTAGTCCCCTTCTAACCACCTTAAAAGCCTCCCATAGTGTCCCTGCTGAAATAACACTTCCTGTATTATGTTCGAAGTAGTCCCTAAGGCCCGAACTAAGGTTTTATCGAAATGCTCCATGCCTCAAAGCTTTCCCTCTGAGCTTCCAGGTCGGGATGCGTGCCCTTGAAGGGAAAGCTTGCCACATAACCATGAGTGATGCATGGTCTGACAACACTCTTGCCTTGTCTGCAGGATCTCACTCTCTCCTAACCATTCCCTTACTGTGGCTACTATCTATCGGCCACCTGGTCCGATCTCCTCATTCCTCTCTGAGTGGGCGGACCTCTCCTCCTCACTCCTGGTCCTGACCACTCAACTCCCCCTTCTTGGAGACTTCAACCTCCACCTGGATGCCTCTTGTCCTTCCTCTGGATTCTTTCGCCACCTTTGCGATTCTCTCTCACTCTGTTCTCCCCTCTGGCCCGACTCACTCTGTAGGGCACACTCTGGATGTTCTGATCTCCTCAGACCTTCCCCTTTCTGTCCCTCTCACCACTCCTCTCTCCTGGAGTGATCACTTTCTCCTTTCCTCCCAGCTCACCCTCTCTACCCCTCAGGCCAAGCCAACTCCATCACTGCCAACCACCTTCTTGGTCATCCGACCTGTGAAGCGCGTGTCAGTTGAGGCTTTTGCCAACACGTTCTCAACCCCCCCCCCCTCCCTCTCTGGCTGACTCACACCCTGACACAGCCCTTTCCATGCTCCACTCTGCTATATCTGATACTCTTGATGTTCTAGCCCCTGCCATTAGGATCCGCCTGAAGCCCAAAGCCAAGTGCAACTCCTGGTACAACTCCAACCTCGTTACCCTTAAACGCATGTGCAGGGTGGCTGAGAGGAAATGGCATGCTTCATGTACATCCTCTGACAAACTGGCCTGCTGTCTGCGCCAAAGGCAATACCGGCTCTCTGTCCTTTCCAAGAAGAGAGCTCACATCCAAGCCCGCGTCTTTAAAATCTGCAAGGAACTTGCCAATCCTGCCGCAGTCTCTACCTCTCCTGTCCCTTCCCAGGCCCTCCGCACGGCACTGAACTCTCATTTCATATAAAAAAAACTCAGGACATCCTGTCCTCTCTCTCCTCCTCTCCCCTTCCCCCCTCTACTCCCTGCTCTTCCTCTGACCCCTCTTCAGCCACCTCTCCTCCCTCCTTCTCTGCCTTTCCCCTGTTCTCCCCAGACGCGGTTTCTAGACAAGTCTGATCTACGAAAGTCTCATCAAAACAGGTTCATCCCTGTTCCTCCAAAACCATCAAGCACCATATCGACTCCCTGGCTCCTGCCCTGGCCGACTTCTGCAACCACTCCTTCGCCACTGGAGTCTTCCCTTCCCCCCTGAAGCACTCCATTGTGCACCCCCTTCTTAAGAAACCCTCTGCCGAGCCGACATGCCCGGCTAACTATCACCCAATCTCCATCACTCCTTTCCTGGGAAAACTCTTGGAAAAGCTGGCCCTCTCCCAGCTAAATCTTCACACTGAATCTGTTGGTTGTCTCCATGATCATCAGTCTGGCTTCAGAGCTGCCAGAAGCACGGAAACTGCTCTCCTGAACATCCGTGAAGACCTGCTCTCCAACCTTGATTCCAACACCCCCGTGTCCTCATCTTACTTGATCTCTCTTCTGCCTTTGACACGGTCAACCATCCCATCCTGCTCAACCGTCTCCGTGATAACCTTGGGATCACCGGTCGGGCCCTGGCGTGGCTGACTTCTTTCCTTTCTGACCGACACTCCCAGGTTCAACTTGGTTGGTTCCTCTCCTCTATCTTTATCTCTACCTGTGGTGTTCCCCAGGGATCTAACCTCTCTCCCTGCCTGGCTGTTAAACCAATACCTGGCACTTCTTGCCCACCGCATTGCCGCGCTCTGCCCCAACTTCCAGTGCTATGCGGATGACACTCGGCTCATTTTCAGGCTACCCTCAGCCACCTCTTCTCCTTCTCTGACTGGCTGCTATCCAGTAGTGGTGTGCTGCCAATGATCACTGCCTTAATGCCAGTAAGACAGATTCTCCTCATCGGCACTCCCACTTCCTCCTTTGCTGTAGCTCTTTGCCTTGCCTCTCTTGGCCCTCTTCCTGCTTCCACCTGTGAGGCTAAAAACCTCGGGGTCATCTTCGACTCCACACTCTACTTCTCTCATCACATCTCGGGCGTCTCTAAGAAGTCACATTACCAGCTGCACCTCCTCAGAGGTATTCTTCCTTTCCCCTCCTTTGCCCAGAAGCTCACTGTCTCCAGAGCTCTGGTTCTCTCTAGGCTGGACTACTGCAACAGCCTCTTTCTAAATCTTCCTGTTTCTACTCTCTGCCCTCTGCAGCTCAGCCAGAACAGGACTGCAAGACTTGTCCTTGGCCTCAAGCCCAGAGATCATATCTCTCCAGGACTGAAATCTCTGCACTGGCTCCCAGTGGCAACAAGGATTAAGTTCAAAACCCTCTGCATTGTCCACAAGGCCTTCTGGGGGCTCGGGCCTCAATATCTTCAACTCTCCCTTCCTAAATATCTACCTTCTCAAGCTCTTCGCTCATCTGCCTCCAACTCCCTCAGGGTCAGTCGCTTCTCCAAGCAACAAGTTGGTGGTAGATCTTTCTTCGGCTGGGGCCTCTCTCTCTGGAACAGCCTCCCTGAAACTTGAGGAGAATCATCTCTGGTTCCGTAAGCACCTCAAAACCTTTCTCTTTGCTTCTGCTTTTTCTCCTCCTCTCCCCTGCTGACTGCCTGGCTGAAACTGAAACTGCACTGGTTACCTGGCCACCCTCTGA
Organism: Ambystoma mexicanum; assembly: GCF_040938575.1. Classification (NCBI taxonomy): domain Eukaryota; kingdom Metazoa; phylum Chordata; class Amphibia; order Caudata; family Ambystomatidae; genus Ambystoma; species Ambystoma mexicanum. The sequence continues at coordinate 877,731,819 of NC_090924.1, read as the reverse complement.
TCTCCGGCCCAGGTACCTCCCCCACCAGTCACACACATCTGCACTGCCTTCCTGGCAACCCCCGCACTTGGGAACTGTTTTCTGTATCCCTACAGTCACACTACCAGCACTCGACAACTGATGTCTGCACTTACCCTTGCACTTGCCATCTGCTGGCCGTACTTACTTATTGTTTATTCTATTTATCCCATGTACTGCACTGTCCCCTCCCCTTCCCCCCGCACTTTCCCCTTCCCCCCTCCTATGCACTTGCTCGATCTGAATGACACCTGGCCTAGTAAGGATCGCTGTCTTCCCTCTGTTCCCCCTTCCTTGCCTCATCACACCTTGAAAATCTTGTGTATAGGCCTGTTATAAATGCCATATCCTATCTCATCATACCTTGCCGTATATTCCGCAGCCGAGAATTCACCCATTGTTTCTGCACCTGTAAAGACATAATCTAATCTAATCTAGTATGTAGATAATGCGGGGCTGCGTAATGCGGGTGGAGGGCCCTGCATATATCAAGTTGAACTCATGTAGCAGGGTGTTTAACACTTTGGCCGGGGGTGGGGGGGTTGGGTGTCTCATGTAATTGCCTTACCTATCTAGTCGTGGGTCTCGTGTACAGTTAAAATCTCCCCCCCCAGACTACTGTACAGCCTCTAAATGGGCCAACTTTTTTATATAGCGTACGGATGTAGGCCGCAGTATTTTGATTCGGGCATAGGTGTTAAGGATACACAGCTCCTGTTTTTCTAAGAAGACTTACACCAGCACCATCCTTGTCTGCAATAGTCTGTCACACGGAAGGGCACAGAGGGTGCAAACCATGTCAATACTCCTCTGGCATAAGCCGCATACGGTGAGCCCACAGTAGTGCCATTCCACCTTCTGGTAAGGGCAGATTGTTTCTCTTGGGTGAGGGGTCTCCCCTGTAAGAGCACTAGGTCTACTTTTTGTCGCTGCAAGAATGCCATCCTATTCCTTTTGATGTAGCTTTTAAGTCCCCTGATGGTCCAGGTTATTATCCTAAGTTCCCCGGCCATGTGTGAAATGTGTGAAGTATCTTCGTAGTCTAACCGTTATAATATGCGTGTTAGGTGTGAATATATAGACTGATCCCCCATCCAGCAACTCCCCGTGCCACCCAACCCCCAACAATTGCCCATCTATGTACCTCAAGCTCAGGTATTCCTGCTTCTCGCTCCAACACCAGCTGTCGCGACCTCCGGTGCAGGGGTGCAGAAGGCGGATACGTAACCGCTATTATCCGAACCAAAAAAGGAACAATGTTTGGGTAAAGGTTGCGACTTCGCAGCGCATGCTTCTATATTTCTGGAGTCTGCACTGCTATGTCGAGTATCATGTGTTGAAGCTTGTCAAGTTCAGGTCTGTTGCTGATAGTGTTGGCGCTGCTCCTTATCTTCTCTCATTGCTTGTAAGATGCTCTGCTTACACCCCCGCTTTATCGATCAACTGTTCCTCGGTTCTTGATGGCAGATGCTCTGTGTCCATCCACTTGTGTATTTCCTCCGAGTGTCAAAGAAAAGGGCACGTCCCTTGCGTGTAACTTTCAGCCTGGCCGGATATAACAGCATGTACTTGAGGTTGGATTCCTGCAATCGTTTCTTCGCTGAAGTAAAGTGCATCCACAGCTTCTGCACTTGCAGAGTGTAATCCGTATACACTATAATTTTAGCAGATGCTGTTTGTATTATACCGCCCTTCCTTAAGTGTTCTATCATTTTTTCTATGTCTTTATAGTTCAGTATATGGGCTATCACGGCACGTGGCGGGGCCCCTGGCGGCGGTTTCTTTGTTAGCGAAGCTATGCGCCCGTTCTACCACAGGGTACTGGGCTGCTTTGCGGCCACTGCTGCCTCCTACTTTGTGTGGGCCGCTGGCCTCCACCTCAATGGGCTCATCACGCTCCTCACGCTCCTCTCGTGCTCCTTCTCCTATTAGGGCGTCGTTCCCAGTGTTTCTGGTCAGTGCATCACAGGGGCAATTCCTGGTGTGGAACGCTCTAGTGTGCCACCATTATTTCAGGTACCGCATCAAGTCTGCTTCATAAGCCGTAGCGCGCGGTTAGGGGTCCAGGGCGCTACTCCCACGCTTCTCGCTCCAGTCCTCACAAGGGTTGTTCGGGTTATGCCACCATCTACAACCAGTGTTGCCAGGTTGGAAGAAAAAAACAAGCTGAATGTCCCTTCAAAACAAGCTGACTCCCATATGAATAATCTGGAAAAACAAGCACACAGTTAAAATGCTGTGGATAAGTCACAAAAGTCGGAATCACCACATTAAATTATAAATATAAATACATCAAGGGTAAGAAAAGAAAACGCTGTAATAGGGCATTCAGACGTGTGTGAAATTAATGCTGTGGTCTAAATCACTTAATGGATCTCTAAAAATATATAGCACGCATGGTTAGTTTGATCAGTTACTTCAGCATGCGGATAGTAGTTTTGATCAGTCTTACTGAATAAATATTCTTTAAAATGCTGAATTTGCATCACATTTTATCAGTCAGTTCTCCCCCACCCCCCTTGGTACTACTCAAACAATCCGTCACAAAAGGAATTAATTGCCATTTGCAATGGGGAACACTTTTTAATTGGTGCCCGAGACAATTTTATGCGCCAATCCGACTTAGGCTGCAGGCAATGAGGACTGGGCACACAAAGAGACCATGAATATGGCAGAGGATGCAGTATATACAACCAACAAAGAACACAGGATATCCACTGGAGCAGCACAAGGAACATGGGCTGCTACTCCTTGGCACAAAGTGACTAGTCTAAACTGTTATTGCACATTCAGTTGCTAACCATGCTTCTTAAAGAGACAACTGCAAATGGTCATGTATGGCCAGGGAAAACAATGGCAAGGGGCATAGGGGCTGCAATATATGCTACTGGGCATATGAGGGCTGGCCTTACCCCTTAACAGGCATTGTGGGGACTGGAGACTGGTGACAGAACAAGAGGATGTGCCATGTCTGTGATCCCCAATTATCTCATTATCAGGCGCATAGTTTCAGTATCTGGGCCTCAACGTCGGCTTGAGTCCCTCCCAGCTCAGTCTTTTAGAGCTGCTTGCCCACTTGGCTCCCTGGGCTGTTGGGGCTGAGAGCTAGCTTAATCACAGCTTTGCCTTGCAGGCTGAAGCCACGCTGCATCACCCTACCCACAATTGAAGGCCGAAGATTCATAAACCACGCCAAACCTCCTCTTTCTTAAACCAACACTCATCCAAATACAGCCTCGGACGGGCCTATAGGGCAATAGCCCCATGGCCGAATCAAAAACACAAAATGTTGGTGTGGGACAGTTTTTTTTGGTCAAAGTGGGCCACTTTTTTGGCCAATGTTGGCCAGTTTGATGAGTTACTGCACTGTGTGGATAATAGTTTTGACCAGTGTTGCAGAGTAAATATTCTTTAAAATGCACAATATGCATCCCATTTTATTTAAAAAAACCTCCCTCTTGGGTACTATTCAAACAGTGTCAGAAAAGGAATGAATAGCCATTTACAACAATGGGCCCCTTTTTTAATTGGTGTCCGAGACAATTGTATAGCCCAGTCCAACCCTGTCCACATAGCACTGAGTCTGGGAGCAGATTTTGAGATGATACGTTAATGTCCCCCAACCATCGACACTGCAGCTGACGGGCATAAAGACCCATCTGTCAGCACTCCTTTGGGCCGACGGTGCGTCCCTGCAAGCCCAGGACCCTTCCGTTATCCCTCCAATCGTCAGAGATTGGAGGGATAACAGGAGGGTCCAGATCTTGCAGGGACGGACCGTGGGCCCAAAGGAGTGCTGAGAGATGGGTCTTTATGCCCGTCTGTTAGGCCATAAAGACTGCATATGGAAACAAAGGCACAATAACCATATACTAAAATGACACGTCAGACGCGAGGTTCGTTGTCCAAACAAGGCTGGTTTATTTCAAAGTATTCTCAGTCGGGTGACTGGGTCTCACCGCCTCACGACGTGTGTTCCCAAACACTGTGAGATGCGAGAGAGAGCGAATAGCGCTCAGCAGCAATATATATACATTAGACATATCCTTTGCTAAAGCAATTTGACCCACCTTCATACATGTCATACAGGCTAGGGTTCAGTGATTGACAATTATGACAAGTCTTCATTCAGCCTAAACATAGTTATTATGGCAAAGGCAGCAGAGACAGCTTTCTGTTATGAGGAACATGGAGCTCTGGCTTGGCAAGGATATCCTGTTCTTAGCAGGGAAACATTCCTTACTATGTTATCTGTGTGTTTCAGCTCATGAGCTAAGGGTCAGATAGTTCTGAAGCAGAAAATACCACTCTCCGCGAAGGAGCACCGCTAGGAGAATATAATTCATATAATATAACTGCCTTTTACAACAGCGCTTGCAAGACAACTCGGCACCTGGACTACTGATTAGATGCGGCTTCTGCTCGACTTCAAGGACTTAGTAAGAGAAAAAAACAATGTATTTCTGCACAGTTTGACATTCCTGTCTGTAAGTATTTCAGCATTTAAGCCGTAGCCTCGCACGGTGTGCTAGTGTAAAACATAGAATACATTTGCTAAGCGTATTGACAGAAAAGAAAAAAGCAAATGGCCGACATTTCACAAAATGGACGCCCTTTGGTTACATTGACGAGTCTAGGATTGCGATGTTTGCCACATGATACGATTTGGCTTCTGGCCAACATATTATACGTATCGTTCGACTATAGGGTTGGTTTTCTGGTATAACACGTCAGCTCCCCAACAAACACTTTTGGTCCTTTCCTGACGGTCATTGTGAAGGGCAAAACAAAGAGAACCAAGATCACTCGAGGCCGGCAGTCAAAATGCAAGGGGCAACGTGCTGGTGCGGTGATGGCTGCTGTCAGTGCTGTGTTGACATTGGGTCATTTTCAAGCGCTATTTATGCTGGAATGGTGGCGCCTGTATCAAAGTGAGTCAGAGAGTGTTAAGTCTAGATTTTAAACCTAACTTCACCATGTCGGATGATGGACAATAAGGAAATCGAACATATTCAATGTCTGCTCTCGTGACAAAATTAGAGATGAGGGTTTTCATTCATAATTGACAGAATTGTAGACCTGTTTAAGTGGCTTCTCTTTGGATTTGTCATGTCTGTTCTGGAAATGAAAACTCTTGGCGTCCTCTTAAGCAGGGGACCCTATGGTCTTTTCACTTGAGCCCGTAATGGGCGAACAGAAGAGTCCTGCATACATGAGCAGAGCATATGTGCACAAACACCAACTTTTTCACTCCCTGTGTCCTCAGTGAGGGTGCAATTCTCAGAGTGCTCTACAGTACTTTCACCTGCCCCTAAAACCATCATATTTGTGTCGATATGCTGAGGCGGGGGGCCTTTACCAGAAACAGTTAAATTATTATAAGGCTGTTCCTTACAATGACCAGACGGAGCACCACTTCCCCTCCCTTTTGGTGTATCGATACGCTGTTTGCCTCTGAGAAATATAGGAGCAATCTTGAGGCACTCGCGTTGCAATTAAGTCTGGCTCCCAACTGTTATTTTCATGCTCGTTGGTTTACAGGTGAACATATATATCAACATTTAATTGCAACCCCAAGCGTGGCATATGAAAACGACATTTCCCTCATCCCTCCCCTATTACCACCTAGGTTCAGCTTTTTCTTTCAGTCTCACTGAGCTGGGTCGACCGATGGATGCTCGCTGTTCGAGTGCAGGGCTCCCGCGATTAAGCACAGCTTATAAGTCAGTGCCGGGTAGTTCTGGTCATAGTCTAACAGCGGCGCCCAAATGTTTGCAAAGCGGTGAAAGAGTCCTGCCTTGGCTGCAGTAACCATCTCGGCTATCAAGATGTCCCAGAGCTTAATCCACCAGAGGGTCATCAAGGGGCCTTCAGTGGATTTCCAAGTGCGTGCCACAGTAATTTTTTCCGCCAGCAAAAGTTGGGTTATAAGGGCTGCCCTCCTTCCTGTTATTGGGTAGGAGCCTGGGACCGGGATCCATAAGAGGAAGTTTTCGGGGGGCCAGGAATTGCCACTTAGGTAATGTCTTTTATCGTGGAAAGGCATTGGGACCAACATTCTCTCACCTTAGGGCAAGTCCACCACATGTGGAAATAGGATCCTCGGAGTCTGCAAAGACGCCAGCAGTGCGGGTCCAGCGCCTGCTGAAAGTGATGGAGGAGGAGAGGGGAGTGGGGTGGGGTACCAGCGTAGGAGCAGCTTGTGGGCACACTCCCGATTGGTGATGTAAGATGAGGACGTGCGGGTTCTCGACCAGATGGCTACCCAAGTTTGGTCCTCTTGATACTTTCTTTATTAACAGACTGGGAGGAATCCACCTTTTTCTTTCTTTTCCCCGTCGCCCCAGGCTTTGGTATTTCCATACTATCTTGCTCTGCTTCTTTAAGTCTTCGAATGAAATGACTTGGGTCCGTACTCCTGTTTTTTCTAGCTTTTTTGTTTTCTTGATTTCCCTCACATACACTTGTATCTCCAAGTCGGGTCAAGGAGGAGCTTCTTCCGTCTCTTTTTAGTTTTACTGTTGGACTTGCTAGATTTCTTATTGGGTACCCTCCCCTCCAGGGTCTCCCTCTTAGAGGGCGGGGGGGGGCTCGAGCACAATTGCACAATATCGGGCTCATCCGCCAACTGAGCTAAGCGCACACAAGTTCTTCCAGGGCTGAAGTAAAAAGAGGTGCATCATCCAAGGGGCTGATTACGGGTTCTTGACTTGAACATTCTTGACCCGAAGAATGAGTCTCAATAGGCCCACGTTCCATACCCCTCTTATCTTCAGACAAGTTCAGATTTAGTCAACCAAGTTCCTCAGCCGCTTCCCAGTGTTTTTGTAATTGATCCAACTTTTCTGACTGCTTTTTTGTTTCAATTCTGAACTCCTTCAGTGTCTCCCCCACTGAACCATTGATAGCTGATTTCAGGGCAACCAGTGACGTTTCATTGATCCCCATGTCTTTGGTGATTTCCAGAAGTAATCCTGGGTGCTGGAACACCTCTGATTTTAAAGCTTCAAACACCTTGATCAACGAGGTAATAACGAAATTTTAAGTTGTATGTATTCACTGGTGCGTGGTCAGTCTGCGTAGTCCTATGCATTTGGGGTGGCCTAAATTCCCTATCCTTGGGACGGTTTTCTGCCACAATCCTTGATACTTCAAGCAGTGCCGATATGGCATTTAATTCAAAGGAGGAGTCCCGGGATATCTGGGGCACAGGAGCCCCCTGATCCCCACAACCCCCAAGTCCCCCCTTTGGGGCCCTGCAGCTCAATGCCATAATATCTGTTGGGCGTACCCGCCTCACTGGATTTCAATGGAGCGCTTCCTTTCTCAATCAGAGGCAAATCTTCCACAGCCGAAATGCCACTGGCCGGAAACAATTCTGCAATAGTATTTTTTTTAGTGTGGTCGCGGTAAGCGTGTATTCCATGTTTGAAGACAGTACACCTGTCCTGATTGGGTGGGTGGGCGTAGAGGCCGCAGAGACCCTCCCTTCTGTATTCGTGCGACAAGTGGAGCCCGACCTCGTGGGGACTTGATTGTCTTGCACAAAGACTCTCAGGGGAGCAGATCAGCCCCCACCCGTAGATATGGTTTAAAGATTGATCTTTCCAACATTTTTCGATTTCTACCCCATTCAGTAAGACTTTCAAATTCGGGCGCATTGAGATCATCACCTAAGGCTGTGCTATGCAGATTATATGAGCGCGACATAGCCCTGGGTCTAGGTACAGAGTACCTCCTTATACTTCCGCCCCAACTCGTAGCGAAATTGATAGTTAGGTTAAAGCAGCGCTTATTTTCAGAAGTCACTTACTTTGAAATAATATTCACTAGTCCGCACCCACTGCATACAACTGCAGACTTTACGTGACTTTGCATGCGCTGTGTTTATATGGCACTCCCAAAAGTCAGGCAAGAGCCTCGCATAGAGAGCCGAGCGTTATATGCTCCCAGGCTATTGCGAGGATCAAGGCAAATTTCGAATACAGCACCCTCTGCGGTGAAACTGATCACGTTGCTGAAACAATGTAGCCGTTGATGCCATTTTTAGAACATTTTCTTAAATTGTCAGTGTTCAAAAGAGAAATCACAGCAACTCAAGAGGAGTCACCTTTTAGAAAGCACAAGCTGTAAGGCCAATGCTGGTAAGTTGAGGTCAACTTAGTGTAGGGTTAAATCACACTCCCAATGATAGGAAGCACCCCAAATGGCAAAATGATAATGTACCCCAAACACCACAGTACCTTTGAAACGAAGAAGTTGTTCCAACGGGATGCCTTCACGATGCAATGCAGTAGACCCTTGTTCTTGGTCGTGGTGACGAAAGGGACGATGTCTGACGAGCTCCTGCAGCAGCACTCGAGAGAGGGAGTCAGCAGCAATAGATTTCCACTGATTCAGGGGCTCTTTGTGGCTTTGGTGCCTTTTTCTCTGCGCCAAAGAAGAACGAAAAGCTCTGGTTAGGATTTCCTTGATCCCTCGGTCCTGGACTCTGGACGCAGATTTCTTGCTTCTGTGGGGTCCTCTGGATGCCCACGAAGATCTGTCCGGATTCGGAAGACAATGCACTCGCAGGTGGTCGAGGTAGCCCAGGTATTGGGCTTCAGCAGCCTTGGAAAGTCGCAGCAAGTCAGGGGTTGCGCCAAAATAGTTTGTCTCAAGGCTAGTGTTCCACCAGCCTAAGGGAGGAAGTCGTCCTTTACAGGTCTTCCCCGTGTCGTTTCGAAAACAGGGTCAGCACAGCTGCAGGGCTTCACCGGGCACTTCGCGGTCCAGGAGGGTGCTGCTGGCGTCTTCTTTCACCTTCTGCTTCGGATGTTGTCTTCCAGTGGTCGACTCTGCTTGGTCCCAAAAACCTCGCTTTTTATGCAAGTTCCCATTAATTCACAGCCCCAGGCTGTCAATCACACAGCAGGGTGGCTGTCCTGCAGGACAGCCAGCCGGCCAATAGGAACTAGTTTCACTCAGGCACTCCTAGAGACAAAGGACAGGGAAATTTTGGGACACTCCCTAACTCTTGCCTTTCCAGACACACTGGAGCCTGGGCGGGCTGAAGCCTGCCCAAGGCAAAACGCACAAAGGATTCAAACCTGATGCAAACAGAGTAAAAGCCCAGAAGAAACTTAACTAACAAGAAATGGCAAAAAAAGAAGACGGGGCCTATTTTGAGAAAATGCTCATCCTTGGGTGCAGCACTGCAGCTAAGGTATCAGCCTGCAGATACATGTCACTAGGTAGTAAAAAAGAAACCACTGCCACCAGCCATTCAAGAGAGTTAGTGTAACAAAATGTTACATGAGGAATGGGTTAAAGGAGTTACTATGTAACCCCCCAACACTCCACATAGGGTGGTGTGCGCTGGAGCCATAAAGTAAAGGTAAGTCAGACAGGGGTCATTTTACTATTCTTGGGAACAGTGTTTCACCCAAGAAAATGTAGTTCAACATTAAGAGAAGTCCAAGGGAGTTCTCAGTGGCACTGCACAAAGGGTGTTGTGTGTCACAAGGCAAAAGCAGATGCCAATGGAGTTTACCAGACTCCATAAAACAGTAAGGAACATAGAAAATCATAGTCAGGAAAACAAATGATTGAGTGAGAAAAAGGTCCCACTCACTCAGGAGTAAAAATTAAAAAGCCCTGAGTCCAGTAAAAGAGCTGGTGGTCTCTAAGGTTAAAGGGAATTGGCACAGAAATGAAAATTCTCCCTAATAAAGGGTAGCAGACTTAAAGTTGAAGGCAAGGAAGACAATTCGGTGACTTAAAGTAGATCTGTCCCTCTTCTGCCAATGATAGAACACTCTTGTCAAGGTTAAAACCAATTAATGCGAGAATAAGCCCATATGCTAATGCGCTGAGAACAGAATTGCCCCAAAATGAAAGAAAAGTATTGCTCATAGTTGGCATAATTTGAACATGTATGGGCAGACATGCTCCCATTCATTTATGTTTAGCTTTGTAACTTTTATATGTTAAAATGTTCTACAAATCATCCAATACAATTAATGATATGTTTGTCAGTCTTTGCCTTTTCTACAAAATAATATAGGACTCTGTGTAAGTACTCGAATTACAGAGCAATGTGTTGGGATGCTGTTTAGTGTAGACATCAAGTCGTTCAAGGCATGCTTTGTTAAAAGGTGTTTATTGCACTACAAGATGCTTCTTAGCAGCATTTAAACAATTGCCTATCAGACAGGTGTTCTTTCAGGTAGAAAGTGCTGTTTTAAATTACAAATGTTGCAAGGTTTAGCTAGCATCAACTTATTAGCAGCAACCCCTTTAACTTTCAGACAGCTGTTTCTGCAGCATCCATGTTTTAAATCACCTTAATGTGACGATAATTTAGATAAGGTAACTTGCTACTGGTCATACGACTGGTGTATATGTATCCTTACACAAATGCCAGAAACCGCCAAATGCACATATACTTTCTATACCAATATTTTTTTCTCCTATCCGTGGTAAGCTCTGCCTGCAGTATCCAAAACTAAAAAAGAGCATGTGAGAGGTTCTACATTCTTACTCATCACGTGGATGAAATATAATAAGATGTTGGACTACAAGATCAAATATAAAAACGCCAGAGTGGTTCCAAAGCCAGAAAGTTCAAGTAGCAAATTGAAGTTATGAGAGATGTTGAGCTCCACAAAAAACAAACATTTCAAATTGGTAACTAGTTTTCAAAATGCAGAGATTTCAGAACTTTCATAAACTAAGTATTATTCAGAACCCTACCAATTTCCGTAATCATGTAGGTGAAATGCTTGCACAAAGCACACTTGAATTTAAGAAGGGAGCATAATGAATGAGGCAATGTAGCAGATACCTTCTGTGTTATTTCCCCAAAGTACATGTGATTAATACATGCTCTTTTTGATACAAATGAATTGTTAGTGTTTCAATTAATGGATGTGACAGTTGGGTACATTTTTGTTTTCCAGTTGATTGATGATGTCCTAGATTTTACAGCCTGCGCAGACCAATTGGGGAAACCAGCTGCTGCAGACCTAAGGCTTGGACTAGCAAATGGCCCAGTCTTATTTGCTTGTCAGCAGGTAAGAATAAATAATCTTCCAAATATATTGTTTGTCCTTTGTTATTCAATTAACTCATCTGTATGTATATATGTATTCCATTTACCTAACCATAATCTGTTAATTACGTACATGCAAGAGTCCTAAATCTGCATGGTGAACATGTTGCATTTGCTCGCCACTGTGGTGGTGTTAGAAAAAGTACTACTGCACTGGAATAATTTATGGTCACTCAACCTTCCCCTGCTCTACAAGAGCCATGAGGAAGATGTTGGATGTGCTCTGAATAGCTGATAATTGATTCTTGTCTGTTTTAAAGCTATTATATGCGTGTGTGTGTATGTTTTGAATTAATGAAGTTGTATTTAAGCCTACTGTATAAGCCTACTGTACATGAAAATATTGTCTTAACAAAATGCTAGCAATGGGGGTAGGTGGTGTGCTTGCTGATGATACTAACATGTGACAGCATAGTCATGGTTTAGTAATACATCACATACATGGGCACAAATATTGATTTATATGGAAGCCCACCTTGTTTATAACTAAACTAATTTCCTCCCATCAGACAGGGCTTTAGAAAGATTTTTACAATCCTGTTGTAGAAAATTCCAATTAGAATTAAATAATTCCTTTTTCTTTTTACGATGGCCTTCATTTAATTATTTCTACCTCCAGTACGCATGCACCCTGGGTTGGAGTTGGGAGAGGTCGGGGGAGGAAGAGGGTGATACTGCCTCCTTGGGCCTTTCCTTCATGTCCAGTGCCACCCCCTCTGCCAGGCTGCTACTTCGCCGAGGACAGAAATAAAACGTTTGCAGGAATGAGCGGCATGCTGGAGCCCACAGGTTGCTAGGCAACTGATCTGCTATCCTGCCTGTGTGCCACACTATTTCCTCAGAGTTCTGCCTTTGACGCCCAGACGTAAAAAGTACTAAGCAGCGAAGTGTAAAGCAATGTTTTTTTTAAAAAAAAGTGTGAATGCAGCTTCATGGAGTGTTTTTATAGTGGCAACGCTGGTATATGTTGTGAGTGTGTGACATCAAAGTGATTTATAATGGGAATGCAGGAGTTTATCATGTGTTAGACATCAGTGTGATTTACTATAGGACTGCTGGCATATATTGTAGGTGCAACTACATGAAAACAATATACAGTGATAGTACTGGTATATGTTATGGGCTCAGCTTCATAAAAGTGAATTGCAGTATGAATGCTGGCATATACTGTGGATGCATCATCGTGAAAGTGATTCACTGTGGCAATGCTAGCATACTGTATATTGTGTTTGTGACATGAAAGTAATTTACTTTTGGAATGCTGACATGCATTGTGGGTGCAACCTCAAGAATATCATTTACAATGCTGTGAAATGCTCCTTTGCATGGTTGGTGACTGGGCTCCCTTTGATCTTTTCATGTGTTACCTTAGAGAACCAACTTTTCAATTGTGTAGCGCTTTACCCCATTTTTCTCAAACATGCTTTTAAACGCACCATTTCATCCCAGTATGTTAAACACTTTATCAGGGGCTGGGGCCCGGGGTTTGGGGTTTGATGGGGTTAAACATCACTCCCTTGTGGCATCCCTAAATTGAATAGGGCTGCCTCACTATGCTCAGTTGCCTATGCAAATTGAAGGTAGATATCATTTGTTTCACTGCAAATATTCCCTAGACACCACTGATCATGAATAATTTACAATGCCAGTGCCCCTTGTAATGAAGTGACATCTGGTTATCGCCACATGAAGAGAGGATATCCCAGGCCATTAAGACCAGTCTTCACCCCAGGCAAAGTCATCCAGCCCATTGGCGAAAAAGCCAATAGTCCAGCACTTTTGCTCCAGAATTCCGCCACTGGGTTAGAGGGATCATCTGGACCAGATCCTGGAGTCAAATATGGATTCCCCTATTCCAGGCTGTTAGGGCTCTGCCACCATAACTGGAATAACAAGACTAGATTTTCCATAATCCATCCCACCTCATGGCTTAATCCCCGAACTGGAGTAGTGAAACAGTTACTGATTTGGGATGAACCAAGGCATTCCACAGAACTTTTTTCTAGCCCCCTAAGAGAATAGTCTTGGGGAACCCTTACCCTCCCCATACAACAATCAGAGTGGCAAAAAGATGTGCAATCCTCACCCACACAGCTACAGGACATTGAGAGAGATCACCTTTTTCCCCCCACATTGAGGAAAGACTTAATAAGAGGAGAGCTCACATCTCCCTTACAGCTGCAGGAACAATGGGGAAATAGATCCCTTTAGCCCCACTTTGGGACTGGGGGAGCAACATTCACACTAAAACAAATGCATACAGTCAAGTTTGACGTTTTTCTCAATGCTCCAGGTGAAGGCTGGTTCTCCATATCCATTGACCTGTGGTATAAAGGGTTCAGCCACAAAACACTATGGCTGCTGGGGGTTGGGGAGGGCTACCAGCCACAGGGAGGGAAGGAACAGCGCCCTCAGCCCAACCAGCAAAAAGAGCATTCTGGAATGGGATGCAAGTTAACAGCTGCCATATTTAAAGTCTACCAAAGTTCAAAACTACAAGACACCCCAGGGATTGGCTATTCTCCAATGAATCCTCTCCTGCCAATTATGGTCAGGTTATTCATCCCAGGCCTTATATAAAAGCCAGCTCCGTGCATAGTAGTGAGAGGGAGTTCTGGAGTTGCAGAAGGGGAGTTTGTTGGTGAAGTATTGTTGAAGGAAGTTTGAGACGGGAACAAGAGGGAGGCTTATAGAGAAAGGGGGCAGAAGAGCAGGTTGGAAGTGGTGAAGGCTAACGAGCTGGTACATAGAGTAGTGGGGGGTGATGGGATTTGCGTGAATGGCGAGAAGAAAATCTGGTGGAGAAAGGAGGAAGATAATGGGAATAAAGAGGAGGTACTTGATAGGGAGTGGTAAAGAGCATGGGAGTGAATTAGAAGAGGATAAGACATCAAGAGGAATGGTCGAGGAGCAACATATGTTAGGAGAGGTTGAAAGAAGACCGGAGGTACTAGCTGATTTGTTTGCTGCGAGCTCACTGGTAATCACTCACTGCGTAATACAATACGTCTGATTTGCTTGCATCTAATTTCTGCATCATCGATTCAGGGAATCTGATCTGCTTGTTTTTACATTCTCTTTGATCGGGGGGCACAATTACGGTAGACCCAGTGTTTACTTACGGATGGACAAGTAAAATGCAACCGGAGGAAGTAACCTTCCTTGTTTCAGATGGGCGACCAAGATAAACCCGGAGTTTACTTAGTGTTAAATGTGCATTTATTTAAATCCTGTAATAAATCGGCATTAAGATTTACCGAAAAACGCTGTTAACAAAGATAAACACTACTCATTAATTTGTGTATGTACTATAATTATTTTGACACTTAAAATACTTATTGAATACATTTAAAAACATAGGAAACTTGGAAATTCAAAAGTGTTTAAAAGTAGTATTGTGTTTAAAAGTAGTAATGCGTCATGAATACACCAGAAATATTTTCACCATGAATATATATGTACACATTATATGCATCTTGCAACTTTAAAAACAGTAAATGGAGTGCATGTTTGGGGGGGTTAGATGTGTGTAGGTATGTTGCAAACGGGAGAGCGGGATGGGGTGGTGGGGGTGTCCCTTGCTGAGTAGATGACTGAGTCTGGGGGGAGGATGGTGCAAAGGAGAACAGGGTTGCAGGGGATCCCCCGCATTGGGAACAGACAGTGAAAGGGGAAATATGTTTTCCTGCAGGAAGAGAGGGTGTTGGGGTGGCTGAAGTGTCCGATGCTGATCGGACAATGAGGGTTTGGGGGAGCAGGAGATTGAACGGGGTTGCAGGTAACTGATACGGAAGGGGGCGTATCAAGTGAGGTTTTCAAAAGCAGCGCTTAAATTTGACATGGGTAAATGTTGGGAAACATTCTGGATTCGCCTTTAACTAATGAATGGCAAATGTAACATGGGAAGCCATACTTTCTATGTAGTCTGTAATACTTCATAAAGGACATTTTTTCCGCTATTCCTTTCACATTTTTATAACATTTTGCATGTTTCATTGATTTATTTCCAAACCATGCCCCACTCAGTTTTTGTATTTTTTTAGTTTCCTGTACGGCTTGTTCAGATTGTATTATCCTTGGGAACTTCCATATGTTTGGTTTTGTGCCACCCACTGCAGTGTTAAGACTGTGAGGCCAGGCTTCAAGTTTATTAGGTTTTGGCAAATTATTTAATATTGCCTCATAGCAATTCCAGTACGCAATCTTTATTTTGGGGTGCCTTCTTCCAAAACGGGTCTGCCGTCCCACCCATGTTTTCTCGAATGTGTCTATGTACTGAGCAAGTTGGTTTTCATTTGCTATGAAGAAATCATTCAATATAGTGCTCATATAAGCATTTATAATAGCCTCTTTGGGCACAAATGCTAGAGTGCATCATTTTTGCATATCGTACTGGAACTCACTGTAATTTGCACATCAGCCTTTTTTTAATATTTCTCCACAGTAATTAACTGAAATGAAAGAAACACCCTTGAATTAATGTTTCTGGGAATGTCTCAGTGTAAGCTTTTATTGCTGCTAATTCAAAGTCAGCATCTTCGGCGGACAGGGCGCCACCAGAAGCCAGGACACGTGCAGACTCGAAATCTGCACTGCAAAAAGGAAAGGACCAGGAAAAAAGCTGTCTCTGCCTACCCCCCCCCCCCAGACTATGGAACCTCCTCCCCATCAGGCACGCCCCCAGGCTCCTACAATTCAGAAAAGAACTCAAGACCCACCTCTTCAAGGAATCTTTCCTCCTCAACACCTAGGCCATCACATCGCCGCTAGCACCACCTGACTCGCTAGACTTTGCCTGCACCACCACCTGGTACAGCTGTTCCCCTCCTTTGTGCGTCTCTGTATCCTACCCCCTCTGTATATCTGTTCTGTTACCTCTGAAAAGCGCTCTGTTATGTATCTGTATTGTTGTATACCTCTGTAAAGCGCTCTGTTGCTTCTCGAAGTTAGGACCGCGCTCAATAAATACCATGAAAACAATAATAAGTCCAAACCACGTGTTTTTGGATGTGACTCTTATAAAGAAAAATGTTCCTTTATTTTCATTTCTTTAGAGGGTTTTTTTCAAGTCGATTGTTCATTAAAACATATTCTAATGGAAAAAAGGTGCCAACAACCATTCTTTGTATACTAAAACATTGATTGAAGGGCTTGGGTAAGATTTAAATGTACTGTCCATCAACCAGTGCATACTTCCACCAATTTTCTGTAAGCCCCTTTTGTTGGAAGAAACGATGCATCTGTTCATCCTATTTTCGCGGTTGAATAGTAAAAATTGTTCTCCATGTTGTGTTAATTTGTATTCATCTGGCAATATTACATCCTGAAGTGCTTTGGGTATTTTTGGTCTTTTTTTTTCTTTTATCTGGTGTGTGTGAAACAAAATTGCCTTTTTAACAATCTTTCACTCTGCATATCACCAGTCAGATGAAGTGACAACTCTCCAATTACATCTTGAACTAAGTGTCCAGTCGTATTTGATTCCTTTTCTGCTCTCTTTAGTTCTTTGAATTTTTTCCTTTACTTCTATTTTACTCCTGTCAGGAACATGATTATGGTCTCTTGTGAACTTTATATTTTCATCCTCTGTGCTTGCTCTTCCTCTGCAGTCATTCATATAATATTGCAAACTTTCCCACCAACTTTTATTGCCTCATGACATAACTGTTTTTTCTCTTGATGACGGCATATATTTTGCCATGTGACTTTTTAGTTTAATTTCTGTCACAATAAATCATATTTACTATTATACACCATGTAATGTATGTCGTATATTTTACAAATTATCCTTTTCTTTACATGTATAAATCTAAGGATTACAAGTCCTTAAAATACTGAACAGCGTCTCTCAATGTCGAATTATTACTCTCTGTAAATGTTAGTACGGCAAGTTGTCGGTAATGAAACCTCATTATTGACATATTTCTGTAAATCATGTGAAAAATAATAACGGCCCCTTGTTGCAGAAATAAGCAAAGCTAGTCGGATGCTTCTGTGTCGTTCACTTATGAAACGGTGAGCCATGAAAAAGTATGTTTGTGTTATATAGCTTGTGGTTGCATAAGTTTGTTTGTTACTGAAACCGATAATTTAAAGCAGTTCACAGCTTTATCCCATGAGAACGTACTAACTTCACATTCATAACTTAACACTGTCGTATCCGTTTCTGGAAGCAGTGCTGTTTACTCGGAGCAATCAGTCGAAGCACGAGAAACCAGACTGATGAAATCGGACTGCGAGTAAACATTGTAGAACCATTGGCACAGGATAACTGAGTGTGCAGTGCTAAGTAGTGACACCCTGAGTTTAGGGGGTATTGCAAGAGGTTAGGCAGAGGTATGAGCACATTAAAGTGTTGAAGAATTGGACAGGAGTCGGGCAATTTAAGGAAGCAGAAAGACAGTAGCAAGACCCAATTAGGCACAAGACAATTGCAACTCAGGTATGTAGACTACGGCGGGATGTTGGGTACTAGATTTAGGACCTCAAAACAAAACATGGGGTTGAAGTGGACTGCCCCTGTGGAGAAGCTTAGGTGGCCGCTCTTGTGGTGGAAGTTCTAGGACTCCATTCTGCCTTGTGTAAGGGTGTAGAAGTAGGAGACTGACTAACAGGTGGCTTGCTTTTGCCTATAGACTTTAATTAGATCAAAAGTAAAAGGAAAAACCCTACCTGGCTCTATTTCTAAGAGGGGCTTCCCTGCCTCAAACAAACTAAGGATGCTCGGGAGGTCCGTCAAAACCAAATAGTCCACCGTTGTGTCAAAACCTATTTCCTTCCCTCTAAATTAGCAAAGCTAAAAGGGGTGATTTTGTTGGTCGAGAAGAATGACAAAGTTCACTTCTGGATGGGGTAAATGAATGTTCTCCTCAGAAAGGTACAAATCATACATTCTCAAAAATGTTCCTTGCATTAGGGCTCCATCAAGACATATAAAAAGAAAGTCTTGTGTCTTCACTGCGTTAGGGGAATGGCTCGCTACCCCCTAACTTTCCTTAGGTTTCTCAGTGGTTTTCCCAATACCAGCGTAAGTGGCTTCCCTTACCGGGCCTCTCGGTGCATTTCACACTGCCAAGTGATTGACTCCCTTCTCTTGGCCTTCTTTCACAATGTTCACCAATACCAGAGCACAGTGTCTCCCGTCCCCTGATTTCCCACAGGCTTTTCACATGTCTAAGATAACATCTCCCTTCTCTTGGCTTCTCTCACATGGTTTACAACTCCTGGGGGTAATCTTTCCCTTCCCCAGTTCTCTTCCAGCTTCTCACACTCCAAGAGAATTACTCCCGTCTCTTGGCCTTTCACAATTGTCCACAAACACCACAGGGAATGACTCCCTTCCCCTGGTTTGTCTTAGCTTGGTGTTACCACCAACCTGGCTTACCACTTGGCCAGGTCATGTGACTATGAAGATCAATGTCCCCAAACCTGTGTCGGGGATAATACTTTCCTTCCCCTTGCTCTCTTGGATGCACAGCCAACCTGGGAAGTGGCTCCCCTAGGGCAAAAGTGGCAACATCCGGGCATTCGTCACACTTGCCTACCCTGTAGCTCTCACCACTCCCTGGCCTAACTTGCAGACATACACCAGGCTGCAGAACCCAGTCCCCTCGGACACTTAAAGTTGTCTCTGCCACTGCATGAGATATAGATGGAATCTAATATGAAAGTTAAATGTTTTGACAATTCATCAGAAAAATCAGTGTGATAACCAATATGCATTTTGGATTCTAATAGAGCGTACGTCAGGACTTAAAATTCTGATGTCCTAATAATTAAAGCAAAAATAACTCTAGCACTATTCAAAATATAGATCACAAGAAATGTTTGTTAATACCTTATGGATTTTATTGAATATGTTGTAAAGACTAATGTTGATGAACTGCTACTGGAATCAAGATTTTCTGTAAAGCGTAAAGAGAAGCACTTTTTAGTTTGAAAAAATTGTAAAAATCTACCAGTGCTAATGTACTTAATGTATCTATAATTCATTGTAGTCAGGATGTATGTATAATCTCCCAAATATATTATACAATGCAGTGTTTTGTTCAACTTCTAACTCAACAAAACTCGACTTTATTCTTGTGTTCTATTCAGAGACACAAATAATAGTGTAAAAGAAAGAAGAACCAGGTGACTATTTGCCCACCATTGAAAAAATATTAAGGCTAATCTTATTTAAACGACTCCCTTTTTATTGGTTAGTGTCTATACACCTAAAAAAAGGCAACATAAGAAGTGGACTATTGGCTGTAATATAGACACTTCAGTGTTAAGATACTATAAACTGCTCCAACTGTAATCAGCATAGATGTAGCTAAAATCAATACATTATCAAACATTCTTGTATGTTAGGTGCAAAATGGTGTAAAAGTGCAGAAGCAAGACTCTGACACGGAAGGGGTCATTGTGATTTGGCATAAGCTTTTATTCAAGTGAGAAAACGAAAAGAAAACCCTATCTAGCCCCAACAGGGGGTTTCCTTGCTTCAACCAAAAATACTAATGTCATAGTCTGGATGTCCAAAAGCAAAGGTCCAACGTTCTGTTAGAATCCTTCTATGTCCCTCATTCTGTTCAACTAAATAAAAAGCCCTTCCTAGCCCACAGCAATGACTGCCTTCCCCTGGACAAAAAGGGCAGTTCTTGGTTTGCAAGTTTCTCAAATGTTGGGGGACTGTCTCCCTTCTCCAGACTTCCTCAGGCTTCTGATACAGTTCAACAATTGGTGGGGAAATGTCTCCCTTCCCAAAACCAGTCTTTCTCAGGCTTCTTCTGTCTCTGGGGTCCCAAACCCTGCTTGGCAAACCTGATTTTCTTCTACGACAAAGAAGAGGGGCTTGGATGCCCCTCCAAGCTGTGGTGGGTCTCTGACTGGTTGGCAGACCTGGTTTCCTACTACCAGGCACTGCAGCGAAGAAGAATGGCTTAGTTGCTCCTCCAAGCTGTGGTGGGTCCCTGACCCTGGTTGGCAGACCTGATTTCCTTCTGCCAGGCACTGTGATGAAGAAAAGGAGGTTGGAAGCTTCTCCATACTCTGGAGGGCCCCTGACCCTAGTTGGCAGACCTATTTTCCTTCTCTATCAGGTCTCTTAGTCCCAAACACAGAATTGGTGTACTCGCCTGCCAAGCTCTGTGTTCATCCTCACAAATCGCTTTATGGTGTCTTATATGCAGACTTGGTTTACTCTCTTACTAAGTACTGCGTTCGTATGTCTTATTATCACAGTTCTCTTCAGAGTCTCCTCTCTTATCCGACAGCCCTGGGTCGCTTTCCCTACAAGTACTGTCACAAAGAAGATTAGGTATTCTTGTTACATGATATGTCCTCCTCCTGTAAGGGTCCCAGACCCTGTTCCCCTCATTACAATATATTAATATTGTTTCTCTTAGTGTCGCCTAGGGGTTATCCTATTCCCCCCCCCACTTTTCATACACAGTTGTTTTTAGGGTTTCCTGTACCCTCATGGGCCTCCCAACCATAGGTTCAGCCACCCAAATACCTTTAGCGCAGGGCTACAGCCAAGACCTAGTCGCAGGCTTCCCCATGTCTTTCTCTGCCTCGTCGTTGCTCTTGAAATCTTCTCGGCTTGCTGCAACGGCTCCTGACCTGTTCAGCGTGTCTCTCCTAGCCAAACCGGGTCGTCCTGCAGTGCTGCGCTGCTGGCCCTTTCCCGAGCCAGTCTCTCGGTTTGCCCAGCGTGTCCGGTATACACCACCATTTCTGCATCTCCTTGCCTGGGTCTGCTCCTGCTGCTCTCCCTGCTGAGCGCAGGTTTTTCTCTGGAGCATCTGACATTTGGGTGAGTCCGTTGTCAGTTCTGTTTCCAATACATTCTGTAGTTGGAGACTAGGTTGTTCACTTAAGTTCTTCTGTTTGATCCCTGAGGATCCGCACCTCTTCCTTGTCATGGTTTCTTGGCTTGGATCTTCATGATAGTAACCCCTATTCTTACTTGTCTCATTCCTTTCTTGTCTTGCATGTTATAGGGGTATTTGGGATAGGAGAGTAGGGGTGAAGAGAGGTGTAGGTTTTGGGCAGATACCGCGTTCTCCCACAATAGTCGTCACTAGTTCCACCGGGGGCTTCCCCTCCAATGAGATCCCCCGCCCCGTCTGAGTACCACCCGCAGGTGGAATATCTGGTAGCAGCCTCACCTAAATGGACTCATGCGAAGGGGCTCCCCCTACAGAAGCAGTGACGACATCCTGGGATTCGTCACAATGGACTTTACAAAACCAATATGGACTAAATATTAGAAGATAGAAAAATGAACAATACTTTTAGTGTACAGAGGTAAGTGGATAACAAGTAAAAAAAAATAACATTAATTCTTACTAAGTGTATTCACTGAATGAGAACAACCTAGAAAACAAAAAAGATTTAGTTGGTAAAATTAATAGAATCTTCCAAAACGACAGTTGGACATAAATATTGGTCTCAGAATAATTAAAAGAAATTGATTAGATGTTTACCAATAACTTATGAGTATCACGTGGATCAAACACCATCTGAGACGTTGCAAGAACAATTACAGAAAAGTACATGGATACTTAAAACGGCAGTACAATATGAATGAGACAAAGCGTATTCTACAATCAAACATTTGAATACGGTATGACTCATAAGACTGTACATTCAAAACCAAAAAAGTAATTAGCCATTGCCAAATATCCAATCACAGGTAAATGTAAAGTCCATATTTAACAAAGTAATTGGATTGCAAATACAATGATGTCATACATTGACTAAATGTCAAAATATGAGGACAAATGACAATGTCTCATTCAAAGATGAAAATGATTAGCATGTGGATTTATGAGAATAGATTGTACAGTGATTTTTTTCATTAAATGCAAATTGCACATCTGACGAAGTAGATAAAACTACTAAATCAGTATTCATCCATTTTGTTTTTTTATCCAAACAATGTGGTTTATGTGCGCCTCTGGGAATCTTTAATATCTGTAAAATCACACACTGGAGCTGAGAAAACATGTTGATGTTCCATAAACAGTATTGAAACTTGAGATTTTAATGAGCAAGCTTTACAGTGCGACTTATGTTCTGGCTATTGGGGTTTAGCTTTGTCTCGACCTACCAGTATAGTATATCCCACAAGGGCAACAAAGTCCATCAATTACATTCTTGATGTTGCATGTACCATAATCTTTCAAATAAATGGGTTTCCTTGTTTTGGGGATGTTTGTGTTTCCTTGTGTCACTTTTTACAGTATTGACGGGGCAGACAGGGGAATGTGCCTCTTTTCCTAAATCACAAACCACTGATCACGGGAGAGTATATTGAGATTTGACAAGTAAGTCTTATAGAAGCTTGCTTGCGGATACGCAAAACAAGGTGGTTTAGAGGAAACCATTTCCAAGAAAGTGGAACATGATGGAAAATGTACCAGTTGTTCTTAAAACCAGACTTGTTTTTAAAACTTATGAAACGGTCAAAACCTGCACAAGATTAGGTGATGGTTTCGGGACTTTTGGTTGTAACTAGGCAAGACGTGTCACTTGTCTGTATTGCTAAAGCACCAGTGCATGCACCCTCCCACACCATTGAAGCTGCGCAAGTTTTTTTTTTTAAAGGTAGGACCTTGAAACACTTACACATGCTTTTACCTTGTCAAACAGCATGCAAGAGGTTTTATTTAACCTTTTTTTCCATAGACCCTTGTTCTTATGTGTAAGAAATACTCTTGTTTTTGGAAAGAAATAAGTTTTCCCCCTAGGTGAGGTGAGTGTCCGCTGGCCATTTATTGGTAATACAATTCTTAAAGTACTTTCTTAAGTTTAAAGGCAAGATTTAAGGTGAGAATTGGCAACCCAATTGTTTGTTCCGCCTTTCTCTTGTTCATAAGGTTTTGCCAGTGGTCAAAGTGTACGAAAAGAAGTAGAGGAACTGTGTTCCCTGGTGGCCTACCCCTACTCCACACAAACCCCATCGCCATGCCCCCTCCCACACGCAATATAAACCCCCCAAACAAATGCGCCTGCTGTTTAAGGGAACGTACAGTTCAGTGCACTGAAGTGCAAGTTTCAGCTAATTCCTAAACTTTTATTTTAAAACAAAACCTTTCCGGAACAGTTTCTTTTTAAAATAAAAGTATAGGACCAGTAAAGCATAATTTTAAAAAAGTAGAGGAGCAGTGCTCCCAACCGCCCCTGCCCACTTCGACCACAGAGTTTTGCCATGTAGGCTTTGTTTGGTGATGAGGCCCAGAGATATCGGTCATACCCATTGAAGCTTTTCTCCAATCTTTGTGAGAAGCAGAGGCCAATTGACAGATCTCTGACTTTCAGGGCTAATGCAGAGTGTAGGAAGCAACCAATCCTAAAATGGTGCCTATGAGAGAGACTGCTTCTGCTCTGCCAGCTTGTAACCTTGTATGGCGCCACCATCTCTTCCTAATGAGGTTCTCGTCCATTCCCCTTCTATGCTTCTTATCCAACACCCCTGTGCTGGAACAAAGCTTTGCCGGTGAATTTGGGGTCTTCTACCATCTTAATTGGTAGCTTACGAAGCACAGAGTGACCCTTTGATTCTGTCTGAGGACTAAACACAAAAATTATGTTATGCCATTGGTGCATATTCTTCCAGCACCATCTGAATTAGTGCTGAGCTATGTTATTTAAACAGAGCTGTAAAGGATACTTTCAGGCCCAGGGCTCAAGTCGAGGGTACAGGCGGGTGGACGGAGTCCATCCACTTTATTCAGATGGTGGACTACGCCCCCTCCGCCCCCAGCTAAAATAAGCAACATTGAATGTCATATTTGAATTTATGAATTAAAACCATCTTCTGGGAACGAACCGCAGTCATCAGGTTTGCAGACCGGACACTTCACCACTGCACAACTAAAGGTGAAATGTCTCTCTTCAGTACCATAAGTTCAGGGAAAACCTTTCTATTGGTTCTTGGCGTTTAAAACATGCACATCTTTTAACGTTTTCAAAAACACTATTAGAAGAAAATATTCCCTCTTGTTTTTGTGTGTGTTAATAATAATTTCTCCAGCATTGGCTCTTTCATAGATTCAGATGCTTGAATATTCCCCGTCGTCAGACCGTAATACTCTGTGATTTAAAATAATGATTAATAATTAAATGTATACATTATTTCCATAGAAAAAAATAATGGAGAGTGTCTATTATGCCCAATGAGGCATTCACTTGTGTAGTCCCTCCACCTGACTTTGGTCCTTTATGACCCTAACCAATGAGGTGGCAGGACTTAAGTTCCGCCCCAGGCAGCCATCTTCAGATTTTTCACTGCAATCTTGACCGAGGGAATGTTCCAGCTCTCTGAGCTTTTCATTTTTCTAACCTTAGCTGTTTCAAGCTATTTTTTCAGAATATATCCTCTTTTGATCTCCTGATCAAGTACTACTGGTTGTGTGTTTCTAGGACCAGAAAACACTACATTTCGAGCTATTTTCGTCAAGTGAAAGACCACTTCACACCATGGCTGAGGAGATACCAACTGCCAAAAAGCCTTCTCTGTTCAGGGACTGCACCAGATGCAAGAAGAAACTTGTTGATATGACGGACCCTCATGACCAGTGTATCTGCTGCCTATGCCCTCATTAGATCCACAAGTGTGACATTTGCAAGACCTTCACCAACAAAGCTTTGCTGGACAGGCGCAGGCGACTTTTACTACACCTCAAGTCTAAGTGCCACTCTTCTGATGGGGAATCTGTCAAGACAGCCCCTCTCAAATCTATAAAACCATCTGAGAGGCAAACTTCAAATAGAAGGGCCTCTTCAGTGGAAAGGAGCACTTCCCCATCTCATAAAAGCATATGAAAGGTGGAGATGACTTCCCTCACACCTTCTCTGAGCTCTGGGGGCCAGAAAAAACGTCATTCTGAGGAAAAAACTACCTCTAAAGGTAAGGAGGTGTTTTCTAAAAACTCGTCGGGGAGGGCAATCGTCCACGAAACCGCTGTCTACGAGCGGTACCAGTGATAAAGGCTCATCGACAACCAGACCATCAACGAAGACGGGGAAACTGCTCATTTGTCCACAAAGCCCTCGTCGACTGAGCCAAGGGTTCATCACTCGTCGATGAAGCGATCGGCATCGTCAACAAAATCATTGGCAAAACTACCAACTCCCACGTCAACAGATAAAAACAAGCCTGAGACGCCGTCCACCGTCATCCCAGTTACGCCGTCCAATGAGGATAACACAGATAAACCAAGTGGCACGGACCCTTACACTCCAGAGGTCCACGAGGAACCAATAAGGCAGTTGTCTCCCCTAAGAGAGATGGCAGAGCTGCCAGACATCATTTTACAGGAAGATTTTTCTGACACCAAAATAATGCATGAACAACCTATTCTCACCCCTAAGGAGAATAGTCCACCCTGGCACCCCACTACGTAGGCGCCCACAGAACTAAACGACCCAGCACTCATGGAGTCAATGCAAATAATTATTCCTGAATTGAACAGGTGCCAGAAACCGAGGGAATTTATCTTCTACCACGAGGGACACAAGATCTCCTCAGAGAGACATATCCCCTCATCATAGCATGCAGAGAAGCTCTCCTCCCAAGAGCAGACCTCAAAGTCTGCGTTCACCAGAACCTCCTCACAGATCTATGAGCAGGACACGCAGTGCTTCACTGACAAGAGTCTCTCCACCGAAGTCTTCGCCTAGACCAAGACCACGCTCACCTTCAAGGGATCCTACGGTAGTGCCATCAACCACTTTGGTCTCAAGACTGGCAGGAGGACCCTTTTAGAGACTTCTCAGACCCTGAAGAAGGGGAGATTACTCACAACCCAGACACACAAAGCTAATGGGACTACGTAATAGAGAAACCCAGGAAAAAGGATTCTCCAGGAGAGACTTCGCCATCTGGCGATTTGGTATCGTTCCATACAATTATCAGCAAGGCAGCAGATCTTTTCAAGCTACAAGTTACATCAGAAGAAAAGAAGTCTGTTTTAAATGAACATAGGGATAAGCGTAGAAGAACAATCACCCCTATCCCTCTTTTAGATACCATAGGGGACTCCGTAGCAAATATATTATCTACATCTCTGTCCACACCTGCTCTCGTCTCGCAGACAGAAAAGAAATACAAAGCCCGGCCACGGTGCCACTATGCCTAAGAGGGCATACAAAGCCAGATTCCGTAATCACAGTAGCAGCCAGAAAGAAATTGGCGAACTAGTCATCTCCTTTGTCAGCCCCACCTGACAAGAAAGGGCAAAAATTAGAAGCTATGGCAGGAAAGTGTCCTTGAACAGATGAGAAGATGAGTGGGCACTGCTTATTTTTTGTGTAGTTGGTGATATACTTGCAAAATTATATGTATCAATATAAAAGTTTATGTGGGGTGCAGCCCACCGTAGAGTGCCACCGTGCTGGGCCCAAACAATTACAGGAGAGAAAAAGAGAGACCTAGGCTATTAGCCTTCAGTGTGGGCCGCACACCCGTATTGCCCACTAAGGGGTAATTCAATTATTTTAAGTTCATTCAATCCCTTCTTATTGTTTAATGATCACTTGAGTCGTTGTTGGTTATAAAATAATTTCTATTTATATCTCACTGTAATGTGAGTTTCTTCAAACTTGTTTCAAGGCAAACATGTTACAAAGCAAACAAATATTCTGGCCAATGCATTTCGGATATTCCATTCTTCATCAGGGCCTTAACTATTCATATTTCCACTATTCAACATTAGCAACCAGTACACGCAAGTATCATTACAAGGTACCCACAACATAGCACAAACAAACACATAAGAAATGTTTATTAAGAGAGGGATAAGAAAAATAAGAAAAAAGATGACGTAAATTCAAAGAATTACACTCATGACATTGCAATGCATTTCATATTCATTTCCTTCGTACAGTAACATTAGATGACCATGCTTAGTGCTCACATGTCATTGTTCTGGGTGGTGTCCATGCCTTACTTTTAACCATTATCTGATTAGTTGCTAACACACAAGAGGCAACGTTAAATTGTGGTCCCTTGTGTTACTGTGGTGTTATATGTTGTGCCTTATATGCATTAAAGACCAACTTGCCACAACGTGTTGTGTTAATGTAACGACATTTAAACATTGCTTATTAGTGAGAGCAATGACTTAGTGTATCGTGTCGTCTGAGGGTGAGTGTCCCAATTATGTGATGTATTACGGTAAAAGAGTGCTCAAGTGTTGAGAGATAACACTGACCTGAATGTCTTTCTAACGGCAGCTGATATAGAATCTATACACAATATGCGTAGTCTATTGGTGAATAAACAAGTTAATCGTGTATCTAATAGAAACCAGGACTGGTAGATTCTTACCTTTCGACCGTGAGTCGTGTTGCTAGCTAACTCGCTGTGCAGGCGAACGCGAGTGTTCGTCAGTAGTACTGGGAAGTTGAAGCGTTGTCATGGCAACATGCACAAACAAGATGGCTGCTCATCGCAAATGCGGTCGGCCATCTTTGTGTGGGTAATATCTAAGCAGATTACTGCATGTCGATATAAAAGGTGGTAGTTGACCTAATGTAAAGGCGGTAATGTATCACATATGGTTAATGATAGTTCTAAGTAACAATCAATGCTGAAAAGCACTAAACGAGTGCTCCCATGTAAGGCTCGTGTTGCTGGAATGATGACAGTGTGACAATTGACATTTCATTCATGAGTATAATCAAGGAGATAAAAAATCTGATTTATATATTAATATGTTTGAGTGCATGCTGCATGTTAGTGGTCATGTGTTTCAAACTCAATCACCTATAATTGTACAATAGTGGTGCGGAAAGTTAACTGTCTAACTACAATAAATGAATATTACTCAAGAATTTTCAAGCACATGCTTACTGGGCTCCATTCCTGTCGTATCATTTATCATATATCATACAGGTAACCCCAATTGGAGATGCTGCTAGAAGTGAAGAAATGAATAGCATGTGTCATCAACAGTCATGTCTCATGACTCATAAAAACAGTTCAAATCAAACTCTTCGGTCATCCCTCTAGGGGTAATTTTGTAATTTCATTTGTATATTTGGTAAGTGTGTCCAAGCGATCGATTCAGTAGGCTTCTCTTTGCTGTCTTCTCTTCTTCGTATCGATGCCTGCTTTTAGATTCTCAGTAGTTTCAAGTGCTTGGAATCTGAATTGTGCCACACTGTGTTTTTTTGTCCATGAAATGTCTGGCCACTGCTGAGTTGGCATTTTTATTTCTTATGCAGGATTTGTGCTCGTTGATTCTGATTTTAAGTTTGCGTCCAGTCTCTCCTACATAATATAAGCCACATGGACAACGTATACAATATGTTGTGTTTTCTGTGTTGCAGGTAGCAAAACATTTTAGTTTGATCTTTTCACCTGTGTATGGATGTTGCATCACATCTCCTTTAATACGACCAACCTTGTTTAAGGAAAGTAAGGACTTCGTACTTAAATGGGAACAAATATTGAATAAATGTTCCTTAGATTTAATTCTGTTAACCATCAAATAATTATCCGACAATTTAATTATTCTAGAGCAGGAAATGCAGGATCTGACAACAGAGATTACAACTCTTACCAGTGAAGAAATCGTTGCAGACGTTCTGATTGACGTCAATAAACGACTTGAGAAATACAAATCAGACTTGGAAGCTAGGAAGATACTTACATTTCGTTGTGACACATTGATTATCTCGGAGACAAGGTATACACATGGGCAGACAAATTCCAGTACCAACAACCTAAATCCAAGAACCCTAACTCCGATAGCAGTAGTTCGGACACAGATTCTACTAGAGAGACAAATAATCCCCAAGAACAATCTCAGGGAGCAGAAGGTACGAGTACAGAAGGCAGCGCACCATCTGGAACCAAAAGAGGCCCCAACAATCTTTTTTTAGACAACAGCCGGGGAGGAAGAGAACGCAGAGGGGGAAGAGGAAAAGGTCCAGGGGTGACCACCAGGTACCAAGCTCGGGGAACTTAGTTGTCAACATCTCTGACAGACTATTAACCAGTCAAGAAAACGCAGTTCTTCAGAAAGGTTTGAAATTGGTACCAACATTCGGGACAAACATATTCAACACCAAAGTGGAACTCCACAAGCTTACACGGAAACTTAAACTGAAAGTATTCTTTTGCAGAGATGGAGAAAGACAACAGTGGTCAACAAAGTCCACCGGACCTTGTAGAATTTAAACCCAAAAGCACTTTTCTGGCACCCATCCATGTACCATCTATAGACATCTTCGAGAAAATGGTCTTAGCAGACCTTAAGAAAATACACTTCGGCACACCTAGAAATCTAAATTTTAGCAGAGGTGAGATGTCCATCATACAAGGTCTATACACGGATGAAACCATCACAATAAAACCAGCGGACAAAGGAGGAGCATTGGTTCTCCAAAACACACAAGACTACAAAACAGAATGTAGAAGACAGCTCAATGATCATTCAGTCTATGTCAAAATAGACCATGACCCCTTGAACACCATGTGTAACAATTTGGATTCCTTACTTACAAGGGCAGAAGAATTAGGGATGATTACGAGAAAGAGTAAGGCATTCCTACAAAACCACAACCTTCAACACCTCATTTTATCTTCTACCAAAAAATACACAAAAGCCTAACTAATCCCCCAGGCAGACCCATTGTGGCAGCCACAGGTGGAATATTACAGCCATTAGGAACCTATATTGACTACTTTCTACAGCACATAATCCAGAAAGTGTCCTTGTCAGCTTCCCTTACCATCAGGGCGGCCAAAGCTCTGGCCATGACAGCGGGCCTTGACCGCAAACTATGGCTTTACATGTCTAAGCTATCCAAACACCTACCGGCGGAATTTCAAGAAGAGGCTAGGGCAATCATATCGGACGGTGAAGCTACATCCGTTCATATGATTGACGCAGCGGTAGAAGTTGCCGAATCAGGGTTTCGTCAAATGGCCCATTGTACGGTCCTAAGAAGACAAGCCTGGATGAGAGCAATAAACTTCAGAACAGAGGTCCAAGCTCAAATAAAATACTGGATATGCCCTTCGATGGACACTATCTCTTTCGCAACAAGATTGATGGCCATCTCAAAGGAATTAAAACGGACAGTGATACAGCTCGAGCTAACAGCTCTCTTAAGGGTTAAGGACAAGGAATGCAGATCCTTTCGAGGATCATCATCCAAGTACAGAGGTGTTAACCGTCAAAAGACACGTGGCAATACCTTTCAAGATAACAGATACCATCAGTCGACGGCCAGATACACCCAAAGGGGGAGACGTCGCTCTAACCAGGCCAAAAAGCAAAACAAAAACAAAATAGACAACTCATGTCTTCCCCACCCACAACACACCCCGGTGGGGGGGGGAAGAATAAGCCACTATTAGCAACACTGGCGGAGGATAACATTGGAGAAGTGGGTGTTGCAAGTGATTTGCGAGGGTCACACTTTTGAATTTCTGGACCAACCCCCATCCCTTGCTCCCATTCCACGCAAGGTACACCTCATGAAACATATGACAATGGAAATCCGCAAGTTGCTTCAAAAAGCGGCCATAGAACCGGTTCCAGAAAAACAAATGGGAAGAGGGTTCTACTCCCTGTTCACAAAAACCATGGACCTTCTGAAGGGGCTAGGTTTTTCAATAAACAAAACCAAATCCTGTCCAATACCCGAAAAATACGGTGCTCTTCCTGGGAGCAGAACTCAACAGCTGCATACCCAGGGTACGGCCTTCAGCAGACAGAATATTAGCAATACTTCAACTGACCGCATGGTTTGTGACAACGTAACAGCCACGGTACGCTCTTTCAAATCACTTCTGGGCATGATGTTTCTCATACCAAATTGTAGACTTTGCATGAGGCCAATACAAGAGACCCTGGACCGCCAATGGAGACCAGCACTCAGCTCATGGAAAGAGATCCAGCTTCCAGCAACCTGCCACAAAGCACTCCAATGGTGGAGCACACCTGCCTTTCCAAGCTCGGACATCAATGCTTCTCCTCAGAACAGATGCATCCCTATCAGGCTGGGGTGCACACTTGGCAGATCTGCAAACAAAGTGCAAATGGTCAGGCCAGAAGTCCCAACTACATAGCAATGTACTGGAACTCCGAGCAATACACTGGGCACTGAAAGCCTTCCTGCCTTTACTAGCAGGGCAGATAGTAACGATCCAGATGGACAACACAACCTCCATGCATTATACTAGCAAGCAGGGAGGCACGAGATCAGAGATGTTGTCCCAGGAAGCACAGAGGCTATAGACCTGAACACTACAGCACAAAGTTCAGATCAAAGCAGAACATCTGCCGGGAGTGGACAATGTCTTAGCAGACAAGCTGAGCAGAGACTACACAACATCCCACGGATGGGAACTGGACTAAGCAGAAGCTCAACGGATATTTCGATAGTGGGGACATCTGGAGATCGACCTCTTTGCCACCAAGGGCAACAAGAAATGTCACTGGTTCGCCTCCAGATATCCAGAACATCTGTCCCTAGGGGATGCCTTCTCAGTAAACTGGACAGGCAAGTTTCTGTATGCTTTCCCGTCGGTTCCTCTGATAGCGCGAGTACTTCGCAGATTGAGGGAACATACGTGCAGAATGATACTAATAGCACCGGAATGGGCACATCAAGTTTGGTATCCAACCCTCCAGCACTTCTCCCAGTGGCCACCAATTCACCTCAGAGCTCACCAGAACCTTTTGACACAGCAGAATCACAAGGTTCTCCACCACGACCCAGGACTCTGTCGCTCAAGGTGTGGTTCCTGAGCAGCGAAAACTAGCTAATTTGACTCTTCCTCCAGAATGCTGGGACATAATCAAGGCCTCTAGGGTTCCGTCCACACGGACCAAATGCATCCAGAAACTGACTAGTTTCACCAAATGGTGCGAGACCTCACTGGTGAACCCACTCACTACGTCAGTGGAACAATTGCTACCATACCTCCTTACACCTTGCTAAAGCGGGGCTCTCCCTGGCTTCCATTAAGGTGCATTTATCCGCTATATCGGCCTACACGAAAAATCCAAATCAACCATCTTTACTCACCAACCCAGCTATTAAAATATTTCTTAAAGGGTTGCTGCGTACTTTTCCACCAACACCAACCCTGGTTCCTTCTTGGAGCATGAACACGGTCCTGGCAGCACTCATGGAATCACCATATGAGCCTATACATAGGTGTGACATGAAATGTCTATCCTGGAAAGCTGCCTTCCTAGTAGCCATCACTTTAGCCAAGAGGATCAGCGAACTGCAAACCCTTTCATCAGAACCTCCATTCACCATGTTCCAAAGGGACCGGGTCATCCTTAAAACGCATCCTAAATTCCTACCCAAGGTGCTGTCGGAAAGGTCACTCTCGGAGCGTATCGTGCTTCTGATTTTCTTTTCATTTTTTTTCATGAACCACACGTCTAATGCAGAGCGAACACTGCACTCGCTAGATGCAGCGCACGCCCTCAAATTTTACAAAGGACCAAGGAGTTCTGCTCCTCTACAATGCTTTTCATAGCATTCTCTGGTCGCACAAAAGGACAGCTTATCTCGAAACAGTCTCGGACGTTGTGTGACTCAATGCATTAGTCACTGCCATCAGTCTAAAGGCGATCCACTTGCCAGACCTCCTTCAGCTCACTCCACCAGGGGAAGAGCAGCTTTGTCTGCGTTTCACGCAGGAGTACCGATAAAGGACATCTGCAGAGCAGCGACTTGGAGCACACAGCACACATTCGCCAAGCATTACTGCTTGGCTGAAGATGCCAACAAGGAATCGGTGGTTGGACAGGCGGTCCTCACCCAGCTCTTTGTGTAAGGTAGGAGCAGCCTTTTCCCTCCTTTTCCTGGTAAATGTGAACTATTTGAGTTGCTGTATGCTAGGTTCACTGAAGACTACCTTCAGGATGTATAGTAATGTGGGCATGCTTAACTGCTTGGTTTTTTATTCGGTATCACGACATATTATCTGCACCAAAAATATCGCCGTATGTATGGTCGCCTGGAAAGGCCATAGGCGATATTTTTGGGAGCGGGGGTTGCGTGGGTGTCCCCGCTCCTTTAGAAATAATGCAGGGGCTGCAGGGGTATCCCCCGCAGGTTCCATGCCTTAATATTGCAGCAGAAATGTGGCAATATTTTTGTATGGCGATATTTTTGCGGGGATATTAACACATGGAACCTTCTATTCAAGCATCGAATGCTGGAGAAGTCTTAGTTACTTACCTGTAACTGTATTTCTCCAGCATTGGTATCTTTCATAGATTCACATGCGCCCACCCGCCTCCACTGAGAGGCTGCTCCAAGGCCCTCATCATACATGCAGTCTACTCGCGGCTCAAAATCTGAAGATGGCTGCCTGGGGCGGAGCTTAAGCCCTGCCACCTCATTGGTTAGGGTCATAAAGGACCAAATTGAGGTGGAGGGACTACACAAGTGAAAATAATGTATATGTTTAATTATTTTAAATCACAGAAGATTCCCGGTCTGACGACTGGCAATATTCAAGCATTTGAATCTATGAAAGATACCAATGCTGGAGAAATACAGTTACAGGTAAGTAACTAAGACTTAGCATTTATATAGCGCTGCTTATTATTTGTGGTGCTCATTTATCGACCTCGGAAGGATGAAAGGGCTGAGTTTGGCTAAGCCGGGATTCGAACCGGCATCAGCAGGCTCTGCACAGATGTCAAAGCGAGCGCTCTACTCGCTGTGCTATCAGACTGACGAACTGGTGTTGATTTTATGAAAGGCAAATGCCATTCGTCGTGTTCAATTTGGGTGGTTATGCAAAGCCAATTTGATGAAATGTGCAGAGTTCACTTTGAAATGCTAATTTCTGGCGACATCACATTCCGTTTGTTAATGAGTCACCACACTTAAATTTTTAGGACTTGACCCCTGATCAGGCCATTGGATCAGAACTGTTGAGAGCCTTGGTTCCTATGCTAATGATGGAAGTCACGACAGTCCATGACCTGTGGGTGAGCTCAGTGTTTGGAGGGAGTTATAAGGAATTTCCTAGGTGGGGGCGTGGCAGGCAACTCTCAGGATTACTGCACGCATGAGTGGACTCCCTCACTGTATCCCCCATGTCGCTGTTCGAGAACCGGCCCCATACTCACCTTGCGGGGAGGAAGCTGGGGAACTAGTGGAGCCCCAGGAGCGGGGCAGAGAAAAGCCGGGTGGCATCTGGAACTCCGGATTCCGGGACGGGCCATCGATTGAGGCACCCCAACATGGTGCCGGCTGTGTGAGGGAGAACAAGCCCAGGACCTGCCGCCGAAGATTTAGAGAGGCTGTGACCGCCAACCTGCCTGGGGATTATAGCGAGACAGGAAAGCGTCACTAGTCTAGAGACGGAGCAGAGGTGCAGCAGAGACTGGGTCAGGGGAGGCGAGGACCGCGCCTGCTGGCATGGATGCCCGGGGAGCCAAAGATAAGACGGCGGGTCCTTGGCCCAAGCAGATCGAAGGACACTCTGCACGGCCTACCCTGCTGATGCTGCCGCCATCACAAAGCGGGTCCCTGTAGTACACTACAGTATATAGTAGACTGCTGATACCAGCGGGGCTATAAGGCCAATGCCTAGCAGGTGTTAGTGAATACATATAGTGATGCCGGCAAGACCCTACTGCATCTAGAAGTCTACGGATGCCTAGAGGACTCGGCTGCAATAGCCCTACTTCAGATGCAAGGTGACTCCACGATAAGCAGGACACAGCAGCTGTTCATGGTTCGAGAGTACAGCCACCACCAATAAACTCTGCTGGGATTTATTGTAAACACCAAAGGTTGCCATGTTGGTCTACTGTTTCTCATGTTCCCTTATGCACCTCACAGCTGCCACTCAAAGAACATTCCTAAAAGGACACCATACAGCGGATATAAAATAGAACCTCATTGTAGGCGCAAGACATATGATGTGAACAGGACCCTTGTCACTGCCAGTGCACTGAGAACAAATAGGACAGCTAAGTATCCTGGAGGGGGAGGAGGTGCGACAAATGGTGAATTAGTTGAAGACTGAAAGTAGCAAGCTACACCTAGAAGCCTGACCCACTCCAAGGAGCATTGAGATGAAAAGCGGAAATCACCAGGAGCAAACTGGGCCTGGAATTAGTGTTGATGCCTACCGGTGGCCACAGAAGTGGAGAGGTTGATCCCGGGACCACCTGGAGAGATTGTGATCTTGGGGGCACTTTGTGCATCAAGCGCCAGTGCCCATACTGCACCCCAAGAAGAGCAGCATGGGGTGTATTGACTCCTTTCTAAGGTCCCCGGGTGGCCGCCCAAATGGAAGACATATCAAGGATGGAGGCAGGGAAAGGAGGTCAGCCCCCAACTCTGTCACATTCACTAGGGAAGACTACCATGACACCATAACAAATCTGAAAGGCCCTCTCACCCTTGAATTCACTTCATTCACAGAAGAGGTCTGCAAAAGTGTCTGAGATACAAACGGAGGTGTCCACCTTCGGGGACAGGATCAGCGTTACTGAACAAGCAGTGGGGGAGATATCTGACAGGATCCCTAAACTACGGAACACCATCCAAGACCTTTGGGACCTAACTGAAAAATAGGCCACAGAGGTGTGAGGAATCAGGAATGATACTCTGACGCAAGGTGGACATGATTTTGGCTAAAGACTTTTATTAGAACATTAAAGGATTGCGGAAAGGCCTCGCTGTCCCTGCACTAGCAGAGTTTCCCTACCTTAACTTAAAAATAAGTACCTGTCAGTGTCAGAATGCCCAAAACTAAACTGTGTTGTGTCCAATGTACTATTCTGACCCTCACACGCTAAGCTAATTGATTCTGAGGTGAAAAAGGATGTCTTTGGCCTTGAGTGTCTTGTAAATGTTCAAAGGAATAGTTAAAAGTAATGTATAACTTCAACGAACTCCTTCAAGGATAGATATCCTTGCTACATAGGGTTCTTCCCTTCCCCCTGGATTCTTTGACACTTTCTGGGTTTACAAATAACAGTTCCTGACGTCCCTTTTGATCAACAAGAGTGATCTCCAAGCTGATTGTCTGTATGTATGGTTGGGATACGTGGTGTACTCTCCTACCAGGATGTTTGTTCCCAAGTCTTTTAAATCAACACAGTCTGCTGGCTAATCCTTGTATCTTTTTCACTTCCAACCTGCCTGGTCTATTTCCTTACCAGGATTTCTTTTATACATTTGCAACAGCCTAGTATATTCTGCTGCCAGACTTTTTGAACTCACAATTTCCAATTGCCTGGTATACTCTCCTGCCAGAACTTGTTTCAAGTACACAAACCTATAGCTGCCTGGTATACTTCTTGTCCGTGGGCTTTTACTCATTCTCCCACCTTTGATGGTTTTGCCCTTTTGCCTTATTGATTAATATATTTGGTTTCACATATATGGCCTCTTTAGCATCTTTCATACTCTTGTAGCATGCATTCGCAAACTTGAAAGTCTCTCCTTTTAGAAAACTGCTCTTTCATAAGCCGTTCCTTTACTTTCTGTCTTTTGGCTTTATGTATAATTTTGTCAGTTTGGTGTGCTTGCCAATATGCCGCGATATTCCCTCTCTCCCTTCGTGGACTTAACTGTTCTTGATGGCATTTCTGATCACTTTCGCAGACTGCCAGTGCCGTTCTCCTGCTGCATTCTGCTTCACAACCGTTTCTCCAATGCTTTCCTGCTTCCAGAGACTGCTTGTCTGCTTTGCATGGGATTCCGGTAAGTAAAGCGCTGCTCTCGGACACCGGCGAATGCCCAGGAGCCCTCTGCTGGCTTCTGGCATTCTTGCTGCACGTCCCCTGCTTTCGCTGCCTTCTCCCTTCAGCACCCTGAGCCAGTTGGCTTCACAGACGTCTTTCCGCACGGAAAGGAGCAACCCACTGTCGTGTCTTGCTAAGGTGATTTAATTTTCCTGGGCACAGGTGTGTGCTTGCTGCCACTAGATTGCTGCTTGTTCTCGTGGATTCCCATACTCTGCATTACTCCACTTCCTTGTCGCAGTATTGTGGGGATTGTGGGAGTAGTAGTCCCTTCCTGAAACCACTGTATGAATGTTTGCAATAGGTTCAAAAGGCAAACTAGGTTTCCAATGTTTTTGTTCATCAGGGTGGGGGCAGGGATGCAGTGGGGCCTCTCAACCGGTGGGGGGAAGATCCAAATCATATTCAACCAGAAGCTTTACCGACGTCTGGAACCCTTCAATTAACACTTTTCAGGTGTTACAAAACAGCACAGAGCGTAGTTCAAACACACAATTATCTGAAGGTTGCAAAAAAGATATCCGCAATCGCAGCCTTTTACAATTAGCACAAGCTTTTATAGAGGTCAAACCCATCTCTTGTCTAATGACTGAGATGGGTACGCCCCTGAGAAGAACACGCAACCTTTTCCACAATAACGACTACGCTCTTTCCCATGCATTAGGCAGTAGACCTGTCTCGGCTCCGTAAAGAATACAGGGAACAGTTTTTTGGTGATGGAACTTAACCATCGGGATTCACGAAAACCTGCCAAACGCAAATAACTCTGACACATTCAACCTTGTTTTCTTTGTTGTTCAATCTAAGTCAATTTGTTTGGTTCTCTTCGCCTTAATCTCGACATCCAAATATTTGAAATCGTCAACAACTTCCAAACGATTCTGGTCTATAGACCGATTAAAATTCAGTTTCTTTTTAGCATAATTCGGCATTAGAATGTTTGATTTGTTCACGTTTAATTGTAAATCTAGAGATAAAAAATAAGCGCTGGTGGCTGTCAAGGCCCTTTGATGGCCAATAGGGTTGAATCAAATAAAACTATATTATCGGCGTAGGCCCGGTAGCTAATTGGCAGGTTTCCGAGCTTCGGTGGGAAGTTTCGTTCTTGCTTAAAAAATGTTTCCTAAATCACTAACCTATAAATTAAACAGATAAGTCGCCAAGACGCATCCCTGGTGTATGATATGATACAGTATTTATAACGCGTCTATACACAAGTGTTTCAAGGCGTGACGAGGCAAGGGAGGGGAAACAGCAGGAAGACAGACAGCGATCCTACTAGGCCAGTTGACATTGAGATTGCTCAAGTTCAGGGGAGGCGGGTAAGGAGAAAGTATGGAAGGAAGTGGAGGGGGTAGTGCAGTACATGGGATAAAAGCAAAATGAGTAAAGATAATAAATAAAAGCGCAGCCAGCTGGAGGCAAGTGCAGGGGTTAAGACTAGACGTCAAGTGCTAGTAGGGGCTGTAGGGATACAGAAACAGTCCCGAGTGCAAAGGTTGCCAAGGAGGCAGTGCAGTGTTCAACCGGCAGGGAGGGGACCTGGGCCCGAGAGCAGAGGGTAGCCAGGTAACCAGTGCAGTATCAGATTCCGCCAGAATATCAGCAGGGGTGAGGAGGAGAGAAAGCAGAAGCAAAGAGGAAGGTCTTGAGGTGCTTCCGGAACCGGAGATGGTTCTGCTCAAGTTTCAGGGAGGCTGTTCCAGCAGAAGAAAGAGATCTACCACCAACTCCCTGCTTGGAGATGCGGCTAACCCTGAGGGAGTTGGAGGCGGATGAGCGAAGAGCTCGAGAAGAAAGATATTTAGGAAAGTAGGCCGCAGCAGCTACTTATCCACCTTGTATAGGTTCCCTTTTCGTCTAGTCGAACCCTCACCATAGTGTCAGTATACAAGGCAGTCAATATGTGGACTAGGCCAAGGGGACAACCCAGATCGGTCAACTTATTCAAAAGACGATCACAGTTAACCCGATCAAAGGCCTGGGAGATGTCTAAGAAGGCATCATTTATAACCCTCTTTTCCTGTATGCCCCGAGACAGTAACAGATGGATAACAAAACAGTTGTGTATAGTATTCAGGCCCAATCGAAAACTGGATTGGAATTTGTCAAAGCAACCACTCTTCACCGCCCAAGCCCGTAGCTGATCCAGAATGATGGCCACAAAGTTTTTACTGTAAGCATCCAAAAGGGAGATAGGGCGATAATGAGATGGAATCGCCCTATCTCCCTTTTTATATATATACCACAATATGAGCCTTCCTCCATGAAGGAAGGAAGAAAGCTATTTGACCTCAGAATCTTACAATATAAAACATGTAAAATAGCAGCCCAGAGGTTTGGGTTTGACTTTAGCGTAGTGTTTGCTAAACTATCTGGGCCAGGTGCATTAGAAGCTTTGCTCTTCTTAATTAGCTCCTTAATAGTCAGTTGGTCGATCTCCACACAATCTGACCAGCCAATATTGTTCCGGGACCCTTTTAGCTCCTATGTTTTTACAATACAATGTAGAGAAATGGGTTTGAGGTGTCTGAGAAAGCCAACCAATCTGTGGGGTTGGGGGATAACCTAACATACAAAGTTGCAGGAGCCAATCCAATGATGTTTTGTTTGCTATTATCAGTACTATGTGTTTAGAGGTAGTTCAAGGTGTGCCCTACAGACAAGGGGTAGCCAATGAAGCAATGATCCTTATATATTCTATAAGTAGATATGTTCCCTTCACCAATCCCTTTCCTCAACAGGTTTTGTATTTTGCCACGTAGAATGTCATTTGTTGCGCATATTGAGGTATAAGACCTCTATGTAATCAAGCTACTGTGTCAGTGTGGAAACATCAGTCCGATGTTTGTCAGGTCTCCCTGCTTTATTAAACTGAGAATAAAGTAGAACTTTGCCATACTCTTTAAGTCTGTCCAATTATTTTGTCTAAGATCTATTATTGTAATTCCATCTAGCACAAAAAACACTTCAAGGTGCTAGAGAACATTTGGTAGCAGTGCGGATGGTTACGGTCTAGTCGACCTAGGCCAGATCCAGACCCCCATACGCTCGGCTACTCCCACTACTAGCCAGACGACCGCAGAGTTTCCTGTGGAGAGCAGCGCGCAAAGCCATGTGTGAAGACTATTTGTTTGACAGGTCCCTCTTTGATGAGAATTCCTGTCTGGTCCCTGTAGACGCCCCATGAATGAAAGGTGAACTGGTCGGTTGAGGGAGAGTCTATGTTGGATGACTCGAATTGAGTCATGGATGTTAGTAGAACAAAGAAAGTGTGAAAACAAGGGGGAGGGATTGTGTGGTAGATAAATATGTGTAAAAAGTAATGGGATTTTTTGGGGAGATTATAAAGAGAAAAAGATATCTCGATTCCTGATCCCAAGAGGACAGAAGGGTACGCACTAAGTTATTTAAGATTCCTGAGGCAAGGTCCGTAAAAGAGTGCATATCACACACTGGAGCGGAGTGAAACAGGGACAAGATATATTTACCAAGATAGTAAACGAAGGCGTACGCAGTAAACACAATTTTTAAAGTGCACATATGCAGGGTTGTAAAACTGTTAAGACATCTTTTGTTGTGTCTAGACTGATGAATATAAAACGATAGTAAAACATTTAAGAGATTAGTGAAACATTTTGACCAAGAGATTGACGTCAATCAGGAAGGGAAAATTTAAAGGAAAGTGATATTTAAGTAAAGAAGAGACTCTTAATATACTAATAATACAAGAACGATATAAAAAAGATGAGTAGAAAGTATAAGCGAAGGAGGAAACAAAATATAATCGCATAGACTTTTAAAATAAAGTGAGCAGTAAAATATATCCCGACTGGGATTACAAACAGTGATTAATGTTGTCTGCGCCAGTTGATCGGCATGGTATATTTAATAAAATAAAAAAATTAAAAAACGATGGGTAAGTATCGACGATCTAAACCCATCTGTCATCATGGGGGATACACCTCTTTTACATTTATGTAAGACATTACCGAGATACAGTGAAAATAAGGAAATATCATTCGGAATGGGTCAGATGCACGACCAATAAGACACTAATGCCATGGCCTCAGGAGGAGCCGCTGTCAAAAAATGTATTACGGTATATGACGACTTACTTACATGCCACATATAAGGGAAAAAATTTGCAGAAAAGATTAGCCATTTTAGAGCTTTGGAAAATGTACCTGAGTAAGAAGGAAGATCCAGCCTATAGGGAGTGGATGCTCAATCAGCATAACAGGGAGGATAACACACTGTTGACTCCCGTTTCCCCTCCTGACGAGAAGAGTGCAGGTACAGAGGAGACAGGATTTTACCCTTTGAAGGAATTAAAAGCAGCGACTGGGTATGTTAATCCAACGTATGCGCCCTCTGCTTAAAGCAAGGAGGATAATGCAAGAGCGGAGAACCCACAGATCAACATGCAATGAAGTAAACGGCGTGATGAGAAGGACAGACAAGATAGACTAATAGAGATAGAGGAAGGAGCAGGGAAATAAAGAAATAAAAGATAAAGTTAAGGAAATAACAGTACATAATGAATGAATGGGATGACAAATGTTGCTTAAGCTAGACAATTAAGGCATTGATGGGGTTTGAGAAAGAGGACAGAAGAACTGGAAAGGAAAGAGAAGGAAGAAGAAAGCATACAAGGGAGGGATAAAGAGTGCAGGCGAAGGGAAGAATGAGGAAGACGTGAGGCAAGAAAAGAGGAGAGTCTAGATGAGAAGAAACGGGAGGGATAGAAGCACAAAGAATGAAAGTACATAGGTTGCAATGAAGGTGAGAAGGAAGATGAATGGAGGAAGATGAGAAGAGAAGAAATTAATAAGAGTAGGAGATTGAAAGACAATGAAATAGAATATCTATGCCATAGAAGCATAGTGCCAATTGATGCACAAGAACGATTGGAGGAGGAGAGAGGGTCACAACAGCCCTGTAGGGAGCTGCAAGGAAGGCCACAATCAGATTGGGCTGGTGGGCAACAATACAGAGGACATAGAGGAAATGCTTGGGCAGCTATATAGGCAAATGAGGGACAGAGGAAGGTACGAACATCAAGAGAATATAGAAGGATCCCTATTAAAGGGAACTGAAGGTAGATCAGGTGATGTCATAACAGATGAGTATGGAACATTATCTTTAAACAGATTAGGCCTCGACGACACAGAAGGAAACAATAGGCACACAAGCTGGGGTATAATGTCAGACGAAGAAACTGGGGAGAACAAAAGGGCGCAAAGAGGTGGTGCGTGCAGGTTTTTAAAAGAACAAATTGCATAAAAACTGACAAAATAGTCAGATTTAGAGGACCCTAAAAGGACACCAGAATCCACACTCTATGTTGAGCCACCGGCAACATGATCGCACGGTACAGGGGACATATCGCCAACATATGTATGTATGTAGGTTAAGATCATTACCAGGAAGGAAACAAATGGGCAAGGCTAGCTCTGCTGTGAAGATAAGGAGTGTAGGTAAATACGACTTTGAATCAGGGTTTTCACAGTTGCCATTATTAGACAAGGGGGGGAGGACAACCACAATATATACCATGGCCACAGATGGGTAAAGATAATTTAAGGAGTAAATTACTGAGTTTAACTTCCGGTGCGGGCTAATGTATTTATGTATTAGAAAGGATGACATCAGGAATGACGTTGGCTATAGCCGATATAAAAGGACTGCTAGCGGCTATTGTAAGCGAGAGAGCTGATGACATTTGGAAGCAAGACGGATATGCAGGTGTGACTGCGCAAAACACGATACACGATGAAGCACAATTTAATAATTGCAGAGCAGACATATGGCTAGCGCTCAGAGTGCACTATCCAGATACATCAGACATGGGTGCGATTATGACTTGGAAAATGAGAGAGGAGGAAGATCCTGTTACCTTTATTCAAGATATATAGGACAGATGGCGGCAGGAAATGAGTGAACCTTGGGCTAAAACTGTAGTATTATTTTGCCACATCTTGTGTAGGGAGCTGCCTTAGCCAGTGCAACGGCAATTGAAAAAACAGGTGGGAATGGAAGCGAAGCCATGGCCAGAAATACATTTGTCAATTGTGCATCACTGCCTATAAATGCAGGAGAAAAATCTGAACAAAGCAGAGAACAGAAAGCAGAAGGAGGCGAATTTAGTTCAGAAGAAATTGTCCAAGATAGCCATTGTTGGAGTGGGATTGACAAGTAACGAAGGAGAGTTGACACAGGAGACCCAGTCAGGGCAGCAAACACCAAAACAGAAGGCTATGGTACAACAATGGATCATGACTTCAGGAATACAGCAGGCACCCACACCCAAAATTGGGAGTGTAACAGTGATGGGAGGAAATCCTTTCACAGGTACAGGGATTAATTTATATCCACAATAGGGCAGCCCACAGAGCGACTTGATTTGTTCAGTACTATCAGTGACACCAGACCCCCAAGAGGAACCAAGGGTCAAGGTGACAATAGGAGGCAAGACGTTTTCATTTTTAGTAGACACTGGCCACTCATTTCTGTGTCCACAAGTTAAAATATCCAATGTCAGGAACTGCCATGAATGCTCCAGGGTTTTATGGGGCGACAAATTTAGTTTCTTTTACAGACGAATTACCATTGTCCATAGGAGAACATGACATGTTAATGCCATTATTATACTCTAGTCAGACGCCAGTTAATAAATTGGGACGTGACTTACTGACGAATATCTTTTACTGACAAAGGAACAGTGTGCTCTACTCCAGGGATACACTATATGAATGTGGGAGATTCTATGCTAGCCTTTGCAGTCCAGAAAGCATTACGAGGAGTGCCTTTAGATCTAGAAATATCTTTGTATGGAGTGACTTTTTTTTATTGTCATGGTTACCCAGGTTGGCAGGTAAAATATTGAGAATACCTGATGA
Source organism: Ambystoma mexicanum (assembly GCF_040938575.1). Lineage (NCBI taxonomy): Eukaryota > Metazoa > Chordata > Amphibia > Caudata > Ambystomatidae > Ambystoma > Ambystoma mexicanum. The sequence goes on along the minus strand of NC_090924.1, from coordinate 877,688,056 downwards.
ATTTTTGTTTAGGCCACAAATTCCCATGGACAATGAGGGTGGACAGATAATTTCCTTAGAATTAGAAGCAGCAGTGGTCTGAGACGAAAGAGTGATGCTTCATGGGACAGACGATGAATGAAGGGGATGGAGAACAGTGATAAATCTCAGTGAAGGATACAGGTTGACAGACAAACTGGTTAGAGATGATTATTCTGATGATGAACTAGTGTGTTTTTTTATAAGTATCACTTATTGGATTAAAGTGAAGAATACAGAGATATCGCAGAGAATGGCATTGGTTAACAGAAGACTTCAATTTTTCCAGGAAGACTTGGAGAACGGGCCAGAGATTGTGTGGTCCAAGAGCCCCTATGATGTGGGTCTATTAAAAGGGATAGGGGCAGTTGACATTAAATTAAAACCAGGAGCTATTTTACCATGGGCAAAGCAATATCCCATGTCCAGAGAGGCGGATGAAGGTATATTTGAGACCATTTCCGCTTTAATGAAGCAGGGCATATTCGTGTCATCCGACTTATGTAATACGGCTGTGTACCTTGTCAAAAAGGGAGGGTCGTGGAGATTTATCCAGGACCTTCGTCCCCTTTAAACAATATAGTAGAAACTGAGTTTCCTTTAGTTCCAAAGCCTGCAACTATATTGTGTGATATTCCCTCCATGGCCAAGTATTTCACAGCTGTCGATTTTAAAAAATGATTTTTTTTTATTCCCCTTCATGAAGACTCACAAGATTTAACTTCTTTTTCATATAGAACGATCTGCCTGAAACATACTAGGTGGTACTGTGAGTCCCCTTCCATTTTTAACAGAGTCCTCCACATGAACATGAATAATATCTAACTCGAAAGTACAATTATTCAGTATGTAGATGACATTTAGGTACGCAGTGAGACAGAGGAAATGTGCAGAGAAGACTCAAACTCATGACTATACTCTTAGAGAAAGGATACAAGGTAGATTAGGATAAATTACAATATTGTCAAGAAGAAGTCTTGTATATAGGACAGTTGATCTGTCACAAAGGGAAAAAGGTGACACCTAAAAGAGCAGAAGCAATCATGAAAAATGTAGCACCACCAACAGTGAGGAACATGCAACAGTTTCTAGGCCTATGCAGTTATTGCAGGGCTTGGGTTTTTGATTACAGCACATACATTCGACCACTTTTAAAAGAACTTAAAGAAGCACAAGTAGATAAGAGCATAATAACAGGGACAGAAAAGATGACTAGGGAAAGGCATATGGGAGCAGCGGTAATGAAACTGAATAGAGAAGGTTAATTTGAGGTTGTAACGAGCATGAGGTTACCCTCGAGTTATTCAGTACAGGCTGCAGGATTAGTGGCGCTCATCGAAGCGCTGTAGAGCTTTGAGGATGAGGAAGTGACTGTGTACTTTGACTCCACCTATTTGACGTCAACTGTGCACGCAGGTCTGTCACACTGGAAAAGGAGGAGTTATCCTGGGAAATGGTACTTCAGTGCAATATACGGCCCTATTGGACAGGCTTATAGAAGCATTAAGTCTCCCATTGACACTAGCAATCGTACAATGTTCAGCAATTTGGAGGCAGGATAGCACTGGAAAGCCAGTTGTGCCTTTAGCATTGAGTAGTGCTGGAGCAGCTTCACTACCAAGCACATACGATTCGAGAGAGTGTAACAATTGCAGAAGTGCCTAATCTCCTGGAACATGTGGCACAGTTCATTGTGAATTGTATAGTGGGTCAGAAATGTACTGCAGGACACACTTTGCGAACATTAAGGAGCATCCCCAGACCGAATGGCCCATTTCAACATTTACATATAGATTATGTAGACATGCTGCAGATATGTAACGGTTGTAGTATGCCCTTTTTCTAGATTAATAGAGGCAGGTTTGTGCACATACCCTGATGCCTTGTGCGCGGCCAAGGTTCTAGTACGCAAGGTTTCCCCCAGGTGGGGTGTGTGCAAAGGTTTGCGGTCTGACAATGGACCGCATTTTGTAAATGAAGTTTTTGAACAAATAGCACTTCTGTTAGGCATACAACACATATTTTCATCTGCTTAACCACAGGCCAATGGTATCTATGAGAAATTAAACAGACTCTTCAAAGAGAGAATAGCCAAAATTAAGATCACTTTAAAAAGGGGGTGGTTGCATTGTCTGCCCCTTGCTTTTTTTTTGCATTAAGAAACCAGCCTCGTTCGGATCAACATCCAACTCCTCATGATTTGTTGACTTGACGCTGCACCCATTGACTCATCCTATGCGGGTAAGCGCTGATGCACACACTGTAGGGGCATTAGGTGATGAGATGCATGATTTTCTAACAACAATGATTGCAAGTGTTTCTTTCATGTCTTAACAGATCAAGAACAGAAGGGAGGTGGTCAAAAAGAAGCAACACAATCAAGTGCATGAAACAGAGAATCTGCTCAAACCTCTAAAACTGTATGCAGGAGAGCAGGCATTAGTGTGGAAGTTCAAACGCACCAGGAGCACACCCCATTTTGAGGGACCCCATGAAGTAGAGGAAGCGAGCCCCACTGCCGTGAAATTGAGGGGGCAAAGAGCGTGGCGACATCTACACAACGTCAAACCGTATAAAGGCGAAACATCAGCCCCTCACAAAGACAACCCAAGAGAAGCAAAACAAGTAGTTCCGGCCATGCAAACCCGCCAAAAGGCTAAGAACAAGGACAATGAAGTGCACACAAGCACTATAGATTAGGATTTAACATCTTTATGAATCAATGAAAGGTCATTGGTTTCCAGATTTGACAAGGAGAAAATAGATTTCCAGCTACCGTGGACCACTTCTTTTAGACAGGTTTAAAGGAACAATAATAGAAGAGTCGGGAATTTGACAAAAAAGAATATTGACTCTCGTTTGATACCCATCATCACACGAGTATACACATTCTTTGTTTTTTTCCTACATACTGCAGAATTATCCAGCTTTAGTTTGAAGAGGACCCAAAGAACTGTATTGTCTGGAGAGTGATAAATGCATTAACACTCCAGTTTTTTATATAGAAGTGATTAAAAAGGCGATAACAAATTTACATATTAAAGTAAACAAGATGAAGAGACTTCAACATTTTAGAGATTCATTACCATCTGGAAAATCGACAGGGTTTCATATGATATTGATGGTGATATCAGCTGGTATTATTTGTGTCTTTCCCCTTATTTCTATGACATTGCAAAGTGTTACAGAAAATGGCACCAATATGGAGGGTATTAATGGAACTAATATTAAGGGTATTCATGAAACACTTATTATTGTCCCCACTAAAGGCAGATACAGCCTGTTTTACAATATAACGAGTTTATTTCGATTTAAAAGAGATGTTGAGGAGAACCATAAATGTATAAATAATATATCTTGAAAATTCTGTTCATTTGAAAAATAACCTATGGTACCACCACATGGAAGAGGTGGGACAAAAGAACGTCAGATGAGTTATGTTTGCTCCTTAATTCCATACGCCATGAATGCGGCAAGAACCTTTAATGCAAAATGCCTGTCATTTAGCAGCATGCACAACTAGAGGACAATTTGAAGGAAAATGGGCTATGTTACGATGGCGATCAAAATTGATATTCCCATATGAAGATGCCCATTTGAAAACAAGGAGGATGGAAAATGGATTAGGATGGACAAGCATGAAACTCATGTACCCATCCCAGATAGGAGAATGAATAAAGGTTGTCCAGATGAAATTGAACTGCTCATACATCACTGAAAACCAGGAGAGTCAAGATGTGTAGAAATACCTCAGTTAGTGATACATGTATGGGATTTTACTAGTTCTGGATGGGAAGAAGGGCTATTGGCCTGCCCTGCACATGTAATAATTGTGGATTCAGAACAAGTTAGGTAACTGACAGGTTATCTCAATGACTCACCGATACTCCTCTTCCTCTCCTTTCTCTCTCTATCTCTGGATCGGATATCTTACAACAGGGGGATGAGTACGAAAGCCTCCCTAAACCCTTTTTCCGACCTCTAGAAGACTAGAGGAGAAAAAAGGTCTCGGGGAAACCCTCTGGGGAAGAAAACCCTGTGTCAGCGACTGCAGGATCAATGTCGTCTGTGCAGCGAAGATTCAGGTGAAGACTGGTGGAAAGCAGTCTTGACAGAGAAAGAAGAGAGTTTGGTAAGTATATGAGGGTAAGTGAGTGATAGAAATCTAAGGTAAGTATTTCTCAAGTTACCCTTAAAAAGGATTAGGAGGTGTATCACGCTGGAAGAGGAGACTTCTGGTAATCACCTGATGGAGTACGGAAATTCGTTAGCACAGTACAGGGTATAGAGTGAGCAAGAAGTGTAAAAGTAAGGGGTCATTACCTGGCAAGTTGTGGGAGAGGAGCTTGGGTGTGCAATAGCAGGTGTTGAACGAGCGGGTCTGCAGACCGAACTCGGAATCCCTAGATATTGAATAAGGGAAAGAAATGTGTCAACTAAGGGTTGCTGTTTGAATCAGGGGGTGTCTGTTTACATCTATCCTTCGTACCGATGAACCCTAAAGTCTACTCGCCGGATTCCTTGACGGAGCCGATGATCAGGTGTGTGCGAGAGGGGGCTGGAGTCTCTGTGGTCAGAGAAGAGTCGAGCAGAAATGCAGAGTCTGAAAGCCGGAAAGAACGAGGGACAGATTTAGGTGCTATAAAGTTTTGGATGCAGGAAAGACGTATTGGAAAGGTATCCCTAGATACGAACTTACGAAGAGTAGCAACGCATCCGTGCGTTGTCAACAGGGACAGATAAACTGAATCTCGAGTAGGAGGGTGGAGCTTCCTTGGTGCTGGGTTGTGCATTGTCTAGACCAACACCGTCCGTTGCAGCGGCCATCTTGGAAGGAAAAATGGACGAAATTCATCGTCCATGGGACCAACGATGCCACAAAGACCAACGTCTCCGAAGAGGCGTGACAGCACATCTATTGAAGAACGAATCACCACATATAGTGCAGATTGTGAGTGACAGTTGTCTGGAATCATGGGCCAAGTATTCAAAGTTACTCACATGGGTCGACAATGAAGCAGAACCGATTTCTATAATATTACTGAGAAATGCCACAACATGCTTCAGGAACGATGGTCTGATCCTGGTTGGGAAAAATAAAGGATGTGGATAGATAATAGGAACTCAAGTGTTGATGGATCGATATTGGGCCTGTGAATCCACAGCCTACATGCAGATGCCTAAGAATTGGGGAGGAATATGTCTGTTAATGTTACATGTAACAGCATTGGTGATTCCACAAAGTGACCTCCATATTGATGAAATTCCATAAATGGATGAACATTTAAGGATGAAGAGATCGCCCAAACTCTGCCGATGGAAGAGAAGAAATATTTTTTCAGCCAAATCGACAGTCTTACAACACCATCCCAGATGAGCATAAATTGTTCAGCAAAGCGACAATGATGATGACCGTTATATTCTTTACTGGACTTCAAGCTGCAGTAAATGCCAAGTGGCTTCAGATTACAAGGTGGGAGCTGTTGCAGATAATGCAACAATGAAAGTATTTAATGCAATCTGAGAAGATTTAAGAGCCATCAGGCTGATGACTCTCCAGTATAGGTATGTTCTGGGCTTAATTACAGCAATGGAGTGAGGCGCGTGCGCCAAGGGCGGCCCTTCTCACTGTACGTTACACCATCTCGTGATGTAGGAAATGGAACCCTGACAGAAGCAATAACCATGCTGTCAACTTTGCACACAAAGATGTTGGAGGAAGTAGACAAAATTGAATATGATTGGTTTATATCTCTGTTTTGATGGATTCCGACCTAGCTAGCAAATGCTTGGAGCATTGTGGGACAATGCAAGAAGACAGCCAAGAAAGCTATTGGAATGAAGATAGTGATTGACTTTGAAGCTGAAACGGGTGAGCAGATGCAAAATGAAGTCAGTACCCATGAGAATATAAAGAAACATATCCTTGCACCTCCAGAAACTAAGTTCCAATACATCCAGGATCGGAAAAAATATGTAGGACGTTAGATATTCTGTTCGCCATCTGGAGAGTGCTGTCATATGATCTGGAGTGTGGATGAACACCGAAGAAATGCAGGCCACCTGAGGGGGGTGACAAAGATTTGGATCCCAAAAAAGAAGCAGGCTGAGCAGAAGCTGCTGATAGAGGATGAAGAAGAGATAAAGACTATGGAAGAAGAGAATTTGGTGGAACATTAGACCAGATATTGGGAATATAGAAGAGCAGGTAAACGTTTTCTTGCCAGTTCCCGCCGCCGTCATATTAGAACAGTCAAAGAAAAACCATAGATGGGACCTGCTGTATCGTTCCTATACCGCATCGAAAGTATGAGAGACATTCTGCACGCAGCCATAAAGAATGTACCCTTGCACTGAAAGTGTGGAAGGATGTTACATGGAAGAAAGCTATATGGAAGGATGCCTCCTGCCAAGATGTCAGAATGCATCAGCGAATATTGTGGATGGACGTTAAATAAAATCTGACGAGGGCTTGGAAGCCATGTAACAGGACGCACATCCACTGTAGCTCCTGCAGAATCCTTCACAGATCCGAACAGAATGCAGGTTTAATGTGATCCAGGAACAAATATAATTATACTGAAGAGCTCATGAAGTTGAGAGGCACGACTGGAAGCACTTTGCGCTGGCCCTGCAATGCGATACCGGGAAATAACAGTGGAAGAAGATTGCGACGGCCCGAATACGGCGGTCCCAAGATGGAGGATGTCAACGAACAAAGAGACTAGATAAAGATGCAGACATCGAGCCACAGACCGAGACCGCAAGGATCATCGGAACGAAGGTGGTGGAGTGAACATTAGCACCGCAGTACTACGGTGCCACAGCAGCTTTTCTGATGGGGCACATCGAAGTCCTACAGCTCTGAGACGGAGCGTAGGCCCTGGGAACCCCGGTGTGCAAAACGCGGTAGCCGGATGAGGGTCAAGACCACACGTCTGAAAAAGAATGCGTAGGAGAGAAACCTGCAAGAGGAAGCAGCCGGGGGAACATTAGAGGTTCTCCGTGTAACCGGGCCGCGAGATCGCAACAAGGTGGCTTCATTGGGTTCCATGTAGTAATGTTGCCACAAAAATATTGCCATACAAAAATATCGCTGAAAAATGGTTGTTTTTTGTGGCGACATTATTGCATGGAACATGCGGGGGACACCCCCGCAACCCACAAATGATGATTATTTTTTTTAATTATTTTTTTTTTGCCCCTGTCGCCATATATATGGTCACCCAAATAATATCGCCACAACATTTTCCCGGCGATATTATTTACGGCGACCATATATGTGGTGATATTATTACCTGATACCCTTCATTGTTGCAGTCGAGTGACGCGCCCACGAACCCAGACTCTGCGTTACATCAACAAGCAGAGAAGACATCAAAGAACAGCGGACATAACAAAGCAATAAAGAAAAAAAAAGAGGGGAAATATAATAAATAAAAACTGTCTGTAATAATGGGGGCGGAGCAAGTCCAACATACCGGTGGAGGAATAAGCCAGAGCCGTGTTACGGTCGGTATCCGGCGAGGCCACACAACACGCATATTGGCCAGTTATATGCAGCAGATTCCCGGGATGGGCAATGCAATAGGTGCTTGCGGCGGAGAAAAAGGAAGCCAGGAGGCGGCCCGTAGGCATCCGAGATAGGAGGACACCAACAGAGAGTAGGTGGCCTGCCCGAAGTAACGGAGGGCCTGCAGCAGTGCCTCACGGACGAGTGACAGGCACGCAGCAAAGGGGCTCAGTGACACTGCATACAAGGAGGAGGAGGCTCTCCTTAACACACGAGCCCCCACACAACAGAGACACGTACACAGCACAGAGCAGCCCAGGGGACCCAGGACCATGCAAAGGACATGATCACCCAGATATGCTGGAACAGATGAAACGAGAAACCAGCCACACCAGAATATATCCAGCAGAATTAAGCAGCAATATCAGGCACTATAATTTGAGTTTTGGCACCGGGGTGCATGCAGCAATCTGTGGCTGGAAAGTGCGGAGTAAGCCATCGAAGGATTGAAGGAGAACAGGTGGAACATGCCAGAGAAGAAGCCCCCGGGAACAGAACGGACTGCTCCCAACATGAGAATAGAGACCAACCGCAGAGCAGCGTCTGACACAACAGCCGCTACACGCCTGACGATGGCATCTCGGTTGCCCAAAGTCAAGGGGAAACAATCAAACCTGGAGGAGTTCGCTAAGTCACCACCAGCAGCGGTAGGGGCTAGACCTAAAGGTCAGCACACGCAACAGGATGAAACCACAGCCCACAACAACAAACTGATATTAGATGCCACAGCGGAACTAAAATTATCTTGGGAGAGCAAGATGGGTGCCGCCATCTTGGAATTGAAGACCTCACTGGAGTTCAAAATCGACGCAGTAGGTGTGGACGTTAATCTACTACGACAAGATGTCCGAGCGCTAGCCGAGCGCACAGGGAATTTGGAAAAGGAGGTGAAAGCCAACACAAGCACATGCTCGACCAATGCCAAGGAGAGCCACACGCTGCGACAAGTGCATAATCTCGAAAGCAGAGCTGATGAAGCAGAGGGGCATGCATGCAGAAACAACATACGCATTGTGGGGCTTCCGGAAGGCGAACAAGGTTCGGACCCGACAAGTTACGTCGAGAACATGATGTTGCAAGAGATAACCGGCAGAGCACTCAGGCAGGAGTTTGCTGTGGAACGAGCGCACAGGGCCCTGGCCAGGAAACCGCCATCGGGAGCCCCCCCAGCTGATCATCGCCAAGATACTGAACTATAAAGACAGAGAGAAGGTCCTGGAGCATTTCCGCAAAGGGGGGGCGATAAGCAGAGCATCAGCAACCATCACGGCGTACCCGAACTACACCCTCCTGGTGCAGAGACTATGTGGCGGTCAAAAGGAGGCTGCGAGAGGCAGGCTACAGAGGCTGCTGTAACCGGCGAAATTGAAAGTGCTCCATAAAAATAAAGCCCTTTTTTTGACTCACCAGAGGATGTGACGGCATGGCTGGACGCAAGGAACTGCTTGACAGGGCCAGGAGACCAGGCGGAGCGGGAGATGGAGAAGTGAATCAGCACCTTCACAGGGCCAGATGAGCGGACATACGGTCCCATGAAGATAAGTACGGCACATATATTGATCTTGGCACTAGACTAGAACTGTGCATTAGCTCCGAACCCCTGATTTAGAATATACACGGACATTAGTTGGCACGGGTTGTGGAAGTTATGCAGTGCTTACATATGGGAATGTATCACAAACTGTAGCTTAAATGCAGGATCTGAGGAGACGCACCTTTACCCCCAGTAGGTAGATCAGTTAGGATATTAGTGGTGTAGTATCCCCCTGCTGGGTTCTGAGTATCAGCTAAGCCGTAGAAAGGGACTAGATGCGGGGTAGCCTGAGATCCAGGGATGGAGCTGGGCAATTGGTTGGGGAGTTGGGGCAGTTGGGGACAGGAAGGGTGGTAGGGGAGTTGGGGGAGTTTCTGTGTTAATTGTTAGTTGGGGGAGGGAGGGATCATTTAAGATGATGCAGGAGCTCAACACGGAAGGTCCCCGAACACAACTAAATCTGCACAGGAAAAGATGGGGGACGAGGGCGGGTGCTGTAGGATATAGCTGAAATGGTGGACCTTAGAATTCTGACCTGGAATGTACGCGGGTTAAACACCAACATTAAGCACAACAAAGTTATGACGTATTTACGCCGGCAAAAGATAGATATAGCAATGCTACAGGAAACCCACTTAACCAAAGAGAAACTAGAGTTGATGAAGAGGAAGTGGAAAGGGACCATAATGGGGGCCACATGCTCAGTATATGCTAGGGGGGTCCTTATATAGATTGCGCCCCACGTCCCGATCAAACTGTTGCAACATGAGGTAAGAGAAGATGGGAGAATGGTGCTAGTAAAGGGGATAGTGGGCAATAAACAACTTGATTAATATCTATGCCCGAACTATGATACTGCACCTTATTTTAGAAATCTGTATGCCACCGTTAGCCCATACGTGGAAGGAGCGGTCATAATAGGAGGGGACCTTAACTGTACACTAGACCCCAAGATGGATAGGTCAGACGACAAAATAACCAAGCGTAGCCCGGCTGCAAAGGTCCTGACCACACTCATAGGAGAATTCCAGCACACTGAAATATGGAGGAAGCTTCACCCCAAATGTAGGGGGTATTCACATTATGCAGCTCCACATGATTTATACACCAGGTTGGACTACATGCTAGTGTCTAGTTCCATGGTGGAAGAGATTAAGGAGGCGCAGTACAAAGCAGCAGTACTATCAGACCACACACCACTGTTGGTAACATGGCAGATCTCGCCGCCCAGGCTTAGGATTCCAACATGGAAACTTTGTGCAGAAGCACTGAAGGATAGCATGTTCAGGGAAGATTTAAGAAAAGCAATACCAGGAATACTTTGAACTAAATACTGGAATTGTCTCGTCAGCCGACACACTCTGGGAAGCATTCAAGGTAGTAATAAGGGGGGCAGCGATATCAAAGACGACTGGGCTGCTGGGGGACATAACGGCAGATCTGCAGACCACAGAAAGAGAGATTGAGGCTAAAATGCAAGAGGGTTCAGACTCCCCGGAAAAGACTGAGGCGATAAGACACCTAACCGAAAAATGTAAATCCCACTGGGTGAGAATATGTAACCTCAACTATAGGAAATATGTAGAGAGACAGCATGCGGAAAGAGATAAACCAGGCAGATTATTAGCATGGTTGTGTAAGAGTGAGACCCCGAGACAGGTGATCCGGGAGATGCGCCGCGAAGATGGTGCACTCGAGGACACACAAGGAGTAAACGAAGTGCTGGAGGACATCATCCTACCCAGACTAGAGGTAGCCGATAGAGAAAGGCTCGAGGCACCACTGGAATTGGAGGAGCTGAAATATGTAATCCGTAACCTACCCACCAATAAGGCGCCAGGGGCCGATGGTCTCCCAAGTGAATTTTATAAGACATATATGGCAGACCTGCTTCCACCACTCTTGGCCATGCTAAATGAGGCGTTCGAACAGGGTAGGCTGCCGGAGACTCTGAGGGAAGCAGTCATCGTTCCGCTCCTCAAGCCGGGCAAAATAGACACAGATTGCGGATCCTACAGACCATTGTCAGTGTTAAACCAGGACAGTAAAATCCTTACCACGGTGAGGGCAAACAGATTGAAACCACTGATAAGTTCCCTGATACATCATGACCAGACAGGATATGTCCCTCAGCGCAGCATTTCCGATAACCTCAGGAGATTACACCATGTTATAGACAAGACCGCTGGAAGCTCCCAAGAATTAGCGATAGTCTCACTAGACGCAGTCAAGGCTTTTGACTAGGTCAAATGGTCCAGGCTACTAGCGGTCCTAAAGAAGTTCGGGTTAGGACCGGTGTATCTGCAATGGGCAAAAATATTGTATAGTGCGCCGATTGCCAGAGTCCAGACAGGGTTGGTGATATCCGAAAGGTGGACGCTAGGCAGGGGAACTAGACAGGGCTGCCCTTGGTCCCCGATGCTGTTTATTCTAGCGCTGGAGCCCCTGGCGGCATACCTCAGATATCAATATGGGGAGGTGGGCATCACAACGAAAGGTGGACAGCACTTGATATCACTGTATGCGGATGACATGTTGTTGTTGTTGTATCTAAGTTACCCTGAAGAAAATGTAAATATATACTAGAGGTACTAGATCGATATGCACTAATATCGGGTATAACGGTAAACCCACAGAAGTTCATGGTATTCCCACTAGGGAGATATATAGGAACGCCTCAAGATCGGTTATCAGTGTTACAGATTGAATGGGCGGTAGACACCTTCAGATACCTGGGAATAAATGTATATCACAAGGTTGAAGATGAACACAGGAATAATCTAGAGCAAGCAGTAGAAGAGATTCAACGCAGTATGACATTCTGGACCAGGTTGCCCATAACCATGATGGGGAGAACGGCATTGCTTAAAATGATAGTATTGCCCAGGCTGCTACACAACTTTGCAAATGTCCCGTACCTGATTCCTAAACGCTTTTTTAATAAACTCTACAACATGTGCAGAGGGTTCATCTGGCATAATACTAGAAATCGGGTAGCCCTATGGAAATTACAAAATCCACCCAATTTTGAGGTGTATTACCTAGCGAGCCAATTACAATATGTAGCTAGATCGCTCTCCGAAGACACCACTTCAGAGTCCAGACTATTGAGGGCGGAATGTACACCATATTGCTTAAATGAATGGATGTGGGTAACTGAGCCCCCGAAAAGTAGGAGAGCAGCACTACTGACCCTGGGAAGGAAGATCTGGCATAGGACCTGTGTAATGCTGGGAAGCCGGACACCGTTCTCCCCACAGGTCCCTTTGGTAACATTAAAGGGGATAGATGATCAATTGAGACGCGCCATAAGGGAACACTGGGAGCCGGTAGGTGTGACAACAGTAGGGGATGTGTGGCAAGGAAATGGCAGAATAGAGTTTGATGGCTTAAGCGAGGACACAGGCCTACATTGCGGGCAGTATATCACGTATGTGAGGTTGATGGCAACGCTCAAAAAGAAGTGGTCAGAAGTAGAACTGACCCAGCAGCCAGACGAGGCTATAGAAATGTTCCAAACTGTGTCAGACGGGGGTCATGAGGTCTCCAGAACTTACGAAATACTGATGTCTAAAGTGGGAAAGGAGGCGGTTCAGACGAGGCGGGACTGGGAAGAGGAAAGTGGGGAAACAATTAGCGATGGGCTATGGGGAAAGGCGCCAGGGTACCACAAAAAAGTGTAGAGGAACGCCCGATTACAACAGATTCAATTGTATATTACTCATAGAGCATATATGACCCCCAAGAGAATTGCTAAGTTCACAAATGCGGCTACACAGCGATGCCCGAAATGTGGGGTAGAAAATGCCGGGATGGTACACATGTTCTGGGCTTGCCCTGAAATTGCGAGATACTGGAGGGAAATAGCAGATCGACTGGCTTCCAAAGGGATTGAACTAGTGGTAGACTCGTTGTGGGCATGTATGATGGGGGGGGCTTCCCTAGACTGCGCAAACTCAAGTACGTGTGCAAACTGAAAGACCTGGCCTATATTTTAGCAAAAAGGATAGCCATGGGATGGAAAGCTCAGGCGAGACCCAATGTAGATACCTGGTGGAGGGACCTTCTGAAGTGGGCTGAGGCTGAAACGGTGGTCTGGAGGGAGGTAGCATGTAGAGGGGGTGAAGAGGAAGCAGAATCGTTGTCGGCATGGCAGCATCTGATTGCATCTCTGACGGGTTTGTGACCCGAAGAATTGGACACGGATAGCTCCCTGGATTATGGAGAAGAAGAGACAGTTGTGAACTAGTGGACCGTGTTGGCCTTTTTACAGTGTCTTTAAAGAGGGGGAGGGGAAGAAAAAGCGGGGTGTTGGGGTTTGAGTAGTTTATGCACCATGTTAAGGTGCACTGTTTGTTTGTTATGAAACTAATAAAATGTTTAAAAATAAAAAATTTAAAACAATCTGACGAGGGCGAAGTGATGTCATGAAGAAAATATATGAACTTATGTTGAAACTATATGAAAATATTAAGTAACAATGTAACTGAAGCATTAAGGGTAACAGGAACCTAAAGCTAAACTAATCATGGATCTGAAGAAGATAATATGATGAGATGAGTCCTTTATAACGCGCCTGTACACAAGTGTTTCTAGGCATGACAAGACAAGGTAGGCAGACATAGAGAGGACGAACAAACAGTCTTACTAGGCCTTGTGTCGTTCAGATCACGCAAGTGTAGGGGGGGAGAGGGAGAGCAGAAGTGCCAGGGTAGGTTGAGGGAGGGGGAAGTGCTGTCAGGGCAGTATTGCTCTGAGTAAGTGCACCCGGGGGAGCCGGCTGAGGGTTTACGAAGGAGGAAGGGGACTCTAGGGTTACAGAAACAAACACTAGTGCGCAGAGGCCCAGAGGCAGTGCAGGTGCTTGCATGTCGTGGGGGAGCCTGGCCCCTTTTGAGTTCTGAGGGTAGCCACGCGACCAGTCAGCGCAGCAGACTGGTGGGTCAGCAAGGAAGAGAAAGCAGAAGCAAAAAGGAAGGTCTTGCGCTGCTTCCGGAACCTGAGGTGGTCCTGCTCGAGTTTGAGAGGGGCAAGGAGGTCCCTGCAGAGGAGAGGGATCTACCTCCCACACTCTGCCTGGAGAAGCGTCTGAGCATCAGAGAGTTAGAGGTAGCTGAATGAAGGGCTTGAGAAGGAAGATGTTTAGGAAGAGAGAGTTGGATGTAGTGTGGGCCCCGGCACCAGAAAGTCTTGTGGACAATGCAGTGTCCAGTCAAAGTTTCGAATACATAGTTTCGAAATGCAATACTTTCGAAATAAAAGGATCAAAAAAAATGTGAATGCTTTTTTTAATGGTTTTTTTTTTTTTGGTTTTGTATAGGAAAAATGTGTGGTTTTTCCCCCAAAAACGGGGGAAGTGCATTTGAATTATTTTTTCAATCCTTTTGTTTCGAAAGTATCACATTTCGAAACTATGTATTCAAAACTTTGACTATAAACCGGACAATGCAGATGGTCTTGAACTTGATCCTTGCAACCACCGGGAGCCAGTGGAGAGATTTCAAGGTTGGAGAGATAGGATCCCTGGGCTTGAGGCCAAGGACAAGTCTTGCAGTCCTGTTCTGGATTTGTTGCAGAGGGTGGAGATTAGAGGAAGGCAGGTTGAGAAAGAGGCTGTTGCAGTACCAGGACTCTGGAGACATTAAGCATCTGGCGAAAAGTGAGAAAGGGAAGTATAACTCTGATGAGGTGCAGCTGGTAGTGGGACTTCTTCAAGAGCTCTGTGATTTGAGGAGCGAAGGAGAGTGTGGAGTCTTAGATGACCCCAAGGTTTTTTGCCTCACCGGAAGGTTCCGGGAGAGCGTCCAAGGAGGGCAGCCAGAGGGAAAGCGGGAGCAGGGGCCCCAATGAGGATTTCAGTCTTGCTGGCATTGAGGCAGAGATCGTTGGAGGTGCACCATTCCTGAATCTTGGGTAGACAGTCGTAAATGAGCGAGAGAGGAAAGAAGGCAGAGAGGAACCTGCAGGAGAGCGGAGTGTCATTGGCATAACAATGAAAGTTAGAGGAGAAGCACGGCATGGGGTGGGCCAAAGGGGCCACGCAGACATTAAAAAGCCAAGGTATGAGGTTGGAGCCCTGGGAACACCACAAGTGGAGAGAGAGGTGGTGGAGAGAAAGGACCTCAGTTGGACCCGAGAATGACGGTCCCAGATGAAGGAGTTGAACCATAAGAGGGCCTGATTCGTGATGCTGAGGTTCTCACTGAGGCGGTTGATCAGGATAGCATGATTGACCGTGTTGAAAGCAGAGGCAAGATCAAGGAGGATGAGGAGAGAAGGAAGGCTTGTGTCCAGATTAGTGAGCAGGTCTTCATAGGTGTTCAGGAGAGCAGTTTCCGTGCTTCTAGCTGCTCTGAAGCTAGACTGATGGTCATGGCGGCAACCAACATGTTCGGTGTGGAGAATAAGCTGGGAGATGGCCAGCTTTTCCAAGAGGTTGCCCAGGAAATGACTAAGAAAGATGAAGTAACTTACTGACCAATAACTAGATGCGCAGTAATGCAAGGTAGAAAGACCACGTATAGAAGCTTGCTATTGAGGAATTAATAAAGTGGCAACGACGGCCATATTCGGAAAATGGACGACTGCTCATGTTGAATTAAACCAGGCTACCTCAGAGACAGGCCAAGGCTGTAGGAATCAGGAGATGCGGAAAGACCGCTGCGTGCGCAGACGCGATAATAAGTCCAGGTTGACCCAGAGAAAAGGTGCTATTTTGAGGGATAAGCGCAAAGCACAACGGGAGTAAATGGATAAGCTCTGAATGTGGGACATTCTATATAGATGGAAGAAGACGAAAACATCTGTGAGGGCCAAAATGCTGGTCAATTAAAAGTTTATAAAGTTCATATGAGATAGTGAGCAGGTCTCTAGAGGCCAAGAGGAACAGCACCTTGCATAATTAAATCAAATGGCAGTAAATAGAAGGCTGAAATTGACAAATTTGTGGTCATTTCACATGTGACTCAGAAGTTGAAAACAAAGGTTATTCATAAGAGCCTTAAACTAAGATAGTGGTTTGCACACACTCCCTTGAATGTTTCAGAACAGTGACCGGCAACAAGGTCAACTACAAAGAAAGACTTTAGCTGATGGCCTACACATGACAGATGATGGACTAATTGGGAAAATGGGGAGTAGTCTGACGGGATTCAAACACCTAGGTTTCCTTTCATGTACTCTCTGCTAAGGAGCTAAAGTCCAAGGTTGGGATAGAATGCCAATCAATCAGTGGGGTTGGGGCACAAACTAACATACAAAGTTGCAGGAGCCAATCCATTGATGTTTTGTTCGCTATAATCCATAAAAAAAATTGTTTAGAGGTAGTTCAAGGCATGCCCTACAGACAAGGGGAAGCCAATGAAGCACTGATCCTTATATATTCTATAAGTAGGTATGTTCCCTTCACCAATACCTTCCCTCGATATGTTTTGTATTTTGCCACGTAGAATGGCATCATAGATAATATCTAGTTTTATATAGCGCTACAAGCCCGCAGCCATCTGAGCACTGAGCTAACAGTTGATATTATTATCCCACAGTGTGGTTTCGCGTGGTACTCAATTTATCGACCTCGGAAGGATGAAAGGTAGAGTTGGCACTGCCGGTTTTCGAACCTGCATCAGCAGGCTGCACGTAGATGTCCGAAATGGCGCTCAGCCCGTTATGCTATCTGACGCATATTGAGGTATAATCCCTCCATGTAATCAAGCTACTGTGTGAGTGTGCAAGCATCAGTCTGATGTTTGTCAGGTCTCTCTGCTTTATTAAACTGAGAATAAAGTAGTACTTTGCCATACTCTTTGAGTCTGTCTGATTATTTGGTCTTAGAGCTATTATTGTAATTCCATCTAGCACAAAAGACGCTTCAAGGTGCTAGAGCAATTCTGTATGTGGGGAGGCAACAGAGAGCATCTCCCTGTTGCCTCCCTTCAACCCTGGAACCCTCCATCCCTCCACACTTACCAATGGGACCAGAGCTTTGAGCTCCAGTCTGCTGCACCACCTGCTCCAGCCGCCATAGAAATGGAAAGAGGGCTTAGTCCTATAGCAGCAGCTCTTTTATTTTCACCTCTGAAGATTGGCTGCGTAAGCAGCATGAATCTCCTGAGGGGAAAATAGGAAGACCATTTGCACTACGTATAAACCCCGGGCATACCATGGCTTGTGCTGGCGGGCCATTACCTCCAATGTCTGCCCCCCTGCTGAGGCGTGAAAGCCCTATGAGTCCGGTAACGGAAGAGGGCAGACAAGTTTGTCAAGTACGTAAAGTGGCGATAAAGAGAGAATCCATAAATGGGGAAATATCAAGTGGGCAGAACCTACAACCAGGCTGAGAGAACCTGGATCAATAGACTGTGGCAGGTCTAAAACCTCCAACCAACAAGTAAGAATGTATCGCGAGGAAGGGTTGGCCTAAATACTTTGTAAAGAGAATATCAAATCCAAGAATGCTGTAGAGGAACTTCAAGAGTTAAGACAGACGAGCAGCTTTAGTTACTTTAGATAGGTAGGGAAACCCCTTTAGAGTAGGGAAAGCTAAGCTGTTCTTATCCTTGAAATAAAAGTAATTTGAAATGTCCTCCAAGAGTTCGACTCCTTCTTCCGACCCACCACACCTCCTACCTCAAACAGTAAATGAGGAAGCCCATGCACGTATTGTGACATGCAATGCATGCAATATTTTGCAATACAAAATTCACAACAGTGGCACGTCATCCTGCTGCCCTGAAGCCATATTGTTGCTACACCTTTCATCTCCTGCGGCCACTCTACCAAATGTGCCAGTGGCCCAACTACAGCTATCAGACCTTCAAATGGCATCAAGTTAGGCAAGCACTTCACAGCCATCAAAGACTCAAAACCGCACTCCATCCTGCTATTGTGTCCAAGAACCCCAGATGAGGGATACTGGTAGGCTACACACTGTTAACTAAAGGATTGCACAAATCTGAAAGCAAAACTACTGTGAGACAGACAAATCTGCTAACCACTGACAACTTTGTGTATAGAGGGAACCGACTGTAATAACTAAAAAAGTGCACTACTCGGACAATCCTTCTGAAGGAGATGTTCAAATGTATAAAAGAGTTGCAAATTGCCTGCAAACCAACAGGACGTCATTGCAACACCAAAAGCAAACGCCTGGTAAATCACCCCCAGAGAGTCTTCCATTTCTTTGAGGGCAGAAATGTGTGGCCACACAAGCATCCAGCAGCCCAGCGGATTCTCTAGCAGGTCTGTCCACTTAACATCAACAAAGCCATAATGCAACACCCAAGGCATTCCTATCTAATCCAGTCACTTCGAATGGATTGTGTCCTCCCATGTATTCCTAATATTTTGATATTCTCTTTTCCAGCTTCAGCTGCTTTGGAAAAAATGACAGGGCTCTGTGCGTCGATTCCCTCAACTCGATGTCCCTCGAGAGCCTCCGTCTCGAGGTTGACGTCACCAGTATATATAGCACATGTACTGCCCGTTGGCTTCAGTTCCGTTTTTCCAACGCAGCGATCGCTTCGAGAGAATTACGGCACGCTTGGTTTTTGAATAAAAACTACGACACTTGAGAAAAATGTCTTCATTGTCAGCTCCATCGACACTGAAGACATGTTTGAAGAAATGCCACGATTGCGATGCCAAAATAACGATCAATGACCCTCGAGTGTGTCTGGGCACAGAGCATCAAACAGCTGATTGCAACTCCTGTCAGGCAATGACCGGTAGGCTCTAAAAGAGCATAAAGAGTAACTAGCGGAGAGTTGGACTAACTTGCAATCCCCTTCATCCCAATCTAAAATCCGATCTTTTGACGAGTGGGTCTCACCATTCTTAGTCTTAATCCTCTACTCCTGCCAAGTGGGAAGAGTTTCGGAGAGAGATGAAAATATTTGAGAATGAGGCCCCGGCCCGCACGAAGGACAAGGAGAAAAGCCATGGTGCGATTGCGCTGCATAAAGGCAACCAAGTGAAGGTAAAGGCAAAATCCTGTGTGCCCTCGAGCCCGGGATGTAAGCCATCGAGGCCTCGACCCGACGAAATTTCCTCAAAGAGTCTGAGTCGGGGGTCTAGCCCTTCGAGGGCGTTGTCTGCAAAAAAGGCTTAATCGACACCATCGGTGTCAAGGCCGTTGGCGTCGAGGTCGTTGATGTCTCCAGTGTTGAAACCATTAACGACTTTAGGAAAGCAGGCAGTGAAGACTTACAAACCTGCACCGAGAAAAGATTTCTCCAAATCTTTATCAATTTATGAAGAGCATGAGCCTTCTGATCTGGACACTCCACACTTTGGCCTGGAGTTCGGTACACCTAACCTGCTGGAGGCCCTTGTGTCAGAAGAGTCCAGGAGGAAGGACTTATGAGACCCTCCAGACAGCGAGTAGGTACATCACCTGAATTGGCATTTGCAAAGCCAGACCCTTCAGACCATGCAGAAACCTCCTATAGGCAACTCATGACCAGGGTGGTTGACTTTATAGGTTGGAGCTGGCCTCCTCCCCCTTTTGATCAGGACGATTTAACAAATATTCTGAACCAGGGTCCACAAAAGGATCCAATATTTCCCTTTCACATTGCCCTTCAGAAAAGGTTTAGACAAATTAGGAGGCACCTGAGATAATTTCTGCAGTGAACAAGAACCTCACGAAAAAGTATTGGCCATCTAGCAGTGACCCTGAATATTTGGCAAAGCACCCCACGCCAGAAAACCTGGTGGTTCAGGCGGTGACGTCCTAGTTTAACCAGGCCGCATGTTCCTCCTGACAGAGACGATCAGAGTGGACGCTTGGGCAAAAAAGTGTTTTTCTGCTGGAAGCATGGCATTGTAATCTGCCAACGACACTTGCGCCTTAGCAAAATTTGCATTCACCCTATGGGATTCTGTAGCAATGCCGGCTGATCATATTCCGGAGGGGGAAGAAAGAGACGGCTTCCTGTCCATCACAAGTGGCGGAAAAGAGGCAATGTGCGAGTTTAAGTCAGGACTGGATACTGACAGCATCAGTAGATCCACAGCGATAAGTACCATACTGCGCAGATTTGCGTGGTTGAGAAAGTCGGGGTTTGCACTGGACGTGCTGTCAAAACATCTCAATATGCCTTTGACGGCTCTCACCTGTTGGGCAGAAAGGCTGTCGAAAGCCTGGAGAAGCTGCAGACCTTTAACGCGGCGGCAAAATCACTTAGCGTCGCAATTACAGCAACAACAATCTTACCCCAGTGGATCTTTTTAGAGGGGTAGGTCGTATTGCTTCTATTACTCAGTTGGTAGAGCAAGGGGACATGCTAGTTATAGAGGCCAAAGAAGATTCACTTGTAGTGGACGAGGGAGAGGTACTAAGTCCACCCAAACAGGGGTTGCTTTACCATCAGCCACTGTTTCAACTGCTTCAAAACCTCTGAGGTCTTAATCCACACGACCCCAGTAGGAGGCTGACTGACTCAGCATCTGCAAGAATGGTGTGGCATTACTTCAGATGCTTGGGCATTAGAAACTGTGACCTCAGGTTACTGTCTCCCATTCATAAAAAGACTTCCGAATCATCCACTGGGGAACCACTCACTCAGAACCCCAGATCAGTTCCTTGTGCAGGAAATGTTGAGCCTGCTAGACAAAGGTGCTATAGAACCA
The DNA here is from genome assembly GCF_040938575.1 of Ambystoma mexicanum. Taxonomy (NCBI): domain Eukaryota; kingdom Metazoa; phylum Chordata; class Amphibia; order Caudata; family Ambystomatidae; genus Ambystoma; species Ambystoma mexicanum. The sequence continues at coordinate 877,667,303 of NC_090924.1, read as the reverse complement.
GTACCTGTAGTGGAATGAAACACGGAGTGGTATTACCCATACTTTCAAATCCACAAGAAGGACGGGGGATTGAGATCCATCTTGGACTTGGGATACTGGAACAAGTTCCTCAGGAAGGACAAGTTCAAGACGGTTACACTTTCTCAGATCCTTCAGGCCCTCCAGCTTCAGGATTGGATGGTGTCATTGGACCTTCGTGACGCTTACTTTCATGAACCTATCCATCACAAGCACAGAAGGTACCCAAGGTTTGCGGTTCTCATGATCAGTTTCGAGTTCTGCCATTCAGGCTGACCTCCGCAACAAGGGTTTTCACCAAGTTAATGGCCGTTTTGGCAGCGAGTCTCAGGAGAGGGGAGGGTGGGTTCACATCTACCCCTACCTGGACGAGTAGCTGATCAGAGCATGTTCTCCCGAACAAGCCCTGGAACATCTCAGCATCACCTGCCACTCTACACAGACTCCGCTTCTCCCTCAATTACAAAAAGTCCCACATGATACCATCACAAAGAATCCAGTTCATCGGAGCAATCTTGGATGCATCCTCGGGGAAAGCCTCGCCACCTGTAGTGAAGGCTCAACACCTTCTGCAGATGGTGCCCAAATTCCAGAGTGCCCAGTGTCTTCTGGCCTTCGACTTTCTACTAAGGTTGCTCGGCCTCATGTCATCCTATATTTTCCTGGTGCCAGAGGCTCACCTGAGAATGAGATCCCTCCCAGTAGGCTCTCAGGACTCAGTGCTCTCAATTATCAGGCAAGATGTCAGACCTTCTTCAGGTTCCGAGCAGAGTCGTGCAGGATCTCCTTTGGTGGGTCTGCAAGGACACCATTCTGAAGGGAGAATCTTTTTGGCAACCATGGCCAGAGATAAGTGGCGGACGCCTCACTCACCGGGTGGGGAGCCCACGCCAACGATCTGACAGTCAGCGGTCATTGATCTCCATCGGAGTCCAAACTGCACATCAACCTTTTTGGAGCTGAGGGCGATCAGACTAGCTCTGATGGCCTTTCTGCCCTCTATATGAATGCCCTGATAATGACAGACAACACAGGACCATGTACTACCTCAACAAAAGAGAAGGTGTAGGGTCACTACCACTGTGCAGAGAGGCAATGCAGTTCTGGTTCTGGGCAATTAAAGAAGGAATCTCCCTAGTGGGGGTTCACCTAGCCGGAGAGGAGAACACGGCAGCGGATGCTGTGAGCAGGCAGAGCGCAGTCTCCCACGAGAGGGAACTAGCTCAGGAGGTCTTTCAAGAAATCTTCACCTTTTGGAGAACCCCTCAAGTAGAACTGTTTGCGACCAGGGTCAACTGGAAGTGCGAACTGTTATGCTCCAGGGAATTTCCCCCAAGAGAAGCGCTCCTCTATGTTTTTCCTCCAGTCCCCGTCATTCTTCACATGCTCCGGGGGTTGAGAAAGTTTGAGAAATCCATTATCCTAATTGCTCTGGATTGGGCCAAGAGGACGTGGTACCCGGTCCTTCTGGACATGTCCGTCTGCCCTCCAATGCGTCTTTCGCAAAGAGAGGATCTTCTCTCGCGAGAGGAGGGTCGGGTTCTCCATCCAGAGGTCAAGACACTCAACCTTCATGCATGGTTTCTGAGAGGTTGAGATACAAGGATTGGGATCTCCTGGATTACTTAATGGAGATTTTGCTTTCGGCCAGAAGGCCAGCAACTAAATCATTGTACCGTTGGAACAGGTTCTGCGATTGGTGCAGAGAGAAGTATGTGGACCCATTTCAATGTAATACACCTATGGTGTTGTCTTTCTTGCTACATTTGGCAAATCTGGGGCTCCAAATTGGAACCATTAAAGGTTATTTGGCTGCATTTTACATTTTGGAGCGCTCTTCTGAGGAAGTGTCATACTTTAAGATTCCTTTAATCATATAATTTCTCAAGGGCCTCACCAACAGTTTTACACCAACTCCTCTTCAAGACCCGGTTTGGGAGTTGAATCGTGTTCTAAAATGTCTTGTGTGCGCTCCTTTTGAGCGCTTTATTAGTGTCCATTAAAACCTCTGACATTTAAGACCATTTTGCGAGTAGCTCTAATATCAGCCCGCAGTGTGAGCGAGTTGCAGACGCTATCTTGTAAAACCCTTTTTTTCAACTTTTTATAGAGAGAAGGTTGTTCTTAAGGTAAAGCCTTAATTTCTACCTAAAATAGTCTCTGAATTTCATGTATCTCAAAAAATAGTTTTACCAACCTGTTAAGGAAGAGGAGAGACTACATAGACTTGACCCAAGAAGAGCTCTGAGTTTCTATATTTTGTGAAAGGAGAGGATTCGACAATATGATCAGCTCTTCATTGGATACACTGGTAATAAATTAGGACTAGCAATAAAGAAACAAACCCTGTCTAGCTGGATTATTCTGAGCATTGGAGAATTCTGTAGATAGGATGGAAAAGACCCTGCAGAAGGCCTAAAGGCCCATTCTACGATGGGCATGGCAGCATCTTCTGCCCTACAAATAGGTGTGACGATAAGGGACATCTGTGTGGCAGCCACTTGGTCTACCATCCATACCTTTTGTAAAACATTACTGTCTAGACTCATCTTCACCTCAGGAAGGAGGATTTGAGAAGGCAGTCCTTCATTCGGTCCATGACTTAATATTAATTCAGAAAATTCTTAGTCCTGTCTCCAAAAACAACATTGCTTTAGGAGTCTATCAAAAGATGAGGAATAAATGGGAGGATACAATCCATTAGAAGAACAAGTTACTGACCCCTGGTAACGTTCTTTCGACTGGTTGTTCCTCCCATGTATTCCTCATCGCCGCTCCCAACCTACCCTGCTGTAGGATTTCTGGGTATAACACTTTATGCTCTTTTAGAGTCTTATATGGTTTGCGGCTAATTCCGCAAAGCAAAACACGGGAAAACCAGAACTGAAGCCAACGGGCGCTGCACATGCTATATATACTGGTGACGACGTTGACCTCGAGACGGAGGCCCTCGATGGACATAGTCGATGGAATCGACGCAGAGCACCCTCTGCTGAAAAATAATGCTGAAGCTGGAAAAGCTAATATCAAAAGATGAGGAATATGTGGGAAGAACATTACCAGGGGTAAGTGACTTGTTCTTCTCAGCCATTCCACAAGCATTCAGTCCCCTTTTTAAAAAAAAAAAGCATGACGAGAATCCTGATGTCCCTGTGAGCTATTCCCTGTACACAGCAAGACCCCTAGAGAGCCTCCTCTATCAACAGCTTTGGGGGTTACATGAACACCAGCAACAACATGCTGAAGTCCTAGCATTAATTCAGACTGATGAGGGGTAAGGTAATGAACGTTTTCCACCATCTAGGTCTACTAAACAGATCTGGCACACTGATCTTCCAAGCTATCTCTGCAGCTTTTGGTACAATAAGCCATTAAATCCTCCAAAGAAGACTTGCAGATAAAGCAATGAAAGGAACCACAATGCTCTAGATAAAGTATTTCCAACAGAACAGAGACTAAAATACAGGCCCCTAGGCCCGCAACATCACCCACGGGTACCAACCAGTTAACCCTACTATTAAAATTTCATTGACCACGCTCTTCAAAATATTTAGCAACTGGTCACCTGCTACAATTACATCGAGGATACTCAAATTGTCTACAACCTAACGCAAGCTTCACTTGATCTCAACCTGACTTTGGCAATTGCCCCTCACTGATAGAGGTTGTCTGACAACAAACCACCCGAACTCAACCCAACTAAAACCGAACTGACGCCACAATGATGCACCCCACAAAGATCCTTTGCCGTAAGAAATGGGAATTGGCCACACCCACCCTCGAAACCCTCACGGGTCTCACCGTTTAATTTCTAGTTAAAGCAACAGTCATAAGCTGCCTCTTTCATCTAACATTTTTATTTGTCGCATCATGGCTTACCGGACTTGGTGACATAACACCTTGGCAGTTATCACTGTGGAACTCTCAATACTTGATTACCCTAGCAGCCTGTACATAGACCTCCCAGAGTTCCTGCTGAACAGCCGGTAAAGAGAACAAAGCTCAGCAACAAGACATCTGTTGAGACTTGAAAGAATTACCCGGCACTATGGACAATTCATTGACTCCCCGTCAAAGGCAGACGTTTGTTAAAAACCCAGTCCATTGGTCTTTAGGCAGAATTATTTCATTTGTGGCCCCCTAACATTCTGGTTTCCCTAAACATTTTGCTGGCTTTCATGCTTTACCAGGTCAGTGGTGCTTTTTAAGCACACGCTTTTCTTCCTACGGTGACTCTCACTCTGGAAGTGTGCTGTGGAGTTGGCTGGTGGCAGCTGAGACTTGGTTTTGACAACCGCAGGTGTATAGCCGCATGTACATTGGTGTGCAATGTATTTTTAAGCACTAATGCCGGCAATTTATTTTTGTGCCATTGTTTTGTCTCTGTGGACCCCTAGATCGAGCCGAAATGTAATCTCCTTGTGTGCTTTAAAATGTTGTAGACTTCTTTTAAAAGGTTCTTAAGACTTCCGAATCTGGATTAGGGATGTCACAGAATTGATTTTCTGACTGTATGAGAACCACCTTGTGAAATAATGGTATACCGTGATTATTGTGGTATATCTCAAATATTTAATCGCCTAAACACTGATAGTTTAAAGGTATCACTACTACACTTTGGGTGTTTGTCCTATAATATTAATTATTTGTGCCAGCTTTTTCTGTTGTGTTTTCCAAAAATGTTTGTAATTAGTCTTTTGCATATAAAATGAATGGAAGATTTTCATACATTATTGTATTCTATTATGTGAACTGGCTGTATGGGGTTGTAAGGGCTGCGGTCTTAAATCATTTTTAGGGACTTGAAGTTCACTCCACCTCCCTTTATGTTAAATGTTCTTTCTGGGAGTTATCATTTTCAATGTGTTCATTATTCACTAACTCTGAATCTATGCAACACTCATATTGCTATATCCTCTTAAAATGTAAGTTGTCTGTGCTGCATGTGTGACTGTAAGCAGCACCTGTTCATAACCAGAGTAAAGAGGCCCTGCACCCCTGCTACAACAAAAGTAAGTATTCCGAACGAAAAAAAATAGTGTAGACAGTGGCACAATGACCATTGGGCAAACGGGGCTTTCGTTCCTCTGTGGGCTACGTTGATTTGACCTGGCTCACCAACAGGACCGTTGGCAGGCAGGACTGAAAGAGACCATAAACGGTGTTTGGGGCAGTCCTGTTAACAAAGGGCCTAAATTACTAATGTAAAGCAATTCATTGTTAGCAACTGCATTCTTATGCATACATTTTTAGGCAATTGAAATGGTGATGGGATGTTAGAACTTGCATATCAGGGAGTGACTAGAAGCATAGGGGGGACAGGAGACGGCTCATTCTTACAACAGTCCTCAAGTATCTGGTTTCAGACACAAAGGGGAGAGTTAAAATGCTTTTAAAATTTAACCTCACTCCAGTGTCTGAAGTTAGTCTGTCCCAACATTTGAAGGGTTAGCCCCCAACTCATAATTGTCTAGTGGAACCCCAGAGTGAAAGTATTGGCATTAACTATTTCAGTCAGGCAGACATGCCACTGCTAAAACCACTCCGAATTGAAGTTTCCTGGCAATCAGTCACACTGTCTCTAGAAGGGGGCCACTGAAGTGAACATGCACAACATTTTACATTTTGTGTGCATTTTCAGTCACATACCCCCCTTTGAAAACGTGGACTTTTAATGTTTTAACTGAAATGTTTGTGGCGAGCCTGTAGTCCCAGAGAATCCACCACAGTCGTCGTACCACTTCTGTTGTGCAGTTTTAAATGATTTTCTGGAATTAAGTCAGTTTCAAGGTGTTACATGCCCCTGTTTTCCTATTGGTATTGATTAGAATTATGTTTTTGTCCGAATATCAAAGCCTTACCCAGGAGTTTATCTGTCGGTTGTATTCGAAGGATCATGGAGTGGGCAAGGGCTAATGACATAACTGTTGAGAGTAGACCTCTAAAATCATACCCACCACTTTGATTATGTAATTAACACACAGGCACTTGTAAGCAGAGTTATTTATTAACTTTTCAAATTAACCACCAAGTAACTATAACAAGCATCCATATAATATCAGAGTTACAATTCCTTTCTGAACAATCAGTGACACAGTAACACAATTTAAGAATGCTATGATACAGGCGTGTACTATAATAATTGTAATATGAACCAATCTCCACTAACATACATTGTCCTCAGACATAGTACCCACAGAACACATCAACCAGTGACACAACAATGAAAGAAAAGAAAAAGGAAATAAAAAAAAATGATTTTTACACATAACCTTCACCCAACCAGAATTACTCCAACTAACCATATTTAACACACAAGTGATTAAATACCTACCCACCGTAGAGATTGTTAAATGGTGACCAGAGTTCTAAGTAACCATTTTCTTTATTTCGTTTTTGAAACGAGAACTTCTCAAAGTCAGATAACACTTGCACATCACTCACCCAAGTCTCCACTCGCATTGTTTTCCTTGTTTCCACATTTTTATATTTGTTTTACAGCCACTCCTAGTACTTTGTTAATCCATTGACTATTCTGCCTAGCAATCTTACACCGTCCTCTATTGGCTAGTAAAATGACTTGCAAAGGCATCTTGGGAAAGGAAATTGATAATACTGTATCCATTCTGTCCAATACATCCCCCGCCCAAAAGTCCTTCAGCCTAGAACGATTCCACAGCATATGCGTAAGAGTACCTCTCTCCTTACTACATCCCCAACATACGTCCCAAAACCCTCTGATGTGCAAGTCTTAAATTCAGATCTAACTTAATCCTAAAACCTGCTTGTCCTATCTGCCCCCATTCCTTGTCCAAAATTTCATAACCAAGGCCCTCTTCCCACATACCCTTCATTTTTTTTCCAGGAATCAATAAGACGATCCACAGGCATTAGCTTAACATATGTTGATAATAGCACACCGTGCTGATTCATCCTTTGGCATAGATAACGTGCCTGGTCTCTCTAATAGAAGCGCCTCAAGTTCATTTAATCTAACACTCTCTCTATTGCTCAAACCATATAACCGTTGCAGTTCCTCAAGAGGCACCATTCGTCCTTCCCCTGTCTCAAGTATTCCCCCTCTAAACTAAACTACGACAATTTAATGTCCAATTAGCGATTTGAAGGCCAGGAATTTTGCCGGAGGGAGGCGTTATAAGTAAGATCGACATTACCTTCAAAGTTAGATAGCCACCAATTAAGTATTTCTCTAGTCACAGTAGTGGTGGGCAACTTTTCGACCACATTCTGTGACTTCGCCATTGTGCAAATATTGTTCAATTTAGAAGGTTTAAAGGTCTCCATAGATAACCTAATAGGCTCATATAGATTCTCGGGTGATATATAATGTCCAGCTTTCTCCATTATGAAACCTCTGTAATATTTATCTAAATCAGGGTAACCAAACCCCCCCTCCAGTACACTACGTAACTGAATGAACCTCAGGATTTTTGTTTTTTTCTCTTCACCCCACAGAACATTTTCAAAGATCCGATTAAACATTTTCAACATCTTTTTTGTGAACCTCAATGGTATGGACTGTATAACATAAAGCTCTTTTGGTAACAGGGTCATCTTTATTGCATTGACTTTAGCCCAGATTCACAAATTCAAACGTTCCCATTTTCTTATGTCCTTCTTCAAAGTCTCTGCTAACCTATTTAGGTTGAATTCGACAATTCTCTTCAGATCCCTGATCAAGTAGATCCCTAAATACTTCACGTGACTCCCACCACTTACAGTGCCAATCCGCTAAATCACCTCTCCTACAGGCCGCTGAGAGTGGGAAAACCTCTTTTTCCCCAATTAACTTTGTGGCCCGAAATTTTGACTACCTTATGTAAAGCATTCTTCAAAATTGCACTTCCTTCTTCTGGGTTAGAAAGGATAACCACCATGTCATCTACGTAAGAGAGAACCTTGACCTCAACTCACCCCAACTTTAGTCCTATTATCCTTTGTTCACCCCTGATTTGGGCTGCCAAAGGTTCTAATGCAATATTAAACAAAAACAGTGACGGAGGGCAGCCCTGCCTCGTACCCCGTGTAAGGGCAAACAAGTCTGATCATTCATTATTTACCCAAATTTTAGCCTTCGCTTTATCATGCAGACAACCACCCGCCTTAAGAAAATAAGCACCAAAACCCATCCTTCCCGTACATTAAAAAAATTCCCAGTTGACTCTCAAAAGCCTTTTATGCATCGATGAATAGCAACACATCCTTATATTATCATACCCAAACCTAGCCCTCATAAATGCAACATGAGATGCATGAATTAGACTCCCAATACATTTATCCAGTCTATTCGCTAACATTTTAGCTAATATTTTCACATCAACATTAACTAGTGAAATGGGGCGATAATTCCCACATTTATTGTGGTCTCTTCCCAGTTTAGGTATTAAAGTGATCATGGCCTCTTGCATAGATGGAAACACCTGCCCATCCTGTATGAAAATATTAAACAACTCACTTAGAATGGGTGCTAAAGTTGATCCAAATGTTCTGCAAAACTCTACAGGCAAGCCATCCAAACCTGGAGACTTTCAAACATTAAGCTGCTCAATTGCTAACAAAACTTCCTCCAGCATTATCTGTTCTTCCAAACCAGCACATTCTTCCCGACTCAACAAAGGAATTTCAATAGACCCAAAAAAGTCATCCAAGTCGGGCCTCAATGGAAATACGACTTCCGTATATATTGATGCATAGAATGACCAAAAACTCTTAAATATGTCAACACTTTTCATTATCAATTGTTTATGCTCGCCCTCTATTCCCTCAATATATATGACTTTTCACTCATCTCCTTCAATTTGTAAGCTAACAATCTGCCACTCTTGTCCCCATTTCCCCAATACTTCATGAAAAAAAAGTTTCCGGCATTGAGCTACTTTTATTAGCTAAGGTTTCCTGTACTCGATTCATTCTTCAGACAATCTATAACATTCCCAGTTTGTGGATACTTTTGCTGTAAACCGGATAGCTCTGCTTCGAGAGATTTCAATTCTATCAGACCTCTTTTCCTAATGTGTGCGGTCCTATTAATGTCACGCCTCTTCGAAGGCGTTGGTCTTTGTGGCATCGATGGCCGGGGACGAGTTTCGGCCATTTTTACTTTCAAGATGGCCGCCGCAACTAATGGTGCGGGTCTAGACAATACACAACTCAGTATCCAGGAAGTGCCGTCCTCCTACTCGAGAGAAGGTTTAGCAGTTCCTGTGAACAACGCACGGGTGCGTTGCTACTCCTTTCTAACAACGCTACGTGAATTCGTATCTAGGATCCTTCTAATACGTCTTTCATGCTACTGAACTTTACTATATCTAAAACTGTCCTTCGTCTTTCCCGACTTTAGTGCCTACCATACCACGCCTCCCTTTCCCGACTTCAAGGACTCTAACGCTTTCACACTCCAGACCGCTCACCGGTTCCTTTCCGGACCTCGGTAAGCTACAATCGGGGGTCTCCGAGATCAGTCACAGTGACTTACGGATCCTCCCACCTTCGGATCGTAATCCTTCTCCCATTCTTACATATCCAGGCATACACAATACGGTTTACGCACCCGCTAGTTCCAAACACCACATTGCGGGAATACCTTCAAGCTCCGCCCTTACCTCATTCCAGGTAAAGATCCCTCCTTGATCCAAGCCCAACTCATTTCAGTCTTCTTCCAAGTGCTAATCTCACTATTTCCATGCTACCCTAGGGGTCTCTCAGAAGTCTCCGGGTTTCAACTCGACACGCCTCCTACTCCTTCATAAGGGTAATCTGAATAAAGACCTCTGTACAATATCTATCTCTCACTTACCTGTAGAATACTTACCATCTTCTTTCTCTTTCAAGACCGCCTTTCACTGGACTTCACCTGAATCTTCGCTGCATTGAAGACAGCTATCCCGCAGCCGTCGACACAGGGTTTTCTTCCCCAGAGGGTTTCCCTGAGATCTCTTCTCTCTAGTTTTCTAGTAGTGAGAAGGGGTATCGGGAAGGTGTTCATATTCATCCCCCCTGTTGGAAGCACGCGTATTCATCCTCCTGTTGGAAGGTGTCATCCACAAGGAGAAGAAAGAAAGTATTGGTAAGTCTTCGAGATAACCTGCCAGTATTCCAAGTGGTATTTTTCCCGTGAATTATTACAATTAATTAGTTCTCCTCTTACTGCTGTCATGAAACTATCCCACACTATCAAGGCGTTTGCAGACCCTATAATTATCCATAAAGAAAATCTCAATGAAAAACACCTGACACCACGTCAACTTCCATCAGAAAAACCCTGTTTTGAGCTGCCACCTTATAAACGTAGACCTCTCTTGACCAAAATCCAAACAAAGGTCTACTAAGGCATGATCTGAAATCTTCCTTTCCCTAATGTCTACGCTCAAAGACCTGTCTAATAATTTATCGGATATTAAAATCTAGTCTAATCTTCAGAATGAGTCATGAATTGCGAGTAGAACATGTATTCCTTCTTTGATGGGTGCAAAGCCCTCCATACATCCACTAAATCAAATCTCTGAAGAAAAAGGCTAAATTCCTTACACGCTTTTAAATTTGTCTATCTGCATTGGCCAGTACGATCCATTTTGTGGTCAATAATGCAGTTAAAATCACCCCCCAAAATAAGTGACTCGCCACACATATCACACAGTAACTTTGTCATTACCTCAAAAAAGAGAGCAAAGGCCATAGACACATCCCACAGTCAGGACCTTTACATTATAATTCAAATTGCCAAAAACCATCCGGCCTTCACCATCCATAGCTACCCTATCAATCATAACATTCATACCTTTCCTAAACAGGATGCTAACCCCTCTTGACCTTGTTGATAAGCTATTCAACAAGTCAAATGTTTCCTGTCCTCATTATTCAAATGCCTTTCTTGTAAAATGACTATGGGCTCCATTATGAGTCAGCCGGTCCAGAAACAGCGGTGGCTGTAAATCCTGCCGCCATTGTTTCCGGACCGGCTGATTACGAGTTCTGCAGGCGGGAAGTGTCACTCCCGCCAGGTCTCACCTGGCGGGAGTTACGCCACCCGCCTGCAGGCGGTAATGGAAACACCGGCTCTGTCATAGACGGAACCAGTGTTTCCATTGTCCCCATCCCCATGGAGTCATATGGGACTCCATGGGGATTTACGGAATTCCGCCTCCGGAATTACCGGGTCACCGGGGTTGTAATGCCCCGGTGATTTCGGCAATCACAGAGGCAGAATGGTATTTCCGTCACGGCTACCTCCGGACTCGTAATGAGGTCCTATGTCTGCTCTCACTCTCCATATCCTACCCATTACCTTCCTCCTTCTGTGGACAGTTAAGCCCTTTAACATTCCATGTCACAATGGCCAGTTCAGTCATTCATCCCAAGTCAGAAGCTAGTTTCCTACAACTATAAAGCTCTATATATGTCCTCACTTGCCCGCCTTCTTAACACACCTTCTGTGGGTGGCATTACCCAATTATCTAGCTTTGCTTCTAAAACCATAACCCAGAATCCCAATCAAAATTAGATCCTTCGCACATTAAATCCCACCATGAGTAGCGGATCCTTCTTAGACATACAACATTAAAAAAACACACACAAAACACCCAAAAAAAGAAAATAAAAACACAGACATATAACAATTTAGCAGTCCATGACCGGCCAGACTGTCCATGAGTAACAAACACTTCAACGGACAAATATTCATAACCATATCCCACCGCCCCAAGTTTCCAGTGCCCTTGACAAGCATTACCAAATTAAGCATTCTACCCCATTCTAACCCAAACCCCATAACAATTGTCAATTTCCAGCTTCAATCACCATCTTAAGTGTAACTGAAATTGGTCCTATTTATATGGCTAAACTATGGCTACAAGGTAGATCAAAAGCTAAAAGTACAATACATTTACCATCTGCATCGTATATTCAAAAGAAGTGATTTACAATGTATTTTCACTCTTTACACATCCCCACCCCCAAATCAGCCAATATGTCCATGTTACCATCCTCCCTCTTACTCATTCATAAACACTGGGCGTGCATCTGATTTACAGTATTCAATACAACACCTCCTCCCACATCACTATATACATCAGAATATTCATCCCTTCCCCTGATAGTCATAAGCACTTCTAGGGTCTGATTTCCACTGAGCTTATAACACTAAGATCATGTCATGAGCATTCTGAAGGTTAAAATTAAACTATATGAGAGGCCACCAGGGGGCGCAGGCAAGATGGCTGCCTGATCCATACGCTCCGTGTATAGCCCCGGGAAATCTGCCGAGTTATGCTGTTAGAACGAACATAACCCTCCCCAAATTGTGAAAATCGGACTTTGGAACTGGTGAGGAGTCCAGGAGCGCTTGTACGACATCTGGAGGTGCCCCCAGCCCAGAGATACTCGATCGCGTGCTTTGGAGCTCCCCCTTCGTAACGCGGGCGTGAGGTGAGCACAAGTGGAAGAACGCGGAGCTGCACGCCACCCCGAGGGGGGAGGAGTCCGGCATCCCGTCCGGGCTGCCTGCCCAGCCACCAGAGATCTTCCTAGACATCCTGCTGCAGAGCTGAGCCCCCCCCAGGGCCTCCGACTCGAAGAGAACGTGCGTCGAATCTGCTCTCTGCCGCCGGAGAGACCAAGGGACCAGAGGCGGCATCGAGAGGGGCGGCGGGCTGAGACGCTGCGCGGCCCTCTGTACATCTGGGGCCCGAGAGCCCGTGGGCGCTGACAACACAGTCCTCCCCCACCCCCTTGCCCCTATCAGAGGATTTCTCCAACGGCCTGGGCCGACGCGGGGGCGCGCCCGGGGGCCCCCCCCCTCTTCTTTGCCTGAGCCGCATAGTGCAGGAAACCCGAGGCAACCGTCCCGGACGCCCAGTGGGCAAGAAGGTCCGGACTGAACAGGCTGGAAAGGGGCGGTGGGTGACGCTGTGGAGCACTGATAACACCACAACTCCCGGAGACACCATCCCCTCCTGGCAAACTCCTCAACTGGCATGGGCCGACGCCGGAGCGTGCCCGGGGCCTCCCCCCCTTCTCCCACCTACGCCTCATAATGAGGCCCACTCGGGGAGACCGCCCCAGCAACACGTAGGGCACAGAGCCCTGACTCTCCACTACGAGACCACAGAGCCTCAACTCCACTGCTCTGCCGCATCACCAAGAAGCAGCCCGACCACCTGTGCATGCCGCTGGGACCAGGTGAGCACCAGGGGGACCACCGGCTCGGCAGATCCCAACCTGGACCCACACCCACTGGGGCCTAACACAGAGTAGCATTCAGCCATAGGAAGGGGGCCACAGGCAACCCCCTGGGGACATTGCCCATCCTCACCATACTGGGGAGGCTCATGGAAGGCACATAGGGAGGTGCCAGAATAAGGGGAGAATTCTGATCTCAAGCTCTGAGGAACAAGCAAGGAACCACCCGGGGTCCCGAGTGGAGTGTCAAAGAAGGCACCAGAATAGCCCCAGGACATCAACCCGAACCTAACACACTACTGACGATCAGGCCCCGAAAACCAAAGAAGCAAAGAGCAGGAGCGGTGGCAAAGCAGGGTCCAGAGGTTGGCGTGAACCCCGAACATGTGAAGGAGACCCCAAAGGCATGCCCATTACAAAACTGAATAGACCGGCCGTGGTTGTGGTGGGGGAGCAGGCCTTGGTAACGGGAAGACATAATTAGGCACACCGAAAAGCCACCGCAACCTAAAGAGAGCGGCGCTCCATGAGTTGGAAGGAGACCCTGGCAAAATACCAATTCACACCAGGACACCTAGAGATGGAAACTGGAGCCCCCTCCACCCCGGCTCCAGACATGAACGCCATTCAGGGCAACATCCAGACGATCCTTGACGAAAAAAGGGGGATGAGATCAGACATGGGGGCCAAGTTGGCCGACCTCACAGCCAAGGTCTCCACGCTGGAGGACCGAATGGAGGGGGTTGAAAACAATCAAGCATCCACTGTCGAGGAGTCGAAACACAGATGGAGGCGAGATTCAATGCCGCGAAGAGGACCTCTGCCTTATGGCCGACGACATGGAAAACTGCGAAAGGAGAAATAACCTGAGGATCTTTGGCCTGGTGGAAGCAGAGGGGGAGACCCAAGCGGGCCTGCAGGGCAAAGTACAGGACATCATCAGGATCGTCCTGGGAATTGACTCTGGAGAGACGGTCCTGATCGACAGGGTTCATCGGGCGGGTGGAGGCAGAAGGGGCCCGCGCTCGGTGCTGGCGAGATTCCATTACTATAGAGACAAAGCCAGGATCTTGGAAAGGGCGAAGAACTTGAGAGACATGCAATATGGGAACTCCAGAGTGACAATCTTCCAGGACCTCTCGGCACTCGCACTCCAGATGAGGAAAAAATGTGGAGCCATCACCAGATGGCTACAGGGGAAAAGGGTCCGATATCGTTGGGGGCATCCATTCCAATTGGCTTTTGAATGGCAGGGTGAGAGGTATCGGCTTGTAACGGAGGAGGACATCCAGAGAGCCATTGGTGATTTGGTTGAGGACCCCCCGGGCACATCCAGAGAACAGAGTGGAGGCGACAGGGATCTCAGCCGGGCCCCGCAGGGTCCTGATTTAACTCCGGGGAAGCTCATGAGACTAACCACTGTAATGAAGTTGCTTATACGATCCCCTGAGGGTCTTAATAACCGGGGGAAAATGAAAGTTACCCTGGATGTTGCCACAGCTGGCTGGTTTTTGGTTCAAAGGGGCACGTTACAAAGTTGTAGAGCTACCTGATGGGAGGCTTGAGAACTAACATATTTTAAAGTTTTTATACTCTGCCCCCGAGATTAGCGGGTGCTTCTAGACCCACACGGAATGTTATCCTGCTGGGGGGGCTCATAATCGCGGGGGGGGGGGCAGATTGTATATTATGGGCGTACGGAGGGGAATAAAGGTAGGGAGCCTTTATTGCGACCCCGATGTCAACTGAAATTTGGGAATGTTCCCGAGATGGAGTCAGGAGGGAATGTCCATCACCACTGAATCTCCCAGGGTAGTAACCCTGGTGGTTTGTTGACTAACTCCAACGCTAGTTGGGTGAAGGAGACTAACGCCTTGTAAAATGGGTAAGGGGGGTGGCGAATGGGGGAGAGGTAAGGGGAGGGTAAAGGACAGGGGGAACATCACGTCATGGATCTAAGAGTTATGCGAGGAGACAGACCAGGAGAACCACACTGAAATCCTTAAGGGCATGGGTAACTACGATCATGGTTGAAGCCGGATTGGCACGCTCAACGTAAAGGGCCTAAATTCTCAGAACAGGCACTCCCTCACAAGCAACATGTTCCGCAAACAAAAACTGCTAGTCCTCTTCCTACAAGAAACACAACAGGAGGGGGGCAGAGTCGACGATAAAAGGGAAGGAGATGGGCAGGAACTTCTGGGCCTCACACAAATCTGCCAAGAAGGAGGGAGTGGGCATTCTCCTTGGCAAATCAATGCACCTCACCGAGGTGGAGACAAAAAGGGGTTTCGGGGGTAGATTTCTTGGGATCAAGGGGCTATCTCAGGGCAGGCGAATCACACTGGCCACTCTGTATGCACTCCGTTTCGGTCAGGTCAAATTTATCCATAGGGTACTTAAGGTTATGGACAGATGGGCTGAGGGAGCAACGATTTTGGGTGGAGATTTTAACCTCATCATGGACCCCCGATTAGACTGGTGGTCTGCTAATGGGGTAGGGGCAAAGGAGCCCACAAAGGACAACCTCACCATGAGGGATCTCCTACAGGAATATTACTGGGTAGATGTGTGGCAAAAGTGCTCCCAAGCTCCCGGGGGGTACACCTTTTTTTCTCCCCCACACCAAACATATACTAGAATTGACTTAATATTGGTATCAGAAGAGGGAGGAGGGGACATTGGAAACCCCTCAGTCGAGTCAGTCACTTGGTCGGACCACAAGCTACTCGTTATGGACTGGCGACTGCAAGGCGCCACAAAGTCATACAGGTGGCACTGTAATGACACCCTCCTGAGAGACCAGGTATTTAAAGAATTCTTACGGCAAGAGATGGAAGCTTATTTTACAACAAATGACACGCGTGAAACACCAATGGTTACAGTTTGGGAGGCGGCAAAGGCCACCTTCCGGGGCCTCCTTATTGCAGAGGGCTCGAGGAGGAAACGGGAGAGGACACTAATGGAATCCAAACTCTGGGGGGGGGATCTACGGGCCATGAGGGCACGGCTCACTAAGGGGGATGTAGATCGTGAAACCCTCTTGAGTGAAATGAGAGAAAAGAGACAAGCTCTACACACAGTCTTAATTGGAGAAGTGGTTAAAAAAAATGAGGTACACGAAGCAGAGATATGACGAGAAGGGGGACAAAGTCGGGACCCTTCTGGCACACAGACTGAGGGGAAATAGAGCATATAGACTGGTTGAGGGTATCAGGGATAGGGTGGGTAACATTCAAACTAAAACTGAGCACATAATAGAGTCCTTTGCAGGGTTTTATAAAGTACTGTACACTAAACAGGAGGGTGAGTCCCCGGATGAGATCCGAAGATATCTCGAGGATCACCCTCTTCCCAAACTCACAGAACCAGAGAGGGAGGGTCCTAGAAAGGGAAATATCAGAGGAAGAGGTGGAGGGGCCATTAAGCAATTAAAGGTGGGCAAGACCCCAGGGGGGTGGATACACAGCCGACTTCTTTAAACAATATCAATCGGTTTTGATACAACCGCTGACTAAGCTATTCAACCAAATTAGGACCCCAGAGATCATCCCGCCGACATTCTTGCAGGCCATGATCACAGTGATACCAAAGCCTGGTAAGGACCTCGCAGAATGCTGATCTTACAGACCGATCTCACTTTTGAACGTTGATGCAAAGATCTTTGCCAGGATTCTGACTACACGCCAGGAGAAGTGCCTCCCCCGACCTGGTCCACCCGGACCAAGTAGGTTTTGTGCTCAACAGGCAGGGCGCTGACAGTATGCACAAAACCATACACACATTAAGCTTGAGGGAAGTCGGAGCAGAGGGCGCTCTTCTCCTATCCCTGGATGCGGAGAAGGCGTTCGACAGGGTGAGCGGGTCTTTCATGGAGGGGGTTATGTCGTCCCTGGGGATAGGGCCAAAATGGCGAGGGTGGATTTCCGCCCTCTATTCTAACCCCTCAGCGAGAGTAGTGGTCAACGGTGGTGAATCAGCAAAGTTTCCACTGGAAAGGGGCACGAGGCAGGGGTGCCCTCTATACCCCCTCATATATGCATAAGTGATCGAACCGTGGGCTATAGCGATTAGAGGGAACGAAAAAATCAAAGGTATTAAGATTGGGGAAATGAACTGCAAGATGAGCCTATTTGCAGACGATGTGCTGCTATATTTTACCAATCCATCCCAATCAGTCCCCGAGGTACTGAATAGCTTAGAACGATATGGGGCCCTTGCGGGTTATAAGGTAAACCTAGGGAAGTCTGTTGCATTTATGGCAGGGCAGCTCAATGAGGTAGAGAGGCAATATATTGAGGACCTCCCGTTCTGTAAACAGGCAGAGGGACTCTGTCATCTGGGAATCCAAATACTGCTGAACATAGCTGATCTTTTCACTGCCAACTACCCACCCCTGTGTTCGGCAATTAAACAAGACATGGAACGATGGACAAAATCCAGCCTATCTTGGAATGCATGCCTCAATTCAATTAAAATGGTGATTCTTCCTAAATTCCTGTATTTATTCCAAATGCTCCCGACCCAAATACCTAAGCCATTCCTTCTTGAGGTCAGACGGGCTCTCCTGCGCTACCTCTGGGCAGGAAAGTCCCATAGAATCGCTTATGATATATTGACAAGGCCCAAAGATGAGGGTGGAGTGAACTTCCCAGACTTAAAAACATATTACAAGGCGTCCCAACTGTGAATCCTGGTTGACCACTTTGTGCAGGGCCCAATGAAACAGTGGGTAGCAATGGACAATAAACTTTCCCTGGTTACGCTCGACGAATGGCTGTGGGTCCCCAAAGAACGCATCCCGAGTAGAATCCTGAATCACCCAGTATTGGGGGTACTGTGGTCCATATGGAAAGAGGGGGGTTACTTTAGATGGCTCACGATGTGGCCCTCGCCCCTAAGCTGTATCTGGGCTCCTCCACTCATGGATGGAATCGATGAACCATTAGCCTTCCAACAATGGTATGAAGCGGGTCTTAGCAGGGCTGGGCAGCTTTGGGTGCACGGAATATTTATATCCCTCAGAGAGCTGAGAGAGGCCTTGGGTCTGAACAACCGCTCCCCTTTCCGATATTTGCAATTGAAAGGGGTCCTTACTGAAAACAGATGGGGGGACACTCTTAGGAGGGACCTAACAGACTTCGACAAATTCTTGATCACATATAAGGGAACCAAAGGTGTCATATCCAGGCTCTATGGCCTTTTGTTGTTGTCTGTTAGGGAGAATTCTCTGTTAAGGCTAATTTCCCAAACCTAGTGAGTCCCCAGCAGCTTTGCTGGATTTTTGGGGTTTATTTTTTTCTCCTGCTTAGAGTGAGACTCTTTTTCTCCCACTCTTAGGCATGATTTGAGAATGTCCTTTAACTATGTAATGTGTTTTATGGGCTATGGGGTCTTTTACTCCATAGGGCTTCATGTGTTTTTGGTATGTGCGTTACACAGCACCCTCAGTGCAGTAACACAGGGGTGTCAAAGTGACCCCCAAACATAGACTCCATACCCTGGGACTGACTACTGTCTCCCAGGGCATGTAAAGTCACCATTGGCTTTACTAGTCTCAAATTGTGAACAGAATCAGTACAAACCATCATATTGTGGAAGTACTGGTAGGGGTAATTCGATTGCCCCTGGGTCTGTTTTCCAAGGGGGCACTATCCAGTCCCCCCTTGTCGAGTTTCTGGCTGGTGGCAGTGGATACCACGCAAAATATTCCACCGGAATATTTCCTATGGGATTTTCCCATTCATTTTAAACGCACCACTTTTTGGTGCAATGTTAAAGATACCGCCAGGTTATTTATTTAATATTTATTCCCCGGTTGGGTCTTTTTGCCAGGACTCGGTTTTAAAATGGCGTTTGTGTTCCCCTCTGAAACTCTAACTCAAGTCGAGCCCTTTGTTCCACGTTTTGGAGGGCTTCTCCACAGAAGCCCTCCAAATGGTGCCACTCTGTCTGGGGTCAACAGGATGTGTGGGAGAGGCATTAGGCACCCTGGGCTGAGTTGCCTTGGCAACTCAAGTCGCACTCTTGTGTGATTGGCCCAGTGGTGAGCCGCCCGACTCACCACTTAGCATGTTTGAGTGACAGCTAGGCTGATGAATGGGGGTTTTGCTGCATAAAAGCAGGGCTTTGGGGACTGGAACTTCAGAAGTCGCCACAGGACCTAAAGAATCCGAAGAGGGGAGAAGCTGAGCCATCTACAACAACGACACCACCGGTGGAGGCCTGCTGTACGAACTCGCCACTTCCCCGATGACAGAGGAGATCTTCTTCCCTTTGAGCTGGTGGGACCAACCAGTTCGCCTTTTTTGCCTTCCTGGATCGTCTCGTGGTCGAATCGCCCGTGCCAAGCACCCCGGCGGCCGGATAGCCACGCTTCACCACTACCGCAAATAAAAGGGTTGTACCTTTTAACCGAGAAACTCCGCGGCTGGTTTCTTCCCTGGCAGTGCAACGCCCTCCAGCTTTCCTCCATGTCGAGATCATCTCTTCCCCTGGATGAAGCTCCGACTTGCAACCGCTGCCAGGAACAACTGCCCCCGCTGGAGCTTTCTCACCATTTCAGGTACTGAGTCCCGCCTGGTCTCCCTTGCAACAGACTGTCCAAGGTGTCCCGTAAATCCTTGACTCTCTATCCTGGGGTGACCTTGGACCTGCTAACATTACCTTTCTGACTTGATCCAACCTCTTTTGACTTTTCTGCAAAGACTTTGAGTGCATTTCCACTGTGTGATCTTGGGCACATTCCGCCTTGCTCTCTCCAAGAGTGGGCCTGGCCTGTGAACTTTTTGCTATACATTAGACCCTGCCTTTCTTGACTTGCCGTGGTTTCTTAAGGGTTGGTACTGTGTGATTTTCCTATTCTGCCTTTTCTCTCCCTTTTTAAACAAATTATTGGAGTGCCATCTACGGTTACACGCTCACCTCTGTTTTGTTAAATAAGTGGTGTCTTAACCTAGACTTGTCGAATAATTAACTAGGGAGGTGTATATACTTATAGTGATTGTGTTTGAACTTGCTTGACATATTAGTGCAGTGTATTTTTACAAGTGTGTTTTTAAATAAATAATTATATACTTTTATACCAAAGCTCTGGTCAGTGTTTGCTTGTGCTACTGTATTTTCAGCCCTATTGTGTATACTCTATATACTGCCTAACTCTTCTTGAGAGAAGTCTGACTGCCCAGCCAAAGCCACCAGGTAAATCTGGGTGGTGCAGACTGCTACCAATTGGGTTTACTGCTTACTCCTGTAGTCTTAAACTTTTTGCAGTGGTCCCTAAGGGAACTGCACAGGTTTCTGCCTAACACTGTCCACCCCACGGGATCCCCCTCCTGCCCAGGTACAATGGGGAAAATACCTAGGTACGCCCATCACTGACAGGAGATGGACTAAAATGTGTAGACAAGCCAATCGCTGAAACTGATCCACAGATGGCATTACCCACCACAGAGGCTAGCCAGGATGAGGAAGGGATATGACCCACACTGCTGGAAATGCCACACTGAAAGGGGGGGACTTAATGCATATGTGGTGGAAATGTCATGTGGCGCAAACCTATTGGAGCGAGGTCCTGTCCTGGATAAAGGAGGTGGATGAAATTGAGAGAACCCTATCCCCATGGTTAGTGTTGTTTGGCATTGAAGTAGAGGGAGGCCCAAAAGTAACACGTGACCACATGCTACAGGTCATGCTAGTTGCTGCCAGATGTTGTTGGGCCCAAAAAATTGAAGGCCGTCCGACCTCTGGGGGAAAGGGAGTGGGTTACTAAACTCCACACCATATATGACATGGAATTCCTCACCCACCTAATTGATGAATCTAAGACCAATATTGAGGGCCTATGGCGCCCCTTCTTCGATAAATATGGGAGCGCAGTTTGAGGACTACGGAACACTTTGGAGTGACTGCTTGACTTGGATACCGGCCTCGGAGGACCCCACCCCAAGGATTGGGGGGCCTGACGAGGTGGAGGACTCAATCCTGGTGTGCCGGGCCCCACATTTTGAGCGCCTGTATGAGGACTACCCTTTATTTGCAATGTATCATAACAGACTGTGTCGGACCCTTGCCGTAATTGTTATTTCAGGATCCATGACGGAAAGAGGGAGGGGGGATGAAGGGGGGGGCAAGGGGAAAGGTTGTGATTGCATTTGAGTCTATTTTTGTGGTTGCATGATTTTATTAATGTCATAACCCAAAGAATTTCAATAAAACTGCATTTTCAAAAAAACATGAAACAATATACCATTGCGAATACATGTGACAATTCATTAAGTTTATGGGTTATACAGTTTGTTCAGTATATGGGTTAGAGCAACAAGGGGCAAGCGATACACATTCCAACGCGAGATCTAATGCTTTTGCAAGTAATACAATGCCTTATCTGTATGAGCTCTCTCTGTGTGTGCGCCCCACGCTAAGCAGTTTTCGTATTGCGTGATCATCATTGCTGTGCTGAGTATGTGCTGTAGTACGCTTCACTGCCAGCGACGCGGGTCCTTATACACAGGCAATCCCCTTGCCCCAATCCACTCAAGTGCATCGACTGGTCCCCAGCGTTCACCCGGATGCCATCACCTGTAGTGCAGTGTTGAAGCCCGACTAATGTCCCTCCTTCCGGGCCTCCAAGTTACTTGTATTCGTCAATACGCCCGGGCACGCTCTACGTCCATTCCTTTAATGTTTCTCTCCGAACTAACTGAGCCTAGATTCCATACGGTTTAACGGTTAGAGAAATCAATATTATTATTGTATATGAATTAAAATGAAAAGCTTTAAAAAAGAACTTGAGTGGCAGCAACTGTAGCCAATAATATCTAAAACACACACACAAGCAACGTCATAATCCCCTGTTAAGAAATAAAATCCGATTTTCATCATTTCTTTTTCTTTCCTAACGTCACATTCCTTTGTCTTGCTACAGACTCCTCCATTGGTTCTTGATCCAGATCAGATAAGAAAGCCTCTGCCCCAGGATGGTCAACAAAAGAGTGAAACTGACCCTCCAGAACAACCCTAAAAATTGCAGCAAATATTTCAAGTGTTTGCCTCTTGCTTTCTCCTTAGCCATGTTAAATGCTTTTCTTTTCTCCAAAACATCTCTGCTCAATCCTCAAAGATCATTATCTCTCCTCTGAAGCAAACAGCTTTGATTTGATCTCTTCAATGTCAGCAGTCACCTTGGTGAAATGTTCCAGCAGTTGGGAGTGGGAGACTGAGAGCAGTCCTCTCGTCTCCCACTCTCAGTAATGTCTCCTGCACCTTTCTGTCTCTTAGCTGGTTGGATTGTTTCAGAAAGATTGATGTCAACAATCATGAATGTATATGGGAGATGAATATAGGGCACAGGAGCTCAGTTCTCAAGCTGCCATCCTTGAGGATGCAGGTTCTAGAATCGCCTTCAGGCCATTCTGAAGATTTGTGGGGGCCCATTTCAACATTATGGTTGGGGGTGGGGGACCGTGCTTAGAGCGGAAAACAGTCTGAGGCAACCTCGGGTGCATATATTACAATGGAGATAAATAAATCCAGCTGATGGTTTATAGCCGCTGCTTATCTTGAGACATCCAGCAGGGAGCTGAAACACTAAATGCCCACTGAAAGGCTATAAATCCTTCTTTGTCAGCAAGTGACTTGATGTGTTGGAACCAGTGTTCAAAGGCAACGAGGTGATAACACTTTGGTCTACCCAGTGCTCCAGATAAGATTTTGAAGTGGGAGTATTTTACTCCCTGTTTGGGGTAAAATGATTTTTTGGGGTGTAAACAAGTAAGTCCCATCCCAATGGAAGTATTTTATAAGCAAGTAAAAATGTTGGAGCTGTATGTTTTTCACACCAAATATTTCTTTGCACCTATTCATTCACATTCAAAGATACATTTGTACCTCTTCGGATCCAGCAGTAGTAGTAATAGTTTCTTTCTCTTGGATTATGCATACTTCTGATCCAAACATATCCTGGAGCTAGCTGTGTGGGTGAAAGCAGGGGCACACGCTCCTATGCGTCCATTTTCAATTTGTTGTTGGTAGTATTATTAATCCATACTTTTATTTTTTGGAGCATTTGCCTATTTTTAGGGATTAAAAGTGACCGATACACCCCTTATCTGTAGGGATGGGTCTACCCCAGGGGAAGGGACGCCGGAAGGGCTTTAGCAAACAACCTGTAAGGCGAGCATTGCAAAGAACACACATTTAAAGTCCCAGAACTAAAGTGATCTAGAAAGGAATATATTGCTGTGTTATAAGTCTGCTGACTGGCAACATCAGGGCTGTTTCTGATGCCCCCTCAAGGCTCGAGGCCTCTTTCAACTAAGAAAGGCTGAAAGGCCCGGACACTGTCCTTGGTTGCCTTCACTGCACTTCGGAAATTAAAAAGCTGCAGACACATGCCAGCCAGGTAAAAGGCTAACACAGACAGACGTGACAATTCATGTGCATGGGTCAAGAAGCTTTCAACACAGTTTAAGACCCCCAACATGTGTTGGCTGTTATTCTAATTAAAACAACCTCTATGATCCACTTCATCCGACTGGATTAAATCCTTGCAAACACACTTAATCGTTGTGAAATATATATGCTGACTCAACGCCTACGTGACCTGGGTTTTACCGTGTTTCTGTATAACTCAGTTTGAGATGGAAGGCCAAGTCTCTCTAGAACCCCATCACTGGCAGCAGGGTCCCACGCCTAGTTCCACTGATCAGCGCAATGATCTACTTATTCTAGTGCCCTACTTACACTTCCCACCCCAAATGCAGGGCCAATGTAGTTAAAGTAGGCTCATGGGGAGGGGGTTGCTGAGCAACAGGCCTGCTGGCTCCTCTCTCTCTCTCTCTCCAACACCTACCATATTATTCACTTTGAGAATAAAACAAAAGAAACGCATGCACACTTTAAACTTGACTTTCCCTGAACAAAGATTAGGCTTGCAGCCATCCTCTTCACCCCGTGAAACCTTCTCATGATGGCCCTGGCAAGTACAAATTACATATGGGCTCATTTATCTGATCTGTGGGGTTATTTACTGTTCAGCACGTCCGGAGGCCATGGGATGTTGGGTACTGGCCATGGGAAGCACCATTAAAGGAGTACAGTTTATGATTTTAAATAAATGATTAGGCCGAATAACAAACCTACTCACTTACTCAAGGCTCCACGCATTGAGGATGCGATATTCGTTTAATTGAGTATTTCACGTGAACGCTGTCTGCCGCTAGTTTACAACACACGCGACTCCCATTCAAAGAAGGCCTGGTGGACTCAGCCTCTCGGCTGAGAGAGAGGCCACACGGCTCTCATTGCAGACTTAATGTGCAAACCAATTGCAACAGCAGGCTATCCACCAATATGTTAAAACCGTATGAACCAGGTGACGGTTATTATACTTTCATGAAAGTGTTCACCGGTGAATTGTACGCTCCTTATCTGGATCCAGTGTCTGATTGCCCCTGAGTGTTTGGTGTTTTTTAAGGCCAGACCGATCGGCCACCAAAATCTTTGTATGCCTGTCTGGAGATTTATTGTTGAGCTCATGCAGGTCAGATGTGGAACTCCAGATGCTTGCTGTGGCTGTAATTCAGTTCGGTCGTGGGATATTAGGGTTGCCTTCGACATGGGACCAATTCCTTTCTGGTTTGCTGTATTCTGCTTGACTGAGCTGACCTGAAACCCCGGTAAGTTTCTTGTGTGCTCCTGTTTCCATCTTTGTCGCTGCAGAGTCCTCTACTTCATGTTTAGCCTCTCCAGGAGTCTCTTCCATTGTGTTCTATTTGTCTGGATCTTTGCTAGGTTGTGGGTACAAGTTCATCGACACAGAGCCCCTAACCGCTGCTAGCGGGATCTAAACTGAATATCCAGAGTCACTAGATCCCCTGCTGTTGCTTGATTGAATTCTCTGCAAACAGCACCACAGATTCCGACTGCAGGGTCCCCATGGATTTGGGGCGGGGGAGATGTTTTGAGGTTCTCTCTATATTTTAACATTGTGGGCTGGAGTGGGTTTGATGCTCTTTTCATCCAGATCTTCCTGATTTGCTAGTTCTTGAACACTGGGCTGGAACTCTTCTTGGCGGTCACCTCTGGCATCTTCTCTAGCTGGTTACCTCTTCTGATGCACATGTGGGAACAAAGGAGAATGTACCCAACCATTCCCTACAACTGAAGCAGACCTATATGATTTGGACACGTTTTCTCCTGTGGAACAACTTTTCAAAACTTGTAAAATCCTTGAAAGTGACTTAAAGGGTATTTATCATCATCATCATCAATAACTTTATTTTGGCTGTGAAGCCATAAAAGTGCTTTCCACAAATAACTAAGCAATAAAAATAAATACTCCTCATTCCAAGGAAGAAACATTTTGGTACATCAGAGTTGCCCCTTGGTCTGCCAGTTAGTGAATGTGCCCATCTCTCAGTGAGGAACAGTTTGAGATGCCCCAAAGTATGTTTCCCCTTACTCAATTGGATTTACCCAAAGTTCTTAGCCCTAACAGCACTACATTGGTGCCGTTGAGCACATGGTGGTGGGATCTAGTTTCAAGAGCAATTAGGCTGGGAGTAAGATCTGATTTCTGGCATTCTGTTTTTAGGTAAAATAAAACCTTGCATCAATGCCCAATAGGACATTGGCCATTCTCTGAGCTCAATCCAAACAGAGTCAAAAGTACTCTCCCCTTGATGATGGAGTCTGGTGCAATTTGAGATGTCCTCCCGGATCACTGTGCCATGTTCCGTGCAGAACCAATGGACGAGCTTGTTGACTGCTTCCTTGGTCTCTGAGCAGTTAGGGGCCAATTTGGGTACTATGTGCAAAAATACAGACATCCCCTTGCTGCTCCCTCTTGTTGTTTGAACTCTGTGGGCCCTGTGGAATAGGCTGTGGTGCGAGGAGTTGGGAGATACAAAGCCACTCTGGGTTGGCATCTATACGGGTGACTCTGGGTGCACAGTGTGCCTCGCATCCAGTTGTTTGTTGTAGTGATTGTACAGCAGGTTTCCCTGTTGACAGTATAAGGGCTGTGGGGTCTGGATGTTTTGCGGTCTGCTGCCCTTTAGCAGCTGAAACAGGGTTAGTATCAGTGCTCACTCTGGATGCCAGGGAAGAGCTCGGCCCAGCCAAATAAATCCTGTTTGTGGAGTTGGTATGAACATCGTGATTGGGGCAGTATGTCTTCTCCATTAATTTGGTGGTCCTCTGTACAATCTCCCCAGTTGTCACCCCTCCTGTTATGCCCCCTATTCCACAGACTTCGAGGAGCGTCACGAGCAGTCTTTTAAAAACTGCTATCTTGGACAGGACAAGATTGTATTTGCAGCCACTGTTCAAAGCTGCCCCCGTAAGAACTGGACCTGAGGTTTGTGTAGTCAGTACGGCGGGTGTTTTGGATGAGCAGCAGTCGCTGGTGCAAGATTAATTCTTGGCCTGACCCTTCTTAGTTGAAGCTGGTCCTATATGAAGAGGATTTTCAGCGTTCGACGGCCCACAGATTATCCCCAATGCCCGCGTTATCCATATTTTCCGTGACCTAAATGGTGCCAGTAATGCCCGGGGGTGATGTAAATGATTGAAGTGCCACTGTGCCTGGATGGCAACCCATCCCCTTGTGGGCAAATTGGTAATGCAGTGATTGTTTGATTCTTAGCTGCGGCAACCAGTAATAATGCTGCATTGTCATCACCCACACTGATTCTAGTCTTTGCGCTGCCAGAGACATATGGGCCATTCGTCCCCCTTGAGCATTAAAGGCTTAAGGGGTACTGTGATTGGGACACCCCAACCCATGTCAGTGGCTGATAATGGGCCTGTCTTGCCATTATCTGCTTTGCCATTCCCAATGATGTTATCAGTGATGTTGGCAGTGTCCCTGCACCCGGGGGTATTTCTATGGGTGGTTGTGCCGCTATCTGTGTTTAAGGTGTCCTTTTGCAGCTCTTTATTTGCCAAGCCTTCATCCCCTCTTCCCCCAAGTTACCTCCCAAGAACTGGTTAATTTCCTTTATCAAGAAATAGGCTTCGGCCATGAGTCTTGGTGGGCTGTTAGTTTTTTTTTGTATCAGCAGCTTTTGTGTAAGACAGGGAGGGATATGTTAACATTTTCAGTTTAACTACTAGAATTTTCCACTTTGGTGCTGCAGAATCTGCCATGATGGAATTATATAATGATACACTTAGGAAACGTGAAAAATGGATTTATTTGTAAATAAAGCGGGAGGGTGGTCGGGTGGGTGTCGGATCAAAGAATGGTACGTTGTGGGTAAATGACACAGATTAGACCCTAGCCCACAATCTCAGCTTCACGGTCTTCACAACCATACAACCCCTCACCTGGTCAAAATTCACACATTGCTGATCTCCGCCATCGGGCCTCCTTCTTTTGTTCCAGTGCTGGTTTAAGGGCTCTGCAGGGTTACCGTTATCCCCTTCTGGCGCCGAGCACCTGCACCCTCTCACCTGTGGGCTTCACCTATGGAGGGAGTCGTGATCCCAAGTAGTGGAGGGGACGTGACTTCGGGCTGCGATGTACGGCAAGTCCTTGGGGGCAATCCTTGTGTTAAAGAACAGAGAGGGAGAGGCTTTTTCCCCTGCTTCTATTCATCTAAACTGAGACATGTTTCCATGGTCCCCCATAGGGCTCTGGAGTTTTTAGTATAAAGACAAGTTTTAGGATGTAACTGAGGATAAAGAAACCACAGGATTGGTCCTGTAGGAGGCGCTAAGGTTGCAAGGGCAATGGAAGTGTATGCAAGGGTAAGAGGCTGCAAAATTGATACCCTAAAGGCCACCCGTAAGGCCAAGAGAGGTGAGCAGTCAAATTAAATGGAAGGGTATCTGATGTTGGCGCTCTTCCTAGTTAATCAAAATTGAAGGATCTAGTAGTGATTTCTTCTATAGGTTACTAGAATTTATTACAGTTCACTCTACATAGAAAACCATGGTGTCCGAGCAACCCCTTGTGTTTTATGCTGCTTCTATCTCTTCCTAGGGGCAAACTAAGTTATTCAGGTCCAGTTCCTGATTTCTAAATTAGCTTAATCCCTGTTGGCCCGGTTTCCTTTAGTGCGCTAACCCTTTCCTGCTCTCCTTTCTGGGCACACACAGGCTTACTTACCTGTTAGGTTAGGCTCCTATATTGTGTAATTGAATTCTGCTTCCCACTATAACTTATGGATTTACTGTTTTTATTACATACTTGCTTTCTTTGTGTATACAAATGTACTTACTTGTCAACGTTTATAACCTTAATGCAATACTACTTGTGCATTTGTCCCAAGCAAGTCAACTGTAGTGTAGTGCATTGATTGCGCCCTATGGTTGCCTAGAGAACACATTGTAATTTTGTTGTGCCTTATGGTCACTTAGAGGCCACTCCTGCCATTATTGATTGCGCCCTATGGTCGCCTAGAGACCACATTGTAATTTTGTTGTGCCTTATGGTCACTTATAGGCCACTCCTGCCATTATTGATTGCGCCCTATGGTCGTCTAGAGACCACATTGTAATTTTGTTGTGCCTTTTGGTCACTCATCTGCGCTCTTGCCTGTGCCTCCTGCTGCTCGCAAGCTACATTGACATCTCTTAAGTACCTTAGGATGCTTTTTAGCCCACTAGGGCCACCCAACCTGACTGTGCCCTCCTCTACCCACAGCCCCACCCAGCATACAATCATGCCCATAGCTTCCTGCAAGCTCGCTGCTGCCACCACCACGCTGCTCACCCTCCTTGCAACACTCACTGCTCTCCAACTCTACACATCAATCCGTCCCATCGCACCCACGCCACTTAGCCCAATCCCTAATCCCACGCAACCTGCTGCCCCGGATACCTCACAAACTCACTCACCTTGCACAGACGCACCCCTTGCACCCTGCGTCGCAATAATGTATAGACTGGAAAGACTTAGAGCTCGCACACAGACCACAAAATTCAGCACACAACCCCTTCCCATAGAATACAGAAACTGTAGATTGAGCTCCCGCACCATTTCCATACCCATCCCTCGCATTGGACACCCACTCTCCCACAAACAACCACCCACTAACCAAACCACACCCCACAATATCACCACACATACCATACCAGACACGTCCACCACCCACACCTCCACAAACAAACCACACACACCTCACATCAAATGTGCCCTCCTCAATGTCCGCTCCCTCCCAGCTCATGCATCCGATATTCATGACCTCATAACCAACAATAACATTGACCTACTAGCCATCACAGAAACATGGTTACATGAAGCATCAGGCCCCACCGTTGCACTTGCACTACCACCTGGCTTCTCCATACTCGGACAAGACAGACCAGAACGAATAGGAGGCGGAGTAGCCCTCATCTACAAGGAGAACCTCCAGCTCCGACTTGTGCCACATTCTAGACTGGATCCCAGACCATAATTGCCTCTCCACTATCACCTCTAACTCCTCACTGCCATGGACTGACAACAACTGTATCGAATTCTCTACTCCTATCACCAAAAACTACAAAACTCTGACCCCTGCTATCGCTGCACAAGTCAGAAGTTCAAAAAAACTCAATGAGGATAACCTGCGCCCCTACCTCAACACCCCCGAACTAGCACCCTCATTCGCTAAGGACCCCAATATTCTAGCAGACATCTACAAAGATGTCATCACCAAAGCTATCAATGAAATAGCACCACTCGAATGGAAAAAAGAAAAGAAATCACTACATACCAACTCCTGGTTCACTGAAGAACTACACTCAATGCGCTCCCACAAAAGAGCGGCATTAAAAAATTGGCAATCCATCCCCTGCAGTAGTACCAAAAACAAATTCAGCTTAATCTCCCGCCAATACAAAACAGCTATCACCGCTGCCAAAGCTAACGCCTTCAACACACAAATCTGTAATGCCAAATCACACTCTAAAGAGATCTTCACCATTTTCAACAAGCTCATTTATCTGACTCCCCAACCCCCCAATACACCTGATCAAATAATCAAAGATGAAGCTTGGTGTGCCAGCATTCAAGCTGCCATGCTACACAAAATTGACCTTCTCCAAAAGAAAATCAAAGACCATTGCAAAGCACTACCTCAACAGACAGGAAGCAAGCCTACCAACGCCCCACCCACCTCGTCCAAGCCCACCATACCTGACGTCTCCTTCAGGGACGTCACTGAACCAGAAGTCATCAACTTAGTAAAAAATCTCAAACCCTCCCCCTGTAAAGGCGATATTTACCCACCAAAACTCGTCAAAAACTGCACAGACTGCTTTGCGCCGCTCTTTACGGCTTTCATCAATGCATCTTTTAAAACGGGCATCATCCCAGCTAGCCTCAAAGAGGCCTGGGTCCGGCCCCTCCTTAAAAAAATTTAAAAAACTACCCTCGACCCCCTACAACCCAACAACTACAGATCAATAACCACAGTGCCATTCCTCCTGAAATTACTGGACAAAGCCGCACATTACCAAATCCAACACTTTCTGGAAACCCACTCCATCCTCGGGACCATGGAATCAGGCTTCCGGAAAGGACACGGCACAGAAACAGCCCTGGTGGATCTGAGGAGTCAGATCACCCAAATCATGGACAAAGGCAAGCCAGCTCTTCTGCTCCTTCTAGATCTCTCAGCAGCTTTCGATCTGGTTGACCACAAGCCTCTCACTTCACACCTCACACACTCAGCAAACTTTTCTAAAGAATCAGTTCTCTGGGTCACCTCCTTCCTAGAGGGAAGAGCCATGAAAGTCTTCTTGGACATTGCCAACGCTACTCCCACGACAATCCATTGCGGGGTCCCTCAAGGATCCTGCACTGCAGCCACACTTTACAACTACGCGGACGACACACAAGTACTTCTACACCTCTCAGGATCATACCACGAAGACGCCAAGGCACTCCACACGATCTACTCTATCATCCAGGGCTGGATGGCAGTTAATGGCCTCTGCCTCAATGGAGACAAGACTAAAATAATGATATTAGGTCAACAGAGCACCCTAGACAAACTGGACAAACTGTACGCTAACTTTCCATTGACAACTCCATCATTTCCGTATCCACAGCTGTAAAGACACTGGGAGTATACCTAGACTCCTCACTATCTATGACCAGACAAGTCAGCGCAATCACCTCCTCTTCTGGGCATACCACCAAACTCATAAACGCCATCAAGCCATACCTCTCCAAACCCAACTGCCTCTCTATAGCTAGAGCAACCATTGGAGCCAAACTGGGCTACTACAATGCCCCCCTAGCAGGCACTTCAGCAAAAAACCTAAACAGACTTCAAGTCACGCAGAACAATGCTCTCCGGGCTGCTCTTAGTATCCCAAGAAGAGAGCAGATCTCCCATGCCAGACACTTAGCCCAGTGGCTCCCGGTCAAAGAGCGGATCACACTCAAAATCCTCACCCTCACTCACAAATGCCTGCCTCTCTCCGCCCTGTCCTATCTGAGACCATCTCCAAACTCTCCTCCTCCCGTCCCACGAGGACGCAATACACCAACTTACTCTACATCCCACGCATCAAAAAAGCCAAAGCCGGTGGCCTAAACTTCCCCTACATTGCCGCCAAGACCTGGAACGTTCTTCCTGCAGACATTAGAGCGGAGAACTCACTCCCCATTTTTCGTAGGAAACTGAAAACCTCTTTCCTTGCACAATAATATGTGACACTTGCGAATGTATGTAAATATACTGCATTGCAAATTTGTACAAATGTCATATTTGCCACTGTAAATAATGTATTTTATGTAAATAATGTATTCTATGTAACTAAGATATGTCTGTAACAAGCGCCACGATGCCCCCGGGCTGACGTGCGCACTACAAATCTGAATAAATAAATAATAATAAATAAAGTGTGTGTGTGTGTGTGTGTGTGTGTGTGTGTGTGTGTGTGTTGAAGATAGTTATGGAGGTTTTTGGTGAGGGGTGTGAAGAAACTATC
This sequence comes from Ambystoma mexicanum, assembly GCF_040938575.1. Classification (NCBI taxonomy): domain Eukaryota; kingdom Metazoa; phylum Chordata; class Amphibia; order Caudata; family Ambystomatidae; genus Ambystoma; species Ambystoma mexicanum. The sequence goes on along the minus strand of NC_090924.1, from coordinate 877,635,155 downwards.
AGCTACTGTGCCTTCATGATGGGGGCCCTGGAACCACTGTGGAAATGTTCATCACACAGCCGCCTGCCAGAACTCTTTGATCCGGAAACTCTGCTCTAGTAACAGTTCCAGGTTTTAACAGGACATGCCAAGGAGGATTTTCCTTCTTAGTCTTGGCAAATAAACCTAAGTAAATCCGTACCCTGGAGACACAGAACCTTGCATGACTGCCAGGAAATCCCAATAAAACGTACCTATTCCCTAGGCTGTATTGATATGTTCATTCATGTGGCTGTACCAAATTGGGTCGCTTTCCTCTTCCTCACCAGCAGACAAATCCAAGGCAACTCCTAGAGTACCACAGAACAGATAGACTAGCGCCACTGCAACATCCTCCGTAAAGGACATGGAATGTCCAAGTCCTTGCCTCTAGCATTGTTACTCTCTGTGGGCTCAGGAGCTAATGGGTCGGTATCAACAATGTGCCCTCCACTACAGACACTGAACATCAAGGCCTCTGATACCTCTGGCATGGCACAGGCATAGGACACCTGGAACATGCCAGAACTCGCACCCCCATGTCACGACAGGAATAAAAAGTACAGTCAGGTATCCATGGGCATTTAAACGCCTTTCAATTCTGAAACCCCTTCCTCGTTAACCTACGTGGCTTGTCTTCTACCTTACACTACATACATGGCGTGTGGCACACGCTGCAGCTAAAATATTCTTGATGGCCTTGCATATTGTATACCTTTCCACCAACCATGCATCCTCTAGGCCACCCACTCTCCTTGACCTTCACTACTATTGTGTAGAGTAGGTCATTAACACATGTGCCCCCCTCCCGATTTACTCAATCCAAGTGTCATCTCCAGTAACGATTTAGAAATTTACCGACCCACAAAGCACACACGAAACAAGTACTTCCGTTTTGCACTCATCCTTACTTGAGGATTCGCACAAGTCTCTCTCTCCCTATTCTCCCGCTAACATTCCCCTTCTTTGCACACAAAAAGGTTTCCCAAACGGCAAACAACGAACATTTTAAAATTAAGACCCCTTTCTATTGCATTATATACATGATCATATGATTCTGACAGTTGTGCCTTATCTATAAAGCAGTTTGTCTTCTTTGTTCTGCTTTCCCAGTAGACATGTTTTCCTTTTTCTACTCTACTTCTACTGTGTGGATTTTTCCTTCAAGTAATCTCTTCCTTTGCCAATTGTCCCTGACAGGTGTCGTCGGATTGAGGGTTGTGCGCCTTCTAGCTAAGCACCTCTGCCTTTGACCACACTTCCTGGTTGAAAATAGTCTCAATTCACAAAGGCATCCAGATCTGGTTAACCTCCAGTTAATGAACCATATCATAGTTTTTCTCCAGCAGTGGTACTTTCATGGATGCACATGCTCTTTAAATATTCAGCTAAAACATAGATACATTAACTTTTAAAATGGCAGCCTGGTTCAGTTAACGCTAAAGCAGTTATCTCAACGTAAAGATTGCTGTGGTAACAATTCCGTGATTTTGTGAGTAAATGCAATACCATGTAAAGTTAAGATTTGACCCACTGAAGGATGGGTTACTTGTGCAACAAGAGTGAGTGTTGGCACATTTAATGGGGGGAAAATGGTCTCAGAGTTAATGCCAAGATGTAATTGTGTTAAGCTGTTTTGACTCCTCTTCTGAAAACTATGTACATTTTTTATGTTTTAATTAATTCAAATAGATAATATAAGGAAATGGGTTCCCATAAAAAACCTTAGAGCATTATGCAGGATTCCTAATCATTGAACTCAACGTAAAGTGCATCCTAATACAATGCTTTATAAATTAGATCCTTTTAAAAGTCAAATTTACAGTACAACAAAGATACTAATGCCCTACCTAAAATTACATATTATTTTCTCAATATATTGAGAAAGGAAAGAGGCCCGGGCACTCGTTCTCGTGTCATAAATGTCTTTTTTTTTTATATTTCAAGTTGAGGAAACCTGGGCGGTCTAAGACGCTGCCAGCAGTGCACAGCACACACCAGTTGTTCTGTCCCTTCAGAGGACATTGTCAGGCTGATTTGAAACATAGATTTGAAAATAGTATAATTAACTACTCCACGCCTTAATTCACTATTTATTCCTTCCTATCTAATCAATAAACATTGAAAGGAAACATTAATACTGTACACAATATTTATGATTCCATTATTATAAAATGTATTGATAGGTTTTGACAAGTTGCATGTGATTTCACAACCATAATTGCTAACTCTTTAATTGCTATTCTTTCTTGTGATTAACTGTAATTGTTGCAACTTCTTAAAGGGGCAGATTAAAAACACATTCATGTCATATATATTCCGTCTTTTTCTCTTAGTTTGGTCCTCATTTGTTTAAATAAAAGAACCAATAGTAATTCTGATGTTGCTACATAAGGCTCCACTGGATTACTATGGGCAGTGTATTTCTTGAGCATATCAAAAACGGAATTCCCCAAAAAAAAAAAAAGAGACTTGATACTGTTCCAGTGGCCAGACGCGCATTCATGATAAATGTAGATTTTTTTTATAATTAGGGCTACTCTTTATAATTCAATAATGAGAAATGCCTAATAACACACTATGGTCCTGCCCTTAGTGGCCGATATGTTAAATAATAATCTAATCTAATAAAACTGTTAGGCTGTCATTTTTAGTTGCCAAAAAAAATCTGATCTGCATTTGATGGACATTAGACAAGATATAAAGGTTGAATTGGCACAAATGTATGATTTGTGGGCTGCAACAACAAGGCTTCAACCTGAGTTGCAGAGAAAACGGTGGATGTTGTTTGGACGCAAATTACACAGAATATTTAAGAGGTAACCCTTTTAGGAGGAGAGTTGAATGCATTGTTTGGGTGAGTTGTGCTTCTGGGGGCATCAGGCAGTGACTAGATGTGGAGAGTGCTGGCTTTGGAGTTGGTGGGGATTGCTTTGATGGGTTGGGGGTGCAGTTGAATACAATACAGAGCTCTGTTATTTCTGGCATCACAAATGTTGAAAACATGTTGAATTCAAAGTAGCAATCTTGGGGTTCACAGGGAAAGATGTGTATGCTGCTCTAGAGCAGCATGTTGGTGAAGCAGTGTTTCCACGAAGTATCCTCCGATTTAGGCTTGTAGATGCCTGTTTGCAGGTACTGGTTGGGGAACGAAATATTGATGTTCTGGACATTCACCCAAGCTATATGGTCAAATGAAAGGAGATGCTTCTTACTTGTAAAGATTTGGTGCTGCAAAAGGTTCCATTTTGTATGCTCCAGGTTTCCTAACTGAGTCTGGTTTGAAGTGATCAGTTATTGATATTCACACAAGTCAAGGCAGTCGGGTGTTGGATACCCCAGATGTGTGATGGGATGCATACCAAGGCATACGTAAGGATCTTTGGGGAAGCTGATCTCCCTGGGGAAGCTGCTCCACCTTCCTCAGTGCTCCTTCCCAGACAAGAGTGGGTGCTTTAGGAGTTGTTATCCATTCCCCTTACTGTGAGGGGTTGGATATGGGGATTTGAAAATGTGCTGCTTTCTTCCTGGAGGCAATATATTCTATTTGGTGGTATTTAAACCAAGTTGCAGAAATTGTGCACGCTTTGATCTTTTAAATACCAATTTTTGTATGTGCCATTTTCATAAACTAAGAACCCAATATTGAAAAGGAAAACAAAAATAAATGATGGGAGTTGAACAATGATTGTGAGGGCGTACTCCCTTCCATCCCATGCCCCTCTAAAATGGCCTAAAATGGCCTCCTCTCTTCCCTGGGGTCTAAGCTCAGTGTTTCGAAGTGTGTTTTCTGACTGTTTTGATGGCGCTCTGGCTCTCAAACGTAGACTTCTTTTACCTACATCCATCTTTTCAGTAAATCTCAACACATCTCGTGATGCACAACCTATGAAGTATTCAAAACGTACTAATGTTCATACATTAGGAAATCTTTCACTAAAACTGTATCGGTTTTCTGATTAATTTCATATTTGTATGTGCCGTCTAGTAACCACAGATGTGAGATTGAGGAGAGAAATATTGTACAAGGAGTCTTCTTGGGTTTGTCTGTATGCCTCTGTGCAGAACTCTAAAATGGAGTAGTAAACCCTTTCAATACATCAGGGCAGTGACCTCAAAGTGTTCTAAAGTGGCCTTTTTAGTTTTTGCATGTAAAAATGGTGTGCCTCTATTTTTTAAATGCATATTTTGATTAGAAGCCAAGACCTATGAATTGCCACTAGTTGTACATCACCCCAGATGAGGACATCATTTCTTTTTTGTGCTTAGTTTCCAGAGTTGAATGCACTGATAATGAGAAGATTCAGCTCACCGGGAGATGTGGATCGTGCATGGCAATATGTTCAACAGGTAAGAGTGGTTTGCATTTGAGCTATAAACCATGATTTTAAATGTAATCCATCTCGCTCACAAATGAGGCAACCTTTTGATTTAGAAAGTAGAGTGCCAAGAGGCTGTGTAAATGGCAAAGGTTGTGCTTTATAAATACTACATTGCAAAAGTTACTTTAACATTCAGACTGACTGGGATCATTAACACATGCTACTGTGAAATGTGCACGACCATCTCTGTAGAGTTAGTGAGCGGATATCAGGAAACAATAGAAATGGCTATTGGAAAAAGGGGTTTTGAGGAGTGCTCTAAGGGCAAGTTGGTTTGACAGTAGCGGGAAATGTATTACAATGTTTTGGACCCCAGACAGAGAGGCAGTGACTGCCACTCATGGCGACCAATACCGGAAGACCTAAGAGCTTTTGGAGGAGTGTGTGGAGAATTTCCTTATGGATTTTCCCAGCTAAGTATACCAGAGAAGTATGCCAGAGGAATTTGTGTTGCATAGTTTTTGTTTTAATCCATTCAATGCATAAATCTCTGACCAACTAAAACATGGTTCTGCTTGGGGAGCCTTGGTACTAATTGGACTGCTGTGTTTTGCACTTCCTCAACTATATGATGATGGCAGGGAGACCTGCACATGTGGCATTTCTTTAATCTAGCTAAGAGTTTAGAGCCACAGTCAGTGTGGCTCTGTCCTCTGCTGGAAGCAGTAGAAGAATGTTCTGCACTTGTTTAAGTCAGAAGAAAGTAATTTTTTTGCTTTGCAAATTTGGTGAGAGAATGACATTGCCGAATTAATCAATACCTAGAGTGTCAATGTTACCATTAGAAAAAGTATACCACAGTAAGAGGGGGACCGATTTTTACTAACATTGGGGAGGCCAAAGATTAGAATCTCTGTTTTCCCTTGGTTAAGTTGCATCCAGCTTTCAGTGGCTCCCGACTAAATAGCCTCCAAACATAGAGAAAAAACACACGGACATTAGGACGTCCCACGTACACAATTATAGCACCAAAGCTAATTGGGAATCAAATCAAACAACAAAAAGAGAGAGCCTCGAGCACAATTTATAAATCTTTTATAAATCTTTTATAAATCAGTTCCTAAATGTAAGCTCACAAACATGGACTAATTCTACTTAATTTATTGTTTTGTTGATAGCGTGTGCAAAGAAGTTAAAATAAACTTTAGACATAAAAAGTGCTTTTCACAAGTGCAGCAAAATACAGAATGTACAAAAAGACGCAAACCGTGAACACCATTGATATATATGTTAAGTTATTGGGCTTTTGTATAACGCCTTTTACCATTGGTATGATTCCGAAGCGCTGTAGGTTGAACGCCCTTGGGACCGCAATCTGGGTCAGTGGAAAGAGGAATGTAGTAAACCGTCCTTGGGTGCACTCGGTATGTGTGCAGCCAGTGTAAAAAAAGTAGTGTGTAGGTGCATGCTAGTGCTAGGTGTGGTGCAGCGGTTGTGTCAGATTAGTAGAATATGTGCAGCACGACCAATGGACTTGGATATCTGCATTCTGTCTGCGCTGGAGTTTGTGAATGTCTATTTGAATAACTAATTGATGTTCATAAAAAAACTACAAGGTGCATAATCTGTGCCTAAAGATCTATCCACCAGACTTTCAACCCTAAACATTCATCATCATATGTACCTCATATGTACCTCAATCGTCCCTCATCACAATTAACATATAAAACAATATTATTTATATATTGTGACATGTAAATAGACAAGGTGCTGGTGTATATATCAAAGCTGACTCCACCTTTTTCTAACTGTGTGCCACTACTCTATGCAACGTGCCGTTTTAGTGACTTGCCACCTACAAACATGAAGGGTGTGGGTTATTTTTTTGGCACACCAATCCTTCTTCAGAGCAGGCGCAAATGCATTACTGTGTACTGATGGATTGAACATTCATTTTTCATTTCGAATATATTTCTCGATCAGTTGCCGGATTTTGTTTGTGCGTGCTGAAAAGGTTGGAAGACACACCATCCTATCTGACAGACCTTGTGGATCCCTGGTAGCCAAAAGCGCATCCCGATTGGTGTTATGTACCCTTTTGGCTGTATGTTTAGCAACCCTCTCCGGATAGCTGCGTTTTTCAACTAGGTTTTGGGCTTGCTCCTCAATCCGCATTAAAGGTACAATTTGGCTGCAACCTAAAAAACTGCCCATAGGGTAAACTGTCCCTAAGGGCCTTGGGATGTTCACTGTCCTAGACCAAAACGGTGTTGCGGTCTGTGGGTTTCCTAAATAGATTGGTGTTCATAGCCCCATCCATATGGTACAGTCTTCTACCTGGGTTGCATGAACTATGAGCAAAGCCCTCGATGTACCTAATCGCTTAGATCCTTTGGTGGAAGGAGTTTTGAACTGGGACTGTACATGTGACACAAAATTTGGCCATGGAATAACCATCATGTAATGTTAAGATTAATGATGTTTGTAAATATGGATCAATGAGGTTTCCCAAACATGTGGGCCAGATGATGATTGTGGGGGTTGTATGACCTAGTGCAATTTTGAAGGCTTAAATAATTGCATTGGACCGTGAGAAGTTAATACATCTGGCTTTGAACTGTGACTTTTTATGAGATTTAAACACGTCTATGAAACACCTATCATGTAATGTAAGGATTTATGATGCCTGTAAATGTGGACCAATGCATATTTGCGTATATGTGGGAGAGTTGATAAATATGGGGTTTAGGGATTTATCGTGCTGCAGAAGGTTCTTAAAATTGTGTTGGCCCATGATAAATCAATGCATTGGATTTTTTAATGAGACCATCTGTGTAACGTAACCAAGTCTAGCTTCTTCCACATGTAGGGGGATGTTAATTTCTACCATTTCAAAATGTGATAATATACCAGGTCCTAGGCAAGGGTTGCCTCAGGATTAATTACCTTACAATAGGTAGATGTACCAACTTAATTTATTCTTATGCAGTCATTGTATCATGCACATAAAATATAGAGACCATAATATGTATGATTATTGTAATCAGTATAAATAAAATAAACCCCCCTGCATGACTTGGATGTGGATATATAACATCCAGTTTAACATAGGGAGACTTGGACCAGTAAAAGTCTGGCATGGAATATTTTCGCGGCATTAGACGCATGAGGTCTTCACACCTCACGCAATGACTTCACTACATGATGACGCTCCATATACAAATAGCGGCCATTTTGAGTGCCGAGAGTGCCTGCGAATTTGTTGAGAAGAGAGAAAAAATGATGCACAACGCTGGGTTTACGAAGGTAAGAATAGTGGGTTTAACTACTCCCCTTGCCTTGTATTAATCCTGTCACCCATTATCATGCCCCCCTGGTTCCAATAGAGTCCCTTTTGTTTTGATTTTACAGATTCATGACATGGGCTAAAAGAACCAGTACTTTTTCCATTAAATCTCACACTGAGATTATGAATCATCCAGGTGCGCTCAAGTAAGTGACATACATGTTTTGGGCCAACAGCCCTTTGGAGAGCATGTTAGATAAAAATCTCCTCAGACACTATAGTCCTAGTATATATTTAATTGGCAACCTTACCATGCAACATTTTTGTCTCTTGATTTTGTACATCGTGATCTTAAATATAAAGAGACAGGCACCTTCCGTTTTGAATTGTTCTGGAGCACCAAATAGTATTGACGTAAAAGGCATCCTATGTAAGGTCATGGTGACTATAAGAGATACTAAGTCAGTTGTAACTTTCTTTCGAGGCCACTCTATAACCTATGTTTGAGTGCAGGTCCTATTGGTATTTGTTCTAGGTGATAAAGATGGAACAGACTGACATTCCTAGACTAAGGAAGCCAGCAACAGCAACAAGTTAAGGTTGCCCGAAGGCACTGGTACCCATGCTCAAGTTGCCAAGAAGATATTTATTTAGTAATATACCTTAGTTCCTAGGGATTGGGGACTACATAGATCTAATTATTAGATCATCAGTTTTATACTAAAAGTTACTCAACAGGGTGGCAGAGAGACTAGTAAGAAAATATGGAGCACACCTGCAGGTTCTACATGTAGCAAACGCAAGTGATTTTTCCCCCTGATGAATGTCCAGCATTGAAGTGCAAGAAGAGGACAGAAACATGTACAAGTAGGGCTTTAAACGTGTAAAGAGGAATATCACGAAGAGTACACTTTAGAAAAAAGTCTAGTGTGAAGTTTACACACAGACTGTTTGTACTGTGAAACTTTTGTTTACATGTGTGTATGTACTTGTGTGGGTTCTTTTACATTATTTTTAATGTGATGAAATTATGTTTTTCAGTATGTGTTTTAAGAACAATAAAATGTGTATTTTTGTATAAGTAACTAATGATGTGTTGGGAGTTAAGTCCCCCTGAAGTAGAGACACCCACTAAACATCTTCCTTTTGTAGATTGAATGGTAGTAGCCACGAAGTAGGAAGATAGTGATGCCCCATACGTGTATCTTAACCATAGTGAGATCTGTGTGCCCTGTCATTGCTACCATAATATCAGGTGGTAAAGGCCTGTACTAAGAGTTGGAGTTATGTATTGCCCAAGGTATAGTTTTATAAAGTCCCTTTGGGTGGACTTTAAAAAAACTGCTCTAACAATTATCACAGGAATGCTTCGAACGCAAAACTCAGCTGTGACACAAGGTACGTATTTGCGCACCACTTTGGTGGATACCAGCCACAGCCGCCCACACATTTGCCTCCATACACCAGACTAATACATAAAGCACAGCATCTCTTCCATTGGAATGCACCTAGGTCCTGCGACTAAAAATTCGGTCTAGCTGGACACATATCAAGTCTCTCGTACTTGCACACTCTCTTGACAACATCTCGTCACCCATCCACATGCCTGACCAACATGGATAGATTACTGGGCCAACCCACTCAAAAAGTTATCTTGGCCAAATGCACACAAGCATTCTAATCCTTCTCTGACAATTTTTCCCATACCTGCACTCCGGTCCCCAAGGGCGTTCCCACTCAAGCATGTTGAGGCCGTACTAATGGGATAAAGTTGCTATATAAATGACAAACTACTACTACTACACGTGTGAATGGGCGAGTGATTTACACTGAACCTGGTGCATTGGAACTCAAAGCCCTCAACCTTCCTATTAGCAATCTAGTCTTTAAAGACAATAAGTTGAATAACAATGTCAAACCCCTTTCATTTTCAAACTACTAGTTTATTTCCATAATATCTGCATATTAAGCATGCAAAACCAGTTTGCTTTTTGGTAACATTACTCATGAATATCAATAAAGATCCCATGAACGAGAAGGGATAGCTACTTACATGTGATCCAAGTTCTCCATCATAAGTGTTGTGGCGAGGTGCAGCTTCGCTCCACCATTGGTTATGGGGAAACCTGGCTACAGAGTGGAGATACACTTCAAGTCCCAAGACGCATTTCCCCAGGTTGCAGGCAGAATCTGCAGAAAAGTGTAAAAATGCAGGGCGGAATTCTGCAAGTCTGTTGCTTCCCCAGAAACTCAGTAACCTGTCTCCATAATCAGCCAAGTGCCATCTCGCAAAGGAGAACTCTGTCTACCAGAATGCACCTACAGAATGGTCTGTGCAATGCAGGATGGAGCACCTGACAATCAGCTGAAGTATGTTCATGGACTCACAGAAGTTGTGAATCAATTGGGTTGACTTACCCCCATAAAAACAAGCAGCACGTAGTTCATCAATCAGACGATCTAGCATCCCTACTTAGTTGGCACCACATTAGATAAAGGAGACCACAGACATGCTAGAGATGCTTCTGAATCCTCGCGGTTCCTAAATTGAAACCTGATATGAACCATTTATACCACTAAACCAATTACCGGTAATAACATAATGAAGGCAATTAAGGGTTTATGTCGTATTTCCGCTTTTTGTAGGTCGCCTAACAAAAATACCAATTTCTTTCGGCCGATTTGAGGCAGCCCGCAAAAAGCAAAACTATGACATTGCTTTGACCCACCCTCAGCCTCTTTGGCAGGATGTCCTCGTAATTGGGGGGTTTAACACAAATAACTTTCCCTTCTTCATATTTGACCAGAACATTATTGGTCTAATGGTACATTGTGTGACATCCTGTCATCCTTTCCAAGTGTCACAAATTCATCATCGGTCAAGTTCTGCAGGTTTTCCCTTTTCTTTTATGTTAATGTGTGATTAGTACAACAGCTGTCTGCCGTGTACACATCCTCTTTGCGCTATTTTCACATCTGATCACTGTATTTCTAATCTGTGGTGGCAGTCCTGGAGTATATGTGAAGGCCGAATGAGGGAACAGTCCTAGAAGGGGGATCAGAATCCTAGCAGCCCCTCCTATCATCCAACCTGGGTTTGATTAAGTAATTTTAGTGTGTCTGTGTCAGTACCTGGTAGGTGGTCTGATAACGGGTCTAGGTATCTATAGGAACACTCCACTCCTCAAAGGATGTGTGCAGTTGTTGGAGTGAGTTGTTCTGGGAGAATTAAGTGGTTCTCTGGGAAGGGTCATGTAACCTGTGGCATTTAATCCATTGAGCAATAAGTGGCATTGAGTAGGCCATTGGTTATATATTATTTGCAAACGGGTATTAAAATAACATGGAATGTAGAATTACATACCAGATTGGCATAAGAGTAGGCTGTCCTTACTGGTTCCTCACACACTATTTACCATAGTAAATGCTACAGTTGCTATGTGGGCGATTGGCTGTCAGTTGCTAGTGCAAAGTGTGTGTGTGGTCACACTTGTGTTCCCCCATGCAAGGCTTAGTGGCAATTCAGTTGGAGTAGCTTTGAGGTGAAAATTGCAAGGGAGTCCCCAGTCAATTGACTCACTTTGCAGGCCCAGTGTTTGTATGCCGACATAGTGTGAGGGTAGCATTGCATAGTATATCCCAATTAGGCATAACGGGTTAAGAAAGATATAGCAAGGCATGACAAGTCATAACAAAAGTATTAACATGGCATAAAAAGCAACACTATGGCTTACTCCTTGCGCATAAGGCTTGCTTTATCACTTTTGCTGTCTGTCTCTCTGTGAGGGACTCCATTAATTAAAAGTGAATTGGTGGGGGTTCTGGGAGGAACAAACATTTGGTTTAGAGAAAGAGATGCCTGCGATATGAAAAACAGATCATGGGTGACCGATCAACCCATGTGGCAATCCATAAAGCTTGGTCAAACCCAATTGTTCGGCCTTTGGACTGCCTCAGTGGCAGATACTATAATACATGACTTTTAATCTATCACCAATAACGTGGAACACACTCATCTAGACCTCCAGCTGTCATTTAGTGATATCCATCATCTCAGAGCTTGCAAAGTGGATGACCATTTTTTTCTGAAGCCGATATTGGCACTTCTGTTTGCACATGCTAACTGACGGGTTTCTGCTCCTACATATATAGCTTTTTTGCCAGTGCTCCCTCATTTGCTTCCGCTGCCAGCCCCTTGTGAATTGCACTGGATCCCTCTATTTCTGTTTGTTCCTCTCCAGCTCCCTCTGAAGTCTTCCATATTAATTTGTTTGCATAAAAAGCTATTAACGTTTTGTTTCCAATTCTAGTTTGTGTATTATGTTTCAGGTATAGCTTATTTCTCATATCGGCAATGGTAACTTAGTTCATGCTGTTCTTCATCAGACTACGCTTTCTCTAGCGGTCAGTCTTCTTTTTGCAAACAAGCTACTATGGGCCAAGAAATTCAAGCAGAATATGTCCATCCTTAAGCACATTCAAAGGCTACTTTGTACAGAATCCAGTTAGTCATCAGGATATGTTGTTCATTTGTGGAGTCCCGTTGGCCCTCTACTTTGAAACTATCCTTCACTTAACAGCATTTTCCTTCTAGGACCCTATCTGCCCCCCACTAAGAAGTTGTGATTTTTGTGTGTTAGATGTATATGTATTTTTAATGTAATCAGACACTTCAGGCCTCATTGAGGGGCGGGAGGGGAATCAAGTATGAGTTTGTTACCTATACAGGTTTAGGGAACCAATTTGTAATTGTATGTGTGTGTTGTACATCACTCTGTATCACTTCAGTGCCACGTTTGGAATTTTGAAAATGTAAGGCAGTATTTTTAGTAACTGGCTTCAGAGAGAATAGCGGAGTGAGTTAGTCGCAGGCTTGATCACCCTAAGAGCCATACCCAATTTTAACTTAAACATAAAGGTGTCCTGAGGACACATTAATCTATACTTTGTAAACTTGTATTTGGTGTGACGGCAGGGCACAGAGGCTTTATATTTTTCATTTGTTTTAACAGCAGTAAGGAAACGGCGTCAGTACTGCGATTTCTTTTGTTACTGCCCATTGGAAGCATCACCCACTCCCCTCCGTATTTAGCCTCCATCTATTGTATTTGTCATTTGTATAGCGCCGTTTACCATTATTATAAATCTCAATGCGTGTGTGGTAAGAATGCCCTCAGGGACCGAAGTCCAGGATGTTTGAGGTCAAGGAGTAAGAGAGGGGGTGGGTATGCAAGTGTGTGTGTGTGTTTGTGACCCCAACTGCAGGAGTTACAGCAGGGTGGCTCTGGGCAGTGCGGAAATGTCCTAGACCCTTGTCGACTTCCCTGTTGGCCTCAACAGCCCAATCGGCGGGTGGTGTTCCGAGAGGGAGGCAGAGCGCGCTGGGGCTGTGGAGTGGTGAGGAGAGGAGAGAAAATGCCAGAGGGGGGAAATTCAAACAAAATAAGATAAGAAAAGGGGGATCGGGCCAAGGAAGGGTACGCACTTAGCCCGACTGCAGGAGTTGCACCAGTACCGCAAACCCTCTTTTTCATGCAGCTGATGCTGAAATAAGATGATTATGCTGTCCCTCTAACCTGCTGTTTAAAGCCCTTAGTAGTGCAAGCACTCCATTTGTGGTACCTCCCAAATTGATGTTTTTGATCGCTATTCATGCAGTTGCTGCTTTGAGCATAGTGAATTTGATGTCTTTGATGTATTCGATGCCTCGTTGCTTAGGCAGGGAGGGTTTACTTGGTTTGGAATCAGGGACTCTGGATAATTGAACAGACAGACTTGTTCCAGGCCAAAGATATGAACGTGTACAAATGATATATGCATTGTGCTTTTTGGAAACTTGCCACAGCTCCCTCCCCCCATATTCAACACCCTAGAGAAGATGTATACAACACTTTCCTATTCTAAGGCTCATTTGTTTTATTAATGAAGACTATAGGGTGCAATCCTTACATGAGGGGAGGTTGTCTTCCTCCCCAGTACAGGACACTGTTTAATTATCGGATGCCTCTAGCTCTGATTTCATCGGCCAGGCAATAGCCTCCTCAACTGCAGAAATGGGGCATTCCTTTTGTTAAGCTTTTGCTCAATTTCAGGCTATGCTTTCTAGGGGCCACATCATTAATGATGAGGTGGTCTCAGCTAGGTCACGTAAAAGCACTTAAAATTAGAACCACGTAGAAAATACACTGTATGAAGGGTTCAATGTCATTGCTTCCAGGCCCACTCAAGCATAGGTTATTGACAGCAGTTGCTCTGTCTGCAAGGGGGAAAACCATGCCTTTCTTACCCTGTGTCCGAGAAGTGTATCATGTGGCGGCTTATAGATCACAGATACCTCCTGCTCGGATCACATGGCCTTTAGGTCCTGGGCACAATTCTCCCCCAACTATGATGCCTTTGATGAAGTAGCACTTGTTTACCCAGGCTGGACTCCAGTGCTGACTTCCTGGGTCATATGATATGAAATTATAGTATATTTATATCGCGCCCATACACAAGTGTTTCATATTAGGATTAAAGCCCTAAGTAGGGAAATTGTTTGAGCCTTTGGTTCTTATACATCTAATTTCTTGAGTTAAATATTTGATTGAGGATTTACAGTAAAACAACAAACAGGTCAACTTATTTCTAAGGAATGGTCCCCCCTACTGCATGTGGCCAGTATGCCCACACTCCAGTATAATCTAGCAGCATATAAAGTGTGAATGTCTGACCACCTTGACCCAGGAAAAGCATAGTAACTCCAGGTGTACCCAAGGATGGACTTTTCCTTTCCAAATATGAGAAGACCCTGGTAAAGGAGTTGACATGGAATGGTATGAATGCCAGGATAAACTTCTAGACACAATGGGTTTGTTGGTTAACATTTTAAATCTAAGAGAGACTTCGGGCTGATTGCACCACTATGTTACCCAGATATTCTTAGTGATTGGGCACGAAGAGCGATCTACTTTCTAAGTAACACCAATGCTCCCCTTAGTGCAAAGCTGTTGCCTGAGCTAGATCAGTTGGAATCTTGTTGAAAACCAACGAGTCAACAGTAATGGGCTTTTGTTCGGGGAAGATTATGTCAAATGAATTTAATAGATATGTCCCTACTTTTTCCTTCCTTGAAATGGCTAAACTTACTCTTGTAAAAAAACATTTTCTACCTCAGGGTTTTTATCACGTACCAGTTAAAGGCAGAGCTTTGCAGTCTTAGGTGGTCCCTCCCCGGGACAGGCGATCTCAGCCTCTGGACCTTGAGCAAGAACTTGTTTTATTTCCCCAAAGAGGTCATTTCTACCGGAGCAACTTCTTCATGGAAGGATATAACCCCAACTGATTTAATGGTAGATCCTCCTCCACGTTTTATCTCTAAAGTTTGGGGGTTGAATACATCTGGGCTTAATTTTGTGCAAGACCCAATTGTAGCAGCATTAAGAAGGCAGGGGATTAGTCTATTGATATATCTGATAGATATTCTCATGATCGCTTCTACTCATGTGGAGGCAGAGAGTAATCTTCAGATGACTTTCCATCTCCTTCAGGGACTGTGGTTTTTCATAAATCTAGAAAATGTCACCTGCACAACAGAGGAACTTCCTTGGATTCCAGATTGCACAATCCTGTCTTCCTTACATCTGCCCTTGAGATTCTCTCCTCAAAAAACGTAATTGAGGCATATTCTAGCATTACCAGTGATAGCCCTTGAACAGCTGGCCCAGATATGTGTCTGTTATCATCCATACAGGCAATGTTTTCAGGTCCGCCCATTACAGGCATCTGCAGACACTGAGGATCAGTCCATAACACCAGGGTCGGTTACACAGATGCGATACCTCGGGCATTAGAAGCAACAAACAAGATAACCTGGTAGCTCACTGAAGGGAGAAATGGAATGACAATGCCATATTTGGTTCCTCTCCAGATCTACTCTTAGAATAAGTGCAGGTTTGAAGGGCTGGGGGTCCAGTTGTACAGGTGGGCCATGGTGCCCATTACAGTGGTATGCTCAGATACATTATTCAGAATTTCTTGGAGGTTCCTTTGCAGGCAAAAAGCTTTACAAAAGACGGAGTCCTCTGTTCCATTTTCCTGCACATGGACAATAGTTTGGCAATACATCCAACTCCAATGTTGGGAGGAACGCATTCAAGGGCCCTTACCAAGATGGCCAAAACGTTTCGGTAACGTTGCCTTCTGTCTGTGTCACATCATGGTCCGTGCCGAATTACTGACAGGTTCCCATAACACAATGACATATGTGCTCCTCGAATCTGGTGGACTCCAGTGATTGTCACCTGTCCAAAACAACTTTTCAAGCACTTTGGTCTCATTGAGACCCCACAAAGATGGATATTTTTGTTTCGAAGCCCAATACGCAGCTTCAGAGATTTTTGAGTTGGAGGACAGATGACATTTCGACAGATCTATTTTTTTCACCAAACCTAGGGGCACAGTTGGATTGCTTTGCCCTTGTTTTTCTCCTTATTTCAGGGATTCTTCTATAGGTTCACAAACCGAAAACAACAATAAATCTAGTATCCCATTTTTGACCACGCCTGGTATGCAATTGGCATGGAAATGAGCATTGTCACCCATGTGATTGTTCCATCGACCCCCCCCCCCCCCGCCCCTCTAATCTACAGGTACCCCCGAGAAGGCCAGGTACATTCCCACAATCCCTGCAAAAGATTTTTGGCACTGGCGGCAGAATTCTTACTGGAATCCTGGGCACCATGGAAACAAATTGTGTAGGTTTATGTCTGGGTTTGCAGGTGTGTACAATAAAATGGATCCCTTTTAATCAGATGTAGAAACTACACATTTTCTGAGCAAACTGGCTCTTTTCTCGTAAGTATTTTCAAGTGTGGTCAGACAACCAATGAACTGTGCTTACAAGCTTTATCCACACATTGCTGCCTCATACCTTTTCAGCTAGTTTCAGGCACAGCCTTCAGAGCGTTTGAATTGAATAGGCAATCTTTCTCCCACTGCTGTGCATTTTATGATTTTTTTAAAAACAAACTTTAAACCAGCTTCAAGTTTGTAGACCATGCAGCTTTCTCAGATATTCTATCTGCTTTTGATGGTTTGTTGTCTTAAAACTAGGAGGGCCATACCATAAACCTGAAGGGTAATTTATTGCAGCTCTTTATTTCGTTTAGATATCCCTTTCGACCTGTTTCCCCTCCAACTGTGACTGTTTGGTGCACACTCAACTAGGGGAGCCATGGCTTCAAATGCATTTTTATCTGGAAATCCCCTAAAAGATATCCTTTGGTCTGCCCAGACTAGTCCAGTGAAAGTTTTTAGTGCCCTCTATAGTAAACGGATCACTCCTATTTGCATAAAACTTAGCTTTATACTTTATAGGGAGCCATGCCCTGCCTAAAAATTACACTTTTGGAAGTATTATGACAGTCAAAATTGTATTAAGGGCACATAGACTAGGATTATTCTTAATGGGCTTGCCGATAAATCGAGTTTTGGGGATATATCGATATATATTCTCAAAATCGATATAGGATGAGACATTATTGTTAACATATATTTCTGAGGCTTGTGGAATCTGCTTATATCACATGCTGTGCATAGGCCGACATGTTGTGGAAGCTGCAGAGTATTACAGTTTGTTTTTTGAAACTCGAAAATGGGAGTCGACACAGGGCGTGCCAGTAATACTATCCCTAGTGTGACATCCACTGTACCCATGATCCCTCACGCGTCTAGGACCCTCAGATTGTTTTTTTCCGCCATACTGGTTGGAAGCATCCCACGAAGTTCCCTGGCCTTAGCCATAATTTTGCAAAATATCTTAATATTTCCCCATTTTCTCCACCCAAACGTCGAGTCACCGAACTTTGACTTTCGACGCCGGCCCAGAGAAGAAGACAACCGTCGAGAGCTGCACGACAGACTTTGGCCTCGGAAGGCCTCGGCCCGGGCCTCGGAAGGCCTCTGGCCTCGGCCCTGCAAGTAGGGAGAGTGGGGGCTGGTACTTATTCTACACTCTATATAGGAAGAGGAGGCAAAAACCCACGAGGAGGGGGCAGAGAGGCAACCAACACAAACAGCAACCCTCCTCCAAGATCACTGCACTCTGGAGATTAAACAATGATGTTGAGCTAAGTCCACCCGAACAACAGATTATCAACCTGTCCAACCATGTTTTGACAACAGAGGAAATTAAATTATTCAAACTGGGACTTAATTTCTGCCCCGTGGCGGGTTTTGATTACGTGCAAACGAGATTAGATTTGGACAGTTTTTTTTGCAAGCTGAGGCTAAAAAAGTTTTTTTGCCTCCAACACGATTAAAAGAAATCCAAACCGCCATTGGAAGGACAAACGGATGTTATTATTTCCGACATGGATACTCTTACTGCATTGGCTACTCTTCAATATGAAAGTGAACAGATGTCAGCTGAGAATTCTGAAAACTTGGATAGACCGGTCATGGAACAACTGGGCATCTGCACTGACTGGCCTTCCAAAAGCAAACTCAAAAGCAAATCCAAGTTCAACCCCTTAAGTGCTCAGAATGTACATATTGAAGCTTTTTCCAATGTAGTGATTGACGACCTTAAACAAGAAAGGAGAAAAAACAACAAATATATTAAAAGTAATTTGTCCTGCAAACGCAATGCTTTGTCAAATATATGTAAAATGGATGGATGTATAATTAAGGTTGCAATATTGTCCTGATGAAGAAGGTGGACTATATTAAAGAAGCCTGTAGACAGCTCAACGATCCCTGATGCTATGAAAAACTTGAGAAAAACCCAATTGATCAGATGGAAAAAACAATCTGGGAATTCTTAGTGAAATGGGAGAATGCAGGAATCTTGGATGAAGACCTGGTGAAATTTTTGTTCACCCAACACTCTACTACTCCCACCATATACTTCCTCCCTAAAATTCATTAAAATCCTTCCAAACCTCCCGGCAGACCAATAGTCCCATTGTGTGGCTCGCTACTCGAAAACATGTCCAAATTTGTGGATGAGACATTGTGTGCATTTGTTTCCACACTGCCCTCCTATATAAAGGATACTATTGACTTCCTTTGCAAAATTGATGACTTACCGTGGGAACCGACATACCTGTTAGCCACTATGAATGTGGTGTCATTATACACCTCTATACATCTATACAACACGAGGATGGCATCAAGGCATGTGAAACTTTCTTGAAAACACGCTCCCTCAATTACCTCGACCATTCTACTATGATCCTAGAAATGGTAAGACTTTGCTTAGAGAACAATGTTTTTCTCTTCAATAATTAATTGTTTCATCAAATCCAGGGAACTGCAATGGGCACCACATTTGCCCCGATCAAAAAATCGGGTGTGAATTGCATCGCAAGATAACTGGAGCTAATATCACACTCCACGCAAATAGCGCACACCCAAAAAGTCTTTTATGGAGCATTCCATATGGAGAATTTATTCGTATCAGAAGGAACTGCAGTGATGTGAAAGACTTTGATTTAGCAAGTAAAATAACGGCTCAGAACTTCCTGAAACAGAAGTATCCTAAACAGGTGATTGAAAGATCTTACCCGAAGGTCAGAGAGATGAATCGACAAACCTTATTGATGACATCTCAATCTGATCTTCGGGACAGTACAGACAAAGATACCACCAGACTAATACTGACTTTCGGGAGCCATTCATCCATCATAAGATATATTATCACTAAGTATTGGAAGGTTCTTAAGGTGGACAAGGACCTAGGCAATATGCTAAATGCACGGCCAGACATTACTTTCCGCAAAAGCTTGGCCATAAAAGACTTAGTGGTTCAAAGTTATATGGCTTCTAAAGAAGTTTCCACAGGCAGTAATTGGCTTTCAGGGGGACAAAAAGGCTTCTTTAAGTGCTGCAAATGCAAAGCATGAAAATATTCATCTAACTGCAACAGTTAGACCCACCCTATTCTGCTGACACAAATACAAATTGCAGGCAGAATTACCTGTGAGTCTGAACTTGTGGTATATGTCCTGAAGTGCCCATGCCTAAAATGGTATGTTGGCAGCACTAAGTGCAAATTAAAAATATGCATTTTGCAACATATCAGAGCAATTGTCAATAAGGACCACTCATATCCCATGGCACTACATTTCACGGAGTTCCATAATGGTGATCCAAGTACTGTGAGGTTGTTTGGTGTCCATAAAGTTACCAGTGGCCCGAGAGGAGGCGATAATGAGAAACTGCTACGACAGGAGGAGACCAGATATATCATAGACTTTGAGAGCAAAATCCCGCCGGGCCACAATGTAGATTAGGAGCTGTACACTTTTCTGGGAACTTAAAATGTGTTAATGGGTTATCCAAATCACTACCCGTTGTGTTTCTCATGTATATTTGCTCTCCATGTAGTCTGGCCCCAGCAAGCCATTAGACTGTTGGCTGTTTTGTTTCTGCTTTTCATCGAGTAGGGAAACTAATTGTCTCTGTCTTGAATTCTTATGCTTATTACCTCTTTTTCCTTAAAATGTTCCTGTTTCTTTGCCTTACTTTCCGTTATGGTTCTCTGTGGGTTGATTTCTATTTTAACCTCATTTTTCTTTCCCTATTTGACACCCATATACACAGTTTACAATCGAATATTTAAATTGAGATGCATTTCTATGCTGTGTATCACATTAGTCAATATTTGTCTGTCATGGGGGACGTGGCCAGCAGCAGAGCTATGAGGACGTGAGCCCCTGTAGCTCCTGCGGCCGCGGCAGATATCCTGTAGAAACAGCCTGCTACGAATAGCTTTCCTGTAGAAATTATACATTTTCCAGAAGACAAACACACCAGGCACAACCAGGCGAAATCCGGGGCCAAAATCGCACACTCCTGGGTGAGTTCGGACCCGAAGAAAAAAAGCTGCACGGCAGCGGGAAATCGCAGACGAAATGGTCGCGCCTGTCGGATCGTAGCCGAATGACGGATCGTCACTCCGACTCGGATCTGCAATCGGTGACCAGTGGCTGGGAATGGAGGCATGCAGCAACAACAGCCACACATGACGAGGTGTAAGCTCCACCAGAACAGCAGCACTCACGTCGTCCGTGGTACACTCCCGGCCAACAAACCGAACCAGGCGGGAACCTGTTGAACAATACGGAGAACGGGCCCATAGTCTCCTGAAGGCGGCGAATCTACACTGTGCCCGTGTGAATGGTGTGGCGAGCCCTAATGTACCGTCGGACTGCCAGGGTGACCCGAGAGGGAGACGGCACCCTAGAGTGACATCCATACGTTCGCCCTGCCCCGGCCCTCGCGCTCGTACAGAGCCTGCAAGAGAAGGAGCCCAGACGGCGTGCAGAACCAGGCGGCCCAGTAGGTCCACGGCGCGTGACCCGCTGGCTGCATAGCGAAGACCCGTGTCTACTTAGACCCGTAGTGCGATCGGTGCGGTCAGTGAATTTACAGGACAGCCGGAAAACACGGACAAAATGGCCGCACCCGTCAGTACATAGCCGGGTGAAGGAGTACCATACTGTGATAGATCTGCGACCTATGCCTGCAAGCGGCTGCCCACAGGCCTAACCAACAGACCTCCATGGACTAGCAGTCGCCCCCGACCCAGGAAGGCGTAGAAGGAATACTACGCAAGCCGGCCTGAAACCCCAAAACTGTGGGCCTGTTCAGTCGGAGGCACTTCACCATCGCCATACGACATTTGCAAGGATAAACCCAGGAAACTAATCTCCCAGAGCAGAATGGATCAATTCACGACGCCGACAGCAACCACCCTGTCGGAACAAGAACTACCAGACACTATACCACAAGCAGAAGGCACAATATCGCTAAACGACATCATGGCTGCCATAGCAGACTCGCGGGCCTCAATGGAGCAAAAAATAGATGGCATCAGCATGGACGTCTCCCTCCTCCGGCATGATCTCCAGAAACTGACGTCCCATACCGGAGAAGCAGAGCAACGCATATCTGGGACAGAGGACGGCCTACGGCAAGTAGAACAACAGCTGGCCAGAGCTACGTCCCACCTAAAAACCGTGAAGGAGAGGGTCGATGAAAGCGAGGGAAGATCCAGGCGTAATAATGTTAGAATCCTGGGACTGCCGGAGAAAGTTGAAGGTCCGCACATGGAATTATTTCTGGAGCAGTTTATCTCTGACATGTTCGAAACGGATACATTTTCCAACTTTTTCTCAATTGAACGGGCCCACCGCGTGCCGACAGGTCACCCAGTACCGGGTGCCCCCCCACGCACAGTGATAGCAAAGCTATTAAACTATCGGGATCGTGACGCATTGCTCCAAACGGCACAGGCAAAAGGCACCCTCACATACAATGGTTCGAAGATAGCGTTTTTTCCAGATTACACCAGGGACGTGCAAAAAGCCTGACAATCGTTTGACCAACTCAAACGACAGTTGCAAACCTTGAATGTGAAATATGGCCTCCTACTTCCTGCCCAACTTAAAATATACTATAAAGGCACGACGGTTCACTTCACTTCACTGATCCCAAAGATGCGTGGAAATGGGCAGAGCAACACATTGAAGGCGACTGGACCAAGACAAGAGGCAACGGAAACAGAGCCCCCCGACCAAGACATGAACCGCCGGACCGACAACCGCCAGGCAACGTTCCGCAACCACAAGAAAGAGAAGGCTGACACCTGAGGCATGAATAATCAGGAACTCTGAAGGCCCCAATAAGCAAGGTGTAAGGTACTGTGTATTGTTGACATTCTGTTTACACGATTATAACACCCATGAAGAGACTCATAGGAAAGCGGCCAGAACAGGTGGAAGCCCCCCCTTCCCCCTGGAAAGCTCCCCCCCCCCCCCCCCCTCTGCCTCCCTGCGTTGGAGCACGGTGGGAATTTACGAGCAATGAGCTGCGAGTCTACAGCTTTTGTTTAATTTATATTCGAATTGTAATGGGGCGACAGATGCTTCAGTTGGGGGTGAAGTATGGGGAGGGGGGAATTGGATATGTTTTTATGTTTAAAGGATGGACAAACTCAATGGAACATTGAAGTTCTCGAGACACAGGATTTGGTGCGGCCTAGACCGTTGTTCCCCGTCATGATACAAATGAACGCAATGGCCAGACCCCAAAGGATGTTACTGTTATTTACACCCACATACGCCTAAATGACTCCGCAAGACACTAAGACCCGAACTTTAAAGCTCCTCACCTGGAACGTGAATGGTCTAGGAAGCAGTCTGAAGAGACGATTAGTGCGACAATTCCTGAATAGACACAGCCCAGATATTGCTTTCCTAACTGAAACCCACCTACCAGGAACAACCAATGCACTGTTTAAGCGGTCTAACTACCGCACAGCAATACAAGCAGGATTCACGATGGGGGCCAGAGCAGTAATAATACTGATACATAAAAGACTTCCCTTTACCCTTACGGCCACAACACAGGACACTGGAGGCAGATACACGCATGTCACAGGCACGCTCTGGAACAAAACTATCTCCCTACTGGGGATCTATGCCCCACCCACACTGCAAGCCACGCTGATGGAAGACATCACACCACTGATCACTATGGACACCTCAGACATCCTAATCCTGGGGGGAGACTTCAACGATGTAATGGACAATACCTGAGACCGCACACACCTCCGCAGTAGAGACCCCAATCGCCGAACTAACCTGGCCACCTTTGTCGAAGCATTTGGAATTGGGGATGTGTAGCGGGACCATCACCCGGAAAGTAAAGAATACTCCTATCACTCTGGGGTGCACGCATCACTGTCGCGCCTGGATTACTTCTTTATACCAGCATCAATAATACACACGGCAACACAGGCAGAGTACCTCCCAAGAGGCATCTCGGATCACTCCCCCCTATTAATGTCAATCACGACGTATAAACCAACCCCGCCACCAATATGGAGGCTGAATAATCACCATCTAGGGTCCCCGAAACTGCTAGAACGTCTACAACATGCTAGCACAACATACTTCGAGCTAAATGAAGGAACGGTGGACTCCCCCATTACTCTGTGGGAAGCCTACAAACCTGTTATTCGTGGAGAGATCATCTCCTGGACCGCAGCATAAAGAAAAGCACACCTGGAATCAATAACAGAAGCAGAGGCAAATGTCAAAATAACGGAGGAAACACACCTAATCCATGATACTCCTGACACGAACAGAGCTCTGATCCTAGCCCAAAAAAAGCTACAAAACATTGCATTGGACAATGCTAAACAGGCACACGGGGTGATGAGAGCCAGAGTCTATGAAACGGGCGACAAAGCTGGAAAGATGCTATCATGGCTGGAGCGGAGAGATGAGGGACACAACCAAGTAAGAGCGATAACAACACAAAACGCTGAAACGAGATCAACAGATGCAGATATTGCAGAGGAATTTGCGAAATATTATGAAAAACTATACAGGGCACTTGCAACTCCCCCTGAAACCTCTGTGTTAGACAAGATCGCCCTTCCCTCTCTTAATGCTGAACAAGCGGCTGGGCTAGAAATGGAAATCACAGAAGACAAGATAGTGGCAGCTATGATGCAACTCCAGTCCGGAAAGACACCTGGTCCGAACGGTTTCCCCATTGAAACCTGCAAGAAGATAGGCGGAACTGAACTGGCCCCACACTTACTCAAATTGTATCAGCAGGCCCGAGACAGAGGCAGCCTACCAGCGGATTTAAGGAAGGCGACAATAGTTCTGATACATAAAGCAGACAAACCCCCAGACGAATGTGGCTCTTATTGACCAATATCTCTAATTAACAGCGAGACGAAGATACTGGCGAAACTGTTGGCGATGCGCCTACAACAAGTCATAACATCCCTAATACACCTAGATCAATGTGGTTTTATGCCTGGTAGATCCACGAGAATGAACATACGTAGACTACACCTGGCCATAGAGCGCGCCCAGACCCTGGACATCCCCATGGCAGTACTCGCGGTAGACCTTGAGAAGGCCTTCGTCTCGGTCCACTGGGAAGCACTCTGGGCGATTATGCGTAAAATGGGGATTGGCAAGCAATTCCTAACCTGGATCCAACTGCTGTACGAGGCGCCAACGGCCGAAGTGAGGGTGAACAGCTGGACGTCACGATCCTTCGCCCTGGGGATGGGGACACGACAAGGCTGTCCACTATCAGCCCTTCTCTTCGCGCTGGCCATGGAACCACTGGCCCAATGGCTGAGAGACACGCGCACATGGAAAGGCATCCCCGAAAGACCAGAGTGGGAGGACAGTCTCACTATACGCGGATGACCTACTGATATACCTTCAAGAACCTAAAACAACTTGCCCAGTGGTAACACAACTATTACAATATCTGGTCAAACGTGCTAGGGGCCTTGGACGGACTTTCCATGTTCAAGGGGCAATAGCCTGGAATGCACTGCCTTTAACAGTACGCAAAATTGAAAACCATCTTGAATTCAGAAAGCAGCTAAAAACCGTACTCTTCAATCAATATGACTGATTATGTAGTTATGTAGTAGCCACCTTACATCTTCTGCCTCTCTGCGCTTGGATGCCCACGGACTTTGGCGCATTATAAACAAAACAAAATAACATAACATAACATACAAGAATATGGCACCTTTAGTGGTCTGAAAGTGAACCGATCCAAAACTACACTATTTGCACTGAACCAACAGGGAAACGAGCCCCCTGAAGCCTGCCCATATAAAGTCGCGCATGAACAGTTTCGAAATCTGGGCGTCCATATTACAAGAAAGCTCAACGACTATACACCTGACAACCTGCAACCCATTACGGAAAGATTTACAAGAGATGTGCAACATTGGAAATCTCTACCCCTGACCCTCCTAGGGCGAGCTGCATTGTTCAAAATGTTAACACTTCCCCGCTACTTGTATGTGCTACAGAATGCTCCGCTGCACATACCAACCAAGACATTCCAGGTGATAGAGCGTGTACTTAGGCAACTCCTGTGGGGTGGCGGACACCCGAGAATAGCACTTCGAACTCTACAAAGGTCAATATGTGAAGGAGGTATCGGTCTACCGAGGCTACAGACATACTACTGGGCCAGTAAAATGGCAGTGATAAACGACACTCTACACATGTGAGAGCGTCACCCCCCCATGGAATTATACACTGCGACACCTAGGATATCTCCACGTGACACCAACTCGCATATGCCACGTATCTGGGCAGAGTCACACACCTTCATAGGCTGGGGAGACAAAATCACTCCACTGCAACCGCAGTGGAACAACCAGAACCTCCCTGAGGTAATCAAACTGCCGAAATGGCCGATCTGGATGAGACACGGTATAGAAAAGGTGAGACATTATAGCAGAAGGATCTATTAGACCTTTCGATTAACTAATTTCGACCTTTGACCTCCCGGAAGCAGAGAGATATCACTACACACAGCTCCGACATGCCCTGCAACAGCACCTCCCTGCCCTCTCCGACATGGCAGACTCTACTCCACTGGAACGGAACATAGTAGAAGACCATATTCCAGCCAAAGTCACCACTGTTATGTACAGCGTTATCACCTCCTTTGCCACACCAGAACTGGAACGATTGAAGTAGAAATGGGAGGCTGAAGTGGGAGAAATTATGTCAGAAGACTGGGTCCAAATCCTGATGTACCTCCGTGAGGTCACCATATCGGCCAGACTACGCCTAGTACAGCTGAAGATATTGCACAGGATCTATTACCCGAGGGTAGCCCTGTACCAATGGGGCAAAATAGCTGAACCCAACTGCCTGCGCTGCCGGGAAGAGGAAGGAACCTTCTTCCATATACTGTGGGAATGCCCAGTAATCAGTAATTACTGGCAGCAATGCTGCGACGTGTTATCAAGAGTCCTGAGCCAGACGATCCCCAGAGATCCCAAACTATTGCTGCTGGGAGTGGACAGTGAGATAGATCTCTCAAAATACGAAAAACTCTGCCTCATGACCACAACAGCAATCATTAAAAGAAACATAGCACGCCTATGGGGGGCAGCGGAACCGCCGCAGGTGAATCAGTGGATCACGGATGTAGAAATCTGCATCGCAATAGAAAGGAGGGTATACAGAGCCAGAGGTTGCCCTGGAAAAGCAGATAGAATATGGCAACGCTGGGAAGACACGATATGAACTACTGAACTTCTAATATAACATCATAGACTAAGGGTTATGGACAATGCTGCCGAACACCTACTTTTGTACCGAACATTATTACGCTATGTACCGAATGTTACATAATAGCATTTAACATGTGTTCCATATGAGTGCTTTTCCCATCCATCGTTATTTTTTTATTTTCTATTATTATCATTAATGTTGTTGCTTAAATGTTGGCCCTGGAAGGCCCAATGGTTGTATGTTATAAATCTAATAAAATATATTATTAAAAAAAATATTTGTCTATCATGGCAATCCGACTGTAGCCATATAAGGTCTTCCAAGCTTTAGCAGACTAGGGGTAATGCTGAGCTATGTAGAAATATTGGTTTTAGTAAAGCACTTGCACTTTAATTGATGATTGAAATATAATCTTATGGTCATCGAATTATGCTGCTATGATGTTTGGACTATGCACTAGCACTTTATTATAAAATCGTGTATGTATATATATATATATATATATATATATTTCTGAGGCTTGTGGAATCTGCTTAGGTCACATGCTGTGCATAGGCCGTCATCTAGTGGAAGCTGCAGAGTATTAGTTTGTTTTTCGAAACTCGAAAATGGGCGTCGACACAGGGCGTGCCAGTAATACTATCCCTAGTGTGACGTCCACTGTACCCAAGATCCCTCACGCGTCTAGGATCCTCAGATTGTTTTTATCCGCCATACTGGTCGGAAGCATCTTGCGGAGTCCCCTGGCCTTAGCCATACTTTTGCTAAAATTTTAAAATATTAATCTATTGACATCCTTCCCCACCCCAACGTCGAACTTCGACACTTGACGCCGGCTGGAGAAGAAATCGACAGTCGGCTGCTGCACGACGGATTTGGGCCTCGGAAGGCCGCTGGCCTCGGCCCGGGCCTGGTAGGCCGCTGGCCTCGGTCCTGCAAGTAGGGAGAGTGGGGGGTGGTACATACTCTACACTCTTGGTATATAGGTACACCTTATACATTTCCTACACTTAACAGCCCGCTGCCTCAAGGTGCGTATGGAGGTACCCCTTTTCAATTCTGCCCCAAGTGCAACCGCAAATACCCTTGGGTCGACAGGCACGCCACGTGCAGTCTCTGCTTGCCGGGGGACCACCCCGAAGCGAACTGCAGAGCGTGTAGTAGGTTTAAACCTAAGACACTTAAGGACCGTTCGACGAAGCGTTGGGCCCACCACACCAGGCAGGCGGCCATGGCAGCGGAGGGCGCCTTCAGCGATGGCAGCGACGCCGTACTTTCGAACGGCGAGGGTAAAGTGGCGTTGAGAGACACCAAGCGCAAGTCCCCGACCTCAGAAGGTTGTCCGGCAGGGCAGCTATGGGGAAAACCCCCGGCGGCACGAGCGCTACCCACAGCACTTCCACTAAACACGCGAAGTCCAACCGAGACTCTACGCCCGTGTCAAGTTCTCGGAAAGAGGCACACAGAGAATGGTCCACCGAATCGGTGTCCTCTGGGCGTTCTCGATCAAGATCGCCGCATGACACCCGGCAACCATCCACTGTTGCCAAAAGTGCCTCGCTCACTAAAGTAACGGAGGTTCGATCGTCGGAAGACGAAGCCGACCTCCATCCCCAGGCCGCACTCCAGGAGTCGGCGTCAGCAGACCGCGTGACGGCTGCTCCCGAGTCCCGACCTCCACACTCTAGAGATAGGGACATTACCCCCGAATCTCGACGCCAGACGTCGAAAACCTCCGAAAGAGTGAAAACACCGGGGAAACACTCCTCCACTCACGGGGAGGGGAGAAAACAGCAGAAGCATTCTCATTCTTCTTCTACACCACAGAAACATACAGACAAGTCAGTCTTCTGTCAATTTATGTCTAGGATGTCATCCCTGGCAGACTTTTATGCCAAGAATCCAGAGCACTTCCTCTCTTATACACGTGACGGGGGTACTCCCTCAGGGTTTAGGGACCCGCAACACGCTGGTAAAAAACCCTGAGTTGAAGCACCAACACAAATTCGGTCTGCGGACCCCTTCTATATAGAGCCATACTCTCAATATAATGAGGATCCACTATTGAATGAGGATCCAGAATTGGCCTCATTCAATAGTGTTGGGAGACCTCAGAATGTTGGGAGACCAAATTGGGATGGATTACTACGGGGATGACGAGGGCCAAGAGGAAGACGAGGATGACCCAGAAACCTACAGAGTAAACTCCCCAGTAGGCAAAGAACCTCTGGTTATCGACTCCCCTGTCGACAACCAACCTCTCTTGAATGAGGTTTTGTCTAGAGTGGCGGAACACTTCCGCATAGATACTCAGGGAGCACAGGAAGAGAGGGATTTTGCCGAGGTACTAGTGGGAGAAAAGAGACCTGTTGCCCAGGCCATACCTATTCCCAAATCTATATGAAGGAGAATAGACCCTTCCCTTCTCAATCTCAACCTCACCAGGGCAGTAAACCCCAGGATCGAAAAACTATTCAAGTCAGACCCGCTGTACATAAGGGGGCAGCAGAGACCGGACTCCCTGGTAGTGACTAATACCCGGAAAAGGGCGGGAACACCCCTATCATCGTCTGAAGCTCCCCCTGACAAGGAGAGCAAAACGATCTGTGGTTTGGGTAGAAAGGTACCCTCCACTTCCGCCTACCAGGCAAGGATTGCCAACTCCACCACCCTACTGGCGAGTTACAACTGCCATCAGTGGAAGGAGGTCGCAGCACTCATCGACTCCGCCCTGGAACCTTTAAAAGGCCAGTTGGCACAGGTTGCATCGGAGGGAAGAGCCGTGTCCAGTAGCAACCTTTGATGCCGTGGATAACACCGGCAGACTGATAGCAGAGAGCACTGTTATCAAAAAGACATGCTTGGTTAAGACAATCTGGGTTTAAACCCGAGACACAAGCATCGTTAATAGACAAACCGGTGGAGCCTGATCTACTGTTTGGCAAGGCGGTAGAGGACGCATTAAAAAATACCAAAGATGAGTACGAGACTCTCAAATCCCTGGGCCAGTTAACCAACAAACCCCCTAATAGACAGAATGGCAATTTTCTTCGCCCACGCGGCCAGAATTCCCAAAGAGGCTCCAACTATTCTCAGGGGTAGGGTACACCGTGGAATAACAACCACCAGCAGTCTACCCAAGGTTATGGCAGGGGTAACAAAAGAGGACGTGGTAAGGGTAGAGGCAGCCCCAATAGAGGCAGCGGCACGCCTCCCGCAAAACAGTGATGTTCCGTTCAGGGTCCCTTCTCACACATCCCCAGGAGGGGGACGTATTTCCACCTTCCCCCCAAGCTTGGGAAGGGATCACATCATAAAGATGGGTGCTGTCCACAGTGTCCGCAGGATACTGCATAGAACTGTTAGAGCGTCCCCGAAACCACGCACCACGTCAAAAAGTACATTCTTTAGACCACCAGAAGATCCTCCTCGAAGAGATCGCCAATCTTCTAGCAAAGGACGCGATGGAACTCTTCCCAGGACACCAGGTAAACAAGGGTATTTATTAAACTTACATCCTTGTGCCAAAAAAAGATTTGACAATGCGCCCAGTATTGGACTTACGGCCTGCAAACAAGTTTGTCAAGCCCCAAAAATTTCACATGACCACTCTCCAAGAGGTAATCCCCCTCCTAAAAAAGGGGGATTACATGGCAACATTGGACATGAAAGATGCCTATTTTCATATTTCCATGTTCCCAGCGCACAGAAGATTCTTGCGCTTCAAGGTGGACAGTCGGCACTACCAGTTCAAGGTACTGCCCTTCGGGATAGCCTCGGCTCCAAGGGTATTCACCAAGGTACTGGCGGTGGCGGCGGCGGCACACCTACGCAGGGAGGCAATCTCAGTGAACCCTTACCTGGACGACTGGCTCATCACGGGGGAGACCCCAGTAATTTGCAGATCAAACATTCAGAGAACTATCGACCTCCTCTTCAAATTAGGTTTCTCCATAAACGAGAAAAAGTCAAGTCTGGTGCCAAGCACCTTCAAACAGTTCTTAGGAGCTGTCCTAAACACACAAGAGGAATATACTGCTGCAAATTCCTCAATATCAGGCCGGTCGCCAGATAACGGTACGCAAAGCGATGCGTTTGCTGGGCATGATGGCGTCATGTATTTACCTGGTCCCCCACGCGCGCCTGCTCATGCGTCCCATGCAAGAATGGTTGGCGAAACAGTGGTCTCAGGCAAGTGGTCAATGGGACGATCTAGTGGTCGTTTCGCCAACACTTGTACAAAGTCTTCACTGGTGGACAAGAGAAAATCTGTCCAAGGGGAAACCCTTTTACGATCCAGAGGTACAGGCTGTAGTCACAACAGACGCATCCCTGTCAGGGTGGGGAACACACCTTCTCCACCACACAGCTCAGGGTCTCTAGTCTCACTCAATGGCCAAGAATCATATCAATCTGCTGGAGCTTCTGGCAGTATTCAGAGCGCTTCAAGCATTCAAGCCCTACCTGTTGAACCTGTCGGTGCAGATCCTGACAGACAGCACAACAGCTATGTTTTACTTGAACAAACAAGGAGGGACCCGTTCGCCAAATCTCTGTCCAAGCTTGCCCAGAAAATTTGGATATGGGCACTCAGACGGAACATCTACCTGTCATCTCAACATGTTCCAGGGGATCTCAATCCCTTTGAGCCGAGATCCCCTCCCAGTAGAACACAAATGGTGTCTACACAGAGAAATCGTAGAAGATCTCTTCTCTCAGTGGGGTTTCCCCACTATAGACCTATTTGCCACAAGAGAAAAGAGACAGTGCCCAGGATTCGCATCCAGGTTCCCACAACCAGACTCTCAGGGGAACGCCCTGTGGATGAACTGGTCAGGGATGTTTGCGCACGCTTTTCCACCAACCCCTCTCATCGGAAAGGTGATCAACAAGATGCACAGGGAATCGATGACGCTTGTCCTAGTTGCTCCCATGTGGGCGAGGCAACCGTGGTTCCCACACTTAGGCAGACTAGCGGTGTGCGAACCCATCAAACTCCCGGGCTGGTACACCCTACTGTCCCAGCACCAAGGTCAAACAGTGCATCCTCAACCCAACTCAATGAACCTGGCAGCATGGCTCCCGAGGTCATAGAGTTTGGACATCTCAATTTACCGCAGAGATGTATGGACATCCTAAAAGAATCTAGGAAGCCAAACACGAGGCACTGCTACTTTGACAAATGGAAAAGATTTGTTATCTGGTGCCAGAATAAGCAAATCAACCCAGTTGATTGCACTCCTTCCACTATTGTCACATACATGCTCCACCTGCTGGACACAGGGTTGGTTTTTAATTCACTGAAGGTACACCTGGCAGCTCTGTCCGCATACACCACCTACCATAACAAGGTGTTGTGGTGGAAAGTACCAGTGGTTAAAGCCTTCATGGAAGGAGTAAAGAGACTTCACCCTCCAATTTCGAACCCACCATCAGGATGGGACCTTAATGTGGTGCTATCTAAACTCATGGGCCCTCCATTCGAGCCCATGCATAAAAGCAGTCTCAAACACCTGATTTATAAGACTGCGTTCTTAGTAGCCATTACATCTATAAGAAGGGTCAGTGAAATTCAGGCTCTGTCACTGCAGGATCCTTTCTTTACGGTTCATAAAGATAAACTGGTTTTACGTACACACCCTAGGTTCTCACCTAAGTTTATTTCTAAATTCCACGCGAACCAGTCCATCAAGCTTCTGGCTTTCTTCCAAGACCCACAAAGCTCGGCTGAGGTGAAACTACACACCCTAGCTGTGCGTAGGGCGGTACTATACTATGTAAACAAAACCAGACCGCTAAGGAAAACAGACCAAATGTTTGTCTCCGTAGCTACAGGCAGAGAGGGAGATCGCGTCTCTAAAGGTGCCATCTCTAAGTGGATTATTAACTGTATCCAGCTGTGTTACTCCCTTTCTGAAAAAACTCTGCCTTTCACGCCAAGAGCCCACTCTACAAGAGGCATTGGGGCCACTCTGGCTTTCATTGCAAATGTACCCCTTGACACCATTTGCAAAGCAGCTACTTGGAGCTCTATTCACACTTACTCAGCACTACTGCATTGACACCCATTCCAAGACAGATACTCAAGTGGGACAAGCGGTTCTAAGACATTTATTTGCTCATGACCCTTCTCACATCCCACCTCCTTCTAACACTGCTCGCTAATCTATGCACAGCATGTGATCTAAGCAGATTCCACAAGCCTCAGAAGGGATACATTACTCACCGTAATCGCATTTCTGATACTTGTATCTGCTTAGATTCACATGCGACCCACCCTTCCTCCCCTCCGAGAGAAGGCGCATGGATGCTTGTAGTCTTATCTTTCTATCTGGTTGGATTATCTGTACTCACGCTACTCCATGTCAGAAAAAATACAATCTGAGGGTCCTAGACGCGTGAGGGATCATGGGTACAGTGGACGTCACACTAGGGATAGTATTACTGGCACGCCCTGTGTCGACGCCCATTTTTGAGTTGCGAAAAGCAAACTGTAATACTCCGCAGCTTCCACTAGATGTAGGCCTATGCACAGCATGTGAATCTAAGCAGATACAAGGCTCAGAAATACGATTACGGTGAGTAATGTAATATATATATATATATATATATATATATATTAGACCCTGTACAGAAGTGCAGGGAAGGCGGAAGGCACTCCAGGAAGCGGTCTTGCATGCAAAACACTGAGGCAGCGAACCATTTATGTCAGTCAAAAAATGTTCTTTAATCAATTGTCCAGGACAGAAAAGAAAACGGCACAAAAACGACGCGTTTCGCGGTAACAGACCGCTTGCTCACGTTAAGGGCGAGAAACACAAAGGAAGGACTATTTATCCAAATTGAAACTCTATGATTGTAATGTAGAGAGTCGCACACATTTCCTATTGGTCTATTACACAGATCTACCATCTTGGGTTGGGTTCAAAAGCTAAACCACACGTAATGGTAAAACAGAACAAAACATGCTTCAAAATCGAGCATTGGGGCGTGGCTTGAGGCGCTGACGATGCGGTCGCCTCGTTGAGAGCTCCGTGGGACGCCCGGGACTCTATTGTTTTAACAGCGTTTGGTGGCATAAATTCCGGCTGGAAAATACCGTGACCTGCAGCGGAAGCCCCGGGGAGACAGCAGCCGGACCCGTGGGCGAAACCGGAGTGCGGAAGCCTCAGTTCGTGGGCTGAGAGTTTCTTCGAGACGGGCCTGCTTTCCAAAATGGCGGCCCCTGCGCACCCTTGCTGAGGCCGCAGCTCGGCCGACCAACCGACCAGCCCGACACACCATCCCGAGCTCGGGGACGCCGGGCTACCAGCTGGCGGGCGTCGGGGAGCCGCGACACCTTCCCCGTTCCTGCACTCCGGACCAACAGAGAGGTCCTAGCCCCCTGAGGAATCGGCCTTCCTTCGTTCCGGCGGACTGCGACCCGTCCCTGCCCGATCCTGCCCTCCCCCACCAGCACCAACTGTCCTGGCATCGGACCACACCCGGCGCTGCCTCCCCTGCGGCCTCGTGGATCGAGGCTCGGAGACGGCGAGGAGCGGTGAGGAGCCCCAGGATTACATGAGGCAGGGCCAACAGCTCCCGCACCAACCCTGACACGAATGCTGCCACGCAACACCAACACCCCCGTGGCCCGCCTCCTCCTGCCTTGGGACCCCGGGGACAACTACACAGCCCCGGCAGTGTCCGGAGCCGACCAACTGCTGGATAGGGACGACGCTGCACCGCCTTCCCAGCTACCGAACCAGCGATCCACGCCGACAGCTCTGGTGAGCTCCCGTGGGGCCCCCTCCTGCCCGACATAGCGGCCCCCTGGGACGCCCTCGCCTTGGACAGCTGGAGGGGCTCCTCCCCCATCGTTGCTCTTCACCGAGGCGGTAGGGACACAGCTGCAGCACACCGACATCCCGCCTCCTAGCCTGCTGCCGTCCAACGTTCCCCCCCCCTAACAGCCGGGGGGCTTGAGCCACCGCCCCCTCCTGCTGGGCCCCAGCCTGCCCAATGTTGTGGCCCCCTGGGGTCCCTTCGCCTTGACCTCCCACCTCTGCTCAGCTCAGGAGCGGCAGAGACATTGCTGCAGCTCACCCTCAACACTCACGGCCACCAGGCTGAGAAGCCTCATCTACTCACCTGACACAGGTGTCCCGGCGTCGACGCAGTCTTCACGCAGAGCCCGATCTGGACTCCAAAATCAGGGCTACAACAAGATTATTTGGCACTCAACAACCAAACAACATACAAAGCGCTGGTCCCTCTGAGCACTGCAACAAGCTACGACCTGCAGGATTCTAACCCCCGTTACCCTCTCGGGGGGCCCTCCACTGCCCCGGCCTCTTGGTGGAGGTGGAGAACCGCACCCCAGCGCACACCCCAATAGTCCCTCCGGCACAGCCTCCGGTAGCCCCTGGAGCCCGCCAACAGTACCCCATCAGCAGAGGCCTGCCCCTGGACCCCCCCCCTCCTCCACAGCGGAGTCATAAGCGTCAAGCAAAGCCAGAGAGGGGTCCGTGCTTGGAGCTGCCCTCCCCTCCCCATGCCAGCCCTCGGATAACACGCACCCCAACAACTGGTGCCCCGTGACCAAGATGACTAAGCAGAGGGGCCCCAAATCGGCAGACATTGCTAACTTGCTCAACCTGAAGGAGAAACCTAAGCAGCCGGATCCCCTCCTGGCCCTACCTGCCTCCCCCGCAAGGGCCCAAGGACAATGGGCCATGAAAGACGATATACAAGGCCTCTTGGCTGACATCAAAACGGAATTCCGTAATTGCATGACCGAGGTCACAACCAGGATAGATAGCTTGGACAACCGCGTGGAGGAGGTGGAACATAGGGTCGGGGACACGGAGGTCCAGGTCCTGGAGCACTCAGCACAGATTGCGGAGATGCAACAGAAAATCCAGTCCCTAGAAGAGAGCGCTGAATCTGTGCACCGCAAGCAAGAGTATCTGGAAAACAAGAGCCGCAGAAATAACATCAGAATTCAGGGGGTTTCCGCTTCGATCTCGGACCAGGCCCTCCCGGAATACATCGGAGTCCTCTTCCAGACTCTTCTCCCGGACTGTGAAAAATCACTGCTCTTACTTGAACGCACTCATAGACTGCGAAGCCGCAGGAACACCCCAGATACGAGCAGCCCAGAAGTAATCACCAGAGTGCATTTTTTCTCGACCAAACAGCAGATCATGGCAGCAAGCCCTTCGCAGGGCGGCTTGACATACCAGGGGACACCAATACAGTTGTTTCAGGACCTGGCCGCTCCTACGGTCCAACGGCGGAGAGCCCTTCGCCCCCTAACAACCTTCCTGCGGAGTGGGGAATCAAATACCGCTGGCTGTACCCGGCCTCGCTTCAGTTTACACTTGAGGGCCAAACGAGGATAATCCACACCCTCGGGGAGGCAAGCAGCATAATGGGAGGCGAGCCCTCGACACCCGAGGAGGACTCCTCTACCTCCCCGACGGACAAACCACATAGCTCAACACCAAAACCCCAGCATAACCGCTGGAGGTTTCCAAAAGGAGGGAGAACTTCTGCCACACACGATAAGTAACTAACCCTCAGCACTCCATGCCGGAACCTGCACTCTTGGCACCCGGGCGTCCCACGCAATGCCCCCAGCCAAGTGGATGGACAGTAACTCCGGCCCGAGACCCGTTGGGGTCAGTTTGGTTGACTTTTACTTTTTTGGTTTCTTTCGTTGGGCAGGGCCTTTCCCCAGCCCCCTTGATTGCCAGGGCCCAGTTGGCCCCGAGTTCAACACAGTTATAATTCGGTTGCAGCGGAACCAAGCAGTCATCGGTCCCTCCTGGGACCCACCGGGACTCGGGACTATCCACCTGCGTTCTGGACCACAGCAGCGGCCCACTGACCCCCCAGAGCACACCAAAAACGTCGGAGGCCTGAATTCTCCTACAAAACGCAAGTCCATCCTCCAACGGCTGCAAGACCTCCAGGCCACGGTTGGATTTCTTCGAGACCCGTCTCCTAGCGGAAGACTTCACCAGGCTCCGCTCCCGTGCATACCCAACACAATTTCTGGCCTCTGGCCCCCACAAGAGAGGCGGCACAGCGATTCTGTTAGCAAAAGGCACCCCGTTTAAGGAGAAGGAGACCCTACGCAGCCCTGATGGCAGATTTGTAGCGGTCAAAGGGGAACTGTACGCACAGCTTCACACGCTGATTGCGGTCTATGCGCCTAACGAGGGCCAAGCAACCTTCTACACTACCCTGGAGTCCGCTCTCCTCCCCTTTCTTGAAGGTCAGGTGGTCATAGGCGGAGATTTCAATGGGGTAACCAATCCCTCACTGGACAGATCGGGCACCCCGTCCGCGAAGGACTTTAAGCTAGCCTTGGGCCTCTGCCACATGTTCAGGTCATTGGACGTGGTGGACACCTGGAGGGTCCTGCACCCGGACACCATGGACTATTCCTTCTTCTCGCATGTCCACCGTTCCTCATCCAGAATAGACCTCATTCTGGCCAGCCCGCAGCTCCTGCAGTATACAGACAAGGTGGAGATGGGCACAAGGGTACTGTCAGACCATGCTCCAATTCTCCTCACCACAAGGATCTTCGACCCGGATCCCCCGGAGAAGCGAAGATGGTCCCTATATGAGCCTATGCTACATGATTTGGTCGGTATGTGACTCCATCGCCAAGGCGATTAGCAACTACTTCAGGGAGAACCCCCCCGATCTTACCTCCACAGCGACAAGATGGGAAGCCATGAAGGCTGTAATCAGAGGGGAACTGATAGCCCAAGCAGCTGCATATACTAGGAGACGCACCAGGAATAGGTGCCAACTGGAGGAGGACAGGAGAGAGGCGGATTCGGCCCTGAAGCGGAAATGGTCACCTAAAGCGGCTAAAATGGTCAGACTAGCTCGCACAAAGCTGGAAGCACACTATGCAGAGGACACAGCCCAGTCCCTGCTTCGGACCAAGCGGAGCTACTACGCGCACGGCAACAAAGCCAATAAATATCTGGTCAGCAAACTAGCCAAAACCCAGCGGCGGAACCACATTACCGCACCGAGGGACCCGACAGGCAGAACCCTGTACGGAGAAGGAGCGAAATTGCGGGTAGCAACGGCCCATCTCACCGACACCCTAACTTCAGCCCCACGCCCACAGTCGCTCCAGGAACAATACATAGCGGACGCCCGGCTCCCACACATCTCACAAGCGAACAGAGATGCCCTGGAAGCTCCAATCGCACCCGAAGAGGTAGAGGAAGTACTCAAAAACCTAAAGCCCAGGGCCCCCAGCCCTGACGGCTTCCCGCCAAGATTTTACAAACTCTTCCGCGCCATGCTGCTACAGCCAATGACAGAACTATTTAACTCCTTTCGAGACTCAGGCACTATTACGCCAACTATGCAAGAATCTACCACGATCCTGGTGTTGAAACCCGGCAAAGACCCAAAGGAGTGCTCCTCGTACAGACCGATATCGCTGCTCAATGTGGATGCTAATGCATACTCCAGGGTGCTGGCGAACAGGCTGGCACAAATCCTCCCAACTATCATAGACCAGGACCAAGCGGGGTTCATCAGGGGGAGAAGCACCATGGACAATTTCCGTCGAGCGCTCAACCTCATTAAGATCGCGACCCAGGAGCAACGGGGGCTGGCGGTCCTGACTCTGGAAGCCACCAAAGCTTTTGACAAGGTGGACTGGAACTTCATGCGGCTTACCATGGAGGTATTCCGGTTTGGCCCGATATTCCATAGAATGGTGCTAGCAAACTACACGACCCCGAGAACTATACTCCGCCTGAACCAAAAGTCCTCAACCTCGATCCGGCTCTCTTGTGGGACAAGACAGGGCTGCCCGCTCTCACCGCTGATCTTTGCTTTGGTTATGGAACCGTTCGCCCAAAGGACCCGTGCCAACGAGAGCATCACTGGGCTAGAAGTAAACGGTGAACAATTCAAAATCTCCCTCTACGCCGATGATGTGATGTTCTCTCTCACCAACTGCCAGTCCGCTCTGCCCGCTACCTTGGAGGAGCTGAAGGCCTTCGAGGGAGTTGCCGGTTTCCAAGTGAACTACTCCAAATCAGAGGCCCGGCGAATCTGAGTGCTCCCCTCATGGCCGGCCTCCAGGCGCTCTGTCCACTTGCATGGAGCTCCTCCTCAACAACCTACCTGGGTGTTCGCCTCACAGCCAATCCGAAACAACTATTCGCTGCTAACTTCCCCCCGCTTTTCAAGGAACTGGAGGAGGACCTCCAACATTGGGACAGTCAAGAGATCGCTCTATTGGGTCGGGTCACAGGGTGCAAAATGAATCTCCTCCCTAGGCTGTTGTACCTGTGCTCCACTCTCCCGATCCCTCCCCCCCCAAAACAGGCCCTGGAACGCCTACAGAAGAAACTAGGGAAATTTGTATGGAGGGGTCGCAGAGCCAGGATACCCATGAGGGTCATGACCGGTGCCGCCAAGTGGGTGGCTTTGGGCTTCCCAACCTGATGAACCACTTCCTGGCGGCCCAACTGGCAAGCGCTGGAGCCTGGGTAAATCCAGAGGCCTCCCCGAAATGGTCCCACATTGAACAAGCCAGATGCCAACCGCAGTTACACTCTCTGCTGCATATCCCCGGGTCCCCCCGGAGCCGAGAACCCCAGAT
This sequence comes from Ambystoma mexicanum, assembly GCF_040938575.1. Lineage (NCBI taxonomy): Eukaryota > Metazoa > Chordata > Amphibia > Caudata > Ambystomatidae > Ambystoma > Ambystoma mexicanum. Next base: position 877,595,825 of record NC_090924.1, on the reverse strand, counting down.
GCTATCGTCAACCAAGGTGACCCTGGAAGCATGGGCATGGGCCCGACGGAGGAGAAAGGTCCCCGGGGGCTTGAGCCCTCTATCCCGGTCACATGGAATCCCGCCTTCAGACCCGGTATGGAGGCAGCCCGATTCAACCGTTGGACTAAACAAGGCCTCCGAACCCTCTCTCAACTCTACGCAGCTGCCACCCCACTCAGCTTTGAGGAATGCAAAGCCCGCTTTCAGCTAACGGAAGGAGAGCGATTTACATACATCCAACTCCGTCACTGGATATCACAGCCAGCGGTTCGCCAGGGAGCTACCCGGGACCTCCACCCCCTTGAACAGGCGTCAACGGAAAACACAGGTCGGGGCCAGATCTCCAAACTGTACGCCTCCTCCAGCAGGACATGCTGCAGACCAGACCACCATACATGTCCAAATGGGAAGCGGACTTGGGGCATCCTGTGGAGGACCAAACATGGGTGGAGATATGGTCCAGGATCAACTCAACATCCAGATGCGTCACAAACAAGGAGTGCGCCTTGAAGCTCCTCCACCGCTGGTAGTACTCCCCGGTTCGCCTGCACCACTGCAACGCTGAAGTCGACCGGGGCGGCTGAAGACGCTGCGGCGAGCAGGGATCCTTCTTCCATATGTGGTGGGAATGCCCGACAGTCCAAGCCTTTTGGAGGGAGGTCCTGCGAGTCGCGGAAGAAATCACTCAGCGTAAACTGCCGATGGACCCGGAGGTGGTCCTCCTTGGGGTGGCAAGCCCGGACTGCTATCCGAAAACAGGCCGATCCGCCAAACTGTTGACTCATCTACTGCTGGCGGCAAAGATCACAGTGGCTCGGAAGTGGAAGACACAGGAGGGCCCGCTGCTAGCCCTCTGGTGGTTAAAGTAAATTAACAAGGGGGGTCCTGGGAGTCCCTCTGCCAGACATTAGTCCTGGTTACGAGAGACTTACCCAGAGTCTTTAGCTCACTGTCTTTCACAGAGAAGAAATATCCCAAACATATCAGTCTTTGTCCTGCCCTGGGGCAGTCCAGCACCGAAATGCTAGGCAATTCTCCTCTGAACAAGAGTACCAACAGCATCCCCAGACACCTGTTTCGGTCTGGTTGGACCTCATCAGTAGGGAGGAGCTGTGCCGCTCTAAAAATAGTGAGCAAGGGGTCCACGTCTGGATTCCCCTAGTAACTTAGGGTGAGACCCAAAGTTACTTGAATATGCAAATTAACAAGGGGGGTCCTGGGAGTCCCTCTGCCAGACATTAGTCCTGGTTACGAGAGACTTACCCAGAGTCTCTGGTGGTTAAAGGTCTGGGAGATCCTGGTGGCGGAGAAGGTAGGCAAAGACATATTACAGAGTAGAAATCACTTATTTTAAGGTATCTATTAGTATGAACAATGCGGTATTTGAGATTTAGTGCACATAAACTGTTCATTTTAAGTTCATGTGTATTTAAATTGCGTATTTTGGTATAAATGCCTGTTCAGACTAGCTGTGCAAAATATGCCATATACAACAAAATGTTGTTAAAATGCTATGTGCAATCAGCAGCCACGGAGTACAACTCCTAATTCATAAAGTGCTACGTGCATTTAGCAGCCTCACGCTATTATTCTCTATATGAGAATAGAATAAAGTGCTTAGTGCATAAAAAGCTTTTTTTCTACTTTAAAAATACACGAGTATCATTAATTACCACATCAAATAAAATAAAAAATTCTAAACAACCATAAAATCAATTGCCCACATGTAGTAAAACCTCATTTGCAGAGTAAATCATGAATAGCATTACCAACCCAAAAGTTGTTACAACCAAAAATGGAGAAAGACAAAAAAGGAAAAATTGTGCATGCAAGTAGTTATATTCCTGTGTTGATGAATACTTCAACAAAAGATAAGTTGCTCGCCCTGACAAAAAGAAGTGAAAAAAATATTAAAAAGAAAGAATAAAGGAAAGAGAAGGTTTAAAGAATGTTCAATCGTACAATTATAGAAGAAATATTGTTTTGAAAGACCTTCAAACCTTTATACTAGTGAGAAACCTATTTTCTGACTGTGCTGCAAACAAACTAATAATCAACAAAAGGTATTTGCATTTACATTAACACGAGGCTAGTAATAAAGTTCATCATGAAAAAAATCTTAAAAACACATGTTCTTTGAAGAGACAAGAACTTAGCGGGCCATGCTGGAATTCCGGATCTTCTTAAGCAGTTCATACATAAAAGTACTTTAAAGTTGCTGTAAGAAAGCAGGTGCATAGAAATGTATATAGTTCTTTATCTAGATTATGGCCCTGTGGTTTCTTAGTCTAAAATGTATCTGGTTTCTGTTTGTCTCAGAAGGAGTTCCCGATTACCACCCCTTGCTGATTTTTTCGATGGCATGTATTCCAAAGTACTCAAAACCTTTCAGTTTCCCTCTGTGTTTCTCTTGAAAATGTAGGGCCATAAGGTATGTCGGATCGATGTTTTTGATCGCTCTTATGTGTTGTAAAATTCTCAGTTTTAGCTTGCCAATCGTGCTCCCGACATACCACTGATTGCACGGGCAGGTAAGGACATACACAACATACTCAGTGTTGCATGTGATCCTAAATTTTATGATCACATTATTTTTAATTACTGGATGTTGGTAGTTTTTGATGTTTTTTGCAAACTTGCAAGCCTTACACTTTGTGCATTTATGGAAACCTTCTGGATTGGCACCTAGCCAGCTCGGGACCGCTAATGTGGTTCTGGGACTCGTGTAACTGGACACTAGGCTATCTTTCAAGGAGGTGGAACGTCTATAGGTGATGTTGATGTTTGCCCCAAAGGTTCGCCCCAAATGCTCATCTTGCTTAAGTACATGCCAATGTTTATGTATTATGTGGCGAATGTACTTTGAGGCTTTGCTGAATGTCAAGATGAGTCGTGTGTCTGTTTCTTCTATTTCATTTTCAATTTGAACCTTCGGCATCAACAGAATCGAACTATCCTTTTGTCGGGCTTTGAAATAAGCTCTCTCCAACACTTTTTTCGGATAGCCTGTTTGTTGAAACCTCAGGGCCATAGATCTACATTCCTTATCAAAAGTTTCCACTTGGGAACAGTTCCGTCTAATGCGGATAAATTCACCGTAGGGGATGCTCCACTTTAACGATGTAGGTTGGTTGCTTTTAGCATGCAATGGTGTGTTTGAGCTTGTAGGTTTTCGATACAATCCAGGCACCAAACTATCCTGAGCCACAGTTAAGAGTATGTCTAAATAGACAATAGTGGTCTTACTGTGGCACTCGGTAAACTGTAGATTATATTAATTTATGTTTAGTGACTTGACAAAATCCAACAAATCGTCAGTGGGGCCATACCAAATTACAAATAGATAGTCTATGTAATGCAGCCACAGGACTACTTTGTCCGTTTGGTGGCTGTTTGAGGGGACCCACACTGCAAATTTCTCCCACCAGCCCATCGTTAGATTTGCATATGAAGGAGCAAACGTTGTCCCCATGGCTGTTCCTTGCAACTGGGTATAAAACTTGTTGTCAAATAAGAAACTGTTATGTTAAGCAAAGGTTGATCATCTCTAAAATCATCTTGCCATGCTTGAGGTAATTCAACGATCTGGTTTTCAGGAAGTACTCGCAAGACTGCAGTCCATCTTTGTTTAATTGAAGTATATAAAGAGACGACGTCTAATGTGGCTAGTAGGTATGTCTTTTCCCAAGGTATGCTGTCTATTTTATTCAGGAAATCCTTTGTGTCTTGTAAATATGACGGCAGGCTGGTGACACATTATATCAATATCTATATATATAGATTGATTGGACGGCGAAGAGCGTGAAGCGTGTCAGATTTTCAGGAACGCCTACCATCTTGAGTTTGCAGACATCCGCAGACAGCGCGGTGAAACTTGGTGGAGAAATGCTATTTAGTAGATAGTGTGTTGGTGTGTAAGACTGTTTGGGGAGGATGGGGGAGTAAGAGATGGGTTAAATGTTGTATTAATTTAGGTGGTAGATCTCCTTATTGTGTTTGATTTGTCTGCGGACAACATGGATGTCCTGAAATGTTCTAAATAAATGAAATGGGGGGGGGTGTTCGGAGGACAGTACGTCCATACGTATGGTTCGTAGGCAAGTTCAAACTGTTCTAAGAACACATGAAGTGTCCTGGGATGTTCGTCAATAAACAAAATGGGAGTGTTCTGAGGACGATATGTCCTGAAATGTTCTAAATAAATGAAATGGGGGTGTTCTGAGGACAGTACGTCCGTACGTATGATTCGTAGGCAAGTTGAAACTGTTCTAAGAACACACGCGGTGTACCGATATGTTCGAAAATAAACGAAATGGGTGTGTCTTGAGGACGATATGTCTGTCCGTACTGTTCGCAAGCAAGTTGAAACTGTTCTAAGAACACATGAAGTGTCCTGGGATGTTCGTCAATAAACAAAATGTGAGTGTTCTGAGGACGGTATGTCTGTTCGGTTCGCTGGCAAGTTGAAATTGTTCTAATAACAGATGATGTGTCCCAGGATGTTCGTAAATAAATAAAATGGGGGTGTCCTGAGGATGGTATGTCTGTTCGTTTCGTTCGCAGGCAAGTTGAAACTGTTCTAAGAACACATGAAGTGTCCTGGGATGTTCGTCAATAAACAAAATGGGAGTGTTCTGAGGACGGTATGTCTGTTCGGTTCGCTGGCAAGTTGAAATTGTTCTAATAACAGATGATGTGTCCCAGGATGTTCGTAAATAAATAAAATGGGGGAGTCCTGAGGATGGTATGTCTGTTCGTTTCGTTCGCAGGCAAGTTGAAACTGTTCTAAGAACACATGAAGTGTCCTGGGATGTTCGTCAATAAACAAAATGGGAGTGTTCTGAGGACGGTACATCTGTCCGTATTGTTCGCAATCAAGCTGAAGCTGTCCTACGAACACTCGCGGTGTCCTGAAATGTTTGTAAATAAACAAAATGGGAGTGTCCTGAGGACGCTGTCCGTATTGTTCGATGGCAAGTTGAATCTGTTCTAGGAACACTCATCATGTCCGCGGACATTAAAAGTGCCCATATGGCATAGTCAAAATGTTTGACTCTATGGGTGTGATATGCTGCGGTGGTTTTGGCCAGGGCATAGAGTCTTGGGGAAAAAATGAGCGGTGCAACGAAAAACTTGTTGTACAAATTGAGGCACAGCATAGGGCAAAACAAATAGATTCAACACAATTATTAGAAATACTTGCAAGTAGGCAACAATTCAATTGGTGCAAATTAGTTCATATTCAGTATTTATCTTGTAAAAAAGAGCATTTATTTGCATGTTAGAGTTATTGTTTCATTAAAAAGAAATCCCAATTTACATCATAAACAAGGTATTTTACATATTGCTTCATATGTTTTTCACAATACAAATTTCTTTTACATATTTCCCTCATATGTTTCCAACTGCTTTTGTTCATATGATCCAATAATCTTGATAGGTTTCCCAATGTGTCACCTATCTTTAAACTACGCGTTTCGGGCGATGCCCTTCTTCAGGTTTTTAGAGTATTGGATCGTTTTGATATTCTCTGCAAAACATAACTTAATCTGTCTACATTATTTAAGATGTAATCTATATGTTGAAGATCAAACTTAAAATTGGCTCAATTCATATATACTAACCTTAGAATTTGTATCTCCCTTTCAAGAAAAACTTGCCGCCAAAATAGGGGAAGTTTCAAAGCTGTAAAATCAGGATAAATTATGTTTTACTAGTAAGTAACATTAATTAAGATGAACGGTGGTGCAAATAAATGCTCTTTTTTGCAAGATAAATACTGAGTATGAACTAATTTGCACCAATTGAATTGTTGCCTACTTGCAAGTATTTCTAATAATTGTGTTGAATCTATAGCAAAATTTGTTTTGCCCTATGCTGTGCCTCAATTTGTACAACCACTTTTTTTTCACTTGTTAAAGTAGAGGTAGCACTCTACCGATTGGGAGCACCTTGACGTGTTACTAAGATTAAGTATTTAAACAAAAATCATCTTAAGAAGTTCTACGACATTGAGTGCGCCTCCACATATCTAATATCATAGAGTCTTGGAAGCATGGCCATATGGCCATGCACCTAAGACTCTATGCCCTGGCCACAACCACCGTTGTTTTCCAGTACTTGTAGTAAGTACATTAGAAATTCTTGTGGATCTTCCTGTGAGTTTATAGTTAATTTCACCATTCCAGCACAGTAGTCCAATTGTTGTGTTATTCCATAAACACTATATGTGTTATTAGGATTGTTTGTTGCATTTCTATGAAGTACTAACATTTGCAAACAAAATTGGTCTGTAGTGTGTAAGTATATGTTGTCAACAATTGGTGGTAATTGAAATAGAATATTCATTTCTACATTTGCGTAGCAACTTACACCAATTATATTTGAGAGTTTAAATGGACCAGGTAATTCTGTATCTGAGTGATTTTTTTTTTTTGAGTTTGTCTTCCTTCTTTGATGAAGTACCTGGTTTACTTTCCCCAATTGGTTCTTTTTTGCTTGTGGTACTTGATGAAGTATTAGTTTCTTTTACTCTCTTTGGAGGATTTGCAGTGATATCCTGTTGTATTTCTGTTTGATTTAGTTTTCTTTTACAACGTTTTACTTTTTGTGGAACAGGATATGTTTTTAGATGGGGGTGTATAGTGAACGAAGTCTATTGTATTCTAAAATGCAAGGAATATCAGCGTTTACTTTACTTGCATCAAAGTTGATTAGAAATAGACTGTCAAGTGTACGTAAGCGTGATAGTGCTACGTAGCTCATGCCTTCTTTAAAGACTGTGTTATCAATGTCTATTAATGCTTTGTCTATGGTAAGACCTTGTGATTTATGAATGGTGACTGCGTATGCAAGAGTTAGAGAAAATTATTCTCTGCGTACATACATGTCTTTGAAGAGAAGGAATTGAGTTGTTGAGCGTCCTATCCTTTTTACTTCTGAAAGTTTGTCAAAGAGAATATTGACAAACTGAATGTTGTTGTCACGTGGGTATGTTTGAAAGCCAACTGTATCCAGTGCTCCATTAACTAGTCCTTGGTCAACGGCAAGGTTACGTTTAAGCATTACTCTACAATTTAAGGATAATTTTAATATTTTTTCCAATCCAGCTGTGTTGCAGATTGAATTTTCTAAACTATTTAGTCTTGTTGTGGCTTGTTCACACAAGGGTAGTGTCATACCATGTACGTCTAGTTTGTCTATGGCGCTAATTTCCATTATTGGTTGCATTTCTTTTTTTTAACATTGTTTCATTGAATTTGAAACAGCTTGCAAGAGTTGACATTAAGGCCATACAATTGACATTTTTGTGGTTTAATTGTTCCATAACATCTGTAGCACATGCATTATCGCCATAAAGTGCATGAATGTGCAGGGTTTTCAATATTGATTGTGCTTCTTGAGATAGTATACCAACTCTAATACTTTTTGAGATGTTGGCATAAGTGAGATCTGCAGATTGCCGCATGTTTTCTGTTAATTCTCTGTTGGAAATGTTGCCAAAGGTTGACATTTCCTATGCTGCCAACAGTTTTACGGCAGAGTTTGTGTCCTAAGGTTTTAAAAATAGGCTCACCTTTCACTGGTGTCAATTGAAGAAGATCTCCGAAAACAATAATGTGTTTTCCTGCAAAGAGCTCTTCGTAGTTTGTTTTGAGTACTTCTTGTAATCTGAGGTGAATCAAAGCCAACATTAGGTTGGAGACCATGCTCACTTCATCTATTAGTAGCATTTTCATTGTAATAATAATTTTAATATATTCTGCGTAGTTCCATTGCAGCTTCTGTAGAAAGTTTGTAATAGTCTAATTTGTTTTGGTGTTCTACTGGCAGGAGTAGTAATCGGTGTAAAGTGACACCGCCTATGTTGTAGGCAGCTAAACCTGTGGGGGCAGTGACAACAGCTGACAGTTTGTTGTTTGTCAATTGTTGAAGGAACTTACTGATGATTTTGATTAACTACTGACATAGAGTAGTATAGGTTTGTAATTTGACAGGTGCATTCTTTGTTTTCATGTTGTACACCATGTGCAATTTCTTTTGTTACTTCTTGAAAAATGCTACGTTGCTCATTGTTTAGTTTTGATTGTAGTATAGTTGAGTCTTCTTTATCTTCATACTGACACATGGTGTTTTCTACTTCTGTCATAGCTAATTCTGCCTCATTTGTTATTAGTGGCTCTCCCAGTGGTTCTTGGCTTCCTGTTACAGAAGGTTGACTAGGTGTCCAGACAACTCGTCGAAAAAAAACTGGTCGACTGCAATTTGGTCGACGCAATTTGGTCGAAAACCAAATGGTCGAATTTTTTTTTTATTTATATATTTATTTTTCGGGTTTTCGTTTAGTTAAAAAAGGGGTTTTTAGAGGCAAAAAAGGGGGTTGGGGGGGACCCCCCCCCAAAAAAAAAAAAGGGTTAAAATAAAAAAAATAAAAATTTCGACCATTTGGTTTTCGACCAAATTGGTTCGACCATTTGTCTGGTCGACCAATTTTTTTCGACGAAATGTCTGGCAACCGGTTGACTACTGTCAGGAGTGTCCTTATCTAGTTGGGCCTGGAGTTCTTCTTCGTGTTGCTGTTCATTGTGCAACTTTGTTTTGTGAAGTTTAGATCAGTTATAGTGCTTTCATTTGCTTTGAAAGCGTCTTCATATGAGTCATAGTTATCTAGTATTTCTTTTTCTTTTCTCCATGGTTTAAAGAGTTGTAGCAGGGACATGTAATATAGTTCTTTATGTTGAGGAGTCCTTAATGACAATTTGATATGATTCATCAAATTTCGTTTGCTGAATTTTACTAAACTGCCTTCACAATTTGTCACTTTGTATTTACCTTCCTTTTCATCCGGTTTTATATTATTTTTGTATGTGAAGTTTTGGGCTATGTGGTATAGACACATGGTTTCCAAAGTCTTACTTCTGTTTGGGTAGTATGTGTCTAGTAAATTGTTTTTTAAAATGTCTTGGCTGTTTAGATCATGTTTGGCTATTGTTTCTATATCTTCGTATGATTTTAGAACTCTTTTTCTAGATTTAGCAGGACCAAGACTTAGCCATACTATATTTTCAGATTTTCCATACAAAGCAGTACCAGTTAAACGATCTGCTGCTTAATAGGAGCCACATTCTCGATGGGAGAGCATTTTTATGCCCAAGCTGTATAATTTCTGAGAGTGTTTTGTCTGATGACAGGTCATTCCAGAGGTCTTGGAGCTCTGTTTTTTTCTGCTTTTGTTAAGTATGCTGTAACATATTATGCAACTGCAGTGGAATTGTCTGCAATGTACTGCACATCTATGTTTGCATTCCATAAGTGGGCAATGATTGCATTGTAATCATTGATATATTTTTCTTCTTCTGTTCTTTTTATGTAATATGTATTTTAGGTGATTTACCTTTAACTCTATGTCTAACTGAAGACATGAAGTTGTTGTAACCGGTCTAGGGAAACCAAAGCGGCATTTGGTGTAGTATGTCCCTTTGTTTTTGTATTTGCGACGACAATATTTGCCACATTTGTGTCTTTGAAATTGTAAAATTTGTGCATGAAGATCACTATTTGTTGCTTCTGATGGAATTTCACAAGTGACATATTTTTCAATAAACTGTAAAACAGTGGCATCACTGTCTTGAAAAAATTTAGAAGCATCTTTAATCCATAAAAGCATGTGGATATGTGGTGCTCCTCTGGCTTGGTATTCTTTTCTCCAAAAGAAGTGTTGCAATTCTCAGAGGGGAGGAGCAGTGTTATTACAAATAAAGTGTAGCATAGCAATGAAGCGATGGTGAAAATATCTTGAAACATTAACAGGATCTAGAGAGCAAAGTTCTCCAGGTGTTAGTATATCTATGTTTGTTTTGTTTTTGTTTGATATGCGTAGGAAATCATGTAAATCTTACCATGCATATTCTGCACAATTTAATGTAACAAAGCAAGTGGGTGGGCCAAGGTTTCTTATCATACAACGTACATCTCCATTACGTCGAAACCAGTACTCTTTAGTACCACGCATATTTGCTAATAGATTTGTAATATTTGATTGTAAAACCTCATCTTTTTGTTGCACTTTTTAAAATAATTGTCTAGCTGACATATTTTGAAAGTGGGATCCTGATTTTAATGTGGTTGCAACTCCGTAACATAAAGTTGCTAGTTCACTTTCAAAGAGTAGGTGGAATATGTATTCCACATTTTGTCTAAATCTGGGCTCTTCAGAATACATCCGTAATGAGCGGTATTCTGATGCTGTTATTTGAATAGGTCTATCATCATACCTTCCTCCTTTGCCAGTAGGAAAGAGTAGAGGAAAAGCACATGCTTCTACACTTTTTCCCCATATGCTGATTGGTGATCCTTTTTGTTTGACGCATTTGGTATGTTTCTAGTGCATCTTCTACAGTGTCATTAGAGTGCAATGGGTGAATTGTATAATGGTCTAAAGTATTGGATATTGTAGCAGGATCTAGGAGCTCAAATTGACCAGCTTCTTGTGTCTCTTGAATTATTTCAGTGGTATCCTTCAAGTTTTATTCAATATTCATTATTGTCTTTTAGATATTGCAAGCCTTGTCTAACTTTATGTAAATCTACCAGTTGTTGCCAAATTATTTTTGTCTTTTGTAGTTACACCATTTACTAAGATAATTAAAGATTGCTCCATTGGACGTTGCTCTCCTAGAGTGTGCGCATTTTCTTTTAGATCTAATGGTAAATACACACTTTTCCCAAATACCTTTCACTAATTCAGAGGGAGGTAATTTTGCTGTTTTTGTTTGAAGGCGTATTATTGCTTGAAATGGGTGCGCTGTTTGAATTATGATGACCTCATATACATTGAGTTGTTGTAGGGGTTTTGGTAGTGGAAATAATTCCAAATTATTTGTGATAGCACGTGAAGGAGTTTGGTTGTTGTCAAGTTTTGTAGTGCAGTAACTGCAAAGTATTAATGGGGCAGTTATTTCATATTTGTTTTCTGCTATAAGGTAGAAAGCTAATTCAAACCATTTACAATCTTTGTCTTCTATTTTGTATGTTCTACAGTTTTTGTTACTTTTATAAAAAGTTCTACGGCAACATGCACACACATGGTTTGGTACTTCAGGAGATCTACTTTTGAATTTCAGTATTTATTTTTTGTATGTGTGTAGTAGAAGGTTGCCATGCATAGAATTGTTGCTAATTTGCTTTAAAGCTATTTCAGTCTGTAAGTGGCTTTCACTTCCAAAATATTTTTTCTGGATATAGTCGATTTCTTCAAGTAGGTCTTTTGCTGTACCATGTAGAAGAATGTTATTTAAATTGGATTGGATAGTGCTAAAGCAGGACTTTTAGCATAGTAGACTAGATTTCTTATAATTGATTGATGTGTTGATATCATTTTGATATAATGGAAGGTGGTTTTGCAAGCAGGTTCTGAAATGCAGGCCAATGAATGTCCTTGTAGTCCTGTGTACTTGCGCACTGGACAGGTATCCATATTTTGCAGTAGTTTAATTTTGATTTTGTCTTTGCCTTTCACATATTGATTGAGGAATTGGCGTAAAGACTTGAAAGTTTTTTTGGGAATGTTACACATTGACGTGCATGGCCATTTGTATACTAGACGTTCTGATTCAGTTGAAGGGGGGAGGCAATTCTAAGTTTTCTGGGGATATTTTTGTAAGCAGTATTTCTTGTTCCATTATGGTGGTATTAACTTTTTCATAACCTCGTCCACTGCTATGTATGGCAATTGTATTTGTTTGCTTTTGTTTGTATGCTTCTTCATTAAAGTATGGTTCTGTGCTCATAGTGTGACTCCATTCACCTCCACAGATACTTAAGAAGTTATTTCTGTTGACATTTCGTTTATTGAGAAGTCTTTTTTGTAATTTAGTCATTAGTTTTGTTAGTGGTTTCATTTTGTTTAACACTAAAATAAATAACTTTATTTTGAGAAGGATTGCACTGTCTATCAACGCTTCTAAAATTAATTTCCTACGATAGGTTTTAAGGGTTGATCCTGATTTCTCTCCTGTTTTTATAAGATTTTGAAGGACTCTGACGGAACATTTTTGCTAAAATACTTTTTTTGGTATGCTTACTTTGCACTATATCAAGATTTATAGGAGCAGTTTTATCTGTAGTGGTAGCTGATTTTTTGTTAATTGTTTTGTGGTTCGTTTTACATTTTGATAGAGGAGGCAAAGTTTCTGTAGTTGAAGCTTGTTTTGTTTCGCTAAATGACTGTATTAGCTGTTAACTTTTTTTACAAATTCTGCTAGAGATGGATGCTTGTTTTGGACACTTCCATTTTCATTTGCTCTGCTTCTCCTTTGCTTTCTACGGACTTGATTTTGGGTAGGCATTCTTTAGGTTCTGTTGAAAAAAATAAGAAGGTATGGGTTGGGGTGTTCTTAATTTATGTGTGCTGTGTGCATGAGTGTCTGAGTAGGATGATAAAGATGTATGCACTGGTGTGTGATTGTGCATTGGGCAACTACTACTAGTTGGGATGGGTATTCTTGAATTTATGTGCTACTAAACTGAGGTTCTGATGACAGTAGAAAGTAAGCTAGTGGTGTGGAGAAGTACAAATAGTAAATCTAATGGTATACAATTAAAAGTTTGTTCTATAATATCGAAATTCTAGGGGCTGAGTTCGGTCATTTGTGTGTCGAAAAATAGGAAATTGTGCGCCATTCTGCCTGTAAATCTCTTTAAGAAATGGGGATTTGTAGACAGAATGGTGCACAATCTCTATTTTTAGGCACAAAAATAGCATGAATTAACCTTAGTGTGTTTGAATAATAGTACAAATAATATGGTGGTATTCAACTTACTTTTTTTCTGAAATGAGCAGGTTTCTTCTTAGTTGTTCTTTGTACTTCACATTCGGCTGCTTCTTTTCAGGAGAATGGTCTTCACTGCAATTGTAAAGGAAACAAATTAGTAATTTTGTTTGTATGTAACACTGTTTTTAATTTAGACATTGATTTTTTTAATTGACATGTCCCTCAGCGCCTTCCTCAAAATCATGAAAACTATCTTATTCACATAAGATGCGTCGCACCAGTTGAATACATATCATTTGTTCTTAATGCATAAACTGTATTGTAATGACCAACTGTACCAACCAAAATATAATTTCCATGCCTTGTGGAATTCATAATGTACCACTGAATACCACTATTTCTGTAACTAAGCTCTTGTAAGTAACAGCGCCTCAATGCCATGGGCTGCTTGCGCACTATATAAATATAAGTAAATAAATTTGTATGTTTTTGTACAAGTATTGTTGTTTGATATTTGAACATACTGTGTGCATGCAATTTTGTTTGAGTATGTTAACTCTTCATATTGTACTTTAAATATGTTAGTTCAACATGCTTTGAAAATGTGTGTGTAAAAATAAATTAAATAGCAGATAGGTTTGGAAATGACAGTTGATTTTAGGAGATGGAAAAAATGACAGTAAATTCATTTTATAGATTATACAAGCTAAGTCAGTTAATCTGTTTATATGAATCTATAAGAATTGTACATGTACTATACAGAAAATATGCATACCTGTAGTTTGTGTTCAGGCATATGGATATGCATGCAGCTGCAAGTAGAAATTCTGGAGACTTGTACAGTATTTCTGGTAGAAGGTGCTTTCCAATGATGACACTTGTACTCAGAGAGATTAACAGTACATTTGAAGTGCTGATCTATGATGATGCAGTTACATGTAGAGGTCTTGGATGCGATTGGTGGATGTCCATGTGTCTTCTTAGCTATATCCAATGAGGGAATGGCACAGAAAGTGAAATGAAAATGGTAGAAGGACTGTCCATGTTAAGATATGTCCGCAGACATGGCGGAAGTCCGCGGACATCGGGTGTTACATCCGTGGATTTTGGATTGGGGAGCCATGCAAGTGAGAATGAGCAGAGAAAGGGATTGGTCAGAAAAGTTTAGTGGGGGTGTTGTGCCAGGAGAGAGTTTCTCAGATACTCTTTTTGCTGAGAGAAGAACAGATAGCTATGGCTGTGTTTCAGAAAACAGATTGTTTGGATTTTGGGAGACTCGTGGATAGATTGGTTGAAGGTGCATGCAGAAAGCTGTGGAGTAGCTGTAGACCTTGGATTCCCACATGTGGAAGTGCACTGGCATGGAGTACGTGGAATGAAGTGGTTGGACGTGCTACCTCTCTGTGCTACTTTGGAGACAGAGCAACATCCAGACATAATTGTAATTCATTGCGGAGGGAACAGTTTAGGACATGTGTCCGGAATTTCTTTGCAATTTGCAATGAAAGAAGGACTTGGGAAGGTCATGGACATGTTTCCAAATTCTCAAGTAATTTTTTCACGGATTGCGCAGAGACAAATGTGGCTTCGTTCTTCTTCATTTGGTCCACAAATGGAGAAAGCAAGGCACAATGTCAATAAGGCTGTTTGTGCCTTTCTAAGAGATGTTGGCATGTCCTCTTTTTACAATGAAAATATTATGTTTCGTAGTACATAGATTTTTCACAGAGATGGAGTCCATCTTACTTATACTGGCAATCAGATTTTTCTGAGAAATGTACAAAATGCATTGCGACCTTTTTTGGAATTACAGCATCCATTTTGTAGTGGGTGTTGAGCATTTCAAATTTTTCAAACACAAACAAACACCACCAAAAGGCTCTTTTCAGAGCCGCCACTTCCTCCCAGATAATACTGCAATGGTTATGATAGGGCAGCACTCCAAAATTTTAGATGTCCGCTGACTTCTAAAAAAATACACAGGGCCCTGCTTCATTTATTTTCACTTCTATTTTTTAACTGTGAAAGGCGGCTCTGAAAAGAGCCTTTTTTTATTTTTGTTTTATATTTTTTTGTTTTTTTTATACACGACACACTAGGAGAGGAGGGGAAAGGAGGATAAGGGGGGACACCAACCACGGGGATAAGAAAGGGCGAGCTGAGAGAGGAAGATGTAGAGTGGGTTTTACTTGGGTAGTGAGCAGATCTTATTGTGCTCTGAGACGATAGCCTCAAAAACACTACGAAGTCACTCCCCCCTGCACAGTACTGCGTCGCAGTACATGCACACAACTGTGACCCTCGAAAGGTAAGGGCCATCAGTATTGCGTATGGCCTGTGAGGCAGCTTGAGGAATACGCTGTCCCACAGGAGTGTTCCTTGTGGTGACAGGATCGGAAACGGAGGATGAAGTAGAGGAAGTCAACCTGCTACGCTCCTCGCAAGGTACAACCTTGCAAATGGCCCCAGTGTGGAATGACCTTAGGTGTCGCTTCATGGTAGTTGTCCCAAAGCTGTATGAACCAGGCCTCTCGCAACTGAGTACCATTTTGCATTTGTTTCAGGTAACTTGGTTTGCATGCGCCTTAGGACCATTACCACGAATGGTAAATAACCGCCACACCCAAGACTCACGCCGAGTGCTGGTAGTAGGGACTTCCACTACCTAATTCGCTTCATCCTCCTGTGCATCCTCACTCCTGTTCCCCTCTTCAGGCCCTTGGGGAGGTGGTGGTGGTGGTGGTGCTGAGGCAGATGCAGCACCAGATGGCATGAGTGGAGCCATGGAAGCCATCAGCTTTGAGATGAAAATCTGCAAATTGGCAGCAGAATTCGCTGTGTTCTGTAGGATAGCTAGAAACACAATGAGAATGAGCTCTAGGGCGTGGTCTTTTATAGGGGTGTTTGTGCGCGGTTTGCAGACATGCGCGCTGTCTGCGGACAGATCGAACAGAAAAAAGGGTTAAAAAAGTCACAAAAAGTATGTAGAAACTCAAGATTACTATGTGGGACTTGTTCTATGGTGAATTTTTATTGAAAAATATTGTAGATTGCTTGAAAATGTAGTTTTACATTGTTCGGGGACACAAACAGTGCTTGCAATCAGAACATGCTCATCGTGGGCGTGGTCACATGATAGGTTCGCGAACATGTTCGCGAAGGGAGCGGGTGTCCGCAGGACACCAAATGCACTGAAACTGTTTTGCGCATGCGCGTTGGTTTTCTACGGACACTGTTCGGGTCCTGAAATGATTAAAAGTGCATCACAAGTGAAACGAACAGTTACGGACAGGCGTTTGTTCTTAAAACAGTTTCAACTTGCCTGCGAATACGGACAGGCATAGCATCCTCAGGACACCCCCATTTTGTTTATTTACAAACATCCCAGGACACTTGATGTGTTCTTAGAACAGTTTCAACCTGTCTACGAACAGTAAGGGCAGGTATAGTGTCCTCAGGACAGCCCCATTTCATTTATTTACGAATATTTCAGGACACAGCCTGTGTTCTTAGAACAGTTTCAATTTGCCTGTGAACAATACGGACAGGCATAGCGTCCTCAGGACACACCATTTTGTTTCTTAACGAACATTTCAGGACACCGCATGTGTTCTTAGAAAAGTTTCAACTTGCATGTAAACCTTACGGACAGATATAGTGTCCTTAGGACGCTCCCATTTTCGTTTCTTTACGGACATTCGAGAAACCCGCGCTGTCCGCGGACACCTGAACTGCTTATTAAAAAAAGGCAAGAAATGAATTAGGACACAATATAATAATTTTACTTTACATGGATGTTAAATTTATGACGGAGAAGGTGAGGCTGAAACTGAAACAAAAACAGGAGAATTGCGGGTTTCAATAGGATTTATAGGAGGTGAAGAAGGGATGGAAGTCTCATCAAAACGTTTTGGTTCATGGAGTGGGTTTGGGGATAATTGAGTGGGATATGGTGAGGGGGGACAGATACATGTGGGACAATGGTATGTAGTTGTTTGTTTCAAGTGATCCTCCACAAAGTTTTTTAAATTATTAATATTTTCCATGAGTATGTCCATTTTTTCTTCTATGTGCTGAAGAGTCTTATCCAATACTGCTTTTTCTTTAGTATTTTCAATTTTTGTATGGTCTGTACAAAAATAAAATATATATGTTAAATGTATATAAAATAATATTTATTAATTGGTTTATATAGTAAAGTGTCTACCATTAGGTTCACCATCTTCTGACATTTCCTCACGTGGGAAATGCTCCTCTAGCCACTCCAGAGTACTAGACATTTCTGTGAGAAAAAAAACATATAATTTTTTTTGTATCTAATACAGAAAGTTTACAAATATGAGTAAAATGCAGTACACTTACTAGCTTCTGGTAAGGTGTGTTCTGAGTGGTCTGTAGATCTGCTGTTGCTCTTAGTTGTGGAGTTTCTGTGAGGTAATCATGTTCGAAGAGTATCTTTCTTCTTTTGGTATATTCCATTTTAGAACATATTGTATTTAAATTAATGGTTAGTGTGTTATGAGTTACAATTCGTATTTATTACTACATATAATGTGTATGTGTGCTGGTTTGTGAATTTGTAAAATGTTCATATGTTATGATATAACAATTAAACATACCTCCTAGACTTTTTGGGTAGTGGTGCTGTTGTCCGCATCTGTCCGCGGACATTAAAAGAGTTTGCGGGCATCAAATTCAGTAGAGAGGGTTCAGTATGTTCTATGTTATTTGTACATAAAGTCAGAGTTATTATTGTTAAGTTGCGCTACTAAAAACCTATGAAATTCAGTAAAAAAACTTTGGTAAAGGGACGTTATGGTTCCAAGTAAAACCGAAAACCCCCTGTAATTCGCCAGTGATGGTAAGCTAAGCAACCATAACTCACGCCACCACCGTGCACTACTAAGACTAACACCCACGACATCAAAGATGACATCACAAATGTCATTGATTACATCACTGGTGACATCACATGTCGGTATCCCTCTTTTTTCCGTTACTGACACATCTAGGCCACATGGTTTTCTTCAATAAATCAGGAACTAAAAATTGTAAATGTACTATATTTGTAGACTTATCCTTCAAGTATGTTCTTACAGTAATTCTCTTAGGGTCCATTCATATCATATGAAACATATATATAGGGGAAGACACAAGCTTGAAAGACAGCAATCCTTTCTGTGCATGAAAATAATCAGTAGAGTTATCAGCACTTTCTGATAGTTCTGTTGTTTCTTTATTACTATACTATACTTTCCCTGTATATGTTCATATTTGTAGACATTGTACTCACACTACTTGCCTTAGGGTCCAGTCAGATAATGTGATACATATACATAGGGTAAATAGCAGCTTTGCAACAGAGCAATCATTTATTAGCATAAAGATAATCAGTTAGGTTATGAATTGTTTCTGCTACTACTTCAGTTTTTTTTGCTTACTTCACTTTCCCTGTATATACACATATTTGTATGCGTTATTGTCTGTGTTTTGTCTGTAATAATGCAATTATGTAATACGTGGGTTTTATGAGCTACTTATTAAATATTTCACAGTACACAAAACTCTAATAGGAAAACATTTATCATTTCATTATTCAACATATCAACATTATGAATATTATATCTTCATGTATGCTGCACACAATGCCTAGGTTTCTGCACGAGTAGCTTAGTATACTCGATAGAAATTCATAATAGAATGCTATTTATATCAATGCATTGCTTGATGCACTAATTAGCTCATATTTATTCCATTGATCCTTGACACTTTTTTCTCAACATTATAATAAGAATGCCTTATACAGACATTTCATGAAAAGTAAATTCATATGGGATGTCATCAGTGATGTCATCAATGACATTTGTGATTTAATCTTTGATGTCGTGGGTTTTAGTCTTAGCAGTGCACAGTGGTGGCACGAGTTATGGTTGCTTAGCTTACCGTAACTGGCGAATTTCAGGGGTTTTTTGGTTTTACTTGGAACCATAATGTCCCTTTAACAAAGTTTTTTCAGTGAATATATATATATGTATATATATTATTAATATCCTACCATTTTGTATTTACATTTTGATATTCACATAAACATTTTCGAGATATATATCGTAAATCAATCGCCATTCAGCCCAAAAATGTAGACCTAGGATTTCTGGTCCATATCGCCCAGTCCTAACCCCTTAAATGGATTTGGGAGTGCACCCTAATTATTTTCAGTGTGTATTTTTACAAAACATAAATGTTTGGGCAAATACGTTTTTATATAGCCACTCGAAGCTGAATATTTGTGCTTGCAGATATTTTCTGACTCTGGAGGACTGCTAAAGAGTACATGGACGTGAAGTCAGAGAAAACCTGATCAGATGCCTAAAAAAGTTGGAGTAAACAGGATGTCAGACAGGGAGCTGAGACTGAGAGAATGGGTTAAAATGAGAGTGATGTTTCTCTCTTTACTGTATGGGACAAAGCATTTAACCTTGTGGAGGCAAAACTCTAAACCTTTCAAGGTTTAATGAGGGACTTGTGATTTTTCAATGTTGGTCTAATGTGTGCATTCCAAGTGAAAGCCATTCAGCTGAATGAACATTCTGGAAAATTGGCTTTTTTTTTGTGTGTTCAATTCATTTGCGAAGAACTGTGTAGAACTGGTATCAACTCATCCCATGCCATTTGGAGAAGCTCATCCACATGTGCGTTTTTCTCTGCACTCTGGAAACGTTTATCCTTGATTTATAATTGGAAAAGCAAAACTACAAGCTCTAGAATGCAAAGAAAAACAAGTTAGGACTGGAAGAGTGCATCCTGGATAACATGAGGCATGTTGGTATTAGCTGTAACATGCACGTTCTAAGTTCTGATATCTCACAGGTTTCTGTCCCGGCAAGATAAACTGGTTCCTGCAGAGATTTTAATTGTGCATGCAACTTCCCATCCGAGTTAAATAGCTCAGGGATTAACGTGCATGCTGCAGACACCTGTATGAAACCTGCAGCCTAAAGCATCCAAACCAAGGAGCACTTCTTATTGAATCGTGTGCTTACTGTGGCTGGGCTGTATGTATGCCTCCTCCACATAGAGGTGGGAATACCTCCAGGGTCAAATGTGCACCTATATATTAATGGCAAAATGCATACCTTTGAAATGTGTAGCAGTAACTACTGTTAAAAAAGGATATACCAGACTTTCAGCGATTTTAGAAAGGTACAAGCAATTTTATTTTTTACCAAATAGGATTGTACTGAACGTTTAAAATTGAGCTAAACTTAAAATCAGAAAATAAGTCCACAGTCCCATTTCCTAGAGACCATGTTCATCCCAAAAATATGATCACAATTAATATCCAAATAAAGGAACTAAATAACTTCCTTGTAGAAGTATCTGAAGTTTGAGACTGCTCGTGTACCAATCATGCAGTGTATATGGCTTTGTGAATGAAATGGGAAAGATCCATTTAAACTCAAATTTACACTGGTACGGCCACTTTGCACCCCCCACCCCTTTCTCCACCCACTGTTCTTAACAACTCTAGCTTTAGATTACGACTTAGCTCCTCTTCAGAGGAGGAGAGTCCAGAGCATGCTTCCTACCATTCCGATGGACGTTAGACTCCCACTGGTATGCTCAAACCCAGTTATTCAGAGAGTAACCACTCTTCCACCATGTCCTTAATAGATTCATTTATCAGGCATATTATTTTTCCATACTATGTTATCTCATACTTTAATTAGCCACTTGTGCTTTGTTGGCAACCTAGGTTTTTTCCATTCTATATTCAATATAAATGTAGCTGCCAAAAGTAAACTTTATACCCAGCCTCTTATCATCTGCCTTTTCACCAATGGTAAAGAGTAAGAGTAGTAGGTCTATTGGTTTATCCACCCGTCAATGTCTTGCACCAGAACAGAACCTCTTTTCAATAAACCTGGGCATACTGACATGCCCACCACATGAGCCAATAAGCACCTGTCTCCCCTCCAGTAGAGCATATTAGTATCCCGGTACATCCTAGACGATCTTCTGGGGTTTGGGGGCATATTGGCATAGACGTAACAACTTTATTGCACACATCATATATTTGACTACAGTAGACCTTTGTGAATTCGCCTTACATAGAAATCCCAAAGCTCATCTGTTCTGTCCCTGCCCATACCGGCAGTTCACCGCTCCCAGACCTCAAGAGGTTCCTGTGGATCTGGATGCAAAAGGATAACATACATCTTTAAGAGGAGACCCTTTTCCTGCCTGTGTGTCAAGGGTTACTTCTCGAACTGAGTGAGATTGCTGCACAGATTGTCCTCTGACCTCCATCTACCATCCATCAACATTCTGTAAGCTATAAACACCAAAAGGGGCCTACATTCAACAGCTCTTGTAATTGGGATAAGCTGCTGTACTGTCCTCCAATTCAAAGCTGTCCTGCTGTTTCCAGCCCTGCTTTTTACAAACTCAATTCCTAGGGGCTTATGAGTTGAGTCCCTAATAGTAGTGCTGAAATATAGCTAGGAGGAGAGGGCCAGGAAGTCATCCATCGTGTCACTCTTCTCCCTCCAAATATTCAACAGCACCACAAGCATAGGGAGAAGTTGGACTCTTCATCAGCCATTTACATAGGACCGCAGCCATGGTAGTAAAACTGCATTGTCTAGACTAACCCACTGCTTGGCGCTTTGCGGGACTAGGTCGAAAAATATTCATAACTGCACAACCTAATAGGCTGGTTCCTTAATCTGGGAATCCCACGCCTTCCAACTCTTTAGCGAGAATCGGTATTTCCCCTGAAGAGGAATCAAGCAAGGCCCTCTTAAGTTGTCCAAAGAAGCCAGATGGCAAACAAACTAGAAGCATATGGAAGAGAAAGCAATCTGGGCAAAAGATGCATTTATATAGTATAAATGTGCGCAATCTACGACCAGGGCATCTTAGCCCACCTGTCCAAGTCCTTCCATTGTGCAGTTTCTCTCAGAAATCCTTGAAGAGTCTTCTAATAATTCAATAAATATTTGTACTCCAACAAGCAAACGGAAGTCCACAAAATCTGCGAGATTACCACAGTGGGGAACAAAATATATTTCACTAAATAAAATTCCAATCCATACCCCACAGCCATCAGCACACCACAGCAGCTCCCCTGTACACAGTCCCCAGACTCTCAAGAGGACACATCCTTTTATGTTAATTCCCCTTTCAAATCTGCCACAGCCATACCCTAGGTTTCCTTCAGAATAATCTTGGAAGGGGGGGTGCCGAACGTAGAGGAGAGCATGCTCTACAAAAACACCAATGTATACTTGTACGTCCGGTCCCCTTTCCTCCATCCTTGAGGGGTGTCCCCCAACATGGGGACGATACCATACCTTTGGCAGTGAAAAATGTAGCTTCCCCTTAAAATTTAGTATAGCGCGTGGCCGTGAACCAGGGCCTTACAACTACCAGCCATCTGGCTCAGCGCTTACCAGAGGGATCTCTGAGGTTGACGACTCTGCTTTGGTTGCAAGACCCAAGCTGTGTCCTCTCATGTCAGAGGCCTCTCTTGGCTCAGGGCCTCCGCGCCCTCCCTCCCAGGGTGTGGCGCAAGGCTTCAAAAAGGCAGAGCGGCACATGGCAGAGCCTGTCAGGCATGCAGCCATCTTGGATCCGGTTCAGGGCCCGCCAGCGCTTTCGCCCACTGAGTGCACTTTGCAGGATGATCCCAGGCCCCTTCCCTCTGGAAGTGGCAGCGGATCCTATGGTGCAGGGTTTTGGTCCCCTCAGGGGTAAAGTACCCATCACAGCCGTACAGCTACACACACTAGGCGCCTCAATGCTTTGTCAAGGAATGGAGGCCTAGCGCCTCGGAGGGCAGGGCCCATAGGGACCCAGCGGATAGTGAGGACCGCTTCTTCGAGCGCTTTTTCCTCCTCATGCATTTCCTTCAGATGAAGCTCCTGAAGGACACTGTGAGGAGGTCATCCCCCAGATGGCGCCGCCCGGTCCCCTACTCTGGGCACTCCTCCCGTTCCTCCTGCGCTCCCAGTGGCAGATCCTCCACGGATTGAGGCCCTACCAGTCGTACTGACCCCTCCACCTCATCCTGTACCACCAACGCTTCCCCGTCAACAGCCGTTGGACCGGTCTGCGGCTCCAGGCCTGAGGGGGACCCCTCCAGCACCTGTGTCCCAGGACCAGGATTCCCCTCAGCTTGTGAAAAAGGTGGTGGGGGGGCACGATGACTAGGATGACGCCCAGGACGATGAGCCCTCTGCATCCGTTAAGGCCTGTCATGACCGCCTCCAGGGCCTCTTGGGGGTCCCTCTTCCTGAGGAAGCCCCCCAGGAGTCGGGTGTCCTGGCAGAGGTCTTGATGAAACGCACCACAATCCGGTCGAGCATTCCCCTCCAGAAGGATGTTCTGCATGTGGTGCAGGGGGTCTGGGAGAAGCCAATGGCCAATGCCCAGGTGAACCAAGAAGTTGGACAGCAGGTTTAGGCTCCTTGCCTCCCACCCAGAGCCCCATTCCTCTGTGGTGGCCGCTGCCTCATTGTATTCTAAATCATGGGCTTTCTCCACGGGAGCCACCTCCAGCTGCCTCTCCAATTAGGACAAAGTCCTTGGGGGAAAGCACCGTTACTCCCTCTCCGGACTGCATCTGCGGCAAGCCAACACGGACGCCATCTTGGCTGCGGCTAACCAGAAGCTGTGGCGGGAGCGGAGGGAATTACTGCCCGACCTCCATTCGGACATGCAAGTTTCCTTCAGAGCTGGTCTGTCAGATGCCCGAGCCATTACACAGGACCTCATGGAGTCTTCGGTTTCCCACAGTGACACAGCCAGCAGAGGGCAGTGCCTTGGGGTCGAGATCAGAAGGACGGCGTGGAGTCACGCCACAAAGTTTTCATCTGACATGTAGAAGCAGATCCTGGACCTGCCCTTCGAGGGCATGGACCCTTTTCATTCACCAACCAATGACGAATTGATGAAAAAGAAAACCTCCACTCAAACCGCCAAGTCCTTGACCATCCTGACAAAACCCCGTCAGAAATCGTTACCCCAATCCCAGAGTAGGACAGAGTTCAAACCCTGGTTTCTCCGTCTTCAAGGGCTTCCGAGACCGGTACACAGAGCCCTGGCAGGTCACCCAGTGACAACAGGAGGAAGCAGCAGAGGACGTTGTGTGGTTTTTTTCAGCTCTCCCTCTGTCCCTGTCTTGACGCCAAGAAGCAGTGACGTCAAGGTTGGGGGGCTGTTTGGCTCTGTTCCAGGACTCCTGGAAGCATCTCTTCAGCAACCCATGAATCCTTTCTGTAGTCTCCATGGGCTTCAGTCTTCCTATTCCATCCTCTCCTCCTCTTTGTCAGATTGGGTCCCCGGCTTTTTTACAGGAGGTCCTTTCACTCTTAGTGATGCAGGCGATAGAACCGGTTCCCCTTGTAGACAGGGGCTTCGGTTACTATTCCAGGATTTGTGCGGTACCAAAGAGCAACCAGGCTGGCCTGAGGGTAGTCCTGGACCTGTAATTTCTGAATCTGTCGTTACCGCTGGAACGCTTCAAGATGATTACTCCCACGCACATAGCAGAGTCTCTGTACGCAGGCGACTGGATATGTTCCCTGGACCTCAAGGATGCGTACCTGCATGTACCCATATATCAACAGCATCGGAAACTTCTGTGGTTCATGATGTCGTACCACTTTCAGTACAAGGTGCTGCCCTTCGGCCTGACCTCAGCCCCTCGTCTCTTCACAAAGTTAATTAACACAGTGGCAGGGCTCTTCCGTTTGGAGGGCCATCATCTATACCCTTACTTGGACGACTGGCTGGTGAGGGCGGTGTCACCCGAAGGGGTGGTGCACTCCTGTCAGAGACTGGCAGATATCCTGCATCAGCTGGGGTTTTCCCTCAACCGGAGGATGTCACAGTTGTGCCCATCTCAGGACTTGGTCTTCCTAGGGGTACATTGGAACACTACAGCTCAGCGGGTGTTTCCTACACCGAGAGGCTTCTGTCCCTCCGCAACCACCTCGGCTTGGTGGTTCCAGCACATTCTGAGCCTGATGGCCTCCTGCGTGCTCACTGTACAGCACGCCTGCCTCGAGAAGAGGCGCCTTCAGCTCCACCTGGCGGCCAAATGGAATCAGGCGACAGGGTCTCAGTCGGACAGGATCCCTATACCACCGTTCCTTCTGCCCGATCTTTGCTGGTGGCTGATGGATGGCAAAGTTTCAGTGGGAGCCCCCTTCAACCGACTTGAGCCTATCCTGGTGGTGATGATGGGCTCCTCCTTTTTTTTTTTCTGGCTGGGAGGCTACTCTGGAGGGCTATGCGATTCATGGAGCATGGTCCAGGACAGAAGCTGCCCTCCTCCATATCAATCTGCTCGAGCTCAGGGCAGTGGGCCTGGCTCTTGAGGCATTTTTGCCCCTCATCAGGGACAAGTCGATTCTGATCAGGAGGGACAGTTCTACTACAATGTTTTACCGTGAACAAGCAGGGTGGCACCCGTGCCGTCCCCCCACTCCCTCTCCTCCTCTGCATGGAGGCAGTTTCGATCTGGGAATGGGCCCTGACAGAGGGGATTTAGATTTCGGCAGTCCACCTCCTGGGGGACAGCAGTGCAGAAGCGGACCAGCTGAGTCGCTTGGGGTTCAACACCTATGAGTGGGAGTTGCACAACAACTCCCTGTTGCCCCTGTTCCAGTGTTGGGGGTTCATTGACTTGGATTTGTTCTAATCCTCTCGGAATGCGAAGTGCCCCAGTTTGCTTCATGGTCAGGTCTGAGTTACGGTCACTGGGAGACGCCTTACAGATCTGTTGGCACGGTTGCAGGTGTTATGCGTTTCTGCCCACCCCTCTGCTCCAACAGGCTCTTAGCGAGTTCCAGGCCTCAGTGGGTTGCAGCCTCATCCTTGTTGCTCCCCACTGGCATTCGAGACCCTGGTTTTCAGATCTGCTGCAATTGTGCTCCCAGGGTCCCATCCATCTTCCAATCCCCATCAGGGGCTTCCTGACACAGCAGGGCGGGGCAGTGGAGTATCCGGGCGCTGCCAAACTGGCCCTGGCGGCCTGGTTCCTGATCAGCTGAGGCTTCAGCATGCTCAATTTTCAGATGACAACTGGGACATCATTCAGCAGATGAGGAGGTCCTCGACTTTGTCTCAGTATAAGAGCAAATGGACCAGGTTCTGCAATTGGGCTCGCGACAAGGAGCTGGACCCGGTCACCTGTCCTCTGGATGATGTTCTGGCCTTTTTGGCACACCTGGCTCGTTCTGGAGTCCAGGTGGATACTTGCTGCACCTATTTGGCGGCCATCAAGGCTTACAAGAATTCCCCTGAGCATGTTTTCATCAGCCAACCCAGCCGTTAAGGCCGACTTTAAGGTTTTTTCTAGGCTTTTTCCTCTGGTGCATAGACCTCATCAGGTCTGGGACCTCAATATGGTTCTTGCAGCTTTGCAACGCAAGCCTTTCGAGCCGATGGCTTCTGTGGACATCCGCTTGGTGACGCTAAAGATTGATTTATTGGTGGCCCTCACCGCTGCGCGCAGGGTTAGTGAGCTGCAGGCATTGTCTTTGTGCGAGCCATTCACCACGTTTCACAACATCAAGGTCATCTTTCACAAACCCACATTTCTTGCTCAAGGTGGTCTCTCCATTTCATCTGAATCAAGAGATCTGCCTGCTGGTGTTCTTCCCGAACCCATAGTCGCAAGAAGAGAGGGCCAAGCATTCCTTGGACCTCAAGAGGGTCCTCAGGTTTTCTCTCTCTCGTATGCAATCCTTCAGGAAGTTTGAGGCACTGTTTGTGACTTTTGTGGGCTCCTCCCCCAGCTCTCAGGCTTCTAAGGTTTCCATCGCCCGTTAATTGGTCCAGGCCATTTCAAAGGTGTATACAGCCATGGGCAAACCTGTACCTGAGGGGATTCATGATCATGCGGTCAAAGCGAAGGCCACCGCTATCTGGGTTCAGAGACACGCGTCTTGGGATGTCATCAGCAGGGCGGCTACTTGGGCCACTCAGTCGCCTTCTGTAAGCACTAATCACTGGACACCAGCTCCAGGCGTGATGCAGAGTTTGATCAGGCGGTTCTGAAGAACCTTTTTGCTTCGCTCTACTAATGAGGCAGGTTATCATGGCTCCACCCTATGTGTCTTGTTTGGTGGATGGAGGAACAGGGACAGGATGTATGAGTAATTAAAGTTACTCACCGTAGTGACTAGAGTACTCATATTCCAAAGTCCCCTTTCATCCATACGTCCCACCCACCTTCCCCCGCTAGAATGCCACGGGCTAATATGCATAAATGTACCGAGTTATCTTGTTGTCTGATGTATTCAAAGGGGATTGAGGTGAGGTGACGGAGGGTGCGGCTTCAGCAGGCATTCCCAGGCTCGAGACTGCGCACCTGCATGCTATACTAAGTTTAAAGTGGAAGCTCAATTCTTCACTGACAAAGGTTCCGTTACCATCCCCATGTTGGGGGACGCCTCACAAGGATGGAGAAAAGGAACCAATGATCTACGGGTACTCTAGTCACTACGGTGAGTAACTTTAAATATTTCATTGTCTGAACCTGAATCCCCTTCATTCTGGGATTATCTCTGACCCAAACCCGCAAACTGTCCCATAACCAATGTGTAAAGCAGGGGTGAAAGTGAACATTCCTGTCTGGTGGCCGTCCGCAACATCAATGTCCCTGATCTAGCTCCATTTACCATGACCTTGACCTACGATGTTGAATAAAGGGCCGCAGTTCCAATCAGCAAATGCGGTCCAAACCCACATTTTTGCAGAGCCTTCTGGAGAAAGTCAGCTGATCGTATTAAATGTGTTTAATGCATCTAGGACAGACTGATTCGAAGTGCAGGGTATTATTCATTAGCTGCACCTGTCTACCCATCACAAAACCCACTTGATCTGCATTTATCCGTTTTGGAAGTTGGGGCTCATTCAGATATCCAATGTTTTAGTGAAACTCTTCACATAGAGGTTGAGCAGAGATCGGTCTATATGACGAGCAAAGTGTTGGATCTTTGCCTTTTTTGTTAATGACTAAGAAAGGCCCGCCCCCCTTTCAGCAATATTCAATTATACATCTTTACCAGAAAGGGGGCAAGAACCCCAGCAAAACTTATAGAAGGCTGCTGAATATCCATCCCCCTCTAAAGCTTTCCCTAACTTCATCCTCTGGATAGCTAGATGAAAATTGACCTATGCAATCCCTCTGCTTCCTCAGGAGCAAAGCATGGGACCACATTGCCTCTATGAACTCCTGCACCTCAATTTCTGATTAATCAGCTTCATCATACAATGACATGTGGTATCTGGCGATACCTCCCTTTTCATCCTCGCCCCTAATCTTCAACAACCTTCTTTCAAGACTTTGGGCTTTCAAATTGTTTGCGAACATTGTTCCCACTTTATCGCCCATTCAAAGTATTTTTGCCTCCCAAATCTCACTTTATTATACATCTCATTGAGCAATAGATTGTACAATTGTTGCCTCTTGTTTTTAACATCTAGAAGCAAGGTTGATCTCCCTTTCTTTCACTCTTTACAAGGTTTGCATATACTGCTACAATCTCCCTTTCATCAAGGCTTTCTCCATTTTCTTTCTCAATCTCTGCTTGGACTTGACCACCTCGCACACCATAATCCCAGGGGCCTAGCCATTGACATTCACCTCAAGGAAATGTTGGATGTCCATCGTAACCATTTCACGATCTGGCCAACCTATAATTACTTTATATTAGGTCCTTATTAGGTATTCCTTCCCACTACCAAATAGTCTATCCTTGTATATGTGGGAGAGAAAAACCTGTATCCCTTCTCAGCTGGGTGCACCTCCCTCCAAATGTCGCACCAATAATGCATATGCAGGCATTCCTACCAGCCCAACATTTCCTTATTGCTACATTTCTGTCTAGACCGTATGATTGACATCCAGTCTGATTTGGGGTTCCTAACAACGTTAGCCACCTCATAAAACACTTCAAGACCCTCCACCCATTGGTCAGTCATCCCAAAAGCCTTTTCAGTGGTACTCAGACTTTTTCACATAAGGAGCATAGAGGGCAACCATTGTAGACACCCTGTTCCCTCTCTCACTTCATAGATAAAAGGTCACCAAGAGAATCCCAACACCGCTCTTCTTGGGGTCTGTTAATGACCAAAGCATTTGTCCACCTCGCCTACTATATATTATACGTTCATCTCCTCTACTTAACTGGTTTCTTGAAGAAACACAATTGATGGGTTAGGTATGAAAACATCCCATCACCAGTGATCATTGCATTTACAGTGCCTTTCCTAACTGTATACATTTTGCCATCCTGAGATGTATCCTTCCTTTCTAAGCATGCTCTAGCATTCATCCCCCAGACAGTGCAAATACCCTTCCCTCACCCTTTTTCTGATCCACCCTCCCCAACATAAAAGGAGTTTTAATAGAGTAATTTCCCCTAAGTTCTCCCCTCGCAAAGAAAACAAGGCCAACGTTTTCATTGCAGGCCACCAAAGGTAGGCATCTCAAGCCACCCTCAACCCAGCTTAACAGAATCCTATATTTCTGTTTCTCCCAATTTTTCTGCCCCATATTCAATTTACCCACTCGTCTATTATGCATAAACCATCACTGGCCACTCATCTAATGTGGTCATCCCACCATGAAACCCGCCAGAATGCAAATTCTTTTTGATATGACATTGTCATGATCCCCTTATTCGTCTTCCTGAATTCCCGGGTTCTGGCCATTACCTTTCTTGTCCCCACCCTGAGAAAACACCCTAAGAAATGTCTCATGTACAGCCTTGTCTCATCCCAGATCATCTGAACCGGCGCCCCCTTTAAGTCTTGCAACAGTTGAGGGATATCGTCCTTGTCTGACATTTTATATTGATCATATCCCCCCTGTTTGAAAGACCACGAAAAAGGATATCCCCATCTATGACCATTTCCTCTTGACCATGTTAGGGGTTTACACATCCTTAGTTTTTCCAGCATCGGAGTAGACGGGTCCTGGAAATGCACTACCATGGTGGCTTGCCAATCAGTGCTCTGCTTCCTAGCCCTTAACAGAATGTCCACCTTGTTAGTGGAATACCACAATTTCAACACCACCGACGTGAGACCCAATGGAGCCTGTCGAATAGAACATCCTTTCCTCCTCTTTCCTCAGTTTTACTTTCACCTTCTCCGGTTATTGAATAGTCTCCATCAGTATATAATGATGTTATTTAAATAGTGCCTTAATCCAAAGCGCTTTACAGAGCACATATTTACATACAATATCACCCACCCGAATCGACCTCGGAAGGATGAAAGGCTCAGTTGGCCATCCCGGATTCGAACCTGCGACCTGCAGATCACGCTCAGATCGCAGCAGCGAGCGCTCAACCCGCTGAGGTATCTTACCGGCGTATATGGCACCACACATTATTTCCCCAATCTCTATTTTCCACATAATTTATCTTCATCCTGAGCTCCCTGTCGCTGTTTGAGATGATATTCCAATTTTAGTTCCAGAACATCAGACAACAGTTGGTTATTTTCAAGAGCGTCAAATCTGTCTTCTATCTTATCGACACTCCCCCTAAATTCAGGCAGACACTTGGACATCCACTCTCAGCACCTTCATCTCATTCAGAATACTCTTAATGTCCATTTTTGTGGCCACTCCATCAGACTCCGTCTGGTGCCTAGTATTTTAGGGATGCAAGCTGCATGTTGACTGAGCTCCAGCAGAGCTCACCCAAGGGTGTATCGCAGACGTTTCTTGCTTCAGGGAGGAGCGGCACTAAAACTCCAACCCAGTAGCACACTACAGCTGCTTCCCTGTGAACAGTGCCCAGGCTCACCTACCATCTCAAGAAGACACACCTTTGATATTAATTCCCCTTTCAAATCTGCCACATACAGGGAGGGACCCACTCACCATATTTCACTGATAGATTTATCACAGCCTTTACACGAATGCAATCTGGGCTCAAACCTCTTTTCACCACTCCACAGCCCAAATGCAAATCCAGGTTAGAAGCCTGCAATCCTTAGGCTGGTTTCTCTAGCTCTTCCCCCGCACAGGCGGTATACAGTCGTTTCACCGAAAATGTTTTCCTCAAGAGCTTTTTCACCGAAAAATGTTCATTGACAGATTTTTGAAAAAATCGTTCACTGAATTTTTTTCAAATCTAAAATATATGTATGTTTGGGTGGGGTAAAGGGTTACATTTTGAAAACAGGTGTTTGGGGAGGACCCCCTCCCGATAAAACATTTAATTATTGCCAGTGTTTTTAAGGGCTGAAAACGCAAGTTTGGGGGGGCCCCCCGAATTAAAAAAATAAAATAATAATAATTCGGTATACAGGTTTTACAGGTGAAAATGTTTTCGGTGAAAAAATCATTAGGTGAAATACATTCAGTGAAAAGACATGTTACATGCAAAGGTCTCTCTGTTCATCTCAGTTGCCAGCCTCCTTTTTGTGCCCAATAGGCTTCAAGCGTCTCTGGTGCCCTTGCAAAGCACATTTGCTTCCACTAGGACCACGACACATCACCGGCCACAAACCACTTCTCCATGCTGGGCCATCTCTACCCCAACCCTACTTTTCATTGCCAGCAGTGTCTTGGTCCTCTCAATCTCTGGGGGGTTCCCTGTCCCGTAGTGCTATAGGGGGCAGCAAAATCGCCTCATGGAGCGTGTACAGCACCTTACCGAGCTGAGATGCAATGTGGGGGCCCAATGCCTAGGCAGTCTTACTGTCTTCACCCCCCCAGTGGGTCTCCCAGCAATCATTGTTTACTCAAAATGCCACGCTCTCTAACAGCAGTGAACATACCTGAAAAGTGTGGGGAAAAATAAATTGCTGTCCATACTGCTTCCACTATAAACCAGAACAAAATTAGGAGAGCTGCATGTTTTCCCAGCCCACTCATCCCTCCTGCCAAACACAAAACAAAAAGAAAATACGCTGACTGTCGGTATTGCCCCCTAGAAACCATTCTCATTGTAAATTCTCAAAAATGTGATTCACTGTTACTTCAGTTATGTGTAACTCTCTAAATGGGTAGAGACTCGCCTTATCTCCCCCTTGATCACCTGCAAACCACAAAAAGGAAAAAGAATACCTGGCAGAGTGCATGCTGTATTCACTCTGTAATGACGTCATAGCAGTTAATTACATTGTATTAACACTTTCAGCTAATTGAGCCTTTTTTGTAAACACTCTGATATAAATGTACATACAGTCACAATAAAATGTACAAGATTGGAATGACAGTTGCATCCATCGGCAAGCTTTGACAAGCTAGTCTCATGTTTATGGCTGCTACCTTCTTGACAAGTGTCGGCCAGTAAAAATAGGATCACTAATTTAAAGTCGTGTGTTCCACACTTCTTTAGTAGACCAACCACTTTTCTCCATCTCCTTCATTAGATTGGGGAAACAACACCAAAAAACGTATCGCTGTTTCATCCTCTCAGCTTTTAAAGTATCTGTCAAACTTGCAAAGTATCAGCTCTGGCCCTTGAAACCTTCTTCTCTCCTGCAGGTTAGTCAGCGTTCCCAAGTAATGCGGATGTTTGTTGTGATGATCACCTCTACATGTGATGGACTGTTTTTTCCTCCCGTATCTCCTCATTTTCTACATTTTTTTTTTAATAATGTTCAATAGAACCTTCAGTGCCTCACGGATGAATATTTCCGGAACTACACCTTTTAGTTACTCTTCAACGAGTGCAGTGTGGGCACCGAGAGATCTGAAACAACGTTCTCTCCATGCCCTGTCTTCTGGATTGTTTCACGTGGAGTTTGCACTCTTAACGGCATATTTACAGTATTTGCAATGGTGAGCCCAGTATAAGGGTGGTAACTTCCCCCAGTTTTTCTTCTCTAATCATGAAAGGCATTCTTTCTGCTCTCTAAATACCATGGGCCTCATTCAGAGTTTGGCAATAGTTTGTCAGTAAATCTGCCGCTTTGCAGCCAAAATCTGTTACTGTCCCTCAGACCTCGGTTAATGCCCATTTGCTGGAGTCTAGACGACTTCATGGGGATTTTGGAAGACTTATCTTGAGCAGTAATCTGCTGCAGTAAATCTCCCGAACTCGTAGTTTGGCTTTGCTTTAAAAACTGCAAAAATTCTGCACAGCCAAACTTGTAGTGAGGCCCCATATTTTTTTTAGAAATATACATTTTTCAGCCGATTCATCTCACACTGGTTGAACTGCATCAAACTGCACCTGCAGAGCGTTTCCAGTTGTTTTGCACCCCTCTGTGCTAGGAACGTGCATAGATTCCTTCAGTACAGCCTTATATGTATCATAGATATACAGGGTAAATAGTGAGGGGCTAAAACACAGCCTTTGTTTTACAATCTTTATTGCTGGGAAGGAGATTCTCAATCTCCTTGCTTGCTTCTGGCAGAGTCAAGCCGGTACTGTTCATTAGGCAGTTGATTAGGAATTTCTTAATCCGCTGCCATTGTCAGTAGGTAGATATACAGCAGTCAGAAAGTAAGATATATATAAATAACAAGTTGAAATTGACCAACTGCTTACAGAAATACAGCAGATCACTTGCTTCGCTGTCCTGTATACTCAAGTTCTTCCTTTCTTTTCAGAGTGATGGTGTCCAGCAAGCAATCTACCTCGCCCAGCGGTATTGTCATGAAGCCATCCGAGAGATTAGTAAACTGCAGCCGTCCCCGGAGAGGGATGCCCTCATCCAGCTAACAGATATCGTACTCACACGAGACAAATGACAGAACCTTTCTTCAGAGAGTCCGGCAGCTACCAACCAAACTGTGCCTACACATTTGGGGTTACCAAAAAAGTGTCCCAAGGACAGTTAAATCTCTTCTCCTGTGCAGTAAAGTACTGTATTTTTTAACCTTAAATGTTTTATGGAAGAGGCCATAATTCTATGTTAAAAATATTACACCCCTTTTATTGTACTGCTAGTGTATATAATTATGTCTTGAAGATTACGTCTTTTTTTTGTGTATGGCATTGTTTACAATTTATCAATGCACAGATGCCAACAACAAAATAAAATCACCAATTTGTTCAATGTGTTTAGCTTTGTTTATCACTTTCCTGGGTGGCAAAATCTATACAAAATTCCCAATAGTTTGTGTGCCATCTAAATACCTAACATACCGAATTAAAAACAACAATCAACCATCTTGAAGCAGGAACTCCAGTATACACATAGCGGTAGGGGGCGGGGAGTGGGGGGGTGCAGTGCTAGGTCTGGCTGATCCGCAAATTGGCGAAGGTCCCCCTATAGACTGTATTTAGGAAACAAGCATTTTGGCAAGTCAAAGTTTAGAAGAACACCACTATCCTGTTTCAGACAGTGACGGGTTACAAATATTAGAGAGTGAGAAGAGAAGCAAAAGAGTGTGGAAGTGGGCTAAGGGACAAGTATTGTGGAAGAGATTAACACACGCCACAGAAAATAATCAATGTCTTCCTTGAACAGGCAGCCACCCCTCCTCTTCACTGTCCCTGCTTAAGTGCCATAGAAAAGCAAATGGACATTCCCCATTACACCCAGTGTTCCATGACATAACAGCATTCCAAGTGGAATAAGAGGGAAGGCAAAGACACATTTACCCCTTACAAAACGGGGGACTAAATGGAATACATAGAGCCACTAGCATACTGCCCTTCCTTTCAAGCCCTTGTACCCAGCCATTTCTTTACTACTCCTGCTTTACTTTCCCTCTGACCTGGTCCCCTTTGCCTTTCCCCAACCGACAATGGTCTGATTTTACCACTGGTGGGGTTCAATAGTCCACTCTCAAGACAAGGCTCAGCATATTAAGGCCATTACAGTGGTGAGGTCTCCTGTAAGAAAAACTCATAATTAATGTAGAAGACCATGACTTGAAAGCAGAAATGGGTGGTAAACAGAATCACTGCAGTAGCAACAAACAGAGCATGTTAAAGGATACTTTGAAATTAAGATGCAGGCATGACTAAAGCGATCACTAAAACAATGAAGCACAGCCCCTCCCCCGTTGGGCTTCACACTCTTCCTACCAATAAGCACTAACTTTCGAGGGTTGCTCTGTTTCACAACCTAACTATAGGGGCCTGTCCTCGTCCAAGGGTACATCATTATTATTATTTTGTTTTTATTGAAAATCTACAGTTTGAACTCATAGGACAAACCTTTGTTTCAAAAGATAAACAAATCGCCAAAGAAAAGAAGAAGAGAAACAGCCAAAAGTTAAAAAAAAAAACAAGGGAGAAAAAAAAAAGAAAAGTAAGCAAATCGATCGATCTCCACGAGCTCTCCAGAGGAACAGCCCCACCGATACTAAAATTAAACGTCAGCTTTCAAAATCAGATCAAAGTAGTTCACAGTTGCACATACAAGTTTCATGCTGGATCCAGAAATAATCTTGGCCCACCACGTCTCCATATCATCATCTAGAGGTGCCAGATATCCGAGATGTAAGGATCGTTGAGTGGCAGTCTGAGTGCATTCGATCAGCAGATGTTTGGCTGTTTCAATCGAGTCTCCACAGAAGCGGCAGAGATTATCTTTTAAGGATTTGTCCTTTCTTTGCCAAAGAATTTCCTTGGGTTTTAGAATGTGAGCTCGAAACCTTAGAAATTGGTCTCGATGATGGCGAGACGGACAGTGCAGTAAGTAGCGTGCTGGTTCATTTAATTTCCTAAAATCGCTGCACATCATTTTTGTTGACTTCAACTTTAGTCTTAAGTCATTATTGATAATCCAAGCCCAGTTGTCGAATTTCTTTATTGCGTGTTGTGGGCGAGTTAGAAGCTCTTGGTTACTTATGTTTGCTGCAGATAAAAAGGCCGATAATTTACAAAAAGAAGGTCTCGATTGTTCATCGTCTGGTTGTTGGCAAAGAATTTATATGCCGGTGCCGGTGATTTTAGGGACATTTTGCGCATTGCTGCTATTGAGTTCCAAACCACTCTCATATACAATGAGTTGATCGCTATTTCATATCTCAATATAGCTATTGATATTGATTGCGATAGCTTCAAAACTTTCTGCCAGAAGCAACCTTCTAAGACGTGCCAAGTTTACTCGCTTATGTTCCAACCAGCCACAGCCCCAAAAATTATCATTGGAACTACTTTTTGTTGACAAAATTTGAGGACGGGTTCCAGTGAGAATTTTCCATGGTTCCTATTAATTTTTGCTCCCTGCAGAGCTAGCTTCATCATTTTTGATGTTAATTCCACAACCCATTGCTGTTCTCGGATGGAGTTGTTAAATTGGATTCCCAAGTATCTTATCGAGTCAACAGATGCTATCTTGATTTCAGCTATTTTCCACCTAAATGCTTTGTCTTTTTTACTTCTGACATTTCCAATAGACACAATCTTTGTTTTTGAGGTGTTTATTGACTGTTCATTTAGAACCATGTACGTTTGCAAGCCTGTTAGTAGACGCTGGAGCCCAATTTGAGTTCTGTCCATCAGAACCAAGTCGTCCGCGTAGACTATACATTTGATCAGAGTTTGATTTATCTTGGGCGAAAAGCATGAAACTTGATTAAGATAGATTGGTAGATCAGCCAAGAATAATTTGAATAGCTCCGCAGCTAAAGGGCATCCTTGCTTGACACCTTTGTGCTTCATGATGGCTTTGGATAACACACCGCTGTTGTTTAGCCTGACTTTAATTGATGTATTATCGTGAAGAGCGATGATTGGCTCTAGAATAGATGCCGGACAGCGCCATTTTAGCAATTTCACCCATAATAAACTGCGAACGCCTGTTCCATATCGATGAATGCAAAATGTATCTTTCCATTCTTCTTCAAGGTTTCTAGTTTTAAGATCATCAAGATAAGCAGATTTACATCCACTCCAATCCCCTTCGTGAATCCAGTTTGCCAAATGTCGTTTATCTGCGACGTTTCGGCCCATTTTGTGAGTTTAATGCGCAAGTTCGATCCAAATAATTTTCCAATCGTGTCCAGCAAGGCAATTGGGCGATAGTTGTTTGGATCGTCCCAACTGCCCCGCTTGTGAATAGGCACCACAATCGCGGTCGTCCATGATTCAGGCAATTTTTTGGATAGACTAATTTTGGTAAATAGCTTTCCGATGAAATCCGCCCACTCGCTTAGATGTTTTTTTAGATTGATATTTGAAATCAGATCTGGTCCAGCTGCACGCGAGATCTTTAAGGTGTTGATTACACGGACGAGTTCATCGTGCTCCATCAGCACATCCCACTGGCTGTCAGCAGTTCTCATTATAGCAACTTCAGATTCGGGTTTTTGGAAAACCGAGAAGTGCGTGTCCCAAGCGTCGCCTGATATGGTATTTATTACGTGTGGAGTACATTTTGAAAGGTCCATATTCGGGATCTTCCAGCTGTCGTGTGTGTTCTTTGTCATAATTAGACGTAGCACATACTCAGCACGATCTTGCTCGATGATAATTGCATGAAACCTTGCCCAGTTTCGATAGATCATGCGTCTTGATTTTAGCGCTTTTTGGACATCCATTCTTGGTGTGCATTTTCTTAGTTCTCTCAGATCTTTCCGCAAGACTTTTTTGGTGTCGTGTAGCACCTTACAGTAAACATGTCGATGAGTCCGTCCAAGGTTTTGTGAGGTTTTTCCAGGCACGATGAAGTCTGTCAGCAGTGGAATATAATCAGGCCCTTGAGTTGCTCGATTGTTCAGTAGCTTCAATCCAAGGCCTTGGATCCGATTGCTACTTAGTCATAGACGATTACCGCGAGAGTTTATTGCTAAGGTTTCATTGATGGGACTCTTTGGCAGATACGTGTCCACCATGAAGCATAGTTGCAGAAGGTTGTGATCGCTGTATTTCATTTTTTTTATTTGTAGATCGACTAACTTGGGTTCAAGATTGCTCGAAATCCATATGTAGTCGAATATGCTATGTGTAGAATCACGATTCCAGGTTGGCTTGGCGGGAACATCCCCTTTTGTTGTTCCATTCAGCATGTGTAGATCGCGCACACTCATGGCAGACTGCCAGCTTTGCCCTCTTTCTTCGATCGCATCGGTCGGCAGCAACTGATAATTTTTCGAGGATTGATCGAACTGGAACCAGGTACAGTTCAGATCTCCACAGCAAATGACTGACAAGTTGTTATAGACTAGCATCGCGTCGTCTATTAACTCTGAGATTGCAGATATGAGAGCGTCTGAACTGATCTTTGTTGGGTTCCAGTAAATATTTATAATCAGTAAGTGCTTCTTCACTGTGAGATTTTGTTCCATTGTGTGCATGATGGTACCTTGCACATATGGATTTGAATTTATTGACTCAGGAGAAGACCAGGATTGAGTTATCCTTACCATTGTTATTAGGCCTGAACTTGGGCGGCCTTTGGCGTTTTTAACTGCAGCATTTAATAAGATATTAAATCCATCACAGATGGGCGGAGTGCAGAGCCATGTTTCCTGCAAACATATAATAAAGACATTTTCCAAAGGTGTTTCAAAGTCATTAAATAGATGTTTATAACCCCGGGTGTTCCAGGAAATCAGTAAGCTTGGTTTTTCACTTTTGGTCAGTCATGGCTAGTGCTGGTTCCTAGACTGATTTTGCTTACATTTTTTAGGTGGAGCATTTTTTTGCAGCAATTGATCCGATCTTGAGCTCATGGTCACACTCATAGACTGCCTTAATACAGCCGAGTCAACAGGTTTCATTTGTTTCTTGTTTCCTTCTTTTGATCTTTCAATACGAGTAAAATCGTCTTGATCTGGTTCAGGCAAGATTTCAAAACCAAAGAACAGCAGCTCGTCACTTGCCTTTAAAAGAGTGCTACGTACGTTTACTGAGTTGATGTGAAGGAGCACCTGATCTGAACGTTTTTCGGTAGCGTACTCAACAATCCATATGTCGTCAGAGTCAATGGTTTGCAGCGAAGGCACACATTTGAATAATTTCATAATGTTAGCTCCGTTGAGATTTACTTCAGCATCATCGCTTTGGATGTTTTGCAGGCGTAATTTGCGGCAGCCAAGTGAATCTTTGATCTGTTTATTCTCGTGAACTCTGCTTTTAAAATGAACGCGTTGATTTCGTTGATTTAATGTAAGTTTTGGATTCAACTGCGACACAGCTGCATTGGCTTGAGAGGACTTTGCTGGACCCGCGGTGCCCGTTTGCTGGCGCTCGACCATTGGTTTCACTACTTTTGCAAGGCCATTGTTTGAGTTCTCAGCAGGTGTCAAAGTTGGGACCACAAGATGACAGGATGAGCCGGTTTCTGCGTCTTGGTCATCCTGAAACGAGTATGTGGACAAGTCACATAGATTTGTTGAGATGGAAGCAATTGAATTAAAGCTTGACTCAGAGTCAGAAATGATTCTTCTTCGTGTCAAAGAAGGTTTTTGGTTTTCCTGAGTCGGATGAGCACAAATAGCCTTGTTTGAGGCAAGTTCATGCTTGGACTTTTTGTGGCCCTCGTTATGTTTAAATAGACTCAGTCTCGGGGGCGTGGATAGGTTCCTTATAAACGCTTTGGTATTGGAGGAATTCGCTGATTTAGAGTTCTTTGAAGTCTTTGTTGTTTTTCCACTTGCTTTTTTTCCGACTGTTTTGGTAGCGACTATAGGTTGGATAGTTGAGGTTGTTTTTGCTGGGGCAGTGAAGATGCTGAAAGAGGAAAAATGACTCCTGGGCAAAGCAAGTTGTGATTGAATGTTATCCTGGTGAGATTCAATGCTGACGTCTTTTGTACATTTATCGTTCGGTTGGCTTCCGTGACCACCAGAGCAGTTTTCCTTTTCAGTGGTGGGTTCGACGTCCAGACAAGTGTGCGGAGACTTCTTTCCATCTAATGTGGTTGAATTATTGATGTTTTGTCAACAGTCCACTTCGTCAATTTGTGTCACGTTGTCAACAACCATTGAGTTTGTAATAGGTGATGTTGTGCATCCGACAGATCGTATGTTGGAAGTTTTCATGACAGACTGCTTGGTGCATGAACCATCATACTCATGAGTCATATAGCATTGGCATTTTTGTGTTGACGTCAAGGCTTCTATCAGGCCATCGACTAGTTTCTCCTGTTGACAACTATTTCGGAGCGTCAAGATGTATTGCCTTTGTTGCCACGCTACAGTTCGCTCAGCCTCTGCCTGAATTTTGTCTTTTAAATACATGTTGGACTATTCAACTTCGTCCATTTTCTGGATTAAGTTCACTAGAAGTGCGCCATGGTCCTGAATCCGTTCGCTTAGAGCTTCATAGAGTTTAACGAAGGGGATCATCGTCAGAGAAGATGCCGCTAGAACATTATTGTGAATTTGCATCGCCGCAGCCGACGAGATGCTGGCTTTTGCTGGTGTTTGCTCATTGTTCTCTGCGCCACTTGTCGAAAGACACGATGAGTCTTTAGATTGAGCATGCGCTTCGGTTGTCGGGTTGACTTTTTGTGCCGACTCGAGGCCATTAATACTTTTGCTTTTTCTTCTGGGCGCCATCGGGGTGCTTGTAGTTGGCTTGTCAAGCTCAAGCATTGAAGACGGCAAGGTACCCTTTGAAGGGTGCCTTATTGCCGTGTTCATGTTAGCATTTCCTTTGTCCAGGCATGATGACTTGGGTGGGCCCTGTAATGTCGGAGCTGGATGTTGCTGCATTGAATTTTGATGTTTGTCCTGAACAGGGGGAATGGACAGTCCATGATTAATGTCACGGACATAAGGATTGCCATTCTCCCGCAGATTACAGTTGGTTAAGGGCCGAGATGAAGTACTTACAGCTGGCCGCAAGCAGCCCTGGAGGTTTTTTTCCTGTGGTATGTCAACAGGCTTGCAGCACGTAGTTATTTCATTTATTTCATTAGAAAGCAATATTGATGATTTAGAAATTTGGCTTGCAGCTTTGTCGAGATGCTTTCTATTGGGCGTCGGATGGTAACGTAACACCTTTCCTCCAGAAGGGGCCACCCCGTACGGGTGGCATGAAATTGAATCCGATGCAGATTTTTCGTTATAGCATTTGACAAGTCACGGGCGAAGTCTTGAGGACATCCCGCTCGACAGGATGTTTCCTCCATCGACTCTAAGTCGCTGTTGTAGGCAGCCTGGCTGCCTAAAATGGTTGCATTTTCTGTGGCCGCAATGTGTTAAACGTTTTGGTCACCAGCTGGGAATTGTTCCTGCTCAGTGCTCATACCCAGTTTGTTGAATGCTATCTACGCAATTCTGGCTTTCCTGGCTTGTCTGGTTTGCTTGTTCATGGTCATTGGAGGCAGATACAACATGTGAGGCCGCCATCAGATCGGCGTCCGTGATCTCGAATGGTGAAAAAAAGTCTCCGGAGATACAGGGCTAGAGATTTTCTCATGTGAATCACATATCGACTGTGATATTGGTTCTAAGTTGTTTAGTGATTACAAGGTGATTTGTGGAGGTGCGGTCTCATAGTGCAAATCGGGGTGCACCATCTCGGGAACAGTAGATTCTTCATTACCGTTTGTATCAGGTGATGAGACATTGATATTGAGCGCGGGATCCGCTAGGACAGCATCGTCTACAGGGCCGTTGTGTTCGGTGAGGGAAGGCAAAACAACGGTGGTTGTAGCCACGCTCGAACCGACAGGGCACAAAATAATCACGTCAACCACATCAGAGACGTTGATCGTTTCCACTCTGGATTCCATCTCGCTTGTAGAATCAAGTGTCGGCAAGGTAACAATTAGTTTACTTACCTTGCCGTCCAGCGTTGTATCCTTATTCAAAGCGGTCCATGGATTCAGCATGCAGCGCTGCTGTAGAGTTTTGTGGCGAGTCTGGGGATCTGATTTCTTGTTCGTGGGGTCCGTCATGGGTCGGACTGGGGCAGACCTGGAACTCGTTGCCGAACTCCGCTCCGCGCCCCCGTCACTTTAAGTAGAAAACACAAACGTAGGACTCCAACAGCAGACACGTTTTGCAGCTCCTCTAGAGAAAACACAGTGAGACTGGGAACTCGTTGCCGAACTCTGCAACATCATTATTTCCTGCACCATTACCACCTGTGAGAAACCTGGGGTATTCTCACATCTACTCCCCTTCGGTCCTCTTCTCCGGTGGCCGGGGAAAGGCCATTGCTTTTGGAATCGGACCCTGGGGGTGGAGAAGTGAGGGAGGATCACCTGGGTGGAGGGTTCTTGGGTATAAGAGGTCCTCAGGTGACACACAGTATTTCCATTTCAGGGAGAATCCTCTATCCCAGAGGCAGTTATGGGGTATTGCTATCCGTGTCCCACTGACCAAGTAAACACTAGGAGATATCTCAAATCTAGAAGCACCAGAAAGAGGGTGAAGAAGAGAAGGGTTAAGGGTGAGATAAGAGAGACATAGGATCCCTTTTCCCTATTGAAAACCAACCTAACCCTCCCCTAGTCTTCATAGGCTATTGTAAAACATCTCCCCTCATTTTCCCACATTCAACCTATGACAGTACTGGGACGAGGAAGAGGCGACTAAGAGTAGTGAACACTGGTGACTAATTTCACCACTCTGGTAGTGGGAAAAGGAAGATGCCTGCAGAGTACTATGGTCAGGCATGTCCCTCTAATTATAGTCAGGCAATCCCAATTGAGATCCCACACCTACAACCTGTCAAGTGGTTGAAAGTGTATAAGAAGAGATGCAAAGAGCAGCATAGTGATTCGCAGGGAGGCCTGTGTGGGAGAGGCCAGCAGGGGACCCTGCATCAGAAGAGGAAGCTGTGGTTGGTGCTGCAGGGAGCCAGGATGCCGGCAGACTATCCCAAAGACCTCTGGAGCCCAGGACAAGTTGGGCCAGTAATGTTACAAAGGTGGGGAAGCCTCTGAGGTCGAGAAGCCGTAGCTGCGGGCAAAGGAAAGTGAAAGCAGACCACCGCCAGCGTCCGCAGAAGAGAAGCAGAGCTGCTGGCGAACACAGAGAAGCATCGAAGGTGCGAGCGGGGCTCACAGAGAAAGGCAAGCCAGCAGACTGAGCAGAGTAGGA
Organism: Ambystoma mexicanum; assembly: GCF_040938575.1. NCBI lineage: Eukaryota > Metazoa > Chordata > Amphibia > Caudata > Ambystomatidae > Ambystoma > Ambystoma mexicanum. The sequence goes on along the minus strand of NC_090924.1, from coordinate 877,553,090 downwards.
CCATTTCAGCTGCTGAAAGGACAGTCAGAGACCAGTGAACGAAAGGGAACATTACTCAAGACCTGGGCGCTCCGAGGGGGCTGTGTGTATGCAAGACGAATGCTGAATGAACCAAAAAACATGCACAGAATGAAACAAACCCAAAGCCATGGGTTGAATGGAAATGAAATGGTGAATTAAATGATAGTGAATATTGAATGCCAAACTGAATGGAAACTTTATTGGCAAAACTACGAGCTGATGAAAGGGAAATTACCCATTTGAAAAGCAATCTACGAAATGAGAAACCAAGTGTGAAAGTTTGCAAAAGAGCATAGCAGAAAGGTGGGGAAGAAATAAAAACCCAAAGAAGTGAACTCTGTATATGAAAACAGTATGGCAAGGCCAAAGACTGTCAAAAGGAGATGTGACACATTGAGGCAAAGCCAAGAGGCTAACCAGGGAAAGCCAAGTGAGTGTGAACCTTCATATAAACCCAAGAGGCCAACAAGGAGAAGTTCAATAAGTGTGAACCTTTACACAGGAGCAGATATATGAAAACCTGTGTGGGCGGAAGAGCCTAGGGTTCCTGGTTGTGCGACCTGTAATGGGTGGACCGTGTGGTCCAACAACTGCGCCTAGAGCAGGGAACCCTCAACTGTGAAAACCAAAGGCATTGTTTAAGTAAACTAAGGAGTAATATAATTGGACTGTTAATTCAAGCAAGAAGAAGGGTGAAGCTGGCCAGGAGTTGTGTTGAACACTGAGAGATCAGGAATAAATATAAGATGGCAAGTTGAAGTCCTGGGGAAGGGCATCCTGAGACTTGATGAGCTGTGATGTTTCGAGGACAGGTACCTCAAAACCCTTTTCCTTTTGAACTGTGTACCTCATTCCCTCTCCAACAGCTTCTCAGAAATCTGAACTTCAGTCCTTTTTTAGTGACTACACTCTCCACTGTATCCACAACCTACCCACCCACACAGGGGGTAACTCTTTGGATCTCTTATTCATATCCACCTCTTTCTCATCCACTAATAGTCACACCATCCATATCTGATCACTCAATTGTTTCCACCACCATCTCCTTTCCACCTTCTTACCTTTCCTCACCACTTGATGTACCTATATTTAAAAGGAATTTAAAACCTTCTGCCATTTCCCTCCTTTCTCTCAGACCTACAGTTCTCTACTCCTTCACACTTGATGCCTCTTCCACCAACACAGCCTTCTCCAACTTCCAATCCCTACTATACGACTCATTCTTCTCTCACTTCCCTCTGCTTACTTTCACCCCTCCGCATCCTCATCCATGGGTCACCCCATTCATACGCTCTATCCGCTGTGATGAATCCTACAGACTCTTCACTAAACGCCTGCCTAAATTCTCCTCCCAGGTGGCCAGGGATTCTGACCGTTTGGGTGGTGTTCTGCGGGAGGATCACCTGGGAGGAGAAAGGGCCCAGGGGAATAAAAGGACTCCTTGGGGCGAGAGGTGGTATTAGTCTTACTCTAAGGAGGACATCTCCTCAATAGCAAAGTATGTAATGGCAAACACCTGGTTCTCCACTGAACTCAAAGAACTCCGCTCACAGAAAAGAAAAGCTCTAAACTCCTGGCAGAAATCGCCTTCCCCAGCCACCCTATCCTCCTACAAAAAAATCACTGCCCAATACAAAAAAGCCATAATCACAGCTAAATCAGTCTCTTATAATGATAGAATTGCTAATGCAAGCTCCGAATCCAAAGAACTCTTCGCCATTTTCAACGAACTCACCACACCGGCCACCAAATCACAAGACATTGTTAAAGACCAAATCTGGTGCAATTCCATACAATCTGCCTTGTTAAATAAAATTGAACTCCTACAAACAAAAATTAAGGAGCACCACAAAAACCTATCACTGCACCTCAAATCTCACACCACCACGAGCCACATGCCCACCCCTAGCTCGGGAACCACATCCACCAAAGCCCCCACTACCCCGTTCAAATTCAGGGAAGTCACAGAACACGAAGTTATTGAGATAATGAACAAGATCAAACCATCCAATTGTAAAGGAGACCCCTGCCCCGCCAGCCTGATCAAAGACTGCACTGAAACACTCGCCCCTTTCCTTAAATCATTCATCAATGCCTCTTTCAAAGCCAACACTGTCCCTGACAGTCTAAAAGAAGCCTGGGTGCGCCCGCTTCTAAAAAAAACCACCCTCGACCCTGAAGTAGCTACCAACTACAGGCCCATCACCACTGTGCCTTTCCTGCTCAAGATTCTGGATAAAATGGCCTACACACAAATCCAGGATTATCTCGAAACCAACCATATCCTAGGAAAAAGACAGTCAGGCTTCCGACCAGGTCACGGAACAGAGTCAGCCCTACTTGATCTGAAAATACAGCTTGCAGACACTATGGATAAAGGCAAACCGGCACTCCTTCTCCTACTGGATCTATCTGCCGCCTTTGACCTTGTCAACCACGATATCCTAGGCATGCACCTAAAAAATGAAGCACACTTCTCCCCGGAAGCCATTGCATGGGTTGCCTCATTCCTAAATGGCAGACTCATGAAAGTCTTCTCAGACACTGCCTCGGCAACCCCTACCACCATCCACTGCGGCGTCCCACAAGGCTCCTGCACCGCCCCCACTCTCTACAATATATTCACCCTTCCTCTCTTCAAGGACCTCGACTGTCGTAACATAGCGTACACCAACTACGCAGACGATACGCAGGTACTACTCCCTCTAACTGGGACCTACGAAGAAGATGCTACTGCATTAACCAAAATCTACACAGCCATCCAAACCTGGATGGCGGCCAACGGCCTCTGCCTAAACGGGGACAAAACCGAAATCCTCATAGTAGGGACCAATGAAATTCTCAACAAACTCCCCCCCCAATACAAATCCTTCAACATTGACAACTCCACCATCTCAGTCTCCAAGTCTGTTAAAACCTTAGGCGTTCACCTAGATGCCTCACTATCTATGTCTCGCCAAGTCAACGCCATTGCCTCTTCCTCAGCACTTACCACCAAGATGATAAATGCTGTCAAGCCGTTTCTCTCCGCCAAAAACTGCCTGTCCATCGCCAGAGCCACTATAGGTACAAAACTAGACTACTGCAATGCACTGTTCCTAGGCACCTCCGCCCACAACCTAAAAAAACTCCAAATCACGCAAAACAATGCGCTCCGGGCAGCACTGTCCATTCCAAAAAGAGAACACATCTCGCAAGCAAGGAGAGATGCCCACTGGCTACCTGTGAAGGAACGCATACTGTTCAAAGCCATGACCATCACACACAGATGCCTATCCCTGGATGCCCCACCCTATCTCGCAGAAAGAATCACACCGAAAGCCTCCATCAGACCCACCAGAGCTCACCGCACCAACATGATTGATGTCCCCACGTTTCAAAGATCCAGGGCGGGAGGAACCAGCTTCCAACACCTCGCACCAAAAAACTGGAACTCCCTACCTACCTCACTAAGGAACGAAAAATCATACCATACCTTCCGTAAAAACCTCAAAACCCTCCTATTCCGCTAAAGTCTGCCACATTCACTCTCATGCTTGCATTGTATCCACAGCATAGCATAACCTTTAAGTTCAATGTTTATTACCAATGTGAAATGTACTATGTAACTCGGTGACATCTGTAAACACATTCCTATGCTTGTGTTCATGACTAAGTCTGCTGTAACAGCGCCACGATGCCCCAGGGCAGTTCTGTGCGCTTTATAAATGCAAATAAATAAAAATAAAATAAATAAATGTTGTCATAACAATCTTACTGTTCCACAAGTTAAACATCTTAATGTGGGTAAAAGCACTCGGACACCGTTAGGCACTGAGAGAAATAAAAACACATGTAAAACCCTGGAGACTTCTAAAGCTATTAGCTCCCCTAACTCCCAAAGGTACAGTGAAAAAGTCTGTGAATAATAACAATTCAAGCTCTAAAAAACTTTATTCCTCTATACAATCCATTCTTATGATTGATCCTTATGATATTCCTTTAAAAAATAGTCTGGGGAACAGAAATGTGTTTGAAACCAAAATCCAAATTGGAGAAACAAACTTTTTCATTAGGGACTTCAAGTCCCATGATTCCCGAAGTACTGGGTCAAAGAAGAAGGCTACATTAATTACTGAGCAGTGTAAGCAGCCGAAGCAGAACCTGGAGAAGGGAGAAGATGCTGGGACCACTGTGAAGCAGAGAACAGTAGCTGGTCCTGAAAGGGTCTTTTCTTCCAGGAGTCTTACTTGCAGAGGCTGCAGAGCGGGAAGCTAAAGTATAGAAAGATTTCTTCCCCAAGAGGCTGTCCCTGGTGGCTGGCGAGCACCAGTATGCCTCCGGAGCAAAGAGAGCTCCGTTTACAAGTGGCGCGGGCAGCAGCAGTCAAAAGGAACAGATTGGTTAATACTCAGGGCGTGGCAAGCGGCATGCAGTGCAGCTGCTGGACCCATGAGCTCCTGCTGTTGGAGGCTGTATGTACCCCCGTACTGGTCCCTTCCCCCCCCCCAGATGTGGGGAATGTGTGTATGAAGTAGCCCGACACCCATGCCCGATGCAGACTCGTGGCCAGAATACCCAGGGACCGTATGGCCAACATGGCAGTCTACTTTGCTCAGTGAAGAACGGAGAAGACACCTCAGTTGCTGTGGTGGCCATGTCGCTGTGGGTCCTGGCAGAGAGGGAGCAGAGTGGCCGCAGGGGATCCCTATGGGTACACTGGCAGATGCGATGTGGTGACGGAGTAGGAGAGGAGAGGGAGCCGGTAGCCCCAGAGAGGCCTGTGCCGGGAGAGGTGGGCTTCCCAGGCTGCCATGCCGGCTCCAAACTCGTAGCAGCTCTGATGGCCCGGGACAGAAGGTGGGCTCTGAAGGAGCTGGCCCCGGCAGACATTTCATCGATACTCCCCGGCACTGCGGTACGCATGGAGCAGCCATCAATGGGGGCCGGAACTGTGGGCTATTTGCAAGCCCAAAACCTAAAGCGGTGGGGGCCGGACATCGCTGGGACCACACGGGAATCCCGCTGCCCAGAAGGAGAGAAGGGGCACCAGCTTGCAATAGGGTGAGCCCAGAAAAGGAGGCACTGGCTCATAGTCTGCATACAGGAGGGAATTAATGGAGCATTGCAGCATTTATTTTGGGGATACCAGAAGAAGTGGGGCCTAATAACCTTCCCACTAGCCAGGGTATATTTGCACCCATTCATGAGGCTGTATATTGGTGCCGCCAGAGGTAGAATAAATAAGACTCCTCAGGAGGTGAAGAGGTCTGAAAGACTGGAGGCTAGCAATCTGAGTGGTGGAAGTATGGAGGGGCCTGCACTACAAAGGAGAATAAGCAGGACAAGGACCTGTTGGTGGATCCTGACCAGAGCTCTGGTGTCTACCTGGGTTAACATCTCTCTATGCAAGAGAGTCCTGCTGTTTTTCGTGGACCAGGAGGCAATGGCATCAGATTCAGGAAAATCCAAGGTGCCCACATCTGGAAACATTAAGCAGATGCTGGCGATGCAGGAGGCGTCTTACCAAGAAACCACAGATGCAGACAAGCGCCCAGAACCACGCACTGGCGTCCCCACTCGCTGTAGGGTAGGATTCCTCTATACTGATGACACTGAGGGCAGACATTAAGGCCATACTAACAGACCTGAAACTCGAGCAAGAAATCAAGGGGAGCGTGGACAAGCTGACGGGTGCAGTTGTGGATCTTCAGTCCCAGGTCGCGGGGGCTGAGCCGAGGCTCGAGGAGCTGGAAGGCCTATCGACGGAGCAGACCCACGACCAAGCTGTGCTATCTGAAAGGATGGATGCTCTGGAGCGACAGCTAGAGGCGGTAGCGGTCAAACAGGAAGATCCAGAAAATAGCTCTAGGCGTAATAATATCTGCATTAGAGGGATTCCTAAAATGATACATGCCGATGTCATAGCCCTGCTCAGCTCAATACTGCAACTGCCAGAAGCCAACAACCTGATCGTTACGCATGGGGTCTATACAGCATTCCAAATCAAGAATGGTCTGTGCCCAGATGTTCTCACGAGGGTGCATTTTTACACCCAGAAAGAGCGGGTGATGCGAGAAGCTCAGAAGGCAAGAGCAGTCTAATTTAGGGGATCCGATCTGGTTTTGTTCCAAAACCTCTCCCAGGCAACCCTCTATAGGCGCAAGAAGACAAATGTGGTCACTGCATAGCTATGGGACAATAACATCCCCTATAGAGGGGGGTTTCCTTGTCAGTTGCTATTTGAAGTGAATGGGAAAAAATACTTGACGGAGGAGGTGGTATCACTGCCCAAAGGAAAGGAGACTCGTGAGCCGGAGGACTGCGAGAACCAGTCAGGTTCCCTTCAGGAGCAGGAAAGGAAGTGTACCAAACTTCACACACCTCCCGGCCAAAAAAGAAATCTAAAACACCTAGATCGACAACATGATACACAATGGAGATCGGCATCTCAGACTACGGCCTCGCAGATTAGCGGCCTGGACGGAGAGCCACCACGAAGAGACAGCAGAATTCTGGGAAATGGTGGGGGGAGGGGGTCCTCTGGGCTCACATTTGCACTGGAGGTAGCATGGCATGGGGGGGGACTCTGGGTGGTTGTGGGGGTGAATCATAATGTAGGGAAGTGAGCAGGGTGACCTCGACACATGGGAACTGTCCCCTGGTTGGAGGCTATTGGTATTCGGTTTAGTTCTACCCCTAGAGGGTTGTTGTTTTTAGGTAGGGTCTACGCCATGGTTGGTATACCTGCACAGGGGTTCACCAGTCCCTGGGTGGGAGCGACATGCTGGGGATGGGCGGGTGGGATGGGGAGAACACCTGCGGATATCCCATCAGCGAATACAGCTCACCATAATCTTCTAGGATGACAGCAATGCTGCGGGTAGGAACATGGAACGTGCGTGTTCTCAACTCCCCCATGAAACGCAAGCTGGTCAGAGGCCGGTTGCGGTATCTGTGGTGGGACATCACAATTCTTCAAGAGACACACTTGTTGCCACAGGACGAGAAACTAATCAAATGCAAGAGGTTTCCCTGATGCTACTTCAGCAGTGCAAGAGTGAAAAGGAAAGGCATGCACATTCTGCTGGCTGGGGGTGTCTTAACGGACCCAGAGGGAAGGTATTTGGCCCTACGGGGCTCTTCGGAAGGTTTCCGGCTAACGTTAGTGGGGCCACGCTGCCCAAATGAGAACCAGGGCCAATATCTTCGGGACATGGTCCCAATCATTCTGCGATTCACGGAGGGTGACTCAGTTATAGGAGGGAATTTTAATTGCGTTACCAACCCTTACGTAAACAAGTCGTCCCTCCCTCACAGGAAAATCTCCGGATCTATAAAGCCAACACAACCATGCTGATGGATTTAGACGTGGTGGAGCCGTTGCGGTTCGACCATCAAGGGGAACGCGACTATACATTTTACTCCTCGGTCCACAGATTCTTTTTCTATATTAGAACTCATCCTAACGTGCCTACTCTAGTGGCGAGCACCACCTGCATAGAAATTGAACCAACGGTTCACACAGACCATCCCCCAGTTACACTCACCCTGGCAGGTTTGATGCTCCCACCTGCTGAGTGAGTGTCTTGGCAATTGAATGGGGCAGCTCTACGAGATCCGGTGTTGAGGAGAGAAATGGGGGAAGTGATAGAGCTGAACCTCAGAGAGAACGACCAGGGGGAACTTGATCAAGGGTTGGTGTGGGATGCAGGGAAGGCGGTGTTCCAATGTGCGCTAATTGGGAGGACTGCAGCCTTAATTCGAGTATCGGCCCATACACGGGAAACACTTGAGGCTGAGCCGAAAACCAGAGAGAGGGAACAAACGGAAAAATGCACTACCATAACTGGAGGCAGTGCAGGCGGGAGCAGCGGCACAAGCCCTTTTGCACGCTGAGCAATATTATTACTACAGAGGTGATAAGGTGAATAAGCTGTTGGTAGCCAAATAGAAAGGTGCGCAACAGCATCAAAGTCTTGCAAGATCAGGAGGGGAGGCGATGTTGGGACGAACAAGAGAAATTCCAAATAGTCCAAAGCTTTTACACAACATTTCTGGGAGCAGAGCTAGATATGACAGGGGATGTACTGAACTTTATAGACTCTGCACAACTGCCCCACCTGTCGGGAACAAACAGACACATGTTAGAGGGTCCCATAACGGCTCAACAAGTGGAAACGTTCATCAGAAATCACCCAAGCAACAAGACTCTGGGACCTGACTGGTTTCCCAACACCTTTTATAAAGCTTTTAGATCTCAGCTGGTCCCCCTGTTGACTAAGCTTTTTAATTCCTTCAGAGAAAGTCGGTGGGTCTCAGGCATGATGGGGGAATCAAGAACATCACTCATCTTGAAACTGGGGAAGGACCCTGAGGACTGCAACTCATACAGGCCGATTGTGTGGCTCAAATGTGACGCAAAGACATCTGCCAAAATACTGGCTAACAGGCTCTCTATGATCCTGCCGGCCTTAATCAACAGAGACCAAAAAGCTTTTATTAGAGGTAGGTCGGCATTTGACAATATCTGGTGTCCGCTAAATCTAATTGAGTTGGGGGCTGGTACGCGACAGGAGTCGGTGGTATTGTCACTAGACACAAACAAAGCCTTTGACAGTCTGGCATGGCCTTACCTGCAGGAAATATTGAAAGCTTATGGCTTTGGTCCTTGTTTTTGCAGAATGATGCAAGCCAACTTTATGGACCCCTCCACCCGGTTAAAGGAAAATAAATCCCATACAGGGCCGATTAAAATCATATGGGGAACTAGACGGGGGTACCCCCTTTCGCCATTACTGTTTGCGCTTGCTATGGAGCCCCAGGCCCAACTGATAAGGGGGATGGTGATATCACTGGTTTCTCCTTGGTGCGAACACAGCATAGGATTGGGCTATATGTGGATGATGTGGTACTATTTCTGGCTGACCCTGAATGTTCTGTTCCCCGAGCCTTGGCCGTAATCGAACAGTTTGGCAATTACTCCGGTTTCACTATCAATTATGGAAAATCTGTGGCCATGGGAATTGGGGACTCAGAAGACCGATCGCACAGTGTCTGTCCCTCCCTGTCTCTCAAATGGCTTGCGGATAACATTAAGTAGTTGGGGGGGGGGGGGTTTATTTGACCCCGAAGACCGATATGCTGTACAAAGCAAACTACCCGGTCCTGTTTAAGGAATGTAAGAAGGACCTTGGAGGATGGGAGCATCAGCAGATTTCTTGGCTACGCAGAATAGCGAGAGTGAAGATGTCCATCATTCCAAGGTTGGTGTTCGCTTTACATGCCCTCCCGTTAGAATACCCACAAAACCAGTTTCCCAGTTGCAGGGGAAGATCCTGAAGCTTATTTGGGCAGGGGGAAAAGCCCAGAGTGAGCGGGAGAGTCTTAATGCAATCTCCCTGGCAAGGGGAACTGGGGTACCATCTCTGAAAATATAGCCCAGGTAAGCCCCTATTTAACTGGGGAGGTGTCAGCAGGAAACAGTGGGTGAAGCTGGAGCAGGAGGCTGTGTCAATCACACTGGATGGCATGCAATGCCTTACACCGAAGGTGCGGAAAGATGGAGGCAAACTCCTTCACACTACCAAAGCCTTGTTAGCGTATTGGGACATGGGAGGGCGTATTCTGAAGATCCTGGTGGGATTGGGCCCTCAGACGCCATTGCTCAATAAACCAGAATTTAGCCCTGGGATTAGAGGTTGGGAATTTGCAGCCTGGGAGATTGGGCCATATGTTTATAAGTACAGAGCCGCTGACCTTTGAGGCCTGCTAAGCGAAATTTGCTGTAGATGAGGGGAAAGTACCAATATGCTCTGCTCAGGCACTGGATTACTAACAGGGAAGTTGGACAGAAGGTGGAGCAGGGATCCCATAGGACTGGAGCTCACACTAGTGAAAGGCCTTGCCAGCAGACGCACAGCCTGCTGTTACAGATTGCTGGACCCCCCTGACAACTCCGATGCACTACCCTATATGCAGACTTGGGAGGGGGAGTTGGGAGTAGACATTCCAGTGGACTCCTGGACCCGTATTTGGGAGAGAACTCATAAGGCATCCCGGTGCACAGGCTTAAAGGAATGCGGCTATAAGATTTTGTGCAGATAGTACATGTCCCCATGTAGACTACATGCAATTAACCCCAGAATCACTTGTCATTGTTGGAGGATATGGGGAGCAGGGAACATTGGGGCATATGTGGTGGTCCTGTCCTCTCACAGATATGCTGGAAGGAGGTCCTATCACACATAAAGGACCTCATTGGGGTGGTGTAACGCTCACCTGATTCCCACGGAGGCGCAGGTCTGGCTTCGAGTGCTGATGCTTCTTCAATGGTGAAGCGCAGGACTCTGAAGATGGACAGGAAGGGCCCTCTACTCTGGCTTCTTCGGCTCGCAGGAATATTCCCCTGTGCGTGAAAAGGGAGTATTACCTACTGACTGAGTTATGCTCAAGCCTCCCACTCTCTTCCAACCCTCCACGATACCCTTCCACGATTCCCCGTGAAGTCTCACCTTAGGGTCTGAAAGGACAAGCTCTCCATCCTGCTTCTGACGCAGGGGCGCGTTGAACCCAGTTACTTCACTGGATTGAGGTTGGATGGGAGTTCAGGTAAGCTTGATTATACTGGTAAGGCGCTGTAAAAGTTCTGTTGCAAGTTCAAAAGTTCAAGCTTTAAATAATAATGTTCATTGTCTTTTTTCAGGTGATGAATGAAGATTCCTTTGGAGACTTCTTGCAACAAAGCGCTGATGTTGATGTCTTTTCCCCATAGGGGCCGGGGTTCGGAATGCCGGAGATATGGCGCCGACCCGAAGTGAAACGTGCAGTTCCAGTAAAGATCTGGTAAGTCCTAGATGAGCGCTCAGGTAATGTTTTTGCATTCGCTCATCTAATGTCTTTGTCTTTTTTCCCCATAGGGGCCGGGGTCCTGCTTGGAAGCAGCAAGACCCAAAATGAAATGGGAATGACCCAACAGGTAAGTCTTAGAAGGAAACTGAGCTTTTCCTATTCCCTTCCTTCTCTCACCTCTTGTTCTTGTCTTTTTCTCTAGGCTCTGGGAAGTGGCTGTGTATCCGGATGATCGCTGCTGAAGATGGAGGAACCCAGGAAAGGTGAGTGAAATGCAGCGCTGCAGCGATCGTAACGAAATGCTTTTAAAAATGATGTCTTCCCTTTCAGGATCGTCGGTGATGTCTCCGTGGTGCAGATTAGCTGGTAGGTCTCTTGTCTCCCTTTGCAGGTGACCCAGGATGCTGACAGGCGTGGCTGAAGTCCAGCTGCAGGAGCTGACACGGTGAGCGTCCAGCTGCGAGGAGCAGAACAACGCGAAGCGTGAGTTGCTGATCGGGTGTGGTTTAAATAGCTTTGGAAGAAGTTCCAAGTGTGTATCCTTCCTCCGATCAGGTATGTATCCTTCCCCGACCACACCCGGGTGGAAAGTAGTCCCACAGGTAAAGTAGTTCCTATTCAGGAAAATTCTTGAAAATGTGGGGAGCCTTTTTTATAGGGTACCTCCTCAATTGGACCTCAGCGCCCTTTTTGATAATAGTTTATTGTTCACCAATTACGGTCGCATGCCTAGGTAACAACGGAGTCTTCCTGGCCCCCTTGCTCCGTTCGAAAATGTATATAAGGGTTGTGTTACTCTTACTAATATCATGCGCCCTTGTCGTATCGTTGTAAGAAAAGATAAATCAATGCTTCTTATACTCCAAGTTAAGTCATTGATTTTTTATTACTCCTTTGGTTCCTTAGAAAAATGCCCTATATGATTACACGTGTTTCGACATTCTATGTCTTTTTCAAATCAGGGCTAGTTAAACATTACATAACAAAAATTACCATTTTAATAAATCCAAAAATGCACCCAATCAAAAATTAAACAACATTGATGAATGGCCATTTTGAGGGAGGGGGTAGGGTGGGATTGTTAGGAATGAGAAAAACGTTTTTCAAAATGGAGAAACAGAAATATTTGACAAAACACAATGAGAAAGAAAATTATTGTTAGAAATTGATTGATAAAAGATCGCTTCATAATTGTTTTATGTGTTCATCATTGAGTGTGTCGCTCACTCTTATTTCTTACCTAATCTGTTTCGTTCAAAATTCATAAGTTGAATGCTTAATTTCAATGGTCATGGGTTAAATCCCTAAAACATAAACATCATAAGGCTCATTAGTGAGTTTATTTGCCCCGCGTTATGTCAAATCACTTCAAATACTCAATGGGACTGTTATTTTCTTGGCGGAGAGCGTGAGTATCAGTGCCATTAACCATGTTTAACTGTGTTGATCATTGCAATGCCTCTTGGCATCTCTCACTATTATAACTAGATCCAAAGAGTAATGCCACGTGGTCGCCACGTGTAGTTGGACCGTATAAACAGGACCCCCATTTCAGAGCCCCCTCAGCACGCTTACCTGCTCCTTGCGAGCGTATTCCGTTTCTAAAAGTCCCCGTGCATTCTGCATCTAGGTACTGATATTATTGTCAGCTTACTAACGGTACCGCTTAGTCCTACTACTATGTTTATTACTTTCGTCCTAATTCTTGCACAATACGATCAAAATGTCAATTGTTGTTTTGACGCAAGTTAAAATACTTCTTTTATATATATCAATTATGATTTACTAATCCAGGACGGAGTTTTAAACAAAAAAATTTTTTCTCGATAATTTACCAATAAATCACATTTCTTGATAGTCCCTGGTCCAGCACTGATTTAAATTTATCAATAAGGTAATTTTGTCTCTAAGGTGCAATATAAATAACTAGGCTATAGTCAAAAACTGTTCCGATCGTGTCCCTGACAGTCCTTTTTCTATTTTTAAACCCGCGGCCATATTTTGGGAAAATTTCAATTTTGACTTATGGAGATCACGTTCTCCTTGTTTGTTACACTTATCATTACATTGGTTTAGGTCCCTAATCATCGATGGCTTATTCTAAGTTAGTTATGTATGTAAGAATTTGCTTTATATGTACCTTTGTACATAGAAAACTGATTCCGGAAAGCTATGTTTTTAGACAGAGCTGTCCCAATTTCTTAACATGCCATTCCAGCATTGCCCTCTGTTGTTAATTGAAGTTTCTGAACCTGGTGTATAAAATATTATTATATGCCTATTCGACCCTTTCCAAATGGTGTTACCCCGAAGAAAAAGATATAAATTATTATATACACATACAAAAGTACTGGAAACAACTATTTTTAAATCACGTTATGTTGAACTTGGTTAACCATTATTTTCTTTATTTAAAGAAAGGAGGACATCTCATGTTCTGAATTTAAGCCTCTTTCCACTGAACGAAATTTACAAATTAATTTTGCTTCCTCTTGCCTCAATTTAATTTCAAGGTTTCCTCCTCTTGGTCCCATAGTCACTTTTCTGAGTCCAATAAATTTTAGATGTTTCTTATCAATTAATTGATGTTTTTGTTGCCAATGTTGAGCTAAGGGTAAGTTGGTATCCTGGCTACCAATACTTGAGATGTGTTCCCTTATTCTTATCCTAAGTTCCCTAATAGTGCTCCCTATGTATATATCTTCACATTGACAAATAATAGCGTAAACCACAAACTTACTTCTGCAATTAATCTGATCAACAATTTTATGTGATATACCATATTTGTCCTTGAAAGTCACTATGTTATTTTGAGTATATTTGCACATTGTGCATGTTCCACATTTCCGAAATCCTGTTGTTGGTGGCGGAAGCCACGTCAATGAGGTTTCTTTCTCTTCTGGAAGGAGTGAAGGGCTTAAAATGTTTTTGATGGTTTTGGCCCGTCTGTACGTCAATGTGGGTGTGTCATTGATGTATTTCCGAACATTTTCATCTAGTTGCAGAAGATGCCAACTCTTCCTTAAAATCTTTCTCAATATTTTATTATTTGCACAGTAGTTCGTGATGAAGCTTATCTCTTGTCTATCATCTTGAGTAGTTTTTATTGTCTTTAAGGTGCTTGCTCTATCAATTTTGGAAGCCTTTTCTTTAGCTTGAGCTATGGTGTTGTTCCTGTATCCTCTTAATTGGAATCTCCTTGTGAGTAGTTTACACTCTTCTTCAAATTTCTCCTGTTCAGAACAATTCCTCCTCGCCCTAATGAATTCTCCTTTAGGTATATTTTTTATCACAGAGTTAGCATGACAACTGGTAGAGAATAAGGTGGAGTTTGCTTCAGTATTTTTCCTGAAAGTTTTGGTTTTGAGACGGTCGTCTTCTACATAAATGTTCAGGTCTAAAAAGTTGATTTCCTTAGTGCTGTCAGTTCCTGTAAATTCTATCCCCATAGTGTTCTTATTTGCTCTTTTTCTGAAGTCTTCCAGGGATCCCTCCTGCCCTTTCCAGATAATAAGTACATCATCTATGTACCGTGTCCAAAGTATAACATTAGCTTCATATTCTTTGTCCATGTAGATATGTTTATCTTCATACATCGCCATGGTTAAGTTGGCAAGGGCAGGTGCATATTTGATGCCCATTGCCACTCCTTGTGTTTGTTTGAAAAATTGGCCATTAAAGACGAATATGTTATTCTGTAATGTCAGTAGGAGCATTTCTTTCAACATATTTACTGCTTGATAGTTAGATGCAGTTTCCTTTGAAAATGTATAGTCTATGGTTTCTATTGCGGTATCATGTCTGATTGATGTATATAAGGACCGTACGTCCCAAGTTGCCAAACTATAGCCTTGTTGCCATTCTATCCCTGCTAATTTATTAATCGTTTCGGTTGTATCTCTCAGGTAAGATTTGGTTTTAGTGGCCAACGGTCTTAGAATATTGTCGATATACTGTGCCATATTCATGGTTACCCAACCTATTCCACTCAGGATGGGTCTTCCTTCTGGAATTCTGGTGTATTCTTTATGTATTTTGGGTAAAAAGTATATTGTTGGTAGTGTTGGTTGTTTCATTTCCAAAAAGAACTTTTCATCATCTGTAACTAATCCTTGTCTGTGCCAGGTTTTAATTGCATCTTGTATTTCCGTAAGTATCTCAAATTTAGGATTAGAGTTTAGTTTGGTGTAACAATTAGGTGTATTCAGATGTGTCATTGCCATCTCCACATAATCTTCTCTATTCATAACCACTATTTTCCCTCCTTTGTCGGCACCTATAATGACCAGATTATGATCTTTTTTAAGTCGGTGTAATGCTTGTCTTTCCATCTTTGTCAAATTATCAAATTGATATTTCAATTTAGATCTGTTTGAAATTTGGGCATCATTATAGTCATTTAAATCCTTTGTAACTGTTTTATAAAAAGTATCCACTAGGTTTTCTGGCATGAACTGTGGCGTGAACTTAGATTTAGGTTTAAATGCCCTAGTGGAAAGGGTGGTTTGTTGTATCTGGAGTTCATGTAATGTCTCATGAATCGGTCTTTCTTCCGTTTCTTGTAAAGATCTCAGTAAGTTTATATTGACCAGTTCTTCAATAGTTATCTCACTTTCCTGTATCCGTAATTCTTTAGGTTGATGCACCTTGATTTGTGTGTCAAAGTATTTTTTTAATTTCAACTTTCTCACAAATTTAAATAAATCTATGTGAACTTCTGCATTGTTGAAGTTTGTGGTTGGTGCAAATGTAAACCCTTTGTTGAGTAATGATGTCTCTTCTGGCTTAAGATAATGTTTGGATATATTTAACACCAGGTCTTTCACTTGTTCCTTTTCAGTGCTTCTCTGGCACTTGCTCTTGTTAATCTTCTGTAGTCTTCTGACCCCTCTGGGTTTCCTATGTCTATTGCTGCCACGTTTTCCCCTCCTCTTATAGGCGGTTGTATTTCGATTGCCTGTTGTGGTAATAAAAAACTAACTTGTTTTTGATTCCGGTAAGTAAGTCTATTTCCCTTCTTGTATCTTCTTATTTGGTTCAAAAAACCTTGTCCTTCTTGGATCTCTATAGTATTCGTTATGTCTTTTTCTTGGTCTCCTTCTGAATCTGCATCCGAACTACCTGGGGAAGTATTGGGTGTACTCCCTTTTGAGCTAGGTTTACTTAATTGTTTGTATTTGTCTTGGAAAGTGTAAACCTTATCATCTTCATAATCCCTATTGTCTCGAAAAAATTTTCTCATTTTTCTTAGCTTAATTTCATCTTGATATTCCTTCAAAATTTCAAACATTTTTTGGTAATTTTTCTCTTTAGTCGCTTCTGGTGCTTTCGCTTCTTGTATTTCCTTCTTAACTTCTTCAATTTGAATTGTTATCCGTTTATGCTCCCTAGAGGCATGTTCTGTTAGAAGCTCTAACATCATGTTGGAACTTTGATTCAGATTCCGTTCCCAAGATTCTGCTAGGTCCTTATCATCATCTTTTGTAAAGTCTGGGAAGATCAATATTCTTAATCCTCTCGGGATCTGTTTCTTCGTGATATAATTTTTTAGAGATTTGATTTCCCAAAATTTATCTACTTCTTTTTTTGATAGCCTCTCCAATTTCACAAATTTATACCTTAAGTCTTCTTTCTGTTTCGGTAGATTCGATGCAAATGCATGTGCGTTGCTGCCTTTTGGGGCAAATAAGTTTAAAGCATCCTCTTCTCTGTTTTCTAAATATTCTGCCATCCTTGGCTAATCTTTCTTGGATTTCTTTTTAGGGCTGCAAAGTCCCAAGTACCCTTACAGAAAAATTCTTGAAAATGTGGGGAGCCTTTTTTATAGGGTACCTCCTCAATTGGACCTCAGCGCCCTTTTTGATAATAGTTTATTGTTCACCAATTACGGTCGCATGCCTAGGTAACAACGGAGTCTTCCTGGCCCCCTTGCTCCGTTCGAAAATGTATATAAGGGTTGTGTTACTCTTACTAATATCATGCGCCCTTGTCGTATCGTTGTAAGAAAAGATAAATCAATGCTTCTTATACTCCAAGTTAAGTCATTGATTTTTTATTACTCCTTTGGTTCCTTAGAAAAATGCCCTATATGATTACACGTGTTTCGACATTCTATGTCAGGCCTCAAGAGGGCCTGGATGTGGCAGCATGGTCTGCATCAGGTAAGTGCACATTAAAACACTTGAACACATGTCTAGCTTTATGAGCCTGGCGCCTAAGGCGCCAGGACAGAGGTACAACATGAGCCTGGCGCCTAGGGCGCCAGGACTGAGTCCAAAGGGCCCCAGCTTGGGCCCGCTGGCACTCCCCTGGGGGAAATGATGCCTGCCTCTGGGGTTGCTGGGTCGGACCTGGCTCCTTGGAGGTAGGCATCATGACAGGTGGCCCTCTCTTGGGACCCGAGGGTGGTTATACTGGGGGATTTGGACATGGATGGCGGCTACTGCCTAAGGGGACGAACTGCACAAGTTATCACGCAGCTCTTGGTGGCTGCCCGAGTCACATTGGCCGCCTCCTCGAAGCAACCAGGGCGCGGGGTAGTGGCGCAATGTTGGGGAAGGGTCTGGACACTAGCCTCATTGGAGAAGATAACTGCCATACTTAATGATACATATCAAGCATTTTATGCGCATTGTGCAGTTCCTGGGATCCTGTGAGCATTTGACCCACAAACCGCAGATTTATAATAATAATAATAATTTTGCATTTATATAGCGCTATGAACCCTCAGGCATCTGAGCGCTGCTTATTACCCACGGTGTGTGCTCCTCGTTTATCGACCTCGGAAGGCTGAAAGGCTGAG
The DNA here is from genome assembly GCF_040938575.1 of Ambystoma mexicanum. Lineage (NCBI taxonomy): Eukaryota > Metazoa > Chordata > Amphibia > Caudata > Ambystomatidae > Ambystoma > Ambystoma mexicanum. The sequence continues at coordinate 877,535,437 of NC_090924.1, read as the reverse complement.
TTTGGCCCTGCCAGGATTCGAACCTGCATCGGCAGGCTCTGCACGGATGTCAAAGTGAGCGCTCTACTTGCTGTGCTATCTGACCGGCATTATCATTCTGTTTAATTGTTATGATTATGACCATATGATGTGAAATGTTGCTTCTGATGGACCTGGCGAGCTTGTTTGTTGTTTGACCGCACCTTTATTTTAGTTATGTTAAATCTGACAGTGTGTTATTGAAAAGTGCTAAATAAAGCTTGGTGAAAAAAAGAACAGATTTCTGGGTCGCGAGGAGCCATTGAAGCAGAATACCTGTGAGCAGTGAGGGAGCTGGACATGCATGCCTTACCTGGTCAGTTCACTGGCTGAAAGGGACATCGGAATGCTCTGAGGCCACTTGTGTGCTAGATACAGGGGTTTTCAGCATAGAATGAATGGAAGTAGTATTAAAGGCAATTTTGAATACAGAAACCTAAGAAAACATTTTTCAAAACCTAGTGACTGTGTTTTTAAGCATGCAAGTTTATGGAGAAGCCAATAACAAGAGGGAGCAATGTTTTTAAAACCTAATGCAGACAACCATCACACAAGCATACAGAAAGTAAAAGCAAGGCAATTGGAAAACCGATATTGCAGAGGGGACTACTGAGAATTCCAAAGGTTGTAAACCATATTGCTCTTATTAAAAGAAGGGTATAACTAAAGCTGGTACAAACCCACATTGCCAAAGCCAATGAAGAAGGAGAATAAAATCATATCTGTGCAGCAGTGTTTTGTTGTTAACACAGTGGGGAAACGAATGGCAAGAAGGCTGCCCTTCTGGAAAAGTTTGTACAGAAGGAGAGGAGCATAACTTGCAGAGGTTTTGGAAAGTACAAAAGAGCACCAATGTGAATGTTGCCTTCCCTGAAAAAATGTTGAAAGTTTGAATTTGTAAAGTGATGAACACTGCAAAGTTGGTGTTTAGACCCTGCTGATTTAGCTCATTCTACATTTAACACTCTGCATACTCTACCATCATCCTCTTCCAGTATTAGTGTGACTAATGTGGGAGATAGGCAAACTGCTATCTCTACTGATGAAGGCTAACCCCTCTACTGCCCCCATCAGACCCTCTTGCTCCTCAGCTAGTCAAGCCTATTGCCCCTTTAGTGGCCTCTCGCTTCACTGAACTCTTCAACCTTTCCTTCGACTTTGCTTGCTATCCCTCTTTTTTCAAAACAGCCACAGTCATCCCTCGTCTAAAAAAGAAAATGGCTGACCCAAACCGACTGTTTGCCCTGTGTCTCTCCTTCTGCACTACTCCTAGACATCCACAACTTTCGAGACCCCCTACAAGCAGGTTTCCGCTTGTGTCATTCAACGGAAACTGCTCTATTGAATGTGTCCAACTTCATCACCTCTGCTAAGCACTCCAACCTTTCCTCTATCCTAATTCTCGTTGACCGGTCTGTTGCCTTTGATACCTACCTTGCACCTCATCAATTCTGTCTCCTGGACCAACAACAGTCACTCCTCCAACTGTTGGTGTTCTACAAGGCTCTGTCTTGGGTCTGCTCCTCTTTACACTATAAACCTCTGCTCTTTGGGCCACTAATCTCCTCCTTCTGATTCTAATGCCAACTCTTTGTAGGCGACACACACATCTTCTCTTTTCCTGAACTCTCCTCTGATCTCTTTTAAAATGTCCAACTGTCTCTCTGCCATTAATTATTGGATGGCTTTGCACTCTCTGATGTTAAGCTCCACCAAAACAGAAGTGCTTGTCTTCCCTGGCAAAAGCGCTCTAATCTCTTCCTCTGCCTATCCAGGTCTCACCTGATACTCTCCCCTACTTTTCTTCAGCTAGAAACCTAAGTGCCATCATTGACCCTTCTCACACCTTCTCTACTTTCATCTCCAGAACTGGAACAGCGGCTCGCCTCAACCTCCTAAATATTAGGAAAATCGAGTGCCTCCTTCCTTTCAACACCACCAAGCATCGCTTACCACTCTTGTGTTCTCTAAACGGAACTACTGTGCCAGTATCCTCTTTAGTCTCCCCAACTATGCTTTTTGTCCTCTCAACAAGATCATTAACTTCACTATCAGGACTCGTTGAACTTCCTCACTTCACACCTACTTCCTTGTACCGTCACCAGTCTGGATGGCTGACTATGCAATTAAATGTCTTCTCCTGGTTTACAAATCTGTCCGCGATAAGGCACCACTGTATCTATCCACCTCTACAAGTCTTCTCAATCTCCGCTATTCCTCCCTGACTACCCTTTTGGCTCCTCACCCTCCTTGTGCCTTCTGCTCTTTCTCTCTTCTTGCTCCATTTGCATGGACTCTTCACCCAGACATCTGAGAAACAGTCCACACAAATGTGTTCAAAACCAAACTAGAAGCCTACCTCCTCGCCTCTCGAGTTACGCTTTTAACCTACCTCTCATCTGCTTGCTAGCTAACATTTTTCCCTCACCTCTAACCTGCCTTTGTCCCTCACTTCCTCTGCCTCCACTCTAGCACTTCAACCATCATGGTCACAACCCAAGCACAGCTGGCCATACCGCCTACGTGTATTTAAAAATGTTCAATGTTGGTTGTCCTTAATCTATGTATGTCCATTTATGCATTGTCCCCATTGACTGTTCCATTTACTCCCTGCCACAACTTTGCCAGTCTGTCCCTCAAACTCAGCCCATTTTAGAAAGCTCACTGCTTCCCATCAAATCCGATTTCTTGTCTGTTGTACATTCTAAATAAATCATAAGTCCCACCAGCAGAATTCGTGCCATCTGCACAACTCTGGAAAGGAAAGGGGGAGGCAGAGCATTGTCATACTTAGTTTTGCATGCCTTTTCATTGTTCTAACATTAGTTAGAATTGATGTTTTAATGTTCAGTTTTACTTACCAAACAAGTGGGATTGTCATAAACACAGGCCGGTGGAAAGGAAGAACATTTGTCACAGTGTGTATTGTGCATCGATATGAGTGAACCATTCTTCTGGTTCAGCAGTAGGCTCCCTTTATGCATTCCACAAGGGCTTTGTTAAGGCATTTGAGTACAGGCTTCCCAAGGTGTTTGTATGGTCATGAGGCGCAGGACATGTTTTGTGCATCATGTTACTTTCGTTACAGCAGTCACATGCGTGCATCTCGAGTCAAACTGGTTGTCCATCAGAAATGTTTCTTGACTGGCAGTTTGGTAGCACAGATTCACAAATATTCTACATGGGTATTGTGATTAATGGATCCCTAATTTCCAGGCGTTGCAGGGAGTGGAACAAACGCTTCTTTAACCGGGATTCCCATCTGCCAAACCATGGAACGCTTTACATGCCTCATGCACGTTACATGATGGCAACCAGTCCTCACATTTGCCACGTAGCACATCCTCTAATGCCTATTCACAGGTGATCTGTAATCGTCTGCCCTAGACCATGCATGTGTCATCTAAGGATGTCCTACTTGCCTACTCCCATCATTGTAATCAGACTACTCCTGTAAGGGGCATCATGGACAGCAATCAATGACGACATGCAACCTGCCTTTTCTGTAGGAAATGTTGAGCCTAATTTTGTTTTGTGGAGGAGAGGCTAGTTAACCTGGAATATGCTCTGGGAACACATCACTAGTTTAGGTTTTGCGTTTGGTTGTAATGAGGGGTACTCCTGGAAGTGCTGAAAACCCACAGACACAAGGGAAAGCTAATTTCAGGTGTGCCCAGCTTCATAAATTCACATGATACTTCTGTGGACCGAGCCTTCTGTAAGATGACTGCACTAAAGCCTTTGTTGCTCTCTTCTTAGAAGGCATGTCTGAGGAACTGATGCAAGGAGGAGGCTTGAAATATCCCTTGGTCCTCCAACTACATAAACATGGTGACTTTTTTTAGCAACTTCCTTAGTGGTTCAACACAAGAAGCTAACCCCTGTAGGAAATTGGTATAGTTATCTGCCGTGGGTCAAGAACAACATGTGCTTCTGTTTGGTGACAAAGGGATATACTTAAAGACCAGATGGTCTTTTGGCCACATTCCTTGAGCTGTAAAAGGTATGGCATTCAATTTTGTCACAAAAATAATTAGCACCATTCTGCCTCGAGTCATAGGAAGATATTTAGTATACTACATGAGAAAGTCTTGAGTTTGGCAGTATTTTGCTGCATGTTATCGAAAATCAGCAAATTGTCCTGGAATACGCCACATCTTTCCATTCTCTAAATAGGTGATCCAGGGCTATTTGGAAACCGGAAGCTGCTGATGCTAGACCAAAGACATTATGATGAATGTTAAGACTCCACAAGGGGGTGATGAAAGCAGTCAAGGCTTTGCTTTGAGAACTTAATTGGGTTCTATGCAGAGCAGAGCGCCATCTATGGTCCCTCCCATGCAGCTTCTCATTTTATACATTTTTGGCAAAGGATGACAATCAGTTGTGATTATTTGATAAGGACTTCTGGGTTCCTCACAGATGGGCTTGCATCAGCCTTGCTTGCCAACTACAAATTCCTCTATAATAGCTTCCAACTTCACTACATCAGCTAGCATACCTCCTGGATCGACCTCTTCCCCGATTCACTGACCCTCCTTCAGCCACCGCCCCCAGCCTCTTTCTCGCCCTTTCCTCTTTTCTCCCCTGATGAGGTTGCTACACAAGTCTGATCTATGAAAGCCTCATCAAAACAGGTTAATCCCTGTTCCTCTAAAACCATCAAGGACTACATTGATACCCTCATTCCCGCCCTTGCCGATTTCTGCTACCTCTTCTTTGCCTCAGGATCCTTCCCCTTCCCTCTGAAGCCCTCCCTTGTGCATCCTCCTCTCAAGAAACCCACAGCTGATCCTTTTTGTCCGGCTAACTATCGCCCAATTTCCATGACTCCCTTTCTGAGCAAACTCCTGGAAAAGCTGGCCATCCCTCAGCTTAACCTTCATCCCGATTCTGCTGGCTGTCTCCCTGACCACCAGTCTGGCTTCAGAGCTGCCAAAAGCACAGAAACTGCTCTCCTGAACATCCGTGAAGATCTGCTCTCCAACCTTGACTCTAACATTCCCTTGTCCTCATCCTACTCAACGTCTCTTCTGCCTTTGACACGGTCAACCATACCATCCTGCTCAACCATCTCTGTGATAACCTGGGTATCACCGATCAGGCTCCGGTCTGGCTGACCTCTTTCGTCTCTGATCGTCCCTCCCAGGCCCAACTTGGGTCCTTCCTATCATCAATCTCCCTCTCTACCTGTGGTGTTGCCGAGGGGTCTAAACTCGCTCAGGCTTTTCAACCAGTACCTGGCAACTCTCGCCCACTGCATTGACATTTTCTGCTCCAATTTCCAGTGCTATGCTGACGACACAACTCATTTTCACGCTGCCCTCAGCCACCTCCTCTTCTTCTCTCATCTCTGATTGCCTAACTGCCATTCACGGTTAGTGTGCTGCCAACAATCTTTGTATGAATGCCAGCAAGACTGAGATCCTTCTCATCGGCACACCTTCACCATCCTTTCCCCTCACTCTTTGGCTGGACTCTCTTGGCCCTCCTCCTACCCCACCAGCGAGGCAAAGGACCTCATGGTCATCTTTGACTCCACACTTTCCTTCTCCGCCCACATCTCTGATGTCTCTAAAAAGTCAAACTTCCTACTGCACCTCCTCAGAGGTACTCTGCCTTTCCTCTCCTTCCCCCAGAAGCTCGCTGTCTCTCGAGCCCTGGTTCTCTCTAGGTTGGACTATTCTAACAGCCTCTTTCTAAATCTACCTTCCTCTACTCTCCGCCCTCTGCGACTAATCCAGGTCAGGACTGCGAGATTTGTCCTTGGCCTCAAGCCCTGGGATTGTATCTCCCCAGCTCTGAAGTCTCTCTATTGGCTCCCAGTGGATGCACAGAAAAAATTAAAAACCCTCTGCATTGTCCACAAGGCTTTCTGGGGACTGGGTCCAAAATACCTTCAGCTATCCCTCTGCAAATACCTCCCCTCTCGAGCTCTTCGCTCCTCTACCTCCAACTCCCTCAGGGTCAGTTCCTCTGGAACAGCCACCCTGCCACTCTGAAACTTGAGGAGAACCATCTGTGGTTCCGTACGCACCTCAAGACCTTCCCCTTTGCTTCTGCCTTTGCCCCCCCGTCTCCCCCTCACCTGCTGATTTGTTCTCTCTCAGCACCGTGCACCAGGCCACCCTCAGTATTCCTGGCCCAGGTACCTGCTCACCCTCCTGCACTGCCTCTGGGCCACCCCTTGCACTGGGGGGGTCTTTATCTGTACCCATACATCCCCTCCCACCCTCTTCTTCTTGCACTTCTCAAACATACCCTTTCTGCTGCCTTAAACCCAGCACTTGCCACTTGCTTGCTGCACTACCACTGTTTGCCTTTATTTATTTATTATTATTTATCGGTTTCTCCTTTCCGCCACACTTTTCCACTTCTCCCCCCTTTCCATGCATTATTTCCCTCTCCCTCGCACTTACGCGTTCTCAATGTCACTGGGCCTAGTAAGATCGTTGTTTTGTTCTCCCCTGTTCCCCTCCCTTGCCTTGTCGCGCTCTGAAACACTTGTGTACGAGCACAATAGAAATACAATATCAATCAAGTCTGCAGGCTATTTCCAATGAAGAAAGAAGACTCCTTTGCTTGCCACATGTACTTTTGGTTTGGTGGTCCTGTCGTTGAAATTAAAGTCCACCTGAAATCACCAGATGGAGAGACGTCCGAAATACCCACCTGGACTCTAGTATTTGGGATGCAACATGGGTGCTTAGGTCTTCAATTGCAGTCACACATATTCTTGAAGAGCTCATCCAGATAACAGCCATTAGCATTAACTCTATTCAGAGCATTGTCACCCAACACATCTGTCACAAGGGGCTTGTAGAGATTTCCTCGAGTACCATTTCCCTGGTAGCTTCCTTAACTTTAGCAAACTCAGAATTGGCATATCAGTCTACCAAGATTACATTTGGATATGCAGAGGGGCGCCTGTTCCTTCATAAAGGAATTGTACTTCCACAGCGTGAACCTTTACAAACTGTAGCACAATACTTGTAACCTGAACTATGTGGACTGCTACCACAACAGCAGTGTTAGGTAAGAATTAGTGCAGTCCAACTGGTGTGGGACTACACAAGACTTATCGCTTAGTATTAGGTAATCTACCTTTTAATATTGGCCTGTACTACACAAGTTGGTAGTTAGTGTGACTGAACAGCAAGGCTTACCTTAAGAGGGGTAATGTGACCTGTACATGAAATCAGTAAACACAAGTATCCAGGTAAACACTTAAAGTTATAAGCAATGTATTTATACACAAAGCTATTTAAAGCATTCTTTAAAAGGCAGTAATTAGCTGTAACATTAATCCCAATTTAGGATTCAATTCAAAAAGTGAATAAAGCAAGTGAGTAATTCATTCATATGTTACACGTCATTTGAGGTCAGTATAGCATTTATATAGTATCACCTTTGCAATATTGAGTTGTTTAAGGAAGGAAAGGTTGGGGTTAGATTAGAACAGACAGATACATTATAAAAAAAACTGTTAGATTCTCCAAAAGGGACGCAGACAGTCAATTATCCCAGCATTAAAGTGTTCAACATTTAGAACCTGTAAGGGAACAAGCACAGCCAAAGCCAATAAATTCACAAGGAGCCAGGACAGCCAAAATCAATGGACAAAGTCAAGGTTCTGATGCTCTTCTTATAAAATTATTCTTAAATAGTCAGTGTTCAAAATAGAAATCACAGCAACTCAAGAGGAGTCACCTTTGGAAAGCACAGGCTGTAAGACCAGTGCAGGTAAGTTGATGTCAATTTAGTGTAGGGTTAAATCGCACTCCCAAAGATAAGAAGCATCCCCAAATGACAAAAGGATAAAGCACCCCAAGCCCCACAGTAGCTTTTTTGAAATGAAGAAGTTGTTCCAGCTGGTTGCCTTCATGATGCAATGCAGTAGACCCTTGTTCCTGGTCCTTGGTCATGGTGAGGAAAGGGAGGCCGTCTGGCAGGCTCCTGCAGTAGCACCCGAGAGAGGGGCTCGGCAGCAATGGATTTCCATCAGTTCAGCAGCTCTTTATGGTTTTGGCACCTTTTACTCAGCGCCAAAGAAGATTGAAAAGCTCTGGTTAGGTTTTCCTCGATCCCTCGGTCCTGGACTCTGGCGAGGGAACCTGGGACAGGGGACTCTGGACGTGGATTTCTTGCTTCTGTAGGGTCCTCTGGATTCCCACGAAGATTTGGCCAGATTCGGACTTTGGAAGACAATGCACTCACACAAGTGGTCGAGGTACCCCAGTATTCAGCATCTGCAGCCTTGGAAAGTCGCAGCAAGTCAGTGGTTTGCGCCAAGTAGAGTTTGTCTCGAGGTTAGTTGGTCCCACCAGCCTAAGGGAGGAAGTCGTCCTTTACGGGTCTTCCCTGTCGATTCAAAAAATGTGTCAGCACAGCAGCAGGGCTTCACTGGGCACTTCGTGGTCCAGGAGGGTGCTGCTGGCATCTCCTCTCATCTGCTTCATCCCAAAAACCTCAATTTTTATACAAATTCCCATTCATTCAGATCCCTAAGCTGTCAATCACTCAGCAGGGTGGCTGTCCTCCAGACAGCAGGCTGGCCAATTGGAACTGGGTTCACTCAGGCACACCTAGAGACAAAGGACAGGAAGGTTTTTCGGCACCCTCCATCACTCCCTGCCTTTCCAGACACTCTGGAGCCTGGGCGGGCTTCAGGGCTGAACCCCACTAAAGGCAATTCACACAAAGGACACTCACCTGATGCAAACAGAGTAAAAGCCCAGAAGAAACTAACAAGAAATGGCAAAAAAGAAGACAGGCCATTTCATGAAAATGGTCACCCTTTGGTGCAGCACTGCAGCTGAGAAATCGGCGTGCACATACAAGCCACTAGGTAGTAAAAAAAAGAAACCACTGCCACCAGTCATTCAAGTAAGTTGGTGTAACACAATGTTACATGAGGAATGGGTTAAAAAGGAATTATTATGTAACCCCCCACCACTCCACATATCGTGGTGTGTGCTGGACCCATGAAGTAAAATAAAGGTAAGTAAGACAGGGGTCATCGTACTATTCTTGGGAACAGTAGTTCACCCAAGAAACAAAAATGTAGTTAAACATTGAGAAGTCCAAGGGACAAAAGGTGCTGCGTGTTGCAATGCAAAAGCAGATGCCTATGGACTTTATCAGACTCCATAAAATAGTAAGGTACATAGAAAGTTATAGTCAGGAAAACATGAGTGAGAAAAAGGAGTACAAATGTAAAAGCCCTGGAGCCAGCAGAAGAGCTGGGGATCTCTAAGGTTAAAAGGGAATTGGCACAGAAATGAAAATTCTCCCTAACAAGCATCTCACCCTTGGCTTTATAGCAGTGTTGCTGGGCCAGATGTTGATAACCACCCAAAGACTGTAGGACACATTAAATTGTTGAGCCAGGGTGCCATTTCATCTCTTGAATTATGCATTGCATTGATGTTCTATCTCCTTAGCCAGAGCGCACACCTGCCCCAAGCTTGGACCTGATGCGACCCACAGTTTCTCCCCGATTTGGTCTCTGTCCATGTGGACCAACAACTGATCTCTTATAACCCCTTTAAGAAATGTCCAAAGTTGCAGATGGCTGCCATCTTCGAAGGCTGCAATACAGTGGAATTTCCATGCGATTTCATACTAACTTTACAACACGGCTGGCTCTCCATGTAAGTGAAGACATGGTCAAAGACGTCCACTCCCAGACTCCTTAACCCCCCTCCCCACAATTGGGGAAAAGTTCCGGCAAATCGCCTGCTCTCTGAACCACGACTGGACGCTTTTATTCATTATCGCCTCACATTTCCAGCACTAAGACAGTATTGTAGGGGCTCTGGATTATGGGAGAATTTCGGTGGTAGTTCAGTGTGTCGCAGGACACCTGTTTGCATGCAGCCATGTGGTGTGATCAGGTTGCCTGTTTGAAGGGTAGTGACTTCTCTTTCACCAGTACGTCCTGAAAAATGTGCTGTTCAATATGCTTATGGTTGCAGAGCCCTATGGCACAGTGAGGAAATGTTGCATGGGTGATGCTACCTCGATTGGTCTCGTTTTCCTCACTTTGCACCATTGTTCTACTGAGAACACATTGTTCAGGACGCATAGAGGAGGCGCCGATGGTTATATACTATGCAGTGCAGTAGGTTAGGAGCCAAGCATTGCCTGTCTGACACTCCCCTTTCTTTGCCTGTGTAAAGTGTCCCTTTTATGCTTTTGAGGCCTGCATTAATTGCACATATATGTAGCTGTCTCCTGCAAATGCCTGTGTGAAGTCTGCATCGTTGCACCTCCAGCCCAAGTTTTCTGCAGCTGCTGGTTGAATAGGGCTTGCCAACAATCTCCAGCAGCGGGCACTGGAAATTATGGTGTATGGTTGCCAGGCAACTGTTAGTAGACAATCCATGCTGTGAAGCACCCTCCTTGCCCAGCAACAAAGCTGACATACAGATGATGCACATACTGCAGGCTGTAGTCACAGGAAGATGGAAGGGCCACCAGCAGAGGGCCTATGTAGTGAAAATAGGTGTTGCTGTGCTCAGGAAAGGTCCCCACGATGAAGAGGGGTCATGTTGCGCACACCATATTGGTGACGGGTGTGCAGTGAACTGGTCATGATGTTGCCATTTTGTATGTATTCAGCGTAGGTAATTGTAAATGGGATTTGTTACTTTAGTGTTACTTTTTCTTTACATTTATACATATTAGACTTGCTCGCGCGTAGAAAGATAAAATGCTAAAGCTGCCAAATGAAATATAAACGCAATTCACACATGCTGTGCTATGAAGTACTTAGAAACTGAGAGACAGAGTTTTTTTAAATGAGCATGCGATGGGGCCTGCCCTGAAGAACCCACTATAAAGGCGAGATAATATTTATTAAACGTGCGTGCACACTGAGGAACATAGGGAATTTAAAAATCAGTATGTAGCAAACTTTTATGAATTCATTTAGACTCTGCAGCTAGCAGTTCGTGCAGTGAAGTTCAGGAGGCTGGGAAAATCTAGTACTGCAGGATTGAGAGATGCGAGGGGAACAATGATTAACCAAGCAGACAATCAGCCATTGAACAGGTTACATTGTTTATGGCTTGGTAGTGCTGCAGGAGGCAGATGTAATATCCTTAAGTGCGTTGAAGTTTTGCAGAGGGACCTGGCCATTTGTTTTGACCAGTTATATACATGGGCTTAAGTGACGTTCGAGGCTAAAGTGATCAATAGCTAGGAGTTTCAATTGTATTCCCAGATGTGCCATGCGTGTTGAAATGGTATTCATTTACATTACAATGTTCCAATGGCGCCAGTAAGCCGGGGTGGATGAGATAGTGATCGCTAGTTCAAAGAGTACCTGTTTATTTCGGCCTTCCTCATGTTAAAGAATCCATGTGGACCATGGCCAATTAAGGTTAAAGGGCTTAGGCCAGTTGTGACCTACAATGAATTATGTTTGGACACAAATGTTTAACTGTGTGATTATGTCACAACCTACCACAGACGAATCCCAAGAAGGGGTGTGCTATGAATAAGATATGAAGATGTTAGTTGATATAACGGGTAGCCAATGAGAATGGAGAATTGAAGAAGTATGGGATATCTTTGTATAGGATTTGTCCAATTACATGTGGTGTGTGAACTGTAATAAAATATATGGGAGTGTTTTAACTGTTGCAAACATTTCTATAATGTGTCAACTTATGTGGTTCGATGAGACTTTGGTTAGTTTGACTCTGCAGCGTCATCTAGCTCCTCCCCAGACAATTGTGCAATAAACTTGCTTTACATACGGACATGCACTCGTTCCTTAAGTGGTTGGCCTGCTTTTGGGTAAGGTGATTAGGGGTCCGCAACGACAAATTTACCGACAACGAAGGGACCATAGGATTTCCGAGACGTTGGGGGTCTTTTGTTCACCCAGCTCAGCTGTGGCACCTCTCTGCAGGGACCAGTCTTCCCTACACGGCGAAAAAGAGAGGTTTGCAGGCACCATACTGGTTAAAGACCTGTCTGTACCCCAGAGGCATGGTACGGTGGTAGACTCTGTGCAGGACGACTTGACGGAGCACCACATCAGAGCGCTTTGGTTTCATGTGAGTACACTTTGGGGTGGGGGTTAACGCAAAAGGGGAAATATGGGTGGAAGAGGGTTGTTTCTTTGATTTAAGGGGTTTAGTAAGGGTAGAATCAGAGTGCATGGAGTTAGTCTAGGTTACAGGGATTCAAAGAGTGAATGCTTTGAAGGAGTGAGTGAACTGTCTTACATTGTAACTCCCTTGTATATATATTTTGTGCTTAGTTTGTTATTTTAGAGGTGAGAGGTGGTATACTACCCAGCATATCCATTATGAGGTTTGTCTCGATACCCTTTAGTTTGCTTGCTTGTCTGGAGCCCTCAGCAGAAGATGCCACCTCTCCTATAGGTAAGTCCAACCATAGATACCTTCCTAAAATATACCCTTGTCATTCTTCATTCTATATTGACTGCGGGCAGAGCCCTCACCTTGATTTCCTTGGTTAGTGGAAGTAGTAAAGGGAAAACTTCCTGTACTCAGGAAAAGATGGTTGTGTAGTAGAGAAGACTGTACTAGTAATGAAGAGAGCGAGAGCAGCAATGGTGTAGTGAAAAGCATTGTGCACCTTCTATGCTTGATTGAAGGAGCTAACTCTGATATATTGGTCAGCGTGCGTTTTTGATAAATTGCTGTCTTTTGTGCAAGCGTGAGGAGTATAATTAAAAGGAATAGCGAAGCAAGGTGATTGCGGGGAACAATTAAGAAACTGAGAACGGGTAAAAAAAGAGGGGTTCCTTGGGTAGAAATGTCTATTTTTTTCGTCCCGCAGGTTTGGCTTTGGTGCTATTTTTTCTGAAATCGGTTTTGGTAAATTAGGTTGCAGTATGGAGATTATGTTGAATCATTTGTGTCAGGTACTTCGTGGCTATAAGGCAAACATTTTTAAATACCATCAGGAATGGCTGCAGGAAACAAAGGGTAAAATGCTCCATCTTTGGCTTATCGAGGGGATATTCGAGAACCTGCATACTTCTTTTTACCTACAAGACATAAGGGCTCAAAATTAGAGACACTGTTAAATATTTTAGACCTATGGAGGATGTATGAAAAAGGTGGGAAGGCCCATAGTGTTCAAATCATGAAAGAAGGGCCGGAAAAGGAGGGCCACTCCAGTGTTTGCGAGACACACTCGGGTAACACCTCCATCAGCTGAAATTCCTAGAAATTGGGGCAGCGAGGAAAGTGGAAGGGTAACTCCTTCAATAGTTAGGGCCGCAGAAGGTGTGCAGAATGGAGAGCGGAAAGGGAATAACTCCCCTGACTGCTAGGTTAGCTGACAGATTAATGGTGGAAGAACAAGAGAGAGTGAGACCAGCTGCTAAAAGAGTAACTAAAGGATTGAGAACGACAGAGGAGGAAGAGATTTGGCCTTTTCTTGCTAGCATAGATTATGAAGAGCAGTAGAGATACAAGAGCAGGAAAACATGGCAGAAGCTAGCAGAGGACAGAGTAATGCGGTTACAACGGCAGAGAAATGAAGAGCGGGAAGAAGGTAGACAGGTAAGGGATGTAGAAGAAGGAAGATGGAAGCATGGTCTAGTTCTTGTTAGGTTGGATAAATCGGTTATTAAAGCAGTCAATGTGGACATGGAGAACAGGGATACTGCCACACGTACAGGGTTCAAACAGGGAGGACAGGAGCTGGCCCCCTGGGGTAGTGCAGAGTATGCTTCCGTGCCTGTGGCAGTGTCAGGGGATGCAGGAGAAGAAGAGGAATGGGAATCTGATGTTGAGCACAGAGAGCAGGGTGTATCCACCCTACCTCCCGCTCCAGTAGCAGCAATAGAGAGTACACCCTGGGGTCGTAGGACGCGCCGTGGTACTTGCATGGCAGTAGTAGGTAGCAAGGGAGAGATGGGGGAAGCCCAAGCAAGAGCGGGTATAACTCAGTTTCCGTTATTTCAGAAGGGTCGGGGAAGGACGTATTATGTCCCATGGACACACATGGACCGGAATAACTTGATGAATACACACTCTTCACTCACTGTAAGGGCTGAGAAGTGGATTTATGCAGTGGAAAAACAGACCGCTGGAGTAATGTTGGACATAGGGGATATGAAAAGCCTATACACAGCTCTGATGGGGAATGGTCAGACAAGCTTTGGAGGAGTGCAGGGTATCCAGGAGTTCAATTGGATGTAAATTCATGCGATGGAGCTGCTTTTGATAATTACAGGGCATAGGTATGAGGGCTGGTGGGCTTTGCGTATTATATATCCCGATATGCCAGATATAAATTTCATTTGAACAAAAACGATGAAATTGGATGATCTTGCCGCACGCATCCAGTTAATTCAGGAGATGTGGAGGACAAAAACGGGAGAAGCGTGGGACAAGAGAGTGGGGCAATTTTTGACCACATAGTAAAGAAGGGACACCCCAAGGAAGTTCAGCACGATTTAGATAAGGTGGTAGGGATGGAGGCCAAAAGTTGGCCAGAAGTTCAAGCACACATTTTCCATTTTTGTAAAAGGAGGCACAAAAAGGAGGGTATAGAACAGGCACAAGTGGCAGAGGCTAAGCTTGTTCAGAAATAATTGTGAAGATCTGTTTAGAAAGGGCAGTAATTACTCTATGGAGGGAGAGCAGGGGCAATTTGGACAACAGGGACATCATGAATCGGGTATGAAGCAGGGGTGGATGGATGTGTACGCTCCCAGTCCAATGCAAAGGAGAGGGCGTTTGAGGGAAAGGGGAGAATTTCCACAGGGAAGTAGGTCATTTGGCAGGTTCAGAGGAATGGGTCTCTGGTTTAATAGGCCAATGGGAAATAATTATGGAGGGTTCTATGGGTTTCAGTGTTGGTCATGCGGAAGGTGGGGACACGTATTACGAGATTGTCGAGACACGTCACAGTATTTTAACATGAGAGCTCAGCACATGCAATCCCCGACCCTGCCAAATGCCCCAGGCTCTGTGCAATCACAGCAGGCACGTGTTGAACAGAACCTATCGACTGGGGTTGACAAGACCTATGGGATCCCACCGACCATGCCAGCGCAGGCACTGGTACAGACATGGGAGAAAAATCCTTTATCCCAAGTAACTCACTACACTGGAGAAAGTGTTTTTTGGAGGATGTTTTTTCGCTCCTGGTGCTAATATGTATCAGGAGTAGGACAGCCCACCTGGGTCGCTGATGCATCCAGTCCTGTCTGTTACCGCCAATACGTAAGATGAACCCCGGATAGGTGTGTTGGTAGGTAACTTAATGTTTCCATTTCTGGTCGACACAGGGGCTAGAAAATCTTGCATTAAGGAAGGTGAGTTACCCTTGTCAGGCAAAACGATGGATAGCCCCAGGAATTCTCTAGGGCTAACCTGTTGGTTCCTTATGATGAAGATTCAACTTTGCTTCTTCACGAGGTAATGGTTTTGTTGAGTTGGGTACCGGGGATCAAGAATCGGACATAGCGGTTACCGATTGAGTTTTTGTTTCACCCTGTTGTGCCACAGGAAGTGACACCACGCACCATTGTCACAATTCTCTTAGACGCATTAGTGATCAGGAAGAACAGGGTAGTTCTCTCAGGCACTGATAAGGAAGGCAGAGCGGGGCACAGTTCTATGCATCGATCCAAGCTTATAGCTAAGGGACGTGTCTGACGAGCAACTGTTCAAATACACAGGGGAAATGGGCTTCGAGATTGGGGTGCCTTGCCAGATTGTGCTAAGAGCAAAGGGAAGTACTACAGACCAAGTTCATCGTTAGAAGTACATCGACACATTTTGGAAAGAGGATTTGGAAGAGGGTTTGGACCATTCATTGACCAGCAATCCTCATGATGTGGGGCTGCTAAAGATTTTTGGAGCAGTGAAAATAAAATTGAAACCCGGTGCGCTATTACCATGGGTTAAGCAGTACCCCATGTCTAGAGAGGCAGACAAAAGGATTTATAAGACTGTTATGGCATTGTTAATGCAAGGCATAATGCGACCTTCTGTGTCTCCATGCAACGCTGCCATCTACCCTGTGAGGAAAGTGAGGGGGTACAGTTGGAGAATGGTCCAGGATTTGCGCCCGCTCATTAATATTGTTAAGGCGGAATTTCTGGTGGTACTGAATCCTGCCACCATTCTCTGTAACATCCCTACTGGGTTAACCCACTTCACAGTGGTTGATTTAATAAATGCATTTTTCTCTGTCCCCTTAAAACCCCAATTCTCAGTACTTCATGGCGTTTATGTATCGTGGTCAGAGATTGGAGCACACAAGGTTGCCCCAGGGGTACTGTGAATCTCAGAGTGTCTTTAACGGGGTGGTTCAAATGGATTTGGGGCATTTACATGTGTCCAGTACAGTAATTCAGTATGTGAAAGATTTGCTAGTCTGTAACACTTCGGAGGAGCAGTGTCAAGGAGATTCAATAATGCTCCTCATCCTGCTTGCGGAGAAGGGGTACAAAGTGGACAAAGAAAAATTGCAGTACTGCCAGACCGAGTATGTATATTTGGGGAAAGTGATATTGCCCACAGGAAGGAAGGTAATGCCATAGAGCCACTGCAGTTCATAATACACCTCAGCCAGTCACAGTTAAACAAATTCAGCTGTTTTTGGGGCTCAGTAACTATTGTAGGTTGTGGATGTTTGACTTCTCTAGTTACATGAGGCCCTTATTGAAGGGGCTCAAGGAAGCACAGAAGGTGAAGTGTCCGATAGAGTGATCTGAAGCAATGTGAACTGGATATCCTTGCCCCTTTGATGCGTAGCAATTACCCTTGAGATGGATGGGGATGCAGATTTTATTCATACATCAATAATCGAAACGACTCGGGTAGTTTGGCAAAAGGAAGTCTGTTTTAATGTCAAATATCTAAAACAGAGAGTACAACGAACAGCACTCGCTCGATCCTCTTACTAAATGAATCTTACAAAAAGCTGCGGTTATATTAAGCAGAATCGTCATCAGTGGCGTGTTGACCTGCGTTATTACCAACGTCATCCTCTGTGGCAAACTACAAAAACATATTGAAGGAAGTGATAGCTTCTAAGTGAATATCTAAGTAGAAGTTCCATATCAGTATAGAACAGTGAAGGAAAGTGATAGGGTATTTAATATCAGGTGGTGCAACTAAGCCCTCCCCTTAAAATGGCCACTATGAACGTCACTAAATACATAACGTCCCATTGGCTACACAAACTATCGGACCCTTAATTACATGGTCCTCTTACAATTAGTTGGTTTCTAACCCCCGTCAGTACTTTTCCACCTACATCTAGCAGCTTGTAGACTGAATCCAGGTGCTGGTGAGCTTGTCTTAACACTAGCTTCCCACCAATTAGCAAATCAATCCATCATCACCTCAATGGTCCAGTGTCAACTAGGGCTTTGAAGCTTGGCCTTGAGTTTGTACTGTGCTCTGAGAAATTTTGAGGAGTGTGGAGTGTGGGCACACTCTGCCCTTGTGCGTAGGTGTGACCACCTCGTTCTTCCAACTTAATTTTTCCATGTGACTGGAGACCATGGAATCGAGCCTTTTTAGTGTATTAAAATACTATTTTCTAATAGTCCTCTGAAGTCTTTTGTTTTGATCAAGCCTTCTGAACAGGAGTTTCTGTTCTTTCACACAAATTGTGTCCAATGTCAGTTCTCTCCAGTTTGATAAGACCTTGGCTTCTTTGGCTCATCTAACTCCTCCTGCTGAGGTTCATTTTGTAATTCAATTTGCTTTTTAACTAAACCCATAGGAAGTGCACTTTTTGGGCGGCTTATAACTTCGCTCCCCCTGGACGAATCCTCACCAAACTTTGCAAAAAAAAAGTATATGGCCCACTCTGAATTATTTCGCAAAGTTTGGTGATGTTTGGTCAAGGGAGTTGGGGGCAAGGTTATAGGGGGAGTACCAATTTTTTTTTTCCCATAGACATAATGGGAAAGGATTTCTGTCGCGCCTACAGCCCAAACCGCTGGACAGGTTTTCACCAAATTTGCGACAGGGGTGGCACCTTGGTCCCAAAAGCGTGCTTTTGTTAATTTGGTGTAAATCCATCCAGTAGTTTTTATTTAAACGACCAAAACGTAAGGCAAAACAATTTGATATCTATGTCCCACCAGCCATTCAAGTAAGTTAGTGTAACAAAATGTTACATGAGGAATGGGTTCAAAGGAATTATTATGTAACCCTCCCACCACTCCACATATGGTGGTCTGTGCTGGACCCATGAAGTAAAATAAAGGTAAGAAAGACATGGGGTCATCTTACTATTCTTGGGAACAGTAGTTCACCCAAGAAACAAAAATGTAGTTAAACATTAAAAGAAGTCCAAGGGCCAAAAGGTGCTGTGTGTTGCAATGCAAAAGCAGATGCCTATGGACTTTATCAGACTCCATAAAATAGTAAGGTACATAGAAAGCTATAGTCAGGAAAACATGAGTGAGAAAAAGGAGTACAAATGTAAAAGCCCTGGATCAAGCAGAAGATCTGGGGGTCTCTAAGGTTAAAAGGGAATTGGCACAGAAATGAAAATTCTCCCCAACAAGCATCTCACCCTTGGCTTTATAGCAGTGTTGCTGGGCCAGATCTTGATAACCACCCAAAGACGGTAGGACACATTAAACTGTTAAACCAGGGTGCCATTTCATCTCTTGAATTATGCATTGAATTGATGTTCTATCTCCTTAGCTAGAGTGCACACCGCCCCAAGCTTGGACCTGATGCCAACCAGTTTCTCCCCGATTTGGTCTCTGTCCATGTGGACCAACAACTGATCTCTTATAACCCCTTTAAGAAATGTCCAAAGTTGCAGATGGCTGCCATCTTCGAAGGCTGCAATACAGTGGATTTTCCATGCTATTTCATACTAACTTTACAACACGGCTGGCTCTCCATGTAAGTGAAGACATAGTCAAAGACGTCCACTCCCAGACTCCTTGCCTCCCGCTCCACAATTGGTGAAAGGTTCCTGCATATCGCCTGCTCTCTGAACCACGACTGGACGCTTTTATTCAGTATCGCCTCACATTTCCAGCACTACGACAGTATTGTAGGGGGTCTGGATCATGGGGGAATTTCGGTGGTAGTTCAGTGTGTTGCAGGTCAGAGTCTGAAATAAAGTAAGGGTTGCAAGGAAGGACCTAATGATTGTGTTGCAGCCTGAAGGGAAGGGGGGAGATGTTGCATGTCTTGCTTTACAACACTGTACATATTTGTAGATGATGTGATAGATATGACTGCACCTGTGCATAATTGAATGCAGTTGTGAAATCTAGAATGGAATGGACAACCAGCTGGAATGAGAGAGCTGTGTTGACTGGAAGAACAGTTGTAGAGGAAGTGGTGGTGTTTTAGCTGGCAGCCTTTCAAATGATATTGGCTATCTGTGTCCATAAATAAAGATGCATGTACTGGCTGCGTGTAATTTTATAACGCACTAGAAAGCCTTTTTCCATAATTATACTGTTATTTCTTCCATCTTTTAATATGAAATGACACTTTGTTGGATAGCTGTGTGTGTTGTGTCTGATTAAGCAGTGATGTCATCAATGACATTTGTGATGTCATGTTTGATGTCCTGGGTGTTAGTCTTAGCAGTGCACAGTGGTGGCGTGAGTTATGGTTGCTTAGCTTTCCATAACTGGCGAATTCCAGGGGTTTTCGGTTTTACTTTGAGCCATAACATAACGTCCCTTTAACAAAGTTTTTTCCACTGAATTTCATAGGTTTTTAGTAGTGCAACTTAACCATAATGTCCCTTTAACAAGGTTTTTTTTACTGAACACATATGTATATCCTTGGTGTCCTGCTTGGTTTGTTGTGTGTACTT
Organism: Ambystoma mexicanum; assembly: GCF_040938575.1. NCBI lineage: Eukaryota > Metazoa > Chordata > Amphibia > Caudata > Ambystomatidae > Ambystoma > Ambystoma mexicanum. Next base: position 877,515,604 of record NC_090924.1, on the reverse strand, counting down.
TGCCTTTTTTTTCCCCTTTTTACCAACATTAAAACTCATGTTTTCTTTTGGATTAGAGTTTCATTCTTTTTGGGACCTGCAGTACCTCTTGGTGGAGTGCGTTTTTTTTCCTCTACTTTGTTTTGTGATATATAGGCGCTTGCCCCAATCTATTTACTATGAAGATAGCCTCAAGATTACTTCGTCTGCTTGCATTTCTTTTGCATTTGTACACGTATAAACTAGCTTAATATCTTCATCTGGTTCTATGGCATGAGCTTTTTCACCTTGATCCCAAGATGTCACTTATCCTTGATACTTTCTTGATGCCTTATAGAATATCTGCATCTCTTCTACAGACGCCAGCTCGATTCTGTGTGACGTCACCATATATGTTTGCCATTTATCTGCTCTGCTTCTTCAGGAATCTCATTCTAACAGCCATCATATTTCCTTGTATGCAGGTACGGTTTTCTCAATGGGTACCTTGCCTACCAGATCTGCTTAGGTATTGGTACTTTCACTGGTACTGCACAGAGAACCATACTCTGCTCTTTGTCTGTTCAACTGCTCCGTGTATGTCTCATACTCTGGTTTCCAACAGACAGGTAATATGGGCAGGGCGATTGGAGTAGGGGTACTTGGCTCCTCCTCTACAAATGGTAACTTGCTTTCGGGAACTCAAGGTGACGATCAGTAATGCTCCGGTCTTGGCCACCCCGAATGAAAAGACGCCATTTTATTTGTTTTCCCATTCCAATCGGCAGGTGATGATAGCGGCCCGACCCAGTTAGCATCACTAGGCCACACACATTTCACGTACTATAGCAGACTCCTAGACCCAGTGAGGCAGGGACAGTTCCCTTGTGAGCAAGCTTTAACGGCAGCAGCTTTTGCAATTCAAAAGTCTTTGGCCACTACCATGGGTTGCCCAATAAGACTGTTCATGGAGCTTGCAGTCTTCGAAGTCTTAGAAAAATCTAAGTCGACTTTGAGGACTCGAAAGTGTTTTGGGATATGGGTAATTTTGTCAAATGCATTGATACATCCTGTGCAGTGTCACCTAGTCAATCCTGCAACATTTGTAGTCGAGCCAGTGCAACCTAGTGGCATTGTTCATGATTGTGCCACGTATGAGGGAGAGAGGGTGGGAGGATGAATGTTAAAGAGGGTGCGTTGGAGGGAGGAGAGAAACCTTTTGTTAATGGGTCTTCAATAATTAATCAGGACACAGGTGAAAGGCATATGGGTGCAGCCGTTGTGGGCTTCGTGGACAAGGGAATACTGTGTCAGACTGAAGAGACGGTTGCCTTTGCATTGCTCTGCACAAGCGGCGGCACTAGTGCCACTTATAGAGGTGCTAGAAAGGGGTATGGGGAAAGCAGTCACTATTTACTCTGACTCTGCGTATGCCACCTCCACTGTGCATTCAAAGTTATCAAGGTGGCAAAGAAGAGGGTTTAGGAGATCTGACGGGACCCATGTCCAGCATGCTGCGCTGCTATCCAGACTAATCGAAGCATTAACCTTCTCTGCAGAAGTAGACATAGTTAAATGTGCTGCGCATACTAACTATACTAATCCAATAGCCCTTGGGAATAATGGCACCGACAAGGCAGCTAAGGAAGCAACGTGCATTTACAGATTCCCAGAAAATGGAAACCGTGTCGCAGCAGGTACAGTTGCCATCCACATACAGTCCCGGTGCTTCATATCATAAAGATTCAAGGAAGAGTCCCTAGAGAAGAGCAAGCGCTCTGGAAAAGGAGAGGATGTGTCCCCTCGCCCACGGTTTTGCTGTGGAGACAGGAGTTGACAGGGAAGTAGTAGTGCCCATTGAGCTGCTCCTGGTGGCTCTTGAAAAACTACATTACCTGACGCATACTCCTCAGTGACAAATTGCAGCAGAGCTCCAGGAGGAATGGTTTATACTGAACCTCCAGGAACAGGTAAGTAGATTCATAGGAATTGTGTAGTTTGCAAGGAATTCAATCCTGGAAACACCATGAGGTCAGTAAGGGGAGTCTTGTCTATGTCCTCTGGGCCATTCATGGAGCTCCATATAGACTTTATGGAATTCATCACGAGGTGTAACAATTACCGGTACCTCATTGTAATTGTTCATCAGTTCTCTCAGTGGCTTGAGGTTGGTCCCTGCATACACCCTGATGCTAAGCCCACAGCAAGATTTCTGGTGAGGGATGTATTTCCACAGTGGGGAATTCGCAAGGTCTTAAAATCCGACAATGGAACCACTTTTTCAATGCCTTGTTTGCAGAAATGACTTTGCTTTTGGAAATGAAGCACAGGTTTTGCTTGTTATACCTCCCACAGGCCAACAGAATCTTGAAAGGGTAAACGGGTCCTTAAGGCCTGGTTGGCAAAGATATGCAATGATTTAAAAAGTCATGGTACTAATGTCTGCATCTTGCACTGTTATATCTGCGAAATCAGCCAGGAAAAGAACATCACTAGAGCCCCCACAAGATCATTATAGGGCATTAACCACACACACTTCTCTCACATGCATGCACTGCATCAGACGCACACTAGACCGCAGAGATCCTAGGAGAGGAATTTAAGGAGCATCTTAGGGCTTTAACCAAAAGTGTCTATATTATATCTATACAGGTTGTGTCTTCTCACCAACAGAACACAGGAGAAAGCGGCAAGGAAAGAGATGAACCGCACAAGCAACAACTGCTCCCCTAAGGATCTGCAGTTCATTCTAGTGGAAATGGGGGTGCAAACAGAAATCTGGGACTTGAATCTCTTGTTTATAAAAGAAATGAAAATATCTGAATTCATGATGTATGTTACATTGATTGTTTATATGATTTGTGTGTTTCTTTTGCTAACCTTTTTCGAAGATGGCAAGTGTAAATGTAGACTGTTTACATTTATCAAGTTTTATAGAATTTGAGGATGTATCATCAAGGGTAAGAAATAGTATTGATGTTGATTTTTGGGATAATGGGGATGATGAAATAGATCTAAAAAGAATACTCACAGGGAACCCCTGTGAGAACCACAGGCTCTCTTGAATGCCCTTGTAAGGGTTGCTGTCCAATACTTCTAAATTCATAACAGTCAATATTACGTAAACACCATTTCGTGTGTTTATATAGAAAACTCTACTGCAAGATATTGACACAGATACTTTTTTTTTGTATTGAATGAATATGAAAAGCAACCAGGCAGTGTTCTGCTAAACATGGGTTTGTTCAGTGCCTATACATTTTGGATTAAATCCATCCTCAGGGCCAAACCCTTTGACTGTGTTATGAATTTAGAAGTATTGGACAGCAATCCTTACAAGGGCATTCAAGAGAGCCTGGGTTACCTGTGAGTATTCCCTTTAATTCATTTTTGGCCAAGTGCTTTGGGCCTTTTCTTACCACAGAAATCCATATATCATTAATTTGACTTGTGTACCATATGTATTTGAGATTCCCAAAGAACTTGAGAATCAATATGCACCATATGAAGCAGTGCCCAAACGTCACCTCCATTTTCGATGATGAAATAGATCCCACAATAGATACAGGTGGTTTTGCAGCAGAAAATGTATGGTACAGCCATATGAGGAAGGTTGGGGGAGAGAGATCAGCATTTGCTCTCTCTTCATCCACGCTTATGGTGTTTATCCCAAACGAGGTAGAGGTAGCAAACGCACTATGTCTAGTGGACCTAGCATTGTGCAGAGTCTGAGGGCAGTTTAAAAGGCAATCGGTTCCAGCGTCCAATTTTCCTATTGATAAAGAATGTTCAGTTACAGAGGATCAGAACATTTTCAGTGTACACAAAATATCCCAATTGAGTTTAGATGGGGCTATCTTTACCAAAGGTCTATGGGAGCAAGGGGTAAAAAGTTACAGAGCTGTAGGAATGAGGGGATTCTCAGAAGGAGGGGTGGCACATGTAAATCAAGAATGTGGAAATGTGTGGCAAGAGCATGTGACTTGGCTCAAAGAGCCAGAAAAACCTGTTAAGATAGAGACACGCACTGATTTTTCTCTATCTTGTAATGGCAATAGCACAGTGCCCATTGGCACAAATGGGAACTGCAGCCACACGCTACACATCGCTGATCTGACTGGAGCCATAGCTGCCCTTCTTGAAATTTTTTGGGACATGTGGATCATATGCCTACAAGCAGTTGCCTGCCAGCCTGGAAAGGTGGTAGCAGTTTCTCTACACTCCATGTGCCAATCCTCAATCCCTTTGTAACACCTGGTCCTGGCACACCCAATGCCCAGTTCCATCTGTGCACCTTCCAACCCCTTCATCATCACATATAGACAAATCAGTGACTATTTGATGACAGGAAGCAGGCACTATTGCAACAGACTAAGCGTTCTAACTACTTTTCGGCGGCATCAACAAAAACCTTAATGGACATTCCTGAGCAGTACCGACTGTTTAATCACAGAGAGACATTCTTCTCTCTCCTGGCGTCCAAACCGCAGTAAATGCCAAATGGCTCCAGGTGACCAGATATGAACTTCTGTTGTAGATTAATGGCACTGAATGCTGAATCAGGTGAATTGAAGAAGTGCTGTGGGACTTGAGACTCATGACTTTACAAAATCATTACATCATCGACCTCCTGATAACTGTGGATGGAGGGCTGTGCCAATAAAATTGGGAGTATGTGCTTCACATTTGTGCCTCCTTATGACTCAGAGAATGGGACCTTGATGCGAACTATCACTGCCTTGCATAACCTCAAAGTGATCATGGAAAACGAAGCAGGAATTACAAATGTTTTGTGGTTAGATTCGCTTTTCTCCTGGGTGCCTTCTTGGATGAGTCTCACTATGAAGATTCTTCTACCTATTTTTGTCTTTTTGCTTATTATCTTCTGTTCTTGTCAAATGCTCTTACAATGTTGTTCTGCCCAGGTACCACTACCATTTCATCTCACATGGGTACTCCGGGAGAAGCTGTTTTGTCCCCTCCACCAAGTTATGATGATTGTGTGGAGCAGTGGGTAGACTGCAGAAATGGTGGGGTGAATTGGGTTTGTTCAGCAGAGGAGTAGGCCCATATTGGGACCGGTATGAAAGATGATTGTAGGGTTGTTCCCCAAGAAGATGCTTATAATTTGTTAAACTATTAACTAAAGGGGGGAATGTTAGGGTAGTAAGGAAAGGTCCCCGCGATGAAGAGTGTTTCATGTTGCATGTGCCATATTTATGACGAGGGGTGCGTCAAACTGGGCACATTCTTGCAATTTCATATGTATGTATCCAGTGTAGTTAAGTGTGAATGGGATATGTTACTTTAGTGTTACTTTTTGTTTAAATTACTACATTTTAGACTTGCGCACGCATAGAAAGATACAATGCTAAAAATGCCAAATGAAATATAAATGCAATTCACACATGGTGTGCTCCGAAGTGCTTAGAAACAGACAGAGTTTTTTTAATATGCATGCGAAGAAGGGGCCTGTCCTGAAGAACCCACGGTAAAGCAGAGATCATACTTATTAAATATGCATGTACACTGAGGAACATACAAAGAGACTGTATAAATCAGTATTTAGCAAACTTTTATGAATCCATTTGGACTCTGTAGCTAGTGGTTTGTGTAATGACTTTCAGGTGGCTCGGAAAATCTAGTTCTACAGGTTTGAGAGCTGGGAGGGGAACAATGGTTACCCAAGCAGATGTTCAGCAGTTGAACAGGACACAGTGTTTATAGCTTGGCAGTTCCAGAGGAGGCAGATATAATCTCCTTAAATGCAATGACGTCTTGCAGAGAAACCCAGCCATTTGTTTTGACCAGTAAGAAACATGGGTTGAAGTAACGCTCAAGGTTAAAGTGATTGATACCTAGGAGTTAAAATTGTATTCCCAGATGTGCCATGCATGTTGAAATGGTAGTCATTTAGATTAGTATGTTCCAATGGCGCCAGTAAGGATGAGATAGTGATCGCTAGTTCAAAGAGAACCTGTTTATTTCGGCTTTTCTCGTGTCGGTAAATTATCTATGCAGACCATGGTCAATTGCGATTAAGGTTAAAGGGCCTAGGCCAGTGATTTATTTATTTATTTTATTTTACATTTATAAAGCGCTCACACAGCCCGCAGGCATCGAGGCGCTGTTACAGGAATTGTTAGTTTTTCTTAGTTGTGTAATTGTGTTTTTTTTTCTTTGTCTTAGTTACATATTTATAACGCGCTTAAACACTCAGAGGTTTCTAAGCGCGGACCCGGGGATCGAACCTGTTGTTGCTTTGTGTCGTCTTGCTTCCAAGACGCGCACGCTGCCGCTGTGCTATCCTCCCGGGACGTGTGATGACCTGCATTGAATTATGTTTGTACACAAATGTTTAACTGTGTGATGATGTCACACCCTGCCACAGACAAATCCCAAGAAGGGGTGTGCTATGAATATGATCTGAAGATGTTAGTTAAGATAATAAGCAGCCAATGAGAATGGAAGAATTGGAGAAAGATTTCTTTGTATAGGTTTTTTCCCAATCACATGTGGTGGGGTGGATTGTAATAAAATATATGGGAGTAATTTAACTGTTGCAAAAATGTATACAATGTGTCAACTTATGTTGTTAGATGAGACTTGGGTTAGTTTGACTCTACAGCATTATCCAGCTGCTACCCGGACGATTGTACAAAAAACTTGCCCACCCCTACAAAGGCAATAGGCAAACAGAACCAGCACTGGCTGAGCTCTTTGGAGATGCTGCAGCCCAGTTGCAAGTGGAACCACCATGCTGCCCCAGAGTATAATTGGTGTCAAGGCATGGCTGCTTTTGTCAACGGGACAGGAAGAGACACAATCTGGCAAATGCCTAGTGATATAGCCTATTCCTTGGCTGTCAGTATATAAGTCCCACAGAATAGACATTTCACATTACCCCAGTGTTCCATGGAGTAATAGCATTCCAAACAATTTACGAGGGAGAGCAACCGCATGCTAATCTACCAAGAAAGGATGCAGGCGGATCAAGCATGGAATAGGACGCTACTGGACTATTATATCCAGAGCAGGAAGGATAAACTACCATTGAGATGAATCTCAAAATTATCAATAGTTCAAATGAACCAGTACGTCAAATAAATCCTCCTGAAGAGTCATTTTATTTGTGGTGAAACACGTTTAGAGACTTGAAATGTTAAGAGGTACTATACAAAACAACAATTAAAATAATTCCTTTGAGAATAATCAGGTCAGAAATGTAAGCTCAAAGAAAAATTGACAAATAACGAAAATACAAGACTCTCAATCAACAGCTGGATCAATACTTGATGACAACTAAGTCAATGATAAAGCCTAACTCAACCAAATAAGAGATTGACACAGAAAGACTTACTCATCATGTATGATTGTATAATCTATATGGAGCACCCCTTGCTAAGTAGTGACTACAACCTTTGGATGTAAAAATCCAAAAGCAATTACAAAAATTCCATTAGGCACTTATTCTACCAAATCCTATATTTTTCTAATTTTCATGAGTAATATTGGGCAGACCCAATCTATTTGGGGTCAAGACCAGTGACTAGCCAACCTGACGTAAGATAACTAATTATTGCCACAAAAGGAGGTCTGCATTTTTGTCTAATTTTCTATAAAGGAAGCAATCATGACGGGACATAGAACGCTCTACAAGGAGGGGCGTGGCTTGGCAGCCATGCAGTGAAGAAGCAGAACCTCAGAGCTCCTGAGAGATCCTACAAATAAATCTATAAAACTGGTCAGATTCACTCAGAAACTGAAGGGAAAGGTGTCGGAGGCTGGTAGGAGCTGATGAGCCGAAAATCGCTGTGTGTAAAAGTGAGGAGTCACCACACAACAGCGGATAACAGAGCAGCGAGCGCTTGAGGAGCAAGATGGCAGATGGGAGCTAGTGGTCCTGGAGAGGAGACCGAGAAAGGCAGGCGTAAGCAACGCAAGAGAGCTGAAGTGCCCACGGCGAAGCAGAAGAGGGATGGCTGTGTGAGCCCTACGCGAGTGAGGAAGATAACAACAGGAGTGAAGGAGCAGATCCGTTGCCAGACGCAGCACTGAACAGAGCCAGTGCGAGAGGGAGGCGCAAAACTGCCGCCTAACGTGGAGGAGCAGGCTGCTCTTTGGGTGACCGTAAGTAGCTGCAACTTCAACTGGTAAACCGGGGGGAAAGACGCACAGCCGGAATAAAGAGAGTGGCCGTGGCGAAGAGCGGCAGCCTCTCTTGCCCCCCGATCTGCCTGCAGCACACAGGAAGACTGGCTCATGAAAGGGACTACAGTCACAGTGTGCAATAGAGGCAGCTAACCGCGGGGGCGCACAGGGACATCCCGCTGATCCACAGAGCAAGAGACAGTGGAGGCGGCTGATCTAAAGCGGACAAAGCCTCCCAGTGAGAAGGGCACCTCGCCCAGGCCGAATGGGGAAGCACACAACACGGCACATGACGCAGGGAAGCAGATAGCACCCAGAGCAGTGAGCAGCGAAAGCATGCCGAGGAGGCAGACTATCCCCACCCAATACCCCAGGAACACAAATGCGGCAAAACAAGTCAATCCTACATTGACAAATGTAAATAGGAGTGGCATCGGCTGCTCCAGGATAGCGGCTCAATGGCATCATAAGAAAGGACAGACTATCTACCCAAGCACTGGAAAGGGGGCAAGAATGGCCCAGGACACATCGCAAGTGAGTATGGAGTGCAGCATAGGTGAACTGACCAGGCTAACAAGCTAGGAAGAACAGCTTGAGCCCCTGATTTACAGAGCACGACAGTGCGACCTGGTTAACTGAAGAAGAGGCGAACAGGGGTGAAGAGCCCTGAGATCAGCATAACACCCTAGCTATCCATAAGAATTCAGAACCAACCTGAACTAATTTACACTGGCTCAGAAGGGGCGTCAACGATTGAATTAAGACACATAATTAAAAGACTAGCGATATGCCAGACAAGCAGTGTGGTGGAAAGGGGAAGCAGACCAGCATGAAGTCCTATGCCCGCAAGTATGAGACCGGCCCACATACTTCAACAAATGCGAGTGCAATGGGACCGGACCAGCAAACAGGGGCCAGAAAGACGGTACCAACCAAGAGGCGATAGCAGCATTGAAAATGTCACTCAAGCACAAAATGGATGTGGCAATTGTGGATGTGGGACTGCTGCGACAAAACATCAGGGCCCTGGCGGACAGAATGAGTACAGCATAGCTACAAGTGAAGGATAGCACCAACGGCATTGCAGGAGCTCAGTCCCAAATTACAGACATGCTCGGAAGAATAAGAACCTTGGAGAACAGAGCCGAGGACTCAGAGGGCAGAGCCCAATGCTACAATATACGCATTGTCGGCTTACTGGAGGGAGAAGAGTGCAGAGACCTCACGAACTACGTAGAAAATCTACTGCTGCAAGAGGTGGGAGTGGAGAAACTGTTGCAAGCCTTTGCAGTGGAAAGAGCCCATAGAGCCCTGGTAAAAAAAAAAAAGAAAAATTGAAAACAGGAGCCCCACAATAACCAAAATCATTAATTACAAGGATTGAGAAAAGATACTTGCATTCTTGAGAGATAGCGGAGCGATCATCAGAAACTCCTCAGGCCTAGCAATCTATCCAGATTATACTATACTAATTCAGAGAGAAAGAGCACAGTTCGAAGAGCACTTCAGGAAAGCAAATCTGCGATACATGCTGTTATACCCTGCCAAACTGAAGGTGCTGCACAACGGCAGATGCTACTTTTTTTAAAACACTGAAGAAGCATATGCTTGGATCGACAAGCAAGGCACACCTCAACTTGTAGCTAGAAACATTAACAACAACGGAAACGCGCCACCATTAACAAACAAGCATGGCCAAGGAAGACAGAGACATATGTAGAACTAAGACCAGATTGATTATATGGTGGGAAACAAAGGAAGAGCAACACTGAGGCCGCCTCAAGAGCTGTCACGGCAAATTACCCCACGGAACGCCAAAAAGTTAATGATGCCAGTTAAAAGGTATTGCGCTGCGGCGAGCAATTCCCAGGAAACTGGGACATGCGAGAAAAGCAATGGAGCTTGAGCAGGGGGAGGGTGGCTGGGCGTTTGTTAAAAGTTCACGTTCATTGTTTGAAAGTTGGAACGAGAGCAGGAGAACGCACCCGCTTATGGAAGTAGCTTGCAGGCACACAGACACAAAGAGAAGAGGGGCACTACATGATACGAATGAGACGCATAGGGAAGCACATCGGCTCCCTTGACGGAGCGGCCAAAGGCAACAAGGAAGCAGTGACCGAAGCATAGGGTGCAAAAGCAAAGAACCAGACAGACGCAGTCTTGAGCACAGATGTGTGGAAAGAACAGGCCCATTTATTTATTTAAATTTATATAGCGCGCAAGCAGCCCAGGGGCATTGAGGCGCTGTTACTTGCAATAACTTAGTTACATGGTACATATCATAGCGATTGTTGACACATTATGAGTAGTACAGGAAATCATACTGTTGTTACAAATATTGCATTTGGGCGTAAATTACAAACATAAATGATAAGTATTTGTGCTGATGTGTCGGTCCTTATGTGAAGAGGGTAGTTTTCAGTGTTTTGCGGAAGGTGGTGAGGGAGTCCTCGCCACGGATGGTGGGAGGTAGGGCATTCCAGAGGGTGGGCGCGAGGTAGGGGAAGCTGGATCCACCCGCTTTTACTCTTTTTACTAGTGGCACAGAGAGCATGTTGGTGTACGGGGATCTGGTTGGCCTGGTGGTGGAGACAGGGTGGATCCTTTGAGAAAGGTAAGCAGGAGCAGTGAAGTGAATGCACTTGTGGGTCAGTGTCAGGGCTTTGAATACGATCCTTTCCTTTATTGGGAGCCGTGGGAAGAGACGGGTCACAACAAAAGAATCCATGGGGAGACCAGAAGAACTTAGTATGGCCACGTGGAATGCACGAGGATTGAACAACTACGTCAAAAGGCTGAGAGTGTACGCAAGGCTAAACAGACTAAAGATATAAGGGGCACTGCTACAAGAAACGTATCTGACAAAGGACAAACCACCCAAGATAGTGAGAAAGTGTGGGGAGGGGGGAATATACAGATCAACCTACTCCAACTATGCCAGGGGGTACTAACGTGGGTAGCCCCGGATGTCCCTTTCCAGTTTATAGCAGTGGAGCAAGATAAGGAGGGCAGGCTGGTGATAGTGCACGGACTGCTAGAAAACAGAGAGGTGTGCCTAGTGAATACGTATGCTCCAAATCACAAAACAGAGAGGTGTGCCTAGTGAATATGTATGCTCCAAATCACAATGTCATAGGATTCTTTGAGACACTGCCCCCCCCCAGCTATCCCCATACAGAGTAGCAACATACATCTGGGGAGGAGACTTCAACTGTTTTAAGAGCGTTTGCATCGGAATGAGTGTACAATTGGAGCTGGAGGACATCTGCCGAGCAACACACAATGATACACGCAGATACTCCCACTACAGTGCCCCCACATGGCATGCATACACGAATAGACTACATCTTCACAGGGCCGGAAACCCTGGGTGAATTTACAGATATAGAATTTAAAGCCAGAACCCTCTCGGACCAAGCCCCGCTGCTGGCAACATGGAGATACACAAATAAGAGCCCCTATACCAACGTGGCAACTGCGGCAGAAGCGCTGCTGGACAGCGAATTCCAGGAACATATGCAGGGGACCATAGAGGAATACTTTCAAATCAACATAGGCAGCATAGACAAGCAGAAACAGTAGTATGGACTACATCGGTACAAAGAGGAGCACACGAAAGCAGCGAGAAAATACTGGCATGGAACACGGTGGTGCAGGAGTTATTCGCACCTACAGCTGAGAATGACTTGGAGATCTCGAGTTACCAAGGGACTGTAAGCATGAATGAAGGGGCTGTGTGAGAGCACAATATAGGCTGCCACCCGCTGAGAACCACAGAGATGCGGACTGGTGCTCTGAACCCTCTTCCAGGAAGAAGCGCCTAGACACCCGCAGGATGCAAGGAGACACGAGAATTGATCAACTGAAACGTGCGCTTAGAAAATCAAGCAGAAAGACACTTCCGCTACCGTGTGCAGGGTTGCAAGGAAAGTGGTTTGTTAACTGTTGTATGTACAAACCAATCTAAAAAAAGTAAAAAAAATTAAAAAAGCTCTACAAGGAAACATCCATCCTTGATGGGGAGCTAGTAAGAGATTGATTTACATGTTCATAACTAAAGGCCTTCGTGATCAGTGGCCGATGCACTGCAGGTGTCGAAGAGATAATGGGAGAAGCCCACATAAAGAAAACACCCTTGTTAGTCCAGACCAGAGAAAATTATGGCACACTCCACTGGTGAACGAAGATGGATGAAACCGGGAGAATGATGTTAGAGATGGCCAAATTACACCAACTTGTATTGAGTAAGCTCACTATTGGTCTGTAACCAATGAAAATGCTCTATTGACAGGAAAAAGTGGCGCACGCACTGGTTGCCCACAAGGAGGCAGGCAAAGGTTCTGGCTACATGCACCTCCATTTTGTCACTTTTCTGATCAACCAATAATTTCCCATTAATCCAACATTAGTCTCTGTGCAGTCTCCAAAATACAAAGCTACTGCTCACTCTTGTCCACTATTTTGTCTCAGCACTTCTTCCTCATTTTATTTTTTGTTCCACTTCCCCCTCTTCCACCATTGAAAGAAAAAAGCTGACATCCTTTTAGACCCAAAGTGTTGGATACTGAAGCCGCCACCATGGGTTTGAGGACTCCATGATTTCTTTAAAATCATGATCTACAAAGAAGAGCTTGCCAACGTCATGTACGTTCCCATAGAAAACCGGTTAGAAAACAAACCTATTGCTCTCTTGTTTAACTCTGAGGCCAAAAAAAGGAAAGAGCATTGTGGCAAGGATCTTGAGCTACCCGAAACAAACTTCATTACGTTCAAGCTGCTAAAAACGGGAAAAATAATAAAATAGGAATTCAGGAGGCAAACAAATTGATACAAGGTCAACCACTTAACCTTTTCTTGACTAGTAAAAAAAAAACACATTTAACACTAGGGTTGTGACTGATAAATGCCAGGATTATGCCCAAACATTTTCTCCTCCATCTATTGTTCCTGAGCAAGACACATTGTGCTTTCCATAATTGAACCTCCCACCCTCTCCACAACCTTAATACCCAGAGGTTTCTAAGCGTGAACCTGTGTTGCTCCGCATCGTCTTGCTTCCAAGGCAAGCGCATTGCCCCTGTGCTATCCTCCCGAGACCTTGATGCAGGACCTTATAATTTAGATAAAGCCTACAAATTCAGACACTGCACTGACCAGATTAGTTAGTTCTACAACTTTCCAATGCTTTCTTTCTATTTCCCACATCTGATGAAAGCCAGCTTCCATGCCCGATTAGTACCCTGCTCATTAACGAATACCCTTGAAAGAAGTTAAACAAAATCTCCCTTGATGCCTCTATACCAGCATATTTAAAGCTATCCTGAACTTCCCTCTTGTCTCTAAGGTTATCAAGAAAGTAGTAAAGGCCAACTACACTCTTATCGACACCATCCTCTTTCCCCTCTTCGTTCTGGCTTTCACGCAAGCCATGGAACAGAGATGGCCCGCTAGAATGTGTTGGATGAATCATTGTCAGTTGTGAATCAGGGCAGCAGGGTTCTGTTGGTCATGCTTAATCCATCTGCTGTATTTGGTATGGTGAGCCACGCGGTCCTCTTCCACACAGCATCGATTACTGTCCTCCCCACCTACGGTTTGAATAATTCCTAACAGATGCATGGCAGAGTCCATTTGGCCCCCCTGCTCTACTAAGGTGACCTGTGGGATACCACAGGGTCCTTACCACACTCTCGGGTCCTTTTCAACAGACACTTGTCTTTCAGCTTTTATGTTCATTCTCAGTAAGGATGCAATCATATGCAGACTATACTCGGGTGCATGTTGAGGTATCGGGAGGGGCAGGTGCCTTTGCTCCAGTGCTCAATGATCTAGAAGTTGAGAGACAATCACCTACCGCCTAACAGTTCAGAGACAGAGGTCATTCAATTCTGGGCCGGGAGGAGGAAACTGCTTCAAAATACCATTGAGTCAATTGTTTGGACACCCTTTAGCTATTAGCAATAAGGTTAAAAACCTGGGATTCATCTTAGATGCAGATGTGCCCCGGAAATCACAACTCACTGTGGGGAGCAATCGTTTTTTCAATTTAACATTGACTAGACTGCTATTTTCCATCTCACTCACTGAGAAGCTCCACTTGTGTATTATGAATTCCGCAGTTTAAACTTTGCTGTACAGGCCTTGGTTATGCGGAATACATTGAACACCTTATAACCTTCTATTTCCAATAGCAGGTAGGTTCCGAAAAACCTCTCAAAGTTTAGGCTGCGCTACACAAGTGTATTCAGTTGATCAATCAGTTGCAAAAGGATTAGCATATCATTAACATAGAAAATTAACCAGAAGCCACAGGATTGGAAAAGGGTAGCCAGATAGAGGGATTAAATATCAGTGACGACAAAGCAGCAGCATGAGAAATCTCTTGGGCACGCCCGAGAGGTAACGGGGGCCAGACCAGGCACACCCAATCGGACAAACACCCCAGACTACCCTACTACTTTAGGGTCTAAAGGTTTGGCAGTAATGACAGGCAACATCTTTGGCCATGCAGCAGTCCAGGAATGTCCAGCACAGAATCAGTTCCCATGGTGCGGTGGGATCCCTTAGGCTGAACTCACTTGGGGTTCCATGATTTTAGTACGAGGGGGACATAGAGAAGTTTACATAATTGGAATGAAGACCCCTGTTCAAAATTTGCTTTTTTTCAGAGCCAGAGGAACCAGGCCATAAACCAAGGGGGGCACTAATGTTAGACCTTTAGTGGTAGTTCTGGTTTGTATTAAGGTTGAGGGGAACAGGAGCAGGGCAGGGATTCCGCGCCAAATCAAATGTATGTTTGTAAGTAATTGACTTTAGAGTTGTACATAATGGCAAGGGGGTGGCACTACAAGGACAGGCGATAAGGGATAGAGGGGCATCAGAGGCAGTCATCCGTTTATTGTTGGTGGTGACCAGATAATATGAATTATGGTGCCAAAGAAAGATCTTTGCATAACCAATGCAGAGGGGAATGCCTTAGCATATAGGCTGGCATTGTGGATAGCTGTTTGACTATTTCACTGTGCTCCTTATACATAATTCCCGTTTTTATCCAGCAAACGATTTTGTTTTGGCCTCCCTCATGAGTTTGTTTGAGCTCAGTGAGTTTTAAAGCAAGATGGGAAAAGGGAAGGTAACTGCAATGTTCAAGAGGTTTCACCTTTACTGACATATTACAAGGCCATTTTATACTGTAGGCTGCTTACATTGCGTAGACGGTGTTACATTAAATTGACCGGAATTGTAGTTGACCGTTTTACTGTGCATGTATTGGGCCTTTTGCCCCTTAGGCACATTACTTACCTGCATTCATTTTTGTAGTTCTCCTGAACTACCTTTTCCACACTGTGCTCCTTGGCAGCGTAACACGTGTTATTTTCTACACACTGCTGGCATAATTGGCATGCAGGCCCATCCACACCACCAGCACCACCTTGAGCAGACTGCCAGATTGGTGCTATATATTTTTTGTCCACTTTATCATTGAAACACTTCGTTCCTCAGCCTTAACCGTGTTAGCATTACTTGATTTATTTAGTTAATTATTTTCCTTGACTTAATGATGCCTCTTTATTTATTACATATTTAAGCGCCCAAGACCCAAAGGTATTATGGCGCTAGTACCAGTTAAATGATATGGCATTTATAACGCGCCTATACACAAGTGTTTCAAGGCGTGACGAGGCAAGGGGGGGGACAAAGGTAGGACAGACAACGATCCTACTAGGCCAGGTGTCATGCAGATCGCACAAGTGCAAGGGAAGGGGGAGAAAGGAAAAGTGCATGGGAAGGGGGGAAAGGCATGTGCGCAGGGGGAGGGGGGAAGGGAAAGTGCAGTACATGGGAAGTGGAATAATAAGACACATAAAACAGCCAGTTAGTGGCCAGTGCAGGCAGGGAAGTGCAGACGTAAGTGCTGGTAGGGGGGCTGAAGGGATACAGAAAAACAGTCCAAGTGCAGGGGTTGCCAGGGAGGCAGTGCAGGTGGGTAATTGACAGGGCCTGGGCCAGAGATCAGAAGGGTGGCCAGGTAAACCAGTGCAATTTCAGTCAGGAATTCAGCAAGGGAGGGGAGGAGAGAAAGCAGAATCAAAGAGGAAGGTTTTGAGGTGTTTCCAGAACCGGAGATGGTTCTCCTCGAGTTTCAGGGAGGCAGGAAGGCAGTTCCAGAGAGAGGCCCCTGCCGAAGAGAGTGATCTGCCACCAACTTGTTGCTTTGAGAAGCGACTGACCCTAAGGGTGTTGGAGGCAGATGAGCGAAGAGCTCGAGAGGGAAGATATTTAGGAAGAGAGAGTTGAAGGTAGTGCGACCCCAGAAGGCCTTGTGTACAATGCAGAGGGGTTTGAACTTAATCCTCGCAGCCACTGGGAGCCAGTGCAGAGATTTCAGTCCTGGAGAGATACAATCCCTGGGCTTGAGGCCAAGGACAAGTCTCGCAGTCCTGTTCTGGATAAGTTGCGGAGCGTGGAGGCAGGCAGATTTAGACAGAGGCTGTTACAGTAGTCCAGCTTAGAGAGGACAAGGGCTCTGGAGACGGTGAGCTTCTGGGGGAAGGGGAGGTGTTACACTCACCTGGTATCAACAGGGACGCCACCCAGCTGGGATACTCGCTGGTATGCTTCTCAGCTTTGCCCTGATGTGGTCTGCGGGGAAGGTTCTGCCTGAAAATACAGGAGGGCTGTGTTCAAGACTGACCGACTGGGGTAAGTATCCTCCCTCCACCCCTGTATGATTTCAGTCCCTCTGGCGCCCTCTCCTCACCTGTATGGTAGAATTAGGCGTGCTCTCCGTCCTGCGTTCTTTGCAGGGGCGCGTTGTCTTTCATGGGCGAGTGCGGTCCAGTTACTTCACTTACGTCGGCCCGTTTGATATTGTTCAGGTAGGTCTTATTGCTGTTCTTTAGTTTTGTTGCTATCCTGCATGCCTTTCTTTGTTTAAAATGTATCTTTTTTCTCCCTTAGGTATGCGGAGCTTCAGCACGGCAATCTGGCTTGGATGAGCCCCGCTGGTAAATGTTGGTGCATTAGGAGCGCTATGATACGACAAGTATGCGATATGCACAAATCTGCGAAGTCTTGTCTTTGCTAACCTGTGTTTTGCTTCCTTGTAGGTCGCAGTGTTCTTCAGGGCGAGTGGAATGTCCGGAGTGGTGCCAGCCGAGAGGCGACCAGCCAGGTAAGCCTTTTGAGCAGTTTGTAATTTGTGAATGTCTCTACTGCTTTCTTTAATGTTGCCTCTATCTTCCTCTTTTAGGTTGTTCTGTCCGGGAGGCGTGCAGGTTCGAGGAAGCTGTTCTCAGTAGCTGCGAGTGTCTAAAGATGAAGACTGCAGGTGAGATGATGCTGCTAATGATGTTCCTTCTGTCTCCTTGCAGGTTCTGCTTCTCCGAGGTTCGAGGGAATAGCTGGACACGGCAAGCGTTACGTTGCAAGATGCAAAGTAACGCAAAGCGTGTTGTCTTGCTCGGGTGTGGTTTAAATAGCCCCAATAAAATAGTCCAGGAAAAGTAGTCCCTAGGCTACCACACCCAAAACACTAGACCGCATAGCTTGGTTCTTAGGAACCAAGCTATGTGGATGCCTCCATGTTGGCTGACAATAATAAAGTAGTTCCCAACCACATTGTTTATTCATGGTTTATGAGCCTGGCGCCATAGGCACCAGGACTGGCCCCATGAGGGCTTTTGAAGAGGGTGCCAGGCTCTAGAGGCCCGAGTCCTGACTCCACCTGGCCAATGGGTTTGCCAGAGGGGGTTTTGGGCGAGGGTTGTGACAGCACTCCCCCCTAAGGCCCCTCCCATGGTGTGCCTTCTGTCTGGCCCAGGTTTGGTTGGGAAGTTCCCATGGGATTTCCTGATTATACGTGGTGCCTGGATATTCTCACTGGGCTCCCAGGATCTATCTTGTGGTCCAAATCCTTTCCAATCAACAAGATAATATAGCTTGGTCCTAGAGTATTTAGAGTCCAAGATATCTTTGACTTCGAATTATGGTTCTCCGTCAACAAGTATGGGATTAGGTGGTGTCCCAATCCGTGTGCCGTGTTGCATTGGTTTCAGGAGGGACACATGGAATACCGGGTGAATGTGTAGATTAGGTGGTAAATCCAGTTTCACGGCTGCTGGGTTATTAATTGCCTTAATGGTATAGGGTCCTAAGAATCTGGGATGAAAGGTCCGGGTTCCTTTGATGGGTACGAAGTTAGCGGCTAACCAAACTTTGTCTCCTACTTGATAATCAGGGGCCTTTTTCCAGCGTTGGTCGGCAAATCTCTTGTTTTTCTTTGGCATGAATAAGGTGTTCCTTTGCCCTTTTGAAAGCCCGAGTAATGGTTGTGTGTAGAGTCTTTACCGCTGGCATTTCTAAGCTGGCTGGATGGTCTAGTTCAGAGGTACGTGGATGTCTGCCATAAAGGGTATAGAAGGGCGTTTGTCCGGTGCTTGAATGCAAAGAATTGTTATATGCATATTCGGCTATCCATAGTAGGTCTTTCCAATTCCTTTGTTCTTGGTGCAGCATGCACCGTAAATATTGCTCGAGTGTCTGATTGGTTCTCTCAATTTGGCCGTCCGTTTGGGGATGGTGACTGGTAGATAGCCGAACGTTGATCTGCGCCATTGCACAACATTTTTTCCAGAGGTTTGAAACAAACTGGCTGCCTCGATCAGAGACCAGAACTGAAGGGAAGACATGTAGCTTAACCACGCCCTCCAGGAACGCTTTTGCTAAAGTGGCTGCGTCTGGGAGGCCTTTGAGAGGAATAAAATGGGCCATATTCGAGAATAAGTCCACAACTACAAGGTTGGTGTTGAACCCTTGGCTTGGAGGTAGATCAGTGATGAAGTCAAGGGAAAGAGTGTGCCATGGAACTGGAGGAATGTCTAATGGTTGTAGGAGACCAGATGGTTTTTGTTTCTGTGATTTATTTTGTGCGCAGACACCGCAGGACTGAATATACGGAATGATGTCCTTACGCCAGGTAGGCCACCAAAAGTTCTCTTTCACCTTAGCTGGGGTTTTGGTGATCCCAGGATGCCCTTCAATCAGTGAATCATGATAGTTTGAAATAATATGCTGTTGTAATTCCTTCTTGGGTACATATAGGCGATCCCTAAAAAAGGGTAGATGGTCCTTGATCGTATATTGTTCTCCTTGAGTTTGCCATACGAGGTAGGCATCAGGATTCATTGTCCATTGGATTTCTTTTCGTAGTTCTGCTTGTGTTAAGGCTGTCGTGATACCCAAGAGTTTGTCTTCAGGTATAATAGGTACCGGGTATGGAGTTGTATATACTATTTCATCTATGCCCATGCGAGATAAGGCATCCGCCTTTACGTTTCTGACTCCTGGTCAAAATGTGATTACATAATCATATTCAGCGAAGAAAAGGGCCCACCATAATTGGCGCGAGGTATGGGCCTTGGCTGTTTTGAGATATTGCAGGTTTCGGTGGTCTGTGATGACTGTAATGGTATGTCTGGCCCCCAGAAGGTAGTGCCTCCAGGCTTTAAAGGCGGATTTAATAGCCATGAGTTCCTTGTCCGTGATGGCATAATTAATCTCTGGAGGTGAGAACTTTTTCGACCAGAAGGCCACAGGATCTAGCTGGCCGGTTTCCGGGTCTCTCTGTGAAAGGACAGCCCCCATTGCGAGACTGAACGCATCAGTTTCAACGACATAAGGGAGGTCTGGACGAGGATGTTGCAGGATTGGAGCGGAGGTAAACCTTTGTTTAAGTTCCTGAAAGGCTTCTTCTGCTTTTTCAGTCCAAGCAAACTTTTTATTGTTTTGTCATAATAGTACTATGATTGGGTGCACAACCTGAGAGAAGTCTGGGATGAACAGGCAGTAGAAGTTTGCAAAGCCCAGCATGCTTTGTACCCCTTTCAGAGACGTCAGTGAAGGCCATTTTCGAATGGCATCTACCTTGTGCACGTCCATTCTAATGCCTCCTGGAGTAAGGATAAAACCAAGAAATTCTACTTCGGTGTCTTGAAAAAAGCATTTTTCAAGCTTTGCAAACAAACGATGTTGACGGAGCTTGGTGAGGACTGAACGAACGTGCCTGACATGATCTTGTTCCGAGGCTGAGTATACTAAGATGTCGTCTATGTGCACTAAGGCGCACACATCAATTAACTCCCTTAAGACGTCATTCATGAAATATTGGAATGCCGCAGGAGCGTTGCATAACCCGAAGGGCATGACTTGATATTCAAACAAGCCGTACTTCGTACGGAAGTCGGTTTTCCATTCATCTCCTTTTCTGACTCGGACCAGGTCTGGCTCCTCGAAGGTCCAATTTGTTATAAATCTGGGCATCTTTAACTTGGTCTAGCATCTCAGGGATAAGTGGCAAGGGGTAGCGGTTCTTCACGGTGATCTGGTTCAATGCGCAGTAGTCAATACAGGTTCTCAAGTCTCCCTTTTTCGGTACGAAGAACAAAGGACTGGCTGCAGGGGACTTCGAAGGACAGATAAATCCGTTTGCAAGGTACTCGTCTAAATAGGATTTCAAATGAAGGTTTTCTGGTTCTGTGAGAGCGTAAATCCTGCCGCAAGGGATTTGTGCACCAAGAACAAGGTCGATCTGACAGTCATAGGGCCTGTGCGGCAGCAATGTATTGGCTTGGTCCTTTCAGAAAACATCCTGGAAATCATGGTATTCACTTGCCAAGGTATTAGTTGCTCCCAGGGTTGATACTGTCGCTCCGGGAGTCATGGGGATACAGATGTCGGGTTTCTCCTCTTGGTAATAGCAGGCAGGGGAGCAATCACCGGGGAAGGTTAATTTTCGTGCCCGCCAGTCTATCATAGGGTTGTGAGCAACCAACCATGGCTTCCCTAGTATTATCCTGAACTGAGGTGCCTTGATGAGATCGAATGAAATAGACTCCCGATGTCCATCCTGGCACAGCAAGGTTACCCTGGCTGTGCACTGGGTTACTGGTCCTGAAGCGATTTCTGTCCCATCCACGATGGTTACCTTGTCCATAGTTGGCTTAGAACAAAAAGGAAGCCCCATCTCTGCTGCCAGTTCTTGATCAATATAATTTCCAACTGCTCCGCTATCGATGTATGCTTCAACGGCATGCATTCTTGACGACTGTTGGTGGTTAATTAAGATCACTGGTATTGCAAAGTGCGAGGTCAGCAACTCTTTCTTCTCACTCGACAAATTGACCTCTACGTTTGTCGAGCTTGGTAGTTTTCCGATTCCTTAGCTTCATCCTTCTCTGTGGCCCCGACTGTTCTTCTTGGGGGTTTTACTGGACAGTCCTTCAGGAAATGTCCTGGTTTCCCACAATACAAACAAAGCTGTTGTCTTCTTTTGTCCCATTCTTGTTTTGTTAATGGAGGCCGTATCCCTCCAATCTGCATGGGTTCTACATCATTTTCAGGTACACGGGGTGTGTTTTCCCTTGGTCGAACATACACGGTCTGAGGGTCCGTCTTAGACCGGTCTGCCATTCGGTCCTGCAACCGGTGGTCTAGCTGCACGACCAGATTTATGAATTCTGCACAGTCTCTGGGTGGATCAACCACCTGGGCTAAGACATCCTTTAATTCTCCTTGTAAGCCTCGATGGAATAACGTGGTTCTTTTGTTTTCTGGCCACCTAGCTTCGGCAACCATTCTGTTGAAGGTAGCAATGTACGTTAACAAGTCCTGATTCCCCTGTCGGAGGGACAAAAGTTCATTGTCTACTGCTTGTTCCTGGGTATGGCGAGCAAAAAGTTTTTCCATTTCTCTCAGAAACCCCCCAAAGTCATGTAATAGAGGATTGTCATGGGTTACCAACGGCACCGACCAATCTGCTGCACTACCATTCAGGTATGATAAGACAAAAGCTACCCGAGGTTGGTCGTTTGGAAATGCTCCAGGCCTACAAAGAAAATGAAGGCGGCACGGATTGATGAATGCTGCATACTTCCGTGGGTCGCATGAGAACCTTTCTGATGGTGCCAGGGGCACTGTTCCAGGTAACGTGATCTGTACCGGAGTGGTTGGTATGGCGGGGTTTTGAATCGTTGGATTGCTTCCAGGTAGAGGCGTCTGTCCTGCCTGTGATTGCAACTATTGCCTGCTAATCTCTTCAGTGCGTTCTTTGGTCACTATTAGGTCTCTCCGGAGGGCATTAGTCTCTTGTCTGGCAGAATGAACATCAGCACGAAGCTCTCCTAGTAATTGGGCCAATCGGTCCATTTCTGATGTCTCCATGGCGCCCAGGTGGATTTGTTATGGGAGGCTTCGCATTCTGTTACGCTCACCTGGTATCCACAGGGACGCCACCCAGCTGGGTTACTCGCTGGTATGCTTCTCAGCTTTGCCCTGATGTGGTCTGCGGGGAAGCTTCTGCCTGAAAATACAGGAGGACTGTGTTCAAGACTGACCGACTGGGGTAAGTATCCTCCCTCCACCCCTGTATGATTTCAGTCCCTCAGGCGCCCTCTCTCCTCACCTTGTGGTAGAATTAGGCGTGCTCTCCATCCTACCTTCTTTGCAGGGGCGCGTTGTCTTTCATGGGCGAGTGCGGTCCAGTTACTTCACTGACACTGGCCCGTTTGATATTGTTCAGGTAGGTCTTATTGCCGTTCTTTAGTTTTGTTGCTATCCTGCATGCCTTTCTTTGTTTAAAATGTCTCTTTTTTTTCTCCCTTAGGTATGCGGAGCTTCAGCGCTGCAAACTGGCTTGGTTGAGCCCTGCTGGTAAATGTTGGCGCATTAAGAGCGCTATGATGCAATAAGTAAGGATCAACGCCTGTCCAGAGCCTGGTGACCACTTCATCCAGGACCCCGGAGGCGCAGGAGCCCTCCCGCTGCAGGAGCAGTGGGTCAGCCTCTCTGCATTGCCCCCCAGGACCAAGGTAGGCTCTTCGCCTATTTAGCTTATTGAATCGGCATCCCGCGGATCGTCTTCCACGTCAACGAAATGTGCTGATTTACGATATACAAATCTTGCGCTGGCCAGAAATGCTATTCTGCCGCATTTCGGAGCATTTCAGCGCCTGCTAAGCCCCTCTTGGAGCCACCATCGGAACACACGAGGTGTTACCTACCCAAGATGGCCGCCGGACCCAGCCCGACCTTCCTTCCTGCCACACGATTTGCCCGCATGTTCTGATTGGCTCTCACCTACCTCTAGTAGCCAACCAAACGCCGGCAGGCGAACGCCGGCCCTCTCCCGAAGGATCCTCTCCATAAGGATCAATGCCTGTCCAGAGCCTGTCAGGAACTCTGCCCGTTCTGCTCCAGGTAAGCCGGTGCTGCCACAAGCATATCCCCATCTGCTGACCAGAACCGACTATCTCATATCGCATCTCTTTCGCTCCTGCCTAATTAACGCCACCATCCCGCACGGCTGTACACACGTGTGCTGTCCATGCCCCTAACGTGCCGTGCCACTCGGACACTTCGTATCTCACCACCTGACTCACCCTCGCTGGACGTCCTTGCCACTCACTCAGCCATAACTATAACTATTATGGACCACATGTTATATACCTACTGCTGCACGCTGTGCATCTCTTATTTGCCCCTCTCCTTCAGGCTTCTCATTACATCCCCCATGAGTTACCTGTAATCCTGTCCAATGCCATTTCGAATCTAGATGCCTTGTATTGTGCCTAGTGAACTGTTTTGCACTACTGCTAGTTGCCTAATTTGCGCCACTTCAAACCTAGATGCCTTTGTACTGTGCCTATTGACCGGATTTGCACTGCTGTTGGTTGCCTAATTATGCCATTTCGAATCTAGATGTCCCTGCACTGTGCATATTGACCTGATTTGCACTGCTGTTGGTTGCCTAATTATGCCATTTCGAATCTAGATGTCCCTGTACTGTGCCTATTGACCTGACTTGCACTGCTGTTGGTTGCCTATTCGCGCCACCTTAACTCCCTATGCCCTTTGTCTTGAGCCCATATAATTACATCCTCTGTCCCTTGAGAAATACAAGCTGCGACATGCAGCTAAGAACCTTTGCCAGCATTGACCTTATACTCCTAGTCTTTTTAGGACTGTCTGCCTGCACTGCTGCCAGTTACTGTGCAAGCACCACTAAGACCTCCCATAACAGCCAACCCATTCTCCCTTCAACCATGCTCTACCATCCTGACCCTCCATTGAACCCCTACCTCAATGACCCAGCCCTTTGGCTCAAGCACTTTGCTACCAAACCCACTCCAAACATTCCATGTACTCTACAACAAAGGAATAGTAGACTTAGAACTAGACTGCCCAGACCACCTTGTACTCTGCGCAATCGCTCTGCCCTTCCACTGCCAAACTCAACCGTAACGCCTAGTCCTCCACTCTCCACCTCACTCATCTCGGCACTAAAGGGAGCCCTTATCAATGCAAGATCCCTCACGGCTCATGCCCTTTACATCACAGACCTGATCACTGTCCAGAACCTTGACTTCCTAGCTATTACCGAAACTTGGTTACATGATGCCTCTGGCCCACTCCTCGCTCTATTGCTACCCAAGGGTTATACCATTATTAGAAACGACGGCCAATCCAACTTTTCGAAAGGAGGAGGAGTCGCTTTTATACATAGCGACAAAATCGTTATGAGAGCTGCTCCCCACACACAACTTAGTACTGCAGAATCTCTTTCAGTGAAAGTATCGCTCTCTCCTACCAACACTCCACCTTATATACAGACCACTGGGCTCATTCATTGATGATGTTGCCTCCACCCTGTCGACTAACACTAAGCCCAACTCTCAGATACTGCTACTAGGTGACCTCAACCTAGGCCTCTCAGATCCCAAGGACCACATGGCCACTGAAGTAGACACCACCCTCTCCAACCTAGGCTTCCAGCAGCGCATTCGTGATCCTACACACATCAAAGGTAGAACGCTCGACTGGCTAGCCGACCTTAACTGTAACACCAATGTCATCTCCAACGATGCCTGCGCCTAGTCCGAGCATCATGTTATTACCTTCCTCCTGCCAGCCACCAACCCCCAGCCCACACCTACCATAGCCCCCGCTATACCTACCAGAAATAAAAAAAAGATATCACCAGGGAGAAACTGCTTCCTCTTATCCTCCCTTGCTTGAACACTCTTGCTTCACAGCACAAGGACAAGGACCCCACTGTCTTAGTAGACACTTTTAACAGCCTAATGACCAATGCCATTGAGAGCATAGCTCCACTAAAGATCCGCAAAGCCAAACAACAGTCCCATCTGAACTCTTGGTTCACCCCGCAGCTCAACGCTCTGCGCAAAGAAAAGCGCAAGGCTGAAGCCCTCTGGAAAAGTCACCCCAGCGCAGCTAATAAAGCCTCCCTTCTGATCACCTCTCTTAATTATAAGGAGGCCATATTACAAGCCAAAAAGGAGACATACAATTCACGCATATCCCAGGCAGAATCGAACACTAGAGAATTATTTAAAATCCTCAAAGAGTTAGAATCTCCCTCACCTGCCCCGGACACGTGCACCAAGGCCAGCACCTGGTGCAACAATATACAAAATGCCCTTCTTAACAAAATATCCACCTTGCAATCCAAAATCAACGCCAAACAAAGTACCCTCCACACCCCTATATTTAGCAATACCAGGCCACCAAAAATAACTACTCCTGACTCCCCGGTGCCGTTCAGTTTCACACCGCTCACCGTTCTGGAGGTTGAAAAAATCATCTGTAACTTAAAACCTTCGAACTGCCAAGGGGACGCTTGTCCAGCCCCGATCATTAAGGATTCGGCTCATGACCTCGCTCCTTTTATCACCACTTTTATCAACGCCTCCTTTCAATCGGGAGTGGTCCCCAATAACCTGAAGGATGCTTGGGTTATCCCTCTCCTACAAAAAACCACCTTAGACCCGGAGGTTCCAACCAATTACAGGCCCATCACAACGGTCCCATTTCTGCTAAAAATCCTAGATAAAGCAGCTTATCTTCAGATACAGAACTATCGGGAATCAAACAACCTATTAGGGACGAGACAATCCGGCTTCAGACCTAAGCACGGTACGTAGACAGCCCTCCTCGATCTCAAAACCCAAATTGAGGATCTCAAAGACAAAGGTAAACTAGCCCTGTTACTACTATTAGACTTATCTGCTGCCTTTGATCTGGTTAATCACCAAATCCTCTGTCACCACCTGAAAACCGCAGCTCATTTCTCCGATATGGCCACAAACTGGATTCAATCCTTCCTGGATAACAGACAGATGAGGGTATTCTCGCCCACCTCCTCTGCTGACCCTGCACCAGTCCCTTGCGGAGTCCCCCAAGGATCGTGTGTATCCCCTACCCTCTATAATGTATTTACTAAACCCTTATTTGATGTGCTTGACTATATGGGTGTCACCTACACAAATTATGTTGATGACACCCAGATACTCATCCCCATCACGGGTGATTACACAGTAGACTCAAAAGCCTTAAATGACGTTTACCATGTCATTCAAACATGGATGGCCCAACATGAGCTCTGTCTCAATGATGACAAGACAGAGCTCCTCATCCTAGGTACTCAGCAAAGACTAAACAAGTTGAACCCTATGTTCAGTTCCTTCAACATCGATGGAAATCTAATAAAAGTCTCCAAAGATACCAAAACGCTTGGAATCTACCTCGATTCCACCCTCTCCCTTCACAGACAAACAAATGCAGTTCCGGCCGCCGCCGCCTATACCTGCAAGCTGATCACAGCATGTCGCCCTTTTCTTTCCACGCACAACTGTACTACCCTTGCTAGGACCCTGGTCATGTCCAAACTGGACTACTGCAATGCATTGTACCAGGGCACTAATCAGGGTAACCTAGACAAGCTCCAGATCATACAAAATAACGCCATCAGGGCAGCCCTCAACATCCCCAGATCTGCACACATTTCGGATACCAGGAAGAACCTTCATTGGCTGTCAGTCACCCAAAGGATCTCACTAAAATCGCTTGCCCTAACCTACAAATGCATGAATAACCTGGCCCCCATTTATCTCTCCTCACGATTCACGCTGTACACCCCAGTTCGCTCACTTAGATCTACCCTGAACCAGAGCCCACTGATACCTAGATACAAGCTCCAAACAGCTGGTGGATCCAGCTTCCCAGTCATGGCAGCCAAATTGTGGAACGCTGTCCCCTTGACTATCAGAAACCTCCCCTCCCTCAACCTCTTCAAACATAGAGCCAAATGTTGGCTAGTCACTGCCAATGCCCAAGCTACACTCTGAAAACGTGATGCGATAACCTTTGTTTGGATGTACTATTCGACAAACCATGTATCGTTGTACTTACCCATGCCTATTTCTATGCTATATTTATTGATTGATATATAATCACTGTATGCAACTTATGTAACCATTGCTTTCAAGATATGCGCCCGGTAGCCTCCAGGCCTGGTTTGCACTATAAAAATAAAATAAATACCAAATAAGCGCTATGCGCAGCGCTGTGAAGTCTTGCCTTTGCTAACCTGTGTTTTCCTTCCTTGTAGGTCGCAGTGTTCTTCAGCGCAAGTGGAATGTCCAGAGTGGTGCCAGCCGAGAGGCAACCAGCCAGGTAAGCCTTTTGAGCAGTTTGTAATTTGTGAATGTCTCTACTGCTTTCTTTAATGTTGCCTCAATCTTCCTCTTTCAGGTCGTTCTGTCCGGGAGGCGTGCAGATTCGAAGAAGCTGTTCTCAGCAGCTGCAAGTGTTTAAAGATGAAGACTGCAAGTGAGATGCTGCTGCTAATGATGTTCCTTCTGTCTCCTTGCAGGTTCTGCTTCTCCGAGGTTCGAGGGAATAGCTGGACACAGTGAGCGTCACGTTGCAAGCTGCAAAGTAACGCAAAGCGTGTTGTCTTGCTCGGGTGTGGTTTAAATAGCCCCAATAAAATAGTCCAGGAAAAGTAGTCCCTAGGCTACCACACCCAAAACACTAGACCGCATAGCTTGGTTCCTAGGAACCAAGCTATGTGGATGCCTCCATGTTGGTTGACAATAATAAAGTAGTTCCCAAGCACATTGTTTATTCATGGTGTATGAGCCTGGCGCCAGGACTGGCCCCATGAGGGCTTTTGAAGAGGATGCCAGGCTCTAGAGGCCTGAGTCTTGCCAGAGGGGGTTTTGGGAGAGGGTTGTGACAGGAGGAAAGGAAGAATACCTCTAAGGAGGTGCAGCTGGTAGTGTGACTTCTTAGAGACATCAGAGAAGTGAGGGGTGAAGGAGAGTGCAGAGTTGAAGATGACTCTGAAGTTTTTAGCCTTGCAGGTGGGAGTGGGAGGAGGGCCAAGAGAGGCCAGCCAGAGAGCTGCAGGGAAGGAGGGAATGGGTGTGCCAATGAGTAGAATCTCAGTCTTACTGGCATTAAGGCAGAGGTTGTTGGCAGCACACCATTCCTGGATGGCAGACAGACAGTCAGAGATGAGGGAAGGAGAGGAGGCAGCCGAGGGTATCCTGAAAATGAGCTGGGTATCATCCGCATAGCACTGAAAGTTTCGACAGAGAGCAGCGATGCGATGGGCAAGGAGTGCCAGGTATTGGTTGAACAGCCAGGAGAGAGGTTAGACCCCTGGGGGACACGACAGGTAGAGAAAAAAATGTCAGAGAGGAAGGATCCTAGTTGGACTTGGGAGGGTCGGTCAGAGAGGAAAGCAGTCAGCCACGCCAGAGCCGGACCAGTGATACCCAGGTTATCACGGAGACGGTTGAGTAGGATGGCATGGTTGACAGTGTCAAAGGCAGAAAAGAGATCAAGCAAGATAAGAACACAAGGGGTGTTAGAGTCTAGGTTGGTGAGAAGGGCTTCACGGATGTTCAGGAGAGCAATTTCTATACTTATGGCAGCTCTGAAGCCAGACTGATGGTCATGAAGACAACCAACAGATTCACTGTGGAGATTGAGGTGGGAGATGGCCATTTTCTCCAGGAGCTTTCCCAGGAAGGGATTGATGGAAATTGTGCGATAGTTAGCTGGGCCGGAGGGATCAGCGGAGGGTTTCTTAAGAAGAGGGGGCACAAGGGAGTGCTTCAGAGGGGAAGGAAAGACTCCAGTCGGAAAGGAGTGATTGCAGAAATCCACCAGGGCATGAGCCAGGGAGTTGATGTTATCCTTGATAGTTTTGGAGGAACAGGGGTGAACCTGTTTTGACGAGACTTTCATAGATCGGACTTGTCTAGAAACCTCGTCTGGAGAGAAAAGGGGAAAGGCTGAGAAGGAGGGAGGAGGGGTGGCTGCAGAAGGGCCAGAGGAAGAACAGGGAATAGAGGGAGGGGGAGAAAGGAGGAGAGTGAGGACAGGATGTCGTGAGTTTTTTAAATGAAGTGAGAAGCCAGTGCCGTGCAGAGGGCCTGGGAAGGGACAGGAGAGGTAGAGACTGCGGCAGGATTGGCCAGTTCCTTGCAGACTTTAAAGAGTTCAGCCGAGTTGTTAGATGCGGCAGAGACGCGGGTTTGGATAGGAGTTCTCTTCTTGGTGAGGACGGAGAGCCGGTATTGCCTTTGTAGCAGGCCAGTTTGTCAGAGGATGAACTTGAAGCACGCCATTTCCTCTTGGCAACCCTACACTTGCGTTTTAGTGTGACGAGGTCAGAGTCATAACAGGAGTTACACTTGGCTTTGGGCTTCAGGCAGATTCTCATGACGGGGGCAAGGATATTGAGAGTATCAGATATAGAAGAGTGGAGCATGGAGAGGGCTGTGTCAGGGTGAGAGTCAGCCAGGGGTGGAGGTGGGGGTAAGAAGTTGGCTGCGAAAGCCTCAGCTGACACGCGCTTCATGGGTCGGGTGACCGAGAAGGTGGGTGGCAGTGATGATGGTGGCTTGGCCTGCGGGGTAGGGAGGGTGAGGTGGGAGGATAGGAGAAAGTGATCACTCCAGGAGAGAGGAGTGGAGAGAGGGACAGAGAGGGGAAGGTCTGAGGAGATCAGAACATCGAGCATGTGCCCTGCAGAAAGTCGGGCCAGAGGGTAGAATGGTGAGTGAGAAAGTCACAGAGGTCGCAAAAGAGTTCAGATGGGGGACAGGGGGCATCCAGGTGGATGTTGAAGTCTCCAAGCAGGAGGAGTTGAGTGGTTGAGGCCAGGAGTGAGGCGGAGAGGTCCCCCCACTCAGAGAGGAAGGAGGAAATCTGACCAGGTGGCCGATAGATAGTAGCCACAGTAAGGGAATGGCTAGGCGAGAGAGAGAGCCTGCAGACGAGGCATTCAAGAGAGGAGTAGGCCTGCGTAGGAATGACAGAGGCAGGAATCCACTCAGGGAAGATAAGGGCTACGCCACCACCAGAGCGGTTGGGCCTGGGCTCAGAGAGGATCTTGTAGCCATCAGGTAGGAGTGTGTCAAAGCTGGTGACAGAGCTGGCCGTGAACCATGTCTTAGTGAGACCGAGGACATCGAGGTCAAGTTCTTCAAGAAGGCAGCAGATATCAGAGAAGTGTTTGACAGCGGAGCGGGAGTTAAGAGTGGCAATGTGGAGAAGGTTGCCCTCCTTGAAGGACTTCCGGGGAGGGGTACAGATCAGAGGTACGCCCTGCGGAAGTGTAGAGAGCGCCCGAGAGGGGGCATAGAGGGAGGGGGAAGGCAAGGTAGCCAGGGAAAGGGGGAGGGGACAGCAGGAGAACAAAGGAAGTTGATTAGGCGCGGAAAGCGTCTATCAAAGAGATTAAGGTTGGCCTGAGGGCCCTGGACCAAGACGGTCCCATTAGAGTAGACATTAATGATGACCTTAGAGGATAGGAAGGAGGACAGGAGTGCGTCCCAACGGGTACCACCATTAATGGGAGAAGAGGAGAAAGGAGAGGGAACAGAGACCATGTGAGGGCTCCATAGATCAGGTGAAGGAACGACAAAGAGGATGTCGGTGAGAGTTTCCTTGGAGGCACTGATGTAGGTATCGGCGATAGGGAGGCCTGGGTTGGAGACCAGGATTTCCTTTTTAAACTTTTTCCTACCAGACTTAGTGAGGAGAGCAGGATAGACAATAGAGAAACAGTTTGAAAAGATAGGGGAGACAGAGAGCACCATAGAGTAGGTGGGAGAGGAGAGGGGTCAACGGGGTACACAGGCGAGGCAAGTGCGCAGCAGTGTGGGACAAGACGACGAGGCCTAGGTTTCACAATGCAGATTATAAGGGGTGGTACCAGTACAAGCAATTTAACGCCACCCCACAATAGCGTTCCATAAGGTAAATGAGGCATCAGTTAGGCAGCATTCGATAATACAATTGATACATGGCATTATATAATACAGCTGAGGCATTGTGAAGGTAAGTCAAGAGTCAGTGGGTGAGCCAGGTAGGCGTATGACAAAAGATCATACAATGGGTGTGCAATTGTATGGGGCCTCAATCATATTTGTTGAAGAGCCGAGTTTTCTGAAAGTCAGGTGGAAGCATTCGTCTTTGATGGATGGTGGACAGGGAGTTCCAAAGTGATGGGAATAGGACTACAAAGCTAGAGCTCCAGCTCGTTTGTTGAATTTTGGGGTCCGCGGAGAAAGAGGAGGATGAGCATAAGTGGCGTGCAGACGTTTTTATGACACACTTCGCTTGGGCCGATAACTTGGGCTGCCGGGCCGTTATCCCCCATTTCGGTCCCTGTAACGGGGATGAACAACACATTATTCCCATTAACATAACACAAAATGCGAGTGGAAATGTTGGAAAAATGTATTGAGCCTATGTATGGTCATGAGGCACTGTCCGGAAGGTCCACAATGACGTCAGACATTTGCGGATGTCGACAGAAGCAAAACAGTGGAAAATGTATAGAAGTGTTAAAAATGATGCTAGAAGGTGGGAATTGGCAGAGTTGTAAGGTGAAAGGTTGTAAATTGGACAAAAACGTTGCTAAATTGGGGGTAAGTGTGATATTAGTAAGGTGTAGGAAAATAGCATGCACTGGTAAGAACCCATGCAATTCTCTGAAAAAAACATTAAAAAAGACGTTATCATTAAGCTGCATTAGTAAAAACATGAAATTCAATGAAAAAACCATAACTCGCGCTACCACCGTGCACTGCTAAAACCAACACCCAGGACATCAAAGATGACATCACAAATGTTATGGGGACAACACCCGGCAGCAAGAGCACTTCCACTACACACGCCACTAAGCACACATCCCAGAGCAATGAGTCGGCACTGTCGACCAAACGTCCAGGTAGAGCGTCTAGGGGGAGATCTGTAGATCCCCCTGTCCTCTGGGCACTCGAGGTCCCAATCGCCCCATGACTGGCCCCGTTAACCGAAAGACGCCGCCCGTAAAACATCGACCGAACGCTGATCGTCGGTAGACGAGGCGGAGGTCCATCCCACTACCAAGAGCTAACATCCCCCATCGAAATCGGCAAAAAACACTGGGTTGTCACACCTGGTTAAGAAACATGTCCCTGAGAGCCTGTTAAAGGCTACTAATTCCAAAAAACAAAGAAAAGTCTAAAGACAGGTCTCACAAGGACAAGTCTACCCCTTCCAAGGAGACTATACCTGCCCCAAAATCTGCCTCACAAAAAGAAGATTCTTTGGCTGAAGCTTTACAGAATAAGGATCTATCCACACCTACACCCTTAGTACAAGTCCCTGCCCCCCCCCCAGTACCCTGGGCTCATCCCCAGTTCAGCCCTATGGACTGCGGAAGACATAGATAGGGTAATGTCAAGAATGACCTTCGCCAATTTTTTTCTGAAAAAACCCTCAGGCTTTCAAAAACTTTCAGGTTACACCTCCTACTACTCAGGCTTCCAGCTCACAGTCCCTGGCTTCCAGCTCTCAGCCCCCAGCAAAAAGGTCTCGTACAGCACCAGCTGATCTTGATGATGTTAATACAGATACTGAAGAGGATAATGAGGACTACCAGCAGTCTGACCATTACTATGATGGTGATGAGGAGGCAGAGGTGTATACTGTGGCCTTACCAAATCAACAAGATTCCCCAGTGCCTGATTATCTGGTAGATAATCAGCCCCTCCACAACAACATATTAATCAAAGCATCCAGACACAGGAAACTCAGTAAGACAAAGACTGTGGAGGACATTTTGGGGCACAAGAAGGCTGCCACCCAATTCATCCCGATTTTAAAATCTGTCGAGAGAAGAATCCAACCTACACTGGAGACACCCAATCAAACACGGGCAGTAAACCTGCGGTAGAGAAATATTTTTGCCCAACACCGTCTGACCCGCTCTTTATCAGGGGCCAACTTAAGCCGGATTCGCTTGTGGTCACAACTACCCGTAAAAGGGCAGGAACACAACTAGCCTCTTCATAGGCTCCCCCAGACAAGGAGAGCAAGCAGCTCTATACCATGGGAAGGAAGGTAGCGACTTGGGCAGCGTTTCAAGCTAGAATCGCCAACAACTCCACACTGTTGTCAAGTTATGATTGCCATAAATGGGAAGAAATAACTACTGTAATAGATTCTGCTCCCGAGCTTTTAAAGTCTCAACTTGCGTTAGTAGCAGCTGAAGACAAAGCTACGGTCAGCTGCATTCTCAAGAATAACCTTGACGCTGCAGACAATACAGGCCGTATAATCCCTGAAGGAACCATAATCAAGCGCCACGCTTGACTTCGCCATTCTGGCTTTAAGCTGGAGAACCAGGCGACGTTACTTAACATAGCAGTGGAACCGAAAGTCTTATTCGGCAAAGCGGTAGAAGACGCCATGAAGTCCTCCGAGGAGGAATACGACACCCTCAAGTCCCTCAGGCAACTTAATAATAAACCTCCTGGCCAGAGAGGAGGGAACAATATTCTCCGCTTTCGTGGGCAAAATTTCCAAAGGGGCTCTGGGTACGGACAAAGCCAAACTTCCTCCTGAAATAACAACCAAGGTCAGGCGTCACAAGGTTACCAGAGAGGCCATCGCAGATCCCATGGGCAGGGTATGTCCTCATCTAGAGGTGGAGGAACACCTCCCAAGCAATGGCAGCCCGCTACAGGTCCCCTCTAATGCCGCCCTAGTAGGGGGACAGATTTCACACTTCACCCATGCATGGGAGGGAATAACCATGGACAAGTGGGTGCTTTCAACAGTAGCGGGAGGGTATTGTGTGGAGCTCCTCAAAAACAACCCATTGAACCATCCCCCCACGCCAAAGAAAGACAACAGGGAAGAACAGCTCATGCTTCTTAAAGAGGTCCACGTGTTGCTTCTCAAGGACGCCATAGAGATTGTGCCGTCCAACGAGGTAAACAAGGGTATTTATCCAACCTACTTCCTTGTGCCAAAGAAAGATCCAACTATGCGCCCAGTGTTAGACTTGCACCCTGCAAACACCTATGTAAAGCCACAAAATTTCCACATGACAACGCTACAAGAAGTAATCCCCCTGGCACCACTGGATATGAAAGATGCCCATTTTCATATTTCAATGTTCCCTGCGCACAGAAGACTCTTGCGTTTCAAAATAGCAAACCAACACTACCAATTCAAGGTGCTACCCTTTGGAATCGCTTCAGTTCCAAGGGTATTTACCAAGGTACTGGCGGTAGTGGCAGCGCATCTGCGCAGGGAGGCAATCCGAGTGTACCCCTACCTGGACGACTGGCTGATCACAGGAGAATCTCCCCATCTTTGCAAGCTAAACACGCAAAGAACCATAAACCTTCCCTTCCAATTGGATTTCTCAAACAAGAAAAAGTCAAGTCTTCTACCAAACAAGACAAAACCGTTCCTAGGAGCTGTCTTAGACACAAGAGCAGGCTTGGCCTTTCCATCCAGGGAAAGAGTTCAAAACAAGCTTTGGCAAATACCAGAGTATTAAGTCGGTCGCCAGATAAGCGTATGCAAAGCAATGATTTTACTAGGCATAACGGCATTGTGCATACACCTGGTCACACACGCACGTCTGTGCCCCATGCAGGAGTGGTTGGCGAAACAGTGGTCTCAGGCAAGGGGTCAGTGGGACAATCTAGTGGTTGTTTCACCAACACACACTAGTTCAAAACCTGCGCTGGTGGACAAGGGAAAATCTGTTAAAAGGGAAAACCCTTCCACGATCCGGAGGCGCAAGCGATCGTTACAACAGACAAATCTCTCTCAGGGTGGGGGGCTCACTACCTTCACCACCCAGTACATGGTCTGTGGACTCGCATCACAGCACAGAACCACATCTACCTGTTGGAACTACTAGAAATATTCAAAGCTCTTCAAGCATTTGCAGCACAGCTGACAAACCAGAAGGTTCAAATCTCAACAGCCAGCACCACTGCAATGTTCAATATAAACAAACTGGGGAGCACACTCTCCAAATCTGTCCAAGCTGGCACAGAGAATATGGAGGTGGGCCTTCAAACGGGGGTTGTTCCCGTCATCCCAACACGTTCCAGGGGAACTCAACACCCTAGCAGATTCTCTGAGCAGAGATTCCCTACCAGAAGAACACAAGTAGTAGGCCACATCTTCTCCCAGTGGGGTTACCCCACGCTAGACTTGTTCGCTACAGGAGAAAACAAGCAATGCCCAGACTTCACGTCCAGGTTCCCCCAACCAGGCTCCAAGGGGAACACCCTATGGATGAACTGGTCAGGGATATTTTCTACCGAGTCCTTTAATAAATAAGATTCACAGAGAACAGATGACGCTCATCCTAGCTGTTCCCATGTGGACAAGACCGCCATGGTATCCGCATCTGCGCAAACTGGTGATGTCCGATCCCATCAAACTCTTGTGTCAGACGAACCTATTGACCCAACACGGGGGAATGACAGTACACCCTGAACCACAATCAATGAACCTGGCAGCTTGGCTCCTAAGGTCATAGAGTTCAGACAACTTAATCTGCCTCAACTGTGTATGGATATCCTCAGGGAGGCTCGAAAACCGAACACTAGACACTGTTATTTCAACAAGTGGAAAAGATTTGTAATCTGGTGGCATCTAAACAAATAAACTCCATAGAATGTACTCCATCCCACATTCTAAACAATATGCTCCACTTGTTAGACTCGGGGTTAGTATTCAACTCTTCAAAAGTCCACCTGGCAGCCCTATCAGCGTACACCACCTCTCAGAGTAAGGTATCATGGTGGAAGATTCCAGTCATTAAAGCTTTCATGGAAGGGATAAATAGACTCCACCCTTCAATTTCTAATCCACCGCGAGGCTGGGATATCAATGTTGCACTCGCTAAGCTAATGGGGCCCTCATTCGAGTCTATGCACAAGTTAAGTCTTAAACACCTGACATACAAGACTGTCTTCTTAGTGGCTATTACTTCCATAAGAAGAGTTAGTTGATTACAATCATTGTCAGTGCAGTATCCTTTCTTTATCCTTCATAAGGACAAATTGGTTCTACGTACCCATCCTAGGTTCTCTCCTAAATTAATTTCCAAATTCCACGTAAACCAATCCATTGAGTTTACTTTCAGAACCCAACTAGCTCAGCTGAGGTGAGGTACAACTCCACACATTAGATGTAAGGAGGGCAGTCCTTTACTACATAAACAAGACCAGAACGCTAAGGAAAACAGACCAGCTGTTTGTCTCCGGTGATATATAATACATTACTTGCCGTAATCGTATTTCTGATGCTTGTATCTGCTTAGATTCACATGCTGTGCATAGGGCGACATCTAGTGGAAGCTGCAGAGTATTACAGTTGTTTCCAAAATTCAAAAAGGGTCATCAACAAGGCGTGGCAGTAATACTATCCCTAGTGTGACGTCCACTGTACCCATGGTCCTTCAAGCATTGAGGTCCCTCAGATTGTTTTATTTCTGACATGAGGTAGCATGAAGTGTAGAGGGAGTAGAGGTGTATCCAAGCAGATAGGTTTCAGACAAGCTCATAAAGCATCCATGCACCTTCTCTCCAAGGGGAGGAAGGGTGGGCGCATGTGAATCTAAGCAGATACAAGCATCAGAAATACGATTACGATGAGAAATGTATCCCTTCTGAGGCTTGTGGAATCTGCCTAGATCACATGCTGTGCATAGATTAGCGAGCAGTGTTAGGAGAAGGTGGTGGGCTGTGAGAAGGTTAATTGGCAAACAGGTGTTTTAGAACCGCTTGTCCCACCTGTGTATCTGTGTTGGAATGGGTGTCAATGCAGTAGTGCTGAGTGAAAGTGTGTATTGAGCTTTATGTAGCTGCTTTGCAAATGGTGCCTAAGGGGACATTAGCAATAAAAGCCAGAGTAGCTTCTGTGCTCCTTGTGGAGTGAGCTCTTGGCGTGAAAGGCAGTGTCTTGTTTGACCGAGAATAGCACAGTTGTATGCATCTGACTATCCATCTGGAGATGGCATTTTTGGAAATGCAGTCTCCTTCTTTGCCGGGGCTACTGAGACAAACAGTTGGTCTGATTTTCTTGGTGGTCTGGTCTTGTTTACATAGTAAAGGACTGCCCTCCTTAGATCTAGTCTGTGGAGTTTTACCTCAGCTGAGCTTCTTGGGTTCTGGAAGAAAGCTGGCAGCTCAATGGACTGGTTTACATGAAATTTAGAGATTAATTTAGGAGACAACCTATGATGTGTACGTAAAACCAGTTTGTCCTTGTGTATGCCAAAGAAAGGATTTTGCACTGACAATGCTTGCAATTCACAAACTCTTCTTATGGAAGTAATAGCCACTAAGAAGGCCGTCTTGTAAGTCAGGTGTTTAAGACTTGACTTGTCCATCGGTTCGAATGGCGTCCCCATGAGCTCTGCGAGTACTACATTGAGATACCACCCTGGTGGTGGATTTGAAATTGGAGGGTGGAGTCCAATGTTCCCTCTAATTTTTTTGGGCTATGTGCGCCAAAGAATAGTTGTGTGCGGGCTGTTTTTCAGTCATGTGCGCAACTGTGTGATGCACCGCCGCTGCCAGAACGGGGGTGGTCGGCGCAGCAGCGCCGGCCCGGCGCCCCACCTGGGAACAAGGCTGCAAAATAAGTGCCAGAGGCTCTGGGTATTAAGCGCGTTATAAATAACCTATCATATCATACCATAATAACATGTAAAGACTCAGCGCTGTCGCTGCAGGTAGTCACAACATGGCCTTTTGTCATGGGCAGGCAATTAGGTAACCCTGCGGCCCAGCTGAACCTAAACCTCACAGATCTACTCATCCCCATCCCAAGGACATGCTACTGTCTATGTGTGAACCTGCCCAGGCCTTACGGAACACAGATCCTCATGTACAGACTGTACCAAATTACATTGTTACTCATAGTGTACCTTTTGTACCACTCACTCACTCAAATGAAAACAGGGTTGGTGAAAAAAGAGCCAGCCACCCCCCCTCCCCCCACACTGTGGTATAAGTGCTGGATTAGCAGGGGTTTTCATTATAGCTCAATTTTTTCTATGTCCCGTTCTACACCAGTCTTCTGCTAGTCACTTGTGCGTGTTGGGCTAGCAGGGCATACAACACCACACAAGGGATATTGAGCAACTAGCCCTTGAAGTCGTGCCCCCTGCTTCTTTGTGCTCAGGCTGCAAGTCAGTAGGGGCCAGGCCCCCTTCCCCGGAAGCCATACTTAGGCGTGCATTAAGGGCTGGATGGCTGACGTAAGAAGTGAAGCTTAAGAACCCGCCATCATTAGTTGCTAGTGCTACTGATGGAGAAAGAGAGCTAGTGTTGGTCAATTGTTCATTAATGCTTATAAAATGGAAGGGGACTCTGCTAGCATCACTTTCATCTGCTCTCACGTAAGAAGAGAAACAAATGGGATCATCAATTTTGGAGCTACAATGTAAGTAATACTTTGTAAGATATTTAAAAAAAAATACAAGATAAAGCGCAAACAATTATTTTGTTAAGGAATGTTGTTTCTTATTTTGCCTTTTATAAGATCGGACAGATTAATGTGGTTTTGGATTTCGTGCTGCCATCGGTTTCAAATTAATCTGACAAGCGCAAGCAGCGGCCGCAATAATAATGTAAGGTAAGCGGCAGCCTTGGTCGGACGACCTCATTTTGCAGTATTTGTGAATGGAGCAGGGTCCTGGATTTTAATTTATAAATCCACCTCCCTAATCCGCTCGGTTTCACAACTACAAGACATAGCCACCTGTGCCGCATTTTGGGCAAAGATGCCATACATTTGTGGAATACTTGTAACAGCCGCCCACCTTGCACACACATGGCGGAAGGCATTTTGCATATACAAATGCACAGAAGCACAGTACTGCACGGATTTCAGTGTATTATTTGCACCTTGGATTGCAATGAAAGAGTGCAATCAGAAGACTATTTATGCTTCGCCATGCGTGAAATTTACGAGGTGATTCAAAATGCCCCCGCCCCCGATGATGCAACTGGGTGGTCCACTGGTGCGTGTAACTAAGGGAACGTCAACTTACATTTCATGGAAACCCTAAACATGCCCGGACCATTGAGGCAGAAATTTAAAAAAAATACCATTGTGGCCTATTGAACATAATGCCAATGATCGCCTAAATACAATGTGAACACCTATAAGAGCAGCCGTCCATTGACAGCTCAGAGTCAAGCATTCACTTTCAAAATTAGGCTTTCACAATTTAAAATCATAATTGTATTTAATTTGGAAGCTAGTTCGACCAGTTGTGTTCTTTTTCTTCCATTTGCAGCTGTGGCAATGAGCAAGCGCCGTCGGCCCATTCATGTATTTCAGCAGTATGCCTTTCTTCTTTGCAAAATAATAAAGAGTTAAGTTTAAAAAAAAAAAACAATAGTCCTCGGCGGGAACATCTTCGTATGCGGTGCATTCCTCTTCAGATAGCACCACTGGGAAAATAAACAAATGTTCTCCTGAGCAGAAAGAGCCCATTTACATTGTGGACATTGAAAAGTTAAGCAGATATGTTTTTACAACAGTGTCACTCTTAGATCACAACGTACCCCGCTTCAGAGTCTTTAAAGACCGAAGCCAAGCTCCAGCTGGGGCAGCGAAGCTCCATTAGTAACTGTATTTCGAAGGGATTGTGTCCTCCGACGTATTCCTTATCTTTGATATACGTTTCCAGCTTGCTGGCCTCGGACATTTTTTCTGTAGAGGACGTCCGCCGAGTCGATGTCCCTCGACGGCCACCGTATCGGCACTGACGTCACCATGCCCATAAATAGACACGCGCTGCGTCCGTTGCTCAGTTCCGTTTTTCCGCGCTTCGTGGGGCCTCGGAACGTCGTTGCTCAGTTCAGTCAGGTTTATCAAAATCTATTTAGACGAATATTCCTTATCGTTCTCGATGGCTTCTTCATCAGAACCGACGACGCCGCGATCCGGCTTCAAGAAATGTCGAGACTGCGGTAAAAAAATGTCAATAACGGATCCACACACGGTCCGTTTATGGTGCTTGGGGTCCGAGCACCATTGTTCGGAGTGTGAGGACTGCATGTCCATGACGGCGAAAGCCCTGAAGAAGCGAAAGGGGAAGCTCGAGAGAGGTAAGTCAGCCAAATCCTCCTCGAAGGTTTCGTCGGTCGAGGCATTCGTCTCCTCGCCGTCGAAAACACTCCCATTCCAGATCTCGAAGCAGCTCCCACCATTCGTCAAGATCTAGACACTCAAAAAAGAGACGTCGAAGGTCCCATTCCTCGTCGTCTTCGGTGTCCCCAGAAAGAGTTTCCTGTCCCACCAAACACAGTTCTCAAGCTGAGTGGGAGGAATTCAGAAAGAAAATGTTAAGCGTCTTCGAGAACACGGCCTCGACCCCCTCGAAGACAGCTGATGACGATACCCCGGGTGAAAAACCAAAAAAATCAAAACGCAGCGAGTCGCAGCACCCGGCGAAACATTCCACCCGAGAGCGCCATGAGCCATTGGGTAAGAAGGCACCGTCTTCGACGCTGTCGTCAAGGGTTCCTTCGACGCACGGGTCGGCGCCATCGACGCCGTTGTCGAAGGGTTCCTCGACGCATTGGTCGATTGACTCGACGCCATCGTCGACGCCAATGAAAGAGAGGACCAAGGCTCCACAGCCAACTGTGTTTTCAAGGGCCTCCGGCACGACGCCAAGACCGTCGTCAATGCCCTCAAGTAGGATCCCGATCCTCTCGAATTCTTCGAGGCCCCTTCCAGTTTTCTCGACGCCATTTTCGGCGCCTTCGAGGCCGGTTACATCGGCGTCGACGACTTCGACATTTTCTCGTCCAATAACAACGAGTTTGGCTCCTTCAGCCCTAGAAATGGGCTTTACTCCATTTCAGAGATCAGAATACCCTGGTCTTTCTTCAATTTATGAAGAAAGAGAAGACTCTGACCAAGAAACTTTTGGTTTACAGAGATCCTCACTGCCTGCTGCAGAGGATTTCACCTCTGAAGAAAGGAGGCTGAAGGAACTACAGGACTCACTTCATGAGGCCAGTGGACTTGACACTTCCCCAGAAGTGGAATTTGTAAAGCCAGACCCAGGGGAACATGCCGAAACACCATATAGAACCCTGATGGCAAGAATAATTGAGTTTATGGGCTGGTCTGCGCCTTCACCTGTTTTCCAACAGGATGATCTAACGGATATATTGGACAAAGGCCCACAGAAGGACCCGGTGGTCCCCTTCCATGCAGCCCTGCAAAGAAAAATTGCATCCAATTGGGA
Organism: Ambystoma mexicanum; assembly: GCF_040938575.1. Taxonomy (NCBI): domain Eukaryota; kingdom Metazoa; phylum Chordata; class Amphibia; order Caudata; family Ambystomatidae; genus Ambystoma; species Ambystoma mexicanum. The sequence goes on along the minus strand of NC_090924.1, from coordinate 877,474,038 downwards.
GACTCCCGAAGTCATCCCAGCAGTCAATAAAAGACTGTCGACAAAGTATAGGGTAGCGGCTGCTGACCCTGAATACCTGTCAAAACACCCGACCCCATAGAGCCTGGTGGTTCAAGCGGCAACTTCATCCAGCAGTAGGACTGCTTACCCTACCGTCCCACAAGACAGGGATGACAAGAGGTACGACTCTATGGCAAAGACAGTCTTCTCTGCCTGTAGTATGGCGTTGACGTCCATCAACGCCACCTGTACGCTCGCCAGGTTCAGTCACACATTATGGGAGTGTGCTTCATCAGCGGCTGACTGCATACCCGATGGAGAGGAGAAGGAAGCCTTCCTTAACATCATTCAAGATGGCAAAGATGCCATGTGCGAGTCTCTTCAAACTGGCATTGATTCCGCTGACAGTATCAGCAGGGCCATGGCGGCTAGTACAACAATCCGTAGGCATGCGTGGTTGCGAAAGTCTGGCTTTGCTCTTGATGTACAGGCCAGACTTTTGAATATGCCCTTTGACGGCTCTTCGTTATTCGGAAAAAAGGCTGATGACAGTCTGGAAAAGTTAGACTTCCAAGGCAGCAGCAAAATCTTTAGGAGCTGCTATCCGCCAGACTCCTTTTCGCCCCTCAGGAACCTCTGGGAGAGGAAAGTCCTTTCGCTATTATTCCGCATTCGGAAAAGGCAGAGGACAGCCGGTTCAAAGAGGCCAAAGAAGATCCACCCGAGGTGGACGGGTCAAAGGTACTAAGACCGCAGCAGCAGCAGGTGCCTCTTTACCCTCGGCATCTGCATCAGCCGCCCCCAAACCACTCTGAGGCCTTCTCACAAAAGACACCTGTGGGGGGCAGGTTGACTCACCATCTGACGGAATGGCAGGCTATAACGTCAGATGCTTGGGCGTTGGAGACAGTTGCCCAAAGTTACTGCCTACCTTTTCTACACATCCCTCAGAGTCATCCACCGGGGAACAGCTCCCGAAAAATTCCAGATCCGCTCCTCTTGCAGGCAATTATGGACCTGCTAGAGAAAGGTACAATAGAACCGGTAGCTGTAGCGGACAGGAACAAGGGCTGGTACTCCCCCTACTTTCTCATACCAAAGAAGGACGGAGGACTGAGACCCATCCTGGACTTAAGAGAATTGAACAAGTTCCTCAAGAAGGACAAGTTCAAGATGGTAACTCTCTCTCAGTTCCTTCAGGCCCTCCAGCTCCAGGACTGGCTGGTATCTCTGGACCTTCAGGATGCTTATTTCCATGTGCCAATCCATCTCAAGCACAGGAAATACCTGAGCTTCGCAATTGGCAACTCTCATTATCAATTTCGAGTTCTGCCATTTGGGCTGACCTCCGCCCCAAGGGTCTTCACCAAGCTGATGTCGGTAGTGGCGGCGAGTCTAAGGAGGGAAGGGATCCACGTCTATCCCTACCTGGACGATTGGCTGATCAGGGCCGTATCTTCGGAACAGGCCCAGACCCAGCTAGATTATGTCTGCCTCTTCCTTCACAGACTGGGCTTCTCCCTCAATTTAAAGAAGTCACAGATGATACCATCTCAGAGACTCCAGTTCATTGGAGCGGTCCTGGACACTTCCCTGGGAAAAGCCTCGCCACCAGAGGTGAGGGCTCAAGATATTCTACAGATTTGTATTTGTATTTTATTTATTTATAACGCGCGAACCAACAGGCCCGGAGGCATCAGGGCGCAATTTGTACAAGGTTACAGATATGCAGGTATAACAGAGAATCATTACACATGGGTTCCGATATGCAAGTCTAACAAAGAATCATTATATACATTTGCAAGAGGATATTATATACATATGTACAGTAGTTTCAGTGCCGATAGGTGATAGTAGCGGTCGGCAAGTCAGGGTAGGTCGGGAAGAGGCGCGAAGCCGGCCTTAAAGCTGGTTGAAAAGCCAAGATCTAGTATTGGCTTTGAAGGTATTGAAAGAGTCTTCCGCTCTAATTGAAACAGGGAGGGAGTTCCATAACTTGGAAGCTAAGACGGGGAAACTTGAGCCCCCTGCTTTTTGCAATTTAAATCTGGGGATCGCTAGACAGTGGGATTGGGCTGTTCTTAGAGGTCGTGAGGTAGAGTGGCGCGATAGTCGACTACCAAGGTAGATCGGGGCTTTGTTGGCTAGGCATTTGTGCGTAAGGGCGAGTGTTTTGAGTGAGATTCTCTGTTTGACAGGTAGCCAATTTAACTTACTTCTGGTTTCTGTGATGTGGTGGTGTCGGGGAATGTTTAAAGCAGCACGAATGGCGTTGTTTTGTGTCGTTTGAAGTCTGTTCAGGTTCTCTTGGCTGGTGCCAAGATAAAGAGCACTGCAATAATCAATTTTAGCCATAATGAGGGTTCTCGCTAGCGTAACGCTGTTAGACGTAGTGAGGAATGGTCTGCAAGCTGCGATAAGTTTGCATGTGTATGCAGACGCAGATCTGACAGCATTAGTTTGTCGGGTTAATGAGAGTGTGGCATCAAGGTAGAAACCTAGCGTTTTGGTATCTTTTGAGACACGAATGATATTACCATCTATGTTGAATGACTGATAGGACGGCTCTAGTCTGCTCAGGCGTTGTGCAGTGCCCAAGATCAGGAGCTCCGTCTTGTCATCATTCAAGCACAACTGATGTTGGGCCATCCAGGCTTGGATGACCAAGTAGACGTCGTTAAGGGCCTTGGTGTCACCTAGATGGTCACCAAGTTTCAAAATGCCCAACGTCTCCCAGCCTTTGACTTTTTGAGGTTGCTAGGCCTCATGGCATCCTGCATCTTTCTTGTGCCAGAGGCTCACCTGAGAATGAGATCTCTTCAGTGGGCACTGAGAAGTCAGTGGTCACAATTCTCAGGGAGAATGTCAGACCTCCTCCGGATTCCGGACAAGGTAGCCCACGACCTTCAATGGTGGGCCTATTCAGAGAACATCTTGAAAGGAGAACTGTTTTGGCAACCATGGCCGGAGATAACAGTAGTCACAGACGCCTCGCTCACAGGGTGGGGAGCCCATGCCAACGACTTGACCATCAGCGGTCGTTGGTCTCCATGGGAGTCCAGACTACATATCAACCTATTAGAGCTGAGAGCGATCAGACTAGCGCTGAAAGCTTTCCTGCCATCAGTACAGGGGGGAAATGTCCTGATAATGATGGACAACACAGTGGCCATGCACTACCTCAACAAAAGAGGAGGCGTAGGATCACTGCCACTGTGCAGAGAGGCAATGCAGCTCTGGTTTTGGGCAATTCGGGAAGGAATCTCTCTATCGGCAGTCCATCTAGCCGGAGAGAAGAATTTGACAGCGGATGCTCTGAGCAGGCAGAGCACAGTCTCCCACGAATGGGAGCTCGCTCAGGAAGTCCTTCAAGAGATCTTCGCCCTTTGGGGAACCCCTCAGGTGGATCTGTTTGCCACAAGCACCAACAGGAAATGCGATCTGTTCTGTTCAAGGGAATTTCCCCTGAGAGGAGCTCTGGGAGACGCGTTCGTAGTGGACTGTGAGTTTCCACTCCTCTATGCGTTTCCACCAGTCCCTGTTATTCCTCAAATGCTCAGGAGGTTGAGAAGATTCCGGAAAACCATGATCCTAATTGCCCCGGACTGGGCCAGGAGCACGTGGTACCCGGACCTTCTAGATATGTCCATCTGTCCTCCAATCCGTCTCCCACTCAAAGAGAATCTTCTCTCGCAGAAGGGAGGTCAGGTTCTCCATCCAGACATCAGAACCCTCAACCTTCACGCTTGGCTTCTGAAAGGTTGAGGTACAAGGATTGGGATCTCCCTGATGACTTCATGGAGGTGTTGCTTTCGGCCAGAAGACCAGCAACAAAGTCTTTATACCGCTGCCGTTGGAACAAGTTTTGCAGCTGGTGTAGAAAAGAGAATATCAACCCTTTTTCATGTGATACACCAATGGTGCTATCGTTTCTACTCTGCTTGGCAAACTCAGGCCTTCAAGTTGGCACTGTAAAAGGCTATCTCGCAGCGCTTTCTATCTTCAAGCGCACTGCGGAGGAACCATCGTATTTCAAAATTCCTCTAGTGGTACAATTTCTCAATGGTCTGACTAATGTTTACCCTCCAAAACCATTCAAGGTTCTATTATGGGACTTAAATTTAGTCTTAAACTTCTTAATGGGCACTCCATTCGAGCCACTTCACTCTTGCGCATTAAGATTTCTCACACTTAAAACTGTCCTACTTGTAGCACTAACATTGGCTAGGAGGGTGAGTGAGCTACAAGCTCTCTCTTGTAAACCCCCTCATACAACCTTCCACAAGGACAACGTTGTCCTCCAGGTGAAGCCTAATTTTCTCCCAAAGGTGGTTTCTGAATTCCATATTACTCAGAAAATTACCTTGCCTTCATTCTACCCTCCTCCCCATCCGGGGAAAGAGGAGGAAAGGCTACACAGGCTGGACCCTAGGCGAGCTCTCAGCTTTTACATCAGCAGAATGGCTAGAATCAGGCAAGCAGACCAGCTGTTTGTAGGATACTCAGGTCACAAGTTGGGACTACCCATAACAAAACAAACCATCTCCAGGTGGATTATCTTGGCCATCCTGGAATGTTATAGACTAGCAGGGAAAGAGCCACTACAAAACCTCAGGCCTCATTCAACCAGGGGTATCGCAGCTTCTTCGGCTCTCCAGAGAGGGGTACCGGTCCGGGACATATGTGCGGCAGCCACATGGTCGTCCGCACATACATTCACAAAATTTTACAATCTGGATTCCTCCACTGCTCAAGAGCCCAGATTTGGCAAAGCAGTATTACACTCGGTCCATCCCTAAAGGGATACATAACACTATCACTCCCTCCTCCAATTACATACCACTGCTATGGGAGTCTATCAAAGATAAGGAATACGTCGGAGGACACAATCCCTTCGAAGAACAAGTTACTTTCTTACCTGGTAACGTTCTTTCGACGGGATGTTGCTCCGACGTATTCCTTATCGCCCCTCCCATCCATCCCCGCAGTGATAACTTCCCTTGTGGTTGCAGCTTTCGCTCCTTCAAGGTTACTAACCAATTCAGGCATGTCTTTCTTATACTACAAAATGGAACTGAGCAGCGGACGCAGCGCTTGTCTCTTTATGGGCATGGTGACGTCGGCGCCGATACCGTGGCCGTCGAGGGACATCGACTCGGCGGACGTCGACGCGCAGCGCCCTCTACAGAAAAAATTTCCGAGGCCAGCAAAAGCAAGCTGGAAACGTATATCAAAGATAAGGAATACATCGGAGGAACACCAGGTAAGAAAGTAACTTGTTCTTTATCCGGTGTTTCTATGAAGCCGTGTGGGCCTCTGCAGAACCTGCAGTTATGCCTGACTGCTGACTTATGCCGATGCCCCTGCAGTCAATCCCTCCTGGTCCAAATCATTTAATTTCCATTCTGTGGAACTGATCGTTTGTGCACCTGCCCTTCCGTGTTTTTCGTTTCTGTTATTGTTTGCCGCTTATTTTGGTCGTGTACGCTCAGAATAGCAGCCTTATCCAATGTCATTTGTGCGCAGGACTCACTGCACCTATGTGGCCCTAGTCCCCCAAAGCGGCCGGAGAGCGGAGACAGCATTTTTTAAAGAGTACAGTGCAGCAAAATTGGTTTATTGTGCCCCCACTTAGGGTAACCAGACCATAGTCTGTGGAAGAAGGGGAAAGGGAGAAGCGGGAATATGAAAGGTGTACAGACTAACAAATTGGAAAGTTACAAGGAGGTTGGGCTGTATACATAGAGGTGCATGTCTAATAGTATGCAGTGGCTCAAATGCACGATGGTTACAAACATTTTCCAGCAATGGCAGTTTTAGGCAGTGGTGGGAAGTGCTAGGATTAGTGAAAGAATAGTGTGATGGTCCAGATATGTACTTGTGGGGATTCCTTGATGCAGTGAGGCTGGTTTGTGCAGTAGGTTGTTTAGGCACCCAGCCACCCACTGTTTGTGACAGAGCAGAGAATGGGCTGTGTAAAAAGTGTTCTATGTTATTTGCTCGCAGGGATTTCACCGAATCCCGTTATACCGTTTTGTTTACCGCAAAGAAATGCGAGTAGAGATGCACCAACCTACTCCTCCCCCACTCCCTGCGCATGCACGCGTGAGCACACCCACACCAACACACACCTCTCTTTCTAAGTACCTAACCCCAAACCCCATCTACTTGCAGAGAAATGTAGAACACAAACTGCAGTGAAACGTGAGTCGGTGAAACTGGCCTGCAATTAAAATGGGCATTTCCACTGGCCTACAGTATTGATATGGGGAGGAAGATCAAATTGAAGAGGTCACATGGTATAATTGCAACCTCAAGTGAACTGACAAATCTTACAAAGGAGATTTTAAAAAGTAATCGCAATCTAAAAGGAGTCACAGATAAAATGGGATAAATAGGATCAAGGGAATTACCTATTGAAAGCCAAATATTGCATGTAGGACATATGGCCTTTGAAAATGAGTAACGTTAAAAAGATGGTGTGCTTTCTTAATAACATTATTATTTGAATGGTTTTGAGGGCGGCGACTGAGTAGCAGAATTGAAGACAGCAACAGGAAACAAGTGTTTTAGGGCCCCACCATCTGAAGTGCTGATTCAGTAATTACATCAAAATGCTTATCAATTCAGGGGAAAACAACAATAGGGAACAGGGATGCCGCAATAGAGTAATATAAAAATAATACATAAGCGCGCCAAGAAAGACCAGGCGCGTTATAAGTGCCATATCATATCATAAAACACTGACAGAGGGAAAGAAGGAAACGGAGGGAAGAAGAAAAACATTATAGCGGTCCTGTGTGTGGGCTGCTCACTCACCTTTAAAATCTTTGGCACAGCAACAGGATTTGATATGGAGCCCGAATGGAGCACTGCTCAACTGTCTGACAGTGAGGTGGTTACACGTGCTTCGTGAAGAATGGATTCTGGAATCCAGTCTGGCTGGGCCCGGGCAAACTCTGCCTCCTCCAAACTCAAAACTCCACCTCCTCCAAACTTTCTGAAGCAGCCCAGGCCCGGGGAAAACTCCACCTCCTCCAGGACCAGTAGTGCAGCCCAGCCCAGCCTGAGCCCGGGCAAACTCCACCTCCTCCCCCCAGCAGGCTCCCTCCTGAAGCCCTAGAAACCAAAGCTAAAATGCTTGCATTGAGCAAGAAGCAGACATATGCTGAGTGCTGACAGGGCCATCCTCCTCCTAGTTATTCTGACCCTAGTTCGGCACATTGCCAGCCCAGACTGCCTAACTGTCTTACAAGGTACCAAATGCATTATCACATTAGTCATGCATAACGTGGCCATGGGTGTTCTGGTGTTAAAGTCTTGAGTCATGTTGGCATATTAGCTACTTTCAACACTGTTACCAAAATATCCTTCTGCCTCATGTCAGCTTTGCTGGAGTTTAAAGTCCGGCACACTCAGGGAAGACTTCCTGCCTCTCTGCCAGCACTCGGATCATGTTTCCTCCTCCAAAAAACCACAACTTTCGTTCTTGAGGCAATTGCCTGTGTCTCGTTTCAAGATTTCACTTTCTCACCAGTTTCAATATGTCAAGAATGCCCATCTGTCTGGTCGTCACCCACAGGCCATAACAATATCACATTATATGGCTGCCCATACTAATAGACATTGGCTGCCCAAAAAAATATGTAAAAAAAAAAAAAAATAGTAAAAAAAAGAAATTATTGGAGCAAAATGATGATTGGAGCAAGTGCGCGGTAAAAAAAAGCATTATGCGTGGCTCCCAATCAAAGGTGCGCGGCCGCACAGGCGCGCACCTTACAGGGAACGTTGGTGGAGTCCCTTTACTCCCTCCATGAATGCTTTGATGACCGGCACCTTCCACCACGATACTTTAATGTGGGAGGTTGTGTAAGCCGATAAGGCCGCCAGGTCGACCTTTATAGAGTTCAATACTAACCCTTAGTCTAGCAAGTAGCGCATATAGTTTAGAATGTAGGATGGAGTACATTCTATGGGGTTTATTTGTTTAGACTGGCACCAAATTACAAATCTCCTCCACTTGTCGAAATAACAGTGTCTAGTGTTTGGTTTTCATGCCTCCTTGAGGATATCCATACACCTCTATAGTAGGTTAAGATGTCCGAACTCTATGACTTCAGGAGCCATGCTGCCAAGTTCATCGAGTGAGGTTGAGAGTGCACTGGTAATCCCCCGTGTTGAGTGAGTAAGTTGGTCTGGCATGGGAGTTTGATGGGATCGCACATGGATACCAAGGCTGTCTTGCCCACATAGGAAAAACTAGGATAAGCGTTACTTGTTCCTTGTTGATCTTGTTCACCATCTTGTTCATGAGAGGAGTCGGGGGGCGGGAAGGCGGGAAGCGTAAGCAAATCTCCCTGACCAGTTCATCTATACGGCGTTCCCCTTGGAGCCTGGTTGGGGGAACCTGGACGCTAAATCTGGCATTGTTTGTTTTTGCTTGTAGCAAACAAGTCTAGAATGGGGAAACTCTACTGAGAGAAGAGGTGGTCTACGACCTTTGTGTCTAGTGTCCATTCGTGTTCCTCTGGTAGGGGATCTCTGCTCAGTGAGTTGGCTAGAGAGACGAGTTCCCCTGGAACGTGTTGAGGATAGGAATTTTTTCCGTTTGAGTGCTCATTTCTAAATTTGTTGTGCTAGTTTGGACAGATTTGGAGAACGTGTGCCCCCCTGTTTGTTGATGTAAAACATTGCCTTACTGCCGTCGGTGAGGACTTGCACTGACTGGTTTGCTAGGTGTATCTCAAATGCCTGAAGGGACTTCAACACGGCCAGTAGTTCCAGCAAATTGATGTAATTCTGCGCCGTGGCATGGGTCCACAGACCTTGTGCTGTGCGATGAAGGTGATGAGCCCCCCACCCGGCGAGTGACCCGTCTGTCGTAACTATCGCCTGCGCTTCTGGATCATGGAAGGGTTTCCCCTTCAACAGATCTTGCCTTGTCCACCAGTGAAGGTTTTGTACCAGTGTTGGCGAAACAACCACTAGATTGTCCCACTGACCGCTTGCCTGTGACCAGTTTCGCCAACATTCCTGCATGGGTTGCATGCGCAGGCAGGCGTGCGTGCGGTACCAGGTAAATGCAAGATGCCATCATGCCTAGAAAACGCATAGCTTTGCGTATGCTTATATGGCGGCCGGCCTTATAAGGAGGTATTTGCAGTAACATATTTTGGACTCTTTCCTCTGATGGTAAGACTACCCCTCTTTTGAGTCTATTACAGCTCCTAGGAACTGTTTGGTTGTGCTTGGCATTAGGCTCAATTCTTTCCCGTTTATTGAGAATCCCAATTGAAAGAGAAGGTTGATAGTTCTTTGAATGTCTTGCCTGCATATTTGGGGTGTCTCCCCTGTAATCAGCCAGTCGTCCAGATAAGAGTACACTCAGGATTGTTCCCCTGCGCAGGTGCACTGCCACCACCGCCAGTACCTTTGTGAATACCCTTGGTGCGGATGCTATTCCAAAGGGTAGCACCTTGAATGGTAGTGCTGGTTTTCTATCTTGAACCGCAAGAATCTTCTGTGTGCTGGGAACATTGAAATATGAAAATAAGCATCTTTCATATCCTATGTTGCCAAGTAATCGCCCGGCTTTAGCAGGGGGATTACTTCTTGTAGCGTAGTCATGCAGAACTTTTGTGGCTTGACATAGGTATTTGCAGGGCGTAGGTTTAATGCTGGGCAGTCTTCAATTTTTTTTGGCACAAGTAAGTAGGTTGAATAAATACTCTGGGTTACCTAGTTCGCCGGGACAATTTCTATGGCGTTCTTTTGGAGCAGCGTTACGATTTCCTTAAGGATGCATTGTTCTTCCTTCCATTGAGTCTTGAGGCGGGGATGGTTCCGGGGGTCGCTGGATTAGTTCCACACAATAACCGCCCGCCACGGTGGATACCACCCATTTGTCTGAGGTGATTCCCCTCCCATGCTTGGGTGAAGTTTGAAATACGCCCTCCTACTGGAGAGGCAATGGAGGGAAGGGCACCTGAAGTGGGAAGTCACTGTTTTGGAAGCATGGCTAAGTGGAGGACCTCCCCCGGCCGCGAGATCTACACTTTCCCCTTTCGTAACCTTGTGAGGCCTGGCCTTGATTGTTACCCCAGGACGATCCCCGATTTTGATTGTAGCTTCATACCCTCTGTGAATTTTGTCAGCGAAAGCTACGAAAATTATTATTACCTCGTCGCCCTGTGGGTTAATTGGTAAGCTGTCCCAAGAACTTTAAGGTGTTGTATTCCTCTTTAGCAGATTTTAGGGCGTCTTCAACAGCCTTTCCGAAGAGGACGTTGGGCTCAATAGGCATATTAAGAAGCGTAGCTGGAGTCTCCTGCTTGAAGCCAGACTGGCGTAGCTACACATGTCTCTTAATAATTGTTCCTTCTGCAATAATTCTGCCCGCATTGTCAGCAGCGTCTAAATTACTCTTCAGAATGCAGCTAGAAACTGCTCTGCCTTTGCCGTCACCAGGGCCAATTGTGTCTTAAGGGGTTCAGGCGCTGAAGCCAATGCGTACACCTCATTCCATTTATGGCAGTTATAACTTGCCACCGGTGTGGTATTGTTAGCGATTCTCGCCTGAAGGGCAGCCGAAGAGGCTACTTTCCGCTCCATAGTGTATATAGTTTCTTACTTTCTTTGTCCAATGGTGCCTCCGAAGAAGCTAAGGGTGTCCCTGCTCTCTTTCTTCTTGTTGTAACTACAAGAGAGTCTGGCTTGAGCTGTGCCCTGATATAGAGAGGATCTGTGGGAGCAGGGTGGAAGAGCTTCTCAATGCGTGGATTAACTGCCCGCGTCTGGTTAAATATCTCCAGAGAAGGCTGGATCCTCCACTGGATAGATTGCAGGATGGGAATGAATCGTGTGGCTGCTTTTTTATCCCCTAAAATGTCCTCAACAAAGTCCTTGTCTTGATGAGTTCCCGGTGTTTTTATCTGAAAATGCTCAGCTGCCTTGATGAGCATGTCATTTTGTAGTGGCTGGTTGTCTATTGGCGAATCTGCTACTGGGGGGTCTAGGGTGACGGGAGAGGCTTGGTTATACATATCCTTCTCCTTATCGCCATAGTCCTGTTCTCTGCCCTCCTGAGCTGTATAAATGTCTTCAGTGTCTGTATCTGGGTCCTACAGATCAATGAAGGGTGGGTCCTTCTGGGATAGTCAGGGTATCAGGATGAGACTTTTTAGGAGGGGGCTGAGGAGTAGGGGCATCTGCAGGGGTTTGAGAACCAGAGGTAGCTGTAGGGGGAGGGGTGATTTTAAAGTTTTGGAAAGATCAGGGTTCTTTTCGAAAACATTTGCCATAAAGGTCATCCTTCTCATGACTATCAATGTCCTCACATGTCCATTGGGCTGAGCTTGGAATGGAATAGGGCCTAGTGGAAAAGCCTGACCTTGAGGGGTGACTGGGACTTGAGGTGAGGATGTCCCTTGTTTTTTTAGTGCTGCAGACAAGGATTTCTCTTCCTGTGGAAGTGACCCCTTTTCCTTGTGTGGATAGGAACCCCTCTCCCTGGGTGTTGAATGGGACATTTCCTTATGAGTGGTCTTAGAAGAGTGCTTCTTGGACTCCTTCCCCTTCAGTAGGCTCTTAGGGACAGGTTTTTTAACCAGGTGGGCAATTTCTGACTGTTTTGAGCTTTTAGCCGTCTTCGACGAGGCATGTCGAACTTCGGCTGTGCAGTGACCTGACGTCTCGTCTGCTGACGTGCGGGAACGGATTTCGGCATGTTGTCTGTGCTGTCTTTCGACAGTTGGGGCCTGTCATGCGGCGATCGGGACCTCCCGAGCACAGGGATTCTGTGGACCTCTCCCTAGACATCGTGTGTGGGCTCTTGGTCAACAAATGCATCGAGTCACGGCCCTTGGCTGTGTGTTAAGTGGTAGGGGCAGTGTGAGCGCTGATGCCTCCGGTCTGTCTGTTGGGGTCAGTGGCTTGCACTTGGGAAACGGACATTTCCCCGTCCTAAAATGCGGCATTGCTGCCATCGCTGTATGTCCCCTCCACGTCCATGGTGGCCTCGGCCTGCATGGCGTGGTGGGCCCAGCGCTTAGTTAAACGGTCCTTTAACGTCTTAGGTTTTAAGAGCTTACCGGCTCGACAGTTCCCCTCGACGTAATCCCGTGGGGGCAAAGGTTGCACACCAGGTGCTTGTCGACCCAGGGGAATTTTTTGTTGCAACTTGGGCAGAACTTGAAAGGGGTTCTATCCATAATTAAATGAAATGGTAGCTAGGCAAAGATAATGTACGAAAAAGGGGTAAATACATTCTCCAATGACCTCACCCCTTTCTCCCTACTGTGTGGGCCGAAGCCGGAAGCGGCCCTCCTAAGGCAAAAGGATCCATCGATGGAAGTCTTATTCAATGGTCATTTTTTTCACCGCTGTTGGAGATGTTATTGATAGTCAGTGAACGAACGATATAAAGGATAGGACGAGTAAACTAACTCCAATTTGATTAATCAGTGGCGTTATGCCGAAATCAGAACTCCGCGATTTTGCGTTGTCTACAATGGTGGATAAAAACAATCTGAGGGACCTCGACACGTGAAGGACCATGGGTACAGTGGACGTTACAATAGGGATAGTATTACTGGCACGCCCTGTTGATGTCCCTTTTAGAATTTCGAAAACAACAACCATAATACTCTGAAGATTCCACTAAATGTCAGCCTATGCACAGCATGCGATTTAAGCAGATTCCACAAGCCTCAGAAATATATATATATATATATATATATATATATATATATATATATATATATATATATATATATATATATACATATACACACACACATATTACACAGCTACGGTAGTGGCTGTGTAGTTATGGTTAAGTTGCTGTTTCCATAGGAAGAGCACTTATTGGATGGCTTATAACTCCGCTCCCCTTGGACGAATCCTCTCCAAACCTTGCAGAAAAAGTATATGGGCCACTCTGAATTTTTTTTTGCAAAGTTTGGTGATGTTTGGTCCAGGGGGGGAAAAGTTATAGGGGGGGTCCCAAAACGTCTTTTTTCCCCATAGACTAAATGGGAGAACAACTTTGCGCACGCCTACAGGCCAAACCGCTGGATGGATTTTCACCAAATTTGCGGCAGGGGAAGGGGCTTAGTCCCAAAAGTGTGCTTTTGTAAATTTGGTGACAATCCGTCCAGTAGTTTCCTTTAAAACGACCAAAAAGTAGGTCTAAAAAAATTAGTGATACCCATGTCCGCTCCGTGGTCACACTTCCCTGTTCGCTCCGCGGACAAGAAATCGATTGGCTAATCCGTAGCGTCATGTCCGCGGACATGTGGCACTTTCACTGACTGGTTGTGGAGCAGCATTAAGTGCGTCAGATTTATTCGCTGCCCCCACCATCTTTTGTTCATGTTTTAGTGTACGCTGACATCGCCGGTAACACATACAAAACAGGACACCAAAGCACTTGTTATACTTATGAAATACTGTTTCCGAAGGTGAGCTTTAATTAGGCTGGAATGTAATGTGGCAGCGGAAACTCAAAAAGTGGCGTTTCCTTGTTACCAAATTCATACAGTAAAGTGGAAGTTGGTTCTCAATGTACGGCGACCAATTACTGCGTCTATGTTACAATGTATTTAGATTAATATTGTAGTCCGTCTGGCGTCCTGCGTTTTGAAATCTGAGGCCGCCACCTGGAGTGTTTGATGGAAACATCGGTTCTGGAGGCGTATGGGAGTAGCCGTTCTCATGATTGGATTCTCCTATGTTGTTGCAAAGTGGGAATGTATTTGCCTTCTGAGTGAAGGTCACTTGATTTGCTTTTTTGGTTGCGAGATCAGTAGGCCCACACATCCAAGTGAATCCATAAGTGGGCAATTGTTTTTTGACCTTGAGTGAAAGGGAAACTTCAAAAGCAATGCAAGGAATGAAAGTTTGGAAAAAATGCCATTTGATAAGGTTATGTTTTAAAAACGTTTGTAAGGAACTTGAAATATCAGTTCACGAAGATTCTTTGGTGCGAACACATTGCTGTCTGACTTGGCCAACAACAATGGAGGCAGTAAACATCATGTAAGTTTAATTTTGACGACTGTACACCGAACCGTGTTTTAATTTTATATTACCGAAACACTAATTGCGACAATATAACTGAAGTATTATCTTTCTGCGCAGTTGTAATTTTCCTCCTATAATGCAGAGTGCAGATTCTCCGCGTTTGCAGGCTATGACTAGAGTCACCCTTGTTGACCGTTAACATTTCTTCTTTGAAATGTTATGCTTGCACACATAGCTTTGTGTATCACTTTGCATGTTCTTTTGGTCTTGTTTAAAATCAAGAGATGTAATTTTTTCTTGCTTGTCCATTCATTTTGGCTTCATAACTGAATTACCATCTCACTGTGTAGTTGCCCTTTTTTTAAACCTTACGGCGAGTGCCGATTCTCGGAGTTTGTAGGCTGTCACTATATGTACCCATGTTCAACGCTACTATTTCCTTAAAATGTCACGTTTGACCACTTCGATTTGTGTACTACTTTCCACAATCTGTGTCTTTTTTGCAATTTTTTCCTAAAGGTTGAGTATTGACACATATTTTCTCTTACGTTTTCCGTCTAGCTACATCTTGCCGTACTGTGCGTGCCATGGTTTCCAGATTCCGAGTGACAGCTTCTTTTGACGCCAGGTGCAACTGCTCGTGACCGGCTGCCTCATCATTACAGTGTTGTGGGATGACCGGCCAGGCCCCCTTTGTCCCTACGCTGAGCTAGCCCTTAGGAGTAACATAACATAATTTATGGTGGTGTATGGCAAAGGTTATAGCCATGTCTTGGAAATAACTGTGCAAACAAAGCGTGTGCTTTAACAGAAACACATACTTTGTGTATGGAAAAATAACAACATGTGCCTCACCATGAACATTTTCAATGACGCCCTTAGAACAATTGTTACAATTTAATTGAAAATGGGATTAGTCCGATGGTCTGACAGTTTGTTAAATAAAACTAATTTACAAATTCTAAAATGTTAACGTTTTCTTTTAAAATCCAGTGTATCATTTCTAAATGTAAGGTACCACGTTGTACGTCGCTCTATGTTTATTTACAGGTTCTGCATCACGCCACGTCATTTTTTGCTTTTTGCAGGCTGTCATGGAAAGCAAAGAGGGGCCATGTATGGAACAACTGCCTTTCCTTTCTATGGTGGCCATCTTAAAAAAAGGATTTTGTTTTGTAATCCAGCCCGCCGCAGGTAGGCTGGATTATAACCAGAAATCCTATTTTTTTAGGAGCACACATTATTGCTTTGCAAATCTATACTATTACTGGCAAATCTAATTACGTCTATATCCTTTACTGAGAAATATAAAGTACATGGAGTGTATGCGATTTTTTTCTTTTAATATACTTACACTGTGAAAGGTGGTTCTTAACGGAACTTTTACTTTGTTAACAGATGGCTTTCTTTTCTGGTAGGACAGTTAATAAGGCCCTTTTGCGAACGGAAATGAGGAAAGAGGCACCAAACAGTAATATTGGGTGTAGGTGGATGGCGCAAAAATATTGTGCGTTTGTTATTTGTAAGGTTGGGGCACTGTTTGTCATGCTCCTTCATTACAGCAGTGCTGCTGTTTCTTGGGGAGGAGGGTTGGCCTTAGCGGATGTCATTTTCAGATAACTAGAACTTTTGCTATAAGTATGTAATGTGTACTACATTGTTAATGACGGACTACCAATACGTGTTGGCGCTGTGCAAGGGAAATGTTGCAGGTGGACATTCCTACATCAATATCAAATCTGTTTCCACAATGTCCACGAGGCATACATCTTACTGTTAAGTGTTTACGGATTCTGGGACACATCACCGTGCTGTAC
This sequence comes from Ambystoma mexicanum, assembly GCF_040938575.1. Classification (NCBI taxonomy): domain Eukaryota; kingdom Metazoa; phylum Chordata; class Amphibia; order Caudata; family Ambystomatidae; genus Ambystoma; species Ambystoma mexicanum. Next base: position 877,458,199 of record NC_090924.1, on the reverse strand, counting down.
ACTAGCACATTGTCATGTGGTATTCTCCGCAAGTGTGTAAATAAGTCAGAAGTTACTTTGCATTATGGTTAGGTGCCACTTCCATAAACCGATGATCTTTAGCAAAAAAACTTTGTAAAAGGGACGTTATGGTTAAGTTGCACTACTAAAAAACCTGAACATTATGGGTCAAAGTAAAACAGAAAAACCCCTGAAATTCACCAGTTATGGTAAGCTAAGCAACCATAACTCGCGCCACCACCGTGCACGGCAAACCCCAGAAGTGCTGTGCAATCTGTTTGAAGTTTTTCAGAACAGAGTAGCAGGCCACACAGGTTTGCCCTGTAAGCAATGGTGCACCAAATCCGCTGTGCTACAGTGCATCTGCAACTAATAGCAACCATGTCAGTCTGGACAGTAATGGAGAAAATTATGAACGGGCCTTGCTGTGACACACACCCTCATCAGCGATAGTCCCCATTGTCCCAATGTCATGGGTAGCTAGCGGAAAACGGGAGTATGCGCACATGTGTTTCCCCAAGGACGGCGTGGGCCGTGTGCCAATGAAGCAGAAACATTCCTTCTTCCCTTTCCAGTTTCTTTTTTGCAGCACACCGTCACTGCGTACTGTTAAAAAGGTCCACACGCTTCCACCAATGACATTAAAGAGCTCTCCATGTAACAGTATCAGTTATGTACAACAGTCCTCTGCATACACACCACGCCCAGAAACGTAGTTGCGCAATCCCTGTGGCTCCACAGTCCCATTTCCATGGCCACCATCCTGAAAATCCCTGGATGTGGCTTTTGTGCTCCGTGCAAGCGTGGGGGAATAACTTACAACCAGGGTGGGGGGGGGTAGTTTGTTTTAAGGGCGGCTCTGAAAAGAGCCTTTCTTTTTTAAAGATGCTTCTAGAGAAACCCCTTTTTTCACTTTATTTGATTTTGTATTTTCTTGTGCAGACATTGTTACAGTAAACTCTTCACCCCATCTTGTAGACTGGCAAACAAACCAGCATTACCAATGGGCGACAAAGAAATGGCATTTGCTTGGAAAAATTCTGCATTTCCACAACTAATGAGGTCATTGTTTCAGAAGAACATCCCAGTAGCGGACAAAAAAGTATACATGCTTCTGTTGATGAGACACCTTCCTGCCTCTGGCTCAGAACAACATCCAGGAGCATTGTCCCATACTCTTCATGGTGTTATGGATGAGAAATGCACCTTTGGCAGTGGGAAAAAGCCTACTCACTAGATTTAGCAACCTCTTCAGTCGACGGAACAAACCTAAACAAGACACGTAACCTATATGCATGCCGCCGTAGTGGAGGATGATAATATCGGCTATAGCAAAAGTGTCCAGGTCTTTGCAAAGTGCATGCATGTCGACAAAACTGTGCTCATAGACACTGTTACAGAATGCGTCCACTCCTTCCAAACTGAAATTGCCATCAAAGTTTTTTTCCAGAGCATACTTGTGCAGATCTAGTAGAAAAGCATCACCTATAGGCAACACAATGCATTTCGCCACGTCAGCCAGCCTCACTACGCAGAGTATAATTTACAACAGTTTGACCGCCCCCACCTGTGAACCACACCCATAGTACCTGATTGGACAATCCTGAAAGTCCCATGTCCATTGGGCAGCAAGGTAAGAAGTGCAGATTGCGGCCCGTGCGGTGCCCAAAGTACCACGAGGGCCGCACCCCAGTAAAGCAGAAGCAGACCTTCCCTTTCCATAAACCTTTTGTCCACCAATGCCTTCCAAGACGTTAGCATCTAACACTGTCAGTTCTGCACACTTCATAGGTACCGTTCCAAATTCAGCCTGCTAGTATGCGGTCACTGGACAGCACGTCCAGTAGAAAGTTCAGTTAAAGATTGCAAGATTTGTGCATCCACATGCGCACCATCAGCACAAAACGGAGGTACGGAAGCTTTTTCTGCACTATGTGTAGGACTGTGTTGTTATCTGCCACTGAGCGGCCATTACGTTCTTTAAAAGCACACGTTTTTTTCCCATCCCCTAACATGAAGCAGCACGTCAGTGATATGTGTTTGCTACATTCTCATTTACTCATATCATACAGTGTAATATCGAAACAGGAACTCTATGCTTTCCTTCTGACAATGCTACAAAATGTTTTCCCCACTAACCTACCTCCTACATAAATCGTAAAAAAATGCCACCAATAGCAGCATTGAATGTATCATACCAAGTGAAAGCAACTTTACAAAAGATCACCGTCTGAACAGCTGTACTTCTGTCTAGGCTGCACTACTGCAACATGCTCTTTTTAAATCTGCCCCCTTCTACTCTCCGCCCTCTGGAACGCATCCAGAAGAGGAGTGCGCAACTTGGAATGGTATCTCTCCTGCACTGAAATGTCACCAATAGCTCTCCAGTGGCTGCGAGGAACAAAGTGAGAATACTCTGCATTATGCAGAAGGCCTTCTGGGCCCTAAAACCTCAATACCTTCAACTCTAACTCCCTATATATCTGCATGTGCGAGCTCTTCCCTCATCCACCTCCATCTCTCTCAGGGTCAGGCGCTTTTGCAACAACAAAAAAAACAGTTGGTGGTAGATGTGCTTTTTCGCCTGGAGCCTCCCCCTGCAACAGCTCCCTGCCTCCCTGACACTTGAGGGGAACAATCGCCGGTTCCGGAAACACCTCAAAGCCTTTCTCATAGCGTCTGCTGTTTTTGCTCCTCTCCCCGTCTAACTGCCTGACGGAAACTGATTCTGCACTGGTTACCTGGTGACTGATGTCGGGACCATGTTACCTACCCCCGCCAGGCAAACCCCTGCACTGGCTTTCTAGAAAACCCTGCACTCGAGGACTGTTTTCTGTATGCCTAACAGGGCATCCACCACCTGTTGTGTGCACTTATCCGTGCACTTGTCCCGTATTTTTACTTATTGTCATTTGTTCTTCTTCCCATGTACTGTACATTCCCCTCCCTCTACCCATGCACTTGGGCAATCTAAGTCAGACCTGGCCTAGGTGGGTCGTTTTCTCGATATCCCCTCTGTTTCCCCTCCCTTGCCTCGTTGCGCTTTGCTAAACGTGTGTGTAGGTGCATTATGAATGTCATAGCATACAATTGCACATCATATGATATACACACAATGCATGCACAACAGTAGGGTCCTGCCACTTACCGTGTACACTGCAACGTTTTTTTTTGTTTTCCGCAGTACCCTACTTACTGCACACATTTCAAAAAATATTGCGCAAACACAGCATAGCTTGCATGTAACTAACTGCAAACAAATACATACAGTTCATGCATACACCCAGGATGCCCCTTACCTTGCACACTTCCACCATAGCCTTCTGCACTTCTTTGAGCAAAGAGACCTGCACAGTGTTTGCGTACACACCAGACCCACCAACCTTATAAAGCAGTGTCTTTCGCTCCAGTTTCATTTCCACGGCTCCCATCCAGAAAATGGCTGGATGTGGCACGTGGAAGCGTACAAATACAGCGTAATCCTCTGGGTTTTCGTGCTATGGAGGGAGGGGGGGGGGGGTTGGGCAGGGGTAAGTGTAAAACAGGGTAGGGAATTTGGGTCAGTCGTACTGTTTCAGAAAACAAAAGGTTTTTTAAATTATTTTCTTTGTCCTGTGTTTGTTATGTACGTGCTTGCATAAATTTTTAAAAACATTGTTTTATCTTTTGCGATGAGTTTGTTTGCTTCTCCTCCTGACATTTCTACGGCCTGAAAGTCCACGCTTCTCTTACAGTTCTACAGGATTCTCTGCAACGCTTCGTGCAGAGTGGCAACAAAAAAACAGTCCTTCCCAAAACAAAACAGCATTGCTAATGGGGGTAAAAAAAAAAAAAAAGCCATTTCCTTGGAACCACTGCAAATCTAGCTTGTTAATGTCGTTCTAGTCCGTGCAGAACATCCCAGCACTGCACATAAAGTCACACATGCTTCTGTTTATGGAACACCTCCCGACCTCTAGCTGTGGGCAAATTACACCAGCATGGTCCCATGCATCTCTTGGTGGGATGGAGGAGAAAAATCTGCATCACTGCTGTCATCAACTTCTTGAGGTGACAGGGCAAACGTGAGCACGACATGTACCCCAAATGTAGAGCTCCATAATGCATGACCACAACATCCACAGTACCGACAGAGGCCACACATGTAAAAAGGAGAACCATGGCACCGAAGCCCCACTCGGAAGGAGTGGAGGCTTTTTGAGGCACAGTCTAACTGAAATTTAATATCAAGGCCTCTTTCCACGGCACACCTGTGCACATCTTGCCCAAACCCACAAAGAGCACTCTGTGTCTGTCCATCTCCGTCAATCTCCATGCATCTAGGTTTGGGGAAATATATCACCACCCCCATCCTGTGAACCACACCCTCGACAACAGATTGGATAATCCCCACAGTTCCATTTGCAAAGTCACCATGCTGAGAAGGGCAGATTGTAGCATGTGCGCCTTCCCAGCTACAGCAAGGGCCAAACCTCAGTAAAGAAGAGGCACTCCTCCTTCTGTTTACACTATTGTATATGCAACACTCCCGCATTAGGTAGTATTCAATAATCACACATGCATGTAGCATTCACATCCAAGACCTCCGCATCGAACACTATCATTTCTGCACTGCAGATGTACCTTTACACACTCACAGTATAGGTCTTGTGTCATGTGAAAGCACCTCCAGGTAACAGCTCTCCAAACCGATCTAGTCTTTCAGGGTCCACATTCACCCAGAGCGGCAGACAGCACCACAGACTGCAAGTAGCCATTGTTTTTTTCCTCCCAGCACTCCATCTCCAATGATAGAATACTTCAAAGTGCAGTACAGTAGTTAGTAATCTGCACAATGCACACTACTCCAGCACATACATTGCAGTTCAACCCTATGCACTGGTACACACAAACACACTTTCTCACCACAGCACTCCGTGGACACACTGCAGAACTGTTCACTCCATAAGCTCCTGCCTTCACTGGAAAATGTACCAAGTGCGAACAATTAGCACACCCATGGAATCAACAATGCATGCACAACTCACAAACCACACACGAAACGCAACAATCTGAGGAGTAGTTGCAAGCAACCCACATAGCTGTTTGTGTAAGGCTTCCAGCCATGCATCCAAGACACTAGGGCCTCACAACACACAGCACACCCTAGTGCACCCCACGTTTTATTCCTCATGTCATGTGTAATGCATTCCCCATCTGCAATTGCGCCCGCCACCTTTCACCCTGGCCACATCTTTGCATGCATAGCTCCATCACGTTGCATTGGCTGTGCTGATCGGTATGCGAGTGGCTATGGACATTGTGCATATTGCAACTTTCTGATGCTGAGGACGTCCTTTCATGGCACAGTATGTTAAAACACTTCTTCAAGCAAGGCTCTTGTAAAGGGCATCCCATAGCAAACAGAAATGCTAACATATGGCTCCCTAACACCATGTGCTCGTGAATGCATAGCACCTCAGTTTGGTTGTTCCACCAAGTGTAAAATGCTCTCCACACGCATTTTTCAAATGTCACCATCCTCCGAGAGATGCAGAGGCATCTGCATTATGGTGTGCTGGCTGTCAAGGGATAGGCTCTTGGGTGCATGGCCAACAGCCTACGGCCATCTACCCAATAGTCTAGACCTTACCCACACCCAGCACAACATAATAGCCTCATGAAGGGGAACATTTGCCGCATAACACAATCCACAAACGTAACATAGGATGGGTGGTGCAAAGGGCAACTCATGCCAAACGCAAGTAGCGCCATGTGCCTCCCTAATGTCCAAGGTGGCGGCATAATCTACACCATATGGTACTGGACGCATATCAGGTCACTTGTGCTGTTCGACCACGTCTACACGGTCCTGCAGAACCATTTTTTGAACGTCACCACCATCGAAGCCGTGCATACTTAAAACGGGATGTCTGCGTTATGGTGGCGTGCTATGGTGCAGGCCTGGGCTCTTCAATGCCTGGCCTATGGCCTTTTGCCATACACCCAACCGTGTAGGCCTTGCCCACACTTTTGCCATACACCCAACAGTGTAGGCCTTGCCCACACCCAGCACAAAATAACAGAGTCATGCAGGTGAACAAGTGGCCAGGTACATGCAGGTCGCCCCTAGCCACTTCTAAGCATCCACTACTTCACCACTGCACCCACAGAACACACAAGAGGAGTTGTCACTCCATCAGATCCAAGCCTGTCCTACACAGTAAGAATTGCAACCAATCCCCACTACCATGAAAGCAACATTTAATGCAATGATCACAAACCGCACACCAAAGGCAACAATGTGAAACCTACTTCACCCCAGGGCACATATGAGGCAGTGAAGGTGGCCACCCATTCATCGAAGGGGCTACAGGCTTAGCACACGCAATACATCGTACTGCAGTGTACGTTTCAAGTTTCATGTGGTCTTCATTATACTCCCCTTCTGCCATTGCTCTACCATCAGAAACCGCTAGGGCCTCACCACACTCACACACAGCACACCCTAGTACAACCCATGTTTTACTCATCATGTCATGTGTAATGCACTCCCCATCTGCAACTGCACCTGCCAACTTTCACCCTGGCCACATATTTACATGCATGGCTCCATGCTGTTGTGGTGACTGTGCTGAACGGTATGTTAGTGGTTGTGTACATTGTCCATATTGCAACTTTCTGATGCTGATGACTTCCTTTCATGGTGCAATGTGTTCAAACACTTCCTCAAGCAAGGGTCTTATAAGGACCTACCCATAGCAAACACAAATGGCGACATGTGGCTCCCTATTGTGCAACAGGGGCAATGATGACCAGATGCTAATGTACGCATAGCAGCTAACTTCTGCTGTTCTACCAAATGTACAACATCCTCTGCAACCATTGTGTGCTACTCACCAACTTTAAATGCATGCAGAGTGACAACTGCATCACTGCATTAGGTTGTGGTGGCTGTGATGAAGGCCTAGGCTGTTGGGTGCATGGCCGAAGGCCTTCGGCCATGCACCCAACAGTCTAGGCCTTGGCCACACTCACCACAACATAACAGAGCCATGCAGGTGACCATGTAGGCATGTGCCAGAAATCACAAAGGCAATTCACACACCAGCACTTCCACCCAACCGCTGCACCATAAAGCAGGGCGGCAAGGACACATGTTCCACTTACCGTAATGCAGAAACATATCGCTTTGTTTGGCACTGCTACCCACTTCCAATCACAAAGCATTATAAGCATGCCAACCAAACCAGACAACCTTCACAACATTAGACCTGCTCCCAACACTCTAGTACGTGCATAGAACCAATGGTGTGTAGTGCACTGCAACACTTACTAATCTGCGCAATGCACATTACGCAAGCACATATAAGAACCAGTTGCACTGTGACCTCTTCCATATGTACACTATTCCTGTACGACTGGTCACTGCAGCATCTCCACCCATACACTGACAACTGTAGGTTGTTCTACCAATCACCAAACCCATGCAACCAACATTGTGTGCACTGCAGCCAAACCACATACAAAAAGCAACAATGTGACTCCTACTTTCAACCAGAGGACATACTTTTCTGTGCTAGGGCTGCAGCCATGCATCAAAGGGGCTACAGACTTACCTCACACAGCACACCATAGTACACGCTATGTTTAAATCCTCATGTCTCATGGAATGCACACACCTTCTGCAAATGTGCCTCCACCACTCATCACAGAAGGACATCGCTGCTGCGGCTGGCATGCCATAACGAAGGCTGCCTGCAATGACCACACAAGAATGTTGCCTGTTGAGGTATACATACATTGGCGGAGTATGCATGGATAGCGCTAGCACACCACAGTCTTCTTCTAATGAGATATATCACATTAAGCACTTATCACTCCCGCACCCTTTCCATCCCTTCTTCCCACCACCAGACGCTGTACACTATATTTATCCAGGCACTTTCGCCGCTGCATTGTCCTCCGATACAACATGCCGCTGTCATGGAACACTTTTGACACACATCCCGTCACCACACACTGCAGTGCAATAAAAATGTTGACCACGCAGCGAACAGGGAAATTGGACGCCGGAACAGAGCCAGATATGACAAATTTTAGTGCGCACACTGCTATGTATATGAGGCACAGCCATGCACACAATGGCTTAGAGCCTTGCCACACACACCACAACACTATCCTCCAATACACCATGGCGGCATTTCCCAAAAACTTCAACGCACAGCACACTTCCCTCCAGCCAACCACCGGCCGCATCCAATGTTCGCCGTCATCACGGCGTACTGCAGGCCAACGAGACTTTGGTCCGCGGAGCGAACAGTGAAATGGGTTCCGTGGAGCAGACCCAGGTATCACATTTTTTTGGGACATACATTTTAGTTCTTTGCAACAAAAGTACTGGTCCCATTTCCAAACACACAAAAGCACGCTTTCTGCCCCTGACGCAATTTTGGTGAAAATCCGTCCAGCCGTTCGGCCTGTAGCTGTGCACAAAGTTTTTTCCCATTCAGTCTATGGAGAAAAAAAAGAAAATATGGGACACCCCTATAACTTTGCCCCCCCTGCACGAAACCTCACCCAACTCGGCGAAAAAATTCATATACTTTTTTTTTGCAAAGTTTGGTGACGTTTCCTCCAGGGGGAGTGAAGTTACAAACTGCCAAAAAGTGCTCTTCCTATGAGTTTAGCAATATGATATATATATTACACGGCCACAGTAGTCAAAGGATATGTCACTGGAGTCAGCTGTGGAAACGGCAAGAAGTATGGAACAGACCCACAAGTACATGTCATCTATGAAAGGTGACAAATAGGAAGGGGAAGTGGCTGCTGTGAGAGGATTTTGCAAGGGAGTCCCGAACAAGAAGTTAAATGCTACAAATGCGGGAGCAATTGCCATATTTCTACAAATCTATTCTGTCCTGCAAGAAACATCTCATGTTTGAAGTGCAAATAGAAGGGACACTTGGCTAGAGTCTGTCAGGAATCTGGACTGGTGCTGAACATTGAGTCTGGCGGAAGGGTACCTGAACAGGATGAGAATTCGGCAACGTTGCAAAACAGACAGGCAAAACTTGTGCTGGAGGTATCAGAGGTTTCACACAAGCGAGGTGCATCAACGGATGCGTTTATGGTCAACGGGTGGTAACAATGAAGGTGGATAGTTGTTCACCCTGGACCCTGATGTCGAGGGCAACTTTTGAAGGTTGCATGCAGGCCGATGTGAAACTATTAAAGGAGCACAGAATAGAACCTTTTGCGTATGGCAATGTGAGAATTGAAGTTTTGGGGAAGTTCCAGGTTTCATTAAATACAAAGGGAGAAGCTGTGATTCCGAGGTGTATGTTACTCAAGAAGGTTCATCTCTCCTGGGGTGGGGTGAACAGAGTAAATTGGTAATTAGAATACAAGCAAGTGCCGAAGAACCTATTGCTGTGGCGGAGCTGAGAGACAAATGGGAGAAGGAATTTCCGACGGTGTTTCAAGAGGAGTTAGGGATGCTAAAAGGGTTTGAACATGAGATACGGTTAAAGGCTGGCGCCAGTCCTAAGGTGCATAAAATGAGGCCAGTGCCTCACGATCTGAGCGAGAAACTTAAATTGGAAGTTGTGTCATTCTTGCAGAAAGGAATCAGAAGAGCGAAGGCTCAGAATGGTTGTCACAGGTGGTGGCCGCTGCTACGTCAAATGGAGACATCTGGCTCTGTGTAGATCTGCGAGATCTCAATAGGAACATTTTAACAGATAGACATCCCTTGCCGATAATTGGTGACAAGTTGTCAGTGCTTAATGATGCCAAAGTAATTTCAGTGATTGATCTTTCTCAGGCATACCATCAGATTCCTCTGAAGGAAGACTGTCAACACTTAATAGCATTCATAACAGTCTTTGGAACATTTAGATATTGCAGAATGCCGTTTGGGCTTGCCTCAGAGGCGGCCATGTTCCAAAGGGCGATGGAGACTGATGAATGGAGTAAACAACATTATTGTGTTTCAAGATGATATGTTGATATATGCAAGCTCCATCAGAGAACATGATGAGATTTTGAGACAAGTGTTAAGCAGATTGATCGAGGATGGGTTGACTGTGAAAAGAAGCAAATGTAAGATTGCTGTTGACAGGGTGGAGTATCTGGGGCATGAGATCGATAAGCAAGGGGTGAAACCTAAGAGAAATTTGGTGGAGGCTGTGAAATGTGCTCCTGTACCAGTGGATAAGGACCAAGTGAGATCATTTTTGGGTTTAGCCGAATATTATCAGATTTGTGAAGAATTTTGCCAAGGTGTCCATACCCCTCAGAATGATACTAAAGAAGGGTGGAAAGTTTGAATGGACTTCAGAGTGTGATGCGGCTTTTGATTGTATTAAGCAGGCGGCGAGTGAAGCACCATCAATTGGAAGGTTTGACCCCAAAGTTAGGATTGTTTTAGTAGTTGATGCAAGCATGTTGGGTTTAGGTGCGACTTTGGTACAATATGACGGGGACAACACAGAAAGAGTCATTGCATTTGCCTCTATGTCGCTCAGGGGTGCGGAGTGTAAGTACTCCGTTATTGAAAGAGAAACGTTGGCAATGTTTTGGGCCGTGAGTCACTTTAAATATTTTTTGTGGGGAGAAGATTCATCGTTAGGTCGGACCACAAACCCATGGTGCAGCTTTTTGAAAGTGGAAGGTGGGCTATGGGTTCCCCCAGGATAAGTAGGTGGGGCTTAAGACTTCAAAATTTTAACTTCGATGTGCGTTATCTGCCTGGGAAGAAGAATGTTGTGGCAGATTGCCTGTCCAGGCTGCCGGTTGGAAATATTCTAGTGGACAAGGCCGAAAAGGAGGTAGAGGAGGAGTCGGTGGTAGTGGAGATACAAAGTGCCGTTAGTCAGGAAAGGTGGGCACAGGAAGAGGATTTAGAGGAGGACCTCAAATTGATCAAAAAGTGGACGATGATAGGATGGCCGGACAAGAAAGAGCTAGATAGTAAATTCAAGGTGTGGTGGGAGATTAAGGAAGAGTTGAATTTGTTCGAGGACAGGTTAAGGAGGGGACGGTGTATTGTTCCTCCAGAATCTCTTAGATCGGTGTTGGTAGAACTTGCGCATCAGGGACACTCAGGGGAAGGAGCCATGAAAAGGAAATTAAGACAGAGCTATTGGTGGCCAGGGATTGACAGGAGGGCGGAGAGGTATGTCAAGGACTGTATGGCTTGCCAGTCGAGTGACAAGTGCAGAGTTGTAAGAGAAACCCTGTTAGACCCCAACGTCATACCTGACCAGCCTTGGAGCAAGTTGGCGGTGGACATTATGGGTCCGGTAGCAGGATTAGGTGAAGGCTTAAGATTTTTGTTTGTTATGGTAGACTTTCACTCTAAATGGATTGAGTGGGAAGCTGTCAAAGAAGTCATGGCTAGGGAATTGATTGGGTTCCTTGAAAGAGTCTTCCTTAAAGAAGGAGTACCCGCTGAAATTGTATCAGATAATGGAGTACAGTTTGTGTCTGTGGCCATGAGAAAGTTCCTCACAAGTTATGGAATAAAAACACACTAGGACAGCGCTGTATAACCCCAAGGCTAATGGTCTTGTAGAGAGAGTCAACAGATATCTATAGGGGGGTTTGCAAATGGCCATGAAATTGAGACAGCCTTGGAGGGAAGTGTTGAGTATACTAACTTGGAACTATGCTACTACGCCACATTCAGGAGTTTCTCCATTTGTGTCCATGAAAGGTAGAGAGCCTGGGACAAGGCTCTGTCCAGGATGGCCAGCGTTGTTCAAGTTGATCGGGAACGCATTATGAGGCTCATCAACTTGAGTCAGTAAAGGAACAAGGAGTTGTTTGATGCCAGGATGAGTGTGAAAGATCAGGAGTGGAAAGTTGGGGAAATGGTTTATGTTAAAAACCCCAGGTTAGTGAATAAGTGTGTGGAAAGTAAGTTCCATGGTCCGAAGAAGATATGTGGAGTAAAAAAGAGTGTGGTCATCCTAGAAGGGGGAGAAGTGTGGTCAAAAGGAAGATTGGCAAGAGCGGTAGATTCGAAAGAAGAACCTAGGAGAAGTGCATTGCGAGTTGACAATGATAATGCCGGTGGGGTGGTGGAAGAGGATTTGAATGGGGAAAGCTCTCATAGGGCAAGATCAAAGCCTGTGTGGATGAGAGATTAGGAGTGTTAGATAATTTTTAGATGTGACAACCTCATTTTCTGTTTGAAATAATTTTGGAAATGCTTCGACTGTTCTGGGAAGGCAAATTTTGCTGTATTTTCTTCATCTTTTAATTGTCATATTACTGTATTATCTTGTTGTTAGTTGGGTTACCTTGTTACTTAATTTTCTAGAGGGGGGGGGAGATGTGCAGTGAATTACATAGGTTGCTCGCGCTCAGCGCCTCCCTGCGGTCACGCTGGCCTTGTTGTTCAGGCAGGGGCTGCCGCGTGACCGGGGCACAGCGATTGAAGGGTGAGATAGAGTGAGCATGGTAGTTGTTGGCTCCGTGGGGGCTCTGTTAATAAAAGCAATTTAAACTTACCCGGCATGGTGCGGTTCCTTTCACTTAGCTTACCATAACTGGCAAATTTCAGGGGTTTTTCGATTTTACTTGTAACCATAACATCCTTTTAGCAATGTTTTATTTTACTGAATTTCATAGGTTTTTATTAGTGCAACTTAACCATAATGTCCCTTTAACAACGTTTTTTCAGTGAATTTCCTGGGTTTTTACCAGTGCTTGCAATTTTCCTACAACTTACTAATATCATACCTACCAAATATAACAATATTTGTGTCCAATTTACAAAGTGTCACCTAAAACTCTGCCATTTCCCACCTTCTAGAATCCTTTTTAACAAGTCTATACACTTTTTGCAACTATTTCAACTAGTTTTGCATCCGTAGATATCTACGAACATCTGACTTCATTGCAGACCTTCCGGACAGTGCCACATGACCATACGCTGGCCCGTGGCATGACGACGTGTCAGAGAACCCGTCCGCATGTCACGATAAGATCCGTCCTTCGCAGACAGTTCAGAACCGCATTTTCTACTGATCTAGGAACTTTCAACTTCAAAATTTCCCTTGCACACCTCCTACCCCTTTTCATACTCATTATCCATTACCAATCTAGTACACAGTACATACTTGGAAGAATTTTATCAAAACTGCTGTTTATCTTAATAATGGCATCAGTTATTGCCATCCCTCATCCCCAAGAGCCACCACCACCACCAGCTGGAGGAGGTTCACAACAAAAAAGCACACTACTTTCAAAGACAATGAAGAGGACCAAGAAGATGAGGTAGAGGAAGTGCCTATTTCTAGCACCAACATCGAATCATGGGTGTACCAGTTCTTTGCTACTGTTGGGAGTGTACCAAAGGCTAAAGCTACCAAAGTGAAATGCACTGAGTGCAATTTTGTACTTAGTCGCAGACTACCTGGACAGTACTCCTACGGGACCACCTCCATGCGCCGCCACACCAAATCCAATGACCGCAATGCTCTCAGAAAGGTTATTCCTTTCTCAGCAAGTAGTAAGCTGTCTTCCTCACCTCATCTTCCTCAACAAATACTGTAACCACACAGCCTGATGTCTGCAGGTATTAGTGCGTTATAAATAAATAAGGAGGGCTACGGACCATTATCGTCCATTGCAGCCCCTGAAATGGGGGATAAAGGCCATTAGTACCCCGGGTTCCAAAAGCGGGAACCCAGGGTGCTAAAACATATTTTTCTTCTCGCTGTAAGAAGGAAGGAAAATCCTTTTTTTAATTGTTATTGGTCTACAGTTTGTCTATCAGACATTAAAGAAACCTTTACAATCTTTTTAAACATACTAAAAAAAACAGCCAGTGATAAAAAAAAAGAGAAGGGATATGAGTTCTTCTCGAGTCAATTGGTTCAAGTGAATTGCTTTCTAACCCCTCTAAGGGAGGGGAAACAGAGTGGCATTTGTTCCTCTATAGAAGATGTAGAGATTGAAGAAAATTCACCACTGCCGCCGTTAGCTGGATCTCGTGGCCTGCGATTATTCTGTGCCATGTGTTTTCTGATGCTAACCATTCGGTTCTCTCTACAAATCTTCCTAATTTTTTCAAACGCAGATTCCACGTTCCCTTGCATTCGATAAGCAAGTGCTTTAAAGTTTGTTTTCCTTGAGTTGCACAGTCTTTACAGTAGATTACTGTCTTTTCTGATTGTTTCCGAATGTTCAAAATTTCCCCCGTTAGAAGAATATTCATTCTTGCTCTGAGGAAGTTGTTTCTAATTTTTTCATCCGGAAATTGTTCTAGGTACTTTGGTATTTTTTTTATCAACTGTAAGGAAAGTATTCCTTGATCTTGTGAATCTCGTTTCTTCTATTGTTTTTATCCAGTCCAGGGTTGCCAGCTCCTGCTTTATCTTCAATGGGTTTTCCATCAGAGTTTCCATGTTTGATTCTGTCTTTGATATTACCATTTTAAATTTTTTTATCCAAGGTCTGCAATATATCAGATCTTGAATTTCTGTGGTGTTCTTTGATGTCTTCATATAGAGAGCCTTTTTTGGGGTTTATAACTTCTCTATAGAAGGATGTTAGTTTCCAGTCTGTCATACAATTCAATGATTTCAATCCTAATTCAAAACGTAATTGTCCCCCTGATTTACACCATGGCAGGTTTAGGGCATTTTTCCAGATTCTTCCTTCAATTTTGTCCCAATTAAAAATCCATAGTTGTGGTTTGGCTTCTAATCCGTGTAGTAGGACTGGAACTATTTTGCTCAGGTAGTATTTTACCATTGGGACAATTGAGAACTTACAGAATCTGTTCCCAATTTTGATCAATTGGGGGATTAACGCATGTGTTTTGGAGATAGTGTCTCTCTCCACTTTAAGGCTAGCTGGACTTGCATAGATCATATATCCCACATATTTAAGGTTTTCTACTTGGGGAATTATTTGCCCATCCAGGGACCATTGCTTGTATGCCATCTTCTTCCTTGGGTGTTTGAATACTAGGATTTTCGATTTTTTAGGGTTTGTCAGCCCGTTCTCCTTGGCATATTTCCCCAGACTATCTAGTAGTCTTTGTAGACCAATGGCTGTTCTGTCCAGCAGTATGATGTCGTCCGCATAGGCAATCCAGAATATTTTCCTGCCATTTATGATCGGACTTGCCAATGCGGACATACTCAAATGCTCTCCCATGTCTGCTAAGAACAGATTAAAGGAGGTGGGTGCCCCCAAGCAACCCTGTCTTACCCCCCTTTCAACTGGGACTGCCTCGGAGAGATGACCTAAGTTCTCTAGGCGGACTCTTACACTTGTCTCGATCTGATCGAAAGCCTTGGCGAGGTCAATCCAGGCTCCATATAGGGGTGTTGCTCCTCTGTCACTTGCTGTTTCACTTAGTATGTTTAATAAGGATCCATTCAGAGCCATTGATAGTCCTTTTCTGAAGCCAGTTTTGCATCTGGATAGCACCCCCTCTTGTTCTGTCCAAGACGAAAGCTCATTCAGTAGCAGTCTCATAAATATTTTACTATCTATGTCAAGGAGGGCGATGGGTCTATAGTTTGATGGATTTACACTGTCGCCCTCCTTGAAGAGTGGTATGATCAAGGCAGTTTTCCATGATGGTGGAAAGCTCCTTTGCTTCAGTATCTCCCTGAAGAGCCTTCTCAACAGCTTGGCCCATAATTTTGGGTTTTGCCCGAGTACCTGGTACGTGAGACCATTTGGCCCTGCTGCTCTTGATGATGAGGCTTTAGATAGGATTTCCTCAATATCCTCCTCCTCAATTCGCAGTTCTCAACCTTTGTCTAAGGGCGGACAATTTTGTTCTTTTAATGTGTTTAGAAAAAAATGTTGTTAAATATTCCACCCAGATTCCCTCTGGGACCAGGTTGCATAATGTACTGCTGGAGCTTGATTCTAGTTCTCGTATTAGTGACCAGAAACTTCTTGATGACGAAGATGAAACTCGTTTTAGCATCTCCTCCCCCTCGTTATGATGAAGCATGAATTTGTGATTCTTTGTCCATGCTTTATAGTTACGTCTAATTGTTTTCAGTTGCTGAGAGTATTCTTCACTGTTGAGCTTTTGATTTTTCAGGTCTCTGATGGTTTTTCTCAAGATTCTTTTCCTTTCTCTTGTTTCTTTATCAAAGCTATGGAGGTGCATCTGTTTGCTATTGCTTGATGGCATTTTAGGAGGAACGAGTGACCATAGAGTGGACACAAATTTCTCTAGGCTACCTATCTCTTGAGCTGTCTGATCCGACATTTATTTTTTTTATTTTATTTTTTTTTAAAAAGATTTATTTTATTCAAACCAAACAACAATACAACAAAACATAATTAAACACATTTAACAACATAAACGCCGCACTCCCAGTCCCCCACCCCTTATGAGCCTATTTGTTCTTCACATTCAGTATCCGTTCCGTGTGTCAGGGTATCGCTGCCCTCAGATTCAGCTGGAGCCGACACTGCTCCAAACATTTCAGCTATCAATAATTTCCATGCCATGAGGGAGCCCATTTCTTCACCCCCCCCGTGTTACTAGCCTCTTGCCACACCACTGTTTCAGCCTCCACCCATTTTTGTAGGTCCTTCCACCAGACCTCCACTCGCGGCTTATGAGACTCCTTCCATCCCATGGCAATCCTTCGTTTCGTAGCACATATGCCAAATCTTTCAATTTCCCCACATGTTTGAGTTTTCGCGCTCTGGGATACCCTCCCAGCAAGCAGGCCCAGGCCGAGTCTATTTTGAGCGTGACCCCCTTCCCTGCTAGTTTCTGTGCCACTTACCCCAGTAGCATTCAATTACCGGGCACGCCCAGAACATGTGTATCATGTCGGCATTCTCCTCGTCACACTTAGGGCACGCCTGGCGCCCAATATTTCGGGACTTTGATATTCTCAGAGGGGTCATGTACGCCCTATGCGTTATATATAACTGTATTTGTTTGAACCTGGCATTTCTCGACACCTTCTTATGATATCCCAAAGCACGTTCCCACATCCCATCTTCCATCGGGGCTCCCATCTCGGTTTCCCATTCTAATCTCAAGTGCACCAGGTCCCTCCCAACCTTAGCCATCAACATCTCATACAATCTAGAAACCTCATGCCTACCCTCCGATATATCCTACAGTACCCCAACAGTAGCATCCGGTTCCCCCGCCAAAGTAGTTGCAGGCCATCTGCTCCGACTCTCCTGCACTACCCTATGATATGTTACATATTGGCCTCCGTGCAATCCCGCTGCTTCCCCCAACTCCATAATAGTCCTGTCTTGCCAAATGTCTCCCAAAGTGACTAGTCCCACTGATTCCCAGTATGTCCTAATTACCCTCAGCTGCCTGTCTCCCTTTGCCAGTGCGACCAACGGTATCTGAGGAACACACAGGAAAGCGTCCCCCATCATCCGGCAGGCTCGGCGCCACATGTTCCACCACAATAACAGCATTCTAGGGCGCTCCCTCATGTCTGCGCTATCCACCCAGATCATTTCCCGCAAGTAAAAAGGGGTACAGTCCCTCCCGAACAACCTGTGTTCAGGGGTCTTTTCATCGGAGAGCCACTTAGCCACATATTGCAGTTGCGCCGCTACATAGTAGGCCTCAAAATTAGGTAGTTTAATACCGCCTTTTTCGTAAAAGTTCTGCAGCTTCCATAATGCAACTCTGTTCCGGGTACCGTGCCACAAAAATTCCCTGCACATACTGTGCAGCTTAATAAAAAAACTTCTTAGGTATCATGTATGGGATATCGTTGAAGTAATGCAAAAGCCTAGGTAATACCACCATTTTAAGCATAGCACATCGGCCCATCATCGCTAAGGGCAACCTCTCCCAGAACCTCATGCATTTCCCGATTTTCCCAATGGTTATTTCAGTATTGCGCCTATGTTCCTCCTCCGTCGTGTGATGCACATCTATTCCAAGGTAGCGGAAAGAGCTCCCTGCCCACGGAATCTGCAACACCGGCAACCTCTCTACAGGAGTTCCCACATAGCTACCCAGCGGGAATAGGAGATTTCTGGGGGTTCACCGCTATACCGGACAGCCTGGCATACCTCCCCATCACCTCCAAAACATACCGCAGATTTTCTTCCGGGTATTTCAGATATAGTAACAAGTCGTCTGCATACAAAGATATAAGGTGACGCTCCCCCCCCACCTCAATACAGATCGGGTCATATTGTTGCCTGAGGTATATTGCTAAGGGATCCAGGGCCAGTATATGTACAGCATCGGGGACCAGGGGCACCCCTGCCTAGTGCCTCTGCCCAGCTGCCATCTTTCAGACACCACTGCACCCGTACGGACCCTGGCCAGCGGTTCACTATATAACATCTCAGCCCATTTAATATAACCTGGCCCCACTCCATACCCTCCTAGGGCCGCCAACAACCACGGCCACTTTACAGAGTCAAACGCTTTAACTGTGTCCAATGCCACAATTGCCATTTCGCCATCATTACTGCACCCCCATTCGACCACTCGGTGGAGTCGTCTATGATTGTGAGTGATGTTCCTGCTCGGGACATAGCCCGTTTGTCTGGGTGAATTAATTTGCCGATTACTCCCCGCATTCTGTTGGCCAGGACAGCTGTCAGTATCTTGCTGTCCTGGTTCAGCATCGACAAGGGCCTGTGGGAACCGCAACTGTGTCCCGGTTTATTGGGCTTGGGGAGCAGTATTATGATCGCCTCCCTGAGTGACTCCGGCAACCGTCCCACCTCAAACGCCTCAGTAAGCATTTCTAGCATGGGTGGGAGCACCTCCTCTCCATACACTTTATAAAATTCACTAGGGAACCCGTCTGCACCTGGAGCCTTGCTGGTGGGTAACTGCCTTACAATCTCTTTCAGTTCCTCCAAAGTGATCGGAGCATCCAGCTCCTCCCTCTCCTCGTCACTGACCTTGGGCAGGCCTATATCTTCCAGTACCTCATCTATCTCCTCCTGGCTGCTCCCCTCATCTTCATATAATGCCTTATAGTATTCCGCAAATGCCCTATTTACATCTTCCTGGGTGTCCACCGTCTCGCCCTCTTCATTGGTTACAATTCGAATCGGGGATCTCGGGGTTTCGCTCTTGTACAACCACGCTAGAAGTCAGCCCGTTTTATCTCCTCCCGCATGCTGTTTCTCTATATTCTTTTTATAATTTAAGTTACAGAGCCTATCCCAGTATTCCGCGCACTTCTGTTGTAATTTGAAGACTACCTCTGTATCAGCCCCGCCACCTTCCAACTCTCCTTCCAGCTCAATCTCATCTCTATGTAGATCAGCTAGAACTCCACCCAACAATCCCTTCGACTTCGCAATGGCGATCCCCCGCATCACAACCTTAAAAGCCTCCCATAAAGTACCAGCCGACTTTACACTACCAGTATTCACCTCGAAGTAAGCAATAATCTCATCCCTTATGTCCTCTCTGAAGACTGGATCTTTGAGCGCCTCTGCCCGGAGGCGCCATGCTGCTATGCGCACCCTTGGGGGGCAATACTGCCACCTCAGGACAGAGGCAAGTGATCAGAGAGAACTCTTGCTTTGTAATCTATATGGTTACTCTCAGCAACTACGTCCAGAGTGGCAAAGATATAATCAAGCCTCGTATGTAGTTGATGCCGAGCCGAATAGTGCGAGTATTGCCTCTCGTCAGGGTGTTTCGCTCTCCACACATCTACCAAGCCAAAGTCCGCCAGCTGCGTCTGCAATACTTAAGCCGCTGGGTTGGGCTTGGCCGTCTTATCATCCAACCTGTCTCCCCTTGATTCAATACACAATTAAAATCCCCACCCCAAATCACTGCACCCCCCACACACACGCACTGAGCTTGGTACACAGCGTCCTAAAGTATGCCGCCGTGTTTTGGTTGGGGGCGTATGTATTTACAAAGCATACTTCTTTGTTCTCTATCAGCCCCCTCACTATAACCAACCTCCCATCCGCCTCCACAACTTCTTCAGTCAACTTAAATGGGACATGTTGTCAGATGGACTCTTACCTTCTTCTGACTTCACTCCTGTCCCCCGTGTTTCTTTACCTCCTTCCTGCTCACTTTGAGATGTCCCTTCCGATTCTGCTCCGAATCTCCTTTTCCAGACAGCTTGCTCTCTGGACTGATGACAAGGTCTACCCCGAGAGGAAGCCACCCTGCCCCTCGAACTCGGGGCAAAGGAGGCCCCCGAACCGGGGTAAACCGGTGTAGGGGAAAAAGCCCGGAAGGCACAAAAAACCCCTCTTTTGCAGGTCTCTGTAGAAGGATGTGGCAGGACTGCCGGGCAGGACAGAGGTAAGCCGGTAGCGAAGCTTGGAAGGTCCGCTAAACAGAACAAGGCAGGAGAGCCTGCATCGGAAGGTCGGAGCGACCAAGCACATACGGAAGCCAGCAGGCACAATGGAAGAAGACACAAGTAGCTATACGCGAGGAAGAGGAAAACAAAACAAAGAGAAGGACTAGGAGGACAGAAAACGAGCTGAAGGAAAGTACCAGGGAAGCGAAGCGATGCACAAGGGGGAAATGTGGCGGCAGAAGCCACGGAAAGGAAACACTTCAGCGTATCAACCCAGAGCCTGACGCGAGGGTTGCAACGCGCGGGCTTCCGGGTTGGATGACGCTAAATAGGCTCCACAGAGGCGGGGCGAAAGAAACTAGACCGCTGCAAGCGGACGTCGGCAGCGTGACGGCCAAATCAATGGCCGCCCCATCGCCAGCGTCTCCACAGCCGCCATCGGCGGCCGAGCGTGACACATGTGGCGCCACCCAGAGTACGATGAACCCACCGCTGTCCCTTTCCATTTCCTCCCCACCAACTCCATTTTCTCTCGCGTCAGATGCATCTCCTGTAGCAAGGCGACGTCTATCTTCTGTCGCTTCAGATACAGCATAACCTTGTTCTGCTTCAAATAACTATTGAGCCGTCTAACATTCCACGTTAATATCCTAAGGTCCGCCATGGTTCATCAATAGCTCCAAGCAGCCCCCCCCCCCCCCACACCAAACAGATTCCTGATTTTAGTTCTTCCCCCAAGGCTCATTTTTAAACTTAAACACCCCAAAACCCCAACCCAACCAACTGCCCAGCTCCATCCCTGGATCTCAGGCATCCCTGCGTTTGGTTCTCCCTTGGAAGCTCAATTTGAGAACCCGGCAGAGTGTCACCTCACTATCAGTGACCAAACTAAACTCTAAATGGGGATATAAAGATCGGCCTCAGGAGGCTCCTTCCTCTCGCAGCAGTCTCCGTGCTCACGGATCAATTTTCCTACCAACAAGCGCGTACCTGCTCTCCAACTGCATCAATGACTATAATCAAGTCCCACAGTCCGCGGCCCCACCAGGCCCGCAGCTTTACTTATCTCGTCCTGCTCCGTCTTCCTTCTGAATATCTAGCTCGTGCGGGCAGCTCTGCATATCCAGCCACCTCATAGCATCTTCCGGAGTGTCAAAGAACAGCATCTTGTTCTTAAAGAAAACCTTTAGCTTGGCCGGGTAGAGCAGCATGTATTTGTACCCAGCTTCCCGCAATCTCCTCTTGACCGATCCAAAGTTCATACGGCTTCGCTGTACCTGCAGGGTATAATCAGGGTAGGGAGTTATGCTAGCCGTTCCTCGTTGTATTGTTCCCCCTTTGCGGAAGTATTCAAGGATTCTTTCCTGGTCCCGGTAGTTGAGGATCTTGGCGATCATTGGCATGGGCGGATTTCCCGGCGGCGGCTTTCTCGTTAAGGCCCTGTGCGCTCTTTCCACTGCAAATCCCTGAGACAGGGTTCCCCCAGTGATCTCCTGCAGCAACATATTTTCCACAAACTCTGTAGGGTTGTGACCCTCAGCTCCCTCTGGCAGTCCAACAATGCCAATGTTGTTCCTCCGGGCACGTCCTTCCGCCTCCTCCGCCCTACTCTCCAAGTTGCCCACACGTTGCACCAGGGCATGGAGCTCTCGCTTGTGCGCAGCGCAGTCTGCCGCAGTAGGGCCCATCTCTTTCTCCAGAGTCTCCGTGCGCTCCACCAGAGTCCTCACGTCCTGCCTGAGGAGGTTCACGTCTTCCTGCACCGCCCCAACCTGGAGTACCATTGCCGTCTTCAATTCCGTCACAGCCAACTGGAGCTTGGGCTCCCAGGCCACCTTCAGATCCGCGATCGCCGCAAGGACCTCCCGATTCGTGCCCCCCGCGGCCATTCCCCCTGCTGGGGGTTTGTCTTTACTTCTGGCTCCGTCCGGGCCAGTCGGTGTCCTGGCGTATTCGTCCAGCGTGGGCTGTTTACCCTTCGCTCTCAGGGGCTTATTAGATATTTCTCCTGTCAGGGGCAGCCTCCTGTCCACGCTTGGATTTGCAGCAAGGTGTCCCAGTGCACTTCTTTGCTTTCCCTTCGCTACCGTTGCATTTCTGTCACGAAGCAACCAAGCTCCTTTGTTCCCTGGCCCCTCTGGCCATTCTATCTTCTTTCTCCGACTCTCACAGTCCAATAATGGGTGGAACTGCGCTTCTCCTTCTTCAAAGGATATGAAAAGTTCTGAGGGCACTCCCAGCACTTTCAGAAGTGCTCATGTGTGTTTTCAGCAACCTCTGGGATCCTTAACTGCACTTTTTACCCTCGCCTGCCAACAGTTCCACAATCCAATATTTTATTGCAGGCTCTCACCTCCTGGCAAGCCCTGCCTTCACCTCTTTCAGCCTCAGCTGTACGCCTATTGAAAGCCCCGGCGCTTGGACTACAAAATGTCAGTGTCCTCACTCCGTGTTCGGACCGCTCGCTACATTTGTAGCCTTCCAGGAAGACATCCGCGTTGATATCAGGGCTCAATGCCCCAGCCGTCCACTGGCCGCACTGCTGCTCCCGCAGCCGATCCTCCGTAACACGAGATACAACGTATCTCCAACCAGGCCCGGCTTCCCTTCAGTTACCTGCTGTTCCTCGCAGCAGTGAATCGGGCTTTGAAGCCGCTGAGCCCGGAGCCGCTCGCTCGTGCAGGCTGCACACCTCCCGATCATGATGCTCCGGCACCAGGCTGCTTCAGCGACTCCCGGGCCTCGGGGCCGCGTCGCACTGAGCCGCTTCACTACAGAGGCTGCACACATCGTGGGCCTCGGACTGGGTGTCGGGTGCCCTTAATGTTTGTAGCACACCCGATCCATGCTCCTCCAATGCCGCGCACCTCCGCTGCAATCGCATGGGCAGACAAGTCGCCAGGCACCCAGGCCAGCCTCTCCTTTGTTTCTTGACTATGCGGCGGCGGCGATCTTCTTCGTTACGCTCTCACCTCGCGATTTTCCCCCAGCCTCTGGCAGCTCTCTTACAGTACGGGTCCGTGCCACAATGTATCCACACGTGCATCCAAGCTTCGTATACACGATCCTCCTTGTCACGGCATAATTGCATCAGTCCTTGCACGGTTTTCAGTCGGATAATGTGCGGATCTGCAGGAGCCCCCATATGGCCACGTCTTCTTACATG
Source organism: Ambystoma mexicanum (assembly GCF_040938575.1). Taxonomy (NCBI): domain Eukaryota; kingdom Metazoa; phylum Chordata; class Amphibia; order Caudata; family Ambystomatidae; genus Ambystoma; species Ambystoma mexicanum. Next base: position 877,434,769 of record NC_090924.1, on the reverse strand, counting down.
GCTTCCTGGCCACGCCCCTCTGATCCGACATATTTAGTAGTTTATTGAGGAATCTCCCTCCTTGACCATACTTTTAGTCTTACTTTACTTTTCATTCCTATTGTTTCTTGATTGTGAACTACATTTGTAAAACCAGAATCATTCTTGATTGATAGTTCCAGTCTTGAGTGGTCGCTTCCTCCTTCATTTTTTTATTTTTTATTGTGATTTCCGTGTGAATAGATTTTCACTGACAAAAATGTAGTCCAACACAGAGGCTGATTTCCCTCTTTGCCATGTCATACAGGGCTCATCACATCCTTGATTTGCATTATTCATCATTTTCAAGTCCCAAGCTTTGGTGAATTCTAGCCAGGATTTCCCTTTGTCTGATAGAGGTTGTTTGCTGTCCTCGCCCCTGCTCTTTGTGCCCTTTATGCATTCTGCGTTAAAATCCCCTGCTAGCAGAATCTCAGCGTCTTGAAACTTTGTCTTAATTGTTCCCAATATTTCTGCTAGCTTATCCTGGAAGAGTTGGATTTTGATGGATGCAGTACATATTGATCAATATCAGGGCAACTTCTTCTTGATTTTGCGGGGAGTGGACTTTGCAGGCCAGGATTCCACTTTAATCTTTCCATATCTGTGTGGCGTATTTAAAAGTGCTATTTTTAATAGCAGTAATTAGACCTCCCGCCGGCCTCCCTTTTGATTTCTGGCTCGCCGGTAAGCAAAATGTGGTAAATCCTTCTATTTCTATTGGGTTTACTAGCCACGTTTCCTGGAAAGCCAGTATGTCCATTTTCTCCAATAGATAGTTTTTCACTTCTTTTGCCCTGAACGTGCTGGAGCCTCTTGTGTTCCAACTCACCACATTCAGCTCTTTCTGCCTAAAGGTTCTGAATTCCTAACCCCATGCTTTTCAGGACTTGTGTGAGAATGTCGGGTAGGGCCGCTAATGTTTTTTCTTGAATTGATGCTTCCTTTTCAGAAGACTTTTTCCCTTCTCCAGTTCCATCCCTGGGGCCCTACTTTCCATTTGGGTCGATTCCTTTTGTTGATCTGGTTCACTCCTCTGTGGTTTGGTTTTTGTGGGATCAGACATGTAAATTGTTAGCTCTTCATGTTCTAATTCTTTACTTTCCTTTAAAATTGCTGCAAAGGCTTTTGTTGAGCTTAGTCCCATCTCTACTAGCAATGAATTTTCCCGGTCTGGAAATTTCACATACTCTAGATCTTCTGTAGAGAATAAGTAAAGGTCTCTGTTTTGATTATGGATAGTATTGCCATTCTGCTGAGAGATTTTGTCTTCGCTCGTTTTGGCATCATCTTTAGCCATAGTTTGGGGATTTCAAATCCAGTAAGTGAGTCTCTTTGGCTGTCTACAAGGCTGTAACCCCGTTCTCTGTCCTCCTCCACCCTTTGTTTTGTAGGATCATTGTCTTTCTTTCTTGTTTCTTTTATTTCCAGTTCTGAGATAGTTTGAAATTTTCCATGACCCAGATTCATAACCACTTCTGTGAAGGGCCCTTGTTCCTTCAACTTGGGCGGTTTCTGGTGTGGTTATTTTCTTTTTTTTGAATATCGGGGCTATTCTTATTTTAGGTCCCCCTTCATCTGTTGGCTTTTTGAGTTGTTTAATGAAGATTGGAGCAAGTTTCAATTTATTTTTGTTAGTCTGCGTCACCTCTGCCTCAATATTCTCAAATTGACTGTTTGTGACCCTGTGTTTACCCCTTTTTTTATGCGTTCAAGGATTCCTGGCCTGTGTGTTTTTCTTTCCTTTTTGGCTGTGTATTTGGCCTTACGAAGTGCCTTTTGATGTTTCTTGGCCTTTCTTTGGGTCCTCTTCTAGAGCTTTTTTTGTCTTTTCTCGGTGGTGTTGTTTCCTCAATTTCATGTGTATTTTCCTTTTTCTCCCTTTCCCTTTTTTGGCAATTGTTGATGTTTTTCTTTTTTTCTTGTTTTTTAGTCAGATGGGGGGGGGGATTTTCCTGATTCCTATTCTTTTTTTTTTTTCTTGCATTCCTTCTCCTAGAGTTTTGATTATTTGCCTCAGTCCAACTTATGATTCAGTCATCTTTAGAGTCCTCTTTGCCTTCATTTAGCTTAATTCCGGTGTCTTCACCCCCCTGATATTGATCTTCCATCAGTTGGGCTGTCTTTAAGAGTTCCTCTATTGTTGACTCAGATAAGGGGGTATCTCCCTGATCCTCCAAATGTTGAATGTCAGTCTGACTTCCTATTTCTTTTTGCGCTGGTTTGTCGTTCCAATTCCACAAAGCCTTCAACATCTGATTCTTCCAGACTCTTCTGCTTTCCCAAGATCTTTCATGATGGTTCGGAGGAGAGCCGTTTATTTTCTATGGGTTAAGGAGACTTTATCTCTTCTAGGGAATTATTACTGTATTTATCACATTACTGAGACAGACCGTTGAAGTTTCACATCTTGCTACTTCATTGGTTAATTCCATGACAATTCCTGTTTGAGATTGAACCTCCCCTTTCAATAGTTCAAAGACTGACACCAGAGAATTTAAGACATAATTGAGTGCGCGCAAGGTTGCCCCACTTGTGGGTGGAGTTGAGCCTAGCTTTTTTTCCTCTTCCTTCTTCTGAGGAATTATTGTTTTGACTCTCCATTGAGAGACTCCCTCTACTTGTCTCTAGTCTTTCTCTTTCTTCATCCTTCTCAGTTTCCATCTCACTCTCCATGTTTTCCTGGTTTTCTGTTTCTCACTTGGTTTTATCCACCTGTCTTCTCTCTGGTGTGTGTCATTTTCTTCTCTCTGTTGTGTTAGGTCCTTTGTTGGATATTCCACCAATTCATCCAAACTTCTACTTCTCCTTTTCTCAAAGTATTCCTTGATTTTTTTTTATGTTTCTAGTAGTGACTGTATACTCCAGCCTTTTTTTCCAGTGATTCCTACATTCTGCCTGATTTCCATTATCAGTTCTCCCTTCATCTGATCTTGAGTAGGGGTTACAAATTTGTGTCTCCACTGAATGTTGATTAGGCATTGTGGGTTCTTGCTCTCTCCTATCAGAAGGTGACCCTACCGTGGTGGAATGTGCCACTGGCTCCAGGTAGGAGCCATCCCACTCTGGTACTTTTGTAGCATCTGAAAGCACTGTGCTCCTTAGTTTAATTTTAGGAGCTGGTGTTGCCGACAGATTTGTTTGTTTAAATGTCAGATTGTTGTTTTCCAGTCTTTCTCTTTATTTTCTTTTTGTTTATCTTTTTGCTTTCTTCTGACAAATTTGGGTGGAATAGGGCTATTTACTTCCCAAGTTTCCTGATTGCCGTTCCTCCCCAAGAGATATGTTGTTCAAACTTTCCCAATCTGATTTTGGGCTTGATTTCCCTTCCCCTTTTTTTGTAGCATTTACTTCTCCCGAAATGCTTTGATTGCTAATGTTTGTTTTGGGAAATGGACAAAGAGGAGGGGTAAATGACGTAGGGGTGCAGGGATCTCTGTACATAGGATTCAGTAGCACAGTGCTTACCGTGCAGTAGTGATGTCTTTCAGTGAATCCTGACTCTAGATGGTTTTTGATGGCGTTCTCCCTCTCTGTTGCCTCTCCCGATCCGCCGATTACAGCTATGCAGGATAGATGTGTAGTTCCCTAAATTGGAGCCCCCCGTTAGAACAAAGGTGGCGTGGCACTCCCCACGCCAAAGCAGCCAAACAGCAAAACAGCTTGACACCAGCCCTTCTGCCTCAGGGCTTACGCCGCAAGGGCCATCTGGGCGTGCTAATAAGCCCAGCTGGCTGCAACGTGACTTGCGCGTCGGTTGTAGATAAAAAAAAAAAAGAAGAAAATTCCTGTGTTTTACGGCGAAGGCGTCCTTTTCACCTACTCGCCTTAAAAAGTGTTTGTGTGGGCAGCTGCGTGGAAAGGTTGCTGCTCTGTATTCCTTCTCTCCTCACACCCAGCAGCACTCCAACAGTCCGGTGCTTCCACACTTCAGTCATAATTAAAGGGTTCGCAGCGCCGCCACAGCAAAACAGCTTGACACCAGCCCTTCTCAACATTCTACATGTCCAAGGGCGCGTCGCCAGAAGCCATGCTGTGATCAGATTTCCTGAACTCTCGCCAGATCCGTCAATGATCAGCCCATAAACCACAGCAGAACAGTTGAACGCTCTAACTGGGATATTACAGCACTGCAGAGTGCACAAAGTGAGCTGGGCTAGTCGCCGCTGTACTACGAATGGTGGGTCGCCTAGAAGGCTGTGCGAGAGATCAGCCGAAATTTGCAAAATGGAAACCACCACCTGAAGGAGGATTGCAGAGGCCTAGGGTACGGCAGTACATTGAGCGGCAGCGTGTGACAGAAGGAAGGCGCTGGTGAACGGAAGGTGGACCACCCCTCCTCCCCTGACACCTACGGTGATTAAAGCTGGTGGCCGGGAGGACAGCTCTGGTGGCGACCGTTTGCGGGGGATCAGCTGGTCGGGACAGAGGTGGCCGTGGGTGCCGAGGGGCTTGAGGTCAGATCGAGACGCAAGTGCGACTTCTGCCCCTCCACCAAGGAGCAGGCCGGCTGAGTGAGGATCGCCGCTCACCCGGAGGAAGGAGAGTGAAACACCTTCAGCATAAGAGGTTCACCAGGAAGGCAACTGTGCAGGCTTGGGACACCTGGACCCAACGGCCGCCTTTAGGTGTAAACATAGATCAAGGAACGGCCTCACGGAGAGCGCAGGTTGGAAGGGTGTGCGCAGGCAGCGAGCGCCAACCGACCCAACAAGCAGAGGATAAGGACGACAAATTGTGGTGAGGGAGAGCCCAGGCCTGGGACCAGTGGCTGGGTCAAAGGTACCGATATAAAAGCAGAGGCGAGAAGGAAGCGGCTGGTCTTCCGCGGAATAGAGGAGCTGGAGGTTTAGATCTCGAACTGCAGATTGGGCAGAAGGGGGCCTAACACACACAGTGTACTGCCAGGTACATGCCGGGTGTGAGGGAGAGAGGCAGTGCCAAGTGAAGGAGAGTTGAGACAGGCATAGGAAGTGAGGGCACTGAGATGCACTGGGGTCTGGGACCACATGCACCCCTGCCAGAAAGGAGTTAAGGAGCTTGTGGGAGACCTTCACACCCCCTCCCACTATAACATAAGAGACGCCAGGATTAGCAGTTGGGGTAACCACCCCACAGCGATAGCAGAGGGTGCGGGGCTGCCACCACAGACAGTGCCTGATGAAGAAAAGGAGCCTGCATAGTGGGAAGGAAAATACAAGGACTGGAAGGCGGCATAGCAGGGGTTCAAAAGTGCACCCAGGGCAAAGCCGCAAGAGAGACAAAGAGTTTACAAGGCAAAGAACTGGGACCTTCGAGGGATACAGTGGAGCTGCGGGGCCCAGAAAGTGCTGGGGCTCTAAAACTGAACGCTGTACGCTAGAAGAGGGCAATGGTAGCTGCGAGAGATCGATGGGACACTGCCGGAGAGGCATGTTATGAAGGTAGAGAGTGCGCCCTCCCCCTCTGAATGAATACAAATGAAGAGCGCCCCAGGAAAGACAGTCAGAGTGAACACTCAGTAATGGCAATACAGGGAGAGAGCATAAAAGCAGACGTGCTACAAGACAAGCGGCTGCACTGTGGGATGTTTTTATCCACGCATCCAAGCCCTACCTCAAAACTGTGCAGTACTGACATGGAAAACATCATGATGGCCAGAGATTCCCAGAAAATGCCCAGGGAAGTGCATGAAGAATAGGCTGCCACCCATTTTGCCGATGTTATGGGCACAGAAGGGCACTGCCTAAAACCACCATTGGACTACCCACACAGTAGCCTGAAACCATTGGGAATGGCAATGCTGATTGCCAAAAGCAACCTAGAATTGTGGGGAATTCATTTTCTTAAATCCCAAAAATGGGTGCATTACCAGTACTCACCACTATCAGAAAGCCGGCGTTTTAAAACAACACCAGACTTTTTTCTCTTTTTGTGTAAAACTGAACTGAACTGGTTAGTTTTATTTGAATGCAGAAAACTGGGTAACTAAAAGTGACATTAGCTGGGGCCTGGCTTAAGGAACTGAATTCTGCCCACCAGCTACCCCCGACAGGAGTTGAGACTTGCACAACTGCTGTGTTCCCAGGCCTAGCTGCCTTTTGCTGTTCCCACCAAAAGGGATATGACACTTCTCTGATTGAATTATCAAGGGACTGCTAGAGACTAAACATAGGACCCAGGCAGAGGGTTTATTGAAGTGGCCATAAATGGCTTCCTCTTGAACAATGGGCCTTCCAGGGCCCAGGCAAATGTTTTATTATGGGGGCCGTAAAAGTGGCTTCCTCCTGGAAGGAAAGGGGAGGAGCACTGCCTGTGAGAGCACGCTGGCTTGGCAGAACTGGAAAAACCAGAAATTCAACCTTGTGCTGGGGGGAAACCACACCCCTTTGGAGCCAGAATATGGTTTTAGAAAAAGATGAATAACTCATAGTACGGACTTGTCATAATTATTTAAATAATACCATAATTCTTGTGATTTTTCTGCCCACATTTTAAGAGGTTTTTAGAACCGGTGGCATGATCTGGGGGCAAGCTAGCAGTTAAGAGGGTATTACTTAAAATGTATGCATGCTAAAAGTCTGATACTTCATCAATTAATGCCTGCATGCCTTGCACACATTTGGGTAAATTTGAGTAAGAATCTGATATTGGTAACCTGACCAAAAAGTGAAATATGTTGCCATTTCTCAATGCAAGCTCTCAGGAAGAGCAGATTTGGACAGGGTATACCTCCTGTGATATGTGATGGGTGCATGTAATTTTAAACAAATGTGTACCTGTGAAAATATGTCTTTTGGGTCAAAATATAGATTGTGTGTAATTTGACAGGGGTGGGTTCTCTGTACCATAAACAGACCTCATCATGATGACACTTCATTTCATTCCCCCAATCAAGGGGAAGAGGATGAAGTGGCCAATGACAAGTGGAGAGGGGTAGGGCCTTGGAAGCTAGCCTTTCCACCCATTTTCAAAACACATAAAAGCAAAGCAGACAGTCAGGACAGATAGGGAGATTCAATTCCATTTGCTGCGGAGCATGCTGCCGGACCATACCACATCCAGAGATCCAGAGTTCAAATCCATCAATCTCCAGAGAAAGCTGTGCAGAAAGATCCAGAAGCAGTGCTGTACCCAGAGAGAGCAGAGCTGACCCAGACCACTGTTAGCAGAACCAGAGAGCTGACCCAGATCACTGTGAAGTGCCGAGACCAGACCAGAGTCCAGTCTAAAACCTGACCAGATCCGTGGCGAGGCCCATTCTATTTCTAAATATATTGTGAGTACCTAGCAGAACTGTGCAGAACCAATCTCTTAGTTAAAATAATATAATTCAATCTATTTTAATCTAAGTAGAACTGCCTCCTAACTGTCACCTGTCATTTTGTAAAGCTGTCACCTGTCATTTCTAGTTGCTAGCTGTCACTTGTCACTTTGAACTTTAAAATTTCAAATCTGAAAAACAACCTTTACCATATCGCTCATATCTCCGTGACCGTTTGTCTTAGAGACTTGCAGTAACTTTCCTCTGAAAGCTGGGAATCTTGGCTTTTCAACGGACCTAAAACCGCATTCCTATTCCATACACTATTGCCGCAATCGCGAAAAAAGCACTCGAGAATTTTGCCGCGATTTGCAAATTTCTCCACGTGTGAAAACAGCAGTTTCCTTGCTTTCCTTGCTAAAAATTCGTTTGCCTCTTAAGAACCATCCCTGAATCATTGCTAGAGTGAGCCTGGACTAATATTAACTAGATACCACTCACCCTGAACCTCTAGAGGGAATTAAAAGCATTTTAGCATATTTTTTACTTCATTGCCAGCACATATAAAAGCATTTTAGCACATTTTCCAATATAGTGATATCACATATAAAAGCATTTTGGGCCTGTGTTTCAAACTTCTGTAGTCTACGCTTGCTGGGGTGAACTGAATTACATGTGATTGCATTTCTGAGAACTGTGTGCTTTCCTTCCATTTCCTTGCATTGCATAAAGGGGGGAGGGGATTGCCAGAGAAAAGTGATTACATTGTTTTGTTGAAATCATATTGAGTATTTTCTGTATTGCATTTTCATTCAACATTACATCCATCTGAACTTATATAAAGCATTCTCTACCACCTTATTCTTCTGTTCCTATTCACAAGTGTGCTAGTGCCGGACTATCCATTATTGATTACTGCTCAGATTAAGTGTGATATTCAATTATTAATTTATTATAAAGTGTGATATATATATCTATTGTTTAAATTATCAAATAAACCTTTTAAACTTGCAAAACAGAACTACTTCTTGGCTCAGTGGGGTCAGGGGGATTCCAAGAGAGGGGTGTTATATAGGGGTAGTCATCCAGAACGCATGAACTGGACATAAAGATATATTAATAAGGGTTTCCATTCAGTATCCCAGACTAGGCATTGACTTAGCTGTAGTGTTGAATTGAATCCTCTTACAAATTGGGGGCTCGAGCGGGACGTTTGGGTTAGATCTATCACTTGTGCAGATTAATACAGTGTGCCAGCTGACCAGATACACATATCCGGTCGGATCACCACGCTGTGTTACGCTGTAAAGCACTCCTCAAAGGAACGCTCTAAGGAAAAGGTCTGTTTTGCAAAAATAAAACACAAACTTCTCTAAGTCAGGAAGGAACTCAAATTCCAGAATGACGACCTTGGTAGATATGAAAATAGCCAGAGAGCACTTCTTACATAAGCTATTTGTGAGAGGTGAGTGGACCCATCAGGACCAGACGGTCTGGTTGCAAGCAATCGCACCCCAGATCACAGAAACAGGTTCGGATATATGGAGAGACCAGGGTCCCTTACATGTGGCCCTGAGTGAACTATATATGTCCTCTAAGGCCAAGGATGAGCACAACAAGATTGCCAGGGTAGCGGCATATTTATATTTACATATGGGAGCCATGCAGGACAAATGTGCTGAAGGCCAAGATCTGGCGAGTAGGCAACTGCTGGCATTACAGAAGGTCCAATCTGACCTGGTCTCTTCTGAGCAGAGGCTGCAGGGGAGCCAGGAGTCAGAAAATGAGAGTAGACAGCACATCATTAAAATAAAGAGGGATATGGACATCCTGCAACAGGAAAAGGCTGACCAGGATACCAGATTTCTGGCCTTGCAGAAGGAGTACCAAGAAGGTTTGGACTCCCTACTGCAGAGCCAGAAAAAGCTGGAGCAACAGTTAGACTTCAATAGGGCATGTGCTGAGCAGGTAGTCACCCTGCAAAGCCACCTAGATAGGGAGAAGGCAGAGAGCAATAAACTGATTTTGAAAGACCTGGATACCCAGGCAGAGTTTGACCAGGAGCGCCAGAAAGCTGGTGCCTTCCAAAGGCAAAGGGACGACCTGGCGGCACAGATGCAGGCTCTTAGTCAGGAAAGGGATACCTCAGGCCAGGAAGTCTGCCACTTAAAAAGGAAAATGGAAGAAAATCACCTGGCCCTCCAGGGACTGGGTGACCTCCAAAAAGAACACCATAACTTGTTAGAGCACACCAGGAAGGTGGAGGATGCTCTGGCAAGAAAGGAGCAGGCCAATAGGGACACAGCTCAGGAGGTAACCCTCCTGCAGCAAAGACTGGCCCAGTGCTCCAGGACCAATCAGGAAACGCAGAGAGAGAATGAGGCTCTCTGCCAGCACAATGATAGGCTCCAACAACAGGTAGCGATGCAGGAGAGACTGATAGAGTCTAGTAAGGCCTTAACTGAGGAACTGAAGGCGCAGCCTCTTGCATTGCAACAGGGAGCAGAGGCGGATAGAGATGAGGTTCGCTGGGAAAGAGAAACTCCTGAGCATAACCCCAGGAGCCCTAGTACCAGAGGCCTTTATTTCTCTCAGTCCCTGGACTCTGCCACCTCCATGTCCCCTGGCGCACATGAGCACAGGGCCACAGGGATGGCAGATTACTATCCAGCCAGAAGCATGGGGCTCATAGGCCAGTACCACTCAGGAATGGAGGGGCGGGCATCCGGGTATGGGCACCTAAGCACAGTGCAATTTGATGGGGAACCCCATGTGAGTAGGCCCATTAAGGGCATCCTGAAAACTTCTGCCCAGTTAGGTCAGTGGGGGGGGGGTACCCATCAAATCCTGGCAGCAAAGAGGAATCTGAAGACTCCTCTGAACGGCGCAGGACACAGGAGACCAGGTCCCCACATTCTGCCAGCCATTCCCAGGCTCGCAGAATCCGGGAAAACCTGGAAGAACAGACGGGAACAGGATGTCAGAGGATCGGCAGACAGAGTGCAGTCAGTGGAGGAACAAGTGGACAAAAACAAGCAGAGTGTAGTGGAGACTCAGGCAGAGGACCGGGAATTGAAGCTGAAGGTTGTTGCACTGGAGAGCAGAGCCGAGGACACCGAAAGTAGGGCGAGGCGCAACAATATATGAATATTGGACCTGCCGGAGGTAATGGAAGGAAATTATCCCACAATGTATCTTGAAAACATGCTGCTGCAGGAAATCTGTGCAGGAGCCCTGTCGCAAGGATTCACGGTGGAGCGCGCCCAGCCCCCTGCGGTAGCGCCCCCGAAGCACTTGTATAACAAAACTCTTGAATTACAGAGAAGCGATATTGGCATTCTCCAGGCAGGGCGGGCTCATAGAAAGGGGCTCGGCCAGAATCACAGTGTCCCCGGATTACACACTGAAGGTGCAGAGAGCAGCTTTCAGCCCCACAAAAGATAGGCTGCGACAAGCTGGACTGAAGTATATGTTAATATACCCTGCTAAACTGCAGTTGTTCCATAATGGAACCTCACTTCTTTGACAGCATGGAGGGGGCGCAAGCATGGATGGACATGATAGGGCTAGCCCCCCTCCGCAGGAGACCAGAGGAAGCCCCATGATGGACGAGGATGGAGGCAGAAAGTTCAACACAGAAAGAGCATGTGTCAGGGCAACACAAGAGTGGCATATGGTGGGAGGACAGCAGCACACCACGCTATATTGAAGGTGTGAAGATAAGCTGACTGTTGGGCAAGTGGCTGTCATCAAGAGACACGGACACCCTGCAGAATTTGAGGTATTTAGGGGTGATGTCTGCTGGCATCCAGCTGCTGCACGCTAGGCTGGTAAGGAAGAGGGTGGTACTGGCTATGCGTGAGAAGCAGTAGTGCCTGAACGGGCTAGGACCTGTTGCGCTTTGGTTTGAGGAGTCGGGGGCGGGGGTTATAATGTTGGGTGGGCAGTGGACATGTGATAGAGAGGTGAGTGAAGGCACCTCTAGAAGGGAAGCAGTGCAAAGGGACAAGAGAGGGCATTGAGATGGCCACAGAATTGGACAGAGAAGGGAACTGGACCCTCTATGTGCTCAGGACGGTAGAGGAGATGGGGCGGGAGTGTGTGACGCTCTTGCAAAAGATGGATGAGAAGTATAGATGAATAGCATCAGGGTGGTCACCTGGAATGTCAGGGGACTAAACAGTTACATTAAGTGGAACAGGGTGTACACATTTCTGAAGAACAAAGGGAAGGTGGTATACGGCTCCACATATTTGGCGTACGCTAGGAGCACCCTTATATGGGTGGCCCCCTCGGTGCCATTTAGGCTCGTGGAGTGCAAAAGTGACGATGAGGCCCAGGTGACCGTGGTGTGTGGGTTTCTGGAGCAGAGGGAAATCTGCATTATAAACACGTATGCGCCCAACCAAGATGCCACCACTTTCTTTAAGTCATTGGGATCCCGACCAGCACCATATAGAGGGGCCTTGTGGTTGTGGGGAGGGGACTTTAACTGCACACTAGACCAGGTATTAGACAGGTCCGACGGGAAGCAAAAGAAGAGGGCTCCGCCTGCAAGAGTGTTGTGAAACCTGCTGCGGGAGCTAGGGCTGTGTGACGTGTTGAGGTGGCTGAATGGGGACAGGAGAGGCTACTCCTATTATTGAAATCTGCATGGGGTGCATACATGCATTGATTACGCATTTACCAGAGAAGAGACGCTGGGTGAATTTACTGCTGCAGAGTATAAGGTGAGAGTCCTGTCGAATCATGTGCCCTTGTTGTTGATGAGGCAGAGAACCACTGTTAGAAGACCTATCCCTACGTGGAGAGTGAGAGCAGAGATGCTATCAGATGAACAGTTTAGGGACTAACAGAGGGAAGATTGAGGAATTTTTCACGATCATTGCGGGAGGAGCATATGGATCCTGTGGAAATCCTTTATGGTTGTGATTAGTGAGGAGGCAATTGGCAGGGTGATAGACACCATATCTAACACGGAAGAGAGGATGAATGTACTGATGAATGGGGAAGGCTTATTGAGTTACAACAGAATTGCATAGCAGCCTGGGAAAGCATGTTTACGGCAGGTATGTAAAGTATGTAAAGGGATTCACGAGAGTGGGGATAAGCCTGGAAGGCTGCTTGCCTGGCTATGTCGGGCTGAAAGGGGCAGGGGCATGCGCAGCACCATAAGAGATGAGTGCGGAGAGGAATGGTGGGCTTAAGGAGAGATTAATTCAGTTTTCAGGAGGTCCTATCAATGCTTATATGAGGATACCTGGGAGTGCAGTGGATATGGAAGCAGTTTGGGGTGAGATTGAGCTGCCTCGCTTTTAACGGGAGCAGGTAGAAAGGTTAGCTGCACCTCTCGTGGAAAGAGCTGAAAGCGACCATTCAAGCGTTACCCACGGGTAAAACACCGGGGGCAGATGGATTGCCAGCGGAATTCTACAGAGAATATGCGGACAAACTGGTGCTGCACCTACTGCAAATGATGAAGGAAGCTTTTGGGGGAGGGCTGTTACTGACTAGCCTCAGAGTTGATCATAGTGCCGATGTTAAAACCAGGGAAGTCCTCGCTGGAGTGGGGCTTTTATAGAGCGCTATCAATTAACCAGGACTGTAAAATCCTGGCAGCGCTGTTGGCACATAGATTGCAGTGAGTGATAGCTATGCACCCCGACCAGGTGGGCTATGTCCCGGGCAGGAGCATGTCTTGGAACCTGCGCACACTGCACCATGTAAGAGAGAACAAAGAACAACCAGGCTGAATATGTAGTGGTCTCACTTGATGCTATAAAAGCGCTTTGGAGTGGGGCTGCGCTTTGCGAAGTGGGTACAGCTGTTGTATAGAGAGCCATTAGCCCGCGTGAGAACTGGGAGGCATTTCTGAGAGGCGTGGCAGTTAGGGAAGGGTACTAGGCAGGGATGACACACTCTCTCCCCTATACTGTTCATCCTGGAATTAGAGCCCCAGGTGATTTTTCTTAGAAAGGACTCCAGAGAGGTGGGTTTTTCGGTAGGGAGTAATATGCATGTGATTTTGCTAGGTTATTATGCGTGCGGAACCGAACAGCTAACCCACCACACATTTTAGCAGTGCTGGATGCTCACTATTAGCAAGGATAAGTTGAGCCTGTTGCCGCTGGCTGCACGGGTGGGTTTGGAGCAGAGGTACCTGCCAGATCTAGGGGTGCAATGGACGGTAGACACTTTGGTACCTGGGAGAGGATATATATCATGACCCGAAAAGGGAACACTAGGCAAATACGTTGAAGTCGGTTGGCGGGGTGGAGAAATCTAACGTTTTGGCAGAAACTACTGCTGTTCATGATGGACAGAGTGGCGCTGCCATGTCTACTGTACCACTTTGTGAGTGTTCCATTAGAGATTCACTGTGGGTTCTTTCGTTGATTAGATTCTATAGTGAGGTAATTCATTTGGGGCGGCAAAAGAAGCCGAATCGCGGTGGCTGTACCGCGCCGGGATTATAAAGATGGAGGAATCAAGGGGCCGCACTTCAAGGCGTATTACCTCGCTGGCCCACTGCAGTTTGTAGTTGACTGGCTGGCGGATGAGGTCTCTTTGAACACTTGGCTGCTACAGGACGAGGTGAAACCGTATTTTATGAAGGAAATGCTTTGGGCAGGCAAAGAGATGTTAGGGGAGACATCTGTACTGGTGACGCTGGGATGAGCACTATGGCGCAGGTTGTGGAAACTGGTGGGTAGGGGCGACCCGTACTCTGATAACATACCACTGTGTAAGCGATATTCAATCAACACTACAGCTAAGTCAATGCCTAGTCTGGGATGCTGAGGAAAACCCTTATTGATGTATTTTTATATCCAATTCAGTACTCTGGATGACAACCCTTGTATAACACCCCCCTCTTAGAATCCCCCTGACCCCACTGAGCCAAGAAGTAGGTTTGTTTTGCAAATTAAAAGGTTTATTTGAAAATTTAAACAATATATATATATCACACTTCTATAAATAAATTGATAATGGATATTACACTTGTGAATATGAGCAGTAGTCAGCAAGAGGTAATTTATGAATAGGAACAGAAGAATAAGGTGGGAAAGAATGCTTTATATGGTTCAAGGAAACGCAAGGTGGAATAAAATGCAGTACAGAAATAATTTGTTATTATTTTAGCAAAAGGTAATATGATCACTTTTTCTTTTGACAATTCACCCCCTCCCTATGCAATACAAGAAATGGAAGGAGAGCACACAGTCTTCAAGAATCCCAACAAATCACACTTTATAATGCAATACACAGTTCCAGTTCCCCCAGCAAGCTTAGAGAAAACAGGTATCAGTTTTAAACACAGGTGAATTACTTTAATGTGGTTTGCAAGGAAGTGAAAAGGTGCTAAATTTGCTTTTAATTCCCTCTAGAGGTTCAGGGTAGGTGATGGCTACTTTATATTAGTTCAGGCTCACTTTAATAATACTCTATGAATGATTAGCAGATTGCAAACAAATTTTAGCAAAGAGAAGCAAAAAGCTGCTGATTTCTACAGATGAAGAAATCGGGCCAAATCGCGGTAAATTTCGCAAGTGCGTGTCTCGCGATTACGGAAAAAGTATAGGGAGTAGGAAGTCGGTTCTAGGTTCGTTGGAAAGCCTAGATTCTAAATCTCGTTCCTAGCACAAACGGTTCCGGAGATACGGATGATTTAATAAAGGTAGATTTTCGGATTTAAAGTAAAACTGTCATTATGCAACCCCAAATAGGGGCCCTTTGGACACAGTCCTGGCGCCTTTGGCGCCAGGCTCATTTTGGACATCAGTCCTGGCGCCATAGGCGCCAGGCTCATAAAGGGAGTGCTTTTGGTGGACTTACCTGATGCAGACCATGCAGCCAGATCCAGACCTCTTTGAGGCCTGAAAGGAACTACTTTACCTGTGGGACTATTTTGCCACTCGGGCGTGGTCAGGGAAGGATACATACCTGATTGGTGAAGGATACATACCTGGGACTTCTTTGGAGGCTATTTAAGCCACGCCAAGACAGCAGCTCACGCTTCGCGTTGCTCTGCTCCTAGCAGCTGGACGCTCACCGTGTCTGCTCCTGCATCCTGACTCCAGCCACACCTGCTTCAGTCCTGGAACACCTAAAAGGAAGATGAGAGGAAGAGAAGGTGAATAAAGGACATTACCTGATATTGCATGGGATCCGGAGCCAACACGCCGACGATCCTAAAGGAAAAGACATTATTATTGGATTCCTCGCGTTGCTCGTTGCAGCGCTGCGCTTAACTCACCTGTCCACAAGGAATTCCGTACTCCTACGACCATCCGCACGTTCCGTCGCATTCCAGCACCTAGGAAGGAAAAGAGAAGAACAAAAGGTGAGCCAGAGAAAACATTGGGAAAAAACTGATTTGCCAGAAGGCTTACCTGGCGATTGGTGGGGGAGAATCCTTCCTCATCTCGGGTCGGCACGCCTTTTGGCAGTACCGCGCCCCGGAACCTATGGGGGGAAAAAAGAACACGCGCATTAGTGGGTGAACATACAGACATTAGAAAAACCACCCCAAAATAAGCTCACCTGAATTATCCACAGCAAATTGTCTTCTCTACGTGGAATCTTCGCTCTGCACCTGCGCTAAAAGACTAAAAGCAGTCCATTGAAAATAAAGGCCAAAAAGGAAGGAAGAACAACCCTTGAACTTGATAAGTCATATACTTACGAAAGCGCCTTATTCATTCAAAAAAACAGTGAAGCAACTGGACCTGAATGCCCGTCCGATAACCAGTGAAGTAACTGGATTCTACTGCACCCCTGCACCAGAAGCAGGATGGAGAGCTCGTCATTTCAAATCTTAAGGTGAGAATTAACGGGAAGGTTCAGAGGTGGTTTGAAGAGAGTAAAAGAGGAAAGGAGGGGTTCGACTCGTCACTCCGCAGGTGATTAAAATCCTTTTCCCCCCCATCTACAGAAAGATCTTCCTACGCATCAGACAGGCGAGGTTTGGGGGTCCGGCCCAGTCGGTGTTCCGAGTCCTGCGCATCACCTTAGAAGAGGCCGCAGCAGCCCAGGCCTGGTCAGCGTCTCCGTGGGAGTCAGGTGAGCGTTACAAAAACTCAAAATGACAGGTGACAACTTGCATCTGCAGAATTGACAGGTGACAGTTGTGCAGCTTTAAAAATGACAGATGACACGATTTCTAGGGGGCTGTTCTAATTAGGTTAAAATAGTTTGGATTAGATTATTTTAACTAAGAGAGTGGGTTCTGCACAGTTCTGGCGGTACTCACAATATATTTTGGGCAGGAATGGGCCTCGCCACAGATCTGGTCAGGTTTTGGACTGGACTCCGGTTCTGGTCTCGGCACTTCACAGCGATCTGGGTCAGCTCTCTGGATACAGCGGCCTGTGGTTCTCTGGATCTCTGGTCTGCTTCCGGTCCGGATCAAGTGGATTCTGGATGTAACACTGCTTTCTGGGTACTGGCAAAAGTTCTTGGCACCAAATTCAGACAACTCGCCCGGCTGTGGAATAGTTTGCAAATGATTTTAAGGACGCTGAGGCCTGCTGAGAAGAGTTCTCAGTTTGTGGGTTTAGGCCCTTGCTTTAAGTTCTGAAGTAAAGTTCTGGTCTTTGGAGATTGATGGATGTGAAGTCTGGAGTCTCCCAGCAGAGCGTCCCGCAGAAAATGGAATTGAATGTCTCTACCTGTCCCAGCAGTCTCTTTTTATGTGTTTTGAAAATGGGTGTGTGCCTGGGCCTAGCTAAGCCTGCCCCTCTCTACTTGTCATTGGCCCAATTCTCCCCTCTCCCATGATTGGGGGAAGGAAATGGATTGTCATCATGATGAGGTCTGTTTATGGGTCAGAGGATCCTCCCCTGGTCAATTTGCCCACAAATCTATATTTGATTCAAATACATATTTCCCAGGTACAGAAGTGGTTGACATTACATGTACATATTATATATTCCTTATGGTCCATGCTTGTCCGCCTCTGATCTTCCTGGGGGCTTGCTTTCAAAAATGACAACATTTTGCGCTTTTTGACTGGTTTACCAATATCGGACATTTACCAAAATTTGCACACATGTGCGCAAGGAGTATGGACATTAATTGATGAAGTGTCAGATTTTTAACATGCAGACATTTGGAGTAAGACCCTATTTTCCACTAGCAACCCCCCAGAATACACCACATGGTCCTAACGCCTCTGAAAACGTGCACAGAAAAATCACAAGAATAATGGTATTAATTATATAATTTTGACCAGTCCGCAAAATGCGTTATCTATCTTTTTAAAATTATGCTCTGGTCAAAAAGGGGTGTGGCTTCCCACATCGCAGGGTGGAATAACTGGTTTATCCACTTCCCCCAAGCTCAGCTGCTAGCAGAGGCCCTGCCCCTCCCAGTTTCCCCCAAGAGGAAGCCACTTTACGGCCCCCCCAATATAACATTTGCCTGAGCCAAAGAAGGCCCATTGTTCAGTTCCCTGTAGTCCCCAGCTGCCACTCCCCTTTCAATCAACAGGGCCATGTGACCTTTTGGTGGGGCCAGAAGGATGCAGCCAGGCCTGGGAAGAGTGGCTGAGCCGGTTTCTCCTGTCGGGGGTAGTTGTCATGCAGAATTCAGCTAAATGTCACTTTAGTTCCCAGTTTAAATCAAACTTACACTTTTTACATATACATTAAATAATGACTTCCTTCAAGTCATTTCAGAATATAGTTTTACATTGTATCCACCTCTTAGCAAGTCTTTCCTTGGCCTGGTTTCGGTTCATTTGTTCAGTTTTACACAAAAGTCTGGTGGTTTTAAAACGCCGGCTTTCTGATATGGTGAGCACCGGTACTGCATCCATTTTTGTTATTAAGAAAATGAATTCCCCACAATTCTGGGTTGCTTTTGGCAATCAGCATTGCCATTCCCAATGGTTTCAGGCTACTGTGTGTGTAGCCCAATGGTGGTTTTAGGCGGTGCCCTCCTGTGCTCACAAAATAGGCAAAAAATGGGTGGCAGCCTATTCTTCATGTTTTCCCTGTGCACTCTCTGGGGAGTTCTGGCCATCATGATGTTTTCCATGCCAGTACTGTACAGTTTTATGGTAGGGCTTGAATGCATGGGTAAAAACATCCCACAAGCGGCATCAATCTGTGGCAAGGTGTTGGAGGAAGTCAGCAGTATCAGGGTATACTGGGAGGCAAACGGGATAATTATATTGGGGAACCTGAATCAGGGCGGAAGTTTGCAGGGGCTCTCAGACTTGGCGGAGCGGCATGATATTCAAAGGGGATTGTTCCTGGCAGTCAGGATGATTGTCAGCAGGTGGCCGGCAGTGACTACTGGAATCACAAGTGATATGTTGGATACTTTATATGACCTGACAGAGGCCATGTGGTTTCTAGGCTCTACGAGTTAATCCTGGACGACCAGGGCAAAACAGAGCTTCAGGCGAGGGCTAAGTGAGAGAAGGATATAGGACATGTCCTCACAGATGGGGAGTGGACCAGGGTGTTGATGTAAATGCTGAAAGTATCCAGGAATGCTTGATTTAAGCAAACGCGGTTGCAGGTCAAACATAGGGCATATATGACCCTGCACGTCATTTCGTTGTTCCCGGGAGCGGGGATACAGAGTGGTCCTAGATGTGTGAACAAGCTGGCAGATATGTTACATATGTTCTGGTCCTGTCCGGTAGTGGTGAGGTTCTGGCGGGATACAGCAGAGAGAGATCTGTAGGCAGGGATAGATATGTACGAGTGGCTGCCAGAAGCAGGCTTTCTAGGACTGTTTAAGCACAGGTGCAATGAGGCACACATAGCCAGGTTGAAGGACCTAATCTGTATCCTGGCCAAGCGTAGGATCGCCATGTCATGGAAGTTAGCAGAAGGACCCAAGGTGGAAGCATGGTGGGGAGACTTGACGAAATGGGCAGAAGCAGAGACAGTGGTGTGGCATAGGGCAGTGCAAAGGGGACAGGATGAAGTAAGCATGGAGGTCGGGGCATGGAATGCACTGGTTCAAAGGCTGTGTGCACCCTCGGATGACTATGCCCTGTGAGGTTTCTGCTGCTGAGAGGTGGAGTATGGGAAAAGGAGATGAGTGAGGTTGGGGAGAGCGAGAAGGAGGTAAGGGATATGTAGGTGGATGGTGGGTGGGGGAGCGAGGAAGGCGTGCATTGTTGGGTATTGGTTGTAAATTGGTTTGGGGGTGGGGGGAGCGACAAAACCGGGCGCAATGAGTCCCAGGAAAGGACAGAGACTAGACAAAAAGAGTCAACAAGGAGTTAAAATAGAATCTATGCAAGCGCGGATAGAGCAATGTGTGTAACAGTGACAGTACGTTCCATACTGTTGTTGCGCCAGTTGTTGTATTGCTGGAAAGTTAATAAAAAGAAGTTAAAAAAAATGTTTAAAACATTTTTACATTTAAAAAAGAAAAAGGAAAATACATTTCACATACCCAATCCATCTTTAGTATTATTGAAAACTAGATGAGAGAATTTTCTAGGCCCTCAACCCTAAGAAAACAAACTTTACTCATCAACATTCTTACTACTAACCATCCAGGCCTGCCCAGTCACATCTGTAACAAAGGGAATACCTGGGGTGTCATATTTGACTCTACCTGGTCTATGAAACTCCAAATAAACGTCAGTTCAGCAAAATGTTTACTTTATGTTCTTAGGCCAATTACTGCCTCCATTATCAGAGATCAATTGTGCCACCATAGCCAGAGCCATAATCTGGTCTAAGATTAACTATTGCTGTGCTCTTTATGCTGACACCCCCAATTATTTAATCAACAGGTTACAAGTCCCCCAAAACACAGCAGCAAGGAGAGTGACCAATACGGCTAAACATTCACTCATCACCCCAGTTCCCTGGCAACCTCTCCCGCTTCCTCTGAAGTCCTGCCTTAAATGTAATCTCTTTAAATTGGTTTACATCGCTCCACTTCAGCCCTGTGGCACTCCCACATCAGGGGCTAACAGACCCAAAGCGCTGTAGTCTATTAGATCTATTAGACGGTGGGCTCTTCCCTATGAATACCATACTGTTTCTCTGCCAAACCCATATAAAGCAGATTGGCTCAGGAATCAGGTACTTCCGTACCGCACCCAACGTCACAGGTTTCCCCTCTGCCTTTTCCACCAATGAACCCCACCCCCTGTTTTGTTAGAACCAAGCGCAGCGAAACCTCTAATAGTGGCAGACGGGCGCTATACAAGTACACTTACATTACATAAACCCATTTATGTCTCACTGCCACTGTATAAGTACAGCCTCAGGCTTGGATTTTAAAGGTCCAATGCCTCCAACTTAATCAATGTTCCTAGAATTAAAAAAAAGTATGCGGATCATGTAGAGCTTGCTTTCAGAAATGAAATCAAACTTTTTAACATCCTCAAAACCCCCAAACTTCATATAGAATACCTACTCCATTTCAGGCAAACTATAGAATCTCTTCTCTTCTGAATGACGTCCGCTAGATTTGTTGACACCATCCCATACACAAACAGAAAGAAATTGTTTCCTTATGGCAGTTCAAAGAGTATCATGGTGCTATTTAGAGTATTATTGAATTTTAAAAAGGTGCAAATGTGTCAGCTTTCAATGTAACCAAGTTTGAAAATGGGGTGGTTGGGGAGGATCTGGATCAAAGTCCTAAGGCCTATTGATGAGTTTGGTAGCATTAGCAATAGTGATATCACAAAACAATGACTTTACCACCCAATATTGGTGCTAGTTGAAGCACATTATGAAGTCCCACAGATCTTAATTCAAGAGTACTGGTAAAACTGCCTATAGTAATACCACTATTACTGCCATAGTTGGTGGAGGTAATACTTCCACTCAAAAGTACGCAGTTTTCTTGGACATGGGTTTCAAAACCCATATTCAGGCTTAGAGGTAAAATGAGCAGCAAGAGAAGTACCTGTTTTTTTACACTACTGCCAAACTCATGAGGCCCTTACTGGCTGGGATAAACGACATTTGGCCCTGGACAAGAATTCCACAATCAGCCCACGCTCTGTTTGATGAACGAAGAACAAAAAGAAATTGACAATTCAGGCTAACAGGATGAATGGTCAGTTTAGCAAGATATGAAAGAGGACTTTAGTCCTGGAGCAGAGAAAAGATCTAGAGTGCAGACATGTAGTGTGGGATCTGGAAGATTGATGTACTTCTAAATTTTCAAAGCAGTTGTTCAGTGCTGGCATAAAGATGGGCCCTCATACCATTTGTTAACCAGAAGACGACAATAAAAGCTTGCTACACAGTAAGGGAAGCACAATTATCCGGATAGACTGCATAGACAGTGTGAGAAAATGCCAAAACAAAAAATACCACTTATATCAGACGAATACACAATTTGCTATAATAGGAGAATGGTTTATTATAAAAGACTGTACATACATTTTTCATTAACAGGTTATATACAAATTAAAAGAAGTTTAATTTTAAAAAGAAATACATGGTACTTGTTACCAACATTTAGAAAATTATAATGTTATAACGAGAGAGCAAGAAGTTTGAGCTAACTAATGAATTTAGTTGAGCAGGATGAAAAGAAGACATATCTTACACAGTAAAAACCTGATGTTACAGCAAGTTCAAAACCATCAGCCTTTCCATCAATATGTGCTTTGAAAATATCAAATTCAGTAGAGTTGATTGCATCTACCAACACTTCATAGAAGAGTAACTCATTTTAGTTTGTTCACAAACATCTTTCTTTTTAAAAAAAGCATACTAATTAGAAATACCAGTTAGTACTCCAACAAGCACAAGGCAGTTTTCATAATTTCAAAGTGACCAGAAATCATTGGATCCTATTTTAGAGCTATTCCAAACAAGAGAAGACAGATAAAAATAGAAAAAAAGTTTTCAGAGGCACCATGATTATTAGAGCGCCTTCCAATGTGCATTTGCTGCCCAAAGTCTCTTGAATGAAAATGGAAAATAAAGCAAAGAAGGTGGCAGGCTAAATTGTGTTCCTTTTTAATCTTCTGGATACCTACATGGTGGTCCCCATCATATAGACGTTAATGACACCATTTTGTCCTCTTTCCTTCAAATTGCTTCATTGGCACAAATACTATTTTATAAAATACAGTTTATAGTCCTTGTCCATTACTCATATGAAAGAGGGTCAGTTGTAGTAAAACTAAAACTAACTTGGGGTATTAACTTCAGATTTAGATTTACATTCGAGCCTTTGATTTTTTAAAAAAGTTTAGAGAAACATTAGCCTCTGTAATGGTGGACTATTGCAACATTCTATAATTTTACTTGAAAAACAGTAATAGATAAGGCTATGATAGGTATTGTTCTTGGTTTATCTTGCAGGATACAATACAATTCTGGCATTTTGTTTTTGCAAAGCTGGCATGTCAAATGACACTGCTGCCTAAACGAACAAAGTAAAATGGCTGAACTTTGGTTCACTTATGCATTTAGAAATGGAAAAAGTTCAAAATGCAAATTCACTCATTTAAAAAAATTAAGTACAAATTACAACAAACATATTAAGACCACCCATGTTTTCACATTGCCATATAATAGAATTTAAGTGGGAGTACTCCAGGTAAATGTTACAACAAATTGGAAGCTTTTTGGATCTCTTTTTTTTTTTAGAAAAAGTAGTATTTCAGTACATAGGTTTGTATGCATGCTTTTAACAAATATAGTTTAAAAATGAGCAAGAGTCTAAAGAAAGGTAATCCGACCAGGCTTGTTATCCAGATTTAGGTTAGTGTAACGGCTTGATGTTAGTTTTCATGCTGCACTGAAAAATAGTATGGCACAATATGAATTATGATTTTATTAAATACTATACCCTACATTCCCAAAATATTTATGCTGGTCATAAAATTAACAACGCATAAGTAAATACATAAGCAGAACCGATTTGTGGGCAGTTGCGGGATTGAAGAGATACAACCAGGCACCAACACAAATGGTCCATTGAGAGTTCCACGTCCGACTCATGCCAATGAAACATCATGTCTTTGTGGCTTGAGAGGGATACTTCTTTAACATGTACTGTGACATTCATTAACTTTTACAATCGCCCTTAAATAATCACAGATTTTACATGGCATATTTGAATGAAATCTCAATCCAAAAAGGAAACAAGTTTAATCGGCATAGTGCATGATTGATTCAACATAGTTCCCTGGGAAAAGGCCAGTCACTCCATTGGAAACCCCTTCATACCAGCCATCATCGTTTTTCTTGATAACATATATGATGGATCCCTCCCTAAAAGACAGCTCATCATCCTTGTCCTTTGAATAATCGTAGATTGCTACAACTGCAGAGAAAAAGCAAAACACTGTCAAAGATTAAACAAACATCAAGCAAAATGTTCCATTTGGCCTACACTAAATACATTTAAATAAAGTGATTAACATTATATTGGCACTCTACAGTTGAGTTTACTTACATAATACCTTCCACTCAGTTGCAATTAATTTCCCTTCATATGAGCCGTTCTCATTAAATGAATGTGCTTTTGCTAAATGGTTAAACAGAGGAGAAAAAGGACACTCCCCCTCACCCCCCGATTTAATTGTTTTCCATTTGAGAGCGTTTCCAATGCAACAGAAAGATTTACTCACTTTTAATTATAGTTCTCCTTCCTGGATATCTTCATTACATTTATGAACTGTGGGTAAGATCTGAGCACCATTAAATCTCATAGAATTAAAAAGAATGGTATGCCTAGATCACTTTCTTGTTATACAGTCTGCCATAATAAGGTTATATTTGCCGTTTATAGTATGACAATTACATAGCACAAAAACAGGCAGCTAGATCTAACCAAAGAAAAACCTTTTACTAGTAACCGGTGTTAGACCAAGGTGATCTAAAACTCTTAATGGTGTAGCAGAACAGTGTGGCTTCCTTTTTATGAAGAGAGTGGACTAGCATCAAGGTACAAACTGACCAACCACAAATATTAAAAAACACTGCACATAATATAGTGCGCATATGATGCATTACTCACCGTAATCGTATTTCTGATGCTTGTATCTGCTTAGATTAACATGCTGTGCATAGGCCGACATCTAGTGGAAGCTACCACTAGAGTATTAAAGTTGTTGTTTTCAAAACTCAAAAAGGGACGTCGACAGTGAGTGCCTGTAATACTATCCCTAGTGTGACATCCACTGTACCCATGATCCCTCACGCGTCGAGGTACCTCAGATTGTTATTTTTCTGACATGAGGTAGCATGAGTTGTAGCATGAGAACAGTTGTATACAAGCAGAATCTTATAGACAAGCTCATAAGCATCCATGCACCTTCTCTGCGAGGGGAGGACGGGTGGGTCACATGTGAATCTAATCGGATACAAGCCTCAGAAATATGATTACGGGGAGTAATGTATCCCTTCTGAGGCTTGTGGAATCTGCTTAATCACATGCTGTGCATAGATTAGCGAGCAGTGGAAGAAGGAGGTGGTAAGTGAGCAGGTTCATGAGCGAATAAATATCTCAGGACTGCATGTCCCACTTGTGTATCTGTCTTGGAATGAGTGTCAATGCAGTAGTGATGAGTGAAAATATGTATTGAGCTCCATGTAGCTGTTTGAAAATACTGTCTAAGGGGACATTTGCAATGGAAGCCAGAGTTACTCCAGTACCTCGTGTGGAGTTGGCCCTTGGCGTAAAAGGTAGTGTATTATCTGATAGGGAATAGCACAGTTGGATACATCTGACTATCCACCTAGAGATGGCATTCTTAGAGATGTGATCTCCTCTGCCTGGCGCTATGGAGACAAATAGTTGATCTGTCTTTCTTAGCGGTCTCGTCTTGTCTACATAGTAGAGGACCGCTCTCCTCACATCGAGTGTGTGGAGTTTTACCTCAGCAGAGCTTTTGGGTTCCTGGACGAAAGCCGGTAGCTCAATAGACTGGTTTACCTGGAATTTGGAGATGAATTTAAGTGAGAACCTAGGGTGAGTGCGTAAAACCAGTTTATCCTTACGTATAGTAAAGAAAGGATCCTGCACTGACAGAGCTTGGATTTCACTGACCCTTCTTCACCATGGCTACTAAGAAGGCAGTTTTAGAAGTGAAGTGTTTGAGACTAGACTTTTGTATAGGGTCGAATGGGGGTCCCATTGGCTTAGCTAGTACCACATTTAGGTCCCAACCTGGCGGTGGGTTAGAAATTGGAGGGTGGAGTCTCTTTACCCCTTCCATAAATGCTTTGATGACCGGTACCTTCCACCATGAGACCTTATTATGGGAAGTGGTGTAGGCTGACAAGGCCGCCAGGTGGACTTTTAGGGAGTTGAACACTAACCCTGCATCTAGTAGGTGGAGCATATAGGTTAGAATGTTAGATGGAGTACTATCAATGGTATTGATTTGCTTAGTCTGGCACCAAATTACGAATCCTACCCATTTATTATAGTAACAGTGCCTAGTGTTTGGTTTTCTTGATTCTCTCAAGATATCCATGCATCTCTGTGGTAGATTGAGATGTTCGAACTCTAGGACTTCAGGAGCCATGCTGCAAAGTTCGAGTCTGGCTGTGGATGCACTGTTAGTCCCCCGTGCTGGGTGAGTAGGTTGTACTGGCACAGGAGTTTGATGGGATTGCACTTCGCAGTTTGCACAAATGGGGGTACCATAGTTGTCTTGCCCACATTGGAGCAACCAGAATTAGCATCATTGGTTCTTTGTGTAACTTGTTCACCACCTTCCTCATGAGAGGAGCCGGGAGAAAAGCGTAAGCAAACTTCCCTGACCAGTTCATCCATAGGGCATTCCCCTTGGAGCCTGGCTGGGGGAACCTGGACGCGAAGTCTGGGCATTGATGATTTTCGCTTGCGGCGAATAAGTCTATAGTTGGGAATCCCCATTGAGAGAAGAGGTGTTCTACGACTTCTTCGTGTAGATGCCACTCGTGTTCCTCTGGTAGGGGATCTCTGCTCAATGGGTCCGTTAGGGTGTTGAGTTCCCGTGGAACATGTGATGACAGGAACACAGGAACATTTTCAGTCTGATTGCCCATTTCCAGATTTTCTGAGCAAGTCTGGATAGATTTGGATAATGTGCCCCCCCCCCCCCGTTTGTTGATATAAAACATTGCTGTGGTGCCGTCAGTTCGGATCTGCACCGACAGGTTTGTTAAATGGGGTTCGAATGCCTGAAGGGATTTCAATACTGCCAGAAGTTCCAGCACATTGATGTGGTTCTGAGCGGCAGTGTGAGACCACCAACCATGAGCTGTGTGGTGAAGGTAGTGAGCCCCTCACCCTGCCAGTGAGGCGTCCGATGTGACCACTGTCTATCTGTGAATCATAGAAGGGTTTCCCTCTCGTCAGGTTCTCTTTCGTCCACCAGCAAAGATTTTGTACCAGTGTTGGCGAAACAACCACTAGATCGTCCCACTGACCGCTTGCCTGAGACCATTGTTTCGCCAACCACTCTTGTACGGGACACAGGCGCGCCGGAGGAACCAGGTATATGCAAGATGCCATCATGACTATTAAACACATTGCTTTGCGCACCCTTATCTGGCGGACGGCCTGAAAATGTGGTATTTGCAGTAACAAATGTCTTACTCTTTCCTCTGAGGGAAAGACCAATCCTTCCTCTGTGTTTAGGATAGCTCCTAGGAACTGTTTGGAAGTGCTTGGCACTAGGATTCATTTTTTCTCGTTGATTGAGAAGCCCAATTGAAAGAGGTGGTTGATTGTTTGGATGTTTTGTCTACAAATCAGAGGCGAATCCCCTGTTAAGAGCCAGTCATCCAAGTAAGGGAACACTGGGATTGCTCCCCTGCGGAGGTGCGCTGCCACTACAGCCAGTACCTTTGTGAATACCCTTGGAGCCAAGGCTATTCCAAAGGGCAGCCCCTTGAATTGGTAATGCTTGTTCGCTATCTTGAAACGCAATAAACGTCTGTGCGCTGGGAACATTGAAATATGAAAGTAGGCATCTTTCATATCCAGTGTTGCCATGTAATCCCCTTTTTTTAGAAGCGGGATTACCTCTTGTAGCGTAGTCATGTGGAACTTTTGAGGCTTGACATACTTGTTTGCAGAGCGCAAATCTAATACTGGGCGCATTGTTAGATCTTTCTTTGGCACAAGGAAGTAAGTTGAATAAATACCCCCGTTTACCTGGTTGGCCGGGACGACTTTCGATGGAGTCCTTTAATAAAAGTGTGACCATCTCTTCGAGAAGGATACGCTGATGTTCTTCTGAGTGAATCTTCTGTCGTGGGGATGTTGGAGTAATTCTATACAGTATCCGCCTGCTACTGTGGACAGCACCCATCTGTCTGAGGCGATTCCGTCCCATGCATGGGTGAATCTGGAAATGTGTCCTACTGGAGAAGCATGGGAGGGCACCTGAAGCGGACCTCTGCAATGTCCTCTTGGATGGCCCTGGGAGGATTGGCCTTGATTATTTCCCAAGGAGGAACCCTGACCTTGATTGTAGCTGGATACTCGTTGAGTTTTGGCCTCGAAAATGGTGAAAACTTCCATTACCCCTCTGTCCAGAAGGCTGGTTAGTGAGTTGACCTAAAGATTTAAGAGTGTCATACTCGTCCTTTGCTGTTTTAAGTGCGTCTTCTACAGCCTTACCGAAGAGCACGTTAGGTTCAACTGGCATGTTTATTAGAGTGGCCTGCGTTTCCGCTCTAAAACCTGACTGGCGCAGCCATGCATGCCTTTTAATAACGGTCCCTTGCGTAATGACTCTTCCAGCATTGTCTGCTGTGTCAAAATTGGTTTTAAGGAGACAGCTAGACACTGCCCTCCCATCTGCAGCCACCTGTGCTAGTTGGGATTGGAGTGGCTCTGGGGCAGACGAAAGTAAAGCAGACATTTGCTCCCACTTATGGGCAGTTGTACCTAGCCAGGAGGGATGCATTTTTTTTTAAATTTCTTTATTTGTTTTCCACAACAACAAAACAACAAAAACATAACATAACTGGCGCAGTGGCACATTTCCCGGATTCTGCCCTACATCCGCGGTGCCTGGATTCTCCGGTGACCTTATCGTTCCTGTCCCACACCTTCATCGGGGCTATCGCAGAGTCCATTGCATAAATTGTCTTGCCCTGGGGCTTGGCATAGGGACTTCCTATTATCATTCATTGATCTTCTGTTCCATGGGTCCACCATGCCTCTATGTTCAGACCCTCCCTTGACTTCCATGTCATTGCTATTCTTCTTTTGGCCAGTATAGATATTAGGTCCTTCATTTTTGCTAGGTGCGACTCATGTCTGCTTCCTCTTGGAAAGAGGCCCAATAAGTACTTTTCTGGGTGCTCTGCTTGTATTTGGAGTCCACTCTGTGCTATTTTGGTTCGGATCTTATCCCAAAAGGCCTGTATCACTGGGCAGGTCCAGAACATGTGTACCATGTCGGCTTCGTCCATCAGGCAGCAGGGGCACCTGTGTTGATTTCCCATCTGCATCTTGTTCATCCTCCTGGGTGTGAGGTACGCTCTATGCGTTGTGTATAACTGTGCCTGCCTGAACCTTGCATTCCTTGACACTTTTCTTGGGTATTTTAGTATCCTGGTCCATTTTTGGTCGCTGAAGGGCCTCTGGAAGTTCCTCCTCCCAGCGCTGCCTCGTGTGCGACTCCTGCGCGTTGTCTATTTTTAACAATTGTTCGTATAGCCTGGAGGTTGTGTGGGTTCCCTCCGATATGTCATACCATGCGTCTAGCGTTGTCATCTCCTCCTCCTGGTTTGTCCACTCGGGCCATCTTTTCTTGATGT
The DNA here is from genome assembly GCF_040938575.1 of Ambystoma mexicanum. Lineage (NCBI taxonomy): Eukaryota > Metazoa > Chordata > Amphibia > Caudata > Ambystomatidae > Ambystoma > Ambystoma mexicanum. Next base: position 877,405,786 of record NC_090924.1, on the reverse strand, counting down.
TTCGTATCATGCCGTTGTACAGGATGAATTGGCCCTCATGTATCTCTTGGTCATCCACCATTTCTTGGAAGTCTGCCCACCTTTCCCCTCTCATCAGGGCTCCAATTTGTGCTACACCTTTGGCTTCCCAGTGCGCCCGGTATGCTGCTAGTGTGTTTGCGTCCCCGCCCAGGAGGCCCGGCAAGGGGATTTGTGCCGAGCATGGATCTTTCTTCCCCTGGAGTCTCCACGCCCTGTTCCATAACCCTATTGCGATGCTGAGCATGTTTGGCAGGGTCTTGAGCAGGAGTTTGCCAAGCCACAGTATTTCTCTCAAGTAGTACCGTTTCAGTGCTGGCTGAAAGACGATTGCGTCTATTGTTTCGTCCTCCCCTAGCCACGTGACTGCAAACTGCAACTGCCCCGCTAAATAGTACTTTTCAAAGTCCGGTAGTCTGATACCTCCTCCTTCATAGTCCCCTCTGGAGAGCCCCCATCGCGATCCCGTTTCCCCCTATCCCTCATAGGAAGTTTTGTGTTATCGTGTTTAGTTTGTTGAAAAAGGCCCTGGGAATGGTGTGTGGGATGTTCGTAAAGAAATATAGCAGGCGTGCCAACACCACCATTTTCAAGAGGGCTCCTCTTCCCATCATCCCCAGTGGGAGTGTTCCCCAGAAGGCCATCGACTTCTGTGTTTTTTCCAGGGCAGCCAGTGTGTTGGTTCTATAGGTGTCAGCAGTGTCATGGTGTATATCTATACCCAGGTATTTGAAGGAGTGTAGTGCCCATGTCAGGCCCAAATCTGGGAGGTTACCCGGGGGACCAGTTTTAGACCTGCCAAGGGGAAGGCCAGGGACTTCTTTGTTAATTGCTATATCCCGACAGTCTGGTATATGCCCCGATCGCCTCTAGGAGGCAGGATAGATTCACAGCCGGGTTCTTTAAAAATAGCAGCATGTCATCTGCATATAGCGAGATTTGGTGGAGCACCCCATCTATGTCTATTCCGGTGTCTACATATTCTGCTCTAAGAAAGGCAGCGAGCGGCTCTAGAGCCAGGATATATAACATTGGCGACAGCGGGCATCCCTGCTTAGTTCCCCTGTATATTCTCCACTCCTTTGAGATGATTCGCCCTGTCTTCTCCCTCGCTCTGGGATCTTTATACAACAGTTTGATCCACCGGAGGAACCCCTCCCCAATGCCGAAGTGAGCGAGCACACTCACCAGCCACTCCCAGCGCACAGAGTCGAAAGCTTTAACAGCTTCCAGGGACACTATTGTGCACCTACCCTGTCTTTGGTTTGTCTCATCTATCACGTGATGTAATCTACGAAGATTCCATGACGTATTCCGTCCCGGGACATAACCCGTTTGGTCCGGATGAATCAGTGCGGGCACTACTTGCTTTAGACGGTTGGTTAGGACCGCTGTCAGTATTTTAGCGTCTTGGTTGATAAGGGAGATTGGCCTGTAGGAGGTACACTCCCTGGGTGATTTCTCTGGTTTAAGGATCTGGACGATTATTCATTCTGACATGCTAGTCGGCAGCTGTTTGCTCTCATATGCGCCTTGATATGTGTCAAGTAATTTCTTGGAAATGGTGCTCTTAAATGTCTTCTAGAACTCCCCTGGAAGTCCATCTGGGTCCGGGGACTTGCCGGTGGGTAGCTCTGTGATCACGCTCTCCATTTCCTCCACCGTGAGGGGTGCATCCAATAACTGAGCCTGTTCTTCTGCTAGTTTTGGTAGTCTTATTTCTGCTAGTGCATCCGCTATGTCTTCCCGGTCCATCTCCGGATTAGGTGCATACAGTCGCTCGTAAAAATGGGCAAACAGGTTGTTGATGCGTTCCTTCCCGGTGTGGTCTTCTGACACTGTTATAGGGTCTTTTGCTTCCCTGCCTAGTGAGCCACGCTAGGAGCCTACTGGGTTTGTCCCCTTCCACGTGTAGCCGCTGTAAATACCTCCCATAGTTCAATCTCCCCAATTATTCCCAGAGTACCATATATTCTGTTCGCAGCTCCACCAGCTCCCTAGGCTCTCCCCCACCCCACTATCCCCGCTTGTCGCTCCCTTGATTCTATCTCCCTCTCGAGTTCACTAAGCTCCTTCATGGCTGCTCCCGTGAGTCCCCTGGTTCTGCCTATTGCCGCCCCTCTTATCACAACTTTGAACGCATTCCCATAGTGTGGCGCTACTCTCAACGCTGCCTTCATTCAGCTCAAAATAGTCCTCCATCATCTCTTGGAGGTGTTCAAGCTCTCCCTCCCTCGGGGCCTCTGCTCGGAGTCGCCAGGTTGGTATCAGGGCTTTCCTATGGGTGTGTGCCGATGTCGCCAATATTGGGGCGTGATCAGAGAGTGTACGTGCACCAGTACCAGTCTCCCCTCTGGGTCTGTCTCTTGCTTAAGTAGCTGGAATGGGACCCCTGGGGCGATCTCCTCGTGCATAGTTCAAGTACGTGGCGCTGTATGTCTGCCCTCCCCATTTCTTGTTCACCTTGGTCTGCTTTTCCAGTGTTCGGTGTGTCACCTGTAGCATCGCTATCTTGACCTTCATCTGGTTCAGCCAGGCGTAGACCCTGAGTCTCTTGGCATACGCATTAAGTCCTCTCACGTTCCAGGTTACTATCGTTCATCTCTCTAACCCCATGTCCTCTTCTTGTGGTCTGGCTTCATTATCCCACAGACGGGTCTTTGCCCTCTGCCCTCCCCAGGCGGGCGTTTCTTGAAGCCCTTCTCACAGGACCTTTCTTTTCGGTGCAACTGCGGTTGTTACCCCTGGTTTTTTGCTTTATGTTGCTTTGGTCACCTTGTGCTTGTGTCTCTCCTTTATCCTTTGCAGTTTTCTTTCCGCTGCTTGCGCCATGTACTGTCCATTCACACCATTCAACGTCTAGAACCCAAACAAAAACTGATGAACTAACGCCCAGCCACCCTCCCCCTGCTCGGGCTCCACCGCTTCTCTTGTCGTGCTCCCTTAGATGGGACCGACTTGCCGAAGCGTGATGCCTCAGAACTGACATCTGAACTTGTAGTTCGCTCTCTATGGGGGTGCCGCCTTTCTCAGTCAACTTTAACTGGAGTGGGGCTGATCGCTCCTTCATATTTCTTTCTGGTTTAGTTGGTTAACAAATGCTTGATATCGTTATTCCTGGCCGCTTTTACCACATCTCGTCAGGGCCTGTTTCCGTTGTTGGCGTTTCTCTGCCTCAGCTGGGGGATGCCCTGTGAGTCCATCCATATGTGGGCTTCTTCGGTGGAGTCAAAGACGCACGTTTCACCTTGATGCATCACCTTGAGCTTGGCAGGGAACAGGAGCATGTACCTCACCCCTGCAACCCTGAGACGTTCCTTTGTTGGGCCGAACTGTGCTCTCTGTTTCTGGACCGTGGCTGTGTAATCTGGGTACATGGTGATCTTGGAGGAGTGTCTAACCATCGCCCCCCCTCCTCGAAAATGCTAATATTTTTTCCCTGTCCTTAAAGTTCATAATCCTGGCGATCATCGGCCTTGGGGGTGCACGAGGGGGGCATCCGGTTGAGGTCTCCTAGTCAGTGCTCTGTGTGCCCTCTCCACCCCAAAGCCCTGAGATAGTGTTCCAGCTCCTATCTCTTGGACAGCATATTTTCCACGTACCCTGTGGGGTCGTTGCCTTCCTCACCTTCCTGAAGTCCAATTATACGGATGTTGTTCCTCCTCGCTCTTCCCTCCGCATCCTCCGCTCTCCGTTCCAGGACCTTGACTCTTTGCAGTACTTCTGACATTTGCGTCTGCGTTACAGTGACCCCTGCTGCGTTTTGTTGTACCTGCTGTTCCGTCGCCGTCACCCTCTCTGTCAGGTTCCTTGCGTCCTGGCGAAGAAGACCCACATCCACCATGACTGTGTCCAATTTATTTTCCAAGGATGCTTTTAGGGCTCCTATTGCTGTGTCCATTTGGTTTTCAAGGGATGCTTTCAGGGATGCGATTGCTTCCAAGATCAGGCCCTCGCTTGCACCTTTCTGCTGGGTGTTAGTTGCAGCCATTGCCGTGTCTGTTGGCGTCAACTGCTTATTCCCGGGTGTCTTAGTGAAGGTGTCCATGCTAAGTTGCTTGGCTTTCCCTTCTGTTTTATTATTCGGCATTATGTCTATGCGTGCTCGGGGTGTCTCACTCTTCTGGCTCCAGTAGGTCTGCCGGGTCAGCCCAGAGGCGCCGTCCCAGGTATGACTTGTCAGTGCCGGGTCTGGCTGTGTACCACTTGGTGTGGCTTCCGGTTCTCCCTCCTCGTTACTCCCTCTTCTTCCCACTGGTTTCTCGGCTGTGTGCTCCTCAGATAACCCCTCGCCTTGTGATATGGGTGCCACGTGGGTCAGTTAGGGACTTAGGCTCCTGCCATATGTCCCGTTACTGGGCCCTTTTGTCCTTGGCGCCGCAAGGTCTTGAGCACTTTGATGGGTTGTTATCCTGGTATGTACGTCTCTCGTGCTGCTAGGGCTTCCCTGCTGAGGTGTGCGCCGCTTTCTTGCCTTTTGGGTGGTTTGATGTTTGCGCCGGGTCAGTGGCACCTCGGGAGTCCCTCACTGATGGCCCAGTGTGTTTCAGCCGCAGGCCACTTCTTGGGGGTTGTGAGCGGCCTCAGCTGGCTCCTACCGTCTGGCCTAGGCACTGGGTCTTCGCACTTCAGTTGTGCTGTGCCCTTTAGTTTGTCCCCACCTGGCAGCCCAGCCTTCCTTATTTTCCTGTGATCCCAGCGTGTGCTAGCCCTGCACCCGGGGAGGGGAACCACCGCGGCTCCGTTATGACTCTGCGCCGGGAGGTTCAGCCCACCCCAGCATCCCAGGGCAGCCGTTTTCCCACCGTGCATGCGGGTCCGGTTTCTCCGCTCGCTGGGTGCGCGCGTCCCTAGGCGCACCAGCAGCCCCCTCTCGCGGGCCCGGCGATCTATGGCCCCGGCACCTGGAGCGGCTCCCACACCGTGCCGGGGGCTCCGGGCAGTCCGCTCGGCGCTGTCCTCAGTCACAAGTAGCTTCACCCACACAGTCCAAATGTGTCTTCCAGCCAAGAGGGTTGCATTGTTCACAATCCTGGTTTGATATGCCGCAGAGGAGGCGACCTTTCTGCCCATGGTGTACATTTTTTGCTCTCCTTATTGGGTGGAGCCTCAGAGGAAGCAAGGGGTGTGCTTGCTCTCTTTCTAGTTGTAGTCACAACTAAGGAGTCTGGTTTCAGTTGCCCTCGAATATAGAATGGTTCTGAATGTGCAGGTCTGAATAATTTCTCCACACGTGGGTTTACGGCCCGTGTGAGATTAGGGGCTTCTAAAGATGGCTGTATTCTGCACTGCACTGATTTCAGTAGTGGGATACACTGGCCACTGTCTTTTTGTCCCCAAGGATTTGTTCTGCAAAGTCTTTATCCTCCTGTACCTCGTGGGTGTCAATCTGGAAGTGCTCACCAGCCTTGGCTAATACTTCATTGAGGAGGGGTTGATTATCAATAGGAGAATCGACAACTGGAGTGTCTTGGTTAATAGGGGAATCTATAGAGTACATATTGGCTTCTTGATTTGCCTCTTGGTCCTCGTCATCCCCATAATAAGGGTCCTCTGTATACTCGTCAAACTGAGGGTGAGCTGCCTCTTCAAAGGAGAGATGTTCTTGGTCTGATTCAGGGTCATAGAGATCAAGGACTGTGCTCGGTAAAGGAGCATTTGAACGAGACCTCTTAGAAGGCGGTTGCGTAGGTAAGGCAGAGGCTTGAGAACCAGATGCAGCTCTGGTGGGGGGAGTGGAGTTGAAGCTCTGAAGGTAATCCGAGTTCTTTTTTTAAAAATTGGCCATAAAGTTCATTCTTCTCATCACTTTGTCAATATCTCGTGAAGACCATTCTTTGGAATTTGGGATTACCACAGATTGAGGGGAAAATCCTAAATCCTCATCTGTGGGAAGTACCACTTTAAGCCTAGATTCTTTAGGTTTTTCTATGGGCCTGGATTGTTAAGGCTTTTTCCTTCTGAGGTATTTTTTCCCCTAAGAAGGCTCTGTCACTCCGTTCTAAACCCACCAATGAAATTAAAGACTTAATAATGGAGCAGATCACCACATGGGAAAGAAAAGGTCTAATTACCGAAGAGGAAAGAACCTACTTATCTGTCTCTCATCCTGTGGTCCCAACCATTTATTTCTTACCCAAAGTGCATAAGATGTTCAATAGAATTCCTGAAGGGAGACCGATTGTTAGCAGTATAGGTTGGGCCACAGAGAAAATCAGTGAATATATTGACAGTATACTAAGTCCCCGTTTACCTGACATTAACGCTTTCTGCAAGGATTCTACGGATGTGATTAAGAAACTTCAAAATATTCACTGGCAGGACACATATCTACTGGTTACCTGGGATGTGCGTGCTCTTTACACGTCAATAAAACATGAATCAGCTATTGGTACTATTGATTATATATTTTGTGGGGAACCTGCTTTACATTTCCATTATGTGACCATGTTGAAAGAAATGTTGATTACAACTTTGGAAAATAATATTTTTTTATTTGACAAGAGATACACTTTAAGCAAAAACAGGGAGTAGCTATGGGCGTAAAATACGCACCTGCACTTGCAAATTTATTTATGAGTATGTTTGAGCACAAGTATGTTTACACAGATCATTATGCACAAGACAGGATTGTAATGTGGAGCAGATTTATCGACTGGAGTGGCAGTGATCAAGAACTCATTGAATTCAGGGATCGCCTAAATAATAATGAAGAGGGGATCTTCCTGTCAGGACCATCTAGTGACACCAAGTTAGACTTTCTGCATCTAACAATATATGTGCAAGACAACCAACTGTTCACCAAAACATTTAGAAAACAGATGGAAGCCAACTCAACCCTTTTCGCAGCAAGTTGTCATAAAAAAACAGTGATCACCAACATACCAAAAGGGGAATTTGTAAGAGCCCGAAGGAACTGTACTACAACTGCTGACTTTGTCAAGGAATGTGAACTACTGGAACACAGATTTAAGCAGAGAGGATACAACAAGATATGCATCCAATCGGCACTCAACAAAGTCAATAAAATGAATAGGGATGTAACCATAATCCCAAAACATCGCAAACAACCAGAGGACTATGAGCAAGTGAGGTTTATTACAACCTTCTCACAGAACAATTTCGAAATTAGAAAAATATGAAATAAAAATTGGCATTTGCTTCAACTGGATGAGCACCTCCAGGAATTTACTGGCTGGGTGGTATTTTTGCGGCAAAGATTTGCCCACTGCCAGGACACTCTCTGGAGCAGTCCAAGCCACTGCCACCCTCCTCTGTAGAGCCATATGGAACGGCAGTACCGGGTCAGTTGGTGGACCTTGGTCAAGGATATCCTTAAGGTCATCCTGAAGAAGATGCCCTGGGGGAGCAGACCACCCCAAGTACTCGGTGACCCTAGACATAAGGCATCGGTACGAGGAGTTGGCATGAGTACCAGGCTCAGGCCTACAAAACTCCACCTCCGAAGAGGTGTCCAGCCCACAGGGACTGCCCCAGGTCCTCAATTTGGCTATGGCCCAAGAGAATCTCGTCTGGCACCGTATCAGGATCCATGCCATCATCAGAGCCCTCCTCCACCTCTGAAATAAACTCAAGATGGGGGTAAGAAGGCAAAGAATGTGGAACAAAGCCATGCTTGACCTTGGTCAGAGCCTTTCTAGGGGGTACCCCCTTTGAAACAGACTCGAAAGGCGTTGAGTGAATCGGCGTCGACGCCGAACGCGGTGCCGACAGCATCGACACAGGCCTCGAGGCCGGAGCCCCGGGCGTGTCCCTTGACGGCCTCGGTGCCGATGGTGTCGACTACTTCTTCGGAGGCGGGGCCTCGAAAGAGTCCATCAACGACCTCGGCGACACCGACATCTTCCTCGAAGACACCACAGGTGCACACCGTCTGGAGCGCGTCGAGGACCTGGAACGGGCATGACGAGAACGATTCCCCTTGTCTGAGCAGGACCTAACCCGCGAATCGTGCCGACCACCCGAGCCCGAAGGCGTGCGAGCTGTGTCTCTCGACCGATCACGACCGACCCCACTTGGAGGCGCGGACGGACCAGTGCCCTGCGATTCGAGAATCGCTAACATTTTCTTCCCGAGGCGGAGTCCTCGCATTAGGACAGAGAAGGCGACCGATGACGGCGCTTCCAGGAGTGCCTCGAAGAGGCAGAGGAGTGGCGGGACCGACTCCGGGACCGAGACCCATTGGACTTCCGACGACGATGCGGAGAGTCGCCCCTCGAATCATCCGTCAAAAGCCCCGCAGACCTCGACTTCTGTGGCTTGGACACCTTACCTACCGACAACAACTTCTTGCGCTTCCGCAAGGCTTTGGACGTGAGAGACTGGCAGTCGACACAGTCATCCGTGTTATGGGCCTCCCCGAGGCACCAGAGGCAGGCGTTGTGCGAGTCCGTCACCGACATCTTGGACCCACAGTCCCTGCACTTCTTAAAGCCCGGACGCGGAGTGGAAGACGAGGTAGACACCTGCACGAAGACTATACTTCACAATACGAACAGGTTCGAAGAACCGAGAAAGAACAGAAAGGAACAAGTTACTTACCTGTAACTGTTGTTCTCCAGCATGGGTCTGGCATGGATTCACATGCTCATGAATATTCCCCGTCGTCAGGCTGGGAATCCTCGGTAAAGAAAAAATCAGTATCAGTTTCGTTTCTGATCTGTCTTTCGTAGTAGTAACCAATCACTGATCTCTGCGTCATACTGACCACAGCCAATGACTGCCCTCTAACTAAGCCCCGCCTCTGGCAGCCATCTTCAGATTTGGTAGCACGTAAAGTGGCAGTATGACCAAGTGAAGAGCCGCAGAGGGGTAGGCGGGAGGGTTCGCATGTGAATCCATGCCAGACCCATGCTGGAGAACAACAGTTGCAGGTAAGTAACTTGTTCCTTCTCCAGCATGGGGTCTGGCATGGATTCACATGCTCATGAATATAAGAATAAATAGCAGTACACACATGCACAACCACAGGGGGTGGCAAAAGGCTCAACATTAAGCAATACAAAAACTCAACATTAAGCATCTCTTACCTCCTCAACAGGCTCACCTTAAGCGAACAGATTGCGCAGCACTGCTTGGCCGACCCTGGACTCCTCCCTGGAATCCCGATCGACGCAGTAGAATCTCGTGAAGGTGTGCGTCGACCTCCACGTAGCAGCCCTGCAGATGTCCAGCAGGGGCACACCAGATAAGAACGCCGTAGTAGCAGCGATCGCTCTGGTCGAATGGGCTCTCGGACGGCCTGGCAGCGGTCGGTTAGCCAAACGGTGACAGTGCATGATGCAGCCGGAGAGCCATCTGGAAATAGAAGTCTTCGAGAGAGCCTTCCCTTGATTCACAGGTCCAAAGTTCACGAACAGCTGTGATGTCCTCCAGAAACTCTTCGTGCGGTCCACGTAGAACTTCAGCGCTCTAGCCACATCCAGCGAGTGCAAAGTCCTCGCGGCCGGCGACGAAGGAGACGGGAAGAAAACAGGTAACACCAAGGGCTCGTTAAGAAGGAAGTCCAACGCCACCTTGGGCATAAAGGAGGGGTGCGTCCTAAGCACCACCCTCGAGGCATGGAAAGTCAAGTACGGTGCTTTGCAGGATAGGGCCTGGATCTCTCCCACTCGTCGTGCGGAGGTAATGGCCACCAGGAACGCAGTCTTCCACGACACAAACTTCATCGGTGTGGAGTGCATCGGCTCGAATGGGGGCCCCATGAGCCTGGTCAGCACCACATTAAGTTCCCACGCCGGGGCCGGGGCCTTCACCAGCGGGAACGACCGGAACAGTCCTTTCATAAACTCTTTTACCAGTCGATGGGACCACAGGGACGTCCGTCCTGTGGTTCTGGTATATCTGGAGATAGCCGCCAGATGAATCTTAATGGAGGCATGGGCTAGCCCAGCCTTTGCCAGGGATAGCAGGTACAGCAGCACTTGAGGGGCCGTAATCCGTAGGGGGTGGATCTTCTGTGCTCGGCACCAGATAGAGAACCTCTTCCACTTATGACCGTAGCATTTGAGAGTCGAGGACGCCCTGGCCTTTGCAAGAACCTCTCTGCAATCGGCCGGTATATCGTAGCCTCCAAACTCTAGCGCTGCAGGAGCCAAGCCGGCAGGTTCAGCGACGCCGGGTCGTGGTGGAAGATGGCGCCTCCTTCTCTGGAGAGAAGGTCCGCGTCCGCCGACAGCTTGATGGGAGGGGACGTTGACAAGTCCAGAAGGTCCGGGAACCAGATCTGCCTCGGCCACGCCGGTGCCCTCACTGTATCAAGCTTCGCTCCCAGAAACAGGGCCACCTGCGACGGCACCAGGTGGGACTTTGGGTAGTTTATGGCGAATCCCAGGTCTGTGAGTAGCTGGACGGTCCTCGCAGTGTGTTCGACGGCGAGTTCCCTCGTCCTTGAGCGGATGAGCCAGTCGTCCAGGTAGGGGTAGACGTGAATCCCCTGCAGGCGCAGCCGTGCCGCCACTGGTGCTAGGCACTTGGTAAAGACCCTGGGGGCCGACTTCAATCCGAACGGCAGTGCTCTGAATTGGTAGTGGCGTCCCTGGACGACGAACCTGAGGAACTTTCGGTGACTTTTGAGGATGGGAACGTGGAAGTATGCATCCTCCAGGTCCAACGACGATAGAAAGTCGCCTTCCTCCAGCTGTCCCAGTACGTGCTGGAGGGTGACCATCCTGAACTTTTGTGATCTGATGTATTTGTTCAAAAGACGAAGGTCCAGGATGGGGCGCCAGCCGCCCGTCTTCTTCCTGACGAGGAAGTACCTTGAGTATACCCCGGAGCCTCTTCGGGACAAGCTCGATGGCGCCTTTCCCGAGCATCGCCCGTACTTCCAATAGAAGTTGCGGGACGTGAGTTTCCTTCCTGGCCACAGGTGGAACGTGAGGGCACTTCTTCAGGAATTCGATAGAGTGTCCTCTTGCCAGGGTATCCAGCACCCAACGGTCGGTGGAGGTGGACTTCCACACGCCGACGAAGTTCGTCAGCCGGCCTCCCACCGGGGTTCTTCGGTGGGGGCCCGAGACCACGGCCGGTTCAGTCCTGCTTGGAGGTGGTGGCCTTGCCGCCCTGGCCACCTTGCCGACGGCGGCGAGGCTCTCCCTGCTTACCGCGACCCCTGTAGGCCTCCTGAGACAAGGAGCGTGCCGCCTGGCGGTAGGACGACGAGCCACTGCTGTATCCCTTGGAGGCACCCTGTCTGCCTCCGGAGCTCCGAAAGGGCCGTCGTTGCTGAAGGGTTCCTAGGGCAGGGGCCGTCTCTGTGTCCGTTTTTATGGCTTGGAGGGATTCGTCCACCGCCTTCCCGAACAAGTTGCTGCCGTCGAACGGCATGTCCAACACCCTGGTCTGGACGTCCTGACGGAAGTCGGTCGCCCGGAGCCAACCTCGTCGTCGTAGGCAAACACCGTTACCCAGCTGGCGGAACCCGGTATGGGCAATATCGGTTGCCACCGTTATGGCGTGGTCCGACGCCACCTCGCCCTCTTGCAGTATTTCCAGGGCCTCGGACCTCTTGTCGTCCGGCAGGAAGTCCAATATGGGGGCCAGCTTAAGCCAGAGCTCCCTGTCGTAACGGGCCACGATCGCCAGGGCGTTGGCCGCTTTGATCGTCGTCGCCGCCGACGAAATGACCCGCCGCCCCATGGCGTCCAACTTCTTTCCCTCGCCGTCCGGCGGGGAATTCGACGTCGAGGCTCCTGACCCCGCCGCTTTCTTCTTCGCCGCCGCCGAGACGACCGAGTCTGGCGTTGGCTGGGCCCTGAGGCACAGGGGAGCTGTTTCGGGGACCCGGTACTTCTTCTCGTACCGGTCCCGTTTGGCTGGTGCCGTGGAGGGGTTTTTGAGAGCCGACAGGCCCTCCTCCCAGATGTCATCGATTAGGGGCACCGTGATGACCGTCTTCCTCTTGGCCTCCCGGCGCTGATAGAGGAAACCTTCCTTTTTCTGCTCCTCCGGGCAGAGCTGGAACAATTCGGACGCCCTGACAATCATGGCGTGGAATGAGCCAATCTCGTCGGGCGGCGAGGCCCGTGCAACGGGAGATGGGAGACCCGTTCCGTCGTCGCCGTCAGAACCCGTCGTCGAGCCCAACGCACCGTCATCTCCCGACTCGTGGGAGGATGAGGAGGGAACTGTAGGCCTTACGGGGGCGAGCGGAGGAGAAGGCTGGGTCCTCCGTCGTTTGTTCTGAGGACTTCCCGACGGGCCAGGTTGCAGGTCCTCCGGCCTGGGCCGTGGGAATCTCGTCCTTATCTCAGAGAATAAGGACTGGATGGCAGACAAAATGGCCGCCGAGCCATCCTGAGGCCTAGGATCCGGCTGCGCCGGAAGGGAAGGCCGCTCTTCCTCACCATCGTCGTCTTCCTCGGTTATCTCCCGAGGATCTTCTTGACGGGATCGAACCTTCTCGAATTGGACTTCGAGGTTCCTCACGGCCTCGGTCAGTTCCTCCTCCGAGGCTGACTCCGAGCTCGAGGAGGGCACCGTGCCCCCCTCGCTTCTTCCATCATGGCGGCCACAACGATGGGCTGAAAAAAGGATTCCCTCCTTGGCGGCAGGGAAACTAGTCCCGGAGTTGGTCTCCGCTGGCGGTGTCTCTGCCGGCTTGGCCAGAGTCACCGCGATAGCCTCGATAGAGGCCTTCGCCTGCTGGGTAGGGGCCTTCACCACCTTAGGTGCGTCCCGGGCCATCTCCTTCGGGGGAGGGGCGACGCCTCGCTCCCCCTCTTCCGAGATCGGACGGGGCTTCTCCCGAAGCTTACCCAGGGTCTCGGACTTTCTCTTCCCCGAACCGGAGCGTTAGCTCGTGGTTGACGGTGCCGGGGAAGGTGCACCCTGCCTGGCGACCGAAGAGCCCGACCTTTCGGCGCTCCCGGAGCCAGCGGACTCGCGGCGCTTGGCCTGGTGTTGGGCCCCCGTCGTCGGGGCGCCCGCACAGGACTTAGAAGCCCGCTCGGACCCTTTCTTCTTCTTCTCACCCGTCGAGCCCTTCTCCAACCAGCTTGCGAGACGGGATCGACGGTCCCTCATGGTCCGCTCCGACAAGTTCTTGCAGAACTGGCAGTCCTTCTCTACATGAGTCTTGTCCCCATGAAGACAGTAGAGGCATCGCAAATGTTCGTCTTCCTTAAACACATTCTGCAGCCCGCATCCAGGGCAGCTGCGAAACAGCTTGGGTCCGGGCGACGAACTCGCATCCTGGGCCATCTCGAAGTAGACAGCGAATCTTCTGGAATCCTCCAAGAAGTTGATTCAACGAAATCTTCACCCTTGAGGGGCGTAGGAAAATTCCGCAACGGGTAGCCGTTAACGGGAGTAGAAACGGTGGAGCTTGAGGCTCGATTAACCGAAAAAATGTGAGAATTCACCTGAAAAAGCGCGAAACACGCAGTAAAAGCTCGAGAGCTAAGCACGAGGACTCCTAACACTTGAACGTGCGGTAAAAATCTGAAGATGGCTGCCAGAGGCGGGGCTTAGGTAGAGGGCAGTGATTGGCTGTGGTCAGTATGACGCAGAGATCAGTGACTGGTTACTACTACGAAAGACAGATCAGAAACGAAACTGATACTGATTTTTTCTTTACCGAGGATTCCTAGCCTGACGATGGGGAATATTCATGAGCATGTGAATCCATGCCAGACCCCATGCTGGAGAACTCCAAAGAGTCGAGGCGCGGCGAGATCTCCGAAGCGAACACATTCGCGGAAAAAAACAGAACTGAGGCTACGGGCGTCGTGCGTCCTAGTTATAACATCCAGTGACGTCGGCCGTCAGAGGAGGTCCTCGAGGGCGGCGTATCGACGTCATTGACGCAGACGCCGAAGATTTTCCGAAGCAGTTCAGCTGTGGTGATTATAGGTCATAGATATGGAATACGTCGGGGGACCCAATCCCCTCGAAACTAATACTCTGCAGCTTCCACTAGATGTCGGCCTATGCACAGCATGTGATCTAAGCAGATTCCACAAGCCTCAAATATATATATGATACATTACTCACCGTAATCGTATTTGTGATGCTTGTATCTGCTTAGTCAAATGCTGTGTAGGCCAACTAGGGGAAACTGCAGAGTGTTACAGTTGTTGTTTTCGAAACTGGCAAAGGAACATCGACAGGGCGTGCCAGTAACACTATCCCTAGTGTGACGTCCACTGTGCCCATGATCCTTCATGCGTCGAGGTCCCTCAGATTGTTATTTTTCTGACATGGGGTAGCATGAATTGTAGCGCAAGTACAGTTGTATACAAGCAGATACATATCAGACAAGCCCATAAGCATCCATGCGCCTTTTCTCTGATGGGAGAATGGTGGGTGCATGTGAATCTAAGCAGATACAAGCATCAGAAATACGATTACGGTGAGTAATGTATTCCTTCTGAGGCTTATGGAATCTGCTTAGATCGCAAGCTATGCATAGATTAGAGAGCAGTCTTAGAAGAAGGTGGTGGGATGTGAGAAGGGTCATGGGCGAACAGATGTCTTAGAACCGCTTGTCCTACCTGTGTATCTGTCTTGGAACGAGTGTCATGGCAGTAATGCTGAGTGAAAGTGTGTATTGAGCTCCATGTAGCTGCTTTGCAAATGCTGTCTAGAGGGACATTTGCAATGAAAGCCAGAGTGGCTCCTGTGCTCCTTGTGGAGTGAGCTCTGGGTGTAAAAGGCAGTGTCTTGTTTGATAGGGAATAGCACAATTGTATACATCTGACTATCCACCTGGAGATGGCATTCTTCGATATGCGGTCACCTTCCATGCCTGGTGCTATGGAGACAAACAGTTTCTGTATTTCTTATCAGTCTGGTCTTGTCTACATAGTAGAGGACTACCCTCCTCACATCTAGTGTGTAGAGTTTTACCTCAGCTGAGCTGGTGAGTTCCTGAAAGAAAACCGCTAGCTCAATAGACTGGTTTACGTGAAATTTAGAGATGAACGTAGCGGAGAACCTAGGGTGAGTACGTAAAACCAGCTTGTCTTTGTGTACAACAAAGAAAGGATCCTGAACTGACAATGCTTGTAATTCACTAACTCCTCTTATGGAAGTGATAGCCACTAAGAAGGCAGTTTTGTAAGTCAGGTATTTGAGACTAGAACTGGAATGCGATGGCCGTTGCCTTGGCCCCGACTGCGTGGGCATGCACGTTGGCCGGGAGCGGCTTGTGCTGGCCCTCATACGCTTCTTTGATGGCAGAGACCATCCAGCGGGTTATGGAAGTCTTAGAGGCCTGATAGCCTGTCTTGAGCCCCCAAAAGACTGGGCGGCGGGTTTGAAATTTGAGGGTTGAGTCTTCTTACTCCCTCCATGAATGCTTTGATGACAGGTATCTTCCACCGTGAGACTTTATTGTGGGAAGTGGTATAGGCTGACAACGCCGCCAGGTGGGCCTTTTACAGAGTTGAATACAAACGCTGCATCTAGCAAGTGGAGCATATAAGTTAGAATGTGTGAAGGAGTACATTCTACATTCTATGGGGTTAATTTGTTTAGACTGGCACCAAATTACAAATCTCCTCCACTTGTCAAAATAACAGTGCCTAGGGTTAGGGTTTCTTGATTCTTTCAAGATATCCACACATCTCTGTGTCAGATTAAGATGTCCAAACTCTATGACTTCAGGAGCCATGCTGCCAAGTTCTTTGAGTGAGGTTGAGGATGTACTGTTAGTCCCCCGAGCTGAGTGAGAAGATTTTACGGGCACGGGAGCTTGATGGGATTGCACATCGCCAGTTTGCACAGATGTGGATACCAGGGTTGTCTTGCCCACATAGGAGCAACTAGGATGAGCGTAACATGTTTCTTGTGGATCTTTCTCACCACCTTCCTCAGAGGTGTTGTGGGGAAAAGCAGAAGCAGATTTCCCTGATCAGTTCATCCATAAGGCGTTCCCCTTGGAGCCTGGCTGGGGAACATGGACGCAAAGTCTGTGCATTGATTGTTTTCTCCTGTAGCAAACAAGTCTAGCGTGGGGTAACCCCATTGAAAGAAGATGTGGTCTACGACACTTGGGTCTAGTTGTCACTCGTGTTCATCTGGTAGGGGATCTCTGCTCAGAGTCTGCTAGAGTGTTGAGTACCCCTGGAACGTGTTGAGAGGATAGGGATTATTCCCCGTCTGAGTGCCCATTTCCATATTTGCTGTGACAACTTGGACAGACTGGGAGTGTGTGCCCGCCTGTTTGTTGATATAGAACATTGCAGTGGTGCTGTCTGTTAGAATTTGAACCGACTGATTCGACAGTTGCAACTCGAATGCTTGAAGTGCTTTGAATACTGCCAGTAGTTCCAACATGTTGATGTGGTTCTGTGCCATGATGTGAGTCCACAGACCATGTGTTATGTGGTGAAGGTATTGAGCCCCCCCACCCAGGGAGTGATGCGTCTGTTGTAACGATCGCTTGCGCTTCCGGATCGTGGAAGGGTTTTCCCTTGAACAGGTTTTCTCTTGACCACCAGCGTAGGTTCTGAACTAGTGTTGCCGAAATGACCACTAGATCGTCCCACTGACCACTTGACTGAGACCACTGTTTCGCCAAACACTCCTGCATCGGTCGCATGCGCAGATGTGCGTGTGGGACTAAATATATGCACAATGCCATCATGCTTAGCAAACGCATTGCTTTGCGTATGCTTATCTGGAGACCGGCTTGAAACTGGGGTATTTGCCGAAGCATGTTTTGAACTCTTTCCAAGGATGGAAAGGCAAAGCCTGCTCTTGAGTCTAAGACAGCTCCTTGGAACTGTTTTGTTGTGTTTGGTACAAGAGAATGTTTATGGTTCTTTGCATGTTTTGTTTGCAAAGATGGGGTGTTTCTCCTGTGATCAGCCAATCGTCCAGGTAGGGGTATACTGAGATTGCCTGCCTGCGCAGGTGTGCCACCACCATCGCCAGTACCTTGGTGAATACCCTTGGAGCTGAAGCTATTTCAAAGGGTAGCACCTTGAATTGCTAGTGCTGGTTTTCTACCTTGAACCGCAAGAGTTTTCTGGGCACTGGGAACATTGAAATATGAAAATAGGCATCTTTCATATCCAGTGTTGCCATGTAACGCCCCCACTTTAGCAGGGGATTACTTCTTGTAGTGTTGTCATGCAGACTTTTTGTGGCTTTACATAAGTGTTCGCAGGGCGCAAGTCTAATACTGGGCGCATAGTTGGATCTTTTTTCGGCTCAAGTTGAATAAATACCCTGGTTTACAATGTTGGACGGCACAATCTCAATGGATTCTTTGAGAAGCATCACGTTGACTTCTTCCATCAGGATGAGCTGTTCTTCCTTTGTTATCTTCCTCTGGCACGGGGGATGGTTCAATGGTTTTTCGAGGAGCTCCACCTCCCGCTATTTACTGTTCATAGCATCCACTTGTGTGGTTATTTCCTCCCATGCGTGGGTGAAGTGTGAAATTCGTCCCCCTACCGGGGAGGCATGAAAGGCGACCTGTAGCGGGCTGTCATTGTTTGGGAGTTGTTCCTCCACCTCTAGATGTGGAGGCTATCCCCGGGCCGCGTGATCTGCGCTGGCCCCTTTGGTAACCTTGGGACGCATGACCATGGTTATTCCATGATGAATTTTGGCTTTGTCCGTATCCAGAACCTCTTTGGGAATTTTGGCCACAATAACGGCGTAAATTGTTCCTGCCCCTCTGGCCAGGCTGTTTATTAGTCAGTTGCCCAAGGCATTTTAGGGTATCATATTCCTTTGGCTGATTTATTATAAGTTACTCACCGTAGTGACTAACGTACTCTTAGTCCATAGTCCCCTTTCCTCCATACTGTATGGGTGTCCCTTCCAAGGGACGAGAGACGGAACCTTTTTCACCAGAAAAAACCTTTTTCGCCCTTTAAATTTAGAGGCGCGCAGGGGTGCAGCCCAGGGAGCCTGCGCTGCCCTGACTCCGCCCTCCGGCCCACACCTCAGTCCCCATTGACGCATCAACAATAGATTTAACATTGCCTAATGACACCAGTATTATTGTGGGGGGAGGTTGGTGGGACGTATGGAGGAAAGGGGACTATGGACTAAGAGTACATTAGTCACTACGGTGAGTAACTTTTAATTATTCTCACGTACCGTCCCCTTTCCTCCATACTGTATGGGCGATTACAATTGATTGTAGCCCCAGGGTGGAGAGGAGACCCTCATTAAGCAAATAGGTTCCTGAGAACCGCCTGTCCGAAAGCCGCATCAGATCTAGAGCCAGCATCCAAACAGTAATGCTTGCAGAAAGCCGAGGGAGAGGCCCAAGTGGCCGCCCTGCTAATGACTTGCCAAGGGACATGGCACTGGAATGCGATGGCCGTTGCCTGGGCCCTGACTGCGTGGGCATGCATGTTGGCCGGGAGTGGCTTGTGCTGGCCCTCATATGCTTCTTTGATGGCAGAGACCATCCAGCGGGTTATGGAAGCCTTCGAGGCCCGATAGCCTGGTCTTGAGCCTCCAAAAGTGAAAAACAGGCCGTCCGATTTGCGGAAGCCCTTGGTCCTGTCCAAGTAGAATTTCAGGGCATGCCGGACATCTAGGCAGTGCAGCACTCTGTGCTTCGCCCTTGGGATCGGGGAAAAAATGTAGGAAGGACTATTTCCTTGTTCAAGTGGAAAGCAGACAGAACCTTGGGACGAAATGCCGGGTGTGTTCGCAGGACTACCTTGTCCTTCTGAAAGGTAGTATATGGTTCCGAGGCGACCAGCGGCGGGATTTCGCTGACTTTACGAGCCAAGGTGAGGCAGACTAGTAAGGCCATCTTGATGGTGACCAGCCGGATGTCCACTGACACCATTGGCTCGAACGGTTTGATGGGCCAGGGCACCGAAGATTATGTTAAGGTCCCACACTGGGTGCGGTCTCTTGACGGGCGGGTAGAGCCTGCGATTCCAGTCAGATGTTTCTTCACGATAGAATTGGAGGAGGAGAAGATGCCTTTCTCTGAGTTCCCATAAGCCCCAATGGCTGCGAGGTATGTGCGGCAGGTGTCCACCTGCACGTCTGAGTGGGCAAGGTGCGCCGATAAGGAGAGCATGTTGTCCAAGGTGCACGCCAGGGGTTTGATTACCTTGGAGTCTGCCCAGTGGCAGAATCTGGTCCATTTGCTTTTGTAATGGCCCATGGTAGCCTTGCTCCTGGCTCCCTGTATGATCTCCAGATTGGCCTGTGAGAGGCCGAGGTGCCGCAGCGTTACCTGCTCAGGTACCACGCTGTGAGGGATAGTTTCCCTGGCGCAGGGTGAATGACTCTGCCCCACTACTGTGCCAGAAGATGTGCTGGGCCCGTCAGGATCACCCGTGAATCACGGGCACTTCCGAGAGACTGAGCAGCTCCGAAAACCATTGCCTGGCCAGCCACCTTGGAGCTATTAGAATTATGAGGAGTTGGCAAGACTCTTGATTTTGCAAATTACTCTGTGAATCAAGGGCATTGGCGGAAAGGCATAGGCTTTCATGCTGGTCCAGTCCAGGTGAAATGCATCACCCAGAGAGCCGCGGCACTTCTTGTTGTGCCAGGTGGCGAAGAAGTTCACCTGGGGGTGACCCCACCTGCTGAAGACCACCTGAACGAAGTTGTTTAGCTGACGCTCGTAATTATCCGCTCCCAGCCTGCTGAGCCTGTCCGCTTCCAGGTTGGATTCCCCCGGGAGGTAGACTGCCGTGAGATAAATGTCATTTTCCAGGGCCCACTCCCACATGCTGATCGCCAGTCTACACAGAGGAGGGGGATCTGGTGCCTCCCTGCTTGTTGACGTAGTACATGCTGGTTAAGTTGTCCATATGGATGAGGACTACCTTGCCCCTGAGAAGGTATTCCCACTCCTGTCGAGTCCAGGTGCTGTGGACAGAGATATCGTCCAGGGTAGCTCCCCAGCCCTCGAGAGAGGAATCCGTGGTGACGGTGGCCTGCGAAGTGGGCGGTCGGAAGGGCTTGCCCATCCGTAGGTTGCAGTCTCTGGACCACCAAGTTAGGTCCGGGTGGAGAGAGGGAGGAACGTTCATCTCGGATTGAGAGCCCTGCTCCTGGTTCCATGAGGCTGCGAAGTGCAGCTGAATTCTCATCATCCTTAGTCTGGTGTGCGGGACGGCTAATAGGACCGCTGCCATTAGACCCAGGAGATGTTGGTACCATCATGCCGAGGTCCCTTCTCTGTTGAGGAAGTGGGAGGTGGCCCTCTTGATAGCCGAGATTTTGTCCTCCGAAGGGGAAATACCTTCTGGCAGCACGTGTCCCAGATGAGGCCCAAAAATGTCAGTCTGCGTGGATTGCAGCTGCGACTTCTTGAGATTGAGCGAAAAGCACAGATTGTTCAGAGTGTTCATAAGGGCATGGGAAGAGTGGTGAAGCACTTACAGAGATGTAGCCCTGACGAGCCAGTCGTCGAGGTATGGGTAGATGTGGAGGCCCTGCGCTCTGAGGAGGGCCGCCAATGCATTCATGAGCCTGGTGAAGACCATGGGGGCCAAACGGAAGGACCTTGTACTGAAAATGATAGCCCATGATCCTGAACCGAAAGAAAGAACGATGGGGCTGCCAAATAGGGACGTGCAGGTACGCGTCCTTCATGTCGGACGTGCAGGTACACGTCCTTCATGTCCAGGGAGCACATCCAGTCTCCCTTGACCAATGACTCTGCTATGAAAGCTGGCGAAACCATCTTGAATTTTTGCAGGGGTAATGAGAGGTTGAGGGTGGAAATGTCCAGCACAACTCTTAAGCCTGCCTGGTTCTTCTGAATGGTGAAAATCCTGGAGTAAAAGTCAAAACCTCGCTGGGAGGCTGGGACTTCCTCCACTGCCTGGCTCTCTACGAGTGACCGGATCTCCGCCAAAAGAGTTGCTGTCCCAACCTGTGGGAGTGGAGGGGAGGAGGGATGAGGGGCTGGAAGAGGGAGGCGGTACCCCTGGGAGAGGATCCAGGTGTCCACGAAATTCTGGTGCCAGAAATGTGCATGGAGAGCAAGTCTGCCCCCCACCGGAGACACGTGTACACCAAAGGGGCTTTCTTTCCCTCAGAGGCTGTCGTGGAGGAGGGGGACTGGAAAAAGCCCTTACCCCACATCCCCCTTTTTGTTGCTTGCGCTGGCTCTGAGACTGTGAGCGGTCAGGCTGCCTGGATCTACGCTCCTGGAAGCCTCCGTACGTACGACCCCTCTCGGAGCGTTGCTGAGATTGGGTTTACGATTTGGGCTTGGTCTTTGTAAGGAAGACTTGGCCGTTTGTGAGCTGTTTTTCTTCTTGTCCAGCTCTTGGTCCGTGGAAGAGTGGAAGAATGGAAAAGCCTCCCCCCCTCCTCCCCTCGAACAGTAGATCTAATATGCGTTCCTGGATGTCCGGGTGGAATTTTGTTGCCCGGAGCCAGGCTGTCCTTCTCATGTCTGTGGCGATACAGATGGCACGGCCAGAGGTGTCAATATGAGCAACAGTGGATTCAATAAGATCATGCGCCACAAGCTTGGCCTCGGCTAGCCCCGCCTTAAAGCATGATTGGCTCTGGGTGGGGAGTTCCGGAGGGAAGTCCGCAATTTCCCGCCATAATCTTTGGTGGGAGGCAGCCAGCATGGAAGATGTAAAGATGCGTTGGAATAGAGTTTCTTGCCATATGCCTCCAAGATCTTCTCCTCCTTGCCTAGCAGCGCCGCAGAGAAGGAGGCTGAAGACGACAGGCTTTGAGTATAGTGATGACGTAGTGATTACTGAGGAGTGTGGCTGAGAAAGGCCCGAGAGCAAGAGTGTATCCCCCTCCATCTGCCTGTACTTGGCATCCAAGCATCGATTGATCGGGCTGAGTGGAGTTTGAGCCAGCCCAGCAAGACGTTTGTGGAAGACCCTGGCTGAGGATGGCGTGTCCGGATCCTCCTCATCCGTATCCTATGGATCTGGGGATCCTGTGGAGGAGGAGTAGTAGGCGCCAGAGGCTGGGGTACAGGGACTGATGGCGTATTTGAGGATAACCCCCATCTGAGGTGACTTCATGAGGCCGAGGAACCTCTCGAAGAAGATCTCTTCATTGGCCGAGGAGGGGGCATGGGGTGCTGACAGGGTAGCGGGGAGCTGCTGGAGCCGCTGTGTCCCCTGCCCATATGGACGAAAAGGAAAGCTGCCCTGCACAAAAGAGGGGTAGGCTGTAGGCCACATACCTGGTTGAGGCCAGTCCCACCTTGACACTTGTTCTTTGCCGAATTCCTGGAATGCCATCGGACGGGTGACTGACTGGCACAGCTGCCCTTTTGTCGAGCTGCCTGCCACGTGCCTGCGACGTGTTGTTCAGCCCGCTGGGCCCGGCCTCGTCCAAGACTCTTGCATGTGGATCACGAGACCTACCCTGCTCCTCGGGCCAAGGCCCGGTAGGTGTGGCACCCTCGACCCGGGGGTCTATACAGCTGCGTTTAGATGCCCCCTCGGACATATTGCCATGGTGCCAGTACAAGGGCGGAGCCCCTCGGGTGAAGACCCGATAAAAGAACCTTCTGGTCCCTCAAAACTGTCACTGGGATGGGTAGCTGAAGCAGCCTCGGTGCACGTGCTGGTAGAAAGACTTGACCGGTCCCTCCCATGCGGGAGTGTCCCTGGGAAGGAGTCTCCTTTGCGGGGTGCAATGGAGAATATCAGCCCTACCTTGGTTCGATGTTTTAGGAAGTTCTTGAGGTCCTCTGGAGGCGACTTCTGGAAGAGCTCCCTCCACCTGGCTAGTCTGTTCTTCAGCGCTTTCGAGGACAGCGAGCCACTCGCTGAACAAGCTTGACAATCGTGGTCTGGGCCAAGGCAACGTAGGCAGAGACGGTGGGGGTCTGAAGTTGGGAAGAGCCCATTGCAGGATGGACACCTGCTGAACCCGGTAGAAGTCGACATGCGCCGAGGAGGAGCGTGACGCCTGTGGACCGAATACCTGAATGACAAAAAGACAAAATAGAAGACAAAGAGAAGAAGTATTCGCGCAAGGAATCACATGGCCGAAGCCAAACCCAGGTGCACTGGTGAATGTGGCCCGTTCTGGTGAAAAAGGTTCCATCTCCCGTCCCTTGGAAGGGACGCCCATGCAGTGTGGAGGAAAGGGGACGGGACGCAAGAGTACAGAGCGTCCTCTACCGCTTTGCCGAAAAGCATGTCGGTTCCACTGGCATGTTGAGTAGCATTGCCTGGGTCTCGAGTTTAAAGCCAGACTGGTGTAGCCAAAGCCAAGCATGGCGCTTGATAATGGTTCCTTCCATAATAATACGGCCCGCATAATCTGCAGCGTCGAGGTTCTTCTTGACAATGCAGCTGGCAGTGGCTTTGCCCTCCGCTGCGACTAGGGCAAGTTTAGAGTTTAAAGGCCCTGGAGCAGAGGCAATGAGGGCAGAAATCTCATCCCATTTATGGCAATCATAGCTTGCCAATAGAGTGGAATTGTTGGCGATCCTAGTTTGAAACGCTGCCGAAGTCGCAACTTTCCTTCCCATGGTGTAGAGCTTCTTGCTCTCCTTATATGGAGGAGCCTCTGAAGAGGCTAGTGGTGTACCAGCCCTATTTCGGGTAGTTGTGACAATGAGCAAATCCGGCTTAAGTTGTCCCCTGATATATAAAGGGTCAGATGGTGCTGGGCGGAAAAGTTTTTCTACCCACGGGTTTACTGCCTGTGTTTGATTGGGCGTTTCCAGTGAAGGTTGGATTCTTCTCTGGCAGACTTTAAAATGGGGATGAACTGGGTGGCAGCTTTTTTTTTTTCAGTTAAATAGCAGAGTGCAGCGATTTATTATTTTAAAAAGAATATAAAAAGCACAAGTACATTTTAAAAATGCACCAATTGCCCCGAAAACTTAAGACCCCCCCAAAGATAACGATGGAAAAACGACAGTGTCTAGGCACGTACCGGTCATTACTTTAGCAGAGTTCCAGAAAGGTTTCCCAAAAGGTACAATGGGACAAGCCAAACAGGCCTGCCACGGTTATGCTGCACATTAAGGTAAGTTTAACTTGCAGACTACAGAAGCAGGACAGGCAATGGAGTCTCACAGAAGAGATCAAGCACATGGTTAGAGTTCCAGCAGGCTGCGGAGGGCTGGTTGCAGGTTGAGTCCAGGTCCACAGGCGCGTGGTATGGTTGGCGTTGAGTTGCAGAGCAACACCTTTATTTGGAGCCGTGAAAGCCTGAAGGGGGTGACCAACCAGGGATTCTGTTGGTAAGGACCCAGTGTCAGGAATCTGCTTAGTCTCTTGCGCAGGCAACAGTGCTCATTTAAGGCACTGCAAGAGTAAACCTTGTTTGAAGTTTCTCTGCTCGTGCTCAACTCACATTACAAGATAAGGCTCACCTGTGTAGATGACCATCTACAAAAGATGGCTCTGTGCCCATGCTCATTGTCCATCAAGTTCTGAATGCTCTTCGCCAGAGTTCACTTGCCGGTTTTGGCCAAGCACGATGGACCACCTGGTGGTGGACCATCAGTCTCTGTAAAATTGGGGGTCCATGGGACAGCCTTACCACTTAGGTAGTGGGAAGGGCTCTCGGCAAGAGTAGGGACAGCAGATTATTCTTCACTCCTCTTCTCTTGGGGCCCCACTGGCATTTCCCCCTACGCAGCCCTCCCACATCCACGGGTCCCAGCGCACTAGCATTTCAACCACACCTCCTGAGAGAATGCTGTGGAGAGGTTAGGGTGGGTGCCTGGTGCCACCAGTCACCCGTAATTGTGTGGACAAAATCTTGGCACCCAGGGGAAGAGTACTGGCAGTGCTGGCTACGGCAGACTGCGAGTAGGAATGGCAGGGGGGATTTTTCATGCCAGGATGGAGTCTTTAGGGTCTCCAGTCAGGGTGACTTGAACCACAGTTGCAGGTAGGACCCAGACAAGTGAAACACCTGTGAGGATGGCCATGAGGCAGAGGACAGCGTGGCAGAAACAGGAGCAGCACTCAGGAAGACAGACATCTGATCAGCTCAGCTGCATCAAGATTACTGGCAGCTTTGGGGTCTTTGTGTTTTGGTTTGGATTTTAGAGATTAATGCATCGAAATCTAATCGTTTTGCTGAATGGAAAGAGGTTTGAAAGCGTACATACATATGAATACCTAGGAGTTAGCTTCACGGGTATCAAATGGGTAGGTCAAAATATAAAGAGTATGAATATGAAGGCAGCAAACGGTAGGTGGGATCTTCTTACAATAAAGTTTGTTACTCATCCTCTAGGGCATTTATAAGAGTATATCATTCAAAAGCAGCATCACAAGTAAGTTCTAGGTGCAAAGTCAAGTTTCATCATGGTACAGCGGAATAAACTTAAGCCAAAAATCTTTTTACCCAACTATTTTTGGGGACAGCTAAATTAACTAATAATTTAATATCCCCCATATTGATGATCTGATCCTGATAAGTGCTCTTAAAAGATTGGCAAAGATACGGGCCATAGAGTCAAATTCTCTTGAGTACCCTGGCCAGGGAGCTCTGGTGAAGTAAGTCATCAATGTTGCTTTCATATACTTGTCATGTTACATTTTGGAATAAGTTCAGGAAGAGAAGAACAAGTTACTTCTTACCTTGTAACGTTCTTTCGATGGGATGTTACTCCGACGTATTCCTTATCTTTGATAGACTCCCATAGCAGTGGCATGTAATTGGAGGTCGGAGTAATAATGTCATGTATCCCCTTTTAGGAATGAACCGAATGTAATATGGCTTTGCCAAATCTGGTCTCTTGACTAGTGGAGGAATCCAGGTTGTAAAATTTTGTGAATGTATGTGCAGACGATCATGTGGCAGCCGCACATATGTCTCGGACCGTTACCCCTCTTTGAGGGCCGAAGAGGCTGTGACACCCCTGGTTGAATGAGCCCTAAGATTTTGTGGTGGCCCTTTCCCTGCCAGTCTGTAACATTCCAGAATGGCCAAAATAATCCACCTGGAAATGGTCTGTTTTGTTATGGGTAGTCCCAACTTGTGACCTGAGTATCCTACAAACAGTTGGTCTGCTTGCCTAATCCTAGCCAGTCTGCTGATGTAAAAGCTCAGAGCTCGCCTTGGGTCCAGCCTATGTAGCCTTTCTTCCTCTTTCCCCGGTTGGGGAGGAGGGTAGAACCAAGGTAAGGTAATTTTCTGAGTGATATGAAATTCAGAAACCACCTTTGGGAGGAAATTAGGCTTCACCTGTATGACAACTTTGTCCTTATGGAAAATTGTATGTGGGGGGGTTTACAAGAGAGCTTGTAATTCGCTCATCCTCCTGCTACCAATAGGACAGTTTTAAGAGTGAGAAATCTCAGCGAACAAGAGTGGAGTGGTTCGAATGGAGTACCCATTAGGAAATTTAAGACTAAATTTAAGTCCCATAAGGGAACTTGGAATGGTCTTGGAAGATAAACATTAGTTAATCCCTTGAGAAATTGTATTACTAGAGGCAGTTTGAAATACGATGGTTCCTCCGCAGTGCGCTTGAAGATTGAAAGCGCTGCGAGATAGCCTTTTACAGTGGCAAATTGAAGGCCTGAGTTTGCCAAGTAGAGTAGAAACGATAACACCGTTGGTGTACCACATGAAAAAGGGTCGATATTCCCTTCTCTACACCAGCTGCAAAATGTGTTCCAACGGCAGCAGTATAAAGACTTTGTTGCTGGCCTTCTGGCCGAAAGCAACACCTCCATGATGTCATCAGGGAGGTCCCAATCCTTTTCCCCACCCTTTCAGAAGCCAAGCGTGAAGGTTGGGGGTTCTGATGTCTGGATGGAGAACCTGACCTCCCTTCTGTGAGAGAAGATTCTCTTTGAGTGGAAGACGGATTGGAGGACAGATGGACATATCTAGAAGGTCCGGGTACCACGTTCTCCTGGCCCAGTCCGGGGCAATTAGGATCATGGTTTTCCGGAATCTTCTCAACCTCCTGATCATTTGAGGAATAACAGGGACTGGTGGAAACGCGTAGAGGAGTGGGAACTCCCAGTCCACTACGAACGCGTCCCCTAGAGCTTCTCTCGGGGGGGGAAATTCCATTGAACAGAACAGATCGCACTTCTTGTTGGTGCTGGTGGCGAACAGATCCACCTGAGGGGTTCCCCAAAGGGCGAAGATCTCTTGAAGGACTTCCTGAGCTAGCTCCCACTCGTGCGAGACTGTGCTCTGCCTGCTCAGAGCGTCCGCTGTCAAGTTCTTCTCTCCGGCTAGGTGGTCTGCCGATAGAGAGATTCCTTCCTGAATTGCCCAAAACCAGAGCTGCATTGCCTCTCTGCACAGTGGCAGTGACCCTACGCCTCGTCTTTTGTTGAGGTAGTGCATGGCCACTGTGTTGTCCATCATTATCAGGACATTTCCCCCCTGTACTGATGGCAGGAAAGCTTTCAGCGCTAGTCTGATCGCTCTCAGCTCTAGTAGGTTGATGTGTAGTCTGGACCCCGATGGAGACCAACGACCGCTGATGGTCATGTCGTTGGCATGGGCTCCCCACCCCGTGAGTGAGGCGTCTGTGACTACTGTTATCTCCGGCCATGGTTGCCAAAACAGTTCTCCTTTCAAGATGTTCTCTGGATAGGCCCACCATTGAAGGTCGTGGGCTACCTTGTCCGGAATCCGGAGGAGATCTGTCATTCTCCCTGAGAATTGCGACCACCGAGTTCTCAGTGCCCACTGAAGAGATCTCATTCTCAGGCGAGCCTCTGGCACAAGGAAGATGCAGGATGCCATGAGGCCTACCAACCTCAAAAGGTCGAAGGCTGGGAGACGTTGGGCATTTTGGAACTTGTTGACCATCTGCAGAATATCTTGAGCCCTCACCTCTGGTGGCGAGGCTTTTCCCAGGGAAGTGTCCAGGACCGCTCCAATGAACTGGAGTCTCTGTGGTGGTATCATCTGTGACTTCTTTAAATTGAGGGAGAAGCCCAGTTTGTGAAGGAAGTGGCAGACAATCTAGCTGGATCTGAGCTTGTTCCGAAGATACAGCCTTGATCAGCCAATCGTCCAGGTAGGGGTAGACGTCGATCCCTTCCCTCCTTAGACTCGCAGCCACTACGGACATTAGCTTGGTGAAGACCCTCGGGGCGGAGGTCAGCCCAAATGGCAGAACTCGAAATTGATAATGAGAGCCGCCAATTGCGAACCTCAGGTATTTCCTGTGTTTGAGATGGATTGGCACATGGAAATAAGCATCCTGAAGGTCCAGAGATACCAGCCAGTCCTGGAGCTGGAGGGCCTGAAGGATCTGAGAGAGAGTTACCATCTTGAACTTGTCCTTCCTGAGGAACTTGTTCAATTCTCGTAAGTCCAGGATGGGTCTCAGTCCTCCGTCCTTCTGTGGTATGAGAAAGTAGGGGGAGTACCAGCCCTTGTTCCTGTCCGCTACAGGTACCGGTTCTATGGCACCTTTCTCTAGCAGGTCTATAATTTCCTGCAAGAGGAGCGGATCTGGAACTTTTAGAGAGCTGTGCCCCAGTGGATGATTCTGAGGGATGTGTAGAAAGGGTAGGCAGTAACCCTGGGCAACTGTCTCCAATGCCCAAACATCTGACGTAATAGCCTGCCATTCCATCAGATGATGAGTTAACCTGCCCCCTACAGGTGTTTTGTGTGGAAAGACCTCAGAGTGGTTTGGGGGCGGCTGATGCAGATGCCGAGGGTAAAGAGGCACCTGTTGCTGCTGCGGCTTTAGTACTTTTGACCCGTCCACCTCGGGTGGATCTCCTTTGGCCCCTTTGAGCCGGCTGTCCTCTGCCTTTCCCGAATGCAGAATAATAGTGAAAGGACTTTCCTCTCCAAGAGGTCCCTGAGGGGCGAAAAGTGTTTGGTGGATTGCAGCTCCTAAAGATTTTGCCGCTGCTTTAGATGTCTGCAACTTTTCCAGACTGTCATCAGCCTTTTTACTGAATAAAGAGCCGTCAAAGGGCATATTCAAAAGTCTGGCTTGTACATCTGGAGCAAAGCCAGACTTTCGCAACCACGCATGCCTGCGGATTGTCGTACTTTCCGCCATGGCCCTGCTGATACTGTCAGCGGAATCAATGCCAGTTTGAAGTGACTCGCACATGGCATCTTTGCCATCTTTAATGATATTAAGGAAGGCTTCCCTTGCCTCTCCTTCCGGTATGCAGTCAGCCGCTGATGAAGCACACTCCCACAGTGTGCGACTGAACCTGGCGAACGTACAGGTGGCGTTGATGGACTTCAACGCCATACTACAAGCAGAAAATACTTTTTGCCATAGAATCGTACCTTTTGTCATCTCTATCTTGTGGGACAGTAGGGTAAGCAGATCTGCTGCTTGATGAAGTTGCCGCTTGAACCACCATGCTCTCTGGAGTCAAGTGTTTTGATAAGTATTCAGGGTGAGCCGCAGCTACCCTATACTTGGCTGACAATCCCAATTAGATGAAATCTTCCTTTGCAAGGCTGCATGGAAGGGGACCACAGGATCCTCCTGTGGACCTTTGTCTAGTATGTCTGTCAGGTCATCCTGTTGAAAAACAGGTGAAGGCGCAGACCAACCCATAAATTCAATAATCCTTGCCATCAGGGTTCTATAGGGTGTTTCGGCATGTTCCCCTGGGTCTGGTTTGACAAATTCCACTTCTGGGGAAGTGTCCAGCCCACTTGCCTCATGTAATGATTCCTGTAGGTCTTTCAACCTTTTTTTCTCAGAGGTAAAATCCTCTGAAACAGGTAGTGTGGTCCTCTGCAACCCGAAGGTTTCCTGGTCAGAATCCTCCCCTTCTTCATAGATTGAAGATAATCTGGGTTGTAAAACCCATTTCTAAGGCAGAAGGAGCCAAACTCGTCATTATTGGGCGAGAAAACGTCGATGTCGTCGATGCCGATGTGACAGGCTTCGAAGGCGCTGAGAAAGGCGTTGAGATAACTGGAAGAGGCCTCGAAGATCTCGAAAGGATCGGGATCCTACTCGAGGATGTCGACGACGGTCTCGGAGTCGTGCCGGAGGCTCTTGGTATCACCGTTGGCTGTGAAGTAGCCGTGGTTTTCTCTTTCGTCGACGTCGATTCGATCAACCGATGCGTCGAAGAATCCTTCGACAACGGCGTCGATCCATGCGTCGAAGGGATCTTCGACGACGGCGAAGACGGTGCCTTCTTACCCAATGGCCCGTGGTGCTCTCCAGTGGACTCTTTCGCCGGGTGCAGCAACTCGTGGCGTTTTGATTTTTTGGGTTTTTCACCCGGGGTATCACCCTCAGCTGTCTTCGAGGGGGTCGAGGCCGCTTTCTCGAAGACGCTTAGCATTTTCTTCCTGAATTCCTCCCACTCAGCCTGAGAGCTGTGTTTTGTGGGGCAGGAGACCCTTTCTGGGGAAACAGAAGATGACGAGGAAGGGGATCTTCGACGTCTCTTCTTTGAGTGTCTAGATCTCGACGAATGGTGGGAGCTACTTCGAGACCTAGAATGGGAATGCTTTTGACGGCGAGGAGACGAATGCCTCGACTCGGCAGAAGAAACTTTCGAGGAGGTTTTGACTGACTTACCTCTCTCGAGCTTCCCCTTGCGCTCCTTCAAGGCTTTCGCCGTCATGGACATGCAGTCCTCACACTCCGAACTGTGGTGCTCGACTCCCAAGCACCACAAGCAGATCATGTGTGGATCTGTTATCGACATTTTCTTACCGCAGTCTCGACATTTTTTGAAGCCGGACCGCAGCGTTGTCCGTTCCGATGAAGAAGCCATCGAGAACGAGTTGGTATTTTGGGTAAATATAAGAGGTTTATCTGACTGAACTGAGCAACGATATTCCGAGGCCCCACGAAGCGGGGAAAAAACAGAACTGAGCAACGGACGCCGCGCGTGGCTATTTATGGGTATGTTGACGTCGGCGCAGATACGGTGGCTGTCGAGGGACATCAACTCGGCGGACGTCGACGCGCAGCGCCCTCTACACAGAAAACAATTTCCGAGGCCAGCAAGCTGGAGACGAATTATCAAAGATAAGGAATACGTCGGAGGACACAATACCTTCAAAGAATGGTTTTTAAACTCTACAGAAATCAGAATTCAACCAGTCAATAGCATCCGGACAGTGTAACAGCACTCAGGCTAAGCAAGTTCTGCATGGTATCATCAGCTCTTTATGCCTTGGTGCCATACCAGGGACTTATTACATTTACACCAATTGCCACTAAACTAAACAGAGTCAGAAAGACAACATCTAAGAATCAAGGAGTATGCCTCTGTGTTAAGCGCTACCCGGAACGCAGGGCTCATTTTCACTTTTTGGTTTTGGTGCACTTTGGTTGTGTGAAGCACCACCATAACAGCGAAACCATTGCTACAAGGAAAAGAGAAAGATGGGGTTTGGGAGAACCGAGCATCTCGTTAGCATGGCAACTGGCTATGCTCTACACACAAAGCACAATTTGTTACTTTAAATGGCCTTCCACCGGTTACACCAATGATTGGGGGTTTTACATAAATGTTGTCAAGGGGGAAGTTAGGTTTCATATCACGTTTCCTTCTTCAGCGCTGAGCACTGCTCTGGCAGTTGTGTGTTCAACCTCACCGGTTTCTCTCCAGGTGCTCAGTTCACAACAGTCACAGGCAGAGTTCCTTTCGTCAACAAAGGATGCAATTATACATACAACTTACACAGGTCCTCACAACGTATATCATTGGAGAGGTGCAGTACCACTGGCAACATATAGATGTCCTCATAACAAATGGTACTGAGATCAACACAATATATGACAACAACCAATGTGCTTCATATATTTTTGCCATCTCATGAATATACTAACTCGCACAGTGCGAGCAAAGCGGTTTCACAGAATGCCACTTGCTTAGCCTCATTGACTTGCAGTCATTTTAAAAATAGGTGTGCATTTTCTTTTATTTGTATTTATTGGATTGTATATAGCGCTTACTTTGGGACAGTAAACGGTCACATTAATTTGGTGATTAAATCAGCAGTGTTTAAGAAGAAAGAAGTGTATTAATTCTGTTACAAGTGGGTCTTCAACAGAGTATACAAGATATGCAAAGAGGTAGAGGAGATGAACAGAAAGCAGAATAGACTTCCAGAAGGGGCAAGTAAAGAGAATGAGCAGAAACGAGATGAAGCACAGTCTGGTTTTAGGGACTGAAAGTAGTTGTAATGACAGAACAGGAGGTAGAATGTAAAGTGCCTAGAGCAGAGGGCTAGGGTGGGGCAAACCCATGGAAACAATACAGAGAAATTGATTAAGAATCCTAGAGTCAAATGAGAGAAGAGAGTTTGAGGTAAGAGACAGAATTAGGCGAGCGAGTGGAAAAGGAAAACAGGGTGAATAGCTGCATTTTAGACTGAATGGAGGAGAGCAAGATGGTAATTCGGAAGGCCCATCAAAAGGGCAGAACAGTAATTAAGATGAGAAAAGATAAGAGATGGGATTTGACATGTGAAGTTTGAGCGCATGAAACGAGAGAAAGGTACGAGCCAGCAAAAATTATAGATCTAAAACACAAGCGAGCAGTGTTGGAGAGGTCTGCAGAAAAAGAAGAGGAATCAAAAGTAACACCTAGATTACGAGCAGAGGTGGAAAAAGAAAGACTAGTAGGAGGGAAGAAGTGGGTTTGGGGGTGGTTAAAGAGGCAGGGAAAAGAAAAAGGATTGTATTGAGGTGGAGAAGGTGTCTATGCATCCATCTTTGGACAGCTAAAGGCAAGCCGAAACAGTAGAGCGAGTCTGTAAAAGAATACAAGGAGAGAACGATTTGCAAATCATCAGCATAAAAGTGATGAGACTGAAGGAAGACCAAAGGTTGGATAAAGGAATGTTATTGAATGTTACCCAGTTCATATGTACATGGATTGATTTCTAATCACTTTGTACGATTATGTGCCTACCATTGGAAGCTTTTTTCATTTTTGAACGGCTATTTTGGGCTTTTTCAAAAGATGTGTTTGGCTTCTTGCTTCCAACTAGTGCACTGCAAAATACCAGTGAGTGATGACAATAATTGGAACTGCCTCTCCACTAATCCCAACAACTGGTGAACCAAGGTGTGCTTACACCACTTTTTCTTACTTGCCATACTTAATCTGACTCATTCCTAACTATATCACATTTATCCCTTCAGAGAATTCAATGCCTGTTGTGTGTGGTTTATAACATCTGACATTCTGGCATGTTTATTCATGCACCCTCCACCTGTACTGCCAATTCAGTTGTTTGTTAGGAGTGCCTTGAATCAAAAACCAGTTTAAGGTGACCTTACATCTGTACTGCTAATTTCATTCTGTATTTAGAGTGCTTTGTATCAATATTGAATTTCGGTGCCCTACATACATTTTGTGTGATGCGATTGCTATTCCAGTGCATCTGCCTCTTGCTTCCCTTGGCTACTAGGCCGCCTGGTGAGTGTGTGCTGCACGTACTGAGCAGCCCCTCCCGTTTCCTCCTACTTCCTCCACCACTATGGCACTCACCATCTCCCCCATCTTCTCTAACTGCTATACTATCACCTCACCACCCTTTCTCTCAAAGTCTGGAAGAAAAAAAGCTTAAAAAAGATAACGACCACCAACACTGGCCTACCTATCGCAGACACCTATGTCAGGCCAACTTCCAGACAGATCTTTACTGACATGCTTTCCTCTGTCCCCTCTCCAGATCTATAGACTCCTCATCTCTACTCTCCCTCTTACATCCTCACCCATTAATGGTGGCACTAAATGGGAAGTCCTCTTGGCTGGCTTCGCATCATCTAGGTTTATCATTAATGTCTATCACACTAGCACCATCTTGGTTTACGGTCCTCTACCCAGCATCCTCCTCTTTGAATGGCAACCAGCCGTCCCTCATTAACTTCCTCCCGACTCCTGCTACTACTTCTTCCTCTCTGTCCCCCACCCTCAAAGGTGGAGATCTCCTACATCTTGCCATGCTGCATGTTCGTTCTGGCATCAAACACTTCTCTGACATCTGCCTCCTTCTTGAAGACCTTGACCTCGATATCCTTGTTCATACCGAGACGTGGTTCAAGGCCAGCTAAGTAACTGCTTTTGACTCCCTTTTCCTTGATGGCTATAAGATCATCTCCAAGCCCTGCGCCTTTAACTGTGCAGGAAGTGGGGTTTTTCTTACCTGCCGAGTGGGTCCCTTCTTCCCTCATACCCACCCAGCCTTACTCCTCCTTCGAGAGCCTGGTTTGCTAGTTGGTTATCTCTTGCACCTCCTCAATGACCATGGCCACCATTTACAGTCCACCTGGCTCTTACACCCTGTTCCTCTCTGAATTGGCTAATTTCTCCTCCTCACTACGACCACTGAACTTCTCATGGGCGATTTTAACTTCCACCTGGACTCCTCAATCATGGCCTACACTCGCTTCCATGACTTCTGCACCTCTCTCCCCCTCTCCATTCTCCTTTCTGGTCCTACCCACTCGGCTGGACACACTCTGGATGCCTTCATCCATACCGATCTTTCACTCTCCTCCCCACGGACCACCCCACTCTACAGGTCAGAACACACTCCTCTCAACCGAGTTCTCTCAGCCCTCTGACCACGCCTCCATCAGCAATGTCAATGTCGTTTACGAACATCCGTCCGATGCAACGAGTGTCAGTTGCTGCCTTCGCATCTACCTTCATCCCTCTCTCCCCACTACAGACTACCTCTGACACCGCTCTCAGCAACCTCCATCTTGCCATTACTAATACCCTTGAGATTCTTCCCCCAGTCATGAGGATCCGCCTGAAACATGCCTCTAAGCGGAACATTTGGTACGACTCTGAACGTGCAGCCCTGAAACACAAGTGCAGAGCTGCAGAACGGAAGTGGCAGACCTCAGGCTCACCCTCTGACAAACTGGCCTAGCGCCTGTTCCAAAGGCAATTCAGACTCTCCAGCCGCACCAAGAAACAAACCCACATCCAGTCCCGTATCTTGAGTGTATCCAACAACACGTCTGAACTCTAAAATCTGCAGGGAACAAGCCAACCCCTTTGCAGTATCCTCCTCGCCTCTACCCTCCCAAGTAATTTGCAACGCACTGGCCACACACTTCAATGCAAAAAAAAACCAGGACATCCCGAGTACATTGCACTCTTCACCCCCCCCCCCCTCCACCGCCTTCACCCATCCCCTTGCTTCCTATGGCCTCCCATCCTCCCTCTGCCTCTCTCTCCTCCTTCTCTCCTATCACACCTGAGGCGGTCACCAGAGTTGTCCGCTCCATGAAGGTTACCCCCTGCTCCCCCAGAAACATTAAGAACAATATTAGCTTCCTTGCCCCTGCACTCGCCGATTTTTGCAACCACTCTTTTGCTACTGGATCTTTCCCCTCCTCCCTCAAGCACTTCCTTGTGCGCTCTCTTCTGAAAAAACCTTCTGCAGACTCAACTTATCCAGCCAACTACCGCCCCATATCTATCACCTCCTTCCTTGGGAAACTCCTGGCGAAGCTGGTCTTCCCCCAACTGATACAGCACACTGAACTAGTTGGTTGCCTCCACGACCACCAATCTGGATTCAGAGCACGCAAAGGCATGGAAACTGCTGTCTCTTGATTCCAACTCCCCAGCTGTTCTCATTCTACTTGATCGCTCCTCTGCATTTGGTACGGTCAACCACTCCATCCTCATAAAAGGACTCTAAAATACCCTAGGTATCCCTGAACTAGCTGACTTCCTTCCTCAGTGGCCACCCGTCCCAGGTTATTCTGGGCTCTTTTTCCTCCACCACCTCTATCTCCACCTGCGGCGTCGCCCAGGGACCCAAACTCTCCCCCCTGGCTGTTTAACTACCTTGCTCTGCATGCACACCTCATTTCCACCTGGTCTCAAAACTTCAAACTTCCCTCTGATCCTCTTCTTACTTCCTCCATCATTCCAGACTTCCTATCTGCCATCCAGTCCTGGTACTTCCAATGATTGCTGCCTCAACACTAGCAAGACTGAGATCCTTCCTACGAGGACTCCTGCTCTCTCTTTCTGTCCCTCTCTGACCGCTCCCCCTTCTCCTTCATCTGAAACCTTGGGGTCATCTTCGACTCCTCTCTTTCCTTCATCCCTCACATTCAGGACCTTGCCAAGAAATCCCACTTTCAACGCCACCTCCTCAAAGGAAATATTCCTTACCTTCCCCCAGAAGCTTAATGTCTCCAGAGCTCTGGTTCTCTCTAGGCTAAACTACTGCAATAGCATTTTTCTTAATCTACCCTCTTCTCTACGAGCCCATCAGCTAATCCAGAATAGGGCTGTGAGACTTATGCTTGGCCTCAAGTCCAGGGACTGCATCTCTCCAGCCCTAAAAACTCTCCACTGGCTCCTGGTTGCTGCAAGGATCAAATTCAAATCCCTCTGCATCATCCCCAAGGCTGTCTGGGGGCGGGGACCAGCCCACCTACAACCTGTTCTCCCTAAATACGTTCCCTCCAGATCTTTACATTCCTCCGGCACCAACTCTCCATCTATGAACAGCGAGCTGGTGGCCAATCTCTTTCCTCAGCAGGCCCCCTCCTATGGAATAGTCTTCCCCTTCCTCGTCATCTTCATCTTGAGCCGGATCACCTCAAACTCTGGAAGCTCCTCAAGACTTTGCTTTTCACCTCCTCGTTCCCCATCTCCTCTTTTAAATCCCACAGTTGCTGGAATTGGTGACCAGTGCCCTTAAGTGTTCTACCGAGTCCTGGCCGTCCAGACCCAATTGCCTACAGAGTCCACCCGTCCCCCAGCACAATACCTTGGCTCCCACTGGCCTATGTCACCACAAGGCTGCACTTATTACAGAGGCCGACCACTCCACCTATGCACTTAAACCGCCTCTCTCCATAGCACTTCCCTTTGATACACCTAGCAACCCCCCCCATTTTCTTTGTTTTATTTGTTCTTCATTCCCATGCCACCTCGGTGAATAAAAGTAACGGAGCAAAAGAGAGCAGGTTTGTAGGCCACGGCAGACCTGGAGGCTTGTCAATGAGAGCATTGGGGTTAAGCCAGGGTACAAAATTGCTGGGGGCTATTTAGAACCTGGCTATAGCCATGAGGAGCCTGGTAAGCTTGATACCAACAACTGCCATGGGCTACATTTGGTTCCTTAAATCAACTGGTGCCATACATACATAAAAATGTTAAATTGAAAGTGTGTTTGAGACTGCGTATAATGGAGCTTTAGGACAGGCAGAGACTATATTTAAAGCATAACGGACTAAACGTTTGCATCTCAGTTGCAATATCTGTGGCAGTTTAAGTACAAGCTCCTCTTTCTGCAGTACTGGGACAGAGCAAACAAGGCGGCATCACATAAAAAGAGGTGGAGCCCGATATTAAAATGTTCTGGTAGTAAAGAGACAGCAACATAGATTGATGCAGTGACAGAGTTATGGATGTAGTGTCACAAATAAGTAAGGATAGGTAGCAGTGAGACTGAAGAACTGACCGGAAAGAAATGTACAAAGTAAATAAAAGGGGGAAAAAAAGGAACAAGTTAATTACCTATAACTCCTGTTCTCTAGCATTGCTATCTTTCATGGATTCACACGCTCATGAATATTCCCCGTCAGGCTGGGAATCCTCTGTAATAACAAAGAAACAACTTTTTTTTAAAAAAACTGCTTGGTACTTGTGTAGCCTATTGCCGTCACTTTAGGTAATACTGCCCCAAGTGGTCCTGCTTAGCTCCACCCCTGGTGGCCATCTTCAGATTTAAAAGCGCACGTAATGTGGCAGTAGAAAGCAATCAAGAGCAATAAAGGGGTAGGTGGGATGCTTGCATGTGAATCCATGAAAGATACCAATGCTGGAGAACATGAGTTACAGGCAAGTAACATATTCCTTCTCCAGCATTGGATCTTTCATGGATTCACATGCTCATAAATACAATTACATAGCAGTACATAACCACCGGAGGCGGTAAAGGTCTCAACAGAAGCAATGGAAACTCACCCCTCGAACACTCACCTCAAGCAAAAAGGTTGCGAAGCACTGCTTTGCTGACACAGGACTCCTCCCTCGGATCCCTGTCAACCCAGTAAAATTTCGTGAAGGTGTGGGTAGACCTCCACGTAGCAGCCCTGCAAATGTTGAGCAGGGGAACATGCGAGGAACTCATGGTGACAACAAGTAAGAGACACAAGTGATCACAGTTCAACAGTGTTTATTGAACAATTAATTTTGTATGCAGGTTGGAAAAACACCTAACCTAAACCTAAATCTAAGCTGGGAGCAAAAGTCAACCATCAAATGAAAGATCAGGCAGTCCTAGTGGCGTTGTGTCAAATAAAAGGGCCTATACTAAGAAACCGATTGCCAAATCTCACGGCTAATACAAAAAAGGGTGTGTGATAGTTCTCAAGAAAAGAAAGCCGTGTTCTCAAATAATATGTCAGGATGCAGTAGCCTGGGCCTCCCTTCCCCATGTTTTGTGCCTGGAGTAAGATGGGAGTTTGTAGCACAGTACAGTCTCCGACTTCTCCAGCATGAGATGACAGTTCCAAATGGCAGTTCTCAAGACCGTTGATGGCCAAGTCTAATTTCCTTTGAAAGTCTCTTGCCTTCAAGGACGTGTTCAAATAACAAAACAAATACACAGTCTCTTTTCCATGGGCTTTGGGTGACTTTCACCCCGGGCGTCCCCTCTTCTAGGTGCAAATCCCTCGAAAGTTATTTAGTGATATCAAGATTCCAGATAGCTGTTTTCTCGCTTTCAGAACTTGCTGGTTCCAAAATAAAGTTCCTTTAACAAATAAAAGTTTGTTTCAATGTTCACTGGGTGATGGCTTCACCCCTGGATCTCCCTCCGTCAGGCTGGGACCCTTACCAACTTTACATTTCCTGGCTTTCACACTAGATCTAAGTCTTCTGATTGTAAAGTTTTACTAGACCTCCTGTATGACCACTTTGACCTCTTTCGATGACTCTCCTACGTCCTTCAGGTACCCGCTCTGATTGGGATCGACCAGAGTCTCTTGAGTTAGCACCCACGTGGTGCTGGTTTTCTCTCTGTTGCTGGTCCCCTCTTAACACACTTTACGGTTAGTTACACAGTTCATTAACCTTGGTTCAAACTTGTGCTTCTTATTCAACACAGCCCAGTTCTTATCGGTTCTTCGCTCAACTGACTGATGAGCCGCTTGGCTTTCGGCTTCACTGGAGTCGAGGCCAGTCC
This sequence comes from Ambystoma mexicanum, assembly GCF_040938575.1. Classification (NCBI taxonomy): domain Eukaryota; kingdom Metazoa; phylum Chordata; class Amphibia; order Caudata; family Ambystomatidae; genus Ambystoma; species Ambystoma mexicanum. The sequence goes on along the minus strand of NC_090924.1, from coordinate 877,366,729 downwards.
CACGGTCGCAGGAGCTTCCCTCGCTCCTGCTTTTCGGCATAGGCTAGCCCTATGTACCGTTGACATCTGCTGCATGACACGAGCTATTGTCGCAGTCTTATGCTCTCCTCCAGGAAGGTTCACTGGGCTTGGAATGAAAAGGCCAAAGTCGCTTCTCTCCTCGCCACCCTCTCGATTCCTGCAGTCTTCCTCCTTCTCTTGAACTGCAGCGCCGGTTTAGCTGTCTCTTCATGCTGTATGCCGTCCTCACCTTGCTCATACTGTGCTCTCTTGCTCCAACGTTTATCCCTGTGGGGAAGGGCCGTCCGGTGTGTGTGTGAATCTGATCAATTGCCTGACCCTCGTGTTGGGATATGTCAGGTAAACGGCTCTAGTGTTAGTCCGATCTCTGGTATATCATTTGAAAACACTAGTTTTGAATGTCCTACATGGTAGGATGGGGAAAAGGTAGAGAAGGAAGGGGAATACCGGGTCTCACCTATCAGTGTCCCCACTCCCAGGAGAACCCCCATTCAGGTGATTCTCCCTCACTGCTCCCCACCAGGAACTGGATTCAATAACGATGGCCGTGTCCTGGCCACCTGGATGATAGATCCCCAAGGGACCAGCTATGGAGAAACCTTCAGGTTTCTCCCAAACATCAGACAGGAACGCCGTAGTAGAAGCCACGGCTCTGGTAGAATGTGCCCTTGGTCTACCTGGCAGTGGTCTACTGGCCAGCTGCTGACAATACAATCTGAAGCCAGATAGGCACCTGCGAATGGAAGCCTTCGACAGGGGCCTCCCTTGATCAGCAGGTCCAAATGTTATAAAAAGTTGCAAAGTTTTCGGAAAGTCTTTTGTGAGTGTGACATAACACTTTAAAGCACAGGCAATGGTCTGGCGATTGCAATGCCCTTTCAACTGGAGAGGTGGGAGAGCCAAAGAACATAGGAAGGACCAGTGGCTCGTTTAGGTGAAAAGTCGATGGAACTTTCGGTATAGAAGAGGGGTGAGTTTGTAGCACCACACTGGATTGATGGCAAGCGAAATACGGTGGCTTGAAGGAGAGCGGCTGCAACTCCCCCACACATATGGCAGATGTAATAGCCACCAGAAAAACATTCTTCCATGAGAGAAACTTTAAAGGGGCACGATGTACAGGCTCAAAAGGCGGTCCCAAGAGCTTGGAAAGAACCACATTGTGCTCTCACGCAGGGAATATCTGGAAGGGAAGGCTTGCCCGTTGAGAGTATAACGAGAGATAGCCGCGATATGGACTTTTATAGATGGGTGTGCCGGATTAGCCTTGATTTGAAGCAGGTGGGGCCCTTGTGAATGACACCATATAGTGAAACGTTTCCGCTTGTGCTTGTAGCAGGAGAGTGGTCAGAGCTCTAGCCTTTGCTAGGTTTTATCTGCAATCTAAAAGGCAAGGTGAGGTGCCCAAATTCTAGGGCTGCAGGAGCCAAGCCGTCATCTTCAGGGACGCTAGTTCGTGGTGCAGAACAGACCCTCTTTCGCTGGAGAGTACGTCCGGTAGAGGAGGCAGTCCAATGCAAGGTGCTACTGACAGATGTAGGAAGTTGGAATACCAAATTTGCCGTGGCCACGCCGGAGCAATGAGGTTCATCTTGCATCGACTCTGTTGAGTGTATTTATTACTCAAAGAAGACACGGGATCGGAGGAAATGTGTAGAGGAACAGGCCCTCACAGGGCAAGGAGAAAGCGTCCCCTAGACTCATCCCTTGAGGGTACCTGCTGGCAAATTGGTCGCACTAGGAGTAGGCCACTGTGGCAAACAAATCGATCTGTGGGTGACCTCACCTTGAGAAGAGACGCAGAACTTGATCTTGATGGAGTTCCCATTCATGGCAAGACCGCAGTTCACTGCTGAGCCCAAGAACAGGTCCTTCTGAAATGGTGGCACGCATGGACTTTTGAAAGTTTATGGAGAATCCTAGTGAAGCCAGGCATTGGATGGTTTGCTCACTGTTGCAGGCCTGGTGGGTGAGACTGGGCACATATTAGCCAGTCCAGATAAGAATAAAAGTAGATAACTGAGTGGCGCAAATGGGCAACTACTGGTGCTAGGCACCTGGTACCGACTTTAGTCCAAACGGCAGTGCCTTGTATTGGTAGTGCTTCCCCTGCACCACGAAGCAAAGGAAACGCCTGTGTTTCCGATGGATGGGTATGTGAAAGTTTGCATCCTCCAAATCCAGGGACAAGAGGTAATCTCCCTTTTCCAGCATGTGCTGAAGCATGACCATGCAGAACCTTTGCGATTTTACGAACGTATTGAGTTTCCCGAGGTCTAAGATGTGTCTCCACCCACTGGACTGTTTTCTCATCAGGAAGTATCGGAGTACACTCCGGAGCCCCTGAGGTGTGATGGAACGGCTTCTACTGCCCCTTTTTTTTAAAGCAGGGACTGAACCCCTTATAGGAGGAGTGGCAGATGATGTTCTTGCCTAAGAAGTGGAGCAATCGAGAGGCAGGTGTCCTGCAATTCCAGTGTGTGACCCTACTGGACAAAGTTGTGCACCCATTCGTCAGTGGTGATATTTTTCCATTGCTCTATAAACTAACTACGACAGCCGGCCTCCCAATCGGGTGCTGAAGTGGGGGCTTGTGACCTGATGCTGGTCAGGCTTGCTTTGCAGTTTCCGTGTGGGTGGAAGCACTGAGTCACCTCTGTATCTCTATACGCCTGTGCTCTGTACGTCTCTTGCAAGCAGATGCGGGATGGTTGACAATGGGCAGGCTAATACTCACGGGAGGTCCTGGAGAATCTGCACTTCCTGGATCAAAAGGACTGTCTTCTCTGTTACAGGGTACCCAGGGACAGAGCAACTGTGTCCATTTTGATGGCTAACAGTGTCTCATCAATAATCCCCCCCCCCCAAAAGAGGTCCACCCTATCAAAGTGCATGACAATAACCTTTGACTGTACCCCAGTGCGAAGGTTTGAGACTTTTAACCACCCCAGGCACCTTAGGACTGCTCAGTTTCACATCTGGCGGAAACCTGTGTCCGCAACGTCCAGAGTCACAGTGATGGCATGATCTGAGACTGCTTCCCCCCCTTGTGCAGCAAAGGTAGAGCTGCCTCCCTTTTTTGCTCAGGCAGGAAGTCTAAGATGGGACCCATCTTGTACCATAACTCCCTGAGAATGGCCATGGAATTGGCTGCCTTACTGGGGATTGCAGCTGTGGTAATTACTCGCTTACCAAAAGCCTCTAGCTGCTTGCCTTCTTTGTCCAGGGGCAGCAGGCAAGGAGAGGACAGATTGGTTGACTGTTTTCTTGCTGTAGTGGATACCACAGAGTCGGGGCCTGGCTGAGTGCGAAGCCATTTTGGAGCTGAATCTGGAAATTTATATTTTTTTTGTCTTGCCACTCTTTCTTTGGCGGTGCTGAGGAAGAATTCTTCATAGCCAGCAGCCCATCCTCCCACATGTCAACAAGCATTGGGACGGCAACTACAGAGTGGGAGTGCTTTGACATCACAGGAGTCATGATCGTAGACTATACAGTCGTAGACTGAGCCAGAGATTGGGACACCACCGATGGGGAGGAAGTCAAATCCTGTGGCTTATGCCTCATGGGATCTCAACCTCTTCGTAGAGGGAGTCCGATCGAAGAGTCTGCCGACTCTGGAATGAGGCAGAGCCAGAGGCCCTGGCACCCTCTTCCCGCCAAGCCACCAACCTTCTATGGCAATCTTTGAGTCTTCATGGAGAAGGCTTGGCAAATAGTGCAGTAGTCCACCTTGTGTGGGTGCAGGCAGTAGATGCATTGCTCTTGTCGATCAAAAAAAAGATTTTCTTGAGGCGACACTTAGAGCAGGGACTGAAAAGGCTTTTTTCTTCTGTATGGAGAAGGTCTGACAATCGAGAAAAAGGCCTCTCCGTTACCGATGAAGAGAAAAAAAGTTTGAAAATTCTCAAAAACAGACGAAAAAGCCATAATGTTGATGCGTGAAACAACGAGTGTTTGCACCACCCAGATTTACCTGGTAGCTGTGGCTGAGCAGTCAGACTTCTCTCAAGAACGGTAGGGCAGTATATAGAGTATGCACAATAGGGCTAAAAACACAGTAGAGCAAACAAACACTGACCAGAGCTTTGCATCAAAAGTATATAATTATTTATTTAAAACACTTTAGGCAATACACTAGCACTCTAAATCAAAAGCAATTTAAAACACAGTAAAGTATTCACACCTCCCTTGATAACTATTTAGACAAGTCAGAGTTACAACACCACGATTCGTTAAAATAGATGTGAGCGTGTAACCTAGATGGCACTCCAATAGTTAAGTTAAAGGGAGAGAAAAAGGCAGATCATAGAAATAAAACAGGTCCCAACACTTTTAGACGTTCAAAGCAAGGGATTAAAGGCAGTATACACTGTAGAGCCAAAGTTCATAGGCCGGCCCACTTTAAATGGGGCAAAGCGAAATGTGCCCAAGATCACACAGTTTAAAAATGCACTAAAAGTCTTTGCAGAATGTTCGAAAAAGAGGTTAGGGTGATTCAAGAAGTTAAAGTTAGAAGGTCTGAGGCCAACCCAGTTGAAAAGCCAAGGATTTAAGGGTCACCTTGGGCAAACCAAAGAAAGGGAGGCCAGGCAGAACACAGTACCTTAAAGAGAGTGGAAGCTCCAGCGGTGGCAGTTGTTCCTGCCAGTGGTTGCAGTTTGTTGTTTCGACCAGGGGAAGAGAGGATCTTGTCGAGGAGGAAACATGGAGTCTATGCACTGCACAGGGATGAAACCAGCCGCAGAGTTCGTCGGTTAAAAGGTGCGTTCCTTTTATTCGCTGTCAAAGTGGTGAAGCTTGGCTATCCGGCAGCGTGGGTGCTTGGCACGGGCGATTCGACCAAGAGACGTCTTTGGAAGGCGAAAGGGGCGAACTGGTTGGTCCCACCAGCTCAGAGGAAGAAGACTCGTCCAGCAGATGATCTTCTCTTGTCGTTGGGAAAGTGGTGAGTTTGTTGCAGCAGGGCTCTACGGTGGTGTCGTCGTTGCAGATGGCTCAGCTTCTTCCCTCTTCGGATTCTTAGGTCCTGTTGCGATTTCTGAAGTTCCAGTCCCAAAGGCACTGCTTTTATGCAGAAAAATTCAACAGCCTAGCTGTCACACACACATGCCAAGTGGTGAGCCGGGCGGCTCACCACCGGGCCAATCAGAATAGAGTGCGACTTGGGTTGCTAAGGCAACGCAGTCCAGGGTGCCAATTCCCCTCCCCACACATCCTGTGGGACCCAGAGTGGCACCATTTGGAGGGCTTCTGTGGAGAAGCCCGCCAAAAAGTGGAACAAAGGACTCGACCTTGGTTAGAGTTACAGAGGTGGACACGAATGCCATTTTAGAAAAGAGTTCTGGCAAAAAGACCCAACCGTTGATTTAATATTAAATAAACCGGCGGTATCTTTAACATTGCACCAAAAAGTGGTGCGTTTAAAATCAATGGGAAAATCCCATAGGAAATATTCTGGTGGAATATTTTGCGTGGTAACCACTGCCACCAGCCAGAAACTCGACAAGGGGGGACTGGACAATGCCCCCTTGGAAACAGACCCTGGGGCAATCGAATTAACCCCTTCCAGTACTTCTACAAAATGATGGTTTGTACTGGTTCTGTTCACAATTTTGAGCTAGTAAAGTCAATGGCGACTTTACATGCCCTGGGAGACAGTCAGTCCCAGGGTAAGGAGTCTATGTTTGGGAGTCACTATGACACCCCTGTGTTACTGCACTGAGGGTGCCGTGTAACACATGAAAAACAGAGGATACCCTATGGAGTAAAAGACCCCATAGCCCATAAGCACATATAAAGTCAAAGACATACCTCAAATCATGCCTAAGAGTGGGAGGAAAAGAGTCTCACTCTTAGCAGGAGAAAAAACAAACCCCACAAATCCAGCAAAGCTGCTGGGGGACTCACTAGGTTTGGGAAATTAGCCTTATGAGAGAATTCTCCTTAACAACGAGGACGACCAACACGTAAAGGTGCAGTAAAAATCTGAAGATTACCACCAGGAGTGGAGTTAAGGCAGACCACCGCCATTGGCAGGAGCAGTAAGTGACAATAGGCTATACAAGTACCAAGTAGTGTTTTTTTTTTTTTTTTTTTTAAGTTTAAAGCATAACTGCTTTAATATTACCAAGGATTCAGGGAATATTCATGAGCATGTGAATCTATGACAGATTCAATGCTGGCGAATATAAAGCAACATGAAAAGAGACAAAGGATTGAACAGGAATAGTCTGCAACATAGCTGCAGAAAGCGGTTAGTGGCGTGTTTAGGTGCATGTTACGGTTTGGAAAAAAACGTAAAATTCCATCATCTTTCAGGTATTCCGGTGTGGCTAGTCTGGCATGTGGGCATATCTATTAAATCGCTATACAAAAGTAGTATTTTTCAAATCTCTGAATATATTTTAATAGTCTTGTGTATCTTGTTCCACCTGAGAGGCAGTGTGTCTAATGTAAGGAAGGCATGGTATCAAAGTAGGACAGACAAGTGACCACAGTTCAAGGGTGTTTATTGAAGGTTATCAAGGGTGTGAAAAATGCCTATCTACCCAAATCAAAGAGGGGAGCAAGCTATGACTATCAAAAAATAATAATACAGTTCGAGTGGAGTCTTGTTAAATAAAAAGGGCCTATACTAAAAAACATATTGCCAATCATTACTGCTAAGTTACAAACAGCGTGGGTTAATATTCAAGAAAAAGAAAGAAGTGTTCACAAAATGATAAGTCAAGATTTTTAGGCCATTGGCCTACCAGCACCCCCACGGTTTTAGCACTGGACAAGGCGGTCGATGGGTGCATAGCACACTCTTGGGCTTCTTCTGCACGAGCATACAGTTCCTTTTACCAACATCAGGGCCTTCTGTGTCCAAGTCTCTTACGATCAAAGTCTCTTGATTGAGAGGGCCTGATGTAACAGAAACAACCAAAGTTATTTTCCAAATATTCAAGTCTGGCAATTCACTCTCCACCCCGGATCCCCCTCAGCCGGGCTCAGATCATTTTTTTATACAATTAGTCTCCCTCAGCCGGGCTCAGACCAATTTTAGTTTGCAGGCATCCCTCAGTCGGGTTCACATTTGCCACGGCAATATCTTTCTCGGGTGACTTACACTTCACTCCGGATCCCCCTGTTCCGGGCTCAGATCCACTTTTATACAATTAGTCTCCCTCAGCCGGGCTCAGACCAATTTCAGTTCGTAAGCTAAGACTTTCGATTGTGCACAGAATTTAGCTTGACCCCGCTGTAGGACCACTTCGATTTCACAGTTCAATAACTCTCACACGGTCAGTTGGATAACAAAGGGAGACCTTCGCGTGAGCACCCAGGTGGCGCCGGACCACTCTGCATCTGGTACACATTTCGGTTTCATAAAGTTCAATCACATACAAGTGATCTTTCTCCTACAATGTTGCCGCTTGCAACCTTGACCGTAACAGAGTTTGGTCTGCTATCGGACTCACTGGCTGTACTGAATTCAATGGCGCTTTGTTGTCAGAGCCAAAGACAGTACCATGGCGGCAATCGCTTCTCCTCACCTTGGCTATCAATGCGGGTGGGCCCCGTGTACCTTCTACACACACTGCACTGTTGTTCAGCTCTAATTCCCGGTCTTATGCATCTTTTCTTCGAGGCCACTTGAAAGTCGCGTTCCTTCTCCAAAAAGTCAATGGTAGATCCCTCCTCGCAGCCCTCTCTGGCCTTGCCGTCTTTCTCCTCGGTTTAAACTGCCAACTCGGAATTGCTGCTTGTTAAGACAGTTTTTCTGAAGTCCTAAGGTCTTAGTAAAACCATTCAACTGAGCCAGTACAAGACTCCACTTTTAGTATAAGGTTGTACCACCTGAGTTCATGGTAGCGTAGACAGAGCAGCCAGGCTTATCCTAGGAGAGAGAGAGGGCTGTAGAATCAGTACAATGAAATTGTAATACAAATGGTCCAAAGAAACACGGAAACACTATGTATTGTAAAAATAAATGATTTAAATACAAGTAGGCCCAGATAAATCCCGGGGGAAATAAGTACCATCACGTTATATATAACCACAATTATAGAAAAACACAACACTATGCTTGAAGGTACACAGACCAAAGCATATAACCTTATTTGGAACACCTAACAGGAGTTCTAGGGAAGTCAAAAACCAATAGTTACTTTTAGATCACTTTCAGTAATACAAGGGTAGTAGTCCCCTATCAGTTGTACCATGACGCTCAGCAAAAAAAAAAAATGATAAAAGAAAAATAAATAATCACACAGTAATATCAACTGGACAATATACTTTTCTGATCTAGTGAAACACTGGTTCTAGGAACAGTTTAAACCTATAACTCTGATTCAGGATAACAGTTATTCTTGGGGAGTTGGACCTTGGGGAGTAATATTCAATTACAGTTGCTTTTCAGTTCACAGACGAAGGGAAGCAATAAGTAATTTATTTTATTTTATTAATTTGTTACACGCCCAGACCCTCGGGTGTCACGGCGAGGTTACAAGACAGCTTAGAAATTAATAGTACATTGTTACATTGGTTACATTACAACATTATTGGAAAGTTGGTGCAAAGATACAGTTTACAAATATTCACAACAAAAAAATGCAGCGGTGCAGAGACCTTTCTTTAGGTGCTAATACTGGTTGAATAGCCAGGTTTTTAGCAGTTTCTTATAGGTCGTGAATGAGGATTCTTTTTTGATATGAATGGGTAGGGTGTTCCAGCGTTTGGGGGCTAGAGTGGGGAAGCTGCTACCCCCCCGCTCTAGTGTTTTTGAAGCGAGGGGGAGCCAGGAGGAGTTTGTCGTTAGATCTTAGTCATCTCCTGTCATCTTTAGGGTGAAGAGTATTGTTGAGATAGATAGGTCCTTTTTTGGTCAGGCATTTATGTGCGATACATAATGTTTTAAAGATGATTCTGGCTTTGATAAGGAGCCAATGGGCGTCCTTCCTAGTCTTGGAGATATGGTCTTATTTTCTTATGCCTAGAGCTGCCCTCAGGACTTTGTTTTGCAGTAGTTGCATTTTGGCTAGATTGGTATTAGATGTGCCTAGTAGTAATACATTGCAATAATCCAATTTCGATAGGACCAGAGCTCTGGCTAAGGTGAGGCAGTTTGCTGGGGTCAGAAATTGTCAGCTGAGAGCAATTAGTTTGGAGCTGTAAGCTGTGGAGGAGGCAAGCGTGTTAATCTGTTTAGTCATAGTCAGGCTGGCGTCGATGTACACGCCCAGTGTTTTGACTTGCTTCAGCACAGGGATATCGGTGCCATCGATGTTGATGGTTGAGTATTCTGGGTGAAGGGTTGCTATTTTGGCTGGAGATCCTACGATGAGGACTTCCGTCTTCTCGTCGTTAAGACAGAGGCTGTTTAGTGCCATCCAATTTTGTATGACGACGTATATTTTATTGATTGTTACGGTGTCCTGGTCATAGTTGCCTGTGAGAGGTATGAGGATCTGGGTGTAATCCGCAAAATTTGTGTATAGGACACCCATATCGTCTAGTGCTGAGAACAAGAGTTTGGTGTACACGTTGTACAGCGTAGGGGAGAGACAAGAGCCTTGGGGCACTCCTATGGGGACTGGGATGCGGTTGGCCGCTTCTTTGCCTATGGACACTCTGGAGGTGCGGTCGGTTAGGAAGGATTTCACCCATGCAGTGGCTTCACTGGAGAAGTTGAACTCTCGGGCAAGTGAGTTGCAAAGTTTGTCATGGTCCACCAGATCAAACGCAGCAGAGAGGTCCAACAGCAGGAGAATGCAGAGTTTCCCAGAATCTCTGATAGCATCCATCTGGATTTTGAGGTCCAAGAGAGCTGTTTCAGTGCTGTGATTAGGCCAACAACTCTTTTAAAAGTAAGTAAGTTTTAAACATGTATTCTGTTTTCTAGGCAAAAGGGCCAATTCTTTAAAAGTCTTTTCCTTATTCTTGGAGCATGAGTGTTCAGTGGTAGAAGGGGGGGCACTGCGTCTAGTGTCAAACAGGCAGTGTCAGGATAGGTTCTTAAGTAGCAAAAGTCATAGTTCCTAAGAAAGACTGCTCAAACAGGTGCGCATCTTGCTTCAGAGTTATTTGAGGGTCCAGGGGCTTCACAGAATACACCGCTGCAGGTTTCCAGCAGTGGGCCTTGGTGAACTGGATGGGAGGCCTCCCAATCACATTAAACACCCCAAACCTACACAGGAAACACAGGAGACTTAAGTTAAGTAAATGAGGTAAGTAAATACCCAAGCCAGCACAGTACCTCAGCACAGAAGATTTTGCAGCAGGACAACGTCAGGATCTGCAGCCAAAAACCTGGTCGGTGGATTCCTTGTCGTGGTGACTGAAAACAGGACCTTGGAAGGGACTTTGCATCATGGATCAACGGGGAAGGCTCTAGGCAAGGTTTTCCTCGCAGCTGGATGCAGCTCTGTGGATTTGGCACCTTTTCAGGAGCACAGAAGACAGAATATCGCTGGTCCGATTCTCGATGTTACAAAGATCCAGCACTCTGGCGAGAAAACTTTTCAGACTGGAATTGCGCCTCTGGCGATCCAGCAGGATGCCCACGAAGTTTCAGCGAGATTCTGAAGACGCAATGGCTTGAGGTCCCAGGGTATTGCAGCCCCGCAAGGTCGCAGCATGGCGTGGGGTGGCTCAAAATGCAGGTCTTCTTGCGGCTAGAGGGTCTCACCAGGCTCTGGGTCAGGGACCTCGTTTTCAGGGTCGGCAGGTCGATTGGAAGGAAGGGCTAGAGCAGGCACTCTGGAGCCTGGGCGTGGAGTCCACAGGACACCAGCGGTAGATAAAAAATCACACAAAGGAATTTCCCACCCTGGATGTCAGGGAAAGGAACAAGAAAGGAACACATAAATGGCAAAAAAACAAGACGGGGGCCATTTTGGTAAAATGAGCACCCTTGAGTATATGCGCCCAAGGAAGGACAGGTGTCTTTCTATAGGGAGCTGGAGGCTAAAATTCTCCCCTTTGTCGAGGACCAAGTGATCATTGGGGGAAGACTTCAATGGCGTCCCGGACCCCCTGATGGACAAATCTCACCCACCAGCTCCGGAGGACTTCAAAATAGCCATGAGGCTCCTTCACCTTTTCAGAGCACTGGGGGTAGTAGACTTTTGGAGGGTGTTGCATCAGGACGAGCATGACTTCTCTGTTTTCTCACATGTACATCAGACCTCGTCACAAATGCTTAAAATTGACAACCCCACAACTGCTCGCATTCGTTGATGAGGTGTCTATACAACCAATACTATTGTCAGAGCACGCCCCCTGTCATGCTGACCTCCCGGACCTATAACCCAGATCCCCTTCCCAGATCTCGCTGGAGCCAGTTCGATCCTATCCTGAATGACATGGCACTGAGGGATGCCATTGCAAAAGTGATCCAAACTTACTTCGAAGAGTACCCAGCAGAGCACACCTCATTAGCAAATACTTGGGATGCCATGAAAGCGGTGATCGGGGGGAAGTGATAGCCCACAGGAAGCGTAGACTAGAGGCTTGCAAGAGGCTAGAAAACGAGAAAGTAATAGCCAAAGGGAAACACAACAAGGGTTGGTCCCCAAGGACCCATCGCGCTCTGCAGAAACAGCTCAGAAGCCCACTATGCGGAGGAAACGGCCCATACTTTAGCCAGATCCAAGCAGAGGCATTACGCCAAAAGCAATAAAGCTAATAAGTTCTTGGTGGAAAAACTAGCCAAGATAAAGTGACGAAACACTATATCAGGCCTTTGAGATTCACAGTGGAAAACCCACTACACGAAAGAAGCCAAACTACAGCTGGCCATGGCCCTCCTCACAGATACGGTGACAGCGGCCCCTGCAATAGAAGAGAACAAGAGCAGTATATTAAAGAGGCCCATAAATGGAAAAGTCTGCGAACATTCTCCTACTGAAGCCCGGGAAAGATCCCAGAGAGTGCCCTTCATATAGGCCCATCGCTTTACTAAATATAGACACCAACATATACTCTATGTTTTAGCAAATCGTCTGGCAGCAATCCCCCACAAAATAATTAACCCGGACCAAACCGGTTTCATACTAGGCAGATCAACGGGGGATAAGGAACAAGTTACTTACCTGTAACTGTTGTTCTCCAGCATGGGTCTGGCATGGATTCACATGCTCATGAATATTCCCCGTCGTCAGGCTGGGAATCCTCGGTAAAGAAAAAACCAGTATCAGTTTCGTTTCTGATCTGTCTTTCGTAGTAATAACCAATCACTGGTCTCTGCGTCATACTGACCACAGCCAATGACTGCCCTCTACCTAAGCACCGCCTCTGGCAGCCATCTTCAGATTTGGAAGCACGTGAAGTGGCAGTATGACCAAGTGAAGAGCCGCAGAGGGGTAGGCGGGAGGGTTCGCATGTGAATCCATGCCAGACCCATGCTGGAGAACAACAGTTACAGGTAAGTAACTTGTTCCTTCTCCAGCATGGGGTCTGGCATAGATTCACATGCTCATGAATAAAGAATACATAGCAGTACACACATGCACAACCACGGGAGGTGGCAAAGGCTCAACATTAAGCATCACATCAACTCAACATTAAGCATCTTACCTCCTCACCAGGCTCACCTCAGGCGAACAGGTTGCGCAGCACTGCTTGGCCGACCCTGGACTCCTCCCTGGAATCCCGGTCGACGCAGTAGAATTTCGTGAAGATGTGCGTCGACCTCCACGTAGCAGCCCTGCATATGTCCAGCAGGGGCACACCAGATAGGAACGCCGTGGTAGCTGCGATCGCTCTGGTGGAATGGGCTCTCGGACGGCCAGGCAGCGGTCGGTTTGCCAACCGGTGACAGTACATGATACAGCCGGAGAGCCATCTGGAGATGGAAGCCTTCGAGAGAGCCTTCCCCTGATTGACAGGTCCAAAGTTCACAAAGAGTTGTGACGTCTTCCGAAAACCTTTCGTGCGGTCCATGTAGAACTTCAGCGCTCTAGCTACATCCAGCGAGTGCAAAGTCCTCTCAGCCGGCGACGAAGGCGACGGGAAGAACACAGGTAACACCAAGGGTTCGTTGAGATGGAAGTCCGACGGTACCTTGGGCATGAAGGAGGGGTGCGTCCTGAGCACTACCCTCGTGTCGTGGAAAGTCAAGTACGGGGCCTTGCAGGAAAGGGCCTGGATCTCTCCCACTCGTCGTGCGGAGGTGATGGCCACGAGAAAAGCTGTTTTCCACAATAGAAACTTCAACGGGGCCGAGTGCAGAGGCTCGAACGGAGGTCCCATGAGCTTGGTCAGCACCACGTTGAGCTCCCACGCCGGGGCCGGAGCCTTCACCGGCGGGAACGATCTGAACAGTCCCTTCATGAACTCTTTCACCAGACGATGAGACCACAAGGACGTCCGGCCCGTGGTTCTGGTGTATCGGGAGATCGCAGCAAGATGAATCTTGATGGACGCGTGTGCCAGACCAGCTTTGGCCAGTGTCAGCAGGTACGGCAGCACTTGGGGAGCCGTAATCCGTAGAGGGTTAATCTTCTGTGCGTGGCACCAGACAGAGAACCTCTTCCATTTGTGTCCGTAGCATTTAAGAGTCGAGGACGCCCTGGCCTTTGCAAGAACCTCTCTGCAATCGGCCGGTATGTCGTATCCTCCAAACTCTAGTGCTGCAGGAGCCAGGCCTGCAAGTTCAGCGACTTCGGGTCGTGGTGGAGGATGGCGCCTCCTTCCCTGGAGAGTAGATCCGCGTCCGCCGGCAGCTTGATTGGCAGGGACGCCGACAAGTCCAGAAGGTCCGGGAACCATATCTGCCTCGGCCACGCAGGTGCGACGAGGATCATCCTGCACCGTGACCTCTTGAGCTGGTTGACGAGCCGGATTAGCAGAGGCAAGGGAGGGAACGCGTAGAGGAACAGGCCCTCCCAGGGGAACGAGAAAGCATCGCCCATGCTCCTCGTCTGGGGAAATCTGCTGGCGAACCTCCGGCACTTGGTGTTCGTCGCCGTCGCGAACAGGTCGATCTGGGGTGTGCCCCACCGTCGGAAGAGGCGATCCACCAGATTCTGCCGTAGTTCCCACTCGTGGCACGAGCGCAGCTCCCTGCTGAGTGAGTCGGCGATGGTGTTTTTTATCCCTGCCAGATGAAACGGCACCAGAAGAATCCCTTGGGCGACGGCCCAATGCCACAGGTCCTGCGCCTCCTTGGACAGCGCTGGGGACCTGGTTCCGCCCTGTTTCCTGATGTAAAACATGGTGGTGGTGTTGTCGGTGAAGATCCTCACCACCTTGCCCTTGAGGGACGGAAGGAAGGACCTGAGGGCCCAAAACACTGCACGGAGCTCCAGGACGTTGATATGCAGGGACTTCTCCGTCGGGAGCCAGAGTCCCCTTGCGTGCAGATTTTCGGTGTGCGCTCCCCACCCTTCTAGGGAGGCATCCGTGGTCACAGTCACCTGGTGGGCTGGGGTCTGGAAGTCCATGCCCGCCGTCAGATGCGCGCGGGTGCCCCACCACCGTATCGCTCGTCGGAAACTCTCGTCGAGCTTGATCCTTTCCTCGAAGCTGCCCGTCGTCTGGATCCAGCGCGCATCCAGGAACTCTTGCAACGGGCGCATCCGGAGCCTGCACATGGGAATGAGGTAGATGCAGGAAGACATCATCCCGAGGAGGGACTTGATGGACCTCACCTTGGCCGCGTCGGCCACCAACATCCGTTGCACCTTGCCCAAGATGGTACTGGTCCTCTCCTCCGACGGGGAGGCCAGAAGGGAACACTGTGTCGAGCCTCGCTCCCAGAAACAGTGCGACTTGCGCGGGCACCAGGTGGGATTTGGCGTAGTTCACGGAGAATCCCAGGTCCGTGAGGAGTTGGACGGTCCTTGCCGTGTGGACCACGGCGAGCTCCCTCGTCTTGGCGCGGATGAGCCAGTCGTCCAGGTAGGGGTAGACGTGAATCCCCTCGCGGCGCAGCTGCGCCGCCACCGGTGCGAGGCACTTGGTGAAAACCCTGGGTGCCGACCGTAGTCCGAAGGGAAGGGCTTTGAACTGGTAATGACGCCCTTGGACCACGAATCTGAGGAATTTTCGGTGCCCCTTTAGGATGGGAATGTGGAAGTAGGCATCCTCCAAATCCAACGACGATAGGAAGTCTCCTTCCTCCAGCTGACCCAGGACGTGCTGGAGGGTGACCATCCGGAACTTCTGCGCCTTGATGAACTTGTTCAGGCGTCGCAGGTCCAGGATGGGGCGCCATCCTCCCGTCTTCTTCTTCACGAGGAAGTAACGCGAGTAGACTCCGGAGCCCCGAAGCCTCTTTGGGACGAGTTCGATGGCGCCCTTTCTGAGCATCGCCTTTACCTCCAGGAGAAGTTGAGGGACGTGAAGTTCTTTCCTGGCCACGGGGGGGACGCGCGGGCACCTTCTTTGAAACTCGAGCGCGTGGCCCCGGGCCAGGGCGTCCAGCACCCAACGGTCGGTGGAGATGGACTCCCACACGCTGACGAAGCCCGCCAGCCGGCCTCCCACCGGGGTGCTTCGGTGGGGGCCCGACCCCACGGCCGGTTCAATCCTGCTTGGACGCGGCCTTGCCGCCTTGGCCTCCTTGGCGACGACGGCGGGGTCCGCCGGACTTGCCTCGTCCTCTGTAGGCCTCTTGCGACGACGAGCGGGCCGCTTGACGGTAGGAAGCGAAACCGCCGCCGGAACCTTTGGAGGCGCCCTTGCCTCCGCCGCTCCGAAAGGGCGTCCGCCGTTGCTGCAGTACTCCAAGGGCCCGGGCCGTCTCAGTATCCGCCTTGATGGCCTGAAGGGAATCGTCCACTGTCTTCCCAAACAGGTTGTTCCCGTCGAAGGGCATGTCCAGGACCCTGGTCTGGACGTCCTGCCGAAAGTCCGTAGCCTTGAGCCATCCACGACGTCGAAGGCAAACGCCGTTGCCCATCTGGCGGAACCCAGTGTCGGCGATGTCCGTCGCCACGGTGATGGCGTGGTCCGAGGCCACCTCACCTTCCTGCAGGATCTCAAGGGCCTCCGCCCTCTTGTCGTCCGGCAGAAAATCCAGCAGGGGAGCTATCTTGTACCAGAGTTCCCTGTCGTAGCGGGCCACGATAGCCAAGGCGTTGGCCGCTTTAATCGTCGTCGCCGCCGACGAGATGACTCTACGTCCCATGGCATCCAATTTCTTTCCCTCGCCGTCCGGCGGGGAAGTCGACGTGGAGGCCGCCCCCCCCCCCGCTTTCTTCCTGGCTGCCGCGGAGACGACGGAGTCCGGGGTAGGCTGCGCCCGGAGGCATAGGGGGGCCGAGTCCGGGACCCGGTACTTTTTCTCGTACCGGTCTCTTTTCGCTGGTGTCGTGGAAGGGTTCTTGAGGAGGGAAAGGCCCTCATCCCAAATGTCGTCCAACAGGGGCACTGCGAGGACCGTCTTCCTCTTGGCCTCGCGCCGTTGGTAAAGGAAGCCTTCCTTTTTCTTCTCCTCAGGGCAGAGTTGGAAAAGCTCGGATGCCCTGGCGATCATTGAGTGGAACGATCCAATCTCGTCGGGCGGAGAAGCCCTGGTGGGAGGCGACGACGGAAAATCCTCGTCGTATGCCTCGTCGTCCGTACCCGTCGCTGCCGTGTCAGTCCCCGTATCATCCCCTCGGGTGGACGGGGAGGAGGGCTGGACGGGGCGCGACGGTTGAAAAGGAGGCGGTGGATGGATCCTTCTTTTCTTGGTAGGGGGAACACCAGAAGGTCCCGGTTCTGGATCCCCCGACGGGAGAGGTTCCTCCGTCGGTAACGGTAGTCTCGTCCTTATCTCGGAGCATAAGGACTGTATAGCCAACAAAATGGCCGCTGAGTTGTCTTGCGGCGCTGGCAGAGGGGAATCCGACGGGCGAGCAGGGGCCCCGTCGGTATCCTCGACGATGTCGTCGTCGTCACCTGCGTCGGGGCCCATTCCGATGGGCTGGTCTTGTTCCACGCCTAGGCCGTGGCTTAAGACCTCGATCAGCTCCTCTTCTGAGGTTGAGGCCGAATCTACGACGACGCCCTGCCCCCCCTTCTTCTTCCCCACGGAGGGTTTCACGGGGGTCCTATCGATGGGCACGAAAGAAGACTCCCTCCGAGGAGGCAGGGAGATTCTGGGCCCTGAGGCCGCCACCACTGGTGCAGCCTCCACAGGCTGGGCCAGGGCCGCCGCGACCGTTTCGATAGAGGGCTTGGTCGAATGGATCAAGGCCTTCACCACCTTAGGTGCGCTCACCGCCTTATCCTTGAGGGAGGGGGCACTGCCACGCTCCTCCTCTGCCTTAGAGCTCGACCGGGGCCTCTCCAGGAGCTTCGCCGGGTGCTCGGCCTTCCTCTTACCCGACCCAGAGCGTTGGCTCGTGGTTGATGGTGCCGGGGAGGGTGCGCCCTGCCTGGCGCCCGTAGAGCCCGACCGTTCGGCGCTCCCGGTGCCAGCGGACTCGCGGTGCTTGGCCTTATGTTGGGCCCCCGTCGCCGGGGCGCCCTCAAAGGTCTTAGAAGACCGCTCAGATTTCTTCTTCTTCTCGCCAGACGGGCTCTTACCCTCCAGCCAGCTGGCGAGACGTTGATGGCGGTCCTTCATGGTCCGTTCCGACATGTTGCCGCAAAACGCACAGTCCTTCTCCACGTGCGTCTTGTCCCCATGAAGGCAGTAAAGGCAGAAAGAGTGTTCGTCCTCCTTGAAGACGTTCTGCAGCTGGCATCCAGGGCAGGCCCTGAACAGCTTTCCGGGCGTCGAGCTTCCCTTCTCCTGGGCCATCTCCGAGACCGGGCCTGAGAAGCTTCTGGAGTCCTCCGAAGTGTAGCTCGACGAAATCTTCACCCTTGAGGGGCACAGATGAATCCGACACGGGTCCCCGTTGATCGGATGTAGGATCGGTGGAGCTTGAGGCTCTTTTGACCGAAAGAATCGAAGTTTTTGTGAAAAAGCGCGAAAAAATAGCACTAACGCTCGAGAGCAATAGCACGAGGATCCCAACACATGAACGTGCGGTAAAAATCTGAAGATGGCTGCCAGAGGCGGTGCTTAGGTAGAGGGCAGTCATTGGCTGTGGTCAGTATGACGCAGAGACCAGTGATTGGTTATTACTACGAAAGACAGATCAGAAACGAAACTGATACTGGTTTTTTCTTTACCGAGGATTCCCAGCCTGACGACGGGGAATATTCATGAGCATGTGAATCCATGCCAGACCCCATGCTGGAGAATATCCGGCAAGCACTAAACTTGGTGGACATTGCATCCACTGACCACCATAAAATGGCACTAGTGACCCTGGACGCGTCCAAGGGTCTTCGACCAAGTAGACTGGTCCTTCATGCAACCTACCCTCTAAGCCTTTCAATTCGGCCCACTTTTCCGTAAAATGGTCCTGGCCAACTATCACTCAGCGAAAACATCGCTGCGGATTAACCAAAGGCTAACGACTCCAATAGCACTAACCTTTGAGACTAGACAGGGGTGCACAATCTCCCCCGTTTGCCTTAATAATGGACCCAGTGGGCCAGCGGATTCGCAAGGACTCCGAAATCCAGGGGTTACAAATAGGCTCCACACAACATAAAATGTCACTATACTGATGACGTCTTGTTATCCATAACAAATATCTAGCCCTCTCTGACGCACTCCCTCCAGGCACTGCACAGGTACGGAAGGGTCACGGGGTTCATTATCAATTACTTGAAATCCTTGGTCCTGGGGGTGGGTTTGAACTTCGAGGAAATGGGAGTCCTCCAACCGCTCTTCCCCATACAATGGAACAGGAATTCTATGAGCTATGTGGGAGTACAGGTCCCAGCCTGACCAGGAGATACATACTCAGCAAATCCCTCTTGGGGCGAATTACAGCCTGCAAAATGAACCTGCTCTCACGATTTCTTTATTACTGCTCCACGGTGCCTGTCCCAACCCCATTCCCTCCTCTTCTACACTTAAACGGAAAATGCTCTGATTTATATGAAGGGGGGAAAGCCAGGATCCCTAAAAAAGTGATGGGCAGTGCTCGCTTGGGAGGTTATGGGGTCCTGGACTTGCGCAAATATCAGGTGGCCATGCAACTGGCACGTTTCCAGGCCTGGCTCCCCGCATCAGAGCCATCGAGATGGGTGGAGATTGAACAGTTAAGACTGCCTCTTTCCCTCTGCTCTCCTCCCTACATTTCTCCCCCGCTGTGGAGGAACTGGCCGGGCATCCTCTCCTCTACAAAAGGTACACTGCAAGCATGGGATCAGGCGTTGAAATCTAAAAAGGTATCCCAAATGGACTTGCCCCAAACACGTCGATTTGGCAGAATCTGTCCTTTACCCCGGGAACCCACCTCGCAAACTTCAGGAACTGGGCAAGAGGGGCACTGAAAACCTTAGCAAATCTGTTCAGAAATGGCCAACCACGTAAAGTTTGAAAGTTGCAAAACAACCTTCCATCTTGCAGAAATGGACAGATTCTCCTACTCCCAGCTGCGTCACTGGTGTACTCGCCCAATGGTCAGACTATGGGCCACGCATGCTCTAAGCCCTATTGAACTCACCATGCAGGGGACTCCATCAAGTGGTATGACATCCAACCTGTATAAACTGCTGCCGGAGGACATGCTGACCCTTGGGCCCACATACATGGCACAATGGGAAACTAATCTGGGACACCCGATTGAGGACCACACCTGGGTGGACATCTGGACAAGAGGCTCCTCGCTGTGCGTCACAAATAGAGAATGTGCCATTAAGCTGCTCCTCCGCTGGTACTATCCAGCGGTGCAGCTCCAGCACATCCAGAAGACACTGGACCCACAATGTTGGCGCAAATGCGGGCAGCGGGGCACCTACCCGCACATGTGGTGGGACTGCCATGTTGTTCAATCCTTCTGGGACCAGTGTCTGCTCCACCATCGAGACCATCACCCAGATATCGATTCCAAAAGCTTCTGGGATCCCCAGTTCAGGGGACATATCGAAGGAAGGGGGTGACGGCCAAACTTATACGCAGCTGCTCCTGGCAGGAAGAATCACAATTGCCTGCACTTGGAAGTCCCCAGAAGGCACATTGTTAACTCTTTTGGTGGATCAAGATATGGGACATCCTGGTGGCAGAGAAGGCTGCTAGGGAGGGCCTCTTTCACAGGTTCACAAATGTGTGGGTCCTGGTTCTAGAATACGACCAGGATTTCCCAGCACAAACACACAAGCCCCACTTGTCTCGGCTGATCCTGCAGGACAATACAGATCAAGGGACGGCTGGAGACCCAGCAGTAAGATAAAGGAGGGCAAGTGGGTCGGAAAGGAAGGTAAACATACAAAGGTGGGGGTGAGAAAGAGGACTCTCAGCTGCTGTTCCATCCAAGCATGACATTTCATTGTACTTTGCATTGTCTTTCTCATGTATGCAACCGTAGTAAAAGAAAAGTGTTAAGAAAATGGGCTGTGCACACAGACCGTGGTAAAGGTGCACCAAATTAAAAAAAAAAAGGTATCACCGTCACCAGCCATTAAAGTTAAGTTTGTTACATTTAAAATGAGAAAGGGGATACTCACCATCTTCCCACCACTCCACATAAGGTGGGGGGTGCTGGTCTCACTTAATAAAAAAAGTAAAAGGGATCCAAAGATCCTTTCTACCCTTGGGAACTGTGGTTCACACAAGGTTAGCCAGAGAAAGTTAAAAGGGGAGCCCCTAGGGCAATCCATCAACAATAGGATCTTATTGTCAAAGAGGATAACATTTAAAAGACACCATGGAAAGTCTTAAAAATGACACCCATAAAAAGAATCAAAGTTTTATCATTACTATGAAAATCTTACCCAACACTGCTTCCTCATGCGTTTTGCCTTGCTCAGAGTATGCTTTCGTGCTCCAGCTTTTATCCGTGTAAGGAAGTGTGATGGAAGTCCGGTGTATGTAATTATCAGTAATTGCTGGACTCTGCCTGACTCTTGTGTTGGGGCATGTCAGGTATACGGCTCTGGTGGTTAGTCCGTTGTCGCTCACAAACTGAGAAAATGTTTGTGTTGGGAAAAGTGGGCGCTGAGCTTCTAGGTAGACTACCTGGCAGGATGGGGAAAAGGTGTTACAGGGAAGGGAATACCATATCTCGCCCTTCGGTATCCCACTCCCTGAAGACCCCTTCGGGGGAGTTCGATTGATTCACATGCAACTTCAAGATGAATTTAGGCGCAAAACGTGGGTGTGCGCGCGCAAAGCCACCTTGACCTTGTGTACAGTCCCAAATGGGCACTGAATTGAAAGGGCCTGCAGTTCACTAACTCTCCTTATCGAAGTCATGGCCACTAAGAATGCCCTCTAATAGGTGAGGGCCTTGTTTGAAATGAGGACCCATTAACCTTGCAAGGACAACATTCATGTCCCATCCGGGAGTTGGATTAGAAATATGGTGGAAGATTCCCGTTAAGGCTTTCACGGAAGGGGTAGAAAGACTTCACCCCCCCCTGAGATCTTGCTCTGGGATGTGGTTTACACCGACAGAGCAGCCAGGTGGATATTTAGGGAATTGAAAACGAGTCCAGAGTCTAGCAGATGTGTTAGAAAAAGGACAATCTCTTAGGGGAACAGTCAATGGGATTGAATTTATTAAAATTGCACCAGACAACAAGGCGTTTCCACTTATTGGAGTAACAATGTCTGGTGTTGGGTTTCTGTGCTTCCCCAAGTATGTCCATAGACCTCTGAGGGAGTAGGAGGTGCCCAAACTCTGACTTCAGAAGCCAAACTGCTAAATTGAGTGTTTGGGGGCACAGATGTAGTGTTTCTCCTTGGTTCTGCGACAGCATGTTGTACAGGCATGGCAGTTTTCTGGGAGGGTAGACTGACATTATCATAAGATGGGTGACCATGGCTGTCGGGCCCACCTTGCTGCCACCAGGATCATCACGACTGGTTCCCGGTGCATCTTGTGCACTATTCTGTTGTGAACGGGAATCGGCAGGGGGAGGGGTAGTGGGGGGAAACGAGCATAGGTAAATCTTCCGAACCAGGTTATCCAGAGACCGTTCCCTTTGGAGTGTTTCTGTGGATACCTGGAGGCATTATCTGGGCATTGGGCATTATCCAGAGTCGTGAACAAGTCGATGTCTGGAAAACCCCACTCTGCAAAGATGTTGAGTAGAATGTGCTTTTGCAAGGCTTCAGCGCCTTATAATAAAACAAATTTAAAAAGTGCCACTCGTGCTCTATGGGTAGGGGCAAGTCGCTGCCGAGCACGTCTGCCAGAAGATTGTGTTCCCCCGGAACATGTTGTGAGAGGAGGAACATGTCGTGTTTGAGTGCCCACTTCCAAATGTTCTGGGGCAGTTTGGATAGCCCTGGAGAGTGCCCCACTGTGTGTTCAGGTAGTACATGGCCATGATACTGTCTGTAAGGAGAACGACGGTCTTCCCCTGTAGATGCGCTTGGAAGGATTAAAGGGTTTTGAACACTTCAAGCAGTTCCAACAAGTTGATGTGATTGGATGCTACTGATGGGGACCACAGGCCGTGAACTGTCTGTTGAAGGTGGTGAGCTCCCCACTCAGAGAGGAGTCCGTGGTGAGAGTTGCCTCTACTGAGCGGGTGGGAAAGGTTTTCCCCTGCAGAGGGTTTTCCACCACTGCAGAGAGAACAAGGGCTGTCGAGACAACCATTAGATCTTCCCACTGGCCCAACACTGATTGGTTCAAGATCCACGCCAGCATGGGGCGCATGCGCAGACGAGCGTGAGGACCTACGAAGACGCCCAGGAAGCCATCATCCCCAGCAGCCGCATGGCCTTGCAAATGGTTACCCAGTGACTGGCTACATAATGAGGGATCTGAAACAGCATGCTTCGAACCCTCTCGTTGGAGGGCGAAGATGAGCCAGTCATCTGTCCGAATCAGGGCTGCCAGAAATGTTGTGGTTGGAAACATTTGTTCACAGGACACCGATCTAAAACACGGCGCATGGTTAGATCCTTTTGGGATACAAGGAAGTAAATTGAATAAATACCCTTGTTTACCTGGAGAACAGGGATGACATTGATGGTGTCCTTTTCTAGCAGGACCTGGACCTTGTCAAACAGGATGTGCAGATGTCCTGGTGGCAGTTGTCAGCTTCTGGGTGGATGGTAGCCGGGTGGCTGGAGGAACCTGACAGTACCCGTGGGCGACTGTCTTGAGTACCCACTGATCTGATGTGATCGCCCTCCCACGTGTGGTTAAAAAATGTTAAATGTCGCCTGACTGGGGAAGTATCGGAGGGCACACGTATTGCCAAGTCACTTGGAGGCGTAGGCTGGAGAGCCTCTGGAGAGTTTCTACCTCTGCCTTTCCCCTGTCGAAAACATCTTTGTTGAGAAGATTAAAAACCACTGGGCGAGCCCTGCACAGAGGCCAGTTGGATCCCCCGAACTGTACTTTCCATGAGGAGAGCAGGAGGAGAAGGACTGCCCTCGAAAGGGCCGGCGGGTGTTGAAACTGCCTCGCTGGATGAAGTGCTTGGCCGAGATCTTGTTCAGTGATTTCAGGGTCTTGTGCTCCTTCTTGGTGGTCTTCAGAGCTTCATAAACAGTTTTCCCGAAAAGGTTGGCTTCCTCCACCGGTTTATTAATCTAGGAGGCTTGGGATTCCAGTTTAAAACCTGAATTCTTCAGCCATGCATGGCTCTTGATAAGGGTCCTCTGTGCAAGTACACGTCCCGCAGTTTCGGCAGAGTCCAAGGTGTTTTTTAGGATATTCTGGGGGACTTGCCGCCCCTCTGACACCACAGCCAAAAGGCAGGTGCAAGTGTGTTACGGGACCTCCTGGAGGCCGTCCTGGACAAGGTACCACTGAACATCACTATAGCTTGTGAGGAGCATGGAGTTGTTAGCAATTCTGGTGGCAAATGCAACAGAGGCGGTGACAAGTTTGGCAAAGGCGTACAGTTTCTTGCAGTCCCAGTCAGGAGGGTATTACAACGAGGACAGTGGTACCCCTTCCGCCCTCTTGCATGTAGTAGTGACGACCAGGGAGCCATGGATGGTGTGGCCCCTGATATACAGAGGGTCGGAAGGGGCCAGGCACTTCTTCACTGAGTTTAGCAAAGTAATGGCTTCGCTGACTGACTTCTTCTTAAGGATACTTTCCACAAAGTCTGAATCAGGGACGGCTTCATGTGTGGTAATCTGGAAGTGATCCGCGGCTCTTTTCAGAAGGATATATATATATATATATATATATATATATATATATATATATATATATATATATATATATATATATATATATATATATATATATATATATATATATAGACAGGAAGAGCATCCCGGAAAATGTTCCCAGGATCAGGGTCATGTGGCGGGGTAGACTGCCATGTGCCATGGATATCGACAGGGTTTCAATCTTGGCTATCCTGGCCAGAGTCATGGATGTAGAAAATGTCCTGGTTCGGAAATTCACCTAGGGGTGCTGATGGGATCCCTCCGGGGAAGAGAAATTAGCACCTGGGGAGTGGAGCCTTTGTGATTTAGGAGGGCCGGACCCCTATGTCTCTTCAAGATATCATCAAATTAATGAACTTGGTCATCTTGTCCATGCAAGCCTCAAATCTGCCCCTGGTGCAGGGCTCTAGAAAGTGGAGAAGAGGCTGGAGAATAGTCCTCAGGTAAAGAGGAGGACTTCTTGGGGTCCAAAACTTGTGAAATAGCCTTGGAAAGCTTCTCCCGGGAGTTAGGGAGAGTTTGATGAGTGGGCCCGTCTCTGCACATATTTCAATGCTTCTGCGTCCTACGATCCTACTGTGTTTTTCGGCGCTACCACGCCTTTCGACGTTACTGCATTGGAAGAGAGATTTAGAGGAAACACCCGCTACAGAGGAATATGTTGCGCCATGCCTAGACCGCGAAGGTGGTTGCGCAGAGGGCGCCAAACCGTGAGGTTCCGAAGGTCACGTCAAAGAATGATGGGCCTGAGGGCGTGGAAGCCTTTGATGAATCCGCTGGGGAAAGTTTGGGGGTTGTGTGTTTTGGAGCAGGTGGTGCATGAGTGCCCTTGTCGCCGGGATGCGACTTCCCCATAGCACCGCCGGCGGCATGTTTGTCGGGGCGAGGGACAGACATGTGGGCGCGCAAGAGCTCCACAGAAAGGTCAACGGCCTCCGAACCGGTCACCCTGAGTTACCTGGGGGAACCCAGACGTGGGCTCCCTGCTCACTGTGCTCAGAGAGGCACAGCTCCACCTCACTGATGATGCCCAACAAGGCTGAAACACGTGTATGGGGTTGCTGCTGGTACTTCTTCAGAAGGGAATTGCCATAGCATTTTGGTGCTGGACTGCAATGCAAATGGATATTTCCCATCTGTTAAAGGTATTTGAATTTGCAGCCATTGCTTTTTGCTCAAAGTGGGAAAAAAAAACCAAAGAACAGGTTATCATGCCAGGTTCTTTCTGGAGAGGGGCGCCAGCTACCTTTTTTGAAAAATGTATTATTGTAGTGGTCTGTTAGCTGGTCTATCTAAGTTTGATATGGGCCAGCTTCAAGTTATACAAAATATTCCTACTAAAACCATTATGGATCTTAAAAGGAGAGATCATGCCTCAGAGGCAAGAAGGAGCCTGTATTGGCTCCCTATGGAAGCCAGAAGGATTTTTGCCTTCTCCCGATGCAGCTTAAGTGTCTGGCAGGTTCATCACCACTGTATTTGAGTGAAGTGCTGGAATTAAAATCAAATGCAGATAATCGCAGATCAGGCAATACTAATCAATTAAGAATCCCAGCCTTTAGGATGTCCCAAGTAAATAAATTGGCATTCTTTGCAGCAGCACCTATTGACTGGAACGCAATTCCTCCAGATATTAGGGAAGCAAGATCGACTGCCTTGTTTAGGAAGAGGCTCAAGACTTTCCCCATTTAGATAAGCATGACTTTGGTACAGCCCTATGACCTCTGTTTCTATAAAGGCCTGGCCTTCCCAGGACTCGGCTGTGTCCCGATACATTTTTGTATGTATGTCTTGTTGGGCGCCCTTAAGCCTCCGGGTCAATGGTTTGCGATATAAATATAATAAAGTAAAGAGGGAGGCGAGCAGGAGAGGGGGAAAGCTGGCCAGCGTGCTTCTCTTATTGTCAAGTGATATGTTAGCTTCCACTGCAAATTGTCACAGTTGTGCTATGATGGACGCAATTAGCTTTTCTACACACGGCTGGGCTGAAGGTGTGCAGCATCTTTGATTAGGCTCAACTCACTAAAAGATTGGAATTCTGAGAGCACTGTGGACAATGATTAACACATTCCTTCCCTACTTAACTTTCTTCATGATGGATACAGTCCTTCTCCCACACACTCCATATGGATCTGGAGTGAATTTTCGAGAGCAACCAGTATGACTCCTATCTGGCTTTGCAAGGACATCATGGGGTGACACATATGCTGGATGTGATCCAGGTAGTATATAGGTCCAGACGTGCCCATGTACCGAACCAACAAAAGAAATAATAATAAAGTCCCGTAACCCACCTCCCCCTAGTACAATGCAACGTATATTCCCCACTCCATACATTCAGACAACTTCAGCACCTCCCTTCAACAGTACCCAGTCTCTGCTTCCGCAATAATCAGAACTGCAACCAGCACATATTGAACACAAGCGTTGCCAATTATATCTTTAACAACCTCTACAGTTCCCTTTACAAGCCCATACTTGGGGCCGTCCGATCCTCGAACTCTGGAGCAAACTTTTGCGCCAGGGAGATGAGATTATTTGAATGGATCCCAAATATCTTTGGGCCGAGCCCAGGCGTGCACCATAGTCCCATATTCCATCTCCATGTCATTGCAGTAGAGAAAGTCCTCTTTCCACCACATCAGTTTAAGTAGCTTTCTACTACCCCATAACATTGCCAACCTCCATTTTGCCAGTAATAAGAGCAGCCCAGCCAGCCTCCAGACATGGGCAGCAATTTTTCCAGTGTATCCCACCAAAGCCACCACTGGCGTGAGATCTACCCGCTCCCAAATAATGTTACTCAGTACATCAAAGACAACCTCCCAAAATTGTAACACTGGGGGGCATCACCATGCCACATGTGAAAAGTCCGCGGGCGAAGCCGAACATCAAACACATTCGTCTGGCATATCCGGGGAGAAATGTATGTAAAATCCTGAGTGTCTCATAGAACTGGTGAAGATGTATAAAATGCACTAACTTAAACCTGCTATTAAGAGCTATTTTCTGAGTCTGTGTGCAACAGTTGCGCCATCCTTAATCAGTAATGCTGTGACCCAGGGTCAGCTCCCATTTTCTGCAGGACGCCTCCGCCCACTTTACCCTAGTATCCGTGATTTTGCAAAGGAGACTAGACCCAAGTCTGCCCATATCAACCACCCCCATCAACCCGTCTCGGATAGGTGCCACCTCTGGTGATGTTGGGAATGTCAGTAACAGTGACATTCCCCTTCTATTTGAATGCTGCTATAGAGAAGAATTGCATGTTGGGAAACAGATCCTGAAATTTAGATAAATCTCTCCATACACTGCTTGAACCCAAGTTCGCTGGTCAGTGGCAATTTTGGAATATATGTAACCAGCAGTTTAGGAGAATTGAGGACACCCCCCCCTTACCTTCAATGCATACCCATGTCTTACATGTCAACTCTGCCATATTCTTTGGCTTAGACCAGACACAAGGAGCCGTAAGTATAACTGCTTGCAATAAACATGGAGCCGCAAGGGACCTCTATATTTCCACATGCCTCCTGTCAGACCCCAATAGTAAACCAATATGCCAAAAACACTGACTGGGTCGCCTCATAATATGCCTCGAGGTGAGGCAGCGCTAATCCTCATTTATCCAGTGGAGCAATCCATTTTCCCCACCAAAAAAGAACTTGTTTACCTGCCCATATAAAAACGAGTCTCAGCGCCTGAGCTTTTCTAAAATAAGACCGGTTGTATACTAATTGACCTTTTCACAATTGACCTCGAGAGAAATGACCTAATTTAGAAGGTCAATTAGGACATATATGCGGGGGAAACCCCCCGCAACCTACCACCCAATCCAAAAACCCCTGCAACCCCCCACCCGATTCCCCTGTATTATTTATAATCCAAAACCAACCCAATACATATATAAAATAACTAAAATAATATGAAGGTCAATTGTGCAGAAGGTCAATTGCAAAAGGTCAATTTGGGTAATACCATAAGACCTAGGCAACCCCAGCAGTACATTCGAAAAAACAAAAACCAAGGTAGTAGGACCATCTTCACCATGGAAATCCTTCCATACAGGGTAAGGGGCATTCTCATCCACCTCCCAACTACTACCCTGGTCTGCTCCAATACCTTCCCATAGTTACGTTGATACATGATCACCGTGGAACAAGCTATATCTATTAGGCGGAAAATGAACTGACTTTGTAGTGTTTACTTTCAATCCCGAGAACTCCCCAAATTCCAAGACATCAGTAATAATCGGCAGCAGATTTAACCTTGGATCCTCGACATAGATTACCATATCATTTGCATATAAGGAAACCACCAATTTAAGATTGTACAATTGGATCCACCTATGTAGATGTTTATCCCCGATTAATTCAGCCAATGGCTCAATCGCAAAAGCGAACAAAGGCAAAAGGGGACACCCCCCTCCCTGTCTTGTGCTCCTGTCCCACGGCACTAACTGAGTCAACTGACTCTGATTGTAGCATTCAGAGAAGCATAGAGCAAGGAAACCATAGAAATAAACCTTTCTCTCACTCGTCTCAATACTGCAAATAGAAACACCATTCCACTGTGTCAAACTCCTTTTTGGCATCCAACAGCACAGCCACTATAGATTTGTCCTGTCCCACTGCCAACATCAATTCAAATATATGCCATAATTTGTAAGACGTGTAGCGCACTGGGATAAAGCCAGATTGATCAGAACAACACTTATGGATCAATGGCACCAATTGTGCAGCTAGAAGCTTATCCAAGATCTTATTATCTAGGTTAATGAGCTGGGTGGAAGACCACTACTCATACGCGTATTTCGCTGGTTTCAACAGCACAGTGACTACTGCTTCCGTCCTGAAAGGCCTGCTGATAAACCTCCAGCAGCTAAGGGGCCAGACAGATGCAAACTGCTTATGAAAATCAGCCATAATACAATCCGGTCCCAGGTGAAACACTGATCGCCTGCAGGATTTCTTGCATAATGGGCTGACAACGCTATGCCCTCTCCTTGGTACCACAGTAATACAGCGCCACCTGGTCAAGAAGATGAAAGCACGATTTGTGGAGAATAAAAGGCATTTATAAAACTCCCAAAACTCCTGAACAATGTTTCTATCCGCGAACACCCAGGTTGGTCTACCGCACATCTTCCCAGGTATATCCAGCACTAGTACCACAGACGCATTAACAGACAATGTGAGCCAGTAACAAGACCTCGGCTACCCATCCCATCACCCTATCTGAAAGCAGAAAAGAATACAATCTGGATGCCGACTGGTGCACCACCGAACTAAACATGTACCCACTGTCTCCTGAATGCCTAGCCCTCCAAATGTCGCTCCGCTCCCAGGCCAAACATACATCCTTTAATTTGCAGGTTGACTTTTAAAGAGGCCTGTAAACAGCCTCTGTTCTGCCTATTTCTGGCTCCATCACCGCATTAAAATCCCTGGCCCACACAATTATATTAACAGAATACTCAGCAAGTTGTTTTTCTATCCATTGCAGAGTATCCACTGTAGCAGTATTAGGACCATAGTAATTGACCAGGGGCATCATCTGTTCATACATAATCCTTATAACCAACAGCGCTCTACCCTCCATAACCCTCAATGTATCCGTCAAGCGAAACCCAACAGAACTATAACAGTGTGCAAATCCCAGGTGAATAAGTGGAATAGGATGAGAAATGGCAATGGCAGCCCCATCCATGCACAAATTGGGACTCCACAGAGGTGAAGATGCATCTCTTGCAGGAGAGCCATATCCACACGGTGCCTTTTCATATAGAGCAATACCCTACGGGATTTAGATGGGCAGTTCAAGCCCCGATGTTCCATGTCATACAGCGCACTCCCTTAACCATGACCCTGATCAATCACTGAATATTTCTACAGAGGTCTTGGCTCGCGCACCTCTACATACCTAGCCAGCGGGTGCTCCACAAAACTCAACCACCTCCCCTCAACCTCCAACACATCATCTGGATCATACAAGAAGGGGGACCCAGGAAAAACACAAGGAAGGGGGACCCTATCCCCCTGTTTTCGCCCCTCAGAACAACCCCAAACACCCCCCCACACCTCCACCGGAAACCCCAAAAAGGCCCCCCCCCACTTCCTAAGAACATCCTATCCGCAACCTGTGCAGGAAGCATTGCACAATCCATAATTAACCATCATCTTACTGAAGGCATCTTTCCAGAGTCTTTCAAAACCTCCCACGTCAAGCCCATTCTTAAAAAGCACACCTTGGACCCCCTTCCTTCCTTCCAACTACCGCCCTATCTCAAACACCAGCTTCATTGCCAAACTCATAGACCACAGCATACACTGAGCTCTGCCTCTACAAATAATCCAACTGCCTTCTCGACCCTGCCCAATCTGGATTCAGACCCTGCTGAGGAACAGAATCCTCCCTTGCCTCAGTTTGCAATGACTTGTTAAGAACAGCAGACTTGGAAGGCTGTGCTGCACTTATCCTCTTTGACCGCTCTGCTGCCTTTGACACTATCGACCATGCCATCCTCATGGATAGACTCCACTCTCTGGGCATCAGGGATTTCTGCTCTAAGATGATCTAATTTCTCTCCAACCGCTCTCAAATCATGTTCCTTCCTCCCTTCTCCCCCCCCCCCAAAGAGGTCCTACAGGGAGTTCTGTACCCCCTATTCTTAAATATCTACCTTAACCCCCTCCCCGCACTCATCTGCTTTCATAAGCTAAGCTGCTACAACTACGCAGATGACATCCAGATCATTTTCAAGATTACTAAATTGCCGGCCTCGCCCCGTCCCGACCTTGCCTTCTGCCTCTCTGAAATCGACCACTGGATGGCGGCTATCCACCTCTTCCTAAACCCTGGTAAAACTGAAATCCAAATCTGTGGTAAAACATCCTTCCGGCAGCATCTGCCTCTAAAGAACCTGGGATGCCCCTTGGACTCTGACCCATCACATCAACACTTTCTCCAGAACTTGTAATTTCCACCTACGTATCATCCGGCAAATCTTCCCTTATCTATCCTACCCTCACAGAGTCTCAGCTTAGTACCATGATGCAAAGCAAAACTATTTATTAGTTGACATTACACACAGAATGTGTGAATGAGTGCAGTTTTGTATGGTGTTGGGTTATCTGATATTGTTATACCACCACAGTACTGACTGCACGACTAATGGAGCAACAAAAGATCTCTCAGAACTGAGCAGAGGAGAGTCAATCTTTTCCCGATCCAATAAATATAAACACAGCCCATTACCACTTAAGGGTTTCCTTAAACCACCCCAACTATCCATTCAGAAGTACCGTACTTGCCTTTACCACCCTTCCCACACGAAGGCAAGACAATTGATACCTATACTACTGCTGGTGTCACGGCCTGATCAGGAGCAGCAACTTGAGACCTATGAAACGACAAAGATTCACAAAAGCATTATGTGATATAGGGACATTGCTATGCTAGTGGAACGATTCAATGATGGGCTGGGGGTACTGGATCTGCCCTAGAGTGGATCTGCTCCTTCATGCACAACCTTAGCTACTGCACAGACTTATACAGTAGAATACTTTAAGCAATAGATGCCATGCAGACTTTAAGGGATTTCACTGTACACGTGCTGTTCAACTACATGCACCATCGTGCATACATAGTGGAACAAAAGGAGGTTAATTTGGAAGTTTACATAATGATATTCAAATTCACATCAGTTTGAAGAATTATCAGGCTACCCACATTAACATCTCTAGATGCCTGGAGAAAGTCTAGCATTCATCAAATAAGTGCTTTCTTTGCTTTATAGGGCACAACAAGTCCAATAATGGGCGGGCCAGAATAGACTGTCACCTGGCCCATGATTCTTCAAACCCAGCCCACCCATCTATTTAATAAATGCCCTTAAGTAACCTGCCCATTTATATATTCCCCTCAACCTCACTTCCCCTTAATACTAAAAATGCTGAATTACTGGCTCATACGTAACCCATAATTTAACCAAAAGGTATGTGCAGCGATGCATATGTAAATCCTCAAGCCAAGAGGATTATAGTATATTTAACGCTGATTCAGCAAAATGTGAGGTCATTTAAGCAACCAAATGATTCCAAGTGTTCTCAACTGCATATATTGTTCTCCCTAGATTTGTTTCGGAAAGATCTAGATGCAGTCCAAGGAAATATATGCTGTAATATCAATTTCCAGATAAACCACAGACTAGGAAGATCAGACATTGAAAACACAAGATCTTCATTGTGTGCTGTTGCTACTACTCCCTTTCCAACATGGTACACCTGAAAAGAAAAGATTGAAAAACACTCCATTTCAGACGCTCGGTGGCTTGAACTACAACTTCTAGATCATCCATTTTGCACAATACAAATGCCTTCAGGTAATACTTGCCTTTCTCTAGATAGATTTTTGGTGCCCAAACGGGATCTTCATCAGCATAAGGGTCATTGTATTGCACAACAGCTGCCTCCTCTTCCTCATAATCAACTGGGGGTGGAGGGGGTGGAGGAGGGGAATCATCGAACAGCGGAATATCGTCAGGTGGGGGAGGAGGTGGCGGTGTGGGACTATCCGCAACTGGAAAAAGCACACAAGCAGGTTATCAAAGCAAGTTTATAATAAACTTAGCACAACCATATTTAGGCATTCGCAGGGATAATAACATCAGTTCACATGCACTTTTTGAATGGGAAAGAGCATGCAACAAGAGAAAAAGAAAAATGTCCGGTGGCCGACAGTACCATTGTACTGGACTGCTGTTCTAAAACCATAATTTAACAGGACTGACAGCAGACTTTGTTGTGCTTTTCGTTATCAAATATAATGTAATTTCTTCCATGATACACATAAACCCAAAAACAAAATATAGCACAAACGTCTGGATACGATCATCCATTGCACTGTGCTTCACTGAGACATATCATTCACAACTCAATTACATCTATCTACTGAACTCCTTCCAGTGATAATTTCAATGCTATGCATTTCAGCTCTAAAATTGATAGGGCAGGCTTTCATATGTGTATGCGAGCAGCACTTGTGCATCCGATTGATTAACTATTGAGAATGATTCACTTCATGCTATGTTAGATACAGGAGTCGGTCCAAACGACGCTGTATAGACTATCGTTTCGGAAAAGTACTGATAGACCAGTGGAGACAACAAATATTTGTCAAATGCTCGAGGCCATCTAATTAAACTCACAACCGCACTTGTAAATCATTGTGGGGGCAACAGTGTGTGCAGAATGTTTTTTTAGATCATTCACACAAATATCACTATGGTCCTTGTATCCATTCCCCATTGCTCCTTGAGAAAAGTTATGCACAGAACAAATCTTTTATCGTAGTAGTCTTGGTTAACAGCGTGAGTGGAACAAGTTTCAAAGAAGCCAGAAAAGTTACAGAAGGGTGTGTCCACTAAAGGTTCATGTAAAGGAGTGTCCATGGGGGGTGCTAACGTGTTGTTTTTGGTGGAGTTTATTTGTGGGTTCTTATGATATACTGTTGTATAGCAAAACCTGCTCCGACTGATAGTTCTAATGTGAAGTGTATAAAGGGCAGGTGTGTACGCAAATGTTTGGCGCAAAAGTAGCCACAGTGCTTTTGTCATGACACCCAAAGTTCCAAGAGAAAGAAATTACCTGCAATTAGGTACAAGACAAAAAATAAGTTATTTGACAGTTTATAAACAGCGGTTGCTGATCTGACCTTTGAAGTGCAAAATGCCCCATGTTTTGTTAACATCGATTCAGTGAGTGCACTTCATACTATACAGTTTTTAAGTAAGGCTGGCTTGAAAGGACTGAGCCGAACAGATTCTGGTCATACGTCAAATTAACTTTTGGGCACACTACCCACCATAGGGTGGTGTTTGTATTGCTTGAAGTCTGCACTAGTCAAATTTCTCAAACTCCATTGGGGAATTAACCTCATATTTATGAGCCATATCATCCATGTATGTAGGAGTTAGCAATGATAAAACAAGCATAATGGTATCAGGACTGACAGTTTAATAAAATCATCATGTTTAGTGTTCCATTGTAATGCTACACACCCATGCAAGAGGGTTCTGCCTAGAACCAGACAAAATCCTGGAGAGTTCCCAGCCTTGACCAATGAACCACAGTATTGGAGTTCAATTTTATGCAGGATTGTCCAAGTGCTTTGAAAGGGTTAAAGAGCTGCCACGTGGTTGAGTAGAGTAGAACACTTGCTAGTCCAATGTGTTTGTCCCATGTTTACTGTGTCAAACTGCAACACACTTACAGAATGATGGCACACTGGATCTTAAAATCCAATGGAAAGTAATTAATGGAAATCTTATTTGGTGCAATGCAGTTCCGAGCACGACAATATTTTGCATTGTTGTGTCTTGGTTTAATTCAATGGGTGAATATATCCTTGTTGATCAAGGTAGGCCTTATGAGATCCTTAATGCTGCCATGTTGCAAACTGTAATTCGGGAAAATCATCATTGCAAGGAGTTCAGAACCTACATAGACACGGCCGTGAACAGTAAAAAATCGCTTTCAAGCTACAACCATTCATAACACATGGAAAAAACATAGGCGCCCAATTTAACAAAGTTACTCACCATAGTGACTACCTTACTCCAAGTAAGTAGTCCCCTTTCGTCCATATTTTTGGGACATTCTGTCATTTGGGAAGGGACCGGAGCACTATGAAGCATCAAAACCTTTTGTATGTGGGGCCACAGCACGTGGTGGTAACCCAGCCCTCCAGAGCTCCTCCCCACGCCTCTCCCTTTATTCCTTTTCTATCACCAACGTCGAAGGACCATTAGCAAAACAGAGGAAACTTTTTAGACAGCACATGGGCAGGTGGAGGAAAGGGGATTATGGACTAAGAGTAAGGTACAGTGAGTTTGTTATACTCCTACGTTCCCCTCCCCTTTCCTCCATACTTTTGGGAGATTCCCAAGCACTGACCAAAGAAACGGGAGGATGGACATTTCCCTTATTGGAACAGGTTCTTAAGAACTGCTTAGACAAGCTGCGCATCAGCCCCAGAGCTCAGGTCAAGACAATAGTGTCTACAAAAAGCCAAGGGAGAAGAGAACGTAGCAGCCTTGAGCCTTGGTTATGGACTCCCAAGGGAAATATTTCTGGAAGGCAACAGCAGCTGCTTTGCCATGGACGAAATGTGCATGGAAGCCCTTTGGGGGCTGAAGGCATTGAATTGTATAAGCCTCTGCGATGCATGAAGCGATCCATCGTGAAATGGACGCTTTTGAAGCCGGTTTCTCTTTTGGGTCCCCGAAAGTAGCAAAGTTGCGGGGAGCTTCTGAAATCGCTTGTTCTTTCAAGGTAAAACTTCAGAGCTCTTCTGACATTCTGGTTATCTAGAACCCTTTCCGCATCAGAGACTGGGTTTCGGAAAGATATTGAGGGGTATTGATTGGTTTATGTGGAACTCAGACAATTTATGGAAGGAAAGAAGGATAAGTGCGAAGCATAACCTTATCCCTGTGAAAGATCAAAAACGGGTGTTCGACAGAGAGCTTGCAGCTCCCTTATTCTTCTTGCAAGTGTTACTGCAATTAAGACCACTTTGCAGGAGAGAAACTGGAGCTCCTTAGTGGCCAGTGGTTCAAAAGGCTTGTGACAGAGCAGGAAGGACCACGTTTAGCTCCCATTTTGGGTGTGGAGTCCTAACAAGCGCAAAGAGGTGGAAGAGACCTGCCAAATGCCTCTTAATTACTGGATTTGTCTGAGAAAAAGAGCAATTATATGTGGAAAGATATGCTAAAATGGCTGACTGATATGTTCTGCATGATAAGACGTGAATGCCAGAGGCTGCACAGTCCAATAAAAAAAAAACAAGAGACAGTCAACAGAAGCGTGTTGAGGATCAAACGGTTTAGCAAGACACCAATGACAAAAACAAAGCCATTTACTTTTGTACTGTGCTCTTGTAGAAGGCTAACGTGCCACCTGGATTATGCACATATAATCCTCCGAAAGGTTAAATTGCGCTAAGGCCCTGAACTCTGGCACCAGGCCGCCAAGTTGAAGGATTGTGGGGAGAGGTGCAACATCTGGCGATTGCTCTGGTGTATGAGACAGGGATTTGCGGTAACGTGTTTGGATCGCATATAGATAGGTGCTAAATCTCAGAGAACCAGAACATAGCTGCCACCAAGGAGCTATGAACAGGCTGATATCTTTTAAAGTGCTCTGTCCCCCCCCTTCTGCTATCGGTTTGGCCACTGTCGTGAAACGCAGTCGGCGTACTGCCGATCTCTCTCTTATGGCATCCTTTATCAACCATTTGTGCCAAAACACCCAGTCAGCTGATGTATCTTTTCTATCTAAGACCTTACAGGCTGCCACCGATCTGGTGGCCCCTCTTAAAACGACACGGCAGAAGACATATCCATCTGCACCTTGGTAAACAGATGAGCTCAAAGCAACCCACCTATAAGCAAGGCAAACTGAGCGCAAGTGGCACTAGTCCACTAGGTTAATTGCTATCGCAGCACCTACTCAACTCTGCGACTCACTTTCTGAGTTCTTTGTCACTAAGATTACGGATGTTTGTAGTTTTATTGGGTCTTCCGTGATTGATGGTTCCATCAGTCACGCTTCAGCATGGTCTCATTTTCCTGAGTTCTACATGGAAGAGGTTGCTAGGGCAGCTAGTCTACTGAAGACGGCAGCCCCCTCTGATCCGGTACCTTTGAAGGTACTTAAAGATATGCCTTCTATCATTCCCTGGGTTACCTCAGCAGTCAATCTTCCTCATCAATCAGGCATTATTCCTAACAATCTTAAGCAGGCAATGGTTATTCCCCCCCCCCCCCATCTCAAAAAAAGTCACTGGATGCTTCTGTTCTTGCTAACTACCGTCTCATCTCACTTCTCCCATTTCTTATGAAACCGTTGGAATCTTTTGGTCTCCCCACTACAGTCCTCTTTTCTTGAGTCCGCTCTCCTCTGACTCCTTTCAGTCAGGCTTCCGACCGGGACGTGGAACAGAGTGTGTCCTGGTATCAGTTGTTGATCTTACCATGCTGATCGACCAGGGTGGAGTGGGTGCCCTGATATTGCTAGACATGTCAGCAGCCTTCAACGCTGTCGACCACTCCATCCTTTTGTGCCACATGGCAGCAGCAGGCCTCTGTGGTCCAGTCCTGGCGTGGTTCTCATACTCTGTCTGATAGAGGCCAATTTCTAATTTCTTTCCCTTCCCCCGTTCCATTCTTCCTCCTCCTCCTCTCTTTCCTGTGGTGTCCCTCAGGGCTCTGCCTTGTGCCCTATTCTATTCAACATCTATGTTCAGCCATTGATTTGTCTCACTCACGCCCACGGTTTTCGGTGCTACGCATATGTTGACTGCACCCCAATCCTGGTCCGTTTGGATCTTGACCAGTCTCAGGTGTCCTCATGGCTATGCGAGTGCCTATTATCCATGAGGAGCTGCATGAACAGCAATTGGCTGAAACGTAATGGGGACAAAACCGAGATCCTGGTGGTGAGTTCTCCCCCCCACACTCCCCTGACTACTTCCTGGTCTTCCTCCTTTTTGGCCACTGCTTTTGGGGTCTTTCCTACCCCAGTGATTGTGGTTAAGAAACTGGGGGGTCTACCTCTCTGCCTCACTCTCTATGTCTGCTCAGGTGAATGCTGTAAGCAAAACGGGGAACTTCTTACTACGTGTACTCCGTGGAGTACTACCCCACCTGCCCAGCCATCTTCGTCCTAGGGTTGTAGCCTCTATTGTTATTAGTTGAATTGACTATTGCAATGCATTGTTTCTGGTTCAGCCACTTGGCCTAATTCATCGACTTCACTGACTTCAGATCTACCCCTTATTGGTCTCACATCAATCCTGTTCTATGCTCCCTTCAATGGCTACCAGTGGCAAAAAGGCTCAAATTTAAGTCTGTCTGGTGCACAAAGCATTCAGGGTGCAGAATATCTTCAAGCCAAGTTCCAGTTCTACGTGCCTGGCTGAGCCCTACGTTCCGCAGCCGCACACTTACTGGCTATCCCCAAATTCTGCCACTTACGAACTGGGGGTTGTGTCTTTACAGTCTCAGCAGCTAAACTATGGAATAACCTACCTGTTGCTCTTAGGCAGGTGGAGAACCACCTACATTTTCGACATCTTTTAAAACCCTGACTTTTTCTAGTTTCCTGCTAGCCTTCTGCTGACTGTGTTCCTCGTGCCATGATGCCCTTGGGTGACCATGCGCGATAGAAATTCGGATAACAGGTGAGTGCAGTTGAAGGCACTCCTGAGCTTCTAGATCGAACAATGAATCAACGACAAAGGAGGAAAGGCATAAGCTTTCATGTCCCATGGAATCTCGAGCGCTTTCCCCAAAGAAGATGCTCCGAGACCGTCCCTGGATGCATAGAGTGGTAGATTCCTGTTGGTTACAGTTGCAGAGGTCCACTGTTTGAGAACCCCATTGCTGGAAAAGCTTGGCAAGAACATCGCCGTTCATTTCCCACTTGTAATCCCCCCCCAGACTGGCGGCTCAGGGAATCTGCTGCAACATTGATCTGTCCCTGAATGTGCACGGCCTGTAGCCAGCCATTGTGTTGGACTGCCCAATTCCAAATACGGATAGGTAGATCCACCAGAAGAGGAGCCCTGGTGCCCCCCCTGTTTGTTGACATAGAACATAGCTACAGAACTGTCAGTGCAAATTCGCACTATCCTGTTGATGATCGAAGGCTGGAAAGCTCTTAATGGCAGGAAAACATCCAAGAATTCTAGGTAATTGATATCAAACATCCTATCTTGGGGTGTCCACAGATCGTAGACCTCGAGATGACCCTGCGTAGCTCGCCAACCTAGAAGCGAGCAGTCCGTTGTAACCGTGACCTGTGATAAAGGCCCCTAGAAAAATTCCCACTGAGAGGTTGTTGAAGGTTGTCCGCCATTGAAGATCCAACGTCATGGAAGATAGGATCGATATTCTGGAGTCTGGAGCCAAAGCTTGGGACCAGCAGCTCTGCAGCGCTAGTTGAGTGCGCCTCATTTTCAGTCTTGCAAGAGGCAGAGATAGAACACAAAGCCACCAGGCCAAGGAGTCTCTAGAACCACCAGGCTGCCCTGTGGGAGGGGTTCAGGAAAAGATGGCACGTGATTGTTCGGTCCTCTCTTAGGAAATCTCTGGCACTGACCGTATCCCAAAGCAAAAACAAAGAGGTGATGGCTGGAAGGTTTAGAATTAATCTTAACCTCTGGCATTGCTCTGGTCAATCCTCCAGACCACCGTTCTTCGCCTGCCAAGCCATTACAGAAGGGGAAAGATCATTTGCAAATCAGGCTTGGTCCCACCCCTAAAAAGGGGCAGTCCAGCCCAAACTGCTAGGTCACATCCCTTCTGCACGAGACCACAAGCATCCCCAAACATGTTACGGCCTTGTTGTGCCTCATCAGTGAAGAGTATCTTGGGTCTCTAGGCCCAGCAGGCACAGGACCCACGTCTGGGCATACCTGGTCCACTCGGGGTGACAAAGCAAAAACAAAGTTGACAGTATCCCAACAGAAACCTAGAAATATCAGGTCTTGAGCAGCTGTAATGTATGATTTCCGCCGGGTCACCGACAGCTCCAGTTGGAAAAGGAGCTGGAGGAGAGACTGGAGATTGGTTGTTGCAGCCCGGGGGAAAGGAATCTGCAGAAGCCAATGGTCTGAATATGGATAGACAGGAACTCCCTGCAGTCTGAGGAACGCTGCAATAACTGCCATCTTCGTAAAAACATGCAGTGCCGAGCTGAGACCAAATGGCAGCACTCGATATTGTAAATGTTCTGTTCCTATGGAAAACCGAAGGTATTTCCGATGTGGGGGCCAGATCAGGATGTGCATTATAAGCATCCTGAAGATCCACCACACTTAGCCAAATGCCCTTCCGGAGAGAGGACCTCATCTGGCTGTGCTTGATCATCTTGAATTTCACTTGGTGAAGAAGGTTGAAGTTGGAGAGGTCGAGGATAGAGCGCAGGCCAGCTTGGTTGGGTTTGGGCACTAAACAGAAGAGTAATAGCTCTACCCATGCTCCCACAAGGGAACAGGTTCCACCGCTTTGAGGTACAGAAGTTTCTGTACCTCGGCTCTGAGGGAGGGAGACCCAGACGGCTGAAGAGGAGGGTGAGAAGGTTGGGTATGAGGGAGAAGGCAGAAGCCCGCTCGGGCAATGGACAAAACCCATCTGTCTTCTGTGATGGTTTTCCACGCCTCCAGATGAGATGATGTAAGTCCTGCCACCGGAGTCTCGTGCGACCGATGGAAAACAATTTGGATCATTTATTGGGGGCAAGACCGCCTGTTGCAGAGGAGGCTGATGACCGAGAGAAAAACCGGCCACTTTGCCTTTGCGTCGTGGTCCATCAGAGGAACCATCTGCTTGGCGTGCTCGACACTCCTGGAAACCTCTAAATCCTGAAAAGGACCTTGTCTGGGTCCCCGACCTCTGTGTATAGGCCACTTTAGCTGAAGGTTATTTTGCTTGGGCCGACAAAGATTAAGCAGTCAGTGTGCTTGCCTTTGTTTTGTTGAGTTCCTCGTCGGTGGAGTGGAAAAGCTCTTTCCCTTCAAAGGGTAGGTCGAGTATCTTGTGCTGAACCTCTTTCAAGAACCTTGTCGTGTGAAGCCACGCCTGGCGGGAAATGTCTATTCCAACCATAAGACCCCAAGCGGATGCATCTACATGATGGGCCGCGGCCTCCAGCATGTCCTGAGGGATACAAACTTGAAATTCCGAAAGCTCTCTCCACAGCCTGACATTTGCTGCTGCAAGAATGACTTGACAGAGCTGAAGACCTGCATTGGAAACCCCTTTTTCCCCCAATGCCATCTAGAATTTTGTCCTCCTTGGACAGGAACTGAGAGGCAGCCGTGGAGGATGTTGAAGAAGGCTTAGCCTGGAGTGTAGCTGCTGCCACTACTGTTGAAGGGAGCGGGCAGGCAGTCAAGGGTATGTCCTCTGACGAGTGGTGCTTGTAGCAAGTGTAGTTTTTTTTTATATGATGCCCGGAATTAGGTTTTTCCCAGACCTTACGGGCTTCAGCTAGCACATCTTTTTGAAGAAAAAGACTTTTGCGCTCCTGTGTAGTAACAGTTAACGCTCCTGAGAGAACTCCTTGTGGAGTCGGAGGCTCGGGTATTGGAATGTCCAACAACGCCATCATATGCAAGACCCGGTCATGAAAGTTCTGATGGAGTGGGGCGGGTCTTAACTATCCTGGTCCACGTGCTCATCTGTTTTGGCGAGAACTGAAAACTGATTAGCAACAATTGGTACCTCAGACATCATGGGCATATCCATTTGCACAACCGGCGTCGTAAGCACTGGTGAAAGCTGAGGCAATGGTGGCAGTGTAGGAGGGGGCCCCATTGGAAGCAGAGGAGGCCCTACCGAAACCTGCTGAGGAGTAGGAGGAGCAGGCTGTGGCTCGAGAGGCTTAGGATATATTTCTTTGAACAGTTTCTTAAAGTAAGCCTTCATCAGGTCTTAGTGCACAAGGGCCTGGAATTTGCCAAAGAATGCATCCTCAGAGGAAGGTCTAGGCAGAAGAGTGGGTAGAGGCCGATCTGGAGGGGCATACCGCCAAGATTGCATTGAGGCCGGTTGCCAAGACGGCCCTCATCCAGCTGGATCCACATAAACGAAAGAAGCAGACGTAGGAGGAAGAGAAACCTTGCACGCCAGTCAGTTGGCAAGCGAAAAGGGTTTCCATTATCCAGGTTTCAAGGAAAACGTTGCTCTTCTCCAAAAGTAGGCCCCTCTGTACCAGCCACTGAAAGTTTGTTTGGAGGAGCTCGTCAAAATGACCGCCTCAGGCTGCGTGGGTTGGACTGCCATTTTGTCACTGCCTGAAGTGATCTGCGTCACAGGTTTTTGTGAGGTCATTGTCATCATAGGGTTTGTAGGGGCTATGGAATCAGTTTTAGCACTCTGACAGGTAAACTCAGCAGAGCCGGTACTAGAAGCCCTAAAGCGCTTTTCAGCCCCTTTGGTTTCTGCAAAAGTATTAGCCCTCTGTGAGGGAGACTCAGCAGGGCCAGTGCTTGAAGACTACCTAGGGCCTTTGCCCCCTCAGCAGGACCGGTATGACCACAAGGTTGCCTGTGGGAAAGTTAGGGTCACACCCGGTAGCCAGAGTCCCTAAACGGGACCCCTCGATCCTGATGGTTTAGATTATAGCCCCTACTTGGGGATCCTCAGGAGTGACTCCAATATTGTTAGTCACTTTCCAGCAAACCTTGACACTAGGCTTGATATGTTTAGTTACAGACTGGGGAACCTCGGGAATAACCCTGGTTGAAGTAGCCCCAGAAACATTGGGCTTAGCCCCCAGATGGGGAACCTTGGAGGGAAATCCGGCTGTTTTAGCCCCTTGACAGGGAACCTCAGAAAACTCTGGAATCCAGGTTAAATCCCTTTCGGGACACCTCAGGAAGAACCCTGGTAGAAGAGGCACTTGGACCCCTCCCGGAACCAGCAGACCCTGGGAAGGAGTATCCTGGCCGGGGTACCCTAAAAAAGAAGGAACTTCGTGGACATTTCCCTTTTTCATTGATTCCCTGCTGCAAATGTGGAGGAGGAAACCGTTAGAACACCTCCCACCAGACGAGCCTACGCTGGAGTGCTCGGACAGAGAGAGAGTTGCAGTAGAGACAAGAGTCCCACCGATGTTCCGGGCCCAAGCACTCAAGATGGAGAGAATGGGGATCCGCCCTTGCGAAACGACGTACGGACGAAGAACAGGACACAAATCTCTGACGCTCCGGCATAGACATAGTAAAAGACGACCGTGGAACTGGAGCAGGAAGATGAAGGACAAGTTGGAAAAAAGAAAAAATTACCCACGATGTAAGTGCTTCTGACCCCACGCAGAGAAAAGGACTGAAGTGCGATGTGCACGGCGGAGCTCAGGAAGGTGGAGTTACGACCACATGCGGTGGCCCCGCGTAAAAATAAAAGGACACAAAGTAGTTTTGTGATACTTCAAAGTGCTGCGGTCCCGTACCGAAGGACGGAATGTCCGAAAAGTATGGAGGAAAGGGGACGGGTCGTAGGAGTACGAGGAAAAGCGTCGGGACATAGTAGTATGGCCAGATGTCCGAGTGATTGGTCTTGTGAAAAGCAAACATTTGTTCCTTTTCTGCAATCATGGCACACAGTGTAAGAATAAATATCATGTTTACGGGGTGGTCTACAACATTTAAATGGACCAACTAAAAAGGGACAGACAAAAAATAAGAAAAGGTGAAGCAGGTGGAATCCAAACTGGATCTTTACCCCGGTGGGGGGATTAAAGGGATGCAGTGCAGAAATCTCACAATCGCAACATGCATACACCTCAGAGTGAACCCATTCACAAATCCCCAAATGATCAACAAAGAGAAAATATACAAGTGTTCAAACAATGTAAAATAAACCTAGCTAATTCACGACTGCCCCTTAGGCGGTTCCTATACACCTGTGCAGACACCTTCTCCACTCGGATTACAGGCCATAGTAATACTTTTGTGCAACATGCTGTACAATCTGTGCATGCATAGGCGAGTTCGGAGTTTTAGTACAATACAAAACATTATTTATAACATTTACTGTTAAAAAGGTCACACTTAAAAAAGAAAATGAGTACGCATGCAGAAATTGAAATGGGCCCAATCCAACTACATTAAATGATGGATGAAGCACTACAGACATCAGAAAAAAAATTGACGAAGTATTGACTTGTCAGTCCGTGCATGCTATAGGAGGATAGCTTTCACTTTGCCATCTTGGACTGGAATAACTTACTGTTTTCCTGCACCCTGGCCACGAAGCCTGTGAGAGGAATCTGTGGAGTCAACTGAGGCAAAGGAGGAGGGGGAGGAGCAATAGACACTGGTAG
The DNA here is from genome assembly GCF_040938575.1 of Ambystoma mexicanum. Lineage (NCBI taxonomy): Eukaryota > Metazoa > Chordata > Amphibia > Caudata > Ambystomatidae > Ambystoma > Ambystoma mexicanum. The sequence continues at coordinate 877,322,686 of NC_090924.1, read as the reverse complement.
CAGAGACACCATTTTGGGAAGGTGAAATGGACAAAGGGGGGGAAGAAGACAAACAAGCAGCAGTCAGTAACAAGGACAAATGCACAATGACCAGTTAAATGGGGGACCTCCTTCAACTTTACTGCCAACTAAGATGCCCCTCCAATAAACACATCCAATCACCCATCAGAAGTATCCTTAATAAAGGTAGCCTTCATTTGAAAAGCAGAAAAGAAGGATGAGCTCAGATTTGATACATTTACGTACATTTGACCCAGTTGCTTCCACTTTAAATTCACAGCAGCAATATACACTGGTCAGATGTGTTGCTTTTTGTTTTTCGGAGACGCATCATAGCAGCAGATTTAAAGGAGGTACAACACCATTCAAGAAAGCAAAAGATTTAATTACAAAGTCATAATCAATAGTTATGATTAGGGGAATACCACTTTCACAATCAACCAACAAATTGCATCTTTCAGGATCAAACAAAGAGAACCAGCTCTATGCCCAAGTGATTCTTAACAGAAGGGTATGCACAAGCCCTTAAAATCAGGATTGAAAGGTAATCCCTGGGTTTTCTTTCGCTTAGAAAAGAAAACCATCTTGTGTGGATATTTCAGTCAGCGGTGCATCCCAGGTCCAAAATGTTAACTCTTAACCACCACAACTCGTTTTTACTAATGTGTCTTATTACCATGTCATGTTCAGACGGTCCAATGTGGCAAACACACATGGGAATTGTGGAGTGCATCAGGGTCTACTAGAAGGAGTGGAGGCCCAGCTGGGACTTGTCAAAACACTGGCTAAGGCCCACTCAGAAAAGCAATTTTGAAAGTGATTGTAGTCAAATGACTTCTTTTAAATCATTTTTTGTACGGGACGGACGATGTACTTCGCTAACTTTGCACTGACAGATTTTATTAAGCAACAGGGCAGCTCCTCTGACAAGCCAATGGATATTTAGCACAGCATGGCACTGAGTTCACAACTTTTCAAACAAAACACTTTAACCGAGAATACATTTGAAAGAGAAAAAGCAGTTCAGTGCCCAATGCAGTTATTAGAATTCCATGAGCACATGCCTGACTTTATTGTATATTCTAAAATTGAGCTGTTCTGTCTATTATACACACAGAAGAAAAATGACTTGCACCCAGTAAATTTTCTTTCTGATGGATGTTCCTCCCACGGATTCCTCATCCCAGATTTATTTGTATCCTGCTTTGCAGTCTTGTAAAAAATATGCATCGTCGTTTATGTCCCTCGACAGTTACCATTCCTGCCTTTGGACATGAAGTTGCGGATAGTACGAATAGCACGCACTTAGTCTTTGCCTCATTTCCTAGTTCCCTCTTTTTGAGGACTTAAACATCCCACATGGGCTTTGAAAGAGAGAAGTGAACAAAACGTTGCTCACAATAAGTGGGGTAGGTTGGGAGGGCAATGAGGAATCTGTGGGAGGAACATCCATCGGAAAGAACATAACCAGGGGTACGCAATTTGTTCTTCTAATGAATTGTTTCCTGCAACTGATTCCGAATGTTAAACTCCCGTGGCAGTTTTGGAAATGGAGGTGGGAGAAGTGGACTTTTGTGAAATGTCTCATTTAGCACATAATATTGTGCAAAACAGCCCTTCCAAAGCGAACATCCTGGCATTGCAAGTGTCCTCCACTGGTACATCTCTTTGTAGAGCCAAAGTCGTTGCCACTCCCCTGTTGGAATGTCTCCTAAATTCTCCGGAACATCTTTCCCAGCGTAAAATGATCAAACGTGAGTGCTTGCTTGGTTACGGCTTGGCCGAATTTGTGAATAGAGTTACCGATGAATAGTTGGTTATATTGTTTGAGGTGTCTTTCTTGAAATGTAAAAGATAAGAGGCCTTTTCGGGTCATGTCTGTAACCTTTTCTACATCCTAAGAAGGATGTTAGAAAGGTGGCAGTGTGACAATCTATGGCAGAAGAAATTCAGACACCGCCTTGGGAAGGAAGGTGGGACAAACCCTCAAAACAACCTTTTATTTGAATACTGTAAATGCTGGCTTGCAAGACAGAGGTTGTAGCTCACTAGCACTGCAAGCAGAAGTGATGTCCAAAAAAACGTTTTCCAGGTTAATAATCTGAGATGACTGGTCTGGAGCGGTTCAAAATGCACACCTATTAAAAAGCACTACATTCAAATACCAGGGCGGAACCAAAAAAGCAACTGTTGAAATGTATGTCAGTCCTTTCAAGTAATGTATCACAATAGGCATCTTAAAACCTTGCTCCGTTGTGTTTGAAAATGGAAAACTCAGCCAAGTAGCCATTAGCGATAGTCACCTGCAGCCCCATATGGGCCATGTGCATTAAAATAGAAAGCACTGCAGGTGTATTGCAAGAGAAATTAGAAGACGACAAACACTGTAGTGACAAACCTACTCCTAGTCCATAGTCCCCTTTTCCTCCATACTGTATGGGCGTCCCCTGATAGGGACAGGAGAAGGAACCTTTTTCACCAGAAAAATCATCTTCCCATTACATTTAGATGCGTGCAGGGGCGCAGCCCTAGTAGCATCCGCTCCCCTGACTCTGCCCACGGGCGACGCATCAACAATATTAACATTTCCTAATGACACCAGTTTTATTCGGGGGCGGGGAGGGACGTATGGAGGAAAGGGGACTGTGGACTAGGAGTACGTTAGTCACTAGGGTGAGTTGTAATTACTCCTGCGTCCCGTCCCCTTTCCTCCATACTGGTTGGGCAAGTACAACTGAATGTAACCCCAGGGTGGAAGGTGCTCTCTTGAGAAAACAAGTTCCTTAACACTGCCTGACCAAATGCCGCGTCCGACCTGGAGCTGCATCCAGGCATTAGTGCTTGGAAAAGGCTGAGGGAGTAGCCCGTGTAGCTGTCTTGCTGATAACCCCACAGGACGTGCCTCTGGAAAGCAACCGCTATGGCTTTAGCTCAGACTGCGTGGGCATGCATATTTTCTGGAAGAAGTTTGTGCTGCCCCTCATACGCCTCCTTGATGGCCGTAACCATCCACCTTGCTATGAAAGCCTTGGAGGCTTAACAGCCAGGCTTCGACCCCACCATAGGTGACTAAAGAGGGAGTCTGATTTGCGGAAGCTCCTGGTCCTGTCCAGGTAGTATCTCAGCGCACGCCTCACATCCAGACAGTGCAATACCTTCAGAGCGTCATCCTTAGGATCCGCGGAGAACATTGGTAGCACCATCTCCTCATTTAGGTGAAACGAGGAGACAACCTTAGGTACGAATGCGTGGTAAGTTCTAAGCACAACTTTGTCCTTACGAAAAGTAGTATAAGGCTCTGAGGCCACCAGCGCCTGGATTTCATTGATCTGGCGTGCCGAGAAAGGCCCACCAGGAGCCAGTCTTCATGGTGACTAGCCTGATGTCCACGTATGCCATATGTTCGAATGGTTTATGCGCCAGCGTGCCCAAGACCACATTGAGGTCCTAGACCAGGTATGGCTTCTTGATAGGCGGATAAAGCCTGATCAGGCCCACCAAGTGTCTTAACCACCGGATTAGAGGATGACAATAGCTCAGAGTTCCTGTAGTCTCCGATGGCCACCAGATAGGTGTTGCATGTGTCTACCTGCACACCAGAGTGTGTGAGGTGCGCAGAGAAGGATAGCACGTCGTCCAACGTGCAGGTCAACGGATCAACCTCCTTTGATTCTGCCCAGTGACAAAACCTGGTCCACTTGCTTTTGTACTGGCTCCTGGTAGTATCGCTCCTAGCCCCTTGAATAATGTCTAGGTTAGCTTGTGACCGATGCAGATGCCTCAATGTGACTTGCTCAGGAACCACGCTGAGAGGGCTAATTTCTGGGGGGAGGTTGGGGGTGGGGCGCGGGTGGATAATTGACTCCCGGCTGAGAGAGTCGGTGTGCTGGGCCCAGCAGAAGGTGCACTGAGGACTGATCTGACAGGCTGAGTAGTTCCGAGAACCATGGCCTTGCTGGCCACCACAGAGCTAACAGGATGATATGGAGGCGCTGGGCCTCTCTGATCTTGCAGATTACCCTGTGAACCAGGGGAGTGGGAGGGAAGGCAAAGGCATTCATGTTCCACTGGATCTGCATCATGTTGCCGAAAAAGCCCCTGCCCTGTCCCTGCCAGGACGCAAACTGGGGGCACCTCTTGTTGAACCAGGTGGCGAAGAGATCCATTGGAGGATGACCCCACTTGTCGAAGATCCCCTGAAGGACCTGTTCGTCTAACTGCCATTAGTAGTTGTTGGACTCCTCCAGGAAGTGGATTGCTGCCAAGTGCCAGTTTACCAGAGCCCTCTCCCAAATGTTGACTGCTGGAGTGCAGAGGGGAGAAGACCTGGTGCCACCCTGCTTGTTGATGTAATACATGCTGGTGGAGCTGTCCGTTTGAATGAGGATCGCCTTGCCACTGATGGGGAGGAAGGCTTTGAGAGCGAGCCAGATGGCTATCAACTTGAGCCAGTTGATGTGGGCTGCCTGCTCCTGACGGGACCATACCCCATGGACACTGTGGCTGCCCAAGGTAGCTCCGCAGCCCTCTAGGGATGAGTCTGTGGTGATGTGACCTGAGGTGCTGGTTGAAGGAAGGGCCTGCCTATCCGCAGGTTGTTGTCCGTACTCCACCAGACTAGGTCCTGGTGGAGATGTGGGATGCTGACCTGCTCTGCCTGGGAACCCCTCTCCTCACTCCAGGAAGGCTGTGAAGTGCAACTGCAGTCGCCTCATTTTGGGCCTTGTATGCGGCACTGGCAGGAGACATCTCGTCATAATGCCCAAGAGGTGTTGGTACCATCATGCCTAGGTCACTGCTCTGCTGAGAAAATGCCCCGTGGCCCTTTGAATGGCTGCGATCTTGTCCGCTGAGGCCCAGGAAGGTTAGACTGCATGGGTGCCAGCTGTGACTTCTTGTGATTGATGGAAAATCCCAGCCTGTGTAGTGTATCCATGAGGGTGGAGGCTGTGTGCTGGACAGCCCCTGGAGACCTTGCCTTGACAAGCCAGTCTAGATATGGGTAGATGCGATGCCCCTGCGCCCCGGGTAGGGCTGCAACAGCGGTCATCAGTCTTGTAAACACCCTGGGGGCCGAATTGAGGCCAAAGGGTAGAACCTTGTATTGGAAGTGAAAACTCATGATTCCGAACCTCTGAAAGGAATGTGATGGGGTTGCCAAATTGGGATGTGTAGGGAGGCATGCTTCAGATCCAGGGAGCACATTCAGTCTCCTGCACACAATGTCTCCGCTATTAGCGCTGGGGTAACCATCTTGAACTTTTGGCGAAGAAGGGAAAGGTTCAAGGTGGAAAGGTCCAACACAACCCTGAGGCCAGCCTGGTTCTTTTTGTGTATGGTGAAAATCTGTGAATAGAAGCCCAGACCGTGCTGAGAGGCTGGGACTTCCTCCACTGCCCGACTCTCTACAAGCGAGCGTATTTCCAACTGAGTTGTCGTACCAATCTGTGGGAGCAGAGAAGGGAAGGAGGGATAGGGAGCCGGAAGCCTGGGATCCATGGGCCCATGAACCTTGTCCGCCAGCATGAAGGGTAAGCCTGCCCCCCCACCGAAGACGCGCGGATCCGGATGGGTGCGTCACGATTTCATGCCCTATGTGGCTGGGACTGAGGAGGGGGACTGGAAAAAGCCCTTATGAGCCACCTTGTGCTGCTTGCGCCTGTGCTGGCTCCGGGATCTGTCCGGTTGTCTGGACCATCTCTTGGAAGCCCCTGAAGCCTCTGAAGAACCAACCCTTCTATGAGCGCTGGTGCGCTTGGCTATATGTGTTAGGGGTGGACTTGGTGAGGATCGATAAGGATTCAGCAGTCTGTGAGGTACTCTTCTTATCGAGTTCTTCGTCAGTTGTTGAATGAACAGATCGCCCCCCTCGAAAGGAAGGTCCAGTATACATTCCTAGACATCAGGGTTGCACTTAGTCGTCCTTCGTCAAGCCATCCTTCTCATGTCGGTAGCAATACAGATGGCACAACCAGAGGTATCAATGAGAGCAAGCATTGACTCCACGCTATTATGTCCTGTGCCACTAATTTGGCTTCAGCCAGCCCAACCTTGAAAGGAGCCTGGCTCTGCACAGGGAGTTCAGTAGCAAGTCCGCAATCTCCTGCCAGAGGCTCTGGTTGACCACCACCAGCATGGCATCCGCATTGGACTGGCACAGATGGAGGGTGGCATTGGAATAGACATACTTTCCAAATGCCTCCAGGATCTCCTTCAAACCCAGGAGTGCTGAGGCTGATGTAGCCGAGGATGATTGAGGCTTACAGTACAGTGATGCTGCCGCCATCACTGAGGAGTGTGGCTGTGGGAGCGCCGACAGTAAGAGTGGGCCCCCTTCCTTTTGCCTAAACTTAGTGTTGAGACGCCGATTGGTAAGCTGGGTAGAATGTGGCATGATCCATCCTTTTTTGCTAAGCACTACCACGTCCTTCTGCAATGGGATTCCCGTTCTAGCCGTGAGAACTTCTGCCAATACGCCTGCCTCTGGTTGTTCCACCTGTGGCTGTGGGATCCGCAAATACTGAGCTAGACCCGCCAGATGTTTGTGAAAGGCTTTGGCTGATCGGGGTCGGGATCCTCCTGTCGAGACTCCTGTCGGGGTCCTCCTCCCCATCTGTGTCCACCAATATGTCTTGCTGGCCCGGTGAAGCCGGAGGAGTGCTGGGCGCAGGAAGCTGTGACTTACTGATTATCAGCGCCAGATGCTGCTGAGACAGTGTAGACAGAGCTGCCGTGACTGGTACAGGCATGGGAGCTGGTGTCGTAGCGGGTGGCGTGGGTGCCTGGGGCTGGCGTGGGTGCCTGGGGCTGCGCTGGACCAAAAGGCGTGGCCGTGGGTGCTAGCAGCTGTACCTGAGGGAGCTGATCACATCCCCAAGGATGGTACCCATCTGTGGGGACCTTATGAGAGTAAGGAACTTCTCAAAGATCCTGTCTTCACAGGCCAGAGTGCATGATGGAATAGCATAGGTGCCGGGCCCCGAGGTTGTTGAGATCTAGGTACGCGCAGTCTTGCTGTATTAGGCGAGGTGCATCTGCCCTGTGAAGTCAATGGGTATGCTGTGGGCCAAGTGACAGGCCTTGACCAGTCCCATCTGGAAACTCGCTCCCCTACCTGGTCCCCAAAGGGAGATGGTGCCAGGTGAGCCGCCATTTTGTTTTGCTGCATGCCACGTGCCTGCGCCGTGGTATTTGCTGCGCTGGGCCTGGCTTCCTCCAGTACGTAGAGCATTGGAGGTTGAGGCCTACCCTGCACCTCAGGTCGGGGCCTGGTAGGCGGAGTGCACTTGGCTGTGGAGCCGGTAGTGCTGCGTACAGGCGCCCTCTCAGACAGTCTGGTGTTAGGGCGTAGCCCGTCGGGTTGAGCCCTGGTAATAAAACCTTGCGGTCACTGAACGGAATCACCGGTAGGATCCTACGACCCCTCGGCCTGGTGGCCAGTAGCTGGAGTAGCCTCAGCGCTTGTGCTGGTCGTAGAACCTGTTATGTCCCTTCCGCTAGTGCCCTTCCTGGGAAAGGAGGCGCCTTTGCGGGGTGTGTCGGAGAACAGTACACCTACCTTGGGCCTGGTCTTCTGCTTCACAAACGCTTTTAGGTCCTCTGGAGGTGACCTTCCGAAGAGCTCCCGCCACCTGGATAGTCTGTTCTTGAGGGTGCGCGGTCTCGGAGCATTGCACGCGGTACAGCCGTTGTTAGGGCCAAGGCAACGGAGGCAGAGGGCGTGGGGGTCAGACGTTGGGAAGGGACTCTTGCAGGCTGAACACCTGTTGAAGTCCGCCACCGTCAACATGCGCCAGGGAGGAGCGTGGCACCAGAGGACAAAGCGGTACCTGACAATTGAAAGATAAAGAGACCCAAGTACTTTTCCAGGGAAGAGCGTGTGGAATTACTAGGCCGGAGGCCTAACCCAGGAGTTCTGGTGAAAGTAGTCTGTTCCCGTTGACGTGGAAAAGAGGACTGAGGAGTGGCGCCGGTGGGCGGAGTCAGGGGAGTGCATTGTCCCAGGGCTGCGCCCCCGCGAGGATCTAAATTTAAACGGGAATATGATTTTCTGGTGAAAAAGGTTCCGTCTCCTGCCCCTAGCGAGGGACGCGCACACAGTATGGAGGACAGGAGACGGGATGTAGGAGTAAGGATTTATATCTTTTGCTCTACACCAGTTATAAACCTTGTTCCGATGGCTGCCGTATAGGGCTTTGGCTGCTGTCCATTCTAGCAGAAAGCAACACCCCCATAACTTCTGGGAGGTCCCAATCTTTATATCTTAGCCTCTCTGAAATCAGGCGTGAAGATTCAGTGTCCAGATTCCTGGGTGAAGAAGACGGCCTCCCTCATGCGAGAGATGATCCACTCTGGGGAAGACTGAATGAAGCACAGATGGGCATTGTCTAAAAGGTCTAAGTACCACGATCTCCTGGTCAAATAATCGATTTCTCGAATTTCCTCAACCTCCTGATGAAATGAGGGATAACTGGGACTGGTGCGAACGCATACAGGAATGTAAATTCCCAGTCCACCACGAACACGTCCACCAGAGCTCCTCTCTGAGCAAATTCCCTGGAGCAGGACAGGTCACACGTCCTGTTGATACTGAACATGAACAGATCCACTTGAGGGGTCCCCCAGAGGGCAAAGATTTCTACAAGGACTACCTGATGTAACTCCCACTCATGGGAGATTGTGCTCTGCCAGCTCAGAGAATGCCATTGTATTCCCATTCCCAACTAGGTGAACAGCCGACAAGCGATCCCATTTTGCAGAGCCCAAAAACAGAGCTGAATTTCATATGCACAGTTTTAGTCCACACCACCTCTTGTTGAGGTAATGCATGGTCACCGTGTTGTCAGTCATTATCAGGACATTCTTTTCCTGGATGGAGGGCAAAAGAGGTAATCAGCGCCAGTCTGATCGCCCTCTTGTAGTCTTGATTGTGCAGGGGGCCGAAGCCTGCTCATTGTCAGATCGCTCCCCATCTCATGAGGCGAGCATCCATGGACTATAATAAACTCCGGCCAGGGTTGCCAAAAAGGATCGCCCAACCCCCCCCCCCCCCCAAACCCCCCCGCTCCCCTCCCATCATCCCGTTCTCCTTGCAGGCCCACCACAGAAGATCCTGCAAGACCTTGATCGGGACCTGAAGAAGGTCCATCATCCTGCCCGAGAACTGTCACCATTGGTATCAGAGGACCCACTGAAGGGACTTCATCCTCAGACAGGCCACTGGCACCAGGAAAATGCAGGATGTCCGTCGTGAGGCCCAGCAACCTCAGAAAAACGAAAGTTGATTGATATTGAGCATTTACCATCTGCAAGACATGTCAGGCCCTAAATTCGGGAAGAAGAGCCTTCCCTGAGGAAGAATACAGGACTGCTTCAATAAATTGAAGCGTTTGAGAAAGTGTCATCTAGGACTCCTTGAAATTGAGGGAGAAGCCCAGTTTGGGGAGGGAGCGCCAGGTGCTGTTGAGATGTTCCAGAGTCTGTTTGGGAGAACGAGTTCTGATCAGCCAGTCTATGTAGGGAAAGATTTTAATCCGTTCTTAGATTTGCTGCCATCACCGCCATCAACTTAGTGAAGACCCTTAGGGCGGAGACGAGCCGAAAAGCAGACCTCAAAATTGATGGTGAGAACTGCCAATGGTGAACTTCAGGTATTTTATGTGCTTGGGAAGTATAGGCACATGAACGTAAGCATCCTAAAGATCTTGGGATACCACCTAGCCCTGGATCTGAAAGGCCTGGAGGATCTGCGAAAGAGGGATCATTTTGAATATGTCCACCTTTGGGAACTTGTTCAAGTGCCTCTAGTCCAAGATGGGTCACAGTCCTTGGTCTGGCTTGGGGACCAGGAAATAGGTGGAGTACCAGATCTGGTTATTTTCCGCTACAGGTATCCCCTCTACAGCACATTTCAGATAGTTTGTTCGAGGGACAATCTGGAGGACTTTCCAAGAATGGGGGACAGTACCCATGGCCCACTTTCTGTGGTGCCCATGCATCTGTAGTAATGATATGCCATTCTTGCAGATGTTGGGTCAGCCTGCCTCCCACTGAGGTCCTGTGAGCCAAGCGCTCAGAGGGGTTATGAGGTTGTGGCTGCCGAAGGTAAATAGGAGGTTGCTGTCTGAACAGCTTTTCGTCCACAACCTCTAGGGGCACACATGAAAGCGTTGCCCTTGCTTCTGACTTGTTTAATCTCTCCCCCTTTGACTGAATGGGGAGTATTTTTTTTTTTATTTGTAACAATTAGTTTTATTACAAAACTTTCATTACATATAAGATACTGTCAACATTTTACTTTCCTTCATTCAATTCATTTAGTTAGAGATTAATCGTAATTTAGGATCTTCTCCATATAATCAATAACTGTACAAATTAGTGGAGGCCTATTTCCAGAGAGTAAATTAAACCACCAGTCCTCAATGTTTATCCCGGGAGAAAAGAATCTACCAAGAAAGGACATGCGATCAGATGCAAGTTCAACACATTTGACTGAATGGGGAGTAATAGCGAAAGGAGCGCTCTATCCAGCTTTGTAAAGGTGGATGTTGCTGTGGCCGACTGATGGCTGCCCCAAAAGATTTTGCTGCAGCCTTTGAAGCCTGTACTTTCTCCAGGCTGTATTCCTTGGGACCAAATAAATTGAATCTATCAAGGTCATATCTAAAAGCCTCGATTGGGCATCAGGGTTGAAGCCAGATTTTTGCAGCCTCGCAAATCGCCCGATTGCTGCGCTAGACTCCATGCATCTTTCAATGCAAGCTGATGCGTCTAGTCCTGACTGATGGGATTGACAGGAAGCCTACTTTATGTCATTAGGTTATTAAAACCTTCTTGCAAATGCCCTTCATGAAAGTTTTCCACAACTTGTGCAACTACATCGCATAATGTGTATGTATATTTTGCTAGTGAACAAGACGCGCTAATTGGTTTTAACGCCATGCTTCCCGCTGAAAAGACCATTTTTGCAAGGGCATAATGCCACTTTTCATCATTATCTGGAGATATGGTTGGATAAGCTGCAGCTTTTGAAGTTGAAGTTGACGCCTATACAACTAAGCTTGCTGGTGTTGGAGTCTTAGAGTGGAAACCAGGGTCCACAGAAGAAGGCTTATACTTGTTTACCAACTCTATTTACACCCGGAGTAGTGTGTTTTTTTTCCAGATTTCCCTAATTGGGTTCTTTAGTGCTGTATGGAATGGCAGCACAGGCTCCTTATGAGGGCCTTATTGCTAAGATGTCTGTTAGATTATCTTGGGTAATGTCCTTTGCAGAACAACCTCATCCCAAATACTCCACCTTATTTCATGATAGTCCTGTAGGCTGAATTAGGGTTAGAGTGCACAAATGAAGCGTCAAAATCAACCTCAGGGGAGGTTGATTAGACACTGGCATCTTTAAAGCATGAAGCCAGATCTTCTAGTTGAGAATGATCTGAAATCAATTCCTCTAGAACATTTGGTGTTACAAAACACTGATACCCATATGGGATGACTTGTTTGCAAAGGATTTAAAGAAATTGGTTTTAGATGGAATTTTGTGGTTGACTCCAAGGTTGATGTCAATGTGAAAGGTCCCTTCGTCTTTGACTCCTTCGAGAAGAATGTCACAGAAACCTTTTGCTTTGATGTCAACTCTGGAGTCGACGCAGTTGACGCTACTCGACTACACATCTCTGAGGCCAATCGACTCTGGCTTTAGGGCGCGGATCGAAGCCTTACTTGATTCCCTGCCAGTCTGGAGGACATGGTGGGATCAACAGCCTTTTTAGGCTCTTTTGGAGGGACCACGAGGGGCTGCCTTTAAAAGCACCTCCAACATTTTCTCACAAAAACGTTCCCATTCGGCCACTGAGGTGGTCGTTTTGGGAAAACATGCCCGACGCATGTAGACAAGGAATGTGAAGATGAGAGATGGCATAGTTTCTTACTCTTCTTCCGTGAAGACTAAGAGGAAGAAAGACCAGAATCACTCCTGGATCTCGATCGCTTTGAATGTGTGGAGTGTTTTTTGGCCCTTTCTGGAAATGTGTATGGTTGAACACTACCTTTGGAGGATTTTCTTTTTGAAGCTGTGGAAGACAGATTTTGAAAGCAACCGACCTTGGGCGAGATTCGACCTTCTCTTCTTCAAGACCTTACTGGTCATCGATTGACAAGAGCCACACTCAATGACTTCATGATTTTCGCCAAGGCACCAGAAACAAATCATGTGCAGATCAGGGATCGACGTCTCGAATCATAGTCTGTACATCTTTTGAGGCCTGTTTTCGGGCATGGACATTGTGATAAAATCACTAAAAGATTCACAAATATTATTAGTTGTGTCAAAGCAATTCACTGAGGCGTGTCGGACCGTTCCGAGTGCGTACTGCGCATGCAGAAAAACAGAACTGAGGCAAAGGGTGTAGTGCGTGCTATTTACTCCATCACCAATGTCAAGTCCATACACGGGAAGGGTAGCTGTCAAGGGACATCGACTACAACACCGCACTGCGTCCCTCCCTGCTGTCAAATATTTTTCTGAGACTGCAAAGAAGGATACGAATATATCTAAGATGAGGAATCAGAGGGAGGAAACAATCCATTAGAAATCCACTGATGGGGAACACCCTTCTGGGTGCACAGCTGTAACCTGTAGGAATGTCGTAAAATAGCAAAAAACATTTTAACATTCCTTTACATGGCTGAGTTTTTACAATTGCAACACTTTGCTGTGGCCAAAGAATGTCAGAATGTTTATATTATGTAAGAGACCGCGAGCTCTAGTATGGCCTGGACAACAAATATGATTCCTTTGACCCGAAACTCAGATTGTAAAGAGAAGTCCATCTTATGATTTTGCAATTGGGTCATGATGGGGGCATTAGTGCTGCAGCAACACGCACTTCATGATGAACTACAAGAAATGGAATCACCCAGCTTTGGGTAGACTGGCTGTGTGCTGCCACTGACCCGGCGGTGACTCCTTAACTTGCCAATGTGGTGCAATCTCATCCCTTGGAACAATCTTCACTTACCCAAGCCGCAGGAAAATATTCGGGATGAGTGCAGAAGGTACAAGTGCAATAGTTTCATCTACATAGGGAGTGGGATGGGAAATTAGGAGAGAGCAGGCCCACATGTGGAGGGGAGAAGCCCAAGTATAGATATTGTGTGGGAAACAGATAGAATATACAGACTGTATAGGCAAGTATAAGTGGTACATTGATGGCATTGCAACAAATTGAAGACAGGGATAAGAGTGCAATAGAAGACTACATGGTATGTGATGGGGTAAATCAAAAGTGTGTGGTCAGTTAGAGAAACCTTGTAAGAAACGTTTTCATTGTGGGCTGCCCAAGATCTCCATGTCCCAAAAGGCAGATCTCAGGATGAAAGGGAATCTGTGGACTCCTGTAGCCCTTTAGTGAAGGCAAAATGACCTATGCAGTGCGTCGTAGTGTGTTGTTTGGGCGGGTCGGGTGTTGCCGGTGTCGCTCACAATATATCTTAACGAGGACCGCACTGTAACGTGGAATAAAGTTACTACGAATTAAGGTACCCGAGTGGCGGCCTTTCTTAACCCACGAGGTCACATCACAGTGCCTACTCGCCCTATCCAAAACTGCAGAGATTTTTACCAAAGACTAAACATTTGTGCTTATTCACATGCGTTCGTGGAAAGCAAAAGGTCAGACCCACTTTTTGCTGAAGGGTTGCACAAAGACTACAAGACGTTATATAACTATGCTTGAAAGGCCATCAAAGTTTGGCAAGACCAGAAAGTAAAAGGAGATAAGTTTTAATTTGATCTGAACAGTTTATGTAGTGGCTAAAACAAAATTGAGGGCAACCATTCAAGTGCTTGAAAAAGAAATATCAGTGAGAAGGGAAGTACTGAAAGAAGCACATGGTGGGTTTCTTTCCAAAACATGAGGATGCCGTACTGTGCTTGCAGTTCTATTTGCATATTGCTTGCAATATTGTTTAAGGTAGATCTGCTCTTAGTGGGTTGGTAGCCTTCGAACAGTGAAATGAATGTTCATGGTTTTGTGGAACACTGCACCACAGGGCGTGGCATCCAGTAGTGGCTGCTTGGATTGTATTTTCGAAGTAATGAGCAGCCAGTCTAACCTCAGACTGGTTGCTGAAATGCTATATCTTGGCCACTCAGTTAACGGTTTCAGTTAACGGTTTTACATTTTATGGCGTGCTACATACAGAATACATGAATCCAAAATTGTTGATAGCACTCTGTAGGGTGGCCTTTTCTTCTTCCTTCCTGCATCTTAAAGACATGCATTACTCACCGTAATAGCATTTCTGATGATTTTATCTACTTAGATTGACATGCTGTGCATATAGTCTGACATCCAGTGGTAACTGCAGAGTATTGCATCTTGTCTTTCGAGGATCGAAAGGGGACGTCGACATGGGCGGGCCTGTAACACTATCCCAAACGTGATGTGTAGTGTACCCAAGAGTCCTCACGTGCCGAGGTCGCTCCGATTGTATTTTCTCTGCCATGAGGGAGCCTAATTACTATCGTGAGTGAGTACATAAAAGAGAGAAAGCAGTAAGACGTCTATGTTCCTTCTGCCCGAGCGGGGAGGAAGGGTAGGCGCATGTGAATCTAAGCAGATACAATCCTCAGAAATGCTATTCCGGTGAGTAATGCATGTCTTCCGATGCTTGTTAATCTGCTTAGAATCACATGCTGTGCATAGACTAGCGCGCATTACCCAGAGTTGGAGGTGGGTTGTGAGAAGGAACAGTAGTGAAAAGAGGTCTTCGTACTGCTCGTCGCACCCGAGAATCAGACCTAGAATGACTGCTAGGCAATAGTGTTTTGTAAAGGTGTGTACAGAACTCCAGGTTGCCACTTTGCAAATGGATTCTAGGGGAACATTTGCAATGAATGCTATGGAAGCCCCAGTGCCTCGAGTAGAATGTGCTCTAGGCTTGAAGGGCAGTTCTCTCTTAGCTAGAACAATCCACCTTGAGATGGCTGATTTAGAGACAGGATCCCCTTCTCTACCAGCTGCCACTTAAACGAAAAATTGATTTGTCTTTCTCAGTGGTCTAGTTCTTTCCAGGTAACGCATGACTGCCCTGCGCACATCTAATGTGTGTAGGCTTCTTTCAGCCATGTTAGTGGGGTTCTGTAAGAAAGTAGGCAGCTCTATTGATTGGTTCACATGGAACGTGGAAATAAATGTAGGCGCAAATCGAGGATGAGTGCGCAGAACCACCTTCTCTCTATGGACTGTAACAAAATGGTCTAGGACTGAAAGGGACTGTAGTTCACCAACTCTTCTTATAGAAGTGATGGCCACTAGGAAGGCTGTCTTATATGCAAGATCCTTGAAACTTGCTTTTTGCAAACGCTCAAAGGGAAACCCCATAAGTCTAGTCAATACCCCATTAAATTTCCTACCGGGACCCGGGTTTAGAAATGGGGGGATTCATTCTTTTAACCCCTTCCATGAATGCCTTAATAACTGGTACTTTCCACCACAACACCTTCTGTTGTAAAGTGGTGTAGGCTGAAAGGGCAGCGAGATGAACTTTCAGGGAATTAAAAACCAGACCAGAGTCCAGTAAGTGAGTGAAGTACAACACATTGAGTGTAGGAGAGCAGTCAAAGAGATTGATGCCCTTGGAGTTGCACCAGATAAAGCACTTCCATTTACTGGAGTAGCAATACCGGGTGTTGGGTTTCCTCGCCTCCCTAAGTATGTCCATGCATCTTTGAGGGAGTTGTTGGTGCCCGAACTCTATGACCTCAGGAGCCATGCCGCAAAGGTCAGGATTTGCGGGCATGGATGGTGTTTCTCCCTTGTCTTGAGATAACATGTTGTACGGACAAAGTAGTTTCATTGTAGGAGATAGGGACATCTCCATCAGATGAGAGAACCATGGTTGGCGGGCCCACATGAGGGCCACCAATATCATGGTGACTAGTTCCTGGTGCACGATCTTGTTGAGTAGGGGAGTCAGGGGGAAAAGCGTAAACACATTTCCCTGACCATGCAATCCAGAGACCATTCCCCTTGGATTGCTTCTGGGGGTACCTGGAGGTGTAATCTTGGCATTGAGAGGTCTCCAGAGTTGCAAACAAGTCGATCTCTGGGAATCCCCATAGCGCAAAAACGTTGGAGATGATGACTTCGTGTAATCGCCATTCGTACTCTACGTGCAGTGGGAAGTCTCTGCTGAGCAGGTCCGCCAGAAGATTCAGTTCCCCAGGAACGTGTTGGGACAACAGGAACATCCTCTGTTTGAGAGCCCATTTCCAAATGTTTTGGGACAGCTTGGATAGCCCTGGAGAGTGTGTGCCCCCTTACTTGTTCAGCTAGTACATGGCCGTGGTGCCGTCTGTCAGGATCAAGACGGTCTTCCCCTGTAACTGTCTGAAAGGCTTTCAGTGCTTTGAATACAGCTAATAGCTCCAACAGATGTATGTGGTTGGATGCTACTTCTGGGGACCACACGCTGTGCACCGGCTGCTGAAGCATGTGAGCCCCCCAACCCCGTGAGAGATGTGTCTACTGCAGGGGTGGTGAAGGCTTTCCCCTTCAATAGGTTTTCCCTCAACCACCCCTGCAGAGAGAGAATGAGGGCTGGCGAGACAACTACCATATCTTCCCATTGTCCGCTGGCCTGACACCACTGGCTGTTGAGCCATTCTTGCATGGGACGCAGACGCGCGCGAGGAACCAAGTAAACGCAGGATGCCATCATTCCTAACAGTTGCATGGCATTGCCTACCGTCACCTCTCGACTGGCTACATACTGAGGGATCTGAAACAGCATGTTCTGAACCCTCTTGTTGGAGGGGAAGACTAGGCCGTCTTCTGTCAGAATTAGAGCCCCTAGAAACTGTTTGACTCGACTGGGGTCTAAGCTGGATTTCTTCTCGATGGAGAATCCCAGGCTGAATAGGAGGTCTATCGTCTTTTGAGTGTTCAACAGGCATGTTCCGTAGGACTCCCCTGTTATAAGCCAGTCATCGAGGTACGGGTAAACCGGGATGGATTTCTCTGTGCAGGTGCGCTGCTGCCACAGCCAGTACCTTCGTGAACACCCTTGGCGCCGAGGCAATGCCGAAGGGGAGTACTTTGAACTGATTGTGCTTGTCCTCATGAACCTTGGATATTTTATGTGCGCCGGCAGCATTGAAATATGAAAGTAATCATCCTTCATATCCAATGTTGCCATGTAATCCCCCTGTTTCAGCAGCGGGATTACTTCCTGTAATGTGACGGGATGAAACTTTTGTGGTTTGACAAATTTGTTCGCTGGGCGCAAGTCTAGAACAGGGCGCATGGTGAGATCCTTTTTGGGTACAAGGAAGTACACTGAATAAATACCCTTGTTTACCTGTAGAATAGGGACAACTTCTATGGCGCCCTTTTCCTGCAGGATCTCGACCTCTTGCAGTAGGATGCGTAGGTGTTCCAGCGTCAGGATTCTTGATTTTGGCAGTCTGAATTGAGGTGGTCGGCAAAATTCTATGCAGTACCAGTGGGTAACGGTCTTGAGTACCCACTGGTCTGTGGTTATCCCCTCCCATGCATGAAGGAATGATGTTAGATGCCCCCCCGATCGGGGTGGCATGGAAGGGGACCCGAATCCGAGGGTCATTTCTGACCCGATGTAACGCTCACCTGATTCCCACAGAGACGCTGACCCGAACTGGACTGCTACCGTTTCTTCTATTGTGAGGCCCAGGGCCCGGAAGATGCTCTGGACGGGGCCTCCAAATTTGGATTGCCTGGCTTGTAGAGTAAGTTTTCTGCAGGTGGAAGAAAAGGGATTGATTACCAGCTGGGGTGGATATGTGTTCCCACCAATCTCCCGTTTCTCACTCTTCTTGACCCCCAACTTGGTTTCTGCGAGCTCTCACCTTAGGTATTGTAAAGATGAGCTCTCCATCCTGCTTCAGGTGCAGGGGTGCGTAGAATCCAGTTACGTCACTGGATGGGAAATAGTTGCGGACACTGTGTCCTTCATCTCTCCTACGGTAGCCGTAAGTATGAGTTTCTTTTCTCCACAGGAGCCGGGGCCCAGAAACCTAAAGCTGGTAAGTCTCTTGGTGAGTATTTGTTCTCCGTGCTTAGTTAGTGCTCACCATGTATTCCTCTTATGCAGGTGCTGGGATGTAGCTGGTGTCGTAGCCGCGGTGGAGGAAGGTAAGTGAAAGAAAAGCGACTGCTTACTTCTAATGATTGTCTTTTTCTGCTTACAGGTGCCGAGATGCTGCCGGCGACACAGCCGCTGTCGCGCGTGATGAGGCACGTGAGTAAGTGGAAGAAATGTGGACGCTTTAGAGCGGGCACCTCTAATGACTGTCTTTTTATGTTTTTCAGGTGCCGAGATGCTGCCGGCGTCGTGGCCGCGGTGGAGTTCGGCGAGGCCACGGATGGGTAAGGCAAGGCGGCACGGCTGCGAGCGTTTGAGAGCGCTGCTAATCTTGTACCTTTCCTTTGCAGGATCGTCGGAGGTAGGATTGCTCAGGCCGGATTCCGGTAAGTAATTTCTAATGCTCGCCTTCTCTTTTCTTGTCTGTTTGCAGGTGTTCCGGGTGCTGGCGGTCGTGTCAGGAGCCAGGATGCAGGAGCCGACTCGGTGAGCGTCCTGCTGCTGATGCAGAATAACGCGAAGCACGTGTATTCCATCGGGCGTGGTTTAAATAGCAGAGAAGTGCTTCAGGTGTGTGTTCTTCCACCGGCCCCACCCAGGTAAGAAAAGAGTTCCTGAATAGAGGAAATAGTTCCTCCCAGCCCTGATGGCTGGGGACTTCAGCCAGACTGGATTGTTCTGGGTAAGTATGCAGCATGGTCTGCCTCAGGTAAATCCACCCAAGCATTATTACACAATTTATCAATATGAGCCCGGCGCCTATGGTGCCGGGACTGAAGTCCTTTATGAGCCTGGCGCCAAAGGCCCTGTAGGGGTCTACTGGGTCGGGAGATGTGGAAGAAGGGTCTGCTTCTGGGGGCGCTGGGCCAGTCCTGGCTCCTCGGGAGTAGTGCTCATGACACCCGAGGCCGGGGAACATCTGGGGGTGGAACTCCGGCCTCTACCCTTTCCACGCTGCTGTCCTCTAGGTGGATACATGGTGGTGTTAGACCCTTGTCCTGAATTCCATTTGTTTCCGGAACCATAATGGTTTTGAGGGGAGGGAGATTGCCCACGAAAGGAACGAGAGCCGCCCCCTCTCTGTTGTGAAGGCTTTTGGGTGATGTGTTGCAGGTGATGTGTTGCAGGGATGAGTGTTCTTTTTTGGCTGTGCTTCATCCACTCCACTGCCTTGCCGAACAAGTTGGTTTCTTCAACAGGTTTGTTTAAGGCTGCCTATGTCTGCGGCTTAAACCCGGAGTTCCTCAGCAAGGCATGACGTTTAAGCAAGGTATCCTGTGCCAAGGCTCTTCCCGCATTCTGATTCACTTGCTTGCCTTCCGATACAATTGTGAGCAACTTATCCCGCATTGGTTCAGGTACTTCTTGAAGGCCTTCTTGCATCAGGTTCCACTGGGCGTCTGCATAGCTAGCCAACCGAGTGGTGTTATTTGCTATTCGGGTGGAGAACGCAGCAGAAGTCGTGACCCTCTCCCCCTGTGCATACAACCTCTTGGATTCTTTATCAGGTGGTGCTTCCCCTGTAAACAGGGGTACACCTGCCCTTTTTCTTGTGACGATAACTACCAGTGAAACCGGAGTGGCATGGCCCTTGATGTAAGCAGGGTCGGTAGGAGAAGGGCAAAACAACTTCTCTACCCTGGGGTTAACCGCTCTGGTCTGAGCAGGTGTCAACAATGAAGGCGCCAGTCTCCTCTTTATAGAATTCAACAAAGGAATGGCCTGGCTGGCCGGAGGCTTTTCTTTCAGTATGTCCTCTATAAAATCCGAATCCGGCAAAGCCTCCTGGTGTGGCAATTTGAAAATGCTCAGCCGCCTTTTTCAAGATGGCATTAAACACCATCTGATCATCCACAGGTGAAGCTTGGCAGACTGGTATGAAGGGGGGGTCCATACCCAGGGCATCAGGGTCCAGGGGAGGAGGGGACAACCAAGGTTGACAATCAACCTGATGGCTGTCTTCCCAATTCTCCATTGGATCCGCAGGATCATCATCATTGTCCCCAAAGAGGGCATCATCTTGTACATATGTGTCCACAGGGACCTCGTCATCAGTGAGGTCATAAGTATATTCCTCATGAGGATCGTCAAAGGTCCTCTGAAACTTGGCCATAGATGTAAAAGGAAGGTCCTTACGAGGTCTTTTGGGAGCAAACCTCTCAGAAAGAGAGACAAATTTCTCTAGTCTGTCCATACACCCCTCAAACGTCTCCCTGGTCCATGAAGATGAACCAGAGGCATCCAGGGGAGGAAAGGGATTATTTCGACCCACTTCTGTAGCGTGTCGAGATTGGTCTCCTAAAGCACTGAACAAAGACAAATGGTTCTCCGTAGTCCTTGCGAGGTTCCGGACGTTGTGACGGGTCTCTCGGCGCGTCTCTAGGCCGGTCCTTTTGTTTCGCCTTCTCTTTCGACCGTTCCTTATGTTTAACCACAAAGGCGATCCTTGCGGTACTATCGCTGATGCTTGGGGTAGTAGGGAGATGTGCCGGTTGAACCGGTGGCTGCGCGGTGGATTTCGGTGTCACCGGGGCCCTAAGCGGTGTTGACGCTTTCTTCTGTAGCATCTTGACGGCCGTGTGTGTGGTTTGGTGCTAGCGCCCTCTACTTTAGATTACCCAGACGCATGCCGCTGCTGCGGGGAAGGCTGCCAATCAAAGATCAGCGGATACTGTGGAAGTATCCAACAAGCCCGTTGGCACTTTGGAACGCTTCGACTGTACCGCCGAAGCAGAACCTTGGGTTGTGTGTTTAGTGTGGGAATTTATAAGTTACTCACCGTAGTGACTAACGTACTCTTAGTCCACATAGTCCCCTTTCCTCCATACTGTATGGGGTGTCCCTTAGAAGGGACGGGAGACGGAACCTTTTTCACCAGAAAAAACCTTCTTCCCCTTTAAATGCAGAGGCGCGTGGGGGTGCAGCCCAGGGAGCATGCGCTGCGCTGCGCTGACTCCGCCTTCCGGTGCCACACCACAGTCCCCATTGACGCGTCGACAATAGATTTAACATTGCGTAATGACACCAGTATTATTAGGGGGGAGGTTGGTGGGACTTATGGAGGAAAGGGGACTATGGACTAGAGTACGTTAGTCACTACGGTGAGTAACTTATAATTACTTTTACGTCCCATCCCCTTTCCTCCATACTGTTTGGGCGATTACAACTGATTGTAGCCCCAGGGTGG
This sequence comes from Ambystoma mexicanum, assembly GCF_040938575.1. NCBI lineage: Eukaryota > Metazoa > Chordata > Amphibia > Caudata > Ambystomatidae > Ambystoma > Ambystoma mexicanum. Next base: position 877,301,373 of record NC_090924.1, on the reverse strand, counting down.
AGAGGAGACCCTCCTTAAGCAAATAGGTTCCTGGGAACCGCCTGTCTGAAGGCCGGATCAGATCTAGAGCCGGCATCCAAACAGTAATGCTTACAGAAAGCTGAGGGAGAGGCACAAGTGGCTGCCCTGCTTATGACTTGCCAAGGGACGTGGCGCTGGAATGCGATGGCCGTTGCTATGGCCCTGACTGCATGGGCATGGATGTTGGCCGGAATTGGCTTGTGCTGGCCTTGTACACTTCTTTGATAGCAGATACCATCCAGCGGGATATGGAATCCTTCGAGGCTTGACAGCCTGGTCTTGAGCCTCCGAAAGTGACAAACAGAGTGTTAGACATGCAGAAGCATTTGGTCCTGTCCAGAATTTTAGGGCACGCCTGACATCCAGGCAGTGCAGCACTCTATGTGCTTCGTCCTTGGGATCGGTAAAAACATAGGAAGGACTATTTCCCCATTCAAGTGGAACACAGATGGAACCTTGGGCAGAAATGCTGAGTGCGTCCGCATGACTACCTTGTCCTTGTGAAAGGTGGTATATGGTTCTGAGGCGACCAACGTCTGGATCTTGCTGACTTGGTGAGCAGAGGTAAGACTGACTAGTAAGGCTGTCTTGATGGTGACCAGCCTGAAGTCCACAGACGCCATTGGCTCGAATGGTTTGTGCGCCAGGGCGCCCAAGACTATGTTAAGGTCCCATACGGGGTGTGGTCTCTTGATAGGCGGGTAGATCCTAGCGAGACCCGTCAGATGTTTGACTATTGGGTTGGAGGAGGAGAAAATGTCCTCCTCAGAGCTCCTGTAAGCCCCAATGGCTGCAAGGTATGTGCAGCAGGTGTCCACCTGCACGCCTGAATGAGCGAGGCGCGCAGAAAAGGAAATTGCCCCTTCTTCTCCTCACCCTTTCTTTCACTTTCCTCCCTCCAATCTCCCCATCTCTCCCCAAGCTCGCAATTTTTGCATTCTCTGACTCCTCTCTCACTTCCCCTCCCTCTCCTCCCCCTTTCATTCACTTTCCTCCCTCCAATCTCCCCCATCTCTCCCCAAGCTCGCAACTTGGGCGTTCTCTTCGACTCCTCTCACTTTCGCGCAACAAATTTCACTCACCTCTCGCACCTGCCGATACCACCTCTACAATATTCGCAAAATCCGTCCCTCCCTAACATTCCATGCCACCAAACTCCTAATTTCCTCTCTCATCTTTTCCCGCCTCTTCTACTGCTCTTCTCTACTCTTTGGACTTCCCGCATCTCAGCATGCCCCTCTTAAATCCATATACCACTCTGCTGTTTGTACCCTTTGTCTCCTTACCTCCCGTGACTCCATCTCTTCCTCGCTCTTACCTTGGCTGGCTACCTTTCCACTCACAGCTAAAATTCTACTTTCTCTGCCTGGTCTTCAAATCCATCCATGGTCTTGCTCCACCTTATCTCTCCTCCCTTCTCTCCTTCTACTCCCCCTACCATTCCCTTCGTTCTGCTGACCATTTCCTTCTCACTGTACCTCCATCCCCCTGCGCTTCCTCCCGTTTCCACTCCTTCCAACTCCTTGCACCTCTGCACTGGAACTCGCTCCCTCTCACAATCCGCTCTACCACAACCTTCTCCTCTCGCACCTCCCTTAAATCCCTCCTCCTCCATTCTCCTCCTTGAAAACTCCCCCTCTGCCCTCTACTTCCCTTCCCCCCCCCTCCCCGATTCCTCTCTCCCCTCTCCTGCTCTCTACCTTCCATTTTCCCCTCGCCCAATCCATCTCCAAACCCCCCACCCCTAGTCCCATTCCCCCTTTCCCCTTTCAGTTAATTGCTCTTTCCACTGTTTTATTGAATGATTCATGATGTAATTTTTGCTCCCACTGTTATTTGATGTTATCTTGTATTTTGTTATTCCATTGTACAGCGCCTTGGTGTAAAGCGCTCTATAAATAAATAAATCAATCATGAGGAGACGGTGAGACTCCTTGATTTTGCAAATTACCCCGTGGATCAGGCGAGTGGGCAGAAAGGCGTAGGCCTTCATACCGGTCCACTTGAGGTGAACGGGCCCTGACCTTGCCAGGATGTGGACTGGGGACACTTCTTCTTGTGCCAGGTGGCAAAGAGATCCACGTGGGGGTGAACCCACCAGTTGAAGATCTTCTGAAGAACTAGGTAGTTTAGCTGCCACTCTTAATTGTCCGCTCACAGCCTGCTGAGCCTGCCCGTTTCCAGGTTGGACTCCCCCGGGAGGTGGACTGCCGTGAGGTAAATGTCGTTTTCTAGGGCCCACTCCCACATGCTGATCGCCAGTCTGCACAGAGGAGGGGATCTGGTGCCTCTCTGCTTGTTGACGTAGTACATGCTGGTCGAATTGTCTGTCTGGATGAGGACAACCTTGCCCCGTAGAAGCAGTAGGAATGCTTTGAGCGCTAGCCAAATGGCTAGCAGCTCCTACCAATTGATGCATTCCTGCTCCTGTCCAGTCCAGGTGCCGTGGACTGAGAGGCCGTCCAGGGTGGCTCCCCAGCCCTTGAGCGAGGAGTCTGTGGTGATAGTGGCCTGCAGGGAGGGTGGCCGAAAGGGGTTGCCCGTCCGTAGGTTGCAGTCCCTAGACCACCATGTTAGGTCCGGGTGGAGAGATGACGGCACGTTGATCATCTCGGATTGAGTGACCCTCTCCTGGTTCCATGAGGCCACGAAGTGCAGCTGAATCCTCCTCATCCTTAGTCTTGTGTTCAGAACGGCTAATAGGACAGCTGCAAGTAGACCCAGGAGATGTTGGTACCACCATGCAGAGGTCACTTCTCTGCAGAGGAAGTGAGCAGTGGCCCTCGTGATGGCTGAGATGTTGTCCTCCGACGGGAAGACCTCAGAGCATGTGTCCCAGATGAGGCCCAGGAAGGTCAAGAGTCTGCGTGGGGGGCAGCGGAGACTGAGATTGAGCGAGAAGCGCAGATCATGCAGCGTGTTCATAAGGCCATGGGAAGAGTGGTGAACCTCTTCCGGAGATGTAGCCCTGACGAGCCAGTCGTCGAGGTATGGGTAGATGTGTAGACCCTGCGCTCTGAGGAGGGCCGCCACGGCATTCATGAGTCTGGTAAAGACCCTGGGGACCAGTTGAGGCCAAAAGGCAGGACCTTGTATTGAAAATGGTAGCCCATGATCCTGATCCGTAGGAAAGAACGAAGGGGCTGCCAAATCGGGACGTGTAGGTACGCATCCTTCAGGTGCAGGGACCACATCCAGTCTCCCTTGTCCAATGTCTCCGCAATAAAAGCTGCCGTCACCATCTTGAATTTTTGCAGGGGTAAGGAGAGATTGAGGGTGGAAGGGTCCAGCACAACTCTCAAGCCTGCCTGGTGGTACTTCTGAGTGGCGAAAATCCTGGAGTAAAAGCCAAAGCCTTGCTGGGAGGCTGCGACTTCCTCCACTGCCAGGCTCTCTACGAGCGACCGGATCTCTGCCAAAAGAGTTGCTGTCCCAACCTGTGGGAGTGGAGGGGAGGGAGGAGGAGAAGCTGGTATAGGAAGGCGGTACCCTGTGGATACTACGGATAGGAACCAGGGGGTCAGTGAAATTCTGGCACTATAACTGTGCATGGAGAGCAAGCCTGCCCCCCACTGGATACACGTGGACCTGAGGGGGCGTGTCAGGCCTTCTTTCCCTCAGAGGCCGACGCTGAGGAGGGGGATTGGGAAAAGCCCTTACTCCCCCCGCCCCCTTTTTGTTGCGTGCGCCAGCTCTGAGACTGCGAGCGGTCCGGCTGCCTGGATCTACGTTCCTGTAAGCCGCAAAACCCTCTGTATGTACGCCCCCTTTCCTAGCGCTGCTGAGATTGGGTGTACGACTTGGGCATGGTCTTTGTAAGGATGGATAAGACTGCCGTCTGAGAGCTGTTTTTCTTTTTGTCCAGCTCTTCGTCCATATAGGAGTGGAAGAGGGCCCCCCCCCCCCCAAACTGTAGATGTAGAATGTGCTCCTGGACATCCGGGTTGAATATGGTCGCCCGGAGCCAGGCTGTTCTTCTCATGTCCGTGGCAATGCAGATGGCCCAGCCTGAGGTATCAATATGGGCCACTGTTGATTCCATGAGGTCATGCGCCACCAGCTTATCTTCAGCTAGCCCCGCCTTAAAGCGTGATTGGCTCTGGGTGGGGAGTTCCCACCATAATCTTTGGTTGGCGGCAGCCAGCATGGCATCTGTGTTGGCCTGACGACGATGCAAGGATGTGTTGGAATAGAGTTTCTTGCCGTACGCCTCCAAGATCTTCTCCTCCTTGCCTAGCAGCACCGCAGAGGAGGAGGCTGAGGACGACTGAGGCTTGGAGTATAGTGATGCTGTAGTGATCACCGACGAGTGTGGCTGAGGATGGGCCGAGAGCAAGAGTGTATCCCGCTCCATCTGCCTGTACTTGCCGTCCAGGCGTCCATTGACCGGCTGGGCTGAGTGGGGTTTGAGCCAGCCCTTTTTGGCCAGGGAGACTACATCGGTCTGCAAAGGAATCCCCGATTTGGCAGAGGGGTGTTGAGTGAGGACTTCAGCCAGAACCCCTTCTGCCAGCTGCTCGACCTCGGGTTGGGGGAGGCCCAGGTATTCCGCCAGACCAGCAAGACGTTCGTGTAAGGCCCTGGCTGAGGATGGCGTGTCTGGATCCTGCGGATCTAGAGGATCCTGTGGTGGAGGAGGAGTGGAGCCTGAGGCTCGGGTAGAGAGCCTGCGGCCGGAGGCTGAGGAGGCGGTGGAGCCCTCTGTGGAGCCGGAGGAGGTGGCTGAGATTTTGTCCTCCGACGGGAAGACCTTCTCCGAGCATGTGTCCCAGATGAGGCCCAGGAAGGTCAGAGTCTGCGTGGGCTGCAGCTGAGACTTTGAAATTGAGCGAGAAGCCCAGATCGTACAGCGTCTTCATAAGGGCATGGGAAGAGTGGTGAACCGGTTCCAGAGATGTAGCCCTGACGAGCCAGTCATCGAGGTATGGGTAGATGTGTAGACCCTGCGCTCTGAAGAGGGGCGCAGGGGCCTGGGGCATCGGCGGAGGCATCTGTGGTGCCTCTAGCATTGCGGGGAGGTCTTCCCTGATGGGGTCTTTGATGATACCACCCCCCCCCCCCCCCATCAGGTGACTTCATTAGGCCGAGGAACTTCTCTAAGAGCACCTCCTCACTGGCCAAAGAGGTGGCCAGGGGGTGCCGACAGGGTAGCGGGGAGCTGCAGGAGCCGATGCATACCCTGTCCAGAAGGGCACAAAGGAAAGATGCCCAGCGCAAATGAGGGGTAGACTGTAGGCCACGTACCTGGTTGAGGCCAGTCCCACCTTGACACTCGTTCTTCGCTGCATTCATGGAATGGCATCGGACGGGTGTCTCTTTCTGGTGCGGCGGCCATTGTGTCGAGCTGCCTGCCACATGCCTGCAACGCAGTGCTCAGCCCGCTGGGCCCAGCCTCGTCCAAGACTCGTGTGTGGATCACGTGGCCTACCCTGCTCCTCAGGCCTCGGCCCGGTAGGTGTGACACCCATGACCCAGGGGCCGGTACAGCTGCATTTAGGCACCCCCTCGGACATATTGCCGGTATTCGGGCATAGCCCCTCTGCCATGGTGCCGGTAAAAGGGCAGAACCCCTCAGGTGTAGACCCAGTAAAAGAATCTCCCGGTCCATCAACCCTGCGCCCAGGAGGATCCGAGGATTCCTCGACCCAAAGGCCGTTAGCTGAAGCAGCCTCAGTGCACGTGCCGGTAGAAGGACCTGGCCGGTCCCTCCCGTGCAGGAGAGTCCCTGGGAAGGAGTCTCCCTTGCGGGGTGCGCTGGAGAATATCGGCCCTACCTTGGGCCTGGTTCGATGCTTCACGAGGTTCTTGAGATCCTCTGGTGGCGAACTCTGGAAGAGCCCTCTCCACCTGGCTAGTCTGTTCTTCAGCACCTTCAAGGACAGCGAGTCACACACCGAACATTATTGCCAACCGTGGTCTGGGCCAAGGCAACGTAGGCAGAGGGCGTGGGGGTCTGAAGTTGGGAAGAGCCCGTTGCAGTATGGACACCTGCTGAACCCTGTAGAAGTCGACATGTGCCGGCAAGGAGGGTGCCGCCTGAGGACCGAGTATGTGAATGACAGATACGAAAAAAGACAATGAAGTATCCGCACAGGGAATTACATGGCCGAATCAAAACCCAGGTGCGCAGGTGAATTCGGCCTGTTCCCGTCGACGTGGAAAAGGGGCCTGGGTTGTGTCGCCAGAGGGCGGAGTCAGGGCAGTGCATGCTCCCTGGGCCGCACCCCGCGTGCCTCTAAATTTAAAGGGGAAGAAGGTTTTTCTGGTGAAAAAGGTTCAGTCTCCCGTCCCTTGGAAGGGACGCCCCATACAGTATGGAGGAAAGTGGACAGGACGTAAGTGTACCTTGTGCATCCCTGTCGCTGGATGTTTTCCCCATAGCGTGGCTTGCGTCGTGCCCATCCGGGCCAGGGACAGATGCTGCGGAACAAGAACTGTCTGCCGTCAGGGTCAAGGGCCTCCAAAACAGAGCCTTGGTCATTGCTAGTCCCTTAATCACACTCTGCGGCTGTGGCGGCGGGGGAATTACTTTCGGCCTGCGACATACCGTAGGCCGGCCAGCCGTTCAAATGGCGCTCCTTAAGCGTCTTTGTATGCAGGAGTTTACAGGCCGCACAGGCTGCCTTGTTGTGGGGGGGGCGATAATATAACAAATAATGCAATCTCTTATGAAGAGCTCTGCATTAGAGTGAACAGATAACTGGGTGGAAAAACAATCTGGGGCACCACTACGCGTGAGGGATCTTGGGTACACTACACGTCATGTTAGGGACAGTGTTACAGGCACGCCCATGTCGACGTCCCCTTTCAATCCTCGAAAGACAAGATGCAATACTCTGCGATTACCACTGGATGTCGGACTATATGCACAGCATGCGATTCTAAGCAGATTAACAAGCATCAGAAACAAGTATTTTCTACTACGCATTTCTTCAAATGTGAAGAACGTTAGTTAGCCTAGCAGTATTTTTGAAGCCTGCATCTACTTTTGATTAACATGCTATGCATAGTCTGCCATTTAGGAGTCTATAGTATTTCTCTTTGTTTTGTACTAGGCATCAGCACGATCAGTTACAGAAGCCTTGTAGGATGAGTATGTACTGCCCACGTAGCTCCTGAAAGTAGACACCAACTTCAGATGTTTCCACCATAATTATGTTTGGTATTATGAACTGCGAATTACAAAATGTATATTTTGAAAAAAACTATGCATAGGTCACTTCTATTTAAAAGCACTCTTATGTAACAAAAGACTCATGACACTTGACAAATGTTTTTTTCGATACTGTACCCACCAGCCATACAGTTCAGTGGGGTGAATGCTAATCTACAACAGTTACAAAATGCATAATCTGGATATTACTGCCTTGTTAAATCTCCCTTGTGTCCTAAACTGAAACCCCACAAAATTGTTTCATTTTTGAAATGTCTTATTTTTATGTAGTACACTGCTCTACAATCGTCAACTGTGTGCAGACTGTTACACATCCAACTGAAAAACTATAAATCAATTGTTTAATCAACAGGAAACTTAGATTTACTTTTGCTGGAAACCCTGGATGCATTCTGAAGACAACCTAATCATTATCATCAAGGCTGTCATTCGTTCACTCTGAATCGGACAAGAAAGCCACCTTTAATATTAAAGGATGCAAAGAACAATTGTGCACAAGTTTAAAATGAGAAGCATGTAGTAGAGGGTTCAATTCCAATTTGCATAGTAATGCCATTGGTGAGGGCGACTCGTGACCCCCTACATAAATGCCTTGGCTACGGTCACTTTTCACCACATGCATTTGTGCTGTGAAAGTGTATGGGCTGTCAATGCAGACAAATATATTTTGAATGATTTATTAGGTAGTCATTGAGAAAATGCATTAAGTACCATCTTTTGGTGAGCAAAGCAATATTTAGATTTAGTTTGTTACATGACATATCACTTTCAACTTTTATTTAACAGAACATTGTGTTAAGTTTCCATGACTCCCTCAGGATCTCTATAGACCGTTGTGTGAGTTCTAAATGAACAAATTATATGTACATCGAGGCCAAGATGCTTATGCTGAGCACGCAAGCTTTTGGTGTAAACGTATCTTGATGTGGGCTGTTCATGACATTTGCATTAGATGCAGATAATACACACGTCTTGCTTATTCTGCCGCAATTAGATTGAGTGACAACTGTGTTTGCATCTTGTCTTGAACCTTATGAATCACTGTTGAGGGAACATCATTTACAAAACAACTCTGACCAAATGATAGACATTGCATAACCCAGTGACCCTGGTTGTGGGTACCTAAAGATTACGATTAGGCATGTCTTTTTCCTTTGGCAGAGGAATCTACGCCTGGAATTCCCTATTGATGGAAAATTCCACAATGTGTTTGCATCTATTTTCTATTAGTGTTTCCACCAAGTGACTGTTTAATAGATCTCCGTGCTTTTGAGAGACAAAGTAGGCAATAACTAGTCAGAGACCAGGGAGCTGCACGGAGTGGATAACGTTAATAGACGATCCTACAATTAACCACGTTCTACATCGGGCAATTGCTCAATTAACTGTATTCTGTAAAGACATAGTTATGTAGAGACCTTAAAGCATGTAGTAGCAATTTGCCCTGCTCTAAAGGACTTGATAACTTTACTGTGGTCTGTTTTTATTGCACTAAAGGATTGGCAGTCCTGATGAATGGCAGTCCACAGTAATTAGTGGCTCTAATATTGGGTTATTATTAGCAACAGTGAAATTCTTAGGGCTCTCTTTTATAGAGCTGACTGATTTGTAATGTAAACTATCAATTTGGTTTTATTTTAGAGCCCTTTTAGAGATGTTGATTTGATATATGGTTAATTGTACAGTACAAATTAACCTTTATATTTCTTTTTATCAATGCCATAGTAATAAATGTCATGTGTGATGAATCATGAACTTGCTATTGTGAAAGGTTTATTGTAAACAAACATAAAAAAAAAAATGGAAGATAATTTTTAAGTGTTGGTAATGACCATCTCCTTTCGTGTTGCAGTTCTTCAACCTCAGTGGAGCCCTTCACCAACACCATAGTAAGTGGTTCTACCAGCCTTCATGTGTACACAACTCACAATCTTTTCTTACTCGTATTATCTTCAGTGTATTGGGCCTAAACATTCTGCAGTCTTCACACTTGGCCTCGTTGTGGTCCAATGGAAGACAGAGATTACGCACAGTTGGTCTATGGGAATCTGTGGTTGCAATTAAGCCAAAACCTAAAAAGGCATTTTGTCCATTGACACGGAAGACAAAGAGAAAACATTTGCACAAATCATTACATTCATTATATACATGTCTGGTGTCTAGCCAAAAGGAGTCTTGAGAGGCATTCCGAGAGCCTGAAAGTATAATCTGTACTATTTTCAGAAGCCATTTCCTTTCAATGTTTTTCTTTTCAACATTCCCACTGTGACCAAACGGTGGATTAAGAAATCTGAAGATGTTGTCACGATTTAGAGGCTTTGTCTAAGAACATCCAGGACATAAGGATTCCATCTCCAATCTACCTATTCCAAATCCTAGTACAAAACAAAGTACACAAAGTGAAATACTCCAGACCAACCACTTGAAGGACTACACATAGCCTGTGAATCTAGCCACAAGCTGAACATCCTAGGGTTAATAGGAGGGATTTTTGCTGCTGGAAACAATGGGAGTAGGATTGTGTTCGAGGATAGAAATTAAAAGGACATGTGTGGAGTATTCCAAGATGGCCGTCGGTGCTTGAACACCGTGTTCGTTGCGCTCCTGACCTGTGGGCCCCTGCCAAGTAAATAGTGGACATCAGCCCTCCCCAGGCGAGAAAAGTGTGTCCCAGAGCATCCAGGAGCAAGGCGGTGGGGTCCCGTGGCCCTTGGAGAGGGGGTCACTGCTGGAAACCGTGTGGCAGAGTTTGCGGGCATTAGAGGAGAGAGACCGCGCTGCCTCCGTTGGGTCTCTGGCGCCTGGGGAGCACCCGCCGGTGGTCCGGATTGCGGGTGCAAGGTGTGGGTCCCCTTGATCGCCAGTAGGACCTGCGCGGCGGGCCAGCTTCAGGAATGTTCAGCGAAGTGGAGCTGAGGGAGGAGCAGCCGGGAGGCGAGGGCTGGAGGTCCAGGCTGCGTGGCGACCGCGTGGACTGGAGCGTGATCCTTGGAGGGGCCTGCAGGAGCCACCCCCTCGAAGGAGTGTGAGGTGCTGGGCGGGGGTCTGGCCCTACGGAGCTGCTGAATCTGTGAGGTTGGCGCTGGGGGCCGGGTTAAGCTACCCGGGGGAGGAGCAGTGGGCCGGGGCTGTGGAGTGGTAAGCACCCACCACCAAGGACAGACAAGTGGACTGGGAGCCGACTGAGGAGGGCATTGCGTGGATCAGCCTACATAATAAGTGAAGGGATTCCCTGGACAGCCGCCAAGGGCTGGAGCGGTGAGGTACTTGGAGGGTGCCTCAAGCTATACAAAATTTCCAAGAATAGAAACAAGGACACTGCCCTAGCGTCCAGGAGCGCGAACAAGAGCCATGAGGGAGATCTTGAGAAACTATGGAGCAGAGAAGGGGGGCGGGAGCCCAACCACAGCATCTTGCAGAACGGGGAAGTGAGGAGCAGAGGACAGGACCCCAAGAGGAGCTTGACACACAGGTCATGCATTCCTCGCTGAAGCTTCTCCTCACAGAAATAGTGGACCAGATCACAGCGGCGGGTCAGAAACAAATGGACGCACTGCGGGAGGATCTCGCAGGAGGATTGCAGGAAATCAAGAGAGACATTGGCAAGGTGGAACAGAGGGTAGACACCAATGAAAGAGCTATCCAGGTCCTGACAGAGGATGCGCAGAAGGCGGAAGTGTTACTGGAAACCCTGGTGGCGGCCACTCAAAATCTGGAGCTTCAGGCGGAGGACCTGGAAAATAGGTCAAGGCGCGCTAACATATGTATAAAAGGCCTGCCGGAAGCAACCCCGGATCAAGACTTTAAGCAGGTAGTCAAGGATATCTTTGCAGAGCTCTTGGAGACCGAAGCCCTAAATGAAGTATCCTTCAACAGGATCCACAGAGTAGGCCCCAGGAGGGAAGAGCCGGGTTTGAGACCAAGAGATTTTCTGGTGGCACTGCATTCCTATGCAATGAAGGAGCGGATACTAAGGAAGGCCAGGAAGTCAAAGAAGATTACTTATAATGGCTCTGAGATAGCCCAGTATCAGGACTTGGCACAAGCAACTCTCATTAAGAGGAGAATGAGGCCGGTCTTGGCCCACCTACAGGAAAGGGGTAGACGGTACAGATGGGCCCATCCTTTTGCCCTGACTTTCGAGTTTCAGAGGAAGCACCAGAGGATCTAGACCTGCGAACAGGGCTTGGCGATACTGGGCCTGGATGTAGAGGGGCCTACGCCACCAGACCCGACCACTCCACAGAGAATGTCAAGGAAGCCGTGGGAATGGTCACTGGTCCGCCCCTGGAAAGGCCGAAGGGGAAGCTCCCGGGCGGGTCGCTCCGGCAGGGGGCCAGGACCTCCAGAGGAGTCAGGTGGTGGAGGGAGATGAACACCACTTTCGGAGCAACATCTGCACAGGGTTGATTTGCGGGCCTGGGGAGGGCACAACAGAAGCCGAGGGAAATTGCCTAGGGCGTCTTATTCCCATGTGAGGGCTGCCGGAAAGGGGAGAGCAAATCTTGGAATGGGATTGGGTTATCCCGCGCGGGTTCATCAGTGGGTGGCTGGTGGACCAACTCTCGAGATGGTGAGTCGAGGGGGCTAGAGGCCAGTTGGTCCGGGCCACCAGGGGTAGGGGAGGGGGGTTGGCAGGGGAGAGCAAGGGTTCGCGGATTCTGTCCTTTTTGTTCAGGGAGGTGAGAGAAGAGGGGGTCGCGGAAGGGGGGGAGCAAAGAGGGGTACGACCCTGAGCGCCAAGAGACACTACTTCAGTCCTAACTAGCAGGGCAGACACGGGCGAGCTGAAGGTTATCTCATTGAATGTCAACGGCCTGAACTCAGTAATGAAAAGGAAAAAAGTGGAAAGATTTGTTAGGCGGGAGCGGCCGGACATTGTCGCCTTGCAAGAAACCCACATCCAGACGAGTGACAGGAATAGAATAAAGATATGGGGCTACTCTAGATTGCTGCAAGCAACTCAATTGGTTAAAAAAACGGGGGTTCTCCTAGCGTTAAGAGACGGTTTAGAGCTAAAGATAACTGGGAAGGACGATAGACAAGGTAGGTTCCTAGCTCTCACGTTGGAGGGGAAAGGGGAAATTCTAACGGTAGCCACGTTGTAAGCTCCTAACACAGTGCAGGAAGAATACATTCTCTCTGCGTTACATCGCTTAGAATGTTTCACGAAAGCATCAATAATACTGACGGGGGATCGGTCCCTTTTGTTGTACTGATGTGTAAAAATAAAAACAAATTAAAAAAAAATAAAATACTGACGGGGGGGGGATTTCAACTTGCCCTGGGATCCCACCAAGGACAGGAGTAGGGCACAACATCCACACCAGGGAGGGCCGTCGAGACATCTCAAAGGAAGAATGGATGATCTTTCGTTAGTGGACGCTTGGAGGGAGTTAGAAGGGGATAATGCGGGGTTTACCTTTTACTCACACGCCCATCGATCTCACTCCAGAATAGATTTCATTTGGCTGTCAAGCAGACTACTGGGAACAGCAAAAAGCATACAGCTGGGTCCGATTTTACTCTCTAATCATGCCCCAATGTTACTAACCATGTCCACAAAAAGGGCACACTTGGGCCTGTGGAAATGGAATTACCAAACTACCCTGTTCAAGGATGAGTCCCGTTGGGACGCCTTAAAGGCAACTCTCGGAGGGAAAATCATAGCCATGAAAGCAAGAAGGGACAGGGAGATGAGGCTTGAAGAGGCTAGGTTGGAGGAACGGTTGAAGGAAATCATGGCGAAACTGGGCCCGAGGCAGTTATTATCTACCCGAAAAGAATTCAGGGTGGTCAGGGGCCAGCTTGATCTGATACTGACGAGGGCAGTCGAGCTGAATCTTCTCCGGCTCAGGCAAACATTTTACATCCAGGCGAATAAAGCAGACTGCTTGTTGGCAAGAATGCTCAGGAGGGAGGAAAAGGCCAAAACAATAATGGGGGGGCTCTCGAATCAGTGCAAAGGCTGCCGACATTCAAGGAGAACTTGCCCGATTCTATACGGACCTATACCACTCGAGTAACTTGCCATACAAGCAGGTGAACGAGTACTTGGGGAAAATAGACCTTCCCAAAATATCTGAAGAGGAACAGCAGGCACTTGAACAGGAAATAACAAGGGACGAAGTCAGAATAGCCATCCGGTCCCTACCTCCAACAAATCTCCGGTTTCGTCGGGGAGTTTTATAAAACTCCTAGGGAGACGCTGATCCCGTACCTCACAGCTCTGTTCAACCAAATGGGTAGGGATGGGGCTGTCACCAAATCGATGGAACAAGCGAAAGTCATTCTTATTCCCAAAAAAAAACAAGGACCCCACGGATTGCAGGTCATACCGCCCTACAGCGTTGATCAATGTGGAAGGCAAAATCCATGCCAAGATCTTGGCTAACAGATTATATCGGATCACCCCTAGACTAATTCAGCCTGATCAATCTAGCTTTTTAAGGGGGTGGCAGACAGGAGATAACGTCCGCAGAGTGGTCCATTTGATAGAAAAATCTCATAAGGAGGAGATCCCCCGCCATACTCATGGCGATTGATGCCAAAAAGGGGTTTGATCGGGTGGAATGGCCTTTTCTTTTTGCGACAATGCAGAGAATGGGGTTTGGGCCGAGCTTCCTGGCCCGGGTCAGAGCAAACTATCAAAACCCAATCCTCCGTCTGGCCATTAATGGGCAGTTAACGGAACCGACCCAAGAGGGAAGGGGAACCAAACAGGGGTGCCCGCTGTCCCCTATTTTGTATGCAATACATTTGGAACCTTTTTTGGAAGCGGTCAGGACCAATGAAATCATAGTGGTAATCCCTTTTGTGGGGGTGCCTCACAAGATCGTGGCTTTCGCCAACATTATCTTGACCCTAACCCAACCTGAGCATTCCCTGAGGGCAGTAGAACGGGAGCTAGAGCAATTTGGGGGGTGTCAGGTCTTCAAATGAATGCACCCAAAACAGAAATACTGAACCTTACCCCTCCCCCTAGCTAGAGCTCGGGACCTTGCGGCAGGTTCCCCCTATAAATTGTCTAAGCACTCTGTTAAGTTAACCAGAAGTGTTGACGCGCTTTATCTACCCCTCCCTTCCTAATGAAACTACGGTCCAAACTGGTAGATTGGGGCCCACTAGCGATCTTGTGGCTGGGGTGGATTAATGTTTTAAAAATGGTGATATTGCCCCGGCTTCTCTACTGCTTCGCGTCCTTGCCAGTCGGAGTACCATAATCCTTTTTCAGAGCCCTTCAGAAGGTAACAACTAATTTTGTATGGAATAATAAGACCCCCCCTGTGATGCTGGAAAGGCATTGGAGGGACAGGGCCTCCCCGTCCTTGTCCTGTAGTCCTTTTTCATATTGTGTTCTGTGTTGTTTTCTGCCCAGGAGTCCATGTGGGACTCCTGGCAGTGCAGCTCTCTCTTTTGGTTTTGTGAACAGACCCATGGGATACCCTTATGGCACCCATGGGTAGGGGTACAACCCTGTACCCCTAGTGTATGTTTTTGGGCACCTGTGGGTGGCCCACAGAGCAGGGTATGGGCTGGTGGCAACTCTATGCTGAATTTGACAGGTGCTCTGGGTGTCCTCCATTTTGGGATACCCAGGCCCTGCCATTGGGATCAGTTGATTCCTGATAGGAAACAAGATGGCCCCTGTGGCCTCCTGCTTTCTATTGCCTCTTACCTTGTTTTCCCAAAGTCCTGGGAAGCCCTGACTCTGTCCCTTCCCCCTGACTGGCTGTTGGGTGGAAGTTCCATATATGGTGTTGTTGTGAAGGCCCAGCTAGACTGACTGGAGCCTTCCCAGTGACTGTATGTTGTGGGTACCTCCTGTGGGTGGGACCTGGGTGAATGGAGTGTGTGACCAATATACACTCCTTGTTGTGGTTGTCTGGTTTCTGGCATGAGAGACAAAGACTGAGACAGCCCTGCCCGAAACTGGCCTGAATGCAGTGTGTAGTGTTGAATGGCTGGGTACTTGTCCCAATCCACATTCCTTGTTCTGAGTGTCTGAAAGGGAGGAGTGTGGCCTGAATGCACTGTGTGCCTGATTGGCTGACTGACTGCATGAATGCCCTTCTGTATGATTGGCTGCTGAGTGTGTGCCAGCAGTGTGGATGAGAGACAGAATAGTATATCTGGGGACCTCTCACCACTGGTAATTGTTCAGAAGCGTTCTGGAGCCGAGTCTCCACTCTAAGAGTAACTGGAACTGCTGATCCTCGACGCCAAGCTGGAAGAAGAAGACTTGCTGCTGCATTTGCTTCGACCGATCCGAAGGCTGCCGAAATCGTCGAAGACTGACCCGAGAGAGGACCTGGTAAGGCGCCCTCTTCCCGTGCTCCGAGGGACCATCGAGCACCGCTCCATCTTCGCCGAAGCGCCCTGGAAGACAGACCCTCGAAAGGCTGCCGACCCGAGACGGGACCGTCGAGGAGATCGAAGTGAAGCACCCGGACATCGCCGCCGTCGAAGTCATTGCCGTCGACAAGGGTTCGCAGGTCTGTGGAACCGCTGGAGGCCCGTCGAAGTTGTGTTGCCCAGCCGTGGGAACCACTTGACGACGTGCCGCCGACGACCGGAGCCGTCCGCTCCTTGCCTAAGAACATTTGAATCGAAGGACTCCCTCGTCCGCACCGTCGACCGCTTTATCCTGCCGGAGAAAGTCGAGGACGACCAACGCGCCGAGGAGAAACCTGCCGGTGGGTTTCCCGCCACCCGAAGACCACAAAGACTCGACGCCCTTGCCGGGCCCCCGTCTCCACAATCTTTGCGGTCCAGAACAATTGTCATCGAGGTGCCCCGCACGCCTCTGCCTTGCAGGACGCCAACGCTCCGTCGTCGACGAGCACCGCTTGGATCGAAGCTGCCGCCTCATCGACGCCGTTCTACCCTGTTTGTTGTCGGACGTTCGACGCCCCGTGTCTCCCGCTTGAAAGGGAAGGCATTCAAGAAGGGCCGTCGATTCCCCGACGCCGAACGCAGAGTTCGACGCTTCTCGACGCCTCTCGACGATCCGTGACTCCCGCTTGAAAGGGGGTCGCTCAAGAAGGATCTGTCGACGCCTCTTCGAAGAACTCGACTCCACCAGGTACATTGGGGGGGTAAAAACATTATAGGAGGGAATAAGACTTGCAGAACAATATATGGACTGGGCTTGTGCTATATCTTTATTTTACAGGTTGCCCAGGTGGGGGGATCTCCACACAGGACTGTGTCTAGTGGTAGGGGCCAGTATTCTGCCTATTGCTCAACCATCTTATTTTCTCTCCTCTCTCTATGGCTGGTTTCACTCTATTGATCTGTGTGACCTTGTTACAGTATTGTTGATGCACTTTAATGAGATCTAATACAAAGGGTGGTACCACTTTAGAATTGTATATATTTGCCATTGTTGATTTTCCTAAGTACAAAGTGAGTTATTATGATAAGTGTACATAACCTTGAATATTGATTATATAAAGACTGTGTTCTAACCAATACAGTGTGTGGACATTCCTTTGTGGGGGCTTGGGGACTACACTGTACTTAAGAACCAGCCTGCATCACCTCCTGAGAAGCTAGGCCTTGATTGCTCGACCATAGCTACCGAATAGAGAATCTAGGCTGGGGTCCTCTGTGCCTCCCCTCTACCATATAGAGAGCAGAAGTACAGACCACCCCCTACCAGTCCTCTACACCCCCCCCCCCCCCGAGGGTAGCGGCCAAGCTAATGAAGACACCAGTGGGAAAGGGAGGTATGGGCCAGCCTGAATTTAGGGCAGATTACAGAGCAGCCCAGATCCGGATTATACCGGATTGGCAGCAGGAAGATCGTGCTAAGATTTGGAGACCCATGGATAGGGCAGTGGTCGGCGAAGCACTAGAGGGGATACTGTGGAAACCTAGAGGGGACAGGCCGGCTAGGGTGTACTGCAGCTCCCTCCTCTCAGCAGGGGTTAAAGCATGGGATGAAGCAGTGAGCGTGGCGCACCTCACAATTTACCTGTCGCCATTTACTCTGCTGTTTGATAATCCTCAGTTCACTTCGGGGAATCAAACCCCCACATACGAAACATGGCCGGGGGGGGGGGGGGGGGGCTGTAGAGTGGTCCGCGACATGTTCGAGCAGGGTCGGGTCAAGCAGTTCGAGCAATGTAAGAAGGACTTCGGTTTGCCGGAAATGGAAAGATGTCCCTATGTCCAACTGAGAAAATGGCTTCACCAGCCTGCTCTGCAAAAAGCGGCTGTCCGCCAGCCAACCCCCTTCGAGAGCTACCTGAGCAGGGACTCGGGGGACAAACATCTAATCTCAGCAGTCAATACCATATTAAAGCCGGGGAAGACCCCCTTGCAGGGATTACATAAGGAAATGGCAAGAGGCTGCAGGGACTGAAGTGGAGGAGCAAGAGTGGGCGAAACTTTGGAGATACATTCCCAAACTAACAAGATCACTGCAAATACGGGAGATATGGGTTAAATTAATGCTCCAATGGCACATGACCCCAACAAAACTGCACAGGATTTATCCGGGGGGTCGTCGCTCTGCTGGAGGGACTGTGGGGAGGAGGGCACATGGAATCACATCTGGTGCGGCTGCCCTAAACTGGACGCTTATTGGAAGCGTATAATAGAGGCAATTGACCAAGTCATCGGAATTAAGCTCACGGTGAACAGGGGCCTGGCGATGATGGGGCTAGGGGGTGCGTTGGAGTCCATCAAGTACAAGTCAGACCATAAATTGTATGCGATTATGATGACGGCGACAGCCCTAGTGGTGGCATGCAAATGGAAGGCTAAAGACCCTCCACAGGATCACAAATGGGTGGCAAAAATTTGGAGTCTAGTCACGGTGGAGTGGCTCACCTACTCGATTCAGGGGGAAATGTCAAAAATTCAGGACAGATTGGGCCTCGTTACTACAGTTTCTCCAGCGGGAAGCCTGGTGCCCAAGGGCTATGGGAATAACAGAACTCCCTGGAGAAGGGGTAAACTGGGTGGGGATATAAGGACAGGACGCATTCCTCGATTGGAGCTAAAAGGACTACGCGAAACAAGGACTGGGGGAAGAATTTGCGAACCGGGGGGTAGGAGGAGCGGGGGTGTTACCTGTTACTGTTATTCATGAATGCCAAAAATGTATTTAAATTTTTTTTTTTAAAAAGGGACACGTGTGGCTTTTCTTTTCTTGTGCTCTCTAGTAGTAGTCCGCTTATTTCACAGTTAGTTGCACCACATTACTGTGCATCTTCTATAGCTTGAAAGTGAGTGATGAAAATATCAACTATGTGATTCTAGGAACCAACCAAAATGGTGGCAGTCTTGGCACAAAAACCTATACTAGGATTCAAGATCTTGTAGATATTCAAAAGGTAGAGATGATCGAGAGGACCACTGAGGCATTGCAGCACATAACGTCGCTTTTGGCAAAATTGCAATATATTTGCTAACATGAGGCATACAGTTTGAGAAATGAATCGCTCCATTGGAGAATGGCTCCTCATACAAACACTTCTTCTTTCAGACACCTACAGAGCAAGCTGTGACAAATGTAGCCAAAGGTTAAACGTTACTAAAAGTGAAACTATGCAATTATCAGTCTCGTGCATGAATTGGTCTTTTATATTGGTTTATGCTGCCAGTACACCTGCTTTGCCCGACTACAGCTCATAGTTTTTCCTAGAGCAACGATCTCCATGTGGATAGCGAAAAGGTGAATATTGTTTCCACATTTTTGACAAGATTACAAACATTTTTCCTCCCCCACTGTATGGTCTACTTGTCAGAGGCAAACCCTTAACTTCAAGTACATTTTTTCCACAACAATATGTTGGATCCTAAAAGTATTGCAATTAAAGGCCTACTGTGGGTTAGTAGTTCGATTGGAAGCAGTTACATTTACAACTCTCTGCAGAATTAAGACTTGACAAGAAGCAGAAATTAAAGTTACTCCACGTAGTGACTAGAGCACTCATAGTCACTAGTCCCCTTTCCTCCATCCTTGTGGGCGTCTCCCAACAAGGGGACGGTACCGGACCCTTTGGCAGCGAAACATTGAACTTCCTCTTCGTGTGGGGACGAAGCCTCAGGTGTGGAAACACCCCGCCGAGGCCCCGCCCTCTGGCGCCTCACCTCAGTCCCCTTTGAAGACATCGGACGCTTAGATACCTGGCTACACTTATGCATATTAGCCCATGGCATACTAGCGGGGGAAGGCGGGTGGGACGTATGGAGGAAAGGGGACTATGGACTAGGAGAACTCTGGTCACTACAGGGAGTAACTAATTACTCATACGTCCCGTCCCCTTTCCTCCATTATTGTGGGCGATTCCACGGAACAAGACACATAGGGTGGAGCTATGATAACCTGCCCCATTACAAGGACGAAGCAAAAAGGTTCTTGAGAACCGCCTAACCAAACTCTGCATCGCGCCTTGAGCTGGTGTCCAGTGAGTAGTGCTTACAGAAGGCCGACGGAGTGGCCCAAGTAGAAACCCTGCTGATGACATCCCAAGATGCGCGTCTCTGAAACGCGACAGCCGTCGCCTTGGCTCTGACTGAATGAGCATGAATACCCTCAGGAACAGGTTTGTCCATGGCCGCATACGCCTCAGAAATGGCCTGGACCATCCAACGGGCAATGGAAGCCTGACTTTTGGGGGCTCCTTCCCTGGCTCTCTAACAATGCCTCAAACTCCTGAAGGATTTTGTTTGAGAAAGATAAAACTTGAGGACCCTCTTGAGGTCCAAGGAATGCAGGGCCCTCTCTGCCGCCGACTGCGGGTTTGGGAAGAACACCGGCAGGCATATTTCTTGATTCAGATCAATCAGAGACCACCTTGAGCAAAAAATGTGGGCGAGTGCGCAAGATGAGCTGGTCGTTGTGAAACGTGGTGAATGGCACCACCCTCGTCTCGTGAAAAGTCAAATAAAATGGCTTACAGGACAGGGCCTGCATCTCACCCACTCGTTGTGCAGAGGTGACGACCACGAGAAAAGCTGTCTTCCACGACAGAAACTTGAGTGGAACAGAATGCATAGGCTCGAATGGGGCTCACATGAGCCTAGTAAGTACCACATTCAGCTCCCACGCCGAGGCCGGAGCCTTCACCAGCGGGAACGAGCAGAACGTCCCTTGATTAATTCCTTGACCAATCGGTGCGACCACAAGGAGGGTCGTCCTTGAGATCTAGTGTAGCGGGAGATAGCCACCAGATGACCCTTGGAGGCGTGAGCCAGCCCCGATTTAGCCAACGACAGCAAATATGGCAGTACCTGGGGTCTGTAGCATTTCAAAGTAGATGACGCCCTGGCCTTGGCGAGTACCTCCTTGCAGTCTACTGGAAGATCGTAAACCCCGAACTCTAATGCTGCAGGAGCTAGGCCTTCAGGTTCAGCGATCCTGGGTCGTGGTGCAGAATTGCGCCTCCTTCACTAGCGAGAAGATCCGCAACCACTGGCAGCTTGACTGGAGGGGACGCCGACATGCTGATAAGGTCCGGGTAGGGTACCAGATATGCCTTGGCCATGCGGGTGCGACGAGGATCACCCTGCACCGGCTGAGTCGATTGATGACTAACAAGCAACAGCAACGGAGGGAACGCATAAAGAAACAGGCTGTCCCAGGAGAATGAGAATGCGTCCCCCATGCTCCCCGGCTGGGGAAACCTGCTGGCGAACCTCTGGCACTTGGTGTTCATTGCCGTTGTGAACAGATCGATCTGGGGATTGCCCCATTTGTCGAACAGGTTGCCCTGCCCACTTGGTCCTGCCGAAGCTCCCACTTGTGGCAAGAGCGTTGCTCCCTGCTAAGATAATCGGTGACGGTGCTCTTTACTCCGGCCAGGTGGAATGGAATGAGGAACAACCCCTGGGCAACGGCCCAGAGCCACAAGTCCTGCGCCTCCCTGGAGAGCCCCAGTGATCTGGTGCCCCCTGCTTCCGGATGTAAAAAATTATGGTGGTATTGTCCGTGAAGACCCTCACCACTTTGCCCTTGAGGGACGGTAGATACGACTTGAGGGCCCAAAACACCACCTGTAGTTCCAGTAACTTTATGTGTAGCGTATTCTCTACAGATGGCCAAAGGCCTCTGGCATGGTGACGTCTGGTGTGTGGGCCCCCCATCCTTCCAGAGACGCATACATCATGACAGTCTCCTGGTACAGGGGGGCTCTGGAATCCGTGCCTCCAGCGATATTGGAGCTTACGCCCCACCATCTGATCGCTCGTCAGAACTGTTCGTTGAGCATGATCCTGTCCTGGAAGCTTCCGGACACCTGAACCCAACGGGCGTTGAGGAACTCCTGCTGCGGCCACATCTGTAGCCTGCAGAGCCGTATCAGGTGAATGCACGACGACATGCTGAGCAGCAACTTGATGGTCCGTGGCGATCTTCAGTGCCAACAGCCGTTGCACCTTGCCCAGGATGGCCGATATCCTTTCCTCCGACGGTGAAGCCAGGCATGACACTGTGTTGGGCTTGGATCCCAGGAACAGAGCATCCTGCGATGGAGTTAATGTAACGCTTACCTGATTCCCGCAGAGGCGCCGGTCTTGACTGGGTGAATGCCGTATCTTCAAAGGTGATGTGTAACACACGGTTGGCTCTTTGGGCTGGACCTCTGTGCACTGTATGTCTGACTCGAAGAGTAAGATGTCTGCAGATAGAAAATATGGGATTAATGAACTGGGGTTATTGGGTGCCTCTCTCCTCTTCCCTTTCTCTTCTCCTGTAGAACCCCAAAGGTTAACGCCCTCACCTTAGGTAAGTGAACGCCGAGCTCTCCATCTGCCTCGGGGCAGGGTGCCGTAACCAGTTTCTTCACTGGATAAGGGTGCAGGCCTCTTGACCTCAGAGGACTGCTGTCCGTCGTTAACTGCACGAACGGTAAGTTCTGGGCACTTCAAATGTCTTAAAAGTCTTTTGTAATGATATCTCTTGTTTTGCAGGGTTCCGGCGATGGCGGGCTGATGAGAGTTGAGGATCGAACCCGCGTGAGGAATAGAAGCGCCTGGAAGCACGTAAGTAAGCGCTTGTAGCCTGCTTCACGATGCGCACTAACTGTCCCTTTTATCTTGCAGGTACAAGTTCAGAGCTTTAGAGAAGCTGAAGGGTGCTGGAATACCCACTGGATTCGGCGTGGGAAGGAGTAATGGCACGTGAGTAATAAAGTTGCCCAATGTCTTTAAACGCACCTTCTTTTGTCTTTCAGATGCGGGATGCAGCGCCAAAGGCCTCCGGAGCGTGCGAAGAGCTGGTAAGCTTTTGTCTTTCAGATGCCGGAATGCAGTGCGAAGACCTCCGGAGCATGCGAAGAGTAGGTAAGCCTTTGTCTTTCAGATGCCGGAATGCAGCGCGAGGCGTTGGTGACAGCCGATGGACCAGGTAAGAGATGCGCTGCAACTGAAGACCGTAGTGCTAACCTGTTCTTTCTTTGTCTTTACAGGTGCTGCTGAAGACTGGATTCCAGGATGGTAAGCCTTTGTTCCCTTAGGCCCAGGATCAGAAGCAGAAGACACGATGAGCGTTCTGCTGCAGAGAATGCAGAATAACGCAAAGCAAGATTCATCCATCGGGTGTGGTTTAAATAGCCTCCTGTAGTGCTTAGGTGTTTCCTTCCACAGCCACGCCTAGGTAAGAAAAGAGTTCCTGCTTTCCAGAAGAGTTCCAGTGTTCTGAACCTAGGGAGTGGCTCCTGCCCCACCCAACAGGAAAAGTAGTCCCAAACAGAAGAGGATCAGGGGTTCAACTGGCAGGTAAGTAAGCAGCATGGTCTGCTGCAGGTAAGTCCACCCAAGCATTATGAGCCCGGCGCTTCCAGCGCTGGGACTGGGCATCTTTATGAGCCTGGTGCCACTGGCGCCAGGACAGGGTCCAAAAGGTCCCAATTGGGACTGGCTGGCACTCGGAACCGGGGTTATGGGTCTGCTTCCAAGGGAGTCGGGCAAGTCCTGATCTTTTGGAAGCAGAGATCATGACAGTTAAGCAGGCCTTTGCATAGTTCACTGAGAACCCCAGATCCGTCAGAAGACGGATGGTCTGCTCCGTGTGTTCGACTGCGATGTCCCATGACTTTGCCCGGATGAGCCAGTCGTCCAGGTAGGGATAAACGTGGATCCATTGCAGTCGCAGATGAGCCGCCACCAGCGGCAAGCACTTTGTGAGGACTCTGGATGCCGACTTCAGCCCGAACGGAAGGGCCTTGAACTTTTAATGCTTCCCCTGAACAGCAAAGCACCGAAACTTGCGGTGTTCTTTATGTACGGGGACGTGGAAGTATGCGTCCTCCAGCTCCAACAACAGAAAGTCCCCCTCCTCCAGCTGGCCGAGCACATGCTGCAGTGTGACCATCCTGAACTTCTGGGACTTTATGTACTTGTTTAGCAGTCGTAGGTCGAGAATGGGCCTCTAACCCCCAGTCTTCTTTCTTACGAGGTAGTACCTCAAGTATACTCCAGAGCCCGGAGTTGCTGTGGAACCAGCTCTCTCGCCCCCTTTTTTAACATGGCCCAAACCTCCAGCAGCAGCTGAGGGATGTGGTTTTCCTGCCGGGCCACCGGTGGAATTCGCTGACACTTCCGTTGGAACTCTAAGGTGTCTGTGGGCGAGAGCGTCCAGCACCCATCTGTTGGTGTAGGTGGTCTCCCACACGTCGACGAAGTTAGTCAGCCGGCCTCCCACCAGGGTGCACGGGTGGGGGCCCGACATCCTGGCCAATTCAATCTTGCTTGGAGGTCGACGGGCCACCTTGCGGTCCCCGACGACGTCTGCTCCCGAAGGCCTTGGAGCGACCCTCGTTGGCTTCCTGGGTCAAGGAACAGGAGGGCTTGTGGTAACAGGATGAGCCCCTCCCCCCCGAAACCCTTCGAAGAGCAGATAGACTTCCCTCCTAACGGACACAAGGACGGTCGTTGCTACTGTAGGATGCCTAGGCCACGTGCCGGGACAGTGTCTGCCTTGATGGCCTGGAGGGATTCATCCACAGCCTTCCCGAACAGGTTGTCTTGCCCCTGTCAAAGGGCATTTGCAAAACCCTTATCTGGACCTCCTGTCTAAAGTTGGTGGCCTTGAGCCAGCCACAACAGCAAAGACAAACTCCATTTCCTATCTGGCGGAAACCCGTGTCAGCAATGTGCAGGGCCACTGTGATGGCGTGGTCCGACGCCATCTCGCCTTCTTGAAGGATCTCCAAAGCCTCTTCCCGCTGGTCATCGGGGAGGAAGTCCAGCAGCGGAGCTAGGTTAAACCAGAGCTCGCGATTGTATCTGGCCACGGTCACGAGGGCGTTGGCAGCATTGACGGTCGTCGCTGCCGAGTAGATAACCTTTGTACCCATCGAATCCAACTTCTTCCCCTTGTTGTCCGGATGGGTTGAGGACGAGGAAGCAGCCAAGGCCGACGATTTCTTCCTGGCAGCTGCCAAGACCATCGAGTCCGGCAATGGTTGAGACCAGGGATGTAGCGGGGTTCTTCAGCAGAGCCAGCCCTCGTCCCAAACGTCATCCAGGACAGGGACCGAAAGGATGGTCTTCCTCTTCGCCTCCCAGTGCCAATATAAGAAGCCTTCCTTCATTTCTTCCGGCGTGAGCTGGAAAAGCTCCGACGCTCGGGCGATCATCGCATGGAAAAGATCCCACCTCGTCCCGCCAACGTCATCCGTGCCTGTCGTCGCTGTGTCCGACTCAGTCTCCACTGGGAGTAGAGGGACGGTGGAGAGCGATGCGTGGCAGGGAGGCGCAGGGTGCCACTTGGTTTTCTTGGCCCGTGGCTCCCCCGGTGTCAACAGGGTGGCCGGCACTGGCGCCACAGGAGGAGCGGGCGGCGGCGTAGCCGGTATTCTCCTCTATATCAGACACCAGCATGCGGAGGGTTGAGGGGATGTCCAGTGAAAGGTCTCTAGGCAATATCTGGGGCAAAGGGGCGCATGGTTCCGGGCCCCAAATCGTCGCCTCCATAGATGGAAACCCCCTAGTCGTCGCCCCGCCTTGGGGTGAGTCTCCAGCGTTTCCCTCATCGTCATCGCCCTCCTGGACGGTGTGGACGGAAATGATCTCATTATCATCAGCCGAAGAAATGTCGTTACCCTGGAGGCCTTCCGCCCCCCCCCCCGTCCCCTTTCTTCTAGCCCAGAGGCGTCACCCTCGGACTGAGGTCCGGCATGTTTCTCTCCGGTGTTTTCTCAACCAGCTTAATCTAAGCCTCCCTCCTGGGAGGAAGAGACACCCTGGCCGTCATCGGGGTACCCTGCGAGTCCGCCCCTACAGCCTTCCAAAGCGACACCACCACCTCGAGGGAGGGTGACTGTTTAGTCTGGTGCACCTGGGCCTTCATGGAAAGACTGGATCCCTTGTCCGGGTTGGCCTTTTCCTTCCTGGCCGTGTCGGACACCTTGTCCTGCTTGGTGTTCTCCTTCGGGGCCTTGCCCTTCTCAGTCGCGGGTGGGTCGGACACTGCACCCTGTCTGGCCTTCTCCTGTTTGGCATTCTCTGGATTCTCCCTCAGCTTCCCTGGGGTAGCTGACTTTCTCTTGGACAACGATCCAGAGTGGTGGCAGGAGATCAATGCAGATTGGGATGACGACCGCGCCCGGACCGTCGCAGGACATGCAGTAGCGGCGATCCTGACGGAAGCAGACTCGCTGTGCTTGGCCTTGTGTTGGGCCCCCATGAGTGGAGCGCCCTCAAAGGACTTAGAAGCCCACTCAGGTTTGCTGGATCCAGGAGATGCATGCTCCTGGGCGCCACCCGAGGTAGAGGCTTGGACTGCAGCCACGACTCCAGTCATTGGTGCCGATCCTTCAACGCGCGCTTCGAGAAGCCACGGTATATCTCACAATCCTCCTCATGTGTCGGGTGCAGGCAGTACAGGCACTGGGAATGCTTGTACATTGCGCAAACCGCAGTCTGAGCAAAGCTTGAAGAGGGAAGCGCTGTCCTTCTAGTCCGACATGATCCACGCGATGTAGGCCTAAAGAATCTTCTGGAAGCCTCCAAGAAGAATATTTGACAAAAACAGCCGCTGAGGGGCGCTGAAAAAAAAAAAAAAAGAAAAATGGCACACAGTCGGACAGATCCATCGAGCACACAGGCTCGATTGACCTGAAAAATAGAGTCATTCTCAAAAAGTGAAATACACAGAAAGAGCTTGAAGAGCGAAGCATGAGGGCTCCCAACACTTGAACTTGCGGTAAAAATTTGAAGACGGCTGCCAGAGGAGGGGCTTAGGTAGAGGGCAGTCATTGGCTGGGGGCAGTATGACCCAGAGCTCAATGATTGGTTTATAGGTGAAAGACAGTTTAGACAAAACTGAAACGGTTTTCTTTTACCAATGATTCCCAGTCTGATGACACGAAATATTCATGAACATGTGAACCCATGCCAGACCCCATGCTGGAGAACATATGCAACGTTCTCTGCTGCTGCCTCCTGTTGCTGCCAAGCGACCTGTCAGGCCTCCATGTACCGCGGTCTCAGAACCCCTTGAAGTCAGATAAAGTGTGGGGTTTGAACTCAGTCCTACCCTGCGAATGAGGGACGAATTTTTGACCTGGTGTTGTCAGGATGGCCAAGGACTTGGCGGTTTGAGTGGAGGTTTTCTTCCTTATCAATTCATCATCTGTGGGCGAATGAAAAAGGTCCACGCCCTCGGAGGGCAGGTCCAGGATCCGCTCCTGCGCATCAAATGAAAACTGGCGTGCATCCACGCGGTCCTTCTCATCTCTACCCCAGGGCACAGCCCTCTGCTGGCTGTGTCGATGTGGGAGACCGAGGACTCCATGAGGTCCTGCACAATGGCCCGGGCATCTGCCAGACTGGCCTTGAAGGAGGCTTGCTCGTCAGAAGGGCGGTCGGGCCAAAATTCCCTGACCTCCCACCAATCACAGCTTCTGGTTAGCCAAAGTCAAAAGGGCGTCCACGTTGGCTTGCCACAAAAGCAGTCCTGAGATGGAGAAACCGCGCTTTCCCAAGGACTTCAGGACTTTGTCCTCCTTGGCGAGGCAACTAGTGGTGGCTCCCGAGGAGGAAGACGACAGACGATGGTTAAGAATACGAGGATGCGGCCACCACAGAGGAATGCGGCTGCGGGTGGGTGGCAAGAAGGATTGGCTCCCGGTCCGTCAGTCTAAACCTACTGTCCAACTTCTTGTTCATCAGGGCATTGGCTCTGGGTTTCTCCCAGACCCTCCACACCACCTACAGAACGTCCTTCTGGAGGGTAATGCCAGACCGGATCGTGGGCCGTTGCCCCAAGACCTCTACACTAGCACACCACACTCCTGGGGGGGCTTTCTCATGAAGAGACCCGCCCACCCAGGAACTACACCAGGCCCTGGAGGCAGTCATGAAAGGCCTTAACAGATGCAGAGGGCTCATCCTCGTTGCCACCCTCCACCAACCTCTCTTTCTGTAACGCTTACCTAGACTCCTCGGGAGCGTAATGCCTTCTCAGTCTGTGAACCTGTACTAGCGCACTTTTTGGATTCCTTTTCTGTAAAAAATAGTAACAACAACAATAGAATGGCTATTGCATCTAATTACTGAGGTGCTGCATTAACATATATACTTTGGTATTCTCCCCGCTCACCTGTGTTTATCATGAGTGCAGCTCTCCATCCTGCTTTCTACAGAGGCGCGTTGAAAATGGAATACAATGGAGTCTTGTGTTAGCCTAGAACTTAAACCCGCTTGACCAAATCCTTTTGGCTCCAGTGCAGTTTAGTCGCCATTTCTTTTTGTTAAACTCCTTCTTGTGTTTTACTTTGCGCGGCAAACCAGGTTTGCCTTCTTTGTTTGCTGTCTTTTGGCGGGCTTCTACCTAGAAGCCCTCCTCAAGGCGCCTGGGTGTCTAGGTGGGCTGGATGTGAGGGAGTCGTTTAGTCGCCCCCTGCACAGGGTATCCTAGGAAACCCAAGTCGCACTTTGTTACGATTGGTCAAGGTGGTTGTCTGGGCTGGACAACACACCTGCTGCGTGATTGACAGCCAGGCTGTGTGAATGGGGGTTTTGCGCATAAAAGGCAGGTCTCTTGGGCTAGAAGTCGGAGAGAGTCGCCACTGGAACTGCAAGGAACCGACGAGAAGCGGAGAGAACGACGGCTGCTGCAACTACCTTCCCGGTGAAGCCCTGCTGCGGTCCTGAGCTATCTACCTTCAACGACTCAGAAGATCCAGTCCGGAGTCTTCTTCCCTTGAGCTTGGTGGGAACAACCAGCTCATCTTCCACAGCTAGAGGATCCTCTTCCTTAGGCGAAATCGCTGCACACAGCTGTAGTGGTCCGGATAGCCATCTGAAGAGCCTCTCCTGTTTTTAAGGAGCGCACCTTTTATTCCGTGTCGCTGCTGCCGGCCAGATCCCTGTGTGGTGCAGACCCCCTTCAGACGTCGTCCTTCACAACGAAGCTCCAGGAATCGTGGGTCTGCGGGAAACCACTAGGAACAACTGCCAGGGCCCAGCTGCACCGTTGGAACAATGTACTGTTTTCTGCTTGAGGAAACTGGGCGAATCCCTTTTCTTCATTTCCAAGGCTTGCCCTGGTCTTCCCTCCTTCTTATAACTTGCTTCCGAACATTGACAATATCGAAGTACTTTTGGCTACGTTGAATCTCGAACTATCTGACTGTACGATCCTTGGCAACAGGCCCCGGTGTCTCTCAACCCTGGCTCCGGCCCTTTGACTTTCGAACTCCTGTCTGAGTGTTTCTTGATTCTGCCTGCCTAACCAAAATATTGCCTGTGATTTTTGCCTCCAACTCCCTCTGGGTATCTCAATTGCTAATTGTGTTTTTACCCCGGTAGCATTTCATGTCACGGATAAGCGTTTAGTTAGCAGACCGACTTGTCAAAAAGTGATTGCAATTGTATTCACGGAAATGTGTTTTGTTCGTAACACCGGTGCATTCAACACAGGGTACTTACCTTGAGACTTACTGTACAAAGTGAATTGGTTAGTTGTAGTATATTTAACGGGGTTTTTATTGAAGTTTAATAGAAGTGTTGTGTTTATAATGAATGGTTTAAAAATAAATGTACTTATATTTTTCTACCTGAAACCTTGAGTCAGTGTTTGCTTGAGTCACAGTAATTGCGGTCCCTTTGTGTAATCTCTGCTACTGCTCACATACTCTTGAGATAAGCCTGGCTGCTCTGCTACTGCTACCACTATAACTTAGTAGTAAAGGCTTGTACCAAAGGTAAAACTTGTATTGCCACCTGTATTCTTAATCGTGTGTAGTGGTCCCTAAGGGCACTGCACGGGATTCTGCCTAACAGAGGAAGCTCTCGAAGAAGCAGTCTTCACTTTCTGACAGGTCCCTAGGGGCCCTGCCCTCCGAGGCACTGGGGCTACGCTCTTGGTCAAAGCACCAGGACGCCTGGTGCGTTTAGCTGTACGACTGATGGGTATATCTACCCCCCTGGGGACCAAGACCCTGCACCGTCAGATCCGCTGCTGCTTCCAGAGGGACGGGGGCTGGGATCATCATGCAAAGCCCACTCGATGAGCTAAAGCACTGTGGGCCCTGAGCCAGATCCAAGATGGGCGCCTGCCTGGTAGCCTCCAACACGTACCGCTCCACCATTTTGAAGCCCTGTGGCACACCCTGGGAGGGAGGGCGCTGAGGCCAAGAGAGGCCTCAGACATGACAGGATACAGCTTGGGTCTTGCACCCGAAGCAGAGGCATTGACCTCAGAGATCCCGCCGGTAGGCACTGAGCCCTCAGCCAGACAGCCGGTAGTCGAAACTCCCTGGGAGGCCTCGGCACCTTGTGCCGGCAGCCGTGTTGGATCTAGCCGAGAACAGACTCTTGGAGGCAGCACTCGATGCCTTACCCCCTGGAGTAGAAGGGGACAAGCCTGATCGTCCGTCCGAGGACAGCCTGGAAGAGCCCCCGAGCGTGGGAGCCGGTAGCATGGAAGGCCTCAGGTCTGTCCCCGGACAGCATGGAAGGCCCGGGTCTGTACGTGGGCCCCTCGGCTTGGGAGCCGGAAGCCTTAGAGGCCTCAGGCCTGCCAGAACCTGAATCTGTGGTAACCCGGGGAAGGTGTCACCACGCTGTGGAGCCGTGCTGAACATAGGGCCTACCTTGTCATGACGAGAGGTCCTGGAGACAAAGTACTTAAGTTGGGGCGGAGGAGAAGTGTGGAATATCTCCCTCCACTGAAACAAAAGATTCTTCAATGCCCTGTCACCGAGAGCGTTGCAGGCCGAACTTGAGTCATTGCGGTGGTTGGGCCTCAAACACTCAAGACAGAGTGCATGGGGGTCCGAGGCCGGGAACAAGCGGTCGCAATAGGCACATCTCGTGAATCCTCCTGCAGCCGACATGCACCGCGGGGAGGGGAGGCACTAAAGGAAAATGAAAAAAGAATTGAAGAAAAAAACGGAAATCAAAAAATTTCTCTGTGCTGGCTGCCAGGTCCAACACCATCCGTGTGGAAAAAGGGACGGCGGAGCCTTCCCACGCCAGAGGCCGTGCCCCCTGCATGCTACACTAAATTTAGAGGGGGAGCTCCATTTTTCTCTGCCAAAGTTTCCGGTACCGTACCCATGTTAGGGGGACGCCCATAAGGATGGAGGAATGGGGACGCAACGTATGAGTACTTCAGGTTATCATTTCTGATCATCTTGCAACATGCTCTTTGGAGCAGAGGTGGCACGCCTGAGCAGTACAACAGTGGTTCCTTCAGTGATTATGGCCATAACAACTCTTGGCCACAAGGTGGTGACATTGACGATGATTAACTTGGAATTCTTTGCCAGAGTCAATCCTGATGAAACATGCAATTTCCTCTACTGGCTTTTAAAAACCCTTGCAAAAGGATTGTAACTGTCTACTTAAATAAGCGAGCAGGAAGTCCACAATGCACTGGATAATGGTTTCAGAATCCTTAAAAACTATAATTAGCACCCGAGGCGGGGGACGCAACCTATCAGGTTGTTTGGATCGTGGGCCGAGTCTACCGATAAAATCTGCGTTCCAAGCAACCTGATAGGTTGCTTCACGTGCCCAGTCAGCTTCCCCGCCCCCCACCCTCCATTCCCTTCATCTCAATTTCATCTCCGTCCCACCCCCAGCCACACTTCCCTTATTACTTCAGCAGCAGCTGCCGCTCCGTGTTCCTCATGGCTGTCATTGGAAACGGAAGAGAGGCTCCATATGATGCCGCAACTTTGAGCAATGGTTGCCATCTTAACAAAGTATCTTATTTTAATCAACGGGATGTCGCAATGTGTCCTTTTCATTGAAAAGGAAATACATTGGTTTTAGCACCTTGGGTTACCGGATTGCAAATCCGGGGTGCGAATAGCCATTACCACCCGTTCCATGGGCTTGAATGTGTGGTAACGGCACCAGGATCCTTATTCAAAACTATTAACTCAGGCCCTTGGACGATCCCATCCGTTTCAGCCTGTGGAACGGGTGGTTATGGCTTAGAGAACTACAATCACAGGGAGGAATGTATTTAAGCAGCAGGATTCAGTTGCTTGGTGTTCTTGCATCAAGTTAGTTACCTGCCTTTTTTCTTTGTGTATGGTGCTCCAGGTTCTGATCCATACCTTAAGTGCCTCTGTTCCCAGTGACCCTATTACTGTTTTGGAGTGGTGCAGTTATTTTCTGTAAAATACTCTGTGCCAGCCTTGTGTGTTATGCATGTCATTTCGTTTAGAGCACAGCAAATTAATTCCCCAGCATGCAATCTCTGCCTTTTCTTGCACCCCTGGGTGTGGCCTCTTGTGTCATATTTGTCAACGGCGGATTGCTTCAAGAAGCAGTCACTGTCCAGTTCTTGTTTGAACGACATAGGCTGTTGTCTCTCAAGTGGCTTCTTTGTGTGTGGCTTACACAAATCCCACACCTGCTTCTCCTTCCTATGAACTAATAGAGTGACCCATTGTAATGTGAACATGCTCATGATAGGGAATCCGCTGTCACAAGGGAAAATCACATTCTGTATTCACTCTTCGTGTTTAATGCATTTGTTGCAATTCTAATGACTTACCCTTTTCTGTTCACTGCCTTGGTTTTTTTTTTTTTTTTTCAAAATATTTATTTTAAACAGGCAGGATAAAACAGTACAAAATATGATCATTCACGACAAATGGCATAAAGGAGATACAGTTGGTTGCTCTTCCCTTCCCTCCCCCGGGTCTTAACTTTCTTCTTCCTGTCCCCTCTGAGAGTCATCCTTCCGTAACGTTCTCCTCGCTAATTGGGGCTTGTATGTCAGGGCTGGATAATTCTGATCAAAGTCTAAGATTGGGCCCCAAACGTTCTCGAAGCGATGTAGGTGGCCTGCCCCGGCAGCCGTCACCTTCTCTGCGATTAAGATGTCCCAGATTTTTGCCCACCAAAAAGGCATTAGCGGTCCTTCTGCGGTTTTCCAAGTGCGAGCTATTACGTTTCTGCCCGCCAGTAGGCATTGGGATAGTAGTTTGGCCGTAGGGCCAGATCTAGGGTAGATCCCGGGGACTGGGGCTCCCAGCAGGATGGGTTCGGGCTCCAGGGGAAGTCGCACCTGGGTGATGTCTGTGATTGTTGCTAGGCATTGTTTCCAGAAGGTCTGGGCCCTCGGGCAGGACCACCACATATGAAAGAAAGTCCCTACTTGGCCGCATTGCCTCCAGCAGTTCGGGTTGAGTGTGGGGTTCATATGGTGTAGTCTCAGGGGAGAATAATACCATCGAAGGAGGATTTTGTAGGCGCCTTCTCTGTTCGTAATGCAGGATGAAGAAGTGTGAGCCCGCGACCAAATGTCGACCCATAGCTGGTCTTCGATCGGGCGGCCTAGGTCCGCCTCCCATTGGGCCATGTACCGGGTTTTAGAGATTAGGAAGTCATTTTGGAGGCGTTTGTATAGGGTGGAGATGCTCCCCCTGGCTGGGAGATCATTTAGGGTCAGTTCAATGGCCGTGGGGGGGACGGGTGGCGGCTTGACGGGTCTGTGGATGGGAGCACCAGTGGCGCAGCTGAATGTACGTGAATCTGTCCTGTTCCTGAAGTTGGAAGAGTTCTTTGCATCGCCTAAAGGTGCAGGGCTGTCCCCCTTCGAAAAGTTGCCCCAGGGTCTCCAGGCCTCCCGCTATCCAGGATCTGAAGTTCCGGGTGGACCAGCCAGGTGAAAAGGCCGGGTTCAGGAACACCGGTGAGGAGGGGCTGAGTCCCACTGGGGTTTTCTTTTGTTTCAGCGCTTTATCCCAGGTAGCAATAGAGTGTTTGGTGGACCTTAGGAGGTTCCGCCACTGGCGGCGCTCAGAGGGATTGATATGCGGGAGAAAACGTAGTGGGAGCGGCAGTTGTGCCTGTTCGAGGTCCACCCATCTCGGGCGGTTGGTAAGTATCTGCCATGTTCGGATGCAGGCAAGTTGGGCCGCCATCTGATATTTTTGTAGGTCTGGAACTCCGAGGCCACCCAGTCTAGCATTGCCCAGCATCGTGGTCCTAGGGATTCTGGGCTTCCTCCCTTTCCAAATGAACCGTGACATTTTCTTTTGTAGATTTTGAAGGGCCGGTGCCGGGATTGGTACTGGAAGCGAAGAGCAAGCGTATAGGAACCTTGGTAGCAAGTTCATTTTACAGGCCGTGATACGACCCATCAGTGAGATTTCTTGCGCCGCCCACCGTTTTAAGTCCGCCTCGAGGTCCGTGAACAGTGGGAGAAAGTTTGCCCGATAGACTTCCCCTGGGTCAGCTGTGATCTGGACACCCAGATAACTGATGCTCTTAGTTGTCCATTGTATCGGACATAGTGGGGCCAGCACCTCCCGGACTTCTCGGGGAAGGGCCACCCCCATGGCAGCTGACTTACGGAAGTTGATGGCAAAGCCGGTAACCTTTCCATAGCTCTCTATCTCAGCTAGGGCCTGAGGGAAGGAGGTGCGGGGTTCTGTGATGGTTAGTAAGACGTCGTCTGCATATAGGGCCAGTTTATGGTGTGTTGTGTTCGTTTGGAAGCCCTTGATCTCCGGGTTTCGCCTGATCCGTTGGGCGAATGGTTCCATGATTAATGCAAAGAGCAGTGGGGATAGCGGGCAGCCCTGTCTGGTTCCACAGGTCAGGTCAACAGGGGGAGGGAGGATGCCATTGACTCTGAGAAAGGTCTTGGGCGCAGTATAGTTAGCCAGAGTCATGGCGCAGAACTCTGGACCAAAGCCAAAGGCCTCGAGAGTAAGCCTCATGAAGTTCCAGTCCACTTTGTCAAAGGCCTTAACTGCATCCAGGGCCAGAAGCACCAGCTCTCGGGAGTCTCGGGCGGCAAGTTCCACCAGATTCAAAGCTCTACGAATGTTATCAGCGGTAGAGCGGTGTGTGATGAAGCCACTCTGGTCGGCGTCAATTATCTCTGGCAGGATCCGGGACAGGCGGGTTGCTAAAATTTTGGAGTATATGTTGGCATCTATATTGAGCAGAGCAATCGGTCTGTAAGACGCAGGATTCTTCGGGTCGCCGCCAGGTTTGGGCAGCAAGACTGTGATTGATTCTTGCATTGACAGGGTTATAGTGCCTGTGGTTCTGAATGAGTTAAACAGCTGTACCAGGGGTGGGAGGAGTTGGGGTTTGAAAACTTTATAAAATTTCGCCGTGTAGCCATCCGGGCCAGGGGCTCGAGACTTAAGGGATTTTATCGCCTCATCGACTTCCTCGCCGGTGATTGGGGCTTCCAGTGAGTCCCGGGCTGCGTTCTCCAGTCGGGGGAGCGCCGCCCTTTGCAGGTATTCCCTCTGTTCTTTGACATTCCGATGCGGGGCGGCCATTACCTGGGTCAGGTGGGACGATGCAATTTGAAGCTTGTCGTGATCTGAGTATTGCGTCTTGCCCTGCTGATCCCGTAGGCCCACGATTGTGTTATTTCTTCTTATCTTGGCAAGTTTAGCCACCAGTAGTTTGTTTGCTTTATTATTTTTGGAATAATAGAACTGTTTGGCTTTCGTCATTTGATGGGCGGTATATTCAGCATAGTGGGCTTCAATTTTCTTTTTTGCTATTCGAAGAGCTCGCTGCGTTTTAGGGGTCCAGCCCTTCTCCTTATGGATCCTTTCTGCCTTCTCCAGTTCTTCTTCGAGGCCCTGACAAATTTGTTGTTTATGTCTGTGATAGGCTGCCCCCTTGGCAATCAGTTCTCCCCGCGCCACTGCCTTCATTGCATCCCAGGTGTTGGCTAGGGAAGTATCTCCGCTAGGGTTTTCCTTAAAGAAGTTGTCGATCGTGGTTGCGATTGCATCTCTGAGTGGCATCTCATTAAGGATGGGGTCGTATAGGATCCATCTGCGTCGCTGGGGATCAGGAGGTCCCTGGACTCGGATTTCCAAGGTTACCGGGGCGTGATCGGACAGGATTCTGGAGCCTATAGTCACCTCCTCAGTGAAGGCGAAGATTTGCGGGGATATTAGAAGAAGATCTATCCTGGAGAATGTCCGGTGAACATAAGAATAGAAGGAGAAGTCTTTTTCAGATGGATGGAGCACCCTCCATGAGTCCACCACCCCTAGAGTCCTGAATAATCGGAGGAGGGCTAAGGCCGTGGTGAAGTCTCCGGCGGAGGGTGGATGCGATTTGCTTTTACGGGGTCCGGGACCCCATTAAAGTCCCCACCGATCACTATCTGGCCCTCTAGGAAGGGAGAAAGAGTTGAGGTTAGCGAATCATAGAAGGGCGCTTGGCCCAGGTTCGGCGCGTATACGGAGACCAGGGAGAACAGCTGTCCCGCTAGCAGGCATTTCACTGCTATGTAGCGTCCTTCCGGGCAGCTTATGGTGTCCAGAATCTGGGGATTCAGCCCCTTCCGGAACAGGATTGCTGTGCCACCTCGCTTGGAGTTGCCGGATGCGAAGAGTTGCTTTGGAAAGTCGCGAGAGTGTAGACGGCTGAAGTCTGCCGGTAGCAGGTGAGTTTCCTGTAGCATGGCCACAGCGGCGGTATCATTCTGGAGTTTTTGTAGAATTGATTTGCGTTTAGCCGGCGAGTTCAGTCCCCTGACGTTTAGAGAGACAAACTTCCAGGTTTGCTGTTCCGGAGCGGGACCTGGGGTCGCTGAGGAGGCTTGTGGGAGGGGGGGAGCTACTGAGGAATCAGCCATTATGTCGTGGGAGATGTGACCATCTGTTATC
The DNA here is from genome assembly GCF_040938575.1 of Ambystoma mexicanum. NCBI lineage: Eukaryota > Metazoa > Chordata > Amphibia > Caudata > Ambystomatidae > Ambystoma > Ambystoma mexicanum. The sequence goes on along the minus strand of NC_090924.1, from coordinate 877,265,097 downwards.
CTGCTTCTGAGGTTTTTGCTCGGACCGCCAACGGGAAGTCCAAGATTTAACTGGGGAAGGGGGGCCCGTTATGGGGTTGGACCCTCCCCTGGCCAACGGGGCCGTGGAACAGAGAATAGCCAACATGGCTGAAAATGTGAGTGATATGCTCCAAGGACTCATAGGTGGAATGTACCTTGAAGCTGGGCATGGGCCGTGGGGGGGGGGGGGCCCGCTGCATCGGGGATGGAATTCACCGTGTTTTCAAGAGTAGCGGTCGGCTCCGCAGCGCCAGGATCGCTAAACTGGTTCATAGGAGTCGGAAGAGTCCTTTGTGGGGCCGTTCCAGGTTATCTTCTCCTCCTAAATCTCGGAACCTTCGACCATGTGTTTTGTTTGGACCTAGGGGAGGCTATGAGGTCCGAGTCAGTTGCCGCTTCGGTGGCCTGTGGGGGCGAGGAGTTAGCGGGGACCGGATGCAATATACTTCCAGCGTCGTCTAGATGATTGATCCTGCGTATGGTACCCTTATAGGAGAATTGCAAGGCTGTAGGAAAGAGCCATTTGTAGCGAATTTTTTGGGCTTGAAGAAAGGTGGTTAGTGGGCGAAGGACTCGCCTTTTCTGGAGGATCAGCGGAGATAGGTCTTGATAAATCTGAAGAGGAACCCCTTGGAAGGTGATTTCGTTCTCGGAGCGACTTATTGCTGATATGGCTTCCTTTGTTGTAAAGAAATGCACCCTGGTGATCACATCAGGAGGGCCGTCTGACTCCACTCCACGGCGGGGGTTTAATCTGTGAGTGCGATCCAGTAGCAGTAGTGAGTCCTCCATATCTGGGAGGAGGGATTGAAAGAAGAGGCCCACGTATCCGGCAAGCTCCTGGTCTGAGACTGAAATAGGAACCCCCCGGATGCGGAGGTTGTTGCGCCGGGCTCTGTTCTCCAGGTTTTCCCGCTTATACTCCAGGATGTCGCATTTGTCCTGCAAAAGCCCCACGGAGCGCTGGATCTCAGTCAGGGAGGAGGCGTGGTCCCGGGCTTGATCCTCAATCTCTCCCACTCTCTGTTCCATCTCCGAGACCCTTTTATCAGTATTCTCCAGCTTGGTGGTAAGCTCAGACATACATGATCGAAATTCGGTTTTAATGTCAGCCATGAAATCACGGATGTCCTCCTTAGTTGCTAGCGTTCCCTTATTGTCCAGGGATTCTCGTGAGGCGGGGGGAAGAGTGTCCAGTTTCTTTGCTTTGTCGGACGACATTAGCATTGTTGCCATGTCTGAGGACTTGGTGGATTTCGGTTGCCTAGACATAATGTGGCCCAGCAGGAGTGGGTCAAGGGCCACAGGCGGTTCAGGCGCAATAGTGGCGATGACTTGAGGGTAGCCTGAGTCACTCAGGGGGCTGGGATGAGTGTTCCGAAATCCTAATTGCACGCGGGAGATTTCAGTGCGAAGGGGAGGAGAATTGCAGTGTTGTCTCTCTGGTACCAAGTTGGGCAGGGGGGATGGAGAACGTGGGCCGGGGCGCCCCAGGAAGCAAGCAGGGGGACGAGCGGGGGCAGCTTAGGTGCCGGAGCACGCCAGTCCAGGGTGGGCTCTCGGAGTAGAGGGCGCGGATCCAGATCGCCACGGGTGCCAGCAAGATTCCTGGCGGTAGTGGTGGCAGTAGAGGGTTTATTCCTCAGTTAGGAGGGCAGTAGAACGTGGCGCCGCTGACCGGGACCACGAGCTAGGAGATCGACTCCTGCAGGGGGTGCCGAGTCTGGAGGCGCGGAGGTGTCGCAGTCGCCCCACAGATGGAGGGAGAGTTGGTCCGTGTTGCTCCCTCAAGGACTCTCCGGCCCCAGCCCCTTCTTCTAGATTGGAGGCGGAGGGGCGTAACGGAGGGCGAGAGCAGGGGGACCACAGCTACGTGGTGTGGCGTGCCCCTGGTGCGTTTGGGGCGGCTGCAAGGTCTTCTCCTCCTGGGGGCGTCCGGGACAGGGGCGAAAGCAGAGGGGGCCTGGGGCCCGAAGCACCTACCTCGCTCCCCCCCGCCCGGAATATCAGCTGGGTCGCCGAAGTGCGGTCTGGGTCCCTCCGGTCATGTGGGGCGGGAGGCTTCTGGGTCCAGAGCAGCTCAGGAGTCCATAGGAGGAGCTCCGATGGCAAGGCCGCGTCTCGGCTGTCGTCGCTGGGTCCCGTCCGCCATCTTGGATTACGTGGTGGAGGGGCCGTGAGATTCAGGCGGCCCGATTATCTTCGTTTCGGCGAATCTGGGTCCCAGCAGCGCAGCGGCGGCGCTCCGGACCTTCTTACATCCCCTCACCGAGTTGGGTCCGAAAACGCTGCCTGGGAGCCTTGGAAAGCTGAGATGCAGCGGGCTTCCCACGGAGGCCATCAAGGAGGCGACTGCATAGTCCGCGCTCCAGGCCACGCCCCCACTGCCTTGGTTTTTGTCTGTACCTACAGCCTATCCTTTTTTATCTGGCAGATTTACTCATTAGAAATGTTTATGTGCAGCCACTTAATCTTTTGACAATGCGTCTCATCACAATTCTAATCAATTAGAAAGCGTTGCACTGATCCCTTTCATAGTGAAAAGCAGCATGTAGACAGTAGTTTGATCAAATGTCAAGCAATGATATCTAATGAAAGAAAAGAGGGAGTACTTTCAACGTGGAATAAATTGCTCTTGGCTTGAGCTTGTCTGTGCGTTCGAGTGTGGTCAAAGGCTGCAAAGTGAATTGGGTTGCCATGTTTGCGCTCGTCTGTTGGCTCGCTACGCTACGGTTAAGCTGAGATTATGAGACGCTAGCAGATGTGCATTCTATGCTTCAAATTCAGGCCACTATGCATATTGTAACAGACCACACTTATGGACAAGTGATTGGCATTATCTAAACGCGGAATACCACAAAGAAACAAGAAGCAAATGAGTTTGCGATCAGACTCCTTGTGAGGATGTAATGTTCGACCCTGCACCTTGCCCAGGATCACCACGTGACCAGGTTTTGAATCTTCCACGAAAATCACTGTTGAACAAAGCTACATAAAGACAGCAGATAAACGGTCCTTTGAATGGGCCTTAAACTAACAGTCCAATGGGTCTGGACAAATGCACTACCTCATAGGACTTCTGTAAATGTTCCTGCTAAGGAGTTGAGGGCAAATAGAAAAGCCAGTGAGTGACGGGTACTAGAAAATCTGATAACCAATTTTAGGTCATTCCTGTGTTGGAGATATGCCACATTGAGCTGAAAGATGCATTCTTCTATGTATGTTTTTATATTCTGATTCGGTACCCTAGTTTAATTTGAATTTATATTTTCTTAGAAAGATGTTCCATTCAGTTGGATCCAGTATGGGCTGGAGGGCTCCAGTGTTTATTCGTTATAAGAAGGGGTGGTCAATGGTATTATTTGGCTTGTTGGTGGCAGGGATGCCTTCTACCGCAATCCAGCAAGCAATAACCACACCTTTAAATTGGGAGAGCATTATATTTTCCCTAGTGGTATTAGGGCTATCGGTTAAGTAGCAGTGGGGCATTAATGACCGGTGTTAATGCAGGACTGTAAATACATTAAGTTGTGAAAGTCACAAGCAAATGTGTTATCAGCCATCAGTGGATATCCTTCAACCACCCACCTTACTTGTTAAGCCACAGGCAGTGAAAACGGTTTCTAATGCAATTAACCAGCTTCTGTGGTTTCCTTATTAGACTATTACTGCGGAGACGGATGCCACTGGATACCAGCCATGGTAATACGTGCAACTACTGAATTAGGAAGGGTTTAAACCAGTGACCCAGACTGCTATAAAGTTCCAGCTCTGTGCAAATAATACAGTCTAATTCCCACTGGTATTGAGGCTACAAAATACATGTTACTTTGCCTGCTAGATGCCACACAAGACTTACTCTGGTAATTCCATCATATTTACATTTGGAGATGGAAAGGTATACGATTACTTTGTACCAGAACACCCCCCCCCCCCCTCCGATCCCCCATCCCTCCCTGCACACACACAACACACGCACAACACAGCTAGAAACACAGAGTGCTTGAGGCAAGCTAGCAAAGCAGAAAAGCAGAGGCTTACTTGAGTTTTGAGAATAAAGAGGCCCGCCGTTAACATGAGGCTGAACAGAGTACTGAGAAGTCACAGAGGGAGTCCGCCTGTATCCTCCACCAGAAGAAGCCGAAGAAGTGGTAGAGTTGTGTCGTGAGATCTGCCTGGTCATTGTGCCATACTGGGAACCAGGAGCTGGACCAGTGCCGACTGAAAAGAATTACCCAAAAGCCCCAGAGAGCAGCTTAAGCATATGTAGAAAATAATGCAGAAAATAGGCCATTCAAACATTTTTCGAAATGATTTGAACACCAGTCTCGTTAAATATGGCAAGAACAACATTACACTCACTTTAAAATCTATATCTGTAATACAAAAGCTAGTTAAACCTGGAAATTACCATCACATTTTCAAATTAGAAAACATTGTTAAATCTTAAAGACAACTAGTATAGAAGCAAAGTACCACAAGGTGAACAAAATAAACACCATGTTAACTTCAACATGTAGGCCTAGGCTTGGCTGCAAATACATCTTATTTTTTGCTGCATGATAACGGAGGCTCGCACTAGCCCCTTTACTTTCTGTGCCACCATGTTTCCAATATCCCAGACTGCCTCCACATCAAGCCTCAGAGGTGAATGAAAGGTGGCCTTAAAATCTAGCACTGCCAGAGTAAGCTGCAAATCAGTAGCTATGTTCCAGTCTGCGGCCAATTCCCATTGCACCTCTTTGGTTGTGAAAGGAGATTCTAGTGCTCTGGGACTTCATCCGTTGTCTATGCATCATAATGCTACAGCACTGGTGCCCGATTCAATCTTCCCTTTTTTTTCTACCACAACCTCTGTGTTATCTGAGCAGATCAGGTATTACACGCATTGCTGCAAACATTCTTTTTCATTGGAAAGCGGGTTTTAACAAAACAATGCAATACCAGTGTCCGAGAACAAGGAAAAATGCGAGTCAATTGTAGTGCAAACAGAAAGATACGTTTTAGAAATCCATATCAGACAAATACAATTGAAAAAAAACACCTTTCACCAAGAAGTTAGCCCAAACAATATAAGTCAATGTTAGACATGTCAATTCATGCTCAAATCAGCTATCGCAAGAATCATTTTTGGAAAGCCCACCTGTACATTTTCCTTAATTCAAGGTAATTTAGAATTTGCATTGATGCCCATTCACACACTGAAAGGATGCAATCAAATTTCTCAATCTGTAGCCATTTTTTAGACTTTTCAATGAGAACATCAGTACCATGTGATAACGACCACTGCACTGAGAATTTGTTTGGAAAAGATCAATGCATCTACTTTTGACAGATTAAACCACCAACCACCACCAGTATTAGAAAAGGGATCAATTTCCTACTGCTAGGGTTACTATCTGGTGATGTATCAATACTTAAAAGAATATGCCTTCAATTAAAGGTAGTCACCCACCACATATCGATAAATCTGGTGGGCAAGTAACAAAAAGGAAAATGTACAAGTGTGCTGCCTGGATCAAAGCCTCGAAAGTTAACTCCATCATAAGAACAGCTATCTTCAAATCCGGAACTGCCTGGAAGTTTAGGGTCTGCAGGAATATGTGCCCCTTCAGTCAAGGCAATAGCTATCGTCAAGAATGCTTTCTCACAACAACTGTTGCAAACCCATGCTGTGACACTGGCTTGCATAATCTCTAGGGCTAAGATTGTGCATCAATACTAGCATAGTAAACTGACTGAAGTGCGTCAGTGCCACAAAGACACATGTTCTCCCCTCAAAAGGCATTTGGTGATGAGAAGCACCATTTTGAACCAGAGATAGATGTACTTTGGGCGCTAGCCTGCATGGAGTTGTTACATGTATGTATTTTTTTAATTTTAGTGCAACTGGTATTTTAATTGGAAATATTTGTTGCCATTAATATATTTAATACTTGATTTAAAAAATATATGTTTTCATATGCTTTTTTTAAAATTGTTTTCCCTCATTCATATTTATTTTACAATAGGTTTGCTCACAAAATAATTGCTTACAAATGTTTTTAAGGATACCTTGCATACTGCAATCCTTGCAATAACAAATCAACTCTAAACTAGCTCCATATGCTACTAGTTGGGTTTGGGGTGTGAGCCATCATGTTGACTATTGCTTGTGACTTCGATTTATAACAACCAAAAGGTCCTTCTGCTGATCTTTTTTTTGTGTGCATTAACTTTCAGAGGCCTTTCACCACATAGGAAATTAGTCCAGATTACATTCTATAAACCAAGCCACTGATCCAAACACTTTGATCAAATTTCAATCACTAGTATGACAAAACCATTGCATAAACCCAGTGAAAGAGAGGTTAATTCCTCATCAAACAAGGCAAGACCAATCATGTCAGCATTGATACGGGTCTCACCTATCATACCGCCCATCCCAAATAGAGGTGGCAGAGGCGGCGCCGGCGGAGGAGCTCCAGTAGGAGGCGGAGCACCACTTTGTGCTATTGAAATAGTTCATACGTTTTGTTAACTCGTGTTCAGAGGCAGTTCCCCACTCATTATCAAGATAACAGTACAATACAAACACAAAACACCTGCATAGATCCAGAAAATATTCTTTTGTTGATCACTGGCAAAGAAATACATGAGCAGACCATCAGACCAGGGAAACCATTGTCCATCAAGAGGCAACTTGTCACAATCCGTTCAGTGTGGGGAAGCGAGTGAATCCATCTTCATCTTTCTAATACAAATTTGGTGAGCATCACTGAATCACTTTGGTGCAAAGGATGTGGGTGTCCCAAAATGGCCAGGATTGAGGCAGGAATTCCTGCAGCAAGTAACAAGTACTTACAATTGTGTCCATCAGAGCAAGTAAATAAAACCAATGCAACAGGTTTAGGTGAAATCAACCAACCCCACCATTCACCAGGCTAATTTATGCCCTTCTTCAACCGTTTGAGACACCAAACATTTGCAAGCTGCAGAGTGATTATTTTCCTCAATCCCTTAGGCTACTTTTTTATTTCCTTGTCATCCTACAATGAGTGGTGATTTGTAAAAGGACTATGGCTTTTTGTGTCCAGAATGAACCAGATTTGACTTGACATTGCCAAGCCAGGTGTTACTAGACGTAACTATTAATAGTTTTTGGTGCTTGTAGCTAAAAAGTCACATGATTTGCATATTCTGCCATCTTTTGGTCCAGAGTATTACCAGTGAACTATAAGTCGGTGTTGACATGGGTGTTCCAGTGACTCTAACCCTCTCCTGTATGCACAGCCTCCTATAATGTCCCTCGGTGCTATGCACTCAGCGTTCATTTTCTGTGGATGTGTTGGACTGAGAGCAGGCTGTGATAGCGCAAAGTGTTTGTGTTATGCCTGCAAAGGAAGGATTGGCGTGTGATTAAAAAGATACAAGCATCAGAAAGACCATTACTGAGTAAATAATGTCAGTCTTCAGGGGCTTGCAAATCCATTTAGAATTGCACGCTTTACACAAACTAGCAAGTAGTGTTTGTGTGGGGAGTTGGGCAAGCAGAAGGCATAGCAGACAACACACAAAGCAATGCTGGGTACGCCTGTGAATCTAGCGTGTGTATCTATGCAACAGTGCTGTGTAAAAGTGTGCAGTGAACTCCAAGTTGGCACTTTTGAAAACAGTGTCTAGTGGAACATAGGAGAGGAAGGCAAGTTCCTGGAGGTGAGAGTGCCACAAGCAGTTCTCACCATAGAGTCAGTGACCACTTACCCCATGATGCATGGGTCAGATTTGTATTTGTATACTGGAGCTTACTGCATTATAAATTATAATTGTTCTTTTATAAACACCCTTAATACCATAGATTGGTTTCTAAGTGCGGGATCTACATTCAAACCTGTGTTGCACTGCACTGTCACGCTTCGAGGACAAATGTGTTCCCCCCCCGAGCTATCCCCCACCTCACCATTAGTAGCAGCTCGTGACAAAGAAGGGTTCTTTACGGAATGTAATAAAGGGATATATTGAACTGATGGCTTTGGGTTGATGCCCACTTTTACTTTGGGAGTAAACACCTTGTAAGACTTCGGACCAGTCACTATGTGCAAAGAAAAGGCAAAGCACTCGAGTAAACAGATTCACAAGCCCCAGAAATGTAGGTCCGCTCATTTTGCAGTTTGTGACGCGCAACATAAAAATAGGTAGATAAGCTACATAGTGATCATAATAAAGGTAAGGCATTTGAAACAATTGATGCAGTTCATGATCCTCTTCATGTTTATACATATGCATATAAGGAATACACAATCGCAACTGCTGAGCACCACTTTGCATATCATGGTGCAAATAAATAGAAATACCTGTGCCCCCTAAAGAGCTTGCAACTGGTTCATCAAATACAGAATTTGGTTAGGTTATGGATTACATGTTCAAGCCCCAACCAATAAAAGAAATGTATCATAATGTCAAATGTACTGCATTTCGGATGGTAGCAAACCTCTATTGCATTGGGAAAAAGCTGGATTGCTATATTCCTAGAGGTTAGACTTTAACCAAAGAGAAAAGACAAAACAAATCTTGGGAAGCATCAGGACTTGAAATAAACTGTGCTGAGCAATAAACACTTGGGCATTTAGAGAATTTAATGTAAAGATGTTTTCTCTTCGGGAACATGTATATTTCAAATTCATGCTTTTCATATGGACAGGCCCCATTTTAATTTCTAAACTAGTTTCAAATGTAAACTCAAGGTGTGTATTGTGTCCCATCCTTTAAGGCAAGCTGGAGACAACAGTGGTACAGTGGTAATGTTCACCATTAGATAGTTAGGCATTGTCTCCCCCCCACCCCCCCGGTTCAGCACACCACATTCCAGCTGAAACAGAGCTTGTTGGAAATAATGTAAAGAAAAGCAGGTAGCAGTAGCACTGGAGCTCCACCGACCTTAATTTAAGGTTGGGCTATCTGCAGTGTATCTGGAGGTTGCCTAGCAGAGTACACATGTGCTTCAGCCTGGAACTGGAAGCTCAAAGTTGTTCCTCCAAATGTTGGAGTGCAGACTGATGCAGGATACAGAATTGCATCACAAAATATCCACAGCACATCTAGCACTGGATGAGGGATTGATTCCAGTAAATTAAAAGCAAAAAGAAATGAAGTATTGAAGGGTATCAAAACAACACTATCACTTTGGCTTTGCCCAAATCTCAGGGAAAACAGTCTAAAACCTGGGCACCATATTCAGGGCAGAGCTGTTCTCCATTCCTCACATGGTCATCATGGGACCAATCATCAACTTTACATTGCAAGGAGCATACTTCCCTTTATTAAAATATAACCAGTGAGATAAAAAATCTCCTTATGACTAGACTACTGCAACATCATATGTAAAGGCCCAAATGAAAAGGCAGTACAGAGGATGCAGCGGGCACGAGACTAGCGTGGCATTTGCCCCAACCTGAATAAGCATATGCTCAAATCAAGACCTTAAAACTTCTACAGTGTCTCCCAGTGGAACAAAAGATTACATTGTAAACTCTGTTTACAAGTCATAAGATTATTGGTCTTGAAACCCTTATTAACTGCGCTACACTGTAGGCCTACCCTTACGTTCATCAGAGCATAAAACTATAATGGGGTCATTGGTCTCTCAGTTTGGCCAAAAAGAATTGTAAGATGAACTTTGGTTAAAGCAAAAGAGGATCCAAGAAAGCAAAAGAGGATCCAAGAGCAATGTTTGGAAGTGAAATAATAGATCTGGTTTGTACAAGCAACAAATCAGAACACCCCACGAATACAGAAGACACCGTAAAGCCATTACCAGAAAAATGGTTCACCATGTAATAAGGTTTCCATGTGCTGATGAAGTCTGGAAGGATCCAGGGCTGAGAAAGTAGTAGCATGCTTAGCAACTCCTAAACTGCTGCACGTATTTGCAGAGCTGAATTCTAAAGGAGGAAAACCTCATGTCAGACAAGTAACTATACAAATTTGCTGACACTCCAAGTAGACCATTTTCAAAATGCTACTTTAATGTAGGTGCAAGTGTTAAAGATCCAAAGGAGTGAATCAGCAAAACAATAGCTCAAGTACTGTGCAAACCTATTCCTGAACTGTAACAATTGTTCTCCAGCATAGCCATCTACCATATTCAGAGGAGAGCACAAAGTAATCAGCAAAACCTATGTCATAATGCAACCAAACTTCACCCTAACCCATTTTGTGGCAGTGGCTCCCCTCCAACACTAACGTAAAACCATTGTATACCAGTTACAGATAGAAAAAATATGGAGAAGAGTTCATAACCAGCATAGCAGGTTTGATATGGAACGGGGTAGATACTAAAATTGTTTTAACTAGTGTGGAGTTTCAATTCTTAACTGCTTCAATAAAAAGAAAACCAAGGCGGAACAAATCTATTGGGGGCTAGAAGACTTGGTGCATCAAGTGTAAGCCCTATAGTAGGGATATTCTGCAGATTCACTTGGATTTACTGAGTAGCAACCACAAAAATAGGTAGCACACTCTGTAGGCTCATCTGTAAGGGGACAGTGGGCCCGCTGATAAGAGAACTGGATATATGCTGCTAACGGACATTGTTTTTTTCAGAGCAAGCATTTCCTCTTAGCATTAAAACGATAAGCAGCAACAAGATAGCCATCTGATATCTACAATTATCCAGGGGACTGTAATCTTTGGGTCTCCAGATATTTGGACAGCTTCCATTAGTCCTAGCCAGCATAGTAAATGGTGGTGGGGGTGGGGGGGCACGGAGTTGCAGTCCAAAACGTCTGCCAAGCATCAGGCTGCAGCGCCATTTTATAATCAATACAACTAGTTCTCTCTTGTCATCCAAAATACGAATAGACTGTTCTACTGTATTTCCTATGGGCAACATGATAACGGGCAAATCTCCAACGCCCATTTTAAAAGGACAATCCAAGCATTTTCTTATTTGACTTTGAGGACCCCTACCAGAAGTTGACAAAAAAAATTAAATAGCTTGGACCAGTTCATCAAAAAAAGCTTCCTGCACTTAATTATGACAGAAACCTGATTGGGGGCTTTCACAATGTTCTACAGTAAGAAGATCTGTTGATTAGTTTCTAAGCACAGTCCGGAAATGTGAACAATATGCAGATTACATTTTCTGAGAGCCTAATTTTTCTCTAATTGGTGTAGTACACTAATTGCGTGGTTACAATGGCAAAGAACTGATGCCTGCAACAGGCTATATTTGAGCGCATATTTCTTGTTGGATGGATCGCAAAGGACCCAGAATACTTATTGCTGTGAACACACTTGTATTCCTCATCTGCGGAAATGTGTTGCTACCACTGCTCGGACCTTGGTGAATATGAAATGCCAATGTATTCCAAAAGGGAGTGCAATTAACGGATCATGGCAGTTGACTACCCTGAAGCGCAGGTAGCAAAGGTGGGCAGGGAATGACATACATTACTCACTTTAATCGTATTTCTGGTGCTTGTATCTGCTTAGATTCACATGCTGTGCATATAGTCCGACATCTAGTGGTAATTGTGGAGTATTGCATCTTTTCTTCGAAGATGTAAAAGGGACGTTGACATGGGCGTGTCTGCAACACTATCTCCAACATGACGTTTAGTGTACCCAAGATCCTTCAAGCGTCGAGGTCCTCCCCCAGTTGTTTTTGTTCTGCCAAGAGGGAGCCTGAAACGAATGTGTGAGTAAGTACAGAAGAGGAGAAAGTTTAAGAGGTCTATGTCCCTTCAACTCCAAGAGGGGAGGAAGAGTGGATGCATGTGAATCCAAGCAAATACAAACACCAGAAATATGATCACCGCAAGTAATGTTAGTCTTCTGATGCTTTTGAATCTACTTAGAATCACATCTTGTGCATAGACTAGCAAGCAGTCCCAGGAGCTAGTAGAGGGATGTGCGAAAGAACGGCAGCAAAGACCTGGCCTAACACCGCCTGAGTACCAGTCTTAAGAGTGTGTGTCTAAGCAGTAATGTCGAGTGAAAGTGTGAATAGAACTCCAGGTAGCTGCTTTGAAAATAGAATCAAGAGGAACATTTGTAATAAAAACTATAGTAGCTCCTGTGGCTCGAGTAAAATGTGCTGTAGGTGTAAAGAGTACATCTCTCTTAGCCAGAGAGTAACACATTTGGATGCATTTAACAATTCATCTAGAAATTGCTGACTTGGAGACTGTGTCCCCTTCTCTACCAGCGGCAACAGAGACAAATAATTGGTCTGTTTTCCTTAGTGGTTTTGTCTTATCAAGGTAATACATCACTGCTCTCCTATCATCTAGTGCATGGAGGCTTATTTCAGACGAGTTAGTGGGATTTTGAAAGCAAGTTGGAAGTTCAATGGATTGGTTCACATGGAACGTAGAAATTTTAGGCACAAATCGTTGTGGTGTGCGCAAAACCACTTTGTCCTTATGAATAGTCAAAATGGGTCTTGAACATAGAGCCTGCAGTTCACCAACTCTCCTAATCGAGGTAAATAGCCACCAGAAAAGCAGTGTTTTAGGTGAGAGGTTTAAGAGGTTTTAGTTGTGTGCATTGGCTCAAAAGGAGGGCCCATAAGTTTAGTAAGGGCAACATTCAATTCCCATCCAGGGGTTGGATTAGAAATAGGAGTGTGAAGTATTTTTGCCCCTTCCATGAAAGCCTTAATTACAGGTATTTTCCACCAGCAAACTTGCTTTGAGATGTGGTATGTGCAGAAAGGGCAGAATAACAGTGCCTAGTATTAGGTTTCCGTGCCTCTTTAAGAATGTCCAAACACCTTTGAGGCAGTTGGAGATGCCCAAACTCTATGACCTCAGGAGCCATGCTGCTAAATTGAGTGTTTGAACGCATAGGTGCAGAGTTGTCTCCTGGTCTTGAGACAGCATGTTGTATGGGCAAGGCAGCTTCACCAGAGGGGAAAGTGACATTCTCATGGGATATGAGAACCCTGGCTGACGAGCCCACATTGGTGCTATCAGGATTAGCGTAAGTTGCTTCTGGTGCAACATGTGAACTATCCTGTTAATGTTATGTTATGTTATTTGGCATTTATATAGCGCTCTATACATCATTGGTATAACCTCAAAGCGCTTGTGGGATGAACGCCCTTGGGGGACCATAGTCCAAGTCAGTCGAGAGAGTAGGATATCAGAGTGCCTGGGCGCACTCAATATCTGAGGAGCTGATGCGATTGCCTGATTGTAGCTGCATCCTAATACTAGGTGTGGTGGTATTGAGAGATCAGTTGAATGTGTGGAGTCTGGAGGTTGGTCTCAGAATGCATTCTGGCGGCATTATGCCTGTGTAGGGTGCTCATGTGTGCAGCGAGGCCAATTTTTCATGGGGTATAGCCGAGTTCTAGCAGGATGTTAAGGTGTCCATGGAGTATTGTTCGTATGTGAGCAGCTATGCCGAAATTGATCGAGGGGTGTAGCTGCGCTCTATTGTCTGTTGGTGTAGAGTAGAGAGTGAGCATAGTGATAGGAGAGGCGAGTCTCTGGTGTGGATATTTTATTCTTACGAGCCCACTGATTACATTCATGCGTTTTGCGATCGCTGTGCTCAAAGGGAGATGGCATAGGAGGTTGCTGGGCATGTGTAGTAGACTCAGGAAGCGGATAGTCCACAGTCATATCTAGTACCTGCGGGACGTTAAAGTTGTCATCTATGGTGACTGGTTCCCGATTCTGTCTGTGACTTATTAGTCGCTTTCAGTGGTGTCATTGTTCGGTATCTCCTCAAACATTTGTCCAAAGGTTGCGATTACTTTCCAATCTGATGTCATTGCAGTCGTGGTCCATGGTGTTGCAGGGCGTCAGCGGCCTTCAAATGTGTGGGGGGAGCGAGTTCCACAGAGTTGGAGCTAAGGTTGAGAAGGCGGATCCTCCAATCCTGGCTGAATTGGAGGTTGGAATCATTAGTAAGAGGGCAGTGCTTGATCTTAGGGTGCGTGATGGCAGGTAGGGTTTAATCTTCTCTTGTAGGTATGTTGGGCCGGGCTTGTGCACTGCTCGGTGGGTAGTGCATAGGGTTTTGAAGGTGGCCCTTCGACCGACAGGGAGCCAATGGAGGGTGCGGAGAGCATGGGAGATGTGGTCTCTATGTCCTGGGACGAGAAGAAGTTTGGCGTCAGGGTTTTGGGCTCTTTGGAGTTTGTTAAGCTGGTATGCCGGTGCTCCCAGGCATAAGGAGTTGGCATACTCCAGTCTCGACATAACAATGGACATAACAGCGATGAGTCTGTTGGGATAGGTGAGGTAGAGGGAAAGGAGTTAGAGGTGGTAGTGAGAGGATTTTGATATATTATTGATCTGACGGGAGAGGGTTAGGCCCGAGTCCATAGTGCCAACAAGGTTTTTGACGATTATGGAGTGAGTGGGATGCCAAGTGAGGTGGGACCATGGGAGTGGTTGCGGGAGGACAGTATTGCAGCACGCCATGATTTCAGTTTTCTGTGTTCAGCAGGAGGGGGTTTCTGGTCATCCATCGGGCAATATCATTGAGGCAAGCTTCAAGGTCGGGACGTGGATTGGTGCTTGTTTTGGGAATTCTTAGGATCATTTAGGTATTGTCAGCATAGTTGTAATAGGAGAGGTTGCGTGCGGATGATTCTGTTAGAGTGGTCAGATAGATGTTGAAAAGGAGAGCAGTGAGGCAGGCACCTTGGGGTACTGCAGTGTTCACAGCGCGAAAAGTTGAGACAAAACGGGAGAGGAAGGTGATTTGTTTCCTGTTGTGGAGGAAGGAGGCAATACATTTCAGTGCCGAGCTACGGATTCCTAGGGAGTGGAGACAGCCGAGGAGGATAGAATGGTTAACAGTGTCAAAGGCTGCCGACAGATCAAGGAGAATCAGCGCTGCGCAAACCTCTGAGTCTGCCGTGACCTTGAAATCATCCCAGATCGAGATCAGAGTGGTTTCCGTTCCATGGCACGGCCTTAAGCCTGATTGTGCGGGGTGGAGTAGATTGTTGGATTCTACAAAGCGGTTGAGTTTAAAGTATGCAGCCCGGTCAATGAGTTTCGCAGGAAATCTGGTGTTGGAGATCTGCCTGTAATTCTTAGGGTCAAGTGTGTCAAGGGGATGCCTTTTTTAGAAGCGATTTGACATGCTCCAATTTAAAGGCCTCTGGAAATGTGCCAGAGGTGAGGGAGGAGCTTAGTATGGACCGTGCATGTTCTCCTGCGCAAGTGGAGGAGAATATTTCTTTCAGAAGAGAGGCAGGACAAGGGTCAAGGGGGGGATCCAGTGGGTCTGCTAGTGGATAGATCTAGGAACTAGTCTCTCGAGATGGGTTGGAAAGAGTCGAAGGCTGGCATGGTGGTTGTCAAGGCAACAGGAATGGGAGGGGTAGGTGTGGGGCAGGAGGTGAGGGTGGAACGTTTTGTGTTAAGGGTTGTTATCCTGTCAAGTGCAGTGTTGTAGAAATGTAGCGAGAGGGAGTCGCAGAGTGTTTGCGTGGGGGTGGTTTGTGCAGAGGTGCAAGTAGGTTTCACGAATTCGGAGAAGATCTTGTGGAGTTCTTTGCTGCTACAGTTCAGAATTAGTTTATTGCAATAGGCAAGGAACTGGGGGAAAAGCAGAGGCACATTTCCCTGGCCATGATAACCAGAGACCATTCCCCTTGGAAAGTCTTTGGTGGACTCACAATGCCGAGATTACACTTCCAGATAGCCCCAGTGTCCCCAATTAGCAAAGATGTCCAAAATGTGTTTGTGCAAGCACCACTCATGCTCTATGGGTAGCTGCATGTCTCTGATGAGCAAGTGTGCCAGAAGATTGAGTTCCCCTGGAATATGTTGTGACAGGAGTCACAGTGTTTGAGTGCCCATTTCCAAATGCAGTGTGACAGTTTGGACAGCCCTGGAAAGTAAGTGCCCTCATTTGTTCAAGTAATACATGGCCATGGTGCTGGCTGTAAGGACCAGAATGGTTTTCTCTTGCAGTTGTGTTTGAAATGTTTTTAGGGCTTTGAACACAGCAAGTAGCTCCAACAGGTTGATATGTTTGTTCGCTACTGATTGGGACCACGTGCCGTTCGCCGTCTATTCTAGAAGGTGTGCTCCCCGCCCTGACAGGGTTGCGTCCCTTTGAGAGAGTGAGTTCTACTTCGGGGTTGGTGAAGGATTTTCCCTTCAGAAGGTTGTCCCTCGACCACCACTGCAGAGACTGAACAGGGGCTGGGGAGACAACCATTAGATCGTCCCACTGTCCACTTGCCCGACACCCATTGGCTCGAGAGCCACTCCTGAATACGGCGCATGCACAGACAGGTTTGTGGAACTGCAGTATGCCACCATCCCCACCCAACAGCATTGCTTTCCGTAGGGTTACCTGAGGACTGGCTACATACAGAGGGATATGGAGCAACATATTTTGAACCTTCTGGTTGGAGGGGAAGACAAGCTCATCTTCTGCTCCGAATTAGGGCCCCCAGAAATGTGTGACTATGCTGGGTACAAGACTAGACTTTCTCGATGGAGAACCCCAGGCTGAAAAGGTGGTCTATAGTCTTTTGGGTGTTCTACAGTTGTGAACCAGTCATGGAGAAAGGGGGACCGGAATGGACTGTCTGCGCAGGTGAGCTGCCGCCACTGCCAGTAGCTTGGTAAACACCCTCTGGGCTGAAGCAATGCCAATGGGGAGTACCTTGAACTGATAGTGTTCTCCATCTTGAAACGTAGGTACTTTATGTGCGCTGGCAACATTGAAATATGAAAGGATGCTTCTTTCGTATCCATGGTGGCCATGGAATCCTTGTTTCAGCAGCAGGATTACCTCCTGCAGAGGTGTCCTCCTGAATGTTTGAGGCTCAACATACTTGTTTGCAGGACGCAAGTCTACTACTGGTCCCATGGGTAGATCCTTTTTGGGTGCAAGGAAGTATATTTATTTAATTAATACCCTTGTTTACCTGAAGATTTGGGATGAGTTTGATTGCTCCTTTTTGCAGCAGAGTATGTACTTCTTCCAGGAGGATGAGGAGATGTTCCGGAGATAGCCTTCTGTTCTTTGGCGGGTAGTACAGAGGCAGATGAAGAAACTTGATTCAATAACTGTTGCCTACAGTCTTTAGCATCCACCGGTCTGAGGTTATTCCCTCCCATGCGTGGGTGAAGCATGTTAATCGTCGTCCTACTGGAGAGGCATGGGAGGGGATCCGAATCAAAGTCATTTGATTCAGGGTGCCCTCTGGCTGCTGCATTTCTTCCCCTACCTTTGCCACACCAAAATCCCAGCTGTTGAGGGTTTTGTGGATGTTCCTTGGTCAGAATACCAGGACGATTCCCCTGTACCATAGGCACCCTGAGCTGAGCAGGGAAAGGACTGCCAACGAAAGGACTGGAGGGTATTGAAGACCCTGTGTTGGCAGATAATTGATTCAGAGATTTCAATGTCTCGTGCTCATTCGCAGCATCAAGGGAGTCATCCACCGACTAGCCAAAGAGCACAGAGTCCTCCTCAAGAGGTTTATTAATGAGCGAGGTCTGTGGCTCGGGCTTAAACCCAGAATGTTTAAACCATGCATGGCGTTTTAGGAGAGTGCCTTCAGCCAACACCATACCCGCAGTCTCCGCGGCGTCACAAGTGTTTTTCCAAGATATTCTGTGCGTCCCGACAGCCCTTCTGAACCGCCGCAAGTAGCTGGGATCTTGTAGGTTCAGGCACAATTTGCAGGCCCTCTTGTACCAGTCGCAATAGGACATTACTAAAGCTAGCAAGGAGAGTGGTATGGTTAGCGATGCGGGTACTATAGACTGCAGAAGAAGTGATTCTGCCATTCAAGATTGGTGTGCTGCCAACAATCTTCATCTGAATGCCGGCAAGACAGAGATCCTCCTCATCGGCACGCCTTCACCCTCCTTTACCCTCACTCTCTGGACTGCCTCCCTTGGCCTACCTCCTACCCCCACCTGTGAGGCTAAGAACCTCAGGGTCATCTTTGACTCCACACTTTCCTTCTCTGCCTACATCTTTGATGTCTCTAAAAAGTCAAACGTCCTACTGCACCTCCTTAGAGGTATTCTGCCTTTCCTCTCCTTCCCCCAGAAGCTCACTGTCTCTCAAGTGCTGGTTCTCTCTAGTCCTAGTAAGATCGTTGTTTTTGTTCTCCCCCGTTACCCTCCCTTGCCTTGTCGCGCTCTCAAAAACTTGTGTACTAGCACGATGGAAATAAAATATCAATATAAATTTTGCCCAGGGCGCAAAGTTTCTTACAGTCTTTATCAAGTGGAGATTCAGATGAAGACAGGGGAACCCCCGCACGTTTTCAAGTCACGGTAACGACTAGGGATTCCAAAACAGAATGCCCCCGTATATAGAATAGTCAGAAGGCGCAGGGTGAAACATCTTGACCCGTGGATTTACGCCTGAGTAAGGAAGGACATAAGCAAGAGGGGGCGAGGGGGCGCAATGCATTTTTTTTAAAGGGAATAAGGAAGCCGGGATAGCTTGGCTGTGGAACCTTTTCCTTGAGGATGTCCTCAACAAAGTCAGAATCCGACACAGCCTCCTGAGTGACGATCTATGTCTGCTGCTCCCACCCCCCCAATCCACCCATCCCCAACTCCCCCCCCCCCCCCCCAAGGATGGTATTAAAAAGCATTTGATCCTCAACAGGGGAGGCCTCCCTTGGTTGGGATAAAGGAGGAGCATCCAGAAAGATATCAGGCTCAGCGTTATGAACTGGGGCAGTGGGCCAATTCCCCATGTCATCCGTAGGGGTCCAAGCATCTGGGTCATGTGAAACAGGGTCTTGGGAGCCATCAGCATGATCTGGGACATAGTAGACGTCATCGTCCTGCTCATACTGATCATCTTGAAAAATGTCTTCAGAAGGATCAGGAAATCTTTGTCTAAGAGAAGAGCGAGCCACAGGGGAGTGAAGCCTAGGAGACTTCGAGGGCCTAGGGCCTTTGTCAAAGGGACGTGGCCGTCAAACATTTCTGAAAAATCAATAAATTCAGACATCTTGTTCATTCGGTGTTCAAATCTCTCCTGAGTCCACGGAGCGGATATGGAGTTTCTTGCAGATGAAAGGCCGAGTCAGAAGCAATAGTGTCTGTAGGCCCCTGTAGGGCCTGGGATAAGGGAGCGGAGGCTTGGGAATACCCTGAAGGTAAAGAAGTTTTTTGGGGGCCCAGAACCATGAGAAGTGGCTTTAGAAAGCTCCACCCCTGGTCCTCCCCCCACCAGAGTTTCACCAAAGGAGCATGTTATCGGTAACATACGTCGAAATTTAGGGACACACCCATGGGAACAGAAGTCTTGGTACCATGCACCAACTGCGACAACGGAGGCGCAGCGGGCCCTGAACCCACGGGTTCACTAGGCCCTGTTAAAAGTTTCGACGTGGCTACAGGTGCCGAATGCTTTTTCAACAAGTCTAAGGAGGATGAGGGGTAAACGACTGAGTGTGGAAAAAGGTTTCTACTCAGAGGGGTATAAGAAAAAAGAATCCACAAGTAAAGCAAAAGGTTCTGGGGCTGGCACAGGTCAGGAAGATTTATCATTACTATAAAAATCTTAGCTAACAATGCCAGATTATATGCACAGCACGTGATTCTGAGCAGATTCACAAGCATCAGAAAGTTAATCAAAAAGGATGCATCTTTCATGTTCATAGTGGTTATAAGGTATCCCTGTTTTATCACCTCTGGAAAAAAGATATGCAGAATGTTTGTGGTTGGACTAATGTGTTTGCTTACTTTGGATCTAGCATTGGCTGCATGGTTAGAGCTTTATTTGGAACTAGGTAGTATGTTGAATAAAATACCTGTATTCTCTTTGTGAGGCAGTTAATTCCTCTATAGCGTCCTTTAATAGAAAACACCAATTCCTAGTCAAGTCGTTTCGCATGTTTTGTGGGGTGACTAATGTTTTGATGGTATATTGCACAGTTTCAACAGCAGTTCTATAAAGTTCCTGTCCCGCATGCGTCTAGCACCCACTTGTCTGTAGTGATACCATCCCATGGGTGGATGAACGTTGTTAGTCTTCCTGCTACCAGGGTGATATGGAAGGGAACCTAGAAAAGGAGGTCATTGTTTTGGAAGGACCACTTTGGAAGGTGTCCCTCTTACGCAACCTCTAATTCTTTGCTGTGCCCTGCACTGGGATTGCGGATACTGGCTTCGCGAAAAGGTCAGAGAGGATTGGTATCAAGTGCTGTGGGCAATGTGAACACCACTGCTAGGGCTGATACACTGCTGGCTTTGGCCCTGGTAGAGTCTTTCTGAGCTGAATGACATGTCTGCAATAGGGCCAGCTTGCCAGATGCCGTAAGGAATTTTAAGAACCTAACTCTGTCTTGTCAATAGCTTTGTCTGCGTCTCTGACCAGATCTACTTCCAATAGAGGTTTATTAAGCAGCGTCGCTGGCGTTTCAGGTTTAAACCCTGTGCCTTTTAGTCACATATACCTCTTGACTGCTATGCGCAGTGTGTTTCCGTGGAATGCTGAGGCTGGAGGTTACTTTGCTGCTGTCTTTTGCAAAAATGTTAATGTTAAAGGACATTTGTACCGTGCACTATCACCACCGGAGTGGTCCCCTGGCGGCTCTGAGAAAGGAGGGGAGGTTGAGTTAGTGGGAGGAAGCAGGAAAAGTGCAAGGGAGCAGTGATGTGCTGTTGGCGGCCTCAGCCCGGTGGGTCCGTTGGCTGGGCCTGGAGTGTTTGCGGCTGAGAGTCGTTGTGTACTGTTGTGCAAGACTAGGTGCGTTTTGTTTTGTTGTCGCAATGTAGTGACGTTTGTGCGGTTTGTTGTGCTGTAGGTTTGGTTGTGTTTGGTTTGGAGTTTGAGAGGTGTATGCAGAAAGGGAAAAGTTAGTAGGGTTGGTTAGTTTGTGTCTCTATCCTGAGTTGGGGCGCTTGGCTTGTGTGGTCTCCCCTGATGCGGCTCTGTCCTGATCTCGGTCCGACTGGCATATAAGGTTCCTTACTCCTCTGGCCCCTACCTCGAACATGCTCTCTCATAGCTCCCCTTATCCTCCCTTCATACTCCTGTAGCCAGTGCACATGCCAATGTCAATCTCTCAGGTAGTGAGGTGATTGCTAATATCTCGACAATTCCACTCCACTGTGGTGCCTGGCGTCAACTAAGGGGCAGGTGAAAGTGTTGGTCGGATTGTCTGGGTTAGTTGACTCCTTTTCCATGCGTGCCGCCTGTGTTCCAGTATATTCAGTGTCATCCGTCCAGGTGCCATTGGAGTTACCCTCTCGGGTCGGGGATGTCCTTGTCCTTTCCGGTTTAGTCATCCTTTTTTCTGGTTTTGGTTTGCAGATTTAGTCTGTGGTGTTGAAGAGCCAGGTTTTTAGTGATTTCCTGAATTTTAGGTGATCTTCAGTGTTTCTTACTTCTTTTGGGATGTTGTTCCTAGTTTTTGCGGCTAAGTGGTAGAAGGAGGTGCCTCCATGTTTTTTCTTAAGGTATGGTTTGAGTTCCAGGCGGATTTCGTTGCTTGATCGGAGGGGTCTTGTTGGTTTGTAGACTGTTATTTTCTTTTGTAGGAATTCTGCTCCCTGTCCGCTGATTGCCTTGTGCGTTATGCACATTGTTTTTAAAGGTGATGCGATGTTTTACTGGGAGCCAATGTAGTGTTTTTAGGGCTGGAGTGATGTGGCCTCTTCTGGATAGTTCGAGGAGTAGTCATGCTGCTGCAGCATTTTGGATCCGTTGCAGTTTCCTCAGGAGGTATTCTGGTATTCTGAGGTATAGGCTGTTTGCATAGTCGATTTTTGACGTGATTAGGGCGACGATAGTGAGTGTTTTGTGGATGAAGGAGAGGAAAGGTAGAATTCTTCTTATTTCTTCACTGTTGCATTTATTTGTGGTTCCAGGGTTAGGGTGTTGTCCATTAGGACTCCCAGATTTTTTACTACCTTCGATGGTGTTGGTGCGTTTCCCATTTCCGTAGGCCATGGGATGGTGGTTTCGTTCTGTTGGTCTTTGGATACGATCATGATTTCTGTCTTTCCTGGGTTGATTTTCAGGTTGTTGGCATCCATCCAGTTGAAGACTTCTTTTAGGCAGTAGGTTAGGGTAGAATGGTCGGCATCGGTATCTTTGATTTTGTAACATGTTGTAACATGTAATGTTGTATTTTTTGAAGATTCGGATGACCGGAGTCTGATAGATGTTGAAATATAGTGGAGATAGTGACGATCCTTGTGGCACTCCACAGTCATTAACTCGTGGAGTGGATTTGAAAGGTTTTATCCATACGGTTTCTGTTCTGTCTGCTAGGAATGATTTGGTCCAGTGTCTGTTATGCCTATGTCTTCTAGTCTTTTTGTCAGAGTGTCGTGGCTAACTGTGTCAAAGGCTGCGGAGAGGTCGAGCGGAATAAAGGCTGCGGAGAGGTCGAGCGGAATAAAGGCTGAGGTAGTGTGAGTCTGCGTTAGTTTTTAGGTCGTCCCAGATGGATAGTAGTGCTGTTTCCGTTCCTCTCGCTGGTCTGAAACCGATTTGAGCTTGGTCCAGCAGATGGTGTTTTTCTACGTGTTCTTGGGTTAGTTTATATACGTAGGTTTCTAGAAGTTTTGCTGGGTAGGGGATGTTGGAGATCCGCCTGTAGTTGGAGGTCATCTACGTCACCACTTGTGTTTTTCAAGAGTGGCTTGATGTATGCTGCTTTGAAGATCTTCGGTACAGTCCCCGTTGATAGTGATAGATTTAGAAGGTTTCTATAGTGTTCTGCTGGCGATCCTTGCGCAAGAATTGATTTGTAGATGTCTGGGGGACATGGGTCCATGGGTGATCCTGCTTTCTTGCTTCATTTTACCAGCATTGCGAATGCCTCTGCTGATATTTCAGGAAAGCTTTGGAGTTTGTGCTGGGGTTCCGTGTTAGGTTCGTTGGGTTGTATGTTGTGGTTGGTTGGTCGCTTTTGTATGGTTTGTCGGATGTCGATTTTTTTTTTGAAGTGGTCTGCCACGTCGTTGCATAGTTTTTCTGAGGGGGTTGGGGTGTTATCGCAGCCTGGTTGGTTTCTCATTTCTTCAATGATGCTAAACATTTCTTTTTGAGTGTTGCTGGCATTGTTGATTCTGTAATCGCAATGTCTTCTCTGAATTTCCTTTTTGTATTCGCGGATTTGTTTCTGGTACAGTGTTTTTTTCCCTGGGTTGCATTTCCTCCATTCCAATTCCGTCTTTTTGTTTTCCTTTTTCATGTCGCTTAATAGTGGGGTGAACGTTTTTTCTGGGGCGATCTTGTCTATTGTATCCGCGATCCATTTGTGCAGAATCTCTGCTTTCCCGTCTAGGTCCGCTAGTTCCAGTTCTGTAGTTGAGGGTTTCGTTAATTCCAGTTGTTCAAATAGGTTGCTTTCTTTGACATGTTTCCAGTTTCTTTTTGTGGTGGTTGCGAGTTTCAGGTGTTGAATGTAGGCTTGGGTAGGCAGCGTGATCACGAATGGGATGATGAGATGGTCGCTCCACAGTATTTGACAATAGAAAAATCGGACGTCTGCACTTTCAACTACTTTGCTGCAGACTGTGAGGCAGGACTTAAATAGCCCCAGTCTTGCGGTGTGCGCAGTGTGTCTCCGTGAGACCACTGAACCCGCCGAGTCTGCTCTGCTGGTGGAGATACATCTTTTCTGCAATTATAACTGCATACAAGGTCTTTCCACAGCGCCTTTCCTTCTAGCCGAATGCCCATTGCCTAAATTTGTATCTGATAGCACTTGCACTGTAAACTTTCATTTGATACCCATCTGATACCCAGGGACGGTCCAGAGACTTCAAGGACGCTTTGGGAGGGCTTCTCCTTGAATTTACATTGAAGAATCTGCTTGTGTGGGTGTATTTACTTTAGAACTGCGCAGTAACCCTGACGTCTTGATACATGCCCACAGACTGCGGGTGAACCAATAGGTGGTGTACCCTTTGATCTGGGAAAGGAAGCAACATCACGACACTTACCTTTTCCCTTTGGATTTAACACTTACTCAGAGACTGCGGGGGAGTCACTAGGTGGCGTATCCTTTGACCTTGGAAATATCATTTACGTAATTCTTCACCTGTGACTCAAGTGGTTCATTAGGAGGGTGTATATACTCACCGAAGTAAGGGCCCACTGTTAAATATTTAAGATATAACCAGAGAATCCTTGGGGTGAAGACACTTATCTGGGAAGCCTTAACATCCATCTTTGACAATAACATGCTGACAATAGTGCGCACTGGACAATAACATGCTGACAATAGTGCGCACTGGGCAACAAAGTCAAATGGGCCTGAGCACCCAGCAAGGAAATAATGTAACCCCCCCCCTTAACTTGGAAGTTCTGCGGGGGCCTGAGAAGTCGACTAATAAACAACAAACCCAGCTTTCAATCTCCACTTCACTTTGTAGGCTTTTGCCAATAACTGCAACAACTGGGAATTTGGCAGGGGCAGAGAATGGGCGAGCCACTGAAGATGGCCAACTGGTACCGCAAATAATTCTGAATTTGGATGATCAATTCAACCCAGCAGATGCACACTAATTATTCATGCTGCTCATGATTCAGGTACTCTTAATAAATCCGTAATGATACCAGACAAAGTTCACCCTACGACACCTAGAGGAAAGAAAGAGGCCCAACCAATAACAGGACAAAGGTGTATGGATCACTACATTGTAAAGTTAGCAGCAACCAGTACGGAAGTGAAAATATCCAAAGCTGTAAGAGGGAATGCAATGTTGGATCGCTCTGCCATGACCACACAAGACTTCTTTGGGAGGCAGCGCAATATGTCAGACATAAGCATCATACAGTGTGCGGATAAAGCTTTGGAATTGGCCAATATGGAGGGAAACATTGTGATGCAGCAGACATGTGATGCATCAAAACACGATTCCCCCCCATGGCACTTACTAACATTATTGAGGCTATGGCTAAAGGAAATACATTGGAGGATGTGAAACAAAGCCAAACGGGCTTCAAAACCAAATCAGAGGTTCAATGTCGGTCACCAAAAATGCATCACACATTGAAGGAAACTGGAGAGAATACATTTAACTCATCCCACATCTGCTTTGAATGTATTGTTGAGGTCATTTGTAGAACTCTACGACAACATATGGGCAGAACTTAAATCTACGAACATGCTGATGGCAGAGGTTAACACTAAATTGGACTATTGGCTCTGATTTGAGATTCAGGCCGCTGGGAATAGGCTCTATTATAGAGAGGACTGAGGGGATAACAAATCACTCAAATCCAATAATTTTTGCTAGCTCCTCAGAAGTCATTGAAATTTCAGATGTTGCAGATTCAGAGGTAGTGCTGGTTTGTACGACTAAGGTTTTTATCACCTAACGAAGAGGGGGAAGTAGTGATGGTACCTGTAACTCGTAATAATGAGAGGCATGATTCTGCAAGGAAAATGAATGAACAAATAACATGTGGAAATGTTGGGGGCTTGCCCCTTGATGAGGGAAGGGGGACAGAGGTGGATAATTCTGAGAAACTCTGGTCTACAAAGTCTATAGCCGGAGACCAATGGTGAGAAGGCAGAGGGTCCTGAATGCTAAAACTGCCTATAACACATTTAGATCGAAATGAAAACCCATTATGGAAATGGAAAATGAGCAGATGGGGGCACTCACAAAGTCGATGTTAGTAGACACGACTGCCCAAACAGATGTGATTTGCTTGGATAAGGATTTGGATACTAACACACTGTTGGTGGGAAGGGGAGTGTAGCCTCTGGGAAACATGGGGGAACTCTGAAGGGATCCAATAAACCCCACAAAAGGCGGTAAACAAAGACCTATTACAGCCTGTATCTGGATGGGGGTGTGGCCCGGGAAATCAAGGAACTTTAAGGTTATGGGACCACTAAGAGAGGGTGAATTAAAATTGACTGGTGGCACAGTTGGGCTGGGAAATACTCAAATGCCAACTGTAAGTGGGCTGATTAAAAATGGTCTCCCTGAGTCGATATGGGGTCCTATAGAGGGGGCCTACACGTCAGCCTGTCAACCCCTATATTCAGAGGTGGTTAATAAACTGTCAGAGGGGGTTGTGGGTTGGGTACATTTCAGGTTGAGGATATTCCGCCACCCTCCTTGAACCCCAGAGTGGCCTCTGGAATTAGGGACCTAGTAAATCGGCTACATAGGCCCATTACTAAGATAGGAGGGGCAGGAGCAGACAAAGATCATCAAGGGCCAACTGGTCAGACCTGGAAGAGCAAACTGAAAGGAATAAACGGTGGTAAGAGTAATGAGAAAGATTCAGTTAAAGAAACTCACCTAATAAAAATAAGAAGCCTGCTATGTTTAAATAGGTCAAATATCTTGACAATCTTTCGAGAAATTCCAGCCTTGGCACTGGTTGGCTCTAGAGATATATCCAGAGTGGCTACAGCGATAAGAGAATAATTAGATACAAGCCTCATGTTTCTCAATTCTCCTTTGGTAAAGGAACTAATACTCACCCAATGAGAGACATTGAAGAATCTGGGTTTTGAAATTGAACCAAGGACATCTATGGAGGAGGCCACTCTGGATGTAAAGGATAAGCTGAACAATGGAGAAGTCTCTATGGGCAAACAGATGGGAAAGGAAATTCACTGGGCCACAGTAATCTCAACCATGTGGCAGAAATTGGTACCATAAGCAGATTGTCACTGTGGGAAGGGAAAATAAAAACAAAAACATTAAACTGTGCCTAACATTATGGAATACTAGAGGGAGCCAACATCTGTTTAGGAATCCCGAATGTTTGGCTGATTTAAGAGAGGCCAATCTCATCTGTTTACAGGAGACATGGATTACCTCGACTCCAGTACTAGATGGCTATAAGATATATGACCAATTTGCTAAAGGTAGTACTGGGGGGAGGCCTTTTGGGGCGGGGGGAGTCTTCTGACTACGACTGAAAATATCTTGGGTCTCAGAGGCAAGATCATGGAAGGCCTCCCTTTTGTGGCCTTAGGGGTTGACCTTACCTCTAGGGACAATGCCATCAGGATCTTGGTAGTGAATATATACTGGCACAATGGAATGTCAGCGGTAGAGGTATTTGTGGAGAAGGTGCGTCATTCGATTGCCGAGTGGGTCATGAAGCATGAGAATGGGCGAATCCTGGTGCTGGGTGATTTGAACGCAGAATGTTTCTTTGAAAACACACCATGGGAAATCTGTAATATGAATATGGATCAAAAGGGAATCCCACTAAAAAGAAAGATTGGTAAAATATGGTATGTGGGCCTAGGTAACCTGGGCCTCTTACCATTGGTGGGATCAAAGAACGAGGAACATGGGGTAACATTGTGGCATACTGAAATATCTGCACTGGCTCCCAGTGGCAGCGAGGATCAAGTTCAAAACCCACTGCATTGTCCACAAGGCCTTCTGGGGCCTGGAACCTCAATACGTTCAACTCTCTTCCTAAATATCTTCCTTCCCAAGCTCTTTGCTCATCCACCTCCAACTCCCTCAGGGTTAGTTGCTACTCCAAGCAGCGAGTTGGGGGTAGATCTCTTTCTTCTGCTGGGGCCTCCCTCTGGAACAGCCGCCCTGCCTCTCTGAAACT
The DNA here is from genome assembly GCF_040938575.1 of Ambystoma mexicanum. NCBI lineage: Eukaryota > Metazoa > Chordata > Amphibia > Caudata > Ambystomatidae > Ambystoma > Ambystoma mexicanum. Next base: position 877,237,570 of record NC_090924.1, on the reverse strand, counting down.
TGAGGAGAACCATCTCCAGTTCCGGAAGCACCTCAAGAACCTCCTCTTTGCTTCTGCTTTCTCGCCTCCTCTCCCCTGCTGATCTCCTGGCTGAATCTGAAACTGCTCTGTTTACCTGGCCACCCTCTAATCTCAGGCCCAGGTCCCCCCACCACCCCCTGCCAGTTGCACACCTGCACTGCCCCCTGGCAACCCTGCACTCAGGGACTGTTTCTGTAGCCATACAGCCCCTACTAGTACTTGACACTTGTCTGCACTTACCCCTGCACTTGCTGACTGCACTTTTTATTTATTGTCCTTTTACGGTCATACTATGTACTACACTGCCCCCCTGCCCCGCTCATCTGCACTATTGCGATCTCAATGTCACCTGGCCTAGTATGATCGCTGTCCGTCTTCCCTCCGTTTCCCCTCCCTTGCCTCGTCGCGCCTTGAAATACTTGTGTAAAGGCACGTTATAAATGCCATATCATATCATACGTGGCACAGAGGGAAAAGCTCCTCTGTGCTGGACTATATCTATCTTGACCAATACCTAAGGAATAGATGTACTACATTCATGGTCACCCCAAATGTGTGAAGCGACCATTCTATTTTGACTGCATGCTTTGATATGGTCCTAACTACTAGAGACTATAGAGTGCATCCACAGACTAGAGTGTCGGGAAATGCGGTCGGATAGACCACTGCGAATATTGAGGCACTAAACCATAATCTGTGAGCCTCTTTGAATAAAACCACTCTAGATTGGGAAATTATCAATTTTAATATCCATGAGATCCAGAGACTTATCGGCGCTGCAGTGGCAGATACTACCTCAATTATTAAAATAAGGGGGCCCATTATTAGGCATATGCATGGCTACAATCATGATATGGCCTTGGCTAAAACTTCTATGAGGAGAGATCTACGTAGAACTATGAGATTGAAGTTGGATGAGCCCATTCGAAAAAAGTAAATTAAGCTGATAAAACAAACATTTAAAAACTTTTGTAAGGCAATACAAAATCAGCTATTGCAACAAGACGCTGAAATTATGTTGGGAGTACTAATTAACGCACAAGTCAGTACCTTTTGGACACAGGTGAATGGACAGGATTCCAACTACGCTGTCTTAGAATTGAATCCGATCTCATAATTAGAATGGACCAAGTTCTTTCGTAAAAGGTTTGGTAACCCAACAAGCCCATTAGGGGAGAGGGGAAAAGTAAATATGGTTAAATTAGATTATGATAAATGGGAACCATCCTTTGAGATCGATACAGTCAAGGATTTGATAACAAAATGCAAAGGGTCACGTGCAGCGGGAGCTGACCAATAAAACCTTTAAGGCAGATCCAAATATGTGGGCAAATATCCTCTTCGATGAATTCAAGGATACCTTCAGGATGGGTATAATTCCACCATCATGGAGTACAGCGCATGTAGTACCCATCTTCAAGTGCGGAAGTAGGTTGGATCTGAAACATTATCGACCGATCTCGTTAATAGATGCAGACTGTAAAATCTTTTCAGCTCGATTACTGACGCACCTGAACAAATGGGAAAAACAGTTTCGTCCACTCAGTAAATTTCAGATGGGTTTCCCTAAGGGACACTCAAACATAAATGGGCTTGCCCTCAAATGCATACAAGAGGACACATGGGGGAAGAGCAGGGCTGTACATTCAGGGCCTCAGCGGACCTCTCTGCAGCGTTTGACTGCGTTGATCGCAGCAAATTATAGAAAAAAACCTCACTTTATGGGGTCTGCCACTGGGTCTTCTGAAACTCATTGAAGGAGTCTACGAGAACTGTGGGGTCCAGGTGCGACTAAGCCAGTAAGGAGCTGTATCAAAGAGTACGGTCGTACCAGGGGGTTAGACAGGGGTGTGTCTTAGCCCCCTGGATTTTCAACCAATATGTGTCAGATGTGGGGGAGAGCCTAATGAAGGAAGGGTTGTTAGCACCTAGAATAGGCCAAAGTAAAATCATATGGCTGGCGTACGCAGATGATTTTCGATAGTACAAGGGTGGGTCTGCAGCACCTACTGGACATTTTCTCTAAATATGCGAGATAAAATGGACTTCTAATAAACCTGAGCAATACAAAAATATTTTCATTCACGAAAGCTCTATGAAAGACTCTGCGCCCGTCATGGCATATTGAAGGAACCGAGTAAATCTACCATTGTAACCTATCTGGGATTCCATTTTGGGGCACATAGGGGAAGTAAAACGCATAGGGAGATCCTCTTATACAAAGCCAAGCTTCTGGAATCCCAGATCGTGAACATAGACAGAAAATTTGGTAGGTTATTGATAAAACCGGCACTAATGTTTTTTGAGGGTAAGATTGTTCCTAAGTTAATATATGGTTTGGAATTTTTCCTCTGCACGATAGTGGAAACTCTAAATAAAATGGAGGGAAGTATTTGGAGACGGAATACCTGATGCTGTGCCTTTAGCAGCGATAAGGTATGAATTGGAAAATGTCTCACTCTGGGCCAGTTATCATTATATGCGAAGATTGTGGTCCCTATTTCGGAAACCCTATATGAGCTGATGGGTAGTAATTTAAGCTGCTCGGTGTACCTACTGGATTTGAAAAATATATGTGAGACTATCCTTCAAAAACTAGGCTCCAACTTGGAGATTCTAGTGACTAATCCGACGCTAATAAAAGAATATGGTTGTTGGAACAGGATTGGATATTAACGACAGAAACCTTCCACTCATACACATCTCTCAAGTGCTGAGAATCCCTCTCCAAAATCTTGCTTCAGTTTCCGAACAGGTACCATCGTGGGCTACTTCTCAGGCTAAGATGTAACATCTTGCCAACAAAGGATACCCTGCTAAGAAGGAAACAAATATCTCAAGAGGAAATAGGCTGCAGATATTGTCAATCACCACCAGAATCTATTAAACATCTCGTTCTGGAATGCGATGCTTTGAAAAGTCTAAGGAATGCTTACTTACGAACTTTGATCATCATCTGTGGTGCTCTGAGGACATGCTATGGAAGCACTGTCTGAATATACCAAGTTTGCGGGAAGGTTTAGCCCTTTCAGGTTTTAAGGGTATTAAGACAGTATAGAGTGCAAAGTTAAACTCTTAGCATGCTTCTGACAGGGTGTCTAAGGAATTTCACCTTGAGTTGTATGTTTTATATCTATTAAGACTACCAATTGTCATAAGATATGAACTGTATCTGTAAGAGTACAATGAACTACAGGCATTGTGCTATATGAAGGGTTTTATTTTCGTCTGTATTGTATATTGATTTTCGGTATTTTAACAAAGTACATAGTTTGGAAAATACTCTACTATTCTATTTTGATATTTTTGTACCTTTTTTTATAATGTAATCTAAATGTGATTTAAATGTGATTGAAAAGTGAATTTGTAAAAAGGTTTGATGAAACCAAATACAAATAAAAAATAAAAAAACACGGCTGCTGTATTAATCTGCCTGCCTGAGTTTTCTGCCACGTTTAGGCACCCCTTTATGACCTAATCCGATGCCAATTGTCCTGCCAATTGTATGTACTTCTGTCTTAACAGCCCGGAGCCTGTCCAACTGGTATCAATGTGCCCAGTCATAGCACGCCAGTAGGCTTGCCTAGTTTTCGATTCTCAGGCTGTATGCTGCCATTTTTTGACATACGACACCCTTTCTTCCTCTTTATCAGGAGGTGCTTCTGAAGTTGATGCACCACAGCTTTTCCTTGCTGTCTTGATCACCAAAGAATATGGGATGGATTGCGCTTTGACTTAACTAGGGTAATCTGGCAAAGGATGGTACTTCTTACTGCGTACACTGACAAAATCAGCCAGTGCTGGTTTTTGAAGCAATGAAGGAATCTGTTTCTGGGCACATTTTTAGTTTCAATAAAATGAGGAATTCACTGAGGTTGTGCTACTGTGTCCTCCATGAATTCTGTTGCTTGTTCTTGGACCACAGTTGTAATGCCAAATCTAGCAGCAGCCCTATTCAACAGGCCAGTGTATTTGCCCTGATCATCAGTTGGTGAGTTGGATACAGTGGGAGGGGGGTTTCATTATCTTCTGGGCCATTCATGGGGTAATGGATGGGTTCCTTCCTTCTGCCATCCAAGAGGTTCTTCACCCTCTGCTTCAAAATACTCTTCTACCTCCTAAGTGGAAATAAAATACACCATAGGCTGTTTTGACAGAGGCTTCTCTTTAAAGGCCAGCCTTTCATTTTTGATTTTTCATTCTTTTATGAAGAAAGTATTAATCTTCTCCAATGCACCTTAAAATATGTGTTCTGGGCAGAGACTATACCACCCTGTACTGCTTCTTCCTCGACCTCTTCCATTTTCTCCCCCTTTAATCATCAGATCCTCTTGTGGGGCGTCTGTGTAGGTGTCAGATTTCCAAGGTACAGTCAGTGTTAATGATGACTTCAAGCAACTGTTTGCTTTCTCATGTGACGGACCAAAGTCAAGGTGGGCAGTAGACCGCCCTAAACCTTGTGGGGGAAGCCGTCAATTTGAAAATTGTAATTAACTAACCCAGACTGCATTGTAATTCTGTGCTGCTAAAGCATACTGCCATGCTCAACAGTGCCTTAATGCCCTTGCAAGGGGAGCCCTATGTTCCATTGTGTATGTCTTAACCCTAACTTTGCCATCCCCTAGTGTGTGGAGGTGCTCGCCTCCACAACTCTTAGCTCCAACGCGTTTCCTTTTTGGCATTAGTAAGCGTGTTTATTTACTACATGGAAGTTACCATTTAGTAAGCGAGCGTGCCTATTCCAACTGTGTGAGCACAGTAGAACGAGCTTACCCTACATGCATGAATTAGTGTATCATTATAGGTCTTCCTGATAGTATTGTGCAGAATGTAAGAATGCATCCTTTGCCTTCGACTGGTATGCTGGGACACGGTCCTTCCACTTGACACATTGTTTCTGTAATAGAACTTGTCATGTCTACGCCTCATTCTCCCTTTCAAGGCCTGTGTTCTCTGTTGAATAAAAGCCTACGCCTGGAGGAGCTCATTGTTGTTGCATGATGTTTTGTATTGCTGTTGCTTTGTTGCCGTCCTGTCGGTTTGCTAATGCTAATAAAATCGTACACTAATCCATCGGAATAGTTTGTGGGTATTTTTTGCACGACACCTTGTACTCAAGTCCTCTCGGGGAGAGCAGTAAGCCCTAAACAGCACCATGTGGGGAAGAAAGGGGCTCTACCTGAAACCCAATGGTACTACTGTATTCCCAATGCTGGCACTGGTGGAGAAGCAGAAAGGACTAAGACAAGAAGTCTGAAAAATTACAATTCCGAGTAATGCACAGAGGCAGAATTGCAGATTAGCTGCCATGTTGGTCCGCATTGTGCACGCATGCTCTTGGGTGATTCTTAAGTGTGCACAACAGAAAGGACGCGTGTTTTCTGAGCACCACTCCAGCTGGCTCTTGTGTGTGGTGCAATGCCCAAGGAGGACAATGAAACTGCTCCACAGACTCTTGATATAAGTCTGGAGAGGCTCTGGGGGTTCAGTGGATGAACTTGAGGAATACATTAGTGTAGAGGGCATGTATTTGGGTGAACAAACAGCACTGCTTTCAGCCCACTTGCTTTAGAGATATATCTATGACCACCAGGGAGGAAGTTACGGGCAAATTGAATAAGGTGAAATCAGTGATATGTTTGTTTTAGGGACATAAATGCATGTATTAGTTCTGGTGATCAGTGCTTAATCTTAAAGAAATAAGTACAGTCCCATCCACCTGGGAGCAGCATCGAGGAGCATGAAAAGGCGTCAGTTATGTTAGGTTTTTCTTTTCAAAGAAGTAATGTGTGCAAGGAACACATTTTGGAGTCAATCCAGTACAGTATGCAATGCTCCTACAATGTCAGTACATTAACCCATCATATCACAGTACAGCAAACCATGGTGAAATGGCAATACAAATAACTTCAGTATCAGATGTATGCGGTGTGCATTCAAAAAGTCGAAACAAAGTCGAATGTCAAAAATGTCGAAAAAGAATTTCGAGAAAAAAGTCAAATGTTTTATTTTTTTATTTATATGTATTCTTTGGGTTTAGTAAGTAAAAAAGGGGTAAAATAAAAAAAATATACAAAAAGGGGCTTTTGGGGGAACCCACCCCTTTCGAGAAAAAAAAAACAAAAGAAATTCGACTTTTTTCACGACATTTTTTTTATATTTTGACTTTCGACATTATTGCTTTCGATTTAATGACTATAAACCGATGTATGCTAATGTTTTATGTGTGTGTGTGTGTACAGCCAAAGAGATTTTGTAAGTGAGCGTTGGCAAACAGCAGATGTCATACTGAAGGGTGACTGAATCACAAGAATTCTCAGGTGAAATAGCCCAACTTGCCTTCATTCCCCTCACTTATGCACTCTATGTTCCCTAATCCCCTTGATGTATACATTCAAGATAAAGAAAAAAAAGACAAAATAGAAGACTCTTGAGGCACACCAGAATACAGAGTCTCAAAATTGGAACAAAGCTCCTTAATCTTTACCCTGTAAATTCTATTCATCAAGAAGGCTTCGAACCGACAACAGAAGTCAAACACTCCGGCCACCTCTCTGAAATGTTTTAGTACAACATCGTGGTCCAGCTTGTCAAATGATGCAGGCACATCAAGCATCAACACTCCTATATCACCTTTGCACGATTATTACTTTTTCCAAACAACTTATTTAAATTAACATGCGAGTACAGAAACAATCTTAAATTCAAATGCAGTAAGATGTGAGCATTTCTGGGGAACTGTCCCCGGACACATGAAGAAATGCAATGCATCCATGTCCGGCTGTCTCCCCCTGCCCCCCCCACCCCACCTCCTGGTTCCGTCCGCCCCTTCCCACCTTCTAGGTGGGCAGGATCTCAGAGGCGAGAATTGTTGTAGCAGTGGGGGCTTTGCAACCATAGCAGGGTATTTCTCAGCAAAGTAAATAAATGCGGCCCACACAGACATATTTTGCATACCTCCACTCACAATGTCGTGATTTTATCTGCCACAAATATGTCCCAGACCCTAACCCACCACATCGAGTAACTGGTCTTTTGGTCATCCGCCAGGTGCGCGCAAGGACCAGTTTTGTTGCCAGTGTGAGAGGCTCGATTAAGGTAGCCAGTGGACCAGTAAGGGGGAACGCCTGTCCCCTATATCCCCCAAGATAACTACCTGTGGGTCCGCAGGAAGGACCAACCCCGTGATCTCCTTCATATTAGCCAGCAACTCTCCAGTAGAAACACACTTTGGGACACGGCCAGACCATATGGAACAGAGAGGTCACTGTCTCAACACCGCAAGCAGGCGGCTAGGTAGCTTCTATTCATGTGATGTAATCTCTCTGGGATGAGATACCACCTATAGCAGAATTTATAAGAGCATTCCCTATCCATGACGCACCGGGAGGACTTGAGCATCCAGTCCCATATTCTCAACCAATCCTCATCTTCAACAGGGCCCCCCAGCTCTTCATCCCATTTGGACATGTACGGCAGGCGAGTGATGGGGTCCCCGGTGTCTAGGAGCTTGTATAGATTTGAGACCCTGCGCCCATAACACCCTCCTGTAGTGTCAACCCTAGGGCAGATAAGGACCTCACATACAAGGGAGGGGGCTATGAGTGGGAGGCCCAATGCCTTAACTGCTTGTATCTGTTCCGATTCCTGTATGTTAAAGGTGAGCTTGCATTCTTCGAATGTCATTGGCCTTTTATCTTTATAGAGCTGCTGTACACATTCCAGGCCACCCTAGACCTATTTACGAAAGCCCCCCACCCCACATCCTGGACGGAAGCCTGGGTTATTCCAAACTGGTGAAAGGGGTCTCCACCCCTCTAGAAATTCCCCATTTACGGTAGCGCCCTCCCCATGTAATAGAGTGTTCGTCATCAGCAAGGGGAAGCCTCCACTCCTGCCCCAAGTCTCTCCACTCCATGCAAGGCAACCAAGCCAGATCGACTGACGACTGGGCCTGTTCGATGATTTTCCATTTTGGCAGTGATGTACCCCCCCCACCCCCCCAGGTGAACACGTGTGAGAGCTGAGCTGCTGGATTATAACGAAACACGGCCAGGACCCCCAATTCTCCTACCCTTGCTGGCTTCAGCAAGACCCTTTTGGATATTCTGGCCCTTTTATTCCCCCATATGAAGTCAAGGATCTTCCCCTGTAGAGTGTGGGGGTCTGAGTCCGGAATCCTCACCACCAGCGCTAAACTTAGGTAAATCAAGCGTGGGATCCGATTCATTTTGACTGCCACGATGTGGCCAAACCAGGCGATCTCCTGATGTCCCCACCTCCCCAGATTCCTGGTAATTACGCAAATAGCGGGGGAAAATTGGTTTGATATACCTCGGATACCTTCCTCTGGGTCTGAACCCCCAGGTACGGGATAGAGTCCCGGGTCCACTGAATGGGAGCGAGCGCTCCTATAGACTCTGTCCCTGAGCCTAAGAGACACATCCAGACCATGTGACTTACCATAGTTCACCCTAAAAACTGAGGCCCTGCCAAACTCTTCCAACTCTCCCAGCACCGCAGCCAGGGAGAAGATGGGGTTACTCACTGTGAGCAGGATGCCGTCCAGATAGAAGAACACAATCTGTGGCCCCCACCCGCACCCCCTCGATTGCCCCAGCAGACCTGATGCAACTGGCGAATGGCTCCATGCACATGGCAAAGAGCAGCGGGGAGAGCAGACAACCGTGCCTTGTGCCCCTAGTTAGGCAGTTTGGACAATGTGCACACATTCACCCTGGTGTGTGTGCATTGGGTCTGGTAAATCGCCATGACCTAACTAACAAAACCAGGCCCGAATCCAAAGCTTTCCAGAACCCTCAAGTAACATATACTCTTGTGAAAAGCCTTATGGGCATCCATATCGACTATCCCCAAGTACAGGCCTGCTCTCGTTCCCATCTCCAGCAAACCCAGTGCATGTCTCACGTTTTCCTGTCCGATTTGTTTAAGAGATTGTCTTTAACATCAAGCAGCACCACTGCTGTGCTTCTAAGCAGAATAAATACAGATTGTCCATCTCCCATTAATTGGTTGGTCTCTAAATGCTCTTGAAAAAGGGACATTACAGAGGGGTCTATAATTGCTGGTATTGGTTAGGTCCAAAGCAGTGTTCTTCACAAGGCCAGCAATCCATGACAACTTCAGGCATTCCGGTATAACAGATTGTCTTAAACCAGGATCTGCAACATTTGGCTCGCCACATGTTTTGGACTACAAGTCCCATCAGCCTTAGCAGCATAATCAATGGTGAGGGGTTCATGGGAGTCATAGTCCAAAACATCAGGAAAGCTGCAGGTTGCAGACCCCTGTTCCAAAAGAGGCATTTATAATACGAGGGATTGCACAATCTTTCACAATTCTGGACTAGCAAGGGTCCACAGGGCAGTTCAATAGTCTCTATCCGAAGAAGTCAAATCATTTAATAATTTGTCACAGGTATTTTTATGCGTTGAAGAAAGATAACTTAAGTGCTCCCGCATAATAAGGGACGTGCAGATATGGGTTTGAATGTATTTATTGTGTCCACAAAAAGGACTGGAAATTGCTGCTCCTCCAAGATCTTAAAAACGGCTCTAAGAATTTTGAGGCTATAAATTGCTGGTTAGCTTCCAGAACAACTTTTTGAAGAGGGTGGTCACTCGGAACAGAATATTTCTCTGGTGGCAGGTTTTAAAAGGGTGCTAGGCTTTGATTGAGGCAGCATCAAAATAGTAGTGGCCAATCCAATTAAGGCTAGACGACATGAAGGCCATCCAAGGTGTGAACAGACAAGCACCCTCCAACCAGGAGGAAAAGGGTAGCACAAAGCCAGCCGGGGTTCAAAATCCTCCATGACGTCCCTCCCGTCTCTAGGCCCTGGTCTAACCCAATGAAACAAGAAAGTCTACATGGATAGTGCGTTTGACAGCCTTTCTCAAAGTGAAAGGTGAAATGCCTGACCTGAGAACCTCTCATCGGACGTAGACAAGTGACAAGGATGTCTCGTTAGTGGCAAGTCAGGGGACATTAATAAGGCAGTCCCTCAAACTGCTGGAGCAGCAATCAGACATGCAAAATGAGCATTCATTAGAAGTTAAGATGCCCGCCCAGGCACATCATCTGAGCAAGCAAACAAAAGCAGATGTTCTGTTTACCCGAAAACGCTTGCACATCTGAAATTGTCATAGTGGACTCCATTGCCAAGGGTGGTGGAGTATTTAAAGGCAAGATTCCGAAAACCACTAGAATAAAGTGCAGGGTCAGCTGAGGGCAGTGTGTTCACGTTGTTAGGAAGAATTCTCATAAATGTGCTAATTCCCTTTACCTTAGAGACCCCCGGCAATTTAGCTGGATTTTGAGGACTTGATTTTTTTACCTGGAAGGAGTGTGAGCCTTTTTTCCTCACTCATGTATTTTGATGTGCGTTTTACTCTTGTGTTCTTGGATTATGGAGTTTTAAGATCGCTCCATAGGCATCTTTTCATGTGCGTTACACAGCATCCTCAGTGCAGTGACACAGGGATGGCTTTTTAGACTTCCAAAAGGTTTAAATACCTTCTCTGGGATAAACTAGTGTTTCCCAGAGAATGTAAGGTTAAATTGACTTTACTAGTCTTTTTAAATTCCTAGACCCAGCACATACCCTCATCCTATAGCGTGCTGAAGGGGTTACCTACTATCCCGTGTTTAGAACCTCATGTAGCAGTCAAATGCTACCCTTTCCTATCGAAATGGCTGGTGACAGTGGTTTTACAATGAACTAACATCATTTTCCCCGACCGCGAACACCGGTAGCTAAAAATCACGGGAGCCATGTTTTTCAAGATGGCACCTTAAGTCCCTTTATTTAAACAGGACCCGGTCTTCTTTTTTCGCCATTTCTTTTTGGAAAGGTCCTTCTAGAGTTTGTCTCTGCGAGCCAAACCAGGCTTGGTCTCTTTGTTTGTACGCCTTTGGCGGGCTTCAGGACTGAAGAACGCCACTGGCGCCCGAGTGTCTGGGGTGGGCAGGAACTAAGGGAGGTGCCCGAAACTCCCTTTGCTTAGTCTCCTAGGAGACCCAAATGACCTCTGGCGTGATTGGCTGGCTGACTGTCCGGCAAGGACAGCCACCCTGCTGGGTGAGTGGCAGCTAGGCTGGAAGGAATGGGAGAAAACTGTTTAAAAGGCGAGTTTCTTGGACTGGAAAGCGGAGTCGACCATTGGAACAAAAGAACCAAAGACAAGCAGGAAGAGGATGGTTACTGCAACTCCTGGACCGTTGGGTTTGCCCGGTGAAGCCCTGCTGCAGGTCTGAATCGCCAAGCTCATCTCGACAAAGAAGCCCCTTCAAGGAGGACTTCTTCCTATGAGTTGGTAGGACCAATCAACTCATAAGCCACCTGGATACCATTGTTGGAGCTGGTTAGGATTAACCAGGAGGAAGGACACCAGCTTGTGTGCTTGACGACAGCTACTCAAACCGAAGATCTCCCATTTGCCAGCTTGTTTGACCCATCCCCATGCAGTGCAGGAGTCCCCCGACGTCCTCCCTCTTGTCCCCACGACTGAGGCTCAGGAACAGTGATCTGCAGGAACTGACAGGAACTGACCGGAACCAACGTCTTCAGCTGTATCTTTTCTTCATATTAAGGTACTGTGCCAACCCGATTGAGAGAACTTACCTCTCGCAGTGAAAGTTTGTGAAACTTTCCCAACTTGCAGGCCTAATCAGCTTGTGACCCAACATAGGATTCTTTTTCATATAAACTACTTCTGAGAACTTTGGCAAAGACTTTACAGTTTAATACAAGAAGTGCTCTTTCCTATCCAAGACACTATTCCATTGACTTTGGCCTAGGTCTATTGAACTGAATCGAGTCCTCTAGTGAACTAAAACTATTTGCACTGCCTAAGAAAGTATTTGTGATCTATTTTAGTAACTTGTGCCTTTTTCCTCCTATTTAAAAGGAAATTAAATGCTGTTTTGCTCCTACTTCCGGGGAGCCTAATTTACTCAGAAACGTATTGGTTTGGAACTGAAGTATATTTGTGTATATTAAGTTGTCTCCTTCTATTGAATGTTTTCTAAATGATTGTGTAATAAATTGTTTTACCAAGAAACCTTGAGTGCAAGTGCCGACTTGAACCACTGTGATTCTAAGACCTCTCTGTAACATCCTTGTACAACTCACATTCCCTCGAGATAAGCCTGGCTGCTCAGCTCGCTACCAAAAACTGTAGTACAGACTTATACCAAAAGTTGGTTTTGCCTACACCTGTAGTCCTTATTGTGTGTGGTGGTCCCAGAGGGTACTGCATGCAATTCTGCCTAACACACGTCCAGATATTGAGAGCAAAGTATCTGCAACTCCTGAAATAGGTACACAAATGACGTTTCATAAGCAAGAGTCCAAAGGATCATAAGAAAGGGATTGACACTGCATGGTTCTCCTGTCAAGTCGCTTGATGTCTCATCTACTAGTAAAGAACCTGGACTAAGTGGAAATGGCGATTGACACAGTGTTGCCAGTAGAGAGACAAATAGGCTGGTTGGCCGTAGCACGCTGTCCGTTTCCTCAGAAGTACAAGCTGCACTATTTCAGTTGAAAGTCCCATGGGAGTACTGATCAAAACAGACTCCCAATTGATAGACCTGCCCTCTTAAGGAAGAAGGTCCATCACCAAAGCGGCTCCTCTTCAGGGACCTCTTTACCAAGGAGACATCAATGTTTGTGGGAAAGTACACCACTTTAGTGAACCGGAATTCCTCAATCAAGAGGGTTTTCTCAATACAAATGGTCTCTATGGCCACATGAGGCCGGGGAATATATGGCGATGCCACCCAAGACTGTGTAACATTATTGGATGTGAACATAGTGCTATACGTTTGACATTGCCAAGAAAGGTAAATCTCTCCCAGAGGCCTCCATTATGCATAGTGAAATCGCTGCTAGGTTTCGTGTCCTGTTCGTATGTCAGATATGCTCTAGAGTTAGGGGATGGAGTCAGGGTGGAGTTTCTCATAGCCCAAGGCGCACAAAGTGCGTAGTCTTCTCTATGTCTCGAGATGAACAAAAATCAATTCTAAAGTAGCCTCAGATCCTATTTTACAAACCATCCAAATCTGGACATGGCATGGTGTGAAAGCCTACGAAGCAGAGTGCAGCCGCCCTAGTACAGGACCCTGGACTACAACTGGTGCCTGTAATCGGGATACCCCACAAGGAGGTCTGGTCACTGACACTGGCAGATGGGTACACTGGACTGTAACAGGTGTCTACACAATAGGGCTGGAAGATATTATGACATTGCCCAAATAGTCTGGCGAATCTGTCTTGATAAATCAGAAACCTATTAAACAGTCTGAAAAACATGGCTGCAAGCATTAGCCCACCCTTTGTTAATAAATGTGCTGCCGCTGATCTAATGCCTTTCATGATGTATGTGGAGGCTAGTGCCTGTTAGCCTCAAGAAAGCTTGGGTACACCCTCTCTTAAAAAGAAAACCCACCTTAGACCCTTCCATTCCTACCAACTACAGGCCCATCATAACTGTCTCCTTCCTACTAAAAATCCAAGGTTGGGCAGCCTACCCTGCAAGTTCAACACTTCCTTGAAGAAAACCACGTCCTAGGTATTCGGCAATCCGGCTTCTGCCCAGGCCATGGCACAGTCTACCTTGCTGGACAAACATCGGGGACAAGGGAAATAATCCTCCTGCCGCCCCCCAAAATTGGCTGCATTCGATCTGGTCAATCACAAAATCCCATGCGACCACCTCACAACCTCAGCCAATTACTCCCCAGATGTAACCGCATGGATCACCTCCTTTCTTGGAAGGAAGAGTCAGGAGGGTATTTGTAGAGAATGCCAATGCCTCACCATCCCCCATCGCATGTGGAGTACCGCAAGGCTCGTGCACATCCCAGACTCCATACAATATTTTCATTAGGCCCCCTTTTGGCATCTTGGATTCTATATCCTATATACAGACGACTCCAACACCCTTAACACTTACTCTACAATTTAGACATGGATGGCAGCTAACCTATTAAGTGTAAATGGGGACAAAACCGAAATTCTGCTCGTCGGACCACCTGCCATGCTAAAAAAACCTTAACGAACAATACAATGCCTTCCATATTGACAACATCCTAGTCCCTGCCTCTGAAAAAAAACATGGGGGTTTATCTCACCGCTACTCTCTCCATGTCCCACCAAATGAATGCTATTGCCTCCTCAGCAGCCTACACCTCCTAGGTTTTAAATGCTTCGAGACTCTTCCTCTCCAAAGATAGCTGCTTAAAAATTACCCGAGCAGTCATCGGATCGAGGCTCGACTACTGCAACGTCCTATTCGCAGGCAGATCTTCAAAAAACCTCCAGAAACTTCAAGTAATACAAAATAATGGCCTTCGAGCAGCGCTTAACATACCTAAAGAAGAAAAGGGCACTGGCTGTCCGTCCGAGAAGGCATAATTTTCAAAACCCTGTTGATCACCCACAAGTGCCTGTCCGATACAGCGTCACCCTACCTCACCCAGAAAATAACCAAAGCCAAGTCTACGAGACCGACAAGAACGCTCTAAAATCACCTCCTACTTTTACCAAAAGTCAGACGTACTAAAGCCAGAGGCTCCAGCTTCCCCATACATCGCAGTCAAACATTGAATTATGCCCCCCCCCAGGCCCACCCCTACAAAAAGAGCCAAGAAATCCTACTGGGTATTCCATAAAAGAAGCATTAAAAACAGCTGTTTGACTAAATTGCCTCATGCTTTCTGTCTCTCCGTCTCCCTCCTTACATCACTACTCTAAATTCTTTAGAACTGTACTCAATGCAAATGACTTAACTGTAACAGCACTGCAATGACCTTGGGTTGTTAGTGCGCCTTATATATGAAATAACTATTTTAAAAATTGTATTGGTAATTTACATCGCTCTCAATGCCGGAATCCTCCAGCTTCAAAGAGCGGTGCAATGGATCCAACGCATTTTGTACAGCATTGTCTTGTTCCCAAGATAAGCTTGTGCTGCCCCTGAACTATCCTCCCTGTTCAAAGTCCCAGTATCTGAAAAAAATGATGAACGTATATTGAATGCAGCATTCCGGGACCATTATCAATGTATTTTTTATACTTCTAATGTATGCCCTGTAAGGGTAATCCTTTATTTCCTCCCTATTTTGAAGAAGTCTGTCTCGTTACAGGGCATTTGTCAAGCTGGTCTAGTCCATCAAGTTGTCTTACAACATGAGTGATGTACAGTTTTTTCAACTCCACCGCAGAGCTTTGCTGGAGTTTAATTCTTCATTATTTAGGCTTTGCTTGGGGTTCTAACTATGGTCCCGCGGGCATTACCCGACCGGTAAAGAACACCCCCTCCCTCCGCGGGTCATATTGCCATTAGTACCCCAACACATCGTGCCGGGGTACTAATAGCAATTTTTCTCGAGTTGCAAAACGGCATTGCAACCGTTTGTCGACTCCAGAAAAGAGAAACAAATAAATGCCCATCAGGGATCGGGGAGAACAGACTACGCATAGCCCCTTCTACCTTTCCATGGGGGCCTTTAAAACAATGGGGGGAAAAACAAAATAATGCTGCCATGGAAGGGGCGAAAGAACTACACGTAGTCTGTGCTCCCTTTCCATGGCGGCCACTCTTGGATGCCAGGGCGGGGAAGCAGAGGCTGCAGAGCCTTGTCGGCAAGTTAAGGCCTGGGCAAGTGCCAATGAGCTTGCTTGTAACAAGTCTATGGTTTGAAAAATACACTTTTTCCTGGGTTGCATGAGAAATGTACTGTTGGTTGATATTTTTAGCTTGAAAAGAAATCCTTGCCGCTTGTGATTCCTAAAAAAGGAAGGCAAAGCGTGGTGCTCGCCTCTGTGTCATTAACGGTCAAGATTTTCCTACAAGCCATTATGAGAAATATTAGGTAGGCTTAGCACTTCAGAAAAAAACGTAAGCGGGAAAGGGAAACATGACCCCTAAAAACAGGGTTAAAGCACAGGCAGAGATCATCCACTTCTAGGCAACCCCCCACTTAAGTGCCTAAAAAAGTTTTTAAAACAGCTTAGTAAAGTAGGTTAAATCAGTAGCAAGATTTAATTTTCAGCTATGGTGACAGTTGAAGTAATCATAGAAAATAAAGGCTTCCAGAAGTCCTCTTTTATGGTCTAAACATATTCTCAGCCAAATAAAAAACTACAAAAGAGGAGGTTTTACAATATAGGTTTGTATGATTTAGCAGAAAACATTGCTTAGAAGTACAATAAGGCCCTGCTATGCTACATAAGGAAGTTGATCACATCTCATCTGAAACTTCAGACAACTACTGCAGTGTAAAGACATTTAAGGACACAACCAAGGACTACCAAATATGTAGCATTGATCATAAAAATCATTCAAACAATTAAACAGAGCATAAACTGAGCAGTAATTATGAAATTATTTTCACTCACAACGTTAATAAAGAAGAACAAGTTACTTCTTACCTTGTAATGTTCTTTCGATGGGATGTTCCTCGGACATATTCCTTATCTTTAATAGATCATCTCCCAGCTTGCTGGCCTCGGAATTTTTTTTTCATTAGCGGGTGCTGCGCGTCGACGTCCCTCGAGCCGATGTCCTCTGTATCGGCGCCGACGTCATCACGCGTATAAATAGACTTGCGCAGCGTCCGTTGCTCAGTTCTGTTTTGACGTTAACAGTTTTACATGAATTGGTTATTGACCTTGAAGGAGTGTAAGCTGCAACAACAAGGGAAGTATTACTGAGGGGATGGATGGGAGGAGCAATAAGGAATACGTCGGAGGAACATCCCATCGTAAGAACGTTACAAGGTAAGAAGTAACTTGTTCTTCGAAGGGATTGTGTCCTCCGACGTATTCCTTATCTTTGATAGACTCCCATAGCAGTGGTGTGTAATTGGAGGTGGGAGTATTCCCATGTTTCCTTTTAGGAATGAGCCGAATGTAATACGGCTTTCTCAAACTTAAGTCTCTTGACTAGAGGAGGAATCCAGGTTGTAAAATCTTGTGAAAGTATGTGCGGATGACCATGTGGCAGCCGCACATATGTCTCGAACCGGAACCCCTCTTTGGAGGGCCGAGGAGGCTACGATACCCCTGGTTGAATGAGCCCTAAAATTTTGAGGAGGCTCTTTCCCTGCTAGTTTGTAACATTCCAGGATGGCCAAAATAATCCATCTGGAAATGGTTTGTTTTGTTATCGGTAGTCTTAATTTATGCCCTGAGTAACCTACAAACAGTTGGTCTGCTTGCCTAATCCTAGCAAGTCTGCTGATATAAAAGCTTAAAGCCTGTTTTGGGTCCAGCCTATGTAGCCTTTCTTCCTCTTTCCCCGGATGGGGAGGCGGATAGAATGAAGGTAAGGTAATTTTCTGAGTGATGTGGAATTCAGAAACCACCTTTGGGAGGAAATTAGGCTTCACCTGTAGGACAACTTTGTCTTTATGAAAAATTGTATGAGGGGGTTTACAAGATAGAGCTTGTAATTCGCTCACCCTTCTAGCAGATGTTAAAGCCACTAATAAGACAGTTTTAAGGGAGAAATCTTAGCGAACAAGAGTGGAGTGGTTCGAAAGGAGTACCCATCAGGAAATGTAAGACTAAATTTAAGTCCCATAAAGGAACCTGGAAAGGTCTTGGAGGGTAGACATTAGTAAATCCCTTTAGAAATTGTATTACTAAGGGTAATTTGAAATACAAAGGCTCCTCTGCAGTGCGCTTGAAGATCGATAGTGCTGAGAGATAGCCCTTGATAGTGCCAACTTGAAGGCCTGAATTTGCCAAGTAGAGTAGAAAGGATAACACCGTTGGTGTACCACATGAAAATGGGTCGATATTCTCTTCTCTACACCAGCTGCAAAATGTGTTCCAACGGCAGCGGTATAAAGACTTTGTTGCTGGCCTTCTGGCCGAAAGCAACACTTCCATGATGTCATCAGGGATGTCCCACTCCTTGCATCTTAACCTTTCAGAAGCCAGGCGTGAAGGTTGAGGGTTCTGATGTCTGGATGGAGAACCTGACCTCCCTTCTGTGAGAGAAGATTCTCCTTGAGTGGAAGACGAATTGGAGGGCCGATGGACATGTCCAGAAGGTCCGGGTACCACGTTCTCCTGGCCCAGTCTGGGGCAATTAGGATCATGGTTCTCCGGAATCTTCTCAACCTCCTGATCATTTGAGGAATGACGGGGACTGGTGGAAACGCGTACAGGAGTGGAAACTCCCAGTCCACTACGAACGCGTCCCCTAGAGCTCCTCTCGGGGGGAATTCCCTTGAACAAAACAGATTGCACTTAGTTGGTACTGGTGGCAACCAGATCCACTTGAGGGGTTCCCCAAAGGGCGAAGATCTCCCGAAGGACTTCCTGAGCTAGTTCCCACTCGTGGGAGACTGTGCCCTGCCTGCTCAGAGTGTCTGCCGTCAAGTTCTTCTCTCCGGCTAGGTGAACTGCCGCTAGAGATTCCTCCTTGAATTGCCCAAAACCAGAGCTGCAATGCCTCTCTGCACAGTGGCAGTGATCCTACGCCTCCTCTTTTGTTGAGGTAGTGCATGGCCACTGTGTTGTCCGTCATTATCAGGACATTCTTCACCTGTACAGATAGCAGAAAAGCTTTCAGCGCTAGTCTGATTGCTCTCAGCTCTAACAGGTTGATATGTAGTCTGGACTCCGATGGAGACCAACGACCGCTGATGGTCAAGTCGTTGGTATGGGCTCCCCACCCCGTGAGTGAGGCATCTGTGACTACTGTTATCTCCGGCCATGGTTGCCAAAACAGTTCCCCCTTCAAGATGTTTTTCTGGCAGGCCCACCACTGAAGGTCTCAAGCCACCTTGTCTGGAATCTGAAGGAGGTCTGTCATTCTCCCTGAGAATTGCGACCACTGAGTCCTCAGTGCCCACTGAAGAGATCTCATTCTCAGGCGAGCCTCTGGCACAAGGAAGATGCAGGATGCCATGAGGCCTAGAAACCTCAAAAAGTCGTAGGCTGGGGGACGTTGGGCATTTTGAAACTTGGTGACCATCTGCAGAATATCTTGAGCCCTCACCTCTGGTGGCGAGGCTTTTCCCAGGGAAGTGTCCAGGACCGCTCCAATGAACTGGAGTCTGTGATGGTATCATCTGTGACTTCTTTAAATTGAGGGAGAAGCCCAGTTTGTGAAGGAAGTGGCAGACATAATCTAGCTGGATCTGAGCTTGTTCCGAAGATACAGCTCTGATCAGCCAATCGTCCAGGTAGGGGTAGACGTGGATCCCTTCCCTCCTTAGACTTGCAGCCACTACCGACATTAGCTTGGTGAAGACCCTCGGGGCGGAGGTCAGCCCAAATGGCAGAACTCGAAATTGATAAGGAGAGCCGCCAATTGCGAACCTCAGGTATTTCCTGTGTTTGAGATGGATTGGCACATGGAAATAAGCATCCTGGAGGTCCACAGATACCAGTCAGTCCTGGAGCTGGAAGGCCTGAAGGATCTGAGAGAGAGTTACCATCCTGAACTTGTCCTTCCTGAGGAACTTGTTCAATTCTCGTAAATCCAAGATAGGTCTCAGTCCTCCATCTTTCTTCGGTATGAGAAAGTAGGGGGGGAGTACCAGCCCTTGTTCCTCTCCACTACAGGTACCGGTTCTATGGCACCTTTCTCTAGCAGGTCTACAATTTCCTGCAAGAGGAGCGGATCTGGAACTTTCAGAGAGCTGTTCCCCGGTGGATGAACCTGAGGGATGCGTAGAAAAGGCAGGCAGTAACCTTGGGCAACTGTCTCCAATGCCCAAGCATCTGGCGTCATAGCCTGCCATTCCGTCAGATGTTGAGTTAACCTGCCCCCTACTGGTGTTTTGTGAAGAGAGTCCTCAGAGCGGTTTGGAGGCGGCTGATGCAGATGCCGAGGGTAAAGAGGCACCTGCTGCTGCGGCTTTTGTATTTTTACCCAGTCCACCTCGGGTGAATTTTTTCGGACCCCTTTGAACCGGCTGTCCTCTGCCTTTTCCGAATGCGGATTAGAAGCGAAAGGACTTACCTCTCCAAGAGGTTCCTGAGGGGCGATATGGTGTCTGACGGATTGCAGCTCCTAGGGATTTTGCTGCTGCCTTTGATGTTTGTAGTTTTTCTAAACTGTCATCCGCCTTCTTACCAAACAAAGAAGAGCCGTCAAAGGGCATATTCAAGAGTCTGCTTTGCACATCTGGAGCAAAACCAGACTTTCGCAACCAAGCAAATCTCCGGGTTGTTGTACTTGTCGCCATGGCCCTGCTGATGCCATCAGCAGAATCAATGCCAGTTTGAAGGGATTCGCACATAGCGTCTTTACCATCCTTGATGATGTTTAGGAACGCTTCCCTTTCTTCTCCCTCCGGGAGGCAGTCAGCCGCTGATGAAGCACACTCCCAAAGTGTGTGGCTGAACCTTGCGAGCGTACAAGTAGCATTGATGGATTTCAACGCCATGCTACATGCGGAAAAGACTTTTTTGGCCATAGAGTCGTATCTCTTATCATCCCTATCCTGTGGAACAGTAGGGTAAGCCGATTTACTACCTGCTGAAGTAGCTGCCGGAACAATCATACTCTCTGGAGTTGGGTGTTTGGATAAATATTCAGGGTCAGCAGAAGACACTCTATATTTAGCTGATAATTTTTTGTTAACCGCCGGGATTACCTCGGGTGTTTCCCAGTTTGCCAATATTCTCTCTTGTAATGCTGCATGAAATGGCACCACAGGATCCTCCTGTGGACCTTTGACCAAGAGGTCTGTGAGGTCGTCTTGCTGAAAAGCAGGTGAGGGTGTGGACCACACCATAAACTCCATTATCCTTGCCATCAAGGTTCTATAAGGGGTTTCAGTATGTTCCTCTGGGTCTGGTGTGGCAAATTCCACTTCTGGGGAAGTGGCCAACCCACTTGCTTTCTGTAGGGATTCATGGAGGTCTTTCAACCTACCTTCCTCAGAGGTAAATTCCTCTGGTGCAGGAGTTGCAGATGCCTGCAACTCAAAAGGTCTTTCCTGATCCGAATCCTCCCCTTCTTCATAAATAGAAGATAAGACTCTGGAGTGATCAGGTCTTAAAAATGGTATAAATCCCATTTCCAGAGCAGAAGGAGCCAAATCATCATGATTGGCTGAGAAAACGTAGACGACGTTAAAGGCATCGAGAAAGGTGGTAGAGGCCTCGATTAACTCGAGAGTATCGGTATTCTACTCGAGGTTGTCGACGACATTCTCGTGCTCGAGGCTCTGGGTATGGCCACTGGCTGTGAGGTGGCCGTGGGTTTATCCTTTCTCGGCGTGGATGTCGGCGTCGAAGACGGCGTCGACTCGACTGACCTGTGCGTCGAAGAACCCTCCGATAACGGCATCGACAATGCCGATCTGTGTGTCGAGGGGATCTTCGAAGACGCAACTTTGCCTTTACTCGAGGGTTTGTGACGCTCTCGAGTGGCTTCTTTTGCCGGGTGCTGCGACTCGCGGCTTTTTGATTTTACGGGTCTTTCACCCAGGGTATCACCCTCAGCAGTCTTCGAGGGGGTCGAGGCCGCTTTCTCAAAGACGCTTAGCATCTTTTTCCTGAATTCCTCCCACTCAGCCTGAGAGCTATGTTTTGTGGGGCAGGAGACCCTTCTTGGGGAAACGGAAGACGAAGATGAGGAAGGGAATCTTCGACATCTCTTTTTTGAATGCTTAGATCTCGAAGAGTGAGGGGAACTGCTTCGAGACCTAGAACGAGAATGTCTCTTGTGATGGCGAGGAGACGAATGTCTCGACTCCGCCGACGAAACTTTCGAAGAAGTTTTAACTGCCTTCCCTCTCTCGAGCTTCCCCTTACGCTCCTTCAAGGCTTTCGCCGTCATGGACATGCAGTCCTCGCACTCCGAACAATGGTGCTCGATTCCCAGGCACCATAAACAGATCCTGTGAGGATCCGTCAATGACATTTTCTTTCCACAGTCTCAACATTTTTTGAAGCCGGACCGTGGAGTCGTCTGTTCGGGTGAGGAAGCCATCGAGTACGAGTCGGTATTCACGAGGAATAATGATATATTTGACTGAAGAACTGAGCAATGATATTCCGAGGCCCCACGAAGTGCGGAAAAGATGGAACTGAGCAACGGACGCTGCGTGAGTCTATTTATACGCGTGACGACATCGGTGCCGATACAGAGGTCGTCAAGGGACCTCGGCTTGAGGGACGTCGACGCGCAGCACCCTCTACTGAAAAAAAAAATTCCGAGGCCAGCAAGTTGGGAGATTATCTATTAAAGATAAGGAATACGTCGGAGGACACAATCCCTTCGAAATGAAGTACGCTATATTTGAAAAATGGTTTTATGATGACACGAGGAATTAGAAAAGAACTATTTTGGGGTGGATTAAGGAACGATCATGGATCTCTGTTCGCCCCCCTTGATTCACCAGTATCCTGTGGTCCACTGCTGCAGGTTTGAAATGTATGTGCATGTAGAAAACTGTATAGCACAACATAGTGGCTGTACTGGTGCATATAATGGTCAAGCTTCAAAAGCAGAGAAAGACTCCATGTGTGCACTGACAAGAAGGCACTGAAAACGTCATTTAGCTTCCAAACATTTGTACAAAACGAGTTTATTACCTGGCCCAACAGTAGGCGGTGAAGGTGTAGGCACAGCTATGGGAATGCCAATACTGCTGCTTCCACTGTTTTCTCGACTTCCACTCCCTCCACTGCTACCACTGTAACACACAATTGGTAGAACACACAATTGGTAGATGGCTGTTTAGTACAAGACTCCAGGCAAAGCCCTCAAGTGCCACTAAAAATACACAAACCCAATAACACCACATCACTGCATTCCAGCGATAGAAATCAACTAACTCAATTGATGGGGATAGAGTTAAAATAATGTGCATACATTGACAACACAATCCATTTGAACTGAAATTACTATACATTTTATTAAGAATAACGCTTATGATGGCATTCAATTAAGCAAGCTTAAAAGCTCCAAACTAACTGCAATCACATATAGTTTTAACAAAAAACACATCAACCATTTAAACTGTGTCTGAATCTACACTTTGATTGTTAAAATCAGTACTAAGTTTATGATATTGACATGTTCTTTACACACAAACAGTGTGCCATGCTGGACACCATGAAACAGTGTCAAAGACTTGGATCTTTGCAACTCAGGCAAAATTACAAACCTGAATACTTTCAAATGACCTCAGCATGGCTTATACTACTTTCTCGCAAGCTTTGCAATATAAATAAGCATGGGTACACCAACGACGCATAAAAGCGTCCAACAAATATATTTTCCAACTGCGAGGCCAGCACAAGGACCAGACGATCCCTTTGTCATTGGTGTTTTACTACTCTTGCCGAAAACGTATTTGAGAACATTTATTTTTCAAATACATTCTGAAAAAAAGGAAAAAAAAAGTGCCTACCTGCAACTATAAATCTTCAGAATAATTTCTGTTCACTGCAGACGATCAGAACTATGAAAGAAAGCAGACTGGTTTGGGGGTCAGAACATGTGCCAATGCAAGACCAGTTGGTGCTGGCTGATCATTTGGATTAAGGCATTTTTCACCGATCAGTGAGAGCGCAATATCACCTTCAGGTAAACTGTAGCTAGGAGACAGGCGTTTTAACTTCTTCAGTAGCATGAAGTACGTAACAATTAATTTGACAGTTTGGTGTCCTTCTCATGTCATTTATAACTTCGTTTGGTGACACTGTAGTGGCAATTAATGAGGCACAACTATTGGCATGGTAGTGTGGGCAGAAGTGAAATGGCATAAGAGTGACAACCTGCAGGAAACCTTTGCCTATGCTCCTGAACCATTCAATAGCCAAATCTTCATCTGTACTCAAAACATGAAAATAGGGTGGCCATCTTGAATACGATTATGTCAATAAGAAATAGCCCTTTGCTTGGCAAACCTGGAGGATAATCGATAACTGTTCTACAAATTAAATAAAAGCACATATTTTATCAATAGTTTGAAAATTGCATCATCAAGGATACGATTTATGCATGTAGAAAAACAGGGCAAATAATTAAATACGTTTATATTATTCTTTACAGTATACCCTTTACTGAAAGGGACTGGCACCACTCTAATGGCAGTTTCTCTCTCAGTATCCGGGCAACTGGAGAGCCTCTCAGCAGTGATCTAGCCAAGAATCCAGCCTGCAGAAGAGGAGTTCTCCACTCTGATCTATGGTACGAGAGGAGCGTTGAGCCCTACTGTGAACTATTTCAAGATGTTGGTCATATCCTTGTGTGAAGTTCCACTGAGGAATCAGGAGCCAGGCCGCTGTTAGTTGTGGGTTACCTCAAAGTAGATTTCGGTCTAGCATAGAAGAAATGCATTGTGCTAGCCATCCATTCAACCGAGAAGCAGTCACACGTTGCAATGGAAGTAATTTGAATTCAGATGTCACAATATAGGTTAAGCGCATTTAAAGGGTTGGAGTGGGATGTGGTGGGAAGCTAAAAGCAGTAACAAGGGGAGGTTTGCTGACAGCACACATAGTGGCCAACGCTCCGGCCGATTCAGTTGTAACTTGCCGTCTCTTTCCTGCTAGAGCAACCAAGGAGTGAGGCACTGTCGATATAGAATACCTGGTGAACAGGGTGCGTGCATGCCAGCCAATATTGTGCTAATGTAGCCTGGGTAGACTTGAGTCGGCAGCACTGGATGGTCTGTGGTGCAGTGCAAGGTCCAAAATGCGCAGTCCAGCGCATGGCAACATGGCTCACCCTAGCCTCCAATCACTGGGCTGGTGATCATGGAGATACAGTGGTGAACCCCACCAGGTAACTGAAAGCTCGTCCCCAGGATGCACCGAGCTCCTGTGAGCATTGCGGGGGGGCCACGCACCACCAGTGCACATGAGACAGACCGGGTCTCCCGGCTGCTATGTGGTTGGTCCACTACAGGAGCTCTGCCAACCGAGCGATCCAGGGCACGGATGGCAGGGCTCCCGTGACCGTGCTTCCCTGAGGCTACGCTGCCCTGCTGGCAGTGCGAATCGGAATAACCAGGATAGCACCCTCACTGGACCCAATGTGAATTCCACAGCACCTACCGGTGGAGATGCTGCATATGCAGGAGACGGCAACTGTGCTCCGAGAGAAGCCACTAGAGAACATTACTGACAACACTGGGTGTTGCTTATAGGGACAGAACCAAATGACCACCAGCAACATACACCTGTGAAGCATGAACCAAAGGGGAATCTAGCGAATAAGTGTGCAGTCTCACATCATTTTCAGGACTGCATGTAGGTTACCCGAGGGGTAATAGTCTTCTCCCTAAGAGGATCCGTTTGGCTGAGTGGCTTGCCAACTGTGGGTGCTCTGAGAGGAAATGGAACAAAGTCTCTGACTTCACTTTGGTCTCCTAAACCTGCCTCAGGTAGTGGAAATGACAGGGGAAAAGCTGTGTCGCCAACATCAACGCAAACTGAAGTTAAAAGTGGTCAATAGAACAGTCATCTATGCTAACGAAGCAGGATCTACTAGAATGTCTGGGCAGTTTAAAAGATCACTCTTTCCATTAAAATGGAAATCCACAGAGCTACATAGGGCATTCAGATCCCTCCAGGGACATAAAACCGGGGCCGTAGAAAAAAATGATGCAATCTTTGCAGGAAGACAGACATTAGCCATATGCAGTTATTGTGGATTTAGAGAACAGGCAGAGAAGAGAAAACCTGAGAATAAGAAGACTAGTGGAGGGCAACTGAAGGAATCGGGGTTAAGGTTTGGGTGCTCTAACTATTCAAAAGAGATATTGCCTGAAGTATGAAGAGATGGCATACATTAGACAATGAAGAGATGGCATACATTAGACAGAGTTCACAAGGTTGACTTGCTTTGTGAGGGTCCCAAAGCACAACCCTGATAAATAATGTAATGTCACCAATTACGATAGCCCATGAGAGGAGATGGAAGATTCTCACTGTAGATCTTCAACTGGAGGACCTCTGCACTGCCACGGCCCAGATTAGCAATAGCTGAGGGGTTAAGGACGAGTTAACAAAGGGCATACACTCGACATAGGATCAACGCCACCCCCTTCAATATTTCTATTGAGATACTAAAATGGTGGCTCACCTGGGGCATTGATACGCAGTTAATGATCTGCCCTCAGCGTGCTATTAGCCCTGTTCGAGGGAGAGGTAATAGCTCTACACTGATTCAAATTGTGGAGCGCAACCTGATAAGAGTCTTGCCAGCATGTCATTTCTAATGAGCACAATTATATATTCCACTAGCTCTCCCACCACATATACTCGAGAATCTATTATTTACTAGTAAGCAATGGCCTGCTCCCCATCTTATATAATGCCAAGATTAGAGAGATAAACTTCTCGGACTGTGCTCCAGTGCAGATAATGTCAACTTACAACTGCAGAAATCAAGTCCTAAAGTCTGTAAATGAAACCCTGCCACTAACCTCACACCCGTTTACTACTACGCCCATCCGTTTCAAAACAAACTTCCACCTAGCATAAAACAGAATTACATTTTCTCAATGGATTGCGGCTGGATGTGAAAAACCTATCTCAAATGTTTGCAAAGGGGCAAATAAAGTCCTTCGAATCGTGTAAGAATATCCTCGGGATAGATAAAAAGGAACACTTCCATTACTGGCACCGGAAGCACTGGGTTTAACAAACAAAACGGGTGCCTTTATACCTCCAACACCATTAGAGAATTAGATTTATGCCCAGCTGTTCCTCAGGCTTGATCTCCCACTGATACACCTGCCGAGTTCCAAACTTAACAAGAGCCTGCCATCTTAACCTGGCACAAGGACCTAGGGACAGTAATATGCAGATAAAGGCTTTAACTTCTTGGCAAGAGCAGAGGTCAAAGTGGGCAGGAGCGGTTGGGAGCGGTGCGTCTCTACTTTTTAAAATGTTTTACTGTCCCTATACTTTTTTTAAAAAAAGAAACCGTTCTGGAACAGTTTCGTTTTAAAATTAAAAGTGTAGGAAGTAATTGAGACTTGCACTTCCGTGCAGTGCACTGAACATTCCCTTAAAACGGCAGGTGTGTTTGTATGGGGGTTTGGATTACGTGTGGAAGGGAGCCTGGCGATGGGGTTTGTGGAAAGCGGGGACAGGCCAGCATTGAACGCAGGGACGTCATTTCACCAAAATGCCAGGGGTAGCGGAAGTGACATCACAATGCCACACCCCCACAAGTGACATCACAGGAAGTGATGTTATTTGACCCCGCCCCCACGTGACATCACAGGAAGTGGCATCATAAAGTATTATCCCTCAGTACACTAAGAAAAATATGGTTATGATATCACTGCATTGCGACATTTCATACAAGAATGGATCATTTTTTTTTTTTTTTATTGGTTAAACAAAGTTAAACCTTTAACATTCCTTTAACATTCCTTCCCCCAAGAGGTGCAAACCCCCCAAATTAGGTTCAATTCCAGTTCAAATTCACTAGATGACCTCCTCTTGACCAAATACCTCCAGTCAATTCAACCTAATTTTTTTTTTTTTTTTTTTTTGAGCGACTTCCACCTCAGCCTCCCCCTCCTCCAATTTTAAGGATTCCACAAATTTTAATGCATCCAGAGTTCGGCCACTTTCTCAGCTGTGAGGAGTCTTTCCCAATAATAATCTTCATTCTCCTCCAAGATCAAGCTCGTGTAGTTTCCCATATGCATCTGGCGTTTCGATGTCAAGTTCAAACAGGTTAACATCACATGCCTTAGTTTCCAGTTGATCCTTATTTCTGCAAAATCTGCAGTAGGCTATTGATTTATCGATTTGCCTTCTTCGCCATTTTATTTCTCTCGAATGCCATATGTTAAATCTACATCGCATAAGCAGATCTCTGTAGTGCTGTGAGGGAAATCTCATCAAATACGGAGGTAGCATGTTCAGAGCTTTGCGTTCCCAGATGACATTATGACATAGGTTTCGCGATAATTTCTTTTCCTGTGTTTCCTCCCAATCTTTTTCCAGATTTGTTCTTTTAGCCTTTTCTGGGTTATTTTTCAGGGTTTCTTCAGAGATCGCCAGGTATTTCAGAGTAGCCTCACATTCCAGTCACTTTTCCAATCTTGTAGGATAATGTCACCACTGGATTCATCTGGCTTTGCTAGGATTCTGAACGGCAAGGATGGATTGCCAAAATACACTTTCTGTAAAGAGATAGTGATTTCGACGTTGCAATTGAAGTAATGGATTGAAGCCTCAATTCCGAGCTTATCAGTTCCAAAGTTAGTGAGTTTGGGAGCCGCAAGATCTTTCGCCAGAAATAGGATTCGCATAGGTTCCAGACTTTCCATCTTAGGGCTACAAGTGCCTCGGCTCCATATGCGATGACGGCCACTACCTTTTGCTTATAAAAGGTTATAATCGGCATCAGAGAACATTTTCCATATCTATGATGTAGAAGTATGCCTTGATTAACCAAACCTTTGAGTTTTTCTCTGATTCGGACATAGTGGGCCTGTTCATTACAATTTCTGTTGATTCTTATCCCGAGGTATATCGTGGTAGCTACTTCCGCCAATTTTTCTTTTTCCAATGACCAAGTCTGAGTTTTCCCTGCTGTTTTCCTTCCACGACTTGATTTCATAGTCAGTATCATGGATTTCTTTACATTTATTTTCATGTCATTGGCTTTAAGATATTCATTGAAAGCCTCTATCCTACGCTGGAGACCTATAGGCGTCTGATCTATAAACACAGCGTCATCCGCATATAGCATCCATGGCAGCTCAATGCCATTTACCTTCGGGGGGAAAGCACGGATCTGGTCTTGCGATATCTTCATGTCAGCCATATAAAGTGCAAAGAGAAAAGGGCCAAGTGCGCATCCCTGCTTGATACCCCAGGCTGTTTTAATCTGCCTCGAAAGCCCTCCATTTGCCGTGATTTGGACCTGGATCGAGGTGTCAGTATATAGGGCCTGAATTGCCTCCAATAGGTCCGCTGGACATCCCCAATTTCTCAATTTGGCCCACAGCCGCTCTCTATTTATTCCATCGAACGCCTGTTCGAGATCAATAAAGGCCAAGTAGGTAGTTGTTTTCTCTTTTATGGCCTTTGCTTTTAATATATTGATCAGGAACAGGTTGAGGCAAGTGCCAACTCCACTCACAAAGGCAGTTTGTCTCTCATCCAAAATTCCGTTTTGAGCTGCCCATTTCTTTAAATCCCTTAAAAGGATGGATGCAAAGAGCTTACCGATGGAATCTAATAGCACAATCGGCCTGTAATTTCTTGGGTTCCCACGATCTCCTTTTTTAAAGATGGGTACGATGTAGGCCTCAGTCCACGTAGTTGGAATTTGTCTGGTTTTCGCTACTTGTTTGAAAAGAGCGTATTTTAGGTCAGACCAGCCTACCACATTTTCTTTCAGCATCTTATTAGAGACGCCGTCCGGGCCAGCAGCACTAGAAGAGCTTAGTTTTTTGATGAGCATTTGAATGTCTTCTCTGTCAAAGTCCAGCGCCCAGGCAGTGTTCACCAATCTTTTCTCTACTACTTTTTCCTTTGTCTTTCCTTTGAACCAGTTTTTCTCAGAGACTTGGTTTACACCTATGGCCGATTGATTAGAATCTCTGTTGTTAATTAGATCCCAGGTACTTCTCGTGTTATTTGTTGTTAATGCTGCCAGCATTTGTTCAGCGTCTCTTTGAGTTCTTAGATAGCGGATTGATCGCAGCCAATTCTTATAGATTTGTCGGCATTTCCTTACCAGCTCACATTTCTCTCGGCTATCTGACTTTTTAATACGCCCGAGATCCTCTCTGTATAACTTCCGTCTGGAGACTACGAGTTCATCAAAGACATGCTGCTTTTTTATCTGCTTCACTTTAGATGAGTCGTACTTGATCTCAAAGGCTTTCAGCAGCCATTTATAGTCAACCACCTCCTCTCCCTTTTCTACGGCTTCCTTGAAATCTTGCGCCAGTATTGGTATAACCTGATCTTTGAGTCTCAGCCGGTTTCTTCCCCACGATACCTCTGTTTCCATTGCTTTTTCATTCTTTGAGATTTCTCTCGAGTCCCATGCAAGCTCAGTTTCCAGAAGAGAATGGTCGCTGTGTTCCTTGCTCCTGCTGCTGCCGCCGCCTGTGAGAGATAAGTGACCATTTATTTACAACGCGGCTCCCCCGTGGCAATCTGCCACGGGGGAGCCGCGTTATTAATACAGTACCGGTCCCCCCTTCGCCTCGGTCCCCCTGTGCCCCCCACATTAGGGGGCATGGAGGAGAGGAGGCGAGCGGGGGACCAAAACTGCTCTGCCAGTGCTGTATTAACGCAGCTCCCCCATGGCAGATTGCTGGAGCCCAGCAATCTGCCATGGGGGAGCTGCGTTATTAATACAGCACCGGCAGAGCAGTTTTGGTCCCCCGCTCGCCTCCTCTCCTCCATGGGGCACGGAGGAGGAGAGGGGAGCAGGGGACTGAAACTGCCCTGCAGGCATGATATGTAGCTGTAACGTTTTGTGTGTGTTGGGGTACCATTATTAACATCCACTCTGTAAGCAAGCATGCAGTTTTCAGTCAGTAAACCTCACACCGCACCCCCCCAACCCCCCAATCTATTCCTAAACTGCTTACCTGCACAGTAGTCGCTTCTAAACCTGTCTAGGCATTACACCACACATACCATTCGATACAAACACTTTTGGCAGGTCTCACTGCCGTGGATTCAGGTCACTCATGGCAAGTCCTTTACCTGCACAAGATTCAATGGGCTATCACCCGCCAAAATATCTTGTTTTCACCGCCCTGAAGCGTCTACCCTCACTAACCCTGTGGCCTATCTGCTTCAGAGGTCCTGGCTTGGGACGGTTGCGTTCCGCGGCCATGTTGCGCTGTACGTACTTTCTCATCGCAGACCAATTCTCACTGCGACCCTAACACCGAGCCCAGCAATCTGCCATGGGGGGAGCCGCGTTATTAATGCAGCACCGGTCCCCCCTGCGCCCCTCACCCCTCTGCAACCCCCCACATTAGGGGGCATGGGGAGAGGAGGCGAGCAGGTTTTGGGATTCTGAAAAATTGAATAGTAATGCTGTTGATGAAGGCAACGCTTTGAGCAGGAAAAGCAGAATAAATTCTGTTTCTTCTTGAAGCCCATCTACAAATCATTTGAAGCGCTAAGAAGTTGATTTACCTAAAAATACTTACAAAATGTATGATATATTTCATTCAAATTTATCATATTGTGATGATCATTACCGCTCTGCTCTAATGATCCTTACCTCTTTCAAGAATTTACTCTGAAGAAGTATCCTAGTGTGCAGGGCACGGGAATATCTTTTATTCTTGGAGACCATTTCTTGTGACTTTTTTGTATTTACAATTTTTGTGCCAGGGTTGTTGTCTTCTCCCCTGCACTTGAGAAACAAATTGTTACAGCACTTGCATAGCAAATGTTACTACAGGACAGCAATATTGGGTGTTTTCGTTTTTGTGAAATAAATATCCAACACTATTTTTAGTTGAGTCCTCTGTATTGTAGCAAAATCGGAATGCTTTGTTCACAAATATTTGTCCTCTAATCTGTTTTGAATCATTGCAAGCAATGATTTTGAAACAACGTGGTGTTTGGCATTCACTCCTTCGTTAGGGGCACCATTCTACTCCAGCGCGCGATAACCGTTCGCAACCGAGTACAATTTTGGAGTCCATGTTTATAGGGGGGGCCTGGGCCGGAGACATTTTTCTTAGGGGGGCTCTGGGTCAAAAAGTTTGAAGACCACTGACCTATGGTCTCTCTGGGATTCTGTTGCAAATGTTCCGGCTCCTACAGCCTCAATCTCCAGAGAGCTCCCTTTAGTTTGCTCCTTATCCAATTCTGCCATCCTCTCACTTATTAAAGAGAAACTCCTCCTTTTTTCTCTTTCAATTTTCCCAGTCAGTTGAGTAATGTCTTGCAAAATTTTGTTAGCTAAACTTGAGTTACTCAATTTAGCTGGCGGCAACATTATATTTCCATTTGTGCCTACGGTTTTTGTTGGAGTTTCTCTTCTGGAATCTGTTAGGGTTTTCTTTTCAAGTCGTGCCTTCGGTGGGAACGTCCCCTTAATGTAAGATGCCTCAGACATAGCCTTATCTAGGCTCAGAGAAGGGGACTCTTGATCTGTTAAATCGTTATTTTTGTGAATACTCTTATCCATGGCCAAATGACTTCTATGATCTTCTCTATATGGCTGGAAGATATCGATTGTCGTTGGGGTTTTCTCCAGGGGTCTTGAATGTTGACATTTTTCGCCCATTTCACTAGTAGAATCCTGCAGGGCTTTCTCCCATATAACCGTCTCACTTATGTCCCACTGGTCTCCATTTTCCCACACAGTCTATGTCAGTAGTGATCTGTTTGTGGTTTCATTTATGATCTGGTTAGGGGAATTCCTTGCCTCTGCTGGACTGATATGTTCATCCAACATGCTCTTGCATATGTCAACTCTAGGTGTAGTTCCATTGTTGACTAGGTCGTTAGTCGGCATGTTAAAGGCATCATTATCCCTTCTTGGGGAGATTAAAGGTGGAATCGAGCAAAGCAGTTCACTCCTAGCACCAAGTTTGCTAATTGGATTTAATGTTTCCGTCGTCTTTTCAAGACTTAGGTTGGCCGTAGTGCCTGAGGCTTTCTCGGGTAAGACCCCTACAGTCTGGTTTCTCTCATCCATACTTTTTTCTTGGTCTTCTACGGGCGCAATATAGTCCATTTGGCTAAGCTCCTCTGATTCACCAGTAGTTCAATCTGTCTCCTTCACCTGATCAATACCCTCCTCATGCAAACTCGCTGCTGCGAGGGGTGTGGAAAATTGACTCATGGTCGTTCCTGGAGTGGGGACTGTACAAGCCATAGGTTGAACAGGTGATTTTGGTGCTAATTGCATCGAGTCTTCCTTTACCAAGCCCAACATTTGAGGTTTATCGCTAGCCGTCTCGGCCGTGGTGGCCCCCACAGATAAGCTTTTCCGCTTCTTGGTACAGAAGGGTAAGCGGGATTGTTTGAGCACTGGCATTATTAGCGCATGCTCGGGACTTCCATTCACTTCTGGGAGGGATGCAAATCTTTGCCTTACCTGAAGGCGAGTTCTCGAAGCTGTTCCCGATACTTCCATATGTGCAGCAGCAGGTTTCATACTGTCGTGCAGCTCCTCTGTGCAAGGCTTATTATATCAGTCCAGCCTCGCATGACTGCTAGCTGTAGAAGATAGTACAGTCACAGCGAGCAGCCCAGCAGCTAAACAGCACAACAGCAGGATAGTCCGTGGATTCGATGCCCTTTGCGTGCTCGGGCTTAGCGCCGCAAGGGTGCTTGGGAAGTCACTTTGTAGTACTTCCTGGAGGCGTTGCCCTTGGCAGGGGGCGGGTCAGGGGCGGAGCCAAATCAGCGTTACGGCGCTCTTTCCTTTCCTTTCACACTCCTTCAGTGTCTATGGGCGGCACCTCGCTCTCCTCGCACTTCAACAGCTGATAGAAAGCTGATAGCGGGATTGCAGCTGCAGCCACAGCACAACAGCAGGATAGTCCGTGGATTTAATGCCCTTTGCGCGCTTGAGCTTAGTCTAAAAATAGCTATGCGCGTAGAAGAACAATGAACACGCGTCCATCGTTGTGCGCATGTGCAATAAAGAAATCATCATATCATCATATGTCACAAATCAGCCAGACGTCTCCGATTTTCATCCACTTGAGAACATAGAGCTAAGTTTAAAATGGGTGTGATTAGTGCATTGGCAAATACTGCTACCTGATCATTGTCATGTATCTCGTCAGTGTTCTACCTCTTTTCCTTAAAATGAAGAAGAAAACGCTATCTTGCTTTGCCTTACTTGCATTGACCCACATAAAAGTGCCATACATTCACTAACTACCCTTTTGTCATTAAATAGGGTGCTGAGAGGTTCACAAGACACTTTGAATACATAGACAATTGGTGCGGTGTTGCACGCATATTCTGTCGCTACATCCCGTGTAGTCGCGTATGTCTGCTTATAAATTTAGCCAAGTTGCTTTGAAAGGTTTACAGCTTGGATGATACTGGGGCGGGTGAGTGCACAGGCTCATTGGCCCATTTTATTAAAAGCTAGCCATAAAGCCCCCCCATGAAACATGTGTTATCTGGATGATCCGATTTACCAGCAAGCCAGTCGTTACCTCTCAAAAGTACAGACCAAGTCAACCCAGTACCGCTCAGGGCAAACCAGATAACAGTATGGTTGTGTGTTCACGGATATAAACACAGCTAATCTTAATGATTGGCGATCTCACTGAAGACTCCAGAAAGAACTAGCACCAGCAACTCTACACCATCAAGAGACTAAATAGGCAGAGACCAGAGCCAGGAGACCGAACACTGGGTAGTGACAGTCCGTCCTAAATGTACTCATTCATGGCTCTCGTTGCCCTTGCACTACCCTACCACACGCACCCTACACATTGCTCTGCCCGTCCCTTGAAGCTAAAATGTCGAAAGGACGGAGTAAAGCTCCCAGTCCATTGCTAATGATATGCAAATCACAGAATTCTAGTATTTGGCAGGCAGCAGGATCCAAGCACTTTTTCCCTTTTCTATGCCCAGTCCAGACAATCCGACGGAGGTCCGGTGTCAGTTATTTACTGTGGCCTGTTTATCACGCCTAAAATCCCACGAAAGAATGCACTCCCCAGCCCACGATGCCTCATGCCCGACAGAGCGCAAGAAACTTATGTGATGCCTTTGCCTCATGCTGGAAAAGTAAAACGCATTCTCTTACTGTACGGGACTTTGTGTGCAGAGACGGGCCGTTGCAGGGTCCATCAAGCTGGGAAACCCTATTTGTGCCACTGGGAGCAGAGCACCGTGCGTGATGCTTTCTTATCAAAACGTTTGGGGAAGAAGGTGTGTGCCATGATCACCTTAAATCGGTTGTCAGCTTAGCAACGTGCAGGCATGGGTAAGGGGTGGTATAAAAACCCTGCCGAGCATTTAATTTACTACAAAAATGAACCTGGACTGGTGATATATCGGCCGACTGGACCCGGCCGCCGACACCAGAAGTGGGGGCCTTCGGAAAGCATTGTCTGTTTTCTGGTTCCCAGGGTATTAACTACGCACGTGTACACGTCACTCCATAGCTCCCTAGTCCATCTCTCCCTCAATACTTGAAGGTACCAAACCTGTGTGGAACCTTTCACCATGCTGTTTAGTGTTGGCATTTGCAAGGCTTCCAAGTCACCGTCTGGTCCTTTTACATAGTTGAGCAAAGAGCCCTGCAACTGTGGGCCCCAAAATTGCACTCGTCTGTGCAAAGCTGTTCATTGGCTGCACAGAGTAATGTAGAGGAACTGAATGCAGGTGTGATATACTGGTAAGTAGTTGGGCGGAAGTGTTTCAAGTTAACAGTGCAAAGTTATGTTTAATTGTGGATATCGGTGTAGCACAACACGTGTTCAATTGCACATAACAAGTTTATCTGCAATGTGTGGCATGCGCGATTTGTTTAGTCTATAGAATTATTATATAAGTGTAGATTGTGTTTGCAAATCTAGCGGGCAACTGGTGTGGAAGGGTTAGCCAGCACGTTGGTTGTGGTGTAGCAGTGTGCTGTTTTAGCATCACAACAACTTGGCGGGACGGGGCAGGGGATGGAGAAGCTGGGGGAAGTTTTTGAACCCAGTAAATGAAATGGGGGTGTTGATTGTTCCGTGTGTCTACGTCTGGGTGAGACCCATTACAATGTTTCAATGGCAAGAAATAATTCATCTTTTCTACAAGCTGCAAAAGAAGGCCTTTGATTTTAAAAAAAAATGCCCCTTTAGTAATGAAAATAGAAACAAAACGTGTTTAGAAATGTTTCACGGAACGCATTGTGTGTTTTGTGCGTGGTGGGGGTAAACAGCAATTGGACAAATTAGAATACCTTATGTGTTTCTTTGAGTTGCACGCTGCCCTGTTCTGTTGACATCCTGGCGTTAATAATTCGTTAGTCACAAGAACAGGCGGTATATTGGATTCACTACTTAATTTAGTGTGGCATGAACATATT
The DNA here is from genome assembly GCF_040938575.1 of Ambystoma mexicanum. Lineage (NCBI taxonomy): Eukaryota > Metazoa > Chordata > Amphibia > Caudata > Ambystomatidae > Ambystoma > Ambystoma mexicanum. Next base: position 877,201,529 of record NC_090924.1, on the reverse strand, counting down.
CATTTTAAGGCGGTGTAACAGCTGAAGCATTTTTTTTTTTTTTTTAAGTAAGTATGTAAAAAAAAGTAAGCTGCTGCTGCTCCCAAAACACTTTAATGGCTGCGTGTCACGGCCGGCCCACACAGAATGGGCGCACCTGCATGCAGCAGTCACAGCTGATCGGGACGGGCTGGGCAAAGTGTCCCGTCTGTGCCGGCGCCACGGCCCTGCCAGGGCGCAGGCTTGAACTGCACACACCACACACAAGGACCCACCGGCAACCGTCCCCCCAACCCAGAAGAGACTAAAGCACACTAACCCCTCACTTACTATGTTTTACCTCAGGAGCTCACTCTGACTGCACGCAGCCACCCACGATGAGCGGAAATAAATCACACGTGCTGCTGTGAAAGTGAGGCGAATCTGCCGAGGATGGAACCGCTGTGGCCACTCCCCCTGCATTCTCTGATTGGATAAAATCCAGAGGTCGCAAAAGAATGACAGAGGTCGCCAGCCAATTAGCAGAGGTTGCTCTTGCGACCTCTGGCGACCCGTAAATGACGTCCCTGATTGAACGTAGTTCCACTACTACTTTTTGTACACTTCGACCACTGGGCAAGAGGATACCTTACCCACGAAAGTATGAGACACATGAGTTTAGTTTAACTTATAATGCGCAACGGACCCGTGGGCATGATGGCCCGGACAGGACAATGTACAACAAATAAACAGATCCACATGCGATCAAAAGGTCAAGTTCTGGTGCAGAGATGTTAATCAAACAGCAGGGTTTTGAGCTTTTTTATTCTTTTAAAGGGGTCGAGTTTGGTTTCCAGCCTAAGATCAAGCGGCAGGCGATTCCAAGCTGCAGGGGCTTTTATGGAAAAAGCTCAGTTTTCAGCCTTTTTAGATTTGTTTCTCGGAATCATAAGCGTTTTAGTCTCATTAGATCTAAGAGATCGAGAAATACTCTTAGACGTGATGAGATCGTTCAGATAGCGAGGCATAACGCCCAAGAGGCTCTTGAAGGTGATAAGGAGGAGGCGATAGCGAATTCTCGCCTCTACATGGAGCCAGTGCAAAGATCTTCTGGCTGGCGTAACATGGTCCCGACTGGCTAGACCTGTAACAACCCTCACTGCTCCATTTTGAAAAAGCTGAAGTCTGTTTAGTTCAGTTTCACTGATACCAGTCAGCAGGCTGCAGCAGTAGTCCATTTTAGATTCCCACTATGGCTCTAGCCAACGTTTCTGCATTATTTTGGGAGATCATAGGTTGGAGGTTTGTAAAAGGTTTAAGGTAGTAGGCCGCACCCGAAACTCCACTCCCCACATGAGCCTTCATAAAAAGGTGCTGGTCAATGATTACCCCCTAGGAATTAACCTCTTAAGGGTGTCAATCTTGACTTCACCGAGCTGAAAGTTTCTGTACCTGGGGTCTAACTTAGAAATCCGACTGGGAGACCCCCCAATCATGAGCTCGGTTTTGGATCCGTTTAGTGCAAGTCCATTTTGCACCATCCAATTTTCAATACAAGTGTAAGACTTGTTGATGCAATCTTCGTCTCGTACATGGTCATCAGTCAAGGGGATGATACATTGTGTATCATCCGCAAAATTAGTGAACCATATGTCTTCTTGCTCCAACATAGTAAAAAAGGGGACAGTGAAGATATTGTAGAAACAAGGCGAGAGACTTGCACCCTGGGGGACTCCATATTTAATCAGTGCCGAGGCTGCTTTGGCAATATCCGAACAAACGCAGCTGACCCGGTTCTGAAGAAAGGAAGCTACCCACCGAGAGGCTTCTGAGGAGAATGCTGCCACTTGTTCGAGCCTGGTGACCAACAACGAGTGGTCATCCAGGTCGAAAGCGGCTGAAAGATATAGCAGCATGAGCATGGTGGCCTCTCCCTTATCGATATTAGATAAACGCCTAGATTTGAGTTCCAGGAGGGCTGTTTCTGTACTATGGCCAGCTCTGAATCCCAATTGTCGGCAGTTTAAGATGGGGTAACTTTCGATATGTTTAGCTATCTGTATGCGACCAGATTCAATATTTTCATCAGAAAAGCCGAGTTTGTAATGGGCCTGTAGTCAAGTGGGTTTTCTTTAGGAAGTCCTATTTTTTTTTCAATAGACGACTCACACAGGAGCATATATCAAATGAGTGACCAAAGGGGAATTTTTTTTTGCGTAGTTTGGGGTTATGGCCCTTTATGGGTGGAGAAACTTTGCTTTTGCGTTTGTCAGGAAAAGCTGAACAAATAGTAAAATTGACAAAATAGTGAGTGGTCTGACCACAGACAAGGGGTAGTGGTCAGATCTTTTATGGTCACATTGTCAAGAGTGTCTCCAAGATGAGACGGGTAATGATTATGTTGAGTAAAGCCCAAGGAACCCATGGCAGACTCCAGATCTGACCCTCTACGGTCACCCTGGTGGCAGAGCCAGTAGCTGAAGTCGCCCATGACAATGAAACTAGAGAGGGGTTTCAAGCAGGCCACCAGGTGGTTGGATAAGGCGGTGATGGAAGTCTGCGGAATGTGATGGAGGCCTATATAGCAATAGGTTGAGAGTAGCCTCAGCATTGATGCCGATCTTAATCTGCAAGGATTCAATGCCTTCAATATTAGCTGTTTCCCCCCAGATGGTAATATGGGATTTAAAAATCAACGCCACTCCTCCCCATCTCCCGATGGGCCGATCTGCTCTAAGCATAGAGTAACCTTCCGGAACCGCCAAATTGAGGGAGGGGCCTGCGGCACTACGTGCCCAAGTTTCAGTGAGGGCGCAAATGTCAATATCGTGCTCTTCAATATATGCTGCTATTTCCACAGAGTGTTTAAGCAGGGAGCGGGTGTTAAGTTAAAGGCAAGATAAATGGGGTAGCAGTGAAATTATGCAAGTAATGGTAGCTGTTACCTTCTTACGCTCGTGACCTAAAGGGCCATAATTGTTATCTTGCTGGTCGGGTGCAGAACCAGTCCGATCAAATTGAATAGAATGGGGGCGTCACTTGCGCTGGGCGTGGTGGGCATGATGGAATGAGAGTTATTAATTAATACCTGATGAGGTCGTTCCCCCTCCTGTTAAGTGGGAGCATGATAAGCCTGTGCTGGTGCATGGGTTGGTACTGTACGTGGGAGGAGACAAAGGGGGGGGGAGGGGGGAGTACAACATCCAGGGGTAAAGCTGCTAAGCTCTTACCGTCGTTCCTCGGAGGTAGCGTTCTGTCTGAACACTCACGGGCCAATGACTTAAAGGGATGGTCTAGTAAAAATTTTTATTTAAAAAATAGATAGGCCACATAAAAAAAAAAAATACTAGCATCCTCCATTTTAAAACTTCCTATGTAAAATTTTGAGCTATTCAAGCTCAAAATTTGAAAAAGCAAGCACAGGGGCGCAGCCATTTTGTGAAATGGAGGCCCTCCTGTGCTGGCTTTTGCGGCACTAATGAAGGAAAAGCCAGCCAGCTGTAGTAAACAAAGTCTACCGCTGGGTGGCTTTCCCTTCATTAGTGCTGGGACTCGGAGGACGCGGACCGGAGACCAGAGCAGGAAAGCTGCAGCTGAATCTCGATAAGTGCTATTTATTTTTTTTTACAAAAAATAAGCACTAGCTGCAGTTTTTTTTTATAAGTTTTCCGGGTTGGAGGAGCCCGGAAAACTTGGAAATAAAACCGCAGCTTTAAAAACTTATTTATGTTTGCGGTCGCTTTTGAAGCGACCGCAAACATAAATACAACGTTATTGTGTTGGAAAACGCTGTGGTTTTTCTTTCTAAGTTTCTCAGGCTCCTCCGTCCGGCATCGAATAATGAACTTGGTGCGCCGATTTATGAAACCTCCATGGGACAATTAATGAGCCATCCTACTACAAGTTCTTTTTGTCCTGTGCTTTCATGTTTTTGTTTCCAGGTCTATTAATTCTCTGCAACCTACTATTACGCTCACTGCACTTATGACATCTGCTCAAAATAGTGTAAGGAACAAGTTACTTACCTGTAACTGTTGTTCTCCAGCATGGATCTGGCATGGTTTCACATGCTCATGAATATTCCCCGTCGTCAGGCTGGGAATCCTCGGTAAAGAAAAATCAGTATCAGTTTCGTTTCTGATCTGTCTTTCGTAGTAGTAACCAATTACTGATCTCTGCGTCATACTGACCACAGCCAATGACTGCCATCTCCCTAAGCCCCGCCTCTGGCAGCCATCTTCAGATTTGGTAGCACGTGAAGAGGCAGTATGACCAAGTGAAGAGCCGCAGAGGGGTAGGCGGGAGGGTTCGCATGTGAATCCATGCCAGACCCATGCTGGAGAACAACAGTTACAGGTAAGTAACTTGTTCTTTCTCCAGCATGGGGTCTGGCATGGATTCACATGCTCATGAATAAAAGAATACATAGCAGTACACACATGCACAACCACGGGAGGTGGCAAAGGCTCAACATTAAGCATTACATCAAAACTCAACATTAAGCAATTCTTACCTCCTCACCAGGCTCACCTTAGGCGAACAGGTTGCGCAGCACTGATTGGCCGACCCTGGACTCCTCCCTGGAATCCCAATCGACGCAGTAGAATTTCGTGAAGGTGTGCGTAGACCTCCACGTAGCAGCCCTGCAGATGTCCAGCAAGGGCACACCAGATAGGAACGCCGTGGTAGCTGCGATCGCTCTGGTGGAATGGGCACTCGGACAGCCAGGTAGTGGTCGGTTTGCCAACCGATGGCAGTACATGATACAGCCGGAGAGCCATCTGGAAATGGAAGCCTTCGAGAGAGCCTTCCCCTGATTGACAGGTCCAAAGTTCACAAAAGGTTGTGACGTCTTCCGAAAACACTTTGTGCGGTCCACGTAGAACTTTAGCGCTCTAGCCACATCCAGCGAGTGCAAAGTCCTTTCAGCCGGCGATGAAGGCGACGGGAAGAAAACAGGCAACACCAAGGGTTCGTTGAGGTGGAAGTCCGAAGGCACCTTGGGCATGAAGGAGGGGTGCGTCCTGAGCACTACCCTCGTGTCGTGAAAAGACAAGTACAGGGGCTTGCAGGAAAGGGCCTGGATCTCTCCCACCCGTCGTGCGGAGGTGATGGCCACAAGAAACGCTGTTTTCCATGACAAGAACTTCAACGGAGCCGAGTGCAGAGGCTCGAACGGAGGGCCCATGAGCTTGGTCAGCACCACGTTGAGCTCCCACGCCGGCGGGAACGATCTGAACAGTCCCTTCATGAATTCTTTCACCAGACGATGAGACCACAAAGACGACCGTCCCGTGGTTCTGGTGCATCGGGAGATCGCAGCAAGATAAATCTTGATGGAAGCGTGCGCCAGTCCAGCCTTGGCCAGCGTCAGCAGGTACGGCAGTACTTGGGGAGCCGTAATCCGTAGAGGGTTAATCTTCTGTGCGTGGCACCAGACAGAGAACCTCTTCCATTTGTGTCCGTAGCATTTAAGAGTTGAGGACGCCCTGGCCTTTGCAAGAACCTCTCTGCAGTCGGCCGGTATGTCGTAACCTCCAAACTCTAACGCTGCAGGAGCCAGACCTGCAAGTTCAGCGACTCCGGGTCGTGATGGAGGATGGCGCCTCCTTCCCTGGAGAGAAGATCCGCGTCCACTGGCAGTTTGATTGACGGGGACGCTGACAAGTCCAGAAGGTCTGGGAACCATATCTGCCTCGGCCACGCAGGTGCGACGAGGATCATTGTGCACCGTGACCTCTTGAGCTGGTTGATGAGCCGGATCAGCAGCGGCAATGGAGGGAACGCATATAGGAACAGGCCCTCCCAGGGGAACGAGAAAGCATCGCCCATGCTCCTCGGCTGGGGAAACCTGCTGGCGAACCTTCGGCACTTGGAGTTCGTCGCCGTCGTGAACAGGTCGATCTGGGGTGTGCCCCACCATCGGAAGAGGCGGTCCACTAGATCCTGTCGTAGTTCCCCACTCGTGGCACGAGCGCAGCTCTCTGCTGAGCGAGTCGGCGATGGTGTTTTTTATTCCTGCCAGATGAAACGGCACCAGAAACATCCCTTGGGCGACGGCCCAATGCCACAGATCCTGTGCCTCCTTGGACAGGGCTGGGGATCTGGTACCGCCCTGCTTCCTGATGTAGAACATGGTGGTGGTGTTGTCGGTGAAGATCCTCACCACCTTGCCCTTGAGGTACGGAAGAAAGGACCTGAGGGCCCAAAACACTGCACAGAGTTCCAGGACGTTGATATGGAGGGACCTCTCCGCCGGCAGCCAAAGACCCCTCGCGTGCAGGTTTTCGGTGTGCGCTCCCCACCCCTCCAGGGAGGCATCCGTGGTCACTGTCTTCTGGTGGCCCGGGGTCTGGAAGTCCATGCCCGCCGTCGGATGCGTGCGGGTGCCCCACCACCAGATCGCTCGTCGGAAACTCTCGTCGAGTGTGATCCTCTCCTCGTCTGGATCCACCGCGCGTCCAGGAACTCCTGCAACGGGCGCATCCGGAGCCTGCACAGGCGGATGAGATAAATGCAAGAAGACATCATTCCGAGGAGGGACTTGATGGACCTCACCCTGGCCGCGTCCGCAACCAGCATCCGCTGCACCTTGCCCAAGATGGCCCTCGTCCTTTCCTCCGACGGAGAGGCCAGAAGCGACACTGTGTCGAGCTTCGCTCCCAGAAACAGTGCATCTTGCGCGGGCACCAGGTGGGACTTGGCGTAGTTTATGGAGAATCCCAGGTCCGTGAGTAGTTGGACGGTCCTTGCCGTGTGCTCCACGGCGAGCTCCTTCGTCTTTGCTCGGATGAGCCAGTCGTCCAGGTAGGGGTAGACGTGGATCCCCTCTAGGCGCAGCCGCGCCGCCACCGTTGCGAGGCACTTGGTGAACACCCTGGGTGCCGACCTCAATCCGAAGGGAAGGGCTCTGAACTGGTAGTGATGCCCTTGGACCACGAATCTGAGAAACTTTCGGTGTCCCTTTAGGATGGGGATATGGAAGTAGGAATCCTCCAAATCCAACAACGACAGGAAATCGCCCTCCTCCAGTTGACCCAAGACGTGTTGGAGGATGACCATCCGGAACTTCTGTGCCTTCATGAATTTGTTCAGTCGTAGCTCCCGTCTTCTTCACGAGGAAGTATCTTGAGTAAACTCCGGAGCCCCGAAGCCTCTTTGGGACGAGCTCGATGGCGCCCTTCCTGAGCATCGCCTTTACCTCCAAGAGAAGTTGAGGGATGTGATGTTCCTTCCTGGCCACAGGGGGGACGCGCGGGCACCTCTTTAGAACCTCGAGCGCGTGACCCTGAGCCAGGGCGTCCAGCACCCAACGGTCGGTGGAGATGGACTCCCACACGCTGATGAAGCTCGCCAGCCGGCCTCCCACCGGGATGCTTTGGTGGGGGCCCGACCCCACGGCCGGTTCAGTCCTGCTTCGACGAGGCTTTGCCGCCTTGTCCTCCTTGGCGACGACGGCGGGGTCCGCCCGACTTGCCTCGTCCCCCGCTTGACGATAGGTGGAAAATCCGCCGCTGGAACCTTTGGAGGCACCCTGTTTGCCTCCGCCGCTCCGAAAGGGCGGCCGTCGTTGCTGGAGAACACCAAGAGCCCGGGCCGTCTCCGTGTCCGCCTTGATGGCTTGTAGGGAATCGTCCACTGTTTTCCCAAATAGGTTGCTCCCGTCGAACGGCATGTCCAAGACTCTGGTCTGCACGTCCTGACGGAAGTCAGTAGCCTTGAGCCATCCACGCCGCCTAAGGCACACGCCGTTGCCCAACTGGCGAAATCCAGTGTCAGCGATGTCCGTCGCTATCGTAATGGTGTGGTCCGACGCCACTTCTCCTTCCTGCAAGATCTCTAGGGCCTCCGCCCTCTTGTCGTCTGGTAGGAAGTCCAGCAGGGGGGCGAGTTTGTACCACAACTCCCTGTCGTAGCGGGCTACGATAGCCAAGGCGTTGGCAGCCTTAATCGTCGTCGCTGCCGATGAGATGACTCTGCGTCCCATCGTGTCCAATTTCTTTCCCTCGCTGTCCGGCGGGGAGGTTGACGCAGAGGCCGCGCCCCCCCCGCTTTCTTCCTGGCCGCCGCGGAGACGACCGAGTCCGGGGTCGGCTGTGCCCGAAGGCACAAGGGGGCCGCGTCCGGGACCCGGTACTTCTTCTCGTACCGATCCCTTCTAGCCGGCATTGTGGATGGGTTCTTGAGGAGGGAAGAGACCCTCATCCCAGATATCGTCCAGTAGAGGTACAGCGCGGACCGTCTTCCTCTTCGTCTCGCGCCGTTGATAAAGGAAACCTTCCTTCTTCTCTTCCGGGCAGAGCTGGAAAAGCTCGGATGGCCTGGCGATCATGGCGTGAAACGATCCAATCTCGTCGGGCGGGGAAGCCCGGGTGGGAGGTGACGACGGGAGATTCTCGTCGTAAACCTCGTCGTCTGTACCTGTCGCGGCCCTGTCAGTCCCCGTATCATCCCCACGTGTCGTGGACGGGGAGGAGGGCTGAGCAGGGCACGTTGGTTGAAAAGGAGGTGGGGGATGAATCCTTCTCTTAAGAGGAGGGCTCCCAGAAGCGCCTGGCTCCGGGTCCCCCGTCGGGAGCGGTTCCTCCGTTGGTGGTAACGGCAGTCTCGTCCTCATCTCCGAGCATAAGGACTGTATAGCCAACAAAATGGCTGCCGAGTTGTCTTGCGGCACTGGTTGAGGGGGTTCCGATGGGCGATCAGGAGCCCCGTCGGCACCCTCGACGTTCTCGTCGTCTCCCACGTCGGGGTCCCTCCGGACAGGATGGTCTTCTTCCACGCCAGCGCCGTGGCCTAAGACTTCGATCAGCTCCTCCTCAGAGGTTGAGGCCGAATCCACGACAACCTCCTGCCCCCCCTTTTTCTTCTCCGTCGGAGGTTTCACGGGGGTCCTGTCGATGGGCATGAAAGAGGACTCCCTCCGCGGTGGCAGGGAGATTCTGGGCCCCGAGGTCGCCACCACTGGTGTAGCCTCCACAGGCTGAGCCAGGGCTGCCGCGACTGTCTCGATAGAGGCCTTGGCCGGATGGATCAAGGCTTTCACCACCTTAGGTGCGCTCACCGCCTTCTCCTTGGGGGGAGGGTCACCACCTCGCTCTCCCTCCGATGGGGCCTTCGAGCACGACCGGGGTCTCTCCAGGAGCTTCGCCGGGTCCTTGGCCTTCCTCTTACCCGAGCCAGAGCGTTGGCTCGTGGTTGATGGCGCCGGGGAGGATGCGCCCTGCCTGGCGCCCGTAGAGCCCGACCGTTCGGCGCTCCCGGTGCCAGCGGACTCACGGTGCTTGGCCTTCTGTTGGACCCCCGTCGCCGGGATGCCCTCAAAGGTCTTAGAAGACCGCTCGGACTTCTCGCCTGACGGGCTCTTCCCTTCCAGCCAGTTGGCGAGACGCTGATGGCGGTCCTTCATGGTCCGCTCCGACATATTGCCGCAAAACGCACAGTCCATCTCGACATGCGTCTTGTCTTCATGCAGGCAGTCAAGGCAAAGGGAGTGTTCGTCCTCCTTAAAGACATTCTGAAGCTGGCATCCAGGGCAGACCCTGAACAGCTTTCCGGGTGTCGAGCTTCCCTTCTCCTGGGCCATGCTCGAGAAGGGCCTGAGAAACTTCTGGAGTCCTCCAAAAGCGTGGCTTGACGAAATCTTCACCCTTGAGGGGCGTAGAAGAATCCGACACGGGTCCCCATTGATCGGATAAAGAAACGGTGGAGCTTGAGGCTCTTTTGACCGAAAAAGAGAACATTTTCCTAAGAAAAAGCGCGAAAAAAGCACTAACGCTCGAGAGCAATAGCACAAGGATCCCAACACTTGAACGTGCGGTAAAAATCTGAAGATGGCTGCCAGAGGCGGGGCTTAGGGAGATGGCAGTCATTGGCTGTGGTCCGTATGACGCAGAGATCAGTGATTGGTTACTACTTCTAAAGACAGATCAGAAACGAAACTGATACTGATTTTTCTTTACCGAGGATTCCCAGCCTGACGACGGGGAATATTCATGAGCATGTAAATCCATGTCAGACCCCATGCTGGAGAAATAAAAAGATGTACTTTTTTTTAAATGTTCATGAGCAGAATAGAAAGTTGCAGAGAGAAAACAGATTTGGCTGGGAGTGAGATGCTGGCCTCCCTGCCTGAGTGCAACAGGGGCGGACAGTGAGGGACTGGGGAGAGACTGCTAGGTAAGTCCATCAGAAACAAAGTTTGCAGCAGAAGGAAAGCACAGCTTTTCACTATCAGCTTGGTGACTGTCACCCAAAGTGGGGTGGGTGAGGAGACTTACCCTGAACCGATGTGGCAGTTTGTGTAAAGTACTTCCACCTTGAGGAAGGGATTCATAAACAATTGTTGAATTAACAAATGATAGCTTAAAAGAATGAATTGAGGCACCAGAGGTCTTAGCTAAAGAGATCACATCTAAGCGCTAAGACCTATGGGGATGAAGTCTCAAACCTAAAAAACTATAGGAACCGGCTTCGCGCCCATAGGCACTTGGTGCTTCAGCATGATGGCGAGAGAATGCTTTATGCCCCATCTCTTAGGAGTTCTTGACATTTCTGGTCATTGGTGGGAATGAATGGGGTATCTCATCACCAGAAACAGGATTCTGTTATCCAGGAGCGGGTCTGGATCGATCATTTTCCCAAGGTCTATGACCATGAGGTTTCATTATGTTTGGCTGTGGATATAATGCCCAGCTGGTCTCTTGAATTCAGTATCCTGGACCTTTGATTTCTGAATTGCTAATTAAGAAATCCTCAGCATCAAGAGCATCCGGCCCGAATGGCTTGAGTAATTAAATTCTTAAATTGGATCCACTCACCTGGGCGAAGGTTTTAAAACAGCTTTTTTATATCATTTTTCAGAAGAGAATCCCAGACTCTTGGAAACAATCCATAAATATACCTATCTTGGCTTCAAACTATCGCCCAATTAGGGATGTAACGGTATTACAGTTAAAGATACCGTGAACCACTTAATTGAACAATAATAACCGTCACATTGTTTATACTGATTTGGAAAGGCTGCATGCAGTAAGCAAGTGCTGCGCAGTCTTGGTCTTGCACTGTTGGATGTGCCGTCTGCCAAGTAGTTTCAGTTGGAGCAGTTTTTAATGCCATTCCATAAACCACACGTGCCTGACACAAAATCAATATGTTAGCAATAGAAAGAATAAATACAGTGCCAAGAAGGAAGAGAGTTTACTTTGGGTTGGCGACTTTGGGGTATATTTATAATGGATAATGTTTTCTAAACATATGACAATGGGGGATTTCCCTGGTTTGATCATTGAATTTACATATAATAAGTCACACTGCGAAATTTACTCATCTCTGTGGGTATTCCCTGCTGCCATACCAAAGGGTAACATGTCCGTGATTACTGAACACCTTTTGGCCCGCAAGTAAACTAAAGGCTGTAACGTAAAGAGAGTGTGTGTGCGTGTGTGTATGCGCACAAGTGTATACTACCATCAGACTCCATTGATCTGTGGCATGCAGGTTATCAAGATGGCAACATGTTCATCTTCACCAGTAGCCAGTGGGGGAGCTAAAAGCCTAAATGACCACTTAAGAAAAGCTATTCAGTTTGCTTTGCCAGTCGCAGCAGGACCCCCCACCCCCGCTCCTCCTCCTCCTCCTCCCCACACGTGTGTTTGTGTTTGGTGGAAGCAAGGGGTGGCATTTCAGTGGAAAGTATGTTGAAAAGCCCAATTCTGGCTCTGGGTGCCTGGTTTTGTTTGTGATGATAAATCTGACAATTTATGACCTTTTAGAAAATATTTGTTAAGATTAGTTACCTGCTATACCGCGATAACCATGATATACCGTCATTTGGCAAGAAGGTTATTGTATCGTCAAAAAACTAATACCGTGACACCCCTATGCCCAATCTCCCTGCTAGATGCCGATAGTAAAATCTTTTCGGGCATCATTCTAGGGGAATTAGAAGCCTGGGCTAAAACCAAGGGAATAATCCCAAAGCAGCAATCAGGCTTTAGAAAGGGCTGATCTACTTCATTGAATGGGCTAGTTTTGAACTGCCTCGCTACAAAGTTGTTCATGAAGGGCGTTCGTCCTTTTTGGAGCCTGGATTGACTTATCCCAGGCGTTTGATACAGTTGATAGGAAACTACTGTGGAAAAAATTTGATGCCTGGGGAATCCCCCCTAGTTTACTTTCTATTCTGAGAGAGTTGCATTCCAACAATTCTATGTGGGTCAGACTTGGTAGATCGGGCTTGCTCTCAATCAGGATAGCTAGAGGAGTATGACAAGGCTGTCTATTAGCCCCTCTGCTTATCATCCTTTTTATGGCGGATATAGCTATTTGGCTGCAGGATATTGGCTTAATATCTCCATTTATTGGCAATGCAAAAGTAGATTGGTTAGCTTATGCGGATGACATAGTAGTCCTGGATTACTCGCAAGTTGGGCCGCAACGTCTTTGGTCCGCATTAGAATCCTATGCCAGGGTTAACAATTTAAACATTAATCCCACAAAGTTCAGGATCTTATTTAAGAGACCAAATAAAATAGTGAAGACCTATGCCTGGAACTTGGATCATTCATTAGTAGAGGTGGTCTCAGAATTAACTTATTTGGGAGCCACATAAAGATCTTTTCCAACAAAGAATAGATTGCTGTTATCCATTGATCTAAAGCTAGTGAAATGAGGTGCACAGATGAAAAAAATCAATTCGAAGTTTGGTAAATTTTCTATTCTTCCACTCCTAAGATTTTACATAGGAAAGGTAGTGCCCATTATCTTATATGGCTTGGACTACAACCCCATAGCTATGGAGAGAGACTGGGATATAATAGAAGCTAGGATTTGAAAACGTACTTTGGGTTTACCGGACTGTGTACCTATTGTTTCTTTGAGATATGAACTGGGTCTTCCATCACTTAAATCATGGCTGGAATGGAAGTGGTTGGCTCTTTACAGATCAATCTTAGATCCTCCAAATAATTCCCTTTTTGAGGAAACAGCCTTCGAGCTGCAATTGGGTAACAATGGTTTTCTGTTTAGATTTGGGCAAAAATGTTTGGAAATATTGACTGGATGTGATTGTGATGTTGAGTTGCTTCTTCAGAACCCACTAAAGGGGAAAGAAAAATTGAAATTGGGTGATTGGATAGGCACAATTAATAATATGCGAAAAGCTAAAAGATCAGCCTCCTTGAAGGTGTTGGATAAACGACTGTCATTTGTTCTGGCCGATCTAAAAAAGTCCCCAAGCCCAATGTTCAGATCTTTGAGATTTCGGTTAAACCTACTCCCCCACTCTAGAAATACTAGCTACTAGAGACAAGGAAGGGGGGACTCTACCAATCTGACAGGTATCCTAGCAACCAAGTCCAGACTATCAAACCTCTATTATCCAACTGTTCTGGGACTTGGACTATGAGGACTGGTCACTTTCGTAGATTTGTTCATGAGTCGAGACTTAATATTGGCGATTTCTGGGCGAGATTATCCTCTAGCAATGAGATTGAGGTGGGAAGAGTTTTACAGGAACTAGAATTAATAACAGACTGAGTTATCAGGGTTGTTTTGAACTTCCTTTTTTCTCTCTCTCTTTTTTTGCTCTGAATTGTAGTGATTAATGTTTTGTTTAATTTTGTATTCAGAGTTTGTATAGTGATTGTTGATGAATTTATATTGTTTTATCTTTGGCTACTGCACAATAAATAAAAATAAAAAAAAGGAAGGGATTCATCCAACCACAGACTGGTGGAGTCATCACCCATCAACCACACAGTTCAAATGAAAGGTATAAGAGATACAACCACATTAGTACCATAGACCAATCTCTGACTGGGGTAATACAGATTGGGCAGTCAGAAATATTCCTACAGGGCATACTTCAGAATAATGTGGTATCATACGCATTTAACAACAAAAAAGGTGTTTATTTCTACAGCAAAAAAGAAACCCAGATTACCAGCAAAAAGGGTAAAAAGCACTTTACCACAACAACTGCACAAGAAAGGAAACCGATGGAAAGATGGTGAACTATCATAGTACATGAGTATTTTAGTACTGGAGGCGATGTATGCATGTGGGTTAGGTGTTACAGGTGGCACACGCTGCTTGGAGTTGAACCAAGTCTGCCTTTCCTTGCAACCATTGAAGGAGGAGCTTCCTTCTGGCAGCAACAGCACAAGATTGAAAAACCCACTGGATGCGCAGAGTGCGCGCAGTGTTTGGTGTGAGGTGGAAGCGCAGTGGCAAAATCTCCAGAGGTAGCCTGGCTCCCGAAATGTAAAAGCCATAAACTGCCCTAGCTTGTACACAGCAAATTTCATGTGATTCATCGTCAAAGTCTTGCCTGCCCAATATGCTCTGCTGAAATAACGTGACTCTCCAAATCCTACTCATCCCCCCTGTCGCTACCACAATCGATTACTAACAGTTCATTCTTTCAACCTTTGATGAAAGCAGCATATTGGCTCCCCTGTGTCCAGTTCAAGTTCGCTCCCTAGGGCTTGAACTTGGCGGCAGTCTCTGCTAAAAGTCGGTCGACTCCCAATTTGACCAACGAAAAAGGCCCGCATCACACGTCTAACACTGCTAAAAGGGAAGTCTTGAGGAAGCAACTCAAACAACAGTCGGGGTATGCAACTGACACAAATAGACAAAGAAGCAACGTGTAGGATGATGCAGGGTCAAGATGCACGAACCAACATCATGGAATACAAGAGGTTTTGCCCATTTATTTCAAGAAGGAAAATCTCAAGACATTAAAAGTCTGTTCATCTGTCTGCAAGAAACTTGCCTCAGAAAGACGCCATCCTGTGACGGCTACACAATCTACTTAAATGAGGCCGGTAAAAATCAAACTGGCCGTCCTTTCTCTGGATTACTCGCAATGATAAAAAATTCCTCAGGCTGGGAAGTGATTGGAATCCAAAATCCTAACTTATTCATACAAGCGATCACGCTTCGATCTTCAACGTACGACCAACTGGGAAATACACAAAAGCAACTTCTTTTGTTATTAAACACCTACTGGAACACAGCAATGATTTCAGACGCAGAATACTTGGCGTCTGTAACTACGCAAATAGATAGCTGTTATGCAACATTCGACGAGCCATTTATACTAGTCTGTGGTGATTTAAACTACATGTGGTTCGACAAAATAAAAGAACGCAACTCAAATGACATACAAGAGATCCCAACCGAAACTTCTGATCGTGGCACAAAATGGGCTTACGAACTAACAACACGCAATTGCGTACTGCTGAATGGATGCACCAGAGGTGATATTCCTGCAGCCGCAACGTGGCATCGAGGCGATATAAATAAAACCCTAGACTACATCTGGGTGTCTGAGAACTTACATGCTTTAATCTCAGATTTACACGTGAAAAAATCCACCATAAGTGACCACAATGTACTCATTCTATCTTGGCATACACATAACACAGGAAACCAGTTAAGTTATACCGCACAATTGGACATCAATAATACCCAAAACCGACTGCGAATAAACAGCAAGCAGATCAATATATTGACAATGGATTTCATTTATACATGTTCCATCAAGCAACATGTAGAATATGCATCTCTATTAAAACAGTTTATTAGTTCAAACAAGACGACGATTAGAGATTACACCCATCCGTTTAGTCCTGAATTATGTGAAGCAAAAAAATCATTAGCGAAAGATTTGAAAAAATTGAAGGAAATTGGCAGCATTAATTTGTTACAGCAAATAGCCACAAGGCGTCAACAATACCGAAAATGGATAAAGTCCTTTAACATCATACGAGATCAGGAACAAGCGGAATTAATGTTGCGCCTATTAATTCAAAAAGACAGCTCAAATATATGGAAAATCATAAATAGTGGCCATCTAAAACAAATAAACTACCTAGCAAATGGCGTGAACGCTGCCACTTGGGTAAAACATTATAACGCGGTATTCAACACTGACTATGCTGTTGGGTGTCCTGACCCACGTTTGAGCTATCATGCTGCAACATTTGGTGCTGTGGGCTTAGAAAATCCAAGATGGCCAAAAAGCCCACATGTGCGCCTGAATCCAGGAGAACCACGCAGTTTGTGCGCACACCAAAATGGTTGCCTAACTTGCCACCCACCAGTGCGAGCAGGATGGGCCGGGGTGCCATGAGTGAAATGTGTGCCAAAGGAAAAACCGCACTTTAAAAATCACCTTTTGTTTCTCTGAATGTCAGCTCAAGAAGCCTATTTTCAAACATTGCAACACATCCAAAAATCTCACTGAACACCAGCGGACATCTGGCAAAATGAAGTATGTATGCATACTAAATCTGGGAAGATGAAGAGCCCAAAACAATGTTCATAACAAAACTGGCTGAGCTATGCATGTTAGCAGTCTAACTGAAACTGGATTAAAACCACCAAAATCGAAATGGTTAAATTAACTGAGTGACCTACTTTTGAGTGTCACATAGTTTGTAACTGTTAAAATGTCATAGTTTTGAACTTAGAATCAGCATTCTAGCTGCATATGTAAAAATTGTCTTGCCTTAAACTGGGGAACAAAACGTGACATTTTACCTGAAACCTGGCTTAAGGAAATTGGAATTCTGCCAGACAGCTACCCCCGACAGGAGTGGGGGCTTGCCCAACAAATGCATTCCCAGGCCTGGCAGCATTCTGTTGCTCCTGCCAAAAGGAGGTCACACACTCTCTGATTGAATTACCAGGGGATTGCAAGAAACTAAAGCAAGGGCCCAGGCAGATGGTTTATTAGGGTGGTCGTAAATGGCTTCCTTTTGAACAAAGCCCTGCCTTGACTCAGGCAGATGGTTTATTGGGGGGACCGTAAAACAGCTTCCTCTTGGCAGAAGCTGGGAGGGGCAGGGTCTCTGAGCTTGGCAGAAACTGGATAAACGGTTTCTATACCATGTGACCTGAAAAGACACACCCCTGTTGGCCAGAATATGATTCTAAGAAAGATGTATAACTCACAGTGCGGACTTGTCAAAATTATTTAAATGATACCATAATTCTTGTGATTTTTCGGTGCACGTTTTAAGACGGGTTGGGAATTTGTGTGATGTTCTGGGGCAAAACCCCGCTATTTATTGACACCACAGACTCTGTGTTTAAGCTAGAGACATGGGAATTTACTAGAGTATGTATGGACAGGCCGTGTACATGTGTATAATTTTTAATGAAAAACCAATGTTGCAAAACCAGTTAAAAAAAGCAAAATGTTGCCAGTTCTGAAAGCGAGCTCTTAGAAACATCAGAGTTTGAACAGAGTATACCTCATGTGATCCGTGATGGGTGCATGTAATTTCAAACCACTGTGTATCTATGAAATATGTCTTTAGGTCAAATATAGATTTGTGTGTAATTTGACAGGGGAGTGTCGTTTCTGCAAGCCATTAAACGACATCATTCTGACACACAATCCTGTTCTCCAGTGAGAACGCAAATAATTCTCCAACCTATCAGAACTCTGAAGGGGTTGGGCCTAGAAAGCTAGCCTCTCCACCCACTTTCAAAACACATAAAAAGAGACTGCTGGGACAGGTAGAGACATTCAATTCCATTTGCTGCGGAGCATGCTGACCGACGACTTCACATCCAGAGATCCTACACTTAGACTTCCAAGCTAAACAGAGACTTCAGAACTTTGAACCAAGAAGGCCCACTGCAAGCAAAAGTATTTGTCAGCAGGCCCAAAAATCATTTGCAGACTATCAACAGCCGGGCGAGCTGTTTGAATTCCCTACCTAGAACATTGCTGTGTCCGGAGAAAGCGGGACTAGGAGCCGTGCAGACCGGTGCTAGACCAGACCAGCAGAACCCAAGATCCAGGAGCAGTGCCGGTGACCCAGAAAGCAGAGCTGTACTCGGAACCGGGGACGAGATCGCTGTGAAGTGCTGTGCGCAGTGACCGGATCCGTGACAAAGTCGCCTTCCTGTCCAAAATCTCTTGTGAGTACTCAGCACGTGTGAAAACAGCAGCTTCCTTGCTTTCCTTTGCCAAAAATTCGTTTAACCTGCTAGTTACTCCTAGATCCTTGCTAAAGTGAGCCTGAACTCATCCCAAGTATATTTCACTCACTCTGAACCTCCTAAAGGGAATTAAAACCATTTTCAGCATATTCCTCACTTCATTGCCAGCACATATAAAAGCATTTTGGGCCTGTGTTTCAAACTTCTGTAGTCTAAGCTTGCTGGGGTGAACTGAATTACATTTGATTGCATTTCTAAGAACTGTGTGCTCTCCTCTTCATTTCCTTACATTGCATAAGGGGGGGGGGGGGGTGGATTGCCAGAGAAAAGTGATTACATTGTTTTGTTGAAATCATATTGAGTATTTTCTGTATTGCATTTTCATTCAACATTGCATCCATCTGAAACTAGATAAAGCATTCTCTATGACCTTATTCTTCTGTTCCTATTCCCAAGCGTGCTACCTCATCCTTTATACTACTCCTGGGTAATCAAATCAGTTTATTAGTAGAACATTACCCATTGTTGTTAACCGCTCATGTTCTGAAGTGTGATATTAATTATTAATTTATTATAAAGTGTGATATATATATATTGTTTACATTCTCAAATAAACCGTTTAAACTTGCAAAACAGAACTACTTCTTGGCTCAGTGGGGTCAGGGGGGTTCCAAGAGAGGGGTGTTATATAGGGATAGTCATCCAGAACTCATGAACTGGACATAAAGATACATCAATAAGGGTTTCCATTCAGTATCCCAGACTAGGCATTGACTTAGCTGTAGTGCTGGATTGAATCCTCTTACAATGCCGATAGCCTTCCAAAGTCGACACTGGAAGAGTGCAACTGGGATGTCATTGAATCAGTTGGGGAAATTAAAAAAGCAATTCAAAATCTGAAATCACCACGAGCTGCAGGCCCTGACGGGATCTCCAATGTCATGCTAAAAACGAATAAAGAAAATTGGGCACAATTCATCAAAGTCTTATTTGACCAAATTGCCCAAACATCAAAAATCCCTGATTCTTGGACTAAAGCGATCATTGTCCCGGTGTTTAAAAGAGGAAATCGAGAAGACCCAGCTAACTATCTGCCCATAGCGCTGTTGGATACTATGGGGAAGATATTTGCCACATTCCTGCAAAGAAAAATCTCGAAATGGGCAGAATATAATATGATCTACGACGTGAGACAAAATGGGTTTACTAAAGGAGTTGGTGTAGAACTCAATCTGCTGCTATTAAATCTGGCTAAACTAGATGCTTTAAAACCCCAAAAAAGATTGTTTTTAGCTTTTATTGATCTAAAACAAGCATTTGATAGCATCAATCGCAACCTCCTGTGGCAAAAACTAAAGACGTGAGGTTGCCCAAATGAGTTATTATCACCGCTGATGGCAGTACACGCTAATACTAGCATTCGCGTGCGCCTAAATGCAGAAGGCGAATTATCAGATGAAATAAAAACTACAAAGGGTGTAAAACAGGGTTGCCCTCTTGCAGCCTTGTTTAAACTTTTCATTGCCGACTTGCCTGAGGCAAGTTCACAAACATGGTGCTTTCCTCCCAAAGTAAACGGATCTCACGTAAGCCACATAATCTATGCAAATGACGTAGTGTTGCTCGATAGCACTGAAATAGGCTTACAAAGATCGCTGTCAGCTCTACAGACCTACTTAACGGCTAATCACCTAATGATAAACGTGAAAAAATCTCAAGTTTGGACAGAAAACTAAATAAAAAGTGAGTTTCAAGTGGAAAATAGACAATGAGATCCTGTCCAGAACAGATGCCATTCGATACCTGGGCGTCTCCTTTAATATCTCGATCAGAGAAGGGAGTTGGACCAATGAAATCCACTCTCGTATGCGAATGTTTGCCTTGCAAGGACGAAAACTGCACATAAATTATGGAAAATTCTCACTTCAACCTATAGTGACCTTTTACTTGCAAAAAGTGACACCAGCAGTATGTTTTGGCAGCGAAACAGAGTGGAACATCAGCGCACATTTTTGGACACAACTAGAGGGCTGCTTCTGGCGCAAAGTTCTCCATCTGCCGCAATGCGTCTCAATGGTGGCATTGAGGCACGAATTGGGTCTGGATTCTCTACATAGCATAGTATTGTGGAAATCTATAGCACTTCTAAGGAAAATGAGAATATCGCCAGCATGTAAGGCATACTCTATTCTGGCCAATAAGAACCAGGACACATCTGCCGTATTAATAAACAGCTGGTAAGAGAAATTATTAGACATCTTAGAAGAAGCGAACATAAAAATGTCCTTGGTCATAAAGATACCGCAACTGGTAAAAAATACATTCAAACAATGGAAGTGGATAAAAAATGCGGAAAAACGTGTCATGTTAGCTTCAGCAATAGATTTAAGCCTGAGCGTGCAAAAAATGGGTGTACTGCCAAAGTATTTGGCTAGATTTCCATCCAATTACCACCGGAATCAGTTCTTGCGCCTACGCCTTAATCTTTATAATACAAAGGAGCGGCTGATGAAAATAAAAGACTCTACGACTATGAACGACAAATGTCGCTTTTGCCAGAAGGAGCTTGAATCCACTAAACATCTAATAATTGAGTGTCCGCAGATCACCGGCCAACGTTCCTTGCATCTAGAACGTTATGCCCCTAAAAACGGTAACATGGTTGAATGGTGGACCCATTCGATAATGGGAACAAATGTGCAGCTAACTTGTGGTGTAATTAACTTTATGGACATGATATTACCACAAACGTTGAAATTACTGGAACTCTCAGATAATACTACTAACACAACTACAGAACTGTAGATTATCCCACATCTGCATAACTCCAGATGTGAAATGCATAATGATGTGGGACAGGGGATTGGGAATGACAAAAAGTTTGTTTTCTTTTACAAAACTAAAAGTCTATAAATAAAAAATAAATAAAAAAGTCGGTAGTCGTTCTAAACGCAGCCTGGGCACAACAAACACACTGTGCACGAACACAACGACAGTGCAAAGCAATGAAGCACGCAACCATCAGGAAATATGGTTTGCGCAGTGCCTCTTCACGCCTCTCAAAAAGGTCAAGAAGCCTGTATACTAAAGTTAAAATGCGAAAAGAAAGTCAGAGCCGACTAAGTGGCAGACACACATCCTCCTATTACAGTGTTTTAAACATCATACCTGCTCCGATTCAGGATTGTAGCCCAGCAAAAATAACTACCCCCCTCTAGCCCCTGAAATGGAACACTCTTCACCTATTATTGGCAACAACCAGTCACTTTGAAAATGTGCTTGGGTCTCCAGCAGGATTCATTGGGGAATCACTAATAACTTGAGGGGTCTGTCCCCAGATCTTACAAGATGTGTCTCAACCTCCGACTGTGAATTCTAAGAGCAGCGATAGTGAAAGTGAACCGGAATGTCCCACCGTTTGCAGCAATAGCAGCACTGAAAATAACAGAACTTGTATCTAGGCTAGATGCAATTGCCTCTAGTGTAGAGGCTATGATGATCGTGTGCTCCACCATCGCACAGGAACAGAAGGAATCCAAACAGACTATAGCGAAGGTGGTTGAAATAATCTTGAGAACACTGCTCACCTGCAATCAGGCCTCTCTCCAAATATTGTAGGGAAAAATGCCACTCCATCTGACCATGAAAGCATTGTAACACGCATACCCCAAACTTCGCTCACTGGAAACCACTCGAATCAGTGTAGCCAGCAAGAGGCAGATTACATTGACTTACAAGCACTTGAAGATGGTGATTGTGAAGACATGATGATCCTACCTGTTCCTATCGCTACAACAACAGAAGTCTGACCACTGGCCTGAACATGCAGAGAAGAAAAGGCAAAGTCAAAATGCAGAAAAATAAGGGCAAGGCTGGAAACTGTATGCATGTTGACAAGGCTGGATCATCTGAAATCAGTTGTCTTTGCACACATTCCAAAAAGCTCATGGCACCCAAGACCATAGTGTCGGGCACCCCAAGCAATGGCACGGTCAGACGGGTTCCATTGCAAGGGCCACTGGACCATTGGCTTGAAGCACTGGAACTGCAAGAGGCAAAAGCCGTGGCTCTGACTAAGCCTAAAAGCATTCCTAGAAATGCAGCCACACCGGGCAGTAAGAGTGGATAAACCAAAAACTAAATTCTATTCTATAGAATTTTTCTATAGCACCAACAGGCCCAAAGGCCTCAGTGAACTCAAAAGACATACAACAAAAACACATGTAACCCTACAAAGGAAACAGCCTTGGTGCATTTAATAACTTAAGCATTTAATTTAATTGGAGCACATTACTGCGACAGGACACTCTGGCAGAAATTAATCCCCAAAGCTGTCACTTAACCAGGATGTGACCAAAAAGGAGAATAAAGAAGGCTCGACTGAAATGATCAGGAAAATCTTCACGAAAGACAAAAAGGCAAGCGCTTTAGGAAAACGGGCAAAACTTATCCAACAAATTGTAGCCCTTTCCTAAATTGGAAGGTTGCTATGGAGCTCTTCTCTCAGATCAACCAACTGACCATAATAAACTCTTGACATTACCAGAATTGATTTACCGAAGGTTGACAGTGCCACAAACTTGGTGATCATTGAATCTGTTTCGCCCCTGATGGTGGCACTGCTGAAAGAAAATTCTCCTGAATTGGAAAATGTTGGATTCAAGTTGACAGCCTGCATAAAACCACCAGTTTGGCAAACAAATATAGCGGTGCATACATCTCAGCAAGCTGTAGCAAAAGCATACACCCGAATAAAAAAAAAAAAAATCATAGCACTGAACGTGACTCGTTATTTGTACCCAGCTTTAGCCCACTGGATCACTACCGAGCAAATCTGGCTGAGAAATTGATCTGCGAAGCAGTTATGCCTAACATCTGATAAAAAGCCCCCAAAACAGCTATATCATGGATATCGAGGAATACTAGAGGATACAGTTAATTGTTCGCTCAACAAAGGGGTTTACCTTGCTTAGCATCATCCGATATTTTCTTACTACAGGAAACTTGGCTGATGGGAACATTTTGCATCAATGGTTATAATATACTCTGCAGCCCGGCATAAAATCTGTATAGAGGCCGGCTGAGTGGTGGGTTGGCAATAGGTGCCCGCTCAAGCATATTACAAGAACCAGTTTGCCCTGATCTGGTGCCTCCGTTTATTATGTCAGCCTCTTTGCTCATTCCAGACTCCAGCGAAGGAACATTGCTGATAAATGTTTATGAACCTCTAGATAACAAGAACACATGTAAAAATCCTACACACAATTTCAGACACCATATTAGAATAGTATATTAAGCACTCTTCATCGCTGCAGACCTAGAAGTCCATGATCTACATCTTGATGGGCATTGGACACAGATATGGAAATGAAGCAGTCTTGAATTATTTAGAGGCAGTGACATTGCCCGCGGATGGTTGAATCTCCTGAGAGAATGATCTTACTCGTCTCACCCAGTAAAATTCCTGAGCTCTCTGAGGCGAACTATACTTGTACAAACAGCCGCTCCACATCTTATTTGAATTATGTATTAGTAAACCAAAAAATGACCATAGCCTGTGGCCGGTTAGGAATAACCCATAATGGCCTTAGGGATCATGCCATTTTCCGATGGACTACTAAAATGGGATGCTCGAACATGATTGCATATATCCCCACAGTGCAGATACCTGCGCAGGCACAGCACACTAAGTTCCCCAACCCGCACTGGCCGCCAAACAAATTCTAGAAAATGTTTACAGGCCAGCATTCTGTCCTTAAAACCTCGCTTAGAGCAAGTCACACACATTAGCGACCCTACCACCTTGATTGATGGATACAACCAAACCCCGACCACTGCCATTGACACGGTTGACCCGCTGACCAATCTGAAACCAAACCCTATGCGCAGGTCAACAAAATCCAGCAAAAGAAAAATACATTGCCTGCTCCCAACAACCTTCTTGACCTGAAACCCCAAGCCAACAAGCCCAACGTCCCTCTATATCAGTTCAAACCGGTCTCAGAAAGTGATGTCGGAACAATAATGAAGGGTCTCAAACCGTCCAGATGTCAAGGAGATATCTGCCCTGCTCCAGTCATCAAAGACTGCGCAGAAGCTCTAGCACCATTAATTTTCTCCCTCACCAATGTCTCCTTCTCCACAGGCATTGTGCCAGCTAACTTAAAAGATGCCTGGGTTCTAACACTCCTAAAAAAGCCCACACTAGACCCAGATATCCCTACCAACTACCGCCACATCACCACAGTACCATTCGTATTGAAGATATTGGACAGAGCAGCCTATCTGCAGGTCCAACAACACCTGGAATCCAACAGCCTCCGAGGCCTGCGTCAATCTGGCTTCAGACCAGGCCATGGGATGGAAACAGCTCTACTTGACTTAAAAAAAATCAACTTGATGAATCCAAAGACACTGGCAAACTTGCCCTCCTCCTATTGCTTGATCTCTCAGCCGCCTTTGATTTGGTGGATCACCAAATACTATGCCAGCACATTCACCCTTTAGCCCACTTCTCTACCAAAGCCACCACTTGGATCTCCTCCTTTTTATCTAACAAAATAGCTGGAGTCTTCTCTTGCACTGCCTCAGCCTCCCCCAACCCAAGGTTTCTGCGTGTCACCTACACTGTACAATATCTTCAAGAAGCCACTATTTGACCTAGTCCACACCCAGGGATTCACCTACACCAACTCACGACATGCAGTTACTCCTACACATCACCGGCAACTACGCTTCCAACTCAGACTCATTGAAACATGTATACTAATCTATCCAAGCATGGATGGCAACACACATGCTTTGCCTACATGACAAAACAGAGCTGCTCCTAGTCGGCTCTACAACCCCCAGACTCAGCATACAAATACTTTGATATTGACGGCATCACTATCCAAGTAGCCAGCAGTGTAAAAACCCTTGGTATATCTAGACTCCACCCCATCACTATCCAGGCAAGTCAATGCCAGCGCCTCATCAGCAACTTACATAACAAAGCGTATCTACTCTTGTCGACTGTTGCCTCTCCATCGCAATGGCACTGATAGGATCCAGGCTGGATTAATGCAATGCCCTTTTTGTAGGCACCTCAGCTGGAATATCAACAAGCTACAAGTCATACAAAATAATGCTCCAAGGGCTGCCTTGAACATTGCTGTCACATTTCGCCAGCTAGAAGAAACGTACACTGGCTTCCCATCAAAGAGCGCATCCGATTCAAAACTCTGGCTATAACTCACAAATGTATCTCAAACTCTGCCCCCAAGATAACCCACATCAAAATTCACCAAAATATCAAACACCATACTTACCCGCTCGACCTACAGAAATCTACTCTGCACGCCCTATATTCAGCCTCCAAAAAGCTGGGTGAGCCAGCTTCCCAGTTATCGCCGCCAAGAGCTGAACAATTTCCCACCATCCTTGAGACTGGAACACTCCTACTTGGCATTCTGTAAGCAGTGTAAAACTCTGCTTTTCTCCTAAGATCCATAGTGATGTTCTTCCTCAAAACATTTCTGACCATACCCCATAAGACTGTATCCTGTCCCACCCATGATCTGTCTATTTTTTCATTTTAAACTGAGCTATTGATTGTTATCAAAGTGCCTTAATGCCCCTGGTTTTAGCTCACTCTATAAATGTCAAAATAAAGAAAAAATATTTTCATCCATATTGCTGGTAAGACTAGACAAGTGGGCTCATGACGGGGGCCTATTAAATATTTTCCAAACAGGCTTTAGAAAGGTGCACTGCACATTGGACAATGTTTGTACAATACAGTGTCTGATGGCAGAAGCTAAGCCAAGATCTCATTCACATCTATACTGCTGCTTGGTTGACTACAGCAAAGCCTTTGATCTAGTGTTCTGCAATCTACTGTGGACTTAACTTACACAATGGGGAATAGATCCGCGCTTGCTGTATTTCATTAAGAGTCTGAAGTCAGAAACAAGTGCAACTGTTAGGCTAAATCAGGAGGGGGGCCAAAGTATGCCTATTGACACAAACACAGGATTGAAGCATGGGTGTGTCCTCACCCCATTGCTTTTCAATCTATACATTTCAAATAGGGACACATCAATCACAACAGTAAGAAATGTTCCGCCCACAGTAAACGATGTGGCAGTGACCTGGCTAGGCTATGCCGACACTGCTTTTCGACCAGATTCCCCTGGGTTTATAGCTTTGGCTTCTTTTGCACAGAAAAATTGCATGAGGATAAACACACACAAAAACTAAATTGTGTGCCTAGGGGGATCGCTGCCAAAAAAAGCCACCCTTTACATGGTAACTGGGAAAGGATATTCTTGAAGTAGTTGAAAGTATGTATACCCTAGCTTTCCACTAAGGCTCAATCCCAAAGTTCAGTTCTATTGGGATATTGTGACGTGTATGATGTGGCAAAAATGGCTGGTTATTAAACGTTATATCATCGGTGCAGGAGGAAATAACTTAGGCATGGTAATCATTTATAAAATAATCACCCCCAGCAATATTGTATGACCTTCACGCCCTCTCTTACAAATATGTTACTTGGCTAGACAAATTCGAGGGACAAATCCTTCAAACTTACCTAGCCCAGTTCCCATGGAGGCCCTACAAATGGAGTTGGGCACTTGTTCTCTTATTACTCTTTGGCTAGTGCAACGCACTTTATTATACCCGAAACTGCGCACTCGCCAAAGTAACGCAAACAATCTAGTATGGATTTCGGGCATCAGAGATGGAAATAGAATGGTAATAGCTTCATTACTGACCTAAAGGATTTGGCTAAGGCCCTTTTGTCCAACTTGTACATCTCCCTGACCCAGGCATTAGAAGCACTGAATAGTGAGCAGATTTTAAAAAAGAAAAAAAGAAAAATAAAGAAAATAAAACGAGAGAGTGGGACAGAATCCAAAACTAATCCAAAATGCTTTTCTTTAAAGGCGCTCCCTTCTTCGTATTGGACTAAATACTGTGACCAAACCCTGAAAAGATTAATTCTATATTTGCGCCTTAATATATTGCTCACTTGGGAGTATTATGGAGCGTAGAGAGGCATCCCATATGACATGAGACTTTGTAGGCTCTGCCACTAAGAGGTTGAAACTGATTACCATATACTAACAAAGTGTTCTAGACTAGCACTGAAGTATGTTAAGGGCTATAGGTATTTTGTCGCAAACTTTGAGTGTATTGAGTCAAACCAATTTTGGAACACCATTTACAGAGCAGAATCAACGGTTATTACTGCAGCGGCGCATTCTATAGTGAAGATAGCACAAACTGTTTTAGAACTAGGAAGTTAAAGACCAACTTCTTAAATGTGAAGCAAAGATTTAAACTTCATTTGATGTCAAATGTTATGTGTGTTTCTAAAAGATATTTATTATACATGTACTGCTTAAGATTTGAAATTTAACCAAACTCACTTTAAATAAAGGAAAAAAATCCTAGCGTATTGTAAGAAGTATTTTCAGGAACAATGCAGAAAGGTGCATAAGCAGCAAACTGTCCAAAGGAAATAAAAGAAAAAGGAATAAAAACCTAGTAGAGCAGTGGGCTGCAGAGGTAGCAATTGAAGCATGAAGACCTGAGGCACAGCAAGGAGCCATCAATAAAAAGCAGAAGGATAATTCAATTGTGGACAGTGTGGGATATATTGACCCACTCAACGGCATTGTCCCACATCACTAAGCTGCATTTGCACAAGAAACAGCAACCTGGCTGCGCTGGCTCCTATGTGCACCAGGACCTCAAAACTGCATTTTGGCAGTAACAAAAAAATGGCTGCACAATCCCACCTAGCACACTTCAGCCAAAATGGAACAAGGGGACACTAAAAAAATATGCGAGTGTGTTCTGAAACATATATGGAATCAAGTGAACAGACAGCACTGCTTTGCTGCAAAAGCCAAAATTCCCTTCAAAATGAAACATTTTCACCCTTTCAAAATGCTGTTTTTACGCTAATTTCATCGTTTCATTCTGAAACCACTGAGTAAGAAGGCCCTGTCATGCCCAGGATATTTCACTGTGCTTCACCAAAACCAGGCATAATTCCTGAGTAACAGGACCAGTCAAACCAGCTCTGAAAGAAATCAATAAGCAACTTTACTTTCACTTGCATGGGAACACACGTTTATTTATTTCCAAATATATCCAGGCTCAGCAGTTCAACGAGACTAACTCTCTGAGCCAGGTCAAGTGTAAATGTATCTATACTTTACATAAAACTCCTGCATTCAAGAAAATGACTACAACTGCAAAGATAGTGTGGGCAATCTGAGGCAGCTACCAAACCGAATTTAAATAAAGAAATACTAGCAGTTTTAACACATGTGGAAAAATGGGCTTTGCTGACTGAAGAAAAAATTGGCCTGTTTAAAAATAAATTGTTGAATAAAAGCCTGATTACTTAGCAATGTAAAGGGATTATGTTAGTGGTGATAATACACACATAGGCTATCTTATTTCACAGGTTGTTTTAATTCAGGACCCAAAATAGGAAATTAAAGAGTTTAAAATCACATGCGCTGGATTTGCAGGCTCTCAGAAAAACCAGTCATCCCAGTTGCCAGCCAGGAAACTTCCCCAAGGAAGGGAGACACACCATAAATCCAGGACACAAGTGAAAATTGCCAGCTTGAAAAACTTTGTATGGGCTAGGACAAAGAAAGTTCACACGCTCGTCAGACATTCGTCTGTGCTCCAGGTTGGAACAATGGAAGTCCTGGGACACTAACCTGTCAAGTGTAAGGGGCAATAAAATCTTCAATTAAGATGGGAAACCCCCCCTTGCCTTAAAGGAAATGACAGTTGCTTGCAGTTGGAGGAAGAAAAAAAGGGATCTAGTAACAATGGACTGCCTTTTGGTTACAAAGACTATTTTGTAAAGAAATGTTAAAGACTATCTCGGCAGCAAGAATTAGTAAAAATATAAAATGTTTGCAGTTTCAAATCTAATTTTATGGGTTGTCTTTTAAAACTTGGTAAAACTCATTGCCGCATGGGGAACAGAAGTTACAAAATATGACAGATTCCAAGGAAAGTATTAGTGTTGCAAACATAATATTTTGTACATACATCCCTGTGGATAATTCACATTGGAGTATAAAATTGTGGAATTTTAGGCCGAATCTTTCATGTTTAAAATTACTGAAATGTATCAGAAAGGCGAAACAAGGTCGCACAGACATGAGGATTGGACTGATATGTGATGCACATAATATGTAACCTGTGAGTATAATTTGCCAAGCGATTGCAATTGAAAAAATGTATGTTTTTGGTCAATTCGGATTTTCAGTAAAGTAAACGTGGGAGTTTCTGGACATTGTAAAACTCACCTCATAAACCTGACCCCATTCCCTTAGAAATCCAACCAACTGAGAGCGAGGCGGAGACTAGCACCTTTGTCCAATCCCTTTGTTAGGGGTGTGTTTAGTTAAGCCTGCCCCAGTCATAAACTTGGATGATGTTACGACAAGACTAAGAAAGACAGACAGACAGACAGACAGACAGACAGACAGACAGACAGACAGACAGACAGACAGACAGACAGACAGACAGACAGACACACACAGACTCCAGATCCCAACTACAAGGCCAAGCATTGCTGATCCTGCTTCAGCAAGGCCTCAAATTCTGAAAACCACAAAAATTCCCAAATAACCAAAGGGAAAAACTGGGGTACATTTGGCATCCTGATCCAGATTGGCTTGCTGGCACTCACTGCATGCTACTGCCATCCTGCTACCCTGATGACTTATCTTATCCAGTGACAAGAATTACCAGTCCAGAAGTGCTACCCGGTAATCAGTCCATGCCCAGCTGATCCTGTCCCGCTGATTTTATCTGGCTGTCCTTTGTTAGACCAGACCTATGTGGTGACCAGAATGCTGACTGTCCAAAATCCAAAAACTAAAAAAGTGGACTGCGAGTATCAATAGGAACCATAGAAAACCATAGTATACCTTGCCTTGCCTTTAGTTCCCCTCTCCAAGTCATCCTACCCTTATCTTGATAAACTTGTAATATTGTCAAAAAAATAATTCTTATAACCCTGCCATTGATTTCTAGTGCTAGCGCCAGCTCGTTTAGTAATTTTGTCTTGTAAAATCCTAACCTATTAATCCTATTTCGAGTGATTGGACTGGTTCCGCCAGGGCGGGCACTGGAAAACTAAGGTTGAATTCGCGAATCAACCCTGGAGCTTACTGTTTCCCTCTTTGGTATCCTAGCCTGAATGCTCTAGTGTAGAGTAAAACTGATTTCCTTTCTCACCGCTCCATTGTACTCAAAACGCACCTTTCTAGATCTTGCATAACTCACTCAATTTACCAGCTAGAGACTTATTTCACTTCCGCATTGCGATTTACCATATTTCACCCGTTTTTATTAAAAACCGTTTTGGTAAATTCAGACGGGAATTGCGAAGTTTGCTAATTTTCCAACATGGCATTTGCTGCAAACATGTTTTAAAACCTGCCACTCATTTTCAAACTGTATGCTCTTGGTTATACATTACTTGTGATTGTTTGTACTTATACATGGTTTCTGTAGTAAGGAATAATATTTGTTTCAAGGTTTTTACACACAAACATTCATTTATTCATCCATTTCCGAGTGCCATTTTTAATCAGTTTTTCTCTCTTGTTTGGGAGGGAAGGTCCGATTTCAATTCTGTTTTCCATTTGTCTTGCCTGATCACCTGCTGCTTCTGTTTATCCACTCAGAATTGATCATTTGTGGGTTTAGGGAACATTGCAGGGGGACTTTCTAACTCTATTGCTATCTTGCCTAAATTCAAAAAGTGCTCCTATTCCCTGGTGTTTTGTAGATGTATCAATAGAAGATTAACTAAGTGCATTGTTTACATTCCTATAGTTCTTATCACCCCATTGTTGATTGCTGCCCCATATTAAAAATGGTAGGATTCTTTTGAATTAAAAAAAAATTAAATATTATATTTTATCAACCAGCCTGGTTCATGGTTCATTGTGACCCAGGGTATTTGAAAAGGGGGTGTGATGAGTGGTGTACCATCTCAAAATTGAATCTGGCATAAAAACAAGCATTTCAATTGTGCGCTGCATACTAGGCCGAGACTAAGCTGTGTGTCGCCTGATTGAAATCCTTAACAGCTTCTTCTGTACACTGGGAATAGGAAATAATACCTTCGCTCACCAATATGAAGTGATTCAACATGCCAAGGTTGCACGGATACCAGTGGGTCACTGCCCTAAAATACTGTGTTGTGCCAGTTGCCCCATCAAAGACAGTGATATGGGATGGCAACTAACAGTACTCAATAGAGAACTGCGCAACAAGAGATGCCATTAAATAGCAGGGTTCGAAATTGGGGGGACTGGGAGCTATTTAGCTCCTGCTTCTAGCATAGTAGAGCCGGGTTAACTTGAAACCAACAGCGACCAGGAACTACTTTTGGCTCCTGGGGCCAACTGGTGCCTTCTAAACATGCAAAATTAACTTTGAGTATTTGAGAATGTTAATAAAATAATTGGAACACATCTAACACACATGTAAACACAATGGTTCATAGAAAATTGCCTGCTTACTGGGTGATGTTAAACACCCAGGAGCTAGTTTTAGCTCCTGCTCATTGAATCATACTTTCGAACCCTGAAATAGGAAGGACCAGGGATGGGTCTCAATGGATTTTGGACAGATTCAAGGTCCCACTGAAATACAATGTCTCACTTGTGCATTCATACTATTAAATGGAAAACAGACCTTGGATGTGGGATGAATCTACCATGAAACGCTATATAAAAAATGGTTTTATTATTAGCCAAATAATGTGGTGAACAAGCAAGCCTGCCACAGTCTTCTGGAGGTACACTGTAGTGTGTTCAGCAAATCCTGAGACGCTGCTCAATGAAGGCTTTCAGTAACTGTAGAGCCCTATCTGTCCAAACTGTTTGTGCCACACGTAACAGGTCTCACTCCCGCAGACATATTAAAATTGGTACGGCAGGAAGGAAACTGGTCCGGCATAGGTAACTTGGCTGCAGCCCCTATGAAGCCCCAGTCTCCAGTCACATCACTGGACTGTGAGCAGATTGCACCTGGGACCCAGAGTTGCGCAAATGCCACCCCTCTGTCTACAAATATTAATGGAGTCTGGGGCTCCAGAAGGCCTGCACCCGGTTACCTATATGCCTGACTCTGGAGTTCCACTCTGTTGATAGTTCACTCCCCCCCCCCACCACATTGAGGGCAAATACTGAATAATGAGGGAGAGTTTTATCCCGGCTGGCTCTGGGAACCGGAATTCCTTGCTGCAACATCCTGGTACATACCAGTAGGATTTAACCTTGCACACCTGAATCAAGTCTGCCCCCCTGGAGATTGCTGCGGTATGAAAGTGTGCGCTAGGAGAACATCACTGGACTGAGGTGAATGCAGCATATACACACACACATTATAGGGCGGCGGTCGCTGCCCTATAGTTAATGCGAGTCGGGGACACATGGGAACCCCTCAAAATTCTACCGTTAATAACTTTTGATTAGAGTAACGAATTCAGGTTTTGCCTGAAATGTCCAAAGTGATTAAAGACCCGTGGCTCCCCCAAACTGCAGAAATTCATAAAGATTTGTGAAAAAAAAGAGGAAAAAGAAAAGTTGTGTTAAATATATATATCTTTTTTTAAAGTGCGCCCTACTTCCCATTCATTTTCCCATAGACAAACAAGGTCAATTTTTGCCTAATTGCACAGTCCAAACCACCGGACGAATTTGCACCAGGTGCCAAACAAGTTGGGCACGAAGCATTGACGCGTTATCCATGTGTGGTTTGGGGTTATTCCGTGCAGTAGTTAAATATTTGATGCGAGAAGGGGGTGCCCCCTTCCCAAAAATAGAAAGTGATAGTTAGGAGATTTACCCAAAACCAGCTTCATAGAAATGAAACGACCGCCATAGGGTTTTTCTCTCGATGCGAGCGATATTCCCAGCTATAGCCGGGTATATGGGAAAATGAAACGCAGGAAAAAAAGCTATTTGCATATCAAAAAACAAGCACATTTATTCATAAAGCGCACAACAGCCCTTGGGCATGGCAGAGCCATTACAGATGTTTGACAATTTGCTTGGTTACAGAGGAGTACAATATAGTGACAGAAGACCGTGTTATGGAAACATTAAATATGTTACACAGACACATTATTAGGACTTTGCGGAAGGCGATGGGAGGGTTCGGCCCTTAGTATGTGTAGTGAGGAGTTCCATTGCTTGGAGGCAATGAAAGGGAAGCTGAAGATACCTGCTTTGGTGCATTTGATTTTGGGAACTCAAGTCTGTTGGAGTTCTGGTGTTCTGGTAGGTCTTGAAGAGTCTGCCTTGATTTAGTGTGAAAGATAGGAGGGGAGGGGCTGTGTGGTTGAGGCACTTGTGGGTGATTGCAAGGGTTTTGAATAGGATCCGCTCTTTGATGGGGAGCCAGTGGGCTCCCCGTCTTGCTGTGGAAATGTGTTCTCTCCTAGGTATGCCAAGGTCTGCTGGGAGGGCTTTCTGGATTATTTGAAGTATCAGTAGGTTTTTTACAGAGGGACCGACGAAGAGGGTGTTACAGTAATCTTGTCTAGATTAAATTAGCGCTCTGACAATGGAGCAGCAGTTCTCAGTGGATAGAAATGGTTTAGCTGCGTTGAGTAGATTGGTGGCGTAAGCTGCAGAGGATGAGATGGCGCTGACTTGTGACAGAGAGAGTAACGTCTAGGTAGACTCGGAGTTTTTGCTGATGCTGGGATCTGTATGTTGCCAATGGTAAAGTTTTTTATTGGCTGTTGAGTTTATTCAGGGTTTCCTGTGACACTACCAAAAGGATCCCAGTTTTGTCTCCATTGAGGCAGAGCCAGTTAGTTGCCATCCAAGCGTGAATGATTGCATAGACTGTTCAGAGCCTTGGCATCTGTTTCATAGTTTTCCGAGCGGGGGAGGAGAATTTGAGTGTCATCGGCATAGTTGATGTAGGCTATGCCGATGGAGTGCAGGATGTCAAAAGAGGGGTCTGGTGAAAATGTTATAAAGAGTGGGGGAGATGCAGGAGCCCTGTGGGACTCTGCAGTGGATAGTGGCAGGGCCGCATGGCCCTGATCTGAGGCTACTGTAATGGCTCTTATTTCAAGGAAGGAGGTGATCCATGCTATGGCATTGGCTGAGAAATGAGCTGACGTGATGGCAGTTATGATTTGATTTCGTAGGTCGAAAGCGGCCGATAAGTCGAGGAGGAGTAGCAGCGCTGGTTTGCCTGTGTACTTATCTCATCCAGCTGTTTTGCTTTAGGTCCAGCAGAACGGATTCGGTACCACGACCAGGCCGAAACCCGGATTGTTGTAGGCCGAGGATGTGATGGGCCTTGAGGAAGTGTTGGACTTGTAGGTAGGCTGCCTTATCCAAGATTTTTAGAAGGAAGGGGAATGTTATGGGTCAGTAGTTGTTGGGAAGTTTGGGGTTGAGTGAAGTTTTTTTAATAACTGGCAAACCCATGCATCCTTGAGGCATGAGGAGACCGATGCTGAGGTGAAGGAGGAGTTTATAAAAGGCGGTGAGGAATGGCGCCAGTGTGGCGGCACAGTCTTTAATGATAGTGGCAGGTCAGACATCGCCTTTACAGATTTATGGTTTCAGGTTTCTTAGGATGGAAAGGACTTCTAGTTCGGTGACATTCTTAAAAGAGGAGTCCTGGGTGGAGAGGTTAGCTGAGGCTACGGATGGGGCAGCATGTTGCGGTTTGATTTGGGCCTTCTGTATGTTTCTGATTTTATTGTGAAGCAAGTCTAATTTGTCTAACGTGGCATTTTGGATATTTGAACACCATGCGTCATCCTTGAGGATGGGTTGTTGTTCGGGGCTTCAAGTTCCCTGAATATGGCGAATATCTCCTAAGGTCCTGATATCGCATTGGCAATCCTGGTGCTGAAGGAGGCGGCTTTGGCTAGGATGATTGCTTTTTTGTATTCCGCAGAGATATTATTAAATTCGGATTTTGCAGACACTGAAAGATTCGATTGCCTAGTTGAGAGGGTACTGGTTTCTTGGAACATAGTTCCAGTAACTCTGGGGTGAACCAGGAGTTGTTGGTCTCACTGGTTTCTCTTTGAGCCCCTAGCGGTGCTATGGCGTCAATTGCTTGTTTGAGTACAGAGGTGTAGGTGTCTGCAAGAACAATGGGGTCGTTGGAAAATGGATGTCTGAATGCAGGTGTTCCTAGATATGGTGTTAGGCTCTCTTTGGTTATCTAGCGGGTGCTCCGAGCTAGGGCGGCGGTAGGGGGTTGGGGAGGGGTTCCTGCTTGGACTGAGGGGAGATGGAGAAGCTAATGACATGGTGATCTGTCCAGGGACTGGGGGAGCTGCAGGTGATGACAGGTGGGCAGTTGTGGTCCGCAATCCAGTTCAGGATGCAACCTATCCATGAATAGGCAAGTCAATGCAATTGCCTCTTCAGTTGCGTACCATGCTAAACTCACTAACGCAGTTAGACCATTTCTATCCAAAGAGAACTGCACCAACATAGCCAGAGCCATCAATGTACTTTTCCTAGGGACATGCACAAAAAATCTGGAAAAACTTCGGTTATCCAGAACAATGCGCTCTGCGCAGCCCAAGGCATCCCCAAAAGGGAGCACATTACGGCTGCCAGAAAATCAGCTCACTGGCTACCAATAAGGGAAAGCATAATATTCAAGGCATTGACACTGACCCACAAGTGCATCCACCTCTCCGCACTCTACCGCCTATCGCAAAGGAACCACCTCTGTATATCCACAAGGCCAACAAGAACACCCTACGCTAACATGCTCTGCGTACCCATGGTAAAGAGCAAGAGCAGGTGGCGCCAGCTTCCCCTACCTCACTCCCACACACTGGAATGCCCTGCCCCCTCCCATTCAGGGGGGGAGGTATCCCTCATGGCTTTCAGAAAATACATGAAAACTGCTCTCTTCGCCCGATACACACCATAATCACCAGCTCAGCCGGACAAGCTTAAATGTACTTCTAAATCAATTGTGTACTTTAATGTATCAATGTACAAACCTATGTATGTTGTTTGGCTCCAGTCGTCGGTTGGAAAAACTGGGAGCAGAGTACAGCTCTTTTCAAATTAAAAATGCCACTATCCAAGTGGTTCCCAAGGTAAAGACCCTAGGCATGATGGTCGATTCAGTTGTCTACTCTCACGCCCAAACCAACTTCCTTCAAAAAAATTCAGCTTATTATCTTAGGCTCATGAAAGCAATCAAACCATTGCTTAATGAAGCAAACAGGGCAACGATAGCCAGAGCCATCATTCTCTCACGGCTCGACTATGGGAATGCCCTGTTGTTGGGGGCCGCTTCCAAGGATCTATCCAGTTGTCAGGTGATCCAGAACAACGCGGTCAGAATAGTAAAAAACCTGAAAAGGAAAGACCATGTTACTGAAGAGAGGCTAGCGCTGCACTGGCTCAGGGTAGAGGAGTG
The DNA here is from genome assembly GCF_040938575.1 of Ambystoma mexicanum. Lineage (NCBI taxonomy): Eukaryota > Metazoa > Chordata > Amphibia > Caudata > Ambystomatidae > Ambystoma > Ambystoma mexicanum. The sequence continues at coordinate 877,165,139 of NC_090924.1, read as the reverse complement.
CATTAAGTTCAAAGCCCTCTGCTTGGTTCACAAATGCCTGTATGGCTCAGCGCCTCCCTATTTGAAAACACACTTAAGGCCCTACAACCCCACCAAAAACCTTCGCTCGGGTGGAAAATGTCTTCTGCTCGTGCCCAAGTTTAAGCTAAAAACAGGGCTGGGCAGATCCTTTCTTGTGCTGGCTCCCAAACTGTGGAACAGCGTCCCTGAATCACTTAGGTCCGAAGTCAGTCACCCAGTTTTTAGGAAGAGGCTGAAAACGTACCTCTTTAGATAAGAACCCGTGGGCACAGGTCCTTAATTAGAGATCGCGTCGCCCTTTAGCTAGCTGTACCGTTTGTCCGTCCCATACGTGTTGTCTGTCTTTCGGTCTCGCAGTATCGGTGTTCTAGGTACAAGCGCCCTGATGCCTGCGGGCTATCGGCGCTATATAAAAACTAAATACATACATACATACATACATGTATAAATGCATTTTTCAGCTGTACCTACCCTGTAACTAAGCTCCCCGCAAGTAACAGCACCTCGATGCCCATGGGCTGCTGTGCGCTATACAAATGTAATAAAATAAACCTTTGGAGTGTGTGTGGCGCCAGTGATTGATTGTCTAAAGCCTTGGCAAAGGATTTGGCTTGAAGATCTTCTGGGTCGTTGAACCCTAGGTTCAGGTCCCCCAACAGAATGGACTTAAATGAGAGCTTGATGTCGTCATGCAAGTCCGCCATAGGGCCAAGTGGACGGTAGACTATGTGGATAGAGATAGTGCAGTTGTGGGATGTGATGAGCTTGAGGAATAGGGAGTCATTATTACCTTCGATGGTGATATTGGATTGTCTGAGCGCCTGTGATTCTTTGGCTATGATGGCTACTCCACCACCTTTTCCATGTGGCCGATCTTTATGTTGTTAGATGGTGTACCCTGGAGGAAGGCTAGTGAGATGGATGTGCCGGAGGCTATGTGAAGCCAGGTTTCTGATATTGCTAGCAAGTTCAGGTTGTGAACAGTGGTTGATTTCGAGAGTGTGCTGGGAGGGAACGGGCATTGATGAGGGTGCAATTTAGTGGGACCTGGGGTTTGAGGGAGTACCTGGGGGAGCAGGTGTGGCTGTTGCCGGCACCAGGGGTGGATAGTGGAGTGGTGTCTGGATCCAGGGAGGCAGTGTCACAAGGCAAAATTACTTTAATACAGACAGACAAGGCAGTCTGGTGCAAATAGGCATTTTGAGGGGGAGCAAACAGTAATACATGGCAAAATGACTTTCGATGGTGCAAAGGAAGCAGACAAGGTAGACGCGTGGGGAGAGGCGTTGGGCGTGGATGCCCATGGGTTTCTGATTGAAGTATGGGCATTGGGTTTCGACGTAGCAGGGTGTGTGTTGGGCATGGCAGGAGTGACCGGGTTGCCCGCCTTTTGGCACTTTGGGATTGTAGCGAGGTAGAGTGGTTGCAAAAGTGCAAAGTCAGGCATGGGCGCTGCTGCATTTGCATCAGGTAAGGCGGCAGATTTCATGATAGGGGCGAGTGGGCACTGTGCTACGTGATGTGTGGAGTGAGAGCAGTCCGGGATGGGAAGGGCATAGTGTGACTGATTAGGCGGGCCGGAGAAGGAAAGGAGGGGAGGGGGGGGAGCAGTTGAAAAGGTTAAAGTGGGCGATGGATCTTTGAGCTTTTCTTAATGGCGTCAAGGTTACAATGGGAGTATTGTGCGAATGTGCAGCAGGGATAGAGACTTGGCAGTGGCTGTGCAAGGAAGTGTTAGCGATGTGCTTCACGTGTGCTGTAGCCATATTTGGTGGTTGGGGGAGTTTCGGGTGGCGCGCTATGGAGTGCCTGTCATGTGTAGCATGGTGCTCATGTGGGCTAGCTCGGCGCATGGCGCAGCCTTATGGGCTAGTGGAGGTGCTGAAGGGAGATCGTTTGAGGTCACGGCCAAAGCCGGCGTATGCGGCATGTTTTGCATCGGTGTGTGGCTACTGTCGCAAGGAGCTAGAGTCTGAGTGAAGGGTTATTAGGCCAATAAGGCGATTTCTCGTAGTAGTGTCTCTAAGGCGCGAGAAGTGCAGCAGTGGTTTGGTGTGGGCATGTAGTGCAGCAAGCCTGCGGTGTGCGTATCTCAGTGTGAGGTCAGGATGGGAATAGTTGCAGGTGCAAGGAGATGTTGCGCTGTGTGCCATTGCAGATTCTGCAGGTTTGGCTGGGTGGTGCGCTGTTGTGTGTGGCTTGGGAGACTGCAGGTCGCAGAGTAGGAGGATTTAGCAAGTAGGGCATGTTGTTGTGTTACAGGTGGCTTAGCATGCGACAGTGAGGCTTTGTGCAGGGTGTCAGGAAGGAACCAGGTGGGGAGTGGGATGGTAGGGGACGCAGAGCAGCGGAGGGTAACAGTGCTCTTATGTCCAGTACAAGTGGTGTAGGTGCTGCGCACGGTTTACCAGAAGGCAGGGAGGTTGGTTTGGGGGCATGGGAATGCATCGGCAAGCAGCGAACAGCTGCAGAGAACTTCTGTTGGGTCCTTTTGTCCAGGCATTGCGTTCTGACCGGCTTTTCCTGCCAGCTGGGGGGGGGGTAACTACAAATGTCTGTTTCCTGTGTCCGGCGACCAATCAAGAGGTAGGAGTCTGTTTCAGGGAGCATGCTTGGTGTTCTTCTCGGCCCGGCCGGCCATCATTGCAGGGTATGTTGATGCCACGGATAAGGCTAGAGGTCGGAGGAGGCTATAAGGCATCAAGTGAAATTGTTGGCGTTGGAGTGGGTCTAGGGACGGAGTTTGAAACACAAAGCTTTCCGTAGCCTTGGTTATAGACGCGAATAGCTGACATCTGAAAGCAAACCATCACAGAAACAGCGTGTGTTGTGGGGGGGAAGGGAGAGGGCAGACAAGGTGAGACCATCTGGGGATTGGGGGGAGCTGGCACAGATGAGTGGGGTACTTGGTGAGGTGCTGGGCCACACGAACACATTTCTTTCAGATGTTTTGCATATCCGTGGCTATATCCGAGGCTACAAAGCACTACAGATAACCGCGGGTACGAGTAGTTCTGTTCCCGCAGCTATCTTTTTGGGGTGTCAGTGTTTCATTTCTTTTGAAAGTTATTTGTACAGGTATAGTGACAGGTATATGTGAACCTTTGGAGAAAAGGAAGAAATTAGTTTAACAAAATTAATATTAAAAGGATCAATCTTATATTATTTTTAGATGCACTGTACAATGTATTTTGGGTTGTGTTTTCTTACTTCGGCTATTATGTTGTGTGGCGGTGGAATGTTTGTTTACCTAGTTTACTGTAATGTATTATTCTATGCCTGCTTTATTTTCAGCTACTTTATATACGTACATGAGTAGTGTTGTACTGTATTGATCTTTTAAGTTGTATTGTAGTATAAAACTTGAAGTGAGGCCTGCTTTTTAACACATTTTTGTAACCGCGGTTATGATAAAAGTCAATGAAATATAACCGCGAGTATCATACACCTTATTTTTTGTATTTGTATGTCATAAGTAGTCCTTAAATGGGCTGTTTTGGGGTACACAGTAGTATTTTAGCACATCTGAACTGCTGTTTTGAAGGAACATTGCATTTCCTTCATCAGTTAGGGGTACTCGGGTCTATAGAAATTGGTCATGTAGTACTGTATGTTGTTCGAAATTCATAATTGGTTGTGGTCTCATGAATGCTGAAACTGCTTTATTAACACTTCTTTGGGATTTCTCAATTTTACCATTAAATCTGGTGTTCCATCTCCATTTTTGCCTCAGAGTCAGATTGGAAAATATGAAGTTGGTGTGAGGAAATAGTTCCATTAGTTTTGCCATGTCTTGTTTGATCATTAAAGTAGGGGATACCCTTCGTACATTCCCCAAATCATTGCCTCCACAACTAATTAGTATGATGTCTGGGTGCCCTGTACTTTTCAGAGTGAACCATTTTGGGAAAACTCAGAACCAATGCATTCCCAGCAAACCAAACCATTTCATTGTAAACTCTCTGAAACCTAGGTCCATGTTAACATTTACTTTCTCACGTAAAGACAGTAAACAAAACAGCCAACTGTTTCCGATCAACCACACAGTTTTCAAACCAGCCATGATATCTGCAGTCTTTGTGTTTCCAGGAAAATGATTGCTAGTTTGAATTTCTATAGTTTGTATGAGCAGGGTTTGTATGGTGTGTGTGTTGTGAAGTTTCTAATTTGTTGATGGTGCTGTTGTAATTATTCTCGGCTATCCAGGCGATCTGTTTTGTTGAATAGCCGTGGTAGTGATTGGTTTGTAGGTGAAAGGCAGAATAGTGGTCCCGTGCATTGGCTTATTATGCTGAAATAGGTGGTAACCGGTGCAGTGGTTAATTGCATGTTTTTAATGATGGCTAAGGAGGACTAATTAAAGGGGTGGTGGGAGAAGCAGGGGTATGTAGCATGGCTCAGTTATGTGACTAGCAGTATACTGAATGGTGTGTGCGCCTAGAGATGGCCTACAGTTAATTAGAGGCTTCTATGGTGTGAAAACTGGAGCTGAGTGGAGCAACTAAGTGACAGTGCATTATCTTGGAGCTATGTTCTCTATCACGTTAATTATGAATTGAGGACAAGCCAGAGATTAATGAATAGTTGGTTGGTATATTAAAGTAAAGATTTGTTAGATATTTTGCAACACCTTTATGAACGTGAATGAAGAAATGCTGGTATTTTGTCAGGTTTCCAGCAAACATTTCTTCTATTTAGAAGTTGTTTGGGAATTGTACTGTGAAGTTATGTATATAGTATGCAAGGTATTATGAACGTCTTTTGGTGTTTTAGAGAAAATACTCCATGTAAATGGTTTGAGAAATTATGAAGTAAAGTGAAGAAGGTGAATTTATAGTGGCTAAGTGGATAGGGTTTGTTAATTTGGATGTCAGCTTTTGCGCAGTAATATATAAAATGTATCTGAACCTTTGCGTATAGGTATGAAGTTGCAAATTACATGGTTTATGCATGTTTCTTTGAATATGTGTATGCTTTATTATGAATTGCAAAGTTATGTAAAAAATGGGTACTGAGGTATAGAAGATTAAGTGACTTATTTACGCCTATCAATGTTGTTTAAAAAGTATCTGCATTAAAGGAGAGAGACGTCCTATTGGCTCATTTTGTACATGCAAGTTACCTGAAACGGGATGGGCGTACCCGCGTGACTACTTTGCAACATGTGATTGGATCGTTCGCTGATGCGCATAAAAGATATACAATATATATATATATATATATATCCTAAATAACGTTGTTATAAATGCTTCCGACAAGGGCAGTAATATAGTAATCCAAAACAGAAAAGATTACATAAAAGAAGCAGAAAGGCAATTGTTTTATACCAGTTGCTATGAGAAATGGACTGAGAATCCTACTGAAATCATAAAGAACAGAGTAGAATGTTTTCTGAAAAAATGGACAGACCTGGATATTTTGAATGACTACAAATACTGTTACAATAAATTCCCCATGATTCCCACTATTTTCTACCAAAGGTCCATAAACATCCCACCTGTCCACCTGGCAGACCCATTGTCACCTTAATTGGAGCATCTCTTGAAAACATGTCGAAATATGCTGACCAAACGTTACTGCCTTTAGTCTTCACCTTACCATCATATTTACGGGACACTAAAGACTTTCAGTAGGATGGAAGGAGTCATTTGGGGAAAAAGACTATGTTTGCAACACTGGATGTGGTATCTCTCTATACCTCCATTGAGCATCAGGATGGAAAGAGGGCGTGCAAACATTTTTTTAGACAGTAGATCATTAAATTATCGCACCCATGGTGAAATGATCATGGAAATGATAGATCTATGTCTATGTAATAATGTTTCTTTATTCGATAATGTTTACTACAACCAATTGAGAGGCACAGCAATGGGTACGAGTTTTCCTCCATCATACGCTAATCTTACTATGGGTTGGTGGGAAAAATTCAAATTGATTGTATGGACAGAAGCCAACAGCCAGCACACCAATCAAGTAGTCCTTTGGCTACGGTTCATAGATCTGTTTATCCTCTGGAATGGCAAGGAAAAAGAGTGGCTCGACTTGGTTGAAATTTTGAATACTAACAGCTTTAACTTGAAATTCACTGAGAGACATAGTCAAGAGTCACTCATTTTTCTTGACGTACTAGTTAAGACAGATCAAAAAGAAATCAGTACGGAGCTTCTTCGGAGACCTACCAGTTCTGACATGCCCCTGTCTGCTAGAAGCAATCATCCAACTCCATTAAAATGGAGTATACCGTATGGAGAATTTGTCAGAATTCGGCGTAATTGTAGCAAACTGGAGTGCTTTGAAAAAGAATGTAAGATTACTGACAATAATTTAGCAAATCAAAGATATCCAAAAGCAGTTATTGAAAGAGCTTACTCCAAAGCACGTGAATTAGACCGAACTGCCTTATTATTGACTAATCGAACATCTGAAGAAGAAACAAAAACAAATGAAATAAGGCTAATTCTCACATACGGTACTGATGCCAGTACAATAAGAAAAATACTGCACAAACATTGGCATGTGTTAAAGTCTGATGAAGCTCTACAACCGCATTTTGAGGAACGAGTACATACAACCTTCAGACAATCAACTTCCATCAAAGATTTACTCGTTAGTAGCTTTTTACCCCCTAAAATGGAACATTTTGGCATCTCCTCATGGCTAGGAAACAAGAATACAGGCTTTCATAAGTGTACAAAGTGTAAAGCATGTCAATATGCTTTAAATAAGAATTTTGGACACCTGATATCAGGTCATAATGTAGAAGTGAAATCCATGATCACATGCAATACAGAATTTGTTGTATACGTACTATGTTGTTCATGTGACCTTTGGTACGTGGGAAGTAGCATAGGTAAATTGAAATGACGAATTCTACAACACATGCGAGCCATAAAAAATGTTGATGCTTCCTATACTATGGAAGTCCATTTTAGAGATGTCCACTAAAGTAAGTTGGAACTGTTTAGGTTTTTTGGAATACATCATGTAAAAGAGAATGCACTAGGGGGCAATCAAGAATTAGAGCTTCATCAGATGGAAACGAGGTTTATTTTAGATCTTGCAACCAAAAAGCCCAAAGGACATAACTTAGATGAAGAGTTATATACTTTTTATTCGGAACATGAACGGCTTATAATCTGTGTATTTTAGAAATGTTTTTCATCTCAAAATCAACTTCAAAATGTCTCGAATACTGGGTTTCACGACGGAAGAAATACTCAAAAATAACATCTTAAGAAAGTATTTTTTACCTGTTAAATCTACTATATGTGGATTTTATCGCCAAATACATTTTTCATGCAGAGTTATTAACCAAAATAGAGACTTAACTATTTGTAAATTCTTTTTTCCTTTGGTAGTGAGCTTTGGGCCAAATTATGATAAGGGAAGTATTAAAATCTGTGGCAGCTATATATTTTGTTTGCACAATGCACATTAGCTTCTCTATACATTGATCCAATAAGTTTTAATTGGTTTACAACTATTACCTCATTTTATCTATTTTTATAGGTGTGCTTAGTAGTTTTCCAAATAGAAATATTGTGGCACAATCATTTTGGGAAACAAAAAGAAAAGTGATGGGACTCTGACATTTCGTAATTGAAATAATCATGTATGTATAATAGCACTTTGTAGTCGATTCTCTTCGGCAACGGATTTTTATTTAGAAGTAATTTGCACAAGCACTATGCACTTTACACATTGCCTGAATATGAGTTGTACACAACTTGAAAGACTTAATTAGGTCCAAGCTGAATTATCGATTAGTGTTTACATGAAAAGATTTAAGAAATAATCATATTGCAAACACATCAGAGCCAGTCGCAAAACTGTATGGTTTCATTCAATTTTTCATGTTTAGCCCTTACCTACATGAAACAAAACATGCGAGGAATGAAACTACAAAATGTATGTCTCTTTAATGCACTAAGCACTTTATATAACTTTTATAAAAGCAACTTGGTAGTTTCACTGCTATACTTATATATTCCTGAAAATATAGGGAAATATATGAAAAACTATGTAAATACAAACTGAACACAAGGTGATTTGAATTAATGATGAAATGCACATAAAACCCATTACAAAATGGCCGAATGCGTTTACCAAAGGAAGTTATAGAACCTCATTTGGGTAAAAAGCAAAAAATGGACAAACAAAACCTATGGAACCATAGAGTGTTGCATGTGCATGTATTTAATGGCGTTTTGTAACTGTTGTTCATTTGTACGTGATCAAGCAGCGGGAGCGCTGCGAAACGCATTGTATTGTGGTTTATTTTATGGATGCCAAAATAAAACTGGATATTTGAATAAAAATGCCGTTGTGTGATGGGCTGATTTTATGGAAACTGGAACTGGCGTACGACAGCTATATGGAGAGTGCTGTCCCCCTTTTTGAAGAAGTGGAATTACTTCTTATTGTTGTTGAAATATATACACACATACACATATACACACACACACACGATACATTACTCACCGTAATCATATTTCTGATGCTTGTATCTGCTTAGATTCACATGCTGTGCATAGGCCAACATCTAGTGGAAGCTGGAGTATTACAGTTTGAAACTCGAAAAGGGGTGTCGAACTAGGGCGCGACAGTAATACTATCCCTAGTGTGACATCCACTGTACCCATGATCCCTCACGCGTCCAGGACCCTCAGATTGTATTTTTTCTGACATGAGCTAGCATGAGGAGTAGCGCAAGTACAGATAATCCAAACAGATAGATCGATAAGACTACAAGCATCCATGTGCCTTCTTTCAGAGGGGAGGAAGGGTGGGTCGCATGTGAATCTAAGCAGATACATGCATCAGAAATATGATTACGGTGAGTAATGTATCCCTTCTGAGGCTTGTGGAATCTGCTTAGATCATATGCTGTGCATAGATTAGCGAGCAGTGTTAGAAGAAGGTGGGATGTGAGAAGGGTCATGAGCAAATAAATGTCTTAGAACTGCTCGTCCCACTTGAGAATCTGTCTTGGAATGGGTGTCAATGCAGTAGTGCTGAGTAAAGGTGTGAATAGAGCTCCAAGTAGCTGCTTTGCAAATGGTGTCAAGGGGTACATTTGCGATGAAAGCCAGAGTGGCCCTGATGCCTCTTGTAGAGTGGGCTCTTGCCGTGAAAGTCAGTTTTTTCAGAAAGGGAGTAAGACAGCTGGATACAGTTAACAATCCACTTAGAGATGGCACCTTTAGAGACGCGATCTTCCTCTTTGCCTGTAGCTACGGGACAAACAGTTGGTCTGTTTTCCTTAGCGGTCTGGTTTAGTTTAGTATAGGACCGCCCTATGCACATCTAGGGTGTGTAGTTTCACCTCAGCCGAGCTTTGAGGGTCTTGGAAGAAAACCAGAAGCTCGATGGACTGGTTCACGTGGAATTTAGAAATAAACTTAGGTGAGAACCTAGGGTGTGTACGTAAAACCAGTATATCTTTATGAACCGTAAAGAAAGGATCGTGCACTGACAGAGCCTGAATTTCGCTGACCCTTCTTATAGATGTAATTGCTACTAAGAAGGCCGTCTTATAAGTCAGGTGTTTGAGACTGCTTTTATGCATGGGCTTGAATGGGGGGCCCATGAGTTTAGATAGCACCACATTAAGGTCCCATCCTGGTGGTGGGTTAGAAATTGGAGGGTGAAGTCTCTTTACTCCTTCCATGAAGGCTTTAACCACTGGTACTTTCCACCACGAAACCTTGTTATGGGAGGTGGTGTATACTGACAGAGCTGCCAGGTGTACCTTCAGTGAATTAAAATGCAACCCTGCGTCCAGCAGGTGGAGCATGTATGTGACAATTGCGGAAGGAGTGCAATCAACTGAGTTGATTTGCTTATTCTGGCACCAGATAACAAATCTTTTCCATTTGTCAAAGTAGCAGTGCCTCGCGTTTGGCTTCCTAGATTCTCTTAGAATGTCCATACATCTCTGCAGTAAATTGAGATGTCCAAACTATGACCTCAGGAGCCATGCCGCCAGGTTCATTGAGTTAATAATAATAATAATAATTAGGCTTTTATATAGCGCTACAAACCCTCAGGTATCTGAGCGCTGCTTATTATTACCCACGGTGTGTGGTGCTCATTTATCGACCTCGGAAGGATGAAAGGCTGAGTTTGGCCCTGCCGGGATTCGAACCTGCGTTAACAGGCTCTGCACGGGTGTCAAAGCGAGCGCTCTACTCGCAGTGCCACTTGACTAACCGACCGAGTTGGGTTGAGGATGCACTTTCTGACCTTGGTGCTGGGACAGTAGGTTGTGCCAGCCCGGGAGTTTGATGGGTTCGCACACCGCTAGTCTGCCTAAGTGTGGGAACGACGCTTGTCTCGCCCACATGGGAGCAACTGGGACGAGAGTCATTGATTCTCTGTTCATCTTGTTGACCACCTTCCTGATTAGAGGAGTTGGAGGAAAAGCGTACGCAAACATCCCTGACCAGTTCATCCACAGGGCGTTCCCCTGGGAGCCTGGCTGGGGGAACCTGGATGTGAATCCTGGGCACTGTCTGTTTTCGCTTGTGGCGAATAGGTCTATAGCGGGGAAACCCCACTGAGAGAAGATATCCATTATGATTTCTCTGTGTAGACACCATGCGTTCCTCTGGGAGGGGATCTCTGCTCAAGGCCTCCGCCAGAGAATTGAGATCCCCTCAAACATGTTGAGATGACAGGAAGATGTTCCGTCTGAGTGCCCATATCCAAATTTTCTGGGCAAGCTGGGACAGATTTGGCAAACGAGTCCCCCCCCTTGCTTGTTCAGGTAAAACATGGCTGTAGTGCTGTCCGTCCGGATCTGTACTGACAGGTTCAACAGGTAGGGCTCGAACGCTTGGAGCGCTCTGAATACTGCCAGAGGCAGTACTTAAACTGAGGTGTAAGGAATCTTTTGTTCTTCCTCTTCTTTCTGAACACCTCAAAGAACTCTAATGCCATATTATAGGTGTGACTCAAACATGCACTCTTAATGGGAACCTAACAGTTGAATCTCAGGATACTGTAATGTAACAATTGTTTGCTCTTGTATTAAACTGAAGTTTTACAATAAAAAAAATAATTAAAAAAAACTGCCAGAAGCTCTAGCAGTTTGAAATGATTCTTGGCCACCGAGTGAGACCAGAGACCCTGAGCTATGTAGTGGAGATGGTGTGCTCCCCACCCTGACAGGCATGCGTCCGTTGTGACTACCGCCTGCATCTCGGGATTGTAAAAGGGTTTCCCCTTGGACAGATTTTCTCTTGTCCACCAGTGAAGGCTTTGTACAAGTGTTGGCGAAACGACCACTAGATCGTCCCATTGACCACTTGCCCGAGACCACTGTTTCGCCAACCATTCCTGCATGGGACGCATGCGCAGGCGCGCGTGGGGGACCAGGTAAATACATGACGCCATCATGCCCAGCAAACGCATTGCTTTGCGTACCGGTATCTGGAAACCGGCCTGATATTGCGGAATTTGCAGCCGTATATTCCGAATTCTTTCCTCTGATGGAAAGGCCAACCCCTCTTGTGTGTTTAGGACAGCTCCTAGGAACTGTTTGGAGGTGCTTGGCACCAGACTTGACTTTTTCTCGTTTATGGAGAAACCTAATTCGAAGAGGAGGTCGATCGTTCTTTGAATGTTTATTCTGCAAATTACTGGGGTCCCCCCCCGTGATGAGCCAGTCGTCCAGGCAAGGGTACACTGGGATTGCCTCCCTGCCTAGGTGTGCTGCCGCCACCGCCAGTACCTTGGTGAATACCCTTGGAGCCGAGGCTATCCCGAAGGGCAGTACCTTGAACTGGTAGTGCTGACTGTCCACCTTGAAGTGCAAGTATCTTCTGTGCGCTGGGAACATGAAAATATTAAAATAGGCATCTTTCATGTCCAATGTTGCCATGTAATCCCCTTTTTTAGTAGGGGGATTACCTCTTGGAGTAGTAATGCGAAACTTTTGGGGCTTGACATACTTGTTTGCAGGCCGTAAATCCAATACTGGGCGCATTGTCAAAAGTTGTTTTGGCACAAGGAAGTAAGTTGAATAAATAACCTGGTTTACCTGGTGTCCCAGGACGAGTGCTATCGCGTCCTTTGCTAGAAGATTGGTTATCTCTTCGAGGAGGATCTTCTGGTGGTCTAATGAGTGTACTTTTTGTCGTGGAGGGTGGTTTCGGGGCGCTCTAACAGTTCTATGCAGTATCCTGCGGACACCGTGGACAGCACCCATCTGTCTGATGTGATCCCTTTCCAAGTTTGGGTGAAGTTGGAAATGCGTCCCCCTACTGGGGATGCGAGAGAAGGGACCCTGAACGGAACGTCACTGTTTTGGGGGAGGTGTGCCGCCGCCTCTACTGGGGCTGCCTCTACCCTTACCACAACCTCTTTTGTTACCACTGCCATAACCCTGGGTAGACTGCGGGTTGTTTTTCCATGGTGTACCCTGCCCCTGGGCATAGTTGGAGCCTCTCTGGGAATTTTGGCCACGTGGGCGACGAAAATTGCCATTTCCCCCTTTGATTCGGGGGTTTGTTGGTTAATTGGCCCATGGATTTAAGAGTCTCGTACTCATCCTTGGCATTTTTTAGCGCGTCCTCTACCGCCTTGCCAAACAGTAGATCAGGCTCCACCGGTTTGTCTATTAACGATGCTTGGGTCTTGGGTTTGAACCCAGATTGCCTTAACCAAGCATGTCTTTTGATAACAGTGCTCTCTGCTATCAATCTGCCGGTGTTATCCGTGGCATCAAAGGTTGCCTTTTAAGATGCAACCGGACACGGCTCTTCCCTCCGGCGCAACCCTTGCCAACTGGCTTTTTAAGGGTTCTGGGGCGGAGTCGATGGGTGCCACGACTTCTTCCCACTGGTGGCAGTTGTAACTCGCCAGGAGGGTGGTGGCGTTGGCAATCCTTGCCGGGTAGGCGGAAGTGGAGGCTACTTTCCTACCCAAACCATAAATCTTTTTGCTCTCCTTGTCGGGAGGAGCTCCAGACGATGATAGGGGTGTTCCCGCCCTCTTTTGGGTGTTTGTCAATACCAGGGAGTCCGGTTTCAGATGCCCCCTTATGTACAGCGGGTCTGATTGGGCTGCCCTCAATAGTTTTTCGATCCTGTGGTTTACCACCCTGGTGAGGTTAGGATTTACAAGGGAAGGGTCTATTCTCCTTTGTATAGATCTGAGGATAGGGATGGCCTGGGCAACAGGTCTCCTTTCTCCCACTAATCCTTCGGCAAAGTTCCTCTCTTCCTGTGCTCCCTGGGTGTCAATGTGGAAGTGTTCTGCCGCTCTGGACAAAACTTCATTCAACAGAGGTTGGTTGTCGACAGGGGAGTCGGTAACCGGGGGCTCTTTGTCTACTGGGGAGTCTACCCTGTAAGTTTCTGGGTCGTCCTCGTCCTCCTCTTGGTCCTCGTCATCCCCATAGTAGCCCATCCCAGTTTGGTCTCCCAACGTGCCCACATTTGGATCCTCAATAAAAAGTGAATCCTCATTATATTGAGAGTAGGGCTGTATACAGAAAGGGTCTGAAGACCGACCTTGTGTTGGTGTTTTAACCTGGGACTTCTTACTTGGGGGTATCGGGTCCCTAGAGCCGGAGGGTGTAGCCCTGTCAGGGGTATAGGAGAGGAAGTGCTCAGGATTCTTGGCATAGAAGTCTGCCAAGGCTGACATCCTAGACTTAACTCTGTCTATGTCGTCACTAGACCACTCTTTAGAGCTGGGAATAACTCTTTCCTGGGAGAGTTTCCCTGTTTCATCTTGACTGGACCTATGGCCTTGTGCAGTGGTCTTGGGTAAAGTGACAGAAGGCTGAGACTGGTCTGTCTGCTTCTGTGGTGTAGAAGAAGGTTGAGAATTCTTCTTTTGTAGTTTTCCCCTCTCCCCGTGGGTGGAAGAATGTTTCCTCTGTGTTTTCGCCCCTTCAGAGCTTTTCGACGTCTGGCGTCGAGGTTCGGGGGTAGTGTCCCTATCTCTAGAGTGTGGAGGTCAGGACTCGGGAATAGCCACGCGGTCTGCTGACGCCGACTCCTGGAGTGCGGCCTGGGGATAGAGGTCGGCTTTGTCTTTCGACGATCGAACCTCCGTTACCTTAGGGAGCGAGGCACTTTTGGCAACAGTGGATGGCTGCCTGGAGTCATGTGGCAATCTAGATCGAGAACGCCCAGGGAACACCGATTTGGTGGACCGTTCTCTGTGTGCCTCTTTCCGAGAACTCGACGTGCACGTCGAGTCTCGGTGGGACTTCGTGTGTTTGGTGGAAGTGCTGTGGGTAGCGCTCGTGTCGCCGGGGGTTTTCCCCATAGCTGCCCTGCCGGACAACCTTCCGAGGTCGGGGACTTGCGCTTGGCTGTCTCTTGACACCACATTGCCCTCGCCGTCCAGCGTTGCTGCCATCGCTGAAGACGCCCTCCGCTGCCATGGCCTCTTGTTGCCTGGCGTGGTGGGCCCAACGTTTGGTCGAACGGTCCTTAAAGATTTTCGGTTTAAACCGACTACACGCTCTGCAGTTGGCCTCGGGGTGGTCCCTCGGCAAGCAGAGGTTACACGTGGCGTGTCTGTCAACCCAAGGGTACTTGCGGTTGCACTTGGGGCAGAATTGGAAAGGGGTACCCCCCATACGCACCCTGTAGCAGCGGGCTAGTGTGTGTAGGAATATATAAGAAATGCCTATATATAAAATTAGAGTGTAGAGTATGTACCACCCCCCAGTCTCCCTACTTGCAGGGCCGAGGCCAGAGGCCTTCCAAGTCCCGGCCCGAGGCCAGCGGCCTTCCGAGGCCCAATTCCGTCGTGCAGTTCTCGACGGTTGTTTTTCTTCTCTGCCGGCGTCGAAGGTCGGTGACTCAACTTTGGGGTGGAGAAAATGGTGAAATATTTCAATATTTAGCAAAATTATGGCTAAGGCCAGGGAACTCCGCGGGATGCTTCCGACCAGTATGGCGGAAAAAAACAATCTGAGGGTTCTAGACGCATGAGGGATCATGGGTACAGTGGACGTCACACGGGATAGTATTACTGGCACGTCCTGTGTCAACGCCCATTTTCGAACTTCGAAAAACAAACTGTAATACTCCGCAGCTTCCACTAGATGTCGGCCTATGCACAGCATGTGATCTAAGCAGATTCCACAAGCCTCAGAAATATATATATATATATATATATATATATATATAATACTCACCATAATCAGATTTCTGATGCTTTTATCTAATAAGGATTCACATGCTATGCATAGGCCGACATAGTGGAAGCAGAGGAGAATTACAGTTGTTTTTGAAACTCGAAAAGGGACGTCGACAGGGCATGCCAGTAATACTATCCCTAGTGACGTCCACTGTACCCATGGTCCTTCACGCGTCAAGGTGCCTCAGATTGTTTTTTCCGCCATCGTGAGAAGACGCATACCACAGAGTTCAATTTCGGCTACTGCCATTTGCTTATAAGTTTAAAAATAGTTTACTCTTTCTGTCCTTTACCTTCCGTCATCGACCAATTAATCGACGCAGTGGAAAAGACAGTGTTGTCGGACGAATTCAAGATTCGACTGACCCTTTCGACCTTGGAAGGCCCATCGGGCCTATGCCCTTATAGTAGGGAGAGTGGGGGGCAGTCATTGTACAAAGCATTTTCCCACCCATTCCCTTTCGAGACAGGGGTATCCACTCTTGCATTTATTGTTTGCGTTGTCAATGGAGACATTGGCTGAGAGGCTCACAAATACCCCTCATGTGGAAGGGATTTGGGTGGGGGGTTTAAGCTAGGGTTGTACACGGATAACGTTCTCTTACATGCCATGAATCTGCATACTTCTACCCTGCAGTATTGCAGATATGTCAATATGGAGAGTTTTATAGGTTTAAAATTAAAGTGTCCAAGTCTATTCTGTTCCCATTCGATAATGTCAGAGCTAGGGATTTAGGGATACTTGACCAGCTAGAGATGGAGGTGAGGCTAGAGATGTTGCGTTATCTCGGGGGTGTCATCACCTTAGGCTGTGTGATCTATGTGAAGCCAATTACTCATCTGTTCTTGGCACATTGTATGGTGTTATGTAAAAATGGGAGAAGCTTATGATAACGGGGGACGCCTTAAAGCATTAAAAATGAACTTCCTCCCTAGGATCTTGCATCTTTTCCTGATGCTTCCTATATTGGTACCCAATGTACTATTCAGAGAGGCTAAGGGGCGTATGTTTCATTTTTTGTGGCATGGGCGGAAGCCTTGTGTGCCTTACAACACTCTGGTACAGCCCAAGGAGAGGGATTGTGGGGGATGGGGGGTTCCGGACCTTGTGGCGTATTACAAGGCGTTCCAGCAGAGGCTCTTGGTTCCTCATTTGCAGGAGGATAATGGTAGGCAGTGGGTGCTTCAGGAGAATCTTCACCTGAGACAGGCGACGGTGGGGGAATGGTTCTGGGTCCCTAGAGAGAACATTCCAAGTAAAATTCGTGAACATCCTTTCTTAGGGGTTATATGGACTATATGGCAGCCAGAGGTTAGAGATGCGGAGGTGGGGGGGATCACAACATGGCTTTCATCTATGAGCCATCTGTGGGCGCCGGTTGGAGGAGATTCTGGATTTGGGCAGTTTTCAGGCTTGGTTCGAAGGTGGGTTGGTTAGAGTGGGTCAATTGTGGTGCGAGAGGAAACTATTTCGATTCAGGAGCTGGAGGAGGCTTTGCACATAGGGAAACCTTCGATATTCTCCTACCTGCATATCAAAGGAGCTCATACAACATAAAAATGGAAACCACAGATGCAGATGGAGTTTACTCAGACAGAGAATATTTTGAATACACACTTGAAGATGAGGGGCTTGATTTCCATGCTGTATGCTGCGCTGATTGAGGTGTCTGGGTGTGGAACGAGATCTAGGTAGGGAAATTGATGATGGGCTGTGGAGTAAGATGTGCGGTAAAACCTTTAAGACATCAATATCCTGCCAGTATAAGCTCCATGGTATCAAATTACTTCACAGATGGCAGTATGATCCTGTCCGTCTTTCTAGAAGGTTCGCAGGGTGAGCCCATAGTGTTGGCAGGGATGTGGAGAGTGTGCCACGTATTGGCACATGTGGTGGGCCTGTGATAAAGTGCAGGCACATTGGACTGAGGTCTTGGGTTGGATTAAGGAGGTGGAGGGCGTTACTCGTCCCCCGCCCCCATTGGTTTTATTTGGCTTTGAGGAGATGGAAGGAGAATACAGGAGCCTACCCTATATTTTTTTTTTCTTTTTTTATTGTTGGCGGGTAGAGCGTGCCCGCCTAGTCAGTGGAAGAGGGAGCAATTGCTATGTCAGAGTGAATGGTCGACAAAGGCTAGAGACATTTACTTGATGGAACAGAATACAGCAGCCCTTCACGGGGGCAGTGCAGAGGTGGAAATGGGGTGATTGGGGTTCCTCAAATATATGGGGTTGTGATTCATTTTTTCGTATGGTTCAGGCCCATGTTGGCTGCTGGCTGCTAGCGGTGGGTAATGGTCTGCTCCCCCCCCCCCCTTGTTGATCTCCCTGGATTTGAGAGGTATGTTGCCTTATGAAATGGACTGTAGCGTTATGAACACTTTCTTGTGATTATTATATATGCCATGTCTGCTCCACGGAGGGTGCTGTTTGGTCGGTGGCCGTGAAGTGGGGTGGGGGAAGGAGGAATGAAAATGATGTGCGCTGATAAGACTGCTGTTCTGCTGTAGTTTGTTGCTTTTCCTTCGTTATATTTAAAATCAATAAGCTTGAAATAAAAATAAAAAGCTGTGAGAACTTATACTTCACTATATTTTACAGTAACTGCAAATTACCTTGTCTTGTGCTCTATAGAGGAACAAGCTTAGGTAGGCTTATTACAGACATTTATTATAAGCTAACAGACAAAACATACTTTTGTTTGCAATCCGCACACGTGACGGCTATCAAAATGAAGCAATTTCCTTCAGTCTGTTTTTGAGAATTAGCTGAAATTGTTACATTTAATTTTGATCACCAGAAAGTTGATTTACAAAAAAGATTAAATAGGAGACGATATCCAAAGAGAACTGAAAGGCAAGATAAAAAGAGCAACCAACATGAGCTGTGATGTATGTCTTCAGAAGACAGACAAGGCAACATTGGCCACACTGTAATTTCAATACACGCGAGTCTCCAATTTCAATGGAGAATGTGAACATAACGCCCAGTCAGCAATCGTCATGTGCGTCTATGGAGTCTATAGCAACTTCATTGTCCAGTCACTCGTCAGCGCATCTCAACCCAATGTTGCAATCCTTTGCACTTCCCATCCCTCGCCCCAATAAAACCTTCCCCATTGACAACACACTTCAACAACTACTTATGATACAGCCAGCTCTCACAGCGATAAACACTGCTGTGTACAGCCTATGCAAACTGTTTGAGACATTATATTCCAAATTGGCTAATCAAGTACTCCAATTTGAGGAACTAATGAAATGGCTATCTTCTCAGAACTTAGTTAAGGAAGATAACAGAAACCATAGTCAGCTGAAATCCATGGCGCCGAGCAAGTCGGTGGAGTGTGAGGAGGTGTTGGGCACAGCGGAGCCGGCTTCTCAGGTGGCAGAAATTGTTGCGCCTGTGTATTTGCCGCCAAGTCCAATACCTCCAATTCCAGGCATAATTTGTGATTGTGAAATATTGCCAACGGTGCCCCCCTTTCAAGAGTTGCAACCGATACTCTTGCCTCCCAGTGACGTGGAAGCAAATACGGCTCCATCAAACAAAAAGAAAGATGATGTAGCTGCCTGTTCGGGCACGGGGCATGTTCAGCAGCTACAAGTCAAGAATGTGAAATTCACCCAAAAAAAAAATCCCTAGCGCTTATTAAGAAAACAAACATGCCGGGATTAAAAGAGCCCAAAACAGTCAATGCATTTTTTTAAAGCAATGAGGAAATCCTCTACTATACACCCATCGCGGGAAAATGAGGTGTCATCAGAAAATTTGGTGGAACCAGTGAGGAAGGGAATAGGTGATAATTTGAGCCTACAACCAGCAGGTGTAAATGGGCCTACTGAAGAAGCCTTAAAACCCCTTTCTCCGCTTTCTCAGTTGGTTTGCGTCCTGAAACATCTAAAGGAGCACGCTTTTCCAGCTGAATCAGTGGAGGCGACAGTTAAGTCAAGTACAAACACATCCCTAAAAAAGCAGCAACTGACTTGAATCCGCAGGGCGATAACGGCTTGGCATTACCTGTGGGTCAAACCCCGCAGGAATTGCAGAAATCTAAGCCACCAGGGGTTGAACCTGTGTTTCAGCCTCGAATGGTGTTGTTTGCCCCACTACCCAAGACAAGCTCCTTAATGGAGCCAGGAATGTCACAGGGTGCAATCGAAGAAATAAAAAAGAAGGTAGATTAATATATAGCAACTAATCTCGCCAAAGCACTCTCTAACCCACTATTGGCACAATATATCCCTGTGGAAGTATCTCGAGGCAACCTAGAGCCTGGCTCTTGCCAGCAAACAGACATGCTTACGAGACCGGTGGGTAGATCCTGGTCCGAAGAACAGAATGCTTCAAGGCCTTTTAATAAAATTGCACAATCAAAATCGACTCCGCATAAAATTGAGCAGCTGGTTATGCCCCGACATGTCCATCCACAAAGAGAACATTTCTTTACTTTCATTTTAAAATGTAGGGAGGGCTATTATCCAACATATGATCTAAATCGGCAGAGTGTATTGAATATTTTTGGAGAAATTGAGGAGCTGCAGAACATCTCTACATTAGACATTGATCAAATTGAATTAATTTCTGATCATTTATCCTCAGTAGTGAGAGTATGGATCCCCTCAGGGATGGTGTGGCAATCCATTTGGCGCTGTAAAATGCAACTCTTTGAAATGGGTTTCCTTTTAGCAGAAGGCCCAGAGAGCATCCCATCACGAGTGCAAACCCCTAAAACAAAATTAAATATCTTCAGAGGTTCCAAAAGAGAGAGGCGTGAATTAACAAGAGCGGTGTACTTAAAAAAGTAACCACCAATCAAATCTACCTTGCCTAATTTAACATTTGTAAGCTGGAACACTCGGGCCATGCTCATTTATATTCCTCATTTAAAGACACGTCGGAACAGTTTCACATTATAGCATTACAGGAGACTTGGTTAGTCAATACCCCGATTTGGGACAACTACGAGCTTGCAATGATGCAGGCTATCCCGAGTGGTGGTAGGCCGACATCTGGACTACTTGTCGCAGTACACGATAAATCAGGCCTCAAGATTTCACCCTGGGATTCTGTAGGTGCTCATATCCAGCTGGTAAAAATCTCAAATCAAACCATGTCTCTTGCCTTGATTAACATCTACCGTAATGTGGCAGCAATGACCGATGAGGTATTTTATGCTGGCTTAAATAACATCTTTCACAGCATCATGCTAGATAGCTATTACATACACAATCATTGCTGGAGATTTAAACCTGGACTGTTGGAAGGAGGGAAGGCTGAATCAAACCGTGCAGAAGTGGATCAACTTTATGGTGCAGTTTTGGGTGACACACGGCCACACTACACATGGCATAGGGGATCTAGCGCTAGCATTATAGATTACATCTTTATTGATCGTAAATTATTTGAGCAAATTAAAAACTTAACAATCAAAGATCACATAAATAGTGATCATAGTTTGCTGATTCTTGACCTAGAATGGTATACACAAATAAACATAAGGGCACAATATCTTCCCCAACTAACAGTAAATTCTGCACAATCAAGATTAACCCGGAATGCGACATTAGATATGTTCAAGAATGCAATAAACAATTCAAGATCTATGCAACAGTATTCTGAGTTACTAATCCCCTTTGCAAAAAAAAAAAAATCATGATTCCATACAAAAATAGAATTCGTCATGCCCGTGCATATGATTATGAAACCCATCATATTAAGGTTGAGTTCAGGAAAACCAAAAGAACCCTGTTAAAAATCTTCCTCACCTACTCGTTGGCAAGACCTAGCAGCTGCCAAATGCAAATATAAAAACTGGCTGCGAGGACGCAGAGCACATTTATTCCAACATGATAGTGAAGCGATGTTGTATGCAATGGGTAATAAGAACTCATCTGATATGTGGCACCTGTTGAACAGTCACACCTATCATCAACAAGGCGAGGCGCAAATAAATGGAGTACATGAACATGAATGGATTGCACACTTTACTGCTCTATACGCCTATTCAATCTATGCGAAGCTCCAATATGAATCAACATCTACAGTAGCCTGGCAGCTAGAGGCCTCATATGATAACATACATGCTCTGATAAAGAATAGTAGCTCTAGAGCAGAAGGACCCGATGGACTGTCTGTTTAAAATGAATCCACTCGAATGGGCTCTTATCTTGTACTCCATCTTTAAAGACATACTTAGTAAAACACTAATTCCACCATCGTAGAGAACGTCAATTATCTCCATATTTAAAAAGTTAGACCGGGGCGCCCCATAAAACTACAGCCCTATTGCGTTGCTGGACGCACCGGGGAAGATTTTTACTAAATTAGTACTGAATGAATTTAGTGTTTGGACAAAAAATTGCAACCTTTGAGATCCAAACCAAACGGGGTTTGTGGCTGGAATGGGCACTAATATCAATTGACACTAAATGCCATTAAAGCTGAATGCCATGCTCAAAAACAGCAAGTAGTCTTTGCGTTTAGATTTTAACTCTGCATTTGATTCTGTCAGCCGACTAATATTGTTGTCAAAATTAAAGAGAGAGACCTTTGCCCAAGTTCTCTACGACATCATATATTTGCTACATTCAAACACATCCTTTTCGAGTTTGCAACTCCATTGATGGGCTACTATCCAATGACATTAATACATATCGTGGTCTGAAGCAAGGATGCTCATTGACATCCGCGATTTTCAACTACTTCATTCACGATGTCAGTATACCATTGTCTAAAGTAATATCAGACTCTCCTAAATTTAGCTCCCATAAAATACAATCTTTAATGTATGTGGATGATCTTGTCCAGTATCAAAAGGGACTCTAGAGGTTACTAAACCCTTTGTGGAATATATCCAACTAAACAAATTAAAAATTAATATATCAAAGACGCAAATAGTGCAATATTCACCTAAGCGCAATGGCCCTATAGCGCATGTCTGGAATATGAATAGCGCATGTCTGGAATATTAATAGCTCCCCCATCTCTGTGGTTCAGCACTAAAATTATCTAGGAATGCTCTTTGAAGAGAAAGGGAAGGCGCAAGGCCATTTGGACCGCGTGGAAGCGAAACTAGCCACAGCCATCACGCATTATATTGCATAGATACAGAAAATGTTCAATTAAGCCGGTCTGGCATTATTGGAGAATGAAAACTATCCCATCTTTAATGTATGGCCTGGAAACCATCCCTAGTGATTCAATTCCCCAAATGGGAAGCTAAATACTGGAGAGCGGTACTACATCTCCCTCAATGTATCCCTGTAGCTTAGATCAGGTATGCGTTTGGGTTGGTTTTGCTCCAGGCCCATTACAATTGGCGAGTGTGCCTTCTCTTTAGAAAATGTTTACTATCAACTGAACTAAATGTACTATTGAAGGTAGTTTCTCAATATATGTTCACAGTTAAGCATTAATTTGTGGTTAAGCAATGTATACAAAATACTAGCCGAAGCAGAGATAACGGTTGAAACATTATTGGGAAACCCGGACAAAGCCAAACTAAAGGTCTACCAGTTTGACTGGATCAAAACCAGAGAACTAGGTTTGACTTTGAGATAGGGATGTGATCCGATTTCCTCCCAAAAAAATCAGTATCCTACCACAATATTTGTCACGTTGCCCTTCAGATAAGATTAGAAGTGGCATACTTCGCCTACGATTTAATATATGGCCTACACTTGATCTTAAATAAAAAACGGAAATTGTTGACACCTGAAAAAAACATGCCGATTTTGTGAGGTGAAAGAAACACGTGAAACCTGAGCTCATAATTACTGAATGCCATGTGCTGCAGCCAAAAAGAGAAATCTTTTTTGGTAGACACTGCAGATGACTGGGTAACATTACACAGCAAGAATGTTAGTCCACAATATTAGGTTTGAACACCTTGCCGATTCAAATAGCTGCTATTCATTTTTTAACACATTTGGAATTGGAAGAGGGATTTGTTAGAAGATTTAAGATCCCTTTACATTTCATTACTACTTTTAGTTCATATGAGAAGGTCTTATGTGCAATGTTTTCGCGTGTTCATTCTCAAGCATATTGAATGAAATCTACCCTGCAAATGTTATTTTTTATTTTTAGCTTTATTTTTAGTTTAAAGGAGAAGGTCTTATGTGTAATGTTTATTTTCTTTTTTTCCCCTTGTATATTTCAAAGCATATTGGATGTAATCTAATTTGTAAATGTTATTCTGTTTTAATTATTGTGAATATTTATTGAAAACTGTATATGAATGATTTTGTACACATTTGAAAGGTTGATTAAATTCAGCCAATACAAATAAAACATTTTTTTTTTTTAAAAAGACAAGGCAACATTAGAAATTCTAGTCTGTGTGACTACTTACAGTCTAATAAGCAACTATATTAAAGGGTAGATTAAGAACTGGTATATAATTAAACACAGATTAGCACCTGGCTGGGGATGTGGCAATCCTCCTCGGAAGCGGGAGCCCACAACCTTCCCTGCCCTCTCTTCCCACCCAACCCCAATTTCCACACCAAATTGAGCCATGCCCGGGTACATGCAATACTTTCTTCCCTTATCTACTAAACTGTATATGCATTCTCCTAATTAACCACTACTCAAACACCTACATATATACACTCTATGCATACTTCCAACTATAAATCTGCACAGGCACTTAAATCTACACCAACAACATAAAACATTTTACACAGGGGGTGACTGCTGCAGCCAGTCGCACCTTTTCAGTACCTTTAGTGGTGTGGTCCTGGTGGTTGTGGTCTTCTCAGGATAAAATGGGGGACGGCTTCCCCTGTCCGGTCTTGTGGGGTAGCCCTAAAGAAGGTTCACCTGAGCTCACTGCGCAGCCCTGTGCACATACCCAGTCTTTCGGCAGGCTCTGTGTCCGGTTGGGGTTCGCTCCCAACACCACATGGCCAGTTATCTTCTGGCCAGCCCCATGCCCTGGGGGTGTCACCCACCATCACAGCCCACAGCACACTATGCGCTCTGGCGGGCCGCACAGTGTCCTGTTTGGGGGAGGGGGGGCCATGCCATTGCAACAGCTGTGACATTTTAAACCTTCTTGGCCTGCCCTATTCCCTGGGTGGCCCACCTATGATTACTGCTGTCGCCACGGCACTGGTTTCAGCCGTTGGATTGACATAAGAGGTGGGCGGCGTACTGGTTGGGACATTGGCACGCATGACAGAGCCCATATCTTCACCTTTGAAAGTGCTTTGAAACACAGTTTATTTTTTGCCTATACACAATCATCATACCTGGGCCCCTCCGGCGGCCCATGACTTCCATTTACCAGGGCTTCCTCTGCCTCTTCCAGGTTGACCTTCAGGGATTACCGTTCAGGGCACGCTTTGCTCCATTGGGGCTGCACATTCCATGCAGTTTTGGCACCTTCTCACCCCGGTCAATCCTGTCTGGACCCTGGACAGGCCGATGGCCACCATGACCCAGTGGGTGCTTGGGCTTCTTCCGACATGCAGCCCAGGCCCACCGTTAGGACGCTGGATCACCCAAAATAAAAACACAGCCTGCCCGACATTGGTCTCAGGGCCCTGGTGGGGCTGTATCGAGGCAGCGTCCCCCAACAGCTAGTTCCCTTCCATTTTACCGGCGCCGCCAATGGCTTTATTGGAATCCACAAACTTCCCTGCCCAGCCCATTCCTGGTAAGGAGATGTTTTTTTTTCTACTTCAGTTCAGGGGAGTCTTCCCTCTAAAACACAAACACACAACGCAGAAACAAAGTATTTTATTTATCCACCTTGATGTTTGTGTCTTTAGTTCTAGATTACCCTAATAAGACAAGCATGGAACCATGTCTAGCTGGGCCCAATTTCAATTATGGGCTTCCAAGATAACACTGAAGAGAACCTCTTGGTTGGTTGCAACAGATCGACCCAAAGCCAGGAGGTTGAAATTTGGATGGGACTCTTAGGAAACTGAAGTGGAAATGGAATAGATGCTAGATGATGGACTGAATGTGTTTATCTAATGTAATCCTCTGATTATACCTTAATTTGGATGTTAATTAATATTTGTTTTTTTTTAGAGATTTTGTTTCACTGAATAAGTCTGCAAGGATTCTTTAGTCTTTCCATCACCCCTGCAAAGCATAAATAAATGGACTAGGCATCAAACACGCAATTGAGATTATGCAGTTCACGAGAAATATGCAAGTGTGACAGCACAAAGAGATTTGAAGACTGCTTTTATGGAATCAAGCTCACAATTTAACGATTTAGTGGCTGATCGCTATGCCTTTATCCTAAATGTCAGTTGTTTCAATTGAATTCCATGAAAGAGTTTTTGTTTAATGCTTTTGCTTTGATGGTGGAAAGCATGGTGCGATATTTGTCCATACAAAACTAAAGTTATAGTTCAATCGTCTGGGATGTGTTTAGTACTTGCTCATACATTTGAAGAGGCTCTATTAGGGCTAAGTTTTATTTTTTCTCAAATGGTTAGCACAGATATAGCCCTTTCGCACATTGTGAATATGTTCTCAGTGTGGAAATAAATATCTTGAGCGAATAGTTTGTTCTTAATTTGTTGCGATTTCTAAAATTAACAATATGTTTGTGCCAGGTTACCACTAAACGCAAGCTATTGAGAATGATTTAAATGATGGTTTTGTGTACACCATGCAACAATCTAATCTGGCTGCAGTTTCTTTCAAACATTTTATTTTCCGTCTAATTTCCAACAATATGGAGCTCTACTTGCTCTTAGGAGATGCAAAGTCAGTGGTCTAGTAGTTTCATGCTTCATACATAGACCTTATAAATAGCGGTGTTGCCAGACATGGTGTTTGTACCTTAACTAACAGGTACTATTAAATGCGTTTTCCACAAAAGCTTTGGAAGTGTACATTACATTTCCCCATCTGATTTAGATACATTTTTGGGGTTTTTCATATAGTTGGGAAATAGTGGGCGATTGTTATGGTTCTGTAAATGTAATTAAGTGGAGGAGAGACGTTCTGGGGATTCCATTAAAATGTTACATGTGTGCAAGTCAATTGCAAGTGACTTGTTTGGTGTACTTTGTTTTGCTTTTTCCCCAGAGGAAGGTAAAGATTGCACCAGAGGGAGGTTGTGCTCCTCAGACATTGGACTATGAAGCTTGACAAAACATTGTTTTTAATTACCCGTTTAAGACCGATCATTTGTTTGGAAAATTGTTCTTGTAAATCAGTGGTGTTTTGAGTAGAAGCAGCACTAAAATATTATGCAATGTAATTTTTGAATAAAGAAATTGACAAACGTAGTCTTCGTCCACTATTAATCACTCGCGTGCATTTAACTGAAGAAATACACTTTTAAAATGACTGTCCCCATTGGGTAATAACGATTGACAATGAGGCAACAATGGTGTGATCTTTGGAAGCATGTGCAGGTATATTTGTATTAATATTGTGGAGACATGCATTATATTGAAGTAGCAATGTGGCCATAGGTTTCTTTTTGTTGGTTCTTTCAGAATAATTTAAGACTTCAGCTGAATGGGGACACACTCCATGATCTGCAAATAGTTCTTTATGTCCTGATGAAGGCCCTGGTGGAATCAATGTGGGACAGAGCTGTATCCCTGTACCTTTCCTAGGTGGCCATAATAAAGGGTGTTGGCAATGTGTTTTTTTAACGCTGGCATTTGGTAACCTCTGTATGATGCCCAGTTTATAGATACGAGATGAGTACTCGTGTTTTGTGGGAGGATTTTTCAATATTTTACAAATTAGTTTGGAATGCTGTTCCAAGCTCCCAGACTATGAATAATTAAGTACTGTGTGGCCCACACCATTATTTTTTCTTGTTTAATGTTTTTCATCTGAGCTCACTTACAACACCCCACACAACTTGAGGGATTCCTTTTATTGACCTCTATATAGGAAAGCGTTAAGCAGGGTTATTGCACACCTTAACTGTAACCCAACAGGCAAACAGTTTGTTTTTCATTCCAGATAGGTGATGGCTATCAAAATGAAGCAATTTCCCCAAGTCCGTTTTTAGAATTGGATGAAATTGTTCTAGTAAGTTTGATTTTGATCATTACAAAGATGATTTACACACGAGAGGATATCCAAAGAGAACCGTCAGGAAAGCTAAAAAGAGCAACGAACATGAACCATGATTTATTTCTACAGAAGACAGACATGGCAACATGAAGATCTTTGTTCTATGCAAATACTTTAAAGTCCATAAAGAGACTAGCTTTAGAAAGGTATGCTTAAGAACTGGCATATAATTATGCAACTAGACTGTGTAGCCCAGAAACCATTATTTGCTTTGAAATGTTCATTCAAAAACAGACATTGCTACACAGATCCCACTGTTATCAGATTATGGCGTTTACCATCGATTAATGGACTTTTTTTGCCATAGCTACCCTGGCTTGGGGTATTAGGAAAAAAGTCTATTTTGGCAAATTTACCTCCATATTTTATGGACCACAGAACTTACTGCTGTGGTTTTGTTAACTTGAAAAGATATTTTAGAGGGAATTGGGGCCTTCAGCTTCACCGCCCTGGCCTTTTGCTCATTTTGCGATGTAGAAACTGATCAGTCCTTCAGACTGACAATCTAGGTTTCCCTTTTGTCTTTTTACCTTTTTGGTAACTTTGAAAGTGCACAAAGCATCTTACAATGCAGTGTAGTGAGGATACTTTTGCATCACCCTAGTCTTTTACACTTGAGATTTTCTGGTTACGTTTATATGTGCCTAAAGACAAGCTGGTGGCAGCAAACACTTTACAATTTTTTGCATTACTTTTTTCAGTGTGCACATTTATTTTTAGTGCATGTGGATAGTGCCCTTAAACTGCCATACCACACGATTTTACGCTTGTTCTTTGGCCATGTTGCTCTTTGGCCTTCTTCCTGCATTCTCAGGTCAGTAATTCCCTTATATGGTCATGCATTCGACAGGGAAAGCTGCTGCTTTTGCAGGCTACTGCTGGCCTGGTGTGTGGACCCAGGATGTGGGTGGGAAGTCTAGGTGTGGGGCATGAGTGAAACCCACAGTGGTCCCCGATTGGACCACTGCTGGCTGTTTGAATGGTTCAGATCCTTACCATTGGTGGACTTGCCTTCAGCCAGGATTTAGGATAATGAGGACTCCTGTAGCCATTTCTTCAGGTCAACATTGAAGCAAAATATACTGTGTAGTAGAGCAGCAACTTAAGATCCGTGGACGACTCCCAAAGAAGCCCGGCATCACCTTCCTGTGTTTGGCCCAGTGAATGTCCTGCTGGACTGCATTTCTAAGACCCTAAAGTTGAATGTATATATGTTTTATAACTAAGTATTGAGTGAGATTTGTACTTGCTGATTTTATTATTCGTGTATGTTTTGGGCCTATAATAAATATAGTATGTGTGTACTTACCTGTCTAAATTGAATTAGTGTTCTTCACTGTGTGTACTCATTGTGGGCACTGACCCCACTCACTTTCTCCTGAGACTAAAACCTTGACCACTATCCACGCTTACTGTGATTTGGTTTGGCTAACCTGTCAGAGTAACCCTGTTCACTATAACTAGGGTGGCCTCCTAAAATCTGTCCACTAGGCCAGAATCTAGAAATCCACCTGTCTTAACAGCTATCCACCAGTACATATTGGGTTCGCTCTTCTTGATAACACACATACCCAAGTGTCACTGTTACTAAACACATAGAACCATCAAGAGCAGATGTTATGTTATGTTAATTACACTTATATGGCGCCAAAGCCCTTAGGCATCCAGGCGCCGAAAGATTGAGCTGGAATTAATCTATTTAAACAGTATTGTCTTCAACTGTTTACGAAACACAAGGTGGTTCTCGGTCATGCGCATCTGTGTCGGAAGAGCGTTCCAGGCTTGCACGCCTCGGACACAAAAGGCCCGACCTAAGCCACAAGACCTTTTTATCCGGGGCACAACTAACACAGATCCAACTGAGTAGCGTAAACTTCTTGTTGGTTGGTAGACATTGATTTTCTCCTTCAAATATGCGGGAGCATTTCCAAAAATACATTTATGACACATGGTAAGTATTTTAAATTGGATCCGAGCTGCCACTGGAATCCAGTGAAGTTTTCTCCTGGCTGCACTGGTGGGTTCCGAACTTTTAATCTGAAAGATGATTCTGACAGCTGCGTTTTGTATCTTCTGCAGCTGTTGGATGTCAGTTTTATTAGCTCCCCCCAGCAGTGCGTTGCAATAGTCTACGCAAGGCAATATTACTGCTCTCACAAGTTTTATGCGATTTTCTACTGAAATCAACGGGGCTACTTGTCTCAAAACCTTTAGGTGATAGTTTGTATTAGTAGAGATGGCTGTGACATGTGCCTCGCTATCCAAGTTTTCCTCCATATAGGTACCCAAAGTCTTAACTTTCTTTATGGTTTTAATTTTAGCACCTTCTATCATGAAACAATTGTAGTCTTGGCTTAGTTTGGATTGGGCATGCTGGGAGCCGAAAAGCATCAGCTCGGTTTTAGCAGCATTCAAACAGAGCCAATTAGTTGCCATCCATTGCTTTATGACTTTGTATGCGTCGGCTACCTTTTGCTGGTCAGCCTCATAATTCCCAGTTATGTTAAATACTAATTGAAAGTCATTTGCATAGTTACAGAAAAATATTCCTAAGGATTCCAGCTCCATACATAAGGGAAGAATGTAAATATTGAACAACAGGGGACAGAGACATGCTCCCTGGGGGACTCCACATGTAATGACCTGTGGCTCAGAAGCAGTCACCCCAGCGGACACGAGATTGACGACCCTCCAAAAAAGATCTAAGCCAGGAAATGGCATTTTTAGAGAGTCCACCGACCGACGCCCTTCTGTTGAGCAGGATCTTATGGTCTAGCAAGTCGAAGGCTACCGATAGATCTAATAACATCAGCAGCCCCGACTTGCTGTGTTCCAATTTATCCAACATATGTGTTTGAAGATCCAATAAAGCTGTCTCCGTTCCATGGAAGCTTCGAAAACCTGATTGCTTCACATGTAATATGCCAGAGTTGAACACATTGGATTGTAGCTGGATGGTCGCTGCCTCATCTATAAGTTTAAGGAAAAATAGTGTATTTGTCATTGGTCTTAAATTAGTTGCGTCTGATGGATCCAAACCTGTTTTTTTTTATCAAAGGAGTGACAGCCACATTTTTAATAGAGTGAGGGATAGAACCTGTACGGAAAGAGGACTTTATAAACCTGCAAAGAAAAGGAGAGAACAGTTCTTCATGTTCCAGTATATATTTTGATGGAAAAATTTCACCTGGGCAATTTGTGGGATGCATATCTTTCAATAGCAACAATGTTTCAGCTAGATTTGGTTCTGCAAAATTAAAATGACCTAAGGTACTAATAGGGATACCTAATTTAGATATTTTTGGTGCTAACAAGGGATTGGGCAAAGGAGAAATTAGTAATTCTTGCTCAATTTTCTTTTGTGCCTTCAACAGTTTGTCTGCAAAAGCCTTCTGGACTCTACTATAGTCATCTGTAGTGGGTTTGATCAAGGGATTACAAACAGTAGGTTTTTCCCATAACCTAAAGAGACGAAAGAGCTCTTTAGTTTTATCTCTGGCTTGGTTTATCTGCGTATCATAGAAGGATTTCTTAGCTTCTATAGTCCTCACTCAATAACGCTTTTCAATATGTTTCCAAGCTAGCAGATTATCATCAGTTTTGTTTTTATGCCAAGTATGTTCAGCTTGCCTTTTAGCGATTTTAAGTTCAGCTAATGCGGGCAAAAACCACTTATGACGATTAGGCCGATCTTTAACTGTTGTATCTTTCATAGGTGCATGTTTATCTAGCATTTCTAACATGACATCATTATAAACTTTTATGAGTCTCTCAGGATCGTCCAAGTCATCCGTTGTACTTAAGAGTACCTGTGCTAGTTTTTAAAATATCAAATGTGATATTATTGAAATTCCGTGATTTAACCATATGTGCTTTGGCATTAGCTGGTAATCCAAGACGACATGTCAGGAAAGAATGATCTGACCAGATACATGGAGAAGTAAGGATAGGCCCAAACTGGACGTTTCCCCCTCCGATCCAGTCAAGGATATGTCCTTCATTATGCGTTGGTTCCGTATTATAATAGATAATATTATGGGTAGTCATTTTTTTCCAGTTGGAGTGCTTTCTTATCTGTTTTATCATTTTTCCATAAGTTGAAGTCACCCAGTATGACCAACCCTGAATTCGTGGTCAACTTGGGTGCTATCAGCTTGACTAATTCATCATTGAAGTCACCTACTTCTCCTGGTGGGCGGTAGAATAAAACCAAATTCAAACTATAAGTGGGGTTGGAGGTCAACTTTACGTGGACGATATCACATCCAGTACACTCTATTTTGACCTCATAAAACCCCAACTGCTTTTTACAAAACAAATTATGGCCACTCCACCCACAGTATTATTCACTCTATGCTTCCCTAGGAATACGTAGCCGGGGGGGGGGGCTCGGGGGGTGGTTCTTGCTCTATGGTCGGTCCATGGGCTTCGGTAAGCCATGTCTCCGTAAGGCACATGATACCTGGCTTGTGCTCTTCAATATAATCATGCAATGTTTGGGCAGTGAACGAGTATTAAGCAGGGTAATTGTTAAATCAGTATATACATTAGTGTTTCTCATAGCGTTAACTGTATTACTTCGGTTGTGTTTACTTAAAGAATCATTAAAGATAGGATAGACACTTTCTACTGTACTGGAGGTCCCCCCTTGGACTGAGCTAGGGTATCCCCCATGTTAGATGAAATACTAGAAGGAAGAGCCATACCTACTCCAACAACCGTTTATCAGAGAGTAGACTACCGAGCTGCCCGAACGCACACGGACCCGCACAGACTCGCTGGTCTAGATCGCGCCAGCGCGTTCGCGCCTGTGGGCGAAACAAGTACTGCAGGAGGACTACAAGCCTTCTGGGGGCTGTAGTTCACTCCTGTCTCGTATCTCGTGTGTGCCCAAGTATTGAATCTTCAAGATTTTAAATCTAGTCCACTTCGTTTTGTTTCACTTAGCAAAAGGCAGTACAATAGAAACAAGTCAGGTAAGTTTTAAAAATATATTTTTCCAAAACACGTAATTCGGCACACGAGTTTAAAAATCGAATCTAGATGTTACACATTTTAAAACACACTAAAACAATTATTAAACTAATTCAAATCTCAAGTTTCAAGTTTGCTAAATATGTACCAGCACTAGCGTGGCTACTTGACTATCTCTGCCAGATGTGGCAATGCTGAGCAATGATGCAAGCAAGGCAACATAAGATAAGGTACTATCAAACACTATTCAAAAGGTTGTCTCAGGATGGTGTAAGTAAAATGCGTAGAGGGCTTTGGGGACATCACTAAACCCCAACAAGGAACAACTATGGAAAACATGTCGGAGATGGCCAACACAAAGTAGGAAGTGTGGGGGAAATCAAGTTGTTCCAACCTTGAACATGGTGTTGAAATCAAAAGAATGTAAGAATCTAAACTTATTTTTAATCAGTTCTTGTCCCTTTTGTGACTGCCCAGGCCATCCAAATTTCAAATAGTCCAATGAAATGGCTCTCAGGCTAACCCTAAAGTCTAAAAAACACAAATTCCAGATTGCTGGCCAACAGAAAGATCCACAACCCATCACTATAATGGCTAGCCCTATTCAACAAAACCACCCACAAAAAGGTGTGTCCTTGGTCTCCCCTAAGGAGTACTCACAGTATCACAGGGTTTCTCTGACATTAGTATTCTTCTGGGCTTCTTGGTGCCTTTCCCAACAGGCGCCTCCTCCACCAATCTCAAGGGTTCACGCGCATCTCTTCCACCAGCATTTTACCCCCCCACCAACTCGAAGGATACATCTGACATCGGTTTCACCTGGTTTCGTCCCTCACCAGCCTCATATTTTTCCTGCCATTCCTCTCACCATGCTTCACTATTTTCGCTATTAAGTTCTTGCTTGGATCCCCGTCAATTGACCAGTCTCTAGTGTTATACCCAGTGAAAAGGAAGCAAGGAGGAATCCAAATTTTTAGAATTGATTCTCTGGACATCCAGTTTAGAGGTATCGCAAATCTCTGGATTCTCCTGGTGTTCTTTCCACCAAATATCCCTTTCACAATCGTCGAGGCTCTCCTTGCAACCTCTTCACCATCTTTTCCACCTCTTTCTAACAGATTCACTCCAGTCTCGAAGTCCTGGTATGCACCTCTTAAAGCCTTTCCTTCCAGCGCTCTGCTTCACCAGCTTCAGCAGTTGGTCCACGTTACCCCAAGTGAGGGTTTTGCCCTTCTCTCAGGGATGTAGAGAAAGGTACCTCTACATCCGCTGGGTCAAGAATCCTCCAAGAAAGGCAGCAGAGTGCCTTCCGGGCAGGAAAAGGCTGTTGAACCGTGTACCTCCTACAGGTACACCCAACAAATGACTGCCCGAGGCCTCCAATAACCATAAGTCTGTTGTAGCAAATTTCAGAGCCAGTTAGTCGACCAAAACTTAATTTAGTCAAGAATAATGTGAGTTTTCCAAGTCCTACTGACAATGAAAACATTGTGTCGTTCCTTTGTATGGTTGAATATTACTCAAAGTTTATTCCGGGTCTAGCCAGAAAATCTGATCACATGAGAAGTCTGGTAAAGAGAGGAGTGAGGTTTCAAATGGAGAGAACAGTGTGAACAGGAGTTTCAAAGAATCAAATTAGCTTAGACAAAAGCTCCTACTTTTATGCAATTTTGATCCCAGCAGGAAGAGCGTGGGTACGACGGATGCCAGTAATCATCGGCTAGGGTTATGTTCTCTCCTAAAAGAGTGAAGGAGGAGAGTGTACAATTGCATTTGTGTCCATGGTATTAAAAGATGCAGAAAAAAACTACTGTACTTTTGAAGAGGAATTGTTAGCAATCAAATGGGCAATTACAAAATGTCATCCTTTTTTTTGGGGTGTGAAGTTTTTTGTATGATCAGACCATAAGCCTTTGAAAGAAATTGACCACGAAAGGCTTAGATAAAGTGTTGTCTAGGACACGTAAATGGGTTGCAGGTATGCAAGATTACGATTGGGAGAACGAATATCTACCAGGTGTAAAAAAAAAAACAAGGCAGCGGATTGTCTCTCTAGACTGACTAATGTAATTGAGGATGAAGAGGATCAACATCTAAATGTCAGTCAAGAGGTAGTGTCAGAAAGTGAATGGCAGGAAGCAACGTTGGCGGATGCAGTGCCAATTAATGTCAAGGAACTACTTGAATGTGGAGTGAAGAGTAGCGAGATCAGAAGTGGATGCTGTGAGACCTGTTTTTGATGAAGTTATCATTAAAGATAGGATGGTG
Source organism: Ambystoma mexicanum (assembly GCF_040938575.1). Lineage (NCBI taxonomy): Eukaryota > Metazoa > Chordata > Amphibia > Caudata > Ambystomatidae > Ambystoma > Ambystoma mexicanum. The sequence continues at coordinate 877,130,639 of NC_090924.1, read as the reverse complement.
TTGAGGGGAGATAAATCGTTTACTCCAGTTTGAGTAAGCAAACATTTTTGGAAATGGCACATGAGGGTCATCAGGGAATGACCAAAACAAAGCAATTAATTGGGAGGGAGGGAGGGAGGGAGGGAGGGAGGGAGGGAGGGAGTGAGTGTGTGTGTGTGTGTGTGTGTACACCGCTAAGGGTTTGTTACAAGGGTGGCACCTATGACCTTGATGTCCATTCCGACTGTACCTCTGGAACGAGGTCTGTATATTGTGGGACTGGTTATCGCATTGGGTGTACATTTCTTGGGTGCAGAATGTTTATAGCAGGGCCATCAATAAAATCTTGGTTAACATTTTTTTAGAAGGAAAGGCTACCCTTCTACCGTTGTAACAGATAATGCTGTTCAACTTGTCTCAGAGGGAATGGAGATTCTTGAAGGGGAATGGTACAGAACACAAAACCAGTTAGATATATCATCCAGAGGTTAATGGTATGGTTCAAAGATTTAATAGAGTCATTAAGAACAGCATTAAGTCTGCCAGTTCGGAAGGGGGAGATTGGAGAAAAGCTGCTGAAGACACAGTGGTGGCTTATAGGTTTTACCCCTCATGCTACAACTGGAGTGTCACCTTTTGTAATGTTGAGGGAGAAAACCCGGTCTGTCCGGCTTGGCTAAACAGAGCGTGCTTTAGGGACATTGATATGGATTTAGTAAAGGAGAACATTAGCAAAATGCAAGTGTCCAATAAGATTCATTTTGCTGTTAGGCCAAAAACAAATGTACATCAAAGGGGACTGGATGTGCATTAAGTTTCCACCGAACAGGTTGGAAGGAGAATGAAGTTGGTCTAAGCCGGTACAGGTTATAATAAAGTTACATGGTACTGTGAAAGTAGCAGGTATGCAGTGCAGAATGTCAACAAGGTGTGCAGGTGTGATAACCACTGTAAGAGTCCTGTGGTAGTGCAGGACAGTAAAGAAGGTCATAGTTCCATAACTTGTCTACCACAGACTCGTTTGGGGCCTTTGTATTTGAGAGACTATGTTGAATAAACATTTTGTTATTGTGAATGTAACAGTTCTAAGAATGCATCTTTCTTATTTTATATGATTTGCATGTTAATCTTTTATATCAGTCTTTTTTTATTTGACTAAAGCTATGTAAATGTGTAGATATCTTGATTGTAGGTCATTTATTTAGTGTGCATGTTTAGTAATTAGTTCTGTTCTCTGTTAAGTTTTACTCCTTCTTTCCAATACTGTAAAAAAAAGGGGAGATGTGTAGCATTCTTATGGCACGTGTGAGAATATAGAAGGTGGAATTTAGGAGTAAAGATAGAACATTGAAAGGCAGTTAAAGAAAGTTGAGAGATGATGCCAGTGGGACGTTACATGTATTCATGAATAAAGAAGATTTGTTCACTTATCGGAGTACTAGAGCATTTCAACTGTAGGCCTTCTTGTAAGCCGATTCATGCCAATCTTTCCTTTTGTACTTTTCCAGACTAGCCTGTGCATAGGCAACCAATAATCCCTCTGCGTAAGCAATTAAATTAAGTCTAGGATTGGATAATTGGGATAACTGGGTCTACAGACAGTTCCCTTGTTTAACTGTTTATAAAGCTTTGTAATTGTAAATTTGTAAACCTTATACACAAGTCAAGTGCTTCAAAGCGCTTAAAGGCGGGAAGGGAACAAAGGAATACGTGTGTCATTCTTAGGCCTTGAAGTTTCCGAATGATTTAACAAAAATAAGTATCATACTAAGCCAGAGGCAATACTACTAGAGTAGGTGCAGGACAGGAAGAAAAGATGGGGTGGGGCTGGAGGACGAGCATACAATCAAAAAAACAAAAAAAACATACTATGCCTAACGACTTGTCAGATATTCGTGACAGAGTGGGGAGAGCAGGGAGTGCGGGGGGAGGAGAGGGAAAAGGACATACAGGACAATAAACTACCGTACTCGGCCTGGCAATATTAGATTGAATTGGTGGTTAGTCATCACTAAAGCGCACTTGCACAAGTATTTCAGTCACAACTAAGCTACGGAGGGGAAGACAAGAGGGAGGACAGGACAGAATCTTGCTAGGACTAGTACATTCAAGGATGTGTAAGTGCGGGTTGGGGAGGGCAGGGAGGGCAGGTGTGCCCAGTCCTGCAGAAGCCTGGGTTGAGTGCAGAGTGGTTGCCCCTCTCATGGAACATATTCTGAGTGCAATAGTGCCAAGCAGAGTGCAGAGGCCCAGAGGCAAGTGCAGGACTGGCGGGGGACCCTGGGACCTATGAGGTTCTGGAGTTGCACCAGGTGACCAGTCAGCGAACTGAGCAAACTGGGGACGAGAAAAGAGGAGGGAGGCAGGAGAGAAGAGAAGGGAGGTTAGCAGGGGAGAGAGAACAAGGAAGAGAAGACTAAGGTCTTGAGGAGTTTCCAGAAACTGAAGGCGGTCCGGCTCAAGAGAGGCAGGGAGTCTGTTCTAAAGGGAGGCACCTGCAGAGGATAAGGGTCTACCCCCAAATTTCTTTAAAGGTGCACATGGTTGTCACTGCCATTTTTGAAACTCTGCGTTATCTGCCTGTGGTTCAATGGAATTATGTGTTCGTCAGCTGCCTATGGGCATATACCTAGGCAGATTTCTCAGGTGAGCGAGGTGAACAAACAAGTGATTTCCATGAGCTATGGAAAACCAGAGCTGAATTGTCTGATGCATCTCTACCCTCTTGCTATTCTGCCACATGGTTTAGGACGTTCAAACTGCAGGAATGCTGGCAAAGGTCGTCCCTTGTAGATGTCTCTAGACAGGGTTTCACCCTAGGATTAGGGGTTGATGCTGTATTTCCACCTCTTGTGGCAAACACAGAGGGATTGCAAGCTCAAGGATAACCGGTCCTCCTGGGGCCACATCAGGCCACGGCTGGACCATCCCTGTCCCCTCCATAAAGGATGGCGAGCACATTTGACTCCGCACATGGAGCAGGGAGAAGAAAACACAGGTTAGCGAACAACATAATAGGAAAATGACCACAAACTATATGCATTAAAATACCCTTTTAATATAGCTTTTGCAGAAACGCTATTGCAGTAGGTTGTAAAAATTTAGAATTTTGGGCAGAAGTGTTAATAGGTAGTGTTTTTCAAAGAGGTCACTGAAATATCACTACAGTTCCATTTCCTGATGTAGTTTCCAGATCCTGCTTTTAAGCAAAAGGGATAAACCCATAAAGAGAACGCAGTTATCAGTAAAAGGGGCTGTCGAAAGGAAGAGTCAGCACAAATTGCGCTTGTGCTTAGGTGGCACACCATTTTTTGACATGAGCCCAATGCTCAAATACTAGTGCCAGAACTCTGAAGGATTGTAAAATTTGCTGCCCAAGCAGCGGTGGAGTGGGAAGGTGCAGGGAGATCCTCAGTTAACAGGGACTACGCAAGGGTCCTGGGCAATGTTGCTGGACCCAAAAGAGTTGAAACAGGTACTAGGGAAATTAGTGTAGCTACTCCTGTTGCAGAGGTTGCAGTCTCTGTGGAAAGAGCGAGCAGGTAGAGGCTCAGAGGTTTGAAGAAGGTAGGATGATGCTCTTACAGTACTAGCATTTAGACACTACCCACTCCTAGACCTTTGTAGGAGAGCCTGTTCCTTAGGCACAAGATAAATCTGTTAAGTGGCTGGCTGCAAGTGCCATTTCTGATGAGACCTGGAGTCTTGTAGGGGGTAACTTGGTTGTTCCTTCCATGTCAAGGGATGGAGCACCAGTGTGGTTCTCTCGTTCTGGAGTGAGATATGGAGAAACAGGTTCCAGCAGTACTTCACCATTGGATTCTAGAGTGCAGGATCAGTGCTTTAGTCTTCCTTAACCCAAAAGCAGCTAGAAGGACTCGCCCGAGTCAATTCAAACATTTGGCAGCCACACAATTAGGCGCAATATCCATATTCAAACCTTCATGGGTTTCTTCCCAGTTAAATGTAAAAGGTCTTGTGTAGAGCTCTGCTGCCACTATAGGTGGCCACGCTGTGCATGACATTTTCAGAACAAAAAAGGGAACTGTGGGAGGCAGTTGTGATTAGTGGGAGAGGCAGATGCTAAACCTATGTTGTTGCTAGGTGCAAGTCTAGTACCTGGCTCCTGTGTGCCAATCTGCTTTCTGTGGGTATGGCATCCATAGGGAAGAACCCAAGATCTGATGGACTACAGCGTTTTGGGTCTGGTCAACTGTTGAGGGGAGAGCGGGCTAGAGGAGAGCTTAGTCATCGTTTGGTTAGTGTTGATGACTGTGGCAGCCATCTGTGGGGGTTTGTGCGAGTAGTGTAAGGTCAGTGGCAGAGGGAAGCAAGTCTTAAAGTGCAAAACAACCTGCAAACCTGCACTCCTAGACCAGGCCATTTGCAGACAGGTCCCATTTCTTAAGCACATAATGCCACCCGTCAATCCCCTCTCTCCGTCTCCTATAGATGGATTGTATCCCACAAGGAACAAAAACAAAAAACAAGTATCTGAGTTGGCATATGAGGGGAAGGGGCAGTCTGGAAAAGTCCAGACGTTATCATGAGCTACCAGCTAAAGGTTACTGGAGGCAAGAAATTCTTGTTGACAGGAAGGTTGATTGAGACTTCCACTGTCATCCATTCCACATTCCATAGTATGTTGGTTGGCATGCCAAGTGTTGCCTCAAACCGCACTAATATGTTCTGGTGTTGTGCTCAGTTGCCTGCTGGGACTTTTGCTCATCAATGGCAGAGCCCATCAAGGCAGGGCAAGTAGTCTGTCAGGCGCTCATCAGGAATTGGTTGCAGCAGGATGTGGACTCATGAGTGAATCACAAGACACCCTTTCAGATATCAGGCTTCATTTAGTCATGGCTGCCCTCAACTCCCATCCTGAAATCTCAGGAAGGCCATGCCTATATTTGGCACAATTGTTGTCATATTTCAAAGGTAACCACAGCCTCATTTGGAGTATAACCGGAGCTCTCCACCCATGTGGCCCATTAAACGAGGATCTGAAGGGAATCGGCCTTTGTTCATTGATCACAAAATGGCTGCAGCAGTGTGTAGCTTTCTAAAAACTAAAAAGGAGCTGCCACCAGCCAAGGAAAAGTGCAGGGTAGCTTACTCACGGAAACAGATTACAAGTACCTTTAGAGTATCTGGACCTGGTACACTAAAGGAATGAGACATAAACCAGTGAAGCCCTGGATGGGGACCCAAAGGGAAGAAGGTTGGGGAGCCATGTGGGAAAAGGCAAAAATGATAGAGAACCTGAAGTGCTTCGCTAGTGATCTTCTTTAGAGGTCTTTTCCATTTCTGTAACAGTGGATGTAGAGCCAGATGTGCTAATTTCGGTGGTGCACTGCTGAAGGGGAGGATGTGGTTGTCAGAACAATGCACTTTGAAGTCATAGGTCAGTTTCGTCTGAGAGGATAAGGTTGAGGATTCGGCCTGCTTTGTGAACGGGGGAAAAGAGTAATTAGTGGAGTTGGACACATTTGCATGGGTTTGCACAATTTATGCATTATCGTTATTAGTCTTGGACACAGTAGGTTATATGTATTTTGTTTAGTGACTTGACGGTCGGGGTGTCAACCAGAAATAACAGATTGGAAACACCACAGCAGCCCACGGCAGTCTTCGTATAGGTTGCTAAAATGAGAGCACACAGTTGAGTCAGTTTCTTCTTTATTCATGAGCCACCCCACTGGCATCCTTCAAGTCTGCTCTCTTTCTAAAGATGCACATTCTAATGGAAGATGCATGTTGTTACCTTTCTACCTGAAGTGTTCTACATTCTAGTTCTCTAGGTACCCGATGCTACATAGTACAGAATGTTACAAATCACCCGTCTTTACAAGGTGTTCACACAACAGAAATACACTTGATTCAACATGACATTGAAATGAACAGGGTTAACTATATACATTAACACATCCTATTTACAAAATTGAATCAAGTCAAAGTGAACAGGGAAAACATAACCACAATTGACTCAACATGGTTTGTTTATTCATTTCTAATGCGCACCACACCCAGCGGCATCAGGGTGCAGCATTAAGCAGATGCAAAGCTTGAGTTGCAGGATATGGGCAAGAATAAAACATATATACAGGTTATGAACAGGAAAGAAACAAATACAGCAGACATGTGTCGAAAGATACTTTCAGGGCATATACAGATACATCTAGGTATAGGTAGTACAGCAATGAAACCTCAAGATCCGAGGATTTGAGCAAATGAGTGTAGTTGCGTCTAAAATTTGGGCAAGGTTGATCTTCTCTGAGAAGATGTGGCAGGGGGGTCCAGAGTTTGGCTGCTTCCACAGGAAAGCTACAACCACCAGCCTTAGCGAGCCTAAATCTGGGTATGAGGCAGTTGGCATTGCCAAGTCTCGTGGGTCTAGTGGATGTTTTCCTATGTAGTTTATCCATGAGATAGCTGGGGGCAGCATGGTTTAGTGCTTTGTGGGTGAGGGATGCTGTTTTTAGAAGGATTTTATTTTGGGTCGATAGCCAGTTGTTTTGGCGCCTGGTCATGAGATATGTGATCTTCTGGACACATCAAGTGCAGCTCTTAAGGTGTTGTTTTTGAGGATTTGTATCCTGTGAATAATGGCTTTATTGGTGCCGATGTAGAGGGCATTGCAATAATCTAACCTAGAGAGTATTAGAGCTCTAGCCAGGATCATGCAGTTGTCATTCAACAAGAAAGGTTTGCCAGTCCTGATGAGCTTACAAGTGTAGGCAGTGGCGGAGGCCATTGATTTCACTAGTTTGTCGAAGGAAAGGGTAGAGTCAAGGTAGAAGCCAAGGGTCTGTACTTCCTTAGCCACCTTAATGAGGTTCCTGTCAATGGTGAATGATGAGTACTCCTGGCCTAATTTCTTCAGGTTGGTGTGGGTGCCCAGGATGATAAGCTCGGTCTCGTCATCATTCAGGCATAGACCGTGGGTGGCCATCCATACCTGGATGATGAGATGCACTCTATTCACCAGTGCCAAATCCTTTTCGTAATCCCCAGAAAGTGGGAGGAGAATCTGGGTATCATCTGCGTAATTCGTGTAGTGTTTGCCCAGAAGGTCCAGATCATCGAACAGGGGCTTTATGAATATATTGTATAATGTAGCGGAGACACAAGAGCCCTGGGGGACACCACATGTGATAGGGATAGGGGAGAAGACCCTCACGGTTCTGTTGCTCTAAAATGATTCTATCCATCTAATGGCCTCTGTAGAAAAGTGGGCCGCCGAGTCCAGGTGTCCGCATAAGACCTTGTGGTCCACGAGGTCGAATGCAGACAAGAGGTCGAACAGTAAGAGGAGGGCTGTTTTGCCTTTCTCTTAGCTCATCGACCTGAGTTTTCAAGTCGATGAGGACTGTTTCAGTCCAGTGTAGGGGGCGGAATCCAGATTGTCTTGCTCCCAAGAGTTTATGGGGTTCCAAATATTTCTGGATTTGTTTATAAGCAACTTTATCAAGTATTTTGAGCAGGAAGGGTACCATCGTGATGGGATGGTAATTGGTAGGAATTAGTGGATCTAGGGTTTGCTTCTTTAGCAGTGGGAGCACCCATGATTGCTTCAGGTTAGTGGGAATGATGCCTGATGAGAAAGAGGCATTGATGAGTTTGGAGATAAAAGGGCCAGATGTCTTGCGGCATGTCTTGTGGATGTTTTAGTGAAGTGGAATCTGGCGGGAAGGTCAAATGCGGTTTCACTAGGTGAGAGGTTGAGATTGTTCAGTTGCGATAGTGAGTTAAGCAAGGCTCTTTTTTGGCTATTTTGTTCTGGGGGGCAGTTACTTTGTTGGAGAGTGCCTGTTGAATATCTGAGCACCAAGTTTTATTGTTGATGCAGGTATCAAGTGTAGGGATGGGAGACTCTTAATATGATGTTAAATTCCTTCATGCTGGAATTGGCATTAGAGATCCGTTCATTGTAGGAATTACGTTTAGCCATGCAGATTTCGTTTTTATATTGGGAAGAGATTTAGTTTGGACTTGTTATCTTCTGAGGGGAGTAGTCTCCAGGCAGATTCACATCTCTTTAGGAGTCGTAGGTCCCTTATCTGAGGGGTGAACCACTTGTTGAGGTGAGATTTGGGCCTGCCAAGTCTGAGTTTGAGTGGAGCAATTGTTTCCAGTGCGGTTAGCATAATTTTATTGTACTCATTGTTCAGTGTGCCTGGATCCAGGTTGTCAGCCAGTGAGTTAAGGGTCTGGAGAATGGCGGGGATCACTTTGTCCACTCTAATGTTCTTTTTGTTCCTTGTAGAACAAGGTGGGGCAATTAGTGTGACCAGCGGGAGTAGTCTAATAGTGGGCAGTGTAAAAGACACAAGGAAGTGGTCAGTCCACAATTGCGGGGTGATGGATATGATGTTGGCAGTACAGTTGTAGTCAGCTACCCAATCTAGGGTTCTCCCTTTTTTGTGGGTAAGTTTGTTGATTTTTTTTGGGAAAGGCAAAGTTCTGACAGGATATTATTAGCTATATTTAAGGCATGCTTATCTAAGGTTATTGGATAGTAATGTATAGATGTCCTCCTCAAACATTCCAAGTGGACCAGGAGGTCTGTAGATATTTTGGATATAATAGCAATACCTCTGCCTCGTATTTTATCTCAATCCTGTCTAAATATTGTGTAACCCGACAGCTAGCGAGAGCAATGGTCCTGCCGCATCATGTAGCCACGATTCAGAGATGGCAAGGAAGTCAATGTTGTCTGCCAATATCATGTCAGAAATGTCCGTTGCAGGGGCTACCAGGGACCTAGTCTTTATATGGGCTCCTTTAAGTGGGTGGGCCTCAGTAGTGGCTATAGCATGTATAGGAGTGGTCGGTATTAAGTCAACTGACTTGGGTTTATGCATGGTATTGTAAGGAATAAAGGATTGTGGGGTAAAAGAAAGCAGGTACGGCATAGATAAACTACACTTCCCAGTAGGCATGGGGAAAGTGTAGTTTCTTGGGCCGTTAGGTCACAGCTGCGAGTGATCTGCAATTAGTGCGGGTCTTCATAACGGCCGCTCGCCCATGCTTCAGTGCTGTTGATTAACGACTGGAGAGCACGGGCAGCGGCGACGGCAGCAGGCAGGAGCAAAGCAGAACACTTAGAAGAGGCGTGAAGGAGTCACGCTAGCTATGCCGTGTGTAATCTTGATTCCTGGGCTGCGGCGGTGAAAACTTTCTTACTGCTTACTTCATTGCAGGTCCGGGTCTGTCACGGATGACTCCCCGGGCCATAAAGTTAAGTGATGCTTAGGTTTATTGACTTGCCGGGCTGCAGCGGTGATTTTGGGAAAAAACACTGACTTTCAATGCATTTATGTTTTCGCTGGGCTGTGACGGTGATTTTTGAAATGCCATGTAACTTTCATTTGAGTCCGGGTGATTTATTGAAGAAAGTCCGGATACTAAGTTAAGTACACACTAATGGTGCCTCCATCTTTTGAAGCTAATTAGTTTTGGAGGGTTCTGCCAGAGATATTATGTTCTGGACACAAGAGAGATATTTTTGCTAGAAGGCCTTTTAACCTGGATACTAGGTGCCTTCCAAGTACATTGTTTCATGATTTATGAAGTATCTGTGTGGGTCAATGCACGCACTGTTGACAAGTCTTGATTTCTAATGCAGATGGTTTTTGTATATGCACAAGGTTTTTGTAATGTTACGTGAATACAGGAGTCAGGTCAGGTTGCAGGAGTAATTATTGGAGAGTTCCTTCAATTAATTAGGTGTTCTTTGCTTGTATATGTCTTTGTTTTCCCTTCCTTTCCTTTATTTGTCCATCCCCTTTCCCTAACTCCGTCTTCCCCCCATTGGCTGCCACGTGGCTACCTGTAATTCTATAGTCAGGCGCCCGTGCCAACCACGGTGGGAGGGATCGATCCATTCGGCTTCTGTGGTTCGGGAGAGAAGATTGAAACCCACTCTCCCTTAAGTTCAGAGATTTCGACAGAATCAACAGCCCCCGAATTCGGGAGTACTGAACCACCAAGGCCAAATGGATAACCCTCCTTCTTTAGCAGAAGTGTTAAAGGTACTACAAGATATTCAGGTGGAATTGATACATGTAAGGCAGGAATCTAGCACTTTGAAGAATCAAGTGCAAGGATTAGTAGCACAAGGGACTCCACTGGAGGAAGCAGGGTCGACTTTGGGTAGAACAGGAACCAGAACGCCCACGGTTGTGGTTCAAGCACCCAGCAGTGTGCCTTTGGCATCGCCTGAAAGGTTTTCTGGGGACCCAAAGAAATACATGACGTTTTTGACCCAGTGTAGATTACATTTTCTGTGTAAACCATCGGCCTTTGAGACTACTCAAGCAAGAACTGCTTTTGTGATTTCATACCTAACAGGAGATGCAGCTGCTTGGGCGATGCCTTTGGTACAAAAAGATGATCAATTATTGTATAATTGGGATAATTTTCAGGCTGAATTCGGTAGATTATTTGATCGTAGGGAAGTATCATTGGCGCAAGACAAGGAGTTATTGGCACTAAAACAGGGTACCAGAGATCTAGTTTCGTATGTGACCCACTTTAATAGACTGGTAATTGAAACAGATTGGCCAGAGAATAAACAAACAGTTCTATTCTATCAGGGATTGAAGGAAGAATTAAAAGACGCCATGGCACAGGTAGAGCCTCAACCCAACACATGTACAGCTATGATTGATTTAGCATTAAGGTTGGATCATAGAATGAATGAGCGAAAGGGAGATAGGAAAAAATCAGAGGTAGTACCTTTTGTACGATTAGATAGAGGTAGGGTGAACAGAAACAGTGAAGGGGAACCTATGCAGATTGGAGGGGTTAGGGGACCATTATCGGCCACAGAAAAGGAATAGAGAAAGGCTAATAATTTATGTTTGTATTGTGGTCAAACAGGACACTATATCCGTACTTGTCCAAATACTCCTAAGAAGGTAGGGAGTGGAGATATGAGCAAGGGCGAGTCGGGAAAAGGATTGGGCCGGCCTTAGGGGGAACAAAGGTGTCGGGCTCAGTGGTAGAAAAGTTCCCCACGTGGGTAGCAAATACTTCTCGAAAAGGTAATTCTCATTTGTATATACTGGTAACTTTAATTTTTGCCTGTAATAAACAGATGGTGTCAGCCATGATAGATTCAGGGGCTACTGGAAATGTTATTGACATTGATTTGGCCAAAAGACTAGGGTTGCCTTTGAGGGAAAAGACTCAAGTGGAAGGGGTACAGTCGGTGGATGGGTCACCTTTAATTTCGGGACCCATTTGTCAGCAAACTCAACCCCTAGAAATGAGGTGTCAGTCTGGTCATGTGGAGGATATTGTACTAGATCTCATCGCAGCTCCCCAGTTCGGTCTTATTTTAGGAATTCCTTGGTTAGCTCAGCATAATCCAAGGATTGATTGGGTAGCTAGAGAGATATTTTTTGAGAATACGGAATGTATGGGTCACATTGAAGAAGAAGTGAGCCCTGCATTGTTTTTGGCAGATCAACCACCAGCAGTACAAGTAGTGGGGGCGGTGGGAGTACAGGTTCCAGTGCAATATCAAGAGTATGTGAATGTGTTCGATAAAGGAGGAGCGGAACAACTACCCCCCCATAGACCATACGATTGTGTCATAGAGTTGGAACCTGGGGCTAAATTACCATGTAGTAGAATATATGCATTAACGGAAACTGAAAATCAACATTTGAGAGAGTATTTGGATGATATGTTAAAGAAAGGATTTATTAGACATTCCACATCACCTGTCTCATCCCCATTGTTTTTTGTGCCTAAAAAAGAGGGTACGCTGAGAACATGCATTGATTATCGTGCATTGAATAAGGTGACAGTTAAAAACAGATACCCACTCCCTTTAATTTCTGGACTGTTGGACCAAGTAAAGACAGCAGTGGTTTACACCAAGCTCGATTTACGTGGAGCTTATCATTTGATTCGGGTCAAAGAAGGGGATGAGTGGAAAACTGCATTTCGAACTAAGTTTGGATTGTTTGAATATTTGGTTATGCCTTTTGGTTTGTGTAATGCTCCTGCAGCATTTCAATTTTTTATGCAGGAAGTTTTGAGTGAGTTTTTGGACATTTTTGTTATTGTATATATTGATGACATTCTAATTTACTCAAATTCACAAGAGCAACATGTGAGTCATGTAAGGGCAGTGTTAAAGAAATTACAAGAACATCAGTTATATGTGAAATTGGAAAAATGTGCCTTTCATGTGAAAAGAGTGGAGTTTTTGGGCTTCATATTGACCCCCGGAGGGAATAATTATGGACAAAAAAAAGGTACAGGCAGTTTTGGATTGGCCCAAACCCCAGTGTGTTAAAGATATTCAGTCTTTTTTGGGTTTCGCCAATTTCTACAGACGATTCATTACTAATTTCTCTCAGGTGGTAGCCCCTATAACACGACTATTAAGAAAGGCAACCAGCTTTTGTTGGAATGAGGATGCAGAAAAGGCTTTTCAGGAATTAAAGATGGCATTTACATCAGCTCCAGTGTGGCGACACCCAGACACGGATAAGATGTTTCAAGTAGAAACCAATGCGTCCAATGTGGCAATAGGGGCGGTGTTATCGCAGAAAGATTCAGAAGGAAGTTGGCACCCAGTAGCGTATTATTCACGAAAACTCACTCCATGTGAACAAAATTATTCCATTACAGATAAAGAACTATTAGCTATCAGAGCTGCTTTCCTGGAATGGAGACATTATTTACTGGGAGCTAAACATCAGGTGTTGGTTGTGACAGATCATAAAAATCTACAGTACTTCAAGACTGCCCACACATTGAGTCCAAGACAATTACGGTGGTCTCAATTTTTCAATGAGTTTGATTTTGTGGTGACCTTCCGGCCAGGAAAAAGAAATGGTAAGGCAGATGCTTTATCACGTCAACAAAACCTGGACAACCTGGTATCGGAAACAAAGTCCATAATCCCCGCAGAGAGAGTGGTAGGGGCAGTAATTTCTAAATTGATGACGCAAGTGAAACAGGCAATGAGGAATCAAAGGAATCTGAGTTGGGGAATGAGTAACACTTTGGAAACATTTAAAGAGAATCTTCCTTACTATGATGGAAGATTGTATTTGCCCACTTTGGAACTCCAAAAGAAGGCTTTGCATTGGTGCCATAACTCCCCTTTGGCTGGTCATTCAGGGAGTAAAAAGACACAGACTCTAGTGGAAAAATACTTTTGGTGGCCGAATTTGAGACAACAGGTGATCAAGTATGTGCAGGAATGTGAAACATGTGTACGAAGTAAATCTGATCATACTAAAAAGTCAGGGTTACTTAAACCATTGCCCACTCCCACTAAAATCTGGACACACATATCAATGGACTTTATTACAGACTTACCACCAGATGATCAGTACGACACAATATGGGTGATAGTGGATTACTTGTCTAAACAAGCTCACTTTGTGCCCTGTAAAGGAATTCCAGGAGCAGGGAAATTGGCGGAATTGTTTTTGCAGCATGTGGTTCGCCTGCATGGGCTACCACGTACTATTGTTTCTGATAGAGGACCACAATTCACATCCAAGTTTTGGCACGCTTTCTGTCAGATGTTAGGAATGGAGTGTGCCTTGTCCACTAGTTATCATCCTCAGACGGATGGACAAACTGAAAGAGTTAATCAGACGCTTGAGCAATACCTGCGCTGTTATTTACATGATGGTATGGAGTCGTGGGTTCGAGCATTATGGTTGGCTGAATTCACATATAACAATGCTGAACATGCCTCCTTGGGAATGTCTCCCAATGAGTGCTTGTATGGGCAGGTACAGGAAATGTTGCCAGAACAGTTACCAGAGGTTGAAAACCTTCCAGTACTTCAAGACAGAAGGCAATTACTTCTAAACATCAGACAGAAGGCACAGGATAATCTTGAATATGCAAAACATCAATATAAAATGTATGCAGATAAAAAGAGAAGGGAGGCTCCTCAGTACAAGGTGGGAAATAAGGTGTGGCTATCCACACGCAATTTGTCTCTGGTAGGATCTCGAAAATTTGCTCCTAAATACATTGGACCTTATGAAATAGTAAAGATTGTGTCTGAGGTTGCAGTAAAATTAGATTTACCTAAGTCTCTGAAAATTCACCCGGTATTCCATGTGTGTCTCCTTAAACCCGCAGCACCTGGAACACGCATGAAGAGACCTCCTGCCATTCACAAAGAGGATCATGTTGAATATGAAGTAAAGAAGATTTTGGATTCAATAAGAAGGAGACAAGTGTTATGGTACCTCATCCAGTGGACTGGATATGGATTGGAAGACTGTTCCTGGGAACCTGCTAGTGCAGTACATGCACCTCGTCTGGTAAGAATGTTTCATGCAAAGTATCCGGAGAAGGCAAGTCCTGGGAAGAGCCCTGGAAGGGGAGGTAATGTAAGAAATAAAGGATTGTGGGGTAAAAGAAAGCAGGTACGGCATAGATAAACTACACTTCCCAGTAGGCATGGGGAAAGTGTAGTTTCTTGGGCCGTTAGGTCACAGCTGCGAGTGATCTGCAATTAGTGCGGGTCTTCATAACGGCCGCTCGCCCATGCTTCAGTGCTGTTGATTAACGACTGGAGAGCACGGGCGGCGGCGACGGCAGCAGGCAGGAGCAAAGCAGAACACTTAGAAGAGGCGTGAAGGAGTCACGCTAGCTATGCCGTGTGTAATCTTGATTCCTGGGCTGCGGCGGTGAAAACTTTCTTACTGCTTACTTCATTGCAGGTCCGGGTCTGTCACGGATGACTCCCCAGGCCATAAAGTTAAGTGGTGCCTATGTTTATTTACTTGCCGGGCTGCGGCGGTGAAAACTTTTCTTATTGCCTCATTCCCTGCAGGTCCGGGTCAGTCACGGATGACTCCCCGGGCCATAAAGTTAAGTGGTGCTTAGGTTTATTGACTTGCCAGGCTGCGGCGGTGATTTTGGGAAAAAACACTGACTTTCAATGCATTTATGTTTTCGCTGGGCTGTGACGGTGATTTTTGAAATGCCATGTAACTTTCATTTGAGTCCGGGTGATTTATTGAAGAAAGTCCGGATACTAAGTTAAGTACACACTAATGGTGCCTCCATCTTTTGAAGCTAATTAGTTTTGGAGGGTTCTGCCAGAGATATTATGTTCTGGACACAAGAGCGATATTTTTGCTAGAAGGCCTTTTAACATGGATACTAGGTGCCTTCCAAGTACATTGTTTCATGATTTATGAAGTATCTGTGTGGGTCAATGCACGCACTGTTGACAAGTCTTGATTTCTAATGCAGATGGTTTTTGTATATGCACAAGGTTTTTGTAATGTTACGTGAATACAGGAGTCAGGTCAGGTTGCAGGAGTAATTATTGGAGAGTTCCTTCAATTAATTAGGTGTTCTTTGCTTGTATATGTCTTTGTTTTCCCTTCCTTTCCTTTATTTGTCCATCCCCTTTCCCTAACTCCGTCTTCCCCCCATTGGCTGCCACGTGGCTACCTGTAATTCTATAGTCAGGCGCCCATGCCAACCACGGTGGGAGGGGTCGATCCATTCGGCTTCTGTGGTTCGGGAGAGAGGATTGAAACCCACTCTCCCTTAAATTCAGATATTTTGACAGGTATGCTGCTTAGAGGTGTTGAATTTCTCACAGGTATGGAGGTTTGTTCTTTTGTTTATCGAAGGCTGTGATCTCGTGAGCGGTTCGTAAAGTTTGGTCAGTCTTGCGCAGAGTTTGGAGTTCCTGTCTTTTAAGGTGCAAGAATTGCTTGAGAATGAGCTGTATGTGGTCAAGTAACTGGGTTGGCCGATGATAGGTAGGCTATGTACTGACATTTTAGTCAGGTTAGGGGGGGGGGGCTTGCACAGCACAAGAAGGTGGGAGCCAGTTGCAGTACACTAGTAAACTGGTTATAAATAGTGTACTGATGACGTAAAGGCTATGGGTATTGGTGTGCATGTTGTGGCGGAAGATTTGCTAATAGTTGGGGCACTTCAAGCAGCACACGATAGGCAGTAGTCTAGTTCAATGGGCATACAATAGGCACAATAGGCTAGTTCAATGGGCATAGGATAGGCACAATAAGCTAGTTCAATGAGCACAAGATGAGTACAATAGAAGCCCATGAGAATAGGACTGCTAACAGTCAGCAAGGTGGACAGCGCTACAGTATGCAGACAATAGTAGGCCTCCAGCGGAGGAGAGTGGCAAGACAGGTGGCTGATAATACTGTTCATTTCAGGCATAGTCAACATGTGCGCTGACCAGTGCAGAGTTTCGTTAGGTCTTAGATGGCAGCACAGAGAAACATACAGTTTTGGCAGCAAAGTACGTGCATTTAGGAGCGTAGAAACAGTGAGGCACAGTGCGTGTGCAGACTGTCTCATATTCAAAGCCACGGTAGTAAAGCACAGAATATAGATGGTGCTTACCATGAGCTAGAGCTAGATGCGTAGAGCACCGGCTGCCCGCCGCAGACAGGCCGGCCCTTGTGACGGTGGCCCTTAGGATCAGGTCGTGGGCGGATAAAGATATAAACAATAGAGGCCAATCAGCTTGCAGCTACGGATTAGCCAGGCTCTTGGGAGCCTGGAGCATACACGGCGTCCATATTTGTAAAATGAAGTTTGTATACAAAGTAGTAGGCGACACATGGCAAAATGGCAATGAGTAGAACTTACCCCGATAGAGGGGGTGCTTGTGGCTCGCAGCGGTGAACAGGGCCTTTATCTGGCCTTCGTATGGCCAGCTCTTCCGCTTGCCGGCGGATGCTGGTACACTATATGTACGTGCTGGTTGCTAGGCAACAGGGCGACGCTGGGGAGCCTCGATATGGCGCTGCGTCGCGCCCTCCATTTTTAATGTAGGCGAACTGGATGCGGAAAGGAGAGGGCGCAAAACTGCGCACAGAGGTATTGGAAAGGGGGCACCAGATGGGTTAGGGTACGCAGGTCTCAGGGTCGTTTCCGGCGGTCGGACATCTGGTATCAGGTACTGGGGAATACAGGCAGCGTAGCTCAACGGCAGCTCTCCAGAGTCGTTGGGGCTGCAGAGGCTGGTGGGGGCTCCTGCCCTTACCACCTCAGAATGAAAATGGGTGCTGGCCAACAAAAAGGCAAATGGGGCCTTTATCTGGCCTTCGTATGGCCGGCTCTTCTGCCTGCCGGCAGATGCTGGTATACTATGTACGTGCTGGTTGCTAGGCAACAGGCCTGGTAATTACTCATTCCACATATTCCCTCAAATAAGAGGGCTTCCGACATTCTCTTCTTGGACGATCATCACATTTTCTCCATCATCCCTATTGCTAGATACAGTACTGAATCGCCTTTTATTATTTCTTTCCCATTGATTGACTCGACTGTAATAAGCTCTATTCATGTTCCAAACTTTACCATCAGAGGTTCTCACAGCTCCATGTAATACCTTTAACACTGATTGGTTCTTGGTTCTGACCAATTCACCATTTCTTCTTTCATCCCTTGAGGTCGCTTGATGCGTACTTCATCACCTACATCAAATCTTCTCCCTTTCACAGCTTTCCTAACATCAAAACATTCCTTATTCCGTAATTGTTTCTTACTAATATCATTCTTAATGGTATTAAAATATATGCGTTTCACCACTGCCCTACCAAGCCAAGGAGGACATACCCTGGTATTGGGCTTCCTCCCTCGGAGCATTTCAAAAGGTGAAATTCCCATTGTGGAGTGAGGGGTAAATCTGTATAGTACTACAACTTCATCAGCAGCTTTCTTCCAATCCCTACGTTCAGCAATAGAACCTCTGATTTTGTCCTTGATAACTATAAACCTTACCACTATTCCATTTGTCTCGGGACGATAAATTGAACTTGTCCTGTGTTGAATCCCATTGCTCTTTTTAAAAATGCGTATTTCAAGCCCTACCCATGACAAAGGGCGCACTCTAGATTGGCTGGTCGATCTCAACTGTAATATTGTGATCACCTCGAACGTGCCCTGTCCCGGGTCAGATCATAACATCTCTGTTCATATCCCCCATTGACAATCAGCTGTTGAACACGTCATCACTTTTGCCTGCCACTCTCATGAGAAACTCACGGAACATAACTGTGGCATGCAGCCTAACCTTGGTGAAAGATCTCACCGACAACAGACACGTCCAGCAACCCATCCAAGTTAGTCGATACCTACAACCAGTTCTTACTGCAGGCCCTCTATACTGTTGCAGCCATGAAGAAATGCAAAGCCAAACCCTCTGCCCGCCTTAACACATAGTTTATGCCTGCCCTCAAAGCACTCTGCAAAAGCAAACAGGAAACAGAAATCACATAGAGAAATTACCCAATAGCCACTAACAAAGTACAATTCACTACCTGAGCGAATGTTTACAAACTAGCTATACTTGAAGCCAAAAGCTCCACGTACGCCAGAATTAAAGCCAACTCATCCACCCGAGAACTTTTTGCCATATTATACATACTAGATTCCCTAGTCCCCATGCCTGATAATTGCCTGAAAGACAACAGCTGGTGTCTAAATATTCAAACCCCCCTATTGAACAAAATCTCATCTCCCCAAAACAAGATCTCAAAAAAGAAAAATATGAACAAACCTGATCCCGTGCCACTACCTTCCCAACACATCACACACCATTTCAATTTCAAACCAGTTTCAGAAACCAAAGTAAAACAAATTATCAAAGGCCTTAAACCTTCAAGATGTTAAGGAGACATCAGCCCTGCTTTTGTCAAAGACTGTGCAGAGTGTCTAGCACCCTTCCTTCCTTAACTCATCAATTCCTCTTTTGCTACGAACTCTGTACCAGCTCATTTAAAAGATACTTGGGTTCTACCCTTACTACAAAAGCCTACACTTGACCCGAACATTCCTACTAACTACAGTCCCATCACAACAGTCCCCTTTCTCCTCCAAATCCTGGACAGAGCAGCATATCTTCAGATATAGGCACACTTGGAATCTAACATTCTTCTTGGATTGTCACAATCAGTGTTTCGACCTGGCCACGGAACTGAATCAGCGCTATACGATCTTAAGAATCAAATGGATGAATTGAAAGATGCAGGCAAGATTGCTCTCCTCTTGCTAGATCTCTCAGCTGCCTTCAATTTGGTAGATCACCAAATCCATTGCGAAAAACTCTCCTTGGCAGCCCACTTCTCACCTGAGGCAACCATCTTGATCTCAGCATTCCTATTCAATAGAGCGATTTATTTTATTTTTATTTTATTTTATTACATTTGTTAGACGCCCAGACCCGGGGGTATCACGGCGTAGTTACAGACAATGGGAGAATGCAATCTTAGAAAGAACTCGGAGGTCCACAGGAATAGCAATCAGTAATATACAATAATATACAAAGCAGTCAGGAGTCAATAATATACAATAATATACAAAGCAGTCAGGTATAAACAGTTAATTGGAGGAGATTAGTGCTCTGGTTCAGTTGGAACTTATTGAAGAGCCAAGTCTTCAAGAAGCTTTTGAATTTAGGGAAGGAGGTTTCATTCATAATGTGGGAAGGTAGCGCATTCCAATGTCTGGGGGCCAGTGTTTTGAAGCTACTACCCCCTGCTTTCTCTCTTTTGTATCTGGGGGTTTCAAGGTATGCGTTTTTTTTGGACCTGAGGAGTCTGGTCTGGGGCTTCATGATGACTGTGTTGTTGAGGTATTTGGGAGCTTTGTTAGCCCTGCATTTGTGGGTGATGCTCAGGGTTTTAAATAGAATTCTGATGAGAGCGTTTTCCTCATCAGCCTCTGCCCTGCCAGCACCTGTCACTTGCGGTGTCCCTCAGGGCTCCTGCGTCTCACCTACACTTTATATCCATCCCAGTCTCATAGGAAGTCAAAACCCTCGGCGTCTACTTGGATTCCAATCTAACTAAGCAAGTTAATGCAATAGACTCAGTCGCCTACACAACTAAGTTAATTAATGCCTGCAGGCCATTCCTCTCACCAGACAGTTGCATTACCATCCCAAGAGCACTCATAGGGTCCAGACCTGATTATTGTAACTCCCGAGTTGCTGGCACTAGTACGCATAACATAAACAAGCTGCAAATGATACAAAACAATGCACTGAGAGCAGCAGTAAACATCCCAAAAAAGGACCACATCTCCACTGCCAGAAGAAATGCTCACTGGCTGCCTATCCACGAGCGCAGATGTTCAAAACCTTAGCTATAACCCACAAATGTATCTTCAACATTTCCCCAAAATACTTGTCACAAAGGTTCAACAAAGTCCACACTACCAGACCGACCCGCTTGAACTACATGCATCACCTTATTACATCGAGACACAACTTCACAGATCAGGTCTCTTCCCGGTTATAGCAGCAAAGAACTGGAACACTCTCCCACCTACCTAAAGGTCAGAAAACACATACTGGATTATCCACAAGCACCTACAAACTTGGCTCTTCTCACAAGATCATGAAATCGGAGATGGCCGTTAGTCAAGCTTTCTGGACAAATGTCCTCTAAGCTTTCCCGCAACACATTAAGTTTGCAAGTACTGACCAACCTATAACTTTTTTTTCAGTTGTAACTAGCACCTTCATGCCCCTGGGCTTAGCGCGCTTTAGAAATGCCAAATAAATCAAAAATAAATCTCTGGAATAGACAGAGTAATTGCCTCCACTCTTGTAAAAGAGGTTTTTTCAGAATCTTCACAAATGTGACACTTCCCAACTAATCTTTCCACTTGTAGGTCCATTCCTGGCCACCAATAGTCCTGTCTCTAAATTGTTTTGTCTTTGTCATACCTTGATGACCTTCATGTACCCATGCTAAGATCTTCTCTCTTACACCTTCGGGGGTGAGCAGTTTGTCTCCCCTCATTAGCATATCTCCTTTCAAGCTCAGCTCATCAAACACTAGTCTTATGGCAATGGATATGGATCCCTCCTTATTTTATTTCACACTCCATCTGCTGCTTGGTATCTCTAAAAAACCTCATCTTTTGACATGTATTCCGGCCATTCTTCAACACACCACATCTTGATTTATTTCTATTTCCAAAACTTTATCACCTAGGTTCTCATTGCATGCATCTTGTTCCTCAACCACATTTGTTAATCTAGACAAACAATCTGCTGCTTTATTCATAACTCCTGGTACATAATCAGCATCCCATTCTGGTAGTCAATTTCCTTTAAAGGTTTATGATCTGAACGAATTGTGAATTTCACATCCCACAGAAATGGACAAAATTTCTTTATAGCGCTTTCTAATGCCAACAATTATTTCTCAATGGTTGAGTAATTTATTTCTGCTGCCATCAAAGACAGGGAAGCAAAAGTTATAGTATATTCTTTCTCCTTACTGAGCTCAGTTAAAACAGCCCCTAGCCCATGGTTACTAGCATCCGTAGTTACTATAGCTCTCCTACAGTTTATGGTCATTCTATCGAATTTTTACCATCGAATGACCATTCCATCTCAAAAAATGCATTGAAAAAAAATTAACATCGAATGCATGTTTTTTTTTTAAATGAGCCCCCCAACCCTCTGTTTTTCACCTTTAAAACCCATTAGAAATAACACTAAACACTTCACCTTGAAAAAACATGCATTCCATGCATATTTTTCCATGCAATTTTCTCGATGGAATGGCATTCAATGGTAATGCTTTAGATGAAATGACCAGATACCCTCTCCTACTGGTATTATAGCTATTTAGTACAGGGGCTTCTTTTAAGGCAGACTTGATTTCTTGAAATTCTGTTTCACAAGTGCCATCCCAGTGAGATTTAACACCCTTCTTCGCTAGCTTCCTCATGTTCACAGACTTTGTGGGTAGACCAGGAATACATTTTGTCAGTGGATGAGGAAACCCAGTATATGATGCCATCCTCAGATTTCATGACCCAGGTACTGAATAGTGGTTCTGTAAAATGTACACTTCTCTTTGCTAAGTGTCAAACCATATTCTTAGACTGTATCCAGAACTTGATGCATTACCCTTTGGAAAACAGCAGCAGCAGATACTAAAACGAAAGGCATGCATTTACATTGAAATAAACCCTCTGGTGTAATAAATGCTGTGATATTCTTGGTGAAGATGGTACGCAGGCATTAAATCTAAAGGGCTCATGATTTTGGCCCCTTTTATGGTGCCTAACTTCTCCGTAATGTTTGATAACGGGTCTCTAGGGTATTACAGACCGATTCACTGACCGTAAATCGATACAAATTCTTAGTTTACCATTGGGATTGTGTGCAATCACTACAGGAGAAACCCATTCAGAGGAGTCTGTTCTTTCAATGACTCTACTCCTCTCCATTTCTTCAAGTTCCTTCTTAACACAGAGTCTGAGATTTATAGGAACAGATCTCGCTTACTGTACCATAGGGACACAACCGGGCTTCATTCTAATCTTGTGCCTACATCCTTTCAAATAGCCAAGTTTTTCCTTGAAAACTTCATGGGTTTCAAAACCGGCAGACATAGCTCCATTGAATCCATCTACTGCATACACAGCTTCTTCAGCATTAGGATCCAATTTTATTTGTAATCTCTTTTGATGAGACCAGCTCAATAAAGGAGGACTCACTTTATCTGAAACGTAAACGTTTCCCATTTGCAATCCTATTTCTAAATGGCAAAGTAGTCCAAAACCAACCTAGTATTTCAATACACTTCCCACCAAATGCCACTGGTCTGATATACACTTCGATGAGACATTTCTCATGTATCTTACTCTGCAGAAACCTTTTAGGCATGAATGTGTATTTTGCACCTGAATCTATTACCATTTCAAATGTTATCCCTTTTATCTTAATAGTTGACATCGATTTCTCTGCATCGGCATCTTCATCAATTCTTCAGAATCATCACAAAGTTAATCGACACATTCTATATCATCTTTCTTTGTCCTGCAACAATTCGTAAAATAGCCCTTCTTATTACATTTATTAAAAATAGCTTTCACGCTCAGACGCTTAACACTATTGGCAAAATGATAAATACTATCACATTGGAAACATATTTTTCTGTCATTTTCCTCTGCCTCTTTCTTTTCTTTACATCTGGCCCCTTTCTTTTTGACAACAGGTTTCTTTTTGTCCAACTTCTTACCTTGTATGGTCAAAACTTGCATATCATAATTTTTCTTAACATCAGACTATTCTTTTCTCTTATTCTCACACAATGAGTATGCCCAAACGCTTTTGGAACTCTGAGTACTTCTAAGAGGATTTATTTTTCACCAGAAAGCTTCTCATACCTTACTGTCCGTACACTCCAACATTAGCGGATCACGAAGCCTCTCATTAAGAGTGGCACCAAACTCACATGTAGAAGCTAATCCCCCTCAAGGCTTTGATGTACTGTTCCAAAGACTGTTACCTATTGCTTTCTCTTACCAAAATGATCTCTCAGAAATACTAGGATTTCTCACAGTGCTTGTCCAGCATGAATATACACTTAAAATACTCCGATAATCAAGTACACTAATGATCAGAAAATTGGGGGGAGCTCTCAAAACTGTTGTTGCCCATAATTCCCCAAGCAATGTAAAAGCAAACATGTCTTTCTTCCACTAGCAAAATTTAAACCATGTTTAGCTAACACTATGCTCAAATTGTTTTCCCCACCTTTTCCAAGGACTACTGGGTGCACCTTGAGCCTCCAAAAAATAACTGGGAGGAGGTACACCTTGCAAATTGCATGATGTATATTAATGTGAACTTTTATGTGTCAGAGGCAAAGAATGTGCCGATACAAACTCAAACAAAATTAAAAAAAAGAACACATTTACTCAAGTTTATTTAGTGCACACTAGACTAATCACATAGTTCTAAGGAGAAAAAGCGGCCCTTAGTTGTAAAATCTCCTACGCTAAGCTCTAGTTTTAGTAGTTGTCCTTAATCATATATGCAAGGTTACAGGTTGGTGGAGGTGAAGCCCACACCTCTTGGTAGGTTTAGAAAGACAGTCCTGGCTACCTTGCAATGGTTTAGTTTGAAAATTATATCCCCCACAAAAATTCATACCTCCCCACACAACAAATTCAGACCTAGCCTTGACCCCTAGAGTCCTTACTACGATGCCGCGGTTGAAGTCTTGTGGTAATCAGCATTTGTGACTTTTGTTTTTTTGAAAGAGGGGATATGATCAGGCTTTTACACTGGACACTGTTGCTGAAATCAGGCTTGTAAGATCAACTACCTGCATCTGTGGTAAAGACCGCAGAATTACCTGGATCTTGCGGGAGCTTTTGGGGAGGCATGACACTCTTGTCGGAATTTCTTTGTGTTTCCCACTTTATCAACATCTGTGTCGTTTAATGTCCCACAAGATTTGCTTTGTGTTTTTAATGTATCTTTACTCGAGCTGGTGGGACGTTGCGCTTCCAACAAATGTGTCACGTTTTGGGCTCTTAGGGGCTCCTGTTAGGTAAAGGTATCATCCTTTTTGTCTGTTACCACCTTCGCGGTAATATAGCCATCCACAAAGATCATTTATGTATGCAACACTGCCAGTAAGGTTGTATGGTCAGTTAACGTTTCATGAATAGCTTCATAGAGCTTCATGAAAGGAGCCATAGCAATAGTAATTATAGACATCTAAGTGAATGGGTCTTGTTTTGCAGGCTTCCCCTGTTTAAGATACAGACGCCTGTTTAAAAGACGCTCTTCCAGGGTGTCTTCTTTTTCTTCCCGATGGTGGCTGGGCAAATTGAGGGACATAGACACCATGCAGTCCGGGTTTAGGTCTAATGAGTCTTTAATTGACTTTTCTTCTTGATGGCTTAATAGCACTTGGTCCATGCTAGCGATGGTTCGCGTATTTTTATGGTGTATCATATTCCTTCCGGTTCTTTCCTCCTTACGCATTGTTGTGGCATTATACGTATTAGCCGGGGCATTGGCAACAAATTCAAGGGCCACAAGGTCGACTGCTGTGTTGATCGAAATTAGAATTCGGGTACTGTCAGGGAGAGGCTTCACGAGCGGGTGCGAATCTTGTATTATTTCACTTGTGTCTTTAATAGTCAAGGGAGGGATGTTTAAGCCCAGATCTTCCCTGGGAGAGTTAGAGGAGCATCTTGCTCGTTTGCCGGCTGGGGATATTTTAGTCCTCGATTCTTGATCTATTTGATTAATCATACTTCTTTTATCGTTTGTAGTGGATATTTCAGGGATTATGGTAGATGGTTATGGTAGATTGATCCACCTCATCTATTGTGCTCTCCAATAATCAGCTCTTGTAATGTCTATAGATGTGTTTCTGGCCATATCGAGTGTCTAGGCCTTGTCATTAGAGCCGATAGTTGGCTCCCATGTATGGGGTGTTTAAATCAATTGGGGTCCTTTTGACTCCCGGTAGTTATCAGGCCCCCTTTTTAGCGTTTAGCGTTTCATTTCCATTTAGGAGGTGGGAGCAGTTGTTTGTCGGAGGTAGAATTTGGCATCCTGGGATTGTCAATGCTCGTAAGGCGAAGTTTGTTATTTAAACCAAAGGAAGCCTCATCCATGGGTTGGCATAGTGAGTCTTCTACTGTTCCCTGTATGTCAATTCGAATCTCCCCCATTGTGCAAGCAGGGGGAGGGGGTTTGTCTCGGTCGATTTTGCAACTTTCTGATGTTTCTCGATTTGTGGCTGCCAGGGGAGCTTCAGAATATTGGATTGCAAGGGGGGGTACATAGCAAACATATGTCGATTATGTGGCTCAAAATTGTGAATTCCCCCGTTAGTGTCCCTCCAGCACATTCCTCTCATCCTCTTCCTCCCCCTTCTGTTCATACATACAGACACCCATTAAACGTATGCATGCAGCCAGCCCTTTTGAACTTGAGGAATGGCTGAAGTTGATTTTCTGGTCTTTCTCGATTATAAGCACCTCCATGGTTTGCAGTAAAGAGCACTGAAGCACAGGGAGAAAGGGATTTGTTGAAGGTCACACAATTTAACAAGTGAGGAGCTGTACTTCTAAACAAATATTTTGGTACCAAAGTCAGAAGTTCACAGTAAGAAAACCAGGGAGCCTCTCTCATCTCGTCGTGGTCTCTCTGGACCTCTCCAATCTTCCCATGTTAGCAGTGGAGAGGGGTTGGATGAAAGGGTGCAGTGTCCCTTCTTGACAAACAAACAAGGTGGACCAAGTGTTTGTAGGAGTTAGTGGATGTGGATGTGGATGCAGAGTGGGATTCGGGCCTTTGGGGAGAGAGGTGTGGATGAAGGATGAGGTTGCACCTCTGGGAGTGTGGAAAGAGGGTAGGGGTGTGCCTGGTTGATGTTAGTGGACTGAGGTAGAGGGATGGATTAAGTGTCTGTGTGCAGAGGGTGGAGTTAAAATGGGAATACAGATTGGGTTGGGATATGTCCCTGTGCGGCTGGCAGGGTTGATGGGGGTGGTGCTGTATGGGCGAAAGGTAGAGGAGGGGGATTGGTATGCAAGGGGATGTGCCTGTGTGGCTTTAGGATATGAAGTTAGGAAGGTTATGTCCCTTTGGCAGAAGGACAGATGGATTATGGGGGACGAGTGCATGGGGCTTTGAAGGATAGTGGTGATCACTTGTAGGGAAAAAGGTAAAGGGCCTGCAGGGTAGCAGAGATAGAGGATGGGACCGACACAAAAGCAATACAGTTTCAAACCACTCACGACTTTTCTTTTAATAATGGTGTAATTTTTCATTTCCTACCAGAAACACCAGCAATCAGAATGGCATATCCTGCCAAGTCAGCATTATTGCTATATATTTGCAAAAGTGTGTTTGTATGTTCAGGGTTGGCTCCAGCCCCATAACAATTGGTGGGCTGACATTTTGGCCCACAGTTTGGGTGTACTGGCGATCGTGAAACTTGACCAACCCCACCCATTCGCCCTGCGGGGTCTGGCCCTTTGCTATCAGTATAGGCGATTTAGGGAGATTGAACATTGTGATTATTCAAAAAATAGAAGTTAGGACACAATACAACATACACAAGGCTATAGCAGAAAGTGCATGTCAGCTACAGACCCGGGCAATTCCTTGGGTGGGGGTTGAGGGGTGTTGATAGTGGTCAGAGTGCTCAACTTGGACCTGTTGTAATAAGAAAAATACTCCTCCCTGCTAGTCGAATCTCTAATGTCTTGTGTCTCGGTAATTATTGCTAATACTCTGATATAGTTATTGCACTTGGTGGCAGCAGGGGTTCTGAGGTCCCTCCAAGGGCTTTCAAAAGTGTGTGCTTTAAACTTTTCAGGTCTCAAAAATAAAGAAAAGAAACTAAGCAGTAAGTGTATTTCTCACTTGTTGGGAACCCTAGTCTTGCTCAGATCCCATGCAGGAGTGTGAATATTGATACATTTGCATGGTTGCTTTGACTCTTCACCATATAACCTGTGGCACTGTGGGTTATTGGTCAAATTGCAACCTTGTGGATAAAAAGAAAAGCTAGGACTTAAGCACATGAACAGAATAGATCACTTTCAATCATCTTGTTTATGGTTTGAATCTGTCGGGATTATGGTCTACATATGTTTTGCCAGAGTCATGAAAAACCTCCAAATATAAAAGCTTTGTGATTAGGTCACATATGGATAACATTCTGAAGGAAGGTTCATAAGAGGGTTAGGTCAGAGCTGTTTGTTTACCTGTGTGTTCTTGGTCTCTGGTTCAGGGAGGCTGTTCTACCAGGACTGTGCTGGCTCCCAAGTCTGGCAGGGCTGGTCATGTAATCATTAGGAACAGTGGGAGGTTTTACAGGCTCCAATGTCTTATATGGAGTATTTCGCCTAAAAAAACAGAAATAAGTAAAAATGTGGATTTGATTAAAGACACCCCTTTGTGCCACTGACCATTCATGTAAAAAACATCTCAAACCCCAGAGTTGTTCCAAAAACTTTAGAGATTAACCATGCCTTTAATTTGTGAAAAATAATTTCTCATCATCCATGCTATAAAATTCCTACAAGAGAAATCAAAAGTTTGCAACTCCATTTCTAGCATGCTTGTACAACTACTGTTGCAATTAAGAGAATTGACAATGTGCACAACGAGGAACTGATGTCCTATTTTCCTGAGTGTTTGGACCCATTTGTCCTATGTGCAAAGCTTCTAAGTGACAATCTGCTTCGAAAAATTGATTTTTGCAAATAAACCTTGGCCTTTCATTATAGACAGATTCTACCCCCCCCCGACCTCGCACCCCCCAGCATGCTCCCCCACCCCCACACTTCTCATTTATCTCAGGGGTAGAGGGTACTCTAAATACTCCTTACCCCACCAATGTCCTACCCAAACAATTTGAACCATCTTGCATACAACTACCCTTACCACTCCCATCTTCTGTATATTTCTCAGTACTGGTTTACTCCCTGCACGTTGGACTGATTGGGCAGCAGGGGAAGTGGGGGAGGTCGTTTTGCATAGCCAAATTTCACATTAAACAAATCAAGCACAAAAAACATCAATGAATGATAGTTGTCCATTTTTTTTGTTATGCAATGTTTGATAAAACGTACTTAAAACACACAACCAAAAAATAGTTTTGTCAGGTAAATTAACAATTACTTAGTTAAAGAAGCTGAATCCTTCAGAATATTCTAGTCCTTGTTCCATTAACATAAACTGGAAGCAAATGTCATTCTACACTGATAGGACAAGATGGTAAAGTACCAGTCAAAAGCATTAAAGCGCCTTCTCAGTTGCTAAGGAAATGCAGAACAGCTCGCTGCCCCCACACTCCAAGCCCCTCCCTCCCAGGGAAGATCTATCCTTTGTAGGTGGTGCAGTAGTGCAATAATATTCATTTATATTTTTTTTGAATGTGAGTTTTGTACAAACGTATAAAACTTGACACATTTTAGCCAACAAATATTAAAAATACGAGAGATATAAAGATGTACAAAAAAACATAATATACATAATATGCACATCAAATCAATTCGTAAATTAAAACAAGTAGATAGGAATACGTTTCAGCAAGAAAACACACAAACATAATTCAAATTTACATATTCACATTCTATGGATTTAACCAATCACTGACTAAAGAAGAAGGAGCCTCTGAGCACAGGGGGCCACCATAGTACTTATTTTCATGAGAGTAGAGGCCTCACGCCACACCTGGAAAAGTGCTAGATGCAGTTTGGAGTTTACAGTATTAACACACTGATTCCAGAAGTCTGCCTGCTCTATGAACTCTGGGTTATGGACAAACTCACCTAGGTATTTAATACACTTTATTCTCATCCTGGGGCATAATGTTAGGACATGACGAGCAGTTTCAGATTCAGTAGATAGTTCACATATTCTACAATACCTTTCTGCTACAACCAAAGCCATTCCCGGACCACTAGCCGCCAGCACAGGCAGATGATTGAAGCGTAAGAGTAGAATAAAACGCCTCAGATGGTCCGACGGGCACAGATTTAAGTAAGGCTGCGCCTTCATAAAAGGTATAAAGAACACGCGTAATAAAGTTGTAGCTTTTCAAACTTTCAAGAGGGGTAAAGGTACTCTGCCAGTCCCACAAATTTAGGCGTCTGCGCATGCTGGTAATCAGACGCTCATTTTCCCTGCCCCAGTCGGGGGACTAGCTGATTTCTTCAAGCAAGGCATTCATCTGAGTTTCCAGTGTTTTCTGTTTGCCAGCCACTGAATCCTCTTTTATGGTCATGAGAAGCCCGTTTGTAGGATTGTTATTAAACCGAATATAAAATTCCACCCGCTTTCTCAGAACTATGGCCCTGAGAGAGGCGATTCCTAGTTCCAGCCTAATCATGGCCATAGGGATACATTGGGGGAGGCCTAGGATTTTCCTCCAGAACTTACCCTCCACAAGTTGTAACCATCCTAAATTCATATTAATCAGGGGTTCGAGACCATAGGTGACCATGGGAACCAGGCATTGGATGTATAGTTGGCGTGCCGCCCAAATTGAAAAACCACTCTGTTCGCGCGTGAACTTTTAGATCAATGGTGTAAATTGGGCAGATATGGTTCTGTGCACCTGGATGCATGTGGAATAGTTTCCTTTATGGTTGA
Source organism: Ambystoma mexicanum (assembly GCF_040938575.1). Classification (NCBI taxonomy): domain Eukaryota; kingdom Metazoa; phylum Chordata; class Amphibia; order Caudata; family Ambystomatidae; genus Ambystoma; species Ambystoma mexicanum. Next base: position 877,100,722 of record NC_090924.1, on the reverse strand, counting down.
ATTCTACACCTAGATATTTGTACGTGAAAGTGTATTTAATTTCAGTCAGTCCCACCATCATGCAAGGCTTAGCCACTCTTCCAGCAGAATATAAGAGGAGGTTTGTTTTGCTGTGGTTGATGACAAGTTTGTTGGTCTCAGCATAGCGCCATAACTGCCCTGCGGATCTTAGGATCCCACTGAAAGTGTGATCTAGGATCACTTAAGTCATCCGCGTACGCCAGTATAGGGCAGTGGCAGGAGCCGATCTTTGGTGGACAGTTATTTATTCCCCTGCAAACATTCAGGGGCATCAGATACAAACAGATTGTAGAGAGTAGGGGCCGTCACGCATCCCTGCTTTACCCCTCTCAACTGCAGGATGGTTTAAGTCACGGCACCTTGATTGTCAAGTAGTATTATTCGTATGTAAGAGTTCAAGGTAGTATAGCAGGGCAATCCAATTTCCTCAGTTTATTCCATAGAAGGGTACGATTTACCAAGTCAAAGGCCGCCCTGAAATCCACCTAGAGGGCATATAACGGGTGATAAGCATGAACCAGGGCTTTAGTCCTCCATGCATTCATAAACAAATTAGGAGAGGTGGAATATCCAGCTCTAAAGCCACTTTGAAATGTATCTAATACACCATACACCAATACGCAGTAGTGCAATAAGACTTCCTTTCCCAAGGATGCTGGCTTGTGGCTGTGAACCAAGAAGAGATCAACCCTCTGCATTGTCCACAAGGCCTTCTGGGGCCTTGGTCCTAAATACCTTCAACTCTCTCTTCCCAAATATCTTCCTTCCCGAGCCCTTCGCTCATCCGCCTCCAACTCCCTCAGGGTCAGCCGCTTCTCGAAGCAACGAGCTGGGGGTAGATATCTCTCCGCGGCAGGGGCCTCCCTCTGGAACAGCCTTCCTGCCTCCCTGAAACTTGAGGAGAACCATCTCCGGTTCCGGAAGCACCTCAAAACCTTACTCTTTGCTTCTGCTTTCTCTCTCCCTTTCCCCTGCTGAACAGCTAATATTCTTCACTGAAACTGCACTGACTCTGCAACTGGACCACTCTTAACGGCCTCGGTCCTGGGCCCAGCCACTCTCCACTTGCACTGATGCCCTGGAACCCCTCTGCACTGCGGGACTGTCTCTGTATCCCTACAGCCCCCCCCCCCCTTTTCCAGCACTTGTTCTGCACTTACCTTGCACTTGCCACCAGCTGGCCCTATTTATTTATTACTTTACGCCACTTACCTTGTACTGCACTTCCCTCCCTCCCCTTGCACTTTTCCCCCTCCCCCACCCCTGCACTTGCGCGATCTGAATGACACCTGGCCTAGTAGGATCGTTGTCTGTCTCCCCTTGTTCCTCCCCTCCCTGCCTCGTCGCGCCTTGAAACACCCGTGTATAGGCGCGTTACAAATGCCATATCATATCATAACAGTGATATGGAGTATCACTATTAAAGAGCTGTGGTGTAAAACCTGGTCATCCATCCCAGGCTCCTTCAAGTCTAGTGTGACAGACTATTTGGTGAGGCAGAGGAAGGCACACAGAAGGAAATAACAGGAATGTATATTAATCTACATTGCTACTGCCAGGTATTCACACTCATACAGCAAGATCATAGAAGACAGACGCCTTTGGGGGCACAAAGAATATATAATTATTTATGACCTGTGCATTAATTATTTGGCAGTCAAGTCACCTTGAATCCCTCAAGACAGACATGACGCTGCGCTTGGCTCTTATTGCCTAATGCACAACTAAATAACTGCATAATGAAAACTGTCTAATTCTGAATGGTTGGTCAGAGACAAGTGCTTTCCCCAATGGAAGCAAGACCCACAAAAGGAGGATAACCTCCATGCAAGAGCAGTATTGGCTGATGGAAAGCTCAATTGAATGGAAAGGGTTGTTCTGCTGTACACTACAGTGTACATTGCATTCAAGGTCAATGGAAAGGTCCAAGAAGCATGCTGGAAATCATCTCATGACACTTTAAACACCTTTTAGAAATACTTAAAAAGTATGTCTGCAAAATAAACATTGAAGGAGCGCCAGTTCAGAAAACTGGGCGAAGTCGAACACTCCTAAATTACACTGCATAGAAAATATCACGACAAATTGCTCAGTAACCTGAAAGGTGGTTCTGCAGCAAAGATTTTGCTCCGGGTTTGAATAGCAATTACAGGCTGAACACCAAAATCCCTTATGCTCACCCTAGAGTGCCTCGTCCAGGCATGGGAGGGCTTGGCGGCTTCTGCGTGGGCGGATTGGTTCTCGATAGGGTGCCGGTTCTTGGAGCTTGGTTACCTCCATGCTGAAAAATAAAAGAAAGTGGTGTAGAAATTATTAACTTTCAACAAAACAATTGGATGAATTAACATTGTGTTACGAAGGGTTGCCAGACATGCTAGATTGCAGAAATTCTGTTGCAAGGGTTTCTCCCGCTCAAGCTTTGCTAGAGGTCTTACAACAGAACATCTAAGGCGAACAAGGACAACGTAATTAAGGACAGGGTCAGCTACAGGATACAAAGTAGCTTTTCCTTCTCTTTGGCGTACAGAAGGATTTATTATACATACTAACACTTCTTGGTTCCAAGTTTTCTTTATAAGTATACCTCTGAAAATGTGGGTATTGTCAATGGTAGACTGAAATAGGTAGCCACATTGATTTCAGACCTCTATTTCTTGGTGTCCTACATCCACACTTGTCTGGTAAACCTTCCATCAGAATGCATGTCAAAAACAGCGAGGCAGCTACAATTATCAGCAAAGCACTACACGTTATGTTAGACAAATTAATTTCTAGGCGAACGCTGATGTCAATATATCCAGGATATATTATCACATCCAGCCTAACGTTGCCACTTTGGAATGAGATGGTACAGGATTAATATATGAATAGAACCAGAGGAAAAGCAGACACGAGTACAGAGGTGCGTGGATATAGAGGGTTGCACAGCCTCCTCTATCTGGGAACAACGAAACTGTGGAGCAAACGAGAAATAACCTCTTACCTTGGCCTTTAGCCACTTAATGTTGGCAAAAGGAAAAAGAAAAAAAAGCAGAAATTAATCGCAGATTACGTACATTATTTAGGACACATTAAAAACTAAAATTAGAGGTCACTTCTCAGGCATTCCTTCCTCCCCATCTGTTTTGGGTTACCTTGCCCAGTCTTCCTTTTTTCATTTTCTCCTCAAAACTAATTTACACCACAAACTATACATTTTGATTTAAAGCACAAAGGTGTGCATGTATGAAATCGCTCGTACTGTTGGCAACATCTTCAAAAGGTAGATTATCACGTGTATTGTCACCTAATCCAATGCAACTAATATCTAAAAAGGCAAAATAGCAGCATGCGCTTTGGTGGAATGTATTCTAGCACATTCCATAAATATTACAGAACAGCATACAGATGCGGGCAGGATGCAAAATGGCTGAGAGACTGCTCCGCTTTACAAACTGATTTTTTAAGTGGAATTGGTTTTTATATTATCATATTACCATTATAGATGGTCATATCACCCAACGACTATGCTGTCAATGTAGTAAATGCTGGGAATCTACTTATTTCTACTCCGTTTTTTTTTTTTGGACAGTTGGGTTCAGTATAATACCATTCAATACAGTCCTTGGTTTAGCACTTTACACGAAGCCTCTGGCAAGGTCTTTGAAACTGGAAAGAAAGTCATCTCCAGCAATCAAAGACTAATATATATAATACATTAGTCACCATAATCTTATTTGTTATGCTTGCATCTGCTTAAATTCACATGCTATGCATAGGCCGACATCTAGTGGAAGCTGCGAGTATTACAGTTCAACTATGGTCTCACCAGCGCACTGTTATGATTCATCCCAAGTGTGGCAACACAACACAGTCCAACCAGCAAACGAAGCGATAGCCATCACCCAAGCACCAAATCTGGAGTAATGAGGCAACAACTCCAGTATTAAAAAGACAATCATTCGTTTACCTTCAACTCACGGTGCGGTGCAGACAAGCACACTTTGCCTATTAGGGTGAGCTACACAATTTGTTTGACTGATCTTGTTCATGGCTTACTAACCAGTCTTCTTTAAGTGCAGATGGCTGAAATACATTCGTTTATTGCAAAAAAAGGGAAAAGCCTGAACCACTACACACCCTAGATAGAATTCAATTACAGGTCTTAAGTGAGCAAATATACTACCCCATAAACTTGTTACATACTTATATCTTTTAATGGTGCTTCATACGGTATTTTACGGTGGAACCTAAACAATCTACTACTTAATCAAACTGGTCAGCCAAAGCGGCTGACGGCAAACAATGTGTTTAAACTCTGGCGGATGTACAGCCCATTCGCACAGTGCCTCATGCTGCAGCCAGGTTATTATCCAAATCACAAAATGTAGACCATACACTCATTCCATGAGAGCTTCTTTGCTGCAGGAGGCAATACTACTTCAAACCGTGTCCCAAGCCTACAAAACCGTCAGCACCTATTCAACACCACAGCAGGAAAGGCAAAGCTGGTATAAGAGTAAACATTCTGGAAGTAAATCCACAGGTTACTAAAAAATAAGTGTTTTGTGAACGAAAACGTTATATCGCTCCTTTAAGACTAAGGGTAAAAGAACATTACTTACAGAAACGTGCCGTAATGTAGGCTTATCATTGTCGCTTAACTTCTGTTGATGGTTGTGTTTTTTTATTGTTCGAGGGTAACTGTACCAACATTGGCATATGTTTTTTTCCCCAGCCCATATTAGCCTCATCATAGATCTTCAAACCATTCACAAAAATACATACTTTACCCGCCAGACAGACCACTTGCAACAGCAATTAAGAATGTAGCTTTAAGATTTGAATTCTTTGCAGCCTGCCAGTTTACCAACCTCCCTCCTATGTCAGAAGGCTGATCAACTTGGATACAAGTCTTCAATACGCAAGAGTATTCATGCTCGCTTTTTATTTGTTGAGCATAAAATTCCCCTTACCAAACTATCCTTCAGTGTATTTTATCGTTACTCTTTTAAAGGTAAAAAAACAAAGTTTGGGGAAAAGTACGATACTCTCATTGCACTGGGTATATATGTTCAGACAGTTTGCAACTCTCAACCAAGAACAAAGGACTCTTTTTCCCTAAACCCTTGACTGTACCACTACACTAGTTCAACTATTTGTACGTTTAAGACTGCACCCAGTCTTACATAACTTTCATAAACACATTTTTAGATATGGCCCAAATAAGATGGACACTGATGAATACGCTGTTGTGAAAACTCATAGGGAGCAATAAACCCAGTGGTGTACAGCCGGGAAGGGGGCAAGGGGAGGTGGCTGCCTCCCCTCCCCCCCAGAGTCCAGTGTGCCCCCCAATCCTCCTGCTGGTGCCCTATTATCCACCCCTATACCACCGGCACAAAAAGCTGCCTCTGCTACTGAATAAACAAATGAGACTGGCAAAAGAGAACGACGCAGCGCGTCAAATAATTAGCCGGCCACACAGATACACGGAGAGCAGAGATTTTGGGCAACATTTACACCCGAGAAATACAGGATAATGAGGGAACCACGGAACGCCAAATGAAACAGTTTAGTGGAACATTTAAAACAAATCAGCATGGCTTAAGTTCGTTTGTATATGGACTGTATGAAGCCAACAGTAATGTTTTGGTACACTTTTGTGAAATGGAACTACTGCCCGCCCTACAGATAAGGGGTTATCAGCCACTTTTACTTCCTATAAATAGGCAAATCTAACCAGAAAATCAAGATTGGGAGTAATACTCCCAACAAAAAATAGGAAACCAACACATAGGAGCTTGTTCCCCTGCTTTCAACCACACCGCTCCATGGATAGGTTTGGACCAGTAGTAGGAAGAAACGACGATTAGTGCCTGATCTGAAGAGGTAAACATGTAGATTTCGTTTTTTTTTTCCATACAAGTTTTGCCCTTTTGTTTCAACAATACAGAAAATAAACTCCCATCCCCCAAGTCACCCTTCCCAGGTCTCGATAGGTCCAGTTCCCCCTCAGTTGGGTATTGCTCTTCCCATATTCTCCAGGTTCGTGCAGGTAAGACCCCCTCTTTCTTCTCTTAGGTTCTGGGACTGGCGCCCCCTTCCGCACCCTGCGCTTCTCCCTTCAATGTTGGAGTTTCCAATGCCCGGTCGGAGGTGGGTTCTTAGATTACTCCCACTAGTTTCATCCTCTTTGGGCACCATGCCTGTCTGGAGTCCTTCATAAGGAATTTCATCACTAGGTCCCCATCCATAAGGAATCTATGGTGATCCCCGTCCACGGCCCCGCGAAGGGAGTAGGATACCCACTCCGTGGCTACAAATTCCCATATCTTCACCACCCATTTGTGTTCTGTGGGTACAATCTTTGATTGCCACTTGCAGGCTATGTGCAAAGCTCCGGCCATTACCATAATCACAAAGACTTTGCATTGCGCTCTCAAGGGTAGGCTCTCCAGTTCTCCTCTCAGACCGAGAATGAACAGGCCTAGGGTGAACTTTCAGACATTGCCACCAAATGTGTCTCCAGTTTCCCTCCTCCCCGGATTCCCTCCAGCAGAGCCTGGAAGCAGTTAGGTAGATTGTAGATGGCCTCGTAAGGGCAAGGTGCCATTGGTACATCATCTTTAGCAAGATTTTGTGTATCTGCAGTGACTGTGCTGTTTTGGGGATGGTGGACCACAATCCTGCCCATTGTTCCCCTTCTATAGGTTGGTCCGTCTCTTTTTCCCAGTTTATCATGAATTGTCTGACCCCCTAACCCCCCTTCTTTAATTCGGCTGTATATTGCCCCCACTATGTGTTTGTCCCCTGCGTTGATGGGAACGCATTTCTCGAATGGGGTCATGGCTCTTGTTGCCACTTTAGGCTACCCTCGAATGGAAGGTCCAATAACATCCGGGTCAAACTTGGTAGCCCGCAGCCAGGCAGTCCTTCTCATGTCTGTGGCGATCCAGATGGCACAGCCTGAGGTGTCTATGTGCCACTGTGGACTCCATGTCGTCTTGGGCCACCAACTTTGCTTCTGTCAGCCCCGCCAGGAAGTCGGCTATTTCCAGCCAAAGCCTCTGGTTAGCGGCTGCGAGCAGGGCATCTGCATTCTCCTGACAAAGGTGCACAGAGGCATTGGAGTAGATCTTTCCATATGCTGACAAGATCTTCTCCTCCTTGCCTAGCAGGACCGAAGACTAGGTGGCCGATGAAGACTTAGGCTTAGAGTAGATGGTGGCTGCAGCAATCACTGAAGAGTGCGGTTGAGGGTGTGCCGAGAGCAAGAGTGTATCCCACTCGAATTGCCTGTACTTGGTGTTGAGGCTTCCGATTGATGGGCTGCAGTGAATGGGGTTTAAGCCATCCTTTCTTGGCCAAGGCAACAACATCCTTTTGCATCGGAATCCCCGTTCTAGCCGCGGGGCGTAGAGTGAGGAATTCGGCCAGGACCCCTGCCTCCGGTTGTTCAACCTCAGGTTTGGAGGCCCCAATTATTCGGCCAGACCTGTAAGTCGATCATGGAAAGCCTTGGCTGACGACGGCATGTCGGGGTCCTCCTCCTCGTCAGTGTCTACCAGGGTGTCCGGCTGGTCAGGGACTGGAGAAGTACTGGGAGAAGTACTGGGAGCCGCAGGTTAAGGTGACACGACCGGGGCCGGAAACTGGTATAGAACCACATGTGGTGCAGGAGGCAGAGGAACCAAAACCACGGGGGCTGGCGTGGGCAGCAGAGGCTGCGCGTGGGCCTGAGGCACTGGAGCCACAGGAGGAATGTCTATGGGTGCCGGGGGCAGGACAGGACCCCCCCAATCCTCGCTTAGCTTGATAATGATCAACTGCCAATTGTGAAAATGATCATTTTTCAAGTGTTGCACTCGTGTTCCAAAACTGTCAACTAGCTGTGGGTTCATTATGGAACAAAACAGAAATCAAAGTAAATGTTGCTTTTTCCTTTGGTCAAATCTATCCCATGTTTCAAAACCACTTTTTGCTTCCTGGAGGTGTCTTAAAGCAGCTTTCAAAGGTTGTCAGAATCGAAGTTCCTTGCTGACCAGGGAAATCAAGTCAGTCTTTAGTGTACTACTTTTCATGCAAATCTTCTCCCTCAAGTGCAACTATCCAGTTGACCACAAAGCAATTACTTTCAAAAGGTTAGTCATGGATTCCTTCAGCCTTTCAACTGGGAGCTCTGGCAGTACCACCACTGGGCCGCAGTAATGCTTTCCAGGAGCAGTGCTCCAGCAGTGGGTAACACCTATAATGTGTCACCAGCCTTTAGACCACCACCATTCTACTAGTGGGTTGACCAATGTGGTCATTCCAGGAAGGAGGTTGGGTTGGAGGTTTTGGGGCTAGCTAACTGGATCATTTTAATCTCCTTTCACTCATGGCCCCATCTAAAATCTCTTCAATGTAGGCATGTGCCCCTGGAAGTCTTCTCTACCGAAGTGTTCAAGTCTGGCTTCACCCTGCCTCCTTTGCAACACTTTGCATTATATCCTCCTAGTCCCCACCACCTACTCAACTCCTTCTTGTACTACTCCTTCACTCCTTTCATCCTTCCTTTCATTCCTTCATCTCAGCCCCTCCTTTCACACACCCCCTCCTCACACCTCCTTTAACCTCATTCTCCGTCAGCCTGTCATCTTCCTGCTCTCTCCAAACTCCCACACCTCTGCACTGTTGGACTCTCCTTACATATGGTCCTCTTTCCTCCCCCTCTGCTGAGCCTTGCCTTGAGGGTTTTGTACTGTTTGTGCTCTACTTAGCTGGGCAGTGAAGTATGTGTTTTGATGCAGGGATCGTTGATCTAATAGCATGGGGTCTGTTCATCCTCTGAACTTGGGCATCAAAAAGATGGTCCACCATATTAGATTACTTATTCGTGCCAACGCTCTGCAAGCATTCTGCGATCAGGTGCTGCAGTCACACAGAAGGAGAGATAGTCCTTGTACCGGAGAGCCTGCAGAGTATCAATTCTGACTAATGGTTTCTATTATACTTTGCACCTCACTTGAAGGGACAAACATATGTGCAAAGTAAATATGGCGAGCCGCTTACCAATAGCTCCTTTACCACTCTCATCACAGAGCAGTTGGTGCCACCATAACCAATGGTCACCCTCCCCAACACACCGCAATCAGGAAAGGGACATTGTCACAGCTCCTAAAATGTGTAATATTGGGTTGGGTGTAACACACCATAACAACAATTTTCATGTACAAAAAGATTCATACTGCATTCAAAAACGTTTTGACCGAAACCTTGAGGCATGAATGAAAAGTAGGACTTTACATGCATCATTCAGTGAAATTAGGAACAGATTGGCTGGAGTACCGATTAGGAGTTCACCAGTCATCCAATCGGGAGAAAGCAAGGAACAATGTAGATTCATTTTCTTGGTATAGGAACATGAGTCTGAATTTTTAAAATGTGTTTAAATTATATAAAATAAAAAACAATGTCTATTGTTACCTGGACCTGAAAACCTTGTTCATGAATAAGCAGAGTTAACAAACTAATTTTAAAATCCAGTGAAGAATTAAAAAATGAGGCAGTGACTCAAACAGTCTGTAAGGGTTTAGACGTACAAGTCTGACAGAGGTGGCATATTGGTTGGTATACACTTATTTAAAATAATAAAGGAAAAAGAAAAGCCTATCTCGCCCTACTTTCTATAAGCGGTTGCCCTACCTCAACAAAAATACTAAGGACCCAGTCAGGATGTGTAATGTAAATGTCCACCGTCCTGTGTCTAACCAGATTACTGTGTGGCGCCTAGAAACACTTGTACAGGCGCGTTTATAAATGCCATATCATATCCCTCACATTTACAAACAAATGAAAACTGAAAGTCCCATTAACCCAGAAGGAGGCTCCTCTCGTTCCGAGTGTATTGTCCAAAGCAGTTTTGTGAAAAGAATATGTAAATAACTGTTCACGGTTTCAATGTTCAGCCCAAAAAAAAACAGTTTCTCACTTTCCAGGAAAAATCCTCTTCCTCAGCTCTTGCTCTGCTTATAAACAAAACCTAGTTCTCTCCTCTCCTGGAGTGAACCCATCTTGAACTGAACAAAAACTGTCTGAAAACAAAACACAGTCCACCCCCCACCCTCCCGTCTTCTTGAGGGAAGTTCTTTCTTGGTTTGTGACTCACAGTTGAACTTTCTCAGTCTTTTATGAGGCCTGGTTCACCAACCTGCCAGACCTGAGTGTAGACTTTTCCAATGGTGTTCCAAGTCAGGTTCACCAACCTGCCCAAATTGATTTCATAGTGCTTTAGTTCCAAAGATATTTGCTCTTCAACCGGTTTCCCCGTTTTGTCCTTTCATGCCTTCTAGGGATCTCCCCGATGGTTTCTGGGTTGCAGCCCAGTGGAGGAAATAAAAGGGTTCCATGTGTTAAAATCGCTGCAAAAATTGCTGTTTACACAATAATTTGCAGCAAAAAGGCAGTGGTTTTGCCGCCGCAATCCCTGCAAAGGATGCAGGGGACACCCCTGCAACCGCCAGACCCATTTTACCATTTAAGGGGCGCAGGGGGTCACCCCTGTTCCCCTTAAATGGTATAATGGGGTACACCCTTTACCGGGTCAAACCACAGCATTTTTGCCGCGATTTTATTACTGCATACCAATAAGGTTCCATGTGTTAAAATCGCTGCAAAAAGTAGGTAGGTGACTAGGGAGTTGGTGAGGAGTATGACAATACGCTATCAAAGTCTGGGTAACAGGAATCCTCCCCAGAAGGGAATAGAAAGGGGGGGGGGGCACGTGCCTTTCCCCAATGATGTCATGTTATCTCCCCGAGGGTCTCCTCCCTCCAGTGGGTCCTCCCTCATAGCAGCCCCCAGGGTCGGGATCAGGTTGCGTCTGCCGTCCACTGGCCATATGTGGAGAGATGAACTCTAGGAAAGGACCGATAACAGATTCATCACACTTCCATTTAAAAAACGAGAGCATGGTATATCCACAATTCTATGCCCATCTCAATCTCTTACCTTTGCATTAATCTGTTTTTCGCCCTTTCCATTCATAGAGACAGCGTTACTGTAGAACTCCAATTCTATTCTTCCTGTTTTCTTCTTGAGCTTTCTGACACTTGATACCATCAATTATTCTGTTCTTTCTTCCACTCTTTTTTAGGTTTTACTGGCTCTTCTCACAAAGTGGTTTTGCTCTTACCTTGTTGATGATACTTATTTCCTGGCCTGGTAAATCTTCGCAAGTGTTTCCCTCTTCAGTATGGGTTTCCCCAAGGTTCTGTCCTTGGTTCATTTTTTCTCCTCTATACTATTCCAATTTCAACTATTTCTTCCTTTAATTTTTCTAATTTCTGTGCTGACTGCTCTCAAATCTTTTTCTCGTTCATCCTTTTGGGTCTCTTCATTCTACCCCTTCTACTGGTTTATTTGTCAAGTCAATCTTGGACGCCTGCAAATTCTTTGCATCTCCATCCTTCTAAAACAGAGGTTTTCCCCTGCTTCTGCACATACGCTGCCCATTTCACCCCCCCCCCCACTTCCTCTTGCTACTTTCGCCTGTAATCTGGGAGCTATTTTTGACTGTTCTCTCGTAGCAGTTGTTCATTCCTTCCATTTTTAATTCTATATTTTGCAGAAAGCTCGATTATTTTTTTCCTTTCCAGACTTCCAAACTTCTCATTCCATCAATTCTTTTTTTGTCTAGACTATTTTGCTCTTTTGCTGGATGTTCCGGCATATCAACTGGCCCCTCTTTGTACAATGTTTTAACAATGCACTTACTTTATGGTGGTATCCTCGTCACTCTTTGCTTCCCACTTTAGCTTCTCTCCGTGGACTCCCTTTTTGAATCTCATGATTTTGAATCTTCATGGTCTGCCAGTTCCATGTCTTTCTCCCATTTCTTTCGATTCTCTGAAGAATGTACTTAGATTGCAATCTGTTTCTTATGGTAGTTCAAAGTTTTCAGTTTTTGCCGCCTTACTCCCAGCACCCGAGCAATGGGGCACACTTTGACTCTCTCTTCGGTCTTTCTCCAGTTCCTCTTTTTTCATCACACAAAAAGGATCATTTCTGTCTGTTCCTTTTAATTTGAATCACGTACCTTCTCATTTCTTGTCATTTTGTACTTTTTAAAAGTGTTCAGTGCTATGGCAAAAGCGCTATACAACCAAATAAAACACAAAAAATAGCAACACTCCATACTTCAGAAAAAAAAATAATTTTCCTCTTCATTTTGTGATTGCTCTACAGGATCCTTGCAGGATTTTTTTCCCTTAATAAACAAGTCAAATAGCTACTGGTATTTCTTGCATGTGCCAGACCTTGTTTACTGCATACCTTCAGAAATTATAAACTGCTACCTTTACACTCACATACATACGGCCTACATCCTTTTTCTTTTAATAAGACAAGACAAATCTATATGCCCTATTTTTGAAAAGTTAAAGGCATTGCCTAAATATGTGCAAGCACTTCCACTTTTCTTTTTCTGTGAACAATCACCTATGTATTTATCCAAAATTCATTAAGAAAATTAAAACCTCGAATTTCACTCATTACATCTACTAGCTTCAATCTAATCAGGTCAGTTTTTACTCTGACCCAGGATGCACAGGGCATACAATTTAATTTACCATTGGTCCTTCCTGCTCACTTATCCCACATTGTGAATACAATATACAAATGTGTTTCATCAAGGGCGCTAGGAGGATTCGCCAAGTACTGTGTATAGAGCGAGGGTGTCGCGTTCGTTTTTGAAATACTTGATTGCCTTTCCGAAGGCATTCCTTGATAGATGAAGATTGTCTTTTAGATTGCTCTCTGTATGATCAGAGATCACTCAGCCTTTATGAAGGGGCTCTAGAGGGGTGGCGATTATGCTTAGACAGTTATTCCCTTTTTATACTCCATATCGATTTGGACAGATCTGAGAGGTATGTATAGGTAGCAGAAAAGATGGGAGTCAGAAATCACTGCACTCTGCGTTCCTTTTACAGTACCTTCTATGAGGAGTTACAGCATTTGGTAGTGTAGAAATCTGTGGATATTGTTTTCATAGGGAATATTTTGATGTTCTCCAATCTCAAATACTCTTGCCCAAAAAGTTAAATTCCAAATTCAAATACTTATGAAAAACTTTACATACTTGAAAATGCCACAAATAATGGATGCCTCGCGCCTAGATTATTTAAACAACCTGTACCTGTATGTCTACAGATACCAGCTACAACTTCGGTTTATGGAAAATAAGGCTGCCAGATAAATCCTCAAAGATTCTGGGATTACTTCCCCTAAATGGCTCCCGGTCAACAAACACATTATACACAACGCTCTTTGCCTCATTTTCTGTATCCAGCAAAGAACCAGCCCTAGCTACTTCAACCCCTACATTAACATATGCCCCTAATAGAATCCTAAGATTCAAAATTAACATTCTGCAAAAGAGCAAGACATGAAGGGAGATACCTAGAAATGTTAAGAGCTACTCACTGCATGTCATGCTAAACAGTTTTCTCTTATAATTCCTGATCTGTCTGCCATGTTCGATATGGTTGATCACACACTCTTGCTGTCTGCTGTCTCCTCAATTGGTTTTTCTGGTCCTACTCTATCTTGGTTTGAATCATACCTCTCTCTGAGAACATTTTCAGTCTCTTTGTCTGGGGTCTCCTCTGAAACATTCTCTTACTTGTGGTGTTCCTCAAGGCTCAGTCCTTGGTCCTTTTATTTTCTCTCTCTATACTTCTTCGTTAGCTGGGGTTATTTCTTCTTTTGGGTTCTTGCATCATTTGTACGCTGATACACAGCTCTCTCATTTCTGCATTTCTCTGATGATATCCATCACAAACTTAGTGCTTGCTTACTGGCTATCCAATCATGGACGTCCAATCATTTTCTTGTTCTTAATGGTGCAAAAACTGAGTTTAATTTTGTTTCGTTCTAGTTCTACTTTATCTTCCGTTATTTCAGTCCCTCTGGCTCAGCTACCCATCTCAATAGTTCACAATCGTAGGCCTCTTTCTTGATTCTGATCTCTTTTACCCATCACATCTCACTCATTGCTCGTTGCAGTCGATTTAATATTTATAACATATTTATAACATCCAGAAAGACAGTCCGTTTGTGACTTTCAAAGCCACAAAGTTATTGGTGTCTGCTTCAAATTTCTCACAACTTTATTGCTCTTCTGCACTTTATGGACTTCCCATCTCTCGCTTGGCTCCACTCAAATCTGTATTTTTTGCTTCTATTCATGTTCTCGATCAATTACCTCATCGTGATTCTATTTCCTCCTCTCTGGCTCAACTTGGGTGGCTTTCTTTTCATAATAGTCTAAAGTTCAATTTTATGTCTGGTTTTTAAAGATCTTTATGGTCTTGCTCCTCCTAATCTCTCTTCGCTTTTCTCTTTATCTTCCTTCGCGTCCTCTTCGTTCTGCCTCCCATTTCCGTCTTGTAGTTCAGTCTCCTCCATGTGTTCAATCTAGTTTTTGGTCCTTCTCTCTTCTTGCACCTTTAAATTGGAAAACTCTGCCTCTCTCCGATCTATTACTGTCTATTCTTTTCGGGTTTCGCTACAATCATCTTCTTTCATCTGGATAACTAGGTCTTATTACAATCACTGAAATACTTTGTGTTTTAAATATTGACTTAACTTTTTTGTACTTTTTTTGATTCTATGTACAGCGCTTTGGCGTAAGGCGCTATATAAAATAAAGATACACTGGAACCTACTCACAGGAACAACCTCCGCACTAAATTGAAAACTGAACCCAGTTTCTTTTAGAAGATTCTGAAAACAGCTACAACCCTGGCTTGCCAAACAAGTGCTTAATTACCCGAGAACCCCTTGGCCTCAACTGACCCCCATGCAGCCAGCCGTCCTCCCATTGCGCCTCACCTTGTTTCATACAGTTAAGTAACTTGTTCCTTCTCCAGCACGGGGTCTGGCATGGATGCACATGCTCATGAATACAAGAATACATAGCAGTACACACATACACAGCCACGGGAGGTGGCAAGGCTAAACATTAAGCATTTCAACAACTCAACATTAAGCACCTCTTACCTCCTCATTAGGTTCACCTTGAAGGGAACAGGTTGCGCAGCACTGCTTGGCCGACTCTGGACTCCTACCTGGAATCCCGGTCAACGCAGTAGAATCTTGTGAAGGTGTGCGTCGACCTCCACGTTGCTGCCCTGCAGATGTCTAGCAGGGGCACACCAGACAGGAACGCCGTAGTTGCAGCGGTCACTCTGGTCGAGTGGGCTCTGATGGCCGGGCAACGGTCGGTTTGCCAACCGGTGACAGTGCATGATGCAGCCGGAGAGCCATCTAGAAATGAAAGCCTTGGAGATGGCCTTCCCTTGGTTCACAGGGCCAAAGTTCACAAACAGCTCTGATGTCTTCTGAAAACTCTTTGTGCGGTCCACGTAGAACTTAAGCGCTCTAGCCACATCCAGCGAGTGCAAAGTCCTCTCAGCCGGCGACGAAGACGACGGTAAGAAAACAGGCAACATCAAGGGCTCGTTGAGGTGGCAGTCTAACGGCACCTTGGGCAGTAAAAGCTCGAGAGCTAAACACGAGGACTCCCAACACTTGAACATGCGGTCAAAATCTGAAGATGGCTTTACCGAGGATTCCCAGCCTGACAGGGAATATTCATGAGCATGAGAGACCCCAAGCTGGAGAATTTACATTTCACTTCAAATGACTAATTTAGTAAAGTAACCTATATGCCTACAACCTCGACCATATATTGCCCTTGTGCTCACCACAGTCCTACACTACTTAAAGCTTACTGCAATTTGAAACCCTGTATAGACTTAAGGCATTTTGGTTATGTAACTTAACTCTAACCTATCATACTGGTCATAGTTTATATGCAACTGACTGTGCTTTGACGTGGCACTCCTGCCAATTGGTGCTCTACAAAGCCTTAAATGAAATTAAAAAAATGATTCTACACAAAGATGGACTACACTATTACTAGCACAGTTTCTCAACAGATTATCATATTTGGGAAGTGCCCCACAGACTACTTCCTTCATCTGTAACAAAGTAAAATAGCTCCACTGACAAGATTGAAGTCATGTTTGCCAGTGTACATGATTTACTTTCCAAGACATGATACCTAGTTTTGGACCTACAGGGATGGCCTACGTATTGCTTACAGCATTACCATGTACAAAATGTTTTGTTGGACTAATTGAAAATATAACTTTCATGCGCTTCCGAAGTCCCTCCATCAAATGGGGGTTACACAGTGAAGTGATCATCACTAGACAGAGCTAGACGTTTCCTTCATATAGAGGAAAATACAGAGAAGATTTCATTTTATACTCCATTGGCTGCAGTAGGACTATGTGCAAAATTGAGTCCTCGGACAGTCACCTTGCCTGTAGAGTAAAATCTCTGGTGTATAAACAGGGCAGGCAGAAAATGGCACTCAATGGAAAATAATGTGCTATACTAGCAGTCTTTGGAATTATATTGTCAAAAGGCATACAGTCACACATTTTTGCACAAAAAGGAATTATACGGGCGGGCAATACTGACATTTAACTTTTAAAAACACAATTTGGAAACAATTTGGTATTTTGGATTTACATCAGTTTAAATGTATGTTTTGTTACGAACAAGCTTCATTTTTTCTAACTAAAACGTCCAGATCGCCCTGCAGTAATTACACAGGCTAATTTCACTTAAGAATGCTACATTGCGCCATTGTGTTAATGCTTTTGTTGCAAGTCAGCAGTAAATATGCGTTGTTGCAGCCTCATTGCAGTGTCGGAGGCTTATTTTGAGTTAACTACAGTTACTTAAGCTTTCTGGCTTGCATATGTGTCAAATCTAAATATTTCCATAATGGTTAAATGGTGCAATTACGAATGTTACCAGAGTTTGCCTCGTGCTTGATAATGGCTTATTTATTTTTTATTTATTTGCTTTATGGTTAACAGACTAACCTTTAGCAATAACAAAATGTTTAAATACATGTTAGGGAGAATTCTCTGTTTAGGCTGAATTTCCCTACCTAGTGAGTCCCCCAGCAGCTTTGCTGGATTTCTGGGGTTTAATTTTTTTCTCCTGCCAAGAGTGAGACCCTTTTACCCTCACTCTTGGACATGTTGAAGTGTGTTTTCTTGGTTAAACCTTGTGTTGAATGGGCTATGGGGTCTCTTACTCCATAGGGCCTCATGTATTTTTGTGATGTGGGTCACACAGCACCCTCTGTGCCGTGACCCAGGGGTGTCCTAGGGACTCCCCAACATAGACTCCATACCCTGGGACTGACTACTGTCTCCCAGGGCATGTAAAGTCACCAAAGACTTTGCTAGTCTTGAATCCTGAACAGAACCAGTACAAACCATCATATTGTGGACGTACTGGCTGGGGCAATTCGATTGCCCCAGGGTCTGTTAGTCGAGGGGGCACGTCTCCGTCCCCCCTGATCGAGTTTTGGCTGGTGGCAGTGGAAACTACTTTTTATATTCGACCGCGAATATTTCCCTATGGGATTTCCCATTGTTTTAGGCTAACACATTTAATTATTTATTTACGGTAGCCTTAAACATACCGCCGGTTTATATATTTATTTTTATAACTCCGGTTGGGACTTTTTGCCAAAACTTGATTCTAAAATGGCGTTGGTGTTCGCCTCTGTAACTCTGACCCAAAGTGGAGCCCTTTGTTCCACTTTTGGCGGGCTTCTCCACAGAAGCCCTCCAAAGTGGTGCCACTCTGTCTGGGGTACTTAGGAGGGGTGGAGGGGGATTTAGGCACCCTGGACTGAGTTACCTTGGTAACTCAAGTCGCACTCCGTCCTGATTGGCCCAAGTGGTGAGCCGCCCGGCTCACCACTTAGCATGGTTGAGTGACAGCTAGGCTGGGTGAATGGGGGTTTGCTGCATAAAAGCAGGGCTTTGGGGACTGGGACTTCAGAAGTCGCCACAGGACCAAGAATCCGACGAGGGAAGAGCTGAGCCGACCTGCTTCGACGACACCACCCGGTGGAGCCCTGCTGAACCGTCTCACCACTTTTTCCCGACGACCGAGGAGAACTCTTAACGGAGTGGCTCCTTCCCTTGACTGGTGGGGACAACCAGTTTTCGCCTTCTTTCCGTTCTTTGAGGTATCTCGTGGCCGCCTTGCCTGTGCCAAGCACCCCGGCAACCGGAATACCACACTTTACCCCCATACCGCGAAAGCCGGCACCAACCCTTTAACCGGAGGACTCCGCGGCTGGTTTCTTCCCGGGCAGTGCAACGACCCTCTTCTTCTGCTCTTCAGCGAGAACTTCTTCTCCCCTGACCGACGTCGAGCCCTGCTGCCACTGCCTGGAACAACTGCCACCGCTGGAGGATCCTTTCCGCTTAAGGTACTGTGTTCTGCCTGGCTTCCCTTGCTACCGACTGTACGGGGTAGATTTAGTCCCCGGCTTTCGAACCTGGGAGTGCCTGGGACACTTTGGCTAAACTTTCTGAGCCACTCTAACCTCTTTTTGACTCTTTGCAAGACTTTGAATCTCTAACTAACAGTGTGATCTTGGGCACATTTTCGCTCCGGCTACTCTAAGAGTGGGCCCTGCCTAGTGACTTTTGCTCACCTGTGACTTTATTCTTCTTTAAGCCTATTGCAAGTGCTCTGGACCTTAGAGTGGTGTGTCTAACCCATTTCTGCTTTTTTCTCTCCCTTTCTTGGAAACTACTAGAGTGTCATCTAACGTTAAGCACTCACCTCTGTTTTAATTAAGTGGTGTTTACTTAGAGTTGTCTAGATAGGAGAAAGGATTGAATCTACTTTCATTATAACTGTGTTGAAGTGCTTTTACTATATTTTTGCTAGAGTGTTTTTAACTTATGTGTATTTTAAATAAATAACTATATACTTTTGAAACCAAGCTCTGGTCAGTGTTTGCTTGTGCTATTGTGTTTTGGTACATATTGTGTATACTTTACATACTGCCTAACTCTTCTTGAGAGAAGTCTGACTGCTCAGCCACAGCTACCAGGTAAATCTGGGTGGTACAGACTGCTACCAAAGGGGTTTACTGCTCTACCTGTAGTCTTAAATCTTTTGCAGTGTTCCCCAAGGGAACTGCACAGGTTTCTGCCTAACACTGGTGTACAGCGGTGGGATTTGTATTGAGTATACATTTTATTGTGCTTTAGATACCTTAGTGCAACTAACCACAAAGCTTAGCACTGAAAAAGTAAAACCTCTAACATGTCAGTTATAGAAAGCTATAGTCAAGAGTCCCTTGCAGCCAAAACTGCTGATTGTTTAAGAGTGCTCTGTAAACATAAGGATCTCCTGACTAAGGGCAAGAAAATGGAGCTGATTGAAAGATTGTTAGCTAACCAAAGTCTGGGTGATGGTTCAGAGGAACCTACCACTCCAGCGACTGTAGATGACAGTGTTGAAGTTAACATGGAGCAAAATGTTGATGTTTCTGAGGAAGAGTCAGAAGAGGAGGGTGAGGCTGTTGTAACTGTCCCCCCTAGGCCTCTGCCTGCTCTACCTGCTGTACCTACTGGACCTTTACCAGGTCCCACATTTAGTCCTCAGTACTTTGAACTGGAGAAAATGAAGCTAGAATTGGAGTATAAGAAACTTAATGCTCAAACTGACAAAGAACTAAGGCTAAGGGAAATGGAGCTCAAGTATGACTTAGAAATGAAGAAATTATCTGTTGAGAATGTTTCTCTCTCTGGCTCCTCTAGAAGTTCCAGTCCTAAAAGACCCCGGATGCCTAAAGAATTGGTTGGTATGTATGAGCCTAAGTTGGATGTGTTGGATTGGTTGTCTCTGTTTGAATATAATCATGGGCTCCAGAACATCACAGGAAATGACTTACTCACCTGGTTGTTCTCTAGGCTTCCCCCTGTTGCAACTGATGTGGTAATGGAGATGGGGGAGGAGGATAGGAAGGACTATGAATGTGTGAAACTAGCTTTGATAGCTAGGTTTGGGAAGACCCCTTCCCAGTATCTTAAGAGGTTTAGGAGCCTCAAAAAGCATGATGGTACCCCTTGGGCTACCTGGGTGAATGAATGTTTGAAAAACTTAGAGGGATGGATTAAGGGTTACAAGGTGAACACTTATGAAGGTATGAAGAATTTGTTTATGTTGGAGACTATTTATGATGCCTGCTCTCCTGAGCTCAGACAACACTTGGCTGATTCCAGGGAATTAGATTCCCGGAAGCTAGCTAAGGCTGCTGACTTGTGGGTTGCCAACAGGGCCACTCACAAGGATTCTGGGGTAACTCAGAAGAAGGATGGGGAAAAACAGTCTAAGAAGGACTCCAAAGAGAATTCTAATACTACAAATTCCAAAGAGGGCCCCAAACAAAACTATAAGGGTAAGCCACATGGGAAACCTAGTCAGGCTACTGTACCTTCTGGCCACAAGCCAGAAGGAGGTCAGAACAAGCCACCCTTCCAGAGAGCATTTGGACAATGCTATGTCTGTCAGGGTACTGACCATATCAAAGGAGAT
This sequence comes from Ambystoma mexicanum, assembly GCF_040938575.1. Lineage (NCBI taxonomy): Eukaryota > Metazoa > Chordata > Amphibia > Caudata > Ambystomatidae > Ambystoma > Ambystoma mexicanum. The sequence continues at coordinate 877,080,241 of NC_090924.1, read as the reverse complement.
CCCAAGTGCAAGGGTAAACCTGCAGGGATCAGCACAGTCTCCTTAGCCTTCACTCCTGAGGATGAAGTACAGATGGCTAGTGCCCACTTTGAACTCTTTGCTGAAGAACCCTTGGGTCTTCAAGCAACTGTAAACTTAGAGCCTATGGGTCTGGTTAGTCCCCAGAATAGGGTTGTGTATAACTCCCCACCTGTTAACTCTAAGGTGTATTATGTGGACAGTGTTCTTGTCAATGGCCAGGATACTCCTGCCAGGAGAGACACTGGGGCCAGCAGAACAGTAGTGGATGAAAGCTTCTTTCAACCTGAGGATGTGGCCAAAGCACCCAAAGGTCCCACTAAGATGTCTGGAGGCCCTGTCCAAATGGTTCCTATTCTACCAGCCCTCATTCAATGTAACAACATGACAGTAAGGATCCCTGTCAGTGTTCAGACTGAGGTACCTGGGAAGGTCCTGTTAGGGAATGACCTAAGAACTCTAGGAGTAGTGTCACATACCCCCAGGCCTCCCAGTATGGAGAAGCAGAACTTAACCAAATTGGCTAGGAAGGCTACCTTGAAGGACCCTTCTAAGCCTGTGGGACCCTCTACTGAGAACCCCACTACAAGCCCTGGTGTTAGTAAGTTGACCTCTAACCCAGGCACATTTCAGGATAGTATGCTAGGAACATGGGCGCCCCAACCAAGCTCCAACATTGTTCCCCTAGTCTCAGAGTCTCTGACTCCCCCTGCTTCTGAGGAAGAGGTGGATAGACCAACTAGGCCCCTATCTAGACCCGAGAGAACTGGTAATTCTCAGTGCTGGTGGAAAACCAGAAAAGAAAAGTCTAAGGCCAAAAACCTTCAGACTGTTGGACCTTCTACTGAAGACCCCAACTCAAATCCTAATATTAGGGGGGAAACTCCTAAAATAGGTAAGGGTAGATCTAAGAGGAAGGGGAAGCAGGTACATTGCCTAACCCCAACCCCTCCAACCAAGAGGCCTAAGACCCAACCTGCTCCCACAAGAGAGGTGGTGAGGAACCTTGGAGGCCCCTCTAGATCTAAGGGAATCCTTTATAAGGACCCCTTCAAAAAGCCTAACATAGGTTCAGAAGTTGTCCCAACTTCTGAGGGACTGGTCAACCAGATCCCCTATAACAAAAAGACTGATGTTCCTCAAAGGGTTTGTAGGTCCTTTAGCTTGCAAAAGAAAACCTTTGAGTTCTCCCTTAAGCAAAGGTCAAGGTGTCACCATCAAAATGCTGATGGACTCTCTAGGATGTATATCATCGACTAGAGGTATGAGGTTCATCCAGGAGTGGATTAAATCCTCCTGTCCCTTAGTCTGGGGGGGGCGAGTGTTAGGGAGAATTCTCTGTTTAGGCTGAATTTCCCTACCTAGTGAGTCCCCCAGCAGCTTTGCTGGATTTCTGGGGTTTAATTTTTTTCTCCTGCCAAGAGTGAGACCCTTTTACCCTCACTCTTGGACATGTTGAAGTGTGTTTTCTTGGTTAAACCTTGTGTTGAATGGGCTATGGGGTCTCTTACTCCATAGGGCCTCATGTATTTTTGTGATGTGGGTCACACAGCACCCTCTGTGCCGTGACCCAGGGGTGTCCTAGGGACTCCCCAACATAGACTCCATACCCTGGGACTGACTACTGTCTCCCAGGGCATGTAAAGTCACCAAAGACTTTGCTAGTCTTGAATCCTGAACAGAACCAGTACAAACCATCATATTGTGGACGTACTGGCTGGGGCAATTCGATTGCCCCAGGGTCTGTTAGTCGAGGGGGCACGTCTCCGTCCCCCCTGATCGAGTTTTGGCTGGTGGCAGTGGAAACTACTTTTTATATTCGACCGCGAATATTTCCCTATGGGATTTCCCATTGTTTTAGGCTAACACATTTAATTATTTATTTACGGTAGCCTTAAACATACCGCCGGTTTATATATTTATTTTTATAACTCCGGTTGGGACTTTTTGCCAAAACTTGATTCTAAAATGGCGTTGGTGTTCGCCTCTGTAACTCTGACCCAAAGTGGAGCCCTTTGTTCCACTTTTGGCGGGCTTCTCCACAGAAGCCCTCCAAAGTGGTGCCACTCTGTCTGGGGTACTTAGGAGGGGTGGAGGGGGATTTAGGCACCCTGGACTGAGTTACCTTGGTAACTCAAGTCGCACTCCGTCCTGATTGGCCCAAGTGGTGAGCCGCCCGGCTCACCACTTAGCATGGTTGAGTGACAGCTAGGCTGGGTGAATGGGGGTTTGCTGCATAAAAGCAGGGCTTTGGGGACTGGGACTTCAGAAGTCGCCACAGGACCAAGAATCCGACGAGGGAAGAGCTGAGCCGACCTGCTTCGACGACACCACCCGGTGGAGCCCTGCTGAACCGTCTCACCACTTTTTCCCGACGACCGAGGAGAACTCTTAACGGAGTGGCTCCTTCCCTTGACTGGTGGGGACAACCAGTTTTCGCCTTCTTTCCGTTCTTTGAGGTATCTCGTGGCCGCCTTGCCTGTGCCAAGCACCCCGGCAACCGGAATACCACACTTTACCCCCATACCGCGAAAGCCGGCACCAACCCTTTAACCGGAGGACTCCGCGGCTGGTTTCTTCCCGGGCAGTGCAACGACCCTCTTCTTCTGCTCTTCAGCGAGAACTTCTTCTCCCCTGACCGACGTCGAGCCCTGCTGCCACTGCCTGGAACAACTGCCACCGCTGGAGGATCCTTTCCGCTTAAGGTACTGTGTTCTGCCTGGCTTCCCTTGCTACCGACTGTACGGGGTAGATTTAGTCCCCGGCTTTCGAACCTGGGAGTGCCTGGGACACTTTGGCTAAACTTTCTGAGCCACTCTAACCTCTTTTTGACTCTTTGCAAGACTTTGAATCTCTAACTAACAGTGTGATCTTGGGCACATTTTCGCTCCGGCTACTCTAAGAGTGGGCCCTGCCTAGTGACTTTTGCTCACCTGTGACTTTATTCTTCTTTAAGCCTATTGCAAGTGCTCTGGACCTTAGAGTGGTGTGTCTAACCCATTTCTGCTTTTTTCTCTCCCTTTCTTGGAAACTACTAGAGTGTCATCTAACGTTAAGCACTCACCTCTGTTTTAATTAAGTGGTGTTTACTTAGAGTTGTCTAGATAGGAGAAAGGATTGAATCTACTTTCATTATAACTGTGTTGAAGTGCTTTTACTATATTTTTGCTAGAGTGTTTTTAACTTATGTGTATTTTAAATAAATAACTATATACTTTTGAAACCAAGCTCTGGTCAGTGTTTGCTTGTGCTATTGTGTTTTGGTACATATTGTGTATACTTTACATACTGCCTAACTCTTCTTGAGAGAAGTCTGACTGCTCAGCCACAGCTACCAGGTAAATCTGGGTGGTACAGACTGCTACCAAAGGGGTTTACTGCTCTACCTGTAGTCTTAAATCTTTTGCAGTGTTCCCCAAGGGAACTGCACAGGTTTCTGCCTAACAATACACCATTATAGAATACATACAATCCTACTTGTTTTAAAACGACATCAATTCAATTTAAAACAATTAAACAAAGATCTCATTTGAATTACTCACTTGATTCTAAGCGTGATCTTGCGACAAGAGTACATCATATTAAAACAAAGGTAGCAAAGGTGATAAGGTTACACATACTACTACCAGATCTTTCAGCTTCGACATTGATGTTACAGAAACTACATAATATCTAGTTTTTTACAATTCCCATGCAAACACCTGAGACTTCATTTGTGAAAACTAAATCTAACCTAAACCTTAAAAATGTTTCTATAAAAATCTGAGATGGATGTTTACACAAACGCCACAGTAAAACATTAAAAGATGTAATATCGTTCGTTGAGCAATAAGAAAAAGAAAAGTTGAGTTGAGTCTACAATCCTTTCTCTATTGGCTATCCAGTCCAGTTCATATAAAACCGTTTCACTTAGGTTCAAGCATATACCAGATCTTCCAACAAACAGCCTGTCCCATCAAACCTAAGTTTACATTTGGCTACCCATCTCTTTAGTACTTTACAAGTATCAAATTCAAGCTGTCTATACAACAACATAAACAACGAATGCTTAGGAGGTCTCAATTTTCCAAAAATCTGTAATACCTGCCAATTTATACAGGCTTGAATTGAAATCAGGCAGAATTCATGTCTTCACAGATATTGGCACGCCTATTGGGAGATCTAATGTTCTTCACCATATGACTGCCTCCCATCTAGGCCCAATTCAGACCTTCCCGCGTGTTTGGGCCCCATAAGCATTGCAGGCTTCTGATGTAACATTTCAACTGAGGTAGGATTGAGAATTTACCAAAACGCTTATCCAGCAATCTTAGTTGCACAGATGCAATTTTTGCCTGGCCCATTTTATTTTAAGAGTGTGCCTTGCTTATTTATGCTGTCGCAGACCATAATTCCTAAGTATATGAACTCGCTACAAGTTCTATTTTTGCTTTGCCCAAATTAAAATGAAATATGCAAGCCTTTGTTGCGCGATTGTGGCTTCGGTTTCATTATCAACACATTTGGATTACTGACATTTATAGACAAATCCAAAGCTTTCAAAAAAATAATGCCCTGCCTCCAAATCTTGGTGAAGGCCAATGGCCGTAAGATCACATAAAACAAAGTTGTCTGCATATGCCATATAGTGGACTTGTAAAAGACCCAGCCGTGGGGGATTGGTGCAAATACTATTAAAAGTGTGGCCAATATCATGTATATAAAAAAAGCAATATAAATTGGTCTAAACCGCAACCTTGTCGCAACCGGCAGCAGGTCTTAATCCCTCTACTACATTTTCCCTTTTTGGTCCAGTCCGACGCAGATATAAGAGTATGTATGCAGGGCAATTAAAATATTCAAAAGATGTGTAGGGCAGTTATTTTCCTGTAATTTGTTTTACATAACCTGCCTCTATTCACACAATCAAAAGCTTGGGGCAAATCTAGGAAAGCGATATAAATAGCAGTGCCCTGTTGCTTCACTTGTTCCGACAACTGCTTCAATAAAAACCTGTTTTGAGCAGTCCCCACCTCCTTCCTGGAAACAGCCCGATACATGTCATACAGATAATTTTTTGCCCAATTTGCGAACTCCTTTAATAATGTGGAAAACACTTTACTGCTGGTATCCAAAAGGGATATCGGGCGATAATTGCAGGGGTTAAACCTATTGCCCTTTTTAAATATTAAAATAATGTTAGCACCAGCCCATGAATGGGGAATTTCTCTAGTCGGGGCAATATTGCTGAATAAATCAAACCAGACTTCAGCCCACAAGACCGGGTCAGATTTGAAGGTACAGTTTGATAAGTAGTCAGGCCCAGGTGCCCTTGAGGACTTGCACATGTATACAATTCAAAATGTCCTCTACTAGGATCAGCCCCCACTCACCAGAAATATTACCTGGGACTGTAATAGCATCAACCCCACTGTAGTATCATTTTTCAAAATGATTTACCCAGGTGACTTCATCAATTGGATTTGCCTGTAAAGTTACTTGGATACTAGGCGTTTTAATCAGCGTCCAAAACAAACTCTTGTTTAGATGAAACTACCCTCAACATGTGTTCAGAGTCTTGCTGATTCAGCATAAATTGGTGACCCTCTTAACCAATTCTTAAAATTAGTTTGGCTATCTGGTCTAAAAAACATGCATCAATATCTGAAGCGTTCTTTGTGACCTTAGATAGGAGCGCAGTTCTCTTTATTTGAACTGCTTTATCAAAAGCATGCAAATGAGTCCCTGCCGCCCACCTAAATGCTAACACGGCCCAGTTCTGAACTTCTCCAAAAGCTGGATAAAAGACTCTGGACTGCAAATGCGTAAATCAGCAGATTTGTTAAATCCCAATCATCATGCCGCATTAATGAATCAACACCCTTTTTAAAATCTAAAAATGTATGATGGACTCCAGATTATGGATGCAATCCATTCACACACCTCAGAATGTCCACCCCCAAAGTGCTCACACCTTGAAGGAGACATGTCTTGCATACATACCAGGGCTAATAAATTGTGGCCACTAGTTTCGATTGTAACAACCTGCATCTCGGCACACAAATAAAATAACTCTTGCAAAATAAAAATATATAGTCCAATGTCGAGGTCTGCTGCATTTGTGGACGTGGGCAATTTGGGTGAGAATCACCCGCAACTCACCCGTTCAGAATCTGCAGATCCCAAGTCTCAAATTCCTGTCAAATGAGCAGGCCCCGCTTTCTTAATGAACGTCCCACATTCTTGCGCGAGGCAGACAAGTACCATACTACATATCAGGGCATTCGCTATTCAAATCTCCTACCACAATAAAAGGAAGCTTAAAATCAGTTGACCACTGTGCAAATAAATCACTTATTGTTGTTAAAGCCTATGCAGTGCATCTCACAGGATTAAAATCGACGCTAAATAAAATACAAGATTTAAAAAAGTGTCATTAAAAAACCAACTCGCATCGAGTTTCACAACCAAGATATTCGGTGACCGCAAGGTCAATCGATTCATTTTAAGGCTGAGGTTTTTGTTTGGACATAGCAAGCCACCAAACGGCCTACACTTCTGACCTCGTTGGCCCTTTAGAGACCATAAAGCATACCCATCCATCAAGGGCATCTGTTCCAACCACGTTTTCTTGAAAACAAATTATTTCATGTTCGGCACCAAAGAACTTTATAAACGACGGACAACAGATGGAATTACCCCTAGTATTCCCCGAGGCTAGCCTCGAGGGCCGTCTTCACTCATCTGCTGCATTAGGACCTTGATGCAAGCACGTCACAATCGAGGAAGAGTCAACATGATTTGCTTTATGGTGGGCTGTGAAGTAATGGCTCGGGGCAGTATAAGTAGTTCAGACTTCTTTAATTAAGTTCAGCTCAAAGCGACAGCAGGCCCCACCCTTGAAGGCAGAACCCAACTGAAGATTAAAGAACTCCACAAATAATAACACTCTGAGAACACATATACATCACAGTGGAACACTGTAACAAACAAATAAATAGAATATTGTGATTGGTCTGGATCCACATACGGAACTATGTTACATTATGATTCATTGCCCAATGCATGCTTACCTATGTAAAAACATAAGTAAGTAGACTCAACACATCTCCCCCCCCTTCCAATGACACAGAGTTACTCTAATACATAGTCTCGCAACCAAAGAGGTTTTCCTCTACTCCTTTCTGCACTGATATTAACGTCTCTGTCTTGTTGAACACGCTTATCAACTCCTCCGGATTCATACACCAACTCATTGTCATTTCCGTTGTCATTACCATTAACATTTTCCCCATCCTCTACTGCTTGACCGTTATTACATTTTACTAATCTGGACATTGACCAGCATTCTCCACCTTCCATTATGACCACATTTCCTCTTACTATAGCTATTTTCTTGGGCCCAATGAATTTGCTCTCGATGCATTTAGGGGACAACCTGGGGTTTTTTACATATACGGGTTCACCTTCTTTCCATGCCAAACTCTTGGATTTCTTTTCCATGTCAAACCTTTCCTTGTATACATTTTGGGCTTCTTTGATGAGGGTCACAATCTTATTCCTGTCAACATTCACACTCTTGGCCAAGTCAAGCCACCCTGGACAGAGTTTAGTGCCCGGCTGTCTGCCCTTGAGAGACATAAAAGGTGACACTTTGGTAACAGTGTGGGGCGTCGTGCAGTAGTTCCAAACCATCTCGCTCAACACTTTCTGCCACTCCAAACCTGCCGCCATTGCTAACTGCAAACCTCCCTTCACAAATCTATTGGCCCTCTCTACCAGCCCATTAGCCCAGGGTTGATAAAGTGCAGTTCTGTAGTGCCTTATGCCAAGTTTTCTGAAAAACTCCACCATCTTGTCAGAACAAAATTGGACACCATTATCTGAGACTAATTCCGTAGGGAAACCTTCCCTGTAAAATGTTTCTTCAAAAAATGATATCATTTGGGCCGTGGTGGCCTCACCAATTGCCTTCCACTCTATCCACTTCGAGTGGTAATCTACTAGCACAATTAAGTACTTGAGATTCTCCCCCAAATTCTGCAGTGGGCCCATCAGATCCACAGCCACCTTTTTCCAGGGTTCACCCGGAACACTCACAGGTCTCATGGGTGCTTCCCTAACCACTTTACTTTTATCACTCCTCTCGCAATCTCTGCAGTTCTTAACACACCTCTCTACTTCACTGTCAACTGCCGGCCACCAATAGAATTCCCTGATGTATCTCTTGGTTCCTCCTATCCCTAGATGGCCTTGATGAGCTATACTCACCAGTTTGGGTTGGATCACTTTAGTGCCCTTCCTGAGTTTTAGACCGTCTTCTAGAAGCAGTCAAATGTTTTTCCACAATATCTTTGTGAGGCCACCCTGTCCTGGTCCATACTTTGACCTGTTTCAATACAAGATCCTCACCATCAGCAATCTCCCACTCATCTCTACTTATGGCATTGTATTCAACCTCAGAAATACTCAAACCTTGCTCTAAAGATACTTCCTCTGTATCTTTACTCTCCACCGGTAGCCTAGACAAACAGTCTGCTACTACATTGTCCCTACCAGCTATGTATACTACCTTGAAATCATAGGCTAGGAGTTCAATCATCCATCTAGATATTCTGGGTGATCCTTTGGCCCATTCTACACTACCTAGTAGTTGAACTAAAGGTTTGTGGTCAGTTTTTACCGTAAAAGTTTTACCCCATAGATAGAACTTAAAATGTGCCACAGCCCAAGAAACTGCCAGCGCCTCCCTCTCAATAACAGAGAAGTTTTCTTCCGCTCCCTTCAATGGTCTAGAGGCAAAAGCAATTACATGTTCAGTTTTACCAGAGTCCACCTGAGACAAAGCCGCACCTAGACCCATATTGCTTGCATCAACCGATAAAACAGTTTTCCTTCCTGACACAAACCCTCCCAAAGAGGGTGCTTGTACTATGCACTCTTATTTTCTTAAAGGCTTCTTGGCACTCACCCGACCACACAAACTTCACGTTCTTCTTCAACAACTCTCTCAACGGAGTGGAAATGGTGGCAAAACCATTTACGAATTTATGGTAGTACTCTGCCAGCCCCATGAAAGAAGATAACTGATCTTTGTCTTGTGGCTGGGGAGGACTGCTAATGCTATAAATGAGACTTTTTCGGAGCAATACCATCACCAGAAATTCTATGACCTAAATAGTCTACTTCTCTAACAGCAATCTTGCATTTTTTTCTTTGTACAGTCAAACCAGCTTCTTTAAGTCTGACTAAGACAGCCCTAAAAATCTCATTGTGTTCTGCTTCATTTTCAGCAAACACTAGTATGTCATCTTGGAATACCGTCACTTTCCTTAACCCTCTAAGAACTTCCTCCATCACGCTTTGAAAAACAGAAGCAGCGGAAGCTAATCCAAATGGCATGCGACTGTATTTGAACACTCCCTCAGGAGTGATGAAAGCAGTAAGATGCTGACAACCCTTGGACAAAGGAACTTGATGATATGCTGCTGACAAGTCAATGATGGAAAATATCTTCGGTTCCCCCAGAGTGGAAAGAGTCTCGGATATGTTGGGAAGGGGATGTCTCTCCACAACAATGTTCCGATTGAGGCTGCGCAAGTCCACACATAGTCTCAGATTTCCATTTGCTTTGACTACTAGTACAACAGGCGATAACCATTCAGTTGCTGTTACTGGCTCAATTACTCCTTTGTTCACCAAGTCATTTAACTCATCACGAAGCTTACTTCTCATCTTCAATGGCACTTGCCTTACCTTGTGTATCACCGGTTGTGCACAATTTTTAAGCTTAATATGGTGTTCAAAATTTCTGAGTTTCCCTAATTTCTCAGAAAACACCTCAGGAAACTCTTTGGTCCAGACGTCATCTTCCACTTCAGCAATAGATACTGGTTGAGGGGCATCCGCCTGTATTCTTACACCCAAGTTCTTTTGTTCCTCCCAACCTAATAAAGAGGCTCCCTTTTTTGCTACCAGAATGTTAGCCTGGCATTCCTTTCCTTTGTAATGCACACATGCGGAAAATTCCCCCAAAACCTCTATTGTGGATTCTCCATATCGACAGGCTCTAACATCAGTGGGGCGGATTACGGCTTCACTCTTCAATATGTTCACTAAAGTATCCCGTGACACTATGGTCCAAGGAGAGCAAGTGTCAACTTTCATGACTAGACTGTGCCCATCAATCAGGAAGGTGTCTGCCGGACCCTTCGCCTCACTTGAAGTAGCTGAAATTTCAAAAACAAACTTGTGTGTTTGATACTTCCTGAATGCTGTAATTTCTCCTGACCGATTCTTCAATGCTGGGCCTGTTCTCCACTCTGGGTTCGGGAAAATTAATAGCAGCTTTACACACATTTGCAAAGTGCCCTCTACTCTTGCACTTAAAGCATTCGGCAAATCTGGCAGGGCACGACGGAAAGTTGGCACCATGTCTGGGTGGGGTTACCACATCTGGTACATGCATTCCTCGCAGTCCAATTTCCTTTCTTTCCTGTGGGAATGTTTGTCCTCTTCTTCTGGTCTATTGCACAGACCGACATGGTTGTCGGACTTTGTCACTCTTGAGCTCCTTGACATATAAGGACGTCTGTTCGATGCTCCTGGCTAATTCGAGTGCCTCATCCAGCTTCATATCTTTGGCCAGTAACTTCTCTTGGATCCTGGCGTTATTGGTGCACCCGAGTAACTGATCCCTGATTAGAGAATCAGTCAGGTGCTCAAAATCACAGGAGTAACTTAGCGACCTCAAGCATGCGACATAGGATTCGACTGACTCTGATTGTTCTTGTACTCCCTGGAAAAATATATGCCTTTCGAAGCTGACATTTTTCCTGGGTTCAAAATGGTCCTTTAGTTTTTTTGAGGGCCAATGCATACTCACCCGCATCACCAGCCTCCAAAACCTGGTCCCCAGCTAGCCCATCGAAGATCCTGCGTCCTTCCACGCCCAAATTGTGGACCAAGAGAGCCTTTTTGCGAGCTGAGGAAAATCTGTCTCCGCCCATTGCCACCAGGTAATTTTCAAATGTGTCCTTCCACTTGTCCCACCTGAGGGGGGGGGCGGCCTGGTTCATTGAGGAACGAAATGGGTGGCGGAATTGATGCCGCCATGATGAACAAAGAATAGCACCAACTATGTAAGTACAGATGGCTGTGGTGGCTGTAACGTGGCAGGACTTTGAATGTCTATATGGCAGGACTTTCAATGTCAATGCTGTTGTGGCTGTAAGACCATTGACAAGTATTTGTGCACTGTTCACTATAGGAACAATTGCCTTTGGTGTACAGGCCCCTAAGTTCCAGCGAATAGAGCTTTATTGTTGTTTTTCATGTGCCTCACTGTAACAAAGTGTCTTTGTTATACCAGCTCCAGCGTTCCTTTATTTCTCCCAGCCGTGGGAGTCCTGCTGGCAGTCAGCTGACGTCACAATGGAGACCGGGGCTCGTAGAAGTAGAGCCGACACGTTGCCAGGCAACTGGCGTCACAATGGAGACCGGGGCTCGAGCCGACACGCCCCCCACAGTGTGTGCCGCAGCGCGTGTTCCGCGTGCGCTAGCACGCACGCATTGAAAGGCGGGGCCTGCGCGCTAATAGCGGTGCGCGGCTCCCCCACGGCTCGCGGGGGCCTGCACTGTAACGGCAGTGCTCATGCAGCTCCCTCACGGCTCACGCGGCTCCCCCACGGCTCTCCTTCCCCAAAACAACGCCGACTTGCCTGGGTGGACCGCCTCTTCGTCCAGTTGCTCTTCGCCACCTTCCGTCAGTCTGCCTGCTGTCGCTAGTGCGGACAGAAGGGGCACAGCGCCGGCGACTCCGCACGGAGAGCAAATCGAAGCCCAGCAGCTCCAGACAGGCGCCCAGGGGTCCGTGAAGCAAATCCTCGTCGCCAATGTGAAGTAATGGCTCAGGGCAGTATAAGTAGTTCAGACTTCTTTAATTAAGTTCAGCTCAAAGCGACAGCAGGCACCACCCTTGAAGGCAGAACCCAACTGAAGATTAAAGAACTCCACAAATAATAACACTCTGAGAACACATATACATCACAGTGGAACACTGTAATAAACACATGAATAGAACATTGTGATTGGTCTGGATCCACATACGGAACTATGTTACATTATGATTCATTGCCCAATGCATGCTTACCTATGTAAAAACATAAGTAAGTAGACTCAACATGGGCACTGCTATTTCCCACCGGATAAGGGACAGCATGCATTACATTTGAGTAATGGGCCAAACCGATTTTCAATGGTAGCCTTTCAGAGCCAACCCTGTCATTGTTGGGACATCCCTGTTTTTGAGGCTGTCCAAACAATGACCGGCCACCTTGTACAGATAGATATAGAAATATTATGTGCACCCTTCTGGTTTACATCTATTCTTTTTCATCTTTGCGATTATACACACAGGAAGAGTAAAAGTAATGGGATTCCTGTTTTGAATACCTTTTTAATAGGTTTCCATTGATTGCAATATTTTTTTTTTAAAGCTGAGCACCAGTGTCAGTCACTTACCTGTCCCCTCACTCTAGATAAGCGGCACACAACCAATATCTAGAGCAATTACACACTTAAAGGGACATTTGGTTGGAGGGTCAGTGAGTGCTTATTGTTTAATGATGTCTAAATAACTGTAGACCTGTATAAATTGTATGTGTGAAAATACATTGGTAATTTGTACTGGTTGCTGTTACCCCATCCCAGTCCCCTTTGTGTATACTGCCCTCCTCAACCCTCCTTGTCCCTAAATATTCTTTCAATATAGACTATATAGTCATCCTCTGGCATCACATCCTCTACTCTGTGATCCGATCAAAAGAGATAATTTGAAGGTAGCCTCTGCCAAGTAGCCGGTTGACATGGTCCCCCAGGGCCTGAAGCCCTAAAATTTGACCCCCTCCTGCCTCTCTGCCCAACCACTCATATGGTACCCTTTCCACTGTCGCCCGATCATGGCAAAGATGAACACTTGCTAGCAGCTTCATAAGTTTGGCAGTCTGAAACACTTGTGTACGAGCTAGTTATAAATAAAATATCAAATCAATGACATCTGGCTTCCAGTGTTTAAAAAAAGGTGGAGAACCAGGTTGTGCCTCTCTGACTAAATTGAATGCACACTTGCCCCAATCGGGATAACCAATTTATTTACTTTGCTCTAATCATGAGTGGTTGGGATAAACCCCTACCATGCATTTTTTTGGTTTCACCCTTAGACCCACCTACAGCTTCCTGAGCATTTCTATACAGACTAGTAGCTGATGGACCACTAACCTTTGTCTTCAACACTGGGCAGTACTGACTGTGGTTTTTCATTTCCCCGGTCAGTAGTAACATGGGACACAGATCTTACACAGACATTTGGTCTTGTTATTAAATCAATCGAGGACAACCCCTCTCCATCCTCAACCACCTTGTCAGGATGAACAGTATGGATACTGAGATACAAGTCCAAGAGGCGTTTATTATTTACAGTGGGTAGGGGTTTTAGAAAATGCATAGTTGCAATTTTCCGTCGCTCGCCTTTGCTGCCTTTTACACTTACGACCTATTCATAACAGACTTGTTGCTTAAATTATTTTGGTGAAGAGGCACTGCATCCTCCATCATTCTAGTTGCTTGTCTGCATTTATTTAAATAACTCAACAACTCTACATCCTTAGAAATGATGACATCATTTGAACCATTTTGAGTACTTGCCCAGACTTCTGCAGCAGCAATTGACCACCCCTGCACCAAATTATCTATTGGAGCCAGTGTTGCTAATGGAGGACCCCCATCATTCCCTGTCATTTGGTGGACATTTTCCAACTCATAGCAGTGACTCTGGGCCCCCAATCTTGCATTTAATTGAAGGCATTTTTTTTTCAAAATATTTTTAATATATGTTGGCTTTTTCGTCAAAAAGACTTTTGCTAAAAGTGAACACTTGCAACTTTCTATTGGAGGCTTTCCTGTAAACCTACTGTAATTACTGGTGCAAGGACATAAGGCTCAATACAATTAATATTCCCTATCCCTGCCCCTTCCTGTACCTCGCCCGACTTTGGGGCTAAAATCAGTACACAGTTTGAAGACTACCATGCATAGCACCTGTGGTAATAACCGGAGCAGAATTAGGGACATGATTTGCATTAGACCCCCCTTCCCCATCTCTTGTTGACGCAAACACAAACCCCTCAGTAAAACTTAACTTCACCATTAAGGAAGCAAAGTTGTTATGCCATTCATGCAAGATTTCATAAGACCTTACTAGGTTAGTCAAAGTAAAATGTAGGGTGTATAACACCGAAGTAGCTGCATTGGCTGCATCATTTGGAGAGGACGGGGGGGTTGAGGGCGTTGTGGCTTTGTTATGCATCAGTCTTTGATGTGCGTACACTGAAGGTCTGAAGAACTCGGAATCCTCCGAGACATACAAAGAGGGTGAGTGAGAAAGTCGAGTGGGTGGAATTGCAGACAGAGGCAACGTTCTCCGCGCCTCCTCATTCCTGTGAATCTCCAACTCAATAGGCCCACTAGGACCAACCTCTTGTTTTTAGATTGCACAACCCTGCAGTAGCTAGTACCATGGAGTCCGGCATTACTGCCAGCATTGCTGTGTCCGATACCCCATAACTACCTAGATCCCCAGTCATTGGTGAATGTGGCAGCTCCTTTGTGCCAGCAGGTCTAGAGGTCATTCCCTGTGGCGTGGAGACTCCTACTGGAGTCCGTAATGCTTCAGAACCCCATATAATAGGTATTGACAGAGTTTGCCAAAGCAGTCCCCAATTGCACATTAGGTAAGTTGTCTTGATCCAAGGCGACTTTGCTCCAAAAGCGCATACATTATAAAAGGCCAGTTGGTTTAACACTTAGTACAAACAGGAAATGTATAGCACGGCTCTGCTTGGTTAAAAATAGTGCTAAGCTAGAGTCGGCGTCTTCCTTTATACAACCAGTTGGAGGCACACTGTTAATATGTCCAATAGGAGGTATTATGTTAAAGAGGAGCACAGTTACCGGTTATCCAGTAATATTTGACAGTAGCTACTTACTGATTTGCATAACAGTGGCAAATACTAAATCTGTTATCAATGTTTAAAAGGGTGGTTAAGTTAGGGGGGCTTATGATTGACAGCAGGTGCCAATCATTTGAACATGGACAACCAAGAGTGTCCTTTTTAGTGTCTTTTGTCCTCACCCATTGGGCGTTCTGAAACAGTGCACAAAGCAGTTGGTGAGAGGACGTAATGGCATGTCATGTTACGGCACTGTCCATGCTGCTGTCCTTGCTAGTCCTGGCTCAATGTTGGCCGTAGTATGACACAAAGCCTAGATCCATGCTCAGACCAGAGGTGTTTTTTTTATAGGTTGAGCATTTTCAAGTATTTGAGCTCCCACATTCCTGTGTTTGGTAATCGAGAGACCACCCTTCAATAGCAACAGGTCGGAGAACACCAGGGTGCGCAGAGGAAACGGCCGCCTAAGCAGCCTTCTCCCTCACCCCCAAGAAGATTAATGGCAGCATAGTGTGAGGTTTCTTAGCACCCCATGCAGATAATGGCAGAATCATGTAGATGAAGGCAGCAGGCACCCATCACCCAATGGGTGAAACCCGAGTCGGAGTTGCAGCAGAGAAATACAGCCGGAGGGGAGAGAGGCCCAGCGGGACAGCGCAAGTTAGCATCCGTAGGCACACCGCAGTGAGCATCCCTCACCCCTACCTCTCTGGAGGGGGCTGAAACACCCAAGCCACAAGGACCTGGCGCAGAGGTTACGGAGACGCAAGATCGGAGGGGGGAGAGGTTCAGTGGGACACTGTTGCACCGCCAAAGCCGTCCTTTGCCCTTTCCACGACGAAGGCAATGAAAAACCCCGAGGCATGCAGACCCAGCACGAACGAGATGCAAGTTTTGACGAACATCATGGGCCTGCAGCCGCCGGCACAATGCTGAAGGTGTCCCTCACCCCCTACCTCGCTGAAATACCCAGCGTGGATACGGAAAACCGGTCGTGGTGGGTCCGGCAAGCTCAAGAGAGCACAGTGAGATGGAATGCAAGAGGCCCGATAAGGAGAGGATACAGGAGCTGCAAGGCGGGAATGTAAGGTTGACACCCCAGGTGCCCAGATACAAGGGCCAAGCCGGCGGGCTGCTATCAGGTTTGATATGTATGCCCCCACCCGCCTGTCGAGAGCTGAAGCGCCTGCGACCCCTGAATGTCACATTATAGCACCAAGATGGTCCTTTAAAGTGCACTAAGAGACAGATGTAAGTGCCCACTCCTAGCCTTCACCTCTGGGTGTACAGCCCCCAATATTGAAGCAACCAAGACACCTGGTAGGGCCAGCAGCAAGTCAGTCAAAAAGGGCCTCATACACTGGCAATAATGAAGGCTTAGCAATAAGGGAAGATACAGCCGGAAAAAGGCAAAGGCTGCAGAACTGGTTAGTGCTCCCCTATAGCATAACGAGACACAGTAAGCAGGACCCAGTGAAGAGGGGAAGAGGGTGGCGGGGGGGCAGTGCAGGCATCTAAGAAAGAGATCACAAGCTCACGAACGGTGTGGGAAGGGACCCTCCATTAGAACAGCCATGGATCATATCCTCTGACCCAATTGCAGTGAGAGAGGACAAACAAACCCAAGAGATCTAACCCGGCGTAAAACCCTATATGAAGATGTCGAAGGGAGGGCAAAACCTAAGGCAGGAGACATTCAATCCTTGCTGGGCATGCAGGAAAGAGAAGGAAAAAGACAATGAAAGGAATGCCAAAGAGACAAAGGCTGAGATTCACTTACCGCCACCTGAGGTGGCCAATACGAACATTTAATATTCATTCACCAAAGAGGACCTTCTGGAAATGCTCTCCACGCTGAAACAAGACCTTCCAATGGAGACCAATGCTACCAAAGAAGCAATGGTCAAAACTGTTGCAGAGCTTAACTCGCGTATGATGGGGCTAGAATCAAGAGTAAATGAAGTGGAAAACACGATAACAAGACCATGATCGAGCGGAGCTCAGTAATAGGGTGCTGGGCATAGAACAGCAGGAGATGATATGGACGAAACAAGAAGACCTTGAAAATAGGTCACGCAGAAACAATATCAGGATACAGAGAATATCGCTAGACATCAAGACCTTGCTCAATATATGCAGGATTTGGTTCAGAGGCTCTTGGACCTCCTGGATTTGGCCTCACTTGAACTGGACGGGACACACCAAGTCTATACAACGATGCAACAGCGCCGCAATCTTCTGCCTGACGTGCTGTCCAGAGTACACTATTTTCAGCAGAAAGAACATATCATGGCAGCAGCCCGACAAAGAGCTGGTGAATTCTAAGGAAAACAAATTTCGCTATATCGGAACCTAGCACCTTGCAGCCCTAGCATACAGACAAACTCCATGTGGTAACAGCCTGGCTTCAATAGCACAAGGTTAGATATCGATGGGGGTTCCCCTGCAAATGCCTATTTGAATTCCAGAATTAGCGATAGGGTCTGAAGAGGAAGCAACATAACTAATGAGCAAGACCCCAGATGATCCAGGAAAGGCAAGACCACAAACAAGTTTGGGCTGGAATGGCAAAAGTAACACAAATAAACCTAGAGGGAAGCTAATCCCAGAGTCAGCACCTGTTGGAGAAGGAGAATGACCAAGTCTGGAGCGCCCCTACTTGACTTGCTGAAGAGCAGTCTCTCCGATCTTGGAACTTCAAGCTTGCCAGGTCTACAGTTCTAACATGAGGGGACTGTAGTCTCCTGTGGGGTGTAGGATGTTGCACACGTATTACAGAGGATACACTATGAAGGGGAGGAGGGGGGGGGTTGGAGGATTACCATGAGGGAATGGTGCCGAGAGGAATGTCACTGCGAATGACATAACATAGTTTTTGGAGGTTAGAGACATTTATTTCAGTTTAGAGATAATATACATTTATGGGTTTTGTTTTTTTCCACCTGCTTTTTCTGGTTCTAGTCACTCACGGTTTCCCAAACACTATAGCTCGAGATTCCCTCTCCGATAACTTCTTCCTGTCTCCCAACTTGTCTGGGTGAGGAGTCCACTGCTTAACACGACCGATGATGGCGAAACCTGATAGAACATGTCTGACCCTAAATGTTCGGGGTCTAAATTCACCAGTAAAGCAGAAAGCTGCACTGCAAAGTCTCTCCTTCTTGGAGGTGGACTTGGTATTCCTACAGAAGACCCATCTATTAAAGCAAGATGAAAAGCATCTCACGACTAAAGGGTACCCAGCATGCATACTTCGCGTCTAGTGGCCTCAAAAAACGGGGAAGAGCCATCATGGTTCGCAAAAAGACCTACCACTGCGGACGACGGAAGTCTTGCGGGACGTGCAAGGGAGATGCATGCTACTCAAAAGGGAATCTGGGTAATCGCAAAATCACACTGGGGGTAGTATATGTCCCTAATGAAAAGCAAGCAAAGTTTTTGGGGAAACTCTCAGACATTGGCAAATTTCATGGAAGGCGAAATTATACTGAAGAAGGTGGGAGGGACTTCAATTGCATGGTAGACCAGACTATGGATAAATCTCTAGCTCCCACTATTAACGAAAGAAGTCATTACTATGCCATGACAATGCTATTGAGAGTGTTCTCACTAATAGAGATATGCCGCATATTTCACTCCGGGAAGAGGGGATACACATTGGACCATGCAGTGCATGGTGGCTTCTCCAGATTAGACATGTTCTTGATCTCCACCACCCTCATCCCATTGGTTAGGAAAATAGAGATCCTACCAAAAGCACTCACAGACCACTCTCCTGTAAATATCTGGGTCAGGACACGCCACAACAAACCCCTAATGAAGCCAGTCTAACGGACATGGTCACTACTTCCAAGAAAATGTGATGGAGGATATGGATATGCGTACTGTGTAGGATACAGGGAATGTGGTCTTCCGAGGGGTCATTGTACAGCAGTCAGTGGCCTGGGGTAGAACCCAAAATATGCATCAGGCTAGGCTAAAAGGGATAGCACATGAGAAAGAAGGCACATGCAACAAAAGGGAATAGGCGCACACTACGGGACCTCAGAATAGCTAGACATGCCCTGGAAATTCACATGATGGGGAAGGCGGCACAGTCCCTACTTAGAACCAAACAATACTACTATTCCAGGTGCAGCAAGGCAAAAAAGCTGTTGGCAGCCAAACTCAGGAAAGTGGCAACTCTTAACTAAATTGGGGCCTTTAAGAGTGAAGACTGGAAGGGAGAGATCACAGAAGCAGGGAAATTGAAGGTCATGAAAGACCTTTTGTATGGTCTCCACCCCACATCAAGGAAATACTACTCATGTCCGGGAATTTATAGAACAGGCAAGACTCCCCTGAATCCCATACACTATGAGGGAAGCGCTAGAGAATTCGATATCTGCCCAAGAAGTTGCCCAAGCCATATGTTCCCTCCCAGCACGAAAGGCCCCCTGCCCAGACAGGTTCACCAATAGATTTTATAAAGCTTTCGCAGGCCCATTATCACACATTTTACCACTCCATTTAACTCTTTCTCCAAATCGGGGGAGTTAACCAAATCTATGTCTGAATCTATGACCACTCTATTGTTGAAACCTGAAGAAAAACAAATGAGATCGGCACCTCATCGCCCAAAAGCCCATTTGAAGACTCTGACACAAAACTCTATAGTAAAATCCTAGCCATAAGATTGGGAGAGGTCCTTCCCCACATAATCAACAAAGACCAAACAGGGTTTATTAAAAAACAGAGGGGATCATGACAATATTAAGATGTTGGTTGAGTTAGTAGCGTTGGCTCATAGGCTTCGGGAGGGGGGAGAAGGTGGGAGGGTGCCTTCCCATGTTCGGTATTTTGGTAGTAGGCATTTTATACTAGCCGAATGCCCACTATTGGTGCATTCGGTCTTTTATATACAATATTTTCATACAATCACGGTTTGGTCCGGCCTGTATGCCGACGATATCATCTGCTTCCTTCAGAAACCCCTGCATTCGATCCCGCCCTTACAAGATCTCCTTGAAAGATTCCACATTGTTTCGGGATTTCACGTTAATCTGTGAAAGTCGGTGGGGATGGCAATCAGAGAATAGCCAGAAAGCCAACTAGCAATGCAATCAACATTTCCTTTCAAATGGGCAGACAAGGAGTTCACAAACCTAGGGGTAGAGCTCACTAAAATCGTATAAAACCCTCATGGGAGCTACCATCCCCAATTTATGGAAGGAGACTAAAGCCACCCTGAAACATTGGGAAACCCAAGAAATATAATGGCTGGGAAGGGTGAACGCAATTAAAATGACTAT
The DNA here is from genome assembly GCF_040938575.1 of Ambystoma mexicanum. Lineage (NCBI taxonomy): Eukaryota > Metazoa > Chordata > Amphibia > Caudata > Ambystomatidae > Ambystoma > Ambystoma mexicanum. The sequence goes on along the minus strand of NC_090924.1, from coordinate 877,059,945 downwards.
CCTACGGAGACTCTTATTTGCATTCCAAGCTCTACCAGTCCTTGCCCCTGAAAGAGACCTACTAGACAGAAAGCGATAGGCCAATATATTTGGAAAAGGAAACCACCTAGAATCTCACGTCACATTCTCCGGAGATCAAAAGGGATGGGGAAATGGAGGTCCCATCGATACAGCGTTACTTTCGTGCAGCACAGATTGCCCCAATGTTAGAAAGAGCCCTAGATGACAAGTGCTCTAAATGGAAGATAAAAGAGCAAGACTGCACCCGTGCTCCCCTAGCCCATCTGCCATTTCTACCAACATCTGCCAGTGCCCTCTTGCTAGACTCCACCTAGGCTACTCTTATTACCTGGGATAAGGCTTGTGCACAATTGGAGGTTAAAACAGGACTGGGGCCCTAATCACTGATACTACAGAACCCAGAATTCTCCCCGGGATTGACTAAAGGAATCTTTGCACAGTGGGAATCGCTTGGCATCCTGAGGCTTAGAGACATATACAGAGATGGAATTCCCAGCACATTCATAGAATGTAAAGAAAAATTCACCCTGCCCGAAACAGAACGCTTTCGATACTTTCAAATTAGACATAGGGTTTCCAATGGCCGAGTGGTTCGGGCAGGTACACGCCTCCACATAGTAATTGAACACCATGTCTCGGAGGGGTAAGGTATTCAGAAAATATCCACTTGCTACCGCTGGCTAGAGAAGGCCTCTGCGGAAGACAAACTTCCATACATGATACGATGGGAAAAGAATATAGGGGCAGAGATCCCAAATGATTTGTGGCAGAAAATATGCCCCGAATCTCAAAGAGCTCAAGGTGCACCACGTTTAAGGAGTGTGCCCTCGTATCCCATTGTTAGTGGATGTTCCCGATGATGGTGTGTTCCCATCAGGTCCCAGGGCGGAGCTTATAAGACAGCTGTTAGCGGCTAAACTAAATAGTGCACACTTTTGGAAAAATGAGGGGCCGAACCGGTCATACTGGTGGGTTAAGATATGGGTAATTGTGGCTATGGAAAAACTGACTGCACATATCTAAAACATGACAGGATTCTCTCGAATCTGGGCTCCATTTTTTGAGTTTGTGCAAGACAAGGAACACGTTTAGGCCACAGACCCAGACCCAGACGCAGTTATCTCAAAACTCTGGACAGAGCAGGAGACCTTTGAGTGAAACGGGTAGGTTTAAGAAGTATGATGCATTGATATATAGTTCTGGATGCATACAAATACTATGGGACAATGAGTGGAACCAATCATTATTAAAATTTGTTAACCTTTTTATTTACTATTATTTGGGGGTGGAGGGTATTCCTTGGAGAAAAGAAAAGAAGTTTTGATGTTCCCACAGTAAATGTTATGTCAATGTTTCTTGCTATGTTCATCGAGATTTCAATAAAAGATATAATAATTGAAAAAAAATAGTAACAGGTCCTGCATTGTGTGCCCATCCTGTGAGAAGTGGGCATCCACTGGTGTTTGTTTTGGCGTTCTAGATGGTGTACCTATGTAGGTTCCTTCTTTCATGTAGATTCTGGCAGCTCCCATCTACATACTTTCCAAGCTGTCATTTCTTGCATTGGCCAATACCATAACGGATCAGTGTCATTGTTGATAAACTAGTGATGCGAGCAAATAAAACAAACACTTAAAGCCAGAAAAAGATAACTGTCTACACTTACTACTGGAGCAGATTTAAAGATTAAGCAGTCAAACCTGTCAATCTGCTTGTACCACGTGGCGCCCTCTTCAAAGCCTCAAGCCCTGCCACCTGAAATCTATGAGTATATGTTGGCTAGCATTATTCCTGGACTCGCCGATCCTGGGCGATTGCTCCGACTATATGTTGTAGATAACAATTGTTTTCCAGTCTGTCCTTATTCATGTTTATTTTGAGATCTAGCAACCACGTTGTGAATAAAAACATGAAGCACAGGGCTCTCTTTCGAATGACATTTCTCCACTCCCCCCCCCTGCAATTCCAATTCAAAGTAATAGCACCTCTCAACTAGCTGGAGTCGCTGGACTCCCATTTTACGTTACATCCACGCTCTTGGATAAAAAGGCACCATACCGTGAAAACATGGGGACAAAAAGGTGTTTTAATGCATCTACGCGAGGCGAACAAGACTGTATCCTGGCAGGGTGCAACTTCAGGATGTAGCTGGGCCGACCGCTTTTCGTTAACTACCAGACGGAAGAGCAGCATTTTACCAGTGTGCAGTAAAATAAAGACTTGAACCGCATTTTTGGATAATTGATCACAGAACTCTGCAGCTGCACTCAAAACATCCTTTCCACAGCAGGTCAAATGTTTTCATTCTGTGGGGTTTGGTTCTTAGAAAACGGCTCCAGCTGGTTCTGCGATTGATTGCACGCTCTCCCCGATTGAGAGTTGCGGGGCATCAATCCTGAAGTGAACTAACACATGACTATTTATATTGATCGGCAACTGGAGAAGTGAAAAAGGGCACTCACCTAAAGCTAATTCCATGTACATGACATTTGATGATGCTTGGAGGTCTTACGTGCTTGGTTGCTTAAAAGGTCGCTTGCTACCAGTCGAGACTGAAAACGTATTGTTCTACAGTACAATAGTCATTTAAAATGCTTGTATGCGTATTTAAATTCTATGTCAACACTGGAGGCGAGCATTATTGCTTTAACTTCTTTAATACTACTCTACAGCAGTTTCAATAATAAACTTAAAATGACTCCAACATTTAATAGTTACAGTAGTGACGAACGTACTCTTAGTCCATAGTCCCCCTTTCCTCCATACTGTATGGGCGTCCCTCGTGAGGGACGGGAGACAGAACCTTTTTCACCAGAAAAATCTTCCCCTTTATATTTTGCGGCATGTGGGGCGCGGTCCTGGTACATGCGCTCGCCTGACTCCGCCCACCGGCGCCACTCAGTCCCCATTGACGCAACGACAATATGCAACATTGCCTAATGACACCAGTATTATTAGGGGGGGGAATGGTGGGACGTATGTAGGAAAGGGGACTATGAACTAAGAGTATGTTAGTCACTACGGTGAGAAACTTAATTACTCTTACGCCCCCATCTCCCTGACGTCATACTGTATGGGCGATTACAACTGAGTTTAGCCCCAGAGTGGAGAGGAGACCCTCCTTAAGCAAACAGGTTTCTCAGAACCGCCTGCCCGAAGGCCGCGTCTGACTTAGAGGCGACGTCCAGACAGTAGTGCTTGCAAAAAAGCCCACGGGGTGGCCCAGGTGGCCGCCCTACTGATGACCTGCCACGGCACATGGCGCTGGAAGGCAATAGCCGTGCTCTTGGCCCCGATAGCATGGGCATGCAGATTGGACAGAACCGGCCTGTGTTGCCCCTCATAAGCCTCCTTGATGGCCTTGACCTAGAGATGAGGCCTTGGAAGCTTGATACCTGGTCTTGCCCCTCCGAAGGGTACAAAAAGGGCACCCGACTTGCGGAAATCCTTGGACCTGTCCAAGTAATACTTCAGAGCACGTCTGACATCGAGGCGATGCAAGACTGAGGTTCATCCTAGGGATCAGAGAAGAAAGTAGGTAGAACTATCTACTTGTTAAGGTGGAAGGCGGATGGGACCTTGGGTAGGAAGGCAGGGTGCGTCCGGAGGACCACCTTATCCTTGTGAAAAGTGGTGCAGGGCTCTGAGGCCACGAGGGCCTGGATCTCGCTGACCCTGCAAGCTGAGGTGAGGCCCACGAGCAGAGCTGTCTTTATGGTAACCAATCTGATGTCACCAGAGGCCATTGGCTCAAATGGTTTGTGTGCCAATGCACCCAATACCACATTGAGGTCCCAGACTGGGTGAGGCATCTTTACGGGAGGCTAGAGTCTGTGGAGGCCCACCAGGTGCCGCTTTACCACAGGGGTAGAGGAGGAAAAAAAAAAAAAAAAAAAAGACCCTCCTCTGAAATTTTGTAGGCACCCATGGCTGCCAGGTAGGTGCGGCATGTGTCGACTTGCACTCCGGAGTGTGCAAGGTGATCCGAAAAGGAGAGGACATCATCCAAAGAGCACTCAAGCGGGTCGATCTCCTTAGAGCTGGCCCAATGACAGAATCTAGACCATTTGCTCTTGTATTGGCTCCTGGTAGCTTTGCTTTGTGACACGATTGCTTTATCCTGCAGATCACCCTGTGGACCAGGGGGGTGGGTGGGAAGGCGTACGCCCACATGTAGTTCCACTGAAGGTGCAATGCATCGCCCAGGGAGCTGGGGCCCTGCCCTTTCCAGGAGGCAAACTACTGGCATTTCTTGTTGTGGGAGGCAAACAGATCCACCTGGGGATGCCCCCATATGAGGAAGATTTCCTCCAGTACCAGGTCGTTCAACTGCCGTTCGTAATTGTCCGCTGACCAGTCTGCGGAGTCTGTCCGCCTCTAGATTGGATTCCCCCGGGAAGTGGACAGTGATGAGGTAGATGTTGTTCTCCAGGGCCCATTCCCCCATGCTGATAGTGAGGTTGCACAGTGGAGGGGGATCTGGTACCGCCCCCCCCACCCCCCGTTTGTTCACATAGTACATGCTGGTGGAGTTGTCCGTCTGGATAAGTACTGTCTTGCCCTCTGAGTGGGCGGAAGGCCTTGAGGGCCAGCCATATGGTTTTCAACTCTAGCCAGTTAATGTGGCACTCCTGCTCCTGCCAGGTCCAGACTACATGGGCACTGGTTGTCCAGAGTGGCTCACCAGTCTTCCAGGGAGGGGTCCGTTGTGACAGTGACCCGAGGCAGCGGTTGCCGGAAGGGCTTGCCCTGCCGTAGGTTGAAGTCTGCGGACCACCAAAGGAGGTCCGGCCGGAGAGATGTGGGAATGTCCACAGGCTCCGATTGGGAGCCCCTCTCCTGATTCCAGGAAGCTGGGAAGTGCAGCTGCAGTCTCCTCATCCTGAGTCTTGTGTGGGGGATGGCCAGAAGGACCGCCACCATAATGCCCAGTAGGTGCTAGTGCCACCAGGCCGTGGTCAGACTCCTGGAGAGGAAGTGAGTAGTAGCTCTCTTGATGGCCGTGATCTTGTCTTCTGAAGGAAACACCCTCTCAGAGCCGCTGTCCCAGATGAGGCCCAGGAAGGTCAGCTTCTGCGTGGGTTGCAGCAGAGACTTCTTGAGATCGATATGAATACACTCCACGACTTGGGGTTTACTAAGCGCTGAAGAGGTGTGGAGAACCGCCCCCGGAAATGAGGCCCCGACGAGCCAGTCGTCCAGGTATGGGTAGATATGGAGGCTCTGGGCCCTGCGCAGAGCTGTCATCGCATTCATCAGTCTGGTGAATACCCTGGGGGCTGAATTGAGGCATAAGGGTGGAACCTTGTACTGGAAATGGAAGCCCATGATCCTGAAGCGCAGAAGAACAAGTTACTTACCAACTGTAATGTTCTTTAGACTGGATGTTCCTCCCACGTATTCCTCATATTACGATAACTCGTTGTCCTCAGCTTCGGAAAACAAAATTCTCTCGGCAGAGGCCGCTGTGCTCGAGTTCGTGGCTTTGATTGTCCCTCGACGGACTCTGTACTCTGTCGACATCACCAATGGTATAAATAGCTCGAGCCGTGCCCGTTGCTTCAGTTCTGTTTTTTCGATGAAACATAGGAGGAACACCCAGGCGTGCCCCATGACGGATACATTCTTCGTGAGAGGAAAGTGTAAGAAAACGTAAACTGTACTGTGGGATAGGATGGGAGGGTCGTTGAAGAATACGTGGGAGGAACATCCAGTCGAAACAACGTTACAGTTGGTAAGTAACTTGTTCTTCGAATGGATTGTGTCCTCCCACGTATTCCTCATCTTATGATAGACTCCCATAGCAGTGGCAATTTTGGAGGCGGGAGTACTTGTTTCAGTTTGTGGACAGAATGCAGAACTGCCTTGGCAAATAATCCCTCATTGGAGGAGGCAGTATCCAAGCAGTAATGCTTGACAAAAGTATGCATTGTTTTCCAAGTTGCAGCTGCACAAATATCTGCTGCCGGGACTCCCCTCTTTAGAGCCGCAGAAGTAGCCATTCTCCTTGTAGAATGGGCACGAAGCCCATCTGGTGGGTCTTTTCCCGCTAATCTGTAGCATTCAATTATGGCTAAGATGATCCAGCGGGATATGGTCCATTTTGTTACAGATAAGCCTAGTTTATGACCAGTATAACCCACAAATAGTTGGTCATCTTGTCTCAATTTAGACATCCTAGAGATGTAAAAACTAAGAGCCCTCTTGGGGTCTAGCCTGTGCAGTCTCTCCTCTTCCTTGCCCAAATGAGGAGGAGGATAAAAAGCTGGTAGTACTATTTTTTGTGACAAATGGAAGTCCGAAACTACCTTTGGTAAGAATGAAGGTTTAACTTTAAGGACCTTATCCTTATAAAAAAAAATGGTATATGGTGGTTTGCATGAGAGAGCCTGAAGTTCATTAACCCTGCGGGCGGATGATAGGGCCACAAGAAGGACAGTTTTTAGTGTTAAAAGCCTCAATGGACATGAGTGCAGAGGCTCAAAAGGTATGCAAGTCAAGAATTTTAATACTAAATTTAAGTCCCAAGTTGGGACATGAAAAGGTATTGGAGGGTATACGTTAGTAAGTCCTTTTAAGAATTGAATTATTAGTGGTATTTTGAATTATGAAACATCTTCCGAGGTTCGCTTGAAAATGGACAGCGCAGCAAGGTATCCTTTGATTGTTCCTATCTGGAGCCCCAGATCGGCTAGATGTAATAGAAAAGAGCACTACTGGAGTGCCACATTGAAAAGGGTCCACATCCTTATCTTTGCACCAGTTACTAAACCTGTTCCAGCAACATCGATACAAAGATTTTGTTGCTGGCCTTCTGGTCGAAAGCAAGACTTCCATTACGTCATCCGGAAGATCCTAATCCTTGTATCTCAACCTCTCAGAAACCATGCGTGAAGGTTGAGTCTCTTGACCTCTGGATGGAGAACCCGACCTTCTTCTTGCGAGAGAAGATCCTCTCTTTGCGGAAGACGTATTGAAGGGCAGATAGACATGTCCAGAAGGTCCGGGTACCAGGTCCTCCTGGCCCAATCCGGGGCAATTAGGATCATGGTTTTCCTGAACTTTCTCAACCTCCTGATTACTGGAGGACTCACGGGGACTGGGGGAAACGCGTACAGCAGTGGAAACTTCCACTCCACTACGAATGCGTCTCGCAGAGATCCTCTCTGAGGAAATTCCCTTTGGCAGTACTGATCGCACTTCCAGTTGATCGCGGTGGCGAACAGATCCACTTGAGGGTGGAAGAAGATCTCCAGAAGGACTTCCTGAGCCAGCTCCCACTCGTGAGAGACCGTGCTCTGCCTGCTCAGAGCATCTGCCGCCGTGTTCTTCTCTCCGGCTAGGTGAATTGCCTATAGAGAGATTCTTTCTCGTATTGCCCAGAACCATAGCTGCATCGCCTCTCTGCACAGTGGTAGTGACCCTACTCCTCCTCTTTTGCTGAGGTAGTACATGGCCACCGTGTTGTCTGTCATTATCAGGACATTCTTTCCCTGTACAGAGGGCAGAAAGGCCTTCAGCGCTAGTCTGATTGCCCTCCGCTCCAAAAGGTTGATGTGTAGTTTGGACTCCGATGGAGACCAACAACCGCTGATTGTCAGATCGTTGGTGTGTGCTCCCCACCCTGTGAGTGAGGCATCCGTCACTACTGTGATCTCCGGCCATGGTTGCCAAAAAGACTCTCCCTTGAGAATATTGTCGTTGCAAGCCCACCATAGAAGATCCTGAGCAACTGCGCTCGAAACTTGCAGAAGAGCCGACATATTCCACTGAGTTCTGAGTGCCCATTGAAGGGATCTCATTCTCAACCTGGCCTCTGGTACTAGGAAAATGCAGGATGCCATGAGGCCGAGCAACCTGAGAAAATCGAAGGCCGGTAGACGTTGGACATTCTGGAATTTTGTTACCATCTGCTGGATGTGGAGAGCTCTCACTTCGGGAGGCGAGGCTTTTCCCGAGGAAAAGTGTCCAAGACTGCTCCGATAAACTGGAGCTTCTGGGATGGTATCATGTGGGACTTCTTGAAATTGAGGGAGAAGCCCAATTTGTGGAGGAAGTGGCAGATGATTGAAAGATGTTCCTGAGCTTATTCTGGAGAACTTGCTCTGATCAACCAGTTGTCCAGGTAGGGATATATGTGAATACCTCCTCTCCTGAGACTCACGGCCACAACCGCCAACAGTTTGGTGAAAACCATCGGGCGGAGGTCAACCCGAATGGCAGAACTCGAAACTGATAATGAGAATTGCCAATCGCGAACCTCAGGTACTTTCTGTGCTTTGGATGGATTGGCACATGAAAGTAAGCATCCTGAAGGTCCAATGATACCAACCAATCTTGGAGTTGGAGAGCCTGAAGGATCTGAGAAAGAGTCACCATCTTGAACTTGTCCTTCCTGAGGAATTTGTTCAAGTTTCTCAAGTCCAAGATGGGTCTCAGTCCTCTGTCCTTTTTTGGAATGAGAAAATATGGGGAGTACCAACCCCTGTTCCTCTCCGCTACAGGAACTAGTTCTATGGCACCTTCCTCTAGCAGGGTTAAAATTTCCTGCAACAGGAGCGGATCTGGAATTTTGACAGAGTTGCCTCCCGGTGGATGATTCCGAGGCCTTTTTAGAAATGGGAGACAGTAACCATGGGCTACTGTTTCCAGTGCCCAAGCATCTGAGGTAATGCCCCGCCATTCCTTCAGATGCCGAGAGATCCTGCCTCCCGCTGGTGTTTTGTGCAACAAGGTCTCAGAGGGATTTGGAGGCGGCTGAGTGGCTGAGGTTACAGATGCCGCTCCTGAGGCTGATTTTGCACCTCTTCCTCGTGCTCCACGAGGGAAGTTTCTTTTGCCCCTTTGGGAAGCCTGTCCTCTTCCTCTACCAAAAGAGGAGTAGTATCGAAAAGAACGACCCCTCCAGGAAGATGAGCCGGAATAGGGTTTTAGAGGCTGGCGCATAGAGGCGCTAAGCGATCAATGGGCATGTTAAGGAGTCTGGCTTGCACATCTGGTGCAAACCCCGACTTCCTCAACCACGCAAATCTGCGTAGGACAACGCTTGCAGCCATGGACCTGCTGATACTATCAGCAGTATCCAGTCCAGACTGGAGACATTCCCCCATTGCCTCCGTCCCGTCTTTGACTATATTCAAGAAGCCTTCCCTTTCCTCGCCTTCTGGAATATGATCAGCCGCCACCGAAATACAGTCCCACAGGGTATGGGTAAACCTGGCCAGGGTACAGGTGACATTTGTCAATTTAAGGGCCATACTGCCGGACGTAAAAACTTTATGTGCCCATGCGTCAACTTTTTTATCCTCTCTATCTGGAGGAATAGTGGGATATGCAGTTTGTTTTGATGTAGATGCTGCCTGAATGACTAGACTTTCTGGAGTTGGATGCTTATTTAAGTATTCAGGATCCGTTCCAGCTGGTCTATATTTTTTTTGGAAAAGTGCTATTTGCAGCAGAAATACTCTCTGGTTTATCCCAGTTTTTCTCCACCGTCCTTTGAAGGGCCCTGTGAAAGGGGAGAACTGGATCTTTGAGGCCCTCTGACAATTATATCCGTCATTTCATCCTGTTCAAAAACGGGTGAAGTGTTACCCTAACCCATAAATTCTATTACTCAGGTCAAAAGACCCCTGTACCCAGCATCTGCATGCTCTGCAGGATCAGGTCTGGCAAACTCTAATTCTGGGGAGGTGTCAATTCCCGTGGCAGAATGTAGAGTATCACGCAGGTCTCTAATTCTAGATTCCTGGTCAATAAGTTCCTCAGGAACTTGCTTTGTGCCATAAGAAACTCCAAAAGGAGTAACTTTGTCTTCTTCTGAGCCAGATTCCTCAAATTGAGGACATGGACTTTAAGTCTGACCTGGGCAAAGGAGTGAATCTTTCTTCTTCTACCATACGCGTCGAAGGGATTGATAAATCCTTCGAAGTTGTCGAAGGAATCTTCGATGACTTCGACACGGGTGTCGAGGATGTTTTTGGTTTTGGTGCCGAAATGGTTGACGCCGACGATGAAGTCGAAGCCTTTGACGACTTGTGTTTTTTGTATGGCACTGGAGCAGTGCTCGACTCTCGAAGAGTCTTCGACGGCTTGGCGTCGACTAAGTTTTTTTAGTATCCTCGACACTACTGGTCTTTACCATGGTAGTCTTGGACTTCCCTTTGTCGTCCAATGGAGCGACCTTAGGGGTATGGCTTTTTTGAGGTTCTTTCGAGGGGGTCGGGCGCGTTCTCGAAAACCTCCATCATCTTTTTATGGAATTCTTCCCATTTACTGGGAGAATCCGATTTTGTCGGACATCAAATTTCTTCGGTCGACTCTGAAGAAGATGAGGGAGATCTAGGTCTCCTTCATTTTTTGTAGAAGATGACGAAGAGTGTCTCTATCCACTCCTAGATCGAGATCTCTTGGAGTGCCTATGGCGATCCGATTCCTTCGAATCAGTCGCTTTAAGTTTTTTAGATGTAGCCTTCTTAGAGGCTTTGCTCCCCACCGACAGTTTACCTCTCCTCTCACGAAGAGCTTTCTCGGTCATGGATTGGCAGGAACCATAGTCGTCGGTTCGGTGACTGGAACCGAGACACCAGAGACAAACCCGGTGGGGATCCGTGATCGACATTTTTGATCCACACTCTACACACTTCTTGAACCCAGTCTTGGGTGTCGAAGGAGTTGAAGATGACATTTTCTTCACATAAAATCTGAAGCGCTCCATTCTCGATAGCGAAGCAATCGGAAAAACTGAACTGTAGCAACGGGTGCAGCTCAAGCTATTTATACCATCGGTGACGTCGACAGAGTACGGAGTCCGTCGAGTGACAATCGACGCCACGACCTCGAGCACAGCGCCCTCTGCCGAGAGAACATTTTTTTCCGAAGCAGCGAAGCGGAGGACAACAAGTTATCATAAGATGAGGAATACGTGGGAGGACAATCCATTTGAAAGGACCGATTTGGTTGCCAAATCGTGACGTGTAGATACGCGTCCTTCAGATACAGGGAGCACATCCAGTCTCCCCTGTTCAGTGTCTCTGCAATGAGAGCTGGCGTAACCATTTAGAATTTTTGTAGAGGTAGTGAGAGGTTGAGGGTGGAAAGGTCAAACAACTCTCGAGCAAGCCTGATTCTTCTTCTGTATGGCGAAAATCCTGGAATAGAAGCCCAATCCTCTCTGGGAGGCTGGGACTTCTTCCACTGCCTGGCTCTCTACAAGCAGTTCCAATCTGTGGGAGAGGACGGGATGAGGGAGTAGAGGGAGGGACCGGTAGGCGGTACCCCGTGGAGACTACAGGTAGGATCCAGGGGTCCGAAAAATGTTGGTGCCAAAATTGCACGTGAGAGGCAAGCCTGCCCCCCACCAGAGACACGTGGACCCGGAGGGGCGTGTCATGCCTTTTTACCCTTGGAGGCTGCGGAGGAGAAGGGGGAATTTGAAAAAACCCTTGCCCCCTTCTCCCCCTTTTTGTTGTTTCCTCCGATGCTGACTCAGGAGTGGTCAGGTTGTCTGGACCTCTGTTCCTGGATGCCTCTGAACCCTCGAGACACCCGCCCCTTGTCGCAGCGTGGATTGGACTGGGTGTCCGCCTTGGGCGTGGCCTTCGTAAGAATAGGTAAAGACTTAGCTGTCTGTTCTTTTTATCCAATTCTTCATCCGTGGAGGAGTGGAAGAGGTCATTACCCTCGAATGGTAGGTCCAATATGTGTTCATGGCTGTCCGGGTTGAACTTAGTAATCATGGTTCCCATAAGGTGTTTACAGAAAACCTTTGCTCGGAAAGGATTTTGCCATGATAAACAATTGAAAATGATGCTGCCCCAGTGGCCACAAACATTTTGAATACTCCTTTTAGTTTGAGGGGTGAGGTAAAAATACGGGTGCAGTGAAATTACAGAAAGTCGTTATATAACCTATGGCAAGGTGGAACAGCTCTTGTCAATCATCATACGCAGGCGGAATGGATGAGTATCATTGTGTGGATCTAAGAAATGTAAATAAGCAAGTTGTGGAGGAAGGGTCTTATAAATGTTGCACTTGCTGTGCCAGACAAGCTCTTCAACAATCAACTTTGCCCTAGTATCATGTGAAAACGTTTTCATTTCAAGTCAAGATAGCAAACAGCCTTTATTATTACTACTACATTTGGGTTATTTGAATTTAAAACACATGCCAGCAGCCAGTGTGTTCCAGAAGTTGATGTACCACATGTGTGCAATAAAGTGGTATAATAGGTTACTAAGATAACATCTTAGAAGATATTGGAAGGGCCATGGCAGGAGGTTGCAGAAGGTGTTGAAACATCAGTTTCACCCTTAGGTATGAGAAAGGTAGATTTATGAAGGATGAGAAAGCAATTGGGTTTGTGAGGACCTGGCATGGAACAAGACCCAAGGAAAGTTTACAGAAGGTCATACGGGACTTAAAAAGCTCTGCAACCTGGTTTATTAGAGTTTAGTCCAAATCAGTCTCACTGTGTGGCTAAGACCCAAGATAGCAACACCAGTTTTGTCTGGGTGAGCGGTTTAACATCAAATTAAGCATGACAATATGGAGTCCGCAATATTGGTCAGATTCAATCATGGGTGAATAACAATTTACTTGGATGCAAGCGACAGCGTATTGGGATGCAGATGGTTTCGAAAGAGATCCAGACTTTTTTGCTAGGGAATCGAATAAAACGGGTCAATACATACAGGACATGATTGGGAACATGATATTTACAGAAGGTTAGCAGCCTACCATTTAGCAGCTCACAAGTTCAAAGGTGTGGACACAACCCTTCAAGCAGAAAATTCGAATTTCAATGCCAAGCTCATGCACTATGCAAGGTAGGCGTGTCAAGAGAACATGGTTTACATGGGTGACTTAGATTAAGAGAAGCTTTGTAGACCTATAAGGAGGGCATGTCCTTTTCTGTTCCCCGGGACACGGCAGAGGTATGTACACATTCAATTAAGTTATCAGATTGTCGGATTTGGAACACATCACATGCAAGATTTAAATGATGCCATGTGTTCTTGTTCCGCTTCCAATAAAGGCGGTGTTATTAAAGTCAGGAGGTATGCCAAGATGGGTTATGTCATGACCCTGCTCAGCAGCCCTACACATGTAATGCTCTCAAGATTCCATGCTGCATCTTCAGGGCTGCTACAGTAGCAGGGGAGAGAATGTGGGCATTTGGAGTTTTAGTATGTGAGGCATTAGATGGTTCACACAGGTTAACCAGAAACTGTTTATCATCTAGGGCCCATTGCCAAGACTTTCTAATGTACTTGTGTTTCATCAATTAACTAGAAGATGTTGGTGCGCCTTCTTAATTACTGCTACAGGAGGGCACAAGATATTGCTTCAAAAGCATATATCATTTCACTACACTAACCTCAAAAAGCCGTCTAGCACTAAATCAAACATTCTTTAGGGATGCCCTTCCCCTAACCATTGGTAAACAAACAATTATCCACTAACAAACATTGCATGTTGACACTAGAAACTGCCATATTCCAGCCAGCATGCCAGCAAGGACTCTTAGCGCAGATGTGCACAGTAAATATGCATACACATGCCTAGATATACACATGCCGACCCAATTAGACTCTGCAAGTTGGTACACCATTCTGCAACCAGAACACCTGACTAATCTGGAGCAAAAGGATCAGTGCTTGCTAGTGGTTATACAAAACATCTGTGTTCGGTTTAACAGTTTTATTGATACAAATAAAAGTTGAAGGATCCATGCTCACATTTATATTTCAAAGCAGAAATTAAGGCAACAAATCATTAGAGACAGATCTTAATCCACATCATGAACAAGTAATTGTGCAATCCAAAGGGAAGCATGTACAATCTACTCATTCCCTTACAGTCCTTTTGCTCTAGTATCATCCAAATGCGTCACAGAAAACGATATGGGCCACTTGCTAGCATTAGTGTTGCTCTTCCTGCTATGGTCACTGATGGATCCCACATAAAAAGGAGACAAAGCAAGAAAAGGTAACGGGTGCACTAAACCTAAGATTCTCTTCAATCAACGTGTGTGAAACCTGAAGTGGTACTTTCCTGTGACTTTCCAGGAATAACAGCACACCTGAGAAAGAAGATGACATCAAAGTGAGCCTGGAAAGCACCATAACTCAGTTCAACCGGACACAGTTATCTGGGAGAGGTCTGCAGCTTAAGTTTGTTCCTCTATGCAAATCATTTTGCTGTATTCGGCTTTATCAACTAGCTTGGTGTGGTTGGTGTAGAGATGTGTCACCCAAAGAAAGCCTAAGCCTAAGCTAGTGAGGAGACCCAGCAAACCTTAAGGAGGTAGACGCAAGAGCAGAGGCTCAGATCAAAAAATGTGGCAGAGTCTAGGACCTTCTTGGCCCCCTGGTTTTCACAATGCGACAGTGACTGCCTCATGGGGACAATGTTTGCCTGTGCAGTCTTCCCACAGCTATGACATACTCTATTTTCTAATCGGACTGCCTGCCAAAAGTAGGCGGCAAGCGTGGATTGGGACAAATAGCAGCACATGGATGCCCCACTAGGTTTAGGCATTACTCCAACATCCTCACTGCCCGAACTAGCTTGCTTTGCCACTGCTGCATATCCCTGAGCTTTAGTATCATATCTCACAGCAGAATCACCGGCAGTAGGATTAGCCAACCTTCCAGTGGCCGAGTGGCAGAAGAAGCACTGGCTGGATCTAAAATGAAAGGAAAGCACTTGAAACAGTCAAAGGACATAAACACGTATCAATACATTAGATTGTGCACCTGCATCAAAGTTACTTTGGGGGTAGCAGTGGTGGAACAACTGTAGACATGGCTACGGTGACCGAGGAAGAGCAGTAGCCTGCTTTGAAAGGATCAGTTAACATTTCCAAGTAAAGCTGCTCTATCAACTACACCTGCCAACTTCAGCTGTCCAATTGGAGATAGGTCGGGACCAATGACCACAACTAGTCCAACACCCAAAGGTAAGTAAGAAAAATTGTGAAAGTAGGCATAGTTGTTGGGTGGTTGCACATTCAGCCTATGTACCACTACACATACCTTTGCCTCAACCCAGTGACAAGGCCAGACATCCACCTGCTATGCCAAGTTGACGTGAAAGAGAATGTGTTCGATTTCCCAGCCCTTTATAGAAGTGCTCCTAAAACATGCACAGCTATTGTGGAGGAGTTGGTTAAATGACTATTCCCCTCAATCCCAAACATGTAATAAACTACAGGAATGTTCAAATGTTACCATTGAATGGAGGCTCTTGCAGGCCACTAGAGACAGCGAAACCCTACCAGTGGCTGGCAAGAGTAAGTCTTTGGGACTTGCAAATCAAGTAACCACCCAAACAGATTGCTTACATCCTTAGACAAACCCTGGACAGACTGTCAATTGTGCAGGCTATGTGTGTGGGGGTAGAGCCTAGAATAACACCCAGTAGGCCCTATACGGTTCCAACTTGGCATGGAGGATCAGCTGCCCCAACTGGACGGGGGCGGGTAGGCAGGCACTGTAAAGAATGCACACACCCTCTGAAGAGACATTAATACCACCAATCCTGTGGAGGGGAAGCAGGCACCTCTTCACACTTCAGACAGTGCAGCAGTTGTGGGAAGGAAATCTGCAGGTCCAGGATACTGATGCACTGGGGGGTGGGGGTGTCTCAGGCTGCAGCAAAGTATGTTGATTCCATCTTAGGTGCTTAAGATCAGCAGAACAGTTTCTACATTTAATCAAAAGCCTCCAACATCTTGCTTTGCCTATTTGTGGGCAACAACAGCAACGTTGCCAACTTGAAGCCCACTGTACAGGGATGGCCCACCAAATTTTCTGAAAAGATGGGTGTGGACAACAAAACTAGAATCATGGGAGCCAGAGGATGCTTTTTTGCATGGTTGTGCTCCACAGCCAGTGTGGAGGCTGGATTCTACCACCTGGCCAACACCGGGGAAGAGATGGTCAGAAAAAAAAAAAGGCCAGAAGGGGTTTCTGGGAGACCTTGGTCAAAAATGTCTGGAGGTCCAACTAGACCACTGACTTTGCTGAAGAGACTGGCCCTGGATATCCACGACCTTAGCAATGGTCCACTAGATTGAAACAAGTGGTTTGCCACATGCAGAGGCCTGCTTAAAGGACTGCTCAAGGAGAGTATCGAGAACCATTGCATCCGAAGGTTAGAAGCCAGATCAGTAAGGACAGCGGCTTGTTCGTAGAATTTCTCTGGGAAATGCGCTCCTGAACCCTAAGGATCCCAACCAGTAAGGGATGGGATCACTCAAAACAAATAACTCAAAAATCTGGAGTCATCTGCATTGAAGTGTCAGCCACGAACTGAAGCAGAGGAAGCCTGCACTTGGCTAAGAAACCAGAAGGAAAAGCCAGTCAGATTTGGAGGAAGCAGTCTAAAGTGACTGCTCTGAAACAGAGTTATCAGGTGTGTGGATGCAGTCCTAAGAGGTACCCTTGCTGGCTTGTCCATGCATGGTGGGCCCTTACACCGCACCAGGACTTAAATCAATGACACCATGGTATTGGCAAAGACGTCCAGTGTCTGTTTGGGATTTGGCATGATGCAGGTAAGTTCAGAAGCACCACTAGCATTTTATTTTTTTAAGAAGAGTACTGCATGTGCAGAAAAAAAACGGAGTTCATGGGTACTAATGGCTCCATATATACTGGCGTGACATCAAGCCTCAGACATCTGTGTGTGTATTGGAGTTCGGTGTAGTTTTGAAGCCCATTAGCCTCAGATTTTCTGCAGGTCACGTATACCACATTTTCTCCAAATACCCTGCTCGAGTGCTTTGGGAAAGTCTGATCTCTACCAGAATCTCTCATGACCATGCCAGTGGAGGCGGTTGGGATAAGATCATGTCACATCCTTGGCGTAGTTGCACTAACACTTCACGCCTACCATCAGTCAATAGGTAAATAAACTATATGCAGTGGCACAGTACATCAGGGCGCCATCACAGGAACCCACAAAACTGTTGCCCAGTGAGCCCAAAGGACCCCTACCCTGAGGAAATTTGGGTGCATCGAAGCACATCACTTCAGCAACTCTAGGGGAAGCAGAGAGTGCACCAGATAGTGACAACTCTGGGAGCTGTAGCCAAACTAGTTCAAGGTAGGTGGACGATGGTCTAGGCCAAGTCAAGAGGTGGTGAGCTTGTAAAGGGTGCTCAATGGACCCACACAAAAAAAGGTCAAGGAACACACTTAGACAAATGGTTATAAAAGATACTACATTTATTTATGGCCATACAACACTATGAAATTTGACTACTAGCATCTAATATCACACAACACTAAATAAAATATCCATATATACAACAGAGTAGGGCAAAACACATAACAAATGCCTGAAAAGGGAAGTAGGTATTAGTATGCAGCACTACTGGTCCACAGATTATACAACACTAACTTTGGAAGTCCAACCCTAAGATGTATGGAGCCTTGTGCCCAAAGGTTCAGCAAAGTTCGACAGTTTTGTGATACGGGGAAAACATTAGTGTAGGGCTTCTGAGGTCCAATGAAGAGTTCCAAGTGATAGAGGACAAGTAATTCTAACTAACAAAAGTGTCCAATGCTCAGAAGGCTTGCGCGGACAAGCAATGGCAAAGCCAAATTGTTGTAAATGTTTTAAACGTGATCCAACTTTTAAAAGGTGAGTTTGGGGGTCAGGTAAGTATGGTTGCAACTAACCCTCCCCCCACTCCCCAATACTCAGATTCTTCTTAAGACTTGGCAGGTCTTCTCAAGAGGGTCTGAGTTCGCATTTCCCACGGTCAGCTTCATCCCTCGATGTCCAGGGTTGCAGTTTTGAGCCCTTCTCCGGTCAGCGACAAATGCTAGTGCAAGCTCTTCATATCGGAGAATGCAGAAGAACTAAATGCAGGGCCCTTCAGCACTAGAGTGGATGCAGGAAAGCTTTTTCCGACGACGGCCACCGATGCAAAGCAACGCTGGACTCCTCACTTGCCGCGGTCAGCCTCGCATCGCAGGTCCCCTTAATGCTGGAACCACGAAATATGGCAGCGGTGTGTCTTGTAGCATTAGCTGGCAATCCCCCAAAGTCCCAGGCCTCAAAGCGGAACAGCGACATATGCAGCATGGTAGCCAAACCTCTTAGCTGGTTAGTCACTGGGTGGTCCAGGGGCACTTCTGAAGGCTCTTCTTCACAGGACTCCAAGCGGACGTCGAGAATGGATGTTCCCTCCACTCAAAGGGTTGCAGCTCCTTCGCAGGACTGGGACACACACAAACACACACACACACCCGTTTGTGAATTGCTACCAGACAGTCCCAACCACTTCCTGGCAGCAAACACCCATGGCCCTGCTGTAGCCCACGAAAAGCCTCTACTTTCCCGGACACTAAGTCCATATAAGGATTTGGCTGGTCTCACAGGCCAGGAAGAAGGGTTATTGGCAAGATGGCCAAGGGACAAACGAAAAACCAGGTGGCACGGACCTGTTTGGACACTAGCCACAGTTGGCTGCCAAACGCGGTAAGGCTAAAGTAAAATACAACACAAAATAGCAAAAAGTAACTGCTGTGTTAGTCTATGGAGAAACAAAAAGTGTACCCCATTGTAAGATGCATTGTACAATGATAAAAAGTTATGAAAAGTGGCAACAAAGTAATCAGAACAAGGGAAACAAGGTTTCCAGGTACTGACAGCCTGAAGGACTGTTTTCCCATGACAAATTAGCAAAAGGCAGTGTAGTGAAGCTAAAAGCTTCACTGCACTGTAAAAAAGAGCAGACCAGATTCAAGAATAAAAGCAAAAGGTTTGGGGGTCCATAAAAATGGAAGGAAAGGTGCTGTAAAGACATTTTTTTTACCGGTCTAGAAAGAGGGAGGCAAAGAGAGGAGGTCTAAGGAGTAGGATCGAGTAGCAGTCAAGTTCGCGGAGCACACCTGTGGAGATTAGAGTGAGTTTTTGGAATTTTAATACCAGCAGCAGTGGCGGATGCAGTGATCAAGTGTTCGAGCCAGAGGTCGCCATCAAGAGGATCAAGGTTGCAATCTTTTTTTTTTTTTTTTTTTTTAAACTTGTCCTAGAAAGTAGGGTTCTGAGAAATCATATTCCTCTTATTAGAAAGACCACCAAATCCAGTTGTGCTCCATTAAAAGATTTGGGAAATAATAATTTTGTGCGAATAAGACACACGTGATCACTAATGGTTGTATAAAAGTTATGTCCATAGAAGAGCAAACTGCCCAAGGACACAGGGATATAAACTTAACCAGTAGACGAACAACTGTCACCTCAACGCCACACTTAATCTCAAACCAATCATTCTTAGTTTCTAGTCTAAAGAAACTCCAGCATTGCATCAGAGTCTTCCAAAATAGCCCCTTGGTCAAAGCCTTATTACAGTAGCTAGATGCACAAAATAAGCAACAATCATTTTAAAAGCCAAAGAGCAATAACTATTTATATTGCCTACACTAATTATTTTATCCAAATGACCCTCTGCATAACAGTATGTCAAAATGAGGTTAAGTTCAAACAGTGGCTCAAAGCACTGCGAGGTTCCAATAAACAGGCACCAACAATAGGTCATTAGCTACCGTGAGAGATTACCACCCGATACAGTAAACTGTCACTTATGTAGTACCCAGAGTCTGGGCTACAACGCCCAGAGAGTTATTAGCAATAATAACTAGACCATCCATCCGTCTGTCTGCCCCTTGAACTTTGCTTGGCATAACTAGAGAAACACTTGAAAAATATAGAGCTAACGAGCCATGTTTCTTGTAGAAACCAGACTACAATTTGCAAGTTGTAGAAATCCAAATTTGTATAGAATATTACTGCAGTCTCTATAGTTCCAAGATAAAATTTCAAGATTGCAAGCTGAAGATTTCCTTCCTCAAAGCAATGTTAATTGCAAAGTGGGTAGATAACATGACCAAGCTGCCTATTCAATTAGTGGAGCTCAGTACTTCACCTGCAGCCGTGTAACAGCCACAGAGCAAACATAGCACCCAGTCCCCGCTCTGCCCGATAGTATGACTGACCGGATCAGCCCTAAACAACTACCAAACCCTCTGAGACAAACTAATAAACTACCAGGTTCCAAAGAAACTGGCTATTCAGGAATACATCTTCCAATAGGTGTCAGGATTAGAGATCCAAACCCTGGAGCGGTTTCCCGGAGTGCCTTCCAAGGATTCAGGGAAATATAAACAATGGCGAAACACTAGCACATCCAGAGGGACCCCTTCGAGAACAGGGGCAATTCCTCAAAGCGAAGAAACCTGACTTTTGCCACCACCTTCCCCAGCAGCAGCGCGAGTAAAGGAGGTTTTCTCGCCGCCCCTGCAGCTGCATCATTTAACAAGAGACAACTTCTTCCCTTTTCCCATTTGGAAAACAGTTTTGCAAAGGTAGGAACTTAGAGGTTTTCCGGTCTCCTGGGTTGGCCTTTACAACATCAGGAACCATCACTTCTGTGCAGGGGGCAAAGGCAGGTGCAGAGCTGCAAACACCAGCTCCTGCACATGAAGACCAACTGAAAGATCAAGATGGTGGAAAGCCTTCTAAAAACTTCCTTCCCCTCGCTTGAAATGGGGAGATAACTATCAAATAAATTTAAATGTGTGCCTCGCCCAATGGGAGAGTTGTGAGAGCTATAAAACAGGCTAAGAAACAATGCATTTTGGGTTGGGAGAGGTGGTTGCGGAGGAAGTCGGAGGGCAGCAGAGCAGGGGAGCTTCTTGAGCCCAGAGGAGAGATTTTCTCCAGAAGGGGCAGAGAAGCTACCTGAACCCCAATAGGGGTGTGTGCGCCAGTGAGGGGGGAGACTAGTTCCCTGAACCCCCAGAAGAGGGGTGGGATTCAGTCAGAAAAGGAGAACCCCTTGAAGGCCAAAAGACAGGCCCCGGAACCAAGAGAACGGAAAAGGAGTGGGCAGGGGGAAGGGAGAAGGGAAGAGGAGAAGGCGGCAGAGGGGACGGCAAGAGGGGGGTGGAGAGACAAAGGGAGGGGAAGGGGGAGAGAGGGCGAGTCTTCTGATGTTGTTGGGACTTGGCTTACAAGAAGTCTCAATAGTCAAAGCAGGTTCCATTGAAGTAATGGTTGTAGAAGCATCACTTACGGGGCACACCGTTTGAAAGACCTTGAAATATCGTTGGGCACAATGTCTTTTTTCTTATTACTGGCATTCATTGGTATTTAAATATTAGCCATAGAGATCTCTTTGGCCAGGGAATCTGCCAACCTTAATGATCCAAGACATTTCCTAGACGATCTGTGAATGTTTACATTTTTGTGCTTGCAATTATTAGGTTTGTTGGCTGTTGTGGTGTGCTTCTTTTCTGCTCCTTATCAATAGGAGCCAAGACCGTTACCAATTTCTTCAGTTTCCCTTTGCTGGAATTTCATTTAGTCTGGTAAAATGTTTAAGAGTGATAGTCAGTCTGTCCCCATTCGGTTCCATCAGTTAATACTGAAAGGAATAACTTGCTTGCTCTACAAGGCTCTCTTAAGACCCTGTAGCAAAACAGAGGAGCTACACTCGTAGTTCTCTAGATACTCCCTGTTGTTGGAGTCTGACTTCTAGGCCCCAAGGCGGACTGGCAGATGGTGGGGATAGGAATAGGCCTGTTGGCAGTGTTACATGCAGTGTTACATGCTCTTTGTGACTGTATGAATTCCAAGCGAGTAGACCATTCCATTTCACAATCATCCGTTGTAATAATGTTGGTTTCCCAGTGACAGTGCCATGAAATTAGAGTTTTCAGCCTCTACGTATAAACTAAGTTGCAAAAAGGAGGAATCCAGTGCAGTGTGCAGCTTGCGATTGCTGCAAGCTGAAGTAGGGAGTTGTTCCACCAAAGCGGTATCGGAAGCACCTTTCAATCTGTCATGATTGGTTTCTTTTGCAAATGTACCAAGTGATTTTCCCTCGGCCCACACTGCTACAAGTGTGAAGGGGAATTTTAGTTTAGGAAGAGGAGCATGGAGTCTCCATTGTAGCATCTGGGCTTGGTAATACTACTTGAGGTGAGGAGCTCGAGGGAGCCATGGGGGCCCACATACTATGCAAGTAATATGCAAGACAGTTTAGGCATAAGATCATACATCACTTAGTGGTTTAGGGGGACTGGCAGGGTTCGAAATTGTGTGCAGCCTAGAGGGACCTGGTTAGGTTGACAACAATAAATACCAGGAGCTATTTTTGGCTCCCTGGACAAACTGATGCCAAACAAACACACCTATGTGAATGTAACCGTGCGTCGAGAACAAATGAACGTTACTCACCATAGTGACTAGAGTACTCCTAGTCCTTAGTCCTCCGGTTTCTTCCATCCTTGGCAGCAACAAATTGAGCTTCCCCTTTAAATTAATTATAGCGTGCAGGAGCGCTGCCTCCGGCGCCCCACCTCCATCCCCTTTTAACACATCTGACGCTTGAATACCTGGCTACATTGCATATTTTAGCCCCTGGCATCCAAGGGGGGGGAAGCTGGGTGGGATGTGGGGAGGAAAGGGGACTAAGGACTACGAGTACTCTAGTCACGGTGAGCAATTACTCATATGTCCTGTCCCCTTTCCTCCACCTTTGTGGGTGATTCCACCGAACAATATCATAGGGTGGAGCTGTGACAACCTGCCTCATATCTAGGACAAAACAAAAAGCGTCTTCAGAACCACCTGACCGTACTCTGCATCTCGCCTGAAGCTGGTATCCAGAGAATAGTGCTGACAGAACGCCAACGCCAAGAAGCAGGTCTCTGAAACACGACGGCCATGGCCTTCGCTCTGACCGCAAGGGCATGAATCCCCTCAGGAACAGGTTTGCCCATGCAAAATGGCCTCAACCATCCAACAGAAGCTTTGAAAGCCTGGGTACCAGGCGAAGTGTCCCCAAAAGTGATGAACAATGCCTCATACTTCCTGAATGATTTCATACGAGAGAGATGGAACTTGAGGACTCTTCAGATCCAAGGAATGTAATGCCCTTTCGGTCTCAGACTGCGTTTTCAAAAAGAACACCGGGAGGCAGATTTCCTGATTCAAATGGAATGCAGGGACTACCTTGGGCAAGAAGTTTGGATGAGTGCGCAAGATGACCCTGTCATTATGAAAAATGGTGAAGGGCTTGCATGAAGACAAAGCCTGCAGCTCGCTGACCCTAGGCCCTGAAGTGATGCTACCAATAGTATTGTCTTCAGCGTTACCAGACCAATGTCTAAAGAGGCCATCGGCTCAAAGGGCTTGCACTGCAAGCCCACAAGAACCACAAGATGCGGCTTATGAAAAGGAGGAAAAAGCCTGGACAACCACTTGAGGTGGGCCTTAACCACCAGGTTGGATGCTGAAAAAAACGTGCTCTGGGGAATTCTTGTAGGCCCCAATGGTCACCAGATAGGTGCGGCAGGTGTCGACCTGAACGCCGAACAAGCCAGATGTGCGTGAAAAGCCAGCATGTAATCCAGGGACAAGGGGAGGGGGTACAGCCACTTGTCACAAGCCTAGCAGCAAAATCTTGTCCACTTACTCTTGTAATGAGACCACGTAGATGGCTTCCTGTATAATGTCCCAGTTGCCGTCTGAAAAAAAGAGCATGTTGCAGTCTCAGCTGGTCAGGAGCCAGGCCACTAAGGCCAGCCTGGCCGAGCCCGGGTGCACCACTGCCCTGCTGCGTCAGGAAGCCTCTTGCTGGGGATTGGAAGATGGACGGGCCCTTGGGAGCACAACTACAGCAGATCAGAGAACCACACCCTTCAGGGCCATTGTGGGGTGATCAGGATGAACATGCAGGCCACCGACACCCGGATCTTGCGGAGGGTACGCTGGAGCAATGGAGGAGGAAACACATAGCACCTGCGCCGTGCCAACAGAGCTGAAAAGCATCCCCCAGCAACGTGTGAGACACCTGAAGGTGTCTCGCCCACTAGTCCCCGGGAATCTGTCATCCAGGTGGCGAGGACACCGCCATCGCTTTTGGATCCAGTTCCTGGAGGTGGACCAGTGCAGGGGATCACCTGCCTGAGGGGTCTTCGGGGAGTGGGAGACCGGATGGTGAGGTGCGGAATCCCCTTCCCTGTAACACCTTTACCCCCATCCTACCAGGTAGAATACAGGAAATCAGCCCCTCCACTCCCCTTTTCACAACCAACACTTTCTCACGGACCGATCGCTATGAGAAAAAAAGGACTAACACCCGAGCCGTATAACGGACATGTCCCAATACAATGGTCAGGCAGGGTCAGTTAATTACTGACCATCACGCACACCTGACTTCCATTACACTTCCCCACATGGATAAGAGGCGAAGCATGAGGGTACACTCTGAACGAGGCAAAGCACGCAAGGAAACAGCAGTGCCAAGATGGCAGTTTAACACGAGGAGAAAGATGACAAAACAGAAGGGACTTGCGAGGAGGGAAGCGCCCTGGACCTTTTCGACGAGGAACAGTTACTTTCGCGAAACCTCAATAACAGAAAGCATAAGACCAGGAAACCAAGCTAAAGAATCCTGCATTGTGTGTCAGAGGTACCCGGGGCCCTCCAGTGTCAATCAAGGCGGGGAGAATCACCTGCTGCCGTGGTACTGTCCTTGGCTCTCACAACAAAGCAGAGCCAGTGAAATCAACAAAGCTGGTGACTTGGGGAGGTCCATACCAGACCGATTTGTGTTTAAGCCAAGTATTGCAAGCTGCAACATTGTATGGTGAGCGCTGAAGCAAACAGTGTATGAAATGCATGCGATAGCCAACGTGAGAAAAATTTAACAGAGGAGTGATGGAACTGTGAAACCAAGATGCAATACCTTTGACAGAGTGGTCCGGCACCGCGTGCATGCTCATTTGAATATCTCTGTATGGTATCAAACTGAGAGGTGGCAAAAGCGAAAGAGCGGCAAAGGATTGTGAATCGAAGTGGTCCTGCAATGGGACAAGCAAAATCCGGTGCACAATCGAAAGTCTTTGTTGTTGATACAGTAAAGAATGTTGAAAACGAAGTAGATAAAGTTGCTCAGAGCCTGAATAAGAAAGACTGTTTAAGTTACTTACCTGTAACTATGTTTTCCAGCATGGATCTGGCATGGATTCACATGCTCATGAATATTCCCACTCGTTAGGCTGGGAATCCTTGGTAAAAGAAAAAAGAACTCAAGTAAAAACTATATTTCTCATTTAAACCAACCACTGTCCTCTGGGTAATACTTCTCCCATCCAATGACTGTCCTCTCCCTAAGCCCCTCCACTGGCAGCCATCTTCAGATTTGGTAAGCACGTAAAGTGGTAGTATGACCAAGAAGAGTCACTGAAGGGAGGGTTTGCATGTGAATCCATGCCAGACCCATGCTGGAGAACAATAGTTACAGGTAGGTAACTTATACCTGGTCTGGCATGGATCCACAAGCTCTTGAATAACTAATATATCGCAGTACAACATCACACATCGAGAGGTGGCAAGGCTCAACAGAAGCAATTAACTCTTACCTCTGGAACAGACTGACCTAAAGCAAACAGATTGTGTAGCACTGCTCGGCTGTTATGCTCACCTGGGGACGCCACCCAGCTGTAGGGACGCTGGTATCCTTCTCTGCGGTTCCCAGATGTGACCAGCGGGGAAGTTCTGCCAGGAATACAGGTGGGCAATGTTCAAGACTGGGCAACTGGGGTAAGCAGCCCCCCACCACCTTGTATGCCCGCAGCCCCTCTAGACCTCTCCTCACCTTGTTGTTAATTCTGGTGTGCTCTCCGTCCTGCCTTCTTGGCAGGGGCGCGTTTTCCTTTGTGGGCGAATGCGATCTAGTTACTTCACTGATGCCGGCCCGCTTTCAGTCTTTCAGGTAGGTCTTATTGTTGTTATATTTTGTTGTTATTCTTGCATGCCTTTCTTGGTTTAATAAATGTCTTTCTCTTCCTTAGGTGCGCGGAAGTCCAATGTGATGCATTGGCTGGACTGGGTCTCGCCGGTAAATGATGGCATATAAAGAGCGCTTTGATGCGATAAGTAGGCGCTATACGCAGCGCTATGATGTCTTGCCTTTGCTAACCTGTTGTCTTTTCTTCCCCATAGATCGCGGTGCTCACACGGTGTATGAAATTCCGAGGCGATGCTGGTCGAGGAGCGACTTGCGAGGTAAACTTTTCGGCACAGTTCGTTATGTTGTAAAAGTGTCTAATGTCTTATTTCTTCCTTTTTTGCAGATCCGTCGGTCCGGGAGACGCGCTGATCCTAGGATGCTGTTCGCAAGAGCTGTGGTCAGCTAACGGTGAAAATTACAGGTAAGCTGCTGCTGCTAACAATGTCCTTTTGTCTCTTTACAGATGGTGTTCTTCCGAGGTTCGCGGGTGCAGCTGAACACGGTGAGCGTCACGTTGCAGGATTGCAAAGTAACGCGAAGCGTGTTATCCAAGTCGGGTGTGGTTTAAATAGCTTCAAGAAAGTAGTCCAGGTAAAGTAGTTCCTAGGCTACCACACCCAGAACACTACCGCATAGCTTGGTTCCAAGGAACCAAGCTATTTGGATGCCTCCATGTTGGCTGGCACTTGACATAAAGTAATTCCCTAAACACAAGTCTTTATTAAGTATGAGCCTGGCGCCAAGGGCGCCAGGACTGGCCCCAAGAGTGCCTAGGCAAAGGATGCCTAAGTTTGTTGGAGGCCCGAGCCAAGACCCCTCCTGGCCCATGGGCTTGCCAGAGGGGTTTGTGGATCGTGACATTGGCCGACTCTGGACACTTCCCTGAAATCTGTGTCGACGCAGTAGAACTTTGTGAAGGTGTGTGTGGACCTCCCTGTAGCGGCCCTGCAGATGTCCAGCAGGGGCACACCAGACAGGAACGCTGCCATTGCAGCGATCGCTCTGGTGGAGTGGTCTCTCCGACAACCGGGCAGCGGTCCGTTTGCCAACAGATGACAGTGCATGATGCAGCCAGAGAGCCAACTTGAAATGGAAGCCTTGGACAAGGCCTTCCCATGGTTCACAGGACCAACGTTCACGAACAGCAGTGAAGTCTTATGAAAACTCTACACGTGTGTCATGTAGAACTTTAGGGCTCAAGCAACATCCAGCGAGTGCCAGGCTCTTTCCGCCAGCGACAAAGGTTTCGGGCAGAAAACCAGTAACACCAAAGGCTCCTTGAGGTGGAATTGATGGAACCTTCAGCGTGAAAGAGGGGTGCATACGCAGTTCCACCCTTGATTTGTGGAAAGTCAGATACGGTTGCTTGCAGTGTAGGGTCTAGCTCTCACCTATGTGTCTGGCTGAGGTGATGGCCACAAGGAATGCTAACTTTCACGAGAGAAATTTGAGTGCGGCCTGATGCATAGGCTCAAAGGGGGGCCCCCAGGAGCCTGTCAGAACC
Source organism: Ambystoma mexicanum (assembly GCF_040938575.1). Lineage (NCBI taxonomy): Eukaryota > Metazoa > Chordata > Amphibia > Caudata > Ambystomatidae > Ambystoma > Ambystoma mexicanum. The sequence continues at coordinate 877,032,598 of NC_090924.1, read as the reverse complement.
ACGTTCAGTTCCCAAGCCAGGGCGTGAGCCTTCACAGGCGGGAAAGATCGGAAGAGTCCTTTGAGAAACTCCTTGACAAGTCTGTGGGACCACAGCGAGGATCTTGTGTAGCAGGAGATAGCCGCCAGATGCACTTTGATGGAAGCGTGCACCAGACCAGCTTTCGCCAAGGATATCAAGTATGGAAGGATCTGTGGAGCCGTGACCCTCAGAGGGGTAATCTTCTGCGACTGGCACCACGTAGCAAAACGCTTCCACTTATGGCCGTAGAACTTTAACGTTGACACACCCTGGCATTGGCGAGGACCTCCATGCAGTCCATTGGCAACTCATAACCTCCAAACTCTAAGACTGCAGGAGCCAAACCCTCAGGTTCAGCGATCCTGGGTCATGATGAAGGATTGCGCCTGCCTCTGGTGAGACGATCCGGAACCACAGCAACTTGACTGCAAGCGACACCGACAGGCTGAGATGGTCTGGGTACCAAATCTGCCTCGCCCACACCAGTGGCGATGAGTATCATATTGCATGGACACTGCCTGAGTGTGAGGATGACACGTAGCAGGAAAGGAAACGCGTGCAGAAACCACCCTTCCCATGGGAAGGAGAAAGCATCCCTCAGGCTCGTCAGCTGGTAGAATCTGCTGGCAAACGTCTGGCATTCGAAGTTCGCCGCCATCGCAAACATATCTATCTGGGTTTACCCCACTTGACGACCAGGTGGTCCACCTGATCCAGACGAAGCTCCCACTCATGGCAGGAGAGCAGTTCCCTGCTGAGGGAGTCTGCAATGGTGTTCTGGACTCCCACCAGGTGCAGAGGGATGAGGAACATCCCCTGCTCCAATGGCCTAGTGTCACAAGTCCTGCACCTCCTTGGAGAGCGCCGGGGACCAAGTGCCCCCCTGCTTCCTGATGTTGAACATGGTGATGTTGTCTGAAGATCCTCCCCACCTTGCCTTTCAGAGACAGTAGGAACGAATTGAGGGCCCAGAACACTAACCATAGCTCCAGGATGTTGAGATGCAACTCCTCCTCCGGCAGCAGGCGGCCTCTGGTGTGCAGGCCCCCCCCCCAACCTTCCAGGGAGGCATCCGTGGTGACTGTCTCCTGGTACGGAGGGTTTTGAAATACTGTGCCTTGGGCAATGTTGGAGTGGATGCCCCACTACTGTATCGCCCGTCAGAACTCTTCGTTGAGAGGGATCTCATCTGTGAGCCTTCCGGACACCTGTATCCAGCGGGCGTCTAGGAATTCCTGTAGGGGTTGCATCTGAAACCTGCAGAGGCAGACGAAGTAGATGCAGGACATCATGCCCAGTAATGACTTGATGACCCACACTGTGGCCGTCTTAATAGCTGTTGCAGCTTTCCTTGAATGGCTGCTAGCCTCTCCTCCGAGGCCGACGCTAGGCAAGACACTGTATTGAGTCTGGCGCCTAGGAACAGTGCGTTCTGCGATGGCGTTGAGCAGGACTTCAGATTGACCGTTTGTAGGCCAGCTCCTGCCAGCGGGCGCATAGCCAGTCGTCCAGGTATGGGTATACCCTGTAGATGTAGATGTAGATGGGCCACCACTGGTGCCAGGCACTTCGTGAACACTCTTGGGGCCGAAAGATAGGGCCTTGAACTGGTAGTACTGGCCCTGCACCATGAAACGTCCTCCAGGTCCAGTCTCCCTTTTCCAGTTGGCCAAGCACTTGTTGCAACGTGACCATGCTGAACGTTTGGGACTTTAGGTATTTGTTCAGACGTCATAGATCCAGGATGGGCCTCCAGCCCCCTGTCTTCTTTCTGACTAGAAAGTATCTGGAATAGAATCCAGAGACCCAGAGCCGTTGGGGAAACAGCTCCATCGCCACTTTTCACAGCATGGCTCGTACCTCTTCCAGAAGCTGAGTGATGTGCTGCTGCTGATGGGGAACCAGTGGTATCCGCAGACACCTGCGTTGGAACTCCAGGGTGTGTCCTTGGGCGAGAGCGTCCAGCACCCGTTTGTCGGTGGTGATCTTTCTCGTCTCGCTGACAAACCTAGTCCGCCGGCCTCCCTCCGGGGTGCATGAGTGGGGCCCGACATCCCGGTTGGTCCAATGCTTGCTTCGGCACCAGCGATGCTCACCTCTGCTACCATAGGCCTGGGAGCAGCCTCTGTAGGCTTCTTGCGTTGAGGATCTGGATGGTTGTCTGTACGATGTAGAAAAACCTTTTGAAGACCTGCTCGACTTTCCCCTCAAGGAGCGAAAAGAAGACTAGCTGTGCTGCTGGAGGGTGCCCAGGGAACAGGCTGTCTCGTCTTGATGGCGTGGAGGGAATCTCCGATGGCCTTCCCAAACAGATTGTCCCCGGAGGGCATGTCCAGCACCTTTGCTTGGACCTCCTAAAGGCTGTGGAAGCGGCGGAGCTGGTCTGCTTCCACAATGCTGTCCATTGATGGGCCGAGGAAATCCAAATCCCGTCTGTCAGGGTCCATTCCCAGATTGACACTGCCTCCATGAACAGGAGGGGGGGGGGGCTGGGGGCGCCACCAAGGTTGTTCAGGTAAACATTTGTTGGTCCTCACCAGAACCACTTTGTCTCTGGAGGCGCAGAAACACCTTGAGCACCAGGCCCACCTCCCTCAAGCAGCTTTCACGCTGGACCATGCGCCATGATTTGAGTAGCCCTCCAGAGTAGCCCTCCCCAACCCAAAAGCAAGGAATCTGTCGTCACCACCAGAATGAGCTCTGACAGGGTAAAGGGAGCTCCCTCTGCCACATTGCAGTCCGTCAGCCACCAGTGAAGATCCGGAAGGAGGAGCCGGGGAACTGGCACCCCGTCAGACTGCAAGCCCGTTTCTTGGTCCCAATTGGCCGCCAGGTGGAGCTGAAGACACCTCTCCTTGAGGAGAGTGTGCCGAACCGTTGGCATGCAAGCGCCTTCAGTCCCAGAAGGTGTTTGAACCACCATGCCAAGATGGTTGAGTTGGCCTTCAAAGTGCCCCATCGCCTTGCGGAGGGAGAGGAGCCTCTCGGGCGTGGGGAACACCTACTGCATGGTCATGTCCCAGCACACTCCAAGAAACACCAGATCCTGGGCAGGAGTCAGCTTCAACTTAAATAGGTTGATGGAGAACCACAACTGGTGAAGGAATTCTGCCCCCTCAGGCGAGCTGGCCCTCAACAGCCAGTCATCCAGATACGAGTGTAAAAGATGGCCCTCCAGGCAGAGGAGACCAGCTACCGCTTTCATCAGCTTCGTGAACACATGAGGGGCTGAGTTTAGGGCAAAAGGCAGCACCTTGTGCTGAAAGTGGCAAGACTATCGTGAACCGCAGAAACTTTTAAAGCGGTTGGTAGATGGGGACATAAAAAGGTACACAACCTTGAGGTCTAGGGAACACATGTAGTCCCCTGCTTAGAGACTTGGCTATGTGCGCAGGAGTAATCATCTTGAAGTGTTTGAGCAGTAAAGATGGGATGAGAAAGGACAGGTCCAGGACTACCCTCAGGCCAGCCTGGTCGTTCTTGGGTACCGCAAAAATCCTGGAGTAGTAGCTGGAGCCGCTGTCTGTCAGAGGAACCGGCTCCACCACCTGTATCTCCAGAATAGCGAGGATCTCCAGTAAGAGGGACGGGTAACCTATATGAAGCAGAGGCAGAGAGGAAGGTAGAGGGAAAGGAAGAGCCATGGAAACTATAGAAAGGATCCAAGGACTCTCGAAACTATGTTTCCAGTTGTACTGAAAGAGAGCCAGCCAGCTCCCTACAGGAGAGTTGTGTTCCCTAACCGTTACGTCATTGCTGTTTAGCATCTGAGGCAGGAGCAGAGGAGGGGGAGCAGAAGTAGTGGCATGCATCCACGTTGTCTGCCTCATCTCGACCCCCAGGCACAGCACTCTGCTGGCTGTGTCGATGTGGGTGACAGATGACTCAATGAGGTCCTGCGCAACTGAACGGGCATCCGCCAGGCTGGCCTTGAAGGAGGTTTGCCTCCCCAGAGGGAGGGCGGGCAGGTACTCCCCCCATATCCGCCACAGCTTCTAGTTTGCTGTGGCTAGTAGGGCGTTGGCATAAGTCTGCTGCACTGATTGCCAAAAGACTCAAGAGCTTTGTCCTCTTTGGAAAGACAACTGGAGGTCACCCCTACAGAGAAGGAAGACGACTATGGTTTAGAATACAAGGCCGAGTGAGGCCCTGAGAAGAAGGCCCCTGTCTGTGCACAGTTATTCCACTCGCACGGTGAGGGCAGGAGCCCTTTAACTCCTCGTGCTGCAGTAGCAGCTTTCATCAGCAATGACCTCTGTATCAGCATAAGAGGCCGAGACGGAACCATTGCATTGATCATCAACAAACTGATGCAAATTCGATGTGGATGCCGCCAATGAAGTAGCAATTGAACATGAGCCCCTGTGGAAGCATATGGTTTGCTTTTTCCAAAACACTCGGAGCAGCTGACCGTGCTCCGCGCAACAACCTGAGAAAACTCAGAGCCCTCTAACACTCTAAAATGGCCAGAGCACCAGCAGCTCGCCGCCATGCTGCAATATTGTTCACTCATGTTGCGTGACAACTGGCTCTATTTGAGCCAATAGTAGTCCGCTGGCAGGCAGAAGCTTGCTCCTGCGAGTAAGGCCCTGAGAAAAAGGCCCCCGTCTGTGCCTGCCCGCCCGTGCACAAGTGCGGCCTGACTCCAAGGACTGCCAATGCTATTAACATCGCAATAGCTTACAGGCCCCTGCTAACATTTGTATGGAAAACTTATCACATCTGATACACCGAAATCGTCAGCCAAAACAGTGAGTGTAACATGGTACTATGTTAATCGCTCGGCCTATTACCTGGTGTGCTAGCTAAACACTACCTTTCACTCTGAAGGAGTTATCCATGCAAGTAACTCTCGCGCTGTTGTGCTATTCATAGGTCACCCATATAGCATTCGTCCCTACTGGAATATTGTGCCCTAGGCTGCTAATCTTACTTTTTAAAGTTGATATTCAATGTTTACGTATATATGTTATATGCTTGTGTCAAATACTGCCGTTTCCCAAGTTTAATACTCCACTAGTGTCCGACAGCATTGACGGCAAATTCACCCCTTGTACAAATACTATTTTATACGCTAGTCAACCCATTTTAGGATCACTTTCTGTATGAGCCACACTCTTGTACTATTGCTTTTTCATCATGAGGCCGTGCTAGTACTTCTGCTCTGACTAAATCATATTTGTTCAGTTATTTTGCATGATTACTGTGTACAACGTCTGAGATCTCAGTCCAGGACCTGTATGTATACACCTTGTCAGCATTAGCCTCGCTAGCATACGCATAGCGCCATTAATATATTCTCACCGGACCAGTGCTATAAATCATGCGCTTGTTAAGTGACTAACTAGTAATCAGTAATAACCAGGGACTAGGTGACTGTACACCTGAATGACGGGGGCAGACCCTGACAAGCTATGGAAATCCCGAACCTTAAAGTTAATGCTTTTGGGTGCCCTACTTCTAAGGCTACTACCCATTATGTAAGACTTACCATGTCCTCTTCTCTACCAAAAACATGCTCCATAGCGCCTACTGCATTCCTCCCTGCACTTCAGTCTGCTAAGGCTACAACTAAAATAAAACCAGAGCTAACATTATATACCTTGTGCCCTCTCACGCCCAGCCAATGGATTCTGTTATATGCTGCTAAGCCTACGCCTAATAAACCTTGCCCTGTTCACCTAAGGAACGGCAGGCTAAGATCACGATTCTCAACAAACCTACCTGTTCTAAAAAGGGATACATACAACTCTACTAGAGTTTGAAATAGTAACATTTTAAATCAAAAGCCTAAATATGATCTCTCGATCTCAAAAGATCACTGCACGTCTACCATACTGAAGGACAGTCTCCTAATCAACCTTGCTAAAGAAACAATGTGCACTGTTACTCAACCTCCGATATCTGCACAAACCTTGACTCAGAATAAGACGTACTCAACACACACACACACACACACACACACACGTATGGAACGGTCAACAGTTGTACTCAACTCAGCTGCCCCCGGGCCCTTCAATCAAGGGAGCCCTTATTAACGCCAGATCTCTTCTGGCTCATGCGCTTGATATTGCAGACCTCATTGTGCCTAATAACCTGGACTTTCTACCAATTTAAGAAACCTGGATCCATGCAGCAGCAGGTCCACTTCTCTCTCTGGGTATTCCTGAAAATTATACCATTTTCATTACGGATAGAGAAACCTCCAGAGGTGGAGGAGTTGCCTTTACTGCAAAAAAACTAAACATTTACTAACCCATGATTCCCATCTGGAGAACTTCTCTATCAAACTACATCTTGCGGGCTCCCGCACACTGTCCATACACCTCAACTATAGACCACCAGGCCCTACCTCTTCCTTTGATGAAGATATCACACAGCTCCTCACTTGGAACTCTAAACCAGGCTCCCAAATCATGAAGCAGGGTGACCTAAACGTAGGCTTCAACGATGCCAATGCCCAACACTAGTTAACACTTTAACAGAATTGGGTTTCATGCACTGAATAACTACCCCCACACATAGCAAAGGTAGAAGACTGGACTGGTTAGTAGGCATAAATTGCGATACCAAGATTATGTCCAATTCGCTTGCGCTTGCTCGGACCACCATGTTATTTCCTTTATCATAAAGGATTTACCGTGCCCAGATTCCGGTCTGAACCTAGCCCCACCAGCACTCACTAGAAATAAACGTAACATTACCATGGCTAGATTATTGCCCTTACTACACCCTATCACTAGCCACCAACTGCTCTAAGAAGGACCCATCATAATTGGTAGAGCTTTACAACGATAACTTACTTCGGGCTATAGATCAAGTAGCTCAGTTGAAAATGCTCAAATCTAAACCACATGTACACCTAAACACCTAGTACACTACCAACCTAAAAACCTTGCGTAGCACCAAAAGAACCTCGGAAGGGAATTGGAAAAAAAAAAAAACAACTGCCATTAACAAAGATATCTGGACCACTGCCTCGAACCACTATAAAACGTCCATCATCCAAACCAAAAGTACCACCTACAATGAAAGAATTACATATGCCACTTCTGGATCGAAAGAACTGCTTACCATCCTCAGATAATTTCAATCCCTAATGCCACCTAAAGAATCTTGTGCTAAAGACTGTACCTGGTGCACCAACATTCAGAAAGACTTACTGGATAGAATTGTCCTACTTCAATCCAAAATGGAGGCAAAAAAAAAAAAAGAAAAAAAAAAAAAGGTAGCATGACACACGATTCCCATTTCACAGAGCCTAACGACACCACCAAAAGCCTTTATACCATTTCAGTTTGCTCCCGTCTCAGTAATCGACGTAAAGAAAAGCTCTAGCATCAAACAATCAAGATGTCAAGGCGACCTCTGCCCAGCTTCAGTCATTACAGAAGCTGTGGAGGAGCTCGCCCCCTTCATCACGTCCATAATAAACGCATACTTTGAAACGAGCACCGTCCCATCCAACTTGAAAGACGCATGGGTCCTTCCATTACTGAAAAAACTCAAACTTTGGACACAGCAGAGTACTTGCAAATTCAAAGTCACTTAGAATTGAACAATCTCATCGGCCTTGGCATGGGTACTGAATCTGCGCTGATAGATCTAAAAATCCAAATGGATGAGCTAAAAGATAACGGTAACCTAGTGCGCCTCCTTCTACTTGACCTATCTGCGGCCTTTGATTTGGTCAACCATAGAGTCCTCTAAAGATTTGACTACGGCAGCCCACTTCTCCAAGGCAGTTCTATGAATAGAGCCCTTTTTATTTTACAAACTTTAGAGCTCAAGTTTCAGACATACATAAGAGAAACAAGTATATAGCTGTCTTACCGTCCTTCATACATTCGGTTCTCAAATACCTCTGTTATAGGCTCTATAGTAGACTAATTGAACTCCCCATCCACCCTCCCCCCTCTCGCCTTCAATCTTGTCGGTTGAAATGGAGCAGTGTAACATACAATTTGGTGTATTGCAGGATAGGTCTGCCTTTGCAAGCCTTGCTTGGTCACAGAATAGAAACCTTACTAAAGAGTTTGGGTTTAAAGTACACCTGCTCTCTATCCTTGGTGAACTCATGGAGGGGCATCCACGTGTTCAGGTATTTGAAATATGAGCCATATGCTAATACTGTCACCTTTTCCATAGCCCATAACTCCCCATAACCTCACCCACCACATAGACACCATTGGCCCTTGTTTACTTTTCCACATGTGTTCTAGGTTGATTCTGGCCGCACTCAGCATGTGGGTTATGAGAGTGGCTCTGTTCCCTGTGTTTGCATAGCTTCCTTCTACTGCTTCTCCCAGCAGTACCACCGCTGGATCCAAGGGCAGCTGTACCCCCACCACTTCTCTAATGTGGCTCAGGATCTCCTTACAGTAGGTCTTTGCCACCAGACAGGCCCACCACATTTGAATTAAGTCTCCAGTGTGCCCATAGGCCCGCCAACGTAATGAATGGTAGCTCGAGATGGAGTGCATTCGTTGTGGCGTCATGTACCATCTCAGGCACAATTTATATGCCGCCTACTTGAGACGCACTTCGAACTTTTCATGGCCCTGCACCATATTTGGCTCCATGTCTCCCCAGCTATTTGTTTCCCCACATCTAGCTGCCATTTTCTCATATATGGCAAGTTTTCTTCTGGGCCCGCCCCATACAGTAGTCGGTATAGTCTCAACACCCCTTTTTCCAGTGTCCCCTCCTTTACAGTGAATTCCAGTCCTACTGGGTCCCGGGATGCCCCCTCTTACTTTTGTGTCTGTAATCCAGTGCCTAATTTGGGTATAGTGGAATCATTCACTCTCTGGTATCAGGAACTTCTCTTTACACCCTTCAAATGTCAGAGGTGCCCCCTCGGAGTAGAATTCCCCTAGTGTCAGGGTTTGCCCTCCCTCCCAGCGGGTCCAGAAGTTTGGCTGCATGCCTGGTGTGAAGTCTGGGTTGTGGGCCATTGGGGTGAGTGGGCCTCCTCCTATTTTTACCCGTAATGCTTTGTCCCAGAACCAGTGTGGCTTTAGTCGTTTCCATCAATGTTCCCTCTTTACCTCTGTGTCTCATGGTCAGGAATTCCAGATTCTAAGGGGGCCCTGGTCGCCTCCCTCTCCAGAGCTACCCATCGATTCTGGTTCTCCGGGGGACCCATTGTAGCATTGATACCACCTGTGCAGCCCATAAATATCTACAGAGTTCTGGTACTCCTAGCCCTCCAATTGCTTGTGGCCGGGACAGGACCTTTCCAGGAACCCTAGGTTTTGTCCCTTTCCAGATGAAGGATATGACTCCCTTTTGTAAATTCTTAATCGTTGGGCATGGGATCCGTAGTGCGAGCGCTCCCACCACATAAAAACCTGGGAAGAAGGGACATCTTAACAGCTGCTAGGTCTTCTGTCAGGGTTTTCAACAATGCCAGGATATTTGCCCCATTGAGCCTCAGTTCTGCAATGGACCTCTGTTACCATTTTAGTGGATAGCATCTCTCCCATTCTATCACCCGTTCTGGGTCTCCAGTGATGTTGAGTGCCTTGGATTTGAGATAATTAATGTGAAACCATGAGATCCCTGCAAATCTACCTAGCAGCTTAATAGCTTGGGGGGGTGAGAGTGCCGTGTTGTTCAAGAACAGCAGGATGTCGTCCGCGTAGACGGCTATTTTCTGGGTACCACTGGATCCTGCCGCCACCCCTTGTATTCCTTGTTCTGTCTGAGCTATTTGTGCCAGAGGCTCCATGGCCATGGCAAAGATTAGCGGGGAAAGTGGGCACTCTTGCCTAGTTCCTTTACGAATCGGGATACAAAATTCTCTTAAAAACTGCATGGCTCACTCACAAATCCCTCAATAACGCTGCCCCTACTTACCTGATCAATAGATTCCATAGACAGTCCTCCCTGATACCCACCAGAACTGCCTACAAAGACTGTCTCTCTGTCCCTAACTTTAAACGTGCCACCATAGGGGGCAACAACTTCCCAGTGAAAGCAGCCAAACTGTGGAACTCCTTACCACCCAATCTCAGAGTGGACTTGCCCTACCAGAACCTCCGATCCAAGGTAGTTTCATGGCTGAAAACGTAGGCCGTCACATACTCCAGTGCCAGGCTGTCCCCTTTTCATGCTACCCGCACACAATGTAACCACGTGTGCCCATTTGTTTATATGTATATTGTTGCGAAGTCATCAAAGGGCACTGGCAGGTATATTAACAAGTGTCTATTTAGGTTAATAAGGGAAAAAGACCCCCAACAACAACAAGGGCTCCCTACAGTGACACAGAAAAGATTAACTGACAAAGTTAGAACACTGAGATACATTGCAACCTGTATGACCTCATCGGAACTGGAGGTGCATAACATTCCATGCCATCCAGCTTCACTGTGCTGGGTGCTCAGGCTGCTATGTTGGCAACAACATCATAACACATCTCCTCTTCTTTTTAATAAACATCTTCACATTAAAATGTTTCACACGTTACCTCTCTTCACAGTGGCAACTCTATTCATATTCCAAACCTGGCCACCGGCCACCCGCACAGCACCCTTCAACACAGCTACCTCTCTTACTGGGTCGGAATACAACATCTCACCCTTCTTTCTCACTACTCCTTTCTTTATTCTTACCAAATCCCCACACTCAACATGCAATTCCTTCCTCCCTCTCCTCTTGTTTTCCCGCATGACCCATTCACTCTTCTTCTTTTTGAGAGATCTTTTCACCTCGTCGACAACCACATCAGACTCCCTGCTTCTGCCCAACCACGGCGGGCACGCCATGGAATAAGGCTTTCGACCTCTCATGAGCTCGAATGGACATAGACCGGTAGTGGCGTGGGGTGCCATACGCAACGCCCACATCCTATTCTGAATAGTCGCCAACTTGTCAAATCCACACTCTTCCCCCATGCGAATACTTTCCATCACACATCTGTTTAGTCTCTCAACAACTCCATTAGTTTCTGGATGGTACAATGCTGTCCTCTTGTGACTCACACCACATTTTTCTAAATACTTGGGAAAACATCCACCAGTGAATTGCGTTCCATTGTCCGTAAGAACACTTCCTGGGAGACCCTCGCTTGCAAAAATCTCTTGCAATACTTTTACCATGCTTTCTCCGGTTATCTCCCTCACAATTCTAAAATCCACCCACTTGGAAAATAGATCAGCCACCACTACAACAAATCTTCCCCGACCATATCCCAACTCAACAGGTCCTAGTATATCCATGGCTATATCATTCCAAACCCTTGAAGGAACTCCCACATCCACCAGGGGTTGCTTCTTAGCTTCTATCCCTCTACCACTTCGGAGGCAGAATTGGCACTCGCCCAACCGAACTTCAACCTCCCTGTCAAAACCAGGCCACCAGTAATCCGTTCTCAATACTCCCTTGGTCTTCGCAATGCCTATATGACCACTATGCGCCAAATCTATAATCCTTCCCCGAATCCCCTTGGGAGCCACTGCTCTTTCCCATCTAAACAATATCTCATCAGCAACTGACAATTCATCTCTTACTTCCCAGAAGGGTTTTTCTTCCTCCAATAACGCTGCTTTGCTTGGCCAAACTGCGGACTCAACATATGATATCACCTTTCTCAATATCACATCCTTCCTCATTTCCTCCAACCACTCTTCCTTGGATACGATACCCTCTGTACTTACAAACACCATTTCCATCTCATCATTCTCTATCCCGTCCTGGGAATGAACCTTTACTCTCGACAGACTGTCCGCTAATATGTTTTCTTTCCAGGGATTACTTCCATAACAAACCTGTGGGCCTGCAACCTGGTAACCCATCCAGCCACCCTGCGAGATATTTTGTCCAGACCTTTTGTCTCAAAAATAACTTTCAATGGTTTGTGATCCGTACGGATCACAAATTCCACACCCCAGACAAAATTTTTAAACTTCTCTACCGCCCAGTAACATGCAAGAGCCTCCTTTTCGAGAACCGAATAACATACTTCCGCACCTTTCAAACCACGTTTCCGATCCATCATCTTGCCTCTGTGCTAGGACAGCACCTAGGCCGCCCTCACTTGCATCCACCGTAATAATCGTCAACTTCCTGGTATCAAAACATCCCAAAGGTTTCGCCATATCAATTTCTTCCTTGATTCTGGCAAACTCTACGTCACATTCACGACTCCATACAAAATCTGCACCTTTCCTCAATATTTTTCTCATTTCCACGACCTTTGCAGCATAGTTCTCTACGAACTTCTGATAAAACTCTGCCATACCTAAAAATGAACGCAGTTCACTCTTGGTCGTTGGCCTCTCAATCTCCTTTATGGAGTTGATAATGCTTTCCTTGGGCTTCACCCCTTCAAATGATACCTCATGACCCAGGTAATCTACCTTCGATACTGCAAATTTGCATTTCTCTTCCCTCAAAGTGATGCCTCTATCCTCAAAGATTTTCAGGACCGCATACAAACTTTTGTCATGCTCCTCCAACGTCTCACCGCATATCAGCACATCATCCTGAAAACAGAAGACTCCCGTTACACATCCAAGCAGCCGATCCATAATTTTCTGAAATACTGATGAAGCTGATGCCAGCCCGAACGGCATTCTTCTAAACTGAAACACACCCTCATGCGTTATGAAAGCTGTAATCTTCCTACAATCTTCCGTCAACTCGACCTGATGGTACGCCGACGCCATATCGAGTTTTGAAAATACTTTCCCTTTGCCTACCATGGTTAACATCTCACCCATGTTAGGCAAAGGATGCCTGTCAACCATAACACACTTGTTGAGCTCCCGCATTTCTATGCACAGCCTCAAATCACCTGAACTCTTCTTTACCACAACAACCGGCGACACCCATTCCACACCTCCTGCTCTCTCAATCACACCCATTTGTAACAACTTCTTGAGCTCATCTTTCACCCCTTCTCTTAAAGCAAATGGTACTGACCTAAGTTTAGCAACAACGGGCAAACTGCCCCTTTTTAGAACAATCTGGTGTTGAAACCCCTTCACTTTCCCCAGACTTTTCTCGACAACTGCTTTATGTTTCATCACATATTTGCTTGATCCTGTGCTCGGCAATGACACTTGGAGCACCTGTTCAGGGTGATTGGGGTCCAACCGGATACCCAGACTCTTCTGTTCTCTCCATCCTAATAGAGATTGCCCTTTTCTAGTGACGTATACTTTGCCTTTACAACTCCTTCCCTTAAACTTAAATTCACTACACTCATAACCCAGTAATTCAATTCTGTCTTGATTGTACCCACCGGGACTGATATCCGGACGAATCAAGCGACTCACCACTCCACACATCTCCTTCTCAAACACATTTTTTGAAACTAAAGTTATTTTCGAGCCTGAATCTGCCATCATAGACACATCGCGACCATTCACGCTCACTGTCGCATACGGTCGCTCACAGTCATCCTGATCACCACCCATCACAAAATTAACAGTATTAATGATGACATTTGGCACTGGAAGCATCACTTCTTCATCCGACGATCTGCCGTCCTCTTCATCATTTACATAAAGTACTTTTCTTTGACTTGACTGTCCAAACTGGTAGTTTTTTACAACAGTTCGCAAAATGACCTCTCCTCTTGCACCTTGCACATGTTGCCTTACGACCTGGACATGCAATGGATGAAGCAAAATGCGTCCCACTAGCACATCGAAAGCATAGTCTATCTTCTCTTTTCTCAGATCTCTGCACTGTCTCTTGGTTCTTCTTCTCCTCAACCCCAATCTTATTCGACTGTTTGCTTCTTCCTCTCCTTTTGCTTTTATTATCTCCTACACTCAATACTTCACTTTTGCTCTCCTTAGGATCATTAGTTTCACCTTTTGATAGTTTGGCAACACATGCCAATGAGTGTTCCACTCGTTTCGCCAAATCTAATACCTCATCCAGGTTGGGGTCATCCTTCAGCCACAACTCTTCGCATATTTTATTTGATCTGCAGTGTGTCATGAACTGGTCCCGAATATGTTCATCAAACGCTCCTTGGAACTTGCAAGTCAATGCTAAGTGTCGCAGGGCCGTCACATACTCCTCGACTGACTCACCCTGGGCCTGCATCCTCATGCGGAAATTATATCGTTCCAGTATTGTGCTGGTTTTGGGGTTAAAATGCTTGTCCAGCTTCACCAAAGCTACGTCGAATTCATTCCCAGCATCACCCTCACTACCTCCACCTGTTGGCTGTGGAAGAGTCTCATAGATTCTTTGGCCTTCATACCCCAAGAAATGCAACAATAGTGCCAATTTCCTTTCGCTAGAATATGACGATCCGCCAGCAGCCTTCAAGTAATGTGCAAATCCCAAGCGCCATTCAGCCCATGGTATCTTCGCAGGTCCTGGTATCGGCATAAAAATCGGCGGACCAGCTATCCCTGGCAAGCCTGCCATATTGTGTTCTCAGATATAGCACTCCCCTTGTGGACACTACCGACCCACCTTCTGCCTCGCTGCTCGTGCCTCTCTCGTGCTCAGCTGTCACTACTTCGCCTTTCACCACATATACAATTTGTATTATTTTCACAAATTGTACTATGAGTTTTATTTCCGTCTTCAGTGATCTTTCTGGTGAGAGCCCAATATACAATGCATTATAATTTCATGCGCCTTCCTCCTCTACTTCAGCATTTCTGTGCGCATTAACTATCAGCTGTGTGGTACTTCACTGTTAAATGCGCTTCTACTAGGCGCCGCGTGGTAATCTTTTTCGGCTCACCCACGCCGCGCTTCTACTACACGCTGCGTAGTAATCTCCTTCAGTTCACCTACGCCGCGCTTCTACACAACGCTGCGTAGTAATCTCCTTTAGCTCAACGGCGCCTCTCGCTTCCCATTCCGTATCCTTGCATAAAAACCGAATGTGCTTATAAACACCACGCCGGGCCTCTGCAAACACCGCCCGGGTTGCGAGTGAGAGCCTACCACACACACACACACACACACAGCTGGAACGCGGTGGAGCTGGCGCACTGTAACCGCGATGACTGGATCAAAGGCCAACAGTTGCAGGGCCAGGCGAGCGGCGCACTTACTTGTTGGGGAAGTGCCGTCGGAGTTTGATGCCCGCTCGACGCTGGGGAAGAGCGGAGCGGCCAGCACACAATGTGTCTTCAGTTCGGCCCCTAACTGCCACTACCACGCTGGGGGGAACAGCAGAGCGGCAGTGCCTTCAGTAAGGTTGCTGGGGGTCTTCAACATCCCATCCTCGTCGCCATTGTTGCGAAGTCATCAAAGGGCACTGGCAGGTATATTAACAAGTGTTTATTTAGGTTAATAAGGGAAAAAGACCCCCAACAACAACAAGGGCTCCCTACAGTGACACAGAAAAGATTAACTGACAAAGTTAGAACACTGAGATACATTGCAACCTGTATGACCTAATCGGAACTGGAGGTGCATAACATTCCATGCCATCCAGCTTCACTGTGCTGGGTGCTCAGGCTGCTATGTTGGCAACAACATCATAACCCATTTGTTTATATGTATATAATATCCATGTACCTCATTGTTGATATGTATATAATATCGGTGTACCTTACTGTCTCTTTGTATACCCTATGACTTCTGTAACCAAGCTTCGCAAATCCTTGTAAAGGCTGCGCCCTGATACCCTCGGGTACGCTCGCGCATTATAAATAATAAACAAACAGTCAGTGAGCTGCCCATCAATCATTAGTCTTGTGGTCGGGTTCTCATAATTAGCTAAAATCATAAGGGAAAAAATAGGCCTGCAACCGAATTTTTCAAGGGTCAGTTGCAAGAAGCCCCAGTCTAGGCTATCAAAGGCTCTAGAGGCATCTAATGCTGACACTGACATACGCTGCCCTGTCCTTCGTCCCCATTCAATGGTAATCATGGCTCTGCATATGTTATCATGTGTGGTGCCCCTTCACGAAACCTGCCTGGTCCAGATGAATTATCTTCAGGAGAATATTGGCTAGTCTTTGTGCCAGGATCGTGGAATAAATCTTTGCATTCCCATTTAACAATGAGATAGGGCGATACCTTGCGCAATCTGATGGGTCTCTGTCCGGTTTTAGCAAAAGCACTGCGGTGCCCGTGCCCATGCCCCCAGAGATATGCCCGGTATCCCTTATGTGATTGAAGAGATTTGTTAAAGGACCCACCAGGATATTCCGGGAGGTTTTGTAATAAGCATTACAGAGACCATCAGGGCCCCGGGATTTGTTCCCTTTCAGGGCATTAATGACCCCCCTTACCTCCTTCTCCGATATCAGTGCATCCAACATTTGCCTACGTCTCTGATTTGTGGCAACTCCACTTGAGCCAGGAACTCTACTTGTGCTTCCGTCTGCAGGTTACCTCCTTTCAGATTGTTTGTGTAGTATGAGTGCATGATTTTGGATATCTCTTTTTCCCCCCTTTTCATTCCCCCCAACCCCCTTGGATGCTTGAGTTGGTTGATGTGGTTACGGACTTTGTTTCCTCAGTTTGGCCGCTAGAAATCGGTTAGCCTCATATCCAAGAGATATCCAAAATCATGCACTCATACTACACAATCTGAAAGGAGGTAACCTGCAGAGGGAAGCACAAGTAGAGTTCCTGGCTCAAGTGGAGTTGCAACAAATCACAGAGACATAGGCAAATGTTGGATGGACCTAGGCAGCTGCTGGCTGCATTTGTGGGTTTCTGCAGCCTGCATCAGGATTTTGATATCTCCAGATGTTGACCCTTTCTATTTCGTATTTTGCTTGGCCATACTTACTTCACTAGGAGGCACAAGGGGTCTCAGCCCCAGCTTCAGTACCGGTTTGGGCACTGACTCATAGCCCCCGATTCCAGTCGATACTTTTACCCGGGTTTATTGCGCCCCGGATTTCATGCGGGTCCTTTGCTTGCTTTCAGGTAAGGAGGGTGTCCACTCCCCGGACTGGTGCTCTATAGCTCACGTGATGTGTCGGCGCCTGTGAGGGATCCTGCAGGCTAGTGTTTGTAGGGGCCGCTGTATTCAGGTTGTGCTTGCTGTCCAACCCATACTTTCCCAGCACTAGATGCACGTTGGCGGTTCCTTGATGTGTTCACTATAGCTCCCCATTGGTCCTGTTCTAGTGGGGGCAAGATCTGTGCTACTTAATTTCATTGGGCCCCTGGAGCAATGTCATGTTGTGTGGGCTGAGGGTATTGCTGCTGTACAAGACTGCCTCCATGTGTTATTTGCTGCATTTACCGTTGTAGATGTGCTTTCATTTGTTGCCTTTACTTCTCCCCACGGCCTGGCGGCCGTTGCGGTATCTCAACAGGGAGCCCAGACAACTCCCATGGGCAGTCCTCCCTCCTGTTATTGCTCTTACTTTCTCAGCAGCTACACTCCGGGGCTCCTTACTTCTAACAGCGGGCCGCCAGCAGGCACCATTCCAGCCTCCTCCTCACAATCAGTCCTCCCTCCCACGACATGGGGGGAGCGTTTCGGGGCTCAATTTAGGTGCGGTTCACGTCGCGGCAATAATTGGGCAATATGCTACGGGGGGTATTTCTCCTGCTGCGGTCACAGTCCGCTCTATTGTTGTGCATGTACTCTTATTTCATCATCTTCAATTCTCCCAGCGGCCGTTGTGGTACTCCGGCAGGGAGCAGAAACGCCTCCCATGGGCATGCTTCCCCTCCGTTACTGCTCTCACCCTCTTGGCGGCAACACTCTGCGACTCCTCACCTCCGACAGTGGGCTGCCGTCTGTGTCTGCTGACAACGCATCAGCCTCGGCTCACGATCAATCCTCCCTCCTGTGATGCGGAGGGGGCAGGGGGACAGAGCACGGCAAGATTTCTCCCGTCCAAAAGTTTTGGGGCTAGGCTTCCTGGATGCCGTACATGTTGCACCTGTAGTTGGGCTGTACGCTGCAGGGGTCACTTCTCTAGATGAGATTCCAGTCCATTTGTCTGCCCCTCAACTCCTGGGGTCTGCGGCTTTGGTCCAACGCTGCCTCTCCGCCGCCATCTTGGCGGGGTCCTCACCGCGCTATGAAATTGTTCCCAACATCGTCGGGAGGGCACCTTACTGCGGCAAACTCGTCCTGCTGGCACCCCGGGCATTATTCTTCAAACATTGGTGACTTTTGGAAGGGGATTTGGGCCTCAGAGCAGGAAAGGAACACAGAGTTTACAGAGGAGGCATCCTTCCGCGTCCTCGGCTGGCCATGCCCCCTCCCCGAATAGAATCCTTATCCAATAGGACAATGAGGGTATTCGCCCCTAGTGCATCGGCTGAACCAGCCCCAGTATCCTGTGGAGATTTGCTGGGTTCCTGCGTCTCCCCCACATTGCATAACATTTGTTGGACTCGAACTCCCTCCATGTGTTATCAAAGATGACCCTCTTTTTTGGGCTACCGTTTTTTTAAAGATTTATCAATCCATCTTCAAAACAAAATCTTTACCACGGTAATGGGTAACTTCCATCATACCTCTTCATAAAAAAGGCCCACTAAATGATCACCTTAATTTCCGCCTAATTGCTCTCATAGATGTAGCAGCCAAAGTTTTTGCGCTCTTCTTACTCATGGAGGTATAACATTTTATAACTAAAAATTCCATTCTTAAAGCTCAAACAGGTTTTCGTAAATCGATGGGAACCCAATTGAATGCAACTATTCTGGCACACTTGACTGCAGCTTCACATTCTTCTACTCGTGGACCAATTTACATTGCTTCTCTGGACCTCTCTTCTGCCTTTGATTGCGTGATCAGAGGCAGACTTTGGCAAAAGATGTTAGATTACAAATTTCCCACTTATTTAGTTGCACTTATCGCTTTACTTCATAACAAAACAAATTTGAAAGTGCGAATATCTAGTGCAGGATTCTTGACGGAGTCTATCGGTGTTAAACAAGGGTTTAACCTTGCCGCGGTACTTTTCAATCTTTACCTAGCGGACATCGATAGAATTTGGGACAATAATAAATCTTTCACAGTGCGCCTTGGTAAGTTATATCTGTCATGGTTAGCATATGCTGATGATGTTCTTTTAGACAGCACACATTCAGGTCTTCAAAAACAAACTGGAATGTTTTTCTCAATATTGCAAGATAAATAACCTATCTGTGAACTTGTTGAAATCCAACGTTATTCTTTCATCACGCAAGAAATTACGTAAATTCTGTTGGACCACTGATTGTCGAGAAATCCAGTTGGTTACTCGCTTAACATACTTCGGTTACAATCTTGCAAACAATTCCTCTTCGATATTTTGGCAGAAAGCACTTGCAGAGAAAGTAATTCCATTAATTGGGCAAATGAAAAAAAAAAATCATAAATGTTGTACATTTTCATGGATACCTCTGTTGGAATTGTATTTGAAGAAGGTTGAGGCGATCATTCTTTATGGACTGGACCTTTGCCTTGTAGACTTAGATTCCTTCCTTAACAAACTTCAAGCAAAGATCTGGAAGTCAATTCTGGGCCTGCCCAAATATCTACCAAGTTCACTACTTCGTCATTAGTTGGGAATAAACTCTTGCTTCTCTCCATAAATGGCGCATTCTAAATTCATACATAAAAATGCTCTTTCCTCAACCAAACTCATTATATGAGGAGTTTCTAATTATGTTAAATCAGTCTCAGCGCATGTCCATTCTTCACTTCAGGAAATGCATATTTGCAATGTTGTCTCAGATTAACATTCTCCCAGAAGAACTACAATTGAAATGGAGATTGGCACTCAAGCAATTTTTTCTAAATGATTGGGCTGCAAAATCTGATCGAATTGCCACTTATTCATCTTTTTCAGAATATGCCAATTTTAGGCACAAGCAACTTCCCCGCTTGCAGTATTTAAATCTATGCCCCTGTGCCGAGGCTCTTTCACTGTACATGCGCTTCCGTCTGGATTTATTCCACACCAAATCTAGAACTAAGCACTGGATCACACACACATGCCACTCTCAAAACTTAATCTGCAGATTCTGTAATAATGACAAGGTAGTGGAAACCTTGAAACATCTTTCTTTTTTGTCCCTACTTCGAACTGCATAGGTTAAACATCATGAAGACCTTTTGTTCCACACACACAGAGTTAGGATGTGAACTCATTTGAGCTAGATGTATGTGGGGAACGAATAATTCTATAATTCTGGCAACAGTACGTCTTCTTTGTATTATTGACTCAGCCCTTAACTCCTAAGGTGACTTGTTATGTTAGTATAGTAGGAAAAATATTGTTTTCTCCCTTTTTAACGGTCGACAATTTGTTCTACCCTTGTGTTATCTTAGGGTTGTAATTGTATTGGAATTTTCCTTCTTTCTTTTTTTTTCAAAATGATGACCAGAATGTGTTAAATAATAGTTTGTGTTAATTTTGTTTTATCTATGCTTGTTATGCATGTTTTATATTGTAAAGTTGATGTTATCTTAAAGTTGATATATTATTGCGGTTAAATTTTTGTAAAGGTGCGTAAACACCAAACAAAATAAAAATAATTTTAAAAAAAATAACATTTACTAAGCCACTTTGATCATATGGTTCATATGGGCATCACCTACACTAATTATGCGGACGACACTCAAGTCCTCATCCTGATCACAGGCTCCTATGAAACTGACTCGAAACTACTCAATGCAATATATCATACCATACAAGCGTGGAAGGCTATCCATGACCTATGTCTTAACAACGACAAAAAGGAGTTACTCCTTACTGGATCTCAAAACAAACTAAACAAACTAGACAATCAATTCAAAGCATTTAACATTG
Source organism: Ambystoma mexicanum (assembly GCF_040938575.1). Taxonomy (NCBI): domain Eukaryota; kingdom Metazoa; phylum Chordata; class Amphibia; order Caudata; family Ambystomatidae; genus Ambystoma; species Ambystoma mexicanum. The sequence continues at coordinate 877,011,866 of NC_090924.1, read as the reverse complement.
ACAGTAGCACTATCAAAGTGGCTAAAGAAGTGAAAACCTTAGGGATATATCTGACTCAACCCTTACGAGACAAGTTGATGCTACAGCAACAGCCTTCACCTCGAAATTAATTAACACCTGCTGACCTTTCCTCTCAGCAGACAGCTGCATTACCTTGGCCAGAGCTCTGATACTATTGAGGCTCGACTATTGCAATGCCCTGTACTTGGGTACGAGTAGCCGCAATGTAAAAAAACTACAAGTTCTTCAAAATAACGCCTTAAGAGCAGCTCTTAACATACCCGGAGCCAACCACATTATGCCTGCTAGACGAAACGTCCACTGGCTCCCAATCCAAGATAGAATTGCCTTCAAAACTCTATCAATGACAAACACATGCCTATCAAATACAGCTCCCAAATACCTTGTGCACAAATTCACAAATAATCAAACTAATAGACCTATCCGATCTACCCATGTGCACTTACTAAAGATACAAAAAGCCAGTGGAAACAGCTTCCCGGTACTAGCTGCCGAACTGTGGAGTTCTATACCTCCAGCTCTCGGAGCTGAACCTTCCTTTTGGATTTTCAGGAAAAGAAATGTGAAAACCTGGCTCTTTGCTCATGAGCGATAACGGTCGTTCCCATCTGCACTGCCATAATTAATCTTCTGTAAACATTTCTCCTTATACGATTTAATGGAATGGAATGTCTAGAAATGCTCTTGCGTAATGTAACAAAATTCAAGGTCTTGAAATGTCTGTGACCAAGAATGTACTCGTCCTACCTTCGATGTAATGTCAATCATGCGTGTTACAATGACTAAATTACTCAATGCACCCAGATACCTTCGGGTTAGGTGGGCTCTACAAATGAACAAATAATTAAGGAGGCCACTGCTACCACTGAAGAGTGTGTCTAGGGACGGGAGGCCAGGAGGACTGGCTTCCCATCCAAAAGCCTGAACAGGCTGTCCAATTTCTTGTTCATCTGGGCGTTAGTCTTAGGGTTCCCCCAGACCTTTCTCGCCACCTGCAGGACATCCTTCTGGGGGGGAAGGGGGATGCCCGAACGGCTCGTGGCACCCCTGACTCCCGGGTGGCCGCCGCGGTACCCCCCCCGGGAGGCCTCCTCAGGCCGAGGGCCCCCTCACCCCCAAGAACTTTGCAAGGCCCTGAAGATGGTCCTGCGCGCCATTGTCCTCCCGTTGTTTCCCCAGACAGGGGAGACCGGACCCTGGGACAGCAGAGCCGGAGGCCATGCCCCCCCCCCTCAATCCCCTGATCTGGAACCAAAGAAGCTGGATCCATTGGCAACTGCGGGGGAGGCGTTGGTGGTACAGGCAGAGGAGGGTTCGGGAGCACCGGGAGGCTCTGTAACAGAGGAGGAACAGGCAGCGGTACTGGAAGCGTTGTCAGAAACAAAGGAGGGCCCAGAGCCACGACCTGTGGGAACACTTCGTTGACAATAGCATTATGGAGCCCTGCCATCAGCGAGAGACGATTCTTCAAGGCTCGCTGACCGTGATCGCTGCAAGCCGCGCACACGTCACTGTGGTGGTTGGGCCCCAGGCACTCAAGACAGAGCGCATGGGGGGGGGCCCAAGGCTGGGAACGAGAGATCCCAGGATGCGCATCTCATGAAGCCTCTTGTAGACATGCACTGGGGGAGGCAAGGCACTGAAGAGAGGTGAAGATAAAAAAAAGAAAAAATTTAAACGGGGAGCATGCGGAAGTTGAGAAAAAGTCTCTGTGTCTAGCTGCCTGGTCCGACACTGTCCGTATGGAAAAAAGGACTAAGGGGAGGCGCTGGAGGGCGGTGTCTGTTGGTCTTTCCTACGCCCAGGGCCGAGGCCCCTGCACGCTAGACTAAATTTAAAGGGGAAGCTCAATTTTCACTGCCAAAGGTTCCAGTACTGTCCCCATTTGGGGGGACGCCCACAAGGATGGAGGAAAGGGGACAATACATACGAGTGCCTATAAATAAACTTTGGGACACCTCTATGAACCATTTAAAGCATAAGGGGTCATAAATAATTGACAAACTGATATATTTCTATCTTATGTGGAAGTTAAATTTGCGGAAGGTTGTTTAGTAGCTCCGCATTCCTCAGTGGTAGCTCCTGGTCACTGGTTAATGGTGGATGCTGTGAAGGCATCATGAGGTAGACACAGACAACTGAACTAAAGTTCGCCAATTATACTTTTATTAAATCAAAAGGAGGGTTGGAAAAGGCCTAACTTGCCCCACGCAAAGGTGCCATTTCCCTATCTAAACGAAACTAAGGATGGTCTATGTTGGGATGTCCAAAGTAAATGTCTGTGTCCAAAACCTATACTTGCCCTCACATCTATTTGTATATAATGTGTAGGGTTGTCAGCTCTTCAAAATCATAACTGTTCAAATCACAATTCCAAGCTTCTTCCAGCAATTGATTGGAAAGGATTTCCATTCCCCGCAATTCAAGATAGTTTACAAAGCACCAGGAGCCCCCACCTCTACTCCCTCAGAGCGGGCAGGAGCCCCCACCTCTACTCCCTCGGAGCGGGCAGGAGCCCCCACCTCTACTCCCTCGGAGCGGGCAGGAGCCCCCACCTCTACTCCCTCGGAGCGGGTAGGAGTTCATACCCCTCCTGGGTCCTTCCTGCCACCATTGCAGGGCCCCATTTTGCAGGCCCACCACCTTCTTTGTCTCACAACCCGCTCGCGCCGACATTACGAAAAACAAAATGTCGGGCGCGATGCGGGATGAAAGCGAGGCTCGGCCTCGTCCTCGTTGCTAGGCAACGCGTCCCTGCTCCACAGTACCAGGAACTTCCGCCGGCAGGCGGAATAGCCGGCGGCCACCCCAAGGCCACTATAAGGCCAAGCTGCCCTGTTAGCCCCTGTTCGCCGCTGGCAGGCGCAAGGCGCTCGCCCCTACCGAACCCTGCCACTGAACTTGCTTCCATCATAGACATCCAACTGCTGCACCTGTTGCCACCCTTCTCCACAAAAGTACCATTGGTCCAGGTCTCATAAAGTGCTGAGTGCCAGGTCCCATGCTCCTCCTGAAACCTACCTACAACATCCTGATTATGCCGGCACCTATTCAGGGTAAGAAGCTCACTACCAGCATACATCCCCAACCATCATTGCAACCGTGTTGCACTATTAGTGTATGGCTGTGTGGCCTGAGTATACTCGCCATTTCTAAACTGTGTTGTGCCTTATGGTCGCTTTCTGACCACTTTTAAATTGTGTTGTGCCCTATGGTCGCTTTCAGATCACTCTTAAATTGTGCCTTATGGTCGCTTTCAGACCACTTTTAAATTGTGTTGTACCTTAGGGTCGCTTTCAGACCACCCTTAAATTGTGCTATGTCACATGGTCAATTTTAGCCCACTTTAAACTGTGTTGTGCCTCATGCCTTTGTCAATTTCTAAGTGCCATGCCCCACTATACTGGCATTACTAGCCACGATTAGGACTTCCCAAGCCTGAACCCTTGCTGTAGCATATCCGCCTTACTGATACTAACAGGATCTTCCAACCTAGACTGATAGTACATTTGCACCCGTATCCCCTCCGAACTCACCAAATACAAGCATTATCTTGTCGCTCTCACAATATGTACACTACTACCTGCCTCTCACACTCACGTGGGACCATAGCCTGGACTCTCCTAACCATCACCATCATAATGGCCCTTACCAACTCTACACCTTGCAACTTGCAAGAGAGAAACCTGTGACTTAGAGCTAGGCTCCCACGACTTTATGACATCAAAAATAAGAGAACCAACCAACCAGTACCCACGCGCACCTCCACCACCATCAATCTTAACCTCCTAGACCCTGCGACGATAAATCGTCCTCAACCACTTGATTACCCATACTACAAACAGAGGAGACCCAACCACCCCAATCCCAGAACTACCAAAGATAACAAGATAAATCCAACACTATCAGGAGCCCTCATCAATGCTAGGTCCATTATAGCACACAACACCGAAATAGCAGATATACTGTCTTCGGACAATTTAGATATCCTTGCTGTCACTGAAACCTGGCTCCATGATGCAGCTGGCCCTGCCCTCTCGATGGCCATACCAGATAACTTCAATATCCTTAGAGTTGACCAACCCAACACTAGAGGAGGTGGCCTAGCCATCATAACCAAAACACATCTAGCTGCCAGACTCACCTCACACCCAGCTCTCACATCGTGCGAACTTCTCTCAGCCAAAATACCCATCTCAAACAACAGCACACTAACAATACTTCTTGTGTACAGACCACCAGGCCCACTAGGCAATTTTGAGGAAGACCTATCTAGCCTCCTCATTGACAGCATTAAAGACTCCACTCAGCTCCTTCTACTAGGCGACTTTAACCTAGGCTTTAATGACGCTGAAGACAAACCAGCACAAGCAATCCAATCTATTCTAGCCAATCACGACATTACCCAAAATGTCCTAGCTCCTACACATACAAAAGGCCGCACGCTAGACTGGATAGCCAACCACAACTGCAACATCACCATCTCCAGTATCCTACCTCAAATATGGACTGACCATCATCTTATATACTTCACAGCCAACATCGAACCTCCCAAACCCAATAAGAATAAAATAGCAACCCCCATGCCATCAAGAAGTAAAAAAGAAATCACAGCTGAAAAACTACTCCCACTTCTCCTACCAACTCTCATAGCTAGTCCTAACGATTCCAACCCTAGTGAGTTAGTTGAATCCTTTAACAACGCCATGACCAAAGCGTTAGACTTGATTGCCCCTACCAAACTTCACAAAAGTAAACGTGAAACTCACCTTAACTCTTGGTTCACCCCCCATCTCAAAGAAATGCGTATCCAAAAACGTAAACTTCAAGCTATTTGGAGGCATACTCCCTCTGCCGACAATAAAACCACACTTGCTAACTTTTCCAAAAAATACAAAAAGGAAATTATTCAAACGAAAAAAGACTCATTCAATCATAGAATTAGTAAAGCCAATTCTAATTCCAAAGAGCTCTTCACTATTCTTCGTGAATTGGAAAACCCTATTGCCCCCACAGACAATGTCCCTAAGGACAAATCCTGGTGCACTAGCATCCAAAATGCCCTTGCAAATAAAATCACAACCCTTCAATCTAAAATTGCTGAGAAAAAAGCCTCCTTGCACCCTCACGGTACTCACACCACCCCATTGAAGGAGTTACCCAGCACACCCCCACAAAACAACGATAAACCCTTCAGGTTCACCAATATCTCTATATTGGAAACTGAAAAGGTCATTCTGTCCCTTAAACCATCAAACTGCCAAGGCGACAGTTGCCCTGCGCAAATCATCAAGGATGCAGCCAGAGATCTAGCACCTTTCATCTCGAAACTTATCAATGCCTCCTTTAACACGAGCACTGTACCTACCAACCTTAAAGGATCCTGGGTTCTCCCCCTTCTCAAAAAACAGACACTTGACCCAGCTATCCCCACTAACTACAGGCCTATTACTACGGTCCCATTCCTCCTTAAAATCATTGATAGAGTAGCCTACCTCCAAATCCAAAACCATTTGGAGACGCACCAACTGTTAGGTACACGGCAATCTGGCTTCAGACTACTGCACGGTACCGAAACAGCCCTCATTGACCTCAAGACACAAATTGACGAGCTGAAGGACAAAGGTAATACAGCTTTGCTCCTCCTCCTTGACCTGTCAGCGGCCTTTGACCTTGTGGATCACGCAGTATTATGCAACCATCTAGCATCTGCCGCTCACTTCTCAAGTGAAGCTATAGCATGGGTACAATCCTTCCTAGCCAACCGTTCGATGAGTGTTCTCCCCTGTAGCAGCAGCGGACCCAATCCAGATCACTTGTGGTGTCCCACAAGGCTCATGTGTCTCCCCGACTATGTACAATATCTTTACTAAGCCTCTCTTCGACAAACTTGACAAATTAGGGGTAACCTACACGAATTATGCGGACGATACGCAGATTCTCATACCTCTATCAGGCAACTTTGTCGAAGATACAGCTCTAGTAAACAAAATCTACCTCCTCATTTAGGCATGGATGGCCTCCCACGGCCTCTGCCTAAATGACGACAAAACTGAGATACTAATACTGGGTTCCGACTCCAACCTAAAAAAACTGATCCCCAACTATCGTAATTTTAACATAGATGGCAACACAATCAAGGTGGCTACCGAAGTAAAAACCCTGGGCTTTTACCTCGATTCCACTCTATCCCTCAAAAAACAAGTCAACACCCTGGCATCCTCTACAGCGTACACCTGCAAACTAATCAGGACCTGTAGACCTTACCTCTCTAAAACCAACTGCATCATGCTTGCCAATGCGTTACTCATGTCCAAACTGGACTATTGCAATGCCCTCTATGCAGGTGCCAGCAAATCCATCATAAATAAAATGCAAATCCTTCAAAACAACGCTCTTAGAGCAGCCCTTGACATACCCCGCAAAGCACATATCTCAAACGTTAGGAAAGACCACCACTGGCTCAAAATCAGCGACAGAGTCCTGCTCAAGACACTATCGCTTACCCATGAAGTGCTCAACAACACTGCTCCCCCCTACACCTCAGCCAGACTGACTAGAAAATCATCAAGGCACCATACCAGGGCTACTAACAACTACCTGCTCGAAACCCCTAGATTCAGACGCTCCAAAGCGGGCGGAGCAAGCTTCCCTGTCAAAGCTGCCCAGGCCTGGAACGCACTGCCCACTGCACTAAGAGCCAACTTACCCTACTCCAATTTTAGATGCAAGGTAAAAAACTGGCTCTGGACAAACGACAACTAACTCTTGAGGCACCCAATGACCATGATACCGTTGTCCAAAATGATTCTGTTCTCATACCTGTACACTCCCTCAAATCTACAATATGCTAGTTTTTTTCTTCCACACGGCGTGTATTGATATGTCTTACTGTACTGTTATGTTGTTTCTCGCCTATACTCTGTATGTAACCCAAGCTTAAGTAACCTTGTACCTGCTGCGCCCGGCTACCCCTGGGTTTTGTGCGCATTATCAAATTAAACAATACAATACAATACAATACCAAGGGGTTTCCCTTCAAGTCATTCAACAATTTCACAAAGTTAAATTCCTCAATTCCATTTCACACAAGGTTTCTTTTAGATTCACCCACAAGCTCTGTTGCAGGTATTCCAAGTGTTTTCCATAGGTGGGTGTCCTCAGTCTAGGCACAGTTTTTGGACCACATGGTCCACCCATTACAGGTCACGCAACAGACACACCCAATCAGCTTCTCTTTCACTTGCACGTTGCCACCATTTCAGCTATGCAGTGGGATTTGGTTCAGGCTCATTTCACATCCTCTTGATGCTTTATTTTACCATTATTTGTTTGCCACTATTCACATGTTGCACTTTCACATACTCTTGTGGCTCTTGCCAATGTTTGTTCTCTCAAAGTACACAGTTCCTTCATATTCATAGGTTTCCACAAAATTGCTTTCATTCAGATCAGTATTCAAAATGCTTACTTTAAATTCGGACCGATATTCAAAAAGTGCTTGTTTCTACTTGAAATGTTATTAGATGTGGCTCTCCCAAGTTAACCTGGTTGCTTTCCCTGCCAGGTTAAGGTTTTTCCACTTCCTAGTATTTCTTTATACAGGCTGTCTCCAATATGCCCCGGCGTCCCTTTCCCACTTCACGGAACTCATCGGTCTCTTCTGGCGTCTTTGGTTTCTCTACCAGTTGACCGTAGCAGCGTCAAGTCTGCTTTGCTTTTGCTTCCTTCGGCTTCCTCTGGCTTTTGCAGTCTCCCCTAGAGCTTCTCCTCTGCTCTCGGCATCCCTGCAGCCTGCTGCTTTCTTGCTGTGGCTCTCATCGGCGAGTCTCCTCGCTCCACCACACCGGCACTCGCTATTTCCCCTGCACGGCTTCCTAGGGAGGGTTGGCCCTCTCGCGACCACAACCATAGCCGACACCATCCTCCTCATTCCTGCATTGCCAGTATTTTAAACATCGCTCCAAGCTGATAGTCAGATAGCCAATTAGACCGCACATTGCTGGTTCAAGTGTCTCTTTGTTGCCTCTTCCTCGTGCCAGTACCAAAGTGGTGTGTGTAAGAGTGAATGTCAATGGTTAAGACGGGGTCTGACCTACAGCAGCCCACAAAGGTCTGGGGGATTGAGAGGAGCTTTTGAGAGGTTAAAGGGGGATTACTATGTCTCATCTAAGGGTACAAAGCAAAAAATAAAGAGGTGATGGCTGGAAGGTTTAGAATTAATCTTACCTGTTGGCATTGCTCTGGGCAACCGTCCAGATTATCGTTCTTTGCCTGACGAGCCATTACAAAAGGGGAAAGACCAGGTTAAGATTCATTCAAAACCTTCAAGCCATCACCTTGTTTTTGCTTCATCTAAGGGTACCTCATCTCCTCACCCAAAGTCTCTTCCACCTAGGTAGTCCTCCCTCGCATATCCACCCCACGGGTCAGGATAGTAGTGACGGCCTTTCCCTAGCACCCTGGGGGGAGGATATATTGGGGAAAGTAGTGAGGATGCCCTCAGATCCCTCACAATACCAAAGAGCTGCTTTTAGTTCCAGTTTACCCAAACTTAATTTTGAGCCTTGACTGCACTTATGCCACACTTCCACGCAGTGTGCTGGGCGTTATATGTAAGGGCTGCCTCCTCTTGACACTGCAACATGAGCCGAGTAAACCAGCAGCAATAACAAGAGCTCTCTCGCCAAGCAGATGACTGCACTTATGGCAATCTTCATTTTTCAGCAGGCTGCAGTGTTCTACTTGTGAGAAACGCTACCTGGGCCCTCACTTGGTGATTTAAAAGGTATGTGGGCCTTTGATACAAAGTACTAAGTCTCTGTGTACTTTGTTTAATCTTTTTCCTTACCATGTATGAGTTAAGGAGTCCAAGCAAGAGTACAGGTGCCCTACGTTGCCACATTCTGGCAACAACCCAATAGGACTCCCATCTCTTGCAAGTTCTTCATCTGTATCACCTATAAACTGTGCTATTCTAGATCCAACTTATAGTTATCTGCTGAAACGGCTTTTATCTTGCAAAAGGTCTATTAAAGAGCATTTAGTGGGCGTTCCTTCCACCTCCAAGCAACAAAGGAACACTAACACACACACTGATCCTGTTTATATGCAGTGGATATTTGAAGGGAGTGACAATTGCTCTATTAGACCATGCGATTTGGAGGTCCTGTCGAATGATTCTGTGGACTGCCAGTTGTTAGATGTGGCCAACCAGACATCAACTGCAGATCCTGGTCGGATCATGCCTCAGGATCTCCCGGCCACAGGGTCTGTGCTGGATGCTTCTCAAATATGTTTGGGGACTCCCCTTCAACAGTAACACTGGAAACATCCAATTTATCCAGGCCTATCACGCCTCTAGGCCTCCACCACTGGCAGCATGGTAATGAGGGTGGCACGACTTGGGACCCATCTCTATTGCTGCATTAATTCTGGTTGGAGCATCTTTTCTATCACTACAAGACAACATTTGGGTCGCAGTTAAATCTCATTCTGACATGCTGCTTGCTAATCTTAATCTCTTGGATTCTCTCTCATCTAGTACAGCCTGGAACACTGATAAAGGCAAAGAGCAAGTGGGATCTAATTTAATTGAAGTTTCTCTCGAACCTGTTGGGCAAAATAACAATTAATGGATAACCAACCAGCCCCCCCCCCCCACCCTGTGACGTACAAAAAGATTACCTCAATTCGAATGGACATTTCTCTAGTGCTGATTATACAGGTAATACAAGTCATTGTTGACGCAAGTATTCAGCAAAGAATGCTGCCCAATAAGAAAACCAAGAATCAAATCTGCTAACCAAAACAAGTAATCTGCTAGGAGATTCCAGCGTAACTTTACAATACCAACACAACTAGAAGATAGTCCCTATAAAGTGTCCCTATAAAGTCTCCCATCCAGTCTAAAATTAGGTTTTGTAAGATTTATACTGGAATTACACCCAGGTTGAATCCATTGTGGAAGATATTATTGGAAGTACATCTCTCTCTAGTGTGCATAATTGGGTGCCTGACCAGCTGAATTCCTGCATTGTAAGTATATTACCAGGTATAAAAGATAATCCTTCTAACGGCTTAGCACGCTCAGTCTAAGAATCAACCTGGCCTTCTCATCAGTAAGTTTACACAAGTTGGAAATTATCTGGGAAACGATATAGTCTATTCTGCTCAAAATAGTACTCACATAGGGGTGTCGAAGTATTTGCGCCTTAGAGGAGGGTAGAATAATAGAAGATAGAATGTAGAAGGTAGAAGGCAAGAGCTGGCGAACAGTACTGCGCCTCCCGAACTGCACACCAATTTCTGACATTCGCTTTGTACTGGGTGCTCCATCTCTCAAAGCAAGAGTGCTTTGGAATATGCTGCACTTGCATAGGAAGACGCTTTTCCGCCTAACTCATTATTTGAAGAGCTTGGACCCAGTGTTAGGGAGAATTCTCTGTAAAGGCTAATTTCCCAAACCTAGTGAGTCCCCCAGCAGCTTTGCTGGATTTTTGGGGTTTATTTCTTCTCCTGCTAAGAGTGAGACTCTTTTTCTCCCACTCTTAGGCATGATTTGAGAATGTCCTTTGACTTTGTAATGTGTTTTATGGGCTATGGGGTTTTTTACTCCATAGGGCTTCATGTGTTTTTGGTAAGTGTGTTACACAGCAGCACCCTCAGTGCAGTAACACAGGGGTGTCATAGTGACCCCTAAACAGACTCCATACCCTAGGACTGACTTCTGTCTCCCAGGGCATGTAAAGTCACCATTGACTTTACTAGTCTTAAATTGTGAACAGAACCAGTACAAACCATCATATTGTGGAAGTACTGGTAGGGGTAATTCGATTGCCCCTGGGTCTGTTTTTCAAGGGGGCACTGTCCAGTCCCCGCCTGTCGAGTTTCTGGCTGGTGGCAGTGGTTACCACGCAAAATATTCCACCGGAATATTTCCTATGGGATTTTCCCATTGATTTTAAATGTGCCACTTTTTGGTGCAATGTTAAAGATACCGCCGGGTTATTTATTTATTTAATATTTATTCCCCAGTTGGGTCTTTTTGCCAGGACTCTGTTTTAAAATGGTGTTTGTATTCGCCTCTGTAACTCCAACCCAAGTCGAGCCCTTTGTTCCACTTTTGGCAGGTTTCTGCACAGAAGCCTCCAAAAGTGGTGGCACTCTGTCTGGGTCTACAGGATGTGTGGGAGGGGGGGGAATAGGCACCCTGGACTGAGTTGCCTTGGCAACTCAAGTCGCACTCTTGTATGATTGGCCCAGTGGTGAGCCGCCTGGCTCACCACTGGGCCAGATGTAAATTGTATGACCTGAACCAGGTGCACAAGAAGCGGGGTGAGCTTCCCTCACACCTTACTAAGTTCCCCCTCACCAAATCAAGGCACCCATTTTTAAGAGTGTGCATGAATGTTTTGCACGCTAAAGCTATTTTGCACATTAGTGATGCCAAGACTCACCCAACATCCATTTGCCGGTATTGTAACTCGGTTGAGCAAGAGACATTTAAACATCTAAGAAGCTTGCGCCCTGTGCGAATAAATGTGTGCATTGCTCATTTTGGGAGGTTTGTTTTGAACCATTCACATGTGGATTGGGACAATTTATGGAGATGTATGCATTGTGTTCAATCAACCCACTTAATACTGGCTGTCCTTTCTTTTTATTTTATTTTTTAAGTAGGTACACAAACATATTTATTGATCTTTTTATGTGTTTTAAATAAAGTTCTCTTTTCTTTCCCTTACGAATATTGTCAGGAGTTTATAGGAGACTCAGTTCTTTCTTAGAAAATTATTAATTTAGGGTAGAAATTACCATTGCTGTGGTCTTTGTATGATGTTATTCTTGTTTGCCTCACCATGAACAAATGTATTATGTGTATTTATAGAAGGGGTGCACCGAAATTCAGCTTTGAGAAGTATTCGGCCGGGTTTAAGCTGAAAAGGAGCTAGTCGGCATTCAACCGAATACTTACCACTCAATGCCGGATAGTTTCATCTTTGACTTCATGCCTGGAATCATTCAGGCATGTCACTGTCTTTATCTTTGAGTGGCCCATATTTACAAACTGCAATTCAAGATAGACTGTTCCAGTAATACTTGGAACTGTATATAATGGAAACTGTTCAACTGGAACTTTTACCCAATTTTATTGGCACAATGTGCTTTAAGAAGATTCAAAGGCAGCCCTGTCCGCGCTAAGTGGTCTGACACTTCAGGCAGGTGACAATGTTCATTGCTTTGGAGAAAAGGATCAAAGTAAGGAGTGGTGGTTGCTTTTAAGGGGCTGCTCGTCATAGCCCCTTAAACCCACATTAAGCACCACTCGCATTAAATGATAGCACAGAGAAAAAAAATCCACTAATTTGAGGCACAAGTCTGACAGCCGACTCTGAAAGGTACGTAGCTCTGCAGCCTGTGCTACACAATGGAAGATGGTGGAAAAACCAGGCACTACCTTTACAAGATGCGAGCCAGAGCAGCAGAGACTCATTCTGATGGGGAAAACAGCCAGAACCGCACAAAGCTGGACTGGGACAAGGACTAGGCCCAGCCAGTAAAATGGGTTACACATTCCCACATGACCTTTCATGGCATGGCGCATGTTAAGTCAAGTCAAATGTGTTACATTTGCATTGCCCCTCGGATTGATGTATCGGGAAATGCTGCTCTAGGAAAACGCTTCTTCGGTTCCTTTTACTTGTTAAAATTTCAAACTTGTTTGCAGTGCTTTCCATCAATTTCCTGAAATGCCCCAGTTAAAAAACTGCACAGTTCGTACGTGTCACAAAATGCAGCTGCCAGAGTTTTTAACTGGGGATGAAGGAGCCAACACCGAGGAGCAGTTTGAGGAGGGGACTTGCACATTGGAAGCCGAAAAGTAAAAACATGAAATTGTAAGACCGCTATGGAGGTGCAACACAATGGGGAAAATAAAGTGTAAAAAGGGGGAAATGCTGCTTGTAGATTTACCTGAAACTATATTGGAACAAGGCACCTGGCAGCTGATTTGACAATGTTTATGTGAGTCAACATTCTCCACCTGTATTAGTAAAGAGCTCTCAAATGTGCCCTTGCCATGCATTCTTGCTAATACTACTGTGGAAAATGTGTTATGTTTCATGTCACTGAGCCCTGGCTCATCCAGGCTTTCAAGCCAAACGTGTTACCTCGATCAGAGGAATGGCTCAGGATTCATATGCATAAATGTTTAGGCTATTGAAATCATGGGTTAGTACTTCCATGCCAGCGGAGTGACTGGACGGGTAGGGATTCGAACAGCAGTGTGTGGTTTCAAACATGGAGAGTTAACTGATTGTAACATTGAAGGGTAACCAAAATAGTCACAATAGAAGGCATAAAGAAGTTAGATGCCCCCACACAAGTAGGTTTGCCCTTCCCCCACAGTCTCTGAAGTTAGCCGTTCTCCCAACATTTGTAGGGTTAGTGCACCGTCACCCTAGGGGCACCCCTGGCTGCATCCACCCGATAGGGGATAATCTGTTAATATCTCTATCATTTTATCTTTGAATAAGCTTTTAATAAACTTAGGTATATGTCCAATTAATGAACATGAATAGTCATGCAATAGAATGTCTGATTATATTCCATGAAATGTTTATTATGCTCTAGAACATGCTTGGTTAAAAATAAAAACACACATACATGTGTTTTTTTTTCTAAACTGGTTTATTTAAACTTTCCAAACAAAAAACGTTCAAGTAGTAATTTCATCCCTATGTTTAAAGTTAATACCACTCTCGGTTGGACTATTGCAACAGCCTCTTTCTAAATCTGCCTGTCTCTACTCTTCCACCTTTACAACCTATCCAGAGCAGGACTGCGAGACTTGTCCTTGGCCTCAAGCACATGGATTGCATCTCTCCAGCTCTGAAATCTCTCCACTAGCTCCCTGTAGCGGCATGGATCAAGTTCAAGACCCTTTGCATCATCCACAAGTCTGTTTGGGGCCTGAGAACGCACTACCTCCAACTTTCTCTTCCTAAACCTATTACTTCTCGAGCCCTCTGCTCATCCACCTCCAACTCTCTGAGGGTAAGATGCTGTGAGTGGGGGCGGGGGGTAGATCTCTTTCCTTGGCTGAGATCTCCCTCTCGAACAGCCTCCCTGCCTCTCCCAAACTTGAGCAGAACCACCTCCGGTTCTGGAAGCAACTCAAACCCTTACTTTTCACTTCTGCTTTCCCTCTTCCTCTCCGTTGCCAATGTCCCCGACTGCTCCGTACTGGTCACCTGGCCACCCACTAAAACTAAGGCCCAGGCTCCTGCATGTCCAGTTGCCCTCACACTGCCTCTGGGCTCCCCCAACACTTGAGGGTCTGTATCTGCAACCATACAGTCCTTGGTCTCTGCACTTAGAAACCACCTTCAGGCAACACTTATTGATTTACCAGCACTTTCCAGCCCCCCCCCACCCACCCACCTCCAGCACTTCTCCTGTTCCCTCCTCCCTGCATTTGCGTAATCTGAATGACAAGGCCTAGTAAGATCGTTGTTTTATCCTCCTTCTGCCCCCCCCCTCCCCCATCTTGTTGCGCCTAGAAACACTTGTGTACAGGTGCGTTATAAATGACTTATATCATACAACCACCTGTAGAAATGGAATGGAACAAATCTGTCAATCCACTACAAATGTAGAATCCTTTTTTTACTTACCGTCGGGCTGGCTAGAAAGGAGTAGATTACAAACGTAGAGCCCCTGGAGGGGATTGTGGGAATGTATTGCTAGGATGTCGGTGCCTGGAAGGGATATACATAATTATTGTGTATGCCCTTTTATATGAATTTGAAAAAGTGTAATTTTACACCAGGAGCATGCATTGATATTTTTCCTTTTAATTAACTGATGTTAGTTTTGTATACCGCAAAGGTTTTTTCTAAAAACAAAGTGAACCGATTAACAGCTGCCACATAGACTGACCCTCACCCTCTTTCACCTCTGACCTTTATACATAACGTTCCAAATAACGCGTCCGTTATTTCACACTTCAGAAAGGATATTTTTTTTATGTTTCAGTTTAAATAGTCCAAACACAATAAATATGTAATTTAAAAATACCAATTTTTGCAGCTCTTTTTGGAGATTTTTAAAAATGACAAGAAAATGTCTGGACCGTTCAACGTAAAGGGCCACTATCACCAAAGCTTACTGGCAAAGATACAGTGACTTTACATGTATTCCCAACCGTGCGTTTCTCCGCTAGCTGTACACAGCGAGACCTGGAGGTTAAGCGAGGCGAGCAGTCTTGCTAACGGCAGCATTAGCTCCACGTTAATCACCACACAGAGCCGTTTAGTCAAACTGACTGACCATTAGTGAAATGTGCTGCGCCGCTTCTGCTTCTGGTGCATAAAGGCAACAGGGGAGCATGTGAACAACGTCAAGCGCTGTTGGGGTCAGTTATTTTACAGGGAAGTACACGCGGCATCGTGCACTGTGTTACAACCCAAGAGTACGTCAATCTATCTCAGGGCCTTGCCTTGCTTGGAGATCAAAGCACAGCATTTTCTGGCACAGGGCGCATTTAGGTAGCACGGAAATTCAATTCATGTAATGTTAATGGACAGAGCAGCCCATAATGGGATAAGGATCGCTCAGATTTCCCTTAAGTGAGGCCGATGACATCACCTTAATGCAATAACCCAAGCATAGTTGTTTTCGCGGGCGTGGGTTTAAAGCCGGCTTGTGGCTGGGCTAGGTATATCGGGCCTGCCTGTAAACTCAAGTAGCTGGAGCTGGATATATTCGGGTGCACTCGCAAGTGCCAGCTCGAATTTTAAGAAAGCAGAGTAGGCTTAGTGTGAAACGAGATCCTTGGTACGGACAGATCGGCGGGGGAGGTGGGTTGATTGGAGTAATCGTGGATTCATTCTTGTTTGGGTGTCTCGTAGGTTCCATTGCCCATCATTGTTTCTCTACTTCATGGAGGGATTGCAATGGCATTCATTGCGCAGCTGTTCATTAAGTTTAAAGTTCACAATGATGCTTAATGCAAGCCTAGGACCATCCCCTCACTGAATAATTGGACAATGAGTTCGTTTTTATTTCTATTATTCATATTTTCGTTATGTTATTTGGCATTTATATAGCGCTCTATATATCATTGGTATGGCCTCAAAGCGCTGGTAGGTTGAACGCCCTCTGGGACTGTAGTCCTAGTCAGTTGAGAGAGTAGGGTGTCGTAGGGTGCACCGGTTAAGTGTGCAGCGGTTGCATTACTGGTTTTCTTAAAGTAATAAATAAATATTGGGGGGGGCGGGGATCAGGATAGCCAGATCTCTGTACAAATCATCCAAAATTAGGGGACTCTTGAGAGCCCGAGCGAGATGGCGGTGCAGTGATGCTGTTCCTATGAAGGCGGGCAAAAACTTGCAATTATATGCAAGTTATCCTGCATGGTTAGTGACCGCAATGCAAGGGATGGTAAGCGCAGGCTACAGACACCAGACTGGTGCTGATCCCAATCGCTCATCAGGACGGTGATGGTCTCATGTGAGGATGACATGCGAAAGGCTGCGCTGAGCCATGAGAGGGACGACAGCTTAGTTGCGCCGGACCTGGGAGGATCCTATGCGTGAGACGGCCGACGGGCAAGAGACAAACCAACAGACCTTCCCAACAGCGCAGCGAAGCAACTGAGGAACGGACAATTGTAGCTGAGGGAGAGTGGGGTGGACCAGCGCGCACCCCCCCACCCAATGCGAGGCTCCCACTTGCCCCAGCCTTTCCCAGACCGTGCGGCGGGTCGAAGCGCAACAGATACCCAGCAACTCAACGCTGGGAAGGAGGACCTGGCGTTACATTAAAGACACCATGGTGCCAGCATTGCAGGAACAGCGGAGGTAGGTGCCCCTTCGCCTACAGTGTCAACCGTGCACAGTATTCAATACATTTTGCATGCCTATAGACAAGGGGAGGCCTATAATTATGTGGCACCTATGGCCCAGGCAGCCCCCTATCCTACCTTGCCCCATTGGGACAAGCTCGATCAATTTATACGCTGCATTAATTTGCAGCCCTTTCCGTGCTTCACCCAAGACAGGGATCCATGTCTTGGATTGTCACCACTAGGCATCAGGTCGCTTACGTGACTACCCACCTCTAGCACAAGTTATTAATTCACTCCCTATTGCGCACTCCCACTACCGCCTAAATCAGACACTCTCCTCACATCATGCCTTTAACAACCGTATGCGCTTGCAGTCACTTGGCATTGCACAACACATGCTCCAACAGCACTACGGCTCCCCACCTTTCATCCCCAGAGCTCCACGTCACTGCCTGTGTACGCTAGGAGTAATTCACCCAACCATTTATCCCGCGTGTGTTCAACCATAACCGTGGATTACCCACCTGATATTAAGACAGGGGCCTACCCCTTCTAACTTCAAGACAAGTGGGTCTGCATCCTTCCTGGTAAGACACCAACCACCTCTACCTACCTTTCCACACGGCGGTCAACGCCTTGTGGCAACCTTCCGCACACACTACACAAAATTAACTCTGCCCTTCCCTTCCTCCCTTGTATGTCATGTTACATCACTACCATCCCCCCCGCCCCCCACCCCAATATCAAATTCATTCTGTTACCAACCACCCGCCTTGTATTGTAATTAACAAATACACACCGCTAGGATAACACACTTATGGGTGATGCATGCTTTAATTGTACTGCCCGACATTTGATTAGACGTGAAAAGGACCTTCAAGGTCGAAACACATGTCAGCAAATCCCATTAAAACACTTATGAACATCACAAATCTAGATCTCACAAGCCTATTTGATAGAATCTCTCTCCTGAAGTTTTGGAGTGCCTAGCGCTGGTCTCGCACACAACACTGCCAATCAACACTTCCCAACTTATTTGGGTCGTTTGGTACACCTCATGGCTATTCCATCACAACAAGTGGAACTGTGGTGCGGTCCTCAATATGAGACTGGGTGTATGTCTTGCAAGCTGAGTGAGAGGACGTTACAGGGGTGAATCTTTCCATTGATATGTGTATTCTCCACAAGAGAGACTTCAACCTCCCTACAAATTAATTCAAGAATAAAAATCAGGCAGGCCAAAGGCAGAACCCTATCCAGAAGAATGCGCTTTATCCCCAGACCCTTTGTGCAGACTCCAGTCTCGCTACTACATTTTGGTCATCATCCAGATGGCATAGCAGGCTCTTGGGAAGGCCTAGACAGAAAGATTAGGTGAAAGCTTTCCCGTACCAACACAGGCTCTGTACCTTGACATTTCTACACATCATTGTTAACGCGCCTTGAGGGAATACGTTTCACTGTGACAGATTGATCTGCTCCAAACCCCTGTACCTATTTAGCCACTTCATCATAAAGATTATGGCAACTAACAGAATAGGAGCAACATTAGGTCTAACCAATCAGACTACTTTCAGTATTGCACTAAAGCAGAAACATGGGCTACATCTTATTACTCATTTACCAATACGCAAAGCACATTCAGGTGGGGGGGAGGGGGTAAAATCAGCATTCTCCTGCATAGTGGTGAGACATTGAAACTCACTCCCAAAGGAAATACGACAACAGATCACCTAAAATTGAGAAAACTGCTAAAACAGGGACATTTAACTCAACATGATAAAGAGGAAACACCAGCAAAGGAAAACCACCAGCACACCACAATAGACCCCGAAACAGGACCACCCAAAGAAAAAGCATCCAACTGCAAAACACCATATATTAACCAGACGGATCAACCCAACCTGCAAAAGAACAAGTTACTTAACCATGGTTACTTTCTTTCGACTGGATGTTCCTCCCACGTATTCCTCATTTTAGGATATTTCCATATCCAGCTTCAGCTGCTTCGGAAAAATGTTTCCAGCAGAGGGCACTGTGCATCCATCGACTGTCCCTCGGAGGGCTCTGTCTCAATGTTGATATCATCGATGGTATAAAGCACGCGCAGCAAACTTTGGCTTCAGTTCAGTTTTTAAAAACATGTATAGGATAACCTACACCCGAAAGTTACTTCACCTGAAAGAGTGAAGACTGCAATCACATGATAAAATCGTACTGCGGGGCAGGGTGGGAGGGGCGATGAGAAATAAGTGGGAGGAACATCCAGTCTAAAGAACGTGACCATGGCCAAGTAACTTGTTCGTTCGAATGAATTGTGTCCTCCCACATATTCCTCATTTTATGATAAACTCCCAAAACAGTCCAAGTATTCCTGGAGGAGAGAGTCAGAATTTTCAGGCTCATAATTTAGGAGTTGTTTCATAGGTCACAGAATGTAGCAATGCCTTTCCAAATAAATCTTCTTGGCTTGAGGAAGAGTCCAGATTATAATGTTTGGTAAAGGTGTGAACGGACGACCATGTGGCAGCCGCACAAATATCCCTAATTGGGACACCCCTCTAGTGCAGAGGAGGTAGCCATGACCCTGGTTGAATGTGCTCCAAGACAGTCCAGAGGATCTTTTCCTGCTAGTCTGTAGCATTCAGGTATTCCCAAAATAATCCATCTTGGCAAGGTTTGTTTTGAAATTGCCATACCCAACTTGTGGCCAGTGTAACCTAAAAAAAGTTGGTCATCGTGCCTTATTTTAGACATTCTGGAAATGTAAAATGTTAGTGCATGCCTTGGATCAAGCATGTGTAATCTCTCCTCTTCCTTTCCAGGATGAGGAGGAGGATAAAATGAAGGTTGAATTATCTTCTGAGTTAAATTGAACTCAAACACAATCTTAGGCAAGAAAGTCAGTTTCACCTTAAGGACTAACCTTATACAGGATTGTACAAGGAGGCTTGCAGGATAAGGCCTGAAACTCACTCACCCTCCGGGCTGATGTAATGGACACTAAAAGGTTGGTCTTTAAGGTTAATAACCTTAAAAGGACAGGTATGGATAGGCTCAAAAGGAGCACACATTAGAAATCTCAATACTAGATTGAGGTCGCAAGTTGGAACTTGGAATGGGACTGGGGGAAATTTGTCAGTCCTTTTAATACTTGTATCACAAGGGGAATCTTGAAGAAAGATACCTAATTAGAGGAGCGCTTAAAAATGGAGAGCGCCGCAAGATGCCCCTTGATTGTAGCTGCCTGGAGCCCCAAGTTGGCCAGGTGTGATAAGAATGATAACAGCATAGGTGTACTGCATGTAAACGGATCATCATTCTTATTCCTACACCGGCTGCAGAATTTCTTACAACTGCAGCAGTACAAGGACTTCAAGGACTTCACTGCTGCCTTCTGGCCAAAAGCAAAATCTCCATTATGTTGTCCGGAGGTCTCAATCCTTGCATCTCAACCTCTCAGAAACCAGGCTTGAAGGTTGTGAGTCTTGACCTCTGAATGGAGAACCCTACCCTCCTCCCTCTCGAGAAGGTCCTCTCTTTGTGGTAGACATATTGGAAGGCAGATGGATATGCCTAGAAAGTAAGGGTACCACGTCCTCCTGCCCCAATCCGGAGCAATTAGGATCAGGGATTTCCCAAACTTTCTCAACCTCCTGATGACTTGAGGAATGACGGGGACTGGAGGAAACTCGTACAGGAGTGGAAACTCCAGTCCACTACGAACACGTCCCCGAGAACTCCTCTTAGGGGAAATTCCCTTGAGCTGTACCGTTCGCACATCCAGTCGACAACAGTCGCGAACAAATCCATTAGAGGGGTTCCCCAAAGGGTGAAGATCTCTTGGACTTCCTGAGCTAGTTCCCACTCGTGGGAGACTGCTCTGCCTGCTCAGAGCATCCGCTGTCGTGTTCGCCTCTCTGGCTAGGTGTAGTGCAGATAGGGAGATTACTTCTTGAATTGCTTAGAACCAGAGCTGCACTGCCTCTCTGCACAGTGGTAGTGACCCTACAACTCTTGTTGAGGTAGTACATGGCCACTGCGTTGTCCATCATTATCAGGACGTTCTTCCCCTGCACAGAGGGCAAAAAGGCCTTCAGCACTAGTCTGATTGCCCTCAGCTCCAATAGGTTGATCTGGAGTCCGATGGAGACCATCAACCGCTGATTGTCAGGCCATTGGTATGCGCTCCCCACCTTGTGAGTGAGGCATCTGTTACTACCTTTATGTCTGGCCATGGTTGCCAAAAAGTTTCTCCCTTCAAAATGTTGTTCTTGCAGGGTCACCACAGCAGATCCTAAACAACTGTTTGGGACTTGAAGGAGATCCGACACCCTGCCTGAGAATTGAGACAATCGAGTCCTGAGAGCCCACCGGAGAGATCTCATTCTCAGGTGTGCCTCTGGCACCAGGAAAATACAGGATGCCATGAGGCCGAGCAACCTCAGAAAGTCGAAGGCCAGGAGACGCTGGAATTTGGTGACCATCTGCAGAATGTCTTGAGCCCCCACCTCTTTCCCAGGGATGCATCTGGGACTGTTCCAGTGAATAGGAGCTTCTGGGATGTTATGTGAGACTTCTTGAAGTTGAGGGAGACGCCCAGTCTGTGAAGAGAGTGAGAGGTGCAGCCGAGATGTTCCAGGGCCTGTTCAGGGAAACGTGCCCCGATCAGCCAATCGTCCAGTTAGGGGTAGACGTAAACTCCCCACCCCTTCTCGTGAGACTCGCTGCCACCACCGCAATTAACTTTGTAAAAACCCTCAGGTGCGATGGTCGGCCAAATGCCAGAAACTGATAATGAGAACTGCCAATGGCGAACCTCAGGTACCTTCTGTGCTTGTGATGGATTGGCACATGAAAGTAAGCATCCTGAAGATCCAATGATACCATCCAGTCCTGAAGCTGGAGGGCCTGAAGGATCTGAAAAAGGGTAACCATCTTAAACTTGTCCTTTCTGAGAAACTTGTTCAAGTCTCTTTAGTCCAAGATGGGTCTCAATCCTCCGTCCTTTTTTGGAATCACAAAGTCCGGGGAGTACCAACCCTTGTTCCTCTCCACTACAGGTACAGGTTAAATAGCAACTTTCTCTAGCAGGGTTAATATTTTCTGCATAAGGAGCGGATCTGGAACTTTGAAAGAGCTATTCCCTGGTGGATGACTCTGGGGCTTTTTTTTTTTTTAGAAAGGGAAGGCAGTAATCCTGGGCAACTGTTTCCAATACCCATGCATCTGAAGTAATGCCCCGCCACTCTTTCAGATGCAATGGCATTCTATCTCCCACTGGGGTCTTGTGAACTAAGACCTCAGAGAGGTTTAGAGGCGGCCGGAGCAGTGGCGGATGGTAAAGCAGCCACTGCCTGGGTGGTTCTAGTACCTCTTCCCAGTCTACCACAGGGAAATCTTTTCTGACCTCTTTGATTGGATAGTCCTCTCCCCCTTCCAACTGAGGAGTAAAAGCAAAAGGACCTACCCTTCTAAAGTGTGCCGGTGGGGCGGTTCTGTGGCTGTCCATTAGCAGTACCAAGCGACTTTGCTGCCGCTTTAGAGGTCTGTAATTTAAGGGCATATTAAGTAATCAGGTCTGCACATCTGGAGCAAAACCAGACTTTAGCCAGGCAAACCTAAACATGACTATATTAGCTGCCATGGAGCTGCTGATGCGGTCATCAATGTTCAGACCTGCCTGGAGGGATTTGAACATTGCATCTTTCCCATCCTTGACTAGATTTAAAAATCCGTCCCTTTCCTCTCCTTCGGGGATATGATCAGCCGCCATTGCTACACATTTCCAAATAGTGTGAGTGAATCTGGCCAACATGCATGTAGCATTTGCCGACTTTAGTGCCATAATTCCTGCAGAAAAAAATATTCTTGGTCAAAGCGGTGTAACCCTTATCTCTGTCTGGGGGAATTGTCAGGTAAGCCTTTTGTTTAGAGGTTGATGTGGCAGCTTGTACCACTCAACTTTCAGGAGTGGGATGCTTTGTCAAGTAACTTGCGTCACTACTGGACGCCCTACTCGCTGCCGGAATCAATTCTGGCGTTTCCCAATTCAAACTCACTCTCACTCTCCTTTGCAATGCCACATGAAAAGGAAGAATAGGGTCCTCCTGGGCTCCCAACATAGCCACTCTGACGGAAAAAAAGAACATCCTCCAATTCTTGCACGGCGAACTCTAGGGACAGGCAACAGGGAGCAGTCCGCAGAGCCCGGGTAGGCCTACAGGGTTGAGATACTCTGGGCCAGAAGCATAGAAAGTCCTATGCACCAAACAAAGGTATTTGAAAAACACACGCATAGCCACTGGGAGCCAATGGAGAGACCCGAGAACAGATCAGATATGCTCCCGATACAGAGTACTAGTAGCAAGTGAGCAGCAAAGTTTTGAAGCACTTGCAGTGTACTAAGTAATCTGGCTGAGCCAGATACAATGAATTGCAGCAATTAATTTTGCTGAGGACTGAAGCAGTAACTACTGGGACATGCAGATTAAGAGGAATGAAAGGCAGGACCTTCCTGAGTACCTTTAGTTGGAAATAGGCAGCCTGACAGACCGACCCAATCTGAGAGGCCATGGAAAGGGAGGCTGATAATTTAACACCCACATTTTTTACTGTCGAGACCGCTGCAGGGAAGGTACCCAATGAGGACAGCCAGAAGGGCATCGACCAAAAGGACCGGACAGTATTAGCACCCACTACCATAACCTCGGTCTTGTCTCCATTAAGTTTCAGCCAAATTTTGCTCAACCAGCATCCCACGGCCGATGAGCAAACTCGCAGCTGGGTAGCATTAACAGGGTAGAGAAAGTCAAGCCGAACCAAGATTTGAGCATCGTTCGCATACGAGTAGCATCTAATGCCGTGGGAGCGGATTAAGGCCATCAAGGGATGGATATAGGGATGGATATAGATATTAAACAGTGTGGCAGACAAGGCCGAGCCATGCGGAACCCTGCAAAGCAGGGCCACAACTGCAGAGAGAAAAGGTTGAAGTAGCAACTGCTGAGAACGGTCAGAAAGGAAGGTGTGAAAACATGAGAGAACAGGACTCGACATACCAACAGCTGACAACCGACTAATCAGGATGGCGTGGTCAATGGTATCAAATGCAGCCGACAGATCCAAAAGGATCAAAGCCGCCACACCTCCCTGATCTGCGATAAGCATCAAGTCATCCAGCACTGAGATCAACACAGTCTCAGTGGCCCCGGCCGGGTCTAAAGCCGGACTGGAAAATGTCAAGCACAGTAGTTATGACACTGGACCAGTAGATCGAGGATGACAATATACTCCTACTTCATTCTTTACTCCCAAAAATAATTTCAAAACACCCATGAGCCACAACGCAGAGATTAGCAAGCGGAGCCCACAAGCACAAGTGTTGTGCTATTCTGTGACATCTGGAGAAGGAAGGTTTCCATGAATGTCACATTCAATTGAATAAAAGGAGAACAGAGAGGAGTGTATCTGTATGAAAATACTATTGGCCACTTGGTATACTGGAGGATTCCAACACAATAGTAAACGAGGACACTGGCGTCCACAAGTCCTGATTTCGGAAATAAAGCAGTGAATGTGTGCTGAATAAAGCGGATAAGAAACTTGAAGGCTAACACGGGTGGTTGAGAAACAAAAGAGCCTACGTACACAAGTACATCTGAGTTCTGCAGAGCTTGTATGGGACATAGCCCTGAACATCTGTACCTCCTCCAAGAATGATATAATTGGAGATGATGTTTCTCATCCCATCTTTTCTGCAGCAAGACGCAATTGGTACTTTGCTTTTTGTCCTGATGAAGGTTGGAGCAACACAGGGGCAAGATTTATGAAACACGTGTCGACCGACTTGTAAATCTGTTGTAAATTATATATACAGAGATACACCTGTATTCAGGAAGGGGTGCAAATACATTGTGTTAATGAACTATGTCAGATGGTTAGAGATGTGATGCTACCATGTTTTGATGCAGTAAAGAGAGATGTCCTGTAGGTGAGTGCGAGTATGTATGTGTGATGGGATAAATGAGAGCAATTTTTATATACGCAAAATGGATTAGATATGTTGAACTTTGTAACTGAAATAAAATAATGTTTTGAGTAAAGAATGAAGGAGTATATGGTCATCCTCAACCTGCTAGTCCAGTGTGTGTAATAATGAATGTATTCTTACCTGAAGGACCAGAGATTAGATTCAGGTACCCTTTATTTTTTGAAATGTCAAGCACAGCCATGGACTCGCAAAAGTACACCAATAGAGGGAACAACAAAGATTCAATCAACTTCATAAAGAATGGTAGCAGAGAAATATGGCAGAAATTAGTAGGAAGGAGTGGGTCAAGAGCCAGCTTTTTCAGAAGGGCTGGGCACACTTCAAAGCCAAAGGAATGATCCCAGAGGAGGATGAAATATTATCTGCGCCAGTAATCTGGGACAGGCAACGGGGAGCAGTCCGCATAGCCTGTAGGATAGCGTCAGAAGGAGAGGCTGACTTCATCTCTGCAACTGCTAGGGTCAAATCTGCTGCTGTAAACAGGAAATAATCCCATCAGGCAACAGAAGATGGCCTGATCTCATCAGCTGAGGAAAAAGAGGAACCAAGCAAAGCCCTAGAGGGATCGTGATCCAACAAAATATGCTCACGAATCTCATCAATTTTATGATAAAAAACTCAGCCAAAGAGTCACAATGCTCTAGGGAGGGAGGCATTGTATTGTCAAAAGAGTTCCTGATTGAAAGAGAGCGGACTACGCCTAAAAAGCTCTTTAGGCTGGGTAATGGATTTTTCGATTTGCAAAGTGTAATAGTTTCGCTTGGTGAGCTTAATAGCCACATAACGTGAGTTGGCAGCACAAAAGGCAGCCCGATCCTCCATCACATAGGAGGAACGCCATTTGCGTTCTGCTTGTCTAAGTAAGAGGCAAAGGGACATAAGGTCCTCACTAAACCAAGGCTCAGATAGCCGCCTACAAACCAAAATCTCAGTCTATGGTGCAAACAAATCAGCAGTGGAGGAAAAGATTTCAGATAAAGCACCAAGATCAGCAGTGGATGCAGTGCTGCATCCCGTAATATGTGCGGCCAACGAGTAATTATCAACCGCCCGCCAGTTCCGCTTCTTCACCCTCAGTTTGACATAAGCTAAAGGAGGGTCAGAACAATCAAAAACAAAAAGGTAGGACAAACTGATCGGACCACGTAATATGAAACGGGTGAGATACTGTAAGAAGAATGTGCTTTGCAAATACTAAATCTAGCTAGTTATCCAAGTTGTGGGAATAACCAGGTTACTCACCGTAGTGACCACCTTACTCCTAGTCCATAGTCCCCTTTCCTCCATACTTATGGGACATCCCTCTGTCCTGTGGGACGGGACCGGAGCGCTTTATAAAAGCATCCAAAAATTTAAAAACATTTTTTTTAGTCCTTCCTCTCTTTCTACGTGGGGCCCGGCACGCGGCCGTAACCCCGCCCATCTCGGCTCCGTCCCGCGCATCGCCCATCAGTCCTTTTCTATCGCCAGGTCAGAGACCTTCTAGCAATAACAGAGGAACCTTATAAGAGGGGACAGCGGGCGTATGGAGGAAAGGGGACTAGGAGTAAGGTGGTCACTACGATGAGTAACCTGGTTATACTCCTACGTCCCGTCCCCTTTGCTCCATACTTATGGGAGATTCCCAAGCACTCCTTACAGGAACTATGGGTGGATGGAAAAACCCCTTACTGAAACAGGTTCTTCAGCACAGCCTGACCAAACTGGGCATCAGCTCTTGAACTCAGGTCTAGACAATGTTTACAAAAAGCTGATGGGGAGGCCCAAGTAGCTGCCTTTGCGATGGTCTCCCAGGGGACATATTTCTGAAAGGCAATTGTGGCTGCCTTGCCCTGCACCAGGTGTGTAGGAATACCTTTAGGAGGCTTCAGCCCTTGAACGGTGTAAGACTCCGTAATGCTGGCCGCGATCCATCGGGAGATGGTCGCCTTAGAGGCCTGCTTACCTTGTGGTTTACCAAAGGTGACCAACAGTTGAGAAGAGCCCCTAAGTTCGGAAGTTCTGTCAAGATAGAACTTAAGAGCCCTTCTAACATCCAGACAGTGTAGAACCCTTTCCGCCTCGGAAGCAGGGTTCGGGAAAAAGACCGGCAAGGAAATAGACTGGTTTAGATGGAACTCAGAAACCACCTTCAGCAAGAAAGCAGGGTTTGTCCGTAGGACCACCTTATCCTTGTGAAAAGCCAAGAAGGGATGTTCCACCGACAAAGCTTGGAGTTCACTCACGCGCCTTGCCGAAGTGACGCCCACCAAGAAGGACACCTTCCATGAGAGGGGCTTGAGTTCCACCGTGGCCACTGGTTCGAAAGGCTTATGGCACAACGCCGTCAGGACCACATTTAGATCCCACGCCGGGTGCGGACTACGAATCGGAGGATAAAGGCGCATCAAACCAGCAAAATGTATTAACCACTGGATTAGACACAGAGTAAGAACATTGGTCCGTAGATAGGCAGGCGGAAACCGCCGAAAGATAAGTTCTACATGACAGAACGTGAACTCCCTCGGCTAGGTGGGATACAAAGGACAGTACCGTGTTAATTATAGCCCACCTTGGGTCCATCTGCTTGTCTAAACACCAATGACAGAATCTAAGGCATTTGCTTTTGTACTGGGACCTAGTCGAAGGTTTTCTGGCTGCCTGGATAATGCGCATGTTACCAGCGGACAGGCCAAGATGTTCTAAAGACCTGAACTCATGCACCACGCCGCCAAGCTGAGTGATTGTGGGGAGGGGAGCCACAGTTGATGTTCCCCCTGGTGAAGAAGATCGGGGGTCACCGGTAACCTGATCGGCGGATACACCGACAGGTGTTGAAGTTCTGAGAACCAAAACCTGGACAGCCACCACAGGGCAATGAGCAGAAGAGAACAGTTCACAGAGTTCTTCCATTTGCAAATCGTCCGATGAACTAGAGGCAGAGGCGGGAAGGCATAAGCCCTCATGTTGTGCCATGGAATTTCGACAGCATCCCCAGAGAGGAGGCTCCCAGTCCGTTTCTGGAGGCATACAGAGGAAGCTTCTTGTTTGCCGCCGTAGCGGAGAGGTCCACTTCCGGAGTGCCCCAGCACAAGAAAATCCATGAGAGGACCTCTGCCTTCAGTTCCCACTAGTAGCTGACTATCGTCCGCCGACTGAGGGCATCTGCCGTGACATTCAGCTGGCACGGAATGTGTACTGGAAGTAGCCAAACACCATGCTGAACCGCCCACTCCCGATCTGAATGGACAGTTCCACGAGCGGGGGAGACTTGGTGCCCTCTTGCTTGTTGATGTAAAGCATCGACACTGCATTGTCCGTGCAAATCCAGACCACCTTGTTGGCTATGATCGGTCTGAACGCCTTAAGCGCTAGGAAGATCGCCAGGAGCTCCAGATGATTTATGTGGAGGAGCTTGTCCTGAGGAGACCAAAGATCCGAGACCTGAAGAAGATCCAACGTCGCACCCCACCCGAGAAGGGAGGCGTCCAGCGTGACCGTTACCGTCGGAGCTGGGTCCTGAAACCCCGCCCTCACCGACAGGTTGCTGAGAGACGACGACCAGTCCAGGTCCGCTCTCATGGAAGCCGGAATAGTTATCAACTTGGAGTCCGGATCCACAGCCTGAAGCCAAGAACTCCGAAGAGCCATCTGAGTCCGCCTCATCTTGAGGTGAGCAAGAGGAAGCGCCAAAACGCACAAGGCCATGAGACCCAGAAGCCTCTGGAACCACCAGGCCGACATGCTCTCCGACTGCGCAAACATCTGACACGTGTCCAACAGATCCGCCATTCTGTCCCCGGTCAGGTACACTCTGCAGTCGGGCGTGTTCCAGCGAAAACCCAGGAAGATCAATTCCTGAAAGACCGTCATGGAAGATTTCCACCAGTTCACCGACAGCCCGAGGTGGAACAGGAGCTGGAGCAGAGACTGAAGATTGCAGGCAGCTTTCAGCGGACAAGGGCTGCGCAAGAGCCAGTCGTCCAAATATGGATATACATGGATACCCTGCAGACGAAGATAGGTCGCAATCTCTGCCATCTTCGTAAAGACATGTGGTGCCGAACTTAGGCCAAAAGGAAGCATTCCAAACTGGAAATGCTCCTCTCCCACAGAGAAACTGAGACATCTCCTGTGTGGACCCCAGATCAGGATATGCATGTAGGCACCCTGAAAATCCACCACGCTGAGCCAATTGCCCATCTGCAGGGAAGACCGTATCTGGCCGGGCGTGATCATCTTGAATTTCTCTTGGGGTAGGAAAAGATTGAACTGGGAAAGGTCTAGGATGGTGCGCAGGCCAGCCTGGTTGGGTTTGGGCACTGTAAACAGCCGGGAGTAGAAGCCCTCCCCTCGCTCCCCAAGAGGAACAGGTTCCACAGCTCTGAGGTCCTGCAGTTTCTGCACCTCAGCTTTTAGGGAGGGCGATCCCGACAGCTGGAAAGGAGGGTTGAAGGGTGGGGTAGGTGGTAGGGGTAAGCGGAAGCCCGCCCGAGCGACTGACAAGACCCACCTGTCCTTGGTGATGGTCTGCCACGCCTCCCAATGAGAAGCAATGCGTCCTCCACCGGGGTCTTGTGCGAACGAGGAAAACTCATTTGGCCGGATTTTCAGTGGTGTTACCACCTGAACCTGAGGATGAGGCTGAGGAGCGGGAGAAAAATCGAGTCTGTTGCTGCCTGCGGCGGTTATTACCCGAATGAGTGTCTACTCTGGGGGATTTCCGGTCTAGGAAGCCCCTGAAACCAGAGGAGGGCCGGCTCTGCAACAGCGGTCTCTGGGTCCTGAAAGGGGTTTTAACCAGGACTGACGAGGACTTAGCTGTCTGGGTGCTGTCCTTCGTTTTGGTGAGCTCCACATCCGTTGTGGAATGAAAAAGCTCCTTACCGTCAAACGGCAGGTCCAACACCTTGTCCTGTACCTCCTTCGAGAACTTGGTGCCATGCAACCATGCCTGTCGAGGTGTCAACACCCAGCATAAGGCCCCGAGCAAACATGTCGACATGATGAGCCGTGGCCTCAAGCAGATCCTGGGCCAAGACCCTGGCGTCAGATAAACCCGCCTTAAAGTCTTCCAGCTTCTCGACCGGAATGAACTCCTCGAACTCTGACAGACCTTTCCACATCTTCATGTTCGCCCCTGCTAACACCAGTTCCGCGTTGGCCTGCCGGAGCTGCAAGGCCGAGTTAGCGAAGATCTACCTTCCAAGGGAGTCCAGGAGTTTGTCCTCTTTCCCCAGAACCTGAGTCACTGTTGTAGAAGAGGACGCTGCAGGCCTGTTCTGCTAAGTGGCCGCGGGCACCACTGTGGAGGAGGGGGCGGACAAGATGACAGGGCCACCTCTTCCGAAGAATGCAGCCTGTAACACGCGTCAATTTTCTTATTGAAGAAAAGTCCAGAGTGTAGCTTTTCCCAGACCCTGTGGGCCTCGGCCAAAACGTCCTTCTGCAAGAACGGGCCGGTACGCTCCGAAGGAGACAAGGTGAACGCTCCCAAAAGCACACCCTCCTGCAGAGCGGGTGCCTCGGGCACTGGAACATCCAATAGGCACATCATGTCCACTACCCGGTCGTGAAAAGCTCTAATAGAGCGGGGCTGGCCTTTGCTGTCCTGCTCGCCCTGCGCATCATCCGACAGGTCAGGATCCTGCTGAACCGTGTCAGGCACCGTCTTGTCCACAGGGGACAAATCGGGGCAAGGGCAGAAGGGCCGGTGGAGGCATAGTAGGCTAGGGCGGCACTGGCGGAACCACAGGTGGAACCGGTGGAGCCGGAGGCGCAGGCGGGCAGATTTCCCTAAAAAGACCCTTGAAATACTCATGGGGTCGGTGCGCATGAGCGTCTGAAATTTGCCAAAAAAGGCGTCCTCCGGAGACGGTTTTGGAACTGCCGGAGAAGGCCTCTCATGAGGAGGATAATTCCAGGGACGCAGAGGGGAGGGTTGCCACACAGGCCCATGCCCCGAAGCGTCCACAAAAATCAAAGGGGCCGAACCCACAGGCAACAAGACATTGTGCAGAAGGGGCATCCGGGCGTTCCAATCGTAAACTGGATGAAACGGATGCGTAAAAGGAATTTTATGTTCACCCGTAGAACCAAGACACCCGAGGCCGATGGCGTAGTTGTAGGGTGAGCACCCAAAATGGCCACCGTGGTCGTGACGGGAACGGCCGCCATTTTGCCATCACCTGAGGGGAACTGCGACACGTGTGGAAGTGAGGCAGGGGTCCCCGTCGGTGGGTCAGGGGTCTTAATTTTAGCCTTTACACAAGGAACCTTGGCCGAGCCAGTACTATGTGGTTTGGAATGTTTCTGCGACATACCAGTGGCCAAACTAGCCTCCACAGGAAGGACCTCGGCACGGCCAGTAAAGGAAGAACTTCCACTCCTTGACCCCTGAACAGTTCTGGCATTGCCACAAGAGCGGGAATGGTGAGGAACAACTTTCACCGATAAGGCCTTGGCGGGCCTCTCAGAAATGTTGGTCACTTTAGCCTCTGCACGAGGGACCTCGGACCCAGGTCCAGTAACAGCCTTACTAGCGTGGGCCTCGAACATCCGTTCGGTAATACCAAGCCCAGCCAAGGCCTCGGGGCACACCCCGGTACTTTTGAGGGAAGCCAATAACAAGGCCTCAGAGCGAGCTCCGTTACCCCACGACTCAGTAGAACAGGGTCTACAGGTGGCCACCACAGGAGGGGCCTCGGAGTGTGCTCCGGTATCCACAGGCCCCTTACGGAGATGCTCGGAGAAAACTCTGGTACAATTATTAGGCCCAGAAGGCATCTCGGGGCAATTCCCGGTGACACAGCGATCAATGCTCCTTCCGGCTAGGGAAGAGCCCGGAAAGGTATCTCCCGGCCGGGGTACTCTGAAAAGTAAAGCACTTACCGGGCGTTTCTTCTTTTCGTCAATAAATGCCTGAAAATGCAAAGGAGGAGTACGTCGAAACACCTCCCACCGCTCCAACCGACGTTGAAGTGCCCGGACCGAAAGGGAGTCGCAAAAAAAACACGAGTCCCAACGGTGATCCGGAACCAAACACTCTAGACAAAGAGGATGGGGATCCGCCCTCGTGAAGCGTCAGTGACACGATGAACAATCTGGAAAGTCTAGTTTGTACGACATAGACAGACTAGTACACGGTCGCTAGCGAGAGCTGGAGAGGAGGAAAAAAGGAAAGAAAATCTTCTGAGGATGCAAGCGCGTCCAGTCCTGATCGAGCGGAGAAAAGGACTGATGGGCGATGCGCGGGGTGGAGCCGAGATGGGCGGGGTTACGGCCACGTGCCGGGGCCCACATAGAAAGAGAGGAAGGACTAAAAAAAATGTTTGACATTTTTGGATGCTTTTACAAAGCGCTCCGGTCCCGTCCCACAGGACGGATGGAAGTCCCAAAAGTATGGAGGAAAGGGGATGGGACGTAGGAGTAGGTTCAGTAACAGATTGCCACAGAGAGATCATCCATGGCAGAAATACATTTAGCAGCCATTTTGTCATTACACTTATAATTAAAAGTCGCCAACAATGAGGTTAGAATACTGCACTTGTAATGAGACGACAAAATCAGTAAGACTATCAACAAAGGTTGAATCATAGCCAAGAGGGTGATACTATTAAGACATGAACAGTCCTAGAAGCTTGGAGTCAGACGCACAAAAAGTGCCTCAAACCTGGAGAGAGTGGGCAGGGGGGATTACATTAGATCCAAGTGAAGACTTAATAAAGGCAACACCACCCCCCGGATGGCTGGCTGCTCGATCAGCCCTCAAGATGTTATACCCAGCAGGGAGCATCGCAACCACTGCAGGTCCAGACGACTCAGATAGCCAGGTTTCACTGACAAATAGACAGTCAGGTTGATAATCAGATAACAAGTCGTTGCAGTCTGCAGCGTGGGCAACCAAAGACCTTGCGTTACATAATAAATAATTCAGGTGATGCAACTTAAAACCACTCTCAGCGACATTAATAGCAGGTTTACCTACAAAACCAGCAGGCCAGTAAGTGTCGGAAGGGGCTAAATCAATGAGTTGTGTACGTGTTCTAAGTGGCACGGCCATATTAGTACCGGTAGCAGATAGAATCTGCCCAAGCCACCCAGTCGGGTCCCGGACGGGAACAGGCAGGCTTGCCTTAAGCGTGCCTTTGGCGCGCAACAGGTATGCCCGCTGCACCGTCGGGTAGGGAAGCACATAAGTGGCGAGCAGAGAGGGCTACGTGACCGCAAGCTATGCGTCCAGCAAAGAAAGACTACAAAGTGTAGTCTTTCAACGTAGATAAAATGCTACTTTCTCATCCCCCCCAAATGCCAAGTGTCAAAAGAAAAGCAGCACACACAGGAAGTTTGGGGAGCATCGAGGCAGGCAAGATCAGCATAAAATTAGGATTTAAAATTAGCACCAGAATAAAATCACATCATGCAATACATAGCGTTTCAATCATCCTGTTTGTATATTGGTATTGGTCTTTTCCACCCTGGACATTATCTGTATATAAGACCCTTCAGCATGTTCAGTAGGGTCTGCTCTCCTAAACTCTAAATCTGGTGATGTGTCTAGTCCACTTGCTTTCTGCAAGGACTACTGTACGTTTTTTAGTCTTGATTCCTCTGAGATCAAAGGCTCAGGGACCCAGGTGTTCCATATTGGAGACCAAAAGGTTGTGAATCAACTGATGAATGTTCTGCTTCCTCATAAATTGAAGAAAGTGACTCAAAAAAGTCATTTCTTGGCAAAGGTGCATATTTTTTTTGTGTTCCTCGATGACCTGACCTAGTCCGATGAGGAGTCTTTCGGCACCAACGTCTCGAGGGATCCTTCGACCGCTCTAAGGGAGATCTTGCTTTGCCTTGAATGCCCAAAGGAGCACAGTGTTTGCCATTATCTTTTTGCCCTCATCTTTTTTCTGGTCGAGTTTTCCGACCTGGGCATGGCTTTCACAAGTTTGAGGGGGTCAAGGCGGCATTCTCAAAAACGTGCATCATCTTCACTCTGAACTTCTCCCACTCAATCGCAGAGGCCAATTTAGTTGTGCATATAACCCGTTCTGGGGAGGAACTTGACGAAGACAGCGACCTATGGTGCCCTTTCTTCGATCGTCATGAAGATGAGTGGTGAGAAAAACTGGGTGATCTTGATCTCTGTCTTTACGAGGAGAATCTTTTCTCTTGACTCATCTGAAGACACTTTTTGACAGGGTCGAAGGGGATTTTGACCTACCTGCTGCTAATTTTCCTCTTCGCTCTTTCAGGGCATTCACCATCATCGATAGGCAGGCTTTACAGTCAAAGGTAGTGTGAGAAGAACCGAAGCACCATAGACACACCCGATAGGGGGGGGTCTAATGTTCGTCTTAGACCCGCAATCTTGGCACTTCTTAAACCCCAATCCCTGAGTCGAAGACGCTGATGAAGATGCCATTTTGAACAATATATTTGAATATTTTTGATATGGAAACAAAGCGTACCGTATCCGAAGTAATAACTTTCGCGGAAAAACGGATCTGAAGCCAACGGTTGATGCGCGCGCTTTATACCATCGATGACGAAGACATCGAGACGGAGGCCTCCGAGGGACATCGAGTCGAAAGACCTGGACATGCAGCGCCCACTGCTGGAAAAAGAAATTCAGAAGAGACTGAAGCTGAATATGTAAATATCATAAGATGAGGAATACGTTGGAGGACACAATCCATTTGAAAAATACTCAAGACAGCCACTGACACCATACTAAAAACACCATACTCTGCATACCCATCCTCCAAAGTAAACAGACATACCACTGCAGCAAAAAAAACACAAATAAAAACAATAAGACAGGGAACTACAGACATTCTACTGACCCTCCACCACAACCAACAGGACAGTAATGAAAATGCACATCATCACACCAAACATCACCAAACTAAAAACTAACGAGCCAACAGTGACCGGTTTTTCTGAACTGAAGTTACCAACAGCACCTCAAAGTTCTCTTGCGCTTTCCCCTCTCAATCCCACTAACCCCTCTCAATCCCTTTCCTTTTTAGATCCGCCAGGGCACCTGGATACTATGAAAATAGCAGTGGTGCACAGTATAAATCACAATAACATAACAAATGATCAATTATCTGTTCCATTGACTATAAACTTG
The DNA here is from genome assembly GCF_040938575.1 of Ambystoma mexicanum. Lineage (NCBI taxonomy): Eukaryota > Metazoa > Chordata > Amphibia > Caudata > Ambystomatidae > Ambystoma > Ambystoma mexicanum. Next base: position 876,976,829 of record NC_090924.1, on the reverse strand, counting down.
TTTGCAGTCTATAATAGTTTCCTCAATAAAGAAAATAATAATTAAATGATACACTCCTCCTCAGCATTGTTTCACTATCAACTCCCTCGTTCCTTCCAAAGCAGACAGCTAAAATACATACAAGGGAACAGTCCAAGGACATGTGTTACTACACTTTAAAGCTACACTTCGTGCAGCAAAGAGTTGAGGTGGAGGTTAGTACGTTTCATCAGATGGTACCCTTCACATCTTCAGTCATTTGCAGTCCTCTTTATGCCTTGATATACATAATTTAAAAACTGATTTTTCCCTCAGCAGGACACACACACACACACACACACACACACACACACACACACACACACACACACACACACACACACACACACACACACACACACGTGTGAAAGCACCCCTATGAACAAATTACTTTACTGTGGAAATCTTTCTGATGGACGTTCCTCTCACAGATGATGCATCTTCGATCCATCCTGCAGAGTCAGCTAGATCACAGAAATAATCTTTAGCCAGCAGGGGGCACTGTGTGGCTCCAGCATCGGGGATCCCTCAATGGGGCTGCTCAGACACCAGGCAAGAGGTCAGTTGGCCCTATAAACCGGGTACCGTCTCCGCAACCTCAGGGTCCCCTTTCATCCTTGTTCTCCGCAGCGACATGCAACTTCCAGGGAAATTAAAAAGCTCTCCATCAGCAGGGTAGGATGGGAGGGTGACTCGGAAAGTGTGGAAGGAACATCCACCCAGAGGTAAGTAATTTGTCCTTCTAAAGAATTATGACACTCTGGTAGCATACAGTTCCCGGGGAACTAAATAAATACATCTAAATATGATGAGACCCGGAGGAGAGCGAGGGGTCTAGAATACTGGCTCATGGTCACATCCTTAGTCTGTCTTTCAGCAAACTTTTCTAGGCTACCCATTTCCTTTGGAGTGTGGACAATGATTTAGCATTCTGAATTGAACTACGCATTTGCACCAGACACTGCTATTTGCCCTTTTACCATCCAATATTATTAGGGCAGTGCAATTGGACTACGGTCAGTGGAACATACCTGTGCAGGCCAGATTAGACAATGAGCTGTGCAGAAAAGCCAGATGTCGTTACAGGGGTGATCGCCCTACAACCCTCCCCTGAGGGGGAGAGACTGGAAGTAAGTTGCCAAAAGTCCTTTCCCAACATAGATATGGAAGACAAACTGAGGTGTCAGCATGAATATACTAAGGTGGGATAAACATGCCAGAAGGCCGACCTTCGATCTTGATGTTTCAATGTTCACATTTGATGCCCTATAAAGGGAAAGGGTCTGGAGGGTGGGTTGGTTCAGTTAGGAGGGAACTGGTAATGGACAGGATGTGGTCTATTTGACTTGCAAGTCAACTAATATATCACCTTTGATTTACCATCACAAAATAAATAGAATGGGAGATGGATAATTATGACAACTCACACAGCAACAATCCAATGCCCAGAGGTGGGGAGAGCTAGATCGACAAAGCTAGTTACAGTAGGGCATAGTTTAGGTCTGCTCTGCCAAATTGGGAGTCCTACTCAAACAGGGAGTCCAAACAACATTGTTTGATGAAGATATGCAATGCTGACCAGGTCGCAGCCTTAGACTGGGAAATCCTGCAAGAGCAGAAGTAGCAGCCAGCCCTCTGGTTGAATGGGTCTTCAGTAGCAATCGTTGATGCAGAGTATGATCCAATGGCACAATATGTTCTACTACCTTACCAAGCTTCACCCTTGCATGGACTGTGAAAAGTAGACCTTCCAGCATGAACTCTGTAGCACTAGCTTAGTAGAAGCTCAAGGGCCCAGTCTGTGGAACCTCTCCTCATCCTCTTAGGGGTATAGAACAGCAGAGGTTTTATTTTCCTAGATGAATGGGATTTCAGAAGCACCTTGGGAAAGGGGATGGTCTTAATCTAAGAGTCCCATTTTCCCCTTAGAAGAGGGGATGTAACGAGGCTTGCAATAGAGGGCATGTAACTCACTCTTTTCGCTAATGTTATTGCCATCAGAAAGATTTTTCCATGTTAAAAGCTTAAGGAGATATGAGTGCATGGGCTCAACATGAGCTCCCATCAGGTATATTAACACCAATGTCTGGTCTCGGGCACCAACAATACATTGCACAGGCAGGACCATAGTTATTAATTCACTCAGTAACTGCATGACCGTAGGTACAGAAAGAAAAGATACCCGAAATATAGTTGTACTTAAACACAGATAGTGCTGCAAGGTAGCCTTTCTCTGATATTTATAAGCCCTGCCTGGGAAAATTTGCGAAGAGAAGGCAGTATGGTCCTCTGATCCTCGGGTACACAACAGTATCCAGCTGGCTGCGTCTGCAGTGAGTAGGAAATGTTTCACAGCAACAGCTTTAAATAGCTTTTGAAGCTGGCCCCCTGGCTGACAACAGGTCCTCTGATATACCGCAGGAAAATCAGTCCCTGTGACTTTATGCACCCATACAAAAAAGGCCAAGTGTCTTGAGGCTTCTATGAAGGACAAGACGCCTGGTATGGAGAGCAAGCCCATACTCAGAGGAAGGTGGCAAATGGGCCTCTGCATACGGTATGTACAACACCCTCTGGGGCAACCAGGATCATAGGGGGTCATGAACCTCTTGAGAACACAAGGGATGATGTGAACCGGTATAGACAGCCCTCCAGATAAGGTGCATATGAGGCCTTTTTACACACAGAAATCTTGTCAATACGGCCCTTTTAATTATTCCTTGTGTACCACTTACATAGGCTATTTATGACAGCACCCCCATAAATCATGGAGCTCACTGGTGACAGCCTGGCTAGCAGCAGTTTGCAAATCCACTCTTTAATTTAGCAATCTGAAGAAGCAACTCGGATGAGTCCTGGCCCGTTTAATTTTTTTTACACTCTCATCGGTTAATGATTCTATCAAGAAAATACTTTGAGTAATGTAAAAGGGAATTTGTGTTTTGTTCACTCTATTCAACTGCTTGCATTTTGTAAGTTATAGTGCTATTAAAGCATCTTGAATCATGAACATGCTTTTCACTTTGCTTTAGGACACATGTAGTATTATGTCAAATGTCTTAAACAAGGGCTGAATTTCTGCTTCATTTTCCACTGTCTTAATCCGCTTTAATAGAGGCAGCGCAGTTGCAGCATCATGGGCATGTCATGCTTTGCTTTCTTTTCATCACAGAAGCACATCATTTGCATTTAATGGCTTGGGCTTCTTGATCTCTTGAGATTTTAAAAGAGCCTCCCAGCAAGCAGTTTGGCTTTTGTGAGAAGGGCGTTTTTTGGGGTGTTCTATATGTTTTAAGATTGCATGCATTTGCGTACATGAAAGGGCACTAGACAGTTAGCTGTCTTAGAGAGCAACAAATAGCTAGGCATGTGGTCTGAACTTTAACTTCCTTTCTGACAACCCACCACAAGCAGGTATAATGGATACAGATAGAAGCAGTGCTGCATATATTTTCTGTGGCACAGATTGTACCATTACCTCTCAACAGGACTGCTATATATTCAGGCAAAGTAGCCTAATTTATCAACAGAGCTGCTATAACGCACGCATATCATGGCACAATGCCAAAGTATTCATAGCAGGGCTCACTGCCTCATGCCCACATTTCTTAGCAGGACTGCTATGTTTTGGGACAGTACCTGCATTTCTTAACAGATCTGCTGCAATGACAAAGCACAAACCTATCTTGGCATTTACTGGAGCAATCTAAAGTACTGAGTAAGGAGGATAGCTCAGGGGCAAAGTGCTCGCCTTGGAAGCAAGACGACACGGAGCAACACAGGTTCAATCCCCGGGTCCACGCTTAGAAACCTCTGGGTATTAAGCGCGTTATAAATAACCTATCATATCACACCATATAAAATGAGTGTCTGAGCTTTTTCCACCAACCTCCTGCACTGTTGTGATGCACACTGACGGACAGTGTGAGAAGACAGTATTGCTGTCACATGTTCTCAACACTACATTTCACATTACAGGACTTACAAAGCACACCCTCCATCACTCCATCATTTAGCAACACCTCCATAGCTCTCCCTCCATTTTAGGTCAAGATTTGTGTTCTAAAAAATAAATAAAAAATAAAATAAATGAATTAAGACTGTAGATTGCATCCAAAAGAATCGATTATACATTGGCACCAACCCTTATTTTTGTACTGGGTTTGCACCGGATTTCCATACTGACCACTTACACGGACAGAAAAATCAGATCATTTTGTTACTGCTCTCCATGCACAATAAGAGAAAAGGAATCCAAAAACAATTACTAAGTCTTGCGTACCAACTTCGATACAACTCTTAAAAATCTGCTAGATTGCTTCCAAATATATCCTTGACTACCGGTTCAACAAGTTGTAGCTGTTTAGCTGAAAAAATGCTGTTCACTTCTAAATTTTGCATGAAGTCACTTATGAAGACATTGTACTCTGCCTGGCTAAATAACAATCCCCTTATTAATACAGTGATTGCTGCTTTCTCAACCCCAAAGCAAAATGTACACTATGCTGTAAAAAGTGATCCCAGTGCTACACCCCGGGTTTGGCCAATATTAGGAACTTTGCTTTGTTTCAGCAAGGCCCACAACAGACTAAATCAAGTTATCTCCTTATTGAATAGTGCTGAAAGCTCCTAGAATGCTGGTCGTTGGGACTGTAAAACTAGCTTCCCAGTCTACCATGCTATGTTAGTCATACCTACTCATTCTGTAAATGGATTGATTACGACCGCTGTACAGTTTATGCAGTGTTGCCTTAGCCAGGGTCCCCAATTTCCAGCTTCAATTGTGTAAAAGGACAGAAATATTTGACATATGGTAGGTGCCAATGTGTTCCCCCTCCTTTATTCTTCTACACCAATTACATTTGCCAAAACAACACCCCGATTAATTGAAACCCGATGCAATGGAATGAAACTTTTCATGCCAGATCCCATACACAAGCCATCTGGGAACCACCTACTGCTGTCCGGGGGCTGAAGAGAAGGAAAAGTCACACATGACATCCCCACTTGAAGAGAAACCGACATATGGTGCCCAACATAAACTGCACAAAATTAAGCATAGTCCAATGGTATGAAGAGCCTCCTCAATAGAGATTGTAAAAGGATTACCACTTCTCTAGAAGTAATAAAATGTTAGACATTGTGTTACCAGATCACACCTTACATTTTTCACAATGGTTGGATTGCCAAGCTTTTACTTTACTTTAATTTCTACCGTGCTCCCGAGTACCCGAAGGCTTATGGGCGCACGTATAACAACAGACAAACAACGGTGGGCGTTTGATCTCAGAGTGCTATGACTCTGTTTCTCTACCACTCCTTCCATTAGGTAGGTTGGCATGCGACTCCTAGCCCCCCCCAAAACATTTGTGCACAATCAGAATCAATCTGAATTGTATTCTTGCCTCAACCAGTAACTAGTGCAGGCTTCTCCTATCGTCTGATAGATGGTCACGCCATTTTAGGCCTTTCACTATCCTCGCTGCGCTGTTTTGGATTACTTGTAGCCAATTCATTTCTGTTTGTGTGGCCCCTATGAGTAAACTGCAACAGTAATCTAGCTTAATGCCAATTATAGCTCTGCCCGAAGATGCGTCAGTAGCTCTATATAGTAAGTGGATGATGAGACAAGGTTACTTACTTGAGGTTTCATCGATAGATGAATTATACCCAGACTTTTGTCTTTCCTTAGGGTCTCAATCTGGCAATCCGCGATTTTAAAAGTGTTAAACGATGATCCTAGTTTGGTCAGTTTATTTGTTCCCAACACCATTAGTTCTGTCTTTTCGTTGTTTAGAGCTAAGTCGTTATCTACCATCCAAATCTGGAGGATATCTTATTAATTTCCCATTCATCTACAATGTGTACCCCTGAGAGTGGTACAACACATGGCGTATCGTCAGCATAATAATTGGAGAATATGATGCCCTTCTGTTCCAGAATATCGAAAAAAAAGGCATCATAAATATATTGTACAGGCACAGAGCTACACATGCACCTTGAGGTACCTCATAGACTAGATTTGCTGGTTCTGACTGTCTCCCCACTGGGTACCCTACCCTGCATGTCACTCAAAAATGATACTATCTACAGAGCTGCTTGCTCAGAAAAAAGTGCTGTGTCCCTCAACCTGGTGGCCAATAGGGAGTGGTCCATCAGGTCGAACGCCGCCAAGAGATGAAGAATCATCAAAAATGAAGTCTGCCCTATATCCATTGCTTCCAATAATTTGGATTTCAGGTTAAGTAGGGCTGTCTCTGAACCATGGTATTTTCTAAAACCTGACTGGTGTTTGTTCAGTATGTGATTATTATTCAGATATGTCGCGATTTGATTGGAGGCAACCCTGTCCAAAATCTTTAGAAGGAATGGGGTGTTCGTAATTAGTCTATAATTGGTTGGGGTAAGTGGGCAGAGATTCTTTTTTTCTTCTTTTCTTTTTAGGAGTGGTGGTATCCAAACTCTTTAGTTCAACCGGCACATGATTTTGTTGGAAAGAGGCGTTTACAAATTTGGTTAAGGTTGATATTAAGGTGGGAGCACATTCTTCAATGATCAACGCCAAGCAGGGGTCCCCCTTACAGCTAGTCGTTTTTAATTGTCTAATAACTCCTTTAAGTCCTACCTCTGTGATGGGCAATAAGCTAAATTCCTGTTGTATATTAAGCATACTATTGACCTCCTTAATGTTTGACTCAATTGAGGTTTTAGGCATAGTTTTTTTTTTTTTAATCAATACTTGATTTTTCTAGTTTGTACGTCACGGCTCCCCGAATTAGTGAGCACCGTGCCTGGTCTTGTCTTTCACAAGTGGTGTTTTGGTGGGTCCATTGGGGCCTTCCTGCTCTTAAAATCCCCATTCTCTACTGTCAGAGGTAGCCTTTAGTATTCCGTCGTTAAATGTATCTATTTTTGCGTGTATAATTGCATTATTATAAGTCCTACCTGCTTCTTTATATAATTCCAAACTTGGAGTGACTCGTCTCTTTCTCCAATCAAATAAGTATTTTTTTTTTGTTTTTAATTCTTGTAGGTCTGCATTAAACCAGTTATTTTTACACTTTACGGGACAGACATTTTTCTTTAGAGGTGCTTTTGTTTCTGGAAAAAGTGAGATGGTAAATAATGTAGTCATTTCTTGCAATGTGTCGCCCTTCATGATTTCTGCAGCAGGCAAGTGTGGAGGCCCAAGGTTTATATTTATCCGCTGTCAATTTCTTCAAGTTCCTTACAAGGATAGGTGCCCTAGAATAAATGTTTTTTTTGGCAAAGCTTTCTGTTTCGATCTGGACGTATATGCCGTGGTGATCCGACCATGGGCATGGCTCGACTCCACTGACCTCGATGTTAACATTATGGGCAGCAACCCAATCCAAAGTATGACCTTTGTCGTGAGTGGGGGTAGATATAGCTTGGCAGAACACCAAAGTGCTGAGCGCAGACTCTAAGGCAATTGCTGTGGCGTCTGACATATCGCCCAGTCAATAGTTAAAATCACCCATGATTAGGAGCTTTGTATTAGTGGAATAATGCAATTGCATAACTGGTATGGAAAATTGGGTGCTGCTTTTGGCGCTCTATATGTCAATATAATGTTGAGCGTTATTTCTGCACTAATTGCAATTTTTACTAGCATTAGTTCAGTGTCTGGTATTATCCTCTACTTTTATTTCCCAAGTTTAAGCTCTGAATTAAGTATAAGAGCAACACCTACCCCTCTGCCCTCTTGCCTATCATTACGCAGGATGGAGTATCCTTCGGGAATAGCCAGTCCTAACCAAGAGCCTGCTGCAAAATGACTTTCTGTAGGAGCACAAATATCCAGGTTTGAGTCCTGAATGTGTGCAGAGATTTCTATCCCATGTTTGATAAGGGATCTAGTGTTTAATAACAGTCTTAAGAGTACAGTTGAGTTGTTTGCCTGTCATTTGGTGCATTCAATTCGGTCAGTTCATTCTTTCTATCTGATGTGGCGTTTGTCGTGCCCCTTAAACTGACTGGTTGGGTGCTGAGGGCTCATAGACATATGTATTGGTTTTCCTCCAAAATTGTCCAAATCAGGATGTAGCATTCCTCCCTCCACATCCCGAGCTTGTGGTTCACGCGCTCTATGAGCCTTGAAAGCAACCTCATAGGAGAGGTCTGAGACCAAAGGCTCAGGTAGTGGCGAGGGACTGGTTTCGTTAGAAGTCCCTAGATGTAATGTGGGCTTTCTCAATTGATTGAACATTATGCTCCTAGGCTTTTGTTGTCCAGTTTAGCTCTAGCAGCGTAAATTGCTTCTAGAAGATCTACAATACCCATAGTATTAGTAGGAGAAATTATTAAAGGAGAGTTCCGGGACTTTTTTTTTTATTGTCCCTACGGTTCGGCCATGTGTTTTTAAGCATAACTCGGTAGATCGTAGAAAACTTTCCTATGGACCTTACCCGACTTTTCGTCCATTAACGCACTCGAAATCAGCCGCCATTTTCTGATAATCCTATCATTTCCCCCCATCGCCCTGGCTCACCTGCTTTTGCGGCACTAAATCAAATCCCCCGCCCCTGAGCCTGACATCAGCAGACGCGTACCGCCCATTTCCCAACGCCAAAGCACGTTTCGTGTCACCAATCGCTGCGCCTCAGCTAATGAAGTGTTGCCATGGAAATGGCAAGACGCCTCTTTCCTCAATAAGTATAAACACACCGTTTCACAACACACAGCAGCAGATTTTCGATTCCATTACTCTCTGTGTGTTACTTTGAGTATTCTGTGACTCGTTTCTGTGCTCTGGTCAGCTACCTTCGTTGATTGTAGCCCGTGTGAACAGATACCAGTACCACCGCTATAAATTATTTTACTTTCTTTACCACACAATGGCTACAATAATGCCGTATATGTACGAGCCCGAGTACACCGAGGAAGAACTACTGGAAAGGCAAGCATGCGAAAACGATGGGGATTCGGACGGCAGTTGGGAGGACCAGTCAACGGATGAAGAGCCTGGACCATGTCGCATGGACGGCGTCTCCACCTGGTGCACGTGCAATCGGTGCGAGCTAATGCCAACTGAGGAGGAGAACTGCTGCTGCCGTGAAAATTCCGGGTGCTTGGCCTACATTTCGGAAGGCGAGCCAAGTCCGCAATGCATCACCGAGCTGCCAGAGTTCAGGGAAGCCTGCCTCTCACGGACCGTGTTGAGGATGATGATGGTGCTTATGCACGAACTTTGCGGCACTGTTCGTCCGCGTAATCCGAGTAACGAGTAAGTATACTCTGGTTGTGATGTCAGTGATGCCACTACTATTTCATGGTCGTCTCATCATTCGAATGCATGTAAATTGGTTCCATGTTGTGCATTTTCTAGATAGAATTTTTTTCAAAGCAAAATGACATTTTTTACCTGAATCGACAGTGATAAGAAAGTTGTCATTTTAATACAGTTTGCATCTTTCATTTTCACAGGTGGTACAGGCTGGTGGCCTATCGTTGCTTCACTTGGTGGCTTCACGGGAGGCTCGGACACCGCGTTCGGAGAGTAATACCTGCCTGTGCGGTACTTGCCATTAGACAACATTTCCCCAGCGACAGTGGACAATACCGCGGATTTTCCCTGGATGTGCTGCAACCGCAACTTTACAATGTGTAATGTTTATTATTTATGTTCAATTGAAATTAAGATCTAAAATAAAACCCAACATATATTTTAACAATGGTTGTTTTGATTTTTTAAATGAATCTAGTGTGTCTCCATTGAATAGTCTTCCTGTGCCTTGTCTTGTCACACCACATGTCTCCGGCCAGCATCCTCCCTCACGCTGGACGGCCCCCTGCAATCCACATAAGTGTGTCTCCATTCACGAGTCTTCCTGTGTCTTGTCTGCAGGACCACCGCCCCAATCCACCCCCCGCCCTATCAAAGGCAGTTCGCACCGGGGTACTTGTGCTGGCAAGTGGAGCTGTCAGGGAGCGATAAAGGCCAAGAGGTGCCAAAGACCATGTACACTTCAAAGTGGTCTATAGAGCATGGGTTGTTGTTCCCATGTCTACCGCCAGACCCCGTGTCTCCTGCCAAGCACCCCCCCTCACGCTGGACGGCCCCCTGCAATCTACATAAGTGTGTCTCCATTCACGAGTCTTCCTGTGTCTTGTCTGCAGGACCACCGCCCCAATCCACCCCCCGTCCTATCAAAGGCAGTTCGCACCGGGGTACTTGTGCTGGCAAGTGGAGCTGTCAGGGAGCGATAAAGGCCAATAGGTGCCAAAGACCATGTACACTTCAAAGTGGTCTATAGAGCATGGGTTGTTGTTCCCATGTCTACCGCCAGACCCCGTGTCTCCTGCCAAGCATCCCCCCTCACGCTGGACGGCCCCCTGCAAACCGCATAATGCTACGACATATACACGTCATTCATTCACAAACACACCCCTGTTTCGAATTCTTTATAACCCACTTCATATTTCTAATGAGAACTTCTTTGCACTTTGCTAGTCAACCCGTGAAGGTGCTGGTTATCTGCTCTTCGTCTCGGTGAACTTCCGTGACCACTTCGAGGAAACTCGTCAGTTTGCAACCTGTGAACGACAAGAAACTACTCTGATCCCTGCATCTAACTGTTTGCTCGTCAAGGTAAGGCCATGTACCATACTCATTTTGCGTCCAATTTCTTTTCGTTCAAGACAGTACATGCAAGGAACTAGTCACATGTTCTGAGTTTAGTCAAATTATTTTTCTATTTTTTTAAAGTTATTCAAATACTTATCCGCATGTGAATAACGTGTATAGTTCCAAGAACCAAAACATACCTTGCATTGAACCTTTTATGTGTCATTTAATTTTTTAACACATTGGTATTCATAGAGAATTGTTGATCTTTACTTTTCAGAACTTTCCACAATGCCTGCCTGTTCCATTGGCGGTTGCCCTTCGAAGACCCATAATAAATCTGAAGGTACTATAATGCATGTTTTCCCTAAGACAATAGATCAGATAAGAGAATGGGTCCGATATTGCGGATATCCACCCTCTGAGCTTGAAAGTAGAGTCCTAGAAGTCTTTGCGGACAAGAGGGGTGATCGATACCGCATCTGCAGCAGGCACTTTAGCTCAGACATGTACTCCACATCATTGCTAATAAAGAAGAACACACCGCGAGCGAGGCGAAAATTGCTCTCAAACGCTATTCCCACTCTATTCGTCCACATCCCTCCACTGGTGAGTCAAGTTTACGTATTTATCTCTCGGCCTTGCGGTAGTGTGTAGCATTAGCTAACAATAATTTCCCCATTTATGTATCCACTCAATATGAAGGCAGAAGATTCTCCATCCGTGTCGTTATTGCAGTCATCAGCCACTTCAAGCGCCTATCGGGTAATCTTACTTGGCTATTTTGCCACTGACTTGTTTTAGGCATGTAAATCAATAGTTTTAATTTATCGTGTAATTATTTGACCTAATGGTACACCCTTGTACTCGTCCTCTAGTCTTTGTTTTCAGTTATAATTATTGTTATCCAAAATAATTCAAGTACTGTCTTTCAGGGAGATGCTGAGGAGTCCAACGTATTGACGACTACCGTTGATGTCACTCAGATGCTCGAGGTACGTTTCAGGACAGTTCCATCGATGGAGATCATCAGATCTTGCATTCTTGTAGCGTGATTGTTACAAACAATGTTTCTTTCGTTTTTAGCCATTGATATGTCCTTCTGTCGTCGCCCTCCTATGTGTCTTCTTTTTTCAATATTGTGTTCATTACTAATGAAAGTCCTATGTTTCAGGGAGTCGATGGAGCATTAGTCCAAGAAGAAGGGGGAGCGTGCAGTTACGGGTCGGCGCAACAGCTTGCAGAAGTGTGCACCGCAGTTACATCGTCCCTTGATGTTCTTATGCATTTCGAGGTATGGATACTGACAGTTCGATGAAGCGAAATCATATGACGTGATTACATCCGCTATACTTCCTTCTTTATTAACGCAAGTACTATGTTTCAGGGAGATGACGGAGCTTCTTCTACAAGAACATCACCCCTAGTAGTTGATGCAGATTTCTGGGTGGTGACACTTCCAACGATCGAGCAAATCGAATCATATTTAGATATCCATTATTTATTTTAGACAACTGATCATTTGTGCAGGTCTATTTAGATGAGCCGTTCACGCCTGCACAAACTTTCTGTTCTTTTTATCAAAATAGAAAACCATACTAATGCAATTACTGTGTTTCAGGGAGTCACTGAAGCATCATCTTCAATAATATCATCAATGGAAGTCTATGAGGAGCCCGAGGTATGGATCTTGACAGTTCCATCTAACTAGATCAACAATGCGTGAATAATTGTCGTTTGAATGTTCTACACAAAGCGTTCATTCGTGTTTTGCTATTGAGATGTACGTGGGTATTGGTCCCCAAGTACATTTTGTGTTTTCGATATTATTATACATACTAATGAAAGTTCTATGTTTCAGGGAGTCGATGGAGCGTCAGTGCGTGATGGATGTGCTTATCAGGAAAACATAGTCGTTGCAGCGCAAGAGGAAGTGGAGACATGCACACACGAGTCGGAGCAACAGCGTCCTGATGTTGAAGTTCGAGGCAAGAAAGTTTCAAAGAAAAGAAAGCAAAAGAAGGTTAGTGTCCTGGTCACTATATTATGTTGTTTTCCACTGTTAATAGTTCAATACTGTAAGTTGTGTTTAAACTGAACACCCCTTTTCCAATCTGTCCTCTAGTTGCGAGTGGGTGTACGAACTAGATCTACACAGACAGTGAAGCGAACGAGAGATGTTGCTTGTCAAACCTTTTGGCAGGGACTTGAGACTGGAGAAGCATCGTGCCAATGGGAAGAATATGAAGTGATTGACAACGGAGCTATACCACCACCAGCCATTGATAGTGAATGTCCTCCTGGTAGTTCGGATGCAGTCGGAGATCAATTCACAGAATCCACACCCGCAAAAACTAAGACCGCGAGAAAGTTGAAGAAATTGTTTTATTCACCCATCGCCGGAGAAGGAACAGATGTTGCAATGGAAGAGAATGAAGTAGACGACAATGAAACACCATCAATATCACTGAACATAGCGGAAGACGATATCAGAGATTCTACCTTTCATGTGAGTGACATGTCCTCAACGTTACAGGCCGAACCAGCTGGGATGCAGAGTGACAGTATAAGGAAAGAGGCCAAATTCATTGTATTCGATAGTTGTTTGATTGATATTATTATTCGGATTAAATGTGGGCATTTGGTAGGTGGGGAAGTATGTGGGGAGCCATTGATTAATGTGACTCGTGCAATTCGAGGCACTAACCTTAAAATACATGCCACCTGTACAAAATATCATCCTTTCTCATGGTCTGCACAACCTATGCTGGGACAACTGCCAGCAGGCAATCTACTTTGTGCAGCGGCTGCACTTTTTAGTGGTTCAAGTTTTAAAAAATTAGAGTCTTTCTTTCAGTTTGTGGGAATCCATTTCATTGCGAAAACTCAGTTCTACAAATACCAAACCGATTATCTATTTCCAGCCATTAGCGAAGCTTGGAGAATGGAAAAAATGTCTATTGATAGTACATTCGCGGGCAAACGGTTCAGGCTAGCCGGTGATGGACAGTGCGACAGCCCAGGATTTTCAGCCAAGTACTGCACCTACCACTTTCAGGACATGGAAAGTAAGAAAATTGTGAGTTCGGTGGTCGTGCAGGTGTCACAAAGTACATCCTCAGTGGCCATGGAGAAAGTTGGCTTTGTAGCATCATTGCAAGAACTACAATCGCGGGGAATGGTGATCGACCTGATAGCCACGGACAGACACGTTTCAATTGCCAAGACAATGAGAGAACAGTACAAAAATATAAATCACCAATTTGACGTTTGGCATCTTGCAAAATCAATCAATAAAAAATTGTCGGCTGCAGGTAAAAAAAAAGAATTGCAAGGTATTTCACAGTGGTCCAAGTCAATCAGCAACCATCTTTGGTGGAGCTCAAAAACATGTGGAGGGTCGTTGGAAATTCTACTGGAAAAATGGCGGTCAGTAATGCCACACTGTACAAACGTTCACCGATGGAACACGAACCAACATTTCCACAATTGTGAACATGGCCATTTGTCCACAGAGGAGGCACGGAAGAAGAAGTGGTTGATTCCTTCATCACCCACTCACAAAGCCATTGAAAAGATTGTATTTGATAAAACTATAACAAAAGCTTTGAGGGGACTCACGGAATTCTGCCACACAGGAGATTTGGAGGTGTTCCACAATATGTGCCTCAAGTACAGGCCAAAACGATTGCATTTTGGCATGGAGGGCATGATAAATCGGACTCTTTTAGCGGTCTTGGCACATAACCATAATGTTGGCCGTCAACAAAGTAGGACGACCGGAACTTTAGGGACGCTTCGCTACAATAAGGCCTTCACTAAAAGAAGTAAACAATGGGTGATCAAACCAGTGTTTGAGGATATGCAATATGAGTTTATTGAGAAACTTATTGTTGACGTCCTAGATAGGCACATAAATGGAGTTGTGAACGAACCTGTGCAGGGGACAACTGCATTGCCACCCAACATTGCCTCTGTTCCATGTCCACCTAAAGCAGAGCTCATTGAGAAATACACATCACGGTTTAAATGATTGTAATTTGATTGTCTGTTCTCTCGAGTCTCCTCATATCGCAGGCCCATTGAATATGTGTATCTATCCAACCTTGTTCATTTGCGCATTAAATTAAACCAAACAGTAATATAAATCATTTTTCAAAAAATATAGAATGTCTCCGTATTTATGGTTCTGTGGGGCTGCAAAGCATGCAGACAAAATACAAAGATGGAGTGTAAATTTCAAGTCCTGTGAGAATGCCTTACACTGAATGTAGCTAACTAGGAATGTGTGCTCGTTCAAAGTGAAGGTCAGCTGCTTTGATTTTTTCTCGGGTGCCAGAATGGCCCACGACTCAGTATAAGGTTCTATTGTATTTTGACCTTGACAGGCCGGGACCACGTAAGAAACGATAATGAATATAATTTCAGAAACGAAAGCCATTTCATGTTCGTTCATTAGAAGAAATAACGTCGGCATAGAAGGAGTGGTATTTCGGGGCTGCCCTACGCACAGACACAATGGAAAATGCAAATATAATGTAAGTAACTCTTTAGATGAGTTTATACCGCAATTTAATTACTATACAGTAGCTTTAAAGACGGGTTAAGTTGTACTTGTTCGTTCTATGTGGCATATTGTTTTGTACCGCGCACTATCTTGGGGAGAACCGTCTACTTTTACGGAAGCACCTCAAAACCTTTGCTTCTGCTTTCTCTCTCCCTCTCCCCTGCTACAACTGGTCCACTGTCTGCGATCTCGGTCCTGGGCCCTTCCACTCTCCACCTGCACTCCCTGTCAACCCCTGCACTGAGGGACTGTCTCAGTATCCTACAGCCCCCCCTTGACGTTTAAAACCCAGTTGCACTGTCCTAGCTATGAAATAATTTCCCGACCGAATATATAAAATGAATAATTTTAATAAAGATCTGATGGTGAGACTAATTTCATTGTTTATGTTTTTCAAACGGGTACATCATGCATTACTGCATGTGTCACGAGTACCAGACACCGGCGGACGGCTTTTTTAATCGCCAGTTGCTTCTCCGCGTGAACAACGTTACCACCCTGACCATTTTATGGGACGATCGCCAAGTACAAGTATGCCCTTACGCGATACTAACGGCTAGATGCAACATACAGACCGTTGTGGTGGCCTAGTGCCTCGTTGTTGGAACAGCCATGCGATTATCAGTGCGACCGAAGAGCTTATTTTATCGTAAACCAACACCCTGTTTACTGCACACGAACATCGCTTGCCTCAAGACGAACTATTTTGGATCGAGAGCAAATAAAAATGAAAATCGCTGAATATTCTCTAAACATTTGATGTCCAATAAATGTACTTTGCCAAATGTACAATCTTGCAGTTTGCTTTTAAACCACAGTTTCATATTCCGAATTGTGGCGCTGTATTGTGAGATGATCTAAGACCCTGTGTACAGCAAAGGAACATCGCGTGCCTCAAGACGAACTATTTTGGATCGAGAGCAAATAAAAATGAAAATCGCTGAATATTCTCTAAACATTTGATGTCCAATAAATGTACTTTGCCAAATGTACAATCTTGCAGTTTGCTTTTAAACCACAGTTTCATATTCCGAATTGTGGCGCTGTATTGTGAGATGATCTAAGACCCTGTGTACAGCAAAGGAACATCGCGTGCCTCAAGACGAACTATTTTGGATCGAGAGCAAATAAAAATGAAAATCGCTGAATATTCTCTAAACATTTGATGTCAAATAAATGTACTTTACCAAATTTACAATCTTGCGGTTTGATTTAAAAGTACAGTTTCATATTGCGAATTGTGGCGCGCTGTGTTGTGTGAGCTGATCTGTGTTGATTTCCGGGTTCTGTGTGGAGTCGCGTAGAAGACGCCTGGGCGCGTTTGCCTACGCAGCACAGTCACGTCACGGATAGAGGCGGGGAATATGAATGTTTTGATAAAGTCTGTTTCAGGGGCGGGGGATTTGATTTAGTGCCGCAAAAGCAGGTGAGCCAGGGCGATGCGGCAAGTGATAGGATTATCAGAAAATGGCGGCTGATTTCGAGTGCGTTAATGGACGAAAAGTCGGGTAAGGTCCATAGGAAAGTTTTCTACGATCTACCGAGTTATGCTTAAAAACACATGGCCGAACCGTAGGGACAATAAAAAAAAAGTCCCGGAACTCTCCTTTAAGAAGAGAAAAGAAGGGTTACTGCTATCTGCTCTTCCCAGCCCAGCACGAACCGCCACAGACCACTTGGGGTATTGCACCTGTGCCCTCGTGCCTGATTTTCAAATGTAGGTGTGCGCAAAGCCCTCTGGGGAATGTAGTTCACTGGCTCTATAGCTCTGATGCCCCGTGAAATTCTAGCTATTCAGACCTTACAGATAAAACATGAATACAGTTCTCCAACTAAGTCAAATCTGATTAAGAGTCACAATTGTAAACACATTAGAAATATTTTAACTAAGAAGTATGGCGCGTGCTAAAATACTAAAATGAAATGCCGAGGTTGCTACTAAAACATTTAAGTGCTCCTGGCTGCTAGGATACCATGATGTTCAAAGTTAAGCTAAAATTATATTTCGGCCGTGGTGCTGCAAATGGGTAAAGTCATTTGCTGAAAGTGTGGTGGGTGTTGGCCAAGGGGAAAAATCCACATGCACCCCATCCCCCTCTGCAAAGAATTAAGGAGTGCTAAAGGAGATGCAAACGGACAAACTGAGAAGCTGCCCAAAGTAGTTTTCCATAGACATGAAAAGCAAGGAACAAGTTACTTACCTGTAACTGTTGTTCTCCAGCATGGGTCTGGCATGGATTCACATGCTCATGAATATTCCCCGTCGTCAGGCTGGGAATCCTCGGTAAAGAAAAAACCAGTATCAGTTTCGTTTCTGATCTGTCTTTCGTAGTAACAACCAATCACTGGTCTCTGCGTCATACTGACCACAGCCAATGACTGCCCTCTACCTAAGCACCGCCTCTGGCAGCCATCTTCAGATTTGGAAGCACGTGAAGTGGCAGTATGACCAAGTGAAGAGCCGCAGAGGGGTAGGCGGGAGGGTTCGCATGTGAATCCATGCCAGACCCATGCTGGAGAACAACAGTTACAGGTAAGTAACTTGTTCCTTCTCCAGCATGGGGTCTGGCATGGATTCACATGCTCATGAATAAAGAATACATAGCAGTACACACATGCACAACCACGGGAGGTGGCAAAGGCTCAACATCAAGCATCACATCAACTCAACATTAAGCATCTTACCTCCTCACCAGGCTCACCTCAGGCGAACAGGTTGCGCAGCACTGCTTGGCCGACCCTGGACTCCTCCCTGGAATCCCGGTCGACGCAGTAGAATTTCGTGAAGGTGTGCGTCGACCTCCACGTAGCAGCCCTGCATATGTCCAGCAGGGGCACACCAGATAGGAACGCCGTGGTAGCTGCGATCGCTCTGGTGGAATGGGCTCTCGGACGGCCAGGCAGCGGTCGGTTTGCCAACCGGTGACAGCACATGATACAGCCGGAGAGCCATCTGGAGATGGAAGCCTTCGAGAGAGCCTTCCCCTGATTGACAGGTCCAAAGTTCACAAAGAGTTGTGACGTCTTCCGAAAACCCTTCGTGCGGTCCACGTAGAACTTCAGCGCTCTAGCTACATCCAGCGAGTGCAAAGTCCTCTCAGCCGGCGACGAAGGCGACGGGAAGAACACAGGTAACACCAAGGGTTCGTTGAGATGGAAGTCCGACGGTACCTTGGGCATGAAGGAGGGGTGCGTCCTGAGCACTACCCTTGTGTCGTGGAAAGTCAAGTACGGGGCCTTGCAGGAAAGGGCCTGGATCTCTCCCACTCGTCGTGCGGAGGTGATGGCCACAAGAAAAGCTGTTTTCCACGATAGAAACTTCAACGGGGCCGAGTGCAGAGGCTCGAACGGAGGTCCCATGAGCTTGGTCAGCACCACGTTGAGCTCCCACGCCGGGGCCGGAGCCTTCACCGGCGGGAACGATCTGAACAGTCCCTTCATGAACTCTTTCACCAGACGATGAGACCACAAGGACGTCCGCCCCGTGGTTCTGGTGTATCGGGAGATCGCAGCAAGATGAATCTTGATGGACGCGTGTGCCAGACCAGCTTTGGCCAGCGTCAGCAGGTACGGCAGTACTTGGGGAGCCGTAATCCGTAGAGGGTTAATCTTCTGTGCGCGGCACCAGACAGAGAACCTCTTCCATTTGTGTCCGTAGCATTTAAGAGTCGAGGACGCCCTGGCCTTTGCAAGAACCTCTCTGCAATCGGCCGGTATGTCGTATCCTCCAAACTCTAGCGCTGCAGGAGCCAGGCCTGCAAGTTCAGCGACTTCGGGTCGTGGTGGAGGATGGCGCCTCCTTCCCTGGAGAGTAGATCCGCGTCCGCCGGCAGCTTGATCGGCGGGGACGCTGACAAGTCCAGCAAGTCCGGGAACCATATCTGCCTCGGCCACGCAGGTGCGACGAGGATCATCCTGCACCGTGACCTCTTGAGCTGGTTGATGAGCCGGATTAGCAGAGGCAAAGGAGGGAACGCGTAGAGGAACAGGCCCTCCCAGGGGAACGAGAAAGCATCGCCCATGCTCCTCGTCTGGGGAAACCTGCTGGCGAACCTCCGGCACTTGGTGTTCGTCGCCGTCGCGAACAGGTCGATCTGGGGTGTGACCCACCGTCGGAAGAGGCGATCCACCAGATCCTGCCGTAGTTCCCACTCGTGGCACGAGCGCAGCTCCCTGCTGAGTGAGTCGGCGATGGTGTTTTTTATCCCTGCCAGATGAAACGGCACCAGAAAAATCCCTTGGGCGACGGCCCAATGCCACAGGTCCTGCGCCTCCTTGGACAGCGCTGGGGACCTGGTTCCGCCCTGTTTCCTGATGTAAAACATGGTGGTGGTGTTGTCGGTGAAGATCCTCACCACCTTGCCCTTGAGGGACGGAAGGAAGGACCTGAGGGCCCAAAACACTGCACGGAGCTCCAGGACGTTGATATGCAGGGACTTCTCCGTCGGGAGCCAGAGTCCCCTTGCGTGCAGATTTTCGGTGTGCGCTCCCCACCCTTCCAGGGAGGCATCCGTGGTCACAGTCTCCTGGTGGGCTGGGGCCTGGAAGTCCATGCCCGCCGTCAGATGCGCGCGGGTGCCCCACCACCGTATCGCTCGTCGGAAGCTCTCGTCGAGCTTGATCCTTTCCTCGAAGCTGCCCGTCGTCTGGATCCAGCGCGCATCCAGGAATTCTTGCAACGGGCGGATCCGGAGCCTGCACATGGGAATGAGGTAGATGCAGGAAGACATCATCCCGAGGAGGGACTTGACTGACCTCACTTTGGCCGCGTCGGCCACCAACATCCGTTGCACCTTGCCCAAGATGGTCCTGGTCCTCTCCTCCGACGGGGAGGCCAGAAGGGACACTGTGTCGAGCCTCGCTCCCAGAAACAGTGCGACTTGCGCGGGCACCAGGTGGGATTTGGCGTAGTTCACGGAGAATCCCAGGTCCGTGAGGAGTTGGACGGTCCTTGCCGTGTGGACCACGGCGAGCTCCCTCGTCTTGGCGCGGATAAGCCAGTCGTCCAGGTAGGGGTAGACGTGAATCCCCTCGCGGCGCAGCTGCGCCGCCACCGGTGCGAGGCACTTGGTGAATACCCTGGGTGCCGACCGTAGTCCGAAGGGAAGGGCTTTGAACTGGTAATGACGCCCTTGGACCACGAACCTGAGGAATTTCCGGTGCCCCTTTAGGATGGGAATGTGGAAGTAGGCATCCTCCAAATCCAACGACGATAGGAAGTCTCCTTCCTCCAGCTGACCCAGGACGTGCTGGAGGGTGACCATCCGGAACTTCTGCGCCTTGATGAACTTGTTCAGACGTCGCAGGTCTAGGATGGGGCGCCATCCTCCCGTCTTCTTCTTCACGAGGAAGTATCTCGAGTAGACTCCGGAGCCCCGAAGCCCCTTTGGGACGAGTTCGATGGCGCCCTTCCTGAGCATCGCCTTTACCTCCAGGAGAAGTTGAGGGGCGTGAAGTTCTTTCCTGGCCACGGGGGGGACGCGCGGGCACCTTCTTTGAAACTCGAGCGCGTGGATCCGGGCCAGGGCGTCCAGCACCCAACGGTCGGTGGAGATGGACTCCCACACGCTGACGAAGCCCGCCAGCCGGCCTCCCACCGGGGTGCTTCGGTGGGGGCCCGACCCCACGGCCGGTTCAATCCTGCTTGGACGCGGCCTTGCCGCCTTGACCTCCTTGGCGACGACGGCGGGGTCCGCTAGACTTGCCTCGTCCTCTGTAGGCCTCTTGCCACGACGAGCGGGCCGCTTGACGGTAGGAAGCGAAACCGCCGCCGGAACCCTTGGAGGCGCCCTTGCCTCCGCTGCTCCGAAAGGGCGTCCGTCGTTGCTGCAGAACTCCAAGGGCCCGGGCCGTCTCAGTATCCGCCTTGATGGCCTGAAGGGAATCGTCCACTGTCTTCCCAAACAGATTGTTCCCGTCGAAGGGCATGTCCAGGACTCTGGTCTGGACGTCCTGCCGGAAGTCCGTAGCTTTGAGCCATCCACGACGTCGAAGGCAAACGCCGTTGCCCAGCTGGCGGAACCCAGTGTCGGCGATGTCCGTCGCCACGGTGATGGCGTGGTCCGAGGCCACCTCACCTTCCTGCAGGATCTCCAGGGCCTCCGCCC
This sequence comes from Ambystoma mexicanum, assembly GCF_040938575.1. Classification (NCBI taxonomy): domain Eukaryota; kingdom Metazoa; phylum Chordata; class Amphibia; order Caudata; family Ambystomatidae; genus Ambystoma; species Ambystoma mexicanum. Next base: position 876,955,549 of record NC_090924.1, on the reverse strand, counting down.
TCTTGTCCGGCAGAAAATCCAGCAGGGGAGCTATCTTGTACCAGAGCTCCCTGTCGTAGCGAGCCACGATAGCCAAGGCGTTGGCCGCTTTAATCGTCGTCGCTGCCGACGAGATGACTCTACGTCCCATAGCATCCAATTTCCTTCCCTCGCCGTCCGGCGGGGAAGTCGATGTGGAGGCCGCACCCCCCCCCCGCTTTCTTCCTGGCTGCCGCGGAGACGACGGAATCCGGGGTAGGCTGCGCCCGGAGGCACAGGGGGGCCGTGTCCGGGACCCGGTACTTTTTCTCGTACCGGTCTCTTCTAGCTGGCGTCGTGGAAGGGTTCTTGAGGAGGGAAAGGCCCTCATCCCAAATGTCGTCCAACAGAGGCACTGCGAGGACAGTCTTCCTCTTGGCCTCGCGCCGCTGATAAAGGAAGCCTTTCTTTTTCTTCTCCTCAGGGCAGAGTTGGAAAAGCTCGGAAGCCCTGGAGATCATGGAGTGGAAAGATCCGATCTCGTCGGGCGGAGAAGCCCTGGCGGGAGGCGACGACGGAAAATCCTCGTCGTATGCCTCGTCGTCCGTACCCGTCGCTGCCGTGTCAGTCCCCGTATCATCCCCTCGGGTGGACGGGGAGGAGGGCTGGACGGGGCGCGACGGTTGAAAAGGAGGTGGTGGATGGATCCTTCTTTTCTTGGTAGGGGGAACACCAGAAGGTCCCGGTTCTGGATCCCCCGACGGGAGAGGTTCCTCCGTCGGTAACGGTAGCCTCGTCCTTATCTCGGAGCATAAGGACTGTATGGCCAACAAAATGGCCGCCGAGTTGTCTTGCGGCGCTGGCAGAGGGGAGTCCGACGGGCGAGCAGCGGGCCCCGTCGGTATCCTCGACGATGTCGTCGTCGTCACCTGCGTCGGGGTCCATTCCGACGGGCTGGCCTTCTTCCACGCCTAGGCCGTGGCTTAAGACCTCGATCAGCTCCTCTTCTGAGGTTCAGGCCGAATCTACGACGACGCCCTGCCCCCCCTTCTTCCCCACGGAGGGTTTCACGGGGGTCCTATCGATGGGCACAAAAGAAGACTCCCTCCGAGGAGGCAGGGAGATTCTGGGCCCCGAGGTCGCCACCACTGGTGCAGCCTCCACAGGCTGAGCCAGGGCCGCCGCGACCGTTTCGATAGAGGGCTTGGTCGGATGGATCAAGGCCTTCACCACCTTAGGTGCGCTCACCGCCTTATCCTTGAGGGAGGGGGCACTGCCACGCTCCTCCTCTGCCTTAGAGCTCGACCGGGGCCTCTCCAGGAGCTTCGCCGGGTGCTCGGCCTTCCTCTTACCCGACCCAGAGCGTTGGCTCGTGGTTGATGGTGCCGGGGAGGGTGCGCCCTGCCTGGCGCCCGTAGAGCCCGACCGTTCGGCGCTCCCGGTGCCAGCGGATTCGCGGTGCTTAGCCTTATGTTGGGCCCCCGTCGCCGGGGCGCCCTCAAAGGTCTTAGAAGACCGCTCGGATTTCTTCTTCTTCTCGCCAGACGGGCTCTTACCCTCCAGCCAGTTGGCGAGACGTTGATGGCGGTCCTTCATGGTCCGTTCCGACATGTTGCCGCAAAACGCACAGTCCTTCTCCACGTGCGTCTTGTCCTCATGAAGGCAGTAAAGGCAGAAAGAGTGTTCGTCCTCCTTAAAGACGTTCTGCAGCTGGCATCCAGGGCAGACCCTGAACAGCTTTCCGGGCGTCGAGCTTCCCTTCTCCTGGGCCATCTCCGAGACCGGGCCTGAGAAGCTTCCGGAGTCCTCCGAAGTGTAGCTCGACGAAATCTTCACCCTTGAGGGGCACAGACGAATCCGACACGGGTCCCCGTTGATCGGATGTAGGATCGGTGGAGCTTGAGGCTCTTTTGACCGAAAGAATCAAAGTTTTTTGTGAAAAAAGCGCGAAAAATAGCACTAACGCTCGAGAGCAATAGCACGAGGATCCCAACACATGAACGTGCGGTAAAAATCTGAAGATGGCTGCCAGAGGCGGTGCTTAGGTAGAGGGCAGTCATTGGCTGTGGTCAGTATGACGCAGAGACCAGTGATTGGTTGTTACTACGAAAGACAGATCAGAAACGAAACTGATACTGGTTTTTTCTTTACCGAGGATTCCCAGCCTGACGACGGGGAATATTCATGAGCATGTGAATCCATGCCAGACCCCATGCTGGAGAATAAGTGTTTTCAGGTATGGTCGGGTAATGTGCCAGCCGAGAAGCTCGGAAGCCCCTACATCAGTATTAATCTGCAGCGAACACTCGAAGTTGGAATGTAGGCTGCAAGATGGCTGCAGCATTGCCGGCATGTGATAGAGCATGCCGGCAAAGCAGTCTAACCTTTACAGCATGCCCGTTACATCTGGAGACAGGGTGTGCCTTGATGTTGGCCATCTTTGCTGGACCGCAGCAGGGTCACCTCTTAAATTCCTTGTTCAACAATGATTTAGCCTTTAAACGCGAGGCCAACTCATTAGCAGGAAGTATTTAGTGCTGTTGGTGTTACTCGAAAGGAGGAATAGATCTATCACAAAGCCAGTCAAATAATGCAATATGCTACATGATAAAGAGAAATGGTCAAGTAAATCAAACAGGGCTACTGCAGCTACAGGTAAAGAATGTATTACGTAGCGTGCTAGTAGAGGAACATTTTCATGATTATGCAACTACAGATATCTCATTAATAGAAATGAACATAACAGTACATTTTCTGACTATTGCATGGAATGACTGCTCCATTACTATGTCAGTGTTGTGGAGTCCACAACACTGACATGTGGGGATTTTGGAAGCTGGCTAGAGCATTTGTAAGAGGACGGCTAAACCGATTTCATGTGGCAAGCAGGTGGGGGACTGTATCCCTACTCACTTCAACAGCCAGAGGTCTTCTAGTCAAAATGTTTCATTGGCTCTTACAATCAACAGGGTCCAGGTTCCTACGGTAAATACCACTATTTACAGCAGAGACTTCTGGTAGCTGTAGTCTACAAAAGGTAGCAGGAACCAAGCTCTCCCCCATCGTCTTAGTGAATCAACCTACGTGCAGGAAGGAAGGAGTAGAGTGAGCAGCCCACAGAGTGCTCCAAAGCCGGGCATGTTTCACCCTGTTGCAGTCCCTTTCCAGTCAATATTCCCACCAATTTATTTTGCAGTGAAGGGGTGGGAGGATTTGAGGGAGGGCCGAGGCCAATTCTGGTCCCACTCCCCAACCCCCCCAAACAAATCTTACATATATCTATACAGAGTTCGAAAAAAGATTAGATGTAAAACTCAGCACCAACCACTAGATGGCGGCCTACACAAAGCATGTGAACATGTAGATTCACAAGTGTATGTGTATTATGTGGGAGTAAAGGCTCTTAGGGTGTGCGAGAGCCTACTACGTAACCTCAAGTCTTTGAAAGAGCAAGTTATAAGTGGGACCATCCTACTACTTCTCTGCAGCAAAGCCACGGCGAGGAGCTCTGCGATCCTGATCTTTCACCAAGGGGCTATCAATACCTGTTGAAATATCAATCAATCGTTTTATGTTGGCTAAAAGCCATAAAAGTCGAGGTAAAAAACATACAATGCGCTAAATAACCAAAGACAAGATGATCCATAACATTATTCAATTAATAGAAACAAGATCTAAAATGTCATTACTTCACAAAACACGCACGTTTAAAAAATATTGCAACATCTATTGCAACATCGGTGAACGGAGGATAGCGCAGGGGCAACACGCTGGTCTTGCAAGCAAGACCAAGCAGAGCGACAGAGGTAAACCGGATCCGCGCTTAGTACCTGAGCTCAGGTATTAGGCGGGTTATAAAAAATAATTAAGTATTTAAATAACAAAAATAGTTAATTCTTATATTAAATTAAGTTTTTGTAAAATATTTCATCAAAGTGTCTATGCCGTATTGAACTTTCAAAGATTTTATTCACATATAGCAGGCTTTTTCAAGAAATAATCAATTCATACTCATTTTGCACTGTTTTAAGTGATTAAGTGTATCATTTGTAGATCTTATATCATGCTTATGAAAAATGGGTTTAGGATCAAACTTTCTAAAGGAGCTATAATGTGGGCATAGAAATAAAAAATGAATGGCATCCCCTTTCCAGATACCACAAAATTCACAGTTTTCAGATACATCCTTATTCCATTTTCAAACAATTATTTAGTGCTAAACTATCAAAACGCATCTTTCAGCATCAATATTTTAGTAAATGATACGATATATAGACCTCTCACCCGTTTATCAAGTGCCTGAAATGTAGATGGTTTAACTGCTGCTTGCCTCTCTGTGAAACATAGGCTTCTCTCCCGTTATCTAGGTTTCCCAAATCTTGGTGCTTGATCACTTCCTGCCATTGTGTGAAGCCTAGGCCTCTCTCATGTCGTCTAGGTGTCCGGAATCGAGGTGGTTATTGCTTGGCTTCACCGAAACCTAGATCCCTCCTCCACCCTCTGATATCCTAAATCTAAGATTACTATCTCATTGTAAAACACCTGTGAAATATAGGCTCCCCACTATCTTGTCATCTTAAACCGCTGGGTATTCCATCAGTACCCAATTTTCGGAGAATCTAGGTGCACTCCTTTTTTTTAATGGTTAGTACTTTATAAGTTTAAGATATGTAGTGAGGAGCAGGGGAGATAATCCAACCCTGACACTAGGTGGTCCGTCCAACCAATTGATTGTGGACAGCTGCTGTATTCTATCAGTACCATGAGTCCAAGTCCCCCCACCCCATCAAACCCCCTCCCCGCCCCGACACCCAAAAACACCCAGCAGCCACTTCAAGCTAGTAATTATATCCAAAATCAATACCCCAGTTAACCAGCACCCCATAGCCCTCCCCCATAACCAGCCGCGCCATACGTCCAACGCATAGTACCCCCTTAATACCTTGGACAGTCCTCTCATAGAAAGAGGAACACCCTAACCGAACTGACAGAACAGACACACTCGGAGAGCATCCAGGCATCGCAACTAAGATGATCAAACTCAACACTATCCCAGCACAAGGCACGACACGTGGGCAACTGCCCTTGTAAACTCAATACCCAGACCAACTCCTACCACTGAGGACCCAAAATGCCCAGACACAGAATTGGACGCCGACAAAGAGCAGGAACATGGAACAACTAATCGGATACACAAATTCAACCACCTCCAGTAGAAACCGCCTTCAATACAGAACACACCCCGCCAAAAGGTACAATCAACAGAACAAACATTTTAAGAGATATTATAAGTTACTCATTGTAGTGACTAACGTTAGTGCCCTTTCCTCCATACTACACGTGCGTCCCTTCCAAGGGACGAGAGACAACCTTTTTCACCAGAAAAAACCTTCCCCTTTAAATTTAGAGGCGCAGGGGTGCGGCCCTGGGAGCATGCGCTGCCCTGACTCCACCCTTCGGCGTCACACCTCAGACCCCATTGACGCGTCAACAACAGACTTAACATTGCCTAATGACGCCAGTATTGTTAGGGGGGAGGTTGGTGGGACGTTTGGAGGAAAGGGGACTAAGAGTACGTTAGTCACTACGGTGAGTACTCTTACGTCCCGTCACTCATTTCCTCCCTACTTCATGGGCGATTACAACTAAATGTAGCCCCAGGGTGGAGAGGAGACCCTCCTTAAGAAAATAGGTTCCTGAGAACCGCCTGTCTGAAAGCCGCATCAGATCTAGAGCCGGCATGCAAACAGTAATGCTTGCAGAAAGCCGAGGGAGTGGCCCAAGTGGCCGCCCTGCTTAGGACTTGCCAGGGGACCTGGCGCTGGAATGCGATGGCCTTTGCCTTAGCCCCGACTGCGTGGGCGTGGATGTTGTCTGGAAGCGGCTTGTGCTGGCCCTCGTACGCCCCTTTGATGGCCGAGACCATCCAGCGGGCTATGGAAGCCTTGGAGGCCTGATAGCCATGTCTTGAGCCTCCAAAAGTAACGAACAGGGCGTCCGATTTGCGGAAGCCCTTGGTCCCGGTCAAGTAAACTTTCAGGGCACACCTGACATCCAGGCAGGGCAGCACTCTGTGCTTTGTCCTTGGGATCGTCAAAAAACGTAGGAAGGACCATTTCTTCGTTAAGGTGGAAAGCAGACGGCACGTTGGGCAGAAATGCTGGGTGTGTCCGCAGGACTACTTTGTCCTTGTGAAAGGTTGCATATGTTTCCGAGGCGACCAGCGCCAGGATTTCGCAGACTCTACGAGCCGAGGTGAGGCCGACTAGTAAGGTCGTCTTGATGGTGACCAGCCTGATGTCCGCGACACCATTGGCTCGAACGGTTTCTGCGCCAGGGCGCCCAAGACTATGTTGAGGTACCACACCGGGTGCGGCCTCTTGACGGGCGGGCACAGCCTGGCAAGCCCCGTCAAATGTTTGCCGATAGGATTGGAGGAGGAGAAGATCCCCTCTTCCGAATTCCTGTAAACTCTGATGGCTGTGAGGTATGTACGGCACGTGTCAACCGGCACGCCAGAGTGGGCAAGGTGCGCCGAGAAGGAGATCGCGTTGTCCAAAGTACATGCCAGGGGATCGATTTCTTTGGAGTATGCCCAGTGGCAGAATCTGGTCCATTAGCTTTTATACTGGGCCCTGGGAGCCTTGCGCCCTGTACGATTTCCAGATTAGCCTGTGAGAAGCTGAGGTGCCGCAGCGATACCTGCTCAGGTACCACACTGAGGGCTACTTTCTGCAGCGCGGGGTGGATGACTCGGCCACCCTGCTGTGCCAGAAGATGTGCTGGGCCTGTGGGGAGGTGAATCGGGGGCATCTTTGAGAGGCTGAGCAGCTCTGAAAACCTTGGCCTGGCCAGCCACCATGGTGCTCTTAGAATGATGTTGAGCTGGCGAGACTCCTTGATTTTGCAAATTACTCTGTCAATCAGTGGAGTGGGCGGGAAGGCGTAAGTCTTCATGCCGTTCCACTGAAGCCGAAATGCGTCACTCAGGGTGCCGGGCCCTATCCCTGCCAGGAGGCGAACCGAGGGCACTTCTTGTTGTAAAAGGTGGCAAAGAGATCCACCTGGGGATGACCCCACCTGTTGAAGATCCCCTGAATAAGGAGGTTGTTTAGCTGCCACTTGTAATTGTCCGCTCCCAGCCTGCTGAGCCTGTCCGCTTCCAGGTTGCATTCCCCCGGGAGGTGGACTGCCGTGAGGTATATGTTTTGCAGGGCCCACTCCCACATGCTGATTGCTGGTCTGCACAGAGGAGCGGATCTGGTGCCTCCCTGCTTGTTGACATAGTACATGCTGGTCGAGTTGTCTGTCTGGATGAGGACAACCTTGCCCCTGAGAAGTGGTAGGAATGCCCTGAGCGCTAGCCAGATGGCGTTCAGCTCTAGCCAATTGATGTGGTATTCCTGCTCCTGTCGAGTCCAGGTGCCGTGGAGTGAGAGATCGTCCATGGTGGCGCACCAGCCCTCGAGCAAGGAATCTGTGCTGACGGTGGCCTGAGGGGTGGGCGGCCGAAAGGGCTTGCCCGTCCATAGGTTGCAGTCCCTAGGCCACCATGTTAGATCGGGTGGAGAGATGGAGGAACGTAGATCATCGCAGATTGAGATCCCCGCTGTTGGTTCCAGGAGAATGCGAAGTGCAGCTGAATCCTCCTCCTCAATCTCGTGTGCGGAACAGCTAATAGGACCGCCGCCAAAAGACCCAGGAGATGTTAGTACTACCATGCCAAGGTCAACACTCTGCTGAGGAAGTGGGGGGTGGCCCTTTTGATGGCCGAGATCTTGTCCTCCGACGGAAATACCTTCTTGGAGCAGGTAGCCCATGATCCTGAACCGTAGGAAAGAACGATGGGGCTGCCAAATCGAGACGTGTAGGTACGCGTCCTTCAGGTCCAGGGAGCACCTCCAGTCTCCATTGCACAATGTCTTGCTATAAAAGCTGGCATAACCATCTTATTTTTGCAGGTGTAAGGAGAGGTTGAGGGTGGAAAGGTCAAGCACAACTCTCAGGCCCGCCTGGTTCTTATTCTGAATGGCAAAAATCCTGGAGTAAAAGCCCAAGCCTCGATGGGAGGCTGGGACTTCCCCCACTGCCTGGCTCTCTACGAGCAACCGGTTCTCCGCCAAAAGTGGAGGGAGGAGAGTCTGGGATAGGGAGGCGGTACCCCGTGGATACTATAGAGAGGATCCAGGGATCCGTGAAATTCTGGCACCAGAAATTTGCGTAGAGAGCAAGCCTGCCCCCCCCACTGGAGAAACGTGGACCCAAAGGGGCGTGTCATGCCTTCTTTCCCTCTGAGGCTGTCGCAGAGGAGGGGGGACTGGAAAAAGCCCTTACTCACTTCACCCCCCCCCACCCCTCCTTTTTGTTTGGGCTGGTTCCGAGATGGCGAGCGGTCTGGCTGCCTGGATCTCTGTTCCTGGAAGCTGCGGAACGCTCCATACGTATGCCCCCTGTCAGAGCGCTGCTGTGACTGGGTGTACGACTTGGGCGTGGTCTTCGTCAAGATGGATAAAGATTTGGCCATTTTTTTTAGCTGTTTTTCTTCTTGTCTAGCTCCTCGTCTGTGGTGGAGTTGAAGAGGGTCCCCCCGACCCCCTCGAACGGTAGATCTAATATGCGTTCTTGGACGTCAGGGTTGAATTCCGTCGCCCGGAGCCAGGCTGTCCTTCTCATGTCCGTGACGATACAGATGGCACGGCCAGAGGTGTCAATATGGGCCACAGTGGATTCCATGAGGTCCTGCGCCACCAGCTTGGCTTTAGCGAGCCCCACCTAAAAAACATGATTGGCTCTGCGTAGTGAGTTCCGGGAGGAAGTCTGCAATTTCCCGCCATAACCTTTGGTTAGCAGCCGCCAGCAGTCTGCGTTGGCCTGACGAAGATGCAAGGACGCGTTGGAATAGAGTTTCTTGCCGTATGCCTCCAAGATTTTCTCCTCCTTGCCTAGAAGCGCCGCAGAGGAGGAGGCGGAGGACGACTGAGGCTTGGAGTATAGTAATGCTGCAGCGATCACCGAGGAGTGTGGCTGAGGATGGGCCGAGAGCAAGAGTATATCTCCCTCTATCTGCCTGTACTTGGCATCCAGGCGTCGATTGACAGGCTGAGCCTAGTGGGGCTTGAGCCAACCCTTCTTGGCCAGGGAGACTACATCGGTTTGCAGTGGAATCCCCGTTTTGGCAGAGGGGCTTCGCTTGAGTACTTCCTCCAGAACCCCCTCTGCCTGCTGCTCAACCTCGGGTTGGGGTAGGCCCAGATACTCCGCCAGTCCTGCAAGACGTTTGTGGAAGGCCCTGGCTGAGGATGGTGTATCGGGATCCTCATCTGTATCCTGTGGTTCAGGAGGACCCTGCAGAGGTGGAAGAGTAGTTGGCGCCGGAGGCTGGGGTACAGGGACCGCGGCAGGAGGCTGAGGAGGCGGCAGAGGCCGTTATGGAGCCGCCTGAGGAATCGGCTGGGGAGGCAGAGGCGCTTGTGGTTCCGCTAGCATCGTAGGGAGGACTTCCCCCATCCACGGTGACTTCATGAGGCCGAGGAACCTCTCGTAGAACCCCTCTTCACTGGCCGCAGAGGTTGCAGGGGGTACTGACAGGGTAGACGGGAGCAGCTGGAGCCGCTGCATACCCTGCCCATATGGACGCAGTGTTAAGCTGCCCTGTTCATAAGAGGGATAGGCTGTAAGCCACATACATGGTTGAGGCCAGTCCCCCCTTGACACTCGTTCTTCGCTGAATTTCTGAAATGTCATTGGAGGGGTGCGTCTGGCACGGCGGCCATCTTGTCAAGCTGCCTGCCACGTGCCTGAGACGTGTTGCTCGGCTCGCTGGGCCCAGTCTCCTTCAAAACTCTTGCGTGTGGATCACAAGGCCTACCCTGCTCATCGGCCTAGGCCCGGTAGGTGTGACACCCTCGACCAGGGGGTCGGTAGAGCTGCGTTTAGGCACCCCCTCGGATGTATTGCTGGTACTAGGGCATAGCCCCTCGGCCAGATTGCCGGTACAAGGGCAGAGCCCCTCGGATGACAATCCGGTACGAGAAACTTCTGTTCCCTCAACACTACCACCGGGATGATCCAAGGATCCCTCGGCCCGAAGGTCGGTAGCTGCAGCAGCCTCGGAGCACGTGCTGGTATAAGGACCTTTCCGGTCCCTCCCGCACAGGAGAGTCCTTGGGAAGGAGTCTCCTTTGCGGGTTCAATGGAGACTAGGAGCCCTACCTTGGGCTTGGCTCGATGTTTAACAAAGTTCTTGAGGTCCTCTGGAGGCGACTTCTGGAAGAGCTCCCTCCTCCTAGCTAGTCTGTTCTTCAGCGCTTTCGAGGACAGCGAACCACACGCTGTACAGGCTTGCCAACCGTGGTCTGGGACAAGGCAACTTAGCCAGAGGGCGTGGGGGTCTGAAGTTGGGAAGAGCCCGCCGCAGGATGGACACCTGCTGAAACCTGTGTACGTCAACATGCGCCGGGTAGGAGGGTAAAGCCTGAGGACCGAGTACCGGAACGATAAAAAGACAAAAAAAAGACAGAAGTATCCGCGCGTGGAGTTACATGGCCAAATGCAAACCCAGGAGCGCTGGCTGGTGAATTCGGCCCGTTCCCGTCGACACGGAAAAGGGGACTGAGGTGTTGCGCCAGAGGGCGAAGTCATGGCAGCGCATGTTCCCTGGGCCGCACCCTTGTGCACCTCTAAATTTAAAGGGGAAGAAGGTTTTTTCTGGTGAAAAAGGTATCTCCCGTCCCTTGGAAGGGATGCCCATGCAGTATGGAGGAAAGGGGACGGGACGCAAGAGTAAAATCCTTATACCTTACACCGTACCTCGCAACAGCCGCAGAACCTCAATACTTTTTCTTTTATTAGTATTGGTTTAGCAAACTAAACCTTACACTATATGGACATTATTTACATTACATTTGAAACAATGCAATAAATCAAAAGACGTTTTACATTTCATGCGAGGGGGATGATCCCCCATTATCCAATAGAAAAGAAAAATTACAAATATAGTAAAATAAACAATGCCAATCCTCAAAATAATTAATTTTTTTCCATATTAAATTAATCGTTCCTTTCTAGAAGACGAAATAGTTCCTTCAAATAAGCAAGCAATGCAAGTGTAATAGAACCTCGATACTTCACCGACACCTCCAGACAGGCAAAGAATCCCCCCTGAACAACCAAAAAAAGAAAAAGAAGAGGGGAGGACCCAAAAAGAGAATGGGATGATACCAACCCCCTTAATCCCTATATCACAAGAACAGAAGGGCACTATCGAAATCCACATCAAACCACAATGATGAAGGCAGCCTCCACGGTACCTCAACCAACCGGCAATAAACACAGAAGCACCCCAATTGAACACCCACAAATCAAAACAGAACAACAAATAAACAAAACCACACCAAAAATATCCATTGCATTCTAATAAACGCAAGGTCAATGTCCAAACATGCCACCAAAATATACGACCTATATGACTGAAGTATCGCCATCCTCTTCGTAACTGAAACATGGGTAGATGACAACCACAAGCAGGCCTCCAGACAAGGTGGGTATCGGGCCTTTTTACACCTGAAAATCTTGTAAGTACGACAGCTTTATTATTTTCCTGTGTACATTTACACAGAAGTTTAGAGCAGAGGGCAGTGCAAAGGTCTGGTTACTTGACAGAAACCAGAAGGTTTCTTTTGATTTTTACCTACATGGATGTAATTGCAACTCCTCTGAAGCCTTTTAAAAAAAAAAAACTGCACACTGTGATAAAAAGGAATGGAATATTTCTATTCAGCTTCTGCTGTGTTGCACAAACAAAAGCACCGTGCATATTTATTTTCCTAGCATTTTAGGATTATAAAATTAAGAAAACCAAGTTGCAATGCCAAATTAATATTTTGTACAAATTATGCTTTTTTTCCCCCCAGTGACAGCAAACCAGTATTGCACTATAGTATTTTTCAGAGTTCCTGTGCTGTGTGCTTAATCATGCGGGGGCAAATAATTTGTACACTTATAATAATTGAATTTACACCAATTATAAAAACAGTGTGCAGAATGATGGCTGCACGGTCTAGTTTACATCTATTCAACCTTGCAGTCAATGGGGTACATTACTATAAATGGTCAGTGGCAGCAGAGTCTTTGTTCAACGGTGAGTGATTGTCATTACACAAATCACTGGTGTTCTAGCCTCTCAATTCTTCAAGACTACAATCAAAACCAGTGCAAGCATGTTCAAAAACAAAAGTTACATTTGCAATTGAAATAGAAACTCAACAAAAGCTTTCCCTGTGATAACCCAGATGGATTTTTAACTTATGTAGCGCTTCATACATGGTTCGTCCAACATATAGGCACGGATTATTATACCTCAGTCGATACTCAGTTGACCGACCTCTGAAGGATGTTGGCCAATAAGATAGCTCAGCCGGTTGAGCACTGGTTGCTGCGATCTGTGCGTGATCTGTAGGTTGCCGGTTAGAATCCCGGCAAGGTCGACTCAGCCTTTCATCATTTCAAGGTCGATAAAGTAGTACCGACTTCGGTTTGGTGGTAATTGTGATAAATATGTTCTATCTACAGTGCTTTGCAAAAAGCGCAATATAAATATCTATTTGACCATGAGATTAGATATAGAATTTAGCATAGAGTCCTTGCCTCTCTGCACTGTTGTATCATAACATTGGCATAACATTGGGGAGTAATAGCTCCAGGAAATGAGGACTGTCATTAAACAGCAAAAGACAATTCTGCTATCGAACCTCAAAACACAAAATACAATTCCTGCTTGCTTTACTATGTAATTGGCTAGGTTTTTGTATTTTCAACCTTTAGATATATATAGGAGAGATAGAATGGCCAGACCTTAGAGATATAATGAAAGGTGTATTCTGTCACAAAACAGAAAGTTTCTGCTTGGTATTTATTTCCATACAGTTTTTGCACACGACGGCTGGATGTCACATTTTACTCTCTTGCAAAGAAGAAAAGTCATTTTTACTCTCTTAAAATCACATTTACTCCCAAAGTTTAAAAATAGGGAGTACAATACTCCCACCTCAAAATCTTCTCTGGAGCACGGACTACAAGATCACTCAACAACTGCCTGCCAACTTCAAGTGCTTCCAAGTAAACAGGAAAACCAAAAAAGGCGGTGGACTGGAATCATCCACAAGGAAAGCCTGGAAATAAAACTGGAAGACCCATTAAACATTGATAAATGTGAATATCTAATCCTCCGCCTATCAACAAACACCAGAACAAACTGAAATTCATACCAATATACAGACCACCAACTTACGATGCAACCTTCGTAGACGCCTTCACGGAAGCAATCACCAACCTAGCCATCCAACACAATCACCTGATTATCCTCAGACTTCAACATCAGGTTCGATGAAGAAACCACAACCACACACAAATCTCTAACCAGCCACCTAGCAACAATGAAAGTACATCAACTAGTCAAAGGAGCAACCCACACATAAGGACATACACTAGATACAATCTTTGCCAACAAAAAACTCCTTAACAGAGCGCCACCAATTCAGATCCTCTGGAGCGACCACCTCATCATTCCCTTTGTAATCACACTGGCCACTCCAATAACCAAGCAACGGGACAAGCCACTGATGATCATGAAAAGAAACTGGAGAACCTTCAAAAACTCCAATTTAGCTGAACTACTGGAAACCAGCAAACCACAAGCAACAACTATGGACGAAGATCTACTTCACAACTGGATCACAACAACAATTGATGAGATCACCAAAGAAAAACCTTTTACCCCATCACAAAAAGGAAATACTAGGACAACAGAATCGTCACAGCAACAAACACCCAAAAAGAACTCTTAAATCATAAACGAAATAAAAAACCCGCCTGGCTGCAACAACACTCCAATACCATCTAATAAACTATGAAATTACCTCACAAACCATTTAAAAAATAATTAAATCAAGACCATCCAAAACAGACCATGCGACCACAATATGGAACCCACTCGCGCCTACGAGGAACGCACAAACTAACTTGATGGCTTCCCCCAATTATCAGTGGAGACATCTTCCAAGCTGGCAAATCAACGCAACAAAACAGGTTCCCCCGCGGATCCCTGCCCACCTGTCATATACAAATGAATCCTCTCACAAGGAACACCCATAGAATACACCCATAGAATACTACAGGAACGTCTTCAACATTTCAATCTCAACAGGGAAAATGTCACAATACTTCAAATCAGCATACATCAGGCAGCTCCTCAAGGATACCGCAGGAATCGTAGAGGACCTCTCCAATTACAGACCCATCTCCAACATCCCGTACCCAGCTAAACTGCGAAAAACACAGAACAACCCAAGAATTCATAGAAGAGCACCGCCTATTGGACCAGGCACAAGTAGGCTTTAGATCAATGAGAAGAACGGAAACCGCACTTCTCTCAATATGGGATGATCTAAAGGCAAACGCAGACTCCGACAATAGTACCGCCTTGATACTGCTTGACCTCTCAGCAGCATTCGACACAGTTAACCACGACATCCTCATCATGAGACTGGAAGAAATTGGAATCACTGACCACGCCTTACTATGGATCAAATCCTTCCTAACAAACAGAATAGAAACCATATGGATCAAACCTTTCAAATCCAACCCAAGAGAATCCTCATGCGGAGTACCACAAGAATCATCCTTCTCCCCGCTATTATTCAACATCTACCTGTCTCAACTAATCAAGATTATTAAAAGACACGGCCTCACCTGTTAGAACTACGCTGACGACACAAAAATAGTCTACAAAATACAAGACACACGAGAAGAAAACACTAGAGAACTGCCTTTGTGAAATATACAACTGGATGAACTCGAAATACCTCAAACTCAACCTAGGCAAAACAGAAACCATGATCATCCCAAAAAAAAAAACAGGAGACAACCACTACATCCCCTGGCCAACAGAACTGGTTACAACCCCAGCTCCATCGCCGATTGCAAAAAACCTGGGTGTCTTGATGGACAACTAACTTACTCTAGAGCCACAAGTTAACGCTCTAATCAAGAAATGCTTCTTTCTCCTGCAAGCAGTAAAAAAGGATTCTACCATTGGGGTCATTTGCCAAAAAAAAAAAACTCACCGCCATCGCTCTCGTCATACCTAGAGTAGACTATAGCGTATATCAAGGCATGCCAGAACGACTTCTTAAAAAACTCCAACGCATACAAAATGCAGCGGCCAGACTGCTCTTCAAATTAACCCAAAGAGAACAAATCACACCAAGGCTGAAAACGCTACACTGGCTACAAACAAAACAGCGAATCAAGCTCAAATCAATGTGCATAACGCAAAGAGCAATCCATGACCAAGGCACAGAGTTCCTAAGAGAAAAAAACAAACGAACATCACCCAAAAAGGTCACTTAGATCCAGCAGCGACATCCGTTTGGAAGCAAAAGCATACAACAAAAGACATTTTGGAGGATCCTCTTTCTCTCACCTCCCCCCAAAAACCTGGAACGAGCTACCAAAGAACATACGCAAGACAAGAGATCACCACCTATTCAGAAAACTCCTAAAATCTTGGCTCTTCAACCAATAACTAGTAAGAATTCCTATGGGGGCATATACACAGCTGAAACAATGCTGAGAGAGGAAACCGATCCTCCCTATCCCTTAAGCTATCGCCAATCAACAGTTAGGGAATATTAATCTACGGCATATCAACTTACCTATTGAAAGATAGAGGAGCTAGAACCATACCAAAGAACGATCACGGAGGGATCGGGATGGAAGGGTAAGGAGTCTGGCAGAGTCTGAGGAGTGTAAGGAGTGGAGTCTGCTTTCCTGGATACCTTGCCTCAACTCTTCTATGCTTATCAAACTTGGCGTGTTTTGCTAATAAAAACGGTTTCCCCCCGCGGAGCGGGCGCGGAGTCTGGCAGAGTCTGAGGAGTCCGAGGAATTCCGTGGAAGGACTTGAGTACTGTACGGTTGTGACCTCTTCCTCCTCCTCTGACTTGCCTGGATTGAATTCACACAGGGATTACAGCCCTTTGCCCCTCTTTCCTCCTACCTGAAATGTTCATTTTCATCCTCCTTTTTCCTTTACTTCCTTTCCTTTTATCTGTTTCCGCCCCCCCATTCCCCTTTTTTCATCCCTTCCTTTTGCTCTCCACCCCCTCTTCCCCACCTCCTTTTTTTCCCCCTCTCCCCTCCTTTCTTCCCCCCTCTTCCCTCCTCTGCTGCCCCGAGTACCTGTGTGCTTTGTGCCAGGTGGCCGGCTCTCCCTTCCGGCTCGCCTTCTGCACCCCGGGCGTGATTCGTGGAGGAATGAGAGACGCTTCCAAACTGGCGTTTTCGAAAGCACGTGCGCAGTGGAAACTTGAAGCCGCCTCTTTGGGGTCCCAGAGAACTTTATCAGAGTGCGTTTCTGAATGCACCGTTTCGGAGTCCGCCACACTGCAGCTGATTCAAGCAAGTGATTTTATGGCGTGCGCGCCTCTAGAGGATGCCATTGTTTTGACTGATACGGTGGCTGCAGTTGACAACAATTTGTGCGAGCCTCCCCGAGCAAATGGGTTTGTCGATGTGGATTGCACGCCCATTCAGACGTCGGCTGATGGTATTTATTCAGCACTGCTTGCAGGTTTTGTTGGAAGTGAGTCGGTGACTCTTCCAAACTCGCCTGTACTCGAGTTCCGTGACGCTGCTCCCCTGCGTGATCATGTTTGGGATGCGTTAAATAGACGCGCTGACATTTGCGGTGTGCACGGTTCTCCTAACAATGCGAGCGGTGTGGAGGAAAGGGGTGTTTCACTCATGGTGAGTGATTCAGACGTATGTATGAGTATGAACAGTGGTTTTAATTCAGGATCCCCACGCACTTGTTTTTTTAGCACAGTGGAAAATCTTGCACCGTTGCCACAGAGCTGCACAGGAGGTGTGACGGGTCAGGAGGATGTGGACAATGTTTTCCCCCCTCGCATGACCAGCTGGAAATAAGGGTGCTCAAATCACCAAGTGTTGCTCATACACAGCTGCCATTAGTTGTTACAGACTGCAAAGTGCCTTGCATTGAAAACAGAAGACACTCACTGGATGTGGTAAATAAAGTTCCGTTTGATCTCACACGGTTAAGCAAAGAAAGGACTGCATCTAATTTTAATAAAATCACTGCTGATGTGTTAGAGTCACCCATTGAATTGCCTGCAACCCTAAATCTGACTGTGGAAAAGTGCCAACAAGTGAAAATCACTGACGCAATGCCTTTCCTTAAACGAAGGAGAGTTGATTCGAGCATTTCTCCCAATATCAGATGCTCACAGAAAAAAAAAGTAAAAATGGTGAACTCAGATTCGACGGACTCAGCAAATTCTTTTAGTGAAGAAATGACGCATGATAGAAATGCACCTGCCGTTATGTCATGATAGTTATCTTCTGACTCATCCATTGTGGAACGCCCTTTTCCAAAGATCAGACGCCCGGCTTACCATCAGAGACGTTGCATCCACTATGAGACTGTGCAGGATGACTCTACAAGAAAAGCGCAACACTCAAAAGACTTGCAAGCCACCATAATTTCGTCCATGTCAATCTCAATGGCACCTGTCATTAAGATGTCTGAACAGCTTAATGAGAATATTAAAGACCTTTCTAGTGCGGTCTCTTTTATGAACACTAAATTCATGTCTTTTGAAAACACATGTAGCACCCAGAAGGAGGCCCTCCATCGGAGACCAAGAAGACTGACTGGGCCTTGGACACAATGGCAGAGTTTACTAAAAATGCTAACTTGGACAAAAAAGTGTTAGCTTAAGTAGCTAAAGAAGCACTGAATATCTTTCAACAAAAAAAAAAAAGAAATAAATAAAAAAAGAGGAAAATCTTTAGTGTGCTAAATGCATAGGTGTTGATTGTCTTTCTTCTTCACTGCAGACCCGAGCCAATTCTGCTAAGACGACCTTGCCAGCAGTCACACCAAACAAAGATTTGGAGGAGTCAGGGAAGTTTCCCTTGAAACAGGTCGTAAATAAAGACATTACTAAGCCTGTTTGCTCGCCAACAGACGAAGTGATTTTGATCCAAGATAAGTCACTGTCAACTGAACCCACGGTACAACTAGCTGACAGTGTGCTAATGGTTGCTGAAAAAGAAGTGAGAGCCTCTGTGTCATCGAAAAGTTCACATACCGCTGACTAAGAATCTGCAACCTTCGCAATTCAGCACAATCCTAAAAGTGAGCCAAGCTGCAGGGAATTTGGCCTTGCAAGATCCTCAAATGGCCTCAACAACCGACTCCTGCCTAAATCCTCAGAGCGCTAATACATCTAATTCACCCGCTATGATTGATGGCAATGATCAGATACCTGATCTATACGATATATTCAAAAAACCAACAAATACTCAGGACCAGCAATTGACAAAACCTCAAGTGCTGAGTGTGAGTCTGAAAAAAATCTAAAAATCAACCTTTAAAGAGAAGAAAACATGGAATTGACTCACACAAATTGTTAGTTAACATTAAAACCGTAAATGTGACACTAAATAAAACAGTTGTAAACGGAAAAAGTGAGAAATTGAAAACGGCTGTAAAGGTTGGCCCTTCAGTGTCTGTCGAAGCTCCAACTGCCATCCAAAGTGCCAGCGACACTTCTGTGGACCTGTTGAATATGTCAACTTATGAGGATGTTGATATTGTTGATCCAACTGAAGAATCATCGATACAAACTACTGTACCTGAACAAACTAAGAATTAAGGGAGTAAGTGCTGATAATGGGCTATCTCCTGACAACTTAGGCGCAAATCCTGTGGAATTGCAACAATCCAAGCCCAAGAACACCGACGATAAAATTGAAGCAGCAACCGCGAATCAACCTGAGAAGGCCATTCCAAGAGATATACTGGGCCTACCTCCATTTAATATACCAAGAAGAGCATGTCAAGTTATACATCATCCATCCACAGCACAAGATGAACGTCCCCAACTAATCTCAACGTTCATGACGCTTGATGAGAAAAGAAAGAAGTTGTCTACCTCTTCGTTGAAGTATAAAGCCACTGGTGTTATAAACGAATACCTGAAGGATTCCAACATCAGAAAGGCACAAGGGAGTGAAGGCTCATGGTGGAATGCTCTACAAGATATACGTAAACCAGTTGACACTACACAAACATCTACGTACAGCCAACCCAATTCAACTGAACCTAAAAGAATCACGTCCCAGTCAACTGTAGGAACAAAGGCTAATCTGGCTGCTCAAAAATCACAATTGCACGAAGTAGTTTTAGAACGCATTGAATCCTCAGATGATCTAATCTTGAACCGCCACATTGTACTGTGGCTATGTCATCTTGTGCCCACACTTAGGGCGATTGAATCAGAGGATTTGAAAGTGGTGGAATTTTTCAATGAAAACAAAAACGATGCTGTGATTCTATACGTCCAATCCAAATTGATTGTGGAAACCCTGTTGGAGGCTGGCCCAGTGTTGATGTCACTGGGATTTGACATCGCTAAAGTGGCAGACCGTTCTGTGTTTGGAGCCACACGGAACGCATGTGAAGCTGAAAGGGCAAAAAGTGCAGCAGTTAAAGAGCCAATTAATGCACACATTTCGTCGGAAGATTTGAGCTCCGACAGTAAAAATTCAGTCTCATCTGCAAACTTACAGTTGGAAGATCTAATAAGGATAACAATACAAGGGGCTCAAAGATCAAGTGCTGAACGTGAGGGAACAGAGCTGGTCGACAACTCAGAAATGCAAGCTAACGACTGGACCTGGGTAGCCGGAGCACTAAACTCAAATCAGGATAAGTAATGCCAGACCTATTGTGGGGTGAAGAATTGCACAATGGGCTCCTGGAACACAAGAGGCTTTGTGCACCTTTTCTCAGCTGCTTAGATAGAAGATCTGGACATAATATGCTTGCAAGAAACGTGGTTATCCGAAGTTCCTTGTATTGAAGGCTTTGAGATTGCTATCACTCCAGCCATAAAACAGGCAAAGGGCAGACCCATGGCGGGCCTGCTATTGGCAGTGAAGAAAGCTTCCGGATTTAGGATTGAGAGATCGGTGAATATTTCTCCATATATTCAGGTTTCTGTGGTCAGCTCAACTTTCTTAGACAAGCTTCAGGTTCCTTTTCTTTATATCATAAATCTATACTGGAACCATCTGGCAACAGGTGGCACGACATTTATTGATCAAGTCTCAGCAACGATTGATGACTTGATTGACAAAGTAAATCCGGATGAGCTAATCATATGTGGCGATCTGAACATTGACTGTATACGATTGCAAAATCGTGCCATTGATAATAGGAAATTAACCATTCGACAAGTCCAGCTAGCAAATCAATGGTGTCTTGAGATGGACTTGTGTGGCTTAACGATGCTGAATGGTAACACAACTGGTGACATCCCACCCCAAGCGACCTGGTGCAGAACTGGTCAAAGTTCAATATTGGACTACATATTTGTATCAGAATCGATCCACACAAAGACCATCCATCTTGAAGTCATCAAAATGTCTCACAGTGACCATGATATGGTGAAGATAAAACTCAACTACCAGACCCAACGTGTTCAAGAGTCTTGGCCACACGCCGTCAGAACTGACGCGTCTAGGCTTCGTCTACATCTTCAAGATGAGGAAGTAAACACAATCACCTCAGAGTTTAAATCGACTCAGAGTTGTCGAATATGAACACCTGTTGTCCCAATTCAAAGAACAGAAAAACATTTGTAAATGCGTGGACTTCAAGCCAAAGCATAAATTTGATCTTGAAATATTACAACGGAAAAGACTGATGCGACATGATCTAAGAAAAGCTCAAAAAACGCTGAGTGAGAATACTCTTGAATGTAAAAGACTAATTAGACAAACTTACAAGAATTGGATAAAGTCGCACAAGATCATTATGCTCCAAAATGACTCGGAACTTATGTTATTGAAAATGGCTAATAAAAACACTGCCGATTTTTGGAGGCTGATAAATAACAGCTTAGCCACACAAGATGCACAACAGTCAAATTCAGTTGCAGAGAATGAATGGGCGTCGCTCTATAATAACCTCCTTTGTAGGGATGAAGCAATCGAGGCATGGAAAGCGCCCACATTGTCTCACTGGGGCATAGTGTTCGAAAGAGATGACATTCTTCAAGTGATCAAAGGCGCTAATGCTTCTCGAGCACCGGCCCGGGCGGCCTCACAAATTACACCATTAAGCGACATCCTGAACAATGGGCCGACTTCTGTGTTACATTATTTGACAGAATATCCAAGTCTTGTACCACTCCGAAATCATGGAAGAGCACCGTGATCGTTCCAATTTTCAAAAGAGGAGACAGATATAACCCTAAAAACTATAGACCGAGTGCCTTGTTTGACGTGCTGGGGAAAATCTACGCAACCCTTCTGCAACAAAAATGATTTCACTGGGCCAAAGAATCGAATCACGTGGACCCTAGACAAACAGGTTTTGTAAAGGGGTAGGCTGTGGTGTGAACCTGTTACTACTCAAGCTATTGAAAGTGGAAGCTCACAGATCCAACACTAAAGTTTACTTAGCCCTAATTGATCTTTCACATGCTTTCGACAGCATAAATAGAGAACTGCTGTGGAAAAAACTGCATGCATGGAATTGTCCGCCCTGCCTGCTAGCTGCCATTCGGGAGTTACACTCAAATACCACTATTAAGATCAGACTTGACAGAAAAGGCACGTTATCTGCTCCAATTAACACCTTTAAAGGTGTCAAACAGGGATGCCCTTTGGCCGCGATAATTTTACAACGTGTTTATATGGGACATTATTGACATCTTTAGTGGTGCAAATGTGTTTCTGGCAAAAATACATAACACATATATTAACTATTTGGCATACGCAGATGACCTTATCTTAATTGACCTCACACCTATAGGCCTCCAACGGAAGCTCACGATTCTTGAAACCTATTTAACAACAAATAGGCTGATTATAAACAAACAGAAATGTGAAATATTAATTCTTGAAAAACTGACAAGTACCAGAATGAATAGGAATAAATTCAATTGGTATCTTGTCAATGAACAAGTCAGGATTGTGAAAAATACCATCTATTTGGGCATGAAATTCAGTGCCAGTCGAAATGATGCACCATGGGCCGAGGTCGCGAAAAGTAAATGTTGTCAGATGGCATGCCAAGCTAGTCTGATAAACAAAAAATGTGGCAAATTTTCATTGAAGCCAACTATCACCTTTTTCCAACAAAAAGCTATCCCAGCTCCTATTTACGGCGGAGAAAACACTTTTGGATGTTCAGGCTTACTATGGAACTCCCTTGAAAATATCTTCTGGACAAAAGTGCTGCATTTGCCGAAGAGTTCTTCAACCGCCTGCATAAGATATGATCTGGGTTATATTTCTATGCAGGCCAGACTATCATGGAATCTGTTGAGCCTGTATAGAAGAACGATGTTATTGGTCTCAGCGCCCCAAATTCGTATTCTACATAAACCGCATCTGGACAAAACGTATACGATTCTTTCAAAATGGAATGCACTCTGTCTTGATGTCTTGAAGCAGTACGACATTGCTTTACAAATTCTTACTGATAATCCAGAGCAGGCCAAGAAGAAACTATGGCGAGCGGATTGGATTAACACCTGTGATTTATGGATGAAAGCAAAATTGATGAGATGTACCTGGAGAAGCAAGAACCTATGGCAAGCTGCAAACTTATTTGACTTGTTTTCCGGATCAGCATTCGAGAGCTCTCTACATGCACTTCAGGCTCAACATAATGCCAACTAAGGAACGCTTATGCACTTGGTCGCAATTTGCTGAGATGCCCCTAATATGCAGATTCTGTGGTGCCTCGAAAGAGACGCTGAAACACTTGACAATGCTCTGCCCCGCGTTCCTCCAACTCAGAAAAACCACCTTTGAGCCCATCATCAGTAAACAACAAACTCTAACTTTAGAAGAATGGTGGAAAGCTCTGTTTGATCGTTCACACAGACCGCTGATGTGTGCATTGGTGATGTTCCTCCGAGTCTTAAAAGATTGTTTAGATGCGGACAAAAATAATTATGAGCATCTGATGATTTGATATTGAAGGGATAGGGACCTTATGTGATTTGTGACTGTGATGTATCATTTTTAAAGGTTTAATTAAACCAATAAAAAAAATGTAAAAAATATAAAAAAAACACCACCGCTGGGAACTTGCCACGCCATCACTCCTAGCAATTAGACTGACAGTAAAGAAAAAGAGAAAGAATATGCCTACCCATAGGACAACAGGATACATAGAACACAAAGCTAAAATTTCTGCATACTTAACTCACACACAAATCCACACAACCACCTTCTCGCTCAGCAAACCGCACGCCCTTCACCACACTGCAACAAACTAACACAAATTGCACCAACAGCCCACGAGGACTCGCATCGATCTGATAGTCACACCGAAGCTCAGTGCACAGTGAAAACCGAACTGAAGCTGCCAACAGCACACCACCTTTCGCACTTTCCTATTCCCTTCTTCACCTGACTAACCCATCCCGCCTTCTTGTTTGCAGATCCGCCCGAGCGCCTGGGGACCAACTCCATTGGTGACGGTGCACGGTACAAATACCTTTAACATGAACATATCATATGATAAGTCAATTATAAACGCACCTATAGACACGTGCTTCTAGGCGTGACAAGACGAGGGGGGACATAAGGAGGACAAAACCACCATCTTACTAGGCCCTGTGTGATTCAGATCGTGCATGTGCGGGGAGGAGAAGTGCTGGTGAGGGAAGGGGGTGGGTATGAAGAAGTGTAGGCAATTCAATATGTTTTGCCAGAGGGTGGCTCCTAAATGCAGAGACAAGGGACTGCAGGGTTGAGATACAGAACTGTAAGTGCTGGGGGAGCCCGGAGGCAGTGCAAGGGCAACTGGTCATGCAGGAGCTTCAGTAGGTGGCCACATGACCATAGTACGGAGCAGTCAGGGACATCAGCAAGGGAGAGAGAGCTAAATGGAAGGTCTTGAGTTGCTTCCGGAACCGGAGGTGGTTCTGCTCAAGTTTGAGAGAGACGGGGAGGCTGTTCTAGAGGGAGGCCCCAGCCGAGGAGATCGATCTGCCCCCAACTCTCTGCTTGGAGAAGCATCTGACCTTCAAAGAGTTGGAGATAACACTGTGCAAATAACTGGTAAGAGACACCTCCGTCCACAGCGGTTAAATCACCCTCTGGATGTATATTAACTACGCTGCATTAAGGCATGGTATTGTAATGGTCATTTAATGTTGCATTGTTTGTTTCTAAAGGTTTCTGGGGTTCCCTTCCTTTCCCTCCCCCGATACTTCAGATGGAGGAACACTTCATTTTATACCGTCAATCACCATTTAAAGCACGCCCTCATGCACTGTGAAAGGGCAAGGTTGTGTGTCCTTAAGCATCTCTTAATCTTACAGTTTAGTGAGTGACGCACTAAGGGTGTTTTGGCCCTGTCTGGCAAGTACCTCTGTCAGCACTTTGAGTCACCTGCACTTCTCCTCACAAAGCCCCCCCACACCCCCCCGCCCGGCTTAGCACTTCTCTCCCACCTTCCCAGCACTTGCACAATCTGAATGACACAGGGCCTGGTAACATTGTTTGTCCTCCTGTTTCCCACTCCTTTTCTTGTCGTGCCTAGAAACACTTGTGTACAGGGGTGTTATAAATGACTTATATCATAACTATCACATCTACCCAAGTATAGTTTACACAAACCAGGCAACACTGAGGTGATGCTCACACTATTGCGGAGAGTGCAATGTTAACGCTGAACATAGTGCTTGGACGATTTCAAATTGACAACAAGCAAATATAAGGTTCCATACATTCAAAGAAAGTAAAGGATAATAACAATGGTGGCTATTGCCAGTACACAAAATACAAACGTCGGGCCCTAGGTATACATGTTAAATGTAGAGCAGATCATAAACGTGTTCTTGTTGCTTTGCAGTTATCTGCCAAAACAGTCACAGCCTTCCGTCTTAACTGCCGATGACAAAATCAAACTCTAAAATGGGACTGCCAATAAGTGTGTGTTGTTACCATCATAATAGTGCCCTGAAAGACAGGTTTAAATAGCAGCTCACTTATTGTGGATGAGTTGAGGAAAAACAAGACAAGGCTGGCCCATGGTTTGGCAATGATTGGGACCTCCTGGCCTTCTGATGCATGGATTTAAAGAAATATTTTAGAAATGTGTTTCGTGCTTTTACAAAGCGCAGACATACTTGTTTTCTAAAAGCAACAGGGCAGGACAGAATGAAAAACTGTTCGCAGTAACACATGATTCAGCGATTGTGTACATAAGACTTGCAAGGGGAGCTCTGAAGTTTTGTGAAGGAAGCGAGTAAGCCATGGGCTGAGGAGCTGGGGAGAAGGGATCAGTACAAGTTTGGCAAATATATCATGCCCCATGTTCGTTCTTCGACAATGCACCGCCGTTACATTTTAACAGAGCCACTAAAAAGTTAGCCAATTTGAGGAAGTTGATTAATGTAAAATTGTGAATTTGTGGCAAACTCATTTCAAATGATGTCTACATGTACATTCCCAACTGAATGTTAGTAATTCAGTCGCTGCTGTGTATATCGTGAGACGTTTTCCCAAAACATTTACAAAAAGTAGCCAAACTCCACACCGGGAATAGCTGAATGCCCCTTTTATTTATTGGTTCATAATACAATTAACTTTAGTGAATTAGCAAGGGAGCTGTGTGTATATGTGTATGCACGCAAAATAGTCAACGCATTACCTTCACTCCATGGCCCACATCGTCCAGCACTGTATAGTCTATAGGTTTTCGAATGTATCGGACTGGTCGCTCCATGTTTGCTGGTGCTATGATTTTATGAGTTCTTGCCGTGTTCTTATTGGTCGTTAAAATTCCTATCTCCCTTCTGGCCACTTTTTCTTTGTGAATGTCCACTGTCTGCAAAAAAGACAAAAATGCCATTTTCAGAAACGTCTAACCGTACTGTAACAAGAAAATATAAAGAGACATGCATGTATGCAACGATTAAAAAAAAATGAAGACCACTCATTTGCCCATCTTTTTCAAGGTAAGGAAATTATAAAGAGTATCATCGGGCTAGTGTTTTGCCTTTACGGAACGCAAATACATTGTTGGTGTCTGTTCAATGCCTAATGAGTAAAACAGTTCTCTTACGCAGCAAGCTGGGGCGTAATGCTCACATTGTTTCCCCCTTTTCGTATCCAGTACTGGACGATCTATGTTAATGACTAATGATAACATTCCATAAGTAACATATGCAAGAGATCTCCAACTCTCAATCACGTTCATTTGATTCCATTGCTTCCGATGCAGTTTTTCTTGTTCTGTATATAAATTATAAATAAAATAAAAAATGATTCCATTGCTTGAAGCCCATCAAGCACTTTGTTGCAGGCTTTGAACAAGGCTGAAGCATCCGACTAGCAGGGGGGAAATTTACTCCACGCCTAGAAAGTAGCTATGTGCACTTCTTGCTCACTTTCACATCCTGGCAATAAAGGCTGCACATGAGGTAATTATGTGGTAGATAAAAGGTTAGCAGACGTGTACATTAACCAGATGGGATGATACAAGCTGAAGAGGGGTTGAGGGGCGCAAGCGAGGGTCGGGTCATTGGCATGTGCTTTGTGATCGATACGAAGTGATGCCCAGAAGGCAAATCAGGGTGTGGGTAGCAAAGCTGTGCACATTCTCAAAGGTGTGCAAACAGTGAGGCAGTCTGACACAAAGGCTGTTCAACAGTGTTAATTGATCCCCTGATCCCCCTGAATTAACATGACAGTCAGAATTGGTTGAGCAAAACAAATGGCTAGGGTGGATCTGGATGCTGGTCAGATAGCATATCTAGCAATGTGTTGGGGTTTGCAATGGGGGTTTGCCAGTTTGCAAAGTGGAGATGGGCTTTTTTAGTTGACAGAAATTCAAGTGACCCATGAATTGGAAGGCGGTTGCTAGGGATAAAGACATGGAGGGTGTTAGAAAAGATGGTTTTTGGTGCTTTCCTCCCATGGACTTTTTATGGCACACCCTTTCATTTTGCTTGGTTTTGACTTCTGATCTGACCTTTTGGATTGAAGTAAAGCCTTCCTCTTTACTTTCATTGCCTTCTTGCTCATGGGAGACTGAGGAGTCCCATAAGACTATCAGTACTGAGAGACGAGGGGCCCAATTCACAGAAGCGTTTTAGAATAGCACAATCCCATAGGAAAACTGTCTGAATCAGGCCCTAGGTCTCTTAGTGAATTTTGCATGTTATTTATTACACTTGCACAGATCAGCCTAGAGTGAAGCGTTCTGTAGTGGCTTTTTGGTTATATTTACAAGGTGCCTAGGATGAGCTGGTGCCAGCAGATATTTTTCTACCGCATGTTATACTCTTTACTTTTGCACGTTGGCTGTATATGCAAATTGAAACTAAAGGTGGGTAGTGTCCTAAAATGGCTGTGCAACAAGTTGTTTCGCTTGTCAATGGCTAGATTGCTCTTTGGCCTTCTTCCTGCCCTCTGCGGTCCGCAATTGTCATATGTAAGAAGCCCTTTCCAGGGGAACGCTGCTGCTTTATCAGGCAAAGAGGCGGTTTGTGGTTGAGCCTAGATGTGGGGGCTGAGACTGTGGTCTCAGACCACATCTTGGTGTCTTACTGTCTATTGCTGGGCAGATGGTGTGGCAAATGGCTATCCATAATTTGATAGTCACTGCCAGTAAGGATAGTGCAGATCCTTACCATTGGTGGAGCTGGACGAGCTTCCAGTCCCATTCTTGGATAAAAGGAGGACACCTGCAGACATTCTTCATATCATTGGAGCAAAGTCCTCTACAAAGAAGAGCAGCCCTCTAGCCACCTGAAGACCACCACTGCAGCTAACCAGCACTACCTCCAGTGACGCCCTGTGCTTCTGCCTGATCTCAAGACCCTTGTTGGTGCTGCGACCCATGGACCGGTAGGAACAACCAGTCTCGGCCCCTACTTCAGAATGTGTGCATTCAGACATGTCCTTGTACCAGCAAGTGGACTGACCAGCTCTCTCCTTGGCTACCTTGCTGCAGCAGTCACTGTTCTCAGTGCACCCTATGACCTTAGAGGAGTTTCAACCTTTACTGCAACCTGCTCCTGCATTTTCAGCCTTCTTTCATCAATGCAAGCCATGCAGCACCTGCTCCTTTGCTCGTCCCTGGAGAATAAACTGCCGCCACCCGACTGGCGACTCCTGTTGAAGTTTTCTTTACATCCTAGAGATGTGCCGATGTCGCATACCGGCCAGAGGGCTTAATCGGTTATTCATTTGGTTGTTTAGCTGTAAGGTGTCAGTGACCAATTCCGATGCACCACGACAGTCAAACTAAATCCAAATTCCAAAGTGACCTCTGCAACTGAGACTCCTGGGCCTCCCTCAACGGGGCCAAGGCCAGAAGACTTTGTCCCCAACAGATTTCGGAACCTCAGTAGTGGGCACTGTAAAAATCGGAGTCATGGGGTTAGTTGATATTTCCGTTCCTTTACCCCACCTTTCTCCACAGGGTTACATGAGCCTAAAGTCCCGCCCCTAAATCACTCTTTCTTGACTTTGGGAGGAGGATCCCTTCCTAAGCCTATCCAAGTTTCTGGATTGTGCGAGTTTACTTACCTGAACTTTGCTAATCTTTTGAATCAACCACTGGCATCGGCCAATCTCTTAAAAAACCTACGCGAAAAGTATAACTTTAGAACAAGTGACTTTAGGGCACAGGTTCCCAAACCATTTTAGGGTTTGACTCATTAAGTGTTAGTCACACTGTTCTGCAGTTATTCAAGAGTACTTTTACTGAATTTCGTGCATCAGAGTACTTCCCCTGGTTTCACTGGTTATGGCCTCATATGCTTTCTTTCTTCTCCTAATGGGTAACGTATGTATCGGTTTTATATCAAGTGTGTGACAAAATTTGCCTAGGTGGTTTTACTTGATTAGTGTGTATTTTAAAGGCCTAATACATAATTGTATATTTTTGTACTTGCCTCTCCAACTATTGGTGTCATTCTGTATGGACTCATTGTAGCCCTCGACTACTCTCAAAGCCCTCCTGAGTTTAAGCCTTGTAACTCTGCTACCTTACCTTGATTGGCTTTGGTTAGTCCTCAATGTCTTCCTGTATACCATAATATTATTTGGCCTCCCCCAATCAACCCCAGCGTAGATTTTGGAAATCCATTTTAACACAGGGGCTGAGGATTCTAAGGCAAGCTGAGTGTTTGGTTCAGTATGATGAAAGAACCCCCAATGGGTCAAAGGGTGAACATTACCCTGTTGCATACATTGTGATGTATCCTAACATCAATAGCACAGCGATACCGTTCATCTCTGAATAGATGCTGATTATTAAGTTAGTCTAGGCAGTTAAAGACCACTATGAGGGGAGCCAGTGACTCAGGGAAGATGCTGGATTGCACGACAGCAAACCAGGCGAGACAAGCAGTGCCCGAGGTGAACTGTGTTGCGAGCAGCCGACCCCCAAGAATGTCCGAAGGCTGCAGGCTGCCAGTCCCAGGAGAAACTTTCGTCTAAGGCTGACGCAAAGCCCCAACCTTGACATGCGGAGGGAGAAACACGATGGTAACAGACCCAGACAGGTCTGTCAAACGGATGCGCGAGGTGGTGGCAAAAAAGGTAAAGGAGCAGAAAACGCTTACAGCGTCGATACCACAGTGGTACGCCAAGGAGTGAGTCTGGAGGGAATGAGAAAAAGCACTCCTGAACAGTAGGAGGAACACTGATTTGGTGGCTGATCAAGCAATCCAGGAGAAAGGAATCATTCTCCTGGAACTGTTCTGTTATTTAGCAATAATGGTAGGGGACAGGACTGGTTAGCCTTTGGGGCAGAGGACAGGCTCTTGGTTACGGACTGTACCATTGATGACGAGCACCCTAGTTTAGTTTTATTATGTAGGGAAACCCTTAGGATAAGGAAGGTTAGACATTTTCTTTGTTTTCTAATAAACCTTTTTGAAACATGGCACCCACTGGCCCATCTTCTCCTTCTGACCTATCACAAAATACATTGCATAAAGTCCTCTAGAACCTACAGGGGATCCTCGTTCCAGTTCACAGACAGCAGAGGCCTTGGTCCAACAGCAGCGTACCGCACACTGCTCCATTGGGATGTTTAATGGACATAGCTTGCCTCCGATTTAGATGCCTTTTTTCCTCACCCTTTTGTCAGAGGCCAATGGAGCAGACTATTCCCAACAGAGGTCTAGTGAATCCTTGTAAGAATTGAATAAAAGAATGTACATGTGAAGATGTGCGCCCTCTCCATTGAAAATCTAAATGTCAAAGGGTATTGGTCCAAAGCAAGCCTGCTGTAAGGGGTCCAATCTGGGTGGTCGTAACAAGTGCCCTTTGCCTCATGACTTAACACCCAAGTACTTGAACTGCAGAACTTGAAAGTGACAGGAAAAGGAAGAGAGCCACAGAAATCAAGATGGCGGGCCCCTTCTCTCTGCCCACCTTTCATATCTGGATACTCCAACTCCACCACTTCCCATGCATGCTGACTTGAAAGACTCCAGCGGTCAGCACCCTGGGTAGGAGTGGCTTTATTAAGTTGGTGCTGCCTTTAAGGCACGGGTTCCCAGAAGACATGCTGGTTCAGTTCCTATGCAGAGGGGAAGGCGTTACGCCTTCCTGCCGGAGAATCAGACTGCATGGTGACTATTGTTTAACAAAGCAGCTGTGAAGGCAGTCAGGCACACACCAATATGCATTAGCCATGTCATAGCGGAGCCCTGCTCACAAAGCATACGCTAGTGTTCTATAACTAACGTGACTGTACAATTGCATGCTCTTGGAAGTCACCATGTCACAACAAGGCATGGCTTATATTTGCAGATCTATGTGGCATCTGACTTGCCAAGTGATACAAATATTATATTTTAGCTAAGATGAAGGCCCCTCCGACTGTAGAAACGGTGGGTTCCAGCAGCGGTCAGGGGTGCATATGTGACCTATGAATCTTCTCTTTGTCATTGTAGAGCTGGGGCTGTAGATATCAGGAGACTGTTTGCAGCAAAGATCTCACAGATCTTAAGGATGCAACAACCAATAGGATAGTTCTCAATTGTAGTAAGATTTTTCAACATAAAGAGGATTCCGGAAAACTTGTGGAGACCAGATTGTCGAGACCAGACTAAGAGGATCCCAAGGCCACTCTAGACCACCAGGTCGATGCCCTATACCATAGCCCATAATCCTCACAAGGATCCGAAGACTTGTAAACCAACGACAGATATCCCCTACTATCAATACCTAGACTGCTCTAAGGGAGGGCCTAAAGAGGTCCTTCTTGTAGTCGTTCATCTTTCCATACCCAAACCCTGCTTCATCCAAACCCGCCTTCATCACCCCACTCGTCCCCATCGCATCCACCCACTTTACTCCCTCTCCATAGTCCTACTAGGCTCCCTCTCCTGTGTCCTGTTCTAGCCTCCTTTGCTCCCTCTCTTGCACTCCGATCTCTCCCTTCACCTTGTGCTCTCCCCCCATACATTTGCTCTCACATACTACCTTCCTCCCTCCTGCTCTCCAAACTCCCCCCCCTCTTTCTCTCTGCCTCTCTCTCTCTCTCTCCAAACACCTTCCAATAACACACAGTTCGCTTTCACCCTTCTGTACTATAGCACTTGTCCCAACGACCCTTGTACACTTCCCGCTCCTCTGCTATACTCCCTCACCAGTCACACACACGCACACTTCTGCCCCATGTAAGAAGGTTCATGTTTCCTTCACGAACATTCCGGGTGTCGCTGCTGCTTGGGGGAGCCGAGGAAGCCTTGCTGGGTTGATTGTCCAATGAGCACCCCTGTGGCAGTTCCTGTTGCATTGCAACTTCAAGAGGAAAAAACATCTGCCAGAGAAGATGCTGCCTGGCACAACAGAATGAACAGTGCTACCAATGCTCTCACACATCATTCATTTCTGAGGAGAGCCAAAGACTAGGGGGTCCCCACCCTCAACTCCCTCACTCAACCCGTGCATTCTGGAAATTCCCTGGTACGCCGCCTGCCCCAGGTTGAGAGCGATCCCCTCCCTCCTCTGACAGTGTCATGACCCGGACCATTTCACATCTAAGATTTTCCCTGCACTTCTGCAATCTGAATGACACAAGGCCTAGTAAGATCATGGTTTGTCCTCTTCTGTTTCCACCTCTGTGTCTTGTCGCGCCTAGAAACACTTGTGCACAGGCACGTTATAAATGACTTCTATCATAATGAGCAGGGTCCTATAGCAGACCTCCCTTTCAGAAACAGAATTTTTGGCATCATTTTATGGTAATAAAATGTAAAATCTCTTTTAAAAATCAGAACACAACCTCAACAGATAACATATGGTCACACGATGTGACCGACTATGGGACTCTTCCCACACTACCCTGGGCCTGGCATCATGGTGTAGATGGCAGCACCTGGCTCCCAGGGCCACAAGCTACACAAACTACACCTGTCAGGCAGGGCAACTTGCCACAGATCCAACCAGGGAAACTAATGTGTGGTAAATTTCATACCCTGTGGAAATAACTCATGCTGATCAACCCTCCAATAACAGAGCTACGATAAGCATGGGCCTGGGATGAGGGAAATCGCACTTCACATGATTTTAATCCAATCAATAACTGACAGCAATGCTTGCGCCCGTTTGAGTGGCTGGGTTCACTTTAAAGCGACTAGCCTTGCCAATCAAGGTCGGTTCAGATGAAATAATACTGCAGTTTTGCGTTAAAACTTCTCATTGACTTTTACCGGATGAAATCACTCCCAATACTAACATACAGTGCTGAAACTGTATTCTCCTTGCGTCTAGACAAATGGTCTGTTATCGAAGGAATTTTCTGGAAGAGAGTGCTGAGAATCCCACTTGGTACCCCGCTTCAAGCCATATGTATGGAGCTTGGTCTGACGACTAAGAAGACCATAGTCACCTGGAAGTCGCTAGCACTGTACAGAAAATGCCTGACTGCAACAGACAATGGGGGATTTGCTGTACTAAAAGAAGCAATAAACCAAAATAACGAAGCCACTACTTGAATGTCAATTGATCTGCAAAGCGACCATTGTCGACCTGGGTGAAATCGATCAAACACTAATCGAGAATCCGAAAAAAAACAAACAAACTATATACCAGAGATTGAATTGCTACTCAAGATGAAGGAGAAGGTTTGAAACTGTTTGACAGACCAGGTCCCGAGCAGAGGAAGTTAAACACGCTCCCAAATTACCTCAGACAATTTCCAAACTGGTATTTTAGAGATCATTACCTCAGATTTAGATTGAACTTCTTGCCAACTGGTGAGATACTCAGTCTCTGGTCAAACGTCCCGTTCAAACCCATATGCAGATTATGCCGGTCCGAGGGCAGCGTCTAGTCACTAAAGCCCTTGGGGTTTTTTGCCTTTAAAGACTGGTACAGAAGAACTTAGTGTCCACAAGTTTGCCAATATTCTGTAAAACACACAGTCATACAACTGAGGATTAAGCAACAAATCCTTTTCAGAGATTTCAATTGCCTTTTCAGAGATTTCAATTGCCAATAATTTGTCATTAATACGATTTGCCAACCCTGGGTTCCACAGTAAGGCCATGTTCCTTTGATTTGCCGCTATGTAGGTGATGGAGTTTATAGTGGCACTTTTAATTACTGCTAGATCCACAGACAATGAAAGTAGACAGTGATCAATAGAATTCATTTCAATCACGTCAAGTGACCGACATAACCCAATCAAATCTGCAGAGACAAATATAGTCCAGTGTGGACTTTTTACATCCACTTTGTATTGTATTATTTATTTATAAAGAGCTCATACAAAATGAGTGTGTCAAATCGCTTTAATTTGTCAAGTAAAATGAGGTGGTCCATCACCCTCAGTATTTCCATTAACTAGGGAAAGGTCCCAAGCTTATATCTCCTACCGCATGCGCTTGACCCTGTCTAGTGCCCCCCCAATATCACATTTTTCCTAACTTTCAGCCGATAATGCAGACCGACCCAATCCAAAAATATGTTGATGCAGGATTAAAATAAAGATTAAACACACAGCACAACGGTACTCGAGGGGCCACATCCCAAATCTTTACCAATGTGACAACCTGTATGTCAGCCCCCTTTGCTTCCATTGAAATAATCTTTAGGTTTATGCCATTCTTTAATGCACAAAAAATACCCCCCACCCCGCCGGCCGGCCTCTCTTCTCATGCACTGCATTTACGGTGCATATGGTGAAGCCCGGCACAGACAGGACCCATAAACCAAGTATCCTGTAGGCATATGCCTGTAGGCATACAAAGGAAATATAATGCATGTTCCCAAAATGTGTCGACAGAAAAGCATGACCCCCTACAATTCCAAGAAACACATTTTGAAAACAGTCAGTTCATTCATAGCTCCCCACGCCCCCTCCCAAACAGCTTCCATACACAGTTGAGAGAATAGAAGGGCAGTCATACCTTGAGTGCATCCCCATAGAGTTTTGGTAAACTATGGAACAAACCTCTTTCGGTCCACAAGAAACACTTAGCGACAAACCGCCTCTGGGACATAAGTTAAATTTATTGCAGGTCTAGAGGCAACCTCACTAACATTTACCAACTTTCTTACTTGCATAATATCGTAACCCATAGACAAACGCTTAAAGTACCAAATTTATAATCATTCTAGAAAAGTGTGTCTGATACAAACAACTTGAGCAATATCTTTTGTAGCGACCATCCGGAGATTTGGAATCCGAGAACAAAACCATAGCATGTCGACGATTTAAAGGAAACAAAGCTGCCAGAAGTATTTGCAGAACATATAAAATGTGGTGGTCCTCAAAAGAGTTAGTAGCATCACCCGGCCCAGCATCCCCAATTTTGCTTTGAGGATGGTCTTCCGAGGAGAAGGAGACCGTGAGCTCAGTCGTGATTTTTTTCGAGGGTAAGAGCCATTTCCCAAGAGGGGGGGGGGGCATACAGGTCCCTCTGTGTCCTTCTCGGGGAGGTGATTGAACAGGAGCTTTCTTTTTTCTTTTAATATTAAAAAGGAGTGATTTGAAGGCTCCTGTCCCTTTTGAAGCAAACCCACCTCCCCATGGGCCCTAGCCCCCTCACCAATTAAAGACAAACCACCCTGCATTAGGGTGTGGCTTTGAGTGGAAATATTCATTTTCGGTAACGGGGACAAAATCAGCTTTAGTACTGTGGCATAAGCTTTGCAATGTGAGATGGTGTTGCTGTGCATCAATAGAGATTTGAAATGTGCAAGACGCCTGCCCCTTTAAGATAACTTGTTCTCAACGTTGAGAAGCTTTACGGGGCAACTTTAACGAAAGCAACTTTTTTTTAAAGCACTCATTAATAAAATTGGGGCCAGATTTTTTCCCCTTTTGTAATTTCACATGGAACCAATTTTTTTTCCACCAACAACGAAAGAGGGTTCGGTTAGGCCATGACTTCCAAAAGATTATCCAAGGGTTCACAGACTATCTCCATTTCAGAATAAACCGACAGTGCACTCAAGTCTAATGGTTCTTGTGTATCTTGTACTTCAAAAACAGGTATAAGATGTTTCTTTATGGGGGTCTTTTTCTCCCAATGAGCCTTTAATATCCAGAAAAGTTTTTTTAAAGCTTTTTTTAGGAACAGAGGAAGGCTCAGCACGCAAGAAGGGAACAGTATTTAAATAGAAGATGCCACTAAGTCATCGCCCCGGCTTGAAGATACACCTTGCGACAGACTGTACATCCCGTCTCAAGAATGCGCGTGATCCTTTATTTTTTTGTTTCTGTGCATTTTTCATGTTTTTGGTTTTCTTTTCTGTAAACGCTGGGGGTAAAACTGTATTTGTGGCCATATCTCGAGTCTTTACTTGGGGGGAAGTTTCATTTGGTACCATTCCAATGGTAAAAGGCTCCTGGGCATCAGAATGGTGTACCGTAAAAGAAATTGGACATACATTTGGATTGGCCATTTAAGACTGACACTCTTCGACTAAATCAGAGATCAAAATTTGGTGGGGCCCAAACCCTTGGATGCGGGTGAAAACAGTGTGTCCCCCAGTAACAGCGGCCATCAAAGTCTCCCTCTGTTGGAGGGGGAGACCCTGAGGGAGGGGTGGGGGCGGGGGGGTCCCTTGAGGCCCGTTCCTTTTGAGTCTGGACAGCAATGTGTCCCGCTGCTGTTGAAATAGTGTCAGATTTAATATGTAAAAAGCTGTAGACCTAGCCCTCTAAAAATGCGAATTTTGCTGCTATTGAGTTGCTAAGTAGGCTCTGGTCCCGGAATTCTTCTGCGATTGACTCAGTTGAGATCACAAGCTTGGCCGAAGTAAAGTTAAGGGCGTGAAGGGCCGATCCAGGCATTGCAGCGGCGTCATGAATCGATGTTCCCAAGGACAAAAAGTGGGTGCAATTAGACGAGTATTTAAGTTAGTCAGTTTTGGTGAATCAGATATGAAAAGTGAAGGGCTTTGAAACAAAATGGAGTCCGGAATTATACATGCACCAGATGAGAATGATATACAGCGGGTTGTAATAATTCAATTTCTTGTTCAAAAAGCCTGGTGCCCTCCCTTAGAGGCAAATCAGACAATCCTGTGTTTGCATTTTCCACATGCAACATAACAGAATCGGTTATTAAAGGGCAGGGGGGAGTAACACTTGCTTGCGGGAGATATAGGGCTTCAAAGTCATCCTCAAGCTTGCCCAGAAGTGATAACAGCATAATATGAAACTGTTGGCTGCAGCGATACCGTCAACGATGAAGCAGCCTTTCTTTTAGCGTTGGATTACACGTCCACTATCATTTCATGACACAAATGGCAGGGAGGGCTTGCATACAACAGTACCAAGTTAAAACGGACTCACCGAACAAAGACAGACTGGCATAAATGGGCCGCCAAGGCAAAGTTGCTCCAGATTGCTGCAAGTCGGCGGCACGTGGCGGACCACGGCATACCATTTTCTGCCCACTTCTTGCTCAATGCGCGCTCCGGGGCAAATGGGGCTTATCAGGAAAAACAACCAAGTATTGCTCGGTGCAGGCTCCTCCAATGCAATAAGAATGGGAAACAGACCGCCTTCCCCACCACGGCAGACCACTTTCTGCCCACTTCTTGCTTGTGGCCCTTTGTTAGTTCCATCACTTTTATAAAAGTCATAAGCGATTTAGGATTGCCTAAAAATACTGATGTGCGACTTCAATGGCCAACCTCACAGTCAATGTTTTACTCTTCAAACATTTTACCCATGGGCAGGATGAAAAGAGGAAGCAATGATCAGTGAACTGTTACTTCGCAATTACATAATAAGTCGCATATAATTAAATGCTTAAAGAAAAAAAAAAGAACACTCGGTTATTAAATCGCGCTTTCGGACGGATCCCAGCCTCTAAGCACAAGAACGGATATTGAATCCATGATGCTCAGCGCGATCTTGGTATAAAAAGACGCCTCCCGGCCCGGGTAGGAGTATTATGGAGCTTAGTGAGCTAATGCACTCTTTGAATATCGGTCAGTAAAAGTCCTAGATGGCTATACTTGCAAGAACGACACATGCATTCCTGTTGGAACAACAAGTCTGGTAGGCACACTGCAAACTTAGTGTGCCACACAAGTACAGCCATCTCTACAATATATACACCAAACGTGTGCCTTTTTAAGAAGCCTTCAGATCGCCTCTTAACCTTATTTGGCAATACTGGTACATACTGGTAAGAAACAGAAAAACGGTGCCTGGGAGAGGGAGCCAAGAGGAGAGAAATAAAGCTGGAAATTGGAGTACTATGGTATGAAAAATTAAATGGACAGCAAACAGTTGTACGAAAAATAAATAATACTCCTGCTGTTTGCTGAAATGTCAGTTACAGCTGGGGTTAAACAGACTGCGAAAAATAGAGAATTAACATACAATGCTCAAACAGTCTAATGAAAACTATGTAAAGCACAAAACCACGTTTGAAAATTCAGAATAAACAGAAAAGATGACTCTTAAAAAGGAAGCTGGATAAAAGTGGTGAGAAAACCTTTTGTGGGTTTGCTGTTAAATGATTGGAAGTGAGAACAGGTATTAAACACCTATTAAGTAGAAATTGCGTTAAAGTTCAGAGGCAAGCACGGTAGAGGCTAGGGGAAACAGTGCGTGGTAAAGTTACATGGCAGTATATTTAGATTTTTGGAATAACATTTTTACATTTTCTGTTTTATTGTACTTCTAAGTAAGAAGATAGCAATTCTTCGTTTGGGATTAGACTTATTCTTTATATAAGAAGTAGACATTCTTTTTGCTTTAAAGATTTTTACACAGAACAGTGGGAAAACGATACAATGCTGGAGAGGCACCTCCTGAGCCTACTCCAACTTGCACTTGATATGCAGGGCTGAGGTGCCCCCGACACATTGGTGGGGGAAGAATGTATTTATATTTTATTGTTTGAAGCGCAAACCTAGCTTGAGAGCAGCGGAGCGCTGTACAGTGTGTGGGTAGCTGGCATTTGGGCTTGCATCTTAACAGTAGCACAGTACCATCAGGTCTGTGTGTCGATATGTGCGTCCATGGCAATTACTCCTTAGTCAGATGTTGAAAGAGCCATGTTTTGTGAGATTTGCGAAATTGGAGAGTTGTGGCGGCATTCCGAGCCAATCCTGGGATTGTGTTCCAGAGGGTGGGTGCATAACAAGAAAAGGATTGTTTGTGGGTCCTCTCTGCGGACGAGTTGCAATTCAAGCCAGTTGCTCGATTTGCTGCGTGAGGAGCGTGTCCCACCACATATGTGGAGCTTAGCCACCAGGTAATCTGGTGTGCTACTCGTCACTGCTTTGTAGATGAAACATGCAGTCTTGAACAATATTCTGGCTTGGAGTGGAAGCCAATGTAGTTTGCGTAGAAATTATAAATTACTCACCATAGTGACTAACGTACTCCAAGTCCATAGTCTCCTTTCTTCCATACTGTATGGGCGTCCCTCGCTAGGGACGGGAGATAGAACACTTTTCACCAGAAAAATCATCTTCCCCTTTAAATTTAGATGCGCACGGGGCGCAGCTCTGGAAGCATGAGCTCTCCTGACTCCGCACACATGCGCCACTCCTCAGTTCCCTTTGATGCGTCAACAATATTAACATTCCCTAATGACACCAGTTCTATTAGGGGGAGGACGGTGGGACGCATGGTGAAAAAGGGGCTATGGACTAGGAGTAAGATAGTCACTATGGTGAGTAACTTATAACTACTCTTACGTCCCGTCCCCTTTCCTCCATACTGTATGGGCAATTGCAACTGAATGTAGCTCCGGGTGGAGCGCTGCTCCTTTTAAGAAAACAAGTTCTTCAACACTGCCTGGCCAAATGCTGCGTCCGACCTGGCGCTGGCATCCAAGCAGTAGTGCTTGAAGAAGGTCGAGGGAGTAGCCCATGTCGCCCCTTTGCTGACAGTCTGCCACGGGATGAGTCTTTGGAATGCTACCGCTGTGGCCTTGGCTCCGATGGCGTGGGCATGCATTTTTGCTGGCCATCATGTGTGTCCTTGACGGCCATAACCATCCACCTTACTATGGAAACCTTGGAGGCCTGACTGCCTGTTTATACCCCCAAAGATGAAGAGGGCGTTCGATTTATGGAAGCTCTCGTCTCTATCCAGGCAAAGTCTTGGCACCCGCCTGACATCCAGGCCGTGCAATACCCTCTGAGCCTCATCCTTCGAGTACGCAAAGAAGGGAGTAGTTTCTTACCTTTAACTCCATTTCTCCTCCAGCATTGGTATCTTTCATGGATTCACATGCTGTGAATATTTCCTGTCAGGCTGGGAAACCTCAATAACTTTAATACAGTGGTTTTCCTATGGAAAACGTAGACACCTTGAGTGTCCTATCGACATCTTTAAGGGTGTTTAGGCAGCACCAATGGGACGTCCAGTATATAGTCGCGCCCCTGCGGCTTCCCTTCAGATTCTAACCTCTCCCAACAAGGAGGATACCTTAAGAGGATGATTCCCTGAAAGGGGGGGCGGGAGGGGGAGACCTAAGGGCTCATGTGAATGCATGAAAGATACCAACGCTGGAGAAATTGAGTCACAGGTAAGAAACTACTCCCTTCTCCAGCATAGGATCTTTCATGGATTCACATGCTGTCAATAGACTACGTAGCAGTTAGAGGATCTGGAGGTGCATAACAGGCAAACCATACATATACTTCAGGTAATCTAAACAACAACAACAACAGAAAGACATCACGTTATTTGAAAACTGAAACATGAGCAGAGCCCGAACCCCGGGAGCTGCAGGGTTTACCTTACTGGAACAGGCATTGAAGCACAGCACGGGCCCTACTCGCACATCCTCAGCATGTTGTTGATGCAGACAGTGTCTGGCAAACGTTTGCTGTAGTGCCTACATTGCTGCCTGGCAAATGTCACTGAGCGGTATGCCTGCCCAATAAACTGGCGAAGATGCTGTGGCCCTTGCAGAGTGAGCCCTGGGAGTAGACTGTAAAGGTTTGTTGGCTTTTCGGTGGCAGAATGATATCGTAGACGACACCCATTGTGAGATGCCTTGCTTTGAAATCGGTTTCCCCTTGTTGGAGGGGCCGAAAACCACAAAGAGTTGCCTAGATGCCATGAACGACTTAGTCCTGTCCAGATAGAACTTCAAAGTCCTCTTGACATCCAGGGAATGCAACGCTTTCTCTGCTGGCGTGGAAACATTATGAAAAAAGGTCGGCAAGGCATCGTAGTGTTTTTGTGAAAATCTGACAGAATCTTAGGGATAAAGTGGGGATTTGTAGAGAGGAGACCCTTGTCCTTCATGAAAAACAGCTAAGGAGGGTCAATGACTAGAGTCTGCAGTTCCGAAACCAACCTGGAAGTTGTAATGGCCACCAGAAAAATGACCTTCCACGTGAGAAATGTTTTGGCAGCCGTTGACATAGGCTCAAAACGGTGCTTTCATGAGGGCCGCGAGCACCAAGTTGACACTCTGGACCGGAGAAAACTACTTCTTTGTGGGGAAAAAAGTCCTGAAAAGTCCCTTGCAGAAATGTTTAATCAATCTATCACTGAACAGAGTGGAGTGCCACATGAACCTTGAGATGGCCGCCAAGTGGAACTTGATGGACATCAATGCCAGACCCTCCTTCGTCAACAGCAGATGGTAAGGAAGGGGTTGAGGCGAAATCCGCAATGGCTGCACATCTGGCTGCTGAGTACTCCAGATACAGAAACTTTTCCACTTACAGGCGTATGACGCATTGGTAGCTGGCGAATAAGTCCAGAGTGGGAGTCCCCCCATTTCCCGAATATCCTCGCCACCTGGTCGTCCTTCAGCCACCATTCGTGCATCTGAGCAGACTCTCTGCTGAGAGCATCCGCTTGAATGTTTTTAATCCCTGGTAGGTAGAAAGACAGGATCTGAACCCGGTGTGCTATGGCCCAGTGCCAGATGGCTTGAGCCTCCTGGGACATGGGCTGTGAATGTGTGCCCCTTTGTTTACCTAGATAGAACATGGTTGTGGTGTTGTCAGTGAGAATCTGTACCACTGAGTCCTGAATGAAGGGGAGAAAAGATTGAAGTGCCCAGTGAACTGCCCTCAATTCCAGAATGTTGATATGCAAAGACACACTTCTGTGAGGGACCACAGGCCTTTGGCCTGGAACTGGTTCAGGTGAGCAGCCCATCCAACCTGGGAGGCATCGGTCAGGATTAGCCCGCCACTGCAGGGCATCTGCCAGAGACCAGGAGATGAGCACACTGTCAGACTAGGAGCCGTGGATCTGTGACCACCTCACCACCTTGAATGAGTGGGAAGCAGGACGCCATGGTGCAGAGAAGAGACATGTACACGCGGACTGCGACTGAAGTTCCAGGGGGGGCGGCGGGGGGGGGGGGGGGAATGGGACAACAGCTTCTCTAGCCTTTCTTTCAACGGCTTGACTTGATTGAGCGCCATCTGAAAATGAGCCCCCAGAAAAACCAAATCCCTTGAAGGCGGACAGGATTGGCTGAAGTTGACTGCGAAGCCCAGATGCTGTAAAAGTAGCATAGCTGCGCTGAGAGACTCCTACGTCCGCTGACAATTTGCCCCCCCTGACCAACCAGTCGTCAAGGTGCGGATAAACATGGTGTCCGTTTATGTAGAGGTAAGCCGCTACCGGAGCCAGGCACTTGGTGAAAGTCCTGGGAGCTGATTTAGGCCAAAAGGGAAGAACCTGAAACTGGTATGGGGATGTGAAAGTATGCATCCTCGGGATATGATGCCAGAAATTCCCCCGGCTCAACCGTTCGTAAGATGTCTTGCAACGTTAGCATCCTGAATTTTTGCCCCTCTATTTTTTGTTGAGCAGCCCCGGGTCCAGAATGGGGCTCCATTTTCTGTTTGGCTTTTTGATGACTAAGAACCAGGAGTAGGTTCCTCTTCCTGATGCCAGGACCCTCTCAATTGCTCCCTTTTGCAGCATCAGACAAACCTCCCGACGCAAGACCTGAAGGTGCGGCCAAGGTCTTTTTAACAGAGGAATGGGGAGTTGGATGCCTGAACTCCAATGAGTGGCCGTATTGGACTGCTTCCAGCACCCATCGGTCTGTCGTGATCAAACGCCACTCGTTGAGGTGGTGCACCACCCTCCCTCCTAGTCGACTGCCCTTGTGGCAGGCATTGTTGAGGCTTGGACTGACGGCCACAGAGGAGGAACCCCTCTTTTGCTGTCCTTGATACTCCTTGCTCCACTCTGCGGACTGGAAGCAACGTCAGAAACCCTGGTAGAAGTAGGTTGATCTACCATACCCCTTGTCGCGAGTACCTGCAACCCTTGCGTTCCCCGAGACCCCATGAAAGGAGCAAAGGGGGCGAAAAGAACGTCTGCGCTGCAGTGCCGTCAGGGACCATGCTGTATCCGAGTCTGCTTTCATGTTCAACGTGTCGCCAGTCTTCTCTCCGAAAAGATGTTCCCGTTCGCAAGGTATGTCCACCACCTTGTGCTGAACCTCTGGCCGGAAATCAGTGCAGCAAACCCAGCCCTTACGCATGAGAACCACCCCATTATTAATATGATTAAACCCAGTCCCCACTAGGTCGACCGCTATCTTAATACTTTGATTCAATGCTTCCTCCCCCCATGAACCAAAAGCATCGCCTCCTTCCGCTGTTGCTCAGGTAGGTGGTCCAACAGAGGTGCCAATCTGTGCCACATCTCACGTTGTACAGGGCCATGATCGCCAACGGGTTGGCAGCTTTAAACGTAGTAGCACCCACTGAGGACCTTCTTTCCGAAAGCGTCCAGCTTACGCCCTTCATTTTCCTTGTGGTTGAGGGGGGTGGGGGGAGGGGTGTTGCACACTTGTGCTGGGTACGAGCCTTTCCACTTGCTGCTGCCGAAACAACCAACTCTTGAGTAGGCTGCGACATCGGGCACGTGGACTCCGGCGCCTTGAACGTCTTCTCCAAGCGGCTCTTGACTGCAGGCTCCGTAACGGGTGCCGCATTGTCTGAAGCCCCTCCTGACACACATGGTCCAATATAGGGATTGAGAAGACCGCCTTTCTCCTCTTCCCCATATGGTCAAACAAAAAGCAGTCCTTTTCCTCCTCTGGGATGAGGCCAAACTCATGACAGGCCTTAGATATCATGGCATGAAAAGCTCCAATATCATCCGGCTGAGATGGCTGGGCCGGGCTACTCGGAGCATCCAGATCAGTACCCCAGGTATCCGCTCCTCTGGGCGAAGATGAAACCGTCGAGAGTGTCCTGCTGAACACTGTCCGGCTCATTTCCACTAGTTCCCCTTCTTCCTGATCCCTTAGAGGAGGACTGAAAGCCCTGGGAGAATGCAAAGGAGGCCGAACCGGGGAAGAGACCCTTCACTGTGAGGAGCTTCTGAGCCATCCTTCTGACAAGGAATGGTAGGCGAGTCCTGCATCAACACAACAGCCGGAGCCTGAGGCACCAGGAGTCTGGCATCCAATTGCCCCAGGAGCAATTGCAACATAGTAAGTACTTGAATTGAGAGTAACGAGTGCGGATTGACAAGAGGATACTGAGGCGGGACAGCCCCCAGACTCCCTGATGTGGACAGAAGAGAAGGCCGCAGGCTCAAACCGAATGGGTCCTGAAACGGCTGCACTTTCTCCTCCGGATCGGAGTCAAACTCATAGGCCGAGGTCAGCTCATGTTGGAGAATGTCCATCAGGAGTATGGACATAAATCCTGCCCCGGACTGCCACGTTGTATCCCTGGGAGACTATGGACCCGCAGCGGCCACCAGCGTTGCCGTGGACTTCTACCTGTCAACCGTCGCTGGAGCCATCGTCGACGGGCTGGCCGTCAACGGGGCCGCCACCAGCGGAGTTGTGGACTGAGTCGTAGATGGTAAAGCTGTTGAAGACTGAACGTCCCTCGTCGAGGAGGCCATCGTCGGTGGATCTAACGATAACAGAGCAGCCATCAGCGCCTTCTTCTGTACCGACACATTCCTAGTTGGAGAAGGCCGCTTGGACAAGGACTTGGATCGGTGCTTCGATGACTCATGGCCCAAAGAGGAGTGACGCCTGTCCTTGGAAGAAGACTTCATCGACGAGGACAAGTGAGACCTGGACTTCTCCTTGTCCAATGCTGAGGCCCTATGAGTCTGTTGGAGGATTCTGCAGCCGTGTACCAGAGTCCTGCCCACGTGGGAAGAGCCTACCTCCAAAGCCCGATTGGCCCCTCATTCAGCCAGCAAATCAATCGCCTGTTACGGTCCCTGAGGGTCTTCTGGTAGAACCCCCGACAGATGTCACAGTTCTCGGCTGAGTGATTGGGGTATAAGCAGTA
The DNA here is from genome assembly GCF_040938575.1 of Ambystoma mexicanum. Lineage (NCBI taxonomy): Eukaryota > Metazoa > Chordata > Amphibia > Caudata > Ambystomatidae > Ambystoma > Ambystoma mexicanum. Next base: position 876,910,765 of record NC_090924.1, on the reverse strand, counting down.
CATGCAGTCCGCATGGCCATCCCCCTCGTATATATTCTTGAGGCTGCAGGTCTCACACAGACGAAATGACGACTTCTTTGCACCCATAGACGACATGACAGGACTTCGAAGTACCAAAGGACCCACTGAAAACAGCAAAGGCTGTGTAGAAAAAGAACAAATTCTCTGGAGAGAACACAAGGTGATCCAAACAGTTTGGAAGACAGTTGAAATCTGAATGATAGCCGCTGGGGCGTGGCTATATACTGGACGTCCCATTGATTCTGCCTAAAGCACCCATAAAGACGTCGATAGGACACTCAAGGTGTCAAAGTTTTCCATAGGAAAACCACTATATTAAAGTTACCGAGGTTTCCCAGCCTGACGGGAACTATTCACAGCATGTGAATCCATGAAAGATCCAATGCTGGAGAATGTCGGTCATACTATCTCCTCATTCAGGTGAAAAGAGGAGACTACCTCAGGAAGAAATGTGGCATGTGTTCTAAGCACCACCTTGGCGTGCCGAGGTAAGGCCCACTAGCAGGGCTGTCTTGTCAACTAGCCTGATGTCTGTGGACGCCATGGGCTCAAATGGTTTATGCGCCAGGGCGCCCAGCACCCCATTAAGATTCCAGACCGGGTGTGGTTGTTTGATAGGTGGGTACAATTTGGTCAGACCAGCCAAGTGCCTTTTAACCACTGGATTCGAGGATGAAAAGACCTCTTCGCCAGAGTTCCTGTAGGCCCCGATGGCCACCAGATACGTGCAACATGGGTCTACCTGCACCCCCGAGTGGGCAAGGTGCGCCGAGAAGGATAGAACGTCGTCCAAGGAGCAGGTCAATGGATCAATTTCCTTTGATTCCACCCAGTGACAGAACCTTGTCCACTTGCTTTTGTACTGGCTCCTAGTAGCTTCCCTTCTGGCCCCTTGTATGATAGCCAGGTTAGCCTGGGACAGGGGGAGGTGCTTCAGGAAAACCTGTTCAGGAACCAAGCTGTGAGGGCCAACTTCTGCAGGGGTTGGAGGAGCGGAGGGGGCAGTGTGAACCACTGTGCCCCTTTGCTGTGAGAGCCAGTGCCTGGGCACACTGGAAGGTGTACCGGGGGCTGCTCCGACAGGCTGAGAAGTTCAGAGAACCATCAGGATGAGCCAAAGGCCTTCAACTCACTGATTTTACAGATGACCCTGTGTACCAGGGGTGTGGGGGGGGGGAAACGCACACATGTTGTTCCACGGGATCTGCATCGCATAAGGAACCCCTCCCTCGCCCCAGCCATGAGGCGAACAGGGGGCATCTCCTGTTGATGCTGGTGGCAAAGCGGTCCACCTGCCGGAGACCCCACCTGGTGAAGATCCCCTGAAGGACCTCCTCGGTTAACTGCCATTCGTAGTTGTCTGATCCCAGCCTGCTGAGTCTGTCTGCCTCTAGGATGAACTCTCCAGGGGGGGTGGATTGCGGACAAGTGCATGTTTTTCGCTAGAGTCCACTCCCAAATGTCTATCGATAGTCTGCATAGGGGAGGAGACCTTGTGCCTCCATGCTTGTTGATGTAATACATGCAGGTGGAGCTGTCCGTCTGAGAAGAGATTTGCCGGTGATCATGGGGAGCAAGGCTTTGAGGGCAAGCTAGATGGCCATCATCTTGAGCCAGTTGATGAGCTCCAGCTGCTCCTGACGCAACCATACTCCATGGACACTGGCTGTCCAGGGTAGCACCCCATCCCTCTAGGGACAAGTCTGTGGTAATGGTGGCCTGAGGGGCTGGCTGCCGGAGGGCCTGCTTATCCACAGGTTGGTGTCTGTACCCCACCAGACTAGATCCTGGTGGAGATGTTGTGGTATGCTGACTTGCTCAGCCTGAGATCCGTTCTCCCAATTACAGGAGGCTGAGGTGCAGCTGCAGCCTTCTCATTTTGAGCCTCATATGTGGAACTGTGGGGAGACATGCCGACATGACTCCCAAAAAGATGTCGGTACCACCACCCCGAGGTCATTGCTCTGCTGAGAAACAGCCCAGTGACCCTCTTGATAGCTGCGATCTTGTCAGCTGAAGGGACGATCCTCTCGGTCTTGTCCCATGTAACACCTAGGAAGGTCAGACTCTGCATGGGCAATAACTGACTTTTTGAGATTGATCAGAAATCCCAGATCGTATAGCGTACCCATGAGGGCAGAGGATGTGTGCTGGACCGCCTACGTAGATCTCGCCCTGACTAACCAGTCGTCTAGGTACGGATAAATGTGATGATTGTGTGCCGTGAATAAGGTTGCCACTGCGTTCATTAGACTTGTAAAGACCGTGGGGGCCGAATTGAGTTAAAAGGGTAGAACCCTGTATTGAAAGTGAAAATCAACAAGGACCTATGAGGTTCCCAGATCGGGGCGTGTAGGTAGGCATCCTTCAGATCCAGGGAGCAAATCCAGTCTCCCACACACAAGGTCTCCGCAATGAAGGCTGGGTAACCATCTTGAACTTTTGGAGGGGAAGGGAAAGGTTTGAGGAAGAAATGTCCAACAACTCTCAGGCCAACCTGGTTCTTTTTGTGTATAGGGAAAATTTGTGAATAGGGAAAATTAGTGAATAGAAGCCCTTGCCCCGCTGTGAGGCTGTAACGCTCACCTGGTATCCACGGGGACGTCACTCAGCCTGTTCTGACCTCTTACGACCTCGAACCCTTCCCCTGGAGGCTATTCGACTGGAGACTGCGCCTGAAACACAGGATTGGTAGAGTTTAACTCCCTATTGTCTCTGTGTGCTTGAACCCCTTCTTCCCCGGGGTCCAACCCTTCCCTTGGATCCACAGCTCACCTCGTTTTCTTGGATAGTGTGCTCTTCGTCCTGCTTTCAGCGCAGGGGCGTGTTGATTTATGCAGGCTCTTTGCTGCCTAGTTACTTCACTGGCAAGAGTCCGACAGGTAAGTATAATGAGTCTTTTGAACAGTTCTCCAACTTAGTTCCTTTCCTTCCTTAGATGATGGCCGGCGTCCAGGGATGGCGGCGTGCTGCTGAGATGAATAGCGCTGAAGGTGAGTGAGAGCGCAATGCGCGATGCACCCCTTTCGTATTTGCATTGAACCGACTTCTTTTTCTGTCTTTTGTGCCGCGACGTTTTCAGCATGGATGCCGGTTATGAAGAACAAATGCGGTGATTAAGCGCTGTATGCGGCGCCTCTAGATGTTTCCACGCTAACCTGGAGTTGCAGATGGATGAGAAGTTCCGGAGACAGTTCCCTCAGAGCGGCTGGGATTCAGGTAAGCGTTTGAAGCTCGTACAGTATTTAAAAATAAGCGAAGATTTGCAGAATGCTTACTAATGCCTTTTTTCTGTTCTTTTCCCCTTTTCCTTAGGAAGCGGCGTTCCCGGGATGGGAATGACACCGCCGAAGATGCCAGCAGAACAGAAGGAGCGATGGACAGAAGCGCTGCAAGGTAAGGCTGTTCCTAACGGTGTTCTTGATCTTGCAGGAGCTGAGCGCAGAAGAAAGATGCAGGCCTACTAGAGACCGATCCGAACACGGCGAGTGTCACGCTGCAGGTGCAGAAAACGCAAAGCATGTTTCCCAGCCTGGGTGTGGCTTAAATAGTCTCTGGGTATCCCAGGTGTCTCTGGGCTGAACCACACCCAAAAGACTAGACCGCACATGCAGTTCTGGGAACCGAAATATGTGGGGGCATCCATCTTGTCCCCATCAATGCACTACAAGTCCAATACCCAATGTTATCCTATGGGAGAGAGTGAGTCTGGTGCCACAAGCGCCAAGTCTGACTCCAAGTGGGTCTTTGGAGGGATGGAGAGGCCCTTGAGGGCCATGTAGGTGATCGTGGCCTGGCTCCAGCCTGACATCTTGGAGGGCTGAGGACAAGAGGGGCAGGAATCATGACAGAGGCTGGGACTTCCTCCACTGCCTGGCTCGCTGCAAGCGAGCAGATTTTCCGACAGCAGAGTTGCTGTACCCATCTGCAGGAAGGAGGGGAGGAAGAATTGGGAGCCAGAAGCCCGTGGATACCAAGGAGAGAATCCATTGGTCTGTGAAATTCGTCCGCCAGCAGTGTACGCCTGCCCCCCCACCGGAGTCTCGTGGATCCGGATGAGCCGGTCACAACTTTTTTCCCTCCGAGGCTGGTGCTGAGGGGGGAACTGGAAAAAAAATTTAAAAAAAAAAAAAAAAAAAAAAAAAAAAAAAACTTGTTTGAGTCTGCTGGCTAGGGGATCTGTCCTGTTGTCTGAACCGTCTCTACTGGAAGCCCCTAAAGCCTCGAAGGCCCAACCTTTATCTCAGCGCTGTTGCATTTGGCTATAGATCTTGGGTGTTGAATTAGAAGGAATACATAATAGCTGTCTGGGAGCTATTCTTTTTCTTATCAAGTTCCTCAACCGTTGTCGAATCGCCACCCTTGAAAGGCAGGTCGAGTATGCGCTCCTGTACGTCAGGGTTGAATTTTGTCGCCTTGAGCCATGCCATCCTTATGTCTGAGGCAATACAAATGGCTTGGCCTGATGTGTCAATGTGGGCCACAGTGGACTCAATTATATCCTGGGCCACGATTTTGGCCTCTGCCAGCCAAGCCTTGAAGCGTACCTGGCTGTGGGTGGGGAGCTCAGGAAGGGAGTCTGCAATCTCCTGCCACAGTTTCTGGTTGACAGCTGCAAACATGGCATCAGCGTTGGCCTGGCGCAGGTGGAGAGTGGCTTTTGAGTAAATTTTCTTTCCAAATGCTTCCAAGAGCTTCTCCTCCTTGCCCAGGATTGCAGACGCCAAAGCCGCAGAGAAAGACTGTGGCTTGGAGTAGAGTGATGCTGCCGCCATCACCGAGGAGTGCAGTTGAGGGTGCACCTACAAATAGGAGGGAATGCCCTTCCGTTGGCCTGTACTTGGCGTCGAGACGCTTGTTGGTAGGATAAGTGGTGTGGCTTGAGCCAGCCTTTTTGGCTAAGGCTTAGACATCCTTTTGAAGTGGAAGTCCAGTTCTAGTAGGAGGACGTAAGTACCTCAGCCAGGACTCCCCGGCTCCAGTTGTTCACTTGTGGCTGCGGGATGCCTAGGTAGTCAGCCAGACCAGACAGTCTCTCAGGAAATGCTTTGGCTGACGATGGGGTGTCCGGGTCTTCCTCCTCGTCTGTCTACTGTTGTGTCCAGGGGAGCCGGAGGAGTGCTGGGTACAGGCAGCTGTGGCGTGCTGATTATCAGTGCTGGAGGCTGCTGAAGGGGCTGAGCCGGAGCTGCTGTGATTGTACAAGCATGGGAGCCAGGGGCTGAGCTGGACCCAAGGGTGGTACCGCAGTGGGTGCTTCTGGCTGTACAGGAGGGAGCATGTTCCTGATTACATCCCTGAGGATGGTACCCATCTGTTGTGATCTCATGAGGGTGAGGAACTTCTCGAAGAACTTGTCTTTACACGCAGGAGGTGTGCCTAAATGGTATAGGTGTAGAGGTCTGGCCCGGAGGCTGCAGTGTCCTGGGCATGCCCTGTCTCACCAAGTTGGGAGATGTATATCTTCCCTGCGAAGCGAAGAGATATGCTGCGGACCAGGTGACAGGCATTGTGCAATCCCATCTGGAAGCACACTCGCCTGCCTGATCTCCGAATGGGAAGGGCGCTGGGTGAGCCACCAGTTTGTCTGGCCCAGCTGCCATTTTGTCTTGCTCTGCGCCACGTACCTGAGTCATGTTTGCTGAGCTGGGACTGCCCTCCACCAGTAAACTGAACAGCGGTGGTGGTTGTGACCTTCCCTGCACCTCAGGTCGAGGCCTGGTAGGCGGAGTGTCCTCTGTCATGGTGCCGGTAGTGCGGCGTACAGGCTCTCCCTCAGACAAGGGTCTGGTACTAGGGCGTAGCCCCTGGGATTGGGACCCAGTAATGCCTTGCTGCCGCTCAGCGGTAGCACCAATAGGATCTTGCGAGCAATTGGCCCGTGGACAGGGAGATGGGGCAGCCTCGGTATTCCTGCTGGTTTTAGAACCTGAAAGGTCCCTCCAGCTTGGGCACTTCCCAGGGAAGGAGTCACCCTTGCGGGGTGCAGGGGAGAACAGCGCACCTACCTTGGGCCTGGTCTTCCTTTTCAGGAATGCTTTAAGGTACTCTGGAGGCGATCTTTCAAAGAGCTCCCGCCACCTGGCTAGTCGATTCTTCAGCGCACGCTAAGTCAAGGCATCGCATGCGGTACAGCTGTCCCATCTTTGGTCTGGACCAAGGCACCAGAGGCAGAGGGCATGGGGGTCCGATGTTGGGAAGGGACCCACGCAGGCTGAACACCTGCTGAAGGCGCCGGCTTTCCACATGTGCTGGGGAGGAGCGTAGTACCTAACAATTGGAATAGAAAGAGAAAAAATAAGAATACTTCTCCGGGAAAGAGCGTATGGAATTACAAGGCCGGAGGACTAACCCAGGAGCGCTGATGAAAGCGGTCTGTTCCCGTCAACACGGAAAAGAGGACTGGGCAGTGGCGCTAATGGGCAGAGTCAGAGGAGCGCATTCTCCCAGGCCCGCGATCCGGCACGCATCTAAATTTAAAGGTGAAGATGATTTTTATGGTGAAAAAGGTTCTGTCTCCCGTCCTTAGCGAGGGACGCCCAATACAGTATGGAGGAAAGGGGACGGGACGTAGGAGTATGAGGTAATTCGGTCAAAGTTCTGTACTCCCGTAATAAGACGTGCTGCAGCATGGTGGACTGCTTTTATGTTTCTGGAAGGAAATATTACGCTCAATGGTGAAGCCTAAGGATTCTGCTCAGTCTGAGGGTTGTGGACCAAATCCGTCTAGGCGCATGTAATTGAACCATTGTTGGACAAGTTCTTTTTAGCAGGCGGATAAACAAATTCAGTCTTGGATGGGTTTAGTTTGAGTTAGGCAGTCGACATCCAGGACTGGATGAGGGCGAGGTAATCGGAGAGACGAATTATGTCCTGTGTGCCATTAACTCTCATGTACAACTGAGTATCGTCTGCATATTGTGGATGGCTTTATAAGGATCTTTGAGGAACGTGCCCAGATTTCCATGTAAAGGTTAAAAAGGATTGTTGAAAGGATGGAGCCTTGGGGGACTCCCCAGGAGAACCAAAGTCAGTTACAATGCAACGAGTTCATCTGGACAGTGTGGTGTCTGCTTGAGAGGTAGGAGGTAAACCAATTCAGGACAGTACCATAGAATCCCATCTTGTCAGCAAGGAGGGAGAGAAGGATGCAGTGGTATACTGTGTTGGATGCAGCCGAGAGGCCAAGGCGGCATGAGTCACATGTGGAGAGCATCATCCACCACCTGGATGGTGGCTGTCTCGATGCTACACTTTCGGCAGAACCTGACTCATTTAGGAGGTGGAATTGTTCGATTCTGGCGAGTAGTTGTGCAGCAATTACTTTTCCCAAGATTTTGGCAATAAACGGGAGGTTCGTAATGAGTCTGTAGGTGGCCAGGTCATCTGGATCTAGGGTTGCTTTTTTAAAAGAGGTTGTATGGGACCAGTCATGTGGGTATCCAGAAATGATCCTTCTGTGATGAAGGCATTGAGCGTCAGGTCCGTCAATTGTTTAATGATGGAGGCAAGCGATCATTTTTGGAAGATCTGGAGGAAAGAGGAGCAAATTTGGTCGGGGGGGGGGGGGGGGGGGTGTGTGTGTGTGTGTGTGTGTGTGTGTGTGTGTGTGTGTGTGTGTGTGTGTGTGTGTGTGTGTGTGTGTGTGTGTGTGTGTGTGTGTGTGTGTGTGTGTGTGTGTGTGTGTGTGTGTGTGTGTGTGTGTGTGTGTGTGTGTGTGTGTGTGTGTGTGTGTGTGTGTGTGTGTGTGTGTGTGTGTGTGTGTGTGTGTGTGTGTGTGTGTGTGTGTGTGTGTGTGTGTGTGTGTGTGTGTGTGTGTGTGTGTGTGTGTGTGTGTGTGTGTGTGTGTGTGTGTGTGTGTGTGTGTGTGTGTGTGTGTGTGTGTGTGTGTGTGTGTGTGTGTGTGTGTGTGTGTGTGTGTGTGTGTGTGTGTGTGCGCGCGCAAGCGGATGCCAATGCTGTGAGAGGTTGATTAAATGGTCTCTGGGATTTTGTCTATTTTTTCAATTTAAAAAATATGCTTATTCAGTCACATTTTTCATGAGTTGCTGGTACCTTGTGGTCAGGTGAGGGCATGATACCATGCTTTACTACTTCAAAGAGGGATTTGAACCGGTTAGAAGCTGACGCGATGGTAGTCGAGTAGTAAGCAGGTTTGGCCTCAGTAATCAGAATCATGCAGTTTGCACACAGAGATTTGAGGTTGGTGAGGTCTCCCAAGTTCTGGTTTTTGCACCATTTCGCTAGGGCTCTGACTGACCGTTTGTTGGAGGCTAGCTCGAGGGTGTACCATGGGGGGGATGGTGTGGTCTTAGGCTGGCTGGATTTGAGGGGGGAGAGAGGGCATGATTGTCCACCCGTTTTAGCAGTGTTTCAGAATAATTCCAGGAGGAAAGTCTGCAAAGTTTACTTGGAGCTCATTGACTGGGAAGGTTTTGAATAAGCGGTGTTGAGTGAGGGGGCATTTAGTCTGACCTTTGTGACCCAAGAAATAGAAAAACTGCTCCTATTTTTGGTGGTTTAGGAGATAATCCAGTATGAACATTACACAAACCAAGTTATTAATTTGCTTAGGAAACAAGTATGAAAATTGCACCCAGGAATGCACTAACCAAATTACAAAGATTATTCAATCATTTTGCAAAGTACACCCAACCAATTTGCTTGAAAGCACATCTCTGCATATCATGGAGGTTCCGGAGCAGGTTTTAAACTAGGGAGTTCTGCCCAGCGCAGGAAATGGGCCAGAACAAGGCAGAGCGGCACGCCGGCAATACCTGCCTTGCTGGAGCAATGCCCTGTCCCCAGATCCAGGGGCTTGCCCACGACACTCGCCACGTTATCACACAGACATGCAACCCACGCTTCAAGTGCAGGCGGCTTTCAGAAGACTCTGCAGCGCTGCGTGTGATAACTACTTTAGAACGGGATACTCCCAGCGAGACCTGTCCTGAAGCAGGGTTATCACATGCATCAGCAACCCAGGTTTCAACAAACACTTTCAGTAGACTCAGCATGGGAAACTGAATACAGAAAGAGCCAAAGCCTCACATACTTGTTGCAGCTGTCCAAAGTGGTATATATGTCCTGCAATGTACACATTTTTTTCTTAGGCTGAGTATTATGACCAACCAAAATTACAGAGCCCACTTCCATTATTCGCTCAAAAGTATTTCTAACTGAATCAGCCTAAGACAGGTTTCAAATTTAAAATTGTGGACATTCATATGTTCCCATTACACTGTTTTATGCAAATCGCCAGGATTGGGTTCTATGAAGATGGGAATAGTTTCTTACCTGTAACTCCATTTCTCCAGCATTGGTATCTTTCATGGATTCACATGCCTAGAATATTCCCAGTCTGTCGACGGGGAATATTCTAAGCATGTGAATCCATGAAAGATCCAATGCTGGAGAAACTGTATTGCATGACCTCGCCTGGGGCCCCGTCTCTCGGCTGTGCACAGGGGCCCCGCCCTTCAGCCCCACCCCTCCGAGAATGGGAGGGGGGTTCCCCCCCAGTAAATGGTTTTCCTTTTTCAGCGTTGGTTGTGCACGATCAGTGAATATGGATGCTGAAGGCGTAGGCGTGTTCGCTGCATTTTCCTTTTCAACTCCCTCATGAGTCACGTCACCCTGCTTGTATTCACTCGAAAGTCGCATAGGCGCTTTGAGCTTCCCAAGTACATTCCACGGACCATTGGCAAATCTACAGATTGATCCCAGAAACAGTTTACAAAAGAATGAACTCTGGACCCGTTCCTTATATTGTGACAATATGCCCTTCTAAAAGTTACCGTATCTAGGGCACACTTCCGTGTTGTGCGAGTAAGCAGCTGGCAGCCTCAGCACTGCTGTTTGAATGACGGCCAACAAAGGCTGAGATCATTTATCTGGAAGGAAATGACAAGTCCAAGTCAAGGGCAAGGAAGGAACTGGCAACATGGGAGTGGTACACTTTATCATCATGAAATGGAAACTGAACGAATATATTCGAAATAAGGTCACAGCGTAGCCAGCAAGGTTAGCATGGAGAGTCGGTATATAAATCAAACAGTAAAGTAGCTTCCATTCTTCAATTTTTCGAGTGTATTCACCAATTCTGCACACCCTAAACTTAAATTGAGGGGAGAGCACAGGGAAACGTAAGGATTGAGTATTGGTAAGGTGAAGTGGCAGGGAGAGCAGCGGGGGACCAATGGGGTATGAGCAGACACTACCAGCCTGCCCTGTGATTTCCACAGACTTACAGAACACGTTGGGATGGAGGCAGGGAGGATGGAAAAAAGAGCGAGAGCATAATTGGCAACCAAATTATGCTAGAACATTTACAGTTTATACTAGACAGCTGTCACAATTCGCATCATGACGTTTGAGGTTTCTCAATGGAAAGAGGGCGGGAACTGCTATGTACCCTTTGGCCAAACTGCTCCTGCTGCACCAACATGCACCCTGCTTAGCTTGTAGACTGTCTGGGGTATGTAAGGGTGTTGAAGGTGCCGACAAGGGTGGCCTTTTGGATGGTAAACACGAGTTTATCAAAAAGGAAGAAACCCTCACTATCCCCATCTTCTAAGAGGGATTTCCCTGCCTCAAACTAATACTAAAGGGTCTGTCAGAATGTCCATCACAATCAAACTCCAACGTACTGTGTCGCAACCTAATTCTATCCTTTACACCACAATAAAAGAATAAGCCAACAGAAAGTTCCTTCTCCAACAGAATGACTCCTGTCTCCTGGTATTTGGCCGGTATTCCCAAAAATATTCTTTGGCAATAGGATGCCAGGGGGAATGACACCCTTCCCCTGGCTTGTGGTTCCAACAAACCTTTGCACCAGTCAACTTCCGTAATCCAGAGAATGCCTCCCTTCTCCTGGTAATATTTCGCACACTCCAATATAGTCCACACCAAAGCCTGGGGTAATGACTCCCTTTCCCCTGGCGCCTAAAAGGGCTTTCAGTTTCACCAGGAGAAGGACTCCATTCTCCTGGTGTTTAAGAGTTTGTTACCGAATCTCTCAACTTGACATTTCTTGTGTCCCTTTCTCGTGGAATTAGCAAAGCCACAAATCTTTCTCTGGGTCACAGTTGACTTTCCCTGCCACTGCGATGAGGATGCTTTCCTCGGATGCTTAATACACTTATGTCAGGGTCCCAGACCCTTCTCTGGTTGTCAATAGGCTTATTGCTGGCACTGCAATGAGGACGTTATCTTTGTATGCTCGATTTACTTGCGTTAGGCCTCCAGACCCTACTCTGGTGGTCAGAGGCTTACGGCTGTCAATGTGAGGAGTACGTTCTCCTCGGATGCTCAGTCCACCCTTCCCAAAAGTTTGATTGTTAGTAATAGGCAGGCGCCCCATCTCTCTTCCACCTCTGTGTCCCCTGCGGGACTCTCGTACTGCCAATTACCTTCTTTGGACTTCGGTACACCACTAGGGCTTCCTGGGACTGGGATGCATCTCTCAGGCTGTTCGGGCTTCTCTACTCAGCTTCCGTAGCACTGCAGCGGCTCCAAGCTCTACTGGTCTGCTCTCTTCCTGGTTCATGTTTAGGTCTTCCCCATGGAGAACTCTCAGCCATCTGCCGGCGTCCTCTGTTTTTCGGCATCCCTGGCCAGCCGACAGCATTTGAAACTCCTGCTCTGGATGGTTTGCACACCTACTGCCTCTCCTAGCTGTGCTTGACCAAATCTTCAATCCTTCTCTTATACACTGTTGCTAGTCCTGCCTTGGTGGATTATTATAGTCCTTCATTGTTCTCTATCGTTGATCTTCATGAATATTTAGGTTCACCTCGTCAAGTATTAGCAGTGTCAGTAATCTTCATGTCTGTTAAGCTCCTCTTCATCCTGGTACTTTGTTTTGGCTGTTTCTCCTATAGTGCATACATACATACATAGATCTACTCTCAAAGAATTTGCTTGGAAGGGGGGTAGGGAAGGTTGGGTGTGACGGCAAGCAAGCTGTACCCCACGTGATCGTTCTTCTCCCCAGGGGGGGTTGGGAATTCCCTCCCCCAAGAGGTCCTCCCACATTAAACCACCTATAGGGGGGACTATGGAGTAGCGGCTGCACTTCCCTAGCCTCATGGGAAGTGGAGATACCTGGCAAATTGTCACAGGTAGCTCCATGCGTCACCTGCTTCATCTGAACAGCAGGTGCAACTGATAGCAAGATAAAACTGTCACTACAATAAGGAGGCCAGCACTGCTTTCACTCTTCACCGCTCCAGCCCCAAATATTGCAGTTCAGTCACTCAAATGCAGGGGCAAGCATAATTTATGCATTTATATAGCGCTACGAACCCTCAGGTATTTGAGCGCTGCTTATTAATACCCACTGTGGCATAAGCTGTACCCGCTACCATTGTGCTCCACCTTTCTCAGCAGCTTGGCAGGTGGCAGCTTGGCAGACGTAATGTCACAAGACATTACAGTAAGTGACCTCATGACAGGAGTGAAGTCACATGAAGTTAAAATACGGACAAATGCAAAAGAAGGGACTGAAGCAGATAAAAGGCCATTTTAGTTGAATCAAGATGCACCTTCTGGGACACACAAAGCAGAGAACTCTGATCCGGAGTCTGGTGGTTACCAGAGCAAACTAGGCAAAGCCAACAGTCTTGCAACTATGGTTCCTGCAAAGCGCACATCACGTCATCGCGCATTATGCTGTGAAATCATAGCTTTTGCAGAACTTTGGCCCAATTGAGGAAATTTGGACTCTTCAAAGCCAATAAACTCGGCAATCCGAGTTTATGGTGCTTTTAACACGTTGGTTTTTCCCTTTGTCTGCTTGAGGAGCATTCCTGAGAGTGTGCATTTAGATCATTTGTCTTACTGGATTTCAGCCTGCATTTTGCTCCTTGGCCTCCCCTTGGATTGGCTTTCTGGCTCTTTCTGGATTTGATCTGTGCCTGTCCCCAGACCTGGCATGAAATTCCCCGGTAGGGTGTTTAGATTTTCTTTCATTAGAACTTATCATTTTTGAGCTCTGTATTGTTGGGTGCACAGGGCAGATTTCTAAAGTTTCACAATAGAAGGGAACACGTGGATCTGTTGCTTCTAAGAGGTGTGAAAGATACTAGTTACAGCATCTCTAGATTCATTGCGTCTCGCATGCCTCTGGAATTACTTGGCACCTGCTCTTGACAACAGTGACAGTTTCTTTTGGAATAAGGTTATTTCAATGCCCATTTTCTGGAACCCAAGCAGTCCTTGAGATTGTGTTGGGCAGTTTTCTGGTCTCTGGCTCTGTACCCTGGGATGCTTTTTCACCTAATTTCATCAGATTTCATCCGTTTTCTCTGTGTTAGAGTCCATTGAACATGGGGGTGGGGAAACGGAAGGTTGTTGAGGTGATGTTTTGTGGTCAGCAGTGTACCAACTCACTCACACTTCCTTTTAGCCAGGGAGAGAGCTGTGCATCATTCCTCCTGCCTTTTTTCACTCAAACCCTCTGTACGTGATTAAGCTCTAGCTCTTGGTGCAGTGCCCTCGGAAGGAAAGTCTTGCTGCCCCACTAGCCCATGCCTACTTATCTACCCACCCTTCCATAATCAATCCTGCTCAATCATGCTAGGCCTGTTGTTTGTAAACAAATTGCCACCTATTACTGGGGAAGAGGTCACAAACAGCCTCCTCCTGCCTTACTGAACGCTCCTGCCTTAGAATGAGGTGCTGTAAACGTGTCGGGTTCTGCAACCTGCTGCAACATTATAATTAAACTCCCTTAGTATTGCAGCAGGTGGGGTCTAAGTTCTCTTCAAACAAAACATCTGTCTTAGATCTCTTAAGGTCTCCTCTCTGCTACCAGTATGTAGCCGTCTCTTTTTACCAACACAGTATTGAGATTAAACGTGAACATTTTGCTCCGACTACTCACTTTATTGTTGGGGAGTACACTACTATACGTATATTTAGGTTGAGGAAAATAGCAGCAGCAAAGTGGTTGCACATTTGGAATGTGGATGCATGGAAAAGGAACAAGATTCACTTTGGCATTCCCTGGGGGTAACGGGCAGGTGAAGGGAGTGAAGGTGGCAGGGCTAGGGTGGAGTCATGGCAGAATGTATAGTGGAAAAACAGGGCTAAAATAAAAACGCTTTGGCTTAATAACAGCACAGGAGTGACTCATCATTTGTCTGTCACTTGATTAGCTTGGATTTCTAAATTAACAAATACAAAAATGTAAAACCAACACCACACGAGAACAAATAGAACCGCACATTACCATTACAGGTTAAATAAAAAGGACTGCCAGCCCCTCCTCCGCAGACAGACCTAAATGACCACCCTCCAACCACAGAGCGGTAGATTAAATATGCAGGGAATCCGCCCGACTAGACAGCCAACCTCACAGAATTACACAAATTAAAAAATAAAATTCAAGTCAGTGCAATAGAGTATAAAATTCAGAGCCCCCACACAATTCCGAATATTATTCACAATAAAGAAGAGCCTTAAAAGAGCCCTCCGCAAATCCGAATACCATTCACAGAACAGCAAGTGCCACACACAGATCATCATTAGCAGCAAGCCCACAGGAGCAAAGCTTCTCCCGATCAACCTTTACCTGGTTAGGGTGAGCTCTCAGAGGGGTATTTATGTATTCAGCACATTTATGCGAATCATCCGAATCAGGCACAGACAATCCGGAGATGGGATTGAGCTCCTCCCTGTGAGGGTAGATTTCAAGGCCAACAAACTTGCACATTTCACCACATCCACAGAAACAACCATGCATTTGCTTAATACTTTAAAACCTTCATAAACCAGCTAAACTGCGGGTAAGGAGGAGATTTTACCAATTCCTCGAGCATGTATTGCAGGTTAGGGTTCTTATGTTCGGCCTGAAATAACTTCAGAAAAGAGGATCCGAACGTGGTTTTAACATGTGTTGCAAGCTTGGGCGTCCCCAGTTCTAAACGAAGAGCACAATTTGGCGTACTCTGTGGGAGGCCAGTCAGCCTCTTCAGAATTCCATTTTGTATGACCTCCAGTGTGTCACACATTAAGTGCCTCCATAATTCGCTGCCATACAATAGTACGCTCCCCACCTTGCACACCTCTAAATATTTGTCGAGCATGTGTCCGCCAAACTTACGATAGAATCTTATTAAACCATCCAACCAAGTCACCTACCTCCATATGTTTTCCCCACTTTCCAATGCTTTAAAAAACGAAACCCAGGTAGCAAAAAGTGTTCACCGCCTCAGTTTTTTCACCATTAAGTGACCAGGATTAGTTTGACTTTCTTCTGCCTTTACAAAAAACCACTTGGGCGGGGGGGGGGGGTAGTTCATATTCAGTTTTAAGTTGCTGAGCTAAAAAGTAATTAGCAGCCTACTCAAGGCGGCGCTGTAGCCCCGCAGGTGTTTGGTCGATAAGGGTGGTATCATCTGCATATAGCAGTGATGCGAAGGGCATTTTCCGCACAAACGGTGGGCTTACATTTGGCCCTAAAGATAAAGGATTACAATCAGCAAGAGATAAAAATGTAAAGCGGCACCAAAGAAGAGCAGCCCTGTTTAACGCAGCGATTTGTGGGGAACACCTTCGTGGACGGCCCCCTCCCACTCATTCGTACTGCAGCAGCAGTGTTCAAATGGCTCATTAAAATCAGACACAGGAGGTCTGATGGTACATTTATGTCATTTCATTTCTGCCACAAGATCTCCCTATCGACTGAGTCGGAGGCCTTATACAACCTGCTTCCCCTCAGCGAACAATACTTCTCAACAAGTATGTTTGGGATTAGGCAATGGTCAATAGTTGAGAAACCACTCGTAAACCCTGCTCGAGTGTGAACGCATTGTTAGTAGTCACCCACTCATCCAATCTGTTTTTAAGACATTTATTAAACATCTTGCTAGAAATATCCAGCTGGGAGATGGAGATACAGTGGGGATCAAGAGTGGAGCCATTCTTAAAGATCGCAAATAATTATGGCCTTGTGCCAGGAGAGTGGGATAACACCAGAGCGGGAAATGATATTAAAACTTTTTACCAAGATGTTTGCCCACCAAACAAGGCTCCACTTAAGGAGTCCGACCGCAAACTATCCGGACCGGCAGCCTTAACTGCCGGCAAAACCTTTACGCATGTCACCATGTCCTCCCTGGAGACAACTATTTCTCCACCTCTTCCCGTTACCCTGGTGGGGACTCCACTGCTCCCCCAGCAATACACTCAACAGGGATTAGACCCAACTAGCTTTCCTTCTTGGACTCAAAGCCCCTAGCTACTAAGCTCCAAAAGAGCTTGCTGTCTTTAGATACAACAGCTAATTCCAGACTGTCCCACTGCCTCAATATGTGATCCCTCTGCTGATTCAGCAACTTCTTGTAGCCGGACTGAAGGGCATAGAACTGCCCCGCCTTCAGGCCATCACCTCTCACTGCCAGATAAATCTCCCCTTTCAACATCATACAATCCTGGTCATACCACACCGCACCCCTGGAAGCCCTCTTTACAATCTGCCTTCGAGCAGGGTGTAGACTTAATTTCAATGAACATAGACTCCACCAAATCTTCATAGCAGCCGATAGCCTCGAGGCCACTCTCTGGGAGTTTACCAAAATTAACCAGGAGTTCCTCAAATTCTAACTGAGGACAGAACAAGATCCCCACTGCTCCCGAGTTAGATGGGCAGACACCTGGTCCTGCCCACTACCTGCTTCCTTCCTGATCGGTGCGATGGTTGGGGTACTCGCATGCTAAAACTAGAGGGAAATTATCAATGTGAACAGAGTATAGCACAGGGGCAACAAGCTGGTCTTGGAAGCAACCCCACGCAGAGCAACAGAGGTTCGAATCCTGGATCCACGCTTAGAAACCAAACCCAGGGATGGTATTAGGCACATCATTTTTTTAAAAACAAATAAATGTCCAACAAGTTCTCCACCCCATAATTAATGATCCATGGATTTGAAAAGCGGTCCAGAGAATAATCAATTATGGACGTACTCTTACCCCGATGGAAGGTTTTCTTAGGTGGACAATCCCCAGCACATCTCCCGTTACGCTCCACCAAGTGGAATTTTTGAAGCACACACACATTGAAGAAAATTAATGACGTCCTGTCCTTTGTAATCACCCACCATTCGTACCTTTAATGGGACAATAGCCTGCTCCCAATCAGTCACTCGCTACATTCTCTACAGCTATTAAGTTTAAGGTGCTTCAATGTAAAAACAAAAAAGGGGCAGAGCTCTGAGGTGGAAAGTTTTTCTCCCTGCACAGGACTAGGTGATCAGAGCTGGCATGGGCTTTACATTTCCATGGATTTGGAATCTGGGGAGACACATCTTGCTTACTTCTGCATCATTGCTTACAAATCCAACCCAATTCCAACACTTTGTGACAAAAGACATTTCAATGTTCTTCAGAACACGTGCCTGTTCTCCCCGATTTGCACAGGAACATAAGTGCTCCCTGCCTGCTGCTCTGGAGTGCCCCCCACCCCCCAATCATTGGCCTTGCACGCTGTGATTGCAGGTAAGTGGTTATATCGGGATACCCCGCTCAGACAGTCTCTGTACGCCACTCCTCCGACCCTCTGGAGGCGGCGGCCTCTTTGTCCTCCGTCCTGGCTCAAAGTCCCGGCATAGCCCATGTGATTTCCCGGTTCTCACTCCTTCCCTGCAGCCCAGCACTCACATTCTATTGAAGAACCCTTCCCCATTCAACAAAGCCCCTATCGGAGGCATACCGGGAAATCCTCTGGTGTCTCACCTGATGATTTTAAGCCCGAGCCCCACCTTGTGCATACCTGTGGTCCTTTACTCCTTGGCAGCCTGCCGCCTTACCATGTTCCCCGGACCTGATTTGTTGCTGCATACTGCCTTCTTCTACCCTGCACAGCACCATTAACTTGCCTATCTCAGCATGTATTCGATATTAAGGCATGCAACAAGCTAACTGCCCTACTGGGCAAATGCTTGCTATGCTTATTGTTTGGCTTTTACCACTAAATAGTAAACCAATTGCTGAATTTACTGGATACATTTAATTGGTATGCCAGCTACCTGTTTTTGAAGCCAAGTGTGTATGCCTGTAACTGCTAAATCTAATCCGGGCCCTGAAATTACTTCATATGCCTAAAAGTTAGTCCTTTCAGTTTATTTTTTACATCACAATTATGCTTTACATGCCTGTAGGAAAGTTGAATCTGCCTATTGGTATTTGCTGGTTGTGTTCAGAAACAGTATAAGAAAGTCGAATCTGCCCATCTGCTAATTGACGACTGTGTTGTGGCTGATCACCTCTTCTATATAACCCTGGCCTCATTCTCTCACTCTTGGTCTGATCATTGCATTGCGGCTAGTGGGTCGTGCACTACTGGTCTGACGCACTCTGCCGGACACACCTTCAATGCTCTCATCTCTTCAGACCTCCCCATCTCCAAATCTCTCATTACTCCGCTCTCCTGGTCTAACCATGCCCTCCTCTACTCTCACCTCGACCTCCTTGGTCCAATGGCTAAGCCTTGCCCACACAGTCTGCCTCCTTCATTCGACCGATGAAGGAGTGTCAGCTGCCGCTTTTGCCACCACCTTCATTCCACCTCCTACTCCCTCCACTGGCTCTCACTCAGACATTGCCCTCTCTAACCTTCAATTCTCCATCTCCAACACTCTGGATATCCTTGCCCCGGTCATGAGGATCCGCTTGAAGCCTACTTCCAAGTGTAACTCCTGGTACGATTCCAATCTGACTCCTCTGAAACAAAAGTGCAGAGTTGCTGAGCGGAAGTGGCCGGCTTTGAGCACATCCTCTGACGAACAGGCATGCCACCTGCTCCAAAGGCAATACAGACTTGCCTTCTGCTCTAAGAAGAGGGCCTACATCCAAGACCGCATATCCGCGGTCACAAACCCCACAGCTGAACTTTTCAAGATCTGCAAGGAACTTGCCAACCCTACCGAGGTCTCCACTTCTCCTCTGTCCGCCCAGGCACTCTGCACTTCTCTAGCCTCACACTTCATCTCCAAACCCCCCAGGGCATTCTCTCCTCACTCAGCTCTACTCTACATCCCTCTCCCTCCCCTTCTTCCAGGCCTCCCTTGGTCCCCCTCAAACCTCCCCTTCTATACCCCTCTTTCTCCCATAACACCTGATGAGGTTTCTAGAAAAGTCAGCTCTATGATAATAATAATGTGTTATTTATATAGTGCCTTAATCCAAAGCGCTTTACAGAGCACAAATTTACATACAATATCACCCAACCGAAATTGATACTCATTTATAGACCTCGGAAGGATGAAAGGCTGAGTTGGCCTTGCCAGGATTCGAACCTGCGACCTGCAGATCACACTCGATCGCAGCAGCGAGCGCTCAACCCGCTGAGCTCTTACCGGCTTACCAGCTCTATGAAAGTCTCCTCCAAACCAGTGCGCCCCTGCTCCTCCAGAACAATCAAGGACAACATGGTCTCCCTTGCCCCAGCCTTAGACAATTTCTGCAATCGTTCCTTTGCCACTGGATCCCTCCCCTTACTCCTCAAGCACTCCCTTGTGCACCCTCTCCTAAAAAGAAATAAAATAAAAAATAAATACATATATATACGCGGATCCCTCCTGTCCTGCAAACTACTACCCTATTTCCCCTACATCCTTCTTGGGAAGACTCTTTGAGAAGCTGGCCACCTCCCAGCTTGTCCACCACACCAAATCTGTTGGCTGCCTCCACAACCACCTGTCTGGCTTTAGAGCTGGCAGAAGCACAGAACCTGCTCTCCTGAACACACGTGAAGACTTGCTCACCAATCGATTCTAGCTCTCCTTCTGTTCAGTCAACCATGCCACTCTAATAAAACGGCTGTGTGACACTCTTGGCATCACGGACCTGGCTCTGGACTCGCTGTCCCATCTCTCTAACCGACCCTCCCAGGTTCAAATGGGCCCTTTCCTCCCTTTCCTCCGTCTCAGTGGGCAGACCTCTCCTCCTCCCTCCTGGCCTCTACCACTCAACTCCTCCTCCTCGGTGACCTAAATATACATTTAGACTCTCCTTGCTCCTCCTCTGTACTCTTCCGTGACCTCTGCGACTCCCTCTCCCTGTCCCTGTCCATCCTCCCCTCTGGCCCGACTCACTCTGCAGGGCACACACTCAATGTCTTGATCTCCGCTGACCCTCCCCCTCTCCATCCCTCTGACGACTCCTCTCTCCTGGAACTATCACTCCCTCCTCTCATCTCATCTCTCCCTCCCTCTCTTCCCCTCCCCAAGCCAAGCCTACCCCAACACTGCCACCTACCTTCTCGGACATCCGGCCCAGGAAGCATGTGTCAGTTGAGGCTTTTGCCGCCACTTTCTCCCCCCTCCCCCTCTCCACCTTTGGCTGTCTCTCATCCTGATACAGCCCTGTCTCTGCTCTACTCTTCAATTTCTGATACGCTTGATGTTCTTGCCCCTGTCATGAGGATCCGTTTGAAGTCCAAAGCCAAGTGCAATTCCTGGTATGACTGACCTAGCTACACTTAAACGTAAGTGTAGGGCAGCTGAGAGGAAATGGAGGACTTCCTGTTCATCCTCTGACAAACTGGCCTGTGGCCTGCTACAAAGGCAATACCGACTCTCTGTCCTCACCAAGAAGAGTGTCCACATGCAAGCTCGTGTCTCTGTGGCATCTAACAACTCAGCCGAACTCTTTAAAATCTGCAAGGAGCTGGCCAACCCTGCTGCAGTCTCTACCCCTCCTGTTGTCCCCCAGGCTCTTTGCAATGCCCTTGCCTCTCACTTCATTTAAAAAACCCAGGACATCCTGTCCACCCTCTCCACCCACACTCCTCCTCTTCCCTCTCCATCTGTGCTTGCTGACCCTCCTTTAGCCACCCTCCCACCACCCTTCTCGTACTTTCCTCTTTTCAACCCCGACAAGGTTGCTAGACAAGTCCGATCTATGAAAGCCTCTTCAAAACAGGTTCATCCCTGTTCCTCTAAAACCATCAAGGACCACATTGACACCCTCGCTCCGGCCCTTGCTGATTTTTGCAACCACTCCTTTGCCTCTGGATCCTTCCCCTCCACTCCCCTCCCCTCCGAAGCACTCCTTTGTGCATCCTCTTCTCAAGAAACCCACAGCTGATCCTTCTTGTCCAGCTAACTATCACCCAATTTCCATTACTCCCTTTCTTGGAAAACTCCTGGAAAAGTTGGCCATCTCTCAGTTTAACCTTCATTCCAATTCTGTTGGCTGTCTCCATGACCACTCAGAGCTGCCAGACGAATGGAAACTGCCCTCCTAAACATCTCTCTTCTGCCTTCGACACGGTCAACCATACCATCCTGCTCAACCGTCTCCGTGAAAACTTGAGTATCACTGATCAGGCTCTGGCTGACCTCTTTCCTCTCAGATCGACCCTCCCAGGTCCAACTTGGGTCCTTCCTTTCATCTATCTTCCTCTCTACCTGTGGTGTTCCCCAGGGGTTTAACCTCTCGCCCTGGCTTTTCAACCAATACCTGGCAACTCTCGCCCACTGCATTGCCAGTTTCTGCTCAAATTTCCAGTACTACGCTAATGACAACTCATTTTCAGGCTGCCCTCTGCCACCTCCTCTCCTTCTCTCATCTCTGATTGCCTAACTGCCATTCAAGATTGGTGTGCCGCCAATGATCTTTGTCTGAATGCCAGCAAGACGGAGATCCTCCTCATCGGCACACCTTCACCATCCTTTCCCCTCACTCTCTGTCCGGCCTCCCTTGGCCCTCCTCCTACCCCCACCTTTGAGGCTAAGAACCTCGGGGTCATCTTTGACTCCACCCTTTCCTTCTACGCCCACATCTCTGAGGTCTCTAAAAAGTCGAATTTCCGACTGCACCTCCTCAGAGGTACTCTGCCTTTCCTCTCCTTCCCATAGAAGCTCATGGTATCTCAAGCTTTGGTTCTTTCTAGCTTGAACTATTGTAACAGCCGCTTTCTAAATCGACCTGCCTCTACTCTCCGCCCTCTGCAACTAATCCAGAACAGGACTGCGAGACTTGTCCTTGGCCTCAAGCCCTGGGATCGTACCTCTCCAGCTCTGAAATCTCTTCACTGGCTCCCAGTGGATGCAAGGATTAAATTCAAAACCCTCTGCATTGTCCACAAGGCTTTCTGGGGCCTGGGTCCAAAATACCTTCAGCTATCCCTCCGCAAATACCTCCCCTCTCGAGCTCTTCGCTCCTCTACCTCCAACTCACTCAGGGTCAGTTGTTTTTCTAAGAAATGAGCTGGGGTAGATCTCGGTCTTCGGCTGGGGCCTCCCTCTGGAACAGCCTTCCTGCCACTCTAAAACTTGAGGAGAACCATCTCCGGTTCCGGAAGTACCTCAAGAACTTCCTCTTTTCTTCTGCCTTCGCTCCCCCTCTCCCCTGCTGATCTGTTCTCTTGGCACCGTGCACCTGGCCACCCTCTGTCTTTTGGGCCCAGGTACCTGTTCATCCCGTCACCCTCCCGCACTGCCTCCGGGCCACCCCTTGCACTGGGGTCTGTATCTGTACCCATACAGCCCCCCCTTTTTCTTCCTGTAGTTATCGGACCTACCCTGTCTGCTGCCTTAAACCTAGCACTTGCAAATTGCTGGCTGCATTACCACTGTTTGTTGCCTTTATTATTTATTTATTGTTATTTATCTGTTTCTCCTCTGCTTCGCACTTTCCACCTCTCCCCCCTTCCATGCACATTTCCCCTCCCTCCTCTCCCATGTACTTGCGCATTCTCAATATCACTGGGCCTAGTAAGATCGCCGTTTTGTTCTCCCCTGTTCCCCTCCCTTGCCTTGTCGCGCTCTGAAACACTTGTGTACGAGCGCAATAGAAATAAATATCAATCATCTCACTCTCCACCTACGGTGTACCCCAGGGCTCTATCTTGCCCTGTCTCTTCAATATGTACCTAGCTCCCTCCAGTCCATCTATCTCCTCCTGATCTCCTAATTTTCAGTGTTCAGCTGACGACACGCAGATTTCTTTCAAGCTACCCTCCTCTACCTCATCTTCTTCCTCTCTCATTTCCTGGCTGCTTGTCTGCTATCCAAGCATGGTGCACTACTAACGACCTCTGCCCTAATGCCAGTAAGACAGATCCTTCTCATTGGGACCCCTGCTCCCTCCTTCCCTCCCACTCTGGCCACCCTCCTTGGGCCCCCTCCCTTCATCCTTGTGTGAAGCAGAAACCCTTGGCGTCATCTTCAACTCCTCCTTCTCCTCTCCTCACATCTTGGGCCTGGCCAAGAAGGCCCACTTTCAGCTGCACCTCCTCAGAGGCATTCTACCCAGAAACTGACTGTCTCCAGAGCTCTGGTTCTCTCCAGGCTGGACTACTGCAACAGCCTCTTCCTCAATCTACCCAACTCTTTCCTTCGCCCCCCTCAACTAATTCAGAATAGGACTGCAAGACTTATCCTTGCCCTCAAGCCCAGGGACCGTATTTCTCCAGCCCTTAAATCTCTCCACTGGCTCTCGGGTTGCTGCAATGATAAAATTAAAGACCCTCTGCATCCTCCACAAGGCATTCTGGGGCGCTGGGACCACGCTATATACAGCTTCCTCTACCTAAATACACCCCCACTAGAGCCCTTTCGCTCATCTGCCTTTAACTCTCTGCAAATCAGATGCTGTTCCAAGCAGAGTGGGAGTCGATCTCCCCCCCCCTTCCGAGGGTGCCTCTATCTGAATAACCACCCTGCCCCCGTCAGATCTCTAAGTTCCGGAAGCTCTTTAGACCTTCCTTTTCGCTTCTTCCTCCCCCCCCCGTCCCCCTCGCATACCCCTGATAATGTCCCCCTCTGCCTGAGACTGGTGGCCCGGTTCCTTCAGAGTCTTACAGGGCACCAGGCCCTCACGTGCCAACTCTACCTCTGTACCTTTCCTGCCTCTCCAAACCCCCCCCCAACCCTCATCCTGCACTTGCCCTCATGCCCCCCCGGCCTACACTTAGCTGGTTGGCTTCACCCCTGTTGCCTTGCAGCACCTTCCTTTGCACTTAGTTGTGGACACCCCCTTTGCTCTTCTCCCCTTGGCTCGGTCAACCTAGCCTCCCTGGCTCTTCCTTCCTATGGGCCTTTCCAAACCCCCTTCCCACATGCACTTCTCGCTACTGCACTTGTATGCACTGAATGTCGCAAGGCCCACTAAGATCGCTACTTTCCTACTCCTGTCCGCCCCACTCCTGCCTTGTTGCGTCGCGAAACACTTGTGTTTAGGCGCATTACAAATTAACAATATATAAAGTGATGTCAGAGGAAAAGCATTCTGGTGCAGTTGAGTGGCTAAAAGGCAAGTGAGTGGAGAGAGACTAGTGTTAATCAGGAGGGTGGCTAGGTAGCCAAATTCGAGACTGAAATCTAAGGGTTTAGTCTCATATCCCAGCTTTGACACCACACAAAAGAAGTCCTGGACAAATCATCTCACTGTTTAATAATGTGCAATTCTGGTGGTATTAGTTAGGTTAATGCCTGTTCTTTCCTTTCATGGAGACCATTGCAGCGGAAGGAGTGCTAGTCATTACAGAGCTGACCAACTGTTTCAGGCATCAGGCGAGCATAGTTTCAAGCCAGCTTATTTGAAACATATGTGTATTCGTAGAGTTTCAAAATGTTCTTCTGCACAACAATAATAATCCACAAGTCTGTGAGCTGGATGTAAGTAAAGATGAAACATACAGTAGTAAAACGCAGGTGGCATTTTTAGACGGACATCAATTAGTATTTTGGAACCTGATGTTTGAGAAAGTGAAGCTTGAATCATTCTCCTTTTGAATAATGTTTTAATATAATTTTTTAACACAGTCATGGTGGGTCACTTTGTAATGCGTGTACTTTACAAGTCAGGTCTACAAGAGGGTATTTTAGTTCCTAAAAGTGAAACATTCATAAATAGTGTCACCTTGTGTACAAACAAATGGGAAACAATGGTCAAGTGCAGAAATTGCAGAATGGGCTCAAATCGCAGCTTCACAGATTAACAAAAGTGTGCGATCCTGGGCACCTCATTTAATCAAATAAAGGTCCAACCAGTCAAAATTGCAAATCACCATTTCAAAATTGACAATCCCCAAAAATGATTTCGTTCTGCAGGTACTTTGCTCATGGTTTAACTGGCCATATAGTGTTGCTTTATATGGCAGAGATTACTTAACGAGTAATAATCTCTCTCTGGCTTGAATCTGTTTAGAGTCACATGCTTTGCATAGACTCAAGAAATACCTGTACGAGGTGGAGCATGAGCTGAGGCAACATTGGAAAATAAAGGTTTTGAAACAGTTTGATCTGCTTGTATATCTACTCTAGTTTGTGAGCCTACACAAATGTGTTCTAAAAGTATGGACATAACTCCAAGTTGCTGCTTTGCATATGGCATTGAGAGGGTGACATTAGCAGAGAAGGCTAAGGTGGCTCCTGTAGCTCTGGTAGAGTGTGCCTTGGCTTTTGTAGGATTCCACTTTGTGGGATGTTTTTACCCATGCATCCAAGCCCTGCTACAAATGGCAATGCTGATTGCCAAAAGCAACCCAGAGCTGTTGGGAATTCATTTTCTTAATGTCAAGAATTTGCTAAAATCATGGGCACAAGACCACTCAAAGATTCAACCTTCTTGTGGGGGGTTCCACATCACCACTCTACTGTAAGGATGCCATCAAAACAATGTTAAGCAAGGGTCCTATACTATCAAGCAAAAGACCACTCTATTGAAATGCAGTAATTCAAGACAGGTCCCAAAAATGGATGCAACACCGGTACTCACCACTATCAGAAAACCGGCGTTTTAAAACCACCAGACTATTGTGTAAAACTGAACAGAGGAACCCAAACCAGGCCAAGGAAAGACTTGCTAAGAGGTGGATACAATGTAAAACTATATTCTGAAATGACTTGAAGGAAGTAATTATTTAATGTATATGTAAAAAGTGTAAGTTTGATTTAAACTGGGAACTAAATAGACATTTAGCTGAATTCTGCCTGACAACTACCCCCGACAGGAGAAACCTGCTCAGCCACTCTTCCCAGGCCTAGCTGCATCCTGCTGCCCCTGCCAAAAGGAGATGACACCTCTGATTGAATTAAGGGAGGGGTACCTTCAGACTGCAGGAGGTTGAACAAAGCTCTGTCCTGGGCTCAGGCAAATGTTATATTGGGGGGGGGGTCGTAAAATGGCTTCCTCTTGGGAGGAATTGGGAGGGGTAGTGCCTCTGCTAGCAAGCTCAGCTTGGGTAAGTAGATAAACTAGTTATTCCACCATGTGATGTGGGAAGCCACACCCCTTTTTGACCAGGGGGCATAATTTTAAAAAGATAGATCACTCATAGTGCGGACTGGTCAAAATTATATAAATAATATTATTCTTGGAATTTTTCCGTGCACATTTTAAGAGGTGTTAGGACCCTGTGGTGTATTCTGGGGGGTTTCTAGCAGAAAATAGGGTCTTACTCCAAATGTCTGCATGTTAAAAATCTGACACTTCATCAATTAATGTCCATACTCCTTGCGCACATTTGTGTAATTTTTGGTAAATGTCCGATATTGGTAAACCGACCAAAAAGCGCAAAATGTTTTCATTTTTGAATGCAAGCCCCCAGGAAGATCAGAGGCGGACAAGCATGGACCATAAGGAATATATAATGTGTACATGTAATTTCAACAAATTGTGTATCTGGGAAATATGTATTTGGATCAGAAATAGATGTGTGCACATTGACAAGGGGAGTGTTTTTCTGTAAGCCATAAAGATGACACCCAACCCAGCTCCCCAATCAAGGGAGAGGGGAGAACTGGGCCAATGACAAGTAGAGAGGGGCAGGCTCAGTTATGCCCCCCACACACCCACTTCCAAAACACATAAAAAGAGACTGCTGGGACAGGTAGAGACATTCATTTTCCATTTCTGCGGAGCATTTTGACGGCCGCCATCCCATCCAGACAGAGACCAGAACCAGGGACCCATAGACTACAGAACTTTGAACCTAGAAGGCCCACTGCAAGCAAAAGTATTCTCAGCAGGCCTTCAGAATCCAGCAAACCTAACCAAACTATTCAACAGCCGGGCGAGCTGTTTGAATTCTTTGCCAAGAACTTTTGCCAGAACCGCAGACCAGACCCCGACCGCTGTGAGCAGAACCAGAGACCCAGACCGCTGTGAGCAGAACCAGATCGCTGTGAGCAGAACCGGTGCCATATTGACCCGTCGAGCAGAGAGAACCGCCGCTGGACGTGTTGACCAGATCCGGGACGAGGCCTATATCAAATTTATATTGTGAGTACCTAGCAGAACCAATTTCTTAGTTAAAATAATCTAATTCAAGCTATTTTAACCTATTTAGAACTACCTAATAGGAATCGTGTGTGCCATTCGGTCCTTTTTAAAGCTGAAAACTGTCACCTGTCATTTTGAGCTTTTAAATTTCAAATCCGAAAAACTACCTTCACGTAATCGGTCGTATCTCCGGAAACGTTTGTGCTAGATTCTAAGCTTTCCAACGAGCCTAGAACCGACTTCCTACTCCTTATAGTGCCTCCGTAATCGCGCTCGAAGCACGCGACTAAATTTGCAGCGATTTGACATTTTGCACAATTTCAGCCACGTGTAAAAATCAGCAGCTCCTTGCTTTCCTTTGCTAAAATTCGTTTTAACCTGCTAGTTACACATAAAGCATTGCTAAAGTGAGCCTGAACTAATATAAACTAGATATCACCCACCCTGAACCTCTAGAGGGAATTAAAAGCATTTTTAGCACATTTCTCACTTCATTGTCATCACATTCAAAGCATTTTGGGCCTGTGTTTCAAACTTCTACCCGTTTCCTCTAAGCTTGCTGGGGGGGGGGGGCTGAATCTCGTATTGTATTTGATTGCATTCCTGAGAACTGTGTGCTCCTCTTTCCATCTCCTTCCATTTCTTACATTGCATAGGGGAGGGGGAGGGTGGGTGAGTGAATTGACAGAGAAAAAGTGATTATTTTATCTTTTGCTAAAATCATATCAAGTATTTCTGTACTGCATTTTATTCCTCATTGCTTTTCCCTTGAAACCATAAAAGTATTTTTGCTACCTTATCCATCCTATACTAACTCCTCATTGATTGTAAAGAGGTGTGCTAGTGTCAGATTACCCATTGTTGCTCAACATTATATTCATAAGTGTGATATCAATTATTAAATTTATAGACGTGTGATATATATATATAGTTTAATTTTTCAAATAAACCTTTTAATTTGCAAAACAAACCTACTTCTTGGCTCAGTGGGGTCAGGGGGATTCTAAGAGGGGGGTGTTATACAAGGGTTGTCATCCAGAGTACTGAACTGGACATAAAAATACATCAATAAGGGTTTTCCTCAGCATCCCAGGCTAGGCATTGACTTAGCTGTAGTGTTGATTGAATATCGCTTACAACTATTGCCTAGTGGCAAATGAAACAAAGAACATACTGCTCTTAAGCAGGTTCATTGCCCTGAGCCCTAATGTATGTAATGCCCTGCAATCCACCCAACCCCTCATGTCTGAGGAGCAGAGGAGTTTTGAAAAATGTTTTGAGCTCAATGGATTGACAATTCCCAAGAACAAAATAGTTTTACGAACATATCCACGATTCTTTCCAAACTAACTCAAAATTTCATGTCAAAGGGTTCATCAACAGAGAGTGCTGGAATCTGAATCTCGATTGCCCTTCAGATAGATGCGATGGATACTAGAAAAACCATCTATTTGTGAGAAATTTAACTGTGTTCTGGTGTAGGCTGAAAAAAGGGGGCTGATTAGTCTCTACAAAACATTTTACATCCCAGCCTTCTGCTGGATGTTCAAGAAGTAGAGAAATTAGTTAAACTCCTTCCATAAAACGGTTAAACACAGAAATCTTCCGCCACAAGACCTTGTGTTGGGATGTGGTGCATGCCGTGAGTTCTGCCAGGTGGTCCATAAAGTATTTAAACACTGACTCATGTGACTAAAGCAAATATGTGACAATGTCTACAGGAGAACGGTCAATTGGGTTGATGTTCTGAGGTTTAAACTAAATTCCCAAAATCTTCCACTTGTTAAAATAATAAACCCGAATACTTGCCTCACAGATTATGTCCATAGAACGTTTCAGGGTCCAATTTAATTTCAATGGCTTCAGGAACCCAGCTGCCATGTTCAAGACTTGTGGATTTGGGTGAGGAATTTGGCAATTCTGTTAAGTTAACAGACCTAGGGCTCTATAGTAGTCTGATTAGTGGCTCAATCACAATCTAAAGTGGAGGTACCAAATAGATTGTGTCCACATGGGCGTGCTTAAGATTAGTCAATTTCTCTTAAAGTAACTTGTGAATTAAAAAAGGTAAAATATTTACTAGGACAGTAAGGGCACAATTTATAACCACTTACTTAGTCCAAGAAAAACAATGTGTTAGGAGAAAATTATATACGGTTTGTATTACACAATCCAAGCCTGCATTCTGAGGAAGCTCCGAGCTGCGAGTGTCTGCTCTGCCATTTTGCCCCAATCCCCAGTCTCCAGTCCCTAACCAGACACTTGCCCATCCAACCCTACCTAACTTTAATACGACGGCGGCGCCAATGCCACCGCTCCCACATCCCATGCAGCAATGGAAATGGAAGGGGCGTTCCACATGGTGCCCCAGCTTCCATTTCCATGGCGCACCCGTGTTAGGCAAGTATCTGTTCAAATTAATAGGATGCTGCACGCACGCCCTGGCCGGGAGTGTTGTGCTGGCACTGCTTTGTGCAGATTCCTGTTAAGAGACTGTTGTCCCAACAGAGGTACACTTGAATCCCATGTCTGCGAAGGTGGTTTGTCACTACCGCTAACACCTTTTCAAAAACACAAAGTGACGCTGCTAACCCAAAAGCAAACACTTTGAAGTCATCAAGACGTTTGCTTACTTTGAATCACAGGCATCTACTATGCGCGTGGAATATGGAAATATTAAAGTATTCACCGTTCATATCGAAAAGGGTAATTAAGTCTACCTCTAAAGGATCGGATCACCTCCTGAAGGTTTATAATTCCGAATTTGAAACTGGATATTTATCCTCTGTGAAAGGTACAGTGAGCTGAATGAGAACCTCTCTCTAGAACAGGTTATTTGGCTGTGTTCATTCTCAGCAGAGAGGCATGCATACCTTGCTAATTCTGTAATACTAGGGGTTTAAACCCAAGTTACTCAGAGTAATCCATACGTGGACCCCTTGTTGACTGTGCTTAGAAGGGCACAGCTTCACCACACTGTTAAGGCCCAACAAGTATGAAACATGTGTCTAGGGTTGCTGTCCAGAGGAGAATTGGCTAGCATTTTGGAGCTTGACTGCCCAGGTGGTTGGGACCAGACTGATCTGAAAATATATATTTCCCCTCTGTGAATGGGACAGTGAGCTGCAATGCATAAAATAAGCAGTGCTGTATAACAATTTGCTATGCAATTCTGTAGGTTTGCTTATTAAATTGCCACTTGTGTAGCAAAGCTAGCTATTTAAGTTACCCTACTCAATGAAGGCACAGCTTGCCCTGCTTTCCTCTTGCCTTCAGGGCTCTCTACATCCTCTTTTCACTGCAAGTTCAAATGGGCAACTGAGGGATAGCACAACAGTAATCCTCACGTCTACTCTTGTGTCAAAAACCTGTTTGGGAGTGCTAGGCAAGAGGTTTTCTTTATTTTTATTTCAAGTAATTGCAAACTAGAAATAATCAAGATCTAGCCAACTATATCCTGCCTCGCAAAAAACAGCATGTCTTAACTATTTTTTTAATTAAGACAGTCATTCAATTCCATTCCTAAAAAATAAGTGGTTACAAAATGCATAATTACAGTATTGATACTGTAAAGGCTCCATGCTTTACAGTGAAGTTTAGGTTGGTGTATCTAAATCTGAGTGACAACTATATTTCATCTTTTTGGGGAAGATGCATTATGTTGGCAAGTAAACACTCTTGAAAATGTACATGATCACATAGTCAAGTCCCGTTGATGGCAAACCGAGCTCTGTAACCTGCTGGTTGCATACATCTTATAACAGGTGCTCAACCCACGAGATGATCCAGTCACATTCTGTCTCATCACTCTGCTGTGTTATACCAGCTACCCTGAAAGTTAGATGGGTGCAAACTAGGTTATTCCACCTAGTTTGCCCAGTTCTCTGCCTGCTAGACCATCCACTCTGCTTGGTCTCTTGATTTCTTTCCTCTTACAAAATGAATAAACTAAGCTAACTAATGTGTATGCAAAGTAGTGATCAATAGCTCCATTCAGTCTGTACTTGTACAAATCTACTGCACTACCACACACTGTAGTTCGCTTACAGAGCTTACTTTGCTCTACAATTATGATTGCATTATATATTGGCACTGTGAGCAAGCTGGCCAAACTGTTTAAGTCTTTTTTGCATATCTATTTATTTGTGTCCATTCATGCAACTAACATTTTACAGACAATCATTCAAGGCTCACAAAGTCTTTTCCCCCACTCGCATAATAGAGTAAATTTTATGAATGACCAAGTACCATTTGCAAGGGAAGTTTGCAACATTTATTCAACATTTATTTTGTTTGCAGTAAATGTCAAATAAAAGTTTCACTGTGCATGGCTGGCCGCCGGGTGGCAGCAGTGTGCCAAACAAAGTGTGTTTGTGCTGACATGCACCATTTAACAGAAAAGCACAATTATATTGGTCATTCGTTGCCATGGGTCGAGTGCATTTCTCTTACGCCGAGTAGGTAAACTAAGTTACTCGACCTGTAGGTCTAGTAGCATTTTAAAGACTCTGCAAGGCCCGACTCATCTCACTAATGTCTTACTACAGCGGTACACAAAACCGCTGTGTTGTTCATTTTGTGTCTTGGTTACAAATATCCTCTGGAGACATGAAAACTAGGAGTACACTGTTGCTATTCAAATGGGTTAGCTAATCAAAACATTTTTAATTAGCAATCTCTGTTAATCAATTTTTTAAAACAAATGTATGCCTCGAGTTGAAATGTGGCTGTAGACTCTGCAGTGGGAGCCTACCCATGTTCAACTGGCCAGGTCTGTTCTCAGTTGAAGCACTCCTACGCCTTTGCTAATGTGGAGGGCTTGACAAACTAATTTGCTGGCCTTAGGTCTATAACAGGCATCATAGTCCAATCTTTTTTGGGAAATAGGAAGCATGTTGAGTAAATACCTGTATTTCATTCTTGTTGGGGATCCTTCTTGATAGCTTCCTTTACCAGGAAATTTTGCACCTCTTTTAAAAGCGCAGCATGTTCCTTGAGTAGCCTGTGGTCTTTCGAAGGAATGTTTTGCAATCTCGTGAGGAGTTCTATACAAAACTCTTGCAGCACTGTGTCCCGTACCCACTTGTCCCAAGTCATTCTCTCCCATCTGTGGGTGAATTATGACATTCTCCCTACTAGGGTGGCATGGGAGGGAATGTGTAATGGAAGGTAATTTTTGGGAGGGGCTCGCTTAGAGGGTGTCCCCTCTTGCACGGCCCCTGCTGTAATGCGGTCTGCTATAGGGACACCTTTGGAAATGTCCTTGCAGGAAAGTCTGAAAGGATTTACCCTCCTGTGCTACGGGAAATGGAATGCTCTGGATGGTAGGCTTTTCCAACTGCAAGGCGTGCATGGGCTTAAGAAACCACGCCTTGCATTTGGCCTGCCTAAAAATTGTACTGAAGAGTTCAGTGCGTCAAATTCTTTCTTGGCCTTGTCTAGTGCTTCATACAATAGTTTTCCCTAAAAAAGGTCATGAGCACAGGCCAGATTTGGGGAAGAGGACAGAGACCAGGATTAAGGGATTAGTACTTGAGGACATTGGCAGTCAGAAATCCAAGTGAAAATTATCATGGCATCTGGCGGCCAATGCATTTTTTTTGGAAACTAGGGCGACCAAACAACCCAATGAAGAGTTTCACAGTCAAGGCAGCACACAGATGGGAGAATGCCTGTGAAATTTGAGAATGTTATACAATGTATAGATCAGCTAGAAGTCTGCAATTCCCCTTACAAGGTTAGAGTGCATAAAGATCCTTTCACCACATTGGCATTTTTCAGCACTTTCAGGACTAGTAAACCAATTGTGAGATACTATACAGACAGAAGTGATATGGCTTTGGTCTGAGCTGAAGTATGTTTTGCAGAATCAGAATCTCAAAAACGGATCAAGAAGGAATGGAGCTGGTGGTCCAGTTGGGCAAGGGGGTCCCCAGTCTACACTTTGGGGGTCATAGTTTGGTGAGACGCCCACTATTGGAACAGTTATGCTAGCATAGCGAGAGGACGCTGATTTAGTTTCAATACAGGAGAGTTCTGGAAATGTCTCTAGAAAACATTGGGTGGCTCAAAATAAAAGGGGCTGCGAAAACAGCACACACAGTAGGTATGCAAAAAGAGCAAAGAAAAGATAGGGGGGTACTCTTCATACAGACACATGGGCAGCGTAATACTGGGGACGATACCTAGGCTGAATGAGGGCACGACCATATATAATGAAGCATTGGTTAGAATGGCAAAGTCAGGAGAAAGTGACATGGCTTGCAGATTTGCGAGGAAAAATGCTAGACTTACAAAGCTGCTTCATGTGGCTGGTGGCAGGAATAATGTATGGTGTACAAAATAAGTGTAAACAATGCTGTGTGAATAAAGGTGCTACAAAGAGTCACCATTTGGTTTCATTCTTCGAATGGAAAGACTCATGGGAGGCAAACTCTTAGACGGGCAAAGGGCCATATATTTGGAAAAACAGAGCATCGATGGGGCTCAAGAAGACTAGGGTGGAATCACTTGGAAACGGGTGCATGAAGTGCAATGAGCTGCAAGGGATGGTGGAAGGAATAAGGACAGGGAAGACCGCCACTTTTAAAAATGAACCTGGAATTCAGCAATCTCATAGCAAATGTTAGGGGGGCACTGGTACAGCAAACGCAGGTCACTGATTGGTTTACCGAAGACATGGGTGACAAAAATACCTTGGTTCAAAATAATAGCAAGAGGGAGCTCGAGGTAAAACCGGTCTCATGGGGCCATAAAAGAATCTCACAGGGGAGAAAATTAGTCCATGAGGGGTTTACTCAAGATGAGTCTTGGGTTTACAAAACACAATTTAATTAGGTTAAGGACACCCAAGTACTTCATCCCAGACAAGGTAAATCTGTCAGGTATGAATGGCATTGATGAGATTGACATATGAAAAGAGAGGAAAACAGAAAGCAAACATGTGCGCTTGGGGAGAGGATTGAAGATAATGACTCCCAGGATCATTGTACATAAACCAATAAAAGGAAGGTGAAGTGTGATCTACCACTACTTAATGATTGGCCAGGGGATTCCTACATTTAGGAGATAGATGTATACACTGGTTAAAAGGGTCCAGCAATCAAAATCCTGCGGCAACCTGGGGAGTAGGAATCAAAGAGGGATAGAAAAGGAGGTGCAGAAATGGGAAAGACTTGCAAGCAAAACTTTCCTAAGCAAGAACATGCTGTTGTAGAAAATGGGTGAAAAAACTGGTGAGGAAAACGGATGTGGAAACCTTGCTGTTGCAAGGAAAGACGGGGAAGCAAAGCTAAATGGTCATCAACTATGAAATTTGAGTGCTGCTTGGAGGAGGGGGGAGGGGTCAGGACTCCGTTTGGGCGGTGGGGGGGATACAGTCGGATGCCAACTCAGCATAGGTTACATGGCTGGGCAGTCAAATACGAATCACCTGTAAGAGAACACATCAGCAAAAAAGCTGCATTTGATTGACCACCAAACTGGATAGTGAATTCACTGGCGAAGAAGGGGATGGGGGGCACGGTGAATGAGGTGGAGGGGACTTGGCAGGAGCAGAGAACTTAACAAAAGGGGTTAGTGAGTGGCTAATTGGGAATTGTCTTTTTACTCTAAGAGAAAATCTTCATTCCAAACTTTGAGAAATAAGGAGTAAAATAATCCTTCAAAATCTTGTCTGAAGAAATGACTGGAAGGCATTTATGTCTAGGAAGTGAAGGCCAGCTGTACCGAAAGTTTGTTGCATTCTTTACATATTCTAGATTTCCTTTCTTCATTCTGGCGCTTTAGCAGTGACTTCATAAGGCTCTACGTGTTCAAGATGGTAATAAAAGCCATCACGCAAATTTCCAACATTAGCACCCTGCAGGGGGGTATCAGCCAATCAAGAGGCTCGGAACGCGGGCTGTACTTTAAGGTCCAAACACGCGTTCCAAGCTGCCTGGGCAGGCAGCAGCCCCCCCCCCCCCCCCCCCACCTCCCCCTCCATCTCTTAGAACCCGCGTATAAAACTACGGGGTAGCGAAGAGTGTTTTTTGTTTTCAATAAAAAATAAATTAACCCTAGAACTGCAGCCCCATGCCATGCAGACCTGCTGGGCAGGAAGCCCTTTTCAATGTTAACATAGAAAACGGAATTCATGTCTAACAAGATTTCACTGCGTCGGGTGCGCTTTTAAGGTACGTTTATTTTTTATTTAAAATGTACACCATTAGCACCCGTGTAGACAACTACACAGGTGCTAATGGCGATGTGCCCCTCGGTGGCTGGTCCACCCTGTAGCTAACAGCCTCACACCCACGTTAAGGGAACGTCGCAGCGCTCTGGCCCTTAACTTGGGCAACGGGACGATACCTACAGGGTGGGCCTCCCACCTCGGGGCATAACACCTCAATAGACAACTAACTGCTCTTCATCTGTAGGAAATGTGCGACTATGGCCCTTTTGATCTGTTGGCCAATGCATTGACGGAGAAGAGATTATCTGGTGCTTTTTTTATAGCCATTTTAGCCATATATTCAGGTTCAAAGCAGGATTAGTTTACATTGTAGTTTCTAGTGCGCTTCCTCTGCATCATCGATTTTCAAACTGGCAAGTAAGGTAAAATGGTCAGACCAGTGAACTAGTATTCTTCCAAGCTCCGAAATGCAGGGACACACAAAAGGGCATGGTGCTCTGCCTGCATACGAGAACAACAGAGCACTGGAAAATCTGTTCGACGACCATTTGAGTGCCAGTAAAGGACAGGAGGTCGAAGAGTCAACTTTACACCACACTGGGCTATGAAACATATACTGAAGCACAGATTAATTTCACTGACAAAACATACTGTGGCATGTGGAAAATGCTAAAAAAGCAAAGATGGGCCACTGTAGCAAACAAAATGAATTGAGCCGCTTCGTTCCCATCCGTTGTTTATGCACATCCGTTCGTCGTATTCGATGCATTTAAGACCAGAGATTTCGAACACAACACGGCCGTTGGCCCACCCTGCGTTCAGAAAATAGGTTGACCAGCTGGCTGCAAGAATCTCGTCGAGGAGTTATGTCAGCGAGGTCACTGGGGTTTAGTTGAGCAGCTGGCACGTTCCTGGAATTTCAGCTGGTTAACGGTGCCCTCGAGATGGCCTTTCAAAAACACAAGGATTACGAGGACATAGAGATAGGGAACAAACAAGTCCCACTTTCCACGAAACAAATGACTGGTGGCAACATGGGGTACTTTCCATCCGCTGCCTGTTGGAAGCAGTGTGCGGTCCATAAAGTCTGATAGGTATTAGGATGGGGCACTGAAGAAATTATTAGTTATATTGTTATGGAAGATGCCCATGTCTACGAGGAAAAGGAATGGTAGTCTCGCCTGATTGAGGCGAGAAAACGACCTGGGTGATAGCCGTTGTTGGTTTCTTCAAACAGATGGGCCTAATCGAGAACAGTAAATGAAGAACAAACCACAGGAACATTTCCCTTTGGCGAAGCTTAGTGGACAACTGGACAAAACTGACTCCTGTGTATAGGAATTGTGGAATTTTTGTAAAAATGGTCTTTTTGCAATTAAATCAAATTAAATAAATAATTAGTTACTCACCGTAGCGACTAACGTACTCTTAGTCCATCGTCCCCTTTCATCTATACTGTTTGGGGCGTCCTTCGCGAGGGATGCAAGACGGAACCTTTTTCACCAGAAAAATCTTCTTCCCCTTTAATTTTAGAGGCGCGGAGGAGCGCGGCCTGGGAGCTTGCGCTCGCCCGACTCAGCCCACCGGCGCCACTCCTCAGTCCCCATTGACAATATTCAGCATTGCCTAATGACACCAGTATAAGGGCGGAGGGGAGGGGGGGATGGGGGGACGTATGGAGGAAAGGAGACTATGGACTAAGAATACGTTAGTCACTACGGATCAATTACTCTTACGTCCCGTCCCCTTTCCTCCATAATGTATTGGTGATTACAACTGAATGTAGCCCCAGGGTGAAGAGGAGACCCTCCTTAAGAAAACAGGTGCCTTAGAACCGCCTGTCCGAACGACGCGTCTGACCCAGAGGCAGCATCCAAACAGTAGTGCTAACAGAAAAAACGAAGGGGTGGCCAAGGTAGCCGCCCTGCTTTTGATCTGCCACGGCACCTGCCATTGGAACGCGATGGCCGTGGCCTTGGCTCTGAAGGCATGGGCATGTAAGTTAGCTGGCACAGGTTGTGCTGCCCCTCATAGGCCTCCTTGATGGCCGCGACCATCTACCTTGCTATGGAAGCCTTGAAGGCCTGGTAGCTGGGACTTGACCCACCGAGAGTGACAAACAAGGCGTCCGACTTGCAGAAGTCCTTGGTCCTGTCCAGGCAGTATTCCAGCGTGTGTCTGGCATCAAGCCGGTGCCAGACCCTCCGAGGGTCGGCGAAGCAAGCGGGTAAGACTATTTCCTCGTTGAGATGGAAGGAGGTCACCCTGGGTAGGAACACATGGTGCGTTCGCAGGTCGACTTTGTCCTTGTGAAAGGTAGTTTAGGGCTCTGAAGCCACCAGAGCTTGCATCTCGCTGATTCTGCGAGCTAAAGTGAGGCCCACGAGCGGGGCTGTCTTTACGATGACCAGCCTGTTGTCGGCGGACACCATTGACTCGAAAGGTTTGTGCGCCAAGGCACCCAACATAACATTAAGGTACCACACCAAGTGTGGTTTCTTTATAGGTGGGTAAAGCCTGTGGAGGTCCGCCAGATGCTGCTTGACCACTAGGTTGGAGGAGAAGAGGCCCGCCTCCGAATTCCTGTAAGCCCCTATGACGGCCAGATAGGTGCAGCATGTATCCACCTGTACGCTGGAGAGGGCGAGGTGTGCCGAAAAGGAGAGCACGTCGTCCAGGGTGCACTTAAGAGGGTCGATCTTCCTAGAGTTGGCCCAATGACAGAATCCAGACGATTTACTCTTATACTGGCACCTAGTAGCCTTGCTTCTAGCGCCCTGGATGACCTCTAGGTTAGCCTGAGATAGGCTCAAGTGTTTTAGCGTGACCTGCTTAAGAACCGTGTTGCGAGGGCTAGTTTGTGAGGAGAAGGGGGGTGGGGCCAAGAGCTCATAATAGTCCGCCCCCAGTCTGCCGAGCCTGTCCGCTTCCAGGTAGGATTCACCCAGGAGGTGGACAGCCATGAGGTAGATGTTCTCCAGAGCCCATTCCCACATGCTGACTGCTAGGTTGCACAGTGGAGGGGATCTGGTACCCCCCTGCTTGTTGGCCTAGTACATGCTGGTGGGGTTGTCTGTCTGGATAAGAACTGTCTTGCCATCGATAAGAGGGAGAAAGGCCTTGAGAGCCAGCCATATGGGCATCAATTCTACCCAATTGATGTGGGACTCCTGCTGAGTACAGACTCCATGGATGCTGTTGTCCAGGGGGCTCCCTGCACTCTAGGGAAGAGTCTAAGAGGCCGGCTGTTGGAAGTGCTTGCCCAGCCGCAGGGTGCAGTCCGCGGAGCACCGCTGGAGGTCCGAGTGGAGAATGGGAGGAATGTGGACTGGCTCTGCTTGGGAGCCCTTCTCCTGATTCCATGAGGCTGCGAAGTGCAGCTGTAATGTCCTCATCCTGAGCCTTGTGTGGGGTACAACCAACAGGACCGCTGCCATAAGACCCAATAGGTTTTAGTACCACCAGGCCGAGGTCACTGGCCTGGAGAGGAAGTGAGCTGTGGCTCTCTTGATGGCAGCAATCTTGTCCTCCGAGGGAAAGACTCTCACGGAGCTTGTGTCCCAGATGAGGACCAAGAAGGTCAGGCTCTGCGTAGGCTGCAGCCGAGACTTCTTGAGATTGATGGTGAACCCCAGGTCGTGGTGTTCATCAGTACGGCGGCGGTATGGTGAAGCGCTTCCGGAGTGGTGGCCCGAACAAGCCAGTCTCCCTGGGCCATGAGGAGGGCTGCCACTGCATTCATTAAGCTGGTAAATACCCTGGGCACCGAGCTGAAGCCAAAGGGTAGCACCTTGTATTGGAAATGGCAGCCCCTGATCCTGAAGAGCAGTAAGGAACGATGCAGCTAACACATCGCGACGTGTAGATAAGCGTCCTTCTGATCCAGGGAGCACATTCAGTCTCCCCTGTCCAGTGTTTCCGCAATAGGAGCTGGCTTAACAATCTTGAATTTCTGGAGTGGGAGGGAGAGATTGAGGGTGGAAAGGTCCAACACAACTCTCCAGCCAGCCTGGTTCTCTTTTGTATGGCGAAAAATATGGAATAGAAGCCCAATCCTCGCTGGGAGGCTGGGACTTCCACTGCCTGGCTCTCGACAAGCAACCAGATCACCACCAGCAGAGTTGTTGTCCCAATCGGTGGCAGAGGAGGGGAGCGGGCGGTACCCCGTGGAGACTACAGAGAGGATCCAGGGGTCTGAAAAATTCTGGCACCCAATTTTGAACTTGAAAGGCAAGCCTGTCCCCCCCACCCCCCTCCCCCCACCGGAGACAAAGACACAAAGGTGCGTGTCATGCCTTCCTTTCCTCTGAAGCGGTTGCAAAGGAGGGGATTGGAAAGACCCCTTGCCCCCCCTTTTGTTGTTGACTTTGAGAATGGTCAGGTTGCCTGGACCTCCGTTCTTTGAAGCCCAGGAACCCACCAAACACCCGCCCCTTGTCAGAGCGTTGCTGCGACTGGTTGTAGGCATGGCCTTCGTAAGAATAGACCTTTCGGTTTGCGAGCTGTTTTTTATCCAATTCCTCATCCGTGGTGGAGCGGTCACTACCCTCGAATGTAAGGTCCAATATGTGTTCCTGAAGGTATCGATGTGGGCCACGGT
Source organism: Ambystoma mexicanum (assembly GCF_040938575.1). NCBI lineage: Eukaryota > Metazoa > Chordata > Amphibia > Caudata > Ambystomatidae > Ambystoma > Ambystoma mexicanum. The sequence goes on along the minus strand of NC_090924.1, from coordinate 876,870,731 downwards.
GGACTCCCTGATGTCCTGCGCTACCAGCTTGGCTTCTCCTAGGCCAGCCTTAAAGCGCGCTTGGCTCTGCGCCGGAAGTTCTGGGATACAAAGAGGAATTGGAATACAGCTTTTTTCCAAACGCCTCGAAGATCTTCTCCTCCTTGCCTAGCAGCGTAGAGGACGAGGTGGCAGAGGATGACTGAGGCTTAGAAAAGAGTGACGCTGCAACAATCACGGAAGAGTGCGGTTGAGGATGCGCCGAAAGCAAGAGTGTATCCCCCTCCATCTGCCTATAGTTGGCATCTAGGCGCCGATTGACAGGTTGGGCCGAGTGCGGCTTGAGTCACCCCTTCTCTGCCAGGGCAACAACGATTTTCTGCATCGAGATCCCCGTTAAGGTAGGGGTTTTTAGGGTGAGGACTTCTGCCAAGACCCCCTCCTCGGGCTGCTCTACCTCAGGCTGAGGAAGGCCCAAATATTCTGCCAAACCTGCAAGGCATTCGTGGAAGGCCCTAGCTGAAGATGGCATGTCGGGGTCCTCCTCCTTGGTGTCCACCAGAGTGCTCGGACGGCCCTGGACGGGTGGAGGATTGCTGGGCGCCATGGGCTGCGTTGTGGAAACCGGAGTCAGTGGCTGCTGCGGAGACTGGTGTGGAACCGCCTGTACTGTGGCGGTCAGGGAAGCTGGAAATCGGCTGGGGCAGCGGTGGTTGCGCTGGGGTCTGTGGCACTAGAGCCATAGGAGGAATGACTATGCGTGCCGGTGGGGTGACCTGGGCGAGCAGGTCCCTGATTGCATCCCAGAGGATTCCCCCCACCCCCAATCCGGGGAGTTCGCATCAGCCCAAGGAACCTTCTAAAGAACAGAACTTCGGAGGCTGGAGTGGCTAACGGCTGCTGGGGCCGGGATGCACTCTACCGGGGTGCAGGGGAAACCTGCCCTATGCCTCTGATGGATAAACTGTAGGTCATGCACCTGGTTGGCACCAGTCCCACCTTGTGACTCTTTCCCCACCCGCCCTGCCAGAGGGGGTATCGGACGCACGGCCATTTTGTCGTGCCACATGCTGAAGTCATGGTGCCTGGGTCGCTGGAACCAGCCCCGTCCAAGACGCTTGGTGTTGGAACATAAGGCCTATCCCGCACCTCAGCCATGACCTGGAAGGCATATTGCCCACGGCAGAGCTGCCGGTAGTGCTCTGTGAAGGCGCCCCTTTGGTCATGATGCCAGTACTAGGGCGTTGCCCCTCAGGAGTGGTCCCGGTAAAAGAACCTTGTGGTCCCTCAGCACTGACACTGGAATGATCTGAGACCCCCCCCCTCGGCCGTGAGGCTGGTAGCTGGACTAGCCTCGGTACGTGTGCTGGTCCTATAACCTGAAAGGTTCCTCCTGGTCAGGCACTCCCTTGGGAAGGAGTCGCCTTTATGGGGTGCGATAGTAAATAGGGTCTTAACCTTTGGCCTCGAGCGATGTTTGACAAAGTCCTTCAGGTCCTCCGGAGGATCTGGAAGAGCACCCTCCTCCTAGCTAGCCAGTTCTTCAGTGCATGTGAAGTCAGAGCATTGCACGCGGAACAACCTTCCCAGCCGTAGTCGGGGCCAAGGCAGCTGAAGCAAAGGGCATGGGGGTCAGATGTGGGGATGAGACCCTCGCAGGCTGAACACCTGCTGAAGCCCGCTCAAGTCGACATGCGCCGGGGAGGAGCGTGGTGGCGGAGGACCAAGTACCTATTGAAAAGAAAAAGACAGACAGAAGAATATCCGGGAAAAGCGTGTGGCATTACATGGCTGAAGCCAAACCTAGGAGCGCTGGTGTATTCGGCCCATTCCCGTTGACGGGTAAAATGGGAATGGGGAGTGGCGCCGGTGGGCAGAGTCAGTCGAGCGCATGCTCCCAGGGCCGCACCGCTGCACGCCTCTAAAATTAAAGGTGAAGATTTTTCTGGTGAAAAATGTTCCATCTCCTGTCCTCGCGAAGGACTCCCATACTTTATGGCGGAAAGGGGAACGGGACAAGAGTACAGACTTGTTACACGCTACTTTTCAGCACCGATGAACAGGAAAAGAACTGCAGGGAAAAACGGTTAAAAATCAGGAATTGTAGTCTTGGACCTTGAGAGCATTTTTCATTTACTTGAGAATAATATATATATATTTAAAATAAAGTGCTGTTCAGTTTTGACTCCGTGGTGAACAGTACTCGGATGAGAAAGCATTGACGAAGTCAATACTTTAGACTTTTACATGGACAATGCTCAAGTATTTTTAGGCATTCACCCCTGACCAGCTATTGGCATTAAATCGCCAAGTTCCACCAAGTTTTGCTCTAATAAGACAGGAATTGCTAACAAACAGCAGGAACTGCCAGGAAAAACCAAGGCTCTCGCCCCATTTCGAAAGCATGCCATCTAAAGTCTAGGTCCTGCTACCATACCTTTGCTAAGTATGTAAGAGTCTGCTTTGGTCTGGCTCATTGCATCACCTTTCCTGAAGAGCTTGGGGTCTAAAGCACGCATTGCCTCGGGTTAGGGATGCTATCAATACTGGTCAATAAATGAAGAGGAGAGTTAGTTTGAGAAATGACTGCATCGCTATCTAGCCAGGTGCGCGTGCCTCCATTTTTTAGACGTTCAGCATATCCATTATGCATTGGAACAGGGCTGTATGCGAAAGGCCCTATGTCGGTCATGAATCATTTGTATTAGGTATAGGGAACTCCAGTTAATCTTGGCAGCGGGCGTTTATCTTCACTTACAAAATCCCCAGTGCCTTTTTCGCGGCCCATGAAGAGGTTTCCACAGCTCTGTTAAAGCTGTGAAGAATATGCCGACGCTCGCCGAAGCAAGTTCGACTGGTATTTCCAGTTCGGACTTGAGAGAGGAGGATCTGTCAGTACAGGCTTGCATTGCATTGAATTAGTCCGCCCTCGCATTACATTTTGTGGGCGGGGTGGGACGAACCTGTACAGGCCTGCCCGGACACATCGCAAATTCCACCGGAAATATCCTCTTACAAGTTTACATGATTAGGGCCCTCTGAAAGGTGTGCATCTCTGCAATGTGGCACCTAAAGAAGAATTGGCAAAGGCCATAGGCCTAGCTCTACAAACGTAGAGGACAATTTAGTTTTGTACAGATCACACAAGACAAGAAAAGGACTGTCCCACAGCCAAACTTACAGGATTTGAGCAGGATTATTATTTTGGTTTTGCCATTTTATTTGCAATGCTACCACTTCCTACTGTCCGTCAGATTGCCATGCAGCCTTAATATCTATCATGCATGCACCAGAAACCAGCCAGCTCTCATTTGTATATTCATAGAGTTATGTTTGGCTTAGACACTGATGCTTTCGCCTGAAGCTACCATCTCACCGACATTTCGCCACGCTTCTCCGATACATATCAGACATAGCCATCCAAGCTGTGGGTCATCATTTCGCTGCTAGGTGGATCCTATTCATTGAACGGAGATCAATGACCTCACCTGTAGGCACTGCCCCTAGCCACAAACCATTGAGAAGAGATTCCAAGCTTATCGGCGCTCTAGCGCCTGTGCTCTGCTGTAAGAGTGCCTCCTTGGTCAAACAATATATAGGAGGCCAGGGTTCAAAGCTGCAGAAGGCCTCAGCAACTGGGCGAATCCCTCAATCAACTGGGCACCAGATTTCGATCTAACCCCCAAACGTTATTTTGAATGTATTCAGTAAACAGTACATTTCACAAAGTGTCTATTTGTGTTTTAATGAACTCCCTGCTTTTATTTGGGCGAGTTTTTATTACATTATTTTTATTACATTTTATTACATTATTTTGGTTCAGGGAAAGAAGCATGGGATGCCAGTGATGTTTTTAATGTGTTATTTATTATTTCTTGTTTTTATTTATTTCCTGATTTTACAGCATATATTGTTAAAATATACATAATAGTGTCACACCAACAGTCTATTGCTGGTGGGACAACAGAAATAAAGTAAATTTCCCCTGATGTCGCTTGCAGAGACAATGGGTCTTGTATCACGGAAAAGGTTGTGTTGTCCTAGATTACACATTTCAGTTATGTCCACTGTATATATTCATACACTATGGAATATTAAAAAGGGTGCAGTGGAAAGAGTTGAGTGGAGGGAAAATGCCGAGAGAATAAACAGTTATCCGAACTAACATTTTTTTAGAAATACTACTAAAACACACAAATTGATAATACTTCGGGAAGCCTTGCTGAGTACAATAAACTGACAAGCAATACCACAAGCTGCTTCAACGTAAGTGATGCGTGCTACAGTTCCCACTGCCCCAACAGATTTGTGAAAATTCATGAAATCATTAACACTAATCTAAGTGAAAATGGTGTTGCACCTAGAACGCAGAGATTCATTCACTATAATGTATAACTCGGTGCGAAAATAATCCCTCCTAACAATATGGGGAGGTTCCTTCATATATGTTAGACGCCCCACCTGAAAGTTGTCGCACCCAAGAACAGCAAAAATAGACTGTGGTCACGGTCACGGTCACGCACACGCACACGCACCATGTACCAACAAGCAAGTGATTGCCATGATTGAGACATTTGTTATTACATCCTATAATGACACTAACGCTGCACTAAAAGTGGAGAAAAAAACAACGTACAAGGAACATGGAGACAAAGCTCATAAAAAGAACATTAGACAACTCTTTCTCACCAACTTTTACAGTAGCGCATGCTTCTTCAAAAAGGTTGACACCAACAGCTTTCACCGTGATTAACACTTTCTGCACTGCAGGGAAGTTGATGAAAACTAGGGTCCTTCCACATACTGCTAGAAGACCTCCGGCAAAGAGCCAACGCACTGTTAAGCCACTCCGTAAAGTAGGAGAAGTTTTACAGCTCCAATAGTTCAATTTCCAGAGAAAGGGTTGTAGTAGTCCGATTTTATGCATAGGCACCCGACATGTCTTCCAATACTGACACAGCACTCAAAAGAATGGCAAAACCACCATTAAAATACTGGCCCATTTAAGTTAAGTCTAGATATTTCAGTCCCATGCACAATTTTAAAATTGGTCAAACATGTTATACGTTGAGCAAACAATACTCATGAACTCAAACCATCACATATTTGGATTTTAAAAAATTCCACGTCGACTCAAATAAAACAGTACATGGGATTTAAAAATGCACCACTCTGCCCCATTTCTGACCACGAAACGTGATCATTTTGTAGTGCACATTTGACCCCAAAATGCATGGTTCTATAAAGGATATTTTGCCTTTGTAAAGCAACATGCCTTTGCTGTATCACCAACGAAATATTAACTGGTCCATCCCCTGCACCAACAATTTACAACCTCCAGAAAAAAAAAAACAGTCGTTCCAGTTTCTTTCCCAACCTGACCTCCAAGAAAAATGGCATCTCCGGCATACCAGTCAATACCCAGAATTATGTTATCTGTTCGCACCTAAAATGATGGGGTAGTGAAGAGTTGTGGCTTTTGTGTAGGCATTTCCCATCCAAATGTGTTACAAATATTCAAAATATATATCTGCTATTCGGACAACATGAACAGTGGACTCTCCACTTCCTCCATCCTCCTAACGAGTTACTGTACTTTCAAGGTAATGTGTGGCTGCATACACACTATAAACGCATCCATCAGAATAAAAAGTGGGGGAATGCAACCATTAGATGTTGAAACAAGTGCATAATTAAAAAATAAAACTAGCTGTAGCTAAGCTCAGATAAAACTAACTGAAGCTACAAGCAGTTTGCAAAAGAGTGATGGCTGCTTTACTGTCAATGTACTGCAGCCGACTGGCACAGGTCATTTTGGCGCATGGCCTACATTGGTGCTGCACTGCTATCACTCCCTCGCCGCCCGTCAAAGGTGCACTCCTCTGGATCAGCTTCAATCACGTGACCACTTCACTGCCCCTCCCCAGCACCTGCCTTTATCCCCACCACCCTCCCTTTTCCTTTGTCTGCATTGCTCATGAGGGCCACAGAGTCAGCCCCAGGGTATTACACAGTGCTCCATTTTAGGTATTGGAACGGTTTCTGCCCAGTTTATCCACTCAAACCCAGCCTATTTTTTTTTTTAAATGAGGCATTTTCTTGTGGGTCGGTACTTAACCTTTTTATTTTCGTGGGGGGACACGGCCATGTTTTTTGTTACTCTTCTTTTCAGTGCCCCACCATCACCCGCTACAACCTGCTGTCCACGCGTTGCCAGCATCGATATAATCGTGTTATGAGAGCTGCTGTAACTTGACCCACTTCCAAAGGCAAGGCATGGCCAATGCCCCAATGATTAATACTCTACTTTGCCTATTGGCAGAGGTGCACAACCTTTCAGTGCCATTTCATTTTACACATTTGAGAGTTCAATCTTTATGCTACAACAAAGCAAACGCTTTTATCATCCTGGTTTAAGCCAAAGACCACTGTAGTCCTGTGGAAAACTTGAGTGACGGATGCGCCTCTACTCAAGTTTACCAGACCTATGCAAAGCATTCCCTTAAAATGCAATGCAGCGACCATAAAACATGTGACTACTTTTAAGTTATGAGCATTGCGCAGTTGCAATTGGATATGTAGGAGCTAAAAGCAGCTCCTGGCATTAACCAGTGAGCAGGAGCTACCACTGGGGATCCCGGAGACGGTACACAGGGTTCCACAAATCTAACTTGGCACCCCCCGCCCCCGACCCCCTCCCTTGCCTGCCTGGCCCCTCTTTACAAGAAATTAAGTAATACAATGACTACGATCCAGCAATAATTTAGCAACTGGCTTTCAGAAGCAGGCAGGAACGACTTGGAAAGTCAGCTGCCAATAATGGCCGTGGCCTACATGAGAAGCCGCTGCAGAGCCTCTGAAGTAACAAATGGCCGTCCAACACTTAAGGTAAGTTCTGGAATACTGAGGTGTGGCAGGACTGTTCAACGCTCAGTAGCAATACAGGAGGGCATTAATAGCACCAGGCAGAAACAGGCACAGGATCCAGAAACCATTCCCGGAAGTGAAGCATAACCAGAAGATTAAGTATAAGTATTGGTGATGAGCCCCGCAAAGTGCTGATCACAGCTACATGGATCACCTGTAAGCCAACACCAGGTGTTTCAGGAACCTGCTTCTGAGCTTTTTCCCCAAATACAAGATTGGGATGTCTCTTATTTATTCTATGAATGGGCAGGCAAGGGGTCATCAGCCTGGTTCTAGCTCCACTGGGAAATGGTTGCTGTTCTGTCATTAGGTAGATCTCCCTGTGCACGTTACACCTGGGGCACATCCAGCAGTTTAGTGCCACCTCCTACGAGATATTGTCCTGCCTCACATACCTGCGGAGCATCAGTGCCACATGCCTGTCAGCTCCCCTTGGACTTTCCACACACATCAATTCACTTCAGTTTGACATCCTTTTATGTGAATGATTGAGTCAAGGTGTTACAAGCCGGGGTTTAAAATTGCCATGAGCTGGGAGGTATTTAGTGCCTCAAAGAGCCTAGATAAATTGACATCAACAGCTACAAGGAGTTGCCTTTGACTCCCCAGTCCAGATGGTTTCATACAAACATGCCCAAGTGACATTAACTCTGGGTACTGGGGATGTGGGTAAAGACGCATCATGACTATTAGAAGAGATTTAAACCACAGTAGAGAACAGGTTATAGTTTGCCTCTCAGGTCGGCTGAAGTTAGATGTGCAACTCACTATGTATAAGCTCCTTGTTTCAAAGAGCCAACTCCTGCTTACTGTGTCATGATGGATACCTAGGACCTGCCTTTAGTTCTCAACAAATCCATATTTTGATCCCTGAATAAGATAAAGGAAACGCATAACCCACAGACGCCCAGCAGGTATTCATAAACCTGGATTAAGAGTAAAAATGGAACAATACTGCTAGAGGATGATAGAGAAATAGGTTCCTAATGTAAAATTATTTAACAGGAAATAAAAATGATAAAAATCAACATTTCTCATATGTTCACAGATTAAACATGCAGTTTGAATTCATAAAACCAACAAGTAAACACAATGTTAGCAACAACAGATGGACGCTCCAAGACACTAACAACTTGAGTAGCGACCCTAGACAGGATGCAGTTGATATTCCTTTTGTGACGTCTGAGCTCATTGACGGATCGATAGGAAAATCTAACAAGGTTTAACCATCAACCCAATGAAAAACTAAGAAACATTTGCATTCCATGAATTTCTCTGAAAATCCCATGACTGTCCTTCTCTAAACTCACCTGCATATTCTCCCTAGTCGACAAGCTCAACTCATTAACTTAAGAGGATTAGATAGTGTGATGAAGGTGTAAAAATATTTTCCTGACTAGCAGTTTGCCTGTTCATCAGGTGAGCTAAGCACCACTTGGTTGGAAAAATTGGGGTAACCTTTCCAGCAGGTGCATGGCCACTTCATATCAAAACCTCAAAAGACTTAACCTAGGTTTCCCAAGCAAAACATGGACGAATTTTCAATGCCTCCCTTGTGAGCTGCAATGTACTGGTTCTCGCTCATTCACACATCACTAAATTATTCATGGTCTCATGATAACGAGGAGTTCAGAGTTTCACTTTAGCTCCACAAGAGCATTCAAACGTGCCTAATAAATTATTTGAAGACTAAATGAGGAGCAAAGGAGCCATGCTAGTTCTAGAGGCCTAACAAAACGAGGTCACGTTGCCTAATGGGACTATCATAATCCACACGCAATGCATATTCTTTGAAGGAGAGCAGAACAGTGTTGGCATCCACAAGGGGCTCGCTCGCATGAAAGAATATTTGACTCACTATTTTGGGAAACGGAGGATAAAAAAATATTTTTTAGCGAGTAAAAACGTTAATTTCCAACGCGTATATTTGAGCAATTATGAATACACATTTTAAATAATATTTTTTCTTGTAATCGAAACATTCTTTGTAGCGAACAATTCAGAAAATGAAGAGCATCATCCGCATAGAACAGTCTTCACATGAGGAAGAACTATAGTAGAGTTCCTCTTTGTGGCGGAGCTGATCATGCCACTGGTCTGAGCAGATCATCTCAAGCGTGCAAGGTTCATAAATGTCAGAAACATGCGTAACTTTCACTCCCGATTTAAATCGGTTCAAAGTATCGGCCCAATTTAAAGGGTTAAAATGGGTATATCTGTCACTGATCTGGAGCCTTCCATCTGCATTACAAAAGTTGATACAGTAAAATTTGGTTCAGTCTGACCCACAGCAGCACTCTTCCAGTTACAATATTTTGGACAGATTGTCAGAAATTAGTAATCTAGGATCTATTGCAAGTCATCCTATATCACACCGAATATTGTTAATATAGCTCTACACAGGTGGTGTCATGTCACACTGCCAGGGGAAAAGCAACCTTCAAGTGGGATGAGAGGTTCTGGAGCCGTCAGTTTACCCTCATCTCTGTCACAAAACTTCACATAAATTGCCCATTTGGCCTCCTTGAATATCGGGATGTAGGTTTCTTGGGCAGTGCCAAGATGTCCTGGGGATGGACAGGATGAGACCTTAATAAAAAGCAAAGTTCTGGTGCTTTACCCACCCCCCAGCCCAGCCAAACCCCCCCCCCCCCAATAATTGTATCCTACTGACCAGCCAGTGCTCAATATCCACAAAGAGCCAAGACACCCTGAAATATGCCATACTTCTAGTGACAGTTTTTTTATAGGACCAACATGCCAAAATAATGGCCTAAGGAGAATGACCAAGAATGTATTAATAACGATCACCACAATACACTCTTCAATCATTTCTGGGGTTGTGCAGTGACAAACACCTGGTGACCATATTCTGTCCACGGTGGCTACCAAGGACATAGGAATTCGGTCTTCGGAGGAATCAAAGAGACCTGTATGCCGACAGGGAGCAAAAAAATAGGGTTTTTTTTAACCTTTCTTCCAGGACACCCAAGAGTCACTACGCACATACGACCAAAGTAGCGAGCAAGCATGCCAGCAAGATTGGGATGCATTGTGTCCCCCGCTTGCCTCTAAAAACAAAAACACATTGTATAAGGCATCATGCTCACAAACACTGGTGTATCATATAATGCCACATTATAGCTATGTGATGATTTAAATGAGGGGGTGGGGGATACGTAGTCTCTTAGCATACAAATACAAGTCCAAGACATCATGCGCTATCTGGCTTTCAAGAAGTGTATGCTTCCTCCAGTTTAACTTTGTTGCATAGTAGATTGGAAGTAAAGTGAGCCGAAAAGAAGTGTGATGGGAACGAAACCCGTTGGCTTGATAGAGAAGTCCCAAGCAAACTTAAAAATAACGTGCACACTTCCAAAAGCATTAAACACAAAAACAGCTAAATATCAACTGCTCCGCCACTGAGGCAGGCTTGTTTGACATCGGTTTTCACAGAGGTCTTAGAATATGAACATTGGACTCACACCTCGGAGGTACAAACAGTAAGATCTCTCCAGATAGCTCTCTAGACCTCCTATGCACCAATGTTGTTTGGTATGACATCACTGACCACACCCTAAACAAAACCGGCAAGCCTTCACTGCCCCCTTCTTTAACTGTTAAGTGCTATAGACTGAATCACTGCATTCTCAGGTGAGACTAGCCGTAGCCTTCAGCGAGCAAAGCTATGACACGGGTGAGCGCTCGGGGCATTTATCAGCCAGGTGCACACAAGAACCCCGCTTCTTAACAGAAATAAAAAGACCATCTTAGAAATAAAAGCAGAGGCTCTGCACCAAGCCCTTCTTCCTTTTAATGGCAGCTGGGGCGTGGTCAGGGAGGATGAAGTATGACTAGCAGCCAGGATGAGTAGAAAGACGGGGGGCGGTGGGGGCCAGGTGGGTGTGGGAAGAGGGGTTGGTGGGAGGTCGGGTGCACAGGTGAGAGGGGGAGAAACATTTGTAAACGCTGGTCATCGGAACTAACTCAGGGATTATACTGGCGATTCAAACCTGACATCTAGGGTTCACGATTGCCTGGTGCCTTCCTCCAGGGGTATACATTAGAGAAAATTATACTACAGGGAAACCATTGTCCGGTAGATAAGGGCTCACTATTGAGATTTGTGTTTGCCATGTAAATCACTAGTTTCAATCCGATTCAACCGTCCAAGATGGATGAAAACCACATTTGGCAATTTTAATACCTGCCGTTCAGTAGGTCACATAAAGTGAAAACTTCTGCTGCAAGGCTACATAAAAACAGTTAATTACGGTACGAATCACGCATAGAAGACAGATCATGATAAGCATCTATGCACTCGCCTCTAGCAAAACAAGAATAATTGTTCGCAACTCGGGGATTTAATTTCAGGTTTTGCAAGCATGGAATTGTAAAATGATGAAATTAATATTATAATCTAGCACCACTGCGCAGAGCTCGAGAGGGGTAAACTTCACAGAAAAACCCTTAACCAAAAGCACAGAGCAACGCGTGGAAAGCGAGGAAACTGCTCGGCCGGCTAGCAGTGGGAGTCTTGGCTCTGCTCGCTCAAGCTGAGAACAGTGTTATTTTCTGCCGAAATTCTACACAAGTACACTGATAACTGCTGGGAACAAACAAAACCTTAAAAAAAAAAAAACACATGCAAGAGGAACAGCATCTAGGCTGTAAAATAGGACTCCAAGAAGGAACTTTAACAATTTGTGAAGATATCCATCACCCACGACCTTTTTTAGGAGTACCGTTTTGCAATTTGTATAGCACTTTTTAGCATCCAATGAATCTGGCTCAACACATTAAATAGGGACACCTTTTAAGCCCCACGTTAGGGCATCAGCACAAATGCTGGCTCAGTCCTTCCTCACTGCTGCGCCCCCCACTCAGAGTAGTGTAGGACACCCTGCATTATTCACAGGTGGGGTTAAGGAGCGTGCGAGAAATTCTTGCTTTTGACACAGCACTAACATGCACTTCCATACATTTCCAAGGAGCAGCATAGTGTGCACAGTTCGCGCCTGCTCAGCGTCCCCAGCCTACACGACGTCTCCCTATCACAATATTACTGCCGCCATGGAGGGACTGTTGCAGGTCATGGCTGCTACTCTAGAAAGGTGTTGGGGGCGGAACAGATGAGTCCACATTTAACTAAAGGTCCCCTGGGTGGAGCTGCTCTCCGAAAGGGAGCACTTCATTTGCCAGTGCTTTCTTGTATCTCAACACAGGCCGCTGCACAACATAGGCCCCAGACTTTGAGAAGAGTCCATGGAGGACGCTTCAGGAAGGGGAAAAAACCCACCAAAATAGTGCATGAAGGGTTACTGGCCCACCAAGGCTCAGGTAACTTATGAACATGAAGGAAGGGCAGAACTGGGTTAATAAGGAGTGAACAGTAATCCTCATTGTCCCGAGGGTCATCAGTGGATATAAATGGCTCCAATCCTTGTACACAGTGCCAACCTTTTTAACTCCCTCGCTCCAGTGCAGGGAAGTAATCACTGCAACAGGGTGCCGATGCAAAAGCGTCAGCACCCGATTAAATGTGCTCAGCACAAGAGCAGGGCGCATTTAATTTCACTAGTGCACCTTCCGGGCATTCTCCCACCATGCCCTTTAAAGACTCCCCCAAACTTGCGTGGCAGGGGGCTAATGGTACCACGGGTAGACACCCAGGCGACCCTGCCCCAAGGCTGGCCATGCTTGTACAGAGAACCTGCTTGCTAACATTAGGATCACATTTATCTCGTAGCCTGTAGAGCCTTTCTTCTAGCACCTTCAGAGTTGGTGTGGAGCCTAGTCTAAGGACAGCAACTCTGCATTTAACTTTGTGCCTTCAGGCCGCTATACCAGCCCCTCCATGGATCCTCAACCTTGTGAGCAACGCCCATAACTGTTGTTCTCTGCATTACAATTATCAGAACAAACATCAAGGCGACAGTAGCAAGCTTTGGAACAATCTATTCTCGCTGAACTAGCTCAATCATCAACACATACGGATCCTGTTAAGGGGCTTCAAACACTCCAGGTGCATTCAAAAGTCTGATTTAGGATGTGGTACTCAAGCACCAAAATAACCAGGCCTCAGTATCTTTTTTGCAACATGTATTTTTATTGAAAATTCGATGGATACATTACAAGGTGTGACATAAGCCAATTTCATTTTGTAAGAATGTCAAACAAACAAATCTCCCACCAAAGGACCGAAACAAAAAATATAGATTAAGAGAATGGAACGGTTGAAGGGGATGGACAGGGTGGATGGAACGGATGAAGGGGACAGAACAGATGAAGTGGATAGGATGGATGGAGTGAACGGACAGAACAGACAGAGCGGATTGAACAGACAGAACAGACAGAGCAGAGCAGAGAGCGGATAGAACAGACAAAACAGACAGAGCAGACAGAACGGATAGAACAGACAGAACGGATAGAACAGACAGAACGGATAGAACAGACAGAACAGACAGAACGGATAGAACAGACAGAACGGATAGAACAGACAGAGCGGATAGAACAGACAGAGCGGATAGAACAGACAGAGCGGATAGAACAGACAGAGCGGATAGAACAGACAGAGCGGATAGAACAGACAGAGCGGATAGAACAGACAGAGCGGATAGAACAGACAGAGCGGATAGAACAGACAGAGCGGATTGAACAGACAGAGCGGATTGAACAGACAGAGCGGATTGAACAGACAGAGCAGACAGAGCGGATAGAACAGACAGAGCGGATAGAACAGACAGAGCAGAGCATAGAGCGGATAGAACAGACAAAATAGACAGAGCAGAGCAGAGAGCGGATAGAACAGACAAAACAGACCGAGCAGACGGAACGGATAGAACAGAGAACGGATAGAGCAGACAGAACGGATAGAGCAGACAGAACGGATAGAGCAGACAGAACGGATAGAGCAGACAGAACGGAGTGGATGGAACGAATGGAAAAGGTGGATGGAGCGGATGGAAAGGATAGAGTGAATGGGGTGGATGGTAATCGAATGGATATATCTCTGTATCCCAAATTTATGCTATTTACCTGTATCCCCATATTATCTGTATCAAGTTTACCCTATCCATCCTGTCGCTTTATATACTTTTGCCGCCATGTACGACCCCTGCTCTCCTTCTTGGTCGCAAGCGCTTTACTGATAACCACCATATCACACTACTACGCTTACTCTTCCCAATACACTATCATTCAACTAGAACACAGCTATACTATGACACATTCGGCCTAGCTGTTCTCATACGAACATCCTACGAACACCTCATCATCCTAATAAAACACAGTTAGCTGAGCACATAACGGCTATCTTAGGCGTCTCCTCAGGCCTAACGCAGCCAGAACTCAGTCTGGATGTCCACCATCCAGAATCACCACATCCAACTGATTTACTCAGCACCACACCTACCGCTAAGAAGCAGCTATCATGCAACAACCACACCAGCTGCACACATATCCGGTGCGCCCACGCACCTTACATCACCCTCTATCTACTGACTTGAACTGCGGTTCCCGAGGGCATTCAACCTATCAGCGCTTTGAGGTCAGACCAATGATACATAAGGCGCTATATGAGAAACAAGTTACTTACCTGTAACTGTTGTTCTCCAGCATGGGTCTGGCATGGATTCACATGCTCATGAATATTCCCTGTCGTCAGGCTGGGAATCCTCGGTGTAGAAAAAATCAGTTTCAGTTTTGTTTCTGAACTGTTTTTCTACTAATAACCAATCATTGGTCTCTGGGTCATACTGCCCCCAACCAATGACTGCCCTCTACCTAAGCCCCTCCTCTGGCAGCCATCTTCAGATTTGGTAGTACGTAAAGTGGCAGTATGACCAAGTGAAGAGCCGCAGAGGGGAAGGAGGGAGGGTTCGCATGTGAATCCATGCCAGACCCATGCTGGAGAACAACAGTTACCGGTAAGTAACTTGTTCCTTCTCCAGCATGGGGTCTGGCATGGATTCACATGCTCATGAATATAAGAATACATAGCACACACGTGCACAACCACAGGAGGTGGCAAAAGGCTCAACATTAAGCATTACATAAACTCAACATTAAGCAACTCTTACCTCCTTACCAGGCCCACCTTCAGGCGAACAGGTTGCGCAGTACTGCTTGGCCGACTCTGGACTCCTCCCTGGAATCCTGGTCGACACAGTAGAATCTCGTGAAGGTGTGCGTCGACCTCCACGTAGCAGCCCTGCAGATGTCCAGCAGGGGCACACCACGGCCGGGCAACGGTCGGTTGGCCAACCGATGACAGTACATGATGCAGCCGGAGAGCCATCTGGAAATGGAAGCCTTCGAGAGAGCCTTCCCTTGGTTCACAGGTCCAAAGTTCTTAACAGCTGTGATGTCTTCCGAAAACTCTTCGTTCGGTCCACGTAGAACTTAAGCGCTACATCCAGTGAGTGCAAAGTCCTCTCGGCCGGCGACGAAGGCAACGGAAAGAAAACTGGCAACACCAAGGGCTCGTTAAGATGGAAGTCTGACGGCACCTTGGGCATGAAAGAGGGGTGCGTCCTCAGCACCACCCTCGTATCATGAAAAGTCAAGTATGGAGGCTTGCAGGATAGGGCCTGAATCTCTCCCACGCGTCGTGCGGAGGTGATGGCCACAAGGAACACAGACTTCCACGACAGGAACTTCAACGGAGCCGAATGCAAGGGCTCAAATGGCGGCCCTATGAGCCTGGTCAGCACCGCGTTGAGCTCCCACGCCGGGGCTGGAGCCTTCACCACCGGGAACGATCGGAACAGTCCCTTCATAAATTCCTTCACCAGTCGATGAGACCACAAGGACAGCCGTCCTGTAGTTCTGGTGTATCGGGAGATCGCTGCAAGATGCATCTTGATGGAAGCGTGAGCTAGTCCAGCTTTGGCCAGCGACAGTAGGTATGGTAGCACTTGAGGTGCCGTAATCCATACAGGGTTGATCTTCTGTGCACGGCACCAGACAGAGCACCTCTTCCACTTATGTCCGTAGCACTTGAGAGTTGAGGACGCCCAGGCCTTTGCAAGAACCACTCTGCAGTCGGCTGGGATATCGCACCCTCCAAACTCTACTGCTGCAGGAGGCAGGCCTGCAAGTTCAGCGACTGCGGGTCGTGATTAAGAATGGCGCCTCCCTCTCTGGAGTGAAGATCTGCATCCGTCGACAGCTTCACTGGTGGGGACGCCGAGAGGTCCAGAAGGTCCGGGAACCAGATCTGTCTCGGCCACGCCAGTGCGATGAGGATCATCCTGCACTGGGACCTCTTGAGCTGGCTGATGAGTCGAAGCAACAGCGGCAACGGAGGCAACGCATACAGGAACAGGCCGTCCCAGGGGAACGAAAAAGCATCGCCCATGCTCCCCGGCTGGGGAAACCTGCTGGCGAACATCTGGCACTTGGAGTTTGTCGCCGTCGCGAACAGGCCTATCTGGGGTTTGCCCCATCGTTGGAAGAGCCGATCCACTTGATCCTGGCGTAGTTCCCACTCGTGGCACGAGCGCAGCTCCCTGCTGAGTGAGTCGGTGATGGTGTTTTTTATTCCTGCCAGATGGAAGGGAACCAGACACATCCCCTGGGCGACGGCCCAGTGCCACAGATCCTGGGCATCCTTGGATAGGGCTGGGGATCTGGTGCCACCCTGCTTCCGGATGTAGATCATGGTGGTGTTGTCGGGGGAAGATCCTCACGACCTTGCCCTTGAGCGACGGGAGGAAAGACTTGAGCGCCCAGAACATGGCGCAGAGCTCCAATATGTTGATGTGGAGAGACCTCTCTTCCGGGAGCCAAAGGCATCTTGCGTGGAGATCCCCCGGTGTGCGCACCCCATCCCTCCAGGGATGCATCCGTCGTCACCGTCTCCTGATGTGCCGGGGTCTGAAAGTCTGTGCCCGCCGTGAGGTGTGCACGGGTGCCCCACCACTGAATCGCCCGACGGAAAACCTCGTTGAGCGGGATCTTGTCTTCGAAGCTGCCCGCCGCTTGCATCCAGCGGGCGTCGAACTCCTGTAGAGGACGCATCCATAGCCTGCACAGGCACACTAGGTAGAGGCAGGAGATCATTCCGAGGCGGGACTTGATGGATCTCACCTTGGCCATGTCCGTGGCTAGCAGGCGCTGCACTTTGCCTAAGATGGCCTTCGTCCTTTCCTCCCACGGAGACGCCAATCGTTCCACTGTATCGAGCTTCGCTCCCAGAAACAGTGCCACCTGCGAAAGAACCAGATGGGATTTCGGGTAGTTGGAGAAACCCAGCTCCGTGAGTAAGCGGACGGTCTTCGCCGTGTGCTCGACGGCGAGTTCTCTTGTCCTTGCACAGATGAGCCAGTCGTCCAGATAGGGGTAGACGTGGATCCCCTGCAGCCGCGCCGCCACTGGTGCTAGGCACTTGGTGAACACCCTGGGTGCAGACTTCAATCCGAATGGCAGAGCTCTGAATTGGTAGTGGCGTCCTTGAACTACGAATCTGAGGAACTTTCGGTGCCCTTTTAGGATGGGGATGTGGAAGTAAGCATCCTCCAAGTCCAATGACGATAGGAAGTCGCCCTCCTCCAGCTGTCCCAGCACGTGCTGGAGAGTGACCATCCTGAACTTCTGTGCCTTCATGTATTTGTTCAACCGACCTAGGTCCAGGATGGGGCGCCAACCGCCTGTCTTCTTTCTGTGGAGGAAGTATCTTGAATATACTCGGAGCCCCGGAGCCTCTTGAGGACGAGCTCGATGGCACCTTTCTTGAGCATCGCCTTTACCTCCAACAGCAGTTGAGGGAAGTGATTTTCCTTCCTGGCCACGGGAGGAATGCAGGGACACTTCTTTTGGAATTCAAGAGTGTGCCCGTGGGCCAGGGCATCCAGCACCCAAAAGTCAGTGGAGATGGACTCCCACACGATGACGAACTTCACCAGCCGGCCTCCCACCGGGGTGCTTCGGTGGGGGCCCGACGCTACGGGCGGTTCAATCTTGCTTGGAGGCGGCCTTGGCGACGAGATCCTCCTTGTTTGCCTTCTCGTACCGGTCCCTCTTGGCAGGCGTCGTGGACGGGTTCTTCAGGACCGCAAGTCCCTCGTCCCAGATATCGTCGAGTAACTGTACCGCGAGGACCATCTTTCTCTTGGCCTCTCGCCGTTGATAGAGGAAACCTTCCTTCTGTTCCTTGGGGCAGAGCTGGAAGAGCTTGGACGCCCTGGCGATCATGGCGTGAAAGGAGCCAATTTCATCGGGTGGGGACGCCCGAGGGGATGGTGAAGAAAGGTCCATCCCGTCGTCACCACCGTCGTCATCTGTGTCCGTCGCTGTGTCATTCCCTGGGATCCGGAGAGGGGGGATGAAGGCTCAGGCCGCGAGGGCATGAAGGGCAGGAGGATGAACTCTGCTCCGCTTGTTCGGAAGGCTTCCCAACAGGCCCGGTTCTGGATCGTCCGTCAGGGTTCGTTGTAATCTCGTCCTTATCTCGGTGCATAAGGTTTGGATCGCTATCAAAAAATGGCCGCCGAGTTGTCCTGAGGCTCGGGCAATGTCTGCGATGGAAGGGCTCGTCGCTCCTCCACAGGGGCTTCGTCGGCGCCACCGTCGCCATCTTTGACCACCTCTTCGGGATCTATCCCGTGGGATCTATCCCGTGGGATCATACCTTCTCGAACCTCTCGTTGAGGCTCTTCACGGCCTCCACCAGCTCCTCCTCAGAGGCTGAATCCGTGTCCGTAATGGCCACCGGTCTCCCCCCCCCTCTTTTTCCACCAGGGTCTTCACGGGGGTCTTGTCGATGGGCTGGAAAGAGGATTCCCTCCGCTGTGGCAGGGAAACTCGGGGCCCGAGGTCGCCTCCACTGGTGTAGCCTCCACAGGCTTCGCTAGGGTCGCCGCGACATCCCTGGGCGCACTTGAAGCCTTCACCTTGGGGGGGGGGGGTCACCGCCTCGCTCCCCCTCAGCTGAATCCTTCGAGATCGACCGGGGCCTCTCCAGAAGCTTACCCGGGTTCTCGGATTTCCTCTTCCCCGAACCAGAGCGTTGGTGTGGTTGATGGTGCCGGGGAAGGTGCGCCCTGCCTGGCAGCCGAAGAGCCCGACCGTTCGGCGCTCCCGGTGCCCGCGAACTCGCAGTGCTTAGCCTTCTGTTGGGCCCCCGTCACCGGGGCGCCCTCACAGGACTTCGAAGACTGCTCGGACCTTTTCTTCTTCTCGCCTGCTGGGCCCTTCTCCAGACAGCTGGCGAGGCGGGAACGACAATCCCTCATGGTCCGTTCCGATAGGTTCTTGCAGAATGCACAGTCCTTCTCCACGTGCGTCTTGTCCTCATGAAGGCAGTAGTGACATCTCGAATGCTCGTCCTCCTTGAAAACATTCTGTAAACCGCATCCAGGGCAGTTCCTGAACAGCTTGGATCCGGGTGTCGAGCTCCCCTTGTCCTGGGCCGCGTCCATGGTAGGCCTCGGATGTTCTGGAATCCTCCAACAAGCGTCACTCGACAAAAACTTCACCCTTGAGGGGTGTTGGAAATTCCGAAACGGGTCCCCGTTGATCGGAAGAAGAAATGGTGGAGCTTGAGGCTCGATTTAACCGAAAAATCGAGCAAATCTCCATGAAAAAGCATGATAACGCAGCAAAAGCTCGAGAGCTATAGCACGAGGACTCCCAACACTTGAACGTGCGGTAAAAATCTGAAGATGGCTGCCAGAGGAGGGGCTTAGGTAGAGGGCAGTCATTGGCTGGGGGCAGTATGACCCAGAGACCAGTGATTGGTTATTAGTAGAAAGACAGCTCAGAAACGAAACTGAAACTGATTTTTTCTTTACCGAGGATTCCCAGCCTGACAGGGAATATTCATGAGCATATGAATCCATGCCAGACCCCATGCTGGAGAAATACATAATATATCACACAGCTAAGAATAATGATATTCTTTCATGTTCACTGCTAATTCTCACAATTAATCTAAGTAGGACTACTGCAAAGCTAGGTGTGTCAGTAACAGTGGCCAGAAGAATATATGTTCCCTATCGCAAACATACTCTAGAAAAGAGCCCCAACTGCGAGAGAATTTCAGCATTCGGCCTGGAAGGAGGGCTGACATTTTCTCCATCCCTATGATCTCTCACACCTTCACCGATGAGTAAGTGGTGCACAGCCCTCTGTTGTGAAATCGTGCACGGGTGATCCTTGCAGCCATCAGCAATTGAGATCAGATCTGCCTTGGGACCAGTCATTGGAAGCGTGCCATCTTCTGGGACATCCCCAAATAGGAGGGTCAGCGGGCACATGGGGAGAAGGGTGCCCATCTTCTCCTTAATTTTGGATCGGATCTCTTGCCAATAAGTCTGTATGATTGGCATTGCCATCACATGTGGGACAATTCTCCCATCTGTCCGCAGCCATTCCAGCAGCAGTTAGGGTAGTCAGGGCGAATTGCATGTATATGCCATCGGAAACAAAGTTTGAGGGCTCCTTCCTTAAGAGTACATCGAGAGCTCTTAAACGCCCGAGCCCATATTTTCAGCCATGACACCTATGGAATTTCCAGTCCCCGCTCCCTCTCCCAGCGCACCATATATGGGAATTCCTCCCCCTGAGATGTGTTCTCAAGTAGACAATAACACGCTGAGACACTACGTGAACTATGCCCCTCAAGCACGTAAGTTCTATGCCCGTGGGAGAGCAACAGGCCGCTTGCTTGACACCATTATTAGACATTGAGTGGCGTAACTGCGCATAAGAAAAGCACTCAGTCGCCAACAGATTAACCCTCCCTACATTCAATACATGTGAGCAGAGCCTCATCTTTATAAAGATCCCTTAGCCTTAAGATCTCTCCGGAGCTCCAATGTTTGAACAAGTTTGTGTGCATGTCTGTTGAGAAGCAGGGTTTTGGAGGATCGGGAAAGGGCACACAGCCCAGGTCTGAATCACGCATGCCTTGTCCCAGTTCTGCAAGGTGGGAGTGGTCACTAAAACACTGCCATATGATCGTACCGCCTCTTTAAAGAGGAAGGGGAGGTGACCCAAAGGGAAATGGGAAGGGGCTTGTTCTATATCCTTCCATTTGGGTGAATTCATGGACCAATCTAGCATTGGAGCAATCAGGAAGCTCGAAAGTAGCTCTGAATCAACGGGACCCCGAGCACGCCCAGACCCTTTGACCCAGTGAGGCGTTTGCGAGGGATTCCAGGCCTTCTACGATCCAAAATGAACTGCCCGGCTGTTTTTTACAGTTCAAGCAACTCACGTTCTGGAATTAAGATTGGTAACGCCTGAAAGATATAGAGTAGTTTTGGGAGGAGAGTCATCCTTGCAGTGCCGATTCGGCCCAACCATGAAATCTTCTGGGAATCCCATAGCTGTATTAAGTCTTTGGCCTCTTTCCATAACTGCAGAATGTTAACTTTAACTAAGGTGGTATAGGTTGAAGTAATATGCACCCCCAGGTGAGTGAATTCCCGGTCCACCAAGCGAAAAGGGTAGGTCTCCCTCAAGTTAGCAAATGCTCCTGGGGTTTCAATCAGTTATAGTCACACAGATTTCCCCCATAATCAATAGAGAACCCTGATAACCTGGCAAACTGATCTAGAAGTTCCAATAAGACCAGCATGATGGATAATGGATCGCAAAGGAAGCACAAAACATCAGCGCACAGTGCTACTTTATGGCACTTCCCCGCCATATGTGAAACCAGATACACGGGATGGAGATGAATTGTTTGTACCGACATCTCTATAGCCAGGGCAAAAACCAATGGAGATGGAGGGCAGCCCTGTCTGGTTCCTCTGCCCAAGAGAGATTAGAGTGAGTTAGCCTCAAGTCAGGTGGCAGGAATCTGGAATTTTGCTAGCACCAGTTTGGAGAAACTGGGCCTAAACCCATGCCGGTAGCAATAGTTTTAGGATACGCTATCAAACGCTCAATGAGCATCCAAGGATAGCAGGGACAGTCTCCCTGGAATTTGAGGGGCTAATGCCATAGGTCTATCACCCGTCTGATTTTATCTTGTGCAGCTGTTATTTTTTTTTATGAAGCCTGTCTGGTTGCTATTAACTATGGCTGGGAGGACTCTTCCCCTCCCCATGAAGTCGGGTAGCGTTTACTTTGCTAAATAATTTGACGTCTGTGTTTCAGAGAGCTGCATAGTGGTAAGAGGAACAATCCTCCGGGTCTTTCCCCGGCTTGAAAATTAGGGTAGTGGCCAATTCTGCCATAGCTTCCGTCACGGACCCAGAGATTCAGAAATATTTAAACCGTTTAGTTAAATGTGGGATTAAAACATTCTCAAATCTTTCCTAGTACTTCTTGGAGAAGCCATCCGCCCTGGCGCTTTGCCGGACGAGAGGGAGTTAATCGCTTGGGTAATTTCCTGGGTGGTTATAGGCTCTTATAGAAGAGCCCATAGCTCCGGGGGGATTTGGGACTGGAGAATAAAATCTTGCATTAAGGATTGCCCCCCCGGTGTGCTGCAGAATGAGCGTAATAGAATTCCTCCATTAGACAGTTTCCCTGTCTCTGAAACCACCAGTCTCCCTATTCCGTCTCTATGTGGTTAGACGTGGCCATCTTCTGTAGTTTGTCAGCTAGCAATGTATTGGCTTTGTTCCCTTTAGTATAGAAGTGCTGCTTTGTAAGCAGGATGGAGTGCCCAGTCTTCCTATTAGGTGGTTTCCAGGGCACGCTTGGCCACCCGCAGGTCGCGGAGTGAACACAGAGAACCTTTCTGCGTTTGTTCCCTTGCTCCAAACTCCTCGAGTCAAGATTGGAGTAGTTTTCTAGCTCGCCCCCATGCCGCAGATTGAATGAAAAAAATTCAAACACTGATCATACCCTATAGCATTTAAAATTAGTCACAAGTCATGCCACAACTAATTAAAAAGGTAAAAATAATTTTAGTCATATCATACACATTTCATCATCAAAACTGTGCCCGTTCTGAGAGACATTGCAAAAACTAGAAAGTAAGTAGAAAACAATCTCAATCAATCCTCTCCCGCACATACTAGGCATCCATACCATTCATACATGTAGCACAACGACAACGAGCAAAAAATAAAGTCACCAGTAATGTGGATAGATAACCAATTCTATTTTAAAATGGGTCTTGAAAACCAAGATCCGATGGCTCTTAAAGTAACTAGACATAGCTTAGATAACTCTTAAAAGTGTACACTGTGGTGGGCACCAAGACATGGATATGTGGAGTACAATAAATGTCAACCATCATCTCCTTCATGACACAGCTACAGATGAGTAGTCTGTGTTTGAGATCATCAACTCGAGTTTCGGCTATAGTCGTCCGCTAACAGGTAGTGGGACCAGTCCAATCAGGACGAAAAGCGATGGTGTGTCAGGTAGAGCCTCTTGGCACTACAATGAATGAACGATGAGAAACCTAAGTTGCCAGGCACAATTATAAATATTTACAGACTTCATCACAAAACCGGGTCATACGTTACTGCAATTAACTTTGTTGAATGGAGGGGCCAAGTGCAGTTAATTACAGATTTACCTGCGCCCCAAACGGTGCTAAAGTCCAGGTCTCCAGTGTCGTTTTCTCTCAAATACTGCGCTATAGCATCAGAGATGTGGTTTCTAAAGTCATTCAGTCAACTAAACGGCTTGAGGGGGGTGGCTGGTGGGGGGCAGGTTCAAGTACAAGTTTGAGGAGAGCGTGATCAGATAAAGCCTTCAGGTGTATATCTATGCCCACCACAGATGGGATGAGAGTGTTTGTGACCAGAAACTCATCCAGTCTGGAGAAGCCCTTATGAACCGCTGAGTAAAAGGTGTAATCTCTTTCCCCCTAGTGAAAAGAAGCACCACGCTTCAAATAAGGAGTGCTCACGCAATAGTGTAGTGATGGCGAGAAAGTTCTTATCATGGGGAGTCCGGGGGTGGGATTGGTCAACCGTTGGGTCGATTACACCGATAAAATCTCCTGCCGGAATAATCTCCCCTTCGACTAATTCAGCCAGAGCCCTGGAAAGAGGCCAGAAGCACGTCTTATTCATCATTTCGCCGTAAATCACTGCTGCCATATAGAAGTGCTGTGAGTATTATATATCTCCCCTCCCCATCTCACAATATTTTAAGCACTTTCAAGGGTATGGGCCATGATGGCAACTCCCACTGGATGCAAAATATACAGTAGGGTATACATTACTGCTAAGGCACGCTGCATCTGCCGCTAATAAGTGAGTCTTCAGGAGAAATAGGAAGGCTGCATCCAGAGTGGAAAATCTATGAAGCAGCGCCTTGCACTTCAATGGGGCATCAAGACCCTGTACATTTAGGGTCAAGCAGGAAACGTCAGGCACTGCCATCATGAGTCCCTTCAGGCTAACCCAAGGCACGGGAAACGCATTATGCCCGGTATAGAGGGCAGTGAGGGGCTGGATTCAAGAGCAATGAGAAGTCGCATGATAGAAATTAAGCAATAATCCCCAGAACCAACACTAAAATAATTTTAAAAAAACAAGTGAAACTCCACTTCTTTTGATCAAAACTCATCCATCCAGAGTTATCGGGTGCTACCTGCTAGGGGCACACGTCATGCCCCCCCTGCATTCCCCTCATGCTAACTGGCAAAACCCAATTTGAATTCAACAGCAACTCAACGGGTAAAAAACAAGTCCCAAGTCTCATTCGGCCCATGATTTGTTTAGTACCAGAGGGCCCAGACAACAACAACAAAAAAAAAAAAAATAGCTTGATCATCCGACAGCCCCCAATCGCCAATATGGAGCACTCTAGCATGGCTCTATATCGGACTGCAGAGATTTTTTCGCGGGATCACGCCTTCCTCTGGGTCTTGTCCTTCCATCTCATGGACTGGGATCCAAGTGGGAGTCCTCTTCAGGACCTTCTCCAGGTATCTGGGTCGCCGCTGCCTCTCCCAGCTGTTACCTCGCTCCGTCCCAACAATGTGTTGACGATTATGGTAGTCTAATATCAGCTTGCAGGAGAGTCCCCACCGAATACAAATCCTCTGCGACTACAACCAGGTCGAGACCCTCTGTAACCGCCGACGGCTGTCAGAGGTGTGCAGCGAGAAGTCCTGGAATAAGGTGAGTGGTGCCTCGGCATTCCACTGCCTCTTTTCCGAGCCGCTGCCATGATGGCCTTTTTGCCGAAAAAAGTTCACACGCGAAAAGGACATCTGGGAGCAAATTGTGCCGTTGTTGTGCAGAAGAGACACAGCGAGTCCTGTCCAAAATCAGCTCTTCAGAGTCTGGGAGCTCCAGCAAAGAAACAAATCGCTAACAGTGCCCAGTTTGTGGTCTTGGCCGCAGCGCGGAATCCAGCAGAGGCGGTGTTATTTCACCTTGATCAGTTTTGCAAATCTGCTTGCTTGGCCCAAATTACCTCAAATTGTTCCTCGATGCCCACCACTTGGGTTTGCTAATTCTGCGTGATCTGCCTGTTCACACACGGTTTTCCAAATCATTCACGCGAGACTCTAGACCCACGAGGTGGAAGTTCAAGTCAGAGATTGATTTAGCTACGCCGTCTATAGAGATTTGATCTCCTGGTTGATGTCCCGCTTAAAAGCCATCAGCATGTCCCCAAAATCCTGCCTTCTGAACGGTGGTTCTGTGTGGGCAGGCGGGGGAGAGTGGACCTCCGCTCGTACGGTTATGTTATAGTCATTTCTTAAGCGCAACAGTCGCCCAAAGGCATCTTGGCGCTGTAGAGACGCCAACAACCACAGGAGGTAAGACTGTCAAACCAACTCATCTAGAACAAAAGTGTCTTAATCGCCTTCCTGACAGCTAAATGGCTAGAAAGCTTCTTTATAGTAAGCAGCAGCTCATTCCATAATATGGCGACAGCAACAGAAAAAGCACGACCTCCTATCTGAGTGCGTCGGTAGGGAGGCACGATAAGCCGATCAGCAATGGCAGAGCGCAACTGAGGACTGGAATGGTAACGCACAAACTTCGCCTGGAGAAATTCAGCACCCTGATTATGCACGGCCCGGTGAACAATGCATAAGGCCTTAAACCGGACACGTGTCACAGGGAGCCACTGGAGGGAACGTAAAACTGGGGATATATGCGCACCATAGGGGGAAACCGGTGGCCACTCTGGCTGCCAAGTTTTGCAGCTGTTGTAGTCCCTGAATGAGCCCCTTTGGTTGGGCCAGATATAAGGAGTTACAATAATCAAACCGAGATCAAATCAGAGCCGCAACCACTGGGGAGGGGGGGAGGGGGCAGAGAGGCTCAGGAATCAGAGGGAGTACTTTTTTCAGGACTTTCAACTGAAAATGTCCTGCTTGGCAAACGGCTGCAACTTGACTATCCATAGCAAGAGAAGCCAAAAGTGACACCCAGGTTTATCACCTTCACCATAGGAACTGGGAGTGGGCAGAGAGACATGGGCCAGAAAGAAGACACCCAAAATGAGGGATCATTGGGGAAACCCACCACCAAGACCCTTAATTTTGTCTCCGTTCAACTTGAGCCAATTGTGGTTCATCCACTTGCCAACGGCATTCAGACACCCCCATAAGCACGACGACATCTCAGCCTGACCAAGGTCTAAAAGTATCAGGATCTGAGTGTCGTCGGCATAGGAATAGCACCCGACGCCGAAGGAGCGGGTGAGACACGTGCCCAGATGTATATGTTGAATAAGATCGGTGCCGAGAAGCCCTGTGGAACTTCACAGCTCAGACGGCAGGAAGCAGATAGAAACGGTGGCATAGAGAGCATCAGAGTACGATCCGCCAGGAACAAGGTGAACCAGGCTAGTACCTGGTCAGATATACCCATTTGTGCAAGACGAAACAGGATGGGGTGGTCGACCGTGTCGAAGGGCGCTGATAAAATCAGGACACCCACCCCACCCGAGTCCACCAGCCTGGTCATATCTTCCTGGACGGCGACCATAACACTCTGTGCCTCTGCCAGGTCTGAAGCCGGATTGCGCAGGGTCAAGAAGATTCTAGTAATGACGAAAGGAGATGGGAGGGGACACCAGGGACTCTAAAAGTTTAGTGAGGTAGGGAAGAAGAGAGCTAGGATGGATATTAGCAAGAACAGTGGGATAAAGTGATGGCGTCTTTATAAGAGGGATCAACCTTGCAGCTTTCAGCTCAGACGGGATAGCTCCAGACTGATTGCATTGCTTGCCTGTTATGTCTTGCGAGGTCAGCATTAGTTTTGATGTCCGGTGTCTTCACCTTTCTGCCAGATTTGGGTATCGCAGAGAGAAGTGCGTGTCCCAGTCACCCGTTTACCAAAGTTGGTGGTGCTCCCGGACCCCCAGCTACCCGCAGCCACGAGGGCACTGCGAGCACAGTGGCAAACTATCCCAAAGGGGAAAAGGAAATGGTGTATGTAGGGGCTGTGATCCAACAATGCACACAGGAGGAGAGATGCTAAAAAATCCTGGGAGAAGGCACATCAAAATTCTTGAAATGCACGACCTGCCGTTTCCCTGCCGGCCCCCCATCAGCTCCTGCATGGAGGGGCCAGCTCCTCTGGTCCAGTGCTGGGTGCACAAGTGCTCAATTGGGAGCCCAAACATCAGGCAGCCTCCAGGGCAGATAATTTGCTGTAATGTTTTGGTTCAGTGGCAGGCCCACACTAGCAGCTGACGCAGCCTGGGTGAAGGAAGGGAAGCCCAGGCACATTCAAATGAGGAAGCGGTGCATTCCTCCACGAGAGGCGTCTCCACCACAGTCAGTTTCCGGTTCTCTCCCGGGCCTCCGGGGACCTCAGCCGCCGAGTAAGTGCTTGATGATGGGTGCAGCTTAAACCAGACAGGATCAGAGTTCTGCAAAACGGCACAGAGGCACCCCGGGGGAGACAGTACTTACCAGGTGCTGAAACCCGCACTCGGCTCCTCGCCCTGCCAGGCTCCCAGACCACGTCACCAGCCCGCCTGGGT
This sequence comes from Ambystoma mexicanum, assembly GCF_040938575.1. Taxonomy (NCBI): domain Eukaryota; kingdom Metazoa; phylum Chordata; class Amphibia; order Caudata; family Ambystomatidae; genus Ambystoma; species Ambystoma mexicanum. The sequence continues at coordinate 876,842,951 of NC_090924.1, read as the reverse complement.
CACTGCAGTGGGGAGGCTCCTCCGCTTCCAAGCCCTTTCTCTCCAAGCATCACAAAGGCACCAGCAAGGGCTCCTAGATCCAGCAGGCAGCATGCACTCCTAGCCCCGATCCTTCAAACCCTCTGTTGTGGCTCGCCGTCATCCACCATCCTCCTCTGAAGACTGGAGCACAGGATGCTGCCATATTGCTGCGGCCGCAGAGGAAGACAGCACATGCTCCCGGCTCCAGAAAGCCAATGCAGCTCTAGCTGCAGTTATTCATAAGTGCATTCCCTTTGGGGCATGGCGCCATGCAAGCCGAGGAGCAAAAGTAGTTAAATCAGCCACATTTAGGGGTTAAACAGGGCCCAGCCACAGAGCCTACAGCACACGTCTGCATCCGAGCCCGCTGGCCACACCCCCGCCCAAGACCTCAGTATTAAGCATTCTAACAGTGAATCTGAAATCAGGTACCAACTCCATTGGCATGTTAACAAAAACAAAATGGGCAAAATTAATTAGCCAATCTTATGCAGTAGAAGATGCACATTTTTTATGATGGACACAAACAGAGCCCCTGCAGGCCTTTACTCATTATTTCAACCACCTATTGGTGGTAAAGGGTTGGTGAGGTGGACATTACAGGCAGCTTATACTTTGTAACTCAGACCCTTGACATGGTGTCAGGATAGTTGGTGGTGCTTAATGAGCGAGCCACACTGGGACACCAACGATACCTCACATTGCAAGAATAGAATCAAACGCATGTGAAGAGGAGACATGTCTACTGTGAAGTAGCTCCGTCGCAAAGCAGCTAAGCTCTGCTCCTCACGATTGAAATAGAAAGGGTCTTCCTGTTCAGACAGTAAATAAAATGGCATGGCGAGGTCAGGAAAAAAAATAAATCGGCCTAATCAGCGTGTTTTGTTCCGATACTAGATGTAGCATGCGCACGGACAGCGGCCAGAACCCCTCTGCGACCGCCTCCAATCCAAATACAAAGGTCTTCTGCACCTACATTCTCATGTGACCTAGCAGAGTATCCTTCACACTGCCCGGATCTCAGACAACCTGTCTTGCCCGGGGCTGCCTCATTGATGGAGCAATCTACCGCCTGCTTATGTGGGACTTTTGGGACAATTTCCCATGCGGATGCCGGACCATCTCCACCTGCACCATTCACCATGGACAACCATCTACAAGTGTGTGTTTATTCCACCGATTAAGACGTTGTGAAATTTTCATACGATGAAACCGGTCGGGACTGGCTAAACTACAGGGCCCTGAAAAATCTTTTGGGTACCCTGACTTCTGGATCAAAAGATATAGATTTATGAAATCTTACATTGAGAATTATGTGCTTGTGCAATTTTATTACTGATTGCGAATGAGTTGCTGAGGGCATAAACTAGTAGGATTATAGGAGTAGCATTCCTTGAGTGTTTCAGATTTTTCAACTGTTTTTCGCTAATGGTGGTCTGTCCATTGGGTTGGGACTTTTTGTTTTGGTTTCTGAATTAATTATATGATTGATTTTCCAAAGGGAAAAAAAAGAACCTTAAATGAAGTTTGACAAATAAGACCTAGAACCTTTTTTCTGTTGTGCATTTGGGTAAACTCACGGCATGAATACAAGACAAACATTTACACCGTTATTTGCTAATTTAGTGGCATCACTAATTACATCATACATGTCATCACCGATGAGATTAATAATTACATCAAATGTGACATTACTGATTAAATAAGTTAAATATTTGCGCTGACCTCTTGATACATATTTTATCACACTTAACAATAATAACATGACATGAAACAATACATGGATAATGACTTTTCAAAGACAGGAGATAGAAGGAGGGGAGACATAACCATACAAGGTTGAGGTTGTTCATATATCCTCCCAGGGCTGACCAACCAGTGATTTCGAGAACATCTCTACTAGTCCAGATAGTCCACTCTGCCAAGTAGACTCATTCTGTATGTTTTACTGCTCTACTTCCGTAGGGCAAGAATAAAACTAGTTAATTTCCCTCCTCTAGACATGTTTGTTTATTGTTTTAAAGGGTCTTATTGGAATTGTTTTCAGTTATATGTCATACATCCAGCTTGAGATATCAGCGGTCAGACTGCCCCACCTTTCTTCGTCATACCACCATATAGCATGTCCTCAGAAGTCCCCACGTTTCCCAACTGAAGCTTCTGAGAATGGGTGGATGGGTAAAGGACGGGGTCTGATGACTGGAGGGTGGGGGTGAGTTGGCGGTTTGTAAAGTATGCACAACATCGCCCCCCCTTCCTAAAATGACAAATATCTCAAAGGTACAGGCAGGAGGGGATAAGGCGTTACAAAAAATGTTTACAAAATAAAAAAAGAATACTCCAGGTAACGGAACACAGAAACAAACCATCCACAGTTTTATTTAGTTTCTATGCATGTTCAACTTGTAATTTTAGCATTTGGGGGACATTTTTATAATAATGCTTTAATCAGGATCAGAACTTTCTACAGATCACAGTCCTAACTTCAATCCCCACAGACCCCACTTGTTGGAAAATTCTATTTCCTGTAATTTGCCACCAATATCACTAGGCAACATAACAGACTATCACTTCACGTTATGATGCATCTATTTTGGGATCATGTGTTTGCTTCCCAATTTGTTTTTTGGGAGGCATTGCATTCTTTTATCAAAACCGTGTGCATGGTTGAAGAAAGAAAAGCACAAGTCTTTATCCTTAAACCTGATGCTCCCCACCTCCAATCCTTTATTTCTAATGTGTAACTAATGAAAATTGTAGGAGTGCTTGCACTGGTGGTACAAGTTGCAAAATGTTTGTAGAGGATGCAATTCCCTGTATATAGGCCTTTGGTCATCGACCGAATGGCTATGGAGAAAACCCAAGTGGATTCCACTTGCAGCAAAGAACTGTCTCTATTGAAGAATGTGTACTGGATCTCTAGTACAATTATTTTTACTGGAAATATTCAATTCAATGTCCTATGAAAATGCAACTGGTCTAGAGGCAACTATTTGTAACTGGTCAACTGTTTGAATGCAACGTCACTCATCTCCAGATATCCACTTTCATCATAACCACCGAAGGAATCCTGTAGACTTCAGCAGAACTTTGGGACAATCAGGCCATGCCTTCACAAGCCCTCATGGACTCCAATAGGTCACTTGAGTGGTTCAACTAGTTGGCCTGCAGAAGCCAAGCGTACACATACATCAGCTTCACCTCCATCCCACATGGACTCTTAATGCTCGGTCATCCGTTCCATCTTACAAATTCAATGTGACGGCTCTTGGCAGAGCACAACACAGTAATTAGGTTACAGGCGGATCAGCCATTCACATAGATTCGCTTAATCAGAAGTTCCCCCAGATCAGATTCCAACCTTTACCTTCTGCAAGCAATAAATAAATTAGTGTTTGCGATGTGTAAAGTCTATTTACATTCCAGTTTGAAACTATTAGCCGGGCCTGCAAGCTAGGACCCACGACTAAGTTTGCAATTATTTTTTCAGGTCTCTTTACTCCTTTACTGAAAACTCCAGGCCAAGTGTACACACTAAATGGTGGGACAGATGGCAACAAAAAGCAAATAACTGCTGTGGACACTACGAGAAAACAAAACCAGTCCAAATGTGCGAGCCACAAAGTTTGTTCATTTAAGAAAACATTCTTTTGAATAATAACTTAAGAGTCCATTTATGAAAACATTGTGTTATATGGTTTAAAATCACATGAGTGTTCAACAGTGACAGCTACAGCAGCAGAATTTAAGATGAAAAGGTGTGATAGTCTAAATTGTGTGCACAATTTAAGTCCAATTTAAAAGTAAATCTAAAATTGCTCTGTGGAAAATTAAATTAGATGCACACTATTTGCTTTTCTGTGCCTAACATACAAGAAACGTCACGGAACGAGTGCTGGCGGAACAATACAACTAAAAGCTGAATTTTGAACCAGCATATGGGGACATCCAACTCCAGTCCTCAAAGATCTAATTGAAGCCAGGCTTTCAAGACCGCTACCGTATGCAAATTCTCCTGTGTCAAGATGCCGAAAAACAGAATTAAATACGTTCTGGGGATGGACACCTTAGTCGAGGGATTTTGGTCACAATGACAACCACATGGCAGTGTGGGTCTACAGCTCTTGGGGCAAAAAGAAATCTGCAATCTCAACAGTGCAGATTTTCTTTCCCTGAATTTGTGATCAACAGTGTGCGGCAATGACCTGTGGATCTTGCAAGGATGAGCGCAGGGCCCTGGGCTACAGCACAGACTGCCTATGCCTAGGGCTGGCACTGTTCATTTGAGCAAAACAGAGGCACCTTTTTTTATCACAAGCTAACTCAGGCCAGAAATGCTCTAGTGCAGAAGAAAACCAGGAACTGTTGAGCTGTTACATAGAGGTGATTCAATTCGTCTCAACTTGCAATGGGGTTTCATAAAAAGCCTCTGCGGCAAAATAACGAATGTCTTTTACAAGTTTCAGCATATGCCCAAGAAGTTAAATAACTGCCAATAGTGTCACGCGAGCTGCTCCCGCTTCTCCAGTACAATACAGTAATTGTTCCCAGGAAACAGACCGTGCATCAGGTGACAGGCAAGCAGTGCTCCTTTCAGAAGCCCATCCTGGCAAATTCAGGAGTAGGTGGAAGGGAGTTGCTCATTCCACACATGGGTCACCACTTCTGCAAATGTATTAATCGGAACCAGTCACAGGGAGTCCTCAAACTAACAGCATGGAAGCTGGCCTCTTGTACAATGTTTCTGCTGCACGCGTTGACCTATGATAACAGAGGCTGGCATTTCTATGTAGGACGAAAAGACCTATCCAATTTCACATGTTTAAACAAATGTTAGTTTATCAATAGACTGGCCGTATATGTCAAAAACATAACAAATGTTAGGTAGAGTGAAAACGTTAAGAGCTCTCAAATTACCCGTGGCTGTGCGCGAGGAAGGCCATCCCGTCCTCTTCCATTTGCTTGGAATTCTGGAACTTGCAATTTTATCTTGAAGTTTAAAATGTATAAAACTACAAGTGCCAGAATCCAAAGGGGACCAAACTCGACTGTATGGCGTTCTCGCGCATGGCCAGGGGAAGTTTGAGAGCTCTTATAACATACAAACTAAAATGGTAGGCTTATGGTAAACTGTCCCGACTCCTCTCCACCCCTTGAACACTCCCACAGAGAAACAGTGAGGCAATCCCCAATCTTAAAATGCAAATGGTTTTCTTTCCCCAGTTGCAAATGTCATTGGACCAGTTACAAATTTAACAGCTTGCTTGCATATGGGTTTAAAACGCTTAGTGGTGGAGGATAAAATTCCAATACAATAGGAACACAGCGCCTGTATGACACGCCTAGAATACTGCAGACCACTGAACAGTCACGCAGCCTGTACATTTTCTGCATGCAGCATTCCTAAACGGAACCTCCTTGTCGCTCATTGGTCTACTCAGCCTGCTCTTTTCATGAGCCTCTCTATCGCGCTCCACCTTCCTCTTAGGATGAATGTTTGTGGCTGGTCCAGGTATTTTATTTTGAATCTAGTCACCCTACTTGATTACTCTCTGTGAAATCAGTAAAAACGCTCTTCAACCCCGCCACACTTTCACGTTCCATTAGCCCCACCCTACAGAGCTCTCAAATTTCCAGCGACTATGCGTGAGAAGCCCTTTCCGTCCGGATTTATTTTCTCTGTGGATTCTGGGACTTGTAACCATTTCTTTCCCATTTGAGAGTTAGGAAGCGGAAAAACAAAATTCCAATGAGAACCAGGACTGGAAAGCCCGCTACCATTGCTATGGGAAACGTTGAGAGCTCTGCTCCTACCAACCCTCCCCTACCCCCGCCCCCACTGTGTACCACAGGTTCCCATACACAGGCCTCTTCCCGCGCATCCTTTGTCAGCAGCCACATGCTGGATAGGTATTGTTTCCTAAGCACACTTTATGGTGAGCAAAGAGGACACCTCACGGGGTGTGTGGCTACATAGCCATGCAGTAAGGACGTGTTTCCTACTACTGCTCCGGCAAGATCCTGGGCTGATACACCGGCTCCCGTGTGCGAGTGCGTGTAAGCGGAGAGCTATAGTGAGGTGTATTGCTTAAATTGGGCTCACGGAAGATCACGACCCGGCAGCCGGCGGTGGAGGTCAAATGTCGGAGCACGCGAGGCAGAAACTAAGCATAGCTAAGTCCCAGTACGACTGCTAGGAGAACACGGCGGCCAACTGACTCCCGCATATGGACCATGTTTGAGGCGATAATTGCTGGAAGGTGGTACAGTGGCAGGCGGTGGGGGCAAGAGGTCAGGAAGAGAAACCCAACAAGCTGTGCGAGGGACGGTGAATGCTACTCGCTGATACCACGAGATGGCTTGTGACACTGAGGAACATTGCGGTGAGTGGAGAAGGAACGCGCAGGCCCCTGGCATATTCCACCTTGGAGACAGGCAGCGGACACATAAATAGCACGGGGTGCGGGGCGCACGCCGAGATAAATGGTGACTTAGCAGCACCTGTGAGAGCGGCTGGCCCGCTCTCCCCCCCCCCCCCCCCGAGCTGGGAACAAACAAAAAATTGTGCGACGCACGTGCCGATTACAGCGGAATACAAGGGGCAGGTTAGTGGCTGAAGCCAGTTTGGCCCATAGCAGGCCTCAAGGGGGGGCACACCCACGAAAGATCCAACCGCTGGAACGCGTATTGCAGATTGCACAATTCAACATCCTTGCAAGGCAAGGCCTGTGGGGGAGAGTCATGGGGAGAGGGTGAACACCGGATAGCGGACACCGGATAGCGCATGTACTCTCCAACGAGGAATAGCTGTCCACGGAAAGAATGTGGTCATGAATACATAGGACTGAACAGATAAACCTCAAGAGGGTTGGGCCAGTAGCAAGCAGGAGTGGATTACCAGAGAAGCACAGGTGGTCCAGAAATGCACAGAAGGCCATAGGCCAATGCGCGGGGACACGCATGAATGACCTGGGCACAATAGAAGGGAGAAGGAACCCCGCCATGTGTAGCCCGGGACTACAGCACTAAAGATGAACCATGTGATGACCGCCAGCACCAATAAGCGCAGGAGGACCCTGAGGCGGGGGCGAGTACTTAAGGCACGCCTAGGAGCCCACACAATCGCACATGAGGCACCAGGTATCCCCAACTCATACAAGGGGGAATACATTGACACCACAACGAGTACAACGTACAAAGTGCATGTGGTTGCCACACAGCGTGACACACAGATTTTAGCTGCCACAGCAGGGGCTGGTAGTGACGTCCATCTGCGGGACATGTAGGGGGCGCAATGTCACCAATACTGAAGTCTAGGGTGGTAGAAGGCAGCCGTCGCACAGGCTGGCGACCAACAGCTCAGAGAAGCAGCAAGGGGGAAATCAGTCATGGCGTCCAAGTCACAAAAAAACAGGCCCAAACAGCCCACGCTGGACACGTTTGCCAAACCTGCAAAATCAATAGCAAGTACGACGCAAGGGGCTCTTGCACCACAAGGAGAGCAGGACCAAATGAAGGGGTGTGCGGGGGACCACCAGGTTCTGGAAGCAATAGCAGCCTTGAAGATCGCATTAGAATCTAAAATGGATGCCATCTGCCTGCATGTGAACCTCCTGAGACAAGACATTCGGTCGCTTGCAGAACGTACTGGAGCTCTTCAAAAGGAAGTCACAGTAAACACAAACAGCTTGAAGGAACCCTCAAAAGAGGTAGCGATACTGCAGCAACAACCGCGGAACCTCGAGGGCAGGGTTGAAGACGCGAAGGGTGGGACAGGCACAATAACTTTAAAATCATAGGACTCCCTGAAGGTGAAGGTGTGAACCCCACTAACTTTGTGGAGAACATGCCGCTACTAGAAATCAGCCCGGGGGCCGTTACTCAGGGGTTTACTGTAGAAAAATCACAGATCCTTAATGAGGAAACCACAGCAGGGAGCCCCACCACGGCCCACAATAGCCCAAATATTAAATTATAAAGATAGAGAAAAGATCCTCCAACATTTCCGGAAAGGCAGTAAAAGACTTTATATATGATGGGGGAACTTAAAATGGGCGGGGACTAAATAGTTACATCAGACAAAATAGAATGATGACGTACCTGTGCCGACAAAACATTGACATGGCACTCCTTCAGGAAACACATCTCACAGGTGATAAACTAGCAGTCCTTGCCGGCAAATGGAGCGGCACAACCCTGGGCTTGCCGTATTCGGAATACGCAAGAGGGGTTTTGATAGGGGTGGCAGCGTCTGTACCATTCAGGGTCCTCAAAGACTTGGGGATAAAGAGGGTAGGATAATTGTAGTGCAGGGGTTTGTGGAACACAGAGAGCTGTATTGTCAACACTTATGCACCAAACCACGATACAGCAGCCTACTTCCATTTGCTATACCCCCAAATTGGCCCATATTGAGATAGTACATTAGTATGGGGAGGAGATTTTAATTGCACGTTAAACCCGGAACTGGATAGATCAGACAAATTCACACACCCAGCCCCTTCAGCCAAGGCCCTGAATACACTACTGTGAGCATTCACATTGGCCGACGTATAGAGGGCCCTACACCCGCAAACCCGGGGATATTCACACTACACAGCCCCCAGAGATCTACACACCAGGCTAGACTATGTCTTCACAGGGGAAGAAACCCTGAGGGAATTCAGAACAGCTGAATATAAAGCATGAGTATTATCGGACCACGCACCGCTGGTGGTCACATGGCAGTTCATTCCCCTAAGGCACGCATTCAGACCTAGAAAGAGGTGAATCCCTGAGAGAGGCGGTGTTCCTGGAACACCTATGGGAGGGTGTTAAGGACTACTTTAAAAACAATACAGGTAGTCTAGAGTCGGCTGGGACATTATGGAAAGCCTTCAAAGTAGTGATTAGGGTGACAGCAATAGCGAAAGCGAAAGGCATGCAAGCCACGATAGAAAGAGTTACACAAAGCAGAAACCAAACTAAAGGCTATAGATGGCTTGGCAGACATGTCCAGGGAACAAGCCCAAGAAGTTTATCAGTCTGAAGCAGGAATGCTTGAAGCATTGGGACATATTGGGCACATTGAGTTAGATGAAATCTGTTGAAAGGCAACCTGCAGAGAGAGTAAGATAAGCCAGGACAATTTCTGGCCTGGTTATATAAAAGTGAATCAAAAGCAGGAAATAATACAGGAAGTTGTAGATAACAATGGGGAGGTTTCAATGACACAAGAGGGCATAAACAAATTCTTTCACGATTACTATAAAGCACTATATGCAGAGACATAGCTAACACAGTTGGTAGAGATAGAAGAGGCCCTAGCACAGATAGATCTTCCGACATTGGATGGGGAGGGGGCTGACAGACTAGAGGCACCCATAACCATCAAAGAATTAGAAACCACCATAAGAGGGTTACCTACCGGCAAAGCTCAGAGCAGACGGACTGACCAGCAAATGTTATAAAGAATTTATGGCAGATGTCAAGCCCCTGTTGCTAGCAATGTTGAATGAAGCGCTAGACACAGGTATTTTACCAATGTCGCTCAGGGAGTCAAGTATCGTCCCACTGCTAAAGCCAAACAAACCAGACACTGACTGTGGATCTTACAAACCACTCTCGCTGCTCAATCAGGACGGGAAAATACTCACAAACCTATTAACTAACCGGCTTAAGTTGGTAATAACCCAGCTCATACACTCGGACCAGTCGGGATATGTTCCGAATAGGAATGTTACTTGTAACATGAGGAGGTTACACCACATCGATCACACCCGCTACAGTACGCAAGATTATGCTGTGGCCTCGCTAGACGCGGTGAAGGCATTCGACTCAGTTAGATGGCCTTGGCCGTTTGCGCACTGCAGAGTTTCAGCATGGGGCCCATATGCATCAAATGGGCAAGGCTGCTATATAAAAGTCCAGTAGCGAAAGTGAAGACAGTCGCACACATCTCAGAACAATGGTTACTGGGTAAATGCACTAGGCAGGGCTGCCCTTGATCCCCTATGTTGTTTATATTGGCCTTAAAGCACTTGGTGTTATATCTCCGGACAGAATCTCTGGAGGCAGGCCTAACTACGCGCGGCAGTAGGAACTTGATCTCCCAATATGCAGATGATATGCTTCTATACCTACAGCACCCAGAGACTAACCTACGGTACCTCTTGGACGTGTTCAAGCCCTACGCAGTCCTGTCCAGCATCACGATCAACACGCATAAATTGTGCTTGTTCCCCTTGGCAAGGTACAGGGGGAAACCCCTGAACACATTGCCGGTGCTGCCGATTAAGCGGGAGGTGGACTCTTTTAGGTATCTAGGAGTAGAAATCTTCATGACCCCAAGACAGAACACAAACACAACACGCTTAAGGCGGTAGATAGAATTGAGAAATCCATGACATTCTGGGCTAGATTGCTTCTCTCACTGATTGGGAGGGCCGCTCTGTTAAAGATGGTGGTGCACCTGAGGCACCTGCACCTTTTCACCATGTTCCGTACGACATACCTAAGGGCTTCTTTAGGAAACAAGACACTACGCGTTGTAGCTTCTTATGGCAAAATTTGAGATGCAGAATGGCCCTAACGAAACTGCAGAGCCTGCATGACAAGGGGGGATAAAAGTTCCCAATTTTGAAGCATATTTTGTGGCGAGCCAACTTCAATTAGTCACAAGCTGGTTGTCAGACGACCAGAACCAGGACACCTAGTTGTTACAGCCAGCATGCACCCCATTCTTTTTGAGGTAGGTGATATGGACCCAAATACCACATGGTCCTAAACCTCTGCTGTTGCCAACGCTGGGCAGGTCAGTATGGCGAAGGGCTTGTCGCGTCCTAGAGAAGGTGTCACTCTACTCCCTTCAGATCCTATGGATAACACTAAAAGTGGAGGATCCACAATTCAGACAATGTGAGAAAATACTGGAAACACCCTAGGGGTAATGCATTGACCACAGTAACTGGCTTACATGCAGGGCAACACATAATATATGCTTCGCTACTCACAAAACTAAAGCAGAAATGGCTGGGAACAGACCGAGAATTGCAGGAAGATGAAGCAATAGAAACACTATGATATATCAGAAGGAGGGCATGCAGTGTCGAGAATATACGAGTTATTGATGTCTCAGCGTGGGGATATGCTAGTGCAGATTCGGCATTACTGGGAAACAGATCTTCAGGACCAATTGACGGATGAAATCTGGGGTAGGGTGATTGCGTTTCATAAAAAAAAGTGTCTCAAAACGCTAAACTTCAGCCAATTTAACTGTATGTAACTCACAGTGTGTATTTAACCCCCATTTCTTTTTTTTTTTTTAGTAAGACTACAGAACAAACCTGCCCAAAATGCGGGCTGATCAATGCAGACCTGGTACAGATGTTTTGGGCTTGTACAAAGATTAGACAGTACTGGGAAGACATAGCTCAACCTATCCAAGGCGGGTATAACATTGGACATGCAGTCTCCTACAGCATGTAGGCTTGCCATTTTTGTACGACCAAATCAAGCAAGACATGTTAGTAAATTGAAAGCCTTAACATATATCCTAGCAAAAAGTAGGAAAGTGATGGGTTGGAAAGCATGCAGGGGTCCGGAAGTAAGCCTGTAGTGGAGCGATCTCCAGAAATGATCGTTGGCAGAAACCACCTGGCAGGAGGTGGCCAGGCGGGGACTGGGAGAACAAAATGTAGACTTGCACTCTTGGAATCAGATGTTACAGGAACGGATGGCATCTGCGCACAGCGATACCCAATTGGTAATAAATGCCCCGCCGCTAGTGCAGAAGAGCAACAAGTGTACATACTCGGCACAATTAGATGTAATGTAATAGGATATAACAAAGGTGGAATAGGCTGGGTAGATGGCGGGGGGAGTTTGGGGGAAAGGGACAAACAGACAATTAGTTGAGTATTGTTATTGTTATGTGAATGCCTATATGAATCTGTAAATTTCGCTGTTGGTAATAAAGCAATAAAACTATTTATAAAAACTGAAACAAAGAAAAGTCACCTCACCTGAAATGGAAAATTGCAGTAATTCAGGCGGCATTTTGACGCTGCTCATGTCAAATGCAGTATTTTGGTTTCAACAGAAATGTCAAATGTTACTAGTGGAATGTGCCCGGTTGGTTCTGCCAGGCACATAACCCAATTTCCAATAATACACGCGCCACCACCTGATCCAGCAGAGAACATCTGGCTAATTTAAAGCTGCTGAAAACAGGAGCGTGGTATTGCTGCGAGTGAATCTTACTTGCTGAAGACTAAGCCTGAAATGGTGTACTTCGTGGGTTAGAGGGGTGAAACCTAAATAACCGTACATCACTGTAAGCTCGGCAGCACACTCCTTGTGGGAGGATGTGGTAAACAGTACGGCCAACGCGCACCACGCTCAAACCACAAATAATAAAACGTCATAAAACCTCGCCCATGCAGTCAGGACTGAAAAATTCTCACTAAGGTTTCAGTGCAAGATACCGTTTCATTCTTGAATTGCAATAAACTTCACCAAAAAAGGATATCCAGTAATTTTATTGCAAACATTACAAAGTGGTACATAACAGCGTGGACAATAACACAGAAAAACACTGAAAAGACAGTCCATACATGCAATGGTGCTGCGATTGCTTCCGTTCCATACCAAAGGCAGACTTGCCTGCATCAACACAGGAGTGGTGAAGAAAAAGCCAATAACGTGGTAGGCAGATAGAAGCTCCACCCTTATTTGGGAGAAATTTATGCAGTAGCGCAGATTACAAAGAAAAATTCCAAACACTGTTTGATAGGCGCTCCACAATGTTTCTTTATTTGTTGTATTATTTGAAAAACAATTTACTCTTGTGTTTATTCAAAGAGAAAGAAGAAAAAACAATAGTTGTCCTCTACCCGTGTTTCCCCAATTATATTTAGTGGTTCATCAGGAGGAAGTATAAATGTTTAGTGGTGGGTGAGGATGAGGCGGCAGATGGTATTCTGAACCTCACACCATAGAGGCTCCTCCCACTCGTGGTCCCAGTGTTGTCTCTTCCAGTCTCTCAGCTTTGGGCGGGAAATCACTCATCTACATCATTTGTTCGTTTTCGTTCTTTTGTTTTATTTCGGCACACATGGGTTTGGTGCGCAATTCTCCCGCTGTTTCACGAAGCGTTTGTTCATTGCCTGAACCACTCCAAGGTCTTGACCATGACCATGAACCCATGTGTGCCGAAATAAAACAAAAGAACGAAAACATAACTCAGATATTCTGCTCAGAGCCATTTCAAAAGGGCTTCCCTTACTGCACTTCCATGTTTTTCCAAATATTACTCTCAATTAACACCATAAGGCAGGGACTGACACCTCCATTTTCCAATGCCCATGCAGTATATTAACTTTAAAACTGTCTGTAGTTCCAGGTTTCATATTCTCAGCTTAAAATGGTGCAACCACATGTACATCGTTGCTACCAAGAAACAAACGTGTGTAGCATGAGGACTGTTCTTGGGGCTAAACCCATTTTACACTGGTTCCAAGGGCTTGACCGAAGGCCAGACTACTGCAAGAGTCCAGTGGAGGCGATATACCCTTGGAGAAGGCAGAAATTAAACCACCAACAATCACTTTGGTCTGCAAACACTTAGGACTAAACTATATTTCACAGGTCCAAGGAGCCAGTAATAGTTGTTAGAGTTGTCTGCAGGCTTTCACTTGTAGCCACTGCAGATGCGGTGAATGGAAGCAATGCCTGTATTGCTAGGAGATTCATCCATGCACCTCCATGCTGTGCGTGTTGGCGTGTAACCCATCAAGGTGGAGGATCCGCAAAAGCACATTCTGGTAATGTAATACTGGTAATATAAACAAGCCATTTGTAAAGCTCAGGTCCGTCACTCCAACCTTTAGAGTATCCAGAGGAACGCTTCTCAGGCATCAAACCACCGCCCCTCTCCCCCCCCCCCCAACAAACACTGAAGTAAAATAAAATCGAACACATCCAAGTTACTAATTTAACGTGTGAAGCACAACTAACGACAGCTCAACAAACCCATAGTCTACCCCCAGCTACAGCTGGGACCTTGCAATCATTAAGTTTATCTTATCGAGTCTAGCTTTCAACTAGTGCTGCATCAATCACGGGGCCACCTTCAGCAGCTGGTTGGACAGCCGGCTTCAGGTCACTGGAAACGACAGATGTAGGACACAAATACCAATAATGCAGCAAGGAGAGTCAAGGCAGTGATGCCTGTGTGAAAGCACAGGCCCATCTATGCAAAAGGGGCTAGACTATCCAGCCCCGGTGGTCAACCAAATTGCCTTGCCTTGTACAATCCAAGCCACGTAGACCACCAAAGTGGTTCACCAAATCACAACCAAGATGAAAGACCTGGTTAAAAATCATTGCACAGGGCATGCTAACTGGTTCAATAATCATTTCTATTATGTAGTGGTCCATGACTGATTCCTCCTGTGTCTAAGTGCTGTAATAACATCATATCCCAATTATGGTACTACATCTTTTGTACTCCCAAGGTTGATAAATGAAGTCCACCCTTCCCCACAGGACTCAAACTTGCCAAGTGCGGCTTCACGGTTACCACTGGATGTCGGACCATATGCACAGCATGTGATTCTAAGCAGATTAACAAGCATCAGAAATACAACAATACCAAACAATCGAAAAAAGAAAAACTACAATAGTTAAAACCTGCATGCGTGATGTAAAAAATGAAAAAACATTAGCAAGCTCATAATTGCCTCTGCAGCAACCTTCCGGGTGAAAGCCGCTCAGTCCTGGAACGCATTACCCCTAGATCTCAGAACTGACCAGTCCTACCTCAGCTTTAGGCGCAATACCCTCAACTGGCTGCGCTCCAATGACTCATGATCCCTCCTGGACAAACTCTGCTATATTGACCTGTGTATCTGCCTTATGTAACCTATTGCACTACCTTTTGTACTTTTTTCATCTGTTTAGCACTGTTCCTTCTGCCTTACTGTAACCATCTCGCTGTGTAACTAACCTTTAAGTATCCTTGTACCTTTGTTGCACCCAGTCACCCAAGGGTTCGGTGCACCCTACAAATCAATAAACAAATGACTTTACAAGGTTGAGTACTGCAAAGTTGTATCTTTTCATGAATCCTTAACACAAATGACCAACAATTTACAAATCACAGAACACTTCAACAAAAAAAAAAGAAACTCCAATACATACAGTGACACATGCTGATGTGAAACCAGCATTTAAAAGCAGTTGCAATTTCTGTTAAGATACATAGATTTTTGGGAACAATTTTAAAACACCCACAATCTGTTTGACAAACGGTGCATTCAATTAGCGTTAACAGGTCCAAGATGTCTCCAGGACTTGAGACCCTCTGAAAATACAATGGTGCTATTGGAGTCTACAAAACAAAAAGGTTTGCGGGTTGGTTGTGGTGCCAGTCTCCACTTCTGGTAGTTATGGATGCTAGTGAACCTCAATTTCCGAATACTGCCGCTTGGACGAAAGACTGGATGGCAAAGCCCACCTCACCACCCTCATTGAGGTCTGACTGGCTATCGATACTTAAAACGTCTCCTGGATAAATCGGCTCTACGACACAAGCAGTGTAGTTAATTCAGTTGTTGAGTAGGTGACAAAACCCTAGGAAGGACCCCATTATCCTCCTTTCTGCTAAAGGTATCAAGTAGAAAACAAAATATTCAGCCTAGCACCTTTATCCTTATTAATTAGAATTATGAGAACTGTCACAACGTGGCATCTGTGTCCTCGTCTGTACAGGTATGCTGAAACAGAGGTTAGACCTGACAAATAGTAACATAGAAATTGAGTATTGCCTAAAGAACAGAATAGTGAAAATACTACTCCTACGCTTCAAAATGGCTCTGAGGTGCAAACTATTTTATCTACAAGCTACAGAGACAAGCAATTGTACCTCTTTGGTGACTAGGTTTTGGTATGAATCCTGGGGGTCAAGCACAGCCTTCGAGTATGCCAAGGTTCATAGAGTGTGACAATGAGCTAGGTAATGACACAATGAGAACCTTAACAATTCAGTGAATTGCATACTAGGTTATTGTTCACTTAATTAGAATGCATACCCAGGACACTAGGAAGGGGGCAATCAACACCAATTTTAAACTCGTCCATTTCAAATTCCTGCATCAATATTTTTATTCTCCGGTTCTGCTACATCAGTATTTTCCTCAAAGATCTGCAGCCTGTATTAGGTGTGGGTGTGAGCCTGCAGGATTCCTCGATGTGGCATGGGAATGCACACTACTTGGACAATTCTGGGGGGCGGGTGTGTTTGATGTGATTGGGGAGCCTGCAGGCCAGCGATTTGCTCCGGATCCGATATGGGCTTATTGAGGTATACTGCTCAGGTACCGAAAGGGTCTAGGAAACTGGTAAGCCTCCTGCTGATCCTTGCTAAACGCAGGGTCGCTATGGGGTGGGGTAAGAGGACTGCCCCGACAATTGCTCAATGGTCTCAGGACATTCTGTATTGCAACGACATGGAACTTAAATGTGGCGTAATGCAAGGAAAGGGCTGGGGGGACACCAAGATGTGGGATGCATATAAGTCATACCTTCTCAACCAATCGGGTGGCCGGGGATCAAGCCCCTGTTTATCACGGGAACTTTCTAATCTATCACAGCCAGACTGAATGGTCCAAAGGCCGCAGAGCGTTTTATCATCAGGTGACCTTGGATAACTGAACAATGGGGCAGGGGGAGAGAATGCATTGTGTTGTGGCCCTCTTTCTGTTGCATGGACTTTTAGGACTTGTCGCTGTAGGGCATATGCTTTTCATTGTCACATTGCGTGGTTTGCGGGCCGTGTGCTTTGGTCTAACTCATGGCGGGGTGATCATCCATGTGCCATGCTGGGGGGTGGATGGGTGGGGTTGGTTTGGGCGTTGGATTGGAGTTGTTTATATGAAATGTCAATAAAGAAAGTTAAAAAAAAAATTAGAATGTATACTCTAACACTCACAAAATGCAATAAAACAGTAAGATCTCTGCTATCTGCAACATTCAGCGTAGTGAAAGATGCCCACTGTGGATACTGTGTGTTGCATGCAAGCGAAATAGTGGGTGAATCCCGTCTTCCAGCAGCAGTGCTCGCTACACAGGCATGTTTGTTGACAAAGTCAGAGGGAATGCAGGAAGGAAAGTGCTGTCCTCCATACAAGGACGACATGCATACAGAGAAGATCAAAAACACCACCTTTGTTGCCAATTTAAAGACAACTAACTGCCCACATGTAACCTTTGAGTAGTTAGGGCTGCAAAGACAAATGAATGACGTCCTAGTAAGTTTGTGAGGAGTTGTACAGATTGGAGAAAATGGAACAAGAAAGATGCGCAAAATAAAATGTCCATCTTCTCACTGCCGCAAGGGATAGCAAATCAATGCAGTTTTGCAATTTCATTGATGAACCAAGATACTGAAACCCCTGCACAAAAATGGGTAGATACTTTTAAGCAGTTATTTACGCGGATGGTGAACGATATGGAAACAGTTTCCATTTTACCAAGCACAGTAGAATGTATGTGGGAAAATAAGGTGCATTTTAGCGTTCATGAAAGAACGGCAACAAAATAATAGTTCTGGCCACTATGTTATATAAAAAGATCTTTTTAAAATGAGGAGTCATGACAATTTCTTTTCTTTTTAATGGTTTGCAAAGAACAAGTTACTTACCTGTAACTACTGTTCTCCAGCATGGGTCTGGCATGGATTCACATGCTCATGAATATTCCCCGTCGTCAGGCTGGGAATCCTTGTTAAAGAAAAAAATCAGTATCAGTTTTGTTTCTGATCTGTCTTTCTTAGTAGTAACCAATCACTGATCTCTGGGTCATACTGCCCCCAGCCAATGACTGCCCTCTCCCTAAGCCCCTCCCCTGGCAGCCATCCTCAGATTTGGTAGCACGCAAAGTGGCAGTATGACCAAGTGAAGAGCCGCAGAGGGGAAGGAGGGAGGGTTCGCATGTGAATCCATGCCAGACCCATGCTGGAGAACAACAGTTACAGGTAAGTAACTTGTTCCTTCTCCAGCATGGGGTCTGGCATGGATTCACATGCCCATGAATATAATACATAGCAGTATACACATGCGCAACCATGGGAGGTGGCAACAGGCTCAACATTAAGCAATACAACAACTCAACATTAAGCATCTCTTACCTCCTCACCAGGCTCACCTTAAGCGAACAGGTTGCGCAGCACTACTTGGCCGACCCTGGACTCCTCCCTGGAGTCCCGATCGACGCAGTAGAATCTTGTGAAGGTGTGCGTCCACCTCCACGTAGCAGCCCTGCGGAAGTCCAGCAGGGGCACACCAGACAGGAACGCTGTGGTAGCAGCGATCGCTCTGGTCGAATGGGCTCTTGGACGGCCGGGCAGTTTGCCAACCGGTGACAGTGCATGATGCAGCCGGAGAGCCATCTGGAAATGGAAGCCTTCGAGAGAGCCTTCCCTCGATTCACAGGTCCAAAGTTCACAAACAGCTGTGATGTCGTCCGAAAACTCTTTGTGCGGTCCACGTAGAACTTCAGCGCTCTAGCTACGTCCAGCGAGTGCAGAGTCCTCTCGGCCTGCGAAGGCGACGGGAAAGAAACTGGCAACACCAAGGGCTCATTGAGGTGGAAGTCCGACGGCACCTTGGGCATAAAGGAGGGGTACGTCCTCAGCACCACCCTCGTGTCGTGAAGTCAAGTATGGAGGCTTGCAAGATAGGGCCTGGATCTCTCCCACTCGTCGTGCGGAGGTGATGGCCACGAGAAATGCTGTCTTCCACGAAAGGAACTTAAACGGTGCCGAATGCATAGGCTCGAATGGGGCCCCCCCCACCATGAGCCTGTCAGCACCACGTTGAGCTCCCACACCGGAGAGGGGCCTTCACCGGCGGGAACGATCGGAATAGTCCCTTCATAAATTCCTTCACCAGGCAATGAGACCACAAGGACGCCCGTCCTGTAGTTCTGGTGTATCGGGAGATGGCAGCCAGATGCATCTTGATGGAGGCGTGAGCCAGTCTAGCTTTTGCCAGCGACAGTAGGTACAGCAATACTTGAGGGGCCGTAACCTGCAGAGGGTAAATCTTCTGTGCACGGCAGCAGACAGAGAACCTCTTCCACGTATGTCCATAGCACTTGAGAGTTGAGGACGCCCTGGCTTTTGCAAGAACCTCTCTGCAGTCAGCCGGGATATCGTATCCTCCAAACTCTAGTGCTGCAGGAGCCAAGCCTGCAAGTTCAGCGACTCCGGATCGTGATGAAGAATGGCACCTCCTTCTCTGGAGAGAAGATCCGCGTCCATCGCCAGCTTGATAGGTGGGGACGCGGACAAGTCCAGAAGGTCTGGGAACCAGATCTGTCTCGGCCACGCCGGTGCGACGAGGATCATCCTGCACCTGGACCTCTTGAGCTGGTTGATGAGACGGAGCAGCAACGGCAACGGCGGGAACGCGTACAGGAACAGGCCGTCCCAAGGGAACGAGAAAGCATCACCCATGCTCATCGGCTGTGCGAACCTGCTGGCGAACCTCTGGCACTTGGAGTTTGTAGCCGTCGCGAACAGTTTGATCTGGGGTTTGCCCCATCGTTGAAAGAGCCGATCCACCTGGTCCTGGCAAGCGCAGCTCCCTGCTGAGTGAGTCGGCGATGGTGTTTTTTATTCCCGCCAGGTGGAAAGGAACCAGAAACATCCCCTGGGTGACGGCCCAGTGCCACAGATCCTGGGCCTCCTTGGATAGGGCTGGGGATCTGGTGCCTCCCCGCTTCCAGATGTAGAACATCGTGGTGGTGTTGTCGGTGAAGATCCTCACCACTTTGTCCTTGAGGGACGGAAGGAACGATTTGAGCGCCCAGAACACGCTCATAGCTCCAGGATGTTGATGTGGAGAGACCGCTCTTCCGGGAGCCAGAGGCCTCTTGCGTGGAGATCTCCGGTGTGGGCCCCCCATCCCTCCAGGGAGGCGTCCATCGTCACCGTTTGATACGCCGGGGTCTGAAACTCCGTACCTGCCGTGAGGTGCGCACGGGTACCCCACCATAGAATCGCCCGACGGAACTCCTCGTCGAGCAGGATCCTGTCTTCGAAGCTGCCCGCCGCCTGAATCCAGCGGGCGTCGAGGAACTCTTGTAGCGGACGCATCCGAAGTCTGCAAAGGGGCACAAGGTAGATGCATGAGGACATCATCCCGAGGAGGGACTTGATGGACCTCACCCTGGCCACATCCGTGGCTAGCAGGCGCTGCACCTTGCCCAAAATGTCCTTCGTCCTTTCTTCCGACGGAGATGCCAATCACTCCACTGTATCGAGCTTCGCTCCCAGAAACAGTGCCACCTGCAACGGAACCAGGTGGGATTTGGGGTAGTTGATGGCGAATCCCAGTTCCGTGAGCAGGCGGACGGTCCTCGCCGTGTGTTCGACGGCAAGTTCTCCTGACCTTGCACGGATTAGCCAGTCGTCTCAGGTAGGGGTAGACGTGGATCCCCTGCAGGCGCAGCCGCGCCGCCACTGGTGCGAGGCACTTGGTGAACACCCTGG
Source organism: Ambystoma mexicanum (assembly GCF_040938575.1). Lineage (NCBI taxonomy): Eukaryota > Metazoa > Chordata > Amphibia > Caudata > Ambystomatidae > Ambystoma > Ambystoma mexicanum. Next base: position 876,822,397 of record NC_090924.1, on the reverse strand, counting down.
GTGCCGACTTTAATCCGAATAGCAGGGCTCTAAATTGGTAGTGACGCCCCTGGACTACGAATCTGAGGAACTCTGTGTCCTTTTAGAATGGGGATGTGGAAGTTAGCATCCTCCAGGTCCAACAAAGATAGGAAGTCGCCCTCCTCCAGCTGTCCCAGCACGTGCTGGAGGCTGACCATCTGGAATTTCTGTGCCTTGGACTTGTTTAACTGACGCAGGTCCAGGATGGGGCGCCAACCGCCTGTCTTCTTTCTGACGAGGAAGTACCTTGAGTATACTCCGGAGCCCCGGAGCCTCTTGGGGACGAGCTCGATGGCACCTTTCTTGAGCATCGCCCTTACCTCCAACAGCAGTTGAGGGACGCGATTCTCCTTCCTGGCCACGGGAGGAATGCGAGGACACTTCTTTTGAAATTCTAGCGAGTGTCCGCGTGCCAGGGTGTCCAGCACCCAACGGTCGGTGGAGATGGACTCCCACACGCTGACGAACTTTGTCAGCCGGCCTCCCACCGAAGTGCTTCGGTGGGGGCCCAACACTACGGCCGGTTCATTCCTGCTTGGAAGAGGCCATGCCACCTTGGCCTCCTTGACAACGGCGGCGAGACCCTCCTTGCTTGCCGCGGCCTCTATAGGCCTCTTGGGACGAGGAGCGGGCCGCCTGGCGGTACGTAGAAGAGCCACCGATGGATCCCTTGGAGGCTCCCCGTCTGCCTCCGGAGCTCCGAAAGGGCCGCCGTTGCTGAAGGACTCCTAGGGCTCGGGCTGTCTGTGTCGGTCTTGATGGCCTGGAGGGACTCATCCACCGTCTTCCCAAACAGGTTGTTGCCGTCGAACGGCATGTCCAATACTCTGGTCTGGACGTCCTGGCGAAAGTCCGTCGCCTTGAGCCATCCTCGTCGTCGAAGGCAAACCCCGTTGCCCAGCTGGCGAAATCCGGTATGGGCAATATCCGCTGCCACCGTTATGGCGTGATCCGATGCCACCCGACCTGCCTGCAGAATCTGTAGGTCCTCCGCCCTCTTGTCGTCCGGTAGGAAGTCTAGCAGGGGAGCTATCTTGAACCAAAGCTCCCTGTCATAACGGGCCACAATCGCTAAGGCATTGGCCGCCTTAATCGTCGTCGCCGCCGAGATGACTCGTTGTCCCATGGAGTCCAACTTCTTGCCCTCGCTGTCCGGCGGGGAAGTGGAAGTTGAAGCCGCCGCACCCGCCGCTTCCTTCTTGGCCGCTGCCGAGACAACCGAGTCCGGCGTAGGCTAGGCCCTGAGGCACAAGGGGGCGGCATCGGGGACCCGGTACTTCTTCGCGTACCTGTCCCTTTTGGCGGGTGTCCTGGAAGGGTTCTTCAGGATAGCCAGCCCCTCGTCCCAGATGTCGTCGAGCAACAGTACCGCGAGGACCGTCTTTCTCTTGGCCTCCTGTCATTGGTAAAGAAAGCCTTCCTTTTCTGTTCCTCAGGGCAGAGCTGGAAGAGCTCAGATGCCCTGGCTATCATGGCGTGGAAAGAGCCAATTTCGTCGGGCGGAGAGGCCTGGGGGGGGAGGAGGGGGGCGTGTGATGAAGAAATGTCCATTGTATCATCGCCACCGTCGTTGTCAGTCGCTGTATCTGTCGCTGTATCATCCCGAGGGTCCGGCGAGGGGGATGAGGGGTCCACAGGCCTCGTGGGCACGAACGGCGGTGCGGGGTGGACTCTCCTCCGCTTGTTCGGAGGGCTTCCCGACGGTCCTGGTTCTGGACCCTCCGTCGGGGTCTGTGGTAACCTCGTCCTTATCTCAGTACATAAGGATTGGATTGCCAAAATGGCCGCCGAGCTATCCTTGGGCTCGGGCAATGGCTGCGACGGGCGGGATGGCTGCTCCACTGGGCCCTCGTCGTCGCCATCTTCGATCACATCAGAAGGAACCTTCCCCTGGGATCGAACCTTCTCGAACCTCTCGTTGAGGTCTTTCACGGTTTCCACCAGATCCTCCTCGGAGGCTGAATCCGAGTCCGTAATGGCCACCGGCCCCCCGCTCTTTTTCCACCAGGGTCTTCACGGGGGTCTTAACGATGGGCTGGAAAGAGGATTCCCTCCGCGGTGGCAGGGAAACTCTGGGCCCCGAGGCCGCCTCCACTTTGCCGGGTGGATCAAGGCCCTCACCACCATAGGTGCGTCCTGGGCCTTCGCTTTGGGGGGAGGGTCATCGCCTCGCTCCCCCTCGGCTCCCTTTGAGATCGACTGGGGCCTCTCCAGGAGCTTACCCGGGTACTCGGACTTCCTCTTCCCGAACCAGAGCGCTGGCTCGTGCCGGGGAAGTCGCACCCTGCTTGGCAGCCGAAGAGCCCGACCTTTCGGCGCTCCCGGTGCCCGCAGACTCGTGGTGCTTGGCCTTCTGTTGGGCCCCCGTCGCCGGGGCGCCCTCTCAGGACTTAGAAGATCACTCAGACTTTTTCTTCGCCTTCTCACCTGCTGTGCCCTTCTCCAGCCAGGCGGCGTGGCGGGAACGACAATCTTGCTTGGTCCGTTCCGACAGGTTGTTGCAGAACGCACAGTCTTTCTCCACGTGCGTCTTGTCCTCATGAAGGCAGTAGAGACATCTCGAATGCTCGTCCTCCTTGAAAACATTTTGCAATCCGCATCCCGGGCAGCTCCTGAACAGCTTGGATCCGGGAGTCGAGATTCCCCTTGTCCTGGGCCATGTCCGTTGAGGTAGGCCTCAGATCTTCTGGAACCTCCAAGAAGTGTAACACAACGAAAACTTCACCCTTGAGGGGCGTAGAAGAATTCCAAAACGGGTCCCAGTTATCGGAAGTGGGAACGGTGGAGCTTGAGGCTCGATTAAACCGAAAAATGAGAAAATCTCCTGAAAAAGCGCGAAAACGCAGTAAAAGCTCGAGAGCTAAAGCACGAGGACTCCCAACACTTGAACGTGCGGTAAAAATCTGAGGATGGCTGCCAGGGAAGGGGCTTAGGGAGAGGGCAGTCATTGGCTGGGGGCAGTATGACCCAGAGATCAGTGATTGGTTACTACTAAGAAAGACAGATCAGAAACGAAACTGATACTTATTTTTTCTTTACTGAGGATTCCCAGCCGGACGACGGGGAATATTCATGAGCATGTGAATCCATGCCAGACCCCATGCTGGAGAAACTTTGTTCCGTCCAACATCTTTATTCGAAGGCTCTTGGAAGATTTTTGCTTGATGTACAATCACTTAAAATGATTGGGTCACCTACAAAATGATGCACTGCTAATCAAGCTCGCAAGTTTTTTTTTTTTGTTTTTTTTTAAATGAGTTGCATATTTTAAATGTAACACTATAATCTATGGACCAGAGATCTCAGGTGGCCTTTTGAAAATAATGCACTAAATATTATCCAAGTGGCACTAAGATATGACAATTATGGAAATTGTACAACTCTTAAGAACTGCGGTCCTGGGGCGTGGCCTGGAGCCCAAGTGGGAAGCTTGGCTCCTTGACTGCTCCCGGCCCTAGCCCGACAACTGTGCATGTAACGGAGGAATGGGCACTCTACCCGGCCTGAAAGTCCTTGACAGAATGAAGGATGGCGTGCAGAGCGGCTTATGAGAGCGGGGGTTGCTAAGAACCACCGCGGGATTCCCTCCGGGATGACCTGGCTGTGTGCTGGAGTCTGATCCAGCAACCCAGACCTCCTCTGAAGCCAGGCGGGAGCCGCAAGATCATCGGAGCGGCTCGGAGCACAGGACTATGGGCCAGAACGAGAGTGGTGGGCTCGGAAGACCTCCGTGGCATCAGCATTCCAATTTACCGCTTGGGGGCTGCGGAGCGGACACCGGAGGAGTGCTCAAACTGGGCAGGCCAAAAGGAGAAGCTGGCAACCAGGGGGCAAAGTAGCATGCACGTAGTGTGCTCAAATCTTGAGACACCGGAACTCAGCGGGGGCCCAGGATGAAGCTACAAAACTTGGGCGATGAGCGGCGGTGCCAGGACGCATAAACAGCCAGTGCACAAAGCAAGAAACACTTCCCCATTGCCCGCTGAAGCAATCTGCATGGAGTCTAGCGAGAAAGTAGCCCCATAGGGCCCGCTATAAGTGGCCTGCTTCCGGAGAGTCTGCCTGCACACTGCCTAGTGAACACGCCATCACAGTAGAAGATAACTGCTCATATTAATAGTGCAATACCGCTCCGGATTGGGCCCTACATAGCACTACAGGAGCTGGGGGCCATCCAAAGCTGCCCAACCAGGGTGGCTGTAGCTGCATGCGCTCACAGCCCAGGGCAGAGGGGATGCAGCTCCAGCTAAGGAGATGGAGAATACCCCTAAAGCAGCAAAGCAAACAGACATTTTGTACCATGCTGGCTGCGGGCACCTTAGGGGGGAGAAAAAAAAAAAGGAAAAGAGCGTACTGAGGCCAAGATCCACACGGAGGATCCTGGCCTGGCAGAAAGGCTCCTCGACCCATCTAGCCTGGACGAAGGAGGCGACAGCAGTGGAGGTTCTCAGCTCCCCGGAAAGGGGTCATAGAGCCCTGGTCAAGTAGGAAGCGCAAACCTAGGGGCCCCACTCAGAAGCAAGAAAGGCGCCAAGGACATGGTAGAATTTGCACTCTTCAGGAGGCGAGCACGAACAGCCGGCGGACTGCGCCTACAAGGGGACCCCTGGGGTTCCCCAGGAGATTTGGGCGGTTGAGCCTGGAGCAGGTTCGCCCGAGTATGAGAGAGTACCTGTGGAGGTAGGACGTCCTGCTGGAACACATGTATTAAGTCAGTGAATGTGTGGAGCACGATTGGGATAGCTCAGCAACCACAGTTGGAAGGGGAGGCCGAGCAGGTATGACCTGGAGGCCAAGCAGCTGTGACCTGGAGGCTTCACCTGGATGGCTAAGGGCAACAATTAGTAGGGCCACCTGCACTTTACTCAAAAGGGAGTCCTAGCACTGCATAAGGGTACTATGGAGGCCCCTGGTCTGGCGGGTGGGGTGGCAGATGGGACACTCAAACCCGGAGTACGGCAGCACTGGAAGAGGTGGCAGCGTCTCTCGCAGAACTCAGCCTGGTGCTGGCAGAGATGAAGAATGTGTTTGCTTCAGTGAACACCAAACTGAACGGCCTGGAATACAAGATGGATAGAATGCACGAAATAATTGAAAAAGAAAGCAACTGTATAAGGGAAATGGGGCACCGAGTGGGAGTGCTGGAGGACACTAGCAATGAGGTGCCCCAAGCAATACGTGGCTTGCAGAGAGAGGCAAAAGAGATCCGGGGTAAGAATGAGGACTTGGAAGCAAGATCCAGGCGCAACAATGTCAGGATGGTGGGGATCCCAGAGTCAGTGCTGGCGCAGAGCATGGGGTTATTTATGGAGTCCTTTATAATGGAGGGATTGCAGGACACTCCAATGTCCTCCCAATTTTTGGTAGAAAGAGCACACCGGCTCTCAATGCAAAAACCCAGGCCAGGGCAGAACCCTTGCCCAGTCATTGTTAGACTACCGAATTACTGTGACCAGCATTTTGCACAGGGTACGGGAGCTTGGTGAGGTACAGTACAAGATGGTTAAGGTGTCTATCAGGATCTGGCCACTAAAAGGTTTCTGAGAGACAAGGGGGTGCAATATGCGATGCTTTATCCATCCATGTTACGCATAATCCACGAGAACAAAACTCTGATCTGGCAGAGGTATTTACATTTGTGGAGCCGCTTCCCAAGACTTGAACGGGGAGGCGGCCTTGGGTTCTAATGGGTGAAATGGTGTATTCAAGCTGTGAGATTAGTTAAGTTTGGGCCCGAGGCCCACTCCCGACAGATCCGAACGAGGTTCTGGTATTTGAGGCTAGTTATTTGCTTTAATTGCCGTGTTGGGTGTAATTATAGTTTGATAATGTAAAGAAATGGGTCAGTAGCTGGTTATCCTGCAAGTGCTCGGCCTCCTCCAGCAGCGAAGGGGCTTTGGATGGATGGTCAGATAAGGTTGTAGAGTCTGGTGCCCTGATGCGAGTTGGGTCTGGAGGGAGGGTGGGTTGGGCAGGGTGACAACACAACTGGGTGGGGTTGGACAGTGGGGAGAGGGAGGGTAACAGTGTTGGGTGGGGCAGTGAGTGAGTTTCCCTGGTAACTGGGGTCAGGCAGTGTGGGTGGGGGTGGTATGGGTTGTGGCTGTTCATGGGATTCTTGGAGGGAGCGGTTGCCGGCAGGGGAGATGGGGGTTCTTGAAAACGGATAAACATCTACATGGAAAGGGTTGGTGCACAGTAGCATTTTGTTGAGACCCGGAGCGCAGGAGTGTGGAACAGGGCCGAATATTGAATGCAGAAGTCTATACCCGGGTGTAATATGAGTTGGAAATTGAGGGGGTTGAACAATCGACGTAAAACCAGGGAGGTGGTAAATTACTGTGAGTGCCAAGGTGATTCTTCTGCAGGAAACCCATTTTGTCAGTTCAGCTAATGAGGAAGTCGCCAGAGTTTGGGGATTTAACAGGTTCTATACATCATAATCCACTTATTCGGTGGGGGTCATGACACTAATTCACAAGTCCCTCTGCTTTCATTTGGTAGAACAGTTCATTGACCCACCCAGTAGGTTTCTGATTATGTTCGGCAGCTGGGCTCAGGTCTTGTTCATCAACATTTATGGGCCAAACATAGATGACCGCATGTTTTTTTTGAAGCGCTCCTGTCCAAAGGTTACAAATATATGCATACTAATATTGTCTGGGCTGGTGTTCTTACTATCGCTTTGCAAACGGTGCTAGATAGATCAGCGGAGTCAGCACGCTCCTTCCCGCAGGAGACTGATCGTATGTGTAAGGGTATGTCTGAATTGGGGCTGGTGGACATCTGGCGTGTACTTCACTCGGGGGGTGTTGGAATTTTCCTTTCATTCGTCAGTGCACGGGATGTCATTGAGACTGGACTATGTGCTAGCTAGCCCACATTTGATGCATATGACGCTAGATTGTTCGCTTCTCCCACGGACTCTGTCGGACCACTCCCCTGTCCTATGGTCATTGGATGTGGGGCGGGAGGTGGTGCCTAGGCCACCTTGGAGGTTCAAGCCTTGAGTCCTCTCAGACACAGTGTTTCGAAGTGAGGTGGTGGAAGTTATGCAATTGCATTTTGAAGTAAACATGGGTTCCGTCGGCTCCATGGCCTCCGTCTGGGAGGCCATTAAGTGGTTCTTCGTGGGAGGTGTATGACTGGCGTTTGGGGCGTTGAAAACGATCAGGAGACAGCTGGCAGGGGAAATTAAGATGTGCGCTGATGATGCAGTGGCTAGGGCTGAACTGCGGGAAGCTCTAGACAGGTTTGGCAACCTGGTTGATCGGGAGGTTAAATACCTGGTGCATCAGGCCATGGCGTCTATATACGGCGAGGAGGGTCGACCGGGTCGCCTACTGGCGGCTATGTTGCGGCAAGAGAGAGGGTCTCTTGATATTGCAGCAATACGCATGGTGGATGGGCATGTTGTAGCTGAATCCAAGGTTATTTTGGGAGCTTTTCAGCGATACTTTGGAGTTTTAGTCCAGGGATTCGCAGGCCCCGGCGCGTTGGTCGAATACCTAGAGGAGGTGGCACTGCTGAGGTTGAGCACAGAAACGTGTAATGTGTTGGCTAAGCCAATCTCGGTTGATATTCTTGCGGCGGCGCAGGCTCTTCCTTCAGCCAAAGCTCCTGGGTCAGATGGCATATCAGAAGAGTTGTACAAGGAGTTGGGACTGGAGGTTGTAAGTCTATGGTAGGGGTTTGGGAGGATGCTGTGTCTTTGGGCCAGTTGTCCCCCCTCAATGCGTGAAGCTGTGGTGATCCTGCTCATGAAGGAGGGAAGGCACCCTTTGGACTGCACTTCATACTGCCCAATATCCCTTATTCATATAGATACTAAAATATTTGCTAAAATTCTGGCAGATGGACTGTTGCCGTTTGTATCAGGCTTAGTCTACTTGGATCAATCTGGTTTTATCACAGGGAGGTCAACTTAGTTGAATTTGCGCAGGTTCTTCTCTATATTGGCTCAGGGTGACCCCAGGGTGCAGGCGGTGGCGGCTTTACTAGATATGGAGAAGGCGCTCGACTCTGTGGAATGTGACTACCTTTTCGAGGCATTGAAGGTTGTGGGGCTCCCGGAGTCCTTTATCTTGGTGATGCGGCATCAATACTCTGGTGCAGTGGCTAGGATTGTCTTGCCTTTTTTGCGAAGTTTAAGACACTGTTGGTGCATCTGGCGTGGCATCCCAAGTCTCCCCGAATAAGTTGGGACACTATGGTGCTTCCATGGTAGCAAGGGGTTATATGTGCGCCGGATATGGAGCTTCCCTTCTAGCAACTCAGGCGCATTTTGCTTCCTACTGGATGCCAGGATCTTCAGCGCAGCCACATGTGCGTATTATAAAATGCTCTGCTCTCCCCTATGTGATTGATCCAAGGGGTTCTGGTGTCAAGGAAAGTAGCTGACGGGTGCAAATTTGATCCGGTTGCCTGCACAGTGCATGCATGGAATAGGTTTCTCAAAAGGCTTGGTGTAGACATCCCGTACGATCCTGGGCTTCAGCTATGGAAGATTGTATGCCTTAAACCGACTTGTGATAAAGCCCTTATGAATGGGGAGGGGTGGGGACTATCCATAGGGAACACCTTGCGTCTGCTCGCCATGTGTTTGAGTCTACTAAGAGACAAGTGTCCGCGATGTCAAGCGCACTCTGCTGAGTTCCTCCACATACTGTGGCCGTGCCCTCAGCTGTGAGTTTTGGGAGGGTGTGACGGGCACTCTTCAAGCATGTTGGATTGTGAGTGCCAGTGCTGCATGTTTGGGTGGCTCCCGGGATCTGGCCGAAGATTAGTAAACCACCAGAATGATTGTGGTCAGGAAATGTGTACCGATGCGTTGGACCAGCTGGGCCACCCAAACCCCATACCATTTCGATTGTGGCTGGGTGGTCTGCCCAAACTGGGTGATCTTGACCAGGATTACAGTCTCCTATGTAGGCCACGTACAAGGCCTAAAAACATTTGGGGTCCTATGGAGGCTTACCTCTTGTCTCAGTGCCCTGAAACTGCCACAGTGGACACGGTGTCCCCGGACCAAGAACTGTGGTTGCTGACCATCTTCTGCTGCCTGCAGTGCAACGCTGTTGTGTTTAGCATTGTAATTGACAGTGTTCAACTGTGCCCAACATGTCCAACTGCTCTAATGATTTGAGTGAGATGTGCATCTACTTTAATAAAACATTTTTAAAAAATAATTTACGGGACTTGCTCCCCAAAGTTTGAGATCTTACGGGGTACCCGTCAGGGATGTCACCTGTCGCTGCAAATGTTCACCTTGTCTATGGAGTGGTTTGCCACTAGGATACAGGCCAAACCCGCAGGATTCAGGGAATGCAATTAGGAGGCAATTATTACAAAATGTCCCTGTACGCTGATGACGTCCTCTTCCTCATGCAGTCAGACATGTCTCTAGCAGCGCTATGGGGTCAAACCTCAGAATTTGGGGAGGCGTCAGGCTGCTGGGTAATCTACTTGAAGTCCAGCGCTATGGGGGTAAATATCCCACAAAGGAGAAGGGTAATTCTGGCAAGTAACGGCCAATTCCTTGGAACAAGACCCACTTTATCTACCAGGGGTCCGTATTCCGAATAAACCAGAGAAGGTGTACTAAGCCAACTTCCCACAACTGTTTTGGGACTTAATGAGCGACCTCAACCGCTGGCATAAGCAGGAGGCGTCTTGGCTCGGAAAGATCACTGCACTCAAAATGAGCCAGGTCCAAAAACCCACAGATGGCTAGGAGGGTGATGCTTCAGGGGGTTCCTAGCAGAGTCCTTGGTGTCCCAGACATGTCTAGGTATTGTTGAGCAGTGCAGTTTCTCACTCCTTTGCATGGCATGAGACAGATTACCCACACCGCTGGAAGCAGATGGAGGAAGCATAGGATAGAGCGCCGCTCCTCTCTGCCCTGCCTCATCTTGGGCTGACAGGCTGCGCCTCAGAGGCAGGTTTGCTGGCTTCCACCAAAAATACAGTCCGATGCTGGAGGAGAGCGGTCAGCCGGTGGGAAATTAAAAGCACCCTGGGCCCTCTAACCACAGTTTGGGACAATCTAGAATTTTGGCTGGAGATCGGCTCAGTGCGGTTTTGCAGGTGTAGAGAGGGTGGTTTGCTACAGGTGAAAGATTGTTTCAATAATGGGGTGCCCCTTTCCTTTAAATAATGCAAAGCAAAATTCTGGTTATCCAAAGCATGATGTGAGTTTCAAAGCCCATCCTGCGGAGGAGGAGTTCCACGTAGCGCCACTCCACCCTGTCGAAGGCCTTCTCCGAGTCCAGGGAAAGGACGCATGCGTCCAATTCCGACGATTGGGCGAAGTGGAAAAGGTCTATTGTTTTGCGGATGTTATCTGACCCCTGCCTTCCTCTGATAAAGCCCACCTGGTCCCCGTGTACTAACCTCGGCATTATACCTTCCAACCTCCTCCCCACCACCTTGGCCAAGATCTTGACGTCAATGTTTAATAGTGATATGGGGCGATAGGAAGAACAATCCGCTGGATCCCTTCCCTCTTTGGGCAAGACCGCTATAACGGCTCCCATCATGGATTCTGGGAGGATGTCCCCCTCTAGCACCGCGTTGAAGACCCTTGCTAGGTAAGGGGCCAGGGAGGAGCGAAATCTCTTGTAAAAGAGGACGGAGAAGCTGTCCTCCCCCGGGGTAGTGCCCACCTTCATCCCACTAATCACCTTGTCCACCTCATCCTCGGTTATCGGGCCCTCCAACCCCTCAGACATTTCCCCGGAGAGGGATGGAATCTGTATGGAGTTCAGGAAGTTTTCTATCTGGGTGTCGTCCCCATCGTATTCGGAAGAGTAGAGGGTTCTGTAGTATTGTCGGAAAGCCTCTTCTATATGGGGAGAGTCGCAGCCAAGGAGTCCCCGGGCGTCCCTCACCTCCTTTACCCTCCTGCTTTTCTGTACCTCCCTTAACTTCCAGGCAAGGATCCTGTCAGCCTTGTCCCCTTTCTCATAATATTTTTGCTTAACCATTTGAAGGCTCCTCTCCGTTTTGTGTAGGGGGAGGTCTTTTAGTTGGAGCTTATAGTCCTCCAGTGCTGCCACCCGGTCACGGTATAGGGGTTGGGTCAGGGATCCACCCGGTTGGAGACGGGCTATTTTTTCTCGTAGGGCTTTCTCCTGGGCCTCCCTCTCCCTCTTCTTTAGAGCGCCTATTTTTTATAAGGACTCCTCGTAGGGTTGCCTTGAAGGCGTCCCAGAGCGTGTGCGTGGTCACCTCTCCGTTGTCATTAAGCTCAAAGAACTCTGTTATGGAGTCCAAGACCTCCTGAGCAATGACCTCATCCTTTAGCAGGGCGTCATTGCATTTCCAGCGCCCTCTGCTTTCCCTATTCCAGCCCATTGTGATGGTGACTCGGGCCATGTCGTGGTCCGACCAGGGGACTGGGTCTATCCTGTAGCCTGCTACATACGGACGAAGAATTTCGTCCGTTAGGATGTAGTCTATCCTGGAAAATGAATTATGTATGGCTGAGTAGTAAGTAAAGGAGGGGATCCCTGTCCTAGGGGTCGGGATAGTATCTATCAGGCCCAGGTCCTCATTCACTCTCCGAAAGCTCTGTGCCATGGCCTCTTCTGTAGGCCTGGGGTTGAGGGGGCCCATCCGCTTCCTATCTATGGAGGGATCCAGGACCATGTTGAAGTCACCCCCCCACCACCAGTGGGCCCTGCGTGAATAGACTGAGCTTGTCCCTGGTTTCCTCCCAGAATTGGGCCTGGTTCTCATTCGGGCCGTACACCACCGCCAGGGTAATGGGGGACCCCTGTAGGGCGCCCCGTATCAGCAGGTAACGGCCTTCGGGATCTTTCAAGATCGCCTCCTTCTCGAACCCTACGTTCCTTCCTATCAATATGGCCACCCCTCTTTTCTTAGTCCTGTGGGATGCATGGAAGACCTCCTCAATTCCTCCCCCCCGCAGCCTGGGCTCCTTCCCCCTTGCCCAGTGTGTCTCTTGTACAAACAGTAAGTCTAATTTCGCCCGCTTAAACGCTCTGCAAATCAGAGATCTTTTTGTGGGGGTGTTCAGCCCCCGCGCATTCAGGGTACCCACTCCCAGGGCCAGATGGCTGTCAGCCATAATCAATGTTTCCTGCCCTGCTGGTCAACAACTTTGCATCGGTTCTCCCTTTTCGCCCCCCTTGATTCACCGGTTGGACGCTATTGAAATGAACCCCCAACTGCCCCCCTAACCCTTTCCCCAACAAACGAACCCCAACTTGGTCGTGAACCCCCACACCCCCTGCCCCGACGTCCAGCCAGATAGTTCTGCCATTGATAGTTCCCTCTCGGCCAGGCGATCATTGCAAAACCTCCTTCTTGTGAACCCCCCCCCCCCCAATTTCGTTCCCGTAATTGCCCCCTTTGTACTTGCTGTTCAGCCTGATTCTGGTACCGTTCTTGCCTTTCGGTGATCCACGGATTACCGCCCTGTAGGTAGTTGGCTAACTCCGGTCATCCCGGGAGACCATTCTTTCGCGCCCGTGCTGGCTGGGACCCCTTGGTAATCATCCCTCCGAGTCATTCCGCTCTGCCTCTTTCGCTGGTGAGGGTGTGTTCATTTTCCTAAATTTCCGTGCCCCAGATTTCTTCCTTCTTTCGCTCGTCGGGCCCGGGCCACTTGCCCCGCCCGTCGCCGGTCCTGATGGCTCCCTTCGGGGGTGGGGGGTCCGCCACGTAGTCCTGGATGGCTCCTTTGATGTCTTCCTCCATGATCAACGTCGTCCGTTGGCCCTGGTATTCGAAGGTTAGGGAGAAGGGGAAGCCCCATCTATATCGTACTCCCTTTTCTTTCAGCAGCTGTGTGAGGGGGCGGCACATCCTGCGTTTGGATAGTGTGTATGCGGAGAGGTCTTGAAAGATGGAGACCTGTGAGTTGTTAGTTATCTCTTGGGCTCTCCTGGCTGCTTCCAGTACCCGTGTCTTCTCCAGATAGTAGTGGAACCGGACCAGAATCGAACGAGGGCGCCCCGCTCGTCCTCCCGCCCTGTGTACCCGGTCAAATGTGAGTTCAGCGGTCATCTCCTCTTCGAAGAGGAGGGCGATTATGTTCCGCACCATTCGGGTAAGCTCTCTCTCCGTTTCCCCCTCTGCCTCCGGTACCCCAAAAAACCTGAGGTTGTTTCTCCGTTCCCTATTCTCAAAATCGTCCATTTGTCTAGACCTCTCTTCCTCCTTCTCCATAACCTCATATTAGTCTCTATCTCCAGGGTTGTTGAGGAGGATTGGTTGGATTCAACCTGTAGGAGTCTGTCCTCAACTTTGTCATCCCGTTGGTCCATCTTCTCAAACTTCTGGGCAATGTCGGAGCGCATGTCTCTAATTTCTTGCAAGATAGATGCAAAGCCCCTTTCCATTGCCTCCGTTGCGGGGGCAGCGGCCTCTGAGTGGGCCATCTCCCGGACTCGGACCGGGTCTTTTCCGTTGGGGCCTGGGTCTCGGTAGCAGTATTTCTGCAGGTTCCTCTGCCAGTCCATTCAGTCCCCCCCTGGGCTCTCCGTTGGGTGTACTTGGGTTGGGGGGGAGCTCCTGGTGGGTCACTTCTAGGGTCCACATGTATTGGTGGAAGGACGGGCACACACCCCGCCGGCCTCGGGCGGGGGGCCTCACACCCGGTATCCTCAGGGCCTTCCACGCCCTTTGTGTCAACCTGGGGGACGGGGGGGCGTGGGGGAGATGGGGGGGGGTGCTTGTTTGCCGCGTTGATCACTGCGTGGTGGTGGGCCGCGTGCCCTGTTAGCATGATGCTTGAGCCCGAAGCCCTCTCCGGTGGTGGGGTTGGGGACCCGAGGGGGATAGGCCGCTTCTCTCTTCTTTCACTGGTCTCTGCTGTGCCTGTTCCCCGGCGGGGGCCTCACACCCGGCGTCCTCTGGGCCTTCCTCGCCCTTTGTGTCTTCCTTGCCGCGGGTGGGGTGCCCAGCCGTGGACACGGCCCGCGCGTGCTAGTCGTGGGGGCACCTCCCCTGCTGTCTGTGGCCCACTATGGGGGTGGGCGGCGGAGGAGCAGTCGCCCGCCCCGCGGGCAGCCCGCCGTCCCCCACCGGGGGCCTCTGAGTCCGCTCCGGAGCTCTCACCTCACAGTGGCCTATTCGGGCCGGCGCTCCTCTCCCCGGGTCGGGCGCGTATCCCGCGCGGTCCCCGCCGACTTCACTTGGGAGGTGTCGGCAGACCTCTCCCCAGGGTGGGTCCCACCTGTTTCCCGCTCTGTGTTAGCGCCGCGGGGGACGGGTGTCCGCCGCGGCGTAGGAGGGCGACCCTCCCTTCCTGATCTCCTGTACGATGGGCCTCGGCTCCGACTTCCGGCTTCGCGCCGCCCGGGCCCTCTGAGGCGCTCCCGCTGCTGGATCTGCAGCCCCGGATCTCCGCTCTCCCTGGGTCCTTCGACCCCGCTGTTTCGCTCCGCGGGGGCACCAGGGGTTCTCCCTGCTCTTCGGCCCTCTCTTTCGCCCCATTATTTACTGGAAAAGTAACACGTGCTAGAGGAGAGAAAAGTGCAAACCCCTTTTTCAACTTTCCTTTTCAACTAATTAGGCAACTCATAAACGCACCTTTTTTTAATCTGATGTCCATCAACCAAAATCCAGCTTGTTTTTTTGTCTTAATATTAAAGATGGTTAAGATAATAAATAAACAGGATTTAGTGAGAAAGATGAAATCATAGAAACTCCTGAAAACATTGTTCGGAAGGGAATAGAAGATTGTGAGAAAATCCAGTTCTGCATAGACACATTTTCATTTTTCACCATCACTTTGCAGCTAAACACAGAAAAGCATTCCAAAGGGAGAGACCGGTTCTAGCATTACCTGAGAGATGTGGTTGATGGAAGACTCCATTCTCCGTAGCTGAGATGCCTGGATATCAAGCAGTTGGAGGACATTGTTGGCCAATGCATTGATCTGATAAGCAACACTAGCGAGCGACTGGGTTGTGTATGCTTTAGTCTCTTCAAGGGCTTTCCTCTTGTCAGGCGCCTAAAACAATTTTTTTTAAAAACAAATAAAAAACCATTCAGAAACAATGTTATGTACTCTCCATCAACGCAATAAATGCAACTTTACAATTGCAAAGAGGGTCTGGAAATTCACTGTTGCATCCGTGCCCTTCTCATGGGTGAACGTTTTGCTTTCTTATAAAACTATTCTATTAGACTTATCAGTGTAACACAGTAAACAAACAAAAGAAGCAATCCACCATTCAGTACTATACAATTGAAATCCATTCCCACATCACTGATCCCTAGTTATTAGCCCATGGCACCACCTCCCAACCCATACCCTCACGCTTCCACCCTGTATCAACAGGTTCCATACACCATGTCCCAGCATTGAGAGTCTGCAACCCCATTCAAGCGGCCCTCTGTAGCCTAGTTCATACCATATACATCCATCTGCTACAGATTGTCATTTTCTGGTGACAATCTCCATCTATACCCTTTCTTGAAATGTTTTAATAAACATCTTTACACAAGTAATGCAAATTAAAACATTGTAATCTGCTATAATACAAATGTTGATTTATAATACCTAGGATGTATGCATGATATTTGAGCTTGCTGCAAGCAGAAGGATGGGCACTCTTCCAGATAAGATTTTGAAGTGGGAGTATTGGACCGCCTATTTTTTTTAAGTTGGGAGTAAAATGATTATTTTTAGGCAGTAAAAATGTAAGTCCAATTCCCAATGGGAGTATTCTATAAAGCGAGTAAAAATATGTGAACTGGAAAACGAACATTTTTTTTTATAATTATTCCTTTGCACCTAGCTATTCATACACATTAAAAGATACAGGTTTACTTCTTCCAATCAGGCAGTAGTAATAGTTTCTTCATGTGGTACTAAGTGTACTACTGGTCCAAACATATCCATGGAGCTGTCTGTTCCTTTTTTTAGTGGGCAGTTTTTCATTTTTGGGGATTATTTGCCTATTTTTAGGGAGTAAAAGTGGCCCATACACCCCTTTTCTGTAGGGCTGAGGATGGGCATTACCAATAGTGTGGTTTACCAACGGCATATGGTTCAAGGTCTATAAATTGCTGAATTCCTTCTGATGGGCACGTAACCACTGAAAGAGATCGTTTCAACTGCTAAAAATCGTACGCTACTGTGAACAGCCAACAAAAAACATAAAAGTTCGTTTATCAGGTTGTTTGCTAACAATATCTGCAAGTTTTTGCAGCAGGATGGAAAGGCGAAGTCACACCGACACACATTGGTTGACTCTTGGGACCAAAGCCAACACTTACTAGACAAGATTACAGTTGATGCTGTCATTTGCATTGTACCTGCACCTCTGCGATACTACACTGATGAAGCGTGAAAAGACATGCAAACTGATTTTTCCATTCAAAGCACAAACTAAGAGCTCAAGAATGAAGCAATGTATTTGACTTCACTAAGGGGGGCGGGGGGTTTGGCACAGCGGTTGGTATGTTATTTTGCATTTATATAGCGCCTTATATACCATTGGTATGGTCTGAAGGCGCTGGTAGGTTGAACGCCCTTGGGAACCGAAGTTCGGGTCAGCAGAGAGTTCAAAAAGTGCGTGTGCGCACCAGGTATGTGTGCAGCTGGTGCGGAATTCAAGTGGTAGCTACTTCTTAGAGGTAGGTGTGGTGGTTGAGAGATCAGGAGTATGTGTTCGCTCTGGCCGGCTTTATCCAGATCGAGTGTGGCTGCGTTAGGCCTTAGGAGAACGCCTGGCTGGGGGTGCGAAACCAGCAATGTTTACTTAGAATGATGGGGAGTGAGCGGGAGATGTTGATATGAGAAGTTAGTTATACCAAATGGTGTCATAGTATCTCTGTGTTCTAGTTGAGTGGTGGTGTAAGGGAGAGAGTAAGCGTGGGGTGTGGTATGATGTATTCCCTGCATTCCAAAGCATATTATGTACGTCTCGCAATTCCGTGCGGACAGGTCCGTTCTATGCATTTTTGTTCATTTCAGGCGTTCAAGATTGTCCTACACATTCATGTCTGCTCGACATATTCACGCACTCTGGTTCACCTTGTGTGTTCTAGTCTATTCTTCATTCTCCAGTGTGCCTCACGCATGCTCTCATGTGTTCCATACGTATGCACACCGGTCCTTCTTGCGCATGCACTCCAGTCTACCCCGTGCACGTACTTCGGTCTGCCTACACGCTCATCAGCTCTCCACACCCACCCGCTCTCCACACCCATCCGCTCTCCACACCCATCCGCTCTCATCCGATCCCCATGCTCATCCTCTCTACATGCTCGTTCGCTCTCGCTCGTTCGCTCTCACACGTTCGTCTGGCCAAGCGATCATCTAGTCTATACGTTCAGTATAGTCATCAGTTCTACGCCCTCCTACGTTCTGTTCACTTCTCTGTATTTGCGTACTCTACACTTACTCATCAACTCTATACGCTCGACCGCTCTACACACCCAACCATTCTACATACTCATTGGCTTTAGTTTGTTCATCTATTTCATCTGGTCTCCATACTCATTTGATCTTTCTAGTCGTCTGTTCTTCCACTCATGCACGCTTCCACTTAGTGTATTCATCTGTTCTATACGCTTCTTCCATTCTAACTATTTCATTTATGTCATTCACTATGTTCCCTCCTCATTCATTATGTCCATTTCATCGGTTCATATCTCCTTAGTTTCTCAATGATTTATTCCTATTATCCGCTTCACTGTTTTGATCTACTTTACTCGTTTAGCTCCGTTTGTCTTTCTAGTTTACATTCAAGTTTATTTAGCTGTCATTTTTCGCCTCAGGTTGATTGATCGGTCGGTATTATTGTGATGATGCTAGTTTGGAAGCCGGTTGGGTTTAGGGGAAGAGCCAGGTTTTCAGTAGTTTGCAGAAGGACGTTAAGTCCTCAGTTAGGAGGATGTGGGGTGGGAGCAAGTTCCACAGGGTTGGAGCTAGGGCTGAGAATGATGACCCGCCTAACCTGACTGAGTTTGTTTTAGGAATTGCTAGGAGGCCGGCTGAGCTTGATCTTAGGGTGCGAGTGGGATGATGATGTATTAGTTGGTCTTGAAGATATTGAGGTCCAGTTTTATGCAGTGCTCGATGGGAGAGGTATAAGGTTTTGAAAGCCACCCTAGGGGCTACTGGAAGCCAGTGCAGTGTCTTAAGGGCTGGGGATATGTGGTCTCTTGGACCGAGCGCAAGTAGCATTTTGGCCGCCGCGTTTTGTGCTCTTTGGAGTTTATTCAGTTGGTAGGCATGGATTCCGAGGTATAGGGGGTTTCCGTAGTCCAGTCTGGATAGAACGATTGATTGGATGCAGAGACTCTGTTGGGAAATGAGAGGTATGGAAAGATGCGCCTAAGGGTTTTAAGGTGGTAATGGCAGGACTTTGAGACATTGTTGACTTGGCGCGAGAGTGTTAGGTCGGAGTCCAGGGTGCATCCAAGATTTTTCACTGTGTTGGAGGGTGTCGGTGAGTTGCCCATGGCGGGTGGCCAGGGTAGTGGGTGCGGAAGAACGACGGAGTTGCCGCAAACCATGATTTCTGTTTTGGAGAGGTTTAACAAGAGGTGGCTTTGGGTCATCCAGCGATCAATGTTAAGGAGGCAGGATGCCAGGTCGGGAGTTGGGTTTCGAGTTCAGGAATTTTAGGATTAGTTCAGTGTCGTCGGCGTAGTTGTAACATAGGATGTTGTGTGAACGAATCATTGGTGGGAGGGTGATCAAGTAGAGATTGAACAGGAGGGCGGATAGACATGCTCCTTGAGGGACTCCCGTGTCGACTGGTCGAGCTTGGGAGGTAAAGCTGGAGAGTGTCGTTATTTGGTGCCTGTCTTTGAGGAAATAGGCTATCCTTTTAAGAGCGGGTCCACGAATTCTTAGGGAGTGGAGGCGGTCTAGGAGGATTGAGTGATTGATCGTGTCAAAGGCAGGTCGAGAAGGATTAGTGCGGCGCATCCCGCAGAGTCTGCTATCATTTTAAGGTCGTCCCAGATCGAGGTTAGGGTGGTTTCGGTTCCGTGACGTGTTCTGAAACCTGATTGGGCAGGGTCTAGGAGATTGTTGGCTTCGACAAAGGCATTTAGTTGAGAGTAGACGGTTCGGTCAATGAGTTTGGCAAGGAACCTGGTGTTTGAGATTGGGCGGCAGTTTTTGGGCTCGAGCGAAGGTTTTTTTATTAGAGGTTTAACGTGTACCATTTTGAATGGTTCGGGAAAGATACCGGAAGAAAGGGAGGCATTTATGATAGATCTTGCGTGTTCTCCTGCGCAGGTGGAGGCAAAATTTCTTTAAGGGTTGTGGCTGGGCAAGGTTCCAGTGGTGATCCAGATGGTTTGCAGGCAGATAGAAGTTTGAGAAATTGTTCTGGTGATATTGGACTAAAGGATTCGAACGTTGGTTGCGTAGAGGTCGCAACTGAAGGGCTGGCCGGTATGGGTGGCAGATTATCAAGTGCTGTAAGAGAGCCAGTTTGGAGTTTAGAGTTTTTGTCCTTTCAATAGCCGTGGTGTAAAAGTGGAGGGAGAGTGAGTCACACAGTGATTGTGACAGGGTCGGGACGGTTGTATTACAAGCTGGATTGGTGAATTCGGAGATGATTTTGTGGAGTTCTTTGCTTGGGTTTTTGCAGTTTAGGATTTGGGTGTTGTAGTGGGCTTTTTTTGCTTTCCGGATTTCGGCCTTGTACCGATACAAGTGTCGGGCCAAGGTGGTCCTGCTCTCTTGGGTTTTCTCTTTCTGCCAATTGTGTTCTAGGTATTTGTAATGTAGTTTAGTGGTCTTCAACTCAGGAGTGCACCATCTGGGGAAAGGGCCACGGCGGGATGATGGTTTGCACAGGGGGGTGGGGAGTTGAGTCGCGTCAGAGATGCGTTGAGCCATTAGTCAAAGGCCTCAGGTGTTAGTTGGTTGTTGGGACGGCAGGTAGGTGGAGGAGACTGGAGGAGGAGTGCCTCGGCTAGGTCCGGGGTGATTATTAGTTTTTTCCAGCACTTGCGTAGGTTCGGAGGTTCAGATGCGAGTACGGGCAGGGGGCCGGTTGAGTGGATGGCGAACGAGAGAATGAAGTGATCGGACCAGATGATAGGGGTGGGGGGCTTTAAATGAATCAGGGTGTTGGAGCTAAAGATGGCATCAAGAGTGTGTCCTTTAAAATGAGTCGGACCGTTTATGTGGGGTTGGAGGTTAATTGCATCTAGACCGTCAACCAGGGCGTGTGTCATAGGGTTGGTGGGGATGTCGAACCATATGTTGAAGTCTCCAAGAAGGGTGAGGTTGGGATGGTTTAGTTGGAGGGAGGCGATAGAGTCGCAAAGGTTGTTTGCGAAATGTTTATCGTAGCCAGGGGGCCTGTAGATTATTAGGAAGCTGTGTGAGAGCGACGGGGAGAGGGATAGTTTAACGAGGAGGGATTCGCAGGATGGAATGGAGGGTTGGTTGTCCATGATTGAGGCGCGGAAGAGAGATTTGAAGACGAATGCTACCCTCCCTCCTCTGGACGGACGGTTCAGTGGGATGAGGCAGTAGTCAGGGGGAAAGGCTTCATTAGCGATTGGGCCGAAGTCATCAGAGAACCCGGTTTCAGTGATGAAAACTATGTCTGGTTTGACAGAGGCGAGGAGGTCAAAGATGCAATGTCTGTTTTTAGCTACAGATCGGGCGTTAAATAGGATACAGTTCACATCTGCAGGCAGGGTTGGTTTTGGTGCTGGAACGGGATGGGGCAGTGGGTGATGCTAGGGAAAAGTGGGCGAGCAGAAAAATGTGCAGGCTTAGGGCGGGCTTGGGTGGCTGCGTGTGATAGGATGATCGGGTTTGGGGTGGGGGATTTGAGGAAGGTGAGTGGGCGGTTGGGAGTTTCAGTTCCAGTCGAGGAGAAATCGAGGGAGAGGGGTTTCAGGAAGGGAGAGGCAATAGGGGGAAGGAGGAGATTGTGGGAGAGAGGTGTTGTGTCGAGACAGGGGAGGCGAGGAGAGCTGAAAGGTTGAGGGGGACCAGGAGCGTTTCCTCTTTAGTTTCTTTGCTGCGACTGGTGTGAGAGAGGGTAGGGGGGGTCAGAGGGGGAGAGGGAAGCGGCTTTGGTTCTTGCTAGGGCTAGGCGCGCAGTTTTTAGGGAGGGGAAAGGGTGCGGTCGGGGGGGAGGTGGCAGGGGTATGAGGGCAAGGCGGGGGTGGGTGATTGCAGGGTGGGGTGTGCCAGGTATGATAGCGAGGGGAGCGGGTATGGGCAATGCTGGCGGGTCGGCGGTGGGGTTCAGGGGCTGAGTGGTCTTAGGGTGAGTGGCTCGCCATGGTGCCCCCCTGGCTTGGTGTTTGGAGAGGGTAATGGCAGGGATTGCGGAGGAGGATGAGGTGATATGGGAGGGAGGGCGGGAGGGAAGGCAGATCGGAGAGTGGAGGTGGTCCACGGGAGTCATTTCTGACAGACTCTGGTGGAGTGGGTGTGCTCACGATTGGTGCGAGCTTTGGGTTGATTTAGGAGGGTTTTCTGATTGTAGATCTAAGATCGGTGACTCACGCTTTTAGGCACACTTCCGGGTTCAACTGGTCAACGACTATTTGGTGCTTTCTTGATACAATTGTAGACAGACATGATATTAGTTTATTAGGTACACTTCTAAGTTCACCTGTACACAGAGAAGATATTCGGTCAGCCTCTAGATTTAATTTGCTTAGAGGGGGTTTTCGATTATTAGTTACCGTTTTAGATTTTACATTACACAGCTATATTGTTAGTTATAGTAGTAGGATTGAGTAGGGCACGTTATTGGGTGGACTTCTTTCAATTCCCTTTCATAGAGGGAGAGTATTAGGCATGAGTCTGAATCAACTTTGTATTAGATTATTAGTCGCCGATTTAGCTTCTACATTAGCCTCTAGATTCAATTTATTTATACAGGGAGGGTATTAGGCATGAATCTAAATTCAGCTTTCCTCAGGGAGGCTATTGGTCACAACTTCTAAATGTAATTGGGGACACGTCTAAATGCAACTTTCTCAGAGGGACTACTGGGCACAACTTGATTGAGTAGGGCACGCTAGTGGGTACACTTCTAAATGCAATTGGGTGAACTTCTAAATTCAGCTTTTCTCAGAGAGGCTATTGGCCACAACTTCTAAATGCAATTGGGTACACTTCTAGATTCAGCTTTCTCAAAGACAATTGGTCATAACTTCTAAATGCAATTGGGTGCACTTCTAAATTAGGCTTTTCTCAGAGAGGCTATTGGTCATCACTTCTAAATCCAATCGGGTACACTTCTTAATTCAACTTTCTCAGAGAGGCTATTGGGCGCAACTTCTAAATGCAATTGGGCACACTTCTAAATGCAATTGGGTACACTCCTAAATTCAACTTTCTCAGAGAGGCTATTGGGCGCAACTTCTAAATGCAATTGGGCGCAACTTCTAAATGCAATTGGGCGCAACTTCTAAATGCAATTGGGCGCAACTTCTAAATGTTCTGGCCCGTGGCACGTGGGGTAATAGGTCATTATGTCTGGTTAATTCATATGCCCCCCAATGTAGATGATAAAGAGTACTTCCCTTCGGTGTTACGCAGGATGGGAGCTTATCGGGGGGAAAGGATAATATGGGGGGGGGACTTTAATTGTCTCTTGGATGAGTGGCTGGATGGGCAAGGTATTAGGGGGGGGGCAAAGAAAAACATGACGGAATCCTTGCAGGAGGTGCTGCGGGAGATGGACCTAATGGAGCTGTGGAGGGAGAAGCATGGAGAGGAAAGTGAGTTCTCTTACTATTCGGGAGTACATGGCTCCTATTCACGACTAGATTATATGATAGTGGGAAGGGAATATTGTCATCACTTTGGGGAGACTACTTACCTGGGGCGCGGCCTGTCGGACCACTCCCCCCTGGTCACGGTACTGTGTGAGCCCAGTGAGCTCCCGCCAAGGCGTTTATGGCGGTTGCGAATGGATACGTTACGGGACGGTGCGCTTGTGGCAGAGCTTCGAGAAGAGATCGAGTATTATTTTGAGTTAAAAGAGGGTACGGTAGAAGCGAGGGGGGTATTATTGGACGTCTTTAAGGCAACGATCAGGGGGGGGGGGAGGGGAGTGCTTAGCCGCGGTGGTCGGGAGGAGGAGGAGGTGCCTCCTGGAGGTACTCAGACAGAGGGAGTCCCAGATAGCGAGATTAGTTGGCAAGGCGGCGGGTGTGGAGGAGGTTGGGGAAGCATTGGCGCAGGCACTGGAGCTTCACCGAAAAACACTGGCAGAGTTGTCGCATTTTGATGATAGTAGACGAGATGTGCGGCTTAAAGGCGAGGGAGATAAGGCAGGTAAGCTTAGCATGGCTCATCAGTAGGGAAATGCCGAGCCGCATTATTACTCAGGTCCGGTCTGATAGTGGAGAGATGGTTGGTAATCAACGGGAAATTAATGCGGCCTTTGCGACATATTATAAGAGACTCTATACGAGTGAGGGGGGGATATGTGGAACGGGACGTGGAGGATCTCATGGAGATGCTCCAGCTGCCGAAGTTAGGGGAGGACAGGCGGGAGGAACTGGATGCCCCCATAGGGGAGGAGGACATCCGCTGGGCGATACGCGCTATGCGTAGGGGCACAGCGCCGGGCAGCGATGGGCTCCCGGTGGAATTTTACGCAGAATTCACCGATATACTGGTCCCGCAACTTCAGAAGGTATATGAGGAGGCCTTTCAGAAGGGACTTCTCCCGGAGTCGATGAGGGAGGCCGTGATCACGGTGATCCTAAATAAGGGGAAGGACCCGAGGGACCGCGCGGCATACCGGCCCATATCGCTGTTGAATGTAGATGGGAAAATCTTGGGAAAGATCATAGCGGCCAGGCTGGCGGCGGTAGCCCCGAAACTGGTGCATCCTGATCAGTGTGGGTTTATAAGAGGGAGAAGCACGTCGGGTAACATCTCCCGGCTGCATCACGTGATGGACCGGGTGAAGCGGCAAAAGCATGACATGGCTGTAGCGTCGTTTGACGCGATGAAAGCGTTTGATACTTTGGAATGGAAGTGGTTGTTTCAGGTACTGCAGGAATTTGGATTCGGGGAAGTTATGGTGAGGTGGCTGTCCTTGTTGTATACTAAACCACGGGCAATGGTGAAGACTAATCTTGGGCTTCAGAAACGTGGGAGTTAGAAAGAGGGACTAGACAGGGGTGCGCAGCCTCTCCCATTTTGTTTGCCCTGGCCATGGAACCACTGGCGGTGTACCTGCGTCAGGAGATGGGTGAAGATGGAATCAAGATAGATGAGCAGAGGCATATTGTATCCCTATACGCGAATGATTTGCTGTTGTATGTAGGAGAACCCAGGCTGTACCCCTCAGACCTCTTAGAGATTCTGCGCAATTTCAGAGCAATGTCTGGATTTTGTATAAATCCGGAAAAGTTGGTCTTATTTCCACTGGGTGGGCTCCGGGGGTCGTCCGGTGGGGGAACTCCCAGAGCTTGGGATAAGATGGGAGACTGAATCCTTTCGATACTTAGGAATTCGAGTGTTCCATGATGTTGTGGACAAGTTTGTGCACAATACGGGGAGGGCGCTGTCCAAAATAGGGGATTCTATCCAGTTCTTGAGGGTCCTTCCACTTCACTGATGGGCAGGGTGGCTTTATGTAAAATGGTGATCCTCCCGTGGCTACTGTACTTTTTTGCGAATATTCCATATGTGGCGAAGAAGATATTCTTCAAAATGTTGGATGTTAAGATAAGGGAATTGCTTTGGAATGCGGAAGGAGCCGGTTATCCCTACAGACTCTGCGGAGATCGAGAACGGATGGGGGGCTAGGACTCCCAGATTACGGGAGATATTTCGTGGCGGCGCAACTACAAGCGGTGATGCTATGGGATCACCCGGAGATCAAGCTCCTAAATACACTGATGGGGTCAGTGCAGGGTGGGCGCAGACCAGCGGAGCTTCTGTGGGGTCCGTGGGGCAATGTGGGGACATCAGTGGTCTTTGAGGCGGTAAGGGATACCTGGAGGAAGTATGGGGGTGGAACGGGGGTTAAGGGTCGTTATGCCCCCGACTTCCCATGGGGAGCTGATCGGGACCTTTGGCAGGCGATTGGGAAGGTAGGGATACAGAGGTTGCGGGAGAAAGGGTGTGAACAGGTGAGAGACCTTAGAGGGGGGGGAGCTCCTTACCTGTGAGGATTGGTGTGCAAAGTATGAGTTATCGCAAGGGGTCTTTTTAGCATATGGGGCTGTAGTTAGAAGGTTAGCGGAACTTTGGGATAAGATCCCGGAGGAGCCGGAGCACTGCCCGGTGATACGAGTCCTACTTGACCGAGCTGAGATGAAAGGGCGTATCACCCGACTTTATAAAGGCACTTGAGGGGAGGGAGCAGGAAAGGGTGTTGAAAGTGAAGGAGAAATGGGAGGGGGATCTGGGACGCTCGATCTCGAGTGAGAAGTGGGAAAGGGTTTGGGAGCTGGTAAGGAAGTCCGAGAAATGCGCACTTCCAGTTGGTTCAATTCAATATCCTACATAGGGTGTATATTACCCCAATGGCGCTTAAGGCAATGCGCGAGGACCACTCGGGGGAATGCCCCAGGTGTGGAGTAGAGGAGGCAGGGTTCCGGCACATGGTATGGGAATGTGGGGCGATCGTGGAATTTTGGGGAAAGGTGCTTAAAGGTATAAATGAATTATTGGGAACCAGTCTGATGCGACGACCAGAGATCTGCTTGTGGGGTAGGTTGCCGGGGGGGGGAAACGTAGCAGGCGCCGGAACAGAATGGATCGCTTCTTACTAATTTTGGCAAAACGCAGAATGGCGATTGCATTTAATTCCCCCCAGGGGCCGGCTATCCAGCTACGGAGGAAGGATGTAAGGAGATGGGGTCTGGCGGAGTTGACAGTGCTGCAGAACCTGGAGTTGGAAGGGGATGTGGGAGAGGTAACGGTTCACTGGTCCCAACTGTTGAACGATCTGGCAAAAGATAATGACTTCCGTCCGCCGTGAAATATGGGTGCAGAGAAGGGGTTGTGATGAGAGGGGGAATTTGAAGATGGAGGAGACAGATGGAACCCTCCTGACCTTGCGGGACTATGAGTGTCTGGTTTTCGGCTGCTGTGCCTGTGGAAGAAGACAAAACGATGAATTATATGGGATGGCGGGGGGAGAGGGTAAACTAGAGGGAGGACGGGAATGGGTGGTTGGGTTTTGATGTCTTGGGGAAGGGAGTTTGGGGAGATTGGGGGGGGAGGAGGGGGGTTGGGGAATGTTATATTAAAATGCCAATAAAGTGTGTTTAAAAAAAAAAGAATGAAGCAATGTACAATGCTGGAAACAATTCAAAAGGGCTGACGGCAATAGAGAATTCTCCACTGTAGACCAAAGTTTAACTATTTCTAGAAGACTCCGACATCTCGCAAGCAATCAAATACTAAAATGCACATTTTGGAAAATTAGAACTAAAACATCAGGAGCCGAAAGAAGAGGAATTATCTCCATTTATGGTGAAATACACACGACTTCAATAGAAAGTGGTATTAGCAGTTGATCATAGACCCACCCGATTTGCGTCACCTTCCCAAAACGATTCTACAACAGTTTGCATCAAGTCCAACAAACTGCATCATCACAAACAATGTCAAACTAAAGACAATACTTGCAGATCCAAGATCATCAAGGTGAACACAACTAACAAAATAAAGTATATGTGCAATTTTAGGTAAAGTCACAAAGAGACCGGCACATAACCATAAGCAGCGCGACCACTAAATGCCCAAGTTTCAGCGGTTGGACTACCCAGCACTGGGCAAGAAAGCAGAGGCTGCAAGCAGTTTTTTATCCAAACCATTTCCAGTGTGCATTTTAAGAAATCACTTTTCTTAGCTGAACAATCCACATATAAACATTTCTGTAGGAGCCAAGTTGCCTGAAATAAGATTTTAATCTACTCTGTGGATGACTCCGAATGAACGTCCAGTATATTGTCGAGAGTTTGCTTCCTAAACTTGTAATCAACAGCCACCAGAGATCAGGGTAGCAGTCCCTGCATCAAACACGTGATCAGCTTTTGAACATGGTTTAGGTTAACTCATCCATCCTACACTTAATTATAGGATCTGAAGAATCTCCACTTCAAACATTCGCCACTGACTCTTGAGCTCCCCCTGCCCAGCTTCCCGTACCCTTTCCAGCTACACCACTGTTCTTCCCGTAGCCCACCTTTAACCAGCTGGCTGAGCCCGCCCCCACCCACCCACATGTCAGTGCTCTGTTGAATCCCAGTTATGCTTTACAAATCCCACACATACATAGCTCGCAGATAAGAACCCATCTCTGAAGCCCAAGGTGTAAGGCGTTACGGTTCTACGTTAAAATGACGTAGCCGAAAACATTGCATCTCAAAATGACTCACAATAAACCAAAAAAGAAACGAATTACATATGCAGTGATCGCTTGTTTGCTATAATTGAATTAATCATTTTCGTTAATGGCGAATGCGCTGTAAATGCGCATTCAGCTTTTTTTGTTCTTTTAGGGTACTACCGGGCATAGCAGCCCCGGTTTATGAAAGCATTAGCAATTCCATAATTATTTGCCCAGATAGGTGAAGTAGCCAGACTTCCAAAACACGCCTCTTTAGATTTCTAGATACCAGCTCAGGGTCACGATGCCACGGCTAAAACATCAGTTTGTATGGATTGTTTACGGAAAATACATTTTCGCAGTAAGAGATCTCCCATTGAACATTTCACAAATATCACTTTGCTAGCTACAAGCATAATAAATGTGAATGTTAGAATCGAAAGAGGATTGGCGAGGAGGGAGGAAAAACAAAAACAAAAACCATGGTTGCTAAATACCACAAAAATTAAGACCCTTCGCCAGTCCAAGAAACTGCAACAGATATTACAGAATTCTAGGATGCTTTCAAACTTGTATGTTTCCTTTGCAAGTACTGGCAAATGGAAAATCCTGAATCCAAACGCTTCTTTTGAAATATTACCACTTTCCAAAGCTACACCTGATAAATCTTTAACCATCACAAGTGCTCTACTGGCCTATGCTGGCTTTCATTTACCGATATTTAAAACACACATCCCACGCTTAAACTTCTGAATGCTTTAACTGGGGACTAAACATTTTCCCAAATGAAAATCCAACAGTGTGGTTTATTTATGCAAGATCGGCACCATGCCATTAGCGGGACAACAGATAGGTGTATGTCACTTGATGCACATTGGTCAATCGGGTAATCCCCAAAAGAACTAATACAAAAACGAGGGATTTTTTGGGTCGAATTATCTGATTTGTTTGCAACTTTCCACAATAAATAGATATGGGTATAATAAAAAAGGTAGGGGCATCGGGGTATCCCGGCATAAAAAAATAAAAGTGCAAAAAAATGGAAAAATATTGTCGAAACTGACCCCAAAAAATGTGTTATTTTAGGGGCGGGGGTTTCGGCATTTCAACACACATTCCGCTCAATCACACAAGGATCTTTGCTAAACGACTGTGGCAGCGTGCACATCTTTGCAGCAGGCGAGCAACACAACAAACAGGAACCTCAAACAAGAATCCAAATCTGACATGCATTTTCCCAGGAGACCTCACCAGGAAGTGTGCAATGCACTAAACACTTGTCAGCATTCAAACCTGCAGGTTACATAGGTCTCACAAGGGCACATTAATTACGATGCATAACCTACAGGTCAGAAGTTTACATTTTGACACGATGACTCAGTGATTTGAGCACCCCCCTTGCAGAGAGCTGTGCGTCATCTGCTGGTAACCAGCTAAAAACCTGGTAAATAGATAAGTGGTTTAATGCACATCCCATTAGGGGAGGAACTGGGTCAGAAAGACCGAACTGTGCTCTGGAAAAATGTTCTTGCCGTAGTACCGTTCTGGGATGCAGGTGGCCCCAAACCCCAGGCAGACTCCAAGATATGCTTCAAAGTCAGTGCTCCTGCTGTCACACATGCAGTGCTTCAGGAGACCCGCAGGAAGCTGAATATTTACAAGCTCTGTGCAAAACAACCCAAGCCTCACATCCATAAACAGGGACTTTCCAAATGAATATGCATGGCTTACAGACAGTTTTCTGTTCGTGTCGCTATAGTGACAAATTAAAAGAGCAGTGAACCAGTTTGCATTACTTGCTGAGGGTTTAATGGGCTCCCTTTCACAGATTAATGTCAAACAAAGCTCTCTGGTCATTCTTATGTTGCCAAAGAGCACGTTGCTTTTATGCAAATTGCCAGGACTCCAATCCCTCCTGCATGTGCCGACCCCGGCTGCACTTGGAGTTGCTTAAAGAGATCCGGCACTGCTCAACATAGGCTGCGGCTTCGCCCCACAACCCTACTCAAATTAATAACACCCCCACACCCTGCACATTTGGGTATCCTCCAAGTCAATTGCTTCAATCTGAGAATAACCAAACATAGATCACAGATTAGATGCAAAAATATATATTCACCACTGGTCAATCATTTCCTGCAGCATAATCGCATATCAAATTAAATATTCTGGTGGGTCGTAGACCTAGTACTACAAACGCACGACATCTTTAAGAATGTCGTCTAAAGGCAGCATGTTTGGAGTCATAAAATGAAGAGCTACAATACAGGGCTGAACCAAGATTGGCCAGGACTCTTGACACTATCCATCCGCAAGTTTGACATTAGCGTCTCTTCTACATCTAAGTAATATCACCAGATTTTACATCTGCGTCCCGCTCCGCTACATATTAGGCTAGGTGGTACCTTGCAGATACATTTAGTTCATGTTGCATCACGCTTCTCTTCTGCCTTATATTCCCCTCCTTTTTTTCCTTCAATTTGTTTATTGTCAAGTTTTTAGTCATAGAGCGCACTACCAGTTGCCCTTTAACCCCTTAACTGCTGAGTGTTTTCCCTCCCAGTGCTGTGACCTTTTTGGGACATTTCGGTCTGTTGGCATTCAATCCCTGGTAACTTTTTTCTTCCAAGTGATATCCTAGCCACATTTGCTCCCTTTTCTTCCCACATGTAAGCGGTTGGAACACCACCAAGGATTTGTGGTTTGCTGTAGTGTGGTGTCAGAAAATAAACAAAAAAGTGAAAAAATTAGTTTTTTTCCAGAAAATGCCAGGGAAAAAAAGATGTACAAAGAAGTCTGTTTTTTTGTTTTGTTGTAAGAGCTAGGAACAAAAGGTTTGCAGTTATGATTATGAATTGGCCATCTTCCAAGCTTTCAAGAAACAGGCGAGTGGAAACAAAACCATTTTTCATAAGTATAACTTCCGTTTTGTGAGAGTTGGACAATTTTCCCCATTTTGTTCAATAGGACATGCTTGCACGGAATGGATGAGGAGGGTAGGTAAGTTGAATGGGAACACAGAGGCACACAATTCTGAAAATTAGATAAAATTCCAAGCTTAGTAAGGGGTCACTTGCGCAGGTCAGGCAACAGTTATGTACCCATAATTGTGATAATTTGGCAAAAGCAATTGGAAAAAGTGACAGAAAAAAAATAAAGAAGAATGTGCTAGATAGGTTTGCACTTGTAACATAATACTGTCGATGAATATTCAGAAAAGCAATGCACTGATACGTTCCCGACTCTTCTATTTAGGAAATCACAAATTTTGTAATGTTTTACAAAACAAGCAATACCATTAGCCAAAAACCAAGCCATGGCACACAGCATTTGTTTGGCAATGCCCAAAAGTGACTTCTTAGCATTTGAAAATTATGAAAACCAATTTGGTGAAGAATGCCAAACATACAATTTTGTAAAGAACACAGGCTGACCTTTTGAAGGGTATGTGACTTATGCAGGTCACAAAAATGTGCAGTGACCGATTGTAGGGCATAGTATTGAAATGAAAGGGTTGCGTAAGAAGCGCAGTAGAAACTGTATGACAATGTTAACAACCAAGAAAAAATAACGAATGCCATGCCGTCCCACATTCACACAGGAGTCCTGATAGAAATGGTACCTCACATGTGTGTGTTACGCTCACCTGGTATCCACGGGGGCGCTACATGATACTGGATGGAGGTCTAAATGCTATCCCGAACCCCGCGCTGCTTGGTTATGTGCCAGACGTTGGGTAGCGCCTATAACAGGAGAAGGGAGAGTTAAAATACTGTTTCTGTGATGGGTGGACTCCCACCTCCCTCTGGTCCAAATCCCCTCCCTTGGGGTTATTGCTCACCTTAGGTTTTTGTGCGTTGAACTCTCCGTGCTGCGTCTCTGTGCAGGGGTGCGTGGTTGGTGCGGGCATTCTGTGGGCTTAGTTGTTTCTCTGTCAGTGTGCCCTTATGTCGGGTCCAGAGCGGCTGTGACTCCGACTCTGCTTGCTGTCTTCCAGGTGAGTTAGAATGTCTTTTCCGTCTTCATTCTGTCTCTTTCTTTCCCTCCGTTTTCTCTGTCTTCTCGGCGTCTTGCTCCACTATGCTGTTCCCTAACAATGTCTCTTTGTTTTCAAAGGGATGGTTGCGATCTCGGAGTTGCCGCGCCGATGGGGGGGGGAGACCACGGTGAGTTATTAATGAGGAGTGCTGCGCTGTTTATTAGTGTTAATTGCTAAACTGTGTTCTCTTCTCTTTGTACAAGATGCGGTGATGTTCCGGAGTGATGAGCGATCGAAGCGCTGCTTGCCCAGGTAAGTGCTTTGTTAATGTTGACCTGGTTCCTTCTCCCTTGCAGGTTGCGGTGAAACCCGGAGATGGGCCAGGTAAGATAAGCGCAGGGTGCTGCCAGGACTCGCTGCTTGCCCAGGTAAGAATTGTTATTAATGCTGTCCTTGTTGCTTTAGCTTTGCAGGTTGCAGCGAACTCCGGAGATGGGAGAGGTAAGCGAAGCGCAGGATGGATTCAAGACTGGTTACTTCACAGGTAAGTGTTCTTGCTCGCTAATGCCGTTCTTGTTCTTCCATGTTATTAATGGAATCTGGATCTAGGGCTTCAGGATAGGGCCACCGGAGAAGCAGATGAGCAGGAGCTGGACACGGAGAGCGTTACGCTGCACGAGTGCAGAATAACGCGAAGCGTGTTCTGCTGTTTGGGTGTGGTTTAAATAGCCCAGGTAAAGTAGTCCCAGGTCAAGTAGTTCCAGGGCCAGCCACACCCAAAACACTAGACTGCATAGCTTGGTTCTAATAGGCCTCCATGTTGGATTAAGGTCCAAAACTGGTATTGCTTTATTCCTGATAATGAGCCTGGCGCCAAAGGCACCTGGACTGACTCCATGTATGTTTCTGATGGAGTTTTAAGGCCCTTAGGGCCAGTGTGAAGGGCTTTAGCCACACTGCTGCAAGAGGGCAGTTATACCTGAGGGGTCAGTGGCATGGATCGTGACAGTGTGGGTGCACCATTCCTGACCTAAAAGAAAATGGCTAAACCACAGGTATGGCAAACGCTCTGAAGAGAGTACTGGGCCTTGTGGTCAGCCCATAGATTAAGGGCTGGGGCATTACTCCCACAAAAGGAAAACAAGGAACCACATACATTTTCAAAAGGAAGACACATGTGGGAACCCAAAGTGCATTGTTGAACCAATAATTTTCTACCCAGAATGCATGGCAATTGCAAATACAGTATTTTGAATTCATGCAACTAGGAAACTACTGAAATGGGCAGCAAACAGTGCATGGCCTACCTTCTCATGTTGCTACAGGTGTCCAGATAAAAATGGTACTGCACATGTGTGGGTCCACTGGCCTGGACCGAAGGGAAGGGACTAAACTGCCAGAATGGAAAGGCTCAGTGAGCATGTTTTGGCTTGGGGTAAACACATGCATGGTGGGCTCTGGCATCACTAACACCAAGGAAGGGTGGGAACCCCATGCAGTTTAGAAAAGGAGAAACCCAGGGGAATCAAAATACATCTTGTTTGTGCTGATCGCAGAAGAATTATTTACCAAGAATGCAGAGCAAAAAGGAAAAGTTGGAAAACTACAGTATGCTGATACATTAGATATTGGGAAACAGAAACGGACAGGGAACAAAATAATTTTTACCTGGCAACATTCCCACAGGTGTCCCGTTGAAAACGATAACTAGCATGTGTGGGTGCACTGGTTGAGTCTGAAAAGCAAACGGCTAAAGTACAGGTATTTCAGGTGCTCTGGAAAAACCAGATTGCCATTGCATTTAGCCTTGCAGACTGTGGGATGTATTTACCCATGCATCCGAGCCCTACCTCAAAACTGTGCAGTATTGACATGGAAAACATCATGATGGCCAGAGCTTCCCAGAAAATGCACAGGGAAATGCATGAAGAATAGGCTGCCACTCATTTTTTGCCAATGTTATGGGCACAGAAGGACACTGCCTAAAACCACCATTGGACTACCCACACAGTAGTCTGAAACCATTGGGAATGGCAATGCTGATTGCCAAAAGCAAACCCATAACTGTTGGGAATTCATTTTCTTAAATCCCAAAAAGGGGTGCAGTACCAGTACTCACCACTATCCAAAAGCCGGCGTTTTAAAACAACACCAGATTTTACTTTTTTTGTAGAAAACTGAATAAATGAACCCAAAACATGCCAAAGAAAGACGTTTTAAGAGGTGGATCCAATGTAAAGTTATATTCTGAAGTGACTTGAAGGTTTATAACAAGACTGGCTGAGCTGTGGATTTCAGCAGTTTAAGTAAATTTGGACTGAAAGACACTACAAATCTAAATGTTTAAAAGAAATGAGTGACCTACTTTGAGTGTCACATAGGTTGCAATTGTTTAAATGTCATAGTTTTAAACTTAGAATCAGCATCCTAGCTGCATATGTAAAAAAATGTCTTGACTTAAACTGGGGAACAGAAATGACATGTAGCTAAAAACTGGCTTAAAGAGATTCCAATTTTGCCTGGCAACTACCCCCCCATCAGGAGTGAAACTTGAGCCACAGCTGTGTTCCCAGGCCTACCTGCCTTTTGCTGGCCACACTAAGGATATGCCATCTCTCTGATAATTGAATTAAGGGGAGCCCCCACAGAATACAGGAGCTCTGAACAAAGCCCTGTCCTGACCCAGGCAGATGGTTTATTGCAGATGTCGTAAATGTAGCTTCCTCCTGGAAGTAAAGGGGAGGAGCACTGCCTGTGAGAGCAAGCTGGCTTGGCAGAACTGGAAAAAACAGAAATTCAACCTTGTGCTGGGGGAAAACCACACCCCTTTGGGGCCAGAACATAACTCTAAAAAGATGAATAACTCATAGTACGGACTTGTGAAAATTATTTAAATGACACCATAATTCTTGTGATTTTTCTGCCCACATTTTAAGAGGTTTTTAGAATCGGTGGCATGTTCAGGGGGGTTTTAGCGGAAAAGAGGATATTACTCAAAATGTGTGCATGTGAAAAATCTGACACTTCATCAACTAATGTCCATGCTCCTTGCGCACATGTGTGTAAATTTGGGGTAATGTCCGGTATTGCAAACCAGTTAAAAAGTGCAAAATATTGCCATTTCTGAATGCAAGCTCCCAGGAAGAGCAGAGTTTGAACAGGGGATACCTCCTGTGATATGTGAGGGGTGCATATGATTTTGAAACAATATGTACCTCTGCAAATATGTATTTGGTTCAAATCTAGATGTGTGTAAGTTGACAGGAGGAGTGGACTTTCTGCAGGCTGTAAAATGACATCACTCTGACACAACTTAGATCCCCCAATCAGGGGAGAAATGAAAGCTTGGCCAATGATAAGTGGAGAGGGGCTGGCTAGTGATGCTGCTCACACACACCCATTTTAAAAACACATAAAAGCAGAGAGACAGGACAGATAGGGACCTTCAAATCCATTTGCTGCGGGACGCTCTGCTGGAAAATCCATACTTTACCTCAATCAATCTCTAGAGAAAGCTGTGCAGAAAGATCCAGACTTTAAATCCCTCAATCTTCAGAATCCAGAGAGAGAGCAGACCCAGATCACTGTGAAGTGCAGAGACCAGAGTCCAGTCTAAAACCTGACCAGATCCGTGGCGAGGCCCATTCTAATTCAAGAATATAGTGTGAGTACCTAGCAAGACTGTGCA
Source organism: Ambystoma mexicanum (assembly GCF_040938575.1). Taxonomy (NCBI): domain Eukaryota; kingdom Metazoa; phylum Chordata; class Amphibia; order Caudata; family Ambystomatidae; genus Ambystoma; species Ambystoma mexicanum. The sequence goes on along the minus strand of NC_090924.1, from coordinate 876,787,422 downwards.
GAACCAATCTCTTAGTTAAGATAATATAATTCAAGCTATTTTAATCTAAGTAGAACTGCCTCCTAACGGTCACCTGTCATTTGTAAAGCTGTCACCTGTCATTTTCTAGTTGCAAGCTGCACTTGTCTTTTTGAACTTTAAAATTTCAAATCTGAAAAACGACCTTTATTTAATCGCTCATATCTCCGTGACCGTTTGTCCTACAGACTTGCAGTAACTTTCCTCAGAAAGCTTAGAATCGTGGCATTCCTACCCCCTATAGTTTTGCCGTAATCGTGAAAAACGCACTCGCGAATTTTGCCGCGATTTGCAAATTTCTTCACGTGTAAAAATCTGCTGCTGCTTGCCTTCCATTTGCCAGAAATTCGTTTAACCTGCTAGTTACACCCTAGATCCTTGCTAAAGTGAGCCTGGACTAATATTAACCTGATTCCACTCACCCTGAACCTCCTAGAGGGAATTAAAAGCATTTTAGCATATTTTTTCTTCATTGTCAGCACATTTAAAAGCATTTGGGCCTGTGTTTTCAACGTCTGTAGTCTAAGTTGCTGGGTGAACTGAATCACATTTGATTGCATTTCTGAGAACTGTGTGCTTTCCTTCCATTTCCTTGCATTGCATAAAAGGGGGGGGTGAATTGTCCAAGAAAGTGATTACATTGTCTTTTGCTGCAATCCTATCAAGTTATTTTCTGTACTGCATTTCATTCCACATTGCATCCATTTGAAACCATAAAGGTATTGTTGCTATCTTATCCATCCTATAACCACTCATCATTGATTATAAAGAAGTGTGCTAGGGCCAGATTCTCTGTTGTTAATCTTTATCATATCAGATTAAGTGTGCTATTCAATTATTAATTTATTCTAAAGTGTGATATATATATCTATTGTTTAAACTATCACTTAAACCTTTTAATTTGCAAAACAGAACTACTTCTTGGCTCAGTGGGGTCAGGAGGATTGCAAGAGAGGGGTGTTATATTGGGGTAGTCATCCAGAACGCATGAACTGGACATAAAGATATATCAATAAGGGTTTTCATTCAGTATTCTAGACTAGGCGTTGACTTGGCTGTAGTGCTGAATTGAATCCTCTTACAAGACAGGGCAGACATTTAGGACTGGGGCGTCACAATCACCAAGAAAAACAGGGAACCCCATGCATTTCTGAAAAGAAGACATTCGTGGGAATTCAAAGAGGTCTCACTTAAGTGAATCGTGCTAAAATGTATTACCCAGAATGCCCAAATCCAAAATGTGGGAAGGGGGGACACAATAGAGATATTTGCGGCCAGAATACCACCTAAACAATTGGGCAATAACAAACTTCCTACCTTCCCACGTTCCTCTGTCCCAATGAAAGTGGCACCTCACATGTATGGGTACAACGACATACACGCAAAGGGAAAAGGCAAAACCGCTGGTACACCAAACGTCCTGGGAAGACTAAATCCCTACTGTATTTGGCCTTGTGGAAAACCCACAGATTTGTGCCTGGGGTGTCACAGCCATCAAGAAAAACGGGTATCTCGCAATCACTACGGTTTCATTCCCTGGTCCGCTCGTAATACCCATTTCCTTTGTTTTTACTCGTTGTTGATTAATCCTCTATTTGTTGTTTCCAAATTGCCCTCATTATGGAATTGGTGTTTTCTGTAGGGGGGTTTTGCTAGTTATTGGCTAGCTTTCGGAGGAGCAGATGAGTCGGAGGAACAAGTGGAGATCGGTAACATTTTGGAAAATCCACTCGGCATGCCCCATGAGGATGCAGGCCTCCATCGGGCCGCCTGTTTCCTGCTGCTGGCTCTGCACTGGTGATCACAAACATAGGTATCGGCAGAATATCCCTTTGTTGACTTGATCTGCAACTGCTGCAGGTTCTTGAACCAGGTGATTGATCCTGAGCGCTATTTTACCAGCTGTTTATCCCCCCCTTGAGATGACTCTGTTTTGTGGGCACGATATGTAAATGGCACGAGGCGCTTTACAAATCCTAGTAAACTTAAAATGGTACCATTAGTGAGCAGATACCATGCATCTCGGGGTCAATAGCAGGCCCATTGAATCCCGCCTCACTCACCCAGGGCACATCGAGTGTCACTCGGACAGACCGATCCCTTACCAGCCTACTGTCACTGTACACAAACAGCCTCGTGAGGTCAGGGAGCTTACCACACTTGGGAGTCCCAGTAATTGACATTTGTGGTAGTAATTGACATTTGTGGTTTCTACGCTCTGCGGTATAGCTTCCTGCAGTTGTCTTAGTTTCTTATTAGAACATATAATCTTTCTTGTAATTCCACTCAATGTCATTTACCACACTACAATCGATGGGTCGGGGGGGGGGCTGTTCTCTTCACATTAAATTGCAATGGATTATTATTTATAGATCGGTTGGTCTAGATGGCAAGGTTTTTTCAAATGTGTCGTTCTTATGAATGCCGAACACATTTTGGTCCTCTTGTGCCAGTAAACCACATCTAAGCATTTTTTCATAAATACAAGTTTTGATGCCTACCTAGGGGAATAGCTCAAACAGACACCCCAGCAGCAACCTTACCTGGCCCGAGCACACACAAAGTAGTAAAAAACAAAATTTGCCATAAAAGCGATTCAGGAAGACATGCATTACTTACCGTAAAAGCATTTCTGATGATTGTATCTGCTTAGATTCACATGCTGTGCATATGGTCCGACATCCAGTGGTAACCGCGGAGTATTGCATCTTGTCTTTCGGGGGACCGAAAGGGGACGACTGCATAGGCGTGTCTGAAACACTATCCCTATCGTGACGTGTGTAGTACCCAAAATCCCTCACGCGCCAAGGTCCCTCCGATTGTATTTTTTCAGCCATGAGGGAGCCCAAGGCTATAGTGAGTGAGTACATGAAGAGAGAAAGTAGTAAGAAGTCTATGTTCCTTCCACCCCGAGCGGGGAGGCAGGAAGGGTACATGTGAATCTAAGCAGATACCGTAAAAGCATTTCTGATGATTGTAAGTAATGCAGGTCTTCTGATGCTTGTTAATCTGCTTAGAATCACATGCTGTGCATAGACTAGCGAACAGTACCCAGAGTTGGAGGTGGGTTGTGAGAAGGAACAGTAGAAAAAAGATGTCTTAGTAATGCTTGTCCCACCTGAGAATCAGACCTAGAATGAGTGTCTAGGCAATAGTGTTTTGTAGAGTGTCTAGGCAATAGTGTTTTGTAAAGGTGTGTACAGAACTCCAGGCTGCCGCTTTGCAAATGGACTCTAGGGGAACATTTGCAATGAATGCTATGGATGCCCCAGTGCCTCGAGTAGAATGTGCTCTAGGCTTGAAGGGCAGTTCTCTCTTTGCAAGAGTGTAACTTAGTGTGATGCATTTGACAATCCACCTTGATATTGCTGATTTAGAGACAGGGTCCCCTTCTCTACCAGCTGCCACTGAAACAAATAATTGTTTAGTTTTCCTCAGTGGTTTAGTTCTATCCATGTAGAACATGACTGCCCTTCGCACATCTAGTGTGTGAAGGCTTCTTTCGGCCATGTTAGTAGGTCTCTGGAAGAACATGGGTAGTTCGATTGACTGGTTCACATGTAACTTCGAAATGAATTTCGGCGCAAATCTGGGATGTGTGCGCAGAACTACCTTATCTTTGTGGACTGTAACAAAGGGGTCCAAAACCGAGAGGGCCTGTAGTTCGCCAACTCTTCTAATAGAAGTGATAGCTACTAGAAAGGCTGTCTTGTAAGTCAGGTCTTTCAGACTAGCTTTATGCATAGGCTCAAAAGGGGGTCCCCATGAGTCTAGTTAAAACCACATTTAGATCCCACCCAGGGGCTGGGTAAGTGATGAGGGGATAAGGGGATAAATTATTTCAACCCCTTCCATAAAGGCTTTAATCACAGGTATTTTCCACCACGAGACCTTCTGCTGTGACATGGTGTAGGCTGACAATGCCGCTAGGTGAACCTTTAAGGAACTGAAGACTAACCCAGAGTCCAATAGATGGGTTAGATATAACACAATGTGTGAAGGCGAGCAATCAGTGGGATTGACGCCTTTGGAACTGCACCAGATGACAAAACGTTTCCATTTGCTAGCATAGCAATAACGTGCGTTAGGCTTTCTTGCCTCCCTCAGTATGTCCATGCATCTCTGAGGGAGTTGCAGATGTCCAAACTCTATGACCTCAGGAGCCAGGCTGCTAAATTCAGAGTTTGTGGGCATGGGTGCAGAGTCTCCCCCCTGTCCTGAGACAACATGTTGTACGGGCAGGGCAGCTTGACTGATGGGGAGAGGGATATTTCCATCAGGTGCGCGAACCAGGGATGGCGGGCCCACATGGGAGCCACCAGAATCATGGTGACTGGTTCCTGGTGCATCTTGTGTACTATCTTGTTCAGAAGGGGAGTCGGGGGGGGGGGGGGGGGGGGGGGAGACGCATAGACAAATTTCCCCGACCAAGTTATCCAGAGACCGTTCCCCCTTGGAGCGGTTCTGGGGGTACCTGGAGGCGTAATCTTGGCATTGGGCGTTCTGAGTAGCGAACAGGTCGATCTCTGGAAACGTGTGAAGACGTTGGATACAATGTCTTGGTGCAGTCGCCATTCGTACTCTTCTGGCAGAGCAAAATCTCTGCTGAGTACGTCTGCCAGGAGATTGAGTTCCCCTGGAACATGTTGGGATATCAGGAACATCTTGTGTTCGAGAGCCCATATGCAGATGTTTTGGGACAGCTTGGATAGCCCTGGAGAGTGAGTGCCCCCCTGTTTGTTCAGGTAATACATTGCTGTTGTGCTGTCGGTTAAGACCAGCACTGTCTTCCCTTGCAGTTGCTCCTGAAAGGCTTTCAATGCTTTGAACACTGCTAGTAGCTCCAGTAGGTTTATATGGTTGGACGCTACCTGAGAGGACCACACTCTGTGCGCTGTCTGCTGAAGCAGGTGAGGGCCCCCCCCCCCCCAACCTGTGCGAGATGTGTCTGTCGTGAGAGTGGCTTCCACTGCAGGGGTGGTGAAGGTTTTCCCCTTCAAGAGGTTCTCCCTCGACCACCACTGCAGAGAGAGAATGAGGGCTGGCGAGACAACTAACAGATCTTCCCATTGTCCGCTGACCCGACACCACTGGCTGTTGAGCCACTCTTGCATGGGACGCATGCGCAGCTGCGCGTGGGGAACCAAGTATATGCATGACGCCATCATTCCTAGCAAACGCATAGCTTTGCGTACCGTCACCTCTCCACTGGCCAATACTGAGGAACCTGAGAGAGCATTTTCTGAACCCTCTCGATGGAAGGGAAGACTAGACCGTCTTCCGTACGAATTAGAGCCCCCAGGAACTGTTTTACTTGGCTGGGGACTAAGCTGGATTTCTTTTCGTTGATAGAAAATCCCAGGCTGAACAGTAGGTCCACTGTTTTTTTGGGTGTTCGAAAAACAAACGAACGAGTCCCCCGTGATGAGCCAATCGTCGAGTTAAGGGTAAACTGGAACTGAAAGTCTGCGCAGGTGTGCCGCTGCCACTGCCAGGACCTTGGTAAACACCCTTGGCGCCGAGGCTATGCCGAAGTGGAGTACCTTGAACTGGTAGTGTTTGTCCTGAATCACGAACCTTAGGAATTTTCTGTGCGCTGGCAGCATTGAAATATGAAAGTATGCATCTTTCATATCCAATGTTGTCATGAAGTCCCCCTGTTTCAGCAATGGGATCACCTCTTGCAGCGTTACCATGCAAAACTTCTGGGGCTTTATGAACTTGTTCGCTGGGCGCAGGTCTAGAACAGGACGCATGGTGAGATCCTTTTGGGTACAAAGAAGTACACTAATAGATACCCTCGTTTACCTGAAGAATCGGGACGGCTTCTATGGCGTCCTTTCCCAGCAGCGCTTCCACCTCTTGGATCAGGATCTGCAGATGTTCCGGTGAAAGGCGTCGATGTTTCGGCAGTCTGAACTGTGGAGGTTGGGCGAATTCCACGCAGTAACCGTGGGCGACCGTCTTTAAGACCCACTGGTCTGAAGTTATCCCCTCCCATGCCTTGAGGAAAGATGTTAATCGCCCCCCGACCGGGGAGACATGGGAGGGGACCTGGACTTGGTGGTCATTTCTGACCCGAAGTTGACGCTCCTCTGGAATTGGAGCCTCTGCCTCTATTCTTTCCACGCTTCTGACCCCTCTGGGGGTAGTAAGTGAGGCTTGCAGCCGGTTGACTTGAGTTGAAGTTGCCCGTGCCGAAATTGTCTTGAGCGGCGCGGGCTTGTCCTCGAAAGGACCGCCGAGAATTACTGCCCCTCTGTGAAGAGGGTTTCTTGGAAATTTGGTGCAGTGACTTAATAGTCTAGTGCTCCTTCTTGGCTGTCTCCCAACGCATCGTCTACCGCCTTCCCGAAGAGGTTGGCCTCTTTGATGGGTTTGTTGATAATGGATGCCTGGGTCTCAGGCCTGAAGCCCGATGTGCGCAGCCACGCGTTCCTCTTTAGGAGAGTACCCTGTGCGAGAGACCTGCCTGCTGTCTCTGCGGTGTCCAGGGTATTCTTTACCACATTTTGATTGGCAAGTTTGCCCTCTGAGACAATGGCGAGAAGCTTGGCTCTGGTTGGTTCCGGGACCTCATGAAGGCCTTCTTGCAGTAGGTTCCATTGCGCGTCAACGTAGCTTGCTAGCAACGTTGTGTTATTGGCAATCCGGACGGTGTAGGCCGCCGCCGACGTAACCAGTTTACCTAAGGCATACAACCTTTTGGACTCCTTGTCTGGGGGTGACTCTCCCGTGGCAAGGGGAACCCCTGCTCTCTTGCGAGTGTTGGTCACCACCAGCGAGTCTGGGATTGCGTGTCCTTTGATATAAAGCAGGTCTGTGGGGGAGGGTCGGAAAGGTTTTTCGACCCTTGGGTTCACAGCCCTAGTCTGAGCGGGTGCGAGTAAGGAAGGGGCCAGTCGTCTCTTTACAGAGCTCAAGAGAGGGATAGACTGGCTTGCCAGAGGCTTTTCATTAATGTTCTCTGCGAAATCCTGTTCGGGCAAGGCTTCCAGCGTGGCAATTTTAAAGAATTCCGCTGCTTTTTTCAACATGTTGTTGAAAGCCATTTGATCATCCACCGGGTTAGCTTGTCGAATCGGGGTGAATGGGGGAGAGTCGAGGCAAACGATATCAGAGTTGTGATCGTCCTGCTGGGTGTCCTCCCAGTTGTCCGTTGCTCCTTGATCTCCCCCATAGTTCTCCAGAAAAGAAGACTCCTCTACTTCTGTATAGATGTCTCTATACATGTCCATCTGGACATCATCTTGATAGTCAACTTGGTGTTGGACATCTAGGTGTTGGACGTCTTGTGTTTGAGGGTTAGGGTCTACCCGAGCTTTTTTCGGTGGAGGTTGATCAGAAGCCCTGAAAAACTGCTCCAGCCAATCCATACACCCCTCGAATTGCTCCGTGGTCCACTTGGTTCCTACTCAGCTAGGTCCATTTGGGTCATCCGTGTTCTCCGTCATAAGGCGTTGAGAGGAACTCCTCATGGTGCTTGAGAGGGGTACCTGGCTTTCTTCGTAAGAGTCTACGGGATCGTCTTCCCAATCCGTGGAAAACCTTTTGGCGGATTGGCCCAACTGTGGGCGGAACCGGTACCAGGCCCACCGCCGTAGCAATCCTATTAATGCTCTTACGGATAGTCACCGAATCTTCGGGAGACAACTCCTCCAATGATGTGTCGGCAGTGAAAATGTCCTCCGCGGCTCCAGAAGGGCCAGCGGATGGCTTCTCGGGTAGAGGCCTACTCATAGTTTTCGGGCCTGTACGGGCCTTGGAATCCGTCGAAGTTTCTTGTTCTGAAACTCCGGCGCGTGTAGTTTGGGGAGTAGCATCCTTGTTATGTTTGTTAGGCCCAGTAGTCATGCGCTGCTGCGGATGCAGGGAAGGCTTCGGATCAGACCGATCCGTGGGCACCGCTGAAGTTTCCGGCGGACCCGTTGGCGCTTTGGCCTTCTTCGATGAAGTCGTCGAGGAGGGCGCTTGGGTTGTGTGCTTTGTGCGGTGCGATTGTACGCCCCTGTCACCGGGTGTTGTCCCTGTAGCAAGACCGGAGTCGAGCCTGGAAGGGTCAGGGACGGGCGTGGCGGCCCTAGAATAGTCCGCCTCAAGGTATATAACATCCGCGTTGGACGTTTGGTCATCCGATGTACCCCAGTCACTTTCGGCTGGTGTCGCGGCAGGGGAGGGAGGCTCCACGCGTGACATACTGTACGGGTTTTAGGTTTAAGGAGTTTACACGCCGAACACTGCTTTTCGTCGTGCTCTAGGGGGAGACATGCGTTACACGACGTGTGCTTGTCTTTCCACGGATATCTGACCCTACACACAGGGCAGAATCTAAATGGAGTCCTTTCCATAGCAGAAGGGAAGGGTGACCAGACCAAAAAGGAAAGCAGTGGAAAAGAGGAAAGACATAACACTATGGCAAACCCCGAGCCCACTCTCCCTACTGTGTAGGCCAGCCAGAAGGCCCAACCACGTGGAAGTCCGAATGCCGGATATTAGGCGCGGAACCCACAGCCGTAGACGATTCCCCCGTAGTCTTCGTCGAAGAGGTTCTTGATTGGCGAAGTGACTTAACGGGGAATAAACCGACAATTCGTTAAGATAAACAATGTCTCATGAAGAGCTCCGCTATAGGGTGACCAGTTATCTGGGTGGAAAAAAACAATCTGAGGGACCTCAGCACGTGAGGGATTTTGGGTACTAGACGTCACGATATGGATTACCACTGGATGTTGGACCATATGCACAGCATGTGACTCTAAGCAGATTAACAAGCATCAGAACCTGTTATTTGCAACTGCCCAAAAAAAAAAAAAAAAAAAAAAAAAAAAACACAATTTAAAATGAAAGAAAACAGTTATTTGATTGCTAGGTTCCATTTCTGTTTGTGCATGCGAAATGGTGGGTACATTGGTTTAGTAAGGATTCAATTATGTAGGGTTCAAATGTAGTTTCTCAATGTTGTAATGTAAAACATGTCCACAAACCATCGATGAAGTGCACACCAACATTAATAAAAAAACGACTACTTTTGCTATGGACACGTGTGTAGAAAAGTGTATTACCACAACTGAATTAGGAGTCAACTGATGTTGCGTCCGACAGACTTCAGTGGTCATGTTATAATTACCGGTCAGGGAGAATCATTTTATTTAATTTAAGATGCCCAGGAACCATCAGTCCCATAAAAAGGCACCCAGAACCTATAAACACTTCAGAAGTCCTGTCAAACAAAAAAGATTTGACATCCAGAGCTGCAGAATTCATTTCGAGAAAGCCTACAAACTAAAAGACCATCTTAAATCCTCAGGTGAGACTTTACAAAAGAATTCCACAATTCAGATAGGGAGAACCCGCTCCCAAACACAGTGCGCTTTTACATGTTCACATTGGAACTACATGGGCAACTAGTTTTAGAACATACACCTAATATGTTTATTAGAGTCATATACAGCATCAAATATCACTTTGTGGTTGCTTCAGAGTGCGATCTGGGAAGTGAACCTTGAATGTAATTTCTTTAGAGAACTGAAACGATAGAGACAGGAAGGAGAGTGGTAGGCGTGTTTCCGTATTAAGAATTTTTAAAGAAAATCAGTTGCAACTCAGTCTTAGATTGGCAGCCTCTGCTTGTTAATTTAGTGCATTGCATATGCCTTTAATCCTGTCCAAACCAAACGGTATACAGTATTCACAATGTACGGAGGTGTGCGCTCACCAGTGAACAAAGTGATGCATTGAATCTTATAATTAACTTCATGGAAAAGGCCAAGCCTTCTATTTCGGATTGCTGTAACACACAACATTTTAAACTCCATTGTACACTCAATCAGCACGTAGAACTTTGATTCCCCTTTTTTAGAGCGCCCCCAATTAAGAAACACCACGTTACAGATCATAGCTGCATAAATAACAGAATTCTGCCTGTAGGACAATATCTTTAAAAAGAACCAATATACAACAGCCCAGGCAGGTACTGTACTACTGCGACTACATCAATACACACGAATTGTAGGAATGCCCTTGAAGGCAAGTGGACTTGTTTTTTAGATGAAAACCAATGCAACATACTTCCTCGCATTCTGCCACGGACTGCATTCGTTAACCCACAGGCTACTCCGCTAAACTTGTTTTTTCTTGCACAAGCCTTTGCACATTTGAAATTAGGCCACTAGACTAGCAATCTGTAAAATGCTTCTTCCAGTGGCCACACCCATTACATACCTACTCTGCCTTGCAGCTCCAATAAAATCTTTAAGGTTGAAAAGCGGAGTGTTTGATGCCATTTGGGACCGAGTCACGACTTCTTTGAAGACATTGAATTACCAGTAAAAAAGGAACAAAAACGATAGGAGAAGGGCGTCTGCGCTTTGCCGCCTTTTTGTTCCAGATAACATTTTGCAGTGGGAGTATTTTACTCCCCATTAAGTTGGGAGTAAAAGGATTTTTTAGGGAGTAATAAAAGTAAGTGCCAGGGAGGAGGGGGTAAACAGTTAACTGGGAAAAAGGGTGTTAAATCTCTCAGCCAAATGAGCAATTTGATCAGGTACTGGGTGGGAAATCCGGATAAACACCCCCCCACTCCTCACATCTAACTAATCTCCTTCCAACCTGTACAACATCCCCCACACACTCATAATCCTTGTCCCACCAGGAGAGGCTACTTCCCACCAACTAAAAAGCGAGAATTAGTTCATAAATTACAAAATAGGCACATGCGTGTTGCCAGTCCTGTCAGAACAAAGACCGCCTGACAAACCTAGTTTGTTGCAAAATAATCAAATGCTAGCCAATTTTGAAAATCAAACTGCTAGTCCCTCCCATTACTCATACAAGAATCAGAGAACCCACAATACCACTCAAATCAAAGATTTGCAGGCTCTAGAATCGAAGCACAAGTGCAAGTCTTTATGTGCGACCTTCAGAAAGCAGAAAAATTACATAGAACCCTTTGAAGCAGTCATAAAGGTGGCAAGGATCAAAAACACCGAAATAAATATAACACAGGGAGGCCTTTAGTTTGTGAAAAGGCTTTAATAATCCCCAAAGTAGAGCTGGTAAAGATACTGCACTCCTGGGTTCACCCAAGAATAGCATGCTTCGCTCTATTGACAGAACAAGTTAACTACAGCTCAGGTCGACAGGTCAATAGAGGGATAGATTATGCAGATTAAGTCCCACAGGAGCCCAGCCTAAGAGGAGTCCGGCCCCACATAATAACGAACACCGTAAAGTTCCCAGCAGGTCTCAAGAACTTACAGAGAACCAAGGTCAGGGCATTTCTCCTGGAGAAGCCCTATTGTTCAAATCCCACCCTCATTTAGAAGTGCCCTCATTTCCTTCCAGCTTTCCAGTCCATTAAAGCTGGCCTCTCACAGACATGTGGGGCAAGCAGAAGGGCTTTGTCTTTCAGTTTTGTTGGGTATGGTTTCAACATTCCAAGGTTCACAACGGCAACCTGACATTGTAAAAGACTTACCAGCCTGACCACAGCTGAGCCAAAGACAGGGTTCAGTGTCCTTAAACATTTTATACTAAAGGACAAACATCTGTGCTCATATTTTGGTGCAATGGTGTTCACGTTGTTGACTTGCAACCAGAAAGAATCCTGACCTGATCCTCAGTCCCATTAGGTGGCCTTTGTGAAATAAGGTTGTACTTTGTCCCGTCTTTTGAAGACATTTTCATGCGGTCACAACGCTGAGAACTAGACATTCATCCCAACATTTTCTAACCCAAGCTCATTTGTACATCTCTCACTGCAAATTGTAATTCCTTCCGGTAATGGTACATCGAATATTCACTTTCACCACGCTTTGGAGCAAGAAAAGCCCTTAGTGTGAAGCACCACACTAAAACACTGTTGTATTGCATGGTTTTGCATAGATCATACTGCTAACGGTTATCTGGCCTTTGAATATCATGTAGGTCTCGTTCTCATCAAATACGACCCGACAACTCGGCATGCATTAAATGTATCTGACATGCAATTTATTTGCATACAATTTCATGTTATTCATTGTGCTGGTTTTCTGCATGTACATTATAGCAGTCCCCTCAACTGTAGACAGTTGCCTTTCGGGTTGATCAATTTCTTATCCTTGCTCCTGTTACAGTGTTAACGCTATGCCCCATATAATAGGTGAAGTCCTTGAAAAATTCAGTCCAGCTGTTGCATAGTCCAAATGTAGCACACAATGCGTGAACAATCTTCAAATTATAAAAACAATCTACTCCCCCCTCCTCTTTTCCTCACCAGCATTCTAGTTAAACACATACTCACTCAACTAGACCTTCCTTTGTCCTCAGGGTCAGCAGTATTAGAATACAGATTCTGGAACTTTTAAAAAACATCCCGAGGAATTGTGCTCTCTGCCTACAGCGTCTTCTTGATCACATCTCGTGGCCCACACAAACACCCAATGCACCACTTTCTACTTGGGAATAGTTACAATAATCTACATACATGCACCTTGTTAATAATTAAAAAACAATTATCATGCTACAATATGTATAACGGGCCTGTACGCAAAAAGCCTTTTCACACATGCTCCACATGGATGCCTCACCCTCACTTCCCAAACCTAGATACCCCTCTCCCTCAAAATCTTTTTTTCACAGAGCAGACAAACTCTAGCTGGCAGATAATAAGTCCACCCTTGGTGCCCTGAAACCACCACACTGGTTATTTGGAGCAGTATAAAGGCTATGGAATATGGCAAAATCTGTGGGCAAAACAACTAATGTGACCGATCTTTTCAGAATGCTTGTTATGCAGTCTGAAGACATTCTACATAAAACATACAAGAAACAAACATTTTTCAAACTTGTTAACTTTAAACATGTAAGAACGATGTTGATAAAAGAAGAAATCCAATTTAGATGCCCCAGATTATGTGCTACTCCTACAATCAAAGTTTTGGGTAAAATACTGTCTTCCACTTCTCTTGACCACGTGTGCCAGGTTGCAAGACGTCCAAGGTCAAACTGTACAAAAGGCTGTGACCTTGTACAGCCAACAAGAACAATGTAAGTGGAAGTTGAAATGGCTTGGTAGGCTGAAAAACGATAGTCTGGAGGGTTACCCAGAGCAATGCCAGAAGTTAGGATCAATTATAAACCTTCCAGCCATCGCCTCTTTTGTGTTGCTAGTGGAAACGGCCATCTTATTTGCTGGATATTCAATGCAGGCTCCCATTTTCACTTTCTGGGGCAACAATAAAATACACTGAAAAGCAGGTAGGTGACTGGACTGACATAAAGTTCATAAAGTTCTCCTTAATACACTTCTCTGGATGGTCATTTTCATTTTCAGTCAAGGCATACATTCTGCTACAAGATGATCTGTGCTCCTGGTTCTTAAACTGACAATTTTCGTTGCAATGTGGAGGCTCAATCATGGTCTCTAGTTTTTCCAAAACCATCTGCTAAATCTAGTACTCACTCGGTAGGAGCCCTTTGAGACTCATGGATGACGAAAATAATGGTTGCAGTGACTTCGGTGTCCAGCACGAGTCCAAGGTGCAAGGCTTCAAAGTACACAATTATTGCAGCAAAAGTCCGAAGCAGATCAAAATCTGCGATTCTCCCAATGTATTAATGCACTCTGCAGGACATAGCTATGGCAGGTTCAAGATCCTTCAGAAAATATGTACCTTGATGAAGTTGGACACTATTTTCTCAATGATGGTGTTGCATGTAAACTGGTTCTTAGATTTAGTCTGCCACATGGCTTGAAGTCAAATGAGTTCTATGCACACACCCCAATTGGTTTGATGTTCTTTTGCTTCCACTAGATTCCCAGAAATGTGGCATGTTTAATAGTGGTAACATTTCTTGTGCCCAAAACCAAGATGGCTACTAGAAAAGCAGCTCCTGAACGACAATAGAACCAAAAATAGTGAAACCGACAACTGAATGGTGTTAGCAACACTGTAGGAAGCCTGGACTCGAGTTAAACTTCATTATACATCTTCTATGATAGGACATTGCCATTTTCCTATCCGGACACAGCACTACTAGAAGTACATTTATTGAACTGCTGCAACGCCTTTTCAAGAGGTTTTGGGTTCTGTTGGGCATTCCTTGACAAAATGGCCACCTATTCCAAAGTAGAACACATTCGTTATGTGCATCTTTTCACTGTGCAATGCTAGCTGGGGCTGCCACTTGAGAAGATAACTGCAGTTTGCCATCAGGTGGGTCCGGGACTGTCCACGTACCTTGCATCCGACTGCTGCTGATTGTCCACTACTTTGCAGCACTGACCCAGACCGTCAGACTTCAAAGTCGAATCCTGAGGGCTTCAGGTCGTTTGAACTAAGACTTAACTTGTGCACTTGGCGATCTGAAAGACCTACATGGCCTTCACAAGAGTGACATGACCACCTCCCTAACCCAATACACAGACACCCCTTTCTGTCTCCACGGTTCGGACCTTAGCATCCACTGCAAATAGCACTTTGGACAAGTGCAAGTGGAGAAAATGGGGTTGGGAGATCATCTGCTAGTTGACTGGTGGCATTGCAGCAGGCCTTCTTGTTACCTTACTGTAGGAGCCGTAAACGGACCAAGTAGCTGGGGCCCTAAACTATGATGCTACTGCCCCCCCACACTCTCAAACGACAACCTCTACAAAAGTTACTAATGACTTCTGCAGCCTATTCTATATCCCTTATAATCCAGGTTTTGGTGCTCATCAGCAGTTTACTTCCAAATCTCGCAGGATGTCCAAGACACTTGCTTCAGTGATGTGTTCGACTCTGCCTAGCAATTCACAACACTGCCTTTCCCAGCAGTCTGCAACTTGATCATTTATCAAGGTTCCCAACCAGTTGATCTCCTAGTTAGTTAACCATGCCCCAGGTTGGCTTTAGTCTCTTTGATGAATTATTAATCTAGCATCCAAGCATGCTCAAAATAAATGCCCTGGTACACTAGCCTACTCCTCCTCGGGTTTTTATTTGTGAAGTCAAGGTGTGGTCTAGGCTCATCCAGGCTTGAGAAGTACTGTGGAGCTCTGAGTTGGTGAAGAACGGTTGATCTTTACTGAGACTACAGGGACCAACTGCTGCTCCTACAGTGATTTTGCAAGGCAAAGCCCTGTGCGTGGTCTGTGCAACACCAAAGCAAACCATTTCAGGTCCACACTCCTCTGCCAGACATTAAATTTATGACAGTATCTTTAGTAGGCTAACTCTGTTTTGACTGCTAACTTTGAAGACCACGTAGGCCTCTTCACTAGGCAGATCCAGCAACAACAACAAAAAGAATCAGTCATCAGGATTTACTTTTAGTCTATCACTATTTTTGTCTATTCAAAGTTGAAGTCACTGTATTAAGAATTTTCTGATATTTGAAGAATTTTTTAAAAAAAATAAAAAAACACGCGAGCACTGGATAAAAGCTAAAAAGATCATAAAGGGTGTTAGAATTCCTTACTACCATACATTATGGTTGTATTTTGTGCCTTTTATGTCATGAATGCAGCTCATCTTACTTCTACTAGCTTGGTAACCAAAGGAAATGACTTAACTAGAAATGCTCACTATCTTAAAGTCAACTTGGTGTGGCTATTAAGAGCTTTACACAGACTAATAGTATGTGCCAAGTAGAGGACCCAGAGAAAGACAACTTGATACTCCTCACTAATGTCACATTTGACAAACATCTAGGATGTAGCACTTTTTCCTATATGAATGATTACTTTACATCAAGACTGATCAAAATAATGCAGTTAACAGTGCATGTGCCTAGCTTGACTAAACACAATAGAAATCAAACATTAAAAATATGTTTAACAATATTTTTTGACTTTGACAAACCACCAAAAAGAAACAAAAAAGTCAAGGATGGAAAGCTTTAAATCAATCAGAACTACTGTGCACCCCTCAGCTGTTTCCCATTCCACTGTTTTAAGCAGTCGGTGACATTACAGAAGGGGAACATCTGAATACATGTCAATCTTCGCCACGTGCCAAGAAAGGCAGTGTAGACCCAATTGCTAGGGAAGGAGCAATGGAAGTTTTGGGCGATTGCCCTTTTGGGAGCAGGACCAAGACCGAATTGTACACCTCATCTCCGACATCCCCCTCACCCCCAGCCCCCAATTCTGTAATGGAATAGAACCACTAAAAACCAATGGATTGATACCCAGAGGAAATCCCCAGTGGTCATGGGCAATTCAAAGCTTATATTCCAGCACCTTGTTTTGTGTCCCAATACTTAAAAAATCAGTAGGCTAAGAAGTTGGACTTGTTAAGGTTGCCAGCATTAACAAAGCATATGCAATATGGTCTGCTTCCGGCAGGCGCTCCTATACACAGTTTCACTATTTTTCAGCCCAATACAATTAGCTCGGAGGTCTCCTGAACTTTACAAATTCAGCCAAATGTGAAGAAGTAAGGGTGCTGTAAATGGCGACACCGTGAAGCATGCATTTAAATGGAACAGCAGCCTGCATGCAGTACTTGAAAAGGAAACAAATATTTAAGACGGAGTCTGGGCTCCAATGCTTCTCAATTTTCGCTAGATGAACTTGGACCCGAGGCACTCACCCCTACAACCCCCATATAGTTTGCACAAGAAACTGGTGATCTACACTTAATCACTGGCACCTGTAACAAACACGATACCCTTATTCGCATGAGCTTCAAAAACGACCGAAAAATAGTAGGAATTCCCTTCTGAATCTTCATCGGTTGTCATGGAAATAATTTGCCTTAGAACGTCATTGACTGAGATCAGGCGTGAAAATAAAACCCACTCACTGGGCACACGCAAGTATGCACGTGACGGTAACGAAGAACATGTTATTGTATTTAGACAAAAGCAAGGACTACAGTGCTTCAGCATCAGACGCCGAAATTGCTTAAGCTGCCCTTGAAAATCGTCAGGATCAGTTCTCAGAAGGCCACAAGCAGCAAGTGACTCACGCGTCTATACAGCCAGTAACTCATGGAAATAACAGATTACAGTTTGGAAAATATAACCCAGGAGACAAGACTGGGGGCATACATCGTCTTTTGGGTTCTTCCACACAACTTTTTCTCGGGGGTGGTTGGCGGGAGAGACAGCAGGCAGGCGTGTGAAGCAACAGGCTACGGACCTACTGTACCATAAATTTAGAGACACGAATGGAATTCCCTTTATTATTGCTGACAGTGAAACTAACAACTGTTTGTGCCAGTCCTAAAAGTGGTCTATGTCCAGGCCTTGTACTGTGTACCATTGCCTCAGTCATGCTGTGCAATAAGCATAAAGGCGCAACGCATATTTAAGACACCACTTTTTAGCCTTAAGTAGGCAAATTGATATACTCCTAGCCTATAGATGGTGTTAAATGGCCAGGATTTCTCTACGGGGAGTTTCAATACAACAACTGAACAGCAGCACTGCGAAAATTAAGGTCATAAAAAGTAATCTAAAAACGCACCATTTGGAAAGTGAAATTATACTGCAGGTAGACAGCCCGAGAACTGCATTCAAGATAGCAAATTCCGCCTGTGCCATTGTAACACTCGCTGGGAATCCAGAGCATGGAGGATGGTACGGTCTGGGTACCTAAAGCTACGAATGGTTGGGGCAGGGTCATGTACTTAACTTTATTTTTGCATGAAGATCGGAATCGTTGTGCGTGGGTGCATTTTCTGAGTGATGGCTCTACATAGAAGTGGGAATTAGTGCAGAGTGTGGGTAGTCGAGAAGGTCAGAACCAGAGGCGGGCAGGGCGAACTCAGAATGCAGAGGCTGGTATCGGGAGGTCAGAAAGGAAAGGCTGGTAGGGCGAGCTCTAAGCGATTTAAAGCGAGAAAAGTAGAGGAGATGGAATTGGAGGTTGAAACGGAAGCAATATATATTGTCACAGAGAGATTGGAAAGTTAAAACGTAAATTAAGAGTTGAAAAGGGAAATTACGAGATAGGGAGAAGGAACAGATAAGTGGGAAGAGAACACTATGAGGGATTAGAGAATTGTAGGGAATGGATTGGGGTCGCAGGAGGGCGGGCAAGAGAAAGGATTCAGGAGTGGTGTCGGATAGAAGGAGTGAAAGGGGAAAAAAATAAAAAAAATAGTTAAGGTGCTTAGGTACAAGCACCCCTCTTTATGAGAGTGAAAATGGTACAACCTAGTGCGACATGTGCACAGATTGCAGTGTTGAGTACAAATCGTGTTGATTAAATGCTGGAGGAAGAAAGTGGGCCTGAGATGGCCCACTCGCCAAGAGGACGAAGAGGTTTGTTTATTCTGTGACAAATACAAAATGCTACTACCATTGGAGTAGCAGGCAAAAGCACACGAGACTCAAATGGAGTACGCTGATGTCCAAGGAGGGGTGGGGCCAAAACCAACTTTTGTAGGCCTCCAAGTTGATGGTGCTGGGGGGGAAAAAGGGTCGAAAGAGTATGGACGGAAGAAGGAGGGGGGGTGTCTCTGGAACAATGGTAAGAAATGGTGAGGCGGTAAGAATTGAGATTAAAGGATCAAGGTGAGATGGGCGGTAGAGAAAGCGAAATAGATGTCAAAGATGGGGTATGTTGGCTGCAAAGAAAGGAAGCTTGGAACACAGATGAGGTGCCTTGGTATGTTTTACTGGAAACGTCCAATGCTAGATTCCACAGAGCCAATAGGTTGGCACATGAAACCAGCAAAGGTGAGTGAAAAAGGATGCAAACAGAGTGGAAGTTCATTGTCTTTGTGAAAGACAAGCAATGAAGTGAATGACGTGAGGGGAGATCTTGGATAAGAAATGGTGGAGAAAAACAAACATTTTAACTAAAAGAAACCAGATCAGTAGGTAATGGGCAGGACGGGGGGCGGGGGGAAGTGGACAAGGAGTATAGGTACATTAGGGAAAAGACATTGTACCGCTTTGAGTATAAAGATAGTGGGAGACAAAAGAATGCAGTCGGGAATTATGGCATGGGAGAAGAGGATAAAAGCAGATGGTGCAAGAAAATGTCAATTTGTGGATAATCGGCCCTTTGGATTTTTGCAAGTGTATATTGTGAGAAATGCTCCAAGTGAAACATAACTTTGCTCAAATAGATTTATGTAATATAAAAATTGTTAGGAAAGTATTCTTTAAACAACTTTTTCTCCATATTCTATGGACCTCCAAACATTTTGCTTTTGATTTAAACTTTGTCTTGACTTTTTACAGTGAATTCAAGCCTTCAGCTTTACCCAGCTGACCTTTTGCTCATTTGTTACAACTGTGAGTACTGGGAAACGAAGTTTCCTTTTGACTTTGTTATCTATTTGGGTAACTGTTCCATACTGCACAAAGCATTTTTCAATGAAGTGCAATGGGGATACGTTTGTATCACAGATCTACGTGATTTGACCGGAGCGCGGAATTTCGAATTTGAAAAATGCTGAATTCGAAATGCGCACTGCAGTGAAAACGAGCATAATTTCAGGCTCTGCCCCATAACCTGATCCCCCAGCTGCATCCCTACTTACCCTTTTGCGACACTTCGTTTCGTGAAGCCGACTACCCCCTTCCCCCCCCTCCCATCTCCCTGCAATGCTGGTTCCCTTCACTTACGTGGATGGGAACTGGCACCGCAGGGTCCTCTTTCTTAGTACAGTTTTATTGTACAGGAAGCGAGTACCGCCCCCCCCCCCTTACAACCCCAGGTACCACTGTAGCAAACAAGGGTGCGGGAGACACCCACGCAACCCCCCGCTACCCTTGTTCGCATGGTAGATTTGATCAAACATTTTGGCTGTATGAAATTTTCCTACAGCTGAAATTCGATCAAATCTACCATACTTTTTCTTCTTTTTTTTTAATTCGAGATTTCGGGGGCAATACCTTGTGCCTAAAGACAAGCTGGTGGCAGCAGTTACATTTTTACAATTTTTGCCACATTTTTAGTTAGCCATTTTGCATTTGGCTACTAACTTTGGCTAAGAGGGCTGTGCCACGAAATTATCTTTTGCCATTTGGTCTTTGGCCTTCCTGCCTTCTCAGGTCAGGAATTACCTTTCATGGTCATGCAATTGCCCGGTAAAGCAGTGGTTTTGCGGCTAGTGCATGCCATATGCCTTGGGACCCAGGAAGTGGGTTGGGACTGTCTGTGTCCATGTAGGAGTCTGGACCACTGCTGGTGTGTATGTGTGGTGCAGATCTTGCTACTGGAGGGTTGAGTTTGATCATTCACCTGAATGCAGGATGAGAAGGAATCCTACAGCCATTAGCCATGTAGCTGTGCAGATGACCGAGGACAAATTCTGAATAGGCCTGGCGACCATTTCTTGCTGCTATCCCGGCGGAACCCTGTCTGGCTACTGATCTCAGAAGACCCGTGCTGGTGCTTCGACCCTTTGAACTGGTGGGACCAACCAGTCTACGCCTTTTCATGATCCGTCGCTTGGAGTCTTTGGAAGGGTCCATTGACCACCCGGTGGACTAACCAACTCAGTTTTGGACTACTGTGCTAGAAGCATCAATGAAACGCATTTTGGCCCGGAACTTTGGTTGTCTCCAGCTAGTCCTACATGTCGCCTTCCTGACAAGTTTGCGTGCGTCCCAACATCAACGGTTCCTGTTCAAGAAGGCTTCCTTTGCTCACAACTTCTGGGACGCCTGCTGTTACCGAGCGTGTGACAGTAGCTAGAACCGGCATTCCCCTGTCTGGTAGAGTCCTGCATGGGTGTCTGCTGCATTTCTCCACTGGAAAGGGTTGCACTCAGATCCTGGACTCGACCAGAAAACTGCTTGCAAGTCCAGGGCATCTGCTACCAGAGCTAATGGCAGGAAAACCTACCTCCAGCAACCACCCCCCCCCCCCCCATCAGACCTGCCAGGTGTGTGGGCGGGGGGAAATATTGCAGTACCACCAGCGAGGAATCACAATACTTACCGGTGCCCCCATCTCCATTCTAAAGTTTGTGAAGAACTTCAATTTCTACAATCCTTTTCTTTTTAAACAACTATTGAAAAAAAACCTCTAGAAGCTAAGAAAAGTACTTCACTCGCCAGTAAACCTCTTTAGCGGACTTCTGGAACCAATCTTCACACCCACTGGAACTCTGCCTAACATTTTGTCAACTTTTAAAAAGTACTTGTGAACTTTCTGGGTACAAGGGCCTATTTAACTTAGGGTTGGATTTCTAAAGGTTAAGTATTTTTATTCCTGTGGACTGTTGATGCAATTGCCCAACTACTTACCTTTCAGGTATTGGAGTAAATTGTATGCATTGCATTGGCTAACCTGTGACTGTACATATATTCAGAGTGTTGTGTGAGAATATCACTTGCTCGATTCATTTTCCTAGTGTGTTTCTGGGCCTAAAATAGAGTATTTATGTATTTACTATCCAAGTGTAATCATTGTGTGCTCCCTGTGTGCTCCCTGTGTGGACCCCTAACCTAACTCATCTCTCCTGAGAGTTTGCCTTGACCACTCTCCATGCTACCTGGATTGGTTTTGCTAAACCCTCAGAGTTTCCCCTGTTCACTATAACTAGGGTGGCCTCCTCAACTCTGTCCCCCAGGGGAGTTTATAAATCCATCTCAACAAAAAGCACCAATGAATTTTGGAGGATAAACATAGGAGATATACATATAGGAGTTTTAGCAAGAATTGGGTTAAATTAAGCCAGATCCAGCAGCACACACAGCTAGTGGACTCCACATTCATACCGGCCCTTTTTAGGCATGTGTTCCAGGCAATAGAGTAAATTAAGCATGAATGTACAAAACAGTGGAAGAACCCCAATCGCCCAATAACTAAGTAATTGGTGAAGAGATGGACAGGGGACGAGTAGGGAATTGGAGACGATTGGGGTGAGGGGGGTACTTTGGTTATTTATTTGAACAGGGATGTCAATTTCGTGCTGAAATTACCACATTTACAGGTGACTGAAGCAATAGCAGAAACATGAGCCCAAATAGTTGGCCAGTTTACAAGGGTGTAAACAAATTAGGACATGTACCTAAAACCAAACAAAATGTATATAAGAAAGCAGGTGACTTCCAAAAAAGGTAACATTAACATTAACCGAAGGGGGCGAGTGCTTGAAACTAAAGCGGAGCACTAATGAAACATACAAAATTACATTAAGCGTCACTGGAGGCAATGGTGGGGCCAGCTAAGGAGGATGGGGGAAAGAGGGCAGGAGGAGCTTCCTCTTTAGCAAGTAAATGAAGTTTAAGCCAAGCCTTGAAGAGATCCACAGTTGTCTGGCTTTGATTGTTATGGGCAACTAGAGGATATGTTTTAATACCACATATTGGTGGCTGTGCTTCCTCCAAGAGCAATGGATGTTTGTATCCCTATCTTGGAACCCATATGAAGAGCACTTTTTGGGCGGCTTATAACTTTGCTCCCCCTGGACGAATCCTCACCAAACTTTACAATTTTTATTTTAGAGTGGGCCATACACTTTTTGTGCAAAGTTTGGTGAGGTTTGGTCCATGGGGGGGGGGGGGGGGGGGGGCAAAGTTATAGGGGGGTCCCAAAATGTCTTTTTCCCATAGACATAATGGGAAAAAAAAAACTTTGCTCCTGCCTGCAGCCCGAACCGCTGGACGGATTTTCACAAAATTTGCAGCAGGAGCGGCGGCTTGGTCCCGAAGGTGTGCTTTTGTTAATGGTGTAAAAAAAAATTTAAACAACCAAAACATAAGACAAAAAAATGTGTGATATCTATGTCCGCTCCGCGGACACTTCACTGTTCGCTCCGCGGACAGGACACCGATTAGCTAATTGACTTGCGTCATGTCCGTGGTCACACAACGTGTTCGCTGATTGGTTGGCGTGAAGCGTGAGGTGTATCAGATTTTTGTAAACGGCCGCCATCTTGGATTCGCGGACATAGCCGGCGGTAAAAAAATATTAAAAAACACCATTGCACTTGTCAAACTTATCAAATAATCTCTGGGGAGCTGATGGGAGATGAGGATGGGATGGGATGGAATATGGCTGCAAGAAGCAAAAGAAAACTGGTGTTTTTTGCCACGAAAGTCCGTGAACAGTTGGGATTATCGCGAACCGTCCTGTGACGGTTCGCGGACACCTCTGCATTCTGTCAAGAGGGGGCAAAATTAGAGGGGGGGTCCCAAAATATTGTAAAGGCTTATAAATATGGTGCCTTTTGACAAATCTACACAAAAGGTTTGCAAAAAGATTATTGATCTAGATATAAATGTTTTCATAAAGTCTGAATGGATTTTGTCAAGTGGGGGCTAGGTTGCAGGACGATTGTATGTGCATCATTTGACACTTTTGAAAAAATAAAACATGGGTGGATTTCCAGCAAACTTGTGTAAGGAGCATTGAGAAGTACCTGAAAGCATGGTTTTGCAAATGTGCCCGTGTTTTATTTTTTGACAAGTGTCAATGTAGGTACATAAAATAGTGAATATAACTTTGGTGACTGAGGTGTAGCCTGTGGCCACGGGCAGTGGCCAGATTGTCCGGGTCATGGAATAAGGTCATGATCCGGGCAATCTGGCTACTGGCCATGACCACGAGAGACAAAACATGAGGTTAAAGTGGCCACTTTGTGGTAAAGTTATTCGAAATTGGGATAGATTTGAATAGAAAAACGTGCTTGTGGTAATATGGTCATAGAGTTCTCTTTTTGCCTTCTGCAGGCTGCCACAGAAAGTGAAGAGGGGCCCTGTATAGAACCCCGCCTTCCCTTTCCATGGTGGCCAGCTTGGAAAAGGATTTTCCTTCCTACACCGGGACACCAGAGGTTTGGGAACCTAGGGTGCTAATGGCCTTCATCCCCCCATTACAGGGGCTGGAATGTGGGATAATGGTCCAGGGACCTCGTTATCCACCCTCGCCTCGCTGGGGCCGATAACTTGGGCTGCCAGGCTGGTATCCACCGTTCCATCCCTGGAACGGAGGATAAACGCCACAACATTGCCATTAGCAAATCACAAAATGCAAATGGAAATGTTGGAAGATCTTATTGAGTCTGTACTTTACTGAGAAATATAAAGTAGATGGAGTCTAGAAGGTTTTTTTAGTTCTTTTTTTTAACTGTGAAAGGTGGATCCTAAAGGAGAGCAGGAGAGCTTAGAATGAAATGTGGGGATGGAAATGACGGAAGAGGCACCAAACACTAATATGGAGGGTCAGGTGGACAGAGGAAAATGTTGCGCGTGTGTTATGGCATTAGCGGATTCCATTTTAAGATAAATAGCAGTTTTGTTAAAAGTATGTACTTTGTACTAGATTGTTAATGAATGAGTAGGAATGGGTGTTGGAGCTGTGCAAGGGAAATTTTGATGTTGAAAGTTCCCAGATCAGTAGAAAATGCAGTTCCGAACTGTCCGCGAAGCACGGATCTTATCATGAAGTGCGGACGGGTTATCGGAGACGTCATCATGCCACGCTCCAGCATATGGTCATGTGGCACTGTCCGCAATGAAGTCAGATGTTCGTAGACGTTATGGTTAAGTTGCACTAATAAAAACCTATGAAATTCAATGAAAAAAACACTAAATATATATATATATATATATATATATATATATATATATATACACATACACACACATTTATTTCAGCTAATACTCCAATTGGTGATACTGTATTCGCATACAACTCCATTACATATTTCTATTGGGATGTAAATCAGACTCCATTCATTTCACTCCATCACACATTCACGCTTAATCATTCACAGCATTCATCATTTTACATTTCATATTCTATATAACCATCTAACCAAAATCTTTCGAACTACTTCTTGACACCCTTCTCTAATAATCCAGTATTGCCCTCGAAAGTGCATACACTTGCACAATTTGGTCTTTTTTTTTTAACAAATACGCTTTGCTACTCAGTTCATGTCCATGTTTTGCCATCAACACTCTGCATTCACATTATATCAATGCACAAGTGCGGCAGTGTTTGTCCCACTGGCAAAGCAATAGCAGATTACATGCTGCCCAGTTACCACAGTTTAAGCAGATTCCATCAGGTCCAGTTCATCACATCTGTGGCAAATTAACCAGTGCCCATGCCCGTTACATTTTCACGCCTCACTATTGCTGGAATTTGTAATTGGGACCAGGGAGCACAGCCTGGTCTGAGAACCAGGGAACAGCAAGTGTGGCGTTGGTTGGAGTGGCAGGTTCTGTGGATCATTGGTAGTTGCATTTATTTAGCGCTTATGTCCAAACGCCTTACAATAATAAATGAACAGTGCAAAATCAAGTAATAGTGACAAAGAGTAATGTAAACCTGAAGGAAAATACAAAATCATTAACTAGATACAGTGGAGAATAGGCGAGATTTAAGCAGAGCACAAAACAGATAGCGATGAGCGAATAGATGGGGAAAGAGTTCCAATGTTGAGAATTTGAGATTGTGAGCAGTGAGAAGGAGAATACGAGGCAACAAGAGATTAAAAAAGTAAAGAGTAGCGCGGACATGGATGTATTTGTAAATGATGCAAAGAAAATGAAAAAGAATGCGAGGCTCAAATGAGAGAAATGTGAAGAGACAAATTGCAGAGTTATTTTTTACTTATTTTTATTTGTGAATGGTTTATAAAAAAAACTTTACAAAACAACACACAGAAGAATAAGAAGTAAAAGAGTGAATACAAACAACAATTACATATTACATTAAAAAAGACAGCAACATAAAAGCTACAACAAAGCATCGTACTAAGGAATCCTAATAAGTATTACAGAAATTACACTGAACAATATGGGCTTTTTAGATATTCAAGACCCCTCTTTGAACCTTGGAATTTTTCATGATTTTACAAATGCGGCAACGGCAACCGCAACAGCTTTTGATATCTGATTCAAGAATCTTTTCCACAGTTCAGTCAGGTCGAAATCTTTGTTGGCAACCACAATTTTACTAAACTAGGAGATTCTTTCGAAATGCAAACCTGGACGTCCAAAATCAAGTGTTTGATATTTTCTATAATGTCAGTGTCATTACAGTGTCTACATGCGAAGGCTGATGGGTCGATGGCCCCCCTCCGGATCAAGGTCTCCTTGGTGTGTAGTAGGTACCACCGTAGAGTAAGTATCGTGGAGAGATAGTCTCTGTTTGGAAACATCAAAAGGAAGGGTGCAACCGAGCCTCTGCACTTATATTCATGTGACAGGTGTTGCAAAGAGGCAAAGCCATGAAATGCGTCGATTCTTTGACACCAATCTTATTCATCTAATGCAGTTTTAACCTTCTCCAGTGTAAATTTCAACGTTGCAGTGTCTAGGCCTAAAACGGAAAGGATGTCACATTGAGATTTCAATTTCAAGAGAAAACCAGGGTAACATTGTTTTTTCCTTCTACAGTATCTAACCAGAGTAGCGGTTTATTGGGCCATAATTCCATCCCATATGTCAGCTTTGGAATTGCCTTCTCTGTATAGAATGGTTGAGTTCATCGAATAGGTTCCATATTTTCTGTCAACGAAAGACAGCGGATGTGTTATATTTTTGCCCTTACAGGTTACTGAAGCCTGTATTGCATGCAGCAAAACTGGGACTTGCTGAGAAATGAAAACCTAGATATATGTCAGGCTCGCGACCACTTCCAGTTCCTTCGCCTGAAGCAACCATTTAGTGTTTTCTAGCCCTGGACAGCACCATCACTTTTGTGGATTAATCACTAAGGCTTTCTCCTTTGCATAGTTGGTAAATGCTAGGAGTAGCTTACGGATCCCGATCCTGGCCTGAGAAATCGCCAGCGTGAGTAATCCACAATGTTTTTAAGGTGCCAACTTTGTGGGAATTAATGCAACAGGCTTAAGAAAATCGCCAACATCGGAAACAAAAGGTTGAAAAGATAAGCAGCTAACACGCATCCTTGTCAAAGGCCTGGATTGGTTGGAATGCTGCGTGAGAGATGGCCATCTTGGTTTAGTCTAATGCAGATGGCTGTATTAGAGTATAGATGGATGATTAAACGCAGAAGGCCTTCTGGAACCCCTCCATTTTAAACCACAACCATTTGCAATCCACTTTGTCAAATACTGCAGACAGCTCCATCGACGTGACACATATTTGTATTTTGAATACCCTAAGCTAATCCTTGTAATTCTCGTAGCACAGCTCCAGTTATATTGGTGGAGTGGCAGCATCTTAAGCCGGTCTGGAAGCAATCCAATCTACACGTCTTCTTTTCCCATTTTTCCAGGTGATCTAACGGAACTCCTGCAAAATTCTTGCTTTAGACGTCCAGTAGAGCAATCTGTCTATAATTCAAGGGATCAGACCTCTCGCCTCTTTTGCAAATGGGAACGATATGAGATAGGCCCCAAGACACAGGAATCACTGCTGTGTCAATGATTCTCGCAAAAAGAATTGTTGGGATAATGGACCATACACATTTTTTAAAATATATATATATTTATGGAAAGGACATTTGGTCCAGGCGCCCCTGAGGATTTTGCTTTCTTGATTAAATGTCAAGATCTCCGCAGGGTCAGGTTTTGGGATCAGCGGATCAAAAACAAGGGTGCTCCTCAGGGTCTTTCATCGCTACAGTATTACTTGCATATAGAGACTTGAAATGGTAAACCCAGGAGGATTCATAAACCGCATTGGCCTGGTAACAGGATTGGGGGTAGTTGCAGTGTTCACAGTTTCCCAAAAGAGACGAGAGTCTTTCCCCTTAGGATGGGCAACATTATCGCAGCATCTTTCTGTAGTAACCTGGCTTTAATTTGTTTGCAGAAGTTCCTATATTTCTGTTTTATAGATTTTATTTTTCAGGTCTTCATGTGCCGTTTGCTCCGGGACATCTTGGCTGACCTAATCGCTCCTCTGGATTCTTGTTTTTTTTCTAGCAAGAAGTTAATTATACTGATGCAAGTGTTCACCTGGCTTAATATTAGCCTTTCTGGCCTGTCTGATGAGCATTTAGACAAAGATCGTAGTATGGTCTTTGCATAGTTTGACAATGAAGCAAGTAAGTTTTGCTTTGGATGTGGTTTGCTGCAGCAGGACATTAAGGTCTTTAATTTATTTGAGGTATTGTGACACCAACGCAACCTATTGCCTCTATCAGTGACATTGGGATTAGTAGGACCATGTGTGGCAACCATAGCGTAAATCACATCAATTTTAAGTTTAATCATATTGTGGTCGCTCCAGTTATTTTCAAAGACATTAAAGTCAGCACATGCCTTCAATAGAAAACAGTCTGCAAATATGTAGTCGAGGGTTCGATTAACTAGTCCCTCTATGCCATGTGGGTGCTCTTAGGCCGGTTTTTGGATCGACCCAGTTGCCCATAAACAAATCTAAACTGTGCATGGCAAATTCCCAGTCCAGGTCCGCCACGGCCTTTGAACCTTTAGGAAGACGACTAGCAGACACTCTATTCAGTGCATCATTGGGCAGTGTACATGAGCAGTCTGCATTCAGGTCCCCTGCCAGCAAGATGGAACCCCCTCACCACCCTGTTTGACGTCCAACATGTGATGCAGGTGTATAGCAGCTTTAAAAAGTTTCCAAGTCAACTACCCCTTTGTGCCAGTATAGATTTACGAGAATAAGAGGGGTGCGCAGTTTGTCAGTTTCTCTCAACAGCCAGGATACAAGAGTTTTTGAAAACTTTGTGGCTGTCAAGGTGTGACACATTTGAATTGCAATGATTCGCCCACCAGAAGGAAGTTCCGTTTCCCCAGAGACGGTTGACTCATAAGATCATATCCGTCCAGGCAGGGACGTTTGCTTAACCACGTTTCCTAAAAGAACAATATGGTATTGGCCTTCAGATGGGACCAGGCCTCAGCGTTGTTTTGTAGGTGTGCAAATCCACGGGTATTCCAGCTGATAAGTTGCAGGGAGAGGCTGACAACATTCTTTTCTTCGGGACTTTCATCAACTATAGTTTTTGTCCCACCGGGCTACAGGGGAGTCATATTGGACATAGATTTGTGCGCCAGTGGCCTCTTTGCCGTCCTTGGCCAGCGCTTGTGAATAGCTGGCCAACTTCATTATGAGGCAGTTTTGACTCATTGCATCTTTCTATGTTAAAGCCTAGATTTTCAAATTTGGCTTTTTCGGCAAGGACTAGGCCCATCAGTTGTGAAGCAAGTGAATTACATACTTGTTAGCTTGCAAAAGGTTGGCAAAGTGAATTCTTTCAATATCAAAAGAGAAGCTTGATCGTAATGTAGGTATTTCAGCTAAGATGGTTCGAATGTTTGATCCGTTCAGACAGACCGCCATAGCTCCTGGATGCTTGCATATCATAGATAACTTTTTGTAATCCTTTATTTCTTCGTGGAAGAATTTTAGAGTTATACATCATACGAAGAGGGGTAAAATAAGTAGCATGAAGGCCAAAGAGAAGAGCTAAGGGTAATCAATACGAGAGAATACTAAAGGTAATGAGTCTGATGGCCTGAAATGAAAGATACAGACAGGCCTGATGAATATTGAGGAGGAAGAAATGAAAAGTAAGAGCAGTGGCCGAGATATGGGAGGAAAATGAAAGTGAAGTGAAAGTGAAGTGAAAAATAATCCAGAGATTAAGAGCTGAAGAGGAAAATGGGAGTAAGGATGGGGGAAAGGAAAGAGCAGATGGGGAAGAGGGTTGGGAAGAGTAGAGGGAGGGAAAACAAGTGTTGGCAAAGCCAATAGCTTTCGCTTGTGTATAACAGGACGACTTCTGTGAAGGACGTGTATAGTGCTTATTAATAGAGTGGCTAAATGCAGGCCTGGTTAAGACATTTTTATTACACCATAATAACATACAACTCCAATTAAGTTCTTAACTCTCAGAAGACTGCTTAGAAAAAACATTGCCACTTTGAGCACAATGTTTGAGCGATGACGAAGGACATTGACATCCTCCTACAGAAAGTCAAATTGCTAGAAGGAGGGCACGCAGGAACAACATCATAATTGTAGGGCTGCCTGAAAGAGCGGAAGGATCCAATCCCATCACCTACGTGGAGAACATGATGCTCCAAGAAATTGGGGCGGGTGTACTGACGCATGGATTCACAATTGAAAGAGCAGATAGCTCCCTTATTAGGCGGCTACCACCAGGAGCTCCGCCGAGACCTGTTATAGCTAAGGTGTTGAACTATAAGGAGAGAGAAGATCCTGGCCTTTTCCAGGTCAGAAAGGACGATACAAAGAGCGTCAGCGAACATCTCAGTATAACCAGACTACACGTTTCAAGTTCAGAAGAAGAGAGCCCAATATATTGCGACAAAGGCCAGACTCAGGAAAGCGGGCCTAAAGTACATGTTAATATATCCAGCAAAATTGAAAGCGACATACAATGGAAAAGTCCTTTTCTTCAAAACGCCGATGGACGCGCAAGAATGGATGGACAACACTCAGATACCAGAAACAGCAGAGCAATGCCAACGTTCGTGATGGGAGGACATCGCCTCTAGCAGGTTATCGAAGCAGAATTGACAATGAACAGATAGACATAAAAGTGCAGAACAAAGCTTAAGCTAGTCAGCTATTGGGATGATAAGTATTTTGGTAGCGATATGATGAGACATAGAAGTAGCAGGAGTAATACAGTGAGTCATGGAAACCTGGTAGAGGGAATGCTAAGTGCATGCTCATTAAACCACCCCCTTCCCTCCCCCGAGAAGTTTAGGGCCACTGTACAGGGCCCGCCCATAGGGCACCAGGAGACTAGTCTAGCAACCAGGATGAATGGAGCGCAAACGGGAACGTCCTAGCATGCATAGCATAGCTGGACATGTTGGGTTTGAGTTTGGTTTGGATTGGATTGGATTGGATTGGGGTTTGGGGGGATTGGGGCTGATGAAGGGGAGCCTGGCACATATGATCAATAGCTGCATCGAATTCCTGCTGATGCTGCCAATAGGCTGGCAACCTCATTGATGCCATGGCATTGCAATGGCAGACAACTTCAGAATTAATGACATGGAATGTTAGGGGGCTTAATAATTATGTGAAACGTAGAAGAGTGAGCATTTATACTAAGAGGAATAAAATAGAGATGGCATTATTGCAGGAAAAGCATCTAGATGCACAAAAGCAGAAAAGCCTGGAGGGTGCATGGGGTGGAGTGATGGTGGTTCCACTTATTCGTCATATGCTATAGGGGTCCTTATATGGGTGGATCCCGCTATACCATTTAAAGTGCTAGCTAAAAAGACAAATGACGAGGGCAGAATGGCAATGTTACACAGAATGCTGGAGAACAGGGAAATATGTATTGTGAACACCTATGCCCTGAACCACGATGCCATAGTGTTTTTTAGATCATTGTATACAAGGCTGGGACCATACAGAGATGGGACCTTGATTTGGTGAGGGGACTTTGACTGCACGTTGGACCCAATAGTGGACAGATCGGATGAGAAACACAAACGGCCGTCCCCTCCGTCCAAGGTGTTACACTCGCTCCCAAGGCATTTTCAGTTGTGGGACCTATGGAGGGCGGAACATGGGGAAGGCAGGGGATATTCTCATTACTCAGCCCCACATAAGGTATACACTAGAATTGATTACGTGTTCACTAGTGCGGATCATGGCAAGGACTTCTCAGATGCAGAATATTTGGCCAGGGTTTTGTCAGACCACTCCCCACTTGTGGTGCGATGGCGAGTGTCCGCTCCGAGACCGCCCATACCCACAGAGGTTGCGGAGCAAAGCACTGTTAGATACATCATTTGCAGAGTATATCCAGAAGAGTACAATTGAGTTTCTCAAAGTTAATGAGGGGAGTGTACAGAAGGTGGGTACGGTCTGGGAGGCTTCTACGTGGTTATAAGGGGGGGGACATTTTAGCAGAATCAGGAGGTGTGCAAAAAAACATTCTTAATGACCTCAAGAACGCAGATAAGTTAATGGTACTGGAGAAGGGAGCCAAGACGAACAAAGAGCATGTGGAGGAAGTGATAAAACTGAAACAGGCATGTTTAATACAGTTAGGGAAGTTTAATTATGCCAAATACCTGCAGAGAAGCCATGCGCAGGGAGACAAACCTGGTAGAATGTTGGCCTGGCTGTACAAACGCCAAGACCCTAGATCCCGCATAAGCTCCATCCAGAATGAAGACCGAGAGGAGATAAACACGCAGGCTGGCATAAACGAGGTGTTCTCTTAGTATTACAGAGCACTGTATGTGGCACCCCCGGTGGGTGAGGAGGATGAGTTGCAAGAGGTCCTTCACCTGGTCACCCTGCCTCGCTTGGATGCAATTCAAGCTGAGCCACTAGAGGCACCCATAACCCTGGAGAAGGTAGTAGCTACGATTAGAACATTGCCTACCGGGAAGGCACCAGGCCCAGATGGGCTCCCTAGCGAATTTTGCAAGGCCTATTGCTGACAAACTGGCGCCAATGATGGCCATAGTGTACAATGAGTTGTACGCAGGTAATATTCTTCCCGAGAGTTTCAGAGAGACCCTGATAATCCCGCTACTTACCGCATAAAGAAAGTACAGATTGTGGTTCCTATAGTCAGTTAACGCTGCTGAACCAGGAAACTAAGATCCTCACAGCAATCTTGGCCAACAGGCTCTGTAAGGTAATACATGTCCCGATTGATCTGGACCATACGGACTATGTACCGGGGAGAAACATTAAGGAGAACCTCAGGAGACTGCACAAGGTGATCTGCAGCACAGCAGGTCGCTCTGCGGACTGTGCAGTGGCCTCATTAGATGCAACTAAGGCATTCAATTCAGTACACTGGAATTGGTTGTATGCTACAATGGTAAGGATGGGGATTGGGCCGCAATACATGAGATGGGTACAGTTGATGTATAGTAAAACAATGGCCAGAGTACGAACAGAAAGCATGTATTCAGATAAATGGCAGCTGTATAGAGACACGAGACAGGGCTGTTCACTATCCCCAATGCTGTATATTATAGCGGCCGAACCTATGGCTGTGCACTTGAGGCAGGAATACAGTGACGCGGGTATAGACATAGGGGGTACAAGGCACGTGGTGTCTATGTATACCGATGACACGCTGCTGTATCTATGCAACCCAGAGAGGAGTTTACCATATATCTTGGAGGTACTGGATAACTCCAGTGCATTTACGGGACTTAAAATAAAGAATAAATCCTGTTTGTTCCCATTGGCGGCGACAGAGTCCGTGGCTGCGGAGGACCTGACCGTCCTTCTCCTGCCCTGGAGCAGGGACTCATTTCGGTACTTGGGTATCAATATTTAAATTAAATTGTATTAAATTATATATAGCGCTTTAAACCAAAGCGCGCACATAAAACAACATGAACACAATAGAAGCAATAAGTACAAGTCATGAGTCAAATCATCAAGAACAGTAAGCAGAATAATTTGCTGCGATCACTGGTTTAAGAACCTGGGTAGGGGAAAAGCAAGGGAGGAAGTAGTAAAGAACTGTCAGGAGGGAGAAGTAGGTGGGATTTTAAGGAAGAGCAGAAGGAAAAGTATGAAGGGAGAGCAGATAGCGAGAGGTAAAGAGTTCCAATGGAGAGGGGCAAGGAGCTGGAAAGATCTGAAGCGGGAAGGGGCACAAGGAGGGGTTGGGACAATGAGTAGGAAGTGGTCAGTAGAGTCGAGGGGGCGGGAGGGAGAGTAGAAAGCGAGGAGGGAGGAGAGGTAGGGAGCGACAAAATCATGAAGAGATTTAAAGACAAGACAGAGGCAGTTGAATTTGAGTTGAGCGTGAAAGGAAAGCCAACCAATAGAAGAAAGCGAAGATGAGATGGAGTCATGAGGAGAAAGGGATCAAAGAGTGCGGATTGCAGAATGGTAGAGGTATTTGAGGGGGGCCAGATGAGAGGCGGGGAGACCAAAGAGGAAAGCTGAACAGTAGAAGAGATGAGAAAATATAAGGGAAGAAATTAAGAGTTTGGTGGCGTGGAAGGTGAGGGAGGAACAGATTTTGCGAATATTGTAGAGATGGAGGCAGCAAGCATGGGAGGTGAGAGATATGGTGAGTAATGAGAGAGATATGGGGAGTAAAGGAGAGCTTGGAGTCAAAGTGGAGGCCTAAATTACGGGCAGAGGCTGAGAAGGGGAGATGAGCAGGAGGAAAGAGGATTATAAGGAGGGGGAGAAGTGGGAGGACATCAGATTTTTGATAGCAGTGAGACAGAGTTTGAGGTGGACGTCAGGAGTGAAGGAGAGGAAAAGCTGGATGTCATCAGCGTAGAAATGGTAAGAGATACCAAACGAAGAGATGATTGGGGATAGAAAGGAGGTGTACAGTGAGAAAAGGAAAGGGCCAAGCACAGAGCCTTAGGGAACACCAAAGTCAAAGGAGTGAGTAGGGGAGGAGTGGTCGCCCCAAGAGACGGCAAAGGAGCAGTTGGAAAGGTAGGAGAAAACCAGTTGAGGACAGAGCCTTTGACACCAAAGGAAGAGAGAGTGTTGAGGAGTAAGGGGTAGTCGACGGTGTCAAAGGCGGCAGAGAGGTCAAGGAGAATGAGAATGGAAGAGTGTTTGGACTAGCGAGCAGTGAGGAGGACATTGAGAACGGCGATGAGAGCGGTTTCAGTGGAATGTTTGGGGCGAAATCCAGATTGAGTAGGGGGCAGGGGGAGAGAGAGGTTGGAGACAAATGCTGAGAGTTGGGAGTAAACTAGACTTTCCAGGAGCTCGGAGATGAATGGTAAAAGAGAGATGGGAGAAGGTTGGAGGCCAGAGGGGGTTAGCGTGTTTTTTCAAGATGGGGATGATAGTGTGCTTGAAGGCTGATGGAAAGGTAGCGGTGGTGAGACAGATGTTGGAGATAAGGTATATGAGGAGGGGTGGGAAGTGGATCAGAGGGGGCAGCAGTCGGTTGAGTTTTAGATAGGAGGAGGGAAACGCCAGGGGTGACAGGGGTGAAATTAGACATGCAGGAGGATGGGGTGGAGAGAGAGATGGGGATGGAGGAGAGTAAGAGGGGGAGTGTAGAATGTTTTGTCATAAGGTGAGTATCTTAGAGGAGAAGAAGTCAGTGAAGTCAGAGGGTGAAAGAGGAGAGGCAGTAGAGTGGTCAGGAGTGGGAGGGGAGAGAAGCTGAGTTAGGGTTTGGAAGATACGTTGAGGGTGAGTGGATTGAGAGTAGAGAAGGTTAAAGAAGTAGAATTGTTTGGCTGAGCTAAGGCAGGAGTCATAAAGGGAGCGGTAAGAGAAGTAGGAGGCTTGGTTAGCTGGTGACCCCAAGCCATCTATCACGACCCCAAGCGGGAGCATCATTTTAACACGGTGCAGGTCAAAACAGGACCTTCTTCCGAGAGTTGGCCAAACTGTGCAGGGGCTTTTTGTGGTGGGAGGGGAGGAACAGGGTGGCTTTGGACACACTACAAAGACCATATGAACATGGGGGGCTTAGATTACCAAATTTCAAGTTATACTACGTAGCATGTCAGCTGCAATATGTTCTGCAATGGATGGCTGATGATCCTAGGGCAGAAACAGCACTGCTGCAGCCGGTGGCACAAGGGAAGATACCTTAGAGTCCTCCTTTGGATTCCCTCACAGGAACAAACCGGTTATCCTTACCAGGTGGAATTGAGCATTTGTGTGTGGAAGAGGGCCTGTGGGGTAATGGGGCAAGTGGATCCGCTCTCACCACAGATACCAATAGTGGCAATTCTAGAGAGCAGACGGGTCATCAGGGCAATGGTGCGATCGAGATGGGAAGAGTGTGGCATAGCCACGGTGGGGGACCTGAGGAATGAAAGTGGGCTGATATTTGCGGAACTGCGAGAGACCACAGGCATACATGAGGGCCAGTTTCTGTTGCATAACAGTGATGAGGGTGCTGCAAACCAGATGGCCAAATAGCAAGAATGAGACCATTGAAAAAGCAAAAGTCGAGACACTGTTGGCTGTGGCGGAGGGAGGACACGCGATCTCTAGGATCTACGAGGTATTGATAAAGAGTAACTCTAGAACAGATTTGAAGTGTAAGGATAGATGGGAAAAGGGTAATGGGTAAGACGTTTGGAGAAAGTGAATGGAAAAAGATAACTATGGATCATAAAGTATCCAGGAATGCAAGATTACAGCCAATTCAATTGTTATCACACAAAGAGCATACCTTACACCTGCCGTAAATTGCCACTTTTAGAGGTGCGAATAGACAAGAATGTCCCAGATGCAAGGCAGAAAACGCGGGCCTCTTGCACATGTTTTGGGGATGCCCTATAGTGCAGGGATTCTGGAGGGGGGGGGGGTGGCACAAAAAGTGCCCTGGGTGGCAGAGTTGCATATCCAGGCCCCAGAGGCTTGCATGCTTGGCAGATTTACGAGAAGAAGGATAGACCGCTGAATAAACTGAAAGATTTATTATACACATTAGCCAAACACAGCATTCCTATGAGTTGGAAAGATGCCAAGGAGCCGAGCATCAAGGGATGGTGGAGGGTGTTAGAAAAGTGGGCCACAGCAGACACTGGAGCATGGGGAAAAAGCACTGGGTGAAACAAAAGTTAATTTGGGTATGGATATTCAAAGATGGATAGTTTTAACTGTAACCTTGCTTACATGCTATACTGATTAGGACCCCACTCAGGCATTCATTTGGTGATGGCAGGGGAGGTTGATAGGTTGGCAAGGAGTACATACTCTGGGGTGGGAGCAGTCACAGGGGTGCTAAAGAGTAGACCTCAATCTGGTGGACACATGGTGTACACTACACCCGATGGACAGGGGGGTTAACATTCAATCGCATGTACACGGTTCTTCCTCTAGGATCGATTACGTCTTCGCCTGACGAGCTGCATGCGGCATGCTGTGGCAGCTGACATTGAGCTGATAACTATGTCCGATCACAGTATGGTGCTGCTGATTCTGGGTAACTCGGGGAGACGAGTGGCGAGGAGACTCTGGCGCCCACCCCCTGAGGCCCTTGGGGATGAAGTCACCCTAAACTACCTCAAGCAGACTGTTAGGGACTACCTAAGCTCCAACTCCCCAACGGACACCTCTATGGGGACACATTGGGATGCTCTGAAGGCAGTGTCTAGGGGGAGCCCAATAGTGGGGGCAGCAACACTGAAGAATGCAGGGCCTCGAGGAGAGACAGCTCTTACAGGAGGTTAAACAAAGGGAAGAGGCATATCATGACAAACCGTCCAGACAGTCCCTCATGCACTTAACCACAGCCCAAGAACAATTAAGACTGCGGAGAACCCACACTGATCAGACTGCAGAGAAATTACTACCAGCAGGGGAATGTCCAGGGAAATTACAAGCTAAGCTCCAGAGAGAACAAGAGGGAAAGGCCTTTATCCATACACTACTTGAGGATCAGGGGAGAAAGTAAAAAGCACAAGTTCCTCAACTTCTACACTACCCTTCATGCAGCAACGTTCCCAGACCAGGTGGAAATAAAGCATATATGGACTCTTTAGAGGTGCTGAGCCTGTTAGCAGGGAATGGGGAATGGGGAGTATCTTGAGTCTGGGATAAACCCACAAGACTTCTGCCCATCAAAACCCTGAAAGTGCACAAAGCCCCGGGACGGTCTGACAGACTCTTTCTACAAGGCCCTGGCCCAGAGTATCAAAACCACTTGCGACTGTGTACAGCGCAATTAGAGAGGGGTTCAGTCTACCACCCTCCTTGACAAAGGCCTTATCCCAAAGCCAGGGAAAGACTTGAGGCGGTGTTGCTCCTACAGACCAATTGCACTGCTAAACCATGATGCTAAAATCCTCACAAAAATCCTAACCACTAGAATGGAGAGGTTCATGCCACTGATGGTCAATGCGGACCAATCAGGGTTTATGTATGAGCGAAAAATAAATAAATAAGACAATATTAGGTGGGTGCTGCACCTGGTAGATAAGGCACGGAGAAACCGGCCCGAGTCACTGTAACTGGCCTTAGATGCAGAAAAGGCCTTTGAAGGAGCTGGCCTTTTCTTGAGGTGGCACGTGGTAAATTTAATTTCAGGCCTAGAATGAAGCAAATGATCCTGGCAAATAATGAGGCACCTACAGCGCGATTGATTATTGGAGCCCTCACGGAAGCATTCCAGCTGCAAATGGGTACAAGCCAGGGCTGACCCCTGTCCCCCACTATTATTCGCCCTGATAATGGAGCCACTAGCGGCACACATTCGAACTAATGGTGAAATTTCAGGCATTGCCTTCCGGGGAGTACAACACTAAATAAACTTGTTCACGGACGACCTAAGTCTATTAATAATGCGACCCTGCACGTACCTACCAGCTATAGAAGAGGAGCTCACCTCTTTCGGGCAGGTGTCTGGTTTCAAAATTAATGAATCTAAATCCGAAGTCTTGGACATCAACATTTCGCCCTGGCTAAGAGGAATTGAAACCTACCCATAGAGGTGGGTCATGAAAATCGTTAAAATATCTGGGAGTAAAGATCCCGCCCAGACTAACGGATCTATTTGGGGACAACTACCCTGCTCTGCTCTGCTACAGGGAATTAGGAAGGACCCAAACAGGTGGGGCCACCTCTGCATCTCATGGTTTGGTAGGTTGTCAGTAAAACTAATATCCTGCCCAGGTTACTCCATTTCTTCCAGACGGTTTCTATACCCAATCCCAGGAAGACTTTGGTTTGGAGTCCTGGGAGAAGGCACTGCTGCATTTCTTGTGGTCGGGAGCATGCCTAGGGTCAAGTGCTCCCTCTACACATTGAAAGAGAAAGGGAGGGTGGGGGTCTAACCCCCCCCCCCCCCAGCTGTGTAACTACTACAGGGCTGCTCAATTGCACTCTCTGGTTGACTGGCTCCGGGAGAAGTTAGAAGTAGTGGGTGGAAATGGAGCAGACCGTGGTGGGCCATCACTCGAGCCCACAGATATGGATCCCACTGAGCATGAGGCACAGTTCGTACGTGAACCCCTAGACCAGAGCTTTGCTGGAGATTTGGGATGGGCTGACTAATAACACTGAATGGAAAATGGAGTGAGAAAGATGGGTGACATGTTTGTGGAAGGGAGGATCTGCATGTTTGAGAGCATGAAAACTGGGGTTTAGAAATAAAGTGACAGGTTCTGCTATATGCAAGTGAGAATTGGGTTCTCCCAATCCCCCTCCCCTCCAAACCCCCCCCCCCCCACGCACAGGCAGCGACCAATCAATTGGCAGCCCTAGAGCACATATCCTTCGAGTCTGTTGCATACTGGAATATTATCT
Organism: Ambystoma mexicanum; assembly: GCF_040938575.1. Lineage (NCBI taxonomy): Eukaryota > Metazoa > Chordata > Amphibia > Caudata > Ambystomatidae > Ambystoma > Ambystoma mexicanum. The sequence goes on along the minus strand of NC_090924.1, from coordinate 876,748,356 downwards.
GCAAACCCTACAAAATCATTAACAACCTCACCACGCCCCAATGCAGGTCATATTGTCATGGCTGGGAGAGGGGGGGCGGGGGGGCAGTGGGGGGGAGGGAATTCCCGTTAGAAAAATGGGAGGCGGTCTGAAACTGCAGCACAACCCCCGAGCCCACTCCTTGCTGAAACACAGGCATAGATAAGAACAGATGGTATATGACGCCAGTCAGGCTTCACGCGTGCAACCCTAAATTATCAAAAGCCTGCTGGAGGAACTGTGGGCGAGAGCGTACTTTACTGCACATTCTGTGGGAATGCCCAAAGATTCAGGGATTTTGGTTGGAGGTCAGGTCCAGGAAATCTGGGGGTACAGATCTAGGAGGACCATAGGGGTTGCATCCTGGGACTACAGAGATATATGGTCAAGGACTTCCAGGGTGGAGGCGGCAAACTGTTGTCAATATTACTCCTAGCTGCCAAGTTGGTCAACTTGAGGTTGTGGAGGAGCCCAGACTCAGAGATGGAACAATGGCTGGGCAAGACCTGGACAAATCTAGCACTGGAGAAACTAACAGCTGATATGATAGGTTATTTATAACGCGCTTAATACCCAGAGGTTTCTAAGTGCGGACCCGGTGATCGAACCTGTGTCGCTCAGTGTCGTCCTGCTTCCAAGGCGAGCACATTGCCGCTGAGCTATCCTCACGAGATATGAGACGCTCCACAAAGAGCTGGTTTAAGCTTTGGTCCCCGTTCCTGGAGTATATGAAGAAAGGCTTGAACGACTAGAGTAGAGTACTAAACCTTGCTGACATCTCCTTATGCCACCCCTAGGCACTGGTGGGTAATCTGAGTCTTCAATTGTACCCGAAAGATTTGTAAAAGATACCTTGAGATCCTGCAGTGGGCGGTGGGAAGATAAGAGGGACAGGGCGGGGGTGAGGGGTGGGAGAGATCTTATAATTTGTTATAACCATTGAATGATTGCGACTTCGTCGTGCTGTTTCCATGGTGTTAATGGTTGGTTGGATGGTTACTCGAAAATTCAACAAAATAAGTCTTAAAAATAAAATTAACCTAAATGTATACCATGTCCGAACTCGAAATTCAAACATATCGATCTAGTAGAAATTAACCGGGAACTTGATTAGAAATCAAGTGATTACATGGAAAACGACATGAGAATTCTGTCAACGAAAAACGGCCCAGTAAACAGAGTAATGTTCCTCACAGCTGGCGAGCACTGGATGAAGATATCAGTCATTCACCTTTCGTCAGAAAGCAGATTTGTAAACATATTAACACACAAGTTGTTCCCGGCACTCTATTGATCTAGTATCTGTGGCGATTTTTTTTGTTGTTGGAAGTTTGCATCTGGAGGGAAGATTATACTGCTGTTCTTGAGTTTAGACCGACCAGGCTTTGTGCAGCCCCTTTTCGTACTGTTATCACCCTTTCTCAAAGGCTCTACTGGGGATCCTACTAAAGCAGGGATATAGATAAGACTGAAGTGGGGCATTTTACTCTAGGGTTTGGGTGTAAAATAATCATTGAAAAATCAAAAATGTATTCCATTGTGGGGTTATTTAGCCACGTAAAAAGGCAATTTTACTTATAAAAAGATTTCTTAAATACAAACTTCTTTGCACCAGCTAATTAATGCAAATTCGAGTTCTTGTTTGGCTCAAGCAGCAACATTAGCACATTAAAGTCATTATTGACCTTTCAATCAAATTGTTTAGAGTTCAGTCAATAACAGAACAATGGCAGAAGATGCTAAAATGGCTCAGCGGGCCAAACGCTAGTTGCTCCGATCTGTGTTTGATCTAGAGGTCACAGGTCTGAATACCGACAAAGTCCACTCAGCCCTTCATCTTTCCAGGATTGATAAACTAGTACCCTTCGATTGGCTAATATAATAGATTTAAGCGCTATATAAAAAACGAATTATTACTACTAGTATTGTATTGACTGCATCCTGAGCATTTACACTTCAGAAAGAGAAACAACAGCAATTTCCAGGGACAATGTTCACTTAACAAAAGTTACTCTGTGGGAGAATTTTTTTCTCCCACTACAACATCCAATTTAACGCACCCAAAAAAAGAAAACTAAACCTGTACGAAAATACTAAGTGTTTGCTTTGAAATTTCACCTAATACGCTTTCAGATCACAACCATTTCAGTTTAAACTAGTTTGTAAACAAAATACTGAACCTATGAAGACAACCTTGTTTATTAAAATATTCAAAAATAAAAGCACATTTAATCTGAGTATTTTTTTTAATTCACTATTAAACATGTTCTACTTGACAACCACAACTCCAAAACCTATTTTGCCATTACTGTGCTAATAGCAGGCCCCTACAGTTCACAATCATCTAGCCATTGGCTAGTGAATTATCGACTCTTGGCAAGTAAGAAATGGTGTGCTGTGTGCATGTGGAGAACTGAGAGCAAGTAACTATAGGCCTAGTTAGTAGCTGGCGACTCGGAATTTGTACCCCTGCTAATACCCTTAAAGGCCACGGGAGGTGTCAGTACCACTTGGGATATGACCCTATGCTTCACCTCGAGCCATAACTTGTGGATGGGCCATTATCCCCGAATAACAACCTCACTGGTCTCGAAAGCTACTTTACAGTTCCTTCCAGTGGCAGTGCTCTGCTGTTACAACTGATCCGAGCATATCCTTTGGGCTGCATGGGTGGAAGCAAGGCACAGTCTATGCGTTAGTTTACTTTTTCGCAGTGTTTTTGCTACCCGTTTATTTCTTTTGCGTATTTGCCCGTTTTAGGGAGGAAAAAAAGATATATTCCCCTGCGCCCCTGCGCCCCCCCCCCCCCCACTGTGACTATGCATCAATGGCAATAGATTTTGCCTCACTGGCTTTTGCTTAACGAGCCATCACTAAACCAATTAGGTGGCGCCATCACTAAACCAATTAGGTGGCAATCTAACGTAACCTCAAAGCCCTCGCTACCAAAAACGAGGAGCAAACTCATTGCTGCTAGTTTTATAGCAGAGAGAATGTTGTGTGAGACTAAGCAATTTCACGAAGACACCCTTGATGGTGCTTTGATGCATCTATCCATGCCTGTCCCCATGCCTTAGACAAGAATGTGTAACATCCCGGTCGCAAAATAGTCAACACTGGATCCAAAATGGTATTCACATACTAGTGAATTGGGTTAGGAACAGACGGACCACCACTGCATATAAACTAAAACAGGTGACAAGGGAAAGGAGCGAGATGGGTGCAGTGAGATGAAAACGATGGCAGGCAACGACAGAGGAGCGAGATTCAGACAACCGTCAGGGTGCAGAGGCATGGGGATGAGGAGCAAGGTGAAGACGACAGACAGGGGGCAAGAGGAACAGGATGAGGTCAGGGAGGAAGAGGCAAAGATCAAGGACAGGGGAAAGGGGAGTGAAGATGAGAAGGAAGCATGAGCAAAGGCAAGAAAATAAAAAAAGGGAGAAAGGCAAAACAGGGAAAGTGACAAAAGATGTATAGAGCAGGGAAGGAAAAAGATACAGCAGATGAGGTGATTTTTAGAGGCATACTGAAACTGAAGTCTCATTTGTCTCTTCAAAGATCATTTTCTGGGCATGCATCCTGAAATTACATCAGGATAGTTGGCTCATTTTTGCACTCGAGTCTGTTTAACAATACTTGCTCTAGCCATCCAAACGCGGACTTTAAATTTTAATTATCGTCTTTGAGCTCTTCCCAATGTAATATCGGCACGCTCACTGTTGTCTGAATCTTAGTGCTCTATTGTGCATCTCCATTGATCAATTATTTATGGCCAGTGGCGTATATGCTGCATCTAAGCAGCATCACTCCCTCTCAAATGCCAAAGACTGCTAAGCTGGCGCCATTTTAAACCTTTATGCCAGATATACACTCTGGGAACGCAGAAGTAAACAATCTCAATAGGTTTAAATCATGCTGCACAAATGCAGTCTCATATAGTACACAACAATACTGTTGGTGACAATGAAGCTGGAACCACAGAAAGGACTACTGATCAAAGACTGGCATTAATTATGGATAGAGCGTAGGCGTCCATGTTCACCCCAAGGAACATTTGGTTTAATTACATTTTGTGAAAAGACTCCATTCTGAGCAGCTTTTGCCTCTTCCTATCAGTTACAGAAAAAACTTGAGAAATTAAGAGAAATTAAAGGCTGCCATGGTAAAGTCAGCAGTTCAGGCTTTACTTTAACGCAGACATGTTGCCCTATTCCAATGTTCCCAATACAACTTTTATAGCTTACCATTTTCTACAAATGATCCCAATCAGGTTGACATGTTACTACTGGTCTTTAACAAACAAAAACAGACAACACGTTACCGATAGCGTGTCTAATTTTCCTTTGTATAATCAAAGTCTTTTGATTTAGGTCTTTTAGGATGCGCTTTTAAACAAATGTATTAGCCAATAGATTTCTTAAGGGGTTTCATTAAACTGGAATCAGCTTAAAAGCCGCCATTAACATGACAAATACCTGGATAACGAGAAAACTACAACTGATGCAGGTAGAACTAATCTAAATGTTACGAGAGGTTAGACAATACAGTTTACAACTGTCGTATTATACGCAGCACTCCACGAATGCAGAAAAAAGTGGCAAGCACAGATATTGTCCCAATACTCATTTCTCATACAGAGCCATCCGCCGAAAATAAACAAATACCACCATGCTTGTACGGAACAAGGCACAGAGATAAACCGAACTGCTAAGAACCATTTTTCTACATAAAAAACAAGTTGTGGCATAGAGGCGATGATAAAACACTACGGACTACTTTCTCTGGGGAGGCCATGAGAGAAGATGGAGAGAGGATGTATTAAAAGACTTACTTACATAGCAGAACCAGGAGACCATGGCATCCATCAATAAACCAGTCTGTACACATTGTGGTTGTGTCCGTCCCTTAACGTCACCAACAGAGGAAGACAGTCTTGCCTACACTTCGAGCTATAGATGGAAACCTTGTCTGCTCAAGTGACGGCGCTAGTGCAGACAGGCAAGCTTGGCAGAACGCAGGCTGCAACACTGCCTGTCTCACCGACTTTGCATGGATCGTTTTCACTTTAAGAAACTCTGCCTAGTCCATACTCACCCTGTCCACCCTAAACCCTTCCCCCCACAACTACAACGCCCTGAATTAGGGCCATATTGAGATGTAACACCTTTGGGGAAAGAACTGCAATGAATGCAGTACAAACAACGACTCCACAAAAACGCTTACCCGTGATCACACAACACCTACTCCTATTAAAATATTGAGTTACTGTAAAACACACACCAGGAATAAACGAACAAAAACAAGCCACCGCAGACACAGACTCCTCTAGTGCCATCCACTGTTGTGGGTGGCGCCCAATAGTCTGCTTGAGAACAACATGAATCCTAGGAACATGCTTCACTGTGCATGTGCCGCTTTGGTGCCCCCACAACAGTCAGAACTCAATATCAAAAGCAGCGATAAACATTCTACATCAGTAGAAAGAAAACGTCAATACAAGGATCACATATCTCCAGATAATCCAGACTAGAGTCTTCTAGATCACAGTCACCGCAGGGTCCTGGACCAAGCGTAGCAGGTCATAAGGACGTTGCAGCCCCAGATAAACCGATTCACTTCGAGATTTATTAAAGAAAAGGAAAAAGGCCTAGATTTTCCTATTCTAGAAGGCGTTCCTACCAAACAACTGGCTACGGTACTCGACAGTCATCAGTGAAGGTTTAAACAGAAATGGTCCACCTTCCTAAAGTAACCTAACTGACACCATCACTATAATATCAACTAAAGGCAGGAAAAGGACTCCTTCTGTTCTGAACGTTTTTCCTAACAAACCATAGTTTCAATATGAAATCTTCAGGTAATCGCTGGTCACTGTTCTGATTAGTTCATACAGTTAATTTATTACTTTGCTTGTCTTTCTTAGATGTTTCTCTTTGTGGGGATTATTTCTCTCCTCTTGGTACTTATACTGAGATTTGTTTTTCTCTCTTCCTGGGGCAAACTATTCCACCATACACAGTTTCTCCTTCCATCTGGTTTTCTTGGGCTTTATTCATAAAACTGGTTACTCCAATATTGATTAATATTCACTTCTTGAGATTCCACTATTTGGATTTCTTTATCTTGACCGAGACCAGCAGGATTGGTCTCATAACGATTATCATTCAATCTTCTTAGTTCAAGTATCAGTCTTTTACTCTCGAGTATCATCAATCCCCAGAATTATTCTTACTTCTCCTCCTGGATCTCCCAGCTACCTGGAAATTCCAGGTAACAACAGAGCTTCTTGTAGCTCAGAGTTGATTCTCTGTATTATCAGGTTTCCCTTTCTCATGCGGTTGTCGAGGATGGTCATAGGGTACACTTCCCCGCACTGTTCTATAGTTTTGCCTGCATGATGGTTTTGGTGTTAGTTTGGGAATTCCTGATCCACCAGGAGTCTTCCGTGGTCACACCACCACCTTCGGTGCATCTCTCCTTGCTCTTGACGCTCTGTGACCATCCTTTTCTTTGGCTCTCCTCCAGGTGCGACAATGCGCATCTATCTCAGCTTTGCGTTCCCTTTTGGACCTCGGATGCCACGAGTCAACCTTGCTCTCTCAAATCGGCGAAATGCCTCACATCCAATTCTCTCCCTTTCCCTTTAGGGTAAGGTACTGTGCATCTGCTTCATTCGCTCTCTCCCAAGTAAGACACCACACGTGATGGGACAAACAGGGAGGCGAGCGTTCCCACCGCAAGGACGTCAGCAACACGCTGTGGGGTCAGAGACTGCCGAAACCATTCCTGGTACGAGACACTGGGAAATCAAAACGAGCACAAGACCCAGGTAACCTGGAATGGGAGTGTTGCTAATATAGCTTATTCAAGGATGGAGAAGTCAGAGAGTAAAAGCCTGAAAGCATGAAAAAGGCATACAGCCCCAATCTAAAGTGATTGCAAGAAACACAAGTACCGTCTATGAAGGCTAGGGAAGCCCTGTTCAGTATGAAAGATATCTATGGACACACGCCTTGTGGACCAGGGAGTAAAATAAATACGTACGATTTGCATCCTGGCTGGGGAAGCCAACATATGCATCTAAGTGCTTGAATTCAGAGATTACACACCTAACACAGAGCCACAGGAATCAAGGAGAGTCACAATGCCACAGCAGGTGGGATATTGTTGAATACTTGCAAAAGATATCCTGAGGAATGTTTACTACTGGTAAAAGCTAAATTGATTCTGGAGGAGATTAAGCACAAGGAATTGTCTTTTGTTCCCCAGAAAGGGGCAAAGCGAGAACTGTATAAAAATACTTTTTTTAACTGAATAACTACATACAAGGACTGGATATCATGCAGGGGTATCCTAACTGAACGCTGAGACGGAGAGAAGTCCTCCAAGAGCCAGTCCAGGGAGAAGCACATACAGAGGTTATTTTGCAAACCTCCTTTTCTTTTTAGATAGGTTTTTCTAACGTTAGGAACTTAGGAATTTGGACTCTTTATTTTGGATTACGACATGCACCCTTAGGTTTTGTTTTAGAAGGCAGGGAATTTCAGGGGGCGCTGTTGCGCACGGCTAAGATGGCCGCCTAGGTGAAGAGCTCCGGCTCGAACGTAATCCTTTTTATTAATAAATCCTTCCAGGTTAGCGTTGGCCGACGCGCTACTGCAGAATATTGCTGGGGAATGCCTTTGGAAGACATCCTGCAAAGGCTGTGTGAGTGGATCTCGAGACGGCGGAGCAATCATCGATTGTATCGGCAGCGCCTGCAGAGCGGCGGCCTGGCCACTGGTGGGCTCCAGGCGATTCGCACTCGAGCCCCGGGCTTGAAACGGCTGAGCGGCCTTGTGGGGGAGGAGCAACCTGCCCGAACACGGACGCTGCCTGAGGACGGCGACGCACCACTCATCCTCCTGCTGGACCGATCGGCGGTGGGAGAGCAGACCCCCTCGCTCCGGACTTCGGGCCGCAGGATAGACCGGGCGAGGAAACGCTGCGACGACGACACCAGCCCCCTGATTCCGGTCCCGCCCGCGGCAAAGCCCAGCTAGGACGTAGCTGGTGAAGTAAGTGGGCAGACCGGGGAGGTGGACGGACAGGGGGCCAGCGCCCCCCCCCACAGGGAACATCCGTGCCACGGGAGCGGGGGCGAACGACACAGGCGCCAGGAATAAACATCCTATTCACGGGACCCCCCCGGGAGCATACACTCCCCGCCGTTGTGGTCTTGTGGGGGTACGTGCTACGGACGGCAGCAAAATCTGCCTGGACGCCAAACGCACAGATTACCCGTGCGAAGGGACAGCCCCGTGCCCCCATACACGCTGCGATACACCTTGAACAGTGAGGCCCGCCAGGCCGCTTAATTCCAACACTCATCCGCCCCTACACGGGGACTGCGGTGTGGACGGTGGGGGCACTACATTACATCCCGGTTGAGCTGCAGGCCAGAAGTTCACCTGGATCCCCTCGATGTAAAGACAAGGCAACGGCTGAACGCCAACCTCTTGCACTCCCGACATACTCAAGGCCGAGGCTTTGCTTTATACGGGGACCGCGGAGGCCCACCACAGCACCCCAGGGACGAGATTGTATATCCCGGTGCCCACCCCCCAACCTACATCGCAACAGAACCGCTGCTGGTGGTCATTGGTGGCCGGCAGCATACAGACGTGGGAGAGCACAATTCACCCTAGAAGTTGCAACGCCACCCAATGGGCCGCACTGAGAAAAAAACTACGGGGGTGAGAAAGACCGGCCCAATGGATTCCTACACAAACTCCCAACAACAGGAGACGCCAGGAGGGGCAACACAAGCGTCTGATGCTCAAAACTCGGACCCCTTGGCTACAATTGTACAGAACGGGTTCCTGGCGGTCAATGTGAAATTAGACGACATTGTGGCGACGATCGGCTCCTTAAAAGCGCGAATGGAGAAGGAAAGCGCACGCATCTCGGAGGCAGAAAACAGGATAGGTGTAAATGAAGACGTGCTCACACAACATGGTCGTGACATAGCCTTACTCGAGACAGAACTCCGCAAGACGCAGAATAAGTGCGAGGATCTCGAATCTAGATCCCGCAGAAACAACATCCGTATTGTTGGAGTGGCAGAGTCGTTTGGCAAGGGCTCCATGGAGAGAAGGGTGGAGGAGCTATTGAAATCTGTACTAGGGGAGGATTCCCTGTCCGGCCACTTCCTCGTTGAAAGGGCCCACCGCACCCTGGCACCAACCCCCAAGCCGGGCGCCCCACCCCGAACCATCATTGCGCGTCTACTCAACTACAGGGACAGAGATGCGATCCTTCGATCAGCAAGGGAAAAGGGGACACTACACTATGAAGACAACAGAATACATATATATCCGGACTTTTCTGCAAATGTACAGGCACAACGCAGGTCCTACGAGATGGTCAAAAAGCAACTACGACTCCGTAACACACCCTATGCCTTAATATTCCCTGCAAAAATGAGAATTCAACATGGCGGTAGAGCCCACTTCTTTGAAAACCCCGTAGAGGCACTGGCATACGTCGAGGCCTCCATCCCACTGCCCCCAAGAGACCGCGCAAGAGACCCGAATGCAAGACCCTGCCCTGGTGAGGGTAGAGGCGATCCGGTGGATGGATGAGACTCCCCCCTACCAGTTGCAGTTTGTTTCTCTTTTCACTACAATGTCAGCACAGCTAAACTGAACCGAAATCCGACGTAATCGGGCCGTAGAGCCTCCCGCATGGGCGGCCAGACGGCTGAGCATTGCTTTGCGACGATGCACCCTCAGGATCGTTCCAATCAGTTACTTGGGCTCATCGTCAAGTTGGGGCAGATGATGTGGGTGGTGGGAGGGATAGGGCCAAAGGGTAAGTTCTTTTGTTGTGATCACCGCCCAGACGAGTTTCAGTTTGGGAGGGAAATGTGCACAGTTGAAGGTTGTGGTTTGGTTGGAAAACGGTCTCACAAGTGCTGGCATCGCTCCAGTCCTGAATACATGTGCATTAACGGTTGTCGAAACTTAACACAAACCACACGCACAGATAATGGGTGATGGGTTAAAGGTTAAACTAATGACATGGAATGTCCGAGGCCTAAACAATCCAATGAAAACCAGAAAAGTAGGCAATTATGTCAGTAGGCACGGGCCCCAAATTTTAATGCTACAGGAAACGCATGCGCAGAGCACGGTTAATGATCAAATACTGGCGAAATGGGGTAAGCAGCGGTTCTCCACGAACTACTCCTCACAATCCAGGGGGGTAAGCATTCTGATTCACAAATCACTGGGGTTCATTGAAAAAGGCCACCTGTTGGACTCGATGGGTAGATATGTACTGGTCTGGGGGGAAATTGCTGGCGAACAGATAACCCTGGTAAATACCTATGGCCCTAATCTTGAGGACCCAGACTTTTACTTGCATATATTTGAAATCCTTGCTAAGCATGAGGCAACAAACATAATATGGGGAGGTGACTTCAACGCTGTGCTGGACCAGGCCCTGGACAGGTCAGCCAAGACACCTAGACCACCATCTAGGACGTCGCTAGCTCTGAAACAGATAATGCAGCAGCTGTCCCTGCTGGACGCCTGGAGGGTGCTGTATCCAACAAGCAAGCGTTACACGTTCTATTCCTCTGTGCATGACAGTGAGTCACGCATCGACTATTGGTTTATCCCCTCAGGCACTTCACACGCCTTACAGAGTTGCGAAATCCTTCCCCGTACACTGTCTGATCATTCCCCAGTGACCATGGAAATTATTATCAGGGGTGCCCCTAAGCCGGCCAGGAGGTGGAGAATGCCTACCGGTATATTAAAAGATCCAAACGTAGTAGAAAGCCTGCACACAGACATTGCCGACTTCTTCACAGACAACATTGGGTCTGTGGACCATATCTCCTCAGTCTGGGAAACATTCAAGGTGTGGGCAAGAGGGGTCCTAATATCTAAAACAACGGGCCTACTGAAAGAGGTACGCCGAGACCTGGAAAGGGTGGAAAGGGAACTAACCGTATTGGAGGAGACATATAGCCGAACACATGGTGGAGATACCCTCTCTGAAATACATAAATCTCTTAGGGAATTCGATAAATTGGCAATGAGGGAGGTTCACTATATAGCAGCCCCTTCCAGAGCCCGGAGATACGGGGAGGGGAACAAGGCTGGGAAAATGCTGGCCAATCTGGTCAAGCAGGAAAACAAAGTGGCCCCGATTGCGTCTATACTCACGGCGCAAGACGTGATGGTAACAAGTGAACAGGGAATAAATGATGAATTTGTACAGTTCTATAAAGCACTGTACGCGAACCAAGATAGGAAATCCCCTGATGAGATCAAAGCCTATTTGGCCGCCTTGGATCTCCCTAAACTCACAGAAGAAAACAGGCTCATACTGGAGCAACCAGTCACGGCAGAGGAGCTCACTGAAGCGATCAAGGGGCTCACGTCTGGTAAGGCACCGGGCTCGGATGGCCTGGGAGTGGAATTTTACAAAGAATTCCGGGAAGAACTGGTCCCAGTTCTGCTGGAGGTGTGGGGGGAGGCTCTGGGTAAACAATCCTTACCACAAACAATGCGTGAGGCCATAATAACGGTGTTGCCCAAGCCCCGCCGCCCGCCTCAAGACATGTCATCCTACAGGCCCCTGTCCCTAATAAACGTGGATGCCAAAATCTTTGCGAAAGTGCTGGCAAACCGTATGCTACCCATCACGCCAACACTAGTACATGCCGATCAAAGCGGGTTCATTCCCAAACGGTCCACCGCCCTCAATTTGCGTAGGCTATTTGGCATAATGTCACAGATCAACCCGAACAAACAAGCGGTGGCGATATCCCTGGACGCTGAGAAAGCGTTTGACTCGGTTTCCTGGGAATATCTGTTCTCGGTGTTGGAGGCATTTGGATTGGCCCATTTTTCATTCGATGTGTTAAACTGCTTTACACAGCTCCATGTGCGAAAGTACACACAAACAGAACTATGTCCCAATTGTTTGAACTAGGCATGGGTACCAGACAAGGGTGCCCCTTCTCCCCTATACTTTTTGCCTTAACAATCGAGCCCATGGCGTCGGCGATACGATTGAGACACGATAATAGAGGCATAACACTGAAGGGAGCCACCCAAATAATATCATTATATGCGGACGATACGCTACTCTATGTTCGCGAACCTGACAAAAACATTGTTCCCATCATGACAGATATTAACGAATTTACAGAATATTCTGGATACAAGGTCAACAACTCCAAGTCAGAGGTGTTCCCGCTCACCCCCTCCACAAGATGCCCGGCTCATATTTGTGGCCTTAAATGGTCTGCACACCACATCAGATACCTCGGGGTACTGGTCTCCTGCAACAAACAAACACTATACATCGACAATCACGATCAGGCGCTACACACACTTAATGTTAAATTACAGATATGGAGGCGTCTCCCAATTTCACTACACGGTAGAATAGCCATTCTTAAAATGATCGTACTGCCGAAATTGTTATACCTATTTGTAAACATCCCCATATGGCCAGGGAGAGAGTTCTTCTCTAGACTTCGTTCTATGGTGGTGTCCTTTCTGTGGGACGGGAAGACAGCCAGAATCAGCTGGGAAAAGATGACAGAACCCTACGAGAAGGGGGGAATGGCCGCACCAGACTTTGAGCTCTATTATACTGTGTCACAAGCACAATTTGCAAAGTACTGGTACGATGATTGTGACAACTCCCCTCACGCGCAAATAGAGGAATACACTACCGAGCCCACTAACATTGGATCAGTGATCTTCAACACAAGACATAAAGACTCTTGCGAGTTCGACCCTGTGAGTTGCACAGTAAAAGCCTGGGGAGCGATATATAAAAGGCTGAAAATAGAGACTCCATATAACCCTGAGGTGCCCCTGTGGAAATACCCTGGCCTCCCCCCCACGTTCGATACCGATATACAGGAAACCTGGGACCCCGGCAGGGAGATGAAAATAGGCGATATGTACCTAGAGGGGAAATTCGTGACCCTGGAGGTGTTCACCAGGGGCGTGGGAGGTGGGCAGCTCAAGACATTGCAGTACTATCGAATGAGATCAGCGTATCACAGTCGCTGGCCGTCATTCCCAGACGAACCCCCTTCCCACCCGTGTGTGCAGTTGGTTACAGTGCGGGGTGGGCTGGGAATCTCCAGACTTTACAAGGCAATGCAGACTCACTCTGCAGTGGTAAACCAGGTGAGGGAGAAATGGGAAGTGGACATGAAAATGCTAATATCAGAAGAAAAGTGGGCGAGATACTGTGCACTAACAAAGCGAGTCTCCCTCAATGCCGGGCTTCGACAAATACAATTTAAAATCCTCAACAGACTGCATTACACACCCGCCAGGATAGCTACATTCACACCAGATGACCCAGGCAAATGTCCCAAATGTGGGTCCCCGGCTGCGGGGTCTTATCATATGTACTGGGAGTGTCCAGTTGTGATGCGTTTCTGGGAGAAAGTAGCGGAAATGCTAAATGAAGTCACACAGATTCCCCCGCACCTGACCCCACAAAAATACTTATTTGGTGATATAGGTAAATGCTCCGAGAAGCGTAGAAGATTGTTCAATGTGTCGTGTGTTATAGCTAAAAGATGCATATTGAAGTTGTGGAAGAGCCCGGCTGCCCCCACCATGGACGTGTTCTTACGTGAACTAACCTACATCAATGAATGCGAGGAACAATTCGTGCTGTCCCAACCGAGCATGAGCAGGCCAAAAGACATTTGGGGCCCATTCAGGACATACCTCTGTGACATGCTTTCTGATATCGAAACAACTGTTTAAATTACTACTGTTATTTATGTATTTAACAACAATATTGTTATGCATACTACTATATATTGTGTTTGCTGGGCGCTGCTGCAATTGTCGAGACCTCAATAAAAACATGTTATAAAAAAAAAAAGAAGGCAGGGAATTTCCCTCGTGGTGATAGGGCCAGTTAGGTATTTTCCTTTTATTCTGAATGAACACACATACCATTACCTTTTGTCTCGAGTCCTCCTGGTTCGCCACAGATCCCACAAAGTCTCCACCTCTAGTATAGCATCATCTTCATAGGCATTACAGATTCATGTCTCTAAAGATCAAAGGTTTCAGCATATGTAGTAAGAACCAACGTACAGATAACGGTACAAAGTGTTTTTGGCTCGGACTTGGAAATTAACTAAACATAAAACCACCACTCCCACAATAATGACCACTGCAGGCAATGAAAGAATATTCTCAAAACCTACCGGCGCTTTTGGATACTGCAGACGCGAGCACGAACCCTGCAGGGGACCACTCCGGTGGCGATAGTGCGGAGTACAAATATCCTTTAACATTAACATGAATACAATACAGGTCTACCTAAACTACTAATCGGAGTTTGGATGACACAATCAGAGAGCTGCTAACCGAAACTAGGACCCCACCAGAGCACGCACAATGCTACAGATGTATGGAAAGAAACCAGAACACACCCAAAATCCCAGCGTCGCTCATGGCCACATTTGCCGATGCCCCAGATGAGGGAAATTACCCAGTTACCCAAGGTAACTAAAGGCCAAGCCATTAGAGGACTACAAATACCAGTTAGGGGAAGTGGAGGTGAGAAGCTAATCTGAGACACAAATGGAACCACGCACAACTCAGCCAAACCAAATGGCACAAACAAGGACACACCCCGAAACCCCTAAAAAAAAAGGGGGAGTGGAGGAGAGTGAGGCTGTGGACAGCGGGGTGAAGACAGATGTGGTTCCAGACCAAGACCCTGGACACACTGGGACCAAACTACTAGGACAGAGGTAGTTCCATGTACTCTAGAGAAGTCTGAACCTGAGCAGAAGCCCAGCCAAGCACAGATTTGAGCGTGAAGGACTCCAGGGTGGTCCTGTGCCAACTAGAAAAAAAGCCTGAACCCGAATCTCACACTCAAATAAATGACATGTTAGATTTGCTTTGTGGTTTTCAAAAAGATTCTTGCGGTCCTTAGTACATTCCAATTTTTGTTGTTTTCTAGATTTTGCTCCCGTAAAGCAAGTTCACAGGCACTGAATGAAGGTCTGTGTTATGCAGCGATCCTGCTGTTTAAAATGTGACACTAAGACTGAACTTTTAACATCACAACCATGACAATGGAGTATTCTGGCCCAAACCAGTCCGTATCTGATTAGGAAAATCTGCAAATTTTCACATCAAGCCGCGAAAAGAGGAAGCAATGGTGAAGCCAACCGTTTAGTGTTGTTGCATTCTAATGAAAAATTCCCATTGCAGAAGGATCCCAGAAAGCAGAAATGTCATTCTTTGATTTCTATGGCTAAACACAGCTGCTGGACTAGTTCTGTTTATACGGCAGAGAGGTTTTCAGATGCTCGCCTTCCTAGTCTTTCCAAACAGAAAAAAAGATTTGTGAAACACTACAATATCCAACTCATAGACCCAAATATCGTTATAAAATAAATAAAAGCAGATGGACTGGAAAAGACAACATTCTACAACAAAAAATGTGTGATCATAGGTAGTCCTGAAGTAGAAACTATGGTGCCAAAAACGAAGACACTACAAATACAGTTTTGTTCTCAGGTGGATACTATAGAATAAACATCAAATAGACCATAGAAAATAGCGCTTCTACCCGCTAGAAAAGGGGTCCCGATTAAATTCTAGCTAAAAATGGAGAATATCATACTTGCCTGGTTCTTCCAAATTTGGGGCAGCAGTGGACAATGTTTTACATCTATCTCCATGAAAATAATTAAGATCACTAAGAGATCCAGTAAAACAATGTTTTTCAAGATCTCATGTATAGTGATGGCGCAGGAAATCGGACACAGCCACTGTTTAAAGATAGTAACAAAAGTTCCTGGATTTCCGAAACCAAACTGATTTTTCATTCAACAAGTCTTTTTTCATGGCCAATTCTTCGTTCACAAACTGTTATCATGCCTCAATTGTAAACTGCACCTCTTGTGCTTCAGTTCAAATTGCACAGTGGGCAGAACGCCTCTTCGCCCATGTCCAATGAAACTGGCCAGGTCCAACAACAGTGGCATGACAGCTCATTGTGCTTAGCAACCACCTTAGTCAGGTTAAAATCCCTGCAGGGTCAACCAAGGCTTTCATCCTTGCGAAGCCAATGAAATAAGACCAAATAAATTGGACGACAACTCAACTACAACACTTCCGTGAAGCTCATTTAGCAAACCTAGAGAGTTATGGCTATATGATTTTGAATGAATCACCTCTGGCACTACTCAGGCCAACTCACTCGACCCTAATTTTTCAGCCAGGAGAGAAAAAAAATAAAAACAAAAAAAAATTAAAAAAAAACAGACGTAAATCAGGCCTAGCACCACTCCAAAAAATACAAGTGCTAGGTGGTAGTCCAGCCTTAACGGCTAGGTCAAATCTCTTCACAACGAAACATACCTAGGATTTCTTGTGCAGAAGGAATGAGACCAAGAAGTTCAGACTAGACTGCACCTTTTGTGGCGGGACCAGGCCAGATATGATTATGGTCTTTTCCCCTTCTGTAATGGCACAACAGATTGAGAAACAATAGTCTAGAGAATTGCCAAGAGCAATTAGAGGTTGCAATTCATTCAAACCCTATTATACTGGCGAGTTCATGCTCTTTCTCAAATGCACAATGCACCAGAACCATAAACCATTTCTCCTTAACACACTAACATTACACTAATATCATGCACTTCCACCTCAGTTCAAATGGACAAACTGAACTGTGGACCACGAAATGGGCTTTTTGCAAGTAAAAACAAACCTGGACATTCACACTCATTCAACAGAGGGGCAAAACCAAACAAACCTTCATAACTGGAATAGCAATCATAGGGTAAGGAGTGCCTCATTCCTGGGGGAAGCATTTTACATCCGATATTGGACAGCTCATGAAGGTTCATTGAATTAGGAACAATAATAAAATCAGGTTCTATAGCCCATCTCCTCTCCCATAGGGGTGCCACTCAGATTCTGAACAGGCAAGCTCTATATGTACAGCATCACATGGGACCAATTTACAGGCCATGAATTAGTACAGCCCATTGCGGATGACTCACCCTTGGATCCGCTGAGATTACGTTTTGACCAAGACATAACAAAACCCAGTATAAAGCGGTTTTATGCACTCACAAGAGACCAGAGCCATAAGGCCATGCTGTGCTTTAAATTAAGAGGTTTGTCAGGGTTGGCACTGGGTTCTAGGTTTGGGATCTTGCCTCAGAAATCATTTAAATTATCTGTTTGTGGTGAGACGAACAGGTACTTGCTGAAATAATGCTCTACTACTGTTTAAACATGTTATTTACATGATGGTAACTGGCACTTGCGTAGTGTGCATTTGCTATTGGCATGGCCAGTAGGGATTTGATAAATCTGGTGGCAATGACACAGAGCTATCATGCTTCTGGTAGATCATGTGCTAGAAACAAACAGGTTGGAGTGTGTCCTTTGGCGATGTGCAGAATGTAGCATGGCCAGGTTTTTCATAGTTTGGCCCCGCTGTGGATATTTAAGCATGCAGCAGAAGTGGATGTGCGTTGCAGAAAAAGCTCATTCTTGCAACGTAGTCTCAATGTGTAGGCGTCAGGATGCTGGAGTGGGTGGTGCATGCCCCTATGATGGAGATTATCGGGATGACTGATGGTCCACAATATCCCATGGACTGTGACACTGACCAGTGCGCACATATGTAACCAAGGCAAATGTTTGTTTCATTGCCCTTTCCACCCCACAATCAACTACAACTGCTCAGATGTTCAATTAAAAGTAGTCACTGTAATTTATTTTTAAAGTGCCTCGCCCCTGCTGCCCCTAGATATCCTTTGGGCCTCACTGACGGGGTTCAGCCCCACAGTTTGAAGGCCACTACTGCAGGGTAAAGCACCCAAACGTTTTAAGGCTAGGCATGTCCAAAACCAGTCACATTGTGTAGAATTTGCTGCCTTTAACCATCCAAAAGTACCTCTTTGTCCAACTGAATACAACATCGCACTGCCCTCCTGAACTTGGCCAGATCACTCCTCCCAGGCACAATGAAGGCTGAAGGTGCATTATTGTGATTGACTCGGGATGATGCGCATTCCCACATAATAAGGACTGCTCATACCCCCCCCCGTCCCCCCCCACCCCCAAAAAGCAGGGGGATCGAGGGGAAACAAGTATGACATTTTAGGAGGAATCATCGCACCCCCTCCCCCCATGTCAGGGTTAATGGGCACAGACTTTGAAACAAACCATTTTTCAACAGTATTAAGAAGAACGTTATCAAAACTGACTATAAGCCACATGACCGTTACACTGATATCTTCACAGATACAAAACCGAAAGAAATGGCAATATGGGAGCGTCCTCTGACTTGTTTCAACGGCTTATCCCCTCCGCCCACCCCCGACCACCACCACCACCACCACCCCATTGCTCATTTGAGAGTTTTGCCATACTAATATCAATGATGCCTTTGTGAAGCTTATCATTTGAATCAAAGAAATGTTTGGAAGCAAAGATTAATACTTTAAACAGACTTCGCGAGGAATACGAAGAAGGATGCAAAGAACTGTAGCATGGTCCGTTTAAAAAAGTATTCTGAGCAGATAAATACACTGGGCTACTTAGAGAGCAAACTAACAAGTCTGGTCTTGAATGCCAGCAACCGAAAAGCAGGTTCGAACACTCTGCAAAGCTAAAACTCTTTGCTGCGGTGAAAAACAGAAAAAGAAAACAAATTGTGCAACGAAGCCTTCAAACTGCAACAATATGCTGCAACAATGTATTAAGCAGCATTTTGTCAGGATAAGCATTCACAATTAGGAGCACATTCTACTTGTCACTTTCAAATTGCAATTTTTCCAAAGTGTTAACTGCATGGCGAGATCTGCTTTGTTTTTTAACGGAAAGGGAAAATCAAGCCAACTTTTATTCTGTGAACTCAAAAAGTATCACCAAAAAAAAGTTGATATTTAGGTACATCGAATTATGATGAAAAACTAAGAATCATTTTACTCCGAAAGCCATGGAAGCAATCAACCTGAAGCCCTCTGACAAGAATCTAGCAATCTTGTAAGTGTGGGAGGCCATTTATAATGCACACTGCAAACTATCACTACTTGCTGCCAGTCTTCACTGCAGTGCAGAAAGATGAGGCACCTATAGCTAATTTTTCAAAGGTGGTTTTTCCAGAAGAGTGGTAAAGCGGTTGGCTTCTTGGTGCAAGCCTTAAATCTGGAGGAAGAGTGTTCAAATGCCTAGGGCCCGAAAGATCAAAATGGTATCCACAGTGTGTGGGACAGCAGCCCCTTAGGTACGATCAGAAGCTGTGTTCCCCTACTGCTTAAACCAAGCAAGGACCAGGTGGAAAGCTCAGCATACAAGCCAATTGCAGTTCTTAACTATGATGTGATAATGTATTCCAAAGTATTAGTGAATCATCTGGCCCGCTTCTGCAAAATAGATACAATCGGGCTTTGTCCTCAACAGACGGATGACAATTGTGAGGAGCCATGAGACTCGGACACAGGGGAGTCATGGTTTTGGACAAATATGTTTATTAAAATAAAAGAGGCTGGGGAAATGCCTCTCCGTCCCTGATCTAAGAGAGGTTACCCCCCCCCCTACCTAAAACCGAAACCAAGCATATGTCAGCATCAGAATGTCCAAAGGAAAACAGTCCAGTCTCCAAATTACTATTCTGGTCCTCACATTCTAAGAAACTAAGTGTAAAGGGTAATATCTCTGGCCTGGAGTGTTCAGAAATGTTCATTAAGGAAAATGCCCAACTCCAACACAAACAAAAAAAAAAAAAAATGTTCCTTTTTCCAGAGAGTGGTTCCTTTCCCCTTGTCAGTTCCTTGGTTTCTCTTGATAAATGATACAACTGATATACAAAACAACTTTGCTCTACGTCTGTCCCGTTAAGATACCAAGTGTACTCTCCTGCCAGGTTTTCACTCCTTTTCTTATGATCAGCAAAGCCTTTCTACTAATCCTGATGAGCCTTTCTCAGGACCTCTTTAAATCATGCACTTCCTATCCAATAGCCAAATTATCCTTGCCTAGTGTACTTCCCTACCAGGGCTTTTGCTTATACACACACTTGATAGTCTCTTGCTTTTTCTGATATTATATTGGCCTGGTATATTATCTTGCCAGGACTTCTTTTTTACAGGTTTATTGCATACACTCACAAACTTAAGTCTTTTGTTTCTTGTCCATTCTTTCTTCCCAAAAAATACTCTTTTGCTCCTTCTCCCTCAGATACTACTTTGTTAATACTCATTAGATTTTGGCATGCCTGCCAATACACCCCGGTGTCCCAGTCTGTCTCGGGTGGACACACTGGCACTGGCTGGTGTTTTCTACTTCTCCTGCAGTAAGCCGGTAATGGCCATTCAGCGTTTGCCTCTCGGTTGCAGCATCGGTTTCTCTGCCTCTCACAGTCCCTGCTGGGCTCTTATGCTTTGTGTCTTCAGGCTCCATTAAGGTGAAGGCTGCCTCGAAACACCAGTAAAGGCCCAGGAACCCTCAGTGGGCTTCTGGGGTTTCTTCTCGCAGTCCACTTCCCATTATCTTTTGGTTCCCGAGCCGGTCAGCTAAACAGCTCTCTCTCTCTCCAGCCTCACGGTTTCTCGGATCGCAGAGATGCAGCTTTCTCTCTCCAGCAGCACGCCTCAGTCAGCTGCTCCACTTGTTTAAACCTTCCGGTTACAGGTATGCACTCACAACAACTAGAGTGCGGCCGGTGTTCCTGGCCTTGGTCGATCTGCCTCGTTGCAGTTTTCTGGTAGTTATGGGAATAGAAGTCCATTCTTTGTTTCCCAAGTAAAGTCTGAGTAATTGTTCTTTACAGGCAAGTCAGCTGTGAATGACTTGTTAGCAGAGGTTGAGAAGGTGTTCTCTAAAAGTCAGATCTTAATGACTCGCATACAGCTTTCATTAGAAGATCTTCAGCATCCTTCCTAGGAGGATGAGGGGAGGTCTAACAGTATGCCACTAAGGCATTAAGCAGGGATGGGGTATTCTTAAAAGAAGGGGGATACCATGTCTCATCTGATAGTGCCATGATATTCTCCTGGAGTGTCCTCCCATGTGATCGTCCCTCATACAGACGCCCCCAGGGTCAGGATCAGGATCAGGTAGCAGCTGCCATCCACTGGCCACGTGATGAGAGGTCACCGCCAGGAAAGGAGTGATGACAGCATTCAATATTGTTCACTTTTGTATAGAAAAGAAAAAACTCGCTTGGCCCCACTGGTTGTGGATGCAATTAATGTTTGACAGCAGTGACTGGAAATAACCAACGCTGTTCTACATGCCTTTGGATTCGGCCCCAATTTCACCAGATACATACTCGCAAATTTTGTTCAATCCCATAAACGTTATGTTGATTTATACCGCGCACTGCTACCACCCAAGGGGACATGCAACAAAAGGTTTTTGGATCCTGTCCCGATGTACTGTGGAAGGCGCCAAGGCTGTCCTTTATCTCCATTGCTATTTGCTCTGGTCTAAGAGCCGCTGCTGTATGATTAGCCAGAACTTAAACTTTGAGGGAGTCTGAATAGGTTCGTCCCCCATAAACAGGCATTCTCTTCCGAAAATGTGATCCTTACAATGTCTAACCCCACACCCACTTTGCCGCAGATAGTGGAACAAGGAAAAAGTCACTTACCTGTAACTGTTCTCCAGCATAGGTCTGGCATGGATTCCCACACTCATGAATATTCCCTGTCGTCAGGCTGGGAATCCTCTGTAAAAGAAAATCAGTTTAATTTCTGAACTGTCTCTCCTAGCAACCAATCACTGAGCTCTGGGTCATACTTCCCCCAGCCAATGGCTGCCCTCTACCTAAGCTCCTCCTTTGGCAGTCATTTCAAATTTGATAGCACATAAAGAGGCAGTAGGATCAAGAGAAGAGCCACAGAGGGGCAAGCGGGAGGGTTTGCATGTAAATCCATGCAAGACATGCTGGAAAACAATAGTTACAGGTAAGTAACTTGTTCCTTCTCCAGCATGGGGTCTGGCATGGATTCACATGCTCAAGAATAAAGAATAGATAGCAGTACACATATTCACAACCACAGGAGGTGGCAAAGCTCAACATAAGCATCTCTTACCTCCTCACCAGGCTCACCTTCAAGCAAACAGGTTGTGCAGCATTTGTTGGCCAACTCTATACTCCTCCCTGGAATCCCTGTCAACACAGTAGAATCTCGTGAAGGTGTGCGTCGACCTCCACATAGCAGCCCTGCAGATGTCCAGCAGGGGCACACCAGACAGGAACGACGTAGCAGCGATCGCCCTGGTGGAATGGGCTCTAGGACGGCCAGGCAGGGGTCGGTTTGCCAACCGGTGACAGTGGGTGATACAGCCAGAGAGCCACCCGGAGAAGGAAGCCTTGGAAAAGGGCCTTCCCATGGTTTACAGGACCAAAGTTCACAAAGAGCCGAGAAGTTTTCCGGAAACTCTTTGTGCTGGCCACAAAACATCAGCGCTCTAGCCACATCCAGCAATTACAAAGTCCTTTCAGCTGGCAACGAAAGCGTCGGAAAATACACATGCAACACCAGGGGCTCATTTAGATGAAAGTCCGACGGCACCTTGGGCATGGATGGGTGCATCCGCAGCAACACCCTCGTCTCATGGAAAGTCAAATAAGGTGGTTTACAGGAGAGGGCCTGGATCTCATGCACTCGTCGTGCAAAGGTGATAGCCACAAGAAAAGCATTTTTCCATGACAGAAAATTTAGTGGAACAGAATGCATAGGCTCGAATGGGGGTCCCATGAGCCTAGTAAGTACCACATTGAGCTCCCACGCCAGAGCCTTCACCGGCGGGAACAGACGGAATAGTCCCTTGACGGATTCCTTGACCAGCCAGTGCGACCACAAGGAGGGTCGTCCTAGGGATCTGGTGCAGCGGGAGATAGCCGCCAGATGAACCTTGGAGGCGTGAGCCAGCCTGATTTGGCCAACATCATCAAATAAGGAAGAACCTGAGGGGCAGTGACCCTCAGAGGGTCGATCTTCTGGGAACAGCACCAAATAGCAAATCTCTTCCACTTGAGACTGGAGCATTTCAAAGTAGACTATGCTCTAGCCTTGGCGAGAACTTCCTTGCTGTCCGCCGGGAGATCGTAGCCACCAAATTCTAGTGCTGCAGGAGCCATGCCTTCATGTTCAGAGAGCCTGGATTGTGGTGAAGAATGACACCTCTTTCCCTGGTGAGAAAATCCGCGACCACTGGCAGCTTGAATGGTGGGGACACGGACATGCTGTGAAGGTCCGGGTACGAGATCTGCCTCGGACACGCCGGAGCAACGAGGATCATCCGGCACCGGTACCGTCTGACATGACGGATGACTCGAAGTAACAATGGCAACAGAGGGAAAGCATACAGAAAGAGGCCTTCCCAAGGGAATGAGAATGCGTCCCCATGCTCCCCTGCTGGCAAACCTCCAGCACTTTGTGTTCATC
Source organism: Ambystoma mexicanum (assembly GCF_040938575.1). Taxonomy (NCBI): domain Eukaryota; kingdom Metazoa; phylum Chordata; class Amphibia; order Caudata; family Ambystomatidae; genus Ambystoma; species Ambystoma mexicanum. Next base: position 876,724,850 of record NC_090924.1, on the reverse strand, counting down.
GCAAACAAGTCGATCTGGGGATTGCCCCATTTGAGGAACAGGTTCTCCACTAGCTCCTGCCAAAGTGCCCACTCGTGGCAAGAGCGAAGCTCCCTGCTCAGAGAGTCAGAGACAGTATTCTTTACTCCTGCCAGATGAAACGGGATGAGGAACATCCCCTGGGCGACGGCCCAGTGCCATAAGTCCAGCACCTCTTTGGAGAGAGCTGGGGATCTGGTGTCCCCCGTTTCCCAATCTAAAACCTTGTGGTGGTACTGTCTGTGAAGACCCGCATCACCTTGCCCTTGATGGACGGCAGGAACGATTTAAGGGCCCAAAACACTACCCGTAGCTCCAGAACATTGATGTGCAAGGTCTTTACCTCCGGCAGCCACAGGCTTCTGGCGTGAAGACTTCCGGTGTGGGCTCCCCATCCTTCCAGGGAAGCGTCCGTCGTGACAGTCTCCTGGTGTGGTGGGGCCTGGAAATCCACGCCTCCGGTCAGATGTGAGCGCACGCCCCACCGCCTTATCGCCCGACGGAACGTGTTGAGCGCGATCCTGTCCTGGAAGCGTCAAACTCCTGCAGTGGGCGCATTCGTAACCTGCAGAGTCTGATGAGATAAATGCATGGCGAAATCATGCCGAGCAGAGACTTGATGGCCCTCACTGTGGCGATCTTCAGTGCGAGCATCCATTGCACCTTGCCCAGGATGGCCATTACGCTTTCCTCTGACGGTGACACCAGACATGACACCGTTTTGAGCCGGGATTCCAGGAACAGCGCGTCCTGAGATGGATTCAAGCAGGACTTTGCATAATTCACTGAGAACCCCAGATCCGTCAGTAGGCGGACCGTCCTCGCCGTGTGGTCGACGGCGATGTCCCTTCATCTGGCATGGATGAGCCAGTCGTCGAAGTACGGGTAGACGTGAATCCCATGGGTCGCCACCGGCTCCAAGCACTTGGTGAAGACTATGGGTGCCAACTTCAGCCGGAATGGAAGGGCCTTGAATTAGTAATGCTTCCCCTGAACAACGAAGCGCAGAAACTTGGTGTCCTTTGTGAATGGGGATGTGGAAATACGCATCCTCCAGATCAAACGACAGAAAGTCTCCCTCTTGTAGCTGTCGGAGCACGTGTTGAAGAGTGACCCTTCGGAACTTCTGGGACTTTGTGTATTTGTTTAGTCGTTGCCGGTCGAGAATGGGCCTCCAGTCCCCGGTCTTCTTTCGCACGAGGGAGTACCTTGAATACACTCCGGAGCCCCAGAGTCACTTTGGAACTAGCCCCATCGCCCTTTTCTTTAGCATGGCCCGAACCTCCAGCCACAGCTGAGGGACGTGGTTCTCCTGTCGGACACCAGTGGTATTAGGGGACACTTCCGTTGGAACTCTATAGTGTGTCCGTGGGCGAGAGCATCCAGCACCCAACAGTCGGTGGAGATGGTCTTCCACACGCTGATGAAGTTCACCAGCCGGCCTCCTACTGGGGTGCACAGGTGGGGGCACGACATCCCAGCCGGTTAATTCTTGCTTGGAGGTCGATGTGCTGCCTTGGGGTCCCTGGCGACAACGGCGTCCTCTTCCGAAGACCTTGGAGCAGCCCCCGTTTGTCTCCTGTGCCGAGGAGCAGGAGGGTTGGTGGTAAGAAGAGGAGCCCCCACCATAACCCTTCGAAGATCACGGATGGCCGTCACTGCTGTAGCGTGCCCTGGGCACGTGCCGTCTCCACCTTGATGGCCTGTAGAGACTCAACCACAGCCTTCCCGAAAAGATGGTCTCTATCTAAGGGCATGTCCAAACACCTTGTCTGAACCTCCGGTCGCAAATTGGTGGCCTTGAGCAAGCCAATGCAGCGAAGGCAAACACCATTGCTCATCTGGCAGAGCCCTGCATCCGTGATGTCTGCGGCCACCATGATGGCGTGGTCAACACCACCTTGCCCTCTTGAAGAATCAGCGCCTCTGACCTCTTTTCGTCGGGGAGGAAGTCCAGAAGAGGTGCGAGCTTGCACCACAGCTCCCGGTCATATCGCGCTACGATAACGAGGGCGTTGACGGCCTTGGTCGTCGCTGCAGAGGAGATGACCCGTCTTCCCATCGCATCCAATTTCTTCTCCTCGCTGTCCGGAGGGGTGGATGCTGCTGAAGACGTAGAGCCCGACGACTTCTTCTTGGCCACTGCAGAAATCCCTGAATCTGGTGACAGTTGGGCCCGCAAGCACTTCGGCGCAAAATCCGGCACCCTGTACTTCTCTAAGCGGTCCCTCTTCGCCAGGGACGTAGACTGGTTACGATATGTTATTTATAACACGCTTAATACCCAGAGGTTTCTAAGCACGGACCCGGGAATCAAACCTGTGTTGCTCCATGCCGTCTTGCTTCCAAGGCGAGCACGTTGCCGCTGAGCTATCCTCCCGAGGTTCTTCTTAAGCGCCAGTCCTTCATCCCAAATGACATCCAAGAGCAGGACTGAAAGGATGGTCTTCCTCTTCGCCTCGCGGCGCTGGTATAAGAAGCCCTCCTACTTCTCTTCTGGAACGAAGAGCTCCAATGCTCTGGAGAACAAACCTATCTCATCCGGCAGAGAGGATCTGGGCGGGGGCGACGGGAGATTCCCCACCCCCATCCCGCAGTCGTCTGTGCCCGTCGTCGCTGTGTCTGACCCCACCTCACCCATTGTGGGTAACAGAAAGAGCGACGGGTAGCAAAGGGGGCAGCGGATGCCTCTTCTTGGATGGAGGTTCCCCCAGCGTCAGCGGAGCGGTCGGCACCGGCACTGCTGGGAGAGCGGGCGGCGACGTTGCCGGCATCCCCTTCTGTATCTCAGATACAAGTGTATGAAGGGTAGAGAGAATGTCCATTGAAAGATCTCTAGGTGGCAGCTGGGACGTAGGAGTAGGGCCAAGGCTCCCTCATCGTCCGGAGGCCCTCCGTCACCCTCCTCGACAGTATCTCTGTCATAGTCGGTGCCCTCGTCATAGGGCACGCTCAGACGTTTCTCTTGTTACCACCCTCCTTCTGGATGGTCTGGAGGTAGATGAGTTCCTCCTCAGCAGAGGAGATATCCCCCCCCCCTTTTTTCACGTCCTTAGGGGACGTCTCAGGGAAATGACTGGCATACTCTTCTCCGGGATCTTCTCAATGGGCTGGAATGAAGACTCCCTCCTGGCAGGGAGGGACACTCTTGCCTTCGGAAAAGCACCCTGTGGGTCCACCCCTGCAGCCTTCGAAAGGGACCCCACTACCACCTCGATGGAAGGGGCTGCCTTCGTCTGGTGCACCTAGTCTCTCACGGTCAGGCCTGGCTTGCCCTGCTTGGCCTTCGCGGTCGCCCCTGACACCTTGTCCTGCTTGGTCTTCTCCTTAGCAGCGGCTCGGAGGCCCGGTCCCCTTTGGCCTTCTCCATCGAGGGTAGGCCAGATGCCGTACCCAGTTTGGTCTTCTCCTTGGTCATCTTCGGGGCCACCTTCAGCCTGCACGGGGGATCCAACTTCCGCTTGGATGAAGATCCGGAGTGTTGGATGGAGACCGATGTAGCTGGGGAGGTCAAACGCGCACTGGCCACCGAGGAGCACGCCGCAACGGCTCTCCTGCCATTAGCGGACTCTCTGTGCTTGGCCTTTTGTTGGACCCCCGCGGGAGGGGCGCCCACAAGGACTTCGAAACCCGCTCCTGTGGGGGTCCAACAAAAAGTCAAGCACAGAAAGTCCGCTAACAGCAGGAGAGCCATTGCGACAGGCTTCTCTGCGGCTCACCTTTCCCGGAATCGGGAGAGGCATGCCCCTGGGAACCACCCGGTGCAGAGACCTTGGACTGCAGCCACTCTCCCAGCCGTTTACGCCGATCCTTCAACGTGCGAGTTGAGAATTTAAGGCAAAACGCACAATCCTTCTCTTTGTGCGTTGGGTACAGGAAGTACAGGCACTGGGAATGTTTGTCATCCATAAAAACATTCGTCAAACCGCAGTCGGTGCAAAGCTTGAAAAGAGAAGGGGAATCCTTCTCGTCCGACATGATCCACGCGGTGAAAGCCTAAAGAATCTTCTGCAAGCCTCCACGAAGCAACTCGACGAAATCCGCCCTTGAGGAGTGCTGAAGAATCCGAAAACCGGGTCTCTGTTAAATCAGATGGTTGATCGATGGAGGACATGGGCTCGATTGACCGAAAAATAGAGTAAACTCTTCAAAAAAGCAAAAATCGCAGTAAAAGCTTGAGAGCTAAGAACAAGGACTCCCAACACTTGAACGTGCGGTAACAATCTGAAGATGGCTGCCAGAGGAGGGGCTTAGGTAGAGGTCAGTATGACCCCCAGAGCTCAGTGATTGATGGTTAGGAGAAAGACAGTTCAGAAATTAAAAAGAAACAGATTCTTTCTTTTGCAGAGGATTCCCAGCCTGATAACAAGGACTATTCATGAGGATGTGAATCCATGCCAGACCCCATGCTGGAGAATCGGACAGATTCAGACATACCTCGAGATATGCTATTAAGTACACTAAATCCTGCGCTTTTAATATAACTGCCTCTAAGAGGAGCATACCAATTTTAACAACATTTTTGCCCATCAGTGGGAATCAGATCGGCTTAGGTATCTGGGGATGTATAGAACCTACTCCCATGACACACTGGATCGGCTCTGTGGAGTTTTTTTTAGCCAGCTAGAGAGAAGTAAAAAATAGAAACCACTCGGTCCGGGAGTTGCACATCTATAAAGATGAACCTGCTGCCACATTTGTTATAAGTCTCTTAGCCATTACCGAACAATCCAATAGAAGCAATTAAAAAGTTGCATGCACACATATGGGGCTTTGTTTGACAGGGTATACCCCAGAATTATCTACAATGGTTTTAACTCGTTCTAGACAGCAGGGTGGGATATCCATGCCAGATATTTACAAATACCAGTTAGCTGCACATTTGTCTTCAATCCTGGACTGGACCATCAGCCAGCTTAATAAAAAGTGGAAGGAGATGGAAAGGTTTGCTCTCACTGTCCCCCTACATCAGTTGCCATGGCTCCCACCTAAAGATCATCCATCAAAACAATGCATTAGTGCCTCAACCCAAGAGAATCTCTTATTGGGACATAGGAGAGGAGGAGTAGGAGGAAATATTACATTTTGTAACTTATGTCCCCTATTTTTGGAAACAAGCTTTACACCCAGGCTGAACAGGCACGCTTTTTTCACATGGACGGAAGGTGGCCTGAACACGGTGGGCCAACCATATGAAGAGAGTATCCCACTTACATTTGAGCAGTGCAAGACAGCATTTTCCACCCAGGAAACAGATTTCGGGCCTTTTGAGAAATCAGTATGTGTGTATATAGGGTGAAAGAATGAGTCAGCATGCAGGCTCTCACAGCACAAAAGCGCAGGCGGGAACAGAAAACAAAATATAGAAGGGCCCAGTGCACAGGCACAGAAAGGCTCAGGGGGCATAGCAGAGTCTCAGGAAGTGACAAGTGTATAGGTTCAGCCAGGAGACAGAACACAAGATCATGAAGAAGACTTCATACAGGCTCGGGAAATGGAAGCGACCACACATGCTCAGGAAGGTGGCCAACTCATAGAGAGCCTCATAAAAGGGACAACACAAAAATTCAGAAGTGATGCCAGCAGGGACAGCACACAGGCTCGGCAAGTGTACTCTGTGCATGTGGTTACTTGGAGAGACAACAGTTCCTTGACATATTTGTCCTATAGACATCTTTGATTGTATACTGTTAACATATGCACTTGCACTTTATGGTCAACGACATTTTTGATTGTATACTGCTGCTATGTAAATATATTTGCACTGATATGCATTGGCACTTTATGCCGTTGGCATGGGTCATAAAATGTACGAGATCCTTTATTTATGCACTTGCACTTTATAGTTGCTTTAAAAGATGTTTTATTCTTATGGTTTATCTCATGGCATTATTGCATTTGCCTCTGGTGTCAACGCTTGTTATATACACCTGCTGCAACTATATTTATGGACTTGCACTTGCATTCCATGATTTTATGTTTTCCACTGTGACTACATTTTTTCTGAAATGATTTTAGACATGTTTCCTATATTGTTTTATTCTGCAATTTGTGAAACCACAGTGCCTAATCCACCCTACCATTGGATTATATAAAGTTCTACTCCAGCTTAACACGGCCGCCCTGGCTTCATGGCATGGTGCTGGACCTATAGTAATGGGCGAAATAGTAGAGGGACTACAAGAATTTTTTTCGGTTCCCCTAACGTGACCAAGCGCTCACGAAAGTGCGAAACACGTCGTTCAGAACCCCCCCCCCCTTGGTGTCCTGTCTTTTGCTGTGTGTGTTTTTGCCATGTTTTTTACCTTAAATAAACTTGTTTCTTTATCCGGATTAGAATCCTTTACCCATATGATGCGATGGGAAACTTGGCTGCACAATTACCCAGGCATCCTGGGAACATACAAGGAAAAGGGCAGTAAAATCTTCAGTATGCACTACCTTTATGAAGAATTCATATAAAACACTATGGATGGTATTTGACCCCTGATCGAATGCACAAGATGTACCTTAATGTTTCTTCAAATTGCTGGAGAGGATGTGGGGCGACTGAATCCATGGTGCATCTCACATATCTAGTGGCATGCCCTAAAATGTATCCTTTTTGGGCAGAGAGTATCAATATTATTCACAAGGTAGTGGCCATTCACCTACCACTAGACCCCTTAGCGATTCTCCTAAGTGATGCAGAACAGAGATTTTTACTTTGGGAGCAACACATGCAAAACTGGCCAACCAGATGTTAATTGCTGCACAGTTGGCTATAGCATACAATTGGAAATAGAAGGCCCCCTTTTTACATGTGTGGTGGTTCAGACTATAGCATGTCTGCACTATGGAACCGATCACAGCCACACTTTGGCAGATTGATCAAAATTCAGTATGATTTGGGGACCGTTTTATTACGTACATCAATGTAGAGGAGAATTGCGATGTAATACAATGCAACAACCTTCACTTCTATAAAATGGGAAACGAATTGGCAGATTTACAAATGAGACACATGCTATTTATGACCCGGCCTCTCCACCGTACAAACAATATAAATATGATTAACTGACTCTTTTCCGCTGAATGCTGAGCCACACCTAAGTTTTCTTCGCCCATGTTATATCAGGATTTTAGATTGATTGTGTATGCGTTTTACAAAGAAAAAATATTGTTAAAAAAAAAAGAAACAGAGTAGGAGGGGCGCGAGTTTTGTGCCATGCCAAAAAAGCAAACGGCACTATAAAAATAATAATAAAAAAAAAATAAATCAGCCAATAGAGCAATGCCAATGCTGGCGGGATTTGCTGGAAAAGATAATTCCGGTTGCCAATTATGCAGCTAATTTAAGACCCACTGCAGCAATTTCAGAAGTTACTGAAAACAGACAGGAGGACAGTTCCACAGCTATTAGGTTCGTTATAAATGATGTTAAGGAGAAGCAATCCTGGCTACGTTTTCTAACCTGGTTTACCAATGGCAAATCAGCTTCTAAAACAAACCCCTTTCAGCTGGTCAAATGTATGCAGACCAGAGATCTATGGACCCTCAAAAGACCTTAGAGCTTAGTCTTGTTAGCATTGTGTTTTAGCCAACTAAAATTCATATAGTTACTGTGGCAGGCTCACAATATGCTTGAAATTGTGAAATAACACTCTGCTCGCGGCTGTTCTAAAGTCCATTCAGCAACACAGCATGTGGCATCAGCGTGCAGCAAGAATGCTTTTCTTAATTTAGACGCTGGTTTAAGGAGTCAGTATGGCAAGCAAGGGTTTTGTTTTCAGCAGAGAATGCATACTTAGGTACTAAATACAGCCCACAGATTGGATCTTTATTTTTTTTATTTGTAAAAGTTGTTGCAGAGGTAAATGTCATCCTCAATATCCTCACACTGAAGTATACTTTTACACAGGTTTATACGTTTCATTCAGTTTCTATCAGGATTGTCGCTTACAGTGGTGGATAGGTTTGTAACTCAGTAATTGGACCTGTGATGTTCGAATGTCTCACCTTCATGAATGCTACATTCGTAGGGATTCAAGCAGATTATTAAAAATGGTTTGCTTTTCTACTGTTCGATGTCGAGTTTTCCTGAAGTGGTTAACAACTTATTTTTTTGCACTTTTGAGCCAATTAATAGTGTATTATATTTCTATCCTGGAAATGTATCCTAAAAAATAAAATAATAAAGTTTAAAATGGTTATATCATAGATTCCAATATCATTTTTATGAAAGTTATCAGCTTAACTAGCCCTACAGCAGTTAGTAGTCCTCAATGCCTGCTTTAGTCTTGGCAGATCATTAATGTAAAGAGTCACTGTTGCAAGCGGCCAGCTTGTTGGAGTGGCTTGACAGCGTCCAGCCTAGTCACACGTAGTGGTGACGTTCGCGCTTTCCTCTTGGCTTTTGGACCGACAGTGCGGGCGCCGCAGATGGCAACTAAGCTCCTCTACTCAGAGTTGACGGGACGGATCGGGCCACATCTTTGGTGCAACTGCTTCCTGCGGTGCCTCCGGGGAAAGAGCTATTAAGTCCATACTGGCCTGCTGCAATCAAGTGGCAGGGGAGTGCTGATAAAGGGGTAAAGTGGTGGCTGCAAGTGTGTTTATATAACAGCACGCTACACATCAGGGCCTGCCCATTTTGCTCGATCTGAGCGTTGAAACAACAAATGGCTCACGCGTTACTTTTGTCCCTTTATTGACTAAGGAGATTGAGCACGTGACTTCGGACTTTGGGGTTCTCTTCCAGGGATCCTTTGAGCTGTACACATGGTAATAATGCGATTCATGGAAGTGCACTTCTTGCAACTGCTGTAGGTGAGAGGGAGAGACCATCGGAACCGCCACGTGCCCACTCACTTCCTATGGCCACTTATGATTTACTGAGCAAGACTATTTTTCTGCCAGCTGACCTGAGTGAGATGGGAGCTATGGCTGGACTGGAGCAGGGGTGCGAGGGGCAAACCGGTCATGCTCAAGCCGCAATAACAAAATCACTCGTTTTATCCATAGTGCTTTTGCAGGAGACTTATTTGATCCAGAGGGATGAGCAAAGACTGAAGCATAGAGCTTTTACTAAACATTTCTTTGTATCGGGCGGGGGAGAATTATACTGGGGAGGACATCCCAATATCCAAAGTTAAAATTTTGCAGGATCCTTCTGTGTTAAAGGCTTTTTGTGGGATTGCTTGTTCACCTTGGCTTCCCCGTTAACGCTACAAACACTGGGCAAGATCGGTTCCTGGAAGATGCGCTTTCCTTTGATGGGGGAGTTAGAGGGGACGGGGGGGGGAATCTTAACTTGGTGCCTAATCCACTAGTGGATAAAACCCTGCCTTTGTCCAGAGTGGATTATAAACATGCCCCCTCATTTACTAAAATTACTTCGGGTTAAGAGGGCAATTAATGCCTGGAGGTTTTACCATGGGAAGAAGAGGGATATTACCTTCTACTCGCATGTTCATGGAGGGTTTTAACCAGGTTACTCACCGTAGTGACCACCTTAGTCCTAGTCCATAGTCCCCTTTCCTCCATAGTTATGGGGAGATCTCTCCGTCCTGTGGGACGGGACCTGAGCACTTTGTAAAAAGCATCCAAAATTCTTTTTTCAAAAATGTGTCCTTCCTCTCTTTCTGAGCGGGGCCCGGCACGCGGCCATAACCCCGCCCACCTTGGCTCTGCCCGCGCACAGCCCATCAGTCCTTTTCTGTCGCCAGGTCAGAGACCTATTAGCAATAACAGAGGAACCTTATTAGAGGGGATGGCGGGCGTATGGAGGAAAGGTTATACTCCTACGTCCCCTTTCCTCCATACTTATGGGAGATTCCCAAGCACTCCTAACAGGAACTACGGGTGGATAGAAATACCCCTTATTGAAAAAGGTTCTTCAGCACAGCCTGACCAAACTGAGCATCAGCTCTCAAACTCATGTCAAGATAATAATGCTTACAGAAGGCAAATGGGGAGGCCCAAGTAGCTGCCCTAGCGATGGACTCCCAGGGGACATATTTCTGAAAAGCAACCGCGCGTGCCTTGCCCCGCACCAGGTGTGCATGAATACCCTTAGTCTTTTACAGTCCAAGGGCTGAAACCTCCTATGTAATGCAGGCGGCTATCCACCGAGAAATAGTCACCTTAGACGCCTGCTTACCCTGAGGGTTACCGAAAGGCACAAAAAGTTGAAAAGCTCGGAAGTCCCCTCAAGATAGAACTTAAGAGCCCTTCTGAAATCGAGACAATGCAGAACCCTTTCTGCCTCTGAGGTAGGGTTCGGAAAAAAGACCGGCAGGGAGATCGACTGATTCAGATGGAATTCAGTTACCACCTTCGGTAGGAAGGCAGGATTTGTCCATAGGACTACCTTATCCTTGTGACAGACCAAGAAGGGATGCTCCACCGACAAGGCCTGGAGCTCACTCAGCCGCCTTGCTGAGGTTACGGCGACCAGAAAGGACACTTTCCAAGATAGGTACTTGAGGTCCACTGTGGCCATGGGTTCAAAAGGCTTATGGCACAGCACCGACAGGACTACATTTAGATCCCACGGCGGGTGCAGACAATGAACTGGAGGGTAGAGGCGTGTTAAGCCTGCAAAACTTAACCACTGGATTACATAGAGAGTAGGAACATTGGTCTGTAGAAAGATAAGCGGAGACCACTGAACGGTAAGTTCTGCATGACAGACCGTGAACACCCGACTCTGCTAGGAAGGATACGAAGGACAGCACCGTGTCAATCGTAGCCTCCCTTGGGTCCAACTGCTTTCCCAAACACCAATGACAGAACCTGAGCCATTTACTCCTGTATTGGGATCTGGTCGAGGGTTTCCTGGCTGCCTGGATAATACGCATGTTATCCGCAGACAAGTTAAGATGCTCTAAAGACCTGAACTCGGGCACCATGCCGCCAAGCTGAGCGATTGTGGGGATGGGTGCCACATCTGCTGTTCCCCTTGGTGAAGATCAGGGGTCACTGGTAACCTGATCGGCGGAAACACCGACAGGTGATGAAGTTCTGAGAACCAAAACCTGGCCGCCCACCAGAGGGCTATGAGTAGAAGGGAACATTTCACCGAGTTCTTCAGCTTCCAAATTGCTCGATGGACTAGAGGCAGAGGCGGGAAGGCATAAGCTCTCATGTTGTGCCATGGAATCTCGAGAGCATCCCTTAGAGAGGAGGCTCCCAGCCCCCCTCTGGAGGCATACCGAGGAAGCTACTTGTTCACCGCCGTAGCGAAGAGATCCACCTCTGTGTGTGCCCCAACGCAAGAAGATCCATGAGAGGACCTCCGCCTTCAACTCCCACTCGTAGCTGACCACTGTCCGCCGGCTGAGGTCATCCGCTGTAACATTCAGCTGGCCCGGGATGTGCACTGCAAGCAGCCAAACGCCATGAGGCACAGCCCACTCCCAAATCTTGGACAGGTCCACGAGGGGGGGAGGGGGGACTTCGATCCCCCTTGCTTGTTGATGTAATACATCGACACCACATTGTCCGTGCGTATGCGGACCACCTTGTTGGCAATGATCGGTCTGAACGCCCTGAGCGCTAGGAAGATTGCCAGAAGCGCCAGATGGTTTATGTGAAGGAGCTTGTCCTGAGGCGACCAGAGGTCCGAGACCTGGAGAAGATCCAACGTCGCACCCCACCCCAGGAGGGAGGAGTCCGTTGTGATCATCACCATAGGAGCTGGGTCCTGAAACCACGCACCCACCGACAGGTTGCTGAGAGATGACACCATTCCAGGTCCACTCTCATGGAAGCCGGAATCATTATCAGCTTGGAATCCAGGTCCACAGCCTGACGACAAGAACTCTGAAGAGCCATCTGGACCCGTCTCATCTTGAGACGAGCAAGAGGAAGAGCCAGCACACACGAGGCCATGAGACCCAGGAGCCTCTGGAACCACCAGGCTGACATGCTCTCCGACTGCGCAAACATCTGACACGTGGCTAACAGATCCGCCATTCTGTCCCCGATCAGGTACACTCTGCAGTCGATCATGTTCCAGCGAAAACCCAGGAAAATCAGGTCCTGCGAGACCGTCATGGACGATTTCTGCCAGTTCACCGACAGCCCAAGATGGAACAGGAGCTGAAGGAAAGACTGAAGATTGCCAGCTGCTTCCAGCAGACAAGGGCTGTGTAAGAGCCAGTCGTCCAAATACAGATACACAGGGATACCCTGGAGATGAAGATAGGCCGCAATCACCGACATCTTCGTGAAGACACGCGGCGCAAAGTTGAGGCCAAAAGGAAGCACTCGAAACTGGAAGTGTTCCTCTCCTAGAGAGAAACGGAGATATCTCCTGTGCGAGTTCCAAATCAGAATATGCATGTACGCATCCTGAAGATCCACCACACTGAGCCAATCGCCCATTTGCAAGGAGGACCGAATCTGGCTGGGCGTGATCATCTTGAATTTCTCTTGGGGTAGGAAAAGATTGAACTGGGAAAGGTCTAGGATTTTGCGTAGGCCAGCCTGGTTGGGTTTGGGCACCGTAAACAGCCGGGAGTAGAAGCCCTCCCCTCGTTCCGAGAGGAACGGGTTCCACAGCTCTGAGGTCCAGAAGTTTCTGAACCTCGGCTTTGAGGGAGGGCGAGCCCGATGGCTGGAAAGGAGGGTTGACGGGTGGGGTAGGGGGTAGTGTTAAACGGAAGGCCATCCGAGCGACTGACAAGACCCATCCATCTTCTGTGATGGTCTGCCACGCGTCCCAATGAGACGCAATGCGTCCTCCCACCGGGGTCTCGTGCGAGTGCGGAGAACCCTCATTCAGTAGGTTTTTCGGTGGTGTTGCCACCTGAACCCGAGGAGGAGGCTGAGGAGCGGGAGAAAAACCGCATCCGTTGTTGCCTACGGCTGTTGTTCCCCGCAGGGGTATCCACTCTGCGAGATTTTTCGGTTGAGGAAGCCCCTAAAGCCAGAGGAAGTCGACTTTGTGACAACAGTCTCTGGGTTTTGAAAGGAGTCTTAACAAGGACAGACAAGGACTTAGCTGTCTGAGTGCTATCCTTCGTCTTGGTGAGCTCTACATCTGTTGTAGAATGAAAGAGCTCCTTCCCATCGAACGGAAGGTCCAACACCTTGTCCTGCACTTCTTTTGAGAATTTAGTTGCATGCAACCACGCCTGCCGTGAGGTATCAACCCCCAGCATAAGGCCCCGAGCCAAGGTGTGTACGTGATTAGCCGCAGCCTCCAGGAGATCCTGGGCCAAGACCCTGGCATCAGATAAACCCCCCTTAAAGTCCTCCAACTTCTCGACCGGGATGAACTCCTCAAACTCTGACAGACCTTTCCACATCCGCATGTTAGCCCCCGCTAACACCACTTTGGAATTGGCCTGCCTGAGCTGCAAGGCCTAGTTGGCGAAGATATTCCTCCCGAGGGAGTCGAGGAGCTTGTCCTCCTTTCCCAGAACCTGAGTAGCATCGTGGAAGAGGATGCTGCAGGCCTGGACTGCAAAGTGGCCGCGGCCACCACTGTGGAGGAGGGGGACGGACAAGAGAGGGCCACCTCTTCCGAAGAATGCAGCCTGTATCTCGCGTCAATTTTCTTATTGACGAAAACTCCAGAGTGTGGCTTTTCCCAGACCCTGCGGACCTCGGCCAAAACTTCCTTTTGCAAGGACAGGCCGGTACGCTTCAAAGGAGACAGGGTGAACGCCCCAGAAAGCACGCCCTCCTGCGGAGCGGGTGCCTCTGGCACTGGAACATCTAAGAAGCTCATCATGCCTAGTATCCGGTCATGAAAAGCCCTAATAGGGCGGGCAGGTCCTAGTTGTCCTGATCGCCTTGCGCATCATCCAACAGGTCAGGATCCTGCTGAGCCGTGTCAGGTGCTGCCTTGTCCATAGGGGACAATGGAGGTAAAGGCGGAAGAGTCGGGGAAGGCACCGTAGGCAAGGGAGGCGCCGGCGGAACCATCAGAGGAACGGGTGGAGCCGGAGGCGCGGGCAGACATCCCTCCCTAAAAAGCCCTTTGAAATACTCCCTCATGGGGTCGGTACGCATGAGCGTTTGAAATTTACCAAAAAAGGCGTCCTCCGGGGACTGTTTTGGAACCTGTGGAGGCCTCTCATTAGGTGGACAAATCCAGGGATGTAACGGGGAAGGGTGCCACACTGGCCCCTCCACCGACGTATCCACATAAATTAAAGGTGCCGATCCCGCAGGCAACAAAACATTGTGCGGAAGAGGCATCCGGGCGTTCCGATCGTAAACTGGCCGATAAGGATGCGGACAAGGGGACTATGTTCACCCAAAGAACCAAGCACTACACTGAGGCTGATGGCATAGTTGGAGGGGTAGCACCCAAAATGGCTGTCACGGTCGTGGCGGGAACGGGCGCCATTTTGTCATCGTCTGAGGGGAACTGCGGCACGTGAGAAAGTGAGGCAGGGGTCCCCGTCGATGGATCAGGGGTCTTAACTTTAGCCTTAACATAAGGAACCTCGGCAGAGCCGGTACTATGAGGCCTGGAATGTTTCTGCAACATACCAACCGCCAAATTAGCCTTCCCAGGAAGGACCTCGGCACTGCCAGTAAAAAAAAAAAACTTTCCTTCTTTGCTCCTCAACAGATCTTGTGTCGCCGCAAGAGTGGCAACGGTGAGAAACAGCCTTCACCGGTAAGGCCTTGTCAGGCCTCTCAGAAATGTTGGTAGCTTTAGCCTCTGAAAGAGGGACCTTGGACCCACGTCCGGTGACAGCCTTATCCACGCGGGCCTCGAACATCCGTTCAGTGACAGCAAGCCCAAGGCCTCGGGGCGCACCCCAGTCTTATTTTTGAGGGAAGCCGTCAGAGGCCTCAGAGCAAGCTCCGGTATCCGACAATTCAGTAGAACTGGGTCTACAAACAGCCCCCACAGGAGAGGCCTCGGAGCGTGCTCCGGTATCCACAGGCCCTTTACGGAGACTCTCAGAGAAAACTCTGGTACAATTATTAGGCCCGACCTCAGGGCAAACCCCGGTGACAGAGCGATCAACACTCCTCCCGGCCTGAGGGGAACCTGGAAAGGTATCCCCCGGCCAGGGTCCTCTGAAAATTAAAGAACTTACCGGGCGTTGTTTCTTCTCGTCGATGAATGCCTGAAAATGCTAAGGAGGAGTTCGTCGGAACACCTCCTCCCACCACTCCAACCGACATTGAAGTGCCCGGACCGAAAGGGAGTCGCAGTCCCAACGGTGATCCAGACCCAAACACTCTAAACAAAGAGGATGGGGATCCGCCCTCGCAAAGCGACAGTGGCACGATGAACAATCTGGAAAGTCTAGTTTGAACGACATAGACTAGTACACGATCGCTAGCGAGAGCCAGAGAGGAAAAAACGGAAGAAAATCTTCCGAGGATGCAAGTGCGTCCAGTCCCGAACGAGCGGAGAAAAGGACTGATGGGCGATGCGGAGCCAAGGTGGGTGGGGATACGGCCACGTGCCAGAAAGAGAGGAAGGACACCTTTTTGAAATAAAATGTTGGATGCTTTTTACAAAGTGCTCCGGTCCCGTCCCACGGGACGTAGAGGTGTCCCATAAGTATGGAGGAAAGGGGACGGGACGTAGGAGTAAATAGTGATCTCTCTCAGGTATTGCCTTCCTCTTGAATTATCCGATTAGACGGATCACGCCTGCAATTAACCTAGGTCTAAACAATTTGGGTAATCTAATCTGAGGCATGGGATTAATACATTCAATAGGGAAATGAAAGACAGTATGGAGTCTCAAAGCCAGTGTGACATTATAGGGCTTGTATCAGCTCCAAAATGTACTTTTATGAAGTTAAAAATTGAGGAGCTAGAAAGGGGGATGAAAATGTTTGGCTTTACGGGACAGGATGGGAGGAAACACTGGTTTGATGGAGCTATTCAGGAGAGAAAAAGATGGTAGTAGTCCAGGTTATGGGGAAAAAGTTAAAAAGCAAGTGTTTAAAAATGGATTAAAAAAGGGACAAAAAGACTTTCTCAGTTAGATGGAGAAAAGATGCCAAGAACCCTAAGTGGTGGAGAGTCTAGTTTTTTGGAAAACGATGAAATGAGGACCGAGAGGCTCAGAATTACAGACAGATCAACCCTATACCGCAGACGGTGTGGATAGAACATCTACATGCTATGAATGCTCTGGTAATTAAAAGGAGTGGTGGAATTGGTGGTGTAGGAGGGTCATCTCTGGATTTTAAAATTTGATGGGGATGACTTGGAATTGCTCATCAGGGTTGCAAACCCATCAAGGGCAATGGGGTAGGATGGCCTGGCCAATTCTATACTGAAGGCCAACCCCAAACTCTGGGCCGAAATACTGGAAACCCTCTTTAGGAATGTTTCGGAACTTCAGTGTATTCTAGAGTTGTGTAAGACCACCATCTTAATTCCGATCTTTAAAAGAGGAGTTCGGCAGGGCGGTTCCCAATAACGATCGAACAATTGCCTTACCCTATGCCAGTAGCAAAAAACGTGTTTTACAAGCCCTAAATGATAGCACAAAATCCGCTGGCAGATATGATATAAACCAAGTTGGGTTCAGGTAGGGACGCAGTTAAATGGATTCCTACTCTCCCCGAGAGACCTATACGTCATTTGTTGATCTCTTTTCAGCCTACAGAGTAAATAGCGACGCCCTCTGGAAAAAACGTAGGCAATGGAAGATCCCCGAAAGCCTGTTGCAGCTCTTGGTAGCCATCCATACTAATACTAAAGTACAAGTGAGGCTCTATGGGCAGGGCACTTGGTCTACGCCAATACCATTAGGCAGAAGGGATTGTCAAGGATATGTGTTGGCACCTGTGCTTTTCAATCTCTACCTCTCCGATCTGGGTGCTTATCTGCCTCGCCATGGCTCACAGGGTATACACGCATTTCATCGAATGATTTTACATCGTGGGACTTTTCATATAAAAAAATAAAAAGGAGTTTTTGGCGATGAAAAGTCCCACGATGTAAAATCATTCGGCGAAATAACGTAGAAACGCTCGCAGAGACTATCCTATATGGCCTTTGCAGAATACGTGGTCATTTTTGATGAAACGCTTATAGGGTTTAAATGCTCAAAAGATTTTTTGAGTCCATTTATGGGTGAACATAACTTCTCAATCAACATTAAAAAAACTAAGCTGATGGGGGGGCGCTGTTGCGCGCAACTAAAATGGCTGCCTGATTGGAGTGCTCCGATCCCGAGGACATCTTTATCACAAATTAATCCTGTTTGGGGCCACGAAGACAGGAAGCGACTACATCTGCTGTTGCCGACATCCCTACTGCATGTTGTGTGCAAATCTTGTGTGAAACCGCGGAGGCGCGACTGAGTTCTGAGCTCCGTTTCGCGAGCCGGCCCGCTCGGGTGCCTGCAGGCCGCCCCTGAGATCTGGAAGAATCACACGCCAGACCGAGGCTCTGCGGATGCCGGAGGGCCGTGTGGGGGAGGGGCGCTGATCCCGGCGGCGTGTCCTTGATACGCGGGCAGACCGTGTGTGTTGGTGCCGAGGTCCCTGCAAGATGAAGATTGGCTGCTGCTACTGCCCACCTCCCGAACAATGGCTGGGTCGGCGCGCGATCTCCCGCGCGGGGCCCCAGCCGGCTCTGTGGGTCTGCCGCCGATCGGGTTCCGACTGGTGCTACGAGAACAGGTGAGGGGCTTGAAAGTGCACGGACCCAGCTGCACCGGAGTGCATTTACAGCGTTGATATCCTGCCATCCGTCAATTGGAGACGCTGATTAAAGCGGGAGAGCACAATACATCCTTAGAGGGGACTTTGCGCTGTATTGCACTGGTAGAACCTCCGTGCTGTTAATTTGTGGGTGCTTCTCCTTGTTTTGGCGCTGGGAGGAGGCCTGTACAGTTCAACTAATCCTTTAGCAGACCTGCACCATCGAGAGAAGTCTGATCCGTAGCAATTTGGCTCCCTAACAGAACTGGTCACGCTGCGCCACAAGTGACTGGACATCAGTTGCCGAGAATCGATATACCGGCACTCATCGTGTACTGTAGCAGAACCAACTGCACGAACGATACTATACCATCGTGTGAGTATGGCCTGACCCACGTCATCGGTCCTTGCTCTGTAAAGTCGGCTCATGGGCCGATACGAGAAGAAAAGCGCAGGGGGGGGGGGGAACTGGCCCGATGGACTCCTTTGCCAGCTCCCAGCCTCAGGGGACGCCGGCAGCCACAACCATGGAAAATGACACTTGCTGATACGGGGCATGACGCCAGAGAAGTCCATTTTATGACCATGGTGCAGAACGGTTTCCTAGCTGTGAATGTCAAGTTAGACTATATTGTTTCGAACATCAGCTCCCTCAAGGCTAGAGTGGACAAGGAAAGCTCTCGCATCACAGAGGCCGAAAGCAGAATCAGTACTAATGAAGATGCAATAACACAGCATGGCCGGGACATAGCACAGCTTAAAGGTGAACTGCGCAACACTCAAGCAAAATGCGAGGACCTTGAATCTAGATCTAGGAGAAACAATATCCGTGTTGTCGGCGTTCCAGAATCCTTTTGCAAGGGCCCGATGGACAGGTAGAGGCCCTGTTGAAAACCCTTCTGGGAACGGAATCCCTCTCTGACCACTTTCTGGTTGAGAGGGCTCATCGTACACTTGCGCCACCGCCCAAGCCTGGGGCACCACCGCGCACGATCATTGCCCGTCTCCTCAATTATAGAGACGGGCACGGTGCTCAGGCTGTCCAGGGAAAAGGGCTCTCTGCAGTACGAGGGCAACAAAGTCCACATATATCTTGATTTTTCGACAAGCGTCCAGATGCAGCGCAGATCCTACGAACAGGCCAAAAACCTCTTGAGATTGCGCCGTGTCCCGTACGCACTCATCTTCCCGGCGAAATTGTGGATCCAACATGGAGGCAGATCACACTTCTTTGAGAACCCGCGGATGCCATTTCCTATATTGAGTCGTCCATCCCCAGACCTCCGGAAGACTATCCACGAAATCTAAATAGGCCCCTGCGACGAGGGGACGACATCCCGGACTCAGCAGACTAAACTGAGATTATGGAAACATCCTGTTCAAGTCATGTGGCTGACCCTCTTGGGTATAGCAGCCCCAGTTATTGTTTTGGTAAAGTTGGGATCGTGAGCCTCTACTGATGGAGGCCTGGCGACTGCGACTAGTGACCCTCAGGAACGTTCCACAGGTTATGGGGATGGAATACATCATCGGGTTGGGGTTGATGGAGAGGGTGGGGGTTGGGGAAGGGCATAAATGGTTGCCACAGTTGGCAAATGTTTTAAAATGCAGAGTCAGGTTGCAACAGGTACGACAGTTACGGTATGTGGCGTGGGCGAACTACCTCACGCACTGACATTGACGTTATACTATAGTACTGAGTGACAGAGGTGTAAGTGTTAAACTTCTTACATGGAACATACGAGGCTTGAACAACCCAATTAAATCCAGGAAAATCGCAGCATATGTTACCAGACATAGCCCCCAGATTATTCTGTTGCAGGAGACACACGCATTAGGGCAGGTTTGCTCCAATTTTCTGTCTAGGTGGGGCCCTCTGAGATATTACACCGAATACTCCTCCCAATCTAGAGGAGTCCTCACCCTAATAAATCCGAAACTGGGCTTCCGCACGCATGACGTTAAGATCGATCAACAGGGGAGGTATGTGTTGGTATGGGGAGAGTTGGCAGGGCGTAATATGGTTTTGGTTAACACGTACGGCCCCAACATGGATGACCCTGAATTCTATAATTCTATACATAATATGTTTATTGAAGCTGAAGATAGTGCGGTGGTCTGGGGGGCGAGATTTCAATACAATCCTTGACACATCTCTTGACAGGTCTACGTCACACAGACCCTTAACCCGTGCCTCACTAGCCATACGACAAATAATGCAACAAATGACTATGGTAGACATCTGGCAAGAGTTACACCCCCTTGAGCAGCGCTTCACATTCTACTCATCAGTGCATGACTCAGTCTCGAATTGATTACTGGTTAATGAGCTCCACACTTGTGAAGATGGTCCAGCATTGTGGAATGTATCCCCGTACCCTCTCAGATCACTCACCTGTGTCACTTACTCTGAGTGTTGATGAAGCCGTCCCCAGGGCCAGACGTTGGAGAATGCCCCCTGCCCTACATAGAGACCCGAATGTCTGCGAATCATTGCGTACTGAAATAGAGGAATTTTTTCTACTAAACGAGGGGTCGGTGAAACGGTGTGCGACGCTATGGGAAACATTTAAGGTATGGGTTCGGGACGGAATTATGGCTAAAACCACAGGCTTACAAAACAGTTAGACAAGAGTTGGACACCACAGAAGCCAAACTCGAGCACCTGGAGTTTGAATATACCTGTACACATAGTAAGGAGGCCCTTCTAGATATCCACACAACATTGACAGACTTTAATAAGCTTTCTGCAAGGGAGGTACAGTATATGGCTTCCACGATCCGAGATCGTAGATACGGGGAAAGTAATAAAGCAGGGAAACCTCTGGCCCAGACGCTCAGGACCGAGCATGGTCACCCCCCCCTATAGCAGCCATCCAGGCGCCTAGTGGAGACATGGTAAATGGTGAACAAGAAATCAATTATATGTTTGCTGAATTCTACAAAACATTATACTCTAATAGAGACACCAAAACTAAAGAAGAAATAGCAAGTTACCTGCAGGTTATTGATCTCCCGACCTTGACCTCCGATACGCGCATGTTATTGGATACCCCCATAACACTAGATGAAATTACGGAGGCAATAAAAGCGTTAACCTCTGGTAAGGCCCCTGGTCCTGACAGACTCGGCGCCGAAATTTACAAAGAATATCACAAGGTACTCGCCCCTCTTTTGCTGACAGTTTGGGAAGAAGCAATGGAATGTGGTATACTACCAGACACCATGAGAGAGGCAGTCATAACTGTTCTGCTTAAACCTCGTAGGCCCCCTCATGACATGGGGTCATACAGACCCCTTTTTGCTTATTAACACAGATGCAAAGATTTTCGCCAAAATCTTGGCCACCAGACTGCTGCCCTATATGCCCATACTGGTGGATTCCGACCAGGCGGGCTTTGTGCCAACCAGGTCTACTTCTCTCAATCTGCGCAGACTCTTCGGAGTTATGGCACATATAGATACGGTGGCGGCCTCCCTGGACGCCGAGAAGGCGTTTGATTCTGTTTCCTGGGTCTATCTGTTTCAGGTCCTTGAGAGATTTGGGTTGGGAAGCTACTTTATCAACTGTGTTAAGCTATTGTACACCTCCCCGGTGCGAAAATACTAACTAATCAAACCATGGCGTCCCTGTTTCGTCTGGGTAGAGGCACAAGACAGGGCTGCCCCTTTTCCCCCCAATCCTTTTTGCGCTTACCATAGAGCCCATGGCTGAATATGTCCGACAAAACCATGCATGTAGAGGCCTTCGCATGACTGGGAAGCCGCAGATCATCTCCCTATATGCGGACGATACCTTATTATACATTAGGAACCCGGAAGTAAACCTAGGGCCAATCATGTTGGAGGTTGAGACGTTCTCCGAATACTCGGGATACAAGATCAACGTATCCAAGTCGGAACTGTTCCCGCTCACGCCCAGTACTAGAGAAATGTCGGCTACACACAGATTTAAATGGTCACCTATACATACCCGTTATTTGGGGATCATGGTTTCAAAAGACTGGAGCACACTGTACACGGAAAATCACGGTGAACTTCTACAATCCCTTACAGCTAAACTACAATCCTGGAATAGGCTCCACTTATCCCTATATGGGTGAATATCCTTACTTAAGAGGACTGTTACCCAAACTCCTATATTTCTTTTGCAATATACCGATCTGGCCGGGCAGAGCCTTCTTTAACAAACTTAACACTCTAACCACCACTTTTGTATGGGGAGGGAAGACACCTAGGTTGAAATAGTCCAAAATGACAGAACCCTTTGAAAAGGGTGGGATAGCTGCCCCAGACTTCGAACTCTATTACTTAACATCTCAGGCACACTTTGAGACACTGGTTTGACCCGGAGAGCACTGCTCCACACATTCCCCTGGAACGATTTGCGGCTTCCCCTATAGAACTACGAGCGGTCATGTTCGATCTTGGGCGAAAAGAGCTATGCAAATATGACCCCGTCAACGCCACTGTACGTGCATGGTCTATGATATTCAATAGGCTCGCCCTTACAACCCCGTATGATCCAGAAGTGCCACTATAGAACTTCCCAGGCATAAGCCCCACGTTTGATAGGGCCCTCCAAGGCGCTTGGGACCCACAAAAGCAATTTCGAATGCGAGATATGTTTCCGGAAGGGAAATACTGTGCGCTTGACGATTTTATAGGACCGGTGGGTGGAGATCACCTTAAGCGATTTCAGTTTCATAGAATGAGGGCTGCCTTTGCCGCTAAATGGCCCTTGTTCCCAGAGGAACCGGCCACACATGAATGTATTGCAGCCATGACGGAACCAGGTGGACACAGTAAAAGTCTGTCTGCACTCTACAGCCTTGTTCAAACACAATCCAAGTCAAGCAATGATATTAAAAGGGAACTGGGAACGGGACCTGGGCTGGAACTGGGTGACGACACGTGGTTGAGATACTGCCAGTTGACATGTATCCATGAACTCAGGGCTTCGACTCATTCAGTTTAAGGTTCTTACCCAGCTACACTATGCCCCAGCTAAGTTAGCTAAATTTGTACAAGGTCACACAGGAAAATGCCCTAAATGCGAGGCCCCTGATGCAGACTCTTTTCATATGTACTGGGCTTGTCCACCGGTCACTGCATTCTGGGGGGAGGTGGCGGAGATCCTAGAAGACATCACGGCGATACCTGCCACACCTTCCCCACTGAAATATCTCTTTGGGGATATCGGTAAAGCCGCTAACACCACTAGACGATTATTTAACTTGGCATGTGTAGTTGCAAAATGTAATATACTGAAATGTTGGAAATCAATACATCCTCCAAGGCGACTGGACTTCTTGAGACTTGTCAATGATTAATGAACTGGAGGAACAATTTATTATTATGTTGCCATCGAGATGCTGCCCCAAAGATATATGGGCACTGTTCAGGCTATATTTATGTAATATGATATCTGATGTAGAAGACGGTCCGACGTCGCCACTCTAGTACTGTTATGCAATGTGAAAATGTGCAACCTATACTGTTAATGTATCTATATTGTTGCGATTGTTGTCCTTCGCCAACTGCCAACCAGTTTTGTACTGTTGTAACTCTCTGAACAAAAATAAAATTATTTTAAAAAAAAACTAAGATGATATATTGTGGGAATCTTAATAAGAAACGTACCTTTGTATTTAAAATTAAGGGCGAGACTCTGGGGTTGGTCAATCAGTATAGGTATTTGGGTTTTACAATTTGTAATCATCAGAATAAGAAGGAGCATATGCATGTATAAAAAGGAAATTTGATATTTACACAGCCCAAATTAAAAGGATTAACAACAAGTTTGGTAAATTTTCCATTTTACCTGCAATTACCCATTATAGAGCTACGGTACCCCCAAATCTATTATGTAATACAGTTATCTCCGCTTTCGACTATGAGCGCGATTGACAAGTCTTTAGGAGGGTTCAGTCTGGCATAAGGTCTTGGGTGTGCCTAACTGTGTTCCAGTTTCTGTTATTCGTCAAGAGCTAGCCTCGTTATCTGTCGGAGCACAGTTAAAGTGGAAAGCTTTGGCCTTCTTCAGGAAAAACATGATCTAATTTATTTATTTAATTCATTTTAATTCTTGATAGAGCGCCAAATCGCCCGCATGCCTCAGAGTTTGGCGTCGAAAGTGACACCAAGCGTATTTACGCTTTGAGCAACTGGGATGGACACATTGGCAATCAAGAATGAGGAGTGGTAGTCATCTGAGAGATTCTTTAGCATGTGACTGCAGGCTACTATAAAGGATCTCAGTTTTGTCCACGTTCAAGGCCATAGAATTCTGACTCATCCAAGAGTGAATGATGGAGTAGATATCGGAAATAGCCTTTGAGTCGGCGGAGTAAGAGCCAGATAGTTCAAGGATGACCTGGGTGTCAACTGCGTAGTTGGTATACAAGACGCCCAGGTCATCAAGCAACAAGAGAAGAGGCAGGATCTAAATGTTGGAGAGTTGGTGATTGATAGGATCCCGGGGGGACACCCCGTGTCGGCAAAGATGAAGTTAACGAGGAGTCACGAATAGTGACCCGAGCATTGCGGAGGCCCAAGAAGGATGCTAGCCTTTGCGTGGTCAGCTTAGTGCAACCAACAAGGGATTGCAGCCTAGATGCCAAGAGCTGGTGGTCGACTAAATCGAACGTGGCAGAATGATCTAACAGCATCAAGAGCGCTGGGTGGCCAATAATTGAAGCCAGATTAGATTTTACATCTAGCATGGCTGTTTGTGTCATGGTGGGCACGGTAACCTGATTGACGAGGTCCCAAGATGTCAATACCGTCAATTAATTTTTGTAACTGAAAATAGGCAATACGGTCCATAACCTTCAGTAAAAAAGGGACGTTGGTTATCAGTGCTTGGGCAGGGGCAGACCAAGATTAGCTTTCTTGAGCAGGGGCGTGATGCAAGCTTTCTTGAGATTAGTAGGAACTCGACCCTCAGTGAAGGACTGATTGGTCACCCAAGGACTAATGGTCTCAAGACATTGCACCAGCAATTTAGAGGGGCAACCATCACCCTTACATGAGGTGGGCTTCATGTCAAGATAGATATTGGTTACCTCGGATACAGTACAATGGGTGAAGGAGAAAGAGGGCTTTTGGGTAGGACTGTTGTCTTGTTAAACCCTGCAGGGGTGGAGAGGGTGGCAATGCCGATGAGCTAGAGAGGCGCTGCTTGGAGGCCTTGCTTGACGGCTGCGAATAACTGAGCGGTTCGAACATGGCATTGGCAGAGAGGCCGGGGCTGGTGATGGAGAAGCCACTAACGTTGTTGTGTGTTGAAGCACTGGCTTCAAGACGAGAGGCGAGCTTAGCAGACAACTCGTCATGAATGGTTTGACACCAAGTAACGTCCTGCAGTATCTGGGCAGTAATCTGCATGTTGGACTTTAACTCACGGAGGATGGAAAAAAGCTCCTTGGAGCTAGATTTTTCCTGAACAAGGAGATTATTTATAATAGGCAGAGTTTGCTTGAATAACGGCGGTTTGAAACTCTTTCACCACGCATTTGTATGCAGCTAGCAGAACAGGAGAGGTTTTTTCCCGCCAGGCACGCTCTGCTGCGGGCCTTTGGTGCCTTATAGTGAGAATGTCATCATTAAACTACTGCTTTGAGAGTGTTTCAGGTTTGATAAACCTGTTGCTCATAGGGGCATGGTCCTCGATGATAGAGTCCAGTGTGTTTTTCATGTGTACTGAATTATCCGAAGAGCTTTCAAAGTTTGACATATTGCCTAGTCGGTCTTCAAGCTCCCGGGATAGTCTGACAGACTTGAGTTTTTTGAATGATCCAGTCGAAATAGAGAGTCTGGGTGTGATGCAGACTCTTGGAGATGCAGTGGGCAGCGTGATAGTTAAGTTGAGCAGGGAGTGATCAGACCAGGGACATAAAGTACTGATTGGGCTGGAGGCACAGACTTTGTGCAGCAAGACCCAGTCCAGGATATGAAACTCCCCCCCACCCCCACATGTAAGTGGACTCAGTAACTTGCTGAGTATAGCCAATGGCAGCAAGAGCAGTCAACAAAGATTGAGCAACCTTATCAGAGGGTACATTGGCCCAGAGATTAAAGTCACCCAGCAGGATCACAGGGGCCTTATTGCTGGTAATACTGCTGAGAAGATGTAGGAGCTGTTCCTCAAACATGGATAGGTTGTGAGGACGATAGAGGAGAATGACTGTTAGCGTGGTGTTATTGATCTTGATTTTGACTATCAGAGATACACATTCGTCAAGCGGCTCTTGTGAGCAAAGATGTTGAAAGGTGTCCTTTAGAAGAAAGGCAACCCCCGCCCCCTTTGATATCTTTGCGATCAGCCCTAAGTAAGACTTAGCCTAGGGGAACAGCCAGGGTGGCCTCATTGGAAATACAGTCACTGAGCCATGGCTCAGTGATTGCCATGAGGTCATGACCTGACTGACAGCAAGTCCTCAACTTCTAGCCCGTGTGAAAGCAGGGAGTCTGTATTAAGGAGCAAAGTGTGAGGCAGTGTTGTTTTTGGTTGTAATACTCTCACAGGAGAATTCTTTATTTTATCAAGTTAAACAACCTAATGGAGAACAATTCCTCCTATTGTTTTTCGAGCTGGGTTACGGAATTACATCTTATTCAAGAGACTGGAGCGATCAATGAAGACGACATTAGAAGTGTCACCAGTTAAAATAAAAAAAGCTATTTGGGAGTCGGACTGGCATAGGACAAGAGAGATCAACATGAATTATGTCTTATATCAAAACATGTTATGTAGTGAAGAGCCTTTGTTTGAGTGTGAATATATCAAGAGGTTCCCGGGTGCTAAATGAAGAAAAACAAATTAAGATTCCATTAAAATCTTTCAGCCACCCAAACAGTTGAAGGGGCAAGAATGGGGTGGAATGTGTGAATAGGGTGTGTAAATATTGTGACAGGCCTCGCTTGAAAACTTGGAGCACCTATCAGAATGCCCTTCCACTTCATCAATTAGATTTCAATATTATAATACAATATGTAACTTCAGGTTATATGACAGGAACATTTCTGCAGGGAAATTTTAATTGGAAGACAAGTTTACCTGAGTTTGCCAACCTTGAGATGTATAGATTAACATTTAAACGTTAATCCACTGAATGGGCAATCTTAAAAGAGTACAGAGTTTTTGGTCGAACAGGCTGATCTCATTAAGTGGGATGTTAATTGTGTTATTGTTGAGCTATTTTGAATCTTTTTTAAAGAATGTGTAATGTTTCTTATTAAACCATGTGCACATGAAATAAAAGTTTAACTACAGGTCCCAGCGGCCTAGGATAGAACATTTTATTTATGATCTACTTGGGAGCAAAGAGAAGATATTAATGATAGGATAGATCCTGTCGCTCCCACACTCAAAAGACCCCCAATTCTTTGAGTGAACGATTAACTTAACTGGTTACAACCAAGAAGGCAAAATTGTATTGTGAAACCGTGCATGATTAGCAAAACAGCAAAGGCAAGTGAAGAGGATCTAGCAAACACTGCATACTTTCATGCTAAGCAGGGCTGAAAAAACAGGATAAAATGTAAATTGAAAGAGAAAGCAAGTTCACTGAACGTAGTCTGGGCTTTAGACAAAACCATCTTACTGAAATATTGCTTTTACAAGCATGGGATAACATTCTCTTAACCAGTGACTCAGATTCCAACTGATTCCCTAAATTCTCTGCATTTTCAACATGACGATTTTAACATCTTGCTCTCCCATTCGTCAAAGGTCGCCATAGTAGGAGCCTTACAGTGGTTGGAATCCTTCCTGGCGGGGAGATAAGTATTGTCTTAGATCCTTTCAATCTGTGTGGATAAAAGTCAAGAGAGTTTCATCACTTCAAGAATCGCCCCCATTGATAAGGCCTCTTGGTATGTCGGGTCATTGAAACATGGATGACACTCCCACAAACTAATCAGTGAACAAAAGTTTAGACCAGTCCCAGTCCAACTTGCACTGTCCGGGTGAAGGAGCTGATGCTTTCCAGATGGCTTGACCAGTACACAGGAAAGTTAAGAATCATTTGTTTGGAGTCCTAGCACATTGCATACTCTCACTCCTGCCTTTATTCATTTTTGGCACAATGTCTAAAGAGAAGGTAAAACACTTGGGCCTGAGGTTAAATGAGCGCTCTACACCAAAGTTGAAAAGATACTGTTAAAGAACAAGTTACTCTCTTACCTGGTAACGTTCCTTCGATGGGATGGTCCGATGACGTATCCCATATCTATGACAGTAATCATCACAGCTGTGCTGCTTCGGAAAATCTTTCTGCGTCGATGACGTCGATACGCCGCCATCGAGGACCTCCTCTGACGTCACTGGATGTTATAAGTAGGACGCACGCCGCCCGTAGCCTCAGTTGTAGTTTTTTTCCCCCAGAACGTGTGGCACCAGTCTTCTGCCAGTCTGACCACACAAAGCCTTGCTGAAACATAAGCTGCAATCGCATAAGAAACTCTGTAGCGGGGAAGGCAGGGAGGGAGCGATATGGAATACGTCGTCGGACCATCCCATCGAAAGAACGTTACCAGGTAAAATAGTAACTTGTTCTTCGAGGGAATTGGGTCCTCCGACGTATTCCATATCTATGACAGACTCCCAAAGCAGTACCAATGCAAGGAGGTGGGAAAGGAATTTAGAAAAAGAAATTTAGAATGCCCAATCAAATTGCAGAGCAAAGGATCGCCTTGCCAAAGGCCAGATCCTGCCCACGGATGGAATCACGGAAGTAGTGACGTACAAAAGTATGGATCGAAGCCCAGATGGCTGCATCACAGATGTTACAAATAGGAACACCCCTCTGTAGGGCAGTAGAGGCACCCATACCCCTGGTAGAATGGGCCCGCAAGCCGACCGATGGGTCCTTACCCGCGAATGGGTAACACTCAGAAATAGCCAGAATAATCCAGCGAGACAAAGTCTGCTTAGTCACAGCTTGTCTCTAACGCTTTCCAGCATAACCAATGAAGAGTTGATCGTCCACTCTGACCCGGGACATGCTTGAAATATAAAAGCTTAAGGATCTCCTAGGATCAAGCCTATAGAGCCTCTCCTCTTCCTTACCACGATGTGGCGGAGGATGAAATGCCGGAAGAACAACCTTCTGGCCTAAATGAAATTCCGACACCACCTTCGGAAGAAAGGAATGACAAACTCCAAGGACAACTCTGTCCTTATGCAACACAGTGAAGGGTGCCTTAACTGAAAGTGCCTGTAATTCACTCACTCTGCGAGCGGAAGTGACCGCAACCAAAAAAACAGTTTTAAGAGTTAACAGTCTCAAAGGGCATGAATGCAAAGGCTCAAACGGAGCACCCATCAGAAACTTGAGGAGAAGGTTCAAATCCCAACCGGGCACCTGGAAAGGTGACGGAGAGAACACATTAGTGAGCCCTTTTAGAAACTGAGAAATTAAAGGAATTTTTAAAATAAGAACACTTCAGATGAGCGCTTAAATATGGACAGCACCGCCAGATAACCTTTAACCGTACCCACTTGCAAGCCCCTGTGGGATAAAGAAAGCAAAAAAGACAGAACCACAGGAATGTCACATGCAAAAGGATCCACATTCTTAACCCTGCACCAGTCGCAGAACCTTCGCCAACGGCAACAGTACAGGGACTTAGTTGCGGGCCTTCTGGCCGAAAGCAACACCTCCATCACGTCTTCAGGGAGGTCCCAATCCCTATACGCTTGGTTTCTGAAAGGTTGAGGGATCTGACCTCTGGATGGCGAACCTGACCCCCCTCCCGTGAGAGCAGATCTTCTCGGTAGGGAAGACGACATGGAGGGCAGATGGACAAATCGAGGAGGTCCGGGTACCACGTCCTCCGGGCCCACACCGGAGCAATGAGGATCATCCGGGAACCGAACATTCGCAACCTCCACAGCCGTGCGGGATGACGGGGACTGGAGGAAACGCGTACAGCAGTGGGAATGACCACTCCACCACGAACGCGTCCCTTAAGGCTCCTTTTGGGGGAAATTCCCGCGAGCAGAACCTCTCGCACTTCCGGTTGACACTGGAGGCGAAGAGATCCACTTGAGGGGTCCCCCCAAAGGGCGAAGATCTCCAGGAGAATCTCCTGAGCCAACTCCCACTCGTGAGAGATCGCACTCTGCCTGCTCAGTGCGTACACCGTCTCGTTTTCGTCTCTGGCCAGATGAACTGCCGAGATCGAAACTTCCTGCTGGATTGCCCAGAACCAGAGCTGCATCGCCTCCATGCACAGAGGAAGTCACCCTGCCCCCGCCCCCCCCACCTTTTTGTTGAGGTAGTGCATGGTCACTGTGTTGTCCGTCAGGATCAGGACATTCTTTCCACGCACAGTCGGCAGAAAAGCCTTCAGGGCAACCCTGACGGCCCTCAGCTCCAAAAGATTGATATGGAGTCTGGACTCCAACAGAGACGAATGACCGCTGACAGTCAACTCATTGGCATGAGCTCCCCAACCCGTGAGGGATGTGTCCGTCACGATCGTCACCTCCGGCCAGGGTAGCCAAAAAGGAGCCCCCTTTATCAGATTGCCTTTGACGGCCCACCACAGAAGGTCCTGGGCAACCGAGGACAGCACCTGAACCGGGTCCGACATCCTGCCGGAGGACAGACCACTGGAGCTTGAGTGCCCATTGCAAAGACCACATCCGCAACCTGGCCTCTGGCACCAGAAGAATGCAGGATACCATGAGGCCAAGCAATCTCAAGAACTCGAACGCTGGGAGACTCTGGGCAAGCTGAAACTTGTGCACCATCTGCTGAATGTGATGAGCCCTCACCTGGGGAGGAAAACACAGCCCCAGGGACTTGTCGAGCACTGCTCTGATGTACTGGAGCCTCCGAGTTGGCTTCAAATGGGACGTCTTTAAGTTGAGGGAGAAGCCCAGCTTCTGGAGGGGGTGGCAGATGACCGACAGATGATCCAGGACTTGCTCGGGAGAGCGCGCCCTGATCAACCAATCGTCCAGGTAGGGGTAGACGTGAATCCCTCCCCTTTCCTGAGATGCGCTGCCATCTCTACCATGAGCTTGGTGAAGACCCTCGGGGCGGAGGTCAATCCGAACGGCAGGACCCGAAACTGAAAGTGTGAGTCGCCAAACGCGAACCTCAGGTACTTCTTGTGCTTTGGATGGATCGGCACATGAAAATAAGCGTCCTTGAAGTCGAGAGACACCAACCAGTCCTGAAGTTGAAGGGCCTGGAGGACTTGAGAGAGAGTAACCATCATGAACTTGTCCTTACTGAGGAGTTTGTTCAAACCGCGCAAGTCCATGATGGGTCTCAATCCCCAGTCTTTCTTGGAAATCAAAAAAATAAGGGGAATACCATCCCTTGTTCCTCTCAGCTACAGGCACCAGTTCTATGGCGCCTTTCTCCAGCAGGGATTGAATTTCCTGCGCAAGGAGGAATCTCTTTAAAAGAGAGATTCCCCGGTGGATTGTCAGGAGAACTCTGCCGGAGAGGAAGAGAGTAGCCATGGGCTATGATCTCCAGAACCCACACATCTGAAGTAATGTCACGCCACTCTGCAAGATGCTGCGCCAGCCTCCCCCCCCAACCGGCGAACCATGGGACATGGCCTCATGACTGAGCTGAAGCAGTTGCGGCATTGCCAGAGGGCAAAGAGGCAACTGCCCGAGCAGCCTCGGTACCTCGAGTACCTTGTTTTCCACCTCTGGCACTTCTACGGTGGCCCCTTTGACTGGCAGCTCCTCTCGCTTTACCAAAGGATGAGTAATAACGAAAGGAACCTCCCCTCTATTGCTCTCCCCTAGGACGAAAAGGCGGTAGTTGTCGAACTGCAGCACCCAACGACTTCGCTGCAGCTTTGGAGGTCTGCAACCTCTCAAGGCTCTAGTCAGCCTTGCTGACAAAAAGATGTTCAACGTCAAAAGGGCATGTTGAGGAGCCGGGCCTGCACATCAGGAGCAAACTCTGACTTCCGCAACCACGCAAACCTGCGTATAATGGTGCTCGCCGCCATGGACCGGCTGACGCAATCTGCCATGTCCAAACCCGACTGAACGGCCTCACACATGGCATCCTCGCCATCCTGGACCATAGCAAGGAAACCATCCCGTTCATCCACTTCGGGAATATGTTTAGCCGCTAAGGAAACACTTCCAGAGTGCGTGAAACGAGACAAGGCACATACGGAGTTGGCCGCCTGAAGAAAACACTTTCTTCGCCCAACCATCAAATCGCTTATCATCCCTATCAGGAGGGACGGTAGGATACGACGCCTGCTTTGCTAGGGCTGTAGCCGCCTGCACCACCAAACTCTTCAGAGTGGGGTGCTTGGTCAAGTAGCGGGGATCGCTACTGGCTGGGAAGTATTTTCGCGGCAAAGACTTGCCCACTGCCGGGAGACTCTCCGGAGCAGTCCAAGCCGCCGCCACCACCCTCCTCTGTAGAGCCATATGGAACGGCAGTACCGGGTCAGTTGGTGGACCTTGGCGAGGATATCCGTAAGGTCATCCTGAAGAAAATCCCCTGGGGGAGCAGACCACCCCAAGTACTCGGTAACCCTAGACATAAGGCGCCGGTACGAGGAGTCGGCATGAGTGTCAGGCTCAGGTCTACAAAACTCTGCCTCCGTAGAGGTGTCCAGACCACTGGCGTCGTGCAGGGACTGAAGCAGGTCCTCAATTTGGCTATGGCCCGAGAGAATCTCATCTAGCACCGTATCAGGAACCATGCCATCAGAGCACTCATCCACCTCTGAAATATACTCAAGATGGCGGTAAGAGGGCACAGAATGGGGAACAAAGCCATGCTTGACCTTGGCCAGAGCCTTTCTAGGGGGGTTCCACCGTTCCCTAGGGTACCCGAGTTGAAACAGCCTCGAAAGGCGTCGAGTGAATCGGCATTGACGCCGAATGCGGCGCCGACAGCATCGACACATGCCTAGAGTTCAGAGCCCCGAGCGTGTCCCTCGACAGCCTGGGCGCCGATGGAGTCGACGACTTCGGCCCCACAGGCGTCGACGTCTTCCTCAAAGACATCACAGGTGCACACGGTCCAGGACCTGGAACGGGCATGACGAGAACGATTACCCTTGTCCGAGCGGGACCTTTCCCGCGAATCGTGCCGACCACCCAAGCCCGAAGGCGTACGAGCGGTGTCTCGACCGATCACAAGCGACCCTACTCGGAGGCGCGGACGGACCAGTGCCCTGCGATTCAAGAATCGCTAGCATTTTTTTTACCGAAGGAAGCCCATTCCTCTGGCGTTGCATGCTTGGTGGGATAAGCGACCCACCGACGGGCGGAGTCTTTGGATGAGGGCGGGGAAGGCGACCGATGACAGCGCTTCCGGGAGTGCCTCGAAGAGGCAGAGGAGTGGCGGGACCCATTACGGGATCGAGACCCACTGGACTTCCGACGACGATGCGGAGAGTCGCCCCTCGAATCATCCATCGAAATCCCCGCAGACCTCCACTTCCGTGGCTTGGACACCTTACCTACCGACAACTTATTCTTGCGCTCCCGCAAGGCTTTGGACGTAAGCGACTGGCAGTCGACACAATCATCCGTGTCATGGGCCTCCCCGAGGCACCAGAGGCAGGCGTTGTGCGAGTGTCACCGACATCTTGGACCCACAGTCCCCGCACGTCTTAAAGCCCGGATGCGGGGTGGAAGACGAGGTAGACATTACGAAGGATAACTTCACAAACGAACAGGTTCGAAGAACCGATAAAGAACAGAAACTCCAAGGAGTCGCGGCGCGCCGAGATCTCCGAAGCTAACACGTTTGCGGAAAAAACGGAACTGAGTCTACGGCCGTCGTGCGTCCTACTTATAACATCCAGTGACGTCGGCGGAGGTCCTCGACGCCGAAAGATTTTCCAAAGCAGCACAGCTGTGGTTATTACGGTCATAGATATGGAATACATCAGAGGACCCAATCCCCTCGAAAGCTGTATTCTTTCAAATTAAAATCGGGATAAGTTTGTTTTGCATTGTATCCCGAAGGCAGATATGTCGGTTGCAACAGAAAGATTGCCTCTAAATATCAGACACATAACGTCTTCAGATGCATCCTGTATGGCCCCCCCATTGTTGAGAAAACCAAGTGCTCCACGCCCTGCATATATGAAAGAACAGCAGTGTAAACTAGTTTTCCGGGTGGCAGGCCCCACTCCAATTACAAAGGCCTTTGAAATTCAGAACGGACCAATACCACAAATCTGTGCAAAAACAGGCACGTTTTCAATGCCTGGTGTAGCCTTGCCGGCCATCTGTCAGATCGGTCTTTATTTAAATCTTTATCTGAGTACACAGATTCCTGGTGCCTTGAGATTGCTTGGTGCATACAAATGTGTATTGTAATTGCTCCCAGATCATAAGCAAGTAAGCTGAAGATAACCAATAAAAAGACACAAAGCATTTTTGGTATTCATGCATGCAGACAAAAAGCGTACAACAAAAATGTACTTTCATAACAGAGGTAGATTGGGAACAATTACTTCAAAAGGAAAACCAAATCAATTCCTCTGGCTACCCACTCAACCTGCTCGAGAGCTCTCGTCTCACTCCCCAGTGCTCAGGAGAAGAACTCCATAGCAAACGCAATCAGAATTATTCACTAGGCAGGAAGGCTGGCTCCTACTCCTCGCAGCTTCACTCTGACTGGTATATGCCCACATTTCAGGTCAGGAAGTGCCGAAGGCAACTATGTCAGAGGTGTAAATCGAGACATGCCATGCCCATCACTGTAAAGTTTACTGGCATGCATTTCCACAGACAGAAAGCCAAACATTAACAGTATTCTCTCATTGTTTTCTACTGCGATTCATTGCCGACAACTCTGGTTTTATCTGTAATGCAACAGATCCACATGCTCGACTAACAGTATGAATCTTAGTAACTTAACAGACGTGCAGAAGGGCAACCTTTCTCCGTTACCTTTCCACCTGCAAGCACTTAATCACAATTTGGATGGTCAGTAGTGCAAAACATGGTGCCGATTTGACCTGGTTTGTGGGTCAACTGTCCAAATCTATCCGTAAGCATTTGCATTACTGGGCCGTAGAAACAACAAAAACAACATCATCTTCAGGGCTGACCGTCATGTGGATAAGATCACACATTTATAGAAGTCCAGGACAGGACATAACTGCACTGGTGGCTGGACAACTATGAAGCTTGCAACAGTTGGGTTATCTTTGTAACGTAGCCAAGACTTTATAAAATAATTGCATGCTTACAATGGAGAACATTGTGGCGGATTTCTACTGAAATAACTAAGTCAATGGAGTATCAAACTACATAGAAAATTCTCTTAGCAACTCGAGCATTTATTTGATGAGAGAATAATTAAAGTTTCTGGCTAGAGACCAGACTCAATGGGCAATGTGTTTGCAGAAAGGGAGATCAATTGCTTGGATTTTGAGAACCACTATAGCAAACCAACAGGACAACAAACTATAGGTTAAACACTTTTTGTGGGGATGGTGAATGGGTTCAACGCACATTGATACAAGCTGGTTATCGACATATAAAACTGGTACTTCGAAGTCGAGCATTTCTGAGAAACTATGGTGTCTGTGGGGTGCTCCAACTAGGATACTGATCCATCGGAATCTCTACTCTAAACAGCCTCAGGCATCACAACACTCAGCTAGCTTTGTGGCTAAACAAGAAATTTGTATCAGTCCATGATATAGGACTCCCTTTTTTCACATTTGAGGGATATAGTACCCGGCTCGATCCCCAGGAGTATAGCGGCCAGCTCACTTGGTAGCATCTCATCTCCAATCTGACCCTGCAGCACATCTGGCCAGATATGCAGCACCGAGAGGCCTTTTAGATTGTGGGGTGGGGTACATAACAATCTCGCCTTCTAGGTACAGCACATTGCGATTTATTGTGTGACATTTCTTGTAGGGGAAGAGGACCCCAGATTTACTCCACCGAGGTTAAGCATAACCACCATATCACCAGCTTCTGCTTTCATTTCAGAGAAGCGAAGACAACTGCGGGTGAGGCACATTTTCCACATTCCACATGACTCAGTCTTTCAGGGTTATACAAAAAAATAAAAATAAAGTACAGCGCACAAATAAGGAAAACGCTGACAAAGTAGCTGTAAAGAGAAATGAAAGCCCACTGTGAAATGTTCTTCCTCAAGCGTGCTGCTGACTTGATGAAGTAATAACCTACTACAATCTTTCAAGAAGCAAGTCAAAGTTCCGAAAACAGATCCCTCTCATGTCGAAAAAGGCCGTTCTTCTGCCGAGGGCCTGAATCATTTCATATCATTAGACGCAGTTTTGCAGCACTTTCTCGAAAAAATATTTTTTTTTAGCCACAAAAAGACAAGAGTCTTCAAGGTTTAAAGTCTTCAAAATGAACCCTACCCGCAAACAGATCTCTGGGCCTCCATACTGAACAGGACCAGATAATGGCGTTCAACACACACAGTATCGAGGCTCAAATTACTCGACTTCTCAATAATGGAGGGTCGGCTAGTGGAGCAATGACAGCGAGGAAACAAATCTGACTTCTGTGCACAGCATGAATAGGAGTTTTGAATTTCAGCTAAGTAGAACTGATGGACATGACCCACTGCAAGCCAGTTGCAACGGGGCAAGAAGTCACTTCAAGAAAGGCAAGGAATCAGCCTTTCACCCTTCCAAGATCGATACATCGAAGTAATTTGTGTAATGCCAACAACTGATATGATATGGCATTTGTAACGCGCCTATTCACAAGTGTTTCAAGGCGCGACGAGGTGTGGGGGGAACAAAGTGAGACAGACAACGATCCTACTAGGCCAGGTGTCATTCAGATCACGCAAGTGCAAGGGTAGGGGGACTGGGGAAAAAAGTGCAGGGGTAGGGGAGAGGGGAAGTGCAGTACATGGTTAATAGAATACGAGATAAATAATAGGGCCTGCTGGTGGTAAGTGCCGGGAGAAGGGGCTGTAAGATACAGAGACAGTCCCGTTGTGCATGTAGGCAGTGCAAGGAAGAGTGGCTGGGCCAGGACAGGAGATCGGTGAGTGGCCCAGTTGCAGATTTAGTGGAGGTTCAGTGAATTTAGCAGGGGAGAGGGAGAGAAAGCAGAGGCAAAGAGGAAGGTTTTGAGGTGCTTCCGGAACCGGAGATGGTTCTCCTCAAGTTTCAGGGAGGCAGGAAGTCTGTTCCAGAGGGAGGCCCCGGCTGCGGCGAGAGATCTACCACCAGCTCGTTGCTTGGAGAAGCGGCTGACCTTGAGGTAGTTGGAGGTGGATGAGCGAAGGCCTTGAGAAGGAAGATATTTAGGAAGAGAGAGTTGCAGGTATTTTGGCCCAAGGCCCCAGAAGACCTTGTGGGCAATGCAGAGGGTTTTGAACTTAATCACGCAGCCACTGGGAGCCAGTGTACTGATTTCAGTCCTGGAGAGATACGGTCCCTGGGCTTGAGGCCAAGGACAAGTCTCGCAGTCCTGTTCTGGATGAGTTGCAAAGGGCAGAGAGTAGAGGCAGGAAGATTTAGATAGAGGCTGTTACAGTACTCCAGCCTAGAGAGAACCAGAGCTCTAGAGACAGTGAGCTTCTGGGGGAAGGAGAGAAAAGGAAGGATACCTCTGAGGAGGTGTAGCTGGTAGTGTGACTTCTTAGAGACGTCAGAGATGTGAGGAGAGAAGGAGAGTGGAGTCGAAGATGACCCCGAGGTTTTTTGACGTGCAGGTAGGAGCAGGAAGAGGGCCAAGGGAGGCCGGCAAGAGAGCTGCACGGAAGGAGGGTGTGGGTGTGCCGATAAGTAGAATCTCAGTCTTACTGGCATTAAGGCAGAGGTCGTTGGCGGCACACCATTCCTGGATAGCAGAAAGACAGTCAGAGATAAGGGAAGTGGAAGAGAAGGCCGAGGGTAGTCTGAAAATGAGCTGGGTATCATCCGCGTAGCACTGAAAGTTGGGACAGAGAGCGGTTATGCGGTGAGCAAGAAGTGCCAGATACTGGTTGAACAGCCAGGGGGAGAGGTTAGATCCCTGGGGGACACCGCAGGTAGAGAAAAAGATGTCAGAGAGGAAGGAACCCTGTTGGACCTGGGAGGGTCGATTGGAGAGGAAGGAGGACAGCCACGCCAGAGCTTGACCAGCGATACCCAGGTTATCACGGAGACGGTTGAGCAGGATGGTGTGGTTAACAGTGTCAAAGGCAGAAAAGAGGTCGAGCAAGATAACACAAGGGGTGTTAGAGTCAAGGTTTGAGAGCAGGTCCTCACGGATGTTCAGGAGAGCAGTTTCCGTGCTTCTGGCAGCTCTGAAGCCAGACTGATGGTCATGAAGACTACCAACAGATTCAGCATGGAGATTAAGCTGGGAGATGGCCAGTTTCTCCAGGAGCTTGCCCAGGAAGGGAGTGATAGAGATTGGGCGATAGTTAGCTGGGCAGGAGGGGTCGGAGGAGGGTTTCTTAAGAAGGGGATGCACAAGGGAGTGCTTGAGGGGGGGATGGGAAGACTCGAGAGGCGAAGGAATGATTGCAGAAGTCAGCCAAGGCAGGTGCCAGGGAGTCAATGTGGTCGTTGATAGTTTGAGGAACAGGGGTGGACCTGTTTTGACGGGACGTTCATAGATCGGGCTTGTTTCGAAACTTCGTCAGCAGAAAAAAGGGGAAAGGCAGAAAAGGAGGGAGGAGGGGTGGCTACCGAAAGGCCAGAGGGAGAGCAGGGAAAAGGGGAGGGGAGGTGATAGGAGAGTGAGGACAGGATGTCTTGAGTTTTTGAAATGAAGTGAGAGGCCAGTGCCATGCAGAGGGCCTGGGAGGGGACAGGAGAGGTGAAGACTGCAGCAGGGTTGGCCAGCTCTTTGCGGATTTTCAAGATTTCGGCCGAATTGTTAGATGCCACAGAGATGCGGGCTTGGATAAGGGCTCTCTTCTTAGTGAGAACGGAGAGCCGGTATTGCCTTTGGAGCAGGCGGCAGGCCAGTTTGTCAGAGGAAGAACATGAAGCACGCCATTTCCTCTCTGCCACCCTGCACTTGCGTTTAAGGGTGACGAGATCCGAGTCATACCAGAAGTTACATTTTGCTTTGGGCTTCAGGCGGATTCTCATGACAGGGGCAAGGATAGCAAGGGTATCAGATATAGAAGAGTGGAGAGGGCTGTGTCAGGGTGGGAGTCAGCCGAAGGGGGAGGGAGGGGTGAGAAGGTGGTAGCGAAAGCCTCAACTGACACGCGCTAAATGGGTCGGATGACCGCGAAGGTGGGTGGCAGTGAGGAGGGTGGCTTTGCCTGTGGGGTAGGGAGGGTGAGGTGGGAGGATAGGAGAAAGTGATCACTCCAGGAGAGAGGAGTGGAGAGAGGGACAGAGAGGGGAAGGTCAGAAGAGATCAGAGCATCAAGAGTGTGCCCTGTAGAATGGGTTAGCCCAGACGGGAGAACAGAGAGTGAGAGAGTTGCAGAAGTCGCGAAAGAGTCTAGAGGGAGGACAGGAGGCATCAAGGTGGATATTGAAGTCTCCAAGAAAGAGGAGTTGAGTGGTTAAGGACAGGAGTGAGGAGGAGAGGTCAGCCCACTCAGAGAGGAAGGAGGAAATTTGACCAGGTGGCCGATAGATAGTAGCCACGGTAAGGGAATGGCTAGGAGAGAGAGAGAGAGAGCGCGAGTCGGCAGACAAGGCATTCAAAGGAGGAGTAGGTCTGCGTAGGAGTGACAGTGGCAGGAATCCACTCAGGGAAGACAAGAGCCACACCCCCCCCAGCATGGTTGGGCCTGGGCAAGGAGAGGATCTTGTAACCGTCGGGTAGGAGTGTGTCAAAGCTGGCGACAGAGCTAGCCGTGAACCATGTCTCAGTGAGACCGAGGATGTCAAGGTCCAGTTCCTCAAGAAGGCGTCAGATATCAGAGGAATGTTTGACGGCAGAGCGAGAGTTAAGTAACTATGATAACAATGCTTATAAGGAAAAAAACAAGCATTAAGTTCTATATAAAAGCGTTTTTATTATCATAAAAATAAGAGCCCAACATATTGGAGGCTGTGACACCTCTTCCATTTGTATGGCTTTCAGTCTGTCTGTAGGCCCAACAGAATTCCCTTTACAGAAATGAGAAAGGGTATATAACCTCAGATTGAACCGAGCCACCAACGAGAACAGCTCCAACTCGCATGCAAAAGAGAAGAGAACAAAAAAACAAATAGTTGCGACCTAGACTACAGTGGTGCACCCCGCTAAAAAAAATTATATATAACAAATTAATAAATTACTCCGAATCAGCCAGTCCAACTGGGCCTTACCTGTAGAAAATCAGATCATATTAAACCAGCCTTTAACTCGTTCAAACGATAAAGACCTCACTATTTAAGCAAGCCTTCGACTTCTGCTTTCAGGATCCACAACACCTCTCTCTCCCCTCCTAAATCCGCCTCGGAGACACTTGGGCCCCAAAACCAGCCTAAGAAATCACGGCAACTAGAATTGAGACTCATCCAAGACAGCATATTTTACATAATGAATTGTAGTGCACAGGAATTCCTACAGAAACACTCAGAGCAGGAGGACAGCACTCAATCGGCCGTTGATGGCCAGACAATTCACGATTTTATGTTGCATATGGTACCCTCTGTTGTGCTGTTTATTCAGTTGTTAAATACTTCAAAAGACCTAAAAGTTAGATCATAAGAGTGCTCATAAATTGCATTCCGAGATAAAAAATATTTTGTGATTATTATTGTCTGTTTTTGATTAATAGAGATCCTGATTTTTCAGTCCTTGCATTCCTTTCACCCTGAACTGCCCCCCAAAAGCAAAAACAGTACTTCAACGGAAAGGTACAGAGACTCATGGGAATCCATAAATAATTTAGCTAGCGTCTCCCTTCACCCAACAACTTCACCAGCTGGGCTAACACGCCCCTTTGGCGTCCTCACTAGTGCCAATCCCTAGACCACCCAGCTATCCGGTCACCCATAGAAACAAAAACGTCCTCTGCCTCCCCTCAAGGTCTACTGCACCCTTCCGTGACCTAAGCGCCCGCCAGAGCATCAATGCACATATCAAGTGGTGTTGGGGAGAGGCTCCAAGTGGATGGCAGTATTGGCAAAGGTAGCTTTTCTGCTATGTATATGAAGAAAGGGCAACAGAAAGTCACTTCCGACTACCCTGACGACGATATTAGCGTAGAAAGGCTTATCCATCCCACTGTCCTTTTGAAGACAAGATGTCCACAGAGACTACTTAACACATTTTCATGACACAAGGTACATAGCAAGCAACAACCTCTTTTCAGTTTACATTCTAGTATCCGTGCTAATCGATGTACAGTTCAGAAATGATAACAGTAATGGATTAATTAATTATTTACAGTCAGCTTTTGCGCGTTATTTTGATAAGTAAAACCAATTTCTTGCATACGTTCACCTGTTCAATGGTGTATCCGATGTATACATTTAGTTACTATTTTCAGAAACACCCGGTTACGAACAACCCCATTTGATCCATACCCAAAACGTAGTTTTAATGCTACGTGTTTCACAGAAAACGCGTGATGCTCTGCACAGGGACCACAGGTAGTGAGCGATTGTGTACACCTCGCATAACGAGAATGCAGGATTATTTTAAAAGGTCACCCTACGGGTGGACAGCAACGTTACAGTCAGGCGCCTTACATGCCAAAACCTCACAAGAAGTTGTGCATGTGAGACTGGACACGCAGGTATCATCATTTGCTGAGCCCTCATCCACCAAGGCCGCACCCTCGAAACTAACTCACATTCCAATCACCAACTGCAACCAACACCCTGCAAGTCACTCATGCTGAAGTGTTGCAGGGAGAAAAGTCAAAATTCCGAAGCTTACTTTATAGCATCAGATTTGAAAGTTTTCAGTCCTCAACGCAGTAAGAAAAAAGTATAAAGCTAGCAAAACACAGGTTTCCAAATGCAATATCAACACCATGGCCCACGACTTAACTACCCTCGATTCTCCCGCAACTTGCATGCATTTCTTCCTGCTGCGCTCACCTGCCAATGATTATAGGCTTGTTGCCCTGTACATATTTTAGATGTGCAGAGATCCCCAGTTATAGGTGACAGGAGGACTGTACATAAAATGCAAGTCCATACATACTTTGAAGGCTGCTACACAATTCAGAGTTACTAAACAAAAATATGCCTACTGGGTTTGTCCTACCTGATCTGTGTGCACAGTACCCCCAGAGAAGCCGTGCGTATTGAAGAGAATTAATTTCTGGCAACAATCGCTCCACATGCCCTTACAACCCAAATTAACCACTATCCTACCAAAAAAACAGACGTTCCTCTCTGCCTCGGTCCAATCTTCCTAAAAAGTCAGTCGAAGGACCAGCATACTGATGGTACCCTAAACAGACAAATTCAAAGTAAGCCCCTATAATTTCCTTGTTATTACCTGTGATTACTATTGAAGAAAGGCAGAGCCCGCAAAAACAAGGGCCAGAACCAACACACCACCACCCAAATAATGCCCCCCCCCCTTGGTCAGGACCACTTCTCCCTTACCTCACTCTTCAACCAACAAAAGATTTGAGTTACACAGAGTACATTCCCACTCATAGCTTCTGCCTGTAGCCTATTGTTAAAAAGTACGGGACAATCTTAATACTGTCCCTCAATATTGTTTCTACTCAGTCATCATGCATGTAATGTAAGCTACGTTTCATACTATGGTCTACAGAAACCCAGTTACTTGCAGCAACCCACTACCAAATGGTCACTGTGGTGAACCCCGTGACAGCTTAGCTCAACACCCCAGAAACAGCAAAATTAAAAATAAACACCCATGATTAAAACTTCAAGAAATCCACAACTAACGGCAAGGACTAAGCATTTTAATGATCGATGCAATCACCCATTTTAAAAAATGTCGAAGTGTGGAGGGCTAATATGTACTGCCAGAGCGGACTTATAATCACAAGCTCAGCAGTGGCAGAGAACAAAAAAAAAAGCCTTAGTCAAGCACACGCCTTAGGTGAGGTTTTGTTTCCCCAGCTAAACTCTATACATTGTGGGGTTTCATTTTCTCGCCTGATGAGCTATTAAACAAGGGCTTGTGAACACCATTGAACGTTTTCAAAGGTATACTTCCTGTGTTAATTCAGGAAGGTCATCACTCATAAAAGATCAGAACATTTTCCACATTCCGACAGATGAGGTATGCAAGGATGGTTAAGAATGCCAGAAGACCGGGCTCATATCTGGTTGAAATGTCCAAAAATTGACCAGTTCTGGTACGAGGTACAGCGGGCGGTTACCCAGGTTTTGGGAATCAGGGTTGGCCAAAACAGAGGGTTGGACTTGATGTGTTCAAGTGGTTGTAACAAAGTAAGTATCCGGGACACCGAAGGTAAGTTAGAAGATGGTTTATTGTCCTGGTCCTGTATTCCATCAATAAGCACAAGGGATGGTAGGGGACACAGATGACAAGACATCAGAAGGGAAACAGCAGGCTTGCCCCCACACCCATACACCACAACTCTCTCTCTCAGTCTAAGCCCAACGGTCAACTCAGAACACTCCAACCCTCACATTCCACCAGCTTGTGACCTCACAGCACTACTTTTACTACACACACCCTGTAATTATCCTGCCCTCTGCACACCACCAAGCTAGCTCCGGACCTCTTGCACCCTTTCTGGGAACGCCCTCCATTCCCCAGTCCTGCAATAGACCTCCCCTTTGGCTCAAACTGCCCTACACTACTTGTCCCTGGTAACAACCAGACAACCCAGTTGCCTGGTCTGCCTGGTCTCCCCTTCGCTGGATGGAGACCACACAAACATATCCCTGGCAACCACACGTGTTCCTGGGTGTGAGCCACAGCCTTATATAAGACCTGTAGAGAGAGCACATGGCTCTTTTCTGGCTGCTGGCAGTGTGGTGTGCTGACTGTGGGTTGGGGCTGAGGCCCTTGCCCTTCTAGCAGGTACCCTTCCCCCTGTCTAGCCTCATCCTTCTCTCCGGGTTCCCTTTCTCCCCAAACTGCTCAATATTTCTACCAGTAGGTCTCACGGCCTCTCAGCCACTGCCCCTACTCACCTGCTTGCCTGTCCCTCTCCCTGGGTCTCTGCACCTGCCGCACTATCTCGCTCTCTCTTTTTCCCCCTCACCATCTCTACCAGCCCCCTTCTCCAACACTTCCCTTTCTCGCTTGGTGTCCATTGACCGCCGCCGCCGCCACCACCACCCCCCCCCCTGCATCCAAGTGTACTCCCCATGCCCCTGGTTAAAGGCCAGTGGGTGTGCCTAGCTAGTCCAGTGTGTCTAATTTAGCCTGCTGGCAATGAGTTCATGCACCTTCCTGTAATAAATCTGTTCCTGGTTTATACAAACCCTTGGTGCCTTCATCGAGTTTACACTTTTCAGTGCAGCCTGCCTGTTATTGCCAGAGGTGGAACCGAGTCCGTCTGTACACAATGAACCCCCACCGGGTCTGTTGACTCCCTGGACCAAAACTGTGGCCTCCACACGGCCTGCTCCATTTTGGCCTGCCTCCCACTTCCACACATGTATGGTATGGTAATGTTTATTTGTAAAGCCCCTATGCACAAGGAAAGTGTTTCAAAGCACTCAGAGGGTGGGAACATCGGGAGAAAAAAAAACAGTCGTTCAGGGCCTTTGAAATTCAGAGCGATAATGGTCTGCACAGGCAGTATATAGGTGCAAATAATATGGTTAACAGTTGAGACACAGCAAATAGGTTGCAATACGATTCTGCAGTTTTTACAAGCGCAATTAGTTAGTGTATAGGAAATGCAGTTCAACTGTTTCCATGCATTTACTTGCTGGGACTTTTCAGCAGAGTAAAGCCAAAGAGGAAATCCCGCGATTGTGGATTTTTTTTTTAATTGTCTGCGACTTGTGTTTATACATAATGGATTAGGAAGATTTATTTTTAGTGAATGTGTATATTAATTATGACCAATAAGGTTTGCCGATATATTTGTGAAGGTTTACAAAAATAAACCAATACACTTGAAATAAAAACAATTGTTTTTCAGGCATGGTACAAGGCACAGAAAGACCATCTAAAGACGTCACTTTGTGAGGAATCATGTGTACACATACACTTAGGGTAGCGATAGTCCGACAGAGTTGATGCGGTTTTCGATTTTAAGAAAACCACTTGTAA
Organism: Ambystoma mexicanum; assembly: GCF_040938575.1. Classification (NCBI taxonomy): domain Eukaryota; kingdom Metazoa; phylum Chordata; class Amphibia; order Caudata; family Ambystomatidae; genus Ambystoma; species Ambystoma mexicanum. The sequence continues at coordinate 876,680,099 of NC_090924.1, read as the reverse complement.
TCCAGGACTACTAGATGGCAGTCTACGAATGCATGTGAATCGGAGCAGATTCATAAAACTCAGAAAAATGTGTCTAATTTCTATAGCAGAGCATTGAAATCCGGCAGTCAAAGGATCAATCGTTCCATCCCATCACGAACAAGCATTTAATCCCTGCAATATGCACTCCCTCTGTATGCAGGCGTTATTGCAAAGAAAAGCCCAATACAGTTGGTAACCTAGAGAGAAACAATGAAAATACATTGTATTCACCCAGCAAAGTAAACTTGTACTAGTTCTGCAACCCATTAAAACGATAATAGACAAGTTAATGATGGAGCTAGCAGATAATACAAGTAGAATTCCAGCAACTGCGTTGGTCTTCCATACCTCGCACTTGTTAACTCTGAAAGAAACAACTGACGGATTGCACACAGATGTACCCTGCTGCATCAGTCTCCTGCAACAACTGCTCTAGTGGTACAGGGAAGGTTCAAATGTCACCTGTGCCTTCTTGATAGCTGCAGTGGCACAGACGTTTATTGCAGCCAGGGGCTGCACTTCTGGGCCATAATCGTGGCCCTATCAGTCTGGTGGCAGGGTAAACTCTAAATAATTAACCATGCCTCATTTTGGTATGGTGACTGATAGCATGCACACAAATCATCAAATTGGTATCATACAAGTGATAAACTGAGGCCGGTCAACTATGGAAAGGCTATGTGTATTCATGGCTAGCTTGCCGGTTTCTCTGGCTAGTGGGACAAAGGACACTGCTCTGGTTTGATCCTCTGTGAGGCAGGGTAGTGCCTCCACTCAAGCACAGGAGACCTCCTAGGAACCAAACTTCACAGAGACAGTTACATAAAGGCTTACCTCACACCAGCATGTTGCACATCAAAAAGCCTTCGAAGCACCAGGCTTGGGGAAAAAGAAGGCACTAATAAGGATTTCAGCGTCTTGCTTTTCAATGCGGCTCTCTTTTCTTGGCCTCCACTTCCTGCAGAACAACACTTTGGGTAGGATGCAAAAAGGCCTGGGTCCTTTGTCACAGCAACAGGGATCCGACCCCTTACAGCAGGCTTGCTGATGTCGAATTCCGCCTCCCATGCCCTTTTACCTCTATAAAAGGAAGGGGACGCTCACTCGTTTGATTCATTTTGGACTTTCAATAAGACAAAAAGAATTAATTGAACCCAGTTCGGTGTGCAGTCTATTCCAAAGCCCTCTACAAGAGGTGAGGACAGGTGCATCCAAGACAGAGGTGATTTCAGGAAACATTGGAAGTTTACTGCTGTTTGGACCAAGCAAGGCCTGCTACTCTGAAGCTGCACTGGAACCAGGCTCCTCACTGGAGCAGACCCCCCTACCCCCGTCCCCACTGCCCCTTACAGTTGTGAGTAAAGCACCCTGGATTAAGGGTTAGGAGTAAAAAGGGCTCACAATGTCTTAGATATTTGGATTGGGAAACAAGCACTTCAAGAAGCCCACAGCAGATTTCACTTGCTCCTTTTTCAATGCTTCGAACAATCCCCAAACCGAATGTCACTGCCTTCAAACAACAACACAGGACCCACAATGCTGCCTTTGGCATGCTGCTCAAACTTCTAACGGCTGCTGCCATTCATCTAATTGGTTTCCTGTCGCATTAAAACAACCGCATTCATTGCAGCTTCAGCTCCAACAAGAGCTCCCTGCTGCTGGAAGCCTTCAAACAGGTACATCTTCGAGCAAAAGGAACGTTGCATTGACCGACCCAGACCCGACTGGCTGGAAGCATTGTGTCACGCGCCGACTCAACCAGTGGTAACCATCATCTCAAACTAGCTCGACCATCGAACGGTGTCTGGTGGATTCATCGAACCACAAAGAGCTCTATTAGAAACAGACGATGTGGCTCGCTGCACATAAACCCGCAAGAACAGCATGGAGATCAGCTCAGTTCAATGCTGTTGAAACAGTCAAGAACTGGCACAAGCTTCTACTGAGAGACCTAGCACTCATTGTCCACTTTGGGACCATGGTGACTGAAAAGCCGCCCTTGGCACCTTTACAAAATGCATATCCTTTTTCTAGTGACATGGTTGCAATTTCTTGACTCCTTAACCCCTACTACAGTACCCAGATTCGAATCCAAATATGGTCTGCTTTTTTCTGTACTTTCCACATGGGTGTTTCTAGATAGTGGATTCCATAATGGTAGGTTTAATTGAAATGTTTATAAAACCAGGATTTTACATTTTTCTTTTGGAGTGTTTCTACTATTGAGATTTGTGCAGCTATGGTTATCACATGCACACCACTCTGAAGAGTATAGCCTGTCCCACGTTACCACAAAAGGCAAATCTCTTGATTCCCCCTGTTTCAAGCAGCCATCTTCGTTGTTGCTCACAACAGCCCTCAAGTAGCTGGTTTCTAAAGAGACGTGTGTCCAAGCATCATTTTCAGAAACCATTTCATATTTAGTTTGGCTGAACTTATTTATGGCTTTCGTCAATCCTATGTATGAGGGGCCAGACAAGTGAGGCGGACAACTTTTGGATGATTTCTCAAAAATATGCCATTTATTTTTAATTATACGTTTCATTAAACGCCTCACTATCCCTACCCAGAGAAGGATTTACATGCCTATCAAAAACTAAGGGCAACACTCTAACAAAGGATATCTATTCATCACACTTACGCAAAAAATACACAAGAAAATATATAACAATTCACAACAAATAACAGAAATTGTATTTCCAGCGTATTCAGTCTTTCTTGGTGAAATTCCCAGTCCCAGTTTTCAAGGTAGATTCAGTTCCAGGGTTCGAAATTGCAAGGAGCTGGGAGCTATTTAGTTCCTGGTTGTAGCCAAGGGGAGCCTGGTTTTAAGCTAACCAACAGCTACCAGGAGGTACTTTTGACTCCTGCGGCGAGAGGTCCCATACAAACCTACCTATGCAACATTAACTGTGTATATTTGGGAATGTATATAAAACGAGAATAAAGTCCACACTTAAGGGGCGTTTAGAGCATATTGGATAATAGAAAATGAACAAAAAGTTATATTTTGAATCTTGCACAAAATTACATGTGTGGCGCACTGTATACTAGCTCCAGGTTCCCCAGGGGTAGCTCCTGACTAACTGGTTACACCAGATAACCAGGAGCTGGTTTTTGTTCCTAGTCAACAAATCTCAATTTCGATCCTTGCAGTTCCAATGTTTAATAAAAAGAAACAAGGAAATTCAGGTTTGCAACCAGGTTCCAATTCATTTCTTGACTCCTTCACTTTGTGGAAAGAAAGTTCTGTTTACTGATGTTCAACCAAAAGATTGCACTTATTCCTTGAAAAATAATTGTCACTTCATCAAATAGCATCAATGAGGTTCTGGAAGTTTTGCCATAACTTAGAAACATCAAAGAAGATTTTACAGTTCCTTGTCAGATTCAAAGAGAAACAACTTCTGGGAGGGGAAAAGAAACACAGCTTGTTGTTATCACTTCTCAAGTCTCTTCACCGCATTTTGCATCACAGTTTATATCTGTCGGGATGACTTCACGGCACCACTGCTTCCACCTGGACAACCAGGTTAACTTCTACAAGGATTCCCCATGCAGGTCTACTTGCCTGCCCCATGGTGTTTCACATTCAACTGTGCTTCTGAAGTTTTAAATCTACTAACAACCAAAGGTTTCATCACACCTTCATCAGACTGCAATTTTGAGATTTTGTTTACAACCTTTCAGGAAATAGCACATTCACAACAGTGTCCCTCAACACCTTCATGTAGGCAAGGCACTCTTCTTCTGGGCGCTCACTTCTCAGAAGGTCAGTCTCTTTGTCACTTTTGTCTTTCTGCCACCTCATCAACCGAAATGCCCGTCGATCTTTTATCTTCTTGGCTTTGGCAAGTGAGTTATATCAATGTAAAGAGAACTATTTCAAAAAGAAAGCTTCACCTTTTTACAGCTTTGCTTCCTGCCAACCAGAGTAGTTTAACTAGGTGTAGGCCTAGGTCTCTTTTGGCTTTAGACCATGCTTGTACCACTCTTGGCTTGGGCAATGAGTGTTCTCTAAAACTCATAAGTATCAATGTGGAGTCACTTAACTTCAGTGTTATATTCCTTTCAACTGCAGTTAACCTTTACCTTATAATCACTTTAAGCACAAACGACCAGTCTTTCTTCCGTTTACAGTACTTTTAAAGAGGTTCTCATACGCAAATGCTACTTTTGAAAATTCACATTGTCCAAACAAACAGTCAATTTAATACTGCTTCCACTCTTACGCGATTGACTCTGCTTGGATACAGTTGCCTGCCTTTGTTCGTGCAACGGATCAGAACGCTCAGTAACACTCGTAGGCACGTAGAGGATCGCAGTGCAGCCAGGCCCCCACGAGCCCCCACCTGCACCTTTGTGCTGCCCCCCCCTCCCAGAGGAACTTTTCACCTCCCTACCGGCCACCCCTCACCTAGAAGCGGCCCGGGTTGCGCACCAGCAACACGCCGATTTCGGAAAAAAGTAAAAGAAAAAAACCAAAACAAAATGTCGGGCGCGATGCGGCGCCAGAGCGAGGCTCGGCATCCTGGTTGCTAAGCAACCGTGCTTCTTAGCACTCAACATCCGCCGGCAGGCGGAAGAGCCGGCCACACTCAAAGGCCACTCTAAGGCCCTGTTTGCCCCTGTTCGCCGCTAACGGCGCGTGGCGAGTTCCCTTACTATACACTCACGACCCTCTGATGCCCCATGACAACACATGGGCTTACACCGGGGAACGCAGCGGCTGAGCAGGAGCTCACGACACGGCAGAAGCAGCGGACCTGGCTAGGAAACCCTCCGGGATCAAACACCTGGTAAGCGCGGCCACATTGCGCTACTTTTAACTCTGTTTTTGTGTTGGTCAGCCAGCCTCGAATTTGCTTCACTTGGTATAAAGGCACACAAGTGCTCCGAGTTGCCCCATAAAGGCCTAGGCAACGTGCACATGCATGCGCCTTATACTTGCCTGTAACAATCAAGGCCCGTCAGCCTCTGTATCACTCTCATGCTCATTGCCTTACTCTGCACCCACCTTGCCACCTTCTTGCCCTCCACATCCAGCCTCGTACTCAAATACTTTGACGTACTCCAGCCAACATACAACCCTATTGTATATGAGTTGTGTTGTGCCCTATGGTCGCCCCCAGACTACATTTGAACTGTGTTGTGCCTTATGGTCGCCCCAGACTACATTTGAACTGTGTTGTGCCCTATGGTCGCCCCAGACCACATTTGAACTGTGTTGTGCCCTATGGTCGCCCCAGACCACATTTGAACTGTGTTGTGCCCTATGGTCGCCCCAGACCACATCTGAACTGTGTTGTGCCCTATGGTCGCCCCAGACCACATTTGAACTGTGTTGTGCCCTATGGTCGCCCCAGACCACATTTGAACTGTGTTGTGCCCTATGGTCGCCCCAGACCACATCTGAACTGTGTTGTGCCCTATGGTCGCCCCAGACCACATCTGAACTGTGTTGTGCCCTATGGTCGCCCCAGACCACATTTGAACTGTGTTGTGCACTATGGTCGCCCCAGACCACATTTGAACCGTGTTATGCCCTATGGTCGCCCCAGACCACATCTGAACTGTGTTGTGCCCTATGGTCGCCCCAGACCACATTTGAACTGTGTTGTGCACTATGGTCGCCCCAGACCACATTTGAACCGTGTTATGCCCTATGGTCGCCCCAGACCACATTTGAACCATGTTATGCCCTATGGTCACCCCAGACCACACTCGAACTGTGTTGTGCCTTATGGTCGCCCCCAGACCACAGTGCTCTTAGCCTGTCCCTGACGGCATTTAACCTGTCTCTGATTGCATCTAGCCTACATATGATTGCTCCGTCTAGCCTAGAGGTACCCGACTCTTGCAAACCAACTGCTCGAGCCTAAAACCAGGCCACAATGATACTAACTTTTATTTACCTGTCAGCCTTTTGGACCACAATGCCTAAAGTAAACCACTATCCGAGGCCCACACTACAGGGCATACCGCCTGTGGATGAAGGACTCTTAACTCCCCCCCTAGAGCCCAGCCATCAACTCTCACACTCACTTATTACCCACCAATCACTAACATACCTTCCCTGTGACATTGCAAATAGAAACGCAAAACTACGTTCAAGACTACCTAAAATTTACGAACCATTAGCTAGACTCAATACCTCTTGCAATAGAAGTAACGCTAACATCCGAAACACTCCTCCTGTAAAAATTGACCTCCATCGCAACAACCGCCTAAATAAGCAGCCCAACGCTAATAATAGCATACCAAAAAAGAAAAGTAATGCCACCCAGGCCACAGCAAAGCCGAACATCCAACTGAAGTGCGCCCTTATTAATGCCAGGTCACTAATAGCACACGCTACCGAAATTGCGGATCTCATTCAAATAGGAGACTATGACATCTTCGCCATAACAGAAACTTGGCTGCACCAATCTGCAGGACCTGCCCTAATGCTTGCCTTACCCCATAATTACACCATACTTCGAGAAGACAGAGTCAACTCTCGAGGAGGTGGCCTAGCTATTATTGCTAAAAATAATCTCACCCTAAAAACTGAATCAAGTTCAACGACTAACTCCTGCGAATCATTAACTGCTAAACTCCTCGCATCTCCCTCTCAAACTATTACTATTCACCTTATCTATAGACCACCAGGCCCTATTGGCACGTTCGAGGAGGACATTTCCACAATCCTCTCAAACAACCTAAAAACTTCATCCCAAGCTATCCTTCTGGGAGACCTAAACCTAGGCTACAATGACCCTAAAGACCTGCAAGCAACTAATATCACTAATGTCATCTCAGAACTAGGCTTCTCCCAAAAAATCCTACAACCCACACACGAAAAAGGCCGTATACTTGATTGGGTTGCTGACTATAACTGCAATACAACGATTGTCGATATCACCTCACAAATCTGGACTGATCATGCACTGATAACTTTCCTCCTAAATGTTAACCTGGCCCTACCTATTGAAAATGCTCTGGCTCCCCCCTTGCCAACCAGAAACAAAAAACTTATAACTACAGAAAAACTGCTACCACTCATCCTCCCCAGATTAAACTCTCTACCTGACTTATTGGACACCTCATCACTAGTAAATGAATTCAACTCTTCCATGGCTACAGCTCTAGATACTATTGCCCCACTGAAACTGAGAAAGAGCAAACCCAGAGCCCACCTAAACACCTGGTTTACTCCTCACCTCAAATCTCTAAGACTTGAAAAACGTAAATGCGAATCTGCTTGGCGACTAACCCCAACAGAGACAAATAAAATGACACTCATCAATGCCTCCAAGATTTACAAAAATGAAATAAAGAAAGCAAAAAGAGATAATTTCAACAACAGAATACTGCAGGCCAAATCTGGAACAAAAGAACTATTCCTTATACTAAAGGAACTAGAAAACCCTATTCCTATCCAAGATAACTGTGACAAAAATAAAATATGGTGCTCGAACATCCAAAAAGCACTAAATGACAAAATTGCCACACTCCAATCAAAAATTGAGACAAAGAAACAGAATATTCCACCCTCAACTAACCCAAGAGGCAAACCACCAATCAGCACTAAACTAGACCATAAATTTAACTTCTCGAAAGTAACCATACTCGAAACTGAAAAGATAATACTTTCACTCAAGCCATCCAATTGCAGAGGCGACCTATGCCCAGCCCAACTAATAAAGGACGCGGCCAGAGACCTCTCCCCATTCATTTCTAAGCTTATTAATGCCTCCTTTGCTTCAGGCACTATACCAGATAACCTCAAGCAATCCTGGGTCCTCCCCCTCCTAAAAAAACAAACACTGGACCCATCCATCCCGACTAACTACAGGCCTATCACAACGGTACCCTTCCTGTTAAAAATCCTAGACAGGGTAGCCTACCTGCAGATCCAAAAAACATCTGGAGCTGCACCACCTTTTAGGCACAAGACAATCAGGCTTCAGACCCCAGCACGGAACTGAAACCGCGCTCATCGATCTTAAAACTCAGGTTGATGAGCTGAGAGACTCTGGAAAGATGGCCCTACTCCTCTTACTGGACCTCTCTGCAGCCTTCGACCTAGTGGATCATGATGTGCTCTGCACCCACCTAGAAACAGCTGCCCATTTCTCCACACATGCCATCGCATGGATCAAATCATTCCTAACCGGTAGAACTATGAGAGTCTTCTCTACTTCTGCTGCTGCTGACCCTGTATCCATCACATGTGGAGTCCCACAAGGTTCTTGTGTCTCCCCCACTATGTACAACATCTTCACGAAGCCCTTGTTCGATGATCTAGATGATCTGGGTGTTACCTACACTAACTATGCGGATGACACTCAGATTCTCATACCACTTTCAGGGGATTATGAACAAGATTTGGCATTAGTGAACAAGACCTATCTCATCATTCAGGCATGGATGGCCACCCACGGGCTATGCCTGAATGATGACAAAACGGAACTTATCATACTGGGGAACAAACAAAACATCAATAGATTAAAAGAAGAATACTCCTCCTTCGTCATAGACGGCAACACTATCAAGGTGGCAAAAGAGGTAAAAACATTAGGGTTTTACCTTGATTCCCACCTCTCCCTAACCAAACAGGTGAGCGCAATGGCATCCAGCACCGAATATACCTGCAAGCGGATTAGAGCCGCAAAACCATACCTATCCACTGCCAACTGCCTAACCCTTGCTCGAGCATTAGTGCTGTCGAAATTGGACTATTGCAACGCACTATACTTAGGGGCCAATAAACATACGTTGCAAAAGATTCAAACACTACAGAACAATGCTCTTAGAGCTGCCTTAGGAATTCCAAGAAGGGAGCATATTTCAGAGGCTAGAAGACAATCCAACTGGCTCTCCACAGCGGACAAAATCAAACTCAAGACAGCTTCTCTAACTTTCAAAAGTATCAACCATCTAGCACCCAAATACCTAGCTGCTAAATTCAACAGAAAAATCTCCACTAGACCTACCAGAGAAGCATACTCCAACCAGTTAGTGATATCCCCATTTAAACTAAGTACGGCCGGAGGAAACAGCTTCCCGGTCAAAGCTGCCCAGCTTTGGAACTCCCTCCCGCCCGGCCGGAGATCTACCCAATCCTACGCTCTCTTCAGATCCAACTGTATCAACTGGATCAAAGAAAATGACCGATAGTCCCGCCTTACACTAACATAACTACTGTCCTACAGACGTACTATGCACATAATTATATACCCTCTATCTTCCTACTGCATATTTCCTGTACATATTATGTTATATGTTTATATTATGCACATTGTATATTCTCCCTACTGTCCTGCATTATGTAATTTCTACGATGTATAACCACCAATTGTAAGCATGCGTAACCTGTAAAGTTTAAAGTATCCTTGAACAACGCGCCCGGTTACCCTCGGGTTTGGTGCGCGCTATAAATAATAAACAAACAAACAAACTCAACAGCTTCTGTCTTGCTCCCTTTGCGTGCTGTAGGGCTTCGTCTGCGTCTGGCTTTGTATGAACACACCCTGCCTCTGTGAAGGTGTTTTAGTTCCTGCCACGCCGTTATGGAGCTCACCTCGCTCCTTGGGCCCTCAGCTACACACTAATGGCAGCCACGGTCTCCGGTACGCTTCCTGCTGTGCAATCTCTGCATGCGATCAGGTTCAAATGGGGGAAAAGCAGTCTTGCTTCACGCTGCGCAACCTCTGGACTTCAGATTTAGGGGCAACATGACCCTCTCGGGAGAGGCCGCTGAAATCTGCTTAGACAAAGTCCCATCTTCCCTTCTTACCGACAACTTCTGCCCAGATTGCAAACAACGTGCTCTTGCTCAGGGAGAAAGGGGGATTTTAGAAGTCTCAAATGGTATTTCCTTCCTTGGGGTATTTAAAGATGTCACATCAGCTTTTTCCATATCATCAGGCTCAATGTGTGGTTCAGATACATCCTACCGACAATAAGCCATTACCTGCCTCGGTACCTTAAAAAGGTTCTTCCCTTTTAGCGATAAATACAGGGTCTCATCCCAATGGTTCTCCTCACCCCCCGGGCCTCTTCTTCTCCCAGGTGATCCTCCTGCAGTACACCACCCCCAAGGTCAGGATCAGGAAGAGTCAACCTTTTCCTGGCCAACTGGGAGGAGACTTTAGGCAGGGGTCTAGTGAGGGATCCGCAGGATTCATCACATATGACATACCATCACACGCATAGAACCTTCCTAACTGCACATTGGGAAAATGGGGGCAGGCAGAATAGTACAACACAATTTAGAATTGCCTGCGGGGTCTTGGAGACAAAGAAGAAACATTCTTGCTAAACCTTTAGATACTATTTGAGCGTGATCACCACCCTGGCAGCGTTCTAGAGGGCATTCCTTCCCCAACACCAGATTTATTATGGGCAATACTATGTATCGGTTCGGCCCGTATCAAAATTACTCTAAACTGCAATTATCGGGTGAGATGTTTCAGGTTTAAATATATTCTTTACATATGCACAATTTAATACTCAGCAGTCTGTGTTGGTTAACAAAATACTGCAGTTGATGGGCATGTTTTCCATTGTGCTTTCGTCCACGATACGGATCAGAGTGGCCCCATTGCCATGTGGGATGACAGTGAAGAGTTACTGTACTTTGCCTTTTGGAAGTCTCGGCTGCATTTCACGCACCGGCACACAATGCACTTCTCCAGAAACTGGACAGTGTGGACTACCCGTCTCCTTTTGGCCCTATGGGTGGGTATTCCTTCCTGGCTAATAGAGCACATCAAGCTATCTTGGGCTCCTTGATCCACGCCATCCTGTGGTGCCTCTAAGCCCCCCCCCTTCTGTTTAACCTTTACTTGTGCACATCTTTTCTTCCGATTGGACGTTTGTAAGTGTCTTCTCTCCAAGTAGTCGTCAAGAATGAGTGATTTACCATGAAGATATTTATAATGTTCTGGAACAGAACCCTGGTTGAGTGAAAGGAGGAAAACTACTGGTGAAAAGGGACGTGGAATGATTTGGCAATAAATGAAGAAACAGGGACTGAAATTGGTTTAATGGAGGAATTAAGCATGATCACCTCTTCTACAGAGGGAGCGTTAAACTGAAAAAGTAAAATGATGGCAATTTCCTCTGTGAATCAGTGTCATTCCTTTTTGAATGGTATTACTACAAAATAGGGATGTAACGGTATACCGTTAAAGATAACGTGAACAACTTAATTGAACAATAATAACCATCACATTGTTTATACCGGTATACCGTTAAGTGTGCTTTTCAATCTGATTCGGAAAGGCTGCAATAAGCAAGTGCTGCACAGTCTTGGTCTTGCACTGTTGGATGTGCCGTCTGACAAGGGGGCCTTGTTTGGCAGACAAGAGCATAGGGAAAGTGAGGCCACATTAGTAAATGCAGATTTGCTGCTTTGACCGCTCTGTGATCAGTAGAGTTGGGTCAAAGATCAGCCGACATTGCGCAAATTGTGTTGAAAGCTGCCCAGTGACTGAACCTTTGTGTTCCCCATGCAAAGCTGGTAACGATGAGCTGACTGATCGGCTCTATAAGCATACTGGAGACTCCAGTTCATAGACTCCGCCAGACCTGGATTTCATGGGCAAACTAGAACAAAGTTATTTTGTTTCAGGCATTATTTATTTGAAAGGCAGAATACAGATTATAAACGTTTTCACACAGTCATGCTGCTCCAGGCTACAGGTCAGATCTTCTATGGTGATTGTCCCAATTTTCAATTTGCAATTAGCAAAACCACAGGGACATCATGGAGGGTGAGCTGCGGGTCTGAACTGAAAGTGAACATTTAATTTTTCCTTTTGTTCTTCTGGAAACAAATGTAATAAAACTTTCAGTGTCTTACAAAACAGTGGAGCCAGCAACACTTTGCTTAGAAACCACTCAGCCAACAGGAGCAGAAATGTATCATTCAGCCTGGCCCGGCATTGTGTGCCATTAGTTCAGTAAGTTAAGGTCCTACAGCACTGAGCAAACACACATTGGAACAGCTCTTGCTCTAGTTGTGCAAATTGTAAAAAAAAAAAAAGAAATGACAGCCACTGAAGTCATGCATATCGAATTACTCTCCCCAAGGTTTAGATTCAAGGAACTTAAGTTTCTCATGGTCACGGATCGGATAGCCACCCAGTTCTGTTTAGAATTCTGGGATTTGTAGTTTTCCCACCAATTTGAAAGATGGGGAACTACACATCCTAGAATACAAAGGTGGGAAGTAAAGGCATGTTCTAGTAAAAAATGTTATTGTCCCTACGGGTCGGCCATGTTTTTTTTAAAGCCTAAGTGGCTCGATTTTAGAAAACTTTCCTAGGGACCTTACCCGAGTTTTCGTCCATTAAACGCACGCGAAAACAAGCACCAGGGAGCCGCCATTTTCTGATAATCCTATCTTTTCCCCCCCATCGCCCTGGCTTACCTGCTTTTGCGGCACCAAATCAATTCCCCCGCCCCTGAGCCTGTCATCAGCAGACTCGTACCGCCCATTTCCCAACGCCAAAGAACGTCTCGTGTCAACATTCGCTACGCTTCAGCTAATGACGTGTCGCCATGGAAATGGCAGGACACCTCTTTGCTCAATAAGTGTAAGCAGACCGTTTCACAAGACACAGCTGCAGATTTTCGATTCCATTCCTCTCTCTGTGTTACTTTGAGTATTCTGTGACTCGTTTCAGTGCTCTGGTCAGCTACCTTCGCCGCTTGTAGCCCGTGTGAACACCTGTACCATCTCGGTAAATTATTTTACTCCGTTCACCACACAATGGCTACAATAATGCCCTACATGTACGAGCCCGAGTATACCGAGGAGGAACTACTGGAAAGGGAAGCATGCGAAAACGATGGGGATTCGGACGGCAGTTGGCAGGACGAAACAACAGATGAAGAGCCTGGGCCTAGTCGAATGGACGGCGTCTCCACCTGGTGCACATGCAATCGGTGCAAGCTAATGCCAACTGAGGACGAGAACTGCTGCTGCCGAGAAAACTCGGGATGCCTGGCCTACATTTCGGAAGGCGAGCCACGACTGCAATGCATCACCGAGCTGCCAGACTTCAGGGCAGCCTGCCTCACACGGGCCGTGTTGAGAATAATGATGGTGCTTATGCACGAACTTCGTGCAACTGTTCGTCCTCGTAATCCGAGTAACGAGTAAGTATACTCTGCTTGTCATGCCACTCCTATTTCATGATCTTCTACTGTATCCAAAATTACATCTACATATCATTGTAACGCATGTAAGTCGTTCAATAGTGTGCATTGTCTAGATAGCATTTGTCCGTGCAGAATGCCATTAGTTACAAGAATTGTCATAGACAACAAACGTTTATTAAACTTATCTTGGTCATTTAAGAACCAGTTTGTTTCATTCCTTTTTACAGGTGGTACAGGCTGGTGGCCTATCGTTCCTTTACATGGTGGCTCCACGGGAGGCTTGGACACCGCGTTCGAAGAGTGATACCCGCCTGTGCCGTTCGTGCCATTAGAGAAACGTTCCCGAGTGACAGCGGTCAGTACAGGGGATTTTCTCTCGCTGTGCTGCAACCTGACCTGTATAATCTTTAAAGTCTTGTATTTTTGTGTCATGAAAATAAGATACAAAATAAAACACCACATATATTTTAACAACATTTGTTTCGATTTTTTAAATGAATCAAGTGTGTCTCCATTCAAGGATGGACGTCAGACATCTGTGCTCCGAATGGGTGAAGGTCTGGTCGCTGTGAAGCAGGGTGGTCACCATCTATCTAAGCTAACATAACATATTCTCGATAATGCATGCACTAAATAACACTTGTTCAAAGTCTTTCAGTAGGTTATGTCTCTATAAAAGTCACATATATATCTATACTAACAATTACCATTGGATTATACAGGCCTTAGGGTCTTGACCACTATAATACACCGGTTGAAGTGTGGGTCTGTGCTCACAAGAATCTCCGGTATGTGGCATTTGTTATTGATAAGCAACGATATACTATTATTGATATAAAGGCATTATACTACATATTGATATAAAGGCGGTTCGCGCCGGTGGATGCGCGCTGGCATGGGGGGGCTGTCAGGGGCGTGAAAAGCCAAGGTGCCAAACTACATGTACACTTCAAAAGGTGTCCCACGCCAAGGGGCCATCGGTCACATGGCCTCCTCAGACCCCGTGTCTCCAGCCAGGCCTCCCCTTGAAGCAGGCCGCCCCACTAATACCACGACATACATACGTCATTCATTCACAAACACACCCCAGTTTCTAATACTTTAAAAACCACTCGATATGTCTCATGAGAACATCTTTGTGCTTTGCAAGTCAACTCCTGAACGTGCTACCTGGGAACCACTGAGATCTATGCTAATCTGCTCGTCGTCGTGCTATCCGTGAACTTCTGTGACCGCTTCGAGCATACCCATCAGTGCGCTACCTGTGGCCATCCACCTTTTCTCCCGCAACATACTGCTCTGCTTGCTGAATCCAACTGTTTGTTGGTCAAGGTAAGGCCATGTATCCTGGTCATATTTCGCAGATTTTTAAATTTCTATCTATTTGCGAGTAGAGTACCCAATAGTGCTATGTTCATTGGTCTCATTGCTATTGACTTGAATTTCCATTGCTATGCTAACAAGAGATCTATTTATTTTCATCTGTGTCAATTGTCATCGAATTGCATCCTTCAGGGGTCCAGTCTATGATGTAAGCATGTTTCCTTCTCGTGCAATACAGAACATCCAAGGGATGAGTCACATGTTCAGTTTTTAGTCACATCATTTATACATTTCTGCAACTTATGCAAATACTAAGCCGCACATAATGAACTGGTATAGTTCCTGCGACCAAAACAAACCTTGCATTGATCATTGTATGATTCATTTACTTTTGTATCAAATCTTTACTCTTGAAGATTGTATAATAATGTCGATATTTACTTTTCAGATTTATCAACAATGCCTGCCTGTTCGATTAGCGGTTGCCCTTCGAAGACCCATGCGAAATCTGAAGGCACTACAATGCATGTTTTCCCGAAAACTGTTGATCTAATAAGAGAATGGGTCAGACATTGCGGATATCCACTGGATGAGCTGGAAAGTAGAGTCCAACAAGTCTTACAGGACAAGAGGGGTGATCGATACCGCATCTGCAGCCGGCACATTTCCTTGGACATGTACACAACATCTTGGGTAACAAAGAAGAATAAACGGCGAACGACACGGAAATTGCTCGAAAACGCTATTCCCACTCTATTCGTCCATATTCTGCCACCGGTGAGTCAAGTGTCCGGATTTAGCTTTAGGCCTTGCGGTAGTGTGTAGGTATCGTACGGATTAATTGATATTGTAGGTGTTCTATCCCTTGTAATAATTTCGATATTGATATGATTGTATAGTTTTTTGAATAATGACATTTACCAATATATTCTTTTTCGATTTCATAACCCACAAACGCAATGTATATATATGGGAACAGGGAACTGTGCTGTATTGAGCATTTTACAAGTATTCTGTCGCCTTACATGGCTATTTTTAACATTGGCATTTCATTATCAATCATTAATTTACCTTTACAATTTCTTGACTATCCCTTGAATCTGAAGCAAGAACATTCTACATCCTTGACGTGGTCGCAGTTATCAACCACTTCTAGCGTGTATCAGGTATTCTTACTAGGCTAATCCGCTACAGACCTGTTTTATGCATGTCAAGTAATATTTTTATTTTATCGTGTAATCATTTTACCGAATGTTTGGTTAGTGCTTTCCGAATGATATACACCTTAGTTATCGTCCACTGGTGTTTGTTTTCGGTTATAATTAGTGTTATCCATTCTAATGCAAGTACTGTCTTTCAGGGAGATGCTGAAGCGTCTGCCACATCTACAACATTTCTAGATGTTCTTCAACAGCAGGAGGTATGGATACTGACAGCTCCATCGAGCGTCATCATCAGAGCTGGAATTCTTGTCGTTTGATTGTTCTACACAATGTTTCATTTGTGGTTAGCCGTTGATATGTACCTGTGCTGTCGACCCCAGGTGTGTGTTATGTTTTCACTATTGTAATCCTCACTAATGCAAGTACTATGTTTCAGGCAGTTGATGGAGCGTCAACCGCTGCACTTGATGCAGAGCCTGACATTCAAGTAATTCCAGGGGAAGTGGAAGCGGGACCATGCGTATACGAATCGGCGCAACAGCTTTCGGAAGTGCGCACTACATTTGCAACATCCATAGATATTCTTCAGCAGCACGAGGTATGGATAATGACAGCTCCATCATGCGTGATCATATAACGTGATTCCATTTGCTATACTTTCTTCCCTATTAACGCAAGTGCTGTGTTTCAGGGAGACGACGAAGCTTCCACTACAATCACAACATCCAATTTAGATGATGCAGATGTAAATAAATCGGAGAAATAAGTCGATGAAATGTGATCATATTTAGATTTTCCTTGATTCTTTTGGACAATGCATCATTTGCGGTTATCTCTTTATATGTACCTGTGCGTTCGACCCCAAGTGTGTGTTGTGTTTCCAATATTGAAAACCATACTAAAACAAGTACTGTGTTTCAGGGAGACGACGGAGCTTCCACCACAATCACATCATCTCATTTAGATGATGCAGATGTAAAGGAATCGCTGAAATGTGATCATATTTGGATTTTCCTTGATTCTTTTGGACAATGCATCATTTGTGGTTATCTCTTTATATGTACCTGTGCCATCGACCCCAAGTGTGTGTTGTGTTTCCAATATTGAAAAGCATACTAATGCAAGTACTGTGTTTCAGGGAGATGCGGATGCCTCCTCTCCAATACAACCATTCATGGCAGTCCATGCAGAGCCAGAGGTATGGATACTGACAGTTCCATCGAAATAGATCATCACTGGTCGAATACTTGTCGTTTGTTTGTTGCACACAATGTTTAAATCGTGTTTGGCTATTGAGATGTACCTGTGTGTTCGTCCTCACGTGTGTTTTATGCTTACAATATTTTGATATATAGTAATGAAAGTACTAGGTTTCAGGGAGACGATGGAGCCTCATTCCGTGCTGTCTATGCGGATACAGAAAATATAGTTGTTGCAGCGCAAGAGGAAGGGAGGGCATGCGGAAACGAATCGGAGCTACAGCGTGCAGATGTTGAAGGTCGAGTCAAAAAAGTTGCAAAGAAAAAAAAACAAAAAAAAAAAAAAAAGGTTAGTTGCAAACAGTTCATAACTTTAAAAAAAATGTTTGTGCTGGGGACTATTTTATGTTATTTTCCAGTCAATTCTACTACACTCCATCTTGTGTTTAAACTGAACTTCCCTTTTCCAATCGCTCCTCCAGTTACCCGTGGGTGTCAGAACTATACACACACAGACAGTGAAGCGAATGAGAGATGTGGCTTGCCAGACCGTGCACACTATGGAGGAACTATTAATTGAGGCGAGGCGTGTTCAGGCTCGAGATGCTCATGTCCAATGGCTAGAACATGAATTAACTGTGTTTGGAGACTACAGCAAAGTTGCATTGAACCATAGCTACAGTGCGACCGCACCACCACAAGAAGATGTTATTGAATGTATTGAAGATAGCTCTGAAGTAGTTGCAGATCAATTTACACAATCTACACCCGCCAAAAATTTGCCACCAAAAAACCTGTCGACATTGTTGTGTTCTCCCATCAATGTTGAAGTAATAGATGTCGAAATGATAGAGAATGAACCAGCCGCAGCATCCATAGACGCATCAGAACTTGATATCAGCGATATTACTTTCCAATGTGTTGAAATCTCCACAAAGTTACAGGCCGAAACAACGTTGAAGCAGGATGACAGTCTAATGAAAGAGAGCAAATGCATTGTATTCGACAGTTGTTTGATGGAAATTATAAGTATGCTGAAATGTGTGCATTCCATTAGAGGGAAAGTATGTGGGAAGCCATTGATTAATGTGACTCGTCAAATAAAAGGCAGTAACGTCAAAATAAATGCCGCCTGTAGATTAAATCATAGGTTCTCATGGTCTGCACAACCGATGCTGGGGAAACTGCCAGCAGGCAATCTACTGTGTGCAGCTGCATCACTTTTTAGTGGCTCCAGTTTTAGGAAGTTAGAGGCTTTCTTTCAGTTTGTGGGACTCCATTTCATTTCTAAAGCGCTGTACTACATATACCAACGTGATTATCTGTTTCCGGCCATTAGTGATGCTTGGAAAATTGAACAATTGTCTCTAGCAAGTACATTCGAAAGCAAATGATTCAGGCTAGCCGGCGATGGACAGTGCGACAGCCCTGGATTTTCTGCCAAGTACTGCACCTACCACTTTCAGGACATGGATAGTAAAAAAATTGTGAGTTCGGTGGTCGTGCAGGTAACACAATGTACATCGTCAGTGGCCATGGAGAAACTAGGATTTATAAAAATCAGTGGAATATCTACAATCAAGGGGAATGCACATCAACCTCATAGCCACGGATAGACATGTTTCAATTGCCAAGACAATGAGAGAGCAGTTCCCACATATTAAACATCAATTTGACGTATAGCATCTTGCTAAATCAATAAGAAAATCTCGGCTGCAGGGAAAAAAAAAAAGGTTTTGAAAGTATTTTGCAGTGGTCACATTCTATCACCAACCATCTTTGGTGGAGCTCAAAAACGTGAGGGGTCAGTGGAAATACTACCTGAAAAATGGCGGTCACTGATGCACCACTGTACCAACGTTCACCGCTGGACAGCAAATTAACATTTCCACCAATGTGAACATGACCCTTTGTCCCCAGAGGAGGCACGGAAGAAGAAGTGGTTGATTCCATCTTCACCGACACACAAAGCCATTGAGAAGATTTTTTTCGACAAAACTCTATCAGAGATTTAAGAGGACTGACAGAATTCTGTCACACAGGAGATTTGGAGGTGTTCCACAATATGTGCCTAAAGTACAGGCCAAAGCGCTTGCATTTTAGCTTTCGGGGCATGAAACATCGCACTCTACTAGCGGTCTTGGCCCATGACAGCAATGTCGGACGTGAACAATCTAGGACTAGGGGTAAAGTAAGGATGCCTCGCTACACTAAGGAGTTTTCAAAACAAAGTAAGCAATGGGTGATCAAACCAGTCTATGATGAAATGCAGTTCGACTTTGTGAAAGCCCTTATAGTTGCTGTGTTAGAGAAGCACAGATATGGAATTTTGGACGTTTCTGTGCAGAGCAGTGATCCATTGCCACCGAACATTGCGACTGTGCCATGCCCACCAGAAGCACAGCTGATTTTGAAGTACAAATCCAGGTTTAAATAATTGCAATACGATTGTCTTTTTGTAAATAAATGTTATTGTACAGTGTACCTGTAAACCTAACCCCTACCTTCACCATCATGGGTGGCGACCAAGCTGGGTGTCATCTTTGAATTCTCTCTATTCACCTCACATATGTGTATGTATATATTTTTCTCATGTCTCATCTCATGTAAATGTAAATTCTGCGCACTGTTAACAGAGGGGAGGCTTGCGTATTGCAAATAATAAAAACAAACAATAAATCTCACTTTTAACTCAACTCCTGTGGTACTTTATACTTTCCCTGACCTTCCGCAAAAAATTAAATGTCTCAATTTGGGCTGCAAAGCTCGCAGACAATGGGGACAAAATTGGGGCACTTAGAACGCGCCAGCCAAGCGGGCCGTGGCATTTGGGAGAGAAGCCAGTTCGCATTCGCACATTGAGGCGCACTACATAGACGGATTCTAAACTTCAAGTTCTCACAGATGCCTATACTACGTGATGTTGCAAATAAAGAATGCGAAGGACAGCGCCCAGATGAAGCCCACAAGTCGCACTGGAAGTATAAGGGTCTATTGTTTTTTTACCTTGAGACAGGGACCATGCCGAAAGAACTACATTTGAAGGGAGTGCGCAATAACGTAAGAGACGATAAGGCAGAAAATTCAGAAACTAGACCGAGTTTCATTTTAGTTCAGTATACGAAAAATCGTTGTCAAGAGCACGGTCCGTTTTACAGACTGCATTACGAAGAGACACAATGGAAATTTCAAATATAATGTAAGCAAATCTTTACACGCTTTTATACCGGAATGTAGATTTAATGAATGGATGCATGAATAAATGAATGAATGAAGAGCTAGGAAAAGCAAGTAAAACGTGTTCGTAGTGGGCACATGGGCATGCAGGTCCACTGGTCTCACCGATCTCGGTCCTTGGCCCAGCCACTTTTCCCTGCCCTGCCTACCTGCACTACGGGACTGTCTCTGTATCCTTCAGCCCCTTCTCCCGGCATTTACCTTGCACTTGCCACCAGCTGGCCCTATTATTTAATTTGTATTCAACTAAACATGTACAGCCCTTCCCCATGCGCGATCAGAAAGACACCTGGCCTAGTAGGATCGTTGTCTGTCTGCCCTTGTTCCCCACCTGCCTCGTCACGCCTAGGAACACTTGAGTATAGGCGCGTTACAAATGCCATATCATACATCATAACATTCCTCACGCATGTAGACTAACTGTCGTTTATCACTGTGTGTTTGCCTCGATTTATCTCGTTACTTTTTGCATTGATTTTAGAGACGAACATACTCCATTGAACTATCCTTGCAAGCAAATAGTTTCTGATCGGCCGTAATAAATAAAATGAGTAATATTAATGAAGTTCAGCTAGCGAGACTAATTATAATTTTTTTGTTTTCATAACAGGTATTTGATCCCATTCTGCCACTGCCATCTGTTTGAGACACCGGCGGATGGATTCTTCAGCAGACACCTGCAGCTTCGTGTCAACAACTGGAGCACGATCACCATATTATGGGACGATCGCCAAGGGCCCACATGCCCTTATGCTGTACTAGTGGCTAGAAGCAACATATCAACCTTTAGGCTGGACTAGTGCCTAGTTGATGGAACAGCCTTGCGGTTCACCGTGCTTCAAAAGTGATTCTTTTTACGAAAATGAACACCCTGTGTACCATAAAGGAACAGCGCGTGACTCGGGATGAAACGGAACAGTTATTGCGGATACAGATAAAAGAAAATAAATGGCTTCCGGAGTTCATATGGCAATTGCTGAATATTCTCTAAACATTGAATGTCAAATAAATGTACTTTACCAAATGTACCGTGTTGCTGTTTCATTTTAAAGTACAGTTTCATATTCCGAATTGTGGCGCGCTGTGTTGTGAGTTGATCTGTGTTGGTTTCCGTGTTCTGTATGGAGTCGCGCAAAAAACGACTGGGCGCGTTTGCCTACACAGCACAGTAACGTCACGGAGAGAGGCGGGGAATATGAATGTTTTGATAATGTCAGGCTCAGGGGCGGGGGAATTGATTTAGTGCCGCAAAAGCAGGTCAGCCAGGGCGATGGAGGGAAAAGATAGGATTATCAGAAAATGGCGGCTCCCTGGTGCTTGTTTTCGCGTGCGTTTAATGGACGAAAACTTGGGTAAGGTCCATAGGAAAGATTTCTAAAATCTAGCCACTTGGGCTTAAAAAAACATGGCCGACCCGTAGGGACAATAAAACATTTTACTAGACCATGCCTTTAACTGGATGCCCTTCTGATGCTTGTACACAAACAACTTTAGCTCTGTAGAACAGGCATGGACTGGCCTTTAGGGCAATAGGCCCATGGCGGAACCAAAAATGCGAAATGCTTGTGTGGGCCAGTTTTTTGGGGTAAAGTGGGGCACTTTTTTGGCCAAAGTGGGCCAATTTGGTGAATGACTTCACTATGTGGCTAATAGTTTTGACCACTGTTGAAGAGGGAGAGGGAGAGGGAGAGGGAGAGGGAGAACACACAAGCGCATACTACCATCAGCCTCCATTGATCTGTGGCATGTAGATTATCAAGATGGCAACATGTTCATCTTCACCAGTAGCCAGTGGGGGAGCTAAGAGCCTAAATGACCACTTAAGAAAAGCTATTAAGTTTGCTTTGCCAGTCGCAGCAGGGCTCCCACCCCTTTGCCCCTCCCCCCACGTGTTTTTGTGTTTGGTGGAAGCAAGGGGTGGCATTTCAGTGGAAAGCATGTTGAAAAGCCCAATTCTGGCCCTGGGTGTCTGATTTTGTTTGTGATGATAAATCTGACAATGTATGACCTTTTAAGAAAATATTTGTCATGATTAGTCAACTCCACCCGCTATATTGCGATAACCATGATATACCGTCATTTGTCAAGAAGGTTATCATACCGCCATAAAACTAATACCGCGACACCCCTACTACAAAATATCGCAGACCATCACTGCCAATTCGACAATATCAAATTAAAGACACATTCCACTGCATATGCATATATATATATATTATACATATAAATACACATACACAGGTTAAGTTGATAATAAACATGGAGGTATGAGGTAGTTGTGAGGGTAAAAAAGAAAATTCCATATTTTCAGATTTGTGTTTTTTTTATGTTTTCACGTAGAAGTATTAAGCAATGTTATTAGTCAATTGCTGTAGGAAAACGATTTTAATTTCTAGAGAAGGCTGCAACACAAATTCCTGCACTAATAGAACAGTGCTCTTTTCAAGAGTGATTTTTTGACTATTCAGTTAAGAAGATGGTTTTGAAAAACATTTATGGTAGATAGGTCAGCTAGGTTTGTGGTAAATTTGGTCTACATAATTTTTTGGCCATTTTTACTTTAGAGCCCTCGCTGGATTTCTTCAGTGATCCAGACCGTTTTGCTGGTCTTTTCTGGAGTGTGACATTTTGGTGTCTAAAGGGAATTTTAATCTACGGCTATCTAGATACATACCATGGAAAAGCCTGGGAATAAAACATTTAAAGTTAAAAACATAAAAGGAAAAGTCTTGCAACTGTGTCCTAGACAATTAAAAAGTGTGTAAATTACCTTTTTACTTATTGGCAGTCACTCCTGGTTCAGAGCTAGAGGCACATGGTTGTGGAATGGAAAAGGGCTGCAGCCTATAGTCCAACATGATAAATGCATTGGCACCTGCCTTTTGGTCACAGAATAAACCCACACAGAGTACAAATTGGCCCACGTGGTTTTCTTCCTCTGCTCACTAGGCTGGGTTGTACCATTAGCAGCCTCAGAACAATTCAGACATGGCAACCAGGGTGGGTATGGCGGGGGGCGGGGGGGACTAGGGCCTTCGTCCATAGCAGATATGCATTTTCTGTTCCAGCCCATGTGGAACATTGCAGAGTAAAGTTACTTTTGGGATAATTCCCTCTGGATCCTGATCCCGAAGAGCAGTATGTGCAACTGCGTTAATGCAAGTGTGACTCTACCCCAAACCCCTCCTGAAGCAATCCAAATATGGCTAGAGATTGTGAGGGACGGGATGGCTCTTTGTTATATTCTCCTTTTGTGTCCCCAAAAGTTCATTCCGCACACAGCCAACTTTTGGCCCAAAACCTTGGTTAGGAGGCTCAACATTACCAGATCCCTCAATACCTCCTCATGAGGGAATTCTCAATATGAATATCAGACTTTAAGCCCCCAAAACTCAGAAACCCGTGAGCACATCTCAAGGCCCTCGCGCATCCATAAATTGATTTAAACTAATTCCAACATGCTGCACTATTAATTACCGCCATGCATGGGGGGGATGTCCAATAAGGACACCAATCTATCCGTACTTCATCAATTTGAGCCTGTACAACTAAATTAGACAAACATGCCAGCTAGCACTCACAAGCACGTTTTCGCCCCCTCTAGTCCCAACTCGAGCCATTTTTTTTTTCTTTCTCGTTCTTTGCTCTGGGTCCCTTGGATGTCCACCCCTCCCCGTTCCCTTTTCATCGCACATATCAAGGCCCAGTTAGCACACCAAGCAGAGCCGTATTTAACCCATCCCCGCCCCCCCCACACAGACAAGGGGCTTAAAGACCACTACACCTGTGATGTGCGCAGTATCAAAGACATAACATATCAGCACATACAGCTCTTCAAACACAACTTCTTACATATTCTACTAGTAACAATGTCACATTTTATTTACATGGTGCTTAATTACGGTTAGTTCCTTTCTCCAATTACGGAGCCCTCCAGCATTTCCAACCACGCTACATGCATTAATTTCGACACAACGCATTAACTGGATCTCGCAAACATGTTATGCCTGCAAGGCCTCAACTGTAAAGGGCATAGCGAATTGTCCGCTGGCCTATATCAACGGCAAAAAAAATAATAATAATCACGGTTCAATCGTCAGGCCTAGAGTAGAGCGGGGGCAGAATTGATTCCGCACGATGTACAATACTAGTTTAGCCATCACATTATGCAATAAACTGATGGGGGGGTATCCTTTCTGAAGCCATCTGCAGATGAAAGCCCGTCTGCCCTCTTGGGATTACCCAGGTCTGCACATTGATTTATGACACGTCCCCACTGCCAAATGGTCTGGCTAGAGAGATCCGCATCACAGAGCAGGCTGTCTGGATAATTAAGGCGACTCGCCCACGGACAGGGGCACGCAAGGACGCAGTGATGGGCCAATAGTCCTCGATCGCAGACAGGGTGAAGGGAACCGTATTCAAGATTGCCGATAGAAAAGGGCTCTGTAAACAGGATCACAGGTGAAAGGATGAGACTTCATGGATGATCCGGGGCCCCACCCCTGCTCCGAGGCAAGGGGAACAGAGGTTGTATTCCCATCCTCTGTAGGTCGCTGCACACGTTTCACTAGTGCTCACTGGTCTCTCCAGAAGCCACGAGAGAAAGCACAGCTCAGCAGCTTTCAACTGGGCCGTTCGGTTTTCCACTCGCCTACTTCCGAGGCGCGATGCAGTTATGGAACCACTGGATACTTCAGCAAGTGCGCCAGGTAGCTTTAGGGCAGTGGTCTTCAAACAGTGGTCTGGCCCCTCCGTGGGGGGAGAGGAGCGCGAGGCTATTCCAAAAGGGAGAACCGTGACGGCTTCCAATAATAAACCGACATGGCAACTGGGGGCGGCCGAGCAACAATATTTTTAACTCCAGGGATGATTTAAAAAAAAAAAAAAAAGTTTTAATACCACTGCCTTAGGGAGGTGATCTAGTAGATAAATATGAAACATGGAGCTGGATTCCAAATCCAGTTTCTTCTTCCAAATCAAGTGTGTGAACCAGGCCAAACATCTACATCGCCCATTGCTGAAGTTGCACTACCTGAAAACATTTGAGGCCTCAGATCGAATCAGATCTAAACAGGCTAGATACCACCAAAAAGTAGCCGAAATGATAACCCACAGACAACAAAAAAAAAAAAAGCAGCCAAAAAAAAAAAAAAAAAAAAAAAAAACCTTCACTCAGGTTTTCATAGTAGAATAGAAGGCGAATACACCACAGAGAAGAATTGTACGAGTCTTCTTTCGGACTGCCAAACAGCAGCGCCTAGAAGCCTTTATCACTGTACTCAGCAGGTACAGCTGTAGCTGTGATAGAGATCACCAAGAAATCACATTGCCCCTGCACTGAACTGCTGCCACTGGGCCGTTTATGGTGCATTACAAGGAACTCTGCATGGTATTGGCAAGAATTTTCCCTCTCTCCCCCCCTCTCTCTCTCCCCCCCCGTCTCTCTCTCCCCCCGTCTCTCTCTCCCCCCGTCTCTCTCTCCCCGTCTCTCTCTCCCCCCGTCTCTCTCCCTTGGCCTCAAGCCCAGGGACCATATCTCTACAGCCCTGAAATTTCTTCACTGACTCCCAGGGCTGCAAGGATCAAGGTCAAAACACGTTGCATTGTCCACAATGCTTTCTGGGGCCAGGGCGCACTGCATCCAATGCTCTCTTCCAAAATACCTTCGCTCAGCAGCCTCCAACTAAGAGTTAGACGCTTCTCCGGGCAGTGTATGGAAGTAGATCTCTCCTCTGCAGATGCCTCCCTCTGGAATGGCCTCCCCGTCCCTCTCAAACTTAAACCAGATCACCTGTAGTTCTGGAAGCTGCTAAAAACGATCCTCTTCTCTGCTTGCCATCCATCCATCCATCCAGCCAGCCAGCCATCCATCCATCCATCCATCCATCCATCCAGCCAGCCAGCCAGCCAGCCAGCCAGCCAGCCATCCATCCATCCAGCCAGCCAGCCAGCCATCCAGCCATCCAGCCATCCATCCAGCCATCCAGCCATCCAGCCATCCATCCAGCCATCCACCCATCCATCCATCCATCCAGCCATCCCATGCTGACTAACCATCTACTCTACAAAACGGTTGCTTGGCTGCCCCCAGAGTCTCACTGGGTACCAGGCTCTTTCTTGATCAGTCACCCTTGCACTCCACCCCCCCCCCCGCCTACCACGCACTTAGGGGCTGTAACTGTAACCCTACAGCAACTTGTTCTCCTTGTACTACCCAGAGCCACGTTGCCCTGGCTGCATCTACTTACAGCACTGCTGCCCAGTTTTCCCCTCCCCCTTGCCATGCTCCCTTTCCCCTTGCCCTTCTCACCCTCGCATGATCTGAATGACACAAGGCCTAGTTACATTGTTGTGTGTTGTCCTCTCTCTGTCTTCCTTGTCTTGTCGCATCTAGAAACACTGGTGTACAGGCGCATTATAAATTATTTATATCACCCTGTCTTTACAAATGATCATGCTTCCCTTCAAAACGGTTTACATGGGTTCATCTGTCTCTCTGCAGAACACAAAGTTCTGGAATTCCCATCCCAATACCACGTGTTATCAAAGCATTGTCCTTCAAATAAAGGTTTAAAAATCTCCACACACCCCCCCCACAAACATAAGATCGGAAAGTATGTGAACAGAGGATTCCCCCCATGATTATGTCATACTACTCCTTGCACAAGCTAGATGACCAAGGAGCATAACCAGGATAATCTTGAATATTCCCAATCTCACCGGTTTATGCCTCAGTCTTGAAATTTGCATGCGTTATGCAGCTCACCGTGCCACAGAGCCATAGTCTCTTACACATGCTATATGTTATTTATAACGCACTTAATACCCAGAGGTTTCTAAGCGCGGACCCGGGGATCGTACCTGTGGTGCTTTGTGTCGTCTTGCTTCCAAGGCGAGCAGGTTGCCCCTGAGCTATCCTCCCATAGTTTAACGCTTCACTCCTTCACCTATCCTGCACCTATCCTGAAGTACACCAGAAGCCAAACTGTACGTTCACACACTCCCGGTGGCGCCTATAGCGCTACACGCCCACTGCAATAGAAGCATTTCCTGTTTTCATGATGAATAACATACTTACTAAAATAGTGTTAATTTAAGCGCTAATGATTTCAAGATGCACCCATCATTGAATGTATTGAATTAGGTGCAGATCTGACCCATTTTAAGAGTCCTCAGTCCTTAAAGAGGATGTTTGCTACATAAAGGTATCTTATCTGCAATGGTTTGTTTAAATTTATGACATTAAACATATTGGTTTAATTTTTCTTCTCGCTCATGCTTCTCACGTCTCCTCCCCCTACGCAATCTCGTCTTAGGTCTTCAACATCAAATGAGAATTGACATTATATTGATTTTGTGTATCTTGTTACAAGTCACAGGTAAAGATGCCTCATGCCTAAATTTACTTTGTGAATGCCCAATTGAATCAGCCTTGACAAAGCTGTGGTTAAAAGGGGAAACAAGCACATGCACGAGCGTAGGCTTGTTCATTAATTCAAATACATTACAAAAATATGCAATACTTCTCAAAAGAATTTCACATATTGAAACAGCACAGCATACGTTTCCCAAGTCTGCACATTGCTACCGTCGAGGACTTTTGAATATTTTCATCTTGGATACATACCTCATCACTAACAGAGTCTCTGATGCTTGTATTAACCATCTAAAAAATGTTGAAATTGTGTCCACTTCTTTCACACCACTCTACAAAACTCAAAACTCCATCTTCGCACTTAGCATAACTATTACTACTCAGGTTAACTCCTTGGTCTTCCTCTACTTCTTTCCCCCACCCTGCTCATAGTCTCTACAATCTAACCGAACACTCCCCCCCCCCCCCCCACCTCTACATACCTACACCATATTGGTACACACAATATTTAGGTTCCCTCTCCTAATCCACAAAGTGATCAATGGTCTTGCTCCTCAGTACCAGACTGTCTGTCTACTTAATGTTATTCCTTCGGCTCCTCATCTGCTCACTGTGCAATGCACTCCTATACATCTTCTCACTTCAGATCTCTCTCCCCACTAGCCCTGCTCCATCGGAACAGCTGTCCATCGGAATCAAAGCCAGCCTGACTGAAGAGCTCTTCAAATCTTTGCTTAAAACCTCACCTACTGGCCAATGAAGAACCTTCTCCTCCCCTTCCCCCCTCCCCGATTCTCCCCATCTGACTCCACCCCTCTGTCAATGCAGTGCAATAATGTAATTTTGCATTTTTATACAGTACTTATCTTTAGTTTGCAGCACTTCTCCACCCCACTGATTAATGATACACTTTTATGTCCAAGGTCTTTGTCCACACCCTAAAACTAGCTAACCACGTTTTCTCAACTTTTTGCTATTATACAGACACCCTTCCGGAGAATGCCTACATCTGTAAATGTTATTGTAAGCCTTATCTGATCGAAATTGACAGATCGGTTCTTCAAATAAATACAAATAAAAAAAACACGATGAGTAAAAGCACACTTGGAAGCCTATGTGCGCACAATGCAGGCAACTCGCCAGGTGAGGGTGGTGCCGGTGGGTGAGGGATGTCGGTGCAGAGGAGGCAGCACTGAGATCTCAAAAGCAACCATGGCCAGAGAGGTATGGAGGAGATGGCATAAGTAGAGGGCGCAGACCTATGGTGGGGCAGCCCAGGAGAAGCCGGGTTGATGGCAGTGACATCCAATGGCCACACATTCAGGTGGGTGGGGGGGTATAGGCAGGCTCAGAGAGGCGGACTCGCTTTCTCCACCCCCACCTAGTTGGCTGGCTGGGGCCAGGATACCATTTGAGCCAGGGATCAACCAACTTGGTCAAGGGTACAGGTGCACAGAATCGGGGTGGGGGGGGGGGGGAGGAGTAGATGACAGTCCAGTGGATATATATGGAGTAGTGTGTGGATGTGGGAGGCAGGCCAAAATGGGGGAGGCTGTGTGGGAGACCTCAGTCAGAGCCTCATATTTGGACCAGGGAGTCAACAGACCTGGTGGGGGTGCGTTCTGTACACAGACAGACTGGGTCCCCCCTCTTGTAATAACAGGCAGGTTACATGGAAGGCACCAAAGACTTTGTAGAAACCAGGAACAGATTTATTACAGGAAGAGGAGTAAACTCATTGCCAGAAGGATATATTTGGCACACTGGACTAGCTAGGCACACCCACTGAAATGGAACCCAGGGCCTGGGGAGTACCCTTGAATGCAAAGGGTGGGGGGCGGGGGGGGACACCAAGAGAGAGAAAGTGAAGGGATGGAGAGGGGGGGGGTGCTGGTAGAGATAGTGAGGGGGGTGGGGGGGATGAGAGTGAGGCCAGCACAGAGAGGCACGGAAACACACAGGGGGGGTACAGGGAGGGGGGGGGCACAAGCTGGGAGACCAGGAGAGGGAATCAGGAGAAGAAGAGAGGCCAGGAGACTCATTGGTGGAAAAATAGAGCAGGGTCAGGGAAGAAAGGAACCAGGGGAGAAGGATAAGACCAGACAGGGGACGGGTACCTGCCAGAAGGGCCTCTGTAACCTCTGCGCCCCAACCCACGTCAGAACACCACACTGCCAGCAGTCAAGAAAGAGAGAGCCCCTAGTCTTCTCTCCACTGGCTTATATAAAGCTGTTGATCCTGCCCACTTTAGGGCTAGCCTCTCACCCAGTGAGGCACACAGGTATTCTGTGCGATTACCAGATCAGGGGAGTTGGCAGTTTGAGCCCAGAGGGTATGTTAACTGTAGGGTATAGGGAGATGGAATTATACAGTGCGGGGCCAAAGAGGAAGTTACTTGGTGTACTAGGGCATGCAGGAGCTTCCCAGAACATAGGCTAGCTTGGTGACTCAGGAGAATTACATTGTGTGGACAAGTTGCCTTCTGGAGCGCCCCACCCATGATGGTTACAAGTGGAACTTGTTTTGCGGGGCCCACGGAGGAAGACAAAGTGGGGATGGAGGACCAGTGGGTAGCTGAGCGTGGAACAGGTTTAATAACAGAGGTAACAGCTTTTCTTTGAAGTCCTTTCCCAGGGCTGGAGGAATTCCACAAACCCCACCCAAATAACAGGTGCAGGGGACAGAGTGGAATAAACCCAATGGCACACACCGGGGAACATGCAAGCACTTCACAGAAATAAACATCTAGCATAAACAGTGCAGTGAACGTACAGTCATATGAAATTGCCATTTCCACAAGTGCACCTGGTCAGAGATCTGAGTCTCAATTAGCACGACCTTCCTGGGCAGAGGGACTGCGATATGTCCAAGGTCGCCAAAAAGCCCAAACATTGTGATATAAAAGCACTCCTGCAAGTGCAGACCATGGCCTCGAAACAGCCGCACAGCAGGGGGGCTCAGATGTAGGCGACCTACTTGCAAGAAGAATCAGAGGGCCTAGATACTAAGGATGATCTAGGGCTTGTATTCAAAGAGCTGAAGGAGGACCTTAAAGCAGATATAAATATTATTTTTAAAGGGCAGAGACTTTGGCGCACTCGATATCAGAACTCGACAAATAGGTTATGGCAACAGAGAAGCACCTGGATGACTTGGAACAACCTTGTGAACAGGCCAACGAACAGTCGGTAATGGTGAGATGGGTTGAAGAGCTAGAAGAACAAGTGGAACACCTCATTGCGAGACCAGAGGATGCTGAAAACCGTTCCCACCAAAACATTTTCCGTCTGAGGGGGATATCGCGGCAGATCCAAGACCAGTACTTATAGGAATATGTACAAGCCCTCCTTTGACAGATTCTGAAGGCTCCTCGGGATTGCACCATAGTCCTGGACAAACACATTTCAGCAGAAAAAGGGCCTTTTCACTGAGGGTTTAACAAGAGTGCATGTCTTCCAAACCAGAGAAAACATCAGTAAATTTTAGGGGGCCCATGATCCGACTGTTTCAACAACCTTCTAGGAGACACCTTAAGGCCATAACTGCATGGTTTAGAGACAGATTAAATACAGATGGGGTCACCCACGTAGACTTCTTTTCATGTTCGAAGGCCGGCAATACAATATGGCCTCCGAAGCGGAGGAGTGATGGGTAACCATCAGAAGGTCTGCAGCCCTATGCCGGATAAGGAAGGTGAACAGGTGAAAGAGGACCAGCCTAGCAAAAAGAGACCAAAGAGAGGTCCAAAGAAGCGCCCTATGATGGAACCATCCGTGAATAAGGACACTTGACTAGGGGGCACAGTACGACCACCTGACGGCTGGTCATAATGGAGTCCTCAAGTGAGGAAATAAACGGGGATGCTGCTCAAAAGTCTGTACGAGTAGAGAAAAATGTTTGAGGGGTTGTGGGAGGGTGTGGGGTTATGTGAGATTAGGACCCCCCCCCCGCAATGGTGGTGGAACAAATCACAGTGGTCCTGACACAAGTTTGGGACGGGTCACACTAGACACCCACTGCCGAATACACGTTTATAGTATAGTTTTAGGTTGTTGTTGTTAGCCTTAGTTAGTAATATTTTTTTTGGTTTCATCATTCTTAGGGTCTGATGTGTCAGATTACAGTATTAGCAGTTTCCGAGGACATGGGGGATGATCTCGAAGCAAAGAAGGTTGCGACGCTCAATGACCGAGGCCTCAACTCACCTATCAAGAGAAAGGCATTACTCATTACTCTTGAGGCTGTGGACACTGAAAGCATCAATTATTTTACTCCAAGAAATGTATCTTCTCCATGTGGACGGGAAAAGGCTTCTCAGCAAGGACTTCCCTGTCCAATACTTTGCTATGAGTGAGACAAAGAGAAGAGGGGTGGCTATTCAGATAGCGAGGGAAATTCCTTTCCAGATGCAAGCACTACTGAGGAACCCAGAAGTGATGATACTAATGATAAAGGGAACCCTGTGGACTGCACCTACATCGATCTCTTTATGCACCGAATGGTGAAGAGAATCAAGATGTGTTCTTTACAGACCCAACTCCCAGGCTGGGACAATATTGTGAGCGGGGGGTGGGGGAGGTGACATAGTCCAAGGGAGGGGGGGCAGGTTCAACTGGGTTATTGCCCCTCAAATGAACAAGAGACTTGCACTGTCAAGGGTGGATATGTGGAATTTCTTGGTGCTAACCTCGATGCTTAGGGACTGCCCCTTAATAATGGAAGTTTTTCAATCAGTGAGAGAGGGGCTCCACTTACTACTCAGCAGTACACCTACACCGGGTCTTCTCTAGAATTGACATAATACCGATCTCCTCTACATGGATTTTTAAAACCAATTCTATAGGACATTGAACAGCAAATCTTGTCCGACCACACCCCGGTGATTGGGGATATGCACCTTTCGACACCTGGTCCCACAAGTAGAAAAACCATGGCGTCTCAATGACCAAGTCTTGCGAGACATGGCAATCGCACTACACATTTGGGAAATCCCAGATAGGTATTTTGCAAGGAACGACAAGGGGGAGTGAGGGAGGGGAGGGCAACAAGGGGTGGGTCCGACATGACATTATGGCTGTAGCAAAGGCGATTCTCAGGTGGGGAGCTCAAAGCGAAGACAGCGACATTTGTATGCATCAGGGAAACACAAAGAGCGTTGTCCGTGGCAGAGGTGGCGGTAAGAGTAACTGAACACAAACAGAAGCAGTAACAGAAAAGTATGAGGGCTCTTAAATTGTCCAGGTCCCAGTTAGAGAAACACCTCACAGTTCAGGTGACAACTGCCCTAGTCAACACAACAGTTCAACTAATCAAAAGGGAAAAAGGCCAACAAGATACTTGCTGCGAAACTTAGGAACATCACTGCATGCACGCACATCAAATTTCTGAAAGATACACAGGGCCACTGGATACTGACAGACCGGGGAAAACTAGAAGTTATGGGGACATTTTATCAAGAACTGGTGACCAAAAAAGATCAGCAAAAACACAGAATAGAGGAGTTTTAGCATTGGTTCAACTCCCCAGTATATTGTATCTGACAAAGCAGAATTGGAACGCCCAGTTACGCTTAGAGGTGGAACAAGCCATTAACTCACTCCTGTGGGAGAGGGGCGCCGGGAGAAGCCAAGCCAGATTTCTCGAACCCTGATTTCTCTAACATATTTTATGTGAAGTTTAGCACACAGTTACCGCCTCACATGACCAAGCGATTTAATGCGATGTGGGAGGAGGGGCTCAGTCACCTTCCATGGCTGAATCCAACACGATTTTCCTATTAAAGCTGGATAAAGACACTGAAGAATGTGCAAACGTATGAAGACCTTGGCCACCAGGTTGATGGCCGTTTTACCCCAACTAATCAAAGCAGACCAAACGGGATTCATCATGGGCAGGAACACGCACAACAATATCACGTTTATCACCCTTCTGATGGAGGCGGGTTCCCGAACAGGTTGTGGCTTAGCGGTACTGCATCTGGACACACAAAGCAGTTGACAACATTAACTGGGTGCATCTGGCTCACACCCAGACGTTTGGATTGAGCCCCAACTTCTTATGGATGGTGAAGGCAAATTTTTTAATTCCGAATACTAGGCTGAAGATCAACGGTTTACAGCTGGTCCCAATCGCATTACATAAGGGCATGTCAGGGGGGCCCACTTTCGCCTTTAATCTCTGCCATGGCTCAATTTATCAGTTCTGAAGACCAGATTAAAGGAGTAACAATCCGCGACAAAGTCCATAAATTAGAGTTGTACGTTAATGATGTGATGGTATTCATGGAAAAGATTACGAACTCCCACTCCGGCACTAATTAAGACACTAGCCCATGAGGCTCTATCGGGTTTCAAGATTAACAGGTCTAAGTCCATGGCTCTGAATATTTCAAAGCCATGGGAACGGATCGAGGAGAGACGTGACACATGCCGTTCAAATGGGCAGAGACAGCAGTGGAGTACTTGGGGGGATTAGAACTACATCAAAAAAATATCCCAGCATTATGGGTTAAAGCCAGCACATTGTCCTAGCCATGATGTCTCCTGCAGTGACCAAGACTCGAGCAAATAGCGGCAGTGAAAACAGCACTAGTGCCAAAACTCCTGTATATGTTTCAGGCTCTTGCGATCTGATGGGACAATTGCAAGGGGACAGATATATTTAGGCAAAAAAACTCAAGTCCTGTGAAAGGTTTTACAGAGAGCAACCGTTCAGGTGTGTCTGGAATTCTACGACATACATCGATATTATCATTTAGCGGCGCAAATTGGACACATGCTGGTTTGGCCAGGGGTACAAGACTAAGAGTTGGAAAGAGCTGGAGCAGGGGGAATGTGGCATAACTCTTTCGCATTTACCATTTGTGACCACGAGGGGGAGGCAGAAAGTTTGAGACTCTTGTCCACTATTCAATGCACATTACGGTACTGGGACAGGGGGATGCAGATGGCTTTGAATTCGACCGGGTTTGAGCCCCATCTCACCAGTTTACGTGAGCCGGACTTCACCCTGGGTCACAATAAGACCATAAGACCACTTTTGCTAGGTGGGAAACACAGGAACCCTCGATACTGGAGAAACCATACGATGAGGGGCCTCTCATGTTTAATCAAGGCAAGGAAAAGTTTCAGATACCCAAGATAGGATTTAGATGCATACAATTAAAGACACTGGATAACGAAAGGGTATGCGAAAGCCGTTGCATTTACAAAACCCAAGGGCCTTGAACTACTGGTAGCAAAGGGGCCAGCAGGCAAAAGAATTTCCCAATGCTGTAAACTATTAGACCCATGGGAAACAACAGTCCACCCTTAAATGACGAAATGGGAGTTAGAACTTGGGACCCTGATATCAACTGAGACATGGGGTCAAATATGGGGAAAGATGCAGAAGAATTCCAGATGTACGAACATACGAGAGAATTCATACAAGGTGCATTTCAGATGGTATCTGGCTCGGCATAGGTTGCACAATATATATCCAGAGGCTTCCGGATACTTAATGGATGGGATGTGGGCAACATGGGCCTCATGTGGTTGGGGGTAAAGGAGGGGCAGTAATACAAACTGTAAAGCGATTTTGGCTAGGACCAGGGACATAATGGCACACAGCTTCCATGTGACCAGATTGTGGTAGTCCTGGACAGCGCGGATGAAGAACGGGTATATGCAATGTCAAGCAACAGAGCAGCCCAGATTACCCAGATGTTCAATGTATTTATTGTTCACTTATTAAGCGCTTATACAATTAGCAAAGCTGTTTCAAAAACGCCCACAGGGCTAACAGGGTGGGGACAGGGGAAAGTAATACAGCAAGGATAAATAATTGCATTAATAGTACAACAAATGAGAATAAAGGGAAGGGGAGACGAACCTACTATGCTTTGTGAGTGTTCAGAACATGCAAGTGCAGGAGGGGGTGGGGGGTAAGGGATAAGGTGCTTAGAAGCTCATGATGAAGTGCTATGGGTAAGTGCTAAGAGGAGAAGAACGTAAGTGCAGAACATAAGTGTAACCACTCATGGGCAGGGTGTGTCAAGTGAGTGCAGCAGACGACAGCAGCTGGGATGAGCCATGTGGGAGGTCAAGGCCCCGAGGACAGTCACACAGTGGTTTTTTCAGAACATAAGGTGGTCTTACTCAAGACGCAGAGGGAGAGGCAAGCTGTTCCACAGGAGGGAGCCAGCAGAGGAAAGTGATAGCCCACCAGCACTCTGTTTAGCAAAGCACTTAACCCGCAGGGAGCTGGTGACAGAGGAACGGAAGAGTCTAGAAGCAGAGTATTTAGACAGGAAGTGTTGAAGATAGAGTGGTCCGCGGCCCCAGATCGCCTTGTGCACGATACAGAGAGATACAAATTTAATCCGTGCTGGGACCAGGAGCCAGTGAAGGCCTTGTAGGGCAGGAGAGATGCAGCCCCTGGGCGTGAGGCAAGGAAAAGTCTCGTTGCTCTATTCTGGGTTAGCTGGAGGGGGTCTCAGGGAGGAGGAAGGAAAATTAAGGAGGAAGCTATTGCAGTAGTCTAGCCTGGAGAGAACCAGAGCACGGGTAACATCGAGTCTCTGGGTGAAGGTGAGGAAGGGTGAATTCCCTTTGAGAAGGAAGAGTTGAAAGTGGGAATTCTTGACTATATCCTAAATGAGGGATGAAGGAAAGGGAGGAGCCAAAGATAACTCCAAGATTCCTAGCTACAGTGGAGAGAGGTGGGGGGGCTGCATGGAGGAAGGGCAGAGTGCAGGGAAGAAGTAGGGTGCAGGGGACCCATTAGGGCGAATCTCCGTTTTGCTGGCATTGAGGCAAATGTCATTGGCAGTGTACCATGGCTGGAAGGCAGAGAGGCAGTCGGGGATGAAGGAGGGTGCAAGGGCATCTGAGGGAAGTTTGAAGAAAAGTTGTGCATCATCAGCGTAGCACTGGAAGATGGGGTAAAAGGAGGAAATGAGTCGTGCCAGCAGAGAAAGCTATATGTTAAAGAGTCAGGGTGATAGAATGGAGCTCTGGGTGGGCGCCACTGGTAGAGGAGGAAGAAGAGGGGGGGGAAGAAAGGGCCCAGAATGGTTTTGGAGGATGAGGACAGCAGGGGAATTGGAGTCAAAAGAAGCAAGCAGTTTTGCACGTGTGTTCAGAAGAGCAGCTCCCGTGTGTCTGGATGATCAGAATCCAGACTGGTGGTCATGTAGACCGCCAACAAGCTGAGTATGAGAATGAAGTTGGGATAGGGCCAGCTTCTCAAGCAGTTTCCCCAGGAAAGGGGTGATGGAAACGGGGCGGTAGATGGCTGGGCAGGAAGGGTCTGCAAGGTTTTGTTTTAAGTAGTGGGCGCACAAGGAAGTGCTTGAGGGAAGATGGAAAAGAACCAGTGGCAAAGGAGTGGTTGCAGAGGTCAGCTACAGCGGGGGCAAGAGAGGCGGGATTGTCCTCGATAATTCTGGAGCAGCAAGAAGCAACCGGTTTGGACGAGACCTTCATGGGGACTGGTGACTTCTTCAGGGGAGACAGGAGTGAAGGAGGGGGAAGGAAGGAGGAGGAGAAGGAGGGTGAATAGTGGGGGGCAGAGGGTGGAGTGTTTGGTTGGGAGTGTGCATGACAAGGCTGTTCAGTATGTCCTGGGTTTTTGAAGTGAGAAGCGAGTGCATTGCTCATCCGACGATAGCACAATTTGGGAAAACTCATTAAGGTCCCCCCCTATAGCGTGCTGGTGGATAAAGATTGGGATACTGCGACCATGGAAAAGATGTCACTTATGTCGGATATGTACACAAAATATTGGAAACATGGGCACCTTTTATTTAATATGTTAAGGACGTGGAACAGATTTATCAAGTGCCTCAGGTCCTTAGCAATTTTTCCCTCCTGTAAGTAGTCACATGAACATTAGGGTGGATAATCTTGAGGAGTTTGAGGGATTTTGACAGCTGTAGACTCCAATACGCAAAGGTCAGAAGGGCAGGAAATGGTCCCCTCTCCCCGGATTTGCAGACCCGAATTTTTATTTTGAATAAATTATTTGGAAGATTGTTTTAATATGTACATTTAGTATTAGGTTTATTGTGTGCTTATCTGTACTATTGCCACATTGCTTTTGGAAATACAAAATTAAGCTGCAGAAAAAAAAGGAAAAAGTACACTTCGAGGTGACGGATGGAAGAAGGCAGGAAGCAGGTCATGCATAGAGGGTGGGTTAAAATGGGGTGGGGGTTTGGGGAGTATTGATCGGGTACTTCAACGTAAACTACAACGTGGGACTCCTATAAGTTCTACAGGTTTTAAAAAATACTTTTTGAAAGTCTGAAGTTTGGCTGTGCACTTTTGGTCTACCAGTTAGTTTTTGGGGGGTGTCCCCTCATTCCCCCCCTTCCCTACCGCACAGAGATATTCATTTGTAATTGGTCGATTCGATCAAGTGCTTGACCAAACTGCAGACTTTCAAAAGAAAGTCCAATCTTCCACCGCCATTTGCTGCACTCCAAGCTGTACAACCAGAGGGCAGGCGCACACTTGCAGCTTATGGTGGATCATAGGACCTGTGCCTCCCATAACCGCAGCACTCTTTTACGCTCATGCACAGCTCTACTTCACATCATTTCTGTTATGGTCTGCTACTACCAGCCCTCTCACCCAGAGCCCATCCCTAACCGCCAATCCTCGCCCACACTGGAGAAGTGGTCTTGGCTGCCTTCCAATCAGTTTATGCAACACCTGCATTGTTACAAACTCCTTCGTTTACATATCGAGCTGGGAGAGATAAGAAAAAAAAAAGAAAAGAAACAGCCGACATGCTCCACACCATGGTAGCAGCCCGACAACGTACATGACAAGACTATTCACAATTGGGTAAAATCCACGCAATAGGGGACCATTAGCCTCAAAGTGGACTGCAAGTAAGCAGGATACCCAAGGAGAACATGGTATAAAAAACATGGTATAAAAATCGCACCGGAAGACAGCAAAATTGGGTAGCGAGAGAAAAGCATAAAAAGTGCACACGCCAAGACATTCCGAGGTCGTAGAACGTGTCAAGTCTCTTAAAGAACAGCTGCCACAGCTACGGGAGCGCGCGCACACACACACACACACACACACACACATACTTTTCAATGGATGGCTTACTTTACCACCACAATAGACGAGGTAAAATTATCATTAAACAGCATTTCAATAATGAAAGGAAATAAGACAGCAGCAGCTACTCATTTCCAATAAATAAATGGGTGACGCTCTGAAAGTTTTCCAATCTCCATCTATTGCACCTTCGACTGGTGAGCCAGGCAACCCACTACTAGTGATTTGGGACAACATAACAATCGTGAACGTTATAACATCCAAGCACCAGCAAAGCGCGCAGATAACAATTAGGAGGGTGTCCCTTCAATTGAACATACCAGAGACACTTCCCGCCATCCAACATAAATCGATGATGTTGAGCAATGTATCGGAAGACTGCTCGTTGCCTAGTAGATAAACCTGCTCCGGTTCACATCTAATCCATATGTGTGCGTGCCAGTGTTTTATGTGTCCTCCCTTGTAGAGGGAGGGCGGTTAATGTTCAAGTGCAGATCTTTGTAACGCAAACAAAAGATAGCTCGCACAGCTGGTGTTGCCGTTCAGTGAAATTCATTCAGATGGTATTTATAATTAATGCAAGGCTCACATGAACCTATTTAGTGTAATGTTCCTGCATTCGGTGGGAACCAAACGCATGTAGTGTACCCTCCTTGATGTATCCAGGTGTTTGGAACTTGCTCACGCGTGCATAAAGCCAACCGTACAACTGAAGTTCCTACTTCCGTATAGCACTGGAACAAAAGCATGTATACCAACCGACAGGCAATTAAACATGCACAAACATTTCCATCCGTCCTAATAGCGAAAGATGCAGCCCAAGGGCAGACAGTCAAGCGATGTCACAGGGTTTAATGTTTCTCAATTCTGCCATTATGTGATCACCGCTCACCAGTGGCAGCCCTGCTGGTTTCCATTGAACATCATGATGTGAAACACCAGTTCTTTTCTGTAAGCGAGTAACCGAGCACTTGAGGCTGCCAGGGCACAAGTTAGCCCATACCGATACAGCACCTGTGTAGCAAGTACATGATCCATTCTATAGCATTTTGCAAATGGAGCACGAACTCCGAGGATGGGAGATCCTTAAGATGACTGATGAGAAGTCAAGAGGGAGCACTGCCTGGGGTCTCCCACACTGCCTTCACCATTTTGGCCCGCTTTCCACACCCACAGTTCCAATAGAGAGCAACAAGCAGCAAAGACATGCATATTTCTTCAAATGCAGCCCAACTTCCAGGGCTCCTGGTAAGCGGTCTACCTGTCCATTTTACTCCCTAAAATCAGATTAATGCTTCCAAGAAACTGAGAAAAGAAGTAACAGTACGAAATTGCCTGCTCCCTGATGGCACCTGCACTGCTCCATTGGGTTGGTCAGACTACTGGTATCTATCTGTACAGCATGCCATAAGGTGGGCCCCTGAGACCCATTGCACCCCCCCTTCCCCTCTACCACCTCCCGGGCAGGTTTGAGTGCTGCAAACGGCCAACCAGCTACTTCCGGCTGGGGTGCAGAGTGCACTCCAGTCTAAATGGGGGCAGGTGAAGGTTTGTGAACAGTCAGCAATTACAACCAATCAATCGTGTTTCCTGCCCACCATCCCAGGGTTCAAAATTGAGGGGGAGCTGGGAGCTATTTAGCTTCTAGCCTAGTAGTCCGATTAGCGTGTAACCAACAGCTACCAAGTGCCGCTTTTGGCACTTCGGGCCAACTGATGCTTTCCAAACATGCAAATGTGACATTAACAAGCATTTGGGAATCTTACTAATGAAGAATTATAACACATCTAATATACATTTAAACATAATGATTCATACAAAATGGACAAAAAGTTAAAAGGAGCATCTCTGGTAACTCCTGGCTCCCCTGCAGTAGCTCCTGCCTACAGGGCGGTGCCCAACACCCAGGAGCTGGTTTTAGCTCCTGCTCATTGAATCTCAATTTCGAATCCTGCCATCCCCAGAACGGACAGGCCACTAGGTAAGGGCGGAGGAAAAGGGACAGTGTAACAAGGGGGCAGGGGGAGGAGGAGAGGTTAACTGGTAGTTTTGTGCGACAGGTCTCAGCATTAGGGTTTTTGTTCCTTATAGTTGCATGGTCTGTTGCAGATATGGCAGGTGGCCTGGTTTCAAGTGAGTTGGAAGGGTGGGGGGGGGGGGGTTAGGGAGGGGCGACAGTGGATGGGCATAAAAGGCTGGGGCTCGGACAGTCAAAAGAAGGGTTGGGTGAAGAAAATGGGTTGATATGTCATCAATCGCAGTGGTTATGGCTGTTTGTGCGCACAGGCTTACCCAGGAGTACAGGAAAGGGGGCGGAAATAGTGAAGAAGGCAGGGCGTGTGAATGAAGCTCGAGCATATGTGCAATTATTTAAATGAACATCCAGTCCTTTCAGCGTGTCGCAGGGAAAACAAGAATACACACAGTAGTCTAATTCTGTTGGCCTAGCTTGCTAATGCACATTCCAAACTTAAGCGACAAACCAGGTGGCTGACTGATAACCATGTGCTAAGAATATGTCTTGTGTGTATTATGTTCACTGTGCTCCTTTTTATGGAAACCATGTGTCATGTAATCCCGCTGGTCAATATGTATAGATATGAAGACTTTGTGATGAGAAGGCAGAGGTACGGACAAAGCCTTTGCTGTCGCTTTGCTCTCCGCTTAAGCGCATTCCGAATGAATAAACCTTTAACTGCCAAAATAGTACTGTGCCAGTATCTCATTCTTGAGGTTTGTGTCCACGAGCGGGCATTATGAATGGATTATTTGCCACAGGCATCGGCTCGGGGACAGGAAAGGGCGGGGGAGGGGGAAGAGTTAAAAGATCAAGTTGGCAAGCAGAAGGGCAGGGAATGATTGAAGGGAGAAGGGTGGGAGGATGACCAAATTATTTGGTTGTCTATAAAGCCAATGTTTGCAAGAGTGGACCTCTCACAAAGTAATCTTTCCCACTTAACGCAGCTCTTGGGTGCTTTTGTGAAGTTTAGCCCAAAGCGGAGATCTAGGCAACTTGTCTAAAGGTGCTTTTCATATCACAAGAGTATAGAAGTATGGACAAGTTTTGATTAAGATTAATACATGGTAAGCAATAGTGACAAAGCAGTTTTTATTAAACTTGTCATTTACTATTTTTTCCTAGTTTTAAAGTCTTTTATCTGTATAGTTTTTTATTTCAAGTACTTAAGGTATATGTGTATTGTTTAAATTGTAAACCAAGTCACAGTATAATTAAATAAAGCAGAAATTTGAAGATGTGTTTCGGGACCTTCAGTGTGCCTCAAAGAAAACAAAAATGGAAAATCACATAATCACTCAATTCAAAACAAAGTATGGAAATATTTGTTTGCAGAGTAAAAAACAAACAAACAAAAACTCCAAACAAGAATTTGGAAAAATCTTCTTTGTTCCTTAAGATCCTCTTTTACTCCCAAAGTAATTTGTAAGAGCTCCTGCCTAAAAATCTTCATCTGTAGCACAGTAAACAATCCCAGCTGCATACATACCTTATTTTAAAAGAGACTCTGTACTCCGCTGACGAAATGGCTGAGCTCCAAAGCAGCCAGTTACAGACGGGACTTCCCCTTTCCTCTCTCCCCTTCACACTCGACAGGTACAAATAACACCTTGTGTCGGAGGATGACGTAGGCAGAGTCTTGCAGGAACTCCTCGGAGACACAGCCCCAAGACCCACCACTGAAGCCCAGGGGGACGCACAAGTTGGCGCAGCGACAGCCAGAGACTTCGTAGACAGGCGCAGAGTTATGGGTCATCGCAAATTCAAGAAACTGAACCCAGAGTCTCCCCCACAACCATGAGGGGTGGCCCTCTTTCACTATCCAAATCAAGGAGTGATGGGGGAAGATTCAAGATGGCCGCCGGCACTGAGTAGACGTGCCAACGGCGCTCTCCGGACCCAGTTGCAGAGTGGCGCCCACCGCCCCATTAACAGGTGTCCAAAGCAATTAAGACGGGCCCCCGGTGAGAGCGGGGAACAAACTGGTGCAGGCCGAAGGTCTATGCGGCACCCCGCGGCAAGCGCCGGTCTGAAGGTGGCCGACGGAGCTTGCGAGGATGCGGTGCGGCACTCGGGAGCTGGGAGGCTCATCGGAGCAAGACCCGTCAGCGGGTCTC
Organism: Ambystoma mexicanum; assembly: GCF_040938575.1. Classification (NCBI taxonomy): domain Eukaryota; kingdom Metazoa; phylum Chordata; class Amphibia; order Caudata; family Ambystomatidae; genus Ambystoma; species Ambystoma mexicanum. The sequence goes on along the minus strand of NC_090924.1, from coordinate 876,637,429 downwards.
ACATCGTGTGCCCCGCGGAGCTCGGGAGGCGATCTGCGGTGGAGCGATCGCACGGCCCGCTCCCCCCCCTGGAGAGGGAGGAAGACCGTGTGGAGGAGCTGAGGGGCCGCAAGGCAGCGGAGCGGCTCCGGGTCAGACTGGGGCGCGTGGAAAGGAGAAGGCGCCCTGGGGTACGGCTGAAAGCGGCGAAGCACTGAGAGGATAGATAAGGCGGCTGCAGAGGAGGTCGGAGGTTTTATCCCGCGTCGCCATATCAAGTGAGTGGACACGGTGTAGGGGGGCAGGTTGGGAGGAAGCATCTGCCTCCCAGAGACTGCGGGGGACCCGGCTCGCAGAAGGAGGGAAGTTTGAGCATCGCCCCCTGTAAGGTCCCTCCCCCTGGCACCAGGAGTGGCGGGTGGAAGGAGTGAGGTCTGCCCGCAGTGGTCTCGGATCGCGGTCGGCAGTGCAGTGCAGCCCTCTTGGGGACTGGGGGACGGGACCGGGCTGCGTCCTTGACTCCCCGCTGGAATAGGTGAGCCATCTACAGAGGACAGGCAGGGGAGCGGCCTCGCCCCGTCGAGAGGAGAGTGAACCTTCGTAAGGTGTCTGGGGAGTGCCATCAAGGGGTCCTGCGCAATCCCGATTGAAGAGGTGGAGGCAGTGGCGCGGCCCAGCATCTCTAGCTGTTTTAAAGATCCGAAGGGTCTCTATTCTTGGATTTTTCGTAACATTACCTCCCGGCCCTTGTGTGTGTGTAGCGGGGGCGGGGGGTGTGGGCTCTAGCTCACCCGCGATTCCCCCTTTTTTTTTTTGGGACCAGCATTACTGAGAGGACAGCGGGGATCGAAGCAACAGGTCTACCAAATCTAGAGACATAGGAGGGAAGGGGGCACAAGCGCAAGTGACTTGGTTGGCACACTACCCGCAATTTGGCCAGTGCATACCCCAAGGGAGGGCCCTGGGACAGCCCGGGAGAAGTCGGGCGAAGATGCGGATCAGGGGTTGGGTGAGGAGCGATCTGTGATGACTAAACAGGAATTTCTGGGGGAGCTCCATGCCTTACAGCTGAACTTAGCCAAGACTTTTCAAGATCAATTCTAACTAATGAGAGCGGATTTGAACGAGGCCCTAGGAGAGATAAAACAGGAAACCCGCCAATTGGGGGAAGGACAGATACCCTGGAAAAGGGCCTCTAAGAGGTAGAGGAGGAAACCACAGCTAACAGTGAAGCCATATAGAGGTTAGACGTGGCTACGAGGAATCTCGAGGTCCAAATGGAGGACTTGGAGAACAGATCCCGTAGGATCAACATTAGAGTGAAATCCTTACCAGAGTCAGTCCCCGATGAGGACCTAAAAGAGGTTCGCCAAGGCATCTTCGCAGGCATCTTGGGCGAAGGGAATCCCGAGAAGATTGAGGTGGACCGGGTGCATAGAACGCCAGAGGGCGAGGCCCAGAGATGTTCTGGCGGCGTTTGCTAGATTCGCCCAGAAGGAAGCAATCCTTCGGGCAGCGAGACCGAGTGAGCCCCTTCTGTTTGAAGGTCAACAAATCGCATTGTTTCAGGACTTGGCGGCTAGCACTCTCATGAAGAGGAGGCAAATGGGCCCGCTGGTAAAAGTATTGAACGAGAAGGGCATACGATATAAGTGGACATTCCCGTTTGGCCTACTTTTTGGGAGGGAGTCAAGAAACGGGTGACAAACCTACAGGAAGGGGCCAACACTTTTCACATTGAACTGGAGGAAACCCCGACGAGCTTGGGAGTGAGGGGTGTAGTGGGACGCAACAGGTTGAAACCTTGGAGCTGGTCGAAAGTGGGAGAGAAGAAAAGGAAAAGTGGCAAATATGCATGAGGAAGCAAAAAGGGAATCCTAGTGAAGAGAGGAGCACTTCTCCCAATGGCTCCTCATTTCTGACGTGGCAAAAGGGGTGGTGGGCCTCTAGAAGGAGAAATGAAGACACAGGTCAGAGGAGGAGCAACCATTTTGGGTACGGAAAGGGCGGTGATGCCCAAGTTAGGAGTGGTGAGCAAGCGGGAAGGGGATGATTTTCCAGTGAGGTGGGGGGGGGGGGTGGAATGGGAGGAGAGGGGTGGGGAGGAGGCAAGGCATTCAAGGAGGAGCAAAAGTGAGAAGACAGTTGCTCAGAGAAAGATCCAAGTCTCAAACTTTAACTCCTTAAGTGGGTAACGCATAATGTGCGAGGGTTGAACTCTCCCTTATGGGGGAAGACGTTGCAACATTTCACGAGAAAGGAGAGACCTGATATTATGGGGCTCCAAAAAACGCACTTGCTACCCAAAGACCAGGGACAGTTGAAGCGGAGAGGCTTCGATCAGATATTGCATGCTTCAGGACACAGTAAAACTAAGGGGGTAGCTCTGGCTATCCGAAGCACGGTTAACTTCAGAGTGGAGGCAGTCACGAGAGACAAAAGAGGGGAGATACTTAGTGGTTAGGGGGAAGTGTCAAGATGCCCCCTTACACAATTGCGGTGGTATATAGCCCCAACTCTGGTCAAGAAAAGGTTTTGCTGTCGGTACGGACAGTGCTGGAGGAGCAATCCTGGGGACAAATTATCTTATTGGGAGATTTGAATATCGCATGGGATAGGGAACGGGATAGAAGCGGTAAAGGTTTGAGAGGTGGTTGGGCAGTGCTGTCGGCTGAATTGAAGGAGAAGTTCAGGACCTGGGGTTGCGGGATGTGTGCAGGGAGGTAAAGGGAGATGCAGAGGGTTATACCTTCTTATCTGGGGTTCATGGATCTCAATCTAGAATAGATTACATATGGGTCTTGGTAGGATTAGTGGGAGGTATCCGGGAGGTGCAGGTGGGACCAATTGGAATAGCCGACCATAAGATAGTATCATTGGTTATAGATTTGGGTAGGAGGGAGAGGGGGGGTATGGGGCTGAAAGTTCCAAAGTGCGCTCGAGAGACCCAGTAGTTCGGGAAGGAATTGAGGAGAAGATTAAGACCTTCTTTGCTATTAACAGGCTGGAGGACACGAGAGGGGATAAGCTGGGACGCTTTTAAGACTACAATCAGAGGGGATCTAATTGCAGCGACCGCTTTTCGAGTAAAGCAGCTAAGGGCTTTGGAGGAACAGGCAGCAGGTGCAACCCCATCTCGGATAGCCATTCGGGAATATAGGAAGGCGCTGGGCCAGTTAGAATTACTACGCACCAAGGCGAATAATGCGGGTACGCTTTTGGCATGGCTACTTAGGGGAACAAGGGCGAAAAATGCTATTACGGCCTTGAAACTGGGTACTGGGGTGAGGGTAACAGAGACAAGAATTGAAGGAGGATATAGCGGGATTCTATGACTCAGTGTATGCATCCCAAAACCCCCTTAGCGAGGTACAAGATAGGTTTTTACAATCCTTTCAGCTGCGGGAAATTGATAGGGAGGGGAGCCTTAAACCGAGAAATCACGGAGGAGGCAGTAAAGGGAGTGGTCAGAGCCCTTCCAGTGAATAAAGCCCCCGGCCCCGACGGTTATACCGCAGCCTTTATAAAATGTTCATTACATAGTTGGCCCCGCAATTGATCTCCCTATTCAACACATTTCGACGGACAGGTAAAATCTCTCCGTCGATGGAGGAAGCAAAGGGGACCCTTGTCCTCAAGCCGCATAAGGACCCGGAAGAGAGAGCAGCTTACCGCCCCATTGCCTTGATCAATATAGATGCCAAGATATATACTAAAATCTTGGCTAACAGGCTGGACACCATCCTTCCTTCTTTAATACATCCCAACCAAGCGGGCTTTGTCAAGGGCCGGCAGACAGCAGATAACATCAGGCGGGTGGCCCATTTAGTTGAAGGTCCAGAGAACATCCACCCCTGGTCTTGGTGGCACTCGACGCGAAAAAGGCTTTTGACCGCGTGGAGTGGTGTTTCCTGTTTCGCGTAATGGAAAAGATGGGCATTAGGGGGTATTTCTCACGATGGTCCAGGCTAATTACCAAGCTCCATCAATTAGAGTAATGGTGAATGGGACGGTTACTAGAAGGGTCAACCTACAAAGGGGGACTAAGCAGGGCTGCCCTCGATCCCCTATTCTTTATGCACTGTATCTGAACCCTTACTGTAAGCGATCAGGGAAAAGCCGGATATACGAGGCACCCGTTGGGGGGGAGGGGGGGGTGAGAACAGAAGGTCGCAGCTTTTGCTGACGACATGTTGCTGATGTTGACAGTGCCCAAAGAGTCACTTCAGGTTAGCTTGTCCCTGTTGGAACAATTTGGGGAGGCCTCGGGACTTAAGGTTAACGCTAACAAGTCAGAAATCCTCAATCTAACGCTTAGGGGACTATAACTTGAGGAGTTGAAGGGAGGTACTCACTTATTGTGGAGTCCAGGTGGGATTAAATACTTGGGGGTAAAGATAACGGCAACAATTTCAGGGTGGTACCCAGCTAATTTTCCCCTGCTCCTTAAAGCAATCCGAAGGAACTATCGAAGATGGCGAGGCCTTAGAGTATCCTGGCTAGGGCGGATCGCAGCGGCGAAGATGGTCACGCTCCCGCGGCTGTTGTACTTATTCCAAGCTATCCCGCAGCCCGTTCCATCCAGCTTCTTTGGGGAATTGGGGACTTTGACTAAAGATTTTGTGTGGGAGGGGAAAAGACCAAGAGTGCGGGGTGGTTGGCTAATGGCATCTAGAAAGGAGGGAGGCCTATCTTTGCTCAATTTTCGGCAGTATTATGAGGCAACTCCGCTACGAATTATCAGGGAATGGTTGGGGGTGGGGGGGAGCCAGCGAGAGAAACGCTGGGTGAGAATGGACAGAGTGGTGGCCCACCATAGCCTCTCAGAAGTCCTTAGGCTCCCTAAAGAGCATAGACCGGGGCACCTCTATGAAAGCACTATAACCAAACTAATGGTGGATACCTGGGATAGCATGGTAAGGGCCAAGGGAATTACTTCATTCCCGTCTCCGTTTACGCCGCTCTTTGGTAATGGCGACTTTTCCCTAGGCCTGGAGAGGGGGGGGCTTTTGACAGTTGGCAGGAGGGAGGGTGTGGGAAGTTGTGATATATTTCGAGAGGGGGAACTGTTGTCGTTTGAGGACTGTAAAAGGGTATTTGCAATACAGGAGAAGGAAAGACTGTGCTACACCCAAATAAGACATTGGGTACTTCACCCGGGAGTTAGAAAGGCAGCAACTAGGGAGCCGACACAATTTGAAAGATTTCTACTGACCAACGACGGTACAAAAGGCCTTATCTCCAATATTTATAAGATCCTGAATAGTTTGCAATCTGACCCTCAGTGGACATACATGCAGAAATGGGAAAGGGCCCTAGGGAGGGAAATCAGTAGGGAGGAGTGGGAAAGACTTTGGAAGAAGATACCCAAATTAGCCAGAGCGTCACAGCTCCAAGAAGCATAGTATAAGCTCTTATTCGGATGGCACTACACCCCGGCCAGACTTCACAAGATGTTCCCTACGAGACCGGACAGCTGCTGGAGGGATTGTGGTTTGGTAGGCACGGCAGAACACGTTTGGTGGCAATGCCCCAAGATTGCACCATTTTGGGTTGAGGTACAAAGGGCGCAGGAAAGGGTTTTTGGCCCGGGAGATACACAGACTCCAATGCAGATCCTACTGGGCGTACGGGCAATTTCTGGGGAGGATTAGAGGCAGGGAGAAGGCAAAAGCAATTTTGACTCTGGCGGCCCTTTTGTTGATAGCCCAAAGATGGAGGAGCCCTGAGATCCCAAGGGAACAGGACTGGCTGCGGAAAGTTTGGGACATAGTGGCCTTGGAGTGGGCAATTTAAGCCATGGAGAATAAACTGCAAAGCTTTGCTGCCGACTGGGGAGAGATTATGACTTTTCTTAAAGATGACTACAGAGTGATATGGTGTCTGCAGCGCTTGAGACTTCTTGAGCTACAATAGGGGGAGGGAGAATGTTTTATTTCTGTTTATTGTTGCCCTGTTTCAAAATTTGGAAAGTCCAAGAGTTTAAAAAAAAAAAAAAAATAAAAAAAAAAAAAAAAAAAAAATGTGCGCGCCTTTCTGGCAGAAAATCCCTGTGTGAAGTATAGGGATTTTTGGGCAGAAAGTCGCACAAATCTGCGTTTTTCACGCAAATAATTCCATGAATCAGGCTGTATGTTCCTTCAAGAGAGCCACCGGCCGAGAGGCAGAGAACCATCCTTTAAGGAGAAATCCATAGGGGAGGTGTTCCACGCCCCCCCCCAAAAAAATTCGAATAAATCGTTTTATTTTTTTTAAAAGAAGGTTTGCAGTGATAGTTGCTAGAGAACTCAACTTTGTGCCCAAAGCGCTTCTGAAGGACCCCAAAGGCCACTTTGTGGTGGAAGGAGAGGTGAGAAGTCAAGCACTAATTATGGTCTCCATATATTGCCCCAACGAGGACCAGGAGCAGTACTGGGAATCAGTCAGGAGTAAGATACAGGGGTTTGTGGAGGGAGCCCTGTTAATAGGGGGGTGATTTTAATATGGTCCTAGACCCAGTCCTCGACAGAAAGAAATAAAATAAATATAAAACACACCCCAGCACACTGCATCCCATTCCAGCAGGTCAACGCATAACTGGGAGTGGTGACTACGAGGCAGTGACCACCGCCCCCCTTCCACCTTTTATTCCAACGTGCATGATTCCTTCTCAAGAATCTGCTAAATCCTCGTAGACGCCCCCCCACCACCAATCGTAGTGAAGTCCTAGAAGCCACAACAGAATCTATCCCTTGATCGGATAACGACCTAGGTTAAGAAAGAGGAATTCCCACCACAGATACCGGAAACAAGGTGGTCTTGTAATGACCTACTGCTGAGGGACAAAGAGCGAGCTCCAGTGGTACTGAAAGCAATTAAGGATTTCTTTGACCTGAACGACAACAGTGAGGTGGGGACCCAGGGAGTCTGGGAGGCTTTTAAAGCCACTTTGAGAGGAGTGTTGTTAGGAATGGGGCCAGGAGGAAAAATTAAAACGTAGCAGAGGAGAACGCGCTGAGGGGGAAATTTGAAGCCCTGCAACCGGAAGTTGAAAACTCATGTTACCAGGTGACTGAGAAATCTTCAGGAGCATGAAGCCAAACTTAAAGCCCTATTGGTTGGCCAAACAGAGCAGAAACTGTCCTGCCTCAAACAGAAATACATGGATAAGGGGTGGGGGGAGGGGAATTGCGGATAAAATCCTGGCCTGGCGACTAAGGCGAACAGAGAAACAGAAGGGTGGGTGGCGGCGATGGAGATGCCATCATCGCGGAAGAGTTCAGAGTTTACTACCTTTACCAATCTGAGAATGCAGGCGATGAATCCCATGTATGGTTCTTAGACGCCTTGCCAATCCCAAGGCTTTCGTCAGACAAAAGCAGGTACCCTAGAAGCACCCATATCTGAACAGGAGATCATTGATACTATATAGAGTATGAAAGGGTGCACTACCACGGGGAGGATGGCTTCACAGTCTATTTTTACAAACAATTTTGTTCTACGTTAGCCCTCTTTATGGCCAAACTATTTAACTAGGCAATGGTATCGGGTTCCCTCCCCAGATCTATGCCCGCATCGTAGTCATACCTGAAGGGTGGGGGTGGTGGGGGGGTAAGAGGACCCTTCCCAATGCCAGGGCTAGCGACCCATTTCCCTACTCAACACGGACGTTAAGATTTTGGCCAAGACACTGGCCAATAGGCTCCGTCAACTTATGACCACCTTTGTACACGGAGACCAAGTGGGGTTTATCCCGGCCCGTGAAGGTGCGGATAACGTGTGCAAGACCTGATGTACAAGGCCCAACTACAGCAATCAGAGTCCCCCCCCCTTATTTCCATTGATTCAGAGAAGGCTTTCGACCGAGTTGAGTGGGGCTATATGGGTCAAGTCCTCCCAAAAAATGGGCTTGGGTAATAACTTTAGGCAGTGGATGGCTGCACTCTACGACGGCCCCACAGCAAGAGTGGTAGTAAATGGCACAATCTCCGCACCTCTCCAGAGGTACGAGGCATGGCTGCCCTATTTCTCCTCTGCTTTATGCCCCATCAATGGAGCCCTTGGCTATAGCAATTAGAGAGAACCCTGAAATCACAGGGAAACGATGGGGGCAACCAAATTCAAGCTCTCCCCGTTTGCCGACGATATCCTGTGTTACCCAACTAACGTGGAACTAGCCCTCCCCGAACTCCTCAACCAGATCAACACGTTTGGTGGGTGCTCGGGCCTGAAAATAAATATCTCCAAATCCAGTGTCATGCCCCTAGGTGAGATTGACCCCACCACTAGAGGTAGGAAGACCCTATGTGGTATGAGATTCGAAAACTCTGCAACACCATACCTGGGGGTCCTTCTGCCCAGCGACCTGTCATGACGAGGAGGTACATTTCTCCACCCCATCCCAAAATTGGACCTGGTACGGTGGGTCCCTCTTACACCGTCATGGTTCGGACGTATGGCGACTGTGAAAATCAATGCCCTACCCCTTCTGCTCTACCCGTCTACTGTACTTCCTGTACCCCTTCCTCAATCTTTCTTCGATAAAGTCCATGACCGTCAGGTTTGTATGGCAGGGCAAAAGACAGGATTAGATACACAACCTTAACCCTCCCTACAGACCAGGGCGGATTCGGCTTCCCACACTTCTGGCTTTATAACAAAGCGGCCCAGCTACAAATCCTTCTGGAGCATCCGAGAGCCGGCCAAGGTATGTATTGGACCTACCTGGAGGACACATTTACCCACCCCAAAAAGGTAAAGGACCTTCTGTGGTGCCCGAAAAGAGCAATCCCGAGCCAGGTCAAGGCCCATGATATAATCTAAAACTCCTTCTCCATATGACTAGGACCAGAAGGTATGTAGATTTCATGTAGGTTTATTCTTTCAGTTATTAAGTAGAGAAAGCACTGGGACATCCATCTAGCCCAGCAGCTTAGGTCCAACTGCCACCAGTAGAACCCTGCCCACCAAACATACATCAACATTCCACCAGAGTCCCAGTGACATCACCACACCAACACTCCACCTAGAATGTAGTGACATCACCACTATCACAACACTCATAGCCATAATCAATCACAGCACAGACTATGACAGCCCACCCTAGCTTAGCTGTGCTGTGGCTTCTATGGAAAACAACACAAAGCTAACCTACTCCTCTCCTCCTGGCCATCCCCATTGAGCTCAGTATGTGTGTGGGGGGGGGGGGGGGTCTTTGTTCTGGGTCGCAGAGGTTCCGCTTCACGCAAACGTGCTCTGACAGGGATCTGGAGAGAGCTGGCCAATTCTTCCTGGGTGGATCCTTCATAGAATATGAATCCCTTAGTGAAACCCTGGGGAAAAACGACCTGAATGTGTTTGAATACCTGTGCCTAAAAGGCCTCATGTCCGACCCTAAATGGCTCCCAGAGATCTCACATCCCCTCAAACCCTTCGAGAAGACCCTTAGTGAAGCCCCGTGGAGGAATGGCACACTTGTCCAGGTTTTATAAGGTGCTGGTAACTGCAGAGCTTGATGGTAGGCAGAGATTCAAGCTATTCTGGGAGGAAAAAACAGGAGGGGAAATCCCAGACACCACTTGGAAACCCATATTCAAACTGATGTTCTTGGGAAATCTATACACTGCAGCGATGGAACACAACGTCAAGCTTCTTCACTCCTGGAACTTACCCCCCCAGAGATTGTCAAAGATGTTCCTGGGAATCCTCCCCCTTTTGTCCTAGGGGATGTGGTTAGGTGGGGTCATGGTTCCATATGAGGTGGGAATGTCCAAAGGTGAGAACATATTGGGCTGCCGTTCTTAGCTGGATCAGAGACACAGTAGGAATTAACCGGGCCTGGATCCCCTCCAGATCCTGCTGGGCTCCCCCGACATGAGAAATGGTAAGGTCAGACTCCTGAAACTTTCAGATTCACTGCTGAGAGCGCGAAGGGTAGCCTTGGCCCAAAGCTGGAAGGACAGACACCCCCCAGTCAAAGGAACAGCTGATGGTGACATTATGGGTCATCTTAAGAAAAACTAGCAGCGATGGTCAATGAACATGTGGAGGCATTCTCCCTGGAGTGGGAAATCCCCCATGTTGAAATAGGGTTGTGGTAACACTAGCTTTTGATGTGGCCCTCAGAATCAATGTGAATGTTGCCCTGCAAGCTCCTTGCTGGGGGAGCTTGGCGTTGAACTCAGTGACTAACGTGCAGAACCCTTGCCCAGGCCTGAATTGGCACTCTTGCCTGTGGGTGTATCCACGTTGACTTGTCTCCTGAGTGGGGAAGGGGTATGGGAAAGGTAGACTTTCTTCTACTGGCTTGTTGTACTTGCTTATCCTTTTGAAAATACCAATAAACATCAAAGTTAAAAAAGAACGTAAAATATAGACACAAGACAACACTGAAATCCAAAACCTTATGGTGGAATAAAAAGGTTAAATGTGTAAAACATGAAATCGAAAATGTAATGATGCTAAACATCTGAGATGGAATTGTTTTACAAAGCAAGTGAGAAATGAGGCGACATTTTCCACAGTAATATTTTACCATAAACGTAAAAGAGAGAAAAGAAGCCATGGATAACACTAAAACCCATTTATCCAATTGGCCATTCGTTCCAAAATCATCACGGTGTTAACTAGCAGCGGGACACTTCCCCCATCGTGAAGGGACTTGTCAGAATATCCTGCCATACCATTAGGACACCAGGCCACAGCAGTACAACAATCAGTGGCAAGTTCTGCAGAGGATATCAAAGTCCGGCTGTTTTCATAGTTTTCTTTTACTGTTGCTCAATTTATTTTTGACAGTCTGTAGATGTGTTTTTTTAATAGAAAATACTTTTAGGTGTAGGATTTTGCTAATCTCGGATGCAGGATGAACTGCATTTAAAAAAAAAAGGCAGGGACAATTTCCCGGAATTAACATGGTAAAAGGACTACCTCAGAATATAAAAAGTTAAATAGAGAGTGTTTCTTTAAGATGATGTACACCACTATTTTAAAGCAGAGAATATGTATTCGGTATTTACTAATTTTTTTTACATTGTTCAAGAAAAGAATATTTAACGTTATTTGTTGGCCCATGCGTAATTATCAGTAGGCTTTCTTTATTAAGGATTTGGGTGCATGCCTTATGGTGTAAAAGACCACTGGTAGGGCCAAGTACTTTTCACACATACAAATAGCTCAGTTTATGACAGTTTGGTGTGCATGTATTATTGTGAGAGCCAGTTAACAAAATAGAGAAAATACAAGTACGACCTTTAATATATTATTATGAAGTGCAAGCAAATGCAAGACCGAATAGAAACCAAAGAAGGGAAGAAGGGTTTCTTTTTTAAATGAAAACAAAATCAATTAAATAACATTTTAAAAACTCACCTTTACATTTACAGTGTTGTGTATTGTGGGGGACAACTGAGATTTTGATTAATTTTTTTAAACAATCTTTTAACACCGTGCATGGTTATAGTAATGCTCACTCAAATCAAACTGCCATGTTTAATAACTGCCTTATTGCCATTGCTGTGTGAGCCCTATGGTCTAATGCGCATGTCTTAACCTCAAAAGCTTTACCACCTTAGTGCCTAGCGGAGCTCGCTTCCCCAATACTCGGCTCAGACGCATTTCCCTTTTGGCATACAGGAGTGTGTTTTAGAATACTGCTTTCCTAGATAAGGCGGTTTTAGCAGACGGAAATTGTCATATAGTAAGTGGGCTTGCATGCCCCGAGCCGTGTGTGAACTGCAGAAATAGCTTTCACAGCAATACTCAAAATGGGATGGAGAACTGTCTTCAATCCCGATCAGGTCTTCCTGATTGTGAGAACGCAGCCTTAGTCCAAGACTTGTATACCGAGACACTGCCCTTGCACCTGAAACATTGTTTCTCCCAAATGTATTGCTGTGTCTGAAACCTCCCTCTCATTGAAGGGCATGGGTGTTCTTGGGTATAAAACCTGGTGAATGGAGGAAAGGGGGCTGCTGCGTTGAGTCTCAATTGTTGTTGGGTTGCCGTTTGTCCTGTGTACACTGCTTTGCGGATTAAGGTCTTCACCAATCCACTGGAAAAGTCTGGTTATTTTTCCACGACAGAAATCGCCCTTTCATTAATTGTATACATGTTGCAATTAAAAGGAGGATCCTGAAAATAATCCCACAGTCAACTCCAGTGAAAGTAGATTATGCACAGTTATTTTATGCACAGGGCACTAGGAGATACCACGCTTACTTAGCTAGCAAACTACCTAAAAATAACTCAGGAATGCTCATGGAGCAGAGTAACCCGTGGTCTGCCTTTATTCCATTGTAGAATTTGCTGTCACAGAGTGTCCACATTTAGGGTCTTTGCGCTCTTTTTCCTTATACGTCTTCCACCTCACCTGCTCAAAGAGAGTGATTAACCATCAAGTATCCCCTTTGGTTTGGATGAGAAGCCTGGGTTTCATAGGATCCCGAAACATTGTATGGGTGCCACTGAACCCTTTTAGCGACTATGGATCATTCTAAATCTCACAACACCTTGCTGTGACATCACCGCAGAGAAAGACAATTCTCTGCAGTGACATCACACAATCACCAGCACACGTACCTTACACCACTCAATTCGCACAGCAACTAATGCTCAACAGCTCCTCACTGACCAACACCTAACTAAGCTGCCTCGTCATAAACAGGAGGATGCGCTTCTCAAAAGCTCTGCTGATCTTCCACAGATCGTACACAAAAAAAAGAATCATATACACACACACACACACACTCCACCCCAATCCAAAGCACAAACACAAAAAGGCTGTGTGCCTGCTCGCCATCCTCTCGCTGCTCCCCCTCACCAGCCCAGAACCCGCCAACAGCCCACCTTCACCCAGCTAAGAAATAACTGAGGAAAAGACCCTACCGATCGTTCTAGCTCACTTTCACCTTGGCTAATTTTGTCAGAGGATGCAACGAATCTTGCATAAAATCCTTATTCACCCACATACAAATGTATGTTGTATATTAGCCTTGGGGAAGGTTTGCACTCATTATCTAAGGTGAGACCCTGAACCACCCTGTGGAATAATTTCCTTCAGTTTGTAGTCATGTTTGAATTTTTAAGTATGCAAGTGTTTCTGTGCGTGGTCAGAACAGGGCTTGTGAAGGCGAACCACGATTTAAAAAAAATAAAAAACCAAAAAAATAAAAAAATACCACCGTGGGACAAGTAACGTCTGACAATAAGGAAACATGGCTGCCTTCACTTGCAAAAGCACAATTTGATTTTATCAGAGTACATTTCGGCAACGAATGACACAGTAAAGCACCCGAAAACCGACTGGGAGTACTCACTGATGTATGAGTGAAAATGTAGCTAAACAAACTTCAAAGCGCCAACACACACACTATTGAGAAAGAAAAAAAAACTGTTTGCCTTTCAGATTTTACAAGTGTGCATTTCGTTTCTGAAAACTGGATTGGCTAAAGACAAGTTTGATCATTTACTGGGACTGTTTTGCTCCCCCCCCCTTTCTTCAAACCAGAGCGTCTACGTCGCCAATTCGAAACCCTTTTTTTAGACGACAATAAAAAGCACTGTGTGACTGATCTAAAATGTTTTTTTATAAGGGTATATTCTGAGTACTTCCTCCGTGAAAAGGGTCAGCTCTAAGGTGGCTCAAGAGGACAGGCAACAGGAGCAGCTAAAGGGTGGGCCTAATCCACGAATCTGCATTCTTGTAACGAAAAGAAACCTGACACTACAATTAAAGCAAGCCAACTGGACATCCACGCGAGAAAAAAAAAAATGCAAAGCCTTCCATTTAGCTTACATTGGAGCTTTTCACTTACTATTTGGATTATTAGGATACATCTACAGCATAGTAAGTTTGTACAGCCAGGTACTACGTAGAGGAGGCGCATTTAGCTCTGGGAGATCTATTCTAACATATATAAATGTAACATGTATAATCAAAAGGTATGGCTGGGGAAAACGCCACCGAGTCTTCTTTGTAGGGGTGGCCAGGCATCCTTACAAGATGCCAGTGCTTGCCTGAACAAAACATTTTTCTGGTTTTGTCAGAAAAGACGACGACTCGGGTTATGTTCTGGGTGAGGCATGCAGAGATTGACAGCGCTGCAGTGCGCCTTTTCTGCATGTTGTATAATATTTATAATGTTAAATTATCCTTTCTTTCACAGGAAACGCAAAGATTTTGGACTTGGGTAGAAGGTGACCACGCCTCTTCGCGTGGGTCACAATCGTGCACGATTTTACACACCTATTTTCTGAATGGCTTTTTGGGTAGGTGCATATTTAATATACAGCACACATACATATGTGGATGGATTAATGGTCAGATTACTTACAGGTACTCTATATTACTCCTACACTTCTTCGTCACAGTACTCACCTATGAGGACCTGCCTCAACTACAGGACCTTTTTCTCCTCCGAGGTATAAACCTCCTTATTACCCACAATACAACAGTGCATAGCAAGCCAGTACCGACACCGGACCGTTCCACACCACGGGAGGGTGCAAAGGGTCGGCAGTACGGAAGCATAGGACTAGAAGTAATGAAGATTACCTCCACCTCCCTCTTCCTCGTCCCAGTGCTCACCTATGAGGTATACCCAAGCCAAACCAAGTGGAAAGGCCCAAAGGAAGCAGGAAAGCAAGAGGACACCCAGGAATCAATGCAAAAATACCAAGTTTATTGAGCAATTCAACAATCACAGACAGTATCACCACACCAAAATAACCATCCCTAGAATTGCCCACATTAACCTTGGGGGAAAATGCCGGCACCATCACACCAGCTGAGAAAATGGGCCAAATGCGCACCATAGGCCTTCAAGGTACTAGGTCGCTTGGAATGGAGAATGGTTTCCACCACCGGAGCCAAGAAACCCAAAGTCAACAACCTTTCCCTCTGAGGAGCCAAGCTGACCAGCGGATCACAGTCAACCCAGTCTCCAGAACCCCCCAAAGAGGGCCTTGCCAGTTGGGAATCCTCCAGACCTCCCGCAAGTGGAGATCCATGAGCAACAGGTACCACCACCTGTAAGGCCAAAAAGGGAACCACCAAGATCAGAGAATAACTTTGGCAGATTTTGTTAACCATCCTGGAAATGACAACAAGAGGAGGGAAGGCATACAGGAAACCCCCGAGTCCACTCAATATTCAAGGCGTCCACCGCCCACGCCCCCAATGACGGGAACCATAAGCAAAACCTGGGAACCTTGGCAGAGGGGGGGTGAGGGGGAGGGATGCATACAGATCCAACACCGGTATCCTGCACCGGTGACAAACACCTGATCGGACACTACCAACTCCAGGCAGACCGGGAACACCTGACCGAGACGATCCGCAACCACATTCTCCAACCCCTAAATGTGTACAGCCTCCAGGGAAAGCAAATGCTGCTCATCCCAAACCCTGATGCACCCTGCCAAGAATTCAGGGCACTGGACCCAGAACCTACTTGTGCTGAAATAGGCCACGGCAGAGGAATTGTCTGTCGGAATTAACACAGCCCGGCCATGCAAGAGGGGAGCAAATCACAGGAGATCCTGATGAATGGGCGCCAACTAACTCCAATTTGAGGAACGATGGAGCCACTCCATGTCCCACAGCTCCTGAGCAGAAATAGACCCCAAGGAGACTCGCCCCCGACACCAGCTGCTGGCATCGGTGGTCAGAAGCACACAAAGGGGACGATCCAACGCTGCCCGCCTCAGTAGGGTGGAATCCCTCAACCACCAACCCAGAGAAACCCAAAATACGCTCGGAATCGGGACCCGCAGTTCGAGAGACTGAGGAGGGGGACCAGTGAAGCAGAAGATGTACCACCAGGTAACAAAGATGAAGGCAGGCACAGGGGACCAGAAAAATACAAGAAGCCATGTGCCCCTGAACCACCAGGAGCTCCCATGCAGATGCCCAGGGACGCTGAAGGACCTTGGAAAGGAGTGACTGGAGTTGGAGAGGCCTGCGCAGAAGAACTTTCACACTCTTTGTGCAGAGCAGAGGCCCGATGAACAACAGGTCCTAAGGGGCCAACAGAGACTTCTCACAGTTGATCAGGAAGCCCACTCCTGGAGCGACTGACAGACAAGGATTGAACAGTGCAGCAGAGATCCGCCTTGAAAAGCCAGTCGTCCACGTATCGGAACAGCTGGATCCCCTTCAGATGTAAAAGCCACCACCTTTGTAAAAAACTCTTGGAGCGGACTTCAACTGAATATCTCCCCTCCCCCCGCACAGAGAGCCTGAGGAATTGTAGAT
This sequence comes from Ambystoma mexicanum, assembly GCF_040938575.1. Taxonomy (NCBI): domain Eukaryota; kingdom Metazoa; phylum Chordata; class Amphibia; order Caudata; family Ambystomatidae; genus Ambystoma; species Ambystoma mexicanum. The sequence goes on along the minus strand of NC_090924.1, from coordinate 876,621,216 downwards.
GCGACAGGTGAATGGGCACATAATAGGCATCCTGCAGATCCATGGAAACCATCCAGTCCCCCCGCTTGACCAGGGGAACCATCTTCTGAGAAGACCCCAGCCGAAAACAAAACTCCCCTGATGAAGGCATAGAGTAGTTTCAAGGCCAAGATCAGACGGAACCTCCCCTGAGGCTTCAGGACCAAGAACAGCTGAGAGTAGAACCCCAGACCCCACGGGACCCAGAGCACAGGCATAAGGGCCACCTTGGAAAGAAGCTCGGCCATAGCAGAAGACATGGGTGCTTTCTTGGCACACCCCGGTCGGAGTGGTCATGATCCAGGACGGCGGAAGAGGAGGAGACAGAAATTCTATCCGACAACCTTCTCGGACAATCTGCAGGACCCAGGCATTGGAGGACCACTGCTCCCACGTGGGAAAATAACACTAGTGACCACGCCACACAGGCATGCCACAACTGCCAGGGCTTCAGATAGCCTTCCATCAGCTTTGGACCCCCGGGGCTGGGAGAGAAGCCCCTAGAGCGATGAAACCGACCATACCTGACCCCAGATTCCCTGTTCCGAGGTGCAGCTCCCGAAGAACCCGGAACCTGAGGAGCCGGCCTACGTAGAAATCTGTCAGCCTGCTGGTCAGCCCGGGACACCTGGTGAACCTGGTCTTCCAGAGAGTACACGAAAGACGTACTGCCCATAAAGGGAAGCCTAAGGGCAGCAGCCTTCAGAGGTTGTCAGATTTCCAATTCCTCAAATGAAGCGGACGAGCAGATAAGCAAGCACCCATGGCCATGCCAGTGCCCCTGTCGCCATCATAAGAAAGTTCTGAAAGGAGTTGGACTTGGCGCTGCATGTCATCAAGCACAGGAGCGCAGTATGATCCATCTTCCATTGCCTAACGGAGAAGCCGGAAGCCCCCCAGAACAGTCTCAGTCATATATAAACCAAAGATATTCACCCTCAGCGCTAGATGGGAACCCACATGAGCCTTCTTCGATGCAGCATTCGCCTTATGGTCCACCAGGTCCCAGAAGGGCAGCATGAACGGCAGCCATGGAAGAACGGCACACCAAACTGGACAGAATTTCACCTACAGCGAGGGAAAGTCCTCAGATTCTTTCAAAGGATAGAGACATGCAATGAAGCTCAGCATGGAGTTGTGTTAAGGGTCTTTCCATTCACGAAGCACCTTTGTCTTGATATCTGAAATCAGGGGAAGCCCCAGCTTCGGAGTGCGGTTATATTGCTGTATTTTAGGGTCAGAGGAGCACTCCCCTACCACAGGGACAGAAAACCCCATGGAGTCCCAAACGTGGGAAATGACAATTTCTACTTCATCACGCAAGCAGAGATGGGTGAGGACAAAGAGGAAGACAAAGCTGAACGAGGGGCTGGCCCTATGCCTGTGCCTGCCCCTAGGAGACTCATGCTCTTCAATGGCCTGCTTCATAAGGACTTTGATCTCCTTCTGTGACAAAGAAACTTCAATGCCATGGGCTTTTTTGTGTCTTTCTGGCGTGACGGCGGCCAGGACTCCGAAACCCAGCAGGAGATGCCACATGCCTTTGCTTTTCACAATGCCCGCCCATTACATTAGAAGGCTGGCACCTTAGCATGCATGTGTCCAAATAGACAGAATAAAGTACACACCCCACTAGTGAATGAGACCAGGAGAGTAACTGCAAGGAAACCAAATGTATACAAGTAAATAAATGCAAGCAAAGAACTCTGCTGCCCGAGAGCGCTCTGCCAAAAGATACACGGGCAGCACATTAAGAAGGCACCAAGCGTCAATAATGACATCATACATAAGTTACAATCTAACAAACAGGGTTGGCTAGCCACATATACTAATCCCAGCATCATAGGGGATGCCTGGGTTCTATTGGCTGCTGTGTCTCCATTAGTCACAGCACACGTGGTCAGCTGAGCTTGTCGTTGCAAGGTCGGTCGACGTTCGCATAGATGACATAGGGCACCACAACAGACATTGACATGTGAAGAATAATTACTGGCAAAAACCATTGTATCCAAAGGGGGCTGTTCATAAGAAATAGATACATTCTAACCCATGTTTTTATGGGGGCATGGGACAGGGGTCTTTCTCCAGGTGCCTTATCAGAAGATTCGATCTTTGATTTGTGGTCCCTGGGGTCTCACGATTTCAAACGCATGAGGGATAGATGTTAGTTCTAGATGAGAATATATGACCATTCAAGATTAGGTATATATGGTGGGCAATTGCGGGTGGTCCGGGGAAGGGTTTGGTGAGCAGACGCGTTCTAAGGGAATAGGGGGCATGAGGCTTGTGAACCGTAGTTTAGCAGGGAGGGGTTGGAAAGGGCATGAGTGGGTCAGCAGAGATGGATGGGGCTCTGGGTTTGGAGCAGGCCTTGGTCTCACATTCTGCGATGATCACATCGTCAGTGCTTGATACTTGCTAATAACAACAATGAATGACTGAGCTTCCGTGAGAACACGATTAGCGCGGAAATGACACGGGGTGGCGGGGGCTGGCTGTGCGCAGCACTGGGAGTGGGAGTGGACATCTCAAGAGAGCGCCCAGGGAAAGATGGCGTTTTAAAGGGCACAAAATGGAGTTCAACCTACAAGCACTAGTTACACACATATATCCAAGATGGGTGATGCAAATATGTAGAGGAGGGGCGGAGATGGGTCCCCCTTGGCTCACACATTTACCTGGTGCAGGAATGGTGCAGGGGCAGGATATACCACCTCTCCCCCAACACACTATAGCCAACGCCAAACCCCTCTGCCTGCAGCCCGACGCTGCAGAAGCTGTCTCCAGGTAACATGAAGCGGCAACCAGGACAAGCTGACGAGCCCCGCAGCAGTCAGGCCTTCCAGGAAGATACGAAAGTTCCCAGGCCAGCAGAAACCCAGTGAAAACCCTGCCTGCAACCAGGATCCAGCAGGAAATGGGAAGCGAGCTGGGGACCACAATGCACAGCGCTCGGCACAGTCGTATGAAAACCACTGAAGCAGGCATGTGTTCTACATATGAAAAACAGCCACGCAAAATGACCCTAAGCCCCGCAGGAGGTCCCAGCCGGCAAGATCTGCTCAACTGTGCCCCAAGCCGCGCAGGGAGCCCAGGAGCCCAAACATTATGTCAAGAATGGCACTCTGTCAAGAGGGGCACAGGGTACCCAGGTAGGTTTTGGGTGGCTGTGCTGAAGTAAGGTAGCAGATAAGCACACACAGCAGGAAGTTCTACAAGAAAGAAGAGTAGGAAACTGTAGCTGTGAGCCAAAAGGGGAAAAAGATACAAATGTACAAACAAACTGGATTCCCTCTTGGGGTGTATGCTGAAATGGGAAAGAGTGTTCCACGAACCTTAGGAAACTCCAGCCTTCTGCACAGATTGCTATAACAGAAGCCCACGCTATATGTTCATGGCTGGGAACAACAGCAGTGGGTGTCTGTAACACTGAAAACGGGAAAAGGGAAGGGGCAGAGGTCGCCTGCTGGAAACCAACAGGCAAGCTCTGTACAAAGGGATTACATAAGACACATGAGAAGACAAGAACAGATATATCCAACGAAAAGGAAGTCAATGAGCAATCTAGCAAAAGGAAATGAAGGAAAGGCAGTTAGACTGAAGTAGATAACCTAAGGTGGAGTACAGAGGACTCAAGGAAGAGAACAAGGGAGCAGCAGTCAGGAAAACAGAAGGGCTGCAAAGTAGGAAGCAGGTCTGCAGTCAAGAGTGGCACTAGGTGCAGGCAAACTGTAGTGGACTGCAGAGGACAGTAGTAGGCTGCAAGGCAGGGAGTCCAGAAGAACAGGACAGAATGAGATTAGTAGTAGGCGACAGAGAGCCCAAAAGAATAAGGCCGCGAGGTAGGGAGCCCAGAGGAGCAGGGCCGTAGGTAGCTAAGTGTAGAACAGGCTGTAAGGCAGAGGAGTGTAGCAAGCCGCAAGGCAGGGAGCCCAGAGGACAAGGGCTGTAGGCAGCGGAGGGAGACAGGCTGCAAGGAAGGAGCCCAGAGGACACGGGCTGTAGGCAGCGGAGGGAGCAGGCTGTAAGAAAGGAGCCCAGAGGACAAGGGCTTGGAGACAGCAGAGGACAGCAGGGTAGCAAGCTGCAAGGTAGGTACTAGGGAGCCCAGAGGACAAGGGCTGTAGGCAGCCGGAGTTAGGCAGGCTGTAGGGAGCCCAGAGGACAAGGACCGTAGGCAGCCGGAGTGAGGCAGGCTGCAGGGCAGGGAGCCCAGAGGACAAGGACCGTAGGCAGCCGGAGTGAGGCAGGCTGCAGGGCAGGGAGCCCAGAGGACAAGGACCGTAGGCAGCCGGAGTGAGGCAGGCTGCAGGGCAGGGAGCCCAGTTGACAAGGACTGTAGGCAGCTGGAGTGAGGCAGGCTACAGGGCAGGGAGCCCAGAGGACAAGGACCGTAGGCAGCTGGAGTGAGGCGGGCTGCAGGGCAGGGAGCCCAGAGGACAAGGACCGTAGGCAGCCGGAGTGAGGCAGGCTGCAGGGCAGGGAACCCAGACGACAAGGACCGTAGGCAGCCGGAGTGAGGCAGGCTGCAGGGCAGGGAACCCAGAGGACAAGGACCGTAGGCAGCCGGAGTGAGGGAGGCTGCAGGGCAGGGAGCCCAGAGGACAAGGACTGTAGGCAGCCGGAGTGAGGCAGGCTACAGGGCAGGGAGCCCAGAGGCCAAGGGCTGTAGGTAGAAGGCAGCAGAGCGAGATCGGCTGCAACACAGGGAGCCCGGAAAGGGCACTGGATCAAAACAGGATAATGCAGCAACAGGACAGCATACAAAGTAGCGGGTCAAGGCAAACAGGAGGGGGGAGATCTCAAGATGCAAGACACTGTGCTCCTGCAGGCAGCTGCTTATATACAGCCCTGCCCTGTTCTGAGGCAGGCTAATTGACAGCACCTGGAGCAGCACACCTGAAGACAATCTGCCTCCTCCCTCTCTGGTCCTCCCTCTCTGGTCCTGAGCAGGTGGAAGCAGCACTGGCCGCTAGGGCTTCTGGGGATTGTGGTCCCAATAACGATGAATGAGAATAGCCAGGAATTGAGGACTGCAGCCAGGTGCATTATGGTAAATGTAGTTAATTGAATAAAAGAAGAAAGAACCAAAGTTGAGCAAATGGAAATAAAAGACCAACGCGTGAAAAGGAGTTGTTCAAGGAGTATAAATGAGTACCAAGTAGTCCATGATGGTTTCCAATGCGTGCGCCAGCGACGCGGGCATGACACCTTACTGTAAGGCTGCTGCTGACCCGCAGGAGACGCCACCACAGAGGAAACAGCAACAATGACTACCGGAGCCCCGCACCAGGAGAATCCAGTCCCTGTCAGAAACAGGATAAAAATGTATTGCGGGTAAGTAGGAGGTTTATACCTCCTAGAAAGAAAAAAAAAAAAAAGACTACGCTGTCAAATGAAAAAAAAAATACCATATTTAGCTGAAATTATGCCAATTTCCGAAAAAATTGCAGTACAAAAAAAACATAATAAATCTAGGCAATTTACTAAAGTGGCCAATGTAGAAAATCTTGTGAGAATACATGTATTGATAAAGTGCCTTAAGCAAAAGCAATTTAAAGGTAAAAATCAAAGATCAAATTATAGTTTATGATCAAGTGTGCTCTGCTAGCATTTTAACAATTGACACCATCTCTTTCTCTGAATTTCAAAATAAACACGAAGTTGACATTCAGGATTATTTTACACACATTTATTGTGCAAAACAAGTGTACGGCAAAGATATTTGAAGATTTCAGTTTTGGCATAATCTTTGGCGCACAAGTGCAGAGACAGCTGCATATGGTATGATCAGACAATGAGAAGAAACAGTTTATGCTGTTAAAGGAGAAGGTGAATGATAGCCAAGGTGTCCAAATCAGTGCGCCAAGTCAGTCAGCACGAAATCAGGAAACAGCATCAGGAAGAGGGTAGAACAAATCGAGGCAGTAAAACAGTGCGTGTGATCCTGGACAACGTATTCGCCATGGAGCGTTACAAATGGCTCAAAAACTCTCAGCCAAAGATGTAACTAGCTCCCTGCAAAAAGGTCACCTAGAGCCCTGGAATGATAATCGACACAGAACACCAAAGCTCCACATGCACGAGTTAAATAGCTATTAAAAAACAAAAGCAACAATTTGACGAAATCTGAGTTCCTCCCATTAAGGTTCAACGTCCCTTGGGGACCCGGTGGGGTGGCCCCTTTTAAGCTTCAGCTTCGTTATGTTGCGTACCTAGGTGTGAACATTTTCTCTGATCGAAACCTTGGGACTAAATCGCCGACTCCCCCCCCCCCCCCCCAACCCCCACAGGGAGGATAAACGCCTTCCAAATGAACTCTCTACTGAAATTGGCTTATCTAGCCATGATGCTCCACTTTACCCCGACGGTCAGATGTTTAAAGAATTGGACTCATGTCTAAATTTGTCTGACGGGGAAAGAAAGCGCAGCTCAGGATTGAAGTCCTTCAGGCCTCTAAATCAGATGGTGGACTAGCGTTACCGGCATGGAGAACATACTACCAGACCGTGCAGGTGTGCTGTGCCAAACGATGGCTTAATGTCACAGACCAGACCAGCTGGAAAGCAATGGAGCAATCCCTACTGGCGCTGCTTTCGCCATCTGAGACCCTGGCTATTCCCCCAAACTGCCTGAGGAGACTTACACCCAGTAATGGGGCCAACGCTCTCGCAATGGCACAGACTATGGGCGGTACTAGGCTCGGGGATTCGGGTGATCCCAGCCTGGATCAGCATCAGAGCGTTACTGTCATATGGGCTAGATCATAAGTTACACCCCAACCAAGATCTAGCGTGGCAACAGGTCAGGGTGATGGACCTATACGAGGAGCACTCCCCACTTAGTTTCTCGGAGGGGGGCGGGGGTGGCTGCTCAGACTGTGAGCGTCAGATTGGCTCAAATATAGGACACTATTATCGGTGATCCGCAAACACACCGCTGAACAATCCCTTACGGCTACACGACAGCGGGCAAAATCGAGATGAAGCAGAATACAACAGCATCCCCACGCCCGAGTATTTCTACACAATATGCGCCCACAATAATGTGGGGCGTAACCTATCTTAGCGACTGAGGGTGGTCCGGCGATATTTGAATACCTATATGACTTCTTTCAGGCTATACCGGCGGTTTCGGCCAATATCCGTAATCGGAATATCCAATACAAACTGATCCAATAGATACAAATACACCAAGCAAATTATTCCAGATGGGTCTCACACACTCCCCAGCTTGTGGGCGACTATGTGGAGTGCTGGGTACGATGGGGCCAATTCTCTGGGCCTGCCCGCGGATCATGGCATATCGAAAAATGATACATAGACAGATCACACCCACACAGACAGGGTAGAGATTGGATTTGCACCTGGCCCGCTGCTATTTGGGGATGAGGCGGGGGGGAGAAGAGGGTAGACTGGCACACAGAACCCTGCAGGGCAAGATAGTACACAATTCTCTTCGGCACTCCTAAAACCCTGATCCTTAACTGGAAAGCCGCCAGCCCACCCAACATTACTTACCAAGCTGTGCTCTTTGGAACACAGTACCCTTAAGCACCTTACTAAGCTTGTGCAGGCTATACAAAGCTGAACCATACATCTAAACCTTCAGCATCGTATACAGCTGTGAACCACTCTTGGTACATACGAGCAAGGGCAGGAGAGGGTAGTGTGATGACAAACCAAGTCAAAAGGGACCACAGAGCGTAACACTGGGCAGGAGACCCAGGGGAGGTAAGGGGTGGGCGAATGTGGCCTACGCATCACTGGGGAATGGTCTGATGAATATATACAGCGACTGTTATATTCTGGGGAATAATCAATACAATGCTTCCCACGACACGTTTGGTACATATGGGAATCTAGGGGAGGATATTACAACCATAGAAGCGGGCATCTTAACCGATTTCCTGCAGTAGAATATATATATGGATGGTGTCCGGGGGAGGCGGGGAAATGGTGACAATATATGCATTGTGAATTAACTGTGCCGTTTCATATGCCCACCCTATGTAGCGGGCTGTACCAGTTTGAAATTGAAATTTAATAAAAAAGATTCAACAAAAAAATAAACAAAGCAACATCAAGCTTCCAAGGATGTCTCAGCTCGGTGTCTACACCAGGTAGCCCCAGTCATCTACCTCAATGGTAGTGGGACAAGTGAGCGCCAGCTCAGGAGTAGATACTTAACAAAATTGGTAGATGTTATTGGTTTCCACTCGAGGTTGGCCATGTGCTCCTGATTTATGGACGAATAACCCAGCTTTTTCTTGTACTGCTGCAGAGCCTGCTCTGTTTTCACGAATTGGATTGCTATTTGAACAGGTAGTGTAAGCTCTCCATCTCTGCCTAGATGACTTCTTAATAATGGTGCATTAAACAGAATCTAACTACCATGGGATTGGCTGGTTCTGGAGGAACCCATCTTCCCTTCCCAGCCGTAAGGTGAATCGTACAACAAAAAGATTAGGTGTTTAAAGACAAGCAACATTTATCAGTGATATTGGCTTCTTTTAGATCCCGCAGAACAGCCACCTGCCTCAAGCAAATATAAATACTTTACAATCACTGTAAACATACTCTTAACTTCATCGGGTATTACATGCTTCACAATGCTGCCACAGAATTCATGTAAATCAAAGAGCAGCATTCTGCCTTGGCGTACCAAGAAACCATTCCTTTTTCTTGGCCAGTGGTCTTCAACCTGTGTCTCTTAATTGCTGTGGACTACATCGCCCTTGAGCCCTAGCCAGCCTAACCAATGGTGTGGGATCATGGGAACTGTAGCCCAAAACATCTGCAGAAGAGCAGGCTGCAGACCACTAATTTAGACGCCTAGAATCAATTTGGAGTATTTGCAGCATTTAGATATACTGATAACATAATATACCCATGTAGTAGGGCTCGTTAGAAGCCATAATAGCTTGGCCCGCCAAAAAAAAAAAATAAATCCTGCCCTCATTTAATCCCGAGACGTTTGGATAATTTACTACGACGCACGTCACACAACACTGGTGGCACTGATCAAAATAGCCATTTGAAACTTTCCTCTGTCCACTAAAATTCTCTCAGGAAGTGTGCCATGGCTGAAAAACACTTGTGAGAAAACATAGCAAACATTCCCAGCCCAGAGCCAAGGGGTGCCTCAGAGGAATTCCTTGAGTGAGGGAAGTTTGATCCACCCAGAAGCAAACAGGAGGATAGAACAGAAGTAGAATGGACCGAGACAAAACTGGCATGAGCCTTTGAAGGTGGTTTTAGTTATTTTGATATTTAAAAACTGGCTGACAGCATAGAAGCATGACCCATTAATGTTAGGTTCTAACAAACATCCCAACCAGTGGCACAGAACACACAAATGTAAATGCGGCCTTTAAACAAAGCAGGCATAAAAGAGTCAATGTCCCGGTTCCAGGTGCGGACCACGATGGCCGCCTCCTAGAAAGCTCCCGTACGGCCCATCATTAATCCTCCATAATCCTTCAGTTTGGGAATAGTACCGCCCTGACCAGCAATCATCCTTGCCAATCAGACTTGGCTACGCTGCCCTGTGAAGTTTGGAACCAAAACAGTGGACCATAGCCCCTGAACGCGGTCCCCCGCGCCCGCAAAGAGGGAAACGAATGGGCCCGCCGGAGGCCGGGACGTGAGGTAATAGCCTGTGCGGAGATCGAGCGGGAGAGGGCTGCTTGCTCCTGTGGCATCCTCGCAAGGTGGGGCCAAGCTGATCACCCACAGACCGGGGACAAAGATCGGAGAACCCCCTCATCAGCAACCCTCGTACGGAGGCGCCCGAAGCCCAGGCCTGAGCGGACGCCGTGAGACCGCAGTTCGCTCGGCTTTCGCGATGTCTGCTGCGTGGACGCCTGAGCGCCCACGCGAGGGAGGTGCCGGGCAAAAGGAAGATCTGCGCCGCCTCCCAGCCCCCCTCAGCACACTCGACCAGACCCGACAGTGCCGTGTGAGACCAGAGGACCGAGCCGGTGATCACGTTACAGACCCAGCACGGAACGGGAGAGCCAAGCGACAAAGAAAGTGTGCCCAGCAGTGAAACACGTTCCACAGGTATGGGGCATTTTGGGGGAAACGCAAGCCTAACTGCTAGAGGCCCGGCCTGAAGCCCCCCTCCTCCGCGGCCAAGTAGCTGCTAATCTGTGACATACACCCCGCCAAGCCAGCACATCCTCCCCCAGTTCTCAATACCGGGCTGAAGAACTGTATGCAACTCTACCCGCCAAAACAAAGTGAGGAGTCAGCCACCACAAAGCAGAGGCGGACAACAACAATCAAACAACTGATGGGCCCCTGAGAGACCCGGAAGCCACAGGAGCCAGGTCACCCTGAGCGTGGGGAACAACACCAACAGAAAGGCCCGGGGGGGACAGCAAACAGGTAAGCAAACCTCTACTAACTGTACAATATTATTGGACACTCATTGTAAACTGTGGCATCCCAGCGCACATAGCTTCACCCTCCACACGGGAGGCGCACACGATGGAACCATTGTACGCCACCAACTAAAACGCTGCGCTGACAGAAGTGTCTCTGCATACCTGTGAGAAGTAAAGGCCACACGGTAGGCCTGCGAAACCATAAAACCATATCCATAACTCCTGGAATCACACTGGGGCCATTTGAGACCGGGGACCCTTTTGTGAAACACCAGACTGATAAAGGTTACTGTGCAAAAGGGCAAGGAATCAACACACCCCCAAAAAAGGGCCACCTGGCGAGGGTGCAGATACCAGGCACTAACCTCCACGATATAATAGCCGAGTACTCAAGCCAAACCCAAAAGAACATTGGCAAAGATAGCAACATATACTCCACACTGGGGATAAAGCTTGCAGAAAGTGGTCAGAGTAACTCAGATACCGGGCGTCAAATCCAAAACGGGCACGACCAGAGCAAAAACCCCAGTGAGACCCCAGGAAGGGCAAATTGAAAAGTGCTGGAGGCAGAGGTGTCAAACACACGCTGAATCACCATCCCCTCCACCGGAGCCGACTCCTGCAATAAAGGACCCCCCAACTAGCATAATGGCAACAGACAAAGATGAACTCTTAAACTGCTTGAAAGGAATGGAGGCCAGAATGACCAAAGCTTTCCAGAGTCAAATGGAACAATTAAGGGAGGACTTGAAATCATCCCTCCAGGTCAATAAAGAAATGGCGGAGATGGGTGAAAGAGTGGACAGTCGAAAGGAGCCTCTTGAATGTCACGAAAGAAACAAACCAAAATAGCCCGCTACTGGACCAGTTGGCGACCGCAACAAACAACTTAGAACTCTAGGCGGAGGATTTGGAAAATCGCTCAAGGAGATCCAATATTATGGTCAAGGGCCTGGCGGAATCGGTACAGGACAAGGATCTGAAAGATACCATGCAACTGCTTCAGCAGCCTGCTAGCAGATGTCCAACCGGAGACGATCGGCTTCGACAGGATACACCGCGTGGGCCCAATATGCAATGAACCAGGGTCGAGACCCAGAGATGCCTTGATAGCAATGACATCATATGGTCTGAAAGAGGAGGTGCTACGATCGGCAAGAACAAACGGAGGCCTTACGATTAATGGGTCCCGTATACAGTTGTACCAGGACCTGGCCCCGATTATTCTCCACAAAAGAAGGCTAATGCAACCTGTTACGAAGGCCCTTCAAACACAGCAAATCTGTTATAGATGGACGTACCCGTTTGGCCTGTCGTTTACATGGGAAGGAAAACAGAGGAGAATCGGGAATTGCGCAGAGGGCCTGGCGTTGCTGCACCTGGAGGATGAGCAGCCAGAGGCATCTGTGCGCCCACGCCCAAACACGGACGGCCCATCTAGCAAACCATGGGAATGGTCAACGGAGCGAAAGCAAAGAGGAGGGAGGAGTGGAAGACCCGGAAGCTCATAGTCGGCTCATGACTGGGAACGGAGAGGCCCAAAAGAACCAGACTCGGCCCATCACACGGACAACGAGTAAAGTGTTAACCAAAAGTGAGAAAACAGCACGGCTGAATGGAACTACCTGCATGGAGGTAGGAGGTCATAACTCTTGGAAACAGGGTTAGGTAATACAATTCCTGACTATTGTGAACTGGGCAAGGGTCGGAGGCCCCAAGCCCGCGGTGACCAGCGGGGGGCCCCTTGGGAGCCCAGGCCTCATGCACCCACAGGATTGGGAGGGGGGAGGAACGGGGGAAAGGGAGGGAACGGGAATGAAAAAGACAGGAAAGCAGGGAACCAAAAGTCCGGGAAGGAAAAGGAGCCAGCTCCATGAGTGTATGAAATGGAAGCAAGAACAGGCAGAGTAAGCTATAGCGAACGAGAACATAGGGACCCATAGGCAGACAATCTCCACCTCGGAAGTAATGGAAGAAGTGAACATTGTCTCGATTAATGTTCAGGGGTTAAACTCCCCCGCTAAAAGGCGTTCGATTTTAGATAGATTGGAAGCCATGCAATCAAAGATAGCAATCCTACAGGAGACGCATCTGCTCCAGAAAGATGAAAAAAGGATGCCGAGCAGAACATACCCTCTTCAGTTTTTCGCCTCAAGCCAAACAAAAACAAAAGGGGTGGCAATCCTATGTAGCAGAGACTTAGACCTTCGCAAACAAACGCTGAAGGATCAGGAAGGTAGATACCTGGAGGTGAAGGGTACTGTTAATGGTCAATTGTATACAATACTAGCACTCTACGCCCCCAATGAAAAAAAGCACCAGTAAATCCCTAAATTACTCCAGAAGGTGGGAGGATGGTGCGAAGGCCGAGCGATAATAGGAGGGGATTTTAATTGTGTAATGGACCCACAATTGGACAAAACACTCCCCCCAACCACAGCAGATCAGCAAAACAGACAGGCCCTTGGAAAGCTTTTCAGAGATTTGGAAGTGATAGAAACGTGGCGATTTTTCCATCCGGACACCCGAGAATACACACACTACTCAGCAGTGCACAGGGGTTACTCTAGAATAGACATGATCCTGGTGTCCTCTACATTGATCCCCTATGTCAAAAAAATAGAAATCGGACTCCAATACCTCTCCGACCACGCCCCAGTCGTGACCTGCATAGAACTGCAAAGGACAATACATAGACCCCGATCACAATGGAGGCTAAATGAAACAATCCTAAAGGACATTGCACTTAGGGCACATATGGAAGAAGCCATAGGGAACTATTTCCTAGAAAATGACAATGGAGAGGTGGACTGGAGGGTGGTGTGGGATGCGGGGAAAGCAGTAATTAGAGAGGAATTCATAGAGCAAGCCCTTATAACGCGCAAATTAGAAGAAGAGGTTAGAAACGCTGAAAAGCTCCATAAGACCCGTCAGACGCCCAGAGCCTGGCGAGACCTTAAAAAGGCTAGAGCCAAACTAGAAAACCATACCGCAGATAGAACGGCGCAAATACTGCTAAACAATCATATTACATACACGGGGGGAAAGCAAGCAAATTCTTGGCAGCTAAACTACGCAAACAGAAGGCGCGAAATGATATCACCAGGCTAAGAAATAGTAGAGGGGAACTGCAGATGGGAGAAGAGGATAAACTAGAAACGATGGTCCACTTTCATAAAAAACTGCTGATTAGCGAAAACCTGAATGCAGCAGAACAGGAGTCATATTTGTCAGCTGTAAAACTGCCAAAGATATCAGAACAAAAAGGAAAATTGGGGGAACCCATTACAATACAGGAAGTGTGTGATGCGATAGCAGCACTACCCAGGGGAAAGGCACCAGGCCCCGACGGAATAGGGAATGGGTTTTACAAAATATTCCAGACACAATTGGCAACTCCCCTCACTCGCCTTTTCAATCTAATCAGGGATAGGGGAGCAGTTTCAATGGATATGGGACACTCGACCACAATATTACCCCTGAAACCTGGGAGAGACCCAGTAGAATGCACCAGTTACCGCCCCATAGCTCTCCTCAACACAGATGCAAAACTATGCGAAAATACTGGCGAATCGATTAGCAGCAGTACTGCCTGAGATAATACACGCAGACCAGGCAGGCTTCGTAAGGGGGAGACATACTCAGGATAATGTCCGGCGCGTAATTGACATAATAGACTGGGGGGCCCCCAAAAATTCTCGATCGCCGCATTAGATGCCACACGAGCATTCGACAGCATAGATTGGAGATACCTAAAACTGATATTGGAGGGTTTTGGCTGTGGACCGATATTCACCAAAATGGTTCTGGCAAATTACCAGCACCCATCTACGCAACTAATGGTGAATGGCTACACCTCAGAAAGAATCAATATCCGGAGGGGTAATCGGCAGGGGTGCCCTCTATCCCCGCTCATATTTGCCATGGCAATGGAACCATTTGCCTGCAGAATAAGAGAAGACCCGGGAATTAGAGTGGTGCGCACCGGGGCGATTCAAAACAAGATAGCCCTCTACGCAGATGATTTCATGCTCTATATGGCAGACTCAAGACACACATTTCCCAGAATAATCAGAGAACTGCAGAAGTTCGAAAAGGCATCAGGGTTCACAATAAATTATTCAAAATCCAAAGCGCTGAATATAACCGAAGGTAGTGGGGACGTAGCTTTCCTGAAGGAACATTATCCCCTGAAATGGGAAAAACAGTCCCTCGAATACCTATGAATCCATATCACTAGAACAGTCAAGAATCTGCTCAAGGCAAACATTACACCCCTGTGGAAGCGCCTGCAGGAAGACCTGCAGAGATGGGATGCCCAGGAATTGTCCTGGTTTGCTAGAATAGCGACGATAAAGATGACCCTGCTACCCAAAGTACTGTATGTAGTAAGCTCAACCCCAGTGGTCATCCCCCTAAAACAGATCCTCGAACTCCAAAAGGCGGTGTTTAAATTCATCTGGGGAAATAAGAAGCAGAGGATCCAAAAAAGGATCCTGATGCGGCCCACACTACTTGGGGGGCTGGGAGTCCCAGATATGGGGAGATAAGTGTTAGCAGCCCAATTAGCACCAGCATTGAAATGGGCGGCTAAAGACCCTCTTCCAGGCTGGGGGAAAATAGAACATACTGTGACAGATATCCCTTTGGGTAAGCTACCATTCCTAAAAAACAAAAGCAAGAGATACGGGAGGTATCCTATTAGCAGCCACTAAAACGACCCTACACAGCTGGGATAAGGCTATCCGACAGGGGGGGTGGGGGGGGGCCAAATTAGGTCTGGGCCCACTATCCCCTATCACGCATAATCCAGATTTCTCACCTGGCCTTCACAAAAGATTCTGGGAAGGCTGGAACGAAGAAGACACATTGTCCCTACAAGATATGTATCAGGACGACGCCCCACTCACCTTCGAAGGATGTAAACATAGATTCGGCCTCGTCGAAAACGACAGATTTAAAAATATTCAATTACGCCACTGGATCTCACACCCAGAGGTTAAAAGAGCAGGGTTACGACCCCCAGTGGGCCTAGAACATGGGTGCACAACATACGGCCCGCGGGCCAAGTGCGGCCCGTGATGCTGCTGGATGCGGCCCGGCAGGGTTGAAGACTTTCCTAATGGAAGGCGGCCCGCAAGCAGCAAAGGTCGCCCTCCATTAAGAAAGTCTTTGTTTTCCTTGCCGGGCCGTGAGTCACACAGTGTGTGTGTGTGTGTATGCTGCCAGGGAAGCTGGGGCTCAGTGACCTAATCTGCCCTGGCAGGGGTGCAGAGTAGGGGGGGCTGCGGGGCCCTCCTACCCCCAGCCCCCGGCAGAATGAAGTCGGGGCTGAGCAATCCCCACCCCCCCACGGGCCGCACAGAAGAGGGGCAGTATGGATGGCCCTTTGTTCCATCCATACTTTCTCTTTCTGGCGGCCCGGGTAAAAGCCGGAGAAAAAAAGATGTTTAAAAATGGAGGGACGGATGCAAAGCAAGAGGCTCTTGTTTTGCATCTGTCCCTCCATTTCTAAAAATCGTTTTGGGTTGGGTATACTTCTACATCTGTGCACCGGGGTGCACAGATGTAGAGGTACACCCAACCCAAAACGATTTGGGCAGTGCCAGAAGCCTCGCCAGCGTTCCAGGACGTCTGGGTAAGTACATGGTGGGGGGGCTGTATGTTTGTGTGTGTGTCTGTTTCGGCTCCGTCCTGTGTTTTTTGTTTTTGTATGTATGTTGAGATGCGGAGGTGGGGGTGTGTGTCGGGTGTGTATGGGTGTGTTTGTATTTGTATGTCTGCAGTGTATGTTGAGATGCGGGGGTGGGGTGTGTGTCGGGTCTGCTTGAATGTGTTTGTGTGCAAGTGCAGTGTATGTTGAGATGCGGGTGTGGGGTGTGTCGGGTCTGCCTGAATGTGTTTGTTTGCAAGTGCAGTGTATGTTGAGATGCGGGGGTGTGGTGTGTGTCGGGTCTGCCTGAATGTGTTTGTGTGCAAGTTCAGTGTATGTTGAGATGCGGGGGTGGGGTGTGTGTCGGGTCTGCCTGAATTTGTTTGTGTGCAAGTGCAGTGTATGTTGAGATGCGGGGGTGTGGTGTGTGTCGGGTCTGCCTGAATGTGTTTGTGTGCAAGTTCAGTGTATGTTGAGATGCGGGGGTGGGGTGTGTGTCAGGTCTGCCTGAATGTGTTTGTGTGCAAGTGCAGTGCATGTTGAGATGCGGAGAGGGGGTGTGTGTCGGGTCTGCCTGAATGTGTTTGTGTGCAAGTGCAGTGTGTGTTGAGATGCGGACGGGGGGTGTGTGTCGGGTCTGCCTGAATGTTTGTTGTTGTGTGAAAGTGCATGTTGAGATGAGGGTGTGTGTGTCGGGTCTGCCTGAATGGGTTTGTGGGCAAGTGCAGTGTATGTTGAGATGTGGGGGGGTGGTGGGGTCGGGTCTGCCTGAATGTGTTTGTGTGCAAGTGCAGTGTATGTTGAGATGCTGGGAGGGTGGGGGTGGGGGGGCTGGGGGGGTGAGGTCGGGTCTGCCTGAATGTTTGTTGTTGTTGTGTGCACGTTCAGTGTGTGTTGAGATGTGGGGGGTCCGAGTCTGTATGCGTGCATGCTTGCGAGTTTGTGTGCTGAGTTGGGGGGGCTCGAGTTTGTATGGGTGCATGGTGTATGCTTGTGGGTTTGTGTGCTGAGTTGGGGGTGGGGGGTTCGGGTCTGTATGGGTGCATGGTGTATGCTTGTGGGTTTGTGTGCTGAGTTGGGGGGTGGGGGTTCGGGTCTGTATGGGTGCATGGTGTATACTTGTTAGTTTGTATGCAGGGGTGGGGGGTTGGGGTCTGTATGAGTATGGGGCATAGTGTTTGCTTGAGCGGTGGGTGTCTTGGGGCATAGTGTTTGCATGAGGGGTGGGTGCCTTGGGGCATAGTGTTTGCATGAGGGGTGGGTGTCTTGGGGCATTGTGTTTGCATGAGGGGTGGGTGTCTTGGGGCATTGTGTTTGGTTGAGGGGTGGGTGTCTTGGGGCATAGTGTTTGCTTGAGGGGTGGGTGTCTTGGGGCATAGTGTTTGCATGAGGGGTCGGGGCCATGGGGCATAGTGTTTGCTTGAGGGGTGGGTGTCTTGGGGCATAGTGTTTGCTTGAGGGGTGGGTGTCTTGGGGCATAGTGTTTGAATGAGGGGTCGGGGCCATGGGGCATAGTGTTTGAATGAGGGGTGGGTGTCTTGGGGCATAGTGTTTGCATGAGGGGTCGGGGCCATGGGGCATAGTGTTTGGTTGAGGGGTGGGTGTCTTGGGGCATTGTGTTTGCATGAGGGGTGGGTGTCTTGGGGCATAGTGTTTGGTTGAGGGGTGGGTGTCTTGGGGCATAGTGTTTGCATGAGGGTGGGTGTCTTGGGGCATAGTGTTTGCATGAGGGGTGGGTGTCTTGGGGCATAGTGTTTGCATGAGGGGTGGGGGCCATGGAGCATAGTGTTTGCATGAGGGGTGGGGGCCATGGGGCATAGTGTTTGCATGAGGGGTGGGTGTCCTGGGGCATAGTGTTTGGGGGTGGGAGGCATGGGGCATAGTGTTTGCTTGAGGGGTGGGGGCTATGGGGCATAGTGTTTAATAAAAATAGGGGGTTGAAAAAGCCTCCTGCCACACCACGCCCCACCGCGCCTACCGCCCCACCCACATTTACTTTTTGGCCCACTATAGCCATCATGTAAGGTACTTTTGGCCCTCTGTCAAAATCAGTTGTGCACCCCTGGCCTAGAACTAACAATCAAGGAGGGGACACATGAAAAAGGGATCACTAGATTATACAAGCTACTGGATAAGGCGCAAACAGACGACTCCCTCCAGTACATGAAAGATTGGGAGCGGGACATAGGAGAGGAGATTACGCAGGAAGAATGGAGTCAAATCTGGAGGAGGGCGCACAAATAAGAATCGGCATACAAACTATGTTACGGCTGGTATTTACCCTCAAGTAGAATACACAGAATGATCCCCACGTGACCCCCAGAATGCTGGCGTCAATGTGGATAAAGAGGAGACATGTTCCATATGTGGTGGTCGTGCCCACGGATAAAAATATACTGGAAAGAAATACTGAGCCTGATCAGGGACATAACGGGCGCAGACCTACCATGGTCCCCGAAAGTCATTCTGCTGGGGGCAGTGGCAGAAGGGAACTATGCAGCCTTAGGGAACAGAGCAGCCCTCATAACCCACCTTCTGGCTGCAGCAAGGATGACAGTGGCCCAACGATGGAAGACAGTGGAGGGCCCTACAACTCCATGGTGGTGGGTGAAAGTGTGGGGAATTATGGCAATGGAAAATATTTGCACCACAAAATCAGGGTCATATCTGAAATTCTTAGCCATATGGGACCCACTTCAGGACTATGTGGGGGAGCGGGAGAACCAATACTTTAAACCCTGGGCTCTTAGAAACATCCATATCAGATAAAGGCAGCAGAAGATATGGCGAGGGGCTACCTCTTGAAACTGTTCTGGTTACAACCATGGTTTTGATTGGTTCAATTAATAAAAGGAAGGGCGGGGTAGGGAAAGGTATGAAGACAATACTAGACTCTACAAGAAAGTTCAAGGGAGTTGAATAAAAGGTTCATGTTGATTACAATGTTCTTAATATATGTTGTGACGAAAGCTCAACTATTGTCTTAAGTTAAAAAAATGAAAATAAAGTTGGTTAAAAAAAAAAAAAAAGTCAATGTCCCGCAATACCACAATTTCTCATCTCGGACCACGTGAAGTAAACCAAAAAGCAGCCTGGCCTTGGTACTTGTTTACACCAGCAGCTATTTTGAGAGAGTAAGCCACGCCAGTTCCAGTGGCCTGCCAGAGAAAATGCTATGAGCAACACTAACTACAGGCCTTAAAAAACAAATTAAAAAAATGAAAGTTAGGGAATTGGAAAAACAATGGGAATATGCTATGCGATTAAAAAATGGCAAGAGTATTTCATTTTTGTTCCAGAATTTTATATACCTGCATTTTTCCTGATATGGTTTTACGACAGTGCGTATGCATTTTAGTTTGAATTTATTGCCAAGCCAGTTAAGGCCCAGGTTGAATCAACTTAACATTAGTTGACCACTTGTGAAGCTCTGCATATTAAAATATTTTATTTTAAGCAATTTGTACATAGCATTGAATCGCTTGGTAGAGTCTACTTCTGGGAAAGGTGCACACGATATAAACAAGTGGATCTTTACTTTACATCAAGTAAAAATGCTGCGACTGCAATGAAAGCCATGATGAATTGCATTTGTTTTAAATCCATGTTGTATGATTGGGATTTTATTCATTTCTTTTTTATCGGTCTATTATGCTTACGGCTTTCTGTAAGCCCCACAGCATTAATAATAAATACAATTTAAAAAATGGCGTACACATCGCATAAATAACTGGTGTTACAGGTTTCTACTTCAGAGTAAAATATGTGCACACAATCTTGTAAAGGCACACAATAAATCAAACCAGAGAAGTAATGACCTCATCAAGACGTGGTCTCCCCATATGAGCCCAGACTAGTTAATCAAATTGCCCCCAACCCGTCCTGCTTCAATTCAGCAAATATCCAATAACTCCTTTCTGCTCAACGCATAGCAACAGATGAGAAAGCAAGGATTATTGTTTCATGGGCTCTTCTATACCCTCTGCAACAGGTCCCCTGATGCTGAATATCAGATGTGTACCCACTGTGCCCAAGTACCCAAACAAATATGCACCCAACGGCTTCACCCACGTTTAACAAATAAACTACATAAAAAACAACTAACAAAAATAAAAAAAAGGTACAAAACTCAAATAAGCAAAAAGGAGAAAACGTATTAAGCTCCATCAATGGGACATACAGAAAAGTAATATGGATTTATGGAAAGCTTCTTTTTACAGTCAAGTGCACGATGCCAACACTAATGCAACAGACACAATGCATCCAAGAATTTCAGGTCTGCCCTTTGGCAAAAGTATTTAAGGAGGCCAGGAGAGGGGGATGTTTGCTGGGGGACATTGTGCCCATGTGATGTAGAAGTAAAATGTTCCAGTGACAGCAATACACCAATATCACAAATAAACTAAATTTAAAATGCTAAGGCGATTCTGGGGGACAACCCATTGCCAAGTGGGACATGCAGCGTGTTGATTTTCGTTGGAAATCAACTTGTTATATAACACATGACAGTTGCCGTGCTTCTCCCCGTGTTTTATTAAACTTTTCCAGTGCTCCAGATAACATTTTGAAGTGGGAATATTTTACTCCCCGTTTTCTAAAGTTGAGTAAAATGATTTTTAGGGAGTACAAAAGGTAAATCCAATTCCCAATGGGAGTATTTTGTAAGCAAGAAGAAATCGGTTTTAACTGGAGAACGGTAACATTTTCATGTAAGCAGTTATTCTTTCCTTCTAATTATTCATGCAATGATGCCACATCAGGCAGAAATAATGGTAGTTTATTTCTGTGGAACTACATAAACTACTTGTACAAATATATCCATGGAGCTGTGCGGGTGAAAGCAGCGGCAAAATGTGCGATGCGTCCTTTCCTATTTTTTGTTGAAAGTATTTTTACTCCCTATTTTTAGTAAGGGTGCATGCGACTGATTGTAGACCATCTTTGAGAGATGCGGGAGTTCAGCTGGCAAAGTAAAAATTAAACACGTTACTCACTTCACCTCTGTCCCAAACCACTCACAATATTGTTTTTACATGTTGTATTGTCAGGGTTGGCTAAAACATAGTTCTGTCCTTTTAGCAAGGCAAAATTGGGCAACTGGGGTAACCAGCAGCAATGCATGAATGTCATTTTAGTGTCAACTACACTCATTTTAAATAATTAAGATTATGGACACATACTTTAAATTGTAGAGCATTGTGCTATCCAGGGAAGAAAGAAAAAAAGGGGGAGAAAGAAAAAAAAATAGGGAGGGAGGGAGAAAGACTATCCTGAAAATGGAACGTGCCCCGTCATTATTCCTGCAGTCAGATTCCCCAAAATACCCAAAACTGACAGGGATTTGTGGATGTCATCAAGCCAAATTTTTGTAATCCGGTGGCACTATAAAAAAAAATACAGGTACAACAGACTAAATGAGAAGTTGTGCTCTAGCGCATCTTTTTTTTTACTTAAACTCTGAATACAAGAGTCCTGTGTCCAAATCATAGCTGCCTCACTGGACCCCAATGGGTGGTCCCTTGATGAAGTATTTAAACATTTAGTGCCTCCTATCCCAAAACTACAAAAAAGCCAAAATGTGAGCACTTAGAAACCAATTCAATTAAGGCATAAGTCACTTCAAAAGTGGATAATAAACCATAAACCTGTGAACAGCAAGTACAATCGGTAGGGAAACGCATCCAAGTTGCTGCCGAGTGTGACAGCTGGGTCAACCGACAAGGCCCCCATAGAGCAACAGCTGCCTTTGGGCTATGTGAACAGGGTTGAGAAAAGGAAGGAGGGGTAAAAGGTAAGGAGGATGAATGGCCAAAGTAGTTTTCACTCTACTTGGAGTTTTGCTATATGCAGGAAGTGAGTAAAATAGCAAATATTCACTCATGTTTGACGACATAACTCTCTTATGATTATGAGAGTATTTAGGTACATTATAATTATCCCTTTTGTGCTGCATTACAAAAACGAGGGCTTTACTGACTGTATGAGCTAAAGCCAATTTAAGGAATCCCACATGGTCATGTTGATTTTGTCGGTGGTTCCAGGGAAAAGGATCCTGATCGATACTATGACCGTTCCATGTGGCTTGCGGCGTACAGTATAGATGGACCAGTGATTCACTGTATGAATACGGTGGTAGGCACATAACTCCAGGGACCAGTTGTTCATACCATACACAGGCCATCAAACCAATATGGCAAATGCTTTTACCCCATTGATTCAGCCAGACAGTGTGGCTCGTTTTGGAGGTATAAATAAAGCTGGACCCAGGTCCAAATGAAATGACAGTGAGAAGCCTGCATCAATATGTAGGGTTTCACTCATGTGAAACACTTCAAATTGGTGTGGGCACTATGGGGCAAGATATTTGAAAGCGAATGGTAGCAACAAAAAAAAAACGTTTTAAGAACACATAAAACCAAAGGACAAGCACTTTGTAACTAAATTAAGGTCAGCATCGTTTTTCACAGCATCTTTTTTTTGCCTTTCTGCATTTACGAGGGCGGACCATATTGTGGGAAAACTCCAACATTCCAGCTCCCAGTTAGGATCCCAATACACACATTTAGATGGTATACACAAAGGTCCACCATTTAATAATTCTACTCTTAAAAATGTAGGGTTCCAAATCTGACAACTGCTTGAGGTCAAAGGCAGAGTGATGTAACCCACAAATAAGTTATAAGGAGGTATTTGGAAAAGAAACGGCGACTGCTGGACCTTCAAAAAGTTAACCAAGCATTAGAGAGTTAGAAATCAAGCATCTTTCCGCGCGCACACAATAAGCGGAAAGTCGGTCAAGTAATAGCAGGAACCAACATGATTCTTGGTTTGGGACATTTATAACGAAACATTTTCAATTTTGCTATAACTCTCTGTAACGGTGCTGTCAGCTGTAATCTGGCAGGGTGTACAGTACTAAACACAAACAGGAAAACATTGAGGCATAGAAAGCGCCCCAACATATTGCCGCTGCGCACTACTCAACATACAGAACACATCACAACGAATACAATAGGTTAAATGGACTAGCATCACATGAAGTCGGATCATAAACCTGAATTGCGAGGAAACGGATCCACACTCTTGTCCGAGTGGCCGGGCCCTTTGGAATTACTGCCCGTCTTCAAGGTGACCATGGCTAAGCGAGTACATGTCCACTCCCTGTCCATCACTCAAGGCACCATCACCCTCCACATCCCTTGTCGGTGTCGACCACTGTATCCGTTTTAACAGGATCCCGCGGCTCGAATTCCATACCGCTGGATAGGTGTACTCCCTCACTAATGCCCGCATGTGTGCATGAAACCATTTACAATGGCACATTGAGGGACACAATTACCTTCACCCCCAGCCCTGGAAGAAAACAAAACCCACCACTTTACTTGGCATTAGGTGTGCACATTGCACAATCCCTCTCCCTGACCAAGGCCCAGGCACTACATGACCCCGCCCCCCTCCCCCCCCCCCCAACTCCCTGTCCATGGTCCTGGGCGCCCTCAACAATTATCGTGGTCTCAGGGTCAAATCCAAACCCCCCCCCCCCTCCATTACTGCATTTCAGTGACAGCGTACACCCTGTCTCACTTCCTCTATCTGGGTGGATACGATTTTCCCATTCCCGGATGCATGCACGTCCTGCTCTGCACTCTATGCGTACATGATCACCACAGGCTATACATGTATTCAGTTTGTGCTGTCATACGTATACACATAATAGCCACACTGCCGTCTCCAGATGTATCCGATATTGCATTAGTGTTGCCCCCATAAGATCTCCGGGTTTTTTTTTATTAGCTGTGCCCGTCTGTATCTCCAACTGTCCATGACAAAGTCCACATCCATGGATCTTGTAATACATGATGACCCCTCACTGCCTGGCTCCGAGTTTGCTGACCCTGCCCAAGGGTGGGTGGGCGGGCGGGGGTGGAGAAGACACTCTGAAGGTGGGGTGTTGCAGCGAAGGCAGCATCTGTCTGCACTTCCTGTAATGCTTCCTCCCCGGTAGCAGCCGCCACAGATTCTGCCCACACCGGCTCAGACACTCACCTGTACGTAGTTACTCTCACAGTAGTCGGCCACACGGGTCAGGTTCTGGTAGCTCTCGATGAGTGCCCTCTTGCCAGCAGGGATCTCCTCCTCCAGCAGCATCTGCAGCTCTGCCATTTTACAGCATCCCCTCCGCCTCCAGCCACAGCCCGGATACCACCGCCCTCCCGCCGTGGATTGTGGGATTCCCAGCCTCGCTCTCACAGACACACACAGCTCACCTCTCACACCCCAGCCTGCAGACTTACGCCGCCACACGTATATTGGGAATTGTAGTCTTTCTGTGTTTGCAGCGACCGAAGGGAAAACCTAGCGCACAACAGTCTATTCTATAAATATTTGCAGAATTATCACAATATTGTTCAGCGGTCAATTCGGTAAGAACAGAATACTGACATACAAGAGTACAGATTTATCAAAAGCCAACGAAAAGAAAAAACATTGAAAAAGCCCTCTAAATGGGTGTGTCGGCTACAGAAGTCGGGAAGGAACTATAAAGGGGGTGTGGTCATATTTTACGGGATATGCTTCAAACCAAACTCCAAGACAACCTCAAATAGCGACGATACCGACATTTGTATCAACCAAGGAACAAAAAAACCGATACATGTTGGATTCACTGATAATTTACATATAACATTTGCAAATATATTTAGGCAATATTATAAACAGGACAACCGTGATTTAAGCCCGTAAACTTCAAATGTATAAACGTCTGTTTCTTCGGAATTTTGAAGACAGTACACGTTTCTTTACGTTTCCTTTTCATAACAGTCCTATGGGGAGCCATTCCAAGATGGCTGCCTCTTGGATCTGTACAAAAGCGGGACTGCCCTATGTGTCTAGTGACTCAGACATCAGGCACACTTTTCCAAGAGGAAGATTTAATCGCCGCGACTTCCTCGAATCCGCTTTTTGCGTGAGAACTGTCATTCCCCACAAGAAAGGACGCTGCAATGTGTTTCATTTAGTGTCTATACACTCTTACGTTCTTCTAATGGTAACATTCCTATTTTCGGGGTTTAGGTGCTCTATTCCCAAGGATGAGCCGAACAAATGTGACAATTTACACCATGCAATGGGAGATTTATTTATTTGTGATTTATAGAGCGCCAACACAACAATGTCGTTTTTGTAGCGCCTCCAAAGCTAGGGGAGGGGTGCCAGAAGGTGTAAATAGCGCACATTTACCACGATAAAGAATAAATAGTGGAGAATCACTTCTACTTGCCGAAAGCTAAATAGTACAAAATGTTTAGTTGATGCTTTAAGTGGGATGCAAAATTGAGGCGGGGCTCTGTGGTGTCGCCACTCTTACCTGCTATTATAGGCCGAGTCCTCTGTCTATTTCTGTTCTTTGGTGGGCTGCGACCCACTTGGGTTAAGGGGCGGGGTTACCGCCACAGGGCAGTTCGAGTCTGACTGTGATACAGTAAAGACGTGTTGCACCCCAGCTCCGTGTCGGCCTAATCATTGTGTGAGTGATTGAGTGATCGATGACCTAGCGTGAGGCGGTCTACGTTGAGGAACATCACATTGGCGACGAGGCGGACACGAGGTCCCACCGTGCCTGCCATCATCAGGTCCACCGCGCACGTGGTATACCGCCCAACATCACTGGAAGCGCAGGACCGCACCTGTCGGGGAAGTCTGATTCAGTGGGTTGGAGCGCGAAAACTCCCCACCGTCGGGACAAGCCCCCCCAACGCGAGCATCTCACGAGCTCCGGTGCACACACTTCCCGCGGGTGGAGCAACCGCGACGGCTCCCCGCGTGGCGGATCATCCGGGCGGTGGAGAACGGATTTTCTCCCGCCAACGGCGCCGACAGCGAGGCCTGCTGCGCACGCTGAAACACTGGCAGGTAGAGCAGTAAGTCCCTGTTCATGCATTCCGGTCGGTGGAGGAGCACTGGCCTCCCGCCGACGGCAACGAGCAAAGACGAGTGGTCGAGGCGCAAACCTCCCGCTCCAACGAGAGCACATTAAAGGGTAAGCACAAGAGCCCCTTTTCCTTCTTTCCTATCGTCACCTCCACAAGGCCCAACAGCGCACGCAACAACACCACAGCTGCAGATCAGGGCCCCCAGCAAGACACTTGGCCTCACAATCCTGCCAACACGCGGCACAGCGCCCCCCGGTTGGCGCGCAAAATCGCAACGCACAAGGCGGGAAAGCGCCTGAAAGCTACCGGCAAACCAAGGCCCCACTGCACTAGATCAAAGAGACTTCCATCCAGCACAGTCATAGGAAAACTCAAGTGCAACGTCCCTTCATGAGCGGCTCAGAAGGAGAATCATTAACAGTTCCTGTGACTCCAGCCAGGACAGAACACCGGAAAATGACAGACAGCCTACTAACACAGCTGCCAGCAAATTTCGACCTCACTGACACCGGCACCCTCGGATCGAGGTGGAAGAGGTGGCTGAGGGATTTTGAAGTGTGTTTAAAAGCGGCAGGTACATTGGAGGCTGAACAGAAGCTCAACCTGTTAAACCATGCCGTGAGACCGAACGTGCAAGACATCCTTGAGGAAATACCGGAAGGCAACATAGACACATACACTAAGCTGAAGACAACGCTCACAGAATATTTCACACCCCACACCAATGTGGACTATGAACGACACATATTCCACACTACCAAACAGAACAAAGGCAAAACCATGGACGCATTCGTCATGAGACTTCGAGCAAAAATGAAACACTGTGATTTCAACAACTACTCCAACGAGTAGGCTCTCAGATCACAAATAATAGTGCGGTGCGAAAGCGCCGACTTCTGCAAACGACTGCTGCAACAGCCGCGCAGCCTAGAAGAAATCCTACGGCTGGCGCGATCCGATACTGCTCTCGCCGCTCAAGTCGAAGGCCTAGACGACATAAAGATCACCCATGGAAAGCACAAGAGCATCAACAAGCTAGAAGGGACAGCAAGAAACAGTGACCTTTTCTGTTACTGGTGTGGACACGAATACCCCCACGAAGGAACGTGCCCTGCAATGGGTCAGAACTGCTCCGCGTGCGGCAGGGAAAACCATTACAAGGCCGTGTGCTTCATATTCCGCAGCAAAATGAGAGGAGCGGGGAGAAGCAACAAACCCATAGCAGAACCGGAACAAAACCAGCCAACACCCCACTACCATCGGGGAGCACACCAGACCCACGAACAAGGGCGCCACAAACACCATGCCGAACAACCAGAAAGAAGGCAAGACAGAAGAGACTGGAGGGAGAGCAAGACCCTACAATCAAAAACCAGGAGAAGACCCCGAAGATATGTACGGTGCCTCATTGAGCAGTCACAGTCTGACAGTGTGTCGAGCGCATCATCAGATGAAAGAGCCCATTGACTCGAAAGACAACCTGAAACGCCACAGAAAAAGGGATATTTATACGCAATAGGAAACAGTACGGCAAAAGAACATAGCCAGATACTCCGAATACAGGTGAACCAGATGGCGGCTGAATTTCTAATTGACACAGGGGCGACCGTAAATGTAATCAGTGAGAAAGTCTATGAAAGCATACCAAACGCCCCTCGCCTGCAACCAGCTCAAACACTTATTTATCCATACGGCTCAAAGACCCACTTGGCATGCAAAGGATTCTTCATAGCCTCGTGTCGATATAAAGAGCACAAGAAAGACATCCCCATGCACGTCCTGGAAGCGGCTACTGAGAGCGGATGCATACTAAGCCATCAAGCAACCATAGAGATGGCACTCATCCACATATTATATCACCTCATGGTACACAAATACCTAGACCCCACAGCAAGCATAGACCAAGTCTTTCCATCACTATTGAAGGGTCTTGGCAAACTAAAGGACAGAAAAATTGAGCACCATATCGACACCAGTGTCCCACCTGTAGCCCAACGTTACCGGGGAATCCCCATCAACATTCAAAAACAAGTTGAAAACGAACTGACCAAATTGCTGGAGGCAGACATCATTGAGCCAGCGTGGGGGCCCCACCCCATGGGTCTCTCCCATCGTACCGGTGCCAAAGAGAGACTCCCAAGACATCAGAATATGCGTGGACATGAGGAGACCGAATGAGGCCATTCTAAGAGAACGCCACCAAGACCCTCGAATAACAGACATGGTGCATCTTTTGAATGGGGCGACCGTGTTCTCAAAACTGGACCTAAACAAAGGATATCAGCAGCTGGAGCTCTGCAAAAGCTCTCGCTATATAACAACGTTCGCTACCCACCTGGGACTTTTCCACTACAAGCGACTAAGCTTTGGAGTGTCGTCCACAGCCGAAATTTTTCAAGCAGAGATTCACAATGTCATCAAGCACGTGCCAAACTGTTTGAACTACAGTGTCGACATCTTGGTCTTCGGCCAAACTCAAGAGCAACACGATGACATGCTAATGAGCGTGTGCATGGCTTTGGAAGACGCACGGCTCACATTAAACAAGGAGAAATGTGAATTTCGCAAGAAAACACTCAGCTTCTTTGGGCACATATTTTCGGAGAAGGGCATGACACCAGACCCAAAGAAAGTTAGTGCGCTCCGAGAAGCCAACCCGCCCACCACCACCTCAGACCTCAGGTCATTCTTGGGACTTGCAAGTTACTGCACCAGATATATAAGAGATTTTGCTTCCATCAGCGAACCTCTCCGAGCTCTCACCAAGCTCAACACAGAATTCGTCTGGTGACCTCAATGCCAAGAAGCGTTTCAAGTCATCAAGGACCGCATCTCCGACGCCCGGAATATGGCATACTTCGACCCCAAGAAGACCACAGAACTCATCGTTGACACCAGTCCGGTTGGCCTGGGCGCCATTCTAACCCAACTGGATGACAGAGAGGAAAGTGGAAAGCATATAATATCCTATGCCAGTCGAAGCCTCTCCAAAACTGAGCAAGCCTACTCTGAGGCGGAAAAGGAAGGTCTGGCTGTGGTCTGGGCCTGCGAACATTTTCATTTGTTCCTGTATGGTAAGCCTTTTGTAGTTGTAACGGACCACCAGGCCCTCATCTTCATATATGGCAACCCTCAGGCAAAAATGCCGCCCAGGATAGCTCGATGGGTGCTTCGATTGCAAAACTATCAATTTACCATCACACACAGGCCAGGGAAAGAGCAGAACCCGGCAGATTTTCTCTCGAGACACCCAAAGGACACATGCGGTCCAGAGCATTCCATAGCCGACCAGTACATAAGATATGTCATCCACAGCAACACGCCACAAGGACTTGACATGGATCACATAACTCATGAGTCCAACTCTGACCAAGGGATACAAGTAATTCTACGTTGCCTAGAAACAGGGCGATGGAAACATGCCAAACAGATTCGAGAGACAATGAATGAGGACGTGAAGCATGAAATCACATGCCTTCTAGCCGTGAAGGAGGAGCTCGCAAAATCAGACGAAGGGCTACTAGAACTTGCCCATGAAGGACACCGAGGGATAGTATCTACCAAAAGAATGCTAAGGCAGAAACTATGGTTTCCGCAACTAGACACCTCCGTGGAAGAACTACTGCAAGACTGCCCCACCTATGTGCTTGTAAAGCCACACACATCCCCTGAACCCCTGAACATGACCACCCTGCCTGAAGGAACATGGGTGGAAATAGCTGTTGACCATTCTGGGCCCATGGAAGGGGGAGAATACATTCTGGTGGTAGTGGACGAATATTCAAGATACCCCGATCTACATATAGTCCCGTCCACATCAGCATATCACACCATACCCGCCCTAGATCGGATGTTTGCTACCTACGGAGTACCCAAGGTAGTAAAGTTGGACAATGGACCCCCATTCACGGGTCAAGACTTCCAAAGATTTACAGAATACATGGGTTTTCGACACCGAAAAGTGACACCCCTGTGGCCACAAGCAAATGGCACAGTAGAAAGATTTATGAGCAACATTAAGCGCACAACACAAATTGCACGCATCACTGGTGAGCCAGTCGAGAAACTGTTATACCAACTCATGCGGGGCTACAGAAACACGCCACACAGCACCACTGGGAAGACACCATCGGAAGTGATGTTTGGGCAGTTGAAGAAGTTAAATATGAGAAGGACACAGAAATGAGAAAGAAAGACGAACACATGAAAGAGAATATGAAATGGAACGCGGACACCTCCCGACGAGCCAAAGTGAACGACTTAGCACCAGTAGTCCTGGTGGTGGTCCGCCAACCTCAGCATCGGAAAAGCATAGCACCGTTCAGCGAGGAACCACTCATCATCGTCAAAAGGAAGGGGTCACTCATCACTGCGGAGGGAGACCGCAGGTCTATAACGAGAAACTCGTCTCACTTCAGACGGATGTCGGGAGTCCCAGCCATGGGCGACAAAAACCAGACTGACGAGTTCACGCTATGGGATGCTCCCTGTGAAGGAGACAGAGAAGACTCTGAAGGCGACATAGCACCAGAGACCTGGCCAGATCCGCCGGTCCGAGCAGAGTGTCGACCAACGAGAACTAGAAAGAAACCCCATCGCCTCATTGAAGAAATTAACTGAGGGCGGGACATAAAGTTTAGTGACGGGAGGGTGTGGTGTCGCCACTCTTACCTGCTATTAGAGGCCGAGTCCTCTGTCTATTTCTGTTCTTTGGTGGGCTGCGACCCACGTGGGTTAAAGGGCGGGGTTACCGCCCCCAGGGCAGTTCGAGTCTGACTGTGATACAGTAAAGACGTGTTGCACCCCAGCTCCGTGTCGGCCTAATCATTGTGTGAGTAATTGAGTGATCGATGACCTAGCGTGAGGCGGTCCACGTTGAGGAACATCACAGGCTCTAACAAGGGAGTGTGCCTATATAGTGATGGCCAAAGGTGTGATGTTTTCTGGTGATCCCCACAGGGTTAGCGTCGCGCCCACCAAGCTTCAACTCGTATTACGCAGCGCGTCGCTGCGCTGACAGAATCACGACTGTTTGTTATGGTTTCTAGCCCCGCACTGAACGTGTCGTGAGTTCCGGTTTCTTTATTTTTTTATTTCATGGTTTCTCTTGTGTCACGTGACAGGCTATTCTCCGGCACATGACACCACATTCCTCCCCAACTTGGAATGTTTGTAAAAACCCCCCTTCATTTATCAAAACTCAATATAACATAAGTAGTCTATTCTAGTCTCTTAAGTTCAATTGGGTAGGCTCACTTGCGGTAGATCCCATCTACCACATAGCCTTGTCGGCGGGATGATGGTTTTGGTCTTTCTCTCACGTGGTATTGTGGGTTGCATCTTTCTGGGTTGTTTGTCAGGGAGCTCTCAGGTTCAACTTCCTCTTCTTGATGACTAGTAGTCAACGATCCATTCAATGTATTATTGAGCCTGGGTGTCAGTCGGCTGGGTGATCAATAAGGAGAGTCGCTTGATACCAGGTAAGGTGATTCAAATACTTCTCTCGTAGTGTCCTGGTTTTCTTCCCACATTTCAGCTGGTACTTTCCTGAAGTGTGAAATATTTCTCGTCACAATTTCACTCCCTCGTCTGGCCGTAATTATACTATGATTGGCGTCACTGACTGTCCAAGGCTGGTATTCAAAATTCAGAGACATCTTCTTAGGAGTGGCTCAGTTATTGACGATGACTGAGTTTCCAGGTCTAAGTTCTCCGTGATTGGCTCGTTGAGAAATGCTTTCTTGTTCATTTCTTTTCACTCTCTTAGCATCTATGATCGGGAGATCTGGTTCAGGCGCTATCCAACAGGGATGTATAGGGAGTTCTGCCTGTATGGGTACTCCAAACATGAGCGCTGCAGGACTGATTCCTGTTGAAGAGTGTGGGCTCTGCCTATGGGTTCTCAGAAATCGATACACTGCTTTCAGCCACTAATGTCTTTTCTCCTTGGCGATATGAATAACTTTGTTAAGTGATCCCATAAACCGTACAACATCGCCATTCGCTTGTGGCCATCCTGGGGTGATCCGTTTATGTCGTATGTTAAAAATCTCGAAAGAATTGACGAAGTTCTTGACTGGTGAAAGGTGGTCCATTGTCACTTTTGATTTCTGATGGGATCCCATGTATTGCAAATATCTTTTCCAATGCAAGAGTCATGTTTTCAGCATCAGTGGACATCACGTGTTCGACTTCAGGATATCTGCTGAATTCATCAATTAGAACAAGTAGGTAACCTTCCCCAGCTATGGTACAGAAATCAACATTGACCGCTTCCCACCTCTTGCTGCTTCGTGGCGCGCTGATAATGGGTTCTGGTCTCTCAGCTTTCCGGTGTTCTGATCTTGATGGTCGTGCTGATTATTGAATACCTACGTCCCCAAGTACCACACAGACAGAATAACCAAATACTGTCTGTGCAATCTTTGAGGCCACAGGTGTGGTGAGCCGTCAACTGGAACCAGGAAACGCCGGAAGAACCCCTTTGACCGCTGTAAGGCAATAGACGGTTATCAACTAATGCAATATGGACACAGCAATAAGGACTGATTGTAGCAAGGCTTACCTAGATGAGCTGTGGGTTAGGTCGTAATGCACTAGGGGCAACCAGCAGGGACAGTGAGCCGGGTTTTCAGAGAGGCTAGGGTAGAAGTTCCACACCTGGGCAAGTTGGCACAAGAGGAGTCCAAAAACACGTAATGGGGTCAAAACCAGTTCAAAGAACAAGGTCCAAGCAAAGGGATAATCCATTTAAGCAATCCGTTGAAGAGGTGCAGGGTCGAATATCTTTGGAAGCAAGCAAGGTAGCAGATGAAGCCAAGAAGAAGTAGAGTATCCAAAAAACAGTCCGTGGTCGTAGAGCCAATGAATCCTTGATGAAAACAATAACGCCAAACAGTCCTTCCGAGAAGCAGCTGAGAAGCACTGCCACCGTGGTTTCCGGCGCTTTTAACTGTTAGTTGTAGTCACATGATGCAAAAACGCGGCAGCGTGGGAAAATCACGTGATGGCAGAGGATGAACGTGATTGGCAGCAGTTCACCTCACGTGACGCGTGAATCGCCGTGTTCCTCGGCGGTGCTGCAAGCCATACAAGAGTTTCCACGGGAGTTGCCAGGACAATGAAGGTTGAAAAACACCTGGAAAACCAGTCATCTTTCTCCAGTGTCGAGCAGAAGGTCGTGTTCATGTGCCCCGATGTGATGTGCCAGGTAAATGAGGGCTGATCGTGGGTTGCCTAGTGGGTTGCCTAGTAGTGGGCACACTGGGAGACGTGACAGAGCCCCCCCCCAAGGGCCCACGACCCCATGGGCAGGAAGGATGGTCCCAATGGAAACAAGCTACCAGTCTAGGGGCATTAACATCCCGGGAAAAAACCCAAGAGCGCTCTTCAGGACCGTAACCCAACCAGTCCACAAGGTATTGAGCCGACCCCGTCTAAGACGAGAGCCCAAAATGGCACTGACCTCAAAGACCTCTGGAGAAAAGACCGAGACAGGGGCAGGAGGAGAGTTGATACGTGTGGGTGGAATGCAAGGCTTGAGCAGGGAGACATGGAATACCGGGTGTATACGCCAAGTTGATGGAATCAAAAGACGTAGGGCCACAGGGTTTAGGACCTTGAGAACCCTGTACGGCCCAACAAATCGAGGCAGCAACTTCCGGCAACCAGGGATGTGCAGATGGCAGGTCGACAACCAAACACGGTCATCCACATGGTAGTCAGGGGCTGCCACCCGTTTCCGGTCTGCCTTTGCCTTCATAGACACTTGGGCCTCACGAAAATGGAGAAGGGTCTGGTCATGAACCGAAACAAGATCGCGGGCGCAGGCCGTAGCAGCAGGGGCAGTAGAGGAATCGAAGTCAGGGAAAGGAAGGGTTCGGGGATGCTGGCCGTATATAGCATAGAAAGGAGAAAAGCCCGTGGAGGAATGCTGAGAGTTATTGTATGTGAACTCAGCGAGGTGGAGAAGGTTCAACCAGGTATCTTGGAACTGAAGAGTCAGGCAGTGTAAGTATTGTTCTAGGGTCTGGTTCACTCTCTCCATTTGCCTGTTGGTCTCCGGGTGGTAAGCGGAGGAGTAGCGGGCGTCAATACCAAGGAGCTAAGTGAGGGCTTGCCAAAAACGTGAGGTGAGATGAATTATGAGCCACGATCCGAAACCAGGACCTGTTGCAAACCAAAAAGACAAAACACTGACTTGAAGAATAATCGGGCCAATGTAGGGGCAGAGGGTATCCCTGTACAAGGAATAAAACGGGGCATTTTGGTGTACGAGTCAACGACTACCCAGATTGTGTCATAGCCCTGTCTGCGGGGTAGATCTGTGACTAGATCCATAGAAGCAGTGTGCCAGGGTCTGGGGGGTAGAGGCAAAGGATGGAGAAGACCTAATGGTCGACCACGGCGTGTTTTGCACTGAGCACATATGGAGCAGGAGTTCACGTAGCCTTCCACATCGCGCCGCATCGATGGCCACCAGCACCAGCGCTTTAGTAGTTCCAGGGTACGCAATTGTCCAGGGTGACCATTGATGGCGGCATCGTGGGACCAAGCAAGCGTCTGATTGCGTACATCAGTTGTGGGGAGAAAGAGTTTCCCGTGAATAAATGGTAACCCTTCCTGAAGTACCAAGTCCCAATCTGTCAATTCATTTGGATGTTGTGAAACCCACTGCCTAATGATGGATAGCATGGGTAGGGATGGTGTGCATAAACAGACTATGTGACCCTTCCCTAATAGTGTTTCAGGATACAAAGACAGGGATTCCCCCCCAGGAGAACGAGAAAGAGCATCCGCCTTGCCATGGGTATCCGCGGTCTATGTTTCACTACAAAATCATATGCAGCGAAGAAGAGATGCCAGCGTACCTGTCTGCTATTTACACATTTAAGGGAGGCCAGGTCTTGGAGGTTTTTGTGATCAGTGTATACCACAGTTTGATGTTTTGCCCCTATAAGGTGATGTCGCCATGTTTGCAAAGCGTCATTAATGGCCAGCAATTCTTTTTCAGTAACCGTGTAGTGATATTCGGAAGACGTGAACTTTCTCGAGTGATAGGCTATGGGATGCAGTTGCCCCGTGGCTGAACAAGGTTGAGAGAGCACTGCACCTAACGCAAAGGAGGAAGCGCCGGCTTCCAGGACAAATGGAAGATCCGGATCAGGGTGTTGAAGCACCGGGGCGGAAGTGAACCTGGATTTCAGGGCCTCAAAGGCCTTTTGATGCTCCGGTGTCCAACAGAACGGGACGAGAGGGCTGGTCAAGGCGGTTAGCGGTGATACAATGGAGGAAAACCCAGCGATAAAGCGCCGATAGAAATTGGCAAAACCAAGAAAAGATTGTAACTGTTTCAGGTTGGTCGGGGCAGGCCAGTCTATGATAGTGCAGACTTTCGAGTGGTTCATGGAAAGTCCACCAGGAGTTATGTGAAAACCCAAAAAATTCACCTCTTTAGTGTGGAACTCACATTTTTCAGGTTTAGCGAATAAGGCATGATTCTTGAGGTGAGTTAATACTTCCTTAACGTGGACGATATGTTCCTCCAAGGAGGAGGAAAACACCAGAATGTCGTCCAAGTAAGCCACTACATATATGTCAAGAATATCACTGAACACTTTGTTGACAAATCGTTGGAACGTAGCTTGGGCGTTACATAAGCCGAAAGGCATCACAGTGTATTCAAACAGGCCATGTTTGGAGCAGAATGCTGTTTTCCACCTGTCTCCCTGACGCATACGGACAAGGTTGTAAGCACTTCGGAGATCCAGTTTAGTAAAAATGGTTGCACGTGTCAGTTTGTCTAGTAGTGGGGAGATCAATGGAATGGGATACCTGTTCTTTATGGTAATAGCATTCAGTTTTCTGTAGTCCACACAAGGACGTAAGTCCCCTACTTTTTTCGGTACGAAAAAGATGGCACTAGCAGCCGGAGAGCAGGAGGGTCGTATGTGGCCTAATCGTAAGGCTTGTTGGATGTACTCCTTTAGGGCCTGTTCCTCTGACTGAGATAGGGAATATATCCTGCCCCTTGGGATTACTGCATCAGGAACTAGATCAATGGGACAATCATAGGGTCTGTGTGGTGGTAACCCTTCTGCCGTGGCTTTGTCAAACACAGTCAGGAATTCATGATAAACGGTGGGGATACCAGCCATTACAGCCCCTACAGTATGTGTTGAGGGTACACTTTGCATTGTCTCCTCTAGATGGGAAGAGGCCATTGCCCCAAGAATACTGGCAGGGGAGGAGAGC
This sequence comes from Ambystoma mexicanum, assembly GCF_040938575.1. NCBI lineage: Eukaryota > Metazoa > Chordata > Amphibia > Caudata > Ambystomatidae > Ambystoma > Ambystoma mexicanum. The sequence continues at coordinate 876,584,972 of NC_090924.1, read as the reverse complement.
GTCTGAGATTCTATCAGGCAGAAGTGTTGACAAATATCAGATTCAAAGGTGACTTGACCCGTACCCCAATTGATCAGTGGATTGTGTTGTCTCAACCAGGGAATGCCCAGAATGACACCGAATTGCGGGGTGGTGATTAGATCGTATGACATGGTTTCCTTGTGGGTGTCTTGGATTATCACTTCCATAGGAGCCGTTTGATGCATGATAGGACCAGAAGCAAGGGAGGTACCATCAACTGCTTGCACTGGTTCTGGGTTTTCCTTCTTAATCAAGGGTAGATTAAGTTTGTGGGCCAATGCTATATCAATGAAACAGCCAGTGGCTCCAGAATCTATCACTATGTGTACCTGGTGTGTAAGCTCCCTTGTAGGTTTCAATGAGGCTTGGACCACGATAGGTCTGATGGGACCGAAAACGGGTTCAGTGGGGGACATGGAGGTGCTCGCCCATACCCCCACTCTTAGGGGTGAGCCTTCTGAAAACCCTGATTCTTATTCCTTGGGCGTCGTGGGCATTCTTTTACATAATGTCCATTGATGCCACAGTAAAAACAAGAATTATCCGTTCTTCTACGTTCCCGTTCAGCCTGAGTAATGGGACTCCGAATCCCACCGACTTGCATGGGTTCAGGGACCGACAAAGTCGAGGATGTTTGATTTGAAAAACCGACCTCTGCCTTACGCTCGGATCGGCGTGCATCTACTTGCAGGGTTAGGTCTACCAACTCGGAAAAAACAGAGGGAAGGGCCGGGACTACTGAGAGGGTGTCTTTCATAGCATTACATAGCCCTTTGTAATACACAATGGCTTTCTTTTCCTCCAGCCATGAGGTCTCTGCAGCAAGTTGGTTAAAACGTGTTATATATTCAATAAGTGTTTGTCTGCCTTGTGAGAGCTCTAGTAGTTCCAAGTCTCGAGATTGTGCTTTATACCTGGTATCGAATACGTTAGCCATTTCCGTTACTAGAAGATTGAAATCATATAATGCTGGATGGTTATTTTCCAGTAACGGGTTCGCCTAGGTAGCTGCCACGCCAGATAAAAGGGGAAGAAGGAAGGCTGCCTTGGTGACGGAATCAGGAAAAGCCTGGGGTCGACATAGAAAATGTAGTTTACACTAGAATGTGCAGTATTTCCTTGGATCACCTTGGAATCGTTCTGGGGCAGCAAGGGGAAAGGAAGTAGGAAGTAGTACAGGAGTGGGAGTTGTGGGCGGAGCGGGTGGAGACTGGGCTTGAGGAGCGTCTCGAATCTCGGCGTCAGCCGGTAGAGGATGACGTGTTTTTTGCAAGGTATCGAGACGGTGGTGGATTGCTGTTGTTGCGGTGACCATGTCGGTCCTAAGGGCCGCAACTGCTTGCATTAAAGCGGTCACGGGATCCCCGGCGGAGGGATCCATAATCAGGGCGACCAAAAAGGCTTCTCAGTGTGTTCTGACCTTGATGGTCGTGCCGATTATTGAATACCTCCGTCCCCAAGTACCACACAGACAGAATAACCAAATAAATACTGTCTGTGCAATCTTTGAGGCCACAGGTGTGGTGAGCCGTCAACTGGAACCAGGAAACGCCGGAAGAACCCCTTTGACCGCTGTAAGGCAATAGACGGTTATCAACTAATGCAATATGGACAAAGCAATAAGGAACTGATTGTAGCAAGGCTTACCTAGATGAGCTGTGGGTTAGGTCGTAATGCACTAGGGGCAACCAGCAGGGACAGTGAGCTGGGTTTTCAGAGAGGCTAGGGTAGAAGTTCCACACCTGGGCAAGTTGGCACAAGAGGAGTCCAAAAACACGTAATGGGGCCAAAACCAGTTCAAAGCACAAGGTCCAAGCAAAGGGATAATCCATTTAAGCAATCTGTTGAAGAGGTGCAGGGTCGAATATCTTTGGAAGCAAGCAAGGTAGTAGATGAAGCCAAGAAGAAGTAGAGTATCCAAAAAACAGTCCGTGGTCGTAGAGCCAATGAATCCTTGATGAAAACAATAACGCCAAACAGTCCTTCCGAGAAGCAGCTGAGAAGCACTGCCACCGTGGTTTCCGGCGCTTTTAACTGTTAGTTGTAGTCACATCATGCAAAAACGCGGCAGCGTGGGAAAATCACGTGATGGCAGAGGATGAACGTGATTGGCAGCAGTTCATCTCACGTGACGCGTGAATCGCCGTGTTCCTCGGCAGTGCTGCAAGGCATACGAGAGTTTCTACGGGAGTTGCCAGGACAATGAAGGTCGGAAAACACCTGGAAAACCAGTCATCTTTCTCCAGTGTCGAGCAGAAGGTCGTGTTCTTGTGCCCCGATGTGATGTGTCAGGTAAATGCGGGCTGATCGTGGGTTGCCTAGTGGGTTGCCTAGTAGTGGGCAGACTGGGAGACATGACATCCGGGTAGCTTGACAGGCTGCACAGGATCCTACCAGTTCTATCACTCTCTGTTGCATGTTAGCCATCCATATCCTGGATTTCAGATATGCTGTTGCTTTCACAATACCTTGGTGCCCACTATGGGCTAGTTTGAGGGCTCGTTCTTCTAATGAGGTTGGCAATACAATGCGATGACCTTTGAGTATTATCCCTTCTGGGGCTACCATAAGTTTGTGTCGAATTCCAAACAAGGACTGAAGTTTGGTCTGAGCTGCTGCAGTGCGTTGAGCCATGGAGGTAAGGTAGTTCTTCCAGTTCCCTGATTGGATGGCTGCCATGATGTGAGTTAGGATGGCGTCTGTTTCAGTTTCATTGGCTATTTCTTGTAAAGACAAAACTTGCGGTCGGGCACAGGCTACTACATGGCACACATGTTCCTCTGTTTCTCTTGCATGGTGTTCTTCCTTTATAGCAGGTCGTGGGTGGTGAGGCAGATAGTCAGCTGGGTTATCTGTGCCTGGTCGGTACTCCACCTCAATGTTGTAGGGCTGGAGTTTAAGCATCCACTTTTCTATGCGTGCTGGTGGGTGAGGTGCTGATCCTCTAAAAATTGTAATAAGTGGTTTGTGATCTGAGAATAGTTTAACTTGATTGCCTAGCAAATAAACTTTGAAATGCCTGCATCCCCATTAGATGGCAAGGGCCTCCTTCTCTATATGTGCATAATGCTGTTCTGTTTTCGTTAGTGCACGGCTGGCAAAAGCGATTGGGTAGACATTTCCATCCTTATCAGTCTGAGTAAGTAGAGCTCCCAAGCTGACTGGACTTGCATCCACTAACAATTCTGTGTGCCTCTTGATGTCAAAGAAAGCCATTGTTGTGGATACAGACAAGGTGTATTTGATCTGCTGAAATGCTTGTTGCTGGGCAGGCAGCCATTCCCATTTTTGGTCTTTTTTAGATAGTTCACGGAGAGGATTTGCGATGGTGGAGAGATCTGGAATAAACCTTGCACAATATGACGCCATTCCCATGAAGCTTTGAATTTCTGTGACAGATGTTGGAGGTGTAGTGTTCTTGATGTCATTAACTTTGGCATGATCTGGCGATACTCCATTTGCATTGAAAACGTAGCAGAAAAAACTTAGTTCATCTTTTCCAAATTCACATTTTTCAGCATTCAGGGTCAAACCAGATTCCTCTAGCCTCTTTAGAACCGCTGCAAGGCACTTGAGATGTTCACTTTTGTTGGATGCGTATACAATAATATCATCACTGATATTCATTGTTCCTTCTAGGCCAGTGAGAACTTTCCGAATTTCATGTTGGAATACTTCTGCAGCCGAGGATATTCCAAAATTTAGCCGCTTGCAACGCCGTAGTCCAAGATGGGAAGAGAACATAGTGATGTATCTCGACTCTTTAGCTAGTTTGAGTTGATGATATCCTGACCTTAGATCAAGTTTGCTGAAGATGGTTGCCCCTGTTAGGTCAACAATAAGTTTGTCTATGGTTGATGTAATGTGACGTTCTCTTCCGATGGCTGCATTGGGGAGCCTCATGTCAGTACAAATTCGTACAGCATTGGGTTGTTTGGGTTTCTCTGCAACTACCATGGGGGATAGCCCTGGGGTTGGCCCTGATGTTTTCTCGATAATGCCTGCCGCCTCTAGTTTGTCTAGTTCTTTTTTTACAGCTTCTCTCAAGTGGAATGGTACTTGGCGATGACGTACTGCCTTTGGTTCAATGGTGGGGTCAATGTGAAGTTTAATGGATCTGCCCTTTAAACACCTGATGCCTTGAAATACTTTGTGATGTTGTTTCAGAAATTCTTCAATTTCATTGCACTGATTGTTGAAAGCAAAGTGAATTAGTTTCAGTTTCTCAGCAGTTTTACAGCTTAGCAGTGTTTCACAGCCAGCCAGCATTGACAACATAAACTCATGCTCGACACATGGCGCTGTTATGGGCGAAATCATACTTGAACGACCCTTGCACCAGTAGAGACTTCTTGCAGCCATATGCGTATAATCTGACCTTCCTCTCTTGGAGTTTGGGCTTTGTATGAAGTTTGTTAAATGCTGATACTGGCATTACATTGACAGTTGCGCCTGTGTCTATAACTACTCTCAATGGTTCTCCATCAGAGATGACAGTGCAAGACGGCCTCTTCCGTTGTCTGGACCGTTGTGGCTCTACCGCTGAAATAAGGTGCACGCAGTGTTTCCTTTTGCCTGTTTTTCTCCATTTATCACTATCATTTCTGTCGAGGGATGCACTGTCTTCACTGTCTTCACTTTCACTGGTATCCGGTGATCTCTGGCAGTGCTCTACAGCTCTCGCCCTTCCGGTTTTCCTTGACTGGCTTTGTGTTCTTTGGGGTCTGAATTTCTTCTGGCTTTTGTGCGTTTGCCGTGGTGTGTGTTCTCTATTACTTCTGTTTGGTGGGTTTAAACAAACAGCTGCATAGTGGTTGAGGCGATTGCACTTACGGCACATTGATCCCCAGGCATGGCACGATTCTCCTTTATGCCACGGACCACCGCACCATTTGCATGTCTTGTCTCTCCATTGTGACACTTGGTTTTTTGTAGTGTTTCCTTTTCGTTCACCCTGCTCTCGGGTGTTTTGGTGTTTTGATATGGCAGCAATATCTTCCGTTGGCTTTGGATTGTCGATCGGGAGCTTTTGAATGGCTGCCTCGATTACTGCCACTTGGTCTTCTGTTTGTTCACGCAGGCGTGCCATTTCTAAAATTCGAGACAGGCTTGTTTCTTTCTGACAGGATGGCTCCCCTCAGTTTTTCGGACGAAATTCCATTTATGATTTGAAGTTGAATGGCAAACTCTTCATTGGGGAAATCACAGCCTACTGCCATTTCACGTAAGCGTGCATGGAACTTATCCACAGTCTCGTTTGCACGTTGTCTAACCTTGCAAAAAGGAAAGCATTCATATTCTGGATTGAGTTCGGGCTTGAACATATTGGTAAGAGCATTCTTTGCAGCATCGTAGTTGTTTGCATCACCACGGTCTGGGATTGCGTTGAATAAACGTAGTGCTGCTGCCCCTATATTGAGTAGAAGAAATGTGCGCTTTTTCTTGGCTAAGTTGATTTCTCTTGCATCCAGGTGCATTTCAAATTGTTGTAACCAGATTTCCCACCGAATTGCTGCACCCGTAGTAAATGGTGGCATGAGAGTGGTTAGTGCTGGGTCTGGATGGTCTGAGTTGGTATTTCTTCCTGCTGTTGAGCTCACACCAGTCCTCGCAGGGCTTGTCTCAGTGCTTGACATAGCTAGTGCTGTGGTGTTTTACCAATTTAATATTCACTTGAGTACAAATCAGAAGAGAAAAAAAACTTTAAAAAAAAAAAGTCAATGTGAGCTAAAGCTGGCTGAATTACACTCACCAAAATCCAAACTTGTTTTTTTTCTTTCCTCTAATGATGTTTGTGTAATCCCATTAATAGTTTTATTACTGTCTGTTTGATTAAGGAGAGATGTAGACTCCTTGCTGACAGTTATATCTGTGTTCTCATTCGCATATAATGACTTAAAGACTTAAATCGTGTTCACTTTGTTCCCTTTTGTCCATGAAAAGTAAGTACAGTCTGTCAGAGTTGCTGGATTGAAGCTGCCCTATTTTATCTTCATATGGGCACGCAGCAGAACGTTGGGACTGAGAATTCAAAGTTTTGGGCATATACACGTGTTATACGGCTCCGCTGTCTCTATAACTAATCAGGCTTGACATGTTTGGGGTGTGAAAACGAGGCTGTAAACACATACGCGTGTTAATACGCAGTGCTGTTTTCAGTCAGCACGTGGCGCTGGCATTACTCACTAGGCTTCTCACCTCATATTTTCTGTGTTCGATGTCAGTCATGGCAGCAATCGCGTGTGGGTTCTTAATACCCTCGTCGCCAGTGTGATGTTTTCTGGTGATCCCCACAGGGTTAGCGTCACGCCCACCAAGCTTCAACTCGTATTGCGCAGTGCGTCGCTGCGCTGACAGAAACACGACCGTTTGTTATGGTTTCTAGCTCCGAACTGAACGTGTCGTCAGTTCCGGTTTCTTCATTTTTTCATTTTATGGTTTCTCTTGTGTCACGTTACCGGCTATTCTCCAGCACGTGACACCACAAAAGGGAGCTCTGCATGAACCAACTAATACACCATGATACACTGCAACAATGTATCACTCACCATGGTCCCGATGGTACTTTTTGCACCCAGTCGGCATAAATTAATGTCTCCTTGGGTTTGATGCTGGTAGCTTTAACTAGCATTTTTTTGTAGGTACATTGTTTTGCTGCACACCAAGGGGGTCATTACAAGGTAGGAGGTAAGTAACGGTCTTTACCGGCATGGAGCAATTAACATGTCCGTGTAGTAACCAGCCCGCTAATTGCGTGCCATTACGAGTTCGCGGGCACGAGCTTTGCGCCATACCGGTAAGGACATTACCGCTATGCTGCTAAAGACCCCAAAATCGCCCTTAGCAGCAGCAAGGAAAGGGCCGATAGCACGACTGCCATCCATGGATCTGGCATTAGCGGTCACCGCTAAAAGCAGTGACCGTTAATAGCGGTGACCGTAAATAAGCGGAACCGGAAGTAGCGTCATCGCACAGGAACGGGAAAGAGCCCGGCGCTATCTTTAAAAACACAATCCATTGCCACCCTCAGCTCCCAGGACCTGCATCACCACTACAGCAGCCACAAGGCACTGAAGCAAGGTGCTGCGCACCAGTGCAAGGAAGGTTTCTCAAATGAGGAACTAACTATGCTTGCCGACACACTAGCTGTAAATGCAGAGGTTGTGTTTACGCAAGACATGCGGCGTCCCGCCCAGATAAGAAAGGAGGAGATCTGGGAGGAGGTGGCCCGCAAAGTCAGTGCGGTGGGCTCCACCCCCACACTGTAAAGGGCGTGCGCAAGCACTGGGATGACTTGCACCTCCGTGTCCGGAGAATACTTGCAGCCAATAGGAGCCAGGGCATAGGGACAGGTGGCGGAGGAGGCTCCCCGATCAAGATGACACACTGGGAGGAGACCTGTGCCAGCACTATTGGCATAGAGAAAATCGAGGGAGTGGGGGAAATGGAGCGCAGTGTGCCGTCATCGGCAGATGGGGGTGAGTGTCCACACAAAACACTGCAATGCAAAGCATGACATTGTCCCCCAAATGTGACACTGAAATCAGCCAATGCATGGGGCATCACACACACATATACACAACGCTGCCCATATGCTGTGCACATCCCCATCACATCCCCATGCATGCAGCGCCTCATACATGTGTCACCCAGATGTATGCCTGTATGACCCACCCATATGGCAAGCAACCTGTATGTCACAAAGTCCAAATGCACAGAACTGCAGCAATAACAACATATGCATGATGCACGTTGAACCATCACCGATGCTGTCCCTCTCTTGGTCCCCCACAATCTGACAGTGAGGACCAGGACTCCACAGCGCAGGCCCCAACACCGATGAAGAAGGCCAGGGGCATGGAAGGAGGCACCAGGCCTAGCACATCAAGGGGCACTGGCAAACCTGGACTGTCGCAGAGGCCCAAAGCCACTCATGTCAATACGTCACCAAGGCATGAAAGGGTGACCGACAATGTAATGGCACCCACACCAGCCACTCCCACCACACAGGAGCCAGTAACAGAAGGCTCACTGTCCGCTGCCAACAGCTCGGTTGGAGAAGCAGCTGCCAGGGCACACCTGTCGGATGTAGAGGAACCATGCCAAGCACCCGTAGGACAGCGCACACCCAGCCCGCAGCTGTCAGCCCACCACAGCCCACGCCCCACATCAATGCCAGCAGCCATGAGCTGTCTGGTGGTGAGTCATTGGCAGGGAGATGGAGTCCCAGGGACAGCTCACCTGATGGCAGACACATGCCGCAATCTGCGCCAAGATCAACCAAAGGCAGGGACAGAGACCAGGGAATCAGCCTCATCCAACAACGCCAGGAGGAGCTCCCTGCGCTGGTTGGCCAGCACGTGAGCGAGGGTGCCCTGGCGAGGGAGGAGTGTCGGGTATACGTTAAGGGAATAAAACTCGCAATTGAAGCCAGTACAACGCGCATTTGCGATGAGTTGTCAGCTGTGAGGAGGGTCCTCAGTCGCATCGCGGATGCAATGGAGAGCCAGTGTCCCGCACAGGGACTGGAGCAACCAAGCACCTCCTCTTCTGCCAGCTCCAGGCAGACCAGCCCCCTGCGCAGGTCCGCGCGGTCCTTGCGTCGGCCAGTCTTGCTACCACCCAATGCTGGTCGAGGACGTGGGAAATAGGGGCAGCCTGTTGTTGGTGACTCTTGCACACTAATACTGCACTGAAGTGCACGTCATCTTTGAGGGAGTTGTGGGGGGAGGGGGGAGAGGGTGTTTGGGGAGTTGTGGGGGGAGGGCAGAGAGGGTGTTTGGGGAGTTGTGGGGGGAGGGCAGAGAGGGTGTTTGGGGAGTTGTGGAGGTAGGGGGGAGAGGGTGTTTGGGGAGTTGTGGGGGGAGGGGGGAGAGGGTGTTTGGGGGAGTTGTGGAGGTAGGGGGAGAGGGTGTTTGGGGGAGTTGTGGGGGGAGTGGGGTGAGGGTGTTTGGGTGGAGGGTTCATGCACTTCCTAATCACTTAATGGTTAATACACCCGTTGTGTCAAGTACAATCACATGACTGGACATTGATTATTGTGTATGTGTGCTTTAATAGCGAACAGTGCACAGTGTTCATGTCACCCCAACACCCGGTGCCCTGAGTCCCACATCCATTGCACCCTCTTCATCCATGTGTATTAGAAATATTGGTCTATCAGATGCTGGCGCACAGCACGTCCTTCCTGTGCATCGCCACCTGCCTGATGTGCAGCCCCATCTTCTCCCTCCTCCTCATCCTCACCAGGCGGTTGCAGTTCAATGTCAGGGGACAGAGGCACGTTCCGTCTGATGCACATATTGTGCAGCATGACACATGCCATAATGATCTTGGACACCTTCTCATGGCCGTACAGGAGTGCCCCACCCGACCTGCTGAGGCAGCAAAACCGTGCCTTCAAAAGGCCAAATGTCTGCTCGATCACCACACGGGTAGGGGTATGTGCATGACTGTAGTTCTCTTCGTGCCTGTTCTGCGGGTTCCGGACAGGGGTAAGGAGCCACCTCTTCAAGGGATAGCCAGCATCAGCTGGAAGGGTGCAACAACGGTTATGTGTAAGTAATTTCATCAAATGGAACCTGTACCTATCACACACAAGCCTGCATTGATTTCTTGATCACAAAAAACAAGGGGGGTCCTGGGAGACTCTCTGCCAGACATGAGTCCTGATTACAAGACCCTTACCCAGAGTCTTTAGCTCACTATCTTTCACAGAGGAGAAATATCCTAAACATATCAGTCTTTGTCCTGCCCTGGGGCAGTCCAGCACCGAAATGCTAGGCAATTCTCCTCTGAACAAGAGTACCAACAGTAACCCCAGACACGTGTTTCGGTCTGGTTGAACCTCATCAGTAGGATGTAGCGGTGCCTCTCTAAGAATAGTGAGGAAGGGGTCCACGTCTGGATTCCCCTAGTAACTGAGGGTTAGACCCAAAGTTACTTGAAATATGCAAATAACAAGGGGGGTCCTGGGAGACTCTCTGGCAGACATGAGTCCTAGTTACAAGAGACTTACCGAAAGTCTCTAGCTCACTATCTTTCACAGAGGCGAAATATCCTAAACATATCAGTCTTTGTCCTGGCCTGGGGCAGTCCAGCACCGAAATGCTAGGCAATTCTCCTCTGAACAAGAGTATCAACAGCAACCACAGACACGTGTTTCGGTCTGGTTGAACCTCATCAGTAGGTTGTAGCTGTGCCAATCTAAGAATAGTGAGCAAGGGGTCCACATCTGGATTCCCCTAGTAACTGAGGGTTAGACCCAAAGTTACTTGAAATATGCAAATAACAAGGGGGGTCCTGGGAGACTCTCTGCCAGACATGAGTCCTAGTTACAAGAGCCTTACCGAAAGTCTCTAGCTCACTATCTTTCACAGAGGAGAAATATCCTAAACATATCAGTCTTTGTCCTGGCCTGGGGCAGTCCAGCACCGAAATGCTAGGCAATTCTCCTCTGAACAAGAGTATCAACAGCAACCACAGACACGTGTTTCGGTCTGGTTGAACCTCATCAGTAGGTTGTAGCTGTGCCAATCTAAGAATAGTGAGCAAGGGGCCTACATCTGGATTCCCCTAGTAACTGAGGGTTAGACCCAAAGTTACTTGAAATATGCAAATAACAAGGGGGGTCCTGGGAGACTCCCTGCCAGACAAAAGGCCAAATGTCTGTTCGATCACCACACGGGTACGGGTATGTGCACGATTGTAGTCCTCTTCGTGCCTGTTCTGTGGGTTCCGGACAGGGGTAAGTCGCCACCTCATCAAGGGATAGCCAGCATCACCTGCATGGGTGCAACAATGGTTATGTGTAAGTAATTTCATCAAATGGAACCTGTACCTATCACACACAAGCCTGCATTGATTTCTTGATCACATCCACATATCCCTGCATGAATGGAGGTAATCAAAGTAACTGCATTGTGTGTGGTCACATGATCCACAGGTGTGCGTAGCATCGTCTAGTTGATGCAGGGGTGTCCTATTCCTTGTGAGTGTTCATGCACTGTGCTTGCCTATGGCAGTTGTTGCCATGATCTAGGTGATGTGTAGTTAATCGTATCCTTTGATCCTGTCACCGTTGGAACCAGACTCTTGATGATCTGCCATTCCACGCTTGATGTCTCCATGCTGGCATGCTGCACTTCTGTGGTGGTGTACGAGTGAAATTCTGTAAATTGGCTTCATGTGTTTCCTTTGTACGCACTCATGGACGCATGTCCGTTGTGATGCTGTTCATCGGTCCTTTGCAACAGAATGTCGCTGCATTGTGTTGCAGAGGCTACGGTCTGATTATGTGCAGTGTACATGTGGATGGATATGGTATGGTTGCAGCACTGGCTTGTTGTCATTGTTGTGCAGCTTACGTCTTGTACATTGGTTTCAGGTGTCAGGTTCAGTCTGGCCTGCTTTGCGGCACAGTGTATTGCAGTATGGGCATTGTTCATTCTCTCAAATAGTCTCAGCCAGGTGAAGTATGCATCTCCCCCCCCCAATCTCAGCAGGTGAAATATGCACCTCTCCCCCCCAATCTCAGCCAGGTGAAGTATGCATCTTCCCCCCCCCCAATCTCAGCCAGGTGAAGTATACATCTCTCCCCCCCAATCTCAGCCAGGTGAAGTATGCATCTCCCCCCCCCCAATCTCAGCCAGTTGAAGTATGCATCTCTCCTTCCTCAATCTCAGCCTGGTGAAGTATGCATCTCCGCCCCCCCAATTATCTCCCCAAATCGCACTGCCATGTACTTGCCATGCAACTCACTGAGCAGCCAGCAACGTTGTCCGGCATGTTGCTCCATGTAGCGTGGTATCGTAGAGATCCGCAGAACCATTGAATCATGGGTTTATCTGGGAAATCGGCAACAACAATTTGTGATGACCTTGTTAGAGTCACTTACCATTTGCACGTTGATGGAGTGGTATAGCTTACGGTTGCGGTACATTACCTCCATGGCATGTGGGACCACCAATTCCACATGGGTGCAGTCGAGGGCACCGATGCAACTTGGGATGCCTGCCAGTGAATGGAAGCCATCTTTGGTGTTGGAAATCTCCTGAGCAGTCCGTGGTAGGGATATGTGGTCTCTTGTGTGCTTCAGGAGGGCATCGAGCACTTGGTTCAGCGTGCGTGAGAATGTTTGTGATATGCCATGTATCTGCCCTACCGTGTGCTGGTAGGTGCCTGTGGCCAGGAAGTGGAGCACAGACACCACCTTAAGTAGAGGGGGGATGGCGGTACGGATGTCTATGAGGCTGACGATGTCGTTGTGTATCATGTCCACAATGGTGGTGATGGTGTCCTGGTCCAGACGGGACAGGGTGTGGATCTGCTCAGGGGTTAGGTTGACTGGACTGGCTCTGATTCGAGGGATTGGGGGCTGCCTCTGTAGTACAACTGCCTGCACTGGTGGGGCATGCTGTGCCTGTCTCACTCTCCTTCTCCTCCTGCGTCTCCTCTGTGCTGCCTGTTGTTGTTGTTGTTGCTGGTGTAGCAATGCAAGCATGTCCTCCAGCCCCAGTATTGCTACTAGTATTGGAATCATTTTGGTGTGTGAATGGGTGTGGGAAGGGGTGTGGTGTGCTCCTTTTGTGCTGGCCCAGTGTACATTGCCTCCACCTGTGCTGATTGTGTGCACCTGTGGCAGTTGAGAACACTGCACATGGCCGTTTACGGGTGGTTCGCGATGCCGGTATGTCCGCCATGCCGGTATCCACTTTTAGCGCCTTCTTCATGCCGCTATTTGCATGTCCGCCTGACTTGTGATGTACTCCTGTTTATGCCATGCCGCTATTGCCGGCATGTAGGGTCGCGTGCCCGCGCCCATGCCGCTATTAGAGGCATCGTTATTTATGGTGCCGCTAATAGCGGGTTGGCGGGTCGTAATAGCCCGGAGCGGTAAGCGATGCCGGTAATCCTTTACCTGCATCGTTTTTCCCTTACCTCCTACCTCGTAATGATGCCCCAAGTCTTATTATCAACAGTGGGGAAAGGGGGAAATACCTATGGGTAATATACTGCATAACATGCCCATGTGGGCTGCTGTATATCGGAAAGACCAAGAGACCCATTCTCACCTGAATAGGTGAACACCGATGCTGCGTTAAAAATGTAACAACAGACAAACCTCTAGTGGAACATTATAAACAGGCTAAACATTCACATGATGAGTGTGTGATTCAAACTCTTGACAACCATCCCCGTGGTGGAGATAGAGACCTAAGACTCTGCAGACTCGAACAAAAATTGATTTATAATTTAAATTCTGTCAAAAATGGTTTAAATGTATATATTGAGTGGAATTTGTTTCTACATAAATAAATTAATATTCTTTATTGGATAGATTCCTAATAGTCAGCATATTGTGCTCCAGCTGATCCAGCATATCTATATGCGTACACTGATAGACTTCAGGGTCCTACGTTAGCCACACTAGCATTTACAATACGTGCCCGGGTTTAACCTGATATCCTATACAGCATTTCAACATGAAGTATTTATAAATAGGCTCCTTTTCCTAGACTATACGGCCTTGATATGGCCGTCCAACTAACAGAACATTAAACAACACTGACGGTCTAGTCTTTCCATAAACGTCAGCACGCGACCGCCATGTTGATTTATATCACATGACTTCGCAGCAAGTTTTTGAATACACCGGCATACCAATCAGTGGTTGCCATAGCAGCCCTGACGTCACGCTCCCTGTAGCCTGGTCAGCGATTGGAGGAGACCCCGCGGCTGGAGCATTTCCGCGCGCCAGTTTTGAAAGCTGGCTCTGCCGAGTTGATCTACGCGTGGGGAGCGGGAAGCGGACCCGGAGGAAGGGGTGCGTGGGTGTCGCATCGGAATTGAAACGTCTGGGAATTGAGGACCGGGAGTACTGCGCGAGGAGGCCTGCAGATCCTCGGAGTTGGCCCCCGCTGGAGTCAATGGGCGCGGTGCCGTTTACTCAAACGGGAACTAGCCACGCCCGAGAGAGACTTGCTGCAGCTGTGTTACATCGCGTCGTGGCAGGGGAGAGGAGACTCTCAGTGAAGGCGGACCCAGGCAGGGCGGAGCAGTGACTGGGAGGAGGGTGCTGGGGTCCAGGAGGAGGAGCGGTCTCTGGAGACGGATGCAAGGAGTGAGAGTGCTCAGAGGAGGTGGTAAGAATGGGTAAGGGGAAAGGGAAGGTTGGAAAGAAAGGGGGGTGGAGGAGGAGGAGGCAAAGAGGGGGAAGACATCATCTGTGAAATTTACACCTGTGGAGGGGGGAAATGGAGAAATGAGAGACGGCATCGCAGCAGATCCCCTCAGAGGGATGACGAGGGGGGGCTGGTCCGGGACATCTCAGGGTCGGGGATTCCAGAAAAGAGCACTTTGGAGGGGCTGGAAGCCTCAGTGAGCGGTATGTCTGAGGAGAAGATGCAGTCTGATAATGTGTGGAAGGTAGTGTTGAAACCTGAAAATCGTGACAAGACGTTTCTGGGGGTGAATCCGATGGAGATTGCTAGATGGCTGAAGGCAGCTGTAGGAGATGTTTCCCGGGTACAAGTGGTGGCTGGGGGTCGGTTGCTGGTGGAGGGGTCGGATGCTGATAGCAAAGCAAAGATTCTGGAGGTGCATTGTCTGGGTAGACATGCGGTAAGAGTGTTTGACCAAAGTGGAGTATATTGTAAGGGGATGCTGTATGGAGTGCCAGTAGTTATGAGTATGTCTGAGGTGGAGGAGCAACTGGCGGGAGCGGGGGTGGTGGAGGCGTGGAGGTTGGGGAGGAGGGATGCACATGGGGCTGTGGTGTCTATAACTGTGGCAGTGAGATTTGAGAGAACGGAGTGTCCAGAGGTGGTAGAGATGGCTTATCAGAGGTATCGTGTGAAAGCATATATGGCAATGCCATTAAGGTGTTATAAGTGTCAACGATTTGGACATGTGGCGAGAGCATGCAGGAATGAGAGACACTGTGGGAGGTGTGGTGGAGATCATGACTTAAAGGAATGCAAGGTGGGGACTCGAGAGAAATGTGTGAATTGTGGGGGGGAGCATTCTTCCGCGTTTAGGGGGTGTGAGAGTTACAGGGTGGCGAGAGAAGTGGTACAGGTGAGGGCAGCGGAAGGTCTGTTTTATGCACAGGCTGTTGCAAAGGTAAAACCAGTACGGGCACTGATGAATTGAGCCTGGTATTGCTGAATGATGGGTCAGGTACGAGGTTGGATGTGAGGACTGGGAAGCTGTCGTGCTTGGATTTGACCTGGGTGACTGCTGCAATTGCGGGTGAATGTGATTGGGAGGTGCGTGAGGATGGAGACATGGGGAGCGACCATTCTGCTATTTTGGTGACTGTGAGGGGTGAGATAGGGACAAGGTCACGTATGACTGGGAGTCGGTTGAATTTTAGGAAGACTGATTGGGAGGTGCACAAGGGAGTGTGTCGGGATTTGATTGTTCCAAGGGGAAGAGACGGAGGGGTGGATGAATGGAATGATCATCTGGTGCAGGGAATGAGAGCAGCGTCTGTGGCAGCAATTCCGGAGGTTGAAAAGGGGAAGGGTGGGAAGATTGAGATTCCTTGGTGGTCGGTGGAATGTACAAGAGCAGTCGCGGCACGAAAGAAGGCTAGAGCAAGAGCGGTGAGAACGGGAATGTTGGTGGATCTGGTGGCATATAAGAAGGCTAAGGCGGTTGCGCAGAGGGTGATGAGGGAAAGAAAGCGAGGATATTGGAGGGACTATTGTGGGTCCCTGGGGAGTGATTCTGGTGTGAGTGAGGTCTGGAAACAGTTCAAGCGGATGTCTGGATTAATGAGGTCGCAGGGTGGTATGTCAGTGTTGTTGAAAGGAGAAGAGGTGATTAGTGAGGATGGGGATAAGGCGAATTTGTTGGGGGAGTATTTTGCGGGCGTTCACAGTTCAAGGAACTTCCCAGAAGAGGTGAGGATACGAATGGGTGTGGTAGAGGAGGAGACGCGAGAGGTGGTGGCAAATGTTGGGCCTTGGGAGGAGCAATTTGAGGTTTCATTTTCGATGGTGGAGTTGAATGGAGCGATTCGGAAGGGGAAGTGGTCTAGCCCTGGGGTGGATGGAGTTATGTATGTATTTTTGGAGAAGTTGCCTGAGGAATGTAAGTTAGAGGTATTAGCGCTGTTCAATGAGATCTGGAAGAATGGAGTTTTGCCGAAGTTGTGGAAAAGAGCGATTGTAGTGGCGATTTTGAAGGGTGGCAAGGTTCCTACAGAGTGTAAGTCATATAGACCGATTGCGTTGACTGTTGTGCTTTGTAAGGTCATGGAACGGATGGTGGTTGAGCGATTGGGATTTTATTTGGAGTCGAATGGATGTTTGAGTGACTTTCAGAGTGGGTTCAGGAGGAATCGGTCGGTGGCTGATCCATTAGTGAGATTAGTGACTGGGGTGGAGGAGGCATTATGTGATGGAGAGTTGGTGGGAGCGTTCTTTTTGGATTTGGAGAAGGCGTTTGATATGGTGTGGAAGGGAGGGTTGTTAGTGAGATTGTTGGAGATGGGTGTGAAGGGTAGAATGTTTCGGTGGATCAAAGCATTTTTGGCAGATAGGACCTTTCAGGTGAGAGTGAGGGGGGTGCTGTCTGAAGTTTGGAAGATGGAAAATGGGACGCCGCAGGGAGTGTCATTAGTGCAATGCTGTTTAATGCGATGGTGGATGGGCTGATTCGGGCTTTGGCGGGAATTGGGTGTCAGGTGGATTTCTTCGCGGATGACGGTGTGGTCTGGGTAAGAGGGCGGTGTTTGTTGTTGGTACAGAGACGGTTGCAAGCTGCGATAGTACGCATGGAGGAGTGGTGTGGGAAATGGGGTTTCTCGGTGTCTGTGGATAAGAGTGTGAGTATGGTGTTCTCAAGGAAAAGAGTGCACCAGGAGTTGAATTTGGTTTTGAAAGGTGTGATGGTGAGGAGCGTGGAAGAGTTTCGGTACTTGGGGGTGATTCTGGATAGAAAGTTGAATTGGAATGTGCAAGTAGATGGTGTGGTGGATAAATGTAAACGCAGCCTGAATTTGTTGCGGGCGGTGACTGGGAAAGAATGGGGTGCGCAACAGAAGTGTTTACGAATGTTATATAAGGGGTTGATTTTGAGTGTGATGGATTTTGGGTGCCAGGTGTCAGTGGGTTATACGTCGAGTCAGAAGTTGCGTTTAGATAGAGTACAGGCGAGGGCATTGAGAGTGTGTTCGGGTGTGATGAGGTCCTCTCCAGTGAATGCGGTTCAGGTGCTTGTGGGAGAGATGCCATTGGGGTTGAGGAGGGATGCGTTAAATATGAGATGGTGGGTGAAGTGCAGTGCGAAGAGTGTGGCTCATCCGGTGCGTGAATGTTTGAAGTACAATTGGAGGTTTGACTATTACAGGGATCGGTGGAGGAGAAAGGGGGGCACTTTTGGGTTTCACATGTGGGAGAAGGGAGTGCAGTGGGGTGTGGGTGATTTGATGATTGTGACAGATACGGATTTGGAGAGAAGGCCGAGGTGGATGATGAGATCTCCAAAGGTGTGTTTGGAGTTGGCGAATGTGGTATCGAAGAAGAGAGGTATGCGGGGTGAGATCAAAGCTTTGGGTCAGGAGTATGTGGCAGGAAAGGAAGGATACAAGGTGTTTACGGATGGTTCAAAGGATCCTGTGTCTGGGAGAGTGGGAATGGCGTATTATCTAGAAAGCATTGGGGAGTATAAAATAGGACGACTGACGAATGATGTGTCTATTTGTACGGCTGAGTTGGTGGCAATTGCATTGGTGATTGATAGGGTGTGTGAGTTGGGGTATGAGAAAGTGGTGGCGTTCTCAGATTCATTGAGTGGGTTACAGGCGATTGTGGCAGGGGATGGTGATAGGAAGGATGTGATTTTGGACATTAGGATGAAGATTGACCAGTATGAGCGCGGAGGTATGGATTTGGAGTTGGCGTGGGTTCCCAGTCACAGTGGCATTTTGGGAAATGAGTTGGTGGATCTGGCGGCGGGTGAGGGTATGAGGAGGGGAGCGATTGATGCGAGGTTGCCTTTGAGTGTGGATGAGGTGAAGGCTGTGATGGTAAGACGGGTCCTGGATGAGTGGCAGGAGAGGTGGGTGAGTGGGGTGAAGGGCAGGTGGATGTTCGGTGTTCGTGGGAAAGTGTCGGTGAAGGTGGATGCAGGGAGTTCAGAATGGAAGAGGGGGGAGGAGGTGATGCTGAATCAGTTGAGGATCGGTCATGTGGGGCTGAATGACTGTCTATTTCGAATAGGGAAGCGTAAATCAAGGGACTGTGCGGTGTGTGGGGTGCCTGAAACGGTGGGACATTTTTTGATTAGGTGTGAGAGACATGTTGCAGAGAGAGAATTGATGAGGGTTCGGTTGACTGCGTTGGGTGTGGCTGAGCTGAGTGAGAGGACTTTGCTGGGAGGTGATAGGGAGAGAGGCAGGAGGAGGAGTAGTGTGATGTTGGATTTTGTGAGGCAGACGGGGAGGTGGGAGGAGTTGTGAGTTTGGATGGAGTCGAGTGGTGATTGGTGGGAGCGGTGCACATCAACCTATAGGATGGGGAAGCGCCTGCGTGGGTCCGCCCACGCATCCAATAATTAAGAAGAAGAAGAAGAAGAAGAATACACCGGCATTCATGCAAAAGGATCCATACGTGTTGGTTATAGCACGCACACCTGACCGAAAAGTAAGTCACTGCTCCCTTATGTTTTGATACAGGACTATTCCGTGAGTTTGAAATTCCAGGCAAAAATTAACGTCTTAGCGTGCCTGTCTATTGTGTCTCTCTAAACGCACGTAGTTCGACCAAATATTATAGCACGTCGTTCCGGCGTTGTATCAAAAACAAAAAGGTATGCATTCACATTCTGATGCCTTTGACATGAATCTGGGTTGTAAATAATCACGACACAAAAAATTAAGTAGTTCTCTCTCTCTCTCTCTCTTGAGAAATATAACATGCTCATACTGAAGACGGTGCATGACTTTGTGTAGCATGTGAACTACAAAAGAGCAGAACTTAAACCTTGTAATTAGGTATTGCAATTGCTTGTAAGCAAAAGAAATAATGTGTGTTTTTGCACGGATAATGCAAACTGAATATATAACTATGGTGTGCACTGAAAGTGTTTTGAGGAAGGTGGCATGTCTTGCCCATTTGTCGAGATATAAATAATAAGTATGAATTTCAATGCCTGGTCGGCTAAAATGTATGTTTTTATTACAGATATGCTGTGATTTGAATACAATAGTGTCTGCTAACACGATAGTACAGACCCGAAAAACCTTTGCCTAATGTGTCCTGAAGAAAGCCTTTTCTGAACGACTAAAATCGTATCCGAACAAAAAAATTGACCGATATATGGAGTCAACAATAAGGCTGGAAACAGACTTACCCCTGTCATTTGAAGGCAACTATTGTCAAATAACCAGCTTTTATTGTTTCTTTTATAATAATTGTGTCCAGCAATTACGTTTTATGTTGTTTTTATGTTGAATTGTGACCATCGGGTCTACCAAATATGTTTTATGAGGTGTTATAAAATAAATTGTGATACATTTTTTGCTAATCGTACACCGTCATCTTTTTACATTTGTTAAAACAGATGTGCATGTAGTTCGACTTGGGTTTTGACCTAGCTCCCAAGCCTCCAGTGCCCACTGTGTTAGGTAGCGTGTGGGGTCTCTTTTTTCATTGTGTATTATTATCAACAGTGTTTATGTATACAAATATGAAACTCAGAGAGAGGAAAGGCCGAGTTGGCCTTGCCAGGGCTAGGTACTATCATATGTCATTGGAACACGAACTCTGCAACGATTGCTCAACTCTGAGATATCTTAACTATGGGGGCACTCAAAACATATTAGCATGCATTTCAACTTCAATTAGTTGCAGTTGTCCAGTATATTCCCCAGAGACTGAAAACATGATATGATATGATATGGCATTTGTAACGCGCATATACACAAGTGTTTCAAGGCGCGACGAGGCAGGGAGGGGGGAACAAGGGGAAGAACAGACAACGATCCTACTAGGCCAGGTGTCATTCAGATCACGCAAGTGCAGGGGTAAGAGGAAGGGAAAAAGTGCAAGGGGAAGGGGAGGGGGGGAAGTGCAGTACAAGGTAAGTAGTATAAAATAAATAAAATAGGGCCAGCTGGTGGCAAGTGCAAGGTAAGTGCAGACAAGTGCTGGGGTGGGCTGTAGGGATACAGAGACATGCAAAATGAAAGGGGTACCTGTTTTAACGTCCCTAGTTCTACAGGTCAAGCAATCAGAAAATACACAAGAACCAGAACTAGTAGACAGAGTTAAGGATGACGAAGTGCACAAGTAATTTTTAACTTGGTTTAAATTCCCAAGATTTTTTGTTTATTTTATTCCAGCAAAAATGCTATATCTAAAAGCATATTAAACATTTCTTACAACACTATGGCCCATTCACTTTACCATTCATTCACATTCATACAATTCTCGTCGGTCTTTCATTCCACAATTCATTTTTTAGAAAAATGGTTTATAAAAAACAGTTAACATCTGCTATATCTCCATGTGGTTATAATTCATTGTAAACTATCCCCACACATTTGGGGTATCACAACAGTCTGTGTTCTCTTATTCACACAGATTCACGTTGACACGTGTTTCAGTTGCTCTCTGCGAGCATCACCATTAATACTCTCTCTGTGCGGCAACCTTCTTCAGGACAAAACAACCCATTTTTCACGCACAAATATTGGCATGGGCCACACCATATCCTATCCAATGGAGTAAGGAGGGGCAGAATGTAGTATTCAATTTCAATACATCATAGTTGGAATCTCAGGATGCAGTACTCAATTTCAATACGTCATGCGGTACACCCGGTAGACAAATCCCCTGGACGGCGAGAGTCAGACTCACGTGCCTGTGAACCGAAAGCAAGTCTGTGGAAAGAAGGGAAGCCTTGGCATTATAAACCACTTGCTCCAGTAAATATAAATCAACATTGCAAACTACGGCTGTTTCCATTTTTTGAATCAGAGGACAATCATCCTCCAGATTCCAACCATGATGTATTGAAATTGAATACTACATCCTGAGATTCCAACTATGATGTATTGAAATTGAATACTACATCCTGCCCCTCCTGACTCCATTGGATAGGAGATGGTGAGGCCCATGCCAATATTTGTGCCTGAAAAATTGGTTGTTTTGTCCTGAAGAAGGTTGCCGTACAGAGAGAGTATTAATGGTGATGCTCGGAGAGAGCAACTGAAACAAGTGTCGACGTGAATCTGTGTGAATAAGAGAACACAGACTGTTGTGATACCCCAACTGTGTGGGGATACTTTACAATGAATTATAACCACATGGAGATATAGCAGATGTTAACTGTTTTTTATAAACCATTTTTCTAAAAAATGAATTGTGGAATGAAAGACCGACGAGAATTGTATGAATTTGAATGAACGGTAAAGTGAATGGGCCATGGTGTTGTAAGAAATGTTTAATATGCTTTTAGATATAGCATTTTTGCTGGAATAAAATAAACAAAAAATCTTGGGAATTTAAACCAAGTTAAAAATTACTTGTGCACTTCGTCATCCTTAACTCTGTCTACTAGTTCTGGTTCTTGTGTATTTTGGGATACAGAGACAGTCCCGCAGTGCAGGGATTGCCAGGGAGGCAGAGCAAGTGGAGAGTGGCTGGGCCCAGTACCAAGATCGGTGAGAGTGGCCCAGTTGCAGATTCAGTGCAGTTTAGTGAAGAATTTAGCAGGGGAGCGGGAGAGAGAAAGCGGAAGCAAAGAGGAAGGTTTTGAGGTGCTTCCGGAACCGGAGATGGTTCTCCTCAAGTTTCAGGGAGGCAGGAAGGCTGTTCCAGAGGGAGGCCCCTGCCACAGAGAGACATGCTACCCACATTGTGCTACAGTGAATGCACAAACTGGCTGTACTACACTGAACACAAAATGCATTATAGCATCAATTGATCACATCTGACCTTAGATGTGACAACAGCCAGGGCCGACAGGAATAGATTTGCTGGGGCGCGCTTCTGCCTCAATACTAAAGCATTGGAGGGCACAGACAGCAGCAAGGCGAATGACTACATCCTTCAAATCAGCAACATAGCTTAAGGCTGCAGTGCCGTGATATCTGCATGCCACACGCAGAGAGCGACATGGTAGAATGTAAGCATGTTTATGCTGAGAAAGAAAAGTGCCAGTTTAAAAAAAAGAAATGTGTGGCCTACACACGGTATCTGAACAAATGGCACATGCAAGGAAATGTGCAATATTTGCAGCCCAGCTACAATAAAAGTGTTCAAAATTATTCCAACACAAAGGAATTGTTGGGTAAGAAAGAATTTTTTATATCTTTTATATTTTATATTTTTTATATCTTGTCAGGCAATTCCTGGGTTCAATCCCACCTCAAAATTCAAGTGCTCCGGCTCCAAGCGTCGGAGTTGCCTGACAAGATATAAAAAATTGTACCGTTTAAGGGGAAACCACAACATCATACGAAGGCCCGGATTTGAGAAAGGCGCAGTATACACGCCGAAACATGTGTCATCCGTAAGGGGCTAAGGAACAGAATAAACTGAATAAATTCAAAATTGTACTACAACGGCTGTCTCAATTTTGTTACTTATCTATCTTGGCGCAGCAAGGTGCGGGCACAAGCATACTTCCCGTAGTCTCATTAGTAGTTTTAAACTTGAATGCTCTGAACAGGAGCATCACGTGACAATTCAACAATCATGAGTACCATAGCCCTATAACTCCTCAAGTCCATCCTAGCCCTTCCTTATTCCTTCGCTGCTCCACTGCAGTACTCAGCGATGCTGTAACCGAAACCTCAGAACGACAACTGAATGGGATAACTCCACCTGTTAATGGTGACAACTTTTCTGACTCCGCTCAGGATGTTTCTGGCTTTGCCTCTGCACCGACGACTCGCCTATGGGACACCTCAAGGGCCTACTGGTTTAACTTCTGCACCTTAAGAGGATGACTACAAACACAAACCAGAGTCTGTTATACTCCTGGGCAGGCAATTGCAATCTTGTTTCTGGGCAGGGTTTTGCAAATCCCTGCCGCGCATCCAACGTCTTTGCTGTGCTGCGTAGCCCTTGCCTCGCAATGCTTGCTCTCTAACTGATTCTAATCAATTGTGCAGGTGGGAGAATACTTTGCTTCTGTGCCTTTAATAGAATCATGACTTTATCTAATGTGATGAACGATGTCGCCCCTTTTTCCCTAGGGGTAGACTTTTTCCATAGGGCCAGGGCGGTGCATCCACAGAACAATAATTCCCCTGGGTGTTGTGCACAAGGGGAGGATCGCATGGGAGAGGAAGCCCCTTATGGGATTAGGGATCACCCTCCCCAGAGAACGCTGAACCCCCGCCAATGAAGTGGCGACCGTAGAGTCCCTTCCTAGAACTCTAAGAACCCCTTCCCTAATAGGCTCATAAGTTGTAGTCACCCTATCATTCCCCTAGAAAGTACTGGGATGAGGAAGAATAAGAGTTACTTAAGTGAAGATCCCTTTCCCAGTACTGTGACGGAGAAGACCCCAAGGAGCCACAAGGGTGTCATAAGATCTGTACTGTGATGAGGGAAAAGTGTGAAGGCATGATGCTTGCCTGTAGGAACCGCATTCAGAAGTCTAGTGTTTCCCCAATTCCTATTGGCCAGAGCCAGTATAAAAGGGAAGACAGACTCAGGACGTATGAGAGAAGCCCTCCCTGGAGGAGAAAGGTGCAGTAATCCTGTGTTGCAACAGAAGGGGCTGTGAACCACTGTTCCACCCAGAGAGAAGGGGAACGATTGTACCCCAGCAGCCTGAGGGGAACTAATGGAGAATTGCTCACTGGGGTAACCCAGAATACCAGTGTGAATCCCAGAGAGGGGGGAACCCTTGGGTGCCAGCAGTGCGCAAGAAACCGAGGGAAGCTGGAGGCTCCCTTAGTGGGGGGAACCAAAGAGAAAGCTATCCTCCAAGAAGGTATCTGGCTAGCCGTGCGGCGGCGAAAGGGAGAGCCAGCAGGATGGAAGCCGAGAGTGGATGGGGCAAACCAGAGGAAAGTCCCAGGAACAAAGACTACTCTGGATGCTACCGTGTGAAACCTCCGGGCATGCAGAGCACCAGGGAAGCGTCCATGAGAGAGGGCGAACTGTTGGGAAGAAGCAGACGTCAAGAGAGCCGCTCAGACCATAATGTAGACACGAACGCTACCGTAGCCTCAAGAGATGCAGCAGCTGCTCGGTAAACTACCAGAAGGAAGCAAACAGGTGAACGGGTTACCCGAGTGGTGCTGGAGGTCCAGGGGAGCAAGGGGGTGAAGGCGGAAACTGGATCCAGAGGGTCTGGAACCCTGGGAACGAAGTGCGAGTCTGGGACACTGTGGTGAATCAGAGGTGATTATCCCAAAGACCCTGGCTTGAGACCCTTCTCATGTGGCCAGGGAAAGGAATATGCTTCCTGATCCTGACTCTGGGGTTGTGTTTTGCAGGAGTATCACATGGGAGGGGACTTGGGGCAGAAGAATTGGGAGAACCCTCTAACCAACTTCCCTGATGATCCCACAGTTTTGTATGGCCTATTGTAAAACTGAGGCCTTTGATCTAAAAAAACCCAGAACATTAGGAACTTCAAGTCCCATGATGCTGTAGATATTGGGGCGAGGAAGCCAGGCTTAGAGGTACAGAACTGCATTATGCAGTCTAGTGTTTCCAATGGCCCACACCTGAGCGGGACATTTGATTATATAAGGCCTCTTCAGGTGCAGGGTATTAGAAGCAGTAGGAGAAGCAGGGACATAATTTCACCAAAATGCCAGGGGTAGTGAAAGTGACATCACACGACCCTTGACCGCCCTGATGACATCACAGGAAGTGATGTAATTAGAACCCCCTAAGTGACATCACAGGAAGTGATGGCAAATGACCTTCAGATTGTTTAGATGCATCTAGCACTCGTATTTCCAGGTGCCCTCGTTTCAGCCAGATATAAGAACTGAGACACAGAGGGAGGCATGATTTGTCCACAATTACACATTTGGGGAATGCCATTTTCCAGATTCAATGTGGGGTCTATATGTAAAACATACATAATGCAGTATTTGTAACGGTAACCAAAATCTGTAACGTAGGCTACAGCTAGTGTATGAAACATCTATAGATCAATGGAAACAGTTTTATCTGTGGTGTTGCTGTGTTAAGCCAAAAAAGCACTGACCTCGGGAGGCGTGCGCTGCTGTTTAACCAGGAAATAAATGCTGCACGAGCATGGCCTGAAAATTAAATCATTGACCAGGATTTAGTATCAACAAAATTCCCGTGTTATAAATGTATCTACGAGTCAGCTACCACTACGATAGAAGAAACATATGAGACTGGTCTGCATGCACACAGGGGAGTGCACTTGATAATGTTATCTTTGCTGGAGTATAATACCTGGGAAAGGTTCTTTCAATAGACCCACCATAGTTTTTATTATCTAAGCGTAATACTGAGTGCCAAAGGACCATGCAGTTATTTAAAATTGAAAACGCCCACAAGCTGGTTCTCACCCGGGGACTTAATGGCAGACTTCAAAGCGTTCACTGCACACTACCCCTTTGTCAGACCCACTGGTGCCCAATGGCATAGCACACCATTTGTCAGTTCCCCTGTGAGCCATGCTGTGCGGGCACCCCCAAACTCCTTAACAAAGCACAGGGCATTCCACACCCCGGGCCAGACCACCACAAGTGGGCAATGTCCATGATGATTATGCCGCTGCAGGGGTATGCACTACTGCAACTGAAAGAAGTAAATATATATTTCAATCAAAGTTTAAATCTTTAACGTAAGTCACCAAAAGTGCACGGGGCATTTCCCAACGCATTATCATAGCAGTCCCTGCAATATATGCCAGTGTAAAAAACATTTTTATGCTGGCTGTGCCCATACATTTCCATGCTGGCTCCACCACCATATGCTAGTATTCCCATATAAGACCATAAAGGCCTGTGAAAGAACATGGCGTAAAAACCCTAACCCCACCTCTCTGCTACAGTACAAACTAGCAGCGAAGGAATTCAAGACTTCCAAGTCATTGTAATGAAAACAAAGAAATTAATAATGCTTGCTCGAAAGTTAGTGAGCTCTTTCAGATATTGACAGATTTTCAGGATCCACCCCTATTAATAAGGCTTTCACTAAGGACGCTGCTTGGTGCCAGACCATGCATGATGGCTTCCTGGACAAAATCTTCACGCACAAGGAAACTATTAATAACCTTTTGACCATGCAGAAATCCAATAGTCAATCGATTGGCCCACAAGCCCCCCTCCCCAACTTGAACAAATATACCTTGCTTAAATTTTGCACATTATACTGAAGAAGCGGTTAGCAAAGTCATTCAAGACCTTAAACCTACCACCTGCCCAGCAGACTGCTGTCTTGTGGATATTTCTGAGGACTCTCTTGAGGTCTTAGCACCTTGGATAACTAGGCTTATTAATCTTTCCTTTGAGGGCGCGGTCTGCTCCTCTCTTAAGGAGGTTTCGATCATGCCATTGTTGAAGAAGCCCAATTTTGACCCACAGGTTTCTGACAATTACCGGCCCATTACGAATGTGCCCTTTATCCTCAAGATCATGGATAAATTGGCATTTCTTTTTTTATTTTTCTGTATTTAACTTTAAAAAAAATATTTTTTATTAATTTTATATCAACCCAACAACCAAACTTGCAGTACATATTACAATATGTAAAAGTTTATACAACGCAATCATTGTTTACTGCTTCTCCCTTTCCCTCCCCACCACCCATGCCTACATCTCTTCGCAATCTACTTCTGCAGTTTGCAAAGGGGTTTCCTTTCCCGTGTTCTCTGCCGGGTCCTGGTTGCTTGACCAATCTTGCGTGGACACAAACAGTGTAGCTATTAGGTGTCTCCAGTTTGTCAGGGTTTCTGCTTCTTCATCCCCCCCCCCCCAATGTTTCTAGCATCCTGCCATACTACAGCTTCGGCTTCTGCCCATTTCTGGAGGTCTTTCCACCATATTTCAATCCTAGGTCTGTGACATGCCTTCCCTCCCATGGCAATCCTACGCTTCGCAAGTATATACACCAAATCCTTTAGTTTACTTACATGTTTAAATTTACGTGTTCTGGGGAAAGCCCCAAGCAGAAACACCCACGCTAGCTCAACAGGTATCTTAATCCCCTTTTCCTCCAATCTGTGGGCTATTTCTTCCCAAAATGTCTCGATTTACGGGCACGCCCAGAACATGTGTGTCATCCCAGCGTTTTCTTTACCGCATTTGGGGCATATTTGCCTTTCTGCGTTTTTAAATTTAGCTATCCTCTGAGGTGTCATATAAGCCCTGTGGGTTATATACAGCTGTATTTGCTGTAACCTCGCATTCCTCAACACTTTCTTGTGGTGCCCTTGGGCCCGCTCCCACATTCCATCACTCATCGGGGCACCCACCTCCTCTTCCCAGTCCTGTCATAGTTGTACCACTTCCTTTCCCACTTTGGACATTACCAGCTCATATATCCTAGATATCTCGTGCCCTCCTCTGCTATATCATATATTATTTCTATGGCGGTGTCCGGTTGTTCTTCCAATACTATTTCTGACTATGTTTCTTTAATTCGCTGGACCATCCTATGATATGTGATATATTGTCCCGTATGTAACCCCGTTTCTCCACCAGCATCCCAAATTCCTTTATCTTACCCTCTTGCCATATATCTCCTATTGTCGCTATCCCCACCGGTTCCCAGTGTTTCCTGATTATCTTCATTAACTGGTCCTCTTTCCCAGCCAGTGCAACCAGTGGCACCTGCGGGAAACACGGGGTCGGGTTTTCCATTATCTGACAGGTTTTACGCCATATTTTCCACCTCAATGTCATCATCTCTGGGCGCTCTTCCATGTCTGGTTTGGACAGCCATATAATTTCCTTCAAGAAGAATGGGGCACAGTCCTGTCTAAACAACCTAGATTCTGAGGTTGGGTCTTCTGATAGCCACTTTGCCACGTATTGTAGCTGGCTCGCTAGATAATACATTTCAAAGTTTGGCAAGTTTATGCCCCCCTTATCATACGCATTTTGCAATTTCCAAAGGGCGACCCTGCTCCTCGTTCCATGCCAGAGGAACCCTTTACATATACTATGCATCTTATCAAAAAATCGTCTTGATATCAGATATGGTGTATTCCCAAAATAATGCAATATTCTAGGTAAAACCACAATTTTCAGCATTTCCCCTCTTCGCCAGACGGAGCTTTACCCAAAACTTCATGCTATTTTCGATACCCTTGACCGCCCTCTTGGTATTGTGTTGGTGCTCTGCCTCCACCGTATGGTAGATGTCTATCCCAAGGTATCCAAATGTATTGACCTCCCACGGTATTTGTAGAACTGGCGATTTCTCTCGTGGAATTCCAACATATCTACCCATAGGGAACATACATGATTTTCTGTGGTTCACCGCTATGCCAGACAGCACCGCAAATCGTTCCATTACTTCCAGAACATATTGGTGGTTTTCTTCAGGGTATGGTAAATACAACAGCATATCGTCAGCGTACAAGGAAATCAAGTGCGGTTCTCCATTTATGTTTATCCCTATCATGTCATACTGTTGCCTTAGATATATCGCCAGAGGCTCTAATGCTAAGATATACAGCATGGGGGACCAAGGGCACCCTTGTCTAGTACCCCTGCTAAGTTGCCACCTTTCCGATATTATCGCTCCAGTTTTGACCCTGGCCAACGGTGCGCTGTACAGCAATTCGACCCATTTAAGGTATCCATGTCCCATCCCATAACTAGACAGGGCTGCAATCAGCCATGGCTATTTAACTGAGTCAAACGCTTTTATTGCGTCCAGCGATACAGTTGCAATTTCCAATGTTTCCCCTTTTGTGTGCTCTATAACTCGATGTAGTCGCTTGAGGTTGTTAGTTATATTTCTATGTGGGACGTATCCGGTATGGTCGGGGTGTATTAGTTTGTCAATAATCCGTTTCATTCTGTTTGCCAGTACCGCCGTGAGCATTTTACTATCTTGATTAAGCATTGACAACGGTCCGAATGATCCGCAGTCTTTTCCAGGCTTATTGGGTTTAGGGAGCGGTATAATAATCGCCTCTCTCAAGGACTCCGGCAATCTTCTATTTCGTATGCCTCATTTAGCATAGCTAAAAGCGAGGGGAGCACCTCCTTTCTGTACATTTTATAAAATTCACTAGGGAGTCCTTCGGCCCCCGGGGTCTTGCAAGTGGGTAGCTGCACCACCACCTCCTCTAATTCAGGGTAATTGGGGCGTCTAGGTCCTCTCGCTCCTCTGCACTAATTTGTGGCATACCTATGTCTTCCAGTGTTTCCTTTATGTCCCTGTGGTCGCTTCCCCCTTCATCCCCATACAGTTGTTGATAGTATTTTAGGAATTCTCTGTTCACACCCTCTTGGGTTTCCACTACATGGCCATCCTCCTTCTCTATTGCCCTGATTGTTGGTCTGGGGGTCTCACTTTATATAACCATGCTAGCACCCTTCCTGGTTTATCTCCTCCCGCATGTTGTCTTTCTACATATCTCTTATAGTTTAAATTGCACAGTCTCTCCCAGTGTCCTGCACATACTTGTTGCAGCCTGCTTATTGTTTCAGTATCCTCTTTAGTATTGCCTTCGGTTCTCATCATTTTCTCCAGCTCCCTTTCCGCTTCCTGTAGTTCTGTTAGTATCCCTCCTTGCAGTCCTTTAGTTTTAGCTATGGCTATCCCTCTCAATACCACTTTAAAGGCTTCCCACAGCGTACCCGCCGACTCGACACTGCCGGTATTGGTCTCAAAGTAACTTACAATTTCTTCTCTCAAGTCCTCCCTGAACATTATATATTTTAATGATTCAGCTCTGAGGCGCCACATCGGTATCCTTGCTCTTGGAGGTCTGTATTGCCATGTAAGAGCCAGTGGCGAGTGGTCTGACAAGACCCTTGCCTTGTATTGTATCTGTACTATTTCTGCCATCAGCTCTTGCGTAACAAACATGTAATCTAGCCTAGTATGCAAATTTTGTGGGGCCGAGTAGAGTGAGAACTGTCTGTCTTGCAGTTGGCACATCCTCCAAGCGTCCTCAAACCTGAAGTCTGTTAACAATGACTGCAGTACCCCAGCAGCTGGGGTGGGTCTGTCTATTTTATTATCCAATCTGTCTACTCTCTGGTTTAGTGTGCAGTTAAAATATCCCCCCCAAATCGCCGCCTCCCCCAAGTACATACTCAGTTTGGTATACAGGGTCCTAAAATATGCCACTGTGTCCTGGTTTGGGGCGTAAGTATTTATGATACATATTTCTTTATTTTCCACCAATCCTCTTACTGTGACCATCCTCCCGTTTGCTTCCAATGTGGATTGTAATAACTGGAACGGGACATGCAGCGCCACCCAGATGATCACCCCTCTAGCAAATGCTGAATATGTCGCGCCAAACATCGTCCCCTTCCATTTCTTCTCGATAAACTCTAATTTCCCTTTCGTAAGGTGTGTCTCTTGTATCAGGGCTATGTCTATTTTCTGTCTGCGCAGGCACATCATAAGCTTATTCCTTTTCAGGTAACTATTGAGCCCCCTAACATTCCAAGTTAGTACTTTGAGGTCCCCCATTATCCAATACCTTTCCGCCCCTCCTTGTGTGGGTCTGCAGGTTTTACTTGTAAGCCATCGCTCATGTCTGTAGGCTCTTTCCCCAACTTTAAACCCTCCTTCCCTCGTGCCCCAACTTCCCCAGCCTCCCCCCCCCCCCTCCTTTCCCAACCCTAACCTACTTCCCAACTCCCAACATTCCCTCTCCTCTTCTACAAACACCCCAACACCCCCCTCACCCCCTCTTCCCATCCCCAACTGATGCCCATCTCCATCCCTGGATCTCAGGCCTACCCACATTTAGTACCTATTAGGCAATGCCGACACTAGGACACAGCAGGGGGTTGCCACCCTATCGGCAACCCAACTATCCTATCTATTGGGGTATAAGAGTGCGTCCTGATATCTGCCAAATTATGTTATGCACCTTCTGTGTTATATTCTCAATCTGTCGCCCCTTGATTTCAACACAATCCTACTCTATCTTATATTCAAGTCCTAAAGTCACAATATATACAGCACCTCGGTCTCAGGATCAGGCTTCTCTCATCCGTACCGTCCTCGCAGGCCCGCATCTCGCAATCTCCTCTTCACTGTCCCATAATTCAGTCGCCGTCTCTGCACTTGAAGTGTGTAGTCAGGATATGCCGAGATGGTCGCGGATGCCCTTTGTATAGTGCCCCCTTTCCGGAAGTGTTCCAGAATCTTCTCCCTGTCTCGATAGTTCAATATCTTGGCAATGATTGGCCTTGGGGCGGGGGGGCTCTTGGGGGAGGTCTCCTTGTGAGCGCTCATTGTGCTCTCTCCACCGCAAATCCTTGAGTAAGGGCCCGCCTCCTATTTCCTGCAGCAACATGTTTTCAACGTAGTCCGTCGGGTTAGGGCCTTCTTCCCCTTCCGAAAGGCCTACTATGCGTACATTGTTCCTCCAGGCACACCCTTCAGCTTCCTCCGCTCTGTTCTCTAGATTGCTGACCTGTTGCTTCAGTATGTGGATCTCCGAGGCATGAGATGCTCAGGCCGTTGTGTTTGTGGTCACTTAATTTTCCAGCTCATCTGTGCTTTCTGCTATCTTCGTACATCCTGTCTGAGTAGATTGACTTCCTCCTGTACTGCGCCCACTTTGAGCTCCAGCGCTTCTTTGAGTTCAGCTGTGGCTGCCTCTAGCTTGCTCTCCCACATCGCCTTTAAGTCTGCGATTGCATCCAGGATCTGCCGGTCATTGCGTGTTGGGCTCGTGTCCACCTGTGGGTTTTTGTCTTTAGGTCTAGCCCCCTCTGTCAGTTGTGGGGTTTTCATGAAGTCCTCCAATGTGGACTGCTTTCCTTTGGACTTGGGTAGTTTGGTTGTCATCTTGGTGCCTGGACTCATACAGGCTCTAAACACCTGGAGCACACTGCCCCCCAAGTGCACAGCAGAGATTTGCCGGCCCCCTGTATCGCTGTCATAGACCGTTGGGGTAATCGTGTGCACAAATGGGATTCGGGGGTTCTGGTCTTATGCCAAGGCTGGGTGTCTTGGTCCTAGGGCTGTGGTGCTTCTGGATCTAGTCTCCAGGGGGCAGGGAAATCCTCGTTTTCTGCGGTCCCCTCCCAAGACAGCCCTGTCCTGGTTTCTCTTGTCGTGCAGGTCTGGTTTCCAATTGCCCAATGGGTTCCCAGCAGTGGATGTGCTGCTTGCCCGTTCCAATTCCTCCCCGGTGCAAACTCACTCCGTCTGTCTTTGCTGTGTTATTGCTGTTTCCTTTCTGTTGGTACAATGTTCCTTGCCCATGTTGTGTCCAGCATAGGCTGCCGGGTCCAACGGGCCAACAGCAACAGCGGTCTCTGTCACCCCGGCACAGTTATTTGGTCTGGGCGTATAATCGCTGTATCTCAGGCTCCTTGGTCTAAGCCTTCAATAACATGTGTCCCGCAATCTCATAATGTCCATCATTCGGGCCTGTCATCCACTTCCCTGCCCAGATTGTTGTCCATTCGGGATGAGCTGTCCGTCTACCATGCACAGGGTTAGCTGCTGGGCACTCTAATTCAGATTTGCAGCTGCTGCTGAGGGTTATAACCCAGTGCGCGCGTCTTTTAAAGAGTTGCTCTTGTAATACGCAATGCAGGGTCCCGGGCGGTGCTATTCGGCTTCTATGCTCCTGTCCAGCGGTGTCACTCCCCTGTGCTTGCGCCTGCACCTTTATTCATTGCTATCATTCAGGGCGAACATTGCATGCTTTGTGTCCAGCCACATTCATATTCTCATGTTCTCGCTTACCGCGAATGTGCCTTCGCCGTGGTTATAATGTATCGCTGTACGGATGTCTATTTCACGTACGCGTATCTCTCCCGCTCTCATTGTAATGCAGCCGGGGTGTTGACATTACTGGTGCCGCTGAGCTCCTGCCAAGCTCGAGGGCTGCAGCAGCGGGGCCGCGAGCACTGTGTGCCGTACACAGCCCACCCAGCCGCGCCGCCTAAGCAGCTCCTTTTCCCGATGCTGCAATACGTGGCCCCAGAGCATCACACGCCCACCACAGCGGTCCGCTTAGTTTGGGGCCAGCAATCCAGTCCTCCGGCATTAACCCGGCATCTGCGTGATTCCCGGGGGGTCGGTCTAGGCTCCCCCCGCATCCGTCCCAGTGACAGGCAATCCTAGCGTGTATACCTCGCAAAGAGTTCACGTGGGCCACTACGTTCAGCGGCCTGGCATTCCCCATGCAGTGCTGTAGCAGTCCCGTTTCAGAGTTGTCTTTGCGCATCTGCCGTCTTCCATTGTCCTTTGTTCGTGGCAGGCGCCATCTTGGGGATTTGCCCACGGGACCTACAACAAACATTTTTCTGCGCTAATTACAGTTTCTGATCTCGGATTGTCAACCAGGCACGGTCCTGTGCTCCCTCATGTACTCCCACAGCTTTAGTTTGTTTTATTGCCAAAACACGTTCATTCAGACGTCGATGTGCAACAAGATGTTGAAGGATCCTCAGGAGCCGCACAGAGACACAGCTTATTCCATGGCTCTCTAGCCACGCCCCCCTTATTTTATTTATTAGCATTTTGGTTTTCTATTTAAACCTTTTATGCTCTACAGATGATAAAGGAGTGGAAACACAAAAGAAATACAAAAAGCATTAATCATAAAACATTTCATCTTTTACAATTCAACAGACACAGACATGAAGCTCATTTGTCCTATTGCTGGTCGGTCTTTTGGTTGATCTCAATCAGTTTTCCCCACTTCGGATCTCTGCTCAAATATATCTTTCAAAAAAGCTAATAAGGCCAGAGTCATTGATATCCTAGTTCATTGTCTCAGGATTTTCCACCATTCTCCCACTGTGGACAAGGTTCGTTCTGCAAGGAATTATCCCAAGTGCTTCGATATTAAAAGGTTTAAGGTCTCACATTGCAGTGTAAGGTGTCTTAAACTTTCCAATTCATCATTCCACAGTCTCCAGGACACAATTCTTTTATCACCATCTCTTTTTCTTCTCTCAGTGACTTCTCTGGTTGGATATAAATTAAAGCAAAATCTCATAAAGTTTTGTCTGGATCATGAAGATGGAAACTTATTTATGTATAAGAGCACTTTAGCTCTTTTTCGGTGGTCATTACTTAGCAACTCCCCTGATTTTAGCGTGTCTATCCTTTCTTGGTTATCTATCCAATCCAAGTCGAATAGCTTTCATTTGACACAATCAGGGTTGTCAGCTAAGATATCTTCACATACTCCTATACTTGTCAGTATTGATGTACACATGTTTTTCCACTCGGCTAGGGACGTCTCTTCTGGTTTACTCAAAGCTGCATTTAGAATTTTAAACCTGCCTTCCGGAGGAGGATTCAGGCATTTTCTGTAGAATGATAGAGATTTCCACACCATGGTCACGTATAGCGAGATCATGCCCAGCTTTCTCCGAATAATGACCACTGGTAGTGAGGGGAGCATAAGCAAGACTCGCCTCCAGAATAGGCCCTCTAGTCTTAGCCAAGTTACACTAGCTATAAAAAGCTGTGTTTCGGCTCCATAAGTTAGAATGGGAGACACTTTGAGTTTATAGAAGTCTATCACAGGAGCTAGATAAAATTTGCACAGCCTTTGCTTAATAACTTTGGCTTGAGAAGCAAGATTGATGGCTTTACTCCTTGCTGCCACTGTGCCTGGGGTGTCGTTTAGACTGTCATTCAAGATTGCACCCAAGTAAACCATAGAGGCAACCTCTGGAATTTTTATGCCATGTAAACACCATGATCTTTTGTTGGTGTTTTGTCTCCTTGTATCGCCCATTGTTAAGAACTTAGACTTTTTCACGTTGATCTTCAAGACATTTTTTTCCACATATGTCTCCAAAGCCCTTAGTTGCCTCTGCAGCCCAATTTCAGTCTGACCAAGCAGCAACAGATCGTCAGCAAATAGAAGCCTACCCAACGCTGTGCCTGCTATTCTAGAAGGAAAACATCTTATGTTGACAAAGGCCTCTCCGATGTCTGATATAAACAGACTAACAATTACTGGCGCTAGTCGACAACCCTGCTTCAAGCTCTTAGATGATTTAATTTCCTTTCAATAGCGATCCCTTCTGGTCCAATCTTACTCTGAATGTAGTTTCCTTATGTAGTACTTCCAGGTCCTCTCTAAGATCGAGCGGACAGCCCCATTTCCGCAGTTTGTACCAAAGGATGTTTCTAGCTATGGAACCGAAAGCTTTTTCTAGGTCAATCGATGCAAATGGATCCTTTATATCTTCTTGCTTTTCACCTTGCATTTTAACAGGTTGATGAGGAAGAGGTTAAGTCCTGTCCCAATTCCCTTTCTAAAGCCGGACAGCCAAGCGTCTTGATGTTTAGTCTCCAGGCTCCAAGAGTCAAGTTCCTTTAGAAGAATAGCTGCAAGCAATTTCCCCACCACATCAAGAAGGGCGATAGGTCTTTAGTTAGATGGAAAAGACCTATCACCCTTCTTGAAAATGGGAACCACAATGGACTTTGTCCAAGATTGCGGTATGGACTTTGTCCTCTTTATTCCTTCAAAAAGCTCCAGCACAAAGGATGCCCACTGTTCGGGATCTTGTTTCAAAATAGAATTATTTAGGCCATCGGGCCCCGCAGCTTTTGATGTCGATTTCTTGATTAAATCGACAACATCATTCCTGTCGAAATGAAAGTTCCAGGTGACACTCACAGGTTCAATCGACTTAGGCCCCGTCTGAATATTGTAGCTGAAAATTGTTCCATAATAGTCCTCCCAAACTTTAGAAGACAGCGAGTTTGATATTTTAGCATGTTTCGGTACTGAGAAGGCATTTTGTATTTTCCAAATTTCAGCCGTTTTCTTACTTGCAACCAGTTTTAACATCCTCTCGCCGTCTTGTTGAAGGATTTGGGGCTTGTGGTTTTTCATCCAGTTTTTAAAAGCTTGTTTTCCTCGTTTAAGGGCAGCAACGTTTATACCTGATGGATATTATTTAGAGATACGACCCAGTTTGTTTAATTCTTTCTTTCTCTTTGCGATTTGTTCATCGTACACATGGGTTGCTGAGAAGACACCTCTTTGGTTTTTATCTGATTTTTGACAAAAGGCCCTTAACACGACAGAATAGTGCAGAATCCCCTTAGAGGAGTTGTCGTTTTCACTAGTTGTAGCAATTAGGCTTTTAATCAAGGTTGACACCTCGTTGGTTCTCACTCTTAGGCGATTTCCCCCCAGTGTAACCTCATAGTTAAGTCTTTTTTGATGGAAATCAGTAGTCGAGTAATTCTCAGCCCAGTGCCTCCCTTTTAGAAGTAGTATGTTATGATCACTACATTTAGATATCATTATCTTCATACTGCTTAGTTTACCAAGAAGATTCTATGTGACAAATATGTAGTCCAAAATGCCTGCATATTTACCTCTCTTCCAGGTAGCCACAGGCGGGATGTCACCTTTTAAATTGCGTTGACCATATAGATGTTTCTGTCTTATAATTCCTTTTTCCAGTTTAAGCCTCTTGCGCTTGGCCCGTTCCTGGAACGCTGGTTTTCGTGCGTTCCACGCCTCGCACAAGTTGATTTCCTATATCTGGCCACGCCCCCATAATGCCGTTGCTCCTAAACTGTTGTATCGGTGAGCGGCGTTTCTTGTAAAACTTTCTGTTTCTATTGCTTACCTGGTTCCTGAACTCTGCTTGCCTCCTGGACTCCGTTGTTTGCTTCCTGATTTTGTCTTGACGCTAATTCCGACCCGCCCTGCTGTCGAACACGGATTTCTTACCGGACTGCTTTTTGGAGACCCTTTTCATTTTTGGTCTCTGCTCCCTTCCTGACTCTTGGCTGCTCAGCTCTAACCCGTTCCTTTTACCCGCTCCGCTTAGAGAAGCGTATTCCTGCTTGGCACTCTTTCCTCGTAGCAAGGTTTGTTGACAAAATCATACATGCCTTACTGTTGCCTCCTGAAACAGTTTGTTGTATATTAGGACGCTCTGCTGTGCCTCCACATTTTCTGTGTCCCCACTTACCTTGGAGTTCCCTTTGTGACATTACTCTTACTTCTTTGACATTCTGCTGCATAAGTAAGGGGAGTGCTCTTTCTAGGGTTTGGAAGTTTGGGACGCTTTGCTGTTTGCTCAACCTTTGGATATTTGGGATGCTTTGCTGTTTACTCAACCTTTGGATTTTGGGACGCTCTGCTGCTTTGCTCTGGATTGTGTCCTGTCACCTCCTTAGCAGGGTCCTTGTGCCACCTGGGTCAGGGAGTCCCCGTGATACTATCCATGGGACATTCTCGAAGGTGCTACCGAAATCCTGCTCCTTCGCCTTGTCTTGTGTTTTGTCACAAGTAAGTATTCCGCGAATGGGATTGTCACAGGTAAGGTTGTGGGTCTTGGAGGGGGTAGAGCGGTTGGTTTATTGCCACAAACAACGGTATGTAATAGTTGCCTTGTTTTTGCCCCTGTAGCTCTGCTGTGTATCCCACCTTTTTGCCTGAGCCATTGGCCTGACAGGTTTTACCATCCGGCAAGCCGTGCTCTCAGGAAGAAAGTCTATATTTCTTCAGTGGCGGTAAATCCGATTGGTTTTCCGGACCAACGGCAGATCTGACGGGGTACGACCCAAATCCATGAAGTTCTTTATCAACTGAGAAGTGGGGTTCCAATAAAGATCACAAATCAGCAGGGTCCACAAGTCCGGATCGATCTGAGCAGAGCTTTTTAAGGTTGTAAATTGTGTCAAAGGATTCAAGTTTATAGACGCTAGTACCACAAACTCTCTTGATCTCTTGATTGCCATGATCAAACCAGAAAAGGTTGCCCTAATGTACCTTTTGTTTGCTTGGTTTATGTGAACTTCGAAACCTTCGAGAAGTGGTGCTTCCCTTAACCACGTTTCCTGTAGACATAAGACATCATAGTCCTCAAAGCTGATATTGCACTGTCTAAAAAGATGGGAAAACCCCCTAGTGTTCCAACACCAAAGGTGGTTCCCAATGTAGGGGCGTTTGCCCACTGCTGTGGGCATTATGATCTAGCCACCAAGACGCCAACCAACCAGCCCCAGTCTTCCTCTGGCTTTCCATGTGCAACCTCAGCACTTTTCAGTGGGACTACTCTCTTTCCTTCATTTATGCCCACCACTTGGTTGGTTTTTCTGTTCCCAAAAGATTCTCTAGTCTCCCTATATAGTGGAGCTTTCAAGCGATACTCGTCCCGACCACAGTTTTTTTGTTCCCTGTAGTCCTCAAATGGTTTCCGTTCATGAACTTTCATTTGCTGAATTGTTTTTCTTTTTTTTAAAACTTTTATTTATTCAGCTCGGCAACACAGATACAGGTGAGTAGCAATAAGGCATATGGAAACAAAACAGTGCAATCGGCACAATCACATATAGTTCATATAAACGAAGCACATAAAGAAAAAAGAATCAACATATGCGCATGGGGGGACACATGGGAGGTCGGATCATAGGCAGATGGAAAATAATTCAAGGACAACCTAGGGATGATCTAGGCTAGGGGGTTGGGGATACAGGATCTGAGTCGGAGTCAGTGGAAGACATAAATGAGCGGAACTTCAGCCAGATATCTCTAGGTCTGGAATGGGCAGGCTGTTGTATCGCCCAGGACTCTTCTGTGTCGGAGGCCCATGTAACTGCCCTGAGCCACTGTGCATGAGTAGGGGTGGTAGGCCGAAGCCAGCGAAGTAGAATTGTGCGCACAGCTAGTAACATACAGAGGCCAGCAAGTTTTCTGGAGTCACGGTGGAGCTCGGGGAAATCATGAAACAGGCATCTCATTGGGGATGGGGAGATGGGGGATTCAAGGATAGACGACATAGTAGAACATACTGAGTTCCAGAATTGAGCGAGTC
Source organism: Ambystoma mexicanum (assembly GCF_040938575.1). Lineage (NCBI taxonomy): Eukaryota > Metazoa > Chordata > Amphibia > Caudata > Ambystomatidae > Ambystoma > Ambystoma mexicanum. The sequence continues at coordinate 876,546,016 of NC_090924.1, read as the reverse complement.
GGGGACAAGACCAGATCATGTGGATATAATCAGCATCACTATTATCAAACGGTCTGCACCGTGTAATGGGGGATCATACGCTTCTTACCACACGGTTAAGCTATATTCTCTTCAAAAAAGAAGGTATGTTGATATGTGTCTAAAAACCGACGAGTTCTTATGACAAAGGGTACATCTGTTACTCCAAATTTCTCTTATAAATCTTAAAACATCTTTTTATTAAACACATCGATAATAATACTCATAAAATGATCACATTACATAAAAGCTCCATGAAAAAACACCATGACAAACCATGTAAAGCAAAATTTTACACAAAGCAAAAAGAAAAAAGAAAGACACAAGAATATATAAATATTGTCACTTGGTTACTCGATCGACACCACGTGAAACTTCACAATGGAGTTGTATTGCCTTTTTTCCACACTTATTCAGATTGTTTACTAGACCCAACCCAACTTGCACAGGTTTCTGTCCTTAAACACACAATCGATGTAGGACATTCATCAGGGGTATATTGTTGCTTGTGTTCTATGGTGGTGATAGGGTCTTCTTTCCTACCACTTTACTCTTTGTCAGGTATATTTAAGTGGTTTGTGAACCCTGTGGGTTAAAGACAACCTGTTAGGGTTTTTTAATTTTTATTGGCACAAATCTACTATCATTGAAATCTTATAAATAGACTAAAATAGTTGTACCCCCGATCCACCTAGGGGGACTGGTATGCTTATCTCTTACATACCTTCCAGACTGTGGTGTCTAAGTTCCACAGGCTGTGGAATTTCCACCGAAAGGTAAATAAAATGGGACAAAGATTTCCATTTCTTGGGGAATATCTCTCCAGATGTCTTCTATTCTGTAAAGATAGGGTAAATACAAAGGATACTGTTTTTAGAAACGGAGACTATATGTTGAGACCATGGAATTCTTTTATCACCACCAACACGGTCTTCTTACCTGCGTTGGATGGAGGAAAAGAGTTTAGTTTCCTTCAATGTTTCCACTGATCCTTTAGGGCGGGGAAAAAAATGGCTCAAGCTCAGGTCAGAAGGCAGCTAGAAAGAGGAAAACCAGAGAAAACCCAGTCAGAGTGTAATTCAAAAAACCACTCTGTAACACTAGTACTATTCATGAAAGATGTAATGAGATTAAATAAGAGTCCCTTCACTTACTATTAGGCTGCTTCTTTGGTCTGTGTTCTATGACTGATCTTCTACAGTTGCTGCAAAGCTTGTATAGAATTGCACGTATCTGTCCCGGTGTAGATCTAAAAACATCAAAAAAGTATCCCATTTTAGTATTAGGGCTATTACTCTCACTGGTCTCACTTAGGCAAAGAAATCTATTGTTTTTTTTAAAAAAGCCTCAAATAGTGTTTACCTCATTAATGGCCACCTACACGAATCCTGAAAATCCCCGCTCACCAACTACGCCAACAGGGTGGCTGCTCTCTTTTTAATACGATCGTATGTGCGTGAGTGATGACGTCATCGCGTTTTATGTGTGGCGACATCATCATGCCGCGACACGTGCTGTCATGGTTTCTCTACTCGCGTGGGAGCCGTAAAATGATCTATAGCCACAAAGAGGCCATGTAGATGAGATAAGTTGTGGGACCCTTCATGTAATGTCGCAAAATCTGAATTGAAAAAATGTTCCCCAGTTAAAATTGTTACAGGATGGTCATCAATAAAAATTGTTACTAAATCCAATATAGGTCATTAGAGGAAGACTGTGGCAAATTTTCATATAGCATCTTCAAAGTATTACGACTTTCATTCTAACTCTGTCCTATTACATGAGGTAGCATTAACGGGTAGATTGAGCAACAAAAAACTTGCATCCCGTTTAGGCATTGTGCCATTCGATATTATCGTTGAGTCCATAAATGTGGCTCTGGGTCTGAAAGATAAGTTTCTGTTCAAGGCTTAGTCATTTTTTGTTTACTTGTTCTTGTGTTTTACCTTTTATGTGTTTCAAAATAGTCCAATTAAAATCACTATGTTTGTGATTGTTTTCCACAAAGTGTTTAACTAGTGGTGCTTGATCTACTTTATTTTTAATGCAGCTTTTGTGCTCAATCATTCTCGTTTTACATTTTCTCATTGTTTGGCCAATGTAAATGAGTCGGCATGGGCATCTGATGACATATACTACATTCTCCGTATTGCAATTGGTATGCTCGGTAATCTTCCATTCCCTTTCAAGACCTATGTCTACTGTTGTTGTTTTTCTGGTCTGAGCGCACATAGTGCACTTCCCACACGGATAGTGCCCTATTACTGGTGGGAGATCCCATAGTCTTGTCTGTTGGGGTTCTCTTATTTTGGTACTGCCAATGTCGTTTCTCATCACTAGATTGTGTATAGTGGTGCTTTTTCTAAATGCTATGAGGGGTTTTGCACATTCTTTAGGCATCACTTTCTTCCAGTTCTTGTTTATAATACCCTTGATCTTATATGATAGGTTGCTAAAGGTGTTAACAAAAACCAGCGGAGTTTCCTTTTTTTCTCGATTACTGTGAAGTTGTTGATCTAAAAGGGCCTCCCTGTTGTTGTTAAATGCCCTTTTCGCTGCATCCTTCAATAGACGTTTGGGATAGCCTCGCTCAGTTAATTTCGCAATTAATGGCTCAATTAATTTGTTAGCTCCATCTTTGTAGGATTCACTTGTGCTGCTGTTTTTTTTGATACGCAAAAATTGCCCAAACGGTAGGTTAGTCTAGTGACTGTTGAAATGGAGGAGAGCGTTTTTGTCTGTGTCTTTAGTGTAGGGTTTAATAAGCAGAATACCTCCATGTCAGCAAATGGCTCCATTGCCACAGCGAAGATTAAGGGTGAGAAGGGGCAACCCTGTCTAGTGCCCCTAGCTATGTGGAAAAGGGGGGAACAACGGCCCTCGGTACGGACTCTGGCCACGGGGTTGGAGTACAGTAGCCTGACCCAGGAGACAAAGGTGGGGCCAAATTTGCATTTGTCAAGTACCCGCCAGAGATAGCTCCACGAGACCGAATCAAAAGCCTTTTGCATATCAAGAGTCGCGGCCACCGCGTGTACACCCGGGCTTACTCTACTTATAATGTTGAAAAGACGTCTCAAATTCAAGGAGGTGGAGCGGCCCGGGATGAATCCCGCCTGGTCAGGGTGAATGATATGTGGCATGAAGGGGATAAGACGTATAGCGAGTAATTTTGCATAAATCTTGACATCACAATTGATCAATGATAGCGGACGGTAAGAGCCGCATTGAGTGGAGGATTTATTGGGTTTTAGTAGGACTGTTATGGTGGCTTCGCAGAGTGAGGGGGCAACTGACCTACCTCTACCGACTCCTCCCAGAGTGCAGCCAGACGAGGGAGTAGGAGTGATTTGAAGTGCTTATAAAACTCAACAGGTATACCATCCGATCCTGGGGATTTGCCTGAAGATAGGGAGTCTATGGCCTCAGAGAACTCCTCAGGGGTGAATGGATTCTCAAGGGAACCAATGGTATCGGGAGAAAGGACCGAGAGGGGAAGTTTATCAAGGAAAGCATCAATTTCTGCCGTAGTGGCGTTGTCCGAGTGTGCATAAAGGGATTGATAGAAAGAAAGGAATTCGGTATTGACATCTCCAGGGGAGGTGGCCAGGGATCCGTCAGGTCTCTCAATTCCGGGAATGGGCGGGTCACCGAACTCGCGGCGGAGAAGTCTAGCTAGGAGACGGCTAGGACGTTCCCCCTCACCATATCTCCTTGCCCGCCCAGGATTATCGAGAAACCTCAGCTCGCGGTCTGCAAGCGAGCGAAAGGTGTCCAATTCCGTGCCAATTAACGCAAGGATTTCGGGGGTTGGGTCTAGAGTGTACTGGGTCTCCAGCGCAGATAATGTGGCCTCGCTTTCGGCGATTTCCCTACGAATAGTCTTGAGGATACCATTTTCCTTGGAAAGGGCAATGCCTCTGATATAGACCTTAAAGGACTCCCATAGAGTGGCCTGTGAAGACACAGAGTTGGTGTTGATCTCGAAGAATTCCTCGATCGCCGACTCCATCTCCGAGGCAAAGACCGGATCGAGGAGAGAAAGTGGTTTCATTCTCCAGTGTCTGGTTTGGTCCCAGTCTAGACCCCAACATAGGGTGACAGTCACTGGGGAGTGATCAGATAGGGTCCTGGGGAGGATTGCCATACCAGACACGGTCTTCATCAGACCGTCGGATAACAACCATCTATCAATCCGGGAGAAGGAATCGTGAACCGAGGAGTAAAAGGAATAGGAGCGGGAGTTGGGATAGAGGAACCTCCAAGCGTCAAACAGGGCTAAGCGGGGAAGGGAGGAAAGTGTGGTGTATGCAGCTCTGGAGAGTTTCCGGGGTCTGGAGCCAGATCTATCAAGATCCACATTGAATATCGTGTTAAAATCGCCTCCCCAGAGAATCGGTATCAGAGGGAAGCCATCCAAGAGAGTAACAAGGTGTGTGTAAAAGTCGGGATCGTCAATATTGGGACCATATATATTTAGCAGGACAACTTCCCTATTCTGTAGGGTACCATGGAGTAGCACGTATCTGCCCAGGGGGTCAATTATCGTAGCAGCGGGGATAAATCTAAGGCTCCTGTGAATAAGGGTCATAACCCCGTGGCTCTGGGTAGAGTAGGTGGTGAAGTACCTTTGTGGACCCCATCTTTTAGCACTTTTTTCACAATACTCTGTGCATGCATGCGTCTCCTGAAGGAACAGGATTTTAGCCTCGTGACGCTCGGCCTGAAGTTGTAATAGCCTCATTTTCTTGTAATTACCCAGCCCCCGTACGTTCCAGCTCATAAATGTCAAGGTTTCTTCACTCAACCCTCCAGGGGTAGCCATAGAGGAATACGGGTGGATGGAAATGTGCCCCCCATGGACCGCGCCCAGTGCGGACAGATCTGTATCGCCTCCGGGACCGTGGTGGTTCGGACTCAACCTTCTCTGCGAATACCAAGCTTTTTTTAACAAATAACCCCGTTGCCTCCTCCCCCACTCACATCCCTCCCCCAAACAGAGGGATGGTCACCCCATAACCCAACAACCAAAACCAACACAATGGCATCGACGCCCGGGGGGCTTGTGAGGTGGCCTGGCGGCAATGCTCTGAACCATGAGGCAATATTAGGATAAACATAATGCCCGACACTAATACCAATTCCCATCCAGGGGAGGTCCCGTGGGGGAAGGGCAGGCATGGTGAACATATAATGAACCAATTTAACGGGGTTAGCCCGGTCGCATTGCGTTAGGACAATGAGTCAGGGAGCGATAACAGTAGTGAAAGAAAACAGCAAAGATAACATCATTATTTGTTACAGGTGCGACCAGGTGGTCTCATGGGAACCACATTAGGTAATGTCAGAATGCCAGAAGACCAAATAAGTTCTGAGGCAGCATATAACGGCATTCGTTCATCAAATATCATAAGATGTGACGAGCCAGTAGTGGCGCCTGTTACGAGAACATTTCAGCCGGGAAAGTGTTCATCAATGAACCTGGAGGCCTCCTCAGGCAGCGTGAAGAAGTAAACGCGGTTTGCATGTTCGATACGCAGTTTGGCGGGGTATAACATGGCATATTTAACCTGGAGGTCGCATAGTCTCCTCTTTATTGACAGAAAGGTCTTGCACTCCCGCTGAACAGCCACCGAAAAGTCCGGATATAGGTGGATCCTGGCTGCGCCTAAGAGAAGGTCTCCCTTGGCCCTCGCCGCCCTGAGGAGGGCATCGCGGTCGCGAAAATTTAAAACCCTGGCTATGATCGGGCGTGGAGGTGCACCAGGTTTGGGTTTCGCCGTGAGTGAACGGTGGGCCCTCTCGATCGCAAACTGCGGGGAGAGTTTTGGGGAGTCAAGGAGCTGGAGTAACATACCCTCCACATAGTCCTCCATGGGTTCTTATATACCGTCCTCCGGCACCCCGACAATGCGAAGGTTGTTGCGCCTCGAGCGAGATTCAAGGTCCTCGTTCTTCTTCTCCACCTCGGTAACACGGGTGGAGAGTGTGGAGACCTCCGCATGGAGGGAACCTAGGCCGTCTTCGCCGGTGCTCACACGCTCCTCAATCTCGGCCACTCGACATCAGTTCTCTCCATATGCGCTTTAATAAAGGATATCGTGCCATTCATGTCATCGAGCTTGCTATGAATTGTGGTGAACCCCTCACGGATAAACTCCATAATCTTCTGGGAGTCGGATGGTTCCAGCGCGAGTGAGGGGGGAGAGTCCTGTGTAGATGCCTCCGCCCCGGGGCCCCCCGAGGGTTTAGTGAAAATATTGATAGAGGATTGCTTCTTGCCGGTTCGTGTCGACATGTTGCTGGAGGGGGGAATAAACTTAGGCCCCGGAGACCAACAGGAGAGTGGATATGGCCACCAGGGCAGGTACCAGGATCAAGCAGGCGGCGTATGAGCAGAGGCCGAGCAGGGGCGAGCACCAGGACGGAAGAAATATGGCGCCTCCGACGGAGGCCCGCCGGGATGGTCAATCCAAGCAGGAGCAAGTTAACAGATGGGGGGCCCAGGAAGTTTTCAAGAAATTCCGCAGGGGGTCCGGACCCAAGAGGCAATGAACAGCCGGAGCGGTACAAGAAGCCGGGGTCGTAGGTGTTGAAGTAGTGCAGGGGAGCAACCCTGTATGAGGCAATGAGACGGGTGGTGCTCGGTACAGGTCGTTGAAAGCAAGTGAAGGGGACCGGGGCCCTGGAACAATTGTAGTAGTAGGCCCAACAGCCGGGTGGTTCGGTTGTCTGCGTGACAGTATCGAAGGTAGTCAGACCGATTGCCACAGCCAGGTGGCTTAAGGAGGGAAGGGGGAGCAAGCTTCCGAAATCAAGGAGGAGGAGGGCAGGGTCCGCTGTTGTGTGGCGGGCGCGAAGGATATCGGGCCAAGGCCACTCACCGTCCGGGTTCGGATCGATGCACACTTGAGCCTCGGTCAGCACACCGCCCGGTACGGGGCAGCGGAGCGGGTCGCTCTGGAATCCAGTGTAGTGAGGAGGAAGAGGCCGCGGTGCAGTACGGCCCACGCCGGGGCGAGCCGCGCAGGGCGAGTGGGGCGCCCCTCCCCCACACAGTAGGCCGCAAGCCGCGGAGCTCGGGCGGGAACTCCTGGAGCCGAGCGCGGAGGCCGGAGGGCGCCCGCCTCCGCACTACCCACAGCGGGCTGTAACTCCGCGGTAGGGGCAGCCCAGCGGGCGAAACTCACGTGGTAGACTCCCAGTCCGGTCCGTAACCCACGCCGCAAGTAAGCAATACGCAGTGCCGGGGCAAACAGGCGATTTTACAGATAGAAAGTGCCACACGGGATGGAGCAGTGAATCAGGCGGCCATCTTCGCCGAGCGCAACAGCGCCCCCCTGCTGAATTGTTTTTCACAAAAAATCTGACTGAGTTTGACCTTCTCTATCAAGGAGATCTTTCACATCACGGGATGAAAAGTAGAGGATTACTCTATCGTGCCGCTGTTCACTGGGAAATTCTATAAGATGTAAATCCTTGGATTTAATTGATCGAAGTGCTGGAATACTATAAAAGAGTCGCATAACATTAGCCCTGTTCATTATAAGCTGATCATCAATTCTAAGTATCCTCTCCAAGGACATTCTATGTGTTAAGTTGGCAGAATTGTTTTTGTTTTGCGTTGTGACTACTGTCTGTTTATGCTCTGGAGTCACTGGTCTTCTCATTCTAGCTTCGCCCTTTTTTTCTTCACCTTGTGTGATTCTTTGTTTTTCCAAGACTGGAAAAATCGGTCTACTTCCCGATGTGGTATCACTGTCTTTATGGGCCAACAGTTCATTTCTCTGTTGTTCCAGCGTCTTATATTCATATTTGGATTGACAATTTCCCTTAGTGGGCTCTTTATCGCAGAAGAATTCTCTAACAGATGAGTTTTGGTGGACTCTAGTTTTCCATTCACTGATTGCGGGAAGCTGTCTCGGTTGCATGTTTTTATCTTCATGAGATGTAGTCCTGGTCGGGCCTTGCATTGAAGATTTGGAGACCTTGAAACCCTTGGGTCACCATGTTCCCGATGCTTCCCAGATATCCTAACCGTACCGTCAGACTCATCCCAATCACCTTCATCTGAGTAATTACAGAGAGTTTGTCATACGCCCGTTTTATCGGCGTATCTGGAGTCAATGGAAACTGTTCCACCATTGAAATGTGCCTTCACGTTTCATACGTTTTCTCTGCAACAGTCTAGGCTTTTCTAAAATGGCCGCTGCCAGCTTTCAAGACCGGCGTTCCGCCCACGGCTGAAAGCGTTGCAACTTTCCAGGGCTTCTCCTTCATTGCTGCGCTCCGAAGTATTCTCTAGGCTTTGCTAAACCCTCTGTCCTTGATCCCCTCTGACCCTTTCTCCCCGGCGAATCTGATAGATTTAGCAAGATGTTTTCTTCTACTTCTTGGTCTATGTCCGCCTCATCATCCACCCAAACTGTCTCTTCTACTTCTCCCGAGTCAGACTCCGATTTATCTTCTCTGCTTGTGGTTGGTCTTATTTTGTTGTTCCTTTCAAATATTAATGCCTTACTGTAACGCTCACCTGGCTCCCACGGAGGCGCTGGTCTTGTCTGGGTTGCTGTGGCCTCTTCAAGCGTGATGCGCAGAATTCAGACCACCGATTGAACAGGACCCCCAAATCTTGCTTGTCTGGCCCGTAGGAATATCCTTCTGCAGATGAGAAAGGGGATTAACTGTCTGCTGAATAGTGTGCTTGCTTCCCCCTTTCCCCCTTCGTTCTTCTCTGACTTCCTCCAAAACCCCCGGTTTAAGCTCACCTTATGGTTTGGAAGGATGAACTCTCCATCCTGCTTCTGGTGCAGGGGCGCGCGTTCGTCCAGTTACTTCACTGGTTTTCAGAATGGCGCTGGCACATCCACTTGACTTTTCTGAGCGATACACCGTAAGTATGAAGATGCAAAAGTTCAAGTGTGAGCCTCCTTTTATGTTGTTTTTTTCTGTCCTTTATTTCAGGGGCAGAACAAAGGTGATGCGTTGAGGGGTTAAATTGCCAGTGGTAAATCAGGTGAGATAGTGATGGGGGCGACCCCTCTAAATGTCTTTATAATTCCCCAGTAATGTCTTTTGTCCTTTCCCCATAGGGGCCGGGGTGCGGTACCTGCCAAAGATGTGGCGCCGACCCGAGATGTGGAATGGTTCACCAAGAAAAGCCGGTAAGTAATATGGCTGAAAATTCGGCTTTCCTCTTGTGTTCCCTTGCTCACCTTTTGTCTCTTCTTCTCTCCCCTAGGTGCAGAGATGTTGCGACCGGTGCTGAGAGCCGCGATGGAGCCGGGCGGCGTCTCGGGAACAGGTGAGTGAAGAGCGGTGATGCAGCAAGCAACGCGGTGCTTTTAAATGGAATTCTTCCTTCAGGAATGCTGGCGTGAAGATTCCGGATGCAGGTAAGAAGGTTGAATAAGTTCTTGGTTTTCACCTTTCTCTTCTCTTATTCCCTTACAGGTGTTCCAGGTTCGAGGCGGGCGTGGCTGGAGTCCAGGTGCAGGAGCAGACACGGTGAGCGTTCAGCTGCTGGGATGCAGAACAACGCGAAGCACGTGTGGCTGTCCGGGCGTGGCTTAAATAGCTTTGGAAGAAGTTCCAGGTGAGTATTCTTCCACAGCCCCACCCAAGTAACAAAATAGTTCCTTCAGAAAAATAGTCCCTCCTAAGCCTCATTTGGCTTGGTTCTTCATGCAGCATGGTCTGCATCAGGTGAGTGTGCAGCATGGTCTGCTTCAGGTAAGTGCACCAAACACTTCCTCTTATGAGCCTGGCGCCTATGACGCCAGGACTGATGTCCAACATGAGCCTGGCGCCAACAGCACCAGGACAGAGTCCAAAGAGCCCCTATAAAGGGCCGCTGGGCTTTTACCCGGGGGCGTGTTGCCTGCTCCCGGGGGTGCTGGGCCTGGCCTGGTGCTCCGGGGGTAGGCATCATGACACTTACCTGGCTTAGTTATATTTTGTGGTAAAGTTAGATTTTTATTGTTGTTTTTAATGGATGCTTTGAGCCCCGCTACCACATTTGTAACAACTTTGATGATGGCAGGGTCGATGTTTGGAGATCTGGCCTTTTTTTAGTCCTTTTTTTTACTTTTAAATGGTTTTCTTTGTTTTTGAGATGTTCTTTTTAGTATCAGGTAAGCCCATTTCTCCCCCATGAGCCTTATTAAAGATTTGATACTCCAACAGGATTAATGGAGGGTTTTTACTTGCAATTGACGGGACTGTGCCTAGTTGCTGTGAATTTCCAGTAATGGGTAGACATTGTATATCTGTTTTCTTCATTGTTGTTTCACTGGTACTCCTGTTAGTCTGGTCTACCCCAACCAAAAGGCTGTCTGCCTCAGATTCACATTCGATGTTACATTCATGATCATTCTTGTCGCGGTCGGCCACTTTTGAGTTTCCTGGAGAAGGCTGTATATTGGCCTCTGCTGATCTGGTACACTCTTTCAGGATTAAACGCTCTTCAAGTATGGGTCTCTCTGAAGACAGACCCACTGTTAAAGAGTTTAGACTTAGTCTAGCAGATCTTTTTTCCTTTTCCATTATGATTGGATCAAGGATGCTTTTCAAAATATTTGTGATTTGGTCTGTATTTTTGTCTAAATTCGATTGGAGCGGCATAATGAATCCCTCCACAAATACCATTTTGGAGTATAGCATTGCTATGACGGTGGTTTGATCTTTTAGCTGGTCGTTTTGCGTTTCTATCAATTTCATGAATGGAGCAATAGTTATGGCGTGAGCAGCAATCATCCCAGCGTCAATTGATGTTTTTGCTTCCCTCTGCTCCTCGACCAGAGTGGCTGCCATCAGTAGATCTTCGCCGGTTGGAGAGGAATCCTGGTGTTGCCGCTTATTTATGGTCTGCTTTCGGTGGGGGGTGTCTTGTTTGTATTCTGCCTAAGAGCCGGATTCATATCATGGGATGTTTTAGGTTCTGCCAAATTTCGTTCTGGTGCAGGGGCGCGCGTTCGTCCAGTTACTTCACTGGTTTTCAGAATGGCGCTGGCACATCCACTTGACTTTTCTGAGCGATACACCGTAAGTATGAAGATGCAAAAGTTCAAGTGTGAGCCTCCTTTTATGTTGTTTTTTTCTGTCCTTTATTTCAGGGGCAGAACAAAGGTGATGCGTTGAGGGGTTAAATTGCCAGTGGTAAATCAGGTGAGATAGTGATGGGGGCGACCCCTCTAAATGTCTTTATAATTCCCCAGTAATGTCTTTTGTCCTTTCCCCATAGGGGCCGGGGTGCGGTACCTGCCAAAGATGTGGCGCCGACCCGAGATGTGGAATGGTTCACCAAGAAAAGCTGGTAAGTAATATGGCTGAAAATTCGGCTTTCCTCTTGTGTTCCCTTGCTCACCTTTTGTCTCTTCTTCTCTCCCCTAGGTGCAGAGATGTTGCGACCGGTGCTGAGAGCTGCGATGGAGCCGGGCGGCGTCTCGGGAACAGGTGAGTGAAGAGCGGTGATGCAGCAAGCAACGCGGTGCTTTTAAATGGAATTCTTCCTTCAGGAATGCTGGCGTGAAGATTCCGGATGCAGGTAAGAAGGTTGAATAAGTTCTTGGTTTTCACCTTTCTCTTCTCTTATTCCCTTACAGGTGTTCCAGGTTCGAGGCGGGCGTGGCTGGAGTCCAGGTGCAGGAGCAGACAAGGTGAGCGTTCAGCTGCTGCGATGCAGAACAACGCGAAGCACGTGTGGCTGTCCGGGCGTGGCTTAAATAGCTTTGGAAGAAGTTCCAGGTGAGTATTCTTCCACAGCCCCACCCAAGTAACAAAATAGTTCCTTCAGAAAAATAGTCCCTCCTAAGCCTCATTTGGCTTGGTTCTTCATGCAGCATGGTCTGCATCAGGTGAGTGTGCAGCATGGTCTGCTTCAGGTAAGTGCACCAAACACTTCCTCTTATGAGCCTGGCGCCTATGACGCCAGGACGGATGTCCAACATGAGCCTGGCGCCAACAGCACCAGGACAGAGTCCAAAGAGCCCCTATAAAGGGCCGCTGGGCTTTTACCCGGGGGCGTGTTGCCTGCTCCCGGGGGTGCTGGGCCTGGCCTGGTGCTCCGGGGGTAGGCATCATGACACTTACCTGGCTTAGTTATATTTTGTGGTAAAGTTAGATTTTTATTGTTGTTTTTAATGGATGCTTTGAGCCCCGCTACCACATTTGTAACAACTTTGATGATGGCAGGGTCGATGTTTGGAGATCTGGCCTTTTTTTAGTCCTTTTTTTTACTTTTAAATGGTTTTCTTTGTTTTTGAGATGTTCTTTTTAGTATCAGGTAAGCCCATTTCTCCCCCATGAGCCTTATTAAAGATTTGATACTCCAACAGGATTAATGGAGGGTTTTTACTTGCAATTGACGGGACTGTGCCTAGTTGCTGTGAATTTCCAGTAATGGGTAAACATTGTATATCTGTTTTCTTCATTGCTGTTTCACTGGTACTCCTGTTAGTCTGGTCTACCCCAACCAAAAGGCTGTCTGCCTCAGATTCACATTCGATGTTACATTCATGATCATTCTTGTCGCGGTCGGCCACTTTTGAGTTTCCTGGAGAAGGCTGTATATTGGCCTCTGCTGATCTGGTACACTCTTTCAGGATTAAACGCTCTTCAAGTATGGGTCTCTCTGAAGACAGACCCACTGTTAAAGAGTTTAGACTTAGTCTAGCAGATCTTTTTTCCTTTTCCATTATGATTGGATCAAGGATGCTTTTCAAAATATTTGTGATTTGGTCTGTATTTTTGTCTAAATTCGATTGGAGCGGCATAATGAATCCCTCCACAAATACCATTTTGGAGTATAGCATTGCTATGACGGTGGTTTGATCTTTTAGCTGGTCGTTTTGCGTTTCTATCAATTTCATGAATGGAGCAATAGTTATGGCGTGAGCAGCAATCATCCCAGCGTTAATTGATGTTTTTGCTTCCCTCTGCTCCTCGACCAGAGTGGCTGCCATCAGTAGATCTTCGCCGGTTGGAGAGGAATCCTGGTGTTGCCGCTTATTTATGGTCTGCTTTCGGTGGGGGGTGTCTTGTTTGTATTCTGCCTAAGAGCCGGATTCATATCATGGGATGTTTTAGGTTCTGCCAAATTTCGTTTATTGATCTTGTTGGTGTTACGATCCGCTTCCTTCGCTCCCATTCCTACCACTTGAGGGCATGATTTGGGGTTTATTCCCTACTGGACTTTCCTTCTGAACCTTATGCTACAGTGCTGTGATGAATTGGGAGCGCTAAATCCTTATTTGCCAAACTACTTCCCTTCCGGATCCATTCCAGGTTTTTGCCAGCCAGTATGCTGCTTTAACCAAATGATTATGCTTCCCAGAATGCCTGGGCCACTGTTTCATCTCCACCCTTGCAGGACAAGGCTGGGTGGAGGATAGGCAACACCTGTGGCTGCAGGTGCAGCAAGCAGCACACCTGCGGTGTGTGCTCGTTAAGCAGGTTTAAAAGCCTCAGTTTGCTTCAGTCCAGCGCTGGTCATTGTTGCAGTGTTCCTGTTGTGACTGGCCCTTTGTTCATGGTTCTTAGCCTTGTGCCTAGTTCCAAATTTCCATTGCTTGTTCCTTATCCTTGGATTTCGAATGTATCTGCTTAATTGATTTCTGCTTCCCAGGTTTCCCTTCTGTCTTCCCCTGTTTGCAGGCAGCATTTCTCAGTGCTTTCCCTTTTGGTGCAGCCCAGTTTGCCTGTGTTCTATATTTCTCTGACTTGTCCTTTGCTGCTGTATACCTTGATGCCTTAGTCTTTCCTCCTTTTTAGATTAGCTTCTGCTTTTTTTCCTTGGATGGGTGGGGAAAGTTTGCCCTTGTAATTTCGTTTTCCCTGTTCCTGTTCCTTACTTTTCTTGGAATCCATTCCATGTTTTCCCTTGCACCTCTGCATTTACTTTCCATTGTACATTAGGTGTGGTGTGCGGTTGTAGCTAGCTCCTGTGTGAATGCCTATGTTTTCCTCACTGTTCTGTAATTACTATTCCTACTTGCCCCTTGTCTTAAGTCTTCTGTATTTCGTTATCCTCCCATTGCTGTTACAGCCTTTCGGGGTCCCTGTTTGATCAACAGGGTTTGTGGGCTCGCTGACATTCAAGTGGTATTTCTCGTCCTCATGAGTACTATTTTTAAGTTTCCTTATTTAATACCATCAAGAGTGTTAGATCACAGATCCTGTCGTAGCTTGTCCTCTACGTGGGTTTAGCGCTGTCAGTACCTGTAATAGCAATTGTGGGTATGGCGCTTGCCGACTTTCCTTACAGTCATAAGGAGTATTCTAAGTGCTTACCCCACATCCCTTTTAATATATTTGTATTGTTGTCACACTTTGTTTGCACTCCTGGGTTTTAGTATACCTGAGTCTTGGTTCCTGTATGTATGTTGTTTGACTCAAACCATTCACTGTGTGATAGTGTGCACATTTCCCTTGCCATATTCACTGCCTTTGTCCTTACTTGACAGATTCCTGACAGATGGCCCAAGAAAGCAGGTCCTTATCAATCCTGGCTGTAGATGATCCCTTTTCAGGAATCGACTCATACTGACTCTCTGTAGCCCATAGATTCTCATCTTGAATTTCATGATTCTATGGTCCTGAGGTTTCGGAAGAGCAAGACCGATTTGACCCATCCATAGATAGCTATGAGGTGTCAGACACCATCTGACTTGTAAGCGATATTCCTTTAAAGGCCAAGGTATTTGACTGTTGTGATGATCCTTGGAAATTCTTACTCATCGACTGAGCATTCATAGTGGGCTGTATGTCACCCTTCCTAGTATAGAAAAAGCGCTGGGTTCCCGGCAAGGAGGAAGGAGTTAGTCCAGTTGGTTTCCATTTCGAAGCTGCCTTGTATTGCAGGGAAGCATTTAGATGCACTTTACTAGCAGGGACTCCAAATGTATAAATGTCAACATTTCCAAACATTTATACTTTGGTTCCGCCCCTTCCACCAAGTGGGGGTCTATGTTGACTGTCTGGGGCATTTCAAAGGGTCTTAGACCAGCGTCACCATTGGTTGCCGGAATCTTGTCAATAATCATCGTACTCACTTACGAGGGTGATCTACTGTCCACGTTCGACCCACCCCTACCCACTGTAACATCCTGACCAAGCCTACCGACATTCGGGTAAACAGATGAACTCTCTGAAATGTCAACAAGTGTTTTTCCCTGATCATCATTAATTGTAGTAGTCAAATTATCCTGAAGGATGTTTGTGTGGGAGGTGGTTTGAGCACTGATGTGGACAATAGGATTAAGAGGACATCCGCCAAAACTGGTCAGTGGTGGTTGTACTAAACCTGTATTTTTCGTCGGACTTGGGAGTGTGGCATCTGAGACGGGCAAATTTACAACCTCCACAGTCGAGATCATTGTCTCCAGGTTTGCACTAGACGCCATTTGTATCAGTCTACCGTTTAGCCACGGATTAAAGGGACAACGCCCAACAGTCTCTGTGGCACAGTAGCCCTCGGTGTTTCAGGCAACCTTTATCCTTGATCCCCACAGGAGTCAGTAGCAAGTATCAGCCTTTTGCGTTTCTTTATGTTTATATTCTGCTGGAAGAGCATTACCAGAACTTATATTGCCTTCTGTTGCCTGCCGTAGACTGCACTTCCGCTGCACTTAGCGGCCGCTTTGTGGATCTCGCAGGATTTTAAGAGTCAGGACCAGCAGGGGTGTGGGGCCCATCACGCACACCACAGCGTCCCCTTAAAGCAGAAGGCACCATTTTTTCTCACAACTAGAACTTGCCTTCTTCAAACTGGATCGAAGGTTTTTAGCAAAATAAGTCCTTGAATGGAGCAGCAACAAAGAAACCTCTGTCAAATCGAGTAGGTGGACTGCCGTAGACTGCATTTCCGCTGCACTTCGCCTATCTCCAATTGCAAAAACACATCGAAGACCACAAGATACTTGGCATTCACCAATCAGGTTTCAGTGCTCAGCATGGGACGGAAACCGCCATGCTGGACCTTAAATCCACCTTGGCCGGCATGGTGGATAATGGTCATGTCGCACTGCTGATGCTTCTGGACCCCTCGGCAGCCTTCGATTTGGTGGACCACTATCTCTTGGTGACACGCTTGGGGGAGGCTGCTCATTGTTCCAATCTCGCCTCCCAGTGGATCTCATCATTTCTTGGTCCCCGCACTGTCTGAGTGGCTGTTGGTGAGGAAAGCTCCAACCCCATTTTTCAAACATGTGGGGTTCCACAGGGCTCATGCCTGTCCACAACATTGTTCAATATCTATATTTGACCACTTCTTGACATGCTGGGTGCATTGGGGGTCCGGTATACTAACTATACCGATGATACCCAGGTTGTTTTCCAGCTTAGTGGGAATTACGAGCAGGACTCTGCCCTCATTAATACCATCTATAAAGCCATCCAGGCCTGGATGGCTGACAATTCACTAGCCCTCAATTGTAAAAAGACTGAACTCTTGATTGTAGCTTCAAAGGCTCGTCTGGGCAAATTAGATCCTGCCTATGCCAACTTCACTATTGCTGCTAACACCATTCCAGTATTAATGAAGGTGAAGATGCTGGGAGTCGTCCTTGATGATGAGCTGTCAATGCGGCCTCATGTCTCCTATATCCGCTCATCTTACAGCCTTATTACTAAGCAAATTAATTATATTCACTCCTTTCTCTCCACCAACAACTGTGCCTTGCTTGCCACTGCACTAGTCAACTCCAGACTTGACTATTGTAATAGTCTCCTAGCAGGCACCGCACAGGCTAATATTCAGGCCCTGCAAGTTGCACAGAACAACGCGGTTCGAGGCATCCAGGGACTGCCCACATATGCTCATATCTCTGAGGCCAGGAGAGCCCTTCATTGGCTGCCTGTTCGACACAGTATTACTCACAAGATCCTAACCCTCTCCTTCAAATGTCGAATCAATGCCTGCCCGACTTATCTCATTACCAGAGTAAAGCCTAAGGTAGGCGGAAGGAAGCTTTGCTCTGCCGCTTGCCCTACACTCATTCAACCTAGGTACAAACTGGTACATTTTGGAGGTACCTCCTTCAATGTCCAAGCACCACCGCTGTGGAATCTTTTTCCTGGACAAATAGGTATGGCAGAAAACCCGGCTCTTTTTAAAAAACAAATAAAAACATTTCTTTTCAGCCTGAAACCGGGCTGAACTTAACTTGCTCTCCCCCTGCTGACTCCCCCTGATTTCCCCTTTTTGTTTGTTGTCTGTCTGTCATCTTTCTGTGCACTCTGAGGCACACGGGCGTGTAGCGCTTTATATAAATTGAAATAAATAAATACTTGTGTTCGCTTTCAGACTTTTTTCGATAGTATCACTACTGGCACTGGGAACAAAACTGGCTCTGCCAATATATGCCAGTACTCCTATGTAAGTACATACTCCCGTTAGTTTGGCCATTAATAGTGACATGTCACTATACGAAAACCTGTCCAAAATGGTTCCATTGTAAGCCAGTCTAGACTCATAAGAACACTTATCTTGCTTGATTCATCATAAATGCTCAGCTAATAAAAAAGTCATGCTACAGTGAAGAATATACAGGCAGCTACACCAAAATATAAGTCTAGCGAGGTAACACTGCTTATCATGCTTGCTTTTTTAAAGATGCCGAGTAATAAATGTCATGCCACAGTAAGCAATGGCTAGACCTGACTGCACCAAAATGTCAGTCTAGCCAGGGAAGGGCACACATGAACATGCTGTTGCCCAAAAATACCAGTAAAACATGCAAAGTCAATAAAGGATGTGGTAAAAATGCTCCAGTGATCCCCAGTCTCCCAGGGCCTTACAAACACATGCATCCCCTTTCACCCAACAGTAACTCACCCGTACATCTCCTCTCACATTCACTCACACTGGATTCACCACACAGGCACACATCAAACCGCGCCCAGAACATTCAAACACACCCTACCACATGTATGCTCATTCACCCACCAGTCACTTACTCATACACCTTTTCTTACCTCCACCCATTGAATTTTCTACATAGGCACACACCCACCCACCCTGAACATTCAAAAACACACCATCATGTTCATACTCATTCACCCACCAGTCACTCACACAGACGTTCTCTTACATCCACTAACTGCATTCGCTACACAGGCACAAACCCACCCACCCAGAACATTCAAAAACACACATCACATCACTCATCATTCACCCACCAGTCACTCACACCTTCTATTACATCCACTGATTGCATTCCCTACACAGCCACACACCCACTCACCCAGAACATTCAAAAACACACATCACATCACTTCGCATTCACCCACCAGTCACTCACACGTTCTATTTCATCCACTAATTACATTCTCTACACAGGCACACAGCCACCCACCCAGAACATTCAAAAACACACATCAAATCACTTCTCATTCACCCGCCAGTCACTCACACTTTCTCTTACATCCACTCATTACATTCTCTGCACACAGGTACACCCCCATCCACAAGAACATTCAAAAACACACATCACATCACTTCTCATCCACCCACCAGTCCCTCACACCTTCTCTTTCATCCACTCATTTAATTCTCTACACAGGCGCGTACCCACCCACCCAGAACATTCAAAAACACACATCACATCACTTCTCATTCACCCACCATTCACATACATACCTCTGACACCCACTTCACACATGCAAACCACACATCATATTACAAACAAAAAAGCCTTCTTACCTTTTTCTTGCAGCTTCGGTTCGTCCTTCCAGGCCCACTCGGCTCCTCCATGCTGCTCACAAACAGGAACCAGGAAGCTGCGAGAGGTTCCCGTATGTGAGCTGCAAGGAAGCTGAGGGAGAAGGGGTTGGAGCTGAACGTAGCATGTAACATGTGCCACATGTCATGGCCAGCTCCAACCCCTACTGAGTGCCTCACAGTCCAGCCTTCACCCTGATGGGTTAGGACTGGGTCTGGGACCCACCAGACCTGATGTGGCAAGGCCCCCGCGCCGAGGGAGGGTCTGCTGCACCAGAAGCACCCATTCATTTTGTTTTAAAGGTTGGGGTCGCAAGGGAGTCTCCAGGGGTGGCAAATGTAGCCCGCAGGGGTTGTATTTGCGACACCTGGTGACCCCAAAAGGACATCCCTGAGGAGAAGTAGTCAGCAGCCGTGTATGCAGCAAAGGCAGAGAAACAAAGACGACGGAAGCACTGCCATGTTTGCAGCGGATTATAGTGCAGAGGGAGTCACAGGAGTTAGAAGCCGGAATTGCAGAGGTCACGCAACAGGAAGCAGTGCTGTGACAAGCTTCTGCATGGGAGAGAGAAGCTCTCTGTATCCATTACCTTGCTCCAGTGGCTGCCGAGCACTGGAGAATGTGAGGAGCAACGCTGGCTCCTGTTGTGAAAGGTGTGGAACACAGGAATGCGACTGAAGCTGTGAAAAGCTCAGAACCCAAAGATCGAAGAAGTTGCAGCAACAGAGGGTTAAGCGGACGTGCAAGGAGGGACAGGTGAGTTGGCCTTTGTTAGGTGACCCATGGGTGCTCCGTAATAAACCACTGGCTGCTTGCAAATGTTTTGAATATTGAACTAATGAAAGAAAGTATTTTTGGCATATACTCATATTGAGAGGAAACAGGAGGAGAAAGTCTGCAGCTATCATTGCCCAAGTAAAGAGGGGGCAATATTTGAGAAAGGCTGTAACTATCATGGCCAAAGTGAAGAGGGGCCAATATTTAAACCAGTTAACAACCACCGTTTCCTAAGCCAAGAAAAGCCATTACAAATAAAAAGGGAAACAGCTTTCTTAAAGAAAGAAACTTGAATAAGACACATTACCAGCAATTACCTGGTGTAATAGCAGAAATTCAAAGGTGGCAGGAGAGAAGCCCTCCTTTTGGAAAATGTCAAGGGGGAAAGGAATGTAACCTGCATTGCATATAGCAAACAAATCAGTGGAACAAACAGCATCAATGGGTGTTGTATCCTCGTGGAAGACGTTGTGAATCTCAGTGTTGTTGAAAGTCAAAGACTTTGCTAATGTTTGAAGTAAGCCTCACCACAGAGTACTTGTAGTAGTGGTAGGTGTTTTATCCTTGCAGGTGAGTATACCAGGAAAGGAATTGTTAGTGGTAGACCTGGCAGATTAGTGGACCAGGAAGAAGATATTGAAGTACTACATTGTGGTGAAAGGTTGTGGTGGAAAGAAAGTGGCAAGGCCACTAATTTGTTTGATGAACTCTGGTAAAATCATCCTGATGAAAACATTGGGCCTCATTACGAGTTGCCCGGTAAAAGCGGGTTCATTACCGGCATGCCGGAATGAGCTGGTCTGTGCTCGTATGAACCCGCTAACAGCGGGTGATTATGATTGTGCGAGCACGCGCATTCCCCCATGCCGGTAGTGGCAATACCGCCATGCCGGTAAAGGGCCACCAACCCCCTATACCGGCATTGCGGGGCCTGCCCATATTGTTACCGCCTCATAACAACCCCTAAATACAGGCACGGTAATACCGTCACGGTATTACCGTGTTCGCAAAAAACGGACCCACAAATTACGTCATCGCGCAGGAACGGGTAATGGGTCGGCGGCCATCTTTAAAAACACAATCCATTGCCATACTCCACAACCACCAGTTCTTTCGTGTTGTTCTGTGGCAGAATAGAAGCAGGATGTCCAAGGCTACCAAGAAGGCGACCCAAAGGAAGAGAAAACAGCGTTTTTCAGACGCTGAAGTAAGCATGCTTGCTGACACCTTGGCCCAGCATGCGGACACGATTAGGAGCACTGACATGAAGCATGCAGCCCAAACCAAAAAAAAAGAAGTCTGGCAGGATGTCGCACAGAGGGTGTCGGCAGTGGGAACCACCCCAAGGAGTGTGCGCGACTGTAGGGAGCGGTGAGATGACCTCCGCCTCAGGGTGAGGAAGATCCTGGTGGAGAACAGGAGGGCCGCAATGGCGACAGGCGGGGGCCCACACTCCCCAGTGAAGTTGACGGCATGGGAGGAGACCGCCAGTACCTTCATTGACCCTGAATCCAATGAGGGAATTGGAGACCAGGAGGTGGGCGCCGCATCATCCACAGAAGAAGGTGAGTGACCCATCACATCCATGTAGGCTAAACCATGATGTGGCACAAGTGATGTGGAAGTGAGACTAGGCAAGGCAATGCATGTCCCAGGCCCACATCAACATATCCAATCAAGAATGTGCGGCACACCCTGCAACACACGCATGCTGAGTGCCAATCCCAATGCCAACACAAGTGCAACATGACCCAACCGTGCCCATGGAACTCACCAAACAGACACCATACCAATGCCATGCCACCAGCCATGCATTAATTGCCCACATGCCCCCTCAGAACACCAAATGCCACACCCCAGAAATAATTTGATGCATGAATGTATGAACATATCGCAGCACAATACATCATAGCTGCCATGTGACACCATCACTGATGACCTGCATCTCTCCTATCCCCCAGGCACCGATGAGGAAGATGGAATGCAGGACAGGGGTGCAAGTTCATCCACTGCACGGCAAGGGACCAGGGCCAACGCCACCCCCCAGTCCAAGAAACTGCCCAGAGCAACAGGCAGTGTGCCACACCGGGCAGTAACCCTGCAGGAGACACCTGCAGCCACAGTACAGCAGCAGCCATCCACAACAGTGGGATGCGTTTTCATTCCCGCTCCGCCAGCCACCGCGGACGTTGTGGATACAGAAGTGGAGAATGAGGGTGACATCATGTCCGGCACACCCACCCCAAGCCCCATTACCAGCCTACCCCCCCTACAGAGGCCGAGAGCATGGACGATCCCTGCCTCCACGACTCGGACCTTGGAGACTCAGACATAGGCCTCTTTGGGGAGGAATGTGCCCTGGACGTGGGCCCCACACAGGTGCCATCCTCCACCCTGCCATCCACCACCCTGCCATCCACCACCATGCCTACCACCACCCTGCCTACCACCACCCTGCCTACCACCACCCCGCCCACCAGTACTCCTGCAGCCAACGACTCCTTCGAGGCTCGCCTGTGAAGGGTTGAGGCCCGACAGGAGTCGATGCTTGAACTCATGCGGCAACAAATATCCAACGGGAATGACTCCATGAGGGCCATTGCCAAAGCCATTGCAGCCAACACTGCTGCTGTTGAGGCATCGACATGTGCCATGAGGGAGTGTATGGGGGCACTTACACAGGCCCTGCTTGCGAATCTACCTCAAACGCAGTGCCCACACCCTGGGGCAGGCATGGGACTGATCATCGACACCTCCACTGCCACAACCCCTTCTACCCCGGCCCAATCGAGCCCCGTGCGGTTGACGCAGAGGAGTGCACAGCGCTTGACCATGGCACCCCCGGATCCCAAAATTGCAAAGAAATAGAGTGGGCAGACAATGACATTTTGAAAATGTACGTTGGTGAATGGACCAGTGTTTGTTGGACATATGGGGACATTTGGGGTTTGTAGGGAGGGTGAGGGAGTTTACTTGGGTATTTTTGGGGTTTTTATGGTGGGTGAGGGTGTTTACTTGGGTATTTTTGGGGTTTGTAGGGTGGGAGAGGGAGTTTACTTGGGTATTTTTGGGGTTTGTAGGGTGGGTGAGGGTGTTCACTGGGGGTTGTGAGGGGATTATGTTCATGTGTCTGGAAAATAGACCCGTTGTGTGCAAGAAAATCATTGGCTGGACATACTTATTTTTGTGCATGTACATTTAATCTGTGATGGTGTACAGTGGGGCAATTCTAACAAAACAAGTGTGCATGTCCACATGCAGACAGTGTGTCACAGGAACATTACATTTATGGTCCCTGCGTTTCAAAAGTATTAGTCAATTAGTGCTTGGCGTACTGCATGGCCATCCCGTGCATCACGTACTGGCAGGGGGGCTCCTTCGCCTCCGTCTCCATCCCCTTCATCCTCACCCCGCCCATGCATGTCAATGTCAGGTGGCAGTGGTACATTCCTTCGGAACGCACTTGTTGTGCAGAATGACACAGGCCATGGTGATCTTCGCCACCTTCTCAGGCCTATATAGGAGTGCCCCACCAGACCTGCTTAGGCAGCAGAACCACGCTTTTCACACGCCAAAGGTCTGCTCAATCACAACACCGGGTACGAGTGTGCACACGATTGTACTCCTCTTCATGGCTGTTCTGCGGGTTCCGCACAGGGGTAAGTAGCCACGGCCTCAAGGGATATCCTCCATCACCTGCAAGCAGATACAAATAGGTGTGTGTCACTATGAACTGCCACCTTCAGGGAGCACAGTCATGGCAGAAGCTATTTGGTGTGGGCATGCACATGTCCCTGTAAGTGTACAAAATAGTCACCTAGATGCAATGTATACTGTAATGAGGTGTGGTACACTGGATGGGGTTCAATAGATGATGCAGGGTGTAATCATGCATGCTCTGGCAGATGTGCTGTGGTAGTGCGAAAATGTTTGGCCTCCAAATCATGCTGTATAATCTTTACTATGCATGGTCACACTAGCCGCATTGCCACTGCTGCCATCCTATTCAGTCATACATTGCTTGCCATCACCATGGTGCCCTGGTTGTGCTTCTTACTTGTTGTCATCCATATGCAATATTTGTGACATGTGGCCCAGTGATGTGTTATGCTCCGTTTGGCTGGTTCAGGTGAGGAGTGTTTAGCTCTGCATGCATTCTCCACTCACTGGCTAGTGCCACCCAGGTGCACTATTCCCCCCCTTTACCACCCGGGTGCAGTAGCCCCCCCCTTCTGCATCCGCACACATCAGTACCCCACAGCATGGCCATGGCCCTGTTGTGCAACTCACCGAGCAGCCAGGCATGTGGTCCAGCATGTCGCTCCATGTGACGGGGTAGCGTAGAGTTGCGCAGTACCATGGCATCTTGTGGATCCAGGAAATCAGGCGCAGCAATGTGTGTTGATCTTGCTGGAGTCACATACCATTTGCACATTGATGGAGTGGTATTGCTCGCGATTGCGGTACACCGCCTCTATGGCATGGGGGACTACCAATTCCACATGGGTGCAGTCGATGACACCAACACAATTGGGCATGCCTGCCAGTGCATTGAAGCCTACTTTGGTTTCGGCTATCTCATGGGCAGCCTGTGGTAGGGATATATGGGTGCTTGTGTGCTTCAGGAGGGCATCCAGCACTTGGTTCAGCATGCGTGAGAATAGTGGTTGTGAAATGCCATGCAGCTGGCCCACTGTGTGTTGGTAGGTGCCTGTGGCCAGGAAGTGTAGCACAGACACCAGCTTTAGTAGTGGGGGGATGGCAGTGAGTATTTCTATGTGGCTGGCAATGTCGTTCTGTATCATGTCCACTATGGTGGTGATGGTGTCACGGTCCAACCGGTACAGGGTGTGGATCTGCTCAGGGGTTAGGTTGAATGGGCTGGGTCTGGTGCGAGGGATTGGTGGCTGCCTACGAGGCACTGGTGGGCTGCGCTGGTGGTAATTGCTGGGCCTGTCTCACCCTCCTTCTCCTCCTGCGTTTCCTCTGTGCTGCCTGTTCTTGATGCTGTAGTTGTTGCTGTTGTTGCTGTAGTTGTAGCAGTATAGGCATGTCCTCCAGCGCCATGATTGCAACTGCTACTGGTAGCATTTTGGTGTAGGAAGGGGTGTGGTGTGTAGGTGTGCTCCTTTTGTACTGGGCCACTCTACATTGCCTACATTGTAGGGGGGGGGTTGTGGTGTGTGGGTGTGCTCAGTTTATACTGGCACAGCCTCCATTGACTCCACCTGTGGGGATTGTGTGCACCTGTGGCAGCTGCCTTGTATCCTGCTTGCTGTTTGCGGGTGGTCCGCGATGCCTGTATGGCCGGCATCGTACAGCCCGTGATTACCGGCTTCGCGATGCCGGTATTTGCATGCATGCGTGGGTTGGAATTACACCCTATTACCGGCAGGTATTTGCTCCCTGAAGGGGCGCGTGTACGCGCCTATGCCGCTATTAGCGGCACCGTTGTTTAGTGTGCGCTAATACCGGGTTTGCGGTTCGGAATGCAACGGGACGGTAAACAATGCCAGTATTACTATACCGGCATCGTTTTTGCCTTACCGGCATACCTCGTAATGAGGCCCATTGTTTTTTTTTAAAGAAGAAATGTGAAGACATTTTCTTTTCCAAAGAGACATTCTATTGAAATAGTAACTTGAAGTGTAAAGACAAAGACTTTTTGATTTGACAAACAAGAGCTTGTGGAAAAATGAATTCTGAAGAGTGATAAACCTTGTTTACTCATAAGACAATCCAAGGGCCAAGTGAAACTCTCAAGGAGGGAAGGTATTTTGTATTGAAAGCATACATTGGCTATTGAAAGTAACTTTGTGTTGCCCTTGAAGAAAAAGTTGATTATTGAAAAGTACTGCATTAATCCTGGGGAAGGGGATCCAACTCTGGTCGCAAGGATATTTGCTTATAAAGTTTGTGTATGAGTATAATTGTTATTTTGCTGAGTTTGAACAGCCATATAAATACCTATATGATTTTGTTGTATAAGTTGGAGGGACAGATACCTTTTGATATTAGAGTGTTATCCTTTAGTCTTAGTTTTACACGCAGGGGAATCCTGATTAGGCTACGGAAAGCGAGGCATTTGTCACACTCTTATAATTTAATAAAACAGCCACTTGTGAAAAACCTTTCTCAAGTTATCCGCCTCACATTTCTGACCCCTTACTTATGGTCTTAAAGGTGGGATCGGAATCAATTGAAACAAATTGGGGAACAATTACATTTGAGAAACTTAGTAAAAGAGCCTCCAATCCTACAATTGCTTCTCAAAAGTCTATAGGATTTGATTTCTATATTGGTAGTGGGGAATTCCTTTAACCTGGAAACAGAGCATTGATATCCACCGATTTAATTCTTATTCCTCTGTGAGACACCAAAGGGTGTCTCACCTGCTAGTCCCCGGGGATCTCTCTCTCAGGTGGTCATGGCATGGCCATCACCTTTGGATCCAGAACCTGGGGGTGGACCAGTGTGGGAGGATCCTCTGGGCACGGGGTCTTCAGGGACTGAAGGTGAGGCAGCCGGTGGCAAGACGTGGTATTCCTCCCTTTCCCATACCCATGATCTCTCCTATTTCATAGGATTCTCTGGTGTCCCAACTCCCGCCCCCCATTTCCATGCAAACATTGGGACGAGGAAGAGGGCGACTGAGAGTAATAATGCTAACTGTTACACATCGCATTGGACGTGTCCCGCTAATTGGGTCAGGCAAAGTCAGGCACTTGAGTCTAAGTGCATACATCTGATATCAATTGGCTCTCCTCACACGGATAAAATGTGGAACATAGAGACACACTCTGTGCAAAGTGGAACACGAGTAAGAGCAGAACGTCTAAGGTGAAGGAAAACCTACTGGAGCAGGGTAACAGACCAAGGGAGGTCCCTGAAGGAGATTGTTGCCTCCAAAAGGCTGTAAAAGACACTTGGATAAGGCTGAATCCAAAACAAGAAGGCTCTATTGTGTTTCAAGGATGCCACTAACCCTCCCAGGTGAACGGCAGAGTTGGGGAGGCCAAGCATGTGGTTCTGACCTTGACTCGTAAACTGGAAGACAGTAAAAACAAGAAAGAAATGCACACAGCTGGTGAGTGGCAAGTGACATGAGAGACAGGTGTGTGCTGACTAAATATTTAAGTGGCAATATAATATCACACAATTGAAGAATGCACGCGTGTAGATGGGACGCGAAGAAAGGCAGACCTGCGAATGAACCTTGAAGTAACGATAGCTGTAAAGTCAGCGAAACTGAGTAACAGAGTGGTCTGGCGAAAGGAAGTAGCCCACTCAAAAGTCTATGTGAAAGGTGAAAAGTTTGTAGCTATAAAGTGAATGAACTGTAAAAGCGAGGTGATTGGAATTGACCCAGAGAAAAGGGGAGAGTAAAATGGTGAACGTTGAACTTTGGTGCATAATACAGTGAACTGCTCAGGCCAGGAAGTACAGGCACAAATAACATAGGATTGAGATTTAAAAGCTCGAAAGAGGAAGTGGTCCTGCGGAGGTCCATAGAAAAAATCCATGCACATTCGAAAGTCTTTCGACATCAGGAAACGGTCCGAGCTCGACTGAGGGAGACGGGAAGGTGTAATAAGTTAGGGGAAGGGAACCACTAAAGGAGGTGAATTAAGCTTGGGGAAGGGAACCCCTGCAAGTGTTTTGTTTTGCCTTGAAAGGCCTGAGCCCAACTGAGGGAGACCGAAGTGAACTTTTGCTTTAAGAGGTCTGAGCCCAACAGAGGGGGACCGACGTTAACTTTTTGGTGAACTGTGTTTTGGAAATTGGAAAGTAAGACTTTAACGTGGAAGGCCAGGCGGGCCTAGCTCCACGTCTTGAACTGCCTTCGTGTTAAGAGCCTGAGCCAGAGTGTGTCATCTTACCTACAGGGACCGCCTTACTCCGTGCTGTCCAACGTGGGGAGGAGAGCTGACTCAGCAATATTTATTCTTTATATTTGAACACTCATTATCCTTTGCATACATATTCTCCTTTTCACACTTTTTTGTACAAGATATAGGGCAGGCATTGGATTTTTGTTAGTATAAGCCATTTTGATTTGACAGACTCAACTAGGACTATTTTATTTATTATTTGATGGTCGAGACTACTCCCAACTTAGCTATAGGGCAAAGTAGGAGTTTCTCCAACCCCATTGAAACTTCAATAAAGGTTTCTACAAATTGTACCTTTTGTGTCTGTTAGGGTGAATTCTCTGTTTAGGCTGAATTTTCTAACCTAGTGAGTCCCCCAGCAGCTTTGCTGGATTTCTGGAGTTTGTTTTTTTCCATCCTGCCAAGAGTGAGACTCTTTTCTCCCACTCTTGGACATGAATGTGGTTAAGTCCTGTGAATGTCAATGTGTTCTATGGGCTATGGGGTCTTTTACTCCATAGGGTCTCATGTATTTTGCTATGTGTGTTACACCGCACCCTCTGTGCCGTAACACTGGGGTGTCCTAGAGGATCCCCACCATAGACTCCATACCCTGGGACTGACTACTGTCTCCCAGGGCATGTAAAGTCACCATTGGCTTTACTAGACCTAAATTTACTAACAGAACTAGTACAAACCATCCTATTGTGGACGTACCGGTAGGGGTAATTCGATTACCCCTGGGTCTGTTATTCGAGGGGGCACTGTCCCGTCCCCCCTCGTCGAGTTTTGGCTGGTGGCAGTGGAAACTACTTTGTATATTCGACCCCCGAATATATTCCTATGGGATTCTTCCCATTGTTGGAGGCTAATACTTTTTCCCGTTAGTCTCTAACATACCGCCGGTTTATTTGTCTTAAATAAATCTACCGGTCGGTATTTTCTGCCAGAACTCGGTTTTTAAAAATGGCATCTGTGTTCACCTCTGTAACTTCGAACCAAAGGTTGAGCCCTTTGTTCCACTTTTGGCGGGCTTCTGCACAGAAGCCCTCCAAAGTGGTGCCATTCTGACTGGGTACCACAGGTGGTGTGGGAGGGGGTTTAGGCACCCTGGACTGAGTTGCCTTGCCAACTCAAGTCGCACTCTGGTATGATTGGCCCAAGTGGTGAGCCACCCCGCTCACCACT
This sequence comes from Ambystoma mexicanum, assembly GCF_040938575.1. Classification (NCBI taxonomy): domain Eukaryota; kingdom Metazoa; phylum Chordata; class Amphibia; order Caudata; family Ambystomatidae; genus Ambystoma; species Ambystoma mexicanum. The sequence goes on along the minus strand of NC_090924.1, from coordinate 876,517,443 downwards.
TAGCGTGTTTTGATTGACAGCTAGGCTGAATGAATGGGGGTTCGCTGCATAAAAGCAGGGCTTTTGGGACTGGATCTTCAGAAGTCGCCACAGGACCTAAGAATCCGACGAGGGTAAAGCTGAGTCGACCTGCAACGACGACTCCTCCGGTGGAGCCCTGCTGAACCGACTCACCACTTCCCAACGACAGAGGAGATCTCCCTGCTGGAGAGTCTTCTCGCCCTGACTGGTGGGAACAACCAGTCCTTTTGCTTTTTCTTCGCTTCCAGAGCGTAGTGGTCGAATTGCCCGTGCTGAGCACCCCGGCAACTGGCTAGCCACTAGCCCATACCGCGACCAAAAGGTGGTGTCTTTTGACGGAGCACTCCGCGGCTGGTCTCTTCCCTGGTGGTGCAACGACCTTCAACTTTCCTTCGACGACGAGATCATCTCATCTCTTGGCAAAGCCCCGACTTGCATCCACCACCAGGAACAACTGCCCCCGCCGGAACTGTCTCTTCACTTACAAGGTACTGTGTCCGCCTGGCTTCCCTTGTGACGGTTAGCGTCAGGTGTCTTAAATCCTTACCTTTCCATTGGGTCGCCTCCAGACCTTCTTAACTTTTTTGTTCTAAACTGGTCCAACCTTCCTGTGACAATTTTCTACAACGACTCGAAGTGCATTTCCACTGTGATACTTTTTGGGACATATCGCCTTGCCTCTCTCCGAGTGGGCCTGGCCTCTGAACTTTGTGATCCACAGTAGACCCTGCCTTACGGGCCTTGCATTTGCTTCGTAAAAGTGTTGGTACCGAGTTGGTTTCATACCCTGCCTTTTCTCTCCCGTTCTAACGAATATTAGAGTGCCATCTACGTTAAAGCATTAACTTCTGTCTGCAAATAAGTGGTGCCGTTGAACCTAGACTTGTCGAAATATTGTTAGGGGATTGATATACTTATAGTAATTGTAATTGAAGTTGTTTGCCGTATTAGTGCCAGTGTGTTTTCATAGATGTGTCCTTAAAATAAATAATTATATATCTTTACAGCCAAGCTCTGTTCCGTGTCTGCTTGTTCTACGGTGTAAATTGCCCTATCTTGTATACTCCACATACTGCCTAACTTTTCTTGAGAGAAGTCTGACTGCTCAGCCACAGCTACCAAGTGAATCTGTGTGGTACAGACTGCTCCCAAGTGGGTTTACTGCCAAACACCTGTAGGCCTGAATCTTTTGCAGTGGTCCCAGAGGGAACTGCACAGGTTTCTGCTTAACAGTGTCATTGTCATACATGTGATACCATGCCTCCTTTACACCTCACACTGGCACCTATATCAAACTCACCTCTGTTAGGCCTAGCCTGGCACTACCGCTTAGATGTATTCGTAGAAGTAATTGATCCTGATTATAGGGGAGATATCGAAATATTGATACAAAATAATAAAGAAGGCTTATCAAGTCAAGGCTGGAGAAAGAATAGCTCAAGGAAACTTGGAGAAGGCTCTGTTTACAAAACCACAAAAAGTTAAAAACAGTGAACAAACTGAGAGGGGAACTCAGGGTTTTGGTGAAGCAGATATCAAACCTCCTGTAGAACCCAGAATGAAACCCAATGTTGAAGAAGAGGAAGCAAGCATACCTGACTTTGCTTTTGCTCAATGTAATGATCCTATGTTAGCAGAACACTTCATTCATGTAATATCAGAGGATGAATGCAGGGAAAAGTTAGGACAATTTCTTTTTTCTAAAGTCAGGATTGTGACATAAAGGAGATGTAGGACCGGCAGGCATACCACGGTCACAAATTGTAGTACCCAAAAGCAATAGAATTATTGTTATGGAAATGGCTCATTCTCATTTGAGAGGTGGCCCTTTAGGAACTGTAAAAACTCAGACATAAATTGTAAATAGATTCTGTTGGCATGGGATCTATGCTGACATAAAGTATCTTGTCAATACATGTGCCTTATGTCAGAAAACCAGTAGGGGGCGTGGCTTGGGCAGCCATGGAGTAGGACGTGCTTCCTGAGCAGCTCCGGAAGATCCGACATATGATCCGTGAAAACTACCTACAAAAACGCGCTACCGGTTCCAGGATTGACTATATGGGAACGTGTGTTCTGCTCACTGTATAAAGACCGAGTGAATCGTGTGTGGAATTCTGGAGGAATTGCTCGGCGAACGATGGCGGCTGCTCGGTCCATTGTCACACAAGATGGCCGTCAACAAAGGAAACAAAACTGAAGCACCCGGAGCGGCAGAATAGAGACGGCAGCCGCGGGGAAAGAATGATGATGGCGAAGTGGAGATGGAGTGAAACCCCTGTGGCCTCCTGAAGCAGATTGCAAGGCGAGACGCAGACCATACCAGACTGTATTGACTCCACGACACGCCTGAATTACATGGGTTTTTTCGGCAGTGTTTGGACTTGACAACGATACACTCGATCGGGTGATGAACCTTTGCAGCAATCTTGGTAAATGCAGCATACGTTTGAAGTACTGTATCACGTCACCAATATAAGGTGGCTTTCAGTACATCATGGTGGAATCTTCTAGAAACGTGGCAGTGAGAGCTCCAATCCTGCTAGACACTCCACAAAAACCTTTGCTGTGTCTAATTATGGTGTAAGCTACCATTTGGTGTCACGTGTCCCTTGTCCTCGTGGGAAGTTAATTTGCATTTCATCACAACAACAGGAACTGGCTGTATCTGTGAGGGATTCAGAAACAATATATCCCGAGTTGATTACAAACCAATATTTTTTGTAACAATTAACTACTGGCTTTGGTTGTCTGGTTAAGCCACAGTCCACGTAGTTTCCAATGTGGTCTCTTGCCCAATAGGTGTAGGATAAAAATGTGTCTGATGAATTAATCAAGTTGTAAGGCGTGAGCATAGTTCCGCCCCGATTGACGATCAAACTTGGCACATCGTGCTTTAAAGTACATACCCCTGATGAATTTCCCCTGACTGTGTATGTATGGAATGAGTGAGAAATGAAACATGTTGGGTTGAATGGGAGCGAAAGAGCGTGGAATTTATTAGTCAATCTAGTCGTGTTACTTTACTTCAAACCCCATTAGTGTGGTTTGTTTTAGAATGAACAAATAGACCTATGAATATTTGTTTATGTTATAACCCTATACGTTGTGTATACACCTTTTTCTTCCCGGTGTACTTTAAGTTGACACTGTTGTCGGTTGGTCGTAAAATTCTCAAAAACTGTTTTTATTGATTGTGCTAAAGACTCGTACTCGATGAGTTATGCCATGTTGGCATTTTTATGATGTATTTTTACCATTGAAGGTTTAATAAAATTGATAATTGAATATTTGGCTATATGTATACCGCCTCTGCATTCATTGTTCACTGTGATGTGCTTCACAGCGAAGTACAATCGAGGATATGAGAACTAGTGTGTTTTTTTCCCCATCCACACTTCCCACTAAGCGGGTGTGGACACGTGACCTAGTGATACTATACTGTGGACCTTCTCTTTAGTTTATATTTTTTAGGTTTTCCTAAAGTTAGGGGGCTCGTTTGGTCCTACAGTCTAATCCCCTGACCTCTTTTGTGTATTAGCGGTAAGCCTTGTGTCACGTTGGCTTGCGTGCTGACCCGGAAGGCAAGAGGCCGGAGGCAGCGGGGGTGCGAACAGATAGGCCGCGCCACGACAGACATATGAAGCGCTCGCTCGGCATCGATGAGCAGAAAGCCGCGGTGAGAGGCTGCGGACGGTGCGACTGCTTGAAGAGTACGGTTGGGGAGGCACGCGGACGCTGAATCGAGACAGTGAGGCCCAACGGGGGCCGCAGAATGTCGGCGCGTGGGGCCGTGAGCAAGAACAAGAATAAGCAATCCACAATGGATATTTTTGCCAAAACGCAACATTCTCCTGCGGCCATCGCGCCCAAAGGCTCGATGGTACCAGCGGAGGGCACCACAGTGGCTGATAACCATCAGATTTTAGAGGCCATCACGGAGCTGAAAGACTCTTGGGGGGTTGCGATGTCAGACCTGCGCACTTCCCTGGAGGCTAAAATAGACCCAGTGGGCATAGAAGTCTCCCTGCTGAGGCAAGATGTCAGGGGGCTGGCGGAACGAACAAGCAGCCTGGAAGGTGCGGTGAAAACCAACACAGACACCAGCACTAACAACGCAAAGGCGATCCATGTACTCAAACAACAGGTAGCTAACTTGGAGTCTCGAGCAGAGGAAGCAGAAGGGAGAGCGAGGAGGAACAATATTCGCGTGGTGGGCTTGCCGGAGGGTGAGGAGGGACAGGACCCGACAGACTACGTCGAGAACCTACTCCTACAAGCAATTGGGGCTGGCAAACCCTCGCAGGGATTCGCAGTGGAGCGTGCACATAGAGCCCTTATGAGGAAGCCGAGACCAGGGGCCCCTCCCCGGGCGATAATCGCCAAAATATTGAACTACGAAGACCACGAGAAAATACTGGAGTACTTCCGAAAAGGTGGAACAATCAAAAGGGCCTCGAGCACCATCACGGCGTATCTGGACTACACTATGTTGGTCCAGAGGCAACGGTACAGCTATGTGGCAATCAAAAGAAGGCTGCGTGCGGCTGGGATAAAATATATGCTTCTGTACCCCGTGAAATTGAGGGTGGTGCACAAGAGCAAAATGTATTTTTTTGACACTCCGGAAGAAGCAACAACGTGGCTGGATCTGCAGGGCTGCCCAGAACGAGACACGGAAGAGACCCAAGAGGGACGCGATAAGTGACTGGGATACGGTATGCATACTGTTAAGGCGTCAAGTGAGCACCCCAGGGGTGCCTAGATGAAGATTAAGAACAATGGGCGCGGCTGTAGCAGGCTGATATTTTGATAAAATACCGCTGATTGTAACGGACTTGAAGGACTGGAATATAGTAGCGTGTACATATATGCAAATTGTATAACAATGTGTAGTTAACCCGAAGTGACATAGGAGCGGCAGGGCGAAAGCACCCTACCCCCCGAATTATAGTTGCAGTAGTAGTAGGTTGGCCACTAGGGCGGCCTCACCCTGCGGAGCTTCGAGTACAGGCGAGAGCCAGAAAGAGCTAGATGCGGGGGAGCCTGAGATCCAGGGATGGAGCTGGGCAACACTTGGGGGGTGTGATGTTGGCGAAGGGACAGGAGGCGGGAGGGAGGGGGAACGGGAAGTTTGGTGTGTTTTTGGTTAAAGGGAATTTAGAATGGGATGTGAGCCTATACAGATTGGATTGGAAATCAAAGTCAGACTGCACCTGGGGGAGGAGGAACAGAACTGGTACAGGCCATGGGGGACCTTAAGATGCTTACATGGAACATGCGGGGGCTCAACAGCTACTTAAAAAGGAACAAAGTTATGTTGTACCTGCGCAGGCAGAAAATAGATATTGCATTGCTGCAGGAAATCCACCATACACGAGAGAGGATGGACACGATCGCTGGTAAGTGGAAAGGGGTGTTAGTGGGCTCATCGTACTGTGCTTATGCAAGAGGAGTGCTTATTTGGGTGGCGCCACATGTCCCTTTTCAGCGATTGCAAGTGGTGGCTGAGACAGACGGGAGGATGGTTATGCTGAGGGGACTGGTGGAGAACAGGGAGATAAGCATTGTTAACACGTATGCCCCGAACCAGAACACAGCGGCGTACATTAGAACATTGAGTGCGAATTTGAGTGAATGCGTAGGAAGCGCATTGTTCTGGGTAGGGGACTTCAACTGCGTATTGAACCCGAGGGTGGACAGATCGGATGGGAAGATGGATAGCCCCTGCAGCCAGGGCGTTACAGACATTGCTGGATGACTTTGGTTTGGAGGATGCATGGAGAGTGAGGCACCCCCAGGAAAGGCAACATTCACATTATTCTGCCCCACAGCAGTTATCAACGAGGTTGGATTATGTCTTCACATCACCCGAAATGATAGCGGAGATCGCACAAATGGAGTACAAGGCCAGGGTCCTTTCGGACCACTCGCCCCTGATTCTCGCATGGCAATACTGCCCCCCAAGAGCGAGGATCCCGACATGGCACCTACGAGCGGAAGCGTTGCGAGACCCCCTTTTTAGTGAGGACTTGAGGGAGGAGATTGAGGGAGGAGATTGTACAAGGTGGGGTTTTAGCTGAACTGCAGGAGACGGAAGAAAAATTAGAAGAGGCCTTAAGGGGCAGAGACGATACAGCAGAGAAGCTAGAATTGACACTTAGGCTACAGCAAAAATGTGTGGAATATTGGGAGAGATTGTGTAACCTTAATTATAAAAAATACATAGAGAGACAGCATGCGGGAGGTGATAAACCGAGGAGACTTTTGGCGTGGTTATATAAGAGTGAGACTCACAATCAGGACTATAGAGAGAGAAGACGGTAGCGTAGAGGACATCCAGGAGGGAGTTAATCAAGCATTTGTGGATTATTATAAGGTATTATACGGAGATGACGGGGAAAGTAGTTGCGCTATGATGGAAGAAACGCTTGATGATATGGGGTTGCCCAAGATAAGCGAGGAGGAGAGAGATGAACTAGATACCCTGATCACCTTGGAAGAATTAGGGGAGGTGGTGAGGCAGCTGCCTACTAGTAACACCCCAGGGACCGATGGACTCCCAAGTGAGTTTTACAAAGTATACATGGAAGAGGTCCTCCCCCCACTGTTAGAGATGTTAAACGAAGCGTTCGAGATGGGACGCTTACCGGAGTCACTGAGAGAGGCCGTCATAATACCTCTCCCCAAACCTAACAAACCTGGGCACAGCTGTGGTTCCTATAGACCCTTGTCAATGCTGAATCAAGACGGCAAGATATTACCTGCTGTCTTAGCAAATAGACTGAAGAAGGTTATTGGCAAATTAATACACCCGGATCAAACGGGCTATGTCCCTCATAGAAACATTACCAATAATCATAGGCGACTCCAGAGAATCATTGAGTTTGGCAGAGAAAGAGATGAGGAAATGGCAATTGTGTCTTTGGATGCAATCAAGGCCTTTGATTCTGTTAAATAGCCATGGCTGCTTGCAGTCCTGAAGCACTACGGGTTAGGGCCTGGATATGTAAGGTGGGCGAAAAGTTTATATAGCGAACCGCTGGCTAGAGTTAGGACAGGATCTGTGATTTCGGAAAGGTGGCAGCTCAGCAGGGGTACTAGACAGGGATGCCCTTGGTCTCCAATGCTCTACATACTGGCCCTGGAACCTCTAGCAATATAGCTGATGCAGCAATATGACACCATAGGCACCGAGGTGAAAGGGGAGCGGCATCTGATCTCCCTATATGCAGATGACATCCTGCTGTACTTGCGATTCCCAGAAGAAAATCTCCAGTACATCCTAGAAGTGCTGGAGAGATACGCTGTGCTGTCCGGCATACCAGTGAACCCCCAGAAGTCCAGCTTGTTCCCATAAGGGGGGTATATGGGGATTCCAGCGGAGCGGCTACCTGTATTGCAAGTGCCGTGGGCGGTTAGCACATTTCGGTACCTGGGGATAGATATATACCACACCGTGGAGGAAGAGCATAGGTGCAATACAGAAGTAGCCACTAAAAAAAATGAGAAGTGCATGCAGTTTTGGGCAAAGCTGCCCTTGGCGATGATGGGGCGGGGAGCAATGTTAAAGAAGGTGGTCCTGCCAAGGCTCCTACACTACTTCGGGAACATACTGTACCTGATTCCTAAGAAGTTCTTCACCAAATTGAATAGCATGTGTAGGGACTTTTTGTGGCATGGCACGCGAAATAGAGTGGCTTTATGGAAGCTACAGAACTTCCATGACAAAGGAGGGATAAAGCTGCCCAACTATGAGGCGTACTATATGGCAAGCCAGTTACAGTATGTTGCCAAACGGCTCTCTGACGAAGAGACCTCAGAATTTAGGCTGTTTGGGCGTGATTGTGCAACTTTTTATTTGAAAGCGATGATGTGGGTACCCAGGGCGGAAATGGTGGGGCGCCTTAAAATGATGCTACTGGGGTGGAAGGTGTGGCGCAGGGCATATCAAATGATGGAGAACCCGTCCCCATGCTCACCGCAGATACCACTGGTTGCATTGACGGGGCAGACGCGCAGCTACGAATGAACCACTGGGAACCGGCTGGGGTGGCAACAATGGGTGATATTTGGCGGGAGGGTTCTAGTATTACTTTTGAGGTGCTGCAGGAAGAAACTGGGTTGCACGAGGGCCAGTATATTACGTATCATAGAGTGGTACAGAGGATTAAGAGAACATGGCCTGAAACTGTGTTGGAGGAAGAATCAGATGCCACCATAGACGTGATATATGACATAGCTGAGGGGGGTCATGAGATTTCCAGATTGTATGAAATGCTGATGTCTAAAGTGGGGAAGGAGGTCACGCAGTTGAGACTTGACTGGGAAATGGAGTTTGTAGCCCCGATGGGAGACTGGATGTGGGAACGGGTGCAGGGGTATCATAAGAAGGTGTCTAGAAACGCGAGGCTGAAACAGATTCAGCTGTATATAACGCATAGGGCATATATGACGCCTTGGAGGATATCGAGGTTTGAAAATGCAGGGCGGCAAGCTTGCCCCAAGTGTGATGAGAACGCGGGCATGGTGCATATGTTCTGGTCATGCCCGATCATAGAGCATTTCTGGAGGGGAGTGAAAGAGAAACTGGAAGAAAAAGGGGTCAAGATGGTAGTGGATACAGTGTGGGCCTGTCTGCTGGGGGGGGTTCCCCAGACCACAGAAGCTCAGGCACGTAAGTAAGCTGAGGGATCTGGCTTATGTGCTTGCAAAGAGGAGGATTGCCATGGGATGGAAGTCATGCCATGTGCCAAAGGTAGAGGTGTGGTGGAGAGATTTGCAAAAATGGGCGGAAGCTGAAACCATGGCATGGCAAGAAGCGAGTAGCACAGGAGGGGAGGAGGAGACTGAGTCCCTGATGGCCTGGAAATCACTGATAGCCGAACTGTTTGGGTCATTAGCTGGCCTATAGAAGAGGAGACCGAACCACAGGATGTGGAAACTGAAGGTTTAATGCAATAGACTCGTAGAGGGGGGTGGGTTAAGGGAAGTAGTGGTTAGAAGTTAAGAAAGTGTAATGAAACTGTTGGAACATGCACTGTTTGTTCGGTTTGTATTGTTTGATTATTTTTATAATTCAATAAAATGTTTTAAAAAAAAAACAGTACTCAAATTCCTCCTCCAGTTCCATTGCAACCCTTGCCTATTATAGATGTTCCCTTTTCACGGATAGGAATGATATAGTGAGTCCTTTAGAAACCTCAAAGCTAGGGAACAAATATATTCAGATTAAAACTATACGCACATCCGATCCGCTAGGGGGCGCGGCACAAGGTGGCCGCAAGCTAGCAGAGCTCCTGTCGAACGAGGACAGAACCGAACAAAGGTGCACCAAAATGAACATAAAACCCACAAATATGCCAGATAATTGAAGAGGACCTGTCCAGGATCCAGAGGACACCAAACGCAAACTAATTGGGCCACAGAAAGCAGAGATCACAGGCAGCCGCTGCCCCTGACCCACGGCGCCACCAAAAGCCCCCCAATTTTGGCATACAAGCACAATGGCAAGTCCGAGGTGGGCTACGCTTGTAGACAGGACCGGAGACTGAGCAGAGCACCCTGCTGCCATTGCTGAGTAACAAAGAGCACATCCAGACATGAGCAGGGCCCCTCCGCCGCGGAAAACACACCGGTGAGGGGAAGAAGCGAACACCTGCAGGAACGGAGACCCCCCCCAGGCAGAGGTAGAAGTGCGGCACCCCCCTCACAGACACCTCTGCTACCAAACTCAGACCAGCAGAGAGACCGCAGCCCGCAAAGCACCACCGGCGCCCAGCAAACAGAGAGACGTCACTGCAGAGGCCTCACAGCCTACACCAGCACACCCCCCCACAGCACTTGCCACCGAGGGGTGGCCCGACCACCAAGGAGCACCACAAGTCCTGCGGGGCAGGAAAAGCAGGAAGACTCAGGCAGCCGGTGCCCCACCCTTGACTCGCGGCACTGCCAAAATCCAACAGGACTGGACTGCAGACAAAGCAGACATGGCGGGCTGGAAACATAGCAAGGCCCCCAGCAAAAGAATGATCAGCCGGGGCAGCGGAGGGAAGACAGCCCACACAATGAGACCGCCATCCAACGGACCCCCCGACTCCAAGTAAGCGGGTGCAAGCTATGGGGGTTCAGGGAGGACAGAAGTGACATAGCGGCGACCAGGCTCCAAGTGCCCCCCCACCCGGTAACACCCACATGCCACCTGTTAACCCCCTCAGAGCTATAACCGGCACATCAACAGACTCACACCCAATAGCAGTGCGCCTTCCAAGGAACCGCTGCCGCGGGGGGCACGACCCCACATCTCAACAGCCGAGTACACGGGCTGCAACGACTCCACAAAGCCACATCTCCAGCTACCACCTTCAACAAGCGCCACCCACCAGGCATCCTCGACAGCGAGGCAGCCCACTCCTCCCCCCTTCATCACCGCAAGCTCTACAGGCCATCAATCAGCCCAGACAGTAAAAGAGGCGACGAGGCAGCCCCATGGGCAAACAGACATCCCCAGGGGCTGCCAGGCTACACCTCTTCACCAAGGGCCACTGGCTATACCAGCGGCGCCAACGGCCAGGCGAACACAACTTGGACCCCACTACAAGACAACTCCGCCTCAGGCCCATATGAGCCGGCAAACAAGCAATCAAGCTTAAATAAGGAACAGAGGCAAACCACCCTCCCACCGCATTAACAGGAGGAACACAAACCTCTCCAACGACATATACTAAAGCAGGGTGAAAAAGGGGGCCCATAAGAAAGCAGAGGAAACCCAACTAAGAACAGACCGGCAGAGGCAGGCAAGCCACCTCGACACACCGGGACCGCCCCCTGAGGGCGGCAAGGGCAAACCGAGGGAAGTGCACCCACAAGGGTAACCAAGCCAAGATGCAAAGAAAGGTGGCAACCACTGAGGCCTGGAAGCACACCAAGCAGACAGAGGGCCCCGATACTATGCAAAAAGGAGCCCACCACCTAAAAGTAACCAGGATCACGGCTACACAGGACATCGCTATTCCAGAACCCGAGAGCATAAACCCTGCCGATCTCCTGCCTTGCAGCGAAGCCCACAAGGGCATGCAAAAGGAAAGTCGCACTTCACAACCAGGGAAACCAACGACTCCCGCCCCATGCAGCCTACCAAGGAGGTCCAGCAAAAATAAGATGGAAATGGACGTGCAGGTACAACTACAAACTATACTTGCAGAAATGTGTATCATAGGCCAGCGCACCCAGGAAACACATACCACGGTGCAAGACATAAACCGGGACCTGCAGGATGTACAAGCCCGCCTGTCCGCACAAGCCGAATGCATCACAGATAATGAACAACAGATTAGCGTGGTAGAAGACAACCAATCCACTACAGGCAATGAACTGGACGGAGTCATAAGAGAGGTCCAAAGATTGGGAGAAAAACTTGATGACCAGGAAAACCGCTCCAGGCGTAACAACCTGCGAGTGGTGGGCCTGCCAGAGAACGTGGAGGGCACAAACCTGGACAATTACATGTATGACTTCCTCCAAGACTCTCTGAAAATGGAGAACTCCCGGGAACTCACCATAGAATGGGCGCACAGGGCCCCAATCCCGAAACCATCACCAGAAAAGATACCCAGAGCCATAACCATGAGGCGGCCCAACTTCCAGCACAAGGTGGCAATTCTCAAAGCCTACAGGGCAGCAGCCCCGATCAGAGTAGGAACAGCTGATGTTCGACTCTACAACGATTACTCGCTAGAGGTATCGAGGAGACGCAAAGAATTCAACCCGATATTTGAGGCCATGAAGAATACAGACTACTGCCACTACCTCAAGTTCCCAGCAACATGGTGCCTGCAAGTAGACAAGCAATGGCAATCCTTTGAGGATCCAGAGACGGCATGGTGCTTTCTCCGGCAGCACGACATAATCACCACGGATCTTGATCAACCACCGCAGGTGACCCAGTGATGGGCCCACCGAATCTCTCCCAACCTCGATAGAACACAGGCAAACAGAAAGTGGCAAAAGATCAGCTGGAAACCGAAGGGCTGGGGACCAAAGAGATCAGTCCGACAAACCAACCAGCGGCCGAAACACCCAAATCCACTGGACCAACCGGGCCCAATCAGTGCCCGACCCATGAATAACTACAAGAGAATTACCTCTGGATCCTTGCATCTGCCGCACTATGCGCACCCTTAATAGAAGCACGATCAACCAAACCAGACTTTACAAAGCCGACTTCGAGCGGCAGGGGCATACTGTCACCCCAACAAGAACAAGCAGCAGAGATAAGCACTTGCAGCCGGGTGCGACATGAGGGAAGGGGGACTTCCCCCAGAGCGATCCCCCAACACCTCATGTGAAGGTAGTAATACCCAGTATTGGGACAGGGCTATGGGTTACGCCCACCCAATGTTTATGTCAAGTTTGTTGGTTACACCAAGTTGCTACAGGCTCATGTTGGAGCCCTACAGAGTTGCATACTAGAGAGGCAAAACCACACCGACCCCCCTACATTCATACAGAAGGCCCACCGGCACAGAATCACATAAAACAAACCAGCAGGGCACACGCAGAGAACCCTTGGCAAAGACCATGACCCCTGGCTTCACCTTTATAACATTAAATATCCAAGGCCTGGGCAACCCTATCAAGCGCAGGAGAATGATCAACAACATGCGGGACCTACAAGGGGATGTAGTATTCCTCCAAGAAACACATCTAAAGGCCTCAGAATCAGAGAAACCCAAGCGGGGGTGGGCTCGGCATTCCACTCCCCACACCATGGGAAAAGGGGGGGTCTCCATCCTCATTAACAAGCGAATACCCTTCCAAGTGCGAAACACATTAATAGACAAAAATGGTAGCTACATCCTGGCACAGGGAATCTTGCACCAACACCACATCACGCTACTAAACGTATACGGCCCCACCTCGGATGCCCCATTGTTCTTCAATGAAATGTTCGCAACTTGCGTGAAATTAATGGGCAACCTCACAGTCATTGGAGGCGACTTTAATGTCACCGTAGACCCCACACTAGATCGCCAAGGTGCAACCCACGGGTACCCCGCCATATCGAAAAAATGAACAGCCCTCCAAACCGTAATAGAAAGACTCCGGTTAATCGATATCTGGAGGGCATGTCATGGCCAAAGCCAATATTTTACATACTACTCCCACCCTCATGGCAGCTACTCCCGCCTTGATTACTGGCTGACCCTCGCCGGCAACACTCACTTAGTATCTGAATGCACCATCCTACCCACAGTCCTATCAGACCACGCCCCGGTTCTCCTGCGCATATCCCTCCCAGAGACCCCACGCCAACCACCCCCGTGGAGAATTAACCTACGCATGCTCCAATACCCAGACCTAGTGGAACATCTCATAACAGACTCCGAACAGTTCTGGGAATCCAACCTGGTCCAGGGATACACAACCCACAAGTGCTGCGATGCTTTCAAAGCATACATAATGGGACAATGCATGTCACACTGGGCCCACAAACGCAAGTCCTGGGGGCAAGAAATAGCCCACCTCACTGCTGAACTGGAGAAAACAGAGAGGGAACACAAGCGCTCGCGGGACATACGCCTCAAACCCAAGCTGAACAAGCTCCGGGCAGAAATAGGGCGGATCACCGCCAGCAGAGCCCAAAAGTCCTATGATAGTTGGTCCCAACCCTACTACTCGGAAAGCGATAAGCCCTTGAGAATGATGGCCCTAGCCCCAAAGCAGCACCAGGCCGCACAAACCATAACTGCGATCCGAGATAAAGAGGGAAAACAGCTAACTGGAGACACCCGGATAAATACACGGTTTGCAGAATTCTACAAAGAATTGTACAGAGCCTCGAAGACCTCCACAACCCAAGACATAGACCGCTTCCTAGATTCCGTACAGATCCCAAAAATCCCACCTGACCACATTCCCGTGGGCAAAGCTGCTGAGCCTGACGGGATCCCAATAGACTTTTACAAAGAACTGAGCGGGGAGATCGCACCCAGGTTAGAAGAAGTCATCAACGAGCAACCACTACTGGCCGCCTCCCCCATTCCATGCTTGCTGCCAATATAGTGGATCCACAAGGAAGGGAGGGATCCCGTAATTGTTCGGCTCCTACAGGCCCATATCGCTTATAAACGCGGATGCCAAAATACTGACTAAATACCTAGCTAAACGCATAGAAAACAGCCTCCCCCACATAGTACATAGAGACCAGACAGGATTTATAAAAAAGAGGCACTCCAGCGATAACGTCAGAAGACTACTCCACCTAATAGCAGGGAAGCGAGACCCGGTCCTAGCCGTCAACGCCGAAAAGGCATTTGTCAAAATACAATGGGAGTGCATCTTTAAAGTACTACTACGCTACGGCTCCCTCCCCTCACCTGATCCAACTTATCAAGCTACTCTATACGGGCCCCGAGGCGGCAGTCATGACGAATGGAACCACGTCCTCTGTCTTTGCGCTACAATCGGGAACGCGCCAGGGATGCGCGCTATCACCACTATTATACACACTATCCATATAACCAATAGCTATCAAACTCCGGGCAGACGACCGATCAACAGGCATCAGACAGGAGGGGGAAGAACACAGCGTATCTCTCTATGCAGACAATGGGCCTCATTACACGGTAGGTGGTAGGGACATACCGTTACCGGTAAGGGATTACCGGTATCGGTAAATCCCCTCCCCAATCACGAACCGGACATACCGCTATTAGCGGCACCGCAAAGTACGGTGGCACTATTAGCGGCAAGTCCGTGAGCGCGCGGCCCCTCAGACCGGAAATAGCGGCATAGCGCTAATATCACGGCATCACGAGCCATGCGTACATGGCAATACCGGCATGTAGTAGACCCAAAGAACCCTTACCGGCAAGGCGCTAATACCGGCATCGCGAACCACACGTTAAAAGAGCACAGCAGAGTTCCCACCTGCCACAGGTGGACAAAATCAGCACAGGTGGAGGCAATGGAGACTGGCAGCACAAAAGAGCACACCACACCCCTCCCCACACCCATTCCCACACCAAGATGGATGCAATACTAGCAGCATTACATGGGCTAGAGGACATGATTGCAGTGCAGCAGCTACAACAACAGGCAGCACAGAGGAGACGCAGGAGGAGGAGGAGGAGGGCAAGACAGGCGCAGCAAGCACCACCAGTGCACCTAGTGATACCACAGAGGCAGCCACCAATTCCCAGGATCAGAGCCAGTCCAGTCTACCTTATCCCTGAGCAGATACACACCCTGTACCGTCTGGACTGGGATACCATCACCACCATAGTAGACATGATATACAACGACATTGTGAGTCTCATTGACATCCGTACTGCCATCCCCCCTCTACTGAAGGTAGTAACAGTGCTCCACTTCTTGGCCACAGGCACCTACCAGCATACGGTAGGTCAGATGCATGGCATATCACAACCAGTATTCTCACGCACACTGAACCAGGTGCTCGATGCCCTCCTGCAGCACACAAGTCAACACATATACATGCCACGGACTGCCCAGGAGATCTCCAACACCAAAGTTGGCTTCCATTCACTGGCAGGCATCCCAAGTTGCATCGGGGCCATCGACTGTACCCATGTAGAACTGGTGGTCCCACATGCCAATGAGGTAGTGTACCGTAACAGAAAGCAATACCACTCCATCAACGTCCAAATGGTATGTGACTCCAATAAGATCATCACACATTGCTGTGCCCGATATCCCGGTTCAACCCATGATGCAATGGTCCTGCGGAACTCGACAATACCACGATACATGGAGCGACATGCTGGACAACGTTCGTGGCTACTTGGTGAGTAGCAGGCCGACCACATGTCAGTGTGATGTGGATTGTGAGTGGGGGGGGAGATGCATAATCCAACTGGGCGTGAATGGGGGGGGGAGATGCATACTCCAACTGGGCGTGAACTGGTGTCATGAGAAGAATGGACATACATATTTGCATCACTGTACAGTGAGGCAGCCCACAATGGACCAGAGACAAAACCACATGCTGGAAGTGAGTGCCACGGCAAACATATCAATCCATTACGCCAAACAGGCCATTCCAAACAACATGCACACCGCACAACACACCATTCCCCCCAGAATCAGAAATGGTCCGCGCACATGAGTGCATACAAATGGATCCCCTGTAGCCATTGTGGTGAGGCACACCCGTACCCCACCACAGAATTGCCATCAAACAGCATGGGGACATCAACTAAGGAATGGCAGTGTACTAGCAGTGTGGCACTAACGTTGCCAGGGCCAGGAAACACAAATCACTTAAACTCTGGCGGAACATGGCAATCCCTGCTGTATGCATGCATGGTGCATGTCCACTTGCAAGGACCACCTCACCTTCCCACATTGCAGTTACCCTGATTGCCATGCGTGCTTGGATCAGTGGATGTCGTTGAATATGCAATGTTTGTTTGTGTGATATGTGCACGCTCCACATTATGTAGACACTTACACATACCCATTGTTGCACCCATGCAGGTGATGCAGGTTATCCCCTGAAGAGGTGGCTCCTTACCCCTGTGCGGAACCCACAGAACAGGCACGAAGAGGACTACAACCATGCACACACCCGTACCCGCGTGGTGATCGAGCAGACATTCGGCCTATTGAAGGAACGCTTCCGGTGCCTCAGCAGGTCGGGCGGGGCACTCCTGTACGGGCATGAGAAGGTGGCCAAGATCACCATGGCATGTGTCATGCTTCACAATATTTGTATCAGACGGAATGTGCCAATGCCCCCTGACATAGAACTGCGACCACCGTCTGAGGATGATGACGGGGATGAGGATGGAGGAGAGGGGGCTGCAGGTCATGCAGGTGGCGATGCCCATGAGGGACGTGCTGTGCGGCAGCACCTGATAGACCATTGTTTCTGATGCACATGGATTAGGAGGGTGCAATTGGTGTTCAGCTCAGGGCACGGGGTGTATGGAGGACATAAACACAGTGCACCCTTCAACAATAAAGCACACATACACAATGATCAATGTCCAGTCATGTGATTATCCATGCCATTACGTGTGTATTGAGCATTATGACATTCAAACGTGCATGTACCCTCCACCCCAACAACCCTCACCCCCCTCCCCCCACAACTCCCCCAAACACCCTCACCCCCCTCCCCCCACAACTCCCCCAAACACCCTCACCCCCCTCCCCCCACAACTCCCCCGAACACCCTCCCCCCTCCCCCCACAACTCCACCGAACACCCTCACCCCCCTCCCCCCACAACTCCACCGAACACCCTCACCCCCCTCCCCCCACAACTCCACTGAACACCCTCACCCCCCTCCCCCCACAACTCCACCGAACACCCTCACCCCCCTCCCCCCACAACTCCACCGAACATAGTGTGCACATCAGTGCTGCATTAGTTCCCAAGTGTCAACAGGGACAGGCTGGCCCTACTTCCCTCCTCCACTACCACCATTGGGGGGTTGTGAGTCTGACCGCCGCAAGGACCGGCTGGACCTGCGCAGGATGGTTGTCTGGTCGGAGCTAGTAGACGAGGGGGTGGCTGGTTGATCTGCTCCCTGTGAGTGACGCATGCTCTCCATCGCCTCAGCAATGCGCGTTAGGACCTGCCTCACAGCGGCCATCTCGTCACATAGGCGCGTCGTGTTGCTGTCCATGGCAGCTTTCATGTCCCTTGACAACACCCGGATCTCCTCCCTGGTCGAGGCAGCCTCGCTCACTTGCCGGGCAACCAGGGCATTGAGCTCCTCCTGGCGCTGACGTATCAGGCTCATGGTGTCGTCTGTGGCCCTGCCCCTGTTACTCCTCGGCGCAGCTAGCTGCATGTGGCCGACATCAGGTGAGCTCGCCACGGGACTGAATGACCCATCCATTGCATCTCCGGCATGCACCTCATGGATGCTGCCATTGGATGTGTTGCATGGGCTGTGGAGTGGGGACAGCTGGGTGCTGGGTGTACGCTGCCCTTCCGGTGTCGGACATGGGTCGTCCACATCACTCATAGGTGCCGTGGCTGCTGCTTCCCCGATGGAGCTATTGGCTGCGGATGGCGTGCCTTCTGGCACTGGCTCCTGAGTGGTGGGGGTGGGTGGTGGGGGTGCTGCCACAGTGTCGGATGGCATTTCGACCCTTGGTGTGGTCGTTGCGTGGGTGGCTTTTGAACGCTGGGCCACTCCAGATATCCCAGTGCCCCTCGATGTACTGGGCCTGGTGCCTGCATCCTTTCCCTTGGCCTGCTTTTTGGGTGGTGGGGCCTGCGTTGCAGAGTCCAGCTCCTCACTGTCAGATTGTGACCCTGTGGGGGAGCAAGACAGGGATAGCATCAGTGATGGGTCAACGTGCATCATGCATATGTTGTTGTTGCTGCAGTTCTTTGGATTTGGACATCTAGTTTGGGCCTGCAGGTTGTTGGCCAGATGGGTGGGTCATCCGGACATGTGTCAGGGTGCCACGTGTGCGAGATGCTGCATGCATGTGGTTGTGTGGGGATGTGCAGGGCATATATGCAGGGTTGTGTACATGTGTGTGAGATGACCCCATCCATTAGCTGATTCCCAATTCACATTTGGGGGAGGGACTCATGCTTGGCATTGCTGTGTTTTGCGTGGTCACTCACCTCCGTCTGACGTTGTTGCCACACCACACTCCATTCGGCCCACTCCCTCGATGGATTCTATGCCAATGGTGCTGGCACATGTCTCCTCCCACTCCTGCATCTTCATCGGGGATCCACCTCCGCCTCCTGTGCCCATGGCCAGATTCCTGTTGGCCGATAAAATGCTGCGTACACGGAGGCGCAGATCATCCCACCGCTTGCGCACGTCCTTTACGGTGCGGGGGGTGGAGCCCACCGCACTGACTTTCTG
Organism: Ambystoma mexicanum; assembly: GCF_040938575.1. NCBI lineage: Eukaryota > Metazoa > Chordata > Amphibia > Caudata > Ambystomatidae > Ambystoma > Ambystoma mexicanum. The sequence continues at coordinate 876,498,557 of NC_090924.1, read as the reverse complement.
CGCCACCTCAGCCCAGATTTCCTTTTTTCTCAGGAGTGCCGGGCGCCGCATGTCGCTAGCGAATACTACGTCTGCATTTGCAGCCAGGGTGTCTGCCAGCATTTTCAATTCCTCGTTTGAGAAGCGTTCTTTGCGCTGGCGCGCATAGGCTTTCTTTAGGGCCTTGGGCATTGTTTGTTCTTGTGGGATGTGGTTTTGCCAGTCGTGGTGTTGCTGCAGGTCCTGAGTGCAGGGGATGGCAATGGATTGTGTTTTTAAAGATGGCCGCCGGGCTCTTTCCCGTTCCGGTGCGATGACGCTATTTCCGGTTCCGGTGTTTTACGGTGACCGCTAATAGCAGTGACCGCTAAAAGCGGTGACCGCTAATAGCGTGCAGCATGAGGGCGGAGGTGCTATCAGCACTTTGGTCGGAGCCGGTAAGGTGCTTTTGCGCCATGGCGGTAGGGTCATTTACCGGCATGGCCCTATGCGCGTGTCCGCTAACTCGTAATGGAACGCTATTAGCGGTCTCCTACGATGGCGGACACGCTAATAGCGCCATGACGGTAAATCACATTTTTTAGCGCCTACCGTGTAATGAGGCCCAATATGCTACTATACGTCAGCAAAGGCCACACATCCCTCACCTACCTCTGCTCTCTCCTACAGGAAGTGGCGCCTATGGCGGGATACACAATCAACTGGAGCAAATCTGAAGTCATGCCACTGCGCCCAGACATCCTCTGGGACCCGGGAGGTGTTGCCCCGTTCTCCCTGCAACTGCATCACATCAAATACCTCGGCATAAATATTAGTGCTTCCCTAGACAACATTAGTGACCACAACGATCCAAAGAAAATAAAGGCTATATGTCAAGATCTTAAGAGATGGGACACCTTGGCCCTCTCCCTGACAGGTAGAATAAACGCCATGAAAATGAATTCTTTCCCCAAGCTCACATACATAGCAACAATGATCCCGGTGCGCCCGCCCCCCCTGCCTCAATTAAAGAACTAGACCGGGCAATAGCTAAATTCATACGGAAAGGAAAGAAGGTGAAAATCCGCATCCCAGTCCTACAAGCCACCAAAGCGAACAGCGGCTTAGCAGCCCCATCCTTAAAGGCCTACTATCAAGCCGCGCAGACTTGTTGGGTCAAACGGTGGTTGGACACTGCAGGCGACTCCAGTTGGAGGCAAATGGAGGTAGAACTTATGAAACCACTCGACCCAATCGAGGTCTTGGCCATACCCAGAGGCAAACTCCCCACACACCTCAAGAAACACCCAATATTCTGGCCCACGGTTACCCAATTGCACAAGCTCAGGACAACACAAGGGATCCAAACCGGACACTCACCTCCCTGGTCTAGCATAAGGGCGGTTCTATACTATGGACACAGCCATAAAATCCACCACAAACAAGACACAGATTGGGCCAACACCCGGATAATGGACATAAGTGACAATGGACGTATACATCCATTTCAAGAAGCACATACCAAACTGGGTCTCAACTGGCTTATATACCACACCATCCGCACCACTATCCAGTTCCACACGGCACACAGCCCACAACCACCAACCCTGGCCTCTTGTGAGGCGGAGATGGAGAAACACCTAGTCACAACACCACACCTGCGCACCTTCTACCAAATGGCGATACCGGGAAACCAAGGGCAAAACCTTTCACTAGCACAATCCTTGTCGGAATACCTAGGAATCCGAATAGAGGCCAGAGACATCCTAGAATACTTTGCAGCCATCTCCCAGATGTCTACGAACACCAAAAACAGAGAGATACAATATAAAATCATACAAAGGCTATACTTCACCCCTGCGACACTCCACCAGATGGGAATTGCACAAACCAACAAATGCTGGCGGGAATGCGACTCCCTGGGAACGATGGGCCACATACTCTGGCACTGCCCCAGGATCGCCCAATACTGGCAGGATGTCCATAAGCAGATCGGAGACATAGAAGGCACCAAGGTCACACTCACTCCCAAATTGCTGCTAATGGGGGCGAACACCGGTGAATGGCATGCAGACCTTCTACCCAAAAATTAATAGACATAATGCTATTCGCGGCAAGGAAACTGTTGGTCATGCTTTGGAAGGCAAAAACCCCTCCCCCGACAGCAGAGCGGATAGCACTTCTAGCGAAAACATGCAGACATGAGCTGGCAGAGATGGGGAGAAGGCAAACACGAGGTCCCACCGCAGCAGTGAAATTCGGCAAACTAATAGACAAACACATACAGTAAAACAGAAAAGAAGCCAGACCTAAACCGCGCACTTCCAGGTAAAGATAAACACGCCAGCATAAGGAATATGGACCAAAACCAAATGGGGCCACGAATACTCGAGCATAATACCTCCACATGGGAGACACAAAAAATTAAGTGCAGCTTATAACTATGGGATGGAAAGGGAGAGCTGGGCAGATGATCATGGGTACGGTTATTAGGCGGGAAGGGCCACGCGGCTGAAAACCAAGCCTTGAAGAACATGGAAGTGTCAAGGCACAAGCCCTATGAGGAGAAGGCCGTCGAGACCGGAGGTTAAGCAATACTCCCAGGGAACTGAAGCGGAGGGACACGAGATCTGGGACAACATGCACCTAATGAATTAATGAACTGCTGAAATATGCAAAAATATGTTGGGATTGTGGTTGAAACCGTATCTGATCTTATGCATCGTAACATGTTTAAGAAATGCCAATAAAAAGATGTTTTTTAAAAATAAACTTTACGCACATCCATTTATCATCCTCAAACTGATATATCAGTGGAAAGATTTAATTAAACTTTAAAAGACATCTTAAAGAAGCTGGTGGAGGCAGACGGAAAGAATTGGGACATTATGATACCTTGGGTCCTATTTGCCATTGGAAAGACTCCCCAGTCTTCCACGGGTGTTTCCCCATTTGAACTATTATATGGCAGAGAACCTAGAGATGTGTTAGATTGTTATGTGAAACATGAAGAGAGAGAGAGAGTCACTATACCATTATCCCAAACAGCAAAAAAGTTGAAAGAATATATGGCAGCAGTTCGAACTATAGTTCAAACTAATTTGGCACAAACTCAGGAGCAGCAAAAGGAATACTATAACAAGAAACCTGTGATGAGATATTTCTCTGTAGGTCAGAAGTAATTGGTTTTACTTCAATCTTCTGAAAATAAAATGCTTTACAGATGACATGGCCCTGATGAAATCCTAGAACAGACAGGACCTTTCAATTATAAACTCTCTCAATCAGACAGAAAAATGAAAACCCATATTTATCACATTAATTTACTTAAAGAATGGAAAGCGGACCCTATCAAAAATACTCCAGTAATATTAACCAGCTTATTAACTGAAGAAAATGATTCCAATAAATGAATTTCTTTCGACTTACCACAAAATCAAAAACAAGACCTGATAAACCTTCTACAACAGTTCCCTGATGTATTATGAGCGGAACCAGGTAGAGTTAAAAGGATATATCTTTATTTTAATTTCTTTTTATTGGCATGCATGTTATAATCACAGGCTGTAGTACATACAAGAGATTCAGTGTACAATCAATGATGTCTAGTACGTACAAACTGCTTCACCTGTCAAGATCTGTATTCAAAGGACTGACCTGGTGGCCGCAGCACTTATAATTCACGTTGATCATGAGACAATGCCCCAAACGACATTCTATAGCCACAATGGTACTGTAGGCTACAAGTACTGCTTGGGCAAAGCCCAAAATGGGGAAAACCCAAATGTGGGAAAAAACCCTGTTCTGCGTTTGTAGAGTGCTGGATAGGTTGCAAGTCGAGCTGGTCACAGTAATGAGTAGACTGCAGGAATCCAAGGATAGTAGAAAAGGAATCCGACTGGAGATGTAGCCAAACAAATAGCTCACAGGCAGAACACGTAATGAGGGAAGAATGTCCAGAACAAGAGAAAGTAGCAAGAACCAGGAAAACAGAAGGCAGAGGAAGAAACAGCAGACAGCGTGCGGGCAGGAACGCACGGCATAGCTGGGAGAGAAGGCAGGAATAATAAGCAAGCAAATAAGACACAGCCCAAAGGAATGAAGGAAAGAAAGAACTACAGAGCGTCAGTGTTCAAGAATAGAAGCAACACAGTAAACCTACCGGTCTCTTCTGTAATATGGATCCGGTCTGTTCAGTTCCTTCCGTGGAACGTTGCACTGTGCATGACAGCCCTGAAAACACTTGAAAGCATCCAGAGGTTCAGAAAATGGCATGAACCTAACGCCATCTCGTGAGGAAAATGCATCCTTGTGGATGCCTCCATCTCCAGCATTGCCAAAGAGACCAGGAGGTAGCGGGTGTCCTGGCAGTATGCCCCCTCAGAGGGGGTAAAGGCCTCAGCTTCCACAGATGACTTCTGTGAAAACATCATAGTAGAAGTGACACATGTACCCCGGAAGCAGGTTCCCAACATAGGTCTGAATGACCATAGCCCTTCCAGTCAATCAAGTACTGTAATCCACCTCTGCGATAACGGGAGTCCCAAATCTCCTTTACTTCATACTCAGGGCCTGATTCTGTGTCCAGGGGAGCTGAATATCCCGATCCTTCCTTTGGAAATGGTCCCGGACATATGGTTTGAGCTGCGAAAGGTGAAAAGACCGGATTAATCCTAGACCAGGAAGGAGGAAGCTGAATCGTGAAAGCCACCTTTCCCACAAGTTGCAGAACCTGGAAAGGACCAGAAAAGCATGGTGACCACAAAGAAGGCACCAAGTGGCGGGATAAGTAGCGAGAAGAGAGCCGAACTCGGTCGCCTATCTTGAGGTTGGGGCCTGCTAAACGTTTGCGATCCGCAGTATGTTTAGTTCTGGCTCTAGATTCAGTTAACACCTTCAATGCCAGAGCCTGAGCCGAGCGAATCTTGTCCAAATGTTCATCAACTGAAGGCACCTTGAAGCCAGTAGGAGATGCGGAAGGCATACAAACAGGATGAAACCTGTAAGGACAACCAAAAGGTCTGGTTCCAATAGCTGTGTGGAAGGAGTTCTTATATGCAAATTCCACATAGGGAAATAAATCAGCCCAATTACCATGAGCTGCAGAGGAAGAACAATGTAGATATTGCTCTAGTGACTGGTTCAGTCTCTCTGTACGTTTGACTGTGGATGGTAAGGGAAGTGTGGGCCCTTTGAACACCAAGTGGTTTACCCAAATATTTCCTATAGTTGGAAGTGTACTGTCGTACCCGATCAGACAGGATAGTTGTGGGCAGGCCATATAAGTGAAAAATAGTCTGGAGAAAAATGTTTGCTATTTGGTGTGCAGAGGGAACCTGAGGTAAGGCGATGAAGTGTGCCATTTTAGAGAAAGAGTCCACAGTAACCATAATGGTGGTCAAGTTGTTGGATGGTGGTAATTCTACAATAAAGTCAGTACTGATATGTTGCCAGGGACCCATAGGTCAGGCAGGTTGAACCAACTTCCCTAAAGGAAGTGTACAAGGACTCTTACTCTGTTGGCAAATTATACATGCTGCCACGCAATCATGCACTTGCGGTAAGCTCGGCCACCAAAAATGACGGGTTATGTTTTCTGTTGTTACTCGAACTCTGTGATGTCCTGCTGTTTGTACGTCATGCCGCATCTGCAGTTCCTCCATCTGCAGAGAAGAAGTAGGTATATACACTTTCTGACCATGAAAGAGTAAACCATGATCTTCTTGAACAGTGTTCTTCCATGCAATTTCTTTGGTCCCGGGATCCAAGGGATGAGTAGCATGTTGTACTTTCTGCATGAATGTGGAGATCACAAATAGAAAAGATGCCTTCGATAACAGTTTCTCCTTTAGTCCGGCTCTTTCAGTGTCCATGTTTATGCGTGACAAGGCATCGGCCATATGATTCTCCAGACCTGGGAGAAAAGTAAAGAGAAGGCCGTATGAAGCAAAAAAATAGGCCCAGCGAGCCTGTCTGCTATTTTGACAATCCTTCTGCTGAAGAACCTTAAGATTCCGCTGATCCGTTCGGACTGTGACTTGATGTGTGAAGCCTAAAAGCAGATGCCTCCATTCAGTACAGTTTTTTTTTATGGCCAACAATTCCTTCTCGAGGGCTGTATAATTTCGTTCAGAAGGTAGTAGTGTTTTTTACACATAGGTAATAGGATGTTTGTTACCATCTTTGAACCTTTGTTTTAACAAGGCTCCAATGGCAGCAATGGAGGCGCCAGTCTCCAAGATAAATGGTAAGGCTTTCCTGGCAGTCTGATTACTTGCAAAGTACCTACCGTTCTTTAATAGAGAGGTTAAGGGCAAAATGTTCTTGGAAAAATTGGTAATGGACTTGCGATAGAAATTGGAAAAGCCCAGGAAAAGCCCAGGAACCTCTGGATAACTGTCACGCGCATGCCATCCTGGTGCTTGTGGAAACCCTGGTGGTTCGGGCACCATTGAACTTGCACACCACGTTCTGTTTCTACGTGCCTCAGCGGTCCAGTCTTTGACTGTCATGGTTGCTGCCTGCTGGCTCTCAGGCACTTTGCAGCCAAAACCTGGTGCGTTGCAACCCTACCTAGTGCTTCTAGCCTTTTCCGTGCCAACGCAGTTTTCCATGCTTTCTCAGAGCTCTGCCAGTGCTCTTCTTTTTCTTTACCTTACCTTGCGTCTCCCCTTGTTTCCTTTCCCTGCGACTTGCCGCGCTGTCTCTCTCCCTTCGGGGCCGCTCCTGCATGCCCCGCTCTTGGTTCCTTTTTCTCGGCTGCCCCACTGAGCCCTGCTTCGCTCGGCTCCCTATCTGCTGCTGCGGGCCACCTGCTTTCATTCTCTTTCTCTCGCGGCTTGTCCGTTTCCTGCCTTTTTAAGCCCGCTTGCAAGTGTTCCATACAGCTGCAGAATACCTACCTGTGTTCGACCTGGGCTCTCCCTCTCCATGGCTCTCTTCTCTCAGGCTGCCACACCTCCTACACAGGCAGTTTCAGTACGGCCATCCCACACCCCCTTTCAATACTTAACTTGGATTGAACTGTAAATTTCTGTTGAGATTCCGCTACGCACTCTTGTGCCTTGGATCTGCAATTCGCATCTTCAACATCACAAGAGGCGGCTGTGTCCACCATTTAAAGAGGTTTTTTCAGCCAAAAGGCTTTTTCCTCTTATCTGGCTTACTCTGGAAGGGGTCCCTAGCGAGCCTTTTTTAGAAGGCAGGCATAGTGGCTTAACTTCGAAGGAGACCTTATCTCTTCAAGAAAAAACAGAACACCCAGAGAAAGAAACGAGGCAAGAACCTCTTGAACAGCTCAGACGAATCAGGTGAGAAGGAGGGGAGGTTATCGGAATTAAGTGACGATCAGGAGGAGTTTGACAGATTGCAACACCACCCAGAAGCCACCATGGCTACCGCCGAGCAAGTACAAGAATTGTTTGCCGCGGTGCAATGACTCTCCCAAGAGGTGCAATCACTCAAGGCCGAAAACAATGTTCTCTGATAGTCACAGCTCGAGACCAACACGATGCAGAACTCCTGCCGTTGTCTCTGGCCTCAGAAAGTATGATGGGTCCCCAAAAAGATTAAAGGAATTAATCGAAGCCTGTGTCATCCACTTCAGGTTTCAACCGCAAACCTATGCCTCAGATCAAGCCCGGATTGGGTTTATGATCTCAAACTTGACTGGAAATGCACTGGCTTGGGCTATCCCGTTAGTGACCAGTGCAAATCCGGTGATTCAGGTCTATGGTGCCTTTCTGAACCTTCTAAAACAGGCCTTTGAGAGGCTGGAAACCTCATATGTCGCCTGTGAAGTGTTGCTGGATGTACAACAAGGGTCTTCAGATCTCTTAACCTACATTACCCAGTTCAAACGATTGGCTTCTGATACCGGATCGCCTGAAGCTGCGGAGTATACCATTTTCCATCGAGGGTTGAGAGAAGACCTTAAGGACGAACAGGCGAGGATGGCACAACCTACCTCATTCTCTGAACTATTATCAGCTACACTACAGATCGACTACCCTCTCTCCGAGACTGAAGACAGAGAGAAGGAAAGGAAGAAGTCCACTAGGGATTTCTGAGCTTTTTTCACTCCCTTCTTCTTCACCCCGGCCAGTCAAGGATGAACCAATGCAAATCGAGGATGCTAGAGCGCCGATGACTCCGGAAGAACGAAAAACGATGCAGAGAGAATAGTCTCTGCATGTATTGTGGCTCTGCTCAACATCTTCTCCGGGATTGCCCGGAAGTGCCTCCTCGCCGCCCGGGAAACGGGCAACCTCAGAACTAAAGGGGACATGTATCCGAGGGGTGATTCCAAGTCCCTATGTCACAATTACCATCTCCTCTTCGGCCTCCACAGAAGACAACCGGCTTATGGTAGTGGCTATTCAACTCCTGGTCAAGCAGCAAAAGCTGGATTCGTTGGCACCGATTGATTGTGAGTCTTCAGTAATTTTATGGACATTCTATAGGCTGAGAAGACGGGTATACACTGCGTCGAGGCCGTTAACGGTGCAGTGATATTCTCTAAATTGGACCTCAGACGAGCCTAGGACCTCCTGAGGGTACGAGCAGGAGACAATTGGAAGACCGCTTTCTGTACTCCATTTGGGCATTTTGAATACAAAGTAATGCTGATTGGTCTGGTTAACGCTCCCGCCATATTTCAGCGGTTTATGGACATGTTGTTCTCGGATCTGTTATTCCATTGTGCTATAGTTTACTTGGATGACATCCTGGTGTTCTCTTCATCACCCCAGCTTCACCAAGAACAACTCCACAAAGTCCTGCTACGGTTACGAGAACACCGGTTGCTGGTCAAACCAGAGAAGTGCTTGTTTAATATATCATCAGTCCCCTATCTAGGCTTCATATTATCGGAACATGGAGTGGAGATGGACTCAAGAAAGTGGCTGCCATCCTGGAATGGCCTTCTCCGGCCTAAGTCAAAAGAAGTCTGCCACCACCTTTTCATGGACTGACAGCGTGGAGGCAGCTTTCCAACAACTCAAGAAACTGTTCTGCTCTGCCCCGGTTCTCCGCCAGCCTGACCAAAACCGTTCATTGTAGAGGCAGACGCATAGCCTGCAGAGATCGGGGCAGCTTTACTACAGGAGTTCGAAGGCATTGAACACCCAGTGGCCTATCTCTCTAAAACACTGACACCTAGTCAAGCCAATTATGTGGTCATCGAGAATGAGTTACTGGCCATGAAGATCGCATGTGAGGAGTGGCGACACCTACTCTAAGGAGCAAGTTACCCATTCATATTTCGCACGGACCACAAGAATTTGAGGGTCCTTCAACAACTGGAATGCATAAACTCTAGACAAGTCAGATGGGCGCATTTCTTTGCACAATACGACTTTACTATCACATATCTACCCGCCAGCAAGAACGTTTTGGCAGATGCATTGTCTCGGATTCCCGGACCTAGACGAATCGCCGAGCACCATCCCGAAATCCCTTTTCCCCCCAACAAGATTGTTTATCAGGTGTCTACCTTCCTCTAGGAAGTCAAGGAAGCCACCAGTCGGGTGGACAATCTGCCTAGATCCACTCACAAAGACCTAGTCCAGAACAAGAGAGGATTGTTTTTTGTCAATCATCAGTTGTTCCTTCCCAACGCGGCGTCCCGCCGTTACGTCTTGGGATGGTGCCACAACAGTACCCACGCAGGTCCTAGGGGATGAGCCACTATGTTGGAGCTGATTCGGAGACAGTTTTGGTGGCCTGGTCTCCTATCAGATGTGAAGGATTAAATCCAATCGTGTCCCACGTGCAACAAAAACAAACATACACACAACGGCCGCTGGGACTGTTGGAGAAAGATCTCGTGCCTACTAGACCCTGGAGCCATCTCATGACTGATTTCATTGTGGATCTCCCCCCCTCTGAGGGATGCTCTTGTATCATGGTGACGATAGACTCATTCACTAAGATGGCTCACTTCTCCCCTCTTCCCGGCGTACCATCGGCAGCTGAAATGGCCGCAGCATTTGCCAAGGACATCTTCGATTACATGGCCTCCCAGAAAAGATCAGTTCGGATAGAGGAAGTCAATACACCTCCCTATTTCCCAATTCCGGAAAGGCAGAGTGGAATACCTGATACATTGAAAAGGGGTATTCACAAAAAGAGGACTCCTAGGAGCCCTGTTCCCATGTGCACGCACCAATCCTAGTGCTGGACTTCCATAGACGTCATCCGGTTAAACCCGCAAACCCCCGGAAAAAAAGGAGGTATACTGTCACGCGCCTGCCACCCTGGCGCTTGTGGAAACCCTGGTGGTTTGGCACCATTGAACTTGCACACCATGTTCTGTTTCTAAGTGCCTCAACGGTCTAGTCTTTGACTGTCATGACCGCCGCCTGCCGGCTCTTAGGCACTTCGCAGCCAAAGCCCATTGCATTGGAACCCTACCTAGTTTTTTTTTTTTAATTCTATTTATTGGCATTTATAAATCATACATTGCATAATGATCAGCATTATACAGTGCCATTACTTTTGGCTAGAGCAAACCGTTACACTTATAACAAACAACAAACGTAAAGTGTCTTCATTCATTTTAGGAGGTTACTTGTCCTCTCTTTGCAGTTTGGGGATATAGTTTTATACTTTTGATGCACAGCCAGTAGGGTAGTGGCGGGGGCGAGTCTGTACTCAGTTTGTGTTTGGTCATGTAAATAACCTTTTTTGATTGTCTGCTTGTGCTCAAGGGGGCATGTCGTCTGATGGGAGGAACATGTCTCTTTTTTTTTTTCCAGAAACATTTTATTAAGTTTCCAATAAACAACAACATTTTCATAAAAAGTACACAACGTCTCATACTAAGCAGTAATAATCAAAATTACAGTACATTGTAAATATCATATTTTGTGCATTCTAGCATAATAACTATATCCAATGAATTCAAGGAACATACAACAAATACACATAAACAAGTACAAAAGACAACAAAAACAGGAAGAGGAAAAAAGGGAAAAAGAGAAAGAAGAAAGAAAGAGAAAAAAGAAAAGAAAAAAAAAGGGGGGACCCTCCCTCACCAACATTTTCGTAAAATGCACAGTCATATCTGTTATATTTACAATTTCATCACCACCTCAATCATAAAGAGCCAGAAAAGGACCCCATAACATCATGTAATCCTCTTCTTTATCTCTATTTTTCAAAGAAATCTTATCATACTGTGATAAAACCTGCAACTCCGGCAACCACTCTTCAATACTAGGCTTTTTCCTCATTTTCCAAATCCTCAGGATAAGCTTAATAGCTACCATAATAACCCTATCAATCCAGCAAGAATGTTTTCTAGTACGCACACACCTTTCTTTATGTGAGAGTAAAATTATGTTAACAGCGGATCTTTTCAAGTGTATACCAAAGATCAAATCAATCCTATCAATAACCTCTCTCCAAAACAATTGTACTCTCGGGCATTCCCACAGTAAATGTAAAAGAGTCCCTCTATTATTGTTACAACACCAACATAATTCACTTGATCGTAACCCCAATTTAAACATCTTAACTGGTGTCCAATACAGCTTTCCAATGACTTTCTGTCGAATCAAACGTAAACCCATATCTACTCCTAAGTACAAATGCACCCTCAAAACACCTCTCCAATCTACTTCAGAAAGGACCCTAATAACATCATGTGACCATATTTCCTTCAATCTAGTCCATGCTAATTGATGTTTTTTTTTCTACTGGCATGAATTGCATGTAGGTCCGTACATTGTATCCTCGTCCATCTAACAATTTGCTAATCTCCGGTTTCCTCCCAACTAAGCCACCAGTCATATCCAACCTTTGATTAATCATGGAAGCTAAAGCCAAATACCTATTAATCTCTCTCTGTCCCAAGTTATATTTATCCTGCAATTCCTCAAAGCACAACACTCTATCACCATCCATCAATTCCCCCCCTTCCTCTTCAGTGGAGCAGGAGCTCCCGTGACCCTGCAGGAGCAGTGCTATACCAAAGGGAAGGCACCCTGAATTTTACAACCTTTTCCGGTAAGTGCACCTCCAAATTGTGCAAAACGGATTCTCTGCATCACAATATCCCAGCTACGATGCCCAGATGCCCTTGCTGTCCCTGCAACTAAAATCTGCTTTGGCGCTGTGTTTCCGGACGAAATTGTGACCGTATGCATGCTTCCACCATTGCTCACCATGTGGAGCCCAGCACACTCAAAGATGGCCGCCCGCCACCCATTTGAGGCATCCACTGCCTAATCCACCCAGCAGACGCTGCTGAGTCCCGATTGGCTGGTGACCCTTCTTCAGCTACCTATCGGGAGCCGGCATGCGAAGCAGGCCCACTCTCACCAAGGCCCAGTGAAACAAGGCTGACTCCTGTCCTCAGCCTTACTCGCCGTTCGCCTGGACACTATGCCCTTTTTCACCTCGCACTAATCCCTGCTTGTGGTTACATAGCCGACTCTCCTCCTCGTGAACCTATGGACTAGCGCTCTCCTCATCCTGAAAGTAAGACTGGTAACGTTATCAACTATTCCAGCGCTTCCGAATGCTATGCTTATTCCCACAAGCTTGATACCTAGTATAGCTATATAAGCTGTCCACTCTGTGCCTACTGCCCTACAAGCATTTATCTTGCCTGTTGAACTAGATGACATACTATCTATCCTGATGTTGGTAATGCCTTTACTATGATAATATAATCACATACACCACTTGACAAGCTGTAGCAACGTAGCAACCTGCTCCATGCACACCTCTGTACTAAGTCTGCACATCTATTACGAGCGTCCTGACTTTAATCAACTGAGCCGACTACATATTTGAGCCCCTAGTCGCTACCTATTCGCGGTTGCTTACCACCAAGTGATCGCACCACTTCAGCGCCTTATTTGCTTGCATTGCCTATGTCTGTTCTCATTGCCGCCCATACCTTCCCATTGCATGACCACGGCACCACTTTCATTTGCGGCTCTGTTCGCCTGTGCTTGCCTTGAAACTACTATGCTGTCAGCCCCATGCTCACTTTTGAAATAATTGAGCTCTTGCTCAGAACCGCAACTTGGACCCACTTGTTAGCTCCATGATATATGCTACTCTGCCTGCCTGATACGCTCATTGTGTATTCCCAATTTTGCTGCGCCACAACTTGATCTATGCCTGCATATGTTGCACCGCTCCGCGTAAGACATGTCCACATGATCTAAGCTAATTCCAGGGTACCTGCCTTACTCTGCCGTGCCTTTCAACTTGACATTTACCTGATCGGCCAATACTTGCTGCCAACACTAGAATGTCTTCTCTGCCTGAATTGTTGCACCGTTACAATTAGATCACGCCTCTTGCATTCTGCATTGTTCCCTGCCTAACATGCTAATGTATATGCAAGCTTTGGTATTTGCTTTGCCTGTGTACCCTGATCTGATGCACCCCCATTGCTTGACTCGGAATAAGTAGACTTAACCTGTCTTAAACTCATTAGCCTGCATTGCTCGTACAGAGCACGCACTGCCTAGCCAAATAGTGCCTGTAACGCTTACCTATAACTGCCTCACAGACCCAGCAGCCCTTCCTCTCTAATCTCGGTAACATGCTACCATGCTGGTCCTCCCTAAAGTCACTGCTCTCCTCATTACAAGTACTACTCTCAGTGTGGTCAATTACCAGGTCATCACACCTACCACCTCCCGATTTAGCTGCACCTAGCTCCTTGCACACCTCATCCATGGCCACCTCTCACAGATCTCCTGATACCTACCAAAGTACTGCACCTCAATACCACAACATCTACCTCAACGATCCGGCCCTATGGCTCGACCGTTTCGCCAAAAAACCCTCACCTAACCAACCATGTCCTAGAAACCTAAGATTAGGATCTAGACTTATGGGTAAGAAGGGACACCCCATGTACCTGAGCCCATACCTCAAAACTCAGACGCACAGCCCTCCTCCACAAACGGCCACCTCACCCACGCCCCATCACACTCAAACCATCACAGCTTCATCAAGCAACGTTGGTTTAATTAAAGCTGCTCTGATTAACGCAAGATCCCTAGCTGCGCACGCTCTGGACATTGCTGATCTTATCAAAACTCAGGAACTCGACTTCATCGACATCACCGAGACCTGGCTGCACGTGGCTTCCGGCCAGGCACTCTCATTGGCCATCCCCACTGATTACTCCATCATCAGATGTGATCGCACCTCGAGAGGTGGAGGAATTGCTTTCATCGCTAGAAACTCATTAGGACTTGGAATCATCCCAAGCACTAAGGTGGAAACTGCAGAGTTACTCTCTGTCAAGCTCGGACTCTCAGCTATCCAAACGGCTACCATCCACCTAATATACAGACCCCCTGGTCCACCCACATCCTTTGTGGCTGATATCTCTACGTTAGTACTCAACAATGCTAAATCCAACTCCCAAACCATCATTCTTGGCGACCTCAATCTAGGACACCAAGACCCTAATGATCCTGCGGCCCTCGACCTAGCTAATACCTTAACAGATTTAGGTTTCACTCACCACATACAGGATCCCACCCACATTAAAGGGCGATCCCTTGACTGGCTTAGTGACACCAATTGCAATATTAGCGTAATCTCCAACGCCCCTTGCTTGTGGTCTGACCACCATGTCATCACTTTCAGCATCGAAGCAGCCCCACCACCTAGGCCTTTGGTCGCCCCAGCCACCCTCACTAGAAATAAAAAGAACATTAAGACAGAAAAAATACTCCCCCTTATCCTTCCCACACTAAATAACGCTCCTGACACTTGCTCAGACCCCACCAACCTAGCCGACATGTATAACCGGTCACTGCTTGCAGCCATCAACTCTATCGCCCCGCTCAAACTGAGGAAACGCAAACAACGAGCACACCTTAACTCATGGTTTACTCCCCAGCTTAGAGTGTTACACAAAGAGAAACGCTCAGCAGAGTCACGCTGGAGAAGTCACCACTCCGACGCCCACAAGGACAGTCTTCTGATAGCCACCCTTACCTATAAAGAAGCTGTACTCCAGGCAAAAAAAGATTCTTATAATAACCGCATTATGTCAGCCAAGTCCAATACTAAGGAACTCTTTAATATCCTTAAGGAACTCGAGATACCTGCAGCCCCCCCTGACTCTTGCTCGCACCAATATTCAGTCAGCACTCCTGGGTAAAATTGCTACCCTCCAATCTAAAATCAGGGACAAACAGAAATCCCTACAGCTTGACCAACCACCGACCACACCTACACTTAATACACATTTAACCTATCCGCATAAACCTTTCTCCTTCTCCCCACTCACTACTCTCGAAGTAGAAAACATCATAAACAATTTAAAACCTTCCAATTGCCAAGGCAACCCCTGCCCAGCACCTATTATCAAGGAAGCATCTCATGAGCTAGCCCCGTTCATTACAGCATTCATAAATGCTTCTTTCAAGACAGGTATTGTCCCCGACAACCTAAAGGATGCATGGGTTATCCCACTCCTCAAAAAACCCTCCCTTGACCCTAATATCCCAACTAACTTCAGACCTATCACTACAGTCCCATTCCTGCTCAAGATCCTGGACCGCGCAGCCTACCTGCAGATTCAGGATTACCTCGAACTAAACAATCTCCTGGGCTCAAGACAATCAGGGTTCCGCCCTAAACATGGCACGGAGTCAGCTCTGATCGACTTGAAAACTCAGATGGAGTCACTGAAGGACAATGGGAAGCTAGCTCTTCTCCTTCTCCTCGATCTCTCTGCGGCTTTTGATCTGGTCAACCACCAAATACTCTGCCAGCATCTCAAATCTGCAGCCCACTTCTCTGACTCTGCCAATGCCTGGATCCACTCATTCCTAAGCAATAGATCCATGAGGGTCTTCTCACCGCTGGCATCAGCGGATCCCTCCCCTATTCACTGTAGCGTTCCTCAAGGCTCGTGTGTATCCCCTACGTTGTATAACGTATTCACCAAGCCGCTCTTCGATGTGCTTGACTATCTGGGTGTCTCCTACACTAACTACGCGGACGACACCCAGATACTCATCCCTATCACAGGAGACTGCACAGCTGACACCAAAGCCCTTAACGATGTTTACTCGGTCATCCAGGCCTGGATGGCACAGCACGAACTTTGCCTTAACGATGATAAGACTGAGCTCTTACTTTTAGGATCAAATCATCAGCTCAACAAACTAGACCAAACCTACAAGTCCTTCATTATTGACGGCAATGACATTAAAGTCTCCAAAGATACTAAGACGGTAGGGGTCTATCTTGACTCCTCGCTTTCTCTGAACAGACAAATAAATGCAGTTAGGTCAGATTCGGCCTATACCTGCAAACTTATCACTGCCTGTAGACCCTTCCTAAACTCCACCAACTGTATCACACTCGCCAGAACTCTTGTTATGGCCAAAATCGACTACTGTAGTGCCTAGGGACCAGTCAGTCTAACCTTAATAAATTGCAAACTGTACAAAATAATGCCTTAAGGGCAGCCTTAAACATCCCGAGACGCTCTCATATCTCCTCCGTCAGATTGGACTTACGCTGGCTCCCGGTAAAACAGGGAATTGCCCTGAAAACCCTAGCTTTGACTCACAAATGTCTGAACAACAACGCCCCACCTTACCTGTCCACTCGCTTCTCATGCCACACCTCCACTCGACCTACCAGAGCAGCTCAAACTCACAGCCTCATCGTGCCTAGATGCAAACTCCAAAAAGCTGGTGGGGTGAGCTTCCCCGTCCTGGCCTCCAAACTCTGGAACACCTTGCCCACACCTATCAGAATTGAACCATCATTCCACTCCTTCAAGAACAATGCTAAAACATGGCTGCTCTCCCAAGACTCATGAGACCTTGACACAGTCCAGACTCCATGTGGGGTACAGGACTGAATATACATTTTCTCTCTGCTCTGTCCCTGTATTATACGCTGTTAATGGTACCCTTCGCTACATGTATATATGCTGTATATTTTTGTAACTTCTGTAACTACTGCTTTTTGTAACATGTTTAAGAGTATGCGCCCGGTTGCCCCTGGGCCTGGTTTTTTGCGCTTTATAAATAAAATAAAATCAAAATCAAATTAAAAATCACATCCGCTAGTCTCAGAATTCCTCTATTGATCCAACTCAACCATCTCGAACGTGGCGCTGATCTCCTCAGCGTTCCTAGATGTCCCTGCGCCCCATGCCTCTGTTTCTGCAGCCGGCCATCGTTCCATTTCCCCTTTCCATCGTACATATTGCAGGCCGGCTTTTGATTTCCATGCCATTGCTATTGCCCTTTTTGCTAGTATGCATGCCATGTCCATAAGTTTTGCAATGTGTTTGATCTTATTCCATCTACGGTACATGCCTAAGAGGCATTCTTTCGGGGTCCAGGTGTACCTGTTGACTCCTCCTTTCTTACATGTCTGTTCGATCTTTGCCCAGAAACTCTGTGTTTTCCCGCATCCCCAAAATATGTGAAGTAGGTCAGCTTCTGTGTCGTCACACCACGGGCATGGTGCTCTCGGTTGCTTACTAAAGCTAACCACTTTTTTCGGGGTCATGTATGTTCTGTATAATACATTCATTTGTATTAATCGGAATCTAGCATTTCTAAACACCTCCTTGGGGTGTGTCAGCACTCTCTCCCATTCTTTGTCCGTAATGGTTTCCCCAAGGTCTGCCTCCCATTTGGTTTTAAGAGTAATGCTGCGGGGGTTAGGTCTGTCATTTAGTTGGGTGTACAATCTTGACACTGGCTTCCACCCGTCACTGAGATTGTATAGCTCGGTCACCAGAGGATTCGTTGTTGGTTCCTCTGTCCCTTCTTCCCACCTTGCCGTGGCGGCGTGTCTAATCTTTCGGTACCATAGGAATTGACCTTTTGGTAGTCCCTCCTTTTCGTGGAGCGATTCCAGTTCCCTGAACTTTCCCTCCTCGTACATGTCACCCCAGATGTACAAGCCTAGTGTTTCCCATTGTCTCATGGTGTGGAGGGCCGACAGATCTTGTCTTAACACCACCAGTATTGGTAGTTCGGGAGAGTATGGGTGCTCTAATTGTAAGTGGGGTTTGGCCCTCTTCCATATTTGCCTGCCCAGGTTGGCTAGCATGGGTGTGCATCTCATGTATTTTTGGGGGATCCATAATATTTCCCTCAGGTGTGCCGGGGCGATCAAGTCCTGTAGGAGGCCCAATTAGGTAGTGACATCATCTGACAACCATCTGGTTATGTGGCTGAGTTGCGCTGTCAAGTAGTACCTTTCAAAGTCAGGTAGCTGTATACCCCCCGCCCTGCATGGGAGTGTTAGTGTGGACAGTGCTATTTTGTGCCACGTCGGTCCACATATGAAGTCTTTAGTCAGGGCCTCTAACTTCCGAAAGAATGTCGGTCTGATGTAGTATCAGACATTCTGGAAGAAATATAAGAATCTCGGGAGAGTGTCATTTTGGTGATCGATGCCCTCCCCATCATTGACAGTGGTAGTTTGGACCAAAACTTCATAGAGTTGCGGAGTCCTTGTATCACAGCCATTGTGTTGTGCTCATGCATGAGCTCCGGTGTGTGCCTGATCTTAACTCCAAGATATTTGAATGTGTTCAGTTGCCACTGTATCCCCACCTCCGGGAGGCTCTCATCCACTTTCCCCCGTAGGCCTGCCAGCGGGAACATGCAGGATTTCTGTTTACTGAAATGTAGCCCCGAATAGCGTGCAAAGTTATCCAGTACTTCTAGGATTACTGGTGCATTAGCTTGTGGGTTCCTCAAGTAGAGCAGAATGTCATCTGCGTATAGTGAAATGACATGAAATTTCCCGCCCACTCTTATCACTGCATCCCAGAATTGTCTTCTAATATATGCCGCAGCCGGTTCCAGTCCCAGAATGTAAAGCATGGGTGATAAAGGGCAGCCCTGTCTAGTGCCCCTCTGTATGTCCCAAGCCTTCGAGATCCATTTTCCTGTCTTCACCCTTGTTGTGGGGTCCTTGTATAATATTTTTATCCACTTCGCAAAACCTTCCCCAAACCCGAATTCTCGTAGGACCTCTTTAAGCCATTCCCAATATATGGAATCAAATGCCTTAATTGCGTCTAGTGATATTACCGCTAGGTGTTCCTCTTCTTCGTTCGTTTGTGCCATGATATGTTGCAGCCTGAGTAAGTTAGCAGTCGTGTTGCGACCAGGCACAAAGCCACTTTGATCCTCATGTATGAGGCTCCCTATCACTCTGGAGATGCGCTTGGCCAGGATGGTGGTCAGTATTTTTATGTCGTAGTTTAACATTGCCAATGGACGGTATGAGTCGTATTCGTCTGTTGGTTTGTTTGGTTTGGGAATTGGGACAATTAGTGTTTCCCTCATGCTTTTGGGCAGGGTCCCAACCTCGTATGCTTCTTGGAACACCTCATATAGCACTGGGGTGAGTGTTGATTCATATACCTTATAGAACTCTGGGGGAAGCCCATCAGTTCCCGGGGTCTTGCAAGTGGCTAGCGATCTGATCGCTTCTGTGATGTCCTCTTGGGTGATTGCCTCATCTAGAGCTTCCCGTTGCAGCTTGTCTAGCTTCGGGAGTTCAATCTCTTCTAGTGTATCGCGTATGTCTGCCAGTGGCACTGGGGTGTCATGGGTATATAGCTTTTTGTAGAAGGTTGCGAAAGTGTCGTTGATTGATTTCTGTGTTGTTTGCATTGCTCGTCCTCATTCCTGAGCGTGGTTGTTGGGTGTTTCGGGTGCTCCCGCTTACAGAGCCACGCTAGTAATCTGCCAGGTTTGTCCCCTTCCTTGTGCGCCCTGGTGGTGCGTTTAGTGTAATCGAACTTTGATAGCCGCCCCACATCTTTTGGCAGTCAGTCCTGGCCTCCACCAGTTTCACCTCTTCTGCTCTGGTACCCAGGGAAGTTGTCTCCATTCGTCTTATTTGTTCGTCCCGTTCCTCCAGCGCTTTCCTGATACCCCCTGCGCTAGCCATGGTTTCCCCCCTGACCACCACCTTTAGGGCTTCCCACACGGTACTCCAGTGATCTATGCTGCCGCTATTGATCGTGACATATTCTGTTAATTTATCCTCAAGCTCGCCTCTGAAAGCATGATCTGTAAGTGCCTCCGTCGGCATTCGCCATAGCGGGATGGGGGCCCCAGGGCCATTCAATGCCCTGTTCATAAGCAGGGGTGAATGATCGGAGATCGATCTGCCCATGTATTGTATTGATTCTACTTGTGGGAGATGTGCCTTATCGGTGAAGATGTAGTCTATTCGCGTGTAGAGGCCGTGTGGTGCAGAGTAGTGTGAGAAGTTTCTATCTGCGGGACAGTGTTCCCTCCTGGCGTCCACAAGGTCTAATTGGCGCAGTGTGCCATTTAGCGCTGCTGGGGCCGTTACCATTCGATTCTGTGGGCGTTCAGATCTGTCCAAGTCCAGATCTCTCGCGCAATTCAAGTCCCCTCCCCAGATGTAAAGGCCCTCCCGATGTAGAGTTAGTTTGGGTTGTAGTTTGCTAAGGTATGCCGGTGCGCCATGGTTGGGGAAGTATGTGTTCATTATGCAGATTTCAGTTTGTTCAATTATGCCCCACAGAATCAGGTATCTCCCTTCTGTATCTGCTTCAACCCCCATCAGCCTAAAGGGTATCCCAGGGTTGATCCAAGTGAATACCCCTCTCGCGTATTTAGAATAAGGGGCTCCGTGTCCCTGGCCCCCATAGCATTGCTTCAATTTCGTCTGGGCCTCCGCAGTGAGGTGGGTCTCTTGGAGTAATGCTATGTCCACTTGTTTCCTGTTTAAGTAAGATTTAATTCTATTTCTGCGCAGGTAGGTGCCCATCCCATGCACATTCCATGTTAGTATTTTATGGTGCGCTGCCATTTTTGATCGCTAGCTTCCCCCAGGCTTGTGCCCCTTCCCGCTCTATGTGTTGTATACATTTGTGATTGAAGTTGTTCAGACCGCCCCCCCCCCCCATCCAGCCATGCATTCAGTTTGTGGGTACTCCCCATCTCTCTTTGTGTTGCTTGAAGACTTTGAAACAGTAAAAACCAGTTTTTACAACTAATACAAACCAAACAACTGCACCCAGTAACTGCACTTCCAATGCTGTGCTCAGGTGTCTGTGCACTGTTCCGCCCCGT
Organism: Ambystoma mexicanum; assembly: GCF_040938575.1. NCBI lineage: Eukaryota > Metazoa > Chordata > Amphibia > Caudata > Ambystomatidae > Ambystoma > Ambystoma mexicanum. Next base: position 876,477,510 of record NC_090924.1, on the reverse strand, counting down.
TCAGGGTGTCCAGCACAGACATACACGTGCCTGCAACAGGCCCTTACTGGTCAATCCGTGGGTTAGGTCTCGGCACACAGGCAGGGTGGCCAAGCTTGTTCCCGGCCATGTGGTAAATGCTCCTGCAGTCGTTCCTTAACTATGATCTGTTCCATTAGTGTTGATGTAGTATAATCCCTTTACGCAGCAATTGTTCTCTCCTTAGCCGCAGTATGCTTCAAGTGTCTTTTTCCTTCTCATCCGCCAGGTTGTTGTGCTCTAGCCACATATTGGCTGCCGCTGAGGTCTCTAAGAATATTGCTCGCCCTTTGTGGATCACTTTCAGTCTGGAGGGATACAGTAGCATGTATTTCAAGTTCAGTTGCCTGAGGCGTGCCTTAATCGGGACACAAGAGTTCCTTGCTCTCTGCACAGACTGCGTGTAATCAGGGTATATGGTTATCTTGGAGTCACCTCGTTCTATTACCCCGCCTTCTCTCGAGTGCCTGAGTATTATCTCTCTGTCCTGAAAGTTGAGGATCTTCGCGATCATTGGACGAGGATGTGAGCCCGGTGGTGGCTTCTTCTGGAGGGATCTATGGGCTCTTTCCACCGCAAGCCTTGTGAGAGCTTGCCCACACCAATTTCCTGCTGCAAGAGGGTCTCCACAAACTTGGTCGGATTCTGGCCCTCTTTTCCTTAGGGGATTCCCAGCAGCCTGATGTTGCTGCGCCTGGCCCGCCCTTCTGCCTCCTCTGCTCTTGCTTTCAGCATCACCACCTTCCTCTCTAGCTCTGCTACCTTGGATTTCAGGTCCGTTGTGGTTTCAGCCGTCTCCAGTAGCCCAGCTTCGGCTACTGTTACCCACTCTGTGAGGTTCCTCGCGTCCTGCCTCATTAGCTGCATATCCGTTTTCACCTCGTCGATTTTGGTGTCAATGAAGGACCTCGGGGCTGCTATGGCCTCCAGTACCTGTCCGTCTCAGTTGTCAGGCTCTGTCGTTTTTTGGTCATCTGGTGCAGCTGTTCCCCCTTGCGATTTGGGCTTCGCCTTTGATGCCACGAAAGAGTCCATTATTGTCGCCTTTGTTTTGTCTTTGTCCTTGGTGGATGGCATATTTGTTTGGGTGCTGCGGGGTGATCTATTCAGTGCCGTGTCCTGTTTCGAGCAGCAGGGCTAGGACCTTGCACCAGTGATGTGGGGCCGTGGGGTTACAGGGTCCATCTTTCTCAGGGCTCCCTTGAGGTGGCAGCCCTTTGTGGCTCTGATGTGCGGCTGTCATTTGTTGGGGGCACTCTTCACGCTTCTCGGCACCTTTGCCTGCCTGGACCCCCCGCTTACTTTCGCCTCTCTATACCCAGGTCGCCGCTGTGCTGTTCCAAGCCCTGGGTCACCGATGCTTCTTCGTGTCTTGGGATGGGGCTTTTTTGGGATCTTTCCTTTCTAAGGGGTTCCTAGGCGTATTCACTGATCCGTTCACTGATCTACTCAGTGATGTGTCCTGTTTCGAGCAGCGGGGCTAGGACCTTGCACCAGTGTTGTGGGGCCGTGGGGTTACGGGGTCCATCTTTCTCAGGGCTCCCTTGAGGTGGCAGCCCTTTGTGGCTCTGATGTGCAGCTGTCATTTGTTGGGTGCACTCTTCGCGCTTCTCGGCACCTTTGCCTGCCTGGTCCCCCTGCTTGCTTTCGCCTCTCTATACCCAGGTCGCCGCTGTGCTGTTCCAAGCCCTGGGTCACCGATGCTTCTTCGTGTCTTGGGATGGGGCTTTTAATCTTTCCTTTCTAAGGGGTTCCAAGGCGTATTCACTGATCCGCTCTAGTTGCCTGGGGGGTCCCGCCACGTGTTCACTGCCGCCTCGTGTTATGCTATCACAGGCGGGAGCTCGCCCTCCCTTTGTGTTGTTCCGCTGCCGGGCAGAGCACTGTTTGCCTGCAGGTTGTCAGTGGTGTTGGCTCCGGAGCCTGGGGCAGCTTATTGTGTTGCACAGTGTTAGTGGGCCTCCCGTTGGCACTGGGAGCCCTACAAACCTTGCCAAGTGCGGCCGTTCACCAGTATATTTACCCTCGGTTGTGTGGCTAGGTTGGTCTCTGCAGCCGCATTTCTGTGGGGCGCCCCACCGCTCAGTGTCTTTTAGTGGGTGCTCTGGGGGTGTTGTGGGTCCGATTTTAAGCCGCTTTATTCCCGCGCTTTGTTGCCCCTCTCACCTTGCATGTAATATGGGCGGTATCCGGCCGTCTTGTGTGGTCAGGTAGGTTCTCCCTTGTGTTCGGGTGCAGTCTGTGCCCCGGTTCCGCTGCTTTGTCCCCCCCTCTGGGTGTTGCTCATCTCCCCTTGCTTGTGATGGAGGGCGGTATCTGGCCTTCGTGTGTGGTTCGGTAGGCCAGGCTGCTGCGTCCTTCCGTTTGGGTGCAGTCCATGGCCCAGTTCTGCAGCTTGAGGCCCTCACTGGGCTGGTCCACAGGATCAACTGCGCGGGTCCTATCGCGTGCCGTCCGGTTGCTCCAGTGTGGTTCCCGCTCAGTTCTTGTGGTGGCTCCGAGTTCTCCTCTGGTGGCGGTGCAGGGGGGTCCGATGTGGTGCCCCGTCTCTGGCTTCTGTATCTCCCGCTTCGGCTTCCGGCTGTGGTGCAGCTTTCAACCGCTCAGCGCACCGTTTCGCATGTCCGGGCAGCAGGGCTCCACCAGCACTTGTCCTCGCAGGGGTGCACCGCACGCCCGCTTCCAGCTGCACCGAGGGCCCTGCCTTGTTACTGTGAGTCCGGGTGCGGCTCCTCTTGGGCGTTGTCCTTGCCCTTTGTGCTTCGCTTCGTTGTCCGGGAGGCAGCTGTTGTACTCTGCCCTTCTACCGCTGGTGCTGTTGAATGCAGCCTCTTCTGCCTTCTCGATCTGTTCAGGGGGATTCGTTGCAAGGAGTCTCCTTCGCAGCTTACGAAGCTGGTCTTATTGCTGCGCCAATTGCTTCCTTCGTTTGCTGGTAGGGCTGCTCCATTCAGGGTGTTGCCGTCTTTTCAGTTGTTGCCCACAGCCGCAGCTGCCATCTTTGTCCTGCCGAGGAAGGACTTCGCAGGAGGATTTCTAATGATTCCAGGCTCCGATTTTCTCCGATCTTTCCAGCCTCATAGCATTAATCACAGTTTAGGTTTTGTGATTTGTTTGTTTGTCGTCTGTTTAAGGATCTTCTGTAAGGATCTCGGCTGGAGCTCGACACCTCGGCGTCCTCACACCATGCGTGCCAGACCACACCCCCTGCAACCCTACCTAGTGCACCTACTCTTTTGGCTACCAACGCAGTTTTCCGTGCTTTCTCAGAGCTCTGCAGGTGCTCTGCTTTTTCTTTACCTTTCTTTGTGTCTCCCCGCTGAGCCCTGCTTTGCATGGCTCTCTTTCTGCTGCCGCGGGCCGCCAGCTTTCATTCTCTTTCTCTTTGGCGGCTTGTCCGTTTCCTGCCTTTTTCTTCCCTTTTCCGCTACGGACGTGCCAGCTGCTCTCTCCAGCCTTTCCTTGTGGCTACGCTTTCACTCAGGAACACCGGTTTGCAAGTCTACCATAGAGCTGCAGAATACCTAGCTGTGTTTGACTTGGGCTCTCCCTCTACGTGGCTCTCTTCTCTCAGGCTGCCACATATCCTACCTAGGCCGTTTCAGTACGGCCATCCCACACCCCCTTCCACTACTTACCTTGGATTGAACTGTAAATTGCTGTTGAAAATATCCTTTACTGAGGTTGGTTCGATCCAATCTACAATGGCTTGGACTTTCCTAGGATCCATAGTTGCACCTGCTACGGAGAGCACAAAGCCTAGGTAGCTTACTGAAGACTGGTGAAAATTGCACTTTTCCAGTTAGGCACAGAGGTTGTTCGGTAAAAGATGGGATAGGACCTCCGCAACATGGACTTAGTGTTCATGTAGTGTCCTGAAGAATACTAAGATGTCATCAAAATAGGCTACCACCGAATGTAACAGGAGGTCAGAGAACAGATGATCCATAAAACATTGAAAAACCACATGGGCATTAGCCAGACCAAAGGGAATGACATGGTATTCGTAGTGGCCAAAGGGTGTCTTCCATTCATCGTCACTACGAATCCGGAGCAGATGGTACATATCGGTTATCAAGGGAAGTGGATACTTGTCTTTGAGGGTTATCTTAAACCATGGTAATCGATGCACAGGCATAGCTCTACAGTGTCTTTCTTAGGGATGGCGATTTAGACTCCGTGGTCAACCCATTCTGCAAATTGGTCTGAAGATACTGGGGGTCATTGTGAGCTAGGAGGTAAGTACCGGTAAATTCCGGCATGGCGGAAATTACGACACCGCCCTGGCGTCAGACCGCTATTTGCGGCCCATTCCGACCTCGAGGACACGCGCTTTCCGCCAAGCCGGAAAAGTTCCGAGCGGCATGCCGCTAAACGACCCGCAAAACCCCCTACCGGCATGCAGCGACACGTAAATAATAACACCGCCTTGGAAGCAGCAGCGTCTGTAAATAACGGTGACTGTAATTTATGGCTCCCGTAAATTACGGTCACCGCAAAAAAACGGAACCGGAAATTTTGTCATCGCACAGGAACAGGAAGGAGCGCGGCGGCCATCTTTAAAAACACAATCCATTGCAATCCTCATCAGCCAGCACCCTTGGGAGTAAGCTGAAGTGGTGAAAAGGATCACACCATAAGGAAGAATGCCAAAAGCCCCAAAAAAGACTGCGGACCGGCTCTGCAAGCAGAAATTCAGCCCTGAAGAACTGCAGGCCATGGTGGACTACCTGGCAGAGCATGCTGATGTTGTGTTCAGCGCTGACATGTGCAGAGAAACCATCATCTGGAAAAAAAACATCTGGGCTCAAATCGGCCAGAGGGTGAGTGCTGTAGGCACCACCCCCCGCATACCCAGGGACTGTTGCAAGCGGTGGGATGACCTGCGGGTGCGGGTGCGGGTGCGGGCCCTCCTCTACGCAAACCGGAGTCAGGCTATGCAGACCGGAGGGGGCCCAAGTTCCCCTGTCAGACTTGAGCCTTGGGAGGAGACATGTGTCGCATTGATTGGTACTGAATCCATTGAGGGCGTCGGCGACATGTAGTGTGGGGCAACGTCGTCTGCCGAAGGAGGTGAGTGTCCAAAGTCTACACTGCCAATGGCCATTGCATAATTAAATCTCCCGCAAGGGCCATCAAAGGCACCTTCTCATGTTGCCTACTCCCCATCCAACTCTACCCCCCCATCCAACTAATGCAGAGCCAACTGGCACGCAATCAAGGGCCAAGTGCAAGTACATAACGCACATCAACCATAGTGCATTAACTTGCACATCACATCATGCACACTGTGCAGCCGGTTTGGCAGTGTGCCAGCCAGATTGCACATTACCAGGCCATGATGAGTCACTCCGAAACCTGCGTACATGTCATACTCATGCACATGTACCACTGCTGTTGCTACACCCAAAAGGCCACAAAGCCCAATTGACAGAAATGTGAATGCAGCCATGTATGCAATTAGGACATCATACTCATGTTGGCCCTCTCTTCTACCCCCACAGGCACTGATCATGACAGCGGTGAGCCACAGTCCAGTCGCCCAACCACCTCCATGGACAGTGGCAGGGTCCGGCGCATTCCTGCACCGACGAGAACAGCTACCCCGGCTCCGGAAAGGCCAGTGGAGGCCGCACCACCCCAATCTCTCCCAGCATCGGCGCCTGCCACAGTGCCCACCCCAACCTCGGCACAGTCCAGCATTTCGGGGGAGGTAGCAGCTACAGGCCCCGTGGAGAATGTGGACAGCTCCCCATCCATCTTTGTGGCGTCCGAGGATGAGTTCTATCCGACAGTCCACACCACGGAGCCCTGCAATGTCCCGCTGGCCTCATGCAGTGATTCTGGATATCCACAAACACCTGCCCGTAGTCCTCCTACCGACACGCAGGGGCACGAAGATCGTGGGCCAAGTCCACCAGTACAGTCCGCCAGAGCACGCAGGCCCAAGTCGATTGAGCGATGGATTACCATCATTTGGCACACGTCGTGCTAATCAGCTCGCTGATCAAATCAATTAGTTCATTGAGGACACCCGCCAGGCCAGGGTGCAATGGCACAATGAACTCAGGGAAATGCGCCAGTCACTCACTGACAGCACCAACAGGTTGTGTGAGACAGTCACTGACAGCACAAACGTCTGTGTCACGTCCTAGGACGCATAGCCAATGCCCTTGAGGCTGCCCAATCAAATCCGCAGCCTCAGCAGGAGGAAACGCCCTCATCCAGTGGGGCCACTCCAGCAAGCCCACCAAGATGCACTCTGCATTCCATGCGGCGCAGGGACATGCCTCCCCCGGGCCCCGGGAGCAAGAATCAATAGTCAATGCTGCTACATGTGGCCTTCACGTACTACATGGGACTACTGTTGTTGAGTTGGGGAGGAGGGGGGTGGGGGGGAAGGGTTTGTTGTGGAGTTGGGGGGAGGGGGGTGGCTGGAGGGAATGTTCACACTCATCCTTTATTTTCAATACACTATTGGTGTTGCAAAGTTTAACCGTTGTGGACATTCCTCATTGACCATATGTATTATGACATCTGACAGTGCATGGTCTACAAGTATACACATACCCAGTGCCCTGTGTGCCCATGTAATGCCACCCTCTGCTGACTTGTGTTCTGGTTATTATGTCCAATCATTGTTTGGCACACAACATGTCCCTCAAGTGCACCGCATGCATGATGCCATCTTGCCACTTCCTCCTCCTCCTTCACTCCATCTTCATGTGCTGCTAGCAGTCCCATGTCAGGGGACAGAGACGCAATCCAAGGGATGCACTATTTGTTCAGCTTTACACATGACATGGGGATCTTGGACACCACATAGCAGTAGAAGGGTCCCCCACCAGTCCAGCTTCGCCAACTCATATGTGCCTTACGCAAGCCAGGTGACTGATTCATCTACACACATGCACGGGTATGGCCACTGTTTAAGTGCTCCCTGGGCCTGTTCTGTGGGTTACTGACAGGGGTAATGTACCATGGTGTCAAGGGACAGCCACCAACACCTGCATGTCTAGCCAATTGAGGTAAGTGTTTGAACTGTCACGGTGGAGAACTGAACTTGGCAGACATGGCCGCGTGTAACTGATGGCCATACGCACATGTCCATGGATGCATTTCGCCCATTCATGGCCACATTATGTGTCCAGTTCAATGAAATGCTGTAGGGGGGTGCATCTACAAGATGGTCCATGAACAATGGCACGGACATCTCGTGGTACATGCTTCGTTGATGCATGCAGCAGTCCAGATGTTATATCCATGTAGTGCTGTGTACTGTGTGAATCCGTAGTTGGGTGTGTTGGATGTAGTCAGTGGCTCGTAATCTTCATACTGCTCTGATCCATACTATGGGGAATTCCAACACTCCTGTGGGTGTGCCAAACCAGTGACGTGGTGTGGTATCCCTGCTGCCCTCAGTTCAATCCACTCCCAGGGATGAGTCTCCGGTGTGGTGCCATGCTGGGGGCAGCCACATTGTACATATGCAGTGTGTCTTCTTATATGCCCTTACGATTGTGGTGGCCGCCAATGAGTGGTGCATGTGTTGTGGGATTTGGCCTTGTCAGATGTTGGAAATGTTGTGTTTTGTGTGTGCCTTACTCCATCGATGTGGGAATCTGTACTGATGTGCCGTTGCACTGGTTCTGTGGCAGGGTGGTTGGTGGGGTGAACATCGTGCACTGGCTTCATCATTTCGACCCAGTTTGTTCATGCAGGCACCCACCTCATGGCACCAATGCACTGGCATGATACAGTCAGACGACTCACCAGGCAGCCAGGCACGTCATCCTGCATGTCGCCCCATGCAGCACGGTAGCGTGGTGATCAGCTGGCCCATTGAGTCATGAGTTGTTCCTTGATGTCGGGCCCACCCATGTGCGATGTTCTTGGTAGCGTTGCATTCCATCTGCACGTAGGGGGAGTGGTATTGCTTGCAGTTGCTATCCGCCACCTGCATGCCATGCTGGTCCACCTACGACACGTGGGTGCTGTCAGGGGCACCCATGTCATTTGGCATGCCTGCCAATGCATGGGGGCCACCTTTAGTGTTGTATATCTCCTGGATAGTCCATGTTAGGGATTTGTAGGCCCTTGTGTGCTTGGGGAGGTGAACCAGCACTTGTTTATGTGTCCGTGTAATGGATGGTTGTGACATGCCATGCATGGGCCCCACTGTGTGCTGGTAGGTGCCTGTGGCATGGGTGTGGGGCACAGGCAACTCCTTCAGTTGTGCCAGGATGGCAGTGTTTTTTTGTATGCTGCTTGCTTATCTCGTTATTTCTCGGCCCAATTATGGTGGTGATGGTGTCACAGTCAAGCTGGTAGGAGGTGTGTATCTGCTCAGGGGTTTCCTTGAGGGACCGGACATGCTGCATGGGAATGGGGGCTGCTGGGGTGGTGACGGAGGCTGCACTGGTGCTGCATGCTAGGCCTGCTCTCCCCCTCCTCCCCCTGTGTCTCCGGGCGGGTGTTGTAGGTGTAGTTATTGTATTGTGGTTGTGCCCTTGCTGGCACTATTGGTATTATCTTGGTGTGGGAGGGAGTGTGGTGTGGGGGTGTGTTCCTTTTCTGCTGTGGCAGACTCCATTGCCTCAACCTGTGCTGATTGTGTGCACCTGTGGCTCTGGGAACCACTGCTCAGGGTTCTTTACTCCTTCTCTGAGATGCCTGTATGTACTCCATGCCGGTAAGGTACTTTACAGGCTTAAGGAGGCCGTTATTTACGTGTGCTCCTTGCTTGTGATCAGCTCCGGTTTACGCCATGCCGCTAATTTCGGCATGGTGGGTCGCGCGCGCGACCCAAGACCGATAATTACGGCATTGTAGTTTACGGTGCCGTAATTAGCGGTCTGAGAGGTCAGAATAGCCTGTAGCGGTAAAAGATGCCGGTAAATCATTACTGGCATGGTTTCCTCCGAGAACACTTTCTGATAGACCTGGTACTCTGGGGGTCACAACTGTAATTGGGAAACTACTACCTTCTCCTCGACATCCTTGGGTGTGTGAAAACCGATCACTGCATGACTCACAAAATGAGCAAGACAATATTCAGAGCCCAAGAAGAAAGTGTCAGCCATCCAACTGATGAAGGGATTGTGCTGCCTGAGCCAGGGGAGACCCAGTATCAGTGGATAATGTGCTGCCTTGATTAGGTCAAATCTAATGATCTTGGTATGTGAGGAAAGACGCATTTGAATTTTTGACGTGTGTTCCTTTATGGGTCAAAAGAATAAGGGAGACCAGTCTACCCCTTCCATAGGAATGAGCACTGGAGTGGGTTAATGAGCTGTGCCATGTTCAGAGGCCCAATGATCATCAAGAACATTTCCGGCTGCCCTACAATCAATAAGGGCTGGAACGTCTGCAATCACTCTGTTTCCGATATACAAATCCACCTTCAAGACTATCATCATGTTGTCTTGTGTGTTTGAAGCATGGGAACATATGAACTCTGCCCAATCATTTGTTCCCTTTAGGGTTGAGGTTTGAGGTTTCCCACCTATCTAGGCGGAGCAACGGGACATTCTCTTACCAAATGTTCATCTGACACGCAGTACATGAAAACCCCATGCTTCTCCTACGATTACGTTCCTCAAGGGTAAGAGGGCCTCCTGCAGCACCAATTTGCATAGGTTCTTCTTCTTGAAGCTGGCGAAGATTGGGCCGTAAAGACTCGAAAGAATTTTGATTTTGCCTCTTTCTTTTTTCAGCAGAAAGCTCCTGCAGACCATAGTCAATCTGGAGAACTAATGCAATAATTTACTTAAGATTGGGCGGACTGGGAACCCTAGAAACCACATCCTTAATCTCTTCTGACAATCCCCAACGAAAAAGGATCACAAGGGCATCATCGGGTCACACTGTCTCTGATGCCATTTGTTTGAAGTTGGTCACATAGGTTATGACATCCTGTGCTCCTTGGCGTATGTCCAGGAGATGTTCTTGAGTAGTAATGGTTAGCTCTTGCGAGTAAACACAGTTTGCAGGCTGTTCACAAATGCTGGATAGGAATCCAGGATCTGTCTTAGACTCTCAATATAAACAAAGATGTTACTCACAGAACTGGTCCCTTTGGAGTTCGTTTCTGTAGTATTGAAGTTTGTGGTATGCCTCCCAGAAGGCGCTGAAGAGACCAGGAAAAATGGGCTCTAAGCTCCTCGTGGGCGACACCCTCGGGAAACCCTCCGGGGAATAAAACCCGATGTGCTTGGATACCAAATACGTGCAGGTCTGGTGATGAGTCCTTAGAAATGTTGGCCGAATTGTCCTGCTGAAGTAGAAAGGGAATCCGGCTCTGTGAAGCCGAGTCTCATGAAGGAATGTCCTGAGCAAGGAAAAGTAACAGGATGCTCAACGGGGCGAGATGACACCCGGAGCAAGGAGAAGAAACAAGGAGGCACAGCGAAGCTGAAGCACAATTAGGAAGGAGAGGGAAGGAAGCGGCAAGGGATACCGCCACGGAAAGGGAAAGGAAGGTGGAATTAGCGAGGAGAAAAGGGGAGGGAAGACCGTAGTCAGAAAGGCAAATGATCGAAAGGTAGGAGCGTGAGCTGCTATGAAGCTGCACGGGAGTGGAGCGAGTAGCAACGCACCTACCTGGGTCTCAACGAGACCGATATAGCGTTTGGGTTGAGGAGGTCGCCATCTTGGAATAAGCTAGACCTGCCCGGCGCATTAGGAAAAACGGAACCAAATAGCCACCATCTTGGTTTCTGTTGAAGGTAGCGAGGATGATGTAATTTCCATATCTTCCAGTATGAATGCTGGGATTTCCTAACAATCTGGTTGTTTGTAATCACTAAGAGAGTCGCCCGCGCCAGGGCACCCCCTACCAGGTTAGACAACATCCAACTCTCCTTTGAACTGTCAGTCGGGAAATAGTGAACTGTACGACATAGGATTCTAGGAACTCCTTTAATTTCTTTGGATTACTGTCAAATTTCCCAGAACTGTGGGCTGCAGGGGGTAACTCAGAACAGGCTCCTGCTGCTGCAATAATCTGCCGTAAAGTTACATTTTCACTCTTAAAATGCTGTACCTCGTGAGTGAAGTCTTGTAAAGTGGCCATCATTTTCTGCATCTGTTTTTCCATGTTGCCATCTTCTACATTTTCAGGCGTCGCTTACTGTTAAGATCTGTATTCAAAGGACTGATCTGGCGGCTGCAACACTTCCATTTCGTGTTCATCACAAAACAATGCCCCAATCGACGTTCTATAGTCACAATGGTACTGTAGGCTACGAGCACTGCTTGGACAAAGCCCAAAAGGGGGAAAACCCACAAGTAGGAAAAAAACTTGTTCTGCGTATGTAGTTGCTGGATAGGTCGAGTTGTTCACAGTGATCCAAGGATAGTAGAAAGGTTCCATGTAATAATGTCACCACAAAAATCTCGGCATGCAAAAATATCGCCGAAAAATTGCTGTTTTTTGTGGCGACATTATTGCATGGAATGTGCGGGGGACACCCCCGCAACCCCCAAACTTTTTTAAATTCTTTTTTTTTGTTGCCCCTGTCCCCATATATATGGTCACCCATATAATATCGCCGTGACCTTTTCCCGGCGATATTATTTACGGCGACCATATATATGGGGATAATATTACCTGATACCAGCAGAAAGGGAATCTGACTGTAGATGTAGCCAAACAAGTAGCTCACAGGCAGAAGACATAAATGAGGCAAGAATGTCCAGAACAAGAGAAAGTAGCGAGAACCAGGAAAACAGAAGGCAGAGGAAGAAACAGCAGATGCCGTGCGGGCAGGAGCGCACGTCAGAGCTGGGAGAAAAGGCAGGAGTAACGAGCAAGCAAAGAAGACTCAGCGCACAGTAATGAAGGAAAGAACAAACTGCGGAACGTCAGTGTTCAAGAATAGAAGTGATGCAGAAAACCTACCAGTCTCTTCCGTAATATGCAGCCAGTGGGCCTCATTACGAGTTGCCCGGTAAAACCGGGTTCATTACCGGCATGCCGGAATGAGCGTGTCCGTGCACGTATGAACCCGCTAATAGCGGGTCATCACGAGTGCGAGAGCACGCGCGTTCCCCCATGCCGGTATTGGCAATACCGCCATGCTGGTAAAGGGCCTCCAAGCCCCCTATACCGGCATTGCGGGGCCTGCCCATTGCGCTACCGCCTCACACTAACCCGTAAATACCGGCACGGTAATACCGGCATGTTATTACCGTGTTCGCAAAAAACGGACCCGGAAATTACGTCATCGTGCAGGAACGGGAAATGGGCCGGCAGCCATCTTTAAAAACACAATCCATTGCCATCCTCCATTACTACCACTACACCCATGTTGTTGAGTGCCAAAACACAACCAGGATGTCAAAGGCCACGGGAAAAAGCTCACAAAGGAAGAGGAAGCAGCGCTTTTCAGATGCTGAATTGACAATGCTAGCGGACACCCTACAACAGCATGCTGGCATAAACCGAAGCACGGACCTGAAGCATGCGGCCCAAACGCGTAAAAAACAGGTGTGGCAAGAGGTTGCGCAGAGGGTAACAGCAGTGGGGAGCACCCCAAGGAGTGTCCGGGATTGCAGAAAGCGCTGGGACGACCTCCGCCTCCGTGTCCGGAAGATCCTTGCGGAGAACCGGAAGGCCGCAATGGCGACAGGCGGTGGCACACACTCCCCTGTTAAGCCCACCACATGGGAGGAGAATGCAAGTGGATTCATCGACCCAGAATCCATAGAGGGGATCGGAGAGCAGGAGTTCGGGGGAGCTACCACAACAGAGGAAGGTGAGTGAACCATCACATCCACCAATAACAAAACATGATGTGACACAAGTGAGGTGGGAGTTCGATTAGGCAAGGCAATTCCTTTACCCAAGGCAACATCAACTCACCAACAGAATACTGATTGCCACTCCCTGCACCACATGCATGCTGCATGAAATATGTAAACCCAACAGAGGTGCAACATGACCCATCCATGCCCATGTCCCCCCCCCACACCTAGACAATCCATTGCCACCAGCCATGCAATCATTGCCAACATGTCCCCTCAGCACACCAAATGCCACACAACAGAAATGAAATCATGCCCGAATGTATCAAGATATTACACTGCAACAAATCACAGCTGCCATTTGGCAATCTCACTGATGACCTGCATCTCTTCTATCCCCCAGGCACCGATGAGGAAGGTGGAACCCAGGACAGGGGGGCAAGCACATCCAGTGCACGCAAGGGGACCAGGGCCACCGCAACCCCCTCCTCCGAAAAATTGCCTGTGACCACTCCCAGTTTGCCACACAAGGCATCATCTCTGCAGGGTGCACCTGCTGCGATAGTGCCAGCTGTACCACCGGCCACCACTGACGTCGTGTCCACAGAGGTGGTCGAAGAGGCCGAAGAATCTTTGGGATTGCCCAGCCCAACACCCATTGGCACCCCCTCCCCCTCTGTGGAGACAGAGAGCCTGGATGACCCATGTCTCCATGACTCCGACCTAGGAGAATCGGACATCGGCATTTTCGCGGACCACCGTGCCCAGGATGAGGGCCCCACGCAGGTGCCTGCCACCACCCAGCCTTCCACCACCCTGCCTTCCACCACCCTGCCTTCCACCACCCTGCCTTCAACCACCCTGCCTTCCACCACCCCACCAGCCACCGGTACACCTGCGACAGAAACCACCTTTGAGGTCCGTCTGTCAAGGGTGGAGGCCCACCAAGACGAGATGCTGCAGATTATGCGGCAACAGGTCGTTGCTGGTAATGAGGCCATGAAGGCCATAGCCACGGCCATTGCTGCAAATACAGCTGCCGTGGAGGCGTCCACGTCTGCATTCAGGTAGGGCATGGGGTCACTGACCGAGGCCCTGCTAACCACCATCAGGCAAGTGCAGCAGCCACACTATGGGTCTGCAAGGGGATTGACAATTGACACATCCACCACGTCAACACCTTCCACCTCTGTTCAATCTAGCCCTGTGCGCTTAACGCGCAGGAGCGCACGGCGCATGGCCATGGAACCCCCAGACCCAAAAGTCGCCAAAAAGTGACTTTTTGAAAAATGGAAAAAATGTGAGGAATAACATTGGTGAAGGCAACACTGTTTGTTGCGCACATGGGGACATTTGGGATCTGTGGAGTGGGTGAGGAAGTTTGTTTTGGGATTGTGGGAGGGGGGAGTGGGCACTTTCATATAATACACAAGTTTTCTGGAGAACAATCCCTGGCTGGACATTGTTATTTTTGGTGTGCATCCATTTAATGTGTTACAGTGTTCAGTGTCCAAATTACAACATTCCCTTTGTGCATGTTCACATTGGCCCAGTGTCTGACTGACAAAAGTCATTCATGGTCCCTGTGTCTTAAAAGTATTCGTAAATTAGTGCTTGGCATACAGCATGGCCGTCCCGTGCATCACGTACTGGCAGGGGGGCTCCTTCGCCTCCGTCTCCACCGCCTTCATCCTCACCCGGGCCATGCATGTCAATGTCAGGTGGCAGTGGTACATTCCTTCGGACGCACATGTTGTGCAGCATGACACAGGCCATGGTGATCTTTGCCACCTTCTCAGGCCTATACAGGAGTGCCCCACCAGACCTGCTTAGGCAGCAGAACCGCGCCTTCAACAGGCCAAAGGTCTGCTCAATCACAACACGGGTTCGAGTGTGCACACGATTGTACTCCTCTTCATGGCTGTTCTGCGGGTTCCGCACAGGGGTAAGTAGCCACGGCCTCAAGGGATATCCTCCATCACCTGCAAGCAGATACAAATAGGTGTGTGTCACTCTGAACTGACACCTTCAGGGAGCACGGTCATGGCAGAAGCTATTAGGTGTGAGCATGCACATGTCCCTGTATGTGTACCAAATAGTCACCTATATGGAATGTATACTGTAAAGAGGTGTGGAACACTGGATGGGGTTGAATAGATGATGCAGGGTGTAAGCATGCATGGTGAGGCAGATGCGCTGTGGCAGTGCGACAATGTTTAGCCTCCAATTCATGCAGTATACTCTTTGCTATGCATGGTCACAATGGCCGCATTGGCACAGTTGCCATCCTATTCAGTCATGCATTGCTTGCCAACACCATGGTGCCCTGGTTGTGCCTCTTACTTGTTGTCATCCATTTGCATCATTTGTGATATATGGCCCAGTGATGTGTCATTTTTAGTTTGGCTGTGTCAGGTGAGGAGTGTTTAGCTCTGCGTTCATTCTACACTCACTGGCTATTGCCACCCAGGTTTACTTGTAACCCCCCCTTTCCCGGCCTGTAAACTACCGACCCCTTTCCCACCCAGGTGTACTATCCCCCCCTTCTGCATCCGCACACATGAGTACCCCACAGCATGGCCATGGGCCTGTTGTGCAACTCACCGAGCAGCCAGGCATGTGGTCCAGCATGTCGCTCCATGTGACGGGGTAGCGTGGAGTTGCGCAGTACCATGGCATCATGTGTGGATCCAGGAAATCGGGCGCAGCAATGGGTGATGATCTTGCTGGAGTCACATACCATTTGCACATTGATGGAGTGATATTGCTTGCGATTGCGGTACACCGCCTCTGTGGCATGGGGGACTACCAATTCCACATGGGTGCAGTCGATGGCACCGACACAATTGGGCATGCCTGCCAGTGCATGGAAGCCTACTTTGGTTTCGGCTATCTCCTGGCCAGTCCGTGGTAGGGATATGTGGGTGCTTGCGTGCTTCAGGAGGGCATCCAGCACTTGGTTCAGCATGCGTGAGAATAGTGGTTGTGAAATGCCATGCAGCTGGCCCACTGTGTGTTGGTAGGTGCCTGTGGCCAGGAAGTGTAGCACAGACACCACCTTCAGTAGTGGGGGGATGGCAGTGCGTATTTGTATGTGGCTGGCAATGTCGTTCTGTATCATGTCCACTATGGTGGTGATGGTGTCACGGACCAACCGGTACAGGGTGTGGATCTGCTCAGGGGTTAGGTTGAATGGGCTGGGTCTGGTGCGAGGGATTGGTGGCTGCCTACGAGGCGCTGGTGGCTGCGCTGGTGGTAATTGCTGGGCCTGTCTCACCCTCCTTCTCCTCCTGCGTCTCCTCTGTGCTGCCTGTTCTTGCTGCTGTTGTTGTTGTTGTTGTTGTTGCTGTAGTTGTAGCAGTATAGGCATGTCCTCCTGCGCCATGATTGCAAATGCTAGTGGTAGCATTTTGGTGTAGGAAGGGGTGTGGTGTGTGGGTGTGCTCCTTTTGTACTGGCCCACTCTGCATTGCCTACACCTGTGGGGGGGGGGTTGTGGTGTGTGGGTGTGCTCCTTTTGTACTGGCCCACTCTGCATTGCCTACACCTGTGGGGCGGGGTTGTGGTGTGTGGGTGTGCTCAGTTCATACTGGCGCAGCCTCCTTTGACTCCACCCGTGGGGATTGTGTGCACCTGTGGCAGCTGCCTTGTATCTTGGTTGCTGTTTGTGGGTTGTCCGCGATGCCTTTTTTTCCGGCATCATGCAGCCCATTGTTACCGTGTTCGCGATGCCGGTATTTGCATGTTTGCGTGGGTTGTGATTGCCCCCTATTACTGGCATGCCGGTATTTACTACCTGAAGAGGTGCGTGTATGCGCCTATGCCTCTATTAGCGGCACCGTAAATAACGGTGCCGTTCATACCGGGTTTGCGGGTCAGAATGCTACAGAACGTTAAATGATGCCGGTATTTACATACCGGCATCATTTTTCCCTTACCGGCATGACTCGTAATGAGGCCCAGTCTGTTCAGTTTCTTCCATGGAAAGTTGCACTTTGCATGACAACCCTGAAAACAGTGGACCGCATCCAGAGGTTCCGAAAAGGGCATGAACCGAACGCCATCTCGTGAGGAAAATACGTCCTTGTGGATGCATCCATCTCCAGCGTTGCCAAAGAGACCAGGAGGTAGCGGGAGTTCTGGCATGACCGGCAAGCCCACCAAAGCCTGGGTACAACACCAACAAACATCATTCCGCAACAACCATACAGCACCATGCTAGCCTACGTGTTTTATGTCTAACATCCGCCGTTGGGAGTGAAGGCAGTTCACTGCCGCCAATTACAAACTTTCAATAGTAATATATATCTTACAAATGTCACGATTCTGAGAGACATTTCCTTGAGTCATGTAAGGAGAGGGGGGTATCAGTGCAACCCAACATTCCCAAAGTGTCTCCAGTGTAAGTAAATTAATTATCCATGGGGATCATTTTTTGTTACCATTGGGTATTATCCTTTTGCGCCAACTGGCAGTAAATCAAAATCTTGCTAAGGTAACAGTTACTTCAAAAAACAGTCAAATATTTCTCCGTTTCTTTATTTTGTCAAATTGTCCAATTGATGATATAATATTTTGATTCCACATTCAATTATTTCTCATTTCAGACCCAGCTGGATGTCTACAGGTTCTGTAGATGCTTAAAATGGATTTTTTGTTGTTGTTGAAGAGGTACCATAGAGAAAGATAGATGCAACTTAAAAAGCGACTCCTTCTAACCTTTCAGTGGAACTAGTTGAGAATACCACATGTCGCTTGTAACACATTAAATGATTGGTACACACACGGAATAAGATTGTCCACTCGTAAATCTGATTTGCAACCCAGTGTATTATAAAGAAATATTGTGACCAGGCTACAAGGATATGCACCCACACGTACCCACCCACCTCCCAAATGTACCCACTCTCCACCCAGGCCCCAACTACCTATCCCCACTATGGCCCACCACCTCCCAAACGTACCCACCTTCCACCCAGGCCCCAACTACCTATCCCCACTATGACCCCCCCCCCCACCTCCCAACATACCCAACCTCCACCCAGGCCCAAGACCCATAATGGCAACAAGTGAAACATTAGTCAAAGTAACAACACTATTTCTTGCCATGCTTGGCCCAATGTATGTCCCTCTTAGTTGCTCCACACAGCTGCGTGGACCTCCTCCTGGGGCTGCCCGCCTGAGAGCTGGATGGGGTGGTGCTGGTGGAGGGCATACTAAGGTTCTGTGGGGTAGGCGGCTCATGTTGGCCTGCAGGACCGGCGACATTGTTTCAGCAATGTTTGATTGCATGCTGTTGCCCTCATGGACCCTCCATGACATTAACATGTTTGAAGTGGCACAACGGCCAATGGCACGTGCAACCCTGCAGCCTATTTTCTGGTTGCTCTCCTGTTGCAGCCTCAACTCCTCGCGTTGCAGCCTGGACTCCTCAAGGTGTCGCTCAACTAGTGTGGCCAGCATGTCCTGCCGTTCCTCGATTCGCTGGAGACGGCTGCTGATCTCCTGCACCGGTGGTGTTGGGGAGCGCATTGGTCTCCTGAGGCTTGTTGGGCTAAATGTACCCAGTTGATCAGGGGTGTTGGGGTTATCTTCGTTGGCTGATCCCAGTACCTTACCGGGCTGTACTTCCTGACTGCTGTCTGTGCCATCTGACTCGGACAGGTGTGGTGGTGGTGGTGCACTTCCCGGTGGAATAGCAGTGTCAGCAGGGATGGTTGGCTGGAGTGCCTGCTTTGTAACCGGTGCATAAGGGATGGTTGGCTGGGGTGCCTGCTGTGTAACCAGTGCAGCAGGGATGGTTGACTGGGGTGCCTGCTGTGTTACCTGTGCAGTGTTACCGGGGTAGTTTCCTGGCCATGGTGTACTTGGGCCATCGTTATCCCACGGGTGGCTGAGGTGGCTGCACCTGATGTTGAATGACATCTTTGATGACGTGCACGTCCACTCTCACTCGATGTTCCCAGTTGAGCCCCGTCGCTCTCAGATGATGTTCCTGTAGATGATTGAAAGGCATGCTGTTAGTGGTCTGACAGGATGTGTATAGTACTTTTACATACAACACACTCACCAGGCAAGTTCACATTGTGGTTATATGTATTGATGTGTGCTGCGGTAATGTGGGTGTGTATGGGTCATACTTGGGTGCAGACCATCTGCCTGGCTTGGGAGGGGGGCATGGGAGTACTGGGTGTGCTCTGGGTGATGGGGACTGTGATATGTGTATTTCTGTGCATTGATGAGGAGGCAGGTTAAGCTGGATTCACAATCATATTTTTGCTCTTTCTGTACTCACCAGCCTCGCCAGGTGTCTCTGCTCCTGCCTCTGCTGCACCGACTCCCTCGATGCCCTCGAGGTGCAGCATGCTGCTACACTTTTCCTCCCATGGGAGCAGCTTTAGTGGTGACTGTGATCTACCTCCTGTTGCACTGCACTGTCGTCTGTGGGCTGCCAGTAGGTTGCGCAACCTCATGATCAGGTCATCCCACCTCTTATGGCAGTCCTTGACCGTACAAGCTGTGATCCCCACAGCAGACATCTTCTGGGCAGCCTCATCCCATATGGCCTTGAGCATCAGCTGCTTGCTGCTCCTCTGGTCTGGTGTGAATAACTCCCCTGCATTGTCCATTATGTGGTCGACAAGCAGGGTGAGTTCCGCTTCACTGAAGTAGGGTTTGCGCATACGGTTCTGTGGCATTCTGGAAGACATATCCCTCAGTAGTTTTGGACACTCACAGTAGCTTCTGGAACCGGCGGATTGCAGTGGATTGTGATGTTTGTAATGGCCGCCGCTCTCTTTTCCGGTTTCGGTGATCACAGTATTTCCAGCTCTGGTGTTTCTGCATCCGCGGAGGCGGTGCCGCTATGTCCGGCATACACACGACGTAGGCAAATGTACCGCCAAAATTTGTGGCGGTACATCCGTATCACCAAGTGTTACCATGATGGCGGTGGCACCAGTTCCTTGCATTGCTGATGCACGCGGCCACCAAGCCGGAATTCTGCTTTGTTTCCGCCACCACTGCCATCACGGTAACACCAGATTTTTAACGCCAGACTTGTAATGAGGGCCAAAGACTTTTGATTTGACAAACAAGAGCTTGTGGAAAACGTTATTCGGAAGAATGATGAACCTTGTTTAATCATAAGACATTCCAAGGACCTAGTGTCATGAACTTCAGATCACGCCCCTTTTGGACCTCCTGGTCCTTGTCTCAACGGGGCTTACATTCCGTACTACTTCCTACATGGCTGTCCAGAGCTGAAGCCCTTGCTCGCTCCATGAGCTGAACGCGGCATGATCTATTTATAGACCACGCCTTCCGCGTCTCCGCGCAACTCAATGCTATTGCAAAGTAGGCCTCAGACGTGTGTTCGTAGCTCGCGGTATTGTTTCCTTTGTCCCAGTGCTATTACCCACTCCTGACCCTTTCCCCCTTCCTGATTCCGAGCCTTACTAGCATTTCCCAGACTCCCGGATTCCTGGACTCTGCGTTCCTGGAACTAAACGCAACCTGGAACCAGACGAGACTCGAGCAGCACTGTTCAAGACCAGGTCCGTTCTCAAGAAGGCAGCGATCGGAGACACCGGCAAACAACGGACCCAGGTGAGAAGGGGGGAACTCCTTGACACCTAGTGAACCTCTCAGGGAGTGTAGGAATTTTGTGTTGAATGCAGAACTTGGCTATTGAAAGGAACTTTGTGTTGCCCTTGAAGCAAACGTTGATTATTGAAAAGAACTTTATCAATTGGAACTTTTATTTGGAAAATCCTGCATTAATCCTGGAGAAGGGGATCCAACCCTGGTCACAAGGATATTTGGTTATAAAGTTTATGTTTGAGTATAGTGTGAGAAAGCAGAGGGTGTCTCACCCGCTAGACTCCAGAGATCTCTCTCTCAGTTGAACCAGTGTGGGGGGTCTTTGTGGAGTGGGGTTGAGGCAGCCGGTGGTGAGACGCTGTATCCCCCCTTTTTTTGTACTTCCAACCCCTCCTATTTTTTAGGATCGAATGTCCCAACCACTACCCCTTTCTGCACAAACACTAGGTATCTGAGGGGAAGAGGGCAACTGAGGATAACAAGACTAACTCCTTTATAACGTACTGGACATGTCCCGCTAATCGGGTCAGGCAAAGACAGGCACTTTGCTTCAAGTGCATACACCAGATTCCAATTAGTTCTCCTCACACAGATAAAAGGCAGAACCTAGGGGGGTGTGGCCTGGAGCGCCATCTATGAAGACGCTCCTCTAATGGCCTCCGTGGGACGCCCGCTGCAACTGGCCTGAATAGCACCGAAATCGCCTCGCCGCACTGCACAAACTCCTGTGGGGAGATATATTGGCTTGGAGCTCCTGTGATCCGCTTCCTACACGCCTCCGGGGCGGCTGGTGGGTGCCTGGGCCGAGCTCCCTCCTCGCGGCTCGAGAGACCCAAGATGGCGGATGGGACCGCACTGCCTGGAGCGGAGTGAGAGGCGGTGCCCACCCGCCCTGGACCATCGTTGGCGGCACTCGAGTCCCAGGTGAGCGTTTGCCCACAACAGCTGGCGCCTCTACCCCTAGCTGTGATGGAGCATCGGGCCACTCCAGCCCCTGAATAAAGGGTGACCCCTCCTCAACATGCAAGGATCCTCATCGGCCATGTCAGCAGCTCTTCCTTGACCATCAGAAGCAGCAGCCCAAAGAACATCGCATCTCGTCGCTTCATCCAGTAAAGCGTCGCTTCATCCAGTAACCCTATCAGCACAGGAACTCTAACCTGGAACGGAGGTAAGCCCATGGGGCGCCAGGACCACTCCTCGGGCCTGCATGCGTGACTCTTGACCCCCTCTTTCTCCCCTCTCTCTCTCTGGACACTTCCTGGGGGACCCCGGCCCACTCCATCCGGCAGCTACTTTTCTCCGAGCTGAGGCAGCCCCCCCTACCAACAGGTGAGCAGCTGGCGCCCGCCTGGAGACCCTATACCTTCCTGAGAGGACTTAGAACCAAGGTGGGGGTAAGCCTGGCCTACATAAAGAGACATCCCTCCTTTCTCCTCCAGTTCGCTTCCTGGAGCGCCTTGTCCCACAGCCTCGCCTTCCGAGGATAAAGCTTTGACTCACTCCAGTGACACATTCCAGGCTCCCGGAGAGTTCTACAGGTCCTCAGGCGGCCTCTGAAGCGACCCACCGCCACAACTACAGTGCTCTCAGCAGGCCCTGCCCCGCTGAGGACAAATAACATAATGTCCAAGCATCTGAAATCCACCAAGTCTTCAGACATAGCGACAATGCTGATGTCATCCGACAGACCGAAGAAACAAGACCCCCACCTTCTGCCCCACGGGAATCCCTACTGCTAAGCTAGCGGACACTGATAAGAGGGTTTCGGAGGTGGAGCAGAGACTGGGGGAGGTTGAGGATCGCTCCCAAGACCATACCGCCGCCCTAACCGAGGTTCAACGCTCCATTAGACTCTTACAAGACAAATGCGAGATCCTAGAGTACAAGCAGGAGGACCTGGAAAATAGAGCCCGGCGCAACAACCTCAATGCCCATGGGTTACTTGCGCGCTATATAATTTAAATAAATAAATAAATAAATAAACCTCCGAATTCGGGGAGTTCCGGCCTCAGTCCCAGACAAAGGGTTGGCTGAATACGTGGGCCTCTCTTTTCAAACTCTCCTCCCTGACCTGGAGGATTCACTGCTTCTCCTAGACCGCACTCATAGGCTGCGCCCCGCCGCGGAGTGGAGTCGGACGCTTTAATAAAATGGCAAAGTTTGATAAATCATCTAAAGATTGTCTGCATTTCTGACCCCTCACATCAGCCATTGTTGTAGTTGAAAATAGCTATGTTAATCCTCCTCTGTTATTAAATGTCTCATTAAATGCCTCACTATCCCTACTCTGATGATGATTTCCCTACATATCAAAACTAAAGGAAAACACTCTAACACAGGATATCACACTTACACATCAAATACATAAAGAAATATATGGCAATTCATAATAACATCAACATGATATTCACAGTCATTCTTGGTAACCTGGGTGAATTCCCTTCCCCAGGTTTCAAGGAAAATTCTGTTTCAATGTTCAAAAGAAATAAGGAAATTTGTGTTTGTAAGAAAGTGTCAATTCAGTTCTTGGTTCCTTCAATGAGTCAATGAGTCAAAAGATAGTTTTGTTAACCAAAGTTCAAACAACAGAAAAACATCTCTTCTTGCTGGAATAAAGACTTTCCATGTCATCAAATAACATCAGTGTTATTTTGGGGTGTGGAGCGAGCACCCTGAACAGCGCTTATGCTCTTTTTTGAACATTGGGTGTATGGTAGCCAAGTGCTGCATGTTGTGTGAGTGGACAGATTCACACCCCCTAATGTACAAGGCTGGATAAGAGAGTTGACAGGGATTTACGAATGTGAAGTCATGTACATCACGCGGCAGCCGATTGCTGACCGTCCGAAGGACATATGGGGCCTCATTAGGACCCTGGCGGTAAGGGGTCTACGCCAGCGTTAGCTGCGCCGACCCCTTACCGCCAACTACGAGTTCCCAAAGCGCCATGGTCATTTTTCCGCCCGCTTTTTGCGGGCGGAGAAATCCATGGCGCTATGGGACCTTGGTGTTAATTACGCCACCGTAATTTACGGTGGCGTAATTAACTCCTTCCCCACTCCCATTATACCCTATGGGGCCGAAATGGGAATGGGGAAGGGTAAATGGGTCAATGGGGACTTACCGCCCCGCCGACCTCGGAATGGGGCGGTAAGTCCACCATCCGCCATGGCGTAAACGGACTTTACGCCATGGCCGGAAAGTCCGTCGATGGCGGAAAAAATCCGCCAGGGTCGTAATGAGGGCCATGGAGTGAATTCCGGTCATTTGCAGCTGAAAAACAAGATAACGAAGAGTAAACTTTCTGCTTGAATCACACTATTGATACTGCAATTAATATTTTACACTGGTGTTATAATACTATGGCCCTCATTACAACTGAGGTGCTAAGTGCACCAACTTTACCACCATGGTGTAAACTATGTTTACACCATGGTGGATGGCGGATTTACCACCCCATTACAAGGTGAGTGGGGCGGTAAATCCCCATTTCCCATTTTCCCTTCCCCATTCCCATTTTTGCCCCATAGGGCATAATGGGAGTGGGGAAGGCGCTAATTACGGCACCGTAAATTACGGTGCCGTAATTAGCACCAAGGTGCCTTAGCACCATGGAACTTAACGCCTGCAAAAAGCAGGCGTTAAGGTGGGAATCAGGCGTTAAGGGTTAACGGTGGCGTTAACCCTTAACGCCTGAGTTGTAATGAGGGCCTATATGTTTATATGTGCTTGCCGAACATACATAAATAAAGTTAAAATAAATACCATCAGTGTTATTTCCAGCCAAGATGATTTGCCACAACTTCTAGGTGTCCAAGAAGAGATACCACAGTTCCTTATTGGGTTCAAACAAACACAACGTCTGATAATATTGTCAAGTACCTGGTCTCGATGACTCCGGACTCGTGGTTGAGATGCTTCACTTCTGGACCTTTTTCTGTCCTCCAGATTTCCATACTGTTTCTAGTATGGACAAGGGTCTGACACCTGAGCACCCCCCTGATATGTAAAGACAGAACAGTCACCCGGCGGCCAACTCCCCAAGCCATGAGGCAGCTGTTCCCAGATTAACGTGGCGTTAGGACAGCTCAAGGCTCTGACCATGACAGCTGGACACAGCGATGTAACAGGTGCAGGCAAACACCAGCGGGCAGTCACGTTAATAAAAAGACAATCTCATGGTCTGTGTTGCGTATTACTACGCTGTTGGGCGCATGCGTGAGCCATAACGAGGTTCACGCATGCGCAGTGTTAATAAACACGGCCCGTACGGCAGTTCGCGCCAGGGACCGCAACCATCCACGCGTCTCCGGCGTGGCTCCTTGAATGCATGCAGAGCGAGTGTGTGTGTGCTTGCGTGGGCCTCCCATCGCCCCCACAATACATAACACTGGGGACGAGGACGGCGCGGGAGCCATCCTCTGCTCCGGCAACGTTCCAGGAGCAGAACGTTGACTCGCGCTTACACGAGTCCACGCGTATGACCGGCGGCCATCTTGGTCATCACGTGAAAGGCAGTGGTAGCGGCCCGTGAGGGTGCTTGTGCGCCACTTGCACTTTTGCTTTGCCCAGCAGAAATTTTTGGAACTCCCACAGCCCTCACTTCTACAGTGCTGTGGCACAAGTCACCAGGAGGAGAGAAGGGAGCAAGAGAAATACCACATCGAGAAGGGGACTCAGCACACCAGCTCAGCAGCCACAGAAGGTGTCCAGCAAGTACTGGTGAGTGCTGATCGCCAAAATGGGGGAAGAAGATGACCAGAATGGTGCATTTGCCCCCATCCCACGCAGGATGAACCGCACGCTAAGCCCCATGCCTGAATTTGACACTACTGGCCCTCCATCTAAGCTGGGTCCGAAATGGCTCCTGTGGGTGAAACGGCTAGAAATGTTTTTCACGGCCGCGGGGGTCATGGAAGATGCAGAGAAAATCGCCATCATGGTATACTCGGCAGGGGCAGAGGTACACAAGATCTATGACTCGATGACTATCCCTGTGGCCACCTACGTTGCGGTGAAACAAGCATTCAGAGATTATTTCCTCCCCATGGCAAATGTAGACTTTGACAGGTTTGTCATCGGTGCGGAGAAGCAGCGAGACGATGAATCGTTGGACAAGTTCTGTGCGCGACTCCGATACCTAGCAAGCTCCTGCAGATGGGGTAACGAAGAGGAGATGGTTCGTAACCAGTTGCTGCAAGGGTGCAGCTCCGGAAAACTGCGGAGGCAGGTGTTTAGAGAACCTAGGCTAACCCTACAAATCCTAGACATGGGGAGAGCATATGAACTGGCTGATGCCAGGGGGGGGTGAAAATGGACACCGCCACCAATGCATAAAAGGAGGAAGAAGCTTTTGCAGTCGGTCGCTATGCACCTGGGAAGACAAGATGGGCGCCAAGAGGTGGTGACCCACCCACCGGTCACAGCAGTGCTCCATCATGTAAATACTGCGGATATGACCTGCCACATGTAGGCGAGTGCCCCGCCAAATCTAGAACCTGCGGCAGGTGTGGCACTCCAGGACACTATGCGAGAGTGTGCAGGGCAACAACACCAGTCGCAGCGTCAAGGGGTCCGTAGAGAGTTGGCAGAGGCACCTCTAGGAGAATTAGGGGTGTGTCGTTGTAACGCTCACCTGGTTCCCTCGGAGGCGCAGGTCTTGACTGGGCGGTGAAAACGTCTTCAACGTTAGGCGTAGGATTCGTCTGGCTCCCGGATTTGGCCCCTTCCTTACCGAAAGCTTGACCTGCAGAGTGAGGTGTCTGCAAGTGGAAAATCAAGGATTAGTGACTGGAAGGTTGGGAGTAGTTCTTAGCCCCTCTCTCCCTCTCTTCCCGTGGTACTCGGGTGATTGTTGTGCTCACCTTAAGTAAGTGAATGCTGAGCTCTCCATCCTGCGTCTTGTGCAGGGGCGCTGGGTCCAGTTACTTCACTGGATGTGAGTTCCGCCTCTTGATTGCAGAGGGTAGATGAGAGCGAAGCCACCGTTTGCAGCACAAGCGTGACTTGTAAGTATTAAAGTTTTCAGATTGCTCTCTTCAAATGTTTTTTCCTTAAGTCTATGGGCCTCATTAGGACCCAGGCGGATTTCGCGGTGCTAAATGCACCGCGAAGCATGGCGGAAAGCCGCCGATAGCGCCATGGGGGTTGGCGGATTTACCGCCCCATTCCGACCTTGGCGGGGCGGTAAATCCCCAATCCCCATTCTGCCCTTCCCCATTCCCATTTTTGCCCCATAGGGTATAATGGGAGTGGGGAAGGAGTTAATTACGCCACCGTAAAATACGGTGGCGTAATTAACAACGAGGTCCCGTAGCGCCATGGTTTTCTCCGCCTGGTAAAACCAGGCGGAAAAGGCCGCCATGGCGCTACGGGAACTCGTAGTATGGCGGAGAGGTACGCCATGCACTACGCTGGCGTAAAACCCTCTCCGCCAGGGTCCTAATGAGGCCCTATGTCTTTTATCTTTTCAGATGCTGTCGATGCCAAAGAAGCTGCTCTCCCCGATTTGTGGCAGAGAGCGTGACAAGAAGATGATGAATTCGAAGGCACGTAAGTAGGAAGGCTGCCTTAGGGCCGTAGAATGCACCTTAATGTCCCCAATCTTTACAGGTGCCGGAATGCAGTGCGAGCAAGTTGGAGCTAGCGCAACACAGGTAAGCAGTATTGTAACTAAGCGTTACTAACCAATGTTCTTTGTCTTTGCAGGCCCGATGCCGGACGAGAAATGCTGAAAAAACGTCTTGGATGCTGCCGATGGATCGGGTGAGTTGAAGCGCTAACCTTGCCTTTGTTTAATCTGTGCCGTTTGTTTTGCAGGAGCCGCTGAAGATTGAAGACTGGTCCCCAGCAGGTAATTTTCGTAATTACAGGATCCGGAGCTGAAGATTTGCTGGAGCTGACACGGTGAGCGTCCTGCTGCAGATGCAGAATAACGCGAAGCACGTGGTACCAATCGGGCGTGGTTTAAATAGCCCATAGGAGTGCTTAGGTGTCTTCTTCCAAGGCAGCCTCGCCCAGGTAAAAGAGTTCCTGCTTCCAGAAGGGTTCCAGCATCCATGATCCAGGGAGTGGTGCCTGCCCCACCCAGAAGGAAAAGTAGTCCCTGCCAGAAGAGAGTAAAGCATCATCTTGCTGGTAAGTAAGCAGCATGGTCTGCTCCAGGTAGGTTCACCCAAGCACTTTTACACTTGATATGAGCCCGGCGCTTCCTGTGCCGGGACGGGTCCTTACTATGAGCCTGGCACCACCGGTGCCAGGACAAGGTCCAAAAGGTCCCAATTGGGACTTGCTGGTGCCGATAAGACATGTTATGAGCCTGCTTCCAAGGATATTGGGTAGGTCCTGACTCCTTGAAAGCAGTGGTCATGACAGCCGTCCATTGAACAGGGCATGCAAGACTTAAACATTGCAGAAGAAGAGGAAGAAGAGGACGAAATCTTCTTCATCTCCAGTATCGCCAAAGGCCCAGGGAAGCGGCATCAGCCCAAGTGCACAGTGCACATTGGGGGAACACCCACGCCAGTCCTGATAGACACTGGAGCATCCGTCTGCGTGCTAGCGACCGAGCACTACAATGCGTTGCCTGGCCCACCAGGGTTGGCAGAGTCCACGGCACGCATATATGCTTTTGGTGGACACACTCCGCTCCCCATTCAGGGGGTATTCGTAGCACCGGTGACTCACGGACAGACCAGAATCAAGGCAAGATTCTCCGTCACGAGTGTGAGCCCACACTCACTCCTAAATTGCGCTGCCGCGGAAGCGCTAAACCTTGTCCACTTCTCATATGCGGTGTACTGCACTGATCTGGAGAACCTACTGCAACGGTTCGAGACAATCTTCAATGGCATAGGAAAGCTGAAAGCAGATCCAATACGCCTCCACATAGACGAGTCAGTGAGACCAACAGCTCTCAAACACTGGCGCATCCCGTTCCATCTGAGAGCACAGGTGGAGAAGGAGTTGCAATCCCTGGTTGACCGAGACATCATCGAAAGGGTGGAAGGCCCCACCCCGTGGGTCTCCCCTATCGTAGTAGCCCCGAAGCCTAAAAAGCCCGGCGCGGTGCGCATCTGCGTGGACATGAGGCTACCCAACGTAGCCATCAAGAGGGAACGCCACATCACGCCCACCTTGGATGACATTGTCGGGGAACTCCAAGGAGCAAAAATATTCTCAAAACTGGACCTACGATCTGGATATCACCAGTTAGAGTCCAGATACATTACGACCTTCACAACTCACGAGGGGTTATATCAATATAAGCGGCTCAGTTTTGGAGTCTCGTCCGCGGCAGAAGTCTTCCAAAATGCCATCAGGGGGGCTCTGTCAGGACTCAAGGGAGTGATCAACATGTCGGACGACATCCTGGTCTTTGCCCGGTCGGAAGCAGAACATCTGAAGCGCCTAGAGAACACCCTGGAAAGACTGCGCACTCTAGGTCTAACTTTGCACAAAGAAAAGTGCGAGTTTCTGAAAGACAGGTTGGAGTTCTTTGGCTTCGTTTTCCATGCTGGAGGGATTTCCCCGGATCCAGAAAAAGTGAAGGACATCCGTGAAGCCGCGCCACCAACATCTCCAGCGGAGATCAGGAGCTTCCTGGGGATGGTGAACTATTACGGTCGCTTCATCCGCGACCTAGCCTCGCTATCGGAGCCCTTGAGAGCACTCACCAGGAATGATGTCGCATGGAACTGGAGTGGAAAAGAACAGCGGGCGTGCAATGACATCAAGAACGCCCTATCCGGGCAAGAGATCATGGCTTACTTCAACTCGGAACGAGAGTCAGAAATTGTGGTCGACGCCAGCCCTGTGGGCCTAGGAGCAGTGCTTATGCAGGCGAACAATCAAGGAACCATGAGGCCCGTCGCTTATGCCACCCTTTGCTGGCATAAGCCCTCACCGAGACAGAAAGGAGATACGCTCAGATCGAGCGGGAGGCCTTGGCCATACTGTGGGGGTGTAAACACTTCCGCATTTACATTTTGGGGAAACCAGTCATCGTGGTGACGGATCACAAGCCCTTAATCCCAATTCTATCAGGGACCTCGTCCAAGCCACCACCTCGCATTGAACGATGGATGCTCTCACTAATGGAGTATGGGGTCAAATTACTGTACCGCCCAGGAACACTCAACCCGGCAGACTACCTGTCCCGCCACCCGGGCTCGGGGAGGCTCCGAGACTCCATTGAAGTGGCTGACTGCGTCAAGGCCGTACACCTGGCTGTCGAATCTGCGCTCCCCATTGCCCTGGCCCGCCAGGTGATTGCGGAGGAGTCAAACAAGGACGAAACATTCACCAAAATCAGGCAGGCGATAGCGAGCGGGGAGTGGTGTGAGGTCCTGCAAGACAACTCCAGGAGGATCATCAGGGCTCAAAAAGACCTGCAAGCCCTCTGGAAGGCGCGGCACGAGCTAACGGTGGCGGATGACGGCCTCCTGCTGAGGGGTCACCAGATTGTGATCCCGAGAACATTGGTTGACAAAGTCCAACATCTGGCCCTTAATGGCCACCAGGGGATGGCCAAAATGAAAGCTCGTTTAAGACTAAAGGTCTGGTTCCCGGAGCTGGAAAGCAGAGTGGAGGAGTTTGTGAAGAACTGTATTCCCTGCCAAGCTGTGAGCCCGGTGGAAAGGGGGCCCCCGATCCAAGCCATGCCAAGGAGCGACCAACCATGGGGGACGGTACATGCCGACTTTGGGTCCACAGGCCGGGAAATGTACTTTCTGGTGGTAACCGATCAGTGGTCGTGATACCCTGAGGTTGAGCTAGTCGAGTCCACTGCCAGCGAACACACCATCATGGCGTTGGAGAAAATGTTTGCCACACATGGGTTCCCAAGGGAGCTATGATCGGACAACGGGGCCCCGTTCAAAGGGCAGCAGTTTGCAACCTACTGTGAAGAAAGAGGGATAAAACATCGGAAGGTCACACCCCTCTGCCCAAGAGCAAATGGGGAGGTAGAGCGGTTTATGCGAACGCTCAACAAGGTGTTCCGCATATCGATGAATGGAGGAGAAGATCTAAGACGCAACCTGTTCGAATTTCTCCGAGAGTACCGCTCGACCCTGCATCAGTCCACTGGGGTCGCCCCGGCAGAGGCGCTCTTCAAACGGGTACCAAGAGGATTGTTACCAGAAATCGGAGGTCGACATCCGGGAGAGATCAACAACGAGCAGGTGCAAGCGGAGAGAGCCACTCAGAATGAAAGAGAGACCACCAGGAGGAGGCTCCCCGAGAAAGACATTGCCGTGGGTGACACCGTGCT
The DNA here is from genome assembly GCF_040938575.1 of Ambystoma mexicanum. Taxonomy (NCBI): domain Eukaryota; kingdom Metazoa; phylum Chordata; class Amphibia; order Caudata; family Ambystomatidae; genus Ambystoma; species Ambystoma mexicanum. Next base: position 876,446,867 of record NC_090924.1, on the reverse strand, counting down.
AGTGCGAAACAGAAGGCCGGAAGGAAAGTTGTCACTACCATATGAGACGCAGCCACTCGGGGTGACACACGTCAAGGGGTCCATGGTCACCGCTGCCAATGCACGAGGGACGGTCACCAGGAACGTGTCCTTCTTCAAACGCATAGGAACTGCAAGTCCGGAGGAGACAGTCACACCCGACCCGGAGCAGAATGCCGAATCAACGTTGAGACACGATGAACCGCCGAACCTCCAGGGACGCCCGGCGCACCTCCGGATGAAGCACGCAGGTACCTGAGCCGGGCGGGCCGCAGGCCGCCGCAGAGGTTCCAGGACTTTCTCATGGACCCTGCTCCGTAATCAGTGGTACACTGACAGTTTAAGTTGTATTTGAGCACTGTTAACTTTATATTTGTTCATGTTCTTTTTTTTGGGGGAAAAGGAGGGATGTTGCGTATTACTACGCTGTTGGGCGCATGCGTGAGCTATAACGAGGCTCACGCATGCGCAGTGTTAATAAAAACGGCCCGTGTGGCAGTTCGCGCCGGGGACTGCAACCATCCACACGTCTCCGGCGTGGCTCCTTGAATGCATGCAGAGCGAGTGTGTGTGTGCTTGCGTGGGCCTCCCATCGCCCCACAATACATAACAGTCTGGATAAGATGGTAGGATATCAGTGGCCCATGACACAGGACAGGAGATTTGAAGAAGAAGGCACATGCAGCCATCCAGTGGAAGTAGGCATAGGCAGGCAGCCAGAAGCAGGGAGCATAAGGCAGGAAGCACAGGTAGACAGCCAGAGGCAGGGAGGAAACAGAACCGTAGAGGGTACAGGCAAGATATACTGTAAGGCAAGGCAATGCACAAAAGTCAAGGCAAGGAAAGCAGGACTTTCTTCAGGGAAAACGAACACACAAAGCGTATTGAGACACACTCTTATTGTGGTGAGCTGGGTTTAAATAGCCTGCTGCTTCTGTGACACAGTCATTACAGTGGGCGTTATTGGCTAGCAACGCAGGATGCTGTGCGTGAAGCACCAGCGCCAGGAGGCAGTGTTCGGGCCTCCGCGCATGCTCAAAATGAACAAATATGGCAGCGTCCATGCACATCGTTCTCTCCGGTGTCCTGTGCCCACCGTGGGGACAGCGCCATGCCAATCTACCTTCAGCCTGCTGGCTGGTCCCCACATAAAGCTGTCAGCGGGGGTACATCTTCCAGGTGAGAAGCGCTGGGCCGCAGGAGTGAGGTCCCGGGGCATAACTCTGTGCCCCCCTCCCGGGGCACCAGAACTCCAAGGAAATCGAAGAAAGAGGCACTGAACTAAACGGGGGGAATGCACATTGGTAGCTGGTTCCCAAAAACAATCACATGCAGCATACCCCTTCCAATCAATAAGGAAGAATAAGCGCCCACTACGGTACTTGGCATCACAAATGTCCTGGACTTCGTATTTGGGCAGGCCATCCACCATCACAGGAGGAGGGTGAGGAAGAGAATGTCCAAATGTGTCCACAATGTATGGTTTCAATGGGGATACGTGAAACACTGTGTTAAAACGTCAAGAACCAGGCAACTGCAAACGGAAAGCAACTGAGATATCCGGGCCATAATTCAAAAAGACCCCAAGAACCGTGGGGCCAGTTTGACGGGTAAGTTATGAACCGGCAGGTCTTTGCTGGAGAGCCACACTGTTTCATGTAAGGAACTCACAGTGGCAAACGTAAAGACAGACACAAGTGATCACAGTTCAAGGTTGTTTATTAAACTGTATGCAGGTTGGAAAAACGCCTAATCTAAACCTAAATATAAGATGGGAGCAAGCGTCGACCATCAAATGAAAATAAGGCAGTGCTAGTGGCGTTGTGTCAAATAAAAAGGGCCTATACTAAGAGACGTATTGCCAAACTTTACAACTGTATTTTAAGCCTATTCCTATGACATTTGTATTCATTGTGTAGCCCATTGCTCTTGCATGCACCTTAGCTGACCTGAATTTGCCTACCTGACCTACGAAATGATCCTATCCTATCTGGCACATATCTTGAGTGAAATTGAACTAGCCCACCCTATCTAGCTTGCACCTTAACCTAGATGAACCTCTCTGCTAACTAGCCTATCTCCAACCGCAGCTGGATATACCAGTCCATCAGACAACTAACTAGCCATCCCTCCTCTATTCTTACCAGCCTAAGTGCACTATGTACACTAGCGCCTCTCAGCCAATCTTACTATGGGCCACACTAGCAGTAGTCCTAGACTTTAAAGACTCCACTAGTAAGCCTTCCCTATACTCTAGGGAAACAAACACTATGACAGAAGCACCAGATGACGCTGGTACACCACTGGCACCAAGTACTCTAAGCCAACTGCTACATATCTCTAATTCCATCCACAGTCCACCTATATTTAACACCCCGTGTCACCTCTCGTCCAGAAATTTCAGACTCCGCTCTAGACTAGCGAAATTATATGAACCACCGGCCAGGCCATTTACCAATCCCAGTATTAGGAGAAAAGGACCCTATCACAAACAAACTTTATCTATGAAAAATATGAATCTCACTAATCTAGCCACTATGCCTAAATCAGACACTCCTAAACACAAGCAGACCAAACCTACATCAACTGAGGAAAATAATATTAGCACTTTGCCTGCCCCACAAACACAAACTGATATCCCTAACCTTAAAGGACCCTTAATAAACTCCAGGTCCTTAGTAGCTCAAGCTACAGAGCTATCTGACATAATACAGGCAGAAAATCTGGACTTCCTTGCTATTACCGAATCCTGGCTACACGCAGCAGCAGGCCCTGCTCTTATGCTCGCAATACCAGACAACTACATAATTCTCAGAGCAGATTGAACCAAGACCCGTGGAGGAGGCATAGCCATCATAGCCAAATCCAACCTAGCATTAAGACTAGTGGCCTCTCCTGAGATCAATTTCTGTGAATCCCTCACAGCCAAACTTCCCATCTCAGGCTCCCAAACCATCACCATTCACCCGATCTACTGAACTCCAGGCCCTATCAGTACTTTCGAAGAGGACATCTCCACTATCCTTTCCTAAAACCTTAAAAATTCTTCGCAGATACTATTGCTTGGAGATCTTAATTTGGGCTTCAACGACCCTAAAGACCAGCAGGCAACTATAATTGCTAATGTCCTCACTGAACTTGGCCTCACTCAAAGAGTGACACTACCTACCCATGACAAAGGTAGAACACTCGATTGGGTGGCAGCCCATAATTGCAACACCTCCATCACCGCCATAGCCCCTCAGTCATGGACTGATCACCATCTCATAGCATTTACACTAGATGCTAAAATCCTCCCCAATAAAAACAACCTAATTGCTCCTCCTACCTTAACGAGTAATAAAAAGAAAAAAAACGTAGAAAAACTCCTAACCCTAATAATACCCATCCTCAACTCACTACCAGATACCACTGATCCTGCCATCCTGGTTAATGAATACAACAAAACCATAACCGAAGCTCTGGACACTATCGCTCCCCTACAAATGAGAAAAAGCAAACCAAGAGCACACCTGAACTCCTGGTTCACCCCTCATCTCAAAACGCTAAGAAAGGAAAATGTGAAAGCAAAGTTACCTGGAGGCACATGCCATCCGACACAAACAAAGCCAACCTAATCAACATATCTACTTTGTACAAAAATGAAATACTGCGCACTAAGCAGGAAACGTATAATAATAGAATCCTGCAAGCCAACTCAAGCAGCAAGGAACTATTTGTTATACTAAAAGAACTTGAAAATCCAATCCCTGTGCCTGACAACTGTATTAAGAACAAAACTTGGTGCTCCGGCATACAGAAGGCCCTTGCAAACAAAATCAACACTCTCCAGGATAAATTTGCCAACAAAACATTGCACATACCTAATATTACCACACAGGCTAGCACCTCATTGCCTCCACTTAAACCTGCACAACACTTCAATTTCACGAAAGTCTCTATCCTCGAATAGGTCGAATAAATCATTCTCTCCCTTAAGCCCTCTAACTGCCAGGGAGACAACTGCCCGGTCCATATCATCAAGGATGCGGCTAGAGACCTGGCACCTTTCATCTCCAAGCTAATTAATGCCTCATCCACCACTGGCACCATCCCATGCAATCTAAAGGAGTCTTGGGTACTTCCACTACTTAAAAAACAATCTCTAGATCCTGCTATACCTACTAATTATAGACCCATAACAACAGTGCCTTTTCTATTAAAATTCTTAGACAGGGTGGCTTACCTCCAAATACAGGACTACTTGGAGCAAAACCAATTATTAGGATCGCGGCAATCAGGATTCAGGCCACAACATGGCACAGAGACACCCCTGATTGACCTTAAGGCCCAAATCGATGAGCTGAGAGACAAAGGGAAGTCAGCCCTACTACTCCTTCTCGAATCTTTCAGCCGCATTTGATTTGGTGGACCACAAGGTCCTGTGCAACCACCTTGATACAGCAGCTAATTTCTCTCAGAAAGCTATAGTCTGGATCCATTCTTTTCTAAGCAACAGGATTATTTATTTTCAAATTTTTTTATTGGCATTTATTATTTAATACATTTACAGGACACCAGATATGTCCGTAATTCAAGGATAGTGAGCATTTCAGAATAAAACATTCAACAAATTAACATTACAACATTAACAACATTAACTATCTCCCAGTGTTTTTCCCGTTGAGCTAATGCCGCTTGGTGGAGCAGGGGGCGGGGGGGGGGTCCAGATGGTCAGGAGGGTGGGGGAGAGGGGTCCCATGCCTGTGAGAGCCCAGTGAGGTAGCAGCGAAATGGTCGCAGGTCTTGCCAATTCAGTGCATGGGTCTGTTTTCAGTGGACTCATACCAGTTCATGGGGGCTTGTCATCTGAGGGGTAAAACAGTGAGTCTGTGAGTTCTTTCCAGGCCTCCAGGGTCGTGCTAGAGTCATCTGTGGATCTGGTTACACTGTCCTCCCAAGCCGTTGTTTCTGCTCGTACCCAGCGTTTCAGCTCAGAGTGCCAGTTTTTTTGTTGGGGCCCGGCCATTTTCTTCCAAGACATTGGGCCTCATTACGACCCTGGCGGAAAGTGACTGACCGGACCGCAACAGCGTAAATAGCGTTTCCGCCATTGCACGAAGGAGCAAAGTGCGGCTAATTACGACCCATCGGGCACGAGCATTACGCCATGGCGGAATCCGAAAGGCTGCGATGGCGGAAATGACCCCAAAACGGCCCTTACCGCCGCCGTACGCTGCACCAGGTGCAATACCGCCACCCATCTCAGCGGTCACCGTAATGAGCGGTCACCGTAACGAGCGGGCACCGCAAATTACGGGCACCGTAAATATACGGAAACGGAAGTAAAAGCATGTGGCCGGAACGGGAAACAGCACGCCGCACAACTATAAAATCCGAATCCCAACACAACCATTAAAAATCCGACCCTGACACACATCCCAACCCGTTAGCAACCCCAGTTAAAAAAATAAATATGGGAAAGGTAGCCAAGAAAGCGTGTGATCGCAAGCGGCAGGTCCACTTCTCCCGAGAGGAACTGACCGTGCTCACCGAGACCCTCCAGGAAAATGCCGCCGTCGTCTTCTCCAGTCAAATGACCAGGACGGCCCTTGCCAACAAGAAGGCCATATGGGCCCTGGTGGCACAGCGCGTAAGTGCGGTGGGGACAACACCCCGCACGCCACAGCAATGTCGCAAGCGGTGGGACGACCTGCGGATCCGCGTACGCAGCATACTTTCTGCGAACAGGAACATCGCCACAGCTACCGGGGGGGGTTCAGAGTCGCCCATCAAGTTGACCCCCTGGGAGGATATCTGCGCCTCCACCATAGGAATGGAGAGCATAGAGGGAGTCGGAGGGATGGAGAAAGGAGTGCCGACATCCGGAGAATCAGGTAGGTTGGCCAAGAGAAACAATGCGAAATCCACAAAACACGAACATGTGCAGTACCATGTGACCCCATAGTGCAATACATACTTTGCCCTGACAGCGCCCTCTAAAAGTCAGAATGAATAAACAAATCAATCAAGATGCCATAAACAACCCCTACATGTGCAGCATGCACCCCCTAACTGCAGGCAGCCAAATGAATGCATCCTCAATCCACACGAAAATGAGACCACCTCCAAGGCCCAGTCCCAAATCAGCCTCATGTACCACCCCAATGCATTTGATACGTTGCCATTCCAAATCCGACAGACCCATAACTAACGCTCGCCCCTCTTTACTCCACCACAGGGTCCGATACCAACGACGAGCTGCAGGACACCCCTACCAGCACGCCTGCAAAGAGGGCCAGGACCAACGTCCCAAGAGCCTCCACCTCAGGTGCAAGGATCAAGACACGGCAGCAGCAGGAATCAAGTGGCAGCACACTGGAGGGGACTGCAACAGGCACCCCAGCAGCCAGCAAGTCCACAACCCCAGCACCACAGGTCCCCCCAAAGAACGTATCTGATGGCACTGCCTCTGGTGGTAGCAGCACCATAGGTGACACAGCTGTCATGCCAGCATGCTCCGACACGGAAAACAGTGCTGGCGACGTAGGTACCATCCATGACCTTTCCCAATCCCCCTGCATGTTCCATCCCCTACACCATGACGAAACCACGCAGGGGCACCCTGAAGACGACGACTGGCCAACCCCCACAAGTCCTGTGCCAAGGCAACATGTGTTGAGCAGCCCCCCTGTCACACCACCGCAAATGTCCATGGCCCAGCAGAGGCAACAGTCCCTCGACCTGCTGATCGAGCAACAGCAGGAAGTGTCCACGCTACTCAAGGACCATGCAAATGAATGCGGGGGTTCCAGGGCAGCCATGGAAACATCCTCCGAGACACTCAGGGCACAAATAGAGAAAAGTAGTGAGAGCCTCAGGGGAGAAATGGAGAGAAGCACCGAGAGCCTGAGAGCACAAATGGAGAAAAGCACCGAGAGCCTGAGAGCACAAATGGAGAAAAGCACCGAGAGCCTGAGGGGGGAACTGCATGCGACGTCCAAAGACGTTTGTGCTGAACTTGCTGCTGTGCGCCGTGTGCTCTCGGAGCTCTCACAAACCCTCAGAGACATGCATGGACGCGAGCAGGCAGAGACATCATCCGTGGCAAGTTCCGTCCAGGGCAGCCCCCAACGCAGATCTGGCAGGAACCTGCGCTCCACGGGCAGGGGTGCCCCTGATACCCGTAGAGGGGGCTTGCAATAGCGTCTACCCACGGACAGCATGCATATTTGGACACTGGTGTTGGGGGGGGAGGTAGTAGGGTGGAGGGGGTGTGTTGGGCTTCACTGGGTGGCGGGTCCATAGGGTGTATAAATCAAATCACATTAACAATACAGCACCTCATTATCATCCAATGACATGTGTGGACATTGATATTTGCGTACGAGGCCTTCATAGGCGTACAGTCCACAATGTGCCTGTACTACACACACACAGTGCCACAGGTCCCCTTTCCGTGTAATAGGCACCATGCGTGGTTGCTAGAAGCATGCATCTATGATGCTCTGTCGGATTGCACGTGCATCCTGTGCCTCATGGACTCCTTGAGGTGCCTCCACATCCCCACCCTCATCATCATCATCATCTTCAGGTGCATGCAGTACAGCGTCAGGGGGCATGGGCACATTCCTACGTATGCACATGTTGTGCAGCATGACACATGCCATGACCATCTTAGAAACCTTCTCATGGCTGTACATGAGTGCCCCGCCAGACCTGCTGAGGCTGCGGAAACGAGCCTTCAGTAGGCCGAATGCCTGTTCAATGACCACACGGGTACGTGAGTGGGCATGGTTGTAGTCCTCCTCATGCTCGTTCTGTGGGTTCCGGATTGGTGTAAGGAGCCATCTCTTCAGTGGATACCCGGCATCACCTGTATGAGACGAATAAAGGGTGTCAGTGGAATGATAGTGCTAAGTAGCCCCCCCCCCCTCCTGCAAGGTCATTGACGCATCAAATGGGCCACGATGTCATGCATGGAATGAGACTCACCGAGTAGCCAGGATCTGTGCCCTGCGTGTCGCTCCATGTAGCGTGGTATTCTTGTGTTCCTCAGGACCATAGAATCATGGGTAGATCCTGGAAATCTGGCACAACAATGCGTAAAGATCTTGTTGGAGTCACACACCATTTGCACATTGATTGAATGAAATTGTTTCCGGTTGCGGTACTGGACCTCCATGGCATGTGGGACAACCAATTCAACATGGGTGCAGTCGATGGCACCAATGCAACCCGGGATGCCGCCAAGTGCATGGAATCCCACTTTTGCGTTGGTAATCTCCTGGTACGTGCGTGGTAGTGTGATGTGGTCGTCGGCGTGCTTCAGGAGGGCATCGTGCACTTGGAAGAGTGTCCGTGAGAACAGTGGCTGTGAAATGCCATGCAACTGTCCCACTGTGTGCTGGTAGGTGCCTGTGGCCAGGAAGTGGAGTACAGACACCACCTTCAGTAGGGGTGGGATGGCGGTTGGGCTATCTATCATGCTCACGAGGTCAGCATGTGTCATGTCCACAATGGCGATTATGGTGTCCCGGTCCAAACGGTAGAGGGTGTGGATCTGCTCAGCAGTGAGGTTGAACGGATCAGCTCGGAGGCGTGGGATTGCGGGCCGCCTGCGTGGTGGTAGTGGCAGTGCTTGTGGGCCTTGCTGACCCTGCCTTGCCCTCCTCCTCCTCCTTCTCCTCCGTCTCCCCTGTGCGCCCGGTTGTTGTACCTGTTGTTGTTCGTCGTCTTCTTGTAGTTGTAGCACTTGCAGTGCTATCTGGTCCCCCAGGCCCAACATCGCTAGTCCTGCCGGTAGCATTTTGGAGTGGGAGTGGTTGTGGGAGGGGTTTGGGTCTGCTATATATGTGCTGTCGGCCTGTATGGCCTCCACCTGTGCTGATTGAATGAATCTGTGGCAGATGCAATCCCTTCTGGCCGAGCACGTCCCGCACGTAAGGCTGCATTTGGCCGCATGGCATCTTGGGATTGGAATCATGTATCAAATCCCGATGGCAGTGTGATGTACTTTGACTGATTTTCATGCTATGCTCCCATTGTTACACATGCTATAATTGCAGCCGCTTACATACCTGTGAAGAGTCAGTGGTATGTAGGGCTCGATCGATGGCCGACCCTCATGCAGCACAGTAACGTACTTCACCGACGGGCGTGGCGTCCCATTTGTGATTGCAGCCAGTTAGCATTATGACACACAGCCGCACTACATTGATGTAATTGTGAATGCAAGCGTTCACAGAAGCCTTTTCGACGTAATGTTGCAAGTGAGGAATTCGAAGGCCAGCATTTTTGGTTTTGAAGTAGCGGCGAGGATACGCCCACAGGTCTGGCTGGAAATGTAACGTTCTATTGTAGAATGTCCTTGGGACATGGCCCATAACGAGCAAGCAATGAATGATATGAATTGAATGGGATGCGCAATAGCGTAGTGGACGATAAGGCAGGACGTTCCCAAATCCATCTTGCTTCACAACACTACAGATCCGGCCAGGAGCACAGTGGTTTTTGCAGACTGCATTACGCACAGACGCGATGGAAGTTTCACATATTATGTGAGTGAATATTCATGCGTTTTCATTGCGGGATGAGGGAATGATGAATGGATGCATGGACAGATGATTCCATTTAGGGTCTGCCATGTACATGGGTTTTTTGAATCACTCCCCTTCCCCTGCGCTATGTGATGCAAGGCTGCCATAGTGGGACTTACGTCTATCTGCCCTTGTCGGATCCTCCCTGTCTCGACGCGCCTTCATACACTTGTGTCTAGGCACGTTACTAATCCCATGTCATGGGTTCTATCTTGACGGACGCATGCACAGTAACCGACGTTGCCAATGGTGTATTTACCTCGATTGATTTCGTTATGAATCGATACTGATTTAGGGGTGTGTATATTCCTTTGGAGTGGGCTAGCATGCATATGGGTGTGGATTTGGTGTGTTGAATGAAGATTGTAATGCATCATGAGTCCCGTAATGCAATCGGTTAATTTGTGTTTCATTTGGGTGACAGGTATCTCCTGCCCTATTGCAGATGCCATCTCTACGCCACTCCTCCAGATGGGTTTTACTCTCGACACCTGCAGCTTCGGGTGAATCAGTGGAGCACCATTACGATCTTATGGGACGATCGCCAATGGGCCACATGCCCTTACGCTGTACTGGTGGCTAGGTGCAACATTTCGGCCTTTCAGCTCGACTAGTGCCTGCCTCATGGGACGGACCTGCGGTTCTTGCCGCTTCCATGTTGCCTTTTGGAACGTTGATGTAGGCCCTGTGTGCCATGATGGTACAGGGCGTCACACAAGTGGAAGCTGGTCAATTATTGCAGATGCAGCCCTCGGTGATGATGGATGTTTTGGTGTTATTTTGCAAATTGCTGTGGGGCCTTTGTCATTTGGATGTGCATTTAAATTGTATTCCGATATTTGTCGTGTTGCGTTATTCTTTGCAGGTGATGTGGCGATTTTCGATTTGTGGCGGTATGTATTGCGAGATGATCTGCATTGTGTTCCGCCTTCTGAGTTGAGTTGTGTGGTACAGTACTGGCCGCGTTTGCCTACGTAGCACAGTATGGTCACGGATAGGGGCTGCCATTGTGACTGTTTACATGATGTGCTGTTCAGGGGCGGGGGATTGGCTTTTGGCCGACTGGTGCCTGTCAGCCAGGTCGATTGGTGGAATGATGGGATGTTCAGAATGTGGCTGGTCACAGGTGCCTGTGTTTGCGTGCGTTTGTTGGAGGGGGACTGGGGTCATGTCCATTGGAATAGCTTCTGTATTCATGCCATCTGTGCCCTGCAGCTCCCATCGGCCCCTCTTGGGATGAGCCTGGCTGCTCAGTCACTCTGCCAACTTGTGTGGTACATGCTTCTGCTGATGGTTGGTTTGTTTACTGGCAAGAGTACAGGGCTGGTGCAATCCCCCTCAGGATGCTGTTTTGGATGTTGCCTTGCGCTGGTGGCAAGCGATGGGGGACTACTGTTGTTTTGTGTCATGTGTTCTTGATTTTCATTTTGATGTATTGTACCTTCACATGCCTGTGCTGCATCAGTACGGCTATGGTGACATGCCGTACATGGATGCCCACTCACGGGGCGCTTTGAGCCCCTGCATGCATTTCTACGTTGGCATGCATGGGTGAATTGTAGATTTCACTGGTTGCATAGTGTGAGTACATTGCGCCTGCCAGGAGTTGTGCAATGTGGCCAGGGAGTGGAGTACAGGCACTCAGTGGGCCATTTACGGTTGGTTCACGATGCCGTATTTCTCGCCATGGCGGAATGGTACTTTACGACGTGCTTGATGGCGTTCAGTACATGTCCGCTAGGGTCAGAATTCGCGTACCGTTGCGCCATGGCGGTGATTCCGGTTTTGCAAGGCGCGCGTGCGCGTACTTGGTGCAGTTAGCGTTGCCGTTCACTGCGGTGTCGCTAATGGCATCGTACTTTACGGTGACGGGTCATAATCGCAACGAGCGGTGTTCGATGGCGGTATTGCATTTCCGCCATCATTTTTCCATTTCCGCCAGGGTCGTAATGAGGCCCATTGCCATAGTCCCCTTTGCCAATATACACATTATGTCCATTAGTCTGGTGAGGTGCTTGAGTTTGGCCGGTCTAGTGTATGTACCCAATAGGCATTCCTCCGGGGTCCATTTGTATCTAGTCACCCCCAGATCATCGCTTGTCTGCTGTATGGCAGTCCACAGGGATTGTGTCTTAATGCACTTCCAGAACATGTGGATCAAGTCTGCATTATTCTGTCCACACCATGTGCAATTGGAGGGGGACATATTATTGATTTTTGCCAGCCTGGATGGGGTTAAGTATGTTCGGTGTAGCAGGTTGAGTTGTACTTGTCTGAATCTGTGGTTTCTGGAGACAGACTTGGAAAATGTCAAGGCCCTCTCCCATTCTCCATCCGACAATTCCCGGCCCATGTCCGCTTCCCATTTGCCTCTCAAAACGGCACTCTGTGGGTTGGGGATGTCACTTAGGTGGCCATAGATCTGGGACACCGGCTTCCAACCTTCACCCAGGGCATAAAGTAGTGTAATCAGGGGGTTTGATTCCGGTTCCTCCGGCCATGACATCCACTTGATTCGTGCTGTGGTTCTCATCTTCTGATACCACAGGAACTGGCCCTAAGCAACAGGACTATATGAGTCTTCTTACCCTCAGCAGCAGCAGACCCCATCCCCATTACCTATGGAGTGCCCCAGGGCTCTTGTGTATCACACACAATGTATAATATATTCCCCAAGTCCCTTTTCGATGTCCCCTACACAAACTATGCAGATGACACCCAGATTCTCATACCACATACTGGGGATTATGACAAGGATTTGGCCTTGATAAATAGAATATACCTCATCATCCAGGCATGGATGGCAACCCATGGTCTATGCCTGAATGATGACAAAACCGAACTCATCATTCTGGGCACTACGCCTAACCTTAAGAAACTTGGTCACAAGTACACCTCCTTTAACATTGATGGTAATACCATCAAGGTCGCCAAAGAGGTAAAAACCTTAGGCTTTTACCTTGATTCTGGCCTGACCCTTGCCAAACAGGTCAACACCATGGCCTTGACTACGGCTTATACCTGTGAACTGATTAGAGCAGGTAAACCATTCTTATCTAAAAACAGCTGCACTACCCTGGCCAGAGCTCTAATCTTGTCCAAACTGGACTACTGTAACACCCTATATCTAGGCACTAACAAATACATCGTCAGAAAAATACAGACTCTACAGAACAACGCTCTTTGAGCAGCACTAGGCATAGCTAGGAATGAGCACATCTGAAATAAGAAGACAGAATAACTGGCTATCCGCAGAGGACAGAATCATTCTCGAAAAACTGCCTCACATACGCACAAGTGCCTAAACAACACTGCACCCCGCTATCTCACAGATAGAATTAATTGAAAATCTTCCAACCGACCCACCAGAGCTGCCAACTATAACTGTCTGTCGATACCTAGGTTTAAACTGACAAAAGCTGGAGGCAGCAGCTTCCCTGTCAAAGCTGCTCAGCTCTGGAATTCCTGAATTCCTTACCTCCCTTGCTGAGGGCGGACCAACCATATCCTCTTTTCAGACTGAACATCATCAAATGGCTCAAAGAAAATGACCACTAAATTTACACCAGCAATTAGGGCGAATGGTGCCACCTACACCCCCCATTGTTTACCACCTGTACATCTCCTGTTAAGCTTTGAACTGAATTGTATTATATCTATGCCTACCACTTGTATATATCCTTGTTGAACTTGAACTAAAGTGTATTATATCTATATCTTATATCATGTTTTGAACTGATTTGTATCACATCTAGTAGCTCCTTTTCGATTACAGAGTCATTCTTTTGGCTGTTGGTAAGGGTCTTTGAAAGGTAGGCTACTGGGTGTTCTATGCCCTTATGTTCTTAGAGTAGGGCTGCTCCCACTGCTGCAGCGGCTGCATCTGCTTGCACAATAAATGGTATTGTTTGATTGGGTTGGTGTAGTATGGGTGCCGAACACAAAAGGGCTTTAAGGCAACTCAGACCAGCTCCCGCTGTCTCTATCCACTGCAAAAGTGTTGCAGTCTTCTTGAGTAGACTGGTAATGGGTAACACTATGTTGGAGAATTCTGGGATGAATTTACAATAACAAGTAGCCAGTCCCAAAAACCTTTGGACTTCCATCACTGATGTCGGGGTGGGCCATTCGAGGATGGCCGAGACCTCCTTAGGGTCCATCATGATTCCTTGGTTTGATAAGAGGAAACCCAAATATGGGATTGTGGATACTCCAAACATACACTTTTTGGGTTTAACCAGAAGTTTGTTCGACTGAAGCCAGAGAAGGACCTCCTTCAAGTGAGATTGATGCTCCTGTGGGGATGCAGAAAATACCAGGATATCGTCGAGGTATATTATGATAAAATGAAACAGGATATCGGAGAAGAGCCGGTCCATAAACCGTTGAAAAACGGTAGGGGCATTGACCAACCCAAACAGCATTACTTTATACTCAAAATGCCCTGATGGGGTCCTAAAAGCTGTCTTCTATTCATCTCCCGCGTGGATGCGAAGAAGATAGGCGCTCCTTAGATCTAGTTTGGAGAAAATGAATGCCCCTTGAACCGCTTCCAAGATATCTGAAATAAGAGTCATGGGGTAACGATCTCTGATGGTAACCTTGTTAAGTCCACGAAAGTCAATGCAAGGTCTTAATTCCTTAGAATCCCTCTTGGTGATAAAGAAGAGTGAGGCTCCAGCCAAGGAGCAGGATGGTTGGATTTGGCCGTTAACAAAATTAGCATCCAGGTATTCTCGTAATACCTTCTACTCATTGAGCGAGAGGGGATACATCCATCCAAAAGGAACCAAAGTCCCAGGAACCAGACCGATAGCGCAGTCTTGAGGTCGGTGAGGAGGCAGGTCTTGGGGAACCTTGGGGAACCTTGTCAAAAAATACTTCATTAAATTCCGTGAGCTCAGTAGGCAGACAATGCACCCCGATGGGTTCAGTGACAGCCACGGCCTTGACGGTCTGGTACCGAGCTCCCTGTAGACAGTTCTGCTTGCAATACACGGAATGAAATCCCAGCAGTTTGTGAGTCCAATCTATCATCGGATTATGCTTGCAAAGCCAAGAGATTCTGTGAATAACTGGGAAATGGGCTGCTCTAATGATGTTGAATTTCAGTTTCTCTGAGTGTAGGAGGACAGAAACCTGAAGGTCTTCAGTGGTATGGGTGATCAGGCCTGAACCTAGGGGCTTACCATCCACCCCTTCCACCTTTTGGTCTTCCTTCCTCTCGATTCGGCGTAGTCTGACCTTTTCTGCCCATATGGTGTCAACAACGTTTCCTGCAGCATCACAGTCAATGAGTGCAAGAGAGTCTATCTTCAATTCACCAACCTTGAACTGAATGGCCACCACCATTAGACGGGAGTCTTCAGGAGTATCCGGAGAAGATACAGTGAGTGTGACGTAGGGACTGTTACTTAAACCTTGGTATCCCATTTCCTCTTAGGACCGAGCTCGCCAGTTTCCCGAGCGTCTTGGTGGCACTTCGGAACAGTCCATGAGGAGATGTGTATCTGGGCCACAGTACATACATAGGCCCTTGTCTTGCCTACGCTTCAGTTCCTCAGAGGTCAGAGGGGCTCGGGCAGTACCAATCTGCATGGGTTCATCTCTAGCTTGGCGCGAGGTGGACTGAGATGCATTAGGAACGTAGTGTTCTTGTGGAATGGAGGAGACTCTGTCCTTCCTCTGTTCCATCTTTCGTTCGGAGAGGCGGTAGTCAATCTGAAGGACTGCTGACGGTAGGTCTGGGAATGAGGGTGGACGCAGTGTTTTTGCAAGCTCAACCTTAATTTCTTCCTTCAACCCTCATCAGAAAATGGCGTATTGTGCTTGCTCGGGCCATTCGGCTTCGGAGGCTGGCTGCTTGAATGTAGTGATCTATGTGAGCAACTCAGCATTCCCCTGACGGATGTCCAGCAGTTCTTCACAGACGATGAAGGTTGTCTCGGGCCTCTCAAAGGTTTGTTTAAGGAATGTGAGAAAATCCCTGTAGTCATGTAGGACAGGGTTTGCGCCTGCCACCAGTGGGGTCGCCCAGGCTAGAGTGTTCCCAACCATGTTGAAAATCATGTATCCAACGCGGGCGTGTTCAGAAGCATACGTACTTGCCCTGAGGGTGAAGTGTACCATGCACGCTTCTATGAATTCCTTTACTTTCTTAGGAGATCCATCAAACTTTCCTGATGGTGGGGCCATGGACGGTAAGTCTGAACCAATTGGCGGAGGACGGTGTTTTCCGTCTTTAGGTTCTGTACCTCTTGGGTGAGTTCTTGGACAGCCGCTACTAACTCTTGCTCGGCTGTGGCCATCTCTCTGATAGTTCTGAGTCTGTTTCAAAGGTTCCCACTGCCTCCTGACCTGAACTGCTGGAACTTGGTGTTGGCAACTTCTTTCCTCCTCGAATCTGGTAGTCCTTCTTTTCTTATTGAGGTATGGTCTACCTCGAAAGGAAGCCACAGTGACCCGATACCGAACTAGCAGGCATGTGACCCTGCTTCCGGGATATCCAAAATAGGGGAAAAAGCCTCCTTTGGAATAAAATACCCTTGCTGCTGAATGTTTGAGCTGTTTGAGGTTTGAAAGAGTACCAGCTAATACAGGAAGGTGATGTCGTCACTGAAGATTCCTGAGGTAGATTTGCTCCCAGGTCAGATAACCGGAGGGAAGATCCCAAGGAGGCAGGGTCTCCAAAGAGGAGAACACTCGTAGCCCCTCGAAAAAAGCAGAAAGGAGGATCCGTCCGGCTGTAGCAGTAGCCAGTAAATATCCAAAGGGACAAGAGAATGGAGCCAGAGAAGAAGGTAGGCAATCCAGCAGGAGGCCGCGGGATGTGAGAGGGAGCGCCAGAGCACAGTTTATGAGAAAGGAGAAGCCAGAGAGCGGACACAGGAAGGGCGAGGGAGCCAGGTGCGAGCAGAGAGAAGGAGAAAGAAAACCTGCCGCAGGCCGGAGGAAAAAAGAGGGAATACCTGCCACAGGCGGCGAGGGGACAGGGGAGAAAACAGACAGGCAAAGCAAAGCAAAAAGCAAGGTGGAACGGCGGAAGTCGACAGAGGAAAACGTAGCGTCAGGAAACCCAATGAAGAAAAGATACCTGGGTCGCAACGTGCCGACCGGTGGGAGGAATGGGAATATGTACCTCCCTGCGGCGGCCATGTTGAAAAAAGACTAGGGGCCTCATTACGACCCTGGCGCTAAGTGAAAAACAATGGCGGTAAATGGTTACCGCCATCGTTTTCCACCAGGTCCGATCATGACCCGTGACCGTTAACTACGATGCCATTAGCGGCACCGTAGTTAACGCTGCCGCTAACTGCGCCAATGGCGCGCGCACGCGACCTCCCACACCGTACTTAGCACCATGGCGGAAAGGTACACGAATGCCGACCCAAGCGGACATGCACCTAACGCCATCACCCAGCCCGTTAAGTACCTTACCGCCATGGTGCTAATTACGCCATCGCGAACCAACCGTAAAGGGCCATGTAAAGTGAATGCAGCTGCCACAGGTGCACAGAAACAGCACAGATGAAGGCAATACAGACTCAGGAAGTACAAAAAGAGCACACCCAAACCCTTCCCACACCCAGTCACACTCCACAATGATACCAATACGACTATCAATGTTGGGGCTGGAGGACCTGATAGCAATGCAAGTGCTACAACAGCAACAACAACAACAGGCAGCACAGAGGAGACGCAGGAGGAGAAGGAGGGCAAGGCAGGCCCAGCAAGCCCCACCAGCACAGCCAGTGCCACCACGCAGGCAGCCCCCAATCCCACGCATCAGAGCCAATCCATTCAACCTTACTGCTGAGCAGATCCACACCCTGTACCGTTTGGACCGGGACACCATCACCACCATCGTAGACATGACACACAACGACATCGTCAGCATGATAGAAACTCCAACCGCCATCCCACCCCTACTGAAGGTAGTGTCTGTACTACACTTCCTGGCCACAGGCACCTACCTGCACACAGTGGGGCACTTGCATGGCATTTCACAACCATTATTCTCACGACCACTCATCCAAGTGCTCGATGCCCTCCTCAAGCACACAGACGACCACATCTCATTACCACGGACTGCCCAGGAGATTGCAAACACCAAAGTGGGTTTCCATGCACTAGCCGGCATGCCCGGTTGCATTGGTGCCATCGACTGCACCCATGTGGAATTGGTGGTTCCACGTGCAATGGAGGTACCGTACCGCAACCGGAAACAGTTCCACTCAATCAACGTGCAAATGGTCTGTCATCACACATTGTTGTGCCTGATTCCCCGGATCAACCCATGATTCTATGGTCCTGAGGAACTCCACAATACCACGCTACATGGAGCGACATGCAGGCCCAAGATCCTGGCTACTCGGTGAGTCCAATGTCATGGAAGTGGGCAGGTGAATGACGTACCGATGCATACTCCACCTGGCTGAAAGGGGGGGGAATGATGCATACTCCACCTGGCTGAAAGGGGGGGGAATGATGCATACTCCACCTGGCTGAAAGGGGGGGAATGATGCATACTCCACCTGGCTGAAAGGGGGGGGGGATGATGCATACTCCACCTGGCTGAAAGGGGGGAATGATGCATACTCCACCTGGCTGAAAGGGGGGGGGGATGATGCATACTCCACCTGGCTGAAAGGGGGGGGGGAATGATGCATACTCCACCTGGCTGAAAGGGGGGGGGGAATGATGCATACTCCACCTGGCTGAAAGGGGGGGATGATGCATACTCCACTTTGCTGAAAGGGTGGGTGGAGAATGATGCATACTCCACCTGGCTGTGAGTAGCAGAGAGAACGGAGACAGAGGAGACAGAGGATACCCTGAAGCAACCCATACTCCACCCAACACCAGTAAAGCCAATAGCCAATGTATGCAGCCCTACCATGTGAATGAGGTTGTGTCCCAACCATGACACAACCATCTGCAAGTGCATTCTACCAAATCAGACCACATTTTCAACAATGAAAAGCACCTACATGCACGTCACCAAACACCATCAACCGATAGGCCTGTCCCCCATGACTACCCACGAAGGAGGCACATGACGGACAGAAACATCAACACACCATTACACAGACAGCAGGGCCCCCACAATGTCCCTGTCTACATCAGCATTGCTCACTGGGGTCATGATGAGGCCCACAGCAATGTTGCAATGATGTGCGCATTGCCATCACAGGACATGTGCCAGGCCAACTAACCAAACAGCATGAACGGACACAGTGGATGGGCACTCACAATGCACTCAACCCCTCTGCATACATTGGGTGATGGCATGCAAAACAGGCCATGGGAGCCATGAGCATATACTGGTTGCATTGCGTGAATCAATTAGTGCATGTAGAAGTGAGCCAAGGTAACAGTTGGATGCAAGCCATGGTGGCACATAATGTTATGATCAGACATCATGATTGACACATACATTCTCGCCTACATACAGGTGATGCAGGCTATCCCCTGAAGAGGTGGCTCCTTACACCAGTCCGGAACCCGCAGAACCAGCACGAGGAGGACTTCAACCGTGCACATACACGTACTCGCGTGGTCATAGAGCAGACATTCGGCCTATTGAAGGCACGGTTCCGAAGCCTCAGCAGGTATGGTGGGGCACTCCTGTACCGCCATGAGAAGGTGGCAAAGATCGTCATGGCATGTGTCATGCTACACAATATGTGCGTCAGACGGAATGTGCCCCTGCCCCCTGACGCAGAACTGCAACCACCTGACGATGAGGATGAGGAGGGTGCAGATGGGGCGCCACCCCATGGAGGAGGCGATGCACAGTAGGGGCGTGCAATGCGCCAAAGTATCATCGACCACTGCTTCTAGCACACACGGCTGGTGTGTATCACATGGAGACTGCACTTGGGGCACTGTGTGTCTCTGGGAAATGCACACTGTGGACTGTACACCAATAAAGCACACATATGCAATGTAAATGTCCACACATTTCATTTCGGGAAAGCAAAAAGTGTATTTCAATCATAAAACGTTGTGACACAACCACTCCCCCCTCCCCCCTCCCCCCTGCACACCCCAACACACCCCCTCCCACCTCCCCCTGCACACCCCAACACACCCCCTCCCACCTCCCCCCTGCACACCCCAACACGCCCCCTCCCACCTCCCCCCTGCACACCCCAACACACCCCCTCCCACCTCCCCCCTGCACACCCCAACACACCCCATGTAGGTGTCAACAGATGCCTGTGACAGTGGCCACAGGCTGTTACAAGCCCCCTCTCCCGGCCCCCGGGGCACCCCTGGCTGTGGAACGCAGGTTACGTCCGGAACATCGGACGGGGCTGCTCTGTGCAGAACTGGCAGCGGAGGATGTCCCTGCCTGCCCCCGTGCATGCACATCCTGTAGGGTGTGGGTGAGCTCAGTGAGCGCACGACGCAAGCCGGCAAGTTCACCACAGATGTCTCTGGACATGGCCTGCATGGCATCCCTCAGGGTGGCAGTGCTCTGCGCTACTTCGGCCCTTAGGGTCTCCGTGGCCTGTTCAATGGTTGCCCTAGCCCCCACACATTCCGCGGCATGCTCAGTCAGCATCGTGGACAGTTGTTGCTGCCGTTCTATGATGTCCTCGAGGGACTGCTGTCCCTGCTGGGCCATGCCCAGTGCTGGTGGTGTGATGGAGGGGCTGCTCCCCTCCTGTGGACTGAGGACTGGGCATGGGGTAGAAGGCCACTCCTCTACCTCTGTGTGCCCCTGTGTGTGATCCTCATGGGGGCTGGCGTTTGACAAACAGGGGGAATGTAGAAGGTCAGTGGGGCTTTTGACTTCGTGCTCCTCAATGTCTGAGTCTGAACATGCAGCAATTGCAGCTGTTTCACCCATGTTACTGCTGGCCGCAGACCCAGTGCCTTCTGTGGCAGGCAATGTTGGTACAGGTGGAGCTGCTGCTGCTGGCCTGCTGCCTACAGGGGTGCTTGCCGGTGGGCCGTCCGGTTTGCTTGCAGTGGATTCTGCTTGTTGTGGGTTCTGCCTCACTGCAGCTGAGGTTGAGGGTGCGGGGATGGTATTATTGGCCTTCTTGGCTCTCTTCGTCGCAGGGGTGTCCTGGTCCTCGGGGTGTGAATCTGTGCCTGTGATGGAGCAAAGGAGGGAACGCATTATTGATGGGTCTGCGGACTTTGGAATGACAATGATTGACATGATTCTGGTCAGTAGATGAGGCAGATTTCAGGCAGGGCCATGCAGGGTGTCTCCTTTTTGTGTGGAATGTGGATGCAGGTATGTGGGTGCCAGCAGTGTATACAGGGTGGGGCTCGCATGTGGCTATGGGCAGTGTGGAGCTAATGGGTTGCATTTACACTCTAGGGCAACCTTGTGCTACACATGAATGGACTGCAGTGACTATGGCATGTCTTGTTTGAGGCACCTACCTTCATCGCCTGATGTCGGAGCTCCCCTTTCCATCCCTCCGACGCCTTCAATGCCTTCCATGCCAATCATGGTTGCACAAATCTCCTCCCACGGTTGGAATTTTAGTGGGGATTCCGAACCTCCACCGGTACCCAGGGCAAGGTTGCGGTTCGCAGAGATGACGGCTCTGACCCGTATGCGAAGGTCATCCCAGCGCTTCCTGCACTGCTGTGGGGTGCGGGGTACGGTCCCCACCGCGCTGACGCGCTCGGCCACCAGGGCCCAGATGGCCTTCTTTTTCGCTATCGCTGTCCTGGTCATTTCCGGGGAGAAAACGACAGCTGCGTTGTCTTGCAGGGTCTCCGCAAGCATGCAGAGTTCCTCCCGGCTAAATCTTTCCTGGCGCTGGCGGTCACATGCCTTCTTAACAACTTTAGGCATTTTCGGGTAGTTGGATGGGTGGGTGATTGGTTGGGACAGGTGTCTGGGTTGGATCTGGTGTTGTTCAGTAGGATGGCAATGGATTGTGTTTTTAAAGATGGCCGACGTGCTGTTTCCCGTTCCGCCGCAATGATGCTATTTCCGGTTCTGCTTTTTACGGTGACCGCTAATTGCGGCCACCGCTAATTACGGTGGCCGCTAATTACGGTGGCCGCTACTTACGGTGGCGGAAGTGCACCTTGCTCGATTTACGATGCCGGTAGGGGCCTTTTCCGCCATGGCGTTAATTGCATTACCGCCATGGCGTAATGCTCGTGCGCGATGGGTCGTAATGTGCCGCTCTTTACGCCATCGGCCCACGGCGTAAACGCTCATTACTCCATGGTGGTAATGACGGCAGATTACCGCCTGGGTCGTAATGAGGCCCAGACCACTTATGTGGAAGCGGAAAGCTGTCAGGATCTGAAGTACCTCCCCGTTTCCTCTTCTCACCTGAGCCTTCAGAAGTATCTTTGTAGTTTTCAGATTCTTTCTTCCTTCTGGTCTTCTTGGTTTCTTTGAGTCTCTTTTCCCTTTTAGCGTGCAAATAAGGGCGAGCTCCCTCGGAGGCCACCGTGACCTGCCGGGGAACAGGATCAAGGGGAACCCCGAGGAGCAAGCTCCCAAATGTCCAGGGAAAAAGCCAGATGTGGCAGAAAAAACCCTGTTTGGATGTGTGCTCAGCTCTGACTTGAAAGAATAGCCGTGATCATGAATTAAATATTTCTTTCTTGACTGATGTTGTAATGTTCTTCCATGTACCAGACCGCAGGGAAATGTAATGAAACGAAGACTGGCATTCCTGTACCACAAAGATGGGATTTGGCAACCTTCAATGTGGAAACAAAGGTTAGCCGCAAGGTGGTTCAAGTGTTCCCCATTTCCAAAATATCAGAGGAGAAGGGAATCCAGGTAGCAAAAAACAGAAGAAGGAATTGTACCCCCAAAAGGACAGTCAGCGGAAGGTAAGTGATATAACTGGTAGTAGTCTGAGAAGGAACGGGCAAGAGTACCCCGAGCAGTAGGAAAACGCAAGCATTTGCATGAGAATGTAATCGGAAAGGGCAACGCCAAGAAAGAGACCGGTTAGTAAACCAAGTATAGACAGAATGGAAAGTCAGAGCGACTAAGAATAGACTAGGACTCAGAAAAGAACAAACCGTGTCAGCAACAAACATGAAGCCCAAAGAAAACAATAAGAAAGAAAGCCAAGCATTGTACCCCGAAAGATGCAAGTAAAACAAGTAGCGAGAGAGAAGTGAAACAGAGAAAACACTACATTACCAAGAAAATGGGAAATCGAAAGTAAAACAAGAGTTCAGCGAGAATGGGAACAAGAAGGTAAAAAAAGGCACAGAAACAAAGGAGCGGAAAGGCAGACGCCGAACACAGAACAGAAAAGGGAGCAAGTAAGAGAAGGGAGAAAAATGCCAAGAACGAACAGAGCAAATCGCTAGTAGTAGGCAGCAGTACCAGCAGTTAAGGTCCAAGGACGGATACAACGCACCGTGTATCCGGAAGTGACCGTCTATATTACCTTGGCGGTCATCTTAGGGGTAGACTAGACCGTTGAATACGGTTGGAGCGCACAACGTTACTCAATATCCACTGATTCCAGCGTTTTCAAGGACGGAGCTTGACAAAAGCACCGTGATGGAACATTCAATGGATGTGAGTCCTCCATTGATTCCACAAGCGCCAGTTGCCCAGGCGCATGACACTCTGACAAACAATGCAGGATTCTTCAGCCTTGACTCCTGGTCTTATGCTTCTTATTCTTGATGGTTCATGAAAGTAACAGTCTTTCCTTGAAAAGGTCAAGGGCACTTCCCTTCTTGCAATCATCTTTGGTCTTGCCATCTTTTAACTTGTATTAAACTGCCACCTTGGAACTGCTGCTTCCTTGTGTGCTTTGCATTGCTCAGAGTGTGTTTTTACGTGCTCCGCCTTTTATCCATGTGGGAAGTGTAATGGAAGTCAGGTGTGTGTAATGATCAGTTATTGCCTGACCCTGTCTGACCATTGTATTAGGACATGTCAGGTATACGGTTCTGGTGTTAGTCTGTTTTCTCTCACAGTGAGCTGTCTGTGAGAAAGTGTTTATGTTGGAAAAGGGGGCTGGGGGTTGAGTTTCCAAGTATCCTATGTGGTAAAGGTGTTATAAGGAAAGGGATACTGCGTCTCGCCGTCCTGTGCCCCCGAAGACCCCTCACTGTTTTGCTTGCCAAAAAGTGCACGGATAGACATATATCTTTTTATCACCATTACACTGCAGAGCAAATCCTTCGAACGCAGATAGGCAAGGCAATGATTCGCACACACACACAGTTAGAAGATAAGTTAACTCTTATATGGCTATTTATTCATGTCCAAGCATACATAAAGGAATAAGCTGTAACAGAGATAAATCACAGAAAAGACAGTAATCTAAAGGAAATACATCACTATGGGTGCAACTTCATTCCTCATATTGCCAGAAGCAGCTGTGAGACGTTGGAACGCAGCCAGGCACAGAGCACAGCAACCCACAGGTTCAGAGCGAAGCACCCCCCTTCCAACTGAGGCCTTTGCTTTCTGCCTGACCTTTCCAGAGTACCGCATTATAAGCTCTCCACAAAAGGGGTGGCATCTTCTTGAACCTTTTGGCATGAGCACCTGCGCGTTGACGGCCAACTGTTAGTCCCTGGCCAGAGGGACCTATGGTAACCTCAAGGAGCAGAGCGCTTCCCTTTCTCAAAACAGCAAAGAAAACAACTCTGTAATTCATCCTCAACTTTGACAGTGCCCATAACCATCTTATCAGGTACCAGCCGGCACCTGCGTATCCCAGCTTCTGCAAGCACTGTGTCCTTGGATGAGCCATGCAGACCAACATAAGCAACGAATAACTTTCAAAACATGTTTTTCCAGTAAAATACTGCTAACGATGCTGAAAATCTGTGTACAAGTGCAGCTTTCACTGAGGCATGGAACAAATATCCATTGTGGCTCTGAGTGCCCCCAGAATGCACTGCACACCAGCGCCATATTTTAGGTCAAGCATTATATTCCACCCTTGGATATTTAACTACCAAAACCCAGTGGTATTGGAGTAAGTTTCTGAAACCGACTAAACATCATGACCAAGTTGGGAATGTATTGAATACAACAGCAACCAGCGATTATAATGGCTAGTATTACACAAATGCATGCAAAGGCATAATGCAGAGTACCCCCAATATCAGGAATCCACCAAAATAGCTAGTCCCACCAATTCATAGTAGGATCTTGTGACACTTCGGATATTAAAGGATAGTTCCGGGACTTTTTTTTATTGTTCCTACGGTTCGGCCATGTGTTTTTAAGCATAACTCGGTAGATCGTAGAAAACTTTCCTATGGACCTTACCCGACTTTTCGTCCATTAACGCACTCGAAAACAGCCGCCATTTTATGATAATCCTATCATTTACCCCCATCGCCCTGGCTCACCTGCTTTTGCGGCACTAAATCAAATCCCCCGCCCCTGAAACAGACTTGATCAAAACATTCATATTCCCCGCCTCTATCCGTGACGTGACTGAGCTGCGTAGGCAAACGCGCCCAGGCGTCTTCTACGCGACTCCACACAGAACCAGGAAATCAACACAGATGAGCTCACACAACACAGCGCGCCACAATTGGGAATATGAAACTGTACTTTTAAATTAAACCGCAAGATTGTAAATTTGGTAAAGTACATTTATTTGACATCAAATGTTTTGAGAATATTCAGCGATTTGCATTTTTATTTGCTCACGTTCCAAAAAGTTCATTTCGAGGCACACGATGTTCCATTGCTGTACACAGGGTCTTAGATCATCTCACGATACAGCGCCACAATTCGGAATATGAAACTGTGGTTTAAAAGCAAACAGCAAGATTGTACATTTGGCAAAGTACATTTATTTGACATCAAATGTTTT
This sequence comes from Ambystoma mexicanum, assembly GCF_040938575.1. NCBI lineage: Eukaryota > Metazoa > Chordata > Amphibia > Caudata > Ambystomatidae > Ambystoma > Ambystoma mexicanum. Next base: position 876,421,462 of record NC_090924.1, on the reverse strand, counting down.
GAGAATATTCAGCGATTTGCATTTTTATTTGCTCTCGATCCAAAATAGTTCGTCTTGAGGCAAGCGATGTTCGTGTGCAGTACACAGGGTGTTGGTTTACGATAAAATAAGCTCTTCGGTCGCACTGATAATCGCATGGCTGTTCCAACAACGAGGCACTAGGCCACCACAACGGTCTGTATGTTGCATCTAGCTGTTAGTACCGCATAAGGGCATACTTGTACTTGGCGATCGTCCCATAAAATGGTCAGGGTGGTAACGTTGTTCACGCGGAGAAGCAACTGGCAGTTGAAAAACCCATCCGCCGGTGTCTGGTACTCGTGACACAGACAATAATGGATGATGTACCTGTCTGAAAAACATAAAAAATGAAATTAGTCTCACCATCAGATCTTTATTAAAATTATTCATTTTATATATTAGGTCGGGAAATTATTTCATAGCTAGGACAGTGCAACTGGGTATTATACGTCAAGGGGGGGCTGTAGGATACTGAGACAGTCCCCCAGTGCAGGGGTTGACAGGGAGGTAGTGCAGGTGGAGAGTGGAAGGGCCCAGGACCGAGGTCGCAGACAGTGGACCAGTTGTAGCAGGGGAGAGGGAGAGAGAAAGCAGAAGCAAAGAGGAAGGTTTTGAGGTGCTTCCGTAAAAGGAGATGGTTCTCCTCAAGATAGTGCGCGGTACAAAACAATATGCCACATAGAACGAACAAGTACAACTTAACCCGTCTTTAAAGCTACTGTATAGTAATTAAATTGCGGTATAAACTCATCTAAAGAGTTACTTACATTATATTTGCATTTTCCATTGTGTCTGTGCGTAGGGCAGCCCCGAAATACCACTCCTTCTATGCCGACGTTATTTCTTCTAATGAACGAACATGAAATGGCTTTCGTTTCTGAAATTATATTCATTATCGTTTCTTTCGTTATTGCCCCACACCCCCAAAAAGAAGTCTTTCGGGATGGTCCCGGCCTGTTAAGGTCAAATAACAATAGAACCTTATACTGAGTCGTGGGCCATTCCGGCACCCGAGCAAAAAATCAAAGCGGCTGACCTTCACTTTGAACGAGCACACATTCCTAGTTAGCTACATTCAGTGTAAGGCCATCTCACAGGACTTGAAATTTTCACTCCATCTTTGCATTTTGTCTGCATGCTTTGCAGCCCCAGAGGACCATAAATACGGAGACATTCTATATTTTTTGAAAAATGATTTATATTACTGTTTGGTTTAATTTAATGCGCAAATGAACAAGGTTGGATAGACACATTGCATGTACACTGAGCAATCACTTTTATTTACACATTACATAGATACACATATTCAATGGGACTGCGACATGAGGAGACTCGAGAGAACAGACAATCAAATTACAATCATTTAAATCGTGATGTGTATTTCTCAATGAGCTCTTCTTTAGGTGGACATGGAACAGAGGCAATGTTGGGTGGCAATGCAGTTGTCCCCTGCACAGGTTCGTTCACAACTCCATTTATGTGCCTATCTAGGACGTCAACAATAAGTCTCTCAATAAACTCATATTGCATATCCTCAAACACTGGTTTGATCACCCATTGTTTACTTCTTTTAGTGAAGGCCTTATTGTAGCGAAGCGTCCCTAAAGTTCCGGTCGTCCTACTTTGTTGACGGCCAACATTATGGTTATGTGCCAAGACCGCTAGAAGAGTCCGATTTATCATGCCCTCCATGCCAAAATGCAATCGTTTTGGCCTGTACTTTAGGCACATATTGTGGAACACCTCCAAATCTCCTGTGTGGCAGAATTTCGTGAGTCCCCTCAAATCTCTTGTTATAGTTTTATCAAATACAATCTTTTCAATGGCTTTGTGAGTGGGTGATGAAGGAATCAACCACTTCTTCTTCCGTGCCTCCTCTGTGGACAAATGGCCATGTTCACAATTGTGGAAATGTTGGTTTGTGTTCCAACGGTGAACGTTGGTACAGTGTAGCATTACTGACCGCCATTTTTCCAGTAGAATTTCCAACGACCCTCCACATGTTTTTGAGCTCCACCAAAGATGGTTGCTGATTGACTTGGACCACTGTGAAATACCTTGCATTTCTTTTTTTTTACCTGCAGCCGACATTTTTTTATTGATTGTTTTTGCAAGATGCCAAACGTCAAATTGGTGATTTATATTTTTGTACTCTTCTCTCATTGTCTTGGCAATTGAAACGTGTCTGTCCGTGGCTATCAGGTCGATCACCATTCCCCGCGATTGTAGTTCTTGCAATGATGCTACAAAGCCAACTTTCTCCATGGCCACTGAGGATGTACTTTGTGACACCTGCACGACCACCAAACTCACAATTTTCTTATTTTCCATGTCCTGAAAGTGGTAGGTGCAGTACTTGGCTGAAAATCCTGGGCTGTCGCACTGTCCATCACCGGCTAGCCTGAACCGTTTGCCCGCGAATGTACTATCAATAGACATTTTTTCCATTCTCCAAGCTTCGCTAATGGCTGGAAATAGATAATCGGTTTGGTATTTGTAGAACTGAGTTTTCGCCCACAAACTGAAAGAAAGACTCTAACTTTTTAAAACTTGAACCACTAAAAAGTGCAGCCACTGCACAAAGTAGATTGCCTGCTGGCAGTTGCCCCAGCATGGGTTGTGCAGACCATGAGAAAGGATGATATTTTGTACAGGTGGCATGTATTTTAAGGTTAGTGCCTCGAATTGCACGAGTCACATTAATCAATGGCTCCCCACATACTTCCCCACCTACCGAATGCCCACATTTCAACCGAATAATAATATCAATCAAACAACTATCGAATACAATGAATTTGGCCTCTTTCCTTATACTGTCACTCTGCATCCCAGCTGGTTCGCCTGTAACGTTGAGGACATGTCACTCACATGAAAGGTAGAATCTCTGATATCGTCTTCCGCTATGTTCAGTGATATTGATGGTGTTTCATTGTAGTCCACTTCATTCTCTTCCATTGCAACATCTGTTCCTTCTCCGGCGATGGGTGAATAAGACAATTTCTTCAACTTTCTCGCGGTCTTAGCTTTTGCGGGTGTGGATTCTGTGAATTGATCTCCGACTGCATCCGAACTACCAGGAGGACATTCACTATCAATGGCTGGTGGTGGTATAGCTCCGTTGTCAATCACTTCATATTCTTCCCATTGGCACGATGCATCTCCAGTCTCAAGTCCCTGCCAAAAGGTTTGACAAGCAACATCTCTCGTTCGCTTCACTGTCTGCGTAGATCTAGTTCGTACACCCACTCGCAACTAGAGGACAGATTGGAAAAGGGATGTTCAGTTCAAACACAACTTACAGTATTGAACTATTAACAGTGAAAAACAACATAATATAGTGACCAGGACACTAACCTTCTTTTGCTTTCTTTTCTTTGAAACTTTCTTGCCTCGAACTTCAACATCAGGACGCTGTTGCTCCGACTCGTGTGTGCATGTCTCCACTTCCTCTTGCGCTGCAACAACTATATTTTCATGATAAGCACATCCATCACGCACTGACGCTCCATCGACTCCCTGAAACATAGAACTTTCATTAGTATGTATAATAATATCGAAAACACAAAATGTACTTGGGGACAAATACCCACGTACATCTCAATAGCAAAACACGAATGAACGCTTTGTGTAGAACATTCAAACGACAATTATTCACGCATTGTTGATCTAGTTAGATGGAACTGTCAAGATCCATACCTCGGGCTCCTCATAGACTTCCATTGATGATATTATTGAAGATGATGCTTCAGTGACTCCCTGAAACACAGTAATTGCATTAGTATGGTTTTCTATTTTGATAAAAAGAACAGAAACTTTGTGCAGGCGTCAACGGCTCATCTAAATAGACCTGCACAAATGATCAGTTGTCTAAAATAAATAATGGATATGTAAATATGATTCGATTTGCTCGATCGTTGGAAGTGTCACCACCCAGAGATCTGCATCAACTACTAGGGGTGATGTTCTTGTAGAAGAAGGTCCGTCATCTCCCTGAAACATAGTACTTGCGTTAATAAAGAAGGAAGTATAGCGGATGTAATCACGTCATATGATTTCGCTTGATCGAACTGTCAGTATCCATACCTCAAAATGCATAAGAACATCAAGGGACGATGTAACTGCGGTGCACACTTCTGCAAGCTGTTGCGCCGACCCGTAACTGCATGCTCCCCCTTCTTCTTGGACTAATGCTCCATCGACTCCCTGAAACATAGGACTTTCATTAGTAATGAACACAATATTGAAAAAAGAAGACACATAGGAGGGCGACGACTGACGGACATATCTATGGCTAAAAACGAAAGAAACATTGTGTGTAACAATCACGCTACAAGAATGCAAGATCTGATGATCTCCATCGATGGAACTGTCCGGAAACGTACCTCGAGCATCTGAGTGACATCAACGGTAGTCGTCAATACGTTGGACTCCTCAGCATCTCCCTGAAAGACAGTACTTGCATTATTTTGGATAACAATAATTATAACTGAAAACAAAGACTAGAGGACGAGTACAAGGATGTACCATTAGGTAAAATAATTACACGATAAATTAAAACTATTGATTTACATGCCTAAAACAAGTCAGTGGCAGAATAGCCAAGTAAGATTACCCGATAGGCGCTTGAAGTGGCTGATGACTGCAATAACGACACGGATGGAGAATCTTCCGCCTTCATATTGAGTGGATACATAAATGGGGAAAATATTGTTAGCTAATGCTACACACTACCGCAAGGCCGAGAGATAAATACGTAAACTTGACTCACCAGTGGAGGGATGTGGACGAATAGAGTGGGAATAGCGGTTGAGAGCAATTTTCGCCTTGCTCGCGGTGTGTTCTTCTTTATTAGCAATGATGTGGAGTACATGTCTGAGCTAAAGTGCCTGCTGCAGATGCGGTATCGATCACTCCTCTTGTCCGCAAAGACTTCTAGGACTCTACTTTCAAGCTCAGACGGTGGATATCCGCAATATCGGACCCATTCTCTTATCTGATCTATTGTCTTAGGGAAAACATGCATTATAGTACCTTCAGATTTATTATGGGTCTTCGAAGGGCAACCGCCAATGGAACAGGCAGGCATTGTGGAAAGTTCTGAAAAGTAAAGATCAACAATTCTCTATGAATACCAATGTAAACTCAGAACATGTGACTAGTTCCTTGCATGTACTGTCTTGAACGAAAAGAAATTGGACGCAAAATGATTATGGTACATGGCCTTACCTTGAGGAACAAACAGTTAGATGCAGGGATCAGAGTAGTTTCTTGTCGTAGAACAGGGAGCAGTTCACAGGTTGCAAACTGAGGAGTTTCCTCGAAGTGGTCACGGAAGTTCACAGAGACGAAGAGCAGATAACCAGCACCTTCACGGGTTGACTAGCAAAGCGCAAAGAAGTGCTCATTAGAAATATGAAGTGGGTTATAAAGGATTCGAAACTGGGGTGTGTTTGTGAATGAATGACGTGTATATGTCGTGGCATTATGCGGTTTGCAGGGGGGCGTCCAGCGTGAGGGGGGATGCTTGGCAGGAGACACGGGGTCTGGAGGTAGACATGGGAACAACAACCCATGCTCTATAGACCACTTTGAAGTGTAGATGGTCTTTGGCACCTCTTGGCCTTTATCGCTCCCTGACAGCTCCACTTGCCAGCGCAAGTACCTCGGTGCGAACTGCCTTTGATAGGGCGGGGGGTGGATTGGGGCGGTGGTCGTGCAGACAAGACACAGGAAGACTCGTGAATGGAGACACACTTATGTGGATTGCAGGGGGGCGTCCAGCGTGAGGGGGGATGCTTGGCAGGAGACACGGGGTCTGGAGGTAGACATGGGAACAACAACCCATGCTCTATAGACCACTTTGAAGTGTACATGGTCTTTGGCACCTCTTGGCCTTTATCGCTCCCTGACAGCTCCACTTGCCAGCGCAAGTACCCCGGTGCGAACTGCCTTTGATAGGGCGGGGGGTGGATTGGGGCGGTGGTCGTGCAGACAAGACACAGGAAGACTCGTGAATGGAGACACACTTATGTGGATTGCAGGGGGGGGTCCAGCGTGAGGGGGGATGCTTCGTAGGAGACACGGGGTCTGGATGTAGACATGGGAACAACAACCCATGCTCTATAGACCACTTTGAAGTGTACATGGTCTTTGGCACCTCTTGGCCTTTATCGCTCCCTGACAGCTCCACTTGGAAGCGCAAGTACCCCGGTGCGAACTGCCTTTGATAGGGCGGGCGGGGGGTGTGGATTAGGGCGCTGGTCGTGCAGACAAGACTCGTTTGCCGCAGGGCCTCACCAAGGAGAGGCCATCTAACTGCATGTAAGAGGCAGGCTGAAGGATCTAGTACATGGAAGGCAGGGGGGTGAGTTTATAAATACCTCAGCCTCCCAGGAGAATATATGGGTGCAGTTCACCCTAGAGACCCTGGATGCCTAGGCAGTTAGTCAGCAGCAGGCTGGCCTGTGGTGGCAAGGCGGCACGGGCCAGAGGGGGTCATCTCTGTACCCGGTGCCCAAAAGGATGATTTATTATGATCAACCATATTGATTATTTACCTATAACCATGTTTTGTATCAATAAAATCCAACGGCCTTCCTTTTATTGCCAACGCTTGAACAAAGTGGAGACACACTAGATTCATTTAAAAAATCAAAACAACCATTGTTAAAATATATGTTGGGTTTTATTTTAGATCTTAATTTCAATTGAACATAAATAATAAACATTACACATTGTAAAGTTCCGGTTGCAGCACATCCAGGGAAAATCCGCGGTATTGTCCACTGTCGCTGGGGAAATGTTGTCTAATGGCAAGTACCGCACAGGCAGGTATTACTCTCCGAACGCGGTGTCCGAGCCGCCCGTGAAGCCACCAAGTGAAGCAACGATAGGCCACCAGCCGGTACCACCTGTGAAAATGAAAGATGCAAACTGTATTAAAATGACAAAACTTTCTTATCACTGTCGATTCAGGTAAAAAATGTCATTCTGCTTTGAAAAAAATTCTATCTAGAAAATGCACAATATGGAACCAATTTACATGCATTCGAACGATATGTAGATGTCATTTTATATGTGGGAGACGACCATGACATAGTAGTGGCATCACTGACATCACAACCAGAGTATACTTACTTGTTACTCGGATTACGCGGACGAACAGTGCCGCGAAGTTCGTGCATAAGCACCATCATCATCCTCAACACGGTCCGTGAGAGGCAGGCTTCCCTGAACTCTGGCAGCTCGGTGATGCATTGCGGACTTGGCTCGCCTTCCGAAATGTAGGCCAAGCACCAGGAATTTTCACGGCAGCAGCAGTTCTCCTCCTCAGTTGGCATTAGCTCGCACCGATTGCACGTGCACCAGGTGGCGACGCCGTCCATGCGACATGGTCCAGGCTCTTCATCCGTTGACTGGTCCTCCCAACTGCCGTCCGAATCCCCATCGTTTTCGCGTGCTTGCCTTTCCATTAGTTCCTCCTCGGTGTACTCGGGCTCGTACATATACGGCATTATTGTAGCCATTGTGTGGTAAAGAAAGTAAAATAATTTACAGAGATGGTACAGGTGTTCACAAGGCCTAGAAGCGGCGAAGGTAGCTGACCAGAGCACAGAAACGAGTCACAGAATACTCAAAGTAACACAGAGAGAGGAATGGAATCGAAAATCTGCTGCTGTGTGTTGTGAAACGGTGTGTTTATACTTATTGAGGAAAGAGGCGTCCTGCCATTTCCATGGCGACACGTCATTAGCTGAGGCGCAGCGATTGTTGACACGAAACGTGCTTTGGCGTTGGGAAATGGGCGGTACGCGTCTGCTGATGTCAGGCTCAGGGGCGGGGGATTTGATTTAGTGCCGCAAAAGCAGATGAGCCAGGGCGATGGGGGGAAATGATAGGATTATCATAAAATGGCGGCTGTTTTCGAGTGCGTTAATGGACGAAAAGTCGGGTAAGGTCCATAGGAAAGTTTTCTACGATCTACCGAGTTATGCTTAAAAACACATGGCCGAACCGTAGGAACAATAAAAAAAAAGTCCCGGAACTATCCTTTAAGTCTTTCAAACCTCGAACATGGTTTTCAATGGATTGTGAATGATCACTCAGATTAAAACAACACATACCTTCAACTGCGTTGCAACCCAGGTTATGTTTCAGCAACAAATAATCAATGGCAGCTTGGTTTTGCAAAACTGCTTTTCTAATAATTTTGCTATCAAGAACCAATTCCTGGGGGGCGTGGCCAGCATGCGAGCAGCAAGAACGTGAGTCCCGTGAGCTCCCTCTGGCCACCCGCGATATCCTGTTTAAATATCCTTTGGACGGACCGAATCGGCCTGGAAAGACACCCGAGCTGACCTAAAGCCGTATAGCACTCCTGGAAGAAATCCTGACTCCCGGACGAAATCCGCTCAGCATCTACTTCAACAAACCCAGAGGCCCCCTGGGCGCGAGGAAATGCCCGCCAAAATGGCCGCCGCGGCCAACGACTGAGGAGGACACGGGCCGCCGAAGCACTACGAGGAGGGGAGGAGGGACCCAGAGCCAGCTCCTCTGTGCGGGCCTGCGGAACACAAGCGTGCACTGACCCGGCGGGACCCTAGATTGCCAGTTGGATCTCCATAGTGCCGGAGACACACGCACAACTGTGTCGAGGGGTGAGACAAGCGCTGGTGCCCCGGACACATCCTGGTGCACCGCGACCTTGTAAGGTGCTTCCCCACCATGTGAGACGAGCAGGGGGCACCATGGGCAAAGATAAAACAAAACGGGGTACCACGCAAAGCACCATGGACCAATACGCAACTAGCACCCCCACCACTGCAATGGAGGTGGAACCACCGACGGCCTCTCCGCCTGAGGCTGGAGACCTGACGTTAAAGGACGTGATGGGTGCCATCGCTACTTCTCGCTCCTCAATGGAGAAAAAAATGGACGGCATCCCAGCAGAGGTCTCGTTCCTCCGACACGACCTCCAAAAGCTGTCCTCACGCACAGGGGAAGTAGAACAGAGAGTCTCGAACGTGGAGGGTGATCTTGGCGAGGTCCACCTGCAGCTATCACAGGCAATCACTAGTCTAAAATCTCTGGAGGCATGAGTGGAGGAGGGAGAGGGCAGATCACGCCATAACAATATTCGCATTTTGGGACTGCCGGAAGGAGCAGAAGGTTCCAGTATGGTGCTCTTCCTCGAGCAATTGCTAGCGGACCTGGCGGCACCGAAATCCTTCTCCAATTTCTTTTCAATAGAGAGAGCCCACCGAGTACCATCAGGGCGTCCAATACCTGGGGCCCCCCCGAGGACCGTCATCGCAAAGCTATTGAACTACCGAGAAAGAGACGCGATACTGCAGATGGCCCGATCCGGAGGCCCGACTACATACAGCGGCTCCAAAATTGCATTCTTCCCGGACTACACCCGGGAAGTGCAAAGAGCCAGGTAATCCTTTGAACATCTAAAGAGGAAACTGTACTCTATGAACGTCAAATATGGACTGCTTTTCCCGGCACAACTCAAGATCCAGCACAACGGCACCACGGTGCACTTTACGGACCCAAAAGAGGCCTGGAAATGGGCCGAGACACACATCGCCGGGAATTGGGATTCGGGGATCCCGGACCCTGGGGGCAGGCCCAGGCTCCCGGGAGACAGAGGGCGACGAGGGCGGCTCCCCCCTCAACCGGAACTGAATGGTCCGGCTCAAGAAATAGAAAACTGACGCATTAAACCAGGTAGCACAACTGATGTACACCCAGCGAGACTATACCAGGGCACGCGCCAGACACGCATGCAAGGGTACTGTGAAATCCTGCTCACACTTTGCCGTAAATCCGTCAAAGGGACATGATGTAAGCAGCGGGCCCCTAAGAGCCACCACCTATGATCCCGAGCTCCGTGAGGATTGTGAACAATTTGGGTGGTGTGGCAGAACGAGTAGAGAAAATAACATTAGGTAATAGTTATTAGTTAATGAATTGACTGTCCTTTTGACAGTGTGTTGAATTTGTTATATTGGGCGACAGATGCTTTAAGTTGGGTGGAGTATGGGGTGGGGGTGGGGGGATCAAAGTTGTAATGTTAAGCACCGCACCAGTTCCAACACGCGCATGGCAACAGCTTCCTTACTAATAAGCCACGCAAAACACAGGAGTACATATGTCCCGACAGATAACCACCTTACGCACGACCATGACCAATCCCTGAACGGGCCGCTGTATCACGCAGCATCTCTAGACACCCAACACAGCGTCACTATAGTCACAAAGCTCAAATGTCAGGGACCTCCAACATGAACAGAAATAGAACCATCCGGCTGATGACATGGAATGTAAACAGGCTTGGTAATAGCATCAAAAGGCGACTGGTCCTGCAGGCATTGAACCGAAACTCCCCAGACATAGCTTTCCTAACGGAGACGCATCTCGCTAGTACAAAGTGCACACTATTTAAACGTTCGAACTATAGATTGGCATTACACGCCGGTTTCACGATGGGATCGCGAGGGGTATTAATCCTAGTGCACAAAAGACTTCCATATATACCCATCTCTGTTACACAGGACATGGGAGGCAGATTCGTACACATAACAGGAACCCTCTGGGAACGCACTATATCCATGACTGCTGTATATGCACCACCCAATCTGCTAACCTCTCTGACCAATGACATTACGCCCCTACTTGCTACCAACTCTGCAGATCTTACACTAATTGGGGGAGACTTCAATGAAGTAATGTATATAGACATTGATAGAACACATGTAAGGTCCAGAAACACGCACTAAACTCGCCACATTCACTAATGCTCTGGGGCTGCAAGACGTATGGAGATCATTGCATCCCAACGAAAGAGAATACTCGTATCACTCTGGAGCACATGCCTCACTGTCCCGGTTAGATTATTTCTTCCTACTATTAAGCAATATACATGAAGCATGTGAGGCACACCTACTCCCCAGAGGCATATCGGATCACTCTCCACTCACAATAACGATTAAGACCAACAGATCAACTCCCCCACCCAGTTGGAGATTAAATGGTTACTACCTAGGATTCCCAGAACTGGTAGAACATATTCAAAAGGTCACCAAATTGTACTTTGAATTGAATATTGGCTATATAGACAGCCCGGTAACACTATGGGAGGCTCTAAAGACGGTATTATGAGGTGAGATCATAGCCTGGACCTCAGCCCACAAAAAGAAACATCTAGAAGCAATACGCGAAGCCGAAACAAAGGTACAGAATGCTGAAGTTGAGCATATAACCCACGACCAACCCGTGACGCACCGTACGCTACAATTAGCGCAAAAACAGCTGCAACACATAACTTTAGATAACGCTAAACAAGCACACGCAGCGATGCGAGCAAGGGTATACGAGACAGGGGACAAGGCCGGAAAAATACTAGCATGGCTAGAACGTAGGTAGCTGGGCCTTACCCAAGTCAGGAAACTGATGACGGAAGGACCAGATCCACTGGTAACAGACCAGGACATAGCCGAGGGGTTCGCAAAGTACCACACAGAACACCATCCTCACCACTATCGACTGACATTCTGGATGAAATCACTCTCCCTACTTTAAGTGTGCAACAGCACAACATATTAGAACAAGAAATCACTGAGGAAGAAATAACCCAGGCAATGTCAGAACTCCAATCAGGGAAAACCCCAGGTCCAAACGGCTTCCCAGTCGAAATATGGAAGAAAAGTGGCGCAAATGTAATCTCCTCGCACCTGCTACGCCTTTTTCAACACTCACATTCACTGGGTTGCCTCCCCCCAGACCTTAGTAAAGCCACGATAATAGTTTTACCAAAAGCGGATAAACCACCAGACAAGTGCAGCTCCTACAGACCCATCTCCCTAATAAACTGCGAGGCCAAGATACTTGCAAAGGTACTGGCCAACTGACTACAGCAAGTTATACACACACTGGTACACCCAGACCAGTGCGGGTTCATGCAGGAGAGATCCACTAGACAGAATATATACAGATTACATACAGCACTGGAAAAAGTACCTGGGCGGCAGAGCCCCCTGGCCTTGCTTGCCATAGACTTTGAAAAGGCTTTTGACTCTGTTCATTGGGAAGCAATTTGGGCGATTATGCAACGAATGGGCATGGGACCGTACTTCATGAGCTGGGTCAAGCTGCTATATCACCTTCCTGAAGCGGTAACCAAGGCAAACGGGCATGTCTCAAATCCTTGCCGACTGGGTAAGGGCACAAGACAGGGTTGCCCCTTGTCAGCTTTGATATTCGCATTAGCGATCAAACCTTTAGCAATCCTACTAAGATCCACACAAACATGGAGTGGATTCAGATGGGCAGAAGACTGGGAGGACAAGGTGTCCTTATACGCAGATGACCTACTAATATACCTACAGGACCCACGTGACTCTTGCCTTATCGTGACACAGTTGCTAAAAAGATACGACAGGTTCAGCGGCCTTCGTGTCAACTGGTCTAAATCCATACTGTTCCCAGTGAGGCAGATAGACAACGCAGTACCAGACGAATGGCCATACTGCATTGAAAGGGAGCAATTTAGATACCTAGGCATACAAATTACACATAAATTGACAGACTATGTGCCCAAGAACTTACTCCCTATAACGTTAAGGTTCAACGATGACGTCCAACATTGGATGTCCTTACCACTTACACTATTAGGACGCGCTGCACTTTTCAAAATGATGGCCCTCCCCTGCTTTCTTTATATATTGCAAAATGCTCCACTGCCTGTTGCGCCCAGTGAGTTTCATAGAATAGATCAAATACTCAGGAAATTGCTATGGAAAGGGGGATGCCCACGTCTGGCACTCACGACCCTACAAAGATCCATATGGGAAGGCGGAATCGGACTCCCCCGGCTGCAAACATATTAATGGGCCAGTCAAATGGCAATAATGAATGATAAACTACACGAGGACACCACACTACCGCACAATAGAATGTCGGATTCCAACCCTCAAGAAAGACCCATCATGAAATACCTCTATTGCCAAAAAGACCGGGCTGCAGCCCCAACCATGCAGACACATATAACTCTAATATGGTCAGATACTCATAAATACTCAGGCTGGGATGGGAAGCTAACCCCAGCACAACCACTGTGGAATAATAAACACCTCCCGGAAGTGAACAAACTCCCTAAATGGCGCTCCTGGTCCCAACTAGGCATTACGAAAATTGGGGACATAGTGAGAGAAAACGAAATAATACCATTCGAAGTTTTAGCCACCACTTTTACGCTTCCCCCCAATGAACAGTACCACTATGTGCAACTTAAACATGCGCTACAGGTCCATCTCCCCGATATGATAGACATGCCAGACTACTCCCCGCTGGAATGCAACCTGTTCCCAGAAATGATTAGACACAAAGTCACGTCTACCTTATATAGTGCCATAACTTCCTTCGCCACGAAAGAACTATCAGGTTTGAAGGCCAAATGGGAGAGGGATGTGGGCGCCATACTTCCTGAGGACTGGGTGGCTGCATTAATGTTCCCCAGAGAGGTGGCTATCTCCTCCAGGTTCAGGTTAATACAACTGAAGGTACTGCACAGAATTTATTACCCGAGGGTAGCACTATTCAACTGGGGGAAAACCACTGATTCGCATTGCCTGAGATGTAAAAGGAAGGAAGGCTCCTACTATCACATACTGTGGGAATGTACCGTCATCCAACGATACTGGCAGCAATGCTGCAGTGAACTGTCAAGGGTAATGGGCAAAAGAATTCACATGAGCCCCAAACAACTACTGTTGGGAATAGAAGAAGATATTGAGCTAACACGTTATGAAAAAGCGTTTTTATCTACCACCTCTGCAATACTGAAAAGGAATATAGCGCAACTCTGGGGCTCTGCAACAGCACCGACTTATGAGCAATAGTTAACAGAAGTGGACATTTGTATTGCAATGGAAAAAAGAGTGTATACAGCCCGGGGATGTCCTGAGAAAGCTCAGAAAATATGGCAAAAATGGGAAGATGGACACTGAACAGTAACCTGTATGGACAGACTGTGCTAAAACCCAAGGACTCGTAAGGGAACCAGTTTGCGCAATATTAATGTGGTTAAATGTCCGGTTGTACCAAGCTCCTCTGTATGTGGAACAAGATGTGGAACTACGAATGGGCGGGAAAGGGAAGTATTGGTTACCCCGTTGTTCGGGGCTGTATGTTTTCTTTGTGTTAAAAAAAAAACAATAAAATTTTATATTAAAAAAAAAGAAACAATTCCTCTAATGCCTGAAAAGTGTGATTGGGTCCTTTCACTACTAAACACGCTAATTTGATTAAAGATTTATATCCCACAGCCGCTAAAACCCCAAACTCCCACTATTGAATAGGCCAATGCTAATACCTCGGCCTCTGATAACAAATGTACATGTGAATCACAATTTGGGGATACCCCCACAGATTTAAAATTTGATCTTTTGCTTCGATATACTGCTGGGTCTAAAAGAAACATCATAAATCCTAATCGGGTTAAGGCACATGGACCTCCAGAAATGCTAGCTGGAATGTACGTGTATGTGATGTTGGCACATGAAAAAAGCCATCCCGTTGGAAGTTTCACATGATTTAGATGTCTGGCAGCTACCACTGTGTAATTATAGGTCATGGGGCCTCATTATGACACCGTTTCCGCGACCGCAAGGTTGCAGAATGAACGGCCGATTACGGCTTGTGGGTCGCGCGCAACACACCAAGGCGGAAACGGTGACACCGTTGTCACGTAATCACCCACGCACACGGACATACCGCCACAAAAAGTGGTGCAAAACCCGTGTCCGTCCCTGCCGGCACGGGCACGGAATCACCGGAAATACCATGACCGCAAAAAAAGGCAGCCATTATATAAAGCACAATCCACTGCCATCCTCAGACACCACAGGTCAGAACACCTCCCTGAGACGGAGAATACAACTACCACCATGGCATCCAGGATCCCAGCATGTAGGCAGCGAAAGCAGCGCTTCAGTGAGGTCGAGCTCACAACTAGTTGAACACATTGTGGAGCATGCTGAAATGCTCTTCAGCGCAGACCAGCGGCTCACTACCCAGCAACGCCGCAAGGAGTTGTGCGATGAAGCAGCATGCAAGTGCACAGCGGTCGGGGTGACGACACGCACTGTGAAGGACTGCCATAAGAGGTGGGATGACCTCAGGCTCCGGGTGCGCAACCTCATCGCTGCAAATCGCCAGCACAGCACTGGCACCGGTGGAACCCTGCATCCCCTCTGAAGCTGCAGTCGTGGGAGGAGTGCTGCAGCAGTGTCCTGCTCCTCGAGGGCATCCATGGCAGCGGAGGGGCAGGAGTGAGCCCACCTGCAGATGCCGGTAAGTGCACAAAGTACAAAGCCATAAGTGGGAATGCACCCCAGGATTGACCCAATGGACCCACTGATCGTGCCCCACCCAACCCCCAGCCAGGGCAGGATTGACCCAATGGACCCACTGACCATGCCCCCCCCCAGCCAGGGCAGGAGTGACCCAATGGGCCCACTGACCATGCCCCCCCAGCCAGGGTAGGAGTGACCCAATGGACCCACTGACCATGCCTCCCCCCCACCCCAGCCAGGGCAGGAGTGACCCAGTGGACACACTGACAACCCAGATGACAAGAAACACATCCCCAATGCATGTCCCCAGGACATGCACACAGTGCGTGCATGAGTGGAAGCAGAGACACACACACCTGAGTGCATCAACAGTCATAAGTGTGTACATGCAAGTGGTCATGGATTGTTCAGTTTGATGCACGTGATGGAGACATCAAGTAACATCACACAAATAACAGCATGCCCTCTCTATCCCCACAGCCATGTCAAGTGACAGCGACGACGGGCAACAGGCAAAGCAGCGGCCACCAGCACGCGCCCAACGCAGCACTCCTGCCCAGTAGGACAATGCTAGCTGCTCTGGCACACAAGCACCAGCTGCATCGGGCATAGAAGCACCAGTGGATGCCATAATCCCCATGCAGGCACCCACCATGGCCCCGGATGCCATCCTGCAGTCCATCTGCACTGCTGAGGAGGCTGCATTGAGTGATGACAGTGCCCCAGCCATGCAGGCCGAAGATGTACAACAGGGTGAGGGGGACAACACGGATGAGCTGTCATCCATCCATGGCCTACAGTTCAGCCCCCAAACACTGCAGAGCCCCATGCGCTCCCCAACGCCCTCCATGGCTGAGCTCAGTACTGGCATGCAGCGCATTGAGGAACAACACACCACCCTGACGCAGCTCGTGGAAAGGCAGCTGGAGGAGGCCAGGCTGCAGCGTGAAGAGGCCAGGCTGCAGCGTGAAGAGGCCATGCAGCAGCGGGAGGAGGCGAGGCTGCAGCGTGAGAGCAATGCGATGTCGGTGCGTCGGCTCTCTAGGGCCATTGGATGTTTTGCCACCACCATCATCATCCTGGCACGCCATGTCAGGGAAGGCAACAGTGTGCAATCCAGCATAGCGGAAATGTTGGTTGCCCAGCAGGCGATTCAAGGACGTGTGCCCACAGTCACCCCAGCAGTCACCTCAGCCAGCACCACCCCATCAAGCTCTGCCACTGCCAGCCCACGGAGGCGCTCTAGTCGGATGACTGGACCCGCTGGCAAGGACACTCCTGCGCATAAGCGCCCCCGCAAATAGTGCCAAGTGGGGATGACAATAGACATGACATTTGGGGATACGATGGGTGTATGGGGGTGGGTACGTTTGGGTGGTGGTAGAGGTCCATTGGGGGGTTAGTAGTTTGGGGCCTGGTTGTGGGTGGGTACGTGTGGGTGGTGGGGGAGGTCCATTAGGGGGGTTAATACTTTGGGGCCTGATTGGGGGTGGGTACGTTTGGGTGGTGGGTGGGCACGAGTGTACAGTTTCCCTACCCAATGCAAATTCTTTCCTGTTTTGTTTATAATATATCACCTTTGAAAAAATCTTTAATGAGTGGACATCCATCATTTCATTTGCAGTAAATCCATTTATTCACTGGCATCGTCATATCCATGCAATGCTGTCAATGTGCAGTCTCTCAAAAGTAAATGCAAATGAGTGTATCCCGTGCTCGTTGGCCATCTTGTGCACCCCTGGGAGGGTGTGGAGCAATCCCATCCCCATCCCGTCACCATCCCCGTCACCATCCCCATCACCATCTTCAACTCCATCATCATCCTCTGTGTCTGGGGGCAGCGGAATGTTCCTGCGCAGGCACAGATTGTGCAGCATGGCACACACAGCACAATTTTACCCGTCTTCACTGGGTTGTAGAGCAGTGATCCACCAGATCTGCTCATCAGCGGAACCTGGCCTTCAGTAGGCCAAATGTCCTCTCAATCATGCCACGTGTGTGGACGTGTGCCCTGTTGTAGGCCTCCTCATGCCTGTTCCTTGGCCTTCGTACAGGCGTCATCAGCCATGGCGTGAGTGCATATCCAGCATCACCTCCATGGGATGTAAATGTCAGTGTTTGTGGTATCATGTCTTGATCAGATGCAGTCAATCTTGTGTCATCATTCCTTCATCCATATGTGCCAAGCAGTGGTCGGACTGGTGGGTGATTACCATTCCTGGGTCATTGCTGTCGACGTTGGCATTTGGACATTGTCCAACTACTTGCTGTGCATATGTAGTTGCCCTTGCGGACAATACTGGTTGATATGTATGACATTGTGCAGTGATGTACGCACATGGAGGAGTGAATCAATAGACTGTGAGGATGTGGTTGATGCAGGATGTCTCATGTGCAGGCATCATGTGCATTTGGGGGCACTGGTGCATAGTGTGGGTGGCTGTATTGAGTGGCTCAAGTTGTATGGCCTTGTGGTAGTATTGCTTGTGTGTCTCATTTGACAGGGTGTGTACAGGCACACTGTGGCAACCTGTCATGTGTACCTTTGTGATCTGTGGGTTGTGCTGACTGTCCATTACATGGGCTGGGGGGGTAATGCATGTGCAGTTGTAGCAGCCCACTCACACAGGTCATTGCCCTAGACACACACACCCCTTCCACAGGGCCTGTGCATTGACAGTTGTACTCACCCAATAGCCATGTGCTTTGTCCATCGTAGCGTTCCATGTACCGTGGCAATGTTGAATTCTGCAGGACCATTGAGTCATGTGTTGACCCCGGGAAACGTGCGCAGCAATGTGTTATCACTTGTCCGGCATCACATACCATCTGTACATTCAGTGATTGGTACAGTTTCCTATCGCGGTACACCATCTCCATTGCACGTGGTACTGTCAGCTCTATGTGGGTGGAGTCTACTGCACCCATGCAATTTGGCATGGCCGCAATGGCATGGAAGGCCAACTTGGTGGCAATGACCTGGGCAAGGGTACGGGGTAGGGCGATGTGTTGCGACACATGGCGCAGCAGGGCATCCAGTACCTGTCCCAATATTTATATATAACAGGGTTGTGAGAGCCTCTGCAGCTCACCAACTGTGTGCTGGTAAGTTCCCGTGCCAAGAAAATGCAGTACCGACACCACCTTCAGGAGGGGGGGATTGCGGTCGAAATGCCAATGTGGCTGCTGATGTCGTCCTCAATCATGGTGGTGATGTACATGATTGTTGGACGGTCCAGCCGGTATAATGTGTGGATCTGTCCTGGGGTCAGGTTCCAGGGTGAGGCCCTGATGAGGGGTATTGCAGGCTGTCTGCGGGGTCGTGCCGGCTGCTCAATTGGGTTTGGCATGGGTGCAGGTTTTGCTAACTGCCGCCTGCGCCTCCTCCGCCTCTGCCTCCTCCTCCTCTGCACCATTACTGCCACCATGTGCAGTGCTGCCTGTAGGTTCAATAGCCCCAGTCCCACTGCTGCTACAGCTGCTGCCTGCATAGTTGTGTTTGGAGTTGGCCTGGGTGTGGGCCTTTTGTAGGCTCCCAGTGGACTGCTGGGTCCAGCTGGGCTCATTTGGTGCACCTGTGGCCTGATTCAGCTCACCAGGCACTGTTTAACGTCATGTTCGCGGTGGCGGCGATACCGCCACTGTGTCCACGGGTTTTCTGCCATTTTTGTGGCAGTGTTTCCATGTCCGGGATACTCGCAATGCGCACAATGTTAAGTATTGCCGGTAACTGGGGGGTTTCCCTGCCGACGCAGTTTACGGATGCCTTAACTCCGCGGTGGCGGTTTATGGTGGTGGTATTTCCGGGATCATAGGTCGGAATTTGCTGATTGCGGAAACGGTGCCGGTATGGTTATACCAGCAATGTTAAGTCCGGACCCGCGGACTCGTAATGAGGCCCATGGTGTTATTTACATTGGTACATGTGTTTGGCTCTCATGCAGACAATTTCTTCTCAAACGCAGTTAGGTTTGTCTGTTTAGTTAGATTCAGCCCTTGGCATTTGCCAATTTCTTTTGGTTTGCAAGTCATACGATAGCAAACATAGCCTTGAGTCACATTATACTTTATAATTTGGGTCTGTTTTCTCCATTTGCGATTTGTTTCTTGGCAAAACTTGCAATAATCGGAGACAGAAAAGAACTGCCGGACATCGGAATCCTATACTGCAGAATCATTGTGCATGACCCCGAAAATTTGCCTCAGGATTGGAGCAGACGTTGGCACTGCTACTAAACAGGTAGTCAGCAAAGCTTCTGCATGATGCCCGTCAGTTAGGTAGAAATGTGAAATGTTTCAAACTTGCCGGGCTAGATATGTCCACATGTTCTCTGTTTGGGCAATCATCAGTACATATCTTTGCTGCCCTAGGCAGATCTCTTGATTATATCTGGTTTGTGCTCACACCTGACGTGTCTTTCACATTCCACAAATCCGATTCTTCAGTCTGGCTGTTTTTTTTGTCATCATTGCTCATCATCATCAGACTCCCATTGATCACTGGCATAGATGTGACATTTTGCATCGGTTTCAGCATGCCATTTGACTCTCACGAACTGAGTCCATTTAGTCCCATAATTACACCAGACAGACACAGGATTTACAAGGCAAACCCAGAAAAGAGATATCAGTGTTGATAATCACTCGCTTAAGTAACATTGGTCTGCAGGCACATACTGCCATCTTTCCTTGCCAGGTTCCATCGCTAAGGCCACTTTGTTCTTGCCTGACGCAATAACATCTGTGGGCACCATTGGGCCACTTGGTCTTTCGACCCACACTTTTTCACCCAGTACCATGCTGTCTGAAGAGCCGAAACCACAATCCCCACGAGTAGTTAAAACTGTGGGGGGCTCCCCTTTCTTGATCATGGACAACTTAGCTGGAACAATAAACAGCTGGGCTACTCGATCGCCCTTATGAATCGGTAAAACCTGGTCTCTGCTGTTCATTAAAATGACTTGGTAATCAGCGTCTATGAACCTTCCTAGCACTTGAATGCCTTTCAATGCTAATCCAGATCCAGGGGCAATCCATCCCATATGTTCTGGTGGAATCTGTACTCCAATCCCTGTTTCAATCACAACTATCCCTCTCGGGTCTAACCTGACCTCTTGATGAGAGTGCAAGTCTACCCCTGGTGATTCTGGGGTTGCTCGGTAGAGAGCTAAAGAACCCTGTGTAATTTCCCAGTACATTAAAGTCTCTCTAGCTGAATTGGGTTGAATCTGTAAAACAGCAGTCATTAATCGTAGCAATGAGGTCTCATGGTCATTCACTGGGCGATTATTCAACACATGTACCGCATCAAACACGCAATCACGCCAGCCTGCTAAACTGCCATTGCCAGATTTGCACAGCTGTTCTTCCAACAACCCATTAATTCTCTCAATCAAGCCTGAGGCCTTTTGGTGGTAAGGGACATGGTACACCTACTCCAAGCTATTTTCCTGACAATATTACTGAATCAATGTGCCTTTAAAGTGTGACCCGTTGTCACTTTGAATTTGCAAGGGTACACCGTAACACAATGTAATCTGATCCATCAACTTAATGGTGTTCAGTTGTGTAGCATGTTTACATGGCAATACCATCAAATATCCGGAGTATGTATCCACAATTGTACAGGCATACTGACAGCCTTTGCTGATTGGAATAGGACCGATATAATCGATCTGCCAGATTTGACCTGGTAACTTTCCTCTTCGCAACGTACCCTGGACAATTTGAGGGATGGGTCTATGTTGTTGGTGTTGACACACCTGACATTGTAAAATGATTGTCTTCACTACCTCTAAAGGGATACTGATCCCTCAAGCTTGTGCTCACCTGATAGTAGCCTTTTCTCCAAGGTGCCAACATTTCTGGTTAGCCTACTTGGCCAAACCCTTCAAATCGTCCTCCTGAGCCTCTGCATCCACAGAAGAAATCTTGGTGTGTTCATCTGCAACAGAATTAAACCAACATTCTAATTAATCTCTAGCACAATGTGCATCTACATGATACACAGTGACTTCACTTTGTGATAACATTTCCACAATATGTTGCCAGAGTTCTTTTCCCCACAGCTCTTTTTAATGAATTTTCTTTTGCGAGGTTGGCAGCCAAACCGCCAACCCATTCGCCACCGACCATGAATCTGTTTACAAATGACATTGACCAGGAGTCTCTTGTTTCAATGCTTGGTAAACTGCGTAGAGTTCTGCAAACTGACTGCTCTTTCCTTTCCCTGATGTTGTCAAAAATATTTTTTGACTTGGGATTGTATGACACTGCTTTCCAGTATCGTTCAGTTTCCACATAGCGAGCGGAGCCATCTGTAAACCAGGCATGCTCTGTCTGCTCTACTGTCAGATTGCCATAAGGTACTCCCCATTTCACGGGAGACTCTCGTATCTCAGTCACTTCCTGTGGTATGTAATCTGTGGATGGCATGTTATCCACTTGCTCATGTCATTTTGCAACTCCACCCTTGCCTGATTTAGCTCTGTCTTGAATGTTCCATTTCCACTTGATTATACTGGCTTCTTGAGCGTGTCCTATTCTGCGTGTTTTAGGAGAGCTCAAAACCCATCGCATAATTGGGATTTCAGGCCTCAGCAATACATCATGCTTTGCCAGCCTTGGGCAATTTACGACTCCAGAATCCCAATGGAACACGTTTCCTGTCCTGTTTCTGCCACACGCTCCAGTTAGCATAATTGTCTTGTACAGACACATTTAACTCCACTTCACCTTCCTTCAGTGGCCACAAATCAAGCACCTGCTGCACGGTGTCTTTTGCCAAATCTAATGCTCTCTGCTGCTCCTCCCCCACTGAAACTCAAACTTCTTTCGTGTCACTTTATAGAGGGGGGCAGTATTTGCCCTAGATGGGGTATGTACTGTCTCCAAAACCCAAATAGCCCTATGAACTGGGCTATCAGAAAGCTTTATGTTCATTGGAGTGGTGAACTCAAGTATTTTATGTCGAGCCTTCAGCACCATCTCTCGATGCCCATTATGCCACTGAATTCCTAAGAATACCACTGTCTTCGCTGGCCCTTGAATTTTGTTATGATTAATCTCCCATCCTTCCTCCTTCAACCCTTCCATGATGACTTCTAACTGAGTTTGCACACTTTGTTAATCTTTCCCCTGAATCAAAATATCGTCAATGTAGTGAGAGATTTGTATGTCAGGTTTACATGGTATCTTGTCTAAGTGTTCTGCCACCAGCCGGTGACAGATGGTCGGGCTATGTATGTACCCCATAGGTAATCTTGTGAAGGTGTACTGACACCCGTTCCAAGAAAATGCGAACTGTTCTTGGCACTCCTCAGCAATTGGCACAGAGAAAAATGCATTGGCTAAGTCTACCTACCACTGCATACCAGGTTCCCTCAAACATTTGGACATTCTCAATCAAAGAAATGGCGTCTGGGACTGCACGCACTAAAGGAGGAGTGCGTTTATTCAACTTGCAATAATCCACAGTCATCCTCCAGCTTCCATCCCCCCTTTTTCACAGGTCAAAAAGGATTGTTCCATGCTGTAGTAACAGGGCGCATCACTCCTGCCTCGGCATACCCTTTGATGGTGTATGAAATTTCCTTATGCCCCCTAGGAATGCGGTACTGCTTGATCGCCACACGCTTGGTTGCCACAGGCACATGCACTGGGGGCATTTTCAATTTGCCTATGGTAATAGGTGTGCAAGTCAGTGCACTCACCCTAAACTGATAAATTTTACCTCCCAGTCCCAGAGTCAATCCTTCCAAAATGTCAAATCCAATTATGTACTCAGGTATCCGGGAGAATCAACAATTGGTATTTCTGCTTTGTCAAATTGCCTATTTTCATCTCCACTCCTGTTTGCACTGTGGGAGATTCCTTCCCCACTAGCCCTGTAATGGTAAAGTGTCTGTCTTTAAATCGTGTTGGATTTCCATGAATCAAAGAGGCCTCCGCCCCGGTGTCTATCAATGCTCGCACCCCTTCTGTATTTCCTGCCCCCAGAAAATCTTAACATTAACATGAGGTCGCCTATCAACATTTATGCAAGCAGCCACTGCCGGAGCTTGGCTGTAATCCTAGTCAGATTTCGAACTAGTGTATCCCAACTGACTCTAACATGGCACTCACCACCTTCATCAAATCAGCATATGTTGGCTGGTACGGGCAAGGAATCCCTATAGACCTTTCTTCCTGTTCCTCCTCAGGATGAGCTGAAGGTGAGGTGTCCCTCTGTGGATTAGTTACCACCTGTCTCTTGACCTGTTTATAGGGCTCTTTCGCTGCAAGCCCTCTCTTTTTATATAGTTCGTACATTGCCCTTGTTTCAATGCCATCAATTTCTTCTCATGGCACACCATCTTTCAATAAGGCTAAAACATATCCTTTCTGGACAGTCGAGAGTCTCTACTATCTTGCCTCCTACCTTCAGTTCTTCTGTCGCTACGCTCCTCTCTCTCTCACGGCTTATCCTCACTTTTGTCCCATTCCCCCAAGTCTGCCAGTTGCCGGATGGCATCCACTACCTCATCCGTGGGTTTGCCCATCATACCTACGAGCAATGTCATGGTGACATTTTTGTATGCAGGTGGCGCAGTTCTTATCACCATATTCCTGGTTGAAACTGAAAGTGGCACTACCCCCATGTGTCCTGGTGCATCTACGTGGATTGCCTCTTAACCTTTTGAATCACTTCTTTCAGAGTGCACCACGTCTTTTCCTCACTAGGCCATTTTGTAGTAATGGGATACTTGCAGTTACACCCTTGGGCTGCTAGGTGCAACAAAGACACCTGTGAAGCTTGACCATTATCGTCGTGGGGCGGCTCTACTCTTAAGACCTCCTGTACATTGGTGTCTGTTGACAAAGGCAGGAAGCACAGAGAATCCGTTACGTCTACCAATAACCTTGCTGCCCCTCCTTACAACAGCCTCACCAGCCATGCCAGCAAAGTTTCCCCTGACTTTTGGCTCAGACTGGTAAGGATTTCCCCAACCTTCTGTTGAGTATAATCTTCCAGCGTGGTTAAATTCATGACTCCGCCCGCAGGATTCTGCGGATGGGGTCTGGCACGCCGTCTTCTAACGTGCTTAGCCGTCACTGTTTTTTAATTAAGTTCTGCTTTAGATTCTGATTCCGCCTCCGAGGTGCTCTTGGGGCTGGTTGAGTTAAAGATGTCTCCATCCAACATGTCGGGGTCCCAGTCTACGCCTGCTGTAGCGATTACAGCCACTACTTTCCTTTTATTGACCCCCCTCGTCTCTTTCTGTGTTTGTGTCAGGCCACCCTGACTGCTGCTCTTTCTGCTACAGCCTTGTCCTTAAAAAGCTTCATTTGTAATTGTTTCATTAGCGCAATCTGTTTTTCTGCAGCTAACTCTTTTTTCAGCCGTAGTATATCCTCTTTCAACTCCACATCCCTCTGATGTAGCTTTCTGTAAGCATGTAGGAGAACCCAACCCCTCCTACCTAGAGCGGCACATTCCTTTCCTTCTCGACTGAAACCTGCTGTAAACAGAACTCCACCTCTGCAGGACTGGCCTCTCCTAAGCTCTCATCCCATGGTTCACTTAAACCTGCCCCACACGCCCAGGCTTGGGCTAATTTATCATATGGAATCTTGACCCACCCTGGAATCATGACATTGGGACATTGTCCGCCAGCGGAAGCCCCTTTTCTCTTATACAAACTATTCATAGTTACAATAATTTACAAACCTCTTTTTCTCTGCAGTCACTCCTTCACTCGCGCAACGTGCACACAGAAAACACTGACTAAGGCAGCCTAATGCTCACTGCCAAATGCAAACAAACGTTCACTTGCAATACAAGTTTTGCCTACAAGCGTTCAAGCACAGATTCTTGGATACCTAGAATTCTGCATTACAAATACTCTGCTCACAGCGCCAAAATGTTTTGCTTGCCAAAACGTGCACGGACAGACATATATCTTTTTATCACCAGAACACTGCAGAGCAAATCCTTTGAACGCAGGTAGGCAAGGCAATGATTCACAAACACACACAGTTAGAAGATAAATGAGCTCTTATACAGCTATTTATTCATATGTAAGCATTCATAAAGGAATACACTGTAACAGAGATAAATCACAGAAAAGACCGTAATCTAATGAAAATACATCACGTGGGTGCAACTTCATTCCTCATCTTGCCAGAAGTGGGTGTGGGACCCCGGACCACAGCCAGGCACAGAGCACAGCAACCCACAGGTTTGGAGCGAAGAGTCCCCCCTGTGACTGAGGCCTTTGCTTTCTGCCTGACCTTTCCAGGGTACCGCATTATAAGTCTTCCACAAAGGAGGTGGCATCTTCTCGAATCTTCTGGCATGAGGGCCTGGGCGTTGACGGCCAACCGCTAGTCCCCAGCTGGAGTGACATACGGTAACCTCAAGTAAAAGAGCGCTTCCCTTTCTCAAAAGAGCAAAGAAAACAACTCTGTAACTCATCAACAACGTTGACAGTGCCCATAACAATCTTACCAGGTACCGGCACCTGCAGATCCCAGCTTCTGCAAACACTGTGTCCTTGGATGAGCCATGCAGACCAACATAAGCAATGAATAACGTTGAAAACATGTTATTCCAGTAAAATACTGCTAACAATGCTGAAAATCTGTGTACAAGTGCAGCTTTCACTGAGGCATGGAGCAAATATCCATTATGGCTCTGAGTGCACACAGAATGCACTGCACACCAGTGCCATATTTTAGCTCAAGCATTACACTCACCCAGGCGATCCTCCCCCACTGGTTCACCTCCAGGAACTGGATCCAAAAGCAATGGGCGTGTCCTGGTCAACTGGATGACAGATCTCCGGGGACTAGCAGGTGAGACACCTTCAGGTTTCTCACATTGCTCTGGCAACAAGGGTTATAATAAGCTTGCTTCAGTATTGCCCTCTCTTAGCTTTGGCAATGATGGTTATTGTTAACTTGTTTTAGTATTGTCCTCTCTTGGATTTGGCAAAGGTGGTTATTGTGAACTTGTTTTAGAAATGTCAGTTCGGTATTCAAAATAATCATTAATGGCCAGCGGGCGATTACAGAGTATTCAAGTGTTACTCAACAGTGGTGAACTCATCAGTTGCTGCATACGCGTCTGCTCGCTCCACTGCCACAGTGCCTTCTGCTTCCTTTGCCCTCTCCTACATGGCAAATTGCTTCAGTTCACTTCCCGCAGCCAGCGCCGGTCGGGAAAGGAGTGGCCCTTGCTCCTGAAGCCTGCCACCGGAGCACAACTCACAATAAGGAGAGCCTCTCACTCCAAGGGAAAAGATTTTTACAGCAACGCTTCCCACCGTGCAATCTCTGCATGCAAGGTCATCAAAGGTGCAGACCCTCTCAGGATCGTCATCCGGTCTGCAAACAGCCGCGGCTCTGGCATCTACTTTCCCCTTCTTCCTCTGCTGCCACTGCAAAGTAGAGTCTCTGCAATCACTCCACCTCCTACTTCTAATGGCCTGCACCTGAAAGGGGTTGTATATATTGAAAGTCCTGGTCGTGGTACAAGGTGAAGTGATTGCCAAGGCAGGGGGCATAAGGAAAGCTTTCTCTGAGTTTTGTAAGTTGGAGGGTGATATACAGGAGATTGAGTAGATGGATAGTGAAAAGGGCCCGAATGAAGAGGTACTACTGCATTTCCAGATGTTCCAGATGTGGTGCACTGAATCTTGGGAACATATGCAGAAGTTTGACTATGGTATATTTACTTCCAGAATGCATTGAGAGGGGGACAAAACTGGCCGAATGTAAGTGCGGTTGTGTTGGAACGAGAAGCCTCGACACACAATTACTGAAATATTTGACGAATGTGGTGAAACCTACAAGTCTCAATCGGCCATTAATGATGTCTTCAGTAGATACTATCAGGGCCTGTATGGTGTGAGCGTGGCGTGGCGGTGGATATAAACGAGGTCCAATATACTGCAGAGGAGCAGGTGGACACCTTCTTCCTGATCCCCGCCCCTTTAGCACCATCCCATTGGAATGACAAAGAGACACAATTGGCAATCCATGCATGAAACCTTGCAATATTTGTGTATTACATTGAGTACATGAGAGACGATATGTACTCAGACATCCATTTAGAGTATACCCACAAGCTAACATAGTGGAAGAAAGCATCCAGGAAGTATGCCCTTTGCCCAGCTCTCGGAATGCAGCCATGAACAGAATGGATGTACGTTAAAACAAAGTTTGACGACAGCAAAAAAATGGCATAAAGAAGATATAAGAACCTATGCTGAAACGATATGAAAAAACTTAAGGATGCCGATGTAATTGCAGCACTAAGAGAAACATCTACCCAATGATATAGTAATCATGAACACAAAGAAGAATGAAGTGTCTCATGGTCAATAACTGTAAATACGCTGTAACGCAAGGTAGAATGAACACATAGAAGCTTGTTTATAAGAGATATATATTCAACGTTTAGGATGACATTAGCACAAGATGGATGACGGCTTATGCCAATCAACTAAGGTACCTCAAAATACAAGCCTAGGATCCTCAAGTGAAAAGACGATGAAGAGGCTGTTTTTCCATTGCAAAATAAAGGAGTTCATTGGCTTGAGAACAAGGATGCTATTTTCGAGAGATGAAGGCAAAGTACAAAGGGAGCAGACCATGTACAAAGGACATATTTCTCAAGATTAGGAGGAACAAGAACATGTACAGATGCCAAGTATTGGACAATTAAAAGCATGTACAGTTTCTATGGTATAGAGTGATCAAGTCTCTAAGGCCAAGTGAAGCAACTGCACCCAGTATAATAGAATCAAATAGTGTTAAAATCACTGTCGAAATGGACACATTCGTGGTCTCTTAGCACGTGATAAAGAGCTCACAAACAAGCACTATTCATTATGGTGTGCCTACAATCCCTTGAATGTTCCAGGACAATGCAGACTGGCAAGGTCAATCTTCATACAGAGGACACTGGTATGAGGCCTACCGATGAGAGAGGGTAGACTAATTGGGAAAAAAGGAAAGAGCTGACATATCTCCAAGCACCTGGATTTCATTTATATGTACATGCTGCTAGCGGGTCAAATGTGCAAGGTTGGATTTTGGTAGCCAACCAATCAGAAAACCCTGCCATGCACTTTTACAGACAATGTTGCAACTATTATTCTGCTGCCATATTATTTGCTGTAATCAGTATTATACCTATTTAGAAGTAGCTTCTTAAAGACAAGGGATCATCAATGAGAGACTAATACTTATGCATTCTATATGTAGACATGTTCCCCTAATCCAATCCCACCCATCGATAGGTTTTTCTAATATGCCACGTAGGATGACGTCATAGATGACGCATAAAGCATTCTATAAACTAAGTATAAACAAATAGACATTGTGATCCTGCATGAATCAATTTGATGAATGACAATTAACCCTGCTTTCCTTCATTGAGATAAAAGCAGTATTTTAACATCTTCTTTGAGTCTGTCCAGTTATTTGGTCTGAGACATTTTATTGGCAATTCCATCTAGCACTAAGAGGCTTCAAGGTATTTGGTAGCAGTACGGATGGTTCAGGTCTAATCAACCAATGTTCCCAGAGACAGCAGAGCGCTGCCTGTGGAACTTGAACACTAGAGACATCTCATCTGTATCATCTGTAAATAAAAGTAAGTTTGGAGTTCGTGAGCAGAGTTCAGTCTGCAACAGTCGACACTGGTGAGAGGAGCTGCAGCTACACTGTGGAGGACTTTGGTGTTTTGCTAAAAACTGCTGTATCTTTAAGAAAGACGAGCCCAACTTGCCTTTAAAAACTCCAGGGCAGTGCGGAGCGATGCAGAGTTCGTGAGCAGAGTTCAGTCTGCAGCAGTCGACACTGGTGAGAGGAGCTGCAGCTACCCTTGGAGGACTTTGTTGTTTTGCTAAAAACTGCTGTATCTTTAAGAAAGACAAGCCCAACTTGCCTTTAAAAACTTCAGGGCAGCGCGGAACGCATGCAGAGTTCGTGAGCAGAGTTCAGTCTGCAGCAGTCGACACTGGTGAGAGGAGCTGCAGCTACACTGTGGAGGACTTTGGTGTTTTGCTAAAAACTGCTGTATCTTTAAAAAAGACAAGCCCAACTTGCCTTTAAAAACTCCAGGGCAGCATGGAGCGCGCAAGCGGAGTTCGTGAGCAGAGTTCAGTCTGCAGCTGAAAGCAGGTAAGCAGGAACCTATGGCTGAAAACGGGCCGTTGAATTAAATTAAAACAAGCCCTGAAATGTCAGGCCGGCCAAGTTTGTGATAAGAATTTGACAATGGATTCAGAAGTAGCAGTTTCAATATGTGACTTGAGGGGGTACGACTGGTCCACTGACCAGCATGAGGAACCATTGCACACTACAGTAGCAGACTCAGTCTCAGATTTGTGTCCGTCTTTGAAGGAACTAGTATCAGATAAAATCTCATATTGGCAGCAATTGGCACAGAAAAAGGATAACGTGGATAGGAAAGCCAACTTGTCAGCACGAACTGTGAATGAAAGTGTAAGTCTGAATGCACGGTCTACCGTTGATATTGAGGGAGCCACAAGCGACGACGCAAGTCGAATTAAAGAACGCGTCAAGATTCTAAAATTGTCGGCTGAGAACAATGAAAGCCCCGAGGTGATCAAGGTCAACGCCGGTGTCTTTCAATCCCCCTTTGATGTGACCGACACCGAGCTGCTTGAAATTGACGTGCCAAATAGATTTTTTCAACCCAATCTATTAGAACTGACATTTCCACTGGAGCACGACGGCTTCAAAATGACTGTTACAGAGACTCAAAGCATTGATAGTACCTTGCGGGAAAACGTTGCTTGTACACATCAGTTGGAAAAAGACATATATGTCAAGAAAATAGATGTCTCTGGAATTAAAAATGTTTCCCTTTCAGCCACAAGTCCTGGTAACACCTACATTAATAACATCAGCTTGCAGCCTGCGGGGAAATTATTGGACATGCCGAACTTGGGATTTTGACTTAGCGGGGCGAGAAGCCCGCTTGACTGAAAGATTAAAAGCGGATTTCGAAATGATGAAAGGAAAGCTGACAGACAGCTTCATTAAAGCGAAAGATGACAAAAATAAACGCCCCTTAGACAACCCAAGTACAGTCATGCAACCAACACACGTAGATTTACAAACCTTGCAGGTGGATGTCGTTTCAGCGAGTCTGGATAAGGTTCGCCCAGACGTGACGGACTGTGGAGCTGTCCCGGCATATCTGCAGGGAGTCGATGTGGGTCTCCGAGCAAAAGGAGCTGGGGTCTCCGTCAACAAGATGGCGAGATTCGTTACTGTGGTAAGAGGCCGGCAAACTGTTCCACGCCCAAGACAGGGAATACGATGGGTGTGGCTGCTCCGAGGATCCAGGTGCTGAGTAATTCGCCAATCATTGGAACATATGACCTGAGAAACACTGCTAATGAAAGTCCATGCTGTACATCGGCGAAAGAAGCTGACAAAAATAAATCAAACTTGTCAGTCGCAGCAGCCATACAAATACACAATAATGTGCTGGCTGCGACTTCACTGGCACTAATTCCATTTATAAAATTGTATGAAACATTAAATGAAGCGATACAGAATAATGGTGTGGTTCTGGGGCACATCAATGAAAAAATAAACAAAATGGCAAGTGTATGCATGGCACTGCATTTACGACTGGAAGCTGAATCTGGACAGCATGTGCATCGTGTCAATAGATTGCATGACGCAATCTTGAAAGAAAACAGGGAAAAACACTCCTTATGGAGTCAGCCTCTGGTCTCTTGAAACAAACCTATGCAAATAAAGAGACATGCATACCGCAAATTCACATCACGGCGAGCGGTGGCACATATGTTGGAACCCTATGTGGCAGTCAATCAAACATAGTGGACTTTACGGTCCCCATTGGTTCAACGGATCTTCCAAAACTGGCGGTACCAAGTACGCTGCCAGAGAGCACTTCAATCACTATGGAAAGCAAGACACCTGAGAGTGCTAATTCCACCGGAATGGTTGCGGCTGTGTCAAATAAGACCGC
Source organism: Ambystoma mexicanum (assembly GCF_040938575.1). Classification (NCBI taxonomy): domain Eukaryota; kingdom Metazoa; phylum Chordata; class Amphibia; order Caudata; family Ambystomatidae; genus Ambystoma; species Ambystoma mexicanum. The sequence continues at coordinate 876,390,061 of NC_090924.1, read as the reverse complement.
AACACATAATGAAAGAAGCAATGAAGAGCTGCCAGAAATAACAAACAAGGTGCACGAGACTGCAAGCACGGCTGAACAAGCATCAGACTTGGCTCCAGGTGCTTCTTCCTCAAAAGTCACTTACGGGATAATTAGTGGCCCGGCTGCAAATATAATCCCAAAAGCAACCATACCAAAAACACAAGTGGAGGTGAGCTGCTCTAGAAAAAAAATGAGGAAAACGAAAAACATTGTGAAATCTACTAATCAGACGAGCAGTTCAAGACAATTTATAAGAAATTTGACGACGCTCACTAAAACAACGTTTTTTTCAAGAAAGAAAATTGACCTAACCAAGAAAGATACCCGCACAGAACGGTTGTCTATACCTGCTGATGGCCCTTTAAATTCGTGTGCAGGAAACCCAAGAAAGAGAATGAGAATCGACTCAGATAAGAATTCCACTCATTCTGAGATGTCTTCGGTAGATCTTTGCAATCTGTCCACATATTCTGATGACAGTGACCATGACTGTAATGTGGAGCTGCAACGGGTATCTAGCAATGAACCAGTCGACTATCGGAAGACTGGGAAACATAGTTCTGCCGCACCTCAGCATCTGTTTAATCCTCAGGCAATGAAAAACGTGAAAGAAGCTGGGCATGTCGAAAAAACTGCAGCAGCTGAATCACAGAAAGAGACCATCAAAAGATCAGTTTGTTAGTGACCACGCTGAGCGCGAAGTTTTAACACTACTGAACCCGAAACATACTGCGGCATATCAATTGAAAAAAATACAGTCAGTGGTTGAAATCTGCTTACAGGAAACATTGATGTGAACCCCTCCTATAAAGGATGGATATTTAACTCTAATAAATCCAGCTGAGAAAAACTCCCAAGGTTGACCATTTTCCGGCTTATTAACATTAGTGAAGATTGGCACAAACTGGGAAGTCATAGAAGAAAACAATCCGAATAGCTACATACAATCAACCTTACTCCAACATCCCACTGGACTTGATCAAAAATTCCAATACTTGCTCCTGATCAATGTGTACTGGAATCCTCTGAAGATTGCAGCTGCAAACATTGTTGCCTCAGTAATGACGATAATTGATGAAAACCAAAGAAGTCATCAAGAACTATCAATTATTGTATGTGGTGACATGAACGCTACTTGGTTTGACGTAAAAAAGGAGACATTCTTAGATCATTCCAACGTCAAACTGCTGCAATGCTCGAGAAGACAAAGATGGGATGCTGAAATGGAAGCACGAGATTGTGCAATTGTAAATGGGAATGTTAAGGGTGACATTCCGCCAAATTATACCTGGAACAATATGGGTCTGAAAAAGACACTGGACTACATCTGGACGTCCCAAAATTTGAGGACAAAAATTAAAAATCAGAAGATTGTGTCGACCAACAACAGCGACCATGACGTGTTGATCATGTCATGGCCATTATGTCGCCGAACTGTGTTCACAAAAATGAATCAAGCCTTGGAAGTAAATTGTGGGAGAAACAGGCCTAAGCTAAAAGCGAACCAAATTACAAAACTGACCACACCCCTCCTGATGGCCGATAAAGAGACTTGTGACCCAACAAACTATTCTGTACTATTACCAGGTATAAGTGCTGGAGCCAGACAGAATGTAAAAAAAGTTAAAATTAACCGTTATATTTGGAGCAAGAAAGTAATTAAGGAAAAGAAACAGCTTAAGAAGGATATATGTGAAATAAAAGCTTGGTTTGGTGCATCTGACTGCGGAAGAATCAAACTGAGAAAGCAGAAATACCGGAACTGGCTAAAAGCTTTCAAATTCCAACGAGATGAAGAACGTGGAGAGGAAATGTTGGCGTTAATTAAGACAAACAATACAAGAGAGATCTGGTCTATTCTGAATAGAGGCCACGAAAATCAACCAAAAAGGCTTGAAAATGGAGTTGCTGAAGGAGACTAACATAAACATTTCCAAAAAGTCTTTTCGATGAGTCAAATGCAGGAACTGATGAACACAGCATCGGATGATAGCATCTGGGACGTACGTGAGTCCAAGAAATCAATTGAAAACGCCATTGGGAAGTTAAAAAACTCGAGAGCAGCAGAGCCTGAAGGCATCACAAACGTGATGCTAAAAGAAAATAAATATGAGTGGTCTATATTCATGGAAAATCTGTTCTCAGTGATTGCAGACCAACGGTCTCTGCCGCCATCGTGGTCAGAGGCGATAATTGTGCCGATCTTTAAAAAGGGCAATCGGGCTGACCCAGCCAACTATCGCCCGATTGCCCTTTTGGACACGATTGGAAAGGTGTTCGCCACGTTCCTACAAAAAATATTATCAGCATGGGCAATAAAGTCAGAAATGGCTGACGAAAGACAGACTGGCTTTACCAAGGGTGTCGGGACCGAGTTAAATCTGGCAATAGTAAACATCTTGAAACTGGAGGCCATAAAAAGAAAGTCAAACTTGTTTTTTGCATTTATTGATATGCAACAAGCATTCGATACCATAAACCACGAAAAACTCTGGATGAAATTAATAAAACAGAATTGTCCGGAATCACTGCTACACCCAATAAAAGCTCTACACCCAAAAACCTCGATCAGGATCAGGATAAATGAACAAGGCGACCTTTCAGATCCTATTGCAACAGACAAAGGGGTGAAACAGGGCTGCCCTTTGGCGGCAACATTATTTAAATTGTTTATTGCAGATGTGTCGAATGCTTTGGCAAAAGCAAAATGTTTCTCACCAAAAATCAATGGAATCCAGTTAAGATGTGTAATCTATGCCGATGACCTGGTCCTGGTTGACCAAACACAGATAGGGTTACAACGGCTCCTTTATGAATTACAAAGTTACAAGGATGAAAATGATCTGATAATAAACGTCGAAAAAACTAAAATCATGAAGTTTGGCTCTGCTAAAGGAACAAAAAACAAGAATTTTAAGTGGTAATTATACAACAAAGTAATCAAGGAAGTGGCTGAAATTCGATATTTGGGGATCAAGATCAACACCTCAATACGAGAATGGTGCTGGGTTCAGGAGCTACTCCAACAAATGCAGACTTTAGCCTTACAAGGAGCAAGAATTCAGACCCTATTCGGTAAATTCTCCATGATCCCAATTCGCATGTTCTACTTGCAGAAAGTGGTACCTGCAATAACATTTGGAGCAGAAGCAGGATGGAACATTGATAGTAAGATCTGGCCTCAGCTCGAAGGCATCTTTTGGCAGCGTGTTCTAAGGCTGCCCACTTATATATCTATGATAATAATAAGACATGAGCTGGCACTAGATGGACTTTATAGTGTTGTTTTGTGGAAATCATTGACTCTGTTGCGTAAGATGAACATGCGAAATCCGGAACCAGCATATAGAATATTCGCTTCAGAGGGCAATCACTTGAATACTGATCTACTCTTGACATGGTCCCAAAGGGTGAAAGCAATTATGTATGAAGCAAATATCCCAATGGACACATTGTTGGCGCTCCCACAAATTGCGAAAAAAACTTAAAAAATGGTCATGGATTCAAAATGTGTCCAAATATGAAAGTTTACCGACAGCCTTAGATCTTGGAATGTCGATCAATAAATTGGAGAAAATGCCTAACTATTTGCAACAATTCCCTTCAAAACATCACCAAGATGGTTTTCTCTGCCTACGTCTAAATGCATATAAATCTAAACAAATGCTATTTATGCCACATATGGAAGACACAATGGATGATGTCTGTAGATATTGTGAAGCTAATAAGGAAAGTTTAAAGCATTTATTAATGGAATGTACTGCTCTTAGAGATCGGAGATCACTACATTTGAGCAAATATGCACCTAAAACTGAAAATCTGGAGGACTTGTGGATTCATATTTTGAGTGGGAGTTCGGTGCACTTAACTTGCTCTGTAGTAAACTTTTTGGACAGTACAATAGCATAAAAAGTAGAGCTGAGTAGTCAATTTACGGCCTAATTCACAGAAGTCTTTTATAATGGCAAAACCCCATTGGAAAACGCTCTGTGAATCCGGGCCTAAGTGTTGACGTGCTATGGAGATTTTGTAATTAAAAAGTGTGTAATGAACTAAATGTAACAATAAAAAAAAAGTTCCCTCTAATTAGTTTTCTCTATGTGCGGAACCGGTTTGCTGTTGTGTGCACATTATTTTCCATATGCCCAACTGATTAATGAGGTAAGCCACTTTGTGAGCTACCGTCGCAGAAGAGAGTTTGGAAAAGAATTTCCTCTTCACAGCCACTGCAATTCTTTAAAATTCTTACAACACTTTTTCCAAACACATAGGCTAAAAACTAAAATATGTCATATGTGATTATACAGAAAACTCATCAACCAGTTGAAGACTTCAATATCTGCCACAGTGCCTTGCAAACGTACTTCTGCGCAGAGAAAAATGTCAGCCTTATTAAGAGTTTGGCGGAAAGTGATAAAGTTGGCAGTAACTCCATTACCGCCAACTTTAGCACTACGCCAAATTACAATTTCGGGCCCGGAGTGGAGGATCTGCCTCCTGGAAAATCCAGGAGGTAAATTCTCCAACTCAATGACGAAATCGTCAGAATTTCCGGTGTGGTAATTCCAACAAAAAAGCCACATTGAGTCCAATGGACTCAATATGGACTTAATATGAATGGGGAATTACACCGCCACCACCAGTTGTAATCCAGCGGACATTCCTCTGGACCAAGTGGCAGTAACAGTAATTTGTTTGGGCGGTATTCTGGTGGATTTACGCCGGGATACCACCCCAAGTCATAATGAGGCCCTGTATGTTTTTGCCACTGGAAAATCACTCATTTGTAATACAAAATACAAGTATCTCTTGTCATAACTGATGTGGCTATCAAGAAACTCAGACAGAATACATTTGCCAATGGATTAATGGCAATTGAAAGCAAATGTGTCAAAGACATGCTGAAAGGCGTTCAAGTGCCACTTTAATGAAGTCATTGAAGGGCTGACTGAGGTTTATTGTGGAGCCCTGTTGAAGAAAATCACACATATATGCCTTTTACGTTAATTGCATGAATTCATCAGAACTACAACTGATTGAGTGCGTTCTTCTGTAACTATGGATCCCTCTTCTGTAATTCTTTGTGATCAGTTAAATAGATCCAGGGAGAGGCTAGAGAATGCACACACAGAACACATGGTTATATTTAAAAGCCCTCCGCATTTGAGCATAGAAAGAAGAAGGTGCTGTTGCCTAGATGGGTATTAGAAGTTCCTATCCTTTAGCAAACGCGCAACACATTTCCTTCAGTGTACTGCTGAAACGTCTGACTTGGTCTTTGAATTGTGCTGCTTTGTTCATCACCCACAAGGAGTGATGCTCCAACCCCTAAGCTTCGCCGGCCCCTGTGCTTACCTCCAATACTATTTGATAGAGCACTGTAAAAAGTGAGGGATTGGAGCAGTAAACACTCACTGGGATATTTGCAGACCCACAATACTGTACAAGCAAACCATATTTAAATGCCTCAACATATGATGGCATTTTAACAATGTACACAATTCTTTTTCTAGTGCATATAAGATTGTTTGCAACATACCCCACCCTTATTACACAAGTGCTCAGTGAAAGTGTTTTTGTATAGAAGTGAGTTACCATATAATGTGTGAAGGTCTGTGCCCAAAGGAAATCTGAACACTTGGAAACCATGCAGATTGTGTGAAAAGCATTCTCCTGTCTGAATATCCGGTGCCCTGATACTATGGACGAGTAATCCCAGGCATAGTCCATACACTTTATCCCTTGTGGGCTAAGTAAATGATATTGCAATGTTGCTCTCTACTTATAGGGTAATGTTAGTAATGCTAAAGTAGGAGATGCTGAGCATCATATTTGTCTTTTCAAAATCTTTAGAGGGCAAATTAATATTTGAGTTTTATAATGTGTTAACTTACAAGGGGGCCGCTTCAAACCACTTGCGTGACATATGTACAAAGAAGAGGAAGTATGGGATTTAGTTACACATCCAAGTAGCCTGCGTAATTACAGTCGGTATCCGATCTTTGAGGTGGTAGTTCCATTATATAGTGTGGGTGACGCTTTTGGTAAAGCACAACGAGTAACAGAAATTCTGGCATGTGAACGTTATTCATGTTACAACAAACATAAAACAAGTGGATGTAGGTACACGTCTGCTAACCTTTCTCAGAGCCAAGAGAGGTAGAGTCAAGGTTGTCCGGTAGTATCTCTGGGGCAGAAGTTAGAGTCATACGGTCAAAGTGGGGTACAGTCAGGTTTAGGAGTCATGGGTGTTGGGCAAAAAATGTTTGTTTAATGTGTGCGGGCATATCTTGGTTAGATTCTTCTGTTCATGGAGCCAGTTTTTCATATTAGTTTTTAACCTCTTGCGTTGTATTTTGCTGTTAGGGATTTTATGTGTATAGTAGTGTAATGCAAATGAGCAGACTATCAAAACTAGTTGCTTATTTTAAGCAAAAGAACATTTCAGGTAATTGCTGTGGCTGTGCCTTATTAAATCTTTTTGAATAGGTGAGAATTGTCTGTGTGCGCTGCTAAAAATCTTCTGAGCGGCAACCAGAAGGAAGCTGGGCAAGCGCACATGCGCACAGTTTAGAGGGAACATTGAGCCAGACCCAGGTTCCCAGATGATCGACGGCTCCAACCACGACCCAGATGATCGCGCAGTTTCCTGCGGAGAGTGGCACGCAAAGAATCACATGATCAACATACGGTCGGCAGGTCCCCCTTTGACGCAATTCCTGTCCGGTCCCCCGAGGTGCCCAGCGGACGAAAGACTTGAGCTGAGTGACGGTTGTAAGTAGACCATTGCAGCTAGTAAACATATAGAGGGGGAGGGACTGTGATTGTATTATGTTGTATATATAAGATACATTAAGAGTAACTGGATTTTGGGGATTATAAAAGGAAGAGATCAGAACACCTCAAATTCATGGGCCCGAGAGAAGTGCAGAGAGGGAACACGCTATAGTTCCATATCGGAGTATTAAGGATTCCTAAAACGGAGCCAATTAGAAGAATGTGTGTCAAACTCCCAGAGAGAGTAACAAAAAGAGAGGAGTTACGTTTACTAAGGTAGTAAAGGAAGACGTGCGTAAGAGAAATATATATTTATATTTAAAGTGCACATATGTAAGGGGTATAAAATGTTTGTATAAAGGATCACGTGTTAAAAACAAGTGACAAAAAATAAGAAATAATAGCACAAGTAAATAAATAAATAAATATTTTTTTCCTTAAATTGTTTGGACAAAGGATTGACATTAATAAAATAGCCAGAATTAGATGAAACCAACATAGAAATAAAAAGGACTGATTAAAAATATAAAAAAACAAAGAACGATATGAAAATAATTAACAGAACGTGTAAATGAAGGAGCGATAAGAACGGTATATATAGATTTTTTAAAAAAAATAATAAACAAAGGTAGGGAAAATATTTGGATTTTCTGGAATATGTGCAGCGATTGATGGTGCCGGCTCAAATATATTAAAACGATATACTTAATAAACTTGGAAGGAAGAGGAAAAAATTGGGTAAGTATTGGCAGTCTGAATTGACTTGTCATCATGGAAGAAACACCTCTCACGCATTTAGGCAGAACATTACCCATATATACAGCCAGAATTAGGCAGTACCATTCAGGATGGATTAAGGGAACGACCGATAAGACAATAATGCCCTGCATCCGGGAGGTTCATTTTCAAACACAGTATTACATAATCTGGCGACATATTTACATATTTACATTTACAAGAAGCTAGAGAAAAGATTGCCAGTACTAGAGCCAGTACTAGAGCTTTGGAGAATCAGAAGGAAGACCCAGTTTATAGGGAGTGGATGCTTAATCAGCATAAAGGGGAAGATGTAACGCCTTCAGCTCCTCTTTTCCCTCCTGAGAAGCAAGACGTAAAGGGGAACAAAAAGGGATTTTACCCTCAAAAGGAATTGAAAGCAGCAGTGGGTTATGTTAATCCACCATCCAAACCCCCTACCTATACCAGTGAAGATACTGAGAAACAGGGCCATCTTAAGCACTTTTGGGGCCCTGGGCACAGACATCTTTGGGGCCCCCTCCACCAAACCAAAGGAATTAAGTGATCAAAAATATCTGTCCCCCCACCCCAATCACAAGCCATAGGTTGATATGCTGCGTCTCAGCATTAAAAATAAGGATGTTTACCCCCTTTTAAGTCCAATTACCCTCTTCATTCTTGCTCTAATCAGAATGATAAACAAGTACCATTTGAAGGCCAACATTATCAGTCTACGAAAAGGTTACTTCTGTTCTAGCATAGATACAGGAGACTTTTTATCAATAGCATCCAGGACGGTATGCAACCAGTAGTATTAATGCAGGCCTGTATGTAAAGGGTACATGTAACCCAGAATAGACAGAACTCCAATTTGCTGCCTCCCAGAACGCAAACGTGCTCAAGCATGGATAGAGGAGACCAATTGGTAGGAAGAAGAAAGCTACACATACCATAGCATGGATAGTGGATGCAGATCAGAAGCTACCAGGAAGGTTTCTGTATCCAGACAGACTGAGATTATAAATGGGACATGGTTTTCAAATAGTGTTGCCATTAGAGATCAAAAGAATTAAGTGCCTGCGACGTGCAATATATCAATGCTCACTCTTACAGTGGAAGCAACACTGTAGACAGTGAAACCATGAGTTAAGCTGTTTTGAAGATCATACCGTGGGAAGGAAATCACTCTGAAGGCTGAACATTTTGAAAGGTTCAAGGACTGGCAATTTCAAGAGGCTAGGCAAAACAAGATTAAATTAGATCCACAGCATTACACACACTGGTTAAGGGGTGAATCTGCCAACTCTGCAATTTCTGCATTTGAACACTTTCATTACCAGTTCTTACCATGAACTCAAATAATCTAATTTTATAAAACTGATTTGGAAAGTACACTAATCACATTACCAAACATGACAATTAAAAAAATATATATATTATAGAAGGGTGTAACACAGAATGATTCTAGCTTCATTCTCTCCATCATCAGGAGAAGTATATAAGTACCAGCATACCAATCAGTGTGGTTTAACAGATTTAAGCTGGGTTGGTCTTTTGTATTTTAAAGATTTACATACTTCCAAAACACGGGCTTGAGAAATTGACATTCATAAACGTGCAGAAAAACCTTTGACTTCTACAAAAATGCAAAGCGTTTTTTTGCGTAAAACGAGTAGACTTTAAACTATGCTTGCCCGAGTCCTGCACCATCTGGTCCGCTCTCTTCTGTCTACCACCCCTTCCGCTCAAAAGGCCTACATAAGAAGAAAGATCAAAAGATCAAGTATGCAAGGAGGTAAGCTTCACAGGAAACAGTACAGTAATGTACGAGATATTTGATGATTTGACTAAGATCATTGTATTATCTGCTGGCAAAGCCAGGATACAAGCAGGAATGCTTTGGTTCCAAATTTGGATACTAATCTCTTGGACTAACAGTTTATGCTCAACATTGGAGGTGGTTGCTTACTTTTTACAACCCCCCATCTGAACAGACCAATGTCTAGACCTTCACCATTAGGATGTTTGTTTTTATAGCAACTCCTATCTGGTGCAGGTACATTGCTGATCATAGCACCTGTTATATACTTGGCAAGACCAAGTATACACGCAGGCCGGTTTATAAACTTCAGACATAGGAAAGGCTCAGCCAGCCTTACAGGAATGTGCTATTCTAATCTTCCATGGGAACACATATCTCTGCGATGAGTGTTTAACACACTGAGCTAACTTCTGAACCGTTGTGGCACTCAATATACCAATATGCATTTCAAATGTGGCTATTGCACATGATCAACATAATTCCCACAGGAAGGAAAGAGTGCTCCAGAAGTTGTGCCGCAACGAACAAACACAAACTATATATACCACAGTGAACACAGAAAGCATTACATGATGAATTGATCGAGGCAGAATGTACTCGCCAAACCAGACAGGCAATAGGTTTAGAGCCAAAGCACCATGCCATAAAATATCCTGATGTGTGCTATTTAAGTCTGGTGAACAAAGGAATCTTACATATTTAGATCAGGCAGCCTTGTGGGGACCCCTCCAAGGTAGGGGCCCTGAGCAAGTGCCCTTTTTGCCCTCCCATAAAAACTTCTCTGTTGAGAAAGAGAGTAAAAGCAGAGAACACAAATATATACAGACACGCGAGGAAAGTAAACAGCATGATGAGAAAAAGCATAGACAGAATAAATAAACAGAGATAGAGGAAGAGGCAGAGAAACAAAAAAGACCAAAAGATACAGATAAAGGTACGACAATAGTACAGAACGAATGGATGGGAGGACAAATATTGCTTAAACTAGATGATAAAGGTATTGATGGTTTTTGAGAAAGAGAGGAAAGGGAAGAGTGAGATAAGAAAGAGAAAGAGAAGGAAGAAGAGAGATTACACAGACAAGAAAGGGACAATGAATGTAAGAGAAAGGACGAACGAAGAAAGCATGAGGCAAAAAGAGAAAAAGCGAGATTAGAAGAAGAAAAACGAGAAGAAGCAGAAGCCTGAAGATTGAAAAGCATGTAGGTTGCAAAGAAGGCGAGAGTAAGAGGATTGAAGGGAAATAAAGAGAAGGGAAGAAGAAATTAATAGAAGTAGGGGATTTAAAGATGATGAGATTGAATATCTATGCCGTAGAAGCATGATACCCATAGAAACGCAAGAGCGAACCGAAGATGAGAGGGCCACAAGCGTCCGTGGAGGGTTGCAAGGATTATTAGACATACCAACATATAGAGAAGAAGACACAGAGACCATAGGGACAAGGATGGGGAAATTATATAGACAAATGAGTGATAAGGAAGGATATAGAACTCAAGAAGGTGAACAAAGACCCTCCTTTAAAGAAACATCATGTTTCCAAGATGGCTGCCGAGCAGGGAATACATGTGTGAGCAGAGCTCCATCTACCGGCTCAGGGCTGCAGATAATAAAGATAGACAAATAAGCTGCTGTGGCCCCAGGAGAAGAGGTTGGAGTCTGGTGGAAACTCCAACAACACGAGGGAAGGCATGAATGGCGGCGGGGGAGCACAATACGCACTAACATCAGCAGAGCTGCACAGCACTGGCACTACCGAGGGGGCTTGCCCAACCTGTAGACAGCCAGCAGGGAAACTCCGTTCCCTCCACCAGGCAACGAATCTAAGGGCAAGCAGAGTGCGGGGACCAATGAATTCGTGAGAAGCCGAGGACTCGACCCGAATGCACCCAAGAGCAGGCACCCGCCCAGGAGAGGGGAGCCTCGCACCTAGAGAACGGACCAATGCTGGAGGAAGGAGCAGCCCAGGGCGGGGTGAAACGCTGGCTAGAGGGGAAGGAGATCCAGGAGAACACTGACACCCAGGCCCCAGGAGAACCTCCAGCAGCAGAGGAGACGTCCCAGACAGAATGCACAGGAGGGGGAGAGAGGAAGCACTCAGACAAAGGTACGATGGAAGGCAGCAACATCCTGTCCCAACACGGGAAGACAAGCAGGCGAAGCACGGGCAGGGGCCTAAGACTATAAAAGAGAGGGGCGCAAGGTCTGCCCCCTCCCACCTGCAACAAGAGCTGCACACGGCGAATGGGCCATAGAATATAGGACCCAGAGAGGCAGCAAAAAACATAGATAGCAGACCCAGAGCCCAACGGAGAGACAGGAAATCAGGCCCCATGGAGGGGACAAAGACCGGGCCTGCTCCAGACGTGCACGGGAGCTCCAGCCCAAGAGCCCCACATGGAACCATCAGAGGTGAGGAGGCACGGAGAAGGGCTCCTCCCGGGGGGAAAACACAGGTTAGGAGAAATATAGACTGCACCTGAGAGGGCCCCCGGGAAAATATAGCAGAACACAACCTCCCGGACCCACCCGAACTGCCACAAGGGAACAATACCATAGAAGGCCCCCGGAATTACCCAGGAAGAAAAGATAAGAGCCACCGCACCAGAGAGGGCCCCAGAGTCACCATCGAAGGATAAAACCTCCCAGATACATTGGAAGTGGCGCAAGGGCACAGTAGAAGGGGCACCACTCCGTTGAAGGCCCCACCAGAATCCACCTCCCAGGAAAATCCCACAAGAGATACAGGGATCCGAATGAAACAGGCAAGAGGGGGGACGGAGAGGATCAGCACACCCCATACATCAACAGGCGTAAAATAAACAGTAGGAGCGGAACATAATGGTATACCCCCGCTCTGCAAGAAATTAGGTTAGAGAGTCAGAGACAACATAACAAGATACACACCCAGAAGAGGAGGGCGCAAACATCACCACGATACACCAGTCCAAATTAAGGGGCAGACATAACCAACACGCTTCACAGGCCATGAACAGAGATAGCACATGTGTACAAATCCAGGGGCCGGCAGTCACAGGCTACAACCACAAAAGGGAAGCAGGACCAGAATATAGCACAACTTTGGGGAACGGACCCGCAAGGGACCCCTAAAACTTCAACCCAAAAAGACAAGGAAGAGAAGGCACGAGGGGAAAAAGAAAAAGCCGACATGACCACCAAAGAAGACCTGAGGGGTTTAAGGAATTCCAAGAACAATTCATGACCTCCATGTATACACAATTCGAGACAATTGTCAGGTTCAGGTGTCTCTTTTACCACTTCCTCCTCACACCAATCCCCCTCCTCCTCACCTGTGAGTTCTGATTCCAAAGTTCCACCGAACCTTTTCTTCCACTGCTCTTCTTTCTTCTTTCCTTTTTTTTTGAGGATGGGGTCTGCCCCAAAGGGAAGCCACCCTGACCCCAGAATAGAAGGTCTGGGGGGCCCCACCTCTGGTTCAGACCAAAGGGGAAAAAGCCGTAGGCACAAAAAAACCCTTTCCGATGGTATCTGGTGGTCTTCACAAATGCAGAAGGGATGATCCAGAAGTGCAGCGATGAGATGCCGGTATGGTATGCAGCAAAGGAAGGCAGTGGAGGAGTCAGGTCAAGAGTGCGGGGGCGAGCCAAAAAGACAGACAAAGAACGGCCCGAAACTAAGGACGAAAGGAGAAAGAAAGAGGGATGGGAAGAAAAAGAGGGGAGAAGACCTAGAAATCTAGGGGGAGCCCACGAGAGCCAGGAGAGCAAGAATAGGCAGACTTGAGAGCCCGCAGCGGGGAAGAGCAAGCCGGAACAGAGGGAGAGCGAGGGGCCGCAAGGGCCGAGAGAGAGAACACTTACGAGCGCTCCAACCGGAAAGCCTGACGCAAGTAGGTTGCAACGCGGAGACTTCGGGGTTGGAGCTACTAAAAAAAAGGCCTTCGCCGACGGCCGTCGGAAGACTAGACCGCAGCTGAGAGTGTGGGGGGGGAGACGTGGCAGAGCGGTTAATGGCCGCTCCAGCGCCATCGGCTCCATACACGCCAGATACGGCGGCGTGTGACAACAATTAAGGGGGAAATTAAACAAGTGGTACAAGAACTGAAAGTGGATGTAGGGAAGCTCGAAGAGGGGACCGATATCCTTGAAAGGACAGTCCAGAACATGGATGAGGAAGCACAACACAACGCCGAAATTCAAGAACGTCTGGCCAGAATATCCCACAACCTAGAGATACAATGCGAAGACCTAGAAAATAGATCACAGAGATCAAATATAAGAATTACAAATATGGTTGAGTCGGTGGAAGAAAAAGACCTCAAATCCACAGTCCAAGAGGTATTTAGAGATATCGTGGAGGAAGAAGAAGAAACAGAGATACGCATAGACCATAAAGTGGGACCGCAGCGATCAGGAGAACCCGGAACTCGTCCGAGAGATGTGTTAGTCGCAATGACCTCGTACACACAGAAAGAGCAGATACTACAGAAAGCGAGGACGATGGAGAAGATAAGAATGAATGGGGTAAATATATACCTCTATCAGGACTTGGCACAAACAACACTCCAGAAGCACAGGGAAATGGCACCAGTTACAAAAGAACTTATAGCAAAACAAATCCGATACAAATGGACATTCCCATTTGGCCTTCTATTCACATGGGAGGGCAACCAACAGAGAATCACCACGTGCGAGGAAGGCCTGCGAATCATGAATATACAGGAAGAAGCGGGGGGAAAGCCCGGGATAGAGATTCCACACAAGGACAGAGAGCCCCTAGAGGATGGTAAACTATAAACTCCAAAGACAAACGCCCCACCAAGAACCAGGAAACCAAGTAGACACCATCCTCGATGTAGGGAAAAAAACAGGAAGGAATCCACCAGAAATTATTCAGAATTATAAAAGAAGAAGAAGCGACCGACGGCAAAACATAGAAGCGGAGACAGCTGGGAATCGCCCAAGGATCTCCAGAGACCTTTAAGTGGGGTTTAGGACTCCTCATGACCAAGTTATACCTGAGTTTGAGAGGGCATGGCACGAAGAGCAATACGCCATAGCGATCATAGGGCCCAGTGCCCTCCTCAGGGAAGTTATGGGGAAGGGGGGGGAGTTGAGGGAACAAGGGAGAACAATGCGGGGAAAGTGGGGAAGGGGCAGGGAGGGAGGGGAGAATTGGGAAGGGAAGGTACGGGACAATCACAAGAGGGAGAAGGGGAAACCACCGGCATTCACGACCAAAGGGACATATTAACCTGAAAGAGACACGAAAGAAACGAGGCATATAAAACAGGATGGGGCTGAAAATATTAACACATAACGTCAGAGGATTAAACTCCCCAGCCAAGAGGAAAAAAGATGGAGCACTTCCTACACAAGGAAAAGTATGACATAATAATGTTTCAGGAAACACATATAAAGAAACCAGGAAAGGAAAAGCTCCACTTGAAATGATATAAGCAGATACTACAAGCCAACGACAGGGAGAAGAAAAAGGGGGTCCTGATCGCATTCGCCGACTCACTCAATGTGCAAATTCAAGAAATGCTATCAGACAAACAAGGCCGGTTTTTATTCACGAAAATATGGATCGAGAACCTCCCACTGACACTTGCAACAATATATGCCCCAAACAAAGGACAGGATGGATTTATAAAGGACTCATTAAACAAATAAGAAAACTTCACCAAAGAGGAAGTAATACTAGCCGGCGATTTCAACATGGCATGGAACCCTATGGAAGATCGCTCAAACCCCAAGCAGTCACAACAGGGGATCCCAACACAGTTGCTAAAAAACACTATGCAAAAGCTGGCGCTAGAAGATGTATGTCAGAGAATAAGTGGCTCGACCCCAGGCTACACATACCACTCTCATGTACACGACACAAGCTCTAGAATACACTACATATGGGCATCAGTGAGTCTAATAGGGGAGATTCAGAACGTGGAGGTGGGGCCTATAACACTATCAGACCATGCCGAATATGGATAACATTTCCAACGCTCCGCAAACAATCAGGTCTATGGCGATGGATATTACCAAAAGAAATAATACAAGATCCAGTCATGCGAGAGAAAATCAGAGAACAGATAGCAGAATATTTTGACCACAACAACACACCAGAAATGACGAAAACCACAATATGGGAAGCCTTCAAGGCGGTATTACGGGGACAGATGATCGCGCTTAAAAAACAGAAGGATAGACAAACCAGAAAATGGGAAAATGAACTTGAAAACAACCTAGCGGAGATCAGAAAGGAAATGTCAAACAACCTGTCCCTAAAATTGAAGAGAGCCTACCGACACGTACAGGGACAGCTAGAAGCCATCCGAACCAAAAGAGCGGAGAACCAACTGATTCATATGAAACACTGGTATGCAATGAAAGCCAATAAAGCGGACAAACTCCTGGCAAGACAAATAAAAGGAAAACAGCAGAGTCAAACAGTAAAGGCACTGAGAGACAAATATAATCAGACGAAAACGCAATTGAAGGATATAAAACAAATATTTAGAGACTATTACCAAAGACTATGTACATCAGGCAAACCAAAGGAAGAGTAACAGACAACCTATCTGAAAGATATAACACCCCCGACCATAATACCAGAGGAGAAACAAATACTAGACGAACCAATAACAAAGGAGGAGGTAACAAGAGCAATCACAGAAATACCGAAAAACAAAGCTCTGGGACCGGATGGCTACACAACTGCATTTTATCAAATCTACGCGGGATCCCTCTCTCCTATACTAACAGACCTCTTTAATACCTTCAGAGACACAGCCAACATCACAAACTCAATGAATGAAGCAAAGATACTGGTCTTCCACAAGAAAGGGAAAGACCCGGGGAGTCCGAGCGCATATTGCCCCATAGCATTAATAAACCTGCATGCTAAACTGTATACTAAAATACTAGCTAATGGACTCACACCGCTACTCCCCAAGCTGATACATCAGGAACAATCAGGTTTCATCACAAACAGAAAAAAACACATGACAACATTAGACAAATTACCCATATGATCAAAAGGTGGGAATCGCAAACATTCCAGAAGCAATATTAGCGATAGACGCGGAAAAGGCATTCGACCGAGTCGAGTGGTCAATGCTATTCAGCACAATGAAGAAAATGGGCATGGGGAAACATATATCAACATCATACGCGCCAGCTACAAATCACCCACGGCCAGGATTGCGGTGAATGGAGAACTGTCAAATACGATAAGAATAGAAAGAGGCACAAAACAGGGATGTCCCCTTTCCCCGCTCCTGTACGCAGTCTTCCTAGGGCCACTGCTAATGAAAATAAGAGAGACATGCGACATAAAAGGCATAGACATGGGAGGGATATCACATAAAAAGCAGCATATGCCGATGACATGATGATGACCATGGCGGACCCGGTGAGAACACTCCCCCATCTCATTCAAGAAATAGAAAAATTCATATCCATCTCAGGACTCAAGATCAACAGGCAAAAATCAATGGTAATGGTCTTAGCCAGAGACAAAATAGAAATCCACAGGAGAGCAGTGGAACTACATCTGCGGTTAGAGGAGGAAGGGGTTAAATACCTCGGAGTCACCATGACCAGCAAAATCAAAGATCTCTACGCAGGGAACTACTCGAACCTCCTAGAACAGGTGAGAAGAGACCTAGAAAGGTGGAACCCACTATCAATCACATGGTGGAGCAGAATAACGGTCATCAAAATGACAATCCTACCCAGACTGCCTTACTACTGCCAGGCACTCCCCATACAAATCCCATCCTCGTTTTTCAAAGCACTCACCAAAATGATTTCTAAATACATATGGCAGAACAAAACACAGAGACTTTCAAACCGAGTCCTCACAACAAAAAAATCAATGGGAGGCATGGCACTCCCGCACTTTCGGAAATATTATGAGGCAGCCCAGTTGTGGGTGTTGAAGGAATGGATCCCTAAAACGTCAGAGAAACTATGGGAAACACAAGACAGGGCAGTGGCAAGGACAAATCTGCAGCATTTACTCTGGTCAAGCGCGGAAAACGGACACCCGAAGCGAAATTATGAGCGCCACCCTGGAAGTATGGAATAATGCCACCATAAAAGAAACATTGACAAAAGACCCCGCCCCTTTCATGCCACTATTCGAGAACCCAGAATTCCTATCGGGCACGGAGACAGGAGCATTCCAGAGATGGCAAGAGGCAGATTGCACAAAGATGGGGACATGTACGAAGGACGAACCATCAGAACGTACAAGGAATGCACCGAACTCCTCGGCCTCACAGAAAAGGACAGATTCAAATATGAACAACTCCATCGCTGGCTATCCACCCCGAGAATAACACAAGCGGCAACCAGAGCCCTGACCCCATTCGAATCATATATCATGACACAGACTTGGACAATAAAATTTGTCTCAACCATGTATAAATTCCTAAACGCCCCAACAGAAGAAACAAAATGGCATTATATGAAGAAATGGGAAACGACATTAGGAAGAGAAATCACGAGAGAACAGTGGAACTATACCTGGCAAATAATCCCGAAATGGACATGGGCGATCCAGACAAGAGAAGCATGGACAAAGATAATAATCCAATGCCACTACACCCTGGAAAGAATACACAGTAGGTATAAAACCACACAAAATAAATGCTGGAGGGGCTGTAACGCGGACAGTAACTGGAGACGTATATGGTGGGACTGTCCAAAAATACAAAACTTTTGCGGGGAGGTAAAGGCCCAAATGCAGGAAATGTTTAAAGACACAGAAAACCTAGGAGAAGAGGTATGGATGTGCGGAATGTGGAATCCCAAGGACAGGACAATGACAAAGACGCAAAAGAGGAACTTCTTGGGCCTCCTTATAGCTGCCTGGATAGCTATAGCCCAAAAATGGAAGCAGAAGAGGTCTCCGTCCAATTTGGAATGGCTGCAGAGAGTATGGTCATATATAGCGATGGAGCGCATCACATACAACATACAGGGGGCTCGCCAAAACTTCATTACGGACTGGGGAATGGCGTTAGAATACCTACAAAGTGACTATATGCTGCAATGGTGCCCACATCGAATACGAATTTTGGACATGTTTACATGAAGGGACTAGGACTCTAAGAGTATACCAAAGGAACTATAAGAATGCAACAACCGGTGGTGGGGGGATGGGGTGAGGGAGGGAAGGGGGGAGGGACGATGTTACAGTCCCAATGTTTATGTTTAAGAAATGCAAATAAAAACACGTTTGAAAAAAAAGAATAGACGATCATAGAACATCATCTTTAACCCCTTAAGTGCCACCGATGAGCTGGCTCGTCAGTGGAAACCGCTCCAGGTTGCCACCGACGACCCGGCTCGTCGGTTTTGGCACTCTGCGAGCAAAACTGTAATCCAACCCCCGGGCTATGTGAGGGGGGGGTCCCCCTCATTGCCAGGGGGCTGGATTACCTTCAGTTTCATGTCGGCATGCGTAAAGCACGTCGGCGTGAAACTGAAAGTAAATTCACTGCAGCAGCCAGTTTCGGCTGCTGCGGTGAAGAGAGAAGGTAAGAGCCCTTCTTGCTCCGCGTCGATCTCCAGCTGTATTTCAAGCCAGAGATCAAGGCGGTATCATTGAGAAGGGGAGATTCTCCCCTTTACAACGATATCCATTGTGTGGCATTGCTGCCTGCGGATCGGGCGCAGGGCGCGCGATCCATGGGCACCAATGTCACCAGATCAATACAGATCCGTTTGTGACGCGGGGGGAGTGGGGGCTGCTTACTAGGTAAGCAGCCCCCTTCCCCCCATGGCCCCAAAGCATGGGGCTACAGCGCCAGAGACCCCTGGGGGCAGATGATCACTGCCCCCAGGGTTGAAAAGGAAAAAAAAACAATCGAGGGAAGGGGGGAGGTGGGAGAGAGTTTGGGGCCCTGGGGCCCACTAGACCACCAGGGATATGGCAAAAAGTAGTGTCCTTGGAAAGGGGAGCTTCCCCCCTTTCCAAGGACACCACATATATGAGGCATTGCTGGTCACGGATCGGCGCAGAGCGGTCGATCTGTGACCAGCAACCCACTAAACCACCATGGATCTGTTTGTGAGTTGGGGGGTTAGGGGGCTGCTTCAAGTAAGCAGCCCTCTCCCCCCTCCCGGCCCCCAAAGCATGGGGGCACATGCATGTGAACCCTGGGGCAGATGGCTGAGATGGCTGACCATCTGCCCCCAGGGAATGTAACAAAAAAAATCAAATGATGGGACAAGGGGGTGGGGGTAGGGTGCCACTAGCCACCATGGATTTTTTACTGAATGAAAGGGGGGGTGCCCCCCCCAACCGAAGTAGACAGGGTGGCACCCCTTGTAACCCTCACTGGGGGCAGATATCTGCTCCTAGGAAGGGCATCTGACCCCAGGGAGGGATGCATGAGGTGGGCCCCCCTATCTGCCCCCAGGGAGGGTTGCATGAGGTGGGGCACTCTATTTGGGGTGGGGAGTGAGTGCCACCCCCCGTTGCAGTACAACATTTGCTGCCAATTTAGGGTGGCCCTCAGCCCCCCCTAAAAAGCAGCCTACAATTTTGTATTATTTATTTTGTTTACCCAACTTAGTGTGCCAATCTGCCCCCAGGGTGCCCAAACCCTACTGCCCCATCTATTGGGGGTCCTGCCCCACCTTTTGTGGTGGCCCTCTCCCCCCACCCCAAATGGCTGGGAGGGACACCTCATGCAGCCCTCCCTGAGCCACCTAGGAAGGGCTGCATGATATGCCCCCCTCCGTTCGGTGTGGGTGAGGAGAGGGCCACCACAAATGGTGGGACAGGCCACCCAATAGATGGGGCAGTAGGGTTTGGGCACCCTGGGGGCAGAGTGGCACACTAATGTGGCCATCTGCGCCAAGCGAACATGGCTAAACAAAAAAAATAATACAAAATTGTAGGCTGCATTTTAGGGGGGCTGAGGGCCACCCTAAATTGGCAGCGAATGTTGTACTGCAATGGGGGGTGGCACTCACCCCCCCACCCCAAATGGAGGGCCCCACCTCATGCAACCCTCCCTGGGGGCAGATATCTGCTCCTAGGAAGGGGCATCTGACCCCTGGGAGAGATGCATGAGGTGGGGCCTCCTCTATCTGACCCCAGGGAGGGTTGCATGAGGTGGGGCCCTCCATTTGGGGTAGGGGGGGTGAGTGCCACCCCCCGTTGCAGTACAACCTTCACTGCCAATTTAGGGTGGCCCTCAGCCCCCCCTAAAAAGCAGCCTACAATTTTGTATTCTTTTTTTTGTTTACCCAACTTCGCTTGGCGCAGATGGCCACATTAGTGTGCCAATCTGCCCCCAGGGTGCCCAAACCCTGCTGCCCCATCTATTGGGGGTCCTGCCCCACCTTTTGTGGTGGCCCTCTCCCCCCCCACCTCAAATGGCTGGGGGGAACACCTCATGCAGCCCTCCCTGAGCCTCCTAGGAAGGGCTGCATGATGTGCCCCCCCCTCCGTTCGGTGTGGGTGAGGAGAGGGCCACCACAAATCGTGGGACAGGACCCCCAATAGATGGGGCAGTAGGGTTTGGGCACCCTGGGGGCAGATTGGCACACTAATGTGGCCATCTGCGCCAAGCGAACTTGGGTAACCAAAAAAAAAATACTAAATCGTAGGCTGCATTTTAGGGGTGGCTGAGGGGCACCCTAAATTGGCAGCGAATGATCTACTGCAACGGGGGTGGCCCTCACCCCCCCACCCCAAATGGAGGGCCCCACCTCATGCAACCCTCCTTGGGGGCAGATAGGGGGGAGCCCACCTCATGCATCCCTCCCTGGGGTCAGATGCCCTTTCCTAGGAGCAGATATCTGCCCCCAGGGAGGGTTGCATGAGGTGGGGCCCTCCATTTGGGGTGGGGGTGGTGAGTGCCACCCCCCGTTGCAGTACAACCTTCACTGCCAATTTAGGGTGGCCCTCAGCCCCCCCTAAAAAGCAGCCTACAATTTTGTATTATTTTTTTTGTTTACCCAAGTTCGCTTGGCGCAGATAGCCACATTAGTGTGCCAATCTGCCCCCAGGGTGGGTAAACACTACTGCCCCATGCAATGGGGGGGCTGTCTGGGTGGTTTGGTGTTTGGCTGGGCTGACACAGATAATGTATGTGTTCCTTTTTTCCCTTTACAGGTCTTGTGCAGGTCAAGCTTCTCCCTTGTTATGTAAGTATTGACTTTTGGTTATGGGAACATTGTATATTACGCGGGGGGCGGATTGCTACTCGGGTGGGTGGGAACTGGGCCTGTAGTGTTGGTGGTGTGAACGAATTGGGTGCTCTGGGGAGGTATTGGGGTGGCCAGGGACACAGTTGCTGTGGTAGGTCACAAATTTCCCCCCAGAGCAGCTGAACAGTGCTGTTCCCCTGGGAGGGCAGTTTGCCACGTAGCTATCTGTACAAGTTTTTTTTTTGTGCTGGGGTAGCCATACGCCTATTCGTCTTAATTTCATTTCCTATCAGTGTGCAGTGTAGCCTTACGTGGTGGTAGATGAGTGGGATGTGCCATGTATCGAAAAGTTAGCAGAAACCCCCAAGACAGTTTAGATGTGTTATTGGTAGGCTAAGTACTGAATGTAATTATTGTTTGTTTCCTTTGCAGTTGTGGCTCCTGGAAAGCTTTCGCTGTCTGATGTAAGTACTGCACATATTACTTTTGTAGATATCCATTGTAATGTGGAGGTGGATGGTTACTGTGGTGGGAGGAACTTTGGCTGCAGTGTCAGTGGTATGGGTGGGAATGGGTAGTGGGGAGGTCCTGGGGGCAATGATGGTTGTGGCTTGCATAGAGGAAGGTGGTTGCTTTGCAGAAATACAAATGTGGTAACAATAACTAGCAGCAGTGTCACGAAAATGTTTGCAGTAGTAAGGCAGATGGTAATTTCTTCTGAGCATGCAATGCCCACGTGGTACTGAGCTCATTCCTTTTATTGCAATAGTCACCACTTCTGTCGTCCAAGTCCAGGAGTGGTCCCAGTGTGACCCGCCAGAGTCCCCATCCTTTCACAGGGGGCAAAACTGTAGAGCAGGGTAGCCAGAGGGGCAGGACAGTCAGGGGGTGATGTCACTGGCCTTGGGCGCCCGTCTCCCATGTGGGTCTTTTGTCCCCCAAGTTCAGCAGTGGTTGCAGGGAGCCCCGGCAGGGTCCCCATCCCTTCCTGGAGGGGAAAGCTGTAGCGTTGGGCAGGCAGAGATATAGGATGGTTGTGGTTGAAGTGTGTGACTCTGGCCGCCTCTCTGCCTTGTTGGTCGACTGCCCCCAAGTTCACCAGTGGTGCTGGAGCTGTGGCCGAAGCTCTCACAATGAAACTGTCCAAAATGGCATCCATTTGTGATGAATGGTGCACATTCTTTCAGGGTGCCTATATTTAGAGAGCATACAAAGCACACAAGCTGTGGAGTTCATTTCCTCTCTCAGAATAGTCACCCTGCCAAAGTAAACGTTGCAGCATGTGCAAGTCACCTTACCACCGTGCAGTCCAATTGGTGGCCCACAGCAGCAGAAACTTTCACTGATTGCCATTGTGACAGCAGAACTGTGTCATTGGCACACAGTGACATAGAGTGTTCTTCACCTCTTTCCCAGAGAAGAATGTGCCAATTCTGTAAGCACCTACTGTAATCTCACATGAGAAGTGCATGTCATATTGGGGGAAGTGTGTGTCTGGGATTGTTGCAAGAGCCATGTGTTCAAGCAATAGTTGTGCTTATTGGTGAACTGTATGTATGGCCATATTTATGGGGGTTTTCCCGTTTCCATTTCCTAGTGAGAATGAGGGTTGTGTGGATTAGCGGCCACTCTTTCATCAAAAGGCCTGCTCGACTTTTCCGAGGGCCAACCGCATCTGGGGCTGGAAGGGATGGCCTCGATGTCCATTGGTTTGGGGTTGGAGGGATGCGCCTTCACCAACTCAGAGGAGCCATCAGCGATGGCCAGGCAAAATGAGAAGTCCCCCCCCCGACCTTACAGTGGTGCACCTGGAAAGAAATGAATTGGCGTCTGTGGGACGGAAAGGGGTATGGGAGTTGCTCATGGCGGAACTCAAATGGATTGCACAGTGTTTTCCAAACACTGTGGTGGCCTGGTCCCAGATGATTCCCGGGCGGGATTGGAGAACTCCAGGGAAGGCAAGGGCCATCAAATCCTCTGTGAGGAAACTGAATGGAGAGCTGGCAAGACTAACCAAGGGGAATGACAGAATTAAAACAATCCATCATGGATTCATAAAAGGTGAAGTGATGCTTCACCAAGACAGGGTGCACCTTTCTAAAAGAGGCATGGAGCTGTTTATTGCGGACATCCTCACCTTCGCCCAGACGATATGTTGCGGGGGGGAGGCCAATAATTGATGGACTTACTCGATTGTGTAAGTGTAATAAACATGTAAGTACATTTGTTGACAGTGAGACTCCAACTTCCTAGCAATTGCTTTGTGCTCATGGCATGTGAATGTATTCAGTATGTCGGTGCTGCTTATTTGTTTGCTAACCATCACCACTTTCAACAGCCTAATTGCACTTGCTTGCCCTTGCAGTAGTTCCGTCCTTGTGACCTTTCCCCTTCCAACACTGAACCCTACGTGAATGAGCAGGGTTTTTTGTGAAAAGTGTGCCAGCAATTGTCTGGAAGGGTCTGGCATGTACTTTCCTTTTGTTCCCTGTCTGAGTTTTGACCGCCTCTGCCTTTTCAACTCACCCAATCACTAATACGTTACATGGTGGCTTCTCAACGCCATTTCCCATGCATCAGCATTTCATGGAGGAGGGGAGGGTGCAACACACGTTGGCTCTCTCTGAATTGGTACTTTGGGTGCAATCCTCGTCTCCACACTTGTATTTCTGTAATGTATAGTGGAAGAGGACATCTTCCTTACATTTTTTATTGTCTTTGTTTTAGGTGCAGGTGTGTTGTAGCTGTCTACCCACTTGTAAATAAGCAGTGAGCTGGTCCTTAGCATTTCACGTGAGTGTTTGCAAAATTGTACTCCATTTTTTGTAGCGTGCTCAGAGTACGTCATTTTGCAGAGGGCTGCTGCAGTTTGTGAGCAGAGTTTGGACATTTTGGCATCCTTGTGTGGTGTAGGTTTGTGGCATTGCATAGCACTTACTCTACTAGGTTCCACACTTTGAGTAGCACACATAGTTATTGTTTCAGTCTTTCTCTGTTCTTTGGGCAGTGAAGGGTTCCATAGCGACAGTAGTCATGGCTTCTCGGCGACGATCACTGTCTGGTGCAGAGGCGTTAGCTGCACTGATGGAATCTGGCTCAGAGCATGGCACAGAGGTGGATATGGAATCTGAAACAGATACTGCTTCTGAGGGTCAGCATGAAAGTGATTGGGGAAGTGATATCTCCGTGGATGGTAGTTCTTCCTGCTCATCATCTCATGACGAAGAGGTGGAAAGAGTACATGCGCCTATTCCCACCCTTCCCACACGCAGGAGACCTGTAAGGGGGAGGGGACAAGTAGGACATGCAAGGGATGTGCCAGTTCCTGTCATGGATGATGAGTCGCAGTGGGTGCCTCCAGCAATAGCTCAGCCTGTTGTGCCCCCTTTCACTGGAATATCAGGGTGCACAGTAAATACAGATGGGTTTCAGCCTGTTGACTTTTTCAACCTTTTTGTTGATGATGGGTTAATTGCAGATATGGTTCAGCAAACGAATTTGTACGCTGCACAGTTCTTGAGGTCAAGGAGTCCCACTCTGAAACCCCATTCCAGAGCACAAGCATGGATTCCAACAACCGATCTTGAGATGAGAACATTTTGGGGTCTCATTCTGAAAATGGGAATATCGCCGAACTCGTCAGTCTCAATGTACTGGTCTGCTGTAGCGGTTCATGAAACCCCGTTTTTTCCAGCTACAATGAGTAGGAATCGCTTTCAACCACTGCTACGTATGTTGTATTTCAATTACAATTCGGCAGCATTACCCAGAACCGACCCAAACTTTAATAGGCTGTTCAAACTTCAGCCATTTCTGAAGCACTTGACTCAGCGATTTGCAGAGGTGTATGTTCCTAGCCAGAACATATCCATTGATGAGTCATTGATGTTGTACAAAGGCCGGCTAGTGTTCAAGCAATTCATTCCTACCAAGAGAGCACGATATGGGATCAAGTTTTACATGTTGTGTGAAAGTACCACTGGGTATGTCTGCAACATGAGAGTCTACACTGGGAAAGACTCTACCCTAAACCCTCCGGGCTGCCCAGCCCATTTAGCGACAACTGGGAAGATTGTTTGGGATCTTCTCACACCATAGCTCCACAAGGGTCACCATTTGTATGTGGACAATTTCTACACAGGAATTCCACTGTTCAGGGAATTGTTCAATGTGGACACACTGGCATGCGGTACAATGCGCTGTAACCGCAAAGGCTTCCCCAGAAAACTTGTGTGCAAGAAGTTGGCCAAGTGAGAATGTATGGCATTGCGGCGTGATGAACTGTTTGCAGTAAAATTCTGCCACTGAAGGGATGTGTGCATGCTGAGTACTATTCATGATGAAAGTACTTCAGCAGTCACTGGGGCACACTCAGCAAGTGTGGAAGCCCAACTGCATTCTGGACTACAACAAGTACATGGGTGGAGTAGATAAAGCTAACCAAGTGCTTGAGTCATACAAGGCTGAACGCAAGTTGCGCTTCTGGTACAAAAAGTTGGCCACACGCATTATGCATATAGCAGCGTACAATGCTTATTTGGTGTACCGTGCAGCTACTCCACAAAACACACTGGCCCTCATTACGACCCTGGCGGAAAGCGACTGACCGGAGCGCCACAGCGTAAATAGCGTTTCCGCCATTGTACGAAGGAGCAAAGTGCGGCCCATTCCGACCCATCGGGCACGAGCACCACGCCACGGCGGAAGTGCAAAGTCCGCGATGGCGGAAATGACCCCAAAACGGCCCACACCGCCGCCGTACGGCGCCCTAGGTGCAATACCGCCACCCCACTTAGCGGTCACCGCAGTGTGCGCCTACCGGAAAGTACGGTGCCCGGAAATATACGGAAACGGAAGTAAAAACATGGGCCCGGAACGGGAAACATCCCGGCGTACACCTATAAAAACACCAAAACCACACAACCACTAAAATCACTACCCTGAAACACACCCCAACCCGTCAACCACCCTAGCGAAACCACGAAAAATGGGAAAAGTAGCGAAGAAAGCGTGCGACCGCAAGCGGCAGGTCCACTTCTCCCGTGAGGAACTCACCGTGCTAACAGAGACCCTCCAGGAGAATGCAGCCGTCGTCTTCTCCACGCAAATGACCAGCACGGCACTTGCAAACAAGAAGGCCATATGGGCTCTGGTGGCACAGCGGGTAAGTGCGGTGGGGACCGCACCCCGCACCCCACAGCAATGCCGCAAGCGATGGGACGACCTGCGGATACGCGTCCGCAGCATACTCTCTGCCAACCGCAACATTGCCACAGCCACCGGGGGAGGTCCTGAATCACCCATCAAGTTGACCCCCTGGGAAGAAATCTGTGCCTCCACCATCGGAATGGAGAGCATAGAGGGAGTCGGAGGGATGGAGAAAGGAGTGCAGACATCCGAAGATTCAGGTAGGAGGGCCAGATAAAACAATGCCAAATCCACAAAGTCCAACCATGTGAAGTACCATGCGTCCACATAGTGCAACAGAAACACATGTCCAGGAGAACGTCCACACACATCGGCCTGAAAGCGCACGTCAAAACCCACAATAAATACATAAATAATTAAAAACCCCTAATACACGCACTACACGTGCAGCAGGCACACCCTAACTGCAGGCTGCCAAACAACTGCACCCTCACTCCACACACAAATCAAAGCACCTCCAAGACCCCGACCCAAATCACCCTCAGGTACCACCCCAATGCATGTGATACAATGCCATTCCAATTCCCACTGACCCATCAATAACCCTCGCCCTCCTTTACTCCACCACAGGGTCCGATCCAAACGACGAGCTACAGGACACCCCTACCAGCACACCTGCAAAGAGGGCCAAGACCAACGGCCAGAGACCCTCCACCTCAGCTGCACGCATCAAGACACGGCAGCAGCACAAATCAGGTGGCAGCACAGAGGAGGGAACATCAACAGGCACCCCAGCAGCCAGCATGGCCACAACACCACCACCACAGGTCCCCCCAATGGATGCCACAGAAGGCACTGCCTCTGGTGGCAGCAGCACCATAGGTGACACCCCATTGATGGCAGCATGCTCGGACACAGAAGACGGGGATGTCGAGGTCAGATCCATCCATGACCTGTCCCAATCCCCCTGTCTGTCCCCTCCCGTACAACATGAGGATACCACGCAGGTGCAGCCACAAGACGACGACTGGCCATCCCCCACAAGCCCTGTGGCAAGGCAACATGAGGACAACAGCCCCTCTGTGACACCACCGCAAATGGCCATGGCCCAGCAGAGGCAACAGTCCCTCGACAAGTTAATCGTCCAACAGCAGCAAATGGCCACACTCCTCAAGGGCCATGCCGATGAATGTGGGGGCACCAAGGCAGACATAGAAACATCAACAGAGACACTTAGGGCAGAAATGGAGAGAGGTACAGAGACGCTAAGGGCACAAATTGAGAGTAGCACCGAGAGCCTGAGAGTCCAAATGGAGAGTAGCACCGATAGCCTGAGGGGGGAACTGCATGCGACGTCCAAAGACGTATGTGCCGAACTTGCCGCAGTGCGCCGTGTGCTCACTGAGCTCTCGCAAACCCTTAGGGACATGCATGGACGTGAGCAGGCAGACACATCATCCGTTGCAAGTTCCGTCCAGGGCAGCCCCCAACGTAGATCTGGAAGGAACCTGCGCTCCACAGGCAGGGGTGCCCCTGATACCCGCAGAGGGGGCATGCAATAGCGACAGCCCACTGACAATGAGCATCTTTGGACACTGGTGTTCGGGTGGGAGGTAGGAGGGTGGAGGGGGTGTGTTGGGCTCACTTGGGTGGCGGGTCGATAGGGTGTTCAACATGATATCACATATGCCATAAAAAGTGCACGATCAACCAATGAGAAGTGTGGACATTGATCCTTGTGTACTAGGCCATCATAGGCGTACAGTCCATATTGTGCATGTCCCAGACACACGCAGTGCCACGAGTCCCGTGTCCATGCATCAGCCACCAGGCGTGAGTGCTAGAAGCATACATCAATGAGATGCTGACGAATGTCACGGCCCTCCGGTGCCTCGCAGACTCCATGAGGTGCTGCCACATCCCCACCCTCATCATGACCATCATCAGGTGCTTGCAGTTCTGCGTCAGGGGGCATGGGCACATTTCTACGTACGCACATGTTGTGGAGCATGACACATGCCATCACCATCTTTGCAACCTTCTCATGGCGGTACAGGAGTGCCCCGCCAGACCTGCTGAGGCAGCGGAAACGAGTCTTCAGTAGGCCGAATGCCTGTTCTATGACTACACGGGTACGTGAGTGGGCATGGTTGTAGTCCTCCTCATGCTGGTCCCGTGGGTTCCGGACTGGTGTGAGGAGCCATCTCTTCAGTGGATATCCAGCATCACCTGTATGTGGACGAGAAACGTATGATGTGGAATGCCATTGATACGTACGCACACCCCCCCTCCCCCCCCTTCCTGGCAGTTCATTGCCAATTCACATACCCCACATCATCATGCATGTAATGAGACTCACCGAGTAGCCAGGATCTGTTCCCTGCGTGTCGTTCCATGTAGCGTGGTATTGTAGAGTTCCTCAAGACCATAGAATCATGGGTTGATCCAGGGAATCGGGCACAACAATGTGTAATGATCCTGTTGGAGTCACACACCATCTGTACATTCAGGGAATGAAATTGTTTTCGGTTGCGGTACTGGGCCTCCATGGCATGTGGGACGACCAATTCCACATGGGTGCAGTCGATGGCACCAATGCAACCCGGTATGCCGGCAAGTGCATGGAATCCCACTTTTGTGTTGGTAATTTCCTGCTCCGAGCGTGGTAGAGAGATGTAGTCGTCTGCGTGCTTCAGGAGGGCATCGAGCACTTGCAATAGTGTCCGTGAGAACAGTGGCTGAGAAATGCCATGCAACTGTCCGACTGTGTGCTGGTAGGTGCCTGTGGCCAGGAAGTGGAGTACAGACACCACCTTCAGTAGGGGTGGGATGGCGGTTGGGCTATCTATCATGCTGACAAGGTCAGCCTGTGTCATGTCCACAATGGCGGCTATGGTGTCCCGGTCCAGACGGTAGAGGGTGTGGATCTGCTCATCAGTGAGGTTGAACGGATGTGCTCGGAGGCGTTGAATTGCGGGCTGCCTGCGTGGTGGTAGTGGCTGTGCTGGTGGGCCTTGCTGGCCCTGCCTTGGCCTCCTCCTCCTCCTGCGTCTCCTCCGTGCGGCTGGTTGTAGTTGGTGTTCGTCTACTTCTTGGAGTCGGAGCACTTGCAGTGCTATCAGGTCCCCCAGGGCCAACATCGCGAGTCCTGCCGGTAGCATTTCGGTGTGGTTGTGGGAGGAGACTGGCTGTGCAATTTATGTGTTTTCAGGCTGTATGGCCTCCACCTGTGGTGATTGATTCCACCTGTGCAAACTGCTCTCCCCTTTGGCCGAGCACGTCCCGCGCACAACGCTGCAATTCGGGGAATTGTATCTTGCTATTGCAATCATGTATTAGTACCCGATGGCCGTGTAAGATTGGTTGATATGTTCATTCTGCTGTGGTCCCATTGTTTCACATACTATCTGTGCAGTCGCGAACAGACTTGTGAGGGGTCAGTGGGACGTAGTACTCGAGTAACGGTGGGCCCTCATGCATCACTGTACCGAGTTGCAACGACGGGCGGGGCGTCCCATTCGTGGGTGAAGGCAGTTGCCATTTTCACACACAGCCGCACTCGATGGGATAATTAGTGATTTCAAACGGCCACAGATGCCTTTTCGACGTGATGTTGCAAATGAGGAATTCGAAGGGCGGCGCTTTCGGTTTCCAGCTAGCGGCGAGGAGATGCCCACAGGTCTGACTGCAAATATAACGTTCTATTGTTCAATGTCCTTGAGACAGGGCCCATGGCGAGGGAGCAATGATTGATATGAATAGTTTGGGATGCGCAATAGCTACGTGGGCGATGAGGCCGTCCGTTCCCAAATACATGTTACTTCACAACACTGGAATTACGGGCTGGGGCACTGTGGATTTAGCAGGCTGCATAACGCACAGACTCAATGGATGTTTCTAATGTCATGTGAGTAATTATTCAGGCATTTTGATCCCGGGATGAGGGAATGATGGATGGATGCATGGGCAGGTGATTTGATACAGAGTTTGCCATGTACAGGGCTTCTTGGGATCTATCCGCCTCCCCTACGCTATGTGATGCAGGGCTGCCATAGTGGGACCATCGTCCATCTGGCCTTGTTGAGCCCTCCCTGTCTCGAGGCGCCCTCAGACACTCGTTTGCGATGGTGTTTGCACCTCGATATAGATGGTTATGAGTCGCAAGTGGTTTTGGGGTGGTGATGTTCCTTTGGAGTGGGCTAGCATGCATATGGCTGTGGATTTCGTGTGATCATTGAAGTGAGTTGTTGGTATGTAGTTCTGATGGCCATTCTGTTCTTTTTCTTTTCTTTTGGTTGACAGGTATCTCCTCCCCTTTTGCCACTGCCATCTGTATGCCACTCCTGCAGATGGATTTTACTCCCGACACCTGCTGCTTCGTGTTAATCAGTGGAGCAGCATTACGATCTTATGGGACGATCGCCAATGGCCCACATGCCCTTACGCAGTACTGGTGGCTCGGAGCAACATTTCGGCCTTTCAGCTGGACTAGTGCCTCCCCATTGGGACGGCCCTGCGGTTCTGTGCGCTTCCATGTTGCCTTTTCGGACGTGAATGTGGCTCTGTGTACCATGGGGGAACAGGGCGACACACAGGTAGTGGCTGGTCATTTCTTGCGGAAGCAGCCCACATTGGTGATTGGTGTTTTGGATTTCATGGCCTGATGGCTGTATGTGCTTGGTGATTTTGATGTGCATAAATATCTATTCTGATTTGGCCCGTGTAGCGTTTTTCTTTGCAAGTGATGTGGCATATGCCTATTTGGGGGGCGATGTATTGTGAGGAGATCTGCATTGGGTTCCAGCTTCGGGGTTTAGTTGCGTGGTACTGTGCTGTGCGCGTTTGCCTACGAAGCCCAGTGAGGTCAGGGATGGGGGCTGCCAATATGCCAGTTTGAATGTTGTCATGCTCAGGGGCGGGGGATTGGGTTTTGTGTAACAGATGCCGGTCAGCCAGGTGGACTGGTTGAATGATGTGGTTTTCGGTATATTGCTGGTCACAGGTGCCTGTGTTTGCGTGCGTTTCTTGGTGGGGGACTGTGGTCATGTCCATTGGGATGGCTTCTGTATTCGTGCCATCTGTGCCCTGCAGCTCCCATTGGCCCCTGTTGTGTTTCTTTTGTTCGTTGGCATGCATGGGTGACTTGTACATTTCAATGGTTGCATTGTGGCTTCATTGCACCTACGGGGAGTTGTACTTTGTGGGCAGGGAGCGGTGTACAGGCACTCAGTGGGGCCGTTTACGGTTGATTCGCGATGCCGTACTTCTCGCCATGGCGGAATGGTACATTCCGCCATGCCTGATGGCGTTAGGTACATGTCCGCTAGGGTCGGAATTGGCGTACCGTTGCACCATGGTGGTGTTTGCGGTTTGGCATGGCGCGCGCGCGCGTGCTTGGTGCAGTTAGCGTTGGCGTTCACTACGGTGTCGCTAATGGCTTCGTACTTTGCGGTGACGGGTCATAGTCGCACCGAGCGCTATTCGATGGCGGTATTGCATTTCCGCCATCGTTTTTCGATTTCCGCCAGGGTCGTAATGAGGGCCACTGTCCTTATTGAACTTTGAAACAGAAATTGTTCAATCGCTGACTATGGTCCATGCAGAAATTCCCTCCGTTCCAGAGTTAGAAGATGTGGCCAGATTGCAAGATCGACACTTTGCTGATTTTGTTCCTGCCACAGCAATGAAAACACACCCTTAAAGAAGATGTAAGGTGTGTAGTAAACAAGGAGTGACGAAGGATACTACGGTGTACTGTCCCCAATACCCTTCCAATCCAGGCCTCTGCCTACAGCCTTGTTTCCTTTTGTATCATACAAAGGAAAAGTATTGAGAGATGGACTAATTTCCTGAAATGGCCATCATCCCTTGAAAGGAACCATTGGACTCTGATTTCGTGCACCTCTCACAAAGGAATGGCACTCCTGCTCCCTGCACTGGAGGTGAACCATCAATGAAAATGCAACACCATTTCATCTCATGTAACTTCATTTAGCATGCCTTCACAAGCATTGCTAGTTCTGCTCCCTCCACTGGAGGGGTGCGTTGGTGAAGATGGGAACACCATTCCAGTTCCCTCCACTCAAGGGGTGTATTTTAGAAATAGTACACGCCACTTTGGCTCCCTCCCTTGAGGTCGAAGTGTCATGAAAGTGGTACTTGGACACCTACATGGCGGCGGTGTCTTCAGTACCTCGTACCACCCTGCCCTCTTTATTGTTTTACTGTAACTTGTGGTATGTGTGGTGTAGCTGAAATGTCTTCTGTAGGAATGACTTGGATACGATTGGTGTGTGAGTGAGGTATAGCAACATAGAACATGCAGATGTCATTTCTGTGAATGCACTTTCCCAGCACAGCAGAAATGAGTAGCATGTTAGAGGGTGTTAGCTTAGTGTGGGTTAGGTTGCACATATGAGTGCTGTAAAAATCTTGCTACGGACATACTTGAAGTTGGTGTGAGAGACAGCGCCTGTAGGCCAGGTAGCCAAGGGAGCCAATGTGCACTTGCTATCAGTGTGCAGATACGATTGTTGGCACATGCCATTTGAATGCGGACAGTTGATGTGCAATTGCTGGTAAATGATGTGAAAGATGTTGCCTGGAGACACGGTTGCATTGTGAGCACACAGACACATGGGACAAGTGTGCAGATACGCTTGCTCTGGCGCAAGTGATTTGGTAGAGGTGTGACTGCTGACATGGATGCCCACTGACTCCAGACACGAAAGGTGTATGAATGGCCAGTGATACGGTGGGTGCCTTGCTGTGGCATCACGCTCACAAGGACGTTCCTCTTTGTGCTAAGCATGGAGGCTTGTCCGTGTGCTAAATCCCACCTTGCTTGTCCGACTGCATTGTGACGTTAATGTATGAGAAGTGTGAGAAAAGGTGCATGTCAAGGGGGTTAGTGACAGCACGTTCCTATGTACTGGGAGCACTAAAGACCACTTGCTGGGCAAATGATGTACCCATTCTCACATAGGTACGACACCCATGCATACTAGGTCTGCCTTTCATTGGGACACCTGTGGGAATGCGGGACGGTAGGCCATGTGGTGCTGGCGACGTGTTTCAGTGGGTGACCAAAGGGAAATGTCTGACAATTGTGTTATTTATGCCAAATTTCGGAATTTGCCGGGGATTGTGGGTAATACATTCTGGCCCGATTGGCACAAGTCATACCTCTGCGGATTCCCACGGGTGTCTTCTTTTTGGAAATGCATGGGGGTACCTGTTTTTCTTGGTGGCTGCCACACCCCAGGCCTGAATCTGGAGGTTGGCTCCCCAAACCCTTTGGGGGGATAGCAGTGGTTTAGCCTTATTCCTTTGCGCCCAGGTAGGTGCACCCGCACATGTGAGGTACCGTTTTCATTGGGACACCTGTGGGAAAGCGGAACGGTAGGCCATGCGTTGTTGGGGGGTGT
Organism: Ambystoma mexicanum; assembly: GCF_040938575.1. Lineage (NCBI taxonomy): Eukaryota > Metazoa > Chordata > Amphibia > Caudata > Ambystomatidae > Ambystoma > Ambystoma mexicanum. Next base: position 876,355,973 of record NC_090924.1, on the reverse strand, counting down.
TTCGATGGGTGAGCCGAGCTAAATGTGAAGAAAATTCGTTTTTTTCCCCACATTTCGGACTTTGCGGGGGTGTCTGGGTAATACATTCTGGGCCGATTTGCGCAAATCATACCTCTGTGGATTCCCACCAGTGTCTTCTTTTCGGAAATGCATGGGGATCCCTGTTTTTCTTGGTGGCAGCAACACCCCAGGCCTAAATCTGTAGGTTGGCTCCCCAAACCTTTTGGGGGGATACAGTGGTTTAGCGTTAATCCTTCGCGCGCAGGTAGGTGCACCCACACATGTGAGGTACCGTTTTCATCGGGACACCTGTGGGAATGCAGGACGGTAGGCCATGTGTTGTTGGGGGCATGTTTCGATGGGTGAGCCGAGCGAAATGTGCGGAAAATGCGTTTTTTCCCACACATTTAGGACTTTGCGGGGGTGTCTGGGTACTAAATTCTGCGGCGATTTGCCCAAATCGTACCTCTGCGGATTCCCACGGGTGTCCTCTTTTCGGAAATACATGGGGTTCCCTGTTTTCCTTGGTGGCTTGGACACCCGAGGCCCATATCTGTATGATGTGCCGGTCAGCAGAGAGTCTGAAATTCCGGTCTGAAAACAGACTTGGGGTTACTGTGTTTTAGGCTTTCCCCTTGGCGCCCAGGTAGGTGCACCCACACATGTGAGGTACCGTTTTCATCGGGACACCTGTGGGAACGCGGGACAGTAGGCCATGTGTTGTTGGGGGCGTGTTTTGATGGGTGAGCCGAGCGAAATGTGCGGAAAATGTGTTTTTTACCCCACATTTCTGAATTTGCGGGGGTGTCTGCGTACTAAATTCTGGGGCGATTTGCCCAAAACGTACCTCTCGGATTCCCAGGGGTATCCTCTTTTTGGAAATGCATGGGGTTCCCTGTTTTTCTTGGTGGCTTGGAGACCAGAGGCCCATATCTGTATGGTGTGCCGGTCGGCAGAGAGTCTGACAGTCCGGTCTGAAAACAGACTTGGGGTTACTTGTGTTTTAGGCTTTCCCCTTGGCGCCCAGGTAGGTGCACCCACACATGTGAGGTACCGGTTTCATCGGGACACCTGTGGGAACGCAGGACTGTAGGCCATGTGTTGTTGGGGGCATGTTTCGATGGGTGAGCCGAGCGAAATGTGCGGAAAATGCGTTTTTTCCCCCACATTTCGGACTTTGCGGTGGTGTCTGGGTACTAAATTCTGGGGCGATTTGCCCAAATCGTACCTCTGCGGATTCCCACGGGTGTCCTCTTTTCGGAAATGCATGGGGTTCCCTGTTTTCCTTGGTGGCTTGGACACCCGAGGCCCATATCTGTATGGTGTGCCGGTCGGCAGAGAGTCTGAAATTCCGCTCTGAAAACAGACTTGGGGTTACTTGTGTTTTAGGCTTTCCCCTTGGCGCCCAGGTAGGTGCACCCACACATGTGAGGTACTGTTTTCATTGGGACAGCTGTGGAAACACGGGACGGTAGGCCATGTGTTGTTGGAGGCGTGTTTCGATGGGTGAGCCGAGCGAAATGTGCGGACAATTTGTTTTGTTCCCCACATTTCGGACTTTGCGGGGGTGTCTGGGTATTAAATTCTGGGGCGATTTGCCCAAATTGTACGTCTGCGGATTCCCACGGGTGTCCTCTTTTCGGAAATGCATGGGGGGTCCCTGTTTTCCTTGGTGGCTTGGACACCCGAGGCCCATATCTGTATGGTGTGCCGGTCGGCAGAGAGTCTGAAATTCCAGTCTGAAAACAGACTTGGTGTTACTTATGTTTTAGGCTTTCCCCTTGGTGCCCAGGTAGGTGCACCCACACATGTGAGGTACCGTTTTCATCGTGACACCTGTGGGAATGCGGGACGTAGGCCATGTGTTGTTGGGGGCGTGTTTCGATGGGTGAGCCGAGCGAAATGTGTGAAAAATGTGTTTTTTTCCCCACATTTCGGACTTTGCGGGCGTGTCTGGGTATTAAATTCTGGGGCGATTTGCCCAAATTGTACCTCTGCGGATTCCCACGGGTGTCCTCTTTTCAGAAATGCATGGGGTTCCCTGTTTTCCTTGGTGGCTTGGACACCCGAGGCCCATATCTGTATGGTGTGCCGGTCGGCAGAGAGTCTGAAATTCCGGTCTGAAAACAGACTTGGGGTTACATGTGTTTTAGGCTTTCCCCTTGATACCCAAGTAGGTGCAACCACACATGTGAGGTACCATTTTCATCGGGACACCTGTTGGAACGCGGGACAGTAGGCCCTGTGTTGTTGGGGGCATGTTTCGATGGGTGAGCCGAGCGAAATGTGCGGAAAATGCGTTTTTTCCCCCACATTTCGGACTTTGCGGGCGTGTCTGGGCATTAAATTCTGGGTCGATTTGCCCAAATCGCACCTCTGCGGATTCCCACGGGTGTCCTCTTTTCGGGAATTCATGGGGTTCCCTGTTTGCCTTGGTGGCTTGGAGACCCAAGGCCCATATCTGTATGGTGTGCCGGTCGGCAGAGAGTCTGAAATTCCGGTCTGAAAACAGACTTGGGGTTACTTGTGTTTTAGGCTTTCCCCTTGGCGCCCAGGTAGGTGCACCCACACACGTGAGGTACCGTTTTCATCAGGACACCTGTGGGAACGCGGGACGGTAGGCCATGTGTTGTTGGGGGCGTGTTTCGATGGGTGAGCCGAGCGGAATGTACGGAAAATGCGTTTTTTCCCCCACATTTAGGACTTTGCGGGGGTGTCTGGGTACTAAATTCTTGGGCGATTTGCCCAAATCGTACCTCTGCCGATTCCCACGGGTGTCCTCTTTTCGGAAATGCATGGGGTTCCTTGTTTTCCTTGGTGGTTTGGACACCCGAGGCCCATATCTGTATGATTTGCCGGTCGACAGAGAGTCTGAAATTCCGGTCTGAAAACAGACTTGGGGTTACTTGTGTTTTAGGCTTTCCCCTTGGCGCTCAGTTAGGTGTACCCACACATGTGAGGTACCGTTTTCATTGGGGCACCTGTGGAAACGCGGGACAGTAGGCCATGTGTTGTTGGGGGCCTGTTTCGATGGGTGGACCGAGCGAAATGTGCGGAAAATGCGTTTTTCCCCCACATTTCGGACTTTGCGGGGGTGTCTGGGTACTACATTCTGGGGCGATTTGCCCAAATCGTACCTCTCGGATTCCCACGGGTGTCCTCTTTTCGGAAATGCATGGGGTTCCCTGTTTTCTTGGTGGCTTGGAGACCCGAGGCCCATATCTGTATGGTGTGCCGGTCGGCAGAGAGTCTGAAATTCCGGTCTGAAAACAGACTTGGGGTTACTTGTGTTTTAGGCTTTCCCCTTGGCGCCCAGTTAGGTGTACCCACACATGTGAGGTACCGTTTTCATTGGGGCACCTGTGGAAACGCGGGACAGTATGCCATGTGTTGTTGGGGGCCTGTTTCGATGGGTGGGCCGAGCGAAATGTGCGGACAATGTGTTTTTCCCCCACATTTCGGACTTTGCGGGGGTGTCTGGGTACTACATTCTGGGGCGATTTGCCCAAATCGTACCTCTCGGATTCCCACGGGTGTCCTCTTTTCGGAAATGCATGGGGTTCCCTGTTTTCTTGATGGCTTGGAGACCCGAGGCCCATATCTGTATGGTGTGCCGATCGGCAGAGAGTCTGAAATTCCGGTCTGAAAACAGACTTGGGGTTACTTGTGTTTTAGGCTTTCCCCTTGGCGCCCAGGTAGGTGCACCCACACATGTGAGGTACCGTTTTCATCGGGACACCTGTGAGAACGCAGGACTGTAGGCCATGTGTTGTTGGGGGCGTGTTTCAATGGGTGAGCCGAGCGAAATGTGCGGAAAATGAGTTCTTTCACCCAAATTTCGGACTTTGAGGGGGTGTCTGAGTAATAAACTCTGGGGCGATTTGCCCAAATCGTACCTCTGCGCATTCCCACGGGTGTCCTCTTTTCGGAAATGCATGGGGTTCCCTGTTTTCCTTGGTGGCTTGGACACCCGAGGCCCATATCTGTATGGTGTGCCGGTCGGCAGAGTCTGAAATTCCGGTCTGAAAACAGACTTGGGGTTACTTGTGTTGTAGGCTTTCCCCTTGGCGCCCAGGTAGGTGCAACCACACATGTGAGGTACCGTTTTCATCGGGACACCTGTGGAAATGCGGGACCGTAGGCCATGTGTTGTTGGGGGCGTGTTTCGATGGGTGAGCCGAGCGGAATGCACGGAAAATGCGTTTTTTCCCCCACATTTAGGACTTTGCGGGGGTGTCTGGGTACTAAATTCTTGGGCGATTTGCCCAAATCGTATCTCTGCGGATTCCCACGGGTGTCCTCTTTTCGGAAATGCATGGGGTTCCCTGTTTTCCTTGGTGGTTTAGACACCCGAGGCCCATATCTGTATGATGTGCCGGTCGACAGAGAGTCTGAAATTCCGGTCTGAAAACAGACTTGGGGTTACTTGTGTTTTAGGCTTTCCCCTTGGCGCCCAGTTAGGTGTACCCACACATGTGAGGTACCGTTTTCATTGGGGCACCTGTGGAAACGCGGGACGGTAGGCCATGTGTTGTTGGGGGCCTGTTTCGTTGGGTGGACCGAGCGAAATGTGCGGAAAAATGCGTTTTCCCCCCACATTTCGGACTTTGCGGGGGTGTCTGGGTACTACATTCTGGGGCGATTTGCCCAAATCGTACCTCTCGGATTCCCACGGGTGTCCTCTTTTCGGAAATACATGGGGTTCCCTGTTTTCTTGGTGGCTTGGAGACCCGAGGCCCATATCTGTATGGTGTGCCGGTCGGCAGAGAGTCTGAAATTCCGGTCTGAAAACAGACTTGGGGTTACTTGTGTTTTAGGCTTTCCCCTTGGCGCCCAGTTAGGTTTACCCACACATGTGAGGTACCGTTTTCATTGGGGCACCTGTGGAAACGCGGGACAGTAGGCCATGTGTTGTTGGGGGCATGTTTCGATGGGTGGGCCGAGCGAAATGTGCGGAAAATGCGTTTTTCCCCCACATTTCGGACTTTGTGGGGGTGTCTGGGTACTACATTCGGGGGCGATTTGCCCAAATCGTACCTCTCGGATTCCCACGGGTGTCCTCTTTTCGGAAATGCATGGGGTTCCCTGTTTTCTTGGTGGCTTGGAGACCCGAGGCCCATATCTGTATGGTGTGCCGATCGGCAGAGAGTCTGAAATTCCGGTCTGAAAACAGACTTGGGGTTACTTGTGTTTTAGGCTTTCCCCTTGGCGCCCAGGTAGGTGCACCCACACATGTGAGGTACCGTTTTCATCCGGACACCTGTGGGAACGCAGGACTGTAGGCCATGTGTTGTTGGGGGCGTGTTTCAATGGGTGAGCCCAGCGAAATGTGCGGAAAATGAGTTCTTTCCCCCAAATTTCGGACTTTGCGGGGGTGTCTGAGTAATAAACTCTGGGGCGATTTGCCCAAATCGTACCTCTGCGGATTCCCACGGGTGTCCTCTTTTCGGAAATGCATGGGGTTCCCTGTTTTCCATGGTGGCTTGGAGACCCAAGGCCCATATCTGTATGGTGTGCCGGTCGGCAGAGAGTCTGAAATTCTGGTCTGAAAACAGACTTGGGGTTACTTGTGTTTTAGGCTTTCCCCATGGCGCCCAGGTAGGTGCACCCACACATGTGAGGTACTGTTTTCATCGGGACACCTGTGGCATCACGGGACGGTAGGCCATGTGTTGTTGGAGGCATGTTTCGATGGGTGAGCCGAGCGAAATGTGTGAAAAATTTGTTTTTTTCCCCACATTTCGGACTTTGCGGGCGTGTCTGGGTATTAAATTCTCGGGCGATTTGCCCAAATTGTACCTCTGCGGATTCCCACGGGTGTCCTCTTTTCAGAAATGCATGGGGTTCCCTGTTTTCCTTGATGGCTTGGACACCCGAGGCCCATATCTGTATGGTGTGCCGGTCGGCAGAGAGTGTGAAATTCCGGTCTGAAAACAGACTTGGGGTTACTTGTGTTTTAGGCTTTCCCCTTGGCGCACAGGTAGGTGCACCCACACATGTGAGGTACCGTTTTCATCAGGACACCTGTGGGAACGCGGGACGGTAGGCCATGTGCTGTTGGGGGCGTGTTTCGATGGGTGAGCCGAGCTAAATGTGCGGAAAATGCGTTTTTTTTCCCCATATTTCGGAATTTGCGGAAGTGTCTGGGTGCTAAATTCTGGGGCGATTTGCCCAAATCGTACCTCTGCGGATTCCCACGGGTGCCCTCTTTTTGGAAATGCATGGGGGTCCCTATTTTCCTTGGTGGCTTGGACACCCGAGGCCCATATTTGTATGGTGTGCCGGTCGACAGAGAGTCTGCAATTCCAGTCTGAAAACAGACTTGGGGTTACTTGTGTTTTAGGCTTTCCCCTTGGCGCCCAGGTAGGTGCACCCACACATGTGAGGTACCGTTTTCATCGGGACACCTGTGGAAATGCGGGACGGTAGGCCATGTGTTGTTGGGGGCGTGTTTCGATGGGAGAGCCAAGCGGAATGTGCGGCAAATGCGTTTTTTCCCCCACATTTAGGACTTTGCGGGGGTGTCTGGGTACTAAATTTTTGGGCGATTTGCCCAAATCATACCTCTGCGGATTCCAACGGGTGTCCTCTTTTCGGAAATGCATGGGGTTCCCTGTTTTCCTTGGTGGCTTGGACACCCGAGGCCCATATCTGTATGATGTGCCGGTCGACAGAGAGTCTGAAATTCCGGTCTGAAAACAGACTTGGGGTTACTTGTGTTTTAGGCTTTCCCCTTGGCGCCCAGGTAGGTGTACCAACACATGTGAGGTACCGTTTTCATTGGGGCACCTGTGGAAACGCGGGACAGTAGGCCATGTGTTGTTGGGGGCCTGTTTCGATGGGTGGGCCGAGCGAAATGTGCGGAAAATGCGTTTTTCCCCCTCATTTCGGACTTTGCGGGGGTGTCTGGGTACTACTTTCTGGGGCGATTTGCCCAAATCGTACCTCTCAGATTCCCACGGGTGTCCTCTTTTCGGAAATGCATGGGGTTCCCTGTTTTCCTTGGTGGCTTGGAGACCCGAGGCCCATATCTGTATGGTGTGCCGGTCGGCAGAGAGTCTGAAATTCCGGTCTGAAAACAGACTTGGGGTTACTTGTGTTTTAGGCTTTCCCCTTGGCGCCCAGGTAGATGCACCCACACATGTGAGGTACCGTTTTCATCGGGACACCGGTGGGAACGCAGGACTGTAGGCCATGTGTTGTTGGGGGCGTGTTTCAATGGGTGAGCCGAGCGAAATGTGCGGAAAATGAGTTCTTTCCCCCAAATTCCGGACTTTGCGGGGGTGTCTGGGTACTACACTCTGGGGCGATTTGCCCAAATCGTACCTCTGCGGATTCCCACGGGTGTCCTCTTTTCGGAAATGCATGAGGTTCTCTGTTTTCCTTGGTGGCTTGGACACCCGAGGCCCATATCTGTATGGTGTGCCGGTCGGCAGAGTCTGAAATTTCCGGTCTGAAAACAGACTTGGGGTTACTTGTGTTTTAGGCTTTCCCCTTGGCGGCCAGGTAGGTGCACCCACACATGTGAGGTACCGTTTTCATCGGGACACCTGTGGGAACGCGGGACAGTAGGCCTTGTGTTGTTGGAGGCATGTTTCGATGGGTGAGCCGAGCGAAATGTGTGAAAAATTTGTTTTTTTCCCCACATTTCGGACTTTGCGGGCGTGTCTGGGTATTAAATTCTCAGACGATTTGCCCAAATTGTACCTCTGCGGATTCCCACGGGTGTCCTCTTTTCAGAAATGCATGGGGTTCCCTGTTTTCCTTGATGGCTTGGACACCCGAGGCCCATATCTGTATGGTGTGCCGGTCGGCAGAGAGTGTGAAATGCCGGTCTGAAAACAGACTTGGGGTTACTTGTGTTTTAGGCTTTCCCCTTGGCGCACAGGTAGGTGCACCCACACATGTGAGGTACCGTTTTCATCAGGACACCTGTGGGAACGCGGGACAGTAGGCCATGTGCTGTTGGGGGCGTGTTTCGATGGGTGAGCCGAGCGGAATGTGCGGAAAATGCGTTTTTTCCCCCACATTTAGGACTTTGCGGGGGTGTCTGGGTACTAAATTCTGGGGCGATTTGCCCAAATCCTACCTCTGCGGATTTGCACGGGTGCCCTCTTTTTGGAAATGCATGGGGGTCCCTGTTTTCCTTGGTGGCTTGGACACCCGAGGCCCATATCTGTATGGTGTGCCGGTCGGCAGAGAGTTTGAAATTCCGGTCTGAAAACAGACTTGGGGTTACTTGTGTTTTAGGCTTTCCCCTTGGCGCCCAGGTAGGTGCACCCACACATGTGAGGTACCGTTTTCATCGGGACACCTGTGGGAACGCGGGACGGTAGGCCATGTGCTGTTGGGGGCGTGTTTCGATGGGTGAGCCGGGCGGAATGTGCGGAAAATGCGTTTTTTCCCCCACATTTAGGACTTTGCGCGGGTGTCTGGGTACTAAATTCTGGGGCGATTTGCCCAAATCGTACCTCTGCGGATTTGCACGGGTGCCCTCTTTTTGGAAATGCATGGGGGTCCCTGTTTTCCTTGGTGGCTTGGACACCCGAGGCCCATATCTGTATGGTGTGCCGGTCGGCAGAGAGTTTGAAATTCCGGTCTGAAAACAGACTTGGGGTTACTTGTGTTTTAGGCTTTCCCCTTGGCGCCCAGGTAGGTGCACCCACACATGTGAGGTACCGTTTTCATCGGGACACCTGTGGGAATGCGGGACGGTAGGCCATGTGTTGTTGGGGGCGTGTTTTGATGGGTGAACTGAGCAAAATGTGTGGAAAATGCGTTTTTTTCCCCACATTTTGGACTTTGCCGGGGGTGTCTGGGTACTAAATTCTGGGGCGATTTGCCCAAATCGTATTTCTGCGGATTCCCATGGGTGTCCTCTTTTCGTAAATGCATGGGGTTCCCTGTTTTCCTTGGTGGCTTGGACATCCAAGGCCCATATCTGTATGGTGTGCCGGTCGGCAGAGAGTCTGAAATTCCGGTCTGAAAACAGACTTGGGGTTACTTGTTACGCTCACCTGGTTCCCACGGGGGCGTCGACCGGAACTGGGCTGCTGTTGTTTCCACCAGCGTGACGTGTAACGCCGAGATGACTGACTGGACTGGCCCGCTCAGCCTAGTTTGTCTGGCTCGCAAGAATATTCTTCTGCAAAGGAGAAGAGGAATTAACCACCCGTCGAATTGAGTGTCAACCCACCTTCCCCACTCCCGTTGTCTTCCCACAGATCACTCTTGATGTCCCCTCCTTAGTCTCACCTGATGGTTTGGAAGGATGAGCTCTCCATCCTGCGTCGACCGCAGGGGCGCGTTGATGACCAGTTACTTCACTGGCGTAGAGGAATTGGTGAGTTCCAGTATTGACTCTAAAGTCCAATTGTTCATAAGAGTTCAAATGTCTGATCTTCACTCTGTCCGATTCCTTGCAAGTTGCCGATTAATCCACTCGAAGATTTCCAAATGCACTCGGTAAGATTCAGGTAAGTCTATTGTGGTTTTCCCCTTAGGGGCCGGGGTACGGCGATGAAGCAGAGTTGACTGCGCCGACCCGAGATGAGGTGAGTACCTCCCGTGGTAAATCTGGTAAGTCCTTGGGGGTAGCTTGTATAGCCTTAGAGAGTCCCCTTGCTCACCTTGCTGTCTTTGTCTCCTTAGGTGGCGGAGGGCGGCCGTGAGATGGAGAGAGCGTGATGGAATGCTTAAGTACCGCCAAGCAGGTGAGTTCAGCGCGGCGCCGTAGGAATGCGAAGCGATGCTTCAAAGACTTCTGTCTTTCAGTTTCATGGCGAAATGGATCAGGATTCAGGTAAGGATTAAAGTTAAAACTCCTGTTCTAACCTTTATCCTTCTTTTCTTCTTGTTTCATGAGTCCCAGGACTGAAGCGGGCGTGGCTGAAGACTGGAGCTGCTGAAAACACAGTGAGCGTTACGCTGCAGCAAGCAGAATAACGCGAAGCACGTGTGGCTGTCCGGGCGTGGTTTAAATAGCCTTGGAAGAAGATCCAGGTAAGTATTCTTCCACAGCCCCACCCAAGTAACAAAATAGTCCCTTCAGTAAAATAGTCCCTCCTAAGCCTCATTTGGCTTGAGTCTTCATGCAGCATGGTCTGCCTCAGATGAGTATGCAGCATGGTCTGCTTCAGGTAAGTTATCAATAATGAGCCTGGCACCCATGGCGCCAGGACTGACTTTATCTTTATGAGCCTGGCGCCATAGGCGCCAGGACTGCACCCAAACAGCCCCTAACTGGGGCTTTTGGGCATGCTCCAAGTGGCATGATGCCTGCTTCCGGGGCTGCTGGGCCTGGTCTGGTCTTCTGGGGGCAGGCATCATGACAGCACTCCCCCTCAAGGCCCCTCCTAAAGTCGTTCTCTCCCTTGGCCGTGGTTTGTCTGGAAATTCCCGATAGAACCTCTTCACTAAACGAGGTGCATGCACGTGGTCACTAGGTTCCCAAGACCTTTCCTGCGGACCATAACCTTTCCAGTCAATTAGGTAAAAGAGTTTTGATCTCACTCTTTTTGAGTCCAAAATATTCTTGACTTCGAACTCGGGCTCCCCGTCTATGAGGAGAGGTTCAGGTGGAGTGGTTAGCCTAGTTCCTGGTTGCACTGGCTTCAAAAGAGACACGTGGAAGACGGGATGGATTCGCATATGAGCAGGTAGGTCCAACTTGACGGCCACTGGGTTAATAATTGCCTTGACAGAAAAAGGTCCCAAATACCTGGGGTTAAAGGTCCGAGTCCCCTTGAGTGTTAAGTGCTTAGTAGCTAACCATACTTGGTCCCCTATTTGGTATTGAGGAGCTTCACTTCTGTGCTGATCCGCATCCTTTTTGCATTTTTCCTTAGCCTTTTGCAAATGGATGGTTGCTTCTTTAAAGGCTTGTGTAATAACAGCGTGGAGATGGTCCACTGCGGGCATCTCTAAATGCTGGGGTGAGTCCAAATCCGAGGTTCGAGGATGGTGCCCATAAATGGTAAAAAAGGACTTTGTCCAGTTCCTGAGTGTACGGAATTATTGTACGCATACTCTGCGATCCACAGAATGTCTTTCCAATTCCCCTCAGACTGATGTAGCATACAACGGAGGTACTGTTCGAGAGTCTGGTTGGTCCTCTCCGTTTGACCTTCGGTCTGAGGGTGGTGACAGGTCGAAAGCCTAACATCAATTTGTGCCAGTTGGCAGCATTTCCTCCAAAAATGTGAAATGAATTGACTGCCCCGATCTGAAATTAACACTGAAGGAAAGCCATGCAGGCGGACAACATTTTCAAGGAATTCCTTGGCCAGGATTGAAGCTGAAGGTATCCCTTTTAAAGGAATGAAGTGGGCCATTTTAGAAAAAATATCTACAATAACTAGAATGGTATTGTAACCTTGGTATGGGGGTAAATCCGTGATGAAGTCTAATGACAAGGTATGCCAAGGGGTAGGTGGTATGTCTAATGGTTGCAATAATCCAGCAGGTTTTTTCTTTTGTCCTTTATTTTGTGCGCAAATGCCACAAGACATGACAAATGACTTGACATCCTTTCGCCAGGTGGGCCACCAAAATTGCTTCCTAATTTTAGCTTTGGTTTTTGCAATACCCGGATGCCCTTCTATTAAGGTGTCATGGTAATGGGAAATGACAAGTTCCTGTAGTCCCTTTTGCAGTAAAAATAGCCGGCCTTGGTAATAAGGTAAATCATCGATGACAGAGTACTCTGGACCTTTCTTTGCCCAGTCCTGTAGGGCAGCGGAATCAAAGAGTTGGTGGATCTTGTTTTGAATGTCCTCCAGTGTCTGTATGGATGTCAGGCCAAGGATTCTCTGTTCCGGAATTATGGGTACGGGTTCTAAAGTTATTTCTGCTTCTCCCATTCCAATCCGGGACAAGGCGTCTGCTTTACCATTCTTACAACCTGGTCGATAGGTTATTACAAAATCAAACTCGGCGAAGAACAATGCCCAACGGAGTTGGCGCGAAGATTGGGCTTTGGCTGTCTTTAGGTATTGTAAATTGCAGTGATCGGTGATGACCGTGATGGTATGTCTGGCACCCAGTAGATAGTGCCGCCAAGCCTTGAAGGCGGACTTGATGGTCAGCAGCTCCTTGTCGGTTATGGCATAGTTTAATTCGGGGGCTGAAAATTTTCTTGACCAAAACGCCACTGGGTTAAGCTGGTTAGTTTCGGGATCCTTTTGGGAAAGGACTGCTCCCATGGCTGAACTGGATGCATCTGTTTCCACTATGTAGGGAAGCTCGGGCGCGGGTGTCTTAATATGGGAGCAGATGTGAATTTAGCTTTTAACTCTTGGAAGGCGTTCTCGGCTTCCTCTGTCCACACAAAGCGTTTGTTTTTTCGCAATAGCGTTGTAATGGGATGTACGATGTGTGAGAAGTCCGGGATAAACCTGCGGTAGAAATTGGCAAAGCCAAGCATGCTTTGAACTCCTTTGATTGAACTTGGCGAAGGCCAATTAAGAATGGCATCCACTTTTCGTGTATCCATCTGGATTCCTCTCGGGGTCAGAATAAATCCAAGGAATTCCACTTCCGTAGTGTGGAAGATGCACTTTTCCAGTTTAGCATATCATTTATGCTGGCGTGACTTCTCTAGGACTGCTCGGACGTGTTTTACATGCTCAGATTCTGATAAAGAGTATACTAAGATGTCGTCGATGTAAACAACCACACAAACGTCGATAAGCTCTCGGAGGACATCGTTCATGAAGAACTGGAAGGCTGCTGGTGCATTGCATAGTCCGAAGGGCATCACCTGGTACTCAAATAGTCCGTACTTGGTGCGAAAAGCAGTCTTCCATTCGTCACCCTCTTTGACACGTACCAGATGATATGCCCCCCGAAGGTCTAGTTTCGTGTATATACAAGCGTCCTTCACCTGGTCTAGTAGTTCTGGGATCAAAGGCAGTGGGTATCGATTCTTGATGGTTATCTGATTCAGTGCGCGGTAGTCTATACATGTTCTAAGGTCGCCTTCCTTTTTCGGTACGAAGAACAAAGCTATAGATGCAGGGGACTTGGACGGGCGAATGAAGCCATTAGCAAGGTACTGGTCTAGGTACTGGCGCAAATGGAGATTTTCGGGTTCCGTAAGGGCATAGATTCTGCTGCAAGGTGGTTGTGCTCCAGGTACAAGATCGATTTGACAATCATATGATCTGTGAGGTGGTAAGGTGTTTGCCTGTTCCTTTTGGAAGACATCCTGAAAGTCTTGGTATTCAACAGGTAATTGTATGGCTACTGGAATTACTGGGGCCAGGACTGAGTTTTGAGTTTTCCTTGGGTAGCAGGTGTGAGCACATTCTGGGAAGGTTAGTCTCTTCTCTCGCCAATCAATACAGGGATTATGTTTTTCCAACCAAGGTATCCCCAGTATCAGCTGAAACTGTGGGGCCTTGATTAAGTCAAACATCATAGCCTCTCGATGCCCATCTTGACTCAGCAATGTCATCTCTGCAGTGGAATGAGTTACGGGTCCAGAGGCAATTTCTGTTCCATCTACAGTGGTGACAACATCGGCCGTGGTCTTGCGGGTGAGAGATAGATTCATCCTGGTAGCCAATTCCCAGTCCAAGTAATTTCCTATGGCTCCACTGTCTATGTACGCCTTTACCGCGTGCATGCGTGATGGTTGCTCTGGATCTACAAGGACCATGGGTATGGTGAAATGCGAGGTCAGAGTGTCCTTCTTTAAGCTCGGCAAGCGGACCTCTACGCTTGCCGGGCGTGGTCGTTTCCCAAGTCAGATTTCACATGGTTTTCGTCTGCTGCTCCTATAACTTTCTTGGGTGGTTTTACAGGGCAGTTCCGAAGAAAATGACCAGTAGTTCCGCAATATAAACATAATTGCAGTTGCCGTCTTCTATCTCTCTCCTTTTGGGTTAAGGGTCCTTTAACCCCCCCCGATTTGCATAGGTTCTGAGACATCTACTCCCTTGGAGCTTACGTGGGTTTTAACCAACACCGTGTTCTCAAACTTGGTTCGGTCAGCCTTCCTGGTTTGAAGTCTGTGATCGAGCTGGACCACTAGATCTATATATTCAGCACAGTCTTGAGGCGGGTTCACGATTTGGGCCAAAACATCTTTGAGTTCTCCCCGAAGTCCTCGATGGAATAATGTGATTCGCTTGGCTTCAGGCCATTCGATTTCCACTACTAATCTATTGAAAGTTGCAGTGTAAGGTCCACTCTGGACCTTTCTTTGCCCAGTCCTGTAGGACAGCGGAATCAAAGAGTTGGTGGATCTTGTTTTGAATGTCCTCCAGTGTCTGTATGGATGTCAGGCCAAGGATTCTCTGTTCCGGAATTATGGGTACGGGTTCTAAAGTTATTTCTGCTTCTCCCATTCCAATCCGGGACAAGGCGTCTGCTTTACCATTCTTACAACCTGGTCGATAGGTTATTACAAAATCAAACTCGGCGAAGAACATGCCCAACGGAGTTGGCGCGAAGATTGGGCTTTGGCTGTCTTTAGGTATTGTAAATTGCAGTGATCGGTGATGACCGTGATGGTATGTCTGGCACCCAGTAGATAGTGCCGCCAAGCCTTGAAGGCGGACTTGATGGCCAGCAGCTCCTTGTCGGTTATGGCATAGTTTAATTCGGGGGCTGAAAATTTTCTTGACCAAAACGCCACTGAGTGAAGCTGGTTAGTTTCGGGATCCTTTTGGGAAAGGACTGCTCCCATGGCTGAACTGGATGCATCTGTTTCCACTATGTAGGGAAGCTCGGGCGCGGGTGTCTTAACATGGGAGCAGATGTGAATTTAGCTTTTAACTCTTGGAAGGCGTTCTTGGCTTCCTCTGTCCACACAAAGCGTTTGTTTTTGCGCAATAGCGTTGTAATGGGATGTACGATGTGTGAGAAGTCCGGGATAAACCTGCGGTAGAAATTGGCAAAGCCAAGCATGCTTTGAACTCCTTTGATTGAACTTGGCGAAGGCCAATTAAGAATGGCATCCACTTTTCGTGTATCCATCCGGATTCCTCTCGGGGTCAGAATAAATCCAAGGAATTCCACTTCCGTAGTGTGGAAGATGCACTTTTCCAGTTTAGCATATCATTTATGCTGGCGTGACTTCTCTAGGACTGCTCGGACGTGTTTTACATGCTCAGATTCTGATAAAGAGTATACTAAGATGTCGTCGATGTAAACAACCACACAAACGTCGATAAGCTCTCGGAGGACATCGTTCATGAAGAACTGGAAGGCTGCTGGTGCATTGCATAGTCCGAAGGGCATCACCTGGTACTCAAATAGTCCGTACTTGGTGCGAAAAGCAGTCTTCCATTCGTCACCCTCTTTGACACGTACCAGATGATATGCCCCCCGAAGGTCTAGTTTTGTGTATATACAAGCGTCCTTCACCTGGTCTAGTAGTTCTGGGATCAAAGGCAGTGGGTATCGATTCTTGATGGTTATCTGATTCAGTGCGCGGTAGTCTATACATGTTCTAAGGTCGCCTTCCTTTTTCGGTACGAAGAACAAAGCTATAGATGCAGGGGACTTGGACGGGCGAATGAAGCCATTAGCAAGGTACTGGTCTAGGTACTGGCGCAAATGGAGATTTTCGGGTTCCGTAAGGGTATAGATTCTGCTGCAAGGTGGTTGTGCTCCAGGTACAAGATCGATTTGACAATCATATGATCTGTGAGGTGGTAAGGTGTTTGCCTGTTCCTTTTGGAAGACATCCTGAAAGTCTTGGTATTCAACAGGTAATTGTATGGCTACTGGAATTACTGGGGCCAGGACTGAGTTTTGAGTTTTCCTTGGGTAGCAGGTGTGAGCACATTCTGGGAAGGTTAGTCTCTTCTCTCGCCAATCAATACAGGGATTATGTTTTTCCAACCAAGGTATCCCCAGTATCAGCTGAAACTGTGGGGCCTTGATTAAGTCAAACATCATAGCCTCTCGATGCCCATCTTGACTCAGCAATGTCATCTCTGCAGTGGAATGAGTTACGGGTCCAGAGGCAATTTCTGTTCCATCTACAGTGGTGACAACATCGGCCGTGGTCTTGCGGGTGAGAGATAGATTCATCCTGGTAGCCAATTCCCAGTCCAAGTAATTTCCTATGGCTCCACTGTCTATGTACGCCTTTACCGCGTGCATGCGTGATGGTTGCTCTGGATCTACAAGGACCATGGGTATGGTGAAATGCGAGGTCAGAGTGTCCTTCTTTAAGCTCGGCAAGCGGACCTCTACGCTTGCCGGGCGTGGTCGTTTCCCAAGTCAGATTTCACATGGTTTTCGTCTGCTGCTCCTATAACTTTCTTGGGTGGTTTTACAGGGCAGTTCCGAAGAAAATGACCAGTAGTTCCGCAATATAAACATAATTGCAGTTGCCGTCTTCTATCTCTCTCCTTTTGGGTTAAGGGTCCTTTAACCCCCCCCGATTTGCATAGGTTCTGAGACATCTACTCCCTTGGAGCTTACGTGGGTTTTAACCAACACCGTGTTCTCAAACTTGGTTCGGTCAGCCTTCCTGGTTTGAAGTCTGTGATCGAGCTGGACCACTAGATCTATATATTCAGCACAGTCTTGAGGCGGGTTCACGATTTGGGCCAAAACATCTTTGAGTTCTCCCCGAAGTCCTCGATGGAATAATGTGATTCGCTTGGCTTCAGGCCATTCGATTTCCACTACTAATCTATTGAAAGTTGCAGTGTAAGGTCCACTCTGGACCTTTCTTTGCCCAGTCCTGTAGGACAGCGGAATCAAAGAGTTGGTGGATCTTGTTTTGAATGTCCTCCAGTGTCTGTATGGATGTCAGGCCAAGGATTCTCTGTTCCGGAATTATGGGTACGGGTTCTAAAGTTATTTCTGCTTCTCCCATTCCAATCCGGGACAAGGCGTCTGCTTTACCATTCTTACAACCTGGTCGATAGGTTATTACAAAATCAAACTCGGCGAAGAACATGCCCAACGGAGTTGGCGCGAAGATTGGGCTTTGGCTGTCTTTAGGTATTGTAAATTGCAGTGATCGGTGATGACCGTGATGGTATGTCTGGCACCCAGTAGATAGTGCCGCCAAGCCTTGAAGGCGGACTTGATGGCCAGCAGCTCCTTGTCGGTTATGGCATAGTTTAATTCGGGGGCTGAAAATTTTCTTGACCAAAACGCCACTGAGTGAAGCTGGTTAGTTTCGGGATCCTTTTGGGAAAGGACTGCTCCCATGGCTGAACTGGATGCATCTGTTTCCACTATGTAGGGAAGCTCGGGCGCGGGTGTCTTAACATGGGAGCAGATGTGAATTTAGCTTTTAACTCTTGGAAGGCGTTCTTGGCTTCCTCTGTCCACACAAAGCGTTTGTTTTTGCGCAATAGCGTTGTAATGGGATGTACGATGTGTGAGAAGTCCGGGATAAACCTGCGGTAGAAATTGGCAAAGCCAAGCATGCTTTGAACTCCTTTGATTGAACTTGGCGAAGGCCAATTAAGAATGGCATCCACTTTTCGTGTATCCATCCGGATTCCTCTCGGGGTCAGAATAAATCCAAGGAATTCCACTTCCGTAGTGTGGAAGATGCACTTTTCCAGTTTAGCATATCATTTATGCTGGCGTGACTTCTCTAGGACTGCTCGGACGTGTTTTACATGCTCAGATTCTGATAAAGAGTATACTAAGATGTCGTCGATGTAAACAACCACACAAACGTCGATAAGCTCTCGGAGGACATCGTTCATGAAGAACTGGAAGGCTGCTGGTGCATTGCATAGTCCGAAGGGCATCACCTGGTACTCAAATAGTCCGTACTTGGTGCGAAAAGCAGTCTTCCATTCGTCACCCTCTTTGACACGTACCAGATGATATGCCCCCCGAAGGTCTAGTTTTGTGTATATACAAGCGTCCTTCACCTGGTCTAGTAGTTCTGGGATCAAAGGCAGTGGGTATCGATTCTTGATGGTTATCTGATTCAGTGCGCGGTAGTCTATACATGTTCTAAGGTCGCCTTCCTTTTTCGGTACGAAGAACAAAGCTATAGATGCAGGGGACTTGGACGGGCGAATGAAGCCATTAGCAAGGTACTGGTCTAGGTACTGGCGCAAATGGAGATTTTCGGGTTCCGTAAGGGCATAGATTCTGCTGCAAGGTGGTTGTGCTCCAGGTACAAGATCTATTTTATAATCATACAATCTGTGAGGTGGTAAGGTGTTTGCCTGTTCCTTTTGGAAGACATCCTGAAAGTCTTGGTATTCAACAGGTAATTGTATGGCTACTGGAATTACTGGGGCCAGGACTGAGTTTTGAGTTTTCCTTGGGTAGCAGGTGTGAGCACATTCTGGGAAGGTTAGTCTGTTCTCTCGCCAATCAATACAGGGATTATGTGTTTCCAACCAAGGTATCCCCAGTATCAGCTGAAACTGTGGGGCCTTGATTAAGTCAAACATCATAGCCTCTCGATGCCCATCTTGACTCAGCAATGTCATCTCTGCAGTGGAATGAGTTACGGGTCCAGAGGCAATTTCCGTTCCATCTACAGTGGTGACAACATCGGCCGTGGTCTTGCGGGTGAGAGATAGATTCATCCTGGTAGCCAATTCCCAGTCCAAGTAATTTCCTATGGCTCCACTGTCTATGTACGCCTTTACCGCGTGCATGCGTGATGGCTGCTCTGGATCTACAAGGACCATGGGTATGGTGAAATGCGAGGTCAGAGTGTCCTTCTTTAAGCTCGGCAAGCGGACCTCTACGCTTGCCGGGCGTGGTCGTTTCCCGAGTCAGATTTCACATGGTTTTTGTCTGCTGCTCCTATAACTTTCTTAGGTGGTTTTACAGGGCAGTTCCGAAGAAAATGACCAGTAGTTCCGCAATATAAACATAATTGCAGTTGCCGTCTTCTATCTCTCTCCTTTTGGGTTAAGGGTCCTTTAACCCCCCCGATTTGCATAGGTTCTGAGACATCTACTCCCTTGGAGCTTACGTGGGTTTTAATCAACACCGTGTTCTCAAACTTGGTTCGGTCAGCCTTCCTGGTTTGAAGTCTGTGATCGAGCTGGACCACTAGATCTATATATTCAGCACAGTCTTGAGGCGGGTTCACGATTTGGGCCAAAACATCTTTGAGTTCTCCCCGAAGTCCTCGATGGAATAATGTGATTCGCTTGGCTTCAGGCCATTCGGTTTCCACTACTAATCTATTGAAAGTTGCAGTGTAAGATAAAAGATCCTGGTTACCTTGGCGTAGGGATAAAAGTTTGTTGTCCAAAGCCTGTCCTCGGGAGTGTCGGGCGAATAGTCTTTCCATGCTTGTTCGAAAACCCTGGAAATCTCGAAGAATCGGGTCATCCTGGTTAACTAGTGGAATGGACCAATCCGCCGCACTGCCGCTGAGATATGACAGTACAAAGGCTACCTTGGCCTGATCGTTTGGGAAAGCTCCAGGTCTACATAAAAAGTGCAAGCGGCATTGATTCATGAATGTTGCAAACCCTTTTGGGTCTCCGGCAAAGCGTTCAGGCGGAGCCAAAGGAACGGCTCCAGGTAAATTTATCTGCACCGGGTTACTCGATGGTACAGGAGCTGGACTTGCCCCAAGTCCTGGTAGAGGTGTTTGTCCAGCCTGGCTCTGTAATAGTTGTCTGGCCAACTCATCAGTTCGTTCTTTTGACACTATCAGTTCCCTCCTGAGGGCATTGGTTTCTTGGCGAGCGGAATGCACTTCGGCCCTTAATTCCCCTAATAATTGGGCCAACTGATCAGTTTCCGAGGTCTCCATGACGCCCAGGTGGGTATTTGTGGGTAGGCTTCGCGTTCTGTTACGCTCACCTGGTTCCCACGGGGGCGTCGACCGGAACTGGGCCGCTGTTGTTTCCACCAGCGTGACGTGTAGCGCCGAGATGACTGACTGGACTGGCCCGTTCAGCCTAGTTTGTCTGGCTCGCAAGAATATTCTTCTGCAAAGGAGAAGAGGAATTAACCACCCGTGGAATTGAGTGTCAACCCACCTTCCCCACTCCCGTTGTCTTCCCACAGATCACTCCTGATGTCCCCTCCTTAGTCTCCAATTATGGTTTGGAAGGATGAGCTCTCCATTCTGCGTCGACCGCAGGGGCGCGTTGATGACCAGTTACTTCACTGGCGTAGAGGAATTGGTGAGTTCCAGTATTGACTCTAAACTCTAAAATCCAATTGTTCATAAGAGTTCAAATGTCTGATCTTCACTCTGTCCGATTCCTTGCAAGTTGCCGATTAATCCACTCGAAGATTTCCAAATGCACTGATAAGGTTCAGGTAAGTCTATTGTGGTTTTCCCCTTAGGGGCCGGGGTACGGCGATGAAGCAGAGTTGACTGCGCCGACCCGAGATGAGGTGAGTACCTCCCGTGGTAAATCTGGTAAGTCCTTGGGGGTAGCTTGTATAGCCTTAGAGAGTCCCCTTGCTCACCTTGCTGTCTTTGTCTCCTTAGGTGTCGGAGGGCGGCCGCGAGATGGAGAGAGCGTGATGGAATGCTGAAGTACCGCCAAGCAGGTGAGTTCAGCGCGGCGCCGTAGGAATGCAAAGCGATGCTTCAAAGACTTCTGTCTTTCAGTTCCGTGGCGAAATGGATCAGGATTCAGGTAAGGATTAAAGTTAAAACTCCTGTTCTAACCTTTATCCTTCTTTTCTTCTTGTTTCAGGAGTCCCAGGACTGAAGCGGGCGTGGCTGAAGACTGGTGCTGCTGAAAACACGGTGAGCGTTACACTGCAGCAAGCAGAATAACGCGAAGCACGTGTGGCTGTCCGGGCGTGGTTTAAATAGCCTTGGAAAAAGATCCAGGTAAGTATTCTTCCACAGCCCCACCCAAGTAACAAAATAGTCCCTTCAGTAAAATAGTCCCTCCTAAGCCTCATTTGGCTTGAGTCTTCATGCAGCATGGTCTGCCTCAGGTGAGTATGCAGCATGGTCTGCTTCAGGTAAGTTATCAATAATGAGCCTGGCGCCCATGGCGCCAGGACTGACTTTATCTTTATGAGCCTGGCGCCATAGGCGCCAGGACTGCACCCAGACAGCCCCTAACTGGGGCTTTTGGGCATGCTCCAAGTGGCATGATGCCTGCTTCTGGGGCTGCTGGGCCTGGTCTGGTCTTCCGGGGGCAGGCATCATGACATTACTCGTGTTTTAGGCTTTCCCCTTGGCGCCCAGGTAGGTGCACCCACACATGTGAGGTACCAGTTTCATTGGGACACCTGTTGGAAAGCGGGACGGTAAGGCATGTGTTGTTGGGGGCGTGTTTCGATGGGTGAGCCGAGCGAAATATGCAGAAAATGTGTTTTTTTCCCCACATTTCGGACTTTGCGGGGGTGTGTGGGTACTAAATTCTGGGGTGATTTGCCAAAATCGAACCTCAGCGGATTCCCCCGGGTGTCCTCTTTTCGGAAATGCATGGGGTTCCCTGTTTACCTTGGTGGCTTGGACACCCGAGGCCCATATCTAAATGGTGTGCCGGTCGGCAGAGAGTCTGAAATTTCGGTCTGAAAACAGACTTGGGGTTACTTGTGTTTTAGACTTTCCCCTTGGCGCCCAGGTAGGTGCACCCACACATGTGAGGTACCGTTCTCATCGGGACACCTGTGGGAAAGCAGGACGGGTGGCCATGTGTTGTTGGGGGCGTGTTTTGATGGGTTAGCCGAGTGAAATGTGCGGAAAATGCATTTTTTTCCCACATTTCAGACTTTGCTGGGGTGTCTCGGTACTAAATTCTGTGGTGATTTGCCCAAATCGTACCTCTGCGGATTCCCATGGGTGTCCTCTTTTCGGAAATGAATGGGTTCCCTGTTTTCCTTGGTGGCTTGGACACCCGAGGCCCATATCTGTATGGTGTGCCGGTCGGCAGAGAGTCTGAAATTCCGGTCTGAAAACAGACTTGGGGTTACTTGTGTTTTAGGCTTTCCCATTGGCGCCCAGGTAGGTGCACCCACATATGTGAGGTACAGTTTTCATTGGGACACCTGTGGGAACGCGGGACGGTAGGCCATGTGTTGTTGGAGGCGTGTTTCGATGGGTGAGCCAAGCGAAATGTGCGGAAAATGCGTTTTTTTCCCCACATTTCAGAATTTGCAGGGGTGTCTGGGTACTAAATTCTAGGACGATTTGCCCAAATCGTACATCTGCGGATTCCCACGAGTGTCCTCTTTTCGGATATGCATGGGAGTCCCTGTTTTCCTTGGTGGCTTGGACACCCGAGGCCCATATTTGTATGGTGTGCTGGTCGGCAGAGAGTCTGCAATTCCGGTCTGAAAACAGACTTGGGGTTACTTGTGTTTTAGACTTTCCCCTTGGCGCCCAGGTAGGTGCACCCACACATGTGAGGTACCGTTTTCATCGGGACACCTGTGGGAACGCAGGACTGTAGGCCATGTGTTGTTGGGGGTGTGTTTCGATGGGTGAGCCGAGTGAAATGTGCGGAAAATGCGTTTTTTTCCCCACATTTCGGACTTTGCGGGGGTGTCTGGGTACTAAATTCTGGGGCGATTTGTCCAAATCATACCTCTGCAGATTCCCCGGGTGTCCTCTTTTCGGAAATGCATGGGGTTCCCTGTTTTCCTTGGTGGCTTGGACATCCGAGGCCCATATCTCTATGGTGTGCTGGTCAGCAGAGTCTGAAATTTCCGGTCTGAAAACATACTTGGGGTTACTTGTGTTTTAGGCTTTCCCCTTGGCGCCCAGGTAGGTGTAACCACACATGTGAGGTACCGTTTTCATCGGGACACCTGTGGGAACGTGCGACAGTAAGCCATGTGTTGTTGGGGGCATGTTTCCATGGGTGAGCCGAGCGAAATGTGCGGAAAATGAGTTTTTTCCCCCACATTTCGGACTTTGCGGGGGTGTCTGGGTACTAAATTCTGGGGCGATTTGCCCAAATCATACCTCTGCGGATTCCCACGGGTGTCCTCTTTCTGGAAATGCATGGGGTTCCATGTTTTCCTTGGTGGCTTGGACACCCGAGGCCCATATCTGTGTGGTGTGCTGGTCGGCAGAGTCTGAAATTTCCGGTCTGAAAACAGACTTGGGGTTATTTGTGTTTTAGGCTTTCCCCTTGGCGCCCAGGTAGGTGCACCCACACATGTGAGGTACCGTTTTCACTGGGACACCTGTGGGAACGCGGGACGGTAGGCCATGTGTTGTTGGGGGCGTGTTTCGATGGGTGAGCTGAGCGAAATATGCGGAAAATTAGTTTTTTTCTCCACATGTCGGACTTTGCAGGGTTGTCTGGGTACTAAATTCTGGGGCGATTTGCTCAAATCATACCTCTGCGGATTCCCACAGGTGTCCTCTTTTCAGAAATGCATGGGGTTCCCTGTTTTCCTTAGTGGCTTGGACACCCGAGGCCCATATCTGTATGGTGTGCCGGTCAGCAGAGAGTCTGAAATTCCCGTCTGAAAACAGACTTGGGATTACTTGTGTTTTAGACTTTCCCCTTGGCGCCCAGGTAGGTGCACCCACACATGTGAGGTACCGTTTTCATCGGGACACCTGTGGGAAAGCGGGACGGTAGGCCATGTGTTGTTGGGGGTGTGTTTCGATGGGTGAGCCGAGTGAAATGTGCGGAAAATGCATTTTTTTCCCCACATTTCGAACTTTGCGGGGGTGTCTGGGTACTAAATTCTGGGGTGATATGCCCAAATCATACCTCTGCGGATTCCCACGGGTGTCCTCTTTTCGGAAATGCATGGGGTTCCCTGTTTTCCTTGGTGGCTTGGACACCCGAGGCCCATATCTGTATGATGTGCCGGTCGGCAGAGAGTTTGAAATTCCGGTCTGAAAACAGACTTGGGGTTACTTGTGTTTTAGACTTACCCCTTGGCGCCCAGGTAGGTGCACCCACACATGTGAAGTACCGTTTTCATCGGGACACCTGTGGGAAAGTGGGACGGTAGGCCATGTGTTGTTGGGGGTCTGTTTCGATGGGTGAGCCGAGTGAAATGTGCGGAAAATGCATTTTTTTCCTCACATTTTGAACTTTGCAGGGGTGTCTGGGTACTAAATTCTGGGGTGATATGCCCAAATCATACCTCTGCGGATTCCCACGGGTGTCCTCTTTTCGAAAATGCATGGGGTTCCCTGTTTTCCTTGGTGGCTTGGACACCCGAGGCCCATATCTGTATGGTGTGCCGGTCGGCAGAGAGTCTGAAATTCCGGTCTGAAAACAGACTTGGGGTTACTTGTGTTTTAGGTTTTCCCCTTGGTGCCCAGGTAGGTGCAGCCACATATGTGAGGTACCGTTTTCATTGGGACACCTGTGGGAACACGGGACAGTAGGCCATGTATTGTTGGGGGCGTTTTTCGATGGGTGAGCCGAGCAAAATGTGCGGAAAATGCGATTTTTTCCCCACATTTCGGAATTTGAGGGGGTGTCTGGGTACTATTTCTGAGGCTATTTTCCCAAATCGTACCTCTGTGGATTCCCACGGGTGTCCTCTTTTTGGAAATACATGGGGGTCCCTGTTTTCCTTGGTGGCTTGGACACCCAAGGCCCATATCTGTATGGTGTGCCGGTCTGCAGAGAGTCTGAAATTCCCGTCTGAAAACAGACTTGGGGTTACTTGTGTTTTAGGCTTTCCCCTTGGCGCCCAGGTAAGTGCACCCACATATGTGAGGTACCGTTTTCATCGGGACACCTGTGGGAACGCGGGACGGTAGGCCATGTGTTGTTGGGGGCGTGTTTCGATGGGTGAGCTGAGCGAAATGTGTGGAAAATGCGTTTTTTTTCCCCGACATTTCGGACTTTGCGGGGGTGTCTGGGTATTTAATTCTGGGGCGATTTGCCCAAATCATACCTCTGCGGATTCCCACGAGTGTCCTCTTTTCGGAAATGCATGGGAGTCCCTGTTTTCCTTGGTGGCTTGGACACCCGAGGCCCATATTTGTATGGTGTGCTGGTCGGCAGAGAGTCTGCAATTCCGGTCTGAAAACAGACTTGGGGTTACTTGTGTTTTAGACTTTCCCCTTGGCGCCCAGGTAGGTGCACCCACACATGTGAGGTACCGTTTTCATCGGGACACCTGTGGGAACGCAGGACTGTAGGCCATGTGTTGTTGGGGGTGTGTTTCGATGGGTGAGCCGAGTGAAATGTGCGGAAAATGCGTTTTTTTCCGCACATTTCGGACTTTGCGGGGGTGTCTGGGTACTAAATTCTGGGGCGATTTGCCCAAATCATACCTCTGCGGATTCCCCGGGTGTCCTCTTTTCGGAAATGCATGGGGTTCCCTGTTTTCCTGGGTGGCTTGGACATCCGGGGCCCATATCTGTATGGTGTGCTGGTCAGCAGAGTCTGAAATTTCCGGTCTGAAAACAGACTTGGGGTTACTTGTGTTTTAGGCTTTCCCCTTGGCGCCCAGGTAGGTGCACCCATACATGTGAGGTACTGTTTTCACCGGGACACCTGTGGGAACGCGGGACGGTAGGCCATGTGTTGTTGGGGGCGTGTTTCGATGGGTGAGCTGAGCGAAATATGCGGAAAATTAGTTTTTTTATCCACATGTCGGAATTTGCAGGGGTGTCTGGGTACTAAATTCTGGGGCGATTTGCCAAAATCATACCTCTGCGGATTCCCACAGGTGTCCTCTTTTCAGAAATGCATGGCGTTCCCTGTTTTCCTTAGTGGCTTGGACACCCGAGGCCCATATCTGTATGGTGTGCCGGTCAGCAGAGAGTCTGAAATTCCCGTCTGAAAACAGACTTGGGATTACTTGTGTTTTAGACTTTCCCCTTGGCGCCCAGGTAGGTGCACCCACACATGTGAGGTACCGTTTTCATCGGGACACCTGTGGGAACGCGGGACAGTAGGCCATGTATTGTTGGGGGCGTTTTTCGATGGGTGAGCCGAGCAAAATGTGCAGAAAATGCGATTTTTTCCCCACATTTCAGAATTTGAGGGGGTGTCTGGGTACTATTTCTGAGGCTATTTTCCCAAATCGTACCTCTGTGGATTCCCACGGGTGTCCTCTTTTTGGAAATACATGGGGGTCCCTGTTTTCCTTGGTGGCTTGGACACCCAAGGCCCATATCTGTATGGTGTGCCGGTCTGCAGAGAGTCTGAAATTCCCGTCTGAAAACAGACTTGGGGTTACTTGTGTTTTAGGCTTTCCCCTTGGCGCCCAGGTAAGTGCACCCACATATGTGAGGTACCGTTTTCATCGGGACACCTGTGGGAACGCGGGACGGTAGGCCATGTGTTGTTGGGGGCGTGTTTCGATGGGTGAGCCGAGCGAAATGTGTGGAAAATGCGTTTTTTTTCCTCGACATTTCGGACTTTGTGGGGGTGTCTGGCTATTAAATTCTGGGGCGATTTGCCCAAATCATACCTCTGCGGATTCCCACGGGTGTCCTCTTTTCGGAAATCCATGGGGTTCCCTGTTTTCCTTGGTGGCTTGGACACCCGAGGCCCATATCTGTATGGTGTGTCGGTCGGCAGAGAGTTTGAAATTCCAGTCTGAAAACAGACTTGGGGTTACTTGTGTTTTAGGCTTTCCCCTTGGTGCCCAGGTAGGTGCACCCACATATGTGAGGTACCGTTTTCATCGGGACACCTGTGGGTATGCGGGACGGTAGGCCATGTGTTGTTGGGGGCATGTTTCGATGGGTGAGCCGAGCGAAATGTGCGGAAAATGCATTTTTTTGCCCACATTTCAGAATTTGCGGGGGTGTCTGGGTACTAAATTCTGGGCCGATTTGCCCAAATCGTACCTCTGCGGATTCCCACGGGTGTCCTCTTTTCGGAAATGCATGGGGGTCCCTGTTTTCCTTGGTGGCTTGGACACCCGAGGCCCATATTTGTATGGTGTGCCGGTCGGCAGCGAGTCTGCAATTCCGGTCTGAAAACAAACTTGGGGTTACTTGTGTTTTAGGCTTTCTCCTTGGCGCCCAGGTAGGTGCACCCACACATGTGAGGCACCGTTTTCATCGGGACACCTGTGGGAATGCGGGACGGTAGGCCAAGTGTTGTTGGGGGCGTGTTTTGATGAGTGAGCCGAGCAAAATGTGTGGAAAAGGCATTTTCTTCCCCACATTTCAGACTTTGCCGGGGGTGTCTGGGTACTAAATTCTGGGGCGATTTGCCCAAATCGTATTTCTGCGGATTCCCATGGGTGTCCTCTTTTCGGAAACGCATGGGGTTCCCTGTTTTCCTTGGTGGCTTGGACACCCGAGGCCCATATCTGTATGGTGTACCGGTCGGCAGAGAGTCTGAAATTCCGGTCTGAAAACAGACTTGGGGTTACTCGTGTTTTAGGCTTTCCCCTTGGCGCCCAGGTAGGTGCACCCACACATGTGAGGTACTGTTTTCATTTGGACACCTGTTGGAAAGAGGGACGGTAAGGTATGGTTTGTTGGGGGCGTGTTTTGATGGGTGAGCCGAGCGAAATGTGCGGAAAATGCATGTTTTTCCCCACATTTCGGAATTTGCGGGGGTGTGTGGGTACTAAATTCTGGGGTGATTTGCCCAAATCGTACCTCAGCGGATTCCCCCGGGTGTCCTCTTTTCGGAAATGCATGGGGTTCCCTGTTTTCCTTGGTGGCTTGGACATCCGAGGCCCATATCTAAATGGTGTGCCGGTCTGCAGAGAGTCTGAAATTCCGGTCTGAAAACAGACTTGGGGTTACTTGTGTTTTAGGCTTTCCCCTTGGCGCCCAGGTAGGTGCACCCACATATGTGAGGTACCGCTTTCATCGGGACACCTGTGGGAACGCGGGACGGTAGGCCATGTGTTGTTGGGGGCGTGTTTCGATGGGTGAGCCAAGCGAAATGTGCGGAAAATGCGTTTTTTTCCCCACATTTCAGAATTTGCAGGGGTGTCTGGGTACTAAATTCTAGGGCGATTTGCCCAAATCGTACCTCTGCGGATTCCCACGAGTGTCCTCTTTTCGGAAATGCATGGGAGTCCCTGTTTTCCTTGGTGGCTTGGACACCCGAGGCCCATATTTGTATGGTGTGCTGGTCGGCAGAGAGTCTGCAATTCCTGTCTGAAAACAGACTTGGGGTTACTTGTGTTTTAGACTTTCCCCTTGGCGCCCAGGTAGGTGCACCCACACATGTGAGGTACTGTTTTCATCGGGAAACCTGTGGGAACGCAGGACTGTAGGCCATGTGTTGTTGTGGGTGTGTTTCGATGGGTGAGCCGAGTGAAATGTGCAGAAAATGCTTTTTTTTCCCCACATTTCGGACTTTGCGGGGGTGTCTGGGTACTAAATTCTGGGGCGATTTGTCCAAATCATACCTCTGCAGATTCCCCGGGTGTCCTCTTTTCGGAAATGCATGGGGTTCCCTGTTTTCCTTGGTGGCTTGGACATCCGAGGCCCATATCTGTATGGTGTGCTGGTCAGCAGAGTCTGAAATTTCCGGTCTGAAAACATACTTGGGGTTACTTGTGTTTTAGGCTTTCCCCTTGGCGCCCAGGTAGGTGTAACCACACATGTGAGGTACCGTTTTCATCGGGACACCTGTGGGAACGTGCGACAGTAGGCCATGTGTTGTTGGGGGCATGTTTCCATGGGTGAGCCGAGCGAAATGTGTGGAAAATGAGTTTTTTCCCCCACATTTCGGACTTTGCGGGGGTGTCTGGGTACTAAATTCTGGGGCGATTTGCCCAAATCATACCTCTGCGGATTCCCACGGGTGTCCTCTTTTTGGAAATGCATGGGGTTCCCTGTTTTCCTTGGTGGCTTGGACACCCGAGGCCCATATCTGTATGGTGTGCTGGTCGGCAGAGTCTGAAATTTCCGGTCTGAAAACAGACTTGGGGTTACTTGTGTTTTAGGCTTTCCCCTTGGCGCCCAGGTAGGTGCACCCACACATGTGAGGTACCGTTTTCACCGGGACACCTGTGGGAACGCGGGACGGTAGGCCATGTGTTGTTGGGGGCGTGTTTCGATGGGTGAGCTGAGCGAAATATGCGGAAAATTAGTTTTTTTCTCCACATGTCGGACTTTGCAGGGGTGTCTGGGTACTAAATTCTGGGGCGATTTGCCCAAATCATACCTCTGCGGATTCCCACAGGTGTCCTCTTTTCAGAAATGCATGGGGTTCCCTGTTTTCCTTAGTGGCTTGGACACCCGAGGCCCATATCTGTATGGTGTGCCGGTCAGCAGAGAGTCTGAAATTCCCGTCTGAAAACAGACTTGGGATTACTTGTGTTTTAGACTTTCCCCTTGGCGCCCAGGTAGGTGCACCCACACATGTGAGGTACCGTTTTCATCGGGACACCTGTGGGAAAGCGGGACGGTAGGCCATGTGTTGTTGGGGGTGTGTTTCGATGGGTGAGCCGAGTGAAATGTGCGGAAAATGCATTTTTTTCCCCACATTTCGAACTTTGCAGGGGTGTCTGGGTACTAAATTCTGGGGTGATATGCCCAAATCATACCTCTGCGGATTCCCACGGGTGTCCTCTTTTCGGAAATGCATGGGTTCCCTGTTTTCCTTGGTGGCTTGGACACCCGAGGCCCATATCTGTATGGTGTTCCGGTCGGCAGAGAGTTTGAAATTCCGGTCTGAAAACAGACTTGGGGTTACTTGTGTTTTAGGCTTTCCCCTTGGTGCCCAGGTAGGTGCACCCACATATGTGAGGTACCGTTTTCATCGGGACACCTGTGGGAAAGCGGGACGGTAGGCCATGTGTTGTTGGGGGCATGTTACGATGGGTGAGCCAAGCGAAATGTGTGGAAAATGCATTTTTTTCCCCACATTTCAGAATTTGCGGGGGTGTCTGGGTACTAAATTCTGGGGCGATTTGCCCAAATCATACCTCTGCGGATTCCCACGGGTGTCCTCTTTTCAGAAATGCATGGGGTTCCCTGTTTTCCTTAGTGGCTTGGACACCCGAGGCCCATATCTGTATGGTGTGCCGGTCAGCAGAGAGTCTGAAATTCCCGTCTGAAAACAGACTTGGGGTTACTTGTGTTTTAGACTTTCCCCTTGGCGCCCAGGTAGGTGCACCCACACATGTGAGGTACCGTTGTCATCGGGACACCTGTGGGAAAGTGGGACGGTAGGCCATGTGTTGTTGGGGGTGTGTTTCGATGGGTGAGCCGAGTGAAATGTGCAGAAAATGCATTTTTTTCCCCACATTTTGAACTTTGCGGGGGTGTCTGGGTACTAAATTCTGGGGTGATATGCCCAAATCATACCTCTGCGGATTCCCACGGGTGTCCTCTTTTCGGAAATGCATGGGGTTCCCTGTTTTCCTTGGTGGCTTGGACACCCGAGGCCCATATCTGTATGGTGTGCCGGTCTGCAGAGAGTCTGAAATTCCGGTCTGAAAACAGACTTGGGGTTACTTGTGTTTTAGGCTTTCCCCTTGGCGCCCAGGTAGGTGCACCCACATATGTGAGGTACCGCTTTCATCGGGACACCTGTGGGAACGCGGGACGGTAGGCCATGTGTTGTTGGGGGCGTGTTTCGATGGGTGAGCCAAGCGAAATGTGCGGAAAATGCGTTTTTTTCCCCACATTTCAGAATTTGCAGGGGTGTCTGGGTACTAAATTCTAGGGCGATTTGCCCAAATCGTACCTCTGCGGATTCCCACGAGTGTCCTCTTTTCGGAAATGCATGGGAGTCCCTGTTTTCCTTGGTGGCTTGGACACCCGAGGCCCATATTTGTATGGTGTGCTGGTCGGCAGAGAGTCTGCAATTCCTGTCTGAAAACAGACTTGGGGTTACTTGTGTTTTAGACTTTCCCCTTGGCGCCCAGGTAGGTGCACATACACATGTGAGGTACTGTTTTCATCGGGACACCTGTGGGAACGCAGGACTGTAGGCCATGTGTTGTTGGGGGTGTGTTTCGATGGGTGAGCCGAGTGAAATGTGCAGAAAATGCTTTTTTTCCCCCACATTTCGGACTTTGCGGGGGTGTCTGGGTACTAAATTCTGGGGCGATTTGTCCAAATCATACCTCTGCAGATTCCCCGGGTGTCCTCTTTTCGGAAATGCATGGGGTTCCCTGTTTTCCTTGGTGGCTTGGACATCCGAGGCCCATATCTGTATGGTGTGCTGGTCAGCAGAGTCTGAAATTTCCGGTCTGAAAACATACTTGGGGTTACTTGTGTTTTAGGCTTTCCCCTTGGCGCCCAGGTAGGTGTAACCACACATGTGAGGTACCGTTTTCATCGGGACACCCGTGGGAACGTGCGACAGTAGGCCATGTTTTGTTGGGGGCATGTTTCCATGGGTGAGCCGAGCGAAATGTGTGGAAAATGAGTTTTTCCCCCACATTTCGGACTTTGCGGGGGTGTCTGGGTACTAAATTCTGGGGCGATTTGCCCAAATCATACCTCTGCGGATTCCCACGGGTGTCCTCTTTTTGGAAATGCATGGGGTTCCCTGTTTTCCTTGGTGGCTTGGACACCCGAGGCCCATATCTGTATGGTGTGCTGGTCGGCAGAGTCTGAAATTTCCGGTCTGAAAACAGACTTGGGGTTACTTGTGTTTTAGGCTTTCCCCTTGGCGCCCAGGTAGGTGCACCCACACATGTGAGGTACCGTTTTCACCGGGACACCTGTGGGAACGCGGGACGGTAGGCCATGTGTTGTTGGGGGCGTGTTTCGATGGGTGAGCTGAGCGAAATATGCGGAAAATTAGTTTTTTTCTCCACATGTCGGACTTTGCAGGGGTGTCTGGGTACAAAATTCTGGGGCGATTTGCCCAAATCATACCTCTGCGGATTCCCACAGGTGTCCTCTTTTCAGAAATGCATGGGGTTCCCTGTTTTCCTTAGTGGCTTGGACACCCGAGGCCCATATCTGTATGGTGTGCCGGTCAGCAGAGAGTCTGAAATTGCCGTCTGAAAACAGACTTGGGATTACTTGTGTTTTAGACTTTCCCCTTGGCGCCCAGGTAGGTGCACCCACACATGTGAGGTACCGTTTTCATCGGGACACCTGTGGGAAAGCGGGACGGTAGGCCATGTGTTGTTGGGGGTGTGTTTCGATGGGTGAGCCGAGTGAAATGTGCGGAAAATGCATTTTTTTCCCCACATTTCGAACTTTGCAGGGGTGTCTGGGTACTAAATTCTGGGGTGATATGCCCAAATCATACCTCTGCGGATTCCCACGGGTGTCCTCTTTTCGGAAATGCATGGGGTTCCCTGTTTTCCTTGGTGGCTTGGACACCCGAGGCCCATATCTGTATGGTGTGCTGGTCGGCAGAGAGTTTGAAATTCCGGTCTGAAAACAGACTTGGGGTTACTTGTGTTTTAGGCTTTCCCCTTGGTGCCCAGGTAGGTGCACCCACATATGTGAGGTACCGTTTTCATTGGGACACCTGTGGGAAAGCGGGACGGTAGGCCATGTGTTGTTGGGGGCATGTTACGATGGGTGAGCCAAGCGAAATGTGTGGAAAATGCATTTTTTTCCCCACATTTCAGAATTTGCGGGGGTGTCTGGGTACTAAATTCTGGGGCGATTTGCCCAAATCATACCTCTGCGGATTCCCACGGGTGTCCTCTTTTCAGAAATGCATGGGGTTCCCTGTTTTCCTTAGTGGCTTGGACACCCGAGGCCCATATCTGTATGGTGTGCCGGTCAGCAGAGAGTCTGAAATTCCCGTCTGAAAACAGACTTGGGGTTACTTGTGTTTTAGACTTTCCCCTTGGCGCCCAGATAGGTGCACCCACACATGTGAGGTACCGTTTTCATCGGGACACCTGTGGGAAAGTGGGACAGTAGGCCATGTGTTGTTGGGGGTGTGTTTCGATGGGTGAGCCGAGTGAAATGTGCAGAAAATGCATTTTTTTCCCCACATTTTGAACTTTGCGGGGGTGTCTGGGTACTAAATTCTGGGGTGATATGCCCAAATCATACCTCTGCGGATTCCCACGGGTGTCCTCTTTTCGGAAATGCATGGGGTTCCCTGTTTTCCTTGGTGGCTTGGACACCCGAGGCCCATATCTGTATGGTGTGCCGGTCGGCAGAGAGTCTGAAATTCCGGTCTGAAAACAGACTTGGGGTTACTTGTGTTTTAGGCTTTCCCCTTGGTGCCCAGGTAGGTGCAGCCACATATGTGAGGTACCGTTTTCATTGGGACACCTGTGGGAACGCGGGACAGAAGGCCATGTATTGTTGGGGGCGTTTTTCGATGGGTGAGCCGAGCAAAATATGCGGAAAATGCGATTTTTTCCCCACATTTCGGAATTTGAGGGGGTGTCTGGGTACTATTTCTGAGGCTATTTTCCCAAATCGTACCTCTGCGGATTCCCACGGGTGTCCTCTTTTTGGAAATACATGGGGGTCCCTGTTTTCCTTGGTGGCTTGGACACCCGAGGCCCATATCTGTATGGTGTGCCGGTCTGCAGAGAGTCTGAAATTCCCGTCTGAAAACAGACTTGGGGTTACTTGTGTTTTAGGCTTTCCCTTTGGCGCCCAGGTAGGTGCACCCACATATGTGAGGTACCGTTTTCATCGGGACACCTGTGGGAACGCGGGACGGTAGGCCATGTGTTGTTGGGGGCGTGTTTCGATGGGTGAGCCGAGCGAAATGTGTGGAAAATGCGTTTTTTTTCCCCGACATTTCGGACTTTGCGGGGGTGTCTGGGTATTAAATTCTGGGGCGATTTGCCCAAATCATACCTCTGCGGATTCCCACGGGTGTCCTCTTTTCGGAAATCCATGGGGTTCCCTGTTTTCCTTGGTGGCTTGGACACCCGAGGCCCATATCTGTATGGTGTGCCGGTCGGCAGAGAGTTTGAAATTCCAGTCTGAAAACAGACTTGGGGTTACTTGTGTTTTAGGCTTTCCCCTTGCTGCCCAGGTAGGTGCACCCACATATGTGAGGTACCGTTTTCATCGGGACACCTGTGGGAATGCGGGACGGTAGGCCATGTGTTGTTGGGGGCGTGTTTCGATGGGTGAGCCGAGCGAAATGTGCGGAAAATGCATTTTTTTGCCCACATTTCAGAATTTGCGGGGGTGTCTGGGTACTAAATTCTGGGGCAATTTGCCCAAATCGTACCTCTGCGGATTCCCACGGGTGTCCTCTTTTCGGAAATGCATGGGGGTCCGTGTTTTCCTTGGTGGCTTGGACACCCGAGGCCCATATTTGTATGGTGTGCCGGTCGGCAGAGAGTCTGCAATTCCGGTCTGAAAACAGACTAGGGGTTACTCGTGTTTTAGGCTTTCCCCTTGGCGCCCAGGTAGGTGCACCCACACATGTGAGGTACCGTTTTCATTGGGACACCTGTTGGAAAGCGGGACGGTAAGGCATGTGTTGTTGGGGGCGTGTTTCGATGGGTGTGCCGAGCGAAATGTGCGGAAAATGCATTTTTTTCCCCACATTTCAGACTTTGCGGGGGTGTGTGGGTACTAAATTCTGGGGTGATTTGCCCAAATTGTACCTCAGCGGATTCCCCCGGGTGTCCTCTTTTCGGAAATGCATGGGGTTCCCTGTTTTCCTTGGTGGCTTGGACACCCGAGGCCCATATCTAAATGGTGTGCCGGTCGGCAGAGAGTCTGAAATTTCGGTCTGAAAACAGACTAGGGGTTACTTGTGTTTTAGACTTTCCCCTTGGCGCCCAGGTAGGTGCACCCACACATGTGAGGTACCGTTCTCATTGGGACACCTGTGGGAAAGCGGGACGGTAGGCCATGTGTTGTTGGGGGCGTGTTTTGATGGGTGAGCCGAGTGAAATGTGCGGAAAATGCATTTTTTTTCCCACATTTCACACTTTGCGGGGGTGTCTGGGTACTAAATTCTGGGGTGATTTGCCCAAATCATACCTCTGAGGATTCCCATGGGTGTCCTCTTTTCAGAAATGCATGGTGTTCCCTGATTTCCTTGGTGGCTTGGACACCCGAGGCCCATATCTGTATGGTGTGCCGGTCGGCAGAGAGTCTGAAATTCCAGTCTGAAAACAGACTTGGGGTTACTTGTGTTTTAGGCTTTCCTCTTGGCGCCCAGGTAGGTGCACCCACATATGTGAGGTACCGTTTTCATCGGGACACCTGTGGGAACGCAGGACGGTAGGCCATGTGTTGTTGGGGGCCTTTCTCGATGGGTGAGCCGAGCGAAATGTGCGTAAAATGCGTTTTTTTCCCCACATTTCGGACTTTGCGGGGGTTTGTGCGTACTAAATTCTGGGGTGATTTGCCCAAATCATACCTCAGCGGATTCCCCCGCGTCTCCTCTTTTCGGAAATGTATGGGGTTCCCTGTTTTCCTTGGTGGCTTGGACACCCGAGGCCCATATCTAAATGGTGTGCCGGTCAGCAGAGAGTCTGAAATTTCGGTCTGAAAACAGACTTGGGGTTACTTGTGTTTTAGACTTTCCCCTTGGCGGCCAGGTAGGTGCACCCACACATGTGAGGTACCGTTCTCATCGGGACACCTGTGGGAAAGCGGGACGGTAGGCCATGTGTTGTTGGGGGCGTGTTTTGATGGGTGAGCCGAGTGAAATGTGCGGAAAAAGCATTTTTTTTCCCAAATTTCAGACTTTGCGGGGGTGTCTGGGTACTAAATTCTGGGGTGATTTGCCCAAATCGTACCTCTGAGGATTCCCATGGGTGTCCTCTTTTCAGAAATGCATGGGGTTCCCTGTTTTCCTTGGTGGCTTGGACACCCGAGGCCCATATCTTTATGGTGTGCCGGTCGGCAGAGAGTCTGAAATTCCGGTCTGAAAACAGACTTGGGGTTACTTGTGTTTTAGGCTTTCTCCTTGGCGCCCAGGTAGGTGCACCCACACATGTGAGGCACCGTTTTCATCGGGACACCTGTGGGAATGCGGGACGGTAGGCCATGTGTTGTTGGGGGCGTTTCCCGATGGGTGAGCCAAGTGAAATGTACGGAAAATGCATTTTTTCCCCACATTTCGGACTTTGCCGGGGGTGTCTGGGTACTAAATTCTGGGGTGATTTGCCCAAATCGTACCTCTGCGGATTCCCACGGGTGTCCTCTTTTTGGAAATGCATGGGGTTCCCTGTTTTCCTTGGTGGCTTGGACACCCGAGGCCCATATCTGTATGGTGTGCCGGTCTGCAAAGAGTCTGAAATTCCGGTCTGAAAACAGACTTGGGGTTACTTGTGTTTTAGGCTTTCCCCTTGGTGCCCAGGTAGGTGCACCCACACATGTGAGGTCCCGTTTTCATTGGGAGACCTGTGGGAACGCGGGACGGTAGGCCATGTGTTGTTGGGGGCGTTTCTCGATGGGTGAGCCAAGTGAAATGTACGGAAAATGCATTTTTTTCCCACATTTCGGACTTTGCGGGGGTGTCTGGGTACTACATTCTGGGGTGATTTGCCCAAATCGTACCTCTGCGGATTCCCACGGGTGTCCTCTTTTCGGAAATGCATGGGGTTCCCTGTTTTCCTTGGTGGCTTGGACACCCGAGGCCCATATCTGTATGGTGTGCCGGTCGGCAGAGAGTCTGAAATTCCTGTCTGAAAACAGACTTGGGGTTACTTGTGTTTTAGGCTTTCCCCTTGGCGCCCAGGTAGGTGCACCCGCATATGTGACGTACCGTTTTCATTGGGACACCTGTGGGAACGCGGGACGGTAGGCCATTCGTTGTTGGGGGCGTGTTTCGATGGGTGAGCCGAGCGGAATGTGCGGAAAATGCGTTTTTTTCCCCACATTTCAGAATTTGCGGGTGTGTCTGGGTACTAAATTCTGGGGCGATTTGCCCAAATCGTACCTCTGCGGATTCCCACGGGTGTCCTCTTTTTGGAAATGCATGGGGTTCCCTGTTTTCCTTGGTGGCTTGGACACCCGAGGCCCATATTTTTATGGTGTGCCGGTCGGCAGAGAGTCTGCAATTCCGGTCTGAAAACAGACTTGGGGTTACTTGTGTTTTAGGCTTTCTCCTTGGCGCCCAGGTAGGTGCACCCACACATGTGAGGCACCGTTTTCATCGGGACACCTGTGGGAATGCGGGACGGTAGGCCATGTGTTGTTGGGGGCGTGTTTTGATGGGGGAGCCGAGCAAAATTTGTGGAAAATGCATTTTTTCCCCACATTTCGGACTTTGCCGGGGGTGTCTGGGTACTAAATTCTGGGGCGATTTGCCCAAATCGTACCTCTGCGGATTCCCACGGGTGTCCTCTTTTTGGAAATGCATGGGGTTCCCTGTTTTCCTTGGTGGCTTGGACACCCGAGGCCCATATCTGTATGGTGTGCCGGTCTGCAAAGAGTCTGAAATTCCGGTCTGAAAACAGACTTGGGGTTACTTGTGTTTTAGGCTTTCCCCTTGGCGCCCAGGTAGGTGCACCCACATTGTGACATACCGTTTTCATTGGGACACCTGTGGGAATGCGGGACAGTAGGCCATGTGTTGTTGGGGGCGTGTTTCGATGGGTGAGCCAAGTGAAATGTACGGAAAATGCATTTTTTTCCCACATTTCGGACTTTGCGGGGGTGTCTGGGTACTACATTCTGGGGTGATTTGCCCAAATCGTACCTCTGCGGATTCCCACGGGTGTCCTCTTTTCGGAAATGCATGGGGTTCCCTGTTTTCCTTGGTGGCTTGGACACCCGAGGCCCATATCTGTATGGTGTGCCGGTCGGCAGAGAGTCTGAAATTCCTGTCTGAAAACAGACTTGGGGTTACTTGTGTTTTAGGCTTTCCCCTTGGCGCCCAGGTAGGTGCACCCACATATGTGACGTACCGTTTTCATTGGGACACCTGTGGGAACGCGGGACGGTAGGCCATGTGTTGTTGGGGGCGTGTTTCGATGGGTGAGTGTCATGATCTCTGCTTCCAAAAGGTCAGGGTTTTCCCAACTCCCTTGGAAGCAGATCCATAACCCAGGTTCCGAGTGCCAACCAGTCCCAATTGGGACCTTTTGGACCCAGTCCTGGCGCCAGTGGCACCAGGCTCATAAATATGCCCAGTCCCAGCGCTGGAAGCGCCGGGCTCATAATGCTTGGGTGGATTTACCTGCAGCAGACCATGCTGCTTACTTGCCTGCCAGTTGAGCCTCTGATCCTCTTCTGTTTGGAACTACTTTTCCTGTTGGGTGGGGCAGGAGCCACTCCCTAGATTCAGAACACTGGTACTCTTCTGGAAAGCAGGAACTCTTTTCTTACCTAGGCGTGGCTGTGGAAGGAGACACCTAAGCACTACAGGAGGCTATTTAAACCACACCCGATGGATGAATCTTGCTTTGCGTTATTCTGCATTCTCTGCAGCAGAACGCTCATCGTGTCTTCTGCATCTGATCCTGGGCCTAAGGAAAAAGGCTTACCATCCTGAATCCAGTCTTCAGCAACACCTATAAAGACAAGAAAGAACAGGTTAGCATTACGGTCTTCAGTGACAGCTCTTCACTTACCTGGTCCATCGGCTGTCACCAACGCCTCGCGCTGCATTCCGGCATCTGAAAGACAAAGGCTTACCTACTCTTCGTGCGCTCCGGAGGTCTTCACACTGCATTCCGGCATCTGAAAGACAAAAGCTTACCAACTCTTTGCACGCTCCGGAGGCCTTCGGCGCTGCATCCCGCATCTGAAAGACAAAACAAGGTGCGTTTAAAGACATTGGGGAACGTTAATACTCACGTGCCATTACTCCTTTCCACATCTAACCCAGTGGGTATTCCGGCACCCTGCAGCCGCTCCGAACTTGTACCTGCAAAATAAAAAGACAGTTAGAGCGCATCGTGAAGCAGGCAACAAGCGCTTACTTACGTGCTTCCAGGCGCCTCTATTCATCACACGGGCTCCAGCTTCAACTCACTTCAGCCCGTCATCCGCCATCGCCGGAACCCTGCAAAACAAGAAACATCATTACTAAAGACTTTAAAGACATTAGAATTACTCGAAACTTACCGTTCGTGCAGTAAACGACGGACAGCAGTCCTCTGAAGTCAAGAGGCCTGCTCCCCTTATCCAGTGAAGAAACTGGTTACAGCACCCTGCCCCGAGGCAGATGGAGAGCACGGCGTTCACTTACCTAAGGTGAGAGCGTTAACCTTTGGGGTTCTACAGGAGAGGAGAAAGGGAAGAAGAGAGAGACATTCAATAACCCAGTTCCTTAATCCCATATTTTCTATCTGCAGACATCTTACCCTTCGAGTCAGACATACAGTGCACAGAGGTCCAGCCCAAAGAGCCAGCCGTGTGTTACACATCACCTTTGAAGATACGGTATACGCCCAGTCAAGACCGGCGCCTCTACGGGAATCAGGTGAACGTTACAGTGAGCCGAGCGGAATGTGCGGAAAATGCGTTTTTTTCCCCACATTTCAGAATTTGCGGGTGTGTCTGGGTACTAAATTCTGGGGCGATTTGCCCAAATCGTACCTCTGCGTATTCCCACGGGTGTCCTCTTTTTGGAAATGCATGGGGTTCCCTGTTTTCCTTGGTGGCTTGGACACCCGAGGCCCATATTTGTATGGTGTGCCGGTCGGCAGAGAGTCTGCAATTCCGTTCTGAAAACAGACTTGGGGTTACTTGTGTTTTAGGCTTTCTCCTTGGCGCCCAGGTAGGTGCACCCACACATGTGAGGCACCGTTTTCATCGGGACACCTGTGGGAATGCGGGACGGTAGGCCATGTGTTGTTGGGGGCGTGTTTTGATGGAGGAGCCGAGCAAAATTTGTGGAAAATGCATTTTTTCCCCACATTTCGGACTTTTGTCGGGGGTGTCTGGGTACTAAATTCTTGGGCGATTTGCCCAAATCGTACCTCTGCGGATTCCCACGGGTGTCCTCTTTTTGGAAATGCATGGGGTTCCCTGTTTTCCTTGGTGGCTTGGACACCCGAGGCCCATATCTGTATGGTGTGCCGGTCTGCAAAGAGTCTGAAATTCCGGTCTGAAAACAGACTTGGGGTTACTTGTGTTTTAGGTTTTCCCCTTGGCGCCCAGGTAGGTGCACCCACATATGTGAGGCACCGTTTTCATCGGGACACCTGTGGGAACGCGGGACGGTAGGCCATGTGTTGTTGGGGGCGTGTTTCGATGGGTGAGCCGAGCGAAATGTGCGGAAAATGCATTTTTTTCTCCCACATTTCAGAATTTGCAGGGGTGTCTAGGTACTAAATTCTGGGGCGATTTGCCCAAATCATACCTCTGCGGATTCCCACGAGTGTCCTCTTTTCGGAAATGCATGGGGTTCCCTGTTTTCCTTGGTGGCTTGGACACCCGAGGCCCATATCTGTATGGTGTGCTGGTCGGCAGAGAGTTTGAAATTCCGGTCTGAAAACAGACTTGGGGTTACTTGTGTTTTAGGCTTTCCCCTTTTTGCCCAGGTAGGTGCACCCACATATGTGAGGTACCGTTTTCATCGGGACACCTGTGGGAATGCGGGACGGTAGGCCATGTGTATTTGGGGGCATGTTTCGATGGGTGAGCCGAGCGAAATGTGCGGAAAATGCATTTTTTTCCCCACATTTCAGAATTTGCCGGGGTGTCTGGGTACTAAATTCTGGGGTGATTTGCCCAAATCGTACC
This sequence comes from Ambystoma mexicanum, assembly GCF_040938575.1. Taxonomy (NCBI): domain Eukaryota; kingdom Metazoa; phylum Chordata; class Amphibia; order Caudata; family Ambystomatidae; genus Ambystoma; species Ambystoma mexicanum. The sequence continues at coordinate 876,315,619 of NC_090924.1, read as the reverse complement.
TCTGCGGATTCCCACGGGTGTCCTCTTTTCGGAAATGCATGGGGGTCCGTGTTTTCCTTGGTGGCTTGGACACCCGAGGCCCATATTTGTATGGTGTGCCGGTCGGCAGAGAGTCTGCAATTCCGGTCTGAAAACAGACTTGGGGATACTTGTGTTTTAGGCTTTCTCCTTGGCGCCCAGGTAGGTGCACCCACACATGTGAGGCAACGTTTTCATCGGGACACGTGTGGGAATGCGGGACGGTAGGCCATGTGTTGTTGGGGGCGTGTTTTGATGAGTGAGCCGAGCAAAATGTGTGAAAAATGCATTTTTTTCCCCACATTTCGGACTTTGCCGGGGGTGTCTGGGTACTAAATTCTGGGGCGATTTGACCAAATTGTATTTCTGCGGATTCCCACGGGTGTCCTCTTTTAGGAAATGCATGGGGTTCCCTGTTTTCCTTGGTGGCTTGGACACCCGAGGCCCATATCTGTATGGGGTGCTGGTCGGCAGAGAGTCTGAAATTTCCGGTCTGAAAACAGACTTGGGGTTACTCGTGTTTTAGGCTTTCCCCTTGGCACCCAGGTAGGTGCACCCACACATGTGAGGTACCGTTTTGATTGGGACACCTGTTGGAAAGCGGGACGGTAAGGCATGTGTTGTTGGGGGCGTGTTTCGATGGGTGTGCCGAGCGAAATGTGCGGAAAATGCATTTTTTTCCCACATTTCGGACTTTGCGGGGGTGTCTGGGTACTACATTCTGGGGTGATTTGCCCAAATCGTACCTCTGCAGATTCCCACGGGTGTCCTCTTTTCGGAAATGCATGGGGTTCCCTGTTTTCCTTGGTGGCTTGGACACCCGAGGCCCATATCTGTATGGTGTGCCGGTCAGCAGAGAGTCTGAAATACCTGTCTGAAAACAGACTTGGGGTTACTTGTGTTTTAGGCTTTCCCCTTGGCGCCCAGGTAGGTGCACCCACATATGTGACGTTCCGTTTTCATTGGGACACCTGTGGGAACGCGGGACGGTAGGCCATGTGTTGTTGGGGGCGTGTTTCGTTGGGTGAGCCGAGCGGAATGTGCGGAAAATGCGTTTTTTTCCCCACATTTCAGAATTTGCGGGTGTGTCTGGGTACTAAATTCTGGGGCGATTTGCCCAAATCGTACCTCTGCGGATTCCCACGGGTGTCCTCTTTTTGGAAATGCATGGGGTTCCCTGTTTTCCTTGGTGGCTTGGACACCCGAGGCCCATATTTGTATGGTGTGCCGGTCGGCAGAGAGTCTGCAATTCCGGTCTGAAAACAGACTTGGGGTTACTTGTGTTTTAGGCTTTCTCCTTGGTGCCCAGGTAGGTGCACCCACACATGTGAGGCACCGTTTTCATCGGGACACCTGTGGGAATGCGGGACGGTAGGCCATGTGTTGTTGGGGGCGTGTTTTGATGGGGGAGCAGAGCAAAATTTGTGGAAAATGCATTTTTTCCCCACATTTCGGACTTTGCCGGGGGTGTCTGGGTACTAAATTCTGGGGCGATTTGCCCAAATCGTACCTCTGTGGATTCCCACGGGTGTCCTCTTTTTGAAAATGCATGGGGTTACCTGTTTTCCTTGGTGGCTTGGACACCCGAGGCCCATATCTGTATGGGGTGCCGGTCTGCAAAGAGTCTGAAATTCCGGTCTGAAAACAGACTTGGGGTTACTTGTGTTTTAGGCTTTCCCCTTGGCGCCCAGGTAGGTGCACCCACATATGTGACATACCGTTTTCATTGGGACACCTGTGGGAATGCGGGACAGTAGGCCATGTGTTGTTGGGGGCGTGTTTCGATGGGTGAGCCAAGTGAAATGTACGGAAAATGCATTTCGGACTTTGCGGGGGTGTCTGGGTACTACATTCTGGGGTGATTTGCCCAAATTGTACCTCTGCGGATTCCCACGGGTGTCCTCTTTTCGGAAATGCATGGGGTTCCCTGTTTTCCTTGGTGGCTTGGACACCCGAGGCCCATATCTGTCTGGTGTGCCGGTCGGCAGAGAGTCTGAAATTCCTGTCTGAAAACAGACTTGGGGTAACTTGTGTTTTAGGCTTTCCCCTTGGCGCCCAGGTAGGTGCACCCACATATGTGACGTACCGTTTTCATTGGGACACCTGTGGGAATGCGGGACAGTAGGCCATGTGTTGTTGGGGGCGTGTTTCGATGGGTGAGCCGAGCGGAATGTGCGGAAAATGCGTTTTTTCCCCCACATTTCAGAATTTGCGGGTGTGTCTGGGTACTAAATTCTGGGGCGATTTGCCCAAATCGTACCTCTGCGGATTCCCACGGGTGTCCTCTTTTTGGAAATGCATGGGGTTCCCTGTTTTCCTTGGTGGCTTGGAATCCCGAGGCCCATATTTGTATGGTGTGCCGGTCGGCAGAGAGTCTGCAATTCCGGTCTGAAAATAGACTTGGGGTTACTTGTGTTTTAGGCTTTCTCCTTGGTGCCCAGGTAGGTGCACCCACACATGTGAGGCACCGTTTTCATCGGGACACCTGTGGGAATGCGGGACGGTAGGCCATGTGTTGTTGGGGGCGTGTTTTGATGGGGGAGCCGAGCAAAATTTGTGGAAAATGCATTTTTTCCCCACATTTCGGACTTTGCCGGGGGTGTCTGGGTACTAAATTCTGGGGCGATTTGCCCAAATCGTACCTCTGTGGATTCCCACGGGTGTCCTCTTTTTGAAAATGCATGGGGTTACCTGTTTTCCTTGGTGGCTTGGACACCCGAGGCCCATATCTGTATGGGGTGCCGGTCTGCAAAGAGTCTGAAATTCCGGCCTGAAAACAGACTTGGGGTTACTTGTGTTTTAGGCTTTCCCCTTGGCGCCCAGGTAGGTGCACCCACATATGTGAGGTACGGTTTTCATCGGGACACCTGTGGGAACATGGGACGGTAGGCCATGTGTTGTTGGGGGCGTGTTTCGATGGGTGAGCCGAGCGAAATGTGCGGAAAATGCGTTTTTTTCCCCACATTTCAGAATTTGCAGGGGTGTCTAGGTACTAAATTCTGGGGCGATTTGCCCAAATCATACCTCTGCGGATTCCCATGAGTGTCCTCTTTTCGGAAATGCATGGGGTTCCCTGTTTTCCTTGGTGGCTTGGACACCCGAGGCCTATATCTGTATGGTGTGCTGGTCAGCAGAGAGTTTGAAATTCCGGTCTGAAAACAGACTTGGGGTTACTTGTGTTTTAGGCTTTCCCGTTTTTGCCCAGGTAGATACACCCACATATGTGAGGTACCGTTTTCATCGGGACACCTGTGGGAATGCGGGACGGCAGGCCATGTGTTGTTGGAGGCATGTTTCGATGGGTGAGCCGAGCAAAATGTGCGGAAAATGCATTTTTTCCCCACATTTCAGAATTTGCCGGGGTGTCTGGGTACTAAATTCTGGGGCGATTTGCCCAAATCGTACCTCTGCGGATTCCCACGGGTGTCCTCTTTTCGGAAATGCATGGGGGTCCGTGTTTTCCTTGGTGGCTTGGACACCGAGGCCCATATTTGTATGGTGTGCCGGTCGGCAGAGAGTCTGCAATTCCGGTCTGAAAACAGACTTGGGGATACTTGTGTTTTAGGCTTTCTCCTTGGCGGCCAGGTAGGTGCACCCACACATGTGAGGCACCGTTTTCGTCGGGACACCTGTGGGAATGCGGGACGGTAGGCCATGTGTTGTTGGGGGCGTGTTTTGATGAGTGAGCCGAGCAAAATGTGTGGAAAATGGATTTTTTTCCCCACATTTCGGACTTTGCGGGGGTGTGTGGGTACTAAATTCTGGGGTGATTTGCCCAAATCGTACCTCAGCGGATTCCCCCGGGTGTCCTCTTTTCGGAAATGCATGGGGTTCCCTGTTTTCCTTGGTGGCTTGGACACCCGAGGCCCATATCTAAATGGTGTGCCGGTCGGCAGAGAGTCTGAAATTTCAGTCTGAAAACAGACTAGGGGTTACTTGTGTTTTAGACTTCCCCCTTGGCGCCCAGGTAGGTGCACCCACACATGTGAGGTACCGTTCTCATTGGGACACCTGTGGGAAAGCGGGACGGTAGGCCATGTGTTGTTGGGGGCGTGTTTTGATGGGTGAGCCGAGTGAAATGTGCGGAAAATGCATTTTTTTTCCCACATTTCACACTTTGCAGGGGTGTCTGGGTACTAAATTCTGGGGTGATTTGCCCAAATCGTACCTCTGAGGATTCCCATGGGTGTCCTCTTTTCGGAAATGCATGGTGTTTCCTGATTTCCTTGGTGGCTTGGACACCCGAGTCCCATATCTGTATGGTGTGCCGGTCGGCAGAGAGTCTGAAATTCCAGTCTGAAAACAGACTTGGGGTTACTTGTGTTTTAGGCTTTCCTCTTGGCGCCCAGGTAGGTGCACCCACATATGTGAGGTACCGTTTTCATCGGACACCTGTGGGAACGCAGGACGGTATGCCATGTGTTGTTTGGGGCGTTTCTCGATGGGTGAGCCGAGCGAAATGTGCGTAAAATGCGTTTTTTTCCCCACATTTCGGAATTTGCCGGGGGTGTCTGGGTACTATTTCTGGGGCGATTTTCCCAAATCGTACCTCTGCGGATTCCCACGGGAGTCCTCTTTTTGGAAATGCATGGGGGTCCCTGTTTTCCTTGGTGGCTTGGACACCCGAGGCCCATATTTGTATGGTGTGCCGGTCGGCAGAGAGTCTGAAATTCCGGTCTGAAAACAGACTTGGGGTTACTTGTGTTTTAGGCTTTCCCCTTGGCGCCCAGGTAGGTGCACCCACACATGTGAGGTACCGTTTTCATCGGGACACCTGTGGTAATGCGGGACGGTAGGCCATGTGTTGTTGGGGGCGTGTTTAGATGGGTGAGCCGAGCGAAATGTGCGGAAAATGCATTTTTTCCCCACATTTCGGACTTTGCGGGGGTGTGTGCGTACTAAATTCTGGGGTAATTTGCCCAAATCGTACCTCAGCGGATTCCCCCGCGTGTCCTCTTTTCGGAAATGCATGGGGTTCCCTGTTTTCCTTGGTGGCTTGGACACCCGAGGCCCATATCTAAATGGTGTGCCGGTCGGCAGAGAGTCTGAAATTTCGGTCTGAAAACAGACTTGGGGTTACTTGTGTTTTAGACTTTCCCCTTGGCGCCCAGGTAGGTGCACCCACACATGTGAGGTACCGTTCTCATCGGGACACCTGTGGGAAAGCGGGACAGTAGGCCATGTGTTGTTGGGGGCGTGTTTTGATGGGTGAGCCGAGTGAAATGTGCGGAAAATGTATTTTTTTTCCCAAATTTCAGACTTTGCGGGGGTGTCTGGGTACTAAATTCTGGGGTGATTTGCCCAAATCGTACCTCTGAGGATTCCCATGGGTGTCCTCTTTTCGGAAATGCATGGGGTTCCCTGTTTTCCTTGGTGGCTTGGACACCCGAGTCCCATATCTGTATGGTGTGCCGGTCGGCAGAGAGTCTGAAATTCCGGTCTGAAAACAGACTTGGGGTTACTTGTGTTTTAGGCTTTCCTCTTGGCGCCCAGGTAGGTGCACCCACACATGTGAGGCACCGTTTTCATCGGGACACCTGTGGGAACGCGGGACGGTAGGCCATGTGTTGTTGGGGGCGTGTTTTGATGGGTGAGCCGAGCAAAATTTGTGGAAAATGCGTTTTTTCCCCAAATTTCGGACTTTTGCCGGGGGTGTCTGGGTACTAAATTCTGGGGCGATTTGCCCAAATCGTACCTCTGCGGATTCCCACAGGTGTCCTCTTTTTGGAAATGCATGGGGTTCCCTGTTTTCCTTGGTGGCTTGGACACCCGAGGCCCATATCTGTATGGTGTGCCGGTCTGCAAAGAGTCTGAAATTCCGGTCTGAAAACAGACTTGGGGTTACTTGTGTTTTAGGCTTTCCCCTTGGCGCCCAGGTAGGTGCACCCACATATGTGAGGTACCGTTTTCATCGGGACACCTGTGGGAACGCGGGACGGTGGGCCATGTGTTGTTGGGGGCGTGTTTCGATGGGTGAGCCGAGCGAAATGTGCGGAAAATGCATTTTTTTCCCCACATTTCAGAATTTGCCGGGGTGTCTGGGTACTAAATTCTGGGGTGATTTGCCCAAATCGTACCTCTGCGGATTCCCACGGGTGTCCTCTTTTCGGAAATGCATGGGGGTCCGTGTTTTCCTTGGTGGCTTGGACACCCGAGGCCCATATTTGTATGGTGTGCTGGTCGGCAGAGAGTCTGAAATTCCGGTCTGAAAACAGACTTGGGGTTACTCGTGTTTTAGGCTTTCCCCTTGGCACCTAGGTAGGTGCACCCACACATGTGAGGTACCGTTTTCATTGGGACACCTGTTGGAAAGCGGGACGGTAAGGCATGTGTTGTTGGGTGCATGTTTCGATGGGTGTGCCGAGCGAAATGTGCGGAAAATGCATTTTTTTCCCACATTTCGGACTTTGCGGGGGTGTCTGGGTACTACATTCTGGGGTGATTTGCCCAAATCGTACCTCTGCGGATTCCCACGGGTGTCCTCTTTTCGGAAATGCATGGGGTTCCCTGTTTTCCTTGGTGGCTTGGACACCCGAGGCCCATATCTGTATGGTGTGCCGGTCGGCAGAGAGTCTGAAATACCTGTCTGAAAACAGACTTGGGGTTACTTGTGTTTTAGGCTTTCCGCTTGGCGCCCAGGTAGGTGCACCCACATATGTGACGTACCGTTTTCATTGGGACACCTGTGGGAACGCGGGACGGTAGGCCATGTGTTGTTGGGGGCGTGTTTCGTTGGGTGAGCCGAGCGGAATGTGCAGAAAATGCGTTTTTTTCCCCACATTTCAGAATTTGCGGGTGTGTCTGGGTACTAAATTCTGGGGCGATTTGCCCAAATCGTACCTCTGCGGATTCCCACGGGTGTCCTCTTTTTGGAACTGCATGGGGTTCCCTGTTTTCCTTGGTGGCTTGGACACCCGAGGCCCATATTTGTATGGTGTGCCGGTCGGCAGAGAGTCTGCAATTCCGGTCTGAAAACAGACTTGGGGTTACTTGTGTTTTAGGCTTTCCCCTTGGCGCCCAGGTAGGTGCACCCACATATGTGACATACCGTTTTCATTGGGACACCTGTGGGAATGCGGGACAGTAGACCATGTGTTGTTGGGGGCGTGTTTCGATGGGTGAGCCAAGTGAAATGTACGGAAAATGCATTTTGGACTTTGCGGGGGTGTCTGGGTACTACATTCTGGGGTGATTTGCCCAAATCGTACCTCTGCGGATTCCCACGGGTGTCCTCTTTTCGGAAATGCATGGGTTTCCTGTTTTCCTTGGTGGCTTGGACACCCGAGGCCCATATCTGTCTGGTGTGCCGTTCGGCAGAGAGTCTGAAATTCCTGTCTGAAAACAGACTTGGGGTTACTTGTGTTTTAGGCTTTCCCCTTGGCGCCCAGGTAGGTGCACCCACATATGTGACGTACCGTTTTCATTGGGACACCTGTGGGAACGCGGAACGGTAGGCCATGTGTTGTTGGGGGCGTGTTTCGATGGGTGAGCCGAGCGGAATGTGCGGAAAATGCGTTTTTTTCCCCACATTTAAGAATTTGCGGGTGTGTCTGGGTACTAAATTCTGGGGCGATTTGCCCAAATCGTACCTCTGCGGATTCCCACGACTGTCCTCTTTTCGGAAATGCATGGGGTTCCCTGTTTTCCTTGGTGGCTTGGACACCCGCGACCCATATCTGTATGGTGTGCCGGTCGGCAGAGAGTCTGCAATTCCGGTCTGAAAACAGACTTGGGGTTACTTGTGTTTTAGGCTTTCTCCTTGGCGCCCAGGTAGGTGCACCCACACATGTGAGGCACCGTTTTCATCGGGACACCTGTGGGAATGCGGGACGGTAGGCCATGTGTTGTTGGGGGCGTGTTTTGATGGGGGAGCCGAGCAAAATTTGTGGAAAATGCATTTTTTCCCCACATTTCGGACTTTGCCGGGGGTGTCTGGGTACTAAATTCTGGGGCGATTTGCCCAAATCGTACCTCTGCGGATTCCCAAGGGTGTCCTCTTTTTGGAAATGCATGGGGTTCCCTGTTTTCCTTGGTGGCTTGGACACCCGAGGCCCATATCTGTATGGTGTGCCGGTCTGCAAAGAGTCTGAAATTCCGGTCTGAAAACAGACTTGGGGTTACTTGTGTTTTAGGCTTTCCCCTTGGCGCCCAGGTAGGTGCACCCACATATGTGAGGTACCGTTTTCATCGGGACACCTGTGGGAATGCGGGACGGCAGGCCATGTGTTGTTGGAGGCATGTTTCGATGGGTGAGCCGAGCGAAATGTGCGGAAAATGCATTTTTTCCCCACATTTCAGAATTTGCCGGGGTGTCTGGGTACTAAATTCTGGGGCGATTTGCCCAAATCGTACCTCTGCGGATTCCCACGGGTGTCCTCTTTTCGGAAATGCATGGGGGTCCGTGTTTTCCTTGGTGGCTTGGACACCCGAGGCCCATATTTGTATGGTGTGCCGGTCGGCAGAGAGTCTGCAATTCCGGTCTGAAAACAGACTTGGTGATACTTGTGTTTTAGGCTTTCTCCTTGGCGGCCAGGTAGGTGCACCCACACATGTGAGGCACCGTTTTCATCGGGACACCTGTGGGAATGCGGGACGGTAGGCCATGTGTTGTTGGGGGCGTGTTTTGATGAGTGAGCCGAGCAAAATGTGTGGAAAATGGATTTTTTTCCCCACATTTCGGACTTTGCCGGGGCTGTCTGGGTACTAAATTCTGGGACGATTTGCCCAAATCGTATTTCTGCGGATTCCCACGGGTGTCCTCTTTTAGGAAATGCATGGGGTTCCCTGTTTTCCTTGGTGGCTTGGACACCCGAGGCCCATATCTGTATGGTGTGCTGGTCGGCAGAGAGTCTGAAATTCTGTTCTGAAAACAGACTTGGGGTTACTCGTGTTTTAGGCTTTCCCCTTGGCGCCCAGGTAGGTGCACCCACACATGTGAGGTACCGTTTTCATTGGGACACCTGTTGGAAAGCGGGACGGTAAGGCATGTGTTGTTGGGGGCGTGTTTCGATGGGTGTGCCGAGCGAAATGTGCGGAAAATGCATTTTTTTCCCCACATTTCGGACTTTGCGGGGGTGTGTGGGTACTAAATTCTGGGGTGATTTGCCCAAATCGTACCTCAGCGGATTCCCCCGGGTGTCCTCTTTTCGGAAATGCATGGGGTTCCCTGTTTTCCTTGGTGGCTTGGACACCCGAGGCCCATATCTAAATGGTGTGCCGGTCGGCAGAGAGTCTGAAATTTCAGTCTGAAAACAGACTAGGGGTTACTTGTGTTTTAGACTTCCCCCTTGGCGCCCAGGTAGGTGCACCCACACATGTGAGGTACCGTTCTCATTGGGACACCTGTGGGAAAGCGGGACGGTAGGCCATGTGTTGTTGGGGGCGTGTTTTGATGGGTGAGCCGAGTGAAATGTGCGGAAAATGCATTTTTTTTCCCACATTTCACACTTTGCAGGGGTGTCTGGGTACTAAATTCTGGGGTGATTTGCCCAAATCGTACCTCTGAGGATTCCCATGGGTGTCCTCTTTTCGGAAATGCATGGTGTTCCCTGATTTCCTTGGTGGCTTGGACACCCGAGTCCCATATCTGTATGGTGTGCCGGTCGGCAGAGAGTCTGAAATTCCAGTCTGAAAACAGACTTGGGGTTACTTGTGTTTTAGGCTTTCCCCTTGGCGCCCAGGTAGGTGCACCCACACATGTGAGGTACCGTTTTCATCGGGACACCTGTGGTAATGCGGGACGGTAGGCCATGTGTTGTTGGGGGCGTGTTTAGATGGGTGAGCCGAGCGAAATGTGCGGAAAATGCATTTTGTCCCCACATTTCGGACTTTGCGGGGGTGTGTGCGTACTAAATTCTGGGGTAATTTGCCCAAATCGTACCTCAGCGGATTCCCCCGCGTGTCCTCTTTTCGGAAATGCATGGGGTTCCCTGTTTTCCCTGGTGGCTTGGACATCCGAGGCCCATATCTAAATGGTGTGCCGGTCGGCAGAGAGTCTGAAATTTCGGTCTGAAAACAGACTTGGGGTTACTTGTGTTTTAGACTTTCCCCTTGGCGCCCAGGTAGGTGCACCCACACATGTGAGGTACCGTTCTCATCGGGACACCTGTGGGAAAGCGGGACGGTAGGCCATGTGTTGTTGGGGGCGTGTTTTGATGGGTGAGCCGAGTGAAATGTGCGGAAAATGTATTTTTTTTCCCAAATTTCAGACTTTGCGGGGGTGTCTGGGTAATAAATTCTGGGGTGATTTGCCCAAATCGTACCTCTGAGGATTCCCATGGGTGTCCTCTTTTCGGAAATGCATGGGGTTCCCTGTTTTCCTTGGTGGCTTGGACACCCGAGGCCCATATCTGTATGGTGTGCCGGTCGGCAGAGAGTCTGAAATTCCGGTCTGAAAACAGACTTGGGGTTACTTGTGTTTTAGGCTATCCTCTTGGCGCCCAGGTAGGTGCACCCACACATGTGAGGCACCGTTTTCATCGGGACACCTGTGGGAACGCGGGACGGTAGGCCATGTGTTGTTGGGGGCGTGTTTTGATGGGTGAGCCGAGCAAAATTTGTGGAAAATGCATTTTTTCCCCAAATTTCGGACTTTTGCCGGGGGTGTCTGGGTACTAAATTCTGGGGCGATTTGCCCAAATCGTACCTCTGCGGATTCCCACGGGTGTCCTCTTTTTGGAAATGCATGGGGTTCCCTGTTTTCCTTGGTGGCTTGGACACCCGAGGCCCATATCTGTATGGTGTGCCGGTCTGCAAAGAGTCTGAAATTCCGGTCTGAAAACAGACTTGGGGTTACTTGTGTTTTAGGCTTTCCCCTTGGCGCCCAGGTAGGTGCACCCACATATGTGAGGTACCGTTTTCATCGGGACACCTGTGGGAACGCGGGACGGTGGGCCATGTGTTGTTGGGGGCGTGTTTCGATGGGTGAGCCGAGCGAAATGTGCGGAAAATGCATTTTTTTCCCCACATTTCAGAATTTCCCGGGGTGTCTGGGTACTAAATTCTGGGGCGATTTGCCCAAATCGTACCTCTGCGGATTCCCACGGGTGTCCTCTTTTCGGAAATGCATGGGGGTCCGTGTTTTCCTTGGTGGCTTGGACACCCGAGGCCCATATTTGTATGGTGTGCTGGTCGGCAGAGAGTCTGAAATTCCGGTCTGAAAACAGACTTGGGGTTACTCGTGTTTTAGGCTTTCCCCTTGGCACCTAGGTAGGTGCACCCACACATGTGAGGTACCGTTTTCATTGGGACACCTGTTGGAAAGCGGGACGGTAAGGCATGTGTTGTTGGGTGCATGTTTCGATGGGTGTGCCGAGCGAAATGTGCGGAAAATGCATTTTTTTCCCACATTTCGGACTTTGCGGGGGTGTCTGGGTACTACATTCTGGGGTGATTTGCCCAAATCGTACCTCTGCGGATTCCCACGGGTGTCCTCTTTTCGGAAATGCATGGGGTTCCCTGTTTTCCTTGGTGGCTTGGACACCCGAGGCCCATATCTGTATGGTGTGCCGGTCGGCAGAGAGTCTGAAATACCTGTCTGAAAACAGACTTGGGGTTACTTGTGTTTTAGGCTTTCCGCTTGGCGCCCAGGTAGGTGCACCCACATATGTGACGTACCGTTTTCATTGGGACACCTGTGGGAACGCGGGACGGTAGGCCATGTGTTGTTGGGGGCGTGTTTCGTTGGGTGAGCCGAGCGGAATGTGCAGAAAATGCGTTTTTTTCCCCACATTTCAGAATTTGCGGGTGTGTCTGGGTACTAAATTCTGGGGCGATTTGCCCAAATCGTACCTCTGCGGATTCCCACGGGTGTCCTCTTTTTGGAACTGCATGGGGTTCCCTGTTTTCCTTGGTGGCTTGGACACCCGAGGCCCATATTTGTATGGTGTGCTGGTCGGCAGAGAGTCTGCAATTCCGGTCTGAAAACAGACTTGGGGTTACTTGTGTTTTAGGCTTTCCCCTTGGCGCCCAGGTAGGTGCACCCACATATGTGACATACCGTTTTCATTGGGACACCTGTGGGAATGCGGGACAGTAGACCATGTGTTGTTGGGGGCGTGTTTCGATGGGTGAGCCAAGTGAAATGTACGGAAAATGCATTTTGGACTTTGCGGGGGTGTCTGGGTACTACAGTGATTTGCCCAAATCGTACCTCTGCGGATTCCCACGGGTGTCCTCTTTTCGGAAATGCATGGGTTCCCTGTTTTCCTTGGTGGCTTGGACACCCGAGGCCCATATCTGTCTGGTGTGCCGTTCGGCAGAGAGTCTGAAATTCCTGTCTGAAAACAGACTTGGGGTTACTTGTGTTTTAGGCTTTCCCCTTGGCGCCCAGGTAGGTGCACCCACATATGTGACGTACCGTTTTCATTGGGACACCTGTGGGAACGCGGGACGGTAGGCCATGTGTTGTTGGGGGCGTGTTTCGATGGGTGAGCCGAGCGGAATGTGCGGAAAATGCGTTTTTTTCCCCACATTTCAGAATTTGCGGGTGTGTCTGGGTACTAAATTCTGGGGCGATTTGCCCAAATCGTACCTCTGCGGATTCCCACGACTGTCCTCTTTTCGGAAATGCATGGGGTTCCCTGTTTTCCTTGGTGGCTTGGACACCCGAGGCCCATATCTGTATGGTGTGCCGGTCGGCAGAGAGTCTGCAATTCCGGTCTGAAAACAGACTTGGGGTTACTTGTGTTTTAGGCTTTCTCCTTGGCGCCCAGGTAGGTGCACCCACATATGTGAGGTACCGTTTTCATCGGGACACCTGTGGGAATGCGGGACGGTAGGCCATGTGTTGTTGGGGGCATGTTCCGATGGGTGAGCCGAGCAAAATTTGCGGAAAATGCATTTTTTTCCCCACATTTCAGAATTTGCTGGGGTGTCTGGGTACTAAATTCTGGGGCGATTTGCCCAAATCGTACCTCTGCGGATTCCCACGGGTGTCCTCTTTTCGGAAATGCATGGGGGTCTGTGTTTTCCTTGGTGGCTTGGACACCCGAGGCCCATATTTGTATGGTGTGCCAGTCGGCAGAGAGTCTGCAATTCCGGTCTGAAAACAGACTTGGGGATACTTGTGTTTTAGGCTTTCTCCTAGGCGGCCAGGTAGGTGCACCCACACATGTGAGGCACCGTTTTCATCGGGACACCTGTGGGAATGCGGGACGTTAGGCCATGTGTTGTTGGGGGCGTGTTTTGATGAGTGAGCCGAGCAAAATGTGTAGAAAATGCATTTTTTTCCCCACATTTCGGACTTTGCCGGGGGTGTCTGGGTACTAAATTCTGGGGCGATTTGCCCAAATCGTATTTCTGCGGATTCCCACGGGTGTCCTCTTTTCGGAAATGCATGGGGTTCCCTGTTTTCCTTGGTGGCTTGGACACCCGAGGCCCATATCTGTATGGTGTGCCGGTCGGCAGAGAGTCTGAAATTCCTGTCTGAAAACAGACTTGGGGTTACTTGTGTTTTAGGCTTTCCCCTTGGCGCCCAGGTAGGTGCACCCATATATGTGACATACCGTTTTCATTGGGACACCTGTGGGAACGCGGGACGGTAGGCCATGTGTTGTTGGGGGCATGTTTCGATGGGTGAGCCGAGCGGAATGTGCGGAAAATGCGTTTTTTCCCCACATTTCAGAATTTGCGGGTGTGTCTGGGTACTACATTCTGGGGCGATTTGCCCAAATCGTACCTCTGCGGATTCCCACTGGTGTCCTCTTTTTGGAAATGCATGGGGTTCCCTGTTTTCCTTGGTGGCTTGGACACCCGAGGCCCATATTTGTATGGTGTGCCGGTCGGCAGAGAGTCTGCAATTCCGGTCTGAAAACAGACTTGGGGTTACTCGTGTTTTAGGCTTTCCCCTTGGCAACCAGGTAGGTGCACCCACACAAGTGAGGTTCCCTTTTCATCGGGACACCTGTGGGAATGCGGGACGGTAGGCCATGTGTTGTTGGGGGCGTGTTTTGATGGGGGAGCCGAGCAAAATTTGTGGAAAATGCATTTTTTCCCCACATTTCGGACTTTGCCGGGGGTGTCTGGGTACTAAATTCTGGGGCGATTTGCCCAAATCGTACCTCTGCGGATTCCCAAGGGTGTCCTCTTTTTGGAAATGCATGGGGTTCCCTGTTTTCCTTGGTGGCTTGGACACCCGAGGCCCATATCTGTATGGTGTGCCGGTCTGCAAAGAGTCTGAAATTCCGGTCTGAAAACAGACTTGGGGTTACTTGTGTTTTAGGCTTTCCCCTTTTTGCCCAGGTAGGTGCACCCACATATGTGAGGTACCGTTTTCATCGGGACACCTGTGGGAATGCGGGACGGTAGGCCATGTGTTGTTGGGGGCATGTTCCGATGGGTGAGCCGAGCAAAATGTGCGGAAAATGCATTTTTTTCCCCACATTTCAGAATTTGCTGGGGTGTCTGGGTACTAAATTCTGGGGCGATTTGCCCAAATCGTACCTCTGCGGATTCCCACGGGTGTCCTCTTTTCGGAAATGCATGGGGGTCTGTGTTTTCCTTGGTGGCTTGGACACCCGAGGCCCATATTTGTATGGTGTGCCAGTCGGCAGAGAGTCTGCAATTCCGGTCTGAAAACAGACTTGGGGATACTTGTGTTTTAGGCTTTCTCCTAGGCGGCCAGGTAGGTGCACCCACACATGTGAGGCACCGTTTTCATCGGGACACCTGTGGGAATGCAGGACGGTAGGCCATGTGTTGTTGGGGGCGTGTTTTGATGAGTGAGCCGAGCAAAATGTGTGGAAAATGCATTTTTTTCCCCACATTTCGGACTTTGCCGGGGGTGTCTGGGTACTAAATTCTGGGGCGATTTGCCCAAATCGTATTTCTGCGGATTCCCACGGATGTCCTCTTTTCGGAAATGCATGGGGTTCCCTGTTTTCCTTGGTGGCTTGGACATCCGAGGTCCATATCTGTATGGTGTGCCGGTCGGCAGAGAGTCTGAAATTCCTGTCTGAAAACAGACTTGGGGTTACTTGTGTTTTAGGCTTTCCCCTTGGCGCCCAGGTAGGTGCACCCACATATGTGACATACCGTTTTCATTGGGACACCTGTGGGAACGCGGGACAGTAGGCCATGTGTTGTTGGGGGCATGTTTCGATGGGTGAGCCGAGCGGAATGTGCGGAAAATGCGTTTTTTTCCCCACATTTCAGAATTTGCGGGTGTGTCTGGGTACTACATTCTGGGGCGATTTGCCCAAATCGTACCTCTGCGGATTCCCACTGGTGTCCTCTTTTTGGAAATGCATGGGGTTCCCTGTTTTCCTTGGTGGCTTGGACACCCGAGGCCCATATTTGTATGGTGTGCCGGTCGGCAGAGAGTCTGCAATTCCGGTCTGAAAACAGACTTGGGGTTACTCGTGTTTTAGGCTTTCCCCTTGGCACCCAGGTAGGTGCACCCACACAAGTGAGGTACCGTTTTCATCGGGACACCTGTGGGAATGCGGGACGGTAGGCCATGTGTTGTTGGGGGCGTGTTTTGATGTGTGAGCCGAGCAAAATTTGTGGAAAATGCATTTTTTCCCCACATTTCGGACTTTGCCGGGGGTGTCTGGGTACTAAATTCTGGGGCGATTTGCCCAAATCGTACCTCTGCGGATTCCCACGGGTGTCCTCTTTTTGGAAATGCATGGGGTTCCCTGTTTTCCTTGGTGGCTTGGACACCCGAGGCCCATATCTGTATGGTGTGCCGGTCTGCAAAGAGTCTGAAATTCCGGTCTGAAAACAGACTTGGGGTTACTTGTGTTTTAGGCTTTCCCCTTGGCGCCCAGGTAGGTGCACCCACATATGTGAGGTACCGTTTTCATCGGGACACCTGTGGGAACGCGGGACGGTAGGCCATGTGTTGTTGGGGGCGTGTTTCGATGGGTGAGCCGAGCGAAATGTGCGGAAAATGCGTTTTTTTCCCCACATTTCAGAATTTGCAGGGGTGTCTAGGTACTAAATTCTGGGGCGATTTGCCCAAATCATACCTCTGCGGATTCCCACGACTGTCCTCTTTTCGGAAATGCATGGGGTTCCCTGTTTTCCTTGGTGGCTTGGACACCCGAGGCCCATATCTGTATGGTGTGCTGGTCGGCAGAGAGTTTGAAATTCCGGTCTGAAAACAGACTTGGGGTTACTTGTGTTTTAGGCTTTCCCCTTTTTGCCCAGGTAGGTGCACCCACATATGTGAGGTACCGTTTTCATCGGGACACCTGTGGGAATGCGGGACGGTAGGCCATGTTTTGTTGGGGGCATGTTTCGATGGGTGAGCCGAGCGAAATGTGCGGAAAATGCATTTTTTTCCCCACATTTCAGAATTTGCTGGGGTGTCTGGGTACTAAATTCTGGAGCGATTTGCCCAAATCGTACCTCTGCGGATTCCCACGGGTGTCCTCTTTTCGGAAATGCATGGGGGTCCGTGTTTTCCTTGGTGGCTTGGACACCCGAGGCCCATATTTGTATGGTGTGCCGGTCGGCAGAGAGTCTGCAATTCCGGTCTGAAAACAGACTTGGGGATACTTATGTTTTAGGCTTTCTCCTTGGCGGCCAGGTAGGTGCACCCACACATGTGAGGCACCGTTTTCATCGGGACACCTGTGGGAATGCGGGACGGTAGGCCATGTGTTGTTGGGGGCGTGTTTTGATGAGTGAGCCGAGCAAAATGTGTGGAAAAATGCATTTTTTTCCCCACATTTCGGACTTTGCCGGGGGTGTCTGGGTACTAAATTCTGGGGCGATTTGCCCAAATCGTATTTCTGCGGATTCCCACGGGTGTCCTCTTTTAGGAAATGCATGGGGTTCCCTGTTTTCCTTGGTGGCTTGGACACCCGAGGCCCATATCTGTATGGTGTGCGGGTCGGCAGAGAGTCTGAAATTCCGGTCTGAAAACAGACTTGGGGTTACTCGTGTTTTAGGCTTTCCCCTTGGCACCCAGGTAGGTGCACCCACACAAGTGAGGTACCGTTTTCATTGGGACACCTGTTGGAAAGCGGGACGGTAAGGCATGTGTTGTTGGGGGCGTGTTTCGATGGGTGTGCCGAGCGAAATGTGCGGAAAATGCATTTGTTTCCCACATTTCGGACTTTGCGGGGGTGTCTGGGTACTACATTCTGGGGTGATTTGCCCAAATCGTACCTCTGCGGATTCCCACGGGTGTCCTCTTTTCGGAAATGCATGGGGTTCCCTGTTTTCCTTGGTGGCTTAGACACCCGAGGCCCATATTTGTATGGTTTGCCGGTCGGCAGAGAGTCTGCAATTCCGGTCTGAAAACAGACTTGGGGTTACTTGTGTTTTAGGCTTTCTCCTTGGCGCCCAGGTAGGTGCACCCACTCATGTGAGGCACCGTTTTCATCGGGACACCTGTGGGAATGCGGGACGGTAGGCCATGTGTTGTTGGCGACGTGTTTTGATGGGTGAGCCGAGCAAAATTTGTGGAAAATGCATTTTTTCCCCACATTTCGGACTTTGCCGGGGGTGTCTGGGTACTAAATTCTGGGGCGATTTGCCCAAATCGTACCTCTGCGGATTCCCACGGGTGTCCTCTTTTTGGAAATGCATGGGGTTCCCTGTTTTCCTTGGTGGCTTGGACACCCGAGGCCCATATATGTATGGTGTACCGGTCTGCAAAGAGTCTGAAATTCCGGCCTGAAAACAGACTTGGGGTTACTTGTGTTTTAGGCTTTCCCCTTGGTGCCCAGGTAGGTGCACCCACATATGTAAGGTACCGTTTTCATCGGGACACCTGTGGGAACGCGGGACGGTAGGCCATGTGTTGTTGGGGGCGTGTTTCGATGGGTGAGCCGAGCGAAATGTGCTGAAAATGCGTTTTTTTCCCCACATTTCAGAATTTGCAGGGGTGTCTGGGTACTAAATTCTGGGGCGATTTGCCCAAATCGTACCTCTGCGGATTCCCACGAGTGTCCTCTTTTCGGAAATGCATGGGGTTCCCTGTTTTCCTTGGTGGCTTGGACACCCGAGGCCCATATCTGTATGGTGTGCTGGTCGGCAGAGAGTTTGAAATTCCGGTCTGAAAACAGACTTGGGGTTACTTGTGTTTTAGGCTTTCCCCTTTTTGCCCAGGTAGATGCACCCACATATGTGAGGTACCGTTTTCATCGGGACACCTGTGGGAATGCGGGACGGTAGGCCGTGTGTTGTTGGGGGCATGTTTCGATGGGTGAGCTGAGCGAAATGTGCGGAAAATGCATTTTTTTCCCCACATTTCAGAATTTGCCGGGGTGTCTGGGTACTAAATTCTGGGGCGATTTGCCCAAATTGTACCTCTGCGGATTCCCACGGGTGTCCTCTTTTCGGAAATGCATGGGGGTCCGTGTTTTCCTTGGTGGCTTGGACACCCGAGGCCCATATTTGTATGGTGTGCCGGTCGGCAGAGAGTCTGCAATTCCGGTCTGAAAACAGACTTGGGGATACTTGTGTTTTAGGCTTTCTCCTTGGCGCCCAGGTAGGTGCACCCACACATGTGAGGCACCGTTTTCATCGGGACACCTGTGGGAATGCGGGACGGTAGGCCATGTGTTGTTGGGGGCGTGTTTTAATGGGTGAGCCGAGTGAAATGTACGGAAAATGCATTTTTTTCCACACATTTCAGACTTTGCGGGGGTGTCTGGGTACTAAATTCTGGGGTGATTTGCCCAAATCGTACCTCTGAGGATTCCCATGGGTGTCTTTTTTTTGGAAATGCATGGGGTTCCCTGTTTTCCTTGGCGGCTTGGACACCCGAGCCCCATATCTGTATGGTGTGCCGGTCGGCAGAGAGTCTGAAATTCCGGTCTGAAAACAGACTTGGGGTTACTTGTGTTTTAGGCTTTCCTCTTGGCGCCCAGGTAGGTGCACCCACATATGTGAGGTGCCGTTTTCATCGGGACACCTGTGGGAACGCGGGACGGTAGGCCATGTGTTGTTGGGGGCGTTTCTCGATGGGTGAGCCGAGCGAAATGTGCGGAAAATGCATTTTTTCCCCACATTTCGAACTTTGCGGGGGTGTGTGGGTACTAAATTCTGGGGTGATTTGCCCAAATCGTACCTCAGCGGATTCCCCCGCGTGTCCTCTTTTCGGAAATGAATGGGGTTCCCTGTTTTCCTTGGTGGCTTGGACACCCGAGGCCCATATCTAAATGGTGTGCCGGTCGGCAAAGAGTCTGAAATTTCGGTCTGAAAACAGACTTGGGGTTACTTGTGTTTTAGACTTTCCCCTTGGCGCCCAGGTAGGTGCACCCACACATGTGAGGTACCGTTCTCATCGGGACACCTGTGGGAATGCGGGACAGTAGGCCATGTGTTGTTGGGGGCGTGTTTCGATGGGTGAGCCAAGTGAAATGTACGGAAAATGCATTTTTTTCCCACATTTCGGACTTTGCGGGGGTGTCTGGGTACTACATTCTGGGGTGATTTGCCCAAATCGTACCTCTGCGGATTCCCACGGGTGTCCTCTTTTCGGAAATGCATGGGGTTCCCTGTTTTCCTTGTTGGCTTGGACACCCGAGGCCCATATCTGTATGGTGTGCCGGGTGGCAGAGAGTCTGAAATTCCTGTCTGAAAACAGACTTGGGGTTACTTGTGTTTTAGGCTTTCCCCTTGGCGCCCAGGTAGGTGCACCCACATATGTGACTTACCGTTTTCATTGGGACACCTGTGGGAACGCGGGACGGTAGGCCATGTGTTGTTGGGGGCGTTTTTCGATGGGTGAGCCGAGCGGAATGTGTGGAAAATGGGTTTTTTTCCACACATTTCAGACTTTGCGGGGGTGTCTGGGTACTAAATTCTGGGGTGATTTGCCCAAATCGTACCTCTGAGGATTCCCATGGGTGTCTTTTTTTTGGAAATGCATGGGGTTCCCTGTTTTCCTTGGCGGCTTGGACACCCGAGGCCCATATCTGTATGGTGTGCCGGTCGGCAGAGAGTCTGTAATTCCGGTCTGAAAACAGACTTGGGGTTACTTGTGTTTTAGGCTTTCTCCTTGGCGCCCAGGTAGGTGCACCCACACATGTGAGGCACCGTTTTCATCGGGACACCTGTGGGAATGCGGGACGGTAGGCCATGTGTTGTTGGGGGCGTGTTTTAATGGGTGAGCCGAGTGAAATGTACGGAAAATGCATTTTTTTCCACACATTTCAGACTTTGCGGGGGTGTCTGGGTACTAAATTCTGGGGTGATTTGCCCAAATCGTACCTCTGAGGATTCCCATGGGTGTCTTTTTTTTGGAAATGCATGGGGTTCCCTGTTTTCCTTGGCGGCTTGGACACCCGAGCCCCATATCTGTATGGTGTGCCGGTCGGCAGAGAGTCTGAAATTCCGGTCTGAAAACAGACTTGGGGTTACTTGTGTTTTAGGCTTTCCTCTTGGCGCCCAGGTAGGTGCACCCACATATGTGAGGTGCCGTTTTCATCGGGACACCTGTGGGAACGCGGGACGGTAGGCCATGTGTTGTTGGGGGCGTTTCTCGATGGGTGAGCCGAGCGAAATGTGCGGAAAATGCATTTTTTCCCCACATTTCGAACTTTGCGGGGGTGTGTGGGTACTAAATTCTGGGGTGATTTGCCCAAATCGTACCTCAGCGGATTCCCCCGCGTGTCCTCTTTTCGGAAATGAATGGGGTTCCCTGTTTTCCTTGGTGGCTTGGACACCCGAGGCCCATATCTAAATGGTGTGCCGGTCGGCAAAGAGTCTGAAATTTCGGTCTGAAAACAGACTTGGGGTTACTTGTGTTTTAGACTTTCCCCTTGGCGCCCAGGTAGGTGCACCCACACATGTGAGGTACCGTTCTCATCGGGACACCTGTGGGAATGCGGGACAGTAGGCCATGTGTTGTTGGGGGCGTGTTTCGATGGGTGAGCCAAGTGAAATGTACGGAAAATGCATTTTTTTCCCACATTTCGGACTTTGCGGGGGTGTCTGGGTACTACATTCTGGGGTGATTTGCCCAAATCGTACCTCTGCGGATTCCCACGGGTGTCCTCTTTTCGGAAATGCATGGGGTTCCCTGTTTTCCTTGTTGGCTTGGACACCCGAGGCCCATATCTGTATGGTGTGCCGGGTGGCAGAGAGTCTGAAATTCCTGTCTGAAAACAGACTTGGGGTTACTTGTGTTTTAGGCTTTCCCCTTGGCGCCCAGGTAGGTGCACCCACATATGTGACTTACCGTTTTCATTGGGACACCTGTGGGAACGCGGGACGGTAGGCCATGTGTTGTTGGGGGCGTTTTTCGATGGGTGAGCCGAGCGGAATGTGTGGAAAATGGGTTTTTTTCCCCACATTTCAGAATTTGCGGGTGTGTCTGGGTACTAAATTCTGGGTCGATTTGCCCAAATCGTACCTCTGCGTATTCCCACGGGTGTCCTCTTTGTGGAAATGCATGGGGTTCCCTGTTTTCCTTGGTGGCTTGGACACCCGAGGCCCATATTTGTATGGTGTGCCGGTCGGCAGAGAGTCTGTAATTCCGGTCTGAAAACAGACTTGGGGTTACTTGTGTTTTAGGCTTTCTCCTTGGCGCCCAGGTAGGTGCACCCACACATGTGAGGCACCGTTTTCATCGGGACACCTGTGGGAATGCGGGACAGTAGACCATGTGTTGTTGGGGGCGTGTTTCGATGGGTGAGCCAAGCAAAATTTGTGGAAAATGCATTTTTTCCCCACATTTCGGACTTTGCTGGGGGTGTCTGGGTACTAAATTCTGGGGCGATTTGCCCAAATCGTATTTATGCAGATTCCCACGGGTGTCCTCTTTTCGGAAATGCATGGGGTTCCCTGTTTTCCTTGGTGGCTTGGACACCCGAGGCCCATATCTGTATGGTGTGCCGGTCGGCAGAGAGTCTGAAATTCCGGTCTGAAAACAGACTTGGGGTTACTCGTGTTTTAGGCTTTCCCTTGGCACCCAGGTAGGTGCACCCACACATGTGAGGTACCGTTTTCATTGGGACACCTGTTGGAAAGTGGGACGGTAAGGCATGTGTTGTTGGGGGCGTGTTTCGATGGGTGAGCCGAGCAAAATGTGCGGAAAATGCATTTTTTTCCCCACATTTCGGACTTTGCGGGGGTGTGTGGGTACTAAATTCTGGGGTGATTTGCCCAAATCATACCTCAGCGGATTCCCCCGGGTGTCCTCTTTTCGGAAATGCATGGGGTTCCCTGTTTTCCTTGGTGGCTTGGACACCCGAGCCCCATATCTGTATGGTGTGCCGGTCGGCAGAGAGTCTGAAATTCCGGTCTGAAAACAGACTTGGGGTTACTTGTGTTTTAGGCTTTCCTCTTGGCGCCCAGGTAGGTGCACCCACATATGTGAGGTGCCGTTTTCATCGGGACACCTGTGGGAATGCGGGACGGTAGGCCATGTGTTGTTGGGGGCGTTTCTTGATGGGTGAGCCGAGCGAAATGTGCGTAAAATGCGTTTTTTTCCCCACATTTCGGAATTTGCGGGGGTGTCTGGGTACTATTTCTGGGGCGATTTTCCCAAATCGTACCTCTGCGGATTTACACGGGTGTCCTCTTTTTGGAAATGCATGGGGGTCCCTGTTTTCCTTGGTGGCTTGGACACCCGAGGCCCATATCTGTATGGTGTGCCGGTCGGCAGAGAGTCTGAAATTCCGGTCTGAAAACAGACTTGGGGTTACTTGTGTTTTAGGCTTTCCCCTTGGCGCCCAGTTAGGTGCACCCACACATGTGAGGTACCGTTTTCATCGGGACACCTGTGGGAATGCGGGACAGTACACCATGTGTTGTTGGGGGCGTGTTTCGATGGGTGAGCCGAGTGAAATGTGCGGAAAATGCATTTTTTTCCCCCATTTCGGACTTTGCGGGGGTGTCTGGGTACTACATTCTGGGGTGATTTACCCAAATCATACCTCTGCGGATTCCCACGGGTGTCCTCTTTTCGGAAATGCATGGGGTTCCCTGTTTTCCTTGGTGGCTTGGACACCAGAGGCCCATATCTGTATGGTGTGCCGGTCGGCAGAGAGTCTGAAATTCCGGTCTGAAAACAGACTTGGGGTTACTTGTGTTTTAGGCTTTCCCCTTGGCGCCCAGGTAGGTGCACCCACATATGTGACGTACCGTTTTCATTGGAACACCTGTGGGAAGGCGGGACGGTAGGGCATGTGTTGTTGGGGGCGTGTTTCGATGGGTGAGCCGAGCGAAATGTGCGGAAAATGCGTTTTTTTCCCCACATTTCAGAATTTGCAGGTGTGTCTGGGTACTAAATTCTGGGGCGATTTGCCCAAATCATACCTCTGCGGATTTCCACGGGTGTCCTCTTTTTGGAAATGCATGGGGTTCCCTGTTTTCCTTGGTGGCTTGGCCACCCGAGGCCCATATTTGTATGGTGTGCTGGTCGGCAGAGAGTCTGTAATTCCGGTCTGAAAACAGACTTGGGCTTACTTGTGTTTTAGGCTTTCTCCTTGGCGCCCAGGTAGGTGCACACACACATGTGAGGCACCGTTTTCATCGGGACACCTGTGGGAATGCTGGACGGTAGGCCATGTGTTGTTGGGGGCGTGTTTCGATGGGTGAGCCGAGTGAAATGTGCGGAAAATGCGTTTTTTCCCACATTTCGGACTTTGCGGGGGTGTCTGGGTACTACATTCTGGGATGATTTGCCCAAATCGTACCTCTGCGGATTCCCACGGGTGTCCTCTTTTCGGAAATGCATGGGGTTCCCTGTTTTCCTTGGTGGCTTGGACACCCGAGGCCCATATCTGTATGGTGTGCCGGTCGGCAGAGAGTCTGAAATTCCGGTCTGACAACAGACTTGGGGTTACTTGTGTTTTAGGCTTTCCCCTTGGCGCCCAGGTAGGTGCACCCACATATGTGACACACCGTTTTCATCGGGACACCTGTGGGAAAGCGGGACGGTAGGCCATGTGTTGTTGGGGGCGTGTTTCGATGGGTGAGCCGAGCGAAATGTGCGGAAAATGCATTTTTTTCCCCACATTTCAGACTTTGCGGAGGTGTGTGGGTACTAAATTCTGGGGTGATTTGCCCAAATTGTACCTCAGCGGATTCCCTCGGGTGTCCTCTTTTCGGAAATGCATGGGGTTCCCTGTTTTCCTTGGTGGCTTGGACACCCGAGGCCCATATCTGTATGGTGTGCCGGTCGGCAGAGAGTCTGAAATTCCGGTCTGAAAACAGACTTGGGGTTACTTGTGTTTTAGAATTTCCCCTTGGCGCCCAGGTAGGTGCACCCACACATGTGAGGTACCGTTTTCATCGGGACACCTGTGGGAACCTGGGATGGTAGGCCATGTGTTGTTGGTGGCGTGTTTCGATGGGTGAGCCGAGCGAAATGTGCGGAAAATGCTTTTTTTCACCACATTTCGGAATTTGCCGGGGTGTCTGGGTACAAAATTCTGGGGCGATTTGCCCAAATCATACTTCTGCAGATTCCCACGGGTGTCCTCTTTTCGTAATTGCATGGGGTTCCCTGTTTTCCTTGGTGGCTTGGACACCCGAGGCCCATATCTAAATGGTGTGCCGGTCGGCAGAGAGTCTGAAATTTCGGTCTGAAAACAGACTTGTGGTTATTTGTGTTTTAGGCTTTCCCCTTGGCGCCCAGGTAGGTGCACCCACACATGTGAGGTACCGTTTTCATCGGGACACCTGTGGGAACGCAGGACTGTAGGCCATGTGTTTTTGGAGGCGTGTTTCGATGGGTGAGCCGAGTGAAATGTGCGGAAAATGCGTTTTTGTTCCCCACATTTCGGACTTTGCGGGGGTGTCTGGGTACTAAATTCTGGGGCGATTTGCCCAAATTGTACCTCTGCGGATTCCCACGGGTGTCCTCTTTTCGGAAATGCATGGGGTTCTCTGTTTTCCTTGGTGTCTTGGACAGCCGAGGCCCATATCTGTATGGTGTGCCGGTCGGCTGAGACTGAAATTTCCGATCTGAAAACAGACTTCGGGGTTACTTGTGTTTTAGGCTTTCCCCTTGGCGCCCAGGTAGGTGCACCCACACATGTGAGGTACTGTTTTCATCGGGACACCTGTGGGAACACGGGACGGTAGGCCATGTGTTGTTGGAGGCATGTTTCGATGGTTGAGCCGAGCAAAATGTGTGGAAAATTGTTTTTTTTCCCCACATTTCGGACTTTGCGGTGGTGTCTGGGTATTAAATTCTGGGGCGATTTGCCCAAATTGTACCTCTGTGGATTCCCACGGGTGTCCTCTTTTCGGAAATGCAAGGGGTTCCCTGTTTTCCTTGGTGGCTTGGACACCCGAGGCCCATATCTGTATGGTGTGCCGGTCGGCAGAGAGTCTGAAATTCCGGTCTGAAAACAGACTTGGGGTTACTTGTGTTTTAGGCTTTCCCCTTGGCGCCCAGGTAGGTGCACCCACATATGTGACATAATGTTTTCATCGGGAAACCTGTGGGAACGGGGGACGGTAGGCCATGTGTTGTTGGGGGCGTGTTTCAATGGGTGAGCCGAGCGAAATGTGCGGAAAATGCGTTTTTTTCCCCACATTTCAGAATTTGCGGGTGTGTCTGGGTACTAAATTCTGGGGCGATTTGCCCAAATCGTACCTCTGCGGATTCCCACGGGTGTCCTCTTTTCGGAAATGCATGGGGGTCCCTGTTTTCCTTGGTGGCTTGGACACCCGAGGCCCATATTTGTATGGTGTGCCGGTCGGCAAAGTGCCTGCAATTCCGGTCTGAAAACAGACTTGGGGTTACTTGTGTTTTAGGCTTTCCCATGGGCGCCCAGGTAGGTGCACCCACACATGTGAGGTACCGTTTTCATCGGGACACCTGTGGGAATGCGGGACGGTAGGCCATGTGTTGTTGGGGGCATGTTTCGATGGGTGAGCCGAGCGAAATGTGCGGAAAATGCATTTTTTTTCCCCACATTTCAGAATTTGCGGGGGTGTCTGGGTACTAAATTCTGGGGCGATTTGCCCAAATCGTACCTCTGCGGATTCCCACGGGTGTCCTCTAATCAGAAATGCATGGGGTTCCCTGTTTTCTTGGTGGCTTGGACACCCGAGGCCCATATCTGTATGGTGTGCCGGTTGGCAGAGAGTCTGAAATTCCGGTCTGAAAACAGACTTGGGGTTACTCGTGTTTTAGGCTTTCCCCTTGGGACCCAGGTAGGTGCACCCACACATGTGAGGTACCGTTTTCATTGGGACACCTGTTGGAAAGCGGGACGGTAAGGCATGTGTTGTTGGGGGCGTGTTTCGATGGGTGAGCCGAGCGAAATGTGCGGAAAATGCATTTTATTCCCCACATTTCTGACTTTGCGGGGGTGTGTGGGTACTAAATTCTGGGGTGATTTGCCCAAATCGTACCTCAGCGGATTCCCCCGGGTGTCCTCTTTTCGGAAATGCCTGGGTTTCCCTGTTTTCCTTGGTGGCTTGGACACCCGAGGCCCATATCTAAATGGTGTGCTGGTCGGCAGAGAGTCTGAAATTTCGGTCTGAAAACAGACTTGGGGTTACTTGTGTTTTAGACTTTCCCCTTGGCGCCCAGGTAGGTGCACCCACACATGTGAGGTACCGTTCTCATCGGGACACCTGTGGGAAAGCGGGACGGTAGGCCATGTGTTGTTGGGGGCGTGGTTTGATGGGTGAGCCGATTGAAATGTGCGGAAAATGCATTTTTTTCCCACATTTCAGACTTTGCGGCGGTGTCTGGGTACTAAATTCTGGGGTGATTTGCCCAAATCGTACCTCTGAGGATTCCCATGGGTGTCCTCTTTTCGGAAATGCATGGGGTTCCCTGTTTTCCTTGGTGGCTTGGACACCCGAGGCCCATATGTGTATGGTATGCCGGTCGGCAGAGAGTCTGAAATTCCGGTCTGAAAACAGACTTGGGGTTACTTGTGTTTTAGGCTTTCCCCTTGGCGCCCAGGTAGGTGCACCCACATATGTGAGGTACCATTTTCATCGGGACACCTGTGGGAACGTGCGACAGTAGGCCATGTGTTGTTGGGGGCATGTTTCCATGGGTGAGCCGAGCGAAATGTGTGGAAAATGAGTTTTTTCCCCCACATTTCGGACTTTGCGGGGGTGTCTGGGTACTAAATTCTGGGGCGATTTGCCTAAATTGTACCTCTGCGGATTCCCACGGTGTCCTCTTTTCGGAAATGCATGGGGTTCTCTGTTTTCCTTGGTGGCTTGGACAGCCGAGGCCCATATCTGTATGGTGTGCCGGTCGGCAGAGAGTCTGAAATTCCGGTCTGAAAACAGACTTGGGGTTACTTGTGTTTTAGGCTTTCCCCTTGGCGCCCAGGTAGGTGCACCCACATATGTGACATAATGTTCTCATCGGGACACCTGTGGGAAAGCAGGACGGTAGGCCATGTGTTGTTGGGGGTGTGTTTTGATGGGTGAGCCGAGTGAAATGTGCGGAAAATGCATTTTTTTCCCACATTTCAGACTTTGCGGGGGTGTCTGGGTACTAAATTCTGGGGTGATTTGCCCAAATCGTACCTCTGAGGATTCCCATGGGTGTCCTCTTTTCGGAAATGCATGGGGTTCCCTGTTTTCCTTGGTGGCTTGGACACCCGAGGCCCATATGTGTATGGTATGGCGGTCGGCAGAGAGTCTGAAATTCCGGTCTGAAAACAGACTTGGGGTTACTTGTGTTTTAGGCTTTCCCCTTGGCGCCCAGGTAGGTGCACCCACATATGTGAGGTACCGTTTTCATCGGGACACCTGTGGGAATGCGGGACGGGAGGCCATGTGTTGTTGGGGGCGTTTCTCGATGGGTGAGCCGAGCGAAATGTGCGTAAAATGCGTTTTTTCCCCCACATTTCGTAATTTGCGGGGGTGTCTGGGTACTGTTTCTGGGGCGATTTTCCCAAATCGTACCTCTGCGGATTCCCACGGGTGTACTCTTTTTGGAAATGCATGGGGGTCCCTGTTTTCCTTGGTGGCTTGGACACCCGAGGCCCATATCTGTATGGTGTGCTGGTCGGCAGAGAGTCTGAAATTCCGGTCTGAAAACAGACTTGGGGTTACTTGTGTTTTAGGCTTTCCCCTTGGCGCCCAGGTAGGTGCACCCACATATGTGAGGTACTGTTTTCATCGGAACACCTGTGGGAACGCGGGACGGTAGGCCATGTGTTGTTGGGGGCGTGTTTCGATGGGTGAGCCGAGCGAAATGTGCGGAAAATGTGTTTTTTTCCCCACATTTCAGAATTTGCGGGTGTGTCTGGGTACTAAATTCTGGGGCGATTTTCCCAAATCGTACCTCTGCGGATTCCCACGGGTGTACTCTTTTTGGAAATGCATGGGGATCCCTGTTTTCCTTGGTGGCTTGGACACCCGAGGCCCATATCTGTATGGTGTGCCGGTCGGCAGAGAGTCTGAAATTCCGGTCTGAAAACAGACTTGGGGTTACTTGTGTTTTAGGCTTTCCCCTTGGCGCCCAGGTAGGTGCACCCACATATGTGAGGTACTGTTATCATCGGGACACCTGTGGGAATGCGGGACAGTAGGCCATGTGTTGTTGGGGGCGTGTTTCGATCGGTGAGCCGAGTGAAATGTGTGGAAAATGCGTTTTTTTCCCACATTTCGGACTTTGCAGGGGTGTCTGGGTACTACTTTCTGGGGTGATTTGCCCAAATCGTACCTCTGCGGATTCCCACGGGTGTCCACTTTTCGGATATGCATGGGGTTCCCTGTTTTCCTTGGTGGCTTGGACACCCGAGGCCCATATCTGTATGGTGTGCCGGTCGGCAGAGAGTCTGAAATTCCGGTCTGAAAACAGACTTGGGGTTACTTGTGTTTTAGGCTTTCCTCTTGGCGCCCAGGTAGGTGCACCCACATATGTGATGTACCGTTTTCATTGGGACACCTGTGGGAACGCGGGACGGTAGGCCATGTGTTGTTGGGGGCGTGTTTCGATGGGTGAGCCGAGCGAAATGTGCGGAAAATGCGTTTTTTTCCCCACATTTCAGAATTTGCGGGTGTGTCTGGGTACTAAATTCTGGGGCGATTTGCCCAAATCGTACCTCTGCGGATTCCCACAGGTGTCCTCTTTTTGGAAATGCATCGGGTTCCCTGTTTTCCTTGGTGGCTTGGACACCCGAGGCCCATATTTGTATGGTGTGCCGGTTGGCAGAGAGTCTGCAATTCCGGTCTGAAAACAGACTTGGGGTTACTTGTGTTTTAGACTTTCCCCTTGGCGCCCAGGTAGGTGCACCCACACATGTGAGGTACCTTTTTCATTGGGACACCTGTTGGAAAGCGGGACGGTAAGGCATGTGTTGTTGGGGGCGTGTTTCGATGGGTGAGCCGAGTGAAATGTGCGGAAAATGTGTTTTTTTCCCACATTTCGGACTTTGCAGGGGTGTCTGGGTACTACATTCTGGGGTGATTTGCCCAAATCGTACCTCTGCGGATTCCCACGGGTGTCCTCTTTTCGGAAATGCATGGGGTTCCCTGTTTTCCTTGGTGGCTTGGACACCCGAGGCCCATATCTGTATGGTGTGCCGGTCGGCAGAGAGTCTGAAATTCCGGTCTGAAAACAGACTTGGGGTTACTTGTGTTTTAGGCTTTCCCCTTGGCGCCCAGGTAGGTGCACCCACATATGTGATGTACCGTTTTCATTGGGACACCTGTGGGAACGCGGGACGGTAGGCCATGTGTTGTTGGGGGCGTGTTTCGATGGGTGAGCCGAGCGAAATGTGCGGAAAATGCGTTTTTTTCCCCACATTTCAGAATTTGCGGGTGTGTCTGGGTACTAAATTCTGGGGGGATTTGCCCAAATCGTACCTCTGCGGATTCCCACAGGTGTCCTCTTTTTGGAAATGCATGGGGTTCCCTGTTTTCCTTGGTGGCTTGGACACCCGAGGCCCATATTTGTATGGTGTGCAGGTCGGCAGAGAGTCTGCAATTCCGGTCTGAAAACAGACTTGGGGTTACTTGTGTTTTAGGCTTTCTCCTTGGCGCCCAGGTAGGTGCACCCACACATGTGAGGCACCGTTTTCATCGGGACACCTGTGGGATTGCGGGACGGTAGGCCATGTGTTGTTGGGGGCTTGTTTTGATGGGTGAGCCGAGCAAAATGTGTGGAAAATGCATTTTTTCCCCACATTTCGGACTTTGTCGGGGGTGTCTGGGTACTAAATTCTGGGGCGATTTGCCCAAATCGTATTTCTGCAGATTCCCACGGGTGTCCTCTTTTCGGAAATGCATGGGGTTCCCTGTTTTCCTTGGTGGCTTGGACACCCGAGGCCCATATCTGTATGGTGTGCCGGTCGGCAGAGAGTCTGAAATTCCGGTCTGAAAACAGACCTGGGGTTACTCGTGTTTTAGGCTTTCCCCTTGGCGCCCAGGTAGGTGCACCCACACATGTGAGATACCGTTTTCATTGGGACACCTGTTGGAAAGCGGGACAGTAAGGCATGTGTTGTTGGGGGCGTGTTTCGATGGGTGAGCCGAGCAAAATGTGCGGAAAATGCATTTTTTTCCCCACATTTTTGAGTTTGCGGGGGTGTCTGGGTACTAAATTCTGGGGTGATTTGCCCAAATCGTACCTCAGCGGATTACCCCGGGTGTCCTCTTTTTGGAAATGTATGGGGTTCCCTGTTTTCCTTGGTGGCTTGGACACCCGAGGCCCATATCTCAATGGTGTGCCGGTCGGTAGAGAGTCTGAAATTTCGGTCTGAAAACAGACTTGGGGTTACTTGTGTTTTAGACTTTCCCCTTGGCGCCTGTTAGGCAGAAACCTGTGCAGTTCCCTCTGGGACCACTGCAAAAGATTTAAGACTACAGGTGTTGGCAGTAAACCCACTTGGTAGCAGTCTGCACCGCACAGATTCACTGTGGTAGCTGTGGCTGAGCAGTCAGACTTCCCTCAAGAAGAGTTAGGCAGTATACAGAGGATACATAAATAGGTACAGAGGTACAATCGCACAAGCAAACACTGACCAGAGCTAGGTGTCAAAGTATAAACTTATTTATTAAAGGTACACTCATAAATTACACTAGCACATTAGAAAAGATAAGAAAGTCAAACACAGTTACTATTACTCATATGTGCATCCCTAATCGTTTGTTGGACAATTCTAAGTTAACACCACTTATTTCCAACCAGAGGTGAGCGCTTAACGTTAGATGGTACTCCAACAAGTATTACCAAAAGGGAGGGAAAAGGCAGAAATAAAGAGAGCAGTTAGGTAAAACACGTTTCACATAAGGTTAGCAAAGACAGTCAATAGTGGAACAAGGGGAATTAGTTCGGGGCCCGCATTAGAGGGAGCCAGGCGAAAATGCGCCCAAGATCACACAATGTCACAAGTCTTTGCAGGTGAGTAGAAAACGGTTTTACTATGGTTCTGAAAAGTTTAGTTAGGGTGTCCCAGACCTACCCAGGTTCGAGAGCCGAGGGCTAAATCTACCCCGTACAATCGGTGGCAAGGGAGGCCGGGCGGATCACAGTACCTTTAAAAGTGGAAAGATTCCTCCAGCGGTGGTAGTCGTTCCTGGTAGTGGGTGCAAGTCGCGGCGTCGTCCCGAGGAAGAGGTGATCTCGACGGGGAGGAAGGCTGCAGGTCGTTGCACTACCAGGGATGAGGCCAGCCGTGGAGTTCTCCGGTCACAAAGGATTTTTACCCCTCTTTCGCAGTTGAGGTAAAAAGTGGTATCCCGGTTGCCAGGGTGCTTGGCACAGGCAAGGCGGCCACGAGATGCTTCGGGACGGCGAAAAGAAGGCAGCAACTGGTTGTCCCCACCAGTTAAGGGAAGAAGACTCTCCGGCGGGAGATCTCCTCTGTCGTCGGGAAAAGTGGTGAGAAGATTCTGCAGGGCTTCACCGGTGGTATCGTCTTGGCAGGTCGGCTCGGCTTCTCCCTCTTCGGCTTCTTAGGTCCTGTGGCGACTTCTGAAGAACCAGTCCCAAAAACCCTGCTTTTATGCAGCAAACCCCCATTCATACAGCCTAGCTGTCACTCAAACATGCTAAGTGGTGAGCGGGGTGGCTCACCACTTGGGCCAATCACACTAGAGTGCGACCTGAGTTGGCAAGGCAACTCGGTCCAGGGTGCCTAAACCCCCTCCCACACCCCCTGTGGTACCCAGACAGAATGGCACCACTTTGGAGGGCTTCTGTGCAGAAGCCCGCCAAAAGTGGAACAAAGGCTCGACTCGGGTTCAGGGTTACTGAAGTGAACCTAGACGCCATTTTGGCGGCGAGCTCCGGCAAAAAATCCCAACCGGTGAATTTATATTAAATAAATAAACCGGCGGTATCTTTAACATTGCACCAAAAAGTGGTGCATCAAAACCCAATGGGAAATCCCATTGGGAAATATTCCGGTGGAATATTTCCGTGGTATCCACTGCCACCAGCCAGAACTCGGCGAGGGGGGACGGGACAGTACCCCCTCGACAACAGACCCAGGGGCAATCTAATTGCCCCTACCAGTACTTCCACAGTAAGATGGTTTGTACTGGTTAAGTTCCTAAGTTAAGACTAGTAAAGTCAATGGTAACTTTACAGACCCAGGGAGACAGTAGTCAGTCCCAGGGTGTGGAGTCTATGTTTGGGGGTCTCTAAGACACGCCTGTGCTAATGCACTGAGGGTGCTGTGTAACACACATTCAAAAACCAATGATGGCCTATGGGGAAAATTACCCCCCCCAGCCCATAAGCACATAGCAAGTCACAGAGAACACTCTCAAGTCATGTCCAAGAGTGAGGATAAAAGAGTCTCACTCTTGGCAGGAGAAAAACATAAACCCCACAAAATCCAGCAAAGCTGCTGGGGGACTCACTAGGTTAGGAAATTCAGCCTAAACAGAGAATTCTTCCTAACACTCGCCCCCCCCAGACTAAGGGACAGGAGGATTTAATCCACTCCTGGATGAACCTCATACCTCTAGTCGATGACATACATCCTAGAGAGTCCATCAGCATTTTGATGGTGACACCCTGACCTATGTTTAATGGGTAACCCAAAGGCTTTCCTTTGTAAGCTATAGGACCTACAAACCCTTTGAGGAACATCAGTCTTTTTAATGTTATAGGGGACCTGGTTGACCAGTCCCTCAGAAGTTGGTACAACTCCTGAACCTGTGTTAGGCGTTCTCAAAGGGTCCTTATAAAGGATTCCCTTAGATCTAGAGGGGCCTCCAAGGTTCCTCACCACCTCTCTTGAGGGAGCAGGTTGGGTCTTAGGCCTCTTGGTTGGAGGGGTTGGGGTTAGGCAATGTACCTGCTTCCCCTTCCTCTTAGATCTCACCTTACCTACTTTAGGAGTTTCGCTCCCACTACTAGGATTTGGGTTGGGGTCTTCAGTAGAAGGTCCAACAGTCTGAAGGTTTTTGGCCTTAGACTTTTCTTTTCTGGTTTTCCACCAGCACTGAGAATTACCAGTTCTCTCAGGTCCAGATAGGGGCCTAGTTGGTCTATCCACCTCTTCCTCAGAAGCAGTGGGAGTCAGAGACTCTGAAACTAGGGGAACAATGATTGAGCTTGATTGGGGCTCCCATTTCCCTATTGCACTAGCCTGAAATGTGCCTGGGTTAGAAGTCAACTTACTAACCCCAGGGCTTGTAGTGGGGGTCTCAGTAGAGGGTCCCACAGGCTTAGAAGGGTCCTTCAAGGTAGCCTCTCTAGCCAATTTGGTTAAGTTCTGCTTCTCCATCCTGGGAGGCCTGGGGGTATGTGACACTACTCCTAGAGTTCTTAGGTCATTCCCCAACAGGACTTTCCCAGGTACCTCAGTCTGAACACTGACAGGGATCCTCACTGTCATGTTGTTACACTGAATGAGGGCTGGTAGAATAGGAACCATTTGGACAGGGCCTCAAGACATCTTAGTGGGACCTTTGGGTGCTTTGGCCACATCCTCAGGTTGAAAGAAGCTTTCATCCACTACTGTTCTGCTGGCCCCAGTGTCTCTCCTGGCAGGAGTATCCTGGCCATTGACAAGAACACTGTCCACATAGTACACTTTCGAGTTGGCAGGTAGGGAGTTATACACTACCCTATTCTGGAAGCTAACCAGATCCATGGACTCTATAGATACAGTTGCTTGAAGTCCCAAGGGATCTTCAGCAAAGAGTTCAAAGTGAGCACTAGACATCTGTACTTCATCCTCAGGAGTGAAGGCTAAGGAGACTGTGCTGATCCCCGCAGGTTTACCCTTGCACCTGGGATCTCCTTTGATATGGTCAGTACCCTGACAGATATAGCATTTTCCAAAGGCTCTCTAAAAGGGTGGCTGGTTCTGACCTCCTTCTGGTTTGGGCCCAGAAGGTACACTAGCCTGACTGGGTTTCCTATGTGGCTTACTCTGGTTATTCTGTGGTTTGGGGCCCTCTTTGGAATAGGAATTATCAGAATTCTCTTTGGAGTCTTTTTTTGGCTGTCTTCCCTCATCCTTCTTCTGAGTTACCCCAGAATCCTTGTGAGTAGCCCTGTTGGCAACCCACAAGTCAGCAGCCTTAGCTAGTTTCCTAGGATCTAATTCCTGTGAATCAGCCAAGTGCTGTCTGAGCTCAGGAGAGAGAGCAGGCATCATAAATTGACTCCATCATGACCAGATTTCTCATTCCTTCATAAGTGTTCACCTTGTAACCCTTAATCCATCCCTCTAAGTTTTCCAACCCTTCACACACCCAGGTAGCCCAAGGGGTACCATCATGCTTTTTGAGGCTCCTAATCCTCTTAAGATACTGGGAAGGGGTCTTCCCAAACCTAGCTATCAAAGCTAGTTTCACACATTCATACTCTTTCCTATCCTCCTCCCCCAACTCCATTACCACATCAGTTGCAACAGGGGGAAGCCTAGAGAACAACCAGGTGAGTAACTCATTACCTGTGATGTTCTGGAGCCCATGATTATACTCAAACATAGACAACCAATCCAACACATCCAACTTAGGCTCATACATACCAATCAATTCCTTAGGCATCCGGGGTCTTTTAGGACTGGAACTTCTAGAGGAGCCAGAGAGAGAAGCATTCTCAACAGACAATTTCTTCATTTCTAGCTCATACTTGAGCTCCATTTCCCTTAGCCTTAGTTCTTTGTCAGTTTGAGCATTAAGTTTCTTGTACTCTAATTCAAGTTTCATTTTCTCCAGTTCAAAGTATTGAGGGCTAAATGTGGGACCTGGCAAAGGTTCAGTAGGTACAGCTGGTATAGCAGACAGAGGCCTAGAGGGACTATCTACAACAGTTTCATCCTCCTCTTCTGGTTCTGACCCAAGATCATCAATACCTTGTTCCATATCAAGATCATTGCTGCTTTCTAAATTTTTCCTGGAGTGATAGGTTCCTCTGGACCATCCTCCAGACTTTGGTTTTCTAACAACCTTTCTATTAGCTCTATTTTCTTTCCTTTAGTCATGAGATTCTTATGCTTACAGAGAAGTCTTAGACAATCAGCAGTTTTTGTAGCAAGGGACTCTTGACTATAACTTTCCATAGTAGACAGGTTAAAAATGACTTTTTCTTTCTTGTGCTTAAGCTTTGTGGTTAGTTGCACTAAGGTATCTCAAAAGTACTCTAAAGTGTATACTCAATACAGATCCCACCGCTGTACACCAGTGTTAGGCAGAAACCTGTGCAGTTCCCTCTGGGACCACTGCAAAAGATTTAAGACTACAGGTGTTGGCAGTAAACCCACTTGGTAGCAGTCTGCACCGCACAGATTCACTGTGGTAGCTGTGGCTGAGCAGTCAGACTTCCCTCAAGAAGAGTTAGGCGGTATACAGAGGATACATAAATAGGTACAGAGGTACAATCGCACAAGCAAACACTGACCAGAGCTAGGTGTCAAAGTATAAACTTATTTATTAAAGGTACACTCATAAATTACACTAGCACATTAGAAAAGATAAGAAAGTCAAACACAGTTACTATTACTCATATGTACATCCCTAATCGTTTGTTGGACAATTCTAAGTTAACACCACTTATTTCCAACCAGAGGTGAGCGCTTAACGTTAGATGGTACTCCAACAAGTATTACCAAAAGGGAGGGAAAAGGCAGAAATAAAGAGAGCAGTTAGGTAAAACACTTTTCACATAAGGTTAGCAAAGACAGTCAATAGTGGAACAAGGGGAATTAGTTCGGGGCCCGCATTAGAGGGAGCCAGGCGAAAATGCGCCCAAGATCACACAATGTCACAAGTCTTTGCAGGTGAGTAGAAAACGGTTTTACTATGGTTCTGAAAAGTTTAGTTAGGGTGTCCCAGACCTACCCAGGTTCGAGAGCCGAGGGCTAAATCTACCCCGTACAATCGGTGGCAAGGGAGGCCGGGCGGATCACAGTACCTTTAAAAGTGGAAAGATTCCTCCAGCGGTGGTAGTCGTTCCTGGTAGTGGGTGCAAGTCGCGGCGTCGTCCCGAGGAAGAGGTGATCTCGACGGGGAGGAAGGCTGCAGGTCGTTGCACTACCAGGGATGAGGCCAGCCGTGGAGTTCTCCGGTCACAAAGGATTTTTACCCCTCTTTCGCGGTTGAGGTAAAAAGTGGTATCCCGGTTGCCGGGGTGCTTGGCACAGGCAAGGCGGCCACGAGATGCTTCGGGACGGCGAAAAGAAGGCAGCAACTGGTTGTCCCCACCAGTTAAGGGAAGAAGACTCTCCGGCGGGAGATCTCCTCTGTCGTCGGGAAAAGTGGTGAGACGATTCTGCAGGGCTTCACCGGTGGTGTCGTCTTGGCAGGTCGGCTCGGCTTCTCCCTCTTCGGCTTCTTAGGTCCTATGGCGACTTCTGAAGAACCAGTCCCAAAAACCCTGCTTTTATGCAGCAAACCCCCATTCATACAGCCTAGCTGTCACTCAAACATGCTAAGTGGTGAGCGGGGTGGCTCACCACTTGGGCCAATCACACTAGAGTGCGACCTGAGTTGGCAAGGCAACTCGGTCCAGGGTGCCTAAACCCCCTCCCACACCCCCTGTGGTACCCAGACAGAATGGCACCACTTTGGAGGGCTTCTGTGAAGAAGCCCGCCAAAAGTGGAACAAAGGCTCGACTCGGGTTCAGGGTTACTGAAGTGAACCTAGATGCCATTTTGGCGGCGAGTTCCGGCAAAAAATCCCAACCGGTGAATTTATATTAAATAAATAAACCGGCGGTATCTTTAACATTGCACCAAAAAGTGGTGCATCAAAACCCAATGGGAAATCCCATTGGGAAATATTCCGGTGGAATATTTCCGTGGTATCCACTGCCACCAGCCAGAACTCGGCGAGGGGGGACGGGACAGTACCCCCTCGACAACAGACCCAGGGGCAATCTAATTGCCCCTACCAGTACTTCCACAGTAAGATGGTTTGTACTGGTTAAGTTCCTAAGTTAAGACTAGTAAAGTCAATGGTCACTTTACAGACCCAGGGAGACAGTAGTCAGTCCCAGGGTGTGGAGTCTATGTTTGGGGGTCTCTAAGACACCCCTGTGCTACTGCACTGAGGGTGCTGTGTAACACACATTCAAAAACCAATGATGGCCTATGGGGAAAATTACCCCCCCCAGCCCATAAGCACATAGCAAGTCACAGAGAACACTCTCAAGTCATGTCCAAGAGTGAGGATAAAAGAGTCTCACTCTTGGCAGGAGAAAAAAATAAACCCCACAAAATCCAGCAAAGCTGCTGGGGGACTCACTAGGTTAGGAAATTCAGCCTAAACAGAGAATTCTTCCTAACAGCGCCCAGGTAGGTGCACCCACACATGTGCGGTACCCTTCTCATCGGGACACCTGTGGGAAAGCGGGACGGTAGACCATGTGTTGTTGGGGGCGTGTTTTGATGGGTGAGCCGAGTGAAATGTGCGGAAAATGCATTTTTTTTCCCACATTTCAGACTTTGCAGGGTGTCTGGGTACTAAATTCTGGGGTGATTTGCCCAAATCGTACCTCTGAGGATTCCCATGGGTGTCCTCTTTTCGGAAATGCATGGGGTTCCCTGTTTTCCTTGGTGGCTTGGACACCCGAGGCCCATATCTGTATGGTGTGCTGGTCGGCAGAGAGTCTGAAATTCCGGTCTGAAAACAGACTTGGGGTTACTTGTGTTTTAGGCTTTCCCCTTGGCGCCCAGGTAGGTGCACCCACATATGTGAGGTACCGTTTTCATCGGGACACCTGTGGGAACGCGGGACGGTAGGCCATGTGTTGTTGGGGGGATTTCTCGATGGGTGAGCCGAGCGAAATGTGCGTAAAATGCGTTTTTTTCCGCACATTTCGGAATTTGCGGGGGTGTCTGGGTACTATTTCTGGGGCGATTTGCCCAAATCGTACCTCTGCGGCTTCCCACGGGTGTCCTCTTTTTGGAAATGCATGGGGTTCCCTATTTTCCTTGGTGGCTTGGACACCCGAGGCCCATATTTGTATGGTGTGTCGGTCGGCAGAGAGTCTGCAATTCCGGTCTGAAAACAGACTTGGGGTTACTTGTGTTTTAGGCTTTCCCCTCGACGCCCAGGTAGGTGCAATCACACATGTGAGGTACCGTTTTCATTGGGACACCTGTCGGAAAGCAGGACGCTAGGGCATGTGTTGTTGGGGCGTGTTTCGATGGGTGAGCCGAGCGAAATGTGCGGAAAATGCATTTTTTTCCCCACATTTCGGAATTTGCAGGGGTGTCTGGGTACTAAATTCTGGGGCGATTTGCCCAAATCATACTTCTGAAGATTCCCACGGGTGTCCTCTTTTCGTAAATGCATGGGGTTCCCTGTTTTCCTTGGTGGCTTGGACACCCGAGGCCCATATCTAAATGGTGTGCCGGTCGGCAGAGAGTCTGAAAATTGTATCTGAAAACAGACTTGGGGTTACTTGTGTTTTAGGCTTTCCCTTGGCGCCCAGGTAGGTGCACCCACACATGTGATGTACCGTTTTCATCGGGACACCTGTGGGAACGCGGGACGGTAGGCCATGTGTTGTTGGGGCGTGTTTCGATGGGTGAGCCGAACGAAATGTGCGGAAAATGTATTTTTTTCCCCACATTTCAGACTTTGCGGGGGTGTGTGGGTACTAAATTCTGGGGTGATTTGTCCAAATTGTACCTCAGCGGATTCCCACGGGTGTCCTCTTTTCGGAAATGCATGGGGTTCCCTGTTTTCCTTGGTGGCTTGGACACCCGAGGCCCATATCTGTATGGTGTGCCGGTCGGCAGAGAGTCTGAAATTCCGGTCTGAAAACAGACTTGGGGTTACTTGTGTTTTAGAATTTCCCCTTGGTGCCCAGGTAGGTGCACCCACACATGTGAGGTACCGTTTTCATCGGGACACCTGTGGGAACCTGGGACGGTAGGCCATGTGTTGTTGGGGGCGTGTTTCGATGGGTGAGCCGAGCGAAATGTGCGGAAAATGCTTTTTTTCCCCACATTTCGGAATTTGCAGGGGTGTCTGGGTACTAAATTCTGGGGCGATTTGCCCAAATCATACTTCTGAAGATTCCCACGGGTGTCCTCTTTTCGTAAATGCATGGGGTTCCCTGTTTTCCTTGGTGGCTTGGACACCCGAGGCCCATATCTAAATGGTGTGCCGGTCGGCAGAGAGTCTGAAATTTGTGTCTGAAAACAGACTTGGGGTTACTTGTGTTTTAGGCTTTCCCCTTGGCGCCCAGGTAGGTGCACCCACACATGTGAAGTACCGTTTTCATCGGGACACCTGTGGGAACGCGGGACGGTAGGCCATGTGTTGTTGGGGGCGTGTTTCGATGGGTGAGCCGAGCGGAATGTGCGGAAAATGCGTTTTTTTCCCCACATTTCAGAATTTGCCGGGGGTGTCTGGGTACTAAATTCTGGGGCGATTTGCCCAAATCGTATTTCTGCGGATTCCCGCGGGTGTCCTCTTTTTGGAAATGCATGGGGTTCCCTGTTTTCCTTGGTGGCTTGGACACCCGAGGCCCATATTTGTATGGTGTGCCGGTCGGCAGAGAGTCTGCAATTCCGGTCTGAAAACAGACTTGGGGATACTTGTGTTTTAGGCTTTCTCCTTGGCGGCCAGGTAGGTGCACTCACACATGTGAGGCACCGTTTTCATCGGGACACCTGTGGGAATGCGGTGCGGTAGGCCATGTGTTGTTGGGGGCGTGTTTTGATGAGTGAGCCGAGCAAAATGTGTGGAAAATGCATTTTTTTCCCCACATTTCGGACTTTGCCGGGGGTGTCTGGGTACTAAATTCTGGGGCGATTTGCCCAAATCGTATTTCTGCGGATTCCCACTGGTGTCCTCTTTTAGTAAATGCATGGGGTTCCCTGTTTTCCTTGGTGGCTTGGACACCCGAGGCCCATATCTGTATGGTGTGCTGGTCGGCAGAGAGTCTGAAATTCCGGTCTGAAAACAGACTTGGGGTTACTCGTGTTTTAGGCTTTCCCCTTGGCACCCAGGTAGGTGCACCCACACAAGTGAGGTACCGTTTTC
The DNA here is from genome assembly GCF_040938575.1 of Ambystoma mexicanum. Lineage (NCBI taxonomy): Eukaryota > Metazoa > Chordata > Amphibia > Caudata > Ambystomatidae > Ambystoma > Ambystoma mexicanum. The sequence continues at coordinate 876,275,292 of NC_090924.1, read as the reverse complement.
ATCGGGACACCTGTGGGAATGCGGGACGGTAGGCCATGTGTTGTTGGGGGCGTGTTTTGATGGGTGAGCCGAGCAAAATTTGAGGAAAATGCATTTTTTCCCCACATTTCGGACTTTGCCGGGGGTGTCTGGGTACTAAATTCTGGGGCGATTTGCCCAAATCGTACCTCTGTGGATTCCCACGGGTGTCCTCTTTTTGGAAATGCATGGCGTTCCCTGTTTTCCTTGGTGGCTTGGACACCCGAGGCCCATATCTGTATGGTGTGCCGGTCTGCAAAGAGTCTGAAATTCCGGTCTGAAAACAGACTTGGGGTTACTTGTGTTTTATGCTTTCCCCTTGGCGCCCAGGTAGGTACACCAACATATGTGAGGTACCGTTTTCATCGGGACACCTGTGGGAACGCGGGACGGTAGGACATGTGTTGTTGGGGGCGTGTTTCGATGGGTGAGCCGAGCGAAATGTGCGGAAAATGCGTTTTTTTCCCCACATTTCAGAATTTGCAGGGGTGTCTAGGTACTAAATTCTGGGGCGATTTGCCCAAATCATACCTCTGCGGATTCCCACGACTGTCCTCTTTTCGGAAATGCATGGGGTTCCCTGTTTTCCTTGGTGGCTTGGACACCCGAGGCCCATATCTGTATGGTGTGCTGGTCGGCAGAGAGTTTGAAATTCCGGTCTGAAAACAGACTTGGGGTTACTTGTGTTTTAGGCTTTCCCCATTTTGCCCAGGTAGGTGCACCCACATATGTGAGGTACCGTTTTCATCGGGACACCTGTGGGAATGCGGGACGGTAGGCCATGTATTGTTGGGGGCATGTTTCGATGGGTGAGCCGAGCGAAATGTGCGGAAAATGCATTTTTTTCCCCACATTTCAGAATTTGCTGGGGTGTCTGGGTACTAAATTCTGGGGCGATTTGCCCAAATCGTACCTCTGCGGATTCCCACGGGTGTCCTCTTTTCGGAAATGCATGGGGGTCCGTGTTTTCCTTGGTGGCTTGGACACCCGAGGCCCATATTTGTATGGTGTGCCGGTCGGCAGAGAGTCTGCAATTCCGGTCTGAAAACAGACTTGGGGATACTTGTGTTTTAGGCTTTCTCCTTGGCGGCCAGGTAGGTGTACCCACACATGTGAGGCACCGTTTTCATCGGGACACCTGTGGGAATGCGGGACGGTAGGCCATGTGTTGTTGGGGGCGTGTTTTGATGAGTGAGCCGAGCAAAATGTGTGGAAAATGCATTTTTTTCCCCACATTTCGGACTTTGCCGGGGGTGTCTGGGTACTAAATTCTGGGGCGATTTGCCCAAATCGTATTTCTGCGGATTCCCACGAGTGTCCTCTTTTAGGAAATGCATGGGGTTCCCTGTTTTCCTTGGTGGCTTGGACACCCGAGGCCCATATCTGTATGGTGTGCTGGTCGGCAGAGAGTCTGAAATTCCGGTCTGAAAACAGACTTGGGGTTACTCGTGTTTTAGGCTTTCCCCTTGGCACCCAGGTAGGTGCACCCACACAAGTGAGGTACCGTTTTCATTGGGACACCTGTTGGAAAGCGGGACGGTAAGGCATGTGTTGTTGGGGGCGTGTTTCGATGGGTGTGCCGAGCGAAATGTGCGGAAAATGCATTTTTTTCCCACATTTCGGACTTTGCGGGGGTGTCTGGGTACTACATTCTGGGGTGATTTGCCCAAATCGTACCTCTGCGGATTCCCACGGGTGTCCTCTTTTCGGAAATGCATGGGGTTCCCTGTTTTCCTTGGTGGCTTGGACACCCGAGGCCCATATCTGTATGGTGTGCCGGTCGGCAGAGAGTCTGAAATTCCTGTCGAAAACAGACTTGGGGTTACTTGTGTTTTAGGCTTTCCCCTTGGCGCCCAGGTAGGTGCACCCACATATGTGACGTACCGTTTTCATTGGGACACCTGTGGGAACGCGGGACGGTAGGCCATGTGTTGTTGGGGGCGTGTTTCGATGGGTGAGCCGAGCGGAATGTGCGGAAAATGCGTTTTTTTCCCCACATTTCAGAATTTGCGGGTGTGTCTGGGTACTAAATTCTGGGGCGATTTGCCCAAATCGTACCTCTGCGGATTCCCACGGGTGTCCTCTTTTTGGAAATGCATGGGGTTCCCTGTTTTCCTTGGTGGCTTGGACACCCGAGGCCCATATTTGTATGGTGTGCCGGTCGGCAGAGAGTCTGCAATTCCGGTCTGAAAACAGACTTGGGGATACTTGTGTTTTAGGCTTTCTCCTTGGCGGCCAGGTAGGTGTACCCACACATGTGAGGCACCGTTTTCATCGGGACACCTGTGGGAATGCGGGACGGTAGGCCATGTGTTGTTGGGGGCGTGTTTTAATGGGTGAGCCGAGTGAAATGTACGGAAAATGCATTTTTTTCCACACATTTCAGACTTTGCGGGGGTGTCTGGGTACTAAATTCTGGGGTGATTTGCCCAAATCGTACCTCTGAGGATTCCCATGGGTGTCTTTTTTTTGGAAATGCATGGGGTTCCCTGTTTTCCTTGGCGGCTTGGACACCCGAGCCCCATATCTGTATGGTGTGCCGGTCGGCAGAGAGTCTGAAATTCCGGTCTGAAAACAGACTTGGGGTTACTTGTGTTTTAGGCTTTCCTCTTGGCGCCCAGGTAGGTGCACCCACATATGTGAGGTGCCGTTTTCATCGGGACACCTGTGGGAACGCGGGACGGTAGGCCATGTGTTGTTGGGGGCGTTTCTCGATGGGTGAGCCGAGCGAAATGTGCGGAAAATGCATTTTTTCCCCACATTTCGAACTTTGCGGGGGTGTGTGGGTACTAAATTCTGGGGTGATTTGCCCAAATCGTACCTCAGCGGATTCCCCCGCGTGTCCTCTTTTCGGAAATGAATGGGGTTCCCTGTTTTCCTTGGTGGCTTGGACACCCGAGGCCCATATCTAAATGGTGTGCCGGTCGGCAAAGAGTCTGAAATTTCGGTCTGAAAACAGACTTGGGGTTACTTGTGTTTTAGACTTTCCCCTTGGCGCCCAGGTAGGTGCACCCACACATGTGAGGTACCGTTCTCATCGGGACACCTGTGGGAATGCGGGACAGTAGGCCATGTGTTGTTGGGGGCGTGTTTCGATGGGTGAGCCAAGTGAAATGTACGGAAAATGCATTTTTTTCCCACATTTCGGACTTTGCGGGGGTGTCTGGGTACTACATTCTGGGGTGATTTGCCCAAATCGTACCTCTGCGGATTCCCACGGGTGTCCTCTTTTCGGAAATGCATGGGGTTCCCTGTTTTCCTTGTTGGCTTGGACACCCGAGGCCCATATCTGTATGGTGTGCCGGGTGGCAGAGAGTCTGAAATTCCTGTCTGAAAACAGACTTGGGGTTACTTGTGTTTTAGGCTTTCCCCTTGGCGCCCAGGTAGGTGCACCCACATATGTGACTTACCGTTTTCATTGGGACACCTGTGGGAACGCGGGACGGTAGGCCATGTGTTGTTGGGGGCGTTTTTCGATGGGTGAGCCGAGCGGAATGTGTGGAAAATGGGTTTTTTTCCCCACATTTCAGAATTTGCGGGTGTGTCTGGGTACTAAATTCTGGGTCGATTTGCCCAAATCGTACCTCTGCGTATTCCCACGGGTGTCCTCTTTGTGGAAACGCATGGGGTTCCCTGTTTTCCTTGGTGGCTTGGACACCCGAGGCCCATATTTGTATGGTGTGCCGGTCGGCAGAGAGTCTGTAATTCCGGTCTGAAAACAGACTTGGGGTTACTTGTGTTTTAGGCTTTCTCCTTGGCGCCCAGGTAGGTGCACCCACACATGTGAGGCACCGTTTTCATCGGGACACCTGTGGGAATGCGGGACAGTAGACCATGTGTTGTTGGGGGCGTGTTTCGATGGGTGAGCCAAGCAAAATTTGTGGAAAATGCATTTTTTCCCCACATTTCGGACTTTGCTGGGGGTGTCTGGGTACTAAATTCTGGGGCGATTTGCCCAAATCGTATTTATGCAGATTCCCACGGGTGTCCTCTTTTCGGAAATGCATGGGGTTCCCTGTTTTCCTTGGTGGCTTGGACACCCGAGGCCCATATCTGTATGGTGTGCCGGTCGGCAGAGAGTCTGAAATTCCGGTCTGAAAACAGACTTGGGGTTACTCGTGTTTTAGGCTTTCCCTTGGCACCCAGGTAGGTGCACCCACACATGTGAGGTACCGTTTTCATTGGGACACCTGTTGGAAAGTGGGACGGTAAGGCATGTGTTGTTGGGGGCGTGTTTCGATGGGTGAGCCGAGCAAAATGTGCGGAAAATGCATTTTTTTCCCCACATTTCGGACTTTGCGGGGGTGTGTGGGTACTAAATTCTGGGGTGATTTGCCCAAATCATACCTCAGCGGATTCCCCCGGGTGTCCTCTTTTCGGAAATGCATGGGGTTCCCTGTTTTCCTTGGTGGCTTGGACACCCGAGCCCCATATCTGTATGGTGTGCCGGTCGGCAGAGAGTCTGAAATTCCGGTCTGAAAACAGACTTGGGGTTACTTGTGTTTTAGGCTTTCCTCTTGGCGCCCAGGTAGGTGCACCCACATATGTGAGGTGCCGTTTTCATCGGGACACCTGTGGGAATGCGGGACGGTAGGCCATGTGTTGTTGGGGGCGTTTCTTGATGGGTGAGCCGAGCGAAATGTGCGTAAAATGCGTTTTTTTCCCCACATTTCGGAATTTGCGGGGGTGTCTGGGTACTATTTCTGGGGCGATTTTCCCAAATCGTACCTCTGCGGATTTACACGGGTGTCCTCTTTTTGGAAATGCATGGGGGTCCCTGTTTTCCTTGGTGGCTTGGACACCCGAGGCCCATATCTGTATGGTGTGCCGGTCGGCAGAGAGTCTGAAATTCCGGTCTGAAAACAGACTTGGGGTTACTTGTGTTTTAGGCTTTCCCCTTGGCGCCCAGGTAGGTGCACCCACACATGTGAGGTACCGTTTTCATCGGGACACCTGTGGGAATGCGGGACAGTACACCATGTGTTGTTGGGGGCGTGTTTCGATGGGTGAGCCGAGTGAAATGTGCGGAAAATGCATTTTTTTCCCCCATTTCGGACTTTGCGGGGGTGTCTGGGTACTACATTCTGGGGTGATTTACCCAAATCATACCTCTGCGGATTCCCACGGGTGTCCTCTTTTCGGAAATGCATGGGGTTCCCTGTTTTCCTTGGTGGCTTGGACACCAGAGGCCCATATCTGTATGGTGTGCCGGTCGGCAGAGAGTCTGAAATTCCGGTCTGAAAACAGACTTGGGGTTACTTGTGTTTTAGGCTTTCCCCTTGGCGCCCAGGTAGGTGCACCCACATATGTGACGTACCGTTTTCATTGGAACACCTGTGGGAAGGCGGGACGGTAGGGCATGTGTTGTTGGGGGCGTGTTTCGATGGGTGAGCCGAGCGAAATGTGCGGAAAATGCGTTTTTTTCCCCACATTTCAGAATTTGCAGGTGTGTCTGGGTACTAAATTCTGGGGCGATTTGCCCAAATCATACCTCTGCGGATTTCCACGGGTGTCCTCTTTTTGGAAATGCATGGGGTTCCCTGTTTTCCTTGGTGGCTTGGCCACCCGAGGCCCATATTTGTATGGTGTGCTGGTCGGCAGAGAGTCTGCAATTCCGGTCTGAAAACAGACTTGGGCTTACTTGTGTTTTAGGCTTTCTCCTTGGCGCCCAGGTAGGTGCACACACACACGTGAGGCACCGTTTTCATCGGGACACCTGTGGGAATGCTGGACGGTAGGCCATGTGTTGTTGGGGGCGTGTTTCGATGGGTGAGCCGAGCGAAATGTGCGGAAAATGCGTTTTTTCCCACATTTCGGACTTTGCGGGGGTGTCTGGGTACTACATTCTGGGATGATTTGCCCAAATCGTACCTCTGCGGATTCCCACGGGTGTCCTCTTTTCGGAAATGCATGGGGTTCCCTGTTTTCCTTGGTGGCTTGGACACCCGAGGCCCATATCTGTATGGTGTGCCGGTCGGCAGAGAGTCTGAAATTCCGGTCTGACAACAGACTTGGGGTTACTTGTGTTTTAGGCTTTCCCCTTGGCGCCCAGGTAGGTGCACCCACATATGTGACACACCGTTTTCATCGGGACACCTGTGGGAAAGCGGGACGGTAGGCCATGTGTTGTTGGGGGCGTGTTTCGATGGGTGAGCCGAGCGAAATGTGCGGAAAATGCATTTTTTTCCCCACATTTCAGACTTTGCGGAGGTGTGTGGGTACTAAATTCTGGGGTGATTTGCCCAAATTGTACCTCAGCGGATTCCCTCGGGTGTCCTCTTTTCGGAAATGCATGGGGTTCCCTGTTTTCCTTGGTGGCTTGGACACCCGAGGCCCATATCTGTATGGTGTGCCGGTCGGCAGAGAGTCTGAAATTCCGGTCTGAAAACAGACTTGGGGTTACTTGTGTTTTAGAATTTCCCCTTGGCGCCCAGGTAGGTGCACCCACACATGTGAGGTACCGTTTTCATCGGGACACCTGTGGGAACCTGGGATGGTAGGCCATGTGTTGTTGGTGGCGTGTTTCGATGGGTGAGCCGAGCGAAATGTGCGGAAAATGCTTTTTTTCACCACATTTCGGAATTTGCCGGGGTGTCTGGGTACAAAATTCTGGGGCGATTTGCCCAAATCATACTTCTGCAGATTCCCACGGGTGTCCTCTTTTCGTAATTGCATGGGGTTCCCTGTTTTCCTTGGTGGCTTGGACACCCGAGGCCCATATCTAAATGGTGTGCCGGTCGGCAGAGAGTCTGAAATTTCGGTCTGAAAACAGACTTGTGGTTATTTGTGTTTTAGGCTTTCCCCTTGGCGCCCAGGTAGGTGCACCCACACATGTGAGGTACCGTTTTCATCGGGACACCTGTGGGAACGCAGGACTGTAGGCCATGTGTTTTTGGAGGCGTGTTTCGATGGGTGAGCCGAGTGAAATGTGCGGAAAATGCGTTTTTGTTCCCCACATTTCGGACTTTGCGGGGGTGTCTGGGTACTAAATTCTGGGGCGATTTGCCCAAATTGTACCTCTGCGGATTCCCACGGGTGTCCTCTTTTCGGAAATGCATGGGGTTCTCTGTTTTCCTTGGTGTCTTGGACAGCCGAGGCCCATATCTGTATGGTGTGCCGGTCGGCTGAGACTGAAATTTCCGATCTGAAAACAGACTTCGGGGTTACTTGTGTTTTAGGCTTTCCCCTTGGCGCCCAGGTAGGTGCACCCACACATGTGAGGTACTGTTTTCATCGGGACACCTGTGGGAACACGGGACGGTAGGCCATGTGTTGTTGGAGGCATGTTTCGATGGTTGAGCCGAGCAAAATGTGTGGAAAATTGTTTTTTTTCCCCACATTTCGGACTTTGCAGTGGTGTCTGGGTATTAAATTCTGGGGCGATTTGCCCAAATTGTACCTCTGTGGATTCCCACGGGTGTCCTCTTTTCGGAAATGCAAGGGGTTCCCTGTTTTCCTTGGTGGCTTGGACACCCGAGGCCCATATCTGTATGGTGTGCCGGTCGGCAGAGAGTCTGAAATTCCGGTCTGAAAACAGACTTGGGGTTACTTGTGTTTTAGGCTTTCCCCTTGGCGCCCAGGTAGGTGCACCCACATATGTGACATAATGTTTTCATCGGGAAACCTGTGGGAACGGGGGACGGTAGGCCATGTGTTGTTGGGGGCGTGTTTCAATGGGTGAGCCGAGCGAAATGTGCGGAAAATGCGTTTTTTTCCCCACATTTCAGAATTTGCGGGTGTGTCTGGGTACTAAATTCTGGGGCGATTTGCCCAAATCGTACCTCTGCGGATTCCCACGGGTGTCCTCTTTTCGGAAATGCATGGGGGTCCCTGTTTTCCTTGGTGGCTTGGACACCCGAGGCCCATATTTGTATGGTGTGCCGGTCGGCAAAGTGCCTGCAATTCCGGTCTGAAAACAGACTTGGGGTTACTTGTGTTTTAGGCTTTCCCATGGGCGCCCAGGTAGGTGCACCCACACATGTGAGGTACCGTTTTCATCGGGACACCTGTGGGAATGCGGGACGGTAGGCCATGTGTTGTTGGGGGCATGTTTCGATGGGTGAGCCGAGCGAAATGTGCGGAAAATGCATTTTTTTTCCCCACATTTCAGAATTTGCGGGGGTGTCTGGGTACTAAATTCTGGGGCGATTTGCCCAAATCGTACCTCTGCGGATTCCCACGGGTGTCCTCTAATCAGAAATGCATGGGGTTCCCTGTTTTCTTGGTGGCTTGGACACCCGAGGCCCATATCTGTATGGTGTGCCGGTTGGCAGAGAGTCTGAAATTCCGGTCTGAAAACAGACTTGGGGTTACTCGTGTTTTAGGCTTTCCCCTTGGGACCCAGGTAGGTGCACCCACACATGTGAGGTACCGTTTTCATTGGGACACCTGTTGGAAAGCGGGACGGTAAGGCATGTGTTGTTGGGGGCGTGTTTCGATGGGTGAGCCGAGCGAAATGTGCGGAAAATGCATTTTATTCCCCACATTTCTGACTTTGCGGGGGTGTGTGGGTACTAAATTCTGGGGTGATTTGCCCAAATCGTACCTCAGCGGATTCCCCCGGGTGTCCTCTTTTCGGAAATGCCTGGGTTTCCCTGTTTTCCTTGGTGGCTTGGACACCCGAGGCCCATATCTAAATGGTGTGCTGGTCGGCAGAGAGTCTGAAATTTCGGTCTGAAAACAGACTTGGGGTTACTTGTGTTTTAGACTTTCCCCTTGGCGCCCAGGTAGGTGCACCCACACATGTGAGGTACCGTTCTCATCGGGACACCTGTGGGAAAGCGGGACGGTAGGCCATGTGTTGTTGGGGGCGTGGTTTGATGGGTGAGCCGATTGAAATGTGCGGAAAATGCATTTTTTTCCCACATTTCAGACTTTGCGGCGGTGTCTGGGTACTAAATTCTGGGGTGATTTGCCCAAATCGTACCTCTGAGGATTCCCATGGGTGTCCTCTTTTCGGAAATTCATGGGGTTCCCTGTTTTCCTTGGTGGCTTGGACACCCGAGGCCCATATGTGTATGGTATGCCGGTCGGCAGAGAGTCTGAAATTCCGGTCTGAAAACAGACTTGGGGTTACTTGTGTTTTAGGCTTTCCCCTTGGCGCCCAGGTAGGTGCACCCACATATGTGAGGTACCATTTTCATCGGGACACCTGTGGGAACGTGCGACAGTAGGCCATGTGTTGTTGGGGGCATGTTTCCATGGGTGAGCCGAGCGAAATGTGTGGAAAATGAGTTTTTTCCCCCACATTTCGGACTTTGCGGGGGTGTCTGGGTACTAAATTCTGGGGCGATTTGCCTAAATTGTACCTCTGCGGATTCCCACGGTGTCCTCTTTTCGGAAATGCATGGGGTTCTCTGTTTTCCTTGGTGGCTTGGACAGCCGAGGCCCATATCTGTATGGTGTGCCGGTCGGCAGAGAGTCTGAAATTCCGGTCTGAAAACAGACTTGGGGTTACTTGTGTTTTAGGCTTTCCCCTTGGCGCCCAGGTAGGTGCACCCACATATGTGACATAATGTTCTCATCGGGACACCTGTGGGAAAGCAGGACGGTAGGCCATGTGTTGTTGGGGGTGTGTTTTGATGGGTGAGCCGAGTGAAATGTGCGGAAAATGCATTTTTTTCCCACATTTCAGACTTTGCGGGGGTGTCTGGGTACTAAATTCTGGGGTGATTTGCCCAAATCGTACCTCTGAGGATTCCCATGGGTGTCCTCTTTTCGGAAATGCATGGGGTTCCCTGTTTTCCTTGGTGGCTTGGACACCCGAGGCCCATATGTGTATGGTATGGCGGTCGGCAGAGAGTCTGAAATTCCGGTCTGAAAACAGACTTGGGGTTACTTGTGTTTTAGGCTTTCCCCTTGGCGCCCAGGTAGGTGCACCCACATATGTGAGGTACCGTTTTCATCGGGACACCTGTGGGAATGCGGGACGGGAGGCCATGTGTTGTTGGGGGCGTTTCTCGATGGGTGAGCCGAGCGAAATGTGCGTAAAATGCGTTTTTTCCCCCACATTTCGTAATTTGCGGGGGTGTCTGGGTACTGTTTCTGGGGCGATTTTCCCAAATCGTACCTCTGCGGATTCCCACGGGTGTACTCTTTTTGGAAATGCATGGGGGTCCCTGTTTTCCTTGGTGGCTTGGACACCCGAGGCCCATATCTGTATGGTGTGCTGGTCGGCAGAGAGTCTGAAATTCCGGTCTGAAAACAGACTTGGGGTTACTTGTGTTTTAGGCTTTCCCCTTGGCGCCCAGGTAGGTGCACCCACATATGTGAGGTACTGTTTTCATCGGAACACCTGTGGGAACGCGGGACGGTAGGCCATGTGTTGTTGGGGGCGTGTTTCGATGGGTGAGCCGAGCGAAATGTGCGGAAAATGTGTTTTTTTCCCCACATTTCAGAATTTGCGGGTGTGTCTGGGTACTAAATTCTGGGGCGATTTTCCCAAATCGTACCTCTGCGGATTCCCACGGGTGTACTCTTTTTGGAAATGCATGGGGATCCCTGTTTTCCTTGGTGGCTTGGACACCCGAGGCCCATATCTGTATGGTGTGCCGGTCGGCAGAGAGTCTGAAATTCCGGTCTGAAAACAGACTTGGGGTTACTTGTGTTTTAGGCTTTCCCCTTGGCGCCCAGGTAGGTGCACCCACATATGTGAGGTACTGTTATCATCGGGACACCTGTGGGAATGCGGGACAGTAGGCCATGTGTTGTTGGGGGCGTGTTTCGATCGGTGAGCCGAGTGAAATGTGTGGAAAATGCGTTTTTTTCCCACATTTCGGACTTTGCAGGGGTGTCTGGGTACTACTTTCTGGGGTGATTTGCCCAAATCGTACCTCTGCGGATTCCCACGGGTGTCCACTTTTCGGATATGCATGGGGTTCCCTGTTTTCCTTGGTGGCTTGGACACCCGAGGCCCATATCTGTATGGTGTGCCGGTCGGCAGAGAGTCTGAAATTCCGGTCTGAAAACAGACTTGGGGTTACTTGTGTTTTAGGCTTTCCTCTTGGCGCCCAGGTAGGTGCACCCACATATGTGATGTACCGTTTTCATTGGGACACCTGTGGGAACGCGGGACGGTAGGCCATGTGTTGTTGGGGGCGTGTTTCGATGGGTGAGCCGAGCGAAATGTGCGGAAAATGCGTTTTTTTCCCCACATTTCAGAATTTGCGGGTGTGTCTGGGTACTAAATTCTGGGGCGATTTGCCCAAATCGTACCTCTGCGGATTCCCACAGGTGTCCTCTTTTTGGAAATGCATCGGGTTCCCTGTTTTCCTTGGTGGCTTGGACACCCGAGGCCCATATTTGTATGGTGTGCCGGTTGGCAGAGAGTCTGCAATTCCGGTCTGAAAACAGACTTGGGGTTACTTGTGTTTTAGACTTTCCCCTTGGCGCCCAGGTAGGTGCACCCACACATGTGAGGTACCTTTTTCATTGGGACACCTGTTGGAAAGCGGGACGGTAAGGCATGTGTTGTTGGGGGCGTGTTTCGATGGGTGAGCCGAGTGAAATGTGCGGAAAATGTGTTTTTTTCCCACATTTCGGACTTTGCAGGGGTGTCTGGGTACTACATTCTGGGGTGATTTGCCCAAATCGTACCTCTGCGGATTCCCACGGGTGTCCTCTTTTCGGAAATGCATGGGGTTCCCTGTTTTCCTTGGTGGCTTGGACACCCGAGGCCCATATCTGTATGGTGTGCCGGTCGGCAGAGAGTCTGAAATTCCGGTCTGAAAACAGACTTGGGGTTACTTGTGTTTTAGGCTTTCCCCTTGGCGCCCAGGTAGGTGCACCCACATATGTGATGTACCGTTTTCATTGGGACACCTGTGGGAACGCGGGACGGTAGGCCATGTGTTGTTGGGGGCGTGTTTCGATGGGTGAGCCGAGCGAAATGTGCGGAAAATGCGTTTTTTTCCCCACATTTCAGAATTTGCGGGTGTGTCTGGGTACTAAATTCTGGGGGGATTTGCCCAAATCGTACCTCTGCGGATTCCCACAGGTGTCCTCTTTTTGGAAATGCATGGGGTTCCCTGTTTTCCTTGGTGGCTTGGACACCCGAGGCCCATATTTGTATGGTGTGCAGGTCGGCAGAGAGTCTGCAATTCCGGTCTGAAAACAGACTTGGGGTTACTTGTGTTTTAGGCTTTCTCCTTGGCGCCCAGGTAGGTGCACCCACACATGTGAGGCACCGTTTTCATCGGGACACCTGTGGGATTGCGGGACGGTAGGCCATGTGTTGTTGGGGGCTTGTTTTGATGGGTGAGCCGAGCAAAATGTGTGGAAAATGCATTTTTTCCCCACATTTCGGACTTTGTCGGGGGTGTCTGGGTACTAAATTCTGGGGCGATTTGCCCAAATCGTATTTCTGCAGATTCCCACGGGTGTCCTCTTTTCGGAAATGCATGGGGTTCCCTGTTTTCCTTGGTGGCTTGGACACCCGAGGCCCATATCTGTATGGTGTGCCGGTCGGCAGAGAGTCTGAAATTCCGGTCTGAAAACAGACCTGGGGTTACTCGTGTTTTAGGCTTTCCCCTTGGCGCCCAGGTAGGTGCACCCACACATGTGAGATACCGTTTTCATTGGGACACCTGTTGGAAAGCGGGACAGTAAGGCATGTGTTGTTGGGGGCGTGTTTCGATGGGTGAGCCGAGCAAAATGTGCGGAAAATGCATTTTTTTCCCCACATTTTTGAGTTTGCGGGGGTGTCTGGGTACTAAATTCTGGGGTGATTTGCCCAAATCGTACCTCAGCGGATTACCCCGGGTGTCCTCTTTTTGGAAATGTATGGGGTTCCCTGTTTTCCTTGGTGGCTTGGACACCCGAGGCCCATATCTCAATGGTGTGCCGGTCGGTAGAGAGTCTGAAATTTCGGTCTGAAAACAGACTTGGGGTTACTTGTGTTTTAGACTTTCCCCTTGGCGCCTGTTAGGCAGAAACCTGTGCAGTTCCCTCTGGGACCACTGCAAAAGATTTAAGACTACAGGTGTTGGCAGTAAACCCACTTGGTAGCAGTCTGCACCGCACAGATTCACTGTGGTAGCTGTGGCTGAGCAGTCAGACTTCCCTCAAGAAGAGTTAGGCAGTATACAGAGGATACATAAATAGGTACAGAGGTACAATCGCACAAGCAAACACTGACCAGAGCTAGGTGTCAAAGTATAAACTTATTTATTAAAGGTACACTCATAAATTACACTAGCACATTAGAAAAGATAAGAAAGTCAAACACAGTTACTATTACTCATATGTGCATCCCTAATCGTTTGTTGGACAATTCTAAGTTAACACCACTTATTTCCAACCAGAGGTGAGCGCTTAACGTTAGATGGTACTCCAACAAGTATTACCAAAAGGGAGGGAAAAGGCAGAAATAAAGAGAGCAGTTAGGTAAAACACTTTTCACATAAGGTTAGCAAAGACAGTCAATAGTGGAACAAGGGGAATTAGTTCGGGGCCCGCATTAGAGGGAGCCAGGCGAAAATGCGCCCAAGATCACACAATGTCACAAGTCTTTGCAGGTGAGTAGAAAACGGTTTTACTATGGTTCTGAAAAGTTTAGTTAGGGTGTCCCAGACCTACCCAGGTTCGAGAGCCGAGGGCTAAATCTACCCCGTACAATCGGTGGCAAGGGAGGCCGGGCGGATCACAGTACCTTTAAAAGTGGAAAGATTCCTCCAGCGGTGGTAGTCGTTCCTGGTAGTGGGTGCAAGTCGCGGCGTCGTCCCGAGGAAGAGGTGATCTCGACGGGGAGGAAGGCTGCAGGTCGTTGCACTACCAGGGATGAGGCCAGCCGTGGAGTTCTCCGGTCACAAAGGATTTTTACCCCTCTTTCGCAGTTGAGGTAAAAAGTGGTATCCCGGTTGCCGGGGTGCTTGGCACAGGCAAGGCGGCCACGAGATGCTTCGGGACGGCGAAAAGAAGGCAGCAACTGGTTGTCCCCACCAGTTAAGGGAAGAAGACTCTCCGGCGGGAGATCTCCTCTGTCGTCGGGAAAAGTGGTGAGAAGATTCTGCAGGGCTTCACCGGTGGTGTCGTCTTGGCAGGTCGGCTCGGCTTCTCCCTCTTCGGCTTCTTAGGTCCTGTGGCGACTTCTGAAGAACCAGTCCCAAAAACCCTGCTTTTATGCAGCAAACCCCCATTCATACAGCCTAGCTGTCACTCAAACATGCTAAGTGGTGAGCGGGGTGGCTCACCACTTGGGCCAATCACACTAGAGTGCGACCTGAGTTGGCAAGGCAACTCGGTCCAGGGTGCCTAAACCCCCTCCCACACCCCCTGTGGTACCCAGACAGAATGGCACCACTTTGGAGGGCTTCTGTGCAGAAGCCCGCCAAAAGTGGAACAAAGGCTCGACTCGGGTTCAGGGTTACTGAAGTGAACCTAGACGCCATTTTGGCGGCGAGCTCCGGCAAAAAATCCCAACCGGTGAATTTATATTAAATAAATAAACCGGCGGTATCTTTAACATTGCACCAAAAAGTGGTGCATCAAAACCCAATGGGAAATCCCATTGGGAAATATTCCGGTGGAATATTTCCGTGGTATCCACTGCCACCAGCCAGAACTCGGCGAGGGGGGACGGGACAGTACCCCCTCGACAACAGACCCAGGGGCAATCTAATTGCCCCTACCAGTACTTCCACAGTAAGATGGTTTGTACTGGTTAAGTTCCTAAGTTAAGACTAGTAAAGTCAATGGTAACTTTACAGACCCAGGGAGACAGTAGTCAGTCCCAGGGTGTGGAGTCTATGTTTGGGGGTCTCTAAGACACGCCTGTGCTAATGCACTGAGGGTGCTGTGTAACACACATTCAAAAACCAATGATGGCCTATGGGGAAAATTACCCCCCCCAGCCCATAAGCACATAGCAAGTCACAGAGAACACTCTCAAGTCATGTCCAAGAGTGAGGATAAAAGAGTCTCACTCTTGGCAGGAGAAAAACATAAACCCCACAAAATCCAGCAAAGCTGCTGGGGGACTCACTAGGTTAGGAAATTCAGCCTAAACAGAGAATTCTTCCTAACACTCGCCCCCCCCAGACTAAGGGACAGGAGGATTTAATCCACTCCTGGATGAACCTCATACCTCTAGTCGATGACATACATCCTAGAGAGTCCATCAGCATTTTGATGGTGACACCCTGACCTATGTTTAATGGGTAACCCAAAGGCTTTCCTTTGTAAGCTATAGGACCTACAAACCCTTTGAGGAACATCAGTCTTTTTAATGTTATAGGGGACCTGGTTGACCAGTCCCTCAGAAGTTGGTACAACTCCTGAACCTGTGTTAGGCGTTCTCAAAGGGTCCTTATAAAGGATTCCCTTAGATCTAGAGGGGCCTCCAAGGTTCCTCACCACCTCTCTTGAGGGAGCAGGTTGGGTCTTAGGCCTCTTGGTTGGAGGGGTTGGGGTTAGGCAATGTACCTGCTTCCCCTTCCTCTTAGATCTCACCTTACCTACTTTAGGAGTTTCGCTCCCACTACTAGGATTTGGGTTGGGGTCTTCAGTAGAAGGTCCAACAGTCTGAAGGTTTTTGGCCTTAGACTTTTCTTTTCTGGTTTTCCACCAGCACTGAGAATTACCAGTTCTCTCAGGTCCAGATAGGGGCCTAGTTGGTCTATCCACCTCTTCCTCAGAAGCAGTGGGAGTCAGAGACTCTGAAACTAGGGGAACAATGATTGAGCTTGATTGGGGCTCCCATTTCCCTATTGCACTAGCCTGAAATGTGCCTGGGTTAGAAGTCAACTTACTAACCCCAGGGCTTGTAGTGGGGGTCTCAGTAGAGGGTCCCACAGGCTTAGAAGGGTCCTTCAAGGTAGCCTCTCTAGCCAATTTGGTTAAGTTCTGCTTCTCCATCCTGGGAGGCCTGGGGGTATGTGACACTACTCCTAGAGTTCTTAGGTCATTCCCCAACAGGACTTTCCCAGGTACCTCAGTCTGAACACTGACAGGGATCCTCACTGTCATGTTGTTACACTGAATGAGGGCTGGTAGAATAGGAACCATTTGGACAGGGCCTCAAGACATCTTAGTGGGACCTTTGGGTGCTTTGGCCACATCCTCAGGTTGAAAGAAGCTTTCATCCACTACTGTTCTGCTGGCCCCAGTGTCTCTCCTGGCAGGAGTATCCTGGCCATTGACAAGAACACTGTCCACATAGTACACTTTCGAGTTGGCAGGTAGGGAGTTATACACTACCCTATTCTGGAAGCTAACCAGATCCATGGACTCTATAGATACAGTTGCTTGAAGTCCCAAGGGATCTTCAGCAAAGAGTTCAAAGTGAGCACTAGACATCTGTACTTCATCCTCAGGAGTGAAGGCTAAGGAGACTGTGCTGATCCCCGCAGGTTTACCCTTGCACCTGGGATCTCCTTTGATATGGTCAGTACCCTGACAGATATAGCATTTTCCAAAGGCTCTCTAAAAGGGTGGCTGGTTCTGACCTCCTTCTGGTTTGGGCCCAGAAGGTACACTAGCCTGACTGGGTTTCCTATGTGGCTTACTCTGGTTATTCTGTGGTTTGGGGCCCTCTTTGGAATAGGAATTATCAGAATTCTCTTTGGAGTCTTTTTTTGGCTGTCTTCCCTCATCCTTCTTCTGAGTTACCCCAGAATCCTTGTGAGTAGCCCTGTTGGCAACCCACAAGTCAGCAGCCTTAGCTAGTTTCCTAGGATCTAATTCCTGTGAATCAGCCAAGTGCTGTCTGAGCTCAGGAGAGAGAGCAGGCATCATAAATTGACTCCATCATGACCAGATTTCTCATTCCTTCATAAGTGTTCACCTTGTAACCCTTAATCCATCCCTCTAAGTTTTCCAACCCTTCACACACCCAGGTAGCCCAAGGGGTACCATCATGCTTTTTGAGGCTCCTAATCCTCTTAAGATACTGGGAAGGGGTCTTCCCAAACCTAGCTATCAAAGCTAGTTTCACACATTCATACTCTTTCCTATCCTCCTCCCCCAACTCCATTACCACATCAGTTGCAACAGGGGGAAGCCTAGAGAACAACCAGGTGAGTAACTCATTACCTGTGATGTTCTGGAGCCCATGATTATACTCAAACATAGACAACCAATCCAACACATCCAACTTAGGCTCATACATACCAATCAATTCCTTAGGCATCCGGGGTCTTTTAGGACTGGAACTTCTAGAGGAGCCAGAGAGAGAAGCATTCTCAACAGACAATTTCTTCATTTCTAGCTCATACTTGAGCTCCATTTCCCTTAGCCTTAGTTCTTTGTCAGTTTGAGCATTAAGTTTCTTGTACTCTAATTCAAGTTTCATTTTCTCCAGTTCAAAGTATTGAGGGCTAAATGTGGGACCTGGCAAAGGTTCAGTAGGTACAGCTGGTATAGCAGACAGAGGCCTAGAGGGACTATCTACAACAGTTTCATCCTCCTCTTCTGGTTCTGACCCAAGATCATCAATACCTTGTTCCATATCAAGATCATTGCTGCTTTCTAAATTTTTCCTGGAGTGATAGGTTCCTCTGGACCATCCTCCAGACTTTGGTTTTCTAACAACCTTTCTATTAGCTCTATTTTCTTTCCTTTAGTCATGAGATTCTTATGCTTACAGAGAAGTCTTAGACAATCAGCAGTTTTTGTAGCAAGGGACTCTTGACTATAACTTTCCATAGTAGACAGGTTAAAAATGACTTTTTCTTTCTTGTGCTTAAGCTTTGTGGTTAGTTGCACTAAGGTATCTCAAAAGTACTCTAAAGTGTATACTCAATACAGATCCCACCGCTGTACACCAGTGTTAGGCAGAAACCTGTGCAGTTCCCTCTGGGACCACTGCAAAAGATTTAAGACTACAGGTGTTGGCAGTAAACCCACTTGGTAGCAGTCTGCACCGCACAGATTCACTGTGGTAGCTGTGGCTGAGCAGTCAGACTTCCCTCAAGAAGAGTTAGGCGGTATACAGAGGATACATAAATAGGTACAGAGGTACAATCGCACAAGCAAACACTGACCAGAGCTAGGTGTCAAAGTATAAACTTATTTATTAAAGGTACACTCATAAATTACACTAGCACATTAGAAAAGATAAGAAAGTCAAACACAGTTACTATTACTCATATGTACATCCCTAATCGTTTGTTGGACAATTCTAAGTTAACACCACTTATTTCCAACCAGAGGTGAGCGCTTAACGTTAGATGGTACTCCAACAAGTATTACCAAAAGGGAGGGAAAAGGCAGAAATAAAGAGAGCAGTTAGGTAAAACACTTTTCACATAAGGTTAGCAAAGACAGTCAATAGTGGAACAAGGGGAATTAGTTCGGGGCCCGCATTAGAGGGAGCCAGGCGAAAATGCGCCCAAGATCACACAATGTCACAAGTCTTTGCAGGTGAGTAGAAAACGGTTTTACTATGGTTCTGAAAAGTTTAGTTAGGGTGTCCCAGACCTACCCAGGTTCGAGAGCCGAGGGCTAAATCTACCCCGTACAATCGGTGGCAAGGGAGGCCGGGCGGATCACAGTACCTTTAAAAGTGGAAAGATTCCTCCAGCGGTGGTAGTCGTTCCTGGTAGTGGGTGCAAGTCGCGGCGTCGTCCCGAGGAAGAGGTGATCTCGACGGGGAGGAAGGCTGCAGGTCGTTGCACTACCAGGGATGAGGCCAGCCGTGGAGTTCTCCGGTCACAAAGGATTTTTACCCCTCTTTCGCGGTTGAGGTAAAAAGTGGTATCCCGGTTGCCGGGGTGCTTGGCACAGGCAAGGCGGCCACGAGATGCTTCGGGACGGCGAAAAGAAGGCAGCAACTGGTTGTCCCCACCAGTTAAGGGAAGAAGACTCTCCGGCGGGAGATCTCCTCTGTCGTCGGGAAAAGTGGTGAGACGATTCTGCAGGGCTTCACCGGTGGTGTCGTCTTGGCAGGTCGGCTCGGCTTCTCCCTCTTCGGCTTCTTAGGTCCTATGGCGACTTCTGAAGAACCAGTCCCAAAAACCCTGCTTTTATGCAGCAAACCCCCATTCATACAGCCTAGCTGTCACTCAAACATGCTAAGTGGTGAGCGGGGTGGCTCACCACTTGGGCCAATCACACTAGAGTGCGACCTGAGTTGGCAAGGCAACTCGGTCCAGGGTGCCTAAACCCCCTCCCACACCCCCTGTGGTACCCAGACAGAATGGCACCACTTTGGAGGGCTTCTGTGAAGAAGCCCGCCAAAAGTGGAACAAAGGCTCGACTCGGGTTCAGGGTTACTGAAGTGAACCTAGACGCCATTTTGGCGGCGAGTTCCGGCAAAAAATCCCAACCGGTGAATTTATATTAAATAAATAAACCGGCGGTATCTTTAACATTGCACCAAAAAGTGGTGCATCAAAAACCAATGGGAAATCCCATTGGGAAATATTCCGGTGGAATATTTCCGTGGTATCCACTGCCACCAGCCAGAACTCGGCGAGGGGGGACGGGACAGTACCCCCTCGACAACAGACCCAGGGGCAATCTAATTGCCCCTACCAGTACTTCCACAGTAAGATGGTTTGTACTGGTTAAGTTCCTAAGTTAAGACTAGTAAAGTCAATGGTCACTTTACAGACCCAGGGAGACAGTAGTCAGTCCCAGGGTGTGGAGTCTATGTTTGGGGGTCTCTAAGACACCCCTGTGCTACTGCACTGAGGGTGCTGTGTAACACACATTCAAAAACCAATGATGGCCTATGGGGAAAATTACCCCCCCCAGCCCATAAGCACATAGCAAGTCACAGAGAACACTCTCAAGTCATGTCCAAGAGTGAGGATAAAAGAGTCTCACTCTTGGCAGGAGAAAAAAATAAACCCCACAAAATCCAGCAAAGCTGCTGGGGGACTCACTAGGTTAGGAAATTCAGCCTAAACAGAGAATTCTTCCTAACAGCGCCCAGGTAGGTGCACCCACACATGTGCGGTACCCTTCTCATCGGGACACCTGTGGGAAAGCGGGACGGTAGACCATGTGTTGTTGGGGGCGTGTTTTGATGGGTGAGCCGAGTGAAATGTGCGGAAAATGCATTTTTTTTCCCACATTTCAGACTTTGCAGGGTGTCTGGGTACTAAATTCTGGGGTGATTTGCCCAAATCGTACCTCTGAGGATTCCCATGGGTGTCCTCTTTTCGGAAATGCATGGGGTTCCCTGTTTTCCTTGGTGGCTTGGACACCCGAGGCCCATATCTGTATGGTGTGCTGGTCGGCAGAGAGTCTGAAATTCCGGTCTGAAAACAGACTTGGGGTTACTTGTGTTTTAGGCTTTCCCCTTGGCGCCCAGGTAGGTGCACCCACATATGTGAGGTACCGTTTTCATCGGGACACCTGTGGGAACGCGGGACGGTAGGCCATGTGTTGTTGGGGGGATTTCTCGATGGGTGAGCCGAGCGAAATGTGCGTAAAATGCGTTTTTTTCCGCACATTTCGGAATTTGCGGGGGTGTCTGGGTACTATTTCTGGGGCGATTTGCCCAAATCGTACCTCTGCGGCTTCCCACGGGTGTCCTCTTTTTGGAAATGCATGGGGTTCCCTATTTTCCTTGGTGGCTTGGACACCCGAGGCCCATATTTGTATGGTGTGTCGGTCGGCAGAGAGTCTGCAATTCCGGTCTGAAAACAGACTTGGGGTTACTTGTGTTTTAGGCTTTCCCCTCGACGCCCAGGTAGGTGCAATCACACATGTGAGGTACCGTTTTCATTGGGACACCTGTCGGAAAGCAGGACGCTAGGGCATGTGTTGTTGGGGCGTGTTTCGATGGGTGAGCCGAGCGAAATGTGCGGAAAATGCATTTTTTTCCCCACATTTCGGAATTTGCAGGGGTGTCTGGGTACTAAATTCTGGGGCGATTTGCCCAAATCATACTTCTGAAGATTCCCACGGGTGTCCTCTTTTCGTAAATGCATGGGGTTCCCTGTTTTCCTTGGTGGCTTGGACACCCGAGGCCCATATCTAAATGGTGTGCCGGTCGGCAGAGAGTCTGAAAATTGTATCTGAAAACAGACTTGGGGTTACTTGTGTTTTAGGCTTTCCCTTGGCGCCCAGGTAGGTGCACCCACACATGTGATGTACCGTTTTCATCGGGACACCTGTGGGAACGCGGGACGGTAGGCCATGTGTTGTTGGGGCGTGTTTCGATGGGTGAGCCGAACGAAATGTGCGGAAAATGTATTTTTTTCCCCACATTTCAGACTTTGCGGGGGTGTGTGGGTACTAAATTCTGGGGTGATTTGTCCAAATTGTACCTCAGCGGATTCCCACGGGTGTCCTCTTTTCGGAAATGCATGGGGTTCCCTGTTTTCCTTGGTGGCTTGGACACCCGAGGCCCATATCTGTATGGTGTGCCGGTCGGCAGAGAGTCTGAAATTCCGGTCTGAAAACAGACTTGGGGTTACTTGTGTTTTAGAATTTCCCCTTGGTGCCCAGGTAGGTGCACCCACACATGTGAGGTACCGTTTTCATCGGGACACCTGTGGGAACCTGGGACGGTAGGCCATGTGTTGTTGGGGGCGTGTTTCGATGGGTGAGCCGAGCGAAATGTGCGGAAAATGCTTTTTTTCCCCACATTTCGGAATTTGCAGGGGTGTCTGGGTACTAAATTCTGGGGCGATTTGCCCAAATCATACTTCTGAAGATTCCCACGGGTGTCCTCTTTTCGTAAATGCATGGGGTTCCCTGTTTTCCTTGGTGGCTTGGACACCCGAGGCCCATATCTAAATGGTGTGCCGGTCGGCAGAGAGTCTGAAATTTGTGTCTGAAAACAGACTTGGGGTTACTTGTGTTTTAGGCTTTCCCCTTGGCGCCCAGGTAGGTGCACCCACACATGTGAAGTACCGTTTTCATCGGGACACCTGTGGGAACGCGGGACGGTAGGCCATGTGTTGTTGGGGGCGTGTTTCGATGGGTGAGCCGAGCGGAATGTGCGGAAAATGCGTTTTTTTCCCCACATTTCAGAATTTGCCGGGGGTGTCTGGGTACTAAATTCTGGGGCGATTTGCCCAAATCGTATTTCTGCGGATTCCCGCGGGTGTCCTCTTTTTGGAAATGCATGGGGTTCCCTGTTTTCCTTGGTGGCTTGGACACCCGAGGCCCATATTTGTATGGTGTGCCGGTCGGCAGAGAGTCTGCAATTCCGGTCTGAAAACAGACTTGGGGATACTTGTGTTTTAGGCTTTCTCCTTGGCGGCCAGGTAGGTGCACTCACACATGTGAGGCACCGTTTTCATCGGGACACCTGTGGGAATGCGGTGCGGTAGGCCATGTGTTGTTGGGGGCGTGTTTTGATGAGTGAGCCGAGCAAAATGTGTGGAAAATGCATTTTTTTCCCCACATTTCGGACTTTGCCGGGGGTGTCTGGGTACTAAATTCTGGGGCGATTTGCCCAAATCGTATTTCTGCGGATTCCCACTGGTGTCCTCTTTTAGTAAATGCATGGGGTTCCCTGTTTTCCTTGGTGGCTTGGACACCCGAGGCCCATATCTGTATGGTGTGCTGGTCGGCAGAGAGTCTGAAATTCCGGTCTGAAAACAGACTTGGGGTTACTCGTGTTTTAGGCTTTCCCCTTGGCACCCAGGTAGGTGCACCCACACAAGTGAGGTACCGTTTTCATCGGGACACCTGTGGGAATGCGGGACGGTAGGCCATGTGTTGTTGGGGGCGTGTTTTGATGGGTGAGCCGAGCAAAATTTGAGGAAAATGCATTTTTTCCCCACATTTCGGACTTTGCCGGGGGTGTCTGGGTACTAAATTCTGGGGCGATTTGCCCAAATCGTACCTCTGTGGATTCCCACGGGTGTCCTCTTTTTGGAAATGCATGGCGTTCCCTGTTTTCCTTGGTGGCTTGGACACCCGAGGCCCATATCTGTATGGTGTGCCGGTCTGCAAAGAGTCTGAAATTCCGGTCTGAAAACAGACTTGGGGTTACTTGTGTTTTATGCTTTCCCCTTGGCGCCCAGGTAGGTACACCAACATATGTGAGGTACCGTTTTCATCGGGACACCTGTGGGAACGCGGGACGGTAGGACATGTGTTGTTGGGGGCGTGTTTCGATGGGTGAGCCGAGCGAAATGTGCGGAAAATGCGTTTTTTTCCCCACATTTCAGAATTTGCAGGGGTGTCTAGGTACTAAATTCTGGGGCGATTTGCCCAAATCATACCTCTGCGGATTCCCACGACTGTCCTCTTTTCGGAAATGCATGGGGTTCCCTGTTTTCCTTGGTGGCTTGGACACCCGAGGCCCATATCTGTATGGTGTGCTGGTCGGCAGAGAGTTTGAAATTCCGGTCTGAAAACAGACTTGGGGTTACTTGTGTTTTAGGCTTTCCCCATTTTGCCCAGGTAGGTGCACCCACATATGTGAGGTACCGTTTTCATCGGGACACCTGTGGGAATGCGGGACGGTAGGCCATGTATTGTTGGGGGCATGTTTCGATGGGTGAGCCGAGCGAAATGTGCGGAAAATGCATTTTTTTCCCCACATTTCAGAATTTGCTGGGGTGTCTGGGTACTAAATTCTGGGGCGATTTGCCCAAATCGTACCTCTGCGGATTCCCACGGGTGTCCTCTTTTCGGAAATGCATGGGGGTCCGTGTTTTCCTTGGTGGCTTGGACACCCGAGGCCCATATTTGTATGGTGTGCCGGTCGGCAGAGAGTCTGCAATTCCGGTCTGAAAACAGACTTGGGGATACTTGTGTTTTAGGCTTTCTCCTTGGCGGCCAGGTAGGTGTACCCACACATGTGAGGCACCGTTTTCATCGGGACACCTGTGGGAATGCGGGACGGTAGGCCATGTGTTGTTGGGGGCGTGTTTTGATGAGTGAGCCGAGCAAAATGTGTGGAAAATGCATTTTTTTCCCCACATTTCGGACTTTGCCGGGGGTGTCTGGGTACTAAATTCTGGGGCGATTTGCCCAAATCGTATTTCTGCGGATTCCCACGAGTGTCCTCTTTTAGGAAATGCATGGGGTTCCCTGTTTTCCTTGGTGGCTTGGACACCCGAGGCCCATATCTGTATGGTGTGCTGGTCGGCAGAGAGTCTGAAATTCCGGTCTGAAAACAGACTTGGGGTTACTCGTGTTTTAGGCTTTCCCCTTGGCACCCAGGTAGGTGCACCCACACAAGTGAGGTACCGTTTTCATTGGGACACCTGTTGGAAAGCGGGACGGTAAGGCATGTGTTGTTGGGGGCGTGTTTCGATGGGTGTGCCGAGCGAAATGTGCGGAAAATGCATTTTTTTCCCACATTTCGGACTTTGCGGGGGTGTCTGGGTACTACATTCTGGGGTGATTTGCCCAAATCGTACCTCTGCGGATTCCCACGGGTGTCCTCTTTTCGGAAATGCATGGGGTTCCCTGTTTTCCTTGGTGGCTTGGACACCCGAGGCCCATATCTGTATGGTGTGCCGGTCGGCAGAGAGTCTGAAATTCCTGTCGAAAACAGACTTGGGGTTACTTGTGTTTTAGGCTTTCCCCTTGGCGCCCAGGTAGGTGCACCCACATATGTGACGTACCGTTTTCATTGGGACACCTGTGGGAACGCGGGACGGTAGGCCATGTGTTGTTGGGGGCGTGTTTCGATGGGTGAGCCGAGCGGAATGTGCGGAAAATGCGTTTTTTTCCCCACATTTCAGAATTTGCGGGTGTGTCTGGGTACTAAATTCTGGGGCGATTTGCCCAAATCGTACCTCTGCGGATTCCCACGGGTGTCCTCTTTTTGGAAATGCATGGGGTTCCCTGTTTTCCTTGGTGGCTTGGACACCCGAGGCCCATATTTGTATGGTGTGCCGGTCGGCAGAGAGTCTGCAATTCCGGTCTGAAAACAGACTTGGGGATACTTGTGTTTTAGGCTTTCTCCTTGGCGGCCAGGTAGGTGTACCCACACATGTGAGGCACCGTTTTCATCGGGACACCTGTGGGAATGCGGGACGGTAGGCCATGTGTTGTTGGGGGCGTGTTTTGATGAGTGAGCCGAGCAAAATGTGTGGAAAATGCATTTTTTTCCCCACATTTCGGACTTTGCCGGGGGTGTCTGGGTACTAAATTCTGGGGCGATTTGCCCAAATCGTATTTCTGCGGATTCCCACGAGTGTCCTCTTTTAGGAAATGCATGGGGTTCCCTGTTTTCCTTGGTGGCTTGGACACCCGAGGCCCATATCTGTATGGTGTGCTGGTCGGCAGAGAGTCTGAAATTCCGGTCTGAAAACAGACTTGGGGTTACTCGTGTTTTAGGCTTTCCCCTTGGCACCCAGGTAGGTGCACCCACACAAGTGAGGTACCGTTTTCATTGGGACACCTGTTGGAAAGCGGGACGGTAAGGCATGTGTTGTTGGGGGCGTGTTTCGATGGGTGTGCCGAGCGAAATGTGCGGAAAATGCATTTTTTTCCCACATTTCGGACTTTGCGGGGGTGTCTGGGTACTACATTCTGGGGTGATTTGCCCAAATCGTACCTCTGCGGATTCCCACGGGTGTCCTCTTTTCGGAAATGCATGGGGTTCCCTGTTTTCCTTGGTGGCTTGGACACCCGAGGCCCATATCTGTATGGTGTGCCGGTCGGCAGAGAGTCTGAAATTCCTGTCGAAAACAGACTTGGGGTTACTTGTGTTTTAGGCTTTCCCCTTGGCGCCCAGGTAGGTGCACCCACATATGTGACGTACCGTTTTCATTGGGACACCTGTGGGAACGCGGGACGGTAGGCCATGTGTTGTTGGGGGCGTGTTTCGATGGGTGAGCCGAGCGGAATGTGCGGAAAATGCGTTTTTTTCCCCACATTTCAGAATTTGCGGGTGTGTCTGGGTACTAAATTCTGGGGCGATTTGCCCAAATCGTACCTCTGCGGATTCCCACGGGTGTCCTCTTTTTGGAAATGCATGGGGTTCCCTGTTTTCCTTGGTGGCTTGGACACCCGAGGCCCATATTTGTATGGTGTGCCGGTCGGCAGAGAGTCTGCAATTCCGGTCTGAAAACAGACTTGGGGTTACTTGTGTTTTAGGCTTTCTCCTTGGCGCCCAGGTAGGTGCACCCACACATGTGAGGCACCCTTTTCATCGGGACACCTATGGGAATGCGGGACAGTAGGCCATGTGTTGTTGGGGGCGTGTTTTGATGGGTGAGCCGAGCAAAATTTGTGGAAAATGCAGTTTTTTCCCCACATTTCGGACTTTGCCGGGGGTGTCTGGGTACTAAATTCTGGGGCGATTTGCCCAAATCGTACCTCTGCGGATTCCCACGGGTGTCCTCTTTTTGGAAATGCATGGGGTTCCCTGTTTTCCTTGGTGGCTTGGACACCCGAGGCCCATATCTGTATGGTGTGCCGGTCTGCAAAGAGTCTGAAATTCCGGCCTGAAAACAGACTTGGGGTTACTTGTGTTTTAGGCTTTCCCCTTGGTGCCCAGGTAGGTGCACCCACATATGTGAAGTACTGTTTTCATCGGGACACCTGTGGGAACGCGGGACGGTAGGCCATGTGTTGTTGGGGGCGTGTTTCGATGGGTGAGCCGAGCGAAATGTGCGGAAAATGCGTTTTTTTCCCCACATTTCAGAATTTGCAGGGGTGTCTGGGTACTAAATTCTGGGGCGATTTGCCCAAATCG
This sequence comes from Ambystoma mexicanum, assembly GCF_040938575.1. Classification (NCBI taxonomy): domain Eukaryota; kingdom Metazoa; phylum Chordata; class Amphibia; order Caudata; family Ambystomatidae; genus Ambystoma; species Ambystoma mexicanum. The sequence goes on along the minus strand of NC_090924.1, from coordinate 876,248,714 downwards.
TACCTCTGCGGATTCCCACGAGTGTCCTCTTTTCGGAAATGCATGGGGTTCCCTGTTTTCCTTGGTGGCTTGGACACCCGAGGCCCATATTTGTATGGTGTGCCGGTCGGCAGAGAGTCTGTAATTCCGGTCTGAAAACAAACTTGGGGTTACTTGTGTTTTAGGCTTTCCCCTTGGTGCCCAGGTAGGTGCACCCACATATGTGAAGTACTGTTTTCATCGGGACACCTGTGGGAATGCAGGACGGTAGGCCATGTGTTCTTGGGGGCGTGTTTTGATGGGTGAGCCGAGCAAAATTTGTGGCAAATGCATTTTTTCCCCACATTTCGGACTTTGCCGGGGGTGTCTGGGTACTAAATTCTGGGGCGATTTGCCCAAATCGTATTTATGTAGATTCCCACGGGTGTCCTCTTTTCGGAAATGCATGGAGTTCCCTGTTTTCCTTGGTGGCTTGGACACCCGAGGCCCATATCTGTATGGTGTGCCGGTCGGCAGAGAGTCTGAAATTCTGGTCTGAAAACAGACTTGGGGTTACTCGTGTTTTAGGCTTTCCCATGGGCGCCCAGGTAGGTGCACCCACACATGTGAGGTACCGTTTTCATTGGGACACCTGTTGGAAAGCGGGACAGTAAGGCATGTGTTGTTGGGGGCGTGTTTCGATGGGTGAGCTGAGCAAAATGTGCGGAAAATGCATTTTTTTCCCCACATTTTTGAGTTTGCGGGGGTGTGTGGGTACTAAATTCTGGGGTGATTTGCCCAAATCGTACCTCAGCGGATTCCCCCGGATGTCCTCTTTTCGGAAATGCATGGGGTTCCCTGTTTTCCTTGGTGGCTTGGACACCCGAGGCCCATATCTAAATGGTGTGCCGGTCGGCAGAGAGTCTGAAATTTCGGTCTGAAAACAGACTTGGGGTTACTTGTGTTTTAGACTTTCCCCTTGGCGCCCAGGTAGGTGCACCCACACATGTGAGGTACCGTTCTGATCGGGACACCTGTGGGAAAGCGGGACGGTAGGCCATGTGTTGTTGGGGGCGTGTTTTGATGGGTGAGCCGAGTGAAATGTACGGAAAATGCATTTTTTTCCCCACATTTCAGACTTTGCGGGGGTGTCTGGGTACTAAATTCTGGGGTGATTTGCCCAAATCATACCTCTGGGGATTCCCATGGGTGTCCTCTTTTCGGAAATGCATGGGGTTCCCTGTTTTCCTTGGCGGCTTGGACACCCGAGCCCCATATCTGTATGGTGTGCCGGTCGGCAGAGAGTCTGAAATTCCGGTCTGAAACAGACTTGGGGTTACTTGTGTTTTAGGCTTTCCTCGTGGCGCCCAGGTAGGTGCACCCTCATATGTGAGATACCGTTTTCATCGGGACACCTGTGGGAACGCGGGACGGTAGGCCATGTGTTGTTGGGGGCGTTTCTCGATGGGTGAGCCGAGCGAAATGTGCGCAAAATGCTTTTTTTTCCCCACATTTCGGAATTTGCGGGGGTGTCTGGGTACTATTTCTGCGGCGATTTTCCCAAATCGTACCTCTGTGTATTCCCACGGGTGTCCTCTTTTTGGAAATGCATGGGGGTCCCTGTTTTCCTTGGTGGCTTGGACACCCGAGGCCCATATCTGTATAGTGTGCCGGTCGGCAGAGAGTCTGAAATTCCGGTCTGAAAACAGACTTGGGGTTACTTGTGTTTTAGGCTTTCCCCTTGGCGCCCAGGTAGGTGCACCCACACATGTGAGGTACCATTTTCATTGGGACACCTGTGGGAATGCGGGACAGTAGGCCATGTGTTGTTGGGGGCGTGTTTCGATGGGTGAGCCAAGTGAAATGTACGGAAAATGCATTTTTTTCCCACATTTCGGACTTTGCGGGGGTGTCTGGGTACTACATTCTGGGGTGATTTGCCAAAATCGTACCTCTGCGGATTCCCACGGGTGTCCTCTTTTCGGAAATGCATGGGGTTCCCTGTTTTCCTTGGTGGCTTGGACACCCGAGGTCCATATCTGTATGGTGTGCCGGGTGGCAGAGAGTCTGAAATTCCTGTCTGAAAACAGACTTGGGGTTACTTGTGTTTTAGGCTTTCCCCTTGGCGCCCAGTTAGGTGCACCCACATATGTGACTTACCGTTTTCATTGGGACACCTGTGGGAACGCGGGACGGTAGGCCATGTGTTGTTGGGGCGTGTTTCGATGGGTGAGCCGAGCGGAATGTGTGGAAAATGGGTTTTTTTCCCCACATTTCAGAATTTGCGGGTGTGTCTGGGTACTAAATTCTGGGTCGATTTGCCCAAATCGTACCTCTGCGGATTCCCACGGGTGTCCTCTTTTTGGAAATGCATGGGGTTCCCTGTTTTCCTTGGTGGCTTGGACACACCGAGGCCCATATTTGTATGGTGTGCCGGTCGGCAGAGAGTCTGTAATTCCGGTCTGAAAACAAACTTGGGGTTACTTGTGTTTTAGGCTTTCTCCTTGGCGCCCAGGTAGGTGCACCCACACATGTGAGGCACCGTTTTCATCGGGACACCTGTGGGAATGCGGGACGGTAGGCCATGTGTTGTTGGGGGCGTGTTTTGATGGGTGAGCCAAGCAAAATTTGTAGAAAATGCATTTTTTTCCCCACATTTCGGACTTTGCCGGGGGTGTCTGGGTACTAAATTCTGGGGCGATTTGCCCAAATCGTATTTCTGCGGATTCCCACGGGTGTCCTCTTTTAGGAAATGCATGGGGTTCCCTGTTTTCCTTGGTGGCTTGGACACCCGAGGCCCATATCTGTATGGTGTGCTGGTCGGCAGAGAGTCTGAAATTCCGGTCTGAAAACAGACTTGGGGTTACTCGTGTTTTAGGCTTTCCCCTTGGCACCCAGGTAGGTGCACCCACACAAGTGAGGTACCGTTTTCATTGGGACACCTGTTGGAAAGCGGGACGGTAAGGCATGTGTTGTTGGGGGCGTGTTTCGATGGGTGTGCCGAGCGAAATGTGCAGAAAATGCATTTTTTTCCCACATTTCGGACTTTGCGGGGGTGTCTGGGTACTACATTCTGGGGTGATTTGCCCAAATCGTACCTCTGCGGATTCCCACGGGTGTCCTCTTTTCGGAAATGCATGGGGTTCCCTGTTTTCCTTGGTGGCTTGGACACCCGAGGCCCATATCTGCATGGTGTGCCGGTCGGCAGAGAGTCTGAAATTCCTGTCGAAAACAGACTTGGGGTTACTTGTGTTTTAGGCTTTCTCCTTGGCGCCCAGGTAGGTGCACCCACACATGTGAGGCACCGTTTTCATCGGGAGACCTGTGGGAATGCGGGACAGTAGGCCATGTGTTGTTGGGGGCGTGTTTTGATGGGTGAGCCGAGCAAAATTTGTGGAAAATGCATTTTTTCCCCACATTTCGGACTTTGCCGGGGGTGTCTGGGTACTAAATTCTGGGGCGATTTGCCCAAATCGTACCTCTGCGGATTCCCACGGGTGTCCTCTTTTTGGAAATGCATGGGGTTCCCTGTTTTCCTTGGTGGCTTGGACACCCGAGGCCCATATCTGTATGGTGTGCCGGTCTGCAAAGAGTCTGAAATTCTGGCCTGAAAACAGACTTGGGGTTACTTGTGTTTTAGGCTTTCCCCTTGGTGCCCAGGTAGGTGCACCAACATATGTGAAGTACTGTTTTCATCGGGACACCTGTGGGAACGCGGGACGGTAGGCCATGTGTTGTTGGGGGCGTGTTTCGATGGGTGAGCCGAGCGAAATGTGCGGAAAATGCGTTTTTTTCCCCACATTTCAGAATTTGCAGGGGTGTCTGGGTACTAAATTCTGGGGCGATTTGCCCAAATCATACCTCTGCGGATTCCCACGAGTGTCCTCTTTTCGGAAATGCATGGGGTTCCCTGTTTTCCTTGGTGGCTTGGACACCCGAGGCCCATATTTGTATGGTGTGCCGGTCGGCAGAGAGTCTGTAATTCCGGTCTGAAAACAAACTTGGGGTTACTTGTGTTTTAGGCTTTCTCCTTGGCGCCCAGGTAGGTGCACCCACACATGTGAGGCACCGTTTTCATCGGGACACCTGTGGGAATGCGGGACGGTAGGCCATGTGTTGTTGGGGGCATGTTTCGATGGGTGAGCCGAGCGAAATGTGCGGAAAATGCATTTTTTTCCCCACATTTCAGAATTTGCCGGGGTGTCTGGGTACTAAATTCTGGGGCGATTTGCCCAAATCGTACCTCTGCGGATTCCCACGGGTGTCCTCTTTTCGGAAATGCATGGGGGTCTGTGTTTTCCTTGGTGGCTTGGACACCCGAGGCCCATATTTGTATGGTGTGCCGGTCGGCAGAGAGTCTGCAATTCCGGTCTGAAAACAGACTTGGGGTTACTTGTGTTTTAGGCTTTCTCCTTGGTGCCCAGGTAGGTGCACCCACACATGTGAGGCACCGTTTTCATCGGGACAGCTGTGGGAATGCAGGACGGTAGGCCATGTGTTCTTGGGGGCGTGTTTTGATGGGTGAGCCGAGCAAAATTTGTGGAAAATGCATTTTTTCCCCACATTTCGGACTTTGCCGGGGGTGTCTGGGTACTAAATTCTGGGGCGATTTGCCCAAATCGTATTTATGTAGATTCCCACGGGTGTCCTCTTTTCGGAAATGCATGGGGTTCCCTGTTTTCCTTGGCAGCTTGGTCACCCGAGCCCCATATCTGTATGGTGTGCCGGTCGGCAGAGAGTCTGAAATTCCGGTCTGAAAACAGACTTGGGGTTACTCGTGTTTTAGGCTTTCCCTTGGCGCCCAGGTAGGTGCACCCACACAAGTGAGGTACCGTTTTCATTGGGACACCTGTTGGAAAGTGGGACGGTAAGGCATGTGTTGTTGGGGGCGTGTTTCGATGGGTGAGCCGAGCGAAATGTGCGGAAAATGCATTTTTTTCCCCACATTTCGGACTTTGCGGGGGTGTGTGGGTACTAAATTCTGGGGTGATTTGCCCAAATCGTACCTCAGCGGATTCCCCCGGGTGTCCTCTTTTCGGAAATGCATGGGGTTCCCTGTTTTCCTTGGTGGCTTGGACACCCGAGGCCCATATCTAAATGGTGTGCCGGTCGGCAGAGAGTCTGAAATTTCGGTCTGAAAACAGACTTGGGGTTACTTGTGTTTTAGACTTTCCCCTTGGCGCCCAGGTAGGTGCACCCACACATGTGAGGTACCGTTCTCATCGGGACACCTGTGGGAAAGCGGGACGGTAGGCCATGTGTTGTTGGGGGCGTGTTTTGATGGGTGAGCCGAGTGAAATGTACGGAAAATGCATTTTTTTCCCCACATTTCAGACTTTGCGGGGGTGTCTGGGTACTAAATTCTGGGGTGATTTGCCCAAATCGTACCTCTGGGGATTCCCATGGGTGTCCTCTTTTCGGAAATGCATGGGGTTCCCTGTTTTCCTTGGCGGCTTGGACACCCGAGCCCCATATTTGTATGGTGTGCCGGTCGGCAGAGAGTCTGTAATTCCGGTCTGAAAACAAACTTGGGGTTACTTGTGTTTTAGGCTTTCCTCTTGGCGCCCAGGTAGGTGCACCCTCATATGTGAGGTACCGTTTTCATCGGGACACCTGTGGGAACGCGGGACGGTAGGCCATGTGTTGTTGGGGGCGTTTCTCGATGGGTGAGCCGAGCGAAATGTGCGCAAAATGCTTTTTTTTCCCCACATTTCGGAATTTGCGGGGGTGTCTGGGTACTATTTCTGGGGCGATTTTCCCAAATCGTACCTCTGCGTATTCCAACGGGTGTCCTCTTTTTGTAAATGCATGGGGGTCCCTGTTTTCCTTGGTGGCTTGGACACCCGAGGCCCATATCTGTATAGTGTGCCGGTCGGCAGAGAGTCTGAAATTCCGGTCTGAAAACAGACTTGGGGTTACTTGTGTTTTAGGCTTTCCCCTTGGCGCCCAGGTAGGTGCACCCACACATGTGAGGTACCATTTTCATTGGGACACCTGTGGGAATGCGGGACAGTAGGCCATGTGTTGTTGGGGGCGTGTTTCGATGGGTGAGCCAAGTGAAATGTACGGAAAATGCATTTTTTTCCCACATTTCGGACTTTGCGGGGGTGTCTGGGTACTACATTCTGGGGTGATTTGCCAAAATCGTACCTCTGCGGATTCCCACGGGTGTCCTCTTTTCGGAAATGCATGGGGTTCCCTGTTTTCCTTGGTGGCTTGGACACCCGAGGTCCATATCTGTATGGTGTGCCGGGTGGCAGAGAGTCTGAAATTCCTGTCTGAAAACAGACTTGGGGTTACCTGTGTTTTAGGCTTTCCCCTTGGCGCCCAGTTAGGTGCACCCACATATGTGACTTACCGTTTTCATTGGGACACCTGTGGGTACGCGGGACGGTAGGCCATGTGTTGTTGGGGGCGTGTTTCGATGGGTGAGCCGAGCGGAATGTGTGGAAAATGGGTTTTTTTCCCACATTTCAGAATTTGCGGGTGTGTCTGGGTACTAAATTCTGGGTCGATTTGCCCAAATCGTACCTCTGCGGATTCCCACGGGTGTCCTCTTTTTGGAAATGCATGGGGTTCCCTGTTTTCCTTGGTGGCTTGGACACCCGAGGCCCATATTTGTATGGTGTGCCGGTCGGCAGAGAGTCTGTAATTCCGGTCTGAAAACAAACTTGGGGTTACTTGTGTTTTAGGCTTTCTCCTTGGCGCCCAGGTTGGTGCACCCACACATGTGAGGCACCGTTTTCATCGGGACACCTGTGGGAATGCGGGACGGTAGGCCATGTGTTGTTGGGGGCGTGTTTTGATGGGTGAGCCAAGCAAAATTTGTGGAAAATGCATTTTTTTCCCACATTTCGGACTTTGCTGGGGGTGTCTGGGTACTAAATTCTGGGGCGATTTGCCCAAACGTATTTATGCAGATTCCCACGGGTGTCCTCTTTTCGGAAATGCATGGGGTTCCCTGTTTTCCTTGGTGGCTTGGACACCCGAGGCCCATATCTAAATGGTGTGCCGGTCGGCAGAGAGTCTGAAATTTCGGTCTGAAAACAGACTTGGGGTTACTTGTGTTTTAGACTTTCCCCTTGGCGCCCAGGTAGGTGCACCCACACATGTGAGGTACCGTTCTGATCGGGACACCTGTGGGAAAGCGGGACGGTAGGCCATGTGTTGTTGGGGGCGTGTTTTGATGGGTGAGCCGAGTGAAATGTACGGAAAATGCATTTTTTTCCCCACATTTCAGACTTTGCGGGGGTGTCTGGGTACTAAATTCTGGGGTGATTTGCCCAAATCATACCTCTGGGGATTCCCATGGGTGTCCTCTTTTCGGAAATGCATGGGGTTCCCTGTTTTCCTTGGCGGCTTGGACACCCGAGCCCCATATCTGTATGGTGTGCCGGTCGGCAGAGAGTCTGAAATTCCGGTCTGAAACAGACTTGGGGTTACTTGTGTTTTAGGCTTTCCTCGTGGCGCCCAGGTAGGTGCACCCTCATATGTGAGATACCGTTTTCATCGGGACACCTGTGGGAACGCGGGACGGTAGGCCATGTGTTGTTGGGGGCGTTTCTCGATGGGTGAGCCGAGCGAAATGTGCGCAAAATGCTTTTTTTTCCCCACATTTCGGAATTTGCGGGGGTGTCTGGGTACTATTTCTGCGGCGATTTTCCCAAATCGTACCTCTGTGTATTCCCACGGGTGTCCTCTTTTTGGAAATGCATGGGGGTCCCTGTTTTCCTTGGTGGCTTGGACACCCGAGGCCCATATCTGTATAGTGTGCCGGTCGGCAGAGAGTCTGAAATTCCGGTCTGAAAACAGACTTGGGGTTACTTGTGTTTTAGGCTTTCCCCTTGGCGCCCAGGTAGGTGCACCAACACATGTGAGGTACCATTTTCATTGGGACACCTGTGGGAATGCGGGACAGTAGGCCATGTGTTGTTGGGGGCGTGTTTCGATGGGTGAGCCAAGTGAAATGTACGGAAAATGCATTTTTTTCCCACATTTCGGACTTTGCGGGGGTGTCTGGGTACTACATTCTGGGGTGATTTGCCAAAATCGTACCTCTGCGGATTCCCACGGGTGTCCTCTTTTCGGAAATGCATGGGGTTCCCTGTTTTCCTTGGTGGCTTGGACACCCGAGGTCCATATCTGTATGGTGTGCCGGGTGGCAGAGAGTCTGAAATTCCTGTCTGAAAACAGACTTGGGGTTACTTGTGTTTTAGGCTTTCCCCTTGGCGCCCAGTTAGGTGCACCCACATATGTGACTTACCGTTTTCATTGGGACACCTGTGGGAACGCGGGACGGTAGGCCATGTGTTGTTGGGGCGTGTTTCGATGGGTGAGCCGAGCGGAATGTGTGGAAAATGGGTTTTTTTCCCCACATTTCAGAATTTGCGGGTGTATCTGGGTACTAAATTCTGGGTCGATTTGCCCAAATCGTACCTCTGCGGATTCCCACGGGTGTCCTCTTTTTGGAAATGCATGGGGTTCCCTGTTTTCCTTGGTGGCTTGGACACACCGAGGCCCATATTTGTATGGTGTGCCGGTCGGCAGAGAGTCTGTAATTCCGGTCTGAAAACAAACTTGGGGTTACTTGTGTTTTAGGCTTTCTCCTTGGCGCCCAGGTAGGTGCACCCACACATGTGAGGCACCGTTTTCATCGGGACACCTGTGGGAATGCGGGACGGTAGGCCATGTGTTGTTGGGGGCGTGTTTTGATGGGTGAGCCAAGCAAAATTTGTAGAAAATGCATTTTTTTCCCCACATTTCGGACTTTGCCGGGGGTGTCTGGGTACTAAATTCTGGGGCGATTTGCCCAAATCGTATTTCTGCGGATTCCCACGGGTGTCCTCTTTTAGGAAATGCATGGGGTTCCCTGTTTTCCTTGGTGGCTTGGACACCCGAGGCCCATATCTGTATGGTGTGCTGGTCGGCAGAGAGTCTGAAATTCCGGTCTGAAAACAGACTTGGGGTTACTCGTGTTTTAGGCTTTCCCCTTGGCACCCAGGTAGGTGCACCCACACAAGTGAGGTACCGTTTTCATTGGGACACCTGTTGGAAAGCGGGACGGTAAGGCATGTGTTGTTGGGGGCGTGTTTCGATGGGTGTGCCGAGCGAAATGTGCAGAAAATGCATTTTTTTCCCACATTTCGGACTTTGCGGGGGTGTCTGGGTACTACATTCTGGGGTGATTTGCCCAAATCGTACCTCTGCGGATTCCCACGGGTGTCCTCTTTTCGGAAATGCATGGGGTTCCCTGTTTTCCTTGGTGGCTTGGACACCCGAGGCCCATATCTGTATGGTGTGCCGGTCGGCAGAGAGTCTGAAATTCCTGTCGAAAACAGACTTGGGGTTACTTGTGTTTTAGGCTTTCTCCTTGGCGCCCAGGTAGGTGCACCCACACATGTGAGGCACCGTTTTCATCGGGAGACCTGTGGGAATGCGGGACAGTAGGCCATGTGTTGTTGGGGGCGTGTTTTGATGGGTGAGCCGAGCAAAATTTGTGGAAAATGCATTTTTTCCCCACATTTCGGACTTTGCCGGGGGTGTCTGGGTACTAAATTCTGGGGCGATTTGCCCAAATCGTACCTCTGCGGATTCCCACGGGTGTCCTCTTTTTGGAAATGCATGGGGTTCCCTGTTTTCCTTGGTGGCTTGGACACCCGAGGCCCATATCTGTATGGTGTGCCGGTCTGCAAAGAGTCTGAAATTCTGGCCTGAAAACAGACTTGGGGTTACTTGTGTTTTAGGCTTTCCCCTTGGTGCCCAGGTAGGTGCACCCACATATGTGAAGTACTGTTTTCATCGGGACACCTGTGGGAACGCGGGACGGTAGGCCATGTGTTGTTGGGGGCGTGTTTCGATGGGTGAGCCGAGCGAAATGTGCGGAAAATGCGTTTTTTTCCCCACATTTCAGAATTTGCAGGGGTGTCTGGGTACTAAATTCTGGGGCGATTTGCCCAAATCGTACCTCTGCGGATTCCCACGAGTGTCCTCTTTTCGGAAATGCATGGGGTTCCCTGTTTTCCTTGGTGGCTTGGACACCCGAGGCCCATATTTGTATGGTGTGCCGGTCGGCAGAGAGTCTGTAATTCCGGTCTGAAAACAAACTTGGGGTTACTTGTGTTTTAGGCTTTCTCCTTGGCGCCCAGGTAGGTGCACCCACACATGTGAGGCACCGTTTTCATCGGGACACCTGTGGGAATGCGGGACGGTAGGCCATGTGTTGTTGGGGGCATGTTTCGATGGGTGAGCCGAGCGAAATGTGCGGAAAATGCATTTTTTTCCCCACATTTCAGAATTTGCCGGGGTGTCTGGGTACTAAATTCTGGGGCGATTTGCCCAAATCGTACCTCTGCGGATTCCCACGGGTGTCCTCTTTTCGGAAATGCATGGGGGTCTGTGTTTTCCTTGGTGGCTTGGACACCCGAGGCCCATATTTGTATGGTGTGCCGGTCGGCAGAGAGTCTGCAATTCCGGTCTGAAAACAGACTTGGGGTTACTTGTGTTTTAGGCTTTCTCCTTGGTGCCCAGGTAGGTGCACCCACACATGTGAGGCACCGTTTTCATCGGGACACCTGTGGGAATGCAGGACGGTAGGCCATGTGTTCTTGGGGGCGTGTTTTGATGGGTGAGCCGAGCAAAATTTGTGGAAAATGCATTTTTTCCCCACATTTCGGACTTTGCCGGGGGTGTCTGGGTACTAAATTCTGGGGCGATTTGCCCAAATCGTATTTATGTAGATTCCCACGGGTGTCCTCTTTTCGGAAATGCATGGGGTTCCCTGTTTTCCTTGGCAGCTTGGACACCCGAGCCCCATATCTGTATGGTGTGCCGGTCGGCAGAGAGTCTGAAATTCCGGTCTGAAAACAGACTTGGGGTTACTCGTGTTTTAGGCTTTCCCTTGGCGCCCAGGTAGGTGCACCCACACAAGTGAGGTACCGTTTTCATTGGGACACCTGTTGGAAAGTGGGACGGTAAGGCATGTGTTGTTGGGGGCGTGTTTCGATGGGTGAGCCGAGCGAAATGTGCGGAAAATGCATTTTTTTCCCCACATTTCGGACTTTGCGGGGGTGTGTGGGTACTAAATTCTGGGGTGATTTGCCCAAATCGTACCTCAGCGGATTCCCCCGGGTGTCCTCTTTTCAGAAATGCATGGGGTTCCCTGTTTTCCTTGGTGGCTTGGACACCCGAGGCCCATATCTAAATGGTGTGCCGGTCGGCAGAGAGTCTGAAATTTCGGTCTGAAAACAGACTTGGGGTTACTTGTGTTTTAGACTTTCCCCTTGGCGCCCAGGTAGGTGCACCCACACATGTGAGGTACCGTTCTCATCGGGACACCTGTGGGAAAGCGGGACGGTAGGCCATGTGTTGTTGGGGGCGTGTTTTGATGGGTGAGCCGAGTGAAATGTACGGAAAATGCATTTTTTTCCCCACATTTCAGACTTTGCGGGGGTGTCTGGGTACTAAATTCTGGGGTGATTTGCACAAATCGTACCTCTGGGGATTCCCATGGGTGTCCTCTTTTCGGAAATGCATGGGGTTCCCTGTTTTCCTTGGCGGCTTGGACACCCGAGCCCCATATCTGTATGGTGTGCCGGTCGGCAGAGAGTCTGAAATTCCGGTCTGAAAACAGACTTGGGGTTACTTGTGTTTTAGGCTTTCCTCTTGGCGCCCAGGTAGGTGCACCCTCATATGTGAGGTACCGTTTTCATCGGGACACCTGTGGGAACGCGGGACGGTAGGCCATGTGTTGTTGGGGGCGTTTCTCGATGGGTGAGCCGAGCGAAATGTGCGCAAAATGCTTTTTTTTCCCCACATTTCGGAATTTGCGGGGGTGTCTGGGTACTATTTCTGGGGCGATTTTCCCAAATCGTACCTCTGCGTATTCCCACGGGTGTCCTCTTTTTGGAAATGCATGGGGGTCCCTGTTTTCCTTGGTGGCTTGGACACCCGAGGCCCATATCTGTATAGTGTGCCGGTCGGCAGAGAGTCTGAAATTCCGGTCTGAAAACAGACTTGGGGTTACTTGTGTTTTAGGCTTTCCCCTTGGCGCCCAGGTAGGTGCACCCACACATGTGAGGTACCATTTTCATTGGGACACCTGTGGGAATGCGGGACAGTAGGCCATGTGTTGTTGGGGGCGTGTTTCGATGGGTGAGCCAAGTGAAATGTACGGAAAATGCATTTTTTTCCCACATTTCGGACTTTGCGGGGGTGTCTGGGTACTACATTCTGGGGTGATTTGCCAAAATCGTACCTCTGCGGATTCCCACGGGTGTCCTCTTTTCGGAAATGCATGGGGTTCCCTGTTTTCCTTGGTGGCTTGGACACCCGAGGTCCATATCTGTATGGTGTGCCGGGTGGCAGAGAGTCTGAAATTCCTGTCTGAAAACAGACTTGGGGTTACCTGTGTTTTAGGCTTTCCCCTTGGCGCCCAGTTAGGTGCACCCACATATGTGACTTACCGTTTTCATTGGGACACCTGTGGGTACGCGGGACGGTAGGCCATGTGTTGTTGGGGGCGTGTTTCGATGGGTGAGCCGAGCGGAATGTGTGGAAAATGGGTTTTTTTCCCACATTTCAGAATTTGCGGGTGTGTCTGGGTACTAAATTCTGGGTCGATTTGCCCAAATCGTACCTCTGCGGATTCCCACGGGTGTCCTCTTTTTGGAAATGCATGGGGTTCCCTGTTTTCCTTGGTGGCTTGGACACCCGAGGCCCATATTTGTATGGTGTGCCGGTCGGCAGAGAGTCTGTAATTCCGGTCTGAAAACAAACTTGGGGTTACTTGTGTTTTAGGCTTTCTCCTTGGCGCCCAGGTAGGTGCACCCACACATGTGAGGCACCGTTTTCATCGGGACACCTGTGGGAATGCGGGACGGTAGGCCATGTGTTGTTGGGGGCGTGTTTTGATGGGTGAGCCAAGCAAAATTTGTGGAAAATGCATTTTTTTCCCACATTTCGGACTTTGCTGGGGGTGTCTGGGTACTAAATTCTGGGGCGATTTGCCCAAATCGTATTTATGCAGATTCCCACGGGTGTCCTCTTTTCGGAAATGCATGGGGTTCCCTGTTTTCCTTGGTGGCTTGGACACCCGAGGCCCATATCTGTATGGTGTGCCGGTCGGCAGAGAGTCTGAAATTCCGGTCTGAAAACAGACTTGGGGTTACTCGTGTTTTATGCTTTCCCTTGGCACCCAGGTAGGTGCACCCACACATGTGAGGTACCGTTTTCATTGGGACACCTGTTGGAAAGTGGGACGGTAAGGCATGTGTTGTTGGGGGCGTGTTTCGATGGGTGAGCCGAGTGAAATGTGCGGAAAATGCATTTTTTTCCCCACATTTCGGACTTTGCCGGGGTGTGTGGGTACTAAATTCTGGGGCGATTTGCCCAAATCATACCTCTGCGGATTCCCACGACTGTCCTCTTTTCGGAAATGCATGGGGTTCCCTGTTTTCCTTGGTGGCTTGGACACCCGAGGCCCATATCTGTATGGTGTGCTGGTCGGCAGAGAGTTTGAAATTCCGGTCTGAAAACAGACTTGGGGTTACTTGTGTTTTAGGCTTTCCCCATTTTGCCCAGGTAGGTGCACCCACATATGTGAGGTACCGTTTTCATCGGGACACCTGTGGGAATGCGGGACGGTAGGCCATGTATTGTTGGGGGCATGTTTCGATGGGTGAGCCGAGCGAAATGTGCGGAAAATGCATTTTTTTCCCCACATTTCAGAATTTGCTGGGGTGTCTGGGTACTAAATTCTGGGGCGATTTGCCCAAATCGTACCTCTGCGGATTCCCACGGGTGTCCTCTTTTCGGAAATGCATGGGGGTCCGTGTTTTCCTTGGTGGCTTGGACACCCGAGGCCCATATTTGTATGGTGTGCCGGTCGGCAGAGAGTCTGCAATTCCGGTCTGAAAACAGACTTGGGGATACTTGTGTTTTAGGCTTTCTCCTTGGCGGCGAGGTAGGTGTACCCACACATGTGAGGTACCGTTTTCATCGGGACACCTGTGGGAATGCGGGACGGTAGGCCATGTGTTGTTGGGGGCGTGTTTTGATGAGTGAGCCGAGCAAAATGTGTGGAAAATGCATTTTTTTCCCCACATTTCGGACTTTGCCGGGGGTGTCTGGGTACTAAATTCTGGGGCGATTTGCCCAAATCGTATTTCTGCGGATTCCCACGGGTGTCCTCTTTTAGGAAATGCATGGGGTTCCCTGTTTTCCTTGGTGGCTTGGACACCCGAGGCCCATATCTGTATGGTGTGCTGGTCGGCAGAGAGTCTGAAATTCCGGTCTGAAAACAGACTTGGGGTTACTCGTGTTTTAGGCTTTCCCCTTGGCACCCAGGTAGGTGCACCCACACAAGTGAGGTACCGTTTTCATTGGGACACCTGTTGGAAAGCGGGACGGTAAGGCATGTGTTGTTGGGGGCGTGTTTCGATGGGTGTGCCGAGCGAAATGTGCGGAAAATGCATTTTTTTCCCACATTTCGGACTTTGCGGGGGTGTCTGGGTACTACATTCTGGGGTGATTTGCCCAAATCGTACCTCTGCGGATTCCCACGGGTGTCCTCTTTTCGGAAATGCATGGGGTTCCCTGTTTTCCTTGGTGGCTTGGACACCCGAGGCCCATATCTGTATGGTGTGCCGGTCGGCAGAGAGTCTGAAATTCCTGTTGAAAACAGACTTGGGGTTACTTGTGTTTTAGGCTTTCCCCTTGGCGCCCAGGTAGGTGCACCCACATATGTGACGTACCGTTTTCATTGGGACACCTGTGGGAACGCGGGACGGTAGGCCATGTGTTGTTGGGGGCGTGTTTCGATGGGTGAGCCGAGCGGAATGTGCGGAAAATGCGTTTTTTTCCCCACATTTCAGAATTTGCGGGTGTGTCTGGGTACTAAATTCTGGGGCGATTTGCCCAAATCGTACCTCTGCGGATTCCCACGGGTGTCCTCTTTTTGGAAATGCATGGGGTTCCCTGTTTTCCTTGGTGGCTTGGACACCCGAGGCCCATATCTGTATGGTGTGCCGGTCTGCAAAGAGTCTGAAATTCCGGCCTGAAAACAGACTTGGGGTTACTTGTGTTTTAGGCTTTCCCCTTGGTGCCCAGGTGTTAGGGAGAATTCTCTGTTTAGGCTGAATTTCCCTACCTAGTGAGTCCCCCAGCAGCTTTGCTGGATTTCTGGGGTTTATTTTTTTCTCCTGCCAAGAGTGAGACTCTTTTACCCTCACTCTTGGACATGTTGAAGTGTGTTTTCTTGGTTAAACCTTGTGTTGAATGGGCTATGGGGTCTTTTACTCCATAGGGCCTCATGTATTTTTGTGATGTGGGTTACACAGCACCCTCTGTGCCGTGACCCAGGGGTGTCCTAGGGACTCCCCAACATAGACTCCATACCCTGGGACTGACTACTGTCTCTCAGGGCATGTAAAGTCACCAAAGGCTTTGCTAGTCTTAAATCCTGAACAGAACCAGTACAAACCATCATATTGTGGACGTACTGGCTGGGGCAATTCGATTGCCCCAGGGTCTGTTAGTCGAGGGGGCACGTCTCCGTCCCCCCTGATCGAGTTTTGGCTGGTGGCAGTGGAAACTACTTTTTATATTCGACCGCGAATATTTTCCTATGGGATTTCCCATTGTTTTAGGCTAACACATTTAATTATTTATTTACGGTAGCCTTAAACATACCGCCGGTTTATATATTTATTATTATAACTCCGGTTGGGACTTTTTGCCAAAACTTGACTCTAAAATGGCGTTGGTGTTCGCCTCTGTAACTCTGACCCAAAGTGGAGCCCTTTGTTCCACTTTTGGCGGGCTTCTCCACAGAAGCCCTCCAAAGTGGTGCCACTCTGTCTGGGGTACTTAGGAGGGGTGGAGGGGGATTTAGGCACCCTGGACTGAGTTACCTTGGTAACTCAAGTCGCACTCCGTCCTGATTGGCCCAAGTGGTGAGCCGGCCGGCTCACCACTTAGCATGTTTGAGTGACAGCTAGGCTGGGTGAATGGGGGTTTGCTGCATAAAAGCAGGGCTTTGGGGACTGGAACTTCAGAAGTCGCCACAGGACCAAGAATCCGACGAGGGAAGAGCTGAGCCGACCTGCTTCGACGACACCACCCGGTGGAGCCCTGCTGAACCGTCTCACCACTTTTCCCGACGACCGAGGAGAACTCTTAACGGAGTGGCTCCTTCCCTTGACTGGTGGGGACAACCAGTTTTCACCTTCTTTCCGCTCCTCGAGGTATCTCGTGGCCGCCTTGCCCGTGCCAAGCACCCCGGCAACCGGAATACCACACTTTTACCCCTAACCGCGAAAGTCGGTACAACCCTTTAACCGGAGGACTCCGCGGCTGGTTTCTTCCCGGGCAGTGCAACGACCTTCTTCTTCTGCTCTTCAGCGAGAATTTCTTCTCCCCTGACCGACGTCGAGCCTTGCTGCCACTGCCTGGAACAACTGCCACCGCTGGAGGATCCTTTCCGCTTAAGGTACCGTGCTCCGCCTGGCTTCCCTTGCCACCGACTGTACGGGGTAGATTTAGCCCCCGGCTTTCGAACCTGGGAGTGCCTGGGACACCCTGGCTAAACTTCCTAAGCCACTCTAAACTCTTTCTAACTCTTTGCAAGACTTTGAATCCCTACTAACAGTGTGATCTTGGGCACATTTTCGCTCCGGCTACTCTAAGAGTGGGCCCTGCCTAGTGACTTTTGCTCACCTGTGACTTTGTACTTCCTTGAGCCTATTGCAAGTGTTCTGGACCTTAGGGTGGTGTGTTTAACCTATTTCTGTTCCTTTTATCCCTTTCTTGAACCTACTAGAGTGTCATCTAACGTTAAGCACTCACCTCTGTTCGAATTATGTGGTGTTAACCTAGAGTTGTCTAGATAGGAGTAAGGGTTGAAACTGCTTTCATTATAACTGTGTTTGAAGAGTTTTTACTATATTTTTGTTAGAGTGATTTCAACTTATGTGTGTTTAATAAATAAATAACTATATACTTTTGAAACCAAGCTCTGGTCAGTGTTTGCTTGTGCTATTGTGTTTGAGTACCTATGGTGTATACTTTACATACTGCCTAACTCTTCTTGAGGGAAGTCTGACTGCTCAGCCACAGCTACCAGGTAAATCTGGGTGGTGCAGACTGCTACCAAGTGGGTTTACTGCTATACCTGTGGTCTTAAATCTTTTGCAGTGGTCCCCAAGGGAACTGCACAGGTTTCTGCCTAACACTGGTGTACAGCGGTGGGATTTGTATTAAGTATACATTTTAGTGTGCTTTAGATACCTTAGTACAACTAACCACAAAGCTTAGCACTATAAAAGTAAACCTCTAACATGTCAGTTATAGAAAGCTATAGTCAAGAGTCCCTTGCAGCCAAAACTGCTGATTGTTTAAGAGTACTCTGTAAACATAAAGACCTCCTGACTAAGGGCAAGAAAATGGAGCTGATTGAAAGATTGTTAGCTAACCAAAGTCTGGGTGAGGGTTCAGAGGAACCTACCACTCCAGCAACTGTAGATGACAGTATTGAAATTAACATGGAGCAAAATGTTGATGATTCTGAGGAAGAGTCAGAAGAGGAGGGTGAGGCTGTTGTGACTGTCCCCCCTAGGCCTCTACCTGCTCTACCTGCTGTACCTACTGGGCCTTTACCAGGTCCCACATTTAGTCCTCAGTACTTTGAACTGGAGAAAATGAAACTAGAATTGGAGTATAAGAAACTGAATGCTCAAACTGACAAAGAACTAAGGCTAAGGGAAATGGAGCTCAAGTATGAGCTAGAAATGAAGAAATTATCTGTTGAGAATGCTTCTCTCTCCGGCTCCTCTAGAAGTTCCAGTCCTAAAAGACCCCGGATGCCTAAAGAATTGGTTGGTATGTATGAGCCTAAGTTGGATGTGTTGGATTGGTTGTCTCTGTTTGAATATAATCATGGGCTCCAGAACATCACAGGAAATGACTTACTCACCTGGTTGTTCTCTAGGCTTCCCCCTGTTGCAACTGATGTGGTAATGGAGATGGGGGAGGAGGATAGGAAGGACTATGAATGTGTGAAACTAGCTTTGATAGCTAGGTTTGGGAAGACCCCTTCCCAGTATCTTAAGAGGTTTAGGAGCCTCAAAAAGCATGATGGTACCCCTTGGGCTACCTGGGTGAATGAATGTTTGAAAAACTTAGAGGGATGGATTAAGGGTTACAAGGTGAACACTTATGAAGGTATGAAGAATTTGTTTATGTTGGAGACTATTTATGATGCCTGCTCTCCTGAGCTCAGACAACACTTGGCTGATTCCAGGGAATTAGATTCCCGGAAACTAGCTAAGGCTGCTGACTTGTGGGTTGCCAACAGGGCCACTCACAAGGATTCTGGGGTCACTCAGAAGAAGGATGGGGAGAAACAGCCTAAAAAGGACTCCAAAGAGAATTCTAATACTACAAATTCCAAAGAGGGCCCCAAACAAAACTATAAGGGTAAGCCACAAGGGAAACCAAATCAGGCTAGTATACCTCCTGGTCCCAGACCAGAAGGAGGTCAGAACAAGCCTCCCTTCCAGCGAGCCTTTGGCTCATGCTTTGTTTGTAAGGCTACTGACCATGTGAAAGGAGATCCCAGATGTAAGGGTAAACCTTCAGGGGTCCAGCTTGCCTCCTTAGCCTTCGCTCCAGAAGAGGAAGTACATATGGCAAGTGGAAACTTTCTATTACTAGCTGATGAACCCACTGGAGTCTCAGCTAGTGTTTCTTTAGTCTCTCTGGGGTTGTGGGAACAACAGAATTTAGATGTCTATAACTCTATCCCAGATAATACTAAAGAGTATTATAAGGACAGTGTCCAGGTGAATGGTCAGGAGACTCCTGCCATTAGGGACACTGGAGCCAGCATAACTGTGGTGGATGAATCATTTTTCAAGGCAGAGGATGTTGCTAAGGCGCCCAAATGCCTCACCAAGTTAGCTGGTGGGCCTGTGCAGATGTGTCCCCAGTTACCAGTTCTCATCCAATGTAATGATATGGCTGTAAAAATACCTGTCAGTGTACAATGTGAAGTGCCAGGTAGGGTTCTGTTGGGTAATGACCTCAAAGCTCTTGGAGTTGTATCTCATACCCCCAGACCCCCTAGCAAAAGGTTACAGGAACTCACAAAACCTGCAAGAGAGAAAACCCTGAGAGGGTTATCTCAGGAGATGATGACAGAAATCACTCCTCTCCCACTGGAGCAACTTACTGCAGTAACTACCAGATCAGGAGCAAAGGGGCAACCCAAGACTCCTAGGAAAAAGCCAGCAGCAAGCACCCCAGTGCTTCCAACAAGGACTTCCCCTAGGTTGTCCAAAGTTACACCTGTAACTCCACCTCCAGCTGAGGCTGAGAGGGAGGTACAACCCTGTGTGGTTGAGCTAGACTCTGAGGAAGAGCTAGAAGGAGGCCCCAACCTTATTGGAGATTTGGACCCTGAGGACCATCCTGAGCTGCAGTCTTTGCTGGCAGAAGGTGGGCCTAGCAGGGCAGCTTTCCGTAAGGGGCAAAGAGAATGTCCAACTCTGGAAGGTCTCCGCCACCAGGCAGCTTCTCAGGCTGATGGGCAAGAGCCTGGGAAGTATAGGTTACACTGGGAAGATGGCCTCTTCTACAGTGAACCCACTGAGTCTGAACCTGGAGACTACAAACGTCTTGTAGTCCCACAAGAGAACAGACAACAGTTCTTACAACTAGCTCATGAGATACCTTTGGCTGGTCACTTGAGTTTCAAGAAGACCAAGGAAAGGCTCTCACTCTACTTTTATTGGCCAAAGATGGGGGCTGAAGTAGACAGATATTGTAAGAGCTGCCACACCTGCCAGACTTCTGGTAAAGTTGGTTCCAAGAATGTGGCACCTTTAGTGCCTCTCCCGGTTGTGGGAGTCCCATTTGAGAGGGTAGGGATTGACATTGTTGGTCCCCTTGATCCCCCAACCTCCTCAGGCAACAGGTTTATCCTTGTTGTAGTAGACCATGCTACTAGATACCCTGAGGCAATTCCTATGAGGACTGTTACAGCTCCGGCTGTGGCTAAGGCCCTCCTTGGTATTTTTACCAGGGTTGGGTTTCCTAAGGAGGTAATCTCTGACAGGGGGTCAAACTTTATGTCCCACTACATGAAAGCCATGTGGAAAACCTGTGGAGTTACCTACAAGTTCTCAACCACGTACCACCCTCAGACAAACGGGTTGGTTGAAAGGTTTAACAGAACCATGAAGAGCATGATAGGTGCTTTAGAAGAACCCCTTAAGAAAAAGTGGGACCTTCTACTGCCATGCCTTCTCTTTGCTTATAGAGAAGTCCCTCAGGAGGGAGTAGGTTATTCTCCCTTTGAACTTCTCTATGGCCATCCAGTCAGAGGTCCATTGGCCCTGATTAAGGAGGGATTGGAAGGTGCTCCTCCCCTCAAGCCAGTCAGAGTGACTGACTATGTGATAGGTCTCCGGAGGAGAATGTCACACATGATGGCAGAAGCAAGTGACAACTTGAAAGCTGGTCAAGCTCTGGTCAAACATTGGCACGACCAGAAGGCTAACATGGTTGAGTTTACTCAAGACCAGCTAGTTCTAGTTATGCTCCCAACAAGGCAGAGGGCCTTGCAAGACAAATGGATGGGACCCTTCAAGATTGTGGGAAAACTTGGAGAGGTCAACTATCTGGTGGATCTGGGCAGACCCAGGGAAGCTCCTAGAGTCTTCCACACCAACCGACTAAAAGCATACATCTCCAGACCTGATGTAGGAGCCTTGCTTCTAGCTTCAGCTGCAGAGGAAGAAGAGAGTGAATCTCTCCCTGATCTCCTCAGAGGTGTGCCTTTAGATGAAAAAGTTGAAGGAGTCAATCTCTCTTCAGACCTGACACCTGAGCAACAAGAGGAGTGCAAATCTATGTTAAATCAGTTTGCCTCCCTGTTCTCACTGTCACCAGGCTTGACCCCTTGGGGTCAGCATGAGATACTCACTGGTGACTGTCTGCCAGTCAAAAGCAGAGGATACAGAATGTCAGAACATGTCAGAACCCACATCAAAGGAGAGGTCAAGAAGATGCTTGATCTCGGGGTAATAGAGCCCTCTACTAGTCCATGGTCTAGCCCAGTTGTGTTAGTACCAAAGGCAGGATCCAAAGACTTGAGATTCTGTGTGGACTATAGAGCTCTAAATGCAGTCACCAAGACTGATGCCCACCCTTTGCCCAGGACAGATGAGTTGGTGGATAAACTTGGTGCAGCCAAGTACCTCAGCACATTTGACCTGACGTCAGGCTATTGGCAAATAGCCCTGACAGACCATGCCAAGGAGAAAACTGCATTTTCAACCCCAGTTGGCTTGTACCAGTTTAAGGTCATGCCTTTTGGACTAAAAAATGCACCTGCCACATTCCAAAGGATGGTGAACCAGGTTCTGGCTGGAATGGAAGATTTCTGCATGGCATACTTGGATGACATTGCAGTCTTCAGCCACTCCTGGGAGGAACATGTGAACCACCTAGGACATGTGTTGCAGGCTCTGAAACAGGCCCATTTGACAATCAAAGCCAGTAAGTGCCAGATTGGTCAAAGTAAAGTGGTCTACCTTGGACATGAGGTAGGAGGTGGAGAAATAAGGCCTTTGCCCAGCAAGATTGAAGCTGTGCAAAATTGGACAACACCAACTACTCAAACCCAAGTGAGAGCTTTTCTAGGCCTCACTGGATATTACAGGAATTTCATTGAGAACTATGGGACCATAGCTTCTCCACTGAATGTAATCTCCTCTCCCAAATTCCCTAAAAAGGTAAAATGGAATGAGGAGTGCAATCAGGCCTTTGAAAAACTGAAGAGAGCTCTTTGCCAAGCTCCAGTCTTGAGAGCTCCTGACTACCACCAACCTTTCATTGTACAAACTGATGCTTCCAATGTAGGTATAGGTGCAGTTCTAAGCCAACTGGATGAGAAGGGTAGGGAGCACCCCATTTGCTTCATCAGTAGAAAACTGAAAGATCCTGAGACAAGGTGGGCAACTATCGAAAGAGAATGCTTTGCTATTGTGTGGGCACTGAAGAAGTTTAGGCCATACTTGTATGGTTCTACTTTTGTTATTCAGACTGACCACCAACCCTTGAGATGGTTAATGCAAATGAAAGGGGAAAATCCAAAACTATTGAGATGGTCAATCTGCCTGCAAGGGTTTGATTTCACCATTGAGCACAGGTCAGGGTGTCACCATCAAAATGCTGATGGACTCTCTAGGATGTATATCATCGACTAGAGGTATGAGGTTCATCCAGGAGTGGATTAAATCCTCCTGTCCCTTAGTCTGGGGGGGGCGAGTGTTAGGGAGAATTCTCTGTTTAGGCTGAATTTCCCTACCTAGTGAGTCCCCCAGCAGCTTTGCTGGATTTCTGGGGTTTATTTTTTTCTCCTGCCAAGAGTGAGACTCTTTTACCCTCACTCTTGGACATGTTGAAGTGTGTTTTCTTGGTTAAACCTTGTGTTGAATGGGCTATGGGGTCTTTTACTCCATAGGGCCTCATGTATTTTTGTGATGTGGGTTACACAGCACCCTCTGTGCCGTGACCCAGGGGTGTCCTAGGGACTCCCCAACATAGACTCCATACCCTGGGACTGACTACTGTCTCTCAGGGCATGTAAAGTCACCAAAGGCTTTGCTAGTCTTAAATCCTGAACAGAACCAGTACAAACCATCATATTGTGGACGTACTGGCTGGGGCAATTCGATTGCCCCAGGGTCTGTTAGTCGAGGGGGCACGTCTCCGTCCCCCCTGATCGAGTTTTGGCTGGTGGCAGTGGAAACTACTTTTTATATTCGACCGCGAATATTTTCCTATGGGATTTCCCATTGTTTTAGGCTAACACATTTAATTATTTATTTACGGTAGCCTTAAACATACCGCCGGTTTATATATTTATTATTATAACTCCGGTTGGGACTTTTTGCCAAAACTTGACTCTAAAATGGCGTTGGTGTTCGCCTCTGTAACTCTGACCCAAAGTGGAGCCCTTTGTTCCACTTTTGGCGGGCTTCTCCACAGAAGCCCTCCAAAGTGGTGCCACTCTGTCTGGGGTACTTAGGAGGGGTGGAGGGGGATTTAGGCACCCTGGACTGAGTTACCTTGGTAACTCAAGTCGCACTCCGTCCTGATTGGCCCAAGTGGTGAGCCGGCCGGCTCACCACTTAGCATGTTTGAGTGACAGCTAGGCTGGGTGAATGGGGGTTTGCTGCATAAAAGCAGGGCTTTGGGGACTGGAACTTCAGAAGTCGCCACAGGACCAAGAATCCGACGAGGGAAGAGCTGAGCCGACCTGCTTCGACGACCCCACCCGGTGGAGCCCTGCTGAACCGTCTCACCACTTTTCCCGACGACCGAGGAGAACTCTTAACGGAGTGGCTCCTTCCCTTGACTGGTGGGGACAACCAGTTTTCACCTTCTTTCCGCTCCTCGAGGTATCTCGTGGCCGCCTTGCCCGTGCCAAGCACCCCGGCAACCGGAATACCACACTTTTACCCCTAACCGCGAAAGTCGGTACAACCCTTTAACCGGAGGACTCCGCGGCTGGTTTCTTCCCGGGCAGTGCAACGACCTTCTTCTTCTGCTCTTCAGCGAGAATTTCTTCTCCCCTGACCGACGTCGAGCCTTGCTGCCACTGCCTGGAACAACTGCCACCGCTGGAGGATCCTTTCCGCTTAAGGTACCGTGCTCCGCCTGGCTTCCCTTGCCACCGACTGTACGGGGTAGATTTAGCCCCCGGCTTTCGAACCTGGGAGTGCCTGGGACACCCTGGCTAAACTTCCTAAGCCACTCTAAACTCTTTCTAACTCTTTGCAAGACTTTGAATCCCTACTAACAGTGTGATCTTGGGCACATTTTCGCTCCGGCTACTCTAAGAGTGGGCCATGCCTAGTGACTTTTGCTCACCTGTGACTTTGTACTTCCTTGAGCCTATTGCAAGTGTTCTGGACCTTAGGGTGGTGTGTTTAACCTATTTCCGTTCCTTTTATCCCTTTCTTGAACCTACTAGAGTGTCATCTAACGTTAAGCACTCACCTCTGTTCGAATTATGTGGTGTTAACCTAGAGTTGTCTAGATAGGAGTAAGGGTTGAAACTGCTTTCATTATAACTGTGTTTGAAGAGTTTTTACTATATTTTTGTTAGAGTGATTTCAACTTATGTGTGTTTAATAAATAAATAACTATATACTTTTGAAACCAAGCTCTGGTCAGTGTTTGCTTGTGCTATTGTGTTTGAGTACCTATGGTGTATACTTTACATACTGCCTAACTCTTCTTGAGGGAAGTCTGACTGCTCAGCCACAGCTACCAGGTAAATCTGGGTGGTGCAGACTGCTACCAAGTGGGTTTACTGCTATACCTGTGGTCTTAAATCTTTTGCAGTGGTCCCCAAGGGAACTGCACAGGTTTCTGCCTAACACCAGGTAGGTGCACCCACATATGTGAAGTACTGTTTTCATCGGGACACCTGTGGGAACGCGGGACGGTAGGCCATGTGTTGTTGGGGGCGTGTTTCGATGGGTGAGCCGAGCGAAATGTGCGGAAAATGCGTTTTTTTCCCCACATTTCAGAATTTGCAGGGGTGTCTGGGTACTAAATTCTGGGGCGATTTGCCCAAATCGTACCTCTGCGGATTCCCACGAGTGTCCTCTTTTCGGAAATGCATGGGGTTCCCTGTTTTCCTTGGTGGCTTGGACACCCGAGGCCCATATTTGTATGGTGTGCCGGTCGGCAGAGAGTCTGTAATTCCGGTCTGAAAACAAACTTGGGGTTACTTGTGTTTTAGGCTTTCTCCTTGGCGCCCAGGTAGGTGCACCCACACATGTGAGGCACCGTTTTCATCGGGACACCTGTGGGAATGCGGGACGGTAGGCCATGTGTTGTTGGGGGCATGTTTCGATGGGTGAGCCGAGCGAAATGTGCGGAAAATGCATTTTTTTCCCCACATTTCAGAATTTGCCGGGGTGTCTGGGTACTAAATTCTGGGGCGATTTGCCCAAATCGTACCTCTGCGGATTCCCACGGGTGTCCTCTTTTCGGAAATGCATGGGGGTCCGTGTTTTCCTTGGTGGCTTGGACACCCGAGGCCCATATTTGTATGGTGTGCCGGTCGGCAGAGAGTCTGCAATTCCGGTCTGAAAACAGACTTGGGGTTACTTGTGTTTTAGGCTTTCTCCTTGGTGCCCAGGTAGGTGCACCCACATATGTGAGGCACCGTTTTCATCGGGACACCTGTGGGAATGCAGGACGGTAGGCCATGTGTTCTTGGGGGCGTGTTTTGATGGGTGAGCCGAGCAAAATTTGTGGAAAATGCATTTTTTCCCCACATTTCGGACTTTGCCGGGGGTGTCTGGGTACTAAATTCTGGGGCGATTTGCCCAAATCGTATTTATGTAGATTCCCACGGGTGTCCTCTTTTCGGAAATGCATGGAGTTCCCTGTTTTCCTTGGTGGCTTGGACACCCGAGGCCCATATCTGTATGGTGTGCCGGTCGGCAGAGAGTCTGAAATTCCGGTCTGAAAACAGACTTGGGGTTACTCGTGTTTTAGGCTTTCCCATGGGCGCCCAGGTAGGTGCACCCACACATGTGAGGTACCGTTTTCATTGGGACACCTGTTGGAAAGCGGGACAGTAAGGCATGTGTTGTTGGGGGCGTGTTTCGATGGGTGAGCCGAGCAAAATGTGCGGAAAATGCATTTTTTTCCCCACATTTTGGAGTTTGCGGGGGTGTGTGGGTACTAAATTCTGGGGTGATTTGCCCAAATCGTACCTCAGCGGATTCCCCCGGGTGTCCTCTTTTCGGAAATGCATGGGGTTCCCTGTTTTCCTTGGTGGCTTGGACACCCGAGGCCCATATCTAAATGGTGTGCCGGTCGGCAGAGAGTCTGAAATTTCGGTCTGAAAACAGACTTGGGGTTACTTGTGTTTTAGACTTTCCCCTTGGCGCCCAGGTAGGTGCACCCACACATGTGAGGTACCGTTCTCATCGGGACACCTGTGGGAAAGCGGGACGGTAGGCCATGTGTTGTTGGGGGCGTGTTTTGATGGGTGAGCCGAGTGAAATGTACGGAAAATGCATTTTTTTCCCCACATTTCAGACTTTGAGGGGGTGTCTGGGTACTAAATTCTGGGGTGATTTGCCCAAATCGTACCTCTGGGGATTCCCATGGGTGTCCTCTTTTCGGAAATGCATGGGGTTCCCTGTTTTCCTTGGCGGCTTGGACACCCGAGCCCCATATCTGTATGGTGTGCCGGTCGGCAGAGAGTCTGAAATTCCGGTCTGAAAACAGACTTGGGGTTACTTGTGTTTTAGGCTTTCCTCTTGGCGCCCAGGTAGGTGCACCCTCATATGTGAGGTACCGTTTTCATCGGGACACCTGTGGGAACGCGGGACGGTAGGCCATGTGTTGTTGGGGGCGTTTCTCGATGGGTGAGCCGAGCGAAATGTGCGCAAAATGCTTTTTTTTCCCCACATTTCGGAATTTGCGGGGGTGTCTGGGTACTATTTCTGCGGCGATTTTCCCAAATCGTACCTCTGTGTATTCCCACGGGTGTCCTCTTTTTGGAAATGCATGGGGGTCCCTGTTTTCCTTGGTGGCTTGGACACCCGAGGCCCATATCTGTATAGTGTGCCGGTCGGCAGAGAGTCTGAAATTCCGGTCTGAAAACAGACTTGGGGTTACTTGTGTTTTAGGCTTTCCCCTTGGCGCCCAGGTAGGTGCACCCACACATGTGAGGTACCATTTTCATTGGGACACCTGTGGGAATGCGGGACAGTAGGCCATGTGTTGTTGGAGGCGTGTTTCGATGGGTGAGCCAAGTGAAATGTACGGAAAATGCATTTTTTTCCCACATTTCGGACTTTGCGGGGGTGTCTGGGTACTACATTCTGGGGTGATTTGCCAAAATCGTACCTCTGCGGATTCCCACGGGTGTCCTCTTTTCGGAAATGCATGGGGTTCCCTGTTTTCCTTGGTGGCTTGGACACCCGAGGTCCATATCTGTATGGTGTGCCGGGTGGCAGAGAGTCTGAAATTCCTGTCTGAAAACAGACTTGGGGTTACTTGTGTTTTAGGCTTTCCCCTTGGCGCCCAGTTAGGTGCACCCACATATGTGACTTACCGTTTTCATTGGGACACCTGTGGGAACGCGGGACGGTAGGCCATGTGTTGTTGGGGGCGTGTTTCGATGGGTGAGCCGAGCGGAATGTGTGGAAAATGGGTTTTTTTCCCCACATTTCAGAATTTGCGGGTGTGTCTGGGTACTAAATTCTGGGTCGATTTGCCCAAATCGTACCTCTGCAGATTCCCACGGGTGTCCTCTTTTTGGAAATGCATGGGGTTCCCTGTTTTCCTTGGTGGCTTGGACACCCGAGGCCCATATTTGTATGGTGTGCCGGTCGGCAGAGAGTCTGTAATTCCGGTCTGAAAACAAACTTGGGGTTACTTGTGTTTTAGGCTTTCTCCTTGGCGCCCAGGTAGGTGCACCCACACATGTGAGGCACCGTTTTCATCGGGACACCTGTGGGAATGCGGGACGGTAGGTCATGTGTTGTTGGGGGCGTGTTTTGATGGGTGAGCCAAGCAAAATTTGTGGAAAATGCATTTTTTTCCCCACATTTCGGACTTTGCCGGGGGTGTCTGGGTACTAAATTCTGGGGCGATTTGCCCAAATCGTATTTCTGCGGATTCCCACGGGTGTCCTCTTTTAGGAAATGCATGGGGTTCCCGGTTTTCCTTGGTGGCTTGGACACCCGAGGCCCATATCTGTATGGTGTGCTGGTCGGCAGAGAGTCTGAAATTCCGGTCTGAAAACAGACTTGGGGTTACTCGTGTTTTAGGCTTTTCCCTTGGCACCCAGGTAGGTGCACCCACACAAGTGAGGTACCGTTTTCATTGGGACACCTGTTGGAAAGCGGGACGGTAAGGCATGTGTTGTTGGGGGCGTGTTTCGATGGGTGTGCCGAGCGAAATGTGCGGAAAATGCATTTTTTTCCCACATTTCGGACTTTGCGGGGGTGTCTGGGTACTACATTCTGGGGAGATTTGCCCAAATCGTACCTCTGCGGATTCCCACGGGTGTCCTCTTTTCGGAAATGCATGGGGTTCCCTGTTTTCCTTGGTGGCTTGGACACCCGAGGCCCATATCTGTATGGTGTGCCGGTCGGCAGAGAGTCTGAAATTCCTGTCGAAAACAGACTTGGGGTTACTTGTGTTTTAGGCTTTCTCCTTGGCGCCCAGGTAGGTGCACCCACACATGTGAGGCACCGTTTTCATCGGGACACCTGTGGGAATGCGGGACAGTAGGCCATGTGTTGTTGGGGGCGTGTTTTGATGGGTGAGCCGAGCAAAATTTGTGGAAAATGCATTTTTTCCCCACATTTCGGACTTTGCCGGGGGTGTCTGGGTACTAAATTCTGGGACGATTTGCCCAAATCGTACCTCTGCGGATTCCCACGGGTGTCCTCTTTTTGGAAATGCATGGGGTTCCCTGTTTTCCTTGGTGGCTTGGACACCCGAGGCCCATATCTGTATGGTGTGCCGGTCTGCAAAGAGTCTGAAATTCCGGCCTGAAAACAGACTTGGGGTTACTTGTGTTTTAGGCTTTCCCCTTGGTGCCCAGGTAGGTGCACCCACATATGTGAAGTACTGTTTTCATCGGGACACCTGTGGGAATGCAGGACGGTAGGCCATGTGTTCTTGGGGGCGTGTTTCGATGGGTGAGCCGAGCGAAATGTGCGGAAAATGCGTTTTTTTCCCCACATTTCAGAATTTGCAGGGGTGTCTGGGTACTAAATTCTGGGGCGATTTGCCCAAATCGTACCTCTGCGGATTCCCACGAGTGTCCTCTTTTCGGAAATGCATGGGGTTCCCTGTTTTCCTTGGTGGCTTGGACACCCGAGGCCCATATTTGTATGGTGTGCCGGTCGGCAGAGAGTCTGTAATTCCGGTCTGAAAACAAACTTGGGGTTACTTGTGTTTTAGGCTTTCTCCTTGGCGCCCAGGTAGGTGCACCCACACATGTGAGGCACCGTTTTCATCGGGACACCTGTGGGAATGCGGGACGGTAGGCCATGTGTTGTTGGGGGCATGTTTCGATGGGTGAGCCAAGCGAAATGTGCGGAAAATGCATTTTTTTCCCCACATTTCAGAATTTGCCGGGGTGTCTGGGTACTAAATTCTGGGGCGATTTGCCCAAATCGTACCTCTGCGGATTCCCACGGGTGTCCTCTTTTCGGAAATGCATGGGGGTCCGTGTTTTCCTTGGTGGCTTGGACACCCGAGGCCCATATTTGTATGGTGTGCCGGTCGGCAGAGAGTCTGCAATTCCGGTCTGAAAACAGACTTGGGGTTACTTGTGTTTTAGGCTTTCTCCTTGGTGCCCAGGTAGGTGCACCCACACATGTGAGGCACCGTTTTCATCGGGACACCTGTGGGAATGCAGGACGGTAGGCCATGTGTTCTTGGGGGCGTGTTTTGATGGGTGAGCCGAGCAAAATTTGTGGAAAATGCATTTTTTCCCCACATTTCGGACTTTGCCGGGGGTGTCTGGGTACTAAATTCTGGGGCGATTTGCCCAAATCGTATTTATGTAGATTCGCACGGGTGTCCTCTTTTCGGAAATGCATGGGGTTCCCTGTTTTCCTTGGCAGCTTGGACACCCGAGCCCCATATCTGTATGGTGTGCCGGTCGGCAGAGAGTCTGAAATTCCGGTCTGAAAACAGACTTGGGGTTACTAGTGTTTTAGGCTTTCCCTTGGCGCCCAGGTAGGTGCACCCACACAAGTGAGGTACCGTTTTCATTGGGACACCTGTTGGAAAGTGGGACGGTAAGGCATGTGTTGTTGGAGGCGTGTTTCGATGGGTGAGCCGAGCGAAATGTGCGGAAAATGCATTTTTTTCCCACATTTCGGAATTTGCGGGGGTGTGTGGGTACTAAATTCTGGGGTGATTTGCCCAAATCGTACCTCAGCGGATTCCCCCGGGTGTCCTCTTTTCGGAAATGCATGGGGTTCCCTGTTTTCCTTGGTGGCTTGGACACCCGAGGCCCATATCTAAATGGTGTGCCGGTCGGCAGAGAGTCTGAAATTTCGGTCTGAAAACAGACTTGGGGTTACTTGTGTTTTAGACTTTCCCCTTGGCGCCCAGGTAGGTGCACCCACACATGTGAGGTACCGTTCTCATCGGGACACCTGTGGGAAAGCGGGACGGTAGGCCATGTGTTGTTGGGGGCGTGTTTTGATGGGTGAGCCGAGTGAAATGTACGGAAAATGCATTTTTTTCCCCACATTTCAGACTTTGCGGGGGTGTCTGGGTACTAAATTCTGGGGTGATTTGCCCAAATCGTACCTCTGGGGATTCCCATGGGTGTCCTCTTTTCGGAAATGCATGGGGTTCCCTGTTTTCCTTGGCGGCTTGGACACCCGAGCCCCATATCTGTATGGTGTGCCGGTCGGCAGAGAGTCTGAAATTCCGGTCTGAAAACAGACTTGGGGTTACTTGTGTTTTAGGCTTTCCTCTTGGCGCCCAGGTAGGTGCACCCTCATATGTGAGGTACCGTTTTCATCGGGACACCTGTGGGAACGCGGGACGGTAGGCCATGTGTTGTTGGGGGCGTTTCTCGATGTGTGAGCAGAGCGAAATGTGCGCAAAATGCTTTTTTTTCCCCACATTTCGGAATTTGCGGGGGTGTCTGGGTACTATTTCTGGGGCGATTTTCCCAAATCGTACCTCTGCGTATTCCCACGGGTGTCCTCTTTTTGGAAATGCATGGGGGTCCCTGTTTTCCTTGGTGGCTTAGACACCCGAGGCCCATATCTGTATAGTGTGCCGGTCGGCAGAGAGTCTGAAATTCCGGTCTGAAAACAGACTTGGGGTTACTTGTGTTTTAGGCTTTCCCCTTGGCGCCCAGGTAGGTGCACCCACACATGTGAGGTACCATTTTCATTGGGACACCTGTGGGAATGCGGGAAAGTAGGCCATGTGTTGTTGGGGGCGTGTTTCGATGGGTGAGCCAAGTTAAATGTACGGAAAATGCATTTTTTTCCCACATTTCGGACTTTGCGGGGGTGTCTGGGTACTACATTCTGGGGTGATTTGCCAAAATCGTACCTCTGCGGATTCCCACGGGTGTCCTCTTTTCGGAAATGCATGGGGTTCCCTGTTTTCCTTGGTGGCTTGGACACCCGAGGTCCATATCTGTATGGTGTGCCGGGTGGCAGAGAGTCTGAAATTCCTGTCTGAAAACAGACTTGGGGTTACCTGTGTTTTAGGCTTTCCCCTTGGCGCCCAGTTAGGTGCACCCACATATGTGACTTACCGTTTTCATTGGGACACCTGTGGGAACGCGGGACGGTAGGCCATGTGTTGTTGGGGGCGTGTTTCGATGGGTGAGCCGAGCGGAATGTGTGGAAAATGGGTTTTTTTCCCCACATTTCAGAATTTGCGGGTGTGTCTGGGTACTAAATTCTGGGTCGATTTGCCCAAATCGTACCTCTGCGGATTCCCACGGGTGTCCTCTTTTTGGAAATGCATGGGGTTCCCTGTTTTCCTTGGTGGCTTGGACACCCGAGGCCCATATTTGTATGGTGTGCCGGTCGGCAGAGAGTCTGTAATTCCGGTCTGAAAACAAACTTGGGGTTACTTGTATTTTAGGCTTTCTCCTTGGCGCCCAGGTAGGTGCACCCACACATGTGAGGCACCGTTTTCATCGGGACACCTGTGGGAATGCGGGACGGTAGGCCATGTGTTGTTGGGGGCGTGTTTTGATGGGTGAGCCAAGCAAAATTTGTGGAAAATGCATTTTTTTCCCACATTTCGGACTTTGCTGGGGGTGTCTGGGTACTAAATTCTGGGGCGATTTGCCCAAATCGTATTTATGCAGATTCCCACGGGTGTCCTCTTTTCGGAAATGCATGGGGTTCCCTGTTTTCCTTGGTGGCTTGGACACCCGAGGCCCATATCTGTATGGTGTGCCGGTCGGCAGAGAGTCTGAAATTCCGGTCTGAAAACAGACTTGGGGTTACTCGTGTTTTATGCTTTCCCTTGGCACCCAGGTAGGTGCACCCACACATGTGAGGTACCGTTTTCATTGGGACACCTGTTGGAAAGTGGGACGGTAAGGCATGTGTTGTTGGGGGCGTGTTTCGATGGGTGAGCCGAGTGAAATGTGCGGAAAATGCATTTTTTTCCCCACATTTCGGACTTTGCCGGGGTGTGTGGGTACTAAATTCTGGGGTGATTTGCCCAAATCGTACCTCAGCGGATTCCCCCGGGTGTCCTCTTTTCTGAAATGCATGGGGTTCCCTGTTTTCCTTGGTGGCTTGGACACCCGAGCCCCATATCTGTATGGTGTGCCGGGCGGCAGAGAGTCTGAAATTCCGGTGTGAAAACAGACTTGGGGTTACTTGTGTTTTAGGCTTTCCTCTTGGCGCCCAGGTAGGTGCACCCACATATGTGAGGTGCCGTTTTCATCGGGACACCTGTGGGAACGCGGGACGGTAGGCCATGTGTTGTTGGGGGCATTTCTTGATGGGTGAGCCGAGCGAAATGTGCGTAAAATGCGTTTTTTTCCCCACATTTCGGAATTTACGGGGGTGTCTGGGTACTATTTCTGGGGCGATTTTCCCAAATCGTACATCTGCGGATTTACACGGGTGTCCTCTTTTTGGAAATGCATGGGGGTCCCTGTTTTCCTTGGTGGCTTGGACACCCGAGGCCCATATCTGTATGGTGTGCCGGTCGGCAGAGAGTCTGAAATTCCGGTCTGAAAACAGACTTGGGGTTACTTGTGTTTTAGGCTTTCCCCTTGGCGCCCAGGTAGGTGCACCCACACATGTGAGGTACCGTTTTCATCGGGACACCTGTGGGAATGCGGGACAGTAGACCATGTGTTGTTGGGGGCGTGTTTCGATGGGTGAGCCGAGTGAAATGTGCGGAAAATGCATTTTTTTGCCCCATTTCGGACTTTGCGGGGGTGTCTGGGTACTACATTCTGGGGTGATTTACCCAAATCGTACCTCTGCGGATTCCCACGGGTGTCCTCTTTTCGGAAATGCATGGGGTTCCCTGTTTTCCTTGGTGGCTTGGACACCAGAGGCCCATATCTATATGGTGTGCCGGTCGGCAGAGAGTCTGAAATTCTGGTCTGAAAACAAACTTGGGCTTACTTGTGTTTTAGGCTTTCCCCTTGGCGCCCAGGTAGGTGCACCCACATATGTGACGTACCGTTTTCATTGGGACACCTGTGGGAACGCGGGACGGTAGGGCATGTGTTGTTGGGGGCGTGTTTCGATGGGTGAGCCGAGAGAAATGTGCGGAAAATGCGTTTTTTTCCCCACATTTCAGAATTTGCAGGTGTGTCTGGGTACTAAATTCTGGGGCGATTTGCCCAAATCGTACCTCTGCGGATTTCCACGGGTGTCCTCTTTTTGGAAATGCATGGGGTTCCCTGTTTTCCTTGGTGGCTTGGCCACCCGAGGCCCATATTTGTATGGTGTGCTGGTCGGCAGAGAGTCTGCAATTCCGGTCTGAAAACAGACTTGGGCTTACTTATGTTTTAGGCTTTCTCCTTGGCGCCCAGGTAGGTGCACACACACATGTGAGGCACCGTTTTCATCGGGACACCTGTGGGAATGCGGGATGGTAGGCCATGTGTTGTTGGGGGCGTGTTTTGATGGGTGAGCCGAGCAAAATGTGTGTAAAATGCATTTTTTCCCCACATTTCGGACTTTGCCGGGGGTGTCTGGGTACTAAATTCTGGGGCGATTTGCCCAAATCGTATTTCTGCAGATTCCCACGGGTGTCCTCTTTCCGGAAATGCATGGGGTTCCCTGTTTTCCTGGTGGCTTGGACACCCGAGGCCCATATCTGTATGGTGTGCCGGTCGGCAGAGAGTCTGAAATTCCGGTCTGAAAACAGACTTGGGGTTACTCGTGTTTTAGGCTTTCCCCTTGGCGCCCAGGTAGGTGCACCCACACATGTGAGGTACCGTTTTCATCGGGACACCTGTGGGAATGCTGGACGGTAGGCCATGTGTTGTTGGGGGCGTGTTTCGATGGGTGAGCCGAGTGAAATGTGCGGAAAATGCGTTTTTTCCCACATTTCGGACTTTGCGGGGGTGTCTGGGTACTACATTCTGGGATGATTTGCCCAAATCGTACCTCTGCGGATTCCCACGGGTGTCCTCTTTTCGGAAATGCATGGGGTTCCCTGTTTTCCTTGGTGGCTTGGACACCCGAGGCCCATATCTGTATGGTGTGCCGGGCGGCAGAGAGTCTGAAATTCCGGTCTGACAACAGACTTGGGTTTACTTGTGTTTTAGGCTTTCCCCTTGGCGCCCAGGTAGTAGCACCCACATATGTGATGTACCGTTTTCATCGGGACACCTGTGGGAAAGCGGGACAGTAGGCCATGTGTTGTTGGGGGCGTGTTTCGATGGGTGAGCCGAGCGAAATGTGCGGAAAATGCATTTTTTTCCCCACATTTCAGACTTTGCGGAGGTGTGTGGGTACTAAATTCTGGGGTGATTTGCCCAAATTGTACCTCAGCGGATTCCCATGGGTGTCCTCTTTTCGGAAATGCATGGGGTTCCCTGTTTTCCTTGGTGGCTTGGACACCTGAGGCCCATATCTGTATGGTGTGCCGGTCGGCAGAGAGTCTGAAATTCCGGTCTGAAAACAGACTTGGGGTTACTTGTGTTTTAGAATTTCCCCTTGGCGCCCAGGTAGGTGCACCCACACATGTGAGGTACCGTTTTCATCGGGACACCTGTGGGAACCTGGGATGGTAGGCCATGTGTTGTTGGGGGTGTGTTTCGATGGGTGAGCCGAGCGAAATGTGCGGAAAATGCTTTTTTTCACCACATTTCAGAATTTGCAGGGGTGTCTGGGTACAAAATTCTGGGGCGATTTGCCCAAATCATACTTCTGCAAATTCCCATGGGTGTCCTCTTTTCGGAAATGCATGGGGTTCCCTGTTTTCCTTGGTGGCTTGGACACCCGAGGTCCATATCTGTATGGTGTGCCGGGTGGCAGAGAGTCTGAAATTCCTGTCTGAAAACAGACTTGGGGTTACTTGTGTTTTAGGCTTTCCCCTTGGCGCCCAGTTAGGTGCACCCACATATGTGACTTACCGTTTTCATTGGGACACCTGTGGGAACGCGGGACGGTAGGCCATGTGTTGTTGGGGGCGTGTTTCGATGGGTGAGCCGAGCGGAATGTGTGGAAAATGGGTTTTTTTCCCCACATTTCAGAATTTGCGGGTGTGTCTGGGTACTAAATTCTGGGTCGATTTGCCCAAATCGTACCTCTGCGGATTCCCACGGGTGTCCTCTTTTTGAAAATGCATGGGGTTCCCTGTTTTCCTTGGTGGCTTGGACACCCGAGGCCCATATTTGTATGGTGTGCCGGTCGGCAGAGAGTCTGTAATTCCGGTCTGAAAACAAACTTGGGGTTACTTGTGTTTTAGGCTTTCTCCTTGGCGCCCAGGTAGGTGCACCCACACATGTGAGGCACCGTTTTCATCGGGACACCTGTGGGAATGCGGGACGGTAGGTCATGTGTTGTTGGGGGCGTGTTTTGATGGGTGAGCCAAGCAAAATTTGTGGAAAATGCATTTTTTTCCCCACATTTCGGACTTTGCCGGGGGTGTCTGGGTACTAAATTCTGGGGCGATTTGCCCAAATCGTATTTCTGCGGATTCCCACGGGTGTCCTCTTTTAGGAAATGCATGGGGTTCCCGGTTTTCCTTGGTGGCTTGGACACCCGAGGCCCATATCTGTATGGTGTGCTGGTCGGCAGAGAGTCTGAAATTCCGGTCTGAAAACAGACTTGGGGTTACTCGTGTTTTAGGCTTTCCCCTTGGCACCCAGGTAGGTGCACCCACACAAGTGAGGTACTGTTTTCATTGGGACACCTGTTGGAAAGCGGGACGGTAAGGCATGTGTTGTTGGGGGCGTGTTTCGATGGGTGTGCCGAGCGAAATGTGCGGAAAATGCATTTTTTTCCCACATTTCGGACTTTGCGGGGGTGTCTGGGTACTACATTCTGGGGTGATTTGCCCAAATCGTACCTCTGCGGATTCCCACGGGTGTCCTCTTTTCGGAAATGCATGGGGTTCCCTGTTTTCCTTGGTGGCTTGGACACCCGAGGCCCATATCTGTATGGTGTGCCGGTCGGCAGAGAGTCTGAAATTCCTGTCGAAAACAGACTTGGGGTTACTTGTGTTTTAGGCTTTCTCCTTGGCGCCCAGGTAGGTGCACCCACACATGTGAGGCACCGTTTTCATCGGGACACCTGTGGGAATGCGGGACAGTAGGCCATGTGTTGTTGGGGGCGTGTTTTGATGGGTGAGCCGAGCAAAATTTGTGGAAAATGCATTTTTTCCCCACATTTCGGACTTTGCCGGGGGTGTCTGGGTACTAAATTCTGGGACGATTTGCCCAAATCGTACCTCTGCGGATTCCCACGGGTGTCCTCTTTTTGGAAATGCATGGGGTTCCCTGTTTTCCTTGGTGGCTTGGACACCCGAGGCCCATATCTGTATGGTGTGCCGGTCTGCAAAGAGTCTGAAATTCCGGCCTGAAAACAGACTTGGGGTTACTTGTGTTTTAGGCTTTCCCCTTGGTGCCCAGGTAGGTGCACCCACATATGTGAAGTACTGTTTTCATCGGGACACCTGTGGGAATGCAGGACGGTAGGCCATGTGTTCTTGGGGGCGTGTTTCGATGGGTGAGCCGAGCGAAATGTGCGGAAAATGCGTTTTTTTCCCCACATTTCAGAATTTGCAGGGGTGTCTGGGTACTAAATTCTGGGGCGATTTGCCCAAATCGTACCTCTGCGGATTCCCACGAGTGTCCTCTTTTCGGAAATGCATGGGGTTCCCTGTTTTCCTTGGTGGCTTGGACACCCGAGGCCCATATTTGTATGGTGTGCCGGTCGGCAGAGAGTCTGTAATTCCGGTCTGAAAAAAAACTTGGGGTTACTTGTGTTTTAGGCTTTCTCCTTGGCGCCCAGGTAGGTGCACCCACACATGTGAGGCACCGTTTTCATCGGGACACCTGTGGGAATGCGGGACGGTAGGCCATGTGTTGTTGGGGGCATGTTTCGATGGGTGAGCCGAGCGAAATGTGCGGAAAATGCATTTTTTTCCCCACATTTCAGAATTTGCCGGGGTGTCTGGGTACTAAATTCTGGGGCGATTTGCCCAAATCGTACCTCTGCGGATTCCCACGGGTGTCCTCTTTTCGGAAATGCATGGGGGTCCGTGTTTTCCTTGGTGGCTTGGACACCCGAGGCCCATATTTGTATGGTGTGCCGGTCGGCAGAGAGTCTGCAATTCCGGTCTGAAAACAGACTTGGGGTTACTTGTGTTTTAGGCTTTCTCCTTGGTGCCCAGGTAGGTGCACCCACACATGTGAGGCACCGTTTTCATCGGGACACCTGTGGGAATGCAGGACGGTAGGCCATGTGTTCTTGGGGGCGTGTTTTGATGGGTGAGCCGAGCAAAATTTGTGGAAAATGCATTTTTTCCCCACATTTCGGACTTTGCCGGGGGTGTCTGGGTACTAAATTCTGGGGCGATTTGCCCAAATCGTATTTATGTAGATTCCCACGGGTGTCCTCTTTTCGGAAATGCATGGGGTTCCCTGTTTTCCTTGGCAGCTTGGACACCCGAGCCCCATATCTGTATGGTGTGCCGGTCGGCAGAGAGTCTGAAATTCCGGTCTGAAAACAGACTTGGGGTTACTCGTGTTTTAGGCTTTCCCTTGGCGCCCAGGTAGGTGCACCCACACAAGTGAGGTACCGTTTTCATTGGGACACCTGTTGGAAAGTGGGACGGTAAGGCATGTGTTGTTGGAGGCGTGTTTCGATGGGTGAGCCGAGCGAAATGTGCGGAAAATGCATTTTTTTCCCCACATTTCGGACTTTGCGGGGGTGTGTGGGTACTAAATTCTGGGGTGATTTGCCCAAATCATACCTCAGCGGATTCCCCCGGGTGTCCTCTTTTCGGAAATGCATGGGGTTCCCTGTTTTCCTTGGTGGCTTGGACACCCGAGGCCCATATCTAAATGGTGTGCCGGTCGGCAGAGAGTCTGAAATTTCGGTCTGAAAACAGACTTGGGGTTACTTGTGTTTTAGACTTTCCCCTTGGCGCCCAGGTAGGTGCACCCACACATGTGAGGTACCGTTCTCATCGGGACACCTGTGGGAAAGCGGGACGGTAGGCCATGTGTTGTTGGGGGCGTGTTTTGATGGGTGAGCCGAGTGAAATGTACGGAAAATGCATTTTTTTCCCCACATTTCAGACTTTGCGGGGGTGTCTGGGTACTAAATTCTGGGGTGATTTGCCCAAATCGTACCTCTGGGGATTCCCATGGGTGTCCTCTTTTCGGAAATGCATGGGGTTCCCTGTTTTCCTTGGCGGCTTGGACACCCGAGCCCCATATCTGTATGGTGTGCCGGTCGGCAGAGAGTCTGAAATTCCGGTCTGAAAACAGACTTGGGGTTACTTGTGTTTTAGGCTTTCCTCTTGGCGCCCAGGTAGGTGCACCCTCATATGTGAGGTACCGTTTTCATCGGGACACCTGTGGGAACGCGGGACGGTAGGCCATGTGTTGTTGTGGGCGTTTCTCGATGGGTGAGCCGAGCGAAATGTGCGCAAAATGCTTTTTTTTCCCCACATTTCGGAATTTGCGGGGGTGTCTGGGTACTATTTCTGGGGCGATTTTCCCAAATCGTACCTCTGCGTATTCCCACGGGTGTCCTCTTTTTGGAAATGCATGGGGGTCCCTGTTTTCCTTGGTGGCTTGGACACCCGAGGCCCATATCTGTATAGTGTGCCGGTCGGCAGAGAGTCTGAAATTCCGGTCTGAAAACAGACTTGGGGTTACTTGTGTTTTAGGCTTTCCCCTTGGCGCCCAGGTAGGTGCACCCACACATGTGAGGTACCATTTTCATTGGGACACCTGTGGGAATGCGGGACAGTAGGCCATGTGTTGTTGGGGGCGTGTTTCGATGGGTGAGCCAAGTTAAATGTACGGAAAATGCATTTTTTTCCCACATTTCGGACTTTGCGGGGGTGTCTGGGTACTACATTCTGGGGTGATTTGCCAAAATCGTACCTCTGCGGATTCCCACGGGTGTCCTCTTTTCGGAAATGCATGGGGTTCCCTGTTTTCCTTGGTGGCTTGGACACCCGAGGTCCATATCTGTATGGTGTGCCGGGTGGCAGAGAGTCTGAAATTCCTGTCTGAAAACAGACTTGGGGTTACCTGTGTTTTAGGCTTTCCCCTTGGCGCCCAGTTAGGTGCACCCACATATGTGACTTACCGTTTTCATTGGGACACCTGTGGGAACGCGGGACGGTAGGCCATGTGTTGTTGGGGGCGTGTTTCGATGGGTGAGCCGAGCGGAATGTGTGGAAAATGGGTTTTTTTCCCCACATTTCAGAATTTGCGGGTGTGTCTGGGTACTAAATTCTGGGTCGATTTGCCCAAATCGTACCTCTGCGGATTCCCACGGGTGTCCTCTTTTTGGAAATGCATGGGGTTCCCTGTATTCCTTGGTGGCTTGGACACCCGAGGCCCAGATTTGTATGGTGTGCCGGTCGGCAGAGAGTCTGTAATTCCGGTCTGAAAACAAACTTGGGGTTACTTGTATTTTAGGCTTTCTCCTTGGCGCCCAGGTAGGTGCACCCACACATGTGAGGCACCGTTTTCATCGGGACACCTGTGGGAATGCGGGACGGTAGGCCATGTGTTGTTGGGGGCGTGTTTTGATGGGTGAGCCAAGCAAAATTTGTGGAAAATGCATTTTTTTCCCACATTTCGGACTTTGCTGGGGGTGTCTGGGTACTAAATTCTGGGGCGATTTGCCCAAATCGTATTTATGCAGATTCCCACGTGTGTCATCTTTTCGGAAATGCATGGGGTTCCCTGTTTTCCTTGGTGGCTTGGACACCCGAGGCCCATATCTGTATGGTGTGCCGGTCGGCAGAGAGTCTGAAATTCCGGTCTGAAGACAGACTTGGGGTTACTCGTGTTTTATGCTTTCCCTTGGCACCCAGGTAGGTGCACCCACACATGTGAGGTACCGTTTTCATTGGGACACCTGTTGGAAAGTGGGACGGTAAGGCATGTGTTGTTGGGGGCGTGTTTCGATGGGTGAGCCGAGTGAAATGTGCGGAAAATGCATTTTTTTCCCCACATTTCGGACTTTGCCGGGGTGTGTGGGTACTAAATTCTGGGGTGATTTGCCCAAATCGTACCTCAGCGGATTCCCCCGGGTGTCCTCTTTTCTGAAATGCATGGGGTTCCCTGTTTTCCTTGGTGGCTTGGACACCCGAGCCCCATATCTGTATGGTGTGCCGGTCGGCAGAGAGTCTGAAATTCCGGTCTGAAAACAGACTTGGGGTTACTTGTGTTTTAGGCTTTCCTCTTGGCGCCCAGGTAGGTGCACCCACATATGTGAGGTGCCGTTTTCATCGGGACACCTGTGGGAACGCGGGACGGTAGGCCATGTGTTGTTGGGGGCATTTCTTGATGGGTGAGCCGAGCGAAATGTGCGTAAAATGCGTTTTTTTCCCCACATTTCGGAATTTACGGGGGTGTCTGGGTACTATTTCTGGGGCGATTTTCCCAAATCGTAC
Organism: Ambystoma mexicanum; assembly: GCF_040938575.1. Classification (NCBI taxonomy): domain Eukaryota; kingdom Metazoa; phylum Chordata; class Amphibia; order Caudata; family Ambystomatidae; genus Ambystoma; species Ambystoma mexicanum. The sequence continues at coordinate 876,208,079 of NC_090924.1, read as the reverse complement.
CTCTGCGGATTTACACGGGTGTCCTCTTTTTGGAAATGCATGGGGGTCCCTGTTTTCCTTGGTGGCTTGGACACCCGAGGCCCATATCTGTATGGTGTGCCGGTCGGCAGAGAGTCTGAAATTCCGGTGTGAAAACAGACTTGGGGTTACTTGTGTTTTAGGCTTTCCCCTTGGCGCCCAGGTAGGTGCACCCACACATGTGAGGTACCGTTTTCATCGGGACACCTGTGGGAATGCGGGACAGTAGACCATGTGTTGTTGGGGGCGTGTTTCGATGGGTGAGCCGAGTGAAATGTGCGGAAAATGCATTTTTTTGCCCCATTTCGGACTTTGCGGGGGTGTCTGGGTACTACATTCTGGGGTGATTTACCCAAATCGTACCTCTGCGGATTCCCACGGGTGTCCTCTTTTCGGAAATGCATGGGGTTCCCTGTTTTCCTTGGTGGCTTGGACACCAGAGGCCCATATCTATATGGTGTGCCGGTCGGCAGAGAGTCTGAAATTCTGGTCTGAAAACAAACTTGGGGTTACTTGTGTTTTAGGCTTTCCCCTTGGCGCCCAGGTAGGTGCACCCACATATGTGACGTACCGTTTTCATTGGGACACCTGTGGGAACGCGGGACGGTAGGGCATGTGTTGTTGGGGGCGTGTTTCGATGGGTGAGCCGAGCGAAATGTGCGGAAAATGCGTTTTTTTCCCCACATTTCAGAATTTGCAGGTGTGTCTGGGTACTAAATTCTGGGGCGATTTGCCCAAATCGTACCTCTGCGGATTTCCACGGGTGTCCTCTTTTTGGAAATGCATGGGGTTCCCTGTTTTCCTTGGTGGCTTGGCCACCCGAGGCCCATATTTGTATGGTGTGCTGGTCGGCAGAGAGTCTGCAATTCTGGTCTGAAAACAGACTTGGGCTTACTTATGTTTTAGGCTTTCTCCTTGGCGCCCAGGTAGGTGCACACACACATGTGAGGCACCGTTTTCATCGGGACACCTGTGGGAATGCGGGATGGTAGGCCATGTGTTGTTGGGGGCGTGTTTTGATGGGTGAGCCGAGCAAAATGTGTGGAAAATGCATTTTTTCCCCACATTTCGGACTTTGCCGGGGGTGTCTGGGTACTAAATTCTGGGGCGATTTGCCCAAATCGTATTTCTGCAAATTCCCACGGGTGTCCTCTTTCCGGAAATGCATGGGGTTCCCTGTTTTCCTGGTGGCTTGGACACCCGAGGCCCATATCTGTATGGTGTGCCGGTCGGCAGAGAGTCTGAAATTCCGGTCTGAAAACAGACTTGGGGTTACTCGTGTTTTAGGCTTTCCCCTTGGCGCCCAGGTAGGTGCACCCACACATGTGAGGTACCGTTTTCATCGGGACACCTGTGGGAATGCTGGACGGTAGGCCATGTGTTGTTGGGGGCGTGTTTCGATGGGTGAGCCGAGTGAAATGTGCGGAAAATGCGTTTTTTCCCACATTTCGGACTTTGCGGGGGTGTCTGGGTACTACATTCTGGGATGATTTGCCCAAATCGTACCTCTGCGGATTCCCATGGGTGTCCTCTTTTCGGAAATGCATGGGGTTCCCTGTTTTCCTTGGTGGCTTGGACACCCGAGGCCCATATCTGTATGGTGTGCCGGTCGGCAGAGAGTCTGAAATTCCGGTCTGAAAACAGACTTGGGGTTACTTGTGTTTTAGAATTTCCCCTTGGCGCCCAGGTAGGTGCACCCACACATGTGAGGCACCGTTTTCATCGGGACACCTGTGGGAATGCGGGACGGTAGGCCATGTGTTGTTGGGGGCGTGTTTTGATGGGTGAGCCAAGCAAAATTTGTGGAAAATGCATTTTTTTCCCACATTTCGGACTTTGCTGGGGGTGTCTGGGTACTAAATTCTGGGGCGATTTGCCCAAATCGTATTTATGCAGATTCCCACGTGTGTCCTCTTTTCGGAAATGCATGGGGTTCCCTGTTTTCCTTGGTGGCTTGGACACCCGAGGCCCATATCTGTATGGTGTGCCGGTCGGCAGAGAGTCTGAAATTCCGGTCTGAAAACAGACTTGGGGTTACTCGTGTTTTATGCTTTCCCTTGGCACCCAGGTAGGTGCACCCACACATGTGAGGTACCGTTTTCATTGGGACACCTGTTGGAAAGTGGGACGGTAAGGCATGTGTTGTTGGGGGCGTGTTTCGATGGGTGAGCCGAGTGAAATGTGCGGAAAATGCATTTTTTTCCCCACATTTCGGACTTTGCCGGGGTGTGTGGGTACTAAATTCTGGGGTGATTTGCCCAAATCGTACCTCAGCGGATTCCCCCGGGTGTCCTCTTTTCTGAAATGCATGGGGTTCCCTGTTTTCCCTGGTGGCTTGGACACCCGAGCCCCATATCTGTATGGTGTGCCGGTCGGCAGAGAGTCTGAAATTCCGGTCTGAAAACAGACTTGGGGTTACTTGTGTTTTAGGCTTTCCTCTTGGCGCCCAGGTAGGTGCACCCACATATGTGAGGTGCCGTTTTCATCAGGACACCTGTGGGAACGCGGGACGGTAGGCCATGTGTTGTTGGGGGCATTTCTTGATGGGTGAGCCGAGCGAAATGTGCGTAAAATGCGTTTTTTTCCCCACATTTCGGAATTTACGGGGGTGTCTGGGTACTATTTCTGGGGCGATTTTCCCAAATCGTACCTCTGCGGATTTACACGGGTGTCCTCTTTTTGGAAATGCATGGGGGTCCCTGTTTTCCTTGGTGGCTTGGACACCCGAGGCCCATATCTGTATGGTGTGCCGGTCGGCAGAGAGTCTGAAATTCCGGTCTGAAAACAGACTTGGGGTTACTTGTGTTTTAGGCTTTCCCCTTGGCGCCCAGGTAGGTGCACCCACACATGTGAGGTACCGTTTTCATCGGGACACCTGTGGGAATGCGGGACAGTAGACCATGTGTTGTTGGGGGCGTGTTTCGATGGGTGAGCCGAGTGAAATGTGCGGAAAATGCATTTTTTTGCCCCATTTCGGACTTTGCGGGGGTGTCTGGGTACTACATTCTGGGGTGATTTACCCAAATCGTACCTCTGCGGATTCCCACAGGTGTCCTCTTTTCGGAAATGCATGGGGTTCCCTGTTTTCCTTGGTGGCTTGGACACCAGAGGCCCATATCTATATGGTGTGCCGGTCGGCAGAGAGTCTGAAATTCTGGTCTGAAAACAAACTTGGGGTTACTTGTGTTTTAGGCTTTCCCCTTGGCGCCCAGGTAGGTGCACCCACATATGTGACGTACCGTTTTCATTGGGACACCTGTGGGAACGCGGGACGGTAGGGCATGTGTTGTTGGGGGCGTGTTTCGATGGGTGAGCCGAGCGAAATGTGCGGAAAATGCGTTTTTTTCCCCACATTTCGGACTTTGCCGGGGGTGTCTGGGTACTAAATTCTGGGGCGATTTGCCCAAATCGTATTTCTGAAAATTCCCACGGGTGTCCTCTTTCCGGAAATGCATGGGGTTCCCTGTTTTCCTGGTGGCTTGGACACCCGAGGCCCATATCTGTATGGTGTGCCGGTCGGCAGAGAGTCTGAAATTCCGGTCTGAAAACAGACTTGGGGTTACTTGTGTTTTAGGCTTTCCCCTTGGCGCCCAGGTAGGTGCACCCACACATGTGAGGTACCGTTTTCATCGGGACACCTGTGGGAATGCGGGACAGTAGACCATGTGTTGTTGGGGGCGTGTTTCGATGGGTGAGCCGAGTGAAATGTGCGGAAAATGCATTTTTTTGCCCCATTTCGGACTTTGCAGGTGTGTCTGGGTACTAAATTCTGGGGCGATTTGCCCAAATCGTACCTCTGCGGATTTCCACGGGTGTCCTCTTTTTGGAAATGCATGGGGTTCCCTGTTTTCCTTGGTGGCTTGGCCACCCGAGGCCCATATTTGTATGGTGTGCTGGTCGGCAGAGAGTCTGCAATTCTGGTCTGAAAACAGACTTGGGCTTACTTATGTTTTAGGCTTTCTCCTTGGCGCCCAGGTAGGTGCACACACACATGTGAGGCACCGTCTTCATCGGGACACCTGTGGGAATGCGGGATGGTAGGCCATGTGTTGTTGGGGGCGTGTTTTGATGGGTGAGCCGAGCAAAATGTGTGGAAAATGCATTTTTTCCCCACATTTCGGACTTTGACGGGGGTGTCTGGGTACTAAATTCTGGGGCGATTTGCCCAAATCGTATTTCTGCAAATTCCCACGGGTGTCCTCTTTCCGGAAATGCATGGGGTTCCCTGTTTTCCTGGTGGCTTGGACACCCGAGGCCCATATCTGTATGGTGTGCCGGTCGGCAGAGAGTCTGAAATTCCGGTCTGAAAACAGACTTGGGGTTACTCGTGTTTTAGGCTTTCCCCTTGGCGCCCAGGTAGGTGCACCCACACATGTGAGGTACCGTTTTCATCGGGACACCTGTGGGAATGCTGGACGGTAGGCCATGTGTTGTTGGGGGCGTGTTTCGATGGGTGAGCCGAGTGAAATGTGCGGAAAATGCGTTTTTTCCCACATTTCGGACTTTGCGGGGGTGTCTGGGTACTACATTCTGGGATGATTTGCCCAAATCGTACCTCTGCGGATTCCCATGGGTGTCCTCTTTTCGGAAATGCATGGGGTTCCCTGTTTTCCTTGGTGGCTTGGACACCCGAGGCCCATATCTGTATGGTGTGCCGGTCGGCAGAGAGTCTGAAATTCCGGTCTGAAAACAGACTTGGGGTTACTTGTGTTTTAGAATTTCCCCTTGGCGCCCAGGTAGGTGCACCCACACATGTGAGGTACCGTTTTCATCGGGACACCTGTGGGAACCTGGGATGGTAGGCCATGTGTTGTTGGGGGTGTGTTTCGATGGGTGAGCCGAGCGAAATGTGCGGAAAATGCTTTTTTTCACCACATTTCGGAATTTGCAGGGGTGTCTGGGTACAAAATTCTGGGGCGATTTGCCCAAATCATACTTCTGCAAATTCCCACGGGTGTCCTCTTTTCGTAAATGCATGGGGTTCCCTGTTTTCCTTGGTGGCTTGGACACCCGAGGCCCATATCTAAATGGTGTGCTGGTCGGCAGAGAGTCTGAAATTTCGGTCTGAAAACAGACTTGTGGTTACTTGTGTTTTAGGCTTTCCCCTTGGCGCCCAGGTAGGTGCACCCACACATGTGAGGTACCGTTTTCATCGGGACACCTGTGGGAACGCAGGACTGTAGGCCATGTGTTTTTGGAGGCGTGTTTCAATGGGTGAGCCGAGTGAAATATGCGGAAAATGCGTTTTTGTTCCCCACATTTCGGACTTTGCGGGGGTGTCTAGGTACTAAATTCTGGGGCGATTTGCCCAAATTGTACCTCTGCGGATTCCCACAGGTGTCCTCTTTTCGGAAATGCATGGGGTTCTCTGTTTTCCTTGGTGTCTTGGACAGCCGAGGCCCATATCTGTATGGTGTGCCGGTCGGCAGAGACTGAAATTTCCGATCTGAAAACAGACTTGGGGGTTACTTGTGTTTTAGGCTTTCCCCTTGGCGCCCAGGTAGGTGCACCCACACATGTGAGGTACTGTTTTCATCGGGACACCTGTGGGAACACGGGACGGTAGGCCATGTGTTGTTGGAGGCATGTTTCGATGGTTGAGCCGAGCAAAATGTGTGGAAAATTGTTTTTTTTCCCCACATTTCGGACTTTGCGGTGGTGTCTGGGTATTAAATTCTGGGGCGATTTGCCCAAATTGTACCTCTGCGGATTCCCACGGGTGTCCTCTTTTCGGAAATGCATGGGGTTCCCTGTTTTCCTTGGTGGCTTGGACACCCGAGGCCCATATCTGTATGGCGTGCCGGTCGGCAGAGAGTCTGAAATTCCGGTCTGAAAACAGACTTGGGGTTACTTGTGTTTTAGGCTTTCCCCTTGGCGCCCAGGTAGGTGCACCCACATATGTGACATAATGTTTTCATCGGGACACCTGTGGGAACGGGGGACGGTAGGCCATGTGTTGTTGGGGGCGTGTTTCGATGGGTGAGCCGAGCGAAATGTGCGGAAAATGCGTTTTTTTCCCCACATTTCAGAATTTGCGGGTGTGTCTGGGTACTAAATCCTGGGGCGATTTGCCCAAATCGTACCTCTGCGGATTCCCACGGGTGTCCTCTTTTCAGAAATGCATGGGGGTCCCTGTTTTCCTTGGTGGCTTGGACACCCGAGGCCCATATTTGTATGGTGTGCCGGTCGGCAGAGTGCCTGCAATTCCGGTCTGAAAACAGACTTGGGGTTACTTGTGTTTTAGGCTTTCCCCTCGACGCCCAGGTAGGTGCAATCACACATGTGAGGTACCGTTTTCATCGGGACACCTGTGGGAACCTGGGACGGTAGGCCATGTGTTGTTGGGGGCGTGTTTCGATGGGTGAGCCGAGCGAAATGTGCGGAAAAAGCATTTTTTTCCCCACATTTCAGACTTTGCGGGGGTGTGTGGGTACTAAATTCTGGGGTGATTTGTCCAAATTGTACCTCAGCGGATTCCCACGGGTGTCCTCTTTTCGTAAATGCATGGGGTTCCCTGTTTTCCTTGGTGGCTTGGACACCCGAGGCCCATATCTAAATGGTGTGCCGGTCGGCAGAGAGTCTGCAATTCCGGTCTGAAAACAGACTTGGGGTTACTTGTGTTTTAGGCTTTCCCATGGGCGCCCAGGTAGGTGCACCCACACATGTGAGGTACCGTTTTCATCGGGACACCTGTGGGAATGCGGGACGGTAGGACATGTGTTGTTGGGGGCATGTTTCGATGGGTGAGCCGAGCGAAATGTGCGGAAAATGCATTTTTTTTCCCCACATTTCAGAATTTGCGGGGGTGTCTGGGTACTAAATTCTAGGGCGATTTGCCGAAATCGTACATCTGCGGATTCCGACGGGTGTCCTCTTTTTGGAAATGCATGGGGTTCCCTATTTTCCTTGGTGGCTTGGACACCCGAGGCCCATATTTGTATGGTGTGTCAGTCGGCAGAGAGTCTGCAATTCCGGTCTGAAAACAGACTTGGGGTTACTTGTGTTTTAGGCTTTCCCCTCGACACCCAGGTAGGTGCAATCACACATGTGAGGTACCGTTTTCATCGGGACACCTGTGGGAACCTGGGACGGTAGGCCATGTGTTGTGTGGGGCGTGTTTCGATGGGTGAGCCGAGCGAAATGTGCGGAAAAAGCATTTTTTTCCCCACATTTCAGACTTTGCGGGGGTGTGTGGGTACTAAATTCTGGGGTGATTTGTCCAAATTGTACCTCAGCGGATTCCCACGGGTGTCCTCTTTTCGGAAATGCATGGGGTTCCCTGTTTTCCTTGGTGGCTTGGACACCCGAGGCCCATATCTAAATGGTGTGCCGGTCGGCAGAGAGTCTGAAATTTGTGTCTGAAAACAGACTTGGGTTTACTTGTGTTTTAGGCTTTCCCCTTGGCGCCCAGGTAGGTGCACCCACACATGTGAGGTACCGTTGTCATCGGGACACCTGTGGGAACGCGGGACGGTAGGCCATGTGTTGTTGGGGGCGTGTTTCGATGGGTGAGCCGAGCGGAATGTGCGGAAAATGCGTTTTTTTCCCCACATTTCAGAATTTGCGGGTGTGTCTGGGTACTAAATTCTGGGGCGATTTGCCCAAATCGTACCTCTGCGGATTCCCACGGGTGTCCTCTTTTTGGAAATGCATGGGGTTCCCTGTTTTCCTTGGTGGCTTGGACACCCGAGGCCCATATTTATATGGTGTGCCGGTCGGCAGAGAGTCTGCAATTCCGGTCTGAAAACAGACTTGGGGTTACTTGTGTTTTAGGCTTTCCCATGGGCGCCCAGGTAGGTGCACCCACACATGTGAGGTACCGTTTTCATCGGGACACCTGTGGGAATGCGGGACGGTAGGTCATGTGTTGTTGGGGGCATGTTTCGATGGGTGAGCCGAGCGAAATGTGCGGAAAATGCATTTTTTTCCCCACATTTCAGAATTTGCGGGGGTGTCTGGGTACTAAATTCTGGGGCGATTTGCCCAAATCGTACCTCTGCGGATTCCGACGGGTGTCCTCTTTTTGGAAATGCATGGGGTTCCCTATTTTCCTTGGTGGCTTGGACACCCGAGGCCCATATTTGTATGGTGTGTCAGTCGGCAGAGAGTCTGCAATTCCGGTCTGAAAACAGACTTGGGGTTACTTGTGTTTTAGGCTTTCCCCTCGACGCCCAGGTAGGTGCAATCACACATGTGAGGTACCGTTTTCATTGGGACACCTGTCGGAAAGCAGGACGCTAGGGCATGTGTTGTTGGGGCGTGTTTCGATGGGTAAGCCGAGCGAAATGTGCGGAAAATGCATTTTTTTCCCCACATTTCAGACTTTGCAGGGGTGTGTGGGTACTAAATTCTGGGGTGATTTGTCCAAATTGTACCTCAGCGGATTCCCACGGGTGTCCTCTTTTCGGAAATGCATGGGGTTCCCTGTTTTCCTTGGTGGCTTGGACACCCGAGGCCCATATCTGTATGGTGTGCCGGTCGGCAGAGAGTCTGAAATTCCGGTCTGAAAACAGACTTGGGGTTACTTGTGTTTTAGAATTTCCCCTTGGTGCCCAGGTAGGTGCACCCACACATGTGAGGTACCGTTTTCATCGGGACACCTGTGGGAACCTGGGACGGTAGGCCATGTGTTGTTGGGGGCGTGTTTCGATGGGTGAGCCGAGCGAAATGTGCGGAAAATGCTTTTTTTCCCCACATTTCGGAATTTGCAGGGGTGTCTGGGTACTAAATTCTGGGGCGATTTGCCCAAATCATACTTCTGAAGATTCCCACGGGTGTCCTCTTTTCGTAAATGCATGGGGTTCCCTGTTTTCCTTGGTGGCTTGGACACCCGAGGCCCATATCTAAATGGTGTGCCGGTCGGCAGAGAGTCTGAAATTTGTGTCTGAAAACAGACTTGGGTTTACTTGTGTTTTAGGCTTTCCCCTTGGCGCCCAGGTAGGTGCACCTACACATGTGAGGTACCATTTTCATCGGGACACCTGTGGGAACGCGGGACGGTAGGCCATGTGTTGTTGGGGGCGTGTTTCGATGGGTGAGCCGAGCGGAATGTGCGGAAAATGCGTTTTTTTCCCCACATTTCAGAATTTGCGGGTGTGTCTGGGTACTAAATTCTGGGACGATTTGCCCAAATCGTACCTCTGCGGATTCCCACGGGTGTCCTCTTTTTGGAAATGCATGGGGTTCCCTGTTTTCCTTGGTGGCTTGGACACCCGAGGCCCATATTTGTATGGTGTGCCGGTCGGCAGAGAGTCTGCAATTCCGGTCTGAAAACAGACTTGGGGTTACTTGTGTTTTAGGCTTTCTCCTTGGCGCCCAGGTAGGTGCACCCACACATGTGAGGCACTGTTTTCATCGGGACACCTGTGGGAATGCGGGGCGGTAGGCCATGTGTTGTTGGGGGCGTGTTTTGATGGGGGAGCCGAGCACAATTTGTGGAAAATACATTTTTTCCCCACATTTCGGACTTTGCCGGGGGTGTCTGGGTACTAAATTCTGGGGCGATTTGCCCAAATCGTATTTCTGCAAATTCCCACGGGTGTCCTCTTTCCGGAAATGCATGGGGTTCCCTGTTTTCCTGGTGGCTTGGACACCCGAGGCCCATATCTGTATGGTGTGCCGGTCGGCAGAGAGTCTGAAATTCCGGTCTGAAAACAGACTTGGGGTTACTCGTGTTTTAGGCTTTCCCCTTGGCGCCCAGGTAGGTGCACCCACACATGTGAGGTACCGTTTTCATCGGGACACCTGTGGGAATGCTGGACGGTAGGCCATGTGTTGTTGGGGGCGTGTTTCGATGGGTGAGCCGAGTGAAATGTGCGGAAAATGCGTTTTTTCCCACATTTCGGACTTTGCGGGGGTGTCTGGGTACTACATTCTGGGATGATTTGCCCAAATCGTACCTCTGCGGATTCCCACGGGTGTCCTCTTTTCGGAAATGCATGGGGTTCCCTGTTTTCCTTGGTGGCTTGGACACCCGAGGCCCATATCTGTATGGTGTGCCGGGCGGCAGAGAGTCTGAAATTCCGGTCTGACAACAGACTTGGGGTTACTTGTGTTTTAGGCTTTCCCCTTGGCGCCCAGGTAGGTGCACCCACATATGTGACGTACCGTTTTCATCGGGACACCTGTGGGAAAGCAGGACAGTAGGCCATGTGTTGTTGGGGGCGTGTTTCGATGGGTGAGCCGAGCGAAATGTGCGGAAAATGCATTTTTTTCCCCACATTTCAGACTTTGCGGAGGTGTGTGGGTACTAAATTCTGGGGTGATTTGCCCAAATTGTACCTCAGCGGATTCCCATGGGTGTCCTCTTTTCGGAAATGCATGGGGTTCCCTGTTTTCCTTGGTGGCTTGGACACCCGAGGCCCATATCTGTATGGTGTGCCGGTCGGCAGAGAGTCTGAAATTCCGGTCTGAAAACAGACTTGGGGTTACTTGTGTTTTAGAATTTCCCCTTGGCGCCCAGGTAGGTGCACCCACACATGTGAGGTACCGTTTTCATCGGGACACCTGTGGGAACCTGGGATGGTAGGCCATGTGTTGTTGGGGGTGTGTTTCGATGGGTGAGCCGAGCGAAATGTGCGGAAAATGCTTTTTTTCACCACATTTCGGAATTTGCAGGGGTGTCTGGGTACAAAATTCTGGGGCGATTTGCCCAAATCATACTTCTGCAAATTCCCACGGGTGTCCTCTTTTCGGAAATGCATGGGGTTCCCTGTTTTCCTTGGTGGCTTGGACACCCGAGGCCCATATCTAAATGGTGTGCTGGTCGGCAGAGAGTCTGAAATTTCGGTCTGAAAACAGACTTGTGGTTACTTGTGTTTTAGGCTTTCCCCTTGGCGCCCAGGTAGGTGCACCCACACATGTGAGGTACCGTTTTCATCGGGACACCTGTGGGAACGCAGGACTGTAGGCCATGTGTTTTTGGAGGCGTGTTTCAATGGGTGAGCCGAGTGAAATATGCGGAAAATGCGTTTGGGTTCCCCACATTTCGGACTTTGCGGGGGTGTCTAGGTACTAAATTCTGGGGCGATTTGCCCAAATTGTACCTCTGCGGATTCCCACGGGTGTCCTCTTTTCGGAAATGCATGGGGTTCTCTGTTTTCCTTGGTGTCTTGGACAGCCGAGGCCCATATCTGTATGGTGTGCCGGTCGGCAGAGACTGAAATTTCCGATCTGAAAACAGACTTGGGGGTTACTTGTGTTTTAGGCTTTCCCCTTGGCGCCCAGGTAGGTGCACCCACACATGTGAGGTACTGTTTTCATCGGGACACCTGTGGGAACACGGGACGGTAGGCCATGTGTTGTTGGAGGCATGTTTCGATGGTTGAGCCGAGCAAAATGTGTGGAAAATTGTTTTTTTTCCCCACATTTCGGACTTTGCGGTGGTGTCTGGGTATTAAATTCTGGGGCGATTTGCCCAAATTGTACCTCTGCGGATTCCCACGGGTGTCCTCTTTTCGGAAATGCATGGGGTTCCCTGTTTTCCTTGGTGGCTTGGACACCCGAGGCCCATATCTGTATGGCGTGCCGGTCGGCAGAGAGTCTGAAATTCCGGTCTGAAAACAGACTTGGGGTTACTTGTGTTTTAGGCTTTCCCCTTGGCGCCCAGGTAGGTGCACCCACATATGTGACATAATGTTTTCATCGGGACACCTGTGGGAACGGGGGACGGTAGGCCATGTGTTGTTGGGGGCGTGTTTCCATGGGTGAGCCGAGCGAAATGTGCGGAAAATGCGTTTTTTTCCCCACATTTCAGAATTTGCGGGTGTGTCTGGGTACTAAATCCTGGGGCGATTTGCCCAAATCGTACCTCTGCGGATTCCCACGGGTGTCCTCTTTTCAGAAATGCATGGGGGTCCCTGTTTTCCTTGGTGGCTTGGACACCCGAGGCCCATATTTGTATGGTGTGCCGGTCGGCAGAGTGCCTGCAATTCCGGTCTGAAAACAGACTTGGGGTTACTTGTGTTTTAGGCTTTCCCCTCGACGCCCAGGTAGGTGCAATCACACATGTGAGGTACCGTTTTCATCGGGACACCTGTGGGAACCTGGGACGGTAGGCCATGTGTTGTTGGGGGCGTGTTTCGATGGGTGAGCCGAGCGAAATGTGCGGAAAAAGCATTTTTTTCCCCACATTTCAGACTTTGCGGGGGTGTGTGGGTACTAAATTCTGGGGTGATTTGTCCAAATTGTACCTCAGCGGATTCCCACGGGTGTCCTCTTTTCGTAAATGCATGGGGTTCCCTGTTTTCCTTGGTGGCTTGGACACCCGAGGCCCATATCTAAATGGTGTGCCGGTCGGCAGAGAGTCTGCAATTCCGGTCTGAAAACAGACTTGGGGTTACTTGTGTTTTAGGCTTTCCTCTTGGCGCCCAGGTAGGTGCACCCACATATGTGAGGTGCCGTTTTCATCAGGACACCTGTGGGAACGCGGGACGGTAGGCCATGTGTTGTTGGGGGCATTTCTTGATGGGTGAGCCGAGCGAAATGTGCGTAAAATGCGTTTTTTTCCCCACATTTCGGAATTTACGGGGGTGTCTGGGTACTATTTCTGGGGCGATTTTCCCAAATCGTACCTCTGCGGATTTACACGGGTGTCCTCTTTTTGGAAATGCATGGGGGTCCCTGTTTTCCTTGGTGGCTTGGACACCCGAGGCCCATATCTGTATGGTGTGCCGGTCGGCAGAGAGTCTGAAATTCCGGTCTGAAAACAGACTTGGGGTTACTTGTGTTTTAGGCTTTCCCCTTGGCGCCCAGGTAGGTGCACCCACACATGTGAGGTACCGTTTTCATCGGGACACCTGTGGGAATGCGGGACAGTAGACCATGTGTTGTTGGGGGCGTGTTTCGATGGGTGAGCCGAGTGAAATGTGCGGAAAATGCATTTTTTTGCCCCATTTCGGACTTTGCGGGGGTGTCTGGGTACTACATTCTGGGGTGATTTACCCAAATCGTACCTCTGCGGATTCCCACAGGTGTCCTCTTTTCGGAAATGCATGGGGTTCCCTGTTTTCCTTGGTGGCTTGGACACCAGAGGCCCATATCTATATGGTGTGCCGGTCGGCAGAGAGTCTGAAATTCTGGTCTGAAAACAAACTTGGGGTTACTTGTGTTTTAGGCTTTCCCCTTGGCGCCCAGGTAGGTGCACCCACATATGTGACGTACCGTTTTCATTGGGACACCTGTGGGAACGCGGGACGGTAGGGCATGTGTTGTTGGGGGCGTGTTTCGATGGGTGAGCCGAGCGAAATGTGCGGAAAATGCGTTTTTTTCCCCACATTTCGGACTTTGCCGGGGGTGTCTGGGTACTAAATTCTGGGGCGATTTGCCCAAATCGTATTTCTGAAAATTCCCACGGGTGTCCTCTTTCCGGAAATGCATGGGGTTCCCTGTTTTCCTGGTGGCTTGGACACCCGAGGCCCATATCTGTATGGTGTGCCGGTCGGCAGAGAGTCTGAAATTCCGGTCTGAAAACAGACTTGGGGTTACTTGTGTTTTAGGCTTTCCCCTTGGCGCCCAGGTAGGTGCACCCACACATGTGAGGTACCGTTTTCATCGGGACACCTGTGGGAATGCGGGACAGTAGACCATGTGTTGTTGGGGGCGTGTTTCGATGGGTGAGCCGAGTGAAATGTGCGGAAAATGCATTTTTTTGCCCCATTTCGGACTTTGCAGGTGTGTCTGGGTACTAAATTCTGGGGCGATTTGCCCAAATCGTACCTCTGCGGATTTCCACGGGTGTCCTCTTTTTGGAAATGCATGGGGTTCCCTGTTTTCCTTGGTGGCTTGGCCACCCGAGGCCCATATTTGTATGGTGTGCTGGTCGGCAGAGAGTCTGCAATTCTGGTCTGAAAACAGACTTGGGCTTACTTATGTTTTAGGCTTTCTCCTTGGCGCCCAGGTAGGTGCACACACACATGTGAGGCACCGTCTTCATCGGGACACCTGTGGGAATGCGGGATGGTAGGCCATGTGTTGTTGGGGGCGTGTTTTGATGGGTGAGCCGAGCAAAATGTGTGGAAAATGCATTTTTTCCCCACATTTCGGACTTTGACGGGGGTGTCTGGGTACTAAATTCTGGGGCGATTTGCCCAAATCGTATTTCTGCAAATTCCCACGGGTGTCCTCTTTCCGGAAATGCATGGGGTTCCCTGTTTTCCTGGTGGCTTGGACACCCGAGGCCCATATCTGTATGGTGTGCCGGTCGGCAGAGAGTCTGAAATTCCGGTCTGAAAACAGACTTGGGGTTACTCGTGTTTTAGGCTTTCCCCTTGGCGCCCAGGTAGGTGCACCCACACATGTGAGGTACCGTTTTCATCGGGACACCTGTGGGAATGCTGGACGGTAGGCCATGTGTTGTTGGGGGCGTGTTTCGATGGGTGAGCCGAGTGAAATGTGCGGAAAATGCGTTTTTTCCCACATTTCGGACTTTGCGGGGGTGTCTGGGTACTACATTCTGGGATGATTTGCCCAAATCGTACCTCTGCGGATTCCCATGGGTGTCCTCTTTTCGGAAATGCATGGGGTTCCCTGTTTTCCTTGGTGGCTTGGACACCCGAGGCCCATATCTGTATGGTGTGCCGGTCGGCAGAGAGTCTGAAATTCCGGTCTGAAAACAGACTTGGGGTTACTTGTGTTTTAGAATTTCCCCTTGGCGCCCAGGTAGGTGCACCCACACATGTGAGGTACCGTTTTCATCGGGACACCTGTGGGAACCTGGGATGGTAGGCCATGTGTTGTTGGGGGTGTGTTTCGATGGGTGAGCCGAGCGAAATGTGCGGAAAATGCTTTTTTTCACCACATTTCGGAATTTGCAGGGGTGTCTGGGTACAAAATTCTGGGGCGATTTGCCCAAATCATACTTCTGCAAATTCCCACGGGTGTCCTCTTTTCGTAAATGCATGGGGTTCCCTGTTTTCCTTGGTGGCTTGGACACCCGAGGCCCATATCTAAATGGTGTGCTGGTCGGCAGAGAGTCTGAAATTTCGGTCTGAAAACAGACTTGTGGTTACTTGTGTTTTAGGCTTTCCCCTTGGCGCCCAGGTAGGTGCACCCACACATGTGAGGTACCGTTTTCATCGGGACACCTGTGGGAACGCAGGACTGTAGGCCATGTGTTTTTGGAGGCGTGTTTCAATGGGTGAGCCGAGTGAAATATGCGGAAAATGCGTTTTTGTTCCCCACATTTCGGACTTTGCGGGGGTGTCTAGGTACTAAATTCTGGGGCGATTTGCCCAAATTGTACCTCTGCGGATTCCCACAGGTGTCCTCTTTTCGGAAATGCATGGGGTTCTCTGTTTTCCTTGGTGTCTTGGACAGCCGAGGCCCATATCTGTATGGTGTGCCGGTCGGCAGAGACTGAAATTTCCGATCTGAAAACAGACTTGGGGGTTACTTGTGTTTTAGGCTTTCCCCTTGGCGCCCAGGTAGGTGCACCCACACATGTGAGGTACTGTTTTCATCGGGACACCTGTGGGAACACGGGACGGTAGGCCATGTGTTGTTGGAGGCATGTTTCGATGGTTGAGCCGAGCAAAATGTGTGGAAAATTGTTTTTTTTCCCCACATTTCGGACTTTGCGGTGGTGTCTGGGTATTAAATTCTGGGGCGATTTGCCCAAATTGTACCTCTGCGGATTCCCACGGGTGTCCTCTTTTCGGAAATGCATGGGGTTCCCTGTTTTCCTTGGTGGCTTGGACACCCGAGGCCCATATCTGTATGGCGTGCCGGTCGGCAGAGAGTCTGAAATTCCGGTCTGAAAACAGACTTGGGGTTACTTGTGTTTTAGGCTTTCCCCTTGGCGCCCAGGTAGGTGCACCCACATATGTGACATAATGTTTTCATCGGGACACCTGTGGGAACGGGGGACGGTAGGCCATGTGTTGTTGGGGGCGTGTTTCGATGGGTGAGCCGAGCGAAATGTGCGGAAAATGCGTTTTTTTCCCCACATTTCAGAATTTGCGGGTGTGTCTGGGTACTAAATCCTGGGGCGATTTGCCCAAATCGTACCTCTGCGGATTCCCACGGGTGTCCTCTTTTCAGAAATGCATGGGGGTCCCTGTTTTCCTTGGTGGCTTGGACACCCGAGGCCCATATTTGTATGGTGTGCCGGTCGGCAGAGTGCCTGCAATTCCGGTCTGAAAACAGACTTGGGGTTACTTGTGTTTTAGGCTTTCCCCTCGACGCCCAGGTAGGTGCAATCACACATGTGAGGTACCGTTTTCATCGGGACACCTGTGGGAACCTGGGACGGTAGGCCATGTGTTGTTGGGGGCGTGTTTCGATGGGTGAGCCGAGCGAAATGTGCGGAAAAAGCATTTTTTTCCCCACATTTCAGACTTTGCGGGGGTGTGTGGGTACTAAATTCTGGGGTGATTTGTCCAAATTGTACCTCAGCGGATTCCCACGGGTGTCCTCTTTTCGTAAATGCATGGGGTTCCCTGTTTTCCTTGGTGGCTTGGACACCCGAGGCCCATATCTAAATGGTGTGCCGGTCGGCAGAGAGTCTGCAATTCCGGTCTGAAAACAGACTTGGGGTTACTTGTGTTTTAGGCTTTCCCATGGGCGCCCAGGTAGGTGCACCCACACATGTGAGGTACCGTTTTCATCGGGACACCTGTGGGAATGCGGGACGGTAGGCCATGTGTTGTTGGGGGCATGTTTCGATGGGTGAGCCGAGCGAAATGTGCGGAAAATGCATTTTTTTTCCCCACATTTCAGAATTTGCGGGGGTGTCTGGGTACTAAATTCTAGGGCGATTTGCCGAAATCGTACATCTGCGGATTCCGACGGGTGTCCTCTTTTTGGAAATGCATGGGGTTCCCTATTTTCCTTGGTGGCTTGGACACCCGAGGCCCATATTTGTATGGTGTGTCAGTCGGCAGAGAGTCTGCAATTCCGGTCTGAAAACAGACTTGGGGTTACTTGTGTTTTAGGCTTTCCCCTCGACACCCAGGTAGGTGCAATCACACATGTGAGGTACCGTTTTCATCGGGACACCTGTGGGAACCTGGGACGGTAGGCCATGTGTTGTGTGGGGCGTGTTTCGATGGGTGAGCCGAGCGAAATGTGCGGAAAAAGCATTTTTTTCCCCACATTTCAGACTTTGCGGGGGTGTGTGGGTACTAAATTCTGGGGTGATTTGTCCAAATTGTACCTCAGCGGATTCCCACGGGTGTCCTCTTTTCGGAAATGCATGGGGTTCCCTGTTTTCCTTGGTGGCTTGGACACCCGAGGCCCATATCTAAATGGTGTGCCGGTCGGCAGAGAGTCTGAAATTTGTGTCTGAAAACAGACTTGGGTTTACTTGTGTTTTAGGCTTTCCCCTTGGCGCCCAGGTAGGTGCACCCACACATGTGAGGTACCGTTGTCATCGGGACACCTGTGGGAACGCGGGACGGTAGGCCATGTGTTGTTGGGGGCGTGTTTCGATGGGTGAGCCGAGCGGAATGTGCGGAAAATGCGTTTTTTTCCCCACATTTCAGAATTTGCGGGTGTGTCTGGGTACTAAATTCTGGGGCGATTTGCCCAAATCGTACCTCTGCGGATTCCCACGGGTGTCCTCTTTTTGGAAATGCATGGGGTTCCCTGTTTTCCTTGGTGGCTTGGACACCCGAGGCCCATATTTATATGGTGTGCCGGTCGGCAGAGAGTCTGCAATTCCGGTCTGAAAACAGACTTGGGGTTACTTGTGTTTTAGGCTTTCCCATGGGCGCCCAGGTAGGTGCACCCACACATGTGAGGTACCGTTTTCATCGGGACACCTGTGGGAATGCGGGACGGTAGGTCATGTGTTGTTGGGGGCATGTTTCGATGGGTGAGCCGAGCGAAATGTGCGGAAAATGCATTTTTTTCCCCACATTTCAGAATTTGCGGGGGTGTCTGGGTACTAAATTCTGGGGCGATTTGCCCAAATCGTACCTCTGCGGATTCCGACGGGTGTCCTCTTTTTGGAAATGCATGGGGTTCCCTATTTTCCTTGGTGGCTTGGACACCCGAGGCCCATATTTGTATGGTGTGTCAGTCGGCAGAGAGTCTGCAATTCCGGTCTGAAAACAGACTTGGGGTTACTTGTGTTTTAGGCTTTCCCCTCGACGCCCAGGTAGGTGCAATCACACATGTGAGGTACCGTTTTCATTGGGACACCTGTCGGAAAGCAGGACGCTAGGGCATGTGTTGTTGGGGCGTGTTTCGATGGGTAAGCCGAGCGAAATGTGCGGAAAATGCATTTTTTTCCCCACATTTCAGACTTTGCAGGGGTGTGTGGGTACTAAATTCTGGGGTGATTTGTCCAAATTGTACCTCAGCGGATTCCCACGGGTGTCCTCTTTTCGGAAATGCATGGGGTTCCCTGTTTTCCTTGGTGGCTTGGACACCCGAGGCCCATATCTGTATGGTGTGCCGGTCGGCAGAGAGTCTGAAATTCCGGTCTGAAAACAGACTTGGGGTTACTTGTGTTTTAGAATTTCCCCTTGGTGCCCAGGTAGGTGCACCCACACATGTGAGGTACCGTTTTCATCGGGACACCTGTGGGAACCTGGGACGGTAGGCCATGTGTTGTTGGGGGCGTGTTTCGATGGGTGAGCCGAGCGAAATGTGCGGAAAATGCTTTTTTTCCCCACATTTCGGAATTTGCAGGGGTGTCTGGGTACTAAATTCTGGGGCGATTTGCCCAAATCATACTTCTGAAGATTCCCACGGGTGTCCTCTTTTCGTAAATGCATGGGGTTCCCTGTTTTCCTTGGTGGCTTGGACACCCGAGGCCCATATCTAAATGGTGTGCCGGTCGGCAGAGAGTCTGAAATTTGTGTCTGAAAACAGACTTGGGTTTACTTGTGTTTTAGGCTTTCCCCTTGGCGCCCAGGTAGGTGCACCTACACATGTGAGGTACCATTTTCATCGGGACACCTGTGGGAACGCGGGACGGTAGGCCATGTGTTGTTGGGGGCGTGTTTCGATGGGTGAGCCGAGCGGAATGTGCGGAAAATGCGTTTTTTTCCCCACATTTCAGAATTTGCGGGTGTGTCTGGGTACTAAATTCTGGGACGATTTGCCCAAATCGTACCTCTGCGGATTCCCACGGGTGTCCTCTTTTTGGAAATGCATGGGGTTCCCTGTTTTCCTTGGTGGCTTGGACACCCGAGGCCCATATTTGTATGGTGTGCCGGTCGGCAGAGAGTCTGCAATTCCGGTCTGAAAACAGACTTGGGGTTACTTGTGTTTTAGGCTTTCTCCTTGGCGCCCAGGTAGGTGCACCCACACATGTGAGGCACTGTTTTCATCGGGACACCTGTGGGAATGCGGGGCGGTAGGCCATGTGTTGTTGGGGGCGTGTTTTGATGGGGGAGCCGAGCACAATTTGTGGAAAATACATTTTTTCCCCACATTTCGGACTTTGCCGGGGGTGTCTGGGTACTAAATTCTGGGGCGATTTGCCCAAATCGTATTTCTGCAAATTCCCACGGGTGTCCTCTTTCCGGAAATGCATGGGGTTCCCTGTTTTCCTGGTGGCTTGGACACCCGAGGCCCATATCTGTATGGTGTGCCGGTCGGCAGAGAGTCTGAAATTCCGGTCTGAAAACAGACTTGGGGTTACTCGTGTTTTAGGCTTTCCCCTTGGCGCCCAGGTAGGTGCACCCACACATGTGAGGTACCGTTTTCATCGGGACACCTGTGGGAATGCTGGACGGTAGGCCATGTGTTGTTGGGGGCGTGTTTCGATGGGTGAGCCGAGTGAAATGTGCGGAAAATGCGTTTTTTCCCACATTTCGGACTTTGCGGGGGTGTCTGGGTACTACATTCTGGGATGATTTGCCCAAATCGTACCTCTGCGGATTCCCACGGGTGTCCTCTTTTCGGAAATGCATGGGGTTCCCTGTTTTCCTTGGTGGCTTGGACACCCGAGGCCCATATCTGTATGGTGTGCCGGGCGGCAGAGAGTCTGAAATTCCGGTCTGACAACAGACTTGGGGTTACTTGTGTTTTAGGCTTTCCCCTTGGCGCCCAGGTAGGTGCACCCACATATGTGACGTACCGTTTTCATCGGGACACCTGTGGGAAAGCGGGACAGTAGGCCATGTGTTGTTGGGGGCGTGTTTCGATGGGTGAGCCGAGCGAAATGTGCGGAAAATGCATTTTTTTCCCCACATTTCAGACTTTGCGGAGGTGTGTGGGTACTAAATTCTGGGGTGATTTGCCCAAATTGTACCTCAGCGGATTCCCATGGGTGTCCTCTTTTCGGAAATGCATGGGGTTCCCTGTTTTCCTTGGTGGCTTGGACACCCGAGGCCCATATCTGTATGGTGTGCCGGTCGGCAGAGAGTCTGAAATTCCGGTCTGAAAACAGACTTGGGGTTACTTGTGTTTTAGAATTTCCCCTTGGCGCCCAGGTAGGTGCACCCACACATGTGAGGTACCGTTTTCATCGGGACACCTGTGGGAACCTGGGATGGTAGGCCATGTGTTGTTGGGGGTGTGTTTCGATGGGTGAGCCGAGCGAAATGTGCGGAAAATGCTTTTTTTCACCACATTTCGGAATTTGCAGGGGTGTCTGGGTACAAAATTCTGGGGCGATTTGCCCAAATCATACTTCTGCAAATTCCCACGGGTGTCCTCTTTTCGGAAATGCATGGGGTTCCCTGTTTTCCTTGGTGGCTTGGACACCCGAGGCCCATATCTAAATGGTGTGCTGGTCGGCAGAGAGTCTGAAATTTCGGTCTGAAAACAGACTTGTGGTTACTTGTGTTTTAGGCTTTCCCCTTGGCGCCCAGGTAGGTGCACCCACACATGTGAGGTACCGTTTTCATCGGGACACCTGTGGGAACGCAGGACTGTAGGCCATGTGTTTTTGGAGGCGTGTTTCAATGGGTGAGCCGAGTGAAATATGCGGAAAATGCGTTTGGGTTCCCCACATTTCGGACTTTGCGGGGGTGTCTAGGTACTAAATTCTGGGGCGATTTGCCCAAATTGTACCTCTGCGGATTCCCACGGGTGTCCTCTTTTCGGAAATGCATGGGGTTCTCTGTTTTCCTTGGTGTCTTGGACAGCCGAGGCCCATATCTGTATGGTGTGCCGGTCGGCAGAGACTGAAATTTCCGATCTGAAAACAGACTTGGGGGTTACTTGTGTTTTAGGCTTTCCCCTTGGCGCCCAGGTAGGTGCACCCACACATGTGAGGTACTGTTTTCATCGGGACAACTGTGGGAACACGGGACGGTAGGCCATGTGTTGTTGGAGGCATGTTTCGATGGTTGAGCCGAGCAAAATGTGTGGAAAATTGTTTTTTTTCCCCACATTTCGGACTTTGCGGTGGTGTCTGGGTATTAAATTCTGGGGCGATTTGCCCAAATTGTACCTCTGCGGATTCCCACGGGTGTCCTCTTTTCGGAAATGCATGGGGTTCCCTGTTTTCCTTGGTGGCTTGGACACCCGAGGCCCATATCTGTATGGCGTGCCGGTCGGCAGAGAGTCTGAAATTCCGGTCTGAAAACAGACTTGGGGTTACTTGTGTTTTAGGCTTTCCCCTTGGCGCCCAGGTAGGTGCACCCACATATGTGACATAATGTTTTCATCGGGACACCTGTGGGAACGGGGGACGGTAGGCCATGTGTTGTTGGGGGCGTGTTTCCATGGGTGAGCCGAGCGAAATGTGCGGAAAATGCGTTTTTTTCCCCACATTTCAGAATTTGCGGGTGTGTCTGGGTACTAAATCCTGGGGCGATTTGCCCAAATCGTACCTCTGCGGATTCCCACGGGTGTCCTCTTTTCAGAAATGCATGGGGGTCCCTGTTTTCCTTGGTGGCTTGGACACCCGAGGCCCATATTTGTATGGTGTGCCGGTCGGCAGAGTGCCTGCAATTCCGGTCTGAAAACAGACTTGGGGTTACTTGTGTTTTAGGCTTTCCCCTCGACGCCCAGGTAGGTGCAATCACACATGTGAGGTACCGTTTTCATCGGGACACCTGTGGGAACCTGGGACGGTAGGCCATGTGTTGTTGGGGGCGTGTTTCGATGGGTGAGCCGAGCGAAATGTGCGGAAAAAGCATTTTTTTCCCCACATTTCAGACTTTGCGGGGGTGTGTGGGTACTAAATTCTGGGGTGATTTGTCCAAATTGTACCTCAGCGGATTCCCACGGGTGTCCTCTTTTCGTAAATGCATGGGGTTCCCTGTTTTCCTTGGTGGCTTGGACACCCGAGGCCCATATCTAAATGGTGTGCCGGTCGGCAGAGAGTCTGCAATTCCGGTCTGAAAACAGACTTGGGGTTACTTGTGTTTTAGGCTTTCCCATGGGCGCCCAGGTAGGTGCACCCACACATGTGAGGTACCGTTTTCATCGGGACACCTGTGGGAATGCGGGACGGTAGGCCATGTGTTGTTGGGGGCATGTTTCGATGGGTGAGCCGAGCGAAATGTGCGGAAAATGCATTTTTTTTCCCCACATTTCAGAATTTGCGGGGGTGTCTGGGTACTAAATTCTAGGGCGATTTGCCCAAATCGTACATCTGCGGATTCCGACGGGTGTCCTCTTTTTGGAAATGCATGGGGTTCCCTATTTTCCTTGGTGGCTTGGACACCCGAGGCCCATATTTGTATGGTGTGTCAGTCGGCAGAGAGTCTGCAATTCCGGTCTGAAAACAGACTTGGGGTTACTTGTGTTTTAGGCTTTCCCCTCGACGCCCAGGTAGGTGCAATCACACATGTGAGGTACCGTTTTCATCGGGACACCTGTGGGAACCTGGGACGGTAGGCCATGTGTTGTTGGGGGCGTGTTTCGATGGGTGAGCCGAGCGAAATGTGCGGAAAAAGCATTTTTTTCCCCACATTTCAGACTTTGCGGGGGTGTGTGGGTACTAAATTCTGGGGTGATTTGTCCAAATTGTACCTCAGCGGATTCCCACGGGTGTCCTCTTTTCGTAAATGCATGGGGTTCCCTGTTTTCCTTGGTGGCTTGGACACCCGAGGCCCATATCTAAATGGTGTGCCGGTCGGCAGAGAGTCTGAAATTTGTGTCTGAAAACAGACTTGGGTTTACTTGTGTTTTAGGCTTTCCCCTTGGCGCCCAGGTAGGTGCACCCACACATGTGAGGTACCGTTGTCATCGGGACACCTGTGGGAACGCGGGACGGTAGGCAATGTGTTGTTGGGGGCGTGTTTCGATGGGTGAGCCGAGCGGAATGTGCGGAAAATGCGTTTTTTTCCCCACATTTCAGAATTTGCGGGTGTGTCTGGGTACTAAATTCTGGGGCGATTTGCCCAAATCGTACCTCTGCGGATTCCCACGGGTGTCCTCTTTTTGGAAATTCATGGGGTTCCCTGTTTTCCTTGGTGGCTTGGACACCCGAGGCCCATATTTATATGGTGTGCCGGTCGGCAGAGAGTCTGCAATTCCGGTCTGAAAACAGACTTGGGGTTACTTGTGTTTTAGGCTTTCCCATGGGCGCCCAGGTAGGTGCACCCACACATGTGAGGTACCGTTTTCATCGGGACACCTGTGGGAATGCGGGACGGTAGGTCATGTGTTGTTGGGGGCATGTTTCGATGGGTGAGCCGAGCGAAATGTGCGGAAAATGCATTTTTTTCCCCACATTTCAGAATTTGCGGGGGTGTCTGGGTACTAAATTCTGGGGCGATTTGCCCAAATCGTACCTCTGCGGATTCCGACGGGTGTCCTCTTTTTGGAAATGCATGGGGTTCCCTATTTTCCTTGGTGGCTTGGACACCCGAGGCCCATATTTGTATGGTGTGTCAGTCGGCAGAGAGTCTGCAATTCCGGTCTGAAAACAGACTTGGGGTTACTTGTGTTTTAGGCTTTCCCCTCGACGCCCAGGTAGGTGCAATCACACATGTGAGGTACCGTTTTCATTGGGACACCTGTCGGAAAGCAGGACGCTAGGGCATGTGTTGTTGGGGCGTGTTTCGATGGGTGAGCCGAGCGAAATGTGCGGAAAATGCATTTTTTTCCCTACATTTCAGACTTTGCAGGGGTGCGTGGGTACTAAATTCTGGGGTGATTTGTCCAAATTGTACCTCAGCGGATTCCCACGGGTGTCCTCTTTTCGGAAATGCATGGGGTTCCCTGTTTTCCTTGGTGGCTTGGACACCCGAGGCCCATATCTGTATGGTGTGCCGGTCGGCAGAGAGTCTGAAATTCCGGTCTGAAAACAGACTTGGGGTTACTTGTGTTTTAGAATTTCCCCTTGGTGCCCAGGTAGGTGCACCCACACATGTGAGGTACCGTTTTCATCGGGACACCTGTGGGAACCTGGGACGGTAGGCCATGTGTTGTTGGGGGCGTGTTTCGATGGGTGAGCCGAGCGAAATGTGCGGAAAATGCTTTTTTTCCCCACATTTCGGAATTTGCAGGGGTGTCTGGGTACTAAATTCTGGGGCGATTTGCCCAAATCATACTTCTGAAGATTCCCACGGGTGTCCTCTTTTCGTAAATGCATGGGGTTCCCTGTTTTCCTTGGTGGCTTGGACACCCGAGGCCCATATCTAAATGGTGTGCCGGTCGGCAGAGAGTCTGAAATTTGTGTCTGAAAACAGACTTGGGTTTACTTGTGTTTTAGGCTTTCCCCTTGGCGCCCAGGTAGGTGCACCTACACATGTGAGGTACCGTTTTCATCGGGACACCTGTGGGAACGCGGGACGGTAGGCCATGTGTTGTTGGGGGCGTGTTTCGATGGGTGAGCCGAGCGGAATGTGCGGAAAATGCGTTTTTTTCCCCACATTTCAGAATTTGCGGGTGTGTCTGGGTACTAAATTCTGGGGCGATTTGCCCAAATCGTACCTCTGCGGATTCCCACGGGTGTCCTCTTTTTGGAAATGCATGGGGTTCCCTGTTTTCCTTGGTGGCTTGGACACCCGAGGCCCATATTTGTATGGTGTGCCGGTCGGCAGAGAGTCTGCAATTCCGGTCTGAAAACAGACTTGGGGTTACTTGTGTTTTAGGCTTTCTCCTTGGCGCCCAGGTAGGTGCACCCACACATGTGAGGCACCGTTTTCATCGGGACACCTGTGGGAATGCGGGGCGGTAGGCCATGTGTTGTTGGGGGCGTGTTTTGATGGGGGAGCCGAGCAAAATTTGTGGAAAATACATTTTTTCCCCACATTTCGGACTTTGCCGGGGGTGTCTGGGTACTAAATTCTGGGGCGATTTGCCCAAATCGTACCTCTGCGGATTCCCACGGGTGTCCTCTTTTTGGAAATGCATGGGGTTCCCTGTTTTCCTTGGTGGCTTGGACACCCGAGGCCCATATCTGTATGGTGTGCCGGTCTG
Source organism: Ambystoma mexicanum (assembly GCF_040938575.1). NCBI lineage: Eukaryota > Metazoa > Chordata > Amphibia > Caudata > Ambystomatidae > Ambystoma > Ambystoma mexicanum. The sequence continues at coordinate 876,182,786 of NC_090924.1, read as the reverse complement.
CAAAGAGTCTGAAATTCCGGTCTGAAAACAGACTTGGGGTTACTTGTGTTTTAGGCTTTCCCCTTGGCGCCCAGGTAGGTGCACCCACACATGTGAGGCACCGTTTTCATCGGGACACCTGTGGGAATGCGGGACGGTAGGCCATGTGTTGTTGGGGGCGTGTTTTGATGAGTGAGCCGAGCAAAATGTGTGGAAAATGCATTTTTTTCCCCACATTTCGGACTTTGCCGGGGGTGTCTGGGTACTAAATTCTGGGGCGATTTGCCCAAATCGTATTTCTGCGGATTCCCACGGGTGTCCTCTTTTCGGAAATGCATGGGGTTCCCTGTTTTCCTTGGTGGCTTGGACACCCGAGGCCCATATCTGTATGGTGTGCCGGTCGGCAGAGATTTTGAAATTCCTGTCTGAAAACAGACTTGGGGTTACTTGTGTTTTAGGCTTTCCCCTTGTAGGTGCACCCACATATGTGACGTACCGTTTTCATTGGGACACCTGTGGGAACGCGGGACGGTAGGCCATGTGTTGTTGGGGGCATGTTTCGATGGGTGAGCTGAGCGGAATGTGCGGAAAATGCGTTTTTTTCCCCACATTTCAGAATTTGCGGGTGTGTCTGGGTACTAAATTCTGGGGCGATTTGCCCAAATCGTACCTCTGCGGATTCCCACGGGTGTCCTCTTTTTGGAAATGCATGGGGTTCCCTGTTTTCCTTGGTGGCTTGGACACCAGAGGCCCATATTTGTATGGTGTGCAGGTCGGCAGAGAGTCTGCAATTCCGGTCTGAAAACAGACTTGGGGATACTTGTGTTTTAGGCTTTCTCCTTGGCGGCCAGGTAGGTGCACCCACACATGTGAGGCACCGTTTTCATCGGGACACCTGTGGGAATGCGGTGCAGTAGGCCATGTGTTATTGGGGGCGTGTTTTGATGAGTGAGCCGAGCAAAATGTGTGGAAAATGCATTTTTTTCCCCACATTTCGGACTTTGCCGGGGGTGTCTGGGTACTAAATTCTGGGGCGATTTGCCCAAATCGTATTTCTGCGGATTCCCACGGGTGTCCTCTTTTAGGAAATGCATGGGGTTCCCTGTTTTCCTTGGTGGCTTGGACACCCGAGGCCCATATCTGTATGGTGTGCTGGTCGGCAGAGAGTCTGAAATTCCGGTCTGAAAACAGACTTGGGGTTACTCGTGTTTTAGGCTTTCCCCTTGGCACCCAGGTAGGTGCACCCACACAAGTGAGGTACCGTTTTCATCGGGACACCTGTGGGAATGCGGGACGGTAGGCCATGTGTTGTTGGGGGCGTGTTTTGATGGGTGAGCCGAGCAAAATTTGTGGAAAATGCATTTTTTCCCCACATTTCGGACTTTGCCGGGGGTGTCTGGGTACTAAATTCTGGGGCGATTTGCCCAAATCGTACCTCTGCCGATTCCCACGGGTGTCCTCTTTTTGGAAATGCATGGGGTTCCCTGTTTTCCTTGGTGGCTTGGACACCCGAGGCCCATATCTGTATGGTGTGCCGGTCTGCAAAGAGTCTGAAATTCCGGTCTGAAAACAGACTTGGGGTTACTTGTGTTTTAGGCTTTCCACTTGGCGCCCAGGTAGGTGCACCCACATATGTGAGGTACCGTTTTCATCGGGACACCTGTGGGAACGCGGGACGGTAGGCCATGTGTTGTTGGGGGCGTGTTTCGATGGGTGAGCCGAGCGAAATGTGCGGAAAATGCGTTTTTTTCCCCACATTTGCAGGGGTGTCTAGGTACTAAATTCTGGGGCGATTTGCCCAAATCATACCTCTGCGGATTCCCACGACTGTCCTCTTTTCGGAAATGCATGGGGTTCCCTGTTTTCCTTGGTGGCTTGGACACCCGAGGCCCATATCTGTATGGTGTGCTGGTCGGCAGAGAGTTTGAAATTCCGGTCTGAAAACAGACTTGGGGTTACTTGTGTTTTAGGCTTTCCCCTTTTTGCCCAGGTAGGTGCACCCACATATGTGAGGTACCGTTTTCATCGGGACACCTGTGGGAATGCGGGACGGTAGGCCATGTGTTGTTGGGGGCATGTTTCGATGGGTGAGCCGAGCGAAATGTGCGGAAAATGCATTTTTTTCCCCACATTTCAGAATTTTCTGGGGTGTCTGGGTACTAAATTCTGGGGCGATTTGCCCAAATCGTACCTCTGCGGATTCCCACGGGTGTCCTCTTTTCGGAAATGCATGGGGGTCCGTGTTTTCCTTGGTGGCTTGGACACCCGAGGCCCATATTTGTATGGTGTGCCGGTCGGCAGAGAGTCTGCAATTCCGGTCTGAAAACAGACTTGGGGATACTTGTGTTTTAGGCTTTCTCCTTGGCGCCCAGGTAGGTGCACCCACACATGTGAGGCACCGTTTTCATCGGGACACCTGTGGGAATGCGGGGCGGTAGGCCATGTGTTGTTGGGGGCGTGTTTTGATGGGGGAGCCGAGCAAAATTTGTGGAAAATACATTTTTTCCCCACATTTCGGACTTTGCCGGGGTGTCTAGGTACTAAATTCTGGGGCGATTTGCCCAAATCATACCTCTGCGGATTCCCACGACTGTCCTCTTTTCGGAAATGCATGGGGTTCCCTGTTTTCCTTGGTGGCTTGGACACCCGAGGCCCATATCTGTATGGTGTGCTGGTCGGCAGAGAGTTTGAAATTCCGGTCTGAAAACAGACTTGGGGTTACTTGTGTTTTAGGCTTTCCCCTTTTTGCCCAGGTAGGTGCACCCACATATGTGAGGCACCGTTTTCATCGGGACACCTGTGGGAATGCGGTGCAGTAGGCCATGTGTTATTGGGGGCGTGTTTTGATGAGTGAGCCGAGCAAAATGTGTGGAAAATGCATTTTTTCCCCCACATTTCGGACTTTGCCGGGGGTGTCTGGGTACTAAATTCTGGGGCGATTTGCCCAAATCGTACCTCTGCGGATTCCCACGGGTGTCCTCTTTTTGGAAATGCATGGGGTTCCCTGTTTTCCTTGGTGGCTTGGACACCCGAGGCCCATATCTGTATGGTGTGCCGGTCTGCAAAGAGTCTGAAATTCCGGTCTGAAAACAGACTTGGGGTTACTTGTGTTTTAGGCTTTCCCCTTGGCGCCCAGGTAGGTGCACCCACATATGTGAGGTACCGTTTTCATCGGGACACCTGTGGGAACGCGGGCCGGTAGGCCATGTGTTGTTGGGGGCGTGTTTCGATGGGTGAGCCGAGCGAAATGTGCGGAAAATGCATTTTTTTCCCCACATTTCAGAATTTGCAGGGGTGTCTAGGTACTAAATTCTGGGGCGATTTGCCCAAATCATACCTCTGCGGATTCCCACGACTGTCCTCTTTTCGGAAATGCATGGGGTTCCCTGTTTTCCTTGGTGGCTTGGACACCCGAGGCCCATATCTGTATGGTGTGCTGGTCGGCAGAGAGTTTGAAATTCCGGTCTGAAAACAGACTTGGGGTTACTTGTGTTTTAGGCTTTCCCCTTTTTGCCCAGGTAGGTGCACCCACATATGTGAGGTACCGTTTTCATCGGGACACCTGTGGGAATGCGGGACGGTAGGCCATGTGTTGTTGGGGGCATGTTTCGATGGGTGAGCCGAGCGAAATGTGCGGAAAATGCATTTTTTTCCCCACATTTCAGAATTTGCTGGGGTGTCTGGGTACTAAATTCTGGGGCGATTTGCCCAAATCGTACCTCTGCGGATTCCCACGGGTGTCCTCTTTTCGGAAATGCATGGGGGTCCGTGTTTTCCTTGGTGGCTTGGACACCCGAGGCCCATATTTGTATGGTGTGACGGTCGGCAGAGAGTCTGCAATTCCGGTCCGAAAACAGACTTGGGGATACTTGTGTTTTAGGCTTTCTCCTTGGCGGCCAGGTAGGTGCACCCACACATGTGAGGCACAGTTTTCATCGGGACACCTGTGGGAATGCGGGACGGTAGGCCATGTGTTGTTGGGGGCGTGTTTTGATGAGTGAGCCGAGCAAAATGTGTGGAAAATGCATTTTTTTCCCCACATTTCGGACTTTGCCGGGGGTGTCTGGGTACTAAATTCTGGGGCGATTTGCCCAAATCGTATTTCTGCGGATTCCCACGGGTGTCCTCTTTTCGGAAATGCATGGGGTTCCCTGTTTTCCTTGGTGGCTTGGACACCCGAGGCCCATATCTGTATGGTGTGCCGGTCGGCAGAGATTTTGAAATTCCTGTCTGAAAACAGACTTGGGGTTACTTGTGTTTTAGGCTTTCCCCTTGTAGGTGCACCCACATATGTGACGTACCGTTTTCATTGGGACACCTGTGGGAACGCGGGACGGTAGGCCATGTGTTGTTGGGGGCATGTTTCGATGGGTGAGCTGAGCGGAATGTGCGGAAAATGCGTTTTTTTCCCCACATTTCAGAATTTGCGGGTGTGTCTGGGTACTAAATTCTGGGGCGATTTGCCCAAATCGTACCTCTGCGGATTCCCACGGGTGTCCTCTTTTTGGAAATGCATGGGGTTCCCTGTTTTCCTTGGTGGCTTGGACACCAGAGGCCCATATTTGTATGGTGTGCCGGTCGGCAGAGAGTCTGCAATTCCGGTCTGAAAACAGACTTGGGGATACTTGTGTTTTAGGCTTTCTCCTTGGCGGCCAGGTAGGTGCACCCACACATGTGAGGCACCGTTTTCATCGGGACACCTGTGGGAATGCGGTGCAGTAGGCCATGTGTTATTGGGGGCGTGTTTTGATGAGTGAGCCGAGCAAAATGTGTGGAAAATGCATTTTTTCCCCCACATTTCGGACTTTGCCGGGGGTGTCTGGGTACTAAATTCTGGGGCGATTTGCCCAAATCGTATTTCTGCGGATTCCCACGGGTGTCCTCTTTTAGGAAATGCATGGGGTTCCCTGTTTTCCTTGGTGGCTTGGACACCCGAGGCCCATATCTGTATGGTGTGCTGGTCGGCAGAGAGTCTGAAATTCCGGTCTGAAAACAGACTTGGGGTTACTCGTGTTTTAGGCTTTCCCCTTGGCACCCAGGTAGGTGCACCCACACAAGTGAGGTACCGTTTTCATCGGGACACCTGTGGGAATGCGGGACGGTAGGCCATGTGTTGTTGGGGGCGTGTTTTGATGGGTGAGCCGAGCAAAATTTGTGGAAAATGCATTTTTTCCCCACATTTCGGACTTTGCCGGGGGTGTCTGGGTACTAAATTCTGGGGCGATTTGCCCAAATCGTACGTCTGCGGATTCCCACGGGTGTCCTCTTTTTGGAAATGCATGGGGTTCCCTGTTTTCCTTGGTGGCTTGGACACCCGAGGCCCATATCTGTATGGTGTGCCGGTCTGCAAAGAGTCTGAAATTCCGGTCTGAAAACAGACTTGGGGATACTTGTGTTTTAGGCTTTCTCCTTGGCGGCCAGGTTGGTGCACCCACACATGTGAGGCACCGTTTTCATCGGGACACCTGTGGGAATGCGGGACAGTAGGCCATGTGTTGTTGGGGGCGTGTTTTGATGAGTGAGCCGAGCAAAATGTGTGGAAAATGCATTTTTTTCCCCACATTTCGGACTTTGCCGGGGGTGTCTGGGTACTAAATTCTGGGGCGATTTGCCCAAATCGTATTTCTGCGGATTCCCAAGGGTGTCCTCTTTTAGGAAATGCATGGGGTTCCCTGTTTTCCTTGGTGGCTTGGACACCCGAGGCCCATATCTGTATGGTGTGCTGGTCGGCAGAGAGTCTGAAATTCCGGTCTGAAAACAGACTTGGGGTTACTCGTGTTTTAGGCTTTCCCCTTGGCACCCAGGTAGGTGCACCCACACAAGTGAGGTACCCTTTTCATTGGGACACCTGTTGGAAAGCGGGACGGTAAGGCATGTGTTGTTGGGGGCGTGTTTCGATGGGTGTGCCGAGCGAAATGTGCGGAAAATGCATTTTTTTCCCACATTTCGGACTTTGCGGGGGTGTCTGGGTACTACATTCTGGGGTGATTTGCCCAAATCGTACCTCTGCGGATTCCCACGGGTGTACTCTTTTCGGAAATGCATGGGGTTCCCTGTTTTCCTTGGTGGCTTGGACACCCGAGGCCCATATCTGTATGGTGTGCCGGTCGGCAGAGAGTCTGAAATTCCTGTCTGAAAACAGACTTGGGGTTACTTGTGTTTTAGGCTTTCCCCTTGGCGCCACGGTAGGTGCACCCACATATGTGACGTACCGTTTTCATTGGGACACCTGTGGGAACGCGGGACGGTAGGCCATGTGTTGTTGGGGGCGTGTTTCGATGGGTGAGCCGAGCGGAATGTGCGGAAAATGCGTTTTTTTCCCCACATTTCAGAATTTGCGGGTGTGTCTGGGTACTAAATTCTGGGGCGATTTGCCCAAATCGTACCTCTGCGGATTCCCACGGGTGTCCTCTTTTTGGAAATGCATGGGGTTCCCTGTTTTCCTTGGTGGCTTGGACACCCGAGGCCCATATTTGTATGGTGTGCCGGTCGGCAGAGAGTCTGCAATTCCGGTCTGAAAACAGACTTGGGGTTACTTGTGTTTTAGGCTTTCTCCTTGGCGCCCAGGTAGGTGCACCCACACATGTGAGGCACCGTTTTCATCGGGACACCTGTGGGAATGCGGGACGGTAGGCCATGTGTTGTTGGGGGCGTGTTTTGATGGGTGAGCCGAGCAAAATTTGTGGAAAATCATTTTTTCCCCACATTTCGGACTTTGCCGGGGGTGTCTGGGTACTAAATTCTCGGGCGATTTGCCCAAATCGTACCTCTGCGGATTCCCACGGGTGTCCTCTTTTTGGAAATGCATGGGGTTCCCTGTTTTCCTTGGTGGCTTGGACACCCGAGGCCCATATCTGTATGGTGTGCCGGTCTGCAAAGAGTCTGAAATTCCGGCCTGAAAACAGACTTGGGGTTACTTGTGTTTTAGGCTTTCCCCTTGGTGTCCAGGTAGGTGCACCCACATATGTGAGGTACCGTTTTCATCGGGACACCTGTGGGAACGCGGGACGGTAGGCCATGTGTTGTTGGGGGCGTGTTTCGATGGGTGAGCCGAGCGAAATGTGCGGAAAATGCGTTTTTTTCCCCACATTTCAGAATTTGCAGGGGTGTCTGGGTACTAAATTCTGGGGCGATTTGCCCAAATCGTACCTCTGCGGATTCCCACGAGTGTCCTCTTTTCGGAAATGCATGGGGTTCCCTGTTTTCCTTGGTGGCTTGGACACCCGAGGCCCATATCTGTATGGTGTGCTGGTCGGCAGAGAGTTTGAAATTCCGGTCTGAAAACAGACTTGGGGTTACTTGTGTTTTAGGCTTTCCCCTTTTTGCCCAGGTAGGTGCACCCACATATGTGAGGTACCGTTTTCATCGGGACACCTGTGGGAATGCGGGACGGTAGGCCATGTGTTGTTGGGGGCATGTTTCGATGGGTGAGCCGAGCGAAATGTGCGGAAAATGCATTTTTTTCCCCACATTTCAGAATTTGCCGGGGTGTCTGGGTACTAAATTCTGGGGCGATTTGCCCAAATCGTACCTCTGCGGATTCCCACGGGTGTCCTCTTTTCGGAAATGCATGGGGGTCCGTGTTTTCCTTGGTGGCTTGGACAACCGAGGCCCATATTTGTATGGTGTGCCAGTCGGCAGAGAGTCTGCAATTCCGGTCTGAAAACAGACTTGGGGATACTTGTGTTTTAGGCTTTCTCCTTGGCGCCCAGGTAGGTGCACCCACACATGTGAGGCACCGTTTTCATCGGGACACCTGTGGGAATGCGGGACGGTAGGCCATGTGTTGTTGGGGGCGTGTTTTGATGAGTGATCCGAGCAAAATGTGTGGAAAATGCATTTTTTTCCCCACATTTTGGACTTTGCCGGGGGTTTCTGGGTACTAAATTCTGGGGTGATTTGCCCAAATCGTATTTCTGCGGATTCCCATGGGTGTCCTCTTTTCGGAAATGCATGGAGTTACCTGTTTTCCTTGGTGGCTTGGACACCCGAGGCCCATATCTGTATGGTGTGCCGGTCGGCAGAGAGTCTGAAATTCCGGTCTGAAAACAGACTTGGGGTTACTCGTGTTTTAGGCTTTCCCTTGGCGCCCAGGTAGGTGCACCCACACATGTGAGGTACCGTTTTCATTGGGACACCTGTTGGAAAGTGGGACGGTAAGGCATGTGTTGTTGGGGGCGTGTTTCGATGGGTGAGCCGAGCGAAATGTGCGGAAAATGCATTTTTTTCCCCACATTTCGGACTTTGCGGGGGTGTGTGGGTACTAAATTCTGGGGTGATTTGCCCAAATCGTACCTCAGCGGATTCCCCCGGGTGTCCTCTTTTCAGAAATGCATGGGGTTCCCTGTTTTCCTTGGTGGCTTGGACACCCGAGGCCCATATCTAAATGGTGTGCCGGTCGGCAGAGAGTCTGAAATTTCGGTCTGAAAACAGACTTGGGGTTACTTGTGTTTTAGACTTTCCCCTTGGCGCCCAGGTAGGTGCACCCACACATGTGAGGTACCGTTCTCATCGGGACACCTGTGGGAAAGCGGGACGGTAGGCCATGTGTTGTTGGGGGCGTGTTTTGATGGGTGAGCCGAGTGAAATGTACGGAAAATGCATTTTTTTCCTCACATTTCAGACTTTGCGGGGGTGTCTGGGTACTAAATTCTGGGGTGATTTGCCCAAATCGTACCTCTGAGGATTCCCATGGGTGTACTCTTTTCGGAAATGCATGGGGTTCCCTGTTTTCCTTGGCGGCTTGGACACCCGAGCCCCATATCTGTATGGTGTGCCGGTCGGCAGAGAGTCTGAAATTCCGGTCTGAAAACAGACTTGGGGTTACTTGTGTTTTAGGCTTTCCTCTTTGCGCCCAGGTAGGTGCACCCACATATGTGAGGTGCCGTTTTCATCGGGACACCTGTGGGAACGCGGGACCGTAGGCCATGTGTTGTTGGGGGCGTGTTTCGATGGGTGAGCCGAGCGAAATGTGCGGAAAATGCATTTTTTTCCCCACATTTCGGACTTTGCGGGGGTGTGTGGGTACTAAATTCTGGGGTGATTTGCCCAAATCGTACCTCAGCGGATTCCCCCGCGTGTCCTCTTTTCGGAAATGCATGGGGTTCCCTGTTTTCCTTGGTGGCTTGGACATCCGAGGCCCATATCTAAATGGTGTGCCGGTCGGCAGAGAGTCTGAAATTTTAGTCTGAAAATAGACTTGGGGTTACTTGTGTTTTAGACTTTCCCCTTGGCGCCCAGGTAGGTGCACCCACACATGTGAGGTACCGTTCTCATCGGGACACCTGTGGGAAAGCGGGACGGTAGGCCATGTGTTGTTGGGGGCGTGTTTTGATGGGTGAGCCGAGTGAAATGTGCGGAAAATGCATTTTTCTTCCCAAATTTCAGACTTTGCGGGGGTGTCTGGGTACTAAATTCTGGGGTGATTTGCGCAGATCGTACCTCTGAGGATTCCCATGGGTGTCCTCTTTTGGGAAATGCATGGGGTTCCCTGTTTTCCTTGGTGGCTTGGACACCCGAGGCCCATATCTGTATGGTGTGCCGGTCGGCAGAGAGTCTGAAATTCCGGTCTGAAAACAGACTTGGGGTTACTTGTGTTTTAGGCTTTCCTCTTGGCGCCCATGTAGGTGCACCCTCATATGTGAGCTACCGTTTTCATCGGGACACCTGTGGGAACGCGGGACGGTAGGCCATGTGTTGTTGGGGGCGTTTCTCGATGGGTGAGCAGAGCGAAATGTGCGTAAAATGCGTTTTTTTCCCCACATTTCGGAATTTGCGGGGGTGTCTGGGTACTATTTCTCGGGCGATTTTCCCAAATCGTACCTCTGCGTATTCCCACGGTTTCCTCTTTTTGGAAATGCATGGGGTTCCCTGTTTTCCTTGGTGGCTTGGACACCCGAGGCCCATATCTGTATAGTGTGCCGGTCGGCAGAGAGTCTGAAATTCCGGTCTGAAAACAGACTTGGGGTTACTTGTGTTTTAGGCTTTCCCCTTGGCGCCCAGGTAGGTGCACCCACAGATGTGAGGTACCATTTTCATTGGGACACCTGTGGGAATGCGGGACAGTAGGCCATGTGTTGTTGGGGGCGTGTTTCGATGGGTGAGCCAAGTGAAATGTACGGAAAATGCATTTTTTTCCCACATTTCGGACTTTGCGGAGGTGTCTGGGTACTACATTCTGGGGTGATTTGCCCAAATCGTACCTCTGCGGATTCCCACGGGTGTCCTCTTTTCGGAAATGCATGGGGTTCCCTGTTTTCCTTGGTGGCTTGGACACCCGAGGCCCATATCTGTATGGTGTGCCGGGTGGCAGAGAGTCTGAAATTCCTGTCTGAAAACAGACTTGGGGTTACTTGTGTTTTAGGCTTTCCCCTTGGCGCCCAGGTAGGTGCACCCACATATGTGACTTACCGTTTTCATTGGGACACCTGTGGGAACGCGGGACGGTAGGCCATGTGTTGTTGGGGGCGTGTTTCGATGGGTGAGCCGAGCGGAATGTGTGGAAAATGGGTTTTTTTCCCCACATTTCAGAATTTGCGGTCGTGTCTGGGTACTAAATTCTTGGTCGATTTGCCCAAATCGTACCTCTGCGGATTCCCACGGGTGTCCTCTTTTTGGAAATGCATGGGGTTCCCTGTTTTCCTTGGTGGCTTGGACACCCGAGGCCCATATTTGTATGGTGTGCCGGTCGACAGAGAGTCTGTAATTCCGGTCTGAAAACAAACTTGGGGTTACTTGTGTTTTAGGCTTTCTCCTTGGCGCCCAGGTAGGTGCACCCACACATGTGAGGCACCGTTTTCATCGGGACACCTGTGGGAATGCGGGACGGTAGGCCATGTGTTGTTGGGGGCGTGTTTTGATGGGTGAGCCAAGCAAAATTTGTGGAAAATGCATTTTTTCCCCACATTTCGGACTTTGCTGGGGGTGTCTGGGTACTAAATTCTGGGGCGATTTTCCCAAATCGTATTTATGCAGATTCCCACGGGTGTCCTCTTTTCGGAAATGCATGGGGTTCCCTGTTTTCCTTGGTGGCTTGGACACCCGAGGCCCATATCTGTATGGTGTGCCGGTCGGCAGAGAGTCTGAAATTCCGGTCTGAAAACAGACTTGGGGTTACTCGTGTTTTAGGCTTTCCCTTGGCACCCAGGTAGGTGCACCCACACATGTGAGGTACCGTTTTCATTGGGACACCTGTTGGAAAGTGGGACGGTAAGGCATGTGTTGTTGGGGGCGTGTTTCGATGGGTGAGCCGAGCGAAATGTGCGGAAAATGCATTTTTTTCCCCACATTTCGGACTTTGCGGGGGTGTGTGGGTACTAAATTCTGGTGTGATTTGCCCAAATCGTACCTCAGCGGATTCCCCCGGGTGTCCTCTTTTCTGAAATGCATGGGGTTCCCTGTTTTCCTTGGTGGCTTGGACACCCGAGCCCCATATCTGTATGGTGTGCCGGTCGGCAGAGAGTCTGAAATTCCAGTCTGAAAACAGACTTGGGGTTACTTGTGTTTTAGGCTTTCCTCTTGGCGCCCAGGTAGGTGCACCCACATATGTGAGGTGCCGTTTTCATCGGGACACCTGTGGGAACGCGGGACGGTAGGCCATGTGTTGTTGGGGGCATTTCTTGATGGGTGAGCCGAGCGAAATGTGCGTAAAATGCGTTTTTTTCCCCACATTTCGGAATTTGCGGGGGTGTCTGGGTACTATTTCTGGGGCGATTTTCCCAAATCGTACCTCTGCGGATTTACACGGGTGTCCTCTTTTTGGAAATGCATGGGGGTCCCTGTTTTCCTTGGTGGCTTGGACACCCGATGCCCATATCTGTATGGTGTGCCGGTCGGCAGAGAGTCTGAAATTCCGGTCTGAAAACAGACTTGGGGTTACTTGTGTTTTAGGCTTTCCCCTTGGCACCCAGGTAGGTGCACCCACACATGTGAGGTACCGTTTTCATCGGGACACCTGTGGGAATGCGGGACAGTAGACCATGTGTTGTTGGGGGCGTGTTTCGATGGGTGAGCCGAGTGAAATGTGTGGAAAATGCATTTTTTTCCCCCATTTCGGACTTTGCGGGGGTGTCTGGGTACTACATTCTGGGGTGATTTACCCAAATCGTACCTCTGCGGATTCCCACGGGTGTCCTCTTTTTGGAAATGCATGGGGTTCCCTGTTTTCCTTGGTGGCTTGGACACCAGAGGCCCATATCTGTATGGTGTGCCGGTCGGCAGAGAGTCTGAAATTCTGGTCTGAAAACAGACTTGGGGTTACTTGTGTTTTAGGCTTTCCCCTTGGCGCCCAGGAAGGTGCACCCACATATGTGACGTACCGTTTTCATTGGGACACCTGTGGGAACGCGGGACGGTAGGGCATGTGTTGTTGGGGGCGTGTTTCGATGGGTGAGCCGAGCGAAATGTGCGGAAAATGCGTTTTTTTCCCCACATTTCAGAATTTGCAGGTGTGTCTGGGTACTAAATTCTGGGGCGATTTGCCCAAATCGTACCTCTGCCGATTTCCACGGGTGTCCTCTTTTTGGAAATGCATGGGGTTCCCTGTTTTCCTTGGTGGCTTGGCCACCCGAGGCCCATATTTGTATGGTGTGCTGGTGTTAGGCAGAAACCTGTGCAGTTCCCTTAGGGAACACTGCAAAAGATTTAAGACTACAGGTATAGCAGTAAACCCACTTGGTAGCAGTCTGTACCACTCAGATTTACCTGGTAGCTGTGGCTGAGCAGTCAGACTTCCCTCAAGAAGAGTTAGGCAGTATGCAAAGTATACACAATATGTACTCAGACACAATAGCACAAGCAAACACTGACCAGAGCTTGGTTTCAAAAGTATATAGTTATTTATTTTCAAGAACACATAAGTTGAAAACACTCTAGCAAAAATATAGTAAAACACTCCAAACACACTTATATGGAAAGCAGTCCCAATCCTTATTCCTATCTAGACAACTCTAGGTTAACACCATATAATTCAAACAGAGGTGAGCGCTTAACGTTAGATGACACTCTAGTAGGTAAAAAGAAGGGAGGGAGAAGGAGCAGAATTAGGATAAACACACCACTCTAAGGTTAAGAACACTTTTTGTAAGCTCAAAGAAGCACAAAGTCACAGGTGAGCAAAAGTCACTAAGCAGGGCCCACTCTTAGAGCAGACAGAGCGAAAACGTGCCCAAGATCACACAGTTGGTAGGGATTCAGAGTCTTGCAAAAGAGTTCGGAAAAGAGTTAGAGAGGCTTAGAAAGTTTAGCCAAGGTGTCCCAGGCAATCCCAGGATCGAAAGCCGGGGGCTAAAACTACCCTGTACAGTCGGTGGCAAGGGAAGCCAGGCGGAACACGGTACCTTAACGGAAAGGATCCTCCAGCGGGGGCAGTTGTTCCAGGCAGTGGCAGCAAGGCTCGACGTCGGTCAGGGGAGAAGAAGATCTCGCTGAAGAGCAGAAGAAGAAGGTCGTTGCACTGCCCGGGAAGAAACCAGCCGCGGAGTCCTCCGGTTAAAGGGTTGTACCGACCTTCGCGGTTGGGGTAAAAAGTGGTGGGTATTCCGGTTGCCGGGGTGCTTGGCACTGGCAAGGCGGCCACGAGATACCTCGAAGAGTGGAAAGAAGGTGAAAACTGGTTGTCCCCACCAGTCAAGGGAAGGAGCCACTCCGTTAAGAGTTCTCTTCGGTCGTCGGGAAAAGTGGTGAGATGGTTCAGCAGGGCTCCACCGGCGGTGTCGTCGTAGCAGATCAGCTCAGCTCGTCCCTCGTTTGATTCTTAGGTCCTGTGGCGACTTCTGAAGTTCCAGTCCCCAAAGCCCTGCTTTTATGCAGCAAACCCCCATTCACCCAGCCTAGCTGTCACTCAAACATGCTAAGTGGTGAGCCGGCCGGCTCACCACTTGGGCCAATCAGGACGGAGTGCGACTTGAGTTACCTAGGTAACTCAGTCCAGGGTGCCTAAATCCCCCTCCACCCCTCCTAAGTACCCCAGACAGAGTGGCACCACTTTGGAGGGCTTTTGTGGAGAAGCCCGCCAAAAGTGGGACAAAGGGCTCCACTTTGGGTCAGAGTTACAGAGGCGAATGCCAACGCCATTTTAGCATCAAGTTTTGGCAAAAAATCCCAACCGGAGTTATAATAATAAATATATAAACCGGCGGTATGTTTAAGGCTACCGTAAATAAATAATTAAATGTGTTAGCCTAAAACAATGGGAAATCCCATAGGAAAATATTCGCGGTCGAATATAAAACGTAGTTTCCACTGCCACCAGCCAAAACTCGATCAGGGGGGACGGAGACGTGCCCCCTCGACTAACAGACCCTGGGGCAATCGAATTGCCCCAGCCAGTACGTCCACAATATGATGGTTTGTACTGGTTCTGTTCAGGATTTAAGACTAGTAAAGTCTTTGGTGACTTTACATGTCCTGGGAGACAGTAGTCAGTCCCAGGGTATGGAGTCTATGTTGGGGAGTCCCTAGGACACCCCTGGGTTACGGCACAGAGGGTGCTGTGTAACCCACATCACAAACATATATGAGGCCCTATGGAGTAAAAGACCCCATAGCCCATTCAACACAAGGTTTAACCAAGAAAACACACTTCAACATGCCCAAGAGTGAGGGTAAAAGAGTCTCACTCTTGGCAGGAGAAAAAAAAAGAAACCCTAGAAATCCAGCAAAGCTGCTGGGGGACTCACTAGGTAGGGAAATTCAGCCTAAACAGAGAATTCTCCCTAACAGCTGGTCGGCAGAGAGTCTGCAATTCCGGTCTGAAAACAGACTTGGGATTACTTGTGTTTTAGGCTTTCTCCTTGGCGCCCAGGTAGGTGCACACACACATGTGAGGCACCGTTTTCATCGGGACACCTGTGGGAATGCGGGATGGTAGGCCATGTGTTGTTGGGGGCGTGTTTTGATGGGTGAGCCGAGCAAAATGTGTGGAAAATGCATTTTTTCCCCACATTTCGGACTTTGCCGGGGGTGTCTGGGTACTAAATTCTGGGGCGATTTGCCCAAATCGTATTTCTGCAGATTCCCACGGGTGTCCTCTTTTCGGAAATGCATGGGGTTCCCTGTTTTCCTGGTGGCTTGGACACCCGAGGCCCATATCTGCATGGTGTGCCGGTCGGCAGAGAGTCTGAAATTCCGGTCTGAAAACAGACTTGGGGTTACTCGTGTTTTAGGCTTTCCCCTTGGCGCCCAGGTAGGTGCACCCACACATGTGAGGTACCGTTTTCATCGGGACACCTGTGGGAATGCTGGACGGTAGGCCATGTGTTGTTGGGGGCGTGTTTCGATGGGTGAGCCGAGTGAAATGTGCGGAAAATGAATTATTTCCCACATTTCGCGCTTTGCGGGGGTGTCTGGGTACTACATTCTGGGATGATTTGCCCAAATCGTACCTCTGCGGATTCCCACGGGTGTCCTCTTTTCGGAAATGCATGGGGTTCCCTGTTTTCCTTGGTGGCCTGGACACCCGAGGCCCATATCTGTATGGTGTGCCGGTCGGCAGAGAGTCTGAAATTCCGGTCTGACAACAGACTTGGGGTTACTTGTGTTTTAGGCTTTCCCCTTGGCGCCCAGGTAGGTGCACCCACATATGTGACGTACCGTTTTCATCGGGACACCTGTGGGAAAGCGGGACGGTAGGCCATGTGTTGTTGGGGGCGTGTTTCGATGGGTGAGCCGAGCGAAATGTGCGGAAAATGCATTTTTTCCCCCACATTTCAGACTTTGCGGAGGTCTGTGGGTACTAAATTCTGGGGTGATTTGCCCAAATTGTACCTCAGCGGATTCCCACGGGTGTCCTCTTTTCGGAAATGCATGGGGTTCCCTGTTTTCCTTGGTGGCTTGGACACCCGAGGCCCATATCTGTATGGTGTGCCGGTCGGCAGAGAGTCTGAAATTCCGGTCTGAAAACAGACTTGGGGTTACTTGTGTTTTAGAATTTCCCCTTGGCGCCCAGGTAGGTGCACCCACACATGTGAGGTACCG
The DNA here is from genome assembly GCF_040938575.1 of Ambystoma mexicanum. Lineage (NCBI taxonomy): Eukaryota > Metazoa > Chordata > Amphibia > Caudata > Ambystomatidae > Ambystoma > Ambystoma mexicanum. Next base: position 876,166,832 of record NC_090924.1, on the reverse strand, counting down.
TTTTCATCGGGACACCTGTGGGAACCTGGGATGGTAGGCCATGTGTTGTTGGGGGCGTGTTTCGATGGGTGAGGCGAGCGAAATGTGCGGAAAATGCTTTTTTTCACCACATTTCGGAATTTGCAGGGGTGTCTGGGTACAAAATTCTGGGGCGATTTGCCCAAATCATACTTCTGCAAATTCCCACGGGTGTCCTCTTTTCGGAAATGCATGGGGTTCCCTGTTTTCCTTGGTGGCTTGGACACCAGAGGCCCATATCTGTATGGTGTGCCGGTCGGCAGAGAGTCTGAAATTCTGGTCTGAAAACAGACTTGGGGTTACTTGTGTTTTAGGCTTTCCCCTTGGCGCCCAGGAAGGTGCACCCACATATGTGACGTACCGTTTTCATTGGGACACCTGTGGGAACGCGGGACGGTAGGGCATGTGTTGTTGGGGGCGTGTTTCGATGGGTGAGCCGAGCGAAATGTGCGGAAAATGCGTTTTTTTCCCCACATTTCAGAATTTGCAGGTGTGTCTGGGTACTAAATTCTGGGGCGATTTGCCCAAATCGTACCTCTGCCGATTTCCACGGGTGTCCTCTTTTTGGAAATGCATGGGGTTCCCTGTTTTCCTTGGTGGCTTGGCCACCCGAGGCCCATATTTGTATGGTGTGCTGGTGTTAGGCAGAAACCTGTGCAGTTCCCTTAGGGAACACTGCAAAAGATTTAAGACTACAGGTATAGCAGTAAATCCACTTGGTAGCAGTCTGTACCACTCAGATTTACCTGGTAGCTGTGGCTGAGCAGTCAGACTTCCCTCAAGAAGAGTTAGGCAGTATGCAAAGTATACACAATATGTACTCAGACACAATAGCACAAGCAAACACTGACCAGAGCTTGGTTTCAAAAGTATATAGTTATTTATTTTCAAGAACACATAAGTTGAAAACACTCTAGCAAAAATATAGTAAAACACTCCAAACACAGTTATATGGAAAGCAGTCCCAATCCTTATTCCTATCTAGACAACTCTAGGTTAACACCACATAATTCAAACAGAGGTGAGCGCTTAACGTTAGATGACACTCTAGTAGGTAAAAAGAAGGGAGGGAGAAGGAGCAGAATTAGGATAAACACACCACTCTAAGGTTAAGAACACTTTTTGTAAGCTCAAAGAAGCACAAAGTCACAGGTGAGCAAAAGTCACTAAGCAGGGCCCACTCTTAGAGCAGACAGAGCGAAAACGTGCCCAAGATCACACAGTTGGTAGGGATTCAGAGTCTTGCAAAAGAGTTCGGAAAAGAGTTAGAGAGGCTTAGAAAGTTTAGCCAAAGTGTCCCAGGCAATCCCAGGATCGAAAGCCGGGGGCTAAAACTACCCCGTACAGTCGGTGGCAAGGGAAGCCAGGCGGAACACGGTACCTTAACGGAAAGGATCCTCCAGCGGGGGCAGTTGTTCCAGGCAGTGGCAGCAAGGCTCGACGTCGGTCAGGGGAGAAGAAGATCTCGCTGAAGAGCAGAAGAAGAAGGTCGTTGCACTGCCCGGGAAGAAACCAGCCGCGGAGTCCTCCGGTTAAAGGGTTGTACCGACCTTCGCGGTTGGGGTAAAAAGTGGTGGGTATTCCGGTTGCCGGGGTGCTTGGCACTGGCAAGGCGGCCAAGAGATACCTCGAAGAGCGGAAAGAAGGTGAAAACTGGTTGTCCCCACCAGTCAAGGGAAGGAGCCACTCCGTTAAGAGTTCTCCTCGGTCGTCGGGAAAAGTGGTGAGATGGTTCAGCAGGGCTCCACCGGCGGTGTCGTCGTAGCAGATCAGCTCAGCTCGTCCCTCGTTTGATTCTTAGGTCCTGTGGCGACTTCTGAAGTTCCAGTCCCCAAAGCCCTGCTTTTATGCAGCAAACCCCCATTCACCCAGCCTAGCTGTCACTCAAACATGCTAAGTGGTGAGCCGGCCGGCTCACCACTTGGGCCAATCAGGACGGAGTGCGACTTGAGTTACCTAGGTAACTCAGTCCAGGGTGCCTAAATCCCCCTCCACCCCTCCTAAGTACCCCAGACAGAGTGGCACCACTTTGGAGGGCTTCTGTGGAGAAGCCCGCCAAAAGTGGGACAAAGGGCTCCACTTTGGGTCAGATTTACAGAGGCGAATGCCAATGCCATTTTAGCATCAAGTTTTGGCAAAAAATCCCAACCGGAGTTATAATAATAAATATATAAACCGGCGGTATGTTTAAGGCTACCGTAAATAAATAATTAAATGTTTTAGCCTAAAACAATGGGAAATCCCATAGGAAAATATTCGCGGTCGAATATAAAACGTAGTTTCCACTGCCACCAGCCAAAACTCGATCAGGGGGGACGGAGACGTGCCCCCTCGACTAACAGACCCTGGGGCAATCGAATTGCCCCAGCCAGTACGTCCACAATATGATGGTTTGTACTGGTTCTGTTCAGGATTTAAGACTAGTAAAGTCTTTGGTGACTTTACATGTCCTGGGAGACAGTAGTCAGTCCCAGGGTATGGAGTCTATGTTGGGGAGTCCCTAGGACACCCCTGGGTTACGGCACAGAGGGTGCTGTGTAACCCACATCACAAAAATATATGAGGCCCTATGGAGTAAAAGACCCCATAGCCCATTCAACACAAGGTTTAACCAAGAAAACACACTTCAACATGCCCAAGAGTGAGGGTAAAAGAGTCTCACTCTTGGCAGGAGAAAAAAAAAGAAACCCTAGAAATCCAGCAAAGCTGCTGGGGGACTCACTAGGTAGGGAAATTCAGCCTAAACAGAGAATTCTCCCTAACACTCGCCCCCCCCCAGACTAAGGGACAGGAGGATTTAATCCACTCCTGGATGAACCTCATACCTCTAGTCGATGATATACATCCTAGAGAGTCCATCAGCATTTTGATGGTGACACCCTGACCTGTGCTCAATGGTGAAATCAAACCCTTGCAGGCAGATTGACCATCTCAATAGTTTTGGATTTTCCCCTTTCATTTGCATTAACCATCTCAAGGGTTGGTGGTCAGTCTGAATAACAAAAGTAGAACCATACAAGTATGGCCTAAACTTCTTCAGTGCCCACACAATAGCAAAGCATTCTCTTTCGATAGTTGCCCACCTTGTCTCAGGATCCTTCAGTTTCCTACTGATGAAGCAAATGGGGTGCTCCCTACCCTTCTCATCCAGTTGGCTTAGAACTGCACCTATACCTACATTGGAAGCATCAGTTTGTACAATGAAAGTTTGGTGGTAGTCAGGAGCTCTTAACACTGGAGCTTGGCAAAGAGCTCTCTTCAGTTTTTCAAAGGCCTGATTGCACTCCTCATTCCATTTTACCTTTTTAGGGAATTTGGGAGAGGAGATTACATTCAGTGGAGAAGCTATGGTCCCATAGTTCTCAATGAAATTCCTGTAATACCCAGTGAGGCCTAGGAAGGCTCTCACTTGGGTTTGAGTAGTTGGTGTTGTCCAATTTTGCACAGCTTCAATTTTGCTGAGCAAAGGCCTTATTTCTCCACCTCCTACCTCATGTCCAAGGTAGACCACTTTACTTTGACCAATCTGGCACTTACTGGCTTTGATTGTCAAATGGGCCTGTTCAAGGGCCTGCAACACATGTCCTAGGTGGTTCACATGTTCCTCCCAGGAGTGGCTGAAGACTGCAATGTCATCCAAGTATGCCATGCATAAATCTTCCATCCCAGCCAGAACTTGGTTCACCATCCTTTGGAATGTGGCAGGTGCATTTTTTAATCCAAAAGGCATGACCTTAAACTGGTACAAGCCAACTGGGGTTGAAAATGCAGTTTTCTCCTTGGCATGGTCTGTTAGGGCTATTTGCCAATAGCCTGACGTCAGGTCAAATGTGCTGAGGTACTTGGCTGCACCAAGTTTATCCACCAACTCATCTGTCCTGGGCAAAGGGTGGGCATCAGTCTTGGTGACTGCATTTAGAGCTCTATAGTCCACACAAAATCTAAAGTCTTTGGATCCTGCCTTTGGTACTAACACAACTGGGCTAGACCATGGACTAGTAGAGGGCTCTATTACCCCGAGATCAAGCATCTTCTTGACCTCTCCTTTGATGTGGGTTCTGATATGTTCTGACATTCTGTATCCTCTGCTTTTGACTGGCAGACAGTCACCAGTGAGTATCTCATGCTGGCCCCAAGGGGTCAAGCCTGGTGACAGTGAGAACAGGGAGGCAAACTGATTTAACATAGAGTTGCACTCCTCTTGTTGCTCAGGTGTCAGGTCTGAAGAGAGATTGACTCCTTCAACTTTTTCATCTAAAGGCACACCTCTGAGGAGATCAGGGAGAGATTCACTCTCTTCTTCCTCTGCAGCTGAAGCTAGAAGCAAGGCTCCTACATCAGGTCTGGAGATGTATGCTTTTAGTCGGTTGGTGTGGAAGACTCTAGGAGCTTCCCTGGGTCTGCCCAGATCCACCAGATAGTTGACCTCTCCAAGTTTTCCCACAATCTTGAAGGGTCCCATCCATTTGTCTTGCAAGGCCCTCTGCCTTGTTGGGAGCATAACTAGAACTAGCTGGTCTTGAGTAAACTCAACCATGTTAGCCTTCTGGTCGTGCCAATGTTTGACCAGAGCTTGACCAGCTTTCAAGTTGTCACTTGCTTCTGCCATCATGTGTGACATTCTCCTCCGGAGACCTATCACATAGTCAGTCACTCTGACTGGCTTGAGGGGAGGAGCACCTTCCAATCCCTCCTTAATCAGGGCCAATGGACCTCTGACTGGATGGCCATAGAGAAGCTCAAAGGGAGAATAACCTACTCCCTCCTGAGGGACTTCTCTATAAGCAAAGAGAAGGCATGGCAGTAGAAGGTCCCACTTTTTCTTAAGGGGTTCTTCTAAAGCACCTATCATGCTCTTCATGGTTCTGTTAAACCTTTCAACCAATCCGTTTGTCTGAGGGTGGTATGCGGTTGAGAACTTGTAGGTAACTCCACAGGTTTTCCACATGGCTTTCATGTAGTGGGACATAAGGTTTGACCCCCTGTCAGAGATTACCTCCTTAGGAAACCCAACCCTGGTAAAAATACCAAGGAGGGCCTTAGCCACAGCCGGAGCTGTAACAGTCCTCATAGGAATTGCCTCAGGGTACCTAGTAGCATGGTCTACTACAACAAGGATAAACCTGTTGCCTGAGGAGGTTGGGGGATCAAGGGGACCAACAATGTCAATCCCTACCCTCTCAAATGGGACTCCCACAACTGGGAGAGGCACTAAAGGTGCCACATTCTTGGAACCAACCTTACTAGAAGCCTGGCAGGTGTGGCAGCTCTTACAATATCTATCTACTTCAGCCCCCATCTTTGGCCAATAAAAGTAGAGAGAGAGCCTTTCCTTGGTCTTCTTGAAACTCAAGTGACCAGCCAAAGGTATCTCATGGGCTAGTTGTAAGAACTGTTGTCTGTTCTCTTGTGGGACTACAAGGCGTTTGTAGTCTCCAGGTTCAGACTCAGTCGGTTCACTGTAGAAGAGGCCATCTTCCCAGTGTAACCTATACTTCCCAGGCTCTTGCCCATCAGCCTGAGAAGCTGCCTGGTGGCGGAGACCTTCCAGAGTTGGACATTCTCTTTGCCCCTTACGAAAAGCTGCCCTGCTAGGCCCACCTTCTGCCAGTAAAGACTGCAGTTCAGGATGGTCCTCAGGGTCCAAATCTCCAATAAGGTTGGGGCCTCCTTCTAGCTCTTCCTCAGAGTCTAGCTCAACCACACAGGGTTGTACCTCCCTCTCAGCCTCAGCTGGAGGTGGAGTTACAGGTGTAACTTTGGACAACCTTGGGGAAGTCCTTGTTGGAAGTACTGGAGTGCTTGCTGCTGGCTTTTTCCTAGGAGTCTTGGGTTGCCCCTTTGCTCCTGATCTGGTAGTTACTGCAGTAAGTTGCTCCAGTGGGAGAGGAGTGATTTCTGTCATCATCTCCTGAGATAACCCTCGCAGGGTTTTCTCTCTTGCAGGTTTTGTGAGCACCTGTAACCTTTTGCTAGGTGGTCTGGGGGTATGTGACACAACTCCAAGAGCTTTGAGGTCATTACCCAACAGAACCCTACCTGGCACTTCACATTGTACACTGACAGGTATTTTTACAGCCATATCATTACATTGGATGAGAACTGGTAACTGGGGACACATCTGCACAGGCCCACCAGCTAACTTGGTGAGGCATTTGGGTGCCTTAGCAACATCCTCTGCCTTGAAAAATGATTCATCCACCACAGTTATGCTGGCTCCAGTGTCCCTAATGGCAGGAGTCTCCTGACCATTCACCTGGACACTGTCCTTATAATACTCTTTAGTATTATCTGGGATAGAGTTATAGACATCTAAATTCTGTTGTTCCCACAACCCCAGAGAGACTAAAGAAACACTAGCTGAGACTCCAGTGGGTTCATCAGCTAGTAATAGAAAGTTTCCACTTGCCATATGTACTTCCTCTTCTGGAGCGAAGGCTAAGGAGGCAAGCTGGACCCCTGAAGGTTTACCCTTACATCTGGGATCTCCTTTCACATGGTCAGTAGCCTTACAAACAAAGCATGAGCCAAAGGCTCGCTGGAATGGAGGCTTGTTCTGACCTCCTTCTGGTCTGGGACCAGAAGGTACACTAGCCTGATTTGGTTTCCCTTGTGGCTTACCCTTATAGTTTTGTTTGGGGCCCTCTTTGGAATTTGTAGTATTAGAATTCTCTTTGGAGTCCTTTTTAGGCTGTTTCTCCCCATCCTTCTTCTGAGTTACCCCAGAATCCTTGTGAGTGGCCCTGTTGGCAACCCACAAGTCAGCAGCCTTAGCTAGTTTCCGGGAATCCAATTCCCTGGAATCAGCCAAGTGTGTCTGAGCTCAGGAGAGCAGGCATCATAAATAGTCTCCAACATAAACAAATTCTTCATACCTTCATAAGTGTTCACCTTGTAACCCTTAATCCATCCCTCTAAGTTTTTCAACCCTTCACTCACCCAGGTAGCCCAAGGGGTACCATCATGCTTTTTGAGGCTCCTAAACCTCTTAAGATACTGGGAAGGGGTCTTCCCAAACCTAGCTATTAAAGCTAGCTTCACACATTCATAGTCCTTCTTATCCTCCTCCCCCATCTCCATTACCACATCAGTTGCAACAGGGGGAAGCCTAGAGAACAACCAGGTGAGTAAGTCATTTCCTGTGATGTTCTGGAGCCCATGATTATATTCAAACAGATACAACCAATCCAACACATCCAACTTAGGCTCATACATACCAACCAATTCTTTAGGCATCCGGGGTCTTTTAGGACTGGAACTTCTAGAGGAGCCAGAGAGAGAAGCATTCTCAACAGATAATTTCTTCATTTCTAAGTCATACTTGAGCTCCATTTCCCTTAGCCTTAGTTCTTTGTCAGTTTGAGCATTAAGTTTCTTATACTCCAATTCTAGTTTCATTTTCTCCAGTTCAAAGTACTGAGGACTAAATGTGGGACCTGGTAAAGGTCCAGTAGGTACAGCAGGTAGAGCAGGCAGAGGCCTAGGGGGGACAGCCACAACAGCCTCACCCTCCTCTTCTGACTCTTCCTCAGAATCATCAACATTTTGCTCCATGTTAACTTCAATACTGTCATCTACAGTTGCTGGAGTGGTAGGTTCCTCTGAACCATCACCCAGACTTTGGTTAGCTAACAATCTTTCAATCAGCTCCATTTTCTTGCCCTTAGTCAGGAGATCCTTATGTTTGCAGGGCACTCTTAAACAATCAGCAGTTTTGGCTGCAAGGGACTCTTGACTATAGCTTTCTATAACTGACATGTTAGAGGATTACTTTTACAGTGCTAAGCTTTGTGGTTAGTTGCACTAAGGTATCTAAAGCACAATAAAATGTATACTCAATACAAATCCCACCGCTGTACACCAGTGTTAGGCAGAAACCTGTGCAGTTCCCTTAGGGAACACTGCAAAAGATTTAAGACTACAGGTATAGCAGTAAACCCACTTGGTAGCAGTCTGTACCACCCAGGTTTACCTGGTAGCTGTGGCTGAGCAGTCAGACTTCCCTCAAGAAGAGTTAGGCAGTATGCAAAGTATACACAATATGTACTCAGACACAATAGCACAAGCAAACACTGACCAGAGCTTGGTTTCAAAAGTATATAGTTATTTATTTTCAAGAACACATAAGTTGAAAACACTCTAGCAAAAATATAGTAAAACACTCCAAACACACTTATATGGAAAGCAGTCCCAATCCTTATTCCTATCTAGACAACTCTAGGTTAACACCACATAATTCAAACAGAGGTGAGCGCTTAACGTTAGATGACACTCTAGTAGGTAAAAAGAAGGGAGGGAGAAGGAGCAGAATTAGGATAAACACACCACTCTAAGGTTAAGAACACTTTTTGTAAGCTCAAAGAAGCACAAAGTCACAGGTGAGCAAAAGTCACTAAGCAGGGCCCACTCTTAGAGCAGACAGAGCGAAAACGTGCCCAAGATCACACAGTTGGTAGGGATTCAGAGTCTTGCAAAAGAGTTCGGAAAAGAGTTAGAGAGGCTTAGAAAGTTTAGCCAAAGTGTCCCAGGCAATCCCAGGATCGAAAGCCGGGGGCTAAAACTACCCCGTACAGTCGGTGGCAAGGGAAGCCAGGCGGAACACGGTACCTTAACGGAAAGGATCCTCCAGCGGGGGCAGTTGTTCCAGGCAGTGGCAGCAAGGCTCGACGTCGGTCAGGGGAGAAGAAGATCTCGCTGAAGAGCAGAAGAAGAAGGTCGTTGCACTGCCCGGGAAGAAACCAGCCGCGGAGTCCTCCGGTTAAAGGGTTGTACCGACTTTCGCGGTTGGGGTAAAAAGTGGTGGGCATTCCGGTTGCCGGGGTGCTTGGCACTGGCAAGGCGGCCACGAGATACCTCGAAGAGCGGAAAGAAGGTGAAAACTGGTTGTCCCCACCAGTCAAGGGAAGGAGCCACTCCGTTAAGAGTTCTCCTCGGTCGTCGGGAAAAGTGGTGAGATGGTTCAGCAGGGCTCCACCGGCGGTGTCGTCGTAGCAGATCAGCTCAGCTCGTCCCTCGTTTGATTCTTAGGTCCTGTGGCGACTTCTGAAGTTCCAGTCCCCAAAGCCCTGCTTTTATGCAGCAAACCCCCATTCACCCAGCCTAGCTGTCACTCAAACATGCTAAGTGGTGAGCCGGCCGGCTCACCACTTGGGCCAATCAGGACGGAGTGCGACTTGAGTTACCTAGGTAACTCAGTCCAGGGTGCCTAAATCCCCCTCCACCCCTCCTAAGTACCCCAGACAGAGTGGCACCACTTTGGAGGGCTTCTGTGGAGAAGCCCGCCAAAAGTGGGACAAAGGGCTCCACTTTGGGTCAGAGTTACAGAGGCGAATGCCAACGCCATTTTAGCATCAAGTTTTGGCAAAAAATCCCAACCGGAGTTATAATAATAAATATATAAACCGGCGGTATGTTTAAGGCTACCGTAAATAAATAATTAAATGTGTTAGCCTAAAACAATGGGAAATCCCATAGGAAAATATTTGCGGTCGAATATAAAACGTAGTTTCCACTGCCACCAGCCAAAACTCGATCAGGGGGGACGGAGACGTGCCCCCTCGACTAACAGACCCTGGGGCAATCGAATTGCCCCAGCCAGTACGTCCACAATATGATGGTTTGTACTGGTTCTGTTCAGGATTTAAGACTAGTAAAGTCTTTGGTGACTTTACATGTCCTGGGAGACAGTAGTCAGTCCCAGGGTATGGAGTCTATGTTGGGGAGTCCCTAGGACACCCCTGGGTTACGGCACAGAGGGTGCTGTGTAACCCACATCACAAAAATATATGAGGCCCTATGGAGTAAAAGACCCCATAGCCCATTCAACACAAGGTTTAACCAAGAAAACACACTTCAACATGCCCAAGAGTGAGGGTAAAAGAGTCTCACTCTTGGCAGGAGAAAAAAAAAGAAACCCTAGAAATCCAGCAAAGCTGCTGGGGGACTCACTAGGTAGGGAAATTCAGCCTAAACAGAGAATTCTCCCTAACAGCTGGTCGGCAGAGAGTCTGCAATTCCGGTCTGAAAACAGACTTGGGCTTACTTGTGTTTTAGGCTTTCTCCTTGGCGCCCAGGTAGGTGCACACACACATGTGAGGCACCGTTTTCATCGGGACACCTGTGGGAATGCGGGATGGTAGGCCATGTGTTGTTGGGGCGTGTTTTGATGGGTGAGCCGAGCAAAATGTGTGGAAAATGCATTTTTTCCCCACATTTCGGACTTTGCCGGGGGTGTCTGGGTACTAAATTCTGGGGCGATTTGCCCAAATCGTATTTCTGCAGATTCCCACGGGTGTCCTCTTTTCGGAAATGCATGGGGTTCCCTGTTTTCCTGGTGGCTTGGACACCCGAGGCCCATATCTGTATGGTGTGCCGGTCGGCAGAGAGTCTGAAATTCCGGTCTGAAAACAGACTTGGGGTTACTCGTGTTTTAGGCTTTCCCCTTGGCGCCCAGGTAGGTGCACCCACACATGTGAGGTACCGTTTTCATCGGGACACCTGTGGGAATGCTGGACGGTAGGCCATGTGTTGTTGGGGGCGTGTTTCGATGGGTGAGCCGAGTGAAATGTGCGGAAAATGCGTTATTTCCCACATTTCGGACTTTGCGGGGGTGTCTGGGTACTACATTCTGGGATGATTTGCCCAAATCGTACCTCTGCGGATTCCCACGGGTGTCCTCTTTTCGGAAATGCATGGGGTTCCCTGTTTTCCTTGGTGGCCTGGACACCCGAGGCCCATATCTGTATGGTGTGCCGGTCGGCAGAGAGTCTGAAATTCCGGTCTGACAACAGACTTGGGGTTACTTGTGTTTTAGGCTTTCCCCTTGGCGCCCAGGTAGGTGCACCCACATATGTGACGTACCGTTTTCATCGGGACACCTGTGGGAAAGCGGGACGGTAGGCCATGTGTTGTTGGGGGCGTGTTTCGATGGGTGAGCCGAGCGAAATGTGCGGAAAATGCATTTTATCCCCCACATTTCAGACTTTGCGGAGGTGTGTGGGTACTAAATTCTGGGGTGATTTGCCCAAATTGTACCTCAGCGGATTCCCACGGGTGTCCTCTTTTCGGAAATGCATGGGGTTCCCTGTTTTCCTTGGTGGCTTGGACACCCGAGGCCCATATCTGTATGGTGTGCCGGTCGGCAGAGAGTCTGAAATTCCGGTCTGAAAACAGACTTGGGGTTACTTGTGTTTTAGAATTTCCCCTTGGCGCCCAGGTAGGTGCACCCACACATGTGAGGTACCGTTTTCATCGGGACACCTGTGGGAACCTGGGATGGTAGGCCATGTGTTGTTGGGGGCGTGTTTCGATGGGTGAGCCGAGCGAAATGTGCGGAAAATGCTTTTTTTCACCACATTTCGGAATTTGCAGGGGTGTCTGGGTACAAAATTCTGGGGCGATTTGCTCAAATCATACTTCTGCAAATTCCCACGGGTGTCCTCTTTTCGTAAATGCATGGGGTTCCCTGTTTTCCTTGGTGGCTTGGACTCCCGAGGCCCATATCTAAATGGTGTGCCGGTCGGCAGAGAGTCTGAAATTTCGGTCTGAAAACAGACTTGTGGTTACTTGTGTTTTAGGCTTTCCCCTTGGCGCCCAGGTAGGTGCACCCACACATGTGAGGTACCGTTTTCATCGGGACACCTGTGGGAACGCAGGACTGTAGGCCATGTGTTTTTGGGGGCGTGTTTCAATGGGTGAGCCGAGTGAAATGTGCGGAAAATGCGTTTTTGTTCCCCACATTTCGGACTTTGCGGGGGTGTCTGGGTACTAAATTCTGGGGCGATTTGCCCAAATTGTACCTCTGCGGATTCCCACGGGTGTCCTCTTTTCGGAAATGCATGGGGTTCTCTGTTTTCCTTGGTGTCTTGGACAGCCGAGGCCCATATCTGTATGGTGTGCCGGTCGGCAGAGACTGAAATTTCCGATCTGAAAACAGACTTGGGGGTTACTTGTGTTTTAGGCTTTCCCCTTGGCGCCCAGGTAGGTGCACCCACACATGTGAGGTACTGTTTTCATCGGGACACCTGTGGGAACACGGGACGGTAGGCCATGTGTTGTTGGGGGCGTGTTTCGATGGGTGAGCCGAGCGAAATGTACGGAAAATGTGTTTTTTTCCCCACATTTCAGAATTTGCGGGGGTGTCTGGGTATTAAATTCTGGGGCGATTTGCCCAAATCGTACCTCTGCAGATTCCCACTGGTGTCCTCTTTTCGGAAATTAATGGGGGTCCCTGTTTTCCTTGGTGGCTTGGACACCCGAGGCCCATATTTGTATGGTGTGCCGGTCGGCAGAGAGTCTGAAATTCCGGTCTGACAACAGACTTGGGGTTACTTGTGTTTTAGGCTTTCCCCTTGGCGCCCAGGTAGGTGCACCCACATATGTGACATACCGTTTTCATCGGGACACCTGTGGGAAAGCGGGACGGTAGGCCATGTGTTGTTGGGGGCGTGTTTCGATGGGTGAGCCGAGCGAAATGTGCGGAAAATGCATTTTTTTTCCCCACATTTCAGAATTTGCGGGGGTGTCTGGGTACTAAATTCTGGGGCGATTTGCCCAAATCGTACCTCTGCGGATTCCCACTGGTGTCCTCTTTTCGGAAATGAATGGGGTTCCCTGTTTTCCTTGGTGGCCTGGACACCCGAGGCCCATATCTGTATGGTGTGTCGGTCGGCAGAGAGTCTGAAATTCCGGTCTGACAACAGACTTGGGGTTACTTGTGTTTTAGGCTTTCCCCTTGGCGCCCAGGTAGGTGCACCCACATATGTGACGTACCGTTTTCATCGGGACACCTGTGGGAAAGCGGGACGGTAGGCCATGTGTTGTTGGGGGCGTGTTTCGATGGGTGAGCCGAGCGAAATGTGCGGAAAATGCATTTTTTTCCCCACATTTCAGACTTTGCGGAGGTGTGTGGGTACTAAATTCTGGGGTGATTTGCCCAAATTGTACCTCAGCGGATTCCCACGGGTGTCCTCTTTTCGGAAATGCATGGGGTTCCCTGTTTTCCTTGGTGGCTTGGACACCCGAGGCCCATATCTGTATGGTGTGCCGGTCGGCAGAGAGTCTGAAATTCCGGTCTGAAAACAGACTTGGGGTTACTTGTGTTTTAGAATTTCCCCTTGGCGCCCAGGTAGGTGCACCCACACATGTGAGGTACCGTTTTCATCGGGACACCTGTGGGAACCTGGGATGGTAGGCCATGTGTTGTTGGGGGGGTGTTTCGATGGGTGAGCCGAGCGAAATGTGCGGAAAATGCTTTTTTTCACCACATTTCGGAATTTGCAGGGGTGTCTGGGTACAAAATTCTGGGGCGATTTGCCCAAATCATACTTCTGCAAATTCCCACGGGTGTCCTCTTTTCGTAAATGCATGGGGTTCCCTGTTTTCCTTGGTGGCTTGGACACCCGAGGCCCATATCTAAATGGTGTGCCGGTCGGCAGAGAGTCTGAAATTTCGGTCTGAAAACAGACTTGTGGTTACTTGTGTTTTAGGCTTTCCCCTTGGCGCCCAGGTAGGTGCACCCACACATGTGAGGTACCGTTCTCATCGGGACACCTGTGGGAAAGCGGGACGGTAGGCCATGTGTTGTTGGGGGCGTGGTTTGATGGGTGAGCCGATTGAAATGTGCGGAAAATGCATTTTTTTCCCACATTTCAGACTTTGCGGGGGTGTCTGGGTACTAAATTCTGGAGTGATTTACCCAAATCGTACCTCTGAGGATTCCCATGGGTGTCCTCTTTTCGGAAATGCATGGGGTTCCCTGTTTTCCTTGGTGGCTTGGACACCCGAGGCCCATATGTGTATGGTATGCCGGTCGGCAGAGAGTCTGAAATTCCGGTCTGAAAACAGACTTGGGGTTACTTGTGTTTTAGGCTTTCCCCTTGGTCGCCCAGGTAGGTGCACCCACATATGTGAGGTACCATTTTCATCGGGACACCTGTGGGAACGTGCGACAGTAGGCCATGTGTTGTTGGGGGCATGTTTCCATGGGTGAGCCGAGCGAAATGTGTGGAAAATGAGTTTTTTCCCCCACATTTCGGACTTTGCGGGGGTGTCTGGGTACTAAATTTTGGGGTGATTTGCCTAAATTGTACCTCTGCGGATTCCCACGGGTGTCCTCTTTTCAGAAATGCATGGGGTTCTCTGTTTTCCTTGGTGGCTTGGACAGCCGAGGCCCATATCTGTATGGTGTGCCGGTCGGCAGAGAGTCTGAAATTCCGGTCTGAAAACAGACTTGGGGTTACTTGTGTTTTAGGCTTTCCCCTTGGCGCCCAGGTAGGTGCACCCACATATGTGACATAATGTTTTCATCGGGACACCTGTGGGAACGGGGGACGGTAGGCCATGTGTTGTTGGGGGCGTGTTTCGATGGGTGAGCCGAGCGAAATGTGCGGAAAATGCGTTTTTTCCCCACATTTCAGAATTTGCGGGTGTGTCTGGGTACTAAATTCTGGGGCGATTTGCCCAAATCGTACCTCTGCGGATTCCCACGGGTGTCCTCTTTTCGGAAATGCATGGGGGTCGCTGTTTTCCTTGGTGGCTTGGACACCCGAGGCCCATATTTGTATGGTGTGCCGGTCGGCAGAGTGCCTGCAATTCCGGTCTGAAAACAGACTTGGGGTTACTTGTGTTTTAGGCTTTCCCATGGGCGCCCAGGTAGGTGCACCCACACATGTGAGGTACCGTTTTCATCGGGACACCTGTGGGAATGCGGGACGGTAGGCCATGTGTTGTTTGGGGCATGTTTCGATGGGTGAGCCGAGCGAAATGTGCGGAAAATGCATTTTTTTCCCCACATTTCAGAATTTGCGGGTGTGTCTGGGTACTAAATTCTGGGGCGATTTGCCCAAATCGTACCTCTGCGGATTCCCACGGGTGTCCTCTTTTCGGAAATGCATGGGGGTCCCTGTTTTCCTTGGTGGCTTGGACACCCGAGGCCCATATTTGTATGGTGTGCCGGTCGGCAGAGTGCCTGCAATTCCGGTCTGAAAACAGACTTGGGGTTACTTGTGTTTTAGGCTTTCCCATGGGCGCCCAGGTAGGTGCACCCACACATGTGAGGTACCGTTTTCATCGGGACACCTGTGGGAATGCGGGACAGTAGGCCATGTGTTGTTGGGGGCATGTTTCGATGGGTGAGCCGAGCGAAATGTGCGGAAAATGCATTTTTTTTCCCCACATTTCAGAATTTGCGGGGGTGTCTGGGTACTAAATTCTGGGGCGATTTGCCCAAATCGTACCTCTGCGGATTCCCACTGGTGTCCTCTTTTCGGAAATGAATGGGGGTCCCTGTTTTCCTTGGTGGCTTGGACACCCGAGGCCCATATTTGTATGGTGTTCCGGTCGGCAGAGAGTCTGCAATTCCGGTCTGAAAACAGACTTGGGGTTACTTGTGTTTTAGGCTTTCTCCTTGGCGCCCAGGTAGGTGCACCCACACATGTGAGGTACCGTTTTCATCGGGACACCTGTGGGAATGCGGGACGGTAGGCCATGTGTTGTTTGGGGCATGTTTCGATGGGTGAGCCGAGCGAAATGTGCGGAAAATGCATTTTTTTCCCCACATTTCAGAATTTGCGGGTGTGTCTGGGTACTAAATTCTGGGGCGATTTGCCCAAATCGTACCTCTGCGGATTCCCACGGGTGTCCTCTTTTCGGAAATGCATGGGGGTCCCTGTTTGCCTTGGTGGCTTGGACACCCGAGGCCCATATTTGTATGGTGTGCCGGTCGGCAGAGTGCCTGCAATTCCGGTCTGAAAACAGACTTGGGGTTACTTGTGTTTTAGGCTTTCCCATGGGCGCCCAGGTAGGTGCACCCACACATGTGAGGTACCGTTTTCATCGGGACACCTGTGGGAATGCGGGACAGTAGGCCATGTGTTGTTGGGGGCATGTTTCGATGGGTGAGCCGAGCGAAATGTGCGGAAAATGCATTTTTTTTCCCCACATTTCAGAATTTGCGGGGGTGTCTGGGTACTAAATTCTGGGGCGATTTGCCCAAATCGTACCTCTGCGGATTCCCACTGGTGTCCTCTTTTCGGAAATGAATGGGGGTCCCTGTTTTCCTTGGTGGCTTGGACACCCGAGGCCCATATTTGTATGGTGTGCCGGTTGGCAGAGAGTCTGAAATTCCGGTCTGAAAACAGACTTGGGATTACTCGTGTTTTAGGCTTTCCCCTTGGGACCCAGGTAGGTGCACCCACACATGTGAGGTACCGTTTTCATTGGGACACCTGTTGGAAAGCGGGACGGTAAGGCATGTGTTGTTGGGGGCGTGTTTCGATGGGTGAGCCGAGCAAAATGTGCGGAAAATGCATTTTATTCCCCACATTTCGGACTTTGCGGGGGTGTGTGGGTACTAAATTCTGGGGTGATTCGCCCAAATCGTACCTCAGCGGATTCCCCCGGGTGTCCTCTTTTCGGAAATGCCTGGGTTTCCCTGTTTTCCTTGGTGGCTTGGACACCCGAGGCCCATATCTAAATGGTGTGCTGGTCGGCAGAGAGTCTGAAATTTCGGTCTGAAAACAGACTTGGGGTTACTTGTGTTGTAGACTTTCCCCTTGGCGCCCAGGTAGGTGCACCCACACATGTGAGGTACCGTTCTCATCGGGACACCTGTGGGAATGCGGGACGGTAGGCCATGTGTTGTTGGGGGCATGTTTCGATGGATGAGCCGAGCGAAATGTGCGGAAAATGCATTTTTTTTCCCCACATTTCAGAATTTGCGGGGGTGTCTGGGTACTAAATTCTGGGGTGATTCGCCCAAATCGTACCTCTGCGGATTCCCACTGGTGTCCTCTTTTCGGAAATGAATGGGGGTCCCTGTTTTCCTTGGTGGCTTGGACACCCGAGGCCCATATTTGTATGGTGTGCCGGTCGGCAGAGTGCCTGCAATTCCGGTCTGAAAACAGACTTGGGGTTACTTGTGTTTTAGGCTTTCCCATGGGCGCCCAGGTAGGTGCACCCACACATGTGAGGTACCGTTTTCATCGGGACACCTGTGGGAATGCGGGACGGTAGGCCATGTGTTGTTGGGAGCATGTTTCGATGGGTGAGCCGAGCGAAATGTGCGGAAAATGCATTTTTTTTTCCCACATTTCAGAATTTGCGGGGGTGTCTGGGTACTAAATTCTGGTGCGATTTGCCCAAATTGTACCTCTGCGGATTCCCACTGGTGTCCTCTTTTCGGAAATGAATGGGGGTCCCTGTTTTCCTTGGTGGCTTGGACACCCGAGGCCCATATTTGTATGGTGTTCCGGTCGGCAGAGAGTCTGCAATTCCGGTCTGAAAACAGACTTGGGGTTACTTGTGTTTTAGGCTTTCTCCTTGGCGCCCAGGTAGGTGCACCCACACATGTGAGGCACCGTTTTCATCGGGACATGTGTGGGAATGCGGGACGGTAGGCCATGTGTTGTTGGGGGCGTGTTTTGATGAGTGAGCCGAGCAAAATGTGTGGAAAATGCATTTTTTTGCCCACATTTCGGACTTTGCCGGGGGTGTCTTGGTACTAAATTCTGGGGCGATTTGCCCAAATCGTATTTCTGCGGATTCCCACGGGTGTCCTCTTTTCGGAAATGCCTGGGTTTCCCTGTTTTCCTTGGTGGCTTGGACACCCGAGGCCCATATCTGTATGGTGTGCCGGTCGGCAGAGAGTCTGAAATTCCGGTTTGAAAACAGACTTGGGGTTACTTGTGTTGTAGACTTTCCCCTTGGCGCCCAGGTAGGTGCACCCACACATGTGAGGTACCGTTCTCATCGGGACACCTGTGGGAAAGCGGGACGGTAGGCCATGTGTTGTTGGGGGCGTGGTTTGATGGGTGAGCCGATTGAAATGTGCGGAAAATGCATTTTTTTCCCACATTTCAGACTTTGCGGGGGTGTCTGGGTACTAAATTCTGGGGTGATTTACCCAAATCGTACCTCTGAGGATTCCCATGGGTGTCCTCTTTTCGGAAATGCATGGGGTTCCCTGTTTTCCTTGGTGGCTTGGACACCCGAGGCCCATATGTGTATGGTATGCCGGTCGGCAGAGAGTCTGAAATTCCGGTCTGAAAACAGACTTGGGGTTACTTGTGTTTTAGGCTTTCCCCTTGGTCGCCCAGGTAGGTGCACCCACATATGTGAGGTACCATTTTCATCGGGACACCTGTGGGAACGTGCGACAGTAGGCCATGTGTTGTTGGGGGCATGTTTCCATGGGTGAGCCGAGCGAAATGTGTGGAAAATGAGTTTTTTCCCCCACATTTCGGACTTTGCGGGGGTGTCTGGGTACTAAATTTTGGGGTGATTTGCCTAAATTGTACCTCTGCGGATTCCCACGGGTGTCCTCTTTTCAGAAATGCATGGGGTTCTCTGTTTTCCTTGGTGGCTTGGACAGCCGAGGCCCATATCTGTATGGTGTGCCGGTCGGCAGAGAGTCTGAAATTCCGGTCTGAAAACAGACTTGGGGTTACTTGTGTTTTAGGCTTTCCCCTTGGCGCCCAGGTAGGTGCACCCACATATGTGACATAATGTTTTCATCGGGACACCTGTGGGAACGGGGGACGGTAGGCCATGTGTTGTTGGGGGCGTGTTTCGATGGGTGAGCCGAGCGAAATGTGCGGAAAATGCGTTTTTTCCCCACATTTCAGAATTTGCGGGTGTGTCTGGGTACTAAATTCTGGGGCGATTTGCCCAAATCGTACCTCTGCGGATTCCCACGGGTGTCCTCTTTTCGGAAATGCATGGGGGTCGCTGTTTTCCTTGGTGGCTTGGACACCCGAGGCCCATATTTGTATGGTGTGCCGGTCGGCAGAGTGCCTGCAATTCCGGTCTGAAAACAGACTTGGGGTTACTTGTGTTTTAGGCTTTCCCATGGGCGCCCAGGTAGGTGCACCCACACATGTGAGGTACCGTTTTCATCGGGACACCTGTGGGAATGCGGGACGGTAGGCCATGTGTTGTTTGGGGCATGTTTCGATGGGTGAGCCGAGCGAAATGTGCGGAAAATGCATTTTTTTCCCCACATTTCAGAATTTGCGGGTGTGTCTGGGTACTAAATTCTGGGGCGATTTGCCCAAATCGTACCTCTGCGGATTCCCACGGGTGTCCTCTTTTCGGAAATGCATGGGGGTCCCTGTTTTCCTTGGTGGCTTGGACACCCGAGGCCCATATTTGTATGGTGTGCCGGTCGGCAGAGTGCCTGCAATTCCGGTCTGAAAACAGACTTGGGGTTACTTGTGTTTTAGGCTTTCCCATGGGCGCCCAGGTAGGTGCACCCACACATGTGAGGTACCGTTTTCATCGGGACACCTGTGGGAATGCGGGAGAGTAGGCCATGTGTTGTTGGGGGCATGTTTCGATGGGTGAGCCGAGCGAAATGTGCGGAAAATGCATTTTTTTTCCCCACATTTCAGAATTTGCGGGGGTGTCTGGGTACTAAATTCTGGGGCGATTTGCCCAAATCGTACCTCTGCGGATTCCCACTGGTGTCCTCTTTTCGGAAATGAATGGGGGTCCCTGTTTTCCTTGGTGGCTTGGACACCCGAGGCCCATATTTGTATGGTGTTCCGGCCGGCAGAGAGTCTGCAATTCCGGTCTGAAAACAGACTTGGGGTTACTTGTGTTTTAGGCTTTCTCCTTGGCGCCCAGGTAGGTGCACCCACACATGTGAGGCACCGTTTTCATCGGGACATGTGTGGGAATGCGGGACGGTAGGCCATGTGTTGTTGGGGGCGTGTTTTGATGAGTGAGCCGAGCAAAATGTGTGGAAAATGCATTTTTTTGCCCACATTTCGGACTTTGCCGGGGGTGTCTTGGTACTAAATTCTGGGGCGATTTGCCCAAATCGTATTTCTGCGGATTCCCACGGGTGTCCTCTTTTCAGAAATGCATGGGGTTCCCTGTTTTCTTGGTGGCTTGGACACCCGAGGCCCATATCTGTATGGTGTGCCGGTTGGCAGAGAGTCTGAAATTCCGGTCTGAAAACAGACTTGGGGTTACTCGTGTTTTAGGCTTTCCCCTTGGGACCCAGGTAGGTGCACCCACACATGTGAGGTACCGTTTTCATTGGGACACCTGTTGGAAAGCGGGACGGTAAGGCATGTGTTGTTGGGGGCGTGTTTCGATGGGTGAGCCGAGCAAAATGTGCGGAAAATGCATTTTATTCCCCACATTTCGGACTTTGCGGGGGTGTGTGGGTACTAAATTCTGGGGTGATTCGCCCAAATCGTACCTCAGCGGATTCCCCCGGGTGTCCTCTTTTCGGAAATGCCTGGGTTTCCCTGTTTTCCTTGGTGGCTTGGACACCCGAGGCCCATATCTAAATGGTGTGCTGGTCGGCAGAGAGTCTGAAATTTCGGTCTGAAAACAGACTTGGGGTTACTTGTGTTGTAGACTTTCCCCTTGGCGCCCAGGTAGGTGCACCCACACATGTGAGGTACCGTTCTCATCGGGACACCTGTGGGAATGCGGGACGGTAGGCCATGTGTTGTTGGGGGCATGTTTCGATGGATGAGCCGAGCGAAATGTGCGGAAAATGCATTTTTTTTCCCCACATTTCAGAATTTGCGGGGGTGTCTGGGTACTAAATTCTGGGGTGATTCGCCCAAATCGTACCTCTGCGGATTCCCACTGGTGTCCTCTTTTCGGAAATGAATGGGGGTCCCTGTTTTCCTTGGTGGCTTGGACACCCGAGGCCCATATTTGTATGGTGTGCCGGTCGGCAGAGTGCCTGCAATTCCGGTCTGAAAACAGACTTGGGGTTACTTGTGTTTTAGGCTTTCCCATGGGCGCCCAGGTAGGTGCACCCACACATGTGAGGTACCGTTTTCATCGGGACACCTGTGGGAATGCGGGACGGTAGGCCATGTGTTGTTGGGGGCATGTTTCGATGGGTGAGCCGAGCGAAATGTGCGGAAAATGCATTGTTTTTTCCCACATTTCAGAATTTGCGGGGGTGTCTGGGTACTAAATTCTGGTGCGATTTGCCCAAATTGTACCTCTGCGGATTCCCACTGGTGTCCTCTTTTCGGAAATGAATGGGGGTCCCTGTTTTCCTTGGTGGCTTGGACACCCGAGGCCCATATTTGTATGGTGTTCCGGTCGGCAGAGAGTCTGCAATTCCGGTCTGAAAACAGACTTGGGGTTACTTGTGTTTTAGGCTTTCTCCTTGGCGCCCAGGTAGGTGCACCCACACATGTGAGGCACCGTTTTCATCGGGACATGTGTGGGAATGCGGGACGGTAGGCCATGTGTTGTTGGGGGCGTGTTTTGATGAGTGAGCCGAGCAAAATGTGTGGAAAATGCATTTTTTTGCCCACATTTCGGACTTTGCCGGGGGTGTCTTGGTACTAAATTCTGGGGCGATTTGCCCAAATCGTATTTCTGCGGATTCCCACGGGTGTCCTCTTTTCGGAAATGCATGGGGTTCCCTGTTTTCTTGGTGGCTTGGACACCCGAGGCCCATATCTGTATGGTGTGCCGGTTGGCAGAGAGTCTGAAATTCCGGTCTGAAAACAGACTTGGGGTTACTCGTGTTTTAGGCTTTCCCCTTGGGACCCAGGTAGGTGCACCCACACATGTGAGGTACCGTTTTCATTGGGACACCTGTTGGAAAGCGGGACGGTAAGGCATGTGTTGTTGGGGGCGTGTTTTGATGGGTGAGCCGAGCGAAATGTGCGGAAAATGCATTTTATTCCCCACATTTCGGACTTTGCGGGGGTGTGTGGGTACTAAATTCTGGGGTGATTCGCCCAAATCGTACCTCAGCGGATTCCCCCGGGTGTCCTCTTTTCGGAAATGCCTGGGTTTCCCTGTTTTCCTTGGTGGCTTGGACACCCGAGGCCCATATCTGTATGGTGTGCCGGTCGGCAGAGAGTCTGAAATTCCGGTTTGAAAACAGACTTGGGGTTACTTGTGTTGTAGACTTTCCCCTTGGCGCCCAGGTAGGTGCACCCACACATGTGAGGTACCGTTCTCATCGGGACACCTGTGGGAAAGCGGGACGGTAGGCCATGTGTTGTTGGGGGCGTGGTTTGATGGGTGAGCCGATTGAAATGTGCGGAAAATGCATTTTTTTCCCACATTTCAGACTTTGCGGGGGTGTCTGGGTACTAAATTCTGGGGTGATTTAACCAAATCGTACCTCTGAGGATTCCCATGGGTGTCCTCTTTTCGGAAATGCATGGGGTTCCCTGTTTTCCTTGGTGGCTTGGACACCCGAGGCCCATATGTGTATGGTATGCCGGTCGGCAGAGAGTCTGAAATTCCGGTCTGAAAACAGACTTGGGGTTACTTGTGTTTTAGGCTTTCCCCTTGGCGCCCAGGTAGGTGCACCCACATATGTGAGGTACCATTTTCATCGGGACACCTGTGGGAACGTGCAACAGTAGGCCATGTGTTGTTGGGGGCATGTTTCCATGGGTGAGCCGAGCGAAATGTGTGGAAAATGAGTTTTTTCCCCAACATTTCGGACTTTGCGGGGGTGTCTGGGTACTAAATTCTGGGGCGATTTGCCTAAATTGTACCTCTGCTGATTCCCACGGGTGTCCTCTTTTCGGAAATGCATGGGGTTCTCTGTTTTCCTTGGTGGCTTGGACAGCCGAGGCCCATATCTGTATGGTGTGCCGGTCGGCAGAGAGTCTGAAATTCCGGTCTGAAAACAGACTTGGGGTTACTTGTGTTTTAGGCTTTCCCCTTGGCGCCCAGGTAGGTGCACCCACATATGTGTGTGATGCCGGAAATGCATCTGAGGGACAGGGCCTCTGAATCCTTGTCCTTTTTCTGTTTTTACCGTGTGTTCTGTCATGTTTTCTGCCCAGGAGTCCATGAGGGACTCCTGGCAGTGCAGCTCTCTTTTGGTTTGGTGAACAGACCCATGGGATACCCTTATGGCACCCATGGGTAGGGGTACAACCCTGTGCCCCTAGTGTATGTTTTTGGGCACCTGTGGGTGGCCCACAGAGCAGGGTATGGGCTGGTGGCAGCTCCATGCTGAATTTGACAGGTGCTCTGGGTGTCCTCCATTTTGGGATACCCAGGCCCTGCCATTGGAATCAGTTGATTCCTGATAGGAAACAAGATGGCCCCTGTGGCCTCTTGCTTTCTATTGCCTGTTATCTTGTTTTTCCCAAAGTCCTGGGAAGCCCTGACTCTGTCCCTTCCCCCTGACTGGCTGTTGGGTGGAAGTTCCATATATGGTGTTGTTGTGAAGGCCCAGCTAGACTGACTGGAGCCTTCCCAGTGACTGTATGTTGTGGGTACCTCCTGTGGGTGGGACCTGGGTGAATGGAGTGTGTGACCAATATACACTCCTTGTTGTGGTTGTCTGGTTTCTGGCATGAGAGACAAAGACTGAGACAGCCCTGCCCGAAACTGGCCTGAATGCAGTGTGTAGTGTTGAATGGCTGGGTACTTGTCCCAATCCACATTCCTTGTTGTGAGTGTCTGAAAGGGAGGAGTGTGGCCTGAATGCACTGTGTGCCTGATTGGCTGACTGACTGCATGAATGCCCTTCTGTGTGATTGGCTGCTGTGTGTGTGCCAGCAGTGTGGATGAGAGACAGAATAGTATATCTGGGGACCTCTCACCACTGGAAATTGTTCAGAAGCATTCAGAAGCTGAGTCTCCACTCAAGAGTAACTGGATTTGCTGATCCTCGACGTCCAGCTGGAAGAAGAAGACTTGCTGTGGCATTTGCTTCGACGGAACTGAAGGTTGTCGAAATCGTCGAGGACTGACCCGAGAGAGGACCTGGTAAGGCGCCCTCTTCCCGTGCTCCGAGGGACCATCGAGCACCGCTGAATCTTCGCCGAAGCTCCCTGGACGCCAGACCATCGAAAGGCTGCCGACCGGAGAAGGGGACTGCCGAGGAGACCGAAGTAAAGCCCCCGGACATCGACGCTGTCGAAGTCCATTGCCGTCGACCAGGGTTCGCAGGTCTGTGCAACCGCTGGAGGCCCGTCGAAGTTGTGTTGCCCAGCCGTGGGAACCACTTGACGCCGAGCCGCCGACGACCGGAGCCGTCCGCTCCTTGCCTAAGAACATTTGACTCAAAGGACTCCCTCGTCCGCACCGTCGACCGCTTTTGTCCTGCCGGAGAAAGTCGAGGACGACCAACGCGCCGAGGAGAATCCGCCGGTGGGTTTCCCGCCACCTCACGACCCCAAAGACTCGAGCGACTCGACGCCCTTGCTGGGCTCCCGTCTCTACAATCTTTGCGGTCCAGAACTATTGTCATCGAGGTGCCCCGCACACCTCCGCCTTGCAGGACGCCGACGCCCCGACGCCGACGAGCACCGCTCGGACGAAGCTGCCGCCTCTTCGACATCGTTCTACCTCGTTTGTCGACGGACGTTCGACGCCCCGTGCCTCCCGCTTGAAAGGGAAGGCATTCAAGAAGGGCCGTCGATTCCCCGTCGCCGAACCCCGAGGTCTTCGACGTTTCTCGACGCCTCTCGACGATCCGTGACTCCTGCTTTAAAGGGGGTCATTCAAGAAGGATCTGTCGACGCCTCTTCGAAGAACTCGACTCCACCAGGTACATTGGGGGGGTAAAAACATTGTAGGAGAGAATAAGACTGTTGAACAATATATGGACTGGGCTTGTGTTATATCTCTTTATTTTACAGGTTGCCCAGGTGGGGGGATCTCCACACAGAACTGTGTCCAGTGGTAGGGGCCAGTATTCTGCCTATTGTTTCAACCCTCTGTTATCTCTCCTCCCTCTATTTGCTGGTTTCCTGCTTATTGATCTGCGTGCCATTGCTACAGTATTGTGAATGCACTGTTATGAGGTCTAATATTAGTGGTACCACTTTAGAATTGTAGATATTTATCATTATTGGTTTTCCTGAGCACAAAGTGCGTTGTTGTGATAAGTGTACATAACCCTTGAATATTAATTATATAAAGACTGTGTTTTCAGTAATACAGTGTGTGGACATTCCTTTGTGGGGGCTTGGGGATACACTGTACTTAAGAACCAGCCTGCATCACCTCCTGAGAAGCTAGGCCTTGATTGCTCGTCCATAGCTACCGTAATCGAGAATCTTGGCTGGGGTCTTCTGTGCCTCTCCTCTACCATATAGAGAGCGGAAGTACAGACCCCCCCACCGGTCTTGACAAGCTGGTGGCAGCGGTGGGATGCTTATGGTTTTAAGACTCAGTGTATAACCGTGCCACTTACAAAATATCCGCACTTTATTAGATTAAGGTTTGGGTGTGTACCAAATAACTGCATTACAGGCAATGGAGCCCATTGCAAATGGTAAATTGACTCGGATGAGCTTAGAGGCTCTCCAGAGTGCTTGTGAAGCCAGGGAGTTGGACTTTGTGGATAAGTCTAGGGCTGAGCTGATAGCTGCCCTGGTGGACTACCAGACTGATGGTGAAACCCTTGATGAAGGGGGGGATGCAACCAGTGAGGACTCTGCCCCTGGGGTTGTCGCTGAATCTGTTTCTGGGAATGCCACCATTCCTGCTGCCTCTGTTCCAAACCCCAGCAATTCCATGGAACTTGAGTTATTAAGGATGAAATTGGCCTTTGAATATCGCAAGTTGGAAATAGAAGCTGAGCTTAAGAAAGAGGAGCTGGCACAGCAAGTGGAACTCAAGAATAGGGATCTTGCGCTCAAAGACAAGGACACTGAATGTCAGAGAATCCAGCTAGAGAGAGCTAGAGTGGAGACTTCAGCTAGACCAATTGAGAGTGGCAGGTCCCCAGCCACCAAGTTTATGAAAGATTTGGTTGGTGTGTTTGTGGAGGGTTCAGATATCCTCCAATGGATTGAAGCGTTTGAAATGGCTTGTGCAATTCATGATGTAGATAAAAGAGATTGGGCTAAGTGTTTGTTAAGCAGAGTGCCTCAAACTGGATATGACTGTATTCTGAAGCTGAGTGTGGAGGAAAGGGGTCAGTATGAGTGTATGAAGTCTGCTTTGATTGCCAAATTTGGCAAGACACCTACCCAATACCTTAAAAGGTTCAGGGATTTTAAGAAAAGAGAGAATGTGTCTTGGGTTGACTGGGTGAGTACTGCGCACATGAACATGATGGGGTGGATTGACGGTTACAAGGTGAAAACTTTTGTTGAGTTGTCCCACCTCTTGTTTTTTGAGCATTTTTCTGAAGCCTGTTCACCAGAGCTGCGTCAGTATGTGGCTGACCAGAACATTTTGGACCCCTTTAAGCTGGCTAGGTTGGCTGACAAGTGGGTCTCCCACCGGGTGTCCCCTAAGGACTCCAGTGGGAAGGACAAGGACAAAGAAAAGGGGACCTCTCAGAAAGCTGAGGAGTCCCAAAAGCAATCACAGTCGGGTAAACCAAAACCTTCCTCTCCTAAGACCCAAAAATCTGGTGGGGATAAGTCCTCTGTGGGTGGGAATAAGAGTAGTGGTCCACCTGCTGCAAAGCAGGTTCCCAGTGGTTCCAGTACCGTACCCCGCACTCCTGGCACTTGTTGGGATTGTGGGGCTCTGGATCACAAAAGGGGTGACCCCAAGTGTAAAGGTAAGGCACTTGGAGTACAGGCTGTCAGCCTGACCTACCCTTACCCCGTGGCTGAGGTGGAGGCCACTGTCCTCCCCTCCTCTACAGGAATCACATTTGGTGCTCCGGTAGAGATTTCCTTAGTGTCCCTTGGGGCCTGGGACCAGTACGCAGAAGTACTGGCAACTATCCCGCAGAACACCCGTAGGTTTTTGAGAAGTGTCCTCTTGAATGGCCAGCCTTCTACTGGTTTGAGAGACACTGGGGCAAGCATGACAGTGGTGGACAGGACCCTGCTCAAGCCAGAGGACTATGAAGGTGCTCCTCTGCAAACCACCAGGTTAGCTGGTGGGCCTCCCAAATTATCGCCTGTAGCCCTAGTCACACTCATGATTGGAGACAAGACAGCAAAGCTTCCTGTCCTGGTTCAGGACAATGTCCCTGCTAACATTCTGTTAGGAAATGATCTAGTAGAGTTGGGGTTGATCTCGGATGGTCTTCCCATGACTGCTGCTGCAGTCACTAGGTCACAGGTGACACCGGGTCTGGCTGTGAGTCAGGTACCCGAGCCAAAGGCGAGGCCTAAGGCAAGAAGAAGGAAGACCAAGAAGGCCACCTCTGTGGAGGGAACACCTTCTCTTCCTGCTGTTCCGACAGCACCCATTGGGATCCATGCTCCGGACAGGCTGGGTCCAGTGGAAAACCCAAACTCAACTCCTGTGGGAGAAGAGACAGAAGACTCTCCTGTGGGAGAGGTTCTCAACCCGGAGGATCATCCCGACCTTCAATGCTTGTTAGCTGAAGGGGGACCCTCCCGGGCAGACTTCTGTAAGGGACAGAGAGAGTGCCACTCTCTCGAGGGCCTGAGGAAACAGGCCCTGTCCCAGGCACAAGGTGAAGTGCCTAGGACATTCAAGATTTATTGGGAGGGTGAGCTCCTTGTTAGTGAGCCCACTAAGCCCGAACCTGGTGCCCGCAAGAGGTTGGTGGTACCCCAGGTTTACAGGCCCTTCCTACTGCAGTTGGCGCATGAGGTGCCCTTGGCTGGTCATCTTGGGACCAAGAAGACTAAGCAGAGGCTCTCTGCCCATTTCTACTGGCCACGGATGGGAGTAGAGGTGGAGTCCCACTGCAGGACCTGCCCAACTTGTCAGTTGTCTGGCAAGACTGGAGGCAGGGTCATTGCCCCACTGCAGCCATTACCAGTGGTTGGCACACCATTTGAGAGGGTGGGCATCGACATCGTCGGTCCCCTTGACCCTCCCACTTCAGGTGGACATCGGTTCATCCTGGTCTTGGTAGATCATGCCACCAGGTACCCTGAGGCAATACCCCTTCGGACTGTTACTGCCAAGGTGGTTGCCAGGGCTCTCCTGGGCATTTTCACCCGTGTTGGATTCCCCAAGGAGGTTGTCTCTGACCGAGGATCCAACTTCATGTCTAGTTACATGAAAACCATGTGGAAAGAGTGCGGGGTAACCTACAAGTTCTCCACCTCTTACCACCCCCAGACCAATGGTCTGGTTGAGAGATTTAACAAAACTCTCAAGGGCATGCTAGGTGCTTTGGAAGAGCCCCTAAGGAGGAAATGGGATCTCCTCCTGCCATGCCTGCTGTTTGCTTACAGAGAGGTACCTCAAGAGGGTGTTGGTTTCAGCCCCTTTGAGTTACTCTTTGGACATCCCGTGAGGGGGCCCCTCGCCTTGATCCGAGAAGGCTTGGAAGCCACCCCTCCAGGTCCCGCCAAGCAAGTGGGGGACTATGTGTTAGGCCTCAGGCGGAGGATGACACAAATGATGGGTCAGGCAACAGCAAATCTCAAGGCCAGCCAGGAATTGAATAAGTACTGGCATGACCTGAAAGCTTCGCAAGTGGATTGGACTCCGGGACAGGAAATCCTTGTGATGGAGCCTACCAAGCCTAGAGCTTTGGCAGACAAGTGGACTGGACCCTTCAGGATCATCTCCAAGATGGGCGAAGTCAATTATCTGGTGGACATGGGAGCCTCTGGGGTAGCCCCCCAGGTATTCCATGTCAACAGGCTCAAGCCTTTCCACAGGCGAGCAGAGGTCTCATGTCTCTTGCTAGCTTCAGGGCAAGAAGAGGATGAGAGTGAGCCCCTTCCTGATTTGCTGCATAGCAACCCTCAGGATGGCTCAGTGGAGGGAGTACAACTCTCTCCCGATTTGACAACAGAGCAGCAGAGGGCCTGCCGGGCTTTGCTCCAGCAGTATGCCCCTCTGTTTTCACTGACACCGGGCCTTACACCGTGGTGTAAGCACGAAATTGACACTGGTGACAGTGTGCCTGTCAAAAGCAGGAGCTATCGTATGTCAGATACCGTCAAAAACCACATCCAGGCTGAGGTCGCCAAGATGTTGGATCTGGGTGTTATTGAACCCTCCACCAGTCCCTGGTCCAGTCCAGTGGTCCTTGTCCCCAAGGCAAGTTCCCCGGCGGGTACCAAGGATTGGAGGTTCTGTGTGGACTACCAAGGAGTCAATGCCGTCACCAAAACTGACGCGCACCCATTGCCCAGGGCTGATGAGCTCGTGGACACTATAGGTGCTGCCAAATTTGTGAGCACCTTTGACCTTACCTCAGGCTATTGGCAAATAGCTCTGACGGACCATGCCAAGGAAAAGACGGCATTCTCCACACCTGAGGGACTCTACCAGTTTAGGGTCATGCCCTTTGGGTTGAAGAATGCCCCTGCCACCTTCCAGAGATTGGTCAACCATGCGCTCAGTGGGCTGGAAGCCTTTTGTGTGGCTTACTTAGACGACATTGCCGTCTACAGTTCCACCTGGGAAGAGCATTTGACACATCTGGATAAGGTGTTGCAGGCCTTGAAAAGGGCTAACCTCACTATCAAGGCCACCAAGTGCCAGATAGCTCAGGGGAAAGTTACCTATCTTGGTCATGAGGTAGGAGGGGGTCAAATCCAACCTCTCTCCAGTAAAGTACAGGACGTACAGAACTGGGAGACTCCCACTACTCAAACCCAGGTGAGAGCCTTTTTGGGCCTCACTGGGTACTATCGCAATTTCATGGCAGACTATGGAACCATAGCTGCACCCCTGACAGCTCTAACTTCACCCAAACAGCCTAGGAAGGTTAATTGGACTGAAGACTGTCAGAGGGCCTTTGATGGCTTGAAAGAAAGTCTGTGTAGGGCACCTGTGTTGAGTGCGCCTGACTACAGCCGACCCTTTATCGTCCAGACGGATGCCTGCGACACCGGAATTGGAGCTGTCTTGTCCCAGTTAGATGACAAAGGGAGAGAACATCCTATCATATTCATCAGTAGACAACTCAAGGGTAGAGAACTTAGGTGGGCTACTGTTGAAAAGGAATGTTTTAGTATAGTTTGGAGCCTTAGGCGTTTTAGGCTCTACCTTACGGGGTCCACCTTCAAGGTCCAAACAGATCATAAGCCCCTGAAGTGGCTTATGCAGATGAAGGGTGAGAATCCGAAATTGCTCAGGTGGTCGATTAGCCTACAAGGGCTAGACTTCACCATAGAGCACAGACCAGGGAAGAGTCACGATAATGCAGATGGCCTTTCCAGAAGGTATGTTGACCGTCTGGATGAGGGTGTCTATCCCGTGGGAGATTAGGCACCCTCCACCTCAGTCTGGGGGGGGCGACTGTGATGCCGGAAATGCATCTGAGGGACAGGGCCTCTGAATCCTTGTCCTTTTTCTGTTTTTACCGTGTGTTCTGTCATGTTTTCTGCCCAGGAGTCCATGAGGGACTCCTGGCAGTGCAGCTCTCTTTTGGTTTGGTGAACAGACCCATGGGATACCCTTATGGCACCCATGGGTAGGGGTACAACCCTGTGCCCCTAGTGTATGTTTTTGGGCACCTGTGGGTGGCCCACAGAGCAGGGTATGGGCTGGTGGCAGCTCCATGCTGAATTTGACAGGTGCTCTGGGTGTCCTCCATTTTGGGATACCCAGGCCCTGCCATTGGAATCAGTTGATTCCTGATAGGAAACAAGATGGCCCCTGTGGCCTCTTGCTTTCTATTGCCTGTTATCTTGTTTTTCCCAAAGTCCTGGGAAGCCCTGACTCTGTCCCTTCCCCCTGACTGGCTGTTGGGTGGAAGTTCCATATATGGTGTTGTTGTGAAGGCCCAGCTAGACTGACTGGAGCCTTCCCAGTGACTGTATGTTGTGGGTACCTCCTGTGGGTGGGACCTGGGTGAATGGAGTGTGTGACCAATATACACTCCTTGTTGTGGTTGTCTGGTTTCTGGCATGAGAGACAAAGACTGAGACAGCCCTGCCCGAAACTGGCCTGAATGCAGTGTGTAGTGTTGAATGGCTGGGTACTTGTCCCAATCCACATTCCTTGTTGTGAGTGTCTGAAAGGGAGGAGTGTGGCCTGAATGCACTGTGTGCCTGATTGGCTGACTGACTGCATGAATGCCCTTCTGTGTGATTGGCTGCTGTGTGTGTGCCAGCAGTGTGGATGAGAGACAGAATAGTATATCTGGGGACCTCTCACCACTGGAAATTGTTCAGAAGCATTCAGAAGCTGAGTCTCCACTCAAGAGTAACTGGATTTGCTGATCCTCGACGTCCAGCTGGAAGAAGAAGACTTGCTGTGGCATTTGCTTCGACGGAACTGAAGGTTGTCGAAATCGTCGAGGACTGACCCGAGAGAGGACCTGGTAAGGCGCCCTCTTCCCGTGCTCCGAGGGACCATCGAGCACCGCTGAATCTTCGCCGAAGCTCCCTGGACGCCAGACCATCGAAAGGCTGCCGACCGGAGAAGGGGACTGCCGAGGAGACCGAAGTAAAGCCCCCGGACATCGACGCTGTCGAAGTCCATTGCCGTCGACCAGGGTTCGCAGGTCTGTGCAACCGCTGGAGGCCCGTCGAAGTTGTGTTGCCCAGCCGTGGGAACCACTTGACGCCGAGCCGCCGACGACCGGAGCCGTCCGCTCCTTGCCTAAGAACATTTGACTCGAAGGACTCCCTCGTCCGCACCGTCGACCGCTTTTGTCCTGCCGGAGAAAGTCGAGGACGACCAACGCACCGAGGAGAATCCGCCGGTGGGTTTCCCGCCACCTCACGACCCCAAAGACTCGTGCGACTCGACGCCCTTGCTGGGCTCCCGTCTCTACAATCTTTGCGGTCCAGAACTATTGTCATCGAGGTGCCCCGCACACCTCCGCCTTGCAGGACGCCGACGCCGACGAGCACCGCTCGGACGAAGCTGCCGCCTCTTCGACATCGTTCTACCTCGTTTGTCGACGGACGTTCGACGCCCCGTGCCTCCCGCTTGAAAGGGAAGGCATTCAAGAAGGGCCGTCGATTCCCCGTCGCCGAACCCCGAGGTCTTCGACGTTTCTCGACGCCTCTCGACGATCCGTGACTCCTGCTTTAAAGGGGGTCATTCAAGAAGGATCTGTCGACGCCTCTTCGAAGAACTCGACTCCACCAGGTACATTGGGGGGGTAAAAACATTGTAGGAGAGAATAAGACTGTTGAACAATATATGGACTGGGCTTGTGTTATATCTCTTTATTTTACAGGTTGCCCAGGTGGGGGGATCTCCACACAGAACTGTGTCCAGTGGTAGGGGCCAGTATTCTGCCTATTGTTTCAACCCTCTGTTATCTCTCCTCTCTCTATTTGCTGGTTTCCTGCTTATTGATCTGCGTGCCATTGCTACAGTATTGTGAATGCACTGTTATGAGGTCTAATATTAGTGGTACCACTTTAGAATTGTAGATATTTATCATTATTGGTTTTCCTGAGCACAAAGTGCGTTGTTGTGATAAGTGTACATAACCCTTGAATATTAATTATATAAAGACTGTGTTTTCAGTAATACAGTGTGTGGACATTCCTTTGTGGGGGCTTGGGGATACACTGTACTTAAGAACCAGCCTGCATCACCTCCTGAGAAGCTAGGCCTTGATTGCTCGTCCATAGCTACCGTAATCGAGAATCTTGGCTGGGGTCTTCTGTGCCTCTCCTCTACCATATAGAGAGCGGAAGTACAGACCCCCCCACCGGTCTTGACAATGTGACATAATGTTTTTATCGGGACACCTGTGGGAACGCGGGACGGTAGGCCATGTGCTGTTGGGGGCGTGTTTCGATGGGTGAGCCGAGCGAAATGTGCGGAAAATGTGTTTTTTTCCCCACATTTCAGAATTTGCGGGGGTGTCTGGGTATTAAATTCTGGGGCGCTTTGCCCAAATCGTACCTCTGCAGATTCCCACTGGTGTCCTCTTTTCGGAAATGCATGGGGTTCCCTGTTTTCCTGGTGGCTTGGACACCCGAGGCCCATATCTGTATGGTGTGCCGGTTGGCAGAGAGTCTGAAATTTCGGTCTGAAAACAGACTTGTGGTTACTTGTGTTTTAGGCTTTCCCCTTGGCGCCCAGGTAGGTGCACCCACACATGTGAGGTACCGTTCTCATCGGGACACCTGTGGGAAAGCGGGACGGTAGGCCATGTGTTGTTGGGGGCGTGGTTTGATGGGTGAGCCGATTGAAATGTGCGGAAAATGCATTTTTTTCCCACATTTCAGACTTTGCGGGGGTGTCTGGGTACTAAATTCTGGAGTGATTTACCCAAATCGTACCTCTGAGGATTCCCATGGGTGTCCTCTTTTCGGAAATGCATGGGGTTCCCTGTTTTCCTTGGTGGCTTGGACATCCGAGGCCCATATGTGTATGGTATGCCGGTCGGCAGAGAGTCTGAAATTCCGGTCTGAAAACAGACTTGGGGTTACTTGTGTTTTAGGCTTTCCCCTTGGTCGCCCAGGTAGGTGCACCCACATATGTGAGGTACCATTTTCATCGGGACACCTGTGGGAACGTGCGACAGTAGGCCATGTGTTGTTGGGGGCATGTTTCCATGGGTGAGCCGAGCGAAATGTGTGGAAAATGAGTTTTTTCCCCCACATTTCGGACTTTGCGGGGGTGTCTGGGTACTAAATTCTGGGGTGATTTGCCTAAATTGTACCTCTGCGGATTCCCACGGGTGTCCTCTTTTCGGAAATGCATGGGGTTCTCTGTTTTCCTTGGTGGCTTGGACAGCCGAGGCCCATATCTGTATGGTGTGCCGGTCGGCAGAGAGTCTGAAATTCCGGTCTGAAAACAGACTTGGGGTTACTTGTGTTTTAGGCTTTCCCCTTGGCGCCCAGGTAGGTGCACCCACATATGTGACATAATGTTTTCATCGAGACACCTGTGGGAACGGGGGACGGTAGGCCATGTGTTGTTGGGGGCGTGTTTCGATGGGTGAGCCGAGCGAAATGTGCGGAAAATGCGTTTTTTTCCCCACATTT
Source organism: Ambystoma mexicanum (assembly GCF_040938575.1). Taxonomy (NCBI): domain Eukaryota; kingdom Metazoa; phylum Chordata; class Amphibia; order Caudata; family Ambystomatidae; genus Ambystoma; species Ambystoma mexicanum. Next base: position 876,133,041 of record NC_090924.1, on the reverse strand, counting down.
CAGAATTTGCGGGTGTGTCTGGGTACTAAATTCTGGGGCGATTTGCCCAAATCGTACCTCTGCGGTTTCCCACGGGTGTCCTCTTTTCGGAAATGCATGGGGGTCGCTGTTTTCCTTGGTGGCTTGGACACCCGAGGCCCATATTTGTATGGTGTGCCGGTCGGCAGAGTGCCTGCAATTCCGGTCTGAAAACAGACTTGGGGTTACTTGTGTTTTAGGCTTTCCCATGGGCGCCCAGGTAGGTGCACCCACACATATGAGGTACCGTTTTCATCGGGACACCTGTGGGAATGCGGGACGGTAGGCCATGTGTTGTTTGGGGCATGTTTCGATGGGTGAGCCGAGCGAAATGTGCGGAAAATGCATTTTTTTCCCCACATTTCAGAATTTGCGGGTGTGTCTGGGTACTATATTCTGGGGCGATTTGCCCAAATCGTACCTCTGCGGATTCCCACGGGTGTCCTCTTTTCGGAAATGCATGGGGGTCCCTGTTTTCCTTGGTGGCTTGGACACCCGAGGCCCATATTTGTATGGTGTGCCGGTCGGCAGAGTGCCTGCAATTCCGGTCTGAAAACAGACTTGGGGTTACTTGTGTTTTAGGCTTTCCCATGGGCGCCCAGGTAGGTGCACCCACACATGTGAGGTACCGTTTTCATCGGGACACCTGTGGGAATGCGGGACGGTAGGCCATGTGTTGTTGGGGGCATGTTTCGATGGGTGAGCCGAGCGAAATGTGCGGAAAATGCATTTTTTTTCCCCACATTTCAGAATTTGCGGGGGTGTCTGGGTACTAAATTCTGGGGCGATTTGCCCAAATCGTACCTCTGCGGATTCCCACTGGTGTCCTCTTTTCGGAAATGAATGGGGGTCCCTGTTTTCCTTGGTGGCTTGGACACCCGATGCCCATATTTGTATGGTGTTCCGGTCGGCAGAGAGTCTGCAATTCCGGTCTGAAAACAGACTTGGGGTTACTTGTGTTTTAGGCTTTCTCCTTGGCGCCCAGGTAGGTGCACCCACACATGTGAGGCACCGTTTTCATCGGGACATGTGTGGGAATGCGGGACGGTAGGCCATGTGTTGTTGGGGGCGTGTTTTGATGAGTGAGCCGAGCAAAATGTGTGGAAAATGCATTTTTTTGCCCACATTTCGGACTTTGCCGGGGGTGTCTTGGTACTAAATTCTGGGGCGATTTGCCCAAATCGTATTTCTGCGGATTCCCACGGGTGTCCTCTTTTCGGAAATGCATGGGGTTCCCTGTTTTCTTGGTGGCTTGGACACCCGAGGCCCATATCTGTATGGTGTGCCGGTTGGCAGAGAGTCTGAAATTCCGGTCTGAAAACAGACTTGGGGTTACTCGTGTTTTAGGCTTTCCCCTTGGGACCCAGGTAGGTGCACCCACACATGTGAGGTACCGTTTTCATTGGGACACCTGTTGGAAAGCGGGACGGTAAGGCATGTGTTGTTGGGGGCGTGTTTCGATGGGTGAGCCGAGCAAAATGTGCGGAAAATGCATTTTATTCCCCACATTTCGGACTTTGCGGGGGTGTGTGGGTACTAAATTCTGGGGTGATTCGCCCAAATCGTACCTCAGCGGATTCCCCCGGGTGTCCTCTTTTCGGAAATGCCTGGGTTTCCCTGTTTTCCTTGGTGGCTTGGACACCCGAGGCCCATATCTAAATGGTGTGCTGGTCGGCAGAGAGTCTGAAATTTCGGTCTGAAAACAGACTTGGGGTTACTTGTGTTGTAGACTTTCCCCTTGGCGCCCAGGTAGGTGCACCCACACATGTGAGGTACCGTTCTCATCGGGACACCTGTGGGAATGCGGGACGGTAGGCCATGTGTTGTTGGGGGCATGTTTCGATGGGTGAGCCGAGCGAAATGTGCGGAAAATGCATTTTCTTTCCCCACATTTCAGAATTTGCGGGGGTGTCTGGGTACTAAATTCTGGGGTGATTCGCCCATATCGTACCTCTGCGGATTCCCACTGGTGTCCTCTTTTCGGAAATGAGTGGGGGTCCCTGTTTTCCTTGGTGGCTTGGACACCCGAGGCCCATATTTGTATGGTGTGCCGGTCGGCAGAGTGCCTGCAATTCCGGTCTGAAAACAGACTTGGGGTTACTTGTGTTTTAGGCTTTCCCATGGGCGCCCAGGTAGGTGCACCCACACATGTGAGGTACCGTTTTCATCGGGACACCTGTGGGAATGCGGGACGGTAGGCCATGTGTTGTTGGAGGCATGTTTCGATGGGTGAGCCGAGCGAAATGTGCGGAAAATGCATTTTTTTCCCCACATTTCAGAATTTGCGGGGGTGTCTGGGTACTAAATTCTGGGGCGATTTGCCCAAATCGTACCTCTGCGGATTCCCACTGGTGTCCTCTTTTCGGAAATGAATGGGGGTCTCTGTTTTCCTTGGTGGCTTGGACACCCGAGGCCCATATTTGTATGGTGTTCCGGTCGGCAGAGAGTCTGCAATTCCGGTCTGAAAACAGACTTGGGGTTACTTGTGTTTTAGGCTTTCTCCTTGGCGCCCAGGTAGGTGCACCCACACATGTGAGGCACCGTTTTCATCGGGACATGTGTGGGAATGCGGGACGGTAGGCCATGTGTTGTTGGGGGCGTGTTTTGATGAGTGAGCCGAGCAAAATGTGTGGAAAATGCATTTTTTTGCCCACATTTCGGACTTTGCCGGGGGTGTCTTGGTACTAAATTCTGGGGCGATTTGCCCAAATCGTATTTCTGCGGATTCCCACGGGTGTCCTCTTTTCGGAAATGCATGGGGTTCCCTGTTTTCTTGGTGGCTTGGACACCCGAGGCCCATATCTGTATGGTGTGCCGGTTGGCAGAGAGTCTGAAATTCCGGTCTGAAAACAGACTTGGGGTTACTCGTGTTTTAGGCTTTCCCCTTGGGACCCAGGTAGGTGCACCCACACATGTGAGGTACCGTTTTCATTGGGACACCTGTTGGAAAGCGGGACGGTAAGGCATGTGTTGTTGGGGGCGTGTTTCGATGGGTGAGCCGAGCGAAATGTGCGGAAAATGCATTTTATTCCCCACATTTCGGACTTTGCGGGGGGGTGTGGGTACTAAATTCTGGGGTGATTCGCCCAAATCGTACCTCAGCGGATTCCCCCGGGTGTCCTCTTTTCGGAAATGCCTGGGTTTCCCTGTTTTCCTTGGTGGCTTGGACACCCGAGGCCCATATCTGTATGGTGTGCCGGTCGGCAGAGAGTCTGAAATTCCGGTTTGAAAACAGACTTGGGGTTACTTGTGTTGTAGACTTTCCCCTTGGCGCCCAGGTAGGTGCACCCACACATGTGAGGTACCGTTCTCATCGGAACACCTGTGGGAAAGCGGGACGGTAGGCCATGTGTTGTTGGGGGCGTGGTTTGATGGGTGAGCCGATTGAAATGTGCGGAAAATGCATTTTTTTCCCACATTTCAGACTTTGCGGGGGTGTCTGGGTACTAAATTCTGGGGTGATTTACCCAAATCGTACCTCTGAGGATTCCCATGGGTGTCCTCTTTTCGGAAATGCACGGGGTTCCCTGTTTTCCTTGGTGGCTTGGACACCCGAGGCCCATATGTGTATGGTATGCCGGTCGGTAGAGAGTCTGAAATTCCGGTCTGAAAACAGACTTGGGGTTACTTGTGTTTTAGGCTTTCCCCTTGGCGCCCAGGTAGGTGCACCCACATATGTGAGGTACCATTTTCATCGGGACACCTGTGGGAACGTGCGACAGTAGGCCATGTGTTGTTGGGGGCATGTTTCATTGGGTGAGCCGAGCGAAATGTGTGGAAAATGAGTTTTTTCCCCAACATTTCGGACTTTGCGGGGGTGTCTGGGTACTAAATTCTGGGGCGATTTGCCTAAATTGTACCTCTGCGGATTCCCACGGGTGTCCTCTTTTCGGAAATGCATGGGATTCTCTGTTTTCCTTGGTGGCTTGGACAGCCGAGGCCCATATCTGTATGGTGTGCCGGTCGGCAGAGAGTCTGAAATTCCGGTCTGAAAACAGACTTGGGGTTACTTGTGTTTTAGGCTTTCCCCTTGGCGCCCCGGTAGGTGCACCCACATATGTGACATAATGTTTTTATCGGGACACCTGTGGGAACGCGGGACGGTAGGCCATGTGCTGTTGGGGGCGTGTTTCGATGGGTGAGCCGAGCGAAATGTGCGGAAAATGTGTTTTTTTCCCCACATTTCAGAATTTGCGGGGGTGTCTGGGTATTAAATTCTGGGGCGATTTGCCCAAATCGTACCTCTGCAGATTCCCACTGGTGTCCTCTTTTCGGAAATGAATGGGGGTCCCTGTTTTCCTTGGTGGCTTGGACACCCGAGGCCCATATTTGTATGGTGTGCCGGTCGGCAGAGAGTCTGCAATTCCGGTCTGAAAACAGACTTGGGGTTACTTGTGTTTTAGGCTTTCTCCTTGGCGCCCAGGTAGGTGCACCCACACATGTGAGGTACCGTTTTCATTGGGACACCTGTTGGAAAGCGGGACGGTAAGGCATGTGTTGTTGGGGCCGTGTTTCGATGGGTGAGCCGAGCGAAATGTGCGGAAAATGCATTTTATTCCCCACATTTCGGACTTTGCGGGGGTGTGTGGGTACTAAATTCTGGGGTGATTTGCCCAAATCGTACCTCAGCGGATTCCCCCGGGTGTCTTCTTTTCGGAAATGCCTGGGGTTCCCTGTTTTCCTTGGTGGCTTGGACACCCGAGGCCCATATCTAAATGGTGTGCTGGTCGGCAGAGAGTCTGAAATTTCGGTCTGAAAACAGACTTGGGGTTACTTGTGTTTTAGACTTTCCCCTTGGCGCCCAGGTAGGTGCACCCACACATGTGAGGTACCGTTCTCATCGGGACACCTGTGGGAAAGCAGGACGGTAGGCCATGTGTTGTTGGGGGCGTGTTTTGATGGGTGAGCCGAGTGACATGTGCGGAAAATGCATTTTTTTCCCACATTTCAGACTTTGCGGGGGTGCCTGGGTACTAAATTCTGGGGTGATTTGCGCAAATCGTACCTCTGAGGATTCCCATGGGTGTCCTCTTTTCGGAAATGCACGGGGTTCCCTGTTTTCCTTGGTGGCTGGGACACCCGAGGCCCATATGTGTATGGTATGCCGGTCGGCAGAGAGTCTGAAATTCCGGTCTGAAAACAGACTTGGGGTTACTTGTGTTTTAGGCTTTCCCCTTGGCGCCCAGGTAGGTGCACCCACATATGTGAGGTACCGTTTTCATCGGGACACCTGTGGGAATGCGGGACGGTAGGCCATGTGTTGTTGGGGGCGTTTCTCGATGGGTGAGCCGAGCGAAATGTGCGTAAAATGCGTTTTTTTCCCCACATTTTGGAATTTGCGGGGGTGTCTGGGTACTATTTCTGGGGCGATTTTCCCAAATCGTACCTCTGCGGATTCCCACGGGTGTACTCTTTTTGGAAATGCATGGGGGTCCCTGTTTTCCTTGGTGGCTTGGACACCCGAGGCCCATATCTGTATGGTGTGCCGGTCGGCAGAGAGTCTGAAATTCCGGTCTGAAAACAGACTTGCGGTTACTTGTGTTTTAGGCTTTCCCCTTGGTGCCCAGGTAGGTGCACCCACATATGTGAGGTACTGTTTTCATCGGGACACCTGTGGGAATGCGGGACAGTAGGCCATGTGTTGTTGGGGGCGTGTTTCGATGGGTGAGCCGAGTGAAATGTGCGGAAAATGCGTTTTTTTCCCACATTTCGGACTTTGCAGGGGTGTCTGGGTACTACATTCTGGGGTGATTTGCCCAAATCGTACCTCTGCGGATTCCCACGGGTGTCCACTTTTCGGAAATGCATGGGGTTCCCTGTTTTCCTTGGTGGCTTGGACACCCGAGGCCCATATCTGTATGGTGTGCCGGTCGGCAGAGAGTCTGAAATTCCGGTCTGAAAACAGACTTGGGGTTACTTGTGTTTTAGGCTTTTCTCTTGGTGCCCAGGTAGGTGCACCCACATATGTGACGTACCGTTTTCATTGGGACACCTGTGGGAACGCGGGACGGTAGGCCATGTGTTGTTGGGGGCGTGTTTCGATGGGTGAGCCGAGCGAAATGTGCGGAAAATGCGTTTTTTTCCCCACATTTCAGAATTTGCGGGTGTGTCTGGGTACTAAATTCTGGGGCGATTTTCCCAAATCGTACCTCTGCGGATTCCCACGGGTGTACTCTTTTTGGAAATGCATGGGGGTCCCTGTTTTCCTTGGTGGCTTGGACACCCGAGGCCCATATCTGTATGGTGTGCCGGTCGGCAGAGAGTCTGAAATTCCGGTCTGAAAACAGACTTGGGGTTACTTGTGTTTTAGGCTTTCCCCTTGGCGCCCAGGTAGGTGCACCCACATATGTGAGGTACTGTTTTCATCGGGACACCTGTGGGAATGCGGGACAGTAGGCCATGTGTTGTTGGGGGCGTGTTTCGATGGGTGAGCCGAGTGAAATGTGCGGAAAATGCGTTTTTTTCCCACATTTCGGACTTTGCAGGGGTGTCTGGGTACTACATTCTGGGGTGATTTGCCCAAATCGTACCTCTGCGGATTCCCACGGGTGTCCACTTTTCGGAAATGCATGGGGTTCCCTGTTTTCCTTGGCGGCTTGGACACCCGAGGCCCATATCTGTATGGTGTGCCGGTCGGCAGAGAGTCTGAAATTCCGGTCTGAAAACAGACTTGGGGTTACTTGTGTTTTAGGCTTTCCCCTTGGCGCCCAGGTAGGTGCACCCACACATGTGAGGTACTGTTTTCATCGGGACACCTGTGGGAACACGGGACGGTAGGCCATGTGTTGTTGGAGGCATGTTTCGATGGTTGAGCCGAGCAAAATGTGTGGAAAATTGTTTTTTTTCCCCACATTTCGGACTTTGCGGTGGTGTCTGGGTATTAAATTCTGGGGCGATTTGCCCAAATTGTACCTCTGCGGATTCCCACGGGTGTCCTCTTTTCGGAAATGCATGGGGTTCCCTGTTTTCCTTGGTGGCTTGGACATCCGAGGCCCATATCTGTATGGTGTGCCGGTCGGCAGATAGTCTGAAATTCCGGTCTGAAAACAGACTTGGGGTTACTTGTGTTTTAGGCTTTCCCCTTGGCGCCCAGGTAGGTGCACCCATATATGTGACATAATGTTTTCATCGGGACACCTGTGTGTGATGCCGGAAATGCATCTGAGGGACAGGGCCTCTGAATCCTTGTCCTTTTTCTGTTTTTACCGTGTGTTCTGTCATGTTTTCTGCCCAGGAGTCCATGAGGGACTCCTGGCAGTGCAGCTCTCTTTTGGTTTGGTGAACAGACCCATGGGATACCCTTATGGCACCCATGGGTAGGGGTACAACCCTGTGCCCCTAGTGTATGTTTTTGGGCACCTGTGGGTGGCCCACAGAGCAGGGTATGGGCTGGTGGCAGCTCCATGCTGAATTTGACAGGTGCTCTGGGTGTCCTCCATTTTGGGATACCCAGGCCCTGCCATTGGAATCAGTTGATTCCTGATAGGAAACAAGATGGCCCCTGTGGCCTCTTGCTTTCTATTGCCTGTTATCTTGTTTTTCCCAAAGTCCTGGGAAGCCCTGACTCTGTCCCTTCCCCCTGACTGGCTGTTGGGTGGAAGTTCCATATATGGTGTTGTTGTGAAGGCCCAGCTAGACTGACTGGAGCCTTCCCAGTGACTGTATGTTGTGGGTACCTCCTGTGGGTGGGACCTGGGTGAATGGAGTGTGTGACCAATATACACTCCTTGTTGTGGTTGTCTGGTTTCTGGCATGAGAGACAAAGACTGAGACAGCCCTGCCCGAAACTGGCCTGAATGCAGTGTGTAGTGTTGAATGGCTGGGTACTTGTCCCAATCCACATTCCTTGTTGTGAGTGTCTGAAAGGGAGGAGTGTGGCCTGAATGCACTGTGTGCCTGATTGGCTGACTGACTGCATGAATGCCCTTCTGTGTGATTGGCTGCTGTGTGTGTGCCAGCAGTGTGGATGAGAGACAGAATAGTATATCTGGGGACCTCTCACCACTGGAAATTGTTCAGAAGCATTCAGAAGCTGAGTCTCCACTCAAGAGTAACTGGATTTGCTGATCCTCGACGTCCAGCTGGAAGAAGAAGACTTGCTGTGGCATTTGCTTCGACGGAACTGAAGGTTGTCGAAATCGTCGAGGACTGACCCGAGAGAGGACCTGGTAAGGCGCCCTCTTCCCGTGCTCCGAGGGACCATCGAGCACCGCTGAATCTTCGCCGAAGCTCCCTGGACGCCAGACCATCGAAAGGCTGCCGACCGGAGAAGGGGACTGCCGAGGAGACCGAAGTAAAGCACCCGGACATCGACGCTGTCGAAGTCCATTGCCGTCGACCAGGGTTCGCAGGTCTGTGCAACCGCTGGAGGCCCGTCGAAGTTGTGTTGCCCAGCCGGGGGAACCACTTGACGCCGAGCCGCCGACGACCGGAGCCGTCCGCTCCTTGCCTAAGAACATTTGACTCGAAGGACTCCCTCGTCCGCACCGTCGACCGCTTTTGCCCTGCCGGAGAAAGTCGAGGACGACCAACGCGCCGAGGAGAATCCGCCGGTGGGTTTCCCGCCACCTCACGATCCCAAAGACTCGAGCGACTCGACGCCCTTGCTGGGCTCCCGTCTCTACAATCTTTGCGGTCCAGAACTATTGTCATCGAGGTGCCCCGCACACCTCCGCCTTGCAGGACGCCGACGCCCCGACGCCGACGAGCACCGCTCGGACGAAGCTGCCGCCTCCTCGACATCGTTCTACCTCGTTTGTCGACGGACGTTCGACGCCCCGTGTCTCCCGCTTGAAAGGGAAGGCATTCAAGAAGGGCCGTCGATTCCCCGTCGCCGAACCCCGAGGTCTTCGACGTTTCTCGACGCCTCTCGACGATCCGTGACTCCTGCTTTAAAGGGGGTCATTCAAGAAGGATCTGTCGACGCCTCTTCGAAGAACTCAACTCCACCGGGTACATTGGGGGGGTAAAAACATTGTAGGAGAGAATAAGACTGTTGAACAATATATGGACTGGGCTTGTGTTATATCTCTTTATTTTACAGGTTGCCCAGGTGGGGGGATCTCCACACAGAACGGTGTCCAGTAGCAAGGGCCCGTCTTCTGCCTATTGTTTCAACCATCTGTGATCTCTCCTCTTTCTATTCGCTGGTTTCCTGCTTATTGATCTGCGTGCCATTGCTACAGTATTGTGAATGCACTGTTATGAGGTCTAATATTAGTGGTACCACTTTAGAATTGTAGATATTTATCATTATTGGTTTTCCTGAGCACAAAGTGCGTTGTTGTGATAAGTGTACATAACCCTTGAATATTAATTATATAAAGACTGTGTTTTCAGTAATACAGTGTGTGGACATTCCTTTGTGGGGGCTTGGGGATACACTGTACTTAAGAACCAGCCTGCATCACCTCCTGAGAAGCTAGGCCTTGATTGCTCGTCCATTGCTACCACAATCGAGAATCTTGGCTGGGGTCCTCTGTGCCTCTCCTCTACCATATAGAGAGCGGAAGTACAGACCCCCCCACCGGTCTTTACAAGCTGGTGGCAGCGGTGGGATGCTTATGGTTTTAAGACTCAGTGTATAACCGTGCCACTTACAAAATATCCGCACTTTATTAGATTAAGGTTTGGGTGTGTACCAAATAACTGCATTACAGGCAATGGAGCCCATTGCAAATGGTAAATTGACTCGGATGAGCTTAGAGGCTCTCCAGAGTGCTTGTGAAGCCAGGGAGTTAGACTTTGTGGATAAGTCTAGGGCTGAGCTGATAGCTGCCCTGGTGGACTACCAGACTGATGGTGAAACCCTTGATGAAGGGGGGGATGCAACCAGTGAGGACTCTGCCCCTGGGGTTGTCGCTGAATCTGTTTCTGGGAATGCCACCATTCCTGCTGCCTCTGTTCCAAACCCCAGCAATTCCATGGAACTTGAGTTATTAAGGATGAAATTGGCCTTTGAATATCGCAAGTTGGAAATAGAAGCTGAGCTTAAGAAAGAGGAGCTGGCACAGCAAGTGGAACTCAAGAATAGGGATCTTGCGCTCAAAGACAAGGACACTGAATGTCAGAGAATCCAGCTAGAGAGAGCTAGAGTGGAGACTTCAGCTAGACTAATTGAGAGTGGCAGGTCCCCAGCCACCAAGTTTATGAAAGATTTGGTTGGTGTGTTTGTGGAGGGTTCAGATATCCTCCAATGGATTGAAGCGTTTGAAATGGCTTGTGCAATTCATGATGTAGATAAAAGAGATTGGGCTAAGTGTTTGTTAAGCAGAGTGCCTCAAACTGGATATGACTGTATTCTGAAGCTGAGTGTGGAGGAAAGGAGTCAGTATGAGTGTATGAAGTCTGCTTTGATTGCCAAGTTTGGCAAGACACCTACCCAATACCTTAAAAGGTTCAGGGATTTTAAGAAAAGAGAGAATGTGTCTTGGGTTGACTGGGTGAGTACTGCGCACATGAACATGATGGGGTGGATTGACGGTTACAAGGTGAAAACTTTTGTTGAGTTGTCCCACCTCTTGTTTTTTGAGCATTTTTCTGAAGCCTGTTCACCAGAGCTGCGTCAGTATGTGGCTGACCAGAACATTTTGGACCCCTTTAAGCTGGCTAGGTTGGCTGACAAGTGGGTCTCCCACCGGGTGTCCCCTAAGGACTCCAGTGGGAAGGACAAGGACAAAGAAAAGGGGACCTCTCAGAAAGCTGAGGAGTCCCAAAAGCAATCACAGTCGGGTAAACCAACACCTTCCTCTCCTAAGACCCAAAAATCTGGTGGGGATAAGTCCTCTGTGGGTGGGAATAAGAGTAGTGGTCCACCTGCTGCAAAGCAGGTTCCCAGTGGTTCCAGTACCGTACCCCGCACTCCTGGCACTTGTTGGGATTGTGGGGCTCTGGATCACAAAAGGGGTGACCCCAAGTGTAAAGGTAAGGCACTTGGAGTACAGGCTGTCAGCCTGACCTACCCTTACCCCGTGGCTGAGGTGGAGGCCACTGTCCTCCCCTCCTCTACAGGAATCACATTTGGTGCTCCGGTAGAGATTTCCTTAGTGTCCCTTGGGGCCTGGGACCAGTACGCAGAAGTACTGGCAACTATCCCGCAGAACACCCGTAGGTTTTTGAGAAGTGTCCTCTTGAATGGCCAGCCTTCTACTGGTTTGAGAGACACTGGGGCAAGCATGACAGTGGTGGACAGGACCCTGCTCAAGCCAGAGGACTATGTAGGTGCTCCTCTGAGAACCACCAGGTTAGCTGGTGGGCCTCCCAAATTATCGCCTGTAGCCCTAGTCACACTCATGATTGGAGACAAGACAGCAAAGCTTCCTGTCCTGGTTCAGGACAATGTCCCTGCTAACATTCTGTTAGGAAATGATCTAGTAGAGTTGGGGTTGATCTCGGATGGTCTTCCCATGACTGCTGCTGCAGTCACTAGGTCACAGGTGACACCGGGCCTGGCTGTGAGTCAGGTATCCGAGCCAAAGGCGAGGCCTAAGGCAAGAAGAAGGAAGACCGAGAAGGCCACCTCTGTGGAGGGAACACCTTCTCTTCCTGCTGTTCCGACAGCACCCATTGGGATCCATGCTCCGGACGGGCTGGGTCCAGCGGAAAACCCAAACTCAACTCCTGTGGGAGAAGAGACAGAAGACTCTCCTGTGGGAGAGGTTCTCAACCCGGAGGATCATCCCGACCTTCAATGCTTGTTAGCTGAAGGGGGACCCTCCCGGGCAGACTTCTGTAAGGGACAGAGAGAGTGCCACTCTCTCGAGGGCCTGAGGAAACAGGCCCTGTCCCAGGCACAAGGTGAAGTGCCTAGGACATTCAAGATTTATTGGGAGGGTGAGCTCCTTGTTAGTGAGCCCACTAAGCCCGAACCTGGTGCCCGCAAGAGGTTGGTGGTACCCCAGGTTTACAGGCCCTTCCTACTGCAGTTGGCGCATGAGGTGCCCTTGGCTGGTCATCTTGGGACCAAGAAGACTAAGCAGAGGCTCTCTGCCCATTTCTACTGGCCACGGATGGGAGTAGAGGTGGAGTCCCACTGCAGGACCTGCCCAACTTGTCAGTTGTCTGGCAAGACTGGAGGCAGGGTCATTGCCCCACTGCAGCCATTACCAGTGGTTGGCACACCATTTGAGAGGGTGGGCATCGACATCGTCGGTCCCCTTGACCCTCCCACTTCAGGTGGACATCGGTTCATCCTGGTCTTGGTAGATCATGCCACCAGGTACCCTGAGGCAATACCCCTTCGGACTGTTACTGCCAAGGTGGTTGCCAGGGCTCTCCTGGGCATTTTCACCCGTGTTGGATTCCCCAAGGAGGTTGTCTCTGACCGAGGATCCAACTTCATGTCTAGTTACATGAAAACCATGTGGAAAGAGTGCGGGGTAACCTACAAGTTCTCCACCTCTTACCACCCCCAGACCAATGGTCTGGTTGAGAGATTTAACAAAACTCTCAAGGGCATGCTAGGTGCTTTGGAAGAGCCCCTAAGGAGGAAATGGGATCTCCTCCTGCCATGCCTGCTGTTTGCTTACAGAGAGGTACCTCAAGAGGGTGTTGGTTTCAGCCCCTTTGAGTTACTCTTTGGACATCCCGTGAGGGGGCCCCTCGCCTTGATCCGAGAAGGCTTGGAAGCCACCCCTCCAGGTCCCGCCAAGCAAGTGGGGGACTATGTGTTAGGCCTCAGGCGGAGGATGACACAAATGATGGGTCAGGCAACAGCAAATCTCAAGGCCAGCCAGGAATTGAATAAGTACTGGCATGACCTGAAAGCTTCGCAAGTGGATTGGACTCCGGGACAGGAAATCCTTGTGATGGAGCCTACCAAGCCTAGAGCTTTGGCAGACAAGTGGACTGGACCCTTCAGGATCATCTCCAAGATGGGCGAAGTCAATTATCTGGTGGACATGGGAGCCTCTGGGGTAGCCCCCCAGGTATTCCATGTCAACAGGCTCAAGCCTTTCCACAGGCGAGCAGAGGTCTCATGTCTCTTGCTAGCTTCAGGGCAAGAAGAGGATGAGAGTGAGCCCCTTCCTGATTTGCTGCATAGCAACCCTCAGGATGGCTCAGTGGAGGGAGTACAACTCTCTCCCGATTTGACAACAGAGCAGCAGAGGGCCTGCCGGGCTTTGCTCCAGCAGTATGCCCCTCTGTTTTCACTGACACCGGGCCTTACACCGTGGTGTAAGCACGAAATTGACACTGGTGACAGTGTGCCTGTCAAAAGCAGGAGCTATCGTATGTCAGATACCGTCAAAAACCACATCCAGGCTGAGGTCGCCAAGATGTTGGATCTGGGTGTTATTGAACCCTCCACCAGTCCCTGGTCCAGTCCAGTGGTCCTTGTCCCCAAGGCAAGTTCCCCGGCGGGTACCAAGGATTGGAGGTTCTGTGTGGACTACCGAGGAGTCAATGCCGTCACCAAAACTGACGCGCACCCATTGCCCAGGGCTGATGAGCTCGTGGACACTATAGGTGCTGCCAAATTTGTGAGCACCTTTGACCTTACCTCAGGCTATTGGCAAATAGCTCTGACGGACCATGCCAAGGAAAAGACGGCATTCTCCACACCTGAGGGACTCTACCAGTTTAGGGTCATGCCCTTTGGGTTGAAGAATGCCCCTGCCACCTTCCAGAGATTGGTCAACCATGCGCTCAGTGGGCTGGAAGCCTTTTGTGTGGCTTACTTAGACGACATTGCCGTCTACAGTTCCACCTGGGAAGAGCATTCGACACATCTGGATAAGGTGTTGCAGGCCTTAAAAAGGGCTAACCTCACTATCAAGGCCACCAAGTGCCAGATAGCTCAGGGGAAAGTTACCTATCTTGGTCATGAGGTAGGAGGGGGTCAAATCCAACCTCTCTCCAGTAAAGTACAGGACGTACAGAACTGGGAGACTCCCACTACTCAAACCCAGGTGAGAGCCTTTTTGGGCCTCACTGGGTACTATCGCAATTTCATGGCAGACTATGGAACCATAGCTGCACCCCTGACAGCTCTAACTTCACCCAAACAGCCTAGGAAGGTTAATTGGACTGAAGACTGTCAGAGGGCCTTTGATGGCTTGAAAGAAAGTCTGTGTAGGGCACCTGTGTTGAGTGCGCCTGATTACAGCCGACCCTTTATCGTCCAGACGGATGCCTGCGACACCGGAATTGGAGCTGTCTTGTCCCAGTTAGATGACAAAGGGAGAGAACATCCTATCATATTCATCAGTAGACAACTCAAGGGTAGAGAACTTAGGTGGGCTACTGTTGAAAAGGAATGTTTTAGTATAGTTTGGAGCCTTAGGCGTTTTAGGCCCTACCTTACGGGGTCCACCTTCAAGGTCCAAACAGATCATAAGCCCCTGAAGTGGCTTATGCAGATGAAGGGTGAGAATCCGAAATTGCTCAGGTGGTCGATTAGCCTACAAGGGCTAGACTTCACCATAGAGCACAGACCAGGGAAGAGTCACGATAATGCAGATGGCCTTTCCAGAAGGTATGTTGACCGTCTGGATGAGGGTGTCTATCCCGTGGGAGATTAGGCACCCTCCACCTCAGTCTGGGGGGGGCGACTGTGATGCCGGAAATGCATCTGAGGGACAGGGCCTCTGAATCCTTGTCCTTTTTCTGTTTTTACCGTGTGTTCTGTCATGTTTTCTGCCCAGGAGTCCATGAGGGACTCCTGGCAGTGCAGCTCTCTTTTGGTTTGGTGAACAGACCCATGGGATACCCTTATGGCACCCATGGGTAGGGGTACAACCCTGTGCCCCTAGTGTATGTTTTTGGGCACCTGTGGGTGGCCCACAGAGCAGGGTATGGGCTGGTGGCAGCTCCATGCTGAATTTGACAGGTGCTCTGGGTGTCCTCCATTTTGGGATACCCAGGCCCTGCCATTGGAATCAGTTGATTCCTGATAGGAAACAAGATGGCCCCTGTGGCCTCTTGCTTTCTATTGCCTGTTATCTTGTTTTTCCCAAAGTCCTGGGAAGCCCTGACTCTGTCCCTTCCCCCTGACTGGCTGTTGGGTGGAAGTTCCATATATGGTGTTGTTGTCAAGGCCCAGCTAGACTGACTGGAGCCTTCCCAGTGACTGTATGTTGTGGGTACCTCCTGTGGGTGGGACCTGGGTGAATGGAGTGTGTGACCAATATACACTCCTTGTTGTGGTTGTCTGGTTTCTGGCATGAGAGACAAAGACTGAGACAGCCCTGCCCGAAACTGGCCTGAATGCAGTGTGTAGTGTTGAATGGCTGGGTACTTGTCCCAATCCACATTCCTTGTTGTGAGTGTCTGAAAGGGAGGAGTGTGGCCTGAATGCACTGTGTGCCTGATTGGCTGACTGACTGCATGAATGCCCTTCTGTGTGATTGGCTGCTGTGTGTGTGCCAGCAGTGTGGATGAGAGACAGAATAGTATATCTGGGGACCTCTCACCACTGAAAATTGTTCAGAAGCATTCAGAAGCTGAGTCTCCACTCAAGAGTAACTGGATTTGCTGATCCTCGACGTCCAGCTGGAAGAAGAAGACTTGCTGTGGCATTTGCTTCGACGGAACTGAAGGTTGTCGAAATCGTCGAGGACTGACCCGAGAGAGGACCTGGTAAGGCGCCCTCTTCCCGTGCTCCGAGGGACCATCGAGCACCGCTGAATCTTCGCCGAAGCTCCCTGGACGCCAGACCATCGAAAGGCTGCCGACCGGAGAAGGGGACTGCCGAGGAGACCGAAGTAAAGCACCCGGACATCGACGCTGTCGAAGTCCATTGCCGTCGACCAGGGTTCGCAGGTCTGTGCAACCGCTGGAGGCCCGTCGAAGTTGTGTTGCCCAGCCGGGGGAACCACTTGACGCCGAGCCGCCGACGACCGGAGCCGTCCGCTCCTTGCCTAAGAACATTTGACTCGAAGGACTCCCTCGTCCGCACCGTCGACCGCTTTTGCCCTGCCGGAGAAAGTCGAGGACGACCAACGCGCCGAGGAGAATCCGCCGGTGGGTTTCCCGCCACCTCACGATCCCAAAGACTCGAGCGACTCGACGCCCTTGCTGGGCTCCCGTCTCTACAATCTTTGCGGTCCAGAACTATTGTCATCGAGGTGCCCCGCACACCTCCGCCTTGCAGGACGCCGACGCCCCGACGCCGACGAGCACCGCTCGGACGAAGCTGCCGCCTCCTCGACATCGTTCTACCTCGTTTGTCGACGGACGTTCGACGCCCCGTGTCTCCCGCTTGAAAGGGAAGGCATTCAAGAAGGGCCGTCGATTCCCCGTCGCCGAACCCCGAGGTCTTCGACGTTTCTCGACGCCTCTCGACGATCCGTGACTCCTGCTTTAAAGGGGGTCATTCAAGAAGGATCTGTCGACGCCTCTTCGAAGAACTCGACTCCACCAGGTACATTGGGGGGGTAAAAACATTGTAGGAGAGAATAAGACTGTTGAACAATATATGGACTGGGCTTGTGTTATATCTCTTTATTTTACAGGTTGCCCAGGTGGGGGGATCTCCACACAGAACGGTGTCCAGTAGCAAGGGCCCGTCTTCTGCCTATTGTTTCAACCATCTGTGATCTCTCCTCTCTCTATTCGCTGGTTTCCTGCTTATTGATCTGCGTGCCATTGCTACAGTATTGTGAATGCACTGTTATGAGGTCTAATATTAGTGGTACCACTTTAGAATTGTAGATATTTATCATTATTGGTTTTCCTGAGCACAAAGTGCGTTGTTGTGATAAGTGTACATAACCCTTGAATATTAATTATATAAAGACTGTGTTTTCAGTAATACAGTGTGTGGACATTCCTTTGTGGGGGCTTGGGGATACACTGTACTTAAGAACCAGCCTGCATCACCTCCTGAGAAGCTAGGCCTTGATTGCTCGTCCATTGCTACCACAATCGAGAATCTTGGCTGGGGTCCTCTGTGCCTCTCCTCTACCATATAGAGAGCGGAAGTACAGACCCCCCCACCGGTCTTTACACTGTGGGAACGGGGGACGGTAGGCCATGTGTTGTTGGGGGCGTGTTTCGATGGGTGAGCCGAGCGAAATGTGCGGAAAATGCGTTTTTTTCCCCACATTTCAGAATTTGCGGGTGTGTCTGGGTACTAAATTCTGGGGCGATTTGCCCAAATCGTACCTCTGCGGATTCCCACTGGTGTCCTCTTTTTGGAAATGCATGGGGGTCCCTGTTTTCCTTGGTGGCTTGGACACCCGAGGCCCATATTTATATGGTGTGCCGGTCGGCAGAGTGCCTGCAATTCCGGTCTGAAAACAGACTTGGGGTTACTTGTGTTTTAGGCTTTCCCATGGGCGCCCAGGTAGGTGCACCCACACATGTGAGGTACCGTTTTCATCGGGACACCTGTGGGAATGCGGGACGGTAGGCCATGTGTTGTTGGGGGCATGTTTCGATGGGTGAGCCGAGCGAAATGTGCGGAAAATGCATTTTTTTTCCCCACATTTCAGAATTTGCGGGGGTGTCTGGGTACTAAATTCTGGGGCGATTTGCCCAAATCGTACCTCTGCGGATTCCCACTGGTGTCCTCTTTTCGGAAATGAATGGGGGTCCCTGTTTTCCTTGGTGGCTTGGACACCCGAGGCCCATATTTGTATGGTGTTCCGGTCGGCAGAGAGTCTGCAATTCCGGTCTGAAAACAGACTTGGGGTTACTTGTGTTTTAGGCTTTCTCCTTGGCGCCCAGGTAGGTGCACCCACACATGTGAGGCACCGTTTTCATCGGGACACGTGTGGGAATGCGGGACGGTAGGCCATGTGTTGTTGGGGGCGTGTTTTGATGAGTGAGCCGAGCAAAATGTGTGGAAAATGCATTTTTTTACCCACATTTCGGACTTTGCCGGGGGTGTCTTGGTACTAAATTCTGGGGCGATTTGCCCAAATCGTATTTCTGCGGATTCCCACGGGTGTCCTCTTTTCGGAAATGCATGGGGTTCCCTGTTTTCTTGGTGGCTTGGACACCCGAGGCCCATATCTGTATTGTGTGCCGGTTGGCAGAGAGTCTGAAATTCCGGTCTGAAAACAGACTTGGGGTTACTCGTGTTTTAGGCTTTCCCCTTGGGACCCAGGTAGGTGCACCCACACATGTGAGGTACCGTTTTCATTGGGACACCTGTTGGAAAGCGGGACGGCAAGGCCTGTGTTGTTGGGCGCATGTTACGATGGGTGAGCCGAGCGAAATGTGTGGTAAATGCATTTTATTCCCCACATTTCGGACTTTGCGGGGGAGTGTGGGTACTAAATTCTGGGGTGATTTGCCCAAATCGTACCTCAGCGGATTCCCCCGGGTGTCCTCTTTTCGGAAATGCCTGGGTTTCCCTGTTTTCCTTGGTGGCTTGGACACCCGAGGCCCATATCTAAATGGTGTGCTGGTCGGCAGAGAGTCTGAAATTTCGGTCTGAAAACAGACTTGGGGTTACTTGTGTTTTAGACTTTCCCCTTGGCGCCCAGGTAGGTGCACCCACACATGTGAGGTACCGTTCTCATCGGGACACCTGTGGGAAAGCGGGATGGTAGGCCATGTGTTGTTGGGGGCGTGGTTTGATGGGTGAGCCGATTGAAATGTGCGGAAAATGCATTTTTTTCCCACATTTCAGACTTTGCAGGGGTGTCTGGGTACTAAATTCTGGGGTGATTTACCCAAATCGTACCTCTGAGGATTCCCATGGGTGTCCTCTTTTCGGAAATGCATGGGGTTCCCTGTTTTCCTTGGTGGCTTGGACACCCGAGGCCCATATGTGTATGGTATGCCGGTCGGCAGAGAGTCTGAAATTCCGGTCTGAAAACAGACTTGGGGTTACTTGTGTTTTAGGCTTTCCCCTTGGCGCCCAGGTAGGTGCACCCACATATGTGAGGTACCATTTTCATCGGGACACCTGTGGGAACGTGCGACAGCAGGCCATGTGTTGTTGGGGGCATGTTTCCATGGGTGAGCCGAGCGAAATGTACGGAAAATGCGTTTTTTTCCGCACATTTCAGAATTTGCGGGGGTGTCTGGGTATTAAATTCTGGGGCGATTTGCCCAAATCGTACCTCTGCAGATTCCCACTGGTGTCCTCTTTTCGGAAATGAATGGGGGTCCCTGTTTTCCTGGTGGCTTGGACACCCGAGGCCCATATTTGTATGGTGTGCCGGTCGGCAGAGAGTCTGAAATTCCGGTCTGAAAACAGACTTGGGCTTACTTGTGTTTTAGGCTTTCTCCTTGGCGCCCAGGTAGGTGCACACACACATGTGAGGCACCGTTTTCATCGGGACACCTGTGGGAATGCTGGACGGTAGGCCATGTGTTGTTGGGGGCGTGTTTCGATGGGTGAGCCGAGTGAAATGTGCGGAAAATGCGTTTTTTCCCACATTTCGGACTTTGCGGGGGTGTGTTGGTACTAAATTCTGGGATGATTTGCCCAAATCGTACCTCTGCGGATTCCCACCGGTGTCCTCTTTTCGGAAATGCATGGGGTTCCCTGTTTTCCTTGGTGGCCTGGACACCCGAGGCCCATATCTGTATGGTGTGCCGGTCGGCAGAGAGTCGGAAATTCCGGTCTGACAACAGACTTGGGGTTACTTGTGTTTTAGGCTTTCCCCTTGGCGCCCAGGTAGGTGCACCCACATATGTGACGTACCGTTTTCATCGGGACACCTGTGGGAAAGCGGGACGGTAGGCCATGTGTTGTTGGGGGCGTGTTTCGATGGGTGAGCCGAGCGAAATGTGCGGAAAATGCATTTTTTTCCCCACATTTCAGACTTTGCGGAGGTGTGTGGGTACTAAATTCTGGGGTGATTTGCCCAAATTGTACCTCAGCGGATTCCCACGGGTGTCCTCTTTTCGGAAATGCATGGGGTTCCCTGTTTTCCTTGGTGGCTTGGACACCCGAGGCCCATATCTGTATGGTGTGCCGGTCGGCAGAGAGTCTGAAATTCCGGTCTGAAAACAGACTTGGGGTTACTTGTGTTTTAGAATTTACCCTTGGCGCCCAGGTAGGTGCACCCACACATGTGAGGTACCGTTTTCATCGGGACACCTGTGGGAACCTGGGATGGTAGGCCATGTGTTGTTGGGGGCGTGTTTCGATGGGTGAGCCGAGCGAAATGTGCGGAAAATGCTTTTTTTCACCACATTTCGGAATTTGCAGGGGTGTCTGGGTACAAAATTCTGGGGCGATTTGCCCAAATCATACTTCTGAAAATTCCCACGGGTGTCCTCTTTTCGTAAATGCATGGGGTTCCCTGTTTTCCTTGGTGGCTTGGACACCCGAGGCCCATATCTAAATGATGTGCCGGTCGGCAGAGAGTCTGAAATTTCGGTCTGAAAACAGACTTGTAGTTACTTGTGTTTTAGGCTTTCCCCTTGGCGCCCAGGTAGGTGCACCCACACATGTGAGGTACCGTTCTCATCGGGACACCTGTGGGAAAGCGGGACAGTAGGCCATGTGTTGTTGGGGGCGTGGTTTGATGGGTGAGCCGATTGAAATGTGCGGAAAATGCATTTTTTTCCCACATTTCAGACTTTGCGGGGGTGTCTGGGTACTAAATTCTGGGGTGATTTACCCAAATCGTACCTCTGAGGATTCCCATGGGTGTCCTCTTTTCGGAAATGCATGGGGTTCCCTGTTTTCCTTGGTGGCTTGGACACCCGAGGCCCATATGTGTATGGTATGCCGGTTGGCAGAGAGTCTGAAATTCCGGTCTGAAAACAGACTTGGGGTTACTTGTGTTTTAGGCTTTCCCCTTGGCGCCCAGGTAGGTGCACCCACATATGTGAGGTACCATTTTCATCGGGACACCTGTGGGAACGTGCGACAGTAGGCCATGTGTTGTTGGGGGCATGTTTCCATGGGTGAGCCGAGCGAAATGTGTGGAAAATGAGTTTTTTCCCCCACATTTCGGACTTTGCTTGGGTGTCTGGGTACTAAATTCTGGGGCGATTTGCCTAAATTGTACCTCTGCGGATTCCCACGGGTGTCCTCTTTTCGGAAATGCATGGGGTTCTCTGTTTTCCTTGGTGGCTTGGACAGCCGAGACCCATATCTGTATGGTGTGCCGGTCGGCAGAGAGTCTGAAATTCCGGTCTGAAAACAGACTTGGGGTTACTTGTGTTTTAGGCTTTCCCCTTGGCGCCCAGGTAGGTGCACCCACATATGTGACATAATGTTTTCATCGGGACACCTGTGGGAACGGGGGACGGTAGGCCATGTGTTGTTGGGGGCGTGTTTCGATGGGTGAGCCGAGCGAAATGTGCGGAAAATGCGTTTTTTTCCCCACATTTCAGAATTTGCGGGTGTGTCTGGGTACTAAATTCTGGGGCGATTTGCCCAAATCGTACCTCTGCGGATTCCCACGGGTGTCCTCTTTTCGGAAATGCATGGGGGTCCCTGTTTTCCTTGGTGGCTTGGACACCCGAGGCCCATATTTGTCTGGTGTGCCGGTCGGCAGAGTGCCTGCAATTCCGGTCTGAAAACAGACAGGGTTACTTGTGTTTTAGGCTTTCCCATGGGCGCCCAGGTAGGTGCACCCAAACATGTGAGGTACCGTTTTCATCGGGACACCTGTGGGAATGTGGGAAGGTAGGCCATGTGTTGTTGGGGGCATGTTTCGATGGGTGAGCCGAGCGAAATGTGCGGAAAATGCATTTTTTTTCCCCACATTTCAGAATTTGCAGGGGTGTCTGGGTACTAAATTCTGGGGCGATTTGCCCAAATCGTACCTCTGCGGATTCCCACTGGTGTCCTCTTTTCGGAAATGAATGGGGGTCCCTGTTTTCCTTGGTGGCTTGGACACCCGAGGCCCATATTTGTATGGTGTTCCGGTCGGCAGAGAGTCTGCAATTCCGGTCTGAAAACAGACTTGGGGTTACTTGTGTTTTAGGCTTTCTCCTTGGCGCCCAGGTAGGTGCACCCACACATGTGAGGCACCGTTTTCATCGGGACATGTGTGGGAATGCGGGACGGTAGGCCATGTGTTGTTGGGGGCGTGTTTTGATGAGTGAGCCGAGCAAAATGTGTGGAAAATGCATTTTTTTGCCCACATTTCGGACTTTGCCGGGGGTGTCTTGGTACTAAATTCTGGGGCGATTTGCCCAAATCGTATTTCTGTGGATTCCCACGGGTGTCCTCTTTTCGGAAATGCATGGGGTTCCCTGTTTTCTTGGTGGCTTGGACACCCGAGGCCCATATCTGTATGGTGTGCCGGTTGGCAGAGAGTCTGAAATTCCGGTCTGAAAACAGATTTGGGGTTACTCGTGTTTTAGGCTTTCCCCTTGGGACCCAGGTAGGTGCACCCACACATGTGAGGTACCGTTTTCATTGGGTCACCTGTTGGAAAGCGGGACGGTAAGGCATGTGTTGTTGGGGGCGTGTTTCGATGGGTGAGCCGAGCGAAATGTGGGGAAAATGCATTTTATTCCCCACATTTCAGACTTTGCGGGGGTGTGTGGGTACTAAATTCTGGGGTGATTCGCCCAAATCGTACCTCAGCGGATTCCCCCGGGTGTCCTCTTTTCGGAAATGCCTGGGTTTCCCTGTTTTCCTTGGTGGCTTGGACACCCGAGGCCCATATCTAAATGGTGTGCTGGTCGGCAGAGAGTCTGAAATTTCGGTCTGAAAACAGACTTGGGGTTACTTGTGTTGTAGACTTTCCCCTTGGCGCCCAGGTAGGTGCACCCACACATGTGAGGTACCGTTCTCATCGGGACACCTGTGGGAAAGCGGGACGGTAGGCCATGTGTTGTTGGGGGCGTGGTTTGATGGGTGAGCCGATTGAAATGTGCGGAAAATGCATTTTTTTCCCACATTTCAGACTTTGCGGGGGTGTCTGGGTACTAAATTCTGGGGTGATTTACCCAAATCGTACCTCTGAGGATTCCCATGGGTGTCCTCTTTTCGGAAATGCATGGGGTTCCCTGTTTTCCTTGGTGGCTGGGACACCCGAGGCCCATATGTGTATGGTATGCCGGTCGGCAGAGAGTCTGAAATTCCGGTCTGAAAACAGACTTGGGGTTACTTGTGTTTTAGGCTTTCCCCTTGGCGCCCAGGTAGGTGCACCCACATATGTGAGGTACCATTTTCATCGGGACACCTGTGGGAATGCGGGACAGTAGGCCATGTGTTGTTGGGGGCGTGTTTCGATGGGTGAGCCGAGTGAAATGTGCGGAAAATGCGTTTTTTTCCCACATTTCGGACTTTGCAGGGGTGTCTGGGTACTACATTCTGGGGTGATTTGCCCAAATCGTACCTCTGCGGATTCCCACGGGTGTCCACTTTTCGGAAATGCATGGGGTTCCCTGTTTTCCTTGGTGGCTTGGACACCCGAGGCCCATATCTGTATGGTGTGCCGGTCGGCAGAGAGTCTGAAATTCCGGTCTGAAAACAGACTTGGGGTTACTTGTGTTTTAGGCTTTCCTCTTGGCGCCCAGGTAGGTGCACCCACATATGTGACGTACCGTTTTCATTGGGACACCTGTGGGAACGCGGGACGGTAGGCCATGTGTTGTTGGGGGCGTGTTTCGATGGGTGAGCCGAGCGAAATGTGCGGAAAATGCGTTTTTTTCCCCACATTTCAGAATTTGCGGGTGTGTCTGGGTACTAAATTCTGGGGCGATTTTCCCAAATCGTACCTCTGCAGATTCCCACGGGTGTACTCTTTTTGGAAATGCATGGGGGTCCCTGTTTTCCTTGGTGGCTTGGACACCCGAGGCCCATATCTGTATGGTGTTCCGGTCGGCAGAGAGTCTGAAATTCCGGTCTGAAAACAGACTTGGGGTTACTTGTGTTTTAGGCTTTCTCCTTGGCGCCCAGGTAGGTGCACCCACATATGTGAGGTACTGTTTTCATCGGGACACCTGTGGGAATGCGGGACAGTAGGCCATGTGTTGTTGGGGGCGTGTTTCGATGGGTGAGCCGAGTGAAATGTGCGGAAAATGCGTTTTTTTCCCACATTTCGGACTTTGCAGGGGTGTCTGGGTACTACATTCTGGGGTGATTTGCCCAAATCGTACCTCTGCGGATTCCCACGGGTGTCCACTTTTCGGAAATGCATGGGGTTCCCTGTTTTCCTTGGTGGCTTGGACACCCGAGGCCCATATCTGTATGGTGTGCCGGTCGGCAGAGAGTCTGAAATTCCGGTCTGAAAACAGACTTGGGGTTACTTGTGTTTTAGGCTTTCCTCTTGGCACCCAGGTAGGTGCACCCACATATGTGACGTACCGTTTTCATTGGGACACCTGTGGGAATGCGGGACGGTAGGCCATGTGTTGTTGGGGGCGTGTTTCGATGGGTGAGCCGAGCGAAATGTGCGGAAAATGCGTTTTTTTCCCCACATTTCAGAATTTGCGGGTGTGTCTGCGTACTAAATTCTGGGGCGATTTGCCCAAATCGTACCTCTGCAGATTCCCACAGGTGTCCTCTTTTTGGAAATGCATGGGGTTCCCTGTTTTCCTTGGTGGCTTGGACACCCGAGGCCCATATTTGTATGGTGTGCCGGTCGGCAGAGAGTCTGCAATTCCGGTCTGAAAACAGACTTGGGGTTACTTGTGTTTTAGACTTTCCCCTTGGCGCCCAGGTAGGTGCACCCACACATGTGAGGTACCTTTTTCATTGGGACACCTGTTGGAAAGCGGGACGGTAAGGCATGTGTTGTTGGGGGCGTGTTTCGATGGGTGAGCCGAGTGAAATGTGCGGAAAATGCGTTTTTTTCCCACATTTCGGACTTTGCAGGGGTGTCTGGGTACTACATTCTGGGGTGATTTGCCCAAATCGTACCTCTGCGGATTCCGACGGGTGTCCTCTTTTCGGAAATGCATGGGGTTCCCTGTTTTCCTTGGTGGCTTGGACACCCGAGGCCCATATCTGTATGGTGTGCCGGTCGGCAGAGAGTCTGAAATTCCGGTCTGAAAACAGACTTGGGGTTACTTATGTTTTAGGCTTTCCCCTTGGCGCCCAGGTAGGTGCACCCACATATGTGACGTACCGTTTTCATTGGGACACCTGTGGGATTGCGGGACGGTAGGCCATGTGTTGTTGGGGGCGTGTTTTGATGGGTGAGCTGAGTGAAATGTGCGGAAAATGCATTTTTTTCCCCACATTTTTGAGTTTGCGGGGGTGTCTGGGTACTAAATTCTGGGGTGATTTGCCCAAATCGTACCTCAGCGGATTCCCCCGGGTGTCCTCTTTTTGGAAATGTATGGGGTTCCCTGTTTTCCTTGGTGGCTTGGACACCCGAGGCCCATATCTCAATGGTGTGCCGGTCGGTAGAGAGTCTGAAATTTCGGTCTGAAAACAGGCTTGGGGTTACTTGTGTTTTAGACTTTCCCCTTGGCGCCCAGGTAGGTGCACCCACACATGTGCGGTACCCTTCTCATCGGGACACCTGTGGGAAAGCGGGACGGTAGACCATGTGTTGTTGGGGGCGTGTTTTGATGGGTGAGCCGAGTGAAATGTGCGGAAAATGCATTTTTTTTCCCACATTTCAGACTTTGCGGGGGTGTCTGGGTACTAAATTCTGGGGTGATTTGCCCAAATCGTACCTCTGAGGATTCCCATGGGTGTCCTCTTTTCGGAAATGCATGGGGTTCCCTGTTTTCCTTGGTGGCTTGGACACCCGAGGCCCATATCTGTATGGTGTGCTGGTCGGCAGAGAGTCTGAAATTCCGGTCTGAAAACAGACTTGGGGTTACTTGTGTTTTAGGCTTTCCCCTTGGCGCCCAGGTAGGTGCACCCACATATGTGAGGTACCGTTTTCATCGGGACACCTGTGGGAACGCGGGACGGTAGGCCATGTGTTGTTGGGGATGTTTCTCGATGGGTGATCCGAGCGAAATGTGCGTAAAATGCGTTTTTTCCCCCACATTTCGGAATTTGCGGGGGTGTCTGGGTACTATTTCTGGGGCGATTTTCCCAAATCGTACCTCTGCGGATTCCCACGGGTGTCCTCTTTTCGGAAATGCATGGGGTTCCCTGTTTTCCTTGGTGGCTTGGACACGCGAGGCCCATATCTGTATGGTGTGCCGGTCGGCAGAGAGTCTGAAATTCCGGTCTGACAACAGACTTGGGGTTACTTGTGTTTTAGGCTTTCCCCTTGGCGCCCAGGTAGGTGCACCCACATATGTGATGTACCGTTTTCATCGGGACACCTGTGGGAACGTGGGACGGTAGGCCATGTGTTGTTGGGGGCGTGTTTCGATGGGTGAGCCGAGCGAAATGTGCGGAAAATGCGGTTTTTTCCACACATTTTAGAATTTGCAGGGGTGTCTGGGTACTAAATTCTGGGGCGATTTGCCCAAATCGTACCTCTGCGGATTCCCACGGGTGTCCTCTTTTTGGAAATGCATGGGGTTCCCTATTTTCCTTGGTGGCTTGGACACCCGAGGCCCATATTTGTATGGTGTGTCGGTCGGCAGAGAGTCTGCAATTCCGGTCTGAAAACAGACTTGGGGTTACTTGTGTTTTAGGCTTTCCCCTCGACGCCCAGGTAGGTGCAATCACACATGTGAGGTACCGTTGTCATTGGGACACCTGTCGGAAAGCAGGACGCTAGGGCATGTGTTGTTGGGGCGTGTTTCGATGGGTGAGCCGAGCGAAATGTGCGGAAAATGCATTTTTTTCCCCACATTTCAGACTTTGCGAGGGTGAGTGGGTACTAAATTCTGGGGTGATTTGTCCAAATTGTACCTCAGCGGATTCCCACGGGTGTCCTCTTTTCGGAAATGCATGGGGTTCCCTGTTTTCCTTGGTGGCTTGGACACCCGAGGCCCATATCTGTATGGTGTGCCGGTCGGCAGAGAGTCTGAAATTCCGGTCTGAAAACAGACTTGGGGTTACTTGTGTTTTAGAATTTCCCCTTGGTGCCCAGGTAGGTGCACCCACACATGTGAGGTACCGTTTTCATCGGGACACCTGTGGGAACCTGGGACGGTAGGCCATGTGTTGTTGGGGGCGTGTTTCGATGGGTGAGCCGAGCGAAATGTGTGGAAAATGCTTTTTTTCCCCACATTTCGGAATTTGCAGGGGTGTCTGGGTACTAAATTCTGGGGCGATTTGCCCAAATCATACTTCTGAAGATTCCCACGGGTGTCCTCTTTTCGTAAATGCATGGGGTTCCCTGTTTTCCTTGGTGGCTTGGACACCCGAGGCCCATATCTAAATGGTGTGCCGGTCGGCAGAGAGTCTGAAATTCCGGTCTGAAAACAGACTTGGGGTTACTTGTGTTTTAGGCTTTCCCCTTGGCGCCCAGGTAGGTGCACCCACACATGTGATGTACCGTTTTCATCGGGACACCTGTGGGAACGCGGGACGGTAGGCCATATGTTGTTGGGGGCGTGTTTCGATGGGTGAGCCGAGCGAAATGTGCGGAAAATGCGGTTTTTTCCACACATTTTAGAATTTGCAGGGGTGTCTGGGTACTAAATTCTGGGGCGATTTGCCCAAATCGTACCTCTGCGGATTCCCACGGGTGTCCTCTTTTTGGAAATGCATGGGGTTCCCTATTTTCCTTGGTGGCTTGCACACCCGAGGCCCATATTTGTATGGTTTGTCGGTCGGCAGAGAGTCTGCAATTCCGGTCTGAAAACAGACTTGGGGTTACTTGTGTTTTAGGCTTTCCCCTCGACGCCCAGGTAGGTGCAATCACACATGTGAGGTACCGTTTTCATTGGGACACCTGTCGGAAAGCAGGACGCTAGGGCATGTGTTGTTGGGGCGTGTTTCGATGGGTGAGCCGAGCGAAATGTGCGGAAAATGCATTTTGTTCCCCACATTTCAGACTTTGCGGGGGTGTGTGGGTACTGAATTCTGGGGTGATTTGTCCAAATTGTACCTCAGCGGATTCCCACGGGTGTCCTCTTTTCGGAAATGCATGGGGTTCCCTGTTTTCCTTGGTGGCTTGGACACCCGAGGCCCATATCTGTATGGTGTGCCGGTCGGCAGAGAGTCTGAAATTCCGGTCTGAAAACAGACTTGGGGTTACTTGTGTTTTAGAATTTCCCCTTGGTGCCCAGGTAGGTGCACCCACACATGTGAGGTACCGTTTTCATCGGGACACCTGTGGGAACCTGGGACGGTAGGCCATGTGTTGTTGGGGGCGTGTTTCGATGGGTGAGCCGAGCGAAATGCGCGGAAAATGCTTTTTTTCCCCACATTTCGGAATTTGCAGGGGTGTCTGGGTACTAAATTCTGGGGCGATTTGCCCAAATCATACTTCTGAAGATTCCCACGGGTGTCCTCTTTTCGTAAATGCATGGGGTTCCCTGTTTTCCTTGGTGGCTTGGACACCCGAGGCCCATATCTAAATGGTGTGCCGGTCGGCAGAGAGTCTGAAATTTGTGTCTGAAAACAGACTTGGGGTTACTTGTGTTTTAGGCTTTCCCCTTGGCGCCCAGGTAGGTGCACCCACACATGTGAGGTACCATTTTCATCGGGACACCTGTGGGAACGCGGGACGGTAGGCCATGTGTTGTTGGGGGCGTGTTTCGATGGGTGAGCCGAGCGAAATGTGCGGAAAATGCGTTTTTGTTCCCCACATTTCGGACTTTGCGGAGGTGTCTGGGTACTAAATTCTGCGACGATTTGCCCAAATCGTACCTCTCGGATTCCCACAAGTGTCCTCTTTTCGGAAATGCATGGGGTTCCCTGTTTTCCTTGGTGGCTTGGAGACCCGAGGCCCATATCTGTATGGTGTGCCGGTCGGCAGAGAGTCTGAAATTCCGGTCTGGAAAAAGACTTGGGGTTACTTGTGTTTTAGACTTTCCCCTTGGCGCCCAGATAGGTGCACCCACACATGTGAGGTACCGTTTTCATCGGGACACCTGTGGGAACGCAGGACTGTAGGCCATGTGTTGTTGGGGGCGTGTTTCGATGGGTGAGCCGAGTGAAATGTGCGGAAAATGCGTTTTTGTTCCCCACATTTCGAACTTTGCGGGGGTTTCTGGGTACTAAATTCTGGGGCGATTTGTCCAAATCATACCTCTGCACATTCCCCGGGTGTCCTCTTTTCGGAAATGCATGGGGGTACCTGTTTTCCTTGGTGGCTTGGACACCCGAGGCCCATATGTGTATGGTGTGCCGGTCGGCAGAGAGTCTGAAATTCCGGTCTGAAAACAGACTTGGGGTTACTTGTGTTTTAGGCTTTCCCCTTGGCGCCCAGGTAGGTGCAACCACACATGTGAGGTTCCGTTTTCATCAGGACACCGTGGGAAGCGAAATGTGTGGAAAATGAGTTTTTTCCCCCATGTTTGGACTTTGCGGGGGTATCTGGGTACTAAATTCTGGGGCGGTTTTGCCGAAATTGTACCTCTACGGATTCCCACGGGTGTCCTCTTTTTCGGAAATGCATGGGGTTCTCTGTTTTCCTTGGTGGCTTGGACACCCGAGGCCCATATTTGTATGGTGTGCCGGTCGGCAGAGTCTGAAATTTCTGGTCTGAAAACAGACTTGGGGGTTACTTGTCTTTTAGGCTTTCCCCTTGGCGCCCAGGTAGGTGCACCCACACATGTGAGGTACTGTTTTCATCGGGACACCTGTGGGAACACGGGACGGTAGGCCATGTGTTGTTGCAGGCATGTTTCGATGGTTGAGCCGAGCGAAATGTGTGGAAAATTTGTTTTTTTCCCCACATTTCAGACTTTACGGGGGTGTCTGGGTATTAAATTCTGGGGTGATTTGCCCAAATCGTACCTCTGCGGATTCCCACGGGTGTCCTCTTTTCGGAAATGCATGGGGGTCCCTGTTTTCCTTGGTGGCTTGGACACCCGAGGCCCATATCTGTATGGTGCGCCGGTCGGCAGAGAGTCTGCAATTCCGGTCTGAAAACAGACTTGGGGTTACTTGTGTTTTAGGCTTTCCCCTTGGCGCCCAGGTCGGTGCAATCACACATGTGAGGTACCGTTTTCATTGGGACACCTGTCGGAAGGCAGGACGGTAGGGCATGTGTTGTTGGGGCGTGTTTCGATGGGTGAGCCGAGCGAAATGTGCGGAAAATGCATTTTTTTCCCCACATTTCAGACTTCGCGGGGGTGTGTGGGTACTAAATTCTGGGGTGATTTGCCCAAATCGTACCTCAGTGGATTCCCACGGGTGTCCTCTTTTCGGAAATGCATGGGGTTCCCTGTTTTCCTTCGTGGCTTGGACACCCGAGGCCCATATCTGTATGGTGTGCCGGTCGGCAGAGAGTCTGAAATTCCGGTCTGAAAACAGACTTGGGGTTACTTGTGTTTTAGACTTTCCCCTTGGCGCCCAGGTAGGTGCACCCACACATGTGAGGTACCGTTTTCATAGGGACACCTGTGGGAACATGGGACGGTAGGGCATGTGTTGTTGGGGGCGTGTTTCGATGGGTGAGCCGAGCGAAATGTGCGGAAAATGCTTTTTTTCCCCACATTTCGGAATTTGCAGGGGTGTCTGGGTACTAAATTCTGGGGCGATTTGCCCAAATCATACTTCTGCGGATTCCCACGGGTGTCCTCTTTTTGTAAATGCATGGGGTTCTCTGTTTTCCTTGGTGGCTTGGACACCCGAGTCCCATATCTAAATGGTGTGCCGGTCGGCAGAGAGTCTGAAATTTCGGTCTTTTGGGGTTACTTGTGTTTTAGGCTTTCCCCTTGGTGCCCAGGTAGGTGCACCCACACATGTGAGGTACCATTTTCATCGGGACACCTGTGGGAACGCGGGACAGTAGGACATGTGTTGTTGGGGGTGTGTTTCGATGGGTGAGCCGAGTGAAATGTGCAGAAAATGCGTTTTTTCCCCACATTTCATTTGCGGAGGTGTCTGGGTAATAAATTCTGGGGTGATTTGCCCAAATCATACCTCTGCGGATTCACATGGGTGTCCTCTTTTCGGAAATGCATGGGGTTCCCTGTTTTCCATGGTGGCTTGGACACCCGAGACCCATATCTGTATGGTGTGCCGGTCGGCAGAGAGTCTGAAATTCCGGTCTGAAAACAGACTTGGGGTTACTTGTGTTTTAGGCTTTCCCTTTGGCGCCCAGGTAGGTGCACCCACACATGTGAGGTACCATTTTCATTGGGACATCTGTGGAAATGCGGGACGGTAGGCCATGTGTTGTTGGGGGCGTGTTTCTATGGGTGAGCCGGCCGAAATGTGCGGAAAATATGTTTTTTTCCCTCATTTCAGACTTTGCGGGTGTGTCTGGGTACTAAATTCTGGGGCGATTTGGCCAAATCATACCTCTGCGGATTCCCACGGGTGTCCTCTTTTGGGAAATGCATTGGGTTCCCTGTTTTCCTTGTTTGCTTGGACACCCGAGGCCCATATCTGTATGGTGTGCCGGTCGTCAGAGAGTCTGAAATTCTGGTCTGAAAACAGACTTGGGGTTACTTGTGTTTTAGGCTTTCCCCTTGGCGCCCAGGTAGGTGCACCTACACATGTGAGGTACCGTTTTCATGTGGGAACACGGGACAGTAGGCCATGTATTGTTTTTGTGTGGTTTTCATAACGTTTTGACCCATTTGCTGGTGCCCTTTGTCACACAACCCTTTCATTTCCCAAATGTGACCTACATTTAGTCGCTGCTTTAGGCATGATGCACTTTTGAAACCTGCACAAGTCACCTACCCTTGAAAAGGTCTGCCTGTGCTTTTTCAAAAAATGTATGCTTGCTGTTCCTCACCACATTGGTTTTCCCGATTTACACATGCTAAGTGCGTCTGTTCAGGCCGTGAGTGTAAAACTAGTGTGTACCATTGCTCAGTGTTTGGCTTGTGGTATTGCTTGTTTTGTAAAACACTACAAAAAATGTGTGCTCTCCTAACTGCAAGAGTCGGGGGAATGTAGCGGAGTGCTGCTTTTCTCAAAATTCATAGAAACATTGCCATACCAAAACAACCATGTCCAACACATACCCTTTTTTCAGTAATTTTCCTGCTTTTCTCCCAATCTATGGCATTTTCCCCTACCTAGTTGTTGCCTGACCTATGCAAATCACCCCTTCCTAAACTGGAAATTTTGTCTACTTTTCAGAAATATATGCCTTTCTGTCCTCCAATTCGGCTCTCCTACCCTTTTCTTCCATTCCGTCCATGCATGTCCATTTGGCAAAAATGGCCAAAATCGCCTACCTCTCACAAAATGGTTGATAACCACATCAAAACCATTTATTTTCGTTTCCACTCAACCTGTTCCTGAAAGCCAGGAAATTGGGGAACTCAGCACAGCAAACCATGTGTTCCTAGCTATTACAAGGAAAAAACCATAGGCTTCTTTGTACATCAATTTTTGGGCATTTTTTGAAAAAACCCAACATTTTTGCCCTTTTTGCTCATTTTCTCTCACCTCCCTACAGCAAGCTAGGATTCCTAGGTGGCATTATGACTGCCTAAAAATGGGGAAAAACAGAGCCAAATTTGGCCGAGATATCTCATGTAACAAAAAAGTTACAAGCCATTGAATGGCCACATACCGAAATCACCTAAAAAGGCCTTGGCACTGGGGAGAAATACCCATGGCACTTAAAGGGTTAAGTAGGTTAGATCTTGATGACGCGGAAGAGGACAATAGTCATACGATTTGGGGCCTAATAATGTCAGACTAAGAAAGGAAACAAAATGAGAGGATGCGAAAAGAGGATGCATATGGATTTTCAAGAGAATCAAGTGTAGATAAAGGGATAAAAGATTTATAGGACCCTATAGGAAGAACATCAGAACCAATACCATATACTGAACGACCGCAGGTATGATCGCATAGTACAGTGGATGTATCCCTGCCTTATGTGAGCAGACTAAGGGCATTGCCAGGAAGAAAACAAGCAGGCGATGGTAATTCTGCCTGGAGAACAAGGAGTCTGGATTGATAAGACCAAGGACCAGGGTTTTCACAGTTTCCACTATTAGAGAAAGGAGGGAGTCGACCACAATATATACCATGGCCCCAGATGAGTAAGGATAATGGAAAGTGCACCACGCCAAATTTAACTTCTGATGTGGGAAAATGGATCAAAGAACTTGAGAAAAGGACGCCAGGAATGAGGTTAGCTATAGGCGATATAAGAG
This sequence comes from Ambystoma mexicanum, assembly GCF_040938575.1. Taxonomy (NCBI): domain Eukaryota; kingdom Metazoa; phylum Chordata; class Amphibia; order Caudata; family Ambystomatidae; genus Ambystoma; species Ambystoma mexicanum. The sequence continues at coordinate 876,100,044 of NC_090924.1, read as the reverse complement.
GCCTGTTATCAGCTATCCTGAGGGAGAGAGCTGGCGACATTTGGAAAAGAGCAAGGTATTCAAAAGTAACTGCGCAAAACATAGTGCACGATGGAGCACCATTTAATAATTGTAGAGCAGACATATGGCGAGCGCTAAGAGTACAATATACAGATACATCGGATATTGGGGCGATAATGACTAGGAAGATGAGGGAGGATGAAGACCCCATTGCTTTTATTCAGGATATTCAGGACAGATGGAGTTCGGAGACGCACGAACCGCGGTATAAAACGGTAGCGTTATTTTATCACATATTATGCCAAGGACTGCCAGAGCAAGTAAAAAGGCAGCTAAAAAAACAGGTGGGAATGGAAGCAAAACCATGGCCAGAGATAGAATTGGCAATTGTGCATTATTGTAGAATGCTAAAAGAAAAAGACAAGAAGAAAGCTGGGAGTAGAAAGCAAGAGGAGGCGAAGTTGGTACAGAAGACATTTTCAAAGTTTGCCATAGCGGGACCGGTGTTGACAAGTAATGAAGGAAGCACGACGCAAATAGCGCAGCTTCCACAGCAAAATAATATAGCCAATGCCCAAGATCACAATGGGCATAATTATATGCCAAGAGGCAGAGAGAATGGGACCCGAGCAGGAGGATGAGGAGGATTTTAAAACCTTCAAGGAAGGGGAGGATCTAATGGCGGACAGCCACTAATATGTTGGAATTGTGGAAAAATAGGACACATGGCTAGAGAATGTAGAAGCAGATGAGGCATGCAACAACAGAATTGGCAATTTCCAAGAGGGGGGATGGGATATGCTCCACAATACTATACAGATTCACAAGGATATTATGTCCATGATCACATGCAGAATCAGGCATATGCACCACAACCACAGCAGTTTCAGCAAGTGCCAGTACAGACACAATTGTCACAACCCTAGCAATTCCAACAAGCACCAATGCAGACACAGTCATTACAGGGGCAACAACTGCAAACACCCATGCAAATGCAACAGACACCCACTCAACAAATACAATACATCCCAATGCAACAGACAGGCGCTTCACAATGTCAAATGGACACTTGAGCTACACAAGTAGTAAAACCCAAATTGGGGAGTGTGACTGTGGTAGGAGGGAATCCTTTCACAGGTACGGGGATGAATTTATACCCACAATAGGATAGCTCACAGGATGACCTGATGTGTTCAGTACTATCTGTAACACCAGACCCCCAAGAGGAACCAAGGGTCAATGTGACAATAGGAGGCAAGACATTTTCATTTCTTGTAGACACTGGAGCGACCTGTTCCTGTGTCCATGAGGGTAAATATCCAATGTCAGGCATTGCCATGAATGCTCTGGGATTTTCTGGGGCGACGTATTTTGTTCCATTTACAGATGAAGTACCCATTTCTATAGGGGAACACAACATGTCTATGCCATTTCTATACTCTAAACAGACAACAGTAAACATATTAGTACGTGATTTAAGGACAAAGCTTAACATGACGATATCTTTTACTGACAAAGGCATAGTGTGTTCAAGCCCAGTCATACAGTATATGAATATGTGGGAATTTATATGAGCTTTTACAGGAAAGAAAGCCTTACGGGGAGTCCCTCTAGATGATGAAGTATTTTTATATGGAGTGACTGTTTTCTTATCATGGTTACCTAGATTGGCAGGTAAATTATAAGGGATGTCTGATAGATGTTTGCTCAGGCCAGAAATTCCTATGGATGATGAGGAAGAGCAAGTAATTCCTTTGGAATTAGAAGCAGCAGTATTAGAGAGGAAAGGGTGATCCTTCATGGTACAGACAATGAGGGAAGGGGATGGAGAACGGTGATAGCCCTCAATGAAGGACAGGGGTGTTGCTAGGTCTGGAAAAGACCCAGGGCTACGCTAATGTCGGAACTGTCGAGACTGGGGGCTAGCTAGCCTTTTGGTTGTAGCTCCTGAGATTCTATCCGGGGCTGCAACCAAAAGACCAGGGGCTATAGCCCCCTTAGCCCCCTCTAGCAACGCCTATGATGAAGGATATAGACTGACAGACTTGACGGATGAAGAATTGTTTAGGGATCACTATTCAGATGACGAGTTTGTTTTCTTTATAAGTCTTACTTATTGAATTAAAGTTGAGAACATTGTCACGACCCTTGCCCAAGACCCCCTCTGGCAAACCCATTGGCCAGGTGGAGTCAGGACTCGGGCCTCTAGAGCCTGGCATCCTCTTCAAAAGCCCTCATGGGGCTAGGCTCATACACCATGAAAAACAATGTGCTTGGGAACTACTTTATTGTATTGTCAGACAACATGGAGGCATCCACATAGCTTGGTTCCTAAGAACCAAGCTATGCGGTGTAGTATTTTGGGTGTGTCAGCCTAGGGACTACTTTACCTGGACTATTTTGTTTGGGCTATTTAAACCATACCCGAGCATGACAACACGCTTCACGTTACTTTGCAGCTTGCAACGTGACGCTCACCGTGTCCAGCTATTCCCTCGAACCTCAGAGAAGCAGAACCTGCAAGGAGACAAAAGGAACATCTTTAGCAGCAGCATCTTACCTGCAGTCTTCATCTTTAAACACTCGCAGCTACTGAGAACAGCTTCCTCGAATCTGCACGCCTCCCGGACAGAACAACCTGAAAGAGGAAGATAGAGGCAACATTAAAGAAAGCAGTAGAGACAATTACAAATTACGAACTGCTCAAAAGGCTTACCTGGCTGGTCGCCTCTCGGCTGGTACCACTCCGGACATTCCACTCGCGCTGAAGAACACCGCGACCTACAAGGAAGGAAAACACAGGCTAGCAAAGGCAAGACTTTGCAGCGCTGCGCATAGCGCTTATTTACCGCATCATAGCGCTCTTAATGTGCCATCATTTACCAGCGGGGCTCAACCAAGCCAGTTCGCCACGCTGAAGCTCTGCATACCTAAGGGAGAAAAAAGAGACATTTTAAACAAAGAAAGGCATGCAGGATAGCAACAAAACTAAAGAACAGCAATAAGACCTACCTGAACAATATCAAACGGCAGGACGGAGAGCATGCCTAATTCTACCACAATGTGAGGAGAGGGCACCAGAGGGAATAATAATATAAAATAATACGGGGGTGGAGGGAGGATACTTACCCCAGTCGGTCAGTCTTGAACACAGTCCTCCTGTATTTTCAGGCAGAACCTTCCCCACAGACCACATCAGGGCAAAGCTGAGAAGCATACCAGTGAGTAACCCAGCTGGGTGTCGTCCCTGTGGTTACCAGGTGAGCGTAACAAACATAGATACCAGAGAATGGTGTTGTTAAAAAAGAAACAACAATTTTTTCAGGAAGACTTGGAAAAAGTGTCAAGTATTTTATGTACCACAAGTCCATATGAAGTGGGCCTATTGAAAGGAGTGTGAGCAGTGAAAATTAAGATTAAACCACAAGCTATTTTGCCACATGCAAAACAGTATCAAATGTCCAGAGAAGCAGATGAGGGGATATTCAAAACTATATCCGTCTTAATGAAACAAGGCATTCTAGTACCATCAGATTCTCCATGCAACACGGCTGTGTACCCTGTTAATAAATCAACGGTGGGTCATGGAGATTCATACAAGAGCTTCGCCCCTAAACAATATAGTCAAAGCAGAGTTTCCTTTAGTACCAAACCCTGTGACAATTGTGTGCAATATTCCGTCAACAGCCGGGTGTGCTGTTATTGATTTGAAAAATGCATTTTTCTCAATTGCCCTACTGTCATGACTCCCTACAGGTGCTGGTCATGGTTGCGCCGGAGGGGGTACATTCGGTGCAGTGTTGTTACACCTTTACTCTAACCCAAGATGGCCGCCGTACTGCCTCTCGCTCGTACTGCGACCTGCTTTCCAGCCTCTGTGGAATCCATTGCTCGGCGCTCCAGGAGCCTGCCTTGTCAACGGCAGAAGCCAGAAGTGCTTCGCGTTGCTCCTCCTTACTTGACGCTCCGAAGTTCGAAACTAGGTACCTTTGCAGAATCCTTTCTTATTCCTCGTAATTATTACCTCGATCTGAACTCATCACTCTATCCTTCCTCTTTTCTTCAGATCTAGGCGCGCTCACCCGAATACCTCCGGGGTTTACTTGTTTCCTCTCCTGCGGTAGAATCCCTATCAGCTTCGACTGTCCGCCCAGCTCGGTAAGCCTTGCTTCTCACCTTCTCTCTTTCTTTCACGGCACCGAGCCGACTTACCATATTCCCATTCCTCAACAGCCAGGTCTCAGTCCTTGTCCTCTCAGCCGGTCTGGGGTTCCCCGCAGAGTTTAGGACACCAACGGACAAACTCATAGGTTACCTTTCTATCACTTTTCATTTACCTTACCTCCGGTTCTTCACTCGGTTACCATTGCATCCCTCCTCTTCAGCCATTGCCAGGGAAGACTGCAGCCGAGACAGACCAGAACCCCGACTCACCTTCAAGCTCTGCTCATTCTTGCCCTGACATCCGGAAGGCTACGCACCTGAATCCAGCTATCAGGGTTAAAGCATCGCACCCGATTCCAGCCACCAGGGTTTTCTACCCCAGAGGGTTTCCCTGAGATTTCTGCTCCTCCAGCACTTGTTACATTTAGTCGGAGGAGTAGAGGTTACTGGGGAATTGCTCATTTTCGCTTGCTGCGCTTGATCCAGGTTAGTGGGAATTGAATATTGTTTTGATTTCGTGCTTCTGCATGATACCTACATGAAGACTAACAGGATTTTACTTCCTGCTCATATAGAACGATCCACCTGAAACATACTCATTTGCCCCAGGGGTACTGTGAGTCCCCTTCGATTTTTAATAGAGTCCTTCAGATGGACTTGGGAAATGTTCAGCTTGAAAGCGCCATAATTCAATACATGGATGACATTTTAGTGTGCAGTGAGACAGAAGAAAAAGGTAGGGAAGACTGTTAAACATATGATGATACTCGCAGAGAAAGGGTATGAAGTAGACAAAGAAAAAATATAATATTGTCAAGAGGAAGTATTATACATAGGACATAAGACAGTTAATCTCACCTCAAGGATGAAAAGTGACTCCTGAAAGAGCAGAAGCCATTATGGGAACTGTGCAGCCAAAAACGGTGAGACAAATGCAGCAATTTTTAGGTCTATGCAATTATTGTAGGGCCTGGGTCTTTGATTACAAAACATATATTCAACCACTTTTAAAAGCGCTTAAAGAAGCACAGGTGGCAAAAACTAAATTAGTGTGGACAGAAGACATGACTGAAGGATTTAATTAATTAAAAAACGTGATTAGTTTAGCTCCTGTTAGGGATTCCAAATTATAGTGAAGAACTTTACTTATTTTCCGATTCAAATGGAGAAGTCATGACAGCAGTCCTTACACAGAAAACAACATTAGGACATGGTCATAAACCATTAGCTTATTATAGTGTGATTTTAGATCCAGTTATGAAAGGATACGATCCTTGTGAACAGTCTTTGGAAGCTGCTACGTTTGCCATAGAAAAGGCTTCAAGTATAATTATGGGGTGCTCCGTAACTCCGTTGTAGAGTATGCATTATTTGTAATTTTAGAAAAAAACAAAAACATTGACTACTCAAAGAGCATTGGGGTACGAGGTAATTATCTCAAACCCTGCAAACAAAATTGTTAGGTGTAGAACAGTGAATCCAGCAACGTTCATAGCTGAACCAATGGGAGAAGATGAAAATGTGCATGACTGTTTTACATACAGTGAATGTTATAACGATATTCCCCATGTTAGAGAGAATGCTCTAGGAAGGGGGAAGTGGTTATCATTGATGGTTCATCTAGAATCGACCAGAAATCGGGGTGAGACATTCAGGATCAGCAGTAGTAAAGCTGGCCCGAGGGGTTACATTTGAAGTATTGTTAAGTAGATTATCGTCAACCCATTCAGCGCAGGCTGCAGAATTAGCTGTGCTTATTGATGCACAATGAAGTTTTCAGGATGAGGAAGTGACAGTGTTCTCTGACTCCTGTAAGGGAGGCATGGTATCACATGTATGTCACTGACACAAGAGCTACACATTTCAAAACCTTTATTAAATTCTTGAGGTTTGGAAAACACCTACTTTGCCCTATAGATATGATGGGAGTACTCTACCATCAAATAATAAAGAGAACAGAGTCCTAGTCAGTCTATGTCAAATCCAAATGGCCTATACTAACAAAACCGAATGCCTGCCCTATCTCTTATACAAAGAGTGTGTAAAGGGAAATGTGTATGCAAAGGAAAGTCAGTGTTATAACATAAAGGATCAAGTTGGCCGAGTCAGCTCTCCTCCCTACATTGGACACCACAGAGTAAGGCGTCCCCGTAAACAGGATGATACACTCTGGCTCAGGTTATTAAATAAAAGCAGTTCAGAGCATGGGTCGAGGCCCGCTTGGCCTTCCACGTTAAAGTCACTTATTCCAGTTTTCCAAAGATTCTTTCACAGTTCAACAAAGATTCCCGGTCTCTCTCTGTCGAGCTCGGACCTCTCAACACAAACCTGATTCAATGTCACGTAGGTCTCCATCAGTCGGGCTCGAAACTCGCAATCACAGCACTTCCAAGGGTTCCTATCCCCAAGCTTTATTCACATTTGTTAGGGGTTCCCTTCCCCTAACTTATTTCATATTCCAGGTCTCCCTCAGTTGGGCTCGGACCTTTCACTGATGTTGAAGACATTAAAATGTGCAAGGCTTTTTCCATAGACCTCCGCAGAACCACTTTGACTTTCACTTTATCTCTCCCTTATGGTATTCGACCCAGTGTCTCTTGAACTTGTTAGTTCTACAACACAATCAGAAAAGTTCAAAGAAATCTTTCTTAAGGCAATCACCTATTAACTTCCCCTCTGAATAGGCTTAATCTTGACCATTGCGCATTTCCGATTTCGTTCACTTTGTCGTTTTATTTTTTTGTCAAAATCTTTTTATTGAAACATCGATAAAACATTGAATTCATACAACAACCAAAATCAGTGGCAATATTACTTAATCTCATGAATAATCAGCTTCTAAAATTCATAAATTCATCATTTGTCGCTGTGCTTACAACTTCAATTAATCTAACAATGCATCAATATTTCATTTTAACGTCTTTGTCTCTAGTAAATATATTTCATGAACAACCCTTGGGGGTATAGTATTGTAGATTTGTGTTCAGTAGCATTCTTAAATGGGGGGAAGAAGAGAAAGAGAAGAAAAGAAAAATAATAACTCACAGAATCACCATTAGTTCAGGGCGTTGCCCTCCGTGGCACTGCAGCGTACCCTATTCTGATTTCATGTAGGTGGGTACTTCCTTTGTTTCAAAAGCTTATCATGGATGGAGGAGGTATTTGATCAGTGTAGGCTGGAAGAACATGTGTTCTTTCTCTGCTACGTGGTCCAGGAATGGGCCCCAGATATTTTGGAATTTGGCTGTCCGGTTTTCCATTGCAGCCGTTAGTTTCTCTATTCCAAGAAGTTCCCAAACCTTAACCCACCAGTACGCAATGTGAGAGCCCTCTAGTTCCTTCCAAAATCAAGCTTGTGTAAGGCGGGCCGCCATAAGTAGTTGTGTGATTAGCCGCGCTCTGGGACCGGACCGTGGATAGGACCCGTCGCCTGGAGTGTCCCCCAACAGCATCACTAATGGGTACATGGGGAGGAGGATTCTGCAAATGTCCTTAATTTTGGACCTGATCTCCAGCCAAAAGGATTGAATGGTCGGACAATGCCACCACAGGTGCCCCAAGTCTCCCTTTGCCCCACAACCATGCCAACATACATCAGGTTAATCTACATTCATTGCGTGCAGCCCCTGCGGTGAGAAGTATCATCGGTAGCATATCTTACGTGCGCATTACCTGACTGTTGTACATCTCAAGGATTCATGTGCTCTGTCCCAGATTCTCTGCCAAGATTCCAGAGATACCTCTATCCCCAACTCCCTCTCCCATGCCAGCATATAAGAGAGTTTCTTCTCCGCTGGGACGTTTTCTAGGAGGCGATAACACGTTGCCACTTTGTGTGAGCGTTGCCCTTCCGAGACCGTTAACTCTAAGCCTGAGGGGGCCTAGTGGCTGCCTTTTTAACGATCGGGTTGGTGGACCAATGCCTGAGTTGTATATATCTAAATCTCTCCGTCTCTGGGAGGTTACATTTCTCCTTGCACTGGGTGAAGGTCAAAGGGTTATTGTCAGCATAGAGCTCTTGTAGCCTTAAGATCCCCGTACTTAACCAGTTTTGATATGAACTGGGTTGGAGCCCTGTAGTGAAAGCTGGGTTCTGCGTGATTGGGGTTAGAGAGCCCAGTCCTGGAGTGATCCCCCTTAGCGTACAATGTCTGTCCCAGCAAAGGAGCGTGGAACCCATGGTTGGGAGGAGGGGCCTCTGGGAGGCCCGTACTTCTCGCGGTAGGAAGGGGAGATGAGAGAGAGGAGCCCTGGAGAACAGTTGTTCAATGTCCCGCCATTTGGGGGGGTCAGTTTGGATAGCCCAGCCCAGGATGGGGGCAATTTGAGTTGCTCGATAGTATCTCAAGATGCAGGGGAGCCCCAGGCCTCCTAGCTGCCTGCTTCTGATGAGGCTCTTACGCTGAATTCTAGGCGTTCCACTCTGCCAGATAAAGCAGCATATTTCCTTCTGCAAATCTTGTAGGCCTCGCTCTAGAATCTGGACCGGAAGGGCTTGGAATGTAAAAAGGAGCCGGGGTAGCAAAGTCATTTTAACGGCACTTATGAGCCCCAACCATGATATTTCTTGGAGGGCCCATTTTTGTAGGGACTCCTTTGCGTCTTTTATCAGCGGAGGAATATTGCACCCCAAGATAAGATAAGTGATTTTGGAGTTTCCCCAGCTAAGTGAGAAGGTGTTCTGTAAGGCGTTTAGCACCTGCGGTGTTTCAGACAAGTTCAGGCCATTTGATTTGGCCATGTTTATTGTGGAGCCCGAGATCTGTGCAAAACGGTCAAGCAGACTCATAAGCGGGGGAACCGAGGCCTGAGCCTCTCTTAAGAAACAGAGCACGTCGTCCGCATAGAGCGCTACTTTGTGGCTCTGACCTTCTACCTCGAGCCCCTCAATTTCGGGGCGGAGGCGGATGTGTTGGGCTAAAGGTTCCATTGCTAATGCAAAAACCAATGGCGACAGGGGGCACCCCTGCCTGGTCCCCCTGCCAAGGGGTTCTGTGGTGTCCAGTGGGCGTTGACTCGTATTCGGGTGGAGGGAATCCGGAAGTTGGACAGGACCAGTTTAGAGAATTGTGGGCCGAAACCAAAACCCTCCAGGACTAATTGCATCTAAGGATATCAGTGAGAGGGGACCTGGTAGGGAGGGGGCTAGAGCTATTAAGTCTGTTGCTCTCCGAATGTTGTCGTGGGCCGCGCGGCCCTGGTTAAAGCCTGTCTGATCCCTGTCTATAAGTGTAGGTAACACCTCCCCCAAACGCTGCGCAATCATTTTACTAAACAGCTTGGCGTCCATATTGAGCAAGGCTATGGGCTGGTAGGATGCACAATCTGCCGGATCCTTTCCAGGTTTTAAGAGTAGGGTAGTATTTGATTCAGCCATAGATTGTGTAACGGACCCCGTTTCCCATAAGACATTAAATAGTTTTGTGAGGTGCGGTACGATTTCTGTAGCAAAGGTTTTGTAAAACTTTTTTGTGAATCCATCTGGGCCCAGAGCCTTGCCAATAGGGAGGGCTTTTATGGCAAGCTTAACTTCTTCCACCGATATTGGGGCTTCTAAGGATTCTAATGAGGACTGTGGCAGCTAAGGGAGATCCGCCTTGGTTATGAACTCTTTGGTGGACTGCGGGTCCCCCTTGTGCGGAGTTGCATGTTCCCTGAAAAATTCTTCTATGATACAGCGTTTGCCCTCTTCAGAGTAGGTACCTTTGCCTGATTTATGCCGCAGAAAATCTATTCTATTTTGCTTAGTCTGTTTACCCAATTTGGCTGCTAATAATTTTTTAGCCTTGTTTCTTTTGTGTAAAAGAATTGTTTGGTGTGCATCATACCATAGGCCGCCCTCCCCATGTGATGTGCTTCGAGCGCTTTTTTCACCATCCTCAGGTCTCTCAGTGAGCGCTGTGAGGGTTTCTTCTTGTGCGCTTCCTCTAGTCTCCGAGCTTCCCCCTCTAAATTCTCCAGCAGTAATCTCCTAGCTCTCCCCCGTTGTTTTGCCTGTTCTATTAAGTGGCCCCTAAGCACTGCTTTGCTTGCTTCCCAGATCGTACCCCAACTCACAGCCCCCATGTCGTTCTCTAAATAGTATAACTCCATGGTTTCTCTGATGTGGGCACAAATCACTGGACCATCTAACAGAAAATCATTTAGTCTCCAGGGGGACTTTATAGAGGGCATAGTTCGGGGGGGTGAGGGGGGTTATGGACAGTAAAACTGGGGAGTGGTCTGCACTTCCAATACATTCTGGATGAGCGTGTCTGAGATCAAAAACATGTCCAGCCTCGAAAATCCCCCATGAACTGCTGAGAAATATGTGTAGTTCCTTTCTTCTTGATGGCAGTATCTCCACACTTCAATCAGGCAATGATCTTCCAATAGTTCGGTGAGAGCCTTGAAGTTGTTCCTGTCATTTAATGTTGGCAGTAACCTTTTGTCAACCAGGGGGTTGATCACCGCGTTAAAATCCCCCCCTAGAATCACTTCCCCCTCAGCGTGATCCAATAAGGCTTTCGATAGCTTCATAAAAAACTGGTCTTGGTTAGTGTTTGGGGCATAGATTGAGACCAGTTTTACCTTATGGCCATCCAGTGTGGCGTTGACCAGCAGAAACCTTCCCTCCTCATCTCGGACCACTCCCAAGGTCTTAAAAGCGATCCCCTTGCGCACCAAGATGGCAACCCCTCGTTTTTTCAACCCGCTTGAGGCAAAGAATTTGGTGGGATAAAGCTCATCATTTAGCCGGAATTCGTCAGCTGGTTGTAAATGGGTCTCTTGGAGAAACAGGAATAATGCGTCTAAGGACTTCAGTCTATGGAGGAGTGATTTGTGTTTCAGGGGGGAGTTCAAGCCTTGTACATTAAGCGATAGGAACTTATAACTAAGGGCTGCCATGATATGGTCGCTCGGGTTTTCGCTTTAAGCCGGCTCTCCTAACCAAGTCAAGAGTAGGATACTTCTTTAGATCAAGCATTGCGGTGCAGCATGAATAAGGATTGTGGTGAGTCAAAACATAACATCTCCCTACCGGCTTCTGGGTGGGGGTATACACAGTAAACTCAAAGAAAAAATTAGGGTAAAAACAGATGAAACCATACAAACTCGCTACTATCATCGAAAATTGCATTGTTCCTAGTCCCCTAGGTAATTTAAACCAGATACGAAATCTGTTGGGCGCCATCCATTCCGGCGCCCAAGTCAGCTATTAACAGAATTTTCTAATGCACTAAATCGAGCTAAACAAGAATTCTAAAGCAGCGGGGAATTGCCGTAATTTCACGCGAACTTCTTTTAAGGTGGAGTAGTCCCTTTCCGTCACCTCGGGCCAGGCTGCAGGTGAGGCATTCCTAGGTGCAGTTCAGGCGTAGAAAGGAAGGAATCTCATACTGTCCAGGATTTCCCGCTCTGCCAAGGAGATCTCCTTCTCTGGGTAACATTAGGAGCCAAGCAGAGTTCCAAAAGGTGGACATTTCTCCTCAGTAAAGAATGTGCCTCTCGGCCTCGGACCGCTCAAGTCGCTGCCCACCTTTATCCTTCCGACGATGCTGGAGGCGAAGCCTCCTCTGGGGCTTTGGTTGCTTTCGCTAGGCCGGATTCGCGGCATGGGTTTGCTGTGGATTGTGGCCGTCGTTGGGATCTCCCCCGCCCAGTTTTTGCCATAGGGTGTAAGGCAGAGCCAATCGCCTCTTGCGATTGCGGATTAGGGTCCATCTCATTGGACGTCTCGGCCATCAAGCCTTTTGCTTCTTCTTCCGAGGAGATTATGTGGTGTTGATTATGGAGTTCGAACATCAGCTTGCATGGGAACCCACAGCGATAGCGGATCTTTCGGGCCCTTAACCAGGATGTTACCCTCTGCAGGCGCCGTCTGCACGACAGAGTATAGGGGGCTAGGTCCTGGAAGAGTTGGACCTTCGCGCCTTGGAATGTTATTGAGTCTCAAACCCTGGCTGCAGCCATGATGTCCTCTTTCTGACGATAAAAGGGTACCCGAGTGAGCACATCTGGGAGTAGGGTTTTCCTCATTTGGGCTGAAGAGTACACACAATGGGTTCTGTCTAGTTTTAGAGCTTCGTTCGGTGGAAGGTCCAGGAGGGCTCTAAACAGCGTCACTACATATTCCGCCAAGTCTCTGTCGGCTATCTGCCAGCGAATCCCACAAAGGCGCACATTGTTTCGTCTCAACCTGTTTTCCAGGTCGGCCTGTTTTGCCCAAATGTCTTCAAGGTGCTCCTCAATGGCCTTTACCCTTGCCAGGGCTTCATTGTCATGGGATTGCACACAGGTTACATTCTCGAGGTCATTAACTCTAGCCTCTAGGCCCCCAAGGTGGGACGTGAGGTCTGCAAGTGACTGGGCCAGCGAGTCCTTGGAGGTCTTAATTTCTTTTTTAATTTCCTGGGGGATATCGTGTTTAAAGGCCTTAAGCATTCCCTCTAAATCCTCTCTGGACATCGCCATGTTGGAGGCCAGCTTCGGGGTTGGAGCCGGGTGGATTTCAGCGGTGGTACTGTAAGTAAAGGGTGGGTCCCCAGGCTGTGGTGTTAGGTAGGCCTGAATGCCATGTGTTTTCCTTTTAGCCACTATTTTGGGCATCCCCTGGCGAGATTGCAAGTTTCGCCCACTTGACTTTGCAGGAGTCCGGGATCGCCTGAGGGGAGAGGCGTGCAGGGACTCGTTGTGTGTGTTTTGCTAAGCGCTGTAAGATCTGAGAAGCTTTGGGGGTATTGTAATGTTATTGTGGGCACATTCCCAGCCGTTGGGCTATCGCTCTGGGGCTCTGTTCCAACTACCATGGTTCCTCTGTTGGAAAGCACCGCACACCAGGGCCCCGACACTCACCGGGGCTTTGTGTATGTGTCTGCAGGGACCTCCACTCCTCTTTCAGCTCCCATATGTCGGAGTGTCTCCTCCTTTCATTGGCCAGCTGCCTCGGGGCCTCACGGATCTCTCTGCTAAGGACCACTGTCCCCGGGAGCCGGTGCCACGCAGGACCGAGGCCGGCGAAGCTGCAGAGGCTTTCCCCTCTCCAGCACTCCGTCTATGCCAGCAGGGGCTTCCCCGGTCACCAGGCGGGCCGCCCGGCAGGTATCAGGGCCGGCGGAGCAGCGGGGGCCACCACTCCCCCCCGCATGACGAGCTGCAATGCTCTTCCGGGGTTGAAGCCGGGCACCCGGGCAGGCCGCCCCCCGTCCCACAGGGGGGCCTCCCCTGCTCAGCCCATCGCCCCCTCCAGGTGCAGCCCAACGCCACACGCACCACCCCGAGCGGAGCTCCCAGGGCCAGGCGCCTCACTGCAGCCGGGGCCGGCAGGGCAACGGTACTTTCTTGTTCTCTGGCGTTCGGGCTGAATTGGCTGGGGGCTCCACCGGCCGCTGCACAGATCACCCGGCTGGTCTCTACCCTGGCGCTGCGCCGCAGGTCCTTGCCACCTCAGGCTGGTCCAGACATTCTCACGGGGTCACCGCCAGCAGCCCAGACCTCCGCCGCTGTTCCTCTCTGCCGCTGAAGTCAGCCACGGGGGTCACAGCACCAGCGCGGCTCGATCGCGGGTTCCCCTTCTCAGCGGTTGCTTGGAAAGGCATGCGCCGCCATTTTGTTTTCTTTGCCGGCAGACTCCGGAGCCTGAAAAGTGCTCCATCTGAGGGGCTTTAAGCCTCAAAGCCCACCAGAACCATTGACCTCGGTTGATCTATCTTCCAGAGTCAAATTTGGGTGAAAATTCCTCAGTAGAACAGGGAAAATGTTACGCTCACCTGATCTCCACAGGGGCGCCGAACGGAGCTGGATGATCTGGTGGTGAGTGGTGTCTTGTACTCCCCTCTGATACGAAAGCAGGCTTGCCTAGAAAGGTAAATCACAGGTTACCCTACCATGTGGATGAGGGCGGCTCCCGCCTCCCGTGGCATCCTCTTGCACCCCCCCGCTATATCTCAACTTTGAGTTACGAATAGCAGACTCTCCGTCCTGCCACTGTTCGCAGGGGTGCGTCGTAGTTCTAGGATCTAGTTACTTCACTGATCCTATTGAAAGTTCCAGACAACTGTGACTCTATGGTAGGTCTTATTCCAAAGTTATGGATAGTTAAGAGTTCAAGTTGCAAAAGTTCACTCTGTACCTTTCTTTACAGATTCCCTCTTCGTGCATACGAAGGAGCAAGGTTCTTGGTAGCTGGCTTCCCAAGGTAAGATTTGCGCTAGTGCTATGCAAAAGTCTTTCCACCCGATACTGTTTTTCTGCACAACTATCCTGCTGCTTTTGTATTCTGCATGTGCGGAATCTACTGAACAAAGGCTGCGTGATGAAGAATTGTGAGCCTGTGAGGATTGCTGCCTACAGGTGAGAGCTGCCTCGTGCAGGATTATAAGTCAGAATGGGGCCTTCCCACTGCTCTGCTAACCTGATGCTTCTTTCTGGCGGCGATCGGAAGATGAAGCGGAGATCGAGTGATGACGTTCCGATGATTCGCTGGTAAGTATTAGTGCGGCGCTGAACTGCGATGAAGAGCATATAGTCTGCAAGGCTAATCTGATGTTCTTTCCTTTTCAGTTCTGAAGAAGCGCGGACTCCCGAGCGGCCGCGATGAAGAGACTGGTAAGTATCTTGTTCTGCTCTTCTTTCTCACTCTTCTTTGCAGGTAGCTCGAGACCACTGGACGGGCGTGGCTGATGGCTGGCCTGGAGCTGCAGACACGGTGAGCGTTACGCTGCAGGAGTGCAGAATAACGTGAAGCGTGTTCTGTATGAAGGGTGTGGTTTATATAGTCTTCTGAAAGTAGTTCCAGCAACCACACCCAAGCAAATAGTCCCACCGCAAATAATCCCTTCACCCTGCCTCATATTGGTTTGCACGTGCCTCTCTGGGTCTGAAACGAGCCATGTTGGTGATGGCAGTATGAGCCTGGTGCCAATGGCGCGAGGACCGAGTCCAGGAAGGCCCTGCAAGATTCCTTGGGGCCTTCAATGCCCCCATGCAACCCAAAGCCTTGGGCAGGGTGGTCTGTACCTGATGTTTGGGGTATGGACCGTGACAGAAAATGCATGACTTGGGCGTTACGGAGTGGAGCTCAGGGGAAACACGACCGCATGGCGTGCTGCCTAGCCACGCCCCCCCCACTTTGTCATTTTTTTAAAAGACATCAAACATTTCGCAGAGACTTTCGAGTGGGCTACTTCCTTTCGCCAGGCCACTCTGCTACTCTGTATCACTGGCTTCACAGTTATGGGAATCTTTAAAGTTCATTACTGATTTGCTTTCTTTCGTGTCTCATCAGCACGCGCGTAACCTTCAATTATAAGATACACTGTTGGGGCTTCAATCTTTCCTTGACGCAAACCGGCCTTTCATGTCTTTCACTAACTCCCCTGTTGTGTGCATTCCTTTCTTTTCTCTGCGGCTTTGATTCACGAGTTAAGGTTGATACCACAGGCTTGGCCTCGCCTTCCCAACTCTGCCGTTCAACCCAGGATGGTCGCTGGCATCCTTGAAACACAGCACAGGCTTCTTCTCATCTGGGATTTGGCTTTCCCTGCGTATCCTTCACAGTTTCCCAGAGGTAACAACCTCCTGAAGGGATCTTCAGGGTCTTTCTACCCTTCGCTCTGGTCCCTCGAGCTGTTGTCTTGCTCCAGTGGGTTTGCCTTCGCCCCGGAAGATCTGTTCATTCATGTGTCTCACCTTGCTCAGAGGGTATCTCTATGTTCCTCCTTTTATCTGTGTGGGGGAGCTAATGGGTATCAGATGTATGTGATTAAGGTCAAGTGCCTGACTTTGCCTGACCTGATTGACGGGACATGTCCTATCAGATATGTAAGTGTTAGCCTCTTTACTCTCAGTCGTCCTCTCCCTTGGCCCAGTGTTTGTGTAGAAAGGGGGTTGGGACGTTGGAGAATACTATAAAATAGGATGGGGTATGGGTATGGGAAAGGGGGGAATACCGCATCTCACCATCGGTTGACTCAACCCCACTCCCCGGAGATCCCACACCCAGGTGATCCTCCCGCACTGGTCCACCCCCAGGGTCTGGATCCAGAGGTGATGGCCGTGGTCACCTGAGAGAGAGATGTCCCTGGGGAATAGCAAGTGAGACACCCTTTGGTTTCTCACACTCCACACTCCACAGAGGGGTGCCCTCCGGCCAGACAGTCCTCCAGTGCAACATGCAGGGCTATTAGACAAACTCATTGAAGCCCTAAGCTTTCCAGAAACCATAGCCATTGTGAACAGATAACATTTTTCATGGGAATGAAGCCGCAGACTTAGAGGCTAAACATGCCGCATATTATTCAAATATATTTGAAAATGAGATGAAAGATACAAAGAAAACAGCAGGGCGATGCATATTGAATAAAGAAGGGTTTAATATGACGTCTATTGTACAACTAATTGAGGTATGTGAGAAACCTGAAGGTGTCTCACCCGCTAGTCCCTGGGGATCTGTTATCCAGGTGGCCAGGACACGGCCATCGCTTTTGGATTCAGTTCCGAGGGGTGGACCAGTGCAGGAGGATCACCTGGATGAGGGGTTTTCAGGGAGTGGAAGTGGGACACCGGATTGTGTGATGTGGTATCCCTTCTCTGTAACACCTTTAGAATACTTAGGAATTCAACCCCCTCACCCCTTTTCCAACACAAACACTTTCTCACAGACAGCTCACTTTGAGAGAAAACAGACTAACACCCAAGCCGTATTTCTGATGTGTCCCAATACAATGGTCAGGCAGGGCCAAGCAATTACTGATCATTACACTCACGTGACTTCCATCACACTTCCCCACACGGATAAAAGGCGGAGCACGAAAGCACACTCTGAGCAAGGCAAAGCACACAAGGAAGATGGCAAGACCGAAGAGGATTGCAAGGAGGGAATTGCCCTTGGCCTTTTCACCGTAACTTTCATGAGCCTTTGAGAATAGGAAACGTAAAACGTGGAATCAAAGCTGAAGAATCCTGCATTGTGTGTCGGTAGTACACGGGGCTCTCCTGTGCCAGGAGTCAAGGAGGGGAGAATCGTTTGCCGCTGTGATACTGTCCCTGGCTCTTACCACAAAGCAGCACCAGTGAAGTCAGCACGGCCGGTGAGTTGGGGAGACTGATACCAGACCGGTCTGTGTGGAAACCAAGGTTGCAAGCGGCAACATTGTATAAAGAAAATTGAAGAGACCAGTGTACGAAGCGTATGTTGCAAGCAACACTAATATAATTAAAACAGCAGATGAGTGGCTGAACTTTGAAGCTGAGATACGATACCGTAGACAGAGTGGTCCGGCACCACGTGAGTGCTCATTTGAAAGTCTCTGTTAGGTATCCAACTGAAAGGTGACACATATTAAAAGAAAAGGAATTGTGAAATCGAAGGGGTCCTGCAACTGGGCAAGCCAAACCCTGTGCAAATCCGAAAGTCTTCAATATGTGATGTAAATTGAAATTGGTCCAAGCCCGGCCAAGGGAGACTAATTGTGTTAAAAAGGGATCTGAGCCCGGCTGAGGGAGATCTAGGGTGAACCGTGAGTCACCCGAAAAAGACTATCCTACGAACATTGTATTAAAGGGATCTGAGCCTGGATGAGGGGGATCTAAGTTGACGAACATTGTGCTAAAGAGATCTGAGCCTGGCTGAGGTGCATCCAGGGTGAATAGTGAATCACCTGAAGTGAATACTTGTGAACATCTAAAGAGGAAAATAACTTGTTGTTTATTTGGTTGCATCAGGCCCTCTGAGTGAAGCGACTTTGAGAAGCAAAGAGACTTGCGCACAGAAGGCCCTGATGCTAATGATTGAACTGTATCCTTGTGCTAAAGAAGCCAGAGACTGTTCTGCGCCAGAGTGAACCACCTTGTCCCATGCTGAAAATGTGGTTAAGGGAGGCCAACGGCCTGAACATCCTGATATATCATTTTGTGAACACTTCTTTCTTTTTCGTAACATTGTTTCCCCACACTATTTGTATTTAGAGGTAAGGATTGGCAATAGGTTTAATAGTATAGGCCCTTTTATTTTGAAAAGGCACCACTAGGACTGTATTATTATTATTTGATGGTGGAAGTTTGCTCCCATCTGATTTAGGATTAGATAGGCGTTTTTCAAACCCTTTTTGAAGTTGAATAAACACCCTTGAACTGTGGTCACTTGTGTCCATCTTACTGTTGATACCATGCCTTCCTTATAGGTACAAGGACGAGCATCGCAAGAAGAAAAGGAGCTATGGAAAAAGTCGGGGTGTTCTTTATCCCCCATGGAGGCAATTTGGAGGCAGGACAGTACAGGAATGCCAGTCATGCCTTTGGCATTGTTTAGAGTGGTATTGGAGCAACTCCATTATCCAGCACATGTGACTTGAGAGAGTCTAGCTGCTACAACAGCAGAAGATTGGTTTGTACCGAACCTCAATGAACATTTGGCACAGTTTATTGTAAACTGTATTGTGTGCTAGGAATGAAGAGCAGGGTATACCCTGTGAACGGTGAGAGGAGCCATCTCTAGATCTAATGGCCCCTTCCAACATCTGCATATAGATTATGTGGCTATGTTGCAAAAATGTAATGGTTATCAATACATGTTAGTTATAGTATGCCCCATTTCTAGATGGATTGAAGCAGGTCCATGCATACATCCAGATGCTGCATGCGCTGCAAAATTTCTAGTCCGCAAAGTATTTCCAAGATAGGGGGTGTGCAAAGTTTTGCGATCCGACAAAGGGCCGCACTTTGTGAATGATCTTTTTGAAAATATAGTCTCACTCTGAGGCATCAAGTATAAGTTTGCTTCGGCCTATCCCCCGCAAGCCAACGGAATTGTGAGAAATTAAATGGCCTTCTAAAGGAGAATATAGCAAAGCATAAAATGACATTAAAGAAGGGATGGCTGCATTGCCTACCCCTTGCGTTATATGCATTATGCAATCAACCCGTTTCAGATAACCATTTAATGCCCCATGAGTTGGTGACTGGATGCCGTATGAGAACTCCTCTCACCCCATTCCCCTCCCCAATATACAGATGACCACAGTGTAGTGAAGGCATTAGGTGATGAGATGTTTGTTTGTGTTATTCACTTATAATGCCCACCAAACCTGAAGGTAGCAGGGCGCAGCAGTACAGAACATGCAAGGCTTGAGGTTATATGGTTACAGATTACATGCAAAAGCAAAATATATACAGGCCATAGACAGTCAGTTACAGATTACAAGCAAAGCAAAATATATACAGGCCATAGAAGGTCAGTTACAGATTACAAGCAAGACAGAATATATACCGGCACTAGAAGGACGTCAGATCACTAACCAGAAAGGGAAGATGTACAAGTGGGCAGCCGGTTAATGAGTATATATATATATAAATACACTAGGAGGTATCAGGAGTTTTGTAAGAGCTAGTGAGCAACTAGTCATCGGCAGACTTCAGCAGATTGCTATAGTTGGATCTGAATTCCAGAAAAGGCTGCTCCTCACATAGAGGGTGTGGCAGTGAATTCCATAATTGGGCCGCTCGGACTTGGAAGCTGCCTCCCCCAGCCTTGGTCAGCCTGAATCTCGGTATGATAAGGCTATTGGCATTGGAGGTTCTTGCCGGTCGGGTGGAGCTTCTCTTTAGGAATTTGTCCGTGAGGTAGCTAGGTGCAGCATTGTTTAAAGCTTTGAGAACAAGGGATGCAACTTTTAAATGGATTTTATTCTGGGTAGACAGCCAGTTGTTTTGGCGCCTAATCTTAGATATATGCGATCATTTGGACATGCCAAGCGCTGCTCTCAAGACATTATTTTGTAGGATTTGAATTCTGTGGATGATAGATTTGTTGGCACCAATGTATAGGACATTGCAATAGTCGAGCCTAGACAGAATCAGGGCTCTAGCTAAGATAATGCAGTTGTCATCTGAGAGAAAGTGTTTACCCGCTCTAATGAGCTTACAAGTGTACGCTGTGGCTGATGCCATGGATTTCACCTGTTTATCGAAGGAGAGGTGGAATCCAGATAAAAGCCGAGTGTCTTCACCTCCTTGGACATCTTGATGATATTACCATCAATCTCAAATGAGGTGTAGTCTTGGCCTATTTTTTTAAGATTAGAGTGAGTCCCCAGGATGATAAGCTCTGTTTTATCATCATTCAAGCATAGACCGTGGGTTGCCATTCATGCCTGGATGATGACTCAAAGTATTTATATTATTTCTCAACAGATCAAGAATCAACAGGAGGGGTCCAAAGGGAACAAAACGGGAAATGTGCTTAATAGTTTGGAATACTCATTAAAACCTCCAGTACTTTACCAAGGGGACCAGGTGTTAGTGAGAAAATGTGTTCGTACCTGGAATATCCCCTGATTCAATGGACCTTATGAGGTGGAGGAAGTAAGCCCTAGAGCAGTGAAGCTCAAAGACCGACGGGCTTGGATCCATCTGCATGATATCAAGCCCTATAAGGGTGAAGCATTGACCTCTCCTGCATCTATCCAAAGCGAAGCAAGGGCCCCCAGTGAAGCAAGAGAAGAGTGGCAACAAATGACAATGCAATCTATGACCAAGAACACAGATAAAGAAAGCAAAACCTTTTTAGATTAGGGTTGTCTTATGAACTGATTGCTTAACAGTGATCTTGGATCACTTTGCCTAGACAAGCCTAAAGAAACAATGAGAGAAGAGCTTGAGCTTTGAAAGAAAAAGAAAAGAAGAAAAAATGTCTGATCTTTGTTCATAATACCCATCATTACATTGGTATATACATTCTTAGTTATTCTTTTTCTACATTTCTGAAACGTATCCAGCTGTGATTCGAAGAGGAATAAACATTGTTGCATTCCTGGAGAATCCAAAGACCAATTGGATTGTTTGGAGAGTGATAATTGAAACAATAATCCAATTTCTGATGTAAAATTGATATAAAAAAGGAGGTAATACATTTGCATATTCATACAATGGAGAGGCTTTCAACATTTCAGAGATTCATTACCATCTAAAAAATCAATAGGGTTTCATGTGATACTGGTGGTGAGATCAGCTGGTATTATGATTTGTGTTGTTGTCCTTATTATGGCATTGTGAAGTGTTGCAGAAAATTGCCCTAACATGGAGGGTATTAATGGCACTGATATGAAGTATGTTAATTAAACACTTATTATTGTCCCCACTTCAAGCACGGATAACCTTTATTGCAAGAGAAATGTCTCCACATGATGTAAAAGGCCTCAGTCATCTAGCAGCATGCACAACCAAAGGACAATTTGAAGGAAAATGGGCGTATGTTACGATGGCGAACAAAAGTGGCATTCCCATATGAAGATACGGATGTGAAAACAAGAAGGATTGAAAATGCATTAGGATGGACAAGCAAGAAACTCATGTATCCATCTCAGATAGGAGAACGAATAAAGGTTGTTCAGATGAAGAAGTTGCATTGCTCAGACATAACTGAAAAATCAGGAAAGCCAAGGTGTGGAGAAAGACCTCAGTTGGTGATATATGGATGTCTTTTCACTAGTACTGGATGGGAAGAAGGACTAATGGCCTGACCTGCACATCTATTGAGGAAGGAATGAGCAAGTATAGTGCAGCTAGTGAGTGACAAATGTCTGGAATCATGTGCCAAGTATTCAAAGTTACTGTCATGGTCATGAAGTCAGGAGCACAGGCATGCAGGGGTCACATGCACAGGAGACCTGAGTGGACACTGTCCTGGCGCCTTTGGCCTTTGGCGCCAGGTTCATGAACAATAGTAAACAAGAACATCCATTTAACACCAAAAAGCTTTTAATATGTACATAGCACTTCAGATGCATAAACCTTGAACATTGCAGGCGGCGTGGCTAAGAAGCCATGTAGAAGGACGTGTCCGATCTGGACTCCGGCTGATCCGTACAATATCCTTTGAAATCCGTGCTATACTGGCATTATTTTGCCCATCAAACAGAGGCCCGTGCACGGGAAGCAACTGGGCATACCCTGACACGAGAGAAACGTGGATCGCCGGCATTGAAAGGGCAACCAGAGGCAGCTTGGCAACGCAGGTGTTTGCGATACATAAAGGGGGAAAATGGCCACCTCCAGACCCGCCGACGAACAAAGCAGGGACCCGCTCGTGTGAGGACAGCGCCGGGGGAGCAGGGGGAGAGCCGAGCAGCCGGAGCGGGGGCCCGTGGCAGGTCCTACTGTACGGCGTGGTAATTCCGCATCGGGGAATACAGCGAGTGCCTGTGTAAGCTGTGCGAGATCTGCCCGCGGTGAAGGGCCCTCCGCGAGGACCGAAGGAGCGGGCCTGTTCAGAGAGCAACATTGTCTCTGTCATCACAGGCCCGGCGAGCGCACTGTAGGAGACGCGCGGTGGGAGAAGAGGTCGCCAGGAAGAAAGAGGTGCGGCCGCTACAAATGTATCCAGGCCACCCCTTTGCAGTGTAAGCAACAGAGGCTTGCAAGTAGCTGGGAGTGTGCAGGTCTATAAGACCTGATTGAACAGTGGATCCATGTGTCACATATAAAGAGGAATCCAGCCCTGTGGTCAAGCCGAAGCTATGCTGGTTCACTCGGGTTCAAGGAGGCAGCAGCTAAACAGGCAAATACCACTAATAGCCCCTGGGGATCACGCACAGTAGCCATATGGGCAGGGGGGGAAGAGACACCCCCTAGCCTAAACAGGAAGCGAACAGGGAGGCATGGAGAAGTACGCCAGGCACTGAGCTCCTCAACCATTACTCAGGCGCAGGAGGCAAAAAGGGGACCTGGCAGGAGGCAGGGTCGCACACGTTGGGCCAGTTCCAGCATACAGATCGACCTACAGTCACGAGGGTGTGGGCTTGTGGGCCTGGTCCAGCGGAGGCCTTGATTGGCAGCCAAGCAGACTGACTTGCCCAAGAGAATTACGTGGGAGGACACAGCAGGAGTAGATTGACTGCATAAGGGAACTCCTAATACGGCTTGCCAGGGCCCGAGCACTAGAAGCAGCCTATCCCAGCAGAAGCCAGAAACCACAAGCTACCGGGCCTGCGTGCACAGCCTTGACACATCGAGATGTCTACCAAACTGTCTAGGGCGAAAGGCAAGCAGCCCACGCTGGATGAATTTGCTAGAACTTCACCAGGTGCAGAAGGGGCCAGGAACAAAGATAAAGCCCCCTCCGGGAGCACGGACACTATGAGCAAAGACCAGGAGATCCTCGCTGCGATCGCCGACCTAAAAGTGGCTTCGGGAACCAAATTGGGACTGGCCATGAATGAGCTGAAGGCGGCACTAGAGCTCAAAGTCGGGGCAGTACAAGAGGAGGTGAACCTCCTCTGACAAGATGTCAGAGGGTTGGCTGAACGCACAGACGACCTAGAGAAAGAGGTGGCCCCGAACACAGCGGCATGCGCAGCCCACAAATCCGAACTCCATGCCTCAGTACAACGAGTGGGACACCTGGAAAGCAGGGGGGAAGAGGCGGAGGGACGGGCCCGAAGAAATAATATACGTATTGTTGGACTGCATGAAGGAGTTGAGGAACCTAACCCTACGGAATATGTCAAATCAATGCTGCTGCAGGAGATAACCGGGGGAGTGTTGTTCCAGGGGTTTGCAGTGGAAAGGGCGCACAGGGCCCTGATGAGGAAGCCACCCCTGGCAAACCCCCCCAGACCGGTGATAGCTAAGATCTTAAACTACTGTGAGCGGGAGATAATCCTAGAGCATTTACAGAAGGGCGGAACATTATGAAGGGCATCGGCAGATATAATGGCATACCCGGACTACACCCTGCAGGTGCAATGACAACGCATGAACTTTGGGGCCGTGAAGAGAAGGATGCGTGAAGCAGGCCACAAATACATGCTGCTCTACCCGGCAAGCTGAAAGTGATTCATAAGAACAGAACATTGTTTTTTGAAACTCCTGGAGATGCCATGGAATGGTTAGACATGCAAAGCTGTCCCCAAGAATCAGGCATCAAAAGGAAGATGGCGCAGATAAGTAACATGTGACTGCGGCACCTAGAGTGTCGCAGTATAAGACATTGGGACTGGAATATAGTAAAGGATATAGTCTGATGGAGGCACGTGTTTAGGGCACCACAGATACGTATCATCCTTGAGCACGAGGAACCTAGCTAATGATGTAGGAGCCTGACGGTACTAGTCCTCATACCCCCACATTGTATAGACTAGTAGGGTCACCAGTAGACTGGTGACACCCTGCCGGGTCCTGCTCTCGGCATTCCGAGGCTGGACCAAACGCGGGGGGGGGCCTGAGATCCAGGGATGGAGCTGGACTTTTGTTGGGGCTGGGCAGGGTGGAGGGAGGGAAAGGATTGTGTGCAGTGTTAGTAGTAGGGCAGGCGGAGGACGGGGGTTTAGTTGGGGAGTTTTTGTTGGGAAGGGGAGGGGAACGAGCCCAATCTTGTGTTAAATCAGGCGGGAAGTGGAAAATGGGAGGGGAGGCGGGACAACCCATAGATGGAGTCGGGTAGTCTCAGAGTGATGACCTGGAATGTGAGGGGCCTTAATAGCTATTTGAAGCGGAATAAAGTAATGATGTACTTAAGACGGCTAAAGATTGATATAGCAGTATTAGAGGAAACCCACCTCACTAGAGAGAAGCTGGAGGTGGTCCAGTGGAAATGGAGAGGGTGCCACATACTCAGCATACGCGAGGGGGGTTATCACGTGGGTGGCACCACACGTACCTTTTCAGCTGCTTCAGACCACGACTGACCCAGAAGGTAGAATGATGGTGGTGAGGGGGATGCTGGAAAACAGGGAATTGAGCATTATAAATTTGTACTCCCCTAACCAAGACACAGCAGCCTATTTTAGGTTCCTGTATGGCAAAATTGGCCCACTGTTGGGCAATGGGATTTTATGGGGAGGGGACTTTAACTGTACCTTAAACCCTAAAATGGACAGATCAGATGGTAAACCAGACAGACCCACTCCGGCTGCAAAAGCATTACAGGCCCTACTGAGAGACTTGGGACTCGAAGATGTCTGGAGACAGCTACACCCAGCAGATAGGCAGTACTCGCACTATGCGGCCCCACATAACCTGCATACAAGGTTAGACTATTTTTCCGCCGCTCCAGAGCTAGTGGGCGAGATGACGGGTGCAGAATACAGGGCCAGAGTACTCTCAGACCACTCCCCTTTGGTTCTGGAGTGGCAGCACCAACCCTCTAGAGCGAGAATCCCGACATGGAAGCTCAGGGCCGAGGCCCTACAGGACTCGGGATTCCAGGAAGACTTGAGGGAGGCGATCACTGAGTATTTTGATACCAACATAGGTAGTGACCAATCGGTGGGTACCTTGTGGGAGGCATTCAAAGTAGTAATACGGGGGTTGGCCATATCAAAGGCTAGAGGGCTCCAAGGTGACATAGAGTGTGAGCTGAAAGGAACAGAGAGGGAGCTGGAAGACATAATGGGTAAGGGGGGCTCCTTACAGGAGTATGTAGAAAGGATGAAGGAGTTACACCAGGCTGGCAGCGTGCACTGGGATAGACTATGCAAGCTGAGCTACAAGAAATACGTCGAAAGACAACACGCGAGTGGAGACAAGCCGGGCAGGCTGTTGGCCTGGCTATACAAAAATGAAACACCACGGCCAGCGATCAGAGAAATTAAAGGGGAAGAAGGCCACTGCTGGGACACCCAAGAGGGAGTAAACAAGGGGTTCCTTAGATATTATAAACACCTTTATGAAGGCATAGGGGAGGGAACGGTTCAAGAGATCCAGGAAACACTAGAGGACATAGGCCTGCCCAAATTAGACGATCAAGAGCGAGAGGACCTGGACACCCCAATCATGTTAGAAGAGTTGGAGGTAGTGGTTCAGCACCTGCCCACGTGCAAAGCCCCGGGGTCGGACGGACTCCCCAGCAAATTCTATAAAACTTACAAACAAGAGGTGCTCCCCCGCTGCTAGACATGCTTAACAAGGCGTTTGAGCATGGCAGGTTGCCGGGGACCCTACGGGAGGCGGTGGTCACCCTGCTCTTAAAACCCGGTAAGCCAAGTACAGACTGCGGGTCATATAGACCCCTATCGATGCTTAATCAGGACAGCAAAATCCTTACTGCAGCGTTCGCAAATATGCTTAAGCGGGTCATTAGCAAACTGACACAACCCGATCAAACAGGATATGTTCCTGGTAGG
The DNA here is from genome assembly GCF_040938575.1 of Ambystoma mexicanum. NCBI lineage: Eukaryota > Metazoa > Chordata > Amphibia > Caudata > Ambystomatidae > Ambystoma > Ambystoma mexicanum. The sequence goes on along the minus strand of NC_090924.1, from coordinate 876,073,780 downwards.
AACATAACTGACAATCATAGGAGACTCCACTACATCATTGACCAAACTGAGAAGGACCCAGGCGAAATGGCAATAGTCTTGCTGGATGCCGTGAAGGATTTCGACTCAGTGAGATGGCCCTGTGTCATGGGCACCAGACTAGGGGATCTTATCAAGTCGCACTCATATCCAGTTCATGGTAGGCAGAAGGGAAGACAGGCAGGTGCATTGTGGGTGAAAGCATGGAGAGCAAAAACAGGGTTAATATCCATGTCAGCCAATGAAAACCCCTGCAGACATAGAATAACATGAGACTTCCTGTTCCACTAGCATGGACCCCTTTTTGGCCAATCCAGAACTAATGCAACGCTCTAGTCTTCGGGCGAGGCTCCCCATAAAAGCAACGCCCAAAGAACAAGACTTGCTTCGTGTATTCCTCTGTTGCATCAAGCACGCGCTTACCTGATCCCAATCCCTGGAGTCTTCTGCGGCTTACCTGCAGTTCCGGCGCCCGGTTGGTCCTCCATCTTCGCTACTACGAGCTCTGCATCTGAAAGAGAAAGGAACAGAAGCATTAGTACAGCAGCAGTCTCTACTCACTTTTCCGTGGCTTTCCGACGGCGTCGGCAGCTTCATTCTTCACTCGCCGTCCTTCTGATCATCACTGCCCGTCCGAGTTATGGGTCTTCTGATCTTCACTGCCCGTTGGACCTTCCTTTGGCAATCTGCAAGGAAAAGAAAATACAAGAGAAAGACAGGTTAGTCTTTATAGACACTCGGTGAGCAAGAACCACAAAGACAATACAAACCTGCACATCTTCCTTTCGAACCCAGTGAAGCAACTGGGAAATCCGAGGACATTGGACATTATACGCAGAGGTCGAAGGAATCCATAGCTCCTGCGGAGATTCAGGTGAGCGTGACAGAACACGAAGCCTACCTTAAACACCTCCGCCTGAGCGATGAAGACCTCGGAGGTAGATCAACTGTCACAGTTGCTGGGGGAATTGAGAGCTGAGGTGCATGCAGCTCGTTCGGAGACAACCGCTTTAAGGCGAGAATTGGCAGTGAACAGGGATAAAATAGATGAGATAGCTCGCCAATTACTACAGACCCAAGCAGGTATGGCTCCATTACCGGGAGGAGCCACGGCTCCGCCGTCGACACCACCCCAACCCGTAGCAGCCCCAGTACAAGTAGTCTTTCCTGGGAACATACCCCTGGTGACCCTGGAGAGGTTCTCAGGAGAGCCCAGAAAATTCAGCACTTTTATGAATCAGTGTCATCTATACTTTCTGTGTAAGCCAGGGCTGTTTCCCACTGATCAGTCTAAAGTGGCCTTTGTGTTGTCATACTTGGGGAGACATGCAGCAGATTGGTCCGTACCATTAGTCAGTAGGGACGATCCATTACTTCGAAATTTAGCCAGCTTGCCCGTAGTACACAAGGGCAGGCCTTGGATGACGAGTTGTTATTCCTACGACAAGGGAATCAGGACCTTTTGGCTTACGTGGCAACTTTCAATCGCCTGGTAGCCGAAACAGGTTGGCCAGAAGAAAAGCGTACAACTCTCTTTTACCGAGGCCTAAGGGGGGAGCTGAAAGACGTCCTAGCACAAGTAGTTAACCCACCCGAGGGGTGTGCTGAATACATAGATCTAGCACTCCAGCTAGATCACCGTTTGCAAAACCGGAGAGCCAACCGCTCACGCTCTGAGAGCAGAACATTCTATATGCGGCCCAAGGAGACGCCAGCTCGCCAGTCCACGGAAGCACATCCTGAACCTATGCAATTAGGAGGAGTTTGAGGCCCCCTCACTAAAGCGGAACGTGATATAAGGCGGCAAGAGCAATTATGTCTGTACTGCGGGCAATCCGGCCACTTTCTTCATAACTGTCCGGCTAAACTGCCCTGAAAGACGGTTGGGGCAATCGATGGAGCAAAGGAAGCAACTGAGGTGGAAAACTCCAACACCCGGCAAACTTAGAGGTCGGTTTGCCGAGCGCAACTAAGTCTCCCTCGACCTCCTATTTTACCATTCCAGTGACCATAGTGGACCAACACCAGCCTTCCAGGTTACACGCACTAGAAGCCTTTGTGGATAGTGGAGCCATTGGGAATTATCTGGATATAGAGACAGCCGACAGAATTGGGTTACCAAGTTGTACAAAGGAAATTATTGACAACGTAACTGCGGTCGACGGAACTCAGCTGCTGTCAGGACCGGTTACCCGTTGCACCACCAAGATCTTAATGCTCTGTCAAGACGGGCATAAGAAGGAAATCTCATTTGATCTGATTTCAGCACCACAATTCCAAATGATCCTTGGCATACCTTGGCTTGCAAAACACAACCCGCTTATAGACTGGCGTAGGAGATCGTCAACCTTTCCCAGGGGCTGCCAACACTGTTACGAGTCAGGTCGGTCACCAGAACAGCCCATATCGGCATCTCAGAAAACACTCCCTGTGTTGGGGATGTTGGGAGTTTTACCCCCCCGAATACCAGGAATACCGGGATGTATTCGCCAAAGAACAGGCCAATGTTCTGCCCCCGCATCGTTCTTATGACTGCCAGATAGACCTGGTACCAGGGGCAAAGGTTCTGTGTAGCCGCATATATGCCCTGACGGAAGGGGAAAACACCCATCTCAAAGCCTACTTGGACCAATACCTCGCAAATGGTTTCATCCGCCCTTTCAAATCCCCCGCTGCCTCTCCTCTCTTCTTCGTCCCGAAGAAGGAGGGGGATCTTAGAACATGCATCGATTACCGCGCGTTAAACCAGGTCACGGTGAAGAACCGGTACCCATTACCTCTGATACCTGTACTGCTCGACCAAGTACGACAAGCGCGTTCACGAAATTGGATCTTCGGGGGGGCCTACCACCTGGTGCGTGTTAAGGAGGCTGATGAATGGAAGACAGCGTTCCGCACCAGGTACGGCCTCTATGAGTATCAGGTGATGCCGTTTGGGTTGTGCAACGCACCGGCGGCGTTCCAGCACTTCATGAATGATGTCCTACGAGAGCTGCTAGACGTATGTGCCGTTGTGTACATAGACGACATCCTCATTTATTCAGCTACCGTACAAGAGCATGTATCACATGTACGGGCGGTTCTCCACAAGCTGCGCGAAAACCATCTTTATGCCAAGCTTGAGAAGTGCTCTTTCCATGTCACTGAAGTTGAGTTTTTAGGGTTCATCTTGTCTCCACAAGGGATTCGAATGGACAACAGGAAGGTGGAGGCAATTCTCACTTGGCCATCACCTTCATCTCTAAAGGGAGTGCAGAGCTTCCTAGTGTCACAGGTTTCCTTTTTTCTCACCTGTTTTTGCTGCCTTGCGGGATCCTTCGCCGGGGTTTTCTTCCGTGCTGTTCGGGTCTTGTATAAGCCCTCTCGGCCGTCGTCGGATTCCAGAATTCGTTCAGCTTCTTCGTCCGGGATCCAGGAAACTCCAGGAAGACCAGGAAGGAAGGCCGCACAGGGGGGCGGTCTGCACGGAACGCGGATGGATACAGGTACAAGGGAAAGGGAAGGAGAAGGAGTGGGTCTGGGAATTCGAGCAGCAACTCAGTTCCAGGAGCACGACTGCGATGCACATCTAGCCTCAGCTAACGATAGCGTTGAGACGCGCGGAGCCGCAAGGGCGTGGTTAATTTATGGAACGTGCTGCATGGACGTAAAGGTTGATAGACCACATTCTGTGAATACGGCCATGTTGGGTGTACTACAGCGAGTAACCCCCTGACGTGCCAGGGACCAGGAGGACCAAAAGGGGCATGATCGATGGATCATGACAGCATGCCCCCTTCTAAAACTCGTTCCACCGGGTTTGCCTGGATGTATTAGATGGAACTTTCTGAGCAATCTGGGGGAGTTTAGGTTTGAGACTGGTTCCCAGGAACGTTCACTGGGTGGATAGCCCTTCCATTCCACCAGGTATTGAAGTTGTCCTCGTCTATATCTGGAGTTACATATTCGAGACACTTCATATTCTAGCTGGTCATTGACAATCACAGGACTGGGTCTAAGATTAGTCCGGGTGGTTTGGATGTAAGGCTTCAATAGAGATTTATGAAAAACTGGATGGATTTTCTTCCAGGAGTCTGTCAAAGGTTTCCCCCCGGCTCACCTGAGTTCTCTTCTTGTGGCGTTCCGCGGAGGACTCCTTCTCCCGGCCGGACTGGGACTTGTATAAGTGCGCGCGAGTCGAGTGTGACTCCAGCGCAAGCGTTCAAAGTTCCAGGAAGTTGCGTGTTCCAGGATGTCCAGGAAGAGGATCGAAGAAAGGTAAGAGATACTGGAAACAGGGGAAAAGGGAAGAAAGAATAAGGGAGTTGGCCAGGAACTTGGAAGGGTAACGCCGAGCAGCACACACACGTCGAGACACTATCTAGAGATAGCGTTGAGACGCGCGGAGGCGCAGGGGCGTGGCCCATTTATAGGACGTGCCGTGTCCGACATACAGGCTAGTACGGAACACAGCACTGGGCACAGCCATGTTGGAAGTATCAAGGAGCACACTCTCCGTCTGGACCAGGACCAGGAAGACCAGAAGGGGCTATGTCCATGGTTCATGACAGCATGCCTCCTCCGAAACCCTGTCCCACCAGGCTTGCCAGGGTGTATGAGATGGAATCTTCTCAGCAATCGAGGGGTGTTTAGGTTGGATAGTGGTTCCCATGTTCTCTCGCTAGGAGGATAGCCTTTCCACTCGACCAGGTATTGAAGCCGACCCCGTTTGTACCTGGAGTCACATATTCTGGATACTTCATATTCCAGCTGATTGTCCACAATCACAGGACTGGGTCTGCCGGTTTTCCGGGTGGAGTGGATGTAGGGTTTGAGTGGAGAAGTGTGAAAAACTGGATGTATTCTCTTCCAGGAGTCTGGTAGCGTGAGCCGATAAGAAACAGGATTGATGATTTCTTTTATGGAAAATGGACCATAATATCGGGGGGCTATCTTGTTAGGGCGTAGATGTCGTGGTAATAGTTTCGAGGACAACCAGACCTGGTCACCAATAGAATAGGAGGGTGATGGTCTTCTTTTGGAATCAGCATATCGCTTAGTGCGAATCTGGGCCTTTCCCAATTGTTCCTTGGCTTCCTTGTGGATGTTGAGGAGAGTTTCAATCCAGGAATCAAGTGAAGGTACTGGAGTTGGATGTGGTAGAACTGAAGGTAACACGGAGGGATGAAAACCTTGACTGCAATAGAAGGGGCTAACGTTGATCGCTGAGTGATCTGAATTGTTATAGGCAAATTCGGCCAAGGGTATAAGGAGGGACCAATCATCCTGTACCTTGGTTGCGAAACAACGAAGATATTGCTCCAGGGTTTGATTAACACATTCTGTGGCCCCATTGGTCTGTGGGTGATATCCAGATGAAAGAGCGCGTTGAATTCCTAGAACACGACAGAGATGTTTCCAGAATTGTGAAATATATTGCGGTCCTCGGTCCGATATGATCTTGGAAGGGAGTCCATGAAGACAGAAAATGTGTTCTAGGAAAATTCCTGCGAGCTCTGAAGAGGAAGGAAGTTTATAGAGAGGCGTGAAATGTGCCATATGAGTAAACAAGTCTATGGTTACCATGATGGTCGTGTAACCCCGGGAAGGTGGTAATTCCACGATGAAGTCTGTAGCTATACATTCCCATGGTCTTGTTGGCAGTGTAGGTTGCAATAGAAGGCCTGCCGGTCTCTTATTGTCATGCTTATTCTGACTGCAGACAGTACAGGTCTTGATGTACTCTTGTACCTTGCATTTCATTTCCGGCCACCAAAACTGTCTTTGTATAAGACGGAGCGTGTTGGTTACACCACGATGTCCAGAATGAAAAGTATCATGGCAGAGAGTTATTATTTTATGTTGAAGTTTCGGTGTGGGAATGACCAAGGTATTGTCCTTGAATAAGTATCTTTCCTTGATTCTTAAGTTCAAGGGATTCTTCCTAGATACGTCCTTCCAGAGGTCAGAGGACTGGGTTTTGGCTCAAATCTCTTCCAAGAGGTTGATCGCTTGAGCTATAAAGATTGTGTTGGGAAACATTGTAGGATAGGTCCTATCTTCAGTGGTTAAATAGTCAGGACGTCGGGACAAGGCGTCCGCACTCACGTTTTGTGATCCAGGAACATGAGTGATTTGGCATTGGTACTGGGCGAAGAAGTAGGCCCAACGCGCCTGACGACTGTTCCTGCACTCCATAGATTGGAGAATTTGTAGATTTCGATGGTCCGTACGGACCTGGACTGGATATCCAGCACCCAGGAGTAAATGTCGCCATTCTGTGAAGGCTTGGCGGATTGCCAGCAGCTCCTTTTCCAGGACGGAGTAATGGGTTTCGCTGGTTGTTAGGGTTCTAGAGAGGTAAACCACTGGGTGGTCCATCTTGTCCTCAAGCACCTGTTTCAAGACTGCTCCTATGGCATGGTTTGAGGCATCCGTTTCCACTATGAAAGGGCGAGCTAAGTCAGGCTGAGCCAGACGGGGGCTTGCGTGAATCTTGTTTTCAAGCATTGAAAAGCCTTCTCTTGCGAGGAAGACCAGATGAAGGGAACATCCTTCTTCAGCAGAGCAACGATCGGTTGGACGAGCTCAGAAAAGGTAGGAATGAACTTTCGATAAAAGTTAGCAAGTCCCAAGAAAGACTGAACCTGTTTCACCGATGTAGGAGCAGGCCAGTATGGCCGTTACCTTTGAAGGGTCCATTCCAACTCCTTCTGGGCTGAGGATGAATCCAAGGTAATGAACTGAAGTCACGTGAAAAAGACATTTCTCAGGTTTGACCAACAGCTTGTTTTCACGGAGCCGTTGTAGTACCGCCATGACATGTTCTTCATGTTTCAAGGGATCCTTGGAATAAATCAAAATGTCGTCTAGATAGACAATGACAAAGAGAAAAAGCATGTCAGAAAACACCCTATCCATGAAACGTTGAAAAACTGCAGGGGCATTAGCTAATCCAAAGGGCATGACTAGATATTCAATGTGACCAAAGGGCGTTCTAAAGGTGGTCTTCCAGTCATCCCCTTCCCGGATACGGATAAGTGATAGGCACCCCGGAGGTCCAACTTTGTGAATATTACGGCGCCTTTGACAGCTTCCAGGATATCTGAAATCAGAGGCAGAGGGTACCGATCTTTGAGGGTGCATTGATTTAGACCACGGTAGTCGAGGCAGGGTCTGAGTTCCTTGGAATCCTTCTTAGGAACGAAGAACAATGAGGCACCTGCTTTAGATTTTGAGGGTCTTATGGTGCCATTTTCCAAATTGATGTCCAGGTATTCTCAGCGGGCCTTTTTCTCAGGTTCTGAAAGGATAAACATTCTGCCAAAGGGAATTACTGCCGAGGGATCTGTCTCAATGGCACAATCTTCGGGTCTGTGAGGGGGTAAAGCTTGGACTATGGCAGTCGAAAAGACATCAGTATATCCTTGGTAGACCTCTGGGACTTGTACAATGTTGGAAACCATGAGTGAGGTTTTTTGCTCTCCTGAATGTTCAATAGCTGGTGTTAAGGAGAGCTCCAAGGATAAACAGTGGGACAATCAAAACTTAGAGCCCAGAAACAATGACCCTGCTGTCCAATTAATGTACGGATTATGTCTTTGAAGCCAGGGCATACCCAGAACCATTGGGTAATGGGCTGATTTGATGATGTTGAATGTAATCTGCTCTTGGTGGTGGTTTATGGAGAGACGGACCTCTTTTGTCTGTAGGGTTATGGGTCCTGAAGAGAGAGGTCTCCCATCAATTGCTTCTACCGGCTGTTTAATGTTCCGTGACTCATATGGTATTTTATGTCTGATAACCCAGTCTTGATCAATGAAAATTCCCATAGCTCCACAGTCCACCAGGGCCAGTATGGGATAGGTCTTGTGCTTGGAGGGCGATAGAAAGGCCTGTAGCACCACCAGGTTATTCTGTCCAGGAGAGTTCATGGATGTGATTGATGTGGAGCAGACATCTTTCTCCCGAAACCTTGCTCCATCTAGGGCCGGGAGCTGGCGTTTCCCGAACGCCGTGGAGGGGCTAAAGGACATTCTCTAACGAGATGCTTGTCTGAGGCACAATACATACACAGGCCGGTGTGAATTCTTCTCATCCTTTCTTGTGGAGTAATTGGCCCACGAAAGGCGCCTATTTGCATGGTTTGGAGTCGTTATCAGGGGTTGAGACAGGATCGGATTTCACAGTCGACTCCGGAGGGGTTCGTTGAAAGGCAGTCTTAGCCTTTTTCCTTTCAGCCCTTCTTTCCTGGATACGAAAGTCTATTTGTAAGGCTAGATCTATCAAAGCCTGAAACGAACTGGGGCGAGCCACTCTGGCTAATTCATCCTTGATATCGTCATTTAGACCCCTGCGAAATAAGGTGAAACTCGCTTCAGGGCCCCAATCAGCCTCCTTTACCAGCTGTTTGAATCTGGTAACGAATGTTAGCATATCCTGGGATCCTTGCTGAAAATCAAGTAGGCGTTCCTGGGCGCTGAACACTTGTTCGGGGCAGTCAAACATAGACTTGAGCGCCTGGATAAATGCATCATAATCGTCCAGGAGGACGTCTCCAGCGTTCACTAGGGGAGTGGCCCAAGATAACGCATTCCCTGTAAGATGGGAGATTATGAAACCCACCTTGGCCCTGAAAGTTGAAAAATAATAGGGCTTGAATGTAAATTGCACCAAGCAGGAATCCAGAAATCCACGTAAGGATTTTGGCGAGCCATCGTATTTGTCTACCACTCCACCCAGTATCACGCTTTTCTTATTGGCAGAGTCACGTGACAGCACTAATTGTTTCAAGACTGCGTTCTCTGCCTTTAAGTTCTGTACCTCGGTTGTTAGCTCCTGCATGCCGCCCATGAGGTCCTGGACCGCTTTCTCCATAGCGGTATCAGTGTTGATCGTTTGGCGTCTCAATCTGTCAAAGGTTTCCCCCCGGCTCACCTGAGTTCTCTTCTTGTGGCGTTCCACGGAGGACTCCTTCTCCCGGCCGGACTGGGACTTGTATAAGTGCGCGCGAGTCGAGTATGACTCCAGCGCGAGCGTTCAAAGTTCCAGGAAGTCGCGTGTTCCAGGACGTCCAGGAAGAGGATCGAAGAAAGGTAAGAGATACTGGAAACAGGGGAAAAGGGAAGAAAGAATAAGGGAGTTGGCCAGGAACTTGGAAGGGTAACGCCGAGCAGCACACACACGTCGAGACACTACCTAGAGATAGCGTTGAGACGCGCTGAGGCGCGGGGGCGTGGCCCATTTATAAAACGTGCCGTGTCCGACATACAGGCTAGTACGGAACACAGCACTGGGCACGGCCGTGTTGGAAGTATCAAGGAGCACACTCTCCGTCTGGACCAGGACCAGGAAGACCAGAAGGGGCTATGTCCATGGTTCATGACAGCATGCCTCCTCCGAAACCCCGTCCCACCAGGCTTGCCAGGGTGTATGAGATGGAATCTTCTCAGCAATCGAGGGGTGTTTAGGTTGGATAGTGGTTCCCATGTTCTCTCGCTAGGAGGATAGCCTTTCCACTCGACCAGGTATTGAAGCCGACCCAGTTTGTACCTGGAGTCACATATTCTGGATACTTCATATTCCAGCTGATTTCCACAATCACAGGACTGGGTCTGCCGGTTTTCCGGGTGGAGTGGATGTAGGGTTTGAGTAGAGAAGTGTGAAAAACTGGATGTATTCTCTTCCAGGAGTCTGGTAGCTTGAGCCGATAAGAAACAGGATTGATGATTTCTTTTATGGAAAATGGACCATAATATCGGGGGGCTAACTTGTTAGGGCGTAGATGTCGTGGTAATAGTTTCGAGGACAACCAGACCTGGTCACCAATAGAATAGGAGGGTGATGGTCTTCTTTTGGAATCAGCATATCGCTTAGTGCGAATCTGGGCCTTTCCCAATTGTTCCTTGGCTTCCTTGTGGATGTTGAGGAGAGTTTCAATCCAGGAATCAAGTGAAGGTACTGGAGTTGGATGTGGTAGAACTAAAGGTAGCACGGAGGGATGAAAACCTTGACTGCAATAGAAGGGGCTAACGTTGATCGCTGAGTGATCTGAATTGTTATAGGCAAATTCGGCCAAGGGTATAAGGAGGGACCAATCATCCTGTACCTTGGTTGCGAAATAACGAAGATATTGCTCCAGGGTTTGATTAACACATTCTGTGGCCCCGTTGGTCTGTGGGTGATATGCAGATGAAAGAGCGCGTTGAATCCCTAGAACACGACAGAGATGTTTCCAGAATTATGAAATATATTGCAGTCCTCGGTCCGATATGATCTTGGAAGGGAGTCCATGAAGACGGAAAATGTGTTCTAGGAAAATTCCTGCGAGCTCTGAAGAGGAAGGAAGTTTATAGAGAGGCGTGAAATGTGCCATATGAGTAAACAAGTCTATGGTTACCATGATGGTCGTGTAACCCCGAGAAGGTGGTAATTCCACGATGAAGTCTGTAGCTATACATTCCCATGGTCTTGTTGGCAGTGTAGGTTGCAATAGAAGGCCCGCCGGTCTCTTATTGTCATGCTTATTCTGACTGCAGACAGTACAGGTCTTGATGTACTCTTGTACCTTGCATTTCATTTCCGGCCACCAAAACTGTCTTTGTATAAGACGGAGCGTGTTGGTTACACCACGATGTCCAGAATGAAAAGTATCATGGCAGAGAGTTATTATTTTATGTTGAAGTTTCGGTGTAAGAATGACCAAGGCATTGTCCTTGAATAAGTATCCTTCCTTGATTCTTAAGTTCCAGGGATTCTTCCTAGATACGTCCTTCCAGAGGTCAGAGGACTGGGTTTTGGCTCTAATCTCTTCCAAGAGGTTGATCGCTTGAGCTATAAAGATTGTGTTGGGAAACATTGTAGGATAGGTCCTATCTTCAGTGGTTAAATAGTCAGGACGTCGGGACAAGGCGTCCGCAATCACGTTTTGTTATCCAGGAACATGAGTGATTTGGCATTGGTACTGGGCGAAGAAGTAGGCCCAACGCGCCTGACGACTGTTCCTGCACTCCATAGATTGGAGAATTTGTAGATTTCGATGGTCCGTACGGACCTGGACTGGATATCTAGCACCCAGGAGTAAATGTCGCCATTCTGTGAAGGCTTGGCGGATTGCCAACAGCTCCTTTTCCAGGACGGAGTAATGGGTTTCGCTGGTTGTTAGGGTTCTAGAGAGGTAAGCCACTGGGTGGTCCATCTTGTCTTCAAGCACCTGTTTCAAGACTGCTCCTATGGCATGGTTTGAGGCATCCGTTTCCACTATGAAAGGGCGATCTAAGTCAGGCTGGGCCAGACGGGGGCTTGCGTGAATCTTGTCTTCAAGCGTTGAAAAGCCTTCTCTTGCGAGGAAGACCAGATGAAGGGAACATCCTTCTTCAGCAGAGCAACGATCGGTTGGACGAGCTCAGAAAAGGTAGGAATGAACTTTCGATAAAAGTTAGCAAGTCCCAAGAAAGACTGAACCTGTTTCACCGATGTAGGAGCAGGCCAGGCCAGTATGGCCGTTACCTTTGAAGGGTCCTTTCCAACTCCTTCTGGGCTGAGGATGAATCCAAGGTAATGAACTGAAGTCACGTGAAAAAGACATTTCTCAGGTTTGACCAAGAGCTTGTTTTCACGGAGCCGTTGTTGTACCGCCATGACATGTTCTTCATGTTTCAAGGGTTCCTTGGAATAAATCAAAATGTCGTCTAGATAGACAATGACAAAGAGAAAAAGCATGTCAGAAAACACCCTATCCATGAAACGTTGAAAAACTGCAGGGGCATTAGCTAATCCAAAGGGCATGACTAGATATTCAAAGTGACCAAAGGGCGTTCTAACGGTGGTCTTCCAGTCGTCCCCTTCCTGGATACAGATAAGTGATAGGCACCCCAGAGGTCCAACTTCGTGAATATTACGGCGCCTCTGACAGCTTCCAGGATATCTGAAATCAGAGGCAGAGGGTACCGATCTTTGAGGGTGCATTGATTTAGACCACGGTAGTCGAGGCAGGGTCTGAGTTCCTTGGAATCCTTCTTAGGAACGAAGAACAATGAGGCACCCGCTGGAGATTTTGAGGGTCTTATGGTGCCATTTTCCAAATTGATGTCCAGGTATTCTCAGAGGGCCTTTTTCTCAGGTTCTGAAAGGATAAACATTCTGCCAAAGGGAATTACTGCAGAGGGATCTGTCTCAATGGCACAATCTTCGGGTCTGTGAGGGGGTAAAGCCTGGACTATGGCAGTCGAAAAGACATCAGTATATCCTTGGTAGACCTCTGGGACTTGTACAATGTTGGAAACCATGAGTGAGGTTTTTTGCTCTCCTGAATGTTCAATAGCTGGTGTTAAGGAGAGATCCAAGGATAAACAGTGGGACATACAAAACTTAGAGCCCAGAAACAATGACCCTGCTGTCCAATTAATGTACGGATTATGTCTTTGAAGCCAGGGCATACCCAGAACCATTGGGTAATGGGCTGATTTGATGATGTCGAATGTAATCTGCTCTTGGTGGTGGTTTATGGAGAGACGGACCTCTTTTGTCTGTAGGGTTATGGGTCCTGAAGAGAGAGGTCTCCCATCAATTGCTTCTACCGGCTGTTTAATGTTCCGTGACTCATATGGTATTTTATGTCTGATAACCCAGTCTTGATCAATGAAAATTCCCATAGCTCCACAGTCCACCAGGGCCAGTATGGGATAGGTCTTGTGCTTGGAGGGCAATAGAAAGGCCTGTAGCACCACCAGGTTATTCTGTCCAGGAGAGTTCATGGATGTGATTGATGTGGAGCAGAGATCTTTTTCCCGAAACCTCGCTCCATCTAGGGCCGGGAGCTGGCGTTTCCCGAACGCCGTGGAGGGGCTAAAGGACATTCTCTAACGAGATGCTTGTCTGAGGCACAATACATACACAGGCCGGTGTGAATTCTTCTCATCCTTTCTTGTGGAGTAATTGGCCCACGAAAGGCGCCTATTTGCATTGGTTTGGAGTCGTTATCAGGGGTTGAGACAGGATCGGATTTCACAGTCGACTCCGGAGGGGTTCGTTGAAAGGCAGTCTTAGCCTTTTTCCTTTCAGCCCTTCTTTCCTGGATACGAAAGTCTATTTGTAAGGCTAGATCTATCAAAGCCTGAAACGAACTGGGGCGAGCCACTCTGGCTAATTCATCCTTGATATCGTCATTTAGACCCCTGCGAAATAAGGTGAAACTCGCTTCAGGGCCCCAATCAGCCTCCTTTACCAGCTGTTTGAATCTGGTAACGAATGTTAGCATATCCTGGGATCCTTGCCGAAAATCAAGTAGGCGTTCCTGGGCGCTGAACACTTGTTCGGGGCGGTCAAACATAGACTTGAGCGCCTGGATAAATGCATCATAATCGTCCAGGAGGACGTCTCCAGAGTTCACAAGATAACGCATTCCCTGTAAGATGGGAGATTATGAAGCCCACCTTGGCCCTGGAAGTTGAAAAATAATAGGGCTTGAATGTAAATTGCACCAAGCAGGAATCCAGAAATCCACGTAAGGATTTTGGCGAGCCATCGTATTTGTCTACCACTCCACCCAGTATCACACTTTTCTTATTGGCAGAGTCACGTGACAGCACTAATTGTTTCAAGGCTGCGTTCTCTGCCTTTAAGTTCTGTACCTCGGTTGTTAGCTCCTGCATGCCGCGCATCGAGGTCCTGGACCGCTTTCTCCATAGTGGTATCAGTGTTGATCGTTTGGCATCTCAATCTGTCAAAGGTTTCCCCCCGGCTCACCTGAGTTCTCTTCTTGTGGCGTTCCGCAGAGGACTCCTTCTCCCGGCTGGACCGGGTCTTGTATAAGTGTGCGCGAGTCGAGTCTGACTCCAGCGCGAGCGTTCAAAGTTCCAGGAAGTCGTGTGTGTTAGGACGTCCAGGAAGAGGATCGAAGAAAGGTAAGAGATACTGGAAACAGGGGAAAAGGGAAGAAAGAATAAGAAGGGAGTTGGCCAGGAACTTGGAAGGGTAACGCCGAGCAGCAAACACACGTCGAGACACTACCTAGAGATAGCGTTGAGACGCGCGGAGGTGCGGGGGCGTGGCCCATTTATAGAACGTGCCGTGTCCGATGTACAGGCTAGTACGGAACACGCCACTGGGCACGGCCATGTTGGAAGTATCAAGGAGCACACTCTCCGTCTGGACCAGGACCAGGAAGACCAGAAAGGGCTATGGCCATGGTTCATGACAGAGTCTGGTAGTTTAAGTCGAAAGGCCACAGGGTTAACTACTTCTTTTATAGGAAAAGGCCCATAATATCAAGGAGCCAACTTATTCGGTCTGAGATGTCGGGGCAGTAGCTTCGAGGATAGCCATACTTTATCCCCAATGGTGTACGAAGGCCCTGGTCTTCTCCTCAAATCTGCATAGTGCTTAGTTTGGATCTGTGCCCTTTCTAGATGTTCCTTGGCTTCTCTCTGTACATTGATGAGTGTTTCAATCCAGGAATCGACTGTTGGAACTGGTGTGGGGTGCGGAAGGACTGAAGGTAATACCGCAGGGTGGAATCCATGGCTGCAAAAAAAGGGGCTGGTTTTACCAGCCGAATGGTCCGAATTGTTGTAGGCGAATTCTGCCACTGGTATTAAAAGCGACCAATCGTCCTGGACCTTAGTAGAGAAACAACGAAGGTATTGTTCAAGGGTTTGATTCACTCGTTCTGTGACTCCATTGGTTTGGGGATGATATCCTGAGGAGAGGGCTTGTTGGATTCCTAGTATCCTGCAGAGGTGTTTCCAAAATTGAGAGATTTACTGTGGTCCTCTGTCTGATATAATCTTGGAAGGAAGTCCATGCAGTCGGAAGATGTGTTCCAGGAAGATTCCAGCAAGTTCTGACGAGGATGGTAACTTATATAGAGGTGTAAAATGAGCCATATGAGTGAACAAGTCAATGGTGACCATGATAGTGGTGTACCCTCTGGATGGCGGTAATTCTACAATAAAGTCTGTAGCGATGACTTCCCAAGGTCTTGTTGGTGGTGTAGGCTGTAATAAGAGTCCTGCTGGTTTCTGGTTGTCATGTTTGTTTTGATTACAGACGGAACAAGATTGAATGTACAGTTGAACGTCAGCCTTCTTTCTGGGCCACCAGAATTGTCTTTGTATTAGACGGAGGGTGTTGGAAATGCCACGATGACCGCAGTGAAGGGTGTCATGGCAGAGGTTTATTATCTTTTGTTGTAGTTTCTGTGTGGGAATGACCAGGTTGTTATTTTTAAACAGGTATCTGTCCTGGGTTCTCAGATCCCATTGAGTCCTTTTTGAAAGATCCTTCTAGAGTTCCGAAGTCTGAGTTTGCATGCGAATGTCTTCCAGGAGATTGTTTGCTTGAGCTACAAATATTGTATGGGGAAACATCTTGGGATATGCCCGATCTCCCGGAGGTTCGTAGTCTGGACGTCGAGAGAGGGCGTCAGCTATTAGATTTTGTGTTCCGGGAACATGGTGAATCTGGAACTGGTATTGGGCAAAGAAGAAGGCCCACCAAGCTTGACGGCTGTTCCTACATTCCAAGGCCTGCAGTACTTGTAGGTTTCGATGCTCCGTGCGGACCTGGACAGGCTGTTTCGCTCCGAGGAGTAGATGACGCCACTCGGTGAAGGCTTGACGGATGGCTAGCAGTTCCTTTTCCAAGACTGAGTAATGGGTTTCACTGGGAGTTAATGTCCGTGAAAGGTAAGCGATGGGGTGCTCCATCCTGTCCCCGAATAGCTGTTTGAGGACGGCTCCAATAGCGTAGCTTGAGGCATCTGTCTCCACTATGAATGGTCGGTTGACATCAGGTTGAGCCAGGATGGGAGCTTGTGTAACCTCAGACTTCAAACGTTGGAAGACTTCCTCTTGAGCTGTGGTCCAAAGGAAGGGAATGTCTTTCTTTAACAGGGCAATGATTGGTTGGACTATCTCGGAAAAGGAAGGTATGAATTTCCTGTAGAAATTAGCTAAGCCCAGGAAAGACTGGATTTGTTTCACAGAGGTGGGGCTTGGCCAGGATAATATAGCCTTAACCTTGGATTGATCCATTCCGATGCCTTCTGGACTAAGGACAAATCCTAGGTAGTGTACAGTAGAAGGATGGAAGATGCATTTCTCGGGCTTTGCCAGGAGCTTGTTTTCGCGTAGTCGTTGTAACACTGCCTTTACATGTTCTTCGTGCTTGGAAATGTCTTTCGAGAATATTAGGATATCGTCCAGATAGACAATCACGAAAAGGAATAGCATCTCTGAGAACACCCTATCCATGAAGCGTTGGAAGACCGCCGGGCGTTAGCAAGACCAAAGGGCATGACCAAGTATTCATAATGACCAAAGGGTGTTCTAAAGGCTGTTTTCCACTCGTCTCCTGCCCTAATGCGAATCAGATGGTAGGCACCCCTGAGATCCAACTTGGTGAAAACAACTGCGCCCCTTACTGCCTCCAGAATGTCCGAGATCAAGGGTAACGGATAGCGATCATTAAGGGTGCATTGATTTAGACCTCGATAGTCCAGACACGGTCTGAGTTCCTTGGTGTCTCCCCGCTGGGGATTTAGAGGGTCGTATGGTGCCATTTGTGCAAGATTAGTATCCAGGTATTCTCGAAGGGCTTTCTTTTCAGGTTCGGATAAGATGAACATCCTTCCAAAGGAAATCACAGCGGATGGATCCATTTCTATAGCACAGTCTTCTGGTCTATGGGGAGGTAACGCCTGGACAATGGCAGAGGAGAAAACATCAGAATATTCCTGGTATATCTCCGGAACCCGGATAATGTTTGAGACAGAGATTGTACCTTGGTGATTCGTAGGAGGTTCCTCTGATAGTGTCGGAGCAAGGTCTGACATTATGCAGTGGGACATACAAAATTCTGAGCCCAGGAACAAGGAACCCGCTGCCCAATTGATGTACGGATTGTGTTTTTGAAGCCAGGGGATTCCCAA
Source organism: Ambystoma mexicanum (assembly GCF_040938575.1). NCBI lineage: Eukaryota > Metazoa > Chordata > Amphibia > Caudata > Ambystomatidae > Ambystoma > Ambystoma mexicanum. The sequence continues at coordinate 876,056,853 of NC_090924.1, read as the reverse complement.
AACCATTGGGTAATGGGCAGACTTGATGATGTCAAATTTTATCCTTTCTCGATGGTGGTTTACGGCAAGTTCGACGTCCTTGGTCTGAAGGGTTATGGGTCCTGATGAAAGGGGTCTTCCATCAATTGCTTCTACAGGTTGCATGATAATCAGGGATTCACAAGGAATATGGTGTTTAAGAACCCATTCTTGGTCTATGAAAATCCCCATAGCTCCACAGTCCACCAGTGCCAGGATGGGATGCGTTTCCTTCTTCGATGGCTATAAGAGGCCTGTAAAATCACCAAAGAAATTTGTCCAGGAGAGTTCAAGGATGGAATTGATGTGGAGCAGGCATCTCTCTCCTGAACCTGTGCTCCATTTAAGATCGGGAGCTGGCGTTTCCCGAGCGCCGTGGGGGGGCTATTGGGCACTCTCTCACTAAATGTTTGTCTGATGCACAATACATACACAACCCGGTATGGATCCTACGCATTCTTTCTTGGGAGGATATGGGTCCACGGAATGCCCCTAGCTGCATAGGTTCAGGCTCGTTACTCGAAGTGGAAATACCTTCGGTGTTCAAGGGTATCCCAATGGGGTTCTTCTGGAGTGGCGACTTGCTTTTCTTTTTCTCTGCCTTTCTCTCCTGAATGCGAAAGTCAATCTGCAGGGCAAGATCCATCAGGGCCTGATAAGAACTTGGGCGCGCCACTCTGGCTAGTTCATCCTTGATGTCTTCGTTTATCCCTCTTTGAAATAAGGTAAAACAAGCTTCAGAGGACCAATCCGCTTCTTTAGCCAGCTGTTTGAAGCGTGTGACATACGTAAGCATATCCTGGGTACCTTGTTGAAAGTCGAGTAGACGTTCCTGGGCACTGTAGACCTGCTCTGGGCGGTCAAACATGGTCTTAAGGGCCTGTATAAAGCCACCGTAATCATCCAGGAGAGAATCCCCAGAGTTAACCAGTGGGGTGGCCCAGGTCAAGGCATTGCCGGAAAGAGGTGAAATAATAAAGCCCACCTTAGCCCTGGGCGTAGAAAAATAATAAGGCTTGAAAGTAAAGTGGACCAAACATGAGTCAAGGAATACACAAAGGCTCTTTGTGGAACCATCATATTTATCAACAACGCCGCCCAGTATTACACTCTCTTTCGTGGCGGATTCACGGGACAACACCAATTGCTTTAAGGCGGCGTTCTCTGCCTTTAAATTTTGCACTTCGGTCGTCAGCTCTTGCATGCCACGCATAAGGTCCTGGATGGCCGCTTCCATGTCTATGTCGAATTCAATCAGGTGGTGTCTCAATCTGTCACAGGTTTCCTTTTTTCTCACCTGTTTTTGCTGCCTTGCGGGATCCTTCGCCAGGGTTTTCTTCCGTGCTGTTCGGGTCTTGTATAAGCCCGCTCGGCCGTCGTCGGATTCCAGGATTCGTTCAGCTTCTTCGTCCGGGATCCAGGAAACTCCAGGAAGACCAGGAAGGAAGGCGGTCTGCGTGGAACGTGGATGGATACAGGTACAAGGGAAAGGGAAGGAGAAGGAGTGTGTCTGGGAATTCGAGCAGCAACTCAGTTACGGGAGCACGACTGCGACGCACGTCTAGCCTCAGCTAACGATAGCATTGAGACGCGCGGAGCCGCAAGGGTGTGGTTAATTTATGGAACGTGCGGCATGGACGTAAAGGTTTATAGACCGCGTTCTGTGAATACGGCCATGTTGGGTGTACTACAGCGAGTAACCCCCGACGTGCCAGGGACCAGGAGGACCAAAAGGGGCGTGATCGATGGATCATGACACCCAGGCTTTGCGAACTTCTACCGACGCTTCATACCAGGATTTTCACATCTGGTGCATCCTATCACCACCCTCTTACGCAAGCATCGGAAATTTGAATGGACCCCCGCAGCTGAAGAAGCCTTTAGGGCTCTAAAGAACAGGTTCACATCAGCCCCTGTATTACAACATCCGCAACCAGACCTCCCCTACATCGTAGAGACCGATGCTTCAAGTGTAGCCATGGGAGCGGTCTTGTCCCAATGGAACCCTGATACCGGTCATCTACACCCTGTAGCTTTCTGGTCAAAAAAGTTCTCACCAGTGGAATTAAATTATGCAGTTACGGATAATGAACTGCTTGCAATAAAGGAGGCCCTCAAGGAATGAAGCATTATCTACTCTGAGCCAAACATACTATTACCATAATCACGGACCATCGGAATCTTCAGTATCCACGGTCGGCTAAAGCACAATCCTCTAGACAGCTTCATTGGGCTCTATTTCTATCAGAATATGATTTTGTGATCACTTACGGGCCTGGAGTAAAGAACAGAAAGGCAGATGCCTTATCGCGCATTGGCAAAGGAGATCAAGCCTACAGAACTCCCGATCCAGTGGACATCATCCCGGGGAACAAGATCCTAGGTCTGTGTGGGGACGATTCTTCGTGGGAGGCATTCAAGAAGAAGATAAAGAAAAGTCTATCCATAGAGGAATTACAGACATGGAAAAGAAAGGGAGTGAACTTTACCATCAAAGATGGTTTACCATGTTACTGAGACCACCTCTACCTCCCAACACGTACCCTGCGAGAAGAAGTGTTGGTTAGTTACCATGATTCACCAATGGAAGGTCATCCAGGGGTGGGAAAGACCATAGAAAAGATTGAAAGATCTTACTGGTGGCCCAATTGGCGACAAGATACTCACGATTTCGTCAACTCATGCGGAACGTTTGCTCAACATAAGGCCTCACGACAAAAACCTCCTGGCTTGCTGCAACCACTGGCCATACCACCCACACCCTGGCACACAGTATCGATGGACTTTATCACAGACTTGCCTCCCAGTTCCGGGTTCAACACCATCCTTGTGGTAGTGGACCTATTTACCAAGATGGCCCACTTTATTGGCTTAAGTTTTCCTCCATAACATTGTGAAGCTCTATGGATTTCCATCCATATTAATCATATTAGAGGGAGCCAACTTGTGTCATGATTCTTAAAGCATTGTTGTTCGCTGGCCGGAATGGAAATCCGGTTATCCACCAGTCACCACCCACAAACAGACGGTCAAACAGAGCGTACCAACCAAACTCTGGAACAGTACCTCTGTTGTCTACTACACCAGACAGAACACTCTTGGGAAGAAATCCTGTGGATGGCTGAATACACATACAATAATTCAATACATACATCCACAGGCATGACGCCGTTTTACATCCTTTATGGCCGCAACCCAAGAACTTCAACATACGATCCACCTAAAGCAATTGAGAGGCCTGCCATCGAGACCTTACATGAAAGAATCTCACAAGCAAACAAAGATGCAGTAAGGCACCTTGAGGCAGCCAAGCACCCACAAAGAAGGTATGCTGAGCGCCATAGGCAAAAGGCCCCTAGCTATCATGCAGGAGACTCAGTATGGTTATCGACAAAGTATATAGTGTTGAAAGGGGCCAGGAAATTTCAACCTAAATACTTAGGCCCATTCACCATAGAAAGTGTAGTAACTCCTGTCGCCACGAGATTGACTCTACCTCCACAAATGCGCATACATCCAGTTTTTCATGTTTCTTTATTGAAACCTGTACAGCCTGGGACTAGGACACTAGCTCCGCCAGCCGTCATAGTAATAAAAGGGGAGGAACCAGAATATGAGGTCAAACAGATATTAGATTCTAAAATGGTGCGAAAAACCTTATATTATCTGGTAGACTGGAAGGGATATGGCCCACAAGATAGGTCATGGGAGCCAAGTGAGAACATATATGCCCCTCGGTTACTACTCAGATTCCACAAGAACAATCCCACCAAGCCTGGCCCGGGAAACACACACTTAGGAGGGGTCTTGAGGGGGAGGACTGTCATGGGCACAAGACTAGGGAACATTATCAAGTCGCCCTCATATCCAGTTCATGGTAGGCAGCAGGGAAGACAGGCAGGTGCATTGTGGGTGAAAGCATGGAGAGCAAAAACAGCGTTAATATCCATGTCAGCCAATGAAAACCCCTGCGTCCATAGAATAACATGAGACTTCCTGTTCCACTAGCATGGACCCCTTTTTGGCCAATCCAGAACTAATGCAACGCTCTAGTCTTCGGGTGAGGCTCCCTATAAAAGCAACGCCCAAAGAACAAGACTTGCTTTGTGTATTCCTCTGTTGCATCAAGCACGCGCTTACCTGATCCCAATCCCTGGAGTCTTCTACGGTTTACCTGCAGTTCCGGCGCCCGGTTGGGCCTCCATCTTCGCTACTACGAGCTCCGCATCTGAAAGAGAAAGGAACAGAAGCATTAGTACAGCGCCAGTCTCTACTCACCTTTCCGCGGCTTTCCGACGGCGTCAGCAGCTTCATTCTTCACTCGCGGTCCTTTTGATCATCACTGCCTGTCCGAGCTACGGGTCTTCTGATCTTCACCACCCGTTGGACCTTCCTTTGGCAATCTGCAAGGAAAAGAAAACACAAGAGAAAGACAGGTTAGTCTTTATAGACACTCGGTGAGCAAGAACCACAAAGACAATACAAACCTGCCCATCTTCCTTTCGAACCCAGTGAAGCAACTGGGAAATCCGAGGACATTGGACATTATACGCAATAAGGGTTGGTGAGGTAACTGCCCCTGGAACTTTATTCGGGACTTTTGAACGTTTTCCAGCCACACATAAAGGGAACGGCTGAGCCATTATTTTCAACAGCATCACCAGAACAAGGAAGGAGAAAAAGCTTCTAGTCAGCACGGCAACCATCCGGCCCGCACCATAGCGCCCCTGCAGAGCCAGGACGGAGAGCCCACCTTCCTAAAACAAGAGGTGAGCCCTCCCCGTTAGACGCTGTACTTGAACCAACAGAGAGTCTCAAGGGAGGGTCTGGGAACTATTCTAAACCCATTCTTTGTCTCACAGATGGAACCCCTGTGAAGGGAGTAAGAGCTGGTTTCCGGGTGAGGGGAGAGCAGAGCAGAGGTCGAAGGAATCCATCGCTTCTGCGGAGATTCAGGTGAGCGTGACACCCTCGTTGATGGCGACCCTGAGAGAATACGGGATGGGGCCGGGATACCTAAGGTGGGTCAAAACAGGTGCTACGATCTCTGATAAATGGCAACTCAGTAGGGGCACCAGACAGGGCTGCCCCTGGTCTCCCATGCTGTATATCCTTGCTTTGGAGCCACTGGCCATCTGTCTCAGACAACGATACGGGAAGATAGGGATCCAGACTGCGGGGGGTTCGCATCTAATATCACTGTACGCAGACGATATCCTCTTATATCTGTGCTTCCCAGGGGAAAACCTACAATATATTCTGGAGGTGATGGAACGGTATGCCACCCACTCAGGCATAGCAGTGAACCCCCAAAAATCTAGCATGTTCCCCTTGGGGAGATACAGACGCACCCCGCTTAGGAGCCTACCGGTCATGCCAATACCATGGCGGACCGAGACGTTCCGGTATCTAGGAATCAATGTTTATCATTCAACTGAGCAGGAACACAAACACAACACAGTTACAGCAGTAGACTTCATTAAGAATAGTATGGGGTTTTGGTCCAGACTGCCCCTGGCCATGATGGGTAGAGCAGCTTTGATTAAGATGGTAGTCCTGCCTAGATTGTTGCACTGTTTTGTGAATGTCCAGTATGCGATCCCCAAACGCTTTTTTGTCCAACTCCACAGCTTGTGCAGCAGTTTCTTGTGGCATAACTCCAGGAATAGGGTGGCCCTGTGGAAACTACAGAACTCGTGTGACAAGGGGGTATAAACCTGCCGAACTTTGAGTCATATTACTTGGCGGGACAGCTGCAATATGTGACCAGGTGGCTGACTGGAGAGGAGACGGCCGAGACCAGGCTGGTGAGTAGGGACCCCGCCCCTTTCTTCCTTAGAGAGACAGTGTGGCTGCCGAAACCAAGGGTGTTAGGAATGGTGAGGCTGCTGGTGCTAGGCTGGGAAATGTGGCAAAGGGCATGGGGGAATGATGGGAAATCCAACCCCACTCTCAGAGCAGGCGCCACTAGCGGCGCTATGTGGGGATGACCCCAATTGTTGAAAGGGATCCGTAGATACTGGGAACCTGTGGGCCTGGCAACCCTCGGGGACATATGGCAGGAGGGGGCAGCTCTGGATTTTCAGAGGCTAGTGGAGGACACTGGGGTGCATAAAGGCCAACACATCACTTATATTAAGATTATTAGAAGGGTGCGAGAATGTTGGCCTGAGACAGTGCTTATGGAACAACGTGATGCAACCATAAAGACGATGTTTGATATCTCGGAGGGTGGACACGAAATATCCCATCTATATGAGCTACTGGGAACTAGGGTGTGGAGGGAGCCACTCCAGCTAAGGCGTGACTGGGAGGAGGAGGTGGGAGAATCCATGTCGGATGGACAATGGGCCAGAGTCCTAAAATATCATAAGAAGGTGTCCCGAAATATGAGGCTGCAGCAGATACAATTGTATGTCACGCACAGGGCATACATGACCCCTTGTAAAATCGCACAAAAATGCCCACGGTGTGGGGAGGAGGAGGCGGGGATGCTGCACATGTTTTGGGCTTGCCCTGTGGTGGGGAGGTTTCGGATAGAGCTGAAGACACGCCTTGCGGAAAAGGGAATTGCTTTGGAGGTGGAGTCTGCCTGGGCATGCATGCTGGGGATTTTCACCAGACCACGTAACCTGAAACACATCAGTAAGCTAAAAGACCTGGCTTACATTCTGGCTAAGCGGAGAATTGCAATGGGCTGGAAGACGGCCTAGAACCGATTTGTGGTGGGCGGACCTTATGAAATGGGCAGAGGCAGAAGCAGCTGCTTGGTATGAAGCAGTCAGCAAGGAGGGGGGGAGGTGGGACCCCTGATGGCATGGAGACAACTGGTGGCCTCGATGATGGGGCCCTCTCAGGCCAACCAGAGCGAGAATGATGCGGAGGAGACAATTGAAGTAGCCACGCCTAGAGATGAGCAAAACAGTGACCCTAAAGTAGGGGCTCGAGTTAACGGGATGGGAGGGGGGAGGACCAAAATGTTTAATTAGTAATATAATGATGTGAAACACAAATGTGGAGGTCCTCAAGTTTGTAATGTTTGGAGTTTTTGTTGATAAAAAAAATAAAAAAAAAATAAATAAGAAACCTTGAACATTCCATCCATTAAGCAGCCTCAAGTGTATTCTTGGGTGTGGCTGCTAATGGATTGCCTTCGCACGTGCTCACTCTCTAGGAGGGGCAGGGTGTGGCTGGTAAGCGGGCCCTAATGGGCGTGCCCACGATCTCAGCTATATAAGCTGCCCCGATCCTCAAGACAGACGTTTCGCGTTATTCTGCACTTGCAAGCAGTGTAACGCTCACCGTCACCTGAGGTCAGACTTACCTTTGAAGATCCTGCTTCCTGGACATCCTGCTTTCTGCCAGCATACTTACCAACTGGGGGGAAGCTGTTCTAACCTGTACATCTCTTCGGCGAACCAAGTATTCATCTTTACACTTTCCGGAATGCCGAAATCTTCATCTTGGCACTGCAGCACGACACGCTCCATCGTCGACAGCAGCGCCTGCAAGGAAAAATAGAAGACAAGGTTAGACATCGAAAAAAACTGTCAGTTTAAGGTTGCGCTTCACCATACTTCGCGCTTTTCCTTAAACCATCACTTACCTGCTATCGAACATTGCGGTAGCATCCATCTTCCATCTGGCTGCGTCTCGCCTCTCACAGCTGCATTGAGGCCGCATTGCCATCTAAGGGTAGAAAACAGAAGAGAAACATTATTGCGGGCATAAATAGGAGCAACATATAAAGACATTAAACAGAACGAACAGCATCACAAGAGCTCAAGAAAGACTTACCAATCATAAGGAAAAGCATAGTCGCTGCTGGACTGGACTAATCCTTATCAGGGATCAGTGAAGGAACTAGATACCATTCGACGCGCCCCTGCCAGAAGTAGCAGGAAGGAGAGCTTATCTTCCATTATTCACAGGTGAGCTTTATGGGTCGGCGTATGCTCACAGAAACTGTACTTTGGGCTGAAGGGTTTGAGAGGTACAACAATCACAGATTGGCGCACTCACACGCTCTTATTGCCACGCAGGAGCAGTATCACCACGTACCACCGCTCACAGCTTTTCTACTCAGGAAGAGGCCTGAAGTGGGTGATTCAAGTTCAGGGAGGACTGCAACCGTGCCCCAACGCCTCCGCAGAGACCAGGTGAGCGTAACAGTTACTCACATGGGTCGACAATGAAGCAGTACTAGTTTCTATAATTTTTTTGAATTTGGCTAAATTGAATCAACCTTTCAAAATTTCATATAAAACAGATCATAATGCAAAAACATTCACAAGACAATCACATACATATGGTAAAAAATAATTACAACACAAATTCATTACTATTATCTCCTTTGTTATTATCAGGCTATCATAACAAAACTAGCATTTCTTAATTGATTGAGCAGCACATAGCAGGTCTACCAGAATTAGTTAAATGAACAAAAAGACACGCAATGAACACTCGTATTTTCAGCAATACCAAATAAGATAGAGCATTAGAGGAATGAAAAAAGAAAACAATCATTATTGGACATTGTCGCTCTAATCAATTTTTTTTTTAACTTTTCCCTTTTTCAGTTTCTTCTTCTTCCAAATTTAGGCTATGCAAGAAATTAACCACTGCAATCTGTATTGCCAAATTGTTACAGCCCAACACTACCGCCCAGCATTCGGTTTGTGATAGGTTCCCCAAATATTTACAATGTCTTGTGAAGACCATTTCGCGTTTAGACCTAAGCATAGTACATTCCGTAATTAAGTGAGTAAGCGTTTCGGGGATAGTGTCAATTCTGCAAAAATGACATAAATTTTGATCTGTGCTCACAAGACGTCGTCTTGTTTTTATGTTGTTTGTGATCCACAAATTGAGGCGTAGTCGTAAAATGCCAATACGATATTTCAGAGCAGGGCAACGTATCAAATACGGTGGTAGAATGCCAGCCCTTTTCGGAGGAAAACGCAATGTGTCACCATCGCGGAAGGTCAAACACTGCTCACAGGTGTTGATCCAATCTAACTGATGTATCTTAGATTTCGCTTTCTCAAGATTGGTCAACAACAGATCAATTGTTATGTCAGCTTTAGCTAGAATGTGGTAGATTTATTCTAACCACTTACTTACAAAGCTATGGTTGGCCGAAAACAAATGGTGTGAGAGTTTTTTTAATAAGACCTCATCCTTTGATGACAACAAGCATTTTCTAAGTAAGGCACACAGGTGCCAGCTGTAATGGGCTTGGCGAGAAAGTAACCCAAGCTCATATCTCATCTATGTACTGGGTGTGCATTGTGGCAGATGGAGCACCGATCGCCAACATTTGGCTTTCCATTGATTACATTTAAATGGCGATTCAGTTTGCATTGACTCTAGCCCATATAATAATATCGGGACAATTTTCTTGGTCCAGAAGTGCCACACTGCAAGATCGAAAATTTGCCGAATTTATGCATGATGATATGTGCTTGAGATATGGCTGATATTAACTTAGTCTCTAATCGTTCCAGCTGTCCTTGGCCTTTCCACTTGCCCTTGAAAACCATTCCCAGATAGCAGTAGTTCGGAACTACTTGAATTAGAATTGATGCACTGGTCCACACAAACGAAAGAGGCCCTGATCGTCTGGGTGAGTATTGTACAATTTGTGTTTTGGAGGAGTTAATTGATAGTTCATTTGCCTTGATATACTCTTGAAACGCATTAAGTAAGCGTTGTAGGCCAACTTGGGTTCTTGAAATAAGGACCAAATCGTCAGCGTACATTAGCGCTTGTATTTAGGCATTGTTTATTTTAGGAGAGTCTGAAATTATTTTTGACAGGGAGTCTTTTACATCATGAATATAGTAATTAAAAACTGCAGAGGCCAGTGAGCACCCTTGCTTTAGACCTCGATAGGTTGGAATTTTTTCTGTTAACAACCCATCCACAGTGATTCTGATGCACACCGATGTTTCGTGATGAAGTGAAAAAATGATATCATACAAAGTTGAGGGACAATTGTCTCTGAGTAACTTTTCTAATAAAAGACGTCGACTAACCGAATCAAATGCTGCATTTAAATCAATGAACCCAAAAAAGATCTGCTGCTTGGTTTCCTGACAATGTGCTTTAATGGCATTAAGGGTCAGTAAATTGATGTTCGTCCCCATTCCAGCAATTTAATCCTGTCTGGTTTGGGTCGCTATGATTACTGGTCCGTGTCCAGCTGTTAAATTCACTGAGTACTAGCCTGGTAAATATCTTGCCTGGAGCATCTAACACCACGGGGAAATGCAACAACATGCTTCAGGAATGATGGGCTTATCCAGGTTGGAAAAAATTAAAGATGTGGACAGATAATTGAAGTTCCAGTAATGAACGGAGGAACTGCAACGTTAATTGATCAATATTGTGCCTGTGGATCCAGAGCTAACATGCAGTTGCCTAAGAATTGGAGAGGAATATGCTCTATGGTAATACTACATGTACCCGCATTGGTGATTCCCCAAAGTGACCTTCATATTGATGAATTTCCCAAAATTGATGAACATTTAAGGAAAAAGAGATCACCCGAACTCTTCTGACTGAAGAGAAGCAATTACTTTTCAACAAAATGAATGGAGTCTTATGACATTATCCCAGATGAACATAAATTGTTCGGCAAGACGGCAATGATAATGACAGCTATATGTCATGATCTCTGCTTCCAAAAGATCAGGACTTGCCCGACTCCCTTGGAAGCAGACCCATAACCCCGGTTCCGAGTGCCAGCCAGTCCCAATTGGGACCTTTTGGACCCTGTCCTGGCGCCAGTGGCACCAGGCTCATAAAGATGCCCAGTCCCAGCGCTGGAAGCGCCGGGCTCATAATGCTTGGGTGGACTTACCTGCAGCAGACCATGCTGCTTACTTACCTGCCAGTTGAACCCCTGATCCTCTTCTGTTTGGGACTACTTTTCCTGTTGGGTGGGGCAGGAGCCACTCCCTAGGTTCAGAACACTGGAACTCTTCTGGAAAGCAGGAACTCTTTTCTTACCTAGGCGTGGCTGTGGAAGGAGACACCTAAGCACTACAGGAGGCTATTTAAACCACACCCGATGGATGAATCTTGCTTTGCGTTATTCTGCATTCTCTGCAGCAGAACGCTCATCGTGTCTTCTGCTTCTGATCCTGGGCCTAAGGGAACAAAGGCTTACCATCCTGGAATCCAGTCTTCAGCAGCACCTGTAAAGACAAAGAAAGAATAGGTTAGCACTACGGTCTTCAGTGGCAGCGCATCTCTTACCTGGTCCATCGGCTGTCACCAACGCCTCGCGCTGCATTCCGGCATCTGAAAGACAAAGGCTTACCTACTCTTCGCATGCTCCGGAGGTCTTCGCACGGCATTCCGGCATCTGAAAGACAAAAGCTTACCAGCTCTTTGCACGCTCCGGAGGCCTTCGGCGCTGCATCCCGCATCTGAAAGACAAAAGAAGGTGCGTTTAAAGACATTGGGCAACTTTATTACTCACGTGCCATTACTCCTTCCCACGCCGAATCCAGTGGGTATTCCAGCACCCTTCAGCTTCTCTAAAGCTCCGAACTTGTACCTGCAAGATAAAAGGGACAGTTAGTGCGCATCGTGAAGCAGGCTACAAGCGTTTACTTACGTGCTTCCAGGCGCTTCTATTCCTCACGCGGGTTCGATCCTCAACTCTCATCAGCCCGCCATCCGCCTTCGCCGGAACCCTGCAAAACAAGAGATATCATTACAAAAGACTTTTAAGACATTTGAAGTGCCCAGAACTTACCGTTCGTGCAGTTAACGACGGACAGCAGTCCTCTGAGGTCAAGAGGCCTGCACCCTTATCCAGTGAAGAAACTGGTTACGGCACCCTGCCCCGAGGCAGATGGAGAGCTCGGCGTTCACTTACCTAAGGTGAGGGTGTTAACCTTTGGGGTTCTACAGGAGAAGAGAAAGGGAAGAGGAGAGAGGCACCCAATAACCCCAGTTCATTAATCCCATATTTTCTATCTGCAGACATCTTACTCTTCGAGTCAGACATACAGTGCACAGAGGTCCAGCCCAAAGAGCCAACCGTGTGTTACACATCACCTTTGAAGATACGGCATTCACCCAGTCAAGACCGGCGCCTCTGCGGGAATCAGGTGAGCGTTACACTATATTCTTGCCAGGACTTCAAGCTGTAGTAAATGCCACGTGGCTGCAGACAATCAATGCAACAAAAAAAGGATTCAATGCAATTAGAGAAGAAATAAGAGGCATCAGGCTGATAACTCTCCAAAATCGATATGTCCTGGACTTAATTAGAGCGATGGAAGGAGGTGTGTGCCCCAAGGTCAGGCCTTCTTGCTGGTCATTTATACCTTCTAGTGATGGAGAAAATGGAACCCTGACAGAACCAACAACCATGCTGTCAACTTTTCACACAAAGATGGTGGAGGAGGTAGACGAAATTGAAGATGATGATTGGTTTACATCTCTGTTCTCATTAATTCCAACTTGGCTGGCAAATGCTTTCAAGATACTTGGAGCAATATGCGGTGTGCCCAGCAGTGTGTTAGGTGTTACTTGGTGAAGGTGCTGTCTCAACTTGCTCTGTGCTCCGAGGACCTGGGAGAGCACTTTGCTTGTCCTTTCTTTGTTTTTATGAACTGCCTGCAGCCTCGTGTAACAACCTACTTAATCACTGCGCATGCGCCGAGCGCTGTGCGGTGTGCCCAGCAGTGTGTTAGCTGTTACTTGGTGAAGGTGCTGTCTCAACTTGCTCCGTGCTCCGAGGACCTGTGAGAGCACGTTGCTTGTCTCTTCTTTGTTTTTGTAAACTGCCTGCAGCCCGCCTCCAGCCCACCTCCAGATTCGCGTAACAACCTACTTAATCACTGTGCATGTGCGGAGCGCTGCACGGTGTGCCCAGCAGTGAGTTAGGTGCTACTTGGTAAAGGTGCTGTCTCAACTTGCTCCGTTCTCCGAGGACCTGGGAGAGCACTTTGCTTGTCCCTTCTTTGTTTTTGTGAACTGCCTGCAACCCGCCTCCAGACTCGTGTAACAACCTACTTAATCATTGCGCATGCGCGGAGCACTGCGCGGTGTGCCCAGCAGTGTGTTAGGTGTTTGGTGGAGCAGTGGAGCTGTGGGAACACTCACTGACTATTGGTAAACCACACGTGGACATAAGATGGAAATTTAACTTGGTTTGCCTTCATTGTTCTCTAATATGAACGTTGCAACTCGCTGTCTCATTTGTTCTGCTACATTTTCAAGTTACTGCTAGTGGAACTAATCCCTTGCCCCAAGCTGTGGAACTACTGAAATTGGAGCCTTGGCAGAAAAGAGTGACGCGATACGGTTCGCTATAACTTTTTCACCTTTTCTTCTTTTTTTCTTCTTGAACATTGTTGACCTTTTTGGAGCTTTGGGAACTGATTGTATGTCCACATGAGGCGTTATTCTGTACCAGTAACTTTGCCGCGCCCAAAAAGCGTGTCTTGATTATGTTGTTGCTTTGTGCTCTGTGCACCCTGCTCTGAAGTTGTTTCTATACATATCGGGGTACTGGTATTTGAGGTTGTTGTATGCAAGAGGGCTCATAGGGGTTGCTACCTACTGTGCTAGGTTGACGCCCTTGGTCAAGACAGCCGTTGGAGCAGGCTCTCGGGAATTTCCACGTGCAATGACCTATTGTATATTCTGATCCCTTCTTGCTTATTGAGGGTGACGGCAAGCAATTGAGCCCTGGTATCATAGAAGGCAGTGCTTATTCAGGCGGCTGATGAACCTGTATCCTTGGTGTCTAACCAGCCCACCTTCGAACAGGATGTCCGTGGGCAAATCGGGAATTTGAACCCGTCAATATTGATATTGTGTTCTTGCCTCAGACAACCTGGCTTATTGTATGTATGAAGTAGACCTGCCCAGAGGGTGACTGCGGGACGTCAGGCCTTTGAACCCGGAAGGGCAGCTTGGGTTCATGTGGTTAGTACATATCTTTCTCCAAGCATATGATCGCATATTCCAGATAGAGGGTGACTGTGGGCGTTGAGCCTCTGAACCCCGGTGTTCTGGAATAGTGTGAGAATTAGTGATCTCCCACAAATGCTGACTGCGGGTCCTAGGCCTTTGAACACTGACCTGTGCATACTTGTCCTTAAGTGCTTAAGTTGGGCACTCCGGACAGTGGGTGACTGTTGGGTTGTGTGCCACCAAGACATGGTGTTGTCATAAGCGTTTGATTTAGAGCTCCCGCTTTTAGGGTGACTGTGGCTTCATGCCTTTGAATCCTAGGGATAGGCCACCATATGCATGATCTGTGCACAGGAACCGTTGAGTGCTGGAACTGACATTCTGCATAGAGGGCGACTGTGGGCCTCGTGAGCCTTTGAACCCTGTAGTGCTATTAGCAATGAAGTCTATTCGTCTTTGAAAACGAGATGTGTGGGCAAATGCTATCAAGGTATATATGAGCTGATTGCCTTCACTCCCATAATCGTATACGAGTTAAAAGGAGATTGGGGGTTATGGAGCCTTTTTGATCCGCACAGATTAATCTCTTTGCTGCGACTGTTGCACTTCGTGCTGCCCCCCTGTTATCACTCCCATTCCACAAAATTGGGAGTGGGGGTGGGGAATTTTGAAACTTGGAAAGCTGGCTTGTGGTGGCATGGTTGAAGGGTGGCTGCTTTCGCTTATACAGTCCTAGTGCACAGCCTTAGTTGTGTTAGCCTTTGTGGGTTGGCAGTTGTTTTTGTGTAAACCTTTGGTAACACCTGCCGTTGTGAAGCAGATCATGAGCCGTGCACTGAGAAGTGGTAATAAGGCTGGCAATTCATCTAAGGCCTCCACGAAGAGCTCAGTGAAAAAACTGCTTAACAGCACTTTACCCTTGTTACTTCCCAGTAAAAAATCATTACTCTCAATGTTGATATCCACATCTGAGGTGCCCTTGCCACCTGACCAAGAGGGGGTATCCTGTCTATCCTCACTGAGATGTTCAGCTTCTGGAATGGAGGTTCTGGCAAAAGTGGTACCTCCAGTCTAGAACCGATCATCATTTTCTGTCCAAGATGCCAACGAAAACGACAGGCAGATAGCCTGTGACTACCCACAGGTACATGATTGCAAGTGTACACTAATGGACGCTCAGGAGGGTTTTGCGCATGTTTCTGATACATCTATGCTTGCACCAACGATTATGAGTGAGCTAGGGAAACGGGTACGCCTCTCTCTTGGTCCTTCCTCACCTGCTTCTAGGTCCTATCCTTTTCGTGAACAAGTCCACTTCCACCTTCCCGATGAACTCCGCCTTAAAGATGTTGGTGAACCTGGAAGGGATTCCCTTGGCACAGTAACTCAGTGTTTGTGTGGGGGTGTGAATTTAGGTCTTGGTAATCATTATGTTAGACATACAGAGGTTTTGGGGTCCTTTTTGCCTTCCTATCTACCACAAAGACTGTATTCGCAAGTGTTGCAAAGAGCAAACTCGATTGCAACAGAGCATGGTAGCATTAAGTCTATCGATCTTTTGGAGGTAGCTAAACTCCATCACGATCGCTTGCTCCAGGTAGAACAATTGTTGTTCAATGTAGTCACCAAAACCCAACCCCTTGTGACCTCTGAGTCCTCATGTGGAGCAACGGGGAATGTTATCGGGTCTTCCTCCCCTCCGGACAGTTCCTCTGCTTTGACTGACATCATCGACTCACAGGCCATCCCTGAGCCTGAAGCTCCCGTGTTGTTAAGTGAGCCAGGTGTGGGAAGTACAGGTCAAGGGGGGAGGCAGTTTATCTCCCGTAAGGCGAAGAAGTCCTTTTTGAGGGCACAAAAATGGCTAAATCTCACCAAAACTAACCAGAAGAAAACGCAAACAAAAGGCATGATGGAGTTTCTCCCTCATTCTTCTAAGGAAGCCGTGCCTATTTGAGTTGTAAAACGGGTACGAGCATGGACGACCTAGCACTAAACCTCCTGGAACTGAACGAGGAAAGTAAGAAACATCTTCAGATTAAGGCACTGAAAAGTGGTAATGCGCAGGTGTTGTCCTGAAAACCTCCTGAGACACTTACTGATAAGTCTCAATCCCAGCCACACAACTTTTTTCCAAGCATTGAAAGCAAAAATGTGGCGGTTTTGCCTCAGGAAGAGGCATGCCGCACAAATTCTCTAAAACAAGAAAACGGAACTCTGCCTGCTGTGTTAAATAGTGAGGGACGTATAAATGATCCTGTTTTACAGGAAGTTGCCTATCTCGCTGCAACAAAACACGAGGAGAGTGTCGCAAAGGTATTGGACTCGTGGGTACACCCCACTTTGGTGAGTAAGGACGTACACGTTGTCGAGGCAGACATACCTAGGAAGGAGATCCTAGTAGAGCCTCTTATCGACACGTTGTCTTTCCTAGAGACTCCCAGAGAGACGAACCAAATACTTGGATGGGTAAGCAATCCGGACATCAATGGATTAGCACAGATTAATAGGTCATTCTTGATGAACACCTTTTTTCAGATCCCCCCATTACGAAACTTGACAACTAAGGACCTAGAATGGGTAAAACTAGCACCGCACAACAACAAAGAGCGCTATATAGAGTACTATCTCAGATAATCCCAAAATTAATTTTGGACTTTAAAGATGATTTTGAGTCTTTGGGTCTCTTCCTGTACTTGTTCGGGACGATGGAGAGTGCATGGTCATTTTTAGACTTTGTTACGCCTGTACCCAAGGACCGACCCACGGGAGCTCCAGCATCAGCACCAGATGAGTCCCATAATAAGGAACTATCCAAGCAATTGGCCTTGCTGACTCAGGCGTTAAGTCGCCTATGGTTGGAGCCCCTGATTAAAGTGGCGGCATCTATGAAAGCAGAATCTACAAACTCATAACCATCGTATATTGCAGTTGCATCCTGGAATTGCATTCTATTAAAAATAGCTTGAATGTGATGACACACCTATTGGACAAGTCCGATACATTCATAATGGTGGAAATGTCTATAACAGGTAGCAAGATACAATCATTTCTCCTGCTCTCAATTTATTGGAATCCCAGTGCTGTTTCTTTGGACTCAGCCCTAGCGGAGCTAAATCGTATTCTAGCTAATTCTTCGCTGCTTTTTCCAAAGCATGAAATTTTAATTGGTGGACACCTGAACTCATGTTTGGACTTAGACAGAAACACAGCAGTCTCGCAAGAAAGGAAGGTTATGGGCCGAGTTTTCTGAAGCCTGGGACATTTATCCAATCTTACTCGCGACCCACAGCATTAACGCTTCCTGGCAGCGTGGTAACTCCTCTTCACTAATTGACTACGTGCTTGCATCGGTAGCTTGTTCTGGACTGCTCGACCCCATCACAATCTTGAATGTGGGCTTGGGCGACCACAGTATGTTGAGTACGAGGCTTCACATCACGGTGCAGCCGTATGAAACTGCGCTATCTGCTGCATCGGTAGAATGCGACAGGTATGCCCTGTCAGTAAGATGGCAGCCTAGCACATGTCGAAGAATGGTGTTTTGGTAAACAGGGACCTGGTGGTGCCTTACGACGACCAGTCATCCGTGGTTTGTTTGGAGAAAGTCAATGAACTTAATCTGCTGATGATCCATGGGCACCTGGTGAAAACCACGACCTTCGGATGGCAAGACGGTCCTATGACAATGTAGCTTCATAAAAGATAGCAAAAAATCTAATTGTGTCACGGTACAAGAAAAAGGTGAAGGAGGCGCGTCATGTTACCCACAACTTTGCAAACCAACGCATGATTGAACATCTTTGTAAGCGAAACATCAGGGAAATGTGGTCAATGTCATGCCCGCGCCGCTGGCACACGCATTGGCAACCATCATAGACTACTTGGTACTCATTTATCCTCCTAATACTCCTTGAACAACTCCTAGTCACGCCTTGGTCTTTAATTTCCATTTGCTCGACTTTGGTTCTTTCTTATTTTATTCAACTAACTACATTTACCACAATGCACCTTGCTACAGTCCTCAATTCCTGGCTATTCTCATTCATCATTATTGGGACCACAATCCCCAGAAGCCCTAGCGGCCAGTGCTGCTTCCACCTGCTCAGGACCAGAGAGGGAGGAGGCAGATTGTCTTCAGGTGTGCTGCTCCAGGTGCTGTCAATTAGCCTGCCTCAGAACAGGGCAGGGCTGTATATAAGCAGCTGCCTGCAGGAGCACAGTGTCTTGCATCTTGAGTTCTCCCCGCTCCTGTTTGCCTTGACCCTTTACTTTGTATGCTGTTCCTGTTGCTGCATTATCCTGTTTTGATCCAGTGCCCTTTCCGGACTCCCTGCCTTGCAGCCGATCACGCTCCGCTGCCTTCTACCTACAGCCCTTGTCCTCTGGGCTCCCTGCCCTGCAGCCTGCCTCACTCCGGCTGCCTACAGTCCTTGTCAACTGGGCTTCCTGCCCTGCAGCCTGCCTCCCTCCAGCTGCCTACAGTCCTTGTCCTCTGGGCTCCCTGCCCTTCAGCCTGCCTCACTCCGGCTGCCTACAGTCCTTGTCCTCTGAGCTCCCTGCCCTGCAGCCTGCCTCACTCCGGCTGCCTACAGCCCTTGTCCTCTGGGCTCCCTACCTTGCAGCTTGCAACCCTCTGCTGTCTCCAAGCCCATGTCCTCTGGGCTCCCTACCTTGCAACCTGCTCCTCTTGGCTCTCTCCAAGCCCTTGTCCTCTGGGCTCCTTCCTTGCAGCCTGCTCCCTCCGCTGCCTACAGCCCGTGTTCTCTGGGCTCCCTGCCTTGCGGCTTGCTACACTCCTCTGCCTTACAGCCTGTTTTAAACTTAGCTGCCTACAGCCCTGCTCCTCTGGGCTCCCTACCTCGCGGCCCTATTCTTTTGGGCTCTCTGTCTGTCGCCTACTACTAATCTCTCTCTGTCCTGTTCTTCTGGACTCCCTGCCTTGCAGCCTACTACAGTCCTCTGCAGTCCACTACAGTTTGCCTGCACATAGTCCCATTCTTGACTGCAGACCTGCTTCCTACTTTGCAGCCCTTCTGTTTTCCTGACTGCTGCTCCCTTGTTCTCTTCCTTGAGTCCTCTGTACTCCACCTTAGGTTATCTACTTCAGTCTAACTGCCTTTCCTTCATTTCCTTCTGCTAGATTGCTTATTGACTTCCTTTTCGCTGGATATATCTGTTCTTGTCTTCTCATGTGTCTTATGTAATCCCTTTGTACAGAGCTTGCCTGTTGGTTTCCGGAAGGCAACCTCTGCCTTCCCTTGTTGCGTTTTCAGTGTTACAGACACCCACTGCTGTTGTTCCCAGCCATGAGCATACAGCGTGGGCCTCTGTTATAGCAATCTGTGCAGAAGGCTGGAGTTTCCTAAGGTTCGTGGAACACTCTTTCCCATTTCAGCATACACCCCAAGAGGGAATCCAGTTTGTTTGTACCTTTGTATCTTTTGCCCCTTTTGGCTCACAGCTACAGTTTCCTACTCTTCTTTCTTGTTGAACTTCCTGCTGTGTGTGCTTATCTGCTACCTTGCTTCAGCACAGCCACCCAAAACCTACCTGGGTACCCTGTGCCACTCTTGACAGAGTGCAAGACCCAAAAGATTCTTGTTTCATAGGCAGGAAAGGCACACACAGACCAAAGATGATTTCTTTTCGGTTCAAGAAACCGCTACAAAAATCTAAAGTTTTCCTAAGGACAGCAAACAAAAACCCTAGTTTAAAAGACAGACTCGCCCTAGTAAACAAAGGATTACAAGCACAGTACTACACTCACTGGCTCTCTGACCCTTCTGTGTATAACTACTATGATATTTGCAACTATGATCCACAGTCTCTATCTGTAGAAGAACTACAGCAAGATAACGAATTCTTGCAGATTTTGTTAGCCCAACCAGCGGAAAACACTCATGCGCTTTTTGGCATTACTTTTGACACTGCTTCAACCAAAGATGTTGCACTCATTGTGGCAACTCTCAACCAGAGTACGTTATTGCCAAAGTGACATCCTCAAGATCAGCTTGGCAAGCTACACACCTCCCCAGACTACCGATACCACTCATTTAACAGGATAAGACATTCAGTATCCTGAAGTTAGAGCAGCTGGTCCTGGGGACAAAGGACCAATACTGACCATTGGTTGTCTTAATGCTTCCCCTGTAACTACTAACCACGATAACTCTAAGGTCAGTCTTCAGATTGTAACACCTGGCTTTTCTGCTACACCAGATTCCGAAGTTGTAGAACTGGCTAATGGAACATGCCAGTTTCAAGAACAGCTCTTGCGCCTTAAAAGACAAACCCAAGACCTCTATGATGAATGTGTCTATCTGCATTATAAGAATCTAGCAAAGGGACACAATTTACCAGACCATCTGACACTATGTCCAACACCCAACATTCGGTCTTTAGAGTTTAACAGATTAAGGCCTGTACTGGTAACACAGAAGAGGATACAGACTTATACTGAAAAGTTGGAAGACCTGAACTTGGCATATACATACCAGTTAAAGCTTGACACCGCTCATTCACTTGCTAGCCACAGTAACTCAGGCTGTCGTTCAGATAGTGAAGAATGGAATCCTCCAGTGGGCCAGATCGCTCACACGGCCATTACACCAAAGATCAAGCGTAATCATCTGACTGGAGATTCCGCTGAGTCAAAGAATTGTTCCATTCTTGCCCTTGATGTCAGTCCTTTACTCCCACTTACAGCCTCTACTGAAGTGACCAGATCAGAGATGTACTCTGCTTCTATGAACATTGGTACTCCTGACCATGAGTCAGATCCTGAACCATACCCAGTACCTGTCTGGAATCCAACTTTGCCTACTGTCAATACCCCAGATCCATGTATCAACTTGGGCACTCATGTTTTTGCAGGCCAGCCTTCGGAAAGCTTACCCTTTCCTGGTCCTACATCCACCATGCTACTGGTTACAAGATCTGCAAGCCCAATCTCTGCTGCTCCCCCTGCTAGTACTCCTGAATCTACTACTGATGCCGCATCTCAAATCACTCCTACTGCAGATGAAGCACCCTCTTCCTCTCTGCCTGCAAGGACAGTACCTGTTGCAAAGCCAGTTAAAAGATCTCCTAGTAAGACTACAGCTCCGGTAGATCCTGTTGGTGCCTCTGCGGCACCTAAACTACCAGTCACGACGCCAACGGTCTCAGTTGCGTCCCTGTCCGCTGGTGCTCCTGTGACACCTATACTTCCAGCTGTTACAGCATCTGAACTTCCTACTGCCATTCCTGGTCTCCCTGCAACTCATGGAGTTCCTGCAACATTTGTTACTCCTGAAGTCTCTGTCGCAAATCCTAATGTTGCCATTGCTGCTTCTGACTATTTAGACGACCGTCCTAGAGCAACCAATTCAGCTGAATCTCTGGTTCCACCTTTCAGCACTGTACCATTGCCAGTCCTAAGGAAGACCACTTCTTTCAAAGCAATGTATGCCATGGAGCCTGCAGCACATCTCCACAGTTCCTCAGTTCATGAACGCACTGTTGGGTTTTGGGTCCCTAAGAAGTTGTCTTTTCTGAATTCTACCTCAAAGGTTCGAAACATTGGTAATGTCTCCTCCCTTCAAGACTCTCAGCTTGCAGCATTAAACAGTTTTTGGTGCTTCATGATGTGCCTTTTTTGTATAAGACTCTCTCGCGGTGTGACAGGCCTTGGACATGCTCTTCTTGTTGGTCAGTCTTCAGGGGGCCTGGAGAGGGGCATAGAGAGGGGCATACTGTCATGCCCGCACCGCTGGCACACGCATTGGCAACCATCATAGACTACTTGGTACTCATTTATCCTCCTAATACTCTTTGAACAACTCCTAGTCACGCCTTGGTCTTTAATTTCCATTTGCTCGACTTTGGTTCTTTCTTATTTTATTCAACTAACTACATTTACCACAATGCACCTTGCTACAGTCCTCAATTCCTGGCTATTCTCATTCATCATTATTGGGACCACAATCCCCAGAAGCCCTAGCGGCCAGTGCTGCTTCCACCTGCTCAGGACCAGAGAGGGAGGAGGCAGATTGTCTTCAGGTGTGCTGCTCCAGGTGCTGTCAATTAGCCTGCCTCAGAACAGGGCAGGGCTGTATATAAGCAGCTGCCTGCAGGAGCACAATTTCTTGCATCTTGAGTTCTCCCCGCTCCTGTTTGCCTTGACCCTTTACTTTGTATGCTGTTCCTGTTGCTGCATTATCCTGTTTTGATCCAGTGCCCTTTCCGGACTCCCTGCCTTGCAGCCGATCACGCTCCGCTGCCTTCTACCTACAGCCCTTGTCCTCTGGGCTCCCTGCCCTGCAGGCTGCCTCACTCCGGCTGCCTACAGTCCTTGTCAACTGGGCTCCCTGCCCTGCAGCCTGCCTCACTCCGGCTGCCTACAGTCCTTGTCCTCTGGGCTCCCTGCCCTGCAGCCTGCCTCCCTCCAGCTGCCTACAGTCCTTGTCCTCTGGGCTCCCGCCCTTCAGCCTGCCTCACTCCGGCTGCCTACAGTCCTTGTCCTCTGAGCTCCCTGCACTGCAGCCTGCCTCACTCCGGCTGCCCACAGCCCTTGTCCTCTGGGCTCCCTACCTTGCAGCTTGCAACCCTCTGCTGTCTCCAAGCCCATGTCCTCTGGGCTCCCTACCTTGCAACCTGCACCTCTTGGCTCTCTCCAAGCCCTTGTCCTCTGGGCTCCTTCCTTGCAGCCTGCTCCCTCCGCTGCCTACAGCCTGTGTTCTCTGGGCTCCTTCCTTGCAGCCTGCTCCCTCCGCTGCCTACAGCCCTTGTCCTCTGGGCTCCCTGCCTTGCGGCTTGCTACACTCAGTCTAACTGCCTTTCCTTCATTTCCTTCTGCTAGATTGCTTATTGACTTCCTTTTCGCTGGATATATCTGTTCTTGTCTTCTCATGTGTCTTATGTAATCCCTTTGTACAGAGCTTGCCTGTTGGTTTCCGGAAGGCAACCTCTGCCCCTTCCCTTGTTGCGTTTTCAGTGTTACAGACACCCACTGCTGTTGTTCCCAGCCATGAGCATACAGCGTGGGCCTCTGTTATAGCAATCTGTGCAGAAGGCTGGAGTTTCCTAAGGTTCGTGGAACACTCTTTCCCATTTCAGCATACACCCCAAGAGGGAATCCAGTTTGTTTGTACCTTTGTATCTTTTGCCCCTTTTGGCTACAGTTTCCTACTCTTCTTTCTTGTTGAACTTCCAGCTGTGTGTGCTTATCTGCTTCCTTACTTCAGCACAGCCACCCAAAACCTACCTGGGTACCCTGTGCCACTCTTGACAGAGTGCCATTCCTGACAGTCAATCCTAAGAAACCCTGTTGGAAAGGTTGATAAGCGCATGGTTGCGACTATATATGGTTCCGAATGGCAGTCTTTCTTTAGAAAGAAATACGAATTGCCAGCGCAGCATAGTTGGCTGGAGTCTGTGAAACTACGGTTGCAGTTTCCTGCCAAATGCCCTTGGGAACTCAAAGATGTAATTTGGGCAATTGCGAGTTTGAAATTCTCCAAAGCTGCAGGACCTGATGGGTTGCCATACTGCGTCTTCAAGGATGACCCACATTTTTGGGCTCCCGCGTTACCAGTTGATCTACAAAATGGGTAGAATACCCTCTTCCTGGCTGATGGCAATAATAATACCCATCCATAAAAAGGGCCCCTAGAGGATCCCATCAATTTTAGGCCCATTGCCTTAATTGACATCGAGGCAAAAATCTTTGCTCGCTTAGTCTTGTGTGAACTGTAGGAATTTATCACCGCCGCTGGAATTCTTTCCAAAGCCCAGGTGGCTATGGGTACACAGCTCAATGCTTCAATTCTTGCCCACCTGTTAACATCTTCACGCACTCGGGCTAACGGTCCCATTTATATGGCATCGTTAGACCTGTCGGCTGCGTTTGACAGCGTCCTGCGCAACCGGCTTTGGTGGAAAATGTTGTCCTATGGAATTCCTTCCCATCTGTTAGCGACAATAGCGGCACTCCATCAAAATACATCATATAGGGTTCGCATAAATGCAGAGGGCCTACTATCTGATAGCATTCCTACTAGAATTGGAGTGAAGCAGGGATGTAACTTGGCTGCGGTACTTTTCAACTTGTACCTGGCTGACATAGAGAAAACATGGGAAGGAACAAACATCTTTCCCGTTGGTCTGGGCAAGCTGCGCCTGAATTGGTTGGCGTTTGCCGATGATGACATCCTGTTTGATAAGGTAACCTTTGGGTTACAGAATAAACTGAACCTCTTCCAAGAATATTGTAGGATGAACAACTTGACAATTAATTCGGCTAAATCCAACATTATAGTCTTTACGGTGAAGAAGAAAACCCAGCGGTGTAAGTACACCGTGAATTCCAAACCCATAAACATCATGGGTGAAATTACATACTCGGGTTAACATATATCAAACAGCATGTCTGTTGGCAAATGGCGAACAATTTTAGACACGAAACTGAATCATCTGTCTGCCCAGATGAGAATTATTTTCTCTCGGCTTTGCAAGTACTCCCTAATGCCCCTGATACACTTCTATATAATGAAGTAGAGTATATTTTACTATACAGCATGGATGTTTGTTTGCTGAATATGGGCCCCACATTGAACCTACTCCAGGGAAAAATCTGGAAAAGTGTCTTAGGTCTTCCCGGGTATTTGCCAAATGTCATTTTGCTACACGAAATAGGCCTATACCCATTGGCTGACAAGTATGAATTGCGTATGTTCAACACCTATATGAAAATGCTGTCGCCACAAGCCAACTCCCTTCAGAAGACAGTATTCATGAGAGCTCAAAGAAAAGTACCCTTGTACCTCCATGAACTAAGTTCTGTTATCTTAAAGATTGGATGAAATATGTGGGATGATGGATATTCTGTGCACCAGCAGGAGATTGTTGTCCGATGACCTGGAGTGTGGATGAACATGTAAAAAATACTGGTCACCTGAGGGGGGTGACAAAGATATTGGTCCCAAAAAAAAAGAAAATATGACGAAATGATAGAAGACGAAACAGGAATTGCAGAAGAGGAGGTGAAGAGTTTGGTTGAGAAGTCAACCAGAATGGGAAATGTAGAGGAGCAGGTGGGCACTAGCTCCATAATCTCCACCCCCTAAGCACCATCCCATTGGAATGGCAACCAGCCCCAAATGCGAATCCATGCAAGAATCTTTGCAATATTCCTGTACCATGTCGAGTATATGAGAGACGATATGCAATCAGGCAACCATTTAGAGTGTACTGGTCAATAACTGTAAATACGCTGTAACGCAAGGTGGGAATAACACCTAGAAGCTTGCTTATAAGAGACATATATTCAATATTTAGGACAGCCATTAGAACAAGATGGAGGACAGTTTACGTCAATCAACCCAGCTACCTCAAAATAGGATCCTGGAGTGAAAAGCTGATGAAGAGGCTGTTTTTCCCTTGCAAAATAAAGGAGTTCATTGGCCTGAGACCAAGAGTGCTATTTCGAGAGATGAAGGCACAGTATGAAGGGAGTCTAACGAGCAAACCATGTGTGAAAGACATATTTCTCAAGATTAGGAGGAACAAGAACATTTACAGATGCCAAGTATTGGACAATTAAAAGTGTATAAAGTGTCTATGGGATAGAGTGAGCAAGTCTCTAAAGGTCAAGAGAAGCAACTACACCCAGTATAATTGAATCAAATAGTGTTAAATACACTGTTGAAATGGACACATTCATTGTCTCGTAACACGTGATGAAGAGCTTGCAAACAAGGGCTATTCATTAGGCTTGAAACTAAGATAACGGTGTGTCTACACTTGTTAGGGAGAATTCTCACTTTATGGCTGATTTCCCTTACCTATAGAGTCCCCCAGCAGCTTTGCTGAATTTGAAGGGTTTGTTTCTTTTTACCTGCTAAGAGTGAGACTCTTTTTCCCACTCTTAGGCATTTTTTGCTATGTGTGTTCTAGGCTATTTTTGTGTTTAATACCTATGGGATTTTCTCTCCCCCATAGGAACCATCTTTATTCACTTGTGTTACACAGCACCCTCAGTGTAGTGACACAGGGGTGTCGTAGCGACCCCCAAACATAGACTCCATACCCTGGGACTGACTACTGTCTCCCAGGGCAGGTAAATTCCCCATTGACTTTACTAGTCAATTTCGATGAACTAAACCAGTACAACCCATCTTACTATGGAGGTACTGGAAGGGGTTAATAGATTTTCCCCTATGTTCATTTTCGAGAGGGTACCGTACAGTACCTCTCTCAAAAGTTTCTGGCTGGTGGCAGTGGTTACTACCATAAATATTCAACCGCAAATATTTCTCTATGGGATTTTCCCATTGTTCGAGGCTACCACTTTTTCTGACAGCCTCTAACATACCGCCGGTGCATTTTAATATTAACTTTGCTCGGGTGGGTTTTATTTGCCAGAACTTTAATGTAACTTCTTTCTCGTGTCTTTCTCTACAATCCTAACCCAGATCGGGGATCCTTTGTTCATCCGTTTGGCGGGCTTCTGCCCAGAAGCCCTTCTTCCGGCGCCACTGAGTCTGGGGTGGGTCCATTGTGTGGGAGAGGGAGTAGCACCCTTGGACAGGGTTGCCTCTGCAATCCATGTCGCACTCTATCCTGATAGGCTGGAGGGTCCCCCACCAAGATGACCACTCCACTGTGTGAGTGACAGCTAGGCTGTACGAATGGGGCTCTTTTTGCATAAAAGCAGGGTCCTGAGGACTGGAAGAGCAAGACGTTGCCACTGGAACTAAGAAGCTGAAGAGGAGAGAAGCCAAAGACATCTGCAACGACTGAACCACTGGTGAAGCCCTGCTGCAGCGTCTCACCACTTTTCTCCACATGACTAGAGGAGATCTTCATCTGAAAGAGCCTTCTTCCCTTGAGCTGGTGGGGCCAACCAGTTTGCCAATCGCCCTCCCGAACCTGCTGTGGTCGAATCGCCAGTGCCCTGCACTTGCAGAGCGGATAGCCAGGCAGCTATTGACCCGGACCGCGATTAAAAGGAGCGCACCTTTTAAACTTCGTTTGGCAGCACCGCGGCTGGTTTCATCCCTGGGTAGTGCATTACCTCGAACCTTCCTCCACGACGAGAGCCTCTCTTCCTCTGCTGGACCCCTCGAACTGCAGGAACTACCAGGAACAACCGCCACTGCAGGACCCACTTCTTCACTTTAAAGGTACCTAGTTCCGCCAGGCCGCCCTTTCTTTGAGGTAGTGCTAAAGGTTTTTAAATCCTTTACCTACCTGTTGGGTTGGCCTCCCCCAACCTCTCAACATTGTCTTTTCAACTTTTGCAACCACCATTTCAAATATCGTTAACCAAAGACTTGACTGCAGATATGAGAACATTTTGCTCCTGGGCTCTTGCCCTGTACCAATAACTTTGGCACAGGCCTATTGACTCTGGTCACATTTGTAAGATCTGCTTTCTCGAGATTGATTCTCCATTCGAACTGTGTGGTGCACCCCTTTTTTATAACTACTCTTTCCTTGCCACTGTTAAATCTTGTAAAATGCCATTTTGCTCAGTTTTCATTTAAGTACTGCTTATACTGATGCACTGTCTTACTCTAACTTGGTCACAAGCTAATGGGAAGTGTTGCTAGGGTGTATAAGAAGGTATTTCTGAATAACTTGTGCTTTCCCTCCCTTGTGAGAAATTGTCAGAACCTCCCTTGTGTGTAGTTTTCACTGTGCCGTTTTGCTCAGTTTTCACTTTGGTTCACTTGGTCTGCAATTTATATAGGGTGTGTATATTTTTCCTTGACTTCATTTAACTTGCTTGATGACTGTGATAAATGTGTGTTTCTTAAGAGTGTAGAATTTATTTTTTAAAAACCTTTATTTTTGGTTTTAGTAACATAATACAACTTCTCACCCACATTAGGGTGGAATTAACTTTGCGCCATTCCCCATTCCCCTCTCCACCCTCGCCCCCCTACACTCCACTCCACCATAAAGTACAGTATCTTCACGGGTATGCACTGCACTGTTCCAGTTCTCTGTCTCAGGGAGATGAGGGTGCTAGGCCAAATTGTTAATGGGAGCGTCTCCTCTGCTTATTGAGTGCTTGCTGGGGAGGAAGGGGCATCTTCAGCCTCCTTCATCAAGAATAGTATCAGCGGGCCCCAAATGTCTGGTGGGCGGGCATGGAGAGGTAGCAGTTTAATGAAGTCTGTTTCCACATCTTGGCAATAGAGTATGTCCCTGCGCCACGAAGAGACTGTGGGGAGGGGGCCTCGGCTCCAGGCCATGGCGACTCTCCTGCGGGCGAGTGTTAACAGCAGTCCTGCAAATTTTCTTATTGGTGCTGATAGCAGTTTTGTCATTCCAAGTAGGGCCGCCGTCTGGACAGGCTGTATAGCTTCTCCGACAATTGCACCTGTTGTCTCCAAGACTTGGTTCCAGAACAAAGTCCGTTTAGGACAGCCCCACGCGAGATGGACAAAATCAGCTGAGGGCTTCCCACATCGCTCGCATTTTGAGGGTGTTTCAGGATGATGTTTGTTCGCCTTTGCTGGTGTATAGTAGGTTTGGTGAAGGAAGTTGAAGTGAATTAGTTTAAAGCGCAAGTTGAGAGCAATTTTTTGCGTTTGTCTCAGGATGTAAGTCCAGTCTTCTTCTGAGATGGATATACTGAGGGACTTTTCCCATCTGACTTTTACATGGGTGTTGTCGGGGGCTGTGTTGGTGATGATGGATCTGTAGATTTGTGAGACCAGCCTGCCTTCTCCCTGCACCTGTATTACGTTGTGTAGTAGTTGCCAGGTCGGAGGTTGACGTGGGAAGGTGGGTAGGAGTGCTTGTAATGTGTAGCGGGTTCTGAAGTAGATGAATGTGTCAAGCGCGGTGTTGCCGCCTCTCAGTTTCGCCTGTTGTGGAGTCAGGAAGCAGTCCTCGGTGAAGAGGTCTCCTAAGGTGTTTATATGCAGCTTTTCAGTCCATTGATGGAAGAACCTCTACGATGTCAGCGGAACCCCTGGTATGAACTTGACGGGGAGAAGGGGTGAGTATTGCGTTTGCACCTGGTCTTTTTGGGCGAGTTTCCTCCAGATTTTGTACGTTGATAGCACTATGTTCATGGTGGTGTTGGGGACGAGGATCTGGCTAAAGATGACCGCACTCAATAGGTTGGGCGTCGCCAGGGCCCGCTCCAACTGCACATGAGGCCTGACTGCCTGCGTAGAGTACCAATGGCTGAGGAATTGTGCCTGTGCCCCCCAGTAGTATTTCTCCAGGTCTGGAAGGGCAAGCCCTCCGCTTGTTACCAGAAGAGTTAGTGTTGAGTGTGCCACTCTGGCCGGTTTGCCTGCCCATAGTAGTTCGAGGACCATGCTTTTCAATCTGTTCAGGAAGGATTGTGGTAGTAATATGGGAATGTTGGTGAATAAGTATAGAAGCTTCCGTAGGATCACCATCTTAACCAGGGAGGCTCTTCCCCAGAGGGTTAGTGGTAGGGTCTTCCATCGAGCCACTTTTTCCTGCAAGGATTTGGCGACCTCTTTGTAGTTGTCACGAAATACTTCTTGATAGTTTAGTGACATCTGTATTCCCAGGTACCGGACTCTGGATGTTTTCCATGTAAGCTGGAAGTCGTCTCCGAATGGTTTAGTCGCCGGGGTCAGCAGAAATACGATGGATTTTGACTGGTTGATTTTCAGCCCGGAGGCTGCTCCCAATTTAATAACTTCCCTCCCACCTTCAGGTTGTCTGTGGGGTCATGTATGAACAACGCAACATCGTCTGCTTATAAGGATATGATGAGCTTGTGCGGGCCTATGATGAGCCCCCTGTGTTGCCGTTGTTCCCTAAGATTGGAAGCAAGTGGTTACATTACCAGAGCAAATATTAGTGCTGATAGTGGGCAGCCTTGTCTGGTACCACGTTGCAGTTTGACGGGTGCTGACTTTGCTGTTCCCACTATGATATTGGCTTGTGGCTTAGTGTATAACAGGGATACCAGTTTGATGAAACAGGCTCCCAGTGCCATCCTGGTGAGTACTGCGAACAGGAATGGCCATTCTAACGAGTCGAATGCCTTCTCGGCATCGAGTAGGACTGCGATTGCCTGTTGGGAGGGGTCTAGCGCTTCAATGACGCCGAATAGCCTCCTGATTCCGAAGGTTGTGTTGCAGCCGGGTATGAACCTTGCCTGGTCTACAAGTACCAGGGCGGGCATCAGTGGCATCAACCTGTTTGTGTGCACCTTTGCTAGTATTTTGTTGTCGAGGTTGAACAGGGATATGGTGTGGTAGGATGCGCATTCCTCTGGTAGCTTGCCGGGTTTATGCAAGAGGACGACGATGGCTTTGCAAGTGGACTGGGGGAGAGCTCCCTTTTCCAGGGCTTCTTCGTATACTGCTGCTAGGAGAGGGGCTAGGGTATTTGCAAAAGCCTCATAGAATTCCCCCGTTAGGCCGTCTGGGCTGGGAGCTTTGGAATTCGGGAGGGCCTTAATGGCCTCGATAATCTCCTCTTGCGTGACCATTTCATTGAGTGGCTCTCGTAGTTGACGTTCGACCCAGTACAGCTCTGTGTCCTCCAGGTACTCCAGCGGAGCGTTGGAGTCTCTATTGTGCTTGGTACTGTAGAGATCCTGGTAGAAGAGTCTAAATTCCTCTGCCATTCCTTCGTCGGTGTGAGTTAGCACACCTTGCGTGGTGCGAATACCTTCTATTGGTGACAGCTTGTGGTCGCCTCTTAGCAAGTTTGCTAAGAGGGCACCAGGCTTTTGGCCCTCACCATACTGTCTGATTTGGCTGCTGCGATTTAGAAATTTTATTTCGCGCTCTGATATGGCATTGAACTTCTGCAGCTCCTCTTTTAGGGCGGCTTTTATTCTTGGGTCGTCTGTGCTTGTGTTTTGAAGCTCGAGATTCTTTAGTTGTTCCTCGCAGGTTGCCAGCTCCCGCCTGATGAGTTTAAGGATGCCATTTTCCTTAGCGAGGCAGACTCCTCTTGTAAAGCACTTTAGTGTTTCCCAGATCGTGCTGGCGGAGGGGACCAAACCCATGTTGGTTTCCAGGAACGTGGTAATCTCTTCTCTCAGTTCGGCTGCGAATACCTCATCTTGCATGGAGCCGGTTTTGAAGCGCCAGCGCTGTAGCGGGGACCTCGGGTGGGATGGGTTGAGGCTAAGGATTATTGGGGAGTGGTCGGAGAGAGTTCTTGGAAGGATGTGACATGGGCCACACTCCAGTGGGCCATTTGCTGAGTTGAATAGGTAGTCGATCCTGGAGCTCGTGTTATGTACTGCCGAGTGGAAGGTGTAGTCTTGCAGCTCTCCGTTTGCAGCTCTCATGCGTCTTTCAGATCAAATGCTCTGCAGATTTCTCTTATTTGAAGGCTGGCTTTAGATCTGGGCTGCGGTGTGGTCCGCGATCTATCGCTGATCGGGTCGAGTACCGTATTCATATCACCTCCCCAGATTATGGTAGTCGGATCTTGAATGGAAAGATGAGTTAGCACCCAGCCGAAGTTGTCGGGGCCGTCCACGTTAGGTGCGTAGGAGTTGACGAGGGTTATCTTTTGGCCTGCTATGATGCCACTCACCAAAATAGATCTGCCTTCGGAGTCTTTCGCTGTGTTGACTAGTCGGAAGTTGGTCCTCCTGTGGATAAGAATTGCGACTCCTCTGGAGTAGGATGAGTATGATGAGAAATATCTGTAGCAACCCCAGCTCCTGGCCCATAAGTGATCTTTTCCTGGGAGTAGATGCGTTTCTTAGATCATGGCTACGTCGACCTCATGTCTTCTCAAGTACTGTAGGATTTTCCTGGTTTTAGACGGGATGTTGCCTCCCCTTATGTTCCAAGTTGCGACTTTGAATGGAGCGGGTTAATGTATATGTTGGCTTTTGTTTGGTCCTCATCGATCGGTCGCTGTTTGTGGGTTCATTTGCTGGATGGTGTAGTAGCGTTGGTGGTGAGGCGAGGGATGGAGGGTCGACGAGAGGTGCCGAGTGGGTGGCCCAATTCTTTCCCCTTTCCCTTGGCAAATCTTTTCCACAGGCAACCCCCAACTGGCCCGTGTATGAACTAATGCAGGAGACGGTTCCTGGGGTCTCCAGGCCGTCGGCTGCAGTCCCTCTCAATAACAATAAACTGTGAAACGAATGAATGCTGTGCAAGGGGCGCCCGGGGCATCCCGTTGGCCTTGCTGTGCAATGGGCCCTAGAGGCTTCCCTGGGTGCACGGCCTTGGAGTGCCTAAGTTCAACAATATTTCTCAAGGACATGTGATGTGTTATTGCTGCTTAGTATGGGTGCCATTGAATTTGATGTGGTTTATGGTGGATTTCTGCTTCTGTCTCTTTGTGGACGTGCCTGGTTAGAGTTTGGTCTGGAGCATCCTGCACAATCTAGGAAGTTGTTCGTTTCTTCAGGAGATTGGAAAAAGTGGACCTTTCCCCCGTGTTGGATTTGGAGGCGGGCTGGGAGCAGCATTGAATATGTAATTTGGTTATCTTTGAGTCTCTGTCGAGTAGATGTGAACGATCTTCTTTGGGATTGGACTGTTGGCGAGAAGTCTGGGTAAAAGTGAATTCTGTTCCCATCATGATGTATTTCTCCCTTCTCCCGGGCCGGGCAAAGGATGGCGTCTCAATCTTTGTAGTTGAGCAATTTGGCTATAATTGGCCTGGGGGGCCCTCCCGGAATAGGTTTAGTAAGGGGATCCTGTGTGCTCTTTCTATGACAAAAAGGGTGGAGAGCGCTTCGCGGCCAAAGAGGGTGGTGCATAGTGTTTAGACAAAATCCTGCATCCTCGTTCCGTGGTGGTGTTCTCCCACTCCGACGATCCTGATGTTGTTCCTGCGGGAACGGCCCTCTAAATCCTCACATCTGGCAGTAGTTGCTTTCATCTGGGATTCTAACTGAGTGAGTCTTGTTCCCAGGTTTGCTGTGCCGTTGTCTAAGTTGGACACGCGTTGTTCCACCTCATTGAGCCACTCAGTATGTGTGTCAAGTCGGTGCTGGAGGAGATCTACCTTTGAGGCGACGCCGTCTATTTTGTTATTTAGACTCCCTATGCCGGCTTTCAGATCTAGGAGCAGTCCTTTAATATCTGTGGAGGCGGTTGCTTCCTCCATTTGGGAATCGCTGATAGTAGGGGTTTCTGGTTCCTCTTGTAGTCTCTGCGTTTGGGGACAGTTCCCGCCTCGAAGTTTAGTTTCCTTTGTGACCTATCTGTCTTCCCCATTGAACCTGCTGCGTTGTGGATCGTTCAGTGGTGATTTCAGCTCCCGTCTGTGATGTTAACGTAGAGGTTGTCACCCCTCGAGGACGTGTGGTATACGTTTGCGGAGAGGGTAGTGGTTGTTGCGTTGCCTGAAGTGTCTGTAGAACTTAAGTGTGCTGCTCAACTTTGAATCTAGGTGGTTTCCACTGGGGTGCCAGTGGGCTTAATGCTACAGAGTTGGGTGACCAAGGAGCTTTGCCCCCTTAAACGCAAGGGGCCTGGCTAGCCTGTTCTTCTGGGCTTTGCTGGGGTGAGGTTGTTGCTACCCCTTGACGCTCGGTCAGGAGGAGAGGTTCAAGCCAGCTGATGTTGTGGCTGGATAGTCAGGGGGAGAGGTCTTGAATTGCTGCCTTTCTGAGTGGGCAGTCGCGTTTTACCGGGTCAGCAGGGGGGTCTCGGAGTGGATGACTTGCGGTTGCAGGAGCACTCAGCCCTCCCTTTTGAGTGCTTGAGTGTGGTGCCCGGGGCCTGGTGACTGTCCAAGTGGGCTGATCAGTTTGCCGGGCTTGTAAGGGGATTCTACGGCCAGGATGTAGCGGGAGGAGGGGCCGTTATGAAAGGCTTGCGTGCGGCCTGTTCCGTTGAGGAATGCTGGCTTGTGATGGTAGTTATCACTTGTTACGTTGTCCAGGGTGGGAGAAGTCTTTATGCCATTCTGATGATGCTGGATGAACAGGGGGTAGGGGTCCTGGTATGGTTTCAATGTAGCTGGGTGGACGCAGTGTTCTGGGCTTGCGGGGGGGGCTCAGGATGCTTTACTGGTGGCTGGAGCTGCTTCCCCTCCCGCTCACTCTGTACCTGGTGGCTGCGTTCGCTGTTTGGCGGGCGTGTTACCCCGTCTGTTCCCCAGGGTTCTCTGCGCTGTTCTTCACGTCTGGATACAGGAGGGGGCGTCGCTGTGCGTGGCTCCAGGGCTGAAGCTCTGCAGCCCGGGCCCTCCCGCTCAGCGCCGCAGGCTTGGTTTTGGGGGTGGGGGGGCCTCAGGAGCGGCGCCGGTCTCCGTCTCACCCAGCACACCCCAGGTGCCAGCGAGGAAGCAGTGGCACTGGTGATGATCTCTGAAGCCGCGGCTGCGGGTCTCTCCCTCCGACTTATCTGCCGGTGTCGTGCCGGAGCTGTCGGTGCTTCGGGACACCGGGGGGGGCAAGGCGGTCGCCTTTGCCCGCGGCTGTCCAGGGGTCCCCTGCGGCATCTGCCTGTGGGAGCGTGGCAGGGGCTTGCACTCCTTGTCTGCCCGCCCAATGCTCGGGTTAGGGCTGTCACTCTGCTCCCCGGCTTCTGGTGGCCCTACTCGCCGCTCACAGGCTCCGACCTGGGTGACAGCGTCTCCGCACCGGAATAGCGCAATTTGACTCCTGTTTTCGCACATCAGTGTGGTCTTTTCTGGCAAGTAGGAAGATACTCTTGTCAAGGGAGAGGTGGTCCGGAACGACAAGGATTGGGCAGGATTAATCTCAGGCCGTGCGGGAGCTCACTAGAATGCGACCATCTTGTTTGGCCCTCGAGCACCCTGTAAGTGTAGAAAATAAATATATAACTACTTTTTAATACAAAGCTTTGGTCAGTGTTTCCTTGTACCATAGTACAGTAGACCTATTGTGTAAACCCTGAATACTGCTCATCTCCCTCTTGAGATAAGTCTGACTGCTCAGCCACAGCTACCAACTAAATCTTTGTGGTACAGACTGATACCAGAGGGGATTTATTGCTTTCACCTGTAGTCCTAATCTTGTGTAGTGCTCCCTAAGGGAACTCCATGGGATTCTGCCTCACAACACTCCCTTGAATGTTTCAGGACAGTGCAGACTGGCAAGGTCAATCTTCAAACAGAGGACACTGTCATGAGGCCTACCGATGAGAGAGGGTAGACTATTTGGGAAACAAGGGAAGAGCTGACATATCTCCAAGCAACTGAGTTTCGTTTCTATGTACTTGCTGCTAGTGAGCGGAATGTCCAAGGTTGGATTTGGGTTGTCAACCAATCCGGAAAGCCTCCCATGCACTTTCACATACAATGTTGTAGGCATTATTCTGCTGCCATATTCTGTGCTGTAATCAGTATTATACGTATTTAGAAGTAGCTCAGAGCGTGTCCTACAGACAAGGGACCGCTAACGAGAGACTAATACTCATGCATTCTATATGTAGACATGTTCCACTAATCCAATCCTACCCGTTGATGGGTTTTTGTAATATGCCACATAGGATGATGTCATAGATGACACATCTAGCATTATATAAACTAAGTATAAATGTGCAGACATTGTGATCCTGCATGAATCAATTTGATGAACCCTGCTTTCCTTCATTGAGATAAAAGTAGTATTTTACCATCTTCTTTGAGTCTGTCCGGTTATTTGGTCTGAAACATTTTATTGGTAATTCCATCTAGCACTAAGACGCTTCAAGGTGCTAGACCACAATACAATGGCAAATATCAACCTGCCTAAAATCACAGCGGAAAATGTTGCAGCCCTGGAAGCGCCTATAACTGAGGAGTTTGTGGAGTGTTCTTTTTTTAAAATTATTTTGTAAGTATTTTATTGGTATTTTATACATAAGTAAACAAGCACATTACAATTACAATTTTACCAATAATATAGCTCTTCACATTTGCATGATAAATGCACTTTTGAGAACAGTTAAACAAAACCACAAACACAAACTGTCTTCACTCATTGGGCATAACAGTGTACATAACATTCCTTCAGACAGTGCAGATAGACAGGGACACCTTCAGAAACACCCAGTCCCCACTATGGGAGTGGCACACATGTTCATATACCTGCGCCTGTAACAGTAGATTTACATCATCATACAACTGGCATTTAAAGTTCAAGGGGGTTTGTCATCTGAGAGGTGGAACATATCCCAGTCCAGCGTTTTCCAGGATTTGTAAATAACACTGGGATTTGCCACAGAGCTAGCAGGCGCACCACACTCTCGTTTCAACTTCTGCCCAATGTTCAAATTCCCTGTGCCAGCGTAAATATTGTGGCCCTTTATCGTTTTCCACATCATTGCAATACATCTTTTAACCAATATACATGCCATATCCATGAATTTCACCACATGTTTGAATTTGCTATCCCTGGGGTATGCTCCCAGCAAGCATTTCTTCGGTTTCCAGGCATATCGTGTTACTCCAGCCTTTCTGCAGGCTTGTTCTATTTTCGCCGAAAATCGCTGTATTTGCGCACGTCCCCAAATCATGTGTATTAGATCTGCTTTCACCTCACTTCACCACACCAGGGGCACGTTGGTCATGAGCCATTGCCGAATTTTGCCACCATGTGTGGCGTCATATATGGGCGGGATATGACATTTAGCTGAATTAGTCTGAAGCGGGAGTTCCTAGACACTTCCCGCGTGTACAGCAATATACGTTGCCACTCTTTATCGCTTAAGGCCTCCCCCAAATCCAACGTTCTTTCAGTAGTGCACTCTTGGGATTAGGTCTGTTTGCCAGTTGGCCATATATCCTGGAGACTGATCTCCAGCCATCACCCAGATTGTGCAGCAGGGTCAGCAAGGTATTAGTTGCTGGTTCCTCTGGCCAATTGACCCTCTTCTCTTTTGCAACTCTCTGGTACCACAGAAACTGCCCTTTGGGTAATCCTTCCTGCTCCATCAGAGACTCAAATTTTCTGAACACACCCTCTGCATGCAGATCACCCCAGGTGTAAACACCCCAGCCTTCCCAGCGTCGTATCCGAACCAAATCCTCCATGTCCCTGCAAACGTCTGCTGATAATGTTGTCTCAGGTGAATATGGGGCTTCTAGTTTCAGCAACTTTAGGGTCCTATGCCGTACTTGTCAACCCAATGTCACAATCATAGGTGTGCCACCGGAACAACTCAGTGGCAACCATAAAATCTTCTTAAGATGCGCCTGGACAACCAATCGTTGCAGCAACATTGACTCCGAGGTAATCTCATCTGAAAGCCACTTGGCTACGTGGCTGAGTTGTGCGGCCAGATAGTACCTCTCCAAGTCTGGTAACTGCGTCCCACCCTCTCTGTGGGGCAGGGTTGCAAGCGCAAATCTATGCTGGGCCGTACCCCATAGAAATTCCCTTAATAGCACTTCTAACATGCGGAAGAAGGAGGCCTGGATGTAATAATGAACATTGTTGAAAAAGTACAAAATTCTCGGCAAAATTATCATTTTGGTTATAGCAATACGGCCCATCAGTCACAACGGTAGTCTAGACCAAAACGGTATGGATTTTCTTAAGCCTTTAACCACTCCAGCCGTGTCATCCATTTTTTATTTTAAAATGTTTTAATTAGCATTTGTATAAGTACAGCCATGCATTTCAAATGTTACATATCCAGTAAAGATCTTTGCACTTGTATCGTTATATTGGTAGTAACAACAAAAAACAAACAAACAATTTTCTTCACTTGTCGGGCATTATGTCTTTTCCAAACTCTTAGTGCGAGCGTACCAGGGTTCTGGGCCCAGCCTATGCTTCCCATTTCAACTCCCCAGGGTAGCAATTGGTCTGGACAGATTTCCTCTGACTGCATTAAGGTCAGGGTTAAATACTACGCGGTAGAGCCAATAGATTTTAGGGGCGTTTGTTATTGGATGGGTGCAACATGTCCCAAACCAGCGCCTTCCAGGCCGCACATTTATCACTTCCATCAGGATCTGCTCTATTTGCCCATTCCATCCACACCTTAGTCTCTGCTTCAGCCCATTGCTCAAATTCCCTTGCGTATTGTGGGCCCCCAGCAGATTTCCAGGCCATAGCAATAGTTCTTTTGGCTAATATGCTTGCCATGTCCATAAACTTGACCACATGTTAATATTTGCAAATTCTGGGGTATGCTGCAAGCAAGCATTCTTTCGGTGACCACTCAATATCTCGCTATTCCAGCCTGCCAACAGGCCTGTTCAACTCGTGCCCAAAATCTTTACACACACACACACAAAACATATGTATTAAGTCTGCATCCCCCCTCCCACACCATGGGCATAGTGAGCTCACATTCTTATTGAACGTTGCTATCCTGTGTGGGGTCATGTATGTGCGGTACAGTACATTTAGTTGTATCAACTTGAAGCAGGGGTTTTTCAATTAGTTCCATGGGGTACACCAGTGTCATTCCCCATTCCTTCTCCGTTATGTCTGTGCCCAAGTCCTTTTCCCATAGCTCTTTCAGCACCATGCTTTTGGGGTTGGGTATATCTATCAGCATACTATACAATCTGGATACCGGCCACCAGCCATCACTCAGACTATGTATTAGGGTCAGCAGGGGGTTTACTGACGGTTCCTCAGGCCAGCCCTCCCACTTGCTTTTGGCCACCTTTCAAACTCTTTGGTACCAGAGAAACTGTCCTCCAGGCACTTCTTCCTTCTCTTGTATCGAATCAAACTCCCTGAACACCCCCTCCTCATATACATCACCCCAAGTGTATATGCCCATCTTTCCCATTGTCTCACTATTGCCAGGTCTGCGCTATCTCTACAGGTGTCAGCCGCTATCGGCACCTCTGGTGAGCAGGGGTTTCTGAGTTTCAATAGAGACACTGCCCTCCTCATTATCTTCCTTCCCAATACCACCACCATGGGGGAGTTTCCTAAGCAACCCAATGGTACCCACAGTGTTTCTTTTAGTTTTGCAGGGGCTACCAGTCGCTGCAGTAGCTCTGTCTCGGACGTGGACTCATCCACCAGCCATTTGACTATGTGACTGAGTTGGGCCGCCAAGTAGTACTTTTCTAGGTCCGGTAGTTTCAACCCACCTTCACCATAAGGCAGGCATAGTGTAGCAAGTGACAGCTTGAGGCGGGCCGTTCCCCACAAGAATTCGCGGAACAGCGTTTCCAGTAGGCGTAAAAATGACACCTCAACGTGTAACAGTGTACGTTGTTAAAATAGTACAGAAGTGCACGGAAGTGCCGTGCTGTTGTGCTGCAGACACTTTTTCACTTCTGTGTCTATTTTGTTTGGACTGGCATTTGAAGCTTCAAAGCCCTCGCATGCCTGTATGCTGGAGAGGAAGCACAGGCGTTTGAAGTCACGGCGAAATGCAACTTCAGGAATGGAACTCCATTGACAAGTAAATATTCCATCATATGGGACCTTTTGCGGGACTCTTGCTCTTTTGTGGGACTCTTGCTCTTTTGTTCTATGTTCATGTTGGTTATTGGTAAGGAAGTGCCACTAGTAGAAGTGAAAGACGTAACTTACGTCTTTTTTTCTTCTGTTAAAGCAACGCTTTGCGTCTACAGCCCCGCCCCCTACCCACAAGCATGCTACAATAGGGAAGCGTGAATCAAGGGACTGTGCGGTGTGTGGGGTGCCTGAAACGGTGGGACATTTTTTGATTAGGTGTGAGAGACATGTTGCAGAGAGAGAATTGATGAGGGTTCGGTTGACTGCGTTGGGTGTGGCTGAGCTGAGTGGGAGGACTTTACTGGGAGGTGATGGGGAGAGAGGCAGGAGGAGGTGTAGTGTGATGTTGGATTTTGTGAGGCAGACGGGGAGGTGGGAGGAGTTGTGAGCTTAAATGGAGCTAAATAATAATTAGTGGGTACGGTGCACATCATCCTATAGGATTTGGAAGCACCTGCGTGGGTCCGCCCACGCCTCTGATAATTAAGAAGAAGAAGAAGAAGAAGAAGAATACCTGTGTGCACGCGCCTCCACGCACGCATCTGGGAAGTGCACGGAAGTGCCGTGCTGTTGTGTTGTTTGGCTGGTGAGCGGGTGCAATTTAGAGCATCATTTTTTTCCACAGGTAGACTTATTGAAACTGAAATGGCAATCTAATCAGTCGAAGCATAATTTTACTGTGAGCTACACTTATATGCTAAGTGAAGAGTGTAATGTCTGCACGTTTACGTAGTGGCCACATTGAAACTCAATCTATAAGTAAAGCACGTAAGACTAATTATCACAATAAAAAGTCTTGTTTGGATGCGGGTAACACTGCATTAAATCCTAACAAGCACAACGGTATTGAGTCCCCATCAATGCTATGTAGAATTAAGTCTTTATCTAAACACAACCTTTTTGACGAAATCACTCCCCAAGACGTGATATCCGCTCAAGATCTTTGGTCAGCTAGAGGTAAGGTCAAAGCCAGAATGGCACCCGTAGGAAAGGTTGAAAGGTGTTCTGCTGGAGTTAATCTAAGGAAAAGCTTCCTAAGTATGCCCGAGACTGATGACACTACTACTCTCTGTGCTATAGAGGATACACCAGTGGGTTCTCCTTCTGATGTGTCAATTCTGGCCCCTGCAGTATTGATTGAATTGGAAAAAAGGGTTTTACTCTCTGCTGGACCCTCTACGCCGGTAACAGTTCGACCAGGTAGCAAAGACAAAGTGCATTTGCACTGTGAAGCACAACTTTCATCCTCCTTTGTAACACATCTATCTAACGATGATGCAGAAGTTTTGGTTAATAATCCACTACCGACTTGCACAGATCAAAAGGAGAAGTTGGCGAATAATGTCACGCATGCATGTTCCTTTCCTGAGGTACAGACTTTCATTCATTCTATTCTCTCTGATGAAGAACATGGTTCAAAACCTCAGCCCAATTCCACTACCTTTTCAGAAGATCTATAAATCTTTGAAACATCCTTCCCAGTCATTTTGAGAATACGTAATTTGCTTGATCGCGGACATGATTACACCCATTATGAGCTTCGCAACATTAAGGTTGCACAGTCAGTGATGCTCTCTAAACTGAATACGTTGGAGGAATTCATCTTTGCAGAGAATTATAGGAAAGAAGGTGGCTGCATTTCTCCTTCCTCCGCTAAGATTGATGGTCGCTCAATAGCCACGCAAACTGAAATACCTACTACATTAACTGAGCCAGTTTACAATCCTGCAGAACGACCACAAACATTTCATTTTGCTCAATCTTTTGCACAAACTCTCAATGTATCTAAGACCAGTGAGGCAATACAAATTTTCACACATGCCCAACTCTGTCAGATTGTATCCAATCATGCAGAAAAAATTCATCAGCTATTATTCTTTAATCAAGCCAATGAAGGTGACCCAAATTCTCCAAATGTACAACACAACCTTTTAACCCAGGAAGCTAATTTTGAGTACCCTGACAGTCCATCAGCATTAACTGCTATTTTGGATGATGAAATTCCTAATAATAAGCCGCTGGCAGTTTCTGAATTGTTGGTAGATGATTCAACCGAATCCACCTACCAGAAACACTTTGCTTCACGTAAAGAAAAAAGGTTATTTACTCGTGCAATGAATAGACTTAAATTGTGAAAGGCTGCACAAGCCGAAACAGAAAATAACCATAAAAAGACAAAAAAAGGAACCCAGAAGCAAAATATTCCTGATACGATTCAAGATAAATTAAACATGAATAATCATGTGTCTGAGAGGAACGTTGCCCAAACTAACCCCTTAATTTTGCCTTACACTGACTTGGGGATTAATGTTGAGGAACTGACTCCTGAAAGTAGATTAGCCTTACAAATACCGTTTCATGTAAGTGTCATGCCTGCGCCATGGGCGCATACATTTACGATCAATATGGACCGTATTTCCCATTTGCGAGACTTTGGTGCTTTTCTATTTTTCCCAACAAACTACACTTACCACAATGCACTTGGCTATAACCATCTTTTCCTGGCCATTCCTATTCGCCATCTTCGGAACTACAATCCCCAGAAGCCCTAGGGATCTGCTCTGCTTCCACCAGCTCAGGAACAGAGAGGGAGGAGGCCGATTGTCTGCAGGTGTGCGGATCCAGGTGCGACCAATTAGCCTGCCTCTGTGCTGGGCTGGGCGGTATAAAAGATGCTGCCTGCAGGAGCTCAGTCTCTTGCATTAGGAGTCTTTCCGGCACCTTGTTGCTTCGAGCTACGGATCTTGTATGCGGTTCCTCCTTACTCTGGCTTTGGATCCAGTGCCCTGCCGGGCTCTGCTGCTTCCAGCCTCCGCCCTTGCCCTGCCGGGCTCTCTGCTTTGCAGCCGATCACGCTCTGCTTCCTTCCAGCCTCCGCCTTTGCCCTTCCGGGTTTCTGCCTTGCAGCCGATCACGCTCAGCTGCTACCTTCCGCCCTGGTCTTCCAGGCTCCTGCCCTGCAGCCTGCCTCACTCCGGCTGCCTACAGTCCTTGTCCTCTGGGCTCCCTGCTCTGCAGCCTGCCTCACTGCGGCTGCCTACAGCCCTTGTCCTCTGGGCTTCCTACCTTGCAGTTTACAGTCCTCTGCAGCCTTCTACAGTCAGCGGCCCTGCTCCTCTGGGCTTACTCCTTGCTGCCGGTCCTTCTGGCTCCTTGCCACGCAGCCCGCTTCTCTCCGCTGCCAACAGCCCTTGTACTCGGGCCTTCCTACCTTGCAGCCGATCACGCTCCACTGCTTGCTACCTACAGCCTTTGTCCGCTGGGTTCTCAGCCTAGCAGCCCTCTACAGTCCTCTACAGCCCTCTACAGTCAGCGGCCCTGCCCCCCAGAGCTCACTCCTTGCTGCCCGGCCCTTCTGGGCTCCTTGCCGTGCAGCCTGCTTTACTCCACTGCCTTAAGCCCTTTCCCTCTGGGCTCCCTACCTCACAGCCCTGCTCCTGTGGGCTTGCTCATTACTTTCCTGCTCCTCTGAGCTCTCAACCTTGTTCCTTACTGTCCTCTGCTATCCAATCCTGTTATACAGCTTTCCCTTCATTTCCTTCTGCTAGTTTGCTATCAAGTTCCTTTTTACTGGATTTGTCTGTTAGTGTCTTCTCTTGTTCTGTTTGTAGACCCTTTGTACAGAGCTTGTCTGTTGGTTTCCGTCAGGCAACCTCTGCCCTTTCCCTTGTCTCGTTTTTGTGTTACAGACACCCACAGCTGTTGTTCC
The DNA here is from genome assembly GCF_040938575.1 of Ambystoma mexicanum. NCBI lineage: Eukaryota > Metazoa > Chordata > Amphibia > Caudata > Ambystomatidae > Ambystoma > Ambystoma mexicanum. The sequence continues at coordinate 876,013,828 of NC_090924.1, read as the reverse complement.
AAGCCATGAGAATACAGCGTGGGCCTCTGTTATATCAAACTCTGCAGAAGGCTAGAGTTTTTCCTAAGGTCCGTAGAATACTCTTTTCCTATATCTGCATACACCCCTAGAGGGAATCCATTCTGTTGTACCTTATTCCTTGCTACACTTGCCTATTCTTCATTCTCATTACTTTCAGCTGTGTGTGTACTTATCTGTCCACCTTACTTTGGCACAACCACCCAAAACCCTTCCTGGGTGTCCTGTGCCTCTCTTTACAGGGTGTTATCTCGTGACAGAAAGCAAAACCAGGGGAAAACAGCAAACACCGGTAATCGGTCTCACAAACTCAGACAAACTGCATTTACATCTTCCCTTACCACCTCACAGCAATCCTTGTTATCCACATTCTGCAAACCTATTTCTAACAAGAGAACCAATGTTGTAAATAAGTCAGGTGTGGAAGAATTGAGTTGCATGGTTGGGGATGGTATGAATCCTCCTTATGCAAGAACGAGGTGATGACATCACTCTACCTACCAGCTCCCAACAAAGTTTGTTAGAACCTCTGCTTAATCAACATCATCATCAATCTAATGAGGCTCCTGTTAGGAAAGAGTGTACAAACAAAACTAATTTTGATCCTCCCCACATTTCAAGTAAGGACCATTTATTTGAGGGTCATCCAGTGTCAGGTGACAAGGCTGAAATATTACAACATGCTGTTGAAAAGAACATCTCCTCCAAAGATGAATCTGTTGGATCTATACAGATTTCATCCATCCTAGGTTGGATTAGTACCCCTGAAATCAACGGAGGGAAGAGCCTAAATAGATCATTAATGCTACAGGTATTTCAGAAAATTCCTGCACTTAGAACTTTAGTCTCCAGTGACATTATGTGGATTACCCTTCCTCCTATTAATAACTACAGGATGGTATTTCAAGTGCAATCTACAATAATTGCTGAATTAATTTGGGCACACAAAAGAGAACTGAAAATGTTAGGACTATCTGTTCTTTCTCTAACTTCAGTGGAAGAAGCAAAGGAATTTAATGAGACTCCCCTTCCAACCACACATACCATCAATTCATTACCATTGGGGAGTACCCCCATGCAACCTTCGGAGGCCACAGTAATTGCCCAATTAGCGGCCATTTCCACCAACACAAAAGATTGGTCTTGGTTATCCGTCGTGTTGAATACTAAGGAGGAACAAAAAACAATCTCCACATAGTAGCAATAGTTGACTTATGGTGATGTCCTGGAACTCGTGTGGAACTAAGAACCTTTTAAATTGGGCAAATAGATTTTTGTCCCAGTTAAAAATTGACATCATCCTATGTCAGGAAACAATGTCTAGTAAGCAAATTCAGCTTAAAGGCTTTACTGCCTTCCAAATGGATGCAAAACTTGGCCCAAAGGAGGCCTTCTGGGGGGGTGGCGGTCTTTGCAAACAACAGACGTCCTTTTTCTCTATTAATGTTTCAAAAAACTCAATCCTTTGTGGCCATAGTTATCAACATAGGAATATGTGACTCGGGCTGTTTTTTAATCATTTCGTTATATTATAACCCTCTTCAGATGCCTATGGTCACATTATTAGAAAATTTGCAAAAACTGTTTGGTGAGGTATTTCCTGTGTGTCCCCATTGCAAAGTAATTCTGGGAGGGGATTTTAAGTCGGATTGTACGAGGCATTTAGCCTCAGTGGCGAACTCGGATAATCAGTCTAAATCATCCCCCGCTAAAGAGAGAGGTGAATTATTATACGATCTGTTGACTCAGTGGAATATTATATTGACTCCGTTTGATGAGCAGGGATGCAGTTATACTTGGAAACGTAATAATATGAATTCATGTATTGACTACATTTCCTTGTCTGAGGACTTATCTCTGCTATCTAGCGAAGTTGAAATCATTACATCTGACTATAGTGATCATAGTATCTTACAGCTAACAATTCAAATGAACATTCCGATCATGAAGAGTGACCCCATTCATGTATTGAATGAAGGTGATCGGCCACGGGCATCCCTGAGGTGGAATCCATACATGTAAAAAACTCAATGCCTTAATTACAAAGGGCCTCATTACGACCCTGGCGGTAATCGCCCGTCATTACCGCCATGGCGTAATGAGCGTTTACGCCGTGGGACGATGGCGTAAAGAGCGCCACATCACGACCCATCGCGCACGAGCATTACGCCATGGCGGTAATGCAATTAACGCCATGGCGGAAAAGGCCCCTACCGCCATCGCTAAGCGAGCAAGGTGCCCTTCCGCCAGCGTAAGTAGCGGCCACCGTAATTTACGACCACCGTAATTTACGACCACCGTAATTTACGGCCACCGTAATTAGCGGCGGCCGTAAAAGGCCAAACCGGAAATAGCGTCATCGCGCCGGAACGGGAAGCAGCCCGTCGGCCATCTTTAAAAACACAATCCATCGCCATCCTACCAAACAACACCAGACCCAACCCTGACACCTGTCCCAACCAAACACCCACCCATCCAAGTACCCGAAAATGCCAAAATCTGTGAAAAAGGCATGTGACCGCCAGCGCCAGGAGCGATTCAGCCGGGAGGAACTCTGCATGCTAGCGGAGACCCTGCAGGACAACGCAGGTGTTGTATTCTCCCCTGAAATGACCAGGACAGCAATCGGGAAGAAGAAGGCCATCTGGGCCCTGGTGGCTGAGCGCGTCAGCGCGGTGGGGACCGTACCCCGCACCCCACAGCAGTGCCGGAAGCGCTGGGATGACCTGCGCATACGGGTCAGAGCCGTCATCTCGGCAAACCGCAACCTTGCCCAGGCAACCGGTGGAGGGTCGGAATCCCCCCTGAAACTCCAACCGTGGGAGGAGATCTGTGCTACCACCATCGGCATGGAATCCATCGAAGGCGTTGGAGGGATGGAAAGGGGAGCCCCGACATCAGGTGATGAAGGTAGGTGCCTCATACAAGACATGCCATAGTCACAGCAGTCCAATCATGTGTAGCACAAGGTTGCCCTAGAGTGTAAATGCAACACAAATCAATACTGCCCATAGCCACATGCGAGCACCACCCTGCATACACTGCTGGCACCCGCATACCTGCATCCACATACCACACCAAAAGGAGACAACCTGCATGGCACTGCCTGAAATCTGCCTCATCCACTGGCCAAAATAATGTCAACCATTGTCATTCAGAAGTCCGTAGACCCATCAATAACGCCCTCCCACCTTTGCTCCACCACAGGCACAGAATCACACCCAGAGGACCAGGACACCCCTGCGCCGAAGAGAGCGAAGTCCAACGACAACCTCCCTGCACCCTCAACCTCAGCTGCAGTGAGGCAGACCCCATGACAATCAGGTCCCACTGCAGGCATACCGGAGGTCCCACCGGCAAGCACCCCTGTTGTCAGCAGGCCAGCAGCAGCTGCTCCACCTCCACCGACATTGCCTGCCACAGAAGGCAGGGGGTCAGCGGCCAGCAGCAACATCGGGGAGACAGCTGCAACAGCTGCATGTTCTGACTCGGACATGGAGCAGGAGGTCAGAAGCCCCACTGACCAACTACATTCCCCCTGTTTCTCAGACGCCAGCCCCCATGAGGGCGACACACAGGGGCACACTGAGGCAGAGGAGTGGCCTTCCACCCCATGCCCTGTCCACACTCCACAGGAGGGGACCAGCCCCTCCATCATTCCACCTGCACTGGCCATGGGCCAGCACGGCCAGCCGTCCCTCGAGGACATCCCTCAGCGGCAGCATCAACTGTCCGCAATGCTGGATGAGCATGCCGCGGAATGTGTGGGGGCTAGGTTCAGCATTGAACAGGCCACGGAGACACTAAGGGCGGAAGTGGCGCGGAGCACTGCCACCCTGAGGGATGCCATGCAGGCCATGTCCAGGGACATCTGTGCCGAACTTGCGGGCTTGCGTCGTGCGGTCACTGACCTCACCCACACACGACAGGAGCTGCATGCACATGGGCAGCCAGGGACATCCTCCACTGCCAGTTCTGCGCAGAGCAGCCCCGTGCGCCGTTCTGGACGCAACCTGCGCTCCACAGCCAGGGGTGCCCCGGGTGCCGGGAGAGGGGGCTTGTGACGGCCTGTGGACACGGCCACAGGCATCTGTTGACAGCTACATGGGGTGTGGGAGGTGGGAGGGGGTGTGTTGGGGTGTGCAGGGGGGAGGTGGGAGGTGGGAGGGGGTGTGTTGGGGTGTGCAGGGGGGAGGTGGGAGGTGGGAGGGGGTGTGATGGGGTGTGCAGGGGGGAGGTGGGAGGTGGGTGGGGGTGTGTTGGGGTGTGCAGGGGGGAGGTGGGAGGGGGTGTGACACGACAGTTCATAGTTCCAATACACTTTTTTGTTTCAAAAAAAGAAATGTGTGGACATTTTCATTGCGTATGTGTGCTTTATTGGTGTACAGTCCACAGCGTGCATGTCCCAGAGACACACAGTGCCCCAAGTGCAGTCTCCATGCCATTAACACCAGCCGTGTGTGCTAGAAGCAGTGGTCGATGATACTTTGGCGCATGGCACGCCCCTCCTGTGCATCGCCTCCTCCATGTGGTGGCGCCCCATCTGCACCCTCCTCATCCTCATCGTCAGGTGGTTGCAGTTCTGCGTCAGGGGGCAGGGGCACATTCCGTCTGACGCACATATTGTGCAGCATGACACATGCCATGACGATCTTTGCCACCTTCTCATGGCCATACAGGAGTGCCCCACCAGACCTGCTGAGGCTTCGGAACCGTGCCTTCAGGAGGCCAAATGTCTGCTCTATGACCACACGAGTACGTGTATGTGCACGGTTGAAGTCCTCCTCGTGCTGGTTCTGCGGGTTCCGGACTGGCGTGAGGAGCCACCTCTTCAGGGGATAGGCTGCATCACCTGTATGTAGGCGAGAATGTATGTGTCAGTCATGTTGTCTGATCAGGAACATGATGTTCCACCATGGCTGGCATGGAACTGTTACCTTGGCTCACTTCTACATGCACTAATTGATTCACACTATGCAACCAGTATATGCTCATTGCTGCCATGGCCTGTTTTGCATGCCATCACCCTATGTATGCAGAGGGGTTTTGTGCATTGTGGGTGCCCTTCCTCTGTATCCGTTCTCTGTGTTACTCACAGCCAGGTGGAGTATGCATCTTCCCCCCCCCTTTCTGCCAGGTGGAGTATGCATCTCCCCCCCCCTTTCTGCCAGGTGGAGTATGCATCTCCCCCCCCCCTTTCTGCCAGGTGGAGTATGCACTGGTACGTCATTCCCATGCCCACTTCCATGACATTGCACTCACCGAGTAGCCAGGATCTTGGGCCTGCATGTCGCTCCATGTAGCGTGGTATTGTGGAGTTCCTCAGGACCATTGAATCATGGGTTGATCCGGGGAATCGGGCACAACAATGTGTGATGATCTTGTTGGAGTCACAGACCATTTGCACGTTGATGGAGTGGAACTGTTTCCGGTTGCGGTACGGTACCTCCATGGCACGTGGAACCACCAATTCCACATGGGTGCAGTCGATGGCACCAATGCAACCGGGTATGCTGGCTAGTGCATGGAAACCCACTTTGGTGTTTGCAATCTCCTGGGCAGTCCGTGGTAATGAGATGTGGTCGTCTGTGTGCTTGAGGAGGGCATCGAGCACTTGGATGAGTGTTCGTGAGAATAATGGTTGTGAAATGCCATGCAGGTGCCCCACTGTGTGCTGGTAGGTGCCTGTGGCAAGGAAGTGGAGTACAGCCACTACCTTCAGTAGGGGGGGGATGGCGGTTGGACTTTCTATCATGCTGACGATGTCGTCGTGTGTCATGTCTACGATGGCGGTGATGGTGTCCCGGTCCAAACGGTACAGGGTGTGGATCTGCTCAGCAGTGAGGTTGTTTGGATTGGCTCTGATGCGTGGGATTGGGGGCTACCTGCGTGGTGGCACTGGCTGTGCTGGTGGGGCTTGCTGGGCCTGCCTTGCCCTCCTTCTCCTCCTGCGTCTCCTCTGTGCTGCCTGTTGTTGTTGTTGTTGCTGTTGTAGTAGCACATGCATTGCTATCAGGTCCTCCAGCCCCAACATTGCTAGTCGTATTGCCATCATTGTGGAGTGTGACTGGGTGTGGGTAGGGGTGGGGTGTGCTCTTTTTGTACTCCCCTGAGTCTGTATTGCCTTCACCTGTGCTGTTTCTGTGCACCTGTGGCAGCTGCATTCACTTGAATTGGCCCTTTACGGTTGGTTCGCGATGGCGTTATTTGCACCATGGCGGTAAGGTACTTAGCGGCCTCGGTGATGGCGTTAGGTGCATGTCCGCTTGGGTCTGCATTTGCGTACCTTTCCGCCATGGCGCTAAGTACGGTGTGGCCGGTCGCGTGCGCGCACCCTTAGCGCAGTTAGCGGCAGCGTTAACTACGATGCCGCTATTGCCATCGTAGTTTACGGTCAGGAGTCATGATCGGACCTGGCGGAAAACGATGGCGGTAACCATTTACCGCCATCGTTTTTCACTTACCGCCAGGGTCCTAATGAGGCCCAAAGTGTATTAAGGAAACAGAAAGGTTGTTTTCAGTCGATAGGACTCATTTGTTAACACTTATAGAAATTGCAGAAATAATTAAGGCTTCAATGGCAGTTTTGATAAGTACCTACAAGCAATGTAATAAACTGGATAATTTGTCTTACGTATCCAGTAATGTCATTAGAAACCTTAGAAAATCTAAAAATACGGAGATCAGACATTTAAAACGCCTGTTTTACAATGATACGGAATTTCTAAATAAAAAAAAAGATTCTCAATAAATGTCACAATAGAATCAGGAATTACAGAACTCATCTTCATCATACTATTAATCAGGCAATGATCACTAGCCTATGTCGTAATGACAGACGAACAACTTGGGCCTTATTAAAGGGGGATGACACTACAGCTAAGTGCGAATAATCCTCTAATATCTCTGAAGAAGTTTGGACTACGTACTTTAAGAATACATTTTCGCTTCCTGCGAGATTCCATAATTTCTCATCAAAATTTGTGTTTGGGACTGTCGAAGGTTTCAAGGGTTGGTCCCTTGAGGACATATTATGGGGAATTGGAAAATTAAACAACTCAAAAGCTCTGGGACATGATTGCATTCCGCCATGTGTCCTAAAACACAACCCACAACTGTGGGGGCCACCGTTAAAAATCGAATTTGACGAGATTTGCAAGTCCTCGAAAATGCCTTCCTCATGGTTGAAATCAATCATTGTACCCATTTGCAAAAAGGGGGGGAAGAATGACCCTGATAGTTTTTGTCCTATCGCACCTATTGATGCTGGGGCTAAAGTATTTGCCATCTTATTACTTCAACAGCTACATGCCTATTTACAGCAACATGCGATACTCTCGCGATTTCAGATTGGTTTTCGAGCCCGAATGGGCACGGCATTAAATGCGACAGTTTTAGCACATCTGCTGCATCAAACTAAGATGCCTAATGCAGGTACCTTGTATATGGCGTCAATTGATCCTTTGGCTGCCTTCGATTGTGTGGTTCAAACTATTTTGTGGGAGAAACTCGAATGTAGGGGTGTTCCTAACCACTTTAATTGATTGCAAAACTACATCACGGCACCTCTTATATGGTCCGAATTGGTAACACATGTGCTACTACACAACCAATCTCTACGGAGGTGGGGGTTAAACAGGGATGTAACTTGGCGGCCACCTTGTTTAACCTCTACCTCTGTGACATCGAGCAAATTTGGCAAAATGAAATCTGTTATCCTGCTAAGCTTGGGCATTTAAAATTACAATGGATGGCATTAGCAGATGATGTGCTGATATTTGATCAGACTCCATATGGTCTCCAAAAAAAACTGGACATATTCTCTAATTATTTGTTCAAACATAATCTGCAATGTAATGTGAACAAATCAAAAATGTGCATTTTTAAAAATCTTAAAAAGAAAAAGTACTCTGTGAAATGGGCCATAAACAATCTTATTGTACCTGTAGCCACAAATTTGAAATATTTGGGTTATGATGTGATTGATTCCTACTAAAAAAAATGTGTAGAACGAATTTAAACTCATAAACTGCTGTATTGGGCTCTCAAATGAAGTCTATGCTAAATTTTGTAAATTCTCACTCGGGCCATTGTTGGAATTCTAGCTTCTAAAAGTTGAAGCTATTCTATTATATGGTTTAGATTTATGTCCGGTTGATACTGACTCTATACTTGATCAGATTCAGGGTCTCTTATGGAAAACCATTCTAAGAATGCCTAATTCACTTCCGAATTGTGTATTGAGACAAGAGCTTGGTTTGACTGCTCTATCAGCCAGATACCACTGGAGACAACTATCTAACCTGACAACAATGCTCTTTCCTCCATCAAACTCACTTTACGAAGAATTCTGTATTATGCTTGAAAGGGGAAGTCTGTTATCTGTGGGAACTTTTCTTAAGCGCATGACTAGTCTACTTGATCAAATTGCACTAAAACCTACTGATCTTGAATTTCGTTATGCACATGTAAAAAATGACTCTTTGAGTATGATTGGGCAAAAATCTTGAATCAAATGCATACTAAAAAATTGTATTCTGAAGCAGTGACATTTGTGGCGGCAAGGATTCCGCGTAGAGCATATCTGCTCAAATTTGCGTTTAGCAAGTTACAAGACCTATATTTAAGATTTAAGCTTAACCAATCACACACTTTAGAGAAAACAGGTGAATGGAATAGGGTCAGTCGCTTGAATAGCACTGCGCTATGCTGCTTTTGTGGTGATGATACACAGAACGAAACTCTAAAGCATTTAATATTGGAGTGTAATCACTTTGAAGCGTCGCGTTCCATAATAATTGGAACTGAACTTCTTGGTGTTAGGGAGAATTCTCTCTTTAGGCTGAATTTCCTAACCTAGTGAGTCCCCCAGCAGCTTTGCTGGATTTCTGGAGTTTGTTTTTTTCTCCTGCCAAGAGTGAGACTCTTTTTCTCCCACTCTTGGACATGATCTTTGTCTCAAAGATTAAGCAATGCACGTGTAAGTACACACGGCCGGTACAGTGAAACTGCGAATGGCTCATTAAATGAGCCCTTTGACTGTTAATGTGTTTTATGGGCTATGGGGTCCTTTACTCCATAGGGTCTCATGTGTTTTTTCTATGTGTGTTACACAGCACCCTCCGTGCAGTAACACAGGGGTGTCATAGTGACACCCCACCATAGACTCCATACCTTGGGACTGACTACTGTCTCCCAGGGCATGTAAAGTCACCATTGGCTTTACTAGTCCCAAATTATGAACAGAAACCAGTACAAACCATTCTATTGTGGACGTACTGGTCGGGGCAATTCGATTGCCCCGGGGTCTGTTAGTCGAGGGGGCATGTCTCCGTCCCCCCTGATCGAGTTTTGGCTGGTGGCAGTGGATACTACTTTTTATATTCGACCACGAATATATCCCTATGGGATTTTCCCATTGTTCGAGGCTACCAACTTTAATTATTTAATTCTCATAGCCTCGAACATACCGCCGGTTTAATTATTTAATATGAATTCGCCGGTTGGTATTTTTTTACCAGGACTCTTTTCTAAAATGGCGTTTGTGTTCTCTTCTGTGACTCCAACCCAAGTCGAGCCCTTTGTTCCACTTTTTGGCGGGCTTCTCCACAGAAGCCTCCAAAAGTGGTGCCACTCTGTCTGGTTACCACAGGGGGCGTGGGAGGGGGTTTGGGCACCCTGGACTGAGTTACCTTGGTAACTCAAGTCGCACCCTGGTGTGATTGGCCCAAGTGGTGAGCCGGCCGGCTCACCACTTAGCATGTTTGATTGACAGCTAGGCTGAGTGAATGGGGGTGTGCTGCATAAAAGCAGGGCTTTGGGGACTGGAACTTCAGAAGTCGCCACAGGACCTGAGTATCCGACGAGGGAGAAGCTGAGCCGACCTTCCACGACGACACCACCGGTGGAGCCCTGCGGAACCGACTCACCACTTCCCGACGACAGAGACGATCTCCCGGCTGGAGAGGCTTCTTCCCCTGACTGGTGGGCACAACCAGTTTAGCTTCTTCTCTTCGCATCCCAGGCCGTCTTGTGGTAGAATTGCCCGTGCCAAGCACCCCGGCAATCGGATAGCCACTTACCACTGGACCACGAATAAAAGGACCGCTCCTTTTACCTGAGAACTCTGCGGCTAGTTTCTTCCTTGGCAGTGCAACGGACTCCTGTCTTCCTCCCCGACGAGATCCTCTCTTCCCCCGGACGAAGCACCGACTTGCATCCACTGCCAGGTACCGTGTCCGCCAGGCCTCCCTCTCTAAAGATTGCTACAAGGTAATAATAATCCCTTAACCTTCTGGACTGGGCTGGCCGCCTTGACCTTCTAACTGGTCCCTTTCTTTTGGTCCAACTCTTTTTGAACCTTTGCAAGACTCTTGTGCACTTCAACCGTGTGACCTTGGACACATTTCGTTCTGATCCTCTTAAAGTGGATCCGGCCTTCTGAACTCTAACTTCACGGTTTTACTTGCCTTCCTCTCTTGTTTTGTTCTTATGAAAGTGTTGGGATCTGTTTCATATTATACTCTGCTTTTCTCTTCCTTTTAAAACGAATTATTAGCGCGCCATCTGTGTTAAGCGCTCACCGCTGTCTGAAAATAAGTGGGGCTTTACTTAAGACTTGTCTAAAATTCTTCTAAGGGAGTGTATGGGCCTCATTACGACCCAGGCGGTAAGTTACCGCCTGGGTCGTACCCTTACCACCATGGTGTAAACTATGTTTACACCATGGTGGATGGCGGATTTACCGCCCCATTCCAAGGTGAGTGGGGCGGTAAATCCCCATTTCCCATTTTACCCTTCCCCATTCCCATTTTTGCCCCATAGGGCATAATGGGAGTGGGGAAGGCGCTAATTACGCCACCGTAAATTACGGTGGCGTAATTAACACCATGGTCCCTTAGCGCCATGGATATTAACGCCTGCAAAAAGCAGGTGTTAAAATCACCATGGCGCTAAGGGACCTTGTAATTAGGCGTTAAGGGTCGGCGCCGTTTAAGGCGCCGTTAACCCCTTAACGCCTGACTCATAATGAGGCCCTATATCTTTTAGTGACCGTGTTTTTGAATTGCTTACTATTAGTGCCTGTGTGATTTTCTAGATGTGGTTTTAAATAAATAATTATATCTCTTTTACACCAAGCTCTGGTCAGTGTTTACTTGTTCTACTATGTTCTTTTGACCTATTGTGAATACTCTGTATACTGCCTAACTCTTCTTGAGGGAAGTCTGACTGCTCAGCCACAGCTACCAAGTGAATCTGTGTGGTACAGACTGCTGCCAAACACCTGTAGTCTTAAATCTTTTGCAGTGCTCCCAGAGGGAACTGCACAGGTTTCTGCCTAACACTTGGTATAACACCGAATTCTAGGGAATGGTGCTTGAAGATGTTCATGTGCGGTTATTCACTTAAATCGAATCTGGCACTCACAAAATTCCTTGTCATCCTTGCACGAGAATTAGATTCTAAGTATGTAATTAATGAGAAATAAGCAAGCTATAATTTGGTGAGCAATTCTTAAATCTATGAACCTTGTGAAATATTTTTGAAATATAACATTTTATTAATAAGACTTCTTCATTTACATTGTATAAAGACATTGGATTTTTCTTTAATTAAGTATAAGAAATGTAAGAAAACAGTTTTCTATTATGTTACGCTGCTGGAGATTCCGGATTAAGTGAAGATGAAATTTTATATGATTTGAAGTACTTTTAACCTTTGTAACAATGATTTCACGTCCCGCGGGATTCCCGATGTCTCTAAAGTCCCTCCCCAAACCTCCGATCCCCTTACCCCTACTGCTGCCCATCCACTTGCCCGGATCCGGGACCCACGTGTGTTCTCCGTGACCCCCCATATGCCAGGGCAATTGTGTCAGCGGTCCGCCCGTCTCCGAGGACGCCAGTTTCATTGGCATATTCCGTGGCGGCTGCGAGATCGGCCTCGCTTCCTGCTTCCACGTTGCGTGACTGATGCGTCCCACTCACGTGTTGCTGGAACTCGATCACGTGATGCGGGTGCTGGTTACGTGACCGGAAAACACTCGTAGCACTGCTATTTAAACGCTCGCATCACAGTGTTCAGTGCTTCACAGCAGTTTACCTTGGACACTGTTGGGCGCTACGTCTGCTTTTGGTTTGGATCTTGTGGAAACTGACCTCAGATTGTTTCACGGATTGTTTTGGATTCCCCTGATTATTGACCCTTGGATTTTGGAACTCTTGCTACGGTTCACAGACTGTTTTTTGGACTTCCATTTGGCTACACCCCTTGGCACTACGTTTCTTGGATTTCTTGTCCGGATTCCAACTACAGGTGGGCCCGACGCACTCGGACCTCCATATCTCCTCCTGAGCTTCCACCCACTACTGGGAGCGAGACACTGGTGGGTCCCGGAACCACTCCATAGGTTCAACTGAATCTTTCCTGTCAACCCTTGGTAAGACCATTCCATTTTCTTGTTGATTGATTTGTGGATGTTGTTCTGGCTAAGTACTTGACCAGTATTTCTTTACAGTGGCCCAGGGGTTCCCAGAAGTCTGCATCCCCGGAAGAACATCTCCCACCTGTGGCCTCAAAGGTTGTACAGAGAGTGGTTTGGACTATCTCTGTGCAACACTTGTGGACAGAGGTTTCTTCTGCCTACACGACAGTCAAGACTGTCAATACACTCGATACACAACAGACTGTGAAGCCATCCTGCCGTGTAGGCAATGGAGGGTGCTGCGGAGGAACCCTTGGCTACTATGGTTCAAGCCATAACCGTGTTACGTGCGGACATGGCCTCAGCGAACACTGCCATTCACCAACGGTTGGACTACCTCCAGAGCACGAGACATCCTCTGCCACCTGATAATGAACCCGGGGATGCACCATCTGCCCCACAGGTTGCCCTGCCTTTAGCTCTGGACCCACAGAACCAAATGCCCATAGTACTCCCTACTCCTTTTTTCCTTGGCCGCTCCAGAGAGGTATCAGGGGGACCCCAGCAATTTCAGAACCTTCATTAATCAATGCAAGCTCCATTTTTTGTGTAGACCCCAGGCCTTTCCAGACTCAACCGCAAAAGCTGCCTTTACCCTATCACATTTAGCAGGCATAGCTGCCACTTGGGCTAACCCCCTCCTGGAAAACGACGATCCAGCCCTTTATGATTTTGATCTGTTGATCACGGAAATGTCACAAGTATTTGATACCCGCCACAAAGTGCAGTCCCGGGACTCGGAACTCTTATAACTGGGACAAGGGAGAGGGCCCTTGATTGAGTATATCACTAGGTTCAATCAGCTTGCAGCAGAAACATCTTGGCCCAAAAGTAAAAAGGCTGTCGTGTTTTATAGGGGTCTGTGTAACGCCATGAAGGATGCTCTTGCAGTAGTCCCCGCATTGCCAACTACTTACCATGATCTGATGGATCTGGCCCTGCAGGTGGACGCTAGGCGTTCAGAACGCAGAGCCGAGGCCGGTTTTGCTCCTGTTCCATCATCGTCCACCGCCTCTACTGCATCCATTTTCAGTCAGGAATCCATGCAGATTGGGGGCATACGTATTCCTCTTACACCCACAGAGAGAGAGCGCAGGAGGGTGGACAATGCAAGCTACTACTGTGGCCTGACTAGCCACTATGTCAAAGAATGTCCCCGTCGGCCAAAGCTCAAAACCCCGGGTTTTCTGAATGCTCGACCCTAGAACCGGGGACTGGGTCGGGCGAATCCTCCTACACCCCGAATCTGATACCTGCTTTTGGCCTTATTAGGCCTGTCCAAGTGCAAGCCACTCTGCAACACACACCCAATGTCTCGCACTCAGTCACGATCATCATAGACTCCGGGGCCACGGGCAACTACATTGACATCGCACTTGCTCATACTCTCAATTTGCCCCTTCTGACTAAGACTAGGCCAGAACCAGTCCAGGCGGTTGATGGTACATCATTGATATCCGGGCCCATTAAACAACAGACGGCTCCTATGCTCCTAACAATTCACTCTACACACAAATAAACCTTGAGTTTCAACCTCATTTCGATGCCCAAATTCAGACTCATATTGGGGATCCCCTGGCTCCAGGAGCATAACCCTCTGATAAACTGGAAAATGGGCTCGGTCCACTTCGAATCAGATCTATGACAACACTTTTGCCTTCCTGCAGCCACGAATGATACCACACCTGCTCAGGCTCTGGGGACTATAGCACATCTAACCATAGGGGATGCTGCGATCCCATCAACAGAACATCATACAGTGGGACTGATCTCTGCACTCATTCCCGCCCAATACCAAGACTATGCATGGGTGTTTGATCGTGGCTCCTCCGAGGTGCTGCCCCCACACCGTCCCTACGACTCCCCGATAGACCTGATACCAGGCAGTACGGTTCCTACGGGCCGGATTTATTCCCTGCCTCCCACTGAGGACATAGCCCTAAAAGAATACATTCAAAAATCCCTTCGCTTAGGCCATATTCGTCCTTCCACATCTCCTGCGGCCAGTCCCATCTTCTTCGTTCCCAAAAAAGAAGGCGACCTACGCCCATGCGTGGATTACTGCCGACTCAATGCCATCACAGAAAAAACTGCTATCCCATTCCTCTGATCACGCCATTATTTGATCGCCTCACTCACGCCTCTGTTTTAACGAAATTAGACCTTTGCGGGGCCTACAATCTGGTCCGTGTACGTCCTGGGGACGAATGGAAAACAGCGTTTTGCACTCGTTATGGGCTATACTACGTTTCTTGGATTTCTTGTCTGGATTCCAACTACAGGTGGGCCCGGCGCACTCGGACCTCCATATATCCTCCTGAGATTCCACCAAATACTGGGAGCGAGACACTGGTCGGTCCCGGAACCCCTCCATAGGTTCAACTGAATCTCTACTGTCAACCCTTGGTAAGACCATTCCATTTTCTTGTTGATTGGTTTGTGGATGTTGTTCTGGCTAAGTACTTAACCGGTGTTTCTTTACAGTGGCCCAGGGGTTCCCAGAAGTCTGCATCTCCAGAAGAACATCTCCCACCTGTGGCCTCAAAGGTTGTACAGAGAGTGGTTTGGACTACCTCTGTGCGACACTTGTGGACAGAAGTTTCTTCTGCCTACACGACAGTCAAGACAGTCAAGACAGTCGAGACACAACAGATGATGATGTTTATGTTGTAACAGTTTGTTTATTAAACTAATAAACAACTTTTAAATAAAAAAAATGTAAAATAGTACAGAGATCTTGGCAGGATAATCCTTTTGGTGATAGCTACCCTACCCATTAGACACAGCGGCAGTTTGGACCAAAATTTCATGGATTTCCTCAAAACTTTCACCACTGTTGCTGTGTTGTTTTCGTGCATTTGTTCTGGTGTGTGTCGTATGTTTACTCCCAAGAACTTGAATGATTCCAGCTCCTATCAGAGTCCCACTACCGGCAATTCACTCACATTCCTCCCCCTCAAAACAGCTATCGGGAATATGCAGGATTTGGTTCTGCTGAAGCTAATCCCAGACACTCTTGCATAGTTGTCTAGTATATCCAAGACCACTGGGACGTTTAGATGTGGATCCCACAAGTACAATAGCACATCGTCCGCATAGAGCGATATCAGATGTCCTACTCCCCCCACCCAAATGCCTGCATCCAGGTACTGCTTTCAAAGATAGATTGCTATCGGCTCTAGTCCTAGAACGTACAGCATTGGAGATAGTGGGCAGCCCTGTCTGATTCCCCGCTGTATGTTGCAAGCTGGTGATACCATCCTTCCAGTTTTCACTCTTGCTACTGGGGCTGTGTATAGTATTTGTAGCCATTTGATTAATTGTTCCCCACGAATCTGAATTCCCTTAATGTTGCTACTAACCACTCCCAATACATTGAATCAAACACTTTGTTGCGTCAAGGGAGAGCATGGTGTATTGTGGCTCGGAGTCTGCCGTTTGCGTAAGGACATGCTGCAGTCTGTGTAACTTTAACGCAGTACTGCGCCCCGGAATAAAACATTCTGGTTACTATGGATCAAGTCCCCTAATACCCAGCTCAATTGCTTGGCTAGTATTGTGGTTAGGATCTTAACATCATAATTTAATATTGCTAGTGGGCGGTAAGAGTCACATTCATCCGTTGGTTTCCTCGGTTTGGGTATCGGGATAACTAGGGTTTCCTTCATGGACTCTGGCAGCACCCCTTTCGTGTATGCCTCCTTGAACACCTCAAGCAGCACTGGGTTCAGGACTGTCTCAAATGTCTTGTAGAACGCGGGGGGGAGCCCATCGCTTCTGGGTGTTTTACTCGAGGCAAGTGATCTTATCGCCTCAGATATCTCCTCTATTGTTATGTCCATCTCCATTGCCTCCCGCTGCGCTACCTCTAGCTTTGGGAGACCGATTTCCTCTAGTGTGTCCAGTATGTCCACCTGGGGTACCTGGTGGTCATGGCTGTACAGGCGGGAGTAGAATTCCCCAAAAGTGTCATTGATCGCTTGTTGCGTTTTGTGCACAATGCCTATTTCATCCTCAAGTTCCATGGTCAGGTGTTTTGGATGTTCCCTTCTGCACAGCCACGACAGCAGCCCACCTGGTCTATCGCTCTCCGCATGTGCTCTAGTGGTTTTAACTGTGTAGTCGAATTTTGACAGCCTTCCCCACGCCTCTTGACAGTTCCCCCTCATCTGTGCTAATTCAAGCTCCTCCTCGTGTGTCCCTTGTTTGTGGGACTCTCTTAGTTTTATTTCATCTTCCCACCTGTCTAGACCCCGTAGCCGCCTCGTTCCAGGTTGCCGGTGGTCTACATCTGTCCAGCTCCCAGTCTCTCACGCAATTAAAGTCACCACCCCAGATGAAGAAACATTCTCGGTATGGGGCTAACTTAGTACCCAATGTTTCAAGGTGCATCGGGATCCCACGATTGGGGAAGTAAGAGCTGACTGTATATATTTCTACCTGTTCGATGTAGCCCCTTAGTATCAAATATCTTTGACCCAGGTCCGTTTCCCTCCCAAGTAGCTTAAAGAGAACCGCAGGGTTTATCCAAGTGAGAACCCCACTGGCATATTTAGAGTAGGCAGCTCCATAGCACTGTCCACTCCACTGTTCCACAACTATGGCCATAGCTTTTTGCGTTAGGGGGGTCTCTTGCAATAGTGCAATAGGCACTCTCTTCCTATTGAGGAAGGACTTCACCCGGTTCCTGCGCTAATAGATGCCCAGTCCCCGGACATTCCATGTCAGCACCTTAATGTCAGCAGCCATAACAGCGTTTTGTCCCCCCTTCGTACCTCCTTATTTGTGTGCACCCAGTCTCCCGACTCAAGCACATCCAGCTTTTCCACACTTCGGGTGACCTTCACTCCTGTCCGCTCACTCGACAGCTCATATGCACATCCTCTGACACATGCCTCTTTTCATGAAGAATTCAGAACACTAAGAACAACAAACCAAACCAAAACCAAAGAACTGCGCTCAGCAGCCACGTTCCATCCGCAGCGCTCAAGCGCCCCCGCACTTTCTTTCGTAGCGTGTGAGCTGCACGGCGTCAGCAACTGGCTAACGCCTAACAATTTGTGGGGTGGGTCTGCTGACTCTGATCGAGGGTCCTGGTCTCACCCCGCCGTACAGAAGAACAAAACCTTATTTATTTATTTTTTAAATTTTTTTTATTGATTTATAACAACAACCAAACAATACACAGCAAACAAGCAGTACATATTTCAACAGTTTCATTATGCTTCGTAACTTCTAGTCACTGCTTCCCTCATCCCACCCCCCTATACGAGTCTATTACTTTAAGCATTCTGTTTCCGCAACCTGTGGTGCAGTCTCCTCTTCTACCAGTTCCGCCGGGTCATCTATTGACCCAAACAGCTCAGCTATCAATAATTTCCAGGCTACAAGGGACTCAGTCATTCCCTCTCCCCCCGTGCTACTCGCTTCTTGCCATACCATGGTTTCTGCTTCCGCCCATTTTTGCAAGTCTCTCCACCACACCTCCACATTTGGCATGTGGCACGTCTTCCATCCCATGGCAATTCTTCTTTTAGCCAGCATATAAGCCATGTCCCTCAATTTATCTACATGCTTGAGCTTCTGTGACCTTGGGAACCCCCCCAGCAGACAGGCCCACACTGTATCCACTACGATCTTGACCCCCTTTTTTTCCAGTCTCCCTTTCACTGCCCTCCAAAAGCGGTCTACGAGCGGGCATGACCTGAACATGTGCACCATGCCCGCGTTCTCCTCATCACATCTGGGACATGCTTGCCGTCCCACATTTGCAAACCTCGATATCCTCCAGGGCATCATATATGCTCTATGCGTTATGTACAGTTGAAACTGTTTCAGTCTCGCATTTCTAGACACCTTCTTGTGATATCCCTGCACCCGTTCTCACATCCCATCCTCCATCGGAGCTCCTACCTCCATTTCCCAATCTAGTCTCAACTGCGTGATCTCCTTCCCCACTTTAAACATCAGCATTTCATATAGTCTAGAGATCTCGTGGCCTCCCTCAGCAATGTTGTATATCATATCTATGGTAGTGTCTGCTTCCTCTTCCAGCACAGTTTCGGGCCATGTTCTCTTAATCCTTTGTACCATTCTGTGATATGTAATGTACTGGCCCTCGTGCAGCCCAGCTTCTTCTCGCAGCCCCTCAAAAGTAATGCTAGAGCCCTCCCGCCAGATGTCACCCATTGTTGCCACCCCAACTGGGTTCCCAGTGGTTCCTAAGCATCCTACGTAGCTGCACATCTGTCCCCGTCAATTCAACCAATGGTATCTGCGGAGATCATGGGGTCGGGTTCTCCATCATCTGGCATGCCCTGCGCCACATCTTCCACTCTAGTAACATCATTTTAGGGCGCCCATTCATTTCCTCCCTGGGTATCCACATCATCTCTTTCAGATAAAATGGTGCACAATCACGCCCAAACAGCCTAAGTTCCGAGGTCTCTTCGTCAGAGAGCCATTTGGTGACATATTGTAGCTGGCTTGCCACGTAATACACCTCATAGTTAGGCAGTTTTATCCCTCCTTTGTCATGGATGTTCTGTAGCTTCCATAACGCCACTCTGTTTCGCGTGCCATGCCACAAGAAGTCCCTGCACATGC
This sequence comes from Ambystoma mexicanum, assembly GCF_040938575.1. Lineage (NCBI taxonomy): Eukaryota > Metazoa > Chordata > Amphibia > Caudata > Ambystomatidae > Ambystoma > Ambystoma mexicanum. Next base: position 875,994,720 of record NC_090924.1, on the reverse strand, counting down.
TATTCAGTTTAGTGAAGAACTTCCTGGGTATCAGGAACGGTATGTTCCCAAAATAGTGTAGGAGCCTTGGCAGGACCACCATCTTTAGCATTGCTCCCCGCCCCATCATTGCCAAGGGTAGTTTTGCCCAAAATTGCATGCACTTCTCAATGTTTTTAATAGCTACTTCTGTGTTGCACTTATGCTCCTCATCCATGGTGTGGTATTTGTTTATCCCCAAATAGCGAAATGTGCTAACCGCCCATGGTACTTGCAATACAGGTAATCGTTCCAATGGGATTCCCATGTACCCCCCTAACGGGAACATGCTGGACTTCTGGGGGTTCACTGCTCTTCCAGACAACACAGCGTATCTTTCCATCACTTCTCGAATATACTGGAGATTTTCTTCTGGGAATCGCAGGTACAGTAGCATGTCATCTGTGTATAGGGAAATTACGTGCTGCTCCCCTCTCACCTCAATACCTATAGTGTCATATTGCTGCCTCAGGTATATTGCCAGGGGTTCCAGGGCCAGTATGTAAAGCATTGGTGACCACGGACATCCTTGTCTGGTACCTCTGCTGAGCTGCCACCTTCCAGATATCACGGATCCTGTCTTCACTCTAGCCAGTGGTTCACTATATAATATTTTCGCCCACCTTATATATCCAGGCCCCAGTCCATAGCACTCCAGGGCCGCAAGCAGCCATGGCCACTTAACTGAATCAAAGGTATTAATTGCATCCAAAGACACAATTGCCATTTCGTCCTCTGCCCCCCTGCCACACTCAATAATTCTTTGGAGTCGCCTATGGTTATTGGTAATATTTCTATTTGGAACGTAGCCCGTTTGATCCGGGTGTATTAATTTACCAATAACCTTCTTCAGTCTATTTGCTAAGACAGCAGTCAATATCTTGCTGTCTTGATTCAGCATCGATAAGGGTCTATAGGAGCCGCAGCTGTGCCCAAGTTTATTAGGTTTGGGGAGTGGTATTATGATAGCCTCTCTCAGTGACTCTGGTAAGCGTCCCGTCTCAAACACTTCGTTTAACATCTCTAACAGTGGGGGGAGGACCTCCTCCATGTATGCCTTGTAAAACTCACTTGGGAGTCTGTCTGACCCCGGGGTTTTACTAGTAGGCAATTGCCTCACCACCTCTCCTAATTCTAAGGTAATCGAGGCATCTAGCTCCTCTCTCTCTTCCTCGCTTATCTTGGGCAACCCTATATCCGCCAGTGTTTCTCCCATCATAGCACAGCTACTCCCCCCATCGTACCCATATAATACCTTATAATAATTCGCAAACGCCTGGTTAACTCCTTCCTGGGTGTCTTCAACTCTACCATCTTCTCTCTCTATGGTCCTTATTATAACTTTGGAGGTCTCCCTTTTATATAACCACGGCAGAAGTCTCCCCAGTTTATCACCTCCCGCATGCTGTCTCTCTATGTATTTTTTATAATTGAGGTTGCACAATCTATCCCAATATTCTGCACATTTTTGCTGTAGCATGAGTGTAATTTCGGGGGTTCTCTGCTGCATCTATTCCATCCCTTAAAGACTCTTCAACTTCCTCCTCTGCCTTTTGTAGTTCATCCACTTGGATTTAGCTATAGCTACCCCCAGTATCACAACTTCAAAGGCCTCCCATAGCGTTCCCGCCGAGTCCATACTCCCAGTGTTTATTTCAAAATAATTTACAATCTCCTCCCTTAAATCCTCTCTAAAAAAGGGGTCTCTCAACGCTTCCGCTCGTAGACGCCATGTCGGGATCCTCGCTCTCGGGGGGCCGTATTGCCATTCAAGAATCAGGGGCGAGTGGTCCGAAAGGACCCTGGCTTTATACTCTATTTGTGTAATCTCCGCCACTATTTCGGGTAGTGTGAAAACATAATCCTATCTCGTGGATAATTGGTGTGGGGCAGAATAATATGAGTACTGCCTTTCCTGTGGGTGTCTTACTCTCCACGCGTCCTCCAGACCAAAATCGCTTAGCAGTGACTGTAACGCTTTGGCTGCAGGGGCCGGTCTATCCATCTTCCCATCCGATCTGTCTACCCTCAGGTTCAGTGCACAGTTAAAGTCCCCTCCCCAGATCACCGCGCTTCCTACACATGTGCTCAGATTAGTACACAATGTTCTAATGTATGCCACTGTGTTCTGGTTTGGGGCATACGTGTTGACTATGCTTATCTCCCTATTCTCCACCAGTCCCCCCAGTGTAACCATTCTCCCGTATGTCTCGGCTATCACTTGCAATCGCTGAAAAAGGACGTGTGGCGCCACCCAAATAAGCACTCCCCTCTCATAAGCAGAGTACGCTGAGCCCGCTAGCACTCCCTTCCAATTCCTAGCAATCTTGTCCATTTCTGTAAGGTGGGTTTCCTACAGCAATGCAATATCTATTTTTTGCCGGCGCAGGTACAACATAACTTTATCCCGCTTTAAATAGCTGTTGAGTCCCCGTACATTCCATGTAACTATTTTAAGATCACCCATCGCCTATGCAAATTCCATACCTCCTCCCACAGGTGCAGTTTGACTCTGAATTCCAATCCAATCTGTATAGGCTTGTTTCCCTTTTTGAACTTCCCATAACAAAAAACAACAAACCACCCCGAACTTCCCATTCCCCCCCTCCTCCCGCCTCCCATCCCTTTCCCAACATCTCTCCCCTCAACTGTTGCCCAGCTCCATCCCTGGATCTCAGGCTCTCCCGCATCTAGCTCTTCCCGGCTCTCGCCTGTACTCGAAGCTCCGCAGGGCGAGGCCGCCCTAATGGCTAACCTACTACTACTACAACTATAATTTGGGGGGTAGGGTGCTCTCGTCCTGCCACTCCTATTTCACTTCAGATTAACTACGCATTGCTACACACTTTGCATATATGTACGCGCTACTATATTCCAGTCCTTCAAGTTCGTTACAGTCGGCGGCATCCTATCAAAATATCAGCCTCACTTAGCCACACCCATTAATCTCAATCTAAATCCAGGCACCCCTAGTGCCCTTCCTACGCCTTAACAATGTGTATACAATATCTCAGTCACTTATCGTGTTCCTCTTGGGCCTCCTTCATGTCTCGTTCCGGGCAACCCTGCAGATCCAGCCATGTTGTTGCATCTTCCGGAGTATCAAAAAAATACATTTTGCTCTTGTGAACCACCTTCAATTTTGCAGGGTACAGAAGTATATACTTTATCCCAGCCACGCGTAGCCTCCTTTTGATTGCCACGCAGTTGTACCGCTGCCTCTGAGCCAACATTGTGTGATGCTTGAGGCCCTTTCAATTGTTCCACCTTTTCGGAAGTACTCCAGTATCTTCTTGCGATCTTTATAGTTCAATATTTTGGCGATTATCGCACAGGGAGGGGCCCCTGGCTGCGGCTTCCTCATGAGGGCTCTGTGTGCACGCGCCACTGCAAATCCCTGCAAGAGTTTTTCGGCCCCTATTCTTTGTAAGAGTAGGTTCTCGACGTAGTCTGTTGGGTCCCGTCCTTCCTCTCCCTCCGGCAAGCCCACCACACGGATATTGTTCCTTCTCGCTCTCCCTTCCGCTTCTTCCGCCCGAGACTCCAGGTTGGCTACCTGTTGTTTAAGTACGTGGATCTCCTTTGCGTTGGTGGTGCTGGTGTCCGTGTTGGTTTTCACCACACTTTCCAGGCTGCTCGTCCGTTCTGCCAGTCCCCTGACATCTTGCCTCAGCAGGGCGACTTCTATGCCAACTGCGTCTATTTTAGCCTGCAGAGAGGTGCGTAAGTCTGACATCGCTATCCCCCATGAGTCTTTCAGCTCCGTGATGGCCGCTAATATCTGATGATTTTCAGTCACTGCAGTGTTCTCCGCCGCTGCTATCGAGCTTTTGGGTGCTATGGCCTCGGGAGATTGTTGTGCTTTGGCAAAGATATCTATTGTAGCTTGTTTATTCTTGTTTTTGCTCACAACTCCTCGCATCGCCATATTGGGGCCTCCGTTATGCGCCCGAGGTTGCCGGAACTCAGGTGTGGCAGTGTTGATTCTTCCCCGCTGTGCCTGCCCAACCGTGGGTCAGTTACCCCAAAGGAGCCCCACGTTAGTTTCTATAGTGTGTTGCTCGCTCTTGCCTTTGGTCGCTCTCCCCATCTTCTTGTGATCTAAGAAGGTGCCTCACGCCGCTCCGTCCGTGGCACAACAATTATGTTGCTTTAGTCTGTCTCAATGTCTGTGGGTTCCTGCTAATTCTGGCTGTCATTACAAAGTGCCGACTTGGATCTCTGTGCGCTGTGCAATGTGCTCGAGTGGGTTATGTCCTCCCACGTTCCGGTTAGCTTATCCAACACACAGCGCAATTTCGCCCTTTGCGCTTTCCAGTCACAGCTCTTGATACACAGTCCTTATGTATTGTGGGCTATCTGCTTCCACCTGGTGCCTTGGGACTCGTTTAGCGCGGAAGCCACGCAGTCGTGCCCCCCATGGAGCAGGTGAGCTTCCCCTTTTCCTCGCCTCCCGCTCTTTCATCCAACAACACAGTGGCACAGTCCATTTATATTAGGCGCTCCATTGGGCCCCTCTCATGTTCAATATCTCCCACAGTGAGCGTCCGGCCCCCAGACCCCAAGTCCCCACTGTGTTGATGTCATGGATATCTCCTCCTTGTTATAAGCAGCGCTGCACCCCAGGTGTTTTCTCTTCTAGTTCGCCTGTCCTGAGGGAGAAGCGTCCAGCAATCAACTTTAGTCTCACTTCACAATTGGTCCAGACATTGCTGGTTATTAGAGGCAGCAGGCCCCTATACTTCTCCCTCACAGGCGCGGAAGCACCTGCTGTGCAACAGTGGTGCTTTGTTTTGGAATGGCGCTGGTAGCCCTTCCCTCTATCCACCGTGCAGAGGGGACAAAGGTATGTCCCCAGGGGAGCCGTGCAGCTCCTACTCTCCGGTTATGCACCATAGTCCCGCACATGTGGGTGTCTTTGTGTATTCCTGGGGTGCTTATATCGCTCACACCGGACCTCCTCTCCCTTCGCCTGCAGCGCTTGGCAGCTGTTCGCTGCCCGAGCCATCAGCCGTGCTTTCATTTTGGTTATGAAGCACCCGCGCATTCAGTTAGCGCTCGCGGGCTGCATGTAAGCACTCGCCCGGCGTTCCCACGTTGTCGGGGGGGGGGAATCGCCCAGGCTCCAGTCACCGGCCCCTCATCTTTTCCATATTCGGCCACCTCGCTCACGTCCTGGTCTCACCCGCCCCTCCGATCTTATCAATGCGGCACTACTTTGCATCAAGGTGCTGCTCTCCTTCCAGCGACGAGGGTCCAAACAATCTCAGGCAACAATGTGTTCTTGTGCTCTTGTGCACGCCGCGCTTCAGCTTATTTTGTTGATCCTGCTTTCACGGCCGCTCGCCCGTTGCCGTCCGCCATTTTAGATACTTTGTTTCCAGCCGTCACACGTTTCTATGTCAGTTTCACTGCTGCTGTTCACTCAATCTGTCCAATATCTTCAGTGGTGGCAGGGCATCCATTCACACGCCCGTGTTTCCATTATTGGAGTAAATTGTCCATTTTCAGTATGCGCATTTTTGGATCAGTGTCAGATCACCGGAGCAGCTCTCAGCAGGCACGTCTTGCTATATGGCCAGTTAGCCACACCCCCCCAGAAGAACAAAACCTTGATTGCCGTAGCAGTGTGTGTCCACTGCCTCAACGCAGCACACCTGCAGGCCCCTCCATTGTTATGCTCGTTCCAGCTACTTGCCCCCCATCGGGCCAGCCATCTCTCATGTAACTGTTTCTTCGCCTCTGTCCAAGTTGTTGTGTTCCATCCACATTGTTGCCGCTGCTGGTGTTTCAAGGAAGACAGGTTGTCCTTTGTAGATTACTTTGAGCCTAGACGGGTACATCAACATGTATTTTAGGTATAATTGCCTGAGCTTTGCTTTGATTGGTATGAAGGAGTTCCTTGCTCTTTGAACTGTGGGTGTGTAGTCCGGTTATATGGCTATGTTGGAGTTGTTGCGTTGGATCTCCCCACCTTCTCTCGAGTATATCAAGGTGGCCTCCCTGTCACGGAAGTTCAGAATTTTTGCTATCATGGGGCGAGGGTGTGAACCCGGCCGCCGTCTTTTTTGCAAGGAACTTTGGGCCCTCTCCACCACAAAGCCTTGTGATAGGTTGCCTGCTCCGACTTCCTGCAGTATCAGATTCTCCACAAAGTTCATTGGGTTTGAGCCTTTTATTCCCTCTGGGATTCCTAGCAGACATACATTGTTGCACTGGGCGCGTCCCTCAGTGTCTTCTGCCTGGGCTTCTAGTGCCGCATTTTCTCTCTCTAGTTCTGATAGTCTCTTTTCAAGGTCTTAGGTGGCCTCCATTGTTTCTTTCAGCCCTGTCTCTGCAGTCGTGACTCTTTCTGTGAGGTTGCTGACATCTTGTCGCATCAATTGCATGTCAGCCTTAACCTCCTCAATGTTTGTGTCTATAAAGGATCTCAGAGCTGCAATTGCGTCTAGCACCTGGTTCTCTTTGGTTCCAACCTCCATGTCCGGTTGACCTTTTTGTGCCTCTGGGTTGCTCTGTGGCTGCTCCTTGGGCTTGGCCGCATTGAAGGAGTCCATGATTGTGGGGTCCTTCCTTCCTTTAGTGGAGGGCATGTCCGCGATGTCAATGTAGGGGCTGTTCAATGATTGCCGTCTGCTTGGTAGTCTCTCCACCACTTCGTGGCCACTGGTCCGCCCATGGGCAAAGTTCCTTAGACCAGATTGGCGGCTTGCCACCAGAGCTCTCGGGCTATATGCTCGTTGGCCTGTTCCTAGCCCCCCCAAACAGTGCTCCGTGTGTGCTCCGCGTTTCAGCGTGGAACCAGAGTACCCTCTAACTGTGGAGTTGGTGTCGCTGCTGGCTATGGCCCTGCCCTCGTGGCAGCTGAGGGGCTGCACTGTGGTTGCCTCAGTGGGGTGGTTTGTGGTGCCTTTTAGCACAGGTTAGAACAGTAATAACTTATTGTATAGTAAGTCTAACACCCTGCTGGATCAAGCCACGCCCGATTTGCTGCCTGCACTGTCAGTCTTCACAGGGCAATGTCTCAGTCGTACTGCATAGTGAATACTGCTGTGGCTTCATGCCTCCGTTTACCACAATCTTTATTACGCGTGCCGGCCTTCGTACTGTGCAGGTTTGCAGGAAGCTTGCTGCAAGTGGCCCCGCCAGCCCCCGCCGCACTCAGCACTCGATCATGGTATGCTGTGACTACTACAATATAGGGGCCCACACAGCTCCAGATCCTGTTCCCCTTTTCGTCAGGGAGCATAGCGTGCTGATTGTTTGTTGCCACTTCCGTGGGTGCGACCGCAAGCAATCTCTATGCCCAAGGACCTCTTATGTCTGGGTTATCTCACTCAGTACTGCCACACCTTTCCACTCCGTTATGGCCCCCCGTCCCTGGATCTTCTTGTGTAGTTCGTGTGCATGTTATACTGCCTGTAGGGCTTCGTCGTTGTGGCCCCTCAATTATGTAGTATTGCGGCCACTAGGCTCATTAGCCTACCTTCTGCTGGCTCCTTGGTTGTGTACCCTTGTCAGAACTCACGGCGTGTCCTTCATCGCCTTTACGCTTTGTTTTGCTGCCTCCCTTTTCATACCAGTAGCAGCAGGCTCTTACGACACCTGGCTCTGCATGGAACCTTTGTTGGGCACCTGCAGTATGAAGTACCACTCTGTAGCCTCTGTTGTCCCGCCTAAATGAGCCTCCTGCTCGGTGGGGCTACCTCACGACGTGTGCTGTTGTGTCCTCTTTCAAGACTCCTACCCACCCAGGGTTCACTTCCGATGAGGCTCATCTGCTTCCACGCCTCACTGTAGCCTTTTGATGTCACTCAGCCTCTCGCAGAGCCCCAGCAGTCACAATGGGTCTGCTGCAGCGTTCGTAGCTCCCGGGCGGTAACCATAGTGGGCCCGGGGTACAGGGCATATTCTGTCACCCCAGTCTGCCGTGCGTGTGGTCACTGTGCTACGGCTCGTAGTCAGCCCTTCCTCTTTGCAGCGCCATGGACTCCTCTTGCCTTCTCGCCGGCACCAGCCCCTCCTCCGCTTCACTGCAGAGACGTGGCTCTGTCCGCCATCTTGGCCGTACCGTACAGTATTTCATCTTGGGGAACCAGGGTTTCGTGCTTATAGAGTTGGGAATAGTACTTGGCAAACGTCTCATTAATCCCTTTCTGGGTCCTGTGTATTTTACCCTCTCCGTCCGTAAGTTCTGTGGTTAAATGTCTTGGATATTCCCTTTTTCATAGCCAAGACAATAGTTTACTTGGTTTGTCCCCCTCAGTGTGTGCCCTGGTGCTCCTGACCATGTAATCGAGGCCTCCTGGCAGCTATTTCTGGCTTCAGCCAGTTTCAGCTCCTCAGCCCGGAGTCCTGACACATGTGCCTCCATTCGCCGGATATCCTCTTCTAGCTTGCCTAGTTCCCCCTTAAGTGTTTCTGGATACCACCTGCACTGCCAATGGCCTCCTTCCTCACCACCACCTTCATCGCCTCCCAAACTGTGCCCCAATCCTTCACACTGCCAGTGTTTCGCTCTAGATACTCCTCCATCTTAGACTTAAGCCCACCCCTGAAATTTTGCTGCATTAAGGCATCAGTTGGCATGTGCCACAACGGCATGGGGGGCCTCGGTCCCATTAACTTCCACTCCAACAACAGCGGTGAGTAGTGTGAGATCGTCCTGCCCAGATATTGTGGCGAGTTTGTGTCTGCATGTTGAGTCCTGCCCACAAAGAAGTAGTCAATTCTAGTATAGAGACCATGGGGCAAAGAGTAGTAAGAGTAGCATTTATCCCTAGGGTATAGTTCCCTACATCAACAAGGTCCATATTGTACAATGCTATATTAAGTGCCGTGTGCGCTGGTCCAATGTTGTTCACTGGTGGGAGTGACCTATCCAAACCCAGATCTCTTACACAATTAAAGTCACCGCCCCAAATTAGAAACCTTTGTCGGTATGGAGCTATTTTGGTGCATAGCGTGTGCAAATGTGATGGGGTTCCATGATTAGGTAAATAAGAGTTAATTATACATACTTTCATGTGCTCTATGTGGCCCCTCAGGATTAAGTACCTCCTGTCTGTATTCGATCCCAATCCACCCCAAGCAAGCGGAATGGTACTGCAGTACTAATCCACGTATATACCCCTCTGGCGTATTTGGAGTGAACCACCCCATATCCCTGCCGCATATCCCTTCCCCCCCCTACCCCGCGTTCCTGCACTTTTGCCATTTCCCCCTTAATGAGGTGGGTTTCTTGTATTAGGGCGATAGCCACCTTTTTCCTGTTGAGGAAAGATTTCACGTGATTTCTTCACAAAAACGTGCCCATCCCCCTTACATTCCACGTTAGTATCCTAATGTTAGATGCCATGACCATGCAGAGCAGCTCTCCTCCATCCTCCAGTATCTGGCCCCCCGCCACGCCTCGCCCGTCCATCCATCCCCTTGCCCCACCTTAACTTCCCTACCCTCCCACTGTAAACTGCGCTGTCAAACAGACATTCTTCTCCAAATACCCTTGTGCGTGAAGACCAGAAAAACAACAACCAAACAACAAATAGAACAAAACATTTGTGTCCAGCAGCTGCTTCCTTCTTGCAGCGTTCAGGCACCCCCGCACCCTCATAGCCCAGCCGGGCCATTGTGTGCGAGAAAATAGGTGTCAGCAACTGGCCAACACCCACTTGTGTATGAGGAAGACCTTCAAGCCCAAGGTAGGTGACCAAACATCGCCCCTGTCCAAATTATAATCAGTTGCAGTAACTTCAGCCATCACCTGTTTAAACACAGTCATTAATGGCAATGGTGTCCGCCACTATAGAGCACCACTGCTCCCACCTCCCACTAGTGACAGTACATTTTTTACGTGACAGTCTCTTCCCCTCCATCCAGATTGTTGTGTTGCATCCACATGGTGGCCGCAGCTGGAGTCTCAAGAAAATTTGCACTCCCTTTGTAGATCACCTTAAGTCTTGACGGATACATGAGCATGTATTTAATGTTCAGTTGTCTCAGCTTGGCTTTGCACATAAGCGTTTCTGGCTCTCTGGACCACCGGCGTATAATCTGGGTAAATGGCTATTTTTGAGTTGTCCCTTTGAATTGGCCCTCCTTCCCGTGGATATTTCAATATTAATTCCCAGTCCTGAAGGTTCAGAATCTTTGCAATCATTGGGAGAATGTGCGATCTGGGTGGACGTCGTTTCTGCAATGAGCGATGTGCTCGTTCTACAACAAATCCTTGCAAAAGATTGCCAGCTCCAACTTCCTGTAGTAACAAGTTCTCCACATACCTTGTGGGGTTTGGGCCCTCTAATCCTTCAGGTATCCCCAGCAACCGGACATTATTCCGTCGGGCCCATCCTTCCGCATCTTTAGACCAAAGTTCCAGCACTGTATTCCTTCTCTCCAGGTCCTTTATTCGTATCTCCAGGTCTTTTGCAGTCTCACTGGTCTCCTTTGGAGTGTTTTCTGCAGTCGTCACTCTCTCCACTAGATTGTGTACATCTTCTCTCATCAGTTGCATGTCAACTTTGACCTCATCAATTTTTGTTTCAATAGACGACCTCAGTGCCGCTATTGTCGCAAGTACCTGCTCGTCTTTGGTGCCACTTTCTGGCAACCCCTCTGCCTTCTGCGCCGCAGCAGTGTTCTGTGTCGATTCACGAGACCTGGCTGCAAAAGAGTCCATGATTGTATTCTTGTTCTTCCCTTTTGTTGGGGACATAACCCTGCCCTCTAGCGCAGGGACAAGCCCTCAGTAGTGTCAGAGCACCTGGATTTAATGCTGTCGCTCAATGCCCTGTCATTTCCAGTCACAGTTCAAGTAGTGGCCACCGCCAGCAACTCCTGCACGTAGCCGATATATATCCGGCTGCCACTCTGTGCTGTTTTCTGGGTCCCTCACTCTTTAGTCCCTACTGCAGTCGCTGCTGCCTCCAGGATCCCAGCGCCACTGTCAAACAATGCAGTTCAGCGGGTGGGTCGGATTGCCAACCAGCTCACACCTCACCTGGCGCTTTCCGCCGTCGACTGCACCCCCCAAGGGTCCACGTGCAACCACCACTTCGTCCCTAGCCACAGGTTGCAGGGCCTGTTGTCGCTGTATCAGCCCAGACCCTTTCCAGATTGTTTGCAGTGGGCACCTTGGTTCTCACTTATTGCCCGCCCATGCTTCCAGCAGGACAACAGTGTAATGTGTTATGATCCTAGTCGCTCTATATCGTGGTGGTGGTCGATCCACGCTGCGCCCAGTGCTGCCAGCTGTGTGACAGTAAAGCATGCAGTCCAGTATTTTCGTGCCCACTGTGAAGGACCGGAGGGGGGTGTCTGTACTTCTGCTCTCTATATGGTAGAGGAGAGGCACAGAGGACCCCAGCCAAGATTCTCTATTGTGGTAGCAATGGACAAGCAATCAAGGCCTAGCTTCTCAGGAGGTGATGCGGGCTGGTTCTTAAGTACAGTGTAGTCCCCAGGCACCCACAAAGGAATGTCCGCACACTGTATTAGTTAAAACACAGTCTTTATATAATTAATATTCACGGTTATGTACAATATCACGATACCTCACTTTGTACTCAGTTATCTATAATGGCAAATATACAGTCCTACGTGGTACCACAATTACTATTAGATCTCTTTAAAGTGCATCAACTGTACGGTTAAATGGCACACAAATCAGTTTGTTAAGGAAACCATCAATACAGGTATAACGAAAGCAGTTGGTTAGAACAATTGGCAAAATACTGGCCCTGATACCTAGACACAGTTCTGTGTGGAGATCCCCCCACCTGGGCAACCTGTAGAATAAAGATATATCACAAGCGCAGTCAATGGGCCTCATTATGACCCCGGCGCTAAACCATGGTGCTATTAGCACCATGGTCCATGCCGGGGTCCGCCATGGTGAATGGCGGAATTACCGCCCCATTCCAAGGTTGGCGGGGCGGGAGTTCCCCATTCACCGCGGCCCCTTCCCCATTCCCATTTTTGGTCCATAGGGCTCAAAGGGAACGGGGAAGGCGCTAATTACGGCACCGTAAATTACGGTGCCGTGATTAGCTCCTAGGTCCCTTTGCGGGTTGGTTTTTTAACGCCTGCTAAAAGCCTCGTAATCAGGCGTTAAGGGTTTAACAGCGCCGACACCTTTTACGGCGCTGTTAACTCCTTAACGCCTGGGTTTTAATGAGGCTAAATATGTTGTTCACACAAGACTTTCCAATAGTTCTGCAACCCCAAAGTACCTGGCGTTGTAGCTTTCCTCGTCGGGGAATCGACAGTCCTTCTTGAGTGCCCTGCTCTTAAGGCAGAATGTCCGACGGAGAACAGGGTGAACTACGGCGGTGAAGTGGCAGCTCCGTTCCTAGCGGTGCTTGTTGACGAGGGAACGTAAATGTCTTGCAAGGAGGAGGCGTGCTGGGCACCTCGATGTTGATAGTTCTGGACCGCAAAGAGTTTGAAGAACTGTGGCCCAGCAAGGGTGTTGTGTCGTTGGCGTCTCTGTGGTCTTTGGGTGGCGGGAAACCCACCAGTGGATATTTCTCGGCGCGTTGACGGTTGGGCCTTCTCCAGCGGGATAAAGCGGCGGCGATGCGGACGAGAGCGTCCTTGGTTTTGAAAGTTCTTAGGCAAACGGGAGCACAGCGCCGAATGTCGTCGACAGTGGCGGACAACAGTCCGGATGCTTCTCTTTGGGATTCCGCAGCAGTCCCCGTCTCGGGTCGGCATCCTGTCGTAGGTCTGTCTACCAGGGAGCTTTGGCAAAGATCAGCTGGTGCACGATGGTCCCTCGTAGGTCGGGAAGAGGGCACCTTACCAGGTCCTCTGTGGGTCAGTCCTTGGAGACACAGCAGCATTCAGATTGATGAAGGAGAGCAACAGCAATTCTTCTCTTCCAGCAGGGCTTCAAGGTCAAGCTTCAGTTTCACTCCAGTTACTCTTCAGCTTCTGAACACCAATTCTAGCAGTGAGAGGCCCCCAGATATACTAGTTGGTCTCCCATTCATTCTGCTGGGTCACACTCAGGCAACCAATCTGTCAGAAGGGCATTCATGCAGGCAGCCAATCAGGTGCATAGTGCATTCAGGCCATTCACTTCTCTCCAGACACTCACAACAAGGTATGTGTATTGGGACAAGTACCCAGCCATTCAACACTCCACACTGCATTCATACCAGTTTCGGGCAGGGGCGTCTCAGTCATTATGTCAAACACCAGATACTAGACATCCACAACACAGAATGCGTATTTGTCACACACTCCATTCACCCAGGTCCCACACACAGGTGTACCCACAACATACGGTCGTTGGGAAGGCTCCAGCCAGTCTGGTCGGCACTTCCCCACACTACCATATATGGAACTTCCACCCAACAGCCAGTCAGGGGGAAGGGACAGAGTCATGGCTTCCCGGGACTTCGGGAAGATCAAGGTAACAGGCGATGGAGAGCAAGAGGCCACGGGGGCCATCTGGTCACCATCAGGAATCTACCGATTCCAATCACTGGGCCGGGGCATCCCAAAATGGATTACGCTCAGGGCACCAGTCATTTCAGCAGGGAGCTGCCACCAGCTCGTACCCTGCTCTGTGGGCCAGACACAGGTGCCCAAAAACATACACTAGGGGCACAGGGTTGTACCCCCACCCATGGGTGCCATAAGGGTATCCCATGGGTCTGTTCACCAAAACCAAAAGAGAGAGCTGCACCACCAGGAGTCCAACATGAACTCCTGTGCGGAAAACACAACAGAACACATGATAAAAGGCAGTAAAGGAGAAGGATACGGAGGCCCTGTCCCTCCGATGCATTTCCAGCATCACACCCACCACACACTCGACCAGTGCCCAGAGCTTTCTACAGGCCAGCCAGCGTGGCTGTGAGTCCTCCGTCTATGTAGCCCAACAGTTGTTGGTTACAGCAAGCTCAGGATCAACTGCCCCCCACACCTGCAGTGTTGCCCCACTGATTGGGAGGCCTGGTCCCCCTCTACTGGTTGCGGGTGCCCATCAGTACTGGGCCCTATCTAATGCCAGCTCCTTCAGTTCTTATATGCATATTTCAGTCAGTTGGGGGGGGGGGGGGGCACCTGTGCTATGTGCCCCACTCACCGTATTCCAAGCCTTATCCTGCAGCCACTGTTATTGGCACTGCTCCAGTTAGGCAGTTGTGTCATCTCCTAGGCGCTTCACGCCACTTGCTGCATCCCAGCGCGGCCTGCCTTAGGGCACTTGTATTCAATGGACATTGTTGAGCTTCCCTTCACGTTGAGACCGCAGCTACTCTAAGGTCCCCAGACAGGCTCCTGGTCCCCCAGCACATTCATTTACAGGTGGAAGCCAGGACATGCGTGCTCGTTATCCCTCCGGTTGGCCTAGTGGTTGCTAGCAGTCCAAGGTCCCCGGCTCAAGTGCACGCATGTTCCCTGTAGGGGCATCATTGTCACGTACCTTGTCCACCTTTGGTCCACCCCTTAGCCTTGCTTCTCGTGTTCCGCCTTATCAGATCACTTACTGGCCAAGCAACGATGCTGTGTGCCTCAATAATAGCCCTGGGGCCGGCGGTGCAACCGTTGTCGAATTCCACACTACTTCCCACCGTTGCGTACTCTCGCTCGCAGCTGGGCGTCTTCTGCCTGCTCGCTGGTTCTGCCAGAGTCGCAGACCAGTCCTCCTCTGTGCACTCAGGTCCACCGCAAACCTTCCCCAGTTCTTTTGCACTAATGTAGGTGCACTCCGGAATCCAGCTCGCTTACAGGTGCCCTTCTGTTGACGTGTCCCGCTATCCAAGGAGCCGCTTTCCGCAGGGGCATTCGGCCACAATGCTCTTCCCTGCCGCTGGCACTGGTCTCAGCCCCTCCTCCTCCGCAAGGCCGAGCTGCTGCTGCCTCTGCCATCTTTGTATCGGAGGGGCTCCTGCTTACCACAAGCGTTTCACCCACAAGCACGCTCTGATTTTTGCAGGCAAGACCCCACAGTGCCGGAGGAACACTTCCCACACCTGCTGCTGTGTTTGATTCTGCACTACTGTAAACCAAACCGCAATTTATCAGGATCAATGTCAGGATCATGACGGGAGCTCTGTATCAGCGCTACCTAACTCCATGGGCTCAAGCCACGCCCCTTGTGAACTGTTATAATGTCACTGTAATCTGGTAGAGCTCCAGGTCGGGATGGGCTACCATCTGAGTTTTATCAAGCTTACAGTGAAGTGTGGGTGCCAGTGCTCATCTGCGTTTTCGAGGAGGCCTATGAGATGGGTCGTCTGCCTGATAGCATGTGTGAGTCCACGATTGTGCTGGTTCTCAAGCCTGGGAAGCCACACTGCTTGTTTGACTCAAAAAGGCCTTTGTTGATGTTAAACCAGGATGTTAAGATCCTAACGTCACTGTTGGTTGGTCGGCTGAAGTGTGTCATTGGGTCTATAATACATTGTGACCAGACTGGCTTTGTCCCGAATAGGAGCATGTCCCTAAACCTGCAGAGGCTCCAGTACATCAAACACAGGTCCCAAACACACGACGTTCCTTATACATGGGTCTCATTAGATGCCGTCAAGATGTTTGATTCTGTTTATTCGTAGTGGATGTATGCTGCCTTGGATGGCTTTGGGATTGGCGCCGGAGTCTATGGGTTAAATTGATTTATTCCACACCGGTGGCTACAGTGCATAAAGGTAAGCATGTATCCATGGCCTGGAATATACAGAGAGGTACCAGGCAGGGTTGATCTCTGTCGCCAATGCTATACATACTGGCGCTGGAGCCGCTGGCAGTATTTCTGTGCTCTGAGTTTACAGAGGCTGGGTTATTGATTGACGGGACGTGCCACTTGATTTTGTTGTATGCTCACATCTGTCTTTTATATATGCATGAACCCGCACATAATCTCTTGATGGTGCTGGAGGTGTTAGACAATTTTGCGAAGCTCACTGGCATCGCCTTTAGTAAAGAGAGGTCCCGTGTATTCCTGCTCGTTGGACTCCATTCCTATAGTCTAGAAGACCACCTGAGGTTGGGGATTTGGTGGGAAACCCAGTCATTTAGATATCTGGAGACCAACATCTGGAACCCGGCTAGTCATATACACGAGGATAACACTGAACGCTGTACGAGGGATCTCAGCATCTATGAACATTTGGAAGCAATTGCCACTCTCGCTGATGGGGAGTCGCACTAGTCAAAATGGTGGTGTTGTCTCACCTATTGTATTTAATCGCTAATATCATGTTCCTTGTCGCGCGCTCTTTTAAAAAAATCTTTCTAGTCCCTTATAAATGGTTCCCTCTGGGACGGGAAGAGGCATAGAACTGCATTATCTATGCTGTGATTGCGATATGAAGACAGTGGGGTTCAGCTGCTGTGGTTCGAGCTGTACTACCTGCCAGCTCAGGCACAGTATTTGGCTAAATGGTTAGCAGATGATGCAACATTGGACACCTCACTGATATATGGCGCTGTGAGACCCATAGTTCTCAAGGAGGCTCTGTGGATAGCGGAAGGCTGCTCCCCATATAGGCCATACATACTAGACTAGGGAGGATGATTTGGCATAGGATGAGAAGGTTTCTGGGTCTAAGGTAAGCATACTCCCCAAATATTCCTCTACCTGCGAGCCTTGCCGAGATAAATGTGACTTGCCCTTATTTCGGAAATGGTAAGGGCTGGGCCTTGCCACCTGGGGAGACACCTTCAGAGACAGGGTGTTCGTGGACTTCTCGGAGGTGGTCGATGAATATGGGATACACAAGGGACACTTCTTTGGGTACATGAGGCTTGCTGATTTTGCCAAGGTACAATGGCCTATATGGCCAGAGGAGCCCAAGTGTGATGGGGTACTGTCCATGTTATATGGCTTGGAAGATGGGTGGAAACCCATGATACGTATATATCAGAGCCTGCTTGAGGTGCGAGCGCCAGAGTTACACGGATCAGAAGTGCATGGGAATCGGACCTAGATTGTGCACTGGAGGGTAGGCAGTGGGATGCAGCACTGCTGTTTGCAAAAAAGGTTTCGAGGAATGCACGATTCTGTTTGCTGTAGTTAAATGTCCTGTATAGGATGTACATGACTCCACGCATGTTTGCATGCTTTAATCAACAGCCGTCCCCTAGAGGAGGTGAACCTGCAGATTTACTGCATATGTTTTGGTGGTGTCCTAAGGTGCGCTCCTTCTAGCTCAAAATTCAGCACGCAATGGAGGCGTTGGGTGTGTGCACATACAAGCGGACCCATATAGAATACTAGTCTAAGCATGTGTTTAAAGTTATGGACCTGGCCTGCATTCTTGCCAAACGCAGAATTGCCATGTCTTGGGGAGTGCGTGCAGGCCCCTGCTACACTGTGTGGTGGAAGGAATTGGTTGAGGTGGTCCGTGGCAGACGGTGGAATGGGGCAGGGCCTTCAAAAATGGCATGAATGAGCCCACTGTGAACCTGGAGGCTTGGAAGGCTCTTGTCATGAACCGTCATCTACGTCCTTTCTGGACCTCCTGATCCCTGACTCGCAGGGGATTGCATGCAGTTATCCTTCCAACATGGCCGCCCGGAACAGAATACTCCGGATCAGTCTATGCGTTCCACACTGCTCATCCTACAAAAGAGACACGTCCCTGCGGCTCTGCGCGTCTCAACGCTACCGCTACCTGTAGTCGGACGTGCTTAGCCGGAGTTCGATCGGGGCTCCCGCTTCATTCCTTGTTCCCAGTCCCTTGAATTCCCTCCTGTTCACTTTCCTCCCCAATCTCCTGGAAAACCTTCCGCGCTCGATTCACGGTCTTCCGTGCCTCCGAGCGCTACCCTAATAACTTCCTGGAATTACCTTGGACTTGTAGAATCCTCCTGAAAACTGAACCGCTACTCTCACGCTGGATGCTGAAGACCGGCGTTCGGGACTATACAAATCCCGGACCGTAAAGAAGAAGAAATCCCACAAGGTCGCAAGTACACAACAGAAACAGGTGAGAAGGGGAGAGACTTGTGACAGATTGAGACACCTTAAAAACAATACAGATTCAGAGATGGAAGCCGCCGTTCAAGATCTCATGTGAGGCATGTAGGAATTAACAACGGAGGTACAGAACCTCAAGGCAGAGAATGCAGCATTAAAGCAGTTAGTTCTATCACGTGATTCCGCAACCAAAGAAAATGTAATATTGGGTGGAATAGTGGACAAGTATGACGGTTCTTCCAAGACTCTCCGCGCCTTCCTTGATTCGTGTTTAGTTCACTTCACGTTCAAGCCCTACTACTTCTCCACTCCTAGAGCAAAGGTGGGTTTTATGATTTCACACCTCACTGGAAATGCATTGACGTGGGCAACCCCCCTAGTCAATACAAGCGACGCTCTCCTGGATGAATATGATGGCTTTGTGAGAGCCCTTAAGGAAATGTTTGATCGCCCAGAGCAGGTGTATAATGCTCAAGAGAGACTACTCGAGTTTCAACAAGGGTCCCAGGATATGCTCACCTATGTTACTCGTTTCAAACAACTTGTGAAAGAAGCAGACTGGTCTCCAGAAGCTAGTTTTACACACTGTCATGATCTCTGCTTCCAAAAGGTCAGGGTTTTCCCAACTCCCTTGGAAGCAGATCCATAACCCAGGTTCCGAGTGCCAACCAGTCCCAATTGGGACCTTTTGGACCCAGTCCTGGCACCAGTGGCACCAGGCTCATAAATATGCCCAGTCCCAGCGCTGGAAGCGCCGGGCTCATAATGCTTGGGTGGACTTACCTTCAGCAGACCATGCTGCTTACTTGCCTGCCAGTTGAGCCTCTGATCCTCTTCTGTTTGGAACTACTTTTCCTGTTGGGTGGGGCTGGAGCCACTCCCTAGATTCAGAACACTGGAACTCTTCTGGAAGGCAGGAACTCTTTTCTTACCAGGAACTCTTTTCTTACTTAGGCGTGGCTGTGGAAGGAGACACCTAAGCACTACAGGAGGCTATTTAAACCACACCCGGTGGATGAATCTTGCTTTGCGTTATTCTGCAACCTCTGCAGCAGAACGCTCATCGTGTCTTCTGCATCCGGTCCTGGGCCTAAGGAAAAAGGCTTACCATCCTGAATCCAGTCTTCAGCAACACCTATAAAGACAAGAAAGAACAGGTTAGCATTCCGGCATCTGAAAGGCAAAGGCTTACCTACTCTTCGTGCGCTCCGGAGGTCTTCACACTGCATTCCGGCATCTGAAAGACAAAAGTTTACCAACTCTTCGCACGCTCCGGAGGCCTTCGGCGCTGCATCCCGCATCTGAAAGACAAAACAAGGTGCGTTTAAAGACATTGGGGAACTTTAATACTCACGTGCCATTACTCCTTTCCACATCTAATCCAGTGGGTATTCCGGCACCCTGCAGCCGCTCCGAACTCGTACCTGCAAAATAAAAAGACAGTTAGAGCGCATAGTGAAGCAGGCAACAAGCGCTTACTTACGTGCTTCCAGGCGCTTCTATTCATCACACGGGCTCCATCTTCAACTCACTTCAGCCCGTCATCCGCCATCGCCGGAACCCTGCAGAACAAGAGACATCATTACTAAAGACTTTAAAGACATTTGAATGACTCGAAACTTACCGCTCGTGCAGTAAACGACGGACAGCAGTCCTCTGAAGTCAAGAGGCCTGCGCTACCTATCCAGTGAAGAAACTGGTTACAGCACCCTGCCCCGAGGCAGATGGAGAGCTCGGCATTCACTTACCTAAGGTGAGAGCGTTAACCTTTGGGGGTCTACAGGAGAGGAGAAGAGGAAAGAGATAGGGACACCCCAATAACCCCAGTTCATTAACCCCATATTTTCTATCTGCAGACATCTTACTCTACACGTCAGGCATACAGTGCACAGAGGTCCAGCCCAAAGAGCCAACCGGGTGCTACACATCACCTTTGAAGATACGGTAGTCGCCCAGTCAAGACCGGCGCCTCTGCGAGAATCAGGTGAGCGTTACAGAACGCAAAGCCTACCGCAAAACTCTCGCCCAGGCGCTATGGAAACCTCGGATACTGACCCCCTAGCCCAGTTACTTGGGGAACTAAGGGCAGAAGTGCATGCAGCTCGTCAGGAAACGAATGCTCTAAGAAGGGAACTAATTATTTCCAAGGAGAGAACAGACAATCTTGCTAGACAAGTGCTACAGTCACAAGCCGGACAGACCCCGTTACCCGCATCAGGGGCAAATCTTCCTTCAACATCCTCTATGAATCCAGTGCAGATCAACCTACCTGGGAATGTACCTCTGGCTCCGCCCGAACGATTTTCTGGTGACCCAAAGAGGTTTGCAGTATTTATCAATCAGTGCCGGTTGCACTTCTTATGCCGGCCAGCAGCCTTTCCAACTGATCAAGCTAAAGTAGCTTTTGTACTTTCGTACCTTAGTGGCAATGCGGCAGACTGGTCGATCCCTCTAGTTAATCAAGATGATCCGGTTCTCCATGATTTTCAAGCCTTTCAGCTTAGTATGGAAAAACTGTTCGCAAGACATTCACAGGGGCAGGCCTTGGACAATGAGCTTCTTTCGTTGCAACAGGGTAATCAAGACCTTTTGGCTTATATTGCATCTTTCAATAGACTAATAGTGGAAACTCAATGGCCTGAGGACAAAAGGATTACGCTGTTTTATAGAGGTCTACGTGGAGAGCTCAAAGACGTTTTAGCCCAAGTAGTGAATCCCCCACAAGACTGTTCGGATTATATAGACTTGGTCGTTCAAATAGATCACAGGCTGCAGAACAGGAAGGCCGATCGTTCCAAGTTTGATGCTCGAGTATTTTCCAAACTGCCAACTCCTTCCAAAGGAGTAGACTCCGGGGAACCCATGCAAATAGTGGGTCTGAAAGGTCCTCTAACACAAAGGGAGCGGGAAAGGAGGAAACAGTTGCAATTATGCCTATATTGCGGAAACTCAGGGCACTTTCTTCGAGACTGTCCGGTGAAACCTGCCAAGAAGGCAGTAGGAGCTGCAGTTACCAAAGTTACAAACTCTGAGCAGGGAAACGACCTCGCCCGACAAGAATAGAGGTCCTCTTGCCGAGCGTGAAAACCAGTTCCGTGACCTCGCATTTCGTGATACCTATGGTCCTCATTAGCCCTGATAATCCGGATCGATTACATGCAATTGAAGCTTACGTCGACAGCGGTGCCATCGGCAATTATGTGGATCATGAAATGGTTTTGAGGATGAATCTAACTCTTTGTCCCAAGGCTGTAAAGGACGTCATTACTACGGTGGATGGTACGGAGATAGCCTCCGGGCCAGTAACGCATACCACTCAAGAGGTGACGCTAGTAAGTCAAGATGGACACCATGAGAAGATCGTGTTCGATGTGATCAAGGCCCCTCAGTTTCAGATTATTCTAGGAATACCTTGGTTAGAGAAACACAATCCTCTGATCGATTGGCGAGCAAGAACGGTCCAGTTTCCAGAATGTGTCTCTACTTGTCACCCTCCACCTGGTGTTGCACTGGCCGCAATTTCTTCAGAGACTCCCCAGTTACCTCCCGAATACCTAGAATACCAAGATGTTTTCCGGAAGGATCAGGCTAACTCTCTACCTCCTCATAGGTCTTATGACTGCCAGATAGACCTGATACCTGGATCTACTCCTCCTTGTAGTAGAATTTATGCCCTCACCGAGCCTGAGAACCTTCACCTTCGACAATACCTGGATCAATACCTGGCAAATGGGTTTATTCGTCCTTCCAAGTCCCCTGCTTCTTCAGCTTTGTTCTTCGTTCCAAAAAAGGAAGGAGACCTTAGAACTTGTATCGATTATCGCTCCCTGAACCAGATCACCGTTAAGAATAGATATCCGTTACCTTTGATCCCTGAACTCCTGGACCAAGTCAGAAAAGCATGCATATATACAAAGCTGGATCTTAGAGGAGCTTACCACTTGGTACGAGTAAAAGAGGGCGATGAATGGAAGACGGCCTTCCGCACCAAGTATGGGCTATTTGAATATCAGGTCATGCCCTTCGGACTTTGCAATGCCCCGGCCGCCTTTCAATATTTTATGAACGATGTCCTCAGAGAGCTCATAGATGTATGTGTTGTTGTTTACATTGACGACATCCTCGTTTATTCTTCATCGGAATCTGAACATCGGAAACACGTGAAAATGGTCCTCGAAAGATTGCGTCAACACAAACTTTTCGCTAAATTGGAAAAATGTGTTTTCAACGTGACTGAAGTTGAATTCTTGGGATTCATATTATCACCTGGCGGAGTGCGTATGGATTCAAAGAAGGTCGATGCAGTTCTCAAATGGCCATCACCATCCTCCGTAAAAGGTGTGCAAAGCATGTTAGGCTTCGCTAACTTTTACCGCAGGTTTATCCCCGAATTCTCTCGAATAGTCCAGCCCATCACTGCCTTGTTAAAGAAAAACAAACGTTTTGAATGGTCTACCGAGGCGGAACAAGCTTTCCAGGATTTGAAGACTAAATTTATCTCTGCACCAATCTTAAAACACCCTCGCCCCGAACTCCCCTACATCGTGGAAACTGATGCTTCAAGCCTTGCCATGGGGGCAGTTCTATCACAAAAGGACCCGATAACCAATCAGTTGCATCCCGTGGCATTTTGGTCCCGCAAATTCTCGCCTCCTGAAATCAATTACACGATTACTGACAAGGAACTTCTGGCTATCAAGTCTGCCTTTAAGGCTTGGCGGCATTATCTGCTGGGGGCCCGACACACCGTTACTGTGATTACGGATCACCGAAACCTGCAATATTTGAAGACCGCAAAAGCCCAATCCTCTAGACAACTCCGTTGGGCATTATTCTTTGCCGAGTTTGACTTCATAATTACCTATCGACCTGGTACAAAGAACGGTAAAGCCGATGCCCTTTCTCGGATGGGAGTGGAAGAACACTTGGTCAACCCTAAACCTGTACCAATCATTCCCGAACAAAGAATTCTGGGTGTAATCGCCACAGAATCCATAGAGGAAGTTAAGGATAAAGCCAGGCAACTTGTAACTCCAGCAGACATACAGAATTGGCATCTGCAGGGAAAGGACTTTGCAGTAAAGGACAACTTATTGTATTTCCAAGAACGATTATACCTACCCAGCACAGATTTACAGAAAAAAGTAATCTCTTGTTATCACGACTCTTTAATGGAAGGTCATCCCGGTATAGCCAAGACCTCAGAAAAGATCAAGCGCTACTTCTGGTGGCCGTCTTGGAAAAAAGATATCAGAGACTTTATAATGTCCTGTGGAGTATGCGCCCAAAACAAGAGTCAAAAGGAAAGACCAGCAGGCCTCTTATGCCCTATTGACATCCCACCTCGCCCTTGGCATACGCTTTCTATGGACTTCATCACCGATCTACCTCCATGCTCCGGATACAATACGATTCTAGTAATCGTGGACTTATTCTCCAAGATGGCGCATTTCATTCCGCTCAAAGGCTTGCCAAAAGCAGCAACTCTGGCCCGAGAATTTCTCGAAAACATCGTCCGACTGCACGGTTTTCCTTCGGTTCTAATTTCGGATCGAGGTAGTCAATTTATTTCTCATTTTTGGCGAAGTTGCTGTCGGTCGGCTCAAATTGATGTGAGACTATCGACCAGTCACCACCCTCAGACCGACGGACAAACCGAGAGGACCAATCAAACTCTGGAACAGTATTTACGCTGCATGCTGCAACAAACTGAAAAAACTTGGAAAGATATCCTTTGGATAGCTGAGTATGCCTACAATAACTCTGTCCATTCGGGAACTGGGAAAACCCCGTTTTTTCTTTTGTACGGCAGTCACCCTCGAACCTCGGAGTTGGATCTCCTCCAAGATCTTGAAACACCAGCAGTAGACTACCTGCATTCTACAATCACCCAAGCCTTTAAGGAAGCTGTTTCTCACCTTCAAAGGGCTAAAGAACAATACAAGAAAGGAGCAGATCAACATCGGAAGGAAGCCCCTCACTATCAAGTAGGGGATCAAGTCTGGTTATCCACCAAATATCTATCTCTAAAAGGGCCACGCACATTCAACCCAAGATACCTTGGTCCCTATTCCATCACTACCATAGTAAACCCAGTAGCGGTCAAGTTGGACTTGCCCCCGCACATGAAGATACATCCGGTCTTCCACGTCTCTCTATTAAAACCCGTGCAACCTCAAACCCGACTAACCAAATCTCCAAAACCTATCCTAGTGGATGGAGAACTCGAGTTTGAAGTCAAAAGCATTCTGGACTCCAAGATCTCCAAATCTAAACTATTCTACCTAATTGACTGGAAAGGCTACGGCCCCCAAGAGAGATCCTGGGAACCTGCTGAATATGTCCACGCTCCTCGCCTAATCAAAAGATTTCACCGAACATTTCCTGACAAGCCAAAACCCCCGGAGAAGCCCGGTTTGGGAGGGGCCTTGAGGGGGGGTACTGTCATGATCTCTGCTTCCAAAAGGTCAGGGTTTTCCCAACTCCCTTGGAAGCAGATCCATAACCCAGGTTCCGAGTGCCAACCAGTCCCAATTGGGACCTTTTGGACCCAGTCCTGGCGCCAGTGGCACCAGGCTCATAAATATGCCCAGTCCCAGCGCTGGAAGCGCCGGGCTCATAATGCTTGGGTGGACTTACCTTCAGCAGACCATGCTGCTTACTTGCCTGCCAGTTGAGCCTCTGATCCTCTTCTGTTTGGAACTACTTTTCCTGTTGGGTGGGGCTGGAGCCACTCCCTAGATTCAGAACACTGGAACTCTTCTGGAAGGCAGGAACTCTTTTCTTACCAGGAACTCTTTTCTTACTTAGGCGTGGCTGTGGAAGGAGACACCTAAGCACTACAGGAGGCTATTTAAACCACACCCGGTGGATGAATCTTGCTTTGCGTTATTCTGCAACCTCTGCAGCAGAACGCTCATCGTGTCTTCTGCATCCGGTCCTGGGCCTAAGGAAAAAGGCTTACCATCCTGAATCCAGTCTTCAGCAACACCTATAAAGACAAGAAAGAACAGGTTAGCATTCCGGCATCTGAAAGGCAAAGGCTTACCTACTCTTCGTGCGCTCCGGAGGTCTTCACACTGCATTCCGGCATCTGAAAGACAAAAGTTTACCAACTCTTCGCACGCTCCGGAGGCCTTCGGCGCTGCATCCCGCATCTGAAAGACAAAACAAGGTGCGTTTAAAGACATTGGGGAACTTTAATACTCACGTGCCATTACTCCTTTCCACATCTAATCCAGTGGGTATTCCGGCACCCTGCAGCCGTTCCGAACTCGTACCTGCAAAATAAAAAGACAGTTAGAGCGCATAGTGAAGCAGGCAACAAGCGCTTACTTACGTGCTTCCAGGCCCTTCTATTCATCACACGGGCTCCATCTTCAACTCACTTCAGCCCGTCATCCGCCATCGCCGGAACCCTGCAGAACAAGAGACATCATTACTAAAGACTTTAAAGACATTTGAATGACTCGAAACTTACCGCTCGTGCAGTAAACGACGGACAGCAGTCCTCTGAAGTCAAGAGGCCTGTGCTACCTATCCAGTGAAGAAACTGGTTACAGCACCCTGCCCCGAGGCAGATGGAGAGCTCGGCATTCACTTACCTAAGGTGAGAGCGTTAACCTTTGGGGGTCTACAGGAGAGGAGAAGAGGAAAGAGATAGGGACACCCCAATAACCCCAGTTCATTAACCCCATATTTTCTATCTGCAGACATCTTACTCTACACGTCAGGCATACAGTGCACAGAGGTCCAGCCCAAAGAGCCAACCGGGTGCTACACATCACCTTTGAAGATACGGTAGTCGCCCAGTCAAGACCGGCGCCTCTGCGAGAATCAGGTGAGCGTTACACACTCTTCCGAAGGGGGCTGAATGAAGAAATAAAAGATGAGCTTGCTAGGGTGGTCCGCCCAAGCTCCTTCCAGGCTCTTATGAATCTATCCTTACATATAGATTTCCGAATCCAAGAAAGAAGAGCAGAGAAGAGGAAGTCTAAGGCAAGTCTCCAAAAGACCATCACGGAACATGCCCCTAGAGCAGAGTCAACTGTTCCTTCTACCCCGGACCCAGAACCTATGCAACTAGGAGCCTTTCGTGGACCCATTACCCCTCAGGAAAAGATGCGATGAATCCATACTGGTCTATGTATGTATTGCGCCTCTGATAATCATCTTGTGAGAGAATGTCCCATTGCTCCTCCACGGCGTTCGGGAAATGCCAGCTCACAATCCTAGATGGAGCACAGTGTCGGGAGAGAGATGTTTGCTCCACATCAATTCCATCCTTGAACTCTCCTGGACAAAATAACCTTGTGGTTCTTCAGGCCCTACTATCGCCTTCCAAGACAGAATCGTACCCCATCCTGGCATTAGTTGACTGCGGAGCTATGGGCGTATTTCTAGATCAAGATTGGGTCACTGCTCATAACATTCCACATGAAAGCCGAGTTACAATGCAACCAGTAGAGGCAATTGATGGAAGGCCTCTTTCCTCAGGACCCATTACCCTTCAGACTAAAGAGATTCTACCTTCTATTAATCACCATCAAGAGAGAATCAAATTTGACCTCTTTAAATTAGCCCATTATCCGATGGTTCTTGGGATGCCCTGGCTGCAGAGGCACAATCCTTACATCAACAGGGCAGCAAGCTCACTGTTTCTTGGATCTGAATTTGTATGGCTCACCGCCTATCCCTGGATACCGTACCAAAGCCTTCTAGAGACTTTCAAGAGAACCAACAAAGTCCAGTCACCGTTTCTAACATCATCCAGATTCCCAGGGCCTATCAAGCCTTTTCTGATGTTTTTTAGACCGTGATAGTCCAAGCTCTCCCTCCTCACAGGCCAGAGGATTGTGCCATCAATACCGAACCCACAGCTGTGATTCCTTTCGGCAGAATGTTTATATTATCTGAACCTGAAAAGAAGGCTCTCCGAGAATACCTGGATACTAACCTGGAAAATGGCACCATACGCCCGTCCAAATCTCCAGCGGGTGCTTCATTGTTCTTCGTTCCAAAGAAAGATACCAAAGAACTCAGACCATGTCTGGACTACCGTGGTCTAAATTAGTGCACTCTCAAGGACCGTTATCCTCTACCCCTCATCTTGGATATCCTGGAAGCAGTCAGAGGTGCAGTAATCTTCACAAAATTAGACCTAAGGGGTGCTTACCATCTCATTCGTATAAAGGAAGGTGACGAATGGAAAACAGCCTTTAGAACTCCCTTCGGCCATTTTGAATATCTGGTCATGCCCTTTGGACTTGCTAATGCCCCAGCAGTTTTTCAACGTTTCATGGATAGGGTGTTCTCGGACATGCTGTTCCTCTTCGTTATCGTCTACCTGGATGACATCTTGAGCTACTCCAAGGAACTTCTAAGACATGAAGAGCATGTTAAGGCAGTCTTACAATGATTACGTGAACACAAACTCCTAGCTAAACCCGAGAAATGCCTGTTTCACGTCACTTCTGTTCATTACCTAGGATTTGTCCTTAGTCCAGAAGGAATTGGAATGGATCCTTCAAAGGTAAAAGCCATACTATCTTGGCCGGCTCCCACATCCGTGAAATAGATTCAATCTTTCCTGGGATTGCCAATTTTTACCGAAGGTTCATACCATCCTTCTCTGAAATTGTTCAACCGATCATTGCTCTCTTGAACAAAAATGCTCCATTTCTCTGGTCTACAGATCAAGACAAGGCATTCCAACGATTAAAGACAGAGTTTACTCAAGCCCCCATCCTGGCTCAACCCGATATTAACCAGTCATTCCTAGTGGAGACGGATGCATCCAATTACGCCATAGAAGCAGTACTAAAACAGGAATTTGAGGACAAATTGGAGCACCCCATTGCCTACCTTTCACGAACACTGACGCCAGTGAGACTCATTATTCCGTCTTGGAAAAGGAACTGCTAGCCATCTGCCAAGCCTTCACAGAATGGCGACATCTACTCCTGGGAGCTAGGCATCCAGTCCAGGTCCGTACGGACCATCGAAATCTTCAAGTTCTACAATCTTTGGAGTGTAGGAACAGTCGTCAGGCCCGTTGGGCCTTCTTCTTTGCCCAGTACCAGTTCCACATCCATCATGTCCCTGGATCACAAAACATAATTGCTGATGCCCTTCCCAGATGTCCTGACTATGAAAACTCTGAGGATCGGACCTTTCCAAAGATGTTTCCTCACACGATCTTTGCTGCCCAAGCACTCACCCTCCTGGAGAATATCCAAGGCCAAACTCGACTTTTGGACCTCTGGAAGGAGCACAAGAGAAATAACGGATGGAATCTAACATCTAAGGACGGGTATCTATTCAAAGATAATCGCTTAGTCATTCCCACTCCTGGACTGAGACAAAGGATCACAAGTCTATGTCATGATACCTTACATTCGGGACATCGTGGGATAACCAACACTCTCCATCTAGTACAAAGACAGTTTTGGTGGCCCAAGATAAAGGATGATATTAGGATCCATGTCCAAACATGCGCAGTTTGCAATCAAAACAAACACGATAATAAGAAGCCAGCCGGACTCCGACTCCAACCAGCAATATCAATAAGACCCAGGGAAGTCATCGCCACTGATTTTATCGTGGAATTACCACCCTCTAGAGGCTACACAACAATCATGGTCACTATTGATTTGTTTACTCATATGGCTCATTTTACACCCTTATCCAAACTACCTTCCTCATTAGACCTTGCCGGAATTTTCCTGGAACACATATTCCGACTTCATGAGTTGCCTTCCAAGATCATTTCAGACTGAGGACCTCAGTACATATCTCAGTTTTCGAAGCAAGTATGTCGTATTCTGGGAATCCAACGTGCCCTATCCTCTGGCTACCATCCACAAACCAATGGAGCCACGGAGCGTGTGAACCAGACTCTCAAACAATATCTACGATGTTTCGCCACCAAAGTTCAGGACGATTGGTCACTCCTAATACCTATGGCTGAATTTGCCTATAACAATTCAGATCATTCAGCTATCAAGACCAGTCCCTTCTTCTTTAGCCAAGGATTCCATCCATCAGTCCTACCCTCCGTACTCCCACATCCTACTCCAGTACCTGCAGTAGACTCCTGGATCGAAAACCTCATCACAGTACATAAGGAGGTTAAGGAACACCTAGAACGTGCCTGAGAAGATGTCAAACGTTATGCTGACTCTAAAAGAAGACCTGGACCTTCCTATTCAGTAGGGGGTAAGGCTTGGTTATCCTCGAAGCTCCTTCCTCGACACCTGTGCCCCAATAAACTGGCTCCCAGATACTACGGTCCCTTTTCCATACAAGAAATCATCAACCCAGTTGCCTTTCGACTTCGGTTACCTGAATCTTGGAAAAGAATCCATCCAGTCTTTCACACTTCTCTGTTAAAACCATACATTCAGTCATCCCGAACAGCTCCTAGATCTACCCCTGTTATTGTAAATGATCAACTGGAATACGAGGTTTCCAGGATTTGTGACTCAAGATATCGACGGGGTAACTACAATATCTGGTTGAGTGGAAAGGGTACCCCTCCAGTGAGCGTACCTGGGAACCCGTGTCAAACATGAATGCTCCCAGATTGGTTTGACGATTTCATCTGATCCATCCGGGCAAACCCGGAGGAGCTGGTTTCCAGAGGAGGCATACTGTCATGAACCGTCGCCTACGTCCTTTCTAGACCTCCTGGTCCCTGACTCGCAGGGGATTGCATGCAGTTATCCTTCCAATATGGCCGCCCAGAACAGAATCCTCCGGATCAGTCTATGCGTTCCATGCTGCTCATCCTACAAAAGAGACACGCCCCCGCGGCCCTGCGCGTCTCAACGCTACCGCTACCTGTAGTCGGACGTGCTTAGCCGGAGTTCGATCGGGGCTCTCGCTTGATTACTTGTTCCCAGTCCCTTGAATTCCCTCCTGTTCCCTTTCCTCCCCAATCTCCTGGAAAACCTTCCGCGCTCGATTCATGGTCTTCCGTGCCTCCGAGCGCTACCCTAATAACTTCTTGGAATTACCCTGGACTTGTAGAACGCTCCTGGAAACTGAACCGCCTGCTCTCATGCTGGACGCCGAAGACCAGCGTTCGGGACTATACAAATCCCGGACCGCAAAGAAGAAGAAATCCCAGAAGGTTGCAAGTACACAACAGAAACAGGTGAGAAGGGGAGAGACTTGTGACAGTTCTCCTCCAAGCAATCTTGTCCCGCTCTGACAATAAACCCCCTTGAGCGATTGGCCAGACACATGTGCACCTGTCTATGATATCTTATAAGCCGATCTGCTGATTAAGTTAATATGTTTTGTGATACGTACCTTGCTGAATCCCCCGTAATGTGTGACCTAAATGTTTCTGCCGATTATACCATGTTTTGTCATGCCTAATGTCAAGAAATGTGATTATGATGGCCCAGTTGTTTTGTTTATTGTCCAAGGGTTGGGTTGTGTTTGTTTATCACAAAAATCTCAATAAAAAGATTTTAAAATTAATAGAACCACTAGACTACACCTTGCAGTCTAGAGCCTCGGAATCCCTCTTCCCCGTCCCAGTACTTTGGGCATTGTGGGACTTGAAGTCCCAATGTTCATATTACTTCTTTTGTTCTGAATATTGTCTTCAACTTTACTGACTTCACTCTTATCATTAATTACACCTTCAAAAAGAGTTCTGAAAGGTTTCAATGGTTGGTTTGAATTTAAACGAGAGTGAGCTTCATCAGATTTTAAGATATTAATGTCCTGATGTTCACATCAATCAATCTCCTGTTGATTACAAGAGTTTTCACTACTATAAATGTAGGCAACTTTGGGCAAGGACGTTTTACTCTTGATAAATGATTGATTCTGTTTTAAGGGAGAATAACATGTATAAGAAGCCAGAGTATTATTGTTCTGTCTCCTATGTTGATTGTGACAGTTTTCACAAGCAAAAAGATGGATAGCATTAGGAAGGGAAACCTCACTCTGACAACAACCCATTACATACCCTTGTATCATGGAAATCCCTCCCTTTGAGGAAGACAAATACTGCGTCTCTCCCAACGGAGTCCTCCTATTCCCTTTGGGCCCTTCTCCTCCCAGCTAATACCAACCCCCAGGGTTGGGTTCAGGTAGCAGCTGCCTTCCCCAGGCCACCTGAGAGGAGACTTTAGGTAAGGTCTTTGTGAGGACTCTGCAGGATTCATCACAGTACGTAGGTGTAGGGTCGGCCACCTTTCTCCCAATACCTTGCTCTTTTGGCGCTTCTGCGCTTGCCGTGTGGCAAGCCGGGGGTATGGCACTGTGGGCCCAGCAGGCTTTATTTCTTGGAGCTGACACTAGAGCTTTGCCCCTTAACTCTAGCAAGCATTGCGAGAAGGTTATCCAGTCCTCCACTATGCTCAGCTGTTTGCTGAGCAGCCCCAGGCCAGCATAGATGGCTTTCTGACAAGGTGGCATATGGAAGCAAGTATTGGGTTTGGCCACCTCAATTCCAAACGATATCATAAGACATGAAATAGGACTCCTTCCTCTATCTGTAAAATGGCATTGGCAGATGCTTAATAATTATGTTAAGTACCTAAACCCACCAGCCAATAGTCTTTATGAAAATCTAAGCAATCAGGTGCTGCTTAAACATCCTCCGTCCATATTAGCATTTGTGGAAAAAATGAAGGATATTATGTCCGCTACACTTATCCCAGAGGAACATCTAATTTTGGGTTTACCTAGCTGCAAAAGGAAAATGCAGCTATATTACTGGTGTTGTCAATCGGACAGAATAAGTAGGTATATCACGTATCAGGAATATTCTCAGATTAGAAGGAAATGGGGTACTTGTCCGAGATATCTTATACAATTTCCATCAGCATCTGGTAGAAATGTATACCTCTGCTTCAGACTGAACCAATTTCATACAAATGAAAGATTAGCCCAATGGGGAAGATGTAATTAATCAACAAATCCAGGTGCTTGTCGATTCTGTCAGAAGGTTACTATGGTTGAATCTTTACAACATCTGGTTGTTTTCTGTGACTATTTCGAGATATTGAGAATTAGTACTCTTGGATCCTACTTTGATCCCTCTTCTTTGCTGGCAAAAATGACCCTCTGGTCTAGGTGTATGATAGGCAATAGTACCAAAATGACTATGAACTTGATTATGTTACTGTGTGAAATTGACAAGAAATTAAAGGATATGAATCTTTTATGTACATAGTATGAAATCACTAAACTACTAAGGTTAATAAGGATATTATGATCTGGATAAGTTCATTTTTTAGTTTTGTCATATTTATGATTAATTTATTTTAAAAT
The DNA here is from genome assembly GCF_040938575.1 of Ambystoma mexicanum. NCBI lineage: Eukaryota > Metazoa > Chordata > Amphibia > Caudata > Ambystomatidae > Ambystoma > Ambystoma mexicanum. The sequence continues at coordinate 875,962,475 of NC_090924.1, read as the reverse complement.
AAGGAAATGTGACTTATCACATATTAATTGTAGCAAAAGAATTGTGTTTATTTGCAAGGAATCAGAAATATGTTTTTTATATTGTCGTAAATATATGTTTAAAATCTTGTGTAAATTGTAAAGGTTTGTAATCTTACCAAATACAATAAAAAAAAATAAAAAGAAATAGATGGCTTTCTGTAGTACGTGCCCCATAATGGGTTCCTGCCTGCTGCGACTTGTACATGGCTCATCTGACTCCTCACTGGAGCTCTGGTCTCCTCTTCTACACATCATGTAGGCTCTGCTGGCGACAAAATAAATACTTGGGACTGTGTGGGTATCTGCAAGTAGGCTTGGGCCTGCCCCGTCAAATTTATAATGCGGGTTAGGGATTACTGCCTGCACAATAGTACAGTTTCTCTTGGGACTGAGCTGGTTCACTGTCAGTAGTATGCGGACAGTGCTGGGTTGCTGTAGTAATAACGCCCAGCAGGTCCCCAGCTTTATGTGAAGCCAAGGCTCTAACTCTCTGCCTGGCTCGTATTCACAACCTGTGACCCGTGCGCACGTCATGTTTACTTAAGGCACCCGACTGCACGTCTCCCGAAGTGCTTTGCTGTTTAATGGGTGCTGGGGAAGTATGCTGTGCGAGTGCCAGAACCCTGGAAGTCTCGTTGCGCTATGCCAGCAAGCTCCATGGCGCTCTGCCTCCTTACTTCAGCCAGAGGACCTGCCCAGAGCGGGGACCAGAGTGCCAAGCCCCTTCACCTCACCGCTCCTCCGACAATCACCGGAGTGGAAAGGATTAGCCAAGGGGCCTCAGTCCACGTTTGCCGGTCTGGTTACCGGACTGGCAAACTACGAGTTCTGCTCGCGGGTGTCTTCCCGCCCGCCAGGTTAAACCTGACGGGCGGAACGGCACCCGCGAGCAGACCATGTTGAATGGTGCTGGTGCATCTGACCGCCCCATTCCCATTGAGCCAGTTTTAATCACGCATCATTGTTCATAGGTACTCTTGAGCAATTGGACACACATATACTTTAGAGTTACTTTCCCAGTCCGTTGTCACAATGAACATTACATCTCTTTATTAGTTCATGCGAGAGGGTTCGTAACTGTTTTTATTGTCGCACCAATGTCAAAGGTATAACACTTTCACCCCTCGAAACCTCACGCAAATGATGTCACCAGTTTCAGGGTTGGTGGTGTTGGTCTGGCAAGTAGATGGCGCTGCAGGCCGGTGAAGTGTCATAAAATGCTATTGGTAGCAAAATCTGACAGCAGTTGTAATGTGAAAATGCTACTGATAGCATTTTCTGTCAGTGTGCTTTTCATAGCATTTTCTGACAGTGTGCTTGTGAGGAGTTTTACCAAGTTTAACCCTATGTTTTACAGGAGAATGCAGCATTCCCCCTATGTTGCTCAGGCAAAATATGACGGCATGTAATGTCATTTATTGCTACCCTGCAAAGCGGCCTGTGAGGAATTTGACCAATTTAATCCTATGGTAGCTTGGCGCCGTCCTTCCCGGGGAATTGCAGCTGTGCCTCAGCAATTTTAACCCTATGTTGCATTATTTATGTAGTGATAACAAAATCTGACGCCAGCGGTAGCAAAATCTGAGGGCATGCAATGCAATTTTTTGCTACCATGCAACGCCACCTGTGAGGAATTTTACCAATTTAACCCTCTGGTAGCTTGGCGCAGAGCTTCCCAAGGAATTGGAGCCGTGACTCAGCAATTTGAACCCTATTTTGCATTATTTATGTAGCGACAACAAAATCTGACAGCATGTAATGTCATTTTCTGCTACCCTGCAAAGCCGCCGGCGAGGAATTTTACCAATTTAACCCTATGGTAGTTTGGCGCCGTCCTTCCCAGGGAATAGGAGCTGTACCTCAGCAATTTTAACCTTATGTTGCATTATTGTGTAGCGATAGCAAAATCTGACGGCATGTATTGTCATTTGTTGCTACCCTGCAAAGCCGCTTGTCAGGAATATGACAATTTTTTTGCCATGACTCTTGTCTACTGCTGGTAGTTTGACAGTTCATTGCAGAAAGAAGCTAAGATTAGTAAATGTTTAGCAGGATTTGAATTATAGGTGTCTGGGATGGTTGCTCTTTATATTGCACTGTTGAAAGAACATTAAGTGATGAGCAAGAGGTTTTTCTAGATGTAATCAAACATTGGAGTAAGAGCCGTATCGATCTGAATGAGCTTTAAATGCATTTTAAGCAGTGCTCCCTCCCATAATACTGAATAAGAGCACATAAACCTTGACAAGCAACATTGAACGACTTTGGGCAAAAGAAATACCCAAGTTGCTTATAATAAGCCGACTTTTCAAAAAGTGATGAAGTCTGTTTCCACGTCTTGGCAGTAAGTTACGTCATTTAGCCATCTTTGCAGAGTGGGAGGGGGTCCACGCCCCAATGTGATTGCGATCCTTCTGCGTGCCAGCACTAATAGTAGTCCTGCTAGTTTACGTCCGGTAGACGGTAAGTGTCTGGTTAAGCCAAGAAGTGTCAGTGTAGGATTAGGTTCCAATGGTGTTCCGATGATTGCTGATGTTTTTTCGAGTACTAGGTTCCAGAATTGATTGTTTTTCACTAATAAATTACGCGAATGTCTCGTTTGTTGGTTGTAAAACAGTCATTTATAATAAGGGCAAAAGAGGTTAAGCGAAGTTTATGGGTTTCAGGTGCTTATGGATGAATGCCTCAATGTCCCAAGTCATCCTGGGCACCTTCTCCTCTCCTACCTCCCTCTCCACCTGTGGGGTCCCCCAGGGTTCTATCCTCTCCCCCTGGCACTTTAACATCTACCTTGCTCTGCTTGCACGCATCTTCTCCTTCTCTTCCAACTTCCAGTGTTACGCAGATGACACACAGCTCTTTTTCAAACTCCCTGCCGACTCTCTTGCTGTCATGATGCCTACCTTCAAGGAGCCAGGTCCGACCCAGCAACCCCAGAGGCAGGCATCATTTCCCCCAGGGGAGTGCCAGCGGGCCCAAGCTGGGGCCCTTTGGACGCAGTCCTGGCGCCTTAGGCGCCAGGCTCATGTTGGACCTCTGTCCTGGCGCCTTAGGCGCCAGGCTCATAAAGCTAGACATGTGTTCAAGTGTTTTAATGTGCACTTACCTGATGCAGACCATGCTGCCACATCCAGGCCCTCTTGAGGCCTGAATAGGAACTACTTTACCTGTGGGACTACTTTCCACCCGGGTGTGTTCGGGGAAGGATACATACATGATCGGAGGAAGGATACACACTTAGAACTTCTTCCAAAGCTATTTAAACCACACCCGATCAGCAACTCACGCTTCGCGTTGTTCTGCTCCTCGCAGCTGGGCGCTCACCGTGTCAGCTCCTGCATCTGGACTTCAGCCACGCCTGTCAGCATCCTGGGTCACCTGCAAAGGGAGACAAGAGACCTACCAGCTAATCTGCACCACGGAGACATCACCGACGATCCTGAAAGGGAAGACATCATTTTTAAAAGCATTTCGTTACGATCGCTGCAGCGCTGCATTTCACTCACCTTTCCTGGGTTCCTCCATCTTCAGCAGCGATCATCCGGATACACGGCCACTTCCCAGAGCCTAGAGAAAAAGACAAGAATAAGAGGTGAGAGAAGGAAGGGAATAGGAAAAGCTCAGTTTCCTTCTAAGACTTACCTGTTGGGTCATTCCCATTTCATTTCGGGTCTTGCTGCTTCCAAGCAGGACCCCGGCCCCTATGGAGAAAAAAGACAAAGACATTAGATGAGCGAATGCAAAAACATTACCTGAGCGCTCATCTAGGACTTACCAGATCTTTACTGGAACTGCACGTTTCACTTTGGGTCGGCACCATATCTCCGGCATTCATAACCCCAGCCCCTATGGGGAAAAGACATCAACATCAGCGCTTTGTTGCAAGAAGTCTCCAAAGGAATCTTCATTCATCACCTGAAAAAAGACAATGAACATTATTATTTAAAGCTTGAACTTTTGAACTTGCAACAGAACTTTTACAGTGCCTTACCAGTATAATCAAGCTTACCTGAACTCCCATCCAACCTCAATCCAGTGAAGTAACTGAGTTCAACGCGCCCCTGCGTCAGAAGCAGGATGGAGAGCTCGTCCTTTCAGACCCTAAGGTGAGACTTCACGGGGAATCGTGGAAGGGTATCGTGGAGGGTTGGAAGAGAGTGGGAGGCTTCAGCATAACTCAGTCAGTAGGTAATACTCCCTTTTCACGCACAGGGGAATATTCCTGTGAGCCGGAGAAGCCAGAGTAGAGGGCCCTTCCTGTCCATCTTCAGAGTCCTGCGCTTCACCATTGAAGAAGCATCAGCACTCGAAGCCAGACCTGCGCCTCCGTGGGAATCAGGTGAGTGTTACACTTGCACCCTCCATCATCCCTGACTGCCTATCTGCCATTCAGTCCTGGTGCACCGCCAACGATCTCTTCCTCAACACCTGTAAAACTGAGATCCTTCCCATAGGGACCCCTGCGCCCTCCTTCTTCCCCCTTCACTCTGGCCTTCCTCTTTGGGCTCTCCCCCATGCGCCCTCTTCTGAAGCCAGAATCCTTGGAGTCATCTTCGACTCCTCTCTCTCTTATCCTACCTTACACTCAGGATATTGCCAAGGAGTCCCACTTTCAGCTCTTCCTTCTCAAAGAATTCTCCCTTTTCTCACTTTCGCCCAGAGGCTCAATGTGACCCAAGCACTGGTTCTCTCTAGGCTTGACTATTGCAATAGCCTCCTCCTGAATCTACCATCTTCCACTCTGCGACCCCCTTTAACTAAACCAGAATAGGGCAGCAAGACTTATCCTTGGCATTAAGCCCAGGGACCGCATCTCTCCTGCACTAAAAAGTCTTCACTGGCTCCCGGTTGCTGCAGGGATTAAATTCAAATCCCTATGCATCATCCACAAGATGGTCTGGCCTGGGGTCCACACTATCTTCAACTTTATCTTACTGAACACTCTCCCTCTAGACCACTATGCTCCTCTGGCTCCAACTCTCTGTGTGTAAAGCATTTTGCTAAACAGAGGGCAGGGGGTTGTTCGAGTTCCTCAACTGGTTCCCTCCTATGGAACAGCCACCCCCTCGCAGGATCTCTTTAAATTCTGGAAGCTCCTTAAAACTCTCCTCTTAACCTCCTCCTTCCCTTCCTCCCTCCCTCCCCTGCTAATCCCACAGTTGCTGCAATTGGTGTCCTGGGCCCTGTGTAGCAGTCAACATTCCCAGAACGTCATCTGTGGGTCACCCATGAGCTCAGACTCCCCAGCACCCCCGTCCCTCCTCTTCCTTGCTGCACTTGCACGTTCTGAATACTCACAAGGCATAGTAGGTTTGTCCTCTTTTCCTTACCCCACCCCCACTGCTCTTAAGTATTTTGTTTTATGTATTTTAATGTATTCCCCACTCCTACTCCCTCCCTTGCCCTGTGGGCGCTTTGAAACAATATTTTTTATTGTATAAGCACTTAACAAGCAAATAATAAAATAAATAAATGTATGTAGGCTTGCTGCTGAGAGAAAATAACTTTCCCAGTCAGTTATTGCTGCTCTCCTTGCCCCCTTGTCCCTGCTCCTCACCCACTATATACAGTCTCACATTTTCATTGTCCGCTCACTCCCTTTGCAGTTGATCACACGTTTAACGCCCCCCCCTGCTTCAGCGTAACCACTGTGCTTCGTACTTTCAGCTGCTCCCCGACACCTACTCCCCACAGCATACCACCTTACATCATCCCTTGTTATTGTTACTGTATGTGTTGCTCACCGCGTTGCTGATTCGTATCCCTGCATTAACTCCATTTACTGGCTCCTCACACCTGTGTTGCTTTTGCACTGCAGTTTTTTACATCAAGCGCTGTCAAAAAGGACATGCTCGGGCGATCGAAGGCGAGGACACTGACAGCCCTAGCAGCGACGAAGAGCAATCCAGCAGGGAACAGTCCCCCAACCACACAGACAGTGTATACCCGGCGAGAAAGGGTACACATGATATCGGCCGTCAAGCCCAGGCATGGAAAACAACCCAGCTGTAACAAATCACGGCGCTGCACCATATCAGTGGGGAACATCCTGGTTACCAACATGATCGACACAGGTGCAACGGTGAATGTTATGCCAACCACCAGATTCAGGAAACTCGATCCCAAGATACACTGGCGACGATTAGTACTGCCCTACGCCTACGGCTGCAAGAAGCCCCTTACAGTTGTGGGGTACTTTAAGACTGTCCTCGCTCACCATGGCGTCAGCTGCAAAATGCGCATCTACGTCGTGGATGCTGGTATAGCGACCTTGCTCAGCTGCCCAACGGCAGAATGACTGGAAGTCATCCAATTCAATTTCACCATTCAATCCGAAGACATTGAGCACCTGCTGGCGAAACACAAAAAGCTTTTCACGGGGATCGGATGTCTCAAGGGCAGGTCAGTGAAGCTTCATATTGATCCCACAATAGAGCCACGAGCAGTGCGACACAGAAGAGCGCCGTCCCACATGAGGAAAGCCGTGGAAGCCGAACTAAGCAAATTGGAAGACCTCTGAATCATCGAAAATACCACAGGCCCCACTCCCTGGGTATCGCCGATGGTAGTCACGGCCAAACCTAAACAACCACAGGTGGTGCGCATATGCATTGACATGCGGCTCCCGAACGCAGGGATAGGGAGAGACACATCACGCCCACGATAGACAAATTGATCGTGGATTTGACCGACACGATTGTCTTCAGCAAGCTTGATCTTCGATCAGGCTACCACCAGATCCGCCTAGCGAAAGAATCATGCTACATCACCACGTTTTCCTCGCACCTGGGTCTTCGGCGTTACCGCCACCTCAACTTCGGCATATCGTTGGCAGCCGAAGTCTTCCAGCACGATACGAAAGGTCCTCCAGGACCTACCAGGAGTAACAAATGTCAGCAATGACATCCTGGTCTACGGCAGGTCAGAAGAGGAACACATCAAGCGGCTAGCTGCCACCTTACAATGGCTGGAAGACTCAGGACTCATGCTTCATGAGGAGAAGTGCGAATTTGGGAAGCGCACACTGAGCTTCTTTGGATAAGTCTTTAACAAGAAAGGCGTATCACACGATCCGGGAAAGGTCGAAGACATCAAAAGCATGCAAGCGCCAACCACAGCAACAGAAGTGCAAAGCTTTCTGGGGAAGGCAACATATTGTGGACGCTTCATCCCAGACCTTGCCACCATTGCCACCCCCCTGTGTGAACTCACAAAATCAAAGACACCCTATCAATGAGGAGAGGTGCAAGAGCAGGCCTTTAAGAAGATCAAAGACTCTCTCTCCAGCGATGCCACAATGGCATTCTTCGACACCACCCGCTCGACTGAACTACTGGTGGATGCCAGCCCAGTAGGGCTGGGAGCCGTGCTCACACAAATCGACAAAGGAGGAACGGTCTTCCCCATTGCGTTTACAAGCAGGGCACTCACACCGACTGAACAAAACTATGCCCATATCGAAAAAGAAGCGTTGGCGATCATCTGGGGGTGCAAACACTTCCACATGTACATTTTAGGGCACCCAGTGAAAGTGCTGACGGACCACAAGCCGCTGGTTCCCATCTTCAAAGGCTTGGCACCGCACCCCCCTGCCAGGATTGAGCGCTGGCTACTCCAACTAAGACAATTCGATCTGGAAGTGCAGTATCGAGCAGGGGCCGACAACCCGGCAGAATTCCTGTCACGGCATCCCCAACCAGCCACCGCCACTGAACGAGAGGCTGCCAAGGAGACAGAGGAACACGTGTGCCAGGTCATCGCTTGCACCAGGCCCAAGACCATGAAGATCGAGGAAATCAAAGAGGAAACAGACAACGACCCCTGTTTTCAACTAACCAAGAAACCCATCCTAACAGGAGAATGACAGACATTCCTGAAAGCAGTGGCACAGAAGACAATGCAGGCGCAGGAGCTGATACATGCACTCTTCGGAATACGCCATGAACTGTCAGTTTTGCTCGAAGGGCGCATCCTCAAAGCCAATCTGATCGTGCTGCCCACGTCCCTCCACGAGAGGGCCCTCAGGCTGGCACACAAAGCATACCAGGGGATAGTGAAAATGCAGGCATTCCTCAAATCCTGCATATGGCTACCCCTAATTCAGCTCAAAGTCATGGCACTCGTTGAAGCGTGCACCACATGTCTAGCCACACACCGTCTGGGACCACCGGAACCCATGGAATGTCCCCCCAGGAGCGAGCACCACTGGAATGCCATAAGTGTCGACTTGTGTGAACGATCGCAAACGAGGCATACCTCCTCGTGGCCATTGATGAACACACCAGATACCCCGAAGTGAACCTGCCTCCTCGACTGATGCTGCGTCGGTCACCGCCGCACTAGAAAAGATGTTTGCAACGCACGGCATCCCTTCCTCCATCTGAATTGACAATGGGCCTCCCTTCACGAGCAAAGGGTTCAAAACCTTTGTTGACAGCTTAGGGATCCGGCATCGCCACATCACCCCGTACTGACCACAAGCCAACGGGGGTGCGGAAAGGTTTATGGCTGCCATGATGTTCGAAGTACCCATCCAAGGGAGCCTACCCTTGCACCACTCGTGGAGACCTCCTCCAGTGTACCTAGAACAAGTGGAGTGTTGACGGCGTGAACACAACGCCAAGGAAGACAGAGTCAGGAATGTCACTCTGAGCAACCTCCAAGTGGGAGACACGGCACTCGTGAAGAACAAGGCCCAAACAGGGAACATTACCCTCCCCTATGAGACCGTACCCTGGACCTTAACCCACAGGGGGCATGGCCTCGCCTGTGTTACCAGAGGGCGGGAAACTGTAACCAGGAATGTGTCTCATTTCCAACGAACCCCGCCGACACTTTGGGAAGAGTCAAAAGAGAACTTCCGCCCCAGAACTCCAGCATGCCCTGCACAAGGGAACAGCCCACCAGCAAGCGAGACATGAAGAAAGCCCAGCCCAAAGGCCCCCAGAACCAGGAGAAGAGGACAAAGATCCTGCAACATCGCAGACACCTCAGCGGGCGCAAGGAGAACACTACTCTCTCCGGAAACTACTAGTACCGTCAACAAGGCTATGTACTGAATGGCATCTACACCCGCAAGGAGAGCTGAGAGCCTAAGACTGGGCCTGGGGAAAAGGCCCCAAAGGAAGAGCCACAAGAGGACAGATGCCGCCCAAGTTCATCTGTTCACATATGTCTATTGCCTTTTTTTGTTTTATCCAAAGTTGAAAAGGGATGTGATGTCAACGTGGCCCCTGTCACGTGGGCAAGTATATAAAGAGGCATGGAAAGCCTGAGAAGGGCAGTTCCCGTGCTAATGCCAGAGCGAAGGTCTCCCGTGTCTCCTTTCTGCGCTGCCAGCCCACGCTACACGCTGCAACCTCTGAGGCCCAGCCCCCAATCCTGGGTCAGGCATCACAGTTGGATGCAGGGGACAGAAACCCACATACACACAAACGCACACCTTTATCCTCCCGAATAAATCGTTCACTGAGAAGGTAGTCCAGGTTGATATTTTGCAGCAAGCCCAATCTTTTTCCTATGGGAAAGATTTTGAAATACAAAAGAGGCCCGTCGGGCAGAGGTCTATCAGGATATCTCCAGAGTTCTCCTTAGGCCAGTCCACCCCTTGTTGGGGCCCCCTCAACATTGTGATGTCACGGGAGACCGGGTGACGTGTCAGGGGGCGGGAGCCGGAAATAAAGAATCACCGGAACTGGCAGTTTGATGCCAGTTCGGGTTTATGCACTCTATCAAGTGGTTGTGTGTTATTTCGCTCCACGCCGTAATCTCTAGGCCTGCATAGGCTTTGGACCTTCACCCAGGGCCTTGCACCACGAAGGCCTCCAACATCACACTGGCGATGAGGATGACGTGTTCCCCACACACGCCCACCATCTCTGACAAATATCTACAGCTGCCGGTCACCATTGACACATCAGAGGCTTTACCGCTGCACTGCATGCAAGCAATCCAAGCTTCGCGAGCCTCGCTCTCAGTCTCTGAACGTTCTGCATGAATCATCCGCTCACATGCCAAGCATCACGAGCCTCGTTCTCAGACCCCCAACGTTCTTGTGGTGTCTGTCTGCTGTGCAGCATGCAGACCCGACATCCATGTGTAGGCCTTGATGGGCCTGGATTGGCGCGCTGCGCTCTAGGTTCGCGGGCAAGGAAAACTCGACCACTCTGTTGGGTGCATAAACCCGAACTGGTGTTCTCGCGTCAGTTCCGGTGATTCCTTTATTTCTCCTGTGTCACGTGACTCCGAACTAACTGGGCACGTGACACCACATTCCTCCCCAACTTGGAGGTGTTTACACCACTGTTCAACATAAACAATCCTAACTGCGTATTACATATTCAAATGTTTCTGAGTTCATCTTGGCGGGGTTTCCTGTAGGTATACTCCATCCACTACGTATCCTTGGAGACGGGATGATGGTCTGGGCTTTTCTCTCAAAAGGTACCGGGTGCTACTTCTCTCTGGTGTGGCCACTCCTGGGGTCACGAGTTCGGTCAGGTCTTCTTGCTGGTGTGGTGTCTCGGAGGTTGTTGGTGAGGCACGGGCCCTGGGTGATGTTTGGTCTCGGGGCGTGTGAGGTGTTTTCACCTCGCTTCTTGGGGACACTGGGTGCTCTTCCCATAGTTCAGCTGGTACTCTCCTGAAGTGTGACACATTTCTTGTCACTGTTTCGCTTCCTCGGGTGGCGGTGACCGTGCTGTGGTTTGTCGCGCTGACCGTCCATGGTTGAAGCTCAAAGTTGAGGGACATTTTCTTGGGTGTTGCTTGGTTTTTGACGATCACAGTATCACCCGGTGTTAGCTCTCGGTGGCAGGCTCGCCTGGCAATGCTTTCTTGTTCGTTCCGCCTCAGTCACATGGCGTCTGTGGCTGGGATATCAGGTTTGGGAGCAACCCACTGAGGGTGTATGGGGAGCTCTGCCTGTATGGGTACTCCTAGCATGAGGGCAGCAGGGCTGATGCCTGTGGATGAGTGTGGGGTTTGCCTGTGTTTTCTTAGGAATCGTTATATGGCCTTCAGCTATGGATGTCCTTTTTCTTTGGCGATGCGAATAACTTTATTGAGCGACCCCATGAATCTTTCTGCGTCGCCATTTGCTTGGGGCCACCTTGGGGTGATTCGCTGGTGTTTCACGTTTATTTCTTTGAAGAAGTCACGCAATTCTTGGCTGGTAAACGATGGACCGTTGTCGCTCTTCACTTTTCTTGGGATTCCATGTGTCGCGAAAATCTTTTCCAGTGTGAGGATCGTGGTCTCTGCGTTAGTGGACGCTACATGTTCTACTTCAGGATACCTGCTGAACTCATCGATCACCACGAGTAGGTATCCTTCGCCGGCAATTGTACAGTGATCCATGCTAACTGCGTCCCACCGCTTGCTGCTTCTCGGAGAGCTGCTGATAGGCTCTGGGTTCTCAGGTCTCCTGGAAGCTTGGCAAGCAGCACAGGAATCCACTAGCTCCACTACCCTTTGTTGTATGTTGGGCATCCACATTCTGGACTTTAGATATGCCGTTGTCTTGATGATGCCCTGATGTCCGCTGTGCGCTAGCCGGAGGGCTCTCCCCTCCAGTGACACAGGTAACACGATGCGGTGGCCTTTGAGGAGCACTTCTTCGGGGCCAACGGAGAGTTTGTGTCGTATCCCGAATAGTGCTCGGAGCTTGGTCTGAGCTGATGTGGTGCGTCGAGCCATGGACGTGAGGTAGGTCTTCCAGTTTCCTGACTGGACGGCAGCAGTGGTGTGTTGTAGGATAACGTCGACCTCTGTCTCACATGCTACCTCTTGTAGGGTCAGGGCACGTGGTCGGGCGCAGGCGACCACGTGGCATACGTGTTCATCGGTTTCCTTTGAGTGGCGTTGCTCTCCCTCAGTGGCAGGTCTCGGGTGACGGGACAAGTAGTTCGCTGGGTTATCTGTCCCTGGACGATAGTTGACTTCTATGTTATAGGGCTGCAGCTGCAGCATCCATTTCTCAATGCGTGCTGGTGAGTGAGGGCCGGAACCTCGGAATATCGGGATCAGGGGCTTGTGATCCGAAAAGACCTTTGCTTTCTTGCCTAGCAGGTATACTTTGAAATGGCGGCATCCCCACAGGATAGCGAGGGCTTCTTTCTCTATGTGGGCATAGTTCTGTTCTGGCTTGGTGAGTGCCCAACTGGCGAATGCAATGGGGAACACGTTTCCTTCATTGTCTGTTTGGGTTAGTACCGCTCCCAGGCCGACCGGGCTGGCATCCACGAGGAGTTCTGTATGTCTTTCTATGTTGAAAAACGCCATGGTTGTGGATGCTGACAATGTGTCCTTAATTTGTTGGAATGCTTGTTGGTGGGTCGGTGTCCATTCCCATTTCTGGTCCTTCTTGGTCAGTTCTCGGAGTGGGCTTGCGATGTTGGCGAGGTCTGGAATAAACCGCGCACAGTATGTTGCCATCCGAATAAAACTTCTCACCTCTGTGGCAGATTGAGGTGCCTTTGTGTTCTTTATGTCATTTACCTTGGAAGGGTTAGGGAACACGCCTTTGGCACTGAAAATGTATCCAAAGAAGCATAGTTCTTCCTTTGCAAACTCACATTTCTCTGCATTTAGCGTTAGGCCTGCTGCTTCCAGTCTGCCCAGGACTGCTGCCAGGCGTTTGTGGTGCTCTCTCTCATTCGACGCGTACACAAGAATATCGTCGCTGATGTTTGTGGTGCCTTCTAGGCCAGTAATGACCCTGTAGATTTCGTGTTGGAATACCTCTGCAGCCGATGATATTCCGAAGTTGAGCAGTCTATACCTCATTAGACCAAGGTGAGAGGAGAATGTGGTGATATATCTTGAGTCTCTGGCTAATCTGAGCTGGTGGTAGCCGGAATTTAGGTCATGTTTGCTGAATATTGTTGCTCCTGTGAGATCTACAATGAGCTCCTCTATCTTTGGGGTTATGTGGCGTTCCCTTCCAATCGCTGCGTTGGGAAGTCTCATGTCTATACAAATTCTTACAGCGTTGGGTTGCTTTGGTTTTTGGGCTACAACCATGGGCGATACCCACGGGGTTGGTCCTGATGTTCTTTCAATTATGCCTGCTTCTTCGAGCTTGGCCAGTTCTTTCTCCACCGCTCCTCTCAGGTGAAATGGTATCCGTCAGTGCTGTACGGCTTTCGGCTCTATAGAAGGATCTATATGAAGCTTGATGGTTCGGCCTTTGAGACACCCTATGCCTTGGAATAGTTTCTTGTGTTGTTTTAGTAAACCATCGAGTTCGTTGTGTTGGAGGTCAAATGCAAAGTGGATTAGTTTTAATTTTTCCACTGTCCTGCAGCTGAGCAGTGTCTCACAGCCGGCATCTACAACATAGATGCGCGCCCCGCAATTAGTGTTTTTGTGGGCGAAATCTGACTTGAAAGACCCTTGCGCTGGTAGGGGTTTCTTACATCCATATGCATATAGTCAGACCTTCTTCCTGTGAAGCCTGGGCTTCGGGCGAAGCTTGCTGAATGCCGTCACTGGCATTACGTTCACCGTTGCACCAGTGTCAATGACTACTTTCAGTGGTTCACCATTGGAGATGACTGTGCACGATGGTCTCTTCCTTTGTCGTGACCGGTGCGGTTCAACTGCTGATATGAGGTGTACTCGGTGTATCCGTTTGTTTCTTTTCCTCCTCTCTCTTTTCTCTCGGGGGACACACTGTCATCGCTGTCGTCGCTATCGCTCGTGTCTGGGGATCTTTGAGAATGGTCAACGGCCCTGGCTTTTCCTTTCCGGTCAGGTTGGTATGAAGACTCTCTTGGTGCAAACTTCCTCCGGCGCTCTTGCGCCGGTCGTGACGCAGTTTCCTTGTCGTTTCGATTTGGCGGGTTCAGGCAGACTGCAGCATAATGATTGAGACGGTTGCATTTCCTGCACGTGGATCCCCATGGTGGGCAGGATTCCCCCTTGTGCCATGGGCCGCCACACCATTTGCAAACTTTGCTTCGGTCTTGCGGCATGTGTGTTTTCTGGCCATATTTCATGCAAGTGTTCTGGTGTTTGGATATGGCTGTGACGTCTTCTGTTGGCTTAGGGTTGTCAAGCGGGAGTCTTTGGATCGCTGCTTCAATCACTGCTACCTGGTCTTCCGTCTGCTCACGGAGGCGCGCCATTTCTAGTATGCGGGACAGGCGTATGTTCCTCTCCGAGAGTATGGCTCTTCTCAGCTTTTCTGAGGATATGCGTTGATTATTTGGAGGCGGATTGCAAACTCTTCGTCCGGGAATTCACAGCCTACTGCCATTTCACGAAGGCGAGCATGAAATTTGTCCACAGTTTCTTTCTCACGCTGCCTGGCCATGCAGAAGTGAAAACGTTCGTAATCAGGGTTGAGATCTGGTTTGAACATGTTTGTGAGTACATTCTTGGCTGCGTCGTAGTTGTTGTGGTCTCTGCGGTCTGGGGTGGCGTTGAATAGGCGTAGGGCGGCAGCCCCGATGTTGAGCAAAAGAAAGGTGCGCTTCTTTTTCGCTATAGTGATGTCTCTGGCATCAAGGTGCATTTCGAACTGTTGCAGCCAGATTTCCCATCTGATGGCTGCCCCATAGTGAATGGATCAAATGGCGGCATTACCGTGGTCAATGCTGGGTCTGGGTGGTCTGTGGTGAGGCTCTTTCTGGCAGAAGAGCTGGTGCTGGCTCTTGCAGGGCTAGTTTCTGAGCTGGTCATGTTGTGCAGGGGTGTGCACTTTCTGCGAGGGTGGTTATTGGAGTACACTCACCGCTGCTATCCTGCTCTCTGTGTTGACACAGGCAATTTCGGCCTTCGCACGTTGTGTGAGGGGCAAGTTTCCCAAACTGCTACTGTTTGCCCAGGAGACAAAGGCAACGTTGGGCTTGTGAGAGTTGTTTCCACTTTTCTTTCAGTGATGGTGATCGAAGCGTTGGATTGAGATTTGGAGTTCCTGCAGCAGCCCCGTGGGGGGACTGAAAAGTGCTGGCGGTGCGCATATGACACGCGGCTTTGCTCGTGGTACATGCGTGTATGATGCGCGATTTTGATTGTGGCTCCCCTTGAATGCTCCTACAGGAAGATACCTGTGTTCCTTTGGCCAGCGCGTGGATGGCGGATGACACGCTGGTGGCGCGCGTGTGATGCGCAGCTCCGGATGGCATACGCGAGTGGAGAGCCGGCGTTGCTGTGGGAGACGTGGGGCGCGTATTGTACACGGCTGCGGTAATGTTGCGGTCGGCACGCTGCCTCGTTCTGCTCCGGTGATGAGGGGCGTGTTGTCGTACGCATGTGATATGCGGATGCGTCGTTGTCTGTGTTATCTTGGCCTCGTGGAATGTTCCGCACTGCAGCAGCGTGCGGTGTAAGGCCGACAGGTGCGCGTTAGACCGCCCGATGGGAGGAGGCGCGGTCCTGCATGGATCTTTCCACGGCTTTGTCGCCAGTGTGGTGTCTGTCTGCTGTGCAGCATGCAGACCCGACATCCATGTGTAGGCCTTGATGGGCCTGCGATGGCGCGCTGCGCTCTAGGTTCGCGGGCAAGGAAAACTCGACCACTCTGTTGGGTGCATAAACCCGGACTGGCGTTCTCACGTCAGTTCCGGTGATTCCTTTATTTCTCCTGTGTCACGTGACCCTGAACTAACTGGGCACGTGACACCACAGTTCTGTATGAATCATCCGCTCGCATGAACCTTCTAACACAGCAAGTTGTGAGCCCACGAATGCTCCAGTCCTATGCAAGCCTCACTTTCAGACCCCCAATGTTCCGGGGCATGACTCATCAGAATACATTTTCATCGTGCCCGCATGAACGTTCCATCCTCACGCGAATGCTACGCAAGCCTTCATTTCAAGCCCTGACATTCTGTTTGGACAAATTACAGCCTCATGGTCATCACGTGCACTTGGGATTTCGACTATTTCAACATTCTACACATCACAAATCATATCTGACATTGTGAACACAGAGTCTGCACCTGCTGAGAGCACTGGACACTACCATACCCAGCTAAACCCACCGGAAGTGGAACATCAGGTGAGAGGAGCCTGCTCTCCATACCCCCACGTCCCTATCACCGCCAATGAAAAGGGGACCAGCCAGCACGTGCTCATATGTGCTTCATGAGGCAAGATCTAACACTTCCCACACACGGACCGACGCAGGCCAAGAAACATATCCAGCACGAATGCAAGCTAGTCAAGGGCAAGCGCAAACCTGCCAAATAGGAGGAGCATCAACCCAGACCACACAGACCCAGCACTCACCACCCTGATGGCACCTTTTGACCCATTTACCTCAGGGGCGGCCATTCTCTGGGGAATCTGGATACAACAATTTGAAATGCATCTTGATGCTAGAGAGATCACCGCAGACAGGAGAAAATGCACATTCCTTCTGCTAAACATTGGAGTAGTGGCACTACGCCTCTTCAACACCATCCCCAACAATGATGCCACAAAGACTGCGCTCGCAAACAAGTTTAAGCCAGACCTCAATCCCGACTACGAGCGATTCCACTTTTGCATGGCTAGACAGCGCAAGAATGAAACAGTGGACACTTCTATGCCCGCCTACGAGAGATGGCAGTAGGTTGCAAATTTCCTAACCAGGAGTTCGCCATCAGGCTCCAAATCAATGGAATCTTGTCGGAAAAACTGAGAAGGGCCATCATATCAGAAAAGAACATAACACTATCTCGAATACTGGAGATAGGGTGCTTTTGTGAACGCACAGACGACCAAGTGGCAGTAATTGAGGCCACGATCCAATGCCTACCACTGGATAGCCCGAGGAAAAGTGAGGAAGTCACAGCCATCAAAAGACGCCAGAACAGCCGAGAACGAGGAAGCAGAAGCTCAAACCCGTCCAGATCCCACATGCCTCAAGGACGGGAGAACGCATGCAAATGGTGTGGTGGCCCATGGTACCATGGAGAAACATGCCCTGCGTGGGGTTCTACTTGCCGGAAATGCAATTGCGTCAACCACTATGCAGCTGTCTGCCTGCATCCATTAGGCGGGGGAGACTGTGAACAGACGCCATAATGACCCCAAGAACACCGAAAGAAGTTCGCCCCACGGGAAACCACCCAGTAGCCGAACAGAAGAGGAAGAACGAGGGCCGTAGACCACACACAAAGGTCCCCAGACACTAGCGAAAGCAAAGAAAGTGAAGAGAGCACCTCACCCAACAGACGGGACATGGAAAGGCAAAAGAAACCCAGCAAGAGAGTACACCGAGTACATCTTATATCAGCAGTTGAACCTATGAGGTCCAGACAATGGAAAAGACCCTCCTGCACAGTCATCTCGGATGGAAAACCAATACAAGTAGTCATTGACACAGGAGCAACCGTCAACGTCATGCCTGCAACCGCCTTTGACAAGATCAACCCAAGGCCGGTGCTCCAGGACAGAAAGGTACGACTCTTCCCAAATGGCTGCAAGAAACCACTACCAGTGCAAGGATCCTTCCCATCAGACCTGTCGCACAACAAAAACTGCCTGCCGCGCTAGAATATACATAGTTGACGCTGGCTGTGAAACTCTTCTTAACTGCAGAACAGCAGAAAAACGGCGGCTGATCCACTTGGAATTCAGTATCCAACACACCGAAATCAACGACTGTTAGGCAGAAACCTGTGCAGTTCCCTCTGGGACCACTGCAAAAGATTTAAGACTACAGGTGTTTGGTAGTAAACCCACTTGGTAGCAGTCTGTACCACACAGATTCACTTGGTAGCTGTGGTTGAGCAGTCAAGACTTCCCTCAAGAAGAGTTAGGCAGTATACAGAGTATTCACAATAGGTCATAACACAGTAGAACAAGTAAACACTGACCAGAGCTTGGTGTAAAAGAGATATAATTATTTATTTAAAACCACATCTAGTAAAACACACAGGCACTAAGGTTAAGCAGTTCAAAAACACGGTCACTAAAAGATATACACTCCCTTAAAAGAATAGACAAGTCTTAAGTAAAGCCCCTCTTATTTTCAGACAGCGCTGAGCACTTAACGCAGATGGCACTCTAATCATTTGTTTTAAAAAGGGAGAGAAAGGCAGAGCATAATTTGAAACAGATCCCAACACTTTCATACGAACACAACAAGAGAGGAAGGCAAAGTAAAACCGTGAAGTTCGAGTTCAGAAGGCCGGATCCACTTTAAGAGGATCAGAACGAAATGTGTCCAAGGTCACACGGTTGAAGTGCACCAAAAGTCTTGAAAAGGTTCAGAAAGAGTTGGACCAAAAGAAAGGGACCAGTTAGATGGTCAAGGCGGCCAGCCCAGTCCAGAAGGTTAAGGGATTATTTTTACCTTGTAGCAATCTTTAGAAAGGGAGGCCTGGCGGACACAGTACCTTAAAGTGGTGAGAATACTCCAGCAGGGGCAGTTGTTCCTGGCAGCGGATTCAAGTCGGTGCTTTGTCCGGGGGAAGAGAGGATCTCGTCGGGGAACAAGACAGGAGTCCGTTGCACTGCCAGGGAAGAAACCAGCCGCGGAGTTCTCAGGTAAAAGGAGCGGTCCTTTTATTCGCGGTCCAGTGGTAAGTGGCTATCCGGTTGCCAGGGTGCTTGGCACGGGCAATTCGACCACAAGACGGCCTGGGATGCGAGGAAAAGAAGGTAAACTGGTTGTGCCCACCAGTCAGGGGAAGAAGCCTCTCCAGCCGGGAGATCTTCTCTGTTGCCGGGAAGTGGTGAGTCGATTCCGCAGGGCTCCACCGGTGGTGTCATCGTGGTAGGTCGGCTCAGCTTCTCCCTCGTCGGATTCTCAGGTCCTGTGGCGACTTCTCAAGTTCCAGTCCCCAAAGCCCTACTTTTATGCAGCACACCCCCATTCACTCAGCCTAGCTGTCAATCAAACATGCTAAGTGGGCCAATCACACAAGAGTGCGACTTGAGTTACCAAGGTAACTCAGTCCAGGGTGCCTAATCCCCCTCCAACACCCCCTGTGGTACCCCGACAGAGTGGCACCACTTTTGGAGGCTTCTGTGGAGAAGCCTGCCAAAAGTGGAACAAAGGGCTCGACTTGGGTTGGAGTCACAGAAGAGAACACAAACGCCATTTTAGAATCGAGTCCTGGCCAAAAACACCAACCGGCGAATTAATATTAAATAAATAAACCGGCGGTATGTTCGAGGCTATGAGAATTAAATAATTAAAGTTGGTAGCCTCGAACAATGGGAAAATCCCCTAGGGATATATTCGTGGTCGAATATAAAAAGTAGTATCCACTGCCACCAGCCAAAACTCGATCAGGGGGGGCGGAGACGTGCCCCCTCGACTAACAGACCTCGGGGCAATCGAATTGCCCCGACCAGTACGTCCACAATATGATGGTTTGTACCGGTTTCTGTTAATAATTTGGGACTAGTAAAGCCAATGGTGACTTTACACGCCCTGGGAGACAGTAGTCAGTCCCAGGGTATGGAGTCTATGGTGAGGTGTCACTATGACACCCCTGTGTCACTGCACGGAGGGTGCTGTGTAACACACATAGTAAAAACACATGAGCCCCTATGGAGTAAAGGACCCCATAGCCCATAAAACACATAAACAGTCAAAGGAACACCATAAATCATGTCCAAGAGTGGGAGAAAAAGAGTCTCACTCTTGGCAGGAGAAAAAAACAAACTCCAGAAATCCAGCAAAGCTGCTGGGGGACTCACTAGGTTAGGAAATTCAGCCTAAAGAGAAAATTCTCCCTAACAACGACCTACTCCAGAAACACCACCATGTGTTCCAAGGCATCGCTGCCTGAAAGGCAGGTCCGTTAAGTTACACATTGACCCGACCATTGAACCAAAGGCAGTGCGACATCGCAAAGTACCTTTTCACATGAGGGAGGCCATGGATAAGGAACTCGAGAAGCTGGAAAAGGCAGGCATAATCGAGAAAACCTCGGGGCCAACCCCGTGGGTGTCCCCGATGGTAGAAGCGCAGAAACCCAAACAACCAAATGCATTGCGAATCTGCATTGACATGAGGCTCTCAAACGCAGCCATCGGCAGGGAGCGACACATCACACCAACAATAGATGAACTTATCGTTGACCCAACAGGTGCAACAATATTCAGTAAACTGGACCTCGGGTCAGGATATCACCAACTCAAACAAGCAAGGGAGTTGAGGTACATCACCACTTTCTCCTCCAACCTTGGCCTGAGGAGGTACAAACGCCTGAATTTTAGGGATATCGTCAGCCTCTGAAGTGTTTCAGCATGAAATCTGAAAAGTCCTAAACGGCCTAGAAGGGACGACAAACATCAGTGACAATATCATTGTGTATGGAACAAACAACAAAGAGCACCACAAACGCTTGGTAGCAGTATTACAACGGCTCAAAACGCAGAGAAGTGAGATTTCGGCAAGGAAGAACTCTGTTTCTTTGGCTACATCTTTAACTCTAAGGGAGTATCACCTGATCCAGCAAAGGTGAATGATATCAAAGGCACCAGAGCCCTACAATCTGCCACTGAAGTAAGGAGCTTTATGGGCATGGAGACATACAGCGCAAGATTTATCCCGGACCTTGCTACTCTAGGGAGCCCCCTGCGCGAACTCACAAAGACCAGAAATGGGAATGGTCGTCCATCCACCAGCATCCTTTCCAACAGATCAAAGACTTGTTATCTGCATCCACGACAATGGCGTTCTTCGACATTGAAAGAAACACAGAACTCCTTGTTGATGCAAGCCCGGCAGGCCTAGGAGCAGTGCTTACCCAAATCGACATACAAGGAAACGTACACCCCATCGCATTTGCCAGCCGTGCATTGACCAAAACTATGCACACACTGAGAAGGAGGCATTAGCAATCCTCTGGGGATGCAGACATTTCAAAGTTTACCTACTGGGAAAGCAAGCAAGGGTGTTCTCTGACCACAAACCCCTCATCCCCATCTTCAAGGGCTGTCATGGCCAAGATCGCAAAAATCAAAGGGCTACATACACAGGGGGACTGGGTGGACACAGTCCTGGCACCCTTGGCGCCAGGCTCATGAATAACAGTAAGAAAGAAAATGTATTTGGGACAAGAGTGCTTTTATTATGGACATAGAACCTCATTTTGGGTGCAAAGTGCATTTAACATGGGAACTTTCATTCATTAAAGCAGCCCCACGTGTACTCTTGGGTGTGGTTGCTGCTAATGGGGTGCCTTGCACGTGCTGACCCTCTAGGAGTGGCAGGCAAGCCAGGCCTAGTAGGCGTGCCCACGATCGCGGCTATATAAAATGCTCCGATCCCTGAAGCAGACGCTTCGCGTTATTCTGCACTTCCATGCAGTGTAATGCTCACCGCCGCTTGGGATCAGACTTACCTTTGGAAATCCTGCTTTCTGCCATCATACTTACCACCTGGGGAAACCTGCTCTCAACTGTGCGCGTCTTCCTTGATCCTGGCATTCATCTTCAAATCTTCCGGAACGCTGACATCTTCATCTTGGCACCGCAGCTCATCTTTAAATCTTCCAGAACGCTGAAATCTTCTTCTTGGCACTGCAGCACGACGAGCTCCGTCCACAACGGCAGCACCTGCAAGGAAAAACGAAAGACAAGGCTATAAACTTAAAAGACATTCAGCTTAAGGTTGCGCTACCACCGAACCTCGTGCTTTTCCTTAAACCATCAGTTACCTACTGTCGAACATTGCGGATTCAGCCATCTTCCACCCGGCCGCGTTCCGCGCCCCACAGCTGCTTTTGGGCCGCATTTCCACCTATTAGGAAGAAAACAGAAGAGAAACACTATTCAGGAATTGACAACAATATTGGGAGCAAAAATACATACAAAGACATTAAAACGAGAAGAGACAAAGAGAAAACAGAAAGGGAAAGAGATAAGAGACATTGAGAGACACTTACTACCAACCAGGAGAAGCATAGTCGCAGCTGGACTGGACTATTACTTACCGGGGATCAGTGAAGGAACTAGGTCCCATCGACAAGCGCCCCGGCCAGAAGTTGCAGGACGGAGAGCTAACAGGATCAGTGTCACCAATTGTTGCCGTTCATAGCTTATCTGTAGAGGGAGGGGCCTGACGGGGTGATCTAATTCCAGGGAGGGCTGCAACCGTGCCCCAAGGCCTCCGCAGAGACCAGGTGAGCGTAACAAGGGCTCAGCACCACACCCCCGGCACACATCAAAAAGTGGATGCTACAACTTCAGCCCTACAATACCGAGGTAAAGTAGCGGGCTGGAGGAGATAACCCGGCAGACTATCTATACTGCCACCCATGGCCCGCTACTGACCAAGAGAGGCAACACGCTACTGAAACAGATGAACATGTATGTCACGTGGTCGCATGCGCCCGACCGCGGGCCCTCACTTTGCAAGAAGTAACAGAAGAGACCAAGGCGGACACCATCTTAAACCACACCATGCAAGCCATCCAATCAGGGAACTGGAAGAACTTTCTAGCCACAATGACCCAGCGCACAAAGCCGGCCCAGGAAAAACTGCAAGCCTTTTTTTTGATCGCCACAAGCTCACCGTAGCCCCCGAAGGGGTGATACTTAAGGGACACCGAATTGTACTACCGACCACATTAGAAAAGAGAGCGCTCAAGCTGGCCCACAGTGGGCACAAAGGAATTGTAAAGACAACTTCATACCTGAAATCCAGGATGTGGATACCCCACCTGCAACAGTGAGTGATGGACCTCGTAGAATCCTGCGCAGCCTGACAGGCCACCAGGAGAGCTGAAAACCCAGAACCAATCATCAGTGCTCCAAGGAGCAGAAAAAGGTGGGAATCCATCAGCATAGACTACTGCACCATCACCGGAGAAGGCTACCTAGAGAAGGTACTAGTTCTGGTAGACGAATTCAGCCGGTACCCAGAGGTCGAACATGTGGCGTCCACCATCGCAGAAAAAATTATCTTAGCACTAGAGAAGATATTTGCGATACACACCGTCCCGTCTAAAATCAAGAGCGACAACGGGCCCCCCCTCACCAGCCAAGAACTTTGTCAATTCTTCCAAGACCTCAACGTATGGCACAAAAGGATCACCCCAGTCTGGCCACAAGCCAATGCCGACGCAAACGATTTATGGGATCACTCAACAAAGTAATCCGCATCGCAAAAGAACGAGAACACTCCTGGCTAATGGCCGTGTACCGATTTCTGAGGACTCACCGCCAGACTCCACACTTAGGATCAGCCCCGCCGCTCTCATGGTCGGGGTGCCGATCCAAGCTGAACCCCCCGTACACCCAAACTGGTTAAGACCTGATTCAGACATCATAGAGGCAAGACGAGTACAGCGGAATGAAGGAGAGAGCCGCACTCGCCGCACCAGTCACCGAGAGTTGCAGCCAGGAGACACAGTGCTGGCAAGAACCGGGCTCCACCCAAGAAAACGTCACTAAACTTTGAGTTCAGGCTATGGGCAGTCAGCGCTGCAAACCGCAGCATGATCACAGCCACCAGAGTGAATGAAACAGTGACCAGGAACATATCCCACTTCCGAAAAGTCCCGGTGGCGATGTGGCAAAAAAGGCCAAAGAGCCCGAGAGGAGAACCTTAATCACTTGATCGACTAGAAACTCCCAGAGTGTCGGAAGGCCACGACACACCCTTAGAATCCCAAGAACTGACACCATGCATAGGCGAGGCCCGAGTGGCGACCCCTCCACAAGAGGAGGTGGAGAGGACTCACCCCCGGTACCACCTGCGAGAGAGGCCACGACCGATGTCCCACCTCCAAGGGTACGGATACAACGTGTCTACCACCGATCAAGCACAGGTAGGCTGCGCTCCTAAGAAACTAGAATGGACTGCACATGTTTGATGTTACTGTTGGTTGGGGATAAAAGCATTATAAGTTTGGGAGGAATGTGATGTTACTGTCACGGAAGCCCGGGTCACGTGTCAGGGGGCGGGAGCCGGAAATAAAGGAATCACCGGAGCTGGCAGTTTGGCACCAGTCCAGGTTTATGCACTCTATCAAGTGGTTGTGTGTTATTTCACTTGGCGCCGTAATCTCTAGGCCTGCACAGGCTTTGGGCCGTCACGTGGGGCCTTGCAACACGAAAGCCTCCAACATCACAAACAGTGCCCCCAATCTTAGGCAGCATGTCGGCAAGCGTGCCATGTTCCGTGCTCCCCTTTCCGGAGTCGTCGTGACAGTGGGGCATTTCTTTAGATCGGAAGTGGTAATGACTACTTGGTCCAGGGTGCCATGCTCATTCTCCCCCATGCAGGAACGAGCTTTGTCGCACCTACGCGGGTCGATCCTTGTCACCAATGTTATGGTGCCGAGGAGGCCTGCCTACTGTTGTGGGCTGCCTCCGGTCTCCGGAGGTGAGCTGGGTATCAGCCGGCGAACCTTGCGTAGGGCAGCACCCTACGGCGCCCGGTTTCACCGGGCCCAGGATCCACTGTGAGGGGGTGTCCCCCACTTAATCCAGCGGTCGCGGCTCCGAGGACACTCGGACCGCACCGCACACGCAAGGCCACGACCACGTGGCAGGCCCACGCCGCACAAAGACAACACAGACACGCGTTGCCACTTCCTGGGGCTCTGCTGCTCTGCCCTGGCAGTGCCAGCAGAGCCCCTTTTATTAAAGGAGCACGTGAGCGTCATGACACAGTCACGGCGCTCACGTTGCCCCAAACGACTAGACCCACACACCACACCTACCTGAAGTGAAATGGTCTGGGAGGAATAGCAGCTGGTCCTGGTGTTGTATCATATCCTGTTAAGGGGCACGGAAGACCAGAGCACACAGCTGACATTTCGTTGCACTCCTGGCGTTGTATAATGTTATGCATCTCCCACAGATGACAGGAATGGACAGGGACGGAGCTATAAAGCCATCTGTGAGTGGGCGGGGTATCAAAGCGAGCGTGGCTCGGAAGATAACCAAACACTGCCTCCCTAATGCTGCCATGGGGATGCAGGATATCGAACAACACCGGGCATTTGCCCACGCTGCGCCCAGCAATGACACTCTCAGACCAGGCGTTGAGAAGCAACTGGCAAGCGGAAAAGCAGTTTGCCGCATTTATTGACATATTAAACGTGACCCAGCATGTACCCTCGTGGTGACGTGTTGTAGTCGTAGTCAGAACAGCAAGCTGCTCGAGAAGTAAAGAGAAGAGATCAGCATAATCAGAGGCTCCGGTCTCATACAATCCATGCAATTCCGAAGCAGTAAACGTGTCTGCGCAATACTTTCGAAACACACTTGTAACCCCTATGTCAACAACGTTTTAGTCTGTCATCTTTTCTTCAGACAACCGAATTTGAAGGGGAAATATTTTTTCTGGTTTCATTGTATGTGCTTTTGCACTGCAAAATCAATTGTAGGATGTACTACTTTTGAAATTACTCTCTTCCTCCTGCATGCAGTGCAGTTTTAGAGGAGAATTGCAGGATGTTTTCACTTTAGTAATTTAACGCTTCTCCGAAGGTGTAAGCACAAGATGTCTGCGCGTTGAGAGGGATGCTCTCAATTTCATGCGCGGTCTAGTGTTTTTAAGTGTCCAACGGAGACGACATTCGTCATGTGATCTAAACGAATGTTAATAGTTTAAACTACATTTCCCAATATGCAGCTTAATCCGGGATGATGTCAGTGAGTGAAGCAGGGGATACCCGGGCTCAGGTAAGTTATTGACAGGTGTAGCCATACCCTTCTTCGCTGTTTGAGCAGAGTGGGGCTGGAGCGAGCTGTTTCTGCTGTGCGTGATTCGGGAGCAAGAAGTGCCTGTGAGGCGCACTTTGTACACTCTACTTGCTTCACGCTACAACAGCCGATCCTTGCCACTTAAACGGAGCAGCGCAGTAGTGGGCTGCTTCTACTGTTTTGGGTCTTAACACTTCTATGCTTCCGGCCTCTGTGGTATGTCGTTGTTGTCTCTCAGTTTTGATGGCTGCCTCTGCCTAGTGACCTGGAGACTTCGCTACTAAGGTATATTACACGGGCAATCCCATTTCAATACTGATATAACACAGTGTTACCTACTTGGATTCCTTATGAGGAGTATGTTCATTGGGTAAGATAACCGCTAGAGGGTCGTCAGTGGATTTCCAGAACAGCTATCTGTTGTTTTCCGAATCGTAGTAGCTGAGACAGAGGAGAGCTTTCTCCTAACTGTGAATCATTATATTGCACTTTATAATTTTTTCGTGGTATTTGCAGAGTATACATTTTACACCTGGTACCTAGCACTTTAAATGTGTACTTTATTGTCTGCACTTTATACTGCTTGCCAATGCAAAACGTGAGGAATATAATCCTTGACCAAATTGAACTGACTCTAGTCCTGCTGTTTTTTTAACATTTATTTGCTTTCTGTTTATTACTTATAATATTTGGATTTGGTATTTTATATCAAGTTATTTATTCGGTACCACAGCGTTCAGGTGATTGGATTCACCCGTGGCCGCTCACACAGCAAGACATGGGGATAATATTCGTTCTGTGAGGTTTTTTTATTTAGTGGGCTCAGTGTCATTAAATTCTTTTGAGTCTGTTTTGGAGTGATAGTGACTGTGGGCTTTTGAGCTGCCCCCCCCCGGTCCCCCATTTTAACACACCTTGGGAAAACAAAGAGTCTACCCTACATTATTGTATGTGTGGTTAAAAAAAATCTAGTAAAAGGTCCTAAATGATCTTGGATTGCCATCTTAAAGATGTTTCGGGCAAGTTGGAAGAAAGGTTACTTGTGGCTGAAAGAGTTTTAAATAGACTTGCTCTCTTGTAACAAAATGACTCTACTACAGGCACTACGGTTATCTGGTCCTGGTTGTACATTGACTAACTCTGGATCCAGACTTTGCCCGAGTGTACAACAAATACGGTGTCAGCTCGCAGAATAGTCACAGTGGAGGATTTATTGGATATACAAGCTCTACAGAACTAGGAGGCCCCCATACTAGAGCATGACACCCACAACTCTCGTTTTGCCTACTTTGTCTTCATCTGTTCCTTAAAATAGCAATTTGTGGGGTCTCATACTCCTGTTTCGAAGAGAAATGTGTTCAACTTCACAGTCTCTGAATTATCAAAGGAGTTGCAGAAAGTCTCTGTAGATCTAAAAGCAAAAATGCAATTGGATTTGGATTTTTAATCTAATAAAAAAAGAAAAGTTGTTTAACTCCCTTCTCATAATGGATGATATTTTAAGAGACATAAAGAAGGGTGTTCATGATTAACCTGTTAGACACAAGTGTCTCACCTACACATAAAGTTGGATGAAAACCAACAATCTTAAATAAAATCCGTCCAAAATGGAAATAATGATGTCGCCTCTGTTAGGCAGAATTATATGCAGTACCCTTTGGGAACACCACACACAATTAAGAATACAAGTGACAGTACAAATTCACCTTTGGTACAAGCCTGTACTACACAGTTAAAGTGGTAGCTATGGCTGAGCAGCCAGACTTATCTCAAGAGTAAGTGAGCAGTATCAGATAGTTACACAAAGGACAGCAATTACTATGATTCAGGCAAACACTGATTCAAGGTTTTCAAGTAAAAGAATATACATTTATTTCACTCTTAAGTTGCATAACATTAAACTATTATAAGCAGTTTAAAAAATCACACTCTTAATACACCACACCACGCCCAATAAGTTCCAGACAAGTTAAGCTCACAAAATGAAGTGGGAGCAAAATGGCACTCTAGAAATTTAAAAGGGAGGGAAAAACAAAGTTAATAGAAATTGAACTGCACCAACAGGTAAGTAAATACTCAGGGCAATTGAACAAGAGAAGCTACAGTGATAGAATCAGGTAGAAAAGGCTTAGGGCCAAAGTCTATGGGTCAAAAGTATTTTGCCCAAGATCACACAGTTCAGGGTAGTTTGCGGTAAAGTTTGTGCGACGGATTCTGGAC
The DNA here is from genome assembly GCF_040938575.1 of Ambystoma mexicanum. Classification (NCBI taxonomy): domain Eukaryota; kingdom Metazoa; phylum Chordata; class Amphibia; order Caudata; family Ambystomatidae; genus Ambystoma; species Ambystoma mexicanum. The sequence continues at coordinate 875,934,623 of NC_090924.1, read as the reverse complement.
GAGGTTGGGTGCCAGAAAAGTTAGTTCAAAGAGAAGAGGACAAACCCTCAGTTTGGAGAAAGATTTCAAACACTTTCACCGCGGCTGAACGAAACGAACAACCAGATTTGCACAGTACCTTAAAACGGAGAGGAAGCTGTAGCTGAGGCGGACGTTCCTGGTAGTTCCTGCAGGCTCACGGTTCCTGAAGCGACTGTCTGACTGACAAGACGTAGGAAGACTGGAGGGTCCTGCACTACCCAGGGAAGAAACCAGCAGCAGAGCAAAGCAACAAATAAAAGGTGCTCTCCTTAAAACCCAAGCTGGGTCCAACCTTCTTGGCTATCCTGCCCACTGTAGCTCTGTATAGCGAATTCGACCAGAGGAGGGGTCCTGGCTTGCAGTTTGGGTGAACTGGTTGGTCCCACCAGCTCAAGGGAAGAAGTTTCCTGGAGGATCTTCTCTGCCGTTGGATTCTCAAGATTCGGACCTGCAGCAGGGCTTCACTGGGTGGTTCAGTCGTTGTAGGGATCCTCTTCCATCAGCTCCTCGTTGATTCTTTCGTTCCAATGGCGACTCTGCCTTTCCAGTCCCAGAGACCTGCTTTTTATGCAGTTTTCCCCCATTCATACAGCCTGGCTGTCAATCATGCAGCAGGGTGGCTGTCCTGGGAAGGGCAGTCGCCCAGCCAATCAAACAGGAGTGTGACTTGGGTTACCAAGGGAACCCATGGCCTCCCTCACATCCTGCCTTTCCAGACTTTCAGGCGCCTTAAGGAGGGCTTCTGTGCAGAAGTCTGCGAAAAGACGGCGAACAAAGGGACCAAACCTGGTTTTGCGCGCAGAGTAAAACACGAGGAAGACATTTACAAAAAGAAATAGCGAATAAACCCAGCCTGAACCGTAATAAAATATATATGGTCAAGCGGGTTTATGTTTGAGGCTAATATAATAGCCTAAGACAATACCATGGTAATTTAAGACAACCGCGGTATAAAAAATAGGATAGTTAATACTGCCACCAGCCAAGTCTTAGTGTAAAGGGGCCGAAACAATGCTCCAAGAGACACAGACAAAAAGGGATAAGATTTAACCCTTTCTAATAATCCATGTAAGATGGGGTGCATTGGGTCTGTGGTTTAAAGTGACAAAAATAAAGTTAATGGCAACTTTACCTTTTCTGGGGGACAGTAGTCGTCCCCAGAAAATGGAGTTGGGTGGGGGGTTTGTCTCAAAGACAACCCTGTTACTGCACTGAAGGTGCTGTGCAACACACATGAACAACATGAGGCCATGGAGTAGGTGAGGCTTGAGTGCCCAAGATCACACAAAAAGTGAAAACACACACAGCAAAACACATGTAAGAGTGGAAAAAAGGCTCACACTCATACCATGTGAAAAAAATAAACCCTAGAAATCCAGCAAAGCTGCTGAGGGACTCGTTAGGTAAGGGAAATCGGCCATTTATGAGAATTCTCCCTAACACTCTCCAGGGGCCTCCACAACCAACTCACAACTGTATTGGCCACCTTGCATGGGATCCCAACCGGAGACATCAAATGTGGTAAAGAACCTGGGATTGCCAATGGACAACAGACTCTCACTGGAACCACAAGTCAACGCCATTACAAAGAAATGCTTCTACCTCCTGAGAATAATCTATCGTTCCCACACATCACCCTCATAATCATTTCTATAGTTTTATGAAGAACTGACTAAGCAAACAGCCTCTGCATTGGAATGCCAGAACGGCCCACCAAGAAATTCCAGCGCATCCAAATCACTGCACCAAGGATGCAGACAAGAATAAACAGAAGAGACCACGTCAAGCCAACCCAAAGATAGGTACACTGGCTCCCAGTTAAAAAACAAATCAAGTTCCAAGCCCTATGCATTTCCCACAAATCACTACATAGACAAGGAGCCGAATTCCTCCAGGCCGAAATCAACCTCTGCCATCCAGGAAGAGACCTACAATCCAGCGATGACCTCCAATTCTAAAGAAAACAATACAAAAAGAGCAAATTTGGAGGAACAGCATTCTCTTGCCTGATTGCCAGCTTATGGAGCACAATGCCAAAGGAAATCGGGACAATTGAAGACCATCTTACATTCAGAAAATGACTGAAACCATAGCTGTTCACCTCACAGTGACCAGCACAAAGTGGACAATACCAGTGATACCAATGGGGACCAAAGGAAAGACACTAACCCACCACTTCACGCTCCCGCCCCCCCTCCTAACCATGCATCATACTTAAATAGATTTCTGAAGACTAGCCATGCCTCACATTTAGACAGACCTTTGAAGACTAGCCATGCATCATGTTTAGATAGATGTGTGTAGATAGCCATGCGTCACTTGAGCGGTTTAATCTTGCTGCACCCAGAAGCACGCTTTGTGTATGGTAATTTCTGCTACGCAGAGATGGGCTAATGGGACTAGTCAGTGTATTGCTTGGAGGGGTGGTCAGTGACGACACCGGGAAGAATTGAAGGTTACCATTGAGTTGCAGCTGAATGAGCTCTAGAACATACTTGGAAGAACTTTGTGAGTAACCAACGCATTAGCCACTCTGCTCCCCTACACAATGCCATATCATATCATACCTCACAAGTACTATACACGCGTATGGGCTAGCCAACCTATACACAAATGCACACCAAACCTAGCTAACATTAGCACACAACAAATAATCCCAGTCTCTGGACCATACCCTTACAGATGTAACAAGCCAGTGCGTACAACCATAACTACCACCCAAACTACACACACAACGCACTAAAACACACACCCAACATAACATTCACATGCTAGATATATTTTATTTATATCGCGCTCATACACAAGTGTTTCAGAGCGCGACGAGGCAAGGGAGGGGAACAAGGAAGGAGAAAAACAATGCTCTTACTAGGCACAGTGACATTGAGAACGCGCAAGTGCATGGGAGAGGGGAGGGAGAAGTGCAAGAAGCGGGGAGGCGCGGAAAGTGCTGGACACGTGATTAAAAAAAACAGGTAGTGCGGCCAGCAGGTGGTTAGTTCAGGAATAAGGTGCAGACAACGGGTGTCTAATACGTGCAGGAGGGGCACTGTAGGGTTTCAGATACAGACCCAAGTGCAGGGGTTGCCAGGAGGCAGTGCGGGTATGCGGCTGGGTGGGCAGGGAACTGGGCCCGAAATCAGAGTGTGGCCAGGTGCCCAATGCTGAAGCAGACTGGGATCAGCAGGGGAGAGGAAGAGCGAAGGCAGAAGCAAAGAGGAAGGACTTAAGGTGCTTCCGGAACTAAAGATGTTCTCCTCATGTTTCAGAGAGGCAGGGAGGCTGTTCAGAGGGAGGCCACAGCAGAAGAAGGAGATCTAACCCCAACTTGGTGCTTGGAGAAGCGGCAGACCCTGAGGGAGGTGGAGGAGCGAAGAGCTTGATTGGGAAGGTATTTCCGAAGAGAGAGTTGAAGGTATTGAGGACCTAGGCCCCAGAAGGCCTTGTGGACAATGCAAAGGGTCTTGTACTTAATCCTTCCAGCCACTGGGAGCCAATGAAGAGATTTCAGGGCTGGAGAGATGCACTCCCAGGGCTTTAGGCCAAGGACAAGTCTTACAGCCCTGTTCTGGATGAGTTGAAGAGGGCGGTGAGTCGTTGCAGGTAGATTTAGAAAGAGGCTGTTGCAATAGTTCAGCCTAGAGAGACCCAGTGCACCAAAACAACCAGGACACTGGACCTTCCCCTTACAGATACAGCAAGCCAGCCAACTCACTTGCAAGCCAACACCCACAGATGCCTTGTTCTGGACATATCCTATCATTCTACCCTTACCAACACACCTCACCCTCTCTTTTGCAGAGCCACGTGAGCATCTGGAGGCCACCCCAGTGGTAGCTGTGTGCGGTAGACAACAAAACAAACACAGTTCTGGTGGCCAGGACATTTGTTAATGGCATGGTGTGAGCCCCATTTGAGTTGTATATTGGAATGCGGCTGGGTTTTCCCCTGTCACCCCTATTGTTTGTGCTGGCCATAGAGCCATTGGCATGCGCCCAGCATACGGAACATATTCAGAGGGGATTATTCTTTTATACTCGGAGAGTCTTGTTGTCACTGCATGCTGACTATCTCCTTATTTATGTAGCAGACGCAGAAAGTAACATAGACCCAATAGTTAGCACAGTGATGGGATTCGGGATCTCTCCGGTCTCCGACTCAGTGGGCAAAATCGAAACACTTGCGTACGTGTGCGATACAAATAAAATATCATATCGGAGCTGCTTCCGCAAACAACTAACACCTTTCCAGTGCACACAGAATGGGGGTTTTAGTGGGACCTGGACGGGGTACGCTACTTGGGGGGCGGGGGGGTTGGGTATCGCCTGATGCACATAGATTGTACACTGACATGTGGTGTTGAATGCATTTGATACTATGCTCACCAGTTTGGCCTGTCTCCCAATGTTCCTTATAGCACAGGATACCAGTTGTTAAAATGGTCGTGCTGCCTAAATTCTTATATATATTCTTGAACGTTCCTGTCAGACCCCCTAAAGGATACTTTGGTAAGTTTCGATCTATGATAACTAAGTATATATGGGCAGGTGAGGGTAGTCTGGGAGACAATTACCCTCCCACTAGAGGAAGGGGGACTAGCCGTACCTGATCTGGAAAGGTCTTATAATGTGGCCCAAGCAAGCCATGCCAAATACTGGTATGGTACAGCACTGCATGTGCAATAGGTAGCCCTTCAAAGAGCCATTGCAACGACTAGTAGATTTACGGTTGATTTATGGGGGAATAATATGATGGGAGATTAACACAGTCCATGCTACACTCAAGGGCTATACTACTTGCATGCTAAACACGGGAAGCATAGGCCGCTGCCAGTAGCGGTATACTTCACCAGAATAAGTGGAGTTGATTGCACATTTGGTCTGGGTTTATGCAGGGAGCTAGCGTTGATGGGCATTGTGAGTTCATAACATGTGCTTGAGTCAAGGGGGAATTGAGTGTGATGTTGGATACACTCCTACGACTACCACAGCCATCAGAAATGATGCAATATATAGAGGGTACTGACCAGCCGCAAAATAATGTCCAAGTTGCATAGTATATTTCAAAAGTGCCTTGTGGGGGGCTTTGGTATAGAGCTGGGCGTAAATGGTAAGACACGCTTGATTGACATTGGGGATGACAACTGGCGATATCTATGCATACAGTTCAGAAAGGTGTCTATGAACGGGTAAGATAGCTCAGCGGGTTGAGCGCTTGCTGCTGCTGCGATCTGAGCGTGACCTGCAGGTCGCAGGTTCGAATCCCGGCAAGGCCAACTCAGCCTTTAATCTTTCCGAGGTCGATAAATGAGTACCAATTTTGGTTGGGTGATCTTGTATGTAAATATGTGCTCTGCAAAGCGCTTTGGATAAAGGTGTTATATAAATAACACATCATTATCATTTTGCTTTAAATTCATACATCAAGCATATATCATTCCTCGGAAAATGAAGAAATTTTACCCGATGTGGGCTTCGCATATGTGGCCTGGGAGTGTGAGGAGGTGGCCTTCTATACGGGGAAAATACAAGTAGCAGTTGGTGAAATGCCTGGTAGTAACATCTGGTTGAGCCCGGTGGAGATGGCACTACTTAGCCTTACTTGGAGCATGCATGCAAAAGGAAGCTCGTAGGTTACTGCATGTGTTCCTTCTGATAGATCCAAGAGATGTACTTTGATGCATTGGTGGGCGCTGCAGGCACTATAGATGTCTAAATGGATATGTGAACTTGCATGGTGTAACGTGGAAGATGCATAGAGCGAGCAAGTGATACCAACCTCTCGGCCTAAGGATTACTGGGGCCCATTCTGGACATACCTAGGTAAAATGGAGGCCACACGGGGTGATGGTAGCAAAGTGGACCAGTGACTGTGGGTGTGTGTGAGATACGGATCTGCTGATCTATTGAAGCAATGTGAGACTTAAAGAGCACCCTTATATGGACATTGGTCATAAGTGTGCAGTAGCACTTTTTGAGCGTATTTATGCGCAGAATGGAATTACCATAACAAATAATCTTGGACCCAAATAACCGTACAGACTCAAAAGAATATGGCAAAATACTACTTAATTGTCAATTCAATAAAGTAGGCCAATCTGGCGAACAACGAATTGTAGTCCACACACTTACAACGCAGATTGGTTACACAAAGGCTTTATACCTCAATGTGCATCAGCTATGACGTCATCCTACGTGGCAAATAATAAAACCTATCGGGTTTGGGGATTGGTTTATATAGAGTCTATTAGTCATAGTTACTTTGACTGCTCCTCTCTTGGAGGCAAGCCTCAAACATCCTTCTAACTACGTATAATATAGATTATAACAGTAACGGATTGGCTCATGCAACATTGTATGCTCATTGTTGCATAGGCCCTCATGATAATTTGGCATCCTCTCACACTCCGATCACTAGCAGCACATAAGCAAAACGAAACTCTGGTGCGGAGACCGTCAGACCACTGCCTACTTGACCAATTAGTTCTATCATCTCTCATCAGCCAAGCCTTCAGCCAAGACCTCTTCTTTGTAGTTGAGCTTACAAACTGTTCACTTCTCTGAGACTTTTAAGGGAGTGTAGGTACACCACTATCTTCATCTGGAGCTCAATGAATAGGCCTTGTTTTCAAGTTCTGAATCACGTGTGAGGAGACCACGATTGTGTCGATTTCGATCTTTTTATTTAGTGCTATTTGATTCAATTATTTCAGGTGTCATTCCCCTCTTCGGCCGCCAGAGACTTGGATGCTCCGTCTCACATATGCTTTTCTGCATCTTTATTGTCAATACTTGGCACTCGTAAATGTTCACTCATTGACTTAATCTAAGATAAATCTGTTCTGCGTACGTTGGTTATCCTCAGTAACTCCCCTTATACCCTTGAGTAGCTCCATGATATTGTATCTTTGATCTCTGGCCAGCAGCTATTCTTCTTTGTTCGTGCATGAATTTGTATTTCTAGCTTCTGTTAGCTCTGCAGCTCTGGTCTCTCGCCTTCGAACTCTTCGCTTATTATCATTGAGAGCCGGCGTCCATCCGTTTAACATGGCCGCTTCACCCGTGTTATGTTTTCTACTGCAGCAAGTTTCTATATAGCTTAATTACCTTGTGTTTCTGCGTATGTACGTTCACTACTCATCTGGTTACTTGTCTTCTTGCAATATCTGGTTGCTTCTTCCTTATTCGATTATTTACTCTTGCTTCTTCAGTTAAACATCTTCTTTCTTTAAGTATTCTCATATTGTTTCGGTGCGTCATTGTATCTTCTTCTTATGACAGCACTTTGCACCTGTTAAATCTTCTTTACAACTCCTCGATATTCAGTGGTGTCTGCAAATTTCCTGCTACCACCTCAGTACAAGGGTACATTCGATACGGTTGTCTGATAGCATAACATTTCTCATACACTTAATGCAGTATTGGGATGATACCTGGTGTCATGCACAATGTCTTCCTGTCGTTCATCCAGTATCACAGAGGTGGTGGGGCTGAGCCTATCACTGACGTACATGTCTGCTCCTCTACATTAGGGTTTAAACAATCGGGCAAGCCTGGACAGAGTCAAGGAGTTGATTGTGCTGTGTAACATGATGGACAATGTCCGCATCTTGAGTACAGTGGGCTTTGCTAACTCATGTTGGTTTCTACTAACTATGGTGGGGCTGGAGGAGATTGGTTTCTATTCTGTAAGTGCTTATGATAATTCTTCGCGATTGGGGATTGTGTCGGAATGTTATATGGGTCGTTATGTATTTGATTTGAAAAGTGATTAAATGTATAAAAAAAAAAAAAAGTGACATAAAGAAGGGAGCTACCTTTTATAGAACATAGAGCATGCAGCCAAAGCTGTACAGTGATATAAAATGACTGAGGCAACAACAAAACGGAACACAATTCTAACTACACCGTCGACTCAACCTATACCTCTGAATAATATGTCTGTTCCTTTGTTATGGGGCGGGGGAAATGTTTGTGAACCTGAGGGCGTGACTCTTGATGTCTGCTCTCATCCAACTGGCCCTAAAGGTTACAGCTAAGTTCACAGGCAGTAATTTGAAGAGTCGCTTGGCTAAAACAGCCTGCTTTTACAGACACTATCACATTTATATGCCTATCAATTGCTGATTTGTTGTTTACTGCCATGCTCATTGTAATGCTCATCTGTAAAACCCAATAAAATGTTGTTATGAAAATAAAAATACAGCCTGCTTTTAACTTGCCTTCTGGTGTGCTGCCATTGGTTGAGTTATTGTAGAGGTGGACCCTCTCCCGCTGAAAGAAGTGTAGAGTCTACCCCTGCTTTTATTAACAAGACTCCTCATTTGATTAACACAACAATGGAGAGGGCTTGTATTAATTCACAACAGATTTTGATGGCTACAAGGGTGGCTTGGGTAGGGACAACTCTAAAATCCATACACAGTGATTGTATAGTGGTATCTTTTGTTAATGCTGGAGTTGCCCATGTCCTTCATTCTAACTTGGGTGTGCGTTCAACATGTAGGTGCTCAAGGATTTCGCCCTTATCTTATTTCTACCCGCATGGGTATTTCTCTTTTCTTCTGTATGGACTGAGCCCTCGTAACAGGTAATCTTTTATGGGCCAAAGCACTCCAACGTGTCTGGTGCACGTACTAGTTGTATTGTGACACCAAAAATAAGAAGGGGAGGGAGAGGTGTAAGGGTTCACACAACCTCAAGTTAGGGTTCAGATCATGTTCCATACTCTGTGAGAACAGATTTGAGATGCTTTTGTATCCTTGAGGAAGTGGATTTACTACCTCAGCAGACATATAGGTGGAGAGATGTAGCACTGCGGACTGTGGCATACTTCTTCCAGGTGAAGGCTGTGTGAAGGCTATGCCTCCCTGTAGAAATATGACAGCTGAAGACTATTTGCACTCACTTTCGATTCTGTCCAAGAATAATGCTGGGGCAGTTGATAAATATGCTGATACAGTTAAATACCTGAGTAGGTATGACAGTATTTTTTACAAGAAACGTGGGGACCTAATGATATTAGCCTGGATTGTTAACACACTTCAAATTAAAGTATCAAAGAAAGCTTGTGGCAGATACTGTGGAGGCAAAGTTATTTTTATGACGACTTCTGTAAACTGTTCTATTATTCTGAGGAGCCTGGATTTGTGAGTTTCAATTTTTATCATAGAGATTTGATGATGGGGAGATTATATTTGTACTACATTTTTATAACAGCCTGAGAAATTAGACAATATTAATAGTCTAAAAACGTTCAAATTCTTTATGGAAGAATGATTCTCACTAGAAAGGATGATGACGTTTTTGGTAATCTTGGGAAGCGATTTTAATTTCAAAATTGGCAAAAGCCCAACAGTTGATAATTTCTACCATCAAGATGTGCTTGGCATTTTACAACCATGTATGTTCTACCTTCGCAATTGCTCTAAAAGCCTTATGTTCTTCACTTTGTTAATACAGTGGTACTTGAGTTCTACCAAAGGCCGATTTCCCCAAGCATACCCCTGTAAATGGCAAGGCTACCGTTAGGGTCTCATCAAGGGAGGTCTACCATTGATTTACTCTGGTATTTCTGCAGTTAAATGGTACTTTATAGAAGATTTGTGTTGTTGTAGATGACCTTTGCAATTATCATCATCCAATAGTTTTAAAAATCAAAAGGCAGTGCCATTCAACACACTGAAACAGATTTGCCCTGTGGAAGCAACCCTGTGACATGCAAACAAATACAATCATCAACTGTTGATCAATCTTGTATCCATCCAAGAGGTATCATGCTTAATTTGACACAGTGTAATGTTTTTCTCGATTTAGAAAGTGGTACTAACTTAGTTTTAGATGCTTATGGAGTACTAATGAGGGACACCTCAAAAACGTTTTTCAAATTTCTCCTGAATTAGGCTGTAGTAATATGGGATTGTTCAATAGAGATTGGAGGAATTAAATTGATTTATCTGCTTAAAAATTCAGAAGGATAAGGTATTTGCTTGTCCCTCTTATAAGCCTGCCGTTTCTAGACACACGTTTGACACTGAGGCTTGAGCCGATTTACTTGAGGCTGCTTCTGGAAATAATTCTAGGAGATTCTGGGATTTGGTAGTTAATGGTCCCAGTTATAGCCGCTAACTAACGTTGAGGTCCATACATGGTAGAACATTTTTACTCCCTATACATGGTCCTGGGTATGGAAACAAGTAAGTTATGATGCAAGCACAGATCCAGTCCATAATGTTCACATAGCTCCACTTGAATTTTCAGTGAAGTAGATTATATGTGCTATATAGAACCAGGTGCTTAATCGTGGCCTGGGCCCTGATGCAGTACCAGCCAACTTGTTTTGAGATATAGTAGATCTCTAGGTTCCTTTATTGACAGTTAGCTTTAATGCTATGGTGGAAGTATGTAGAGCTCTGATTTTATGGAAACGGGTAGCAATTCTTCCCATTTTCAAGAAAGTCAAGGGAGAGACCGCACCAGCCTTATACACCCATTTCCCTTCTAGATTCCCATTTCAAAATGTTTTGGTAGGGCTCTCCATTTTAAAATGGAGCAATGGGTATTCGAAAACAATATACTGGCAAAAGTTCAGTTGGTGTTTTGTTCAGTGGTGGAGACTAGTGAACATGCACTTCATTGTTATTTAATCACTGCTAACTCACTGAACAAAGTAGGAGCCAGTTTATCTGGTTTTCATGGGTTTGATTTCAGCATTTGATAACGTATATAGATTTGCCTGACCGATATGCTGAACATTCTTACTCCAATCCATCAGGAACCCGGGGCTTATGGAATGAGCAGAGGAAATGGCTGGTGAACGTCTATCTTTCCGGTGGATTTTGGTGTCTGACAAGGTTTGCTCAGAGCTATGCCAGATGTTAAGATTAATTCTAAACCTTCCAGCAATCGCCTCCTTTTGTTTTGCTTTACTCACCCCAAGTGGGACGGGTATGCCCAGACGTGTATTCCAACCTTGCTGGGCCTATAGACTCAAGCTACACCTCACTGATGACACCAAATGAGGCTGAAACATCTCTGGTTTTGCTTGTGGTCTCGAGCAGAAGGTATGTGACCAAGCAGTTTGGGGTAAACTGCCACTTGTGGGGTGGGACTAAGCCTAATTTGCATTTGGTTGTTTCATTTTCAGTAATGGATTGGCAGGCGAAACAATGATGGTGTGGGGGATTGCCCAGAACTATGCCAGAGGTCAAGATTAATTCTAAACCTTCTAGCCATCACCTCCTTTGGTTGTGCTAAAGATTCTCAATGAGTCACAATACAAGTCCAATACGTTTTCAGTTTTTATTACAAAAATATATACAAAAACAGACAATTTGGGCTTAAGGTTAGGGGATCCTGTACCCTTTACCTCGTGCTTGAAGGGGGCTCTCACTGCCCACACCTGTCCAGAGTATCTTCCAAATCCTCCTCCACCTGCTACACCTTCCTCACCCAAACATTTCACTGCCAACTGCCTCTACTGGTCTTTTATATCCCTACCCATTCTGTCTGGACTATTTCATTTTGCTACCATTGGCTACCTGATTCAGCTTAGCCTCTGCCCCCATCTCTAGCTTTTCTAATCCCAACTCCTCCCATCTCCTTACCTTCTGAGCTGTCATCCCCTAGAAGTCTCTTGGGTCCTCAGCTCACCCCCCTTTTGCAGTCTCCATTTGCCAGCCATGCGTTCACTGTGGTTGTTTGTTCTCGGATTCTCATCTGCTCTTCCAGAGTCACTGTTCAAACTGGGTTTGGGCAGTGTCTCTGGGTCTCCCCTGTTCCCATGCAGTTTGTTGCCAGTTCTGCTACCTCACTGTCTGGGGTTTTGGGGTGGGTGATTACTCTCCAGTTAGGCTCCTCAATGTGCAAATCTAGTCTATTCTCATTTGAGTAATAGGTCCATTCCTCCTCTTCCAGGCCAGGTGTTGTCTGTTGTTTGCAGGGTGCAAAATGTGCACTAGCACCTAGCGATTGGCTAGTGATTAATTAGCTCTTGTGAGTAAGATATGGTGTGCTGGGTGTATATATAAACTGAGGTGGCGAATTACTTTTCATAGCTGGCTAGTAGCTTGCAACTTGAAATGTTTTCCCTGGTACTTGTAGTCTCCTTGATGGTGCGGCCTCCAGTGAACCATCTAAAAGAGCACAGAAAAAGACCTGGCCAAGACAGAGAATGATGGGCATCAAGTCCAGGAAAGAGGCACCACTACCCACTCGTGACTCCCTACATACCAGGGATGGTGTCCCTCTCAGCCCCTTATATCACCCTAGGGTAGGTATGGCTCAGGTGTTGCCCTGGTAGGCTGCCTACCACAGGTTGAGATGGTTATTTAGTCCCCCTTATACAGGTCCATACCCGTGACCCTGTCATAGAAGGCAAAGACCGGGCTGACAGTGTCCACTCTTGGAATGTAGAGACCTGAAGGGAGAGGTGGTTGATATCAGACCAGCACATCATTTTGTGGGCCGTTTTCAGCAAGCAATGGGACCTATTACTCGCGTGCCAGTTTAAGCCTTGGCCGCCATGTTGTACGTGTAAACTAAGGCCACCCTTTGGTGCGAGACCAGGGCCAGTAGAGTTAACAGGATGGCTAAAAGCTCTCTTCAGTTGGAAGAATCTTCTCCCTGATTCCCCCTGGATGAAGAAGGACTCAAGGTAGCACCTTTCACAGCTGACTGGCATCCATTGTGAGAAACACGGTGGAGAAGTCGAGCCCCGTTCAGCCCCAAAGCCATGTTCTCTCAGATGTGGGATGACACTTTGATCTTCTTTAGGCAGAGCCCAATGAGTTAGCAGGTGGCTCACCAGAGGCTTCAAGAGATGCTTTGCCCAGAGGTCCACAAAGACTGACTTGGCCATATTCACCTGGACTGTCAACCCCTGGTGAGCCATGCCGTAGTCCTGCAGCAGACCAAGAGCCTGCTCTGAAGCTTCAGTTCCCTGTGAGGAGGTAGGGTGACCCCCCACCCCCTCCCTGCTGTTGAAGAACCCTCTCAGAAGCTGCATCTCCTCGGTAGGGATCAGCAGGAACCTATTCATATTTAGCATCCAGTTGAACCTTTCTAGGAGGCTGCATACAGTGTCCCTCCATGCATGGGGTAATGTTGGAGCATAGATGAGCATATCGTCCAGATAAGAATGCACACTGATGCTCTGGGCCCGTAACATTGATATCACGGGCACCATTAGCTTCATAAAGCCCTCAGAGCTGATTGAATGCCAAATGATAGCACCTGAAGCTGTAGACGGTTTGCCTACACAGCATACTTGAGAAAACGCTTGTGGAAGTAGGCATCCCTGGGACAGATGGACATTAGAAAGTCCCCTTCGTAAATCATGGGCATGATCCCATGGAGGGTCTCCTTGAAGGTAGTCTTCTTGATGACCCGATTTGATCCTTTTCAGGTCTATGATGGGATGCCACTCCTTAAAGGCCTTTTCCACCAGGCAGGGGATGGAATAAACCCTTCTCCCCATTCCACTGTGGGAACTGTGCACATCATTCCTTTCTGGAGGAATTTCAGAATTCCCTCCTGTACTGAATCTTCAGGGAAATTTAGGGCTGTATAGTAACTATACCCGAGTGCCAGGAAAGTGACTGAACTCAATGAAATATCCTCCCTGCACAGTGGGCCAAACATCACTCACTTGTCTCATTCCAGGACTTGCTAGAGAGCTGGCAGTTCCCCTCCCCACCCCCCGCTGGAAGTTGTGTATCTGAACTTGAGTGTTCGAAAGCTGCTGGGACTGGAGAGGGGTTTGATTTGGGTTTGACAGGCTTCTAACCCCTCTTGCACAAATCCAGCCCTGTATGGATCCCCAGGGTTCCCAAAAAAACTGCCAAGATGTTACCTTTTGTCTGGTAACACATAGGGCTTAAAGGCAGAGTCAGGGGCTTGCCCTTAACATGTTTATTTGTATTTATTTTATTTATATAGCGCACCAGACCCAGGGGCATCCGGGCGCATCACTTAGTATCAGGCATGGTACAGACAAAGCATTTGAACAAAATATACAAGTTATACAGGAAATATACAAATGTACAAGAACATGTTATAACAATAAGCCGTTAACGCTATGGTTATGACTCTAGGGGCAATAGGAGCAGAGTCACGGCAAGTAATGGGCAGACAGCCAAGCTTTTGCTTTGTGCTTGAAGGTTGGGAAGGAGGGTTCAGCTCTGAGAGGATTAGGTAACGAGTTCCACAGCTTCGCTGCTAGGACTGGTGAGCTGCGTCCACCAGATCTTTGGAGGTTGAAGCGCGGGATGTCGAGGCAGTTGGTTTGGGCACTTCTGAGTGGTCTCGCAGTGGTATGTAGTGTAAATCTGCTGGCTAGGTAGCTAGGGGCTTGGTTGGCGAGGTTTTTGTGTGTGAGTGCAAGTGCTTTAAGAGAGACCCTTTGGGAGATTGAGAGCCATCGAAGACTCCGTCTAGAGTCAGAAATGTGGAGGTTCCTAGGAATGTTTAGAGCCGCTCTAATTGCATTATTTTGGATGATTTGTAGTTTTTTAATATTGCATTGGTTGGTGCCCAGATAGAGGGCATTGCAATAATCAATTTTGGATAGGACCAAGGTCCTGGATAGTGTGGTGCAATTGGCTGGTGAAAGGAAGGGGCGGCATGCTGTGATAAGCTTGCAGATGTATGATGCTGCTGATGATACTGCATTAGTTTGCCTGGATAGTGAGAGAGTGGAATCGATGTAGATACCAATCGTTTTAGTATCCTTAGCCACTTTGATGGTGTTACCATCAATGGTGAAGGATTTAAACGATGGGTCAAGTTTGCTAAGTCTTTGGTGGGAGCCAAGGATGAGGAGCCCAGTCTTTTTGTCATTTAAGCACAATTCATGCTGCGCCATCCAGGCCTGGGTGACTTGATAAATGGTGTTGATGGCTAGAGAGTCAGTTTTGTGGTCTCCTTGTGATGGGGATAAGTATATGGGTGTCATCGGCGTAGTTGGTATACGTGACACCCAGTAGATCCAAGATGTCAAAAAGGGGTTTGTGAATACATTGTAGAGTTTCGGGGACACACATGATCCTTGAGGGACTCCACAAGTGACTGGTGAGGGTTCAACAGTGGCAGTGGGGGAGAAGACCCTCATGGATCTGTTATCCAGGAAGGAGGTGATCCAAGCTGTAGCTTTGTCCGAGAAGTGGACGGCAGTTTTGAGGTGGCGGCATAGGATTTGGTGATTTACTAAATCGAAGGCCGCGGAGAGATCTAAGAATAGTAAGAGGGCCAGTTTGCCCTTATCTTTTAGGTCTTCTATCTGAGTTTTAAGGTCTAAAAGAGCAGTTTCAGTACCGTATCGCGGACGGAAACCAGATTGCCTCAATCCCAAGAGATTAGTGGTTTCCAAATAATCTTGGATCTGCTGGTATGCAGCACGATCAAGAATTTTTAAAAGAAAAGGGACCGTGGTGATCGGTCTGTAGTTAGTGGGAATGTTAGCGGCCAAAGTGGCTTTTATCAGGAGAGGAATAACCCAGGCATCCTTGAGGTTGTCCGGGACAATCCCAGAGCTGAATGAGGAGTTTGAGTGTGGTGATGAAGGGCGCTAAATTGTGCGAGGCCTCCTTAATAATGGCGGCAGGGCATGGGTCCCCCTGATAATTGGAGGGTTTAAGGTTGTTGATAATCTGTTCAACATCTATGATGGAGAGGGGTGAGAAGCTAAATGGTTTCAAGGATTCAATGTCGGATTTGATATTAGCCTGAGGGGTATTATGTTGCAGACTGGACTGCAAGCTGTTTTTTTTTTTTTTTTTTTATTTATTTTTTTTTCTTTTCGTTAATTTTAGTTTGGAGGGTGACAATTTTTCCAAGGAGGGCCTTTTGAATGTTAGCACACTGGGTGCTGTCTTTGGAGCAGGTGTTTGGAGGAGTGGCAGGGGATTCCAGTTCCTTAAGATTTTGAATAACTCCTTGGTATTAGATTGGGCTAGTTTAATGCGTTTATTGTACGTCTATTTTATAGCAGAAAGTATGGCCTTTTTGTAATTTAGGGTAGCTAAGGCAATACTTGCTTTGTTGGCTTCCGTTGGATTGCTTTTCCATCGTGCTTCAAGAATCCTTTTTTCCTTGCGCAGGGTTCTCAACTGTGGCGTGAACCAAGAGCTGAGGTGGGCCCGGGTTTGGGTTTTCTTAGTTTGAAAGGCGCGATAAGATCAAGGGCTTTCAGCATGGTCTGATTGTACGTGTCTACCAAGACTGTAGGATCAGAGCATGAGGATGAGAGGTCATTGAGAGCGGGGAGGATGAGTGGGAGTAGTTTGGCGCAGGTTATGTTGCGCTTATTTCTTGTGGTGGTGCCGGGTGCAATATTGGGAGTTGAGTGGATGATTTTAGTAGGGATGCTGAAGGTGATGGTCAGTCCATGCAAATGGTTGATTGGATTCAACATTCGTGTCACAATTTAAGTCAGCTATCCAATCGAGAGTCCTGCCCTTGGAGTGAGTTGGCATACTGACCTATTGTGTTAAGCCTAGGTTGAGTAGCAAGTTGTTGACATCGTGGGCAGAGGCATCATTAGGGTCTTGGTAGCCTAGTTTGAAATCACCTAATACAATGATTTGAGACTTGGTCTTGGTATCGTCCGCGAGGATATGGGAGAGGTCCTCGGCAAACGTGGATAATGGGCCAGGAGGTCTGCATATAATGTGGCGTGTAATAGTCCGGTTGGGGGTGATGGCTAGCTTAGCTGTGAGTAATTCTGCTGAGGTGAATTGGCAGGGAGCGGAGAGGCAGAGATTAATCGAGGTTTTGTGAATAATGGCAACACCGCCTCCATTAGTTTGATCAGTGTTACGGTCACTTCTAATAATAGTGTAGCCTTCAGGGATAGCTAGGGATAGAAGAGGTCCTGAGGCAGCGTGGAGCCAAGTTTCAGTAATGGCTATGAAGTCCAGGTTGTGAGTTGTGATGAGGTCAGCCATGTCGAGTGCGTAGGCCGCGAGTGACCTAGTGTTGATCAATGCAGCCTTAAAACGGGTTGTGGGGCTAAGCGGTTGGGTATGCGAAGCAGGAATGATATCCTATATGGGTGTCGGTGCGTGGTGGTGAGCAGAGGCTGTGAGCTCGATGCAAGATGGTTTGGCTGGCAAGTTGGTGTTAGTGGGACGGTGGGAGATGTGGGGGAGTCTAGATCCTAGTCGAAGATTTCTCATGGGCACAGTGCAAGGTTGGTTGGGAGTGGGCTTCATGGCTAAGTGTTCAAGCCAAAGGGACGGCGAGTTAAGGGAAGGGCTGGCAGGAGGGTCGACCGCAGTCGACGGTGTAAGGTGTTGCTGCTGTGTGCTACACGAGGTGTCACTAAGGCAGAGCACGTGTGAGGTGGGATTCATGTTGGGTACAAGTTGTGATGCACAGGAAGATGAGGAGAAGACGTGTGCGCAGGTCAGTGGTGAGGCTGCGGTAGGGGTGTTATAACCGAGTAATAGTGGTCCCAGCAATGCTGATAGTTTAACGGTGAGACATAGTGCAAGTTGAATACAGACAATGGTAGAACTCTGGGCGAGCATAGTAGCAGGTATATAAGAGTTGCAGAGTCGAGTCTGTAGTAGATGGTAGGTGGTATTGCGTAAATAAATTAGCTAGGGAGGTCAGCTAACAGTTATGCAAGGTAACAGGAGGCGCAAAATCGCAGGATGGGGTAACATCTAGGGGTGGGCAATGATCATTTTTAAGCAAGAGGGCAGCCTAGGTGCAGTATTGGAGAAAGAGGCTGGACACGGGTCTCAGAGCATACGTGAAAAAAATAGGGCAGAGTGTTTGGATGACTACACAGTAGGCACAATCACAGGGTGAACACATTTAACAGAGAAGAACCATAGACAATTATAAAGGCTGAGCAAGTCCGGCTAAAATACAGTGTGGGGGTGACAGGCTAAGCATGGTTCTCAGAGCATACATGCAGCAGTTGGCAGTGTGCTAAAATGACTGATCTGTGGGCATAATCACAAAGTCAGCACAATAGGAGAGGCATAAGACAAGGCAGTAATGAAGTGCAGGGTCAGGCAGGTCACATGTGAATAAATCCAAGTAAATAGCGTGGCCGCGGGTATTAGCAGCAAAACAGTAGCACAGGCAATACGCAACATGAAGTCATGGACAGTTATACAAGGTGGTACAAGGAGCGTTCCAATGTTCACAGGGCTGGAAGGGCGCGGGCGTGCTTGGCAAATGGGTGGGTAAGAAATGAGCACGCATACATAGCATCTGAGGGGGGGGGAGGCGCACAGAGAATAGCTCCTATAGTAAGGCCGGAAGCGACGACTAGCACAGGTAATGTTACTGCAGGCAAACAATGTTTGAAACGTTGGAAAGTCTTACGGTGGCAGGATCAAGTTGATGAGTCAGTGGCAGTCTGGTTTGGTGATCCGTGCGCGATGATCCTGATGGTAGCAGAGGTAGCAGGGGGAAAAATGGGCATAGTGTCCAGGCGAACGGCGAGGAAGGCTGTGGACAGGCTAGGACAGGGGAACCCTTTGTGGGTAGTAGCTTTATGGGGAGGGCCAGCTCTTGCCTGCCGGTTTGGATTGGGCAGTGATAACGGGCCAGCGGCCAGTAGGGAGCCACCCTGGTATAGTGGAAGTAAGAAGGGTGCTTCTGATGGTCATTCAAATCTGCGGGCGGCTATCTTTGAAGGTGCAAGCCTCGTGGTGTGAGATGGCGGATTCCAGTTTATGTGGAAATTGCTGGATGTGGGCGCTATGGTACATGGTTGCCGTTACTACTGATCAAGTGGCAATCAAATTAGAGAGATCACAGTGTCATCAGAAAAATCGAATCTAGATGTTGCAAGATTCGAGTAAATAAGCCATCCGGCTTACCTTGCAACAGCCTCATGGAGGGTGCATTTTCCTGGCTGTAGCACTACCCCTGCAGTGTAAGGGGGGAGCATGCAGAGTTTAGCTAATGCATTAATCTGTGACCCAAACCGCTTCTGGCCCAGCATGGCCAGGTGCATCAGGATGGCCTACTTTGCCATCTCTCAGTTCCAAGGTCCGACACCACTGTGACACCTCCCAAAGCTATGACTCTGAACACATTGCAAGAAATAGCAGACATTAGCTTGATCTGTTTCTCAATTATATCCAGCAGATCCTTCTAGTCCAGGTCTTCCTCCATGGTGGAGATGAAGGAACTTGAAGTCTATCTAGAAAGTCTATATCGCAGAAGAAGCATCTTACCTCAAAGGCTTCCTTGCACAAAGTTGGAGGCTCCATGCGTCCTCTTGAGCAGTGATTTCATGCTCCTGTCTACTGGATCAGAAGGGGGTATTATCCTCTTTAGGGACAGATGTGTGTCCAGCCTAGCAGGAAGATCTTGTAATTCTAGATAAGAACCCAACAGGGTTACAGCGTAGTCTTGAGATTCTACAGAGTTACATGGACCGGAATGACTTGAAAATAAACGTGGATAAATCAGAGATTGCAATGCTATGAAATCTGCAGGGAAGAAAAAAGAAACTCCATCGTTGGCGCTTGGAGGAGGAATCGGTTAGAGTGGTCTGTGTGACCAAATATTTAGTAATGTGTGTTAATTCAAATGCTGTTGACGGCCACTGGATAGCAGAACTGAAACGTAAAACTATTAGCCTGAGGGTGCAAGGGCAAACCTTACATAGGAAATATGCAAGTTATCATTGATGCCGATTTTATTAGATTTTACAAGCAAATGGTCATTCCTGTTTTAACATACAGCGCTGAGACTTCGCTAGCCATGAGCTGGAATGTTTGGGACTCATTGGTGGGATCAGTTTTGGGTTTCCCCAATTACCTACCTGGAACAGCTATAAGATGCAAACTAGGCCTCTTATCAATGAATATAAGGGTGGTCTGGAATTACTTGTCCTTTGTTTCGAAAAGCGATTATGGAGGACCGCCCAATTCAATTTTAAATTTTAAAATGAAATTTGGATCATACCCCTGATTGGGTTGTAGAGTCATGGAAAGAAAAATGTAAAGAAGTGTTGCAAAGTATTGACTCAACAGAATGGTTTCTCATGAATAACCCGGGGTGGGTAAAACGGAAAGAAAGGAGAGCAATCGTATTTATAGTCCTAGTGTAGAAATAAATGGTAGATTTTTAAACATTGTCCCAAAATACCTGATACAATTCCCAAATCCACATCATAGGAACTTATTCCTGAGATTTAGGTTAAATATCCTCCACACAAAAAAAGTCCTTTTTGCTAGACATCAAGCAGGAATAAATGACGCTTGTTGCAGATTTTGCTAGGAGAAGGTTAAATCTTTACAGCACCTTTGTCCTAGCCTAAGAACTAAGAGAACAAAACATTTGGGCAAATCAATTGGCAAGAATCAACTGTTAAATGCTGAAGAATGGTGGGAACGCTTCTATGGAGGCAATGATTTTAGATTTATCTTTTTTCTTTAAAAGTAGAATGATGAAGTGTTTAATTGTTAAAACTATTGTTAGTTGATATTTTTGTACTGAGGTAAAAGTTAGCAATAAACTGAACACCTAATTAAAAAAATATATAATGAACTAAGGAAAACACTCTAACATAATATTTCTGGTCCTCTTACTTATACAACAAGATAAACACGAAAGTGTATGGCAATTTGTAAATCAAACACTTGTATGTGTAACACCTTTTGAATTTGGTGTTCATAACCTGAGAGAATTCCCCTTCCCAAAGTTAAAGTCTGGTCCAGCACAAAACAACAAGGAAATCCAAGGTTGAAACAAAGTTCCAACAGAGTTCCTGAAAAAATCTGTCTGGATTGAATGAAACATCCACCACTTCACAGTTCAACCCAGTGAAGATCCTTCTCCTCCTGAAAATATAGTTCACAAAGTTCTTTAAACAAAACATTTTCTGTTTCTCTTGCAGTGTCACATAGCAGAATAACTTCTTGACTCAGAAAATATCAGTGTTTCCTCCTTGACACCATGAACTACAACAGCACAGTTCAACCCCAAAAAAATCCTCCTCCTCCAGGAAATATAGTTCACAAAGTTCTTTAAACAAAAATGTAATGCTTCTCTTGCAGTGCCACTAAACAAAGTAACATCTTGACTTAGATAAATTTACCCTGTGCATTCTTCTTAGCACCATGAAGCACAGGATTATCCTCGGTGCTTTTCTCTTGGCACCATGAAACACCAGGTTCGATCCACAGCGCTTTACTTTTGGCACCATGAAACGCAAGGTTTGCTTCACAGTGCTTTCCTCTTGACTCCATGAAAAGCAACCGCTTCTACTTTCAGTGGCGTGTTCCACTTCCAGTCTTCTTCCTCTGCTTCTGTCTGGTCCTCCAGGTAAGGAAGGCATGGTATCAACAGTAAGACAGTCGCAAGTAACCACAGTTCAAGGGTGTTTATTGAACTTCAACAAGAGTGTGATAAACGTCTATCTAATTCTAAATCTATAGATGGGAGCAAGCTACGACCATCAAATAATAATAATGCAGTCCTAGTGGAGTCTCGTCAAAATAAAAAGGACTATAGTAAAAAAAAACTATTGCCAATCCTTACCTCTAAATACAAATAATGTGGGGTAGTGTTCATGAAAAAGAAAGAAGTGTTCACAAAAATGTCAGGATGTTCAGGCCGTACCCCTCCCTTGCCCACGTTTTCAGCCGGGACAAGGCGGTTCACTGGAACATGGAACACAGAACACTCTCTAGCTTCTTCTGCACGAGGATACTGATCAATTACCACCATCAGGGCCTTCTGTGCCCAAGTCTCTTTACTTATCAGAGTCTCTTGATTCAGAGGGCCTGATGTAACAAAACAAAGTTCCTTTCCCCTTAAACGTAATGAATGCAGTGTTACGCTCACCTGGTATCCACGGAGACGCCACCCAGCCCTGGTTGGATGATTTGTACTCTCGAACCCTCTCCTGGTCCCTTGGTAATGCCTCTGGTTAAAGATGGGTCTGCAATATAGGAGAGCTGGATTCAATACCAGATTCTTTGTTTTTCCACCTCCCTTGGCCTCAACTCCTTCCTTCCCCCTTGGGCCTTCTCCTCACCTAATATTGTAAAAGGTGGATTCTCCGTCCTGCTCCTCGTGGCAGGGGCGCATAGATGTGGGGGTGAGCAGCGACCAAGTTCCTTCACTGGTGCAAGGCCCCCTGTGGGAATCCAGGCCTGCTGTGACTCTGTAGGTTTGCTGCTTTACAGTCTTTATATGCAGTTATTATGTTCCTCTTATTTCGAATAATAACGTCTTGCTTCTTTCTTTTTAGGTATGGAAAGGTATTTTGGTGGTGTCATGCAGTTTGAAGATGAGCATGGGCCGGTAGGCGAAAGCTCGGTGTGCGCGATGCTGTCCGGTGAGTAATGCACGATGCGCGGCGCTGTTTCGCCTTTTATATTGATACCTGTGTCTTTTCTCTCCTTGCAGGTTGCGATGTTCCTCGCCGAGCGCCGTAATGTTCCAGCAATGATACTGACCAGGAGATGACTACCCAGGTAAGAATTGTGTGGCTTTCTTCATTGGGGAGGAAACGTGAGTAAACGCTTACTAATGCTGTCTTTCTTTCTCCTCTTTCCAGGTTATGGTATTCCAGGATGCATGCGGTGCCGGATGATGGAGTTCGTACCTTCAGGTGAGTGGAACTGAAGTCAGCGATGGATTGAAGACAGGATACTGTTCCAGGTAAGTTTCGTAGTATTCTTTCTCTCTCTGCAGGTCCTTGGTTTCAGGTAAGATGACATCAAAGAACTGGACACAGTGAGCGTTACGCTGCCCACAGCAGAATAACGAAAAGCATGTTCTGCTGTTTGGGTGTGGTTTAAATAGTCTCGGGTAAAGTAGTCCCTGGCCTGCCACACCCAAAAGACTAGACCGCGTAGCTCAGTTCCTTGTAACTAAGCTATGTGTGTGCCTCCATGTTGGCCGAACCCTCCTCCCCAGGTTAAATAGTCCCAAGTAAATAGTCCCATTCTAATGTTGGTCTTCATGATGGTTATGAGCCTGGCGCCAAAGGCGCCATGACTGACTCCAAGAGAGTCTTGGATGAGGTTTTAAGGCCTTTGACCTGGCCCTAACTGGAAGGCTGACGGGTCATGACATGCAGGTGATTCACTCTTCACCCTGGATCCCCCTCAGCCGTGCTCAGATCCCCTTTTCCAGTGTTCAGAGAATATTCTTTCTAAGGTGACTCCCGGGTTCACCCCGGATCCCCCTCAGCCGGGCTCAGACCAATTTCAGTTCGTATTAACTATGGAAGACTTTCGAATGTGCATAGGGTTTAGCTTGACCCGCTGCAGGACCACTTCGATTTGCCACCTCTCAGTTGGATACCTAACGGAGACCTTTGAATGAGCACCCACGTGGCGCAGGACCACTCTATATACGGTCTGTATCGTGGCTTCAAATGTTCAGTCACTCCTTTGCTGTTCAATTATCTTCGCTCGTCACGTTCGCTTCACACATTAATCTCTGCAGATTTCTCGATACAGTGTTGCCGCTTGCAACCTTGATTCTAACATAGACCAGTCTGCTATCAGTCTCTCCGACTCACCGGGTGTGCTGACCTTACTGGCACTGCTTTGTTGTAGGAGCCAAGGACAGTACCACAGCGGCAAACGCTCCTCTCCGCCTTGGCTATCGACGCAGGAGAGCCAGGGGTACCTACGACGCATAATGCAGGTTTTTTTCACCTTTTGTTCCAGGTCTTATGTTTCTTGTTCTCGAAGGCTTGTGAAAGTAACGTTTTTTCTCCGTAAAGGTCAAGGGCATTCCCTCCTTGCAACCCTGTCTGGTCTCGCCGTCTTTCTCCTCATAAACTGCCATCTTGCAACCGCTGCTTCCTTGTGTGCTTTGCCTTGCTCAGTGTGCTTTCGTGCTCCGCCTTTTATCTGTGTTGGGGAAGTGTGATGGAAGTCGGGTTTGTGTAATGACCAGTAATTGCTGACTCTGCCTGACCGTTAAGTTGGGACAAGTCTCATATACGGCTTGGGTGTTGGTCCGTTTTCTCTCACAATGAGCTGTCCATGAGAAAGTGTTTGTGTCGGGAAAGGGTGGGGGGTTAAGTGGGTAGAGTTCCAAAGTATCTGACCTGGTAGGATGGGGAAAAGGTGTTCCAAGGAAGGGAATACTGCATCTCACCAGCCAGTGTCCCAGTCCCTGAAGACTCCCCATCCAGGTGATCCTCCTGCACTGGTCCACCCCCAGGAACTGGATCCAAAAGTGATGGCTGTGTCCTGGCCACCTGGATGACAGATCCCTGGGGACCAGCGGGTGAGATACCTTCAGGTTTCTCACAACTCTCCTGCCAGACCTAACTACTTCAAGTGTACACCACACGAGGTCCACTGTTCTGAGTTTAAACACAAGTTCTTCCACTTCAAGCAGCTTTTGACATTTCTGTAAAACGTTATAGTACAGACCTTTATTTTCCCTCAATGCCCCTTTTAACCCTGTTAGACAAGCGATGTCTTTGTCTCTTTTTAAAAAAAAACGTTTTACATTTTTTTTTTTTAAACTTTACTTAAGCAAACAGGCAGATTGGACACGGTTTGCGCCACCACCTTCATCATAAATGGTATTAGTTACTACGTTGGTTTACATTGCACATCAACATTCTGTACAGAGGTTATTTCTTTGGTTCAATGTTATTTCATTGTGAGGCATTTTTACGATTACCTTTTTGAACATGTACAAATAAACGAAAATGGTTATCTACTTTTTTGGGGGCGGGGGGTTCCCCCTCAGACCGCCCTCAATCACCTATTTTTAACTATTCCCGACCCCTCCCAACCCCTTATCTGCCTTCTCCCAATCCCAAACAATTTTGCTGACCTTTTTTGTAAATTTCGTGCACGTTTAAATTGCACGCATAAAAATTCCTGCTGACTTTTTGCATTCATGGAATGGGTCCCCTATATCTTTTGGTCTGCTCGTCGGAGTTGGTCATAATATAGCCCACCTCCTTTTCGTTCACATAAGTTAACTCCCTGATCCATTCCTCGCATGATGGTGCCACTTTCGATTTCCATTTCAGTAAAACTAATTTTTTGGCAATGAAGCAGCAAGCATAAGTTAAAGAAATCGGCGTGTTCTAATGGAAACTTTTCCAATATCACCCAGTAGGTGTCACTCCAGGGCAATTCTAGAACTTGTGTTTCGAGCCAGCTCCCTCTCCTCCACATTTCATGCACCTATCTACCTCACTTGAAAAAATCGTGACACCTTAGCGGGTGTATAATGTAATCTGTTTAAAACCTTAAATTGAATTAAAAACAATTGTGCATTGAGGGCGACATCCTTCGTTAGAAGGCAGCATCTACGCCATTTTTAGTCTCTTTCCCATTTAAGGTTAGCTGTATTCCATAATGTGTGGACAGACTGCACAGTTTTATATAGCCTCGACACTTGCCCCCTCGGTGTGCCATTCAGCGCTACTACATCTGTACACTCGCATGACTTTGGTTCCTAATGGAACGAACGCCATCTCTGTTGCACTGCATCTCTTATTCGGAAGTGTAATAATTTAACGGGGTTCGTCCCTAATTTTGCGGAGAATTTCTCTTGCATCACAAATCTCCCCCTGGAAACAGATAACCCAGTACCATTGTTTTGTTCGGGTTCCAGGATGCCTGTATATCGGGGTCATATGTGGGAGGGAGACACGGGCAGTTCGAAAGACTGATCTTGTTGTTATAGGGAGTTGTGTTTCCTAAGCGTTTAAACACCTGTGCCCATACATGAACTGTTGTGCTCACTGGCTCAAATGTGCAAGGATCTGTATACCTTTTGTCCAAAATGACTGTTCCGAGGTCTGTCAGAGCTGGACCATATTGTTCCATCGCCCGATGCACTGGACCGGAGTCTCGTATGTACCAGAATCCTCTGTATTGCGCTTCGCGCAGCCAAATAACAAGTCTGGAGCCACTAGGACCCCTCGCCCCTGTTCATAGGGTGCAGCCAGCCCTTCCCAACTCATTTGGGGTGCACCGTTCCCCCAGACAAATTGCACTGCCATGGACCGAAGTTTTGCAAAGAAACCTCTCCCCGGCCAAATTGGAAAAGTGGTAAAATAGTATAAAGGTTTGGGCACAACCACCATTTTCAAAAGGGATAATCTGCCATGTGGGGAAATTTGCAATCTAGCCCACAGCTCCAATTTAATTGCCTGGGCATTAAGGTATGTCTTGTGATTATCTTGTATAGTGTCCGCTGTGTATGGGACACTGTTAAACCCAAATATCAAAAAGATGCTGAAAACGTGGCTATTTAACCAATACCAATTAGTTAGCCACCCCTCCTCCTGAGTAAACTGGTCCTTTAATTAGCCAAATGCAAATACTGTCATGACCTCTGTCTTAATTCATATTTTGTTTCTACCATTTGATTGTAATGACATCCTAATTTTGCTTCAACCATGTTATGCATTGTGTAAGTTGTCTGAAACCTCGCTGTGATACCTAAGGGTCTAGTTGAGTAACAAATGTAATAAACTAAATACTTAAATAAATACAAATTCCGTACATATATAATAATGGGTCATCTGTGTTCGGTTAGAATTGGTGTAGTAATACTGTGTGAGACTACACAACACTTATCTGCTTGGTATTTGGTAACCCACCTTTTGGTATAGGCCTGTACTACATAAGTTGGTAGTGTGACTGAGCAGCCAGGCTTATCTCAAGAAGGGTAAATGTGAGCTTTAGAGCTGTAGCAACAGAGTTTGCAAATGTAAGTAGCCAAGAAACACTTAACACTCAAGGTTTCAGTTATAAATGGTTATTTATTTAACATCAGGTTTTAAATTGGCGTTCTTTAAGGGCAAGATATGTAACAATCAAATGCACAAGTTTAGTGGATACTCTTTAGAGAGGCTTTTTATACACTTCCTACACCCGGTAGGTGACATCTTTCACAAGGACAGTAATGGCATTTATATATCACTAGTTATACTTTCCAGATTCTGATGTTGCATACGCAAAGGTTAAAGGAAGGAAAAAGTTTAAACGGGTTCTCAGGGCATGTGAGTATAATTAAATCTTCCAAAGAAGTCTAGAGAAGTCTTTCCAAGCAATAGCAGTCTAAACCAAGTTACCACCTATGAGGGACAGAAATGTCAACGTCAATGGACTAGAAGAGTCTGCAGGGGGAGGCAGGACAGCCAAAGTCAATTGGAGCGCAGCCTATGCAGCTGAGTCACTTCTTAGATAATAAGTCTTACACAAAGTTAGAGAGTTCTATAGAAATCACTTGTAGGGTCAGAAGCTGTTACACTTGTGAAATCAGAGTTGGATTCAACTCTAAGGTAAGCCAATGTAAATCTCAACTGAGAAAAGCACAGCTCAAAAAGACAGAGGTAAGTACCCCCAAGTCTAAACAGTACCTCTGGTTTGAAGAAAAGTGGTCCAGCTTGATTCTGTCCTGTTACAGCAATGCAGATGCTGGGTTCCTGAGCCTCTGTTGTGGGGACAAGAGGAAGGACGTCTAGAGGACTTTTGCGACAGCAGTTTGGAGGTCGTCGGCAGCTATGGGCTTTTCGGGTCAGAGGCACTTTGCGGTTTCAGTGCACGGTAAACAGCACCACCGCAGATCTCGAACACTGGTTGGGCTTCCTTCACTCCTTAGGTCCTGCACTCTGGTGAGGGACTCGAGCTCTGGTCGTTCTGCTTCTGGAGGGTCGTTAGGAGACTCCTGGAGTTTATGGTCGGATTGTAGACCTTGCACTAGACTACGGATTTCTCGACTCCTGGCCCTCGGATCTTGCAACAGCGAAGAAGTACAGCCAATCAGGGAGGATGGTCCAGTGGAGATTGTCTTGTAGTTAGTTGGTCCTACTAACCCAAGGGAAGAAGTCGTCCCTTCCGGAGCTTCTCCTGTCGATCAGTAAAAGGAGTTTCAGCAAAGCAGCAGGGCTTCACCAGGCATTTCAAAGGTCCAGGAGGATGCAGCAAGCTTTGTTCACGGTTTCTTCGTTGGGTGTTTCTCCCAGCGGTCAACTCTAGTCCCAAAACCCTTGCCTTTTTAAGCAGGCTTCTCCCATTCATGCACAGCCTAAGCTGTCACTCAAACAGCAGGGTGGCTTTCCTGAAAGGACAGCCAGCCAGCCAATCAGGACTAGTTGCATTCATGCACTCCTAGAGACAAAGGACAGGAGTTTTGGGAACCTCCCACACATTCTGCCTTTCCAGACAAACTGGAGCCAGAGGCGGGTTTCGGGACTGATGCCCACCAAAGGCAAAATGAACAAAGGGCTCAAACCTGGTTTGGCGCGCAGATTCAAACCCAAGAAAGACCGCACAAACACAAAATTGCCAAGAAAGAAGACCGGGCCTTTTTCGCAAAATGCTCACCCATGGGTGCTATTCTGCAGCTGAGGATTCAGCCTGCGGTAGAAAAGCACAATGGTAGGAAAATAAAACCACTACCAGCAGCCATTTAAAGTAGTGAGGGTAACAGGGTTCACATAAGATGGGATGTGCTGGACCTACAAAGAGAAAAGGTACGCACATTCAATTTCACTTTACTATTCTTGGGAATAGTAGTTCTCACAAGAAAAGGTATTTAAACCTTAAGAGAATTCTAAAGGATTTCTCTGTGGCATTGCATCGAAGGTGCTGTGCGTCACCATACAAAAAGTAGATGCCTCTGGGGTTTGTCAAACTCAATAACCAGAGGAAACACATAATCCAAATCAGGTCCAAACACATGGGAGAGTGAGAAATGGGTCTTGCTCCCTCCAGGGTTACAATTTAAAACTCCTAAGGTTCAGCAAAAGAGCTGGGGGGTCTCAAAGGTTGAAGGGAATTAGCACAGAAATGAGAATTCTCCCTAGCAATCTGCATATATGGAAATAATCTCTGGGGGCTCAGCTATGTGTATCCCTCTATTTGCATGGGGTTCCCTCATCAATCGGGCCAGTGGTTCTATCGTGAGCGCAAACAGTAACAGTGAGAAGGGGCAGCCTTGTTGTGTTCCACAGGCTAGTGCGAGTGCTTGAGATAAAACCCTGTTCGTTCGGACTCTAGCTATCTTGTTCGGACTCTAGCTATCTTGTTCGCGTATAGTAGACTCACATACCTGACAAAATGCTCCCCTATACCAAAGTGCTTGAGTACCCCAAATAAATAATTCCAGGACTCTGAGTCAAGAGCTTTTTCAGCATCAAGAGATGCTACTGGGCCTGCAGGTTAATTTGAGACATTATATCAAAAAGACGCCATAAACTAAAGACTGTGGATCTTCTGGGAATAAAGCCTGATTGATCTGGGCGTACCAGATATGGCATGTACAGGAGAAGCCTGTTTGCTAACCCTTTGGCATAAATCGTAGCCTTGGTATTAATTAATGACAATGGACGATAGGAAGCGACTTCGCCCGGTTGTCTACCTGGTTTTGGCAACACTGAAATAACTGCCTCCATGAGTGAGTGTGAGAGTTGCCCAGTCATCAATGACTCTTCCCAAACCTTAAGCTGCCGTGGCGTCAAGATCTCACTGTATGTCTTGTACAACTCGATGCCCAGTCTGTCGGGCCTGGTGGCCTTACTGGCAGATATCGAGGTGATGGCACCAGCTATTTCTTCGACAGTAATAGGAGCATCCAGTGCCACACGTGCCTCTGCTGGGAGCCCCGGCAGAGTGATCATTTTTAAATAAAACTACCCCTTCCTCTGTACAGGTGTCTGCGTTTGCGTAGAGTGTCTTATGTAATCTCAGAAACGCATCTTTAATCTCCTCAGTGGATATCGGGAACCTTCCTGCTGTCCCTTCAATTCCTGTGATAGGCATCACCCCTTTCTCGACCCTAACCACTCCCGCTAAGAGACGTCTAGGTCGATCTTCCTCTCCATATCGATGCGCCTGGGCAGGTTTCACCATATAGTGTACCTCTCGCTTTAACAAGTTACTCTTAATTACCCCCAAGAGCGCCTGATCTGCAGTTATGCCATATTTGTTTTTTAACCAGCGCAATTCGCATTCCGTTTCCTTTAGCTCCTGCCTGGTAGCCTTCAGTATCCTAGTCGTGGCCGAAAACATTGTGCCCTGCAATCAGACCTTAAGTTTCCCATATCTGTGCATATCTAGGTACTGAGCCCTCATTCATAAAAAAAAAAAAATGATTTCTCCTGTAAATCCTCTACCAACGAACCGTCCATTAACATGGTCCGTGGCATAGTCCACAGGGGTCGAGGACACGGCAAGCCACCGCATCCCAGTGACTTCACCACAGGTCAGTGAGCAGACAAAGTGGGGGGTTAAATTCTGCTGAGCAGTCAAAAATCAATCCGTGACATAGCATCATGGGCTGTAGAGTAATATGTATATTCGGCTGCCCTCGGATGTTCGTCCCTCCATACGTCGACCAACCCCAGCTGTCCCATCACTTGCCCGTCTATAATATATAGGGGGTGTGTGGCCCTCTTTTTTGAAACGGAGGGCCTATGTCATGAGGGTACAGAGCAATACTTTTAACATAGGGACAAAGGCTACCCCACCTGTCTGGCACTTGCCGGTAGTGTAATGCCGCACAAATGGATCGTTCATAACATTTGATCTATACTTGAATTGGAGAGCACCAACCTTGTTCACACACCACTTGTCTAGTAAATTGTTAAAAAGGCCTATTTAGGCTGTTGTACATATATAGCCCTTTTCAACCCCATGTGTTATGGGAGTTTGTACAAATGCAATCATATTAAGTATTCATATGCCTAACAAATTGCAATAAGGTTTTTTGCTGTGAAGGTTAGTACAGGTCGTGACTTTGAATGTGGTTATTATAATCACGTAATGGAACCCCGGTGGGTAGTGCCCCCTTTCCTGCATAGCTATTAGCAGTAGTTGTAGCGCGTGTAAGGAAACACTACTCCTAGGTGGGAGACGGTCTTACCTGCGGCAGCGAAAAACCTGCACTACCATTGGACTGCAGCACTATTCCCAGACACATCAGCAGTCCAGTCTTAGGTCGCTTAGTTACGAGCGACGCGCATACATCTAAGACACACGCATGTGCATATCCAGAAACACTACCGCGGACACAGCTCTGCCACGAAGGAAGCTGCCGCAGGTAAGACCGTCTCACACCTAGGAGCTGTGTTTTCTTACACGCGCTACAGCTACTGCTAATAGCTATGCAGGAAAGGGGGCACTACCCACCGGGGATCCTTTACGTGATTATAATAATCACGTGATTTAATGACTCGATCACGAGCCGGCATTACCCCCTAAGGGTTCGACATGTCTCAAACTTCCCTTTTCAACCCCCACCCTCACCATCCGCCCCAACTTGGTGATGTCACCCTTGTGTAATCATGAACATTTCCTGGGATGTGCTGTGAGCAGTCCCAACGTCTGTGGGCCGGCCAGGTGGCTACTTAACCTGGCTACATTTTCACAATTTCTCGTACCTGCATATCAGTGTTTAACAAAACCAAAGCAAAACTTCCTGGTCAATCCTCCATGCCATTCGGTATGGCATCTTCTCTGGGGTCTCGATTTGACTCTTCCCTCTCGCTCCGTTGCCGGCAGTGGGATCAATGCCTCAACATAAGCTGTAACGTCCTCTGGATTTTTGAAAAAATGCACTCTTCCCCCATGCTGGATGCATAGTTTTGCGGGAAACATTAGGGCATATGGGACGTGTCTAGCCCTCAATCTTTTCACTGGGTCGTACGATCTCCTCAGGGTCTGGACTGCAGCCGCAAAGTCAGTGTGAATGTGAATGTTGTTGGCTTCATAGCAGAGCGGCCCTTGTTCTCTCTACAGTTTCAGAATGAGGTTTCAGTCTCTATAATTAAGCATTATTGCGATGATGTGTGTGGAGGAGCACCAGGTCTAGGAACCAGGGCCGAAGTCCGGTGTGCTTGCTCAACTAAAGAAGTGTATAAACTGATCTGTGCCAAACAAAGTTTTAAATAGGCCTTCGATGAGCGGTTCCATAGGTCCTTTGCTTGCTGCCTTGGGCACTCCAACAATGCGTGCATTGTTCCGCTTCGAATGTGATTCAAGGTAGTTGCATTTTCCTTGGGTCTTCATGAGCTCCGCCTTCGATGTTGCAATATCCCGTCATGTTGGCTCACCCTGTCCTCCGCTTCACTTGTCCTGGTCTCAGTGTCATTAATACGGCCCCTTTCCTTTTCGAGTTTGGATTTTAGGGATCCAATGGTTGCCACAAAGTCATCCTGTTTGACGTTGACGGACAAGAAGCCACTTTGCATTGCCATCAGCAGTTGGTCATCACAAGTCTCCCCGGTTGAGATGCCAGAGCCCCCACCCTGCTCCAGGACTACTGGCCCGGCGACTGGTACATAGTTGCTGGTGAATTAGTCCATCGGACCATGTTTCTTCCCGGCTCCCTTAGTCATTTTGTACCTCCCGCTGTCCCTTATTTACCACGGTTCAATTGAAAGGGGTTTTGCTAGTTCTCTGCTTACAAGCAGCTGTTTGTGCGCAGTGCTTGAGACAAGATAACGAGGCACTAAGCACACCTCGTTCGAGGTGTTTTCCTAAATTCAAAAAAGATAGTGTAGGGCTATTATGGTATAGTTTTATATGGGGGATGTGTGGTGCGGGGGAGAAAGACTCAGCCTTGGCATCTAGGCTGGAAAGAATACAATGTAGAAAGGAGTTTCCAGAATAGGAAACCTGCGTCCCCCTGCACACTATAAATGGCCTCAGCTTTCTGGTATTTCTAAAACCAATGATCTGCTTTCTTGTTACCACAAGAGACAGGACTGGCTGCGTTAACACATGTAATATCAGTGACCTTTAGTAAAGTTTAGCAAATCTTGCAGTACAAATAATCACAAAATATTCAATTAGACAGTGAAGGTAAAATTGAACTATGATTTATTAACAAATAGCCCAACGCGTTAAGAGTTCATTCCAGTTCAGGTTACATCCACAGTGTAACCTGACCCGAGGTAGACCACGCATTAGGCAACCACGTGTGGTCTTACTCTTTTGCACAGTTGAGGTAGCACACAACAGCGCAGGGCTGAAAAAGGATTCAAGGGTTTGCCCACGGGATCTCCCCTTCGCCTATATGGTGTTGATCATTTCGCTGCTCAGCCCAATTCTATTTGGGGTGAACAAGTCACACCACCTGTGCCTGCCCGTATCAATGCCCTTAGTATGTTGTTGCTCTGGGTTCAGAGTACCTATTTAGCCACGTGAGAGTCCTCAACCACCTCTTCACACCTGCGCCCATCATCCACCGAGCTTCGCACTCGAGCACTGCAGCGCCCAGCCATACTCCAGTTCATATAAGGTGTCCCTGGCTGCAGTAGTCGCTCATAAAGATGCTAGGTGCAAGGTCAGCTCGTTTCGTATTTTACACTTCACAGCTCAGGCGGTACACCTGTCTAGCTTAAAGAGACCAACTAAAATGGTATATCTTCACTTAATGGTGCAGGAGCACCCTTAATTTGCCTGGACCTCGGGTGCCTTTGTGCAGATAAAAGTGGACACTGGTGGTTCGGAACTGTGAATGGCGTTGGTGGCCTAGGAAGTGTCTTAGGGTAAAGGTGCGCCAAGTATTATTCGTCTTGGCCGCCTGCTATGCAAGGTTTTTCGGCCCCCACACCACATTCCATCATGTACTTTCCTTCCTACAGCTGGGCCCTTATGGATAGGGTTTCCATTGGATTGGGGGTGGACTGCACCGGCCTCGCAGTCTCTCCCTCCGATAGATGGTATTCCGTGTGACGGAGCTCCAAACCTCACCCGGTGCAGTCTCCGGGGTCATGCCGCCTCTGCTTTCCGGAATGCTATGACGCAGAGGGTGCCAAGGAACGGTCCTACGGATAGGTGTGTTATCCAGGGTTAAGGTCCAAGATATGTACGGCTAGGAGCGTCGCCAGTGCCAACGCTCAGTTATGAGCCACTCTGGTGGTGCTGTTCCGCATAGTCTACAAATATACACACGCCATCCGTGGCCACTGCCATCTCTCTTATGCTTTTTTCATACCGGTACCACGCTTTTACATGTATCTCTGTGCAGCTTCCTGGGGGTGAAGGGGTGCCTCAGTTCACTTGGATCTGTTGGCTACGGTGCTCCTCCCCCACACAGGCCCCTCTGGCGTTGGGCTCCAGTAAGGATTTCACCGTCTCTCCTGGCTGTCCCTCAGATCCCCAGGAGACTGGATTTCTCTCCACAGCTCGCCGTTGGATACCAAACTCAGTTAGCTGCTTCTCCAAGTCGACAATTATATCTGCACAGTTAGAAAGTTCAGTAAGCAATTCCACTCAAGCATATTATATCATCATTCAGGATTTTGCCATGGCAAGGGCTCAGTCAGGCCGCCATTTTCTTTGCTGCTAAACAGCGATCCACTCTTTGTCTCCTTTTAACACCACCTTCCTTCTAGGGCCACCTTTTTAACAATTGTCTTTTAATCAACTAAACATGTACTTTCAATCATCCAACTTCTATTGGTATTAACAGTGCAAGTTCCTGACCATTATCTGGTTCTTCTAGACCACAGTTATTCATGTACAAGCTTCACCTTTACAAATGTTATATCGTCCCCCTTTTACTCTGGTAGTAATGTTTATTCCCAAAGGAACTGTTATTTCAGTCTCTTTTGGCTGAGGGCAATGCTTGTTCAACTCTTAACTTAAGGTAATGCTTGTTCTTTCGTGCTCAATGTATAGAGGTTTAATTCTTGGTCTTTACAAGATACAATGTTGTCAGGTCTTTACCGAGGCTTGGTCTTTGTGTTAGTCACTTTTAAGCACACACGACCGCTATTGATGTTGTAAATGCTGTTTTAAGAATGTACAAGGTTTAAACCTCCTTATATATCATACGCGCTTATATACAAGTGCTACATTTGTTGCACTCCCTTGTCTGACATGCTCTGGTCAGCTTTATTCAGTTTCACTCTTTTGCGAGTGAAAGGTAACTGGTTACAGTTACCCGACTGCACTGCCTGAGTGCTTGGGAACACGCAGCAACACTCAATGGCTCCTCTGCCTCTGTCACAGGCTGCAGGGCTTCTACTCCAGGTGTTTTCTTGACCGGGCATGCTCCTCTCTGCAAGCTGCATTCGGTTCCACTACGAGGCACAGATTTTGGGTCGCCACAACCCCCTGCAGCACGCCAGCCTCCAGGCACAATCTTCTGCACGCTTTCCACTGCGCAACCTCTGCACTCCAGACATTGGGGTAAAAGGAGCAACTCGGGATTGGAAACTGGAATAAATCGATTGTAAATCCCAGCGTACCTTCTTTCATCCCACTTCTGTGGATTTAGCCAACAACATGTTTGCTTCTGCCACCTCCTCTCCCCCAGCAAGTACTTCTGCTGCTACAACTGCTACTACTTCTGCAAACATGACTACTCCTTGCCTGTACCTGAGGGAGCTTTTTAAGCCTCTCCGCCTCCTTCAGGTGTGGGCTGTTAAGCCTAATTACCTGACTTTCAGGCCTGCACTGCTCTTCAGCCCTCTTCTTCATCCCAGTGTTCTTGGGTTTATGGGACTTGGAGTTCAGTTCTTACTAGTTATTCACTATTCTTGACTTTAGAACTGTTTTGTTTACAGATTTTAAAAAGTATTTCATGTTCTATGGCAGTAGGGAAAGGCTGTTCACTTATGCCATCATTTATAGGGTTCTTCTCTCGATATCTTTGGTATTATGAGCGATGTTTAACTATATCGGGGATAACGGCTTCCTCCGGGATATTAAAAGATGTTGCATCTCGTTCGCCCATGTTTCTAAACTTAATATGGGAATCATGCATATTATAATGACAATAGGCCATTGTATGTTTTGGTATAGATGAAAAATGATTCAGTTTTAAAAGGGGGATACTGTGTCTCATCCCTGGGGATCCCTTCACCTCCCTGGGTGCTGTCTCCTCCCAGGTGATCCTCCCACGGTACACCACCCCCAAGGTCAGGATTAGGCAGCGTCTGCATTTCCTTGGCCACCTGGGAGGAGACTTTAGGCAGGGGTACAGTGAGGGATCCATAGGATTCATCACACAGCCCAAAGCTGAAGAAGGTAGCAAGGTGGTACAGGGAAGGCGGAGGCAACTGGACACAAATTAAGTAACTATGAAAATGGGTTACGGGAGCCCGAAGAAAACCGTGTGAATATTGATGAGGGCCACTGGGAGCTTAATTAGCAGAATATCTCGAGGATTCCACCTATAACAGAAGAAACCACAAGAAAGGAATTGGGAAAGGAAATGAGAAGGATCCCTATGTGTAAAGTTTTTAAGACCTTAAATGTATACCACGAATTACATGATCTCTTAAGGAGCATGCAAGGAGGATCAAGGAATGTTGTTTGACTTTAAATAAACCCCTTTTTTATTGGAACTAAGAACACTAGCATGAGAAGAAGCCCACTGAGTTCAGCCAAGGGAAGGCTTAACCATAAGCACAGTGCTCTGAACTTTGTTCTTTTTCTATAGTGGCAGGGCCAGAAATACTTTGAACAGAGGACATATCTTTGTTTTTTTGGACAACTGACGAGCACACGTAGTTTTAGTTTATTAGTGAGGGACAATCCCCTTGGCGATAGGGATAGATAGACCTTTTATTATTTTATTTAATAAAGAACCATTTGAAATGTCCTCGCTGCGTCTGACTCCTTCTTCTGATTCGCCACAGTCGGTAATGCTCTGAAATTCCTGGACACGGTCTATCGGAATTCCAAAGTAGTAAACAAGTAAACTTGTTTAAATTAAGTTTTTTTTGTTTTCTTAAAAACTTTATTTAATAAAACTTGGCAACAACACAGTGACATGAAAGCATTAAATTTAGCACATATTCACACAGGTATATCAGCTCCACCGGAGTTGCTTTATGTGACCACAGCAGCTGCCTCCACAATCGATGCCTCAGAGTTTGCATGGTCATGTTCTACTTGATCTCTAAGGTATCAACGAAAGTCCGACCTCGTCTGTGTCGTTGGCCCAAAGTTTAAATTAAGTTTGTCACTTTTCTGAAACAATTAAAAGTTCACTTTTTGTAGTCCGTTTATCAAAATTGTTTTTCAATTCTAGTTTATTTATACATTGATTAAAACATCTACTATGCTAACAAACGGCTCAGTGTTTTGTGCGGCTCCGAGTGTCAATTTTAGTATTAGTATAATAGTTTAGAAACAATGTTGATGACCAGATTTTGCCAACGTCATTGGTGTCCATGTTGTACATGCTCGTGCTTTTTCTTTCGTCTTTGCCCCTCCTTCTACTGGTACCTTTTTGATAAGTAAATGTTTGATTTTATTTATTTATTGTGCATTTGTAAGGCGCTTATACATCAAGTAAATTGTGTTTCAAAGCGCGCACAGGGCAGCAGGGAGGGAACATGGGAAAGAAAGGCAAAGATAACAATGGAGAGAGGCAGTCCTGCTAGGCCTTGTAAGCATTCAGAACGTTCAAGTGCAAAGGAAAAGGTAAATGATTGGTCACAGCAGAGCCAAAGTAACGTGGTAGGGTATGTTTCTGCGTATGTGGTACACCCCAAGAGCTTCCCACAAAGCGCTTATTCTCCCACTTTCTCTGATGGTTTTAGAGCCATGGCTTGCAGTATCATTTTCTCTTTTTGTTGCTTCTTCCCATGGCCCTTAAAGCTACACCACATCCATATTTTTTTTTAAAAACCTATTTTTATTGCGTTTTTAGCAGTATACCAGTAGCCATGGAAAACAGTAATACATTAACCAATATACCCCTTGCCCCTGGTCGCCCTCCCCTTCCCCTCCGGGAGGCATCTCCGTAGAGTTCTCTTTTGTTTCAGGTGAATATCTTGTAGCTCTAATCAAACAAGTCTGGTATCCTTAGTTTGTGTGGACACCATTGTTCCATGTAATCACTCTGGACTTAATTGAGGACTGAGCCCCAATCTGTCCCGAATCTGTTTTTGTCCCCCTGGATGTTGTACGTTATTCGTTCCATTGCAAGAAACAACCATACTTTCTCTAGTCATTCGTATATCGACGGCGGGGTGCTCTGTTTCCATTTTTGGGCTATTGCAAGCCATGCCGCTATTAGGAGGCCCATGAAGTTCAGTTTCTGTATCTTGGTCATCTGTTTATCTCTGGGGTCCCGGAGAACGCACATCCATACCTCTTCCGCTAGCCCAGCTGGGAACATCTCTTGTATTTGCTTTTTGATGGCTCTCCAGAAGCGTTGAATGATTGGGCAGTCCCACCATATATGCCTCCAGTCTTTGGCTCTGCCGCATTCCCTCCAGCATTTGTTAGGTGTTCTATACATTTCATGAAGTCTTTCTGGGGTGTAATGCCATTGCATTGTAACCTTAGTCCACATTTCCCTCGAGTGGATGGCTCTTGTGTGCTTGGGAATTGCCCCCACAGCTGTTCTCAGTGTTCTATAGGTCGAGTGCCTCTGAGGGTCTTTTCCCACCTCCTCATGTATTGCCATTTCACCTCTTCCGTCGGGGTGATCAGAAACATGTAGATGTCTGAGACAAACCTTTTTGTGTGCTTGTGTGTTGTGAGGTACGATTCGAAAGGGGTCAGCTCCTTGGTTGCTGCCCTGTGATCCTTGGGGAATTGCAGCCAGTGGCGTAATTGTTCATATTTAAATCTATCTTTCGGGGTCAAGTACAACTGCGCCACACAGTCTTCGTAGGATCTAATTTCATGGCCCTGGTACATGTCTCCTATTTTGTCACATCCCGCTTCCTCCCATTTTTCGTACGCCCCTTTTACCAAGCCGGGGGGGAATTCTGGGTTTCTAAACATTGGCATACAGGGGGCTGGATCTTTCGTCAAGGGTCTGCTTTCTTGGTTTTGTCCCATACTTCTAGTGCTGCCCTCATCACCTCACTGATCTGGAGATTTGGATGTCTGTATTGTTTTCCTTTCCAGAGCAAATGACGGAGAGGGGTCGTGGCCACTGCCTTGTCTTGTATGGCTCAAATCTTCCGTGAGGTACCCGGAATCCATTCCTTCAGAACCCACAGTTGGGCAGCTTCGTAATACTTCCTGAAATGTGGGGGGGCACATCCCCCTAAGTTTGGGGCTGTGGGGACAGCTCTGGCCACTCATGGGGTCTTCTTTCCCCAAATATTACGACATTATCGACTTGGTCAGGGATTTGAAATGTGATGGGGGGAATTCTTATCGGCAATGCCTGAAATAGATATAAGGCTCGGGCAAGGATTGTCATTTTTACTGCAGAGATCCGGCCCCACCACGAAATTGACAGAGGGTTCCATCTCACTAAATCCTGTCTGATCTTCTCCAATTGTTGGGGGTAGTTTGCTGCATAGAGTTTTTCTATCCTATCTGTCAATGTTATTCCCAGATAATTCACCCCTTTATCTGCTACTTTCAATTGTAGTGCTGAGGCCTGCTGTGTGATTGCCCCTCTGTTACCAGTCAAAATAAGGATTTCTGACTTTTGTCTGTTAATCTTCAACCCTGAAATTGCTCCATATTCCTCTCTCTCCCGTATGCGGAGTGGCAGCGTCCTCTCCGGGTCTCCCATAGCCACGAACATATCATCTGCATATGTGGCCATTTTATGTGAGCTGCCTGCCATTTCTATGCCTGTTATGGTCTGTGAGTCCCGTATACGTGCCAACAGGGGTTCCAAAAAGATTGCGTACAGGAGTGGGGAGAATAGGCACCCTTGTTTTGTACCTCTTTCTATCAGAACCCTGTCCGATATCCCACAGTTCACTGCTATACGTGCACTAGGTGCAATATAGTTGGCCCGTATCATATTGATAAATTGTTCCCCTATCCCCATTTTCCCCAATATTCGGAATAGAAGCAACCACTCGAAGCGGTCAAACGCTTTCTCCGCGTCGAGTGCCAGTAATGCTGCCGGTGTTTGGGTGATCCTGATTTTCTCCACTAGGTGGATTAGCCTCCTTCTATTATCGTGGGTCTGTCTATTCAGCACAAATCCTGACTGATCCTGATTAATTTCGGGAGGACCAGCGAGAGCCCGGTGGCCAGTATTTTAGGGTATAGTTTGGCGTCTATATTGATCAATGCAATCGGGCGATATGAGGAGGGAAGCTGTGGGCTCTTCCCCGGTTTATGGAAAACTAGCAGCTTTGCCTTGTTCATAGACTGGGGTTATGTTGCCCTTTACTTTGAAGTTATTGAAGAGTTCTGTAAGGATGGGGGCGAGTATGTCTGAGTACTTTTAATAGAATTGTGCGGTGTAGCCATCTGGCCCGGGGGCTTTGCTTTTGGGTAGATCTCGTATTGCTTTTTGCACCTCTTCTTCTGTTATGTCCCTGTCTAGGGAGCATTTTTCCTCTTCCGATACCATCGGAAGGGAGGTGGCGCTTAGGAACGTTTCTTGGGCCCTCCCATTGGGGTGGACTGATGCATTGAGGGTTTGGTAGAAGTCTTTGAATGTGTTCCCTATGTCTGTTGTGGGGGTTATGATGTGTCCCACCCTATTTATTAGACTCTTCACTGTTTGACTATCTCGTTTCCCTTTTAGTTGCCTAGCCAGGAGTTTGCCTTATTTGCCTTGATGTAGTACCAGTGTCTTAGAGCGTAAGGTATCTAGTTGGCCCTGGACATGTTTCATGGCTTTCTTCAGCTTTGTGGATTGCTTCAGTACTATTTCATTCTGGATCGCTGTTAGCTTGTTTTCCAGTTCGGTTTCCCACTGGCGGATTTGTTTGTCCCTCTTTGCTTTGAGTGCTATGAAGCGTCCCCTGGTTACCTCCTTAAAGGCATCCCAAAGGGTTTCCCTGGGATTTCCTGGTTGATAATTCCTGGAGAAGTACTCCACTATTCCCTCCCTGACCACTGTTCCAAAGACCGGGTCTTGTAAGATGTTCCCTGGAAGCTTCCACCTCCAAAGTCCTGTTTGCTGTTGGATGAGGGAGAGTTCCGCCCAAAGTGGCGCATGGTCTGATAACGAAATCGCCCCGATTTCCATGTGCTGTACCTTCCCCAGGAGCCCGGTCGAAACCAATAGGTAGTCTATTCTTGACATGGTGTTGTGGACGCTAGAGAAGTGTGTATATCCCGCTTGTTGCCCCTTCAGTTTCCTCCGCACATCTTCTAGTGCGAGTGTGCCCATCTTTGCCCTCAAGACTCACGACGGTGCTCCCTGTGTCCTTGCCCCCATCTATCTATTGATGCTCGGGTTCCACGCGAGTTTGAAGTCCCCGCCCAGTACCACCTCCCCCATGGCGAAGTGTTCCAACTTATCTAGGACATCTCTAATGAAGCACTCTTGTCCTGAGTTCGGGGCGTATATTGTCGCCAACGTCGGGGAGTATCCCTCTATCTGTGTATTCACAAAGAGGTACCTGCCATGCTTGTCTGCCAATGTATTGTGAATTCTGATGTTTAAGGTGTTATGGAAAGCTATCCGGACACCGCCCTCTTCTCTTGTTCGTTAGCTTGAATGATTTGAATATAGCCTCTCAATCGTCGGTTCCCTTTATCCTACCCCTTTATGTGTGTTTCCTGGAGCATTATGATTTTGAATTTCCCTTTTTGAAGGAGGTGTTCCATCTTTTTACTTTTTACCGGGGAGTTCAATCCCTGAACGTTAAACTTTAGGACTTTTTCCGATGTGATCGGGATTCTGGTATACTTCTCACTGGGAGGAGTGGGGAGTACCTGGACTGGATACTGCTTCGCTTATCTATTTTCCTCCAGATGGCATACGTTGTATACATAGTGTTCATCGATGAGGTGGGTGTCTGTTGGTGCCCAAAGATGATTGACCTTGTTGAGCCTAACGAACTGATTGCCGGAACACACCAGACGACTAGCGAACCTATTGCTTGTACTAGCACGCAGCCGGATAGCCTGCAACTGGGGGAAGAGGACCCCCACCAACCATTCAGCAATGGCTCCAGGACGTCCCATACTGCCAAGACGTTGAAACTAGCTATATTAGGACAGTGCCCCTCCATGCCCGACCCCCAGACATCTGGGGCCTGTATATATCATATTTATTGACAACAGAAGAAGAAATACTGTCGCAGAGTCTGTCCATAACCCAAAACCGGAGTGGATCACCAGAGACCGCACCAATGGCATCAGATGCAACACACCACTCGAGCTCCTATCTGCCAGCAAACCCACTTTCCGCCTGGCAGAGCGCAGGCAAAAACAAGAAGTGGCGGCTGGGGGCAAGGGACACAAGGGGGAGGGGGCATCGGCGATAGTAGACCGGTGCATGGTCTTGTTGTGTTAAGTTTAACCGTGTTGACAAAATTTCAATAAAGAAAGTTTAAAAAAATAAATAAATAAA
The DNA here is from genome assembly GCF_040938575.1 of Ambystoma mexicanum. Lineage (NCBI taxonomy): Eukaryota > Metazoa > Chordata > Amphibia > Caudata > Ambystomatidae > Ambystoma > Ambystoma mexicanum. The sequence continues at coordinate 875,892,423 of NC_090924.1, read as the reverse complement.
AAAACCCTCAGGACATTTAACCCTTTCATCTTTTTCTTTTTATTATTATTTTTTATTATTTTGTTTTTAGCTCTTCCCTTGCCTTCCTCGTCTTTTTGTTGGTCTGTGTTCTTGCCCTCCCGAGGGTACTCCCCTCCTCCACCAGTAGCCCCGCCCCCGATTTGCAACCCCCATCTTGCATAACTTCCTCCCTCCCACCCATAACTTCCTCCCTCGCACCCATAACTTCCCTGAGGAGGGCTCTGAGACCTATGATCGCTCGGGCGTAGAGCGCATTGCGTCATGCCCTCGGTACACTCAGGAAAAGCTTTGCGGGGGGGGGACCTAAATCCGCGTGGATTTTCAGGGGAGGACCTAAACCCTGCGTGGATTTCTCCAATGACTCAGAGTTGGTCCCTCCTCCCCCCCCACCCCCCCAGCTGTCACCTGAATGTTGGATACCACTCTCGGTGGGTTTTGTGACTCACTCTGTGATTATCCTATGGAGGTGTTGAGTATCCGACCGGCCGACAGGGTGCCTATGTGGTGCGTGTGGGTTCAGTCCTTTTTGCTTGGTCTCCGGGGGCTCCTGTTAATGGTTTTCCACCCCCATGGTGTTCTCTGCGGTGGCGTGCCTTCCCTTTGGTTTCTCTGTTCTTCTTCTCGGTCCTGTAAGTTTAAGATCTGGATCCCTTCTTCACATGTGGTTATCCTTTGTTGTTTCCCTTCCCATGTGAAGAGCAGTCCGAAGGGGAAGGTCCATTTATACTGAATTTGCTTTGCTACTAGTTCTTTTACTACCAGACCCATCTCTCGCCGTTTCTGTAGCATCGACTGCGCTAGATCCTGATACAGATGGATATCTACTCCATTCATCCGGATGTGGTCCATGCTTCTCGCTCTTTGAAGGAGTTCCTCTTTTTAGGTGTAAGACGTCGGTGCTGCCAGGACGTTGTGGGGGCAAGTGCCCGGTTCACCCAATCTGCCTGGACCAACATGATGTATTCTGTCTATTGGGATGGTTGTGTCGTCTTCTAAGGCGATGATGTCTTTGAAGACTTGCTAGACCGCCCCCTTTAGGTCTTTGTCCTCAACAGATTCCACCATGTTCTTTAGTCTAATGTTTGACCTCCGGGAGCGGTTTTCTAAGTCCTCACATTGGAGTTCCAGGTTATGGGCCAGGCGGACCCAATGCTCCTGTGTGTCTGCATTCTGTTGTGCTTCCTCCTCGATGTTTTGCACATTTTTTCCAGAGTATCCATTCTTTCTCTTATGTTCTCCACATCTGTCTTTATTTCTTGAATTGCTTGCTTCATTTCATTCTTCATTGTTTCGAATTGGGTTTGCACCGTAGCCATAAACTGTGCTTGGAATTCCCCAAACCAGGACTTCATGTCCTCTTTTGTGGCCATTTCTGTTCGTGGTGCGTCGCTGGCCGTCTGTTCCCTAAGTTCTGTTTGACTCTTTCCTTTGGCGTGTGATGTGTGGTCTATACCCCACAGCTGTACCAGACTTGGGTCTTTTCTTGGTTGTTGGGGTCTGCGCTGCAGCCTGTGCTTGTTTCCCCCATGTTTTTTTACAAATGTGCCTCTGTATGGTGTTCTGCTCCTTTTGGTGCGTTCTATGATATCCTCTAATATTAGTTGGTCCCCACCTGGCTTCGCTCTGTGTCCTTTAAGGGGCTATTCTGATCAGTCTCCTATCTGTGTGTCCAGCCTGGTGAGTGCTTTTGTTGTGCGCTTGTGTGGTTCCGCTGGGATAATGAGCCTACCCGCCTGGCGTTCCTTTCCAGTGCGGGTGGCCCTTACTTTCCGTTTATGGGAACTCATGTTTGTGTTATTCTGTTGCTGTGGCGTATTGAATTGCTTTTTCACCCCGTGCGCACGTATGTATGCTCTCCCCTATGCGCCTGCCTTTGGAGAGGGGAGGTTGCTCTGCTTATGCCGGTCCCCACTCTTCGCTTGCTGCTCTCTCGAGGGTGTTCCTGAGGGGGGGGGTCTGGTCCCCACATTTCTCTGGCAATTCAAGCGGGCACTGAGGCTCCTCCTCTGTTCACGTGTTCTGGTACGCCTTTGTCCTTCGCCAACCCACTGTTCTTCGTGTGATCTGGCCGTGTCCACAGCTTTTCTACGGCGCCTACCCTCTTGGATGATATTATCTGGTGCTCCGTATCCGCATCTTTGTCAGTCTTGGTGGTGCAGCCCAGGGGGGAGACGAAGCGATGCTCAGACAAGTCTTCCCCTTGCGGTCGCCATCTTGGAATCCAAATCCATTTCTAACGCATCCAGTACCCAGACAACCCCACTGACGATAGCAAGAAGCTGTTCATCAAAGTGTGTTTTATTGTTTATTTTCCCAGTAGCAGTCCTTATTCAAGTCAAACTATTTCTGCTAATTCTGTTTCAGTACACAATACTTTATACCAATATTGGAACACTCAGCCATCCACACTCCTCCTGTGTTGCTGTTGATTTGCTCTTTGCACCACCACCGCTGTTGGCTCTATCCGCCTCTTCATTTTCCTCCAGTGTCACTAAGGATGACTCCCTAGGCAACCCATTCTGCTCCTTCTGTGACTCTGCTGATAATTATATCAGCGTGTCTGCTGCTTCCCCATTGTTAGTGCTGACCTGTTTTGACCATCCTTGGCGTCCCTGCTAATACTTTCCCACTTGCTTTTATATTATTGCTCCAAATGTATTGCGACAATTCCCTTCCCTTTTACCCAGGCATCCTTCCCTTTTGTTCTGCTGCTATCATTGCTCTAATCATTTGCTGTTACAGATACTAGGGCACCCGGTCCTGTTCTCCTGAGTCGCGTCATTGTTCACTTCCTCCACATTCTTCACTCTTGGTTCTCTTTCAGAGCCAATGTTAAAATCTCCCATCTTCCCCTTCACTGTCCCCTTTGATGGCACTGTCTTCTTCAGCTGTTTCTCACAGTTGTTAATGATTGCTTTACCAATCCTGTAGCTGCTCCTTAAGTGACATTGCTAGTTGTACTTCAAAATCCTTCCCTCTTTGCTACTCATTTAGAATAGTTTTTGAACCTCCCACCTCTCCTAGCTGTTCTTCTCTTACTAGTGGATGAACACTATCTGTTCAGCTCTTTCAGTGCCGGTGCTGACTGATCCTTCTATATGTGTGCACGTCCATTCTTAGCTGCCCCTTCAGTGATTGCACTGTCCGTCTAGCATCTAGGCCCCCCCTCTCTTGGTGTGTTATGTTACTCTTTAGATAACACCGCCAGTTTTACATGGTTATAACAGCACTTGGTGTCCCATTCACTTTTTCTCTCTCTCTCTATGTTCCCCGTAGGGTTCTAGAGGTGGAGCAGTCTCGGAGCTGGCATCCCAGTGCACGGATGGAATGGCAGACCCTGAGCCCATGCATGAGACCCGCTTTCAGGCGGCAGTGAAGGTGATTCAGAGTCTGCCCAAGAATGGTATGATGAGCAAGGCCTTGTGTTTGTAGACCTGGGTGGGGGAGATTGGGACCTTTTGCACATGCTTAAATGCAGTTTTGTGTGTTTGCTCTATAAAACAGTCATGTCTACACTCACAAGTAGCACATTAAATTCTGTACAGTGTTTGTACGGAATCCACAAATTCATTTTTTATGTGTTTTTAAAGGTGTTCAAACATACAGTATATGATTTAGTTCTATTCATTAGGGAGCTGCCCTCTTAATTGAAGTAGGGTGGCATGAACTGCCTGTTGTGGACTGGTACCCACTTTTCCATTTAGTACAAAGCACCAGGCAGCGATTGGATATGCTCCCTGCCTTCTGATCCAGACATCTCTGGCAATTGCAATGCAGAAGTCCTTTGATTTAACTTTGCTTTTCTTCTCACCTGCAAAGGTACAAACACTAAGTGTATCTTGTTGTGATTTAAAAGGCAGAGATCATGGAGGAGTGCAAGCATCAATCCAAACTATGGGCTCAAATGCTAGGAAATTAAAATATTTAAGATTTTTTTCAGCAGTTGGCCCTGAAAGTTTACTTTCTGAACTTTTCCTCAAGACAAGTTCACCTCTACTGGTGCCTCACTAAGCCTCGGCTAGTCTCCCATATCCTTTTCAAGCCGCTCTCATTCTACTTCCTCTTGTTTCTCAGAGAGAGAGAATCCCAGCGGGCGGAAATTAGCTATTGAAGGGATATAATGTGCACAACCTATGCATTCTCTTCTAGTGTTGCAGATGGAAGGGTCCTGTCATAAATCGAGTGAGTCACCAGTGGACGAAAGGCCTACAGTAGCAGTACTATGTGCCTTTTCTGAGTCCCAGCAGAGAATGAGTGAACAACCAAAGGGCCAAGTGAGCTTAAGGTAGAATCCAAAGACTTTTTAGGAGGCCCAAGAGCTACTTCATGCGAACAGACCACTCTTCCTATACCTGTTCTGTCCAGTGGTGGTTCCCACACAAGATTTGCCCATTCACTACAGGCACTTGGTGACAACAGGCAAACGTACTGTGCTCAATATTCAGCTGATGGTCTCACCTGATCTATAGTGAGATTGCATCAGAAGAACCGATGCACTTGTTTGTAGGCTGGGGTCCCTATAACACAAACCTCAACAGACTGACTGTAGACTTAAAAGCATCCAAGAACATTTTAAAATCTGTGCATGAGCAGGGGGTGGTCACGTTTTTGTGCCGCATAATTAGTCACAGTATTCAGCTTTTATTTTTTAATTTAGTGTTTATAGTCAAGCGTGACCTTTCACTATACTCTTAGAACAATTACACATTACAATTTACACATTTATAAAATTACACTTAAAACCAAGTAAATTCATTTCTAACAATTAGAAATAATCAATTGTGTTAATGTGTAGCAGCCTTTTAGCAAGTGCAAGCACAAGAATTTAATGACCAGGGAACAGGTTACCAACAAGTCTAATTTTCCCTCCACATGTGCAAGATCCACTATATACTTCTCTATCTAAACTGCTTCTCTATCGACTATCCTGCTCTCTGCAATAAGTCTGGTAGGAGGAAGTTCAAAAAGGACATTCTGGTCTACAACCCAGGTCTCCCTATCGCTGAGACCTATACCAGTGCTTCCTCCAGACAACCCTCACCCAACACCCTCTTTGTCGTTCCCTCGGCAAACCTATGGACTCTTCATATGGTCTCTATGCTCTCTCCTTTCTCTTCTTCTCCCATTAATGGTGGCACCCGGTGGGAAGGCCCTCCTGGCTCCCTTCTACTCCTCTAAGGTCATCATTAATGTTTACCTGTATGGCACCGTCTTGGTCCAAGGCTCCCAGGCCGACCGTCTCCTCTTTGATAGACGCTTCCCGCGCTTCATTAATTTCCTTTCTTCTGATATCCCTTTTCTCGCTTCTTCGGCTTCCTTGCCCCCCTACCCAAACCCCCTGCCTCCTCCTTGGCTATCTTGCTCTCTTCCCCCTTGGGCTCCTTCTACACCTCAGCAGAACATACCCCTGATTTGTACCCCTCCCCGGAAGTCTTTCAAGGTTGAGGAACGAGGTCAGCCAGGCCAGGGCCTGATCGGCAATACACAGGTTATCACTGAGACAATTGAGCTGGATGGCCTGGTTGACCATGTCAAAGGCAGAAGAGAGATCGAGTAAGATGAGGACAGAGGGGAGATTGGATTCAACGTTAGACACAGATGTTCAGGAGAGCAGTTTCCATGCTTCTGGCTGCTCTGAAGCCAGACTGATGGTCATGGAGACAACCAACAGAGTCAGTGTGAAGATTAAGCTGGGAGATGGCCAGCTTTTCCAGGAGTTTGCCCAGGAAAGGAGTGATGGAGATGGGGCAATAGTTAGCCGGGCAGGAGGGGGTCGGCTGAGGGTTTTTTGAGAAGAAGGTGCTCAAGAGTGTTTCAAGGGGGAAGGGAGGGCTCCAGTGGCAAAGGAGTGGTTGCAGAAGTCAACTAGGGCAGGAGCAAGGGTGTCAATCTGGTCCTGAACAGGGAAGAATCTGTTTTGACGAGACTTTCATAGATCTGACTTGTCTAGAAACCTCGTCACAGGAGAACAGAGGAAAGGAAGAGAAAGAGGGAGGAGAGATGGCCACATGGGGGCCGGATGAAGAGGATAAAGTAGAGGGAGAGGACAAGAGGGTGGACAGGATGTCCTGGGTTTTAGAGATGAAAAGAGAAGCCATGTCCGTGATGAGGGCCTGGGAGGGGACAGGAGAGGTAGAGACTGCAGCAGGATTGGCCAGCTCCTTGCAGATTTTAAAGAGTTGGGCCGAGTTGTTATAGATGCTGCATAGATGCAGGCCTAGATGTGGGCTATCTTCTTAGTGCAGACAGAGAGCCGGTATTGCCTTTGGAGCAAACGGCAGGCCAGCTTGTCAGAGGATGCTCAAGAAGCTAGCAATTTCCTCTCAGCCACCCTGCACTTCCTTTTAAGGGTGATGAGGTCAGAGTCAGACCAGGAGTTGCACTTGGCTTTAGGCTTCAAGTGGATTCTAATGACAGGGGCAAGAACATCAAGAGTATCAGAGATAGAAGAGTGGCGCATGGAAAGGACTGTGTCAGGATGCGAGTCGGAAAAAGGAGGAGGAGGGGGAGAGAAAGTGGCGGCGAAAGCAACAACTGACACACGCTTTGTTAGACCAGAAACGACCCTATAGTATGTATAGTATGCATATTACGTTGGCCAGAAACCAATCGCATCATGTGAAAAACATCGCAAAATCGTCAAGTGTAACCAGAGGGTGTCCATTTTGTGGAATGTCAGCCATTAGCTTTTTTCCTTTCTGTCAAAACGCTTTGCAAAATGTATTCTATGCTTCGAACTCACACACACGTTGCAAGGCCAGAGCCTGAATGCTGAAAGACTAACACAGACGGGAATGTCAAACGATACAGAAATACATTGTTTTCCTCCCTCACAAAGTCCTTGAAGGCGAGCAGAAGCCGCATCTAATCAGCAGACCAGGTGCCGGCCTCTCTTGCAAACGCTGTAGTAAAAGGCAGTTAAAGCATGAATTATATTCTTTTAGCAGTACTCCTTTGCGGAGACTGGTATTTTCTGCTTCAGAACTGTCTGAGCCCTAGTTTCATGAATCGAAACACATAGATAACATGCTAAGGAATGTTTCTCTCCTACGAACATGATATCCTTGCTGAACTAAGAGCTTTGTGTTCCCCATAACAGAAAGCGGTCTCTGCTACTATTGCTAGAATAACTATATTTAGACTGAATAGAGACTTGTCAGAACGTGTCATAATTTTCATGATTGTCAATCACCGAACCCTAGCCTGAACGATACATTTATGGGCGGATTGAATTGCCTTCAAAGATTGCATGTTATGTATATATATTGTTGCTTGAGCGTTGCTCGCTCTCTTGCGTCTCGCGAGGTCTGGGTACACACGTTGAGACCCCAGTCGGCCGACTGAGAATACTTTGAAATAAATCAGACTTGTTCGGAAATCGAACCTCATGTCTGTCGTGTCACTAGAGTATATGGTTATTGTGCATTAGTTTCCATATGCAGTCTTTATGGCCTAGCAGCTTCATGAGTCGGATGACTAAGAAGGTAGGTGGCAGTGCTGGAGTTGGCTCGGCTGAAGGGTAGAGAGGGAGAGATGAGAGGAAAGGAGAAAGTGATCACTCCAGGAGCGAGGGAGATAAAGAAACGAACATCCAGAGTGTGCCCTGCAGAGTGAGTTCGGTGAGAGGGGAGAATAGAAAGAGAGTTGCAGAGGTCACGAAACAATCCAGAGGAGGGACATTAAGCATCCAGGTGGATGTTAGTCTCCAAGGAGGAGGAGTGGAGTGCTCGAGGCCAGGTGGGAGGAGAAGAGGTCCGCCCACTCGGAGAGGAATGATGTGATCTGACTAGGTTGCCGAGAGAGTGTGTGAGAGAGAGAGAGAGTGTGAGAGAGAGAGAGAGTGTGAGAGAGAGAGAGAGTGTGAGAGAGAGAGAGAGTGTGAGAGAGAGAGAGAGTGTGTGAGAGAGAGAGAGTGTGAGAGAGAGAGTGTGAGAGAGAGAGTGTGAGAGAGAGAGTGTGAGAGAGAGAGATGACAAGGCATTCGAACGAGGAGTAGGCCTGCATAGGAATGACAGAGGCAGGAATCCACTCCGGGAAGATCAAGGCAACACCCCCTCAGGAACAGTTGGATCTGGGCGCAGAGAGGATCTTGCAGCCATTAGGGAGGAAAGTGTCAAAGCTCATGACAGCTGGCCGTGAACCATGTCTCAGTGATTCAGAGACTATCAAGAACAAGTTCTTTCAGGAGGCTGCAGATGTCAGATGAGTGACAGCTGAGCGAGAGTTGAGAGTGGCAATATGGAGAAGGTTGCCAACCTTGAAAGACTTCCGGGGAGGGGTACAAATCAGGGGTATGTTCTGCTGAGGTGTAGAAGGAGCCCAAGGGGGAAGAGAGCAAGATAGCCAAGGAGGAGGCAGGGGGTTTGGGTAGGGGGGCAAGGAAGCCGAAGAAGCGAGAAAAGGGATATCAGAAGAAAGGAAATTAATGAAGCGCGGGAAGCGTCTATCAAAGAGGAGACGGTCGGCCTGGGAGCCTTGGACCAAGACGGTACCATACAGGTAAACATTAATGATGACCTTAGGGGAGTGGAAGGGAGCCAGGAGGGCCTTCCCACCGGGTGCCACCATTAATGGGAGAAGAAGAGAAAGGAGAGAGCATAGAGACCATATGAAGAGTCCATAGGTCTGCCGAGGGAACGACAAAGAGGGTGTTGGGTGAGGGTTGTCTGGAGGAAGCACTGGTATAGGTGTCAGCGATAGGGAGACCTGGGTTGTAGACCAGAATGTCCTTTTTGAACTTCCTCCTACCAGACTTATTGCAGAGAGCAGGATAGTCGATAGAGAAGCAGTTTAGATAGAGAAGTATACAGTGGATCCTGCACATGTGGAGGGAAAATTAGACTGGTTGGTAACCTGTTCCCTGGTCATTAAATTCTTGTGCTTGCACTTGCTAAAAGGCTGCTACACATTAACACAATTGATTATTTCTAATTGTTAGAAATGAATTTACTTGGTTCAACCCTCCCAGGTCCAACTTGGGTCCTTCCTTTCCTCCATCTCACTCTCTACCTGTGGTGTTCCCCAGGGATCTAACCTCTCTCCCTGGCTGTTCAACCAATACCTGGCACCTCCCGCCCACTGCTTTGCCACTCTCTGCTCCAACTTTCAGTGCTGTGCAGATGACACTCCACTTGTTTTCAGGCTCCCCTCTTTCACCTCTTCTCCTTTTCTCATCTCTGACTGTCTGTCTGCTATCCAGGAATGGTGTGCCGCCAACGATCTCTGCCTTCCTGCCAGTAAGACGGAGATTCTCCTTATTGGCACACCTGCCCCTCCTTTCCTGTCACTCTCTGGCCAGCCTCCCTTGGCCCTCTTCCTGCTCTTACCTTTGAGGCTAAGAACCTTGGGTCATCTTCGACTCCACACTGTCCTTTACTCCTTACTTCTCTGACGTCTCTAAGAAGTCACACTACCATCTGCACCTCCTGAGAGGTATTCTTCCGTTCCTCTCCTTCCCCCAGTAGCTCACTGTCTCTAGAGCTCTGGTTCTCTCTAGGCTGGACTACTGCAGCAGCCTCTAACCGTTTTTTCTTTTTTAAAGGTAATATTTTGTTTTGTTGGACAACTGTAACAGAAACTGGCTAACCGCCAGGACATCATAGCCAATTAGTCATCCACATGAAGTCCGATTTAACCCCCCATTCCCATGAACCCCCCCCCCCCCCCTCCTACTCTCTGAGAGTAGTCATAAATAAGACTATAGGGCTACATCTACATCCAAGGTACTACAGTTATTCAGTGAGCTTAATTCCACTGCTTGTTTCAGGGTGCTTCCATAAGATTCAAGGCTCTCAGTCTTCTTGGGCATGACGGAGCATTGAAATCTTTTACCATATAGTCCACAAAGGGGCACTATATCGCCATAAAGGGGAGTTGGGAGTTCCCAACATTCGCCGTTAATTCCCATACTCATCCACAACTTGTTCATCCAAAAGTTCATCGAGGGCACCTCCAATAATTGCCATAGCTGGAGGGAGGATTGCTAGTTTTGCTGCCAATAAATGGTGAGCTAGTCATTTCCTCCTGCCCGATGTACAGGTTGGCGGCAAGGGGCGAGAACGGTCCAGGACACACAACACTGCATCCTTGTAATGCCAATCTTAAGGATGTCCTTCAGTCTCAACCTCCCCTCCAGCCAATAAACTTGGGTTATTGGGTGCGCCCATAGCACGTCTAACAGTGTGCTCTCCCCTATAAACTCACCAACAGAGTTTGGAAGTACCTGAGCGGTAGTGATGCAATCGGGAGGGGGTCTTGTACCATCTCATCAATAACTTTGTTTGTGTTTCTGCTAGTTTAGGGCCTGTCAGAGACCCTGCCCCCTTATGAATAATCTTCCATTCTTCCATGGTTAGAGAATGTCCGAGCTCCCATTCCCATCCCCCGCAGTATGACCTACGGTGGGCGCTAGATAATGAGTTAATACATTTATATAATCGAGAGATAAGTCCCTTTGATTCTGCCGACATCTGGAATACCTCCTCCAGCTCAGTCAGTGGTCTGTTTGCTGCCATCAAATTGGGTAGGTATAAGACCCAATGCCTGGCCTGGAAATATCTGAACCTATGCGATTCCTCCAGCCCCAGGGAAGCCTTGCATTCCTCAAAGCTGCAGATCTTTCCATTAGCAAAAAGGTCTTCAACCTTCCCTGTCCGCTGTATAAAACCTCTGTCCAGTTATCCCGGTGTAAAATCTGCATTGTGAATCAGGGGGTGAACAGGGAGGGAAAGGTAAGGATCCTTTCACTCGACTAGCACTGTCCCACGTCTCAAGGAAACTATGTGTGACTGGGTTTACATATAGGCTTTGCGCTCAGGCTATACCGGATACCCAGGGTTGTGTCCATATGTGGCGGCCAGCCACCGCCTTTTCCATTCTAACCCAATGCATGCGAGTGTCTCTCTGAACCCAGTCAAAGATTGGCCTAATCTGTGAGACCCTATAATAGTCCCATAGGTTGGGAAACGCCAACCCCCCTCAAGCCTTGATAGCTTAAAGCGTTTGCTTGTCGACCCTGGGGGAAACGCCTTTACACAAAAACTGCACTAGAATAGAATCTCACGTCTGCAACGTCTGCTTAGGCCTGGCAACAGGTAGAGCCTGGAAATAGTCCAACAGTCTGGGGAAGAAATTCATTTTTATGACTGCGATCGTACAAATCCAGGATAGGCGCAGGGCACTCAATCGGTCCAGATACCTCCTTATGCCCCTAATCAATTTAGGATAGCTGGCCCCAAAGAGCTCTCCTGTCTTGGCTGGGATATTTACCCCCAAATATTCGACCGATGTAGAAGCCCATGAAAATGTACGCCTACTCTAATTGTGACTTCATTAGGGAGGGGAATGTTGAGACCCAGATTTAGAGATATTGATCTTAAACCCGGACACCAGACTGTATATATGAATCTCCTCTCCAATACGTTGCAGGGAGGCCATGGGATCTGTGATGTATAGGATAACGTCCTCCGCAAAAAGATTCATCTTGTGCTGGACCCCACCAAATTTGATGCCTGATATGGGATCATTCATCCAGATTCAGGTCTCCGTCACCATTGCAAATATTAGCTGTGACAGGGGGCACCCCTGCCTTGTTCCCCTACTTCAGCATATGGGATCGGTCAATGCCCCATTAACCATTTTTATTTTATTGGTTTATATAAACCTTTAAAATATTTCATTTATAGAATAACAAGATTTAGCACACAGTTAACATTTCATACTACATTTTCCTTTTTTCAATCTGCAGATTTTTTTGTCTGAAATGTTCACTGGTCTAAACTGCTTTCTCCCACTGTGGTAGCAGAGAGACGCTCCTTAATTATGACTTAGCATGAACGTCAGCGCAAATGTCAATTTATTGAATTTCATTGAAACAGTTTCGCCACCAGTCTTCTGCGTTCATGGAGCGTTTATTCGTTAGTAGTGGCCCAAAATATTTGGTTCTTTCATTCCTTAATGCCTCGCAAAACAATAAGTGCCTAAGAGTCTCATCCTGTTTTGTACAGAATCTACATTTTAAGCTCATGCTTTTAAATTTAGGCCAGCGACTTATCACTTCTTTGGTTTAAAATTGATTCAACCTAAATTTCATTAACAGGTTTCTCTTATCTCTCTGGAAATGTTTCTAGATATTTACAAAGCTTGTTGCAAGATTTTGCCTCAGGTGGTGCATTTATCATGAATTTGTAATTAGTTCTTTGATCCCCTGTGTCAATCCAGAAGTCCTGAGCCCACGTTTTAATTTTTTTTTTTTTTTTACTGCATTCAGATTGTTTTCAAGAGTGGTTTTATCAGTGCTCAGATTGTCAAGTGTTCTTTCACATCGCTCAGCCCATAAACGGAGGGCAGTGTTTGACTCTCCATTAAGCGGGTTTTGCAAGATGTCATATTGCGGAGGGCCATTTGCCATGGTCATTTTCCGATATGTCGCCAATGTATTCCAAGTAACTCTTGCATTAATTGAGAGTAGACTCAGTTCATATTGGATCACTGGTGCAGGTGTTCCTCTGTTTAAGCTCAGAACTTTGGACCAGAGATATTTTCGAGCATATCCCAGAGAGAAGCAGAGCAACCTAGGTCATTTTCAGCTCCAAATATCATCGCAGGCACAGCCTTTTGATTGGGCCTCAATGAGAATCGGCCATACTTCTTGTTGAGAACTGCTGCTTGGACTGCAAGTTAACGACATTTAGCTTTTGTTTTTTCCGCCCAAATACTATCATTCACGTTCGAATTAAGCCACATGCCTAGATATCTTACGTGCATAACATTTCTCAATGGTTGTTTCTCCAGGAACCAGTTAAATCTTTTTCCTTTCTGAGATTTTATTTTTCCAGATCTTGTATGATTAAGATCTCCGATTTGTTCGAGTTGATATATAGCCCATTCTTTGCAACATATTGTTCCAAAGCGTGTAATTTTCATAGCAGGCCAATAGGTGTAGAATCTTGCAAGACAAGATTGTCTGCATAGAGGATCCAACCCAAGGGAGTCCAATGAATCTTTGGATCAAAGGTGACGATATCATCAAATGCGTCTCCAAAATTCGACAGGAATAGGTTGAAAATTATTGAGGCTAATGGACTTCCTTGTTTGACCCCACAGAATGTTTTGATGGGGACAGATAGTGAGCCCTTGCTATCAAGGCGGACCTTTATTTCCGTATTTGTGTGCAGATCTTTTATAGCCATTAGTAGGCTTAAGGGACAATTTCTGTTCTTAAGCTTTGTCCAGAGCACTTCTCTATCCACACTGTCAAAAGCATGTGACGGATCTACAAAGGTGAGGTATATTTTAGCACCTTTCTTTATTGCGTCGTCCTTCATTAAGTTGATAAGAAGCAGATTCAATCCGCATCCCGCTCCCTTAACGAATCCTGCTTGTCGAAGATCATAGTGGCGGCTGTTTGAAATCCAGGTTGTCAACGTGCTGTAGTTGGGTTGCGTATAGTTTGCCAACAACATCCAGCAGCGCAATCAGCCGGTAGTCGATTGGATTTGATCTATTGCCTTTCTTGAAAATAGGTACTACGATTGCCTTCTTCCATGATATTGGGGTGGAACAGGCGGTCGCTATCCTATTAAACAATAGTGGGCAAAACTCAGCCCAGGCTTCAGGATTGGACTTCAAGATCGGATTTGTCAGCCCATTTGGACCAGGCGCTCTTGAGGATCACATTTTTTTTGAGGTTTCTTAGAATGTCCTCTTTTTCGAATACAAGCTCCCATTGTTTTAGGACTGTAAGGATCGGGTCTTTAACCTGTGCTTTTTTTGCAAAAAGATTGGTAAAGTGAGTGATCCATTGAGTCTCTATTACCATGCTTATTTGTAACGCGCATTGCGAGCTGCACTCGTTGTTGATCACTTTTCAGAAGTCAGCTGAATTTTTGTTTGCTAAGCTTTTAATTATTCTTTCTGCATCTTGGTGTTCCATGAAGCAACGATGAGCGATTAGCCAGTTTTTGTATTTCTGTTTAATTTTATTTTTCTCTTTGAGCTGATTGTTGGAATTACATTTTGTGGCTTGTCTCAGGTCTCTGCGTAGCTCGCCTTTCCGCTTGACCACCTGAATATCGTATATGTGTTTTGATTTGAATGCACAGTTTCGAAAGCCGTGTGAACGCTCCCCATATTGCTCTAATAATTGCGTGTATTCCACACCCAGGGCGTCCATGTTACGTTATGCTTCTGTGATTGAGTGCATTCATTTGCTCAAGGCGCAGTCTATTTCGACTCGGATTGGCAACTACAATATGTTCCCAAGTCTGTGGACTACGTGACTGAGCTGCTACAATAGACGCTTACTAAGTTATGATCACTCTCCTCCATTTCAACTACCTGCATATCTTTGATGTTCACGGCCAAGTTCTCAGAGATGAATATGTAATCAAGAACTGATTTTTGCAAATTTCTTTACCAAGTTGCTTGGGGCGGTATGTCCCCTACTGTATTCCCGTTAAGCATTGACAAGGCTCGCAATTCCATCTCTTCACACCATTTTTGTGCTAACCGTTGTGACGGTTATCTGCTTTATGTCCTTTATACAGCTTAAGTTTAAATCGCCACACAAAGATGATTTCTTGAGGATTCTCGACCTTGATCTTATTGATTATTTCTGTCACTTGGTCAATATATGCAATTGAACCTGCCACTTTATGCTGCCAATAAAGATTTACGATATATGCAAGGATTTTCATTTTTGTAGCCTTTGGTCTGGGCAATTAAAGTAATTTGGATGTACGGGGAAATTACCATTATTCGTGCTGATGGCGAAAGATAATTTGACATAATCTTGTGACACATCTGGGGCCCGAAATTAAATTCATGAAGAACCTCCCGGAAGAAACCCCATTCAACCCTGTCAAATGCGTTTTCGGCATCCAATGTCAGTAGGCCTTTATTACAACCAGATATAACCACCAAGTCGAGAACCCTTCCAATATTGTCTACTGTGCCCCCCCCCACCCCACAAATCCTGAATGATCTGGATCTACAAGAGTGGGTAGGAACCTTTCTAATCTAGTTGCCAAAATCTTATTAAATATCTTGGCATCTAGGTTCACGAGAGCAATTGGCCTGTATGCTGTGCACAGAGTGGGATCTTTCCCTGGCTTTGGTACTAATATCACCTGGGCTTCCCTCATCGATTGTGGAAGCTCCCCCGCCCCCTCCCTTATAGAGTTGAATAGATCACACAGGGGCTTCCCCAGGTCCTGGCTAATGGATTTGTAGAATCTAGCCGTCGGGCCACCTGGACCTGGGGCTTTATTAAGCTTGAGCATTTGAATATCTGAGGACTTCCTGGGTGTCCCTTGGTGCCGCCATAAACTCCCTGTCCCATTGTGACAAGCGGCTCAACTCCACCTCCTTTAAATAGGCTGTCTGCCCCCCCCCGTGGATGAAAGAGTGGGTTACTTGCTTCCAAAGGAGGTTTGCCAGCATTTTGCCCAGTATGTTAGCCTGCTCGAAGTACCTATGTCTCTGCCCCAGCAGTACCCGTTCCGTTCTCTGCAACCAAGATGCGCTTAATGGCTTAAAATTATGGCGGGTTGGATCAGCTGCATAGGCTTTATCCACTGCCTTGACCTCCTCCAGCAGCTCCGTTTCAGCCAGCCCTCTGATCCGCTTCAGGGCAGCTGTACAATAGCGTGTACTCGACGAGCAACAGGCAGAGAGAGGAACACAGGCACAGGAAGGCCCAGAGCTGCGTCACACCTGGAGACGACAGAAGAGGTGTGAACCAGGAAGCCTGAGAGTTTGAAACGTGCACTATACTGAACAGGGAGACATCCGAGCCACAGCGAGTCCCTAACGTGAGAAACTGAAAGGGCGGAGTCCAGAGGAAGGTGGTGGCGAGAACACGAAGGACAGCCGGTCCACAAACCAATGCTGATACTACTCCAAACATACAGCAGCAGGGTGTCCGGTCACTGAGACGCCACAAAGGAAAGAGAAAACCAGGCGAAGAAAATTTCCAGAGCAAGAGAAACTCCCTGAGGAATGAGGCTCCTGAAGATGTTCTCCTTCACAGTCCAAGGTAACGGGGAGAACGGGAATAGCGGGAGGCCCAGATGGAATCATTAAACCATGCATGCAACTCGTCCCAGTGGAAGTTATGATGCAAAGTTAAAACTGAAACTGATGAACTTGTTGTGATATAAGAGAAAGATTTACTGAAAATATGAATCCTGATAGAAAAGAACAATGGATAGATAACAATACCCTGTGAAAAGGGGAACGAAACTTGATATTCTGTGCAAGAAGAACTTAACATAAACGAGAGAGAACATTATGAGCCAGAGCTCAGAGGAACTATTCCGTTGAACAATATACTAAATCAAGTAGGCCAGAACACGCTGAACTATAATTGCCGTGCAGGGAAAGCCTAGCAGAGAAATAGTATTTTCCAAGGATACGCTGCAACCAGCAACCAGGAATACAGGTCTTATAAAAGATCCCCCAAAGGGATTCACAAGTCGGAGCGAAAAGATAATAGTCCATTTGAAGAGATAGAGACTGATCCAAGAAATTAGGAGAGACTATTTGAGGATTATGTATTAATAAAGTATCCTACAGACTGGTACCAGAAGTACCTTCAAGAGAAGGGAGTCTGTCTCCTGACCTAAGTTAGTTTTCATAGTGGTAGGATACGTTAGGTTATTTTTGGACAGCGGAAGTATTCCTTTGGACATTCACGAATGACTGACGAGCACCTTAATTAGTAACATAGGCAGGGACCACCCATAGTAATAGGAAAAGTTAGTTCTTATCATTTTACTTTAATAAAATCTTGTGAAACATGTCCTCCGAGTGTCCGCATCTTCTTCTGAATTGCCACAGAAAACAGTCGGAATGATAGTCGCACACGGAGGAGAGTGCTGTCAAATATATCCAGCGAGGAGAACTTCTATATTTAGGTATGTTAATAAAAGGAAGAAGCACAAAGGTGCAATTGCAAGGTTGAAGAGGGAACCGGTAAATCACGAACGACCATTTTACAGACGGAAAATGTTCTGGAAGATGGGAGGCAGCTCAACATACTCCCACTTTGACTGTAAGCAAGGAGGATGCTGTAATCCATAGACCAGTAAATCCTGACATCAGTGCTGGGGAAATAATGAAATGCCCTGTCTTTAAAGGGAGATTATAGTCCAGTACCTTGACTAGTGTGTTGCAGGATCCCCAGTGTCCTGGTTTTTAGGAAGGGGATATTCAGGCTACACCTATCAAATAGAATATTTCAAGATAGACCATGGAAAAAATAAACAATGAGCAGTAGTTTGTATTTACCTGGCTTCAGTAAATCTTTCAATTGTGCTTGACATTAGGACTTTGAACTTCTTTGGGATAGCATCTAGGTTGATAAACTGGATTAGAAACAGGTTGAGTGCTTGCCAATAGTGTTCTGTACATTTTAAATAATTGTGATGACTGCAGACAGTGTACTGAAGAGCAATGTACCAACAACCAATCAAAAAGCATGTCCTAGAGGAGCAAATAGTTAAGCAGGGTCAATCGTTCAGGTGGCAGACTGGCCCAAGACACAGTGCAAATCCCAGCAGGCCAGTTTGAGCTGCTGGAAAGTTGTTGGTAGAGCTAGTGCAGTGTACATGCAAATTAAAATGGTTTGACTGCTTTAGGGACTGTTAGTTCATCTCCGAGAATGACCCATGAGAGAAACACATTATGTTAACTGCACATATGAAGAGATATTAGTTAACCATTAACTTGAGCAGAGTGACAACTGGAAATCCTAAAAGAGCAGCTTATGTTCTGTGTGCCAGCATTCGCCTCGCTCTTTCTAATAGACTCTGAGCTGAAACACACAGCACCTGCAAGCCCAAACAGTATTTGAATCATAAAAAGTAATGTGTTTTGAGCTGCAGCTCATCTTCAGGGCCAGAGACAAAAATGTGCTTAATCGAAGTGTCGATGATTTTGTATGAACCTACAAGAAATACTGTGCATGCATAGTAAAATCATCTGCAGTTTATGACAGGAAGTCTCGATAGGTTGTCTATAGCAATGAACATAGCAGGATGAGTGACTGAGCATCCTTATGCCTCAGTTCCTGTCACATTAAAAGCTAGGTACTTCCAACAACAGATGGTTTTAATATATAGTGTTCCGAGGTAAATGCCCTGGCCTTGACAAGAGACCAGGGTCCCTCTCGACTTAGCTGGAGAAGGCTAGAGTCGGCCCTAATGTTGAGGACAAGGGCAGAATCAATGGAGATGGTCCCAGTCCCTGTTCTCACCCTCCACTTGTGCCACAATGTCTAGATCAGACCATTATTACTTCCCGCCTTGCCTAGTTTATCTAATACTTTCCAGAGTCTTTCTATCAATTTCAGGACTCTGCTACTACAGACCCTGGAAGCATCTCCAATGAATGAGAAACCAGCTTCTTTGCATAGTGGCTGCGACAAGCGGAAGAGATGCTGAGGGGAATTGTAATAGAAGCACCACCACTGAAGAACGCTGTAGTCGCTGGTGCTTCGCACCAAGAGAGAGAGAGCGAGATCATGCCCTTACATTACACGACAGCACAGAGTGCCTCACAGATTAGCCAGGTAGAGCCATCCAGCCCACACTTCCAATCGGGGCCACCTACACAATCTGGGACCGTGAAGGGGCCCATCCTTCCCTCCAGGCTTACAGGAGGAGCCTGAGAAGCCAGGTCACAGAGCCGAATGAGAACATTGTCCTTCCCGGCCTGCCAACTGCAATACGCAACCCTACAGTGCAGGCGACAAATGAGACAAGAGAGATCCTGCACAAATATGCCGGCCACCTAGACCACTAGGGACAAGTGGAAATGTACTCATTGTCCCGAAACAGAATAACTGCGAGACCCTTGGAGAGGGGGCCCCAAAACACAGACCTAAACATTTTCCTATGTGAAAAAAAAGTAGGTGGAGTTTAGCACCTTATTAGGAGTTCCCATTGCGCATAAATGCCCCGGGTGGGGAAGATGGGGACAGATTGGCCAGAGAGAGTTATACAATCCTGGGAGAGGGAGGGGTTTTAATCCTAGGGAAGGAAGGAGGATGTGTGTTTTTTTTCGGGTGAGGTCCGAGGTAGAGGACTACCAAGAGATCAGCAGAGGTAAGGAGGGAGCAGCAGCTTGTGGAGGAGATTTGTGGAGCAGGTGAGGGTTTTGGCTTAGGAGTGGAAGTGGTTCTGTAATGTGAGTGTTTGTATAGCGAGTGAGCATAAAGTTAAGAGTAAAGAGAAAATGTGAATTGAATGGTGCAAGGTGAAAGGAGGGGGTTTGAATAGCTGGTGGGAGAAGCATGGTAGTGGTGGGAGGAGGAGGGTAGTTGAGAGGAGGGTACTGGTAGGTGGAGGGGTGTGCTAATGGGGGGAGGAGCAGAAGGATGGCAGTACTAGTGGAAAGAGGACGGTAGCAGTGTGGTGGAGGGGAGTAGTAGTGCAGAGAAGAGTAGTGAAGTAGAGTAGGAGGAGAATTAACAGTAAAGGGCGGAGCCAAGAACTAGAAGAAATGAAACGGGAACAGAAGATTGGTGGGAGAAGTAAGGTGAAGGGTGAAATGGTAAGAATGGAAGAGAATTGGCAAGTGTCGGCACGAGTGAACTAGCCTGATTCCAATCGAGTAAGTTCAAGGCATTGCCCCAATTCCCCAATCGGCCACTAACCACTTGTATATAGTAGGGACAGTTGGGAAGTCCCTGACAGTTTAGATAGCCAGCATTTAGGGAACTACCTTTTAGTTTAAGACCGTGATTAGACTGTAGGAGGTCAACATTCGGTAGCACTAACCAGGGTTTACGGATTATATGATATGGTATTTGTAACGCGCCTATACAAAAGTTTTTCAAGACGCGATGCCTGACCTAGAAAGGAGGGTCATAACAAGACTGCAGAGGGAGAGGGATGACCCCAGGACCTACAAAGAAACATTCAAAACCCTTGAACTGTCTAGAAGACTCTAAAGTGATGTCTGTGCCACTTGAGTAAAATTGTGAAACAAGATTACTGTGAGAGGGAGCAAGACAAGGAAGTGATCCTACACAGTGCTTGTAATAGAAAAGTGGAATACAGTCCAAGTCAGAGAGGAAAGTTTGAGCATAATTTAAAATAGTTGAAACTCTACAAGGAAACTAACTGCCAAAGGATGGTTTCCAAAGCGAATGTGAAAATCGGTGAAGGTGGAGGCACAGAGGCATTTGCATGCTTGTGAAATGGACTTGATTGCTCACATAAGAGCCACAATATATGTAGAGACCTGTTTAAAGGGCAGGAAGACGTTATTCGGGGCTTGTTGAAGGACTGAGCTCTTTTCAGGACTCTGATACTGCATGTCTCACAGAATCTTCTTAACAATGTGTTGGCTTTCTATCTGACAGATAAACTGCATCCGCTGCAACACCTGTGATCTGGGTGGCCGATTTTTGAGCAGCAAGTAGTCCCATAGTTGGAGAGGCGATGGTGGCCTGATAATTCCCCAAACTGTCTTCTACTCATCTGCGAGGAAGTCTTCCCCCTCGGTAGCCTCCTGGTGTAATGTCTCCCTCTTTGCTGTTGATAACACATGTGGTACATCCTCTGGCTTGAACCTCTGTAGTACCTGCTGGTCCACAGTTGGGATGGCAGTGTTAAAGATATCTGGGATGCACCATGGTTCACTTTGGTTGTGTGGACTTTAACATGGACATTGTGTGAAATAGAGGCATACGAGAGTTTTGAAAAATTGATTACCAGAGTTATCTAACTAAAATGTTATATATACGGGTTGTACCGGCAACAAATGCACACTCTTCATGTGCGAGTGTCGTGGTGATTGTGGTGGCTGATACTTCATGTTGTGAGGAGAGTACGGGCCGTGAAGTGAAAATCATAGAGGCTGACTTCACAAGAGCTGATATTTATGAAGACAGTCAGAACAGCCTCCAAGGACTCGAAATTGGGATTCTGGAAAGGTAATAGCGGAGCTGCGAGCCTGAGGTACGAGCCAGTCTGCAGCAGTCCACATCGTTGTGCAGAAAGTGCCTATTTTTACCTTGTGACACCGCAGAGCGGTGAGCGGAGCTGCGAGCCTGAGGTACGAGCCAGTCTGCAGCAGTCCGCTGCAGACGCAAAACCGTAGCAGAATGGAGCCAGAGGTACGTCCTCTGAAAGCGCAGAAAAGTGCAAAAACCCTCCCGAAGGATTTCCAGCCAACCAAAACATTAAAGCCGGGGGGGAAAACGAGCCCGGGTAAAAGGAGGAGGAGTGGTAAGTCTGACTTGGCACCAAAGCCGATTGCGACCCCCTCGATTTTTTAACTGTTATCGCCAACCCCTAAAACCCCGGATCAAACTCATGTGCAAGTCCAACCACACGGACCTGCGAGTAAGAACGGAGCAGGAAACATTGACCTACCCGAACCACGAGAGCAAGCGGGAGATTCCTCCCCGCTGACGCCGTCCCAGCCAATCCCTATGAGCGGTTCTTTTACAGAGGATCGATCAGACTAGGAGCTCCAGTTGACGGCCTGGGAGGTCCGAGGGCCAGTAAGGCCGAGCACGCCCCCGCTGAGGGCGCAGGGCCACAGATCAAGTCCGGTGCCACAAATCGGAACACG
Source organism: Ambystoma mexicanum (assembly GCF_040938575.1). Classification (NCBI taxonomy): domain Eukaryota; kingdom Metazoa; phylum Chordata; class Amphibia; order Caudata; family Ambystomatidae; genus Ambystoma; species Ambystoma mexicanum. The sequence continues at coordinate 875,870,817 of NC_090924.1, read as the reverse complement.
GCTGGGCGTGTTTGGCGAGCGGAGCCCACCTGTCTCTGACCGGCAGTTGGGCAGCAGGAACGGTGAAAACCCTGACCTGGCACGTAAAATGGACCGATTTGAACGCCTCTCCCCGCATAAACCAGAAACCGATACTGAAGTCCGGCGGAGCGGTGCCAGAAATACCACCCATGCCAACAGGCGTTCACGGGGGGTAAAGGTGATAGAAGAGAGAGATAAATCAAGGGAACTCGCCGAAACAATCGAAATATCCACTCACCGAACATCGACTGAGGGGTAGAAGAAAACCCCCGGCGTGGAAAGAGAAGTGGCGCCAAACCCGCTACTCCTGATAGAAAAGGGCGATTGTGTGCCAAAGGTGATCTGCATCCAAGCAATGCTCCATGACACAGATCGCGACAGCGAGAAATCCACGCAAGGTGTGGGCAAATCGTTGGCTAGGGACCCCAAGCCTTTGAGAGATCTCAATGAAAGAGTGATTGTAGCCGACCCCGATAAAGACACCGAATCAGACGAAGAGGGGCCGGAGAGCGACAACCAAAAGGAAGGAGAGCTTGAAAATTCGAACAAGGAAACGGATGGTGAGCAATTGAAGACTGGATCTGGGGCTAAAAGGAAAAAGAGAAACAAAACCAATACTCCGGCTAAAGCAAGGAGTCGAGGATTAAAAAAGACGGCAAACATGATATCGCTAAAGAATACCATACTGGGGGAACAAAAAGCAAGAAAAGGCATTAGAAAAGGCGGTCAAATGTCAAAAGGGCTGCCCAACCCCTTGCTATCATGCTCACTAAAGGCTTTTTTCAAGCAGCAACACAAAAGAAAACAGAGCATTGAGACGGAAATATCAGATGCTGAAATGCTGGAAATAGCGATTGAAACACAGCCCGCTCAAAAACAGAGGAGAACCGAGTCACCGTCAGCAGTAAATGAGAAAAAGAGGCTGTGCGACGTCACCTCGCAGGAAAAAGCTGGGATACCTACAAAGGATCCATATAAGGATACCGAAAAACCTAAGGTGTTTGAGAGCCCAGCATCCGGACAATTGAAACCCAACGGCCATTTTAGGATTAGGTTCTAGAGTCCCCAGGCTCAAAGTGCCCCAATGGGGTTCCTTTAACCATAGAGAAGATAGTTGTTTTGGAGGAAGACCAAGAGGAAGAGGGGGTCAAGGAGGTCCAATCTGATTGGGACCTAATCGAACGGCGCAGGCACTGCAGCACAAAGAAGACCGTCTGGCCTGGACAAAGCCCCATCTGCCCAGGGGGCAACCCATAGTTACGCCCCTGTCTAAAGGGGACCAGTCAAAACTGTATGAGGAAAACCCACATTCGAAAAATGAATCACCGAGAAGGGCCGTAAACATTGACAGAAATTCAAGATTCACAGGGGAATGCCCGGCACTGGATTCTTCAGCTACATTGAGAAGATCGGACAAAACCCAAGCCTCACCGAAAAAGAGACGACTCAGTGAAATTGCGGTGGCGCTACAAAATGAATCGCCCAATAAGAAACCAGAAATGATCGCTATCATGTCAGCAATGGCCATCGTGTTAGCACCTTTCTGTAAATTGTATGAAGCAATCAAAGAAAACGTACAAGACAATTCAGCAATTCTATCGAATATGATGGAGAAATTGGCCCAGATGGAGAACTTTTTACCAGCAAATATTGAAAATGCGCCTATACAGAAAACACAGTGGGAAAGGAAAATCGAAGCTGTAGAGAAAAAGATTGCGAATATGGAAACCATGTCCGGGACCCTATTAGCAAGATCAATAGGGCCAGAGGGACCTCAGACCGCTTCTAATCAGAAAACCGACTGGGAAAGAAAAATTGAAGCGTTGGAAAAAAAGATCGAAACCTGGAAATTCTGAACAAAAAGACTCTTACAAAGATATACATCCGCGAAGAGTCAAGGGATGAGCTCGTAGAACGGACAAATGGAAAAAAGAAAACCCTGTTGATATTGGCGCAAGAAAAAACAGAAGGGGCGAAATCGGCTAGAGGACAAAAGGCGCAGCCACCCACAACTGACCTGACGGAAAGGAATTCTAACCTCATAAAGATTACCTCATCACTGGCGAAATCTGACGTGAGGGGGTTCGGTCTGGGCGAACCTCAAGCCAATAATAATCGACAAAAGCCAAGGTCACGATCAGAGGAGACCGACCCCCCGAGATCACTGATAACAGTAGATGAATTCTTAGGATGCACAGACCTAATGAACATCTCCACATACTCAGAGAAGGGCTCGAAGGAGTCAAGTCCCTCTGGCATAGAAGGCGGGGCAAAAAAGCGTGGCCCAGAACGGGTTGTAAATTAAACAGCCAAGTCCAAGATGGAAAAGGAGGGGCCAATCCAGATGGTTAGTAATGTAACAAATCCGACGGCCGTACAGAGAGCCTCGGTTCAATCGACTGTGGATAATGAGAAGATCTACAGTCACGCTCCCAGATTAAGAAGAAGCCCGTCTAAACCCAGATATGCTCAAGAAAAAGACAATCGAAGAAGCCTGCGAAAGTAGCGGGCAGAAAAAAGCAAATTGGAAAACAAAAAAAATGCAAACGAGGAGATACGAGTCTTCAAGCTTGAACAAAGGGAAGTAGACAAAAACTTCCTAATTTTAAATAGACCGACAATACTTCAAATAACGAATAGAATGAAAACTCTGAAAAAGATTAGAATGGAAGATCTTGTGCTGGTGGAACCCTATCATAGGGAAAAGAAGGCAAAAGTATTTCTCCATTTGAAATCAGCCGCCATCCGGCATATTGATGAGTCAGCCTATGAAGAATTTGACCAAATGGGTTTTCGCTTGACGGAGCAAAAAAAGGAAGTTGAGTAGACGAGAGCTGGGTGAGGATAAGCTGGATAACCCTAAAACCCATTATCATTACATATCCAAAACAGAGGATCAATACCGCCAAAGCCGATGGTACAAGACCCGGGAGTGGCATGAAACGTCTAGACGATGACAGTATCAACGTAGGGGTGGCATAGGGACCACTGAACCAATGGAGAGAGGTGACCCAAATTCAACACCATATCGAGGCGCAAAGAACCAGTGTGGCTGGGCTCGGAACCCAACGAGAAACAACAGAGAAGACCAGATACAATCTGTCTCCTGCAGCAATCCAGAGCGAAAACAGCCAGACGACAGGATTAAGAACCATGTAACTCATCAGGAAAAAATGGAAGATGAAAGACAACCTAAAGGGCCATGGAAGTGGCTAATGTCAAGCTGGAATAAAAATAATGGTAAATAGCAACAACCAGGGTTGGCTTGCCTCAACGACAACACCTGGGAAAAAAGTAGCGAGCAACCCATAAAGGAAACCTGCATTCTGGGCTCATGGAACACGAGAGGCCATTCGCACCTGACGATACCTGGAGATGTCGATCTCGGTCTATACGACATCTTATGCCTACAAGAAACCTGGCTTGTTAACCAACCAACACTGGACGGTTTCTCAGTGGTGATCTCTCCGGCAGTCAAAGGATTGCTTGGCAGACCGTCGTCGGGTCTTTTGACTGCTATGAAAACAGGAACGGGTCTGAGCGAACCACGAAAGTGGAAACAGTCATATGAAATGCTGGTCACGCTGACCTCTCAAATCCAGGGCAAGACTAAGATGGAAAACGGCTTTCAGAATCAGGTGGCCATTCTGAATTGCTATTGGAATCCACAGCGAATGTCAATAAAAACCTTTTGTGACAACATGTCGGAAACAATTGACCAGCTATATGCGGAATTCGATAAAATCAAGCTCATCATCTGTGGCGACTTGAACGCAAAGTGTACGGAGGCCCAGGCAGGCCAACAACGCTCCAGCTCTCAACGGGGAGGTGTTGACTCCACCATAGAGAGAGGAAAGGCCTGGAATGTAGCAATCAGCTCAAGAAGTATTCAGAATGTGGCCTCTTTGGTCCCCAATCAAAAGAATATACCAACGTGGGAACGTAACGGGTTGAAAGCCACGCTGGACTACATCTTTGTCTCTAATGGTCTCACTAAAGGTCTGACTTGTTTTAAGGTCCAAAAAACCACACAGTGACCACAACCTACTCTGCTGTATGTGGCATACCATAAGTCTGAATTCAAGAACCTATGATTGGGCGATTGAGACAAATGCACAACACACTCGTCTACGGCTAACCGAACAAGATATTGGGAAAATCAAACGAACCTGGGAGAAGAGAGCCACCGATCGTGCCCGGAAGGACAGGAAAGAAAGACCAAACTACCTGCCTTTATTACTATCCTTCCATGTAAAGGGCTCAAAGAAACTGAAGAAACCTGTCTACACGAACCATACGTATGACAAGGAGTTGGTGGCAAAAAGAAAAGTGGGCCGCAGACTGCTAAGAATAGCAAAGAAATCAAATGCTGCAGAGGACTGGATAAACTGGTGCCTGGAAGCTAAAAGCTATAAAAACTGGCGTAAACCGCACAGAGCCATTCAATATCAAAATGACGCCAAAGTCATGATGCAGAAATTACAAACAAAAAAATCGAGCGAATTCTGGAAGTTGATAAGAGTCAAACTCCACTCAGAGTGGCTCGCTGTCTAACGCAGTGGCCGCAGAAAGGTGGATCCAATATTTCACTACAGAATTTGAGGGTACAACTACGGACACTCAAAGGACAAAGCAGATCTCGGTAACACCATGGGTCGATCTTTCTAAGGTATACGACTTTCGAAGCATCCATACGGAAATTGAAAACATCAAGAGCCCCGGGTCCTGACGGACTAATAAACATGGACTTAAAAATGTGTCCAGGAAAATGGGCGGAATTGATCAGTAAGATATTTTCCGAATGCGGCAGAATGAATATGGTTCCTGAAACCTGGCTGCAAGCGGTGATAGTCCCTATTTACAAAAAGGGTCCGAGACAAGAAACAGCGAGCTACAGACCGATCGCCCTGCTAGACATATTGGGCAAATTATACGCAACTCGCCTGCTGGAGCATTTCCGTGTATGGGCAAAAGACAGGTAGTCCAAAGACCATCTCCAAACGGGCTTTCAAAAAAATTGATCCACCTCTATCAATCTAATGCTACCAAACATCTTGAAAGCAAAAGTCAAAGAGGGCGCGCCAAAGGTGTACTTGGCCTTCGTGGACCTCTCAAAGGCGTTTGATAAGATAGACCGACCCAGTCTGTGGACAAAGCTACAAGGGTGGAAGTGTCCAACCAAAATATTGGACCCTATAATAGCTCTCTATTCGCATACAAAAATTAGAGTCAAACTAAATCACCAGGGTGCTCTGTCAGAGGAGATAAGTGTGAACCGAGGAGTTAAGCAGGGCTGTCCCCTAGCGCCGGCTCTGTTTACAGCATTTCTTGGCGACTACCAACTCTCAGAATCCAAAATTCGCTCCTTTCCGCCAAAAATAGGGAAAGCGGAGATTCTACGCCTACTGTTTGCAGATGATGTCGTCTTGATCGACCAAACGAAAGTGGGCCTACAAAGAAAACTACGCAATCTGGAGTCCTATATTGTTGAAAATCACCTCAAACTGAACAAATCGAAGACAAAAATCATGGTGTTTGAAAAAGTCCCCAGCAAAACAACGAACAAAATAGAATTGTTCCCCGATAACACCAAAATTGAAAGAGTTAATAGCTTTAAATACTTGGGGATTCAAATGGATAGCTCCAGAACAGAAAAGAGTCTCCAAACCCAACTATGGGAAAAAGCGAAATGCCTGACTGCCCAAATAAGAGCAGTCGATCGTAAGTTCGGAAAATTCTCTCTGGTACCGGCAATATCATTCTATAAAGCCAAAGTTGTCCAGGCATTGACCTATGGCTTGGAGGCCTCGCTATACTTCCTGCGTAACACCTGGTGCAAACTTGAAGGTCACGTTTGGAAAACGGTACTAGGCCTACCGAAATCTACTGCTATGCCGGCTATCGGGAGAGAGTTGGGGCTGGTGTCCTTAGCGTCAATGGTAGATCAAAGTGCCATGCGTCTATATAGAAGAATCATCATGTCAGACACCTTGCCCATCTTCAACATCATACGTGACGAAACAGACAGGCAAATGCGAGGCCCTCAAAAACTGGGTAAAAGCCAGAAAGGACGACCTGGCGAAAATCGAATGCAGTGACAAAGAGTTGAAAGAAAATCCTGATCGAATTAAAAGGAAAACAGAAGACTTGGACTGGATTCTGACTACAGAGAAAGCAGTAGGGAACAAACTTCTAAATCACCTGCCTCCATCATTTAACAAGGTGAAAATACCACTGAAATACTGTTTCAAGTTTCCAGATAAGAAGCTGAGAAATTCGATCATGAGAGCAAGGTTAAACCTGCTGCCAACTAGAAAAATCATAACAATCAGAGGAGCTGGTGCCGAGAAGCAACGCCGATTATGTAAAAAGGAATTATCCATTGAGACTTTGCAGCACCTTGTGATAGAATGCCCGAACACGAATGAAAATAGAAACACATACCTCCCTTCGCTGGCCGAAAACCTGTGGATATTCCAAACAGACGAGTTATGGAATAATTTTCGGCGAGAACACTAGATGGACTCAAGCCTTGCCAAACTGATCGATCTAGCGTTTGACCAGATAAACCAGCTACGGCCCGATGGTCGATCTGTACTAGATCAAGAAGCAGCCTAAAGAAATGTCTCACAGTGTTCCTTCAAGGAAATAGCCCTCTTTTGGTATCAACTGTTTTCAATATAGCGTTACCATTTTCGGGGGGAGGGCAGGGCTGATACCGGCCCCAAATCCCTGAGTCAGGTAGTCCCACAAGTAGCATTCCAGCTGTGCATGCACACAACAGCAGTATTTATCGCTATTAGCCCTCAGAGCCGGCATCTGGGATGCAGATGTTTGTTTGTTTTTAGATGAACCCAGCTTTGTGCAATTCGTGTTACCCTTAAAAAGAATTACACATATATTAGCAATTGGAAATATTTCCAGGCCCTGGAGGTGTGCTGATGAGTGGTCAGGGGGGCTGGTTGGGGCATTATGGTGCGGGGCAGGTCGAGTTGAGGCACTCCAGTGAAGACTCTGCCTTTGGCACTGCCTCCAAGGTGAGGGCTGGGCAGAGGCGCAGCTGGCCGGCATAAAATGTGGGTGGCTACTTGTGGTTCATGGTTGTGTTCCCAGCCTCTTGATTGGCCAGTTCTCTACCCCAGTTGCTAATATATGATGCAATCATAATGGTAGAGCAAAACAAGCTCTGGAGACTAACTACAGTTTATGGTATTGCAGTGGGTCTGTAGAGGGTATAGAATGGATACAACTACTTATCGCTACTTTGCTTAAACCTCTAATTAGCTTTGTGTATTCAAAATATAAGGGGAACTGAAAAATTAAACGAAGCAGATTGGTTGGTTTAGCAGGCAGAAAACTGGGCAAACTAGGTGGAATACTGTAGTTTTTGGACATCTCACTTTCAGGGTAGCTGGTATAAAGCAATAAGGTGATAAGATAGAATGTCAAGGAGTTTGGGGGATCAGCTCATGTGTTGAGCACCAATTACACAGATGTATGCAACCAGCGGGTCACCCAACTAGGGTTTCCGTTAAAAGCATTTGGATATGTGATCATGTAGTTTTCCAGGAATAAGACTGCAGTACATCTGTCTTTAAAAAAAAAAAAACGTTATTTCTTTTTTTTATTTTTTTATTTTTTTTTTTTTAACACGTTTTGGTCTTTTCCAAACATGATACAGTTAGCTTAAACCTTTCATCCTTCTAACTTTTGGTTTGCAATTATCTGAAGTAGAAAAATCTTCTTTTTTTTATTTTTATAGCTGAAAAAATACAGCCTTTCAAATATACAAACCAATTTATACATAAAATGAGTTCACAATTAAATAGTTAAAATTTTCATCAAAACATTATATGTTAATAATTCATGATTAAAACAACACAGTAAGTGGGAGAAAAGAGAGACAGTTAAAAAAAAAGGGCTAAAATAAATATATAAAAAAACAGGCGAAATAAGACAATGCTATAATTATTAGTCCTTTCTTATTGAAGCTACATAGTCCAGTAGTGGGCAACTGATCATCACGTTGGCCAAAACCTACCCACATAAGACTCTACACTAAAAACCCTGACACCAAGTTCAAGGACTGCATGAATAGAACCATTGCCACTTTAACTCCCGAAAAATGGCTGTCATAAAGTATTTGCCGCAGCAAGTCAGTGTCAAAGATTTGCCTCAACATAAGTGGCGAGTTGACAACGAGGGGTTTGCAGTCCCCTGGGAGTTCTAGCCAACAACACAAGATCGTTGACATAGAACAACCAGGGGACTGCAGTATCCCCCAGTCTAGGCGAGTCAGAAATCAAACTGACAAAATGGCGAGATACATCGGATACGAACAAGTTAGAGGGTACAAGCCAGTAAACAACCCTGTTTGAGCCCTCTAAAGGTCTCAATGGAATCAGATAATTTGTCTTATATTGATGTCTGCGAGTGCAGTTTTTTTATCTAGAAGAGAAGAAGCTCGGGGCAGGCTGCTGATCGAAGCTCCTCTATCAAGAGGCCTCTACACACTGAATCTTAATCATTTGCAACGTATGTAGGTTTATCGCAGTTCCTAGGCCCGGCATAAAGCCTGTCTGGTTTGGATCTCGCCGAGTAGTGTTGTCTAGCCATAAATTCAGATCTTTGAGAAGGAGTCTGGCGAAGAGCTTGGCTAGGATATCTAACAGTCATTGGTCTGTAATTCCCAGGGCAGGAATGATCGCCCTTTTTATATATAGGAATAAAGATTGATTTCCTCCAGGATGGGGGTCCTAATAATAATCTGAAAAAGAAGAAGTGAAAAAATGTTAGCCCATGCCATAGGGTGCTGTTTAATTGTGAAATTAGATGGACCAGGTGTTCTGGAGGTAGTCCGCTTAGAGATGTAATATATGATGGCCCACATTTTGATCTAGAGGATATTGTTCAAAGGCCCAAGGGTTGGTTTAAACTTACCAGCTAACAGAGTGATTGTGTAAAAAGATTTCTAGAAACTAGCCCAGACTTCCCTAGGGATCTGATTTATGTTGGATGCTCATGATAGGCCCTCTTGTGACATTCACTAAGCTCCAGATTCTCGCAGAGCTCTTCGATGCCAAAGCCGCCAGCATTTTTTCTGCATCACGCTGATAGATTAAAACACGCCTAGCCTTGAACCAGTTTTTGTATTTGCACTTTAATGTTCTAAGGCCCAAGTTAGCAGTGGGGCCAGGGAGGAGCATAAGTTTTCTTGTCACCGCTCGATAAATAGTTTTTCGTGCAGCCAATTCTGGATCGTAGACATGCAGTTTAAGTTGGGCAGTTTTACCCAGGGCGGGCATATTAACCTTGAACACTTGCATGACGTCCTCATATGAGACATGCTCGCCTGTGCTAGAGACAATGTCTAGATTAAAGTTCTTCAACAGGCAATTAAAGAGTCTGACAATGGAGACGGTGTCCAGTAAATTCGATTTGTCGCGTTAAGAATTGTGCCTGTTGCCAGAGAGGTTCTCTGACTAATCGTTGGGATAGACCAAGACCAAAGAGCTGTGAGGCTATCGTGATCACTTATGGATTGAGAAACTACTTGAAATCTGGAAATGAGACCACACAGATCATTGTCCACGAAGATGTAATCAATCAAGGCCCGTTGAGTGCCTCAGTGCCAGGTCTTTACAGGGGGAGTATCTCCCATCACTCTGCCATTGAGCATGTTTAAATGGCGTCCCTTTACAAGAGCGTTTAGTCGCTTTGCAAAAGAGTTCAGGGGCTTTAAAGGTGGCTCAATACATAGGGTATTAAAGTCACCCACCAAGATAACATGGGGACAGCTGCAATCTAGTGATGTTAGGTTTAATACATTTTCTTGATCGTTAAGAAACACATCATCAGAAATACCAACAGGGTTTTGGTAGGCATTAATAAGAGCAATAGTCATTTTACCCACTTTTATTTTGATCATCTGTAGGAAGCTTCTGGGGGACGCCCATGGTTCCAGCATTAACTTGCCAGTAATCTTGATGCCGACCATCAATCCCACCCCCCAAAACCAGCCCCCCCCCCAAAATCGGGCGGCCTCTAACTGGTGCAATGGCCGGAATTAAGGCAATGAGATGCTGATCCCACACCGGGGGAATAGAAAGCCATACCTCATGAAGAGCTATAACATCATAAACATTCAAAAAATTATTTTTACAGTTGGTGAGATAGTTTGAAACCCCTGGTATTCCATGATGCTAACGAGTAAATGGATAATGAGTCAGAGAGCGAATGGTAATTTGACGAGGTATTATAACTAAGCTTTGGGTTAATCTTGGTGATTGCTCTGTCTCCCTGGTAAGTACTAGTAGACTGCTGGTTTGAAGTCTTATTGTTCTGCAAGTTATAATGTCTCCCCTGACTGGGGACTTGTTGACACTCAAGCGAAGATTGATTAATCAGCATAAATCCCAAATGATAGAGATCCAGTCTCGCCTGCCACAGGACGTTCCTCACTAGGGCTGATTTCATCCACAATTTCACCACTGACGGGTCGTGGCCGTGGATTAATTCTATTTAGTTGATGTCTGTTGTTGTGAGATCTTCAAGACCCGGGATTTCTGCGAAAATATTCATAACTGATTCTCTATTGAGGTCCTATAATGGAAAAGGACGTGCACAGCACTGGAGGATTAGGTGGATAAGTGTATGCCTTGGTTGGAGAGAATGTTGATTTTCCTGGCCAGATCGGTGTGTAGTAGGGGGCTGTCTATTTGGGGTGGGGAGGGGTGGAAGCCTTGACGGAGGATCCAGTTCTCAGGACAATAGAGTCTTGGTTATTTGTCGGTATGAAAAATCGGCGCAAAGATTTATCAGTTTCCTCCCTCCAAAACTCCAAGGAGGGGGGCTTGTCAGCCTGAGGGGCAACAACATTGTTGCTCGAGGGTTCACCAGACCCAAGGTGTGTGGGACAATTTGTTGAACCGATAAAGGCAGAGCGCTTTCGGGTACATCCTTTTTTAAAAAAAATGTAATACTATTTTATTACATATTCAAACAAACAAAACCAATACAAACCAAACATGCAGTGCAAATAATAATAGTACAATTTCCACATTGTTCATTACACAATTTTGGACACTGCTCCCCTTGTCCCACCCCCCTTTACGAGCCTATTTATTCCATTCACTCTGTATCCGCACCGTGTGGTGGGGTCTCATTTTCAGTGGATTCTGACAGATCTCGTATCGTTCCAAACAGTTCCGCTGCCAACAATTTCCATGCTATCAGGGTTCCCACCTCTTCCTCTCCCCCTATGTTACTTGCCTCCTGCCATACCATGGTCTCCGCCTCCGCCCACTTCTGCAACTCTTTCCACCACATCTCCACCCGTGGCCTATGACAATCCTTCCATCCCATGGCAATCCTCCTTTTTGCGAGCACATATGCTAAATCCTTCAGTTTATTGACATGCTTAAGTTTCTGCGATCTGGGGACCCCCCCCCAGTAAGCAGGCCCAGGCTGAGTCTATGACAATAGTGACCCTCTTTTCCGCTAGTTTCCCCGCTACTTCGCTCCAGAAGCGTTCAATCACCGGGCAGGACCAGAACATATGTATCATATCAGCCTGTTCTTCGTCGCATTTGGGACATGCTTGTCTGCCAGCATTTTCAAACCTCGATATCCTCAGGGGTGTCATGTATGCCCTGTGCGTAATATATAATTGTATCTGTTTTAATCTAGCATTTCTTGACACCTTTTTATAGTACTCCAGCGCACGTTCTCACATCCCGTCCTCTATCGGGGCTCCAGCCTCCGCTTCCCAGTCTAGTCTCAGTTGCGTTAGTTCTTTCCCAACCTTGGACATCATTATTTCGTACAATCTAGAAATCGCATGCCCTCCCTCCGTTATATCATATATCATGTCTAACATCTGGCTCTTCTTCCAATACTGTCTCAGGCCAAGTTTTCTTAATTTCCTGCACCAGTCTATGATATGTAATATATTGACCCACGTGTAACCCCACTTCCTCTCCTAGCTCTTCGAAATTTATGATGGTCCCCTCCCGCCAGACATCTCCCATAGTTACCAACCCCACTGATTCCCAGTGGTTCCTAATTGTTATTCGTAGCTGCTCATCTCCCCCAGCCAAAGCAACCAGCGGTATCTGCGGGGAGCATGGGACTGGGTTTTCCATCATCCGGCATGCTCGGCGCCAGATCCTCCACCCAAGCATCATCATTTTAGGACGCTTTAATTTCTGTCTTGGGCAGCCAAATCATCTCTTTTAAATAAAATGGGGCACAGTTTGCTCTAAACAACCTGGATTCAGGGGTCGCTTCGTCTGAGAGCCATTTAGAGATATATTGCAGTTGGTTTGCTACGTAATAGACCTCCTAGTTAGGCAGTTTTATTCCCCCCTTTTCATAAGTTCTGCAACTTCCATAGTGCCACCCTATTCCTGGTACCCTGCCACAGGAAATCCCTGCACATGCCGTTCAGTCTGGTGAAGAACTTCTTGGGTATTAGGTACGGAATGTTCCCGAAATAATGCAGGAGCCTGGGTAAGACCACCATCTTGAGCATTGCACCTCGCCCAATCAATGCTAGAGGAAACGTCGCCCAAAATTTCATACTCTTTTCAATTTTCACTATGGCTACCTCGGTATTGTGCCTATGCTCTTCGTCCACCGTGTGGTACACATCTATCCCAAGGTACCGAAAAGTACCAACAGCCCAAGGAGCTTGCAGCACCAGCAACCGCCCGACAGGGATCCCCTTATAACTACCTAGTGGGAAAATAATAGATTTCTGAGGGTTCACCGCTATGCCAGACAGCCCCGCATACCTAGCCATAACCTCCAGGATGTACTGGAGATTCTCCTCCGGGTGCCTCAGGTACAGCAGCAAATCATCCGCATACAAGGAGATCAAGTATCGCTCCCCTCCCACCTCGATGCCTATAGTATCGTACTGTCGTCTGAGGTATATCGCCAAAGGCTCTAAAGCTAATATGTACAGCATAGGGGACCATGGGCACCCTTGTCTGGTACCTCTGCCTAGTTGCCATCTCTCGGAAATCACCGCTCCTGTTTTGACTCTGGCTAACGGTTCACTATATAGCATCTTTGCCCATCTTATGTATCCAGGCCCCAAACCATAGCCCGCCATGGCCACTTGACAGAATCAAAGGCCTTCACAGCGTCTAGGGACACCATTGCCATTTCACCCTCATTCTTGCTCCCCCCCCCCCATTCAACAACCCGATGGAGCCGCCTGTGATGTTCGTGTTCGGGACATAGGCTGTCTGGTCGGGGTGTATTAGTTTGCCAATGACTCTTCGCAGTCTGCTTGCCAAGACAGCTGTCAATATCTTGCTGTCCTGGTTCAGCATCGATGGTGGTCTATAGGAGCCACAGCTATGTCCAGGCTTATTGGGTTTGGGAAGCGGTATTATGATCACTTCTCTAAGTGACTCTGGCAGCCGTTCCATCTCAAACGCTTCATTTAGCATATCCAACATCGGGGGGAGCACTTCTGCTTTATACACTTTATAAAACTCACTTGGAAACCCATCCGCCCCCGGGGTCTTACTAGTAGGTAGCTGTCTCACCACTTCTTCTAACTCCTCCAAGGTAATCCGTGCATCCAGCTCCTCTCTTTCTTCGGCACTTATTGTGGGCAGGCCTATGTCTTCTAACGTTTCTATTATTTCTTCATAACTGCTTCTCTCCACATCCCCGTATAGTTCCCTGTAGTAATTTGCAAAATCCTGATTAACTCCCTCCTGGGTGTCAGCTACACTGCCATCTTCTCTTGTTATTGTCCTAATGGTGGGTCTGGGGATCTCGCTCTTGTATAACCATGCCAAAAGCCTTCCTGTTTTATCTCCTCCCGCATGCTGTCTCTCTCTATATTTTCTATAGTTAAGGTAACACAGTCTATCCCATTGCTCCGCGCATGTCTGTTGCAATTTAGGTATCAGCTCCATGTCTATTCCGATCTTATTGCTCCCTTTTAGCGCCTTTTCCAATTCACTTTCTGCTTCATGTAGATCGGCCAGGATTCCTCCTTGTAGGCTTTTAGATTTTGCTATGGCAGCGCCCCGCAACACCACCTTAAAGGCTTCCCATAGCGTGCTCGCTGAGTCCACGCTACCCGTATTCACCTCAAAGTAGTTTATAATCTCCTTCCTTATATCTTCCCTAAAAAGGGGATCTTTAAGCGCCTCTGCCCGAAGACGCCATGTCGGAATCCTCGCTCTTGGGGGGCAGTATTGCCAGCCAATAACCAGGGGCGAGTGGTCTGACAGGACCCTCGCCTTATATTCTGCCTGCACCGTCCCCACCATTATTTCCGACGTGGCAAAGACATAGTCCAGCCTCGTATGCAACTGTTGTGGGGCAGAATAGTGCGAGTACTGCCTTTCTTGGGGGTGTTTTATTCTCCACACGTCCGCTAGACCGAAGTCGTCTAGCAGTGTCTGCAGCGCTTTTGCCGCTGGGGCAGGTCGATCAAACTTCTGATCTGTCCACCCTAGGGTTTGGTACACAGTTGAAATCCCCACCCCAGATCACTGCACTCTCCATACACATGCTAAGATTAGTACTCAGGGTTCTGAAATATGTTGCTGTATTCTGATTGGGTGCGTATGTGTTCACAATACTTATCTCCCTATTCTCCACCAATCCCCTCAGTATGACCATTCTCCCATCTGCTTCCGCAGTTTCCTGCAACAAGTGAAATGGGACATGCGGCGCCACCCAGATGAGCACTCCTCTAGCATAAGCAGAATATGTTGAGCCCGCCACGATCCCTTTACCATTGTTTCACAACCGTTTCCAGCTTTTCCCATGTCAGGGTAGTCTCCTGTAGCAGCACACTATCTATCTTTTGTCTGCGCAGGTATAACATAACCTTGTTTCTTTTTAAATAACTATTGAGGCCCCTGACATTCCATGTAATTATTTTAAGGTCCCCCATGGCTTGTTAGAGTTCCCATTCCCTCCCCGTCAGTGCAGACCAGTTCCCCTTCCCGTTTCTGTCTATATAGGCTCGTTCCCCAGTTCAAACTTCCCTTAACTACAAACACCCCTAACTCTCTCCCTCCAACCACCCTTCCCTTCCCCAACTTACCAAACTCCCCGTTCCCCCCCCTCACCTCCCCTCCCATCCCCAGCATCACCCTCCTCAACTGTTGCCCAGCTCCATCCTTGGATCTCAGGCACCCCCACATCTAGCTCTTTCTGGCTCTCGCCTGTACTCTAAGCTCCGCAGGGCGAGGTCGCCCTAGTGGCTAACCTACTACAACTACTACTCCTCGGGGGGGAGGGGGTGGGGAGTAGGGTACTTGCGTCCTGCTGCTCCTGTCTGCTCCAGTTCAACCACACATTGGTATTCAATCTGCGCATGTATACGCACTACTATATTCCAGTCTCTTAAATTCGACACAGTCAAAGGTATCCCAGCTTAATATACACTTTGCTCAGTCGCACCCCTTAATCTTAACCACTATCATCACTGCTGGGGTACCCGCTCTGCGTCCCATCGGTATACATGCAATGTCCCCATCACTTATCGTGTTCCTCTCGAGCCTGCTCAGTATCTCGTTCCGGACAACCATGAAGGTCCAGCCATGTCGTTGCTTCTTCCGGGGTGTCAAAAAAGTACATCTTGCTTTTGTGCAGCACTTTCAATTTCGCGGGGTACAGAAGCATGTATTTTATTCCCGCCATGCGTAGCCTCCTTTTCATTGCCACATAACTGTACCGTTGCCTCTGGACCAACATTGTATAGTCAGGATACGCTGTGATGGTGCATGAAGCCCTTTCAATCGTTCCTCCTTTGCGAAAGTACTCCAATATCTTCTCGCAATCTTTATAGTTCAGTATTTTTGCGATTATCGCCCGGGCAGGGGTGTCATGATGCCTACCCCCGGGGACCCAGACCAAGTCCAGCAACCCCCGGAATCAGGCATCAAGTTGTCCCAAGCAAGCCCAACAACCCCTGCTAGGGGCTATTTGGGTGCAGTCCTGGCGTCTATGGCGCCAGGCTCATAGATCAAAACTTACCTGATGCAGACCATGCTGCAAGAACACCAAGCCAAAAGAGGCTTGAAAGGGAGAAATCTTTACCTAGGGACTATTTTTTTTACTCGGCTGGGGCTGGGGAGGAATACTTACCTGGGACTACTTTGGAGGCTATTTAAACTACGCCCAAAGAGCACCATACGCTTCGCGTTATTCTGCATCCAGCAGCGTAACACTCACCGTACCTGCAAGTCTGCATCCAGTCTTCTGCCACGCCCGCCTCGAGTTTGGAGCTCCTAGAAAAAGAGAGAAAGAAGGAGAAAAGGTTAGAACAAGAGGAATACCTTTGATCCTTACCTGAATTCCCGATCCA
This sequence comes from Ambystoma mexicanum, assembly GCF_040938575.1. NCBI lineage: Eukaryota > Metazoa > Chordata > Amphibia > Caudata > Ambystomatidae > Ambystoma > Ambystoma mexicanum. The sequence continues at coordinate 875,854,448 of NC_090924.1, read as the reverse complement.
TCGCGCCTTTGAGCTGGAAGAAAGAAGTTATTTTATGCGTGTCGCCTCGCCTGCTGCAGCGCCGCGCTGGACTCACCGGCCTTTGCACCATTTTAGCATTTCACCGCATCCTCCTGGATGTTCCCGCCGCACTCCGGCACCTAAGGAGAAGACAAGAACAGCAAGGTGAGCCAAGGGAATACACAGAGGAATATTAGTTACCCCCCCATAGATTTACCTGATTTTACCACTGGGGGTACTATTCCTCTTCACGGGTCGGCGCAGCTTCCACTGCATCTTTGCCGAACCCCGGCCCCTAAGGGGAAACAAAAGGACAGCAAGGTGAAACAAAGGGACTAACAAGGGGAACCCTCCTCACCACAATAGACTTAACTGATTTTATCGCCGGAGGTATTATTCCCCCGAGACTTCATACTTTCTCTCAGCGCCTGAATAAGGGAGAAAGCAACAGGTTACATATTGACATGATTTTATCGAACTGTGTTGGAAAATACAAATCCTTACCAGAATATTACCGGTTGCCACGAGGGACTCTCCACTAGAGTCAAGCTGCAACCTGCAAGGAATCGGACAAGAGTGAAAGTCAGGCATTTGAACTCTTACGAACTGCATACTTACGGCGTCTTGCCTGGAATCTCGGAGTCAGTATTGTTCTGGAACTCACCAATTCCTTCGAGCCAGTGAAGCAACTGGTTATCAACGCGCCCCTGCGACCAATGCAGGATGGAGAGCTCATCTTTTCAAACCATCAGGTGAGACTATAAGAGGGGACATCAAAAGTGATCTGTGGGGAGAACAGCGGGGGATGGGGGGAATTTACGCTCAACTCCACGGGTGGTTAATTCCCTTTCTCCAATTGCAGAAGAATATTCCTACGGGCCAAGCAAACAAAGCTAGGTGTGCCAGTCCAGTCCGTCATCTCGTCCCTATGCGTCACATTGGTGGAGACCGCAGCTGTCCAGTTCAGATCAGCAACAGGGGGGGCCCAGGCTTCGGCCTCCCCATAAGGGCTCTGTGTGCACGCTCCACTGCAAATCCTTGTGAGAGTTTTCCGGCCCCTATTCCTTGTAAGAATAGATTCTCAACGTAGTCTGTAGGGTCTTGGCCTTCCTCTCCCTCCGGCAGGCCGACCACACAGATGTTGTTCCTCCTTGCTCTCCCTTCCGCTTCCTCCGCACGATTCTCCAGGTTAGCTACCTGCTGCTTCAGTACGTGAACCTCCTTTGCATTGTTGGCGCTAGTATCCGTGTTGGTTTTCACTGCACTCTCCAGGCTGCTTGTTCTCTCTGCCAACGCCCGAACATCTTGTCTCAGCAGGGTGACGTCAATGCCTACTGCGTCTATCTTAGCCTCCAGGGAAGTGCGCAAGTCTGCTATCGCTGTCCCCCATGAGTCTCTCAGCTCCGTGATAGCCGCTAAAATCTGGTGATTTCCTGTCGCTACGGTGCTCTCCACCGGTGCTGTCGCGCCTTTAGGCGCTGTGGTCGCAGGAGACAGTTGCGTCTTGGCGAATGCTTCCATTGTGGATTGTTTGTTCTTGTTCTTGCTTATGGCCCCTCGCCCTGTCATCTTGCGGCTTCAGTTATGTGTCTGAGGTTGCTTGGTCTCAGATGTATCGATCCTGCTCCTCTGTTTTGATGAGGCCCCAATGTAGCACTTCAGGTCTGGGGCAATTGTCCAGAAGAACCTCTGTATGGGCTTGTGTTTGCTGGGCTATTTCCTGGAGTGGGTTGTGTTCTCCCATGTTTCAACTTGTTGTATTGCGTCGTAGAATTCACTCTTCCCTTTTGTGTTGATCACCTGGCTTTTGGGCTCTGTGCACACTGTGCACCATTGCCTGTATCCTCAGCAGTCTTTCTTACATCCTTATCAGCTTGAATCCACCCCATATGCCGTGTCTCTCTGGTGGCATCTACTTTTTGGCTCTGTGACTCCTCCGGGGTCATCTGCTGGTCGTTAACCCCCCAGCGTGCCCCCAGCTCCCAGTGTTGCGCACCCTTTTGTCCCTAGGAGTGCAAGATCACCTCCATCAGTGCCAGCCCAGCGGTATATCAAGGTGTCCTCCAGTAGCCGTTATTGCTAGGTGCACGATTTCACCGTTCCGGCTGCTGAAATTATTGATGAGCAGCCGCCTTTTGCATCATCTGCCCTTTCTGCTTAAGCACATTGCTCTGTCCTCTAGCTCGACTCGCACGCGCTGTTACTGTTGCCTCGCGCTCCTGCTACAATGTATCGTGGGTTCGGGTGCGCGGCGCTCGCTTTTCACTCAAAGAAGCGTTTGGGTGTCCGCTCCAGCTGATCCTTGTCCCGTGGCGCCCTGCCCCATCTGCCTCACACGGCACGCCCCCGCCGTTGGAACACTCGGGTGGGGGGGCCCTGGTCGTGCTACAATATCAGTTCATACCACCGCTCTCGGGCTTGCCGCACCCTGCTGCACTACGCGAACGGTTGTTAAAACGAACAGTTGCTTTGCCGGGCGCCCCGCCTGGAGTGAGCTCCTCAATTACTGTTCGCAGGGAGTTGCTTGTGCTACTGTGTCCATTTAATCCCCCTCTCCCAGGCTTTCCGCACACTGCAGCACGACACAAACTGTTATTACAAAGATCTGATGTTCCGCCGGGCGCCCAATCTGATCCGAGCTCTTCAAGTGCTATTTTCGGGAGTGCTCGCGCTACTGTATCCATTTAATCTAGCTCTCCCAGGCTTACCGCACACTGCAGCACAACGCAAATTGTTATTACAAGGATCAGATGTTCCGCCGGGTGCCCGTTCTGGAGCGAGTTCTTTGATTACTGCTGGCAGCTCGGCTTAGTGATTCCGGCGGTCGGGGGTCCCGATGCCTTTGTTGTCCACCATTTTGTGAGACTGCGCGCTCCCAGCGGCACACACAAGAGCTTATATTTTTTAAAATTATTTATTTGCATTTTTAAAGCGCAGCAGCTGCCCTTGGGCATCGTGGCGCTGTTACAAGAGAATTTACTTAACATGGTGAACTTGGTTAGAGGCATGGCTGTGGTTTCAAGGTTACATGGGAACCGAGAACATGGTAAAGTTGTGGTTTATAGACATTGTTGCATGCAATAGAATTATAGGTGGGATTCACTTAAATAGGGTGGTTTTCAGAGCTTTTCTGAAAGCTATGAGGGATGTTTCGGCTCTTAGTTTGGGCGGTAAGGAGTTCCAGGCTTTTGGCGCTGGACTTCGAAACTCGAGCCGCCAGTTTTGACTCTAGTGAAGTTTGGGATTGCGAGTTGGTTGGCATATAGGTCCCTTTTGGGTCTGAATGATTGGACTGGATGTATCCATTCATTGAGGTAGCCTGGGGCAGATTGGGATATGCATCTATGTGTAATGGTGAGAGTCTTGAACTGGATGCGCTCTTTGACTGGGAGCCAGTGTGCATTTTGTCTTGCTAAGGAGATGTGTTCCCTCTTTGGAATATTGAGGGCTGCTCTCAAAGCGTTGTTTTGTGAAATCTGGAGTCTATTAATGTTTTTGGTGGAGGTACCTAGTAGGAGGACGTTACAGTAGTCCAGTTTTGCGCCTATGGTGGCTCTGGCGATGTTGAGGCGATTTGTAGTGGACAGGTGAGGCTTTACTGCATTGATTTATTTTGGTTGTAAGAGCTGCTGAGGAGGAGATGTAACTGACATGTCTGTCCATGGACAAGGTGGAGTCAAGGTATACCCCCAATGTTTTTACAGCAGGGGAGATGGAGATTACATAGTTCTCGATTAGGAAGGTACTGTATTTGCTGCCTAACTTGTTGAGGGATTCTTTAGGGCCCACTAGTAGGATCTCTGTCTTGTATCCATTGAGACAGAGGCCGTTGGCTGCCATCCATGCTTGGATGATGGCATACGTGTTTTGTAAGGTTTTTAGGTCTTGCTCGTAGTCACCAGTTAGTGGGAGAAGGATTTGAGTGTCGTCGGCATAGTTGGTGAACGTTATGCCAGATTCTTCTAGGTCATTGACTAGTGGGAGTGTGAATAGGTTGTATAGAGTAGGGGAGGTGCAGGACCCTTGTGGTACTCCACAATTGATAGGGGAAGGGGTGGCTGACGCTTGGTCCGAGTAGACCCTCATAGCTCTGCCCTCCAAGAAGGATGAGATCCAAGTTGTGGCTTTAACCGAGAAGTGGGCTGTGTTGGTGAGATGTGTCCTCAGTGTTTTGTGGTCGACTAAATGGAACGCAGCCGACAGGTCAAGGAGTAGGAGGATGGCGCATTTGCCTTTATCCATATTTTTTAGGAGTTGGTTCTTTAGGTCGAGTAGTGCTGATTCTGTACCATGGCGTGGGCGGAAAACAGACTGTCTTTTGCCTAGGATGTTGTGAGATTCAAGGTAGGCTTGTATCTGTAGATAGGCGGCCTTGTCAAGGATTTTCAGCAGGAATGGCACTGTTGTAATGGGCCTGTAGTTGTTGGGTGAGTCTGGGTCTAGCGTAGGTTTTTTTAGTAGTGGGCGAACCCAAGCTTTCTTAAGGGAGGAGGGTACTGAGCCAGTGGCGAATGAAGCATTAATAAAGGTAGCAATGAAGTGGGCTAGGGGTTCAGCGCAGTCTTTGATTATGTTTGCTGGACAAATGTCTCCCTTGCAGAGTGAAGGTTTTATTTGTTTCATGATGCGTAGGACCTCCGGCGCAGTTACCTTTCTGAAGGTGAAAGGCGGTGGAGGATTGGGTTTGCTTTGGAGAGGGTGCTTAGGGCCAGGGGCAGTCCGCGTTTTGTGTGGAGATTTGGGTAGATTGTCCAGGTTGGCTTTGATTTTCTTTTGGAGTAAGTTTATTTTGTCGAGCATAGCCTTCTGGATGTCGTTACACCAATTCTCGTCTTTGATTATTTGATGTTTTGAGGCGGGTGGTATGACTAGTTTGTTAAAGATAGCGAATAATTCTTTTGAGTGTGATTGGGCATTGTCAATTCTAGTGTTGTATGCGTCAGCTTTGGCTTTGGCGTTTTTGTATTGTTTGACAATAGTTAGATATGAATCGCGTAGAGGGTCGGAGGGGTGGGATTGCCATTTTTTAAGAGCTTGTCTTTTGAGTGTTTTTAGGTCACGTAGATCTTGGTTGAACCATGAGTTTATGTGGAAGAGTTTTTTTGCTTTTTTTGTGTCTAGTGGAGCAATAGTGTCGATGATCTCTTTGATAGTGGTGTCGTAAAGTATGACTAGTTCTTCGGGGTTGTTGGAGGTGGGTGATGCTAATGCAGAGACTTCTAGGAGTGGACACATCCTTTCTTTGGAGAGTAGCTTTTTTGATCTGGCTAGGGCAGCTGGCAAAGGAAGGTTTTGATTGATAGCTGTCTTTGTTGGGATGTAGAAATGGATGAGGTGGTGGTCGGTCCATGGTTGCGGCGTGTTTGAGCTTATATCTTGGGCATACTTGCTACGAATTGCTAGCCTTTTGCTGCTGTCGTGGGGAACATGTTCCGACACCTCTGCTCGTATTTCCAGGCACTCTCAAGTCCATTAAGTGCTTTAGCACGGATCATCGTCGGATTAACAGGAGCAGCTACCCCGGAGCACGTCTTACTCCATGGCTGGTTGGCCACGCCCCCCTATCGGGTACATCCTTCACCACTGCCGTTACTGGTAAGAGTGTGTCCTGGGCACGCTGCTGCTCGTTCAGGCAAACTAAGGCATCCAAAGGCTCATAGGCTAATGAGGGGATTTTTTATCTGTGATAAAGGTAGTGACCTTAACCTCTGAGAGAGGGTCTTCCGATATTTATTAGCAATAGCCTCACATGCTAGCCGACTTTGGTAGAGACAGTTTTTGAATGAATTTGTGAACGCCTGTAGATTTATTAGATGCACTTGTCTTAACATTTTTGGTTTTCTTGATAGGCTGAGTAATTTTTGGCACCTTAGTTTTTACATCAAAAATGTTATAATTCGAGGCAGAAATCACCTCCACAACACTTTGGCTAGTGGGGGAGCCAGCACCCTCCCTGGCAAGGTTTAGCTTGTGTCTAGTGGGGTCAGATTGAGTTATATTCTTAGTTATAAAAATGTTTTCCCACAGGCAAATGATTCGGATTGACCGAGTACTGAAGCATTATTTGAAGACTGCAGTATGGAAGCTGGTCCAGGGACTTTGTCCTGCTGAACCGTAATTTGAGGCTTCAATGAGCTAGTGCAGCCGGGGTTTCCTTTAGTTTCATTGTGCATTAAAACGGGGAATGAGAGCAGTCAATAAGTAAAATTTCGTCCAACATATTAGATGGAGCAGTGGGCATGCTCACCACTCGGGGGAAATTTCCACTACAATTAGAATGGGCATTACAATTTTGACAGTGTGATATTTTTTCCGTTAATCTGGACAAGCTGTGTTAATAACCCAAGCTGCGTATTTAACTTATTATCTAATGCTTCATAAAACCAGGTGAGTGAAAAGGGGATGGTATTCATTGACTGTAGGGAGGTAACAAGCCCTACTAAAAAGAAATTCACGGGGCCCGCACCTGGGAAAACCAAGGGTGATGCCAGCTTGCGGCGAGGAGTAGGCTGTAGAAAAGAGCTGGATAAAACACACCTTTTGCTCAGTGGGGGAAAACATTACCGGTGATTGAGAAAGTTCATGTGCCAAATGGGGCTCTCCACGAAGTTGCGGCTTTAGGGCAGGCATGCTGTTAACATCCTCGTCCAATTCCGCACTTATGGATTTATCAAGGTTAGCACTAGGAACAGCCTCTGCAGATGCGTTTGCTAAATCCATGCTTTTATTGTCAGCCTGGATGATTGTATAAGAGGCAACTCTGCCGTTGCTGGGCTGATTAATCAGATTACCCTCAACGAGGAGAATGGGGGGATAGAGATGTCAAAGTTAGCGCCCCCGCCTGTACCAAGGAGTCCGTAAAGGATTGATTTATCATAGGTGTCTCAGCGTTTGTTTTTTGAGAGCCATCGTTGAAGTATATAATGGGGGCTACAGTTATTGATTTTCCCACCAAGGAAACTCGTACTGGCGGGGCGCAGAAGTTGCGCATGTCCGCTAAGGGAGAACATCTGCAGACCTTTAGGGCAATTTTCTTTGTGTGCAATAATTGTGTAGCACGGGTAGAAGACTGAGTCAACAGAGCCGCAGTGGTACAAGCAGCAATCTCCTTTGGTTCAGGCATGCCGGTAGTCAATCGAGTCAGCATCAGATAAGTTAAGAGCCCTACCAAAGCAAAGAGCAACCTGCACACGTATTACAGGCATGTTTAAATGAGTACAATGCAAAACCTTTTGCAATAGTACAAAAAAGACGGTCTAATAGATGTTAATTCACTAATACTTGAACAAAGAAAACGTAACAAACAAATGATTACCAATATAGTCAGGGGCCCACCAGCCTTACCCAGCCCAAGACAGCCCTTTACAACGGGGCTTACCCAAACAGATCTTTTCTTGGCTAGCACGCCCACAAAGGAGGAGATAACTGCTGCACTCTCCATTAGCAATTTTGGACTTGCAGTGAACAAAGAAAAGAGGCTGGGGAGAGCCTTGTGGTCAAGAGATTGGACTATTTCTCCCAGCGCTTTAGTGCCGAGAGTGATGGTTAACCACTTAGTGTGGCAAATGAATCATGGAAGTGTTCATATATGTTGCTGCTGGCATAACCCTTCTCGTTGTATCACAACTTCAAAATTGGTCAAGCTGTTGAATGAGCAGCCAATGCAATGGCTTATGTGCGGGTGGCCTCTCACAGCCTGGTTCTGTTGCACCGTGCGTTTTTGTTCATATTATAAAATCATCATCCAAAGATGCTCCTACCCACCTTCACAATGCAGTTCACCATAACTGTTTGTTCCTTGTTGGAGAATCTTAACTTGCTGCCTTTCCCATGCAAGATCGTGGTGGATTCCCGTTGTCTGGGAATGTGAACAGTTGCAGCAAGGAAATCTAGAAGTCAAATGCCTCGCTAACTCAAGGTTGTGTCTTAGTGGAATTGAAAAAATCTCTCCTCCCCACCCCCTTTAAAAAAATAAAAAAGCCAACTCTGGACTATAAATTATTTTCAAACTATCGTCCTACTGCTGGTCTTTTGTGGCCTGCAAAAAGTTTAGAAAAAGTTGTGACAATGCAATTACAGAACCTCTTGGAAGAAAACAATATCCTTGACTTATATCAGTCAGGATTCAGATCAGGTCGTGGCACTGAGACGGCACTAACTGCCTTCTGGGACGATCTACTTGAGGCTGCCGATTATGGTGATATTAGCATGCTGATCATGCTGGACCTATTAACAGCCTTCGATACAGTCAACTTCAATATTCTCGGGTCTAGACTGTCATCAGTGGCTCGGGTATCTGACAACGCACTTGAATGGTTTATGTCTTTTTGGACGGACTGTGTCCAACAGGTTAAAGGAGTCCCATATTTGTCTGATCCCCTGCCTGTTAAGGGTTCCTCTTTGTTGCTGCTGTTATTTAACGTGTACATTCACCCATTGCGTAACATCTTTTCACAGTTTGATCTTTGCTATCACTCATATGCTGACGACACTCGGATCTACGTCAGGCTAAAGTAACCACTGGAGGCAATGGAGCGAGTTTTGTCCTGTGCTGGTAAAATCCAAAACTGGATGCTGGAGAATAAACTACAATTGAATCCGTCAAAAACAGAGATTATTGTCTTTGGTTCTAAAAACAAAAGTAGCTATTTTTCTTCATTCTGTCCCCTGCCCAACCCAGTTCAGGATCCCAACTAAATATACTCAGAAAGTGAAAAATGTAGGTAGCTTATGGCAGTCTGGTCGGAGCTGTAATTTACATATCAATCAGATTGTTAAATCTGTTTATTTTTAGCTAAACCTCTTGAAGCCACTACTGCCTCTTGTATCTGAGAATGACCGACCCATTGTAGTAGCAAAATGAACCAATGCTAATTTAGACTACTGTAATGCCCTTTTGATGGGAATTCCAAAATATCAGCTCCAGAGACTGGAGGTCGCCCAGCACTCTGTGGTGCGACTAAGTTTTGAGCTACCTAGGGAAACTACGATCTCTTCTCTTTGAAGGAGCCTTCATTGGCTACTGGTGCAGCAAAGAATTTTGTTAAAAACACACTTAAAAACCATACACCCAATTTTAAAGTGTGTTTAAGAAACTTTTTTTTACTGAATTTCTAATGTTGAATATGTGGTGTTTGGGAATAAGTGTGGAGTGGACTATGCACAAAGTCATTGAGCATGCATGCCGTTTTTTGTCGGTGAACCAATGGCGTTAAGTAACGCGCAGCCTGTTTTTTAACCACTGACAACGGAAGAAGTCATACGGAAGAGGAGGAGACCGTTGTTTTTCAGGATTGATTCTTTGGTATCAACAATATTACGTTGAGCAAATGAAAAATTCAAAGACTAAGCTGATAAACAGAATTCATGACAACCAACAACTTTTCCCCATTCCACAACAGGGAATATAATTAAACAGAATAATTTGCTGCCTTGAAAACGACCAGTGGTTGAAACACGTGTCGGCTGTCCACAATATTAAAGAATCTCTGTGACATTGGAACTTCTTTTTGAGTGATTTCTCAGCGTCATAACACCATCCTTTGGACATTATATGTCATTAGGGTTTGAGCGCAGGGCTTGACAACCCTCCCATTTTCTGTTGAACGTCATACGGAAATGGTCCAACTGCCAGTCAGCCTTTTTTCTGGATTACATGAAAATAGGTCGAATGAGACGCATATTCTTTTAGTTGGTGACCAAGGGAATATTCTGCTGTATGCATGATGATGTCAAAGGGGCCAATAGTTTTGCAAAGCAGTCCTTTTATAAAATTAACAATATCAATCCATTGGTTTTATTCAGTAGAATCACCATAAAAGGTACATCACACAGAGCGCATGATAAGAAAAATACGACACTAAGAATACCACAAAAAAGAATGAATACATTACGAGTATTCCTTTCCTAAGAAGTATGAAAGACAAAATAAAACCATCCCAAGTTCTATGAATGTCACAGACGCACAGCCCACTAAGAATAACAGCACAGTCTGCAGGGACAAAGGTGATCCTCATTTGCTATACCTTGACCTCAGTTTCCAAGCCCCCAGGTGTAACGATATCTCATCAGAAGTTGGGTAACCTGTCGATTGGCTGACCTAATTCTTTGCAGCGGTGGATGACCGCAGTGACTGACAGTTGAATCACAATTCATTGATCTACTTACTGCATTGAGAATTCTGAAAGCTCTGAATTGGAAAACGGGAAGCTTTTGACATAAGCAACTGTGGAATATAAATGTGAATATATCTTGCATGGAAAAATAGCATGATCCATAAAAGAGAAAAGGTGGCCAGGTTTTGTTTAATTAATGCACGGAAAATGCCCACGACAATCTAGCAAAACCCACCAGGCTGACTAATTTCTGCTGTGGGCGTCACAGGGGAAAGTATGAAGAGAGACTGCTGATCCATGTTCCCTAAAAGTTATGCACTTCCTAAGCCTCCCTCTTTTCCGCTCAGAAGTGAATTAGTAGAGCACTCGGGCAATGGCCACCTTCTGAAGTATTCATAAGGTACAAGTCCCAGCGGTTACTTGCCATTTTCTTTCTTTGTTGACAGTCTGGTCTAGCCCCGTTTACAATAACCACACTAGGTAAGGGTGAACTTGCAACTCTCTTAATGTTAGGAGTTTGTCTAAGCAATGTCATGCTCCACCTCTCCCACTTTAGAAGTGCATACATCGCACTATAATGGAAGAGCAACATGGCAAATGATTATGGATAGAAATATTCCTGGCACTACTTATAGCATTCAGAAATCTACAATGCTTTCAGGCAATCTGCATATTTTCCCATTTCTGAGAGTTCTGTTGGTCATAGCCTTTACTGAATGCGATGCTATAGCTCTCCTTTAAATGAATGTTTTCACGGAGCACTTGTATAATCCTACCCAACGGTATTCTGGGAAAGGGATATTGCAAACAATCTTGTTTGTACTGCAAATAATTGGGTTAATGCAGATTCATAACAATCTCTTAAAGTGCCCATACTATCATTGAGAAGCTTTTAAGTATTTTTGCATGCACATTATTGTGGGATGCTAATGCAGAGTGGTATTTTCATTAATCGTGTGGCTACGTTTATAAGTACATGTTTGCATTGTTATTCATTAGTGTAATAAAGATTTTCCATAATAACTTACTAGAAATTATTGATTCTATTAAAGACATGGAGGCGAGCATTATGCTTCTTTCTTTTAATTAATTATTTAAGAAAGCTCAGCAGCAAGGTATTTTCGCACTTACATGTAACAAAACTCATGTTGGAAGTGCATAGAACAATACATAACCAGTAAAACTACAAGCACAAAGTCCTCACAATACAAGGAAGAGAAAAACTCAAAATCCCATGATGCCCTGTAGTTCATCAGTGTCCCAATGCCACGTGGTGCAGTCCTAAATAAGAAACGACTTCCTCTTTCGAGGCTACGAACATGCTGATTTCGATGATAAACTTTAAACACGCCCAACGGGGTAAGGATCCGTTACTGGGTAAGTTAGGCGGACTTGTCTGCAGGAGCTGTCAAGAAAAAATAGAATATATTAGCTCTTGCATATATCAACCCTAGTTCCCAAGAAGGGGTGGGAAGAAAAGCATCTTAATATTATTATACAGTATGAAAGATCAAACTGACAGCTTGGAACAATAGCATCCTTTCCATGCAGCACAACATACTTTTCTTCGAAGGGTGGGATAATGCTCTCCTCCGTGTCTTTAATAGAATCAAGAATTTCTAGTAAGTTATTATGGAAAATCTTTATTCTATGTCAAGACCGGAGGCTCACATTATGCTTGTTCAAAGCTTACTTACCACTATCGAAGCAGGTTGTTCTACTGCTTTCAAGTAGAACTGCTTAAAAATGGATTCGCCTGCCCAGTCTGCCATTCTCATAATGTCTTCGAGATGGACGCCAACTTGGAAAGCTTTTGAAGCCATGGCTCCTCTGACTGAATGGGCCCCGAACTGCAGTGTATCTATTCCCGCTTGAATCGGCGTCCAACGCACCCAGCGAGCTAAGGTGGGGGCCGAAACCGATTTATGAGGCTTACGAATAGCTATAAGGAGTTGTCTGTTTGGGGAAAGTCTAAGCGGAGCCGTTACCTCCTCATAAGTTTTCAAACACCGAATTACACAAAGTTTGGGCTGTTCCCTAAATGGCGGGTAATAAATTGCTCTGGAATCACATTTAGTTCTCCTTCGTATGTGAAAGACGATACCGTCTGGAGAAAACGACCTACCCTCTAGATCTAGAGTCCTGACGTCAGATACTCTCCTGCAGGAGATCAGACAAAGCAGTGTCGTAAGCTTGCCGGAGAGTGCCGTACGAGATAGCTTTTCATTATCTGGCCAGGAGAGAAAGAGGTAAAGCACTTTATTAACGTCCCAAAGTCTATTGTAACGGGACGCAGGTGGCACTCTAAGGCGGATACCCTTCATTAACCTACACACTAAGTGGTGTTCTCCTGCTGGAGCGCCTTGTATGATGTTGTGACCTGCAGAAATTGCTGAACGGTAGGCGTTCACTGTCCTGTAGGCTAGCCCCTTCTCTACTAAAGATGCTAAGAAATTTAGGATTTCTTCTAACGGCGCTGAAACTGGATGCACGCCTTGGTCCTGACACCCCCGCCTCCATGTATTCCAGGAATTGTAATACTGCTTGCGGGTGGCAGGGGCCCAACTCTCTTCAATGAGGTGAATTGCCTTGCTGGACATGCCCGGAGTTCTCTATCTTGCCCTGAAATCCTCCGAGCTGCCAGGGTCAGAGACCCGGAGATCAGCAGGGGGTGAGGTCGTCCCCATGGATCTGACAGGAGATCCTGACACTGGGGTAGAAGGATTGGAGAATCTGTGGAAAGTTCCCGAATAACTGGATACCAGATCTGAGAAGGCCATACTGGAGCTATGAGGACTAATTCTGCTCTGTGCTGACGGAACTTTGCCAGGGTCCTCGCTATCATTGAGAAAGGGGGAAACGCATAGTGTCCCTTGCGTCCAAGGCTGTAGGAATGCATCCGTCGCTGAAGCTGCCGGATCGGGCCTCCAGCTCTAAAACACTGGTAGTTGTGTGTTGAGCCGAGACGCAAAGAGATCTATGGATAATGGGCCCCAATGTTGTTGCAAGCGGAAAAATACATTTTTGTCGAGTGTCCAGTCGCTGGAATCGGCGTAATGGCAAGAGTGCCAATCCGCTATCCCATTCTTGAGGCCCGGCAGGTACTCTGCCATTACTGAGATCTGATGATCCAAGCAGAAATGCCAGGAGTCTTTGGCTAGCTCTGCTAGTAGACGGGACCTGGTACCACCTAGATGAATTATGTATCTTACTGCAGATAAGTTGTCCATCTTTAGTAAGATGCAACAGCTCACTCTGTCTTTGGCGAAAGATCGTATCGCGAATGATCCTGCGAGGAGCTCTAGGCAATTAATGTGCATATCCAGCTCCTGTGGAGACCAGGTCCCCCCCATTGGTGGCTACGCCACATCTTGCCCCCCATCCGGAACGGCTGGCGTCCGATTCTATGATGATATCCGGAGCCAAGCCGAAAATGGCTCTGCCGTTCCAGGCCTCCATGAGCGAAAGCCACCAATTTAGCTCTGTCCTTGCCAGCGACGATAGCGTCAGCCTTTGAGAGTAGGAGAGACTGCGGCGCAGGTGTTAACCTTTTAGTCTTTGCAATTCCCGGTAGTGCAGGGGGCCCGGAAAAATTGCTTGTATGGACGAAGACAGGAGGCCTATTACTCTCGCTAGCTCCCGTAGAGAGAATAAATCCTTCTGCAAGAGTCTGCAAATTTCTCTTTTGGTCGAGTGTATCTCGGCAGCTGGAAGTCGAAGCTGCGAATTCTGGGTGTCTACAATGAACCCGAGGAATTCCAAATTCTTGGATGGGCGCACAACCGACTTCTCCCAGTTGATGAGAAAGCCGAGACTGTGGAGCAAGTCCATTGTTAGTTTGGTTGATCCTGCAGTAGCTCTCGAGGATGATATCGTCCAGATAAATTATCAGGCGGACGCCTTGCTCTCCTAGGTGAGCCACTACGGTTCTTAATAGTTTGGTGGATGCCCAGGGAGCTGAAGATAGACCGAAGGGTAGGCTCATAAACTCCCAATCTTTGTGATCCCAAGAGAACCTTAGGTACTGTATGTGCTCCGGATGAATGGGCACCGCGAGGTAAGCGTCTTTGAGATCCAGACTGATGAGCCAATCGCTCGGTCTGAGAAGGTCTCTCAGCATGTGGATGCCTTCCATCTTGAAATGTCGAAGCACTGTGAATTCGTTGAGCGCCTTTAGATTTATTACAGGCCTTACTTTCTCCTTTCTGCGTACTAAGAAAATTGGACTGAAAACTCCCCCTGGGGTCGAGCAGGGCTAAATCACCCCCTTCAGGATCAGGTTCTGAATTTCGCTGTCTAGCGTTTTTTGATCTAACTCTGACATAAGAATCGGAACCGGGGGACTGTACTAAAAAGGCTGTGCGAAAAATTCTAGCTGCAGTCCGCGCGCTGTGTTCCTGACCCATGCGTCTCCTGACAATGCGGCCCAGGCATCTGCAAAGTATGCTAATCTCCCCCAAATGGGCGTGTGCAGCGCTGCAGTTGCTAGACTGACCTGAGGGTTGTTGATTTCCGTTCCTTGATCCTCTCCTCCAGTAGCGGCCTCTGCTGCGTCCTCTGGAGGGAAAGAAGGTGTCGGCTCGATCCTGCCAGGTGTTTTGCTGTTGATACTGAGGTCTTCGTTCGAAGGCATAGCGGCCGGAGGAGCGACCTCGACCGGCCCTGGCGAAAACCTTGGATGAGAAGACCCTCTTAATAGAGGCCTGAGCCTTCTCCAAAGCGGTGAAGGTGCTGACGAATTTGGTCATCTCCTTCATGAAAGGATCACCAAAAAATAGTCCTTGTGCAGCCGCCCCGGACTCTGTGTTTGTCAGTTCTGTAAGTTTCCCGTCCATCTTGAATAGACGTCAATCTTGAATAGATCTGTCTATGCCCTTTTTAGGATCCTTCACATGCTTCGCCATGAAGGTGATCATTTTGGAATCTAATTCCGGTGTCCTCGCAATCTTATGCGGAATGTCAGAACGCAGGTATTCAGCCCTGAGCCTGGCACAGGTTTCTTTCTCTAACGGCTTACGTAGCCTGCTAAACATGTCTTCTGTTGTCCTGACTGACTGCCAGTCGGTGGACCTGGGATGAATCAAATCCTCAGGATCAAACATTCCCTCAGTAGGGTGTTGTTCTTTAGTGCTTGCCTTGGGGATGCGGACTGCCGCATTCCCCGAGGTCGAGGGTTTCGAACCCCACTTCTCGGTATCTTCGTCTGAGGAGGTGTGTGATGATTCCTCGTCATATACTGCCGAGTTTGTATCTTCTCCAACGCCCTGCTGGTCTCTCTCCAGGCTCGAGGGTCTAACACCCCTGTTTCCTTCCTCGGGATTAGAGGGTCTTTCAATAGGAGGGTTTACCTCCCTGGTCATGAAGGCGTGTTTCAGCCTGGAGAAGATGTCTGTTAATGCAGCAGTGGCAGGTATCAATGGCTTGGGGGGGTGAGGGGGTCTCAGAGCTTTTGCTCTTGCGAGCCGGAGTACTTCCCCCCCTTGGGTAAGGTGTTTTCTTTTATGTGTCCTTTTAGCTCCCTTCAGAGAAGCATCTCACATGCGTTCCTCCATTTCTTCCAAACGCTGCTGTATGGGAATAAGCATGCCTGACACAGCTTTCTGTACGCTGCTCTCCACAGCGGACCCTAGAACCTTTTGTAGGCTCCTTTCCATGGTCACTTTGTCAATGAAACAACTGTCCTCCTCTCCCTCAGACCATTCCTGGTTTGATTGGGGACTGTATTGTGCTGCCATAATGAAACACTTTACCCTGCTCTCTTTTTTACTTTTTATGTTTTAATTTTTTTTAATATGGCTGACTGCCTTCTCTCAATAGCCCAGCAGAACTTCAAGCCAGGTGTGTGTGTGTGTATATCTCTCTCTACGTGGATGTAGACTGGGAGTATCACCTCCCCTCAGTACCTTGCAAAAAGGCTAAGCAGACCGAGCTCCGTGCTTAGGAACTGCTAGCGTCTGTTTTTTTTAATTTTTTTTTTTTTTTATATGCTTAATGAGACTGCGTTCGTGAAGAGAAGTTGCTCTGGCGCTCGTACTCGCATTAACCATTAGAATCAAACAGAAATGCTTGTACGAGCGCCGGAGCTAGAAAAAGGGACCAGTGGAAGCAGGGCTTCCACTGGTGCCTCAAAGGCGCTTGGTGGCTTCCTGACAGTTCCTCCACGGAGCGCTTGTATACAATTCCGGGCCGGGGAGGTGAGAACAAAGGTACGCAGTGCCGCGCTTTCAGTTCGCGGAACGCCTGAGTAAACAGAAACTCTTCTGTTTACCCGAACCTTCTGTTCGCGTATGATAACACCGACGGCAGCGAGGGCAGCTGGCGTCGGTGAACAATGACGAAAGAAATAGCTAATGCTATACGAAATTGACTTTGTTATTTATACAAAACACTTACAAATTAAACCAGAGCAACAGACAATATAACGATCATGACAAACAGTTCTGAATAAGAAATTACTTATCTCTTGCTGTGAGCAGCAAAGAAAGAGGAAGTCGTTTCTTATTCAGGACTGTTTATTGGGACACCTTTACATTTATTGGAGGAACTGCACCACGTGGCATTGGGAAACTGATGAACTACAGGGCATCATGGGATTTGGGGGTTTTCTCTTCCTTGTATTGTGAGGACTTTGTGCTTATAGTTTTACTGGTTATGTATTTTCCTATGCACTTCCAACATGAGTTTTGTAAGTGCGAAAATACCTTGCTGCTGAGCTTTCTTAAATAATTAATTGAAAGAGAAGCATAATGTGAGCCTCCGGTCTTGACATAGAATTGGTCTATACCAGGATTCATATTCTTTTTTAGAAATGTGATTGGAAGGGTGGAGGTCTCTTCCACAGACAGGGTGATGGATCCGGAAGGAATCGAATGTTCGGTATCAATATAAATTTGGTTTATAAATTAGGGTAGTAACTGATCTGGCCATGAGGATTGTCTTTGTAGAGGGACATGATCGCTTTCTCAGCTGCTTATTATCAAATCGTTTTTTTTCAAGCTCTGCTCTAACCACACCAGTCAACTTGGGTAAATATGCTGAAGTGGTGTACTCCCTTTGGGCCTCTAGATTTGTGTTTGTTTTACCACAGTATTTTACTGCAGCAATACCCAGAGGAGCGGACCACACCTTTTTTTATTATTATTTTTTTTTATTTTTTATTTTTAACTGAGCGGGTATTGGAGATCAGCACTGGAGTCTGTAGAGGGGCACAGGATCATGTTCCTTGGGTTAAGAGCAAATGAGCCTCTTTCAGAACCTCTTTCAAAAACCCAGGCAGTACAGTAGAGTGAAGAAAACATGCTGTTTGCATTGAAGTAAAGCAACCTCTGGTTACTGCCTTTTTACAATCTCACCAATTTCTTCTGTGTGCTCAGCTGCGGAAGGCTTTTCAATGTAAACATGCATTCTGTCTTCAGAGTCTCTACCGGCACATTGATCTTGTTTAACAGTTCTCATTAAATTGCAAAAGACAGGCCCCTAGTCACAGAAGAAGGCGCTCCATCTGTTATGCCTCAGAGCATTGCTGTTTCTAACTTTGAAAGCAAACTTGTGACATTATTTTGTTTTTGATTTAATCTTTTTATTGCAATATAACAAAAACATAGACATAGATTCACATAGAGTTGATCTTTAGCAAATGACCCAAACTTTCCCCCCACCCCCGCATCCCCACCATAAAATCCCCCCTCCCGCACCCAGTTCCAAATTCCCAACCGGCATCAGGGAGCGAGAACCTCCCAAAAGGCCAAGCAGGGATATACCTATCTTAAGGGCACCAGAGGGAAGAACAAAACAAGCCGTCACCACTCTAGTCTGTGCACATTATAATTTGGGAACTAAAATGTCAGCCAGATTCCATAATTTATCTGCCATTGTCGGGTCCGCAGATCTTTGAAAACAGTTCCCCTCAGCAGAGCAGATTCTAGACAACACTGTTTGTCATTGCTGATAAGTTGGTGGGTTTGGCTTTTTCCAGTCCAGCAGACAGCTTTGCGGGTAGTAAACAATACAATATGGATGAATCTGTGAGTCCCCATGGCAGTTTTCGAGACCCTGACCAAACAACATTGCTGTCTGGATTGTTTTAACCGCTATCCCTTGTATACCCCAGAATTTATGTACAACCTTAGACCTTTGCCATCGAAGGAGCAGGTGAGTGAAGCCATCCACTGCGACCCCCTAGCCTCCCCTCCCCCTCCCCCTCTCCCTCCCGGCCCGCCCACCCCTCCGTGATTGGTTGATCCCCGGCCTGTGCTCCCTGCTCGTGTGCATTCACGTTCCATCTCCCATACTGCGGTGAGTGTTGTGCTGTGCTGTGCTGTGCCTTGTGACCCTTGTGTATTCCGCTTTTTCCCTCCCCAGACCCTCCTCCTGGTCAACATTCCCTCCCGTCAACCGACCCCCCCGCCCTGATTGGTCCCGTGTCGGTGCTGCCTAGGCCTTTACTCCCCTTCCCAGGGCAGCCGTCTGCCCGTGCAGCCCTGCGACGAAGAACCCAAGACAAAGAGCAGCTCCCACAGAGGCGGCTTCATATCGTATCTGGAGGTATCAATAGGTGAAGCAAGAAGCCAGCACCCACCCATAAGTAAGTGTGGCAAGGGTGGGGACTGAAGCAACTACTTCACGACATACTACCCTACCACTCCACCTCCTCAAAGCCATCTCGATCACCTCTAAATGCCTAAACAACCTAGCACCTCCTTACCTATTGGATAAAATCTCCAGAAGATCCACTACCCGACCCATGAGATCTGCTAATACGTTTATGCTTGAAATCCCTAGATTTAAACTGAACCCGGCTGGAGGAACTAGCTTCCCACTCAAAGCCGCTCAATCATGCAACACACTCCCAATTGACCTCAGACGCCCCCTACCATACGCCAGATTTAGAAGCAATGCTCTCAAATGGCTTCGCACTAACGACTCATAACCACCTCTTCCCCTACTGACACACTACCCTTTGACACTACCCCGACAATCACTGCACTTAACATCACTATTGCAACTCACACACCGGACCTGTCTGTCCATAGCTGTAGGCGTTCGTTATTTGTTGGCGTTCACTAAATACATGTAATGTTAATCCCCACCATTGTCATGTTTCTGACCAGTTATGCCCTCCATGTGCCCCGACTGGCAAATGTCTGTACTGTATCCTACACTGTATTGTATCTGGTATTCACATGTATGTACTGTCTTGAGACGGGCACTGTAACTAAGCTTCGTAACTTATTGTACCGCTGCGCCCAGCTGCCCAAGAGCTTGGTGCGCATTATCAAATTAATAAACAAACAAACCCTACAAGCTCAACTGTTGTAAACTCTTGCATCTAAAATGTACTAAAATAACTTTGAGTGCACCTGATTTGTTCCATTGAGTTGAATCTCACTTCTAGATAGTCTGCACAAACCTCACAAATTCAGAAAATGTGCCCAATAGCATAGCTGTGGTTTAGTTGAATATAGAAAGTGTGCCCAATAGCATAGCTGTGGTTTAGTTGAATATAGAAAGTGTGCCCAATAGCATAACTGTGGTTTAGTTGAATATAGAAAGTGTGCCCAAAAACATAGCTGTGGTTTAGTTGAATTTAGAAAGTGTGCCCAGTAGCATAACTGTGGTTTAGTTGAATATAGAAAGTGTGCCCAATAGCCTAAATGTGGTTTAGTTGAATATAGAAAGTGTGCCCAATGGCATAACTGTGGTTTAGGTGAATATAGAAAATGTGCCCAATAGCATAACTTAGCTTTAGTCTAATATAGAAAGTGTGCTCAATACATAACTGTGTAAATTGTGAATTACCTCACCCTGCAGTACAGTTGAACTTGGAGGGTGTGAATAACCTCACCCTGTGGTATAGCTAAACTCAGAAAGTATGATTAATATAATCCTGTAATTTTGTTGAATTTAGAAACTGTAAATAATCTCACCCTGTGGTATAGTTCAACCTAGAAGGTTAAGGTGCGAATAACATCATCCTATGGTATAATTGACCTTAGAAACTGTGAATAATATCATCCTGGTCCAAAGCCGATCAGAAAGTGTCCCTAACTGTGGCATAAGTAAACTTAGAAAATGTAAATAACACCATCCTTGGTATAATTGAACTCAGTGTGGATGATCTCACCCTGCAGCATAGTTGAACTTAGAAGATGTGAATAATACCATACTGTGCTACTGCTGAATTAGAAAGCGTCCATAACTGTGATCTAGGTAAAATTAGAAAGTGTGAAAATATCATCCTGTGGTATTGTTGAAGTTGGAAACTGTGAATAATCTCACCCCGTGGTATAGTGGATCTTAGAAGGTGTGAATAAAATCAGCCTGAAGTACAGTTGAATTTAGAATGTTATCCCTAACTTTATCATAGGGGAATTTAGAAAGTGTGAATAATCTCTCCCAGTGGTATAAATGAATTTAGAAGGTGTAAATAATCATCATCCAGTGGTATAGTTGAATTTAGAAAGTAGGAATAATATCATCCTGTGATATAGTTGAACCTAGAAAGTGTGAATAATCTCGCCCAGTGGTATAACTGAATTTAGAAGGTTTGAATAATATCATCCTGTGGTATATTTGAACTTTGAAAGTGTAAATAATCACCCTTGCGGTATAGCTGAAATTAGAATGTGTCCCTAGCTGTGGTGTAACTGAATTTAGAAAGTGTAAATAATATCCTCTGTTATAGTTGAACTAGGAAAGTGTGAACAAAAGCATCCGACTATAACTCAGTTCAAACTTAGCCACGCCATGAGACCACCCAGCCCACCGTGGTCCACCGAAAGTCACACTCGCGCCCGACTTCCTTCCCCCCCGTCCTACCTCCCTCCCCCCCGTCCTACCTCCCTCCCCCCCAAACCATCCCGCCCTCCACCACATCCTCTTCCCACTCCAATCCCCAAGACAGAAGAACCAACCCATCCCAAACCAACCAACCCGCCACCACATTCTCAACCCACTCGCTGTCCACCACGCCCCCATCCCAACCCCTATCCAAACACCATGCCAGAGGAGCCTGATGGCGAGCCCATCATCCTAAGACCCCTGCTCCTCCCATCCCATCCACCCACCCACCCACTATCATAATGCCCGCACCCCCAGCCCCTCCAACTAGCAGCTCGCCCAGCCTCCCAGGCCCGCCACCACACCCTCTCCCTTCCTCTCATAAACCCCCCCTAAACATCCTCCCCCTACCCCACTCCTTCCCCTCTCTAAAAACTGCATGTCTCGCCCTGGCAAGAACAGTAGCCACATCCCTTTCACCCTCTGATTTCCCCCCCCTCTCACACTCCAGCTGCAACAAAAACCATGAAAAGAAAATGTACCTGGTCTCCCTCAATCTCTCATTACTCTTTGCCACTCCTGTCTCGACCCACCACCTCAATCTCCCATTCTCGATCACCACCACCCCCCCCTTCCTCACTATGCCTTAAACCTCTCTCCCTTTACTTCTCACCAAACACAACTAGAACTCCTAACCCCCTACACCGCACCTTTGAATCCCCGGACCCAAATCCAACCAGCCTCACACACCCATCCATCCTCACCTGCCCCACAACCACCACCACCACCACCACCTTGACTGCCCGCCTACTCTTCCCATCGACCATCCCCTCTTTCTCACCCACCAGTTTCCAACCCCTACCCTCACCACCCTCCACCCACCCCTCCCAACCTCCACCTCTGCAACCGCCACATCTTTCTACTGTACCGAAATAAGATGCATCCTTTTCAATGCCTGATCTGTGGCAAGAAACGGACACAACATCTTTGATCTCCTCACCTCAGACAAACCAGACCTAGTCTTTATCACAGAAACCTGGTTCTCCGACGACTTTGCCCCTATCGCCAAGGAAGCCTTCCACCAGACTACTCCCTCATCCCACTTAACCGACCCTCCGGAGGAGGAGTAGCAATCGCCTTCAAGTCACACTTCTCTGCCTCAATTGCCGACAACCAGCCAACCATCCCTTCCTGCAAATCGCTTCTTGTTAAACTATCCCTCCCCCCAACGTTCTCCCACAGGTTCCTAATCCTCTACAGACCTCCTGGCTATGACAGACAACTCTCAAGTAACCTCTGCGATTCGATAGCCACCATCCAATTGAACCATCCCACCCTCACACTACTAGGAGATTTCAATATCTGGCTCGACATCCCGACCAACCCTATGACCCACTCTCTGGTCGACTGCCTAGACCCCCCATCCAACCCTATCATCTTTTCTGACCATTTAATTGTCCCTTTCAGCATTTGCTCACCCGCCCCCCTCCACATACCTGAACCTCCAAATCTATGCAGATGCTGGAAGAATTAAAAAAACCTTCCTGACCTTGCCCACGTGCTCTTGTCTCCCCCCTCCGCCACCCCCACCTCCACACGCAATGTACCCTTAACCCCCGACGCCTTTGACACATGGCTCAATACCTCATTAATCCCGCTCACGCCCACCTGCCAATCATCCACTCGCCATGGCCCTTTTCAAAGATGGTTTACACCTGAACTGAAGACTGCAAAACAACTATACAAATCCCTTGAACGCAAATGGCGGAAAGATAAAACCACCCCGAGCAGATCCACCTTAGCCCGACACCATCGCCACTAAAAAGCCGAAATCCGGAAGGCAAAAAAAGCCCATTACAACTCTTGAATCCTCAACAGTGGAAACCCCAGTAGAGAACTCCACAAAATCATCTCTGAATTCACCAAACCATCATGTACCACCACCCAATCAACCCCTTCTCAATCACTCTGCGACTCACTCTCTCTCCACTACTACACCACTGCTCTCGAAAGAACAAACTCCCTAATCAACAAACTAGCCCTCCTGCACATTGCATCCACCCCACCCGCCAAACCTCTGCCTGCAACTACAACCCACCGACTTTCGACTCGTTCACACCAATATCAACTGACCAATTTACAAAACTTCTCTCTGCCCGGAAACCATCCGGCTCCCCGCTAGACCCCTGCCCAGCCTCAACCCTCAAAGAAATATTCACATCTACCTGCGCAGGAGAATACGTGAGAACCAACATAAATGGGTCCCTCGCCTCAGGAATTTTCCCTGACGTGTTCAAAACTGCTCATGTCAAACCCCACCTAAAAAAAACGGGCCTCGACCCGCTCGACCCCAAAAACTACCACCCCATCTCAAACAGCAGGTTCCTTGCTAAACTCATCGATCGAACCGCGTACTCCCTACTAAACGCCTTTGTCGAAGCCAACAATCTCTGAGACCCCGCTCAATCAGGTTTCAGACCCCGACACAGAACCGAAACCACCCTGACCTCAATATGGGATGACCTTAAAAACACAACAGACTCTGCGGGATGTGCTGCACTAATCCTTCTTGACCTATCCGCCACCTTTGACGCAATCAACCACTCTATCCTCCTCGACTGCCTCCACTCCCTAGGAATCCGTGTAAATGCTCTCAAGTGGATAGCATCCTTCCTTAACAATAGGAAGCAAATAACCTTCCTATCAGCCCTCCTGTTCAACCTCTACATGTCCACCCTCCCGCGAATAACCCGCTCGCACAATATCCTGTGCTACAACTACACTGACAACACCCAACTAATCCTAAAACTCCTTGACTCAAAACCCAACTGCCAGCCCGACCTCGCTGCCTGCCTACTTGACGTTGATCACTGGATGACTACAAACCACCTCCCTTTAAACCCCACCAAAACTGAAATCATGGTGTGTGGCAACACCAATCTTCTTCCTCACCCTCTACCCTGGCCATCATCCATGGGCATTCCCCCGACAAGCTCAACTTCAGTAAAAAACCTTGGATGCACTCTCGACTCAGACCTAACCTTATCGCACCAAGTCAACAACGTCTCCAAGTCCTGCCATTACCACCTCAAAATTCTTAGGTGCATTTTTCCATACCTCTCCTTTCCCAACAGACACACCGCGGTCCAATCAATTGTAATGCCAAGACTGGACTATGCTAACTCCCTCTACCTCGGAGTCCATGCGTACCACCTGACTAAATTACAAAGAGCACAAAGTGCTGCTGCCAAACTGCTACTAGCACTTGGCCCAAGAGATCACACCTCCCCAGCTCTCAAAACTCTGCGCTGGCTCCCGGTTGGACGAAGGGTGACCTTCAAAACCTTATGCATCTCGCACCGAGCAATGCACAAAACCGGTCCTCAATATCTTCAGGACAAACTAAGACTCTACCATCCACCACGCACTCTAAGATCAAGCTCTGCCCACCTCCTAGTGATACCAAAAACCAACTCCCGTTAGATTAGGTGGATCATCTTTCTCAGCCCTGGCCCCCACTCTGTGGAACTCGCTTCCACCCCACATCCGACTCACCGACGACCTCATGTCTTTCTGCAAACTACTGAAAACGTGGCTCTTCCCCTAAAAATCAACTCTTAAACACGAACAGTATAATAATAGTGATAATAAACAGTAACCCAAGATTGCTGAATCACTAACAATCCAGCATTGAGACCCGATCGAGGAAAAATGGAAAACTAAAACTGCCAGTGTAAATGAAAACTGATAAACTGAACAGAACGAATGAAGTGGATGAAAGGAATGAAATGGATCAAACAAACGAAATGGATACAATGGGTGAAACGGGTGCAGTGGATGAAACTGATGAAATGGGCGCAGTGGATGAAACGGATGAATCAAATGCAGTAGGTGCAACCGATGGAGCGGATGAAGGGGGCGGAATGGATGAAGGGGGCGGAACGGATCAAGCGGCGGCACGGACGGAACGGACGGAGATGATGAAACAAATGGGATGGAGGGAACAGATGGAATGGATCGATCTGATGGAGAAGATGGAACGGAAGGAGTGGATGGAACGGAAGGAGTGGATGGAACAGAAGGTGTTGAACGAAAAGTTGGAATGGATGGAACGGATATAGCAGATGGAACGAACAGAGCGGATTGGAGTGGATGGAACAGATGTAGTAGTTGGAGTAGATGGTTCAGGTGAAGTGGATAAAACAGACCGGATCGATCGGAGGGAAGGGATAGAGTGGAGGGAAGGGGTACATGGAACGGATGGAGTACATGGAACGGATGGAGTACATGGAACGGATGGAGTACATGGAACGGATGGAGTGGATGGAACGACCTTACTGAAAACCACCATATCAGACTACCACGCTTACTCTCTCCTATACACCACCACTCAACTAGAACACAGCGATACTATGACACATTCGGTATAGCTGTTCTCATACTAACACCCGCCTCTTACTCCTCAACATCCTAATTAAGCACACTGCTAGCCTAAGCGTCTCCTCAGGCCTAATGCAGCCAGAAATCCGTCTGGGTGTCAACCCCCCAGAAGGAACACACATTCCTGACCTCCCAACCACCACACCTACCGCTAAGAAGCAGCTATCATACAAGTGCCACACCAGCTGCACACATATCCGGTGCACCCACGCTCTGTCTCTCTGTCTCAACTTCGGTTCCTGAGGGCGTTCAACCTACCAGCGCTTTGAGACAGTACCAATGATACATAAGGCGCTATATAAATGCAAAGTAACATAACATAATGGTTCAAGTCTGAGGCACTGCCGAAACATGTGACCCTTAGCCCTGATTCTACTACAGCCACTCCAGCACTCAGCAGTCCTCGCAATGCTCATGCTATAGAGTCTGGCTGAGGTGTAGTAAGCGTTTTGTATGAGTTTAAATTGGATCTCCCTTCGTCAGACACTTGGGTGATCATGGTGAAAAAGGCGTATATGTCAGCTACTGATATTCCCACCCCCAGGTCCTCACTCCACAAGTCTACAAGGGTCAGATCCTCTTATAATTATTATGCATAGCAAGGGCATATATTGTTTTGAGCCTAGGGTCTTCAGTGGGATTACGCATTGCCTCCCTCTCGCACATAGAAGGTTCTGCCAGTCTGGAGTCCATGGTTGTGTTCTCTGCTATAACGGAGTGAAGGGACTTGTTTTGCAGCCAGTCTGTCTGTGCAAACCCCAGTCTGTCCCTGACCTTGAGGAAGTGGATGGGTCTATCTTCCTCAAAGAGATCCATGAGTCGAATGTCACCCCAGCGAGCCTGCAACTTTGCAGTGAACTGTCCGAGCAGTGCCATATGAAATTAGGGTGTGGAGTGAGATCCACTGTGGGACTATGTGTCTTCGTGCCAGTGATCCTACTCCTTCCGTGGTATTGTGCTAATGTAGGGCCTTTGATGGGGTGCTGTGCGAGAGCCTTCGGCAGGTGTCGTGGGGGAAACGCCAATACTTCCTGGGGGGTCGAGGGTACAAGAGTCTGGACCTCAAAAGCCTGTTAGCTTCTGTGCTCCTCCACGTTGAGCCATAGTTTGTCCCACCCTATCTGGGCAGCCATATATGTCTGCCAGTCTTCCATCCGACTTGGCAGGCTGTAGGATGTGTTCATTTAGCCTCGCCCTTTTCCTGCTCCAAAATAATGTCATCCTCAGGCAGTCAAACTCACCAAATTGTGCTTTGGAAGGAGGCATGGGGAGCATAAACACCAGGTATATTAGTTTGGGCATTGAGCTAACCTTAATGGCATTCATTCTTCCAGTGAGGGAGAATGGGAGCGGGTTCCGTGAAGCCACCTCTCTACAGATCTTATCTAGTACAGGTGTGTAATTTACCCCAGCGAGGGATCGAAGCATTGGGCTGATACATACCCATAGGTATTTTATGGTCTGTAGTTGGAGCTTAAATGGGGCCAAACTCCCCCCAGGACCACACAGAAAGTTCAGGCGGAGTGGCATTGCCTCTGATTTGTCCCAGTTGATGCTTTAATCAGCCACGAGCCGTACTTGTGTAGCATCTCTGAGATGTGTCTAAGGGATCTGGCGCAATGACTGATGTATATTATATTGTCTGCGTAAAGTTACATTCTATGTCCTTCTGGGCCTTAACTATGCCAGACTGTCCGTCGTCACTCCTCACCTTAGTGGCTAATGTCTCCATTGCCAAGGTGTACAGTATGGGTGAGGGTGGGTGCTCCGCCCTGTCAAGTACCAGTATGCTGGGGAAAGGGATTAGAGTTGCAGCCATTCGTGAACACCAAGGCGCATGGTGCCTTATACAGGAACCCCACCATCTGTAGAAAATACCCCTTGAAGCCAAATTTGCACAGCACCTCAAACATGTAGTCCTACGCACTTTATCAAATGCCTTTTTGGCATTGAGTGATAGGACCACATCTATGGGATTAGCCCCCCTTTTCTAGAATGTGCAGGAAGCGCCGGAGGTTATGGGAAGCGCCAGAGGTTATCGGAGGAGTGCCTATTCAGTATTAAACCTGTTTGGTCTTGGTGGAGGAGTCTGGTAGTGTCAAGACATCATGAAGCAAGACACAGACAACAGATTCATATTGTGTTGGTACGTAAACAATAGGCTTCTCTGCCAACACAGGCGAGACATACCTATACCATCCTCCATAAATTTTGATTCATTTTACAGGTATTAGGCTTTCCCTTAACGTACAGAGCGTTTGTTCTTGTATAACCCTACACTACTTTAACAAGCGTATAGTAGTCATGGTGACAGTCC
Source organism: Ambystoma mexicanum (assembly GCF_040938575.1). NCBI lineage: Eukaryota > Metazoa > Chordata > Amphibia > Caudata > Ambystomatidae > Ambystoma > Ambystoma mexicanum. The sequence continues at coordinate 875,826,797 of NC_090924.1, read as the reverse complement.
CGCCTCCTGTGCTAGCACAGGGGCGGGACCCAATGCGTACGTGCATCCACGCGACGCCTTGGTATCACCATGGCAACCAATAAATACTGCTCTTGTCATTCACGCTCGCACTCCTGCGGCAGCGTCTGACATTGAAGGAGCGTTTCTGCTGAGTAACGGTAAGCAGATTCTTCGCGCTCGAGATCAGAACATGTTTAAAGATTGATTGCATTCTGATACCTTTCTCACATAACCTTAACAGGATTGATTACTCAGACTGGATTGGTCCATAACGAACATTAGTGTCCTATGGATTATAAGGTACATTTGATTACCCATATTTTTTAACGCTACACTAAGGACAGCCAAAATAGTCCTATTGCATATCTTTGATTATGTTTCTTGTTTCTTTTTCTTTCCACTCTGACAACCACTACTATATCGTTGGAACACTTAAACGCATCTTGGAATTGGTACGTGTGTCTATATACGTTTGATTTTGTATTAATTGATTGTGCAATGGTTGTTCCTGCATTATGCTGAATCATTGTTTTGTAACGGCGACAGATTGGGCATATTAAAATCATTGTACGGCCCTGACGAAGGTTAAAATAACCGAAATGCATTGGCTAACGTACACAATATTAGAGCCAGTATCTTAAAGCCCATCCACATTGAATATGAGAATGAATATTCAGGAGTGATGAGAACATTAATAGATGCGCAGGGGCGTGGCTACAGAGCCATGTGAGAGGACGTGTCTGTGGAGGAGCTCCTGATGATCCTGTATGCCGCGGACGAAAACGGGCAAGAAATGCGGCGCACGGCGCTAGAAAAGTAGGAGCAGTCGTGTGAAGCTCCACCGCATACACGTGGAACGAATCGCGACGAATGCAGCCGGCACGCAGAAGATAAAGGCAAAAACATCAGCCCGCTTCTCGCCGGATTGGGATTTAAAATGGCGGCCCATCGGAACAAAGAAACGGGTAGGCGCCGCGGAGGCTTGGCGTCCGATCGGCGCTGATGTGGATGCCCACACCGTGGGCTGTGCGAGGCCAATCGTACATGAGATAGAGGCGCAGACGGGCGGAGATACTGCTGACCGGCATGAGGCGAGTGCGGGACGCGGACATGCTGATTCGCCGGCGCTGCGGATGAAGAGTGCGAAGATGATCGCACACGCTGGCAAAGATACATTGTTGCAGGCGCCGGCGAGATTCGGCAGTAACACGCGTTCCGCGCTTAGACCCACGCGAGGTTGCAACGTTGTTGCCTCGAACTAACTTGCTCGAGCGGAGAGAAGTTAAGCTCCAGGAGCCCTGGAAAACATCGCGGAGGCACGCGCGACTTTCGTGCGCACCCGCACTACGCTGGGAATTACTTTATGGTAAAGGCAGGGGAGATGCCCTTTGTGCCATCTGTTTGACTCCATCGTGGTGGGAGCCCCATAACGGAGCCCACCTACAACACGTCGGGCGGTGGTCTGTTGGCCTGCTGATAATAAGGAAGAGCAGAGGAGCCCGCAGGACAGGCCACGTAAATGCTGCAGCATAGGGGGCCGCACCACCCCCCCGAGATACACCGCCTGAGGGGGTTGCGGCAAGGTAATACCGCATAACATTGGCTCCAATCACGAGAAATGACCTGCACTGCAGACACTGGAAGTCACTCGCCCCGAGAAGGGTGAGAGAAGGTAGCGAAAGCTGGGACCTGCGAAGTCTATAACGAGGGGCAGAAAATAGCCGAGCTCCGTGCAGGCAATAGGCCGCAGGCGGAGACACGCTTAGGCACATCACCAAGAAACAGTGTCGGCGGGGGAGTGGCGCACTATCCGCTTGGGTCACACAGAGTGGATCGCCCCCGGAATTTCAAGCTTGAACGATAGACTGTTGCTAACGGAAGAAATGGCCAGCAAGCCCCCGAGAGCGAAAGCTAAGCAGCCTACGCTAGATGAATACACCAGAACACCGACTGACCCAGAAGGAGCCAAGAGCAAGGATAAGACCCCAGTAGGTGGAATGACCGCAGTGAGCACAAATCAGGAGGTCCTGGAAGCAATTGCGGACTTGAAGGCGGCCTGGGAGTCCAAGCTTCAACTGGCTGTGTCGGAATTAAAAACAGCGATGGAGCGGCAAGTTGGGGCAGTACAGGAAGATGTGAACCTCCTCAGGCAAGATGTCAGGACTCTGGCGGAGCGCACGGAGACCCTGGAAAAGGAAATGGGCCCGACCGCTGCAGACTGTGCTGCACACAAAAGGGAGCTACATGCCGTGGTGCAATGATTGGGCAATCTGGAGAGCAGAGCTGATGAGGCAGAAGGGCGCGCTCGGAGAAATAACATCCGTATTGTCGGACTGCCGGAAGGAGCCGAGGGCCACAATCCGACGGAGTATGTGGAAAATATGCTGCTGCAGGAAATCACCGGGGGGAACCTATCACAGGGATTCGCTGTGGAAAGGGCGCACAGGGCTTTGACCAGGAAGCCGCCTCCGGGTAGCCCGCCCAGGCCATTGATTGCCAAGATTCTGAATTATCAAGATCGCGAACGAATCCTTGAACACTTCCGTAAGGGGGGAACAATACAACGGGGTGCGGCGAATATAACTGCTTATCCGGATTACACCCTGCGGGTGCAGCGAAGTCGCATGAACTTCGGATCGGTTACGAGGAGATTGCGGGAGGCGGGCTACAGATATATGCTGCTCTACCCGGATAAATTAAAGGTGTTCCACGGAAGCAGGATGCTGTTCTTTGAAACTCCAGAAGACGCCATGGGGTGGCTAGACATGCAGAGCTGCCCCCAGGAGCCAGATATTCAAAAGCAGGATGCAGTTTGACGGAACGAGCAGAGGGATGGAGCTAGCTGGATTGAGATCTGTGGGACTTGATTATAGTCATTGATGTGGCTAGGCGGCTGGCACGCTTCGGCTGGTAGAAAGCATGAGCCGTGCGCATGAAGAATGCTATGTAAGGTAGGAGTCTCCCGAGACCGATCTCTCTACCCCCATTTAGAGGTTAGTTAGGTCACTGTTAGTGAGGTGACGCCCTGCTGGGTTCTCAATTGGGTAGTCAAGGGAGAGCCAAACGCGGGAATGCCTGAGATCCAGGGATGGAGCTGGGCAGTTAGTTGGGTTGGGGTGTTTAAAATATATATATGAGCCTGGTGGACGTTCTATTACAGGGAATCTGTTTGGTGTGAGGGGGAGGGCCGGGGGGGGAGGGGATGGGGAGCAATCGACAGACCATGGGTGATCTCAAAATATTAACGGAGTCCGTGAGAGAGTCCAGTCTGCTGCAGAGCGAGTAGGAGTGAGGAGCTGCAGCTACAGTCTACGACCAACGGTGTACTCTGTTTCTTGGATCTGTTTCTTGGATCCAGTGTGCCTTTAAGGAAAACAAGAACAATTCCCTTTAAAAACACCTGAAGAGCGCGGAGCGCGCGCGGAGTCCGTGAGAGAGTCCAGTCTGCTGCAGTCCGCAGCAGGCCGCCGCGGCCTCCGTCTGCAGGCGAGTTAACAGGTTAACAGGTAAGAAGACCTTCATGGGGGATATGGGGGTTAACAGGCCTTGGACAAGGCTCAAGTTAAAACAAACACAGAATTCCTTGCCGCAAATTGACAATAACATTATGTGCACTGAACTGCACTCAAATAGTGCCATTAGAAGTGTCCTTGCACCCGAAAGCGAACACAGTCAACGTATACCCCTCGACATCACCGAGGGGGGCGGCAAATGTAGCGTGTTAGGATTGATTAATCCTGCTTCTCCCGCAATCCCCACTACTCATTGCTTAACGGACACAATTTTGGAAGTGCGCACAGAAGACGCAATATCGGGCTCAATAGAAGCTCTCCCTTTTGTAGAGCTTGTGAAAGAACGTGCGCCGGCTTCGGATGAGCTCACTATCGGTCAAACCCAGGAGACGGTTGAGACCTCTAAAACCAATCCTTCAGTGAATTCTGAAGTAGATTTGCTGTCAATACCGCAACAATTATATCTGCGTGATCAAGCCACAAGTGAAAACGCTCATGAAGCTGCTGAACGCACAGCGTTGTTGAAGAACGAAATGACGAGCAAGGCAAAAGCCTCCTATGAAGTCCATCCCGAAATCACGAAATCCCATTGTGACAACGGTGGAAACAGCAACAAATTTAGGAGAAGCCTCACTTTAGGCGCAAATCCTTGGCCTGGGACTAGTCTTGCAGAAGCTGACTTAAACAGAGATATAGTGGTACCAGAGGTGATCGAGATAAATGCGGAGGCATTTCAATCACCTTTCGATGTAACAGACAACGAACTGCTTGCGCTTGAAGTCCCAAACATCGAACTTGATCCAAAATTACTGAAATTCACTTTTCCATTGTCTATCAAACCACACGAAAATCAACGCAAAGAAAGCACGCCAATACAAAAAATCACAAATGGCGCTAAGGTCTTTAACCAAATAAAACCGTCTACGATAACAGGCAATGGAACTGTGGCAAATCTCGCACACATACCAACTAAAGGGATTTTGGTACCTGCAATTAGAAACTCGACCGTTGGTCCACAACAAGGACCCTGCAACATTTCGCTGTTAAAAGAGATCGATTTTGCAGCGCGAGAAGCACGCGTGACGAAGAGACTCCTAGCCGACTTTGAAGAAATGAAAGAAAGATTAACAGCAAGTTTCACTCTTGGAGCCTCAAGAAATAACAACACAGTGGAAAATGTCTCTGGCATACTTAATGAAGGTGACCATGAATGTTCCATTGACGACACAGCAACAGGCTCAAATCAGAAATCCTTGGGGCAGAAATGCATAACCAATCGCCGTGACCTAAATCCGGTGATTGACTTGACACCATGCTTAAAAAATCAAGGACAGTACTTCTGTACTAGTACCAACACTAGCTCAAACACGAGGAGCCAAGAGGGCAAAGCCCTTGATGCGCACACTTATCAACGGTCGAAAAGAACCCCTGCAATCAGCATGAACGACAAGAGCATTCCAAGCAGCGAGAACACAGGCAGTTCGCAAAGTAGAGATTCTGAGACAAAATCGAATCTATCAGTAGCGGCTGCTATACAGATACACAACAATGTCCTAGCTGCCACATCTCTGGCCCTGATTCCATTCATAAAGCTATATGAAAGCCTGAACGAAACTGCCCAAAACAACGGAGCAGTCGTAAGACATATAGACGACAAAATAAACAAAATTGAAACAGAATTTGTGGCCTTCCAATTAAGACAAGAAGTCGAAAACACCAAATCTTCTGAATACATGAGCAGACATTTCGAACAGCTGCTGAGGGATCACAAAGGTCACGACCTACGCACTGAGGAACTGCTTGAAAACTTAAAACAAATGCTATCATGCGGAAAGGAGAAAAGAGACTCCTCCGCGCATAATTCTCATAAAAGAACAGATGCAGAGACACAATGTAACCTAGAAGCAGAATCACCGGTAACAGACAACTTACATGGCAAAAATACCTTAGATATCGGATCCAATCCAAATGTGCCCATTGACTTAACAGGCAATGGCACAAACACTATGTCAAAGTCTGTGACAAACGGATCTGTTTCTGAGAAAAATAAGACTGCGAACACCTCGAAGCAGCCATTGGTGGAGGGCAGGACCGACTCAACTGGTTAGTCTCGCATAAGAAGCGGAGAGATAATCGTGGCACCGGAGAAGAGCTCTGAGCATCCATCAAGCACTTCTGTAACGGCATCATATGGCATCTTTAGGGGTACTGCCAAAACCCTTGAGACTACGGTAAACAAAGGAAATCCTTCAACAGGGACAAATGGCCATCCAAAGAAAAAGCTAGAAAAAAAAAAGAACATTCAGGCTAAACACAGAAGTAATACAAAACAATTTATAAGAAACTTGACCACGCCGGTGAAATCTAAGTCAAGCAAAAACAAAAGTTTTGACAAACCGAAAGCAACCAGTAAAGAGGGAAAAGAAGAGACGAAAGTTGGACCCAAGTGCAAACCGGTTTTACACCCAAAAAAGCGGATGAGAATTGAATCAGATCAGAGTTCCTCTGACCCTGGAGATCTAATGGAAGCACTATGCAATCTGTCTACATACTCTGACAACGAGGCTGAAGAAACCCTTCGAGGATCTGCTGTGGATTTGACAAACATGTCATCTTGTAGTTCAGATCCACCAGCTCAGATAAATCCATGGAAACCGCTGTTAAAGAAAACCGGTGTCCAGAAAAGTGCAACACGTGAGGTTGGGGTAACCGAACGAACAAAGGATACACTCTCACCTGCACTGAAGGGAAGACACCTCGACCTCAATCCCAAGTCCGAATATAATGGCCATTCGGTATTGAATCCAAAATACACATCTGCACATAGTCGCAATTTTTCCTCCAATCTACATGACTCTCACAGAATGACATCTAAGGAATCACATCAAAAGATCATGATCGAAAACATTTTTCAGAACGAATTAGATGTCAATTTGAATCGTGGAAACATCATGTGTCTACTACACGCAGTACCAGCACTACGGAATATCAGGTCCGACGATATCCGTATAGTTGAATACTTATCGGAAGTTCGTGCAGATATTGTACTCCTCCACATAAACTCCCAAGCAGTACGTTCAACGTTGCTAGCTGCAAAGCAAGACCTCAGGTGCTTGGGATTCGAAATCTCACTTTATGATTCAACAAGCAGTCAAGGATCAACTGCAATTGCTGATAACACAAAAATGAAAGAAATCTCGGATCAGCATCGAGATAGCCTAAGAAGACAGTTAAAATCCAAACCATCCAGCATTGAAAAGAATAGGATCGATGGCAAGAAATCAAATAAGCACTAGCTGAAAAAAGAAGAAACTGCTGTGCCTATGACTGTGATATCGTGGAACACAAGAGGCTTTAACCATCTATATAATGATTTCCCGGTTGACTTAATTAATAACTTTGCCATCTGTTTACAGGAAACCTGGCTGCGGGTGCCACCGACAAAAGATGGCTATGTAACACTGCTAAATCCGGCTGGAAAAAACATCAAGGGACGCCCATTTTCTGGTTTAATTACAATGATAAAATCAGGAACAAATTGGGAAATAATCGAAAAAACGAATCCAAATAGTTATGTTCAAGGAACTTTACTTCAAACAACGAACGGTCCCAATAACAATGAACATCTATTAATTCTGAACGTGTATTGGAACCCGCTAAAAATCTCGGCTGATGTTTTTATAACTGATGTAATGCAAATAATCGATCGTCACCAACGGACTTGTCCGGCCCTTGCAATAATTTTATGTGGAGACCTGAACATTTCATGGTTTGACGATCAAATGAAACCTATCAAATTCAAATCGTCAGATAGCTACTCGGGAAACAAAAAACAAAAGCAATGGAGTAAAGAACTAGAAGCCCGTGACTGTATGATGGCAAACGGCCAAGTGAGAGGGGACATACCACCAAACTTCACTTGGGCGAACATGGGATACAAAAAGACCCTAGATTACTTCTGGACTTCAAGAAACGTGTTTGCAACTATCAACAATCTGCAAATCATACCTACAACAAACAGTGATCATTACCCACTTGTATTGTCCTGGCCGTTAAAGTGTAAAAAGAAAGGCGCTATTCATAGTCAGGCACTAGAAGTAAATCATGGGCGAAACAGATTAAGAATAAATAATTATCAAATTATCCAATAAAATACAGGAGACCATCCATGACAACGTTGATCCCTTAAATTACATACCGCTGCTACCTAGCCAGAAAACAGGTTTTCCTGGAAAAACATGCGAAAATAACAAGGATCACAAACACAAATGGAGCAGATCGGTGAAAACCCAAAAAAAGCAGCTCAGGAATGACCTATCAAAAATAAAAAAACAGCATGGAGTAAATGCCCAGAGCGAATTAAAACAGAGAAAACAACAATATCGAAATTGGCTAAAATCCTTCTCCTATCAGAGAGATCAAGAGCGTGGCGAAGAAATGTTGACTTTGATCATAAAAAACAACTCTAGGGAAATATGGAAAATCTTGAATAAAGGAACGGTTAACCAGGACGCCTTAATGTCAAATGGAGTGTCCGAAAGTGACTGGGTAAGGCACTTCCAAAGTGTTTTTTCAGGAAAGGAAATACCAGACAATGTAGACAGCCGAAACATTACCACAGCTTGGAATATAACTGAGTCCAGCGAAGACATTCTTCTGGCCATATCTAAATTAAAGGCCTCGAGAGCTGCTGGGCCCGATGGCATCAGCAACATACTGCTAAAAGAGCACAGCTACGCATGGTCCTTATTCATTGTTAAACTCTTTGCGGCGATAGCGGAAAGAAAACAGGTACCGAGTTCATGGACCAGGGCAATAATAGTATCAATATATAAGAAGGGCAACCGAGACGATCCCGCAAACTATCGACCGATTGCCTTACTGGATACTATTGGTAAAGTGCTGGCGACATTCCTACAAAAAAAGTTATCGGTATGGGCAAAAGAAGTCAACCAACTTGATGTCAGACAAACTGGATTTACAAAGGGCGTGGGAGTAGAGAACAACCTTGCCCTGGTAAATCTGTTAAAACTCGACGCTCTAAACAAGAAAGATCAACTATTCATGGCATTTATCGATTTACAGCAAGCGTTCGATTTAATTAATCGAAAGAAATTAGGGAAAAGTTGGAAAATCAAAACTGCCCAAACACCTTGCTACAACCAATAAAGGCGCTACACTCTAACACATCAATTAGAGTAAGATTAAATGCAAATGGAGACCTGTCTAAACCCATTATTACCACCAGAGGGGTGAAACAGGGATGTCCACTCGCTGCCACCTTGTTCAAACTATACATTGTTGACATCTCTACAGCATTGGCAAGTGTTAACTGCTTCCCCCCAAAAATCAATGGACAGCCTATAAGCTATGTGATATACGCAGATGACGTGGTACTGGTTGACAGGACCCAGATAGGGCTGCAGCGCCTTTTGTCAAAGCTCGAAACCTACATGATTGATAACGATTTATCAATCAATGTGAATAAAACAAAAATCATGAGATTTGGCAGTGACCGGGTTGGAAAAAAAAAGTCCTTTAAATGGCGAATCGACAACAATTTTCTTGAAGAAGTCACGGAAATTCGCTATTTAGGAATCCTGATGAACACCTCAATTCGTGAATGGCGCTGGACTCAAGATCTATTCCAGCGGACCCGAATCCTTGCCTTACAAGGAGCACGTTTGCATACCTTATATGGAAAATTTTCTGTACTGCCATTACGTACGTTTTATATCCAAAAAGTCGTCCCTACATTAACATTTGGGGCAGAAGCAGGATGGAACATTGACCTAAAGATCTGGTCTAAGTTAGAAGGCCTATTCTGGCGCCAAGCCCTGAGATTACCAAAATATCTATCAATGACCATAATACGTCATGAATTGGCAATTGAAAGCCTATACGGATCAGTTCTATGGAAATCTTTGTCATTACTACGAAAGATGGAAACACCGAATCCTGAACCGGCCTATCAAATATTAAAATCAGGAGAAAATCATCTTCACAATGGCCTGCTCTTAAAATGGTCAGAGAAAGTGAAAGCCATCATGTACAGCGCAAATATTTCAATGGAAACATTGATTAATCGGCCTCAGATCGCCAGAATAAAACTGAAAGAATGGCTTTGGATCGACAACGTGGACAAACTCGCAACATTGCCGACAGCATTAGATCTTGGACCAACAAAGAACAAAGTAGACAAAATGCCAAATTATCTGTGCAAATTTCCGTCGAGGTATCACAGAGATAAATTCCTTAGATTCAGATTGAACCTTCTGAAAACTAACCAAATGTTGATGTTAAGAAAAATGAAGCCTGTTACCGAAGAAGCTTGTCGGCACTGTAAACTGCATGCAGAGTCATTAAAACATCTAACAACTGAATGTGTGGCAATAAACGAGTTGAGATCTATCCATCTGAACAAATTTAAACCCGCAAACGATGAGATGGAAGATCTGTGGCTTCGGATACTGAGCGGAAGTTCGATACTCCTAACCTGCTCAGTGATAAACTTTTTGGACATAGTACTAAATTAAAAGGCACAAGTGCAAATCGACAAGGAAAAATGTCACCAATGACCGGAAAATGAGTTGTAATAAAAGTTTGTAAAAACTAGATGTTACAAATAAAAAAAAAATAAAAAAAATAAAAAAAATATTAACTTGGAACATTAGAGGGCTCAACAGTTACCTGAAGCGCAATAAGGTTATGTTGTACTTGAGGCGACAGAAGATAGACATCGCCTTGCTGCAGGAGACACATCTGACGAAGGAGAGGTTGGAAGTGGTGAAGACGAAATGGGAAGGAATAGCGGTGGGCTCATCGTATTCTGCCTATGCAAGGGGAGTGCTTGTCTGGATAGCGCCGCATGTCCCATTTAAGATGATTGAAGAAACTGTAGATGCAGAAGGGAGGTTAGTCATAATCAAAGGGCTGTTAGAAAACAGAGAAGTATGTATAGTGAATACTTATGCCCCAAACCAAAATACGGCGGCATACTTTAAGACGTTGTGTACTAAGCTGAGTGCGGGGGCTGCGGTGGTGTGGGGAGGGGACTTCAATTGTGTCTTGAATCCAAAAATAGATAGGTCGGACGGGGGGGCGGCTAGGCTCAGCCCAGCGGCCAAGGTGTTGCAAGGATTGCTAACAGACTTTGGCTTGGCTGATGTGTGGAGAGTGAAACTCCCCGAGGGGAGACAGTATTCGCACTACTCGGCTCCGCATCAGCTATACACGAGACTTGATTATATCTTTGCCACCCCGGACGTGGTTACTGAGAGTACCCACGCAGAATATAAAGCTAGGGTTCTCTCGGATCACTCGCCCCTGGTCCTCGGGTGGCAGTATTGCCCCCCCAGGGCGCGAATACCAACATGGCGCCTCCGTGCGGAGGCGCTCAAAGACTCTGTTTTCAGGGAGGATCTGAGAGAGGAGATCATTGCTTATTTTGAAATGAACACTGGCAGCGTGCAGTCAGCGGGCACTTTATGGGAGGCCTTCAAAGTGGTGATGCGAGGGGTTGCCATTGCTAAGTCAAAGGGGTTGCTAGGTGGGGTCATGGCTGAACTACAAGAGGCAGAGATTGAACTAGAGAAGAAGCTGGAGGGAGATGAGGCAGACACGAAGGAAATATTTAGACTACAGCGGAAGTGTGCGGAATGCTGGGACAGGCTCTGTAATTTAAACTACAAAAAATACATAGAAAGGCAACATTCGGGAGGAGATAAAACGGGCCGGCTCCTGGCGTGGCTATATAAGAGCGAAGCCCCCAGATCCCCGATTCGGACTGTAACCGATGAGGAGGGTGAGACGGTGGATACTCAAGAGGGAGTAAACGGGGCATTTGCAAAATATTATACTGCCTTATATGTGGATGATGGGGAGAGCAACCAAAATGAGATTGAGGAAGTATTGGAGGACATAGGCCTGCCCAAGGTGAGTGACGAGGAAAGGGAGGAACTTGATGCACCAATCACTCTCGAGGAACTGAAAGAGACGGTGAGGCAGTTACCTACTTGTAAAGCCCCGGGGGCAGATGGGTTCCCTAGCGAATTCTATAAAATGTATCAGGAAGAGGTGCTTCCACCCATGCTAGACATGTTTAACGAGGGGTTTGAAGTGGGACGGCTGCCGGAGTCGCTTAGGGAGGCGATTATTATACCGCTCCCCAAACCCAATAAACCAGGACATAGCTGTAGCTCTTATAGGCCTCTGTCGATGTTAAATCAGGACAGTAAGATCCTTACGACGGTTTTGGCTAATAGAATGCGGAGAGTGATTGGGAAGTTGATTCACCCTGACCAAACAGGCTATGTCCCTAGCAGAAACATCACTCACAACCATAGACGACTCCACCGAGTGGTTGAATGGGGGTGTGGACAGGATAGCGAAATGGCGATTGTGACGCTGGATGCGGTCAAGGCGTTCGATTCCGTTAAGTGGCCGTGGCTGCTGGCGGCCCTGCGGGGGTATGGCATGGGGCCGGGTTACATTAAATGGGCTAGAATGCTATATAGCGAACCGCTAGCTAGGGTCCGTACGGGGGCAGTGGTGTCTGAGAGATGGCAGCTAGGCAAAGGCACTAGACAGGGATGCCCGTTGTCCCCGATGTTATACATCCTGGCCCTGGAGCCCCTAGCGATATACCTCAGGCAACAATATGAGCCGATTGGCATTGAGATAGGAAAGGAAAGGCATCTCATCTCCTTGTACGCGGATGATCTGTTGTTATATTTAATGTATCCGGAAGAGAATCTTCAGTATGTTTTGGAGGTGATGGAGCGGTACGCTAGACTGTCCGGTATAGCAGTGAACCCCCAAAAATCTAGCCTATTCCCGCTGGGGAGGTACGTGGGAAAGCCTGTGGAGAGGCTACCTGTGTTGCAGATCCCGTGGGTGGTGGGCTCCTTCCGCTATTTGGGGATAGATGTATATCACTCCGTTGAGGAGGAACACAGGCGCAACACTGAAATTGCTATAGGAAAAATTGGGAAGTGTATGAGGTTTTGGGAAAGGTTGCCCCTTGCGATGATGGGCAGGGGGGCTATGCTTAAAATGGTGGTCCTGCCCCGACTTTTACATTATTTCAACAATATCCCTTATATGATCCCTAGGAAGTTTTTTGCTAAACTACACAGCCTGTGCAGGGACTTTTTGTGGCATAGCACCCGACAGAGTTGCATTATGGAAGCTGCAGAACTTTTATGAGAAAGGCGGTATTAAACTGCCCAACTTCGAGGCTTATTATGTAGCGGCACAAATGCAGTACGTAGCTAGGTGGCTCTCTGATGAGGAGACCCCGGAACACAGATTGCTCGCGAGAGATTGTGCTCCTTTTTACTTGCGGGAAATAATTTGGGTGGCTAGCTCTGAGGTGAGGGGGCGCCCTAGGATGCTGTGGTTGGGATGGAGCATGTGGCGCCGAGCCTGCCGAATGATGGGGGACCCTTTCCCTTGTGTCCCGCAGGTGCCGCTGGTCGCACTGACGAAGGGAGATGGGCAATTGAGGGTAATCATTAGGACTTATTGGGAGTCGGTGGGACTAGTCACCTTGGGAGACATCTGGCAGGAATGGGCTATCATGGAGTTGGGGGAGCTTGGGATGATGTCGGGACTGCACAGTGGTCAGTATGTAACTTACCACAGGATAGTACAGGAGATCCTGAGTAGGTGGCCCGAAGCCAGGTTGGCGGAGGAACCGAACACCACCGTTGAGGTGATATACGACACTTCAGAGGGGGGACATGAAGTGTCCAGGTTGTACGAGATGCTGATGATTGGTATCAGGAAGGACCTGGGACACTTGAGAACAGAATGGGAAACAGAGATGGGAGCCCCGATGGAGGATGGGATGTGGAAACGGGCTATGGGATATCATAAGAAGGTGTCGAGAAATGCCAGCTTTAAGCAACTACAGCTGTACATGACGCACAGGGCCTACATGACCCCTCGGAGAATATCAAGGTTTAGAAATGTTGGGCGCCAGGCTTGCCCTACGTGCGACGAGGAGGATGTAGACATGATACATATGTTCTGGGCATGCCCGGTAATTGAAGCCTATTGGGGGGAAGTGGCTCTGAAGTTAGCGGAAAAAGGGATCACACTAGCAATAGACTCGGCCTGGGCCTGCCTGTTGGGGGGGTATCCCAGAACGCGGAAGCACAGACATATTGAAAAATTAAAAGACCTAGCATACGTGCTTGCGAAGCGCAGGATCGCCATGGGGTGGAAGAAGTGTCACGGGCCGCGAGTGGAGGTGTGGTGGAAAGACCTGCAAAAATGGGCGGAGGCAGAAACAATTGTGTGGCAAGAAGCCAGTGGCGCTGGGGGTGAAGAGGAAACTGGTTCTCTAATGGCATGGAAACTGCTGATAGCCGAAATGTTTGGAGCGGCAGTGGCCCCAGCAGGATCTGAAAGCAGTGAAACCCTGACACATGAAACAGATATCGAGAGCAAGGAATAAACAGGCTCATATGGGGGGAGGCGGGGGGAGTGCAGTGTTTATGTTGTTTCTGGTTTTATGCTTATTTGCTGTTTAATGTATTGTTTGATCAAAATAATAAAATTATTTAAAAAAAAAAAAATAGATGCGCAATAAATATTATATTTTTGAGAAAACGACGGACTATGTCTAAATTGAATTTTTACCTTAATACAGTATTTACAGCACAGAATTGGAATGTCCCTACCATAAGGGCAAACTGAGAGCACCAGTCTTAATAGATGTATTGACTTAAATGTCAGGATGGTGTAAGGCCTAACTTGCCCTATGCTAAGGTGGGATTTCACTACTTAAAGAAACTAAGGATAGTCTGAGTCAGTAAGTTCAACTTAAGTCTATCTGCATCCACAACCTATACTTGCCCTCAAAACTAAAGCTAAATGTTTCTTCCAGCGCTTGGCTTACTTTCCAGCTCGCCTTCCCCAAGTTCAAAACAGTTGCACAAAGCCTCAGGGTTCCCTTCCTCAAGAAGACAACACAGTTCCAAAAGGGACTCGAGTTCCCTTACCCAAAGCAAAAACAAAATTCACACAAAATTCAACGTCAGCTTGTCAACTCACAATCAGTTCCGGTCTCTTAATACTCAAAACCAGTTCCAGGTCAACTTTACACTTGTTCAGACTCTTGAAAAGTTTACACAGATTGCTATTTTATGTATTCCCTTCAGCTATCTATTTCATATGTGAAGACTTGTAATTTGTGTTTTCAGACAGGGTATCCTTGGTCTAGGCGCAGATGTCGGACCACACGGTCCACCCATTGCAGGTCATGTAACAGATGACCCTAGGCTTTCTTGCCCACACAGGTTTCCTTGTCACTACACCTGTGCTCTGGTTCACATTCACTTTGGTTTCTCCTTGCCAGTCTCTTGGCTTTGCCACAATGTGTTTTTCCACACAATTCTCTTCGTGGGGCTCACTCTTTTACCACCTTACTTTCACAATCTTCAGCAATGTTCATTACTTGGTTTCACTTTATTTAGTAAGATTCGTTCTTTGTCTTTCTATATTCATTATGTGTGTTTTGCACATGCTTTCATTGCATTTGTGGGCTCATCAAAGCTTTCCTTAAGTTTGGTGTTCAATAATGCTTAATTTATGTTTTTTCACTGATAGTTCAACTTGCTTGTATTGTTCAATAAAACCCCTCACTTTGGGTTGACTTTCAATTGCAGATATATTTCAGTTCTTCCGGGAGTCACCTCTGCCCTGCAGTAGTCCCAGGAGCACCCCGGTACGAGTGTTCCCTCTGATTCACTCACCATTCTGTGGTGGCTCGTCCGGGCAGCTTCTCTCTTCGTTCTCGGCTCCGCGCACATGTTTATGTAGCTTTGCGAGCAGGGCTCTCCTTTCGGAAATCTCACTGGGTTGCCGGTAGCTCTGCCCATCAATCAAGACGCTACCGGTGGCCTGCAGCACTGAGGACTCTTTTCCGTGTTCCAGAGCTCCGGCTGTGAGCACCCGGCCAAGGAGGCGCTCTCCCACCACCCGTTCGGGCCCTGCCGTTGCTGTCTCTACTTGACAAGTGTCAGCGTCCCGACCTCCAGGCAGGACCCTCCTCAGCAGCT
Source organism: Ambystoma mexicanum (assembly GCF_040938575.1). Lineage (NCBI taxonomy): Eukaryota > Metazoa > Chordata > Amphibia > Caudata > Ambystomatidae > Ambystoma > Ambystoma mexicanum. The sequence continues at coordinate 875,811,217 of NC_090924.1, read as the reverse complement.
TTCTTCTTAGCAGGATTTCTCCCCTCTCAGGCCTGTAACACCCGGCCCGGCTTCTCACCTACTGGTCTCCACCTTCCCCACTGGTGGCGCCCCCTTTTATGCACCTGTGACCTGCTAACAGGTTGCAGGTGTGAGCCCTCCAACTCAATAGCCTGACTCCAATTACTTATGTTCTTGGGACATGCCTGACATTTGCAATAGTTTCCAGGTCTCTTCCTCCCAGTACTAGAGTGGTATGACTGATGGGGAAATGAGAGGAAAGGACTGGCAACAACCGATGCAGGTAGGGGCAGGGTAGAGTTTATCACAATGGAAAGGGGGATACCATGCCTTGCCCAAAGACATTCTCTCCCCACCAAGGACCCTCCACCCAGGTGATCCTCCCTCGCATTTCTACCACCAGGGTGAGGATCCAAAAGCAATGACCTTTCCTTGGCCACCTGAGAAGAGGATCTAAGGAGAGTAGGTGTGGAAATGCCTTAAGGTTTTTCATAAAACCTTCCTCTATGCAGGTTTCCCCAAGTTTAGCCCCCGAATAGCTCAGAGCACCTCCTCGTCCTCAAGCGGCGTGTTTAACAGATCAAGTTCGGCTGGGCTAAGTACAGGGAGAGGGATGTCATTGAGGAAAGCTATGATGTCCCTGTACCTGTCCGGCGGGGTAGCGGATCCTGATGGAACTCGGCATACCTTTCGTTAATGGCTAAGTCCCCCGTGAGCAGTCCCCATCTATACCTTCAGTAGCTGTGATTAGTTGAGCCTGCTGTCTCCCCTTCAGGGCGAGATCCAGCGTACATAAAGGCCCATCGCCGGAGGCATAGAGGTTAAGCGCCCACTAAGAAAAGGCCTTCTGGGCTCTGATGTCGGTGACATGCAATATTTGGTAGCACAGCCTGAGTATCCCTAGCTGCCTTATGTATATGCTCTGCTGCGGTTAGCCCCGACGTCAGTTGGGATTCCCTCTCTGCCCAAGCGTTCTTCTTTTAAAAAGTAAAAAAAAAGTTAACATCTTTTATTGGTTTTACAACAGGATAAACGTACTCCTCCCTTGCCCCCCTTCTTTCCTCCCTCCTCTCTGGTAGCTCATAGTCTTTTTCCTCTCGTCAGGGCTTCCCTGAGATGCTCTCAGTTCAGTTCCAACAATTTCAGTCTTTGAGGGCACCATTGCTCTCTGAAGTGTGCCTTTAGAAAGGTCAGCACCTCGCACCATTCCGCCATTAATTTCTGCAGGTTATTGGTTATTGCGAATGCGGCCCATTCCAGGGCTACCAGTTCCCAAACTTTCCATAGCCATTCCTGTTCCGTTGGAATCATTTGGCCCTTCCATTTTTGAGCTATGATGGTCATAGCCGCTAATGTTTTTTTTTTAAAACACTTTATTTAACTTTACACAGACAGTACTGAGTTATAAACAAACAGGTTGATACCTTTAACAATGCCACCATATAATTATCAATGTTACGCAGTTTCATCTTCACAGTGTTCATAGTGTGGGTCTTCACCACATTTATCAGCCAAATATTGTCTATACCTCCCCCATATGTCTTTGAGTCGACTTTAGTCTGACAGCAGACCTGTATAGACCTCCTCACGGTCATTAGGCCAGGTCATATCATTTTCCCAATCGGCTGCTGTCGGTGGTGCCTTCTTCATCCAGCGCATCAGTATCGCCCTTTTGGCTACAACCAACCCCAGATTTAGCCATTTACGCCATGTTGGATTCATCTGGTCTTTTGTGCCCAGCATGCACACACCCGGATCCCATACTATAGGCTTGTCCGCCATTTTATCTAATGCAGTGCATACATCCCTCCAGTATTGAGACAACCGCATACATGACCACAGCATATGCAGCAAGCCTGCTTCTTCGCTTCCACATCTGGGGCATTTACCGTCTGATGTGGGGTATATAGTTTTGATTCTAGCCGGTGTGACGTAGGTTCTATGTAGAACTTTGTAATATATTAGGCGGTATCTCGAATTTTGTGAAATATATCTGGCCAATGAGCATAGTTTGGTCCAATGATGTTCAGTGATGGCTAGACCCCGGTCACGCTCCCACTTCTCCTTGTCGCCCAAGGGTAGGGGCTCTCTAATGGATTGCACTATCTTGTATAGTGTGGAGGCAGAGGTTTTTGTTTCCTTCGCCGTTAGCAGGTAACCCAATCCCGGATGTATCGGAGGTTCGGCGGGGAAAGAGGCCCATACCTTGGCCATGGCCGAGCGTAGCCATAGATATTGCAATCTCTTTATTGGGTTTTCACCAATAACTGGAGCAATTGTTTCCCAACTAATGAAGTGTTTTTCAACAAACAGATCGCCAAACCGTAGTATACCCTTACCTTGCCAGTGTGTGGAGAGTTTTGTCTTGTGTTGGGGGGAGATAGTGTGCTTCCCACAGTGGCATGCTCGGATGATATAGGGCTTCATGTGTTGAGGGACCTGACATTCTAGCCCAGGCGTTACATGTTGCCAGCGCTGGGTTGATAGTGTTGTCATGTCTGACCCATAGCTGCTAATGTTAGTATCACCCTGGCTTTCTCCCTTCCCCCGCTACCCCTTCAGATCTTGTTCCCGTCATTCCTAGCAGGACAAGTTTGATTCCCCCACTTCTCCTTCCCCAAATGCCTGTGCCCTGAGGACCCCCTTCCAGAATGGCCTTATTTTGGGGCATACCCACCAAATGTGCACTGCAGTCCCCCTCCTCCCCGCAGCCCCTCCAACAATTCTTTGAGGCGTCCGGGTATATCTCATGTAACCGTGCCAGGGTATAATGCCACTCATGTAGGAATTTATATCATGCTTCCTGGAGCTGTACCGCCCTTGCCAGCTTCGTTATTTTCCTCCAGAACCTTTCCCATTCCCCACTCGAGATCTCCTTGCTCCCCATCTGTTCCTATCGGATCATGTATGGCCATTTTTGTTGTGCGGGGGTCTCGTCCAGAATTCTGTACAGGCCCGAGATCAGGCCCTTTGAGCCATCATTCGTCAAAAGAAATTTCTCAGATGGTGTAAACTGGCGGGTAGCCGATTGCCTACCTCCTTATTCATAACCCAATGTCGTATTTGAAAGTACCTCAACCTTTCACCCTCCACCACCCCAAAGCCTAGTTTGCACTAATGGAAGGATTTCACTGTGTTGCCCTTGAACATATCCCTAACCTTCTCACACCCCCCCCCCCCTCTCCATTTTTTAAAGGCCCCCTTTCCCTCCCCGGGGTAAATTCCTTGTTATTGAAAATCGGGGTGAATCGCGACGGGAAGATGGTAATCCCCTGCCTCTTTGCCACCTTGTTCCAAGTATCCACAATCCTACCCATCCAGGAGACTTTGTAATTTCTCCAATTCGTATAGTCTTTCCGTATTGCGTTTAGAGTGGGTACATAGTTAGCTTTGAACCACCCTGATGGGGATGACGTGATTTTGACCCCCAAGTATCTGATCCATCCCCCCCCAGGGTCTCCATAGAAATGGCCTTCTCCTTCCCCAACGTCAGGTTCAATAGTTCTGATTTCCCCAGGTTGACCTTCAAGCCTGATGCCTCCCCAAACCTTGCCAAGAGGGTCCTACATGCTTTAATCGAGTCTATCGGGCTAGTGAGCGAGAGGAGCATATCATCAGCGAAAGCTGCAATCTTGTGCTGAGTCCCCCCAAAAGAGATGCCCTGTTTCTGCTGCTCCTCCCTTATTGTTTGTAGCAAGGGTTCCAGATATATAGCGTAGAGTAGGGGGGGGGGAGTGGACACCCCTGCTTAGGTCCTCTACTCAATCTAACTGGCCTAGACATGGATCTGTTTACTGCTAGACGGATTGATGGATTGTTGTAGTTGGCATGGACCATTTTGAGGTAGTTGCCCCATTCTCCCCATTGTGTTGAACAGAAACGGCCACTCCACACAGTCGAAAGCCTTTTCGGCATCAAATGCAGACTGCCGGGGTGGCCGTCTTCTGCGCTTTCTTCACCAAGTGGTCTACTCTCCTGTCTGGTGTCTGAGTACAAACCCTGCTTGGTCTGCGTGAATCAGGCCAAGGTGATGTGTCTCAAGCCTCTTCGCCAATATTTTTGTGTATATTTTAGCGTCAATGGTAATGAGGGCTATGGGCTTATATGATGTACATTCAGCTGGGTCTTTATTGGGCTTCTTTTATTATATATATAGGTTCAATATTCTGAGTGATATACCACTCATATCACACCCCTTCCCAAAATACCCCAGGTCACGATGGACCAGGAATCGGGCTGGTTGGCAAAGGTAATATTTGTTTATTTAAAATTCAAATCAAACATATACTTTTAATAGGGAGCAGCAATCACCAATTTGATGACAATAACAGATAGGAAGGTATGTAATGCACTTGAATTCACTCTTAGCAACGCAACACAAAATATAAAACATCAGAGAAAAGAACACTTTTGGCTTGTTTGGAAAGATAGCACTTAAGTTAGGATTTCCCCCTGCAATATTCGTCAACCCACAAATAAGCAATTCTAAACGGATAGAAGGAAGCAGCAGGTATTCAGGAATAAGGAACAATAAACAGAATTTGAATACAACCTTCCCTCCCCAAACAAAAGAGAAAACGGATTTTAAATCTTACACTTTAAAATGACATTCGGAAATGGCTGGGTAAAACAGTGAATGTGTGCAAAAATCCTTAAATCAGTACACATTTCTATGGGAGCAACATTGGTAAGATCCTAACAATTATTAGCTGTAGTTTGAACAAAAGTAAACACTTTGAATTGGAATGGAAGGTTGAAAATAATTAATAATGAAAATCACACATGTAACACTTTGCACAACTGTGGATTCCCGCCTAAGATTAACCAAGCGGTTTTTATGAAAAACGCGTGAAATACCCTGACTTTTAAACTGAGGGAGATATGCAATGTTGAATGAGGCATTTTTAGAAAAATCGAGCAGTGAAAACAGAAACAATTTGGACAAGAAAATAATTACTATAATTTTACTCAAGATTAGAGCATTCTGGATAGACCACCAGAGAGGGACACAGTAAGCTCTGGAGTTGATTCATGACTTCAACACCAAATCCCCAGTGCCCGCTCCGGTGGAACGAGTCGGATAACTCGAAATAGGATGGATATTTTTGGATTTATGCAAGAGAAAATGACTAAAGAAATGGCGCTTAGCAAGACAAATCAAGACAGGATTACAATAAGGATTCTGACAATGTTACAAGTTATTAAGGTAAGGATAGGATGGTTTAAAGATTGGGAAGGAACAAGGCAAGGTATGCTATGGTTTTCTATGATTCCTATTAATACTTACAGTCCACTTTCATTTAGGATTTTGGACCGCCAAGGGTTCTGGTCATCACATGGATCGGGTCTAACCCAGGACAGCTGGGCAAATCTGGCGGAACAGGTTCATCTAGGCCGTTCTGGTCACCGGACTGCTCTGGACTGGCCCTTCTGGAGACTGGAGATCAGTGGGATGGCGAGTTTGCAGGCATGCATCTAGTAGTAGCAAGCCAGATTGGATCAGGATGCTTCCCTTGGGTTTTTGGGATTTTTAGAATTTGAGGACTAGCTGAAAAGGGGTTCTGCAATGCATAGGCCTTGGCTTTGCAATGAAAATCTAGAATCGGGATCAAATAGGATGAAGAAATCGGTAACAGGACGCCACGCAGGAAATCGGGAAGAAAGTCAGGAATCAGTGTGTTTGTGTGTTCTCAGGTTCCCTTATTTATCATGCCAAATGACATCACTACAGTATATGGCAGGGGCAGGCTTACTACCCACATCCATAATGCTAGGATTGGGCAAGAACATAGTTTCCGCCTTGCGCACAATTGATTGGATCACAGAAAAGGAGGTCATGTTTGTGGGATGATTTTTGCAATGACTATAAACCTCTGCTAGCTACTGAAACCAAATTCTAATCTGTCCACTTTCTCAGGGTTAGCAACTGGCAGAGCAAGTTTATTTTTTTATATAGTTTGCCAACTCAGCCTGGGGGTTAGCTTTGATTTTCTCCTTTTAAATCTTAACTTTAAACCTATAGAATTAAAACATTTTATAGGTGTATTTTTTAACAGAAACAAATCCTTTTACATTTCTAAGTAATTGTTACGCTCACCTGGTTCCCACAGGGAATCGATCGGACCCAGACAGCTGCGGTCTCAACCAACGTGATGCGTAGAGATGACAGTCTGGACTGGCCCGCCTAATCTTGTATGCTGGACTTGTAGAAGTATTCTCCTGCAAGTGGAGAAAGGGATTTAGCCACCTGTGGACTTTAGTGATGTCCCCCCCCCGCCACTGTTCTCGTTCTCCCCACTAATCACCTCCGATATCCCCTCTTGGTAACCTCACCTTATGTTTTTAAATGATGAGCTCTCTATCCTGCATGGCATGCAGGGGCGCGTAGATACCAGTTACTTCACTGGTTTGAAGGAAGAATATTGAGATAAGAATATTGACTCCAGTGTCTATAAAGTTCAAAGAGTTCAATATGTCCGATATTCACTCTTGTTCCATTCCCTCGTTAGGTTGCAGCTGGGTCCAAAAGAATATTGCCTGGAGGCAGCTGATGGCGTTCAGGTAAGAGTCTGTATTACCAAACACTGTCCGGTAAAAGTTGCATGAGTTTAACTTGCTAGAGGTGCGGCATAGAAAGATGCGGCGAATTAAAGGATAATACCTCCGGTGGTAAAGCAGGTAAGCCTATGGTGGCAAAGAGATTGTCTTTGTCGGTTTTCTCGGCTCACCTTGTTATTCCTTTTGTTTTCCCCCCAGGTGCCGGGTTTCGACGAAGAAAATGATGGCGGCAGCGCCAAGTTGAAAGATGCGGTGGACTGGTGAGTATAACACGGCGCTTCTGCTGGCGAAGCGACGCATGCTGAAATAATGTCCTTTCCAGGCTCGGAGATGTGCTGGCTCCGGAATCAGGTAAGGAATCAAATAATGTCCGTGATCTAACCTCTTCTCCTTTCCTTTCTTTTCCTTTTGTCTAGGAGCTCTGGATTCGAGGCGGGCGTGGCAGAAGACTGGATGCTGACTTGCAGGCACGGTGAGCGTTACGCTGCTGGATGCAGAATAACACGAAGCATGAGCTGCTGTTCGGGTGTGGTTTAAATAGCCTGCAAAGTAGTCCCAGGTAAGAAGTTCCCCAGAACCACACCCTAGTAAAAAAAAGTCCCTGTAATAAAATAGTCCCATCCAGGCCTCAAGTTGGCTTGGACTCATTTGCAGCATGGTCTGCATAAGGTAAGTAAAGTCTATCAGCCTGGCGCCTATGGTGCCAGGACTGAATCCAAACAGCCCCCAGCCGGGGCTGTTGGGATTTTAATGAGTATCTGGATGCCTGCTCCCGGGGCTGATGAACTCGATCTGGATGCCCGGGGGTAGGCATCATGACAGTAATCAAGCCTTTACACAACAATGTATTTTTAAATAGGCGATTTTTCCCCTTCCAGTAAGGAAAAATCACATTTTACTATTTCTTTAAAACCGGTTTTCATCTCCAGCAAATATAGACTTTGTGCAGCTATAGTTTTTTTTTGAGTGCTGGAGTTGTTTTGCAGCATGGATACAGTTAAAGGCATCTATTTTGAGTCTCTCTGGACAGCTGATTCTTGTTACTGTTGCAAAGACAATAGCCACGTTTCCAAAGTAAAATGATAACACAGCCTGGGTTGACTTTCCAAGGATATATTTGACAGGAGCTGTCTTTCAAATGAGGCCCGGTTCCTCTGAGACAATGAATGATCCTGGGCATTGCAGGGCCTTTCTAATCACAGTGGTTCATGAGAAATTGATGAACTTGGGCCAAGCAGCACTTTTAAGGTTGGGAAAGTGTCATTTTAAAGAGGCATTCTGGGTTTTCAGCAAAATAATGCTGCCTCTTTCACTTCACTCCATGTTAACTGTTCCAGAGCACACTGGCACATTCCTGCAGTGGGTACTCTGTTTCACCCCACCTGAAATGTGTGTGGCAGGGGGTGCAGTCATTTTCTGGTTGTTACAAAACGTAGTTTCGAGATCTTGGCACGCACAGAAGTCAGCGCGGCCATTTTGTACTGTTTCTTGCACCAATGCAGCAAAGTGATGTAGTAAGCACAGCTGAGTGGGTCAAAATATCCCACAATAAGTTATCATAATATTTGGCCAAGCATTCCTGGATTTCTCCCGTGCGCGTCCGTCTCTGCCCCCTTCATCTTTAACTGCTACAATTGTGTTCTGTCCCTGTCTTCCCTCAATAACCGAGCTAATATGTTGTCTGCCTTATTGGCTTTAGCATAGAATGTCTGCCTCATAAACAGCATTGCCCTTTATGCTTTTTTGGTCCTAAGCATTTCCAATTGTCCTACTGTGGTCCTATAGGCCCGTAGAGGTTTCCTCGTGGGACTTTTGCCTGCCTTCTGGCATGCCGCCTCAACCACCCCCGTTAGCTGGTCTTCTAGAGCCCGCATCTGTCAACCCTCTGGTCCTTTTGTGCAATAAATTCACCCCCTCATTGTGCCCTTGAAAGCATCCCACCTGATGCTGTCACTCGTGTCTGCAGTGTTATTTGGCTCGAATAACATTCTAAACTTGTCCCTCATATCCTCCCTTCACACTGGGTCTCTGGGCAGCTCCCCGGGTAGCGACCATTTCCATACCCCTGGCCTGGATGTGTGTTTTTTGAAGGTCACAGAGATTACCTTGTGGTCCGCTATCTCAAAGGGTCTGGTCTCTGCTTCCACTATTAGTCCCACCAGGCGCGCCGACACCCAGATGTAATCTATCAAAGATTGTGTGTTGTGTATGCCTGAGAGAAAGGTATAGCCCTCTTTTTGCCCTTCCACTGCCCTCCAAACATCTTTGAGCCCCATAGACTTGAATTTTCCCTCTAATTGTGGCGATACCAAACACTGTGCATAACAACAATCACCCAACATTTCCCCCCTCCCTCCAACTCCCTATCCCACCCCTCAAATCCCTGCAATCTCAGCCTCTGCTCACTAGCCCGTGGGAGTCGCCCCTCCCTCCTCATCCGGGGAGCTATCTGTCTCCGATTTCTCTTGTCCATATCCAGTCAATGAGGCTATCAAATATTGCCAAGCAGTAAGCGTGTATGCTTCCTTTCCTCCTTCCCCCGACCCTCCTCTGGACACCGCTTCTTCCCACACTGTTTCAGCATCTGCCCATCAGGAGGTGCTGCCACCACACCTCTGCGTTCGGTCTTTTGCTTGCTTTCCAGTTCATCGCTATCCTGCCTTTAGCTAGAATAACTGCTAGGTCTTTCAGTTTACTTACATCTTTGAGTTTACGTGGTCTTGGAAATCCACCCACCATACACGCCTATAGTGAGTCCACTTCCATTTTTATCCCTTTATCTGCCAGGAGGTGTTCTTTCTCTTCCCAGTATTTTACTATCTCCGGGCAGGCCCAGAACATGTGTACCATCCCTGCATCCACTTCCCCACATCTCAGACATTTCTGTATATCGGCGTTCGTGAATCTAGCAATCTTCTTAGGGGTCATATATGCCCTATGGGTGACATATAGCTGTATTTGTTGTAGTCTCACATTTCTTGATACCTTCTTATATCTTTGCATTCTCACCCACAGCCCATCGTCTATCGTTTCCCCTCCCTCCTCCTCCCCCCCCATTCCCTTCTCATCTGGACCACCTCTTTCCCAACTTTGGACATAATTATTTCGTAAATTCGGGATACCTCATGGCCCCCATCAGATACCGCCTGAAGCGTTTCTATGGCAGCTTCAGGTTGTTGGGTCAGCTCCATCTCGGACCACGTATTCTTTACTATATTCATCAACCTTGCATATGTGATATATTGCCCACTATGTAAGCCTGTATGCTCTCTTAGTGTATCGAATTCTATCTTCTCCCCTTCCTGCCATAAATCTCCAATAGTTGTTAATCCCACCAGTTCCCAGTGTTCCCTGATAGTCCTCCTAAATTGGCCATCCACCCCCCTTAATGCCACCAGAGGAACTTGCGGGGAGCACGGGAGAGGCCTTCCCATTGCTTAACAGGCTCTGTGCCAGATTTTCCTGCCCAGGTCCAGCAATGCCGACCACCTTCTTTCTGGGGAATGTGCCAGCCATACCCATTCATTCAGGAAGTACGGTGTACACTCTGCTCTCAACAATCTGTACTCCGGTGTAGGGTCATCGAATAACCACCTTGCTACATACTGAAGCTGCCCCGCCATATAATACACCTCGAAGTTGGGCAGCCTAATCCCTCCCTGGTCGTATGGGTTCTGCAATTTCCACAATGCTATTCTGTTCCTGGAATTGTGCCAGATGAACCCCCTGCATATGCTCTGGAGCCTGTTAAAGAACCTTTTGGGTATCATGTACGGGACATTCGCAAAATAGTGCAGTATCCTGGGTAGTAATATCATCTTTAGTATTGCAGCTCTGCCCATCATGGTCAGAGGTAACCGGGCCCAGAATAATATGTTCCTTTCTATTCTACCCACCGCCATTTCAGTGTTTTATTTTTTTTGTGTTCATCTACAACGCTATGGTATATATCAACTCCCAGGTACCTGAGTGTCAGTGGTCCATCCTATCTGAAGTACTGGTAGCTCATATTGTGGTATTCCTACATATCTGCCCAGTGGGAATATGGTGGATTTTTTAGGATTGATTGTTATACCTGAGAGAATCGCATATCTGTCCATTACCTCTAGAAAATAATCCAAGTTTTCTTCAGGATATCGCAGGTAAAGTAACATGTAATCTGCGTATTACAAGATCAGATCCAGTCCTCTTTCCGTGCTTATTCCCACTTCTCTATACTGTTGTCTCGGGTATATCGCTAGAGGCTCTAGCGGCAGGATGAAAAGCATTGGGGACCAGGGGCATCCTTGCCTTGTGCCTCTGCTCACGGTCCATCGTTCCGAAATGATCGGACCCGTCCGGACTCGTGCTATTGGCTCACTATATAGCAACTGAGCCCATTTCAGATATATTGGCCCCATCCCACATTCCTTCAGCACTGCCATTTCACTGAGTCGAAGGCCTTCACCGCGTCTAGGGAGACGATTGCCACTTCTTGGGAGCTTCCTTTTGTCTGGTCTATAACGTGGTGAAGCCTTCTGAGATTGTTGGAAATAACTCTACATGGGACATACCCTGTCTGGTCATGGTGTATACGTTTATTTTTCATTAGTTTCAGTCCATTTGCCATCATTGCGGTGAGGATCATGCTATCTTGGTTGAGCATCAACAGCGGTCTGTAAGATCCGCAGTCCGTGCCTAATTTGGTTTGAGGAGCGGGATAATGATTGCTTCCCTGTGGGTCTCTGGCAGCCTTACCACATCAAACACTTCATTCAGCATGGCTAACATCGGTGGGAGAATGTCTGCCTTTTATGTCTTATAGAACTCACTTGGGAGGCCGTCAGCACCCGGAGCCTTGTTGGTTGGCAGTTTCTGGATTACACGCTCCAGTTCTTGCACCATGAGTCGGGCCTCTAATTTCTCCCGATCTACTTCCCGAGCTTTGGTAGGTCGATCTCAGCCAGTGTGTCTAGTATGTCAATTTCCTCTTCCTTAACCTTATTTGCATACAATTTCTGATATGTGTGGAAGCATTCATTTACCCCTTCTTGACTGTCTACCACCAACCAGTCTTCCCTCTGCATTTCCCTGATTGCTTTCCTGGGGGGTCTCGGTTTTACACAGCCAGGCTAGCATTCTGCCCAGTTTATCGCCTTCCGCATGCTGTCTCTCTACGTATTTCCTTTTAATTCAGGTTACGCAATCTTTCCCAGTGGACTTTGCACTTCTCTTGCAATTGGTGTATAGATTTAGCCTCCTTCGGAAGATCCGCTCCTGCTCTCATTTTAGTTTCTAACTCCATCTCTGCGTCTTGTAGCTCCCGCACTATGCCTCCCTGTAAACCTTTCGATTTCGAGATTGTTTCCCCTCTCACCACCACCTTCAATGATTCCCATAATGTACCAGCTGACCTCACACTTCCCTCATTATGTTCGAAGTATTCTTTGATAACCTTCCCCAGGTCCCCTCTGAATATTGTATCCTACAGGGCCTCCGCTCTGAGCTTCCATGTCAGGATTTTTGTTCTGGGGGGAGAAATCTGCCAAGCGACAACCAAAGGTGCGTGGTCTGATAGGACTGCTGCTTTGTACTCTGCACTTCTCATGTCTTCAATCATTGTGTTAGCGACAAATATGTAATCCAACCTTGTACATAAATTATGTGGAGCAGAGTAATGCGAATATTCCCTGTGTTGTGGGTGGAGTCTCCTCCACACATCGACCATATGGAAATCATTCATAAGCGCACCCAGGGCCTTTGCCACCGGGTTGAGCTTGGTTAGTGGGCTTGGTCTTCTCTCCTTGCCTCTACCGCTCAACTTCGCCTCTGAGACCTCAACATCTACCTGAATGCTTCTAATCCCTCTTCTGCAACCTCTGAAACACTCTCTCTCTTTCCATTCTACCCTCTGTCCCATCACACTCTGCCAGACACACCTTGGATGTTCTCATCTCCTCAAACATCCCCTTCTCTAACCACTCCTCTCTCTTGGACTGACCACATTCTGTTCTCCTCTGACCTGAAACTCTGTCCCCTAGGCTAAGCCTACCCGAGCATTGCCACCCACCTTCTCGGTCATTCGGCCCGTGAAGCGTGTAACAGTGGAGGCCTTTGCTGCTACTCTCTCTGCTCTTCCTACGCCTGCGGCTGACCTCACACCTTGACACAGCCCTCTCTAACCTGCATCTTTCTATCTCCAACACTCTGAACATCCTTGCCCCTGTCATGAGAATTCGGCTGAAGCCTACCTCCAAGTGCAAATCTTGGTAGGACTCCGACCTTGCCGCCCTGAAGCCCAAATGCAGGGTGGCTGAGGGGAAGTGGAGGGCTGCAGGCACATCCTTTAACAGACTGGTATGCTGCCTGCTCCAGAGGCAATACAGACTCTGTCCTGTCCAGGAAGAGAGTCCACATTCAAGCCCGCGGCCACTAACAACTTGGCCGAACTCTTTAAAATCTGAAAGGAGCTGGCCAATCCTTCTGCAGTCTTAACCTCTTGTGTTCCCTCCCAGCACCTCTGTAAGGCTCTGGCTTCTCACATCACCACTAAAACTCAGGACATCCTGTCCTCTCTCCTCTCACAGCCCCCGTCTGGCCACCTCTCCCTCTCCCTGGCCACCTCTCCCTCTCCTCCTTTCTCCTCTTTCTCTCCCACAGCACCTGACAATGTTTCTAGGCATGTCCCATCTATGAAAGTGTCATCCAAACAGGTGCTCCCCTGCTCTTCCAGATCCTTCAAGGACCACATTGACACCCTCGCTCCAACCTTGGCTGATTTGTGCAATCACTCTTTCGCCACTGATCTTTTCTCCCTCTCTACTCAAGCACTCCCTTGTGCACCCCCCTCCCGATCTCTATCACTCCTTTCCTGGGAAAACTCCTGGAAAAGCTGGCCATCTCCCAGCTTACTCTCCACACTGAGATGTTGGTTGCCTCCATGAACCCCAGTCTGAGCAGCTACAGGCACGGAAACTGCTCTCCTGAACACCTGTGAAGATCTACTCTCTAATCTTGACTGCAGCCTTCCTTCCGTCCTCATCTTCGTTGACCCTTCCTCTGCTTTTGACACGGTTAATCATGCCATCCTGATCAATCGACCCTGTCAGAACCTGGGCAGATCAGGCCCTGGAGTGGTTGACCTCCTTCCACCTGGATCCAACTTGGGTAACTTCTTTCCACCACCTCTCTCTCCACATGTGGTGTTCCCAGGGCTCTAACTTCTTTCTCTGGCTCTTCAATGTCTACTTGGTCCCTTTGGCCTACCTTATCTTTACCTTCTCTTCTTAACTTTCAGTGTTATGCAGATGAGACTCGGCTCTCTTTCAGCCTCCCCTCAGCCTTCTCTCCTCTCTCGCTCATTTCTGACTGTCTATATGCGATTCGGGATTGGTGCGCCTCCAACTATCTCTGCCTTCAAACCAGTAAGACTGAGATCCTCCTCATTGGGACTCATGCTCCCCCTTTCCCTCTCTCACTCTGGCTGCCCTCTTTGGGCTCCCTTCTGCGCCTTCCTGTGAGGCAAAAACCTTAGTGTCATCTTTGCCTCCACTCTCTCCTCACATCACGGACCTTGCCAAGAAGGCCCACTACTAGTTGCACCTCCTCTGAGGTAGTCTTCCTTTCCTAACTTTCCCCCAGAAGCTTACCATCTCCAGAGCCCTAGTTTTCTCGAGCATCAAGCGACCCATAATCTGTGCACAGGTAGAAAACAAATGCTTAAAGATTCCAGGAGTGTTGGTTGTGGGCCCATAGATGTTTATGAGAGTAATGTGTTGATTGTGCAGTTGTCCAGTATAATTTCAAATCAGCCCTCTGTGTCAGCCTTCATCATGTGAATCGTCAGGGGAACCCGTTGATGAATAAGGATGGAGACCCCCCCACTTGCCGTGAGATGGAGAGCGAGCAGCCGTCCCCACCTACCCCCTGCACAATTTAGCAGACGTATTGGCATGCAAGTGGGTCTCCTGTAAGAATATAATATCCCCATGTAGGTCTCGCAGCATGTTTAATAGACGCCTCCGCTTAATGGAGTGCCTCAGCCCCTGGACATCAAGGGATATACATGTGAGTGTGGCCATCAGTCCTTGTCAGGTGGTCGAGCCTCCCTGGGTCTACAGTGATATGGGAGTGGGCTTGTTATACTGTGCTCCCGTACAAAAGCATGTGTCTATATGTACAAAGACCTTGGTACCTCTCAACAGGTATCATTACCCTGCAAAATAACCCCCTCCACCATCCAAACAGCAAAACATTGGCACCCCGCAACCAGGCTCCAACACAACTTCTAGGGTAGAATAGAACCAATTCAGGGGCAAGGGCGTGCAGTGATGCATGTGATTTTTATTTTTCAAGGGATTCCACATAGAACCTCCAGTGTAGCGCGTATTTGTTTCATTTCCTTTAGGCTGGGAGTGAGGAAGAGTTTTCAAAACAATTATTGGCTTGTAGAGCAGGAGCCAAGTACCCCCACTCCAACTGCCCCCCCGCATACATTACCTGAAAAGTATGAACCAAGGTATGTGACATATACTGAACAGTTAAACCAGCAAAGAGAAGAGCGTGGACTCTGTCCAGTACCCATAAGAATACCTATACCTAAGAGAATATGGGCGGTAAAGAACCCATTGAGGAAACCATACCTGCATATAAAACAATATGAGGACCATTTGAACGAGATTCCTGAAGAAGCAGAGAATCTAAATGGCAAAGATGAATGGTGACGTTATACAAAGTTGGATCGACACCCATATAGAAAGATGACCGGATCAGAGAGGCAGACGATTTATAAAGCACAAGAAGGTACCAAGGATAAGTGACATCTTGGGATCAAGATGAAGAGGCTTCTGCCACAGACATGATGAAGATACTTAGTTTAAATGTGTACAGATGCAATGAAACGAAAGCAGCAAAGCAATCTTGAAGCTAGCCACATGCTTTTAAATAGTTAGACCTCGGCAAGTGCCAACATATACATATATATACACCTCTATAGAAACATATGGATAAGTAAAGGATAGATGTTTCCACTTCGCATATAAGCTGTACTGAACAAAGCAAGAAGGCCTCATTTTCAGTGTTGCAGTTAAGAAAAGCAATTGAATTAAACAGAATAAAAGTTCAGCTAAGGAGTTCACTGAGCTAAGAAAGCCAAGGTTTTATCAAACTGGAATTGGCTGACATTGGATACAATTAACATGAAAGAACAGAAGCTCCTATTCAGAGAGGTCAAGCAAAACAAAAGACGTCAGAGGACTATTGAAGAATAAAATCAAATACATGAAAGGCTCAATTTCATGGTGTCCAGTATCGTGATAGAAGGAAGTTTGAAGAACGAGATGATCACACCTACGCACGGAGGGCGGCTGGTGCCCATACTCCTTAAAGATTCTCAGAGAACAGTACAAACTCGAGGCCAACTTCAAAGCACTAATTGACACTGGACCATTGAGGTGATGATGGATGATATGCTAATTGGTGGGAAGCTGGTGCAAAGATGAGCTCACCCGCACCTGGTTGTTCAGTCTGTGTGCTGTTACATAGGTGGAAAAGTACTGACGGGGGTTAGAAGCCAACCAATTGTAGGGGACCACATAGTTGGGGGTCCTATAGCATGTGTAGCCAATGGGACGTCGTACATTTAGTGACATTCATAATGGCCATTTTGAAGGGAGGGCTTAGTTGCCCCACCTGATAACTATCCAATTACCTCTCTCTGTTACCCTATACAGATATGGAACCCATGCTTAGTTATTCACTTAGAACCAATCCCGCCTCCTGTTAGTTTTTTGTAGTTTACCACGTAGTATGACATTGGTAATGACGCAGGTCAAAAACGCCAGTGATGACCAACTTTGGGTACAAAAGCCCAAGTCTTTTATGAAGTAGGTAGAGTCAGAGTATCGAGCGATGTGCTGATGTTCGTTGTACTCCCTGTTTTAGATACTTCACATTAGTTATTGTTATTTATTAAAACAGATGAACTTTGCCAAACTATTTGTGTCATCTTGATTATTGATGTATGAATAAAATCTGCATCCCCATCCATCTCCAGGGTATTGCTACTCATCTTAAAGGGCTGTTTAGGAACACCCAGCTCAGGCTAGATTCTGTGCCCAGGTGTTTCACTTCCTATGACAAGGTTGGAAGTAATGCTCCAAAAGTGTTTTACTCCAAAAAGTTTAGCGTCTAATGATTTATAATATATTTTTATTACGTGTTCAACATATTCAAACATCCCCCTATACTCCCTAAGACCCTACCCCTTATGTAAACCCACCAATAATCTACATCGGACCATTCTTAAAGTGCCGATTAGTTTAACATCCACTCCCCCTTGTTCTGTCTGTTAATCCCCATCTTGAAAGATCAGTCTAGTAGATCTTGGTTTGAAACATTTCAATCTCATGGATCTCAAGTGTTGGAATAGTGGGCCCCATATCAATTCGTATGTCTTCATAGTCCCTCTTATTGGCGCTGTAATTTTCTCCATGGCTATTTCCCATCGTTTATGCAGCCATTGTCCTGTGGATGGGGCTTAATTCTTTTTGGAAATTGTTCGTTTTGCTGCT
Organism: Ambystoma mexicanum; assembly: GCF_040938575.1. Lineage (NCBI taxonomy): Eukaryota > Metazoa > Chordata > Amphibia > Caudata > Ambystomatidae > Ambystoma > Ambystoma mexicanum. The sequence continues at coordinate 875,794,109 of NC_090924.1, read as the reverse complement.
AGTATCATAGTAGTAACCAGCCTGAAGTGAATGTCCAATCCATCCCACTTTCCTTCCGGAGATAGCCCCAACATGATAAATTCTGGTTTAAGCTTACATTTTAGCCCCCCTACTTCATATATCACTTCCTTAATGGTATTCTACAACTCACCCAGCTTTTGGCAACCCCCCCATGATGTGTTAGTGTCCCCTCCTGTCCATATCCCCTCCAACATGTGTTGTCTGCCTCTGGGTTGAATCTACATAGCTTGTCTGGAGTGTAGTACCATCTATTTATTTTGATCTGTATTTCTTTATTCTATGTTATTGCTGTGTGCAATTGGAGCTTTTCCAAGCGTTGCAGTAAATGTATTCCCAGTCTTTAGCTGTAATAACTCTCCCTAGTTCTTTCTCCCATTTTCTTTTAAAGAGCCATTCTTCCTTCCCCTGAGAATCTGTGATACACCTGTATATTTTCATACTGTCTGACTCCAGCAGCACCTTTTCCAGAGTGGTAATCAGCCTTGTGGATCCCTTCTTTATAGCTGATTGTGCAGGCAGTGCCGTACCAGCTGGTAATGAAACATTCCCCCCTCTTACAAGCCGAAATCCTGTTTACATTGTTGAAACACTTGTATGTCTCCTTCCTTCACCATATCTCTGTTTTTCCTGCACCCTCATATGCTTAATCCAGTTTTTTTCCCCTCTTCATTAGAAGATTACCTACATCTCTTCCTGTCAGTGGTAAACTTACCTGCTCCAAAGTCACAAATTGTATGAGTAAGTAGGGAAAGAGGAGGAACAGCATTTGTGAGAAAGGAGGGAGTGGATTTAAGGTGCTACTAAGAAGACAGAGTGATGGAGAAGGAACAAGCAAGCCTGGGGGGTGCAAGCACGTTGAGATGGGTTGTAGGTAAGAGCATGTGACCGGGTGAAGAGGATGCTCAGAAAGAAGATCAAGAAAAGCACATTGGAGAGAACATAACCTAATAGGAGGTGCAGGAGAATTTACCCTTGGGTAGGAGACCATTGTGAATCGTCAAGGAGGTAGTCAAGGATGGGGTGTCCGCGACCTGAGCGAGGACCATTGGAAAGGGAAGTGGTGAGAGTAAGAAAGATACATTTAGACAAAGCCAGATTTCCTGGCTTTTGGTGTTCACTTTGGGGAGTGAGTTTGTTTGATTCCACCCACTCCCAGAAGCAACCTTTTCCCAGGCATAGGTGCAAGCTAATGAGGGGACCTGGAGACACACAAGAGGGTCTCCCTGGAAATGAGGCTGAGAAGCAGAGATGCCTGAATAAATGGAAGGGGAAACTAGAGAGATAAGTCTGGAACACTTAGTCACACAGTCTTGAGGGGTTTAACTGCGAATATATCCTGGGAACTAATCCCTGGATTGACGATTACGAACACCAGAGACTTTTGTAGAATGCAGAAACATTAGTGGTTTGAACTTCAAGAAGAGTATTTACTTTTGGTGAGCTGCATTTTCATGAATTTGGCCCATCTTCTATGTAGCCTTAATAAATTTGCCTCATTTTCAGCCACTCTGCTTCATGACCCACTTCACACATTTTTAAAACAGATGCTCCAAGGCACAGAGTAATTTGGCCTGGGGGTGCGTGGGGACGCGACACCCTAATTTTGAGCGTACACAATGCATTTTCAGAAACTTTGGGGTGAATTTCCCAGCTCCCGTAGTAACATCTCCCATAAGCCGTAGATCGCATAGTCAATGGTGCGGGATCATGAGAGTTGTAATTCAAAACATCTGGAGAGCTAAAAGTTGCAGACTCCCATTCTTTAACAATGTGTGCCAACAATTAAAACACAATTATATAATCAAAATACATAATGAACAGCCACTGCCATGGGGGTGAATTAATGAAGTCCTGTTTAACTAGGAGCTTCGTCACTTCATTGGTATGGGACTACATTTTAGAAAGTATTTATGAAAAAATGAGAATCGGACAGGGGCCAGCTGACTTGACTTGTGAGCAATGTACTCTGGCGCTACACACTTTGCAATGTCCTACAGTTAACTTATACTAACAAAACACCTTGCAATTTCCATACATCCTATATTCTCCCCATAGGCACTTGTTAACATGTACATTTTTCATATTTATATGTTGATTTTATAATGCACTCACAACCTTTTTTTTTGTTAATGGCCCGCTTTTCACAGGTTTCAACCTTCAAACTCTGTTGATAACCCCTGGCACAGGAAGCACACTTCCAGGCAGTGCCCCAGATAAGATTTTGAAGTGTGAGTATTTTACTTCCCATTTTTTCAAACTGGAAGTAAAATGAAGGGAGTACAAATGTCCCATTCTCAATGGGAGGCATTTTCCAAGAGTGCAAATGTATGTTTTGCCTATGAAATAAAAATGTTTTTGTAATATTCCTTTGCACCTAGTTATTCTTGCACATCTAAAGATACATTTGTAGGTTGAAGATAGGTGGACAGGAATATAAAACGAGTTTATTTGCGGACGACGCACTGCTTTACCTCACAAATCCGGAAACCTTGGTACCTTCTTGTTACAGGGGCTTAGGGAGTATGGGGAATTGTTAGGATTCAGGGTCAATCTTGACAAGTCGGTGGTGTTCTTAGCCAGGAACTGGAATCAGCACGACAATTAATGGGTAAGTAAATGGGGATTAATAACGCAACGGGAGGGATTCTGTTTCCTTGGGATTGAAATTTACGAGAAAGGCAAAGGACCTGTTTAAGAAGAACTATCTCCCACTATACTGTAAAATGAGGGCAGACTTGCAGCGTTGGGAGCGAATTAGTCTTTCTTGGATTGCGCAATTAAACTGCATTAAAATGACAATCCTCCCCAAGCTGTTTGTCTTTCAAATGCTCCCCACAAAGCTTCCGGCCCATTTCCTGGCAAGTGCCCAGAAGATCGTCATACGTTTCTTGTGGGCGGGAACGAGGCCCAGGGTAGCCTATAGAAAGTTGGTTCTGCCGAAGGAAGAGGTGGGCGAGGGTAGGATTCCCAGATCTTTGGGCATATTATAAGGCTGCCCAGCTGAGAATAATGGTGGACCATCTAGACCCTGACTCAAAGAAACAGTGGGTTCACTTGGTCAACGCAGTCTTACAGCCAGTATCTTTGGGTGAATGGATGTGCATCCCACAGAAGGAGATTCCTAGGCCAGTGTTGGCACACCCTATTCTGGTAGTGTTTTGGTCGATTTGGCACGAGGGGGGCTCTTCCCGTTGGCTGTCGACATGGCCCTCAACCCTCAGCTGCATCTGGGCACCACTCCTGCAAAATGTCATTGTAGACCCTCTACGGTTACAGTCGTGGTATGAGGCAGGACTTTCAAAAGCAGGGCATTTATGTGAGAAAGGTGAGTTCATGTCCTTGACCCGACTGGAGGAATGTCTGGGGATGAGGGGCCTCTTGCCCTTCAGGTATCTGCAACAGAAGGGGGTCTTGCTGAAGCTGAATTGGGGAGAAAACCTACATAGGGAGCTCACCCCCTTTGTGAAAGTGCTATTGCCGGAAACTAACACGACAGGGCGTATATATGGGGAATTGAGAAGGGGTGAGCTCATTGGTATACTACCAACACGTGCAAAATGGGTCAAGGACCTGGGAATCGACTTAAACGATCAGCGGTGGGGCAAAATATGCAGGCGAGTAAAGATGTCTACGTTGCCCTTGCAATATCTAATGCAGGCATTCAACACTAGCAAAGATGTATCTGGGATTGGATTCACGCTGTTGGTGCTGTAAACGGGCAAACAGTGATTACTACCATATGTGGTGGAGCTGCCCACTTATTCAGACATACTGCGATGGCTGAAGGATATGGGTGGGGTACACAGGCCAATGGAGCCAAGCTTGCTGCTGTTTGGAGTGCGTGAGAAGGAGGAGGATATGGGGAGCGGATCACATGGTCCGAACCCTATTAGTAGCAGTAAGGAGTTGTGTGGCGCAACATTGGAAAAGGGGGAATGTGCCCACTGACAGCGAACGGGTACAGAAGGCAAAGTCCATATATGATATGGAATACCCGACGCATCTCCTGGACGAGGCACACACAGACATTGTAGGGATTTGGCTGCCTTTCTTTAACAAGTATGGTTGATAGCCTGCCTCAGGAAAATAGAGGAATCCACTAGTTTTGACGGAAATGTAGGGGGAGGCGGTGGTATTGCATGTAGTGGGGTGTGTGAGGTGGAGAGAGGGGTGGAGGCTGATCTCCGGAGTTAAATGTTGTCCATTGTGGTGAAAATATTGATGTGTTGGAAGAATGACAATAACATTTAATTTTCAACAAATAAAATATACATTTGTACCTCTTCAGATCAGGCAGAAATAGTTTCCTCCTGTGGCATTAGGTGTACTACTGGTCCGAACATAAGCACAGAGTTGTGTGGGTGAGAGCAGGCGGACATTCTCCTCCCTATGTGTCAGTTTCCTATTTTTATGTTGAGAATATTTTTATTCCCGTTTTTTTCTTTTTTGGGGGTATTTGCCAATTTGTAGAAAGTAAATGTGGCTGATATGCTCCTTATCTGTAAGGCTATCCTGCAGGTTTCCACACAGCCAAATTGTCATGCTTCCATTACTGTACAAAAAAAACAAAGGGTGCATGTGCAGGTTTTAGTATAGGGTTGTCAAGGTTGTCATTATAACATTTTTATCATCACAAGGAAACTTGAAAAGAAAATCTGGGGCAGAAAGCTCATATTATCTCATTGTCTCTTCTGGCCAAAGATTGTGCTGTACCTTTCTGATAGCCCCCATGCCAAGACCTGTATTTAATCTGATAACAATGGCATCTAAACTCCCAAACTCCTCTTAAAGATATGTTCTCCATTCAGTTCCCCTGACTACAGCCCAGTCGCAAAAACATTACCTTTCTGTAAAAGCAACACAGGCTGCAGCCATCCACCCTCACTCTCCCCTATCCTGCCTCACCCTTGCCCGTACCCTTAGATAACCCATGTATTAATAGTATGGCCCACTGCCATCAGTGCATGTTCTGTTAGATAGATTATCTATCTATTTATATGTACTAGCAGGTGTACCCGTGCTTAGCACGGTAATTCCCAGGGCTAGAGCATGCAAGTTTGAAGTGCCGTACCCGTACGGCTGAAGCATGTAAGGTTTGTAATGTTTAGGTGGTATGGATTCATCAACTTCCATGGGGAATAAAGTTTCTGTAATCCTCTTGAGGGATTTTCCTAAACGGGTCCTCTTTGAGAGGAAGACGAAACTAAGTGCAAAGACCAATGTAAGTTTCCCCCAGACTTATGGCAGCCAAATACTAAACTTAGATTATTTGAGAGAACATGGAGACAGTCCTACTCTGCAGAATTCAAAATGGCATACAGCTTGAGGAGCAATAAATGCCATAAAACAAAACGTTTGACAAATATATCAAATAAATATATTCCCCCAAATTCTCAACCAACAGAAATAACTATTCAAAAAAGGAAATGAGTTAAGGGATCTGTCTTAATTGTGCCAACTTTTTCCTTCTTTTGCTAATCTCTGGTCTTTCATTCTAAAATGATAGACTCGGGAAAAACATGTAGTAAAACTCAAATTTCCAGAAATCTGAATTTTAAGATGCCATCTTTACACCATCCATTCTTGCACAAGAACCAAACGCATTTCCCTTACTTTGTAATGAAACATTTATGTAACTTGTCCAAGTGTGATCAAATCAAACATCTGGCTGGCAGGTGCCTTTCACCCAGGATTGCTCGCCTACCAGGGAAATACGCCCAGAGCTATGAGGAACCTTGAGGTATTATGGGGGTGGGGCAGAGGCCACTCTGTGACTGTGCCCCGATTTAAGTGATACTACTTCCCTCTCTGAAGGGAGGGCCCAATCTGTGCTGCTGAGATGATCGCCTCATCTTATAACTTCATGTTAAAGGTACTGAATACTCCTGTCACCATACCACTGGCTTTGACAACAGTGAAATTAAAACCTGTAACCACTTATACTAGCGCTTATTTTTCCACTTGAAGGTGCTAACCTTGGCATGATTCACGCACATGTGGGACTTGCAGGACACAATCTGTAGGATTGGTTCTCTGCCTACAGTGAGAGAGAGAACACTTTACCACAACACTCACAAAGGCTTACTTACCCCAGAATCTCAGGATATTCAGGGGCCAAGCACAAGGAAGTCAAACACGGGCTGAGTGCAAGGAAGACAAGTGGGTACTACATGTGAAAACGTACTGAACTGGGGGAAGCAGAGTTTAGAAGATTGGAGCTTAACACTGGCATGTTGGAGGGGTGAAATTTTCACCTGGCACAAACATGGCCAATGGTCCTTTTGTAATCTCACTGTCATTCGGTCCACACAACAGGGGCAAATGAAGATGGATTCAAAGCACCACCAATTGCAACGGTCCAAACAAAGAGGGTGTGAATTGGGCCCATCAGCACCGAGGACACACTATTCTCTGTACACTTCAGAAGGGACTGTGTGTATGTAGCAGGTAGTTGGAGGTCGGTGTGCTTGAGTGTGATGTCACCAAGCAATTATGAGAGAATGCCAGCAGAAGTATTGAGGAAGTTTATGAGATGGAGAACCTGAAAAACACCTGGAGGTGGGGGCGTTGGCAGGACGGACACAAAGAGATGTCGTCTTGATTTCCTCTGCTTGTGCTGGGGGAGTCGGTCCCCGATGTAGCGGTCCTATGGATCTGCGAGCCGCAGGAGTGCTGATGTGAGGCATCAGAGAGTTGGAGCACGCAATGGCGTGGTATCTGCAACTGGTGAGCCCTGGTGAGCCCTGCTCCTTTGCAAAAAGCAACCCCCTGCACAGATTCTGCAGTTGTCAGGGTGGACATAAGTCCAAACCCAAGAGCACTGAAATGTGGGCTTAACCTGTGACCAATACTTCTCATTGTTTACACACTATACACGCTAGTGAATAACTTGAAATTCCTACCCTGTGTCGTCAGAACAGCTAATGGAAAACCAAGGTGCCTTCAAGCGGATAGAGTGGGAACGCTGCTTATGAGGCGAGTCAGCGTAATATATCATAGACAATACCTAAGGCGCTGATGATGCCAATAATGCCTGGATGCCGCTTCCCCCCTACCTAATGAAATACCCCTGTATTTTATTACTGATAATGTTAGATTATTGTTACTGATGATAGCATTCAGGGTTTATGCTGGGGGTGGGAGGAAATGTTGGAGGAAACATTTTGAAAATGTGGGAGCCCAGGTCAGGCCATGGCAGGATTCATTAATAGAATAAGTGGAGAAAGCAAAAACACGGCATGGTAGCACCCATACATCCCACTTATGGTTCTCAACCAATGAAAATTCCCAAAAAGGAACTGAGATTTGCATCACTTAACATTCAGGGGCTAAATTCACCGGCCAAGAGAAAGTCGCTTCAAAGATTGTGGGAAAAAGAAGTATCCATTGCATTGTTGCCGGAAACCCACCTCTCCTCACCTGATGAGAAAAGGTTATATAATAAAAACTTCCCCTGCAGTTTTTCACCTCCTTAAGAGTTGAAGAAAAGAGGCAGCACAATCATTATAGCTAAGGGAATCCCTTTTAAGTTAATATTGCGCAGCCCTATAGGGAGATATATTTGCATAAAATGTACTCTACTAGGTCACCTTTCCACCCTGATACCATACAATAAGGCCCCAATGAAACCAAATTAATTCCTATCAAACACCAGTTGTTGAAGGTCTGATCATTTTGGGCAGCGACTTCAACTTAACCCCAGTCCCGTCCAGAGATAAGACATTGCCACTATGAGGGGCCAGAAAGGAGAAGTGGACACAAAGTTGTAATATTTTCATTATCAGACATCTTCATTAAAACAAAAAGGGTTGGATGAAGGCTCATCTGTCCCTTTCCTAAAGAGAGTTTTCCTACCTAGGAAACTAAAACTAAAGATCAGTCTTTGTCAGGTGTTCAAACTTATAAACTGCCATTGTGTCCAAAACATACAAATCTGACCCTCAACTAGAAATGAACAACTAAGGGTGCAAGGTAATGTCTCTGACTTATGTTTGGCAAAAAGTGTTAATAATCAAAGAAAATTGATTCATCCAACAGCAGCAGCCCTTTCCCAGGAGAAATCCTTGGGTTCAGAGGATGGTTCCCTTCCCCTGGATATGAAGGTACAATGGCAAAAAGTGTCTCTTTCAAATGTGAACAACCAGACGGCTAGTCCCCGGGGAATCGCATACTCGGGGGGCAAATTAAAGTCCATCGCTTTTGGATCCCGACCCTGGTGGTGGACAAGTGAGTGAGGGTCACCTGGGTAGGGGGTCCTCGGGGAGTGGGGAAAAAGCACCTGATGGTGAGACATGGTATCACCCTTTTCCCACAGCCCATCTAACCCCCTGTCCCTACCTATTTTATGGGAAACTACAGCTCCCATAATTCCTTCCCACTTCACCCTGACAATACTACTTAGCCGAGGAAGATGAGGAAGGAGGCCAGGAAGATTACCTCTAATGACCATGTATCTTTATTGAGATCAGGCAGAGTTCGGCACGTACTCCTAACTACACACACCTGCCACTTGTTAACACTTACTGTTAGGATAAAAGGTGGTGCACACAAGCACACTCTGAGCGAGGCTGGGTATGTGAAGGAGCAGCTCTTTCGGGGCTGATGCCAACCAGGCTATCGAAGTTGGAAGGCCAAGGGGCTGATCGGCACTTGCAGAGACAAGAGAGCCAGGTGAGAATTCCATACTTTCAGAAAGCCGTTGTTACGCTTACCTGGTATCCACGGGGACGCCACCCAGCCCTGGTTGGATGATTTGCACTCTCAAACCCTCTCCCGGTCCCTTGGTAAGGCCTCTGGTTAAAGATGGGTCTGCAATATAGGAGAGCTGCATTCAATACCAGATTGTCTTTTATGTTTTCCCACCTCCCTTGGCCTCAACTCCTTCTTCCCCCTTGGGCCCTCTCCTCACCTTAATATTGTAAAAGGTGGATTCTACGTCCTGCTCCTCGTGGCAGGGGCGTGTAGATGTGGGGGGCGAGCAGCGAACAAGTTACTTCACTGGTGCAAGATCCCCCCCCTGTGGGAATCCAGGCCTGCTGCGACTCCGTAGGTTTGCTGCTTTACAGTCTTTATATGCAGTTCTTATGTTCCTCTTAGTTCGAATAATAATGTCTTGCTTCTTTCCTTTTAGGTATGGAAAGGTATTTTGGTGTTGTCATGCAGTTTGAAGATGAGCATGGGCCGGTAGGCAAAAGCGCGGTGTGCGCGATGCTGTCCGGTGAGTAATGCGCGATGCGTGGCGCTGTTTCGCCTTTTATATTGCTAACCTGTGTCTTTTCTCTCCTTGCAGGTTGCGATGTTCCTCGCCGAGCGCCATAATGTTCCAGCAATGATACTGACCAGGAGATGACTACCCAGGTAAGAGTTGTGTGGCTTTCTTCATTCGGGAGGAAACGTGAGTGAACACTTACTAATGCTGGCTGGCTTTCTTTCTCCTCTTTCCAGGTTATGGTATTCCAGGATGCATGCGGTGCCGGATGATGGAGTTCATACCTTCAGGTGAGTGGAACTGAAGTCGGCGATGGATTGAAGACAGGATACTGTTCCAGGTAAGTTTCGTAGTGTTCTTTCTCTCTCTGCAGGTCCTTGGTTTCAGGTAAACTGGCATCAAAGAACTGGACACGGTGAGCGTTATGCTGCCCACAGCATCTGCTGTTTGGGTGCGGTTTAAATAGTCTCAGGTAAAGTAGTCCCAGGCCTGCCACACCCAAAAGACCAGACCGCATAGCTCAGTTCCTTGTAACTGAGCTATGTGTGTGTCTCCATGTTGGCTGAACCCCCTCTACCCCAAGTTAAATAGTCCCAAGTAAATAGTCCCATTCTAATGTTGGTCTTCATGATGGTTATGAGCCTGGCGCCAAAGGCGCCAGGACTGACTCCAAGAGAGTCTTGGATGAGGTTTTAAGGCCTTTGACCTGGCCCTAACTGGAAGGCTGACTTGCCAGTGAGGGCCAGGGGCAAGAGTCATGACAGCCGTAAGCCTTCCAAGACTGAAAGCGATTGAGAAGAAAGGATATACCTTCAAAGAGCCTCAAGGCGGCCCGCTCCCCTCCCGGGTGAAGGACCAAGTCGGGGAGGAGCAGAGGAGTTATTGGTAACAGTCTTGACTGCTACATGAAAGGCATTGAAGAAACTAAACCCAATTAACACGACCTGTGAGTTATTGAAAGCAACAAAATCTCGGTTTGTGTTAAAGGCAAATGAAACTGTAACAATAGTTGAAGGTTGCGCGTGTGCTTATAAATGTGTAATGGAAAAGACAATTGCTGAACTGTGATGAGTGGTCCTGTGAGGCGGCTTCGCACATTCGAAAGGCTCTGTAAAATTTTTGAAGTTGTGATAAAGTGGGAAATGAAGGCAAGAAAGTAACCACAATCCTGAATGAAAGTTGATTGAGTGGAAAACCGAAGTATATGAACTTTAAATACGCCCAACAGGGCACAGTGGGAACTTTAAGCACGCCAAGAGAGCAAAGTAAAGAAATTATGTTTCCAAGGAACTAGAAGTACCAAGAAGCATTGGTGTTGAGAGTTGATAAAGATTGTTTAAAGAGTGCTTATGCAGAAGTCTACGTAACATTCTTGCAGTTTCAAAAATCTTCGACAGTAAAGTAAGATAAAAGTTGTATGAAACGAAACTTGGGGAAGGGACCCCCCTAAAGAGAAAAGAAGATTTGAGCCCAGTGAGAAGTGGAATTACAAAGGTTTGTGAAAAGGAAGACAGGCTTCAACCCTGCAGAGGGAAGACTGTGTAGAACTGTGGTTAAGTACAAGTTAAGAGTTGAACTGTGCATTTGTGGCAAGGTGACAAAGCCTGAAGAACTTGTTGAACTGTCAAAAGCTTGACGCCCAAGCCTGAACTGTTGAATTGTACCAGTAAGCCAAAATGTGCCAGATTGATAGAATTGTGCCAACCACCTACCCTTTTTAAGAAACTCTCAAGACCCTGTGCTTCTGAACGTGGGGAAGGAAGTTGTTACCTAAGCCATTCTGACATTTCCTTTGAGACCCTATTTTTCAGTTTTATATCCCCTTTACACATTTACCATTTGAGAAGGAGGGCAAGGACATATATATATATATATATATATATATATATATATATATATATATATATATATATATATATATTTTTTTTTTTTTTGTATAGGCCTTTTTATTTTGACTAGACGGTCTTAGACTTGTTTATTTGTTTAATGGTCCCCATTACACCCATTACACCCATTCTAAGTTAGGGCCAGTTAGGAACCCTCCCAACCTTACCAAATACAAAATAAAGTTTTTTTAAACTTTCATCTCTTGTGTCTTTGTCTGCTGTTGATACCATGCCTTCCCTACACAAACAGTTTCTTGAAGATAGCAATATTATGTCTTTCAAACAGTTCCTTTTGGTTCTTTATACTCAGTTTAGAAAGTTATTGTGTAAACAATATGTTCCCTAACATTTAGCTTTTCCCAAGTTACTTTGCACTGAATTCATAACAAGTATCTTATTTAGATGAGAAGATCCATATAAGGCTTTCTTTAACCTCTTTTGTATCTTGCCTGACTACCTGATGTGCTCCTACATTAGTAATTCTCCTGTGAGCTCTCCAGGTCTCTTGGTATATCCCTCTGGCAGGTATTTTGGTCTCAACATGAAAGGTCTTCGTTCAACTTCACAATTTATTATTTTAATTTTTCTTTACATTTGTGTAACAGGTATCGCAGCGTTTGTACAGTTATTTGCTTACGGTAACACTTGCTGCGTCTTTCCCCACATTGATCTCTCACACATGTGGACTTGTTCAAGTTCTGTCTTTGTGCTTTTTTTGGTCGGTATTCAAATATTCTTATTTGATTTATTTGCTTATATGCATGTCTGTATGCCCCTGGGTCCCCAATGCCTCTGGGCAGACTCGCCGGTGTCTTGCAGTGTTCCCTACCTGTGGCACGTTGCTGCAGTGAAGCTTCCTCTCTGGGACAGCATCCTTTGAATTGCATACCTTCCTCCAGGGCTCTCAGCAGCTCTGCGCTCACCTGCTCGTTTCTCTCCATGACCGGGATTGAAGACTGCCGCTTAGCGGCACGACCGTGTTTCCGGTAGCTCTGCTGCTTCTCCTGGTACTCCAAAGTTCCTCCAATGGTGCCAACTGCGTCTCTCCTGGTCTTGCTCCATGCCTATAAGTAACTCTCGAAGTTGGGAGCGGCTGTCTGGAAGTGCCTGTTTTCTCGATCTCCTTCAGCACAGTATTTTCCTGTACTGCTTCCTTCACTAGCTCTGCCTGCATCTCGAGTGCAGATACTGTTTTTTAAATGTCCTGTGGACTCGTGCTTCACCAAAACAACTAATTAGCATATTCAACTTTGTGTTTCTTTCAATCTGCGTCAACTCCTTCTTCCGCATCCTTGTCTCCCTACTTGAAGCTTTATGGGAATTGGAGTCCATAGAATTTCTAGGATTTCTAAAGTGATATTGTTTAGGACTTTTACTTAGAAAAACATTAGAAACGGGAGATGTAAGGTGTATGTTATGTATATGCGAGGTATGAATGTTATTTTGTCTAGAGTGATTTGCAGCAAGGGGTTTCTGGGTTTTACAGTGGGAGGGATTGGTACAGTGACAACAAGCTATCAAGCACTTAGTAATTCTGAGGCCTTCTCCACTAGCATATTTCATCTCTCCTGATGGGGTCATCACCTTCCCCCCGACAGCCGTCTCCTCCCATGTGATCCTCCCTCATAGTACCACCCCCAAGGGTCAGGTAGTGGCTGCCATCCCCTGGCCACATGGGAGGAGATTCTTTCCGGGGGAATCAGTGAGGACTCCATAGGATTCATCAAACCACCCACTGCATTAGACTTCAGAAATGCATTTTGATTCACAGAACTACTAAGCAAACTAAATTTGAGAAATGTATTTAGATTCCTAAACCCGGAAGCACGTGGCTCCCGCAGTTTACAAATGTGCACATAGGTTTCTCGAGGATAGACCTCATTTTAGCTTCATCCACTTTGATCCCTTGCATCCCAAACATTCAGATTGATGTTTGGATCCTATTGGATCATGCACCCATAATAATGGAACTGTCGGTCATGAGACTTTATCCTGCAATTAGGCCCCCATGTATACTACAAAACTCAATCTTAAATAATTTGACTGTTAAAACCGACATAGCGGAAGTCAAAAGCAATTATTCCTTAGAAAATGAAAGGGACGATGGTTCACCTTCCCTAAAATGGGCCGCAATGATAGCTGTAGTTAGGGGTCAAAGTAATTGCGTGAACGTCCGCAAATGTTAAAATACAAATGCACCATAGGCAAACACTAGAGGAGGAAGTTCAAGACTCAAACTGTACACAAGCAGGCTGCTTCATTCAAATCCATGAGAAAGTTAAAAGCGTCCAAGAGCAAATTGGAGAACCAGTTAGCCAACAAAATTGCTTATGCAATAAATGAAACCAGTCAGTTCCATTATGCATGTTGTAATAAATATGCATGTTGTAATAAAGCAAACAAAATCTTAGTTCATAAATTGTGTAAACTTTGCAAAAGAATTAACATTCCATGCCTGCGAGATGAAGGGTAGGTCCAATATGATGAACGAAAATGCAGGATTATTCAACAATACCAGACTACTACATATATGAACCCAAGAGAGACTAGACCTCGACAACTTAATAAGTGTCAAGAAGGTAGTCGCTGCCATAACCTCCCTGAAAAATACAGCTTCTGCTCCCACCAGCTTCACAGCTAGATTTTATAAGACTTTTAAACCCAGACTAATCCAACATATGACTAGGACTTTCAACTAATTTCTAGAAACTGGCTCAATAACGCCATTGATGGCAGAAATGTCCATTATCCTCATTCTTAAACCTTGAAAGGACACATGGGAATGTGCCTCTTCACGCTATTTAGACCATCATCATTATGCTATTAAAAAAAGATGTACCTCAAAATGTTAGTAAATAGATTGGTGATTGTTATGAAACATTTCCCTTTTTGCAACTTTCCCCCCATAGTTTCTATGGACCCCACCCCCCAAATCTTTTTGCTTTGTTTTTTAAAAAATGTTCTGACTTTTTGAGGGGAAGTAAAGCCTTCAGCTCCACTTCCCCTGCCGTTTGCTCATTTATTGCTGGGGAAACTGATCAGTCCTTCACACTATCAGTACTGGAGAATATTTCTGTAACTTTCTAACATTGCACACTGGCTCTTATCCCCACTGCACTGCATTTGCATTATATCTTTGCACCACATTCGCTTTTTACACGATTTTTGGTTAGTTTTGATTTGTCCCTTAGGACATGCTGGTGGTAGGAGATCTATTTTTTACAATTTTGTGTTTTTTTTCTAGTGTACACATTTGGCTACTAAACGTAGCTAGCGCACTAAAATGGGCATGCCAAAAAAAAAAATCATTGCATGTCCTTTGACCATATTGTTGTTTTGCCTTCTTCCTGCTTTACCAGGTCAGGAAATCCCATATAAGGTTTGCGCTTGCCTGGGAAAGCTGCTGCTTTCGCGGGCTAGTACTGCCTTTGTGTGTGCGTGCCCCAGGAAGTGGGTGGGACTGTCTAGTCCCAGTCCACATCCATGGTGCCTGTGACTCTAGGAGTGGGACATGAATGGAACCAATAGTTGTCCGTGATTGGACACCTACTCTGGGTCTTAAGCATTTTATCCCCGATATTGAACAATCACGATTTCCCGCTGGGTCAATCGAAATCATTGTTCAGACAATGGATCAATGGGGTACTCGAAAAATCTGGCCCAATTATACGAGGATGATGCACTGCTATAATTCATATAGTGCAAAGAGGGTTTCAATCTTGGTGTAAATTAGAGATTTCGATACGCTACGAAACCCGGGATCAAATCAAAAGGGACTACATGATAACTGCTTGGGGGCTGACGTGCGAAGATGGTCTTACACATTCCAAATGCTATAATTTCAACATGCTGCTTGCGAGAGATGATGGAAACACTGGATTGACGTATATATGCACAGTTGGGCAATATGAGTACGCAACCACACAGCATCCAAATGCACCACAAACCAGGAATGTGCATTAAGGCTTTGCTACCGGTGGTAGCACTTGACTGCTATACTCCATTAAATGCACCCCACAACACCCCAAGACTGCTGGAGGCGCTGCAGAGCACAGGTTGATTATTACCACATATGGTGGACTTTAATAATAATAACTTTCCCAAAGATTCAAAGATACTGGGAGGAAATCCTAGAAAATCACAAGGCCGTAACAGGCATTGCACTACCTTTTGGACCTGCTAATTATTCTATTGGTCGCCCCAGTTGAAGAGCAATACCCAGGGGATATGGCAAGGCTTTCCATGCACCTGCTTCTGGCAGCCAAAATAACAGTTGGTAAACTGGAAAACTGTGGCGGGCCCTTCGATACTCGTGCCGTTGTACAAAGTGTGTGACACAGTAGTGGTGAAGTCCCCCGCCCTAATGGACAATTGGCTTCCAGGGCACCTAAAAACCTGATTGCCCCCAATAGACTTTCGCCAGAATTATCCCGCACTAGCTTATACTCCAGTCTCACTACGCTGCTTTGCACTGACCTGAGAGCCGGTTAAGAAAATGGACTCTGAATTCATGATAGCAGAATAGACGAAGGTGGAAGGGCATTAGCGGAAGGGTGAATAACTTGGATGTGTTGCGAGGTGTGGCGAACCAGAAGGAGTCGGACTAGGTATTGACATGGTCAGGGTTTTTCCTTTAAAATAAAAATTAAAACGCATATCTAGCCCTACTGTTAGGAGTGAAGTTGCCTGCCTATCAAAACTAAAACTAATGGTGCTTGTCAAATTCCAAAAAGAAATGGTCCTTAGTCCAAATCCTAACGTCTAACTGGTTATTACACTTTGAAAACTTAACAGAAAGGAGGAGGCTGGAGCAAAAGCCTCTGTCCTTAGTGGTTGCCTAGCCCAATGTTTTTGATCTCTCTCTAAACAGAAGTATTAAATGTTTGTCAAGGTTGGGGATCTCTTTCCAAACAACGGTTTTAAAGACATGCTTGTCAAATTCTGGATCTCTTTCCAACTAGAGGAATTAACGAAAAGTTCATCAGAGTGAATCAATTTCCTGTCTGCAGGTTCTGATTGCCACTTTTTCAAGTCTTGATATATATTTCATACGGTTTTCTTTTTCTCAGGAAAGACAATGTTTCCATCCCACACCAAAACCATTTACTGTGTCCTTGTCTGGTTTTGAAACAATTGAACTCTCCAGGTTCTTTCTCTTCCCAGTGCTGTTCACTAGGTTTCCTGTTTTCAGGGTTCCCCTAAGTCCTCTGGCCCTCTATCAGGCTTGTTTTAGCAGGCCCTCTGTACAGCATCTGTCCAGGTTTTCTGGGCTTCTGTAACCCTTGTGGCTTCTTCAGTCTTGATTATAAATGTGTTTTGGTTTCTCAGGGCTCTCCGAAGCCCCCTGGCCCTATCATAGGCTTGTTATATCTTTATTCATGTTTATCTGGCTCCAGTAACCTTTATGGCATTCCCAGCCTTAGATCACTCTTCTCGCCCGTCTCCACAGCGTTACCTTTTTGGGAGCATTCACTTCCCCCATGCTACACAGTTTGGCAGCTAATACACTTCTCATGCGTAGCTCGGGGATTAGGTCTCTCCGCTGCAATCTGGTCTGTGCCTCGGTTATCGGGCCTCAGTCCCACCGCGGCTTCCGTGTGGTCGCATCACCAGGTGAGACTGTTGCTTTTCTGAATTTTTCCCGACCGTGGCTTCTCGGTCGGTCAGGGCGCCAGCTTTCTGGCTAGCGATTCGCTTGCCACGCTACCTCTGGCTACTTGGTCTAGCGTGGCTCCGGCCCTCCAGGGCGTCTTCCCATCAGAGACTCGCCTCTGTGTAGGATTCTCTCCTTTCCATTCAAAGTTACTTGTAGTTTTATGTACATCACAAGCAAAAGGGTTGTGTTGTTTCTCTTTAAATGTGTAGGTCAGGCAAGATCCAGCATTACCTGAAACCAAAGAGGTTGACAAAATGTCAATATTTGGTGAATCCAAAACATGTGGGCATACAGTGTACACTAGAGGTGGAGTTCCTTATCGGAATGGAGGTCCTTGTCCCCAACAGGAGAGTCCCTCCATGTGTGGTCCCACTTGCCCAGACTCGTAGGGAGGGTATTGCTGAGTGGGCTCACTCCCCTAGCCTCAAAGGGGTGGCTCCCTTCTGGCGAGAAGGGACAAATTGTCCAGATTCGTCACAGGGGGTATGTTTTATGTCTTTTTTTATATTTATTATTTATTTATATTGAATCACACTTGACCTGTATGTATACTTCATTCACAGTCAGATGTGCCACTCTGTTTAAACAAAGTCTGTAGGTGGCTGGAGGCAAGGCCTGTCCCAAGTCTGTGTGGTGACTCTTCAATGTAGCTTCCTGTTGTCAGAGGCCTCTTGCAAATCAGCAGCTGCCCATAGTATATAGATTGAAAGCTGCACTCACTGTTTAGAGTGTATGCCACCCTCCATGTTTTTATGCATGCTTCTTGACCACTGAAATGATAGAATTGATCTTGTCATGATGTTTTTGTCCACTTAATTTCATCCTTGTTGTACAGAAGTCTATTTTATTACACAGCACAGTACACAAAAGCATTGACTATACCAATCTATTGTTTAAGGGAATCTTAGAAGGTTTTGCGCTTACCTGCTAACTAACTTATAATTATTGAGTATTTTCTTTTTTAATCAGGTGCCTGGAAAATAATTCCACTTAAAACGCATGAATAAATAGGTGAAGTTGCACAATGCTGTCCACCTTTATTATTTGTGACACTCACTTTACTACTCCTGTTATTAATAAATCCCCTTCGCGGGAATCACTTATGTCTGTAACTCACCCAGTTCTTTGGAGGAGTGCTAGTGAGTGCAATTTCAGCCTTCCAATTTCTTTTTCATTATTTACTTGCATTTCTTTTAGGTTCATTCCAGCCTTCCAATGAAATGATGCTTAAGTTCTACAGCTTTTATAAGCAAGCCACCCAAGGACCTTGCAATATCCCAAGACCTGGCTTCTGGGATCCTGTCGGCAGATATAAATGGTAACTATTGATTTCAAAGATTTATTGGGCATTGATTTGCACTAGGTATAGATGTTTTAAGTTATTTGACTAGAGGTCTATAATTGTAAGCTTTGTTTCCATCTCACCCAGCTGGCCTTTGCCACGTGACTAAGACTGGTTCTGCCAACCTCTATAACATGAAAACCAAGAGTGATCCAACAGCATGGATGGGGGCTCATAGCTCAGAATCTTTAGAAAGAACTAGTGGCTTATCAAGCACAGCCTTGTGGATGGTAAATGCTCGTCAACCTCCACCTTCTGGGCCATTTGTATAGCAAGTTGGCAGTTTGCAATTATTCTTCTAATTTTAAACAGCCACACCCAGGGCCACATTACGAGGATGGCGGTAACCTGCTGGTGCTACTAACCAGTTGCTGCCGTCGCACCGAATCCACCACCTGATATCCCAGTGCCACGGGACATTACTAGTCCTGGTGGCCCCAGATATCAGGCGGTGGATACAGGAAGACCCCATTCCCGTGGAGTCACATAGGACTCCACGGGAATGGGTTCACAGAAGCACTGGCACAGTTGAAAACAGTGCCAGTGCTTCCGTGAAAACTCTGCCTTCCGGGGTCGTTGTTGCTGGCAGGTCGCCCCGGAAGACATAGTTGAGTGTGGCGGTGCGGAAAGGGTGCTGGTACGATGCGACCAGCACCCTTATTTGCAGACCGCCACACTTAGAATGAGGTCCCCAGACTTACTTGAGTGTTCCCCCACCTTTGGTACAGGTACATTTTCTTTCCATTGGGGAAGCAGGCAGCGGGATTAAATCTGCCTGGTAAACGCCACCTGCTCACATACCCTTTTTGGTCTCCCTTTGATCTCTTTTGCACAACACTGACATTGACCCAGTCCAGCAGTACATTGCGTTTAAAAAAAAAAAAAAAAAAAGGAATGATAAATGAGACTGTTCAATGTCCACCTAACTAACATGTTGGAATCAATATCGTTATTTCATAGAGTGTAAGAATTCTCCTCATCCCCCTGTGTAATTCTCCATAACAAAGTCCACTTTCTGTGTGGAACACTTTTAAGATACGTCACATGTTTTTACTTTACGAACAGTGGGTTATGTGATGAATCCTAAGGCTTTGTTCTTTTTTCCCTGGGCGGAGACACCCTTTTTGAGGCTAGCGAGGTGAGCCCAATTAGCAAAACCCTAGCATGGGGTTTGGAAAAGTGGACCTCACTGGGAGTGATTCCCCAGAAGGGGACAAGGACTCCCATTCCAATGCGGAACACCCTGTACCTTAGACGTTATCGGCATACATAATGAGAAACTGATGGTACATTCAGCTGTGGGACCCAAAATCATGCTGAAAGTGCCTTTGGATGTTTGGCTTAGGACAATGCTGGTCTCTCCATGGGCTTGACAGCTGAACATAAACAACACACTTCTTTTCAATGGATTGCTTTTCTACTGCAGATTCCTCATCTGATAGATATTCCCTCCAGCTCTGCTGCTTCGGAAACATTTTCGACGGGTCACGTAGGGGACCTCGACCCGGTCGTCGATCAGTCTTGCTCGGCATCTGGTCGTTGCCTCCGGACGTGACGTCAAGTGTCGTATAAATACCTCGTCACTACGCCCCACACCTCAGTTCCTTTTGTCTGTGTGCTAACATGCTGCTTGGGAACACAGGCGAGTCTTCAACTCACTCAACGTTTTCGTCAGAAAACCGTTTTACTTTTTCCTTCGTCGATGCAAGATGTCAGTCACTCTGGTATCGGATTTCAAGCGGTTTACCGACTTTGGCACCAAGATGTCCAACACTGACCCACAAGAGTTGTGTCTCTGGTGCGTCGACACGGGTCACGGGACTCCGCCGTGCGCCTAAATGCAGCCCAAATCCCTACGCGACCCAACAGCTAAACTCACCCTTGGTCAACCACCCTGTAAATCACTGGTACGGTCTACCGTGGTTTTTGGAGGCCAAAACTGAGGGGCACACCCCTGAAAAAAGAACATAGGTGGAAAAAAAAAAACGGTCCCACTCGAGGAGCCATTCTGCCTAGTCCTGAAAGAAGAAAAGGCTTCACTGCCACCGTCGGGACTCTGATTCGTTGACGGATAAAGGTAAGCCGTCTGCAGGGCTTACCCCCCGCCAAGATGGGAGGATTTCAAGTCCTATGTGCTTGACATGTTTAACAAGCATGCTGTAGTTGGCGTGGCTAAACCCCGCTCCCAAGCAGCAGGCTTCGGAGCCAAGAGCGGCTCCCAGCATGTCTGACCCCTCTAGTGCCCGGCACCGGTTAAATCTTTCAACACCGGAAGAGGTTCAATGGAAGCCAGATCAACCCTGTGCATCTAAGGATGACGCTGCTACATCGTCTCGATCCTGATTGACACCGACATCCACCATATCAGCACCGACAGACAAACCCTTGACATCAGTGGTTGTCGAGAAAATCTTCACACCACAACTCTGGTCCGAATTTTTTGATACCATGGCAGGTATCTTTGGCGGTAATGACGCCGATGATCAGGGGGATGTCGACCCCATTTTCTCGGGTACAGGAGGGGTCGATTAATTTGAAGATCAAAATCAGCTTGTGCAGCTGGCTCAAGCCCTCCATGTCGGTCTGGACACCTCTCCATACCTCGAATTCCAGCAATCCCAGCCCTATTTCCATAATATGTCTAAATTCAGGGCTTTAGTAGAAAGGGTTAATGATACCCTAGGCTTGCATTCATCAGTGGCGCTGATACAAGGTTATGAACTTAGATAGCTTAGATGAAGGCCGCACCACAGAGCGCAATATGCCTTTAAACTCTGCCATTGCTGATCCATTAACAATTATGTGGCAGCATCCGTGTTCTATTCCGCACGTCAGCTCCACCATTTCCAGAAAATATAGGCCGGCTAGAGGAGACCCTCCATTCCTCTCCACTCCTCTCCTTTCCTCTCCTCTCACCTTTCCCATAGGGGCTGGTTATGCAGGCTGCCACTGTCTCATCTAGACCTGCATCTTCCACTTCAACTCTGCCTCCCAACAGGGAAGCAAAAAAGAAAAGTTGATGCATTAGCAAAGAAAGCATTTACTTCGGGCAGTATGGCCCTTAAAGCTACAAATGTGGCAAGAAGTTTTGCCAAGTACTCCTTTGGTATATGGACAGCAGATGAAAATGCTGCGCAGTATGTCATAGAAGGAGAGCTGCGCGAGGGCTTCCTACAGCTAGTGGAGGATGGGCAAGAGGTTGCCAGACAGTCGCTGCGAACGGACCAGGACATCGCCCACTGTGTGGGCCGGTCTATGGTGTCAGCAGTAACGCTAAGAAGGCAGGCCTATCTAAAAACATCTGGCTTCTCCCCTAATGTAAGTTAAACGTCTGGACATGCCCTTCAAGGGCGACCTTTTCAGGCAGAAAGCTGACGATTCCTTAGAAAAAGATTTGAGGCGTGGTGCAGGGAACGCAAGATCTCTTGCCACACCACTACAGTGGAGTTCCTTCTATCATTGGCCGCAGCAGACCTTCAGGTCACCACGGTCAAAGGTTATTTGGCAGCCTTGCCTGTGTTTGAGATCCCTGGATCAAGGCGTGTTTTTTAGGATCCGGCTGATGGCACAATTCCTGAAAGGCCTTGTAAATGAGTTTCTGCCAACTTCCTTTGTTTGTTTGTTTAGTATTTAATATGCGTGCCGGACCCGAGGGTATCAGGGCGCAAGCAATAAGAAGTCATACAGCTTGGTACACAGGTTACGTTGGTTACAAGGTAATAGCAAACATCAAATCTAGGAATAATTGGTATATAGATGTGAGCAGTCCTACCGCAGATGGTGGTAGGAAAAATATACACAATAGACCATATAAGCATATACAATATAAGGAAAAATATCCACAATAGACAATGTAAGCAATCACTATGCAGAAGAAATGTACAGTTATTTACACGTGTGGTCGGGTTCTTCAATATACAGTTATTTACATATGTGGTCTAGTTCTACGAGTTCATTTGTCAGCATTCTCTAGGAGCCATATAATCAGGTTTTGCCTGAATTTAGTGAAGGTTTGGCCCATTCTGAGTGTGGTTGGTAGTGAGTTCCACAGTTGAGCTGCTTTGCCTGGGAAACGGGTGCCCCCCAATAGTAGATAGTTTAAAGCGAGGCACCTGAAGGCAGTTGGAGTTAATTAGTCTTGTGGGTCTAGTAGAAGTTTTTCTAGAGAATATTTCTATTAGATATTGTGGTGCTTTGTTGTTTAGGCTCTTGTGGATGAGGTAAGCTGTTTTTAGTTTCATTTTCTCAAGTGTAGATAGCCACTTGTATTTCCTTCGTGTTTCAGAAATATGTTCTTTCTTAGAAATACTAAGTGCAGCTCTAAGGGCATTGTTTTGAGGTATCTGTATTTTGTTGATAATATATTTACCGCTCCAATGTATAGGGCATTGGAGTAGTCTAGTCTAGATAAAATGAGCGCTATAACTAGAGTCATACAGCTGTTAGATGAGAGGAAGTATTTGCCAGCTCTAATTAGTTTGCATGTGTAAGCTGTCGAGGAGGCTAGGGAGTTTACCTGTTTGGTAAATGTGAGGGTGGAGTCTAAGTAAAAACCTAATGTTTTTATTTCCTTGGCAACCTTGATAAGGTTCCCATCAATGATGAATGATGAGTAGTTTGTGCCAAGTCTGGTGAGAAGAGATGCGGATCCCAGGATGAGAAGCTCTGTTTTGTTGTCGTTCAGACAGAGGCCGTGAGTGGCCATCCATGTCTGAACGATGCTGTACATTTTATTCACCAATGCTAAATCCTTGCAGTAATCCCCGGTAAGTGGCAGGAGGATCTGGGTATCATCTGCATAGTTAGTGTAGGTGATACCCAGACGGTCCAACTCATCAAACGGGGGCTTGGTGAATATATTATACAGGGTTGGAGAAACACATGAGCCCTGGGGCACCCCACAAGTGATGGGGATGGGGTTCACGGATGCAGAGAGCGAGAAGACCCTCATGGATCGGCCGCTGAGGAAAGATTGTATCCATGCTATAGCTTCGCTAGAGAAGTGGGCAGCTGAATCCAGGTGGCTACATAGGACGGTGTGATCCACCAAGTCGAAAGCCGCCAACAGGTCTAGGAGGAGGAGTAGTGCCAGCTTTCCATTGTCTCTTGGTTTGTCTATTTGTGCTTTAAGATCAATGAGAGCAGTTTCTGTGCCGTGTAGTGGCCGTAAACCAGATTGGCGAGAGCCTAAGTGTTGGTTAAGGTCCAGGAAGTTCTGGATTTGGATATATGCTACCTTGTCTAAGATTTTCAATAGGAATGGCACCGTAGTGATGGGCCTGTAGTTGGTTGGTATGGAGGGGTCTAGCATTTGTTTTTTAAGAAGTGGGAGTAACAAGGATTCCTTAAGATTGCAAGGTATTGTGCCGGATGTGAAGGAAGCATTAATAAGTTTGGTAATGAAAGGTGCTAGTTCCCTAGCAGCGTCCTTGATGAGTTGTGCTGGGCATTGGTCACCTTTGTAGTTGGATGGTTTGAGACCCAGTATAACTTTCTCAACCTCTATAATGGAGTATTTGGAACAATTTAATTGGGTGGCATGCTTAGTTTTAGGTGGAGTGGATTTGTTTGGTGGTGATGTGGTGACAGGTAGTGAGGCCATTTTTAGTGCTATTTTGTTTTTTAGGTTGGACACTTTGTTGGCTAGTGCATGCTGGAGCACCATGTTTTATCTTTGACACAGTTGTCTTGGGATATGATAGGATTTTCTAATTCTTTTAGAATCATGAAGAGTTCCTTCATACTAGAATTAGCTTGCGTTATTCTAGTATTTTAAGAATCTTGTTTGGCCAGGAGTATATCCTTCTTGTGTTGGGATGAAATTTGCATTAACTTTAGTTTGTTTCCTGCAGTGGGATTAAGTTTCCAGGCAGTTTCGCATTTTCTTTTGTCTAGTCTTAGATTTTTTAGATGGGGAGTATACCAGTTGTTGAGGTGACTTTTAGGCTTACTATTTCTGAGTTGTAGTGGGGCTATGTTGTCCTGGAATGGAACCCGGATTGGAACCTAAATCTGGTACTGACTTTTCTGATGGTGGCTCCTTTTGAGCCTATGCATGGTTGTCCCTTAAGTCTTCGTTCTTTGAAAACAACCTTTTCGAATGGATTGTGTCCTCCCACGTATTCCTCATTTTAGGTATGTTATCTCCCAGTTTTGTTGCTTCGGAAAAGAAATTTCACCAGAGGGCGCAGTGTTCGAGGCCGCGGAGTCGTAGTCCCTCGAGGGCCGCCGTCGAGCGGTGACGTCATCTGCTGTATAAAGGGCTCGAGCAATAATGCTCTTAGGGAACGTAGAGGTAAGCTGGCGGTGGGGGAGGAAACTTACAAGTCTTCTAAAAGGCAAAAAGATTCGGATGAATCTAGTCAAAAATCTCGACATGGGTCGAGGAGGTAGAGATTGAAGAGTCGCTCGAGTAAATCCTCCTCGTCTTCGACTAAGAAGTCAAAAAAGCGACGTCACAGGTGGTCTTCCTCCTCTGAGAGGAGAGTAACTTATCCATCCAAGCACGATTCCCCTGAAAAATGGGAGGGGCTTCGATGCTTAAAATATTCGAGAAAGCGGCCTAGACCCCCTCGAAGTTGTCGCGTGGTGATCATGCCTCTACCCACTCTAAAAATGACAGAGGAATATCAAACTCTAAACACGCAAGAGCCGGAAAAGAGTTGAGTGCCATCAAGGGAAAGTTCCCTGACGCCTCGTACTAAGACAAAACCTCTGGTGCATAAATCGGTGGTAGCGGAATCTACATCGAAGTCGAAACTCGACTCAACACAGTCGACGACTACTGCGTCAAAACCGCCCACGAATGCCTTCACGAAACCGTCAACGCCTTTGACTGTATCGAAGCCTTCTTCGACAGTATCAAAGCCTCCTTCGAAAACGTCGAAGCCAGCGTCGTCTTTATCGACGCATTCTGTAATCCCGACACCCAAGTCGACGCCATTGTCCATGCCTAAGTCGATACAACCCTCTTTACCTGAAAAAGCTTTCCATCCTCAACCTAGACAGGAATTTTTCAGATCCATGTCATCCATTTTTGAAGAACACTCCTCTGAAGAGGATGTCACTTCAGCTGGAGTTAGGTTTGGAGCCAGAGAGGTCCCCGAAGAGATAGTGGACCCAAATTCCAAAATAACAGATCTTTATGACTGTCTACAAAATGCCAGTGGCCTAGACACTTCACCTGAAGTGGAATTTGAGAGACCAGACCCTACAGATCATGCTGATCCTAGTTATAGAAATCTCATGGGAAGGGTAATTGATTTTATGGGTTGGAAGGCAGCTTCCCCAAATTTCAACCAGGATGACATGACGGACATCCTGGGTGTGAAGGTCCTCTAAAAGATCCTTTTCTTCCATTCCATAAAGCACTTCAGAAGAGGGTGATGGTAAATTGGAATACTCCTGATTCTATTTCAGCAGTAAACAAGACATTTGTACCAAAATACAGGCCATCTTTCTCAGATCCGGAATATCTATCTAAACATCCCTCCCCTGAAAGTCTAGTGGTTCAAGCTGCAACCTCCACTAGGCAATCAGCTTACCCCTCAATACCACCAGACAGGGATGATAGAAAAGTTGATGCTTGGGACCGGAAGGTTTTTTTCTTTGGGCAGCGTGGCCCTTAAATCGACTAATGTAATTTGTACTTTAGCAAGATTTACATATACTGTGTGGGACTGCATGACATCAGCGGCTGATCGCATCCTGGAAGGTGAGGAACGGGATGGTTTCCTGGCTATAGTAAAAGATGGTAAAGAGGCTATGGAGGAATGCCTTCAGTCAGGACTGGACATTTCTGACAGTGTAAGCAGGTCCATGGCCTCTAGCACGGTCCTACACAGGTTTGCATGGCTAAGGAAATCTGGCTTTGCACCTGATGTGCAATCTAGATTACTTAATATGCCCTTTGACGGCTTGTGGTTGTTTGTCAGCAAGGCAGACGAGAGCTTGGAGAAGCTGCAGACCTCAAAAGCGGCAGCAAAATCACTTAGCGCCACTATAAGAGAGCCTCAACAACACTCTTACGCAGGCTCATCTTCCTGGAAGAGTCGCCCCTTTCGTTTTTACTCCTCTTTTGGAAAAGGGAGGGGGCAGGCCAGTCAAAGAGGCCAACAGAGAAAACCCTTTTGTGGTGGAAAAGGGAGAGGTGCTAGAGATCAGCCACAGCAACGACTACTACCTACTCAGCCACTGCTGCAGCCGCTGCAAAGCCACTTTGAGGACTTCACCCACAAGACCACAGTGGGAGGCAAAATCACTCGGTATCTGTACGAATGGCGGGGCATTACATCAGATGCCTGGGCACTAGAGATAGTGACCCATGTTTACTGCCTTCTTTTCATCAAAGACCTCTTGATCGTCCAACGGGAGCCAACTCTGTAAAAATTCCAGACCTGCTCCTTGTGCGGGAGATTTTAACCCTGCTAGAGAAAGGTGCAATAGAACATGTACCTGTAGCGTAAAGGAACAAGGGTTGGTACTCCCCTTATTTTCTCATCCCCAAAAAGGATAGAGGATTGAGACCCATTTTGGACTTAAGAAATTTGAACAAATTCCTCAGGAAGGACAAGTTCAAGATGGTGACCCTTTCTCAGATCCTTCAGGCTCTTCAGCTTCAGGACTGGCTGCTTTCATTGGACCTTCAGGATGCTTACTTTCTGTGCTTGAGATGGATTGGAACATGAAAGTACCTGAGGTTCGCAATTGGTGGTTCTCATTATCAGTTTCCGGTTCTACCATTTGGGTTGACTTCCGCCCCAAGGGTTTTCACCAAACGCAGCGCGGTGGTGGCAGCGAGTATCAGGAGAAGGGGGATTCACGTCTACCCTTATCTGGACGATTGGCTAATCAGGGCAGGTTCACCCCAACAAGCCCAGGAACATCTGGCCTTGACCTGCCACTTCTTACACAGACTGGGTTTCTCCCTCAATTACAAGAAGTCACAAATGATTCCAAGCCAAAGACTCCAATTCATCGGAGCAGTCCTGGATACTTCCTCAGGGAAAGCCTCGCCTCCCGAGGAGAGAGCTCACCACATTCTGTAGATGGTAGCAAAGTTTCAAAATGCCCAACATCTACCGACATTCGACTTTCTAAGGTTTCTAGGCCTCATGGCATCCTGCATTTTTTTGATGCCAGAGGCCAGAGTGAAGATGGGGATCCCTTCAATGGGCCCTCAGGTCTCAATGGTCCCAATTTTCGGGGGAGTTGTCGGATCTTCTGCCAGTCCCAGCCAAAGTGGCTCAAGATCTCCTATGGTGGGCTTGCAGGGAGAATATCCTCAAGGGGGAATATTTTTGGCAACCATGGCCGGAGATAACGGCAGTGACAGATGTCTCACTCACGGGGTGGGGAGCCCACACCAACGATCTGACAATCATCGGTCGTTGGTCTCCATTGGAGTCCAAACTACACATCAACCTTTTGGAGCGGAGGGCAATCGGACTAGCGCTAAAGGCCTTTCTGCACTCTGTACAGGGAAAGAATGTCCTAATAATGACGGATAACACAGTGGCCATGTACTACCTCAACAAAAGAGGAGGCGTAGGATCACTCTCACTGTGCAGAGAGGCAATGCAGCTCTGGTTCTGGGCAATGCAAGAAGGAATCTCTCTATCGGCAGTTCATCTAGCCAGAGAGAACAACACAGCAGCAGTTGCTCTGAGCAGGCAGAGCACAGTCTACCACGAATGGGAGCTATCTCAGGAAGTCCTTCAAGAGATCTTTGCCCTTTGAAGGAACCCCCTCAAGTGGATCTGTTCGCGACCGGTGCCAACCGGAAGTGCGAACTGTACTGCTCAAAGGAATTTCCTCCAAGAGGAGCTCTAGGGGATGCGTTCGTGGTGGACTGGGCATTTCCACTCCTATGCGTTTTCTCCAGTCCGTGATTCCTCGGGTAATCAGGAGGTTGAGAAAGTTCAGGAAAACCATGATCCTAATTGCCCCGGATTGGGCCAGGAGGACGTGGTAACCGGACATTCTGGACATGTCCATCTGCCCTCCAATACATCTTCCACAAAGAGGATCTTCTCTCGCAAGAGGAAGGTCGGTTTCTCCATCCAGAGGTCAAGACACTCAGTCTTCACGCATGGTTTTGAGAGGCTGAGATATAAGGATTGGGACCACCGAGATGATGTAATGGAGATTTTGCTTTCGGCCAGAAGGCCAGCAACAAAATCCCTGTACCGGTGTCGTTGGAACAAGTTCAGTAACTGGTGCAGGGATAAGAATGTGGATCCATTTCTTTGTAATACTCCAACAGTACTTTCTTTCCTCTTACACTTGCCCAATTTGGGGCACCAAGTTGGTAGCACTATCTATCTTTAAGCGTTCCTGGGCAGAGGTGTCCTATTTTAAAATGCCCTTAGTAATTCAGTTATTGAAAGGACTAACAAATGTGTACCCCGACACCTTTTCAGGTGCCTATCCGGGATTTGAATTTAGTCTTAAAATTTCTCATGTGTCCCCCCTTTGAACCTTTACATTCTTGCCCATCAAGACTTCTCACTCTTAAAACAATTCTGTTGATGGCTATAACATCAGCCCGCAGGGTAAGTGAGTTGCAGGCACTGTCTTGTAAGCCTACTCGCACCATTTTCCATAGGGACAAAGTTATTCTAAATGTCAAACCATCTTTCTTGCCTGAAATAGTCTGATTTCCATCTGTAACAGAAAATTACCTTACCTTCTTTTTATCCTCCTCCTCACGCTAGTTAGGAAGAGGAAAGGTTGCATAGACTGGACCCAAAAAGGGCTCTGTTTCTACATTTCCAAATCTTTGACAATGTGACCAACTATTTGTTGGGTATACTGGACACAAATTGGTCTTTGGAGTGTCTAAACAAACTCTATCCAGATGGATAATTCTAGCAATCTCTGAGTGTTATAAATTGGTTGGAAAAGAACCACCAGATAGATTAAGGGCTCATTCAACCAGAGGCATGGCAACTTCCACGGCTCTTCAGAGGGGTGTCCCGGTGCAGGATATTTGTGCTGCGGCCACATGGTCGTCAGTGCACACCTTTTGTGAAGCATTACTGCTTGGACTCTACTTCATATCAAGGAGGACTATTTGCAAAAGCTGTCCTTCATTCAGTTCATAATTGAAATTTCTAGTACTCCCTCCTCCAAATTCTTACTGCTTTGGGAGCCTATCTAAGATGAGCAATACGTAGGAGGACACAATCCATTCGAAGAATAAGTTACTTACCAACTGTAACGTTCTTTTGATTGGATGTTCCTCCCACATATTACTCATCGACCCACCCAACCTACCCCTCCGTACAGTTTACGCCAGTTGCACTCGAACTTCCTTAAGAGCCTGACGACTTAAAGCCTGATCAGCTGATGCAACCATGAACACTGTAAAAACAGAACTGAGGTAACGGGCGCTGCTCGAGCCCTTTATAGAGCGGATGACCTCGACAGCGGCCCTCGAGGGACTAAGACTCTGCGGCCTCGAACACCGCGTCCTCTGGTGATATTTTATTTCCAAAGCAGCAAAGCTGTGAGATAATTATCTAAGATGAGGAATACTTGGGAGGAACATCCAA
Source organism: Ambystoma mexicanum (assembly GCF_040938575.1). Lineage (NCBI taxonomy): Eukaryota > Metazoa > Chordata > Amphibia > Caudata > Ambystomatidae > Ambystoma > Ambystoma mexicanum. The sequence continues at coordinate 875,764,441 of NC_090924.1, read as the reverse complement.
TCGAAAGAACGTTACAGTTGGTAAGTACCTTGTTCTTTGGTGGCTATTATATCTGCTTTGCAGGTGAGTGAACTGCAGGCCTTATGCTGTAAGCCACCCTTCATGCGTGTTTTTTGGGAAAAAGTCTCACTCTGGGTAAGGCCTAGCTTCCTTCCCACGGTTGTGTCAAAATTCCACATGTCGCAATCCATCGACCATCTGGTCTTCTACCCTCCTCTTCCTCCTTCTAAGCAAGAGGAAAGGTTACATTGCCTAGACCCGAAAAGGGCGTTGTTATTATATTGCAAGGACAGCTGATTTCAGGACAGCTGACCAGCTCTTCATGGTCTTTTCCTTAGCCCTTAAGGGTCTGCCCATAACTAAGCAGACTTTATCCCACCGGATAATTTTTTGTATAGTGTAACGCTACCAGTCTGCTGGAAAGCAATTACCAGCAGGCATCGGGGCCAATTCGATAAGGAGAGTCACCGCGTCAGCAGCATTACAGAGGGGAGTCCCTGTTGGGCAGATTTGTTGTGCTTCAACATGGTCAACCCTTCATACTTTTGCTAAGCACTGTAGTCTGGGTGTGGCTCGTACAGCTGATGCGCGTTTTGGCTGCAAAATTTCTTAGTATAACTTTCTGCCTGCCTCCTTCATCTACTGCTTTGGAAGTCTTATCAGATAAGGAATCTGTGGGAGAAAAACAATCCATTGATGGAGAAATTACTTACCGTAATGTTTTTTCTATGGATTCTTCTCCCGCACTTTCCTCATCTCCCCTCACATCCAGCCCTGCTCAGAGTCAGTGGTTGGTGCACATATTCTCTTTCTCGTTGACTTGGTGATTGCCTTCTGTGTCAGTTTTCTGTCTTTCCTTCCAAAGGTTTCTTTAACAAAGAATTTTGGGGGGAAACGATTTTTCTAATGTTACATGGTAGTGGTTTTCGCAATTGTTCTATAGTCATTTCATTTTAAGGTCTGACTAGCAAGTTTGTTCTCTCTGTTTTCCTATGCAGCGTGGTGTGCTTAGGGAAAAAAGGGGAAAACGGAGGTGTGGGGCGTAGTGACGAGGTATTTATACGACACCTGACGTCCCGTCCGGAGCCGACGGCCAGATTCCGAGCAAGACGGGACTACAGCCGACGGCTGGGTTGAGGTTCACTATGCCCCCTGCCGAAAATGTTTCCGAAGCAGCAGAGCTGGAGCGAATATCGGATGAGGAATCTGTGGGAGAAGAATCCATAGAAAGAACATTACGGTAAGTAATTTCACTTTTGGTCACAGAGCGAGAATAAAGGTGCAATCACCCTTGAATGGAAGAGAAGGAACAATATGCAGAGGTGAGCCTTTGACATGATCAAGTGATTGAGGTGCTGGGCCACGCTGCACAGCGCAGTAAAGCTGGCTGTGGTACAGAGGAATGCAAAAGAGGTCGAGACGGACGGATGTTGCTAACCCAGCAGAGAGATGTGCAGAGTCGGCGAGGAAAAGGCAAAGTAACGCAGGACTTACCTGGAGGCACGACCGCGCTGCAGACATGGTGGGCCTGGTGCACGATAACTGCTGCCAAGGCGGAGGAGGAATGAATCTCCGACTCTCAACGCAAGAGCCAAGGAAACGAGAGGAACACATAACCGGCTTGTGTACAGATTGGAGGATTAGAAAGCCATGCAGAATGCCACTGCTACTGAGCAGACGCAACCTGACTGGAGCAAACCCTGTGGAGGGAGGGAGAGAGGGAGGGACGGCCGGAGGGAGGGAGGAAGGTTTTACCAATCCTCCAGGGAGATAAGCGAGATAATGGGACAAAGAAACCCAAGTGGTGGTAAGAGGGATCACTTACATCCCAGAGAAATAAGTGAAACACTGAAATAGAGGAACACAAGGGAGTTCAAGAAACCTGATTGTTTTAAACATCCAGACGGCTTACAGAAACCATCTCAAGCGTTGAGAGAGCCACATAGGAAAAGGGGTTATCTATATATACCTGAGAGAGATAAGTGAGACCTTGGGGACAGAGGAACTCCAGGGTTATGGCAACTCAAGAAACCTGAATATTGTAATCAGCCAAACAGCTTGCAGAAATTCCTGAGAATCAAGAGGAGCATATGGAAAGAGGTTACAGTACCCCTGTGTGATGAATGAGACATTGGAACAGAGAAGCTAGATGGGCCCATTAAGACAACTGAAGAACAGATTCGAGCAGAGCACAGAGGCAATTTGAACATTTGACCTTTTCAGGAACTTTTAACTTTATTTTGTAAACTTGAGAAATTTTCGGAACTTTGATAGATGGTCAAGAGCTGCTTGATGAATCTTCGGATGTGGTTCCTTCTCCCTAGGGGGAACCCCTCCTCATGAGGCCAGGTTGGTGAGGCCTCTACCCGATAGTCCCATTGGGGGTGGTAGGTTGCATGTGATTTTAATGAATCACAAAACAACTTAAAAGGAGTTCCCACAAGCCCCCAGTTTTTGTATTTATTAATATTTCCCCCCACCCCATATATATAGGTTTAACAAATATATGTATTTTTTTTTTTTTTACACGTTTTGGGTTCATTGACAATTCAATTTGTGGGGGCGTGGCCAAGATGGCGGGCTGAAAGGATGTCCGAGGTGCAAGCTCTGTCCCTGTAAAATTGGAACGCATGGTGATTTACCCATATCTTTTTGTTCATGAACGAGTCTAGGCACAGTTATGCCTGCAGAATAAGTGGGTGCGGTGGATGAAGAAGCTGAAGCCGGGGTGCCCCAGCCGTGAGAGGTGAGCAGTGAAGACAGCTGCGGGAGCCCAATGCCTGCGGGGGAGATTAAGGAAGGTGGGCGGCAGAAGCCGAGAGCAGTGGGAGGCCGGGAGAGACTGGTGCAGCGCTGCGGCGTGCCTATGAAGGAGGAGGCGGCCAGGGGACTGGCGATTGCTGCGCAGGTCGGTGCAGGCCAGAGCAACATAAAGGAACCGGGGCGTGTGGCTGAATCGGCAGCTGGCCCTGGAGCAAGAACAGAGGCGTGACCTGGAGAGGAGGAGCCTGACCAGATGCGTGGTGCCTGTGGTGCGGCCCGGCATCTGAGGGGATGAGACTCCCCCGCAAGTGGGTCGCCGACTGCTGCTCAGAGCGGGAAGTGAAACCGGAGAGGAGGGGCTCCCGGGCCCAGGCACCGGAGGGACGCTGGAGACTGCCTAAAGGCAGAGGAGGAGCTGAGCAGCACCCGCAGTGAGGAGCGGGCTGGAAATAAGGCAGCTGGAGGAAGAGGCCCCCAGGAGTGGTGGCAGGTGAGGGGTCTGAGTGGAGGAGGCGGCGTCGGGAGAGGAGCACAGATGCTCCAGGTGCAGATACCTGGCCAATTGCCCTGCAGGGGGATAAAAGGCCTGGTGCACAAGCCAGCAGGGCAAGATGCTAGGAAAGCAAGTGGAAGCGGGCCCTGGAAGAACAAAGTGAACATAAAGTGAGGGGAGGGAGCCTGCTAGTGCAGAGGTGCCAGCGAGGGCTGTGGACCACATAAATAGGGAAGGTGGCGAGAGAAGGGGGATAGCCTGGGAAGCCACTGAACATATGCATGGATTGGGGTGAGCAATGCAAGAGGACATCCCCTGAGAGCAACACAGGAGTCTGTGGGCCATTCAGCACATTGAACCGTTGAGCGAGCTGGTCTGGTTGAAAAGGGCCAGCAGAGGGATAAAGCGGGCTGAGACCTGTTAACAAAAGCAGAAAAGGAACATAGCAGTTATAAAAGCAGAGGAGGGGAAAGGCATCCCCACCTCGAGGTGGAAAGCCGACTGCAGGTTGGGGCTGGGCGATGTAGAAGGGACCAAAGCATCACAGGCTCGTGGACTGGAGGAACACCAGAAGGGGTACGCTGAGACCAAGCTCCAGTTTGGAAACCAGGGAGTGCGCAGCACCGAGGAGATGACACTCGCCAAAGAAGATCTTCTTGCAGCCCTGGCCAAGTTCAAGGGGGAACCAACAGACGGTTAAAGTGGAGGGGGCCAGCATCGGGGAAGAACTCTCACAAGCGGTTACAGCAAATCAAAGGGATATTGATACACTGGGTGTTGGGGAGAATTCTCATTCTGTGGCTAATTTCCCTCACCTAGTGAGTCCCCCAGCAGCTTTGCTGGATTTCTGGAGTTTACTTTTTCCACTTGGTAAGAGTGTGAGCCTTTTTCCCACTCTTAGATGTGTTTTGCCATGTGTATTTCTACTATTTGTGTGATCGTGGCCTCTGGAGTATACCACTCCATGAGCCCCACTTTTTATGTGTGTTACACAGCACCTTCAGTGCAGTAACACAGGGTTCTCTTTGAGACTTCCCACTGACTCCATTTTTCTGGGGCTGACTACTGTCCCCCAGAAAACAGGTGAAGTTACCATTTACTTTATGTAGTCATTTAAAACTACAGACCCCGTACACCCCATCTTACAATGACTACTGCAAAGGGTTAATTCCTATCCCTTTTTGTCTGTGCCTCGCTGAGCTTTGTTTTGCTCTTTTAACATTTAGACTTGGCTGTTGGCAGTGGTATCTACCCTAACTTTTCTACCGCGATTATACTATATAAACGTGGTACTGTTCCAGGCTATTATATTAGCCTCGAACATAAACCCGCTTGACCAAATACTCTTTCTTTTGGCTCCGGTCGGGTTTATTCACCATTTCTTTTTGTTAAAGTCCTTCTTGTGTTTTACTTTGCGCGGCAAACCAGGTTTGCCTTCTTTGTTCACCGTCTTTTGGCGGGCTTCTCCCAAGAAGCCCTCCTTTTGGTGCCTCAGTGTTTAGGTGGGCTGAATGTGAGGGAGGGGTGTAGTCACCCCCTGCACAGGGTATCCTTGGAAACCCAAGTCGCACTTTGTTGTGATTGGCTGAGGTGGTTGTCCGGGCCGGACAACCCCCCTGCTGTGTGATTGACAGCCAGGCGGTGTGAATGGGGGATTTTCGCATAAAAGGCAGGACTCTTGGGCTGGAAGTGAGTTGCCACTGGAACTGCAAGGAACCGAAGAGAAGCGCAGAAGAAGACGGCTGCTGCAACTAGCGAGTCCCGGTGAAGCCCTGCTGCCGTCCTGAGCTATCTACCCTTCAACGACAACAGAAGATCCAGTCCGGAATCATCTTCCCTTGAGCCTGGTGGGATCAACCAGCTCATCTTGCACAGGCAGAGGATCCTTTTCTTGGTCGAAATCGCTGCACACAGCTGTAGTGGTCCGGATAGCCACCTGAAGAGCCTCTCCTGTTTTAAAAGAACGCACCTTTTATTCACCGTTGCTTCGCTGCTGCTGGCTTCATCCCTGGGTAGTGCAGATCGCTCCAGACGTCGTCCTTCTTGTCCACAAGATCGAAGTCACAGGAACCGTGAGTCTGCAGGAACTACAGGAACAACTGCCATGGCACCAGCTCTTCACTTTCAATAAGGTACTGTGTCCAACCTCGAAGAACTGGGGTGAACCCCTTTCTCCTCACTAAAGGCTTGTCCTTATCTTCCTTCCCTCTCAAAACTTTTGCTTCCTCTTTTGACAATATCCAAGTACTCCTGGCAATCCCAAATCGTGAACTGTACTAACCGTGTGATCCTCGGCAAAAGGAACCCTGTTCCACTTGACACTGGCGCAGGCCTATTGACTTTTATTCACTTGTAGGAAAGTGTCCTCTGATTCTATCTGCCTTGACAAAAGTATTGCCTATGATTTTTATCACCAACTCTCTTGTGTTGATTCATGTGTTAAGTGTGTTTTTACCCCGGTAACATTTCTTCCCGCGGGTACGCATATCTTTAGTAAGCGCGGACTGTCATTACTGTCAAAAAGTGATCGGATCTGTACCCCCGGTAACGTCGTTGTTTCACAACACCGGTCTGTCAAGTCCAAAGGTACTTACCTTGAATCGTGCTGCACAAAGTGAATTGGTTGTGTGTAGTGTATTTTACGCGTGGTTTTAAATTAATAGAAGTGAAGTGTTTTGTGAACAGATGGTCTAGAAATAAATGTACTTTTACTTTTTAAACCAAAAACCTTGAATCAGTGTTTGCTTGAGTACAGTAATTGTAGTCCTTTGTGTAATCTCTACTACTACTCATTTGCTCTTGAGATAAGTCTGGCTGCTCCGCTACTGCTACCACTTTAACAGTGTAGTACGGGCTTGTACCAAAGGTGAACTTATATTACCACTTATAGTCTTAATTGTGTGTAGTGGTCCCTAAGGGCACTGCACAAGATTCTGCCTAACACTGGGTGAACGTGTGGTGGAAGCGGAAGGGCGCATCACAGAGCTGATTGAGCAAGTACCTGAACTGGCCCAGCAGGCAGAACAGGATAAGAGCCTTGGAGGAGAAGATTGAGGACCTAGAAAATGGATAAGAAGTACAACTGTAAGGAAAGATTCCCATTTATGTGAAGTTTTCCCTCCACTTGTGTAAACCCTCAACTTTTTGCTGCTGTTCACCATAGTCCAAATTTGCCAGTGGAGCACAGCTTTCAGCTGCACTCCCCTGGGCTTTTCGCTCATTTATTATGGGGAAAGTGACATCCCTTAAAGACAGTCAGTACTGGTAGACTTTGTTTCCCCGCAGTCCTTTTCAATGTTGCAATTTTTCTGCAACATGTTGCAAGTGCACAATGTACCTTACAGTACAGTGCACTTGGGTCTTCCTTTAAGTTCTAAAGGCCCTAGATACCCTCGAAGGATTTTTTTAGGAGAAGTGCAGGTGTGCCTTGGACAGGGCTGGTGCCAGCTTATCTCTTCATATATTTTTAACCCTTTCTTGCCATGCAAACCGCGGTTACCGTGTTTGGCACAGTAAGGTGGCCTGGCTCCAAAACGGCCATGCCACGAGGTTATTTATCCTGTCCTTTGGCGATCTTGCACCAACCCGGATCAGTCCTTATTTGGGCATGCATTGTGTGTGTGTGCCCACAGGATGTGGGCTGGACTGTCTGGTTCCAATACACATCCTGGGTGCTAGAGTCTGTTGTGCTGTGAATGAGTGGGACCACCGTGGTTGGTCCACTTATGGTGTGCCTGTATGTGAGCAGATCTCCCATTGGGTCCTCTTCATTTTGTCGTGAAGGAGATTCTGGATAAGAGAAGGCTCCAAGCACTCATACCAGGTCGATCTCTTGAGTTCTCACTGAACGAAGGATAGGATCCAAGTATCCTGAAACTAAGAAGCTGAGTCAAGGAACCACTGGTGACCTGCCGGAAGGTTTGGCACCCTGAGTCTTCTGTCGTCCCGCTGGACCCCTCTGCATCTGATGGAACTAGAAGGTTTGCGGAGACGCTTCGACCCATTGGAATAGGGGGACTAACCTTCATCAAACCCTGCAAGTAAGCCTTCTGGGAAGTGTCTGTGGGCCAACCAGTGGGCTGCTAAGCTTGTGCAGGACCTTTGCTCTGACACCGCAAACGTTTCGATGAGACCCTTGAAATCTGGTACCTTGCAAGCTCTGCGTTCACAGCACTCACACCGAATTTCGTACACTTGGCTTTCCCAGGTATGAAGTAAAGAGAGATCGCCTGAACCCGAGTGCATGTGTTTACCGTATCACCCAGCTATGGTGATGAACTTCGCACATGCCTTGCTGCTGTGCCCCCCTGTGCCCTGAAGCCTGCTACAGTGAAACTGGCCTGATCCATCCACCAGGAGCAGAGAAATCGTCAATGTCCCATTAGGGAATCATTGCTGTAACTTTACCGCTGAAAGCCGCAGAGCCGGAAAATTGCCACATTTGAACCTGCGACCGAAGTGGACCCGCCTGCAGAAGTTTGGTTCGGAGTGTGCCAGGGGTCTGTCAGTAATTGCAACCCTTACCGGTGGTCCCTAGCGCATCCATCCATTTTTACGCACAAGTGACCCTTGAGGGCCCCTCTCGTTTACACAGATAGCCTGAGCTATCAAACTTTTCCCAACTCCTGGAACCTGTTCTGCCCTCTTCGGGAGACCCTCAACCAATAGTGGGAACCTATTCTGCATCACCTCACCTACCTTCCTGAGCTGCTACAGACCCTACAAGAGACCCATTCCTGCCCATCTGCACTATCGCGTGCGCCAGCATTGCAAGTACAATTGAGCGATAGGCTCCACTTTTAGGGACTGGACTGCCTTTCATTTATTATTGTGATTACTGCAGAATTGCCTAAAGACTCTGCACCGCCTGCTTCAGTCCCTGTTTAGGTTTTAGACCCATTCTGTGCATTTAACCCGTTAGGCCACTTGGTCTTGTATATATGTTTTTAGTAGGATTCTCTTGGTTTAAAAGTATTACTGTGTGTTGAACTTCAAAGGCCTTGAATAAATGTACTTATATTTTTAATATAGATGCACCTGTCTGGGAGTGAGTGTCTTTTACTCTGTGTGCTCATTGAGGTCTTTCAGTCACACTCACTCCATCTGAGACCTAGTCTTGACCGCCGCCATTGCTACCTTGATTGGTCTGGCTTGTCCAGAAAGTTACCCTGTTCCAAGAAACTAGGCTGGCCTTCTGAACCTCTGCCCACCAGGTCAGAGTTCAGAAATCCATTTTAACAACAACATCCGGATCAAAGACCTCAAAGAGTGAGCATAAGGGTTGGACTTGAATCCGAGAGATCACAGAGGGGGAAGCTGGCCGAAATAAGGAAATCTTCAAGAGTACATAGAGTTGGCAGTCGAAGAGCAGACCCGGGGGCGAGGCCAAGGGATGTGCTGGTGAAGCTGCACAGCTACAAGGATAAAACACAGCTGATGAGTGCGGCCAGAAGGAAAAGAAAGCTTCAACTGAGGGGGAGCGACATTCAAATATATGATGATCTATCTCAACTAACTCTAGCGAGGAGGATAAACCACTCACGGAGGAGCTCAACAAATGAAGGATGAATTACTGTTGGCGCTTCCCGACAAGGCTTCAGTTTCGCGTGGGGAATGAGGAAAAGATGGTCTCGCAGGTGGAGGATGGACTGAGGCACTGGGGGTCTGCCCACGAGACAGCTTGGAGGTCAATGCAGAGAAGCACCAAGGGGGTGTGTCCGGGGTGGAACAAAGCAGCTCCCAGTGGTGGTACACAAAAAAAGGAAAGAAGGTGTGAAATGGACAAGAGGACCCGACAATTGTCTGTATAAATATGTATTTTGTGTCTCAGCTACTCCCACCATTGGAGTAAGGGGACGGCAAGGTGGAAGTTGGGGAAGGAGTTCAGCAAATAGGGGGGAGTTAGCATCTCATGATGTTCGTGTCGAGGGGTCTTGTCGAGAACCTGGATTAGGAATCCAGGGATTGTTGTGTGTTGGGGAAATACTGCTAATCTGGGGGGCAGCCAGGCATATCATGGCTAAAGGGACTTATTCAGGGAGGTTATTGTGTCCAGGCTTGAAGGAGCATATCTAAGCGAGGATGAATGTATAGGCTAGAATCATGGAACGATAGGGGGCTTAACAGCCCGAAAAAGAGGCTGTCGGCCCCCCGGTAGATCAAGTAAAGAGGAGCAGAGGTAGTCTGCTTACAGGAGACGCATCTGGTAGGAAGGGATGTGGGTCGCCTGCGTAATAAGGATTATCCGCTTCAGTTTCATTCTGTGGAGGGGAGCAAAAGGGTGGGTGTGGCTATTCTTTCACAAGTCTATGGTGATCCAAGGGGCCATGGTGAAATGAATGGGCCACAGAGGGGCGATATGTACTGGTGAAGGGGAACATGGGATGACAAATGTATACCTGGGCATCGATCTATGTCCCCAATCGGGTACAGGAAGGGTTTTTGGAAGGATGCTTAGTGCAACTCGGCCGCTTCGGTGAAGGTGAACTGCTGGTTGCGAGCGACTATAACCTGGCGGCGGATCTGAGTATGGATCGATCAGGAGGGATGAAGGGGCAGACAGTGGGTATAATGTCCAAAAAGCTAACACAGGAGGTGGCAACTGAAACAGCTGATTAGAAGGTCAGTTGAAAGGACCCTCCTGAGGAGCAGGCAGAAGTTATATGGGCATGGGAATAGGGTTGGGACAGTGCTAGGGAGGCAACTAAGGGCCAGGGAACAAAGAGCATTCATAGCTACTCTGGAAGACAAGCGGGAGGCGGGGACAGGGTCCTCCAGGAATTCTTTGTAGGGAAGACCCATGTAACGAGGTAACACAACAGGCATACTTGGAGTGGTCGGCCCGCAGCCGTCTCCTGATGCAAAGGGAACAGTTAGATGAGCCCATATGGGGGAGGAGGTATATTGGGCAATAACAAGGTTAAAACCACACAAAGGTCCGGGGGAGGACGGGCTAACAGCAGCGTTCTCTACAATATTTAAGCAGCAGCTGGCCAAGGGGTTGGCAGAGGTGTTCAAGGACTTTGTAGAAGGGGCAAGATATCGCTTTACATGGAGATGGCACACATTACTCTCATTCCAAAGGCAGGGAAGAACCCACACCTGAGCTCCTCGTACCAGCCGATCGCACTCATCAACGTGGATGCTAAACTCCATACGAGAGTATTGGTGGCTAGGCTTGAAAGGGTTGTCCCAAGCCTAATAGAGCAGGATCAGTCAGGATTTATCCAAGGGCGAAACGCGTTTGACAATGCAAGACGAGTTATGCATATAATCGACAAGGCCTCGATGGGGGGGAAGCTCTACACCCACCTGCTTACTGATGCTATATGCTGAGAAGGCATTCAATCGAGTGAACTGAGGGTTCATGAGCCAAATGTAAGTAAAGTGGTGGTGGGTCCAAATGGTAGACCCCAACTACCAAAATCCCCAAGCCAGGATTAAAGTGAATAGAGGGTTGACAAATACATCGGGGAACCAAACGGGGGTGCCTTCTCTCCCCCTTGCTGTTTGCATTAGTGATGGAACACTTTGCGCAGCGAGTGTGTGAGAGCAGGGAGGTACAAGGGGTTAAATGGGTGACAGCGCATCATAAAATGTCTATTTGCTGATGATGCAGTCCTCATGGTCTCTAAACCCGGAAACTTCACTACCGGCAATGATGGGTGAGATACAGGCCTTTTCTAAGGTCTCTGGATTTAAAGTGAACTACACCAAATCAGAAATATTAAACATATCAGTAGGGGAGGAGGAGCAGAAACGTTTGGCGAGTGATGTCCCATTCAGATCGGAGACAGGCTCGGTCAGATACCTGGGGGTGAACATGACATCAATTGTAAACCAGATGGTTGGGGATAATTACCCACCATTGGTAAGACACATTATAGCAGTCCTTGCAACATGGAGTGGGCTGTATGTGTCCTTGTTAGGTAGAATTGCTGTTGTAAAAATGAACATCCTACCTGGATTGCTATAGCTGTTCCAATCGATCACCTTGGCAATCCCTAGGAAGATGATGTAGGGGATCCAGGAGGATATAGTTTCTATGGAATGGGAAGAAACCTTGTATAGGGAGGGAAATGTTATTTAGAATTAAGCGACGCGGGGGAGTGGGATGACCAAATGTGATGAGATACTTCCACGCAGCACAGCTGAGAGCCCTAGCGTAGTGGGGGAGGGCCGCAATCGGAAACATTGGTTAGTCATGGAACAGGCTGTAGTCGGTGAATATCTTTGGAAAATTCCCTGGATGAGAAAGGAGGACAGACCAGAAGAGCGTATGGGAAACCCAATTACAAGAAGGACCCTGGACATTTGGGAACGGATGAACAGGAGGTTTAGGTTGGCGCTGTGGCCATTACCATGGACCCCGGTTTTCCGAAACCCTGCATTTCCGCTGGGAATGGACTACAGTATGTTTAAACGGTGGATAGCGGGGGGTATGAGGGAGATTGGAGATTTATACGAGGGGACTCACCTCAAAACATGTTAGTTGCCGGAGGGAATATGATCTGGGAAGAGAGGACCTTTATGCTTACCAGCAGCTTAACCATTGGGCTGGGGCACCAGCGGTAATGTAAGGGACCACGAGAGAGCTGACACAATGGGAAAAGTTGATGTCAGCCAGTGAGAACAATCAGGGATAAATATCAGCCATCTACAAGATTGTCGGTCAGTAACGTAGTGGAGGGAGACTTCGGCAGTGCAGAGCAAATGGGAGGCGGGCAGGAAATGTACAGACAAGCAGTGGGGGCACGCCTTGAGGGGATGCTACAGCCCATACATCTCGGTGCAGCACCATGAGCTGCAATATAAATTGTTCCACAGATTGCACTACACCCTAGAGAGATTCCATAATATGTATGACTTGCATTCCCCGCTGTGCTGGAGGAATTGTGGAGGGGAGGGAACGACAGAGCATATTTGGTGGATGTGTCCACATCTCAAACACTTTTGCCAGGAGGTTACATCAAAGGTGGGCAGGATATTGGGATTTGATATAGAAATGGATGGGGCCTTGGCACTCCTGAACATACCACCGAATGGGGACCTTAGACTGGGAGGGAAGGCAGGATGCTATGGGCAAACTTATTGATGAGTGCCAGGCGTTGTATAGTGAAGCAGTGGAAGAGGAAGGAACCGCGGTCCATTATTCAATGGTACTATGCAATTTGGGATGTTGTGGATGTGGAAAAACTGACGGCGACAGTGAGGGGCCCAAGTGGGAGGTGTGGCAAAGTTTGGTTGCCCTCTCTCAACTATGCACTTAAAGACTATGCTTGCCTTTACATGCAGAAGAGACTGAGGGCACTGGGAATGTTACTGGAAGAAGAGGACTGAGTCGGGGAGGAGAGGAAAGAAGGTATCTGTCAGCTCCAGACTAGCATGGGGGGGTGGTGGTTCTGAAGCAGTTATTGTTGGCTAATTGGGTTGTTGAAAAGAGCATTGGGAGGAAACGCTGTACATGATGTGTGATGACACTTGTGAATATTTATAAGCTAATAAAGATCTGGTTGAAAAAAGAAAATACATTTTGTTATTTTGAATTCGACAAAATCGCTGCATTCCGGGGTGGTGGTCAGCGGTGGATCTCATGGGAGGGGAAGCCCCCTTTGGGACCAGTCACGACCACACTGGGAGAACGCAGTATTCCCACCCAGCACATGACCCTGGTGCCCAGTGTCAAAATCCTAACTCTGTCATGCTAAGCTAACTAAATCAAAGGTGTTGTCTTCTTGATCCAGCAGGGCGATTCCCTTCCCGTGGACAAAAGGCAGTTCTTGTCTTGATCAGATTCTCTGTATCTAACGACAGCCAAGGACTGGCTGTCGGAGAAAGGGATTTCTTTCACCAGCCTTCCTCAGGCCTACACATCAGTTCTTTGGGTTCCCAGACCCTATTTTGCAGCTTTAGCTTACCCTCGCCACCTATTGTGCTGAATAGGAACAGCCTGGATACTCTTTCCAAGCTGTCATGGGTCCTCGACCGTAGGGTACAGACCTTGCTCCATCTCAGCAAGTGCTGTGCTGCAGAAACGTTGCCTGGATGCTCTCTCCAAGCTGTAAGGGTCCCTGACCCTTGTGTGCAGATCTGGTTCCCTCTCACCAAGTGTTGCACAGAAGAAGCGTTGCCTGGATGCGCTCTCCAAGCTGTACACTCGGTTCACTCTCTGGCCAAGCCTTCGTACAAGTCCATATACGATTTGGGTATAAGTCCCAGGCTCACCTTTCCAGCTTTTGCAACAATCTCCTTGAGGTTTCTGGAGCCCCTGTGGCTTCCCGCATACCTTGTGTTATGGCTTACGCAAGTGCTGGCTCCCTCGAGGAAGCTGGGCTCACTTGCGGTACTCCAGTAACTTTCCGGAGCATCCTTCCCCCTGCAGCAGCTCTACAGGTTTCTTTTGCTTGGGGATGGCATGATGGTGTGCTTTCGTGGGTCCCCGGTATCTGGATCACCTGGATTTTCAGTCTGTTTCTGGTCAGCGTGGTCCTCCAGTCCTGGACCAGCCCAGGACGCTCTCCTTCTGAACAGCATCCCGGTCAGCGCTCAACGGGCTTGTGTCTCCTCTCGCGGTTCCTCCTTGGAGAGCTTGACACACTGGCAAGTCCTTCAATTGGTTTTTATCTTCGTTCTGCCAATCACTGTTAATGAACCACTAAGTTCTGCATTCCCTCCTCGTCTCAGTACTAGGTGAGTATTGAGATAGTAACTCACTAGTACTCTTCCTCGTCTCAGTAGTCTCTATTTGAGTTGCCTTAGAAAAATAGATAAGGTGTGAGGGTAAGTGTGAAGACAAATGAAGTAAAGATGGGGTCATTCTGAAAAGGGACAGTGGGACTTTCACTTTGGACAATCTGACGCTAGTTATTACCATTGAGGCAGGGAAACCCCTCTTAGAGTTGGGGTGAGTTAGGGTTTGCTTTTCCTTTTGCACCTTTGAATACAAGTTTAAAGCCAACACCATGACTCCTCTGTGTCAGTCTTACTTCAGCCCTTACACTGTTAAACCAGAAATTGTTTTCTACGATAACCATTGGATCCGAAACCAGGAGGGATTCCGGCAAGCCCTGAGAGAGATTGGGGTGAACAACTCTGAAGGCAAGAGACTCTACTAGTTTTTATGTTCTATTTGTTAAGTGATCGGGCCAGTTTAGAGGATAGGTTTGGACAGAGAACTATTTCTTTATTTTGACTATTGACGAGCACCTTAGTATAGTTTGTTAGGAAGGGAACTCCCCTGCTAGCAATAGGGCTAGAAAGTCGTTTTCTTTTTAGTTAAACAAACTCTTTGATAACATGTCCTCTGGTCCGAGTCCTTCTACTGGCTTTCCACTGTTACCTGGAGAAAGGTGCAAAACTCCAGTGATGAGATTGCATCACACTATAATAATTAAACTCTACTGTAATGCATGCATCCTAATCTCTCAATTTGGTACAGCTGTCCATAGTTAGATCCGATGTTGAAGTTGTTTTCAGATTGCAAGCGTACAGACCAGTCCACGTGTGACTAGATGTATCCTTGAAATGTACTCCTTTTTCTTTACATGCTGTTTTTCTTAATGAGGCCCTTGACAGTCTTAGTGTTGAGGTTATTGGAAACAATAAAAATTGAGACGGATCCTAAACTTGTATAATTTATTGCATTACATTGATATTGATATTTTATTTCTATCGCGCTCGTACACAAGTGTTTCAGAGCGCGACAAGCAAGGGAGGGGAACAGGGGAGAACAAAACAGCGATCTTACTAGGCCCAGTGACATTGAGAACGCGCAAGTGCATGGGAGAGGGGGGAGGGGAAAAGTGCATGGAAGGCGGGAGAGGTGGAAAGTGCAAAGCAGAGGAGAAACAGATAAATAACAATAAATAAATAATAAAGGCAACAAACAATGGTAATGCAGCCAGAAATGTGCAACATTCCGATACACAGGACAACATTTCTTGTACATGTTCTCTTTTATTAACAAAGACTTTTTAAATAAACCAAATTTCTAATGCTGAGGCATTTGGTTGGTCTGCCTGGGAACTCCAATGCGTTATGCAAAACATAGTCCACTTGTTACTATTTTGGGAACTAGTGTAATGGGCTTTGCAAAAGGTATTTCTTGCCTGGACAAATTAAAGATTTAGAATCAGATTTTCCATGGTGGCAAATAGTTTCTCTGATGCTGTTGGCATGCATGCTTCAATGTGGGTGGGACCATCGTAAGCAGCATTTTTAGATTTCATTGCAGCTTTTGAGAATGTAAACTGTAGTCTCCTTTGGATGAAATAAAGCAGATGGGTCACCGAGAACGGCTTGTTAAATATGATTGAGATTATACAATAATAACTCTGCCAGGGTAAAGTTGGACAGACATGGAAGATTTATAGAGCATTCACTGCCCAGAACACAACTTTGTATAAGGACCTTGCTTTCCCTCTTAAGTTAAATAGTAAGATGATTCAGCGCCTCATATTTGAATTTGCAAAGTTTAGAGCAGAAAATGAAACCATAATCCATCTCGAAAAATAAAAAATAATGCCTTTTGGGAAAATCAAAAAATAGGGAGAGGTTGTTTATCAAAAGTAAGCAGGTGGCACAGGTAAATAAGTTTAAATATTTGGGGGCATGCTTTGATAAAAAATCTGATTGGAAAAGTCTTCACTATAGGGTTTACTCTAATGTTCCACTTCCCAGGTAAAGTTGTACCATGAGTGGCGCTGAGGTCTTGGTTCTAGCTGGCTTGACAGCTTGGAAGGAAGTTTATGACTCAAAGCTTTGGCTCGGTCACTGTGACACAGGGAGCACCTAACGAGAGCAGATTTAGGAATGCAACACTTGGCATTGCTGGCTCTTCTCCGATATCTAACTTTGTGGGAAGTAATGATGATTTGCTGTTAGGTTTCCATACCCATTCTATATTGTTGGTGAGAATACCGATCATTAGTTTAATGACTCCACTTTTAGCCATACTAAAATGTTTACAGAAAGAAATTGAAGACTAATTACCTGGAAAGGACTGAAACATGTTAAGACCACTATGATGGAGTACACAGTAGAAGCAGATCAGAAATCTCTGACAAAGAGCACAGCAAAGAATATTAAATCATTTGTAATACTGCTCTGGGCCCTGAGACACATTTGTCTTTTCTTCCATGCATAAAAACGATGCGTTTTTGGGCCAGTCGCTTGGAAAGTCGCTGTTTGCTAGGAGAGAAGACATCTTTATTACTTTAACGTGGTCGGTTGGTAAGCTCAGCACTATTCCCTCACATTACATCTGTGGACTCTAAAGTGGACTTAATATTTCCTCAAAATAACCTTGACTTTTACATGTTTTGGAGTCATCTGGAGGCCACGCCCCTTATTCCCAGAAGCTCTACAAATTTGCCGAGCGCGCGCTTTTGCATGCGCGCTTCTGGGCAAGTTGCTTGGAAAGTCGCTGTTTGGCGGCTCGGGGGGTAGGGGAGTTGAGTATTGAAGCTCTGTTGTTTACATAGTACATAGCGCAGAAGTGAAGAAGGAAACTGAATTTGGTTACCTGCGTCCGTTCGCTCTCACACTTCCTGAAGTTGCTAACAGCGAGAACGCTGCATGTGTCCCAGGCGAGTGGGACGCGTATGGTAAGTCCATAGCTATTAACTGCATTCCTATCTCTATTGCACACTAGCATACCTGTGTCTGTGGTACCTGCACAGTTGTTTAAGTATTAATGAGTTGTTGAAAGGGGCAGCACGGGCATGGGCTGTTAGTTAACTTGGAAACAGTCATAAATTTGCCGGAAGGGGGTGCATACGGGAGAGCACTCTAGCCTTGACTGCTGCTGCTCGGCCGCAATGATTTCAGCCTTGAAGCAGTGCCACGGCTACATATTGGCTATTGGCTAGCTATATTGAGGAATATTAGTGTACACTTTCCTTTGAGTTGGTCAAAAATTGTGTGACAGGATAACATGCACAATAGATTGCCAGCAGAGTCTGAGTATGGGTGACCCACAAGTAGATGCAAGTCCGCACAAGGTATTACGTGGTAGACGTATATGCCTCCCAAAGATTATCACAAACTCAAAGACATATGCAATACAGTGTAAACAGTTCATCAAGTATTTTCCAAAAAATGTTCTTCCGAGTGGACTGTTAAAGAACATGGCTGCAAAAGATTTGGTTGTTGATTTGACAAATGAATTAGGCTGTGTAAGTTCTAAATTAATAGATGATGTTATGTTTGGTTCAACAATGCCCCTGCAGAGTGGGCAGTATGAGACTCTAGATGGAATGACAGGTATAATCAACAAGAACACTATGAATGCTGTTACTGGTAGTAGCTCAGGTGTAGTTCTGAACACGCATACGTCATTGGAAAAGTGCTGCATAGAAACATAGGGCTCCCAAAAGTTAGTAACAATTTTCCCAGCTATGATCAGAACGGTCAATTATATTTAAATGGGGGTCAAAATCGCATCCAGTGGCGGCACAAGAAAAATCTTGATAAGGCAAATATGGTGGTTAATAAAACAATACCTGTGTTTATAGCAGAAGGGTTGCTTGCAGAAAATAACATTGTCAATCTTATAATTCCAAAGTTCTGTGAGATGGTGGCCATTATTAGTGACCATGTTCAAGAGCGAAGGACCTAGAAATCTACCCTTGAAAGATCGAATAAGGCTATGCATAGTAGATGCTAGAAAGAAAAGTCCATTAGTCAAGCTAAAGATCATGAGTAGTGAGATTGTGGTGGCTATTTCTTACACCCAAGCGGGATTCACCTCTGAGCGTGTCTCTGCCAATGTAAAATTCATCAAGAATGGTTATAGACGTTGGCTCTGACATTATCAGTTCAGCCGTGAAGTTAAGCGTTGGCAACAAATCGCCCAACTTGCTCAGTAATTCATCGAGAATATGGGAAGTGATCAGTAGTACAAAAAAAGAGACCTTTCCATAAATTGTATATCTGAAAAAGTATGGTCTGCCCATATTACATCTACTTTGGGTCGAAAAGAATGTAATGGTGAGGCATTTCCAATACCAAAGAATAGCTGGTCCTGTAAGGCATCTGTTCTAGATATAATAGACATCATTGAACATTTGAACAACTCCTGTACTGCAGGGCCAGACAGCGTGTGTAATAATCTATTAAAATTAGCCCCTGAACTGTGGGCAACTGCCCTCCATATGCTCTTTACTGAAATTGGTGTGATTGGTATCATACCTAAGACATGGAAGGTCAGTCATATTCTCACAGTTCATAAAAAGGATGCATGGGATGATCCTAGAAATGTTAGAATGTTAGCGATTTTAGACATCCCTTCAAAGATATTTGCACGGGTCCTGCTCCTTGAATTGAATCATTGGATAAGTTCAAATGGTATATTACCAGCAAATAAAATTGGATTCAGGCAAAGGTCCAGTACCATGCATAATCTCATAGTATTGACTTCTGCAATTGACTATGCCTGGAATACGAGAGTCGAATGTATATTGTGCCTTCATAGATTTTTCAGCCGCTTTCGACTCAGTCCTCAGGAACCGCTTATGGCAGAATTTAAGCACATGGAATATCCCTTCAGGTCTACTAAAAATGTTAATGCTTTTGTACACGGACACATCTGTATGAATAAGATTGGACACGAAAGGGAAACTGTCGGACGTAATACCAACAAGCTGTGGTGTTAAGCAGGGGTGCATAGTGGCAGCAACCCTGTTTAACTTGTATTTGGCAGATATGCAACAGGTCTTTATGATGCCAGCAGCCTGCCCTGTAAAGGTGGGCACTTCGTTTGTGGGGTGGATGCCTTATGCGGAGGATTTGTTATTGTTGGATTATACTCCCACTGGCCTACAGAAGTTGCTGGATGCATTGGCTGTTTACAGCACTCTAAATGGGCTTACGATAAACATTAGTAAAAGTAATGTAATGATTTTCCCAGTTAAAAAAAAACACAAAAAGAAATGGTTTGGAAAATGAATAATGAGACGCTTGAACAAGTCCATTATTATAAATACCTCGGTGTCATAGTGGATGTAAAGCTAAGCTGGGACAGGCAATGGCTTTCTATTAAAGAAAGATGTCTATTATCAGCCAATGCAATCAGCGCTTTCATTGGCAGGAATAATGGCTATTATATCTATGCTGTCCTGATGTTGTACACAACAGAAATTCGAGCAATGCGTTGGTACGCTATTGAAATCTGGGGCCATAGATATTTAGCATGTTTGAGGAAGTTTGAGGCCTTGTTGCTTCGTAAGCTAATGCGGCTACCTAAAAATATCTGTTGAATACTTGTATCTTGAATTTGATACGAAATGTATTGAATCAGAATATATCAGAACTGTCATGTACTATGACAACCTAATGAGATTGGAAAATGCAACAATTGTAGTCTCACATGTGAGAAGGCCTTTGAGAGAATAGATAATTGTTCATTGATGGGTACGTTGGGCAAGATTAAAACTATGCATGTTAAATGGGCCGTTGGTTTGGTCCAATCCTCAGATTATAATGTTCATCAGCAGTTTATGGGTTGGCTTAACAAGAGGCTGGTGAACGCCATATTGTGGAGTTGGCCACAAAATCCCACTTCGGCCCCTATTGTCAATACAGGATGGCACGTGAAACTAAGCCCGAATATATTATGGTTTACCCTAGTCCCAAAACCTTTCGATATTATCTTATGATGAAATTCAACAATTGTGAAGCCTTGGAAATAAAGGGGCTGCAGATGAGACTGAGCAGAACTATGCGAATGTGTTGCCTGTGTTGCTCTGAGGTCATAGAGTCCCTAGAACACTTGATGGTATGTTGTGACAGCTTGTTGGAATTGCGCTTGAAGTATGTAAAATCCTATGGTGATACGAATGACACAAGCAGTCTCTCCAACTTGTGGCAACATTTTATGAAAGGTAATGACTGCAATCTATCTATTTTATGGTGTTTACGAATTGTTGATCTTTTAAAAGTATTTTTTTTTTTTAAATTGGCAACCCTTGTATTGGATAATGTTGTGATACTATGTTTTTAATGTTTTAGTATTATTTCTTTTGGATATTGTGTTCTGTTATGTATTTATGTTGTGTATACACAGCCAATAGGCTAAAAGTATGTTAATAAAAACTGAAACTGAAAAACGACTTGTATGCAGTTTTTATATTTAACCAACTTCTCAAGTATGAATTGCAAGGGGGACAGAAAGATGCTAATTATCAGCCTCATCATCATCATCATCCTCCTCCTCCTCCTCCTTCTGCTTTCAGACCAGACCAATGGAACATTTGCTAGTAGTGAAAATACATTTAATAATGTTCTAATATAAATAGAATATGACACACAGAAAACAAATCTAGGCAATAACAAAAAAACTTCAGGAATACATAAGACCATCAAAAGATCATCAAAATTAAAATGCATCATAATAGTCGTCCGGCCAGTTGCAGCCTAAAACACTGCATAAAGTTCTTAAGTATTAGGGTAGCCCATGGCGACATATGGTGAAACATACATTGCATAACATAAATTAATTTTATTGAGGGATTTTGACCATATTGTAAAGCATAATTTCTTGCTTTGTGGAATAATTAACATAAAGGGTAAGACTCTGGGCCCATATGCCAGCAGTCCAAATAATGAGGAGACAAATATTTATTACATGGGTCCTTTTGCAAACCTCAACTGAGCGAAAAGTCGTATATCAGAGAGAAACATGATACACTTCCCTTACTGTATTCCGCACCCTCTGGCTAATGACCATTTCCCCTTGTGGAAAATGGTGTAGGGTACTGGTACAAAGGTAGGTGGCTGATAACCACGTATGAATGTCATGCTCTACTCAAAATGTTTGACACCACAAAAACTAGCGTTTTTCAACATCTAGAACTGCATTAAACCATTGTGCCTTGCAAAATCATGTTGCTGTTCAATTTCTATAAAGGTCCCATCCAAACCTTTCTGATAAGTTAATCTGGTAGAAGACTAAAAGGTGGCCTGAATTATTTCTGTGGACATTTGCCAGAAAACCCTGTGCCCCAGGTACTTGTAAAGTCTACTATTGATAGGATGTTGGGACAAAGCTTCAGCTACACCACTTCCCTAGGACAGGATTCAATAATATCCAGATAAGCCCTGGGTATTAGTGTGCCTTTGTACTCAAAATAGTTTTCCCTACGGGCGGATACCTGAGATCATATTTGTATGTATTCACCATAGCAGACTGACCAAATACCATAGAACCTGTCAATTTGCTAATGTCATTCCATTTTCAAGGACTCAAGTGTTTTTTATATTTCGCTGTCCAATACCGTTGTACCACTGGGCAATCCCAAAATATATGCAGAAATCCCAAAGTATATTCATCAACACTGAGTTCTCAAATGAGCATCTATAGCATGTAGTTGGTTCACCGCTCACCTCAAAGCCCTGCATGCAAATGAACGGACAGCCAAAACTCACTGGAAAAATAACCACTCACCAACAAAGCTAATTTGACCTCACTATTGACAGCCTACAAACAAGCAATACTTCTAGCCAAAAGCTCCACATACAACTCTACAATCACTGATGCCAACTCCAACACACAAGAGCTCTGTGCCATTTTCTACGGGTGTTTGGATCCCCGGTACTGCCAATCACCAACTGCACAAAAGATAGGATGCGGTGCTCTAACATACAGAATGCCCTCTTAGACAAAATTACTTCTCTTCAGCTAAAAAGTCAACTGAAGAATGACACTCTGAATAGCCACACTCACAGCCACTCTGAGCCGGCAGCGCCCATGCAAAACCACCCGCTATTCAGCTGCAAGCCAGTCTCTACAGTTGCATTAATCTGAAAAATCAACGTTCTTAAACTCTCAAAATGCCAAAGAGATGTCTGTCCTGTCACTGTTATTAAAGACTGCGCTGTAGTGTTGGCCCCCTTCATATCTGCACTTATTAAGGGATTATTTGCCTGCAGCTCTGTGCCCACCAGCCTAAAAGATGCCTGGGTCCTACCACTACTAAAATAACACACCCTAGACCCAGCCATTGCCACCAACTACTGCCCCATTACCACAGTCCCATTCCTACTTAAAGTCTTGCACCACGCAGCATACTTCCAGATTCAGTCTCACCAAAGAATCCAACAACCTCCTAGGCATGCGACAATCTGGTTCAGGCCATGTCACTGCACTGAGACTGCTCTAATAGACTTAAAAAATCAGAGATGCAGGGAAGGAAGCGCTCCTCCTCCTCAACCTCTCAGCTGCCTTTGATCTTGTTGACCATCGAATCTTATGTCAACATCTCAGTTCAGCAGCTCACTTCCCTACCAAAGCCATCTCCTGGATCTCCTCCTTCTCGCCAACCTATCCATGAAGGTTTTCGCACCTACTGCTTCAGCTCCACCAACCCTGGTTACCTGCGGAGTGCCCCAAGGCTCATGTGTATCACCCACCTTGTACAACATCTTCACAAAGCCCCTCTTTGATCTTCTAGATTCCCAATGCATCTCATATACCAACTTTGCGACAATACACAACTACTCATTCCTATCACAGGCGACTCAAACACACTTCATGCATTCTATCTAACCATCAAGGCGTAGATGGCATCCCACCGACTTTGCCTCAATGACGATAAGACACAGATCCTTCAAGTCGGCATGCCAACCACATTAAACAAACTGCATCACAGTCTCAAGCGAGGTCAAGACCCTGGGGTTCTACCTAGCCTCTACACACTCACTCACAAGGCAGGTCAGCGCTATCGCATCCGCGGCAGGTTACAAAACCAAACTAATTAACACCTGTAAATGCTTCATCTCCACTGATTGCCATGGCCCTTATATGCTCCAGGCTTGACTATTGCAATGCTCTAGGTGAATGCTGGCCAGCCTACAAGGCCTGTGATGTAGGCTCCTGGTGCCTGCCTTCCCCCTTCATGTCTCCCTTCTCTTGTCTGCGGATGGGCTCCCCTCCGGGGCCTGGAGGTCTTGGACTTCTCCACCCTTGCCGCCAGATGAAAGTTAAACCCTAAGGGCTAATTATGGGCCCTAAATCAATGCGCACATGGCGCTCCACATTATCTGCATTTCTGCCGTGATCATGTCCCGAAATGATATTTGAATTTTGACCGCTCCTACGTTCTACAGCAATGTTTGCATCATGTTTTGTGGCATTTTGCCCCTCTATGCCCCCGAAGCAGGCCCTTCCAAAATGGCCGCTTGCCTTTTGTCCGCAGTGCCTGTTTGCCTTGCCCCTCGACTGCGCATTGTGATTGGTCCAATCAAGACTGTTGTGGACCAATCAGGCGAGCCGGCAGGTGGACGCCGGCCCACCTACAAGGCCAGTATGTAAGGCCTGTGTCTGCTCCCTGTCCAATGCCGTAACGCTGCCCGCCTCTGTCTCTGTGATGTCTCTCTGTGCCCCCCCACCCTCCTCTGGTCCCCCGTGATGTCCCTGTGCCCCCACTACCCTCTCTGGTGTGCCCCCCCCATGATGTCTGTGCCCCCCCTCCGGTCCCCCCTATGTCCTTTCCCCCTGCCCCCCATGCTTTCCAGCTCTCTTCTTTCCTGCTTCCCCTTTCCGCGTACCATCTTCCATCCCCCCATCATCATCTATTCACTGCAGTTGTTGTCTTGACTCACTATGGTTTCACCATCTCCGACCTGTTTCCTAGACTTGGATTTGACTTTATGGACACATTGACTTTGGTGCTTCACCTTATCGACTCTCATGTTGAACCTCCCTGGATTTCGTACTGAGGTTGGCCCTGATTCATGCTGTGCCCATCGTCTTCTTGAATCCTTGCCTACATTTTTTGTTCCCGGCAACATTTTGTGTTTTATTGACCTCTGCAACTTTCACTCTACCCTCTGCTTCTCGCCTCTTTTTTCACTGTTTTATTCTCTGTTCTCTCCTCCTCACCCTTCTCCCTCTCTCCTCCCTTCCCTACTTTTTTCTTTGCACTTACTCTATCAGAATTGTCCTTGGACCTAGTACGATAGCAACAATTGTTTGTCTGCCCCCATCATCCCCCATCCAGCACTATCTGAAATGTCGCAAGGCCTAGTATGATAGTCGCTTGTTTTGTTCCGCTCCCTCCTTTCTCCTCCCCCCTCTTCCCTCACCTCTTGTTATATTCCGGCTCTGCCAGAAATGTCATCAGGCCTAGTACGGTAGTCGCCTGTCTGTTTCCCATTTCCTTCCTATCTGTGTCTCAGCACTTGCACTATCTGAAATGTCGCTAGGCTGAGTACGATAGTTAATTTCACATTCTTGTTGTTCATGGCCTGTAAGAATGTCATTGTATTTTTCCTTGTTCCCTCCCTTGCCTTGATGCGCTTTGAAACACATAGTTTATTTATATAGCGTCTATACACAATCGTATCATATTTGTAGTCACTTCTGGGTGCAACATTAGCAAGCTACAGGTGATCCAGAAAAACGCTCTTGGGGCTGCTGTGAACATCCTCAAACCTGAACATATCTTGGCTGCGAGAAGGAGCGCACGTTGGATGCCAGTCGGAGAGCACATCCTCTTCAAAACATTAGCCATCTCAAATTTCATCACCAATGTACTTGTCGCAGATGTTGGAAAAAGCGCAAACCACAAGCACCATCTCATCTCATCAAGATTCAGGCACCAGAGAGCCAGAGGATAAACTTCCCAGGCATTGCCTCAAAAAACTGGAACGCGCTATTATCCCTGCTGGGATCTGAACAATCACATTGGACATTCCGCAACACCTAAAGACCCTGTTCTCATAAGAGTTAACCAGCGCCCTTCCTTTCCCAAGACTATCTCCTGCTCACATGAGTACCTCCAACACCAACCACCGAGCTGACCTGAGGGCCCTTTCTCCCCAGCCTTGGCCCACTTGACACGGACTCTTTCAAGCTACTAAGCGTAAATGTTGTACCCTTACTGTATTATATTTTACTCTTACTACATGAATGCCTGTAACCAGCGCCTTGATGCCTCCGGGCCTAGTGCGCTATACAAATTAAATGAATAGAAGGGTGGTTCGGAGCAATTTTGCCAGTCTTGCAGGGTTCAGCTACACCCTATGTAATAGTTTAGACGGCATCAGCTTGTACCTGGCATTTCACTACCCTTATGTGGATATTCAAGAATTCGGCTCCATGTTCCCTTGTCAAATACTGTGTCTAAATCTTTTCCCCATTCTGCTTTAATAACATTGGCCATTGCCTATGCTTTCCAGGGTTCAACCATAGGGCTTTTTCATTGTGTGTGGAAGGATCAGTGTCAAAATCAATCTGGTCTGCTGATTCTCATCAGCTTGCTAATACTTCAAATACTGAAATTTTGCTGCCAGATAATAGAGTTCGAAATCGGGGACCTGTAGTCCCGCTCTTCCATGTGGTCTTTCTTGGGTTATCCGGGACACTTTCCTTGTAGGTTTACACAGAGCTAGTCCCTGATTTTAGCATGGAGCATCTCAAAGTGCCTGCTAGGTACCTCTTGGAACACGTTCTCATACAAATATACCATTACAACATTCTAGGTAGGAGGACCATCTTTACTAGGGCAATTCGCCCCATCAAGGAGAGCACAGATTTTTCCAGAATTCTTGCATCGGTTCCACTCTATATATTGCCCTATCGTGTTGCTAAGATATGTGTCATGCATCACATGATGTATTTCTATACCCAAATATTTATAGGCGATGGTCGCCCAGTACAGCGGTAACATAGTCCCCAGCATACTAGATTTACTCTGTAACTTGGCCAAGGGGAACAAACCGGACTTAGTGCAGTTCACCTCGAAGCCAGACAGTGCAGCAAAATTCTCCACCACATTCAAAATGTAGGGGGCACTTCTGTATTGTTCACATACAAAAGGATATCTCCATATAAAGAGATCAGGTGTCTGCTCTCACCAACGGTAATGGATACATCCTGAAACTCACTTCTGAAGTCTCCCACACCTAGATGGAATTGTGAATGGTAGCATGTGCCACACCTAGATGGAATTGTGAATGGTAGCATGTCCCACGCTTAGTTGGAATTGTGAATGTTAGCATGTCCCAAACCTAGATGGAATTGTAAATGGTAGCATGTGCCACACCTAGATGAACCCATGAACATTGCCTTCGGTCGCATCTAGATAGAAATGTGATTAAGATGTCCTACACCTAGATGGAACTGTGAATGTTAGCATGTCACACTTGCATAAATCATGAGCACTATCCTGAGTCGCATGTGGATAGAAATGTGAATGTTAGCATGTCCCAGCATGCCTCACACCTAGACTGAAATATGATTGTCGGAATACCCCACAATTGGATGGAATTGTGAATGGCAACATGTGCCACACCTAGATGAAATTGTGAACATTGGCCTGTGTCGCATCTAGACGGAAAGGCAAATGTCATCATGTCCCACACTTGGATGGACTTGTGGATGAAGTATGTACCTCACTTAGATGAAGTCGCGAACATTAGCCTGAGCCACTTCTAGATAGAAATGCAAATGTTAGCATGTCCCACACTTGGGTGGAGTTGTGAACATTAGCCTGAATCGCATCTAGATAGAAATGCAAATGTACATGTTAGCATGCCCCACTCGTGTGTCACTGTGTACCCTGCTTGCCTGTTCCCCATCCTGTTGCTATATATCCATATGCCCCCTCCTGTCGCTATAAGCCCAGCTCCCTGTCTCTGTGTCCGTGTGTTGCTATGTTCCCTGCCATCCTGTTCACGTGCCTGGTCTCGGGCGCTTTAAAGATAACCATCATATTACATCACTACGCTTACTCTCTACTATACACCATCATTCAACTAGAACACAGCTATACCCCTGATTAATTCGGCCTAGCTGGTCACATACAAATACTACCCCATGAACACCTCATCGCCCTAATAAAACGCAGCTAGCCAAGCACATTCCGGCTTAGTCGCTCACATATGCGTCCTTCAGGCCTAACGCAGCCAGAGCCCAGTCTGGGTGTCCACCCACCGGACTGCACACATCCAACTGATTTCTCCTGCACCACACCTAACGCTAGGATGCAGCTACCACCCAGCAATTACATCAGCTGCACACATACCTGGTGCACCCACGCACCCTATGTGTGTGTGTGTGTCTCTCTCTCCCTCTCTCTCTCTCTTTCTCTCTTTCTCTCTTTCTCTCTCTTTCTCTCCCTCTCTCCCTCTTTCTCTCTCCCTCTTTCTCTCTTCCCCCCGGTTCCTGAGGGCGTTGAACCTACCAGCGCTTTGAGGTCATACCAATGATATATAGAGCGCCAAGTAACATAACTTCTAGGGGTTCCAGAGCCATAGCAACCATGAGCGAAAGTGGTCAGCCCTATCTTGTGCCTGATTTAGTAACCCATTCTTTCGAGATTATCCCCCACTGATTTGTGTATAGTGAGCGCATTCAGTTAAGGAAGTGTGGAGAGTTAGAAGGAGGATGCACTGTCATGACAATTGCAAGAACAATTTATCAACTAAAATATAAGGCCTATCTTTCCCTATTGCTCTGGGGTGTTCGATAACCATATACATAACTACAGTGCGTGTCAGTCGTTTGGAAATACCCAAATTAAAAAAGTAATCCAAACTGACTCTACAACTATTCAAAACCAACTAAGGGTAGGCGTATGACTCCCTTCTCCTGATAATGCAGAGGTCTGCTTGTATTTTTAGAATGTATCTTCTGTAAGGAACTCATGGTGGAAACAGTAAAGATAGACACAAGTGATCACAGTTCAGGGGTGTTTGTTAAACTGTATAGGTAGGTTGGAAAAATGCCTAACGTAAATCTAAGATGGGAGCAAGTTACGACCATCAAATAATAAGGCAGGTGGCGCCTTGTCAAATAAAAGGGCCTATACTAAACAAAAACGATTGCCAATCCTTACAACTAAATAGAAAAAAAGTGTGTGGGATAGTGTTCACAAGAAAGAAGTGTTCACAAATGATAAGTCAGGTTGTTATAGCCAGGGAGCTCCCTTCCCCACATTTTGAGCATGGAACAAAGCGGGACTCCTGAGCATAGCACACTCTCGAGCTTTCCCAGTACAAGACTACAGTTCCATTTTGAAGGAATCAGGATCTTCTGTGGTTAAGGCTATTTTCTACAAAAAAGTCTCTTGCCTCCGAGGATCTGATGGGTACAAAATAATAAAACAAAAATTTCCCTTCTGTATGTACGTGGGTGATGGCTTTTGACTCCTGGATCCCCCTCCTCCGGGCTCATATCCCTCTCGAATAGCAGCCTCCTTCTGTCGGGTTCACTACGGCTTTTATTTACAAGATTTCTCCTTTTGCATTCACAAATCTTAATGTCTTTTTAAACAATCCACTGTGGAGATCCCTCCGTCGGGTTCACTTTTGCCAAACACAGTTCCTTCTCATTTCTCATTATGCCGGATTAATTTCCCTTAGTTTTCAAATTACGTGGTGGTCAAAGACTTGCGCCTTTAAAGGGCATTTTGCTAGACCCCTCTATGACCACTTTGTGTCACGACCGTAACCCCTGGCCTGGTACCTCAGGGCCTCTGCCCCTCGCCACAGTATTCCTGCAAAGCCCCAAGGGCCCAATCATGCCCCTCTCGGCTGTCCTGGAGCCAGTCCTGGCTCCGTTGGTGCCAGGCTCATACGGCTGGTAGTGTTTCCATTGGGCAATGGACCAACATGGCTGCCCCCACAAGGATCAATGTGGAACTGCATCATGCAGTCTAGCATCTAGGGCGTGGTCTGCCCTGAAGGCACCTGGGATACCTGCTGGCTATTTAAGCCACGTCCGAGCTGAGGCACGCGCTTTGCGTTGTTCTGCACTTGCAGCGTGACGTTCACCAAGACCTTCTTGCAGCATGCTTGGCCTGCATCTCTTGGGTGAAGAAGAACAACACAGTTATTCATCTTTACCTGTTCTGCCTCCAGCTCCTCGATCAATCCAGAACCTTCCTGGAACTCACCTTCTTCCACTAGTAACATCCTAGAGAGGAGAGACAAGATGAGGACAGTTAGCCTTCATCTTCCGATTCCATCGCCTCAGGCTCCGCTTACTTACCGAAGCTCTCCTGGAACTCCATCACTGACCGGATATCTTCCATTCTGCGCTCCGCTTCCATCTGGCCACATTTCTTACAGGAACTTCTCTGCAACCTGCAAGGAAGGATAGCACAGGTTAGCCTATTTCAAAGACGCTCATAGCGCCGTGCTTCGCGTATTCTCTTACCTACTCGAGCACTGCCCTCTCCATCTGCTGGTCGTCGCCATCACCCCTTCTGCATCGAGAGAAGGAGAAGATCAACAGGGTGACAACTATTGCAGACACTTATTCTTAAAAAGACTAAAGACTTGCCACAAGAGGGGAGTTGCAGCCGGCCTGGTCACCCGGGCCCACGCCAGTGAAGTAACTCGGCGGAAAGGTGCCCACCACGACGCGCCCCTGCACAGAACGGCAGGAAGGAGAACGCACCTTATCGAAATCCAAGGTGAGAGAGGCTCCAAGGGGGGGTCGCAAAGGGACACTTGGGAGGCGGGCCCCGAGAGAAGGTGTTTGTGGCTAAAACTGAACTCCTGTCTTCCAGGCTAAGCCCACGGCAGCGAGATGCCCCGGGGGAGGTGCATCCGTCCTAGAAGCGCTCCAGACCAGTCGGGTGGCGTCCCTGTGGATACAAGGTGAGCGTCACACTTTGACCTTTTCCTTGCAGCTCTCCTAGGGCCTTCTGGTATCGGTAGCTTCAACAATAGGGGAATTATCCAGAGTCTATTGTGGTGCCGGGCCCTCTGCAGCTGGTTTTCCTCCTAATTTGCCATTCGCAACTTTCGTTCAACACAGTTCGGTTTCTTATCGGCCCTCCCTTCGACTGACCGGCTGTGATGAACCGCTTGGCTTTTCTTGTCACTGGAGTCAAGGATGGTACCAAGGTAGCGAGCGTCTCTCTCTCTCTGTCCTGATTATCGGTGCAGGAAGGCTCTGTGTACCGTTTACATCTGCAGCAACACACGCTGGCTATTGTTCGCGGTCTCATGATTCCTTTCGCGGAGGCTTTGTGGGTCGGGGTAAATAAGGGCAAGGTCACTTCTCTCCTTGTCGCCACTTCGGTTCTCGCCACGTTTCTCCTCCTCTTGAACTGCCACCCTGGGATATCTGTCTCGTTGTGCGGTTTGCCTTTCTCTTAGTGTGCTGTTGTGCTCCACCTTTTATCCCTGTGGGGAAGGGAAAGGGCCGTCAGGTGTGTGTGGTTCTGGTTAATTGCCTGACTTTGCCTGACCCTTGTGTTGGGACATGTCAGGTAAACGGCTCTCATGTTAGTCCGTTGTCTTTCGTGGTGTAAGAGTGTTCTTGTTGGGGAAAAAAGGGGATGGGGGTAGAGTGTCTGAGTATCCTACATGGTAGACTGGGGAAAAGGTTGAGGGTTGGTACCGCATCGCACCCGTTGGTGTCCCACCTCCACTCCCCAAGGACCCCTCATCCAGGTGATCCTCCCGCACTGGTCCACCCCCAGGAACTGAATCCAATTGCGATGGCCGTGTCCTGGCTACCTGGATGACAGATCCCTGGGGACTAGTCAGGGAGGCACCTTCAGGTTTCGTACACTTCTTAATAGCCAATATTTAGGCAGTCTCTAGTCACCTTTGGCACCAAATCCAGTAACTCCTTTATAATGTCTTTGTGTTTTCTCTTATCCTTAGGGAGCGCTCTCCAAGTAACCTTTCGTGCAATTTGTTTGTCTTTTGACCCAGTCTGTTTGGCCATGTATATGCTTGTGGGATCTATTTTCTTAGATGAGAGATATTTTCTGGCTAATTAATCTTCTTTTTTGTTAGCTTTGGTTTATCTGGGTTATCTTTGATCTTATCAACACCTTTTAGCTGTACTTTATATTCTCGTTTCTCTGGTGTGTTCCAATTGGAATCTGTTGAAAGATGGCATATTCTCCCCTGTTCCCAGGGTAATCGTCTCCACTGGTCAACAGTCTCTTTCACAGGTTTACTTCTAATCCTCTTTTCCTTAGTATTACAGTTCAGGTTTATCAACTTCGCATTTCGAACTTTGTTCATTGCACTGGGACGTGTTTCTCTGATTACATAACGAGTCCCACTTGGCCTCCCGTTCTCCCCGTTTCCTTTAGTATCACAGGGGAAGGTCTATGGGGCCTGCAGTTGTTTGTGACCTTCTTGCTTTCTCTGTTGACTTGTTGTCGCCGGCATCTGACTATAGTAGAGACTATGTCGTTGAGCTTTACATTCACTGGCAAGAATCCATTTTGCATAGTCGTTAGGAGAAAGTCATCCCTTGCCAACGAGGTGGTAGGGGCCAGCTCGACCACCGGGGGGGGGGGGATCAACAAGCAGCGCTGGGGTCTTGGACGGGGTGCTGGTGTATGTAGCCATAGGGACTTTCTTTTTCCATGCAGCACCCTTAGTCATATTGTTTTTAGTCAGACTGCCGGTTCATTACCCGTGGAATGAAGGTTCATGCTTGTTCACTCAGCTGTGTGGTGCCGCAGGGTGTTGCGCTGATTGAACACCTAAATGATGTCAAATATCATATGGTTTAGACAATGGAGGTTGCACAAATCAGTGATGTAGATACAGAAGTGGTTTGAAGAGGCACCAACGGCTGTCGGACCGACAGTAGGCCCTCACTGGACGGATGCTTAACTGACCCGCATGCAGAGGGTGTTAAGCGCGTGGTACTACTGTGACTGCAGCATTTATGTGGAGGCACAAGGATGTATAGCCAAAGGCAGCAGTCACAGGGCATACAACCGCTGCGCAGAACAGGTGCGCTACTCTGCCGGCCACGGTGCCAACCAATACAAGATTTTGGAGTGCCCCAGGGCAGCAGAGGGCGGGGACGGGGGGGAGGGCGGGGCGCGCAGCGGCACCAGAGGCAGCAAGCCACTCGTGCGAGGCGGGAGGCTGGCAGAAGGTCAAGTACCCAGTTATTCTGAAGGCCACCTAAGTGTCGTATTAGTTGAAGGCTGGTGTGGCTCACAATGCCTCGGATGTTGCTCAGTGTGTAGCACAGCAGGCTGGAGTTGCCAGGGACCACCGGATGTCACAGTGCAGGGAGAAGGCATTGCTGAGGTCTCTGGGTCGGGCGTAGTAATTCAGGGGGCACAGTAAATCGCACTCGGGTAGCAGCCCTGGCCCCCAACGGGTTCAGAGACCCACGTCCAACTGGGGCCTGGTCTGCGGTGCAAAATCCCAATTCAGTGAATATGTAAGGCTATACCCTAGCATAATGCGACGGTGATAACAGGATGGGATTGCCCCCGGTCTGGACAGCAAGGCAGGTTAGATGTATGTGGCCCAGTGACAGGGTGGGGACGCCGGCTCCAAGCAACCACTCCCTCCGTTCAGTACTCAAGCAGGCCCAGCGCTGGCAGAAGAAAAAAAAGGGGGCACTCACTCAGGGTCCGAGGCGTCCAGCAGCACCGCGACTCCATATGGGCATCAAAGCGCCTCGCAGCTACTCCTAGGAATGGGGGTTAACAGTAGGGCGCAGCGTGCCACCAGCAGGGCCTTAATGGAGGGCACTTCCGATGTATGGCCCAGTCGCAGCATCAGTGGTTAGACCGGCGTAAGGCACAGGGGCCACCAGGAAGGGGAAATGTGCCAGCACTAGTGACAATAGGAGGCTTCCCAGATCGAAGGGAGGGTTGGGACAACGGGGCCTAGCAGGACACCAGCCCGCGTCCCAGCCAGGTATCTCCAGCAAAGGCTGCAGCAGTTGTAGGTCGCAGCCTCGCTCCTGAGGCACTCGCAGCACTATGCACGCCAGCGAGGGCAGCAGATCTCGCGTCTCACGAATGCTCCAGAGCGCAGCCAACGGCCGCGGGGACCAGATAGTCCCTCCGCCCCCTTGGTCCAGGAGGATGGCACAGGCCTGACGTAGGGCCGCCGATGATGCGGGCACTGCAGGAGCTGCCCTCGGAGATGTTCACACTGCCACAGGTAGGCGAAGGCCGCAGAGGGCCCCCCACCCCCCAGCGACTCAATCCAAATGTAATCAAGTAGCTCCCCTGTGCATACATGCTGCTGGTGTCTGCTACCCAAGGGCACAAACAGATTTATTTGACTTTCGGATTCCGTAGGGCTGGAGCTATCATCTCAAGCAGCCATCTTGCTTGGCTGCCCAACAGCGCCCCCCCCGACCCTACTACTATCTTAACGAACTTAAATTAGACCAGGAGAATATCTTCTCTCTCCTGGTTGTCTCTTATGGCAATATCTCTTTACTCCAAAGTTCTCTTTATTATGATTTCTTTAAATGGTCTCTTGCCACCTTCTTGATAAGTTCATGTAGCTCTTTCACAATACACTTAGGTTTTATCCCCTCTTTAGGGACAATTTTTTGACACCCCTTTTTAACACTTTCGTATACTTTGATCTAGGTTTGTATGCCTTTCTGACTCTTGTAACCCAGGTCTTCTTGAGTTGGGTATATTTTCCT
Organism: Ambystoma mexicanum; assembly: GCF_040938575.1. Lineage (NCBI taxonomy): Eukaryota > Metazoa > Chordata > Amphibia > Caudata > Ambystomatidae > Ambystoma > Ambystoma mexicanum. The sequence goes on along the minus strand of NC_090924.1, from coordinate 875,730,794 downwards.
GTACTTGTCCTTCCCTCCTCTCCTGGGGTTGTCCAGTTGGATAATCTCTCCTCTTATGTGGTTTACTTGATTTCACTTCACATTCATATTTATAGAATTATCTCTCTGGTTTGCTCCACTCTTTACTTTGTAAACCATGGGGTACTTTCGCCTCTTCTCAGGGCATGTGTGCCCAGTTCTCAATGACTTCTCTGTTAGGCTTATTCATTATTCTCTTTCTCACATTAACACAGTTCCACCTAAATGGCTTTATATTCAGTTGTTAATTTCACTTGGATGGGTTTCTCCCATTCCACAACAATGCCACGTTGCCCTCTGGTTCCCCCATTTTTCACCGTTACCTCTGTATATGCATGGGAACGCTATCAGGCTTGGCGCTCGCATTCTCTTCCTCCGCTTTGGATTTTGTGCTTCTTAATGCTGTCTGTGTCCTGCCCTCTGTCTGCTCTCTTGTTGCGACCGACTATCGGTGTGGGTAGCAGGGCGTCTCTTTCACTCCCCGGGGTGGTAATTTTGGCGCCCACCATGAAGTCATTGTGATCACGCCACCACCGGGATTAGGACTCCCTTCTCCTCTGCCTCTCTAAAACGCCAGGTTCCCAGCGTTTCCCTCTGGCATTTAGCATTGCAAGAGTCGCAGTCTCCGCAGCTCTCTTTGAATCCACCTCCTCCAGGCGTCACACTGTCAGGGGGTGTCCCCTGTCTCTCTGTGCTTCGCCTGTCCTTGGTGGGCCCTCTCCTTTCAGTCTACTCATCTGTTATATATACGTCTCTCCTTAAAGAGTCAGATCCTTTTCTTTGTACATAATGATGCATTTCTGTTTTGTCTTCAGCCAAATCTCTGGATCTTCTAATGTTCTTCACATCTGATAGTCCCATATATGCTAGTATGATGGATGTTCCAGGCGGTTCCTCACAAGAACAGGAGTCTTTGTTCCCTAAGCAGGTGTCTCTCCCCGTGAGGTCCAACTTGCCCAGACCCCTAGGGAGGGTCTTGCATTGCATCGGCTCAACTCCCTAGGCTCAATGGGGGAGGCTTCCCCCTTGGGGAGAAGGGACAAATACCCTTTATTTGTCACAGAGACTAATTCAAAAAGATGGAGGAGGTTGTAGCCAGCTGTTGCAACTTCACCTTTAAAGGCCAGTGTCCTAGCCATTTCACTTCAAACGCAAAAAGCTGACAGAAGCTTAAAGGAGTATTAACACATCCACATATGTTGCTATCCCCTTGGATGTGCCAAAACCATATTCATGGGCAGCATGGTTTCAGTCTATAACCACACCATGGAGAGGCAACATTTGTTTCTCTTTAGGCCTACCGGCAATGGGGGCGGCGGAATCGTGCAAAGTCACTTGCCTAGACAGCGTGTCTTGTATCGAGGAGGCGGATGCCTCCTGGGCCACCTGACGTGCTAGATGCCGTCTGCCCCTTTCCTCCCTGCTGCCCAGTGCAGCTGTACCCCTCCTCTGTGACCCTCTGTATCCTACCCCCGGACATTGTTCTGTTGTTACCTCTGAAAAGCACTCTGTTATGCATCTGTACTGTTGTATAACTCTGTAAAGTGCTCTGTTTTTCTTTGTTGTATAGCTCTGTAAAGCGCTCTGTTGCATCATGAAGCCAGATCCGTACTCAATAAATAGCATAATAATAATAATTGTGCATTGACCAATGTTTCAAATGTTGATGGAAAGTACTGTATTGCATTCGTTTTCCTGGGGAGTCCGAAGTATCTCGGTCTAAAAGTGTGTTTTTTTTGGATTTGATACTACATATTCTGGTTAGCTGTAAAGTCTGTGGTCAGCCGGGACCTTCGGGAATAAGGTCTGTACCCAGAGTTTCCTGTGTTCTTGTACATGCTCATCCGGGATTCAATCTTCCATATGAAAAATGAGAGCTCAGTCTCTGATTATCTGGGCGGGGTATTGGTTGGTATGGTGAGTAGTGTGTAGTGGTAAGTGTGGGATCCAATTTTGAAGAGTGGCCCAATGCTAGAGATGGGGATTACCTTTGGAATCACTCAAATGCCTTTCCAATGGTGATCCAATGTCTGGAAAACTCAGGATTCTGGCATTGTCAGTTGTTTACAAATGCTGACTGATGCACTCTGTTCGACACAAGGTGAGAGGACAGTGGTGGCAGTTCTGGTGATGGCGTGATGGTTCAGTGGCAACGAAGAGGATCTTCACGCAACAAGGACTTCTCTGAAGCTACTGGTGATGCCACTGTACTGATCTGCTGTAACTGTGACATGGTGTAGTGGTCTGGTTTGCTGAAGGTGCATCTCCTGTGGACCATGCTTTACTGTGACAGACTTGCGCGGCCCCAATGTTACTTTCGGAGATCTTGCCATGTTCTTTGCAGTTATTTGTCTCGAGTAGCATCCATAGGCCTCTGGCTCTTCTGTTTGGCAGTACAGGTTCAACAAGGAAAGTTTACAGAGCCTTGCGTTAGTTCGCACTTGGGTGCTCAGCAGTTTTCTCAGACCCCCAAATCCATTCCAACCTTTGGCAACCACCCAATCACTGGTGGATACTGCCACTTTCAGCTTTCAAAGGCTTCTTATTGGGCTTTCTCTCAAAGTGTGGCACAGGATTTAATCCAAACACCATTCAAAAACAAGTCATACTTGATTGTCTGAACTTTAGCTGTTGCTTTAAGGCAGGCAGTAGCTATGACAGTATATGTCAAAAGCCATGTCCTGCTCACTCTTCTGTACAAAACAGTGCCTACCAGTTAGATTTGATGATGGGTTGCACCAGAGGATTTTCCGGTAGGGATACCTGAGGTTTGAAAGTTTGCTATTCTCCACTATTATTCGCTGGAATGACTACCTACCAGTGTGGCCAAGTCATCCAACTATTCAAGGCCAAGGTGCTTTTGGGCCATACCAACCATGAGATGCTTATGCTTTCTGAGGGGCATATATGGGATTAACGTCCTGTAGGAGGCTTTGGATGAGTCCTCAGGGGAAAATGTTGGTAAACCACTCAAGAAAAATCAAAAGCAGAAAACGTAGGCACAGTTTAGGACTTTTCACCTCACATCTTACCTCCACTCAGACATTCTTGAAAGCCACCTACCATTCTATCAGTTCTAATACAATATAACATTTGTATTGTCCTTTTTCATTGCAGGTGTGATAACCCATAGTGCACAACACCACTGCACTGTTATACAGGTGCCCGATGTAGTGTCAGTAACTATTTTTGCAAGCATATTTTGCCCAAATGATGCTTAGTTTAAACGTTAATGTGAAGCACGTTTCCCATGTAACTAATTTATCAAGGCCCTGCTGACAATTGATAATGAGGTTCTAAATCTAAAATCGATGAATTGTATTAATTGTTTTTAATTGTGCCTTGTTTACAGGGATGCCTGGAGTACCCTTGGAACCATGTCCAAAGAAGAAGCAATGATTGCGTATGTCGAAGAAATGAAAAAGGTGGGCTTCTCCAATTACTTTTTTTGTTTGTGCTGAAAAGTCCTTCATTCTAAGAGAAAATATATTATTTAGTCCAATAATAGTATGCTATTCTCATTCTATGGCTAATTTCCCTTACCTATAGAGTCCCCCAGCAGCTTTGCTGGATTTGAAGGGTTTATTTCTTTTTACCTGCTAAGAATGAGGCTCTTTTTCCCACTCTTAGGCATTTTTGCTATGTGTGTTCTAGGATATTTTTGTGTTTAATGACTATGGGATCTTTCTCACCCCCATAGGAACCATCTTTATTCACATGTTACACAGCACCCTCAGTCCAGTGACAGAGGGGTGTCGTAGCGACCCCCAAACATAGACTCCATACCCTCGGACTGACTACTGTCTCCCAGGGCATGTAAAGTCCCCATTGACTTTACTAGTCAATCCTATGAACTAAACCAGTACAACCCATATTACTATGGAGGTACTGGAAGGGGTTAATAGTTTTTCCCCTATGTTCATTTTCAAGAGGGTACCCTACAGTCCCTCTCTCTGGGGGGTTTCTGGCTGGTAGCAGTGGTTACTACCATAAATATTCGACCGCGAATATTTCCCTATGGGATTTTCCCATTGTTCGAGGCTACCACTTTTTCTGACAGTCTCTAACATACCACCGGTGCATTTTAATATTAACTTTACTCCGGTAGGTTTTATTTGCCAGAACTTTAATATAACTTCTTTCTCGGGTCTTTCTCTACAATCCTAACCCAGGTCGGGGATCCTTTGTTCGTCCGTTTGGTGGGCTTCTGCCCAGAAACCCTCCTTCTGGCGCGAGTGAGTCTGGGGTGGGTCCATTGTGTGGGAGGAGGGAGTAGGACCCTGGGCAAGGTTGCCTCAGCAACCCATGTCGCACTCTATCCTGATAGGCTGTAGGGTCTCCCGCCAAGATGACCACTCCACTGTGTGAGTGACAGCTAGGCTGTATGAATGGGGATCTTTTTGCATAAAAGCAGGGTCCTGAGGACTGGAAGAGCAAGACATCGCCACTGGAACTAAGAAGCCGAAGAAGAGAGAAGCCAAAGACATCTGCAACGACTGAACCACCGGTGAAGCCCTGCTGCAGCGTCTCACCACTTTTCTCCACACGACGAGAGAAGATCTTCACCTCTAAGAGCCTTCTTCCCTTGAGCTGGTGGGGCCAACTAGTTTGCCTATCGCCTTCCCAGACCTGCCTTGGTCGAATCTCCCGTACTCGAAGGCCGGATAGCCAGGCACCAGTTCACCCGGACCGCGATTTAAAGGATTGTACCTTTTATTCCTCGGGCAGCACCGCAGCTGGTTTCATCCCTTGGTAGTGCAGTGACTCGAACCTTCCTCCACAATGAGGGCCTCTCTTCCTCTGCTGGATCACCCGAACTGCAGGAACTACCAGGAACAACTGCCACCGCAGGAGCCACTTCTTCATTTAAAGGTACATTGTTCCGCCAGGCCGCCCTCTCTTCGCGGTAGCACTAAAGGTGTTTTAAATCCTTTACCTACCTGTTGGGTCGGCCGCCCCTCTCTCTTAACATTGTCTTTTCACTTCTGCAACCACCTTTTCAAATTTGTTAACCAAAGACTTGACTGCAGCTACAAGAACATTTTGCTCCTGGGCCCTTGCCCTGTAGCAGTGACTCTGGCACAGGCCTACTGACTCTGGCCACATTTGTTAGATCTGCTTTCTTTAGATTGATTCTCACTGAGAACTGTGTTGGTGCACCTATTTCTTGTAACTACCCTTTCCTTCCCTTTTCTAATCATTGTGAAATGCCATTTTGCTCAGTTTTCATTTTAAGTATTGCCTATACTGATGCGCTGTCTTGCTGAACTGGTTCACAAACTGATGGGAAGTGTTGCTAGGGTGGATAAGAACCTATTTCTAGATAACCTGTGCTTTCCCTCCCTTGTGAGGAATTGTTAGAGGATCCCTTGTGTGTAGTTGTCAGTGTGCTGTTTTGCTCAGTTTTCACTCTGGTTCACTTGGTCTACAATTCAACTTGGGAGTGTGTATATTTTTCCTTTGACTTAATTTAACTTGCTTGATGACTGTGATACATGTGTTTTATTAGAAGTGTATAAAATAAATATATATCTACTTTTTAAATACAAAGGTTTGGTCAGTGTTTCCTGGTTCCATAGTCTAGTGGGCCTATTGTGTAAACCCTGAATACTGCTCATCTCCCTCTTGAGATAGGGCTGACTGCTCAGCCACAGTTACCAACTAAATCTTTGTGGTACAGACTGATACCAAAGGGGATTTATTGCTCTCACCTGTAGTCCTAATCTTGTGTAGGGCTCCCTAAGGGAACCGCACTGGATTCTGCCTAACATATTGACATCCCTGCTTGGAAGACTCTGCAACTTTCCCTTTGATAGTAACGTGCACGGGTGGGGAGATTAGAAGATTGCTTGGATTTCTCATAAAGAACCTCAAATGTTACAACTGCTTCTTCCCTTTCTCAATGAATCATGTGTGTGCTTGGAAGCTTCTTGGCTGGAGCTGTGTAGGATTTGGATCAGGCAGCATTATCAATAAACCGGAAAGCTGAAATAGATGCAGCTGTAAAGGAAAATACGATTTAGCCAAGCACATTGCAGATTTGTAAGAAGCCTGTTTTCCCAGGTTTTCTGAATATAGCTTTTCCCCAGTTTATAGTCATTCCATCGACAGCCAAAGCATCTAATGCCATACCATCTTAAAAAATAAAAAAAAAGCATCTAATGCATTTTTTTTTTCTTTTTAATGGGGGTTGTGGGGGGGCTCCAACCCCACCCCCCTTTTTAACCTTTAAACCCCATTTTTATTAAACTAAACCCTTTACCATCTAAAAAAAATGCATTAGATGCTATTTATTTTTTTAGATGGTTTGACCGTCGATGCTTTGGTTGTCAATGCAATGACCGGATACCCTTTTTTCCCCTGCTTCATAACCAAGGACAAATAGGTTATGTGTGTAATTTTAGTATGAATTCCTAATATGTAAAACTGTTATCTTGCCAGATACTCAACAGTTCAAATGCAAGATGCAATTGTCCTTTAAAAAAGAAATCTCTCGGCTAGCATGACATTATATTTGTATAACCTTTAAATGTTGAGCTATGGATCATGTAGAGTAATAATAGAATCATTTATTCTATAGAGAGATGGTCCAGAGGGGCACAAATGTATGATTTTGGCCAAAGTATTTTGTCGGATCACATGGCTCTTATTGAATAGGACAAATCAAAAACAATAGTTTACCCTTTTCTGCTAGGTCTAGGGTCTATAGGTAGTATATATGTACAATGCAGTTCTACACTCCATTATAATATTTGTAGAATGTCTTCTAGCGTGCTGTTGGTGTAAAGTTGCTTAGGCATCCTGTTTTAGTGGGCCTAGACCTTTAAACCACTTAGAAGTTAACTTTTACAAGGGCATAGCCGAGCTCCGGAGCAGTCGCACTTGTAGAGTGCTCTGTGAGCCGAGGGTTGTCATGGGCCTGCCTGGGGTCCGGGTTCTGATGAACTCTTACAGATGGTGTTCCGGAGTTGATCCCCGACAAGTGGGATCTTGGGGGGAGTCTTAACTTCTCGGCAAGAAGCAGTACTCTGGGTGGGCGGTCGGAGCCACACTCTTGTTTCAAGATGGCGCCTGGTACTCACTGATGCAAGACCGGTCTTTCAGACACTCAGCCTTGCTGACTGGCTCCATGGTGGAGGGGCGTCCTTGCCCCTCATTTATTCCCCAACCCACTTCACTGCCCGGCCCGAGGGCTCCAAAACAGAATGTGTGGGTGTGCCAAGTGCATGGTGAGGCATCCTTGGATCGGACGTCTCCACAACTGAGTTCCTGCCACCCAAGGTCGGTGCCCGACCATCGACTGGGAATTGATAACGTCCCCCAGAGAAAGCTGGCATCGGGTGCTGCAGTGGGGGAGCCGGCTAGATGCGTGCTCTGAGGAGCTTAGAGGTGTGACTTGTTGCCAAATAAATGCTTGGACACGGTGGCTCCAAGGTCCGGCTCCACATGTACCTCTATGGTCCAGTCAGGTACTCTGGATTAATATTAAGGTTGGGATGCCATTTGGCCCTAGTTGATCGAGCCTGGCCCGGGGATGGACCCGGCATGCACCTCCCTATAGCCCAAAGGCGATGGCGGGCAGGTTTCGATGGGATGAGAAGGGGAGGGGAGGCGAGGGGAGGGACACAGGGAGGGGGCAGGTGGGAGGTTCAAGTAGTGTTTTTCTGGGTTTTTTTTTCAGTGTTTCAGTTGTTGAGAGGTTCTGGGGGGTTGTGTGGGGCATTCGGTGCCTTTTGGAAGCAACGACCGGAACAGTTGATTTAAATTTTGATGGTGGGAGAGGAATTTCTTAGGATAGCGACTCAACGCACAAAGTTTCAACTCCTCATCCAAGAGGAGGTGAATGTTGAGGAGGCTCCAGACATCTGAGATAGGTATTGCAGTGATCCAGGAAACCCACCTGCTCCTTGTGGAGGAGTTTAGGATGAAGCATAAGGCCTTTCCTAGACAATATTTTGCCTTGGCGGGGAGAAAAATTAGACGGATGGCCATATTGCTCACCAAGGAGGTTCCTTTTCTTCAGGGCAAGGTTCTCGAGGATCTGGTGAGAGGGACCATGCTGGGACATCCAGTGACTTTGGCTTTATGCTATCTGCCCAGTGAAAATCAGCCTGAATATCTGGAATCTCTACTCCCCATTTTGGCTGAATTTGTCATTGTTATAGGTGGGTTGCTTTTGGGTGGGGACTTGGCCCAGACCCAGCTGTGGACAAGACACCCCACGCTGCTGATTATAAGCGGTCATTGGAATTGACGAGTGTTCTACGGGAGCTTGATTTGGTAGATGTCTGGAGGCTTCTCCCAGGGGGGGTGCTAAGCAGTGATGAGGGGAGAGTTTATTAGCCACTCTGCTGCACACTTCTCTGCTAATAAACGCACATGTGCCTTATTGGAGTCACATGTGATGGACCGGAAGACGGTATGTGTCCAAGATAAAACCCTGAGGGTGTTGAGAGAATGGGGATTGGCCAGATCTAATTTAGAAGCCCTGATGGCCTCTGAGACAGCCAATTCCCTAAATCGAACCAAAACAATTTTGGCTTTCTTTCGATTGAGAATAGGAGAATAGCAGTAGGTTTCTAGCCTATAAATTGAAGAAACCGAAAACTAGAAATAGTGTCATGCGGATTAGGGATGGGAGTGGGGTTCTCAGGCACTCTGATTCAGATAAGTTCAGTGTATTTGCAGACTTTTATTAAACATTGCTCGAGTCGGAAAACCCAGAGACCCCGATCTCCTTCCTAGCTCTGTCTTCCCATCCTCCACTCCCAGCGGGATTGTGGAATTTGTTTGTGCTTCCCATGATGCAGCAGGAGGTGGAATGGGCTATCGGCTCTGTGGAGAATCCTGCGGATCCCCCAATAAAACCCTTCCTAGAGTCTCCTCCCAGGTGGCCAGGAGAGGGGGAGACGCTTGCTGATTACAATCCTGTGGGTAGTGTACTGCGGAAGTATCACCTGGGTGGAGACCAGGCCCATGGAGGTGGGGAGATTTTGCAGGGCGAGTTATGGTACTACGCCTTGAGTGGCGACAAGACCATTCCAAGAGAGGTTATTGCATCCTGCTATTTTGATGATAATTTTATTATTTTTTATTATTGTTTTGGTTTGTATAAACCTTTACAAAACTTAGAATACAGAGTAATTCCATAAAACATGATTCAATAAAACACGACATAATATACATTTTTAAAAAAAATGTAAGCAAAAAATATTTTTTTTTCTAACCAAGGAATGACTTCACATATATCTACTATCATTTAAGAGAATACCAGAGATGGATATACACTTCACCCAGTAATTTGTATTGAATGCCACATTAATAACAAGCTTTTTCTCCAGCATGGGGTCTGGCATGGATTCACATGCTCATGAATATTCCCAGTCAGGCTGGGAATCCTCGGTAACGAAAAAAATCTGTTTCAGTTTCATTTCTGAACTGTCTTTCTACTAGTAACCAATCACTGGTCTCTGGTTCATACTGCCCCCAGCCAATGACTGCCCTCTACCTAAGCCCCTCCTCTGGCAGCCATCTTCAGATTTTTACCGCACGTTCAAGTGTTGGGAGTCCTTGTGCTGTAGCTCTCGAGCTTTTACTGCATTTTGTGTTTTTTTGAAGAGTTTACTCTTATATTTTCGGTCAATCGAGCCTCAAGCTCCACCGATTATAATTCCGATCAACGGGGACCCGTTTTCGGAATTTCGGCACCCCTCAAGGGCATCTTTTCATTGAGTTTTCCACTTCTCTGAGGATTCCAGAAGATCTTTGAGGCCTACCCCGCTTGGTCATGGCCCAGGACAAAGGAAGCATGATGCCTGTTGGACCCAAGCTGTTCAGGAGCTGCCCTGGATGCGGACTGTAGAACGTCTTTGAGGATAAGCACTCTCGGTGCCTCTACTGCCTTCACGACGACAAATCGCACGTGGAGAAGGACTGCGCGTTTTGTAAGAACATGTCCGAACGGACAATGAAGGATCGTCATACTCGACTCACCAACTGTCTGGAGGGGAAGAGCCCAGCAGCAGGTGAGAAGAAGTCCGAGCGGTCTTCTAAGACCTTTGAGGGCGCTCCGGCGACGGGGGCCCAACAAAAGGCAAAGCACTGCGTGTCCGTGGGCACCGGGAGCGCCGATCGGTCGGGCTCCTCGGCTGCTAGGCAGGGCGCATTATCACTGACGCCATCAACCACGAGCCAACGGTGAAGAGGAAGTCATAGAACCTGGGTAAGCTTAGGGGGAAGCTCTGGTCGATCCCGACGGAGACAGCCGAGGGGGAGCGAGGCGGCGACCCTCCCCCCCCAAGGTGGAAGCCTCAGTCACACCCAAGGCTGTGAAGGCCCTGATTCACCCGGCTAAGGCCTCGATTGAAGGAGTTGTGGCGGCCCTGGCAAAACCTACGGAGGCTTCCCCAGTGGAGATGGCTTCAGGGGCTAGAGTTTCCCTGCCACCCCAGAGGGAATCATCTTTTCTGCCTATCGAGAAGACCCTGTGAAACCCTAGCAGGAGAAAGAGGGGGGGGGGGGGCACGGTAGCCATAACGGACACGAATACCACCTCCTGAGGATAAGTTGGCTAGCGTCCAAAGGATCCTGGACAAGAAGTTTGAGGAATCCAGGGCCCACGGGAAGGATCCCGACGAGGCTGATGAAGAGAGCAACGAGGGGGCCGACGGGGAAGATGGGGCCACGGAGGACCCCACACCCCAGCCGTCAGTCCCGTTGCAGCCGGTGCCCGTACCACGGGACAATACAGGAGCTATCTTGATGGCTATACAGACCCTGTGTACGGAAATAAGGACAAGGATGCCCTTACCCCCCCACCGACGACCCAGTTTGGCCTGGTCTGTCGGGGAGCCCGCCTAACAAGCGGAGATGTGTCCATCCTCCTCCCCCTTCCAGCCTTCACCCCATCCCCTCGTCCGAGGGATGAGACGATAACGGAGACGGACGACGACGACGGTGGTGACGACGGAATGGACCTCCCATCACCACCTGCTTGGGCCTCACCCCCAACCCCGACGAAATTGGCTCCTTCCACACCATGATCGCCAGGGCATCTGAGCTCTTTCAGCTCTGCCCCGAAGAACAGGAGGAGGGTTTCTTCTACCAGCGACGGGAGGCCAAGAGGAAGACTGTCCTCTCAGTCCCGTTACTGGACGACATCTGGGACGAGGGGCCTGGCGCTCCTGAAGAACCCGTCTACAGCTCCTGCTAAGAGAGACCGGTACGAGAAGAAGTACCGGGTCCCAGACTCCACCCCTATGTTCCTCAGAGCACAGCCGTCCCCGGATTCAGTGGTCTCTGCGGCGGCCAATAAGAAATCGGCAGAGGCGATGACTTCAACTTCAACATCCCCACCGGACGGTGAGGGGAAGAAGCTGGACGCCATGGGACGACGGATCATCTCGTCGGCGGCAACGACTATTAAAGCGTCCAACACCCTTGCGATCGTGGCATGCTACGACAGGGAGCTGTGGTTCAAGATCGCTCCCCTCCTAGACTTCCTGCGGGACGACAAGAGGGCTGAGGCCCTGGAAATCCTACAGGAAGGCAAGGTGGCTTCGGACCACGCCATTACGGTGGCCACAGACATCGCCGACACCGGCTTTTGCCAGATGGGCAACAGCGTTTGCCTTCGCCGGCGCGGTTGGCTCAAGGCCACCGATTTCCGCCAGGACATGCAGACCTGGGTTCTGGACATGCCCCTCGACGGGAATAACCTGTTCGGCAAGGAAGTGGACGAGTCACTGCAGGCCATCAAGGTGGACTCCGAGACGGCTCGGGCCTTGGGTGTTCTTCAACGACAGCTGTCCTTTCGGAACTCCGGAGGCAAGCAAGGTGCCTCCAAAGGATTCCGCGGTGGTTCCTCGTACTGCCAAGCGGCCCGCTCCTCGTCGCAGGAAGCCTACAGAGGACGCGGCAAGACAGAAAGATCACGTCGCCAAGGAGGCCAAGGCGGCAAGGCCGCAAAGAAACAGGACTGAACCGGCCGTGGCGTCGGGCCCCCACCCGAGCACCCCAGTGGGAGACCGACTGGCGAAATTAATCAGCGTGTGGGAGTCCATCTCCACCGATCGTTGGGTGCTAGATGCCCTGGCCCGCGGGCACACTTTGGAATTTCAGAGAAGGTGTCCCCGTATACCACCCGTGGCCAGGAAGTAAAGCCACGTCCCACAACTACTTCTGGAGGTACGAGCGATGCTAAGAAAGGGAGCCATAGAACTCGTGTCAAAGAGGCTCGGAGTGTACTCGCGGTACTTTCTCGTCCGGAAGACGACCGGCGACCCATCCTGGACCTTCGTCATCTAAACAAGTACATAAAGTCTCAGAAATTCCGGATGGTCACCCTCCAGCACGTGCTGGGACAGCTGGAGGAAGGCGACTTCCTATCGTCGCTGGACTTGGAGAATGCCTACTTCCACATCCCCATTCTAAAAGGATATTGAAAATTCCTACGATTCGTGGTCCAGGGGCGACACTATCAGTTCAAGGCCCTTCCCTTCGGATTGAAGTCGGCACCCAGGGTATTCACCAAGTGCCTGGCCCCAGTGGCGGCGCGGCTGCGCCTGCAGGGGATCCACATCTACCCCTACCTGGACGATTGGCTCATCCGAGCAAAGTCAAGGGAACTCACCGTCGATCACACAGCGAAGACCATCCAACTGCTCATGGATCTGGGATTCTCTATCAACTTTGCGAAATCCCACTTGGTACCGTCGCAAGACGCCCTTTCCTGGGAGCCAGACTCGACACAGTGGATGAAACGATGAAGGCTATCCTTGGCAAGGAACAATGGCTGTTGACCATGGAGGTGGCCAGGGTGAGGTCCATCAAGTCCCTACTCGGCATGATGTCCTCGTACATATACCTCGTGTGCCTATGCATGCTGCGGATGCGACCACTGCAGGAGTTACTCGACGCCCGTTGGATGCAAGCGGCGGGCAGTTTTGAAGACAGGATCTCACGCAACGAGACTTTCCGCCAAGCGATCCGGTGGTGGGGCACCCACGCGCAATCTAGCGGCAGGCATGGACTTCCAGACCACGGCACATCAGGAGACAGTGACAATGGACACCTCCCGGGAAGGATGGGAGCACACACTGGAGATCTCCACGCAAAAGGCCGGAGGAGAGATCGCTACACATCAATGTCCTGGAGCTCAGAGCCGTGTTCTGGGCCCTCAGGTCGTTCCTTCCGTCCCTCCAGGGCAAAGTGGTAAGGATCTTCACCGACACCACCACCACAATGTTCTACATCCGGAAGCAGGGGGAACCAAATCCCCAGCCCTATCCAAGGAAGCGCAGGATCTATGGCACTAGGCGTCGCCCAAGGGATGTTTCTGGGACCATTCCATCTGGCAGGAATAAAGAACACCATCGCCAACTCACTTAGCAGGGAGCTGCGCTCGTGCCACGAGTGGGAGCTGCGGCAGGATCAAGTGGATCTCCTATTCCGCCGATGGGGCAATCCCCAGATCGACCTACTCGCAACAGCGACGAACACCAAGTGCCGGAGGTTCGCCAGCAGGTTTCGACAGCAGGGGAGCATGGGCGATGCCTTCTTATTCCCCTGGTGCGGCCTATTCCTGTATGCGTTCCCTCCATTGCCGTTGCTGCTGCGACTCATCAGTCAACTCAGACGGTCGCGGTGCAGGATGATCCTTGTCGCACCGGCATGGCCGAGGCAGATCTGGTTCCCGGACCTTCTGGACATGTCAGCGTCTCCCCCGGTCAAACTACCGACGGACGCAGGTCTTCTCACCCGGGAAGGAGGCACCATCCTCCATCACGACCCAGGATCTCTGAACCTGCAGGCCTGGCTCCTGCAGCACTAGAGTTCGGTGGGTATGATATCCCGGCGGACTGCAAGGAGGTGCTTGCAAAGGGCAGGGCGTCCTCGACTCTCAAGTGCTATGGAAACAAATGGAAGAGGTTCTCTGTCTGGTGCCGTGCACAGAAGATTAACTCTCTGTGGATTACAGCCCCTCAAGTGCTGCCGTACTTGCTATCACTGGTCAAGGCGGGGCTGGCACATGCCTCCATCAAGATCCATCTGGCGGCTATCTCCCACTACACCAGAACTCCGGGGCAGTCATCTCTATGGTCTCATCGCCTGGTGAAGGAGTTCATGAAAGGACTGTTCTGATCGTTCCCGCCGGTGAAGGCTCCGGCCCCGGCATGGGAGCTCAACGTGGTGCTGACCAGGCTCATGGGGCCGCCATTAGAGCTGCTGCATTCGGCACCATTGAAGTTCCTGTCTTGGAAGACAGCGTTTCTTGTGGCCATCACCTCTGCACGACGAGTGGGAGAGATCCAGGCCCTCTACTGTAAACCTCCATACTTGACATTTCACGAGACGAGGGTGCTGCCGAGGACGCACCCCCTCCTTCATGCCCAAGGTGCCATCGGACTTTCATCTCAACAAGTCCTTGGTGTTACCTGTTTTCTTCCTGTCGCCTTTGTCGCCGGCTGAGAGGACTTTGCACTCGCTGGATGTGGCTAGAGCGCTGAAGTTCTACGTGGACCGCACAGAGTCTTCCAAAGACATCACAGCTGTTTGTGAACTTTGGACTTGTGAACCAAGGGAAGGCCCTCTCGAAGGCTTCCATTTCCAGATGGCTCTCCGGCTGCATCATGCAATGTCACTGGTTGGCAAACCGACCCTTGCCCGACCGTCCGAGAGCCCATTCAACCAGAGCGATCGCTGCTACTATGGCGTTCCTGTCTGGTGTGCCCCTGCTGGACATCTGCAGGGCTGCTACGTGGAGGTCGACTCACACCTTCACGAGATTCTACTGCGTCGACCGGGATTCCAGGGAGGAGTCCAGAGTCAGCCAGGCGGTGCTGCGCAACCTGTTTGCATGAAGGTGGGCCTGGTGAGGAGGTAAGAGATGCTTAATGTTGAGCCTTGCCACCTCCCATGGTTGTGCATGTGTGTACTGCTATGTATTCTTGTATTCATGAGCATGTGAATCCATGCCAGACCCCATGCTGGAGAAGGAATAAGTGACTTACCTGTAACTGTTGTTCTCCAGCATGGGTCTGGCATGGATTCACATGCGAACCCTCCCTCCTACCCCTCTGCGGCTCTTCTCTTAGTCCTACTGCCACTTTACATGCTACCAAATCTGAAGATGGCTGCCAGAGGAGGGGTTTAGGTAGAGGGCAGTCATTGGCTGGGGGCAGTATGACCCAGAGACCAGTGATTGGTTACTAGTAGAAAGACAGTTCAGAAACTAAACTGAAACAGATTTTTTTTTCTTCACCGAGGAGGATTCCCAGCCTGACTGGGAATATTCATGAGCATGTGAATCCATGCCAGACCCATGCTGGAGAACAACAGTTACAGGTATGTAACTTGTTCCTTACCGGACAACTATGTGTACATGTGGCCCCTCAATATATTGACATTGCTATTATTTGCATTCTCACATTGTAACGCAAGGGTGAAAGACCATTCGTGGTCTTATTTATGTGACTAGGCATATGTTTTGCAGATAGTCATTTACCTATATTTTTAAGGAGACTGAAGATCCATGCAGCGTTTCACACCATAACTTTTCTCTATCTACATCCGTTGTATCTCTAACAAACTTTGTAAAATAGTCTAATCTATGTTGCAGGAGATTGGGACAGACCAAAAGCAGATGCATCATGGATTCTATTGTGCCAGCTTGCTTACAAAATCTACAGTATTTTTTTCTCAGTGTCTTCCTTACCCCGTATATTCAGTATCTGATTTGTGTTTGAAACATTAAACCTAATTCGCATGGTCTTGTTCCTAAAAGACCTTGAGGGATATTTTACCAGATATTCTTATGGCCTGGATGCCATTTCCAAAAATATATTACTTGACTATAGAGACCAGAATTCAGGATAACCGCGTTATTTACGAGCCAGTCGAATGCTTTTAGTATTTCTTTCACCTTCCTTGGGTTACTAACCAGGGTTACAAGAGAGAGACCCAAGTTTGTCAGAATTTCCACACAGGTATTTTTCAGGGATTGCATAAAGGTGACCTTCATCTCCACATTTAGATGATAGTAGAGAGAGTCCTTCTCTGCAACCAAACATTTTCTCAACAGAGCTAATTTTTTTGCATACATTATGCTTGAGATTGATTGCAGGCCCAATTCATAACGGATCAATTCTAGCGGGATACATTTTGGAAGAAAATACAATATTTTGCGCCATATCAGTGATTCCAGTTGTCTCAAATATGGTCCCGTATCATTGGGTAAGAATTCCAAACCATATGTTAGTCTTGAAATAAATTTCAGGCGGTAGAATTGGATACATGGGGCCAATGTGAACTTTCAATATTTTCTTTCAATAGCCCTGATTTGGTTCGTGGACTCTTTTGCTTTCATAAGAAGAGTATTTTTCTGGACCATTTTTCTGGATTGCAAGCTGATAAATGCATAACCCAAGTATTGAGAGTGATCTATCCAAGACCGCTATTGTGAAGTCTTTACACGATTCCTGGGGAGAAAGGCTGGGGCAGGGTTCAGATGAGTCCAGGTCCCTGCATAGCTGATTTTCATCGCCGCTCCAACTCGCGGAGGACCCAGCTGCAGTTTGAAAGAGGGTGCGAATCACAACTATCAGCTGTTTGCCAAGCCACGCCCACAGGAAGAGGCGTATAAATCGGAGACGCCTTAACCCGTGCAGCGTGAAGCCCGCTGAGGAGCAAAGGGCGTCTGCCTTCTACTGTTTTCGGCTTTTTCCAGCTGGAGACGCTGGACATGCGGTAAGTGCTGGTCCCTGCATCACATCTTTACTAATTTAAAAAATCACCTCTCACTTACTGAATATCCCTTTGCTCAAATAAATTGTCAGTGGATTCTACAAAGCCTCGTACGCGATTACAAGAAAAACATGAAGAGTCATTGGCAACTGTAACCAAAAGTACCCATTCACTAAAGTCCCATGGGAATCCCATGCGACACCCTAACACTGATTCTAAATTGGTAGAGTCAACGGTCACTCCATGGCCAACAGTGAAACTAAAAAAAGAGGATAAGCCCCTTTCGCAATCTACTATGGAGAGAATTCCGGTTTTATGTCCATTGGACGATCAAGTCCCATCATTATTGAAACTTATACCACAAATTGTAAACACGAAATCAGTAGGAACGAATCCTTCGCCTCTTGAGCCCCAGCCCTCTTTTATTCCAGACCAACGGAAAGGTACTCCATCTCCATTAACTTCGAACATTTCCCCCCCCCCAGCCTCGCAATCACCCAATGTCTTCTGACATAACCGCCCATGAGAAACAACGGACTATGTCATCTAATCCGACTAGATTAACGACTCATCCCTCCATTGATACAACAGCAACCGATCAATCAAAATGAGCTTTCCCTTTACATGCAAACCCCCAAACACAAAGTGAAAGAGACCTTAAATCTGTCTGCGAAGATTCTTGCTTTACACCAAGCCTGCAGGAAAAAGCAAGAGTGGCCAAACAACAATGGCACTCAATGTATTATCCTACAGACTCCTTAAATTGCGAGAAAAACAAACCATTGTCTGTTCGCATAGCTCGTCTTTCCCTCGACATAACAGAAATAGATGCGATTATGGATTCTCAAGAAAAAAGAGCAGAAGTTTTTGGGGAGGCCCTTAATAACATTCCAGATAAAAAAATTAACACATCTACACCAATTGCAACTAAAGGAGCTCACGTGCCCTTAAAAATTTCTCCAAAATGTACTCAAGATTCAACGACTACCCCAGCTGACAGTCTCAGAGTTAGAATCCCTCTCTCCACGCAAGAAAGTTGACCTCTTGGATAACAGACCTGACAAACCCCTTAAGAATTCCAACTACGATGCTCGACCTTCAGAATACACTAGTAGCAGTGCTATCAGTGGCAATGGTACCCTTCCTAAAAATCCAAGAAGCCATGGTAGACACAACTAAAGATAAAACAACCTTGCTAGCCGTGATCATGACTAAGCAAACTCAACTAGAAGGTTTCATTGGAACTATACAAGAGCGCCTAAACTATGAAGCAGAAACCTCTAGGACATGGCAAAGCTGCCTTGCGGAAGTTGCAAGAGTAGACCGAGCGGACAAACAGAACCTGATGGACACAATATCTATAATTACTAAGAGACTGATGGATGAAAAATTAAAAAAACATCCACACATGAGCATCCAAATGGATCAAACAAACTCAAACTGAGACCTTAGTGCATGCAGATGTAACTAAACTAGACCAACGACACAATATGAAACTCAAACTCACCCTTTAGGATCATTGGACCCACCATTACCATCGAGTCTAGCATCGAGTCTAGCTAACGCAGAACGGGCACTATGTACCCCTTTTGATATCTTTGACTTAACAAAACAAGGTCATGTGGGAAACGAACCAACTATGAAGAAAAAAAAAAGACACAAAAAAACCTCAAACAGGCTCTCGTGCATTCCTGAGAAAAATGCAATCAGTCTAAAAGTCTCTTTCGCAAAACATACCTACAATCTCAAAACAAATTACCCAAAATCATCCAGCCAAAGAATGTGTTGAATCAAGCCCACCAAATAGAGAAACAACATCCATTCTAACTCAACAACATGACAGCCTGGAGGATGAACCACTTGATGCTCTATTAGCTGTGATTAGTCAAGACACATCTACTCAAATAACAGACTCTGGCAGCCGTGCACACTAGAACTTCAGCTGACGCTACTGCTCATAACTCCATAGACTCGCAGGATGACCTATTGATAGTGCTTGACGAATGCTTGAGACATCTTCTGAAATTTCTCAGATGACCCCAAACAACCAGAATACATCAAATAACATCTCCTTCGTGTACTCAACGGTGTCAAATGACGAATCTTGGTCGTCATCAGAATCACAAAAAAATCCTAAAACCAAGGACATACTGCCCGACCAAGACGAAACACCACTCATCAGACCAAACTTTATTAACCCGGCGAAAGCATCCTTTGCATACAGAGGAGCCTAATTTCCAACTACAACAAACTCTGAAGATCCTGTAATTATGAATAGATCCAATATTCTGCGTCTATTTAATCCTATTCCACAATTAATCCAGATCGGTTCTCGTGACATTGAGGTGATCCATTTCCCTAATAAAGCTCAGATGGAAATAGCTCATATTGACTTTTATACCCATGAAACCATGCAATGTGTCCTGTCTACCAATTCACAACTAGCAAGACTAGGCTTCAAAACTGAAGAAATCTTTGTATCTAGAATAATGGCGGAAAAAAAACGAAGTAACAAACTAGCGAAGCATTACTCTTACTCACGAAATAAACTGATGAAACACCTGCCAGAAGACAATGCTCAGAAGCTTGCAAATAACACTGTTCCAAAGACTCAAGATACCACCACGGAAGATCACCAGACAAACTCAAACGTTACCCAGAAAAGATACGAATCATGGCGTGATTCACAATTGATTCCCAGTGCAAAAGGAACCCAAACGACCTAGGAGAAAACCGGAGTCCCCGAACGAAGACCTACCTATAACAATGACAATGCAAGAGACATCAACCGAGTAGGATATCACTATGCTCTTGGAACACCAGAGGCCACAAACACCTCTTTGACGAAGGATCGGCCTCCTTAGTAGAATCGGATTTCATATATTTACCAGGAAACCTGGTTGAAAGACGAAGTTATCTGTGATGGTTTTATCACTCTGATGAATCCAGCAATTACTTCACAGCAAGGTCGCCCTGCATCGGGAATGATTATTCTAACGAAAATTGACCCCTCACGGTCAATAACAACAAAGAAAAATATTCATTCCTGGGCACAATACATTACCATACAAATACCGACCTTCACAACTGACCTGGATCAATATTCTAAACCCACCCATCTAACCATCTTGAATATATACTGGAATCCAACGGCAATGAATGACAACAAATTTATAGACTCTATATGTGACAAAATTGACACTATTGCCAACACCATCAACCAAGTAGAGTTTAACATTGCTGGAGACTTTAACATGCATCTATACAGTAGAGAAGGAACAAAGTTAGATTCTCATATGCGGTCACCGAGAGCGAGGAAATGGACCAAAGAATTAACCATGCGTAACATATCCCTGATTGATCAACCAATGAACAGCGAAGGTCTGCCCCTCCCAACTTGGTCACGAGAAAAATCCACTTCAATCATTGATTACATTTTTACCTCAGAGGGGATACGAAAATGAATCATTTCAACTGCCAATCATCCCCAATCTAATAGTGACCATCACCGGCTATCAATATCATGGGATACACTACGATCTCAGATCACACGAATAACTCTACCAGACCTTGAACTGAATAACAGCTTGAATAGACTTGGAATAAAAAAAATCAGATGCCTGGTTTAGTTTCAAAATTTGAAGGTTCACTACTCCAAGACCAACCAACAAATTAAATTACGGCTGGATCCTAGAGAAATATCATCAACCGCTCTCAAGGCATAGAAACTCAATGAAACACAACCACACGCATCATTTCAATATTGAAATTAAGTTGAAGAAAAAACTTCTTCAGAAACGAATACGTCAATTAAAAAAGCAGAAAGAAACACATTTTGAAATAAAAAAAGAAAAACAGAAATATTCTAACTCGATAAAATCAATGAAAGCAATAATGCAGCAAAATGATGCAGAAGCAATTTTAGTTGCCCTGATCCAGAAAAACACAAGAGAACTATGGTAATTCCTAAACAAAACTTCCAAAGCATCACACATGATCCAAGAAGTAGACGCTTGCGCATGGATCAAACATTTCACTAACCTATATAAACCAACTCTAGATACTCTGATAACCGAAGCGGAGAAAAGAAACTGCTCTTGGGACCTCACCTGGGCAAAAAGAAGATCTTAGAACACCATTATGGCTCTCAATCCATCTCGAACCCCGGGTCCAGACGGACTATAGAATGGGCCACCTTTTTCACCCAACTTCTTACACTCATTGGAAGGACAAAAGAAATCCCTCGAATCTGGACCCTGGCTATTCTTATTCCGATCTACAAAGCTGGTGATAGAAAAAATCCAGAGAACTATAGACCCATAGCACTACTAGATCCCTTAGGAAAACTTTTCGCGGGATACCTCCTAAAAAAACATAACATCTGGGCGGTTGAGAATGGTAGGCAAGAAAAAAGACGGACTGGTTTTGTTAACAAAATAGGAACCAGTGTCAATTTATTGCTGTTGAACATGATGAAATATGAAGCAATCACCAAGAAACAGGTATATGCCATCTTTATAGACCTAAAAATGGCATTCGACTCTGTCAACAGGCAAAAACTGTGGAACAAATTAACATCATGGGGTTGCCCACCGTGCATCCTGAATCCAATAAGACAATTGTATTTGAATAATTCTATTCAAGTCCGGCTAACCAAGGATGGTGCAACGACAAAACCAATCCCGACCTGGAACGGCCTGAAACAAGGTTGCCCACTGGCCGCCAGCCTATATAATCTGTATACCTCCGATTTTGGGGAAATGATCAAAGACACATCTGTGAATCCTCCGAAGATTAATAATGAACCACTGCAAAACCTAATATATGCTGATGATATAATCATCCCAGATAAAACTGTGACAGGCCTACACAAGTCGTTAAACAAAGTTCAAAATTTCATGATAGAAAATGAGTTGCATATAAACATCAATAAAACTAAGCTAATGAAACTCTCGACCCAAAAAAACAAGAACCGACAAAACCTAAAGGTACATCTAGAAACCAAACCGATCGTGATAACCAAGGCAATTAAATATCTGGGTGTAATGATAAATCCCTCTACAAACGAACAAGAATGGAAAAAGTATCTTGAGGGTAAAGTCAGATCTCTTGCCAGACAAGGTTGCTTCTTTCACCTAAAGTTTGGAACCTATTCAATAAAAGCCACAATCGCTCTGTACAAACAAAAAGTGGTACTTATCCTTACCTATGGCAGCGAAACATTGATCAACCAACAAAAAATAAAATGGCCCTGCTGCGAGGTGATATTTTGGAGTAAAACATTATCCCTTCCCAGATCATTCCCTATGCCAAGAATCCAATTTGAACTGGCTCTTCAATCTTTGCAATCTATAGTTCTTTGGAAACAAATGGATCTCTACAGAAAAATAATCTCTCAAGAGCTAATACCATCGCTTGAAATACTGAAAGTAAAAAAACAAGCTTTTCAAGTCGCAGCTCTCTCTCATTGGACTTCTAAGATTAAACAAAAAATGCAAACGGAAGAAATCGCTGAAGAAATTCTGCTAAATAGACCGCAACATGCGAAACGCAAAATTCGGACCAATGACTGGATTAAAACAATCACCGAACAATTTAACGCCATCTAAAATGCAAGACGGAAACAAGGGCTCTTTGTGAACTTCCAGGCTACCTGAATTATTTTCCGGACCGCATTATCTGAGATTTATTTTTGCTCTTTCGCCTAAACATTCTACCAACCTGCTACTACTTAACCAAGATAGAAAAATCAGATTAAAAAAACCACTGACTGCCGCTTTTGCAAAGCAGATAATGTGTGTGAAACACTCTTTCATTTGATCATGGTCTGCCCGGCTTTAAAAGAAAAAAAGAGATCTATACAAAGCCTTCTTAGGAATATCCCAAAACAAATGACAACTCAAGAAAGATGGCCAAAATTATTAAGAGGAGAGGACAGATGCCTAATCTTCACAGTAATCAAATTTTGGACATTGATTATCAACGACAGTAAACTGTATGATTGAAATGTAATGACAAAGGTTTATTCTCTCTGAAATGTTAATTAAGTGCAAAATGAAAAGTTTGTAAAACCAAACAAATCATTTTTTAAATAAAAAAATAAATAAAAAATAAATATAACCCAAGTAACACAGAACTGTTTGATTTTTAATAGGATGGTCTCACTCTTTTGCTACCAGCGTTGAATACTGTGGTTTTACTTGGGTTAATTAACAATTTCTTTTCAGCTATAAATACCTTGAAGGCTTTAATCAATCTCTGCAGACCAATCTTTGTACAATCAAATAGAAGAAATCGTCAGCATATGCGACCCACTGGATGGTTGGATCTCCATTCTTTGGAGCGATTAGACCGCACTTATTTAAGGCCTTGCCCGCCTGTGAGACATAAAAATTAAAAAGGGTTGCCGCCAATCTGCAGCCTTGTTTCAGGCCATTTTGAGTTATGTTCAACAGTAAGCCCCTATTATTTAATCTCACTCTCATGACCGTGTTAGAGTACAGATATATTACCATGTCTAACAGGCCACTGTCAATCCCGAGCAATTATAGTGTTTTCCACAGGGTTAGCCCGTCGACCAGATAAAACGCCATTGTGAGATCCATTCAATCGATGTATAGATTCTCCAACGCTCTAATTTGATATGACCCAGTAGTTGGGACACTAACAGACCACTGACGTCCGTCCCCATCTGATTTCGAAAGCCAATCTGTCTGCAATCTAGGATAGAATTATTATCCATCCACATTGTCAACTTTTCCTGAACCATAGCAGCAAATATTTTGGATTATATATTCAAGAGAGTAATAGGTCTATAATTACTCTGACAAAGACGGTTGCCTTTTTTTATAAACAAGCAACACGTAAGACATTTTCCAGGAATCAGGTGTCACCTTTTTCTTACAAATATCTCTAAACAGTATATATAAGACTTTAGACCACATTACGATATTGCTTTTTAAATTGACAAAAGACAGATGGTTTGGGCCCAGCGTAATTGTAGATTTCGCTTTACTTATAATTCTCCCTATATTCTCGGTTGATATATCAAGGGACCATAACACCTCTTTGCCATAGTGGGGTTCCCAAACCACAGATAACTTCTTGTACAACTTTTTCGAAATAGTCTATCCATATGTTGGAATCAATTGGGTTGGACTGTATCTGTGGCTGTGAGGTTTGAGTACTATTTATGATAAACCAGTATTTACGAGAATTGGACCCAGTCATTGCATTAATCATCACTTCCCCATCTTTTTTTGATATTGAAGCTCTATGATCAATAATCCAATTTGTGTATGCTTGTTTCCGTTGTTTCACCTGGGTCTTTATAACCTCTAGCTGATCTTGACTCCCTTGGATAATCCGGATGTATTTTCTGAGTTTTGCTTTAACATCTTTTAATTCTTGACCATATTTATGCTTGTGGCCCTTACACTCGGCATGATGCTGTGTGGTAAATGACTTACTGCGATATAGTGCTGTTTCTGCATATTCTTTGAATAATACAACCGAGTACATGGTAGATTTCTTTTCATAGGTAGAGTGAGCAAAGTCATGTACCAAAACTGTGTTAAACTGTGCAAGCTTATTTGGGGTCCATTTGACATGGGAGCAGTTGTTACAAACTTCGATTTGTTCAGGAAAATAGGACACATTTTCACACTTTTTGATCCATTGCAAATCTAAACACAGCATAGCATGATCACTGACAGAATGGTGCACTACTTCTATATTGTCACAAAGAGACATGACATGATTACTGACAAAAATGTAGTCGATAATGGAGCTAGCCCCTCTAGCTTTCCAGGTAGGTGTTAGGTTAAACATTTGGTTTCAAATCCCAACTCGGCCCAAAATCAATCCACAGACTCCTTCTAGTTTATTTTTGGAGTCTGTTTTTGTACCAGGCTTAAAATTAGCCAACACCGCCAGCATTTAATTTTTTGAGAGGTTACATTCAGAATTTAGGTCACCTGCAAACAGAATAACACCGTGAGGATTATCATCTAACCACTTTCCAATCCGATCATTTAAGCACTTAAACAAGTCGAACAATTGTCCATTGTTGGCTGTACCACTGTTCCAGCAGATGTTAAACAATAGAACATGAATAGTGCAGTCTTTGGTCATGATTCTGAACCTAGCAGATATGGTGCAGTCTAGTATCATGGAAAAATACTCTATTATTGCAGATACATTTTGGTTTGCCAAGCCGAGGCCCCCCATAGGCCGTCCCCTGGGGCCTTTATTTGCTGGTAAACAGATAGTACTGAAACCATCGAGAAGGCGGCTACCTGTTGCCCAGGTTTCTTGCAACATAATAAAGTCATACGGTTCAAGCAACTTGCATGAGTCAGGATCTTGGGTAAAATGCTTATTCCCCCTGGTATTCCAGGAAACCAAGCGAAAATAAACATCTTTGCTAAAGGGGTTTATGTACCTGTTTAAGTTGTTCTATAGAATCTCTGTGACAATGCCAGCCATCTCCATTCCTGCATGTCCTTTAGCGGATTCCTGGCTTCATCAATAATTTGTGCACCTTCCACTTGCTGAGGGAGTGGTGCGACTTTCTTACCCTTTATGGGTTCTCTTAATTTGTCATACAGGTTTCCATCTCTTTCAAGTATAGTATCTGTGAATGGCACAATATCAAACCCCTTTTTCTGCAGGTACTCGGCCTCTTTTAATAATAAAGATCTTACTAGTGGGGATTTTATTATTAACCTGACATAGTCATAGCGGTAATTATGGATGAAGTCCACCAATTGTATGTCAGAAGAAGTGATCAGGCTAAGTTCATTAATGTTGCTAAACATGTTTAAGATATAGGGTTGATTGAGAGCTCTAGGGCCCCCTTCCTCAAAAACATACTGTAAGACTAAACTGGGCTCATTCGCATATGCCCGAGCCCTGAGGACACCAGCAGCAGCCTCGTTGTAGTTAAGGCAGCCATCTAGGTTCCTAGGAATGGCATTTCCTGCTAACATTCCTGGAGCATGATAACCTTTTTCCTTGTCAAGCAGGGAATCGGCCGCCCGAAACTCGCATTCGGTTCTGGCAGCCCCCATGTTTATCGAAGGGGGATAAGCAGCTGCTTTCATCTGGTCAGGATTTCTAAATTCCCCATCAAGTTTCCCTTTAGGGCCGTCCCTAATTATTTTCTCCAGAATTGCTTCGATCATTTAGCTTAATGTGGTTTCAGACAGACCTTTCATTGTAACTCCATCTCCCTCCAGAGTATACTTCACGTCATCACCGATTTTATCCCCAATATTACTCTGGCTGGGGACCACACCCGTGCTCACTGCCAGGTTAGGTTGAGTACTACTTCTCACAGTATTAGATGGTTTGGTGACCTCCAATGAAGATTTTAGGTCATCTACACAGATTATAGATTGTTAATGTTGATTGCATGGTAACGCAGGCAATACAGGGCCTGCTGATATGGGAGTGTTGGGACGTGATGGGGCTTTTGGATTTTGAAATATATCAAATATGTTTAGCATGCTTCGTTCCATTTTTTTTTTTTTTTTTGAGGTTCCTGTCTATGCGTACCGCTGTCTCTTTCTGCTTCAATACATCAGACAGATTATCGGTACCATCCGTGTAGTCGCGTTTGTCAGTGATTCCTGTAACATCTTCCTTGGCCTTCGCTACCTTAGGCCGGGGTTTGCCTACGGCCTCACTGGCCCCCTCTCGTGTGTTTCTGCCTACTTGCGCCTCCTTTTCTTTGTGGAAGTCTGCCAGGTCGTCTCGCAAGTCCATGCCACGCATTTTCTTTTTTCTTGGACAGTTTAACCTCGTAGAGATCAGTGTCTCCACTGGTGGCGACCATGCCGTCATTAGTGAGACCATTGTTGGTTGTTCCTTTATGTGAACTAATCGGGTCATTTGAGGTTTCAGAGTGGTCACACATGACAACCAACCTGCGCACCAACCGTACTCGTTGGTAGGGTGTTTCCCATTTTTCCACTTAAAGGCATCCCCATCTCAGGTGGCTTGTTCATACTGGTAGCAATCGTTTGAAAATCAGAGCACCACTCTGACATCATCATCATCATCCTACAAAGGTCAGGCAAAGATGTTAATGGTTCTGACTACTACCCACAAATGCATCCACACACTGCACCGTCATATCTCTCAGACACTCTCCACAGACCGGCCTCCTCCAGACCTACCTGACTTTGCTATACCAACCAACTCACAATACCACGATCAACAAGACTACAGCGGGAGGACAGGGATTCCCCTACATAGCACCCAGACTCTGGAACAATCTCCCTCACGCTCGAAGAGCAGAAAGCTCCCTTACAGCGTTCAGAAAAAAACTCAAAAACTCTCTTTAACTAAACTACCTCTACCCACAGCCAAACATGCACACATTGCTAATGTTTTGTTGTCTAAACCTGCATGCTTTATGCCTCTATGTTGTAACTAAGTCTCGCTATTTCTGTAACCAGCGCCACAATGCCTCGGGGCTGATTCTGTGCGCTTAACAAATACGAATAAATAAATAAATAAAAATTATGATTTCCTTTTAAGAGACCCAAATGTTTTTTTTAACTCTGCCAGCATGGTGTCAGTTATATAAGGCTCATTATTGCCCTCAGAGGCACACTCGTTAATACACATTACTTTCGTTTGATGTTTACTGGGATTGTCCACAACAGTCTACAAATGTTGTGAGAGACCCAGCAACGTGTTTTCACCTGTACTAAATATGGGGGTGGGGGTGTCTGCAAACATATAGCTTGCATTCAAATCGTGATCAGAGTAAGTGGTGTTACTGATGATAGGTGCATGTTTCTTAGCTTCACCGAAAAGTGATTGAGAGGATTCAAATTGAGCGTCATTGCCCTGAATCAGGGCCCCTCCCCCTCCCATAGAACACATTTGTGCACACTCTAGTAAATCGTCATCTGTGTCTGATGACCCAGGCAGAGGCGTAACTACTGCCAGTGCCATACTTGCTCATCGGGTCATGACTGTAGTTGTAACAGAGACTTTACGTTTCATTTTCCCGTTATGAAAATGCAGAGCACACGCTCTTAACGTAATTAGAGCACCACCTGAATCTTATACGTGGCTGGATTGATGATTCTGTATGTTAATTAGGGTAGTAAAAAACAAGTGCGCCACACCTTCTAATACATGCCCACAGACGGTGAGCGAATCAACAGCCCAGCAATGTTAGTTTCGCTAAAAAATCCTGTGTACATCAAGGGATCACATCCCCGACCCCACAGGCCAAACAGGCCACTTGCTGAGGCGTGCGCACTGATGGCGCGCGGCTTCGATGTTAAGTAGGGTCCTCTTGTGTGGGCAGGGCCTATGCATAAGCAGATAAAACACTGTTATTACACCATACAAAGTGTATAAACTATGTCTGATTACTCGAACAGTGCTATGTGCAATATATCTTCATTCACCAGAGTAATAAGTCCAGAATAAGACTAAGGAACTGAGTCCAATTTCACAAGCGTCGGGAGCTCCCAGATCAGCAAACATCATAGCAGGTACAAAAGGCTATTGAGAGGCCAGTTGCTGAGGCGCGTGCCATTTTGATAGATATCAGTCTGTGGTTCAAACTAAGTCCGTAATGCCTAGGATTACAATATCAAAAGATAATGCATCTTCAGAATGATTCTGCTATGACACCAAGTTCCCATGTCGTCCACAATATCGAAGGTATGCCAACAGTAACAATGTCACTTTTTCTAAACCTTCTGTCTCTTCAAAAGTTAAACCTTATAATTCCTCTTCTAATAATATCACAGGATGGGAATCCATCTTTAAATATTTTTTAAGAAGTAGACATTGAATTGATCTAAAGTGGAATGCATGTCCCAGAATTCCTCAGGGACTGTGAGGAAGAGGAGTGATGAAGAGGCATGCAGGAGTCAAGGTCAGGCAGGCAGGAAAACCTAATAGCTTTTAGCAAGGTCAGGCAATTAATCCCAAGGGCCTGTACCTGTAGCCAAATAATCCACCTAAGGGGCATAAAAGGCTGCAGCAGGGAGAAGCAGCATACAGAAGCTGGAGCAGGAGCTGGAAGGTCGGGAGTAGCAGTAGCAGAGCACAAGGCTGGCAGTTCACAAGGAAGTGTGACCACAGAAGGGATGTCGAGGAGAGGAAGGGCAGATTTCACCTGCAGGCTCTGAGTTGGTCCTGTGCTCACAAACCCTGTTTGGCTGTGGCAGCATTAGAAGAGACTGTAAGAAACAAGTAGTCATTCCAGATCTGCCTAGTTGCAGTGAAGTCGTGCATTCTCGCAAGCAAGCCGAGGGAAACTGGAGAGAGGAATACTCTCCCTTAATGAGACAGGATCGAAGACCAGTGTAGGAGAGGGGTGTGGGTCCCAAGAGTGCCTGTAGCAGTAGCAAGAGAAGAAAGCAGAAGCAGCCCACAGTGGCCATAATTATGGAGTTGGGAAAAGGAAGCTCCAGACTCCAAATTAACAGAGCTACTTTGCCGGTAACTGTAACCAACTTTATTCACCCTTGCGTATACATTTAAGCGAGTACAGGTTGTTCCCAGAAGTGGGAAGCCTTTCTAATAAGGGAAATGTAACATGGGTGTTTGTTAACAAGCTGAAATACCCCCGTGTGGTGAAAGCATCTCTTTTGCCTATTATTGGAAATAACTTATTGCTGAGCGGTCGCGTGGCTCCTATTAAGGAGAAGAACGCTGCTGGTTAAGTTATTGAAGCAGAACTGACTTTCTTGAAATGTTACAAGCATAGTTTAAAGAGGCCGTGCATGCCACCGTGTTTCCCGATATCTTGGAGTCTGAAAGCTGACCCAAAGGTGGGAACGTGTGCCTAATTTCATTTCTGTTAAGAAACCCACATCTTGTAACGTATGGAACAATATAAGTAGAAGTTGTAGCAGTGGCAGAGGCTAAAGCAAAGAACAAGCATTACATAAGCCCATAGTTAATTATCTTCAAATGAATCCCGCTAATTTGAGAACGATACACCATTATTCTGGAGTCGTTGAAGTTGTTGTTACCCGAGAGTCATCTAATATTAAGGTGACCCGGTTACTCAAAGCTATAAGAGTGGCACACTAGCTTTGGGGTAACCATTGAAGAAAGGGTGTATATGAAGCTAGGGAAGGGAGCTGGGTGCTTGTTTGAAAGGTGCTGTTTTTAAGACTGTTTTGAATGGAGGAGAATTTGTCTGGAAGCAAGAGGCAGATTTTGTGGTCGCTGCAAAACCGATGAAAAGGCAAAGAGGCTGCCCTTACTTGCCATACAAGAGAGAAGAGTGCCTTGCCAACCTGTAGAGGTCGAAGAGGTCTTGTTAAAGTTGCCTAACATTGGAAATAATAGCCGCAGTAGTAGAACTGTGGTCGTCAACATTTCTTGTCAGAACTGTACTAACTGGAAGAAGTAGAATCGGAAGTCCGCTGCGGGGGTAAGGAAGCCTGCTTGCACAACACTAATAGTAGCAAGGAGTCTCGGAAGAGAGAGCAGATGTCAAGCAGAAGCATCCTGACAAACTGTGTACAAAAGATGCTGCAGAAGTTGAAAGCAGAGGAGTTTATGTAAACAGAAGTGGTACTTTAGTCTTCAACTTTTTACCCCTTTCGTTCCTGGAAGGAAGTCATCCAAGAATCCCATTAGTGCTGTTCTGGAACTGGGAAGGAAGTCTTTTTCATCAAGCAGGGAAGGAACTGTTACCAGTGGATCTTTTTTTGTGTGACCATTTGTTTCTTTGGATTTTTTCAAGACTTTGCTTAAGACTTTTCTTTTCCGTGGAGGCACCTGACTTTGGGACATACTTGGGGGCGCATGATCCTCCCAGGACTATTGGAAGTCATCCAAGACACTGGTTGTTTGATAACCTTTTATTTTGATGTTTTCATGTTGCTTTGAATGTTGGTTGATTTTAGTGAGACTTAGTTGTGTG
Source organism: Ambystoma mexicanum (assembly GCF_040938575.1). Lineage (NCBI taxonomy): Eukaryota > Metazoa > Chordata > Amphibia > Caudata > Ambystomatidae > Ambystoma > Ambystoma mexicanum. The sequence goes on along the minus strand of NC_090924.1, from coordinate 875,700,118 downwards.
AATGCTAGGAGGCTTCCCTTAGATTCTAGACTAGGTAGGGAATCCCCTGGTAGAGTAGGTTTAATTGGGGTTTATTTTATAATTTTGGGTAAAATAAAAGGTCGAATCATCTTGAGAAAGCTGAACACAGTTGGAAATTTTAAATCACTGACCCCTCACAGCTCTCTTTACAATGAAAAAGACCCTGGTGCTGACAGTTTTACACCTGCTTTCTATAAGACCTTCAAAGCACAATTGTTGCCCCCTTTACTTCCCTGTTTACTGTGTTACTCCCATCGAAGGTGGTGACGCAGTCATTGGGAGACACATTCCTCTCGTTATTGCTCAAGCTAGTCAAGGACTCCACCCTTTGTGATTACTATCACCCAATTTTCCTCCTTAACACAGATGCACAAATCAACTCAAAGGTTCTAGCTACACGGTTGATGGGGTGTGTCTCCTCTTTCATTCATCCCAACCCAACCCCATCCTTTGGACTTAAATGGAACTAACTTTGTGCCCTTATTTAGTATGCAGACTTATTAATTGGCAAAGTTGAAATCCCAGGAGTTATCTTGGTTGGGTCCGGGTACTGTGGTTAATAATAATAAAGTCCCCAGACAGCTTTATTATGCATCAGCCAAGGGGTTATTCCAATCCCTGAATGCCCCTTCAGATGCTTCACCGGAATATCATGAAATGTATATGGTCGGGTCGCAAACCCCAAGTTAGCAGACAAGCCCTTCATGCAAATAAATATTTCGGGAGCCTGGGTCTCCTGATTCTCCACAACTACATAACGGCAGCTATGATCTTCAGGATATATTCTTGGCATGAGGGCGCGGAGGGGGCCCTTTGGGTGGGCATGGTGCAATCAGTAATGAGTCTACCTTTGCGGGACCTACCAGGCTTCATTGTCGTAATGGGATAGGGCGATTTGATGGTGGGGAATTCGTACTGGCTTGAGTCCCTTATCTCCTCTCTTGGGCAATTCTCGTTTCGCCCCAGGCCTGGGGTGGGGAGCACTCTGTGCACTGACGGGAAGAGTGCCTGCTTAAATTGCAGCAATTATATAGGGACGGAGTTCCCTCACTTTTCAAGGAGTGCAATGTCTCATTCCTTGTCCCTGAGGTGGAGCGCTTTAGATACCGTCAACTGTGACATTGGATCACCAATCCCGAAACATGGGCGGCCGGTACGTAACCACTCTCAGCATTGGAACTCAAGTTACATGAGGGCGGCCCTCTGAAGAAAATGTATAGACTATATAAAATCTTGGACAGGTTCGATCCTTCCTTCAAGCTTGCATATATGAAACAGTGTGAACAGGACCTGGGCCAACCTATCTCCGAGGGGTCCTGAGGGAGGATTTGGCAGAGGGCAGCAACATCGTCACGCTGTGTCACGAATAAGGAAAGCGCTTAGGTGATGTACCGTTGGCATCTGTACCCTGGATTCTAAAGATTAACCCTATCAATTTCCTCTCTCTGTTGGAGGGGATGTTGTCAGAACAGGGATTATTTACATCTGTGGTGGTCCTGCAAGAAAGTTCTGCCGTTCTGGTGAGAGATCTTGGCCCTAATGGGGGAAATCGCCAGATCTTTAATACCTACGGATCCCCTGCTGATGAGCCATTGGCCTCCCTTTATCATTTGCAGGGCCTTAGAGGGCCACTTATAACTCAGCTGTTATTAGAAGTTTGCATAGCACACACAATGTACTGGAAAGAAAAATCGGGGCCACAAGTGAATGTCTGATGGTTTAAGATCTGAGAGATTGTGGCGGCAGAAAAGGTCTGTGCCCTGGTCCAGGGTTGCTTGTGCAGACACACCTACACTAGGCTCCCTCTTCATGATTTCTGTGCGAAATACTCGGCACCAACTGTTAAGCCACAAATGTTCCAAAATGTGTCTCTGATTTAGAGATTTAGCGTACAACTTATTCTCTTGGCCTAAAGATGGGTATTGGTTGATTGATGCTACGTTTAGTCGTCTCTGCAATGTATTATGTTCCTGTAGCTCCTTTGCATCACTATTACAACTCTTTTTTTCAAGTTTGTTTTTGATTTTAATTGTTATTTGCAAAAATGGACTAAAGAAATCCTTTTTAAAAAAGTTACCTTTTACTCATTCTAGTACTCTGATTACCAATAGCTTGGAACGTGCGACCACTGATTTGTGGGAGTAGTTAATAGTTGGTGACATGATTGTAATGAAAGTTTGCACATCTGGTACTGCACATCGACGGCTCTTTATATGTCATCTTTCACATGCATTTTGGCCTCATCTGGGTTCCCGGTTTTCTGCTGAGTGGTGTGGACATGGCTTGATGATCAGCATATTTGGCGCTTGCTCTTTTCTTTTCAGAATGGAGAGGTTCAGCTAATTCCCTAAAGAAATCTATTCATGCTTTCCATCATTTAAATATTTTCTTTCTCCCGCTTCATCTGTATTACTCCATGTTACTGTATTACTCCACGTTATTGCATTGCATCTTCAGGCCATTCCAGGTGTGCAGTTGTTTCTCGCACAGAGACTGCAATGTCTTACTCATGATAGTTTGTTCACGCAACACAGTCTTGGAATTGTTTCTAGAATTGCATTCATCCTTTCCAAGTTCCCTAAAAGATAGTTAACTTCACCAAATACTAGAGAGCTAAATTGGGTTAAAGGGGCCCTATACCACATGCATTATTAACATTGATTAATACTTTCCTTATTGGTAAGATGTGCCTCTTGTTTGTTCCAGGGAAGGAAAGTATGTCAGGGTATTATGTTTTCATTTATTATAGTTTCATACAACGCGGACCAGGCCCAAATGGACATCAAGGGGCAGTATTTATCATCATAATAGTATTTGTCGAAAATAATTGTCAGAGCAATATATACATGGACATCCCGAAGTGACAAATGAAGCTGGAAAGTTATCTTGGATACTAAACACCACTGGAACACAGTATCCTTAGGGTATATGTGGAAACCTTGATTGCTGTATCTAGGGAATTACAGAATGAGGGATCAATGGTCAACGTGAGGCCCAGATAGAGTGTAATAAAAAGTTTTGCTCCATTCAATCACAGGGGTTGGAGGGAAGGTGTATCAAAATAAGGACACATCTCTGCAAAATAGTGCAGGACTAGAGCGAGCTAGATGGATGAGAGAAATGTCTGGGGGAAACTGTCTCTATGTATAGTAGGGCCATCGTCCTCTTTTTCAGTTCGCCACATTTTAACAGTTTCTGGTCGGGATTTGGCCACTCTGATATTATTTGTCACTCAGTTCCTCTAGTATCCACAGATTCAGGATTCTTCTATAGAAGCTGCTGGCGACTGTTTTCCCTCCCGGGTTAATGGTCGTATGGCTTCCAGATGGTAGTTGATTTCTTCCCTTTATGTCAGTTAGATTAGCATGATGCACTCCGAGTATATGCTCCCAGCAAGGGTGATTCATCAGGCTTGATGTTGACTGGCAGCATGGGTTACCCCACCTTCCACTGCAGGTGCAGTGGCTTTCACAATCCACCAAAGGTACCTTCATGGTTTGGGTGGTGTGAGGAACCCGAGGGCGTCCTCGCTTCTTTTTCCCCAGAATCCCCCTCCCAGGTGGCCAGGGAAAGGTCATCTCTCTTGGATCCGGACCCTGGGGGAGGAGAGGTGAGGGAGGATCATCTGGGAGGGGAGACTTGGGGAGCAAAGAGAAGGCACCCAAGCATGAGACATGGCATCCCCCTCTTTCCTTTTATTAGGAACGTTCCATCACTCAAGCCTTTATGGGCTATTGTCATCCTTTTCTTCCTTTAGAGATGACCCTGGAAAAGGCCATCATTGTATTGACATAAGGAAGAGGTGAAATAGAAGGGTGTTTCCATACTTGGGGAAGGTAAACACCTATCAACCCCCTAATATTATTCCAGAGAAACATCAGGCCAAAGTAATAAAAGAACTGAGATTTATGCCTAGTTCCCCTCAAACGTGCCACTCTAGTACTGGGACGAGGAAGAGGTGACTAGGACTTGTACATACTAACATTTAGTTGCACCACTCTGGTACTGTGACGAGGAAGAGGTCTGGGAACTATTACAAGGGTCAGGCGTGTCCAGAGAACCTACATAATTGTAGTCAAGTAATTGAGCTGAAGGGCTTGCAACTGCAACCTGTTAACAGGTCAAAGGTGCATAAAAGGTGGGGCAGACAGCCAGGAAAGGGAGGCCAGCAGGAGAGACGCCGGGCTGAGAGAGATGGGCCTGAGAGGGGAGAACTCCTGATCAGAAGGAGGCTTCCGGGGAGCGTCCTGCCTGGAATTTAGGATGCCAGCTATTGCCAAGGAGAGACTGTGACGCTGGGGCCCGAGTGGGCCTTTGGAGGGTCGAAGCTGTCAGAGTCCCCTCTGCTTGGTGCCCACAGCCAGAGCTGTGGGGCACAGAGGACTCCCAAGTGCTGCAAACCACCTATGACATCTGCGAGCGACTAGCAGAGCTACCGGCAACTCACAGCGAGATTCGCAGAGAGCGAGTGCTGCTCGCAGAGCTTCAGAGAAGTGTGCGCGGAGCCTAGAACAAAGAGAGAGTGGTCGGAGGAGCTGCCGAGGACCCGTTGGTGGATTTGAGGGAACACTCCTACTGGGGTGCTCCAGGGGCTACTACAGGGGCATATGATGATGCTGGATGAAAGGAATTAAGTGTGCAAGTGACTGTGTGCAAGTCAACCCAAATTGAGTTGTTTCTTTAACATTACGAGCAAACGCTGAAGTATAAGTAAAGGAAATTAAACACAAAGCAAGCATTACAGAGCTAAAGAAAAGCTTTGCAAGCATTATTGAATACCAAACTAAAGGAAAGCTTTAATAAGCATATCAATGAAATGAAAGCCTGTGTGGAAAGCATTTAATGAGCACTTAGACAAATAATTAATCTTTAAGAATACAATGACAAGCAAGTGATGAGCACCTATGGTGATGGAAGAAAGTGAGCACCACAGAGTAAGTTGTGTGGAAGAACACACTGGCAAAGCCAAATGACTGGCAAGGAGAATCCAGAATGAATGTAAACCAAAGCGCAGGTGTAGTGAAAGAGAAACCAGTGTGGGCAAGAAGCCTAGGGTTATCGGTTGCGTGACCTCTAATGGGTGCACCATGTGGTCCGGCAACTGCGCCTAGACTGAGGGTACCCTGTCTGGAAAATCCAAGGAAAGTAAAGATAAAGGATCTTCACTTGTCAATAATATTGAAAGATGGCAATCTGTATCAACTGAACCTGAAGGATTATAAAGTTTACCTGGAACTGGTTCTGAGAATTAAAAGACTTGAACTGATTGTGAGTTTACAAATTGGAATAGCTGACATTTTGGGGAAGGGAAACCAAAGACATTGTGAACTGTGTTGTTGAGCCCTTTATGGAACTGTGTTGTCTTTTTGGGGGAAGCGCTTTCAATTTGGGGAAGTGAGGCTGGAAAGTAAGCCAAGAGCTGGAAGAAGCTCAGAACTTTATTTAGAACACTAGTTCTTTTATTGCTGACTTCCCTACACATTGTTTTGCTTTAGCTGTGAGGGCAAGTATAGGGTTTGGACATACAGACTTTTAAATTGAACTTATTGACTCAGACTTGAACTTATTGACTCAGACTATCATTCGTTTCTTTAGGTAGGGAAATCCCACCTTTGCATATGGCAAGTTAGGCCTTACACCATCCTGACATTTAAGTTAATAAAGACATTTTGTTTGAATTTTGAATCTGTTGTCTGTGTCTTGCTTCATGATGCCTTCACAAAAGCCATAACAGAGCTCAGTGCGATATTGTCCAGGAACAACTAGACTTTGTCCCAGAACCCCTACGCTCTCAGATTTTAAAAACTGTGTCAGAAGGCAAACACGTTGCCAACATTATTAAAAATACCTTAGACCCCCCAGTACCGTCACCAGGCTCTAAAGCTGATCCATAGATGGCACTACCCCCCGCAAAGAATAGCTAGAATGAGAGTGGGTTACGATCCCCATTGCCACACAGAAATAGGGGACTATGTACACATGTGGTGGAAATGTCCCGCGGCACAAACCTCCTGGAGAGAAGTCCTCTCTTGGATAAAAGAGGTAGATGGAATGGATAGGATCCTATCCCCCTGGCTAATACTGTTTGGCATTGAAGTTGAGGGGGGTCCAAAGGTGAAACACGACCACATGCTACACGTCATGCTATTAGTGGCCAGATGTTGTTGGGCCCAAAAGTGGAAGTCACCCCGGGCTCCGGGGGGGGGGGGGGGATGGATTTCTAAAGTGCGGGCAATTTATGATATGGAATTCTTGACCCACTTGATAGACGAATCCAAGTCCAACATCGAAGGCCTGTGGCTCCCATTCTTCGACAAATATGGGAAAATGGCCTGATAGTCTACGACGAGCCCTGGACAGTCTTTTAGATCAGGACACTGTCTTTTTGACACCTCCGCTAGGCCCTATGGGGCCCTGTTAAAATGTGGGACATTCCTCCTTCAGCCTGGCCCTGGCGGTTTGAGCTACCCCCCCTAGGGGTGGCCACCTTGTACTTGTGAGTTTGAACTTCGTGAAAGGACACGCTGAACCCTGCTGATATCGCTAATTAATGTATCATGGTGTGGGAGAGGGTGGGGGGTGGGAACGATGGGAGGGGGGATGAAAAGTTGCGAACATTGATCTTTTGTTTTTTCTTTTTCCAAATGATGTAGCACTGTTTTATTCATGTCACGATTATAAAAACTCAATAAAACCAAATTTAAAATAAAAAATTGCTTAGACGCCGGAGAGACCGAAGGCAGAGTAGTAGTAGAAGGCACATGGCTCAAGCAACACTCTTGACTTCGTAATTCTGGCTTCAAGCTAGTAACTCCAGCAGCTTTAATAAACATGCCCATAGACAGCAATGTATTGTTTGGAAAGGCAGTTGATGATGCTCTAGAAAATGCCAAAAAAGAGCATGACACTATGAAAACATGGCAAATGTATATTAAGCCTTATGTTCAGCGTCTGGTTTTTAACACTTGCCGTTCCTTTCGAGGGCAAGGCTACCCACGAACATCCCAGTCAGGGATCTACATCTTCCCCATGGTATTCTTCTCATTCGCAGTCCATCCCTTTTTTTAAAATCCTACTTTCAAAGAGGTTATACACAAGGGAGAGGTCATGGCAGGGGTGCTGCCACAAGAGGCTCCTCAGCCCCTACAAAACAATGACCCAAATTTGTTTCCCTGGTAGGGGGTTGCATTTCTCAATTCATCCCCGCATGGGAGGGAATCTCAACAGACCAGTGGGTGCTGTCACCTGTTTCCAACGGTTACTCCATCGAGTTTAAACGGAGACCTCTCTATCATCCACCAAGACACCGAAAAATGATGCAGGAGCATCAGCTTATTCTCAAAGCCAAACTACAGTCTCTGCTGCAGAAGGGAGCAATAGAGCTTGTCCCTCCTCGCAAGGTAAACAAGGGTATTTATTCAATATACTTGCTTGTACCAAAGAAAGATTTAACTATGCACACCCTCTGTTAGACCTGCGCCCTGCAAACACATATGTCAAACCACAAACATTTCAGATGACAGCGCTTCAGGAAGTAATCCCTCTCTTAAAGAAGGGGATTACATGGCAACATTGGATATGAAATTATGCATCTTTCATATCCATACTTTCATATTTCAGTGTTGCCAGCAAACCGAAAGTACTTGCGCTTCCACGCAAGGGACAACCACTAACAATTCAAGATGCTTCCCTTCGGCATAGCCTCAGTGCCAAGAGTAGTCACCAAAGTACTAGCAGTGGTGGCAGTGCACGTACACAGACAATCCATTCGAGTGTTCCCTGATCTCATCCCCAGTCGTAAATAAAATTCCTGGGTGCATACATTTGGACAGAAGACACTTTAGTCCAAAACATGCTGTGTCAAATTCCTCATTATGTGGTTGGTCGTGAGATAACCATGCAAGCAGCATTATGCCTTTTTGGGATGATCGCTTCCTGCATCTTTCTTGTGCCACATGCAAGATTATGCATGCGTCTGATGTAAGGATGGGTAGCAAAATAGGGGTCTCAAGCAAGCGGTCACTGCAATGATCTAGTGGTGGTTTCGCCATCTCTAGTTCAATCACTGCAGTGGCGGTCCAGGGGAAACATGCTAAATCGAAAGCCCTTTCTCAACCCTGCAGTAGAGGCCACTCTTAACAGTAGACGCTTCAGTTTTCAAAGCCCTACTACTGTTTCAGCGTCAGTTAGCAGGGAAAACAGTCCCAATCCTCAGACAGCACCACTCGCAAAGTATGTCCAAGCTAGCCCAAAAGACTTAGAACGGGTCTTTCAACTAAAACATATTCCTCCTGTCCCAACATATTCCAGGGGAACACAACTGTCTAGCAGACGAGTTGAGCATGGATATTCATCATCCCTCAGAACACGAGTGGCAGTTATGCAGAGACATTTTGCACACCGTTTTCAAAGAATGGGGGCAACCCAACATAGATCGCTTTGCAACACAAGACCATGCACAATGCCACGATTGCGCATCCAGGTTTCCCCACACATGATTTAAGGGCAATGCACTGTGGATCAGTTGGTTAGGGAGATTTGCGTACGCTTTCACACCCATCAACACCCCCTACACCCCTTAACACCCCTCAACACCACTGCTCAACAAGATAATCGACAAGATGCACCAGTGACATCTCACAAGGATCCTAATAGCTCCAATGTGGGCCTGCCAAACTTTGTTCTCACACCTGCTCATGTCACTTAAACTGCAAGTCAAACTATTGAGCCCCTACAACATGTTATCCCATCATCAGGGGACAACTCCACCAGTGCTGCCTCCACGCTTCATCCATGTCATCAAACACTGAATTTAGCAGCCTACGGTCATAGTTTGGTCACTTGAATGTACCTCAAAGATGCATGGACATCTTCAGAGGCGTGTAAACCAAACCGAAGACATTGTTATTTCAACAAATGGAAGCGCTCTGTCTTGTGGGGCAAAAGGCAAAATGGCAACCCCCATTGACAGTTCACCGTCTAATATCATACAATATCTACTGTATTTGTTAGACTCAGGGTTAGTGTTTAATTCTATTAAAGTCCGCCTTGCTCCACATTCCTGTGGTTAAAGCATTCATGGAAGGGGTCAAAAAGGTTACAGGTCCTAATTTCAACTCCACCCCCAGGGTGGAACTTAATGTCATTCTTATCAAGCTTTTTTTTTCTTCATTTAAACTTATATTTAACATACAAACAAACCAACACAAAGACAGGTTGCACCATGTCCTTACAATCCTATAGGTACGTATCAGTGCAGACTTCACATAGGCTGTTCACAGTCCCTTCCTGTTTCCACCACCTCCCCAGCCCCAACCATTCATTGTGTACTTGTCCATCCCCAATGTCGCGCCCAGGTGCTTTGCAACTGATCCCCTGAATGCCCATCCCTCCAAACCCCCCCGCCCCCCAACCTGTGCCTTTAATAGGCCCTTCTCCATCATGGGAAAACATGCTAGGCTTCGACTCACTCTCTCCTCTCATGCATTCCTCGCTGCAGTGCTCTATACCACACTGTAGTCTGCGCTAGAGACCATCTATTCAGATCCTCCACCGAGCTTCAAGTGTGGGACCCTCCACCCTTTTCCACACCATCGCTATTCTGTGTTTTGTCGGTATACAGATCAAATCCCAGTTTTGGAAAGATGTGCTTCGTTTCTCCCACCTCTCGGGAACAGACCTAGCAGACAAAACTCAGCGGCCCATGTCTGCATCTGAATATCTCCTTTTGCCATGTCCGCCCCCACCTGTGTGCACCTCGGGCAGGCATGATTGTCCTTACCCGTCATATAAAATGGTCTATGTGGGCTCATACATGCCCTGTGTGTAACATGCAATTGTGTTAGCTTGAATCTGGTGTTCCTCAAGACTTGTTTGTTGTACAGCAGCACCCTCCTACACTCATCTGTGAAAGTTCTTCCGGTGTTTTGCCTCCCAATTTCCACGCACCCTCAACTTTTGTGTAGCAGTGCTACCCAAGAACAATTCATACAATCTGGAGACCATGTGCCCCCCTTCTGACACATCATATATAGTATCTAGTATCGCATTGGTCTCCACTTCCTCTTACGGGCCCAGCCATCTCTGCCCAATTCTCCTAACCATACCTAGATATAGCAAACACTGGCCCTCGTGTATGCCATGTTCATCAACCAAGGTCTGGAAATCCAATATTTTGCCTTCTCGTAATAAGTCATCCAGCGTGGCTACCCCTTTTACTTTCCCATTGCCTCCTGTACTGTCAAGTCTCCCCGCTGTTCTCCAGTAACTCCTACTAGGGGCACATGTACACAACAAGGATCAGATCCTCCCAGGTGATTTCAGGCCCTACGCCATATGTCTTTGCCAAGTTTCAGTAGCCCGGAGGGTCTTACTCCGGTGAGTTCCGTCACCCTCAATATTCCCTTGAGAAAATAACCCCCTAACATCGGCTGCAGCAGCAAGGTGTCCTGCAAGGGCTCGTCTCCCAGCCAGTTGCGAATTGTAGCTGTCCTGCCAGGTAATAGCACTCAAAATGGGGTACTTTTATCCCACCCTCAGCATAGTCTCTCTGCAATGTGCGCAAAGCAACTCTATTCCTCCCTCCCACAGGCATTCTCGGACCATTGTATCTAGTTGGCGAAAGAAAGCTGTTGGTATATTATAGGGTATATTAATAAAATAGTACAAGAGGCGATGCAGTACCACCATCTTCAAGTGGGCTGCTCTGCCAGATATCCCAACTGGCAGCTTTTTCCATAATCCCATAGTTAACTACACCTTCCAAAGCCTTCAGCGTGTTCTCCTTATGCGCGTCCAAATGGTCGTGCCATACATTGATACCCAGATAACAAAAGGTGCCCATTGTCCATTGGAGGCCCAAATGCAGTAATTGCTCCTCGTGGAGGCCTTTTAGCCCCGCGAGTGGGTACAAGCAGGAGTTCTCCCGGTTTAATGCCCGAGAATGTGCCAAATTCATCAATAACATCCAGTAAATACAGTAGGTTATCATCCGGTTGTCTTGCGTATAACAGCATGTCATCTGTGTACAGAGAGACCAAGTGTTGCTCTCCGTCTATCTTGATCTCATCTTCTATATACTCCTTCCTGAGGAACGCGGCCAATGGTTCCTATGCTAGAATATATCAGTGATAATGGGCAGCCCTGCTCGGTACCCCTCTGTATCTCCCATGCAGTTGAGACTTGCTTGCCTGTCCTCACCCATGTCCTTGGGCTGTGGGTAGGGGGGGGTCCTCCACCCCACTCTGGCAGCGCCCGCACCTCCTGCCCTCTTGTGCGGCAGAGGGTCGCCTCACGCTTGGTGAACTTGGTGAGCCCCCGCGGTTTAGGTTGGGGCAGGCTTATCGAGGGCACTTGCACTACTATATCCCTGCGGTCCCCGCTCACCTCACGTCCCCCAACGGATGCCACCCATGTCCACTTCTGCGTCTCCTCTACGGTCGGTGGCAGCCCGCCGAGCAGGGTCTCCAGCACTTCTGTTGGGTTGTGACATACCCGGCGGTTCCTTGTGAGCCCCTCTCAGCCCGACAGCATTGATCCCAGTGCCGAGCTAGGCAGGTGTTACAGCGCTACCACTGCGCCGTGGGCAGACAATTTGATATTATGGGTTCGGCTCAGCCGCTGTCTTTAGTCCGCTCACACAGTCCTTCGGCACCCTCTCTGTTTCCCAGGCTCCGATTTCCTTCGGAACAAAGCCCTGATCGCAGTCTGTCATGAGCGATCAGGGTGTGCCAGCAGAAGTGCTCTATTCCTAGATCTGTGCCTCATTCAGGTTCTGATTTCAGGATCAGAGCAGGTGCACAGGGAAGTTACATCCTCACTGCATGAACTCCGGCCACCCCCCCCCCCGCCATTCTTACCAAGCTTATGGGGCCCCCTTTTGAACCTATGCATAAAGCTAGTCTTAAACATCTCACCTTCAAGACCGAACTGCAAGCACTCTAAGTTAAAGACCCATTTGTAACCATTCATAAAGATAAAGTAGTGTTGTTAAGAACACATCCATGTTTTTCTCCAGAATTTCATGTAAATCAATCTATAGAACTTTCAGGACCATGGGTACAGTACACATCACGTTAGGGATAGTTTTACAAACACTCCCTGTCGACGTCCCTTTTTCGAATTTCAAAAACAAGTCATGCAATACTCTACACCTACCACTAGATATCGGCCTATGCAAAGCATGTGAATCTAAGCAGATACAAGCAACAGAAAGATGATTACAGGTATGTAATATTTGTCATATTTGTACAGGACTCCACTTTAGTTTGCAGCACTTGCCCCCCTAGGTGTCATGATCTCTGCTTCCAAAAGGTCAAGACTTACCCAACTCCCTTGGAAGCAGACCCATAACCCAGGTTCCGAGTGCCAACCAGTCCCAATTGGGACCTTTTGGACCCTGTCCTGGCGCCAGTGGCACCAGGCTCATAAATATGCCCAGTCCCAGCGCTGGAAGCGCCGGGCTCATAATGCTTGGGTGGACTTACCTGCAGCAGACCATGCTGCTTACTTACCTGCCAGTTGAGCCTCTAATCCTCTTCTGTTTGGGACTACTTTTCCTGTTGGGTGGGGCAGGAGCCACTCCCTAGGTTCAGAACACTGGAACTCTTCTGGAAAGCAGGAACTCTTTTCTTACCTAGGCGAGGCTATGGAAGGAGACACCTAAGCACTACAGGAGGCTATTTAAACCACACCCGATGGATGAATCTTGCTTTGCGTTATTCTGCATCCTCTGCAGCAGAACGCTCATCGTGTCTTCAGCATCTGATCCTGGGCCTAAGGGAAAAAGGCTTACCTTCCTGAATCCAGTCTTCAGCAACACCTATAAAGACAAGAAAGAACAGGTTAGCATTACGGTCTTCAGTGACAGCGCTTCTCTTACCTGGTCCATCAGCTGTCACCAACGCCTCGCGCTGCATTCCGGCATCTGAAAGACAAAGGCTTACCTACTCTTCGCGTGCTCCGGAGATCTTCGCACTGCATTCCGGCATCTGAAAGACAAAAGCTTACCAACTCTTCGCACGCTCCGGAGGCCTTCAGCGCTGCATCCCGCATCTGAAAGGCAAAAGAAGGTGCGTTTAAAGACATTGGGTAACTTTATTACTCACGTGCCATTACTCCTTCCCTCGCCGAATCCAGTGGGTATTCCGGCACCCTTCAGCAGCTCCGAACTTGTACCTGCAAGATAAAAGGACAGTTAGTGCGCATCGTGAAGCAGGCAACAAGCGCTTACTTACGTGCTTCCAGGCGCTTCTATTCCTCACACGGGTTCCATCCTCAACTCACTTCAGCCCGTCATCCGCCATCGCCGGGACCCTGCAAAACAAGAGACATCATTACAAAAGACTTTTAAAGACATTTGAAATACTCGGAACTTACCGTTCGTGCAGTAAACGACGGACAGCAGTCCTCTGAGGTCAAGAGGCCTCCACCCTTATCCAGTGAAGAAACTGGTTACGGCACCCTGCCCCGAGGCAGATGGAGAGCTCGGCGTTCACTTACCTAAGGTGAGAGCGTTAACCTTTGGGGTTCTACAGGAGAAGAGAAGGGGAAGAAGAGAGAGACACCCAATAACCCCAGTTCATTAATCCCATATTTTCTATCTGCAGACATCTTACTCTTCGAGTCAGACATACAGTGCACAGAGGTCCAGCCCAAAGAGCCAACCGTGTGTTACACATCACCTTTGAAGATACGGTATTCGCCCAGTCAAGACCGGCGCCTCTGCGGGAATCAGGTGAGCGTTACACTAGGTTAATGTTGCCTTTGTAAGTCATCAGTCTTATGTTTTACGCCTAGTCCCCCTTTTTACACCAGCTCACGTCTTGTTCTAATCTTTGTGTATTCTACAGGCATCCCTGTTGGGAATGCCTTCACCTCCTGTAAATATGCTATTGTAGATCATTTCTGATCGAAATTGATATCTTTGTTCTTCAAATAAATACCAATGCAAATACAAAATACTTTCTTACTTGAATTTCATTTTAGCGTAATGTTAAGGTTCACAGCATGGTTATAGCAGATGTTGAAACTCGTGGAAGCTATGAATTGTAATCCTGATTTCACAAGACATGTCCTTGTTTAAAAAGGAAAGAAAAACTAGAAATGTAGAGAGGACAACAAATGGATACTTATCCATTCTAGATTGCCAGTGAACATTTTCTCTTAAAAATATAATGTTTGCATTATGAGCAATTTCTTGTTAAAATATGATTTACTGTACAAATGTAAAAGCAACATAAAGGTTAGAAATAGATGTGAAGGTGGCAAATGCCACATGCTCTCACTTTGCCTTAAGTGATGTCAGGACAAATTAGTGAACTCTAAGATTGTACCATTAAATAAAAAAGGGGCGCAAAGAAACGCTGCTGTAAGCTTATTTCGTTATTGGGTAGCTCAGGAATTTCTTTTTGTAAAAGCAATATTGACAAAGCTGAATGAATGGATAGAAGCTAATAATATACTTAGTAAGTGGCAAGCAGGATTCCAAAAAGGGATGAGTACAATCGTCCAAGATTTCTGACTCTACCAACTTATGTAGAAACACCTCCCCCTGAAGAAGCTACCTCTGTATATTTTTTATTGTATTAAAACTGCTTTGAATAGTATTCCAAGAAAAATATGGTGGTTAAGCTTCCAATCGTACAGTATTCCATTGACCTTATTGGGTATAATCGTAGAATTGTACAGGAATGAGGCTTCTGTTAGATGGGGTCCTGCAGGAGAACATAGCATGAACTTCCCTTTTGAGAAGGAGTTAAGCAAGGTTATGTTATGTCCCAAACACGTTTCTGAAGTTACATTAGCACTGTAATAGACCTTTGCTGCCTACCAGCAGATGCACCTGATTAAGTAGACATTAGATTGGAATTGTATTATATGCAGATGATGCAGTGCTTATTTCTAAAACACTGAAATGCATTGCTGAATACATTTAACAAAGTTTACCATGGGAAAGAGCTGATCGTCAGTGTTGGAAATAAAAAAAGCTATGGCTTATGGCACAAGGTACCAACATTAAATCTCTGATTGGCAGGAGAAAAGATTGATTTGGTAGGTTGGTAACTTTGACTACTTTGGGATTAGGTTCAGTAAAGAATGTACCGTGAGAGAGAACTTGAGATCAGTGGGTTATCTTCCATGCACTCTCCTGCAGCAACATTACAAATTCTTACATCACACTGTGAGCAGTCTGTGGATCCCATTATTGAGTTCTATAAAAGCACGCGTTGCCGGCAGCATTAGATAGTGTGGAGCTGTGGGGGTATGTCGGGGCTCCCAATTTAACAGTAATTGAGAATTCCTTTTTGAAAATATTATTGGGAAGTACATCAAATGTATTGGTTTAGTTTGGAAATGAATTTCACTAGTCAAATTTTACAACCAGACTTGAGCACTTTCATTTGGTTGCGATTATGGTCTTATCCCAGCTTGAGTTATTTTAAGGATCCACTCACAAATGTTCTGGAGGCTGAAGGCAGCCACTCATTGCCCTCTGTAAGGAATGTAACCGGTTGGTCTTTCTAGGTGAAAACACCTTTTTGGGACAAACCAGAGTAAATTAATTGTAGGACCAAAGATGGCATTAAAGAATAGTTGAAGAACTGGCTACTAGAACTATCTCATACAACTGTCTCCCAAAGAGATTTAATGGCAAAACAGGGGTTGGTATTTTAATCCTTTAGATAATATAGAAAATATTTTACTGAGGTGCTTGTATCTGAATTTCCGATTTGTAATCCTACCTGTTGGTGCACTGAATAAAAACTCTTTCTGCTTGGACATGTGTAAACCTTGTTTGGAAGCAAGAGAAATTTATCAGCATATTTTGTTCAGCTGTGCCTTCCACGCAGTAATTCGCAGATGCAATCTCAAACTCTGCTTCAACAATCGCGGGATTCATTTAAGAAGTTGGACAGATGCTGAAAAGCTGTGCTTGTTTACAAAGTTAACGAACTGTGTTTCTGTGGGTGTTATTTATCTTTTCAACGCCTGGTTACAAAGGATGCCTATCCTTAAAGGAATGAGGTTGTAATTGATTTATAGGAAGCTAGTAGGTCCCTTTGAATTAGGAGGTATATATCCAAAATCATAAGGACCTGGTTCAGTCTATTGGAAGTATTCAAGTTGGATTTTGCTGATGCTCTGTTAGTCCTGAATAATGATAACCATTTTAAGGTTGTTTTATCTATATATTTTGTATGTATTGAGTGTATTATTTGTAATTGTTTGCAATTGTTTGGCATCTTCTTTTAAGACAAGTAGCTGAATAAAGCATTTTTTATTTACTATAATAATACACCACCGTTAAGAAAAATAATGAATATGTGCCCTTTTCTCCCATCATTTGCCATCCCCTGCCCATTCACATAACTCACTCATGTACATCCATTTTCGGTTCATATATTTTCCACTTATCTCGCCTTTATTCATAATTATTTTTTTACCACTAATATTTTCTTACTTTTGATTTTGTCATTGTATTTTCTTCTCTTTGCCCCTGTACTAGCACCCCTTTTAACGATTGCCATGTGCTCCTTTTGGTTTATGCATTTTACTTCTTAGCCTTGGACTGTCTTCTCCTATTCTGCACTACCACATTCTGCTGCCTGTTTCCTCTGCTATTGACTCCTTTTTACCTTCTCTCCCCCAGTATCCTTTTTACCCTTCTGTCGTACCATTAAACCTTGCACTTTTACTTACTCATTTGTATTGTTCTCCTACTCTGCAGAGATGTTCTGTGTACAGTGACAATGGATAATTAACAGAATAAATAGTGAGGTCATCATTCCATTCTCTGGGCCTTTTGGAGTCTTTGCGACAAGGACACATTCACAAATAAGCCTCATGCCTGCACACTTACTCAGTCACCGATACCTTGGAAAAGCATATCATAAAGGCATATGATACACATTGGGTGTTTTCTGTACCCCTTATCACTTTCAGCAGGTACTTGCTTGCATCAGTAAGAGTTGAGAGATAACAGGAGACCATCACCTTTGCAGCACACAGGAAACTGGCAATGAGGGAGTGTCAGGATTTGTCCAAAAAGCGAGCATAGTAAAATCTGGAGGGTACAATACCAGGTATAAGGGCAAGGTGCTGTTTGAGTTGGTCGTACAAGGTGTGGGCACTGGGTTGCATTGGTGCCAATGAGACAAACTAGGTCTCTTCCAGTGGAGAATTTTGGAGACAATTTAGGGTCCAATGCCAGAACCTGTAGAGTTGGGTCCCGACGTGTTTGACAGGATTTGAGGGCTAATTTTCCTTATGAGTGGGAGAAGCACCTGGAGGAGGTTTCTGAGCAAATGAGTGCAACAGTTGACTGGCCAGCTTGTGGTAAGATGCTACTTTCTAACAAATGAGTGAGATCAGCACTGGGTTTTTCCACAAACTGTTGGTAATCTAATAGCTCTTACAAATGGCAGAAGGGGGTGGTCCTCAGGAACATGCATCGGCATTCTCTCAAAGACAGGCACATTGCTTCATTGCTTAATGGTTTTTAATTGCGCTTATAGTGTACAACTGTGCAGGGTAATGATTCAAACCGTTCACTATGGACTTTACTCTACACATGGTAAACGATAAATTGTGTGTGGAGGGACAATGCCAGCATCATTATTTTTTACTGATCTGGTGATTGGGCCTTTTTTGGTTAGGGTCCACAGGTGTCATTTGAACCCACAACCTATTTCTGTTAATACTCCATGCAGACCATTCTCCTCTCTTTCTACCTCCTTGCCTTGCAATCTCTTCCTAACCTCCCTTGCTATTTCTTATATCCACTTATCTGCTTCAATTTCACCCCTCTTCCCATTCTTCGATATGTGACATTTTATGATGTGCACTCTTCCCACTAAAGGCACGGGTACTGACTTGAGGTTTTGTGGTGCCTTAGCTTGATGTGCTCTTGCTTTTGTATTAGGCTTTTCTCTTTGCTATATTTATTTAGAGAGTTGTTATAATTTCTCTAACGTCTCTGTGTTGCTTTTTATGATATTTTCTGTACACCTGCAGATTCTTGAAAGTATGCCAATCAATGAGAAAGTGGAAGAGTTACTTCAAGTGATAGGCCCATTTTATGAAATAGTGGAAGACAAAAAGCATGCACGGGGATCTGGTTTAACGTCAGGTAGGACTGCTTGCATACATTTGTGGAACTAGTGTGCATTGTATTTTACTGTTCTTAGTTGCATGTTATTTAGCAAACCAGTTTGGATTACTCAAAATAAAAATGCCCTCCGCTTTTTACTGAGAGCCTTTTTCCTTTGATCATTCATTTAAACTTTTTTGTTTACTACTTACTCTCTCCGCTTTAGGTTGCTGCTCTGCCATCTAAAGATTAAGCAACTATGTATGGTTGCTTGCCCTGATTTACCCTTCCCTCTTTCTCAAAGAGGGATGCATCACATTACTCCATGCAATCTTCATTGATATTTGTAAACATGCAATGTCTTTGTCGATGTGCAGAATCCAGGAATACGTTTCAAGCAATGAAAGAGAAAAAAAATCTTAATTATTATAACAAGTAACATAAGTATTGCCAATCTGGCTTTGTTTTTCTGCTTATTGTAGCTCGAATACGTACTAAAGCTACTTCTAAAATGTAATCTTAAATACAAACTCAGCCAACAATGATCAGGAAAACATATAGGCAAGCATGGAGAAAACATGCCAAAAGTGGCAATATCACCAGGGGCTTCCAGGCTCCAGCATGTTTAGTACAGACATGTTTGCATCGGTTCTGTTTTTCAGGCACTATCTAGGCATTGGATCCAGGCACACTAGCTCCCGATTCTCCGCAGCATTTAGTAAATTTTACCGGATTATTAGCAGCTATTTGCTTCTTTTGAATTCTATTCTTTAATAATGTGAGCAGTCTTTCCCTCAAGGTTGGATATTTTCTGTCTTTACTAACAAAATGTATTATTAACAAGCATTCTTCATGCAGAAGGCAAGATGCCAATGGAATAATCATTATGCCCTTGCCCATTGGGTGCGTCCCTGACTCATGGAGGAGTCATCTATATGGCATTTGATGTCTACAGGAGATGTAGCCCTCTCACTGCTTGTACTTCATTGCTTTCCTATGGAAATCCGGACTTCTATATTCATTCTAAGTGCAGAGGAAGGTTTAGAGACATTGAGGGCAGTAGACTGAAGGGAAGCATTGTCCAGTTCATGGGTCACTGCAAGATGTGCTCTACCGTCCTCTAAAAGGCATTGATTTGTTCCTGTTATGAGGCTTTTGAGAGTATAGTGAGAGTGGATCTCTTCTGTTGTCTTATATTTTGTTGGTGCCACGTGTTCTGTTTTTGTAAATATGTGTGCATGTGTCGACCCACTTGTCTCATAAGTGTAGGCCTACCTCTAGAATTCCCAGTGTTATCAGTAGTGTACATTCTCCTCACTCACCTGAAACCTGTGTTACTAACCATTCACACCTGACATGGAGATTGCTAAAGGCTTGTTCTGCCATTTCTAATGCTCCTATTATTCATCAACTGATAACGTCTCTTGAATTAGACCTTGTGTATGTCTGAAAGTTTTAAAACCAACTTCTAGCCCTGCTTTTGACACACTTAACACATCCATGAATACTTACTGATTTGTGTAGTGTGACGGGATGTCCCGCCCCAAAAAGACACGCTGACTGTTATGAAAAGTCCAAGGGTGTTTATTTTAAAACTTAATGGTCAGAATGTCTGCTTCTGTTCTTGGTTCTCTGGTGTCTAAGAGACTGGGAATGATTGGTGCTAGGGCCGTCCCTTTCTTCTATCTACCTTCCCAGGCCGAGGACTCGCCTCCCAGCCCCAGACGTCCCTACCGGGCTGTTAGTCACTGTCTGTCGGTAACCACAATGTCTTCCAATTCTCTACATATCTGGTGTTTACCCCAAGACATTGGCTAGCTGACTGCCTAGGGAACTTCTAGCTTTCCCTCTCCTATCATTGGTTAGAACTCTGGTAATAGGGAATGGTGCCTTCTATCGCCCGATCACTTCTCTCACACCTGACTATTTCCTGTACTGATCCCTTATTCTATTCTCCTCCCACCACGTTACTGTCTGTCCATTCTTTCACGCCGCCATTCCACTTCACCCTTTGATCTTACTTCTGTTACCACTCCTATTCTTTACTGCCGCTTGTACTTCCAACTATCCCTCTACCTTGGTTCCTTTTCCCTCCTTCCTCTCACTCTACTTTCCCACCTCTTGCTATTCCCCTGTTATAATTTCTGTCTCACTTAATGCCAATAGCCTCTCCTACTCTCCCATTCACTGTTGTTGTTCCTGCTCTGTTACTGCTCCGTTTTCCCTACTACCACTACCTCTACTACCATTACTGCTACAAGACACTCAGGGTTATGGTGCCCTGCACACTTCTCACTCTTACAGAACCCGGATATATGGGGTCCTGCTCCCCTGTCCGTCCCTCAGAGAGTCTCAGGGGTATTGTGCTCTGTACACCCTTCTCGCTGCTACAGAACCCAGGGATATGCAACTCTTCTCTCCCGTATGGTGCCCTGCACTACCATCACTCTACCACTTCTCTTCTTCCCTTGCTATTCCCGCCACCTACCTTAACTTCCAACACCTACTACGGCTACCTCTGCTCCTACTACTATCCCACTGCACCACTACTCCTATTCTACCTCTAATACTCACACTCTCCCCTCTCTGACACAAACACTCCACAGACCTCCTTAACAATAGCCTCTGTACTATAGTTGCTCTTGCCTCCTCTGGTCTCTTGGACGTCCTCCTCCGTCTCCTGTCCTCACCCAACTAAACTACATGCTCAGACACCTCCTTACATATCCCACCCTGTCCCAGGATTGGCCATGCACCCTGTCCAATCACTTACTGGCTCAAGGCGGAGTGGCAGGGGAGTTTTTAGGTAGGCTTCAAAAAGGGTGTGTAAACCCTGCCCCTTTTTCTGGAGGCATCCCTAGCAATGGAAGTGGAAGGTTTCTGAGGAACTGGAGTCCCTGTTCCATAAGGCCTTCTAATCCGCCTTTTCAATCTTAATATCTCTTGTGAGATGGTTGGAGCCTCATTAATAAGGCCTCTTTTCCCGAATGGTGTGTAGATTTCTGGAGACTTTGCTGCAATGCTTTCTCGTGTGGCCGGTTTTAGACTGCTGGCTGTGTGCTGGAAAGAAGTGGGAACTGCTGCTGCGTGGAGGCTTCCCACTGCTGCAGTTCGCCCCCCCCAACCCCCTTCAGTGTTCGCCATCGTCATAGGTAAGGTGAGGATGGGAGCGGGTTTGTACACACTCATTCGAGCAGCAGAGAATGTTTAAGGTGGACTTCCTTCCCTTCCATGACATGGCCTGTAAGCAGGCCGTGTCACAGTGGACTATTACGTTCAGAGGAGTGGGATTGTTGAATTTCTTTTTAAAACTAGTACCAAATTTGTTTGAAGGATACTTTTCTTTCATCTCCCTTTGAGTGTTTGTCTTTTCCTTTAGAAGTTCATTTCTCTTTTTGTTGTTACCTTAATGTATTCTATGTTCCTCCTCCTGTAACTGGCAACACTGTTGAACTTTTATTCTAATTTTATGACTACACATGCCACACTCAAATAGCTTTCTGGTTAATTCCTATCTTCATTGGAATGACGCCACAGATTTTATTTTTTTACTGAACCGTTTGTCAGCCAACTTGTTACTTGTCCTACATTTGGTAGGAAATTATTTGGATTTCTAAATTACACCTGCTTCCAAACCTTTGTGTAATCCAATCTTTTATTTTTCTTGGATTGATAATCGTGCTGTTGCTTTTTTTTTTTTGTCAAAATCTTTTTATTGAAACATCAGTGCACATTGAGATCTTACCAATATAAACAGTGGCAACGTTGTTTGATTGCAGTTCAACAGCTTCATCAAAATTCGCCAGCTTAATAAACCTCAGCAATTGTCGCTGTGACCAATTGATTTAACACAATGGATTGACATTTCATTTTAATAACTATAGTTCCATTAGTGATATCGCAATTACTTTTGGGGATGTATTATTGCAGTTGTATGCTTAAGAAAGACAAGGAGAAAGGAAAAGAAGAAAAAAAAAAGAAAAAAGGGTAACTTCCACCGGCGCCCTCTATTGTCCGGGCATTACCCTTGGTGCCCAGTATCCTCCTCCCGTTCTGGTTCCAGTTCGATAGGGTCCTTTCTTCACTCCGAACTCTTCAGGGCTGAAGGAGACATTTGACCAGTCTTGGTTGGAAGAACATGTGTTCCTTTTCTTCCACATAGTCTAGAATTGGGCCCCAAATTTGTCGGAATTTGTCTGCTCGGTTCACTATTGCAGCTGTTAGTTTCTCCATTTCAAGGAGTTCCCAGACCTTGACCCACCAATGTGCAATGTGGGGGCCCAGAGGTTCTTTCCAGAATCGCGCGCGCGTAAGGCGGGCCACTATCAGTAGTTGAGTGATTAGCTGCGCTCTGGGACCAGATTGTGGATATGATCCATCCTCGGGGGAATCGCCCAACACCATCACTAACGGGTCCATGGGAAAGAGGGATCCACAGATGAACTTAATTTTGGAGCGAATCTCCAACCAGAAGGACTGAATAATCGGGCAGTGCCACCACATGTGTCCCAAGTCTCCTTTAGCCCCACACCAGCAAGTATTAGGGTAATCTACATTGATAGTGTGCAACCTCTGTGGCGTGAAATACCATCTATAACATATTTTAATTGCACAGTCCCTCACCGTTGTGCATCTAGAAGACTTGTGTGCTCTGGCCCAGATTCCTTGCCATGATTCAGGAGCAATCTCCCTCCCCAGCTCCCTCTCCCACGATTCCATGAAAGTCGGTAGCATGTTGCTACTTTGTGGGTGCGTAGTCCTTCCGCAGCAGTTAGCTCTAAGCCTATACAAGGCCTGATAGCAGCTTTTTTAACGGACGGGTTGGTGACCCAGTGCCTAAGTTGTATGTATTTAAACCTTTCTGTTTCTGAAAGATTACATTTCTCCTTACAATGAATAAAGGTCAAGGGGGTACTGTCGGCATATATCTCCTGCAGCCTCAAGGTCTTTGTCCCTGACCAGTTATGGAAAGATCTAAGATGGAGCCCCGGAGTGAAGACAGGGTTCTGAGTAATTGGGGTCATGGGGCCCAGACCCAGGGTCAACCCCCTTAGGGTGATCTGCCTATCCCAGCATCTGAGCGAGGAGCTTGTAGTTGGGAGAAGTGGAGATTGAGAGGCCTGTGTTTCCCACGGCAAAAAAGGGAGGTGGGAGAGGGGGGCCCCGGCGAATAACTGTTCTATGTCCTGCCATTTGGGGGGTCCTCATGCATAGCCCACCCCAGGATAGGGGCGATTTGAGATGCTCGATAGTATCTTACAATAGAGGGGAGCCCTAAGTCTCCAAGCTGCCTACTTCTGATAAGGATCTTGCGCTGAATTCTGGGTGTTTTTTGCGCTGCCAGATAAATGGGCATATCTCTTTCTGCAAATCTTGTAGATCTCGCTCTGGAATATGGACTTGGGAGCGCCTGGAACGCATAAAGGAGTCTGGGTAGCAGGGTCATTTTAACGGCTGTCATTCGCCCCAGCCATGAGATCTCCTGGGGAGCCCATTTTAGTAGAGACTCCTTAGCTCCTTTTAGTAGCAGGGGAATATTGGCCCTCACCAGCCCAGAGTAGTCTGAAGTTAAGTGCACCCCCAGATATGTTATTTTGGAGGTTACCCACCTGAGGTAGTATTTATTCTGTAAGGCATTTAGTACATCGGGTGTTTCGGATAAATTCAACCCCTTTTATTTGGCCGCGTTTATTGAGAAACCCGAGATCTGCGCGAATCTGTCAAGCAGGGCCATGAGCGGAGGGACCAAGGCCTGAGCCTCTCTCAGAAAGCAGAGCACATCATCTGCATATAAAGCGACTTTATGATTCTGATCTTTTACTTCGAACCCCTGGATTTCTGAATGTAAGCGGATATGTTGGGTTAGCGGTTCCATTGCTAGAGCAAAGACAAGGGGTAATAGGGGACACCCCTGCCTGGTCCCTCTGTCAAGAGGTATCTGTGAAGTCCAATAGGCATTGACTCGAATTTGGGTGGAGGGGATCTGGAAGTTGGCCAGGATCAGCTTGGAGAAGTGCGAGCCAAAATCAAAGCCCTTCAGGACTGAGTGTAGGTAGTCCCATGACATGCTGTCGAAGGCCCGATGGGCGTCTAATGATAACAGGGAAAGAGGGCCTGATATGGAGGGGGCCAGGGCTATTAGGTCAATTGCTCTACGAATATTATCATGGGTCGATCGGCCCTGGATTAAGCCCGTCTGGTCTCGGTCTATTAGCATAGGTAATACCTCCCCCAGGCGACGTGCTATGATTTTGCTGAACAGCTTGGCGTCAGTATTAAGCAGAGCTATGGGCCGATAGGAAGCACTATCTGCCGGATCTTTTCCAGGTTTTAGAAATAGAGTGGTATATGATTCCACCATAGATCGTGTAATTGATCCCGATTCCCATAGAGTATTAAATAGTTTAGTTAGATGTGGTGTGAGTTCTTTTGCAAAGGTTTTATAGAATTTGTTTGTGAATCCGTCTGGACCCGGAGCCTTCCCAATGGAGAGAGATTTGATAACAATTTCTACTTCCTCCCCCGATATTGAAGCTTCTAGGATTTCTCTTAGGGATTGGGGTAACTGTGGGAGCTCAGCTTTGTCTATAAACTCTTTAGTGCGCTGCGGGTTCCCAACATGCGGGGTCGCATGTTCCTTGAAAAATTCTTCTATGATGTGACATTTGCCCTCCTCCGAGTATGTGCCTTTGCCTGACCTGTCTCTCAGAAAGTCTATTCTATTTTGCTTGGTCTGCTTTCCTATTTTGGCCGCTAGTAATCTGTTCGCTTTATTCCCTTTCGTGTAAAAATAATTGTTTGGTGCGCATCATGCCATAGGCCGCCTTCCCCACATGATGCGCTTCTAACGCTCTTTTAGCCACCCTCAGGTCTCTTAATATGCGCCAAGAGGGTTTCTTCTTATGTGCCCCTTCAAGTCTGAGAACCTCCCCCTCTAATTGCTCTCGCAACAGTTTCCTAGCTCTCCCGCGTTGTGCTGCCTATTCTTTTAGATGGCCCCTGAGTACCGCTGTACCTGCGTCCCAAATAGTGCCTCAGCCCAGCTCTCCCGTGTCGTTTTCGCTGTAATATAACTCCATAGTTTCTCTAATGTGGGCACGAATCATTGGATTCATCTAGTAGAAAGTCATTTAGTAGAAAGTCATTTAGTCTCCAGGGGGATTTCGTAGGGGGGGTGATTCGGGGGGGAGTAATGGCCAGCAGGACCGGGGAGTGATCCGCTAATGCCTCTGGGAGAATTTCAACCTCCAATACATTTGGGATTAACGAGTCGGCTATAGAGAACATTTCGAGGGGATTGGGTCCTCCGACGTATTCCATATCTATGACAGGTAATGTCCACAGCTGTGCTGCTTCGGAAAATCTTTGGCGCCTGCGTCCTGCGTCGATGACGTCGATGCGCCGTCCCCGAGGACCTCCTCCGACCGCCGACGTCACCCGATGTGATAAGTAGGACGCACGACGCCCATAGCCTCAGTTCCGTTTTTTCCGCGAACGTGTTCGCTTCGTGAATCTCGGTACGCCTCGACTCGTTGGAGTTTGCTGTTTTCAATTCTCGGTTCGTTGAACCTGTTCGGTTTTTTGTGAAGACCTGTTCGTGGCGATGTCTACTTCGTCTTCAACCCCGCGTCCGGGCTTCAAGAAATGCGCGGACTGTGGTCCAAGATGTCGGTCACGGACTCGCAGGACGCCTGCCTCTGGTGCCTCGGGGAGGCCCACGATACGGACGACTGTGTCGACTGCCAGTCGCTCACGGCAAAGGCCTTGCGGGAACGCAAGAAGAAGCTGTCGGTAGGCCGGGTGTCTAAGCCCCGGAAGTAGAGGTCTGCGGGGCTTTCGACGGATGACTCGAGGGGCGACTCTCCGCGTCATCGTTGGAAGTCCAGTGGGTCTCCTTCCAGGAGTCGGTCTCGTCACTCCTCCGCCTCTTCGAGGCATTCCCGGAAGCGCCGGCATCGGTCGACTTCCCCGTCCTCTTCTGAGTACTCCGCCCGTCGGCGGGTCGCTTATCCCTCCATGCAAGCGACACCGGAGGAATGGGCTTCCTTCGGGAAGCAGATGCTAGCGATTCTTGAATCGCAGGGCACCGGTCCGTCCGCGCCTCCGAGTGGGGTCGGTCGGCACCGGTCGAGAGACACCGCTTGTACGCCTTCGGGCTCGCGTGGTCGGCACGGCTCGCGGGAGAGGTCCCGCTCGGACAAGGGTTGCTGTTCTCGCCATGCCCGTTCCATATCCCGGTCCTCGATGCGCTCGAGACCGCGTTATTCTCCAGCATGGGGTCTGGCATGGATTCACATGCTCATGAATATTCCCCGTCGTCAGGCTGGGAATCCTCGGTAAAGAAAAAACCAGTATCAGTTTCGTTTCTGATCTGTCTTTCGTAGTAATAACCAATCACTGGTCTCTGCGTCATACTGACCACAGCCAATGACTGCCCTCTACCTAAGCACCGCCTCTGGCAGCCATCTTCAGATTTTTACCGCACGTTCATGTGTTGGGATCCTCGTGCTATTGCTCTCGAGCGTTAGTGCTATTTTTTCACGTTTTTTCTCAAAAACTTCGTTTTTTCGGTCAAAAGAGCCTCAAGCTCCACCGACTCTCCATCCGATCAACGGGGACCCGTGTCGGATTCGTCTGCGCCCCTCAAGGGTGAAGATTTCGTCGAGCTACGCTTTTGGAGGACTCCGGACATGGCCCAGGAGAAGGGAAGCTCGACGCCCGGAAAGCTGTTCAGGATCTGCCCTGGATGTCAGCTGCAGAACGTCTTTAAGGAGGACGAACACTCCTTTTGTCTCTACTGCTTACATGAGGACAAGACGCACGTGGAGAAGGACTGTGCGTTTTGCGGCAATATGTCGGAGCGGACCATGAAGGACCGCCATCAACGTCTCGCCAACTGGCTGGAAGGGAAGAGCCCGTCAAGCGAGAAGAAGAGGAAGAAATCCGAGCGGTCTTCTAAGACCTTTGAGGACGCCCCAGCGACGGGGGTCCAACACAAGGCCAAGCACCGCGAGTCCGCTGGCACCGGGAGCGCCGAACGGTCGGGCTCTACGGGCGCCAGGCAGGGCGCACCCTCCCCGGCACCATCAGCCACGAGCCAACGCTCTGGGTCGGGTAAGAGGAAGGGCGAGCACCCGGCGAAGCTCCTGGAGAGGCCCCGGTCGAGCTCGAAGGCCCCATCGGAGGGGGAGCGAGGCAGTGTCCCCCCCCCTCAAGGATAAGGCAGTGAGCGCACCTAAGGTGGTGAAGGCCTTAATCTATCCGGCCAAGCCCTCTATCGATACTGTCGCGGCGGCCCTGGCTCAGCCTGTGGAGGCTACACCAGTGGTGGCGACCTCGGGGCTCAGAGTCTCCCTGCCACCTCGGAGGGAGTCCTCTTTTGTGCCCATCGATAGGACCCCCGTGAAATCCCCGGCGGGGAAGAAAAAGGGGGGGCAGGGCGTCATCGTAGATTCGGCCTCAACCTCGGAGGAAGAGCTGATCGAGGTCTTAAGCCACGGCCTTGGCGTGGAAGAAGACCGGCCCGTCGGGATGGATCCCGACGCAGGTGACGACGACATCGTCGAGGGTGCCGACGGGGCCCCTGATCGCCCGTCGGATTCCCCTCTGCCAGCGCCGCAAGACAACTCGGTGGCCATTTTGTTGGCTATACAGTCCTTATGCTCAGAGATAAGGACGAGACTACCGTTGCCGACGGAGGAACCTCTCCCGTCGGGGGATCCTGAACCGGGACCTTCTGGTGTTCCCCCGCCCAAGAAAAGAAGGATTCACCCTCCACCTCCTTTTCAGCCGTCGCGGCCCGTCCAGCCCTCCTCCCCGTCCACCCGAGGGGATGATACGGGGACTGACACGGCAGCGACGGGTACGGACGACGAGGTATACGACGAGGATCTACCGTCGTCACCTCCCACCAGGGCTTCTCTGCCCGACGAGATTGGATCGTTCCACTCCATGATCGCCAGGGCATCTGAGCTTTTCCAACTCTGCCCTGAGGAGAAGAAAAAGGAAGGATTCCTTTATCAACGGCGCGAGGCTAAGAGGAAGACGGTCCTCGCGGTGCCTCTACTGGACGACATTTGGGATGAGGGCCTCGCCCTCCTCAAGAACCCTTCCACGACGCCAGCTAGAAGAGACCGGTACGAGAAGAAGTACCGGGTCCCGGACGCGGCCCCCCTGTGCCTCCGGGCGCAGCCTACCCCGGACTCCGTCGTCTCCGCGGCGGCCAGGAAGAAAGCGGGGGGGGTGCGGCCTCCACATTGACTTCCCCACCGGACGGCGAGGGAAAGAAATTGGACGCTATGGGACGCAGGGTCATCTCGTCTGCAGCGACGACGATTAAAGCGGCCAACGCCTTGGCTATCGTGGCCCGCTACGACAGGGAGCTATGGTACAAACTGGCCCCCCTGCTGGACTTCCTACCGGACGACAAGAGGGCGGATGCCCTGGAGATCCTACAGGAAGGTGAGGTGGCGTCGGACCACGCCATCACTATTGCGACGGACATCGCCGACACTGGGTTTCGCCAGTTGGGCAACGGCGTGTGCCTTAGGCGGCGTGGATGGCTCAAGGCTACGGACTTCCGTCAAGACGTTCAGACCAGAGTCCTGGACATGCCGTTCGATGGGAACAACCTGTTTGGGAAAACAGTGGACGATTCCCTTCAGGCCATTAAAGCGGACACTGAGACGGCCCGGGCCCTTGGGGTTCTGCAGCAACGACAGACGCCCTTTCGGAGCAGCGGAGGCAAGGGCGCCTCCAAAGGTTCCGGCGGCGGTTTCTCCACCTACCGTCAAGCGGCCCGTTCGTCGTCTCAGGAGGCCTACAGAGGACGAGGCAAGTCTGGCGGACCCCGCCGTCGTCGCCAAGGAGGTCAAGGCGGCAAAGCCTCGTCGAAACAGGATTGAACCGGCCGTGGGGTCGGGCCCCCACCGAAGCACCCCGGTGGGAGGCCGGCTGGCGAGCTTCGTCAGCGTGTGGGAGTCCATCTCCACCGACCGTTGGGTGCTGGATGCCTTAGCCCGGGGCCACGCGCTCGAGTTTCAAAGAAGGTGCCCGCGCATCCCCCCCGTGGCCAGGAAAGAGCTTCACGTCCCTCAGCTTCTCCTGGAGGTAAAGGCGATGCTCAGGAAGGGCGCCATCGAACTCGTCCCAAAGAGGCTTCGGGGCTCCGGAGTTTACTCGAGATACTTCCTCGTGAAGAAGAAGACGGGAGGATGGCGCCCCATCCTAGACCTGCAACGTCTGAACAAGTTCATCAAGGCGCAGAAGTTCCGGATGGTCACCCTCCAGCACGTCCTGGGGCAGCTGGAGGAAGGAGACTTCCTGTCGTCGTTGGATTTGGAGGATGCCTACTTCCATATTCCCATCCTAAAGGGGCACCGAAAATTCCTCAGGTTTGTGGTCCAAGGGCGTCACTACCAGTTCAAAGCCCTCCCCTTCGGACTACGGTCGGCACACAGGGTATTCACCAAGTGCCTTGCACCGGTGGCGGCGCAGCTGGGCCGCGAGGGGATCCACGTCTACCCCTACCTGGACGACTGGCTCATCCGAGCCAAGACGAGGGAGCTTGCCGTGGAGCACACGGCAAGGACCGTCCAACTTCTCACGGACCTGGGATTCTCCGTGAACTACGCCAAGTCCCACCTGGTACCCGCGCAAAACGCACTGTTTCTGGGAGCGAAGCTCGACACAGTGTCCCTTCTGGCCTCCCCGTTGGAGGAAAGGACCAGGTCCATCCTGGGCAAGGTACAGCGGATGTTGGTTTCTGACGCGGCCAAGGTGAGGTCCATCAAGTCCCTCCTCGGAATGATGTCTTCTTGCATCTACCTCATTCCCATGTGCAGGCTCCGGATGCGCCCGTTGCAGGAGTTCCTGGACGCGCGCTGGATCCAAACGACAGGCGGCTTCGAGGAGAGGATCACACTCGACGAGAGTTTCCGCCGAGCGGTCCGGTGGTGGGGCAACCGCGCGCATCTGACGGCGGGCATGGACTTCCAGACCCCAGACCACCAGGAGACCGTGACCACGGATGCCTCCCTGGAAGGGTGGGGAGCGCACACTGAAAATCTGCACGCAAGAGGCCTTTGGCTCCCGACGGAGAAGTCCCTCCATATCAACGTCCTGGAGCTCCGTGCAGTGTTCTGGGCCCTCAGGTCCTTCCTTCCGTCCCTCAAGGGCAAGGTGGTGAGGATCTTCACCGACAACACCACCACCATGTTTTACATCAGGAAACAGGGTGGAACCAGGTCCCCAGCGCTGTCCAAGGAGGCGCAGGACCTGTGGCATTGGGCCGTCGCCCAAAGGATGTTTCTGGTGCCGTTTCATCTGGCAGGGATAAAAAACACCATCGCCGACTCACTCAGCAGGGAGCTGCGCTCGTGCCACGAGTGGGAACTACGGCAGGATCTAGTGGATCGCCTCTTCCGACGGTGGGGCACACCCCAGATCGACCTGTTCGCGACAGCGACGAACTCCAAGTGCCGGAGGTTCGCCAGCAGGTTTCCCCAGGCGAGGAGCATGGGCGATGCTTTCTCGTTCCCCTGGGAGGGCCTGTTCCTCTACGCGTTCCCTTCTTTGCCACTGCTAATCCGGCTCGTCAACCAGCTCAAGAGGTCACGGTGCAGGATGATCCTCGTCGCACCTGCGTGGCCGAGGCAGATATGGTTCCCGGACCTTCTGGACTTGTCAGCGTCCCCGCCAATCAAGCTGCCGGTGGACGCGGATCTACTCTCCAGGGAAGGGAGCCATCCTCCACCACGACCCGAAATCGCTGAACTTGCAGGCCTGGCTCCTGCAGCGCTAGAGTTTGGAGGATACGACATACCGGCCGACTGCAGAGAGGTTCTTGCAAAGGCCAGGGCGTCCTCGACTCTTAAATGCTACGGACACAAATGGAAGAGGTTCTCTGTCTGGTGCCACACACAGAAGATTAACCCTCTACGGATTACGGCTCCCCAGGTACTGCCGTACCTGCTGACGCTGGCCAAAGCTGGACTGGCACACGCGTCCATCAAGATTCATCTTGCTGCGATCTCCCGATACACCAGAACCACGGGCCGGACGTCCTTGTGGTCTCATCGTCTGGTGAAAGAGTTCATGAAGGGACTGTTCAGATCGTTCCCGCCGGTGAAGGCTCCGGCCCCGGCGTGGGAGCTCAACGTGGTGCTGACCAAGCTCATGGGACCTCCGTTCGAGCCTCTGCACTCGGCCCCGTTGAAGTTTCTGTCGTGGAAAACAGCGTTTCTTGTGGCCATCGCCTCCGCACGACGGGTGGGAGAGATCCAGGCCCTTTCCTGCAAGGCCCCGTACTTGACTTTTCACGACACGAGGGTAGTGCTCAGAACGCACCCCTCCTTCATGCCCAAGGTACCGTCGGACTTCCATCTCAACGAACCCTTGGTGTTGCCTGTGTTCTTCCCGTCGCCTTCGTCGCCGGCTGAGAGGACTTTGCACTCGCTGGATGTGGCTAGAGCGCTGAAGTTCTACGTGGACCGCACGAAGTGTTTTCGGAAGACGTCACAACTCTTTGTGAACTTTGGACCTGTCAATCAGGGGAAGGCTCTCTCGAAGGCTTCCATTTCCAGATGGCTCTCCGGCTGTATCATGTACTGTCATCGGTTGGCAAACTGACCGCTGCCTGGCCGTCCGAGAGCCCATTCCACCAGAGCGATCGCAGCTACCACGGCGTTCCTTTCTGGTGTGCCCCTGCTGGACATATGCAGGGCTGCTATGTGGAGGTCGACGCACACCTTCACGAAATTCTACTGCGTCGATCGGGATTCCAGGGAGGAGTCCAGGGTCGGCCAAGCAGTGCTGCGCAACCTGTTTGCCTGAGGTGAGCCTGGTGAGGAGGTAAGATGCTTAATGTTGAGTTTGATGTACTGCTTAATGTTGAGCCTTTGCCACCTCCCGTGGTTGTGCATGTGTGTACTGCTATGTATTCTTTATTCATGAGCATGTGAATCCATGCCAGACCCCATGCTGGAGAAGGAACACGTTACTTACCTGTAACTGTTGTTCTCCAGCATGGGTCTGGCATGGATTCACATGCGAACCCTCCCGCCTACCCCTCTGCGGCTCTTCACTTGGTCATACTGCCACTTCACGTGCTTCCAAATCTGAAGATGGCTGCCAGAGGCGGTGCTTAGGTAGAGGGCAGTCATTGGCTGTGGTCAGTATGACACAGAGACCAGTGATTGGTTATTACTACGAAAGACAGATCAGAAACGAAACTGATACTGGTTTTTTCTTTACCGAGGATTCCCAGCCTGACGACGGGGAATATTCATGAGCATGTGAATCCATGCCAGACCCATGCTGGAGAACAACAGTTACAGGTAAGTAACTTGTTCCTTCTTTGCCGTCTTCGAAGAAGATGTCGACACCTGTGGCGCCGAGGTCTTTGACAATTTCTCTCGAGGCTCCGCCTCCGAGGGGGTCATCGACGCTGTCGGCGCCTAGGTCGTCGAGAGTCGCGCTCGGAGCTCCGGCTTCGAGGCCTGTGTCGACGCCGCCGATGCTGGCGGCGCTGCAGTTGACGTCGACGCCGATTCGCTCGACGTCAACGCCTTTTCTGTCTACGCCGGCGCCAACTCGTTCGGCGCCCTCGACGGCTTTTGAGGCGGTGGTGTCGGAGGGGCCCTGTCGCACAGGGTTTGCCCCTAGAAAGGCTCTGGCTAAGGTCAGGCACTGCTTTGGTCCCCAGAGGTCTTCCTCTCCCCGCCTGGAGTACATTTCAGAAGGTGATGAAGGCTCTGATGACGGCTTGGTTCCGGTTCCGGATGAGCTAATCTCGGGCCATAGCCAGTTTGATGACCTGAGGCAGTCACTGCATGATGCCAGTGGACTGGACACCTCTCCGGAGGTGGAGTTTTGTAGGCCAGAGCTTGGCACTCATGCCGATTCTTCATATCGGCGCCTTATGTCTCGGGTCACCGAGTACTTGGGTTGGTCAGCTCCCCCAGGGGAGTTCGTTCAGGATGATCTCACAGACATCCTTGATCTCGGTCCCCCCCCTGACCCAGTTTTGCCGTTTCATATGGCTTTGCAGAGAAGGGTGGCAGCGGCTTGGACTGCTCCGGAGAGTCTCCCGGCAGTGGGCAAGTCTTTGTCGCGAAAATCCCGTCCAGCCAGTAGCGACCCCTGCTACTTGTCCAGGCACCCCACTCCGAAGAGTTTGGTGGTGCAGGCGGCTACGGCCCCGGCAAAGCAGGCGTCGTATCCTAACATCCTTCCGGATAGGGACGACAAACGTTTTGACGGCTGGGCGAAGAAAGTGTTTTCTTCAGGGGGTATGGCGCTTCAGACGGCCAACTCCATATGTGCCTTGTCTCGTTTCACACACACTCTGTGGAACTGTGTTGCATTAGCGGCTGAACATATTCCCGAAGGGGACGAACGGGATGGTTTCCTTGCTATGGTTCAGGATGGCAAGGATGTCATGTGTGAGGCCATTCAGTCGGGTTTGGACTTGGCAGATTGTGTCAGCTGGTCCAGGGCGGCGAGCACCGTAATGCGCAGGTTTGCGTGGTTGCGGAAGTCTGGGTTTGCTCCTGATGTGCAGTCCCGGCTCCTCAACATGCCCTTTGATGGTGAACACCTTTTTGGCAGCAAGGCTGACGAGAGCCTTGAGAGGTTGCAGACCTCCAAAGCTGCAGCGAAGTAGTTGGGCGCTGTAGTTCGCCAACCTCTGCCTTTTCGTCCTAGGGGAAAGCAATGTAGGGGAGGTTCCTTTCGCTATTACTCGTCCTTCAGTAAAGCGAGGGGAGCTAGCAGTCAAAGAGGCCATCGTAAGAGTGCCAGAGGTGGAAATAAAGGTACTCGAGGTGCCAAGGCCGCTCAGGCAGTTGCCTCTTTGCCCTCGGGCAACGCCGCAGCCGCTCCCACTCAGTCATGAGGCCAGGTCCCATGGTTCGCCGGTTGGGGGAAGGCTGGCGCAGCATCTTGTAGAGTGGCAAGCCATTACTTCGGATGTATGGGTTCTGGAGATCATAACCCACGGCTACTGTCTTCCTTTTCGGCGGAGGCCTCACGACAATCCACCAGGGAGCCTCTCTTTGAAGAGTCCGGATCCGCTCCTTGCGCAGGAAATTCAAGCCCTGCTGGAGAAAGCCGCCATAGAACTGGTGCCTGTAGCGGAGAGGAACAAGGGATGGTATTCCCCTTATTTTTTGATATCGAAGAAAGACTGGGGATTGAGACCCATCATGGACTTGCGCGGTTTGAACAAACTCCTCAGGAAGGACAAGTTGAAGATGGTGACTCGTTCTCAGGTCCTCCAGGCCCTTCAACTTCAGGACTGGTTGGTGTCTCTCGACCTCAAGGATGCTTACTTCCATGTGCCGATCCATCCCAAGCACAAGAAGTACCTGAGGTTCGCGGTTGGCGACTCGCACTTTCAGTTTCGGGTCCTGCCGTTCGGATTGATCTCCGCCCGAGGGTTTTCACCAAGCTCATGGTGGTGGTGGCAGCGCATCTCAGGAAAGGGGGAATTCACGTCTACCCCTACCTGGACGATTGGTTGATCAGGGGGAGCTCTCCCGAGCAAGTCCTAGATTATCTGTCCGTCACCTGCCACTCCCTTCACAGGCTGGGCTTCTCCCTCAATTTAAAGAAGTCCCATTTGACACCAACGCAGCGGCTCCAGTACATCGGAGCAGTGCTCGACACGTTCCTGGGGTAGTGTGTTCCTCCTCAGGTGAGGGCTCTTCACATTCAGCAGATGGTGAAAAGTTTAAATTGGCCCAGGATCTCCCAGCGTCCGAGTTCTTGAGACTGCTCGGCCTCATGGCATCCTGCATTCTTCTGGTGCCAGAGGCTCGTCTATGGATGAGATCTTTGCAGTGGGCACTCAAGCTCCAGTGGTCTCAGTCCTCCGGCAGGCTGTCGGACCCTGTTCAGGTGCCGCCCTCGGTAGCCCGGGACCTTCTGTGGTGGGCCGTCGAAGGCAATCTGATGAAGGGGGCCCCATTTTGGCTGCCCTGGCCGGAGGTGACGATCGTGACGGACGCATCCCTCATGGGATGGGGAGCTCATGCCAACGAGTTGACAGCGGTCGTTGGTCTCCGTCGGAGTCCAGACTCCATATCAATCTGTTGGAGCTGAGGGCCGTCAGGCTAGCCCTGAAGGCTTTTCTGCCGTCTGTGCGTGGAAAGAGTGCCCTGATTCTAATGGACAACAGGGTAGACATGCACTACCTCAACAAAAATGGGGGGGGCAGGGTCACTTCCGCTGTGCAGGGAGGCGATGCAGCTTGAGTTCTGGGCCATCCAGCTGGAAGTTTCGATCTCAGCTGTTCATCTGGCCAGAGACGTGAACGAGATGGCGGACGCTCTGAGCAGGCAGAGCACGATCTCTCACGAGTGGGAGCTGGCTCAGGAGATTCTCCTGGAGATCTTCGCCCTTTGGGGGACCCCTCAAGGGGATCTCTTCGCCTCCAGTGTCAACCGGAAGTGCAAAAGGTTTTGCTTGCGGGAATTTCCTCCAAAAGGAGCCTTGGGAGACGCGTTCGTGGTGGAGTGGTCATTCCCACTGCTGTACGCATTTCCTCCAGTCCCCGTCATCCCGCAAGTGCTGCGGAGGTTACGGAGGTTCGGTTCCCGGATGATCCTCATTGCTCCGGCGTGGGCCCGGAGGACGTGGTCCCCAACCTTCTCGACTTGTCCATCTGCCCTCCACGTCTTCTTCCCTACCGAGACGATCTGCTCTCACGGGAGGGGGGGGTCAGGTTCTCCATCCAGAGGTCGGATCCCTCAACCTTCACGCTTGGCTTCTGAAAGGTTGATGTATAAATATTGGGACCTCTCTGAAGACGTGATGGAGGTGTTGCTCTCGGCCAGGCGGCCGGCAACCTACTCTCTGTACCGTTGCCGTTGGAGAAAGTTCTGCGACTGGTGCAGAGTTAAGAATGTGGATCCTTTTGATTGTGACATTCCCATGGTTCTGTCTTTTTTGCTGTCTTTGGCCCACACAGGCTTGCAAGTGGGGACTATTAAAGGTTACCTGGCGGCGCTGTCCATATTTAAGCGCTCGTCTGAAGAGTGTTCCTATTTTAAGATTCCTTTAATTTCGCAGTTTTTGAAAGGGCTCACTGATGTGTTCCCTCCGTCACCTTTTCTGGTGCCAGGTTGGGATTTGAAACTTGTTCTTAAGTTTCTTATGGGTGCTCCGTTTGAGCCTTTACATTCTTGTCCTTTGAGGCTGTTAACTCTGAAAACTGTGTTTTTGGTTGCGGTTACTTCCGCTCGCAGAGTGAGTGAGTTACAGGCACTTTCAGTTAAGCCACCCTTCACTGTGTTTCATAAGGACAGGGTTGTCCTTAGAGTTCGTCCTTCTTTTCTTCCGAAAGTGGTTTCGGAATTTCATTTGAGCCAGAAGGTTGTTCTTCTGGCGTTCTATCCTCCTCCACATCCTGGTAAGGAAGAGGAGAGGCTCCATAGGCTTGATCCTCGGAGAGCGTTGAGCTTTTCTATTTCGTGCATGTCCCGGGTCAGAGTGGACGATCAACATTTCATTGGTTACGCTGGAAAGCGTTTGGGACAAGCTGTGATGAAACAGACTTTGTCTCGTTGGATTATTTTAGCTATCTCCGAGTGTTACCGCTTGGCGGGTAAGGATCCTCCGGCTGGCTTGCGGGCCCATTCTACCAGGGGAGTGGCTGCGTCTACTGCCCTGCAGAGGGGAGTTCCTATTCGTCACATCCGTGATGCAGCCACCTGGGCTTCAGTACATACTTTTGTACGTCACTACTCCCTCGATTCCATCAGAGGGCAAGATCTGGCCTTTGGCAAGGCAGTTCTCTATTCCGCTATTTGATTGGGCATGCTAAATTTGTATTCTAAATTCTTTCCCACCTCCTTGCTTGGTACTGCTTTGGGAGTCTGTCATAGATATGGAATACGTCGGAGGACACAATCCCCTCGAAGAACAAGTTACTTGCTTACCTGATAACGTTCTTTCGATGGGATGGTCCGACGACGTATTCCATATTGCTCCCTCCCTGCCTTCCCCGCTGCAGAATTTCTTTTGCGATTGCAGCTTGCGTTCCGCAAGGCATTGTGTGTCTGACTGGCAGAAAACTGGTGGCACACGTTCTGGGAAAAAAACTATAACTGAGGCTATGGGCGTCGTGCGTCCTACTTATCACATCGGGTGACGTCGGCCGTCGGAGGAGGTCCTCGGGGACGGCGCATCGACGTCATCGACGCAGGACACAGACGCCAAAGATTTTCCGAAGCAGCACAGCTGTGGACATTACCTGTCATAGATATGGAATACGTCGTCGGACCATCCCATCGAAAGAACGTTACCAGGTAGGAAAGTAACTTGTTCATCTAGTCTTGAGAATCACCCATGTACCGCAGAAAAATATGTATAATTCCTTTCGCCCTGATGAGAGTATCTCCGCACCTCGATCAGAGAATGATCTTTCAGCACAGAGGTGAGAGCCTTGAAGTTGTTTCCATCATTTACTGTTGGTGGTAGTGTTTTATCAACCAAGGGGTTGATTACAGCATTAAAATCTCCTCTAGAATAACCCCCCCCTCGGCGTGGTCAAATAGAGCTTTAGACACCATCGTGAAAAACTGACTTTGATTAGTGTTTGGGCCATACATGGAGACCAGGGTAACTTTGCGGCCATCTAGTGTGGCGTTAACCAGCAAAAACCTCCCCATCTCATCTTGAAACTCTCTGTTGGACTCAAGAGATCCCCTTGCGCACCAAGATGGCAACCCCCCGCTTCTTCAGACCACTCGATGCAAAAAATCTAATGGGATAAAGCACTGTTGCTTTTTTTGTTTCTGCTTTTTTGCAATACACACTTATACAAGACTTTAAATCCCTACCGAGTGTGGTCATTTAGGAAGTGCTTTTTTGAGTCATTATCTAATTCTTTTCACTCTTTCACTCTCTTTTCCTTCTGCTGCTGTTGATTCCCTAGCATTACACTATCATTTTGTTTACTTATTTGTTGCTTAGTGTCTACCGTCCTTCCAGTTAG
The DNA here is from genome assembly GCF_040938575.1 of Ambystoma mexicanum. Classification (NCBI taxonomy): domain Eukaryota; kingdom Metazoa; phylum Chordata; class Amphibia; order Caudata; family Ambystomatidae; genus Ambystoma; species Ambystoma mexicanum. Next base: position 875,662,007 of record NC_090924.1, on the reverse strand, counting down.
TGAAACCTAATCCTCTCCCTTCTGTCCCCTGGTATTCCTTTTCTCTTATGCTTGAAAAACAAGCTATTTACCATATTGAAAATGTACAGTATAAATCCTTGTTTCTTGAAATTCACACTCCACTCAGTGGATTTGTTTTACTTCTAAATTCAATATGCTCAGATACTAAATCTGCACATTTTCAACTTCACATCTGTAAAGAAAATATTCAACACTGTCATACTGCCCTCTTTTCTTCCTTGTAATATTCCTCTCTGAAATACATTTCGCCCTCTTTCAGAACACGATTTTTGTTCAATTTCTTTTTTTTTAATTAGAATTTTGTCTTCAATCAAAGCCACATCCTATTCTGATAATCTACTCCTTGTCACCCTTATTAAAACTATTTCTTTTCTGATCTCCTCTTTGGCATCCCTTGGTGAATGCCTCCTTTTTGAAAAGGAGTTCTTCCCATTCTCTGAACGTTGGCCAGATTCTCCCTTATTAAAAAAGCCTGGTTTGGACTGCTTATTACCGCCCAATCACTGCCTTGCCCTTCTTGGGTACATTACTGGAGAAATGTGCAGCTCTTCAGCTTTCCCAGCACTTATTCAATGACCATCTTCTTATGGGCTATTTTCTTTGATGTAGCACTGAGTCAGCTACCTTGCATGTGTTGGAGGATGGCATGAACCAGCTGGACCCTACAGGGGTCTTCCTTGAGTGCATTTGACACCATCAGCCACAAGGTACTCTGTGGACTTGGGCGGTTCTGTGCCACTTCATTTGCCTCCTTTCTGTGTAATTGGACACATTTTGTGAAGGTGGGACCTACTGGTAGGACATCCTGCCAGTCCGCTGTGGTGTTCCTAAAGGCTCAAAATTGTTGCCCTTGGGACTAAAGATACACTAGTACGACGATGACACACGGATCTACCTTAAGGTGTCTTAAGCAGCTGACGTCACCCACCTTGGAAAGTGTCTCGATTCAGTCAAGGACTGGATGTCTTTACTGTCTCTTAAATCCTACTAAAATTACATTTCTTCATCCCCTGCCCTTTTTCCAGTAGTGGCGTGCTCCACCTGCTTCTTTCAGTATTAGAAGCACCATCCAGGCAATAGTTGTATCACGTATGGATAGCAGAAATGTCATTTTATGGGCCTTCTTGCCATCTCCCTGGACCCTTTGAAAAGGGTTTTACTTTTAGCAGCCTGAGTTCCGGGATGCAGAGGTTTGAGTACATAACTTCTACTTTAATCTCTCTCCATTGGCTTCCTATTCACTCCTGTACACTTTTCAGATCTTCTGCATTATCTAAATTATAGTGGTCTTAAACCAACATTCTTATCTAACTGAGAAACTGATTATTTTCCGGCATGCTCTTCCCCCTTTTATTTGCCTTCTTCCAACTCTTAGAATTTCGAAAGGCTCACAAAACACATCCCTTGGAGCTTAGAAATTCCTAATGTGCCTTGTATTATGTGCATTGTTTTTATATGGATTATTCTGCACTGTTTTTCTATATACTTTTATCAGTTGTGTATGTCCCATTTTGTATCTTGTATTGGTCATTGTAATCCCGTTTTATATTGTTGCATGATTTTCTGTTAACTGTACAGCACCCCACTGCCTTGTGCCAGAGTGTGCTTTATAATTTCTTTAAATAAAACACAAAAAATCCCCCTGATATACTCCAAACTCCTTGTTAATGTCTCCTATCACTGCCTCTTAACTCCAACCACCTCCTTCATAACCCCTATGACCTTTCCACAATGTTCACCTCCATCAGCACTCCTTTTACAGCCTTCTTCCACTCTAGTCTCAAACAGCCGCCTTCTCCTCTCCAAAACATTTTCACTCTCCAATCTCAGACCTCTAGCTCGTTTTCCAAACATCAACAATGCTAGTTTGAGCCTGTGGGGGGTTTATATCTCTTTGCCTCTGTTCCCCCTGGGCTGTCCTCCCCTTTTCTGAATACCATCCTCACATTAACTCCTCTGAATACTCCTCTCTTCGACACCACTGTCACCCTAAACATGTTGACCCATCACTGAGCACTACACTCCTCTGCAGTATTAGTGCCGCCCTATTTGAACTCCATTCACCCTCTCCTTGCCTCCACCTCTCTGGACTCCTAGTCTTGTCTTCTGAGGTTCTCCTCCAGCTCTCATGATGTTGGCTAGCTCCCAGACTTCTCCTCCAGTTCTCTGGGCCCTGAGCACTGTCTTGCTCGCTCCTCCCCAGCCTTCTGCAAAACAGGGCGTGTCCCCACTCTCCCTTCACAATCTCCTACTTCAAACACCTACACTGATACACTGAGGCTGTGCCCTTTTATGGTACAGGGTACCTGCCTTCCAGCGCCTCTCTGGTGAAACGGGTTTGTTTAATCATAATTTGTGGACGGACATGGTGGTATGTTTTCTGAAACGGTTTATTACAATTAAGAAACTTGGCCATAAATATACTTCCTTTGACTTTAATGGCAACAACATTAACGTGATGAACGAGGTAAACACACAAGGTTTTTACCTTGACTCCGGTCTCACTCGGACTAAACTAGTGAATGCTATGGCATCCGCTGCGGCTTACACTTGTAAATTGATTAGATCTGCTAAACCCTTCCTCTCAACGAGCAGTTGTACCACATTGGCAAGAGCACTTGTGCCATCTAAATTGGACTACTGTAACGCCCCCTACATTGGAGCAAACAAACATATCAAAAAGAAAATCCAAATACTCAAAAATAACGCCTTGAGAGCGGCGTTAGGAATGACCAAAAAAGATCATATCTTCACAGCTAGGAGAAATGCTACCTGGCTATCTACTCTTGATAAAAATCAAACTCAAAACTGCCCCGCTTCAACAAAAGATTGACACTCCGACCTACTAGAACAGCCTACACCAACTGTCTGACAGTTCCTCCATTCAAACGAGCTACCATAGGCGGAAATAGCTTCCCTGTCAAAGCTGCCCAACTTTGGAACTCCCTGCCTCCTTACATGAGGGAAAACCAAACATACCCACACTTCAGTCTTAACATTATCAACTGGTTTAAATCAAATTATCTCTAAATCCAGACCAGAGAGACAAGGCTCTCCTAATCTCTCCCACTTCACTAGCTGCTTTACGACCTCCCTTTTTACCTTAGACCTTCATGATACATCATCTGTAGATATCGTATTTTATCTTGTAAATTGCTAATAGTGCCACCTTTACTATATGTATAATCTGCTAACTTTGCTTTGCTCTGTATTATATTTGTAAGCTCTATACTGTAATATGTAATTTTGTAACTCCTTGTATTATGCAACTATGTAAGCTTAAAATATCCTTGTCCTCGCGCCCTGATTGCTCCGGGTCTGGTACGCGCACAGTCCAAGCAAGTATACTGATTTGTCTCTATAATCTTTCTCTCCTTGGCACAGTTCAAACCAATACACTAAAGGTCTCTTGTCCTCTTTCTCACTTGGGGACAGCAGACTTGTGTCCTACTCTCCTTTTGTTCCCCAGGAAGCAAAGTCTAGGTGTTCACTTCACCTGGGTAGTGCCTTGTCTTCACCCCACCTTGGGGCCTGGTTCCTCTCACCCCGCCCTCCTCCCAGTTTCATGCACCTGGATGCGGTCTCCGTGCCTGTGCAGCTCTGCAGGTTTCTCTTCTCTCTATGCTGACCTCTGATTGGATCTTTATCTTTCCCTTGGTTAGGGGTGGGACTATCCACAGTTCCTTCGTACAGGAAGTTTCAAGTCACAGCACGTTTTAATGGCCATATTACTATATAACCATATAACCAACAAACATATTGGGATCTTGATACAAGGAAGGATAATTGACATCCCTCTCTGGGGATTTCCTGTTCTCTAAAGGGGTAGGTTAACCCCCAATAAGATCCTGCTTACCCTTTCTCCTAAGGGGTGTTAAGTTTAGCAGGCTAGCTTCCCTAATCCCAAAGGGGCAAATTCTCTGGATTTGTCACAGAGGATTCCGGTGTGTTTGTTCAGATGGGTTTTAGTTGTTTGACTCCGCCCCTTGAGATTGCTTACAGCCAGCATATGAGGCTTGGGGTTGGCTGGTCCCTCTCCGAGTGCGGTCCTCCCATCATCCAGCCACACTCTGTGTTAAGGGAACTAGATCTCTTTTTAGGCATTTGATGTTCGGTTTGGCTGGTGAGCCCCATCCCTGAGGATGGCTTCCATTTCTGATGTGTGACTTCGACTGGCTAGTCCCTTCTCTTGGGTGGCTTGAGTTCTTGGGTGGCTGATCCCAGGGTAATAAGCTGGATAGAAGAAGCTGGTCACCTCTGCATCATTTTGATAGCCCAGTGGTGGCCGATGAGACAGGGGTTCTCCGAGCTGCTCAGTCTCACGGACAGACCACCCTTTCACCTTCCGCTGGGCCCAGCAATCTCCTGTCCCAGCAGGAAGGCAAGGTATTCCACCCTGCTCCTCGGAAGTTAGCCCTCGCAGCATGGTTCCTGAGCAAATCAGCCTCAAGCGCCTGAACCTGTCTCAGGCCAACCTCGAGATCATTCAGGGCGCCAGGAGCAAAGCTACCAGGAGCCAATACAGGAGTAAATGGAGTAGATTGTCACTGGGCCAACTCAAAAGAGATGGGACCCCCTTACGTGCACGCTGGACGATGTGCTCTTTCTCGGCACACCTCGCTCACTCAAGCGTGCAGGTGGACACATGTTGCACCTATCTGGCAGCCATAGGGCCCTACCAAAATTCAGAGAAGGAAACCTTTTCCCCTTCTAACCCGGTAATCAAGAAGCATTTGACGGGCTTGTCCAGGCTTTACCTGCCCATCAAGAAGCCACACCCTGTGTGGGACCGCAACGTGGTGTTGGGCGCCTTGGTGCACAAACCCTTCGAGCCAATGGCGTCCGCGGAGATCAGGCTGGTCACCATCAAATCAGCCTTGCTTGTGGGACTTTCCTCTGCTCGCAGAGTCTGCGAAATCCAGGCTCTGGTGGCCTCAGAGCCCTTTACCATTTCCCACAGGGATAAGGTGGTCCTGCGGACTCACCCGGCATTCCTGCCTAAGGTACCCTCCGCATTCCATCTGAACGAGGAAATTGTCTTGCCCACATTTTTCACTGACCCCAAGGACGAAGCTCAGAGTCATGCACTGTCTGGATGTCTGGTGCGCTCTGAAATTCTATCTGGACAGGACCAAGGGCTTACGCAAGTAGGACGCTCTGTCACCTTTGGAGGATCCATGCCAGGCTATCAAGCCTCCAAGGCTTTGACCGCTCGATGGATGGTTGCGCCCATCAAGTAGGCCTATGAGGGGCAGCAGAAACCACTGCCAGCCAACATGCATGCTCACGCTGCCAGGGCCAAGGCCACGGCCATCGCCAGGTCCTGTAGCAAGTCATAAGCAGGGCGGCAACCTGGTCCACCCCTTCGGCTTTCTGTAAGCATTACTGTTTGGACGCCGGCTCCAAGTCAGACACGGCCTTCGGAGAGGCGGTTCTGAGGAACCTATTTGCTTAAGGAGGGTCTGCTCTCCACCCTGCGGCTACATTCATTTGCAATTGCCCATGCAGTATGGAGGAAAGGGGATGGGTCGTAAGAGTAATTAGAAGTTACTCACCGTAGTGACTAACATGCTCTTAGTCCTTAGCCCCCTTTCATCCATACGTCCCTCCATCCTCTCCACTAATAATACTTGTCATTAGGCAATGTTAAACGCATCAATGGGGACTGAGAAGTGGTGCTGGTGGGCCGAGTCAGGGTAGCGCATGCTCCCAGGGCCGCGCGCCTCCAAATTTAAAGGGGAAGAAGGTTTTTCTGGTGAAAAGGGTTCCGTCTCCCGTCCCTTGAAAGGGACGCCCATGCAGTATGGAGGAAAGGGGACTAAGGACTCACTATGGTGAGTAACTTATAATTTATGCGTCATACAGCCCAACTCAAACAGATGGAGCCATCCGCCCCTCCCCGCTGCCACCTGCCCTCCCTACCCCCCCCACCCCTCCGAGAGCCCTCCAAGCCATCACTATTGAAGCCCATAGCTTCCCTGCCCTCTGTTTCCTTGGTACCAGAGAAGATCAGTGAACCCAACCAAAAATAAACCATGAACATGAAAATAAGACTAACAGTGTTTCGGCAGTCAGACTATGCCTGAGCCCTCTATAAGGGACCGCTCCCACAAATAACCACTCCACTGCCCCAGCCGTCACCTCTACCCCCCCACCACCTTCCCAATGGTCCCTCGTGACCCCCGGTAAGACTATTTCTGCCATCCAGGAAAGGAAACCAAACCTCTCCACTGCTCCCTTTCAGTCTCCAGGCCCCTGTGATGCCCCCCTCAGCCTTCCCCTCCAATTTCCCTGCACCAGACTCTGTCACCGCTATCTTCTCTGGGTTTACCCAGCGTAATGCCTAGGATCTTAGGTGCTTCTTCTGGTGACGTGCATCGCCACTGCTTCCCTTCCCAGGTAAACAGCAGGCCAAATGGCAAAGTCCACCTGTAGTTAATTAATTTTTTTATTTTTTAGCTTCCCAGCAATTGGCCGGAATTTCCGATGCTTCTGAATGCTAGGTGCAGCCAGGATCTGATAAATGAGGAGCCTTGAGAATCTTTTTTGAGGGGATTGTGTCCTCCGACATATTCGACATTTGACAGGTAATGACCACAGCTGTGCTGCTTCGGAAAATTTCGACAGAGGGCGTCCTGCGTCGATGACGTCGATCCATTCTCCCTCGAGGGCCTCCATCGAGGGTTGGCGTCACCGGATGTTATATATAGAACGCACGGCACCCGTAGCCTTAGTTCCATTTTTCCGCAAACGTGTTTGCTTCGGAATCTCGGTGCGCTCTAGTCTTCTCTTCGATAGCGATGTCTTCTTCTAATACCCCGAAGTCGGGCTTTAAGAAATGTCGGGACTGCGGTTCGAAGATGTCCATCACGGACCTGCACGACATCTGCCTCTGGTGCCTCAGCAAAAGCCACGCCACCGACAACTGCGATGATTGCCAGTCCCTGACATCTAAGTCCTTGTGTGAACGTAAGAAGAAATTAAAGGTAGGTAGGGTGTCTAAGCGCCATAAAGTCCACTGGGCTTTCGACCGATGACTCGAGGGGCGACTCTCCGCATCAGCGATAATCCAGGGGGTCTCGGAGTGGTTCCCGCCATTCCACTGCCTCTTTGAGGCACTCTAGGAAGCGCCGTCACCGGTCGACTTGTCCCACCAAGTCTTTGTCGTGGGCCGAATGGGATGCATTCTGCCAGCAGATGATGGCGATTTTCGAATCGCAAGGCACAGTTCCGGCCGCGCATTCGAAAGAAGCTGGCAGGGATCGGGCTCGGTCCACCACTCGCACGCCTTCGGGCTCGGGCGGTCGGCGTGATCATCGGGAGCCGTTGAGGTCACGCTCGGACAAGGGAGATCGCCATAGCCGTGCCAGATCCAGGTCCCGGTCCTCAATGCCATCGAAACCGTCGGAACCTATGAAGCCTTCGAGGAAGGAGTCGACGGCATCAGCGCCGTGTCCGTCGAGGGATGCTCTCGGGGCTCTGCCCTCGAAGTTGTCCACGCCTCATTCAACGCTGATTCCCTTGGTGCCCTCCACGCCGTTTGTGGAGGATTTGCCAGAGGTGCCCCGGAGGGCTGTGGAACCTCAGAGGAAGGCTCTCAGTAAGTCTGTGAGGCCTGTTTTTGAGCCCTTCTCTGTTCCTCCTCCCAGATTGGATTTGTTCCAACCTTTGGGGTATATTTCAGAGGTGGAGGAAGGGTCTGATGATGAGATGGTTGTGCCTCCTGATGTCCCTGATGACCTTTTGTCGGGGCACAGTCAGATGGGGGAACTCTTGTCAGTCCTTGCATGACGTCAGTGGTCTTGACACCTCTCCGGAGGTGGAGTTTGGCAGGCCTGAGCCTGGGTGCATGCCGAATCCTTCTATAGGCGTCTCATGTCAAGTGTAAGTGAATACTTGGGGTGGTCTGCTCCACCTGTTGATTTTGATCAGGATGATCTGACGGACATCCTAGACCAAGGTCCACCCACTGACCCGGTGTTGCCGTTTCATATGGCTTTGCAAAGGAGGGTGGCAGCGGCTTGGACTGCTCCGGAGAGTCTCCTGGCGGTTAATAAGTTGCTTTCGAAAAAATACCGCCGAGCCAGTAGTGACCCCTGCTACTTATTGACGCACCCTACTCCGGAGAGTTTGGTGGTGCAGGCTGCTACGGCCCCTGCGAAGCAGGCTGCGTACCCTACCATCCCTCTTGATGGGGACGAAAAGCGCTTTGATGGTTGGGCGAAGAAGGTATTTTCATCTGGGGGTATGACGTTGAAGGCGGCCAACTCCACTTGTGCCTTGGCGAGATTCACTCAAACTCTGTCGAACTGTGCATCTTTGGCAGCTGAGCATATTCCCGAAGGGGAGGAACGGGATGGTTTTCTAGCCCTCGTGCAAGACAGCAAGGATGCCATGTGCGAATCCGTTCAGTTGGGTTTGGACACACAGACTGTGTCAGCCGGTCCATGGCTGCGAGCACCGTGATACTCAGGTTTGTGTGGTTGCGGAAGTCAGGGTTTGCTCCTGATGTGCAATCCCGGCTTCTGAACATGCCCTTTGATGGAGTTCATCTGTTTGGCAGCAAGGCTGATGAGAGCTTTGAGAGGTTGCAGACCTCCAAAGCTGCAGCAAAGTCTTTGAGCGCTGCAGTACGTCAACCCTCCGCCTTTTCTTCCTAGGTGACAGCAATGGAGGGGAGGTTCCTTTTGGTACTACTCTACCTTTGGTAGATCGAGAGGAGCTGCCAGTTAAAGGGGCCACTGTAGGAGTACCAGAGGTGGAAAGCAAGGTACTCGAGGTGCCAAAGCCGCTCGGGCAGTTGCCCCTTTGTCCTCAGGCACTGCTGCAGCCGCGTCCGCTCAGTCATGAGGCCATGTCCCATGGTTCGCCGGTTGGGGGCAGACTTGCGCAGCATCTTGGAGAATGGCGAGCCATTACTTCAGATGTGTGGGTTCTGGAGATCATAGCCCACGGCTACTGTCATCCCTTCCGGCAGATGCCTCACGACAATCCAATGGGGAAGCTCTCTTTGAAGTGTACGGATCCGCTCCTTGCGCAGGAAATCCTGTCCCTGCTGGAGGAAGGCGCCATAGAACTGGTGCCTGTAGCGGAGAGGAACAAGGGATGGGTATTCCCCTTATTTTTTGATCCCGAAAAAAGACGGGGGATTGAGACCCATCATGGACTTGCGTTGGTTGAACAAGCTCCTCAGGAAGGACAAGTTCAAGATGGTAAGTCTTTCTCGAGTCCTCCAGGCCCTTCAACTTCAGGATTGGTTGGTGTCTCTCGACCTCAATGATGCTTACTTTCATGTGCCGATTCATCCCAAGCACAGGATGTACCTGAGGTTCGCGACTTGCATTTTCAGTTTCGGGTCCTGCCGTTCGGATTGACCTCCGCCCAGAGGGTCTTCACCAAGCTGATGGTGGTGGTGGCAGCAGCGTATCTCAGGAAAGGGGGGATTCACGTCTACACCTGCCTGGATGATTGGCTGATCAGGGCGCGCTCTCCTGAGCAAGCCCTAGATCAAGGTTGTCCAACATACGACCTGCGGGCCAAAATGCGGCCCTCCAAGCCATTTCATGTGTCCCGCGAGGCTGTACAGAAAACATTGAACAAATAAAGAAATAAACCGGGCCATGGCGGAGGACTGTTACTGCCTCTGCCACGGCCCGGTTTATTTATTTATTTGTTCAATGTTTGTCGGGTCCGTGGTCCCAATTAATTTATTTCTGCAATGTTGGGTCTGACCAACATTGCAGAAATAAATTAATTAATCGGGTCCATGGACCCGACAAACATCGAATAAATAAATAAATCGAACCGTGGCCTGTAACTGCCTCTGCTGGTGCCAGGGCCAGAGGCAGTTACAGGCCACGGCCAGGTGTTGGGGGTGTAGAGTACGCGGATGTTCCAGCCCCCCCAGGCCGGAGAGAAGAGACGCAGTATGGATGGCCGTTTGTTCCATCCATACTGTGCCTCCCTCTGGCGGCCCGGGTAAAAGCCGGGTAAAAAACGATGTTTAAAAATTGAGGAACGGATGCAAAGAAAGATGCTCTTGTTTTCCATCTGTCCCTCAATTTCTAAAAATCGTTTTGGTTTGGGTATGCTTCTACATCTGTGCAGAAGTACACCCAACCCAAAACGATTTTTAGAAATGGAGGCACAGATGCAAAGCAAGTCTGTCTCTCAATTTCCAAAAATATTTTTGGGTTGGATGTATTTGTACATCTGTGCACCCCTCTTGCGTTGCATTTGCGGGGGGAGGTGGCAGGGAGAGGGCAAATGAGACTGTTTGCATGTTTCTGAGTGTGTACGTGGTGAGGGTGAATGCTATGGGCGGGGAACGGAGGCATTGAGGGAGGTAACTCCCCTGAATTCTAAGGAAGGTAACAGCGTGGGAGTGTGTGGTGAGATGGGATCACCTTGTTGGGGGGTCGGGGGGTTTAGCGGGGTGGGTGGGCAGTAGAAGGTGATAATTCGGCCTTTTGACCACACAAATCGGCCGAAATAAAATCGGGTCTTTTTTGTATTTGTTTTTCAAAATGCAGAATTATCACATAGAACCCAGTATGGACCTTGCCATACTGTTGACCTTGTTCAGTGTAATAGCATTCAATGGGACAGTACTTACAGGGCCTAATGGTGCAGAGCTAATTGGCTTCTGTATTTCTTATTGACAAGGTCCTTGCACTTCTCAGCAGATTTATTTATTTTTATTGGTTATTTATAATGCGCATAATATACCCAGAGGGATCGAACCTGTGTTGCTCCATGTCGTCTTGCTTCCGAGCTATCCTCCCGAGACTTCAAAGATCTGAAGTACATTTAATGATACAGAACCAGAACTATTGAGCAAGTCTAACATCATCATCAGAATAAATAAACACTGTTGTGGTTATACAAGAGCTAATATATTTAAAGGGATGGAATTACTCAGAATGTAGCAGCACTATTCAATAACCCAAAGTGCTTAAGCATAGTTAATGTGAAAATACGACACTTCGAATGGATTGTGTCCTCCCACGTATTCCTCATCTTAGATATATCCTTACCTTCAGCTTTGCTGCTTTGGAAATTTTTTCGCTCTCTCCACCAGACGAGTTTCGACGTCATCTGTAGTATAAATGCCTCGAGCGCGCCCGTTGGCCTCAGCTCTGTTTTTCCGTTAGCTTCGCTTCAGATCGAAATAAAACGGCGATTCAGTCTTAAGCCATTATGTCGTCTTCCTCGAACCCATCTACTCCGAAAACGGGGTTTAAGAAGTGTCTAAGGTGCAGCAGAAAAATGTGTCTGACCGACCCTCACCATAACTGCCTCTGGTGTCTCGGGTCCGAACATCAGATCGATGACTGCGGTTCGTGTCAATCCATGACCCACAAGGCCTTGAAAGAAAGACGAGGTAAACTGGCGGTGGGGGAGGAATCCTCAAAGTTTTCTTCGAGAGGGGAGAAAGACTCGGCTGAGTCTTCGGCAAAACACCATAAAAAAAATCAGGATCGAGGAGTAGATCAAGGAAGTCCTCTTCTTCTTCGTCCAAAAAGGCGAAAAAGAGACGACACCGATCTCCCTCTTCTTCTTCTTCCTCGACTTCGGAGGAAGTTATTACTTGTCCAACTAAACACGACTCCCCTAAAAAGTGGGAAGCATTTAGAGAGTCCATGTTGAAAATTTGTGAGAACGCGGCCCAGACCCCCTCAAAAATGTCTGTTGAAGGTCATGCCTCTAGTCACAAAAGTGACAGAGGAAGGTCTAAAACTAAGAAGTCCGACAAGAAATTGTCGAGGGTGTCTTCTAGGGACTCTTCCCAGACACCTAAAAAGACAGACTCTACGAAAAAGACTTTCGACATCAATAAGTCATTAAAGACTTCGATGAAAACATCTTCGAAGCCTCTGTCGAAGGCTGTCGAGTATAAAGGGTCGACGACCCAACAGAAAAAAGTCACGTTGAATATTTTATCAATGACCTCGAAGATTTCTTCGACGGCGTCGAGTGTTTCGAAGACTACTTTGACAACATCGACTGCCTCGAAGATTCCTTCGACGCCATTTGTAGTGCCTTCGAAAACATCGAAGAATACCTCAACAACATCGAAGGTAACGGCCACGACTTCGACGCCATCGACGCTTCTGTCGACATCGACACCAGGGTTGAAACATATTCCTGAAAAAATATTTCACCCTGAAAACAGACATGATTTTTTCCATACTATGTCATCTGTGTATGGAGAAATGTAATCAGAAAATGAAGAATATGAAGAACAAGATGAACCTGAGGTTACATCAGCAGGGGTAAAATATGGGACAAGAGATGTTCCAGAGGAATTAATAAATCCTCAATCAAAAATGCAGGATTTGTATGAATGTTTACAGTCTGCAAGTGGAATAGACACATCTCCTGAATATGAATTTGAGAGCCCAGATCCAGCAGAACATGCTGATCTGGGTTACAGAAAACTCATGAATAGAGTAAGAGTTTATGGGGTGGGGTAATAATGCACCTGTATACCAGGATGATGACATGACAGATATTTTGTCAGGAGGTCCTCAACCAGACCCCATACTTCCTTTTCATATTGCCCTGCAAAGGAGAGTAAATGCTGCTTGGGAAAGACCGGAATCTAGTCCAGAAGTAAATAAAAAATATGTGGCAAAATACAGACCTTGTAACTCTGACCCAGAGTATTTGAGTAAACATCTTTCTCCTGAGAGTCTTATTAGTTCAGGCAGCCACATCAACAAAAAATGCTGCATACCCCACTATTCCCCCTGATAGGGATGACAAGAAAATAGATACTTGGTCGAAAAAGATCTTTACATCAGGGAGCATGGCTCTGAAGTCTACCGATGTATCTTGTACATTGGCTAGATTTAATTATACTCTGTGGGACTGCATGTCAGCAGCAGCTCAACACATCCCGGAAGGAGAGGAACGTGATGGTTTCCTATCCATAATTAAGGATGGTAAGGAGGCTTCGGGAGAATGCCTTCAAGTAGGTTTGGACACTGCTGACAGTATCAGCAGGTCCATGGCGTCTAGCGCAGTGCTACGCAGATTTGCGTGGCTAAGGAAGTCAGGTTTTGCACCAGATGTTCAATCTAGACTCCTTAACATGCCATTTGATGGCTCGAGGTTGTTTGGCAGCAAGGCGGATGAAAGTTTGGAGAAGCTGCAGACCTCCAAGGCAGCGGCAAAGTCACTTAGTGCCGCTATGCGACAACCTCAGCAACGCCCCTACACAGGCTCATCTTCCTGGAGGGGTCGTCCCTTTCGTTTTTACTCCTCATTTGGGAGAGGAAGGGGACAGGCCAATCAAAGGGGGCAACGAAAATGTCCTCGGGGGCGAGGAAGAGGTGCTAGATCTGCCCCAGCAGCAGCATCTGTCCCTTCAGCCGCTGCTGGAGTTGCCGCAAAACCACACTGAGGTTTTGACTCACAAGACCCCAGTGGGAGGCAGGATCTCACAGCATCTGAAAGAATGGTGGGGCATTACTTCAGATGTTTGGGCACTGGAAACAGTATCCCAAGGTTACTGCCTTCCTTTTCTAAAGAAACCTCAGAATCACCCACCGGAATACAACTCTACCAAAAATCCAGACACGCTCCTGTTGCAGGAAGTTTTAACCCTGCTCCAGAAAGGTGCAATAGAACATGTACCTGTAGCGGAGAGGAACAAGGGTTGGTATTCCCCATATTTCCTCATTCCAAAGAAGGACGGAGGACTGAGACCCATCTTGGACTTGAGAAACTTGAACAAGTTCCTCAGGAAGGACAAGTTCAAGATGGTCACTCTTTCTCAGATCCTTCAGGCTCTCCAACTTCAAGACTGGTTGGTATCATTGGACCTTCAGGATGCTTACTTTCATGTGCCAATCCATCTCAAGCACAGAAAGTACCTGAGGTTCGCGATTGGCAACTCTCACTATCCGTTTTGAGTTCTGCCTTTCGGGTTGACCTCCGCGCCAAGAGTTTTCACCAAGTTGATGGCGGTCGTGGCAGCGAGTCTCAGAAGAGGGGGGATTCATGTCTACCCCTATTTGGACGATTGGATGATCAGGGCACGTTCTCCAGAACAAGTCCAGGATCATCTATCCAAGACTTGCCACTTCCTTCACAGACTAGGGTTTTCTCTGAATTTAAAAAAGTCAAACATGATACCATCACAGAAGCTCCAGTTTATAGGAGCAGTCTTGGATACTCGTTCGGGCATAGCCTCGTCTCCCGAAGAGAGAGCTCACCACATTCTGCAGATGGTGACAAAATTCCAGAATGGCCAGTATCTACCGGCCTTCGATTTTCTCAGGTTGCTCGGCCTCATGGCATCCTGCATTTTTCTGGTGCCAGAGGCCAGATTGAGGATGAGATCCCTTCAATGGGCCCTCAGGACTCAATGGTCCCAATTGTCAGGGAAATGACAGATCTCTTACAAGTTCCAACCAGAGTAGCTCAGGACCTACAATGGTGGCTTTGCAAAGAACACATCCTCGAGGGGCAATCTTTTTGGCAGCCATGGCCGGAGATCACTGTAGTGACGGACGCCTCACTCACGGGGTGGGGAAACCACACCAACGATCTGACAATCAGCGGTCGTTGGTCTCCATCGGAGTCCAGACTACACATCAACCTTTTGGAGCTGAGGGCGATCAGACTAGCGCTGAAGGCCTTCCTGCCCTCTGTACGGGGAAAGAATGTCCTGATCATGACGGACAACACAGTGGCCATGTACTACCTCAACAAGAGAGGAGGAGTAGGGTCACTGCCACTGTGCAGAGAAGCAATCCAGCTCTGGTTCTGGGCAATACAAGAAGGGATCTCTCTATCTGCCATTTACCTAGCAGGAGAGCAGAACACAGCGGCGGACGCTCTGAGCAGGCAGAGCACAGTCTCTCACGAGTGGGAGATAGCTCAGGAAGTCCTTGTGGAGATCTTCGCCCTTTGGGGAACCCCTCAAGTGGATCTGTTCGTGACCATTGTCAACAGGAAGTGCGAACTGTACTGCTCAAGGGAATTTCGCCCGAGAGGAGCTCTAGGAGACGCATTTGTAGTAGAGTGGGAATTTCCTCTTCTATATGCGTTCCCTCCAGTCCCTGTGACCTTCACGACATGTCCATCTGCCCTCCAATACGTCTTCCAAAAAGAGAGGATCTTCTCTCGCAAGAGGGAGGTCACGTTCTGCATCCAGAGGTCAACATACTCAACCTTCACGCATGGCTTCTGAGAGGTTGAGATACAAGGATTGGGACCTTCCGGATGATGTTATGGAGGTGTTGCTTTCGGCCAGAAGGCCAGCAACAAAATCTTTGTACCAGTGTCGTTGGAATAAATTCAGTAACTGGTGCAGGGATAAGAATGTGGATCCTTTTGAATGTGACATTCCAATGGTATTATCTTTTCTATTACATTTAGCTAATCTGGGGCTCCAGGTTAAAACAATAAAAGGATATGTAGCAGCGCTATCTATCTTCAAGCGCTCATCAGAAGAAAGATCTCTTTTTAAGATACCCTTAATAATACAATTTCTAAAAGGTTTAAACAATGTTTTTCCACCAGTACCTTTTCAAGTTCCTGTGTGGGATTTAAATTTGGTACTTAAATTTTTGACGTGCACCCTTTGAGCCTTTACATTCTTGTCCGTTAAGGCTTCTTGCATTAAAAACTATACTTTTAATTGCATTGACATCAGCCCGCAGAGTAAGTGAGTTGCAGGCACTTTCGAGTGGTGGTCCTCACACCATCTTTCATAAAGATAAAGTTGTCCTTCGAGTTAAACCATCTTTTCTGCCAAAAATAGTTTCAGACTTTCATCTGTCACAGAAAATAATTCTACCTGCGTTCTACCCTCCTCCTCACACATGTAAGGAAGAGGAAAGACTGCATAGGCTAGATCCCAGAAGGGCTCTAATCTTTTACATCTCAAGATTGTCAAAGAAACGTCAGTGTGATCAACTTTTTGTGGGATACACTGGCTGTAAATTGGGACTAGCCGTAACCAAACAAACATTATCAAGATGGATAATTTTAGCCATAACAGAGTGTTGTAGGCTAGCCGGGAAAGATCCCCCTGAGGGCTTAAGAGCCCATTCAACTAGGGGCATAGCAACTTCAACAGCACTTAAGAGGGGTGTCCCTGTGCAAGATATTTGTGCAGCAGCCACATGGTCATCCATGCATACTTTCATCAAACATTATGCTTTGGACTCAACTACATCTCAAGGAGGTTTATTTGCCAAATCTGTACTACATTCAGTACATGACTAAAAGGCATCTGTACTCCCGCCATCCAATACAAAACTGCTTTGGGAGTCTATCTAAGATGAGGAATACGTGGGAGGACACAATCCATTCGAAGAACAAGTTACTTACCAACTGTAACGTTCTTTCGATTGGATGTTCCTCCCACGTATTCCTCATCGACCCTCCCATCCTACCCCACAGTACAGTTTACGTGGTTTACCCTGTAAATTCTTTCAAGGCTTGGGTCAATAAGAGGCACGCCTTTGTTTATAATACATGGGCTCTGATACGAAAAAACAGAACTGAGGCCAACGGGCGCGCTCGAGGCATTTATACTACGGATGACGTTGACACTCAACGGATGCCGCCGAGGGACATCGTCGCCTCGAGTGGAGCGCCCTCTGGTGGAGAGAGAGAAAAAATTTCCGAAGCAGCAAAGCTGAAGGTAAGGATATATCTAAGATGAGGAATACGTGGGAGGAACATCCAATCGAAAGAACGTTACAGTTGGTAAGTAACTTGTTCTTCTCACCATTGGGACAGTACTGCCTTGGCCAGAGTTTCACACTGAAGAAGTGAGCAAGTGATCCGGGGTATGCAGCCCACACACACGCATGGGATTCCCATGCACCCACTTGCAAGATTTGCACCAAATTAGTGACATTGTGCTCCAAGGTAGGAGGCACACGCACAGTCTTTGCTCTGAGGTTTGACACACTTACAGGATGGGATGGCATGTCGTTCTCCCATCCTAGTTGTGTTGCTCGTCCTTTTTAGGTCTACTATAACCTGGATGATTACAGAGGGGTGGAGTAGGGGCAGTATTGGCCTACTGGAATGCAACTGGAAGGCTTAAATCTCCTTCTTACTTGACTTTAGTATATGCAGTACATGCTAGCCAATGTTTCCACTGTTCTGCACCCCCCGCACCAAGTTGGCGACTACGTGCAAATGCGGTCATATAACTGCTGGTGATGTCCCTTCCTATATTTGGGCACCCCCCGGGAAATTCATAAAGCGGTTCCCCTGCCCAATTTATTTATTTGTTCAATGTTTGTCGGGTCCGCGGATACGATTAATTTATTTATTTCTGCAATGTTGGGTCCGACCAATAAACCGGGCCGTTGACAGAGGACTTTTACTGCCTCGGGTGCCCCCTGGAATTGGATTATGCTTCTTTGATTACCACAGAAGTAAGGGATGTGTATTACAGAGATAAGCTATTACAGAGATAAGCTGGCAAATGTATTGGGCACACTGCACAAGTTCAGGCAGCATCAATCATGCTTTGTAGAGGATAAGATATGGTATTTATAACGCGCCTATACACAAGTGTTTCGAGGTGCGACAAGGCAAGGGAGGGGGAACAACGGGAAGACAGACATCGATCTTACTAGGCCAGGTGTCATTCAGATTGCGCAAGTGCATGGGCAGGTGGAATGGGAAAAGTGCGTGGGGGAAGGGAGAGCGGAAAGTGCAGTACAAGGAGTAGTAGAAAAAATAAGATAATAAACAGCCAGAGGTGGCAAGTGCAAGTTAAGTGCCGACATAAGTGCTGGTACGGGGACTGAAGGGATCCAGAAAACAGTCCCCAGGTGCAGGGGTTGCCAGGGAGGCAGTGCAGGTGTGCAGCTGGCGGTGCCTCGGCCCGAGATCAGGCAGGGTGGCCAGGTAACCAGTGCAGTTTCAGCCAGGAGTTCAGCAGGGGAGAGGGAGAGAGAAAGCAGAAGCAAAGAGGAAGGTTTTGAGGTACTTCTGGAACCAGAGATGGTTCTCCTCAAGTTTCAGGAAGGTAGGAAGGCTGTTCCAGAGGGAGGCCCCTGCCGAAGAGGGAGATCTACCACCAACTTGTTGCTTGGAGAAGCGACTGACCCTGAGGGAGTTGGAGGCAGATGAGCGAAGGGCTCGGGAAGGAAGGTATTTAAGAGAGAGTTGAAGGTATTGCGGCCCCAGGCCCCAGAAGGCCTTGTGGAAAATGCAGAGGGTTTTGAACTTAATCCTCGCAGCCACTGGGAGCCAGTGCAGAGATTTCAGTCCTGGAGGGATACGATCCCTGGGCTTGAGGCCAAGGACAAGTCTCGCAGTCCTGTTCTGGATAAGTTGCAGAGGGCAGAGAGTAGAGGCAGGCAGATTTAGATATAGGCTGTTACAATAGTCCAGCCTAGAGAGAACCAGGGCTCTGGAGACATTGAGCTTTTGGGGGAGAGGAAAGGAAGACTAACTCTGAGGAGGTGCAGCTGGTAGGGTGACTTCTTAGAGACGTCAGAGATGTGAGGAGAGAAGGAGTGTGTGGAGTCGAACATGACCCTGAGGTTTTTAGCCTCAAAGGTGGGAGCAGGAGGAGGGCCAAGAGAGGCCGGCCAGAGAGCTACAGGGAAGGAGGGAGCCGGTGTGCCGATGAGGAGAATCTGTCTTGCTGGCGTTAAGGCAGAGGAGAGAGGTTAGACCCCTGGGGGACACCACAGGTAGAGTAGAAGACAGAGGAGAGGAAGGACCCAAGTTGGACCTGTTAGGGTTGGTCAGAGAGGAAAGAGGTCAGCCACGCCAGAGACTGACCAGTGATACCCAGGTTATCACGGAGACGGTTGAGCAGGATGGCATGGTTGACAGTATCATAGGCAGAAGAGAGATCAAGCAGGATGAGGACGCAAGGGGTGTTAGAATCAAGGTTGGAGAGCAGGTCTTCACGGATGTTCAGGAGAGCAGTTTCCGTGCTTCTGGCAGCTCTGAAGCCAGACTGATGGTCATGCAGACAACCAACAGATTCAGGATGGAGATTCAGCTGGGAGATAGCCAGTTTCTCCAGGAGCTTGCCCAGGAAGGGAGTGATAGAGATTGGGCGATAGTTAGCCGGGCAAGTGAGGTCAGCAGAAGGGGGTGCACAACGGAGTGCTTCAAGGGGGATGGGAAGACTCCAGTTGCGAAGGAGTGGTTGCAGAAATCAGCCAGTGCAGGAGCCAGGGAGTCGATGTGGTCCTTGATAGTTTTGGAAGAACAGGGGTAAACCTGTTTCGACGAGACTTTCATAGATCGGACTTGTCTAGAAACCTCGTCTGCGGGGAAAGGAAAAGGAGCGAGGAGAGGTGGCTGCAGAAGGGCCAGTGGAGGAGCAGGGAGTAGGGGGAGGGAGAGGATAGGAGGAGAGTGCGGACAGGATGTCCTGAGTTTTTGAGACGAAATGAGGCCAGTGCCGCAAAGAGGGCCTGGAAAGGAACAGGAGAGGTAGAGACTGCGGCAGGATTGGCCAATTTCTTGCAGATTAGGACAATGCTGGCCTAAATTTGGCACAATCAGCATGCCAATGTGTTACATCAGTGACAGTGTTGTCTTACACTGTGGACACATTGATCATTAAAATGTGTTGTGTTCTACAATGTTCTTGTCTGCTGTTGGTGACATGGAATGTACATGTTCCCCTTTAGAACTGATTGTAAATTTATGGCTTTTTGGTAACTTTTCCTGCTGTAAAATGCACGATTTCAGCCCCATATTTGGAAAAAAAAATCTTGGGTCTTGGGGGCAGGGGGGGAACCCCCCAAACCCTCCCTAGATCGTTATAGCTCCCTTGCTATGCTCGGTCGCCCCCACTATTTCAGAGAAATATCAACACATACACACTGCAAGAAATCGCAAGAAACTAACCTTTGATCACTGCCCCCGACACCAAAATCTATCTTTGGGACTGCATGGCTATGGCTGTGATGCTATTGTGTCAAAGGTCACACACCATCGCTTTTGAATATACTGCTTTGGGTGAGGGTGTTCACTTTTGGCTCGCCGGCCCACCCGGTGATAAAAAAGTTAATGCTTCGGCCCCACATTCAAAACGGTTGGACAGGCCTGCCCTATATCATCTGTCTGTCACCTGCCACTCACTTCACAAGCTGGGCTTCTCCCTCAATTTAAAGAAGTCCCATTTGACACCTACCTAGCGGCTCCAATACATCGGAGCAGTGCTCGACACATCCCTGGGGCAGTGTTCGCCTCCCCAGGTGAGGGCTCATCACGTTCTGCAGGTGGTGGATAAGCTTCAAAGTGCCCAGAGTCTCCCGGCGTTCGAGTTCTTGAGGTTGCTCGACCTCATGGCATCCTGCATTTTCCTGGTGCCAGAGGCCGGGCTGCGGATGAGATCTCTGCAGTGGGCTCTCAAGATGCAGTGGTCGCAGTTCTCCGGCAGGATATCGGATCCCATTCAGATTCCGCCCTCGGTCGCCCAGGATCTTCTGTGGCAATCTGATGAAGGGTGCTCCATTTTGGCAGCCGTGGCCGGAGGTGACGATCGTGGCGGACGCGTCCCTCACAAGTTGGGGAGCTCATGCCAACGAGTTGACAGCCAGCGGTCGTTGGTCTTCATCGGAGTCCAGACTCCACATCAATTTGTTACAGCAGAGGGCCGTAGGGCTAGCGCTGAAGGCTTTTCTGCCGTCTGTGCGGGGGAAGAATGTCCTTATTATGACGGACAATACAGTGATCATGCACTACCTCAACAGAAAAGGGGGGCAGGGTTACTCCCGTTGTGCAGGGAGGCGATGCAGCTCTGGTTCTGGGCCATCCAGCAGGAAATTTCCATCTCGGCAGTTCATCTGGCGGAGACGAAAACGCGCAAGTGGATCTCTTCGCCACCAGTGTCAACCGGAAGTGCGCAAGATTCTGCTTGCGGGACGCGTTCGTAGTGGAGTGGTCCTTCCCACTGCTGTACGCGTTTCCTCCAGTCCCTGTCATTCCACAAGTGTTGCAGAGGTTACAGAGGTTCGGTTCCCGGATGCTCCTCATTGCTCCAGCATGGGCCAGGAGAGCGTGGTACCCGGACCTTCTAGATATGTCCATCTGTCCTCCACGCCGTCTTCCCTAACGAGGTGATCTGCTCTCACGGGAGGGGGGGCCGGTTCTCTATCCAGAGGTCAAGTCTCTCAGCCTTCATGCTTGGAAAGGTTGAGGTTTAAGGATTGGGACCTCACCGAAGACGTGATGGAGGTGTTGCTTTCAGCCAGAAGGCCCGCACCGAAATCCCTGTACCGTTGGTAGGGAGAATTCTCATAAATGGCTACTTTCCCTTACCTAAAGAGTTCCCCAGCAGCTTTGCTGGATTTCTAGGATTTATTTTTCTCACCTGGTAAGAGTGTGAGCCTTTTTTCCCCACTCTTACATGTGTTTACCTGAGTGTATTTTCACTGTTTGTGTGTTCTTGGGCACTGGAGCCTCACCTACTCCAGGTGCACCATGTTTTGTGTTACACAGCACCTTCAGTGCAGTGACACAGGGTTGTCTTTGAGACTTCCCACTGACTCCATTTTTCTGGGGCTTACTACTGTCCCCCAGAAACAGGTAACGTTGCCATTAACTTTATATAGTCACTTAAAACTGCAGACCCTGTAGACCCCATCTTACATGGAGTACTGGAAAGGGTTAATTCTTATCCCTTTCTGTCTGTGCCTCTTGGAGCCTTGTTTCGCTCCCTTAACACTAAGACTTGGCTGGTGGCAGTGGTATCTACCCTAACTTTCCTACTGCGATCATATTATATAAACGTGCTATTGTTCCAGGTTATTATAGTAGCCTCGAACAAAAACCCGCTTGACCAAATACATTTTATTTTGGTTCCAGCTGGGTTTATTCGCCATTTCTTTTTGTTAGTCTTTCTCGTGTTTTACTCTGCGCGCCAAACCGGGGTTGATTACTTTGTTTGCTGTCTTTTCGCGGGCTTCTGCACAGAAGCCCTCCTTAAGGCGCCTGATAGTTTAGGTGGGCAGGCTGTGAGGGAGGGATCTTCTGACCCCTGCCATGGGTTGCCTTAGTAACCCAAGTCACACTCTTGTCTGATTGGCTAAGGGGACTGGCCTTGACAGGCCAGCCACCCTGTTGTGTGATTGACAGCCAGGCTGTATGAATGGGGAAAAACTGCATAAAAAGCCGGCCTCTGGGACTGGAAGAGCAGAGTCACCACTGGAACGAAAGACCCAACGAGGAATTGGAAGAAGAGGACACCTACCATGACTGAACCGCCCGGTGAAGCCCTGCTGCAGGTCCGAATCTCCGAATCCGACGACAGAGAAGATCCTCCAGGAAACTTCTTCCCTTGAGCTGGTGGGACCAACCAGTTCACCCAAACTTCAAGCCAGGACCCCTCCTCTGGTTGAATTTGATGTACAGAGCTACAGTGGGCCGGAAAGCCAGGAAGGTCGGACCCTGCTTGGGTTTTAAGGAGCGCACCTTTTATTGGTTGTTTTGCTCTGCTGCTGGCTTCTTCCCTGGGTGGCGCAGGATCCTCCAGTCTTCCTACTTCTGATCAGTCCGACAGTCGCTTCAGGAACTGTGAGCCTGCAGGAACCACCAGGAACATCCGCCCCAGCTACAGCTCCCTCTCCGTTTTAAGGTACTGTGGCTCGCTCGCTACTGGGACATCACCCGATCACTTGTGCTACGAGCAGGAGGGGGAAGAGTCACAGCCACCGGCGCGGAAGAATTTTAGAATGCAGCCGTCTTGGTCGCCGCCGGTCACGCCCCCTCTAAATGGTGCATTATTAAGCACCCAGCAAGTAACGTTAGGAATACATGAAAGAATGCACATTTCAATGTGTGGGGAGGCCTGGGAGAAATAATTGAGAAAAATAAAGTAAATCACTTTGAGCCGCTAGCACTGACCAAAAAGAACAATTTTTGCTGGGGTTGAACAACTTCACAAAGATATTTTTAGGAAATAATGTACTGTGCTTTTTTAGGCAAATTGAGCCAGTGCCATGCACATGAAAAATGAGCTGCTATCCGGTGGCGTTTTAGGCTCTGCTTGGCATTTGATGGTAACACTTAAACGTGTTCAGTTGTACATTACCTAACATGTGGCTACTATCTCAGCTGTTCTGGTGAATAGCTCAGGAGTGAAGTGCGTACCTCTGCAAAAACACTTGTTTATACAGCGCTTAGAAGTTGGAGGAAACTAGCAATACCTGCCATGTGGGAATGCTAATTATTATACCGTGCATCAGAGGCACTAACTGGAATTGGATGGTATTACTCGGCCATTTAAGACTGCACTTAGCATATGATAGGAACTGGCGTGCTTGGACTGCACTTGACATTTGGCGTCTGTACCATGAAATGAAATGATATTTTATTTATATCGCGCTCGTACTCAAGTGTTTCAGAGCGCGACCAGGCAAAGGGAGGGGAACAGGGGAGAACAAAAACAACGATCTTACTAGGCCCAGCTACATTGGCCCAGCTACATTGACAACGGTCAAGTGCGTGGGAAAGGGAAAAGGGGGAAAGTGCATGGAAGGGGGAGAGGTGGAAAGTGCGGAACAGAGGAGAGAAACAGAATAAATTAATCATGCGTTAGACATTAACTGGTAATACCGTGGCTTGTGAGGCTCTGCATGACATATGATAGCAGCAGTTGGATATGTGAGTCTAAATATTACATTTGGTGAATGAATGATGCATGCAGGTCATTAACTAGCATTACATGGCATTCATGGGGATTTTGAGGCTGTGCTTGCATAGCATGTCAGCAACAGCACTTGTAATGCTGCGCCTTTACAATAGAATGTGCTATCTAGGTGCCAACACAAACCTAATGTTCACTTCCAAAGCCAAGCCATATGGTTTGTTTCTTTCATTTGTTAACATTTAATATGAAAGGATATTGGTAATGTTGTTGAATGCTCCCACGTACCACCCATGAAGACAGCAGACTGACCTGCCTTCACCCCGAATTGGAAGTTGATAGTAAAATAACACTCAAAGGTTTAGTGGAGAAGTTCTAAACCTAGCAAACATGCTCCTTATCAGCTGCATGGCTGCAGTGTTTCTTGTTGAAGCAGCGCCAGAGCAAAGTTCAGCCCTGAGGGAGCCATAGCAAATGGCCTGAAGAGCATAGAATGAACATACATGCTCTAATCGAATGTGGGTGTCTCTTTTTTATGGGTGATCGTGTCGAAGGTTGCTGGAATGGCCAATTTGTCATGTAAACTTGGTGTGTTTTTGTCAGTGTTGCTTTTTTAGTGTGTCCCCTATGGAAGAGAAGGTGGATTCTGACCCTTAGTTGGTGTGAATCTGTTTTGCGATTCATGAAAGATGATGTTCGTTTCCACACGTTCCTAAAGTTGATACAAGAGTTTTTCAGGTATTTTTGCGTTGACAGGGGGTGTTGGAGATGGCTAGTAGATCGCCAGGTCATTCGGGTTAGCTCTGGTTGTTTTCAGCAGAAGTTTAACATAAGCAGTTTTGAAAGCTTCAGGGGTGACACCTTGTTCTGTTGAGGAAGTGAGCAGTTATCGGAGGAGAGAGGCGTGTCTGGGTTGTTTGACTATGACCTTTTATGTTTCAGGTGCATGGGCCTTTGGGACATCTTGTTGGTTTGTTTGATTGTGATACTGAAGTCTTGCATCGATCGACCAGGAGGTAAAAGCTCCCAGTGCTAGGTTTTGTTAGCTTGAGAGCTTTAGTTAGCCCTCTCTTGTCAAGGTGTGCTGGGTCTGTAGAATGTTGATGCTTGTGTGTAGCTCCTACATTGTGGTGGAGTTGTTGGGATGTGGTTGATGAGATGTACGAGACTGACCAGACAGTTAACGATTTCATGTACTTGACAATGCGGACATAAGAACCACATTTATGCATCATAAATTTGCTTTAGTCAGGAGAAATCCTGTGTGTTTAGGATGTACTTTCTGGTTCCAGTTCCTATCATTTTTGTATTTGATAGCTTTATTTTTTCTCTGTCTATCTTTTAATTTTCTATCACTTGAAATAAAGCTCACCCTGTGAGACGCCGTCCCCCACATCTGGATTGCGTAACAATCCGTGAAACAGTTTTTGACCACCTAGCCCCAGTTTTCTATTTCAAGTGTTTTTGTATGGTGGAAAAATACTTTGTTTGGGAGACTTTCTTTGCACTGTCAGTTCCTCAACCAGCCTAAGCTTCAATTGTGAAATCATAACCAGTCATGTATATGGTGCTGTTTTTATCAGATTGGAACCATTCAGACTGCATGAACCCTTCAGAGGTCTGAACCTGTGACTTGCAGATATCATACTATACTCCTACGTCCCGTCCCCTTTCCTCCATTCTTATTTATTATATGCATATAACAATTAAGTTTTACATATTTTATCAATTCATCACATAAATATTTCTTTCTAAAATTCACATCACAAAAATCATCACAGATCTAATAATATAAAATATCTTTTGATAAATCTTTTAAAATTTCTAAAATCATCACATAAAATTTCATCATATAAAAAATTTAGATTCAGATCGTTTCCTTCTACTAGCTTTTCCCACACACTGTGAATGTCACACGTATACATAGAATTATCATACTTCATCAGAAATTGTCTTCGTATTGTGTCTAGACTTTCGCACTTGCATATAATATGATGTGCTGATTCAAGAACATTAATACCGCAAAGGCGACAGAATCTAATTTTGCGGGGTATGCCCACTCTGGCGCCTAATATTTCTAATACATCACATGAATTAAATTTGAATAGTAGTTACCATCAAATGGTAGAGCAATTAGGGTATGACACCTGATATTTAGGTTTCATCACTCTTAGTGTCATGTATTCTACAAATACTCCACTGTTGGATTTGGTTGCCAGATTTACTATTCTTTGTTCTCTATCAGTTTCGCAAATAATTTTTTTCAATTTACATTTTATCTGGGCCACAGAATATAACAACCAACAGTGACTCATTTTTTATCAATTTGTGGTAGATTAATCTCAATCTATCTATTGTTTTAAAATCAGTTTTGGTGTCTATCACCTCATATTGCTCCATCATTCGCACCATGAATGTATCATTAGCAAGCCGTGTTAATTTTGCATAGAGTATAGCTGAGGATAGCTGCACTTTACTTCTTATGCTGAGTATATCACATTCTAGCATAATGTATTCATAGGGCAATGTTTTTGGCATTCGCAGCAATAACCTTAGCATTTTTGCCTCAAATTTATCAAGGTCATTGCCAAATTTGCTTCCCCAAATTTCTGCTCCGTAGGTCAGACAGACAATTTTAGCTGAGTATAATTTAACAACTGTTGCAACTGAATAAGTACCCTGATTACTAATGAACTTGCTTAACGCCACGGTTGCAATCGTACATTTCCTTTTAGTTTCAAACCAGTGTTTTTTCCATGTGAGTTTATCATCTATGATAACTCCTAGGTATTTATATTCATGGACCACTTCAATCAGTTGTTGGTTTAGTGTTTACCCACCATTATATCTTTTCTTATTAGACTGCTGTATTTCTAACTTCATAATTTTGGTTTTACCAATGTTAACAACGAGGTTATTAGCATTGGCAAACTTTTCAAGCTCATCTAGTTTTGCCTGTAGCCCTTTAGGCGTATAATCAAGCAGAATGAGGTCATCTGCGTATCCCAACCATCTTAAGATAAGATTGCCTAGTTTGATGTCATTCATGTTTGTATTATTAACATTTTTAAGGAAATCTGCGAGATATAAGTTAAACGGGGTAGCAGCTAAAGTGCACCCCTGTTTTACACCTCGTGAAGTCTGAATATTTTCTGATAATTGCCCCTCGGCATCTAACCGTATTCTAACCGAGGTATCTTGGTACAGCAACTGGATCATATATAGTAGCCCGCAAGGTATCTTCCAGTGCTCTAATTTGGCCCATAATTTACTACGAGCTATCGTATCAAAGGCTGCTGAAAAGTCTATATAAGCTACATATACTAGCAGCCTTTGATTTTTCCAGGAATATTCGACTGTGTTAACTAAAATGGCTATGTTATGGGCTGTAGATGACCCGCATCTAAATCCAGATTGATACTCTGGTAAGATCTTACATCTGGTTATCCACTGGTTTAGTTCACTCAGCAAGACTTTACCAAAGATTTTTCCTGGGATGTCTAGCATTGCTAGCATCCTATAGTTGGTAGGATCTTTACAGTCTCCTTTTTTATAGATGGAGAGTATAATACTTTTCTTCCACATATTAGGAATCATCCCATGTACTCCTATCCATTGGAAAACAATATATAAGACCTTAGCCCATTTTTCAGGAGATTTATGTAATAGTGCATTGCAGGTGCTATCAGGGCCAGCAGCTCTGGACTTGGGTAATTTTCTTATTATTTTAATTAGTGTCCACTGTATAGTTACGTTTCCATTACATTTTTACAGGTTTAAAATCAATTTCTTCTTCCACTAAGGTACCAATTGTATTAGTGACATGGGTAATCCATCTATTTACTGATACACAGTTGATCGGGATAGTCCTTTCTTTTTTCTCATTGATGATATCCCACATCATTTGGTTGTTCTTATTATTAGATGCTTGGGCCAACGAGCGCCACGTCTCTTCCTTTTTTTCTTTTAAATGGTATTTCAGCCATCTTCTATATTCAGTCTTAAAGCTACGTATCTTATTTGTTGCTTGTTCATCTTTCTCTTTGATACAATTACCGATATCTTTCCGTAGAGTTTTTCTTTTTAATTGTATTATTTTATCAAATTTCTTGTGATGATCTATGTTCCATCTTTCATTAGTTGTCTTATATTTTCGTTTGTCGCCAATGGATTCTCTTATCTGCTCTGTTAGTTTTTCGAACATATTTAGTACACTGTTTGCGTCATGCATTTCACTTGTATAAGCTAACTCAATGAACTGTTCCAACACGGGGTTGTGCTATGGCATTACCTTTCTCTATATTTTTTGGATTCCATTTTATTTTGTTTCCTGCTATATTTACTCCTATCTCACCATTTATTTGATATTTATCATTCTGAGAAGTCTTAGTGGTTAGCAGGAGATATAATGGGAGATGATCACTTTCATCTCTGCATCCTACAGCCATGTCATTTACCCATGAGCGTGCTCTTTTATTCACTATCATATAATCTATTGTACTCATGCTAGTTCCAGATATCTTTGTCACATTCATCTCCCAGTCGCCAGGGGTGTTTCCATTCAAAACTGTCAGCTCAAATTTATTTAGCAGCTTTATCCATTCTTTTGCATTTTTATCCAAGTTTTGAGATACAGGTTCAGATAAATTTTCCTCTGCGGCCACCTCAGATTTATGATTTATTCTTGCATTAAGATCGCCTACAATGATCAGCGGTAAAGTATTACCAGCTTCGGTAAGGATTTTAGTTAGTGTGGCAATATTTTCTTTACTGCATTTTGCTTCTGGAGGGTTGTATATGTTTATCAGAACAAAAGTATTGATTGCTGGTGTCTTGCATGAAACCAATACAGCTAACACCATTTTTGTAGATTCAGGATGTCTGACTCCTTCCCAAGGTTGTTTGATGGAAATAAGGAGCCCGCCTTTAGGTCGACCTCGCGGGCCTTGTGTAGCTAGCAGTGCTAACATGATTGCTACATCCATCTATTTCACAGTCACCGGTCGGCCATGTTTCCTGTAAGGCTATAATTCTAAATGTTTTATTATTACCTAATAGTCCCTCATCACCATTGTAGTGAGAGTTTCTTCGGGTGTTCCAGGAAAGTATAATATCGGGGGCATCAGGAGCTTATTTCAAAGTGTGCTTTAAAGGCTGTGGGAAGCCACTGCCAATACCCATCTGCAATCTCTTGATAGATAGGTTTCTCAAGTATGTCACTTACAGATTTCTTATTCTTCGATTTGGTTTGTTCTTTTGATTTACATAAGTCTTTCTTATTCATGTCTGCTTCTTTACTCATTTTTTGTTCCTGTTTTTCTTTTGGCATGTATATTTCTCTGCATGTATATCCAAAAAGTTCAAACTGGTGTCTATGACTAAAAATGTATTCATGTATTGTCTCATCTTGGCACCATAAATTAGTAATAATTTTATTGGCACTAACTACTTGGTCGACAATTTTGAAATCTTATGTGCCGATCATCCTCAATGGAACTATTGACGCACATATTTGTAGCACATGGCTTCGATTAAGGAGTAGCATCTTAGTTGTATCTATTTTTTCTGTTTGCAATGCCTTAATTGTATCTCTCATATTTGGTGATGTTGCGTTATTGTTGTCAGAGGAGTTTTTACTTTTAGCTACTTTTTTTAAAACTTATTTTTTCACTGCATACCTTATTTTTCCTTTTGTTTGTTCCACTTTTATATAGCATGCGCACATCTTCCAAGATCTCATCTGCGTTATTCACCCTTTTTTAATTTATTTTAGCTTGTTTTTTTCTTGGACTCTTAGGTTGAATCAGAAAATCTCTTATCAGTATCTGGGAGCTTTACTTGTTTTTTTGTTTTTTGTCTATTAGCTTCTTTACTAAGTGACTCATGTATAGCTACTTCATGTGTACCAACATAGTTATCTTCTTTATACATAGAAATACCTTTAGGACCTCTACTTACCACTTGCGTATTATTTTCTATCTCTAAGTACTATTTTTTTCAATTCTGTCAATATATTGGGATCAACTATACACCCGTTCTTGGGTGTTTTTTCTTTATTTGTGGTATACATTGCAGCTTGACCATATCTCTTTTTCTTGTTAGTCGTCTTCTGCTTCACCTTTCGTTTTGGTTTACAGCTCACACTTGATCCAGCATTTTTCTCTTTGATGTCATACTCTTGTTATGTTATATTCAGTGTCTTTATTAGCTAAATCACTTGCTATATATTTTACTTCGTTTTCACATTGATCAATTTTTTTTGATTTGGGCAGTTCTTGCTCTAGATTCCTTCTAGTATCCGTATTCGTAATGCCATCACATAGTTTCAGGTTGTTTCTTTTACTAGTATCGTATAACAGTGAGTGAATGGCTAGTTTATTGTCCATAGATTCACATTTTTCTACCAGAGAGACGAACACATTTTCTAGGGCCTGAAAAAGTTCTTCTGTATTCATACTTACAAAACTAGTATCTTGTGAGGTATCATGTATATGGACACTAGAATTATTTGCTATTGGTTGAGTAATCGGATTGTCTTTTACACTGTTGTTAATTGCTAAATGTACTTTCCCAATAACAATCAAACCTGATGTTGGGTCTATTTCAAACCTTTCACCAGGGTAAGTGGCTCATATTTTTCCTTAACCTCTTCGTGCAGCGATTTGGTAACCAGACCAGTAGCAGTTTCTTTTGTTACGACATTGTGGCTAAAAAGGGGGCCACTGTCTATAATTTGCTTCATTTTATCATTTTCGTAGCTTTTTCCCATCAGTTCACTTGTTGGTATTTTTACTCTATGGGAGTCGTATTCCTCGACATAAATAGTACAGCATAGTTCAGGTATTGTGGGCATCGAAATTTGTGTGATTAATTTGCTACTGAGACATGGAAAGGCAGCTGATAAATCTTCCATGATTTCTGTGACACAGCTATCAACATCATTGGCAAACATGCTAGTCTTGTTAGATATAAGTGATGAGGTCTGCACATTTTCAACTTGTTCAAAAAAAAAAGCTCATTTTAGCCAGCTTACCTTCAGTTAGCAAACCGGGGTGGGTGATGGTCTTCCTTTTGCATGCCCAGCTAGCTTTGGCTGGATCTATTTGCTTAGAGGACGCAAACCCATCCACGTGTGATGCATGGGAATGATTGCACTCTATCTGAGGAGTTTTAAATGATCTTAGTTCCATTACGGTCAGTGGGGTAATTTGGACGTTAGCTAGACTAAATAATCTAAGAGGGGAAGAGGGTGTGTCGCAGGAATCACTGGAGGACGGGGAACCTAATTTCAGGCAGCGCACTGAGCTCCGCGACCAGTGAACAGTCAACAGTCACTTTCTGTTCACTTCCTGGTACGCTGCTGGCCAGGTATTTCACAGCCCTTCCTGTTGGGCGGGGGGCGGGCTTCAAGTGTCGGAGCCAGTAAGCATGAGCTACGTTGGAGAAAACACACAGAGATCTGTATTAGAAACACCTTGCGAGTTAGGCGGGAGTTAGCACTAACGTAACACTGATGTCCAGGAAGGGGCACGGGCAGGGAGGGGCACGGGGGGGGGGGCAGGGGGAGTGCTCGGGTGCGGAGGGGAGTGAACAGGGTAATCCAGGAGGTGGAAGAAAAATAGTTACATCAGGGGATGTCCAAGACACGAGATGTGTCGCAGTGAATTCCTTCCTCCTGTTAGAAAAACAAACTCCACACGAACAGAGTGACACAGTCAACAGTCACTTTCTGTTCACTTCCTGGTGCCCCATACTTATGGAACATTCCTCCGTCCTGTGGGACGGGACCAGAGCACTTTGTAAAAAGCATCAAAACATTTTGCAAACATTTTAATCCTCCTTCTCTTTCTGCGCGTGGCCCGGCACGCGGCCTTAACCCCGCCCATCTCGGCTCCATCCAGTGCATCGCCCATCAGTCCTTTTCTCAGCTCGTTCGGGACTGGACGCACTTGCACCCGCGGAAGATTTGCTTCCCTTTTTTCCTCTCTGGCTTTCGCTAGTGATCGTGTACTAGTCTGTCTATGTCTTTCAAACTAGACTTTCTAGATTGTTCGTGTTACCGACGCTTCGCGAGGGCGGACCCCCATCCTCTTTGTCTCGAGTGTTTGGCTCCGGACCACCGTTGGGA
The DNA here is from genome assembly GCF_040938575.1 of Ambystoma mexicanum. Classification (NCBI taxonomy): domain Eukaryota; kingdom Metazoa; phylum Chordata; class Amphibia; order Caudata; family Ambystomatidae; genus Ambystoma; species Ambystoma mexicanum. The sequence continues at coordinate 875,630,256 of NC_090924.1, read as the reverse complement.
CTCCTGTTTTTACTGTGATTCCCTTTCGGTCTGGGCACTTCGTCGGTTGGAGCGCAGGAAGGTTTTTCGACGTACCCCTCCTTTGCATTTTCAAGCTTTTATCGGCCAAAAGAAGAAACGCCCGGTAAGTTCTTTACTTTTTAGAGCACCCCAGCTGGGAGATATCTTTCCGGGTTCTTCCCGAGCCGGGAGGAGCGTTAGTCACTCTCACCGGGGATTGCCCCGAGGTGCCTTCTGGGCCTAAAAATTGTACCAGAGTTTTCTCCGAAGGTCTCCGTAAGGGGCCTGTGAATACCGGAGTACACTCCAAGGCCCCTCCTGTGGGGACTGCTTGTAGACCCAGTTCTACTGAGTCGTGGGGCACCGGAGCTATCTCTGAGGCCTCTTTATCGGCTTCCCTCAAAAATAAAACCGGGTTGCGCCCCGAGGCCTTGGTAGGGCTTGGTGTTACCCAACGGATGTTCGAGGCCCGCGCTTGTAAGGCTGTTAGCGGACCTGGGTCTGAGGTCCCTCGTACAGAGGCTAAAGTTACCGACAGTTCTGAGAGGCCTGGCAAGGCCTTATCGGTGAAAGTTGTTTCTCACCGTTCCCGCTCTTGTGGCGACGCCAGAACTGTTGAGGGAGCAAAGAAGGAAAGTTCTTCCTTTACCGGCAGTGCTGAGGTCCTTCTTGAGAAGGCTAACTCAGCTATTGGTATGTCGCAGAAACATTCCAGGCCTCATAGTACCGGATCGGTCGAGGTTCCTTATGTAAAGGCTAAAGTGAAGACCCCTGATCCATCGACAGGGACCCCTGCCTCACTTCCTCACGTGCCGCAGTCCCCCTCAGGTGATGGCAAAATGGTGGCTGCTCCCGCCACAACCACGGCATCCATTTTGGGTGCTTCACCTGCAACTACGCCAACAGCCTCAGGTGCAGGGCTTGGTTCTGTGGGTGAACATAAAATTCCTTGTGCGCATCCGTTTCGTCCAGTTTACGACTGGAACGCTCGGATGCCCCTTCCGCACAATGTTTTGTTGCCTGTAGGGTCGGCACCGTTGACTTTTGTGGACACTTCGGGGATGGGCCTGTGTGGCAACCCTCCCTGTTGTGTCCCTGGAATTATCCCCCTCACGAGAGGCCTCCTCCGGTAGCTCAAAAACCGTCTCCGGAGGATGCCTTTTTCGGCAAATTTCAGACGCTCATGCGTACCGATCCCATGAGGGAATATTTCAAGGGTCTTTTTGGGGAGATATGCCCACATGCGCCTCTGGCTCCACCCGCTCCTCCGGTGGCTCCGCCCTTGCCTACGGTGCCTTCCCCGACCCTTCCGCCATTGCCTCCATTGTTCCCTGTGGACAAGGCAGTGCCTGACACGGTTCAGCAGGATCAACGAGGACCTGCCCCGCTCTATTAGAGCTTTTCATGACCGGGTACTGGACATGATGTGCTTTTTGGATGTTCAGGTGCCCGAGGCACCCGCTCCGCAGGAGGGTGTGCTTTCGGGGGCGTTCACCCTGTCTCCTTTGGAGCATACCGGCCTGTTCTTGCAGAAGGACGTTTTGACCGAGGTCCATAGGGTCTGGGAGAAGCCACACTCTGGACTTTTCGTCAATAAGAAAATTGCCACACGATTCAGGCTGCATTCTTCGGAAGAGGTGGGCCTGTCGTCTTGTCCACCCCCCTCCTCCACAGTAGTGGCTGCGGCCACTTTACAGTCCAGGCTTGCAGCATCCTCTTCTACGACGGCTACTCAGGTTCTGGGGAAGGAGGACAAGCTCCTCGACTCCCTTGGGAGGAAGATTTTCGCTAACTCGGCCTTGCCGCTCCAGCAGGCCAATGCAGAACTGGTGTTAGCGGGGGCGAATATGAGGATGTGGAAAGGTCTGTCGGAGTTCGAGGAGTTCATTCCGGTCGAGAAGCTGGAAGACTTTAAGGCCGGATTGTCCGATGCCAGGGTCTTGGCCCAGGATCTGCTGGAGGCCGCGGCTCATCACCTAGACACTTCAGCTCGGGGTCTTATACTGGGAGTTAACACCTCCCGACAGGCATGCAGGACAAGGTGTTGGACCTTCAGTTTGACGGTAAGGAGCTTTTCCATTCTACAACGGATGTGGAGCTGACCAAAACGAAGGACAGCACCCAGACAGCTAAGTCCTTGTCCGTCCTGGCTAAAACTCCTTTTAAGACCCAGAGACAGTTGTCGCAAAGCCGGCCCTCCTCTGGTTTCAGGGGCTTTCTAGACCGGAAATCCCGCAGAGTGGATATTCCTTTGGGTAATAACAGCCGGAGGCAGCAACGGACTGTTTTTCTCCCGCTCCTCAGCCTCCTCCTCCTCAGGTTCAGGTGGTAACACCACTGAAAAGCCTGCAAAATGAGGGTTCTCCGCGTTCACACGAGACCCCGGTGGGAGGACGCATTGCGTCTCATTGGGAGGCGTGGCAGTCCATCACCGAGGACAGGTGGGTCTTGTCAGTCGCTCAGGCAGGCTTGTGCTTACCCTTACCCCCTGCCCACCCTTCAACCCTCCTTTCCAGCAGTCGGGGTCGTCTTCCTTAAAAGCCGAGATTCAGAAACTTCTGGATCTCAGAGCTGTGGAACCTGTTCCCCTTGGGGAACGAGGGGAGGGCTTCTACTCCCGACTGTTTACGGTGCCCAAACTCAACCAGGCTGGCCTGTGCACCATCCTAGTTCTTTCCCAGTTCAATCTTTTCCTACCCCAAGAGAAATTCAAGATGATCACGCCTGGCCAGATACGGTCCTCCTTGCAGACGGGCGATTGTCTCAGCGTGGTGGACCTTCAGGATGCGTACATGCATATTCTGATTTAGAATCCACACAGGAGATATCTCCGCTTCTCTGTGGGAGAAGAGCACTTCCAATTTCGAGTGCTTCCTTTTGGCCGCAGCTCGGCGCTGCGTGTCTTCACAAAGATGTCGGTGATTGCGGCCTATCTTCGTCTGCAGGGTATCCATGTGTATCCGTATTTGGACGACTGGCTCTTACGCAGCCCGTTCCTTTTGAAAGCTGACGGCAATCTTCAGTCTCTCCTCCAGCTCCTGTTCCATCTTGGGCTGTTGGTGAACTGGCGGAAATCTTCCATGACGGTCTCTCAGGACTTGATTTTCCTGGGTTTCGCTGGAACACGATCGTCTGCAGAGTGTCCCTGACCGGGGACAGGATGGCGGATCTGTTGGCCACATGTCAGATGTTTGCGCAGTCGGAGAGCATGTCGGCCTGGTGGTTCCAGAGGCTTCTGGGCCTCATGGCCTTGTGCGTGTTGGCTCTTCCTCTTGCCCGTCTCAAAATGAGGCGGACTCGGATGGCTCTTCGGAGTTCTTGGCTTCAGGCTGTGGATCCGGATTCCAAGTTGATAACGATTCCGGCTTTCATGAGAGCAGACCAGGATTGGTGGTCGTCTCTCAGCAACCTGTCGGTAGGGGTGGGGTTTCAGGACCCAGCCCCGATGGTAATGGTCACGACGGACTCCTCCCTTCTGGGGTGGGGTGCGACGTTGGACCTTCTTCAGGTCTCGGATCTTTGGTCGCCTCAGGCCCAGCTCCTTCACATAAATGATCTGGAGCTTATAGCGATTTTCCTAGCGCTCAAGGCGTTCAGACCGATCATTGCCAACAAGGTGGTCTGTATCCGCACGGACAATGTGGTGTCGATGTATTAAATCAACAAGCAAGGGGGAACCAAGTCTCCCCCCCCACCCCCTCATGGACCTGTCCATCCAGTTTTGGGAGTGAGCAGTTCTTCATGGTGTCTGGCTGCTTGCAGTACACATCCCGGGTCAGCTGAATGTCACGGCAGATGCCCTCAGCTGGCGGACGATGGTCGGCTACGAGTGGGAGCTGAAGGCGGAGGTCCTCTCATGGATTTTCCTGCGTTGGGGCACACCGGAAGTGGACCTCTTCGCTACGGCGGCAAACCAGAAGCTTCCTCTGAATGCCTCCAGAAGTGGGCTGGGAGCCTGCTCTCTGGGGGATGCTCTCGAGATTCCATGGCACAACATGAGGGCTTATGCTTTCCTGCCGCTACCTCTAGTTCACCGGACGATTCGCAAATTGATGAACTCAGTGAACTGTTCTCTTCTACACATAGCCCCGTGGTGGCCGGCCAGATTTTGGTTCTCAGAACTTCAACACCTGTCAGTGTATCCACCGATCAGGTTGCCGATGACCCCCGATCTTCTTCACCAAGGGGAACAACAGCTGTGGCACCCCTCCCCACAATCGCTCAGCTTGGCGGCATGGTGCCTGAGTTCAAGTCTTTAGAACATCTTAACTTGTCTGCAGATAACCTGCGTATTATCCAGGCAGCCAGAAAACCCTCGACTAGATCCCAATACAGAAGCAAATGGCTCAGGTTCTGTCATTGGTGTTGAAACAAGCAGTTGGACCCAAGGGGTCTACAATTGACAAGGTACTGTCCTTTGTATCCCATTTAACAGAGTCGGGTGTACACGTTCTGTCATGTAGAACTTATCTTTTGGCGGTTTCCGCTTACCTATCTACGGACCAATGCTCTTACTCTCTGTCTAACCCAGTGGTTAAGAGGCATTTTGCAGGTTTGACGCGCCTTTATCCTCTGATTCGTAGTCCGCACCCAGCGTGGGATCTAAATGTGGTCCTGACGGCGTTGTGCCATAAACCTTTCGAACCAATGGCCACGGTGGACCTCAAGCACCTGTCGTGGAAGGTGTCCTTTTTGGTTGCCGTTACTTCAGCAAGGCATATGAGTGAGTTCCAGGTTTTGTCGGTGGAGCATCCCTTCTTGGTCTTTCACAAGTATAAGGTGGTCCTACGGACAAATCCTTCTTTCCCTGCCGGTCTTTTTTCCGAACCCTGCCTCAGAGGCGGATCGGGTTCTGCATTGCCTCGATGTTAGAAGGGCTTTTAAGTTCTATCTGGACAGAACAGCCGAGCTTAGGAGTTCTTCTCAACTGTTTGTGACCTTTGGTAATCCTCAAGGTGAACAGGCTTTTAAGGCGACTATTTCTCGATGGATCGCTGCCTGCATTACGGAGTCTTACACTGTCCAAGGGCTGAAGCCTCCTAAAGGTATTCATGCACACCTGGTGCGGGTCAAGGCAGCCGCGGTTACCTTTCAGAAATATTTCCCCTGGAAGACCATCGCAAAGGCGGCCACTTGGGCCTCCCCATCGGCTTTTTGTAAGCATTATTGTCTAGACATGAGCTCAAGATCTGATGCTCGGTTTGGTCAGGCTGTGCTGAAGAACCTTTTTCAGTAAGGGTTTTTTTCCATTCACCCATATAGTTCCTGTAAGGAGTGCTTGGGAATCTCCCATAAGTATGGAGGAAAGGGGACGGGACGTAGGAGTATAACCAGGTTACTCACCGTAGTGACCACCTTACTCCTAGTCCATAGTCCCCTTTCCTCCATACGCCCGCCCGCCGTCCCCTCTTATAAGGTTCCTCTGTTATTGCTAAGAGGTCTTTGACCTGGCGATAGAAAAGGACTGATGGGCGATGCGCGGGACGGAGCCGAGATGGGCGGGGTTACGCCTGCATGCCGGGCCTCGTGCAGAAAGAGAGGAAGGACCAACATTTTTGCAACATTTTTGGATGCTTTTTACAAAGTGCTCTGGTCCCGTCCCACCGGACGGAAGAATGTCCATTAAGTATGGAGGAAAGGGGACTATGGACTAGGAGTAAGGTGGTCACTACGGTGAGTAACCTGGTTAATCTTGGCACCAGTTGTTCACCTCTGTGAACTCTGTTGCAGGCATTTATACAATACATGGTTGCGTGAGCTGTAGAACAGTTTTTGTGCTTTGTATCCAAAAATGCAATGGTTGGAGATGTAGATGGATAGATCTTTTATTGGTTTAGAAGTAGCAGTTAGGTTTTGATTTTTTGCTACTCATAATTGTTCTTATGCCTTAATCCTACATGTTTCTTTTCACTTGATGTCATTTCTGATATCACTTGTCGAACTCAACGTGAAATTCTTGTTTTTTTTCCTTTTACATGCCAGTACGATTGGATAAAGTCACAAAATCTCTTGAAGGTAGGAATATTGTATTCTTTCTCTGTGACCATAGTACCGAGGATGACCCTAAACAGTTCCAACATAAGCTTTACCTTAGTGATAACCAGTAGAGCAGGAAGCAAACATGCAATTAGATATGGAAGGAAACCTGGTAGTCTGTTGGAACATGAGTACTTCAGTACAGTACTACAGATATGAACATTGCTGCCCAGCATGTATTATGCTTGGAAGTAACAGATGGATATTAGGCTGGCATGCTATTCAGATCCAAGCAACCACGTTTCTGTTTATAGATGGAGAGCAGTGACTTTCGAGGAGGCTAGTTGAAGTCGACTGGTCTGCTCAGTGGATAACCACATCGGTAAGGCCTGTCATTGCCTTCAGTCATTGGTTAACTTTGAATACCACAGGATTTGACATCTGTTGAGTACTTTTCCTTGATAACGATTCATTCAAATAGTATGGTAAGGTAGTGTTGGAAGTTGATAGCGATGGCATCCTCAAGAAAGGTATCCTTTACTTAGAATAAAGTTTGTTGGGCAGAATCCTAGTGGACTATGGGTTTTTCTGTGGACATTTCAAATGTTTACCCAGTACAAATTAAGATTATAATTGTGTTAGGATACTTGTAAAGTACTAACTGGTAATTGTCTTTCTAATACGCTTACAGTAATTTAAGTCTGATAGAAAACTGTACTACATCAAGGCTTACATTTAAAAGTACGACTGTGAAGTAGCCTTTGATAAGTTTCTTCTTTAGTTGCAATTTCAGTATTTTACTTTGCAAAAACGTGTTCCAAAGTGTCTATTGTGATGAATCCTGCACAGTCATCCCTAAACCCCAGACTAAAGTCTCCCCCCATGTGGCCAGGGGAAGGCAACCGCTACCTGATCCTAACCTTGGGGGTGGCAACATGAGGGAGGATTACATGAGAGGAGACAGAAGGACAAGTGGTGACTCCGCTAGGAGAGACTCGGTATTCATTCTCTTCGGATGAGATGCCCCTTCTACCTAAATATCTAATGGCATGCTGTCAATGTACGGTTCCCTCTCCTAGAACTACCCAAAGCACAGAATATGAAAACTCTGCTATATGCCTAAAATTCGTACATTGGGGGTTCAGAAAGTAAATATCACAAACTTATTGTTATGTTTATATAGAGGTCCAAAACCCAAGGGTAAATCACTGTCTTTTAACAAACTCCCATAAACTTGACAACTCTCAGTCGACAAATCAGTTTAAATTAACTAATCATAAAAAGACCAAACACATTATGGATTTCAAGTTCCATAATGCGAAAAATGGCACAGCCTTGTTAACTGTTCCGTGCGCTGCTCCTAATTTTAATTAGTGTTATATCGGTGCTAGCTGCGAATTCTGGATCTCTACCCAAAAGACTGTAAAGGGCAATATTTGTATATGTGGGAAAAACTAGATCCAATGGTTTTTCGCGCTCATTCAACTCTTTGTGGGGGAAAAAATGAACAAATGTATTTCTTTTTGTATTTTTTCATATTCTGTATTATAGGTTTACAAGACGTTATCTTCATTGAATTGACATTCAATTTTTATACCTCTTCTTTGCAATCATAAAGCATATAGATTTACTTGATATTCCTTTATACATTGTTCCCAGTTTTTCCTAGACAAATCCCGACACGTTTCTCCGTCTTCACAATATGACGGTTCTTCAGGGGTATGGTGGCTAGTTTACTTTTGTTTTCAAGCTGCACTGCACATAAAAAGAAAAAATATATATGTACATTTGTATAGCAACATTCGGATCTCTAGGTCAGATCTAACGCATTTTCAAAATTGTCATGCAGAGTGTATAAAAATCTTAAATGCAGACTTACATGGTATGTTTATTCTTAGTTACTGTTCATTTTACGTCCTCTATGGTAAACCTTAGAAATGCCATTGTGTTTGGTACATTCGTATGACCAATTCGTCAGTTGCTACAATTAAAGAGAAACGGCGTGTAAACAAAGGTATTGCCGTATGCTCCGTTTCGAATTCTGAAAATGGTACTTTATATTTGTGCTAGCTAGAATTAATCCATTTTCTTACCTTGGTGTGCATTCAATTTCTTTGTCGTGCGATTGCCCATAATGCCTGTGTTACTGGGACGTGGAAGCAGGGACGTCATTTCACCAAAATGCCAGGGGTAGCGGAAGTGACATCACACGACCCGTGGCCCCCTGATGACATCACAGGAAGGGATGTCATTTGGCCACACCCATAAGTGACATCACAGGAAGTGATGGCATGCAACCTTTCTCCCCTTGACAAAACAGTAAGTGGCATCACATAGCATTGTTCCTCAGTACACTAAGAAAAGTATGGCTAAGATATCACTGTAATATGATATACATTTCATAAAAGAATGGATTACGATATGTAGCATTAATATCAGTGTGTTTAGGCCCATATTACCAAATTACAGCGACTGTAAGCAGACGTCCAAGGCCAAATGTGGGTGTTGCATGAAATGAAAGGAGGTGTGTCAACAAATTCAACCATTAAAAACTGGCGAGATCTTTTGTGCATCACATAAGTCAAAGAAGAGGGGAGTGGCAATTCTGCTAGGAGGGGGCGTAGGCTTTGAACAAGAGGCGTCCCTGAAGGACCCCGAGGGATGTTACCTAATGGTGAGGGGTTCTTTACAGGGGGCCCCCTTGACCCTCGTAGTTATATACGGCCCAAATGAAGGCCAAGCCCAGTTCTGGGAGGAAGTAAGGGACAGGCTCAAACTCTTTGTCCAAGGCAAAATAGTGGTAGGGGGGGACTTCAACATGGTCCTAGACCCGGCCTTTGATAGGAAGCGACTTGGCCCTCCGAACGTCAGACCGGTGGACGAGGCCATGGCACGCTGCTTCCGGAGGGTCAACGCTGAGCTGGGCCTGGTCGACACAATTCCACTCCCCAGGTCGGACGACCCCTCGTTCACGTACTATTCGGCCATCCATACCTCATTCTCTAGAATCGATTATATCCTGGTGGACGAAACGCTTCGCCCACACGTCTCGGGCTACAGTGTGGACCCAGTCCCCTGGACAGATCATGACATGGCCCGCGTCACCATAGCCGAGGGTTGGCACGCGGAACGCAGAGGCCGCTGGAAATGTAATGACTCCCTTCTCAAAGACGAGGTCATTGCGCAGGAAGTGCTAGATGCCATCACGGAGTTCTTTGACTTGAACGGCAACGGGGAAGTTGGCATACACACACTGTGGGATGCATTTAAGGCAACCCTACGAGGTGTGCTCATCAAAATAGGAGCCCAGAAGAAAAGAGAAAGGGAGACCCTGGAAAAGACCCTAAGGGATAAAATAGCGCAGCACCGGCCCGGCAGACTTCCGGATGGGCCACTAGAGCGTGACCAGGTCACTGCCCTGGAGGATTACAGACTCCAGCTTAAAAACCTCCTCCTGCACAGGACGGAGAGGAGCCTCCAGATGGTGAGGCAGAAATACTATGACAAAGGGGATAAGGCAGATAGTATCCGAGTCTGGAAACTAAGGGAGGTCCAAAGAAGTAGAACGGTCAAGGCAGTGAAGGACGCCCAGGGGACGATAGGCTATGACGCCCCCCACATAGGAGAGGCCTTCCGCCACTACTATGAGAAATTATATACCTCGGAATATGACGAGGGCGATGCCCAGATAGGCTTCCTGGAGTCCATACAAGTCCCGGCCCTAACAAAAGAGATGTCGGAGGGGTTAGAGGGTCCGGTCACCGAGGAGGAGATAGACAAAGTGATAAGTGGGATGAAGGTGGGAACCTCCCCGGGGGAGGATGGCTATACAGTGTACTTCTACAAGAGGTTCCGCTCCAGCTTGGCCCCGCACCTGGCGAGGGTCTTCAATTCTGTCCTCGAGGGAGGCACTCTCCCCGACTCCATGATGGGAGCCATTATAGCAGTACTGCCCAAGGAGGGGAAAGACCCAGCAGAGTGCTCCTCGTACCGCCCAATATCATTATTGAACACGGACGTCAAGATTCTGGCCAAGGTGGTGGGGAGGCGGATGGAGGGGATAATGCCGAGGTTGGTTCATGGGGACCAGGTGGGCTTCATAAGAGGGAGACAGGGGTCGGACAATATCCGTAAAACGATAGATCTGCTCCACTACGCACAGGAATCTGACCTGGACGCATGCGTCCTTTCTTTGGACTCCAAAAAAGCTTTCGACAGGGTGGAGTGGAGATACATGGAACTCCTCCTCAAGAAAATGGGCTTTGGGTCCCACATTAGGAGCTGGGTATCGGCACTCTATAGAGCCCCCACAGCGAGGGTCCAGGTGAATGGGAGGTTGACCGAGTCCTTCGCACTTTCGCGAGGGACCAGGCAGGGTTGTCCCCTCTCCCCCTTGATATATGTCCTAACGATAGAACCGTTAGCTATAGCGATCAGAGCGCATGCGGGCATCAGGGGGATTAGCAGAGGCGACGTGGAGTTCAAGCTCTCCCTCTTTGCAGACGACATCCTTGCCTATGTGGTGGACCCGGCCACCTCGCTCCCCCCTTTTTTGTCCCTGGTGGCCACATTTGGCCGCTTCTCCGGACTGAGAATCAACACAGCCAAATCGGTCCTGCTCCCAATGAAAGTGCGAGACCTCGAGCTGGACCCCCTGGACAGGTTCGAGGGAATTGCGGTGGGAAAGACCTCCATCCGATATCTGGGAGTCCTGCTAACTAGGGACCTATCAAAATTAGCCTCTACTAACTACGACCCCATAATCGCTGGGATCGGGTCGGACCTGAGGAGATGGGACAAGATGATCCTGTCCTGGTACGGCCGGATGACAGCGGTCAAGATGAATGTCCTGCCCAGGCTTTTGTACCTGTTCACAGCGCTCCCCACCATCATCCCAGAGCAGACCTTCAGGGTCCTACAAAATGCAGTCCAAGAATTTATATGGCAGGGGAAAACCCCAAGGATAGGGAAAGCGACCCTGACGTTGCCGAGGGAGGAGGGGGGATTTGGGCTCCCTGATTTCCGCCTGTACTTCCGGGCTGCACAATTGAGGGTACTCTTGGAACACATGAAAGAGGGGATGGGGACATACTGGTCTTACCTAGAGGACATGGACGCCCACCCCCTGAAGGTTAGGGATCTCCTGTGGGCCCCACGCAAATCCATTCCGGGGAAGTTAAGAGGGCACCCAACCCTGGGAGTCCTTTGGGAAATCTGGAGGGAGGGCCCACAGACATCCTACCTCACTTCATGGCCGTCCCCGATGTCCTCCCTTTGGGGGCTCCCACTTGACTTGGGCGGGAGGGGGTTTCGGAATTCCCAGACCTGGGGATGGAATGGGCTGGGCAGATGTTCAGGGAGGGAGAGTTTCTCCCATACGAGGACCTGAGGGAGGCCCTCGGCCGGGGATCCCTCACTATTTTCGAATACCTACGCCTCAAGGGCATATTATGTGACCAATCATGGGGCCAAAACCTGAGGAGGCAGCTGACCCCCTTTGAAAAGTTCTTAGATACAGCGACCTCAAGAAAGGGCGCGGTGTCGAACATGTATAAAATCTTGAACACTTTCAATCTCCCCGGGAGAAGGGGTTTCCGCTCATTCTGGGACGATTTGGTGGGAGAGGTCATCTCAGAAGACACCTGGTCGAGAATTTTCAAAATCGCTTTTCATGGGAACTTGTTCACCGCAGACATGGAACACAATTTCAAGATTTTGCAGGGGTGGCATAGGGACCCAGTAAAATTATCCAAAATGTTCCCGGGCGTTACTCCAATGTGCCCGAGGGGTTGTGGCCAGCGGGGATCCAGGAAGCACATGTGGTGGCTTTGCCCGAAAGTTCAGGTCTTCTGGGGCAAAGTACGGTCCTGGATCGCGGAGGTGTCGGACGAACCTCTCCCCCAGGACCCTTTGTCAATGTTGTTGGGGGTACCCCCGGAAGACTTTGAAATATATAGATATCCAAGGATGATGGAAACAATGCTGCGGGCGGGGAGGGTGGCCCTGGCACAGAAGTGGAAGAGCCCTGAACTCCCCTCCAAGGAGGATTGGCTGAAGAAAGTAAAGAATATGTTCTTGATGGACAAACTCACAGCTATGGTGAACAACGACTCAGGGCCTTTCATGGCACATTGGTATGGGGTGCAACAATCTTGGGGATGGGACGTTCACTGACTTGAGACAGTGGCCCGCACCGAGGGAGGGGAGGAGGACTTGGAGCCCAGTTGGGCCCGCCCTGAAAGCCCACGACCGGGGGAACGGCACCATCGACCACAGTCGGAAAGAATGGTCACCTACCACAGCATCTCCTGAACACAGGGGAGGATAAAGCCGCTCATTGTCTCTTTGTTTGAAGTTAGTGCTGGATTGCGGGGGGGAGGGGTACTGCCGGGAGGGGGGTGGAGGGTAGGGGGGGGGTTAAGGGTTGAACGGGACAGTTAATCGCCTTGTGTACCTAATGGGTTATTCAGCCCGGTTTGTTAAAGTTTCAAAATGCCAATAAAACCAAAGTTTAAAAAAAAAAAACTGAACCAGAACCAAGCAAATCTGCAGTCATCCCCTGTCGGGATATACAACAAAAGAAATAAAGATTGTAGCAAGTTTTTCTTTTTAAACCTTTGTTTTTGCTGATACGTACAACACATTTCACAACAAAAACCTAGCCAGAGTGGATTAAACTGATACATAGTGACAGAGCTTGTTATTTGTCAACATATGTGTCCTACATATAATAGTCTTTACACAACATTTAAGAGGAGTCCAAGGACCCAGCTTCTTGATTGTCCTTAAGGTAGGCTTGTAGTGGGGCCCAAATGTCTTCAGGTCTGCTGGGAGGGGTAACACTTTTAACATATGGTTCTTCAGTATACTGCACATACAGTAAGTCCCGCAACCATGCTTCTGATGTGGGGGCTGCCTTGGATTTGCATAGTTGTAGTATATTTCTCTTGACTACTGCCCCCGCTACAGCTACAAATCTACCAGTTTTAACAGGAGTCTTACCTATGTTGCCCAGGAGATATTTATGTGGGAGAGCTAGAATATGTAGCCCCGTAATGTCACTTATGTTTCTAGCTATGTCTTCCCAGAAGGCCTTTATGTGGGGGCATTCCCAGTACATATGCATAGAGTTTGCGTTGAGGGCATCACATTTGGGTCAGGCTGCCGGGTGAGTGGGGTCAAAATTGGAGATCTTTTTGGGAGTTATATGTAAATGATTTAGTATTTTAGATTGTAGCAAGTTATATATAGGAAGCATTTTCATTTGTTACCTCTCACATATTGAGTGTGGCAAGGAATGCAGAAAGAGACCCTCATTCATTTCCTCCTCTTTGGTTCCAGGCCACATGGAGACTGAGCCAACATAATGAGCCAAGGACGCCACAAGCCCACCTTCCTCGCTAGCAGTTGTGTGTGGTCAAGGGTGGCTGCATAAATATGTGTTGTGGGGGGGCGTGGCTAGGGAGCCATGGGATAGGACGCGCTCTCTCGAGTCTCCTGCTGATCCTTAAGACGTCCTTCGATGCACATATGCTTGAACTGCGGCACACAGTGACGAGATTTTCATGCTGAACCGAGGCGTGAAACCAAATGAGTCGATGGGACGGCTGCACAGTACTGCAGTCATTGTAGGAAACGGACGTCTAATTCCCCGTGGACCTGAAGTCCATGTGAGTTGCTGGTGGATTGGAGAAGACCAGGTGGACAGTGCCCAAACAACGTAGCACGCACGCCACAGGAGCAGACTGCATCCCCACTGTGTCGGGGAGGTGATTGTGGACCCGCAGCCAGGGTGTTAGGGGGCCGCAGTAGGAAGCTCATTCTCGCCGGGATGCAAGCAGTGTTAAGAAGACACACAAACGATACACCCTAATGTGCGCGGAACGCAGGCAGGACCAAACAAGACTGGGCAAGTTGCCGACCCGTGCTAACATTAGCATAGACCATCAACAGAACGGAGTAGGGTGCCGCGCGGTGCCCAGGAAGCTCACTGCATGATTATACTCGCAACAGGACTCGGCTTGATTGGAGGGGGGGCAAGAGCGTACCAAGCCACTTCCGCAAACACAAGAGAAACAGCGCAGCTCACGCCCCGAACGAAGTGAAATTGTGTAATCAGCACACATATAAATGTTGGAGGCGCTATAAAGAATCTGCCGCAATAAAGGTGCAGGGCAGTGCCCAGAGCCTCTGGCAGTGAAGTGATAGCCCCAAAACTTGCGCACACTGAGAGCACATAACGCGAGGTGCTGCATGAGAAGGGACCTTATAGAGACCATCAACGGAACGCCTGGAAACTGTGCAGAAAAAGGTGGATGACTGCAACATCATAAGCGATGCCGGCGTCACGTACGCAAACCTGAATCACAAAAAGAAGATCCTGTTACAAAGTGAGCACAGGCACCGAATGTAACGTGCATCTGCATTGACTATGAAGGGGGCAAACAAGGTGGACTAAAGACGAGGCAAGCGGAGTGGACGCCTGCCACAGGACGGGAAGCACCGAGATTGGAGCACTGAAATAGGATAATGGCAGACGCACAGAAGAGAGATCAAAACGCACACCCCTGAGACCTTGTAGTGTACAAAGGGCCAAGGTGTCATGATGCCTACCCCTGGGGACCCAGACCAGGTCCAGCAACCCCGGAAGCAGGCATCAAGTTATTTTGGGCAAGCCCAAAAACCCCTGCTAGGGGCTGTTTGGGTGCGGTCCTGGCGCCTATGGCGCCAGGCTCATATGGGGAGTCGGTCCTGGTGTCTATGGCGCCAGGCTCATAGAGTAGAACTTACCTGATGCAGACCATGCTGCAAGCCTACCTGATGCAGACCATGCTGCAAGAGCTCCAAGCCAAATGAGGCTTGGAAGGGACTATTTTACCTAGGGACTATTTTTTTTTACTCGGGCGGGGCTGGGGAGGAATACTTACCTGGGACTACTTTGGAGGCTATTTAAAACACGCCCGAAGAGCAGCACACGCTTCGTGTTGTTCTGCATCCAGCAGCATGACGCTCACCGTGCCTGCAAGTCTGCATCCAGTCTTCTGCCACGCCCGCCTCGAGTTTGGAGCTCCTAGAAAAAGGGAGAAAGAAGGAGAAAAGGTTAGAACAAGAGCAATACCTTTGATCCTTACCTGAATTCCCGATCGATCGCGCCTTCGAGCTGGAAGAAAGAAGTTATTTTATGCGCGTCGCCTCGCCTGCTGCAGCGCCGCGCTGAACTCACCGGCCTTCGAAGCATCTTCACATTCCACCGCATCCTCCTGCATGTTCCCGCCGCATTCCGGCACCTAAGGAGTAGACAAGAACAGCAAGGTGAGCCAAGGGAATACACAGAGGAATATTAGTTACCCCCCCATAGATTTACCTGATTTTACCACCGGGGGTACTATTCCTCTTCACGGGTCGGCGCAGCTTCCACTGCATCTTCGCCAAACCCCGGCCCCTAAGGGGAAACAAAAGGACAGCAAGGTGAAACAAAGGGACTATCAAGGGGAACCCTCCCCACCACATTAGACTTGCCTGATTTTACCGCCGGCGGTATTATTCCCCGAGACTTCATACTTTCTCTCAGTGCCTGAATAAGCGAGAAAGCAACAGGTTACATATTGACATTATTTATCGAACTGTGTTGGAAATACAAATCCTTACCAGAATATTACCGGTTGCCACGAGGAACTCTTCACTAGGGTCAAGCTGCAATCTGCAAGGAATCGGACAAGAGTGAAAGTCAGGCATTTGAACTCTTACGAACTACATACTTTTCGGAGTCAATATTGTTCTGGAACTCACCAATTCCTTCGCACAGTGAAGCAACTGGTTATCAACGCGCCCCTGCGCTCAATGCAGGATAGAGAGCTTATCTTTTCAAACCATCAGGTGAGACTATAAGAGGGGACATCAAAGGTGATCCGTGGGGAGAACAGCGGGGGTCGGGGGGATTTACACTCAACTCCACGGGTGGTTAATCTCCTTTCTCCATCAGAAGAATATTCCTACGGGCCAAGCAAACGAAGCTAGGTGGGCCAGTCCAGTCCGTCATCTCGGCCCTACGCGTCACATTGGTGGAGACCGCAGCTGTCCAGTTCAGATCGACGCCTCTGTGGGAGCCAGGTGAGCGTAACACAAGGTAACAGTAATGACAAGTATTGGACAATAAAGTTATTAAGATCCGTCAATGGGGCTGGATTGGACACTAAACTGGGAAATGCACATTGAACCGGCAGAGTGGAAAGCATCGGAAATATTGTGAGACGAAGCAAACGGCACTGGCACTTACAGGGGCGCAGACAGGAAGAGCAACATAGAAAATGCTAAAGAACTCACTGGCGGGCAGGTACCAGACCTGCACAGCACAAGATACCACTGTGAGGGTGAGGGGCTACCCTTTGGGTAGGCTAAAGGAAGCAAGGGATCCCTTTTCCCCAGAAAGGGGCCCAGAAGTGCCCACGGGTCAAGAAGGGGGGAGACTTGGCTCCATCACAACATTAGAGTGCCTACAACACGGAGAAGTATATCCCAATCCTCCCGGCCTCAGTCTATAGTTCATGGGACCGGCTGGGCTTCACTGTGCACTTGACGGAAATTGAACTCCAGCCATCTAGAACTGGAACAAACCGAGGTAACGGGGTGGCATCTAAACTTCCCAAGACCAAAGGGAAGCAATCCACACTTACGGAATTTACGAAAACCCCACAGCCAACAGAGGGGGCCAGGAATAATGACAGGAACCCACAAATAGACACAACCCCAATGCGCAATGATCAGCAGATCCTGGATGCGATCGCGGACTTGAAGGCTATGTGGGAAACCAAACTGGAGGCAGCCACAGCTGAACTCAAGGCAGCGTTGGACCTTAAAGTGGGCGCAGTGCAGGAGGAAGTCAACCTACTCAGGCAAGACGTACGAACAATAGCGGAGCGCACAGACGAGTTGGAGAAAGAAGTGATATGGCAGCTCACGCATCCCATGCCTCGGAGATTCACGTACTGAAACAGCAAGTAAACAACCTGGAAAAAGAAGCAGAGGAACAATATACGCATAGTGGGCCTTCCGGAGGGCGAGGAAGGCCCTGTCCCAACGGACTACGTTGAGACCATGCTGCTTCAGGAAATAGGAGGAGGGGTGCTTACCCAAGGGTTTGCGTTGCAGAGAGCACTCAGCGCCCTCACAAGGAGACCTCCCCCCTAGTCGGACCCCCCCCTCCCACCCCCAGGCCAATAATTGCTAAGATACTGAATTACCAAGACAGAGAGATCCTGGAACACTTCCGGAAAGGAGGCACAATACAAAGAGCATCCGCGTCCATGACGGCGTATCCAGACTACACACTTGTAGTGCAGGGACGACGATTGAACTTTGGGACCGTGAAGAAGAGACTGCGTGAAGCAGGTTACAGATATATACTGATGTATCTGGCGAAACTGAAAGTGTTCCATAAAAGCAGGGCCCTGTTCTTCGAGACCCCGGAAGACGCGACGGAGTGGTTGGATGCCCAAAACTGCCCGTCGGGAGCAGACAGCCAGAAAGAGGAAGTGAGGCGTGATCCCAAAGCCGAGGTGCTGTATACACTGTGACATTGGGACTTGAATATAAGATAGGGCAGGATAGATTTGGAAGTAATGGGATACGGGCTGAGCCTGGAGTATTGAATGTGCATAACATAATGTAGCATAATAACAGTAGACACAATGAACTCACTCTTACACCCCTAAAGATAGGATAGTTGGGTTGCCGGTAGTGTGGTAACCCCCTGCTGTGTCCCTAGTATCGGCACTACCGAATAGGTACTGAATGCGGGTAGGCCTGAGATCCAGGGATGGAGCTGGGCAACAGTTGGGAACAGGAAGGGGGAAGGGTGGAGGGTGTGCTGTGGTTTTAATAAATGAACGAGCTTACATCCATGTGCCAAAGCGCAAGATACAGAGGAAGAAAAGGGAGAAGAGCGGAACTGGGTACGGATAATGATGGGGGACCTCAAGATAGTTACCTGGAATGTCGGGGGACTAAATAGTTATCTCAAAAGACACAAAATTATGATGTACCTGAGGAGGCAAAAAATAGATATTGCTTTATTACAAGAAACCCATCTTACAAAAGAAAAACGAGAGGTGATTGGGAAGAAATGGAAAGGGACCACAGTGGGAGCAGCATACTCTGCATATGCTAGAGGGGTAATCGCCTGGGTGGCACAGCATGTCCCTTTTCAGCTGCTACAATCTGCGGTGGAGCCAGATGGGAGGATGGTGACGGTACGAGGACTAATAGAAAACCAAGAGGTGTGTATTATTAACACATACGCCCCGAACCAAGATACCGTGACCTACTTCAAGACCCTATACAACAAAATAACCCCATACTTGGGGGAGGAGGGGGGGGGGCGGTTATATGGGGAGGTGATTTCAACTGTACGCTAAATCCCAGGATGGACAGGTCGGATGGGAAATTGGACAAACCCACCCCGGCAGCCAGAACCTTGCAGACCTTGTTGAAAGACTTTAAGCTAGAAGACATGTGGAGGTTACACCACCCAGATGATGGACATTACTCCCACTACTCAGCCCCACATAATTTGTATACACGGTTAGATTACATGTTTTCCTCCCCGGAAATGATAGGAGAGATGGTACAGACGGAATATAGAGCGAGAATCCTTTCAGACCACTCACCATTGGTCTTAACATGGCAGTATCAAGCACCAGAGCTAGAATTCCTACATGGCGGCTGAGAGCCAAAGCATTAAAAGGCTCAGTGTTTAGAGAGGACCTGAGAAAGGAGATTGTTGAATATTTTGAAAACAAAACTGGAAGCGTATAATCTGTAGGCGCCCTATGGGAGGCATTCCAAGTGGTGGTAAGGGGAGCAGCGATGGCTAAATCCAAAGGACTGCTGGGGGGAATATTGCAAGAACTGTAGGAGGCAGAGGAGGAACTTGAGGCAGCTACGCGCAGTGGAGTTGACTCCTTAGACAAGGCGGATATTATAAACCATTTACAGCAATCATGCGAAAGACACTGGGAGAGGCTATGCAATCTAAATTATAAGAAATACATAGAGAGGCAGCACACCGGTGGAGACAAACCGGGGCAGCTGTTAGCATGGTTGTACAAAAAGTGAAACACTGAGACAGAGAATTATAGCAGTACAAGGGGAAGGAGGACCGGTTCTTGATACCCAGGAGGGAGTGAATGAAGGGTTCTTTGAGTTTTTTAAATTATTGTATGGAGATACAGACGAAGGGAAAGACAGCGAGATGGTGGAAATACTGGAAGACATTGGCCTACCAAAATTGAGTACTGAAGAGAGTGAGAACTTAGACGCCCCTGTCACACTAGAGGAACTAGAAGCAGTGATCAAGGATTTGCCCACTTGCAAAGCCCCGGGCTCGGATGGACTTCCTAGCGAGTTCTATAAAACATATGACAGAAGTGCTTCCCCCACTACTGGCCATGTTAAATGAAGCTCTCGAAATTGGAACGCTGCCAGAATCCCTAAGGGAGGCGATAATCATCCCGATTCTTAAACCAGACAAGACGAGCATGGAGCGCGGATCGTACAGACCGCTACCCATGCTGAACCAGGACAGTAAAATACTCACGGCTGTGTTGGCGGGGAGACTGAGACGGGTTATAAGCAAACTTATACATCCTGATCAAACTGGATACTTCCCACATAGAAATATATCAGACAATCTTAGAAGGCTTCACCGGGTCATAGAGCAGACAGAAGGGGAAACGCAAGAGGTCGCAATAGTCTCATTGGACGCAGTGAAGGCCTTCGATTCTGTGAAATGGCCATGATTGATGGCAGCTTTACAGGAATATGGTATAGGGCCTGAGTATCTAAAATGGGTTAAACTATTATATAGCTCACCACTAGCCAGAGTAAAGACTGGAGCAGTTATTTCGGAGAGGTGGCAATTTAGCAGAGGTACCAGACAGGGGTGCCCTTGGTCCCCGATGTTATATATCCTTGCATTAGCGCCCCTAGCGATATACCTCTGACAACAGTACGAAGACGTGGGGATTCACACAAAAGGGTGGCCACATCTAATATCGTTATATGCAGATGATATGTTGTTATATTTAAGATACCCGGAGGAAAATTTGCAATACATCCTAGAAGTAATGGAGCGATTCAGGTTGCTCTCGGGTATTGCAGTCAACCCTATAAAATCGTGCATATTCCCCCTGGGAAGATATAAAGGGATCCCGCGGGAGCAATTACCCATTCTACAAATCAGGGGCGTAGGAGACTAAAATCTGGGGGGACAGGGGACACCTTGGGGACTTTGCTTTTTAAAATTTATTTATTGTGTTTTAGTCAAAGAACTCGACTTTTCACAACATTAAAATTAAAATAGCAGTACGTATTAAATTACAAATATTACTGTATAAAACAAGAGAAAAGAAGAAAAGAAAACAGAAGAAAATTAAAGGATGCAGCAGCAAAGAACATGTCTTTATATATTGCATTTCTGGATTTGTCATCTGACTATGAGCTCATGGTAAGAGAGAGGAAATAACAATTACTTCCAGTGGGCCACAGCTAGAACGCCAGCTCGTTAAGAGGCAGATCACCTGTAAGTGGATTCCTGCCAAATAAAGGATTTGCAGCCTTTTCTACCAACTGCAAGTTGCTACTTTTTTGTGTGGGGCAAGGAGATGTGTGTGTCTCTTGGAATGGAAGGATGGGGGTTTCAAAGAAAGAGGACATCTTGCTTGTACCTCTGAGTAAGCTCTGTTATTGTAGTAGAGGGACCAGGTGTGTGATGTTGCTGCTTTGACTGTCCTCCGGGGGTACAGCAAACAAGGAGGATGAGCGATCGCAAGCCCACCCCTTATAAGCACTTCCCAGGTCCGCGCCGGACCCGGGGGATGCCTAGTAGGTGGGGTGTATGTGGACCCAGGGGGGGTGGCCAGAGGGGCAGCCTGCTATATGGGGTGCCCCTCTAGTTCTCCTGTGAGGGCCAGGCCAGCCTCTCACGATGAGTCTGGCCCCTCCTATTCCATTTCATGCTGGCTTTAGAGCGTAGCCTTTCTTTGCCTTTGTTATTCTGAATGCAGAGCTGGACTCTGTTCCTTTCTCCTTTAACATTTGCTGCAAAGCCTGATCTATGTGATTCTCTCACATGTTACTAGGACGGCAGAGCATGGGTCCTCTGCCCTGTTACACTATTCAAAGAGCCCCTCTGGCCTTTCTTTGCCTCTCCCTTGTCTCACTGCTTGCTTGCTTAATACATACGTCTTTGCTTGAACACTCAACATATTCTCCCTAACACAGCAATGGCAGCTGCAGTCTGTTTTAACTGCTATTTGTTCCGTGTCTTGAATTAGCCTCTTATTTCCGCTTTACTGTCTTCCGGGGAAAGGCATTTGCCAGTCACTGCTATAATGGTTCTACCTGGCCATAAGAGGGCAACAGCTAGCCAATATTGGAAGAACACATTATGCCAGAGGCTGGCAACTGCCTTCCTAATGCCTACAAAAGAGACACAACTCTTGTCTTTGTTTCTAACAGTAATTCAGTGGATGAAGAAACGCGAGAACACACATATTGCTTATAAATGAAGGGGATGATATCATACTTGGTTAAGACATTTTGATCACGCCAGGAGCTAATTTCCAGCTGCAATTAAGCGATTACTTTTTAGACTTCTGGCTTTAAATAATGTTAGTATCACCTGGAAAGCACAGAGGTTGCTCAACAGGGTTCCTGGAGCACGAGGGGTACACTACTCGTGGGCATGGATGATTGGAGGGCATTCTTGCCCTGGTTTGGAGCCTGGACCTTACAGCCATGATGGGGGCAGGGGCCTATTACCTTTGGTCGTACGCACCCTTTGAGGGTGGGCAGACATTGCCTCCTGCTTTAGCCCACTAACAGCTCTGCTTTGCAACTTTATCACACATACCTGTCAGATGGCATGTAACTCAGTGCTACTAATGTTATCAGCCTTGGAGGTCTGGAATCCTTTGCCACATCAACTAGGTTACAGGCTTGCCACCTGAGACTTACCCATGTCTGAGTCGGCATCTGTCGCCCTGTGGGGAAGACACACACAGAAAGAGCAGGGCACGGTGCCCTTGTGGATTTTTCACACTTCTTCCTCGGGGTGGGCACAATTCACTCTGCAGAGAAATTGACATTCTCCCACTTTGACAATGTCACCCAAAGAGCTAAATTGGCCATTTGAAATACCTCTGTCGATTTATTATTGTGCAATCCACACTGATGGGTTTAAGCACCTGTTTAATGTGAGATGGCAATTTAGGGCATTTGCCAACGCACTCAAGAAGCACAGGACACCCTCTTACCAGCGACATGCCATGCTCACTCATTCTGATCACAAATTGCCATTTATCTGGGGTCATGTTAAATGTATTTATTTATTACATGTGTAGCATCACGCAAAACCCACAAGCATCAAGGCGCAAAGTGAACTGCATGGAGTGGACCACTTCCATTGGCGCAAGTTTTTACTTTTCCGCCACAAAATGGAAGATTTTAGCCTAAAAGGCAGGTGAAATCACATTGCTTTTCCACTCTGTAAGAGTGGAAATAACTCGCGCAATTAGCGATTGCTGGCAGAATTGACAATGGCTTCCTCTGGACTCCGCCCGCTTTTACCAGGTTTAATTTCCAAGGAGATCCCAGAGGAATCCCTTTCCTTATTTCCAGCATGAGAATCCATGCTGGCAGTAAGGCCGCATTTGTCTGGTGGAGCAGGAAATACAGAGGGTCCTGGTATGTCCACTCGGCTCCCGAACTCCACCCAGAAAATGCACGAAAATCCGGCCAATTAGAAAAAGCAACAGTAATAGTGTTTTCCACCACTTTTTCTGAACCAATCAACCTGGAAATGCTGTGTTGCATCGGAAGCTGAATGCATTCACTCTGCATATTATCCCACTGGAAGATTAAGCCAGGTGCTGAATACAGGTGTTACATATTCCTGTGCACAATGTGCATTTGGAGCATTAACTCACTGAGCTGCCTTACAAATTATCTCTTCTGGGGCTTTACCGTCTTAACCCCTTAACTGCCATGGGTATTTCTGCCAAGGCCTTTTTTGGTGATTTTGTTATGTCGCCATTCAATCCCTTGTAACTTTTTTGTTACATAAGATATCTCTGCCAAATGTGGCCCCTTTTTTGAAAATTGTGTTTTTTCCACCAAATTTCAGAGACATTTCCCTCTGCCCACCCACCGAAACACGCCGCCAACAACAGATGCCCTACCTTTCCCTTTTCCCACAGGTTTCCCGACGAAAACGGTACCTCATATGTGTGGGTGAGTCTACCTGAGCGCAAACGGAAAAGGCTAACCACTGATAGCCCCAATCTAGTAATCTGCCCCCAGGGAGGGCTACATGAGATGCCCCCCATCCATTTGGGGTGGGGGTGGAGAGGGCCACCTCCTTTCCACTAATATTATCCATGGTGGTTCAGTGGCCCTCCCAAACCAAGTTATAATTTGTTTTATTTTTGTTTTGCCTCTTTCTTAGGGGCAGATGGTCACATGTGTGAGGCCTTCTTCCCCCGGGGGGGCAAAATGTACTAACCCAGGCTTGGGGGCTAGATCTGCCAATATTTGCAGTGGCCTCCCCCCACCCCAAATGGATGGGGGGGGCATCTCATGTACCCCTTCCTAGGGGCAGAACTCTGCCTCCAGGGAGGGTTACATAAGGTACCCCCATCCACTCAGGGTGGGGGGAAAGGGCCACCCCCCCCTTTCAAACACAAAAATTCCTGGTGGTCTAGTGGGACCCCCGGGCCCCCCAACCCACCCAAAACAAGTTATAATATATTTTTTGTTTTGCCCCTTCTCTAGGGGCAGATGGGCACATGTGTGTGGCCATCCTGGGGGGGGGGGGGGGCAAAACGTACTGCCCCAGGCTTGGGGCATGGCTCTGCCAATATTTGCAGTCCCCCCCCCCCCCCACCCCAGATGGATGCGGTGGTTATCTCATGTACCACTTCCTAGAGGCAGAAGTCTGGCCCCAGGGAGGGCTACATAAGGTGCCCCCCATGCACTTAGGTTGGGGGGAGAGGGCCTCCTTTCAAACACAAAAAAATCCTGGCGGTCTAGTGGGCCCCACTGGGCCCCCCACCCAAAACTACGTTTTAAAAAATATATATATTTTTTTGTTTGCCCCCTTCCCTTGGGGCAGATGTTCACCCATCTGCCCCCAGGATATTGCCCCCATGCTTTGGGGGTCGGGGGGGAGGGGCTGCTTACATAGTAAGCAGCCCCTCCCCAACTTCAAAAACAGATCCTTGCACGACAGACCAAACCTATCCTGGGGGGGATAAATGACATTACATCCCCCCACTTACAATTGTGGGGGAGATTTGTCCCCCCATGTCCTACGCCCATGCTACAAATACCCTTGGAGACCACAACCTTTCGATACCTGGGGATAGATATCTACCATACAGCGGAGGACAAACGCAACACAGAGAATGCTATAACAAATATCGATAACAGTATGAGATTCTGGTTTAAGCTCCCTCTGGCTATGGTTGGAGGGTGGCCCTGTTGAAAATGGTTGTAATACCAAGGCTTATACACTTTTTTGGAAACATACCATATATAATACCAAAACGATTTTTTGCCAAACTCCAGAGGCTTTATCTGGCACAACACTAGGAATAGGATAGCCCTGTGGAAACTATAAAACACATATGACAAAGGAGGCATAAAACTTCCCAATGTTGAGATTTATCACTGGGCCAGTCAGCTACAATATGTGGCCAAATGGCTATTGGAAGACCCAACAGGGGAGTCCAGACTGCTGAGGTCAGAGTGTTCCCCATTCTTCTTGAAAGAATGGATATGGTTGCCAAAATTGGAGATAAAGGGGGGTCCGAGAATGTTTGAATTGGATGGTAAATGTGGTGGAAAGCTTGCCAGGCCATGGAGAACCCAACCCCGTGCTCCCCGCAGATACCACTAGTAGCACTAACCAAAGGGGACGTGCAACTGAGGAAAACAATATGCATGCAACAATGGGAGACATATGGCAAGATGGGAAAATGGGAGTTTAACGCATTGGTAGAGGAAACAGGCCTACATCAAGGGCAACACATCACATATACCAGACTGGTGCGACAAGTCAAAGAAACATGGTCTGAAATAGTGCTGGAAGACCAGCCAGATACAACCGTTGAAACAATCTGACATCACAGAGGGAGGGCACAAGGTTTCCCGAATTTATGAACTATTGATGAGCAGGGTGGGGAAAGAGGTAACACAGTTAAGACGGGAGTGGGGGAATGCATGAATGACGGGCTGTGGGAGAGAGCTCAACGGTTTCATAAGAAGGTGTCTAGAAATGCAAGGCTGCAACAAATCCAGCTATACCTAACTCATAGAGCATACATGACCCCTCAGAGGATAGCCCGATATAAAAACGCCGAAATACAATCATGGAGAAGTGAATGCGGAAATGACCCATATGTTCTGGGCATGCCTGGAAATTAGTACATTCTGGAAAGAAGTGGCCCACCGCCTGACAGAAAAGGGGATCACGCTAGATGTGGAGTGGGTGTGGGCATGTATTTTGGGGGGGTTGCCCAGACCACGTAAGCTAAAGCATGTGAGTAAACTTAAAGACCTGGCTTACATATTGGCCAAGCGCAGGATTGCTATGGGCTGGAAAGCATGCAATAGGCCAAAGTTAGAGGTGTGGTGGAATGACCTCAAGAAGTGGGCTGAAACCGAAACGGTGGTATGGACCGAAGCAGCCAGTATAGGGGGGGGGGGGGAAGAGGCAGATAAACTGACGGCCTCAAGGCATTTAGTGGCTACATTGGTTGGGTCCACCCAGGTATGTTTAAGCGAGGATGATACCTCCCAGAAGACAGAAGAGGGAACATCCCAAGAGGATATAACTGCGGAAGGCGAAATGGAGTAGGCTCAAGTTAAGGGGGGAGGTTAAAGGGTAGGTAGCGGTTATAGTTTAATAAGATACGAAATATTCAATAATGCTAAGTTTTGTTTTTTGTATGTTGTTTGGTTGTTATAAAAATTAATATAAATTGTTTTAAAAAAAGTGTGTTCCCATGTGAGATCACATGCTGAGACAAAGCCACTTTCTGCCCGCACAGCGTCTTGGGCCTTACAGATTCAGTGTACCAACTAATCATAAAACTGTTTGGCTCTGCCGATTTATGAATTCACAGAACAAACCTGAGAGCTGCCGTTGCTTGTGAACAGGCGTTCATACTTCCCACATCCGTAAGAAAGGGTATTCATGCATGATGTTATTCAAAGTGGGCAGCCATAAGTGCTGTGCTTGAGCCTCTGCAATGCTCTCCTTTTTTTTTATTTTATTCTTATTTCAACTACTTCACAAAGAAACCAGATAAAAGCTGACTTTGTGAACTCAAACAACTAATTGGCCAGACAAAGGAAATCTCATTTCCCAAGATACATCTCTAAATCACTGCTTTTCTTTTGTATTTCTATTTTCTGGTTTGGTCAATGAAGTAGTTCTGCCCTTGATGCTGTCATCATTAATCACATACAATAATCACTTGCAGTAGGTAAATTAAACCTCGTGTGGTTATACAAGAAGGGCACATTTGGGATAGGGAAATTCAGATGGAACTCCAATATTTCAAATATGTCCAAAGTTCAATCTCTCCACCATGACCAATGCTGCTATGGTACTTCTACTCTGGTAGGCCATCATCATCCGGTGCAATTCATATGTTGCCTGAGTTCAGCCAGCTTTGTTCAACCAATGCTCTTTTTCAATGTTTATTTTGGGGGAGGGGGTCCACCGAATACTGTATTTGTCCAGTTTCAGTTTGTATACACAAAGTATTAGGCATGACTTTGGTGTATCTAGCAATTGCAATTCTCACCACTCTAGTACTACATTAGTCTGGGTTATAATTGTTCCACCAAAAGTGTTGTGCGACTTGTAGTTTTAGGTCACATTGTGGGAAAGTAATTAAAAAATGCAGGCATTTTATGAGATGCAATATATCCTGTCTTTGGGTTCCTGTACAGCGCAGCCATCATTCCCGATTATATTACTGTATGTTTCCCCTGCCACCTGCTTTCTAGTGCCACGGCTGCCCTAGAAGGTGTTAATCTACATTAAGTTCCCTCCATTTATTCCAGCGCCCCTTTCTTAATTGTTAACTAAAGGGTGATTTTAATTGTGGGGCAGTTGATGCTAGAATGGGCAGATTTCGAACATCAGTGGCCTCTGTAAACAAAAAATAAGGAAAAAAAATTAATAAATCACTTCTGGGGAGGCCACCAGTGGGTGTATGGATGTCGGTTGCCTAAGCGTGCTGCTCTTGAACCAACGTCTCTCTAAGTGGACTGATCCCCACTTCTGACCCCTTCAAGCCCCCCAGGAAGTTGGAGTAGAGACCGAAAAGTGCCTTAACCCCCCAGGCACAAAGGGACGAAATCTGGGATAAATCGGCTCAGTGGCACCAAAGTTAGATGAACCAAGAAACTGAGCCCAGGCAGTGAGGACGGCCTCCGATCTGAGAGAGGCGAGACGGCTGAGGCCCTCTGTCTCAAACTAAGCATGGATCGGGGGAGCCCCAAGGTGGTGTGTGGGCGCCCGTAGACCGCCCCCCATTACATCACAGGGGAGGACAGGTAACGAAGATCTTGACCCCTCCCCATGGCGAGTGCCGGACCCAGGGGCTGTTCGGCAGGTGGAAGGTGGGCTGTGTGCCATAGCGCCCTCACTCCCTTGGAATTGAGGAATAGAGCGCAGATCCTACAAACGGAGGACCGAAGAGGCTGGGGAAGTGGACCAACAGCAGGCGGTGGGAGGCCCCCTGGCCACCAGCTAGGTGCGTGTGCCCGCCAAGTACAGCGGACCTGGTGAGGAGTGGGCTGGAAGAGCGCTAAAGCCCAGAAGCCACGCACAGAGGGCTGCTGCAGTGTACCTGAGAATTGGCGGTGTGCTGAGCCTGGTCGAAGGAATTTAGTCGGGACACATGGGGAAGAGCGTTATGGCCTAGCCAGAGGCCTAAATTTGAACAGCCCAGGGCGTAGTGGCTTGGAGGCTCTTCCTGGGTCAGGGTCCCCACCAAGATAACATTGCAGGGGTAGGGTGTCAGACCCGGACTGAAGATACAGTGGGGGTAGATTTTCCAGGAGTGCACCGGATCGAGACCGGTGGGTGGGCCCGGTCCAGTCCGGAATGAGACCGGACTGGACCCAGAGGAACTGCAACATCGATTTGGCGGCACCTGTGTTGGACGGCAGAGGAATCCCCCGGTCTCCCATGGACTGGAGAACCACACTGGGGCGATTTGAATGTCGGCAAAGTTGGGAACCCGAGACCCTGAACTCAGCCCCCACATAAAATATGGCAGAAGGGGGGGGGGGTGGACCCAGGGTCCATCAAGAAATACATCGACCTCTATACCCGGAGAGATACGGGGGATGAGATCAGACATAGGAGGGAAGTTGACAAGATCAATGTGAGGATCAATAAGATGGACGAGATACTACAGATGGTGGAAAACAACCAGACGTCCCTCGATACTTTGGAAACCCAAATGGACATGCAGGTAGCAGAGCTGGAGAGACGAGAAACTGAAATTGCCCTAAAAATGTATGATTTTGAAAACCGTGAGAGGAGGAACAATCTAAGAATTTTTGGCCTGCCCGAGAAGGAGGGGGAAACCGAGAGAGACCTGCGAGGGCCTTCCATGGGGATGAGACCATTGAGGAGCCAAAGATTGACAAGGTGCACAGAGCAGGTGGGAAGTCCAGGGGCTCGAGCTCAGTGTTAGCTCACTTCCACAATTATCCTCATAAGCTGAAGATTTTAGAGAAGGTGAAATCTGTGGGCACTGTGAATCAGGGTAATGCCAAGTTTTCCAGGACTTGTCCACTCTAACCCTGGCGAAGAGGTGGTTGTGTGCCCCCCCCCCCTCACGAAGTGGTTGAATTAAAAGGGAATCCGGTACAGATGGAGGTTCCCGTTCTCCATCTCCTTTGAGGTGGATGGCTACGACTACAAACTAGTCACCAAAGAGGATATCTGGAGAGTAATGAGAGAATTGATGGGGGTGGGGGGGAGGGTGGCCACACCAGAGGAAGGGGAAGCTGCAAAGGAGGACAGGCGATGACACCTAAAGGGGCCTAACAGATGTAGAGTGCCCGGTTTCCGAAAGTTTATGAAGTTAAATATCTCGCCAGGGGCAGATACCGGAGGGGCACCCCATGCCGAGAAGTGAATCACCGACATGGGAACCGTTACTACCCTGGACATGGCAGATCGTTGGAAACCCCTGAGACTACCTTGTCCTTTCTTGTTTTGGTTCAGCCATGTTTGGGGGGGGGGGGAATTTATGGGGGGGTGCAAGGGAGTTTTGTGGTATGTTGAGCTAGAAGGGGGCTCTTGAACCAGTGAGGTGTTTGGTCGGAACCCAGGGGGTTTGGTTCTTACTGGTGGTTCGGTACTAGTCCAGTGATAACTAGCTGGGACTGGACGCTTCAAGTGGGTGAGGGGGAAGTGAGGGGGGGAGCTTTTGGTTGAGGTTGGGGGTTGAGGGGGGAGGTTGAGGGATCTTGGCATAGGTGAGCGATCAAGGGTTGATGAAGGAACCCGGTGAAGCTGGACACGTATCATGGGGGAACTTGTGCCGGTGGAGCAAAGCAGATCATGGTAATGGCGGACCTGATTAGGGGGGGGTATGGATCACCGGAGGGACTGTACGCTGAACGTTAAGGGACTTAACTCACCCACGAAGCGATACTTGGTGGCTAGGGAGTTTAGAAGAGGGTGGGGTAGATGTGTTTTTTTTATTCAGGAGACCTGGTTCTCCCAAAGGATGGTGCCTTGTGGGCTACTTAGGCAAACCTACTGGTGCTCCGGAGACACTAGGAATGGTGGGGTAGGCCTTGTAATACACAAACGATTTAGGAAGATGGAGAAGAAGGTGTGGAGGAGTGTGGATGGGAGAGCGCTGGCTGTGTCGGGAATCAAGGGGGTGCGAATTACCTTTGCAACAATGTACATCCCTAACCAGGGGCAGTTGAAATTTGTGCGCCCAATGGTAGCGAAAATGCTGACTGAGGGCACGGGGCGCATGATTGTGTGGTTGGGGACTTCAACCTGTGGGCAGATATCACATTAGATGGGAAGGCCCTAAACCAGTTGGTGACGGAAGCCTCGGGAGGGAGTGGAGAGGGGCTCCAGGAGGTGTTTGATTATCACAAACAGCGGAATAAGAAGCGTTTGTCACCCGCAGGAGAGGGGCTTTACCTACATGGGACATACTCTTATTGATCTGTGCATCACAAGGTAGCTGTGGGAGTCGGATTTGGGCTCCAGGATTCACCCGATTAGTTGGTCAGATCACAACATGGTTTCTATGCACCTATCATGTTGGGTTTGCAGGCAGGTAACTCTCTATGGAGGTGCAATGAGTCCTTATGGATGAATAGGGTGTTTAGGGAGCAGAATGAAGGGGCTGATCGGGGGAATACTTCACCCTGAATGATACTGGGGAGGTGGGCCGGGGCACAGTGTGGGATGTAGCGAAGGACACGTGGAGAGGACTTCTGATTAGACAGAGGGCTTGGAGAAAGAGGGAGAGGACACTCTTGGAGAATAAACTGCAAACAGAGATGGGGGGCCCTGGAAAGGCGAATACACAACGTGGGCGGAAGAATGGGTAGTGGAAGTGTGGCAGAAGAGGCTGGAGATGCGGTTATTGGAGAAGGGGAAGATGGTCTGCAAGCTCCAATTCCTGAAACAGAAATATTATGAGAGAGGGGATAAGGTGGATGCACTGCTTGCAGCCCGCTTAAGGGGACAGTGAGCAGAAAGGTGGATCTCGGAAGTGAGGGGCCCGAAGGGGATAATGGAGAGGACAGCGGCGGGGATAGTCTAGACTTTCGTCTCCTTCTATGAGCAGTTGTATGAAGACGGGGTGTACCGTCGGGAGGAGGAATTGGGGGCTTACCTTGGGGGTGGGAGGGCTTCCCTTCTGATGTTGACGACTCAGGAGGCAACAAGGTTGGACGCCCCTATTACCAGGGAGGAGATTTTAGAAGCAATCTGGAGGTTACGGACGGGTAAGGCCCCGGGGGAAGATGGGTATACCCCAGGCTTTTACAAAACCTTCGCAAACCTACTGGTTTCACACTTGGTGAAGTTATTTAACCACATCCTAGAAACCGGCTGGGCACCAAGTTAATAAAGGCCCATATATCGATAATACCGAAGGAGGGTAAGAACCCCCAGGCTTGCAGATCCTATCGACAGATCTCGCTCCTCCATGTGGATGCAAAAATCTTCACAAGGGTGCTGGCCTTAAGACTGGACAAATTTATGCCACAACTGGTTTACCCTGTCCAGGTGGGGTTTATATAGGGACGGCAGGTAGCACACGATGAGGAAAACCCTGCATCTTATTGATCAGGCCCGTGGAAAAGATGGGTATCCCACACTCCTGGCGGTTGACGCAGAGAAAGTGTTCGACAGGGTTGACTGGAAATTTCTGAGGGGGGGTTTTGTGCAAGTTCGGTTTGGGGGATGGATTCTTGAGGGGCAATGGCACCATACTCAGGCCCAGAAGCGCGGGTGATGGCGAACGGATGGGTATCTAGTTGGTTCAGTCTGGGACGGGGGACACGACGGGATGCCCTCTGTCGTCACTCTTGTTCACCCTATCCATGGAACCGCTGGCCCAGAGGCTGCAGGACGACCCACGGGTGATGTGATTCGCAGTGGGTACAATGGAATACAGGGTTGGATTTTACGCAGATGATCTACTGCTTCACCTGCGAATGCCTGCAGTGTCCGACCCGGTGGTGGTGGAGTTGATTGAAGATTATGGGTCATTCTCTGGGTTTCAAGATTAATAAGGCTAAATCCATATTGTTCCCTCTGGAACCGATGGTAGAGTGGGGGTGGAAACAGTTGCCATCTTTGGGGATGGTGATCATGGAAGACCAACTACAATATCTGGGAATATCAATCACCAGGGACCTGAAAGGGTTATACAAGGCACATTTCCCGCCCCTGATCCGAAAACTGTACTTGGATATGGAACAATGGGGGAAGCTGGCTATCTCATGGTTTGGGCGACTTAACGCTATCAAAATGAACTTCCTCCTGAGAATGTTATCTGTTTCAGATGCTCCCTATAACAGTCCCAGAGTCAACGTTTCGGGAAATAAAAGGGCGCCTTTGGTTTTTGTGGCAGGGAAAGAAGGCCAGGGTGGCATATGAGATTCTGGTGCTGCCCAAGGAGTACTGGGGGATAGGTTTCCCTGACCTGCGACTCTATTTTAGAGCTTCTCAGAATTTTAATCCCACACTTCAGAGAGCAGGGGGACCGCCAGTGGGTAGTACCAGATAATTTCCATCTTCAACCGGCCACGGTGGGGGAATGGCTCTGTGCCCTGAGGAACCGGATCCCGAGGAGGATTAGGGAACATCCCATTCTGGGGGGTTTCATCTGGGAGATTTGGCGAGCGTGCCCAGAAATGGTGGGAGTAACGTCGTGGCCATCTCTGCCGAGTCATCAATCGGCCCCAGGGGTGCGGTACCACATTCCAAACCTGGACAGGTTCCAGAGTTGGTTTGAGGCAGGCCAAACACGCAGCGGACAGCTGTGGAGGCAGCGCCACTTCATTACAATAGTGAAGTTGGAAGAAGCACTGGGGGTGTGGGGGTCTCTCGGTGTTCTCTTACGTGCAACTGAAGGGAGTACTTACACGGGAGGTTTGGAAGGATAAAATACAGAGGGTCCTCACTGCAGTGGAGAAAATTTGGATTCACAAGTAGAAATGAAGGGGCTGATCTCCTTCCTGTATGTCGGACTGGTGGAGGCGGGAAGGGAGAGCACAGAGGGGCTACGGAAGAAATGGCAAAGGGATTTAGGGACGGCGGTGGATGAGTCGCTGTGGGGTAAAATGTGTCTTAAAGTGTATAAGGTCTCCATTTCGGCCCAATATAAGGATTTACCCGATTACTTGGTCAGATCACGACATGGCGCAGATCTCGCATTTGGCGCATTTCCTGTTGGCAGGGAGGGCATGCCTGACTATGCACTGGAATAGGGTGAGCCTCCCTGGAGAAAAGAAGTGGGCTCTTACTGCAAGAAACATCTACCTAATGGAAAGACTAACGGCGACCATAGATGCAGGGAACACTGTCTGGAAGTGGAATGGGATTTGTTCACGGCCAGGTACATACCGCCATAGAGGCTAGAGGCAACCCATGGGCACTGAAGGAATGGGTGATCTGAGCACCAGTGGGATGAGGTCGTCAAGGAGACCCCCTGGGGTCCGTGGAGATGATGATGATGATGATGATGATGAAGAAGAACCGGGACTTGTGGGAATAAGTTTGCCATATGGAATAAGATTAGACAAACTATATCGTCCAGAGACTGACTTGGGTTAAGTTAAGATGGTTTACCTATGCCAAGAGGGGGGAGGAAATGTTGGGTAAGGAGATTATTGGCCTTTAGTTGGGGCTCTATTTGTGAGATATGGTTATGTGCTGGCCGCAACTTGTTTTGTAATATGTTAAAAACCAATAAAGTTTAAGTAAAAAAATATATATATATCACTTCTTACCAGCCGTGAAGTTCTCTACGCATTTTAAGTGAGTTTTGGGGGAAATGAGAATATCTATGGAATTGATCATCCCCACAAGTGTATAAACTCTACTATACATTTAAAGTAATTTGATTTTTCTTTATGCTTATTATTTCGGTCTAGCCAATTTACAGGTTTTCCATGATATCGTCCATAAGCAGTTTCTTCAAAGTAGGCACTTGCAATCTGGGGTGCATATTCAAGCGGGCCATGATTAGGTGTGGGGTACTGGTTGAGTCCCAATAATGTCATTCGATGGAATTCAAAAATGTCAAACATATTCCCACTACGATCCTGCCTACATGGCCAATACTGGCATTATACTGTAAAAAGGCATCATTATTTGAAAGGTGTATATATTTCCTCATTTCAGTCACATTTGGTCAACCGATGCTCCCTCGAGTCTGTATACACAGATAGCTTGAAGGGGCTCTGGTGTGGCCAGCCAGTGGTCATCTCACACAAGTACTATAGGAGTCTGGGCTTTCATTTCACAATCAAATGCATTGAGACTTGTAGTCCTGGGGCTCATCAATTGAATACAGCTGGTAATACTCCAGCAATGCTCTTAATATGCATGCCCTCCAGCTTAAACATAACAGAATAATGAACCACAGGGCAGTAATTCAAAAGTAAATTGTTGGCAGTCTCTTGGATTA
Source organism: Ambystoma mexicanum (assembly GCF_040938575.1). Taxonomy (NCBI): domain Eukaryota; kingdom Metazoa; phylum Chordata; class Amphibia; order Caudata; family Ambystomatidae; genus Ambystoma; species Ambystoma mexicanum. The sequence continues at coordinate 875,596,015 of NC_090924.1, read as the reverse complement.
AACATTTTCGGTAATAACATTCCGCAATAAAAAAGTAGCATTGAAGCAGAGGCACAATCCAATCTCCAATTACTGTACCCTTTTTAAAGTTGAATATTTAAACCTCTACATTACCATTTCCACAATACTCCGCATGCTATGTCACTATGCACTCTGTGCCATCTTGGGGATGTCATTGAGTGCCTTGGGGAGGTCCTTGAGTTCCTGCTCTAAAGATGATTTGATATGGCTGAAACCTTGTGCCTGTACGATTTGCGTCTAGCGAGACACCATGGAGCAGTGCAGTTAGTTTGCCTTTAGACCTATAGCAATGAGAAAAAAAGAATGTGTTGAAGACTGCTTCCTGACATGCAGGGTTCCTATTTGGTGCAAAAGGTGTATCATGTCTTGGCCGATATATCAAATGTTGATGACCGGTTCTGTAGGTAAGTCAGTAACTGCTGTCTCAGTCGGTGTTCAGTCATAATTTCGAGAAAAAAAATGTCGAAAGACAATTTCGAAAAAATGTCGGAAAAAAAATATTGAATTCTTTATTTTTTTATTTATATATTTTTTGGGGGGTTTCGCGAGTAAAAAAAAGGTAAAAAGAAGGGGGGGTTGGGGGAGGAACCGCCCCTTTTCGAATTAAAAACGTAGTGAAAAAGAAATTCGATTATTTTTTTTTCGATATTTTTTCGAAATTAAGACTTTCGACATTTTGGTATTCGAAATTATCACTATAAACCATCTCAGTCTGGGTTTGATCAGAGCAATGAAGGCTATATCTCTTTGGAAAACTCTTTATAAAACTCAGGGTGTTGATATGAGTGCTATGGGTCTGACTCTGTCAAGGGGGCCCAGTGATCACTCTCAACCTGTTCTTGGCCTACCAAGACAGAGCCAGATCTGCCCCAAAGGTAATGTGGGTGGGAGTTGAGGGAGAATTCCCTCCAAGACACACTGGTATGTGTGGAGATATGTAGGTAAATTGGTGCCTGTGTCTAACCCTGTGCCCATCAGCCTCTGTCCTGCCCAGCTCTTTTTTCTTCTTTCTGGTGGTTCCCAAACAACTACAGCTTCTAGAACGCACCAGACTCCTCAGACCCCCGAGATGGATACTAGTTCCTGGAATGCAGTCCTATTCAGAGAAAAAGTACAAGTACCACAATGCACAAGGGCCCAACATATCAGAGACAGCCTGGAACAGGAGAAACAGGCTTGTTATTCAAATGGAAATGAACTATTCTTCCCCATTTGGGAGCCAAATGGAAGACCCAACACCTACCCCACAAACCACAGGCTGGCTACAGAGAAATATTTGAGCAGAGGCTGTACATCTGTAAACAGCAGGGAGCTGACCAACACTAGGGGACACCAGAAAACGCTCCCCTAAAACCTTTGTAGGCAGAGTCTGTCTTGATACAGCAGGGGAACAGAGAACAAACCACCACTTTAACTGCATGGCATAGATGGAGACTTAACATGGGGCGGAACTAAATGTCCTTATGCACACTTCCAGGGAAAGTCCCAGCTCACAACGGGATATCTGGGAGATTGTCCCACAGAAGCATCTGACTCGGATAACTAAAGGGATCATGGAGAAGCTTTTAGGGGGCAAGTGGAGGGCTATAAAAAGCCAGCAGTCTCACAGTTGACTGTGAGAGGTGTACAGTTGAGTTTTGAGAGGAGTTGAAGAAGGACCAAAAGACCAGAGTGGAATGTGTAGCTACTCGAGAAGGACTTGGTGGTCACTTTTGTAGCGCATTTAAATAGTGAAGTAGGGATGGGCTGTAAGTGAAAAGTGATTGAAGTTCATTTGAGAGGGGAGGGGTGTTGAGAGTAGAAGTGAGAACTATACAGAGAGAAGCGAGAGGCACAAGGGTGGAAGAATAAAGGTAAGAGTAGGAGTGATGTGAGTGAACTGACGGTAGAATAAAGTAGGCTAAGGGAAAGTGAGAGGCACTGGGTGGAAGAGTAGCGGCAGCAGTTGGAGGGACTTAAGATAACGTGGGTGGGCGAGTAGAGGCAGGAGTAGGAGAGAAATGAGAAGCCGGAGGATTGAGGAGAGTGTAGGTAAGTGCAGTGTGGGGAGGAGCGAGATCAAAAGGGAGCTGGAGAGTATAAACAGGAGAAGGGAGAGGGAGTGATGAGAGCAGGAGGCACAGTGTAGAGAGAGACAGAGGGAGGAGGGTGGAAAAGAGAGGCGACTGACGTCGGTATGGTTGAGTGAGGAAAGGTTGAGGGGCAGTCATCCAGAGGAAAGGGGACCAAGGGCAGTCAGCTACAGAGTTAGGTCACCTAGGAAGTCCCTGAGAAGCACAAAAAATAAGACCACAGACTTTAAGACCCCCCCGAGGATAAGGATAAACCAAACAGTAGGGGTACCTTGGCTATAGTGAATTGGCTCTGCAGTAATACGGTCCGAGTAGAGAGACTGGACTAAGGAGGTGGGCGAGCCAACACAAAGGTCAACTTAAAGGTGAACAGTAGCCCCGCCTAGACTGCAAGCTACAGTTGCTTGTTTTTGTAAAACCATTTTTGTAATTGTCTTGTGTCTCACTGAGAACTTTGACAGGTGTAAACTAACAGAAGCACACACATTTCCATGTTTCAGTTATTAAATTACCTTACTTCAGCTTTAATTTCTATGCACTGAATGTTTTGAGTCTAATCATGTCCTGATATATTTCAGCGTATTCCACCAATGAACTTCTGTGCCTTATGTTTCCATCTAGCTAGACTGAATAGTGTTCTGTAAATGCATCTCTCAGAGAGCCATTAGCAACTCGGAGTAGAAATAATCTCAAAGGAGACTGAGCCCTTGAGGTTACAAGTTATGATGCAGGTAAAACTGAAAATAGATGGGAATAGAGTAGATGGAATAGCATTACCTGGAAAGTGGGAGTAACAGTAAACCAAGATTATTTCGTTGGGTATCTTTTTCAACACAATTTTTTTGGGGTGCGATTTCAATACGTATGCATTAATTGTAATTGCATCTTTATTTAGAACTCAACAGTGTTCTCACCTCCACCCCTAACTGCAAGGCAGTAAATGGAAAAGCAGAAAGCAGTGACAGTGGAGCAGAGTCTGAAGATGATGAAGATGAGGAAGATGAAGAAGAGGAGAATGATCATAAAGAGGAGCCAGAAGTAGAAACCAAACATTATGAAAAAGGTATATTCTGATGATTTTACAGAGTTCCACTCAAAAATCTGTAGCAAAAATGCCTTTTAATTAGACAGCATGAGTTGCCAGCATCACAGTGGACATGAATACAGAGTATTAAAGTACTCATGATTAGAGGGAATGGCCACTCGTCAAGCCTTGGTTTTCTCTAGGCTTGACTTCAATAGCCTTCTCCTGAATCTACCATCTTTCACTCTGCAACCTCTCCAGCTAATCCAGAATAGGGCAGCAAGACTTATCCTTGGCCTTAAGCCCAGGGACCGCATCTCTTCTGCACTAAAAAGTCTATACTGGCTCTCGGTTGCTGCACATTAAATTCAAATCCCTCTGCATCATCCACAAGGCTGTCTGGGCCCTGGGATCACACTATCTTCAGCTCTATCTCACCAAATACTCTCCTTCTAGACCACAATGTTCCTCTAGCACCAACTCTCTCTGTGTAAAGCGCTTTGCTAAACAGAGAATAGGTGGTCGTTCACTTACCTAGCGGGCTCCCTCCTATGGAATAGCATCCCCCTCCCTCTGCGCCTTGAACAGGATCTTCTCAAATTCTGAAAGCTTCTGAAGACTTTCCTCTTTTCTCCCGCCTTCCCATCTTCTCTCCTCTGCTAATTCCACAGTTGCTGCAATCAGTGTCCTGGCCCCTTATGCACCTTCGTGGGCCCCAACCTCCCACACCAATTCTGCCCAGCACCTGTCAATCCACAGCACTTGCATCTGCACACCCTCTGCCCTGGAGGTTCGCACTTACACCTCCCACGGCCCCAGTCCGTGTAGCACTCAACATTCCTACCACTTCATTTGTGGCTCACCCATGAGCTCAGACTCCCCAGCACTTACCCTCTCTACCCTCTTCCTTGCTGCACTTGCACGTTCTGAATTCTTACAAAGCACAGTAGGTACGTCCCTTCTACCACCCACCCCTACTGCTTTTAAATATTATTTTTTTAACATTTTCCCTCCCTCGCTCCCGGCCCTGTGGGTGCTTTCAAACAGTATTTTCTTATTGTATAAGTGCCTAACAAGCAAACAATAAGTAAATTGGTGAATATGAAAATATAGTTTGTCTTGAAAGCTCTTCAAGCAGATGATAGGTAAGTAATTTGGTTTTAGAGAGTTTCTAGCCTCATAGGTTCTCATTGGAAATAGTCTGCTCATTGAGTCTTCTAGGATCGGGAGTTCTTGAAGGCTTGTGACTAGACTTGTCGAGATGGTTCAAAGGGAAGGAGTACTGCTTCTCCATTCCCATCCAGTAACGTTAGAACCGGTACAGTCCATGTGGTGTTTGACCTTCAGCATCCATTGTGGTGTAGGTGGGTTAGTTTCAGGCTAGACTTTGTATTCAGGTTGGTTTCTCCTTTGTGCTTTGAGACTGTTATTTAGGTGCTATCAATTAATGGAGCAGAACGTCTAAAAGGTTTTAAGGATAGTGAGCAAGCAAATCCCCAATCACAATGTGGCGTCTATTCACCTATTTCTTTGGCTTCCCAATTGGTGGTTGTCGCCACATTAAACATTTGCTCTCGTCTTTCAAAGCTTTTGGTCAGGGGTGCATCAGGCATGAGACCAGATACCATTTATTCAGCTGGTCATATCTGGTTTTGAAAATTAGGCCTTGAGACCTGTCTGAGGTAGACCTAATCAATCAACCACCCCTTGTTTGCTTCAAATCTCTTTGTATGACTTCAAGAAGGACACCACCTCTACTAACTATGGCAAAAAGATAAATCTGATAACAATTTGAATTGCCCAAAAGAAGTTACATCTAACTTAGAAATTGGAAATTGTGGTAGCCAAAATATATTTTTTGAGATTCCTAGATGGCCGTCGAGAGTGTGAAGAGGGCTCCTCCTTGGCAGCTCTGGAAAAATAGATGAGCCCCCAACATACAAGACAACTACTGAATTGTTCTCATTAAGATCTCACAACCGCAGAGAAGCGTTTAAAGAGTGGTTATTGGTGGCGCAACAGCAACAACCAACGGCGACCTTTGTGAAGTGTTGTCAGGGTGTGGCACCTCCCAGCGTGGCCAGAGAAGATTACCGGGCTTACAATAGAACTGCCGCTCGGAACAATTGCAGCACATTACTATCTTAGAAGAGGAATTTCCCGAGAAGGTACCGGCAAGACATATTTGTCGACCTGATTGAATAACAAAGGGAGTGCGTGGTCCCAGAAATAGCAATGGCACAGGAGCCGGTAAGACCCAGAGTGCACTATTCATGCTGTGGTGTAATTTTAGGAGACTGACAAGTGACTGCCAAGTAGTAAGGCAGACCTGTGCTACCACTTTATTGGTCAAAGGAAACATGAGCGCCCTAGAACAAAGTGGGTGGAAATACTAAGCCTGCTGATTGGTGAGTACTTCAATTGTGCATCGTTTGAAGTGACCCCAAGGTTTCTGCAGTTGTATTGCACCTATAAGCAATCCAGGCATTTCATGGAAAGCAGTCATCTCAGGGAAACAAATCAACCCCAGATTGCGTGTATCAACAGACTTTACCTGTGACCCGTGCTGAGGTCGGTGGTGTTAAAATTGGGAGTGGATTAAGAACTCTTCTATCCTGTGAGGCTAGAGCAGCATTGGTTAAGATTCCACCTTTGTCATAAGAATATAACTGGCAAGTTTGTGATTACAGATTTATTTCATAATGTCCCTGAACAGATCAAAAGAACCACTGGAGGGGGTCCCCACCCCCAAACTGCAAAAGAAAAAACAAGAAGGGACGCTCCCTAAATTATGGCTTAATGAAGGATAGGAGGCGCTTTACTGATGAACGCCCGTCAACTCACCAAGTATCAGGACCCATATAATTACCAAAGACGCCAGAGCAAGATTCTACAACTGAAGTAAATAAACAATGCTTCAATGATTTTAAGGATCAAATGACGGAAATGCTGCAGGTACAATTTGCAATTATAAGAACAGAACTTGACCAATCTCTACAGGAGGAGAAAAGCGACATTAATTATCTAGCAGATCGAATAGAAACAAACGAGACAGCGATTCAAGATATTGTGGAAGACGCACGCAAAATAGATTTACTGACTGATCAGCTGGCAATGGTGACTCAAAATATGGAAATACAAATGGAAGCTCTTGAAAACCGATCAAGGAGATCCAACATTCGGGTCAAATCACTCCCGGAAACGATTGAGGGCCGGGAATTAAGAACAACAAAAACGCAAAGATCCAGGATCAAGGCCCGAGAGGTTGCTGCAGTTGAAAGATCTGGACAGAAAGAGGCAATCCTAAAGGCAGCAAGAAAAGCAAACCCTATTAAAGTCAACGGATCAGAAATCCAGTTGTATCAAGACTTGGCGCAAGTATCTTTGTTGAAGCTTATACTAATGGGTCCAGCAGTAAATGTTTTAATTAAAAACCAAGTTGGTTACAGATGAACATTCCCTTTCAGACTTTTGTTTACATGGGAAGGACAACATCAGGTCACTTCCTGTGAAGAAGGCTTATAGATATTGAAGAGACAAGACAAAGGGAAACATCAAAAGGAAGCTCGTAAAGTCCAAGAAAAAGGGAGCTTCAGATGATGGGACTGGACTAAATCGTCTCGAGACAAAACACTGAGAGAATGATTCCAAGGAAGTGTCAACCGAGTATGGCATCCATGGTCACGGAGAAGGTAAAATGTGAAAGCTAATGTATTATGTCTTTAAATCTGCAAATTATGGGACTGTAGTCATGGTTGTGGTGGACAAATATGTTGCGGGGCAAGACGCTCAAGCAAAGGAGGCGGCGGGAGGAAGGGGGAAAAGGTCTTGGCGCTTGGAATCGGGGGGGGGGGTTGTTGGGTACAGGTAGCCCCACACAACTAATCTCCGGGTGTTTAGTGGGGCTCAACCGCCACGCCGCAATGCGTGGAAGGAAGGGTAATAGGTTGGGCTTGACCAGGGAGAAGAGGGGGGAGTAGTGGGGGGGAGTTTGGGAGCGTTCGGGGTAATTGTGCTGGGGGGAGGGGTCGGTCAGGTGTGTGTGTGTGTGTGTGTGTATATATATAGATATATAAAAATATTGGGAGGAAAAAAACAATACAAGTTCTATCCTTGAATATTAGGGTTTTAAACTCCCCTGTCAAAATACGTAAAGTTGGTTCATTTTTTGAGTCAAGAGAAACCGATGTAGTGACGTTTCATTAGACACATGTGTCAAGGAAAGATGCGAATAAACTGAAATTATATGGTTACCCACATATTGTTCGATCATACGATAAGGGAAAGAAGGGAGGTGTCTTAATAGCCTTGAAAGGTTGGTTGGTTAGAATATATTGGCAAATGAAATGGACAACGAGGGTAGATATTTATTCATTACAATATAATTGGGGAGAATGAGTTATATGATTGCTGCAATATATGCTCCAAACTCAGGGCAAGATGTGTACTTGCAACGGGTACTGGGCAAGCTAGAACGGTTTGCAGTAGGACAAATTATCCTGACTGTGGATTTTAATATGGCCAGGGATCCTCAGGTTGATAGGAGAAAGGTAGGACAGACATTGCAAATACCCCCAAAGCAAAAATGTAAAATGCCTGTGGCCAACCTATCATTAATAGATGCTTGGAAAGAGACTCAGCACGAGGACAAAGGTTATACGTTTTATTAATCCGTCCATCGGACATTTTCAAGGATAGAGTTTTTTATTTTGTTTTAGATTATGCGTGAATCTCTGCTTCATTGTTGGGAAGAATACAACAGGTGGACATGAGCCCAATAGCCCTATACGACCATGCACCATTAAAGCTAACAATTCTCCAGGGAAACGAAGGGTCAGGGTTATGGCATTGGAAATTCCTGGAACATATAATAAAAGAACAGGTAATGGGTGAAGAAATTCGGGATAAAATTAAAGAATATTTTGTACTAAATGGGACTCCGGATACACCTGAAAGATGGTTTTGGGTCACTTTCAAAGCAACCATGAGGGGAGAACGAATTGCGAAAAAAGCCGAAGGGAGAAAAAGTCATGAAGGAGATGGAAACAAATCAGGGGGCATGAATACAGAAAAAACACAGGTACCTTAGAGGTCAATTAGATCTATTACAGACAAGGCATGCTGAGAAGGCCCTGTTGTATTTAAGACGGAGCCATTATATCAAAGCCAATAAGGTTGACTCCCTGCTGGCATGTCAAGTTTGAATGAAGGATGAAGCCAAGATTATTCGCACTATCCAATCTGGGCAAGGTAAAATTAGCTCCTCTTCTAGAGTGTTTTAAGTGATCCGACCGCGGCCGGAATGTTCGCATGAAAAAGGTGCGAATCACCAAAAGTTTGCACCTTTCTCATGGGAACACACGTACATACTATGGGGGCTGCAGGGGTTTCCCCTGCAACCCCTGCTCACTCTGCTATGAAGTATAGTGAGCGGGGTGTTGCGGGGGACACCCCTGCAGCCCCCGCAATGTTTTTTTTTTTTTTTTACTCACCTGCAGTGCTACCACCAAACGTTCGAACTTTTGGTGTTCGAACCTTTGGCAGTAGCATTTTTTAGAACTTTTGGTCCTTGCGACCATTTCTAGTCGGTCAAAAAGTACAATTACTTCTAGAGATATAATAGGAGCATTCACAGAGTATTACTCTGCGTTATATACTTCGGATCGCCCAGACCCCCAAGTAGAAACAACTTACTTGGAACAATGCTGGCGAAACAAACTAGTTCTAGCCGACAGGGAAGAATTTGAGGGTGAGAGAACACTGGCTGAAGTATGAGAAGCAATAAAGTATTTGCCTCTCCACAAGGCTCCGGGACCAGATGGTTTCCTTGCTAGATTTTATATGATTTATATGGAAGACTTAATCCCAGTGTTGACTTCACTGTTTAATTCCTTCAGGGGGAGGGTACTATTACACCCTCAATGGAAGAGACAAAGGTGGTGCTCTTCCCAAAGCCAAGGAAGGATAGTACTCCATGTGGATCCTATCGACCCATTGCTCATCAATATTGATGCCAAGCTTTATACTAAAATATTAGCAACCAGACTGGGAAGGCTAGGACCATTACTAATTCACCCTGATCAATCAGGGTTTGTTATGTAAAGGCAAACATTCGACAACACTAGACGGGTGAGCCTTTTGATAGAGAAAATAAATAAGACGAGACTATCAGCAGGTGGAATAACGCTTGATGCCGAAGATGCGTTTGATCAAGTTGAATGGTCCTTTTTATTCTTAACAATTTAGACTATATGTTTTGGTCCAAGGTTCTTGCAAATGGTAAGAGCAAACTATAAATCCCCAATTCTACGACTAGCTATTATTGGGGAACCGCTCCCATGAGGTTTGGGTTACCCGGGGGACCAAACAAGGGTACCCGTTATCTCCGATATTGTATGCACTGCATCTTGAGCCATTGTTGTCTAGGATCAGGGAAGAGGAGAAAATCAAAGTGGAGGCACCACTTTTCAAAACTTAAAGGGATAGTCCAGTAAAAAATGTTATTTTAAAAATAGATAGGCAACATAAAAAAATAATACTAGCACTTTATTTTTAAAAACTTCCTATGTAAAATTTTGAGCTATTCAAGCTCAGAATTCCCAAAAGCAAGCACATGGGCGCATCCATTTTGTGAAATGGATGCCCGCCTGTGCTGGCTTTTGCTTTTGCGGCACTAATTAAGGAAAAGCCAGCCAGCTGTAGTAAACAAAAGCTACTGCTGGGTGGCTTTTCCTTCATTGGTGCTGTACGCGGAGGACGGGGACCGGAGACCAGAGCAGGAAAGCTGCAGCTGAATCTCGGTAAGTGCTATTTATTAAAAAAAAAAAAAAATAAGCACTAGCTGCGTTTTTTTTTCTAAGTTTTCCGGGATGGAGGAGCCCGGAAAACTTAGAAATAAAACCGCAGCTTTAAAAACGTTGTATTTATGTTTGCGGTCGCTTTTGAAATGACCGCAAACATAAATACAACGTTGTGTTTGAAAACGCTGCGGTTTTTCTTTCCAAGTTTCTCAGGCTCCTCCGGTTTGGAGGAGCCTGAGAAACTCGGAAAGAAAAACCGCAGCGTTTTCAAACACAACCGTGTTGTGTTTCTGCCTGCTGTGGTTATCACTTTGGGTCTCCGGTGCTCCGCGTACTAGGGGAGCACCGGAGACCCAAAGTGATAGCCACAGCAGGCAGAAACACAACACGGTTGTGTTTGAAAACGCTGCTGTTTTTCTTTCCGAGTTTCTCAGGCTCCTCCGAGCCGGAGGAGCCTGAGAAACTTGGAAAGAAAAACCGCAGCGTTTTCAAACACAACGTTGTATTTATGTTTGCGGTCGCTTCAAAAGCGACCGCAAACATAAATACAACGTTTTTAAAGCTGCGGTTTTATTTCTAAGTTTTCCGGGCTCCTCCATCCCGGAAAACTTAGGAAAAAAAACACAGCTAGTGCTTATTTTTTTTAAAAAAAATAAATAGCACTTACCGAGATTCAGCTGCAGCTTTCCTTCTCTGGTCCCCGTCCTCCGCGAACAGCACCAATGAAGGAAAAGCCACCCAGCGGTAGCTTTTGTTTACTACAGCTGGCTGGCTTTTCCTTCATTAGTGCCGCAAAAGCAAAAGCCAGCACAGGCGGGCATCCATTTCACAAAATGGATGCGCCCATGTGCTTGCTTTTGCGAATTTTGAGCTTGAATAGCTCAAAATCTTACATAGGAAGTTTAAAAAAAAAAGTGCTAGTATTATTTTTTTAATGTTCCCTATCTATTTTTAAAATACATTTTTTTACTGGACTACCCCTTTAATATCAGGCGGCCCAATTGAGGATTATTAGGGAATGGTCTAAAGGGGACACAGAAAATGTGGATACGAATGGACAGAGCAGTAGTTGGTAAACCCCTTCACGAAGTGTTATGGTGTCAAAAGCAGGATTGTCCCATTAACATGTACAAAAGCAAAATTACAGCGTTGATGGCGCAGGTATGGGATGCTGTGGTGAAGTGATCAGGAAACGCCACGTTTCCCTCTCCCTTCACACCTCTTTTTCGTAATCCCCAGTTTACTACGGGATTGGAACAGAATGCATTTAAGAAATGGGAGGAAGTGGGATGTCTGAAGATGGGTGACATGATAGAGGGTCAGGAGATTAGAACATTTCAACAAAGCAAGCCAAAGTTTTTGTTGATTACGACATTCTCTAATGGTCAACAAGCACTTCATAATAGGGGATCTATCCCCATTTGAGAAATCTATCACTACAAATTCAGGCAATAGACATATGGTTGGGGTATTGTGCAAGATAACTGGAGGGAATTTAAGTCAAGTGGAATAGGGATACGTGAAGCTATGGGAGAAAGATACAGGTACTGTTAAAACGGAGACCCAGTGGTTGGCGGTTTTGAAGGGAATCCCAAAACTGATGCGGGCAATTCAGATACGGGAATGTGGTGAATGTGATGGTACAATGGCACCTAACGCCGGAGAAGTTGCACACGTTTTATAAGAATGTTTTGGGCAAATGCTGGCAGGGATTCAAAGAAAAAGGAACATGGGTCCATATATGGTGGGAGAGCCCGAAAATAAAAAGTTTTTGGGGGAAATGTCAACAATGCAATGTATGAGAGTTTTGGTCTCTAGTTATGAAGAGGCATAGGAGAGGCAATGTTGGGCCTGGAGGTTTTAACTGAAAAGAAGCAAAGGAAAGCATATATGACACTGACGGTTGCCTTTGTGCCACTCATAGCGCAAAAATTGAAACAATCCATGGTCCCAAAAGAACACGAGTGGCTAACGAAAATGTGGCATTATGTTTCTCTGGAATGGGTTATTTATGTATTACAAGGAGAACAAAAGAAATTTAAGAATGATTGGGAGTTTGTGCTGGACTTCTTGCTTAATGACTTTCGGGAGAACTGGTGCCTGCAAAGAATACAGATGTTGGACTTATTAAATTAATGTACATCTATCTGGATTGTAAAGGAATGTTTGTACTGAAGGGGTAGCTGCCCAGGGGTGGTCTGGGAGGTGGGGGGGTTCTGAAGAAGGAAGGGAGTTGGAGAGTGGCGGGTGATTTTGTATGTTATAATAATGAAAATATTGATAAAAACAAGATAAAAAAAAGATATATGTATTTCTCTCCTTAAAATTGACCAAGCTCAGAAATCTCAAAAAGCCTTTTGAAAATGATTCTTTCACCCTAACCCTCTAATCCAATTTTCACTTAATTGATCAAGGATTTGTTTGATTCAGGCGTTATTCCATCATTTGTAAAGAAATCCCCATCACATCTCTCTTAAAAGAAACTACGTTCAGCCTTTTGTTGACCTCATCTGCTCTCACGGCTTCAGGTGCTACTCATACGCGGATGACACGCAGATCATGGTCTGTTTAGATCAGGACCGGGAGGAGGTGTCGTTAGTGGAGTAACTTTTCTGAAAATTTTGGGGGGGGGGGGCATGACATCTGAAGAAAAGGTGCCCCAGCCAAATGAATAGGGACAAAAGGGTGTGCCATGAAAGTTGGGGGGGACAAACACCCCCACCCCCCCTAAAATTACGCCCATGGGTGTCGTCCCGTCTTTGTGACTGCCTGGCGACTGTGGGGGAGTGAATGGGCACCAATTGGCTCAAACTCAACGTTGACAAGACTGAGGTCCTGGTGGTGGGCGGCTCCTCTGAATCCTGTTCTTGGTACTCCGTCTTCTCGCCATCCTCACTGGGTGACTTTACTATTCAAGTGACAGCAGTTACAAATCTTGGGGTCTATCACTCTGCTTCTCTGTCCATGGCGTCAAAGGTGAGTGCATTGCGTCAGACTGGCTACTTCTTATGAGGGTCCTTTGGAGGATCCTGCCCTTTCGTCCTCCTTCTCTTTACCCTCCAGTTGTGGCTTCTCTTATTTCCAGCAGGCTGGACTATTGTAATGCTCTCTACCTGTCCCAGCCCTTGGGCCTAATCCATTGCCTGCAACTGCTGCAGAACCTGGCTGCTCGGACAGCCACAGCCACCTCTTGTGGTTCCGACATTTGGCCAGTGCTATGCATACGGCCACATTTGCACTGGCTCCCGCTGAAACAAAGAATAGTTTTAGAATCTCTGTCTTGTTCACCGGGCATACTACCAGGCTGGTGCCGATTTATTTTTTTTTGGGATAAATTCACTCCTTATATTCCTGGCCGCCCTCTTCGGTCAAGAAGTGATTGCTCGTTGTCCCCTGATTTCGTCTTCAAAGAGTGGTTGGTTGAGTCTTTTCAGTGGTTGCTAGTAAGGTATGGAATGGTCTCCCTTTAACTTTGAGGCTGACCACGTGCCACCTGCACTTCTGGCACTTGTTAAAAACTCTGCTCTTTCATTAGTCCCCTAGATTGATGTTGTGCTACTGTGACTATCCTCTCGACAAGATGCCTTCTAATGTATGTGCGTGTTATAAATATGAGTAACATAACGTAACGCTAGATCCAGATCAGCCTAGTAAATTCATGCCTGTAGCTAATATTCATTATGTAGGTAGAATGTTAAAAAATAGCTTTTGGGGGCACTAGAGAGCCCGAACAAGATGGCTGCAAAGAAGTGAAGCTCTGCATTATGAAATTAGGCCCAGCGAGCAGGGAGCCTTTGCTCAGTGGTGAGGGACCTTGCAAATCAGGTCGGACGCTGATCTGACCATGGTGCAGCAGTGGCCGCTGGAGTGGACAGATCGCATGCTCCAGATCGGAGATCTCCGCGTTGGTGAGCGATACTGGGCTTAGCCGGTGTGTGCTCCGGCAGGAGTTGCGGGTGTGCGCCCATGGTGCGTGCCGACGGTGGTTGGCCCACTCTCACTGGGTCCCGTGTGAGGAGTTGGATGCTCCGCTCTGTGGCACACTGCCATGGTTCTGGCCCTGAAACTGCTGCCACAGCTGGACACCCAAGTATCATAGCGGATAACGCCTGCGGGACACTGTACTGGCGCTCAGCATGGAGGGATTTAGGTCGGAACGTTAAGGAGCGGATACGTCGCAGAACTGAAGGTGATTGACTGCGACCCGCCCGCAAAGGAATCTGTGTGAAGTGATCCCAGCAGGGATAGGAAAGAAGTGAGCCTGGGCGCTGCATTATACTGTGGTGTGGTGGAGATCTTCTTTTTCTGCTTCTCTCGCCCACTGCTTGTCGTGGGCTAGGGGGAGGTTACAAGGGGGCTTGATCATCCGGCGCAGTAGCCCCGGGGGCCAGTCATCTTAAACTAGCAGAGAGAAATGGCTTCGGGTAAGGGGAAGAAGCAAACAAAGGAGGTGGTAGACTTCTTTGCACCCGGGATGCCCAACGCGCCCCAGAGAAGACTGCACCCCAGAACCCGGTTATGACCACTCTGGGCCTTATAGAACAGTTAATGTCCCGGCTGGAGGGAAAAATGGATAGGTTAACGGAAAAGGTAGCTCAGTTGGAAACAAGGACCTCCATGATAGAGCAAAAGACCAATGAATTGGACAAGCAAGTGGTACAGATGCTCTCGCAGGGGCAGCAACGTAAAAGTGAAATGGAAGGAGTGGTGAATGGTAACAGAGCGACAGACAGCAGACTTGAAATTTTAGAAAATGCGATGCACGCTATGCATAATTGACCTTCCTAAGGGTGCAGAGGGGGAGGACTGACTTGGCTCCCGGAGCAGCTGGTGCTGGACGTGGGAGAAGATCCCATATATGTCGATAAATGTTACAGGCTTAAAACTGCGGTGTCAAAAGCGAAATGTTGCCAGAGGTGGGCCCTACATTACTAGTGAGCCTGAGTGATGCCTGTGGCAGGGAGAGGATCTTGAAGGCGGCAGCGGCCAAGAAGACACTGAAATTCCACAATCGCAACATCCTCCTCTTTCCCGACCTCTCCTCAGCCACTGACGAGAAAAGAATGTTGTGAAGAAAGCCTTTTTGGAATGTGGGGTTAAAGCGGGCCTTCAACATCCAGCTAAACTCAGAGTGACTTGGAATGGGCAGGAGTATCTCTTTTGGGATGTGGAAGGGGCAGATAAACTATTGAAATCTATCACTGCAGAGTAACCACCTGATGAAGATGCTGGATGATGGGTTTGGAGTTGCATGAGTTTTGTCTCCTTTATACTGTTTGTGTGGTAATTTGATGGCCTATTGGTGTGACAAGTATGGTATAAATAGCAGACCTTTGAGGTTCTAGCGTTGTGAACTCATCTGTTGCATGTTCTGTGATATGTGGACCCCCTCGCAATGCAAGGCCCACAGAAGGGTTGCGGTTGCTTTGCTGCAATTCTGTTGATGCGCCACAGGTGCAGCTTGCTTTTGGTTATGGTTGCAAGAGTAAAGCCATTTTCTTTTCCCCACCAAACCTCATGGATGTGGACTATCAAGGACACTGCCTCATAAGACTCTGGTTTAGCTTGATGGTGATTGTATCTCGAAGGAGCATCCTCCCTTTGGTACCATTGTAATTTTCATGTTAAATCAAATGAATAAAGAATTAAAAAAAAAATTGCTTTTATTCAACTTTAAGAATGTGTAGATATCCATGGACTCTCAGACATTCAACAGTCGGGCATTAGATTTTCTTTTGTACAGAAATTGCCCTGTTAGATGGGGAGCAGTTATTCTGGAACCTAGATGACCATGAATCCTCATTATTAGCTTTCTTAGATTTCTCTGCAGTCATCAATACCCTGGATCGCCAGGTTTACACTCAGTAGCAAGGGTGTCTGATACAACTTTGGCATGTTTTGTGCCATTCTTCTCAAACTGATCCTATTGTCTTTTCCTGGACGGTATTCAGTTCAATTTCTTTTCTTGCAAATATGGCATTCCCCATTGTTCTACTCATTGCCCTCTGCTGTTTAACATTTACATGAAACTCTTTCATGACCTGTTAAGCAAGTTAAATGTTGATATTTGCTGCTATTGCGATGACACCCAATTATTTTTTAAACTCTTGGTCGACGCTTCTTGCGACTCATACTGGCCCCAGACTGTGTCAACTGAAATAAAAATCTGGATTTCGAATGGATTGTTTCCTCCAACGTATTCCTCATCTATGACATGTAATGTCCACAGTTGTGCTGCTTCATACATTATTTCGGCAGAGGGCGCCCTGCTTCGATGGCGTCGGGTCGATGTCCCTCAAAGGCCTCTGTCGAAGGTGACGTCATTGGATGTTATAAGTAGCACACACGGTGCCCGTATCCTCAGTTCTGTTTTTTCTGCAAACGTGATTGCTTCGTAAAACTCTGCGCACCTCGTGGTTACTGTTAACTTCAGCGTATTATGTCTTCCTCTTCTACCCCGACGACCCCGCAGTCTGGCTTCAAGAAGTGTTGGAATTGCGGCTCCAAGATGTCGATCACGGACCTGCATCGTATTTGTCTGTGGTGCCTTGGCGAAGGCCACGCTACGGATAACTGTTTGAAGTGTCAGTCTTTAATTGCCAAGGCTTTGCAGGAATGAAAGGGGAAATTGAAGGTAGGCAGGGTGTCCAAGCCCTGTGAATCTAAATCGGCTGGTCTTTAGACCGAGAGGACTGTTATCGTCGGAAGAAGTCCAAGCGGTCCATGTCCCGCAGTGGTTCGTGCCACTCGTCCTCTTCGTCGAGGCGGTCCAGGAAGCAGCGTCATTGTTCGACTTCCTCGTCCTCTTCGGATGACGCCTCCCTGAAAAAGATGACCTCCCCCACCAAATCCTCGACCCTGGAGGAGTGGGATGCTTTCCGGGTGCAGATGTTGCAGCTATTTCAGTCCCAGGGCACAGTTCCGTCCATGCCTTCTGACGAAGCCGGCAGGGAACGGTCTCAGCCGGATGCTTGCGCGCCTTCGGGCCCGGGTGGCCGGCCTGATGAACATCGGGAGCCTTCGAGGCCCTGTTTGGACAAGGCATCGGGTGATCACCAGAGACATGCCAGGTCGCGGTCTTCGTCTTGGGCGAAACCGTCGAAGCCTGCAAAATCATCGAAGCCCTTGAAGGCGTCAACGCCATCGGCGCCATGCCAGTCAGGTGCGCCGGCCGGGTCTTTGCCCCCGGTCAGGCCCTCGAAGCCGTTGGCAACATTGAAGTCGGAGCCATCAACGCCATCTGGGCCGAATATACCGGAGTCCCTGAGGTTGTGTAACGCTCACCTGATTCCCGCAGAGGCGCCGGTCTTGACTGGGTGAATGCCGTATCTTCAAAGGTGATGTGTAACACACGGTTGGCTCTTTGGGCTGGACCTCTGTGCACTGTATGTCTGACTCGAAGCGTAAGATGTCTGCAGATAGAAAATATGGAATTAATGAACTGGGGTTATTGGGTGCCTCTCTCCTCTTCCCTTTCTCTTCTCCTGTAGAACCCCAAAGGTTAACACCCTCACCTTAGGTAAGTGAACGCCGGGCTCTCCATCTGCCTCGGGGCAGGGTGCCGTAACCAGTTTCTTCACTGGATAAGGGTGCAGGCCTCTTGACCTCAGAGGACTGCTGTCCGTCGTTAACTGCACGAACGGTAAGTTCTGGGCACTTCAAATGTCTTAAAAGTCTTTTGTAATGATATCTCTTGTTTTGCAGGGTTCCGGCGATGGCGGATGGCGGGCTGATGAGAGTTGAGGATCGAACCCGCGTGAGGAATAGAAGCGCCTGGAAGCACGTAAGTAAGCGCTTGTAGCCTGCTTCACGATGCGCACTAACTGTCCCTTTTATCTTGCAGGTACAAGTTCGGAGCTTTCGAGAAGCTGGAGGGTGCTGGAATACCCACTGGATTCGGCGTGGGAAGGAGTAATGGCACGTGAGTAATAAAGTTGCCCAATGTCTTTAAACGCACCTTCTTTTGTCTTTCAGATGCGGGATGCAGCGCCGAAGGCCTCCGGAGCGTGCGAAGAGCTGGTAAGCTTTTGTCTTTCAGATGCCGGAATGCAGTGCGAAGACCTCCGGAGCATGCGAAGAGTAGGTAAGCCTTTGTCTTTCAGATGCCGGAATGCAGCGCGAGGCGTTGGTGACAGCCGATGGACCAGGTAAGAGATGCGCTGCCACTGAAGACCGTAGTGCTAACCTGTTCTTTCTTTGTCTTTACAGGTGCTGCTGAAGACTGGATTCCAGGATGGTAAGCCTTTGTTCCCTTAGGCCCAGGATCAGAAGCAGAAGACACGATGAGCGTTCTGCTGCAGAGAATGCAGAATAACGCAAAGCAAGATTCATCCATCGGGTGTGGTTTAAATAGCCTCCTGTAGTGCTTAGGTGTCTCCTTCCACAGCCACGCCTAGGTAAGAAAAGAGTTCCTGCTTTCCAGAAGAGTTCCAGTGTTCTGAACCTAGGGAGTGGCTCCTGCCCCACCCAACAGGAAAAGTAGTCCCAAACAGAAGAGGATCAGGGGTTCAACTGGCAGGTAAGTAAGCAGCATGGTCTGCTGCAGGTAAGTCCACCCAAGCATTATGAGCCCGGCGCTTCCAGCGCTGGGACTGGGCATCTTTATGAGCCTGGTGCCACTGGCGCCAGGACAGGGTCCAAAAGGTCCCAATTGGGACTGGCTGGCACTCGGAACCGGGGTTATGGGTCTGCTTCCAAGGGAGTCGGGCAAGTCCTGATCTTTTGGAAGCAGAGATCATGACAGGTTGTGGATCCTCTGAGGAAGGCTACTTCTAAATCTGTGATGCCTGTAGCTGAAAAGAGGTGTACTCCTCTCCCAAGGAAAGATTTCTTTCAGTCCCTCCAGAACATTTATGAGAACGAAGAAAGATCCGATGAGGATGTTGGCCCTTTTTTCGTCTTCCGTATGGGACTCCTAATGTTTCTGATGGAGGATTTGTGTCAGTCTTTGCATGATGCCAGTGGCCTTGACAATTCCCCTGAGATGGAGTTCGGCAAACCAGATCCGGGGATCATGTTGACTCCTCTTATCAGAGATTAATGTTGAGAGTTGTAGAGTACCTGTGCTCGTCCAGGCCTCCGGTACAGGTTGATCAAGATGGTCTTAAGATATTTTGGATCAGGGTCCATCCACTGACCCGGTGTTGCCATTTCATGTGGCATTGAGGGTGGCTGCTACTTGGAACGCCCCAGAGACTATTCCGGCAGTGAACAAGTCGTTAATGAAGAAATACCGCCCATCTGACCCCGGCTACCTGTCCACACACACACCCCACTCCGGAGAGTTTGGTTCAGGCGGCTATGGTCACCTCGAAGCAGGCGGCGTACTCTAACATCCCTGCTGATGGGGACGATAAGCGCATGGATGGGCACGCAAGGTATTTTCTGCTGGGAGTAGGGCATTGAAATCGGCCAAGTCCACCTGTGCCTTAGCAATGTTTTCGCACACCCTGTGGAATTGCATCTATTTAGCAGCTGAGCATATTCCCGAAGGGGAAGAAGGGGATGGCTTTCTGGCTATTGTGAAGGATGGCAAGGATACCCTGTTTGAATCCCTTCAGTCTGGGTTTGACACTGCGGATAGTGTCAGCAGGTCCATGGCTGCGAGCACTGTGAAGCACAGGTTTGCGTGGTTGCGGAAGTCCGGGTTTGCACC
Source organism: Ambystoma mexicanum (assembly GCF_040938575.1). NCBI lineage: Eukaryota > Metazoa > Chordata > Amphibia > Caudata > Ambystomatidae > Ambystoma > Ambystoma mexicanum. The sequence goes on along the minus strand of NC_090924.1, from coordinate 875,576,443 downwards.
AAATGTGCAGGCTCGTCTTCTCAACCTGCCCTTTGACGGGTCTCATCTGTTTGGCAGCAAGGCTGATGAGAGCCTTGAGAAGTTGCATACCGCCAAAGCAGCTGGCAAAACTTTGGGTGCAGCTGTTGGACAAACCCAGCCTTTTCGTCCTAGGTGACAGCAATGGAGGGGTGGTTTCTTTCACTACTACTCCTCATTTGGAGAGAGGGATGGCCAGTCAAAGGGGCCAACGTAAGTTCCCTCGAAGTAGAGGTGCCAAAGCCGCTCAATCAGCAGCCTCTTTGCCATCAGGCACTGCCGCAGCCGTTTAAGAAACCACTCTGAGGCTTAGACTCATTTTTCACCGGTAGGGGGAAGGCTGTCTCAGCATCTAGAAGTGTGGCGAGCCATTACTTGTGATGCGTGGGCTCTGGAAACAATAGCCCACGGCTACTGCCTTCTTTTTCTACGACGGCCTTACGACAATCCACCAGGTAAGCACTCTTTGAGGGTTACGGATGCGCTCCTTGTGCAGGAGATTTTGACACTGCTAGAGAAAGGCGTTATAGAACCAGTGCCTGTGGCGGAAAGGTACAAGGGTTGGTATTCCCCGTATCTTTTTATTCCCAAGAAGTACGGAGGACTGAGACCCATCTTGGACTTATGATACTTGAACAAGTTCCCCAGGAAGGACAAGTTCAAGATGGTCACTCTTTCTCAGATCTTTTAGGCCCTCCAGCTTCAGGATTGGTTGGTGTCATTGGACCAGTAGGATGCTTATTTTCATGTGCCGGTCCATCTCAAGCACAGGAAATACCTGAGGTTTGCTGTTGTCGGCTCGCACTATCAGTTTCGGGTCCTGCCATTTGGGTTGACCTCTGCCCCGAGGGTCTTCACCAAGCTCACGGTGGTGGTGGCAGCGCATCTCAAGAGAGGGGGGATTCACGTCTACCCCTACCTGGACGATTGGCTGATCAGGGCGTGTTCTCCCGAACAAGCATTGGATCATCTCAGCGTCACCTGCCACTCCCTTCACAAACTGGGCTTCTCCCTCAATTTCAAGAAGTCGCATATGACGACTTCCCAACAGCTCCAGTAAATCGGGGCTGTGTTGAACACGTCCTTGGGGATGTACTGGCAACCCAAGTTGAGGGCTCAACACATTCTCTAGATGGACACCAAATTTCTACAAGGCCAGAGTCTTCCGGCTTACAAATTCTTAAGGTTGCTCGGCCTCATGGCATCCTGCATTTTTCTGGTGAATGAGATTCCTTCAGTGGGCTCTCCGGACTCAATGGTCCCAGTTCTCAGGCAAGATGTCAGATCTCCTTCATGTTCTGGTCAAGGTCTCGCAGGATCTTCTGTGGTGGGCCAGTGCGGAAAATCTCATGAAGGGGGAGAGCCTTTTTGGCAACCGTTGCCGGATCTAACGGTAGTGACGGACACTTCCCTCATGGGGTGGGGAGCTCAGACCAATGATCTGACTATCAGCGGTCGTTGGTATCCATCGGAGTCCAAACTACACATCATTCATTTGGAGCTGAGAGCAATCAGGCTAGCACTGAAGGCTTTCCGGACATCTGTACAGGAAAAGAATGTCCTGATAATGACAGACAACACGGTGGCCATGCATTACCTGAACAAGACAGGAGGTGTAGGGTCACTCCCTTTGTGCAGAGAGGCCACATAGCTCTGGTTCTGGGCAATTCAAGAAGGAATCTCCCTAGCGGCGGTTCATCTGGCCGGAGAGGAGAACATGGCGGCAGACACTCTGAGCAGGCAAAGTGCAGTCTCCCACGAGTGGGAACTAGCTCAGGAAGTCCTACAAGAGATCTTTGCCCTTTGGGGAACCCCGCAGGTGGACCTGTTTGTGACCGGTGCCAACCGGAAGTGCGAAAGCACTGCTTGGGGGAATTTCTTCCGAGAGGAGCTCTAGGAGATGCGTTTGTGGTGGATTTGGAATTCCTGTTAATGTACGTGTTTTCTCCGATCCCCATCATTCCTCAAGTTCTCAGGAGGTTACCATGGTTCGGGACCCACATGATCCTCATTGCTCCGGATTGGGCGAGGAGAGCATGGTACCCAGACCTTCTAGACATGTCCATCTGTCCTCCAATACGTCTTCCCCAAAGAGAGGATCTTCTCTCGCGAGAGGAAGGTCAGGTTCTCCATCCAGAGGTCAAGACTCTCAACCTTCACGCATGGTTTCTGTAAGGTTCAGATATAAGGATTGGGACCTCCCGGATGACATGATGGAGGTGTTGCTTTCGGCCAGGCGGCCAGCAACCAAGTCTCTGTACCATTGGCATATGTTTTGCGACTGGTGAAGAGGAAAGATTGTTTATCCTTTTCAGTGCTCAATTCCAGAAGTTCTCTCATTTTTACTTTCTTTAGCCCACAGGGTTCTTGAGGTGGGAAACATTAAAGGTTACTTGGCAGCGCTTTCTATCTTTAAGCGCTTGTCAGAGGAATGCTCTTATTTTAAGATTCCACTGATCACTCAGTTTCTGAAAGGGCTCACAAATGTGTTCCCGCCATCGCCTTTTCAGGTGCAGGTCTGGAACCTTAATTTGGTCATAACGTTTCTAATGGGCGCTCCGCTTGAACCTTTACACTCTTACCCGTTGAGATTGTTAACATTTAAGACTGTTTTCTTGGTTGCAGTTACCTCTGCTCGAAGAGTAAGCGAGTTACAGGCACTTTCTTCTAAGCCACCCTTTACTTTGTTCCACAAGGGCAGGATTATATTGAGAGTACGTCCGTCCTTCCTACCTAAGGTAGTGTCAGAATTTAATTTAAGTCAGAAGGTGGTGCTTCCCGCCTTCTATCCTCCTCCTCATCCTAGTAAGGACGAGGACAGACTCCATAGGTTGGATCCTAGGAGAGCATTGAGCTTTTACCTTTCTAGAATGTCCAAAGACAGAGTGTATGGACCAGCTCTTTGTGAGGCATACTGGACACCGATTAGGCCTGGCTGTTTCTAAGCAGTCCTTGTCTAGGTGGATCATCCTCACTATTTCGGAATGCTACAGGTTGGCTGGCAAGGACCCTCTTAAGGGCTTGCGGGCTCATTCCACCAGGGGCATGGCTACATCGACAGCCCTGCAGAGGGGTGTACCGGTAAACAACATCTGTGATGTTGCAACGTGGTCTTCCATACACAAGTTTGTTAAGCATTATTCCCTGGATACTGCCCATGCTCAGGATATTGCCTTTGGTAAGGCAGTGCTTTACTCTGCCATTTAATTGGGTATGTCTAAATTCTTCTCCCTCCTCCACTCATGGATACTGCTTTGGGAGTCTGTCATAGATGTGGAATACGTTGGAGGACACAACCCATTAAGAAGAACAAGTTACTTACCAACTGGTAACGTTCTTTCGACTGGATGTTGCTCCAACGTATTCCTCATCGCCCTCCCAGCCTACCCCTCTCGAATTTCCCATGCCATTACAGCTTTTGTTCCAACAAGGCTAAGTACAGTCGATGCTGTATTATAGGCACGTGTGCCACACTTTGTGTGGGGAGAAAAACATGAACTCAGGCTACGGTCGCCATGTGTGCTACTTATAACATCTGATGACGTCACCCTCGACAGAAGCCTTCGAGGGACATTGACCAATCGACGCAGGGTGCCCTCTGCCGAAAAAAATTCCGAAAGCAGCCCAACTGTGGACATTACATGTCATAGATGAGGAATACGTTGGAGGAACATCCAGTCGAAAGAACGTTACCAGTTGGTAAGTAACTTGTTATTCTTTAAACTTTCTTGGTTTGAATACTAACAAAAATGAACTTTTCATCATCTCTCCTTGCTTTTCCCAAAAATTGTCGTCGTCCCCCTTCATTTCTGGTTGATTCTTGTCCGGTGCTTTTGCTCTCCAAAATGAAAATTCTAGGAGTTCTATTAGACTATCATCTTCATATGCTTGCCCAAGTTAATGTGATCACCAGCAGTACTTGCCATAATTTGCTGTTATTCAGTAAAATCTGACTTTTTTCAGCCCTGACCATCTGAGCACCATAGCTAAAGCAGTTGTGGGCTTAATGCAATTCCCTTTTCATGGGGCTTCCTAAAACCTTAATCCAGAAATGTCAGGTTCTCCAAAATAATACACCCTGAATTCTTTCCATCCACTTTATAGAGCTTGCCATCACTCCTGTAGTACACCACCTTCATTGGCTGTGTGTTGCAGCAGCCCGGATTAATATTAAGATGGCTTTGTTGGCATACAAATGAATTCAGGGCACTGCATATATGTACTTGTTTGATAGATTGACTACATACAGTCTCTGCCGGTCCCTCTGCTCAGCTAATTATGTCCTCTTGTCTATCACAATATTCAAACTACTCTTTGCTGGCAGCATACGTTTCTCTGTTATAGGCCCCAGAACCTAGAAATAACTCCCAATGGGAACTAAAAACGCTCCCAATTCCCAACGTATTGGAGGATAATAAATATGAAAACTCATCTTTATCATTGCTTTCGACTAATATTGGTAAACATGCTCTGAAGTTAGCTGCTTGTTGATTCTTTTTACATTACTGCTTCAGCAGTTCTTTTCTCCACTGATGGCCACATAGTGGTCTTTCTTACTTGAAGATAATCTTCGGCTGCCCTGAATCTGCCACTGGACAACCTGAGCTGCTGCTAATGACCTCTCACCTTGTGAAGAAGTAAGCATTGACCGCCAGTGATTGATAGTGACCAGATATAAGGACCACGAGGTTCTCATTTCTTGAATTATCTGATATATCACACTGGCCACTCCTTTAGCATTGTAGCCTTTACTTACCATTGAAAATCCTGCAGCCTCAAGACCAGGACTTCACTCTGTCAATCTGAACCAGGACTTCACTCGGTCAATCTGAACCTAATTCGAAGGTACCTCTGGGGCATGAACTATCAACCCTGGTACCCTGAGGTCCTGGTTGACTTTTGAATTTGCAGTTCCTAAGAATGCTGCTATATACTTTCTGAACCCAAATTTACTTGTAACCTAGATCAACACCTATCTTGCCTTTTTACAAGATCTAAAGTGTATTTTCATAATGCCTCTGCACTTGCATCACTTTATCCACTGTATTCTGTCTACTCGGCTTCATTTCCAAAAGTTTGCCTTGATTGCGCCAATAAAGCTTCTGTTAAGTGTGGTCAGGAAACCTGTTTGCCCATGGTGAGATGGTAACCACACACCTTAAATTCAGCGCTGGGATATTCCTTCCAACACAGACTGCAAGTAACTTGTCATAGCCATTTTGTGATCTGAATAACTTACACCAGCATCTCGCCTGAATCAATATTCCTTTCCCTCAATACTCTTTCAACATTGGTCATGGGCAAGTGGCTCTCGACTGTGACTGAGTATGTCAGCCTCCAACCAGCAGTGCCTCCATGAAGTTTGGTTAGTGTTGCCAAAATTCTAAGCGACTGGAATAAAACCGATTAATTGGGGCAACATCTGGACTTGTATATTAACCCACTAAAATATTAAATAAGATAGGGGCATGCATTTTTGGATGAATGTAACTTTCTGAATTGAATAAACGAAAATATATGAAGAGAATGGGAGACCAGTCTAATTATACGTATGTGTGTGTGGTGTTTGCTCATGAGGACCGGCTAAACTCACTACCTTGATTGTTCACCTTTGCAAAGCACACAGCAGTAAAACAATGGCGAAATGCATTGCCCTTTGACCCATAATATTGAAACGATGTCCTGAGATACAACCACTTCTGAACACCACTAATTGAAAAATCACCTATACAGAATACTAAACTTCACATTGCGTGCAAACTCACAAATTTTACAAATCTCTTTGTATGCTATTGTGTATAGTCATAAAAAAGGATTTGTATTGCTATATATTATGCCTGCAGTGTTTCACCTCTAGGTATCTACAGGAACCCCAATAACAGCCTTTTACTCAACCACCCTCACTCACCACGTGCTGAACAACCGCGCCACCACAGATGGCTAGGATAAACCCTATTCCTTAGCCTAAACACTCAAACTCTACATCTCTCAAATCAACGTGCAAGCCTCACCCTCTGCCCTAAACACCCCGACAAGTCAAACAATGGAGGCCTCCCATCTGGAAACAAAATACCTTTGGTTTACAAAACCCACCTAGAAAGCAGACCTGCACCATTACAAGTTGCTCCTGGTTTTACATACACGAACATACCCATTGTCTATCCCCTCGCCTCCCCTAACTAAACCGCCTCCCCTAACTAAACCACCTTCCCCCACTTTCCATTTTAGATCGACGAGAGCTTGAGAAATGCAAATGGCAGCGGTGCGGGCTAGAAATCCCAATAATATAACCTGACCCTCAACCCCTCCATCCGCCCTCATACTCGAGAAGAACACTGATGGCAACACGCTCCTGTAAAAGAAAGCCAAACCACATTAAGGGCCTACTGTCTAGTTTGACTGCCATGAAATAATGGATTACAGCAAACTGACTTGGAGTAAATAGCCAAAGATGTTACTATTATTTCCATCTACCTAACGAGGTGCCACATTTTCTGTTGCCTAAACTCATCCAGTCATGAAGGACACAACTCAAGTTAAGTAGTTATTTATTAAAGAAATTGGTTCTATGTATGTAAAGTTTTCAAAACACAAATAGAGAACGTAAATAATAACAAGCATGAAAAAGATAAAACGGTATGTGCATGTAAAACGATCAGAATCATTTATCCGATTAACTTTTTGTATTATAAGAACATTTAGAAGATAATAAGCCAGTGCAAAACATAAAGGAAAATAGGGTAACAATATAAACAAATATAAAAAATGGGCTGATATGTTTGTAAAAAGCCCCTACTCTGTTAATCTCTCCTTTTTGCTTTTCGATAGAGGGTACAGAACAATACAAAGCGCAATAGTTATTATTCTGCCCTAGAGCCGCACAGTGATGCGTTATCGCCTGCATCTTAGTGTGACCAAGATCATGTAAAAAAATGTCAAAGATAATTTGCCAAAGCCCTATGCTTGTGGTTAGTTACGCAAAGGGAGGATGGCGGTAAAACAATAAATAGCCCAACGGGTAAGTAAGATCTTACTGTTTCTTTACTTTCTTCCCTTGTATGCTCTGTGATCCATTCCCTCTTTCCCTATGGTCTGTGTATTCCTGGGTCAGAATACCAGGTCTGAAGGCCGTTTTAAAATAAATGCTGATCAACATATTTTTTTTTTTTAATAATTTTTATTTTTGTTCAGAGAGTTACAACAGTACTAAACTGGTTGGCAGTTGGCGAAGTACATCAATCACAACAACATAGACACATATTAACAGTATAGGTTGCATGTTTTCTCATTGCATAACAGTACTAGAGTGGCGACGTCGGATTATCTTCTCCATCAGATACCATATTACATAAATATAGCCTGAACAGTGCCCATATATCTTTGGGACGGCATCTCAATGGCAATGTTATAATAAATTGTTCCTCCAGTTCGTTAATCATTGACAAGTCTTTCAAAAAGTCCAGCCGCCTTGGAGGATGTACTGATTTCCAACATTTCAGTATATTGCGTTTTGGCTGATCAACATGTTTAAGCCAAGTTATTTTTTGTAGTAAAGGACGATCCCTAATGCAGGTCAATAAAAGCCAGAACTTTACCCATCGTTCTAGGGGTTTAATTTCTAGAATACAAGCCAAAAGGTCTCATTTACCTCCATATGACTGTTCTAAAACTATCTCCCCTGGCACTAATGTTTAAAGTCTGGGAGTCACCCTCAACTCAAAAGTTACTGTCTGCCGAGATGTGATCTGTTCAACACATCCCACCACTCGTGCCTATTGTGATGTATCCGCTGCTCATTTATCAAGACGATTTCTCAGTAGCAGTGCTACTCTGACACTACTATGCCAACCTATTTTAGCCAAGGCTTCCAAATAAAACACCCATCAATGAATCGTCTGTAATGTAAGTAGGTAGACTTGTGACTAGATAGAATCTCCAACTTTGGTGCACCAGCATGACTTCCCTTCAATAGCAACATGATTTTCAAAGCCATCTGGTACACCCATACATGCATTCCAGGTGCCCCCACTACACTGCTCTTACTGCACCCCTCAGCAAGCATCATATGCATAACCCCTGAATACTGTTCAGCATGAAAGCAGGAATATTCTTTACAGCAACTGCACCCCAGCTATGGAAGCTCTCATATGAAAGAAATGTAGCAAAGCGAATAGCCTTTTTTTCAGGAAAAGAACCTCCACCCGATTTCCTGAATTTTCTTTGCAGTCCACTCTTTAGCCATAGTGTCTTGGGGTGATTTGCTTTGCAAAGCCCCGCGTTAAAAATATGTGTATTAATTCATTTCTTTATGAAACTACAGTTTTACGTGCATTTATTTTCTGTGACTGACCTACAAGAAGATGAGAAACTGGTGGATCGGGGTTGCCCTGTAGTTGGATTACAACCACTATTGATACACAATACGATTTTCGGTCATATTGTCACTAATTTACTATCAGAATCGTGCATTTTGTGCGTACAATTCGAAAGCAGTCTGTGACGCTAACTTAACGCGTCCATGTTGTGTACTGAGGCAGTGGGCGATGTGAGTCATCGAACATGTTTTGTTATTTGGTTAATGAGGGGGTGAGCAAACATGTTCCATTTCTGCAGCATGCCAATTTATTGTGCCCAGATAACAGCATCCCACAGATGTGGAAGCACAATTGTCAACAGTTATAGTGCAATAAGACACCTGATATGAAGTGGAATACAGATTATAAAACCTATGAAGGAAGTTGACGCACATGATTTCTGCTTCATTTGAAATGTAGGATGACTATCTTAACATTATTTCAGGTTAAATGTACCAAATGCAAATTACTGGTAGAGAAGCTGCGATGCTGTCCTTTTTACCCCTCTTCAGTCCATGTATAACTAGAAACAGCAAGGGATCGGCTAAGCCTTAAACTTGACGCCCCATAGACCATTTTAAAATCTTATTGAAAGCTGTGTTTCACATGTTGCTCATTTGGACTTGACTCTAAAAACACCACAACAAAATGCCCTTCAATGGGCACAATGAAATGCTGTTTGTGGCAGAGGCCTGTAAATGTAGTTTGTTTGCGAGGGTGGCTTGCACAGAAAGTTGTAGTATAATTATTGGCTTCCATGCCAGACCTTAACTCTTTTTTAAAAATATTTAAATTGCGGTTATTGACATCATACTGCCTTTTTGTTTTTCTAATTCCAATATAAAAACAAGCATTGGCAATATCAACTGTTTGGGCTTTTGTGTAGGCGTGGGAAAGACATTTGCCAGGCACTACATAGTGGTATTAACTGGTCATGGATGTGTGCAGCTGCAAAAATGTGTCGGTACCTGGGCATCCAATAGCAGTGCCTGGCAAATGCCTAATACTCGTGCACAAGCCAAAACCGTTGGTTTTGTAAATGCTTGTTTTTAACAGGACTTCAGTGAAGGACATGCATAATGCTTATAAATCGAGAGGCTGAAGGCAGACCAGGTTAAGACATTTTTATTACCTTCGCAGCTGGTTTATTGCTCAAATTAAGTCATTAACTCTCAGACTGCTTTTAAAAAAAACGCTGGCAGGCACTTTGAGTCCAAAGTTTCAGAGTGAGGCTGGATTAAACTGAGCTCAAAGAGTTCCCGTAACAAGGTGTTTTGGGTAGGGAGGGGCAGGGACTGGGTGTGAATGGCCATAGGTATTACCATGGAAAGGCAATGGGTGGGTAAATTTCCAAACACCTACAAGCTGTGTCTCCCTCCCCATATGCCATTTCGCCCGATCTGTACTCTAATGCAATAGTTCTGGCTTATATGTGGCCCAAACACCACCTAATAGCCTGAGCTAAAAATTAAGAGAGCAGACCACGCGGCCAGCCGGTAACTGGAGTTGTACACAGGGATGTCATTTCACCAAAATGCCAGGGGTAGCAGAAGTGACATCACATGACCCTTGACCTCTGACATCACAGGAAGTGATGTCATTTGACCCCACCCTGAAGTGACATCACGGGAAGTGATGGAACACAGCGATTCAGCCCTTGACAAAAGTGGCATCACATAGCATTGTTCCCGAGTACACTACGAAAAATATGGTTACGATATCACCATAATGTGATATACATTTCACACAATAATGGATCACCATATGCATCGGTAATATCCGTGTGTATAGGCCCATATTATCAAATTACTTTGAAGGCAAGCAATCATGATGTGCTATTATATAGCTCTTACGCCCTTTATATAGAACAAATATACATACAATATCACCCAACCTGTGTTAGTACTCATTTATCAACCTCAGAAGGATGAAAGGCTGAATTGACCTTGCCGGGATTCGCACCTGCAACCTGCAGATCACTCACACATCGCAGCAGTGAGCACTCAACCCCCTGAGCTATCTTACAGGCTATTGCTATCTTACCGGCTATAGTAAAATGAGCAATTACATGTATGAACGTTCTCAAAGTTAGAAAGTAAATTACACTTTGTAGTGGAAACCATTAAACTGGTAAGTGAGATTTAACAGCAGGCCAGTTCATCTGCAGGTCTGGTGCAAAGTGTTACAATTGTGGAACCGCCTATTTTTTTCATTTTTTTTTTTTAAAGAGGCCTGAACAAGAAACCCATCCTCTCCAGAAACAAAGAGCCACATGTCACTGGCCAAAGCCCAGAAGCTTCAAATAAAAAAAACAAAAACAAAGTTATTTTTGGGGGTAGCAAGGAAGGATCGCTTTCTATTGAAGAGAAGTGCTCTGGATTGTTGCGTCTATGGATTGGGAGTACAGTGTTATAGAATTAGCATGTTTAGGTGTTCGAGGTTGTGTCATGCTACTGAAATATGACGTTGTGATTAAATGTCTGTTACTCAGCAGGAGTACTGGGATGATTAATGGATAAAACTCCAATTCAGCCCCACACTTCTACACAACCACCAGTGATCCCAATCATAAAGGTGAAATTGGTACAATTTGGCCGAGGGAATGCTATACTCTTCAGGGGGGATTTGAGCTGCTACAGTAACAAATCAAACAACAATATAACAAGGATATCAAAATAATACAATGTCCAACCAACATTCTATAAAGATAGGATACTTCAATTAAACTAGAAAATTAACGGAATAAATGAAAACACCAGTTACCTGCCCCTGTAAGAATGCAGACTTTGGTACAAAGTGGCTACTCTTGGTTTGATGACTGGTGCACAGGCAATAATCTCAGCAGCAATTGTCAAAGTTATTGAAGATTTATTTCAGAACAGCAAAGTGTGAAGTCTTCCAGGTCACTAGGGACATTTAAGTTGGCCTAGAGGGACAGAACCCCTTCAGATACGTTTCAATGCTTGTTTGGTGGGCTCAGTAACATCAAGCTGGGCTTCCAGGTGCTTTAAATGGGTCGAGATAATATCAAGACACTTTAGAGTCAGTGATTTCCCCTGATTGTGGGCATCAAGACAGTCAAGTCAGCGCAAGACGATCCAACAAAGCGGAGAAGTCCTTTGGCAATGATCTGCTTGATTCAGGTGAACAAACCAGGTGATGAGTTTTCGCCTGGAAGATGTTCAATGATGCAATGTGATTCTTCATCGCAGATTGGCTCAAATGCAGGCAGGCAGGAAATGGGTGGACAGCAGATAGAAATAGCGGCAAGTGGGGGAGGTTGGGAAATGCTTGAATATAACTTTTTGTATGTCTATTTCTTTCCTCACAGCCCTAATGGATTTTTATTTAAAGTAATATGTAAGCCAATGATGTTTAACGTCGATCCTTATAAACCCTAATACTCCTATGTTCTGTCCCCTTTCCTCCATACTTTTGGAACATTCCGTCCAGTGGGACGGACCGGAGCACTTTTGTAAAAAAGCATCAAATTGAAAAATGTGTCCATCTCTTTTTACGTGGGGTACCGCACATGGCCGTAACCCCGCCCTCCTGAGCTCTGCCCCGCGCATCACCCTTCAGTCCTTTTCTCCACGCGGTCGGGGCTGGACACACTCGCATCACAGGAAATACATTTTTCTTGTTCCCGTTGTCCTTCTCTCCTGCTCCGGTTCTGCGGTTATATAGTCCTCTGTCTGCCGGATCGTTTGGGATTTGTATCTTGTTCCTAAACACCACCTAATAGCCTGAGCTAAAAATTAAGAGAGCAGACCACGTGGCCAGCCGGTAACTGGCGTTGTACACAGGGATGTCATTTCACCAAAATGCCAGGGGTAGCAGAAGTGACATCACATGACCCTTGACCTCTGTGTCATGATGCCTACCTCCAAGGAGCCAGGTCCGACCTAGCAACCCCAGAGGCAGGCATCATTTTCCCCAGGGGAGTGCCAGCGGGCCCAAGCTGGGGCCCTTTGGACGCAGTCCTGGCGCCTTAGGCGCCAGGCCCATGTTGGACCCCTGTCCTGGCGCCTTAGGCGCCAGGCTCATAAAGCTAGACATGTGTTCAAGTGTTTTAATGTGCACTTACCTGATGCAGACCATGCTGCTACATCCAGGCCCTCTTGAGGCCTGAATGGAACTACTTTACCTGTGGGGCTACTTTCCACCCGGGTGTGGTCGGGGAAGGATACATACCTGATTGGTGGAAGTATACACACTTGGAACTTCTTCCGAAGCTATTTAAACCACACCCGATCAGCAACTCACGCTTCGCGTTGTTCTGCTCCTCGCAGCTGGACGCTCACCGTGTCAGCTCCTGCATCTGGACCTCAGCCACGCCTGTCAGTATCCTGGGTCACCTGCAAAGGGAGACAAAAGACCTTACCTGCTAAATCAGCACCACAGAGACATCACACCCACGAGCCTGAAAAGGAAGACATCATTTTTTAAAAGCATTTCGCTACGATCGCTGCAGCGCTGCTTTTCACTCGCCTATCCTGGACGCCTCCATCTTCAGCAGCGATCATCCGGATCCACAGCCACTTCCCAGAGCCTAGAGAGAAAAAGACAAGCACGAGGTGAGAGAAGGAAAGGAATAGGAAAAGCTCAGTTTCCTTCTAAGACTTACCTGTTGGGTCATTCCCATTTCATTTCGGGTCTTGCCGCTTCCAGGCATTTTCCGGACCCCGGCCACTATGGGGAAAAAAGACAAAGACATTGAATGAGCGAATGCAAAGACATTACCCGAGCGCTCATCCAGAACTCACCTGTCATTTACTGGAACTGCATGTTTCACTTCGGGTCGGCGCCATATCTCCGGCATTCCGAACCCTGGCCCCTAAGGGGAAAAAGACAAGCATTAGCGCTTGCTGCAACAAGACAATGAACATTATTATTAAGCTTGGACTTTTGAACTTGCAGCAGAACTTTTACAGCGCCTTACCTGAATAGTCAAGCTTACCTGAACTCCCATCAATCCTCAATCCAGTGAAGTAACTGGGTTTCAACGCGCCCCTGCATCAGAAGCAGGATGGAGAGCTCATCCTTCCTGACCCTAAGGTGAGACTTCACGGGGAATCGTGGAAGGGTATCGTGGAGGGTTGGAAGAGAGTGGGAGGCTTGAGCATAACTCAGTCAGTAGGTAATACTCCCTTTTCACGCACAGGGGAATATTCCTGCGAGCCAGAGAAGCTAGAGTAGAGGGACCCTTCCTGTCCATCTTCAGAGTCCTGCGCTTCACCATTGAAGAAGCATCAGCACTCGAAGCCTGACCTGCGCCTCCGTGGGAATCAGGTGAGCGTTACAGAACGCGAAGCCTACCCACAATTTCCCACCCGGGCGCTATGGAGACTTCCGAGACTGACCAGCTGGCCCAGCTTTTGGGGGAATTACGGGCAGAGGTGCACTCAGCCCGCCAGGAGACTAACGCTCTCAAAAGAGAACTGATGCTATCCAAGGAAAGAACAGACGACCTAGCCAAAAGGTTATTACAGGCCCATGCCGGGCACACTCCTTTACCTAATTCCGGAGACATTTCCACATCAATGGGTTTGAATAACCCGGTACAAATCAATCTACCTGGACACATGCCTTTGGCCCCGCCTGAACGTTTTGCGGGGGATCCCAAGAAATATGCCGTCTTTATGAACCAATGTCGTTTACACTTTCTATGCAGACCCGGAGCTTATAACGAACAGACCAAGGTGGCCTTTATACTATCTTACCTCAGTGGCAGTGCTGCCGATTGGTCTATTCCATTGGTAAATCAGGATGATCCCATTCTCCGGAATTTTCAGGGCTTCCAGGCCAGCATGCAAAGATTGTTCGCTCGACACTCTCAAGGACAGGCCCTTGATAACAAACTGCTATCCTTACGACAAGGTAATCAGGATCTTCTGCCCTACATTGCCACCTTTAACAGACTGGTTGTGGAAACTGGATGGCCAGAAAACAAAAGGATCACATTGTTTCATCGAGGCCTGCGCGGAGAGCTTAAGGATGTTCTAGCTCAGATAGTAAACCCACCCCAGGTCTGCGCAGACTACATAGACTTGGTGGTTCAACTTGATCACAGACTTCAAAACAGAAAAGCAGATCGGTTCAAGTACGAAACCCGAATACCGATCAAAACCCACGCTAACTCCAAGAGTACCGACGTATCCGAACCTATGCAAATCGGTGGTGTTAAAGGACCATTAACGCAGAAAGAACGAGAGAGAAGGCGGCAAATGCAACTTTGTCTGTATTGCGGGACTTCCGGTCACTTTCTTCGAAATTGTCCAGTTAAACCACCTAAGAAGGTGGTTGGAGCTACTGATAACGAATTATTGACACCTGACTCGGGAAACGGCCTAGCCCGACAAGCGTAGGGGTCCGCTTGCCGAGCTTGAAAACTAACTCTTTGACCTCGCATTTTGTCATGCCAATGGTGCTCGTGGACCCAAAACAGCCTCAGCAGTTGCATGCTATAAAAGCATACATCGACAGTAGAGCTATTGGAAATTACATGGACCGTGAATTGGCTTCCAGGATTAAGCTTCCTCTCCGCCCGAAAGTAACCCAAGATGTCATTACTACAGTAGATGGAACCGAAATAGCCTCAGGGCCTGTAACGCATTCCACTGTTGAAGTGACACTGGTGGGTCAGGACGGACATCGGGAAGCAATCGTGTTTGATGTGATCAAGGCCCCACAATTTCAAGTAATTTTTGGAATTCCTTGGTTAGAAACACATAATCCCAGAATTGACTGGTGAGCAAAGAAGATAAGTTTTCCTGATTGTGAACCAACTTGTTATCCAAGAAATCCAGCTATGGGTCTAGCCTCAGCAACTTCCACCCCTGTACAGTTACCGTCAGAATATCAAGAATTCCAAGATGTTTTTCAGAAAGAACAGGCTAACACGTTACCTCCCCATCGGTCTTATGATTGCCAAATTGATCTCGTACCCAATGCTCAACTACCTTGTAGTAGGATTTATGCTCTTACGGAACCTGAGAACCTGCATTTGCGTCAGTATTTAGATCAGTACCTAGCCAATGGTTTTATTCGCCCGTCCAAGTCACCTGTCTCTTCAGCTCTGTTCTTCGTGCCGAAAAAAGAGGGCGACCTTAGAACGTGTATAGACTATCGCGCCCTAAATCAAATAACGATTAAGAATCGTTATCCTCTGCCCTTGATCCCTGAGCTTATCGACCAGGTGAAAGACGCTTGTGTGTACACCAAGTTAGATCTCCGAGGAGCTTATCACCTGGTGCGTATAAAAGAAGGCGACGAATGGAAGACTGCATTCCGCACCAAGTTTGGGCTCTTCGAGTATCAGGTGATGCCCTTCGGTTTGTGCAATGCACCTGCCGCCTTTCAGTACTTTATGAATGATGTTCTTCGGGAATTTATCGATGTCTGTGTCATTGTTTACATTGACGACATCCTGGTGTACTCTTCTTCAGAATCTGATCACAGAAAACATGTTAGGGCAGTTCTTGAGAATTTGCGCCAGCACAGACTATTTGCAAAACTCGAAAAATGCGTTTTTCATACCACAGAAGTTGAGTTTCTCGGATTCATCCTGACACCTCAAGGAGTCCGAATGGACTCGCGAAAGGTGGACGCCATCCTCAAATGGCCTTCTCCTAGCTCGGTGAAGGGAGTTCAGAGCATGCTCGGCTTTGCCAATTTCTATCGAAGATTCATCCTGGAATTTTCCCGAACAGTCCAACCCATCACAGCTCTCCTAAAGAAAAACAAACGCTTCGAATGGACTCTTGAGGCCGAACAAGCCTTTCAGGACCTGAAAACCAAATTCACCTCTGCACCTGTATTGAAGCACCCGCACCCAGATCTCCCGTACATTGTGGAAACCGACGCATCCAGTTCGGCCATGGGAGCTGTCCTGTCGCAAAGAGACCCAAAAACTAACCAACTACACCCAGTGGCCTTTTGGTCCAGAAAATGTTCTCCTCCTGAAATCAACTACGCAATTACCGATAAAGAGTTACTGGCCATCAAATCTGCCTTCAAGGCTTGGCGTCACTACCTTCTCGGGGCAAGACACACCATCACCGTAATTACGGACCACAGAAACTTACAGTATTTAAAGACGGCCAAAGCTCAATCTTCACAACAACTCCGATGGGCTCTATTCTTTGCGGAATTTGATTTTGTAATTACCTATCGCCCTGGCTGCAAGAATGGAAAAGCGGACGCCTTATCCCGGATTGGCATGGGAGAACCTAATTCGAGCTTAGAACCTGTGCCCATCATACCTGAGCAAAGAATGTTAGGCTTAACTTCATTGCAAACTATTGAGGACATCCAAACGCAAGTAAAACAACTTCTAGACTCTTCAACCTTACTGCAATGGAGTCAAAAGGGTCCTCATTATACCGTTAAGGATGACTTACCCTACTTCCAGGAGCGGTTGTTTCTGCCAAGTAAAGAATTGCAAGAACTTGTTATTGCCCATCATCATGAATCTTTAATGGAAGGACACTCTGGTATCGCTAAAACAGAGGAAAAAAATCAAACGCCACTTCTGGTGGCCTTCTTGGAGAAAAGACATAAAGTCTTTTGTTCTGTCTTGCGGAATTTGTGCCCAAAACAAAGCTCAAAAGAAAAGGCCAGCCGGCCTACTTCAACCGTTGGATATTCCACCGGCACCATGGCACACTCTGTCAATGGACTTTATAACCGACCTGCCTCCTTGTGCTGGTTACAACACAATCCTTGTAATTGTGGACCTATTCTCCAAAATGGCCCACTTTATCCCTTTAAAAGGTTTGCCTTCAGCTTCCACCTTGGCCAAGGAATTCCTGGAGAATATAGTTCGCATACATGGTTTCCCTTCCGTATTAGTCTCGGATCGTGGAAGTCAATTTATCTCCCATTTTTGGAAGAAGTGTTGCCGATTAGCACAAATAGATGTGCGGTTATCCACCAGCCACCACCCCCAGACCGACGGACAAACCGAGAGAACCAATCAGACTCTCGAGCAATATCTTCGGTGCATGTTACACCAATCTGAGTTGAATTGGAAAGACATTCTTTGGATCGCAGAATATGCATACAACAACTCAGTGCATTCTGGAACCGGACAAACCCCTTTTTATACTTTGTATGGTCACCATCCTCGGACCTCTGACCTAGATCCACCTCTGACCCTGGAAATGCCCGCAGTAAATCATCTGCATTCCACAATAACCCGAGTCTTCAAAGAAGCTGCAAGTCATTTACAGCAAGCCAAAAAAAAGTATAAAGAAAACGCTGATTTGCACCGAAGTAATACTCCTCCTTACCAAGTAGGAGACCAGGTATGGCTAGCAACTAAACATTTACCCCTCAAGGGCCCGCAAACCTTCAATCCCAGATTCATAGGACCTTACCCCATCAAGGCTATAATCAACCCAGTGGCCTTTAAACTGGATCTACCGTCCAACATGCGTATTCATCCAGTTTTTCATGCATCACTTTTGAAGCCAGTACAACCAGGAACCCGATTGTCCAAGCCTCCAGATCCAGTTCAAATTGAAGGGGAATTAGAATTCGAAGTTAAAGACATTTTAGACTCCAAGGTGGTAAAGTCGAAACTCTTCTATCTTGTTGACTGGAAGGGATATGGACCTCAGGAGAGATCGTGGGAGCCTAGTAACCATGTCCACGCACCTCGATTAGTACAAAGGTTTCACCGGAGATTTCCGAACAAGCCAAAACCCCCGGAGGAAAGAACCTTGGGAGGGGCCTTGAGGGGGGGTACTGTCATGATGCCTACCTCCAAGGAGCCAGGTCCGACCCAGCAACCCCAGAGGCAGGCATCATTTTCCCCAGGGGAGTGCCAGCGGGCCCAAGCTGGGGCCCTTTGGACGCAGTCCTGGCGCCTTAGGCGCCAGGCTCATAAAGCTAGACATGTGTTCAAGTGTTTTAATGTGCACTTACCTGATGCAGACCATGCTGCTACATCCAGGCCCTCTTGAGGCCTGAATGGAACTACTTTACCTGTGGGGCTACTTTCCACCCTGGTGTGGTCGGGGAAGGATACATACCTGATTGGTGGAAGGATACACACTTGGAACTTCTTCCAAAGCTATTTAAACCACACCCGATCAGCAACTCACGATTCGCGTTGTTCTGCTCCTCGCAGCTGGACGCTCACCGTGTCAGCTCCTGCATCTGGACCTCAGCCACGCCTGTCAGTATCCTGGGTCACCTACAAAGGGAGACAAAAGACCTTACCTGCTAAATCAGCACCACGGACACATCACACCCACGATCCTGAAAAGGAAGACATCATTTTTTAAAAGCATTTCGCTACGATCGCTGCAGCGCTGCTTTTCACTCGCCTATCCTGGACGCCTCCATCTTCAGCAGCGATCATCCGGATCCACAGCCACTTCCCAGAGCCTAGAGAGAAAAAGACAAGAACGAGGTGAGAGAAGGAAAGGAATAGGAAAAGCTCAGTTTCCTTCTAAGACTTACCTGTTGGGTCATTCCCATTTCATTTCGGGTCTTGCCGCTTCCAGGCATTTTCCGGACCCCGGCCACTACGGGGAAAAAAGACAAAGACATTGAATGAGCGAATGCAAAGACATTACCCGAGCGCTCATCCAGAACTCACCTGTCATTTACTGGAACTGCACGTTTCACTTCGGGTCGGCGCCATATCTCCGGCATTCCGAACCCTGGCCCCTAAGGGGAAAAAGACAAGCATTAGCGCTTGCTGCAACAAGACAATGAACATTATTATTAAGCTTGGACTTTTGAACTTGCAGCAGAACTTTTACAGCGCCTTACCTGAATAGTCAAGCTTACCTGAACTCCCATCAATCCTCAATCCAGTGAAGTAACTGGGTTTCAACGCGCCCCTGCATCAGAAGCAGGATGGAGAGCTCATCCTTCCTGACCCTAAGGTGAGACTTCACGGGGAATCGTGGAAGGGTATCGTGGAGGGTTGGAAGAGAGTGGGAGGCTTGAGCATAACTCAGTCAGTAGGTAATACTCCCTTTTCACGCACAGGGGAATATTCCTGCGAGCCAGGGAAGCCAGAGTAGAGGGACCCTTCCTGTCCATCTTCAGAGTCCTGCGCTTCACCATTGAAGAAGCATCAGCACTCGAAGCCTGACCTGCGCCTCCGTGGGAATCAGGTGAGCGTTACACTCTGACATCACAGGAAGTGATGTCATTTGACACCACCCTGAACAGGCTCTGGCGTGGTTGACCTCTTTCCTCTCCAATCGACCCTCCCAGGTCCAACTGGGGTCTTTCCTCTGACATTATCCTCTCTACCTGTGGTGTCCCCCAGGGATCTAACCTCTCTCCCTGGCTGTTCAACCAGTATCTGGCACTTCTCGCCCACCGCATCGCTGCTCTCTGCCCCAACTTTCAGTGCTATGCGGATGATACCCAGCTCATCTTCAGGCTTCCCTCGGCCTCCTCTTCTCCTTCCCTCATCTCTGACTGTCGTTCTGCTATCCAGGAATGGTGTGCCGCCAACGACCTCTGCCTTAATGCCAGTAAGACTGAGATTCTACTCATTGGCACACCCACTCCCTCCTTCCCTGCAGCTCTCTGGCCGGTCTCTCTTCGCCCTCTTCCTGCTCCTACCTGCAAGGCAAAAAACCTTGGGGTCATCTTCGACTCCACACTCTCCTTCTCTCCTCACATTTCCGACGTCTCTAAGAAGTCACACTACCAGCTACACCTCCTCAGAGGTATCCTTCCTTTCCTTTCCTTCCCCCAGAAGCTCACTGTCTCCAGAGCCCTGGTTCTCTCAAAGCTGGACTACTGTAACAGCCTCTATCTAAATCTACCTGCCTCTACTCTCCGCCCTTTGCAACGCATCCAGAACAGGACTGCGAGACTTGTCCTTGGCCTCAAGCCCAGGGACCGTATCTCTCCAGGACTGAAAACGCTGCACTGGCTCCCAGTGACTGCGAGAATCGAAGTTCAAAACCCTCTGCATTGTCCACAAGGCCGTCTGGGGCCTTGGGCCAAAATACCTTCAACTCTCTCTTCCTAAATATCTTCCTTCTCGAGCTCTTCGCTCATCTGCCTCCAACTCCCTCAGGGTCAGCCGCTTCTCCAAACAACGAGTTGGGGGCAGATCTCTCTCCGCTGCAGAGGCCTCCCTCTGGAACAGCCTTCCTGCCTCCTTGAAACTTGAGGAGAACCATCTCCGGTTCCGGAAGCACCTCAAAACCTTCCTCTTTGCCTCCGCTTTCTCTCCCCCTCTCCTCAGCTAAAAAAAAAAACAAAAAAAAATTACTGAACCTACAACTGGGCCACTTACTGTTCTCGGTCCTTGGCCCAGCCACTCTTCCCTGCACTGCCTCCTGGGCAACCAACCCCTGCACTGCGGGACTGTCTGTATCCCTACAGCCCCCCTTACCAGCACTTGCCTGCACTTACCTCGCACTTGCCACCTGTTGTTTATCCTGTATGCTAATAACCCTGTACTGGACTTTCCCCTCTCTCTCTCCCCCTTCCACCTTTCCCTTCCCCTCTACCCTTGCACTTGCGCGATCTGAATGACACCTGGCCTAGTGGGGTCGTTGTCCGTGTCCCCTTGTTCCCCCCGCCCCTCTGCCTCGTCGCGCCTTGAAACACTTGTGTATAGGCGCGTTACAAATGCCATATCATATCATATATATCATATCATATATCATTCCTCTTTCGAACGTCATTTCGCTAGGGTGGATCCCCTTTCTCTGTTTGGAGTGTCTGGGACCGGATCACCGTTGGGACTCGTGTTTCTACTGCGACTCCTTTTCGGTCCGGGCACTTCAGCATTTTCTTTGTCGGTGGGAGGAAGTCTTCCAGCACGTTCCTCCTCCGCATTTTCAACTCTTCAACGACGGAAAGAGACGCCTGGTGAATTCCTTACTACTTAGGGCACCCCGGCCGGGGGATTCCTTCCCGGGGTCATCCAGGTCCGGGAGGGGCTTTAAGAGTTCTGCTACCACGGTTTCCCCTGAGGTGCCTCGCAGTCCTAATAGGCGTACCAGGGTTTTCTCCAAGGGTTCCTGCAAGGGGCCTGCTGACACCTTATTATGATCCGAGGTTCACCAATCAGGTGTGAATAGTCAGCCCAGTCCTTCTGAGGCGTTGGGTTCTGGAGTTCGCTACAAGGTCTCCTTGTCTGGAGCTTCCCATACAGACACCGGGGTGTGCCCTGAGGCCTCCGTTGAGGCTTTCTGTACCGTACCACGGTTCGAGGCCCCTCTTGGGGGAGCTGTTCCGACTGGACTCCGTTCTGAGGTTCCTCTTTCTGAGGCTAAGGTGTGTACCGGCAGAACTGAGAGACCTGTCAAGGTCTTGTCTGTGAGGTTGATTCCTCAACATTCCCGTGCTCGCGGTGATACCGGTTCTGTTGAGGGGGGCAAAAGGAGAGGTCTCTGACTGTAACTCCTCTGTTACTGGCTTTCCTGAGGTTCCTCTCTTGGAGGCTAATTCATGGGGCAGGATGTCCAGTAAACATCTGAGGCCCCATAGTACTGGCTCTGCCGAGGATCCTTGTGTCAAGGCTAAAGTTTCGATCAAGTCCCCTGACTAGTCTGTGGAGATGCCTGCCTCATCCACACATGTGACGCAGTTCTCCTCAGATGTTAACAAAATGGCAGGCCTTCCCGCGTGGTCTACGGTGGCCATTTTGGATTCTTCCCTTATGCCCACACTATCGATGGCGGGTGCTAGGAACCTTCTTTTTGGTGAACAACCATTTCCACGGGTCAGTGTGAACCCGTTCCGTCCTTCTTATGACTGGGGTGCTCAGATGCCACTACCGCATACGGTCTCACTTCCTGGCAGCCTCTTCGTCAGAGGATGCCTTTTTCGGGAAGTTTCAGAGACTTATGCACTCTGGCCCTATGAAGGAGTACTTTAAGGGCCTTTCTTGTAGCTCTGTCACCAGGGTTTCCCATGAGGTAGCCCAAGGGCCTAACAGGCGTACCGGAGATTCCTCTGAGGATTCTGACGGACCTGCCAGTACCGAACATTGTTCCGAGGTTCACCATCGCAGTGCTAAAGTTAAGCCCAGTTCGGCTGGGTGCTGGGAACCAGGGTTCACCCTGAGGTCTCAGTTTCTGGAGCTTCCCCCGCTGTAACCAGGTTGAAACCTGAGGTTCCTCTTGTAGAGGCTAAAGTCTGTACCAAGTCCCGACTCGAGGCCCCTTTTAAGGGAGCTTTGCGTACCAGGTTGAAACCTGAGGTTCCTCTTGTGGAGGCTAAAGTCTGTATCAACAGAACTGAGAGGCCTTCTCTGAGGTCTTGACGGCGAGGTATTGTCCTCAACTGTCCCCCGCTCAGCATCGTGGTGGTACCGGTTCTGTCGAGGGGGCAAAGAGGGGGCCACTGACCGCATTCCCTCTGGTACCGGCTTGTCCGAGGTTCCTCCGTTGGAGGCTAATTTTGAGACTGGTTCGAGGTTATTGACTAAACATCCTAGACCACCCTGTACCGGCTCTGCCGAGGATCCTTGTAAGGCTAAAGTGTTACTTAAGTCCCCTGACTCTCCTGAGGAGGCAATTGCCTCAGCTACGCATGTGACGCAGTTCGCTTCAGGTGGCGACAAAATGACGGCCCAGCCTGCGTGGCCTACGGCGGCCATTTTGGATACCTATGTTCGCAACATCTGGTGCTGGGAGCATTCCTTTCAGCAATAGCAACCCGTTCCACCCTTCTTCGACCGGCGTGCATGGGCTCTGCTGGCTCATACTGTCTCGCTCCCTCCTGCTTTTGCTCCACTGATCTATTTGGACCCTCCTGGTGGTGGACCCTCCTGGCAACCATCCTCCTTGTGTTCAGGGGGTAGGTCCCTTACGAGCCCTCGGCTGAGGATGAGGTTTTTTTTTGGGGGGGAAGTTTTGGGATGCTCATGCACTCTGACCCTATGAGGACGTATTTCAAGCGTCTTTTCACTCCTGATTCACCCCGGCCCTGGCTGCTTCGATTAGTTTTTCTTTTAAAACGTGAGGCGGTGAGTGTCGAGGTCCAGTCTTTTGTTCCCGCCTCGTTGAGATGAGCCTTAAGCGGATGAGGACGGCGATGAGCAGCCCCGCTCGGTGAGAGCATTCCATGAGGGGCTTGTGTAGCTCTGTTACCAGGGATTCCTCTGAGGTGCCTCAAGGGCCTAATAGGCGCACCGGAGTGTTCTCGGAGGGTCCCTCAGAGGCCCTGCCAAAACCAGACGTGGTTCTGAGGTTCAGCATTTGGGTGGGAAGGTTCAGCTCAGTTGGTCTTTGGCTCTGGATACCAGGGTTCGCCCTGAGGTCTCCTTTTCTGGAGCTTTCCACACTGATACCGGGGTACGCCCTGAGGTCTCTGTTTCTGGTGCTTGTCACATCGAGTCACGGCTCGAGGCCCCTCCAGAGGGAGCTATATGTCCCGGATTAAAACCCAAGGTTCCTCTAAATACCGGTCTGGCTAAGGACCCTTGTACACAGAGGTCAGGGTCCCAGACTCAGTCCTTCTGAGATCAAGGGGTTTCAGGGTCGCCTTTCACGCCAATCTGAAACTCCTGTTGGTAGCCCCGCCTTAAGCGGCAGCAGCAAGGTGGTTGGTTTTTCTCTCTGCCATCAGCTTACTCTACAGGGACAGGTAATCTCTCTGCCGACAAATCAGCAACGTTATATTATTTGTCGGTCACACTACACTTCGGTGGGAGGACGAATCTCGTCTCATCTGGAGGCGTGGCAAACCATCACCGAAGACTGGTGGGGTTTGTCCATTGTTTAGGGGGGTTTTCACTTGCCCTCTCCTCCTACCCGACCCTTCAAACCTCTCTTCTGACATATTGCGATGCCCTCCCTCAGAGCAAAGGTACAGAAACTTTTATACCTCAGAGCGGTGGAACCTGTTCCCCTCATGGAGCAAGGGAGGGGCTATTACTGCTGTCCTTTCACAGTCCTCAACCAGGCTGGCCTGCGCACTATCTTCGATCTTTCAGAGAGAAATTCAAGATGATCACGCCCTGCCAAATGAAGTCCTCTCTTCTGAAAGGGGATTGGCTTAGTGTGGTGGTCTTCCAGGATGCGTAAATGCACATTCTGACTTGGAGCCCGCATAGGAAATATCTGCGGTTCTCTGGTGCCCGCATATGAAATATCTGCGTTTCTCCGCGGGAGCAGAACACTTCAGATTTGGGTACTCGTTTTGGTCTCAACTCAGTGAGACGCACCGGAAACTCCTCTGAGGGGGCCCCCCAGCAGTCTCCCAATACCAGATCTTCTTCCAAGGTTCCCCATTTGGGGCTAAGGCTGACCCCACTTCCGCTGTGGCTTTGGATACCAGGGTTCGCCATGAGGCTTCTCCATCTGGAGCTAACTGTACTCAGTCTTTGCTCGAGGTGGCTATAAGACCATGGTTAAACCTGAGGTTGCCCTGCTTGGGGCTAAATCGGTCACCAACAGAATTGAGTTCCTCATCGAAGGTCCTGGCTGTAAGGTATATCCCATAAGCCTTGCCGCGTGCGCGTTCGTGGTGATAACAGTTCTGTTGAGGGGGTGAAAGAAGGCGGTCACGTACCACAGACCTTGAAGTACCGGCTCTGCCAAGGATCCTCCACTAGAGGCTAATTCTGGGGAAGCCCCTGACGTGTCGCGTAAACACCCTAGATCTGCCAGTACCGGCTCTGCCGAGGTTCCTTGTGTCAAGGCTAGGATGGCACGCAAGGCCCCTGACTCCCCTGGGGAGACTATTGCTCCACTTGCTCCTGTGATGCAGTTTACACCTGGTGTGTGATAATGGTGGCCCAACCTCCGCGGGATACGGCGGCCATTTTACATACCTGCCTTAAAGCGAGGTTTTACATTAACAAGCAGGGCAACACAGACTCTCCTCTCCTTGTGGATCTTGTCATACAAATCTGGGCTGGGCCATCCAGTATATTGTTTGGCTCCTCCAAGCTCCACACATCCCGGGTCAATTCAGTGTGACCGCAGATTAATTCAGTCGCCAGTCGGCATCGGTTACGAGTGTGAGTTGAACAGCACTATCATCTCCAACTTTTCCAGCAATGGGGCACGCCAGAGGTGGTCCTCTTTGCAGCTTGTTGGTCAACATGAAAGCTTATGCTTTCCTCTCATTGCCTCCTATCTATTGGTCGCTCTGTAAGCACATCAAACCGTTGCCAAAGCAGTTACGTGGGCTTTCCCACCAGCTTTTGGTAAGCATTACTGCTTAGACCTGGGCTCCAGAGCCGATGCTCAATTTGGCCAGGATGTTCTTAAAAACCTTTTTCAGTAAAGAGGTTCCATCCACGCGTATTTCCAGTGCTTGGTAATCTCCCAAAAGTATGGAGAAAAGGGGACGGGATGTAGGAGTATAACAAAGTTACTCACCGTAGTGACTATCCCACTCCTAGTTCATAGTCTCCTTTCCTCCATACTCCCGCCCGCCTGCCGTCCCCTCTAATAAGTATGCTCTATTATTACTTAAAGGTTTCAGACCTGGGGATAGAAAAGGACTGAAGGGCGATGCGCGGGGCGAGGCGCAGGAGGGCAGGGTTACGGCCACGTGCGGTACCCTGCGTTAAAAGATAAGGACGACACATTTTTCAATTTGATGCTTTTTTACAAAAGTGCTCCAGTCCTGTCCCACTGGACGCAATGTCCCAAAAGTATGGAGGAAAGGGGACTAGGAGTAAAATAGTCACTACGGTGAGTAACTTTGTTATTCTGTGCCGTTCAAAGTAGTTTACGAGGCTGTGAAAGAGTATGCAGCATGGCAGCTGGCAAAATTTTATCATCTAGTTGAATAAAAGCAGACTTTGGATTTCTGCCCAGGAATTAAACAGCTCTATGCCTTTTTGCACTTTTAACCTATGTGGCAAGAAATACAGCCGAAAAAATCATCACCATCCTCCTGATGAAAGGCAAACATTTTATAGCGGTAAGATTCCATGCTACTTCAGAAAATACTCCAAAGGGCTCATATGTAATCTTTTTAGACCAGGGTATAGGTCAGGCTACTGGTGGGCGCTCTGCAGTCAGCAACCAATATAGTGAGCTAAACAAATGTCGCACATACATCCATGCGGCACAGTAGTTTGATACTTCTGCACCTGTATCCATCTTTTTGTCTTTGCCGCCTTTTAAATTCTCTAAAGAAGTTACTTGGCAGCGTTAACGCTCTATGAATCAATGACACAATATACAGTGCTGAATCCTGCTATTCATTTCTGCATCTTCAGTGCCACACTGTTTTTAGGATTGCTCCATCACTGTATAGGACCACTCGTACTGATGTCCTGACCTGACCTTTCCCCCTAGCTGACTTCTTAGATACAGAACAAAGGGGGTCTGGGAATCTCTCTACCAGCACGAACACAGCCCAATGACTTGTTCTTGGGTGAATAACCCCTGGGAGAGACTCTACCAAGTCTTTAGCTCACTGTCCCTTTCACAGAGAAGAAATTTCCCTGCATATCAGCCTTTGTCCTGCCCAGGGGCAGTCCAGCGCCGAAATGCTAGGCAATTCTCCTCTGAACAAGAGTACCATCAGTAACCCCATACACGTGTTTCAGCCTTGTTGGGCATCATCAGTGAGGTGAAACTGTTGCCTCTCTAAGAACAGTGAGCAAGGGGTCCACGTCTGGATCGCCCTGTTAACTTAGGGTGAAACCCAAAGTTAATTTATTCAAAACAAAGGGGGTCTGGGAATCTCTCTACCAGCACGAACACAGCCCTATGACTTGTTCTTGGGTGAATAACCCCTGGGAGAGACTCTACCAAGTCTTTAGCTCACTGTCCCTTTCACAGAGAAGAAATTTCCCTGCATATCAGCCTTTGTCCTGCCCAGGGGCAGTCCAGCGCCGAAATGCTAGGCAATTCTCCTCTGAACAAGAGTACCATCAGTAACCCCATACACGTGTTTCAGCCTTGTTGGGCATCATCAGTGAGGTGAAACTGTTGCCTCTCTAAGAACAGTGAGCAAGGGGTCCACGTCTGGATCGCCCTGTTAACTTAGGGTGAAACCCAAAGTTAATTTATTCAAAACAAAGGGGGTCTGGGAATCTCTCTACCAGCACGAACACAGCCCAATGACTTGTTCTTGGGTGAATAACCCCTGGGAGAGACTCTACCAAGTCTTTAGCTCACTGTCCCTTTCACAGAGAAGAAATTTCCCTGCATATCAGCCTTTGTCCTGCCCAGGGGCAGTCCAGCGCCGAAATGCTAGGCAATTCTCCTCTGAACAAGAGTACCATCAGTAACCCCATACACGTGTTTCAGCCTTGTTGGGCATCATCAGTGAGGTGAAACTGTTGCCTCTCTAAGAACAGTGAGCAAGGGGTCCACGTCTGGATCGCCCTGTTAACTTAGGGTGAAACCCAAAGTTAATTTATTCAAAACAAAGGGGGTCTGGGAATCTCTCTACCAGCACGAACACAGCCCAATGACTTGTTCTTGGGTGAATAACCCCTGGGAGAGACTCTACCAAGTCTTTAGCTCACTGTCCCTTTCACAGAGAAGAAATTTCCCTGCATATCAGCCTTTGTCCTGCCCAGGGGCAGTCCAGCGCCGAAATGCTAGGCAATTCTCCTCTGAACAAGAGTGCCATCAGTAACCCCATACACGTGTTTCAGCCTTGTTGGGCATCATCAGTGAGGTGAAACTGTTGCCTCTCTAAGAACAGTGAGCAAGGGGTCCACGTCTGGATCGCCCTGTTAACTTAGGGTGAAACCCAAAGTTAATTTATTCAAAACAAAGGGGGTCTGGGAATCTCTCTACCAGCACGAACACAGCCCAATGACTTGTTCTTGGGTGAATAACCCCTGGGAGAGACTCTACCAAGTCTTTAGCTCACTGTCCCTTTCACAGAGAAGAAATTTCCCTGCATATCAGCCTTTGTCCTGCCCAGGGGCAGTCCAGCGCCGAAATGCTAGGCAATTCTCCTCTGAACAAGAGTACCATCAGTAACCCCATACACGTGTTTCAGCCTTGTTGGGCATCATCAGTGATACAGTCTACATGATTCACCAACACCCAGCAGAGAGTCAACCGTGCAGCCCTTCGTGAGTATGACTCCCAGCTGGCGCTCTGGTCTTTAGACACAGAGGAAGCCCCGAAGCAGAGCACCCGGACATTCAGTCACAGCATGCTGTCATTACCCAGTCACTTGAAAGAAGTATGTCTATCCCCTTAAAAGGAAAATAATTTCACATTTTGCTTTACACGTTTCTCTTACAGTCTGCGGTGGTGAAGAACATTCCTCACTAAAATTGGAGGGCTATAGGTATTTCAAGTCTATTTGATCGTATTCTCTTAGACAGTCAAAGTTGTATACCACTGATGTAAACAATTCACATGGACATTTTTGCATTATATTTGAGCCAGCTGTACGTCTGCAAAGAGTTTTTATTCAACGCAATATCTCGTTGAGAACTTCTTTGTGAGCTAAAATGAAATATTAAAGATGGATAAAGAAGGTTCTAGCAAACTGGAAGAAAAAGGGAGCATGTATCTTGAGGGGCGAGCGAACAGCCATGGTGATTGGGCTGTAGGGAAACCCCCATATGTTTTGCCTAGAAAGAATTTCCAGCAAGCCAAAGTCTACACAAATACAGATAAGAGCTTGAAGTGAATTTTCTCCAGAAATCACTGGTAACGGAAACAAGGCCCACCCGTTCGCATGAGCTCTGAGGCTCTGCGGGCTGCAACCGTCAGCAAAGTTTATGGTCAGTGAGCAGAGCACACTCCAGAAAAGGCCGGTCGCGGAAAGTGCCGAGGGGAGGCTCTGAGTGAGAGCTGCTGGGAGGATGTAGCCGATCCTCCTTGCACCTAGTGAAGCACAACGCCCTGGCAGCAGCTGCACGATTTATAAGTCTGTCACACATTTTAAAAGTGCTCTCACAATACTGCACAGCGCGGGCAAAGTGCAAAGTACTTTTATTTTTAAAAGTAGCCATTCTGGAATAGTTACTTTTTAAAATAAGAGCATAGAATGGTGTAACTTTAAAGAAAACAAGCATTGTAAAAGCCAACAGTTTTGGCCTTTGTGTCCCACCAGATAGGAAGATGCATGGTATATTTACCATTCAAAGATTGCCAGCATGTTTCCAGAGAGCTTCCTTAGAGACG
The DNA here is from genome assembly GCF_040938575.1 of Ambystoma mexicanum. Classification (NCBI taxonomy): domain Eukaryota; kingdom Metazoa; phylum Chordata; class Amphibia; order Caudata; family Ambystomatidae; genus Ambystoma; species Ambystoma mexicanum. The sequence continues at coordinate 875,547,006 of NC_090924.1, read as the reverse complement.
GCAATCCAAGATGGCTGCCTCCATAGTAGGGCTTACTCAAAATCAAAGAGTTCTGAGATGGGTGGGATTAGCCATAGGGATTACATTGGCTAGGAGCAGGGAATGGGCGGGATTACAACTGTGTATACCTCCTCAAATGTCATCCCCATTGGAAAACCATTATAGACACTCATTCAAAGCCCATATTTGAAGCTCCTATATTAATGACAATAGTTTCGGCTTTTAAGGTAGTGCTTTCATCGCCACCCAATAGCCCAAACTAATGATGAATGGCAGGGGCCAAGTGGAAAAAAAGTAGTATTAATCCATTTAGTGCATTCTTTCCATCCATTCAAGAGTGCCAAATTCACGAGTGGTCAGATCTATGGGGAAAAACAAAAACCTCACAACTGTGAGAAATCTAAACGTGTCTCACCTGCTAGTCCCCGGGGATCTGTCATCCAGGTGGCCAGGACATAGCCATCGCTTTTGGATACAGTTCCTGGGGGTGGATCAGTGCGTGAGAATCACCTGGCTCAGGGGTCTTTGGGGAGTGGAAGTGGGACACCCATTGACGAGACGCGGTTTCCCCTTCCCTGTAACACTTTTACCCCATCATACCAGGTAGGATACTTAGGAATTCAACCCCCACCCCTTTTCCAACACAATCATTTTCTCACGGACAGCTCACTGTGAAATAAAACAGACCAACACCCGAGCCATATACCTGACCTGTCCCATTACAATAGTCAGGCAGTTACTGGTCATTACACACACACCTGACTTCCATCACACTTCCTCACATGGATGAAAGGTGGAGCAGCAAAGCACACTGAGCAAGGCAAAGCACATGAGGAAGCAGCAGTTCCAAGATGGCAGTTTAATACAAGGCGGAAGATGGCAAGACCGGAAAGGATTGCAAGGAGGAAAGTGCCCTTGACCTTTTCACCGAAAGACTGTGTCTTTCATGAGCCTTTGAGAATAGGAAATGTAAGACCTTGAATCAAAGATAAAGAATCCTGTGTTGTGTCTCAGAGGTAAACGGGGCTCTCCTGCATCGACAGTTGAGGCGGGGAGAATCGTTTGTCGCTGTGGTACTGTCCTTTGCTCCTACACCTAAGCAGCACCAGTGAAGTCAGCACAGCCACTGAGTTGGGAAGACTGATACCAGACCGGTCTGTGTGAAAACCAAGATTGCAAGCGGCAACAATGTCTAAAGAAAATTGAAGCGAACAGTGTATGAAGCGTATGTGGCAAGCAACGCAAATATATTTAAAACGGCAGATGAGTGATTGAACTTTGAAAGTTAAGATACAATACCATAGACAGAGTGGTCCGGCACCACGTGGGTGCTCATTCCAAAGTCTGTTAGGTATCCAATTTGTGACAAATCTTAAAAGAAAAGGAATTGTGAAATCTAATCAGCCAAACCCTGTGCACATTCGAAAGTTTTCAATACTTGAAGCAAATCGGTCTAAGCCCGGCCGAGGGAGACTAATTGTGTTAAAAGGCATCTGAGCCCGGCTGAGGGGGATCCGGGCTGAAGCGTGAGTCACCCGAGAAATAATATCCTACGAACATTTTGTCACAGGGATCAGAGCCCGGAAAAGGGGGCTCCAAGGTGATGAACATTGTGCTAAAGGGATCAGAGCCCGGATGAGGGGGATCCGGGGTGAATAGTGAATCACCCAAAGTGAATACTTGTGCAAAGCTAAAGAGGAAAATAACTTGTTTATTTGGTTGCATCAGGCCCTATGAGTGAAGAGACTTTGAGGAGTGTAAGGGATTCCTGGTGGCAACAGTAAAGACAGACACAAGTGATCACAGTTCAAGGGTGTTTATTAAACTGTACGCAGGTTGCAAAAAAGCCTAATCTGAAACTAAATCTAAAATGGAAGCAAGCTTCGACCATCAAATGAAAAATAAGGCAGTCCTTGGCCATCTTGTCAAAGTAAAAGGGCCTATACTAAAAAGAAAAAAACTATTTCCAATCCTTACAACTAAATATGAAAAGAGTGTGGGATAGGCAAAACAAGGGGAGTCTGGGAATCTCTCTACCAGCACGAACACAGCCCAATTACCTGTTCTTGGGTGAGTAACCCCTGGGAGAGACTCTACCAAGTCTTTAGCTCACTGTCCCTTTCACAGAGAAGATATTTCCCTGCATATCAGTCTTTGTCCTGCCCAGGGGTAGTCCAGCACCGAAATACTAGGTAATTCTCCTCTGAACAAGAGTACCAACAGCAACCCCATATATGTGTTTCAGCCTTGTTGGGCATCATCAGTGAGGTGAAGCTGTGCCTCTCTAAGAACAGTGAGCAAGGGGTCCACGTCTGGATTGCCCTTTTAACTCAGGGTGAGACCCAAAGTTAATTTATGCAAAACAAGGGGGGTCTGGGAATCTCTCTACCAGCACGAACACAGCCCAATGACCTGTTCTTGGGTGAGTAACCCCTGGGAGAGACTCTACCAAGTCTTTAGCTCACTGTCCCTGGGCAGGACAAAGACTGATATGTGGGGAAATTTCTTCTCTGTGAAAGGAACAGTGAGCTAAAGACTTGGTTGAGACTCTGCCAGAGACCATCCACCCAAGAACAAGTCAATGGGCTGTGTTTCGTGCTGGTAGAGAGTTTCCCAGACCTCCCTGGTTTGCATACCGAATGTGGGATAGGATTCACAAAAAAGAAAGAAGTGTTCACAAATAAGTCAGGATATGCTAGCCGAGGGTCTCCCATCCCCACGTTTTGACCACAGGATAAGGTGGGGCTCCTGAGCACAGCACACTCTTGAGCTTTCCCAGCATGAGATGACAGTTCTCAGTGGGTCAGACCTTGGTGGTTAAGTCTCTTTTCTACCAAAATGTCTCTTGCCTCCAAGGGTCTGATGCCTTCAAAATTTACAAACAAAAGTTCCTTTCTGATCATACTTAGGGTGATGGTTCATCATCCCTGCGTCCCCCTCTTCTGGGTGCAGACCTCTCTTGACTGTTTGCTTCCCTCTGTCGGGTACACTATGGCTTTTCACAGAACACTACCACTTGTTGCTTTCACAAGTCTTTTTTTTTTTTAAACAATTTTTATTAATTTCAACAATCAACCAACCAGACAGTGAACAACAATTATACATTTCAAGTGTCATGTGCAGTTTCACCATGTGTCCACCGCTTCCCTGTTACCCCCGTCCCTATCCCGAGCTTACCCCACATCACCACCTTCCACCACTCTCTCTGAGGACATCCCTTCCTCCGCTTCCCCCGAGGAGCCATTTTCTTCTAGGCCAGTCTGGGCAGGCCCGAACAGTGAAGCTACTAAGTGCCTCCACGCTATCAATGTCTCTGCTTCTTCATCTCCCCCTCTATTAACTGCTTCACTCCACACCACCGCTTCTGCCCATTTCTGAAGGTCGTGCCACCAGACTTCTACTTTTGGTCTATTGCTTGCTTGCTTTCACAAGTCTTAATGTCTTTTTAAACGGCATATTGTGGACATCCCTCCGTCGGGTTCACTCTTGTCCTCTCAATGTTATTTTGGGCCTCTTGCTTCGCCTTTTCCAGTCAGCATCCCTCTGTCGGGTTCACTCTTGCCAACCACACCTTCGGCTTCTATCTCTAAGTGGGATTCATCTCCCTTAGCTTTCCAATGGTTTGTCGGTCAAAGACTTTCAAATGTACAGAGGATTTTGTTAGACCTCTGTATGACAACTTTGACCCTTTTCTTTGCGGCTCTCCTAAGCCTTGTGGTATCAGTAGTTTCAACAAATGCGGGATCAACCAGGGTCTCTCGAGTGAGCACCCACGTGATGAACCGCTTGGCTTTTCTTGCATCTGGAGTCAAGGACGGTACCACGGTAGCAGGCGTCTCTCTGTCCTGCTTATCAGCATAGGCATGCTCTGTGTACCGTTGACATCTTCTGCAACACACGCTGGCTATTGTTTGCGGTCTTGTGTTTCCTTTCATGAAGATCTCGCTGGTCTGGATTGGAAATGACAAGATTGCTGCGCTCCTTGTCACCCTCTCGATTCTCAACGCCTTTCTTTTTTTTTTTTTTTTTTTTTTTTTTTTTTATTGTGTTAACCCTTAGGTTTTTACAAAACAGTCATTCTCCTTAGGACACCTAGGACACCACTTGAGTTGGTCGGCTTTGGATTAATGACCGCCCGGCCCCGACTACTGCTCCGCGCCGAGTAATTGCTCGCCTTCGGCCGGGGTATTCGCCCTTTTTAGGGCAACGTCCAGGAATTTGGCGGTCATCCTCGCCCATCTTGGCGAGTCGCCCGCGATTAGCCTGCTCCAGCGGGTTCCATCGTCAAGACTGATTTCATTTGATGCAAGTGGTGCCAGGAATGTTAATCTTTCTATTGTTAAAGCTGTACATGACATTAGGAGGTGGTAAATCGTTTCCTTTTGGGTGGTGTCTCCACATAAGCGACAACTGTTGTCTACGGTGTTCTTTCGAGTCGTTAGGATTTCCCTTGTATTTAATAAGTTCAATCGGGCTCTCATAAATATCCTCCTTAGATTCTTTTCCGGAAATTTTTCACAGTATTTTAATGGCTCCCTCAGCCGATTGTGTGCGGGAGGTAGATGTTTCAGGGATTTGTATTGGAGGCTTCTTTCGATCGTGTTAATCCAGTCTTGATCCTCCAGTTTCCTCTTTACCCTCCCCGGGTTATTGAGGAGGGTTTCGTCTGAGCAGGCCACCTCTTCCAGTTTTCCGTGTATTTTGTTAACCCAGGTCACGAGCGGTTTACAGGCGCCTTTTGTGATTTCGCTTTTCATGAGCTGGAAAATTGGTAATGAGTCAGGCGCTAGGATTTTTCTGTACAATTGAACCGCACTCTGGGTTATCACTGCTGTTAACGATGGCAATCCAAGTTCACGGCGAATGGCTGGCATGGGTGCAGATTTGGGGAGTACTAAGACCGACTTCCATAAGTGCCCCTCCAGCTTAAGCCAAATTTCCGCTGGTAGGGACAAGTTTGCCGCCATTCCATAAGTTATAGCTGGTATTACCTTCGACTTGTAAAACTGAATGGCTGGTGTCCACGAAAATTTGCCGAATTTATTATCCACGGCTCGGGTCTGTGATGTAAGGTTGCGCATTTTTTCCCATAATGAGTTCAAAAGGGAATTGTCTTTCATCGAATTGTCTATCATAACGCCTAGATATTTAAATTCATTCACGGACTCAATTTTAGTTTTATTCAGATACCATGTGTATGTTTTTTTCTGATCTTTCGACGTTTTGTGAAAAGAGATGATTTTTGTTTTCTGCGAGTTGATCTTTAGGTTGTTGGCCTCCATGTACGTTGACACATTATCAATCTGTCTTTGCAGTCCGATGGCCGTTTGATCCATCAAGATCAGATCGTCTGCATACCACAGTCGAGACATTTTCACCTCGCCCAGCTTCGGCGGAAACGCACGCACCGAGTCTTCAGTCTCTTGAAAATCACCAATAAAGGCGATGAAGAGCGCTGGGGCTAGTGGGCATCCTTGCTTAACCCCTCTTTCAGTACGGATTGGGTCCGACAGGCTTCCCTGCTGGCACAACCTAACTCTTAGCGTTGTTTTAGAGTGGAGGGCTTTAATCGGGTCCAAGATTGATTCCGGGCACTTCCAGTTTTCTAACTTTGCCCATAATTTGGCTCGATCCACGGTGTCAAACGCCTGGGATAGGTCAATCATAGCCATGTGAACTCCCGGTGCTCCTCCTTTAACTCTCATTTTGATGGTGTTCAAGATTAGAATGTTAATCGCTGTTCCCGCTCCTTTTTGGAATCCGGTCTGGAAAATATCGAGCAGTGGCGCTTGTTTGGCCCAATCTTTGAAGTGGTTCAATGTCAGTGTGGCGAATATTTTCCCAATGATATCAAGTAGGGCAATCGGTCTGTAGTTGTTTGGGTCCGATCTGGTCCCCTTTTTATAGATCGGCACTAGGACCGCCTCTGTCCAGGTCTTTGGAATTTGTTTTTGTTTGCAACATTGCTCAAACAGTTCACAAATCAGGCTCGCCCAAGCTTGGGGATGCTGCTTTAGGTCCAGGTAAGACCATCCGGGCCTGGGGCCCTCGAGTTCTTCAAACGTGAGATCGTGCTCACAATGTCTTCCCGGACAGCCATGTTCACCCAAGGCTCAGTCCGGTCTTCTTGTTGACATGGAGTTATACTCTTCATAGTTCCAATTGATGGCAAGGCAAATAACTCGGTGAAGTGAGTGCTCCATTGTTGTTCAGTAACGTTACTTGTAATCTGAAGTGGCTTCTGGCCATGAACCGTTTTTAGTATAGACCAGAAGTCACGACTGCTTTTGGAGATCCCAATTTTCAGCATTGCCTCTGCATCTTTCTGATATAAATTGTGACGTTCTTGTGTCAACCATGCTTTGTATGTTATTTTTTCCCTTTTGTAGGCTTCCCAACATTCTTCATTTAGATTTTTTAGCGCTACTCTTTTTAATCTTCTGAGTTCTTTGGGTTTCCTTACAATCACAGCGTTATAAGTATGGGCGTGCGGAGGTTGCTGTCGGGCTTTCCCACCAAAGTTCACTTTGTGTGGTATCAATAATGATACATATTCTGGACGTTGAACTTCTACTCCCTTGTTATTAAGTCGTTGCTTTTTCCGTAATCTTTCTTTTACTTCAGTTATGTTATTCGAAGTCAACCGGATTCGGTTTTGCTGCTTGTTCGTATCAATTTCAAAAGGATAGATTACGCGGTCTTTTACTTCACCATTCCAGGATAGGAGCAGTTGATTATGATCACTTTCAGTTGTTCTTTTAACTCGGAATTCTTTGAAGTATGGAATTAGGCCCTCTGAGATAAAGATGTAATCTAGAACAGCCATAGATGATCCTCTTTCCCAGGTCGGGAATGACGTTCCTCCTTCTTGGAGTGTGGCCACGTTGCACAACTGTCTGGACCTCATCAGGGCCAGCCATGCAGTGCCTCTCTCATCAGATTTTCTAAGGGCTGGGCACACCCTCTCGTCCAGATGACCTGAACCGCATTTGGCGTTCAAATCCCCACAGATGATAAGATTGGGGATATCGTAACTGATTCTTATGTCGTCGATGGTGTCCGCCACTTGATTGCAGAAGTCTTTTATAGCAGATTTTTCAGGGTTCCAATAAAGATTTAGTATGGCAAGGTCAGAGCAGAGCCTCCCCTTCTCGCCCTCGCCTTGATGGTGCCAGCTGGCCATTATGGCTAGCATGCCATACTCCTCTCTGATTTTTTTTCCCATAGTTATTCCTGAGCCCAGGCGTATAGCAGTTAGCAGTCCACCTGATGGTCTACCCACCATAGATTTATGGGCTGTAGATACCTCGATTATGTATCCTTCTAACGACGGTTTGTCTGTTAGCCACGTTTCTTGGAAGCATATTAGATCAACTTTATTCCAGTTTGTACCGCTTGATTGAGTTAAATGATGGTACCCTCTTGTATTCCATGAAGCCATCTGCAGCACCGTTTCTTCCCATTGTTGGGCCTTGTTGTTAGACGGCTTACTTGAAGGGACGGCATCATGGATTAACTGCTAATCCTTTTTCTTCCTGCCGAAGGTATCAGCAATCCATTGCCACGGTTTAGATGCATTTGTTGCTGCAGTGGTTTGCTTGGACCGCACTATCTGGGCACCGCCTCGCTGATCAGGCCTTAGACTACCCTCTCGTCGTCCCCGACCATTTTGTGCTCTATTACTAGATCCAAACCTTTTAGTAGGATCAAGGTCTTGGTTTTTCCATACTTCTTTTTGGCGGTCTGCTACGCCGTCTCTTCGGCTCTTTTCTTCTGGGACCAGTGCGACTGTTCGCTCCGCTTTCTCGCTTAACGCAGGACTTTCTTCTGTCCTTCCGTCCTTTCCCAACTCCTTTCTCCTTGTCTGTAGTTTTTCCAATTTTAAGCCCATACGCTGAAGGTCTTTGGATATTTCTAGGGGTTCATCGTTAAGAGCATTGGCTCTTACGTGCAGGTAGGCTTTCGCTTTATGGCCTCTGTGGTACGGTTCTATCAGTACCAAATCGCTTGTTGACAGGTGTCGAAGTTTGTCTATTTTGGATATTACTTTTAGGACCGCTCTTCTGTTTAAGACCATGTAACTGTCTCTTGCCGAAATTTGCTCTAGTTTAAATAGAGAGACATCAGAGAGATCTAGATCTTTTTTTACATTAGTTTCTCTCCGTCTGCTACGATCTGCGTGCGAGGGTCTTCGATGGTACCGTTGTTCTTGTGTTTGGGACTTCCAAACCGATTTTCTGGTTTCTCTGCTCTCGAGTTGGTTTCATCCTTTGTTTTTTAGATTTTTTATCGCTTCTAATCCCAGACTGGGTGAGCTCGACCTCTGCCTTTCTCGGCGACTAGTCCTCCAAGAACCCAAGTTTCCTTCTTTCGGCGAACTCCGTTGTCTTGCCAGTTTATGCTCATCTCTGGGTGGACTCCTTGCGTCTACATCTCGCGGTGATTCTGTGGGAGATGACATAGTGTTGGCATGTTCCACCAGCTGGCAATCATTTGGAGAGTCCTGCTCGGGGCTTACGTCACCGGGCCCATTTAACAGTACTATCTGGTCATTGTTGGTCTTTAGGGTGGTCTCCATGTCTGATTTGTTATAGCCCTGTTTTTTTCTTATTATAACAGGGCTCCGGTGTTGTGACTTTGCACTCTTAGTTTGCGGACTGGCCAGTAGACAGGGTGTATGTACTGGCGACCTCTTTCTGGAGATGCACAGGAGTGGTCCTTCTGTCTGGCCTTTCACTTCAATATGTTTTGTTGTTGCTTGTCTTGTCACAGAGGGCGCCTCTCGTAACTTCACTGTACCTTTTGCGAAGATTGGAGCTATATCTTTCTTTTTTGTTGGTGTTTCTTCCGTTTGAGTACTGTTAGTAATTAGCGCTGCAGTATATGGAGCTCTGGGGGTAATGTTGGTCAGCTCCTTCCCTAGACTCTTTATTTTTTCTTCAAGACTTAGTTGCATGTTTTTTGAATTATGCTCTACGGCCGTTACATAGCCTTCTATAAATGTCAATTTCTCCTTTAGAGAAGTAATCATTGTTGTGTTATCCTTTAGTGCTTCATGAATCGATTCATAAAGTTTGTTGAATGGATTGAGGGCTATTGTGAGTGCCGACATAATTGTCAGAAGGTCCGTCTTTTTTTTGGCTGATGGTATTTCTTTGTCGGACAGCCCCGACATGTCTCTTTGCCCTCTTAGTCTAATCGGCGTATGTAGGCCTCTTTCGGCTTGTAGCTGCTGTCTTCTTTCTATGTAGTTTTTTTCCAATACTGATGAAGACTCCCGGTTGTCAGCTGATTTGTCCGCCCCAATTCTCTCGTAGTTGCGCTGTCAGTGTGGGCGAGTCCAGGCGTTACGGTCTTCTGCTTGAGTGTGTCTCGTTGCACTTGGGGGTCTATCACTCAACTCCATGCACGCACTCTGTGAAGGCAATTGGATCTGTGGGGCTGCTACTGATTCTTTCGCGGAGTCTGTTGGTCGGAGGTCATTTACATTTTTCGCCTGTACGGAAGTAAGCTCTTCGGATCTTGTTGTTTGCACTGGTTCGCCCACCAGATTGCACAGTGTGTTTAGTTTGTCCAATATCGCTTCTTCCACTGAGCTCCTTGAATGCTCCAAGCGCGGATTTCCCAATCGTGGCGGCGATTTAGGCGGGTCGTTTTGCTGGCCGGCCTCCGCCCTTACTCCAACTGGGATCCCACCTTCTCTGCTAGATTTGCGCGCATGCCATTTGATCATGGGGGCTAGATTACTTTCAGTTAGATCTGTTTTCCGAAATTTGTTCACTGGCGGAGGTTCTTGTGCTGCCTCTAGTAATTCCGCGACAGACAACTCTTGATCCGAGTGGAGTTTTCTCTTACTGTGTTTTAGGAAATAATCCTTCAGCGAGGGGAGTATTGGTAGTCTTGTCATCTCCTTGGCTCCTACTGTTGCTTTTAGGGCCGTTTTCCGCCCTTTTTTTACACAGACCTTCCCTTCCGGGACTTTCTCTTTTGGTCTGCTTTTCGTTGGTTTTTTATAGAGTCTTGGTCTTGTTGGGACCTCGTGATTATTCCTTCGACTCTTTTCTTCTTCCCTCTCTGATTCAGAGTCGAAGTCCAATGATGATATGGTTTCGTAGTTCTTTGAAGACACTTCAGTAGTTTTTCCACCTATGTCGCCGTTGGTTTCCTGGCTCTTTGCTCTTCTAGGTCTTCTACTCGTTTTGTTGGTTGTTCTGATTCCAGACGACGAGGTCTGACCTGAGGAGTTTAGGCAGTCTTGTGTTTCAAACACCGAGTCATCATTATTTTCTGCATCACGAGAAACTGCCTCGTCTTTTGATGACACCATACTGGGTATCCTACTAATTGACTCTTCTGGTGTTAGTGTCGATATCATGCCCTGACAAGAGCTTGTAGTGAATTGCGGCGTATCCGCCCTCTCGATTTGCTGGTCACCATTGTTTGTGGGTTTTTCCCCCTCAACCCCCAGCTCACCCGGGGGCACCCGTATAGGAGGGTCGACCTCTTCAATTGTAGATCTCCCCTGCCCAGCAGACCCCCGCCTAGGTCTTCCGCTGCTCGGCTCCTGATCATTCGCTGACGCGGTAAGCCTGCTGGGTGGTGCCTGCGTTGCAGGGGTAATCGTTGTAACTATGGCCGCGACTTTGTCAGGCGTGGTTCTGAGATCCGTTGCGAGTTCGGGTTGCAGTTTATTACTGCGCATCCATCGACCCGACTCCGCTTCGTTGGTAGCGGTAGGAGACGTCATGGTGCCTAAGGCGCTCAGACAACCGCCGTTGGACACTACTGTCCGTCGATGTAGCTCCGGGTATCAGAGACCACCAGGCTAGTCGGCGGCGGAGAAAAGAGTTCGTCGATTCACCGATTCACCGACTCCCAGGTAGGATCAGGAAGAGGCACGGGGGGGGAGGGAAGGGGGAGAGGGGGAGAGGGGAAGAGGGGAAAAGGGGGGGGACTAGGAACAATGAAAAGGAACCGGGGGGAACCCTGAGGGGGGAGGGAAATCCAGGGACAAGGAAAAAGGAGGGGGGGGGTGGAGGGAGGGGAGAAGGAAGGAAGAAAGGAAGGGTAGAGTACCAGAAGTACTTTTCTCAAACGTTCCTACCAGCCGCTTCACAGGTCCGCTTCTGGGTTCCTCTCACTGCTCCGGCTCCGACTCCCGACACCTGACACACTGTGCCACACACCGCGCCGCGCTCCGCGCCTGCGCGTTGGTTTTGAAGAGAAAGTTCAAAGTTCAAAGTTCACTGATCCGCAGAGAAGAAACACAGCGGTCCGCCTCCTGACTCCACCTGACACACTGTGCCACACAACGCCTTTCTTCTTCTCTTGATCTGCTGTGTTTGGATAGCTGTCTTGTTGTGCGATTTGCCTTGCTCGTATTGTGCTGTCGTGCTCCACCTTTTATCCCTGTGGGGAAGGGAAAGGGCCGTCGGGTGTGTGTGATTCTGGTCAATTGCCTGACTTTGCCTGACCTCTTGTATTGGGACATGCTGGGTAATTGGCTCTGGCGCTGTCTTTCGTGGTGTGCGGTACTGTTTGTGTCAGAAAGGGGGCGGGGGGTGGCACTGTTTCTGAATGTCCTACGTGGTGGATGGGGAAAAGGTGTTGAAAGAAGGGGCATACTGCGTCTCATCTGTCGGTGTCCCACTTCCACTCCCTAAGCCCCCCCTCCCACCCCATCCAGCTGATCCTCCCTCACTGGTCCACCCCCAGGAACTGGATCCAATAGCGATGGCTGTGTCCTCGCCACCTGGATGACAGATCCCCGGGGATTAGTTAGGGAGACACCTTCAGGTTTCTCACATAAGCAAGGAGACTTGCACACCGAAGGCCCTGATGATAATGATTGAACTGTATCCTCGTGCTAAAGAAGCCAGAGACTGCTACGCTCGAGTGAACCACCTTGTCCCGTGCTGAAAACGTGGGGAAGGGAGGCCAAGAGCCTGACATATCATTTTGAACACTTCTTTCTTTTTCATAACATTGTTCCCCTCATTATTTGTATTTAGAGGTAAGGATTGGCAGTAGGTTTTTTAGTATAGGCCCTTTATTTTGACAAGACACCATTAGGAGGACGTTATTATTTGAAGGTCGTAGCTTGCCCCCATTTGTAGATTTAGACTTAGATAGGCGTTTATCAAACCCTTTTTGAAGTTCAATAAACACCCTTGAACTGTGGTCACTTTTGTATGTCTTACTGTTGATACCATGCCTTCCTTACACAACGTACAGTAGTCCAGTAGGAGTGCTCAACAAGGTAGGAGAGGAATTTCTTGTTGGGGAAATCTTTCTAGTTGACTCACAGACCAGCCTCTTTTGGGGATTAAGCAGCAAAAGGGCATGGAAGTTGGTGTCTGGGCACACGTGTGCTGCCTCCCCCATTTCCTGCACTAGGTGAAAAGATGTAAGTTTGGATAGACATTTTAAACTTTTTTCTTTCATCTAGCAAGCTGTGCTAACTTATTTTCTTATTGTGCAGTATGAAGCCCCAGGGGCTCAATGCAAATGCTGTACACCTTAATATTTAGAGGCTGGCGGGGCGTAGGAGGTCTTGCCCTTCCAACCGAAAATTGATGTGTAAATGGCGGATGTTGTTATGATGTACAAGAGACTGCCAAAGTAGGCGGGGCAGGCCATGCCGATCAACAGCGTGTGGTGGCGGGAAGCTGAGGAGGCATGAGCAGGTAAGAAAACGCTGTAGGTTAATAGGACTGCATGCATGGGAGGGGCTGTCTGCGAGTGCACGTTTGTCAGTGTCCGCATGTGAATGTGTGCAGCAGAATGCATGTGCGAGTGAAGTGTGCATATGTAATGTGTGTGGGGGAGAGGGGATGCTTGTGGCGGGCAAGAATGCATGGGGGAAACGATGAGCTGGCAGTGAAAGAGGAGTGAATCTGAAACTTGGTGACGGGCAAGGACATGTCTGCAGTATTAGTGCAGGGATATTTAACCTTTGGCTCTCCAGATCTGTTGGACCCCAACTCGCATAAGGCTTAGCCAGACTAGTCCATGATGGAGGATTATGGGAGCCGTTATACAAGTGGGGCACCAAAAGTTGCAGACCCCTGCATTAGTGCATTTCGGGCCACACCAAAAGGACTGGGTAGGTCCTGGGGTGGGAATACTAGCATATAGTGGTACAGCCAGCCTAGACATTTTTCTTACACTGGTATTACTGCATTATGGGCAAAACCAACATGACTGTCCTTAGGTGGGAATACTAACATAATTTGAGCGGGGCCATTGCTGGTCTGGACATGTATTCTTACACTGCCATTCTTGCATTATGGATAAATCCAACATGAGTTTGTCCTAAGGTGGGTATACGGGCATATTTATTTATTTTATTTATTTGCATTTGTATAGCGCACTTATAGCCCAGGGGCATCGAAGCGCTGTTACATGAAATCTTGCATGAAAGTGTAATTGACTAGGTTACAGGTAACCGAGTTGGTCTCTTGGGTACAAGTGCATAGAAATCAGTGACTTAATACATGAAAGGTAGGTAAACTTGAAAACATAATCAAGTGGGCACGCAATCAGTAATACATCAGAAATAACATGGCAACGGAGTAGGGAATACAGTTATACAAAAAGCTTGGTTTTGATGGCTTTATGGAAAGCTTGGTGGGACTCGATCATCCTTAGGTGAAAGGGAAGAACGTTCCAGTGAGAAGTGGCCAGTGTGGGAAAGCTAGACCCTCCAGCGCAAACTTTGAGCGATTTAGGAGTGAGGCTAGTGTTGGCATAGCGCTTTCTGAGGTGCCTTGTTGAGGTGTGCTTAATGATTCTTTGGGCAAGGTAGGGTGGTGCCAGGTCATGAAGGCATTTGTGTTAGCGGGAGAGTTTTAAAGATGATTCGTTCTTTGACTGGGAGCCAGTGGGCCTGTCTCTGTACCTCGCAGATGTGGTCTTTCCTTGATGTGCCCGTGGCCGCACTGAGGGCTTTATTTTGCACCAGTTGGAGTTTAGCAAGGTTCTTGCAGGGGGTCCCTATGTGGAGGGCATTGCAGTAATCCAGCCTTGATCCAATTATTCGCCCTAGCGATAGTAAGACCGTTCTGACAGGATAAGAAAGGCCTGGCTGCATTGAGAACTTTGGAATAGTAGGCGGATGAGGAGGCCCCAGCGTTAACCTGTCTTTCCATGGTCCGGTCCGAGTCAAGGTAAACACCAAGTGTCTTAACATTGTTGGATACCTTGATGGGGATGTTGTCAATAGTAAAGGACAAGTACTGCTGATCCAGATTGCCCAGAATAGTTGGGGAGCCAATTAGGAGGATTTCTGTTTTCTCACTATTAAGGTAGAGCCAATTATCTGCCATCCATGACTGGATTGTGGAGTATATGGTGGTGAGGGTGATCAAGTCCTCTTTGTAATTGCCAGTGAGTGGAATAAGCACCTGTGTGTCATCCGCGTAGTTGGTGTATGAGATGCAAAGAGAGTCCAGGATGCTGAAGAGAGGCCTAGTGAAGAGGTTGTAGAGGGTGGGGGCAATGCAGGAGCCTTGCGGTACTCCACATTTGATGATGCTGGGGGTGGCAGATGCTGAGTCTGAGAAGACTTTCATAGCCCTTTCTTGGAGAAAGGTGGTGATCCAGGCACAGGCTTTGGGGGAGAAGTTGGCTGCAGTGGCAAGATGGCGGCAAAGGGTGTTATGCTCTACCAAATCAAAGGCTGCTGATAAGTCAAGGAGCAATAGGAGCGCAGGTTTGCCTGAGTCTCTATGATCGTCCATTTGGTTCTTTAGGTCTAGAAGGGCCGTTTCAGTGCCATGTTGTGGGCGGAAGCCAGATTGCTGCAGGCCAAGGAGACGGTTGTCTTCGAGAAATTTCTGAACTTGCAGGTAGGCTGCTTTGTCCAGGATTTTTAGGAGGAAAGGGACGGTAGTAATGGGCCTATAGTTCCTTGGAACCGTTGGGGCCAGCGACGGTTTTTTAAGGAGTGGGCAAACCCAGGCCTCTTTGTGGTCCTTGGGGACAAGGCCAGTTTTAAATGAAGAGTTGATAAAGGCAGTTATGAAGGGGGCAAGGAGGTGTGCAGAGTCTTTAATGAGTTGTGCCGGGCAGGTATCGCCCTTACAATTGGAAGGTTTGATGGTTTTGAGCAAGGCAATGACTTCCAGTTCCGTCATTTCTTTGAAGTCAAACGGGGTGGACGGGTTAGAATTGGAGACTGCAGGCGAGTTGTCATGCAAGTCTGCTATGAGAAGGCTAAGGGCTTTTTGATGGCCTCGGATTTTGGTTTGGAGGGTATTCAGCTTGTCCAGCATAGCTGACTGAATGTTGTTACACCAATTCTCATCCTTGAGGAGAGTGGGAGGAGGGGTAGTATATTCACGGAAGATGGTGAATATTTCTTTGGATCCTGATTTGGCATTTTTGATCCTAGAGTTAAACGAGGCAGCTTTAGCTTGGATAATGTTGGTTTTGTAGTTTTTAGAGATGGCATCAAAGGCACTCCTGGTGGCCTCCGAGGGGCTGGCTTTCCAAGCAGAGAGTGCTAGCCTTTTATTGGCTCGTTCGTCTAGTAAGTCCTTCGAGAACCAGGTATTTGAGTGTTTGACTTTTTTGAGAGAGAGGGGGGCTATAGAGTCGACAGCTTGCATCATGATGTCTTTGTAGGTGGTTGCGAGAGTGTCGGGCTTTTCGGAGAACAGGGCTTGGAGTGCGGGAACCGATAAGAAGGGTGCAATGTTTTCTGCAGTGAGCTGCCTTGAGCTTCTAGCAAAGACAGCTGGGCTTGGAGTGGTAGGCTTCGAGGAGCCTTTTTTGGAGAGGAGGTTGAATAGAATATAATGGTCAGACCATGGGATGGGCGTGTTGGCAATTACTTGGATAGTGCAGTTATGCTGGGCAATCCAATTTAGGGTGCGTCCTTTAATGTGTGTGGGTTCATGGATGATCTGGGAGAAGCCCAGAGTGGTCAGGCCTTTGTTCACGGTAATAGCATGGGAATCCTTGGGGTCGTTAAGCCCTAAATTCAGATCGCCCACGTGCAGGACTTGGGAGGTCCTTTTGATGTTGTCAGACAAGGAAAGGATAAGGTTTTCCTGGAAGTCGGCAATGGGCCCTGGGGGGCGATATATAATGTGCATAGAGCAGGTGCAGTTGTGAGAGGCGTTAATTTTGAGAGGGAGGTAGTCGCAACTGTGGCTGATTTGACCTTCAGCCTCCCTGATGGAGAGGGATTCCATTGCAATGAGGGCGACACCACCACCTGTCTGGTGCGTTCGGTCTTTTCTAAGTATTGTGTAGCCTGTGGGCATGGCAAGAGATAGAGCAGGGCCGGAACTTTCGTTAAGCCAAGTCTCTGTGATTATTAATAGGTCAAGATTGTCTTTGATAATGAGGTCATTAATATCCAATGCATGAGCCGGTAATGAGCGTGCATTGATGAGTGCACACTTGAGGGTGTAGATGGGAGGAGGGGTGAGAGAGAGCGGGTGATGAGGAAGCGTTGCTGTGCTAGGGTTAGTAGCACAGGTGGTTAATAGTAGGGGCCCAGGCAGATGTACTTCCTGGTGCGTGGGCATAGTATGGCTGGTGTTATTTTGAGCAACAGGTAGTGCTGTGGGCAAGGGCATAACATTAGCAATAGCATGGAGTGGGCATCACATGAACAGGTAGTGCCGTGGGCAGGGGCATAATATTAGCAATAGCATGTAGTGGACTAGGCATCACATCAATAGGTAGTGCCGTGGGCAAAGGCATAACATTAGCAATAGCATGTAGTGGAGTGGGCCTCACATCAATAGGTAGTGCCGTGGGCAAAAGCATAACATTAGCAATAGCATGTAGTGGAGTGGGCATCACATCAACAGGTAGTGCCGTGGGAAGCTCTTAACAGCAATAGCAGGTAGTTTAATAATATTGGCCATAGCGGGTAGGTGTCTTGGTACACAATTGGCATGGTGTGAACGCATCACTGTGAACGCCAGATCCGGAGGCGAGATTATGGGCATAGAGCAGCCTCCAACTGTGTGGGCAAGCGAACGAGTGTCAGACAAGGCGGGCCAAAGTGGAGCGCCAGTAGAGGATATAGAGTCACAACTGGGCGACAGGGCTTCTCCTGTAGCTTCAGTGAGGTAAGAGTTGTTTGCGGGTCTGTTGCAAGGATCATGTGACACGCGGCGGGACTTTGTGGTAAACCTTAGGGATGATAGGTGAGGTTGATGGCCAGACACGTGTGGATCTGCGATGTATACAGTGCCGGCAGCGGCCGGGGGCATAAGGAACGTGGGAAGTGCAGTGTTCCTCGTTCCGATTTTAAAATGCATACGGGTAGGCGTGCCAGAGGGGAACCTGGCTCCAAGCCTGATGTTGCGTGTTTGCACGCCGGGTGAGTGAGTGAGGGGTTGGGCGCGCGCGCTTGCGGAGTAGTGAATTTCTTATGAAGCAGGGGATGGCTAAGAGTGGGCGAGTGGTAGGCCTGCCCCCCAACCGGGAACGTTGAAGCAAGCTATGTCGCCTTTGGCCTTACCTTCAAGATAACCACATGCACACTTGCACACGTCGAGCAGCAGAGAGCTGCAGAGAGAGGCAAAGGCCTTTTCTGTGGGCCTTTGCCAAGTGGCGACTTTGCCTGGCGGCGGACCTCCTCTCCTTTTAAAGCGGGAGAGGAGGGGCTGCAGGCTGTGGCGTGTGGGTCAGCTGACTCTGCTTCCGCTTTGTTGTGCTCGGTTTCCACAGCTAGCATTGACATTTTGTTTTTTACAGTGGCATTGCTGGCATTGTGGGCATAGCCAACCCAAGTGTTTTCTTATTTGGTCATACAAGCATATATTGCTACAGCAAGCACAAAATGTTGTTTCACACTGGCATATATTGTTGGAAAAGGCACCAAGAAAATACATTGGAAAATGCTCCTGTGTTATGGTCAGTAACCTGGCATCCACTAGATTCTTTTTTTGTGTGACTCTACAAAATGTTTGCAAATTGTATGCCATTTTCCCCAATTTTTCTCTGTGTGCTGCAAAATGCATTATTTCAACCCATCCTCCTCAACCGCCATGTGGTTGTTTGGTGCTCCTTTGCTATGCTCGGCGGTATAAGCATATTGTTGGGAAATATTGCCACCTCACCAATGAAAAAAATCTACCTGTGGCCACTGCAAAGGGGCTCTTTTTATATCTTCAATACTGAAAATACTGTATGTTCTGTTGCTGAAAAAAAGGGAAGTGGTAAGTAGGGGTGACCTGGCCTATTGTGAAATCCCTCTTAAAGGCCATTAGGAGCTGCATCGGGGGAAAAGAGTGAGAGTACAGCGGCTCGATCATCGTGGGGCTGATTGTCAGTGACCCTCCCATCCTCTGATGCAGTGGAGAGGAGTACGAGTTTAGAGGGATCTCTCTTGTGGTCTAGGAAGAGCCATATTGCCCTACATCTTCACGTGCGTGTGGTGGGGAGGAGGTGTGGTAAGCACAGTGAGACTGTACTATAGGGGAATGGAAGGAATGGGAAGGACTTCCCAACATGAGGCCTTCATGATGCTGGTAGGACTTGGGCGGTGTGAGTCGCATGCCAAGCTATTCAACTTTTGTCTGACACTGATCCAACCCCATCAGAATCTCAGAGGAACCTGCCTGTTTGAAGCTACCTCTTTTTATATATAGACCCAGTGCATCACTGTGGGTAAGTTGTGAATGTTTACAGGGCTCATGCTTTGCGGGACCACAATTTCTGGAGCTATATGTTCGCATGTTGGCGTGGTTGCCTTGCAGCGCAGTGATCAGGCCAGACCCTGCCTTATGCAGGACATGTAAATCCTTTACACGGTAAAGGGTTTATGCACAATGAGGTGCACCTGATATATAGTAATGCAGTGTATTTGGCATATGTGCCTCATATATCACCAAATGCAGGCCCCGAGTATTGCGAGAGACCAGATTCCTCTCATCCTGCATTTTTTCAAAGGGGCATGCAGAGGGTCAATGTTTGTTAGATTAATAACATGCTAGATTGTAAATAGGACTTGGTTTT
This sequence comes from Ambystoma mexicanum, assembly GCF_040938575.1. Classification (NCBI taxonomy): domain Eukaryota; kingdom Metazoa; phylum Chordata; class Amphibia; order Caudata; family Ambystomatidae; genus Ambystoma; species Ambystoma mexicanum. Next base: position 875,528,022 of record NC_090924.1, on the reverse strand, counting down.
GTATACAGTTGTCTGGGGTGGGGGAAGGATTGGCACTACTGCATGCATGACTGATGCTAGAGGATACTCCATGCACAGTGGAAACAGCACTCTGTGGATGGCTTCCACTTTCTGAGGTGCTGCAGCTTCCCCTGTGCAGACTATAGGCCATTGCAATATTTCCTCGATAATCGTAATGAAGGACAGAGTACCCTTTTCCCACCCATTTACCTTATGACTTGAATGGCATGCAATGGCCATTGCAGTTGTGAATAAGTGCCCATCTTGTACATTGCAACCTGGACCTTGCATCCACATATTCTTCCACTTTGAAGAGTGGTGAATTTGCTTATAAAAATCCATTCCTACATCTGATCCTTGTATTTTTTTCTATCCGTTCATATTTTGAGCTTTTGTTCTTAAAATAAAAAATGATGTGCTGGGAAAAATAACCTAGGAATGCATATCTATTACAATCTGGTTTTCAGTTGAATACTAAACATGCTATTTGATACAAAGATAACGGATTCCTTTTTCGCTCTTATCTATAACCACTGTGATAGAGGGGCCTTTTAGATTCCCTCTGATGGGAATAATCAACAGGATTGAATATAATAATCACTTTACCTACTATACAGATAGGGGCAATTCTCTCTGGGTCTTTTGTACTTGCCCTAAACCAGAGGTTCCCCCATGATGTCTCTTAATTGTTCGTGTAACCTTGTGACTTTGAAGTTAACCCTTGGGTGTAATACAGATCAGTTAATCAAGTTCTCTTTTTCTCTCCAAGTGCCTCTTGTAATCTCTAATCGTTCTGTACCACCAACTCCAACACTATCAAACATGTACGAGGAATATCACCACTTGCATACTCGCAATTTCTCAGAATTCTTGAAAATGTGGATCAAGAGCATGGTGATGTCATTCCCTTTGACCCTTGTTTTGTATCTATAACATTGATGTTCGGTGGATCGATGTATGGTATTGTTTCCAAATGTCAATTGGCACCGTTTTTAAAACTTAGCAAAGCTCAGATGCTCAGCAAAGTTGGTTACTCTGTGTTTCCCATTGTCAGGTTTTCCATCTCTTCTAGCAATTCCTGTATATATCGGTGGCCATAGCAGCAGCCTGAATCCCAAGGGGGCTCCAAGAGAGTTCCAAAAAGAGCTTCATAACCTGTCAGAAGTGTGGAGGCAGGAGATGATGGACTGGAATGCTGAGGGAGTTCACCACACTGAGCAGTTAAGCACTTGGTGCCCTTCCCATTCTCTGTGAGGGATAGGGCCCCTTTCAACCTTTTTAGTAAGCAACAGGCTGCACTTCTCATATTCTCTTACGCTCTTAAAGGCATATGGGGCACTCCCGCCATCAAGCAGTGTTCTGCCTTTCAAAAGTTGAAGTAGGTCTAGCTCCTAGCATGCCTCTTTATTCCTTGCCATAGCAGTTAGATCCAACTCCCCAGGTGAATGGTGCTCTCCATGACCTTACTTCCAGCAGGTCCTAGATCCAGTATCAGGCTCTCGCCTTTGGCTTCTGCTCTTTCGCTTTCTCCAAATCCTTTTGCTGATGTCTCTTTTGGGACTGCTTCTCCTGATGCTCTTTGTCCTGCCTCACTCTGGTCTGCTCCTGCCTCTTTTTACAGCCTGCATCACCATCTCCTTGTAATGCTCTCTGGACTGACTTTTTATAGGCCCTGCCTCCGTATTTTTCAGTCTCACTGCATTGGATTGGTGTTCTGTTCCCGTCTGTGTCCTTCGTGCTTTGCATGCCTGCATGCTTCCTTGTCACCTTCCCATTTTCCTACCTGCATCGACTGGATGGAATCTTGGGGCACCATCTTTCAGTATGACATCAGAGGTTCTGCAGGAGGCAGTTGGAAGAGGGCTAATGGAAGTGTGTCCTGGAGATACTCCAGTGGGCCTAACAATCCCTCCTTCTCTGGTAATTGTACCCAGCTGGGATAAAGCCCATGAACTGCCTCTTGTATGTTCTCTATCATGTTACTTGGGATTTGTCCAGGGTACAATACACAGCTTCATGGAAGGTTTGCCCCATCAGCAGTAATTCTGCTTTTGTTCCAGACTTTCCCATCATCCATTACCACAGAGTCCAGCAGTACTCTCATCACACTTTGACCATCCCAATAAAACCCATTACCTTTGACACCAAAGCCAGGCTTCCTCGGTCTCATGAAAACCTCCACTCAGACAACAGTGAATAGGATTTTACCCTGCCGTACCTTGCCTTAATTCTGGACTTCTCACCCACTCAGTCTCCTCTCCTTTAAATGTATATACCTCGTCCTTCCCAAACAAGCAAGACATGCCTTTGGGTATCAATCCCATAGTGCCATCTGGAGCCAGCCTGTAAGCCGCAACCATCTTCTCAATCAATTGATAGAGCACGATTCCACTGTTCAGTTGGTCTTGGGGTGTTCTAACGATGCACAGTGATGTTTAAACCCATGCGTGCAGAAGAGATTCTCAATGGTAGAGGAAATTAATTGAACACCGTTGTTGGTGAGAAATCTACTCTGCAGTCGTTCTCTTTGGAACACTGAATCCAAGAAATGTATTTTAATGTATTCCTTATACTGGCCCCTACGTCATGTCCGACACGGGGTATGTCCGTGAGACATACCGGGGTATGTCCGGACATACCCCGTGTCGGACATGACATAGGGGCCAGTATATTGAGATGGCACGAACCCGTGACCCTCAGTTCCTTTTTCCTCGGACTCTGCTTGCTTCAGTAACACTTCATCATTATACGACATCATTATACGTTTTACGGGTTTCGCATGCGTGTCCTGTCAGTCGATGCACACTAATGCACTTTGGAAGTAGGCTGCAAAGCTATTTAACTTTTTCCATAAGGAAAAAGAAATCAAACGGACCTGTTGGCCGTCATCAGGTCTTGAGCGATATACTGAAGAAGGCTCCCTGGTCCAGAAAGCTAAAACGATGCAGCACTGAATGAGGTCCCACTCGCCCAGCAGTTCCTCTGGGTATCACTCGTTGTCTTCCTCCAAGAAGAGGAGTTACCGTTCCAGGGAATCCTCTGAGAATACGGCATCACAAGTACTGTTTCCAATCCAATCTTCCACTCTGGAGGAATGACACATATTTCAGCTTAAAATGCTTGCCATTTGTGCCAAGGCCCTGGTGCCGACCTCTTTGGCCCTTGTGCCAGTGGCACCATCAGGATCCACTGCACTCGGACAAGACGGCGGAGAACCTGCAAGGGTCTAGGACTGTATGCTTTAAGGCTTGGCCACGGCTTCCCAGATGAAGACCAGTTGCTGCACCGAAGCACTCTGTTGCCGACGTCAGTCACTCATTGGCAGTGCCCTCTTCCATGGTGCCACCAGCACCGTTGGCGTCAATGCTCCTTGAGAATACGCTCTGCTGCCTATGGGACAATTCATGACGAAGATGGGGGACATCTTTAATGAGGGTGATCCCATTGCCTTTGGGCTGGAACCCTTATGCCCTGGATGGGGGTGGGGGGGTTCATTAACCCGGCAGTGGAGGACCCAGTGTTAATTGTGGACAAAGCCAGCTTCAGTCCCAACACTGGACTGCAACCTAGGGAAGAAACACAGACAGGCACCCTCAGATTCAGCATTTCTTTCATTGCATGCATCTCCTGAGAGCCTTGTGTTTCAGGCTGCCACAGCGAGCCTGAAGATGTCGTCTTTTCCCTCCTGAAAGAGAAAGAAGAGGCTGGATGCCTGGGAGCAAGTAGGTTTTCAGTTGAGGCAGTTTCGGCCTGAGAGCTATAAATGCCTCCTCTGTCCTGGCTAGGTCCTCTTTTGGCCTCTGGTCGGTAATCTTGGGTGCCGTCGAACACTTGCCAGCTGGTGAGGTGAGGGAGGGCTTCAAGGCCCTAGTCAAGGATGGCAGAGAAGTATTCTGCCAAATTTTGCAGTCGGACCTTGACACTGGCGACTGTGTGGTCCATGCTATGCTCGCAAAGACAGGGAACCAGCTCCCTCGAGCAAGCGACAGCTGCAGTCCCTCCCAGCTAGACGTGGAGACCAGGGTGACTTGAGAGCAGGGTTGTCCGTCTCGGCTGAACCTTCAGTAGCCCCAAGTGTAAAGCCCCTGTAAAGGAGACTTCCACCACACATTCCCTGTGTGGGTGAATGGGATGGAGATATTCCCTGCCTAACCACATCCAATGCCTGTGCCTTAAGGTTGTTCCTCATGGATATTGGCTCCCTTTTTCTCAACACCCTTCAGACCATCCTCCATCCGGCCTATGCTTGCATGCAGATCCTGTCCTGTTAGAGGAGGTTTGGCAGCTTCTGATGAAAGCCGTTATAGAACAGGTGCCCCACTGGGAACGAGCCATGGGCTCCTACTTGGTCTATTTTCTGGTACTGAAGAAAGATGGGGACCTGCGTCCCATACTGGATCTGCGACTCTTGAACCTGTACCTGTGCAAAGACAAGTTCAAGATAGTTACTCTACCCTAGATCCTCCAAGCCCTCGACCTTCAGGACTGGCTGGTATTGCTGGATCTCCAAGATGCTTACTTCAATGTGCCGAATTATCTAAAAACACAGGAGTTCCTGAGTTCGTGGTGGGCCATTGCCACTACCATTTCACAGTTCTGCCTGCAGTATTTCTTCGGTACACAGGGTTTTCACCAAGCTGTTGACAGTGGTAGCAGCTCACCCTAGCAGAGCGGGCATTCATGTCTTTCTCTACCTGGACGACTGACTCATCTGAGCTTGCTCCCCAGACCAGGCGTTGGTGCACCGGTTATGCATGTGCAGTCTTTTGCACGGCTTGGGCTTCTCCTTGAACTTCAAGAAGTCGCACTGGCTTGGGCAGGCCCTTCCCACCCGAGAAACCGAGTGGCGGACATCTCCAAGATGGTGCATGACCTCCAATCACAGAAGAGAGTTTTGGCAACGGCCTTCCTGTGCTTGCTCGGTCTCATAGGCTCCTGCATTCTTGCAGTACCGAAGGCCCGCATTACATGAGCTCACTTCAGTGGCTTCTCAATTGCCAGTGGTCTCAGTTTGAGGCACAAATCAGATCTTTGGCTAGTCTCAACAGTGTGTCCCTTCACCTAGCATGGTGGTTCCTGCAAGACAGCCTAATGAAAGGGGTGTTGCTTTGGCAACCCTGCTCCCTACTGACAGTAGTCACAAATGCATCCTTGGAAAATAGGTGTTCACCGAGAACATATCAACTTGCTGGAGTTTAGTGCAATGAGGCTGGCCTTCGTTGCTTCCTTCAGTACAAGGCAGAAAAATGCTGGTCCTAATAGATTAGATTGCACAGTAGCTTTGCACTACCTCAAAATGAGAGGTGGTGTAGGGTCCTTGCCTCTGCAGAGAAGCAATGCAACGGTGATTCTTGGCTATGGAGAACAACATTTCGAAGGGATTGTGTCCTCTGACGTATTCCTTATCTTTGATATACGTTTCCAGCTTGCTGGCCTCGGAAATTTTTTCTGTAGAGGGCGCTGCGTGTCGACCTCTGCCGAGTCGATGTCCTTCAACGGCCACCGTATCGGCGCCGATGTCACCATACCCATAAATAGACACACGCTGCGTCCGTTGCTCAGTTCCGTTTTTCCGCGCTTCATAGGGCCTCGGAACGTCGTTGCTCAGTTCAGTCAGGTTTATCTAAATCTATTTCGACGAATATTCCTTATCGTTCTCGATGGATTCTTCATCAGAACCGACGACGCCGCGATCCGGCTTCAAGAAATGTCGAGACTGCGGTAAACAAATGTCAATAACAGATCCACACAGGGTCTGTTTATGGTGCTTGGGGTCCGAGCACCATTGTTCGGAGTGTGAGGACTGCATGTCCATGACGGCGAAAGCCCTGAAGGAGCGAAAGGGGAAGCTCGAGAGAGGTAAGTCAGCCAAATCCTCCTCGAAGGTTTCGTCGGCCGAGGCATTCGTCTCCTCGCTGTCGAAAACACTCCATTCTAGATCTCGAAGCAGCTCCCACCATTCGTCGAGATCTAGACACTCAAAAAAGAGGCGTCGAAGGTCCCATTCCTCGTCGTCTTAGGTGTCACCAGAAAGAGTTTCCTGTCCCACCAAACACAGTTCTCAAACTGAGTGGGAGGAATTCAGAAAGAAAATGTTAAGCGTCTACGAGAACGCGGCCTCGACCCCCTCGAAGACAGCTTAGGGTGATACCCCGGGTGAAAAACCCAAAAAATCAAAACGCTGCGAATCGCAGCACCCAACATTCCACCTGAGAGCGCCATGAGCCATCGGGTAAGAAGGCACCGTCTTCGACGCCGTCGTCTAAGATTCCTTCGACGCACGGGTCAGCGCCATCGACGCCGTTGTCAAAGGGTTCCTCGACGCATCGGTCGATCGACTCAACGCCATCGTCGACGCCGATGAAAGAGGACCAAGGCTCTACAGCCAACGGTGTTTTCAAGGGCCTCCGGCACGACGCCGAGACCGTCGTCGATGCCCTCGAGTAGGATCCCGATGCTCTCGAATTCTTCTAGGCCCCTTCCAGTTTTTTCGACGTAATTTTCGGCACCTTCGAGGCCGGTTACATCGGCGTCGACGACTTTGACATTTTCTCGTCCAATAACGAGTTTGGCTCCTTCGGCCCTAGAGATGGGCTTTACTCCATTTCAGAGATCAGAATACCCTGGTCTGTCTTCAATTTATGAAGAAAGAGAAGACTCTGACCAAGAAACTTTTGGTTTACAGAGATCCTCACTGCCTGCTGCAGAGGATTTCACCTCTGAAGAAAGGAGGCTGAAGGAACTACAGGACTCACTTCATGAGGCCAGTGGACTTGACACTTCCCCAGAAATGGAATTTGTAAAGCCAGACCCAGGAGAACATGTCGAAACACCATATAGAACCCTGATGGCAAGAATAATTGAGTTTATGGGTTGGTCTGGGCCTTCACCTGTTTTCCAACAGGATGATCTAACGGATATATTGGACAAAGGCCCACAGGAGGACCCAGTGGTCCCCTTCCATGCAGCCCTACAAAGAAAAATTGCATCCAATTGGGAGACTCCCGAAGTCATCCCAGCAGTCAATAAGAGACTGTCGACAAAGTATAGGGTAGCGGCTGCTGACCCTGAATACCTGTCAAAACACCCGACCCCAGAGAGCCTGTTGGTTCAAGCGGCAACTTCATCCAGCAGTAGGACTGCTTACCCTACTGTCCCACAGGACAGGGATGACAAGAGGTACGACTCTATGGCAAAGAAAGTCTTCTCTGCCTGTAGTATGGCGTTGAAGTCCATCAACGCCACCTGTACGCTCGCCAGGTTCAGTCACACATTATGGGAGTGTGCTTCATCAGCGGCTGACTGCATACCCGATGGAGAGGAGAAGGAAGCCTTCCTTAACATCATTCAAGATGGCAAAGATGCCATGTGCGAGTCTCTTCAAACTGGCATCGATTCCGCTGACAGTATCAGCAGGTTCATGGCGGCTAGTACAACAATCCGCAGGCATGCGTGGTTGCGAGTCTGGCTTTGCTCCAGATGTACAGGCCAGACTTTTGAATATGCCCTTTGACGGCTCTTCGTTATTCGGAAAAAAGGCTGATGACAGTCTGGAAAAGTTACAGACTTCTAAAGCAGCAGCAAAATCCTTAGGAGCTGCTATCCGCCAAACTCCTTTTCGCCCCTCAGGAACCTCTGGGAGAGGAAAGTCCTTTCGCTATTATTCCGCATTCGGAAAAGGCAGAGGACAGCCGGCTCAAAGAGGCCAAAGAAGATCCACCCGAGGTGGACGGGTCAAAGGTACTAAGACCGCAGCAGCAGCAGGTGCCTCTTTACCCTCGGCATCTGCATCAGCCGCCCCCAAACCACTCTGAGGCCTTAGCACACAAGACACCTGTAGGGGGCAGGTTAACTCACCATCTGATCGAATGGCAGGCTATAACGTCAGATGCTTGGGCGTTGGAGACAGTTGCCCAAGGTTACTGCCTACCCTTTCTACACATCCCTCAGAGTCATCCACCGGGGAACAGCTCCCTAAAAGTTCCAGATCCGCTCCTCTTGCAGGAAATTATGGACCTGCTAGAGAAAGGTACCATAGAACCGGTACCTGTAGCGGACAGGAACAAGGGCTGGTACTCCCCCTACTTTCTCATACCAAAGAAGGACGGAGGACTGAGACCCATCCTGGACTTACGAGAATTGAACAAGTTCCTCAGGAAGGACAAGTTCAAGATGGTAACTCTCTCTGATCCTTCAGGCCCTCCAGGACTGGCTGGTATCTCTGGACCTTCAGGATGCTTATTTCCATGTGCCAATCCATCTCAAGCACAGGAAATACCTGAGGTTCGCAATTGGCAACTCTCATAATCAATTTCGAGTTCTGCCATTTGGGCTGACCTCCGCCCCGAGGGTCTTCACCAAGCTGATGTAGGTAGTGGCGGCGAGTCTAAGGAGGAAGGGATCCATGTCTATCCCTACCTGGACGATTGGCTGATCAGGGCCGTATCTTCGTAACAGGCCCGGACCCAGCTAGATTATGTCTGCCTCTTCCTTCACAGACTGGGCTTCTCCCTCAATTTAAAGAAGTCACAGATGATACCATTTCAGAGACTCCAGTTCATTGGAGCGGTCCTGGCCACTTCCCTGGGAAAAGCCTCGCCACCAGAGGTGAGGGCTCAAGATATTCTACAGATGGTCACCAAGTTTCAGAATGCCCAGCGTCTCCCAGCCTTCGACTTTTTGAGGTTGCTAGGCCTCATGGCATCCTGCATCTTTCTTGTGCCAGAGGCTCGCCTGAGAATGAGATCTCTTCAGTGGGCACTGAGAAGTCAGTGGTCACAATTCTCAGGGAGAATGTCAGACCTCCTCCGGATTCCGGACAAGGTAGCCCACGACCTTCAATGGTGGGCCTATTCAGAGAACATCTTGAAAGGAGAACTGTTTTGGCAACCATGGCCGGAGATAATAGTAGTCACAGACGCCTCGCTCACAGGGTGGGGAGCCCATGCCAACGACTTGACCATCAGCGGTCGTTGGTCTCCATCGGAGTCCAGACTACATATCAATCTATTAGAGCTGAGAGCGATCAGACTAGCGCTGAAAGCTTTCCTGCCATCAGTACAGGGGAGAAATGTCCTGATAATGACGGACAACACGGTGGCCATGCACTACCTCAACAAAAGAGGAGGCGTAGGATCACTGCCACTGTGCAGAGAGGCAATGCAGCTCTGGTTTTGGGCAATTCGGGAAGGAATCTCTCTATCGGCAGTCCATCTAGCCGGAGAGAAGAATTTGACAGTGGACGCTCTGAGCAGGCAGAGCACAGTCTCCCACGAATGGGAGCTAGCTCAGGAAGTCCTTCAAGAGATCTTCGCCCTTTGGGGAACCCCTCAGTTGGATCTGTTCGCCACAAGCACCAACAGGAAGTGCGATCTGTTCTGTTCAAGGGAATTTCCCCCGAGAGGAGCTCTGGGAGACGTGTTCGTAGTGGACTGGGAGTTTCCACTCCTCTACGCGTTTCCACCAGTCCCTGTTATTCCTCAAATGATCAGGAGGTTGAGAAGATTCCGGAAAACCATGATCCTAATTGCCCCGGACTGGGCCAGTAGAACGTGGTACCCGCACCTTCTAGATATGTCCATCTGTCCTCCAATCCGTCTTCCACTCAAAGAGAATCTTCTCTTGCAGAAGGGAGGTCAGGTTCTCCATCCAGACATCAGAACCCTCAACCTTCATGCTTGGCTTCTGAAAGGTTGAGGTACAAGGATTGGGATCTCCCTGATGACGTCATGGAGGTGTTGCTTTCGGCCAGAAGACCAGCAACAAAGTCTTTATACCGCTGCCGTTGGAACAAGTTTTGCAGCTGGCTTAGGGAAGAGAATATCGACCCTTTTTCATGTGATACACCAACGGTGCTATCGTTTCTACTCTACTTGGCAAACTCAGGCCTTCAAGTTGGCACTGTAAAAGGCTATCTCGCAACGCTTTCTATCTTCAAGCGCACTGCGGAGGAACCATCGTATTTCAAAATTCCTCTAGTGGTACAATTTCTCAAGGGTCTGACTAATGTTAACCCTCCAAAACCATTCCAGGTTCCATTATGGGACTTAAATTTAGTCTTAAACTTCTTAATGGGCACTCCATTCGAGCCACTTCACTCTTGCGCATTAAGATTTCTCACACTTAAAACTGTCCTACTTGTAGCACTGACATCTGCTAGGAGGGTGAGTGAGCTACAAGCTCTCTCCTGTAAACCCCCACATACAATCTTCCACAAGACTAGGTTGTCCTCCAGGTGAAGCCTAATTTTCTCCCAAAGGTGGTTTCTGAATTCCATATTACTCATAAAATTACCTTGCCTTCATTCTACCCTCCTCCCCATCCGGGGAAAGAGGAGGAAAGGCTACACAGGCTGGACCCTAGGCGAGCTCTCAGCTTTTACATCAGCAGAATGGCTAGAATCAGGCAAGCAGACCAGCTGTTTGTAGGATACTCAGGTCACAAGTTGGGACTACCCATAACAAAACAAACCATCTCCAGGTGGATTATCTTGGCCATCCTGGAATGTTATAGACTAGCAGGGAAAGAGCCACCCCAAAACCTCAGGGCTCATTCAACCAGGGGAATCGCAGCTTCTTCGGCTCTCCAGAGAGGGGTACCGGTCCAGGACATATGTGCGGCTGCCACATGGTCGTCCGCACATACATTCACAAAATTTTACAATCTGGATTCCTCCACTGCTCAAGAGACCAGATTTGGCAAAGCCGTATTACACTCGGTCCATCCCTAAAGGGATACATAACACTATCACTCCATCCTCCAATTACATACCACTGCTATGGGAGTCTATCAAAGATAAGGAATACGTCGGAGGACACAATCCCTTCGAAGAACAAGTTACTTTCTTACCTGGTAACGTTCTTTCGACAGGATGTTCCTCCGACGTATTCCTTATCGCCCCTCCCATGCATCCCTGCAGTGATAACTTCCCTTGTGGTTGCAGCTTTCGCTCCTTCAAGGTTACTAACCAATTCAGGCATGTCTTTTCTTATACTACAAAACGGAACTGAGCAACGGACGCAGCGCGTGTCTATTTATGGGCATGGTGACGTCAGCGCCGATACGGTGGCCGTCGAAGGACATCGACTCGGCGGACGTCGACACGCAGCGCCCTCTACAGAAAAAATTTCCGAGGCCAGCAAGCTGGAAACGTATATCAAAGATAAGGAATACGTCGGAGGAACATCCCGTCGAAAGAACGTTACCAGGTAAGAAAGTAACTTGTTCTTCTCTGACAGCAGCTCATCTCGCCGGGACAGAGAACGTCATTACTGATGCCTTAAGCAGACAGACTTTAGCCTCCCACGAGGGGGGCCTCTTCCTTGAAGTTCTTGAGATTTGCACCCAGTGCGGAACTCCTCAGGTGGACAGCTTTACTTCCAGCGCAAACAGGAAAGGCCAGTTCTGCTTCAGGGAGTTCCCTCGACAGGGAGATGTAGAGGACTGTTGGGAAGGAGAGAGGGTCTTCCCACCCCCCTAGGCGATTCTGAATAAGAAACAAATGCTAAACCACACTTCTAGAGAGCAGGAGTTAGGGGTGTGCATGCAGGAGAGTGCACAATTGCGTAGTGTAACTTTACCATCTTCAAATGGCTGCCCTCATCCTCGGCACCGCAGTGCCTCCGAGGGTTGCCATGGAGCTGCTGAAACATCGCTCCGGATTGGGCCTTCAGCCCCATATCCTGGCCTATATGGTGCCGGCAGGCTGTAAAACTGGCCCCTGACTCAAAGGCCCAGCATAAAGGCACCCTGTCTGGCCCCGTCTGGGCCAGGCTGGACTGGTTCCCCCCTGTTTTTTCTCATTCTCAACCTCAGCACACCCTGTTGATAGCACCTGGACTTTGGGGTTGTCATGGAGCCCTCACTCCTGGCCCACCAGAACTCGAGATCACATGAAAACTAACTTGAAAGTAGGCAGCTCACCTAATGTTGTTTCACCGTGACTTTTCATTTGCAACCACTCTTGTGTCATGTGTTCTAGTGTGCCTGGCTTAAAAATTGAATTTGGGCGTATTAAAATCTGCAGCCAGTTTTTTGTCTGGATGTCCATAGTGTGTCTCCCTCTTTGCCTCACTTCTCCTCCTTTCCACGCCTTCTATGTGTATCTTGTACTTATTTGCTCTGTTCGTCTTAGCCTACACTCCCCCCTCCACTCTCTCCCTCCTCCATGTCTAGCTCTTGCATTAGTGCAACGAACGTCAGGCACGTGCAGTATTTTTTGTCATCTGTTGTAACAGTTTCTATTCCTCCTGTCCTATGTTGTACCACTAAACGCATAACACTTGCCCATTCTGAATATCCCAATGCCTATTAAGAATGTTTAATCTTTGCTAGCTTCTCACCCTCACTGCGTTGCAGCACTAGGAAACACTTGTTAAGTGTATAGGTGCTATATAAATTACCACTAAATAAAATACAGGAGTGCGTGCATTAGGAGCTAAATAGTAGAGGCATGTGTAAACGCCATCTTAGTTATCGGCAGCCATTTCGGAATATAGGCCCAAGCGCAGCGAAAGCACCAAAAATGTTAGTATTAGGCCTGCATTATTAGCACAGACATAACCCACACCACAAGTGAGCTTCAGGGAGTCAGGCCTTTCATTGTCTTGGAAGCTGTGGGCCTTCCCGCCCTGGGCAGAATGTGCTCTGCAAGGCCACGAGAAGGGGGCAGAGCGCCTCTTAGCAGTTACCATCCCACGATATAGGTAGCATGGCTCCTCAGCCCCAACACCGCCCTGCATCTGAGCTACAGCCCCCATATACTTTGATCCCAAGACCCCCACATACCACAGTGCCAGCCAGGCCCAGACCACCAACCATAAAGCTGTAAGATCCCCGATCGATCAGAAAGCAAGGCTATCTCTGCTTCACATTTGGGTCACATGATTTGTGCTGCGAGGTGCCGGGGAGGGATGAAATTATAGCCCCAAACGAGGGTGGAAAACCTTGTGAGGTTGCTGGCACATCTGGAAATGAGTGAAGTATGCAAGTTAGTATGACCTCTGCTCCCTCCCCCCCCCCCCCGGGCCCATATCTGTGTCTGCCAGGTGCACCATTACAGTGATATTGGCATTTTTTACAAAGTAACTAATTGCTTATTAGGGCCTGTTCTACTGCAGAGGATGAGCCTAGCAGCACTCACGTGGTCGTAGACGGTCAGGAAGGCTGGGACCAGTGGCCTGGAGTGGGCTGCCCATTTATAGGGTCTCGCCAACCAGCCTTGCAGGTTTTCACTGTATATAAGGACGACATAGATGATGCCAGACGCCTGACGCCCTTTTAGCTTACTGCACACCCCTAATTCATCCGAACATTCAGCGGCAGCAGAGTTCTTTGCTGGTGCACTTCTGTTTTGTCGGAATAAAAACGTGTTATTCTTGCAAGCGGTGTCTTGTGCCTTTTTTTCTTGCGGGTTGTATTTTTTTCTGGTATGAGCATGCTGGGGCTTGCCTTCAGGACACAGTGACATTTGAGTGGACATTCAACCTCCTCTATGCGTGCTGTGAGAAACCTGAAGGTAATCTCCCAAGTAAACCCTGGGGAACCTGTATTCAGGTGGCATGGGGAGGACTGGCACTTTCAGATCCCAACCCTGGAGTGTGGACGAGCGAGGGAGGATCACCTGGGTAGGGGACCCCGGGGTTATACTCAGGGAAACACCCCAGGTGAGACGTGGTATTCTACCTGGGGGGAAAAAGGAGAGGAGGACAAGATCCCTAATTTCTTTGTAGGTTGTAGCACATATGTCTCCCTTCCTCCCAATAAAGCTCCCTTACTAGAATCCCATCACCCCTACACCTCTGAAATTACCAAATCCAACGACCGCTCCATATCTGATGGATATCCTAGGAATCCAACCCCTTTTGCACTCAAAATCCACAACTCCCAGAATCACTTCCACCCTGCCTTCTACTCGGATACTCGCAATCATTCTCCTTCACGTCCGATTATCATTTCCAACCTGCTCAGATAAATCACTACCATTCTCACAAACCCCCTTGTTTATTTCATGATAATAATCCCTATCATTTTCGTTTGCTCCACAAACCCTACCAATTCCACCCTTCTGAATTTACCAACCACTTTAGAACGAAGAGTATAATTTCCCATGACAAAAAAAACCTTTCGACGCAGACGCCTTTTTTATCCCGCGGAAGGATGCAGACTAACCCAGAAGCTGTTCACCTGACATGTCCCAACCCAAGGGTCAGGCAAAGTCAGGCAGTTGATCAAAATCACACACACCTGACGGCCCTTCCCTTTCACCACACGGATAAAAGGTGGAGCACAAGAGCACAAGATGAGTAAGGCAGACTGCACGATGTGAGAGCTAACTTAGCACAACATTTCAAGAGGAGGAGTAAGACGGCGCAGACCGAGAGGGTGAAAAGGAGAGAAGCGACGTTGCCCTTTCCGACCAAGGCCTGTGAATCCTCCAGAGAAGGAAACATAAGACCGCAAACAATAGCCAGCGTGTGTTGCAGCAGATGTCTACGGAACGTGAGACCCTCCTCTGCTGAAAACCAATTTGGGGAAGGACAATGGTCTCGGTTGTACCAACCTTGACTCCAAGGATACAGAAAGGGAAGTGGTTCATCACTGCCGGTGAGCTAAGGGGAGAATCAAAAAGAAACCAAACTGTTGAATGAAAAGTAGCCAATGGCTAGTTTGAACTTTGAAGGAATTAAAAGATACAATTGAGGAAAGAGGTGGAAATCTAGAAACGGAGGAGGCTGGCACCACGTGGGTGCTCAAGGAGGAGACTCTATGCGACTACCTGATGGTAGTAAGACTACCATAACCAGAGGCCCTTGGGAAGAGGCAAAACGAGGTCAAAGTGGTCATACAGGGGTCTTGTAAAATCCTTTTTTAAATGATTGGAAAGCTAAGGGAAGTGAATTCCGCATGGTGACCATTAATTAATACATGAACTGTATCTCGTAAAGATTAGCAAGAGTGAACCCGGTGGAGGGATGCTAATGAAAGGGGGTGAAGTCTAAAATGCCATGATGAACTGTCTATAACCATCAGCAAAAGTGAACCCGGCAGAGGGAAGCTGACAACCAAAAGGTCAGTGAGAGTGAACACAGCAGAGGGAAGCCGACAATCAGAGATGAAGCCTAAGCACTGTTTAAAAAGACATCAAGACTCTTGGAAGTAAGAGGTATTGGAAGTCGAGGGCAAGTGAATTGTCCCCCTTGTCAAGTGGGTCCGTGCCCGGTCGAGGGAGATCCAGAGGTGAAAAGTCATCACCTGAAGTTCATTGAGAAAAGAACTGTTCAATTGATTAGTTGAATACGATAAGTGAGGGGTCGGCACCCGGAAGAGGGGGACCCAGTGGTGCAGCCCTCACCCAACGTGAACTGTGGAAAAAAACATTTTGTTTGTTTGTTGGATACATTAGGCCTCGAAGGCAAGAGACTTTTAAATGCAAAGAGACTTTACTATCGAAGAACCTCATAGCTGGAACGGAACTGGGTGTGTGCTGTGCTCCAAGGTCTCACCTTGTCCCGTGCTGAAAACGAGGGCAAGGGAGACCCCTGGCAACCACATCCTGACTTATTGTTTGAAACACTTCTTTTCTTTATTGCAACCTTATCATTCACTATTTTTATAATTAGTTGTAAGGAATTGACAATAGGTTTTTCTTAGTATAGGCCCTTTTAGTTTGACACACCACTCGGATTGCCTTATTTTTCATTTGATGGTCAACGCTTGCTCCCATCTTAGGTTTAGCTTAGGCATTTTTCCCCCCTGCATTCATTGTTCAATAAACAACCTTGAACTGTGATCACTTGTCTATATTTACTGTTGCCACCATGAATTCCTTACAGTGCCCACCAATCCCTTTCATCCCGCTTATTCCCAGGAGGCTGCATTAATTTGGACCCATGTTGATTTTGTTCATGCTGGGTTGGCCCTGTTGAATGTGCTATCTGCAGTTGGTGGACCTATCCATCTGCTATCCCTGGTGCCTTCTGCGGCGAGAGGATTTGCTCTCCCTGTCGGAGGGGCAGATGCCCCACCTCAACAGCCTGAAGCTTCCTGCTTGGCTGCTGAGATATAAGATGTGGGATTTGTTATATGACGCAATGGACATGCTCATCTCAGCTCAGAGGCCTAAACCAAGACCATTTATGCCTCCAGATGGCGTACATTTTCAGCTTGGTGCCAGGAGATGAATTTGGATCTGTTTACTTCTCCCAAAACATCTCTACTATTTCTTCTGCTTTTCTTGGCCCCCAACGGGCCTGTGGTGTCTTGTGTTGAGAGTCGTGAAGATATAGAAGACCTCTGTCCCCAAGTGCCGCACAGGGAGAATCACTAAATCACTCCCTGTGCAACCTTTGCGGCCACAGGTGGAGATAATCCGAAGCCGGAACCGAAGTACTAGGAACCCCAAGGCAGCTGTGGAAAAAGGCAATGATTAGATACCAAGCAGTCAGGACACTACATACAATAATCCGAATACAGTCAGAGTCTTACCGGGGATCTGATGAAAGGGATGGAAAACCTGAACGGGAGGATGGTTCCGGGACTCACGTAGGCAAAAGACCCACCCTGCGGGATAGGTCTAGATGTACCTCGCCAGTCTCCACCTGGAGAGTGTATTGAAGAGGGCCCCAGGTAATCAGGTGGAAGCCACCAACTGGAGAGTGAGATTCCCCGTGTAGAGGTGCAATCAGGGAGGCCCAACAGAGATCCGTTGCAGACGAAGGTCTGAAGCCAGGAAGAGCAGTCTACACCAAAGGGATAAACAAGAACGAGATCCAGAGGAAGTCCGTAGTTCAGTCCGGGGTCAGGAGCCGTGATGAGCAGAAAAGCCGATGTAGCCAAATCCAAACGTGATCCACAAGAAGTCCAGTAAACATAAGCCAAGTCCAAGGAAGCCAGGTAAGCAATACAGGTAAGAAAGTCAAACAGAGTACTCCTGGTAAACCAGCTGTGAAGCGTAGGATACCGGCACTGCACTGCTTAAATATCGTCCACTTCCTGGTCACATGATGTCAACCGGAGTCACGTGACCGCGAAACCGGGGCACGTGACCGTTTCCTCGGGTCACGTGATCGGGCCACAACAGCACGAGCGAGTGTGTTACTGCTCGAGCGGTGGCCTAATCTCCAAGGCAACTGCCAATGGAGGAACGGCCGCAATCGTGACTGCAGGGTGTATGGCGTTTGTTTGGCCAGCGCGCGAGCCAAACGGGGTTGCCTACGTGAGCCCCGGGAGACAGGTGAATGGGAGGGGTAGGACACTGGACTGGGTGTCGGGACAAGGTCGTAGGAACTACCCGAGGACATGACATGTGGATTGGCATTGTAAAGGGGTACAAAGTGGTAAACACTCTAGCACCTGCTGTGAGATTGATCAATTACCCTATATTGGGTAAGGGGAACCTGTTGACTACAACGCTCCTATTAAGGGCTCTTAAGTCAACACACAAACGAGCACTGCCATTGGCCTTCTGAACAACTACCACTGGGAGCACCAGTCAGATGTTTCTACAGTCTCATCTATGTCTCCTGACTCAAGTCTCTCAATCTCTTTAGATACTTCTTCCTGCACGGCAAGAGGAACACAACGAAATGTGGCCACTACCTGGTTGGCAACTTTTTTAGTCTAATCTTGTGATTATCTCTTTAAACACCCTATACTTCAGCATATGAGGCCTATGGGTAAGAATAGGTTGAACCTGTCACTGCAGCTTTACTCCCTGGCATCTTGGGATCCTGCCACAGCAGCTATACTCTCTGGCACCTTAGATTCAATCACAATATTTGTGTCACTCTGCGGGTACCAACCCAACAAACAACCCCTTTCTCTGAGACATAAACCTTCACCTTTGTTTCTCTGACATTCTAAAGTGGCTATGAAACACCCTATCATACTAATGTGAACCCCACCATAAGCGCTTGCGTTGATGTTAGGTGGACGCAAACTTGTACTTGCAACCTGTGCTGCCAAGTTTCTCTATTTATAATGGGGTAGTGAGATCTGTTATCAATAAGCATGTGCACCCAGACCCTTTAACAGAACAAAAGCTTGTGGCTTCTTGTCCACACCTGTAACTGACCCAACCTCACTCACAGTCCAGCTCACACCATATTCTTCCGCATCTATTCATGATCTTCCACATTGTCACATTCAGCCACTTCTGTAATTTCATTCATGCCCCTATGAAAGACAATTTGGCAGCATTGGGTGGAGTGTCCTCTCCTGCCACAAGTGGTAAATGATAAATGATATGATAAGGCATTTATAACGCGCCTATACACCAAGTGTTTCAAGGCGCGACGAGGCAAGGGAGGGGAATCGGAGGGACGACAGAAACAACGATCCTCCTAGGCCAGGTGACACTGAGATTGCGCAAGTGCAGGGGAAAGGGACAAGTGCAAGAGGAAAGTGCAGTACATAGGATAATAGAAGATAAATAAGACAATAATAAGGACAATAAATAGGGACACTAATAAAAGTGCAGCCAGTGGTGGCAAGTGCAAGGGTAGGTGCAGACATCGGGTGTCAAGTGCTAGTAGGGACTGTAGGGATACAGAAACGGTCAGAGTGCAAGGGTTGCCAGGGGGCAGTGCAGGTATGCAACTGGTGGGGAGAGGACCTGGGCCCGAGATCATAAGGTAGCCAGGTAACCAGTGCAGTTTCAGATACAGCCAGGAGATCAGAAGGGGAGACGAGGAGAGAAAGCAGAAGCAAATAGGCAGGTCTTGAGGTGAGTCCGGAACCGGAGATGGTTCTCCTCAAGTTTCAGAGAGGCAGGGAGGCTGTTCCAGACGGAGGACCCAGCAGAAGAAAGATCTACCACCAACTCATTGCCTGGAGAAGCGACTAACCCTGAGCGAGTTGGAGACGGGTGAGCGAAGTGCTCGAGAAGGAAGATATTTAGGAAGAGAGAGTTGAAGGTATTGATGTCCCAGGCCCCAGAAGGCCTTGTGGATAATGCATAAGGTTTTAAACTTAATCCTTGCTGCCACTGGGAGCCAATGCAGAGATTTCAGTCCTGGAGAGATGCAATCCCTGGGCGTTAGGCCCAGGAAAAGTCTTGTAGTCCCATCATATCATACCCAGCGGGGCACACAATCCCCCTGCAAATGGGAGAAGTAGAGGAAGGCCAGTGGAGTGAGCTGACTGCACTCGTCGGAAAGTGCTCAGATAAGAGACTGACCTGAGGTGTGCCCAGACAAGAATTGTGGGGGGATCAGTGAGTTCAGCTCAACTTGCGGAGATCCACCGAAGGTGTGGGCCCCCGGGTTAGAACCTGGGGCGTGTGCCTGCCTTGTGGAGTACTCCCCCCCCACCCCCCTCGAACCCCTCCGAATGAGGTCTCAAGCCGAAGAGATAGACTGAGAGGCCGCTGTGAGGAGGGATAGCCGGACAGGAGGCTACACGGGGTGGAAAACAACCAGACCTCCCTCAAGACTTTGGAAACCCAAATGGACATGAGGCTGGCAGAGTTGGAGAGGAGGGAGGGCGAGGTAGCCGTAAAAATGGGTGACTTTGAAAACCGGGAGAGGAGAAACAATCTGAGATTTTTTGGGATCCTGGAGAAGGATGGCGAATCAGATAGAGGCTTGAGGAGAACCATCCACGATGTGGTGAAGACGTTGTTCAACGATGAAAACATGGATGAACCCAAACTGGAGAGGGTCCATAGGGTGGGAGCCGCTGGGAGGGAGCCGCGCTCAGTGCTCGCACGCGTTCATAACTACCCAGATCGGCAAAAAGTCCTGGAGAAGGTGAGGGAACTGAGCTTTGTATCCGTAGGAAACATGAAGGTGACGATATACCAAGGCCTGTCAGCACTTAAATTGGCAAACAGGCGCCTATGCTCTCCTCTCAAAAAGTGGCTCAGTGAGAAAGGGGTGAGGTACTGATGGGGATTCCCATTCTCCATATCTTTTGAAATCGAGGGCTACAGCTACAAACTGGTGACCGAGGAAGATATAAGAAGGGTCATTGTTAGGGAGAATTCTCTGTTAAGGCTAATTTCCCAAACCTAGTGAGTCCCCCAGCAGCTTTGCTGGATTTTTGGGGTTTATTTTTTTCTCCTGCTAAGAATGAGACTCTTTTTCTCCCACTCTTAGACATGATTTGAGAATGTCCTTTGACTGTAAATGTGTTTTATGGGCTATGGGGTCTTTTACTCCATAGGGCTTCATGTGTTTTTGGTATGTGTGTTACACAGCACCCTCAGTGCAGTAACACAGGGGTGTCATAGTGACCCCCAAACATAGACTCCATACCCTGGGACTGACTACTGTCTCCCAGGGCATGTAAAGTCACCATTGGCTTTACTAGTCTCAAATTGTGAACAGAACCAGTACAAACAATCATATTGTGGAAGTACTGGTAGGGGTAATTCGATTGCCCCTGAGTCTGTTTTCCAAGGGGGCACTGTCCCGTCCCCCCTAGTCGAGTTTCTGGCTGGTGGCAGTGGATACCACGCGAAATATTCCCCCGGAATATTTCCTATGGGATTTTCCCATTGATTTTAAACGCACCACTTTTTGGTGCAATGTTAAAGATACCGCCGGGTTATTTATTTAATATTTATTGCCCGGTTGGGTCTTTTTGCCAGGACTCAGTTTTAAAATGGCGTTTGTGTTCGCCTCTGAAACTCTAACCCAAGTCGAGCCCTTTGTTCCACTGTTTGGCAGGCTTCTCCACAGAAGCCCTCCAAATGGTGCCACTCTGTCTAGGGTCTACAGGATGTGTGGGAGGGGGATTAGGCACCCTGGACTGAGTTGCCTTGTCGCACTCTTGTGTGATTGGCCCAGTGGTGAGCCACCTGGCTCACCACTTAGCATGTTTGAGTGACAGCTAGGCTGTTGAATGGGGGGTTTTCTGCATAAAAGCAGGGCTTTGGGGACTGGAACTTCAGAAGTCGCCACAGGACCTAAAGAATCCGAAGAGCGGAGAAGCTGAGCCATCTACAACGACGACACCACCGGTGAAGCCCTGCTGTACGAACTCACCACTTCCCCGACGACAGAGGAGATCTTCCAGGAGAGTCTCCTTCCCTTTGAGCTGGTGGGACCAACCAGTTCGCCTTTTTCGCCTTCCTGGAACGTCACGTGGTCGAATCGCCCGTGCCAAGTGCCCCGGCGGCCGGATAGCCACGCTTCACCACTACCGTGAATAAAAGGGTGGTACCTTTTAATCGGGAACTCCGCGGCTGGTTTCTTCCCTGGCAGTGCAACGACCTCCAGCTTTCTTCCTCGTCGAGATCATCTCTTCCCCTGGACGAAGCCACGACTTGCACCCGCTGCCAGGAACAACTGCCAACGCTGGAGCTTTCTCACCATTTCTGGTACTGTGTCCCGCCTGGTCTCCCTTGCAACAGATTGTCCAAGGTGTCCCCTAAATCCTTGACTTTCTAACTGGGTTGACCTCAGACCTGCTAACTTTGCCTTTCTGAACTGATCCAACCTCTTTTTGACTTTTCTGCAAAGACGTTGAGTACATTTCCACTGTGTGATCTTGGGCACATTCCGCCTTGCTCTCTCCAAGAGTGGGCCTGGCCTATGAACTTTTTTTTTGTAAATTTGGTTTTTATTAGTTTTACAGATATAAGTCATGCAAAGAAAGGATACATTCAAGTACACAATTAACTATCTCGTAATGGAGAAGCGAACCCTTAAAATTCGGCGTATTTAGTGTCTGTCCTGCAAACACCTTCTTCATACATAGGGTTCGTGCAAAAACATGACCTTGCCCCCCTCCCTTTTCCTGCCCCCCCCCTCCCCCCTGGTCAGAACCTGTATTGCAGGTCAAGCAGCGTTCGTGTGGCGAGCAGTGTCAGTGTACAATGCCGAAATTGCGTTGGTTATGAGAGTGTCTGTTGCAGAGCTCAACTTATCCGTTGCCTAGGTCAATTCTTGTCCCTCTATCACCGTGGTAGGAGCATTGTTATGAGGTAAACCGGTGGGCAGGTATATACTTTTATATTCCATCCATAAGATTTCGGTCTGAGGTAATTTTCCATGTAGCGATGCTGTTATATGTTCCATTATGTATATATTATTGGAAACATGGATCCATTCGTTTTTCGTGGGAGTTGTAGGCGCTTTCCACCTCATTACTAGTGTTGCCCTAGCGGCTAATAGGTGCTAGATCCTTGATCTTGACCCAGTCATCCTCATCTTTCTCGAGGCCCAACAATATGAGGTAGGGAGTAGGTGTTCTGTCGATACCGTCGACTTCTTTGATCCAGCCCAGGACCTCCGACCAGAACACTTGTATTCTGGGACATCCCCACCACATGTGCCAGTAGTCTGCTCTGTTTCCGCATCCACGCCAGCAATCCGGGCTCGTAGTGTGAAACATTTTAGATAATCTGACTGGATCATATTGCCATCTATGCAATAATTTGATTGCATGGAGTTTGTATTGATTTGAAATGGATATCCGTGTGGCTGCCTGGCATATGGTATCCCATAGGTCTGGAGTGAACTGTTCAGAGAAATCTGTTTCCCATCTGCTTTTCAATGAATCCGTGTTCACCCCCTCTCCTTCTATCAGTGTTTTGTACATATCAGATATTAGGCCTTTCATTACAGTTCTTGAGTCCAGTATTTTCTCAAAAGGGGTGAGTTCTCTTATTAATTTGGCTTTCCACACGGCTCTTGTCAAAACCCCTTTTATCTGCAAGTATTGAAAGGTGGATAATGGGCCTATTCCGAGGGCTTCGGTTAGTTCAGGGAGAGAGATGAAGGAGTCTTTCCGTTGCAGTTGCCCTACTCTCTCTAATCCAGCCTCATACCATGATTGGAACCTTCTGACTTCTGGGATGTGGTCGTTGATTCCTGGGGCCCATAAGTGGCTGAGGGGAGCCGGCCAGGTAGTAATGTTTTGCATGTTTTTGCCATCTGTCCAGATGTCCCAGATGGTCATTAGTATCGGGTGGTCTTTGAGTTTTCTACAGATTCTTTTTTTTAGGTGCCCATAACCATTCAGATACTGTGGCTGGTGTAAAATAATGGTTGTCCATATTGACCCACTGGGTGTCTGTTTGGTTACAGAGGTGTGGAATCAATACTCTAAGTTGGGTGGCTTCGTAATATTTTTGAAAATTGGGAAGCCCAACCCCACCTTTATCTTTTGGTAGCGTTAGGGTCTTATATGGAATTCTTGCTTTTTTTCCCTTGCCATAGGAATTGGAGCATGGCCCTTTTGATCTCAGTAAAAAAGCTTTTTGGAATCCTAATGGGTATCGCTTGAAAAGGATATGGGAACCGGGGCAGGGATATCATCTTAATTGCATTGACCCGGCCTAGCCAGGATATTGTGAGCTTGTCAAGTCTAACCTAAATTGTTTCAATAGGGGAGGGAAGTTTGCTTCAAATAAGTCACTTAGATTCTTCGTTATTTGTATCCCCAGGTATTGTAGTTGTGAGTGTTCGATATTGAGACCGAATGGGGAGAATCTGATGGTATTCTCGTCTTTTTGGCCTTGGAGGGGAAAGAGTGTGGACTTTGTCTTATTTATTTTGAACCCTGAGAGTTTACAATATTCTTCTATCATGCAGAGAGCTCGGGGGATGGAGACGGAAAGGTTCGTGATGTGGAGGAGGATGTCATCTGCGTAGAGGGCAATTTTTTATTCTGTTGTCCCCAGTCGAATACCTTCTAGTGTAGGGTCTGCCCTTATTGCGATTTCCAGGGGTTCTAAGGAGAGGGCAAAGAGAATCGCTGAGAGGGGGCATCCCTGTCGGGTTCCACGCTGCAGGTGGAACCACCGTGAGTATTCCCCGTTGACAAATATATATGCCTTGGGGCCTGTATAAACTGCGTGTATCGCTCTCCTAAATCTAGTGCCCATTCCCACCTTTCGCAGTACTGCCTCAAGGAACCCCCATTCCACCCTATCAAAGGCCTTTTCCGCATCAATGGAAAGTAGGGCCGGGTCATTCTCCATGGTCTGGGATGCGTGGATTAGGTGTAAGGTTTTGCCGATCGTGTCTGTCCCTTGTCTGCCCAGTATGAACCCAACCTGATTGGAGTGTATACATTGAGGAATGAGGGTTTCGAGCCTCGCTGCCAAGATTCTGGTGTATATCTTTGCGTCAAGGTTGAGTAGAAAGATGGGGCGGTAAGAGGAACATTTCGTAGGATCCCTCCCAGCCTTGGGGATAACAGTGATCAATGCCTTGGTAAAGGAGTCTGGGGGCTTCCCTGTGTCCATTATTTCATTGAAGAGGAGTGTCCGGAAGGGGGCCAGCGCGGTGATGAAAGTTTTATAAAATCCGGCGGTGTAGCCGTCTTCGCCCGGGGACTTGCCCAATGTTAACCTTTTTATGGCGGCTTGGACCTTAAGTTCCGTAATAGGGGATTCTAGTGATTCAACCTCTAAGTCAGGAATACGGGGTACATCTATTGAGGACAGATAGGACTCTGCCTGTGATCGCTCAGGGTCTACCTCAGAAGAATATAAAGTTTCATAAAAGTCGGAAAAATGTTCTGGGATGGTGGTGGGAGCATGTGATGTGGGGGAGGTATCGTCTTTAATTTCTAATACTCTTTGCTCCGCTCTTTGTTCTCGCAGCCTGGCGGCGAGAAGTGCGTCGGCCTTATCGCCCTTCTCGTAGAATTTATGTTTTAAAAATCTTAGTTTACGCACGACCTGGTCATGCTCCAATAGTTTCAGTTCGTTTCTTTTCTCTCTGGCTTTGTTCATCTTCTGAGGATCTACTTCTTTGCCTATTTTGGGTGTGCTTTTTAATTGGCAAATTTCAGTTCGGAGCCTTTGTTCAATAAGATTACGTTCTCTCTTCTTTGAGCCTTCCCTTATCAAGATCCCCCTCCAGGTGGCTTTCCCAGCCTCCCACACTGTTTGTTTGGATACCTCTCCATTGTCGTTTGTTTTGTAGAATTCAGAGATTTGTCTCCATTTCAGTTCTGAAAACAACATCCCTCCAAAGGCTCTCATTGCAACGCCATTTCCCACTATTTTTAGGTAGGTCGGCCCACTGAATGTCTGTGAGGACCATGTCATGGTCGGACCAAGTGATCGGGGTTATCTTTGCCTGTGATGTTACCTCAGAGAGCTCTCTGGAGAGATGCATGTAATCTACGTGGGTGTAGCCTTGTTCTTCCGGATGAAGAGCTCTCCATGCGTCTACCATGTTATACAGTTCCATCATATGAGCTAGCTCAGTCGGTTCAGGTCTATTCTGATGAGCCGTGGTAGGGTTCCCAGGATTCCGGTCTGTGGCCGGGTTCGCCTATTGATTAAAATCCCGGTGGCTTCAAGTAGTATCTTAGGGATTGTTCTGGAGAGAAATCTAGACTGGCCTGTGTTTGGAGTGTACAAGGTGGCAATTGTGACGTTCAGATTACCTAGTTGCCCATTTACTAACATTGCTCGTCCTTCAACGTCTGACCATGTCTTGGTCATCGCAAACTCTATGCCTTTTCTAATGAGGATTCACACCCCTCCCTTTCTGAGTGGGCCAGAGCCCCAAAATTCAGTTCCCACTCGTTTCCCAAGGATCCGTCGTTCATCTCCTTTTATGTATTTTGTTTCCTGGAGTAGGAGAATATCTAATCCGCTTCTACGAAATTCCCTGGCTACAAGGGACCGTTTCGTCGGTGAGTTGAGCCCTTTAACATTGAGTGTTCCAACTCTTAAGGAGACCGGTTCCCTTATATTAATGTTCGTAGCCATAGTTCTTTCTCGCTGGGAGTTGTCTCTTTGTATACACGCGACGATGCTCTATGCACGCGAGCCGCAGGCAGAATTGGCTGTTGTGGTTCATTATGTTTCCTGCTCTGACCTTTTTTGTTTCCTTAACTTTTCCCTCTCCCTTACCCCCCTTCCTCCTTCCTAATTGATGGCGTCCGATCGAGCCCGGTCGGTTGTCCCAGGTCGACATCGTAGTCCAGAGTGAGCCCCCTGGTGGTTCCCCCCTAATTATCTTCATTAGAGTCCAGGGAATGTGTGTGCGTTAGTGCATCCATATCACACCATTTACATACTTTCATTGGAAATGTTTTACCGGTATCACCTCGTGTCAGTTGTCCGTTTCTGGGGAGAGATTGCCCCTCCTGAATTTTCGCGACCCCTTCACTCTCCTTCTCCGGGGGCCTTGGAGTCGCCATTCTCTTCCTCCTTATTTGTCGCTTCTTGACTAGCATCTTCTCCTTGTGTCCCTAAGAGGTCAGATATGCACGATTTCATCTCATTCTCCGATCGCAGTCTGAATCTGGTCCCCTCGTATTGGAACGTGAGGGAGAAGGGGTAACCCCATCTATATCGAACGTTCTTTTCCTTGAGCATCTTCGTCAGAGGTCCGCACATTTTTCTGAGGGCTAGGGTCAAGGAGGAGAGGTCTTGGTAAATGGAGATTTGTGCTCCGCATAGTGTAATCTTCTCGCTCATTCTGGCTTTCTCAAGAATTCTAGCTTTGTCCCTGAATCGGTGAAATCGGGCGAGGACTGAGCCTTCTGCTCTATGAATTTGTTCGGTTACCGGTTCATCCACCTCATCATCCGTTGTCAGAAGTTTGATGATGTTGTGAAGTGTCTCCTTAAGGTCCGCTTCCGTTTTCCCCTCTCCCTCAGGAATACCAAAAATGTGTATATTATTCCTCCTTTCTCTGTTCTCCAAATCATCGAGTTTAAGTTTAAACTCGTATTCAAGTCGTTCCAGTTCTGTCATTCTTTGGTCGAGTTGTCCTTCCAGTGTGTCAATGGAGGCCTGATTCAACTCCCTGTTTTCAACTCCCTCGAGTCAGTCCTCCATGCTATCAGGCCGTTGAGTGATCCTATCTATTTTGCCACCTATATTTGTTCCCAGGTTCTTAATCTTACCCAGTAGGGCGGCTATGTCCCCTTTCGTAGCTGCAGCCAGGTCGTCTCCTGTAGTGGCTCAGTTTGCCATCTTGGTGTCAGCGGTTGTAAGCAAGGTGGGGGTGTAGGCGAAGTGAGCTAGTTTATGCTTGGTACTCCTACAGATCACAGATGGTGGGCTTGGGTAGAAACTGCGTGCGCTGTGATAATCCACGCCTCACTCGATCTAGGTGGATGATGACGACCTACTCCCTCGAGTTGCGCTGTGGGTAGTTTACGGATGGGGCGGCGTAAGTTCTTGTGTGGGCCTGGGGTGGTGGCGTGGGCAGGCAGGGAGTCGTGCTGGGCAGTCGGCTCCGAGTGGGGGGTAGGCGCTGTCCCCTGTCGGTTCCGATTATGAATTCCGCCTCTGGTGGGGTTCGTGCACCTTTTTCGGCCTAGACAACTCCGCCGTTGGGTTCACCCGGGAAGTCGCAGATCTGTGAGGGCTCCACTCGGCAGTTTTCCCCAATGTCACTCTGTCACGAATTGGTATGTTCGCGATCCGCAGTTCACTCCTTCGTGCAGCACTTATTGGAGCTCACCGGGTCGGTTGGCTGATCTCACGTCCTCGTGTGAGGGTGTTTCACTCCGGGAGCCGAACACACGCCTTCCGGGCCTTCTAACGGCAAGACACACGCAGTTGGTTTCGATTTCCACATACCTCGGAGGCCCCGATTTTCTCTTGCGTTTCCTGAGGCTGTGGAGGGCCGATTTACATCAGGATTTTTCCTCGGAGTGGGAGGGGACGTTCACACGGCGAAATCCTGTATTTGTTCAGCAGGGGGGTTCCAAAAGACGGGGGCTCATTCCATCTTCCGGGGTGCTGGTTACATAGCTCACAGAGAGAGCATGCTGATCTCTGCGCCCCCTGGTGGCCATCCATGCCTATGAACTTTTTGCTCTACAGTCGACCCTGCCTTTCTTGACTTGCTGTGGTTTCTTAAGTGTTGGTACTGTGTTATTTACCTACTCCGCCTTTTCTCTCCCTTTTTAAACGAATTATTGGAGTGCCATCTACGGTTACGCGCTCACCTCTGTTTTGCTAAATAAGTGGTGTCTTAACCTAGACTTGTCAAATAATTAATTAGGGAGGTGTATATACTTATAGTGCCTGTGTTTGAACTTGCTTGATATATTAGTGCCAGTATATTTTCATAAGTGTGTTTTTAAATAAATAATTATATACTTTTATACCAAAGCTCTGGTCAGTGTTTGCTTGTTCTACTGTATTTTTAGCCCTATTGTGTATACTCTATATACTGCCTAACTCTTCTTGAGAGAGGTCTGACTGCTCAGCCACAGCTACCAGGTAAATCTGGGTGGTGCAGACTGCTACCAATTGGGTTTACTGCTTACTCCTGTGGTCTTAAACTTTTCACAGTGGTCCCTAAGGGAACTGCACAGGTTTCTGCCTAACAGTCATGGAGGAGTTAACGGGAGGAGGCAGTGAAAAAATGGCTGATTAGGTGAAGAGCCAGGAGGACAGATGCTGGCGCATAAAGGGTCCAAATAGAAGGAAAGTCCCAGGTTCTAGAAAATTCAGGAAGCTCTGCTCCCCTCTGGCGGGCCACTACGTAGCCGGCGACTAAGCCGGGAAGTATGGTTCTGGTCCTCATTGCATAAATGGAGGCGGCATGGGAGGGGTAGTATGTGATTTGAGTGTGATTTGGAAAGAGGGCAGGGAGGGGGGGCTCGAAGTAGGGTGCTTTAAGCTGGTCCTTGAGTGGGGAGGACCACCTGTGATTCAATCCCGTCAGGAGAGATGGTTCCGGGTGGGGTTGGATGCTGCGGGAGGGTGAGGGGTATTATGGGTGGGGGGAGGTGGTTATCGTTCAGGGGACGAAAGTCCTCAAAAGATTGAGTGGTGTAAGGACCCAGTTAAAAGGATCCCAATTACGAATGTGTCTCGGAGGCGGGGGTCAAAGAGTGACATGTGGGGGGAAAAAGGCGATGTATGGCCTGAGTGAGATATGCATAGGCTACCTAAATATCTGGGGTCTCAATTCAGATCTATGGTACTTTGTGAGTTCAAGAGGGCCAACCTCGACAGGATGTGTCTACTGGAAACTCACTGGAGGGGACCTAAATTGTGCTCCCAGGAGGTTATTATGGCGGGAGGGTGGGGTCGTAGTATTGCTCTAATTTCAACTGGGCTTTAAGGTAGATTCGATCTTGACCGACCACGATGGGAGATGTGTTCGCAAAGGGTCAAGCACAGGGCATTAAGCTCATGATTGGTTCAGTATATGCACTGAATGTGCATCAATGTGAATTCTGGGAGGGCAGGGATAAATTGAATTTGCTGAATTTAAATTGGTAGTAGGCGGTGACTTTAATATGGTTCTGGACCCAGAAAGGGACCGTAAGAGGACGGGGCAGGGGGGACATTTGGGCAGCGCATACTTGGGCGACCCAGAACGCTTTAAGGGGGTCAATGATGTACTGGGGTTATGTGATTCCCTCCTCCCAATACCAGAGAGAGCCATGCCGTTCACCTTCTACTCAGCGGTTCACAAATCCCTAAAAGACCAGGTTTTACAGTCCCGGGTAACCCCTATCCTGTGGTCAGATATGGTAAAAATCTCCATGGACAAAAGTCAGGGGAATCAGGGCGCCCCCGGGGTAGTTGGAGATGCAATTACTTCTTGCTAAAAGAAAAGGCGGTGCAACAGTAACTGTTTAGGGGCATCAAGGAGTACTTCCTTTTTAACAACACTGGGGAGGTGGGGATCCAATCAGTCTGGTAGGGCTTTAAGGCAACTATTCGGGGGAACCTGATGAGAATAGGCTCTGATAAAAAGAGAAAGGGAGGCAACAATCCAGAGGAAAATAGAGCAGATGGAACCAGGTGGCACCCAAGGTCAGTATATCTCACAGGTGAAGGCGGCAGAGCTTTGGTGGTATAAAACACAACTGAAGGCCATCCTGACACAGGACACAGAAAAAAAATCCTTTTCTTGAAACAGAAATATAACGAGAAGGGGGGCAGGGTAGATCAGATCCTGGCCTGGAGACTGAGGGAGGAGAAGAAAAGGAGAACTATAGGGGCTATTAAGACGGAGGAGAATGGGTGCCTGTACGATGTCGAGAGCATCGGGAGTGAATTTGTAAAATACTACAGTACCCTCTACTTGTCAGAATGGGTGGGGGAGGAGACTCAAATAGACTCATTCCTACATAGGCTACCGATCCCAGGGCTCCCCAAAGAGATGGTGGAAAATCTTGAGAACCCCATAACCATAGAGGAAGTCATGCTGGCCATTACAGGGATGAAATCAGGGACTGTCCCGGGAGAAGATGGTTTCACAATAAAAATTCTATAAACTATTTAAATCCCGTTCTCCCCTTTTCTAGTAAAGGTATTTAATGCATGTCTGATAGGTGAACCCCTCCCGCCATGATGATGGCGGCAATCATTGTTGCGATTCCGAAGGATGGGAAGGATCCCACTATGTGCTCTTCTTATAGGCTCTTTTGCCACCTTAATGCAGATGTAAACATTCTGGCAAAGGTTCTGGGGATGAGACTGGAGGGGGTATGCCACTTCTAGTGCATGGGGACCAAGTGGGCTTCATGAGGGTAAGTCGAGGATCGGACAAGATCAGGAAGACTATCAACCTGATTCATGGGGCACAGGTGGGAGGCCTAGGGGCATGCCTAGTAGCGTTGGACTCAGAGAATGCCTTTGATAGGGTTGAGTGGACCTTCATGATGAAGGTCCTGGAAAGGATAGGACTGGGGACCAATTTTCTGAAATGGTTGGCAGAACTATGTAATAGGCCTAGGGCGAATGTCCGGACAAATGGGGGACTGGCAGAGTCCTTTGAACTCGCGAAAGGGACTAGGCAGATATGGGAAGGAAAAGTGCAAAACATGATGATAATGGAGAAGCTTACTGCTGTAGTGAATGATAGGATAGAAGAATTTCAAGCTGATTGGTGTGCCTTGCTGCTCCAATGGGGAATGGGTAGGGTAATCAAATGGACTGACCCAATGGGTGAGCGGACTGTCGAAGGGAATTGAGAGGGAAAGACCCGGAAGGGAGCCGATAATGATTGTGCACAGACAATTTGAAACCGTGTGCCTCTGAGAGATTGATAGAAGAAACTTAAACCATTGAACGAGAGTTGCATGAGGCTGGGGGTTGTGGGTGGTGGGAGGGGGAATGTGGTGGGGCAAGGGAGTGCGGGGGGCAAAGTCAGGTGAATTAGACTGTTTTTGCTAAAATGGGTATAATATATGTAATAATATGCCTGCATTGTTACATTGAAAATGTCTTGTTCTTATAAATGCTAATAAAATCAAGTTTAAAAAAAAAGGTTTGATCTTTCTTTTGTTTCTTTGAGTTGTCAATAGTAAATCTTAGTATTTTTTGCTGTTGATCTGGGAAATCCTTTTTTTATGTTTTTCCTCTAAATTCTGTGTGGATTTCGGGGATTTCTTTTTTGTCTGGGCCTCCCCTTTATCTTTTTCACCCGTCTTCTTTCTCATTTGTGGGCAATCCCCTCTATCCCGCTCAATTTTTCTTGCAAGCTCCTTCCTTCCAGTAGTTCTAGGACTGGGTTCCTTCTCTCTCTTTATTACGGTCCGTAGAGCTTCTGTTCTGATTGTCTGCACCACCATTTCCCTTATCGCTTAACTCGTATCCTAACGCTAGGAGTTTGTGTCTGGGTTCCAATAGTGTTTCTTTAATTGGGTGGGATTTCTGATGTAGAGTCACCAAATCCAGTCTTCTCTCATTTACAAACTCTACTAGTTGAATATCATCTTTTGAGATGTATCTCATCGTTGGTACATGTTGGAGTAGTTTCATTACATTCCTGCGATTTAAAATGGGTGTTTTGAGTCATGTCACTATTCTCTCTAGTCAGACTTTGTTCTCTTCATCGTCGAGACTGGTCTTGCTTTCTTGCTGGTCCCTTTTATTGCTCTTTAATGGTTCAATCTCTGTTGCAGTTTTAATTTCCGTTCTCCTTTCCTTCTCCACTTGATTTAAAATTGATCTTTTAATCATTAGTATGTTCCTTCTTTTTTCCTCCATCGTTTTAAAATTTGAGGGTTTCCTAGTTTTTGGACTAGGCTTTCCCATCTCCTTAAGGCTGTTAGATTGCTCCCTTATTGCTAAGGTGCTTGTTTCCTTCTCCTTATGGTCCCTGGGCTGCTCTTTGGATGGCGCCACAGTCAGTCCCTTCACCTGATTTTCTATCTCTGCCCACTCTGAGGAGCTTAGGTTATCCCATTCCTCGTCATCATTGCTTCTTTCCAATAATTTTATCAGATCACTGAGGCATGCCTCTGAGGCAGAGTCACTCTCATCCCATTCATTCTCACCGTCTCTCAGACTGTTAGATTTTTCAATCTGCTACGCAGGTGCTTTATCCCTCGGCATCATCATCTCTCTTCGTGGACGTTTGGGGCTTTGCACGATTTCTAGCCTAGGGGGTGTTCTTATATTTCTTAGGAATGCTCTGGATCCATTCGATTTTCTTTTTGGGGCAGCTTTTATGTTTTTTGTTTTTTCCCCTTTTGATCCGATTGAGGCTCGTTTAGCAGAGTCTTTCCTGGACTTTTCAATGGTTAAACTACTTGAAATATTGAGAAGTTGTTCCTTTCATTCCCCCCTTTTTCCAGAGAGCTTAGGGTTTCATATCCTTCCATCCCTTTCCCTCTCCCACTTTGGTCCTTACTTGGTGCAGGTTCTATATGTTCATTGTTTGTTGTTATACTCTGTCCTGGGGCCAAATCAGTGTTCATTACTTCCGACCTTTTTGGTGTTTGATCATATGAACCACTTCACCATGACATTGGGTCATGTCCATTGGTACTGGCAGCGCTTACTTTCTCACACTCTAATTTTTCCAGCGGCTCCTCATCCATTTACAATCTTCTACTACAGCCTTCTTTAATGTGGTTTTATCAATTGCTTCTCTTCTAGCCATGTCGCATAGGCGGTTTTGCCAGTTGATCGAGGCTTCTGCCTCTTTGTCTAGTCTCTCTTCCTCTTTATGAAGCATTCTATGCCTGTCATTTTCGTATGTGCTATTGCAATTGATGTGGCCTGGTCTTGAATGGAAGTATTAATAGCTTCATAAAGTTTTATGAAAGGGGTAATTTAAATAGTTAAGGCTGCCATCATTGTGTTCTGGATGTGGGTATGCACTTCCATTCTTCCATTTCTTTCTGTGCAGTTTCCTCTGTGTTCCAGGAGTGATTCTTCATGCCAGTTCCTTAAGTTTGTAGAGGGAGTGGAGCCGCTGCCGCTTGAGGGGATTGATCTCTGACCTAGGGCCGCATCTTCACTTTCTGAGCTAAGGGGTTCTTTATTTGACTGATTTTTTAGATCTTCTTGCCCCTCCTTCTCTTTTTCATCCCCAATACTTTTTTGTGGACTTTCCAGGTTAGCAGAGCCGTTCCAGTCCCAACTGTTACTTTCTGGATTCCACCTTTCTGTCTGCAGGTCTAATTCCTCTAAAGAATGGTCTCCTGGGAAATGTCAAGTAATCGATTGCTCTCTATTTCCCCCACTCTTGACTGAGGTTATAATTTCATAGTCAAGTGCTGCAATTTTCTCCTTTATTGCCGATAGACTTTTCCTCTTTCCCAGTGCAATTTTTTCTGTTAGATTAGCTAAGTCACGTACTAATTTTGCTGCCAGTGCTGAGTTCCTTGGCTCTCTGGACCCAGAGGGACTTATTTTAGCATTTTCTTTGCTGGCCATCCATGAGTTTTTCCCAAGGAGCCCAAGTAAAAGTCCACTTCTGCCCCCCTTCCCAGCCCCTGCTTGTCTGGGGCAAGGTTCTCCTGTTGGCTATTGTGCTTTTCTACTTTCCACCTTTCCTCCTTTTTTTGCGACTACACCAACCCTTCCTTTTGTCCCTTTTCAGGGGACTGAAACACCTCAGGGTCTAAATCAACCATCCCTCTAAGCCCGGACTGCCTGAGTATTTTCTCTGTGTCCGCCACCATTTCACTGTCTCGTAGTGTCAGCCCTTGAGCATCCATCTCTACCTGACTGTCACCTCCCTATACAATGTCCTCTTCCCCTCCTAAGTCATCTGATCGCTGCCCAATTTCATTTTCTGGTGTGAGCGCTCCAATCTCTTGGGTATACTGTTTTCATATGCCCCTCCTTTTATTGACGTAGCTTCAGCCTCCTGGTTTATGCTTAGATCGCCATGGCGGGGGCCTCATCCGACAGTATCTCCCACTGTTCTTCTTCAATTTGGAGGGATCGCTCTTCCACTGTAATATTGCCCGCACCTACCGTAGGCTACACCCTCCTTTTTAGCATATGTGGGCACTTAGGGTTTGGTTGCCTTTCGGGCTTGGGGAGGGGTTGACTCCAGGACCAGAGCTCCCCCACCCCGTCCATCCTTTGCTCTATTTCCTGTTGCGTGCAATTAGAACCCTGCCGCATACTTTCTCCCCCAGCCCCTGTTTTCAGCAGGGTTTTGGCTCTTCTCCCCAGGAGTATCCTTGCGGATGCCGCCTTCTGCTCGCGTAGCCGAGTGGGGGCTTTCTTCTCAGCATTTGCGCACCCCGGGCGGGGGGGCTTGGGAAGGGTGACGGGAGGGCGCTCTGTGTCACCTGCTGTCTAGTCCTAGTGCCGGTCTGCTCGTTGGCGATCGGCGTGCTCTCACCCATTGTTCTCTAGGTTAAATGCAGCTCCTCACTTGGGTCCTCACTGCCACCCGCTAACACCAGCCAATACTACTTATGCACCACTTTTTCTCACCTTTTGCAGGATACGGTGTTTAGAAGTGGTAGGTGTTACTCCTTCTCAGGTCACACAGTCGCTCAGCAGCTCCTCCTCCAGCAGAAGTAAAGGGCCAAAGATGGCACAAGCCAACACCACTTATGCACCACTTTCCTAGATGTTGAAGGACCTTGTAACAGGATAGCCTACAACTGTAGTTTTGCTTGGATGCCCTTATCGCGGTATGATGACCCGCCACCAAGTCTAGGCCCGAGGCGAAGCAGAGAGCCATAAAATGGGAAACAGTCATCATCCAAGGTTTACCACTGCAGCAACCATCCCTTTCAGGCTTGTGAGGCTGTTTTGAGTAAACACCTGGGCTGAAGCCCTGATCGACTCGGGCAGTAAAACAGCTATCAGGTCAGACCTGATTAGCCCCGAAAAGCTAAGAAGGGATGAGGCCGTAAAGATCACCTGTGTCTACGGGGATGCTGAGGTCTACCCGAAGGTTCCCCTGACTTTACAGGTCAGAGGACATCCGACTGTCTTCAAAGTCGCAGCTGTTACCGGACTACCAGAAGAGGACATTATAGGAATGAACTTTCCCTCCTTTTCCACCCTCCTACAAAGAGATTCCTGTGGAAATCCCTCTGAAAAATATTCTCGGTTGTCCTTCTGGTGGGAATTCATAGGGGAAACAGGATGACCTTCATGGGTCTGGAAGAAAGATAGTTTTATCAGAGTGGCAAGTCCGGTAGAGGGGAAAAGGGGGGACTCCCATCTAATGAAGGTGGTGTGTAATGAATCCAGGGTATTTGTCCCTTCTCCCCAAGGTGAAACCACTCCCTTTGAGTGAGACTAGGGAGGTGAGCCTACGCAGGACCACCCGTAGGGGTATGGGAAAGCAGGGTCTCACTAGGAGCGACTCCCTCTTAGGGGACAAGGACTCTTTATCACGATCTCCCTTAAACCAAGCAGTCTCCTCTTATATGGGAGTAAAGAGGTTGTGCAATTCATAACGCCTTTGCCTCTGTCTAATATAAATGCTGCCCCCCGCCCCTGAGCATGAAGTCTGGTAACCAACAGAGCTTTGGTTGCCATTGCAGAAATCCACATAAAGTCGATGATCCTCACCTCGAAAGGTGCCAGCTGGCATATTGCCAATTAGTGGGGTGGAAACGTGCAGAGTTGACGCTGCCGCGCAGAACCAGCGCTGCCTAGAGATGCGACTACAGGTTGTACGTGGTGGGCAAGATGCCCATGGAACTTTGCTGAGTCCAGGAATGCTGACTATACAAAGTTTTCTACTCTCGTTCGGAGAGACATGGACAGATGAAGGAGAAGAGACACTGGGAAGCCCACGAGAAGCCTGCTGCCGGAGAAAGCTTGAGAAAGAGACACCAGTAATCCCACGAGAACGCTGCTGCTGGAGAAAACCAGAGAACGAGACACCAGTGAGCCCACGAGAAGGCTGCCAATGGAGAAAATCCGAGACAGACACCAGCGAGCTACTGAGGAGGCAGCTGCCGGTCAATGCCAGAAAGTGGTCTGACGTGAAGGAGTCCACCATCATGGGTGCCACTAGAGAGTACCGCAGAGTATCAGATACGCATTTTGGGCATGAGAAAGGCAGGCAGGTGGTCAAGCGCCACAACGAACATGGGGCAGTACAAAGCCTGATGGTATCCAAGCGAAGAGAAGTCCATGAGAATGCTAGTTGCCGACACTACTAAGAGATGCATATAACCCACAAGAAAATCGAGTTGCAAATACAGCTTAAGACTGACCGATCAAGCCAAGGGGGATCAAGACACGAATCCTATAGATGAGACAAATATTAGGTGTGAGGAAATATCCAAACAGTGTGTAAACCAAGGGGCTAGAGGGGCCAGTAAAGGCCCAAATTGACCAAGCAAAGATGCATAAGTAGAGGATAATGAAGAGGGCCAGGAGGTCCATGAGAGTAACTTGACCACAGCTCAAACACAGACCACAACTGTGAGGCATAATTGCCCTGCAAAGGGGGCGGTCAAGATGTATCCTAGTAGTCCCTCGTTTGTGTCTGGTTTTCTTCCTTTCCACACCCAACCCCTTAACAATTGGCCAAGGCAGTCCGGTGTGCCTTTTCTTTCGTCCTAGCAGTCTTCTCCAACTGCTTCCCTCTGCCTTTCTGGATTGTAATCTGTAGCACCCTGCACAACAACCACTTGGTAAAGAGTTCCAGTGCTTGCGTGGTGCTCTTTGGAGGGATCTGTGTGTGTTTTTACTTTACTTTCAATCTGTTTTTCGAGCCCATCTGCAGCTAGAGTTCCCTGTCTGTGTTGTAGTCCTTGGTTGGTTTCTGGCTTTATTCATTTCCCCTCCCAACCCCTTAGCAATTGGTTAAGGCAGTCAGGTGTGCCTTTCCTTTTGTCCTGGCAGCCTTCTCTGACTGCTTCCCTCTGTCTTCTTAAATTCACCTCATCCACTCCCCGACCCCACGGGCCAGAGGCAAAGGGCAGCTCACCTCTGGCCAGCTCCCATCTCCTGCTCACCCCTGTTTGCCTAACGGGACAGCCTACAGCTACACCCAGTTAAGGTGGTGTGGGTGGGGAGTGCAGCCATTACCATTACCACTCCTACATTACTACCACCTACTCATAACATTATGTTCTTGGATTTTCCATTGTATTGCATTTAGAAGAAATGTGAAGGTTAGCCCATGTATTGCATTTAGAATAAACGTGAAGGCTAACCTATGTATTGAATTTAAAAGAAATGTGAAGTCTAGATCATGATGTATTTTTGGGGGTGGGCAGTGTGTTGCACTTGGATGCGTTCTGGGGCATCCAGCATGTTGCACTTAGATGTATTTTGATGAATATACAATCTATACAATGCCTGATATCTAGGTGAGGGTAGAATGCAGCTAGTTCAAAGATTCTATGTGAGGATGAAATGTAACTCAGAGCACTGGGCACTCATTAATCACAGCCAATGCTTTTTAAACCGGTTGTACGTCACGCTTATGGAACCATAGCCGAAGGCACGGCCGCAGACCCGCACGCATCTGCCATCGTACACCGCTCAAAAACACTTTGCACAACACCTCTGCCATTCGAATGCAGCTCTTGTTCACGACAATAATTCGATATATAGCTGCACACATAATAGCTATCCCAGTCTGGCATGCCCCCTCTAGACTGTCTCTCACCACCCATCCACATGCCGGTTTCACATGGGTGGCTAGCAGGGACTTGGCCTCCCCTTCCTATCTACGTACTGGGATTATGCACACACGCATACTAGCACTTCTCAAATGTTCCCATACCTGGACTTTGGTCCCCCAGGGGCGTTAAACCTACAACTTGTTGGGACCATAACGTGTTGGCACTATACGAATGATTCAATACAATACAATTTGGAAGATGATGGGGAAAAGTGACCTTTTTTCTGCTTCAGAGAAACTTCCAAGTTTGCTGAGGACTGAAAGTTGAAACCATTTCATTTGGGAACGCTTGAGAAGCAAATGTTTTTTTGAATTACAGCACAACTGAATGACTTTTGTACAAGGAATTGTTGGAAATACCTGATACAGAGAACTGTGATGAAAATGTATTGTCAAGAACTATTTCTTTTAACAAACCTTTTGAGTTTTCCCCATTACAGTTCCATACCTATTTCTCCCCCTACTCCTCCCTCACCTTTTCCTGCATCCCTTTCTCCACACCCCTGAATCGGGGAACCCCCTCTCCCGTAACCCCACTCCTCCTTCTCTATCTAATCCTGCCCCCATATCCAAGTACCGACCCCCTGCTCACCCCCAGACCCTCATACCTTTTCTTGTTTATTTGGGCGCCCCCAAGCCTATATACTAGCTGGTCCCATCTCATTATGGTGTGAATCCCCATCTGCCAGGCTGCTAAGGTCGGAGTTTCCGGTTTCATCCATTTTTCTCCAATAGCATTTTCAGTTATTAAAAAGCCATATTCAAGAAAACCTTTACGTATCTATCCGTCTCCATGTCTCTCCATACTCGCAGCAGCGTTTTTTTTGGGTTCCAGCTGCACTGTCTCGCCAGTACCCCCTTCCACTTCCCTTTGCACCTTCCCCCAGTACCTCCTTATTCCTGGGAAGTCCCAGACCCAAATGGTCTATACTACATTTGGGGCATCTATCTTCTCTTCTGCCCATCTTCCTCAGCTTGTCCTTGGATAAGTAGACCCTGTGCAGGCAGTCAAATTGAATCAATCTCAACCTGGCTGCTATAGCCACTTTCCGAGTGTGTTGCGCTGCATCCCTCCATTCCTCGTTATCAATGTTGCCGACATCCCTTTCACATCTCCCTTTTAAGTCCACTAGCTGCCTCGTGGAATGAGAGGACAGCACCTTGTATATGGTCGATACCTGCTTAGTTTCCATTATTTCCAAGAACTATTAACAGAGGAGGGGGTCGGCTACGAGGTCCTAACAACCCAAGCCTAACAGGCATTCACTTTAGATTATATAGTTTGTGTAGAGTGGTATGATATATTTTATTTATATCGCGCTCATACACACGTGTTTCAAAGCGCGACCAAGCAAAGGGAGGGGAACAAGGGATCATAAAAACAATCAATCTTACCAGGCCCAGTGACATTAAGAACACGCAAGTGCATGGAAAAGGGAAAAGGGGGAAAGTGCGAGGAAGGGGGGAGAAGTGGAAAGTGAGGCACAAAGGAGAGAACAGAATAAATAATAAGTGCAATAAAAATAAATAAATGCAGGCCAAGGCAAGTGCATGATTTGTCAGATAGGGTACATCTGATAAGTGCAAGAGAAGTAAGGGGGACTGTATGGGTACAGATACAAATCCCAGTGCAATGGGTGGCTCAGAGGCAGTGCAGGAGGGTGAGTAGGTACCTGGGCCCGAAGGACAAAGGGTGGCTAGGAGAATCATACTGTGAGATGGACAGAAGAGCAGGAGAGAAGAGGGGCAAAGGCAGAAGCAAAGAGGAAGGGCTTGAGGTGCTTCCGGAACCGGAGATGGTTCTCCTCAAGTTTCAAGTAGGCCGGGAGGCTGTTCCAAAGGGAGGCTCCTGCCGAAGACAAAGATCTGCCCACAGCTCGTTTCTTTGAAAAACGACTGACCCTGAGGGAGTTAGACAGCATTTGGTAGGGCCAAATAGATAAGGTTTTTGGTCTGAGGACAGACTTTTTATGTTGACTTAACATCCTCACTAACATTTTCTATGTCAGTTGAAGATAGGAAACCTCATCGTAGCAGTAGAGCTAGGTGAGGCATTTTTTATTTGAGCGAATAAAGCTTCCTGTTCAACCATGTGCAGTGGATTGTCTCCAATTTCTGGCATAGTACAATACACATAGCACACCATTTCTTGCTGGCC
This sequence comes from Ambystoma mexicanum, assembly GCF_040938575.1. Classification (NCBI taxonomy): domain Eukaryota; kingdom Metazoa; phylum Chordata; class Amphibia; order Caudata; family Ambystomatidae; genus Ambystoma; species Ambystoma mexicanum. The sequence goes on along the minus strand of NC_090924.1, from coordinate 875,488,116 downwards.
AAGAGTCAAAAATCACTAGCCAATGACTAGTGGCGAGTGCACATTTTGCACCCTGTACATATGTAAAAAGGACCCCTGTCTTGGGGGCCATATTGGCTACCATAGGATACTATATTATAGAAGATTTGCAGTGGCAGGTGTAGTTCAGTTGAAGTCTCTCTGACCACAAACTAAGTCAAGAGACTCTAGAAACCAAAAGGTGGGGAGGGCGGTGGGGGTGGTGCAGGCAATTTCTGCCTTCACACATTCTGTTTTTATTATATACAATTTTCGGAACACATACAAAATCCAGCTTATAGTCATTCTATCGACAGCCAAAGCATCTAATGCCATACCATCTATAAAAAAAGCATCTAAAAAGCATCTAATGCATTTTTTTTAATGGGGGGGGTCCACCCTCAAACCCCTTTTTTTTTTTACCTTTAAAACCCATTTTTATTAAACTAAACCCTGTACCATCTAAAAAATGGATTCGATGGTTTTTCTTTTTTTTAGATGCTTTTTCTTTTTTTTTTTTAGATGGTATGGCTGTCGATGCTTTGGTTGTCGATGCAATGACCAGATACCCAAAATCCAGTGATTTGAAATGTTTACAATTGCTTTTAGTAATGTGCAACATTTAAAACCCCAAATCTCATCAGAATCTGAGCATTTCAAACTCTGGGGACAATTGGTAGTAATAAATGAAACAAGTAAAATGCGAGGAGTCCTACAGACTGAGAGATCTGAATCTCATCTTGACCTGTGCTAAATATCTTCCAGAAATTACCTTGAGGTATGGGTCTGCAGTTCTTCAGACTTTCCTTTCTCTGAAGCGATGTTATATTGTGAATCAGAACCTACTTCAATAGCACTAAGATAATGGGTTGTGCCTGATTGCAAGGGCTTAATGGGCAATGCCTGAGAAAGAGTTATGTCCTATGGACTGTGGTTGTTTGTCCCGGTCAACCGGGAAAAATGGGTGGTCGCCCAAAATGCTGTCTAGTAATATGTCCCTTCTCATTTACAGAAGAATTGATTTTGGAGAATGATTCAGTAGTTGAGGAGCGTTTTGGAAGTTTACCACACAATGGCTTTGATACCATTGAGAACAATCTCGCTATCCCCGTTAACAATGACAGCCAGACCAAATCTGCTCTGAATGGTACAAATCATGAGGATGACGTACAGGGAGGGCAGCCAAGTCTGGAGCCTATGGACATGCCGAATGCCAATATGAACAAAGGTAATTCATATTCATGTGTCCAGTTTGTAGCATAGACACATTGCACTTTAAATGATGATAATTTTTTGTTTTCATTTAATCTTGTTGTTTGTATTAAAATAATTCAACGAAAGAGGAACAGTAAGACATGCCTGTAAAATGATACTGATTTTCAAACCCAACACAACATTTAAAAAAACAATTTCATAAGATTCTATAGCTAGAGTAAGTTATCAGTGCAGAGGTGCTTTTAAGTTTTATTTAATAAGGGGGCGCTGTCGGACGCCATCGAAAATGGCCACCTAGCTGTGTAGCTGCGCCGTGTGCAAGAAATCCTGATAAAAATCCTGCGAATCCAGAGAGTAAATACTTAAGTGCCCAGAGACCAGCGGATGCCGAGAAAATCGAGCTGCCATAGCCTCAGAGAGAAGCGCTGGTGTGGCCTGCTTCTCCTCCCCCATCTACTGTGATCTCACGGCCCGCCAGCGTACGCAGGAAGTGGCTGCGCTCAACCCAGGGAAGAGAAGCTTGCGGAAGGGAGCAGGACGGCAGAAACATGACGTGAGCCCTCCAACACCGTGACAGACGGACACTGCGCATCGCTTGGACAGAGGTTCCAGAGCCCCCGCAAGTAAGTCGGAGGTGTGGGTGCCCCCCAGTCCCTGGAGGCCGCCGTGTGCGCTGTGAGCGCAGGCCGACCGGGTCGAGGGTGAGCCCCCTCCACTCATCGGGAGAAACATTAGAGTGTCGGCGGGGTGCGAATACGCGCATATAACTAAATTATACCACTCCGGGGGCCCCAGCTGTTACAAGTGCAAATATTGAACTGGGAAGGGGGAAGCTTAGAGAGGCCGTAACACGGAGAGGGACACTTGGACCCTCCCGCCCCGCTGTCAATCTACATCCTGCAAAGTGAATATTCCACAGTGAGGGGGCACAGCACGCAAAACGCAGTGGAAGAGGCGATACAATACACCCTGACTGAATGTAAGACTTCACAGCCACAAATCATAGCACCCAATGGGGTGGTGAGTGCAAGTTAAGCAGTCCTTAGGCCTAGTCAGGTGACCCCAGCATTACGATTGAGGAACAACTGTGGGGCCACTCCATACCGTACATAGGAAACATCCAACTGAGCCCAAGTCCGGGGCTACTGTCCACGACAACAAACTGCCCACGTCCAGTATGCCCAGAGGTAATAAAACAAATAAAAAGGGGCCCATGGACGCATTTACAAACGTCGCCATGGAAGACACAAATGCCGGTGCATCGCGACCTTTAACACCAGAGCTAAAGAACACAGCAGACTCGCCACCAGATCCTTACATGGTGGCATTACAGGCAGGATTTGGCGCAGTAAACACCAAACTAGATGACAGACGGAGCACCATATTGTCCATTAAAGCAGACCTCCAAAAGGTGAACGCCCGAGTTCTGTAAACCGAAAATAGGATAAGCACAGTTGAAGACACCCTCACAAGTCAGGGCAAGGACATGGAGACCATGAAGAAAAACCTGAAACTAGTCCAAATTAAGTGTGAAGATTTGGAGTCTAGGTCCCGCCGCAATAACATCAGGGTGGTCGGGCTAGCAGAAAAACAAATCAACGTTCCGATGGGGGTGTATGTGGAAGAAGTAATCCGAGCAGTCCTCCCTGAAGCACAGCTATCACAAAAGTTTTTAATTGAGAGAGCCCATCGAGCACTGGCGGCCCCACCTAAACCTTGGGCTCCACCACGCACAGTCATCTCCCGCGTCCTTAATTACCGCGATAGTCTACGCTTGTCACAGGAGAAATGTACCCTGACCTATGACTCCACCAGGATACATATATACCCGGACTTTTCAAATGTAGTACAAGCTGCCCGCCGCAGCTTTGATCATGCCAAAAGAGCACTCCGGGCAAGGTCTATCCCCTGTGCGATGTTGTTCCCCGCTAAATTACGCCTGCAATACGCTGAGAACACACATTTCTTTGAATCTCCTGAAGAGGTTATGGAGTACATCGAACGCAATATCCCGCAACCGACGAAGGACAAGAACCCACTACCCGGAGCAAGCACATGTGAAGGCCTGCTGTGAGCATGACAATACTTAAATCACCCGAAACTTGTGTATCCAGGAGTTAACCGGCGCAGTGGCCCAATGGGCGGTCTGGTTGGCACGCGAAACAGGACAGAATAACCGTGCAGAGCCGCCTAATTGTTCAAAGGTTGAAAGTTTTGGGGGGGGATCTACACTGTCCAGTTGGGGGGATGGGGAGGGGAGGGAGTTGGGCCAGTTGCCCACTGGTTGGAAGGGAAGAGCCACTGTACGAAAAGAGGCTCCAAAACAGACAGGCTGAAACGGGAACTGAATCTATGCGGGGGAGGGAAGAGAATGACATCCACAAAAACACTGACGGACAGGGTGCATATGGAATGGTGATAAACAGAGGGACACAGCACACCTGCAACATCATCACTAAGGCTGCTAAATATGCAAGACATTAAGCTGCTCACTTGGAACATACAGGGTTTGGCACACCCGATAAAAGCTAGAAAGGTAATTGTGTATGCAAATCGTCAAAGATAGACATACTTATACTGCAAGAGACTCATGCCACGAGGAAAGTCACTGAGGTATTTGCACGTAACTGGGGCCCCATAAATGTAGCTACGAATTACTCCTCGATGGCTAGGGGATTGATCTCAGTTGTACATAAGCGGGTCAATTTCCAAATGTCCAAATCACTGACGGACGAAGAGAGCCGCTATGTAATTATCTGGGGGCAACTGTACAATAGGGAAGTCATTCTGGTTAAAACGTATGGCCCCAACGTAGACAGCCCAGAATTCTACCTGCGCATAGTGGAACTTATATCATCTCTGGGTACGGCAGTGATAATATGGGGAGGCGACCTCAATGTAATACTAGACCCAAAACTGGACCGATCGACAGGAGGCCGCAGACAATGTACTAGAGCAGCACTGGTTCTGAAGCAAGCTATGGTTACATTACCCCTGACAGACGTATGGAGAGAACTGCATTCTATCTAAAGGGAATACACATTCTACTCTGGGGTGCATGGGTCCAGCTCCCGTATAGACTACTATGTTCCCCCGGATTGATTGCAGACACAAAACAATGCTTAATCCACCCGTGTACACGGTCAGATCACTCCCCAGTCCTCCTGAAGCTGGTCCTAAAAGATATGGAGCGTACTACTCGTACATGCGCATGCCTCCCGAATTACTGAAAGATGAGCCAGTGCTTGAACCATTAAGAATTGAAATAGAGGACTTCTTTGAACGAAATACAGGAACAGTGCCGACCCAGAATTCAATTTGGGAAACATTCAAAGTATGGCTGAGAGGCCAATTGATGGGGACAGCATATGGGGCCCTGAGAGATATCAGAAGGGACTTATGTTAGACTGAACAAGCACTTAGGGACCTTGAGACCCAACAGCCTGTGGCCACAGAGAAGGCACACTTATAAAGGATACAAGTACAATCGGACAAAATGTCGAACCCTGGCAAAAAAGAACAATACTATATAACTCAACCAATGAAGGCGAGGAAATATGGAGAGGGCAACAAAGCGAGCAAGGCAATGGCAACTCTAATCAGGACAAAACAAGGATTGAGACATATTACTAGTATCAATGATCCTGCTGGGACAGTGCAAACGACCCCAAGGGCAATCAATGACTTGTTCAAGCTGTTCTATGCCAAACTCTACACCAATGTAGACACAGTGACCCCAGGAGAACTACAAACTATTATGGACTCATTTCCAGTGCCTAAACTGGGGGAAGCCGAAAGGTCACTGCTGGAACTCCGATTGACAACCGAGGCAATTGAACAAGCGATCTCAGATCTACATGCAGGTAAATCCCCTGGATCAGACGGTGTCCCGCTTGATTTCTACAAAACATTCAAAGCCGAGACGGCCCCGAACTGCTGGAGGTATGGGAAGAGGCGCTTGAAAGCGGTGAGCTACCGAGCACCATGAGAGAGGCGATAACAGTCCTGCTTAAGCCCCACAAAACTCCCCAAGACCCTGCATCTTACCGCCCACTGTAACTGATCAATTTGGATGCCAAAATCTACGCCAAAGCAATGGCAAATCGATTGATACCGCACATTAATAAATAAATTAATCCATACGGGCCAAACAAGATTTATCCCTGCCAGATCAACGGCACTGAATTTGAGGAGATCTTTTGCGATCACATCACAACTGGACCCAAACGCTAAGGTGGCAGTAATTACTCTAGACGCTGAAAAAACGTTTGACTCTCTTTCATGGAACTATATGTTCCCAATGCTGGGTAAATTTAAATTTTTGGCCCAGTGTTTCTTGGGTATATCCATCTGCTATATACGAATCCGGTAGCAATGGTAAGGACCAACAACACTCCTCACCCTTCAAGTTAGGAAGAGGCACCCGACAAGGTTGCCCTCTGTCTCCACTCATATTCGCACTCACGATAGAGGGCATGGCTGCTAAGGTTAGACATGAGTACATGTGGAGGGGTATTTGCATCGGGGGGCTCCCCAGCTCCTGTCACTATATGCAGACGAGACAATGTTGTAAGAAAGATGTCCGGAAACTGACTTACCCCCAATAATTGTTAGGCAGAATCCTGTGCAGTTCACTTGGGGACCACTGCAAGAAGATTAAGACTAGAGGAGTAAGCAGTAAACCCAATTGGTAGCAGTCTGTACCACCCAGATTTACCTGGTAGCTGTGGTTGAGCAGTCAGACTTCCCTCAAGAAGAGTTAGGCAGTATACAGAGGATACACAATAGGGCTAAAAACACAGTAGAACAAGCAAACACTGACCAGAGCCTTGTATCAAAAGTATATAATTATTTATTTAACACACACTTTAGGAAATACACTAGCACTATTAATCAAAAGCAAGTTCCAACACAATCAGAAAAGTATTTACACCTCCCTTAGCAATTACTAGACAAGTCTAAGTTAAAACACCACTTTTTGTCAAAACAGAGGTGAGCGCGTAACTTAGATGGCACTCCAATAATTGGGTTAAAGGGAGAGAAAAAGGCAGCTCATAAAAATAAAACAGTTCCCAACACTTTTAAGAGACAAAATCAAATTACTGAAGGCAGGGTATACTGTAGAGCCAAAGTTCATAGGCCAGCGCCACCTTGAATGGAGCAAGGCGAAATGTGCCCAAGATCACACGGTTTAGCAATGCATTCAAGTCTTTGTAGAAATGTTCAAAAGAGGTTGGGGTGGTTCAAAAGACAAAGTTAGAAGGTCTGGGGCCAACCCAGTTGGAAAGCCAAGGATTTAAGGGTCACCTTGGGCAAACCGAAGAAAGAGAGGCCAGGTAGAACACAGTACCTTAAAGAGTGAGGAAGCTCCAGCGGTGGTAGTTGTTCCTGGCAGCGGGTGCAGTTCGTGGTTTGGACCAGGGGAAGAGAGGATCTCGTCGAGGAGGAAACTAGGAGTCGTTGCACTGCCCAGGGAAGAAACCAGCCGCAGAGTTCGTCGGTGAAAAGGTGTGCTCCTGGTATTCGCGGTCACAGTGGTGCAGCTTGGCTATCCGGCCGCCGGGGTGCTTGGCACGGGCGATTCGACCAAGAGATGTCCTGGAAGGCGAAATGGGGAACTGGTTGTCCCACCAGCTCAGAGGAAGACTCTTTCAGCAGAAGATCTTCTCTTGTCGGGAAAGTGGTGAGGTCATTGCAGCAGGGCTCCATCGGTGATGTCATTGCAGATGGCTCAGCTTTTCCCCTCTTTGGATTTCTTGGGTCCTGTGGCGACTTCTGAAGTTCCAGTCTCAAAAGCCCTGCTTTTATGCAGAAAAACCCCCATTCAACAGCCCAGCTGTCACTCAAACATGCTAAGTGGTGAGCTGGGCGGCTCACCGATGGCCCAATCAGAACAGAGTGTGACTTGGGTTGCTAAGGCAACGCAGTCCTGGGTGCCAATCCCCCACCCACACATCCTGTGGAACCCAGACAGTGGCACCAGTTGGAGGGCTTCTGTGGAGAAGCCTGCCAAAAAAGTGGAACAAAGGGCCGACCTTGGTTGGAGTTACAGAGACGGACACGAATGCCATTTTAGAAAAGAGTTCTGGCAAAAAGACCCAACCGGTGATCTAATATTAAATAAACCGGCGGTATCTTTAACATTGCCCCAAAAAGTGGTGCGTTTAAAATCAGTGGGAAAATCCCATAGGAAATATTCCGGTGGAATATTTTGCGTGGTAACCACTGTCACCAGCCAGAAACTTCGAAAAGGGGGGACTGGACAGTGCCCCCTTGGAAATAGACCCAGGGGCAATCGAATTAACCCCTTCCAGTACTTCCACGATAAGATGGTTTGTACTGGTTCTGTTCACAATTTTGGACTAGTAAAGTCAATGGTGACTTTACATGCCCTGGGAGACAGTAGTCAGTCCCAGGGTATGGAGTCTATGTTTGGGGGTCACTATGACACCCCTGTGTTACTGCACTGAGGGTGCTGTGTAACACATACACAACAACAGATGATACCCTATGGAGTAAAAGTCCCCATAGCCCATAAGCACACAAAAAGTCAAAGACATAACTCAAATCATGCCTAAGAGTGGGAGGAAAAGGGTCTCACTCTTAGCAGGAGAAAAAACAAACCCCAATAATCCAGCAAAGCTGCTGGGGGACTCACTAGGTTTGGGAAATTGGCCTAATAAGAGAATTCTCCCTAACAATAATGCAGGAAATAAATACCGTTTCCATGTACTCTGCATTTAAAATGAACCAGTTCAAGTCAGAAATAATTTCACTGACGCCGTCCACAGTACAGTCACGGGCTACAGTGGATTTCAGATGGTTCCCCGTAACTGCACGATATCTGGGATTTCTAATGGCCACCGATAGACAGACCTATACACAAATAATTATTAACCCTATCTTCAACTCCTAGAGCACAAACTAGCTGTATGGGGAAAACTTCCAATATCCATTTACGGGCGCGTGACCCTGCTTAAAATGGTGGTGGTACCCAAGTTGTTATACACGTTTTGTGGTATTCCCATATGGCCTGGTAGGGACTTCTTTCAGAGATTGCAAAAGCTAGCAGTAAATTTTGTATGAGGTGGAAAACTGGTTAGACTTAATTGGCCCAAGATGTACGAAAGATATGAAAACAGGCGGATTGGCAGCCCCTTACTTCGTGCTATACTACCACGCAGCACAAGCTCACTTTGCGAAATATTGGGGGGGCACCGCAGAAAAACATGTGCACGTGCAGGTGGAGAAATTCGCAGCAGCCGCAGCTAATATCCAAGCGATGCCATTTGTAAAAAGTAAAGTGAATTTCAGAGAGGAAGACCCTGTGAAAAAAGTATGTGCCTGGGCATCACTCTTTGCAAGGGTGGGTTGTACAAACCCATATTGTCCGTTTTCCCCGTTGTGCCACTATCCCGATTGATCCACATTTGATACGGCCTTGCAGCGCAAATAGGACCCAGGCAAAGAAATGAGAATAGGAGCTTTCTACCCAGATGGTAAATTTGCATCACTTGCAATTGTGCATGATAAAGTGGGGCTGCTACGCTGCAGTACTACCGTATGAAAGCAGCTTGCAAGAAGAAGCGGTCATCATTCCCTGAGGCCCCCCCCAATACATGAATTCATGTCCGAGGTTATGACGCAAGTGGGCTTCACAGGACCAATATCAAGACTGTATAGTGCAGCTCAGAAACATACCCCATCTGGGAATACTATGAAACTAAAATGGGAACGGGATCTGGGTAGCACCATTGAGGATGCTAATCCAGTTTAAAATCCTACATCATCTACACATGACCCCGAAAAAGCCTTCCAAGTTTAACCCTACCCTTCAGGTGACATGTCCCAAATGTAATGTCCATTATGCAAATTCAGTGAACATGTACTGGGAATGTCCCCCCTATTAAAGCCTTTTCGGGGGAAGTGGCTAGGAGTATAAGTGACATTACGGGGCTACATGTCCTCGCTCTCCCACGTAAATACCTCTTGGGGGACATAACGAAGGCATCAGTTAAAATCTACAGATTGGTGGCTATTGCGGGTGCAGTGGCCAAGAGAAATATACTACAGTCATGGAAATCCAAAAAAGCCCCCACTCACAAAGCATAGTTGCAGGATCTAATATATGTCCAGGATTCTGAGGAACAATATGTTAAGTGTCACGTCTACCAACAGACCGAAAGACATTTGGGCTTCCTTACGATCTTATCTCAGAGACAATGAAGAAGGTAGCTCAGAAGACTCCCCATGAAGGCCTGTAGACTATTGTGGCCATGTGCAGGTGTGCTGTAGAGAAAATTGTTACTTTGCCTATGTAACTGTAAGATTAATTCCCAAAGTCTGTATGATTATGTTATGCCTGTCAGAACAAAATAAATGTTTTAAAAAGTTTTATTTAATAAGTGTTCGAGGGGATTGTGTCCCCCAACGTATTCCTCATCTTTGATGTATTCCATCCAGCTTCAGCTGCTTCGGAAAAAATGTTCGGCAGAGGGTGCCGTGCGTCGATGTCGTCGAGTCGATGGTCGCTTGAAGGCCTCAGTCGAGGGTGACGTCATCGGGTGTATAAGTAGCACATGCGGCGCCCGTTGGCCTCCGTTCTGTTTTTCCGCAGTGTACGTTGCTTCGGAGATTCGCCTCGAGTTCTGTGAAGAAAGAATAAATACAAAATATGTCTTCGTCATCGACGCTGACCACAACCCTGAAATTGGGTTTCAAAAAGTGCAAGTCGTGCGGCTCAAAAATGTTGATCACCGATCCGCACCGAGAGTGTTTATGGTGCCTTGGAGAAGGCCACGACATGGAGGCCTGTATGAAGTGTCAGGCGATGACGGGGAAAGCATTGCGAAAGAAGAGGGGAAAACTGCAGGTAGGTCGTAAGTCTGACCGAAAAGCTTCTAGCGTCAAGTCGAAGTCCGTGAGGAGAATCTCCTCGACGCGAGAGACATTGGTCCAGATCCCGAAGTGATTCCCATAGCTCGTCGTCTTCGACGAAAAAATCGAAGAAATGACGCCACAGGTCCCCCTCCATTTCGTCTTCGGGCGAATCCCCAAAAAGTATGAAATGTCCCACAAAACATTCATAATTTGAAGCGTGGGAAGCATTTAGAGTAAAAATGATGGAGGTGTTTGAGAAAGCAAAGCCTTGGTCCGCACCTTCCTCGGAAGCCGGCCGAGAGCGATATCGCTCCGACACTCGCGCTCCCTCGAGCCTGGGTGATCGAAGGAAGAAGGATAAAGAACCTTCTAGGACGCCGAGCGAAAAAGATCGCTCGAGTCGAGTCGACCGCTCGAGGTCACCGACGCCGTCCGACACCGAACATACCTTGAAGGGCAAGTCTTCGAAGAGTGGCTCGACGCCCTCGAAGCTGATGCCGTCTAAGTCGGGTACTACGTCGAAGTTATCAACGCCGTTGTCGACATCGACGCCAAAGCTCTCAATGCCGAAACTTCCAGCTCGACAAGATCAGCTAGGAAGAGAGAAAGAAAGAAAAGGCTAAAACACCTATGTTGAATTCAGGACCCATTAGCACTCCTCCAGAGAAGGTTTTCAAACCTCTACCTAGGAAGGAGTTTTTCAAATCCTTGACCTCAATTTTTGAGGAACAAGAAAAATCTGATGAGGAGAATGTACCTTTTGGGCTTGAATTTGGTACTCCAAATGTTCCTGAATGCCGGATTTCAGAGGAAAGCAGGATGAAAGATCTGGTTGAATCATTGCACAATGCAAGTGGTATTGATATGTCCCAAGAAAATGAATTTGGTAGACCAGAGCCAGGTGAACATGCCAATCCATCATACCGTCAGTTAATGACTAAGGTAGTAGATTATTTGGGTTGGGCCAGACCTACAGCCCAATTTGTCCAAGATGATCTTACAGACATACTGGACCATGGTCCTACTGAAGACCCAATTCTACCTTTCCATGTGGCCTTACAAAATAGGGTGGCCAAAAATTGGGAGACTCCGGATTCTATTCCTCCAGTGAATAAATCCCTTGCTTCAAAATACCGCCCTGCCAGTAGCGACCCCGGCTATCTGTCTAAACATCCCACTCCCAAAAGTTTGGTCATACAGGCAGCCACAGCTTCTAACAAACTTGCGTACCCGTCTATCCCTCCAGACAGGGACGAAAAGCGTGTGGATGGCTGGGCACGGATGGTATTTTAAGCTGGGAGCATGGCATTAAAATCAGCCAACTCTACATGTGCATTGGCAAAGTTTTCTTGCACTCTTTGGGAGTGCATTGCAATGGTGGCGGAGCACATACCAGAAGGGGAAGAAAGGGAAGGATTCCTAGCCGTTGTTAGAGATGGAAAGGAAGCTATGCAGGAATCCCTTGAATCTGGTTTGGACACTGTTGATAATGTGAGCAGGTCCATGTCCACTAGCACGGTAATGCGTAGATTTGCATGGTTACGGAAGTCGGGTTTTGCACCAGACATACAGAATAGTCTTCTGAACATGTCCTTTGACGGGTCTCACCTTTTTGGCAGCAAGGCTGACTAGAGCCTTGAGAGGTTGCAGACCTCAAAGGCAGCTGCCAAGTCGTTGGGAGCTGCTATCAGGCAACCTCATCCTTTTCGTGCGACAAGTCAATCTTGGAGGGGACGATCCTATTGTTACTACTCCTCATATGGAAGAACGAGAGGAATCGCCAGTCAAAGGTTCCAAAGAAAGGCCACTCGCGGTGGACGAGCAAAACGTGCAAAGCCAGCTCCAGCTACAGCCTCTTTGCCATCAGCAGCTGCAGCAACTGCCACAAAACCACTTTGAGGATTTGCATCACAAGACACCTGTAGGAGGCAGGCTGTCACAGCATCTGCAAGAATGGCGAGCCATTACTTCAAATGTTTGGGCTCTAGAAATAATAGCCCAAGGTTAGTGCCTTCCTTTTCTAACGCAGCCTCAAAGCAATCCACCAGGGAGACACCCTTTGAAGTTTTCGGACCCGCTCCTACAGCAGGAAGTTCTAACCCTGCTGGAGAAAGGTGCTATAGAACCGGTACCTACAGCGGAGAGGAACAAGGGATGGTACTCCCCGTATTTTTTGATCCCCAAAAAGGACAGAGGACTGAGACCCATCCTGGAACTTGAACAAGTTCCTCAGGAAGGACAAGTTCAAGATGGTTACCCTTTCTCAGATCCTTCAGGCCCTTCAACTTCAGGACTGGTTGGTGTCATTGGACCTCCAGGATGCTTATTTTTATGTGCCGATTGTTAGGCAGAAACCTGTGCAGTTCCCTCTGGGACCACTGCAAAAGATTTAAGACTACAGGTGTTTGGCAGTAAACCCACTTGGTAGCAGTCTGTACCACCCAGAGGTATCTGGTAGCTGTGGCTGAGCAGTCAGACTTCCCTCAAGAAGAGTTAGGCAGTATACAGAGCATACATAATAGGTACAGAGGTACAGTAGTACAAGCAAACACTGACCAGAGCTAGGTATAAAAGTATATAATTATTTATTTAAAAGACACACTCATAAATTACACTAGCACAGAAAAGGTAAGTAAGTCAAAACACAGTCACTATTACTTATATGTACATCCCTAGTTATTTGTTGGACAAGTCTAAGTTAACACCACTTATTTCCAAACAGAGGTGAGCGCTTAACGTTAGATGGCACTCCAACAAGTTAGTTAAAAAGGGAGGGAAAATGCAGAAGTAATGAAAACAGCAAGGTAAAACACTTTTCAGAGATTCACAGTAAGTTTAGAAAGGCAGTCTATTGCCGCGAAAGGAAGTTCGGTTGCCAGGCCCACTCTAGGGAAAGCCAGGCGAAAAGATGTCCAAGATCACACAATGTCACAAGTCTTTACAGGTGAGTAGGAAAGGTTTTACTAAGTTTAGAAAAGTTTAGTTAGGGTGTCCCAGGCTTACCCAGGTTCGAGAGCCGAGGGCTAAATCTACCCCGTACAATCGGTGGCAAGGGAAGCCGGGTGGAACACGGTACCTTTAAAATGGAAAGGATCCTCCAGCGGTGGCAGTTGTTCCTGGTAGTGGGTGCAAGTCGCGGCGTCGTCCAGAGGAAGAGAAGATCTCGACGTGGAGGAAAGCTGAAGGTCGTTGCACTACCAGGGAAGAAACCAGCCGTGGATTTTTCCGGTTAAAAGGATGTTACCCCTCTTTCGCGGTTGAGGTAAAAAGTGGTATCCCGGTTGCCGGGGTGCTTGGCACAGGCGAGGCGGCCACGAGATGCTTCAGGGAGGCGAAAAGAAGGCAGAAACTGGTTGTCCCCACCAGTCAAGGGAAGGAGACTATCCCGGCTGGAGATCTCCTCTGTCGTTGGGAAAAGTGGTGAGACGGTTCCGCAGGGCTCCACCGGTGGTGTCGTCTTGGCAGGTCGGCTCGGCTTCTCCCTCTTCGGCTTCTTAGGTCCTGTGGCGACTTCTGAAGAACCAGTCCCAAAAACCCTGCTTTTATGCAGCAAACCCCCATTCATACAGCCTAGCTGTCACTCAAACATGCTAAGTGGTGAGCGGGGCGGCTCACCACTTGGGCCAATCACACCAGAGTGCGACATGAGTTGGCAAGGCAACTCAGTCCAGGGTGCCTAAACCCCCTCCCACACCCCCTGTGGTACCCAGACAGAATGGCACCACTTTGGAGGGCTTCTGTGCAGAAGCCCGCCAAAAGTGAAACAAAGGCTCGACTCGGGTTCAGGGTTACTGAGGTGAACCTAGACGCCATTTTGGCAGCGAGTTCTGGCAAAAAATCCCAACCGGTGAATTTATATTAAATAAATAAACTGGCGGTATCTTTAACATTGCACCAAAAAGTGGTGCATTAAAATCAATGGGAAATCCCATTGGGAAATATTCCGGTGGAATATTTCCGTGGTATCCACTGCCACTAGCCAGAAACTCGGCGAGGGAGGACGGGACAGTACCCCCTCGACAACAGACCCAGGGGCAATCTAATTGCCCCTACCAGTACTTCCACAGTATGATGGTTTGTACTGGTTAAGTTCCTAAATTAAGACTAGTAAAGTCAATGGGGACTTTACAGACCCAGGGAGACAGTAGTCAGTCCCCGGGTGTGGAGTCTATGTTTGGGGGTCACTATGACACCCCTGTGTTACTGCACTGAGGGTGCTGTGTAACACACATTCAAAAACCAATGATAGCCTATGGGGAAAAAATACCCCATAGCCCATAAGCACATAGCAAGTCACAGAAACACTCTCGAGTCATGTCCAAGAGTGAGGGTAAAAGAGTCTCACTCTTGGCAGGAGAAAAAATAAACCCCAAAAATCCAGCAAAGCTGCTGGGGGACTCACTAGGTTAGGAAATTCAGCCTAAACAGAGAATTCTCCCTAACACCGATTCATCTCAAGCACAGAAAATACCTGAGGTTCGTGGTTGGCGCCTCACATCAGTTTCTAGTCCAACCATTCGGATTGACCTCCGCCCGAAGGTCTTCAACAAATTGATGGTAGTAGTGGCAGTGCACCTCAGGAGAGGGGGGATTCATGTCTACCCGTATCTGGCCGATTGGCTAATCAGAGCACGCTCTGCCGAACAGGCACTGGATCACCTGAAAGTCACCTGCCACTTCCTCCACAGTCTGGGCTTCTCCTTCAATTTCAAGAAGTCACAAATTACACCTTCTCAACGGCTCCAATATATAGGAGCTGTATTAGACACATCCCTGGGAAAGAGCTCGCCTCCCAGGTCGAGGGCTCAAGACATTCTTCAAATGGTTTCCAAATTCCAAAACGCCCAAAATCTTCAGGCCTACGACTTCTTAAGGTTACTCGGCCTCATGGCATCCTGCATCTTTCTGGTGCCAGAGGCACGTCTGAGAATGAGATCCTTTCAATGGGCCCTAAAGACTCAATGGTCCCAGTTCTCAGGTCGAATGACGGATCTTCTCCAGATTCCGATCAAGGTTCGTCAAGATCTTCTATGGTGGACTTGTTCAGAGAATATCCTGAAAGGAGAACCTTTTTGGCAACCTTGGCCGGAGATCACAGTAGGGATGGACGCCTCACTCAAGGGGTGGGGTGCTCATGCCAACGATCTGACAATCAGCGGTCGTTGGTCTCCATCGGAGTCCAAACTACACATCAACCTTCTGGAGCTGAGAGCAGTCAGACTAGCGCTGAAGACTTTCCTGCCATCTGTCAGAGGGAAGAATGTCCTGATAATGACAGACAACACAGTGGCCATGCATTATCTAAACAAAAGAGGAGGTGTAGGGTCACTACCTTTTGTGCAGAGAGGCAATGCAACTCTGGTATTTGGCAATTCAAGAAGGAATCTCTTTAACTGCAGTTCACCTAGCCGGGGAAGAGAATATGATGGCAGATGCTCTGAGCAGGCAGAGGACGGTGTCCCATGAATGGGAACTGGCTCAGGAAGTCATTCAAGAGATCTTCGCCCTTTGGGGAACCCCTCAAGTGGACCTATTTGCGACTGGAATCAACCGGAAGTGCGAAAGGTATTGCTCAAGGGAATTTCCCCCGTTAGGAGCCCTGGGGGATGCGTTCGTGGTGGAGTGGAATTTCCCACTATTATATGCGTTCCCTCCGATTCCCGTCATTCCTCAGTTCATCAGGAGACTGAGACGCTTCGGGGCCGCATGATCCTAACTGCGCCAGATTGGGCCAGGAGAACGTGGTACCCGGACCTTCTAGACCTGTCCATCTGTCCCCCAGTAAGTCTTCCTCAGAGAGAGAACCTTCTCTCTCAAATGGAGGCTCAGGCTCTCCATCCAGAGGTCAAAACGCTCAGCCTTCACGCTTGGTATCTGAAAGGCTGAGATACAAGGATTGGAACCTTCCAGATGACGTCATGGAGGTGTTGCTTTCGGCAAGAAGGCCAGCAACCAAGTCTCTATACCGTTGCCGTTGGAACATTTTTTGCAACTGGTGCAGAGAAAAGAATGTCAATCCTTTTCTATGTACTATTATGGAAGTACTGTCCTTCGTTCTGACCCTAGCACATAGAGGTCTGAATGTTGGAACCATTAAAGGTTATCTTGCGGCGCTTTCCATCTACAAGCACTCGTCGGGAGAATGCTCCTACTTCAAAATTCCTTTGATAGTACAGTTAAAGGACTCATTAATGTGTTTCCTCCTCACCCATTTCAAGTGCCAATTTGGGATCTCAATTTGGTCCTAAAATTCTTAATGTGCTCCTTTTGAGCCTTTGCACACTTGTCCATTAAGATTACTGACATGGAAAACTGCTTTCCTAGTTGCTTTAACATATACAAGAAGAGTGAGCGAATTGCAGGCAGGTCTTCTGGGCCACCCTATACTGTGTTCCATAAGGACAGAGTTGTGTTGAGGGTTAAACCCTCATTTTTACCAAAAGTGGTATCTGAGTTTCATTTAAATCAACAAATTGTGTTACGCATTCTATCTTCCACCTCATCCTAGTAAGGAGGAGGAAAGATTACACAGATTGGATCCAAAAAGAGCTTTAAGCTTTTATATCTCTAGGCTTTCTAGGCTTAGAGTGGACAGCCAACTGTTTATTGGCTACACAGGAAAAAGATTGGGTCAGTCAGTAACAAAACAAATAATATCACGTTGGATTGTGCTTTGCATTTCGGAATGCTACAGACTGGTGGGAAAAGACCCACCAGAAGGTCTAAGGGCTCATTCCACCAGGGGCATCACTTCGTCTACAGCCCTACAAAGAGGTGTTCCTATAAGGTCCATTTGTGAAGCAGCGACTTGGTCATCGCTGCATACTTTTTCAAAGTTCTACAGCCTAGATGCTTCCCAATTTAAGGAGCTGAATTTTGGTAGAGCAGTCCTATACTCAGCCATCTAAAGATATCGAAAAAATCTAATCCCTCCTCCATAAATAATTATCCTTACTGCTTTGGGAGTCTATCAAAGATGAGGACTACATTGGAGGACACAATCCACTCGAAGAACAAGTTACTTACCAACTGGTAACGTTCTTTCGATTGGATGTTCCTTCAACGTATTCCTCATCGCCCTCCCAACCTACCCCCTCTGTAGATTTTTCCCGGGCTGTTGCCACTCCAACTCTTGTAAGGCAAATACCCGTCTACTGGCACAGTCTACACAGTGAAAAATCAATAATGGAGGGGGAAAAACAGAACTGAGACCAACGTGCGCCGCGCGTGCTACTTATACACCCGATGACGTCACCCTGCCGAAACATTTTTTAGAAGCAGCTGAAGCTGGATGGGATACATCAAAGATGACGAATACGTTGGAGGAACATCCAATCGAAAGAACGTTACTAGTTGGTAAGTAACTTGTTCTTCTATTGTACAAGAACCACCCGCAAAGTTCGGGTGAACATTATGAATCATCTTTAAGCTCTGTACAGTATGTTACAAAAGCCCCTGCCTTTTTGGGGGGGGGGGTGCTGGATGTGGTAGTCATAAGAACTGGGTGCCACCACTCACAGTATGATGCTGGGCCTTACCCCCTACCTCTCCCAGCCCGAGCTCGGTAGCAAAGATCTGTCACACGGTATGTTGCTGTCCCTTTAAGGAATGCCCCCGGAAAGGATTCAGTGTGCTTCTGTAATGTCAGTTGTAATACAATGGGATCTCTGGATCATCCTAAGGGTCGTGGGAGCAGAGCAAGACTTGCTTTTATTGAAAGAGCGCAAGTGCCTGCTTTGGATTCATGTGGGCATGCAGAGATGCAACAGCAGAAAGTTGCTGGAGCGATGTGTGAGCCATTCGCGCAACAGCGTGCTGACAGTGCATGTGATATTTAAGATGGCAGACAAGCCTTTTAAAAGATCTCAATCTGCTTTCTTTTATGGTATTAACATCAGGTTTGCTGAAACAAACTTAGATGGCAAACAAGTCGCAGACCCTTATCTCTCACAGGTGCAAACACTTGGGGGATACGCTGACCAGGGTGCTAGCTTGATGTTCAATACAGTTTCAATGTGGGTGTGAGGAACTAGCAAAAGAACCCTGTATATTGTGGTAGAAACAAGGCTATGGCAGAGGCAAGGGAGGAAGGATGTGGATGGATTGTGGAGGCTGGGTTGGAGGCATGTAGAACGAGAGGGAGATAATACTATTAATGTTGGAGGGAACAACAACGAGGAAATTGGAAGGAGTTGTGACTACAGTGTTGAAAGGAGCACCAGACAGCAGGTCACAAGGAGCGGTGAGGAAAAACATGGTAGGAATTAGCAGGAGGGAAAGGAGAGACCCACAAGGAAGAAATTGGGCGCAATATCAGGAGGAAGGTATACAACGGACTGAGTGTCAGAGAACCACAAGATTTAAGTTAAATTCAGAAGAGGTCATATGCACTGTTCTACAAGTGGCTGAGAATAGAACCAAGGAAGTTGAAATGGAGAAACTAGAGGGATGAGCTCACGGAGAGGTTACCATTGTGAAAAACCAGAAGGTGTCTCACCCACTAGTCCCCGGGGATCTGTCATCCTAGCGGCCAGGACATGGCCATCACTTTTGGATCCAGTTCCTTGGGGTAGACCTGGGTGAGGGGTCTTCGGGGAACGGGAGTGGGACACCGGATGGCAAAACTCAGTATCCCTTTCCCTGTAACACCTTTACCCCATTTTATCAGATAGGATACATAGGAACTCTACATTCCCTTTCCTAAACAAACACTTTCACACGGACAGCCGCTCTGGGAGAAAACAGACCAACACCCAAGCAGTATACCTGACGTGTCCCAATGCAATGGTCAGGTGAGGTCAGGCAATTACTGACCATCACTCGCACCTTACTACCATTAAGCTTCCCCACACAGAAAAAAGGCGGAGCATGAAAGCACACTCTGAGCGAGGCAAAGCACACGAGGAAACAGCAGTTTTGAGACGGCAGCTGAACGAGGGAAGAAAGACGGCAAAACAGGAGGGGATCGCAAGGAGGAAAATTCCTTTGACCTTTCCAAAAAGAGACTGTTACTTTTATGAACAGTCAAGATTAGAAAGCGTAAGACCAGGAAAGCAGGCAGAAGAATTCTGTATTGTGCGTCGGAGATACCCAGGGCCCTACCGTGTCCCTAATCAAAGCAGTTAGTAGCAGCAGCCATTGTGGGACCGTCCTTGGCTCCAAGAACAAAGCAGCGTCAGTGAAATCTACACAGGCAGTGAGTTGGGGAGAGCGATAGAAGACCGGTCTGTGTAAGAAGCCAAGGTTGCAAGCAGCAACGTTGTATGGCAAGCACTGGAATGTACATTTTTGAAAACACGTGTGAGAAGACCAAGTAAAAGTTGAACCGATGATGAGTGTTTGAACTTTGAACAGACTTTGGTACAGTACATTTGACAGAGTGGTCTGGTACCGCGTGGGTGCTCAATCAAAGGTCTCTGCAAGGTATCCAGCTGAGAAGTGCCAGAAGTGAAAGTTAAAGGGTTATATTAAGAAGAGAAAAAAACATTTTGTATCAAAGTGGTCCTGCGACAGGTCAAGTAAAACCCTGCGCACAGTCTAAAGTCTTCGATTTTTGATATAGTAAAAAATATTTGGAAAATGAGATAAATTTGTCTGAGCCCAGCAGAGGGGTGCCCGGGGTGAACAGTGAATCACCAGAGAAGTTGTGCATATGAGAATCCTGAGGAGACAGGAACCTTTTCGCATAAGGCCCTCTGAGAGACTTTGAATGGTAAAGAGACTTTGGTACAGAAGGTCCTGATACTGAGATTTTGAACTGCATCCTCATGCTAGCAAAGCCAGAGTATGTGCTAAGCTCTAGAGTGCTGCCTTGACCTTTGCTGAAAACGTGGGGAAGGGAAGCTAACGGCTCAACTATACTGACATATCACTTCTTGAACACTTTTCTTGTGTATAACATTGTTTCCCACACCTTTTTGTCTTTAGAAGTAAGGATTGGCAATATGTTTATTACTATAGGCCCTTTTATTTTGACCAGACTCTACTAGAACTGTGCTATTATTATTTTATGGTAGTAGCTTGCTCCCATCTTTAGGTTTAGCATTAGATATGCGTTTTTTCCAAACCCAATTGAAGTTCAATAAACACCATTGAACTGTGATCACTTGTGTCTGTCTTCACTGTTTGATGCCTTGCTTAAACCATCGGGTGTCGTGGAAACCTGACATCAGTTAAATTATACGGTAAACTCTCCTGTTTTTGTTACAGACAACTGTTCTATGTTGTACTTTACCTATTTGGCCCAAAACTGTAAATATCTCGAGTTAACCCTCTTAGAAATATGCATAATTTTCGGTCTGCTTATTGTTGATCCTGCTGAGCATGCAGCAATTTAGCAAGGTAAGCATTCATCCAAAACATTGTGACCAATCTGCAAAGACATAGGTTTGATGCCCTGTAGGGCTGATTCACCCCTTAGTCCTTCTGGGGTCCATAAATGGAGTACTGTTAAATTGATCATATCTATCATCTTATAGTGCTTAGAAAAGGTACGAGTCTGGTGTAAATCGCTATACAATAATGTATTATTGTCATCATAACCTTGCAAACTACATGTAAAGTTGGTATAGCACTTCAGTGTGGTAATATTTGATAAAATATCCCCTACCTTATGTTATAAGGATGTATACATCACCAAGGAGTTGGGAGAACAAATGGAGGAATGAGGCAGAAGGCAGAGTTAATTTTTAAGGTCTCTGAACTTGAAGGTGACTTGCAGTTTCCTTTTTGGTTTTGTGCCACCAAAATATCACCAACAACATTGCTACAGAATAGAGAGGGAGTAAAGGGGTGGTAGAAAAGCTTACTTTATGGTTGTCATGACAAATGAATTTGCTGTGGCATAATCAGCCGACACACTAAATGTTCTTTCTTGTTCCATTTACGCCGATATGATCGAATAGTGGTGAAAGGTTTAAATTAGGGCAAACACCAATTAAACAAATAAAAAGCTCGTTTAACTCGTTTTCTCCCAATCGGGAGTTCTCTACCATATCACTTTCAAAGCTTGGCTGGTGTAGTGCTTTCTTTTTGCAGCCAACAGGAGTTGGGCTACATTTAAGCTTCTTTTCCGCCTCCATTGGGCTACATGTAGGTTTCCCTTTATGGATATTGTTATCATACAAGCCATTATTTTTTGGAGCGATGCAGTACTTCTGACAACATAGAGATGTCTTCATAAGAAATCTAAGATTGCTTATGAAATCTGTATGTTGTCAGTGGTACTGCACCACTACAATAAAATGAGTTGTGAGGATATCTGTAAATTGTAGTTTATTGGTGATGTGCATTACCCCCAACCAAATTGTCGAGGGAGGATAGCTCAGGGGCAACGCGCTAATTTTGGAAGCAACACAACGCTAAGCAACATAGGTTCGATCCCCGGGTCCAAGCTTAGAAACCTCTGGGTTTTAAGCGCGTTATAGATAACCAATTACAATGTTTTCTCCTGCTCACAACTTGTTTCCATTTCTATTTCATGTTTCCCTGGTTCTTGTTTATTTGATTTTATTTTTTGGAGAGAAGTACCACAGACTACATTATAGATGTCCTCATAAGAAATCACATTGAGATTAAAACTACACTATTGTACAACTGCAACCAAAGGCTGGAATTATACATACAACCAACAGATATAACTCCCCACTTTTGGTGTTCCTCCTCCCCACTTTTGGTGTTCCTCCTCCCCACTTTTGGTGTTCCTCCTCCCCACTTTTGGTGTTCCTCCTCCCCACTTTTGGTGTTGCTGGCCCCCCGGGCCCTCTTGCGCTGCCCCCCCGGGCCCTCTTGCGCTGCCCCCCCGGGCCCTCTTGCGCTGCCCCCCCGGGCCCTCTTGCGCTGCCCCCCCGGGCCCTCTTGCGCTGCCCCCCTGGGCCCTCTTGCGCTGCCCCCCTGGGCCTTCTTGCGCTGCCCCCCGGGCCTTCTTGCGCTGCCCCCCGGGCCTTCTTGCGCTGCCCCCCCGGGCCCTCTTGCGCTGCCCCCCCGGGCCCTCTAGGGCTGCCCCCCCTCCTCCTCCCTCGTGCGCTGCCCCCCCTCCTCCTCCCTCGTGCGCTGCCCCCCCTCCTCCTCCCTCGTGCGCTGCCCCCCCTCCTCCTCCCTCGTGCGCTGCCCCCCCTCCTCCTCCCTCGTGCGCTGCCCCCCCTCCTCCTCCCTCGTGCGCTGCCCCCCCTCCTCCTCCCTCGTGCGCTGTCCCCCTCCTCCTCCCTCGTGCGCTGTCCCCCCTCCTCCTCCCTCGTGCGCTGCCCCCCTCCTCCTCCCTCGTGCGCTGCCCCCCTCCTCCTCCCTCGTGCGCTGTCCCCCCTCCTCCTCCCTCGTGCGCTGTCCCCCCTCCTCCTCCCTCGTGCGCTGTCCCTCCTCTTCCCCCGTGCGCTGTCCCTCCTCTTCCCCCGTGCGCTGTCCCTCCTCTTCCCCCGTGCGCTGTCCCTCCTCTTCCCCCGTGCGCTGTCCCTCCTCTTCCCCCGTGCGCTGTCCCTCCTCTTCCCCCGTGCGCTGTCCCTCCTCTTCCCCCGTGCGCTGTCCCTCCTCTTCCCCCGTGCGCTGTCCCTCCTCTTCCCCCGTGCGCTGTCCCTCCTCTTCCCCCGTGCGCTGTCCCTCCTCTTCCCCCGTGCGCTGTCCCTCCTCTTCCCCCGTGTGCTGTCCCTCCTCTTCCCCCGTGTGCTGTCCCTCCTCTTCCCCCGTGTGCTGTCCCTCCTCTTCCCCCGTGTGCTGTCCCTCCTCTTCCCCCGTGTGCTGTCCCTCCTCTTCCCCCGTGTGCTGTCCCTCCTCTTCCCCCGTGTGCTGTCCCTCCTCTTCCCCCGTGTGCTGTCCCTCCTCTTCCCCCGTGTGCTGTCCCTCCTCTTCCCCCGTGTGCTGTCCCTCCTCTTCTCCCGTGCGCTGTCCCTCCTCCTCATCCTCCTCCCCTGCCCGTGCGCTGTCCCTCCTCCTCCCTCCCCTGCCCGTGCGCTGTCCTTCCTCCTCCATCCCCTGCCCGTGCGCTGTCCTTCCTCCTCCCTCCCCACCCGTGCGCTGTCCCTCCTCCTCCCCCGTGCGCTGTCCCTCCTCCTCATCCTCCTCCCCTGCCCGTGCACTGTCCTTCCTCCTCCCTCCCCCGTCCATGCGCTGTCCTTCCTCCTCCCTCCCCACCTGTGCGCTGTCCTTCCTCCTCCCTCCCCACCTGTGCGCTGTCCTTCCTCCTCCGACAGCGCATGGAGTTTGGTCCCCACAAGTAGCATCCAACCATATAAATCTGTTGGAGCTGCTAGCAGTATTTAAAGCACTGAAAGCCTTTCAGACACAACTACAAGGGAAGCCAGTTCTGGTCCTGACGGACAGCACCACAGCCATGTATTACCTAAACAAACAAGGGGGCACACACTCTCCATGGCTATCCAAGCTGTCCCAGATCATTTGGATGTGGGCTCTCGTAAACAAGATGTTCCTACTGTCACAACACGTTCCAGGAGAACTCAATCTTCTAGCGGACGTGCTCAGCAGAGATTTCCCACTGTCTGTAGAATACGAATGACGTCTGCACGAAGACATCATCTCCAAAGTCTTTGCAGAATGGGGCTTCCCAGAAATCGACCTGTTCGCAACTCAGGAGAATGCCCAATGCCAATACTACGCCTCCAGGTACCCCCAGAACCGCTCCAAGGGGAAACGGACTTTGGATAACATGGTAAGGGAAATTTGTCTACGCTTTTCCTCTGACTCCCCTACTCAACAAGATAGTGGACAAGATGCACCAGGAACCAGTTACCATGATCTTGGCAGCCCCCATGTGGGCCCACCAGCCCTGGTTTGCTCATGTGAAGGAAATGTCCCTCTCCCCCACCTGTGAAACTACCCTGCCTGTACAACATGTTGTCTCAGGACAGAGGGGTGACACTACACCCATGCCCGCAAACTCTGAACCTAGCGGCCTGGCTCCTGACGTCATAGAGTTTGGACACCTTCAACTCCCTCAAAGATGCATGGGCATACTCAGGGAGGCTAGAAAAACTAACACTCGTTATTGCTATTCCAGTAAGTGGAAACGCTTTATCATCTAGTGTAAGACCAAGGGCGTCAATCCCATTGACTGCTTGCCTAGCCACATTGTGTTGTACCCAACTCATTTAATAGACTCACGTTCGGCTTTTAATTCCCTGAAAGTTCATCTAGCTGCTCAATCAGCCTACAATACGTCACAACATAAAATGTTGTGTTGGAAAATACCTGTTATTAATTCTTTTATGGAAGGGGTTAAAAGAATTCCTCTCCTCAAAGCCCACCCCCCCCGCAAATTACTAACCCAGCTCCCGGATGGGATCTAAATGTGGTTTTAACTAGACTCATGGGGTCTCCCTTTGAGCCAATGCATAAAGGAAGTCTAAAAGACCTTACTTACAAAACAGCCTTCCTAGTGGCTATCACTTCTATTAGAAGGGTTAGCGAACTACAGGCCCTTTCGGTTCTAGACCCTTTTGTTACAGTCCACAGGGATAAGGTGGTTCTGCGCACTCATCCCAGATTTGCGCCTAAATTCATTTCAAAGTTCCATGTGAACCAATCAATTGAACTACCCACTTTTTTCCAGAATCCCACTAGCATGTCCGAAAGACGCCTACACACACCAAATGTGCGCAGAGCAATCATGTTTTACCTGGAAATAACAAAACCACTGAGGAAGACCAACCAGTTTTTCATTTCAGTGGCAGCTGGTAGAGAAGGGGATCCTGTCTCTAAATCAGCTGTCTCAAGGTGGATTGTCAAATGCATCACACTGTTATACTCTTGCTAAGAGAGAACTGCCCTTCAAGCATAGAGCACACTCTACTTGGGACACTGGGGCTTCCATAACATTCATTGCAAATGTTCCCCTTGAGTCCATTTGCAAAGCAGCAACCTGGAGTTCTGTAGACACCTTTACAAAACACTATTGCCTAGACACTCATTCTAGATCTAATTCTTAAGTGGGACAAGCAGTATTAAGACATCTTTTCTCTACTGTTCCTTCTCATAACCCACCTCCAACTCCGGGTACTGCTCGCTAGTCTATGCACAGCATGTGATTCTAAGCAGATTAACAAGCATCAGAAGACATGCATTACTCACCGTAATAGCATTTCTGATGATTGTATTTGCTTAGATTCACATGCTCCCACCCTGCCTCCCTGCTCGGGTGGAAGGAACATACACGTTTTACTACTTTCTCTCTTTATGTACTCACTTATAATAGTCCTGGGCTCCCTCATGGCAGAAAAAATACAATCGGAGGGACCTCGGCTCGTGAGGGATTTTGGGTACACTACATTTCACGATAGGGATAGTTTTACAGACACACCTATGCCGACGTCCCCTCTCGGTCCCCGAAAGACAAGATGCAATACTCTGCGGTTAGCACTGGATGTCGGACCATATTCAGAGCATGTGAATCTAAGCAGATACAATTATCAGAAATGCTATTAAGGTGAGTAATGCATGTCTTGGCATGGCCAGGGGCCGGTATGAGTCACATGGATCTGTTGGTTTCTCTGGTTTGGGGGTAGGGATCACTAAGTTTCCCCTCATACTGGCCAGCAGTATGCCTTTACTATAGGCTAGAGTATCAGAGCAAGGGTGGGGCTATATGCCTGTAAAACTCTGGGGGGAGGCCGTCACAACCAGGTGTCTTGTATGTAGCTAGTGAGGCAATATCCTCCCCTATTCTTCCACAGTGATAGGTTTATCTAGGGTGTCTCTCTGGTCGGGCGCAAGTTGAGGGAGCCGGATAAGTGAGAGAGCTTCTGTTATGTCTTCCCGGGGACTGGGTGGTCATGGCTATATAGTTGAGTGTAGAAAGTAGTGAGCATGTCGTTAATTGCCATTTGGGACCTTCATGCTGCCCTGCATTCGTCTAGTAGCAGTGTTGTCTGGGGTCTTGGATGTTCTCTTTTGCAAAGCCATGCCAATAATCTGCCATGCTTATCACCCTCCATATGGGTCCTGGCCATCTTTGTGGCTTAGTCAAATTTAGCCACCCTCCCCCATGCCTCATGACACCCTATATGGATTTCAGCCAGTTTGTCTTCTGTCTCTGGACTGTGTGGGCCTTGGGTCTCTAATATTATCTCCTTCTCAGCAGCTTTCAGACCCTCCCATAGGCTTTGGCGAATGCAATGACCTCCCCTCTCACTACCACTTTCATCGTTTCCCAGATTGTACCCCAGCTGTCTTTGCCTCCGATATTACTATTGGAAAAATTGGATAAGGACCTTAGGAGTTCTTCCCTAAAAGGTTCATCGGACAACATATTTGGGGGCGAGGGCCATTTCGGAACAGGGGGATGGGGGGTGGCAAGGCACCATTCCGCCAAGAGGAGAGAGTGGTCTGATATCCTGCGGCCCAAGTATTCCGCGTTATGAAATTCAGTTAAGTGTCCTGACCCAGAGAAAAGGTCATCAATTCTACTGTGTAGTTTGTGCGGGTGGGGGCAGAGTAGGAGTATCCCTTAGTTTCAGATGGCTGGAAGTTTTAGAAAGAATTATCCACTGGCATTGCTCTGGGCAACCCTCCAGACAATCGTGCTTTGCCTGCCAAGCCATTAGAGAAGGGGAAAGACCATGTGCAAATCAGGCTTGGTCCCACCCCAAAAGGGGCAGTCCAGCTGGAACTGCTAGGTCACATCCCTTCTGCACGAGACCACAAGCATCCCCAGTCATGTTTCAGACTTGTTGGGCCTCATCAGTGAGGGCAACAGTTGCTGGGGGAGCTTGACCACGGGTGGTAAGGGATTGATAAAGTATCTCACAATTAAAATCCCCCTCTCACACAAAATGAGGACCTCTTGCCTGGGTGCTATTAACGAACATAGTTTGTGCACATGGGGAGGGATCATGTGGTTTGGGAGGTATGAGTTGACAATACACATTTCTCTATGACCTAGGTATCCCTTTATAATCGGGTATCCCCCCCCCACCCCACTTCCAGGAGCCGGAATGGCAGTGAATCACTGATCCAGGTCAAAACACCCCTAGCAAACCTAGAGTATGTGGCTCCATAGCCAGTGCTGCCCCAGTGACTCAGGCGTGCCTCAAGTTCCTCAGCTAGTAAGTGGGTTTCTTGTAGTAGGGCAATGGAAATCTTCTTGCGGTGCAGATAGGATTTCACCTGGTTCCTGCGGAGGTAGGCGCCCAGGCCCTGCACGTTCCAGCTAAGTATTTTAAGTGTGGTCATGGCGTTGGCCCGTGAGGAAAGGGTTCAACAGGATCATGAAAACACTAAGTCAAATCTGGCGTTATTCAGGTTCAGTTCGGACTTCAGCACAGTATACGGGTCAAAGGGTCGGCCCTATAGGAGGTTGTGTTGCCCCAGGATAATATGTCTATCGATTTCAACATGTGTCCCAGTGAGCAGTATTGCATGGATTGAACAAAAAAAGAACTTGAACAACATAACTTTATAACCTTGCCCAACGAGTTTGTGTTGTTCGGGCATACTGGTATATTCCAGGCTTGGGGCAGCCTTTTCGGACCAGCAGGTAAGACCAGCAGCAGGCCGGTGTCTAGTGTCAACTTGGGGGTGGGTAACCAAGACCCGCAGTGAGCAACTGATCCCTGCCCCCACTGATCAAAAGGGCCGTAATAGCAGTGTTCGATCCAGAGTCCAATAGCAACACGCTAAAGAGATCAGCTGATTAAGGGAGGAAGTTTGTATTTGATTTTTTGATTGTCAGAACTGCAGCGTTTTGGCCAGCTTCTTCTCCACCTGACGTGTGGGTGGTTGGAATCCCAGTTTTAGCAAGGTGTTAGGTGATGTGGCGCTGCCCTGCGGGTCAAACATATTATCCCGGATCGGGGTCTCTCTTGTCGGCAAGATTATTATGTTCTAGCCACATGCTTGCGACCTCAGGGCTGTCCAAGAAGTGTGATCGGCCATTGTGGAGGATCTTCAGCCTAGAATGGTAGATAAGCATATATTTGAGAACCAGTTGTCTGAGCCTGGCCTTGACGGATACAAATGTGTTTCTAGCTTTCTCTACAGTAGTCGTATAGTCCGGATAGATGGCAATTTTGGAGCTATCACGTAGTAGTTCTCCCCACTCCCGGGTGAATCACAGGATCACCTCCCTATCGTGGAAATCGAGAACCTTGGCTATCAGCGGCCTCAGGATGCAACCAGAGGGTGGCCTCTTCTGAAGTGATTGGTGGGCTCTCCCAATTTCAAAAGCTGGTGACAATTTCCCGGTGTGCCCACCTCCTTGTAGGTCTTTGGTAGTGGCCGCTGTGGCAGTAAGCGTGGTCTCAGCCTCTGTGACCCTTTCGGGCAACTGCTTGACATCTTGGCGAAGTAATTTCATGTCAACTCTTATTTCGTCTATCCTATTTTCAAGGGATGTTCGCAAGGCTGCGATTGCCGCCAGTATCTGATTGTCCTGGGTGGTTGGTGTTGCTCGATTGCTGCTTGCCTCCCGGGTTGTTGCTTTATGTTTATTTCGACAAACGGTTCCATGGTGTTAGCCTTCCCTTTTGGGTTTCGTGGGGGACATTAGTGAGGAGCTGTTTGGGAGCAGTGTGGCCCCATTCGTGCTGTCGAGGCACCTCGTTGCTGTCATTCTCCCAGTCTCTCCGATGTGGGACCCGCCGCTGGGGCACACACGGCCCAGGCAAAGTGGGCTGTGTAGGTCATATAATTGTTGGAGGCACTCCCCCGGTGTAACCAGAACCAAGATGGGAGTCGGGCCGCTGATGGCACCTGAGGTATGCCCAGCGCAAGTATGGCAGCAGCAGCTGGTTTGAGAGCAGCCTATATTTTGGTGCCTGCAAAGTCGATTAACCGTGTCTGTTACGAGTTCAGTCACGCCGTCTGCCTTAGTAGGGTGCACTAGCACAGTATTCCTGCTTGCTGGCTCCGCTCATGGCACTCTTTCCCACACTTTGTGCCCACAGGTGGAAGTAGCGGCAGGTAATTACTGTAGGAGCTAGTCTCTGTACCTTTTAATGACTCTTTTGCAGTTCAGCCACTCAGCTCTTCAGCCTATGCCACCCCGCACATATGGGTCAACAGTCTCAGGCCTGCATCCCCGGCCACCACACACCCGGTGTCGGCGCACCAGTGGCAGTGATTTATATATATTTCTGAGGCTTGTGGAATCTGCTTAGATCACATGCTGTGCATAGGCCGACATCTAGTGGAAGCTGCGGAGTATTACAGTTTGTTTTTCGAAAATCGAAAAAGGGCGTCGACACAGGGCGTGCCAGTAATACTATCCCTAGTGTGACGTCCACTGTACCCATGATCCCTCACGCGTCTAGGATCCCCAGATTGTTTTTTTCCGCCATTCTGGTCGGAAGCACTTCATCGGAGTTCCCTGGCTTTGCCATATTTACACTTAAAACTAATTCTAATTTGCCCCATTTTGTCACCCTTACGTCGACCAGCATCTCGACGCCGAACCGGGGAGGAGATCAACGTCGAAACCCGACGGATTGGGCCTTGAGGCTTCCGCCTCGGCTCGGGCCTGGGCCGCTGGCCTCGGCCCTACAAGTAGGGAGAGTGGGGGGTGGTACACTTCCACACTCGGTTATAGACACCTTCTTACCTACACACACTTGCCCGCTGCCCACAGGCGCGTATGGAGGGTACGCCCTTTCAGTTTTGCCCCAAGTGTAATAAGAAATACCCTTGGGTAGATAAGCACGCTACGTGCAACCTTTGCCTGCCCAGAGACCACCCCGAGGCGGGTTGCAGGGCCTGTAGCAGGTTTAAGACAAAGACTCTTAAGGACCGCTCCACCAAGCGTTGGGCCCACCACGCCAAGCTAGCAGCTATGGAGGCGGAGGGTACCTTCAGCGACGGCAGCGACGCCGGACTTTCGGACGGCGAGGGCACCAAGGCGTCGAAAGACAGCCTAACGCACGTCCCCGGCCTCGGAAGGTCGTCCGTCCCGGCGACTATGGGGAAGTCCCCCGGCGACAAGAGCGTTACACATACACACGCTAAACACAAAAAACCCACCCGAGATTCGACGTCGTCGAAACCTCGGAAAGAGGCACAGAAGGAGCGGTCCGAAAGGACGTCCTCTGGGCGGTCCCGGTCGAGGTCGCCGCACGACGTCAGGCAAGCCTCCACACTTGCACATAGTGCCTCGCCCATTCACGGAAGATCACTCGTCCGGAGACGAACACGGCTTCCATCCCCAGCCTGCACCCCAGGGAAAGGGTACATCACTTGGGAGTGAGGAGGGCCCAGTTTCGAAGCCTAGGTCGAAACACAGGGATTCCACCTCCGATCCTCGACGCCAGGCGTCGAAAGATAAGGGAAAGGGTAAACACACTTCCACCCACGGGGAAGGGGGTAAGCAACAAAGGAAACAACCCTTGCAATCCCCCACAACAATAGAACTGACTTCCCCGTCCAAGTCTTCTCAGGGACAGTCCATAGAGAGTTCCAGCAAGGTCACCCCAAGCTCAAAACTCTGGTCATGCGAGGACATTGACAGAGTAATGTCAAGGATGTCCTCCTTAGCAAATTTCTTCGAAAGACACCCTGACCAACTACTAGCTTTAAACCCTCAGGAATCTTCTCCCTCAGGTTCAAGGGACCCTATACCTTCAAATAAAAGGCCCCGGGTCGAGACACCAGTAAAGGCTTCAGACCCCTTCGAGGTCCAACCCTATTCTTGCCTTTTCCCTAC
Organism: Ambystoma mexicanum; assembly: GCF_040938575.1. Lineage (NCBI taxonomy): Eukaryota > Metazoa > Chordata > Amphibia > Caudata > Ambystomatidae > Ambystoma > Ambystoma mexicanum. Next base: position 875,457,389 of record NC_090924.1, on the reverse strand, counting down.
AGGCCAAGGAGACTCTTCCCTTATAGAGGGCCAGGATTTTGAGACACCAGAAGATCTCGCAGTGTCAGATTATTACGGGGAGGACGAAGACGAGGATGAGCCAGAAAATAGCCCAGATATTTTCAGAATGGACTCACCAGTCGAAAGGGAAGCCCCAGTGTCTGATTCCCCAATAGATAATCAGCCCCTCCTGAATGAACTGCTCTCTCGGGCAGCTAACCACTTCCACATAGACACACAAGGTGTCCAAGAAGAGAGGGACTTCGCGGAGGAACTAATAGGGGAAAGGAAGACAGTAGCCCAGACCATTCCCATCCTGAAATCTATTCAACGCAGAATAGCACCATCCCTTGTCAACCCAAACCTGACAAGACCTGTAAACCCGAGAGTAGAGAAGCTGTTTAAAGCAGCCCAGTCGGACCCTCTATATATTAGAGGCCAACTTAAGCCAGACTCTCTAGTCGTAACTAACACCCGCAAGAGAGCTGGAACCCCATTATCTTCCTCGGAGGCTCCCCCCGACAAGGAAAGTAAGAAACTCTATGGTTTTGGTAGAAAAGTAGCTTCCACGGCAGCCTACCAAACCAGAATCGCGAATTCCACCACACTGTTGGCCAGCTACAACTGCCATCAGTGGGAAGAAGTGGCAGCACTAATAGATTCCGCTCCCGAACCCCTTAAGAGCCAGCTATCTCGCATTTGTGCAGAGGGAAGAAACGTCTCAGGCTGCATTTTAAAAGCAACTTTAGACGCCGCAGACAATGCGGGTAGAATTATAGCAGAGGGGACTGTCATCAAAAGACATGCTTGGTTGAGGCAGTCGGGATTCAGAGCAGAAACACAAGCTGCACTCTTAGACAAACCAGTGGAAAGTGATCTCCTGTTTGGAAAGGCAGTCGAGGACGCACTAAAAAACGCTAAGGAGGAATTCGACACCCTCAAATCCCTTGGCCAGTTAACTACAAAACCACCTAACCAAAGAGGGAACGGCAATTTTCGTCGCCCCCGCGGCCAAAATTCCAATAGAGGAAATAGCTATTCCCACACCCAGGGTACACAGTGGAACACCAACTCACAACAGTCTACCCAGGGGTATGGTAGGGCTAGTAGAAGAGGACGTGGTAGAGGCAGAGGCAGCCCCAGTAAAGGAGGCGGCACGCCTCCACCAAAGCAGTGACGCTCATTTCAGGGTCCCTTCCCATGCAACCCCAGTAGGGGGACGAATATCCAGCTTCACCCAGGCATGGGAAGGGATAACATCCGACAGATGGGTGCTGTCGACGGTATCCAAGGGGTACTGTATAGAACTACTGCAACGTCCCCGAAACCACCCTCCAAGACAAAAAGTCCACTCTTTAGAACATCAAAAGATCCTCCTCGAGGAAATCTACAATCTGCTCCTAAAGGACGCGATAGAACTCGTCCCAGGACACCAGGTAAACAAGGGTATCTATTCAACTTACTTCCTTGTGCCAAAGAAAGATTTAACAATGCGCCCAGTATTGGACTTACGGCCTGCCAACAAGTATGTCAAGCCCCAAAAATTCCGTATGACCACGCTACAAGAGGTAATCCCACTCCTAAAAAAGGGGGATTACATGGCAACCTTGGATATGAAAGATGCCTATTTTCATATTTCTATGCTCCCGGCGCACAGAAAATACTTGCGCTTCAAGGTGGACAGTCGCCACTACCAATTCAAGGTACTGCCCTTCGGGATAGCTTCAGCACCAAGGGTATTCACCAAGGTACTGGCGGTGGCAGCTGCACACCTACGCAGGGAGGCAATCCCAGTGTACCCTTATCTAGACGACTGGCTCATAACGGGGGAAACCCCAGGAATCTGCAGATCAAACATTCAGAGGACTATCGACCTCCTCCACGAATTAGGCTTCTCTATCAACGAGAAGAAGTCAAGTCTGGTGCCAAGCACCTCAAAACAGTTTCTAGGAGCTATCCTAGATACTCAGAGAGAATTGACCTTCCCTTCGGAAGAAAGAATTCGGAATATACTTCTGCAAATTCCGCATTATCAGTCAGGTCAACAGATAACAGTACGCAAAGCTATGCGGTTACTGGGCATGATGGCGTCATGCATTTACCTGGTCCCCCACGCGCGTCTGCGCATGCGTCCCATGCAGGAATGGTTGGCGAAACATTGGTCTCAGGCAAGTGGTCAGTGGGACTATCTAGTGGTAGTTTCGCCAACACTCGTACAGAGCCTACACTGGTGGACAAGAGAGAATATCGCAAAGGGGAAACCCTTTTACGATCCCGAAGTACAGGCAGTGGTTACTACAGATGCATGCCTGACTGGGTGGGGAGCTCACCATCTCCACCACACAGCTCAGGGTCTCTGGTCTCACTCAGTAGCCAAGAACCACATCAATCTGCTAGAGCTTCTGGCAGTATTCCGAGCGCTGCAGGCGTTCGAGCCCCATCTACTGAACTTGTCGGTGCAGATCAGGACGGACAGCACGACAGCCATGTTCTATCTGAACAAGCAAGGAGGGACTCGTTCGCCAAATCTGTCCAAGCTTGCCCAGAAAATATGGATATGGGCACTCAGACGGAACATCTTCCTGTCATCGCAACATGTTCCAGGGGAGCTCAATTCCCTAGCGGATGCTCTAAGCAGAGACCCCCTCCCAGAAGAACACGAATGGGTCCTTCACAGAGACGTAGTAGAAGATCTCTTCTCTCAGTGGGGTTTCCCCACTATAGACCTATTCGCCACAAGCGAAAACAAACAATGCCCAGGATTTGCATCCAGGTTCCCCCAAACGGACTCCCAGGGGAATGCCCTGTGGATGAACTGGTCAGGGATGTTTGCGTACGCTTTTCCACCAACTCCTCTCATCAGGAAGGTGGTGTACAAGATGAACAAGGAATCAATGACGCTCATCCTAGTTGCTCCCATGTGGGCGAGACAACCATGGTTTCCACACCTATCCAGGATGGCGGTGTGCGAGCCCATCAGACTCCCAGCCTGGTACAACCTTCTGTCCCAGCAACAAGGTCAAACACTGCATCAGGAACCCAACTCTATGAACCTAGCAGCATGGCTCCTGAAGTCATAGAGTTTGGACATCTCAAATTACCACAGAGGTGTATGGACATTCTAAAAGAGTCCAGGAAACCAAATACAAGACACTGTTACTTTGACAAGTGGAAAAGATTCGTTATCTGGTGCCAGAATAAACAAATCAACCCGGTTGATTGCACTCCTTCCAACGTTGTAACATACATGCTCCACCTGCTGGATGCAGGGTTGGTTTTTAACTCTCTGAAAGTACACCTGGCAGCCCTCTCGGCTTACACCACATCCCATAACAGGGTCTCGTGGTGGAAAGTACCAGTGGTTAAAGCCTTCATGGAAGGAGTAAAGAGACTTCACCCTCCTATTTGGAACCCACCGCCAGGATGGGACCTCAACGTGGTGCTAGCTAAGCTCATGGGGCCCCCCTTCGAACCCATGCATAAAAGTAGTCTCAAACACCTGACTTATAAAACGGCCTTCTTAGTAGCCATTACCTCCATAAGAAGGGTCAGTGAAATGCAGGCTCTGTCAGTGCAAGATCCTTTCTTTACTATCCACAAGGACAAACTGGTTTTACGCACACACCCTAGGTTCTCACCAAAATTCATATCCAAGTTCCATGTAAACCAGTCCATCGAGCTTCCGGCTTTCTTCCAAAACCCACAAAGCTCGGCTGAGGTGAAACTACACACCCTAGATGTGCGTAGGGCGGTCTTATACTATGTAAATAAAACCAGACCGCTAAGGAATCTCCACTTGTGAATAAGATTGCTAAAGTGAATAGGAAATATAGCAATCTGTACCAACTGAACCTGAAGGATTATAAAGTTGACCTGGAACTGGTTTTGCGAATTAAGAGACTTGAACTGATTGTGAGTTTACAAGTTGGAAGAGCTGACATCTTGGGGAAGGGAGACCCAAGACATTGTGAACTGTGTTGTTGCCCTGGGGAAGAGAACCCCAAGGTTTTCTTGGAAACTGCTTTTGAACTTGGGTAAGCGAACCCTAAGACTTTTGGAATTGTGTTGTTGCCTTAGGGAAGGGAACCCCGAGATTTGTTTGAACTGCTTTGAACTTTGGGAAGGGGAGCTGGAAAGTACACCAGAAGCTGGAAGAAGCTCAGAACTTAGAACACTATTTCATTTATTGCTGACCTCCCTACACATCGTTTAGCTTCAGCTGTGAGGGAAAGTATAGGTTTTGGACACACAGACTTTTAAGTTGAACTTACTAACTCAGACTATCGTTAGTTTCTTTAGATCGGGAAATCCCACCTTAGCATAGGGCAAGTTAGGCCTTACACCATCCTGACATTTAAGATAATATAGACATTGGGCCTCATTACGACCCCGGCGGAGCTGGTGTTTTTTTTCCTGCGCCTGGCTTTGGGGAATTAATGGGGCATTAGAGCCCCGGCTGTCCCGGAAGCCAGGCGTCAGAAAAAGTAACTCCCCATTCTCATTGAGTCCCATAGGACTCAGTGGGGGAGGACGGAAGCACTGCCACTGTGTGCAACAGTGCTGGTACTTCCATCAAAGTCTGCGAGCGGGTGCCGTTCCGCCCTCCAGGTCAGACCTGGCGGGCGGAAAGGCATCCGGCTTGCAGACTTGTACTCTGCCGGTCCAGTAATAGTGCTGGTGAGCCTTCCGGCACCGTTGTTACCGGACCGGCAGGGTTGTAATGAGGCCCATTATGTTTGAATCTTGAATCTGTTGTCTGTGTCTTGCTTCATAATGTCTTCACATAGCGTAATCTAAGATTACGAGGATATGTCTGTTCCCTAGCATGGAAGGTTCTAAAGGGCCAACAATGTCCATCCCTATACATGTGAAAAAGGAACATCAATAATAGGAGTTGCAAAGGAACTAGAGGTGGAATAGGAGAGCTGTTTTTTTTTTTTACATAATGTGCAAGTGCGAAGAAACATTTTTACCTCTACATAAATCCCTGTCCGGTAAAAACGATTCAATATTTGGGCTTGTGTTTTAGCAGCCCCCAAATGTCCCCATGTAAGATGGGCATGGGCAATTGCTAGGACCATTTTTCTATGGCTGCGTGGTGCCACAATTCGGGAAGAGACACTCCATCTGGTCCAACGTCGCCCCTATAAAGTAGTCAATGCTGGAGGGGGAAAACTTGTTTTTTCTTCCTTCTTCCTTGGGAATAACTTTCAGGAGGGCCTTCGCTAGTACTGGATCGTTATGCTGAGCAAAGGCTAAGTCAGGGATAATTTCAGTATCTTTCATGAGCAGGGACTTTCTGTTAGTTTTCCGAAGATCTCTGTGGGTCTAATGGAAAAGGCACCATCCCAGCTATTTGAAGCTCACTCCAAAATGGCGCCTATTTGGTTCCCTTAACACAAATTAACAGTACCAGTCTAATCCTTCTCAAAATGGCGGTGGGGATTGCAGACAGTAGGGAAAGGTGCGTCGCTACTTTGCTCTGCTTACTTCTTGCTACTGTTCCGCGTTAGGTTATAAAGTATACCTTTTGCCTTTGCTTCCTTCTGGACCCTTGTCTGTTCTTACCAATCCTCCGTTACATCCGCTCTTGTTCTATCCTTCCCTCTTGCTACTCCGCTTGGTTCCCTTACTGACCTCACACCAGTTTCTAGCGCCCTCCCCCCTTTCTCCTCTATTGCGGCTCCCTTCAGCTGCTGCAATCATTCCTCTCTTCGCACCTTTTATGCAGCAAGTTCCTGCCACTTATTGTTACTTTGGATCTACGTTCGACTTTGCATCCGGGAAGTGGATCTTTGTTCTCCAACTTCCGTCGGATCAGCCACCGTAGAAAGGATTTCTGCCTTCGTATCCAACGATCTGACTACACCAGCTTCCAGGTTTTATTATTCCCCAGAGGGTTTCCCGCGGGTGCCGCACGCAGGGTGCTCAGAGTCCATTTATTGGCCTCTCAGTGTCCTGGGGGAGATGCACCGTTTTCTCCAGTTGTGCCTGTGAGTGGATTACATTGGAAAAGAGTGTCCAGGACACGGAAAAGTGAGTAGAGAGAATGTGATGATTACACTTTCTTTACCTCCGGGTCAACCGTGGACTCTAGATCTGCCTTCTCAAATCTCTATGTTCCTCTCTGTGTCTTGCAGTTAGGTTTTATCTATTATTCTGGGGAACAGGGCCTTCTCCAAGATACCTTGTGCTACTTTATGGCCAGGTTTGGCATGATAGGTTTCTTTGCCACGGTTTTGTAAGAGTATTTTGACATCTCCTCTGAAGTCTGGGTTTATTAAACCAGCGATCACATAGGTAAATTTCCAGGCAAATCCTGACTTCAAAGTTAACCTGAAGTAAGTCCCTGGGGGGAGCCGATAAATCTGTTGGCATTAGTTGTCTCTTGCCCGGTTCTATGATTACTTCTCTACTACTAGCAAGATCAAATCCTATGCATTCTTTAGTTGACACTGTGGGGATACTAGCTCGTCCACTAAGTTTGATATCATTAATGGTGCCGCAGTTTGTGTCAACCAGATAAGATCCCACCTCTGAGACCAAATGTAAGGAGTGCAGAAGTCAGACTTGTACAAAAGGGTGGCATGATTTTGGGTAAAGACTTTTAATAAAGGAACAACATAGTTTGAAAAATACCTCCCTGTCCCTAAAACAAAGAGGGGTTTCCCTGCCTCTAAAGCAGTGGTCTTCAAACTTTTTTGGCCGGGGCCCCCCTGAGAAATTTTTGCGCGCCGTCACCTGCTCTCATCACAGTCGCTGGGTTCCCTCATCCCACTCCTACCCAGTCCCTGGTCTCTCCCCACCCCATCACACACCCTGGGCTCTCCCCACTCTGCTCCCACCACTATCCCTTGGTTCTCGCCCATTGTGCTCCCACCATAGTTCCTGGGTTCCCCCCATCCCATTCCCAACACAGTCTGAGGGCCAGTGGCAGCTGGTGATTTTTTTTAAGTGGAGGGGCATAACTATTTCCCCCAAAAATGCCATAGCGACCGAGCATAGTGAGGGAGCCCGAACCAATAAAGGGTGGTGCGAGGGAGAGGGGGTTCCCCCTGTGAATTTTATTTTAGCTATGCAATGCTGGCGAAGCAAAACGCCCCAGCACTTGCATGGCTCAGTGAGCATGTGTGGCTGGGGAACTAAACTGAACTGTCAAAGGGAAACAGTGTTTCCCTTTGACAGTTCAGCCAGCCCAGGAGCACTCCATCAGCTGGAAAAAGCAGCTGAGGGAGTGCTCACTGTTTCACTGGGCTGGCTCCTTAGCTCCTCCATAATGGGTGAGGGGCCACTGGTTGGGCGCCCCCTCGCCATTATGGATGAACCGCTAGGCTTGGACTGGCCTATAGGGTAATGCCTGTACCAAAAATGTAAAATGCTAGTGTGGGCCAGTCAAAATAGGCCACCATTTTGGCCGATGTGGACCAGTTTGATGAGTTACTTAACTATGCAGTTAGTAATTTTGACCATTGTTGCTGAATATATCACAATTTACTTAAATTTTAACACAAAGCACCCCTTTGGGTACTATTGAAACAGTGGGCCTCATTACAACTACCCCGCCACAACCGGAAGGTGGAAACCGGCCCACACGCAGAAGGGCCGTGCAAAAGGGCCTGTCTGCGGCTGTCCACGGCGGGAAACGGCGCTCGGCGCAAATTCCTGTGCCTTCCTTGAGGACTTAAAGCAGAAGCCGCCTTCACCTCAAGGTAAGCTCCAGAACCTTGTGACCAGCACTCCATCTCATATCCCTACCACCGCTACTCATCTACATCCCAGTCGCAGGCTGCCATTATTACATTGTTCCTATATTGGACTGCACGGTGGCACCCTTCCACGACGGACGCTGTTCCCTAAGACTTGCTGGCGTAGGATGGCGCTACCCCAAAACTCTGCTAAATATCTTTGTTGAGTGCCACTTGTAGCACGCACTACATACATGATTTGTGATCTTAGCAATCACCCACACCGGCCTCACTAACAATTGCCACTGCCGCTTACCTGTATTCACCTGTCCACTGAATCGGGCTCAGCCCTGACTAGCATTAACTAGCCTGTATAGGCTACCTTAATTGTAAAGATATTAGCTAATTTGCTACAAGATAACGTAATGACCAGTGAACTACCTGGCACTCTTCACCCACCAAACAGTCCTTTGCATACTGTTTCTTAACATATCCCATCAGATTACTGTACTCTCGGACCTCCTATTGAAAATTCGAACTTGCCTAGTGTGTTCTAACTGTGTACCTAACAAGTCTTAGACCCTCCTAGTGAACATTTACATTTGCCTACTGAACTTACTGTGTGATCAAATATGCCTTATGCCCTCCCAGTGAAAATTCAAACCTGCCTACTGTGACTTCTGGGTGTTCTAATATGGCCCTCAAAGCAAACATTCAAACTTGCTTACTGTGATTTATTGTGGGTTCTTCTATGCCTCTGGCTTTCCTATTGAAAATTCGATTCCGCCTAGCGTGATCTACTGTGTCAAGAGCGCCTTTCCCCTATGCACACCGTGCTTTAGGCCAGCTTCACATAAATCAAATCTGCCTAATGTTACCTCTATGATTAGGGCGCCCCGATTATTGTGCTTTAGCCACCCATTACCGCCGGTTTTAAACTTGATCTTGATATCAACACTAAGCATGCCCTCTACTGTATGACTATTTGCCTGTTTCAATATTCAGTGACCCTGCTTGCTTCCTGCATTGAACATTAGCCACCTGTTAGTATTCTATAGACAGAGTACGAGTGTGCCTATGACCCCATATCAGAAACTGTATCTGCACCTAGCACAGAGCACCTCCCAAACATAGTACTACTAGCCCTCTCTGCCTATTTAAGTGATAACTGTACCAGATGCCAGTATAAAGTATAACTTAGCCCAGAGTGTTTCTGTCCAATTGTACTGAAATCGAATCTAGTTGCTAGTTCACTTCAGGTTTAGCATGTCAGAATTACCAACGTATCCTATTCTATAAACTGTTACTCTAATACTAGTACTAAGAACATTTTAGCCATAGGTATCTTTGACAAACTGCATTAATTTGAATCTAGTTGTTTCCATTTGCCAGACTCAGTACTTGAATAATGTTTGTTGCTTCCCACACCATGACTGTAATTAGCTAGCAGCACATATCATCTAACTACAGCTAGAATCAAAATATGACCCCAGCATAGTTTGACAATGACCTTCGCCGGCTTGACTAAACTAGCCCAGACGGCACTACTTACATGTGCCTTCATAACCATTATGGCCACTGCCAGCAAAACAAACCCTCCTAAGGACAGAAACCTGAGACTTGGATCTAGACTGTCTCCTATCTATGAACCTTATAGAAACCTCCTCAATAACGCTAATAATCGAACTATTACCCAGTCTAAGAACCCTTCTTCCACACTAACGCAAACCACTAATACCACTAAAATTCACACAACCCGAGATACCCTTTCTCACTAAACATCGCCAACTGCTAACCCTGACAGTACCTTAATGCTAACAGGGTCCCTCATTAACTCTCGATCAGTGGTAGCCCATGCTACTGAAATTGCAGACATCTTAAACAATGACAACCTAGATCTACTGGCCATAACTGAGACTTGGCTACTCGAGCCGCAGGACCAACTCTCATGTTAGCAGTACCTGACAACTACCAAATCATTAGAGTGGACCGGCCTAATGCCAGAAGTGGTGGCCTAGCCATCATCTTCAAAACAACCCACCCTGTTAGACTTGCCACCTCAGCTCCCTTCACATCCTGTGAAGTACTCACCGCCAAATTGCCCCTCTCCAACAACCGTACTCTTACTATCCATTTGATATATAGACCCCCTGGCCCACTAGGCACCTTCGAAGATTACCCTAACCAGTCTTCTAACCAACAACACTAAAGATCACATTCAAACACTACTGTTGGGAGGTTTCAATCTAGGCTTTAATGATACTGACAACAAACATGCTGAATCTATTGCAGCCTTACTAAACGACCACGGTCTTACGCAAAAAGTCCTCTCCCCAACGCGTATCAAAGGAAGGACCCTTGACTGGGTATCCGAACTAACCTGCTTTATCAACATTACCAATATTGTCCCACAATCCTGGACAGATCATCATTTAATACATTTCTCTGTCGCACTAGACCTTCTCAGCCCCAAGCCTAATAACATGGCACCGCCTCTCCCTACCAGAAGTAAGAAGGATATTACTGCTGAAAAACGTATCCCTCTTCTCCTCCCTGCCATCACGGGAATGGAAAGTAACAACCCTGATGCACTGGTAAATTCCTTCAACAATGCTATGACCAAGGCACTGGACATGATTGCTCCTGTCAAACTGCGCAAAGCTAGGCAAGTAGTGCACCTGAATGCCTGGTTCACCCCCCAACTTAAATCCTTAAGATCACAAAAAAGGAAACTCCAATCTATTTGGCATCACTTCCCCTCTGAAAATAACAAAAATAACTTAACGGAATTTGCTAAAATGTACAAAAAAGAAATAACCAAAGCCAAAAAGAATACCTTCAATGACAGGATTGAGAAAGCTAAATCCAACACTAAAGAATTATTCTCCATCCTCCGCGAACTAGAATCCCCAATCCAACCGGTAGACAATGCCCCAAAGGATAAAGCATGGTGTACTAACATACAAAATGCTCTATCGAATAAAATCTCGTCCTTACAATGCAAAATTGCTTTAAAAAAAAGGCCTCACTACCATTCACTGACCAACAAATCAGTCAACCCCCCGGTAGTGAGGACAACCACACCCTTGAGATTCAAGACTATCTCCATAACTGAAACAGAAAAAATAATACTCTCCCTCAAATCCTCTAATTGTAAAGGTTGCACGTGCCCAGCACAGATAATAAAGGATGCAGCTAGAGACCTAGCCCCTTTTATCTCCAAGTTGATAAACTCCTCATTTAAAACTAATACAGTACCGGCCAATCTTAAAGAATCCTGGGTCCTCCCGTTACTTAATAAACAAACTTTGGACCCCACTATCCCCACCAATTACAGACCCACATTTCTACTTAAAATTCTAGATAGAGCTGCTTACATAAAATCCAGGACTATCTGGAAGCTAACCACCTACTTGGCTCACGACAATCGGGCTTCCGTCCTCTTCATGGCACTGAAACAGCGCTGATAGACCTTAAGACTCAAATTGAAGAATTAAAGGATAATGGAAAAATAGCCCTGCTGCTCCTATTGGACTTGTCAGCAGCGTTCGACTTGGTGGACCATGCAGTGTTATGGAACCACCTCCAATCTGCCGCCAACTTCACCAAAGATGCTATAGTTTGGGTCCAATCCTTCTTAGCTAACCGGGCCATGAGAGTCTTCTCTACTTCAACCTCGGCCGACCCTATCAAAATAACCTGCGGGGTCCCACAAGGTTCCTGCGTCTCCCCTACCATGTATAATATCTTCACCAAGCCTCTGTTCGACAAGTTGGACAGACTGGGTGTCACCTACACTAACTATGCAGATGACACACAGATCCTCATACCCCTTTCGGGCAACTTCGAGGCGGACTCAGCAATGGTGAACAAAATATACACCCTCATTCAGGCATGGATGGCATCCCATGGCCTCTGCCTAAATGATGAAAAAACTGAGTTACTAATCTTAGGCTCTGAAGCTAATATCCAAAACCTCAGCCCAAACTACACATCCTTTAACATTGATAACAACCCTATCAAGGTGATGTCTGTAGTTAAAACTCTAGGATTCTACTTGGATTCCTCTCTCACTCTCAAAAAGCAAGTCAATTCCCTCGCCTCATCCACAACGTATACTTGCACACTCATCAGAGCTGCCAGACCATACCTTTCGAGAGCGAGCTGCACCACTCTTGCCAATGCTCTTATCATGTCAAGATTAGATTATTGTAATGCCCTGTACTCAGGAGTTAACAAATACATTACAGATAAAATTCAAAGACTACAGAATAACCCCCTGAGGCAGCATTGAACATCCCGTACAGAGAGCATATTACCGAATTTAGGAAAGAGGTTAACTGGCTGAAAATAATGAACAGAATTCTCCTTAAAACAGCATCCCTCACCCCCAAATGCCTGAATAACTTAGCACCTCCATACCTTATGGATAAAATCACTAGGAAAACAGCTACCCGTCCTACGAGATCTGCCAGCTCATCTATGTTGGAGATTCCCAGGTTCAAACGCTCGAGAGCAGGAGGAACCAGCTTCCCTGTTAAAGCTGCACAATGCTGGAACAAATTACCAGTTGACTTCAGACTAGAACAGCCTTACCCAAAATTCAGACACAAGATACTCAATTGGCTACACACCAATGATATCTAACTGACGACTTGCACCTCTACCTCTACGGCCCTTCACAACCCCTGCTCTGCCAAACTACACTATACTTTGGTTAACCATGCACGCATGGCTGTCTGCTCTGTCATATTTGTATGCACTATGGATACACGATGAAGTTGACTTGTAAGGTTGTACATACATGTGTATATGTATGTGTGCATAGACTGACACTCGTGCAAATTTATTCTCGACCATTGCTATGTACTTGATGTATCGTGTATATTGTATTTTGCTCTGATTGCAATCACTGCTCTATGTATTGCTACCTTTGCACTGTAACTAAGCTTTAAGATTTCTTTCTTTCTTTCTTTATTTGTATGCTTCTATAGCGCCGAAAGCCCGCGGGCATCAGGGCGCTGTGACACATAAACACGTACAAATCTACTTAGACATCCTGATCCACTGGCCATGTGGATATCAAAGGAAACTACTTGAAAAGATGTGTTTTCAGTAGTTTTCGAAATTGGAGATGGTTTTCTTGGGTTCTCAGTGCCACTGGGAGGGCGTTCTTGTTTCTGTTGCGCCCCTCCACCCAAGGGCTTGGTGCGCATTACCAAATAAATAAACAAACAAACAACCCTGGCGGCAGCTGCTGCCGGAGTTGCATCCGGGTCCGGCACCCACGAATAGATAATTACCGGGTCATGGCGAGTTAGGCGGACCTGATAATTGCCCTTTCGCGGGTGCCGGTACAGGTAGATCCCCATTCTCATTGAGCCCAATAGGGCTCAATGGGAATGGGGAGCTTGGGTGCACCGGCACCCTTAATAACGGTGCTGGTGCATCCAACGAGCTGTGTTCGTGGGTGCCGCACTGCCTGCCAGGTCAGACCTGGCACGCTGTCAGGCACCTGCAAGCACAACTCTTACTATGGTGGTACGGTAGCTACGGTGCCGGTAGCTTACCGGCACCGTTGTTACCGTACCACCATAGTTGTAATGAGGCCCGGTCTGTGACTAAAGGAATGAATATCCATTTACAACTGCAGGCCACTTTTTCATTGTTGCCTGAGAAAGTTTCATGCTTCAGCCCGACCATGTGAGCCACCCCTACCCATTTCTTCCAATCTTAAATTATTATTATTTTTTAAAAATTTCATGCTGAGCTGTCGGGGGCGGGGGGGCCTCCAGGGATGCACCCGTGGACACCTGGGGTGTCGCGCCCCACAGTTTGAATACCGCTGCTCTAAAGGAACTAGTGAAAATGTCTAAGTCCAAAATTTTAAAAAGTAGTGTCCAAAAAAACCTACTTCGAATGGATTGTGTCCTCCCACGTATTCCTCATCTTGTGATAAATCGTTATCTCCAGCTTCGCTGCTCCGGAAAAAAATGTTCTCGGCACAGGGTGCTGTGCTTGAGGTCGTGGCGTCGATTGTCCCTCAACGTACTCCGTACTCTGTCGACGTCACCGATGGTATAAGTAGCTCGAGCCGCGCCCGTTGCTTCAGTTCCGTTTTTCCGATCGCTTTGCTATCGAGAACGGCGCGCTTTTATTTTCTGTGAAGAAAATGTCATCATCTTCGACACCTTCGACACCCAGAACTGGGTTTAAAAAGTGTGCAGATTGTGGATCTAAGATGTCGATCACCGATCCCCACCGGATTTGTCTCTGGTGTCTTGGTTCCAGTCACCGAACCGACGACTGCGGGTCCTGCCAATCGATGACTGAAAAAGCTCTTCGTGAGAGGAGAGGTAAACTGTCGGTGGGGAGGGAGGCCTCAAAAAAGGTTTCGTCAAAAAGACATAAGAAAGCAACTGATTCTAAGGGATCGGAACGCCAAAGGTACTCGAAGAGATCTCGATCTAGGAGTAGATCGAGACATTCTTCGTTGTCATCGAAAAAAAATGAAGAGGAGACATAGATCTCCCTCATCATCTTCTTCTTCAGAGTCGACCGAAGAAATTTGTTGTCCGACTAAATCAGATTCTCCCAGTAAGTGGGTAGAATTCCGCAAAAGGATGATCGAGGTTTTCGAGAATGCGGCCTCGACCGCCTCGAAAGAACCTCGAAAAAGCCATACCCCTAAAGTCGCTCCATTGGACGACAAAGGGAAGTCCAAGGCTACTATGGCCAAGACCAGTAGCGTCGAGGAATACAAAAAACCTCGAGTCGACGTAAAACCGTCGAAGAATCTTCGAGAGTCGAGCACCTCTCCAGTGCCGGCCAAGAAGACTTTGACAACTTCGTCGACGCCCTCGACGTCGATAATTTCGACGCCAAAGCCAAATGTGTCATCGACGCCATTATCGAAGTCATCTTCGAAAACTTCGAAGACTTCGAAGACACCCTCGAAAACTTCGAGGGATTTGCCATTTCCTTCGAAGCAGATCGAAGAGGAAGAAAGGAGATTCACTCCTTTGCCCAGATCAGACTTTTTCAAATCTATGTCAGCAATCTATGAAGAGTCTGCTTCAGAAGAAGACGAGGTTACTCCTTTGGGAGTTACTTATGGTACAAGACAAGTTCCTGAAGAACTGATTGACCAGGAATCTAGAATGAGAGACCTGAGTGATACTCTACATTCTGCCAGTGGAGTTGACACATCCCCAGAATTAGAGTTCGCCAAACCTGATCCTGCAGAGCATGCAGATGCTGGGTACAGAGGTTTTATGACCAGGGTAGTTGAATACATGGTTTGGGGTAATACTTCACCCATTTTTTGGGGGGCGTGGCCTGGCAGCCATGGACTAGGCTGCTCTTCATGTGTGCTCCTGTGATCCGTCAACTGATCCGGCAATGCGCACGTATTTTGCACTGGAATCTTAACTAAGGAACAACATCACGGCAATGCGAACATATGGGGACTCCAGCGCTAGCATCTGCATGTGAATCGAGTAGGCAGAACAGAAGTTATGGACTTTAAACGATTGCGCTGGGAAAACGAAACCAACGGCAAAATGGCGGCGGTCCCCGGACAAAGGAACTTCTGAGGTGAGGACCGCGATCGCATACAAGCCCAAGAAGACGGAGGATCCTGCACCCCTCGCGCGTGATGATTGCAGCCTCAGCATGGAACATCGGGAGTAGAGACGGAGGCGGCGCGGTCCGATGAAGTTCGTGCTGGAGGGATCGTAGCTGAGGAAAGTGGCCCCGGGAGCGCGCGAGACGGCGGATGCGACGAACCCTGACGGGGTGTGGAGGTGGCGGCGCGGCGGGGGCCAGGAGATCCGAAGCTGATGCGGAGGACCATCTGTGAGCCGGGACGAATCCGCAGCGGCGTGCGGGCTGGTGGAGAAGATCCCAAAGCACAACGAACAACGGATGCGCGCGCGTAATACGGCGGACATCTCAGATGTAAACACAACGCATCTGCAACGAACGGCCCATGAGAGGGAGAGACATGAACCCACGCAAGTGCTGGTGGGGCCTGATAATAATAAAATAATTTAAAATGAAAAAGGGGGGAAATAAATAAATAAATCAAACGACTACTGCAGGTGGCCTCAGCACCTAAATTCCTGGCCCCCGTGGCCATGAGCACCTCCACAAGAAACGGGGCGCGGGTCCAGTCCCGGGGACCCCTAAGGCCTTGGGCCTGAACATTGCAGTGGCAGCCTGGGAGTCCATATCAATCGGTTCTTGAGGAAAAGAGCGCCAGAGCGCAGATCACGGGTGAGTGCAATTCCAAAGAAGGTGGGAAAGTGCAGCTGAGCCCTGACAGACTCGGAAAACAACAGAGGGCCTGCTGCATGAGGCTGTACCTCCCACATTAATAAGAGGTAGCGGACGGTGGTACTGGTGGCATGCAGGCCAGTTACCCCCTGCGACAGAGGTGAGGAACATTGAACTGCCCAGATTGGGTGCCAGCCAATTGCGAGGTAGGGGCGGCCCCGTGGAGCTCCGCTGGGGCGATAGAGGGTCAAGCTGCCAAAATACAAAGATAGACAAGGACCCCGCCACACTGTATCAGCGGCAGGAGGGCGGTACACTGGCTTGGCCTCCCGCAGTGCACAAGCTGACCAGGACACAGAACGGGTGGATCTGAAACGAAAAGGCGCCCAGTCTGGGCGGTGGGTGGGAGTGTGTGGGTTTGTTGGCTGCGGCAGGCTGATCCAGATATGCAAAGGAGGAGGCCATATGAGCTTCTGAAGCGCTGATGCCTCCGGGCCTGGGTAAGGCCTGAGATATTGA
Source organism: Ambystoma mexicanum (assembly GCF_040938575.1). NCBI lineage: Eukaryota > Metazoa > Chordata > Amphibia > Caudata > Ambystomatidae > Ambystoma > Ambystoma mexicanum. The sequence goes on along the minus strand of NC_090924.1, from coordinate 875,440,908 downwards.
AACTAGGTGTGTGTCCCCCCCACTGGTGGAGCACAAGAGGTGGGCTGAACCACAGGATTTGGCTGCAGCGTCATGTCTAACAAACCTTCAAGACCGAAAGTGAAGCAACCTACGCTGGACGAATTTGCCAGGACACCGCCGGGCCCGGAAAGCGCTAGGAGCAAAGACAAGCCCCTCGCAGGCGGCATGGCCGCCGCGGGTACGAATCGGGAGGTCCTGGCTGCGATTGCAGACTTGAAAGCAGACTTGAAAGCGACCTGGGAGGCCAAGCTCGAAATAGCGGTGTCGGAACTGAAGACAGCGTTAGACCTCAAGGTCGGTGAAGTGCAGGAAGAAGTGAATCTACTCCGGCAGGACGTAAGGTCCCTGGCGGAGCGCACAGAGAGCCTTGAGAAGGAAGCGAGCTCGAACACAGCGGATTGTGCCTCACACAAGTCGGAACTGCATGCCTTGATACAAAGAGTAGGCAACCTGGAGAGTAGGGCGGAGGAAGCGGAAGGACGCGCCCGAAGGAACAACATCCGCATTGTGGGCTTGCCGGAGGGAACGGAGGGCCACAACCCCACGGAGTTTGTCGAAAGCATGTTGCTGCAGGAGATACCTGGAGGAGCCCTGTCTCAAGGATTCTCGGTGGAACGAGCGCATAGAGCTCTAACGAGGAGGCCGCCGCCAGGCAATCCACCTAGGCCAGTTATTGCCAAGATCCTTAACTACCGGGACCGAGAGAGGATACTGGAACACTTCTGCAAAGGTGGAACAATTAAGCGGGGGGAGGCAATCATAACGGCCTACCCAGACTATACTCTGATGGTGCAGCGGAGTCGAATGAACTTCGGGGCTGTTAAAAGGAGACTGAGGGAAGCAGGCCATAAGTATATGCTACTTTACCCGGCGAAATTGAAAGTTTTTCACAGAAACAAGACTTTGTTTTTTGACACTCCAGGGGATGCCATGGGATGGCTCGACATGCAGGGTTCCCCCCAGGAGCCTGACATCCAGACGAGAGAAGAAGACGGACGAGATAAGTAATGAGTAATGAGAACACTGGGAGAGGGAGTGGTTTAAGACTATGAGACTTGACTATAGTCACTGATTTGACCTGCCAGTAGATGAGACCAGATTACGATAGATAAGGTATGGTGTGCACTGAGATTGGTGCTTTACTAAGGAGCCCTGCAGGGCTAGTCTTAATACCCCCATTTAGTATTAATAGTTAGGTGGCCATTAGGGCGACTTCACCCTGCTGAGCCCTGAGTATATTAGACAGGGCTAGATGTGGGGGTGCCTGAGATCCAGGGATGGAGCTGGGCAACAGTTGGGAAGGGTGTTGTTGGGGAAGGGATGGGAGGGGGGAGGGGAGGGAGGCGGGGAGCCTGATATGTATATAGTTTCGGGGAGTTTGAGTTGCAGTTTGAATATGAGCCTATATAGCAAATTTGTAAGGTTGAATCTGTGTCGCGCAGGAGGGTGGGATTTGCTGGAGGTAGATAAGGAGGACGGGAATGAACTATGGGAGATCTTAAAATAATTACGTGGAATGTCAGGGGACTTAACAGCTACCTGAAAAGGAACAAGGTCATGTTGTATTTGAGGAGGCAGAGGATAGATATCGCGCTGCTGCAGGAAACGCACCTGACACGGGAGAAGATGGAGCTGATTGTTAAGAAATGGAAAGGGGTGGTGGTGGGCTCGACATACTCTGCGTATGCTAGGGGAGTACTAATCTGGGTGGCGCCGCATGTTCCGTTCCAACCATTGCAAGAGGTGGCGGAGACGGATGGGAGGATGGTCATGTTGAGAGGATTGGTAGAGAATAAAGAGATCAGCATCATAAACACATATGCCCCCAATCGGGATACAGCGGCCTATTTCAGGACTCTAAATGCCAACCTCGGCAAATGTATGGGTAGTGCAGTGATTTGGGGTGGTGATTTTAACTGTGTACTGAATCCCAACGTAGACAGATCCGACGGCAGGGTTGATAGGCCCTCCCCAGCGGCAAAAGCATTGCAGACACTGTTAGACGATTTTCACCTGGCCGACGTGTGGAGAACTAGATACCCCCAAGAAAGGCAGTACTCCCATTATTCCGCCCTTCATCAGCTGCGTACGAGGGTGGACTATATCTTTGCCACGTCGGATGTGATGGTGGAGGTGACCCAGGTAGATTATAAGGCGAGGGTCCTCTCTGATCACTCGCCAATGGTCCTGGGGTGGCAGTACCGCCCCCCGAGGGCACGGATCCCGACGTGGCGCCTTCGTGCTGAAGCGCTCAAGGATCCAGTCTTTAGAGAGGACATGAGAGAGGAGATTGCAAATTACTTTGAGGAGAATACGGGCAGCGTTGACTCGGCAGGTACATTATGGGAAGCCTTCAAGGTAGTGATGCGCGGGGTTGCAATAGCAAAATCAAAGGGCCTGCAGGGTGGGGTTCTAACTGATCTACGACAGACAGAAGAGGAACTAGAGGGAATATTGAAGGGTGGATGCGAAGACATGGAGCGAGTACTGGGGCTGCAACAGAAATGTGCGGAACACTGGGAAAGGCTCAGCAACCTTAATTATAAGAAGTATATTGAGAGACAGCATGCGGGTGGTGATAAGACAGGACGGTTGCTGGCGTGGCTGGACAAGAGCGAGGCGCCAAGGCCCCCGATTAGAACAATAATGAGGGAAGATGGTAGCGTAGTAGACACCCAAGAGGGTGTCAACGAGGAGTTTGCAGAATATTATAAAGCGTTGTATGCGGATGAGATGGGGGGCAGCTGAGAGGAAATACTGGAAACATTAGGAGATATAGGACTACCCATGATAAGCGAGGAGGAAAAGGAAGAGCTAGATGCACCGATCACCTTGGAGGAGCTAGAGGAAGTAGTGAGGCAATTACCTACCTGCAAGACCCCAGGGGCGGATGGGTTCCCGAGTGAATTCTATAAGACATACAAGGCAGAGGTGCTCCCCCCGATGTTGGATGTGCTCAACGAAGCGTTTGAGGTGGGCCGGTTGCCGGAAACACTCAGAGAGGCGGTCATAATACCGCTCCCCAAGCCTAATAAACCTGCACACAGCTGTGGCTCCTACAGACCTCTCTCAATGTTAAACCAGGACAGCAAGATATTGACGGCGGTCCTGGCAAACAGATTACAGAGAGTGATCAGCAAGCTGATACACCCAGACCAGACGGGCTATGTCCCGAATAGGAATATAACCCATAACCATAGGCGACTCCGACGGGTGATTGAGTGGGGTAGTACGGCAGAGGGCGAAATGGCGATCGTGTCCCTGGATGCGGTCAAAGCTTTCGACTCGGTCAAATAGCCGTGGTTGTTGGCGTCCTTGGAGAAGTATGGCATGGGGCCCGGTTATGCGAGGTGGGCGACGATGCTATATAGTAAGCCACTGGCCAGAGTTAGAACGGGTGCAGTGGTATCTGAGAGGTGGCAACTGAGTAGAGGCACTAGGCAGGGGTGTCCTTGGTCCCCGATGCTCTATATATTAGCCCTAGAGCCCCTAGCGATATACCTCAGACAGCAATACGACACGATAGGTATTGAAGTGGGAGGGGAACGACACCTGATTTCCTTATACGCAGATGACTTGTTGCTATACTTAAGATACCCAGAAGAAAATCTCCAGTACATACTGGAGGTGATGGCGAGGTATGCAGAACTGTCCGGCATAGCGGTGAACCCTCAAAAATCCAGCATGTTTCCACTAGGCGACTATAAGGGAACCCCTGAGACACGGTTACCGGTGTTACAAATACAGTGGGAGGTTAGCTCTTTCCGGTATCTAGGGATAGATGTGTACCATACGGTGGAGGAGGAGCACAAGCATAATACCGAGGTGGCACTCAGGAAAATTGAGAAGTGTATGCAGTTTTGGGTTAAGTTGCCCTTAGCAATGATGGGACGGGGTGCAATGCTGAAAATGGTGGTCCTGCCGAGGCTTTTGCACTACTTTAGCAATGTCCCATACATGATACCCAAGAGGTTCTTTGCTAAACTTAACAGTATGTGCAGGGATTTCTTGTGGCATGGTACCCGGAACAGAGTGGCGCTGTGGAAGCTGCAGAACTTTTACGAAAAAGGGGGGATAAGACTGCCCAATTTTGAGGTGTATTATGTAGCAAGTCAGCTGCAGTATGTGGCTCAGTGGCTTTCGGACGAGGCGACCCCTGAATTTAGGTTATTCGGATATGATTGTACCCCATTTTACTTGAGAGAGATGATCTGGTTGCCCAAGGCCGAAATGAAAGGGCGCCCCAGGATGTTGATGCTTGGGTGGCAGATGTGGCGTAGGGCGTGCCGGATGATGGAGAACCCATTTCCTTGCTCCACGCAGGTGCCGCTGGTGGCGTTGGCAGGGGAAGATATGCAATTGAGAGCTATACTCAGGACCCATTGGGAATCTGTGGGGCTGGTGACACTAGGAGATGTCTGGCAGATGGGGGCCATTTTGGATTTTGAGGTCCTTGGGGAAGAGACAGGATTGCATGCGGGCCAGTACATTACATACCACAGAATTGTTCAGAGAATCCGGGGGACGTGACCTGAAACTGTGTTAGGAGAAGAACCAGATGCCATCATAGAAACAATATATGATATAACAGAAGGGGGGCATGAGATTTCCAGGCTGTATGAGATGGTGATGTCTAAAGTTGGGAAGGACCTGACGCAGCTGAGGCTAGACTGGGAGGCGGAGGTGGGAACCCCGATAGAGGATGGGATGTGGAAACGGGCACTCGGACACCATGAGAAGGTGTCAAGGAATGCTAGACTTAAACAAATACAGCTATATATAACGCACAGAGCATATATGACGCCCTTGAGGATATCCAAGTTTGAAAACGCTGGACGACAAGCATGTCCCAAATGTGACGAGGAGAACGCGGATATGACACATATGTTTTGGTCATGCCCAGTGATTGAGCGTTTCTGGGGAGAAGTGGCACAAAAGCTAGCTGAGAAAGGGGTCACGCTGATTATAGACACAGCTTGGGCTTGCTTGCTGGGAGGGTTCCCCAGGTCGCCAAAACGTAAGCATGTTAATAAACTGAAAGACCTAGCATATGTGCTTGCTAAACGGAGGATCGCCATGGGATGGAAGACTTGTCACAAGCCGCGGGTGGAGGTATGGTGGAAGGAGTTACAGAAATGGGCAGAGGCAGAAACAATAGTATGGCAAGAGTCGAATGCTGTAGGGGGGGAAGAAGAGATAGGGACCCTGATGGCATGGAAATCACTAATAGCTGAATTGTTTGGAGCAATACAAGATCGGACCGAATCTACAGGAAGCGAGACCCAGCCGCATGCGGCGGACACGGAGAACGATGAACAGACAGGCTCATGAAGGGGGGTGGGAAGGGGGGAAGCAGTGGCCAAGATTAAGAATTAATATGATTATATTGTTGTAAAATGCACTGCGTGTTTGGTTGTATTTTGGTTTTGTTTTGTTTCATTAAAATTAATAAAAAAAAATAAAAAAAAATACTTCACCCATTTTTTAACAAGATGACATGACGGATATTATCGTCAAGGGACCTCAGAAGGATCCTGTCTCCCTTTTCACAGGGCCCTTCAAAGGACTGTGGAGAAAAACTGGGAGAAACCAGAAACTATTGCTGCTGCAGATAGCACTTTTCCAAGAAATATAGATCAGCTGGAACGGATCCAGAATATTTGAATAAACATCCGACTCCAGAGAGTTTAGTCATTCAAGCAGCATCTACTTCAAAACAAACTGCTTATCCAACTATCCCTCCAGATAGAGAGGATAAAAAAATTGACGCCTGGGCACGTAAAGTTTTCACGTCAGGCAGTATGGCACTTAAGTCGGCAAATGTCACCTGTACCCTAGCCAGGTTTACCCATACCCTGTGGGACTGTATTTCGGCGGCGGCTGATCATATTCCGGAAGGCGAGGAAAGGAAAGGCTTCCTGAATATAGTCAAAGACGGGAAGGAGGCAATGGGGGAATGCCTCCAGTTTGGACTGGATACTGCTGATAGTATTAGCAGATCCATGGCTGCAAGCGTTGTGCTACGCAGATTTGCCTGGTTGAGGAAGTCGGGATTTGCACCGGACGTGCAAGCTAGACTCCTCAACATGCCCTTCGATGGCTCGAGGCTCTTTGGCAGAAAGGCTGATGAAAGCCTAGAAAAACTTCAGATCTCGAAAGCGGCAGCTAAATCACTTAGCACCTCTTTGCGCCAGCCTCTAAAACCCTATTCCGGCTCATCTTCCTGGAGGGGTCATTCTTTTCGATACTCCTCTTTTGGTAGAGGAAGAGGACAGGCTTCTCCAAGGGGCAAAAGAAACTTCCCTCGTGGAGCACGGGGAAGAGGTGCAAAATCAGCCTCAGGAGCGGCATCTGTACCCTCAGCCACTCCTGCAGCCGCCTCCAAATCCCTCTGAGACCTTGTTACACAAAACACCAGTGGGAGGCAGGATCTCTCAACATCTGAAGGAATGGCGGGGCATTACCTCAGATGCTTGGGCACTGGAAACAGTAGCCCAAGGTTACTGTCTCCCCTTTCTAAAAAGGCCTCAGAATCATCCACCGGGAGCCAACTCTGCCAAAATTCCGGATCTGCTCCTGTTGCAGGAAATTTTAACCCTGCTAGAGAAAGGTGCCATAGAACTGGTACCTGTAGCGGAGAGGAACAGGGGTTGGTACTCCCCATATTTTCTCATCCCAAAAAAGGACAGAGGACTGAAACCCATCTTGGACTTGAGAAACTTGAACAAGTTCCTCAGGAAGGACAAGTTCAAGATGGTGACTCTTTCTCAGATCCTTCAGGCTCTCCAACTCCAAGATTGGTTGGTATCATTGGACCTTCAGGATGCTTACTTTCATGTGCCAATCCATCCAGAGCACAGAAAGTACCTGAGGTTCGCGATTGGCAATTCTCATCATCAGTTTCGAGTTCTGCCATTCGGGTTGACCTCCGCCCCGAGGGTTTTCACCAAACTGTTGGCGGTTGTGACAGCAAGTCTCAGGAGAGGAGGTATTCACATATATCCCTACCTGGACGACTGGTTGATCAGAGCAAGTTCTCCAGAACAAGCTCAAGAACATCTTTCGATCAGCTGCCACTTCCTCCACAAACTGGGCTTCTCCCTCAATTTCAAGAAGTCCCACATGATACCAGCCCAGAAACTCCAGTTTATCGGAGCAGTCTTGGACACTTTCTCGGGAAAAGCCTCGCCTCCCGAAGTGAGAGCTCTCCACATCCAGCAGATGGTAACAAAATTCCAGAATGCCCAACGTCTACCGGCCTTCGATTTTCTCAGGTTGCTCGGCCTCATGGCATCCTGCATTTTCCTAGTACCAGAGGCCAGGTTGAGAATGAGATCCCTTCAATGGGCACTCAGAACTCAGCGGTCCCAGTTCTCAGGGAATATGTCGGATCTTCTGCAAGTTCCGAGCGCAGTTGCTCAGGATCTTCTATGGTGGGCTTGCAACAACATTCTCAAGGGAGAGTCTTTTTGGCAACCATGGCCGGAGATAACGGTAGTGACGGACGCCTCACTCACGGGGTGGGGAGCACACACCAACGATCTGACAATCAGCGGTCATTGGTCTCCATCGGATTCCAAACTACACATCAACCTATTAGAGCTGAGGGCAATCACACTAGCTCTGAAGGCCTTTCTGCCCTCTGTACAGGGAAAGAATGTTCTGATAATGACGGACAACACAGTGGCCATGTACTATCTCAACAAGAGAGGAGGTGTAGGGTCACTGCCACTGTGCAGAGAGGCAATGCAGCTCTGGTTCTGGGCAACACAAGAAGGAATCTCTGTCAGCAATTCACCTAGCCGGAGAGAAGAACACGGCGGCACACGCTCTGAGCAGGCAGAGCACGGTCTCTCACGAGTGGGAGCTGGCTCAGGAAGTTCTTCTGGAGATCTTCGCCCTTTGGGGAACCCCTCAAGTGGATCTGTTCGCCACCGCGATCAACCGAAAGTGCTATCAGTACTGCTCAAGGGAATTTCCTCAAAGAGGAGCTCTGGGAGACGCATTCGTAGTGGAGTGGAAGTTTCCACTGCTGTACGCGTTTCCCCCAGTCCCCGTGAGTCCTCAAGTAATCAGGAGGTTGAGAAGGTTCAGGAAAACCATGATCCTAATTGCCCCGGATTGGGCCAGGAGAACGTGGTACCCGGACCTTCTAGACATGTCCATCTGCCCTCCAATACGTCTTCCGCAAAGAGAGGATCTTCTCTCACAAGAGGAAGGTCGGGTTCTCCATCCAGAGGTCAAGACACTCAACCTTCACGCATGGTTTCTGAGAGGTTGAGATACAAGGATTGGGATCTTCCGGATGACGTAATGGAAATTTTGCTTTCGGCCAGAAGACCAGCAACAAAGTCTTTGTACCGATGTTGCTGGAATAGGTTTAGTAACTGGTGCAAAGACAAGGATGTGGACCCTTTTCAGTGTGGCACCCCAATGGTGCTTTCCTTTCTGCTACATCTAGCTAATCTGGGGCTCCAGATAGGAACAATCAAAGGATACCTTGCTGCGCTGTCCATTTTCAAGCGCTCCTCGGAAGAGGTTTCATATTTCAAAATACTGTTAATAATTCAATTCTTAAAGGGGCTCACTAATGTATACCCTCCAGTACCTTTTCATGTACCAGCCTGGGACTTAAATTTAGTATTAAAATTCTTGACTTGCATACCTTTTGAGCCTCTGCACTCATGTCCATTGAGGCTTTTGACTCTAAAAACTGTCCTCCTTGTGGCCCTATCATCAACCCGCTGGGTTAGCGAACTTCAGGCTCTCTCATGCATACCACCATATACTATTTTTTATAAAGATAAGGTAGTCCTTAAAGTTAAACCTTCATTTTTGCCAAAAGTAGTCTCGGACTTCCATTTGTCACAAAAAATAGTACTACCTATGTTTTATCCTCCTCCTCATCTGGGCAAAGAAGAGGAGAGATTACACAGATTAGATCCCAAGAGGGCTCTTAGTTTTTACATCTCTAGGATGGCTAAATTGAGACAAGATGACCAACTGTTTGTGGGTTACACTGGTCAAAAATTAAGCTCATCTGTAACAAAACAGACCATTTCCCGCTGGACCATATTAGCCATAGTTGAATGCTACAGACTAGCGGGAAAAGAACCACCAGATGGGCTTCGTGCCCATTCTACAAGGGGAATGGCTACTTGTGCAGCTCTAAAGTGGGGAGTCCCGGCAGCAGACATTTGTGCAGCTGCAACCTGGAAAACAATACATACTTTTGTTAAACATTATTGTTTGGACACTGCCTCCTCTAACGAGGGTTTATTTGCAAAGGCAGTTCTGCATTCTGTCCACGAAAACTGAAATGGGTACTCCCACCTCCAAAAAATTGATACTGCTATGGGAGCCTATCACAAGATGAGGAATACGTGGGAGGACACAATCCATTTGAAGAACAAGTTACTTACCAACTGTAACGTTCTTTCGACTGGATGTTCCTCCCACGTATTCCTCATCGACCCTCCCATCCTACCCCACAATACAGTTTACGTTTTCGTACACTTTCCTCTCACAAAGAATGTATCGGTCATGGGACACGCCTGGGTGTTCCTCCTATATATATTTCATCGAAAAAACAGAACTGAAGCAACGGGCGCGGCTCGAGCTACTTATACCATCGGTGACCTCGACAGAGTTCGGAGTACGTCGAGGGACAATCGACGCCACGACCTCGAGCACAGCGCCCTCTGCCGAGAATTTATTTTTCCGAAGCAGCAAAGCTAGAGATAACGATTTATCACAAGATGAGGAATACGTGGGAGGAACATCCAGTCGAAAGAACGTTACAGTTGGTAAGTAACTTGTTCTTCTGCCCCTATCACTAATATACTGCTATAACTGTGCAAGGAATGTCTTTACTTCCAATACACAGTGTTCCAGGTTCGCTGGTAATAAAGTGATGCAAAACAATGTTCCTGTCCCCTAGGTTAATTATTCTTCCAAGACACTGTTTAACACACAATGGATTGTCTCTTGTATTCCCAGTCCTTCCGTCCCCATAACTTGACATACTCCTCTGCCAAGTGTAGGTTTCGTTTTATCCCATAGTCTTTGTTCCCATGGTTTCCATTCTTGTAGGTGGGAGCGAGACCCTGAATCACAAAGGTGATCCTTATAAAATGTCTCTTCTACTGTGTCTCAGACCCTCCTGGCTTTAGACATTGGTTTCTGATATGGGTGCCAGACTTGCACCAGTTTGTTGCCCCTTGGTTCACTCTCCTGCTAAGTATGCAATTCCAGGGCCCCAAACCCTCTGCCTCTCGTTTGCATATTTGGGTGCAGATCCCAGACTCGTACAGGTTTGTTGCCCCTTGGTTCAATCTCCTGCCCAGTATGCAACTCCAGGGTCCCCTACCCTCTGCTTCTATGTTTCTTGCCCCTTAGTCCACTCTCCTGCCAAGTATGCAACTTTCTTTCAGTCTCTTTAGGGTCCCAGACTTTCTTCTTCCATCTCTTATATTCAGCCTTGAGCTGCCCCGGACCTCCAACATGTTCTGGTAGACCTGCGTACTCCTTCTCTCTTTTGACTGGTACCAGCATTGGCCCAGCTCTTGTTGCTCTACGAAGCTCTGGCAGGTCCCTGGTGAATGGCAGGGTCTGCAGCGGTTCCACATGCGTCTTTCTCTGGTTGCACGCCCACCTTGCAAGCGGCTTGCGGGTGCCAGGTTCACCTCGAGGTAAGTATCGGCAACAACCCTATTGGTCCTTCCGGGTCGGACCTTCGTCGAGTTTTCCTTCCCCTTGCTTCGTGGCTTCCCTTTCGGCTTCTCTCTGCCTGCCCGGTGCAGGAGTCCCACTGTTCCTCCTCGGAGGATCATTCTCTGAGCTTCACAACTGAGCTCCTTATGAACTCCCGCGCCTGCTAGCTGCGTTCATTCAGGTACTTGACATTTGGAAAAAGTCTAGACCGCTCACTTTGCTTCCTCTGAGTGATCTTCCTCGTCCCAGTACTTGTTTTCCCCTCTAAGGCAGAACACTTGGGATTCTCTAATAACTGAAGGTTCTCAAGTATATTAGAGTCAGTAACCTTGCAACAGAGTATATTGGTTCTGCTTACAAAGGAGGGGGAAGGATTTAGTATCTGAGAGGGGTCTTGGTGTATTAAGGCAGAAGAATACTGTGCTCTCTGAGAACAATCATTCCCAATTCCATGGTGCTTCCCTCCCCATGTATTCCTCCCTGGGTGAACCCCCCCATCCCCCCGGGAGATTATTGTGCTGTGGACGCAGCACCCTGGCACCATGGGAAAGGTCTTCACCTAGGGAAGATGGGACGATATCCTCAGATTCGTCACACCATCTCAAATATCACATTGGGAATGAATGAGAAGTCACTTAATTTGATGAGGTTGCCTAGTGAGATTTAATGAGGTAGTCCGTTACTTTTAAAGTACCAAATATGCTTCTGAGATGGTGGATTGGGCTTGAGTAGACAGAGGCGATGACAATGATATCTGCATATTCATTTATAACTTTGTTTCTGAGGCTTGTGGAATCTGCTTAGATTCACATGCTGTGCATAGGCTGACATCTAGTGGAAGCTGCAGAGTATTACAGTTTGTTTTTCGAAACTCGAAAATGGGCGTCGACACAGGCGTGCCAGTAATACTATCCCTAGTGTGACGTCCACTGTACCCAAGATCCCTCACGCGTCTAGGATCCTCAGATTGTTTTTTTCCGCCATACTGGTCGGAAGCATCTTGCGGAGTTCCCTGGCCTTATCCATACTTTTGCTAATTATTGAAGTAAAATTATTTATTGACATCCTTCCCCACCCCAACGTCGACCCTCGACGACGGCTGGAGAAGACATCGACCGTCGGCTGCTGCACGACGGATCTGGGCCTCGGAAGGCCGCTGGCCTCGGCCCGGGCCTAGTAGGCCGCTGGCCTCGGCCCTGCAAGTAGGGAGAGTGGGGGGTGGTACATACTCTTCACTCTTGGTATATAGGTACACCTTATATATTTCCTACACTTACCAGCCCGCTGCCTCAAGGTGCGTATGGAGGGTACCCCTTTCCAATTCTGCCCCAAGTGCAACCGCAAATACCCTTGGGTCGACAGGCACGCCACGTGCAACCTCTGCTTGCCGAGGGACCACCCCGAAGCGAACTGCAGAGCGTGTAGTAGGTTTAAACCTAAAACACTTAAGGACCGTTCGACAAAGCGTTGGGCCCACCACGCCAGGCAGGCAGCCATGGCAGCGGAGGGCGCCTTCAGCGATGGCAGCGACGCCGTACTTTCGGACGGCGAGGGCATTACGGCGTCGAAAGACTGCCGAGCGCAGGTCCCCGACCTCGGAAGGTTGTCCGGCAGGGCGGCTATGGGGAAGACCCCCGGCGACGCAAGCGCTACACACCCTACACACACTAAGCACACTAAGTCCAACCGAACCTCGACGATGTCGACTTCTCGGAAAGAGGCACGGATAGAACGGTCCGACTCGGTGTCCTCTGGGCGCTCTCGATCGAGATCGCCTCATGACGCAAGGCAATCATCCACTCTTGCCAAGAGTGCCTCGCTCCCTAGATTAACGGAAGTTCGATCGTCGGAAGACGAAGACGACTTCCACCCCCAGGCCGCGCTCCAAGAGACCGAGAGCGCAGTTAACACCAGCGAGGCCCCACGCTCGAAACAAGATACCTCTCCCGACCCTCGGCGCCAGGCGTCGAAAGTCTCTGGGGCCTCCAAGGGGCAGGGAAAACATTTTTCCACGCACGGGGAGGGAGGGAAACAGCGGAAAGCTCAGCCTTCCACTCCTGTAAGACCATCCTTCCACCCCAAGCAGACAGATAAACATAAATCTACTGGGACATCAACATCCAGCAAGGGTACCCTTGATAAGTCCTCTAAGCTGCCTACTAAAGTCATACCCTGTTCCAAAGAATGGTCCAGTGAGGACATAGACAGGGTCATGTCAAGGATGTCTTCCTTAGCTGATTTTTATGACAAAAACCCAGAACATTTCCTTTCGTATGACCCTCAAGGGGCCACACCCTCAGGCTCCTCTGATCCTATCCCCCTAAGTAAAAAGGCCCGGGTCGAAAGACCTGACCCCTTCGAGGTGCAGCCTTACTCTACTCCATACTCCAGATACCAAGGAAAACCTTTCCCTGAAGGGGACCAGGAGTTTACAATTATGGAGGAACGAACCGGGTCTGAATACTATGCGGAGGATGAGGACCTGGAGGAGGTAGAAGATGAGCAGGAAATTTACAGAGTAGATTCCCCGGTAGAAAGCGAAGCCCCAGTTACCGACTCGCCAGTTGATAACCAACCCCTCCTTAATGAAGTTCTTGCTCGCGCAGCAGAACATTTTCACATCGACACACATGGTGTACAGGAGGAAAGGGACTTCGCAGAAGAGTTGGTGGGAGAGAGGAGGCCGGTCGCTCAGACCATCCCTATCCTTAAATCCATCCAACGTAGAATAGCTCCATCTCTGGTGAATCCTAACCTCACCAGAGCCGTCAACCCCAGAGTCGAAAAACTTTTTCGGGCAGCCCAATCTGACCCTCTTTATATAAGAGGTCATCTTAAACCAGACTCCCTAGTGGTTACCAACACTCGGAAGAGGGCTGGGACACCCTTATCGTCGTCAGAAGCTCCTCCCGACAAGGAGAGCAAAAGACTGTACGGGTTTGGCAGGAAGGTAGCCTCAACGTCCGCCTACCAAGCAAGGGTTGCAAACTCCACCACCCTGTTGGCAAGTTACAACTGCCATCAATGGGAAGAGGTCGCGGCGCTCATAGCCTCTGCTCCTGAACCGTTAAAGGGCCAGTTGGCTCGGATCTCGGCAGAAGGGAGAGCCGTGTCTGGTTGCATATTAAAAGCAACTTTCGACGCTGCAGACAACGCAGGAAGATTGATAGCAGAAGGTACTGTTATCAAGAGACATGCGTGGTTACGGCAGTCGGGGTTCAAAACAGAAACACAGGCTTCATTAATAGACAAGCCGGTGGAACCAGATCTATTGTTTGGGAAAGCGGTCGAAGACGCACTTAAGAATGCCAAGGACGAGTACGAGACTCTCAAATCCCTTGGCCAGCTTACCAACAAACCCCCGAACCAGAGGGGGAACAGTAATTTTCGTCGCCCACGCGGCCAAAATTCACAAAGAGGCAACTATGCCCAAGGACAGGGTACACAATGGAACAACAACCAGCAGTCTACCCAAAGTTACAGCAAGGGTAACAAGAGAGGTCGTGGAAGAGGCAGAGGCAGCCCCAACAAGGGAGGTGGCACGCCTCCGCCAAAGCAGTGACGCTCAGTTCAGGGTCCCTTCTCACGCAACCCCAGTAGGGGGACGCATTTCCAACTTCACCCAGGCTTGGGAAGGGATCACCTCAGACAGATGGGTGCTGTCATGTCCACAGGATATTGTATAGAATTACTGCAGCGTCCCCGGAACCACCCTCCACGACAAAGAATACACTCCTTAGAACATCAGAAGATCCTTCTCGAGGAGATCGCCATTCTGCTAGAAAAGGACGCGATAGAACTCGTCCCAGGACACCAGGTAAACAAGGGTATCTATTCAACTTACTTCCTTGTGCCAAAGAAAGATTTAACAATGCGCCCAGTATTGGACTTACGGCCTGCCAACAAGTATGTCAAGCCCCAAAAGTTTCGTATGACTACGCTACAAGAGGTAATCCCTCTCCTAAAAAAGGGGGATTACATGGCAACCTTGGATATGAAAGATGCTTATTTTCATATTTCCATGCTCCCAGCACACAGAAAATACTTGCGCTTCAAGGTAGACAGTCGCCACTACCAATTCAAGGTACTGCCCTTCGGGATAGCTTCAGCACCAAGGGTATTCACCAAGGTACTGGCGGTGGCAGCTGCACACCTACGCAGGGAGGCAATCCCAGTGTACCCTTATCTGGATGACTGGCTCATAACGGGGGAAACCCCAGGAATTTGCAGGTCAAACATTCAGAGGACTATCGACCTCCTCCACGAATTAGGCTTCTCCATCAACGAGAAGAAGTCAAGTCTGGTGCCAAGCACCTCAAAACAGTTCCTAGGAGCAATCCTAGATACTCAGAAAGGGTTGACCTTCCCTTCGGAAGAGAGAATCCGGAATATACTACTGCAAATTCCACATTATCAGTCAGGTCAACAAATAACGGTACGCAAAGCAATGCGGTTACTGGGCATGATGGCGTCATGCATTTACCTGGTCCCCCACGCGCGTCTGCGCATGCGTCCCATGCAGGAATGGTTGGCGAAACAGTGGTCTCAGGCAAGTGGTCAGTGGGACGATCTAGTGGTCGTTTCGCCAACACTCGTACAGAGCTTACACTGGTGGACAAGAGAAAATCTCGCAAGGGGAAAACCCTTTTACGATCCCGAAGTACAGGCAGTGGTGACTACAGATGCATGCCTGACTGGGTGGGGAGCTCACCATCTCCACCACACAGCTCAGGGTCTCTGGTCTCACTCAGTAGCCAAGAACCACATCAACCTGCTAGAGCTTCTGGCAGTATTCCGAGCGCTTCGGGCGTTCGAGCCCCATCTGCTAAACTTGTCGGTACAGATCCGGACGGACAGCACGACAGCCATGTTCTATCTGAACAAACAAGGAGGGACTTGTTCGCCAAATCTGTCCAAGCTTGCCCAGAAAATCTGGATATGGGCACTCAGACGGAACATCTTCCTGTCATCACAACATGTTCCAGGGGAGCTCAATTCCCTAGCGGATGCCCTAAGCAGAGACTCCCTCCCAGAAGAACACGAATGGGTCCTTCACAGAGATATCGTAGAAGATCTCTTCTCTCAGTGGGGTTTCCCCACTATAGACCTATTCGCCACAAGCGAAAACAAACAATGCCCAGGATTTGCATCCAGGTTCCCCCAGCCAGACTCCCAAGGGAACGCCCTGTGGATGAACTGGTCAGGGATGTTTGCGTACGCTTTTCCACCAACTCCTCTCATCAGGAAGGTGGTGTACAAGATGAACAAGGAATCAATGACGCTCATCCTAGTTGCTCCCATGTGGGCGAGACAACCATGGTTTCCACACCTACGCAGGATGGCGGTGTGCGAGCCCATCAAACTCCCAGCCTGGTACAACCTACTGTCCCAGCAACAAGGTCAAACAGTGCACCAGGAACCCAACTCAATGAACCTGGCAGCATGGCTCCTGAAGTCATAGAGTTTGGGCATCTCAATTTACCACAGAGGTGTATGGACATCCTAAAAGAATCCAGGAAACCAAACACAAGGCACTGTTACTTTGACAAGTGGAAGAGATTCGTTATTTGGTGCCAGAATAAACAAATCAACCCAGTTGATTGCACTCCTTCCAACGTTGTAACGTACATGCTCCACCTGCTGGACGCAGGTTTGGTTTTTAACTCTCTAAAGGTACACCTGGCAGCCCTCTCGGCTTACACCACATCCCATAACAAAGTATCGTGGTGGAAAGTACCAGTAGTTAAAGCCTTCATGGAAGGAGTAAAGAGACTTCACCCTCCTATTTCGAACCCACCGCCAGGATGGGACCTCAACGTGGTGCTAGCTAAACTCATGGGCCCCCCTTTCGAACCCATGCATAAAAGTAGTCTCAAACACCTGACTTATAAAACGGCCTTCTTAGTAGCCATTACCTCTATAAGAAGGGTCAGTGAAATTCAGGCTCTGTCAGTGCAGGATCCTTTCTTTACTATCCACAAAGACAAACTGGTTTTACGCACACACCCTAGGTTCTCACCTAAATTTATATCTAAGTTCCATGTAAACCAGTCCATCGAGCTTCCGGCTTTCTTCCAGAACCCGCAAAGCTCAGCTGAGGTGAAACTACACACCCTTGATGTGCGTAGGGCGGTCCTCTACTATGTAAATAAAACCAGACCGCTAAGGAAAACAGATCAACTGTTTGTCTCCGTAGCTACAGGCAGAGAGGGGGATCGCGTCTCTAAAGGCGCTATCTCGAAGTGGATTATCAACTGTATACAGCTGTGTTACTCTCTTTCTGAAAAAACTCTGCCTTTTACGCCAAGGGCCCATTCTACTAGAGGCATTGGGGCCACTCTGGCTTTCATTGCAAATGTTCCCCTCGACACCATTTGCAAAGCAGCTACTTGGAGCTCTATTCACACTTTTACTCAGCATTACTGCATTGACACTCATTCCAAGACAGATACACAAGTGGGACAAGCGGTTCTAAGACACCTGTTTGCTCATGACCCTTCTCACATCCCACCTCCTTCTTCTGGTACTGCTCGCTAATCTATGCACAGCATGTGATCTAAGCAGATTCCACAAGCCTCAGAAGGGATACATTACTCACCGTAATCGTATTTCTGATGCTTGTATCTGCTTAGATTCACATGCGACCCACCCTTCCTCCCCTCCGAGAGAAGGCGCATGATTGCTTGTAGTCTTACCTTTCTGTCTATCTGCTTGGATTATCTGTACTCACGCTACTCCTCATGCTTCCTCATGTCAGAAAAAAAATACAATCTGAGGATCCTAGACGCGTGAGGACAACGCAAATATTAGGTATTTCAGTTTTCCTAGTGCTTTGCCTTTCTTGCCCATCTGGTACAGTCCTAGTATGCATGCCTCCGGGGATTGTAAATCTAGATCGGGTATGACGTCCGTTCATCGCGGGATTCCCAAAACATATGTACCATTCCTGCATTTATAACCGTACAACTTTGCCTTTTTGAGCCCTTAAATCCAGCAATCACTTCCGGGGTCAGGTAAGCTCTCTGTATTACATACAATTGTAAAAACTGCTGTCTAGCATTTCTGGAGTTTTTGTGTGGTGGAGATCTTCAGCCATTATTTTTCTGTGAAGACCTTGCCTATGTCGGATTCCCATATTGACCTGACTCTCAATTCCTTTCTGGAGTGGTGTACTATTAACACATCATATAACCCTGATATGGTATGTCCACCCTCTGAGATATTTATTATAGTTTCTAACTCCTCATGCCCCCACGTACCCCACCCCCCGCTATTGTTGGCCACCTGCGCTTAATTGTGTTCACTATAGAATTGTATAGTAGGTATTGTCCCTTCTGTATCCCAGTTAGTTCCTGCAGTTATTGAAACTTTAGTAATGTGTTTTCTCTCTGCAGATCTCCTATGGTAATGATCCCACACGTTTCCCAGTGTAGCCGCACACTGGCCCTCAGTCCTCTGCTGTCAGACATAACTGCTGCTAGTCGAATCTGTGATGATATTGGATCTTTGATGTCCAGTTTTTTACAAGTTCGCCTTATTTGCATGCCCAGTTTTACTAATTGTGGATATCCCTCTGGTTATGGCTGAGTCACCCATATTTGGTCTTTCAGGTGTAGGTGTTGTATTGCTGGTTGAAGCAGTGCTGTGTCTACTGTGGGATCGTCCGCTAGCCATCCTACTACATATTGCATCTGGCATGCAAGGTAATGTAGCTTGAAATCCGGGATTCTCAGTCCCCCTTTATCATAAGGTCTCCTCAGGGTGCTGAGCGCCACCCTGTGTCTACCACCCTGCCACAGGAAGATTCTGCACTCTTTTTCAAGTCTTCTAAAGAATTGGCTAGAGATATTGTATGGGATATTCCCAAAGCAGTGCAGCATCCTGAGCAGCACCTCCATTTTTAATAGTGCTGCTCTTCCCACTATCGCTAGAGGTAACTTCCCCCAGAATTTCATTGATTTAACTAACCCTTCCATCACTCTCATGGTGTTATGTATGTGTTCTTGTTTTGGGTCATGATAGATGTCTAACCATAGATAACGGAAGGTGTCCATTACCCACGGGAGTGTTAGTGACGGCAACTGCACACCGCGTCTGTTAGCTAGTTTGGCCAGCGGGAATGCACAGGATTTGGTCTTATTTATTGTAATTCCTGACAGTGTGCTAAAGTTACCTAGTACCTCCAATACCAGTTGTAAGCTCTCCTCCGTATTCTGTAAATACAGTAACATGTCATCGGCATACATTGACACTATGACGTACACTATCTATTCTGATTCCGGCTTCCTGATATTCCTGTCGCAGGAATGCAGCTTTTGGTTACATCGCAATTCTATAGAGAATCAGAGATAATCGGCAGCCTTGTCT
The DNA here is from genome assembly GCF_040938575.1 of Ambystoma mexicanum. Lineage (NCBI taxonomy): Eukaryota > Metazoa > Chordata > Amphibia > Caudata > Ambystomatidae > Ambystoma > Ambystoma mexicanum. The sequence goes on along the minus strand of NC_090924.1, from coordinate 875,421,807 downwards.
AGTTCCTTTTTGCAACTCCCATTTATTGGAGAAGAACTTCCCAGTTTTAACCCTAGCCATGGGCTTCGTGTAAATCAATTTTACCCATTGCATGTAGTTGAGCCCAAATCCTAATGTAACCATAGTTGCATAGAGCCAATCCCAATGAACTGAATCAAATGCCTTCATAGCGTCTAATGATGTCACAGCGCATTGCTCTTGTTTGCCTTCCGTGCTACTAATTACGTGGTGTAGCCTCCTTATGTTCCAGGAAATGTTCATGCCTGGAACATATCCCGTTTGATCAGGATGTATGAGTTTGGTTATTGCCCTCCTGATCCTTTTCGCTAGTAATGCATTAAGAATGTTACTCTGTCTTGGTTCAATAAGGACAGGGGCCTATAAGAGCCGCAGTCAACCATTTGCTTCTCTCAAACTTTCTGGGAGTGTACCTATCTCAAAAACCTCGTTGTATACCTTTGTCAGGACTGGTGCAAGGCTGTCTGCATATACTTTATAGAATTTGCCCGGTAGTCCGTCCATGTCCGGTGCTTTGCCTGAGGGCAGTGCTTTAATTACAGCCGTTACCCCTTCTGTCATTATGGGTTCCTCTAACTAGTGAGAGGTGTGGTAAGGTTATACGGTCTAATGCTTTTAGTGTTTCCTCGTTTTGCTCCACCTGGGTGTCTTTATACAGCTTTCTATAGTATTCATAAAACGCTTTATTCACTCAAATTGGGTATTGCATATGATGGCCTCTCTATTCCGAACAGAATGTGTTGGTGCTTTCCTGCTATCGCTTTTGTATAGACATGCTGTCTTCCTGGTTTGTCACCGTGCGCATTTGATTTCTCGAAAAGATTCACATAGCTGAATTTGCCCAGCCTGTCCCATTGGGTCAGGCATTCTTGTCTCAATTTTATTTCCGCGCTCAGTTGGTCTTGCCCAGTACTGTTCTTCTCTTCCTCTTCTAGTTCTCTTTCTATTCTAGTTAGGTCAGCAGTTATAACCTTGCGTACTCCTCCCACGTTGGGTATCATCTCTCCCCTGCTCACCACCGTCTGAGTATGGCGCTAGTCTTGCGTACAAGGACCGAAAAAACGTTGTGGCATCATGGTTCAGTGCGTATGTGCTCATTATGTGTACTTCCCTGCTTTCCAGTGTGCCGTGAATCACTGACCATCCTGCCTTCATCGTCCATCTTAGTATGTAGTATGTAGTATCTTAAGTGGGACCCCTACCCCCCCAGCATAAGAAGAGTATGTAGAACCCACTATTTATCCGCCCCATTTTTGTGCAAGTGTTTCTTGTCTAGCTTTTTTAAGGTGTCTCCTGTAACAGGGCTATCCCCATTTTCTGTTTGTGCAAATATGTAATCATTCTATTTCTCTTCACGTAATTGTTTAGTCCTCAAATGTTCCAAGTCATTACCTGAATGCTACCTGGCATTATGCATTATCTTCAGCCTGGCTGGGTAAGTTAACATGTATTTCAGGCCCGCCTCTCTAAGTCTTTCTTTAGTAGCAATAAATTGGGCTCTTCTTTTTTGAACCTGGAAGGTGCAGTCCGGGTATATTGCCAGTGTGGCTGAGGCCCTTTGTATCTTACCCCCCACCCCATCCTCTAAAATGACAGAATCTTTTCTTTATCTTTGTAATTTAATATTTTGGTGATGATGTGCCTAGGAGGAGCGCCCAGTGGTGGTTTTCTAATCAAGGAACGATGTGCGTGCTCTACTGTGAATCCTTGCGTGAGGTTTCCTGGTCCCAGTTCTTGCAGCAGTAGATTTTTCACAGTTCGTGGGGTTGGTTCATTGCATGCCTTTGGGAAGACCAATGATGTTGATCCTGTGTGCGCGGCCTTCTGCGTCATCTGCCCTTTCTTCGAGCAGCTTAACTCTTTTTGTTGCAGTATTCTGACATCTGCTGCAGTTTGTGCCGCCATCTTTGTGTTGTCTTTTACTTGCACTTCCAACCGACCCATACGTTCTGCCAGTGACCACACATCCTGTCTTAATAGACCCACGTCTATCGCCACTGCGTCTATCTTGGCTTCCAATGTTGTTTGTAGTGCTGCTATGGTGGCCAGTAATTGCTGATCTCCCCTGTCCAGCATGTCCATATTACCTTCTGTTTGTGCAGCTTCCGTCCCGCTTTTGGGGCATTCCTGCCCTCTGTTGAATGCTTCCATGATGTTCTGTTTGCCTTTAATTTTGTTGTTTTTATTTGCCATGGGTTCTGTTGACAGCTGTCTTGTTTAATGCTCTTTGCTGAGCTCAAATGCGTGCTGATTACTTGCCCGTATGCTTGGGGACCACATCACCAATTTACGTGTTCTTCTCTTGGCTGTTCTGCACGTTATGTTAGGTGGGCCAGCTTCCCCTTCTCGACTTCTTTTGTGCTATGTGCTAGTGCCCGAGGGCCTCAATGGTTTGGCCTCCTTGCATTCTGGTTCACTATTGTTGTCCCTGTGTCTTGTGTTCTGTAGGCCTCCACTTCTGTCTTTTAATTCCTCTAGTTTTACACCCCCAGTCTGATTAGATGGTAGTCTAGGCCCTTAATGAAGGGCGCATTTATCTTCCACCTAATCTCAACCTTGCTCCCTCATTCCTGTTATCTACTACTCCAATGACCCCTCCACTTTCTACACCGGCAGAGCGCTGCTGCACAGGGGCCTTTGTGCATGTCTATGCCAGGTTTGTGAGTGTGCACCGATTTCCCTTGTCTGCAGGGTGCTCTTTGTTTCGGACCTTTGTATTACCAGAATTTCTCCTCCCATCCTCGGGTTCCGCTCACCTTATCTCTGCTCGCACCGGTCAGCTTGTGCATTGTCTACCATGCGGGTGTTCGTCTTATGCAGGTCCTAGTCCTCCGGTGCTCCCTCGTCAGCTCGCTCTCGCTTTCTGTTGGTCTGCAATTCAGCAAGCCTGCGATGCATTTTTTGACTCGCAGCCCTCCATTCCACTTCTTATGCTCTCGGGCTCCTCCTCCCTTCTGTCTTTCCTCTGGCTCTGTGCTACATCAGGGTCTGAATTTCGCTGCATGTTGCTGCAGGGAGCCCCCCAACTTCATACAAACAGGTGGCAGGGTCAGTGCCGTAGCTGCAGCCTTCCTTTACCTGCTCAGTTCTACCGTCTTAGATGACCCGTTCAGTGGCTAATATTTTACTCCGCGCAGGCTACCGCCATCTTCCACAGTTTAGCTGTCTTACGCAGCATGGACTCCCGACATTTCTTTTCTCGGTCTTCAATTTCGTTGACAATGTACCACTTTTTGGACAACTTTTTGCTTATTGTTAGCGGATCAGGCAGGAGCTGTTGCAAGGCACAACCTTTCTACATGGCATTTAGCCACGCCCCCCATGTACCTGTGTACAATGTTCTGCTCTTGTAGACTCTCTTGGTCGGCCTCTTGGCTGATGTGCAGTATTCACACTCGTTTGACTTCTCCCGATTGGCCGGTTGGCTCTGCCCCAAAATGTTACACACCTCTTGCCAGTCTTTGGTCTTGCCACACTGCAATTGTCCGTAAAGCTCACTTGATGGTGGTCTTGCTCATGTCCCACCTTCCTATAACACTTTTCCACACTTGCGCCCTTTCTTAGCGCTGTTTTCCCATAGGCACTCTCCCTTTGGCTGTCCTCTGCATTGCCCATAAAAAGTTTTATTCAGGGCCATATTTAGTAAAAGAAATTGCAAGGTTTCACTCGGTTTGATATTTAATGGGCCTTAGTTATGCTTCATTTCAAGGTTTTCTCCACTTTGATGTTTATGCACTTAATGTTTTTCAGTTCGATATTCAATAGACATGCATTGTTTAAAGTTTCCTTCAATTTGGTATTCAATATACACTTTGTGTTTCATTTCAAGTTGTTGTTCAGTTCGGTATTCAAAAAGTATTTATTGCACTTATTTTCAACTGTCCGTGCAGTTCGGTAATTGGGTTGCATTCATTTCCCACTCGCAGCCCGCTTAGGAACGCCCTGGTATCGAGTGCCTCTCTCTGACACTCATTGGTACTTGGCGTAATTCCCAAACAGCTCCTGCTGCTTTCTCCTTCCTTCCTTGCTGGTCGTCGGAGCAGCTCCTGCTCGCATGCCAGGGCCTCCTCTCACACGCTGGTAGCTCTGCAGCCTCAATGAAGACGCTGACGGCATCTGTCTTCCTCCTGCAAAGCTCCATGACACTGAGGTTCCCTCATTCGGCTGCTGACTGGCGTCTTGTATTTTCCACAGGTCCCACCATGGATTCCTATTCCCGGAGAGGGTCCCCTGCTGGTCTCTCTCCCACAGGCCTCTGTTTCTCTGAGTTTTGTTCCCTGGCTCTCATTTTATACACTTGCAGCCCACCAACAAGTTGCAGGTGTGAATCTTTCATTAGGTTTGCCTGACCATAATTAAGGTGACTTGCCTGACACTCCGCATACTCTGCAGGCATCTTCCTCGTCCCAGTACCAGAGTGGTAAAATGTAGGTGTAGTGTTCATTACTCATAGTCTCCTCTTCCTCGTCCCAGTACTTTTGAATGTCAAATGAGGGGAAATTAATGGGGAGGTTTTGCAATAACCCATAAAGGTCGGGAGAGGGTTAGGTTGGTCATCAATAGGGAAAGGGCAATAACATGTCTCGCTTACTCTATCCTTAACCCCTCTCTTCTTCACCTTCTTTCTGTTACTTCTATGGCTGTAATATCCCTGGGCAGTTTCTGGGTCAATGGGATAGGAATGACACTACCCCATGACTACCTCCTGGGACAGAAGATTCTTCCTGAAAGAAAGATGCGGGAAGCTGCGTCTCGCCTGAGGAAAATTCACTCCCAATCCCCAAGGATCCTCCACCCAGGTGATCCTCCCTCGCTACTCCACCCTCCGAGTCGGGATCCAAGAGCGATGGCCTTTCCCTGGCCACCTCAACAGAGGATTCAAGGGGAGAAAATGTGAGAAGGCCCTCAGGTTTCTCACATAACCCACTTAAAGGTTTTGACGCCCACTCTGTTCTGATGCCTAGTGTGACAGGTATGTACTTTTCTCTACCTCTATTACTACCACAGCGCCTGCTGGGAGGTTTAGGACACTCCCCTTTGGGTGGAGAAAAGGCTCTGAGGTAGCAGTGATCAGAATCGCGTGAGGGGAATGTTTTATAGCTTTCACCCTTCTACCATTATTGATTCTATGGAGCAAGACTGTTACATCCATATGGGATACTCTGAATTGAATTCCTAGTTTAGGTATATTGACATACACCCCTTGAAAAGCTGGTTTAATTCCAGATGCAGAAGAAGAACCACTTGAAGATATTTCTGGAATGCACCATTTAACAAGTGATTCCGACAGTGAAGTCTTCTGCGACTCGATGGAGCAGTTTGGGCAAGAAGAGGTAAATATGATCTATAAACAAACTTGTTTTTAAGTGCAATACACATTTTTTTATTTTCTTCGTTGAGCATGGGGCAATATCAAATTGTACTTAAATCTAAGATGTGAATAACTTGAACAGTGATTTATGTTTCAAAATATATTTGAACGGTTCTTTAATGTTAAGCCTCAAAAGCGTAAAGTGTGCGGAATCAACCAGATAGTGCACTAAAATCAAAAGGCACATGCGTCACCCCTTCATGTGCATGGGGACCCCAGAATTGACAAGTGAAAACCAATCTGTTGATGTTAATCATGTAATATTAATACACTGGCTTTTATACCAACTGAGCTATGAAATCGGGGCCCAATGGAAACATCTATTCACAAAGCCCATAGGTCTGGGTTTAATTTTTGATTGACTCAGTTCTTTGTATAAACAGCAATCTAATCTTAAATAGGAGATTTGGGCTTCGACGTGCATTTTTGTATTTTTGTGTAAGACTGAGTGTGCCAAAAGGGGTAGTACACATGGTCGGAACAGGATATTTGGCAAAGAGTAATATTGCACATGCCAGAAGTGATTGATGTACATTTTGAAGAGGATAAGATGCCTTTTAGGGCTGTGATCTTCCTATGGAGAAGAGTGTTAAAAATTCACTACAAGAGTTGCATTTCTTTGGAGGCAAATCTTTGTGCTGAGACTTGTGAGACACACACACACACACACACCTCCCCCCTTAACTATGGTAATACCTTTAGCTATAACGCTTAAAGGATGTACTAGTTCAGCATGAAGCACTGAATATTTAGTAAGCCAAGTTATTTTATCAACCAACGCATGCGCACTCAAACTCCTCTCCCCCCAGCACATCCATGGCACATGCACAGGATAGGAGTCTGCAAATGGCTCACTTTGTGACACAGCAGTGCTTGTTTTAAATGGTGTGGTTTGATGGGTAATTAAAGCACCTAGTGCCCTCAATGCATTTGGGGCAGATGATCAGAGCAGGAATTGGATTCCTTTTGCTAGCAGCAGCACATAGATGCAGACTGAACATGGAGCCTGAAGTAGATGTGACGCTGACACTGCTATACGACTTGACTGAGGGGGGGCATGGTGTATCCAGGATATATGGGATGCTGTTAGATGGCCTTGTGGGAGGAGAACTAAAGGTGAAAGCTACCTCTGAGAAGGACTTGGGTAGAATGTTATAAGTAGAATGGAGGAATGCCGTGGTATATGTTAGGAATGTGTGGAGAAATGGGCGACACAAACTCATTCGGCTATGTATACTACATAGACGTACATGGCACCGCTCAAGACCTCTAGGTTCTCCGACTTTGTATCCGCATGCTGCACCAGATGCACAGAGGATGAAGTTGATTTTTTACATAAGTTCTGGGCCTGTCCGAAAATGCAACAATTTTTACTCGCTATCCGATTTAAAATTGGAAGCTGCAGGAATAACTAGGTTTGCCTGGTCGCATGAGGCATGTCTGCTTGGCTTAAAACCCCGTTTGAAGGTTAATGGACATGTCACGAAGCCGAAGCGTAGTCTATGGCGGAGACGAAGGTGTGATATCAGAGTGCACGTTGGAGACAAATGATGATATACTGGCCTGGAACTCCCCCATGCAGTCTATTTGTTCCCTTGGACAATATGCCTCCTTGAGCAACTGGTGATGTAAGGAGTGGAGTGAATGTTTGGATGAATGGGGGGGGGGTTCCATTTGAAGTATGGGAGGGCAAAATGGGAACACATGTAATGGAAGATGGGAGATGTACCTAGGTGATGAGGGCAAGTACCTGCTTGGGTGCGATGTAGATGGGAGGAATAAGGTCAATGTGGGCAAGCTGTTCTAGTGTGATACGTAGAATTATGGTGTGGTATTACAATGTAAAGTATAGTAGCAGGGTATGGGAAAATCCTGTTTTTGACCTACCAAAGGCACCGGATTGGCTGCCCTCTTCATGAGAGTAGCACTTCTCCAGTTCTTTGACAGTGACAGTGATTGCCCTGACGTCTTTGTTCAAATTGACTGATCCTCTGCCTTTGACACTTTCCTTGTTGGCCTGGAAAATTCCTTTGGCACCAATTAATGTGTCTTTGAGTGGATTGGGTCTTCACTCTATGATTGCAGCTTTTAGACTAGGTCAGGCCCTTTTCTCTTCTGTATGGAGTCCCCAAGACTTCAGACTTTTCCTCTGGCTTGCCAGCACTTAGTTGCAACTGCTGGCGGAGCTCATCGACCCTTTTTCCTGCACCCTCCAAACTGATGCAGACAACTTTCAAGCTGGGACGTGACCCCATCCTTGTTTCCAGCTCTATCGCATCCTGCCGCTCCTCCTGCCCTGAACTGAATGTGTTCCAACAACCGTTCTCCACATTCAGCACACATGTCTCCTGATGTATCTGTATCTGTGTAATCCTTCCCAATTTTGGCTATCCAGGGTCTCATCTGTGCTTGTAGGAGGCAATAGGCCAGGAGTCTGGACAATTGCTCACCCTGTTACCAGAAATCATGATTAATACTTTTAAAATCTCTCTTTCTACTCGTGTACTTTTCATTAGTCATGGGTTTCTGCTTCAACAGTCCTCTCAGGTTTCCCACACGTAAGTATCTCTGTTGAGCTCCTGCCATTTACTGCAGGTTCTTTTTCACATTTTACAGGTCCTGGTACAGCTGCTTCTTTATTTCCAATTATTCTCCCCCTAAGGAAGGTCTTCACTGATTGCCACAGTGCGGAGATTCTCGATAACGACCCTTTATTTATACATTCCTGTCTATCCGCAAAGTTTATTTTTTTTTTTAAAACAAATTTTATTGATTTTTACAACAAAGCAAGCATAACCATCACACCCGACATTTTCGGTAACAAGCTTCTAGCATACATTTGCATATTATTTATTACGGTCTTCCCCCACTCCCTCTGCTTTAACTCGAGCTTACACCTCAGTTCCTCGGCCTTCCCTACTCTTAGGGTTCATCCCCTTCTTCGTTCTTGGACGTGTCATATTCACTGGAATTGGCATGGGAGGATCCTGACAATGTGGCTACCGTTTGCCTCCATGCTATCGGAGGTCCCACTTCATTATCCTCCCCTCTGCTGGTTGCCTCATACCATACTGCTGTCTCAGCGTCTGCCCATTTCAGGAGATCGTTCCACCATACCGCTAATCTGGGTCTATGGCCTGCTTTCCTGCTATGGTTATTCTCCTTTTGGCCAGAATGTAGGCCAGGTCCTTGAGTTTGCACACGTGTTTCAGGTTGTGTGGTCTGGTGAATCCCCCCATCATGCATGCCCACACGAATTCCACATCTAGCTTGATTCCCTTTTCAGATAGTCGTAGCTTAATTTCGGACCATGTTTCCTTCACCCGTTTAACTATTCTAGTATATGTGATATGTTGCCCCGTATGTACCCCAGTTTTGTCCACTATCGTTTGGAAGTCCAGTGCCTTCCCTTCTTGCCATATATCTCTCAAGGTCGCTAGGCCTACCGGCTCCCAGTGTTTGCGGATCCCTTTCCTCAGTTGCTCATCCACCCCGCGTAGCACCACAAGTGGCGCCTGCAGGGAGCACGGGTTCGGGTTTCCCATAGCTCGACACGCTTTGTGCCATGTCTTCCAGCACAGTTCAGCAATCTCGATCGCCCATGCAACTCTGGTTTGGGTAGCCATATCAGTTCTTTTAGGAACGGAGGGTCGCATTCACACCTCAGCAATCTATTCTGCTGTCTCGTCTTCCGACAGCCACCTAGCGACATATTGTAACTGCGCTGCCAATACTCAAAGTTCGGCAGGTTTATAGCCCCTCTGTCATACGTATTCTGTCATTTCCATAGGGCCACTCTGTGGAGTTGTGCCACAGGAAACCTCTGCATAAACTCTGGAGTTTAATAAAAAAGCGTTTGGGCAACATGTGTGGGATATTTGCGAAAAAATGTAATGGCCTATGCAGGACCACCATCTTAAGCAAGGCCGCCCTCCCCACTATGGCTAGGGGGAGCTTTGCCCAGAACCCGATGCTGTTCTTGATACCTTCTACTGCCCTCTCCCTTGTTATATTTTTGCTCATCTACAACTGTGTGATATATGTTAATCCCCAGGTATCTGAATGTTCTGGTCTGCCAGGCTACCTGCAAGATAGGGAAGTTCTCCTGTGGGACTCCTCTGTACCTTCCTAAGGGGAACATGCACGATTTTCTGGGGTTCACCGCTGTACCCGAGAGAGTCGCGTAGCGCTCCATCACCTCCAAGATGTATTGCAAGTTTTCCTCTGGGTACCGCAGGTATAGCAGCATATCATCTGCATACAATGATACCAAGTGCGGTCCCCCTTTAGTGTAAACCCCTATTTCGAGGGGATTGGGTCCTCCGACGTATTCCATATCTATGACATGTAATCACCACAGCTGTGCTGCTTCGGAAACTTTTTCGGCGTCTGCGTCCTGCGTCGATGACGTCGATGCGCCGTCGTCGAGGACCTCCTCCGACGTCCGACGTCCTCCGATGTGATAAGTAGGACGCACGACGCCCATAGCCTCAGTTCCGTTTTTTCCGCGAACGTGTTGCTTCGTGTTTCTCGGTTTAAACGCCTCGACTCTTTGGAGTTCTGTTCTTCTCGGTTCTTCGAACCTGTTCGTTTGTGAAAATCCTTCAGAAGATGTCTACTTCGTCTTCGACCCCACGTCCGGGTTTCAAGAAGTGCGGGGAGTGTGGGTCCAAGATGTCGGTGACGGACTCGCACGACGCCTGCCTCTGGTGCCTCGGGGAGGCCCACGACACGGATGACTGTATCGACTGCCAGTAGCTCACGTCCAAAGCCTTACGCGAACGTAAGAAGAAGTTGTCGGTAGGTCGGGTGTCCAAGCCCCGGAAGTCGAAGTCTGCGGGGCTTTCGACGGATGATTCGAGGGGTGACTCTCCGTGTCATCGTCGGAAGTCTCGTGGGTCTCCTTCTAGGAGTCGGTCTCGCCACTCCTCAGCCTCTTCGAGGCATTCTCGGAAGCGCCGACCCCGGTCGTCTTCCAGGTCCTCTTCGGAGGGCTCTGCCCGGCACATCGCTTACCCCTCCAGCCGTGCGACGCCGGAGGAATGGGCTTCCTTCGGGAAGAAGATGCTGGCAATTCTTGAGTCGCAGGGTACTCAGCCGTCCGCGCCCCCGAGTGGGGTCGGTCGTGTGCGGTCGAGAGACACTGCTCGCAGGAGTGGTCGGCACGAGTCACGGGAGAGGTCCCGTTCGGACAAGGGGACTCGGCCTCGACGTACCCGTTCCAGGTCCCGGTCCTCGACGCGTTCGAGACCGTGTGCACCTGTGAGGTCTTCGAAGAAGGCATCGACGTCTGTGGCGTCGAGGGCGTCGACGGGCTTTCTCGAGGCTCTGGCTCCGGGGAAGTCGTCGATGCCGTCGACGCTCAGGTCGTCGAGGGACACGCTCGGGGCTCCGGCCTCGAGGGCTGTGTCGACGCCGCCGATTCTGGAGGCGCTGCATCTGACGTCGACGCCGATTTCCTCGACGTCGACGCCGATCCTCTCGGCGCCGATGCCGGTTCTCTCGGCGCTGGCGCCGATTCGCTCGACGCCATCGACGCCTTTCGTGTCGGAGGTACCCCAGGGCACGGGTGGACCCCCTAGGAAGGCTCTGGTTAAGAGCAAGCACTCTCGAGTGCCTTCTTTTCGCCACCTGGACTATATTTCAGAGGCGGATGAGGATTCTGATGGCCTGGTTCCTAGTCAGGTTCCGGATGAAATTGTCTCGGGCCATAGTCAGTTTGACGAGTTGAGACAGTCACTGCATGATGCCAGTGGACTGGACACCTCTCCGGAGGTGGAGTTTTGTAGGCCTGAGCCTGGCTCTCATGCTGATTCCTCGTACCGGCGCCTTATGGCTAGGTTTTCTGAGTACTTGGGATGGTCTGCTCCCCCAGGGGAATTTGTGCAGGATGATCTAACGGACATCCTTGATGTTGGTCCCCCAACTGACCCGGTTCTGCCGTTCCATATGGCTTTACAGAGAAGGGTGCCGGCGGCTTGGACTGCTCCGGAGAGTCTCCCGGCGGTGGGCAGATCCTTGTCGCGAAAATACCGTCCAGCCAGTGGCGATCCCTGCTACTTGACCAGGCACCCCACTCCGGAGAGTTTGGTGGTGCAGGCGGCCACGGCCCCGGCGAAGCAGGCGTCGTACCCTACCATCCCTCCTGATAGGGACGACAAACGTTTTGATGGCTGGGCGAAGAAAGTGTTTTCTTCTGGTGGTATGGCGCTTCAGGCGGCCAACTCCATTTATGCCTTGTCGCGTTTCACGCACACTCTGTGGAACTGTGTTGCGTTAGCGGCTGAACATATTCCCGAAGGGGACGAACGGGATGGTTTCCTTGCTATGGTCCATGATGGTAAGGATGCCATGTGTGAGTCCGTTCAGTCGGGTTTGGACTTAGCTGAATGCGTCAGTAGGTCCATGGCGGCGAGCACCGTGATACGCAGGTTTGGGTGGTTGCGGAAGTCGGGGTTTGCTCCTGATGTGCAGTCCCGGCTCCTCAACATGCCCTTTGACGGTGAACACCTTTTTGGCAGCAAGGCTGACGAGAGCCTTGAGAGGTTGCAGACCTCAAAAGCTGCAGCGAAGTCGTTGGGCGCTGCTGTTCGCCAACCTCCGCCTTTTCGTCCTAGGGGACAGCAGTGGAGGGGTGGTTCCTTTCGCTATTACTCATCCTTCAGTAAAGCGAGAGGAGCTGGCAGTCAAAGAGGCCAACGCAGGGGTACCAGAGGTGGACGACAGGGTACCCGTGGTGCCAAGGCCGCTCGGGCAGTTGCCTCTTTGCCCTCAGGTAACGCCGCAGCCGCTCCCGCTCAGTCGTGAGGCCATGTCCCATGGTTCGCCGGTTGGGGGAAGGCTGGCGCAGCATCTTGTAGAGTGGCAAGCCATTACTTCAGATGTGTGGGTTCTGGAGATCATAACGCACGGCTACTGTCTTCCTTTTCGGCACAGGCCTCGCGACAATCCACCGGGGAACCTCTCTTTGCAGAGTCCGGATCCGCTCCTTGCGCAGGAAATTCAGGCCCTGCTGGAGAAAGGCGCCATAGAACTGGTGCCTGTAGCGGAGAGGAACAAGGGATGGTATTCCCCTTATTTTTTGATTTCGAAGAAAGACGGGGGATTGAGACCCATCATGGACTTGCGCGGTTTGAACAGACTCCTCAGGAAGGACAAGTTCAAGATGGTTACTCTCTCTCAAGTCCTCCAGGCCCTTCAGCTTCAGGACTGGTTGGTGTCACTCGACCTCAAGGATGCTTACTTCCATGTGCCGATCCATCCCAAGCACAAGAAGTACCTGAGGTTCGCGGTTGGCGACTCGCACTTTCAGTTTCGGGTCCTGCCGTTCGGATTGACCTTCGCCCCGAGGGTTTTCACCAAGCTCATGGTGGTGGTGGCAGCGCATCTCAGGCAAGGGGGGATTCACGTCTACCCCTACCTGGACGATTGGTTGATCAGGGGGAGCTCTCCCGAGCAAGTCCTGGATCATCTATCGGTCACCTGTCGCTCCCTTCACAGGCTGGGCTTCTCCCTCAATTTAAAGAAGTCTCATTTGACGCCAACACAGCGGCTCCAGTACATCGGAGCAGTGCTCGACACTTCCCTGGGGCAGTGTTTTCCTCCCCAGGTGAGGGCTCTTCACATTCAGCAGATGGTGCACAAGTTTCAGCATGCCCAGACGCTCCCAGCGTTCGAGTTCTTGAGGTTGCTCGGCCTCATGGCATCCTGCATTCTTCTGGTGCCAGAGGCTCGCCTGCGGATGAGATCTTTGCAGTGGGCACTCAAGACGCAATGGTCGCAGTCCTCCGGCAGGTTGTCGGACTCGATTCAGGTGCCGTCCTCGGTTGCCCGGGACCTTCTGGGGTGGGCCGTCGAAGGCAACTTGATGAAGGGGGCTCCATTTTGGCTTCCCTGGCCGGAGGTGACGATCGTGTCGGATGCATCCCTCATGGGATGGGGAGCTCATGCCAACGGGCTGACAGTCAGCGGTCGTTGGTCTCCGTCGGAGTCCAGACTCCATATCAATCTGTTGGAGCTGAGGGCCGTCAGGCTAGCCCTGAAGGCTTTTCTGCCGTCTGTACGAGGGAAGAATGTCCTGATCCTGACGGACAACACAGTGGCCATGCACTACCTCAACAAAAAGGGGGGGGCAGGGTCACTTCCTCTGTGCAGGGAGGCGATGCAGCTCGAGTTCTGGGCCATCCAGCAGGAAGTTTCGATCTCGGCAGTTCATCTGGCCGGAGCCGAAAACGTGACGGCGGACGCTCTGAGCAGGCAGAGCGCGATCTCTCACGAGTGGGAGTTGGCTCAGGAGGTTCTCCTGGAGATCTTCGCCCTTTCGGGGACCCCTCAAGTGGATCTCTTCGCCTCCAGTGTCAACCGGAAGTGCGAAAGGTTTTGCTCGCGGGAATTTCCTCCAAAAGGAGCCTTGGGAGACGCGTTCGTGGTGGAGTGGTCATTCCCGCTGCTGTACGCGTTTCCTCCAGTCCCCGTCATCCCGCAAGTGCTGCGGAGGTTACGGAAGTTCGGTTCCCGGATGATCCTCATTGCTCCGGCGTGGGCTCGGAGGACGTGGTACCCGGACCTTCTCGACTTGTCCATCTGCCCTCCACGTCGTCTTCCCTACCGAGACGATCTGCTCTCACGGGAGGGGGGTCAGGTTCTCCATCCAGAGGTCAGATCCCTCAACCTTCACGCTTGGCTTCTGAGAGGTTGAGGTATAAGGATTGGGACCTCCCTGAAGACGTGATGGAGGTGTTGCTTTCGGCCCGAAGGCCAGCAACTAAGTCTCTGTACCGTTGCCGTTGGCGTAAGTTCTGCGACTGGTGCAGAGTTCAGAATGTGGATCCTTTTGCATGTGACATCCCCATGGTTCTGTCCTTTTTACTTTCTTTGGCCCACAGGGGCTTGCAAGTGGGTACCATTAAAGGTTACCTGGCGGCGCTGTCCATCTTTAAGCGCTCGTCTGAAGAGTGTTCTTACTTTAAAATCCCTTTAATTTCACAGTTTCTGAAAGGGCTCACTAATGTGTTCCCTCCGTCACCTTTCCTGGTGCCTGGTTGGGATTTAAACCTTGTTCTTAGGTTTCTTATGGGTGCTCCGTTTGAGCCTTTACATTCTTGCCCTTTGAGGCTGTTAACTCTGAAAACTGTGTTTTTAGTTGCGTGAGTGAGTGAGTGAGTTACAGGCACTTTCAGTTAAGCCTCCCTTCACTGTATTTCACAAGGACAGGGTTGTCCTTCGTGTTCGTCCTTCTTTTCTTCCGAAGGTAGTGTCGGAATTTCATTTGGCCCAGAAGGTTGTTCTTCCGGCATTCTATCCTCCTCCGCATCCTGGTAAGGAAGAGGAGAGGCTCCATAGGCTTGATCCTAGGAGAGCTTTAAGCTTTTATGTTTCACGCATGTCCCGGGTCAGAGTGGACGATCAACTCTTTATTGGTTACGCTGGGAAGCGTTTGGGGCAAGCTGTGACGAAACAGACTTTGTCTCGCTGGATTATTTTAGCCATCTCGGAGTGTTACCGTTTGGCGGGTAAGGACCCACCGGCTGGCTTGCGGGCCCATTCCACCAGGGGTGTGGCTGCATCTACTGCACTGCAGAGGGGTGTTCCTATTCGCAACATCTGTGAGGCAGCCACCTGGGCTTCAGTGCATACATTTGTACGTCACTATTCCCTCGATTCCATCCCAGGGCAGGATCTGGCCTTTGGCAAGGCGGTCCTTTGCTCTGCTATTTGATTGGCTATTCTAAAATTTGATTCTAAAATCTTTCCCTCCTCCTTGCTCTGGTACTGCTTTGGGAGTCTGTCATAGATATGGAATACGTCGGAGGACCCAATCCCCTCGAAGAACAAGTTACTTTCTTACCTGGTAACGTTCTTTCGATGGGATGGTCCGACGACGTATTCCATATCGCTCCCGCCCTGCCTTCCCCGCTGCAGAATTTCTTTTGCGATTGCAGCTTACGTTCCGCAAGGCTTTGTGTCTGACTGGCAGTTGACTTATGTCACACGTTCTGGGGGGGAAAAAACTACAACTGAGGCTATGGGCGTCGTGCGTCCTACTTATCACATCGGATGACGTCGGACGTCGGAGGAGGTCCTTGACGACGGCGCATCGACGTCCTCGACGCAGGACGCAGACGCCGAAAAAGTTTCCGAAGCAGCACAGCTGTGGTGATTACATGTCATAGATATGGAATACGTCGTCGGACCATCCCATCGAAAGAACGTTACCAGGTAAGAAAGTAACTTGTTCTTCTTCATACTGCTGTCTCAGATAGATCGCTAGCGGTTCTAGTGCAAGGATGTACAGCATCGGGGACCATGGGCAGCCCGGTCTCGGGCCTCTGCTAAGTTGCCATTTATCTGAAATTATCGCTCCCATTTTGACCCTGGCTGTTGGGATGCTATACACCATTTTCACCCACCACAGGTCCCCTGGTCCCATCCCGTATTCTTTCAAGGCCGCCATCATCCAAGGCCACCTTATGGAGTCGAAGGCTTTCACTGCGTCTAGCGATACTACTGCTATTTCACTTGGGTCGCCCTCCGCCTGTTCTATAATATGGTGGAGCCTCCTGTGGTTATCGGATATGCTTCTAACTGGGACATATCCGGTTTGATCAGGGTATATGAGTTTATTTATTACCCGCTTAAGTCTGTTCGCCAGCACAGCCGTGAGATTTTTACTGTCCTGGTTTAGCATGGATAGTGGTCTGTACGACCCACAGTCTGTGCTTGGCTTGTCAGGTTTGAGTAGTGGAATGATTACCGCCTCCCTCAGAGATTCCGGCATAGATTCCAAATACCCAATTATCTCCTCCCTTAGGTCCTCTTGGAATGCGGTGTCCTTCGTCTATCCGCAAAGTTGTCCTGAATTCTGTTTCCATCAATAAATAGTTATTTAAAGTACCACTGTGCACCTCTCAAGCTCTCGCTCGTACAGGGCATGATCAGGAATCACAATATTTTCTGTGGGACTATTGGGTACAGTTGGGATAAGTTGGGATAAGGCTTTTTAGTATGGGAAAATAATCAATACTTGGAAAGCAGTTGTGCAGTGTCAAGAACTAATACTCCTATCCTTAGGGTGCTTTAGTCTCCTGATGTCATGTAGACTTTGATCTTGTAAACGTTGAGTCCCTGATCAGTGGTCACTGTAGTCCTATCTATCAAAAGCTCCAGGAATACATTTAAATCCCATGCCATGCTGATGATGCATCAATCGATCCCAATATCAACTACCCAAGTTTGTTAAAAAAAAGAATGGTATGTATACTCGCCATTAAATTCTCAGTTCTCTCTATAATCACCTTCACTATTATCTTCCTTTTTTACTTCCTAACTATCTTGTGGTTCAGATGTTTAGAGAACAACCCTATGAGTTCATAGAGAGGTAGCTGAAGACATTAACACCTACCCAACTATTTACCAATCTTTCATTTGTTGCCTGCAATCGGAGGTAAGAGGGAGACTGCCTGGCCTCACGGGAGGAATTAATAAGGGATTTAAATTGATTGTTTTCCATTAACCGCATTTTGAAGTATAGTACTGTGTGCTTTGAAATTAATTGGCACACCTGCCTAGGCCCAATCCACTGCACTTCCCTGCTTTGCACCATTGAATAAATCATGTTTAAATTTGTTTCCATTAACTGCGTTTTGAAGTGTAATAGTACTGTGTGCTTTGAAATTAATTAGTGCACCTGCGTAGGCCCAATCCACTGCCCTTCCCTGCTTTCCACCATTGAATAAAGCGTGTTTAAATTTATTGTTTTCCATGAACTGCATTTTGAAGTGTAATTGTGCTCTGTGCTTTGGAATTAATTAGCGTACCGGAGTAGGCCCAATCCATTCTCCTCCCCTGCTTGATAGCCCGGCCCCGTTTCCCTCCTCCCCCGCCCCTTACTGTGATTGGTCCTTCCTCCCTTTTGCACTACCTCCCGGGGCAGCCCTCTGCCTGTGCAGCCCTGCGGCAAAGGGCCCAAGGCAAAGGGCGGCTCCTGAATTAGCGGCTCCAGTCAGTGTCTGCAGGTGTCAGCAGGGGAAGCCAGGACCCTCCTAATATCTCTCATAAGACTGATCACTGCACCTGCCTCCCTGCAGCACTTCCACGTAATAAGCACGCCCTCCGCCTAGCTTTCCCTGACTTAGAGGCACAAGACTAATCCATAGACCCAAACTACAGCCATCTAACAGTGGCTGCATGGTCATCTCACCACACCAGCAACTGCGACAGACACAGCACCCTGACGTAACCCACGACAGGTAAGCTGCTGTCAACCAGCATCGGCGAATAAGGTAGGAACAATCTATTCTAGCTACTACATACATTGACTCCATTATACATACCTCTTGTACAATACTGCATTGTGAAGCTTGGGCCTCTCTCCCACTATACAGGACTCCTCCAAGTGTGCCCCTATTCTGAAAGTGCACTGAAACTGTTTTGAAATGCATTTGAATTAGATTGAAAATTGCTTTTCAACTTAGGCCTCTCTCCCACTATACAGGACCTAAGTGTGCCCCCTGAATTCTGAAGGTGCACTGAAACTGCTTTTAAACTTCATTTAACTGTATTGGATATTGCTCTTCAACTTAGGCCTTTCGCCCACTATTCAGGACCCCTCAAAGTGTGCCCTGTTTTTGAAAGTGCACTGAAACTGTTTAAACTGCATTTGAACTGCATCTGATAAAACAATTAAATCTTAGGCCTCTCCCCACTATACAGCACCCTTCTAAGTGTGCTCCCCTATATTTGAGACTACATTGAGACTACATTTGAACTACTTTGAACCACCTTTGAAACTTGGGCCTCTCTCCCACTATACAGGACTCTAGAATCGGTGTGCTCTCCTGTAATATGCTGCACCCTGAAACCTAGGCCTCTCCACCTCAGTGCAAGAACCTTAGGTCCAATTTCCCTCCTGTATCAACGTGCACTGTTAAAAGACTACTAGGTGTCCCCACCTCCATCTCATAACTTGAACCTGCCACGTTGTGAGGCCGGAGCCTCTCCCGCTATCCAGGTACTCCAGCCTAGGCATTCAATTGCTGCCTGGGTCTCCCAGTCTAGGTTAATTGCTGCAGGCCACTTGGAACCTTGAACCTTCCTCCCGATAACTAGACGTCAATATTGGCCTTAATTACCACCATCCTCCTTTCAAACCTAAACCTCCACTCCACCGAGGCATCGTCGACCTGATACTTGACCACCCCTGCCATCTGCAAAGCCAAACCCTCTCCCGATAGATTAAGCTCCCAATCTTGATCACAGCCTGCCTTGCAGAACCAAACCTACCCACTGCTGTCCAAGGATCAGAATTAAACTGTTCAATCAGCTTTGTATCCCGCCAAACGTACATTGCTTCAGACTTCCGATAACCCACTCCCAAGATTACAATCTCATTGTAAACCACCTGTAAAATGTGTGTACCCTCAACCTCCTGTCCCGTAGTCGTCCAGGTATTTTTAGTAGCTGCTACTATTGAATCCTAGGAACCTGACACCCAAAACTTCCAGGAAGCACCGAAACCTGTAACTAGTACGATAATCCTCTCCACAGTTACCTGCATCCTCAGCCTAATCAATACACCCACCCTAACGTACAATACCCCAGGACAGCCCTCGTTGTAATAGGAACACCATATCCAACTGACAGAACAAAGACAAACCCTCGGAAACCTCCAGACAGAACAACTAAGAGGATTGGAAACAACTGACAGAACAGAAGTCCCACTGACCCAATACCCAACTGACTGGAAAGACACACCCTCAGAAACTATCAGACGGAACAACTGAAGATTAAAATCTACACCAGCCTGGCACGAGGAACCACAATTGGAAACGGTCCCTATAAACCTAACGCCTAGACCGACTCCTCCCAACTAAAACCAAAATGACCCAACGCAGAATTGGACGCAGACAAAGAGAAAAGGAACAAGGTACAAGAAACACAGATACACAAGCGCAACTGGCCCCAGCACAAGATGCCTTCAATACAGAACACACTGCAGAACAAGACTATCAACAGAACAAACGTCACAAGAGAAAAATCCTTATAACTTACACCGTACCTCGCACCAATCAAAGAACCTAGATACTCCCAACGACACCAACATTACCAGATGGATAAATAAAACATTAGAACAACTGAACAAAAGAAGAGAGGACTAGAGGAGAGAATGGGATGACGCAAACCCCCTTACTGCCTACATCACAAGAACAGATGGGCACGATCGATACCCACACCAAATGACAAGAGATGAAGAAAGAATAGAAGTCAGCGATCTAATTATCAATCTCACAGACCGATTCAACGACAAAGCCGCCTTCACAGAACCTCTACCGCTCAGAGGCAACATAAATGCACCCTGACTGAACACCCACAAACCAAAAAAGCAACAAAAAATAAACCAAATGACACCAAAAAGATCCAATGCAATCTGATCAACGCAAGATCAATGTCCAAACACGCCACCGAAATCTACGACCTCCTAAGTGACGGAGGCATCGACATCCATTTCGTAACCGAAACATGGCTAGATGACAACTGCAAGATCACCCTCAATAACTGCCTGCCCGATACCTTAAAGTGCATCCAAGTAAACAGGAAAACCAAAAGTGGTGGTGCACTAGCGATCTTCCACAACGAATACCTGAAAATTAAAGCAGAAGACCCAATAAACATCAACAAATGTGAATCCCTAATCATACGTCTATCAACTAATCCCAAAACAAACCTGAAATTCATACTGATTTACAGACCACCAACGTACGATGCAGCCTTCATAGACGACTACATAGAAGCAATCACCAACCTAGCCATTGAGCGTAATAAACTGATTATCCTCGGAGACTTCAACATGTGTTTCGATGAAGAACCAAAACCCCACATAAATCGCTTATCGGCCAACTAACAATGGAACTACATCAGCTGGTCAAAGGAACAACCCACACGGCAGGACATACACTAGACGCAATCTTCGCCAACAGAAAACTAATCACCACAGCACCACCGAATCAGATCCTCTGGAGCAACCACCTCGTCATCCCATTCGTAAATTGCCCTCCCCAATTACCAAGAAACAAGAAAAACTACCAACCATCATGAAACGAAACTGGAGAACTATAAAAAAGAACTCCAACTTAACGGAACGAGTGGAGATCACCAAACCACAAGGGCGAAGTGACCTGGACACTAAAATAGATATACTTCACAAATGGATCACCACAACAATCGACGAGATCGCAAAAGAAAAACCTTTCAATCCATCCCGCAAAAGAGCAACAGCAAAATGGCTCACCCCACTACTAGGCGCCATGAAAAGGAAAAAACAAAAACTAGAATTAGAATGGAGGATCAATAAAGACTGCGGAAAAGAATTCAAACTTCCACAACATACCCGTTCATACAAAAAGGAAATACAAAAAGCAAAAAGGAAATATGACAACAGAATCCTCATACCACCAAACACCCAAAATGAACTATTTAAAATCAGAAACGAAATAAAAAATCCACCCGGCTGCAACAACACTCCAATACCATTGAAGAAACTATGCAATGACCTTGCAGACCATTTCAAAAACACAATCATGACCATCCAACAAACCATACAAAACAGACCATGCCACCACAACACTGAAGACACACACTGATGCAAGGAACACCAGAACAAACTCAGAAACTTCCGGCACATATCAGTGGAGCCTTTCATCAAACTTGTAAATCAAAACAACAAATCTGGCTCCCCCGCGGATCCCTGCCCCCCCCCCCCCCCCCCCCCCCGACATATACAAATCAATCCTCGCACAAGGAACACTAATGGAATACTACAGAAACGTCCTCAACAGGAAGAGTGCATCAAGCCTTCAAATCCGCATACATGAAACCACTCCTCAAGGCCACAACAGGAAACATAGAGGACCTCCAACTACAGACCCATCTCCAACATCCCCTACCCAGCTAAACTCCTGGAAACGCACATAGACAGAACAACCCAAGACTTCATAGAAGAACATCACCCATTAAGCCAGGCACAAGTAGGCTTCAGACCGATGAGAGGAACAGAAACAGCACGCACTTCAATCTGGGATGATCTAAAGGCGAACACAGACTCAAACAGCACCGCTCTGATACTTCTAGACCTCTCTGCAGCATTTGACACAGTTAACCACAATATCCTCATCACGAGACTAGAAGAATTTGGAATCACTGACAACGCCTTACTTTGGGTCAGATCCTTCCTAACGAACAGAACAGAAACAATATGGATGAAACCTTACAAATCAAGCCCTCGAGAATCATCATGCAGAGTCCCACAATGATCATCCTTCTCGCCACTTCTATTCAACATATACCTGTCACAGCTAATTAAAATCATCGAAAGACATGGCCTCACCTGCTATAACTACGCTGACGACATACAAATGATCTACAAAATACAAGACTTACAAGAAGACAGCGCAACACTAGAGAACTGCCTTTGTGAAATATACAACTGGATGAACTTTAACTACCTCAAACTCAACCCAGGCAAAACAGAAATAATCATCACAAAAAACGGAGAAGACAACCTCTACATCCCATGGCCAACTGAACTTGGTGAAACCCCAGCCCCATCATCAACTGTAAAAAACCAGGCAGTCCTGATGGACAACAAACTCGCTCTAGAACCACAACTAGACACCCTAATCAAGAAATCCTTCTTTCTACTGCGATCATTTAAAAAGATACTACCATTCCTCTCTTTCACCAACAAAACTGCCGTCATCGCCCTCATCCTGTCCAGACTAGACTACTCCAATAGCCTATATCTAGGCCTCCCTGAACGACTCCTAATTAAACTCCAACGCATACAAGATGCGGCAGCCAGACTGCTCCTTAAACTACCTCGAAGAGAACACATCACACCAGCGCTGAAAACGCTACACTGGCTACCCATCAAACAGCGAATCAAGTTCAAATCAATGTGCATAACCCACAGAGCAATCCACGACCAAGGTGCAGAGTTCGTCAGAAGAAAACTAAACGTACATCACAATGCAAGGCCACTCAGATCCAGCAGCGACCTCCATTTGGAACCCAAATCATGCAACAAGAGAAAACTCAGAGGATCCTCTTTTTCTTACCTTGCCCCAAAAACCTGGAACGAACTACCAAAGAACATACAGAACACAAGTGATCACCTAAAATTCAGGAAACTCCTTAAATCATGGCTCTTCACCCCATAACCAGAAAGAATGCCCATAAGGACATACACAGAGAAACTAGGCCGAGAGAAGAGCCTACCCTTACTCCCTTAATCATCAAACCTTATTAAAATAAGGATATACGGACATGTAACATATCCACTTATCAATTAAAAAACAAACCTCACCAATCATAATAAGAACACCCACAGATCAATCGGAAGCAATAGCAAGGTATTACCCAGCAATGGCACCTGGCAACCCTTGAGGGCACAGGCAGCAATGGACCCTAAACAGTAATACATAGGAAAGAACGGGGATAGATAATATATCCCCACTACCTAAGCAGGATTATGCCCACCCCTGGGGTGTACCAAGCTCAATAACTTAGCGAGGCCAACCTCATCCCCCGACCCAGATACTAGACTGTCGGGAAAGGTAAGAGAGGTGATACCACCCAATAGACTACCAACAGTAAATAGAAAGAAGCTGGTTAATGATAATAAAACCCCACTATCGATCTAGGGACAATGCTCACCGAACCAGGGGTAGTATGCCATTTATTCTGCTGAACCAGCCACAGTATCACCATAGAAACTAGAGAATCAGTAACACTAGAGAGAGAATATACCAACCCAATATGACTACCTGATTCATAAACTAAACTACAGGGATTATGTGACGTATAACTCACTAAACAAAACCTCTAATTTCTGCTTACTTAATGCACACTAAACCCACACAACCACCTTTCTCACAGCAAACCGCACAGACTTCACCACACTGCAACAACAATCAACACATAAATCGCTACAACAGCACGCGAGGACCCGCTTCGATCTTATTTGCACACCCAAGCTCCGCACACAGTGAAAAC
The DNA here is from genome assembly GCF_040938575.1 of Ambystoma mexicanum. NCBI lineage: Eukaryota > Metazoa > Chordata > Amphibia > Caudata > Ambystomatidae > Ambystoma > Ambystoma mexicanum. Next base: position 875,398,370 of record NC_090924.1, on the reverse strand, counting down.
TGAACTAAAGCTGCCAACAGTACACCACCTCTTACTTTCCTACGCCCTCTTCACCCATTAACCCACCCCGTCCCCCTTTTGTTTACAGATCCGCCTGAGCGCCTGGAGACCAACTCAGTTAGTGACAGTGCGCTATATAATACATTTAACATTATCTTCAGGAGTTGAGCGAGTTTCTTATAGGAAGGCTACTTCGTTTTTTTTCTATTACAAGGACACCTTATTCACTTGTTTGACTGTTATATTCAATCACATTCCAGGAAGAGAACACAAAAGGTATTACTCATGACTCGGGAGTGCATAGATTAGTAATAGGCACTAAAGTTAAGATTAGTGTATTCTACAGTTTCATTTATTATTCTCCCCTCTAAATCCCAGTGACCTATAGTGAAAAGCAAGGGAAAACAGATTGGTAAATGAAAACAAAAGAAATCAAAGATCATACTTGTACATTAATATTTTTGATCGTTCCATAAATGTTTTAAACAAATCCTTACCCATCTCTTCCTGTGGCTACCATGATCAATCCCTTTCAACCGGAACCAAGAATATTAACAAATATCTAAATCTCCCTACCAAAGGTAATAGTTATATCACCCTACCTCTTCCTGCCCCCCTTGTAGCTACTAAGATATGACCAGGAGTCTTCAGCCCACTCCTTGTAATCCCCAGCATGATTAGAAATATGGCTATGTGCTGCTTTTCTCTTCATACAGCCTATTTCCCTGCTGTTATATTTTTTGCACATGCATAAATGTGTCAGCACCTGCAGGAGAAAATGTGCTGTCCATCGGTACACTCTATTAAATAGCCAATCTGCCCACTCGATAGTTGCTTCTAAGCAATACCTGTAAATGTGCTCCTTATTCTTCTTTTAAAACCTCGTCCTTTGGTTCCACAGAAACCTGCCTGTCATTACATCTCCCGTGCTTGTTGAAACAAAGGATGACTTGACGCGCAAAATGGCATACATGAGCCCCTGCTGTAGGTGGCCACCCAAGAGAAAGTTGTTAAAAAATGCAACCATCATGTGGGGTGGTGCCAGTTCCTCTGTCCTAGGACCACCACATCGAGTGTTGCAGGGCCCCCCTTTTGGGGGTCACTGGATTGCCCACATCATCAGTTCTCAGGCATTTACATGGTCATGCATCTGCATGTATTAGTGGATCCAGGTTCCGGTTTCGCAGACAAAGTCTGCAATCCTGTGGCAAAGGTTTGCAAACACCCGGGGAAGTGTAAAAATACTACACCTCATTTTAAGAACAATAAAGACCCTACAAATTACTTGCTACGTCAGAAGCAGTAGACAAGCAGCACGGGCAGAAAGACAGCAATCCGTGCCACTATAGAAGCCAGAATACAAACCAAAATGCCTGTCTGGCCTCTTATGACCTTAGGCCAGCCCCCTGATCCCTGATGCACCCCATGATTAGAGGCACATGGTCCACTCATGAGACCCACTAGCACCTGAAGCCCACCTGCAACCAATACTAAAAAAGCAACCTCTAAGTGGAGGAGAAGCTGGCCTTTAAAAGGTGGCCAGCCAAGCTAGAGTTTCACTACGTGGGAGAGCTGCCAGCAGGAAGACTGGAATTCTGGGGAGACCTCGGGCAGAAAGGTTTGGTCAGCAGATGGGCTAGAAGAGTGGCCCTTGAATCAGTTAATGGTGTGCAGCGAAGTGTCAGATGTGGGGAACGTTATATGTAAAGAATAGAAGTTTCACTTATTTTCGGGGTCAGATGGACACGTTCAACTATCGGAGGACCGAAGCAGAGATTTAGGTCTCACCTGTGCCTTTATATCCGTGTCGGTGGAAGAGATCTTGGTGTGGCGTTTTCTTTGCGAAGCACGGCAGTCATGCAGAAATGGACCACTGTCTCTGGACGCCACTCTGCCTGATGAATGCAATTCCAGATAGGGAAACACCCGGAGCCAGCCACCAACAAGGAAAAACCCACACTGAGAAAAACCCTGATGAACTGATGTGTGGTGGCTGTGTAGCTTATGCAATCCGGTAGTGATTTCAAGTTTTCCAAATGTGTACTGGAAGACAAGTAATGAACGATCCAGAAAGCATCAGCACGGAGACAAGGGCAGGGACAATTAAAGGTCCTGCCTAGGCTCAAGTAAACAGAAGCAGGAGAGAACCAGGATGGTACAGAGCAGGGAAGGAGAGCAAAGGAGGAGTGGAGAATAACGGGAGAACAGGAACGTAGGAAAAACACACGAGCGCTGAGCTAAGTGTTACCTTAGCATTGAACCGAGCCGTGTCTGACAGGATCTGACAACTGTTACAGCAACGCGCCAGTGTTCTGTGCTGACAGCTAGGCACCATGTTGGGAAAACACATCCCACCTGAACTGTGGATATTGTCGGCGCCATCTTGGAGTGGAGCTGTGCGTCTATAGGAAAGCCTCCACTTTGGCCACAGGGACCAGTGTCTGCACTTTGTATTCATGACAGTATATTGGAGTTTGAGGAGGAGGAAAAGTGTTGACTAGAAAAGGACCGATTTGGTTTGTAAGATAGCTACTAAATTGGAATAGGAATGAAAGATGAAGTTAAGGACAGAACACAAAAGGTGGTTGGAGATGAATGGTGGTTGGAAGAAAGATAGCGGCCTCATACAAGTTGATTGAGTCCCCAGTCAGTGATCACTATAGCCTACAACCTGTGGGCCTATCTATCACAGGCTCTTGGAGTACATTTAAATATACTGCACTCTGCTGATGTTGTTTCAATTGATTCCCAATATTGCTTACCCAAGTCTGTTGAAAAAAAGAATGGTTGTCCTTGTTTGGTGCATATATACTCGCCATTAGATTCTCGGTGCTGTGATAAACATGAAGGTGTCTCACCTGCTAGTCCCCGGGGATCTGTCATCCAGGTGGCCAGGACACGGCCATCACTTTTGGATCCAGTTTCTGGGGGTGGACCAGTGCGGGAGGATCACCTTGGTGAGAGTTCCTCAGGGAGTGGGACACCGGATGGCGAGATGCTGCATCCCCTTCCCTGTAACACCTTTACTTTTAGGATACTTAGGAACTCAACCCCCCTTCACAACACAAACACTTTCTCATGGACAGCTCACTATGAGAGAAAACAGACTAACACCTGAGCCGTATACCTGACATGTCCCAATACAATGGTCAGGCAGAGTCAGGCAATTACTGACCATCACACACACCCACCTACCTAACTTCCATTGCACTTCCCCACGTGGAAAAAAGGCGGCGCACGAGAGCACAATCTGAGCAAGGTAAAGCACACGAGGAAACAGCATTTCCAAGGTGGCACTTGAACACGAGGAGAAAGACGGCAAAGTAGAAGGGGATCGCAAGGAGGGAAGTGCCCTTGACCTTTTCGATGAGGAACCGTTACTTTCGTGAACCCTCAAGAGTGGAAAGCTTAAGACCAGGAAACAAGGCTGAAGAGTCCTGCATTGTGTGTCTGGGGTATCCGGGGCTCTCCCGCGTCGATAACCAATGCGGGGAGAATCGTTTGCTGCCGTGGTACTGTCCTTGGCTCCTACAACAAAGCAGTGCCAGTGAAAACAGCACAGCTGGTAAATCAGGGAGACTTATACCAGACCGGTCTGTGTTGAAGCTAAGGTTGCAAGTGGCAACATTGTATGGTGAACGCTGAAGTGAACAGTGTGTTAAAACGCATGTGATAACCAATGCGAGTGAAGTTAAACAAAAAATTAGTGATTGAACTTTGATGCCAAGATACAATACCTTTGACAGAGTGGTCAGGCACCGTGTGCATGCTCATTGGAAAGTCTCGAAGGTTTCCAACTAAGAGTTGAGAAAGGTGAAAGAGTGGCAAAGAACTGTGCATCGAAGTGGTCCTGCGACGGGTCAAGTAAAATGCTGTGCATAATCGAATGTTTTCGATGTTGATGCTGCCAAACAAGTTGATGACAAAATGGAGAAAGTTGGTCAGAGCCCGAACAAGGGAGATCAATTGAAAATGTTTGGGATAAAGCCAGTTTGTGTTTATGTGAATTACATTGGTCTGAACCCGACGGAGGGAGACTGAACATTGTGTTAAAACGGATCTGTGTCCGGCTGAGGGGGATCCAAGCTGAATAGTGAATGACCTGAGAAATTGCATGCGTGTGAAATTCTGAGAGGAAAATAACTTGTTGTTAGTCGCATCAGGCCCTCTGAACGAAGAGACTTGGACAGGCAAGGAGACTTGGGCACAGAAGGCCCTGAAACTAAAGTTTGAACTGCACCCTCGTACCAGAGAAGCAAGAGACTGTGCTAAGCTTGAGTGTACCGCCTTGTCCCGTGCTGAAAATGTGGGGCCTGAACATCTTGATATATAATTTCTTGAACTATTCTTTCTTTTAAATAACATTGTTTCCCAAACCATTTGTATTTAGAGTTAAGAATTGGCAATAGGTTTATTAGTATAGTCCCTTTTATTTTGACAAGACACCACAAGGACTGCGTTTATTATTTTTTGATGGTCGTAGCTTGCTCCCATCTTTAGATTTAGGATTAGATGGGCGTTTTTCAAACCCTTTTGGCAGTTCAATAAACACCCTTGAACTGTGGTCACTTGTGTCTGCCTTACTGTTGATACCATGCCTGCCTTACAGTGCACTATAATGCCTTCTTCACTATTACCTTCATTCCTTATTTTCTAATTATCAGGTGTTTTGGAAACAAACAACCCTGCGAGTTCCTTAGTGGCTTTTTTTTAAAAAAATTTATTTTATAAACAAGGCAGGGCAACAGCAATACAGGTTTACATTGAAGCATATTGTATATTCAAATAAGGTCATGTCACATTCCCCTCTCTCCCCCTTCCCCCACAGTTATTGGACCCGGCCGGGCGTTTGCTGCCCAAGTTCATTGTCTCTGTTCCTGGGGAGAGCCCCCGGCATCCAGGACCCTCCGGGCCAATTGGGGTTTGTAGGTCAGGGCCAGGAATTCTCGGTCATAGTTAAGAATTGGACCCCAAATGTTATGTTTCGGAAGCGGTGGAGGTGGCCCGCCTTGGCTGCAGTAACTTTTTCTGCGATCAATATATCCCATATTTTCACCCACCACATGGGCAGGAGGGGGCCCTCTGCCGATTTCCATGAGCGGACAACCACTATCCTTCTCGCCAGCAAACATTGAGATAATAACTTAGCTTTGGGGCCTGACCTTGAGTAGATCCCTGGGACAGGAGAGCCCAAGAGAATGGTTTCGGGTTCCAAAGGAAGCATTGTCTGGGTGATCTCTGCAATGCTAGCTAGACATTGCCTCCAAAAGCTTTGTACCTTTGGACAGGTCCACCACATGTGAAAGAAATATCCTACCTGACCACATTGTCTCCAGCAGGCCGGGTGAAGAGTGTGGTTCATGTGGTGGAGCCTCAAAGGGGGGTAGTACCAGCGTAACAGTATTTTGTAGGCGCATTCTCTGTTAGTGATGCAGGCGGATGATGAGTGAGCGTGGGTCCAAATGTCTACCCAGGCTTTGTCCTCTATTGGGTGACCTAGGTCTGCTTCCCATTGTGCCATGGATCGAGTTTTTGCGGAAAGAAAGTCCTTCTGGAGGCGCTTGTACAGGTTGGAGATCTTGCCTCGGGTTGGGAGGTCTTTTAAGGTCTGTTGTAGGGGCTTAGGGGGGTGAGTAGCTGCTTAGCGAGTTTGGGGGTGGGAGCACCAGTGGCGTAGCTGGATATAAGTGAATCTGTCCTTCTCCTGGAGCCGGAAGGTTCCCTTGCATTGTTCGAAGGTACGGGGGAGTCCACTTTCGAAAAGCTGTCCCAAAGTCTCCAGACCCCCTGCTATCCAGGTTTTGAAGTTTTGGGGGTTTGCACCAGGTGAAAAAGCTTGGTTCAAGAACACCGGAGATGAGGGGCTAAGTCCTCTTGGGTATCCCTTCTGCTTCAGGGCTCTGTCCCAAGTCATTATAGTGTGTTTGGTGGATAGCAATAGTCCCTGCCATTGTCGCCGCATCGGGGGTTAAATGTGTGGAAGAAAGCGTAGGGGAAGGCGAAGGTGCACCTGTTCCAGCTCCACCCACCTGGGTCGATCAGATAGCAACTGCCATGCCTGGATGCAAGCCAATTGTGCCGCCATTTGATATCCCTGTAGGTCCGGGGAAATTCACATGGTACACGTTCTTTGGATCGGCCGGGACCTGGATTTCCAGATAGGGGATGGCCCATGTTTTCCATTGAATAGGGCATAATGGAATCAAGGCTTCTCATTCCCCTGGGGTGATCCCTATCCCCAGTGCTGCTGACTTGTCGAAAATTGATGGAGAACCACATAACCTTTCCATAACTTTGTTTTTCGGCTAGTATGTGCGTCAGTGAGGATCAGGGTTCTGAAATGGTGAGTAGGACGTCGTCTGCATATAGCACGAGTTTATGCTGTGATGGGCCAACCCGGGGGCACTTGATGAGGTTGTTCAGCCTAATTCTTTGGGCAAAGGGTTCCATAATTATTGCAAATAATAATGGAGACAGTGTACAGCCTTGTCTGGTTCCACAAGTTAGGGGTATTGGAGTAGAGAGAGTGCCGTTGATCCCAAGGAAGGTTTTGGGTGATTTGTAATTAGCCAGGACCATGGTTCGGAATTCTGGGCCAAACCCAAAGGCTTCCAGTGTGAGTCTCATAAAGGTCCAATCCACCTTGTCGAATGCTTTGGTTGCGTTGTGGGCCATAAGCACTAGTTCCTGGGCATCTTGTGAGGCCCGGTCTGCGAGGTTCAAGGCTTGACGAATATTGTCACCTGTGGATCTATTCTTGATAAACCCAGTTTGATCAGGGTGAATTATATCAGGTAATATATGGGATAGGTGTGTTGCCAGAATCTTAGAATAAATGTTGGCATCAATGTTCAGCAGGGCAATTGGTCTATAGGAAGCAGGGTTCCTTGGGTCCCCTCCAGGTTTGGGTATGAGAACTGTGATTGATTCTTGCATGGAGGGGGTTATTGTCCCTGTGTCTCTGAAGGAGTTAAAGAGCTGTACTAGCGGAGCGAGGAGTTGGGGCTTGAAGACCTTGTAGAACTTGGTGGTGTACCCATCGGGGCTCGGGGTTTGAGGGATTTTATGGCTTCTTCTACTTCATCACCCGAGATCGGGGTATCTCGGGCAGAATCTCAGAGTTGTGGAAGGGCTGCCGCCTGTAAATATTCGGATTGCTCCTGTAGATTTCATGCTGGCAAGGTCATCAACTTTACCAGATGATCCGCTGCCAGGCGTTGTTTTTCCTGTTCAGCGTATTGTATTCTGCCCTGCGGGTCTCGTAGGCCAATAATGTTACCTCGTTTCATCTTGGCAAGTTTAGCTACCAGTAGTTTGTTTGCCTTGTTGCTTTTTGCATAATAGAACTGCCTGGCTTTTGTTAATGGGTGCACCGTATGCTCGGCATAGTGGGCCTCAATCTTTTTCTGCGCAATACGAATAGCCTGTTGCGTCTTTGGGGACCACCCTTTCTCTTTGAGTCTTCTCTGCCTTCTGGAGTTCATCCTCGAGGGTCAAGCGAGTTTGTCGTCTGTTTCTATGGAAGGCTACTCCCTGGGCTATCAACGCCCCACGCATCACCGCTTTCATAGCGTCCCACGTGTTAGCCGTGGAAGTATCTCCGTTAGGATTTTCTTTAAAGAAGTTCTTGATGGACTTCGCTATTGAGTCTCTTAACGGCATCTCGTTGAGTATTTGGTCGTACAGTGTCCTTCTGCGTGGCGCAACAGGTGAAGGTTCGTGTACTCGAATCTCCAGGGTCACTGGGGCATGGTTAGATTGAATCCTTGCGCCTATGGTCACATCATTAGCATAAGCAAGCATTTGCGCAGATGCCAGGAGAAGGTCTATTCTGGAGAAAGTCCTATGGACGTAGGAATAAAAGGAGAAGTCTCTTTCTGAGGGGTGGAGAACCCGCCATGTGTCCACCACCTCCAGGGAGCTAAAGAGTCGCAGGAGTGCTAGTGCCAGGGCAAAGTCGCAAGAGGAAGGCGGATGTGATTTGTCCTTTACAGGGTCTGGGACTCTGTTGAAGTCGCCTCCAATTACTATCTGGTCCTCAAGAAAAGAGGAAAGAATGGAGCTCAACCCCTCGTAGAAGGCAGGCCCGTATTTGGGGCGTATACCGCAACAAAGGAATATAGATGTCCCCATAGCAGGCATTTCACTGCCGTGAATCGGCCGTCCGGGCAGAGTTTTGTGTCCAGAATCTGGGGATTTAGTCCTTTCCTGAAGAGAACCGCTGTGCCCCGTTTGTTTGTGCCTCCAGAGGCGAGAAATCGTTCGGAAAATGCTGCGAGCGTAGACGTCCGAAATCTGCTGATAGGTGTGTTTCCTGAAGCATGGCAACCGCTGAGTTTTCATCCTAAAGTTTTTGCAGGATTGATTTACGTTTGGCAGGAGAGTTTAATCCTTTGACATTCAGAGAGACAAATCTAAGAGTGTGATGTTCCCAGATGGAAGGTGAGGTCTCTGCTGGCTGTGGGTGGGGGGAGTGGGGTGGAAGAGGGTCAGTCAACATTTTGAAGCGTTTGTAACTGCTTACCGCCCTGCACCTGAGGTTTTCGTTTGGACCTCCAACGGAGGGGCAACAAGTAACTAAGGGGGGGGGGGGGGAATATTGTAGGTCTGGCACCGCCACTGACCAACAGGGTTAACTGTTCCCAGCCAACGTGGCTAAGACTAAGACTGAACATGATGGTGTATTCCAAAGACTCATAGGTGGATTGTGCCTTGGAAATGGGCATGGGCCGCGGGGGGGGGGGACAACGCGGAGGCTTCAATGTTCATCTGGATTTTCATAGGTGGTGGAGCTCCATTGGGCGAAAGAGATATTCTGGGCCCAAAGGAAGAGCGGGCCATGCTGAAGAGGGTTAGCGGCAGAGGAGCCGCAGGAGACATGTCTCCGGATTTCGAAAATTTAGGTTTGAGGGAGTTTTCAGCCTATGTGTTTCATGTTTATGCTGGGTCATTTCTTTTTCCTGAATCTCGGGACCCTCCCCCAGGAGTTCTGTTTCATTGTTGGCGGAGACATAGGGTCTTTATCAATAACCTTTTCTGCGGGTGAGGAGTTCTCAGGCGATTACAAATGCATGATGTTCTCTGCATCCTCAAGGTGGCTGGTTTTCCTTAGGGTGCCCTTGTAGGTGAATTTTAAAGCCGTCAGGGAAAAGCCATTGATATCGAATCTGTTGGCCCTGCAGGAAAAGAGGCAGGGGCCGAAGGGATCTCCTTTTTTGGAGGGTGAGAAGAGGGAAATCTTGGTAGATTTGAAGGGGAGCGCCTTGGAAAGTTAATTCATCCCTAGTTCGGGTGATAAATGAAATGGCTTCTTTTGTGGTTGTGGTGAAGAAGTGCACCCTGGTTAAGACACCAGGGTGGGGGGGGGGTCTGTTTCCACTCCGCGCCGTGGGCGCAACCTGTGGGTGCGATCTAGGAGGAGTTGAGATTTATCTAATTGTGGAAGCAATGATTGAAAGAGGTCACCCACATATTCTGCCAGATTTTTGTCTGGAACTGAAGTTATTGCGACAAGCTCCGTTTTCAAGGTCCTCCTGCTTCAATTCCAAAATATCGCATTTGACCTGTAGGGTTCTAATTGAGCGTTGAATTTCGTCCACGGCGGCAGAGTGGTCCTGAGCACGGTCTTCGACCTTCCCCAATCTCCGTTTAGCCTCCATCACTCTTTGATCGGTGCGTTCTAGCTTTGTGGTAAGTTCGGTCATACAAGACCTGAATTCAGATTTGATGTCAGCCATGAATGCTAGGATATCACCTTTAGTTGCAAGGGTCTTCTTGTCTTCCAGGGCTTTCTGCGGGGGTAGAGACGGGAGGGTCCAGTTTCTTATTTTTGTCAGCCAGTAATAACATTGTGGCAATATTCGGGTTCTTATTGGATTTTGCTTGTTTAGCCATGGTATGTAAGGCGGTCAGGCTGTTGTCCCAATAGTGATTAGGGGTGACTGGATGCAGAACAGATGAGACGGGGGTATGGAGGGTTGACGTGTGGGCCAGGGCGCCCCAGGAGATGGTTTAGAGAGGGGGGGGAGGAGGGAGAGCTGTTGTGTAGGTGAGGCAGAAGGAGGAGTCGATATTGGACGGTCCCTCCAGGGTTCGTCCGTCTGCGTTGGTCTTGCTTTACTTGATCAGGAGTCCGGTGGGCGCACTCAATGGTGAAGCGCACCCAATGGTTTTAAGGAGGAGCACCGTGTTGTGTTGGGTATTCTAATTTGCAAAGCAGCGCCAATTCGTATCACCCTTGCCTCCTTGCTATATGCTAATGAGGACAGATGCGGGAGAGTTATCTCATTCTCTGCTTTAAAGACATGGCAGGTGGGCCGGGGGCGCCCCAGGAGGGGGTCAGGTCGGGCGCAAGTGAGGGCCTCTTTGTCGCTTCCGCAGCGCGTTTTTGCGCTTTGTCGGGCCCCAGGGACTTGCTGAGTGGGCTTGAGCAGTTTCCACCACCTGGGGCTAAGCAGGCAATCTGCCACGTGTAAATGAGGGCTGGTGTAGGGGGAAGCTCTCCTCCCACCCCCAAATCTGCTGCTTCAGTGCCCCCTTTATCAAGCCCCCCTCTCCGGGGTTGAGGAGGCCTCAGGGGGAGCTCTTAGCGGGCCCAGGCCCAGACCGGGAACGCGAGCAGGGAGGACACCTGGACTGCGGCGCCCCGGCAGGGAACAACAGAGGCGGAGACAGGGCAGACAATGAAGGTCCGTGGGTGAGGCGGACCCTCCTGGTGTGGCGGCGGCAGTTTGGATGTAGTGGGAGAGGGACCGCCGGAGATGATCGTGTTTGTTGGAGCTGGAGGTCCGCTGGGTCCAGAGTGGGCCCCCGGACTCCCGCTGTATGAATCCTTTTTGTCTCCTCCCACCGCCGGCAGCCCCATCGGAGCTACTGGCCCCAAGATCGTGTGCCTGTGACTCTGAGCACCAGTGAAGGCGGGGGAGGAAGGGCGCAGCAGGGAGGCTTTGTGTCCCGCTTGGTCAGGCGTTTCGGCGGAGCAGGTCAGCTTCAGCGCCAACGATGTTAGTGGCGCTCGGGTAGCACACAAATCCTCCCTATAAACATATCAATTCAATGCATACAAATTCAGCTATAATTAATCATCATTTTACATTACAAAACGTCCCACTGCTTAACTAAGATGCTTTATCAACAATTAATAAGACAGGATAGCTCAGGGGCAACACCCTAGGCCTTGGAAGCAAGACAACGCAGAGAAACACAGGTTTCGATCCCTGGGTCCGCGCTTAGAAACCTCCGGGTATTAAGCACGTTATAAATAACGAATCATAATCCCTAAACTGGTTCTTAGCTAAAAACATTTTACATCAACCTCTTAGGGGGATAATACCATTAAAGTTTCTAAACTGCCATTTTGTGCAGAAATAGTATCCCCTCTCAGGGAACCTACTTGGTCCACTTGGGTTCTTTCATGCAGAAGCTATACAACGTCTTGCCAGGACTAGTTCCAGTGTCAGAACTTTGCTCACTATTTATTTAATCTTTCCCTCTTTTAGCCGGAATCAGAACCACCACACACTGTTTAACAGACATTTACAATTTTACTCTTGTTAACACATTCAACTGCTCTGTCACTTTGGTCCAAAATAATATCCTTGGGTATGTCCACTATGTAGGTAAGTACATTTTTCTTTTCTACAGCAGTTACAGCATATCTCGCCACCTGACGACATCTATGTCCTCATCAAGCATTTGTATTGCACCTATTGAAACCTTACATTTCTTGATGCATTCTTCGTGTGCATCAGAGCTCTGGCCCACTCCTCATCTGTCAATGGTTCTTCCAGGTCAATATCCCATTTGTCTCTAATTTTACAAATATTTCTTTCCAACCAGCCAAGTGTATAATTCTGTTATGCATTTACCTCTGGGCCAACTCATTTACGTCATGTACCCTAGGTTTAGATGGAAATCCTGGCTAGTCTCTCCTCATGCTTGCAGCAACTCGAGCAAATCCCAAAACTTCAGATGCCCCTGTGGGTGAAGTTTCCCAAGTTCTTGATATGTTATGAATTTGTCACCAAGATACAGGTCATTAACTGTCCTCCCGATGTCGTAGCCTCGTAATAGACTGTCATCCTCTCCCACTATACCGACCTGGCCTTAGTGAACACAATCTATCTAATCATTCAGGCATGGATGGCTACACACAGCCTCTGCCTGAATGATATGACGGAGATCCTAATCTTAGTATCATCGGCCAACATCAACAAACTCAGCAACAAATACTCAGCCTTCAACATTGACGGCATTGACATTAAAGTGGCAAAGGAGGTAAAAACCCTATGTTTTTACCTAGACTCAACTCTCAACCTTGGCAGCAAACAAGGTAATGCTACTGCCTCAGCAACAGCTTATACTTGTAAACTTATACAGTCTTGTAAACCATTCCTCTCCACAGAAAGCTGTATCACTTTAGCGAGAGCCTTAATTCTATCCAAACTTGATTATTGTAATGCCCTCTACTTAGGTGCGAGCAAATACATTGTCAACAAACTAAAAATACTTCAAAACAACGCACTTAGAACGGCCCTTAGTATATCCAGGAGACAACCTATTTCAGAGGCTAGACGTAATAATAACTTGCTCTCAATTAATGACCGAATTCAGTTCAATGAAACAAAGAGGAACTTCAAAAACAACGGGAGCAACAATTGAGCAATAAGGCATAACCAAAAGGGTGTTCCCGTGTGTACAAATATTTTAATTGTGGATACAACTTGTGATATTTGCATGTTACCTTAAATGGTGATTTAATCATACTTTATAGATCATGGTACCTGTGTATATGTTGTAAAGTTGACTCTATTTTCACTAAGAGTCACAATTATGCAGAAAAAGAGAAAAGAAGAGGAAAAATAGATAAAGTATTCACAAAGTTATTTTTTACTTTTTTTGGAATAGAAAAAATTCTCTGGAACTCATAAAATAAACATACCGTTTTAATATAATGCCGATGAATCAATTAGGGTGTCCAAAACTGAATTAATAAAGCAGCTTGCTAATATGTCAACAACTAAACAGTATTTGTGAGAAACATTAATGTATGTTTAGACATGTAAAGGTGAGGAACCTACAACAGAGAGAGTATTGTTGTGAAAAAACACAAACAATGAGTACAAAGGCAAATTCAACATGAAAAATGTAAACGTGAGTCCATAGGCTTATTTTTAAAGAAACAGGAAAAATTAAGGTTGAAAAGAAACACACATCCAATGTGATTTGAAACAATATTTAACCCAAAAGGAATCTGTCTGTTTGAAAACATTAAGGGTTATTCCAAAACAAGATCTACAGCTAAATTGACTGGCTGTTCCTGGCTAATGCATACGTAATGTATAATTGAACCATCATCATGTGCAGATTAACAAAAGAAATGTACATTTCAACTTTTTGTTAAAATCAATAAATCATTTCATAGAGTCCTGGTTAGAAGATTCCAGTTTGAGGCTGATGCAGAAGAGCCTACGTCGTCCGCTTGCCTAAGTTAGATGAAGCGTGGTGGGCCAACCGCTATTGTTCTAATATTACAGAAAAGTACCCTTCAAAACTGTCTCTCTCGCCCACAAATGCCTTAATAAATCGGCCTGCATTATTTAATGGAAATAATTGTCAGAAAATCATCAACATGCCCAACGAGGACAGCCAATTATTTCTGCCTTATAGTCCCTAGATTTAATCTGAAAAAAGCAGGAGGTAGCAGCTTTCCTGTTATGGCCACCCAATTGTGGAACTCTCTCCCCACTTGTTTGAGAACAGACCAGTCTTTCTATAGTTTTAGGAAAAACACCAAAAATTGTCTTCTCACTGAGGACTCGTGCTGTGTTGCTATACACTCATGGCTGCCCTACCACGTTACAACACTGTCTCCTGCTATATAAATGGATGTGATGAAAATTACATTGGCACTATATGGCCGACTCCCTTTACGATTTTGGCATATGACTGTAATATTTTGTATATAATGACTGTAATATTTCCATGTGCAAACTGAAAACCGATGCATGTATATAATGTCTGTAACTGAAAATTGAAATTTACTTGTAACGCGCCCATATATCTAAGGGTTTGGTGCGCTATATAAAAAAACACTAATATCATACCCCCACACAACTGCTACTAAACAACATTTCAGAGAGCTACATCAACTTATATTGCTGCAATTTAGTTGCCTGCTACCAAACTTGCACCAATATTGCCACCGGTATCGGGCATCGGCACAGCTCCCTCACCATTGCATCTATTAATTCAAACAGTTTTAATAGCATACACATCTTACTCATCATAATCCGTGCATGGGTGAACAAACAGTCCACATAATGTTGCAGTGTTGACGCGCAGTAATACTCAGTAATTAGTTGCTCCTTATCTTTTTAAATTATGTAGTTCCTTAATCCTGACTTCAACAAGTGTTTTGACTGTACAGGTCTTTTTCAAGGCTATTCGAGGGATGTCATTTAGAAACAAGTATTGGCAATGCTAACAGTTTGGGCTTTGGCGGCCTCGTCACGTGACTTACACGTAACGTTCTATGGCGCATACCTCCTATGTGCATGCTCAAAAAAGAGATCCCTTGAGGAGGGGTGTGGGGTACAGAGAGGCAGCAATGGGTGGGAATAGCCATAGGGGGACTAGCATGGCTATGGATAGGGAATGGGTGGGCGCATAACCAAGCAGCTGTCTGTCCTTTCTCATTTCTCTGAGGCCCTCGTCATATCACCCAACCAAAGTTGGTACTCATTTATCAACCTCATAAGGATGAAAAGCTGAGTTGTCTTTGTTGGGATTCAAATCTGCGACTTGCAGATCACCTAAAGATTGCAGCAGCGAGCGCTCAACACGGAGCTAGCTTACCGGCTACTAATAGATTTTTATTTTTGTACAAATTGCCAAGAGCGGCCCACAAGTTCTGTGTAAGATCTTGGAGATACATGTGCCTCTGTTACCAAGGAAAGACAACAACTGTGTTTTTACCCCAGTAAACCATTCAGAGCTGGACTCTTACCCACTCGTGTCTGCGACTGCTCGACTTGACCTTGCCTTGACTAATGTTTCAGCTCCAGCCTGAAAGTGTCTTGCAGCATTTTTTTGCGAGGTTGGTGACTCCTGTACCAGATGGGAATAAGCATGGGAAAAACCGCGGGCCTGTGTAGCTTCCAGATTCCCCTTTGAGCCGAGGAGCTATGGTTCTGAGCCTTGTGCCTTGTTGAGCCAGTGAGGGGGGGTTACTCTTCCTGAGTCACCCTCCATGCATGCAGTTTGCAAACCTTGTGAAGTACTGCCTGCAAGTGCTTATCTACAGCAATGGGGCCCGATTTAAACATGTTAAAATGGTGGAGCCAAGCTCAGTTGCCTGTGGATTAATAACTTCTTCATCCTGCTTTGCAATGCCTGCCCTCGTCCTATGGCTGTATGCTCAGGAGAAAGAGTGAAACCCCCTAAGTGGCTAACTTAGAGCAAAATACTCCAGCTAATTTAGAGCAAACTATTCCAGAAGTTTTAACATTCACACCTCAGTACTGATGTACAAGAAGGACACAGTGCAGTTTAACCTTTGCTAATGTCACCCTAGCGCCACGACTCAGTGCTTGGAAAAACTAGACATACTTGGGCTCTCAAGTCAACACAGAAAAGTTCAAAACGTAGTGTAATGAGCATTTATTTCCTGGTTTTCTTATTGACTGTTTTTGATAGAAACAACTTGGGAGAAGTTTTGCTCCAACATTGGCACTGATTTAATTATATGAGTAAACTGAAAGGGTGAGCCAGGCCCATCCAGATTGCAGCCACTGACATGCATGCAGTTTCCATAAGTTTCTGTTTAGCAAGTACCTTAACCAAGCTATCTATCCGGAACACATACATAAACAATGACATTGTGGGCTATCCAAATGATGGACTAAATATGACCCTGTTATCCAATAAACTGATCATTGTATCAACCTCAAAATGGTGAAAGGCTTTGTTGGCCCTGCTAGGATTCGAGGCTCTGGTGTTACAGACTGAAGGCAGATCTTCGCAGCAGGTGCATCAACTGTCTGTTCTATTTTAACAACAAATTTCTGACATTTGCCAGAGGGACAGCTTCAAAATGACAATGTGGTCCAGGTGCTCCAGTGGTCGCGCTCTATTCACTAAAAAGCCTTATCTCGGTGTACTCTGGGCAATGATATTCGTGATGGTGTCCATGTGTGGTGGGGCCATCTATCGCCCCTTCCTTGGCAGGAATGTTAATAAGGACAGATGTGGTCCCAGTAGTAGATAGCCCTGGATGTAGATAGCAGCTCCCAGGGCTTGAGGGGCCTCAAACCCCTGCCTTGAAGCGACACTACCATAAAAATAGTGCAAGCATTTGAATTTACACATTTCTGGGAGCTGAAGGAAACACGTGTGCTTTGTTGATTTTGTGCTATGCAAAATCACTGTGGTATAATTCTAAATGCAGGGTTTCTTTTACATGGTGGGAGACCGGGCCCCGTACTCAGCCCCTGAACCAGGGATGACTCAGATGGAAGAAAAGAACAGTCAATGAACCCATTATGACAACCGACCAGCCAGAAGTTGAAGCAGCAATGAGGAAGGCACCAGGCACCGCTATGCAAAATTACCACCGTCGTTGTCGCGCAGCAATGAGTGTGGGTGTTGGTGTGTTGTGCTCCCACCAGCGAGATCCAGACCATAGTCCTGTGTTTCGGGCTCATGGGGGTTTGGCTTGTATTGCATTGCATGACATGATATTGCTGTTTGCCCAGATCGGGAGTAACGTAGCGCAGTGTGACTGGGTTTTAAATAATAATTCAATGCCAATCAAGGACTCCTTTGGCCAGACTGACAAGATCAGAGAACACATTGACAACAGCAGCTACTCGTATAATATCCTGCTCCAAATGGTGTGATTTCAGAACCATTTAGCTGGAAGGTCTATCCAACACAATCTGTTCCTATCCTCAACGCTTCTTTGAAGCATCTTGGGCAAATAACTCAAGCCTCTCCTCCACATTAATGCCTCTCACATTCAAGACTCTTCCCAGGCATTTTGGAGACTTGAGATACCCTCCCTTTACTAAAAATGACTTTGCAAGTCCCAGGTGATCTAGAAAACTGTCAGCCCAAATAATTCCTGTTCTTCATTGACTATATCTTTTTTTAAATAGTATTTTTAGCTTCATTGGACGATTTAATAACACAGCCTCCTAAAGGACTATCAATTGGGTTTCAGCCCCAGAGGTAGTACTAACCCCTAGAGGCAGTGCTGAAGAGGCACCTAAGCTTGTCATATAGGTCACACTCCACATCTTGGACAAAAGGGGCTACTGCCTACTCCTTCTGCTATCACCCAGAAGCATTTGACACAGACATCCACACACCACAAAACCCTAATCGGATCCCCACCAAACGGATGAGTTTCTTTTTAAAAAAGTGATTAAGTGTTTTGGTTCAGACATAAAATGTGTAAACCTTTTACTTATTAAAAAAAAAATCTGACAATCACAAAGTATAAAATCAACATTTTCTTCATACAATAATTAAGAGAAGTTTTCTTTAAGTCAAATCTCGTGAATACATGTCACATGATCATTTAAAGAGCATTGATTCATGGAGTATAAGGAAAGAAATAAACACTCAATATCCACCATCATAACAAAG
Organism: Ambystoma mexicanum; assembly: GCF_040938575.1. NCBI lineage: Eukaryota > Metazoa > Chordata > Amphibia > Caudata > Ambystomatidae > Ambystoma > Ambystoma mexicanum. The sequence continues at coordinate 875,380,721 of NC_090924.1, read as the reverse complement.
AGATTTTTTTCAGTATTAGGGAAGTATTGGGGCAAGGAAGCCACATAGAGCCAACATGAGCAACTGTACCTGACCTGCCATCAAACTGGACCAGGTAAATTAATTAACAATTTCCATCCCCAGGTGTCTTTCCCTTCTTTTTGCAATGCCGGGCAGTCAGCTACCAGATGCTTGATAGTTTCTATGATAGCTGTGTTTTCACAAAGTCTACAGCTCTGGTTGCTGATGCCCGGTCCCCACTTACTCGTTCTTTCCAGATTGGGGATTTGGTTAAGCCTGAAGCATAGGTAAATTATTCTACGTCTAGGACAAGGAAATATATGAACATACCTGGGGAGTTCCACTCTTTTAGTGAGAAATTTACTGTATTCGGCGTACATCCTATATGTCCCCATCTGATCTGATCTGAGATCGCCCAGTCGTATTTATGAATCTTATTCTTAGCAGTGGCCAAATTATAGGAAAGATTTTCTTTAGATGACCCTATCAAGGTAATGGTTTCACTCATTTCTTCCTTGCATTTTGTAATGGAGGCCCCAGATTCTCTGGTTTGCTCCCACCCGCCCCCCGGCCCTTCAACTCTGGTAGAGCGACGTAGCTGGCGGATTTAATAATTTAGCGTATCTGCCATTTTCCGCCATTTAGCTCTTGTACCCAATGAGATGAGCCCAAACCCCTGCCTTATCACTGCATTTGGGATAGAAGTGGACAGTCCTAGTGTTTTCTTTGAGTTCCTTGGATGGAATTAAGGAAATCCCCCAACACAAAGAGGCAGAGGTCCAGACCATAAAGCAAAGTGGCCTCCACACTAGAAAGATAATTTCAAATGGATTGTGTCCTCCAACGTATTCCACATCTTTGACATGTAATGTCCACAGCAGTGCTGCTTCAGAATTTTTCGGCAGAGGGCGTCCTGCGTCGATGGCGTCTGGGTCAATATCCCTCGAAGGCCTCCGTCGCGGGTGACGTCATCGGATGTTATAAGTAGCACACACGGTGCCCACAGCCTCAGTTTTTTTTCCACAAACGTGTTTGCTTCGAGAACTCGGCGCGCCTCGTGTTATCTATTTCAATAATGTCGTCTTCTTCTACCACACCGACCCCGCGGTCTGGCTTCAAAAAGTGCCAGGACTGTAAGTGCAAGTTGTCCATCATGGAACCACACCGTATCTGCTTGTGGTGCCTGAACGAGAGCCACAACACGGACGACTGCTCAAAGTGCCAGTGGTTGACTGCCAAGGCCTTGCGTGACCATAATGGAAAGTTGCTGGTAGGTCGGGTATCCAAACCCTGTAAATCCCCAAAAACTACTGGTCTTTCCACCGACGACTCGAGGGGTGACTCTCCCCGTCAGAGGGAGTCCAGCGGATCTCAGTCCCGGAGTGGTTTTCGCCACTCGTCCTCGTCGAGGCACTCCCAGAAGCAGCATTACCGGTCACCTTCCCCGTCGGATGATGGCTCCGCGAGGAAAGTGGCTTGCACCACTAAATCCTCTACTACGGAGGAATGGGAGGCATTCAGGGAGAAAATGCTGGAGATTTCTCAATCTCGGGGCACTGTTCTTTCCGCGCCTTCAGTTGAAGCCGGCAGGGAATGTTCTCGGTCCGACGCTCGCACGCCTTCGGACCCGGGCAGTCGGCGCGATAAACATCGGGAACCGTTGAGGTCCCATTCAGACAAGGCTCCCGTAGATCGCCAGAGACGTGCCAGATTCAGGTTGCGGTCTTCGATCGTTTCGTCGGGGACAAAGTCTGGAAAGGTGTTGAGGAAAGCGCCGACACTGTCGGCGCTGTGTCCATCGAGTGCGGCTGTCAGGGCCCTGCCCTCAGTCAGGCCCTCGATGCCTTTGGCGCCCTTGTCAACGTCGGCACCCTCAACGCCATTGGGACCTATAGGCCAAAATTTGCCTTTGGAGGCCCCTTGGGCTGTGGATCCTCAGTGAAAGACTGTGAGGCCTATTTATGACTCCAGGTGTACCTAGGAAGAGGTTCTTTCATTCTCTACAGAACATATATGAGGATGAGGAGAGGTTTGATGTGAGGTTGGAGCCTTTTGCTGTTCCTGGTGAAACTTCTGAAGCTTCTGACATGGTCTTTTCTGAGGACAGTCAGATAGCGGTGTACCATACCATCCCTCCAGATAGGGTCGGCAAGTGCTTTGATGGATGGGCACGCAAGGTATTTTCGGCTGGTAGTATGGCACTGAAATTGGGCAACTCCACCTGTGCCTTAGCAAAATTTTCGCACGCTCTGTGGAATTGTCTCTTTGGCCGCTGAGCATATTCCCGAAGGGGAAGAAAGGGATGGGTTTCTTGCTATTGTGCAGGATGGCGAGGATGCCATGTGTGAATCCCTTCAGTCTGGGTTGGACACAGCTGATAGTGTCAGCCGGACCATGGCTGCGAGCACCGTGATACGCAGGTTTGCGTGGTTTCGGAAGTCGGGGTTTGCACCGGATGTGCAGGCCCGTCTTCTCAACATTCCCTTTGACGGTTCTCATTTGTTTGGCAGCAAGGCTGACGAGAGCCTTGAGAGGTTGCAGACCTCCAAACCAGTGCTAAATCTTTGGGCGCAGCTGTGCGTCCACCTCCGCCTTTTCATCATAGTGGACAGCAGTGGAGGGGTGGTTCCTTTCATTACTACTCCTCTTTTGGTAGAGCGAGAGGAGCAGCCAGGGGCCACCGTATGTGGTGGATGGGGAAGAGGTGCTCAAGCAGTTGCCTCTTTGCCTTCAGGCGCTGCAGCAGACGCTCCAAAACAGCTATGAGGCCAGGTCTCATCGTTCGCCGTTTGGGGATAGACTGTCGCAGCATCTCGTAGAATGGCGAGTCATTACTTCAGATGCGTGGGTTCTGAGAACAATAGCCTGCGGTACTGCCTACCCTTCCTAAATTGCCCTCACAACAATCCACCAGGGAAACTCTTTGAAGATTCCGGATCCGCTCCTTGTGCAGGAAATCTTGACCCTGCTGGAGAAAGGCGCTATAGAACTAGTTCTTGTGGTGGAGAGGAACAAGGGCTGGTATTCCCCATATTTATTTATTTCCTAGAAAGACAGAGGACTGAGACCCATCTTGGACTTGCATTGCTTGAACAAGTTCCTCAGGAAGAACAAGTTCAAGATGGTCCCTCTTTCTCAGGTCCTTCAGGCCCTTCGACTTCAGGATTGGTTGGTGTCATTGGACCTACAGGATGCTTATTTTCATGTGCCGATCCTTCCAAAGCACAGAATATAGCTGAGGTTCGTGGTTGCCAGCTCGCACTTTCAGTTGCGGGTCATGCCATTCGGGTTGACCTCTGCCCGAGGTTCTTCACCCAGCTCATAGTGGTGGTGGCAACGTATCTCGGGAGAAGAGGGGGTTCACGTCTACCCCTACCTGGATCAATGGCTGATTTGAGCGCGTTCTCCTGAACAAGACTTGGATCACCTCAGCCTCTCCTGCCCCTCCCTTAACAAGCTGGGCTTCTCCCTCAATTTCAAGAAGTCACATATGGCACCTTCCCAACAACAGCAGTACGTTGTGGCTGTGTTGGACACATCCTTGGGGAAGTGCTCGCCACCCAAGGTGAGGGCTCATCACATTGTCCAGATGGTGAACAAATTTCAACATGCCCAGAGTCTCCCGGCTATCGAATTCTTAAGGTTGCTCGGCCTCATGGCATCCTGCATTCTTCTGGTGCTAGAGGCCAGACTGAGGATGAGATCCCTTCAATGGGCTCTCAGGATGCAGTGGTCGCAATTCTAATGCAAGATGTCGGATCTCCTTCAGATTCTGCGCACAGTCTCTCAGGATCTTCTGTGGTGGGCCAGCGAAGGGAATCTGATGAAGGGAGCGCCTTTTTAGCAACCATAGCCGGAGGTGACGATGCTTCCCTTACAGGATGGGGTGCTCAAGCCAACGAGCTGACCACCAGTGGTCGTTGGTCTCCGTCGGAGTCCAAACTCCACATACATCTTTTGGAGCTGAAGGCCATCAGGCTAGCCCCGAAGGCTTTTCTGCCTTTTGTGTGCGGGAAGAGTGTCCTGATCATGACGGACAACACAGTGGCCATGCATTACCTCAACAAAAAGGGGGTGTAGGTTCACTCCAGCTGTGCAGGAAGGCGATGCAGCTCTGGTCCTGGGTGATACAGCAAGGAATCTCACTCTCGGCAATTCATCTGGCTGGAGAGGAGAATGTGGTGGCGGACACTCTGAGCAGGCAGAGCGCCGTCACCCACGAGTAGGAGTTGGCTCAGGAAGTCCTTCAGGAGATCTTTGTTCTTTGGGGAAAGCCTCAAGTGGATCTGTTCGCGACCAGTGCCAACCGGAAGTGCGAGACATATTGCTCAAGGGAATTTCCTCTGAGAGGAGCTTTAGGGGACGCGTTCATCGTGGATTGGTCATTCCCACTTCTGTACCCATTTCATACGGTCGCCGTCATTCCTCAGGTTCTAAGGAGTTTGCAGAGGTTCGGGTCACACATGATCCTAATTGCTCCGGATTGGGCCAGGAGTGCGTGGTACTCAGACCTTCTAGAAATGTCCATCTGTCCTCCACGCCGTCTTCCCCACATAGAGGATCTTCTCTCTTGCGTGAGTGGGGGGGGGGTCGGGTTCTCCATCCAGATGTCAAGACTCATGCTTCGTTTCTGAAAAGTTTGAGATAGAAGTATTGGGACCTCCCGGATGACGTGATGGAGGTGTTGCTTTCGGCCAGGCGTCCGGCAACCAAATCCCTGTACTGTTGGCGTAAGTTTTGCGACTGTTGCAGAGAATCCAATGTAAATCTTTTCAGTGCTCCATTCCAATGGTTCTTTCTTGCTTTTTTTGGCCCACAAGGGTCTTCAAGTGGGTACCATTAAGGTTTATCTGGCAGCGCTGTCTATTTTCAAACGCTTGTCTGAAGAATGTTCTTATTTTAAAATTCCTTTGATTGCCCAGTTTCTAAAAGGGCTCACAAATGTGTTCCCGCCGTCCCCTTTTCAGGTGTCGGTTTGGGATCTGAATTTAGTCTTGAAATGCTTGATGGGTTCTCTGTTTGAACCTTTGCACTCTTGTCCTTTGAGACTGTTGACCTTCAAGACGGTTTTCTTGATTGCAGTTACATCTGCTCGCAGAGTGAGCGAGTTGCAGGCACTTTCATCTAAGCCACACTTTATTTTGTTCCACAAGGATAGGGTTGTACTGAGGGTACGTCCATCCTTTCTACCTAAGGTAGTGTCTGATTTTCATTTGTGCCAGAAGGTGGTACTTCCTGCTTTCTATACTCCTCCTCGTTCTGGTAAGGAAGAGGAGAGACTCCATAGGTTGGACCCTAGAAGAGCTTTGAGCTTTTATATTTCTAGGATGTCCAAGGTCAGAGTGGAAGACCAACTTTTTGTGTGGTACACTGGACACCGACTGGGCCAGGCTGTTACCAAACAGACCTTGTCCAGGTGGATTATCCTCACCATTGCTGAATGTTACATATTGGCTGGCAAGGACCCTCCTGAGGGCTTGCAAGCTCACTCTACCAGGGGTGTGGCTACATCCACAGCCCTGCAACGGGGAGTTTTTGTTAGGAACCTTTGTGAGGCTGCAACGTGGTCTTCCATCCAAACCTTTGTCAAGCATTACTCCCTGGATACTTTCCATGGTCCAGATATGGCCTTTGGTAAAGCAGTGCTTTATTCTGCCATCTAAGTGGGTGTATCTAAATTATTCTCCCTCCTCCAATCACTGATACTGCTTTGGGAGTCTGTCAAAGATGTGGAATACGTTGGAGAACAAGTTACCTACCAACTGGTAACATTCTTTCGACCGGATGTTCCTCCAAAGTATTTCTCATCGCCCTCCCAGCCTGCCCCTCTGAAGAATATCCTATGCGATTGCAGCTTGTGTTCCCTCTAGGCTGTGTGCAGTCAAGGATGCACTGTGTGCGGTCATGTCACACGTTATTGAGGAAAAACACATGAACTGAGGCTACGGGCGCTGTGCGTGCTACTTATAACATCCAATGACGTCACCTTCGACGGAGGCCTTCCCGGGACATCGACCCAACGCCATTGACGCAGGACGCCCTCTGCCGGAAAAAAATCTGAAGCAGCACAGCTGTGCACATTACATTTCAAAGATGTGGAACACTATGGCGAACATCCAGTCGAAAGAACATTACCAGTTGGTAAGTAACTTGTTCATTGGAGCAGTGGGTTAAGCGAGAAGTGGCATAATAGCGAGTATACCCTCTTCCTTTTTGCTAGCAGGGGCAAGCATTTCTCCCTAATGAGGGTTTTCCAACTCTCCTTGGAATGCGTATTGGTGACATGGTAGCCGCAGTATCTAATAGATTCCATCCTTTGGTTGCCTCCAACCCTCCACATCATGGTTTTAGGGCGTCTCTTGTTCGAAAAAAGGATTACCTTTGACTACTGACCATTGACTCTGAGATTGTTCTTAACAGCATATTCAAAGAACAGAGTCAGTTTCCTCTGGAGCCCCATAGGTGTCAGATCAAACAGGACCACATCTGCAAAGACAATGCAGTCTACTGACACTGGGCCCAGCTTCGCAGAATTGGTAGTGCCCCCTCCCAGACACAATGTAGGTCAGCAAGGTAGAGATTGAAAAGGGTGGGGGCCACCACACACTCCTGCCGCAAACCCACGTGCATAGCGATAGGGTCTGTCATGGCTCCCTACCCAGTCAACCGCACCCTGATAGTTGTCTCTGTGTGCAGCAGATCCAGCAACTGCACCAAAGTTAAGTGGAGATTCATGCCCAGTAGTTTCTTCCAAAGCCTTTCTCTGCTTACTATGTCAAAGGCACTGGACATGTCTTTTGATGGCAGAATACCTTAGCTTTTTTGACAGTTGCTAAAAGCTCGAAACCCTATCTAAAACTCTGAGTACAGACCCTTCGATGTTATAAAACCCGTAAGCTCCTTTAACAGAAGGGTTCTGAAGATATTGCTGGAGGAATCCAGCAAAGCTATAAGCCTAACGTTTTTAGGTACTCTTCTGTCTCCTTGTTTGTGGATTGGGATGATTAGAGATTCTCTCCATGTAACCGGGACAATAAGAGTTCGACTCCCATGATTGAACAAATCTCTCAAAGGGCCAGCCTATATTTCTGGGTTAGATTTAATTAATGCTGGCGGTATGTTATCAGGGCCAGGGGCCTTCAATGGTTTAGCCCTACCAATTGCCCATAGTATATCTTCAGTCTGCCACTGGAGGGGCCCTGGTGTCGGGTCTGGCATACTTGGGTAGTTTAGACTCTCCTCATCATGGGGTCTAGAATATTTATCGGTGATGTATCCTACCCAGTCCTGTTAACTGAAGGGGCAGCCCAAACGCGGAACGTAAGGCTGTGGTAAATAATATATCACAAAAGGGGGTAGCCGCCAAACAATAGTTAAAGCATACTCTTAGTTTTGTATGACATTCTTTGAAGAGAGGGTAGTTGTGTTGTTAACAGGAATCACCACTGGTCCATTCTTATGACAGTCTAAAGGACCCCATGGGGTAGAGGCTACAGGCACATTGATTTGTACATGTAAACACAGTACGGACGAGAAAAGCTTTTACCCAGTCCTGAGCAGTGATGTTAGACTCCAGGGAATTAAGAACACCTTTCGTGACACCCGCCCCCCCATAATTTTCCAGATGTTAACGGTGTCCTTCTGGATAAGGGTCTTGATCAGCGTTTGGCTTTGCTCAATCAGCCTTTCGCGACCAATTAGTCTGTGTTGTTTTGTAATAGGCCACAATTATTTTCTTGTCTGCCCTAAAGATGGATTTGTCGGGTGCTTTTTTGAGTGAAGTTTTAATGGCTTCCCTCTTTACCTGTTTAGCCATTTTTACTTTTAAGTCGAATGGGTGGGAGTGATGTTTTCCTCCAGTAATTTGTCCCCTATTAGTGAGAGACTTTAGACAATCCAGTACAATGTGGGTATAATTGTTCACCGTCAACTGCTGTCTTCCCAGCTCTAGTTTTATTATTTCCTTCTCCCATATGTCACTAAAAGTCCTATACGTTCTGGCATTCCACTTTACCGTCCACCCCCCTCTTTCTGACAAAAGTAATGCTGTTTCGTGTTGATTGTGGTGGATTGTAAGTGGACGACGAATTGCCAGGCTTATCAGAAGGTGATCACTACCATCACTCTCCCCCTTTTCGAGCAGATCACTGAGGTGTCCCAGATCTTCAGAGACAAAGAAGTGGTCAATCCACATCTCCCCTCCCCCCCTCCCAATCCCCGAAGCCCCAGAGACCATGTATAAAAATACTTCACTTCCTGGTCCCCTGGTAGACGTACCCGAAGACCCCATCGATCTAGGTAATGATTCCATGCCACCCCCTGTCGTACAGAGTGTGTGGGGCAGCCCATAGTGTTCGCCAATCCCCCCCGTACAATGTGGGGATACACAAGCAGAATTCAGATCCCCACCCACAACAATGAGTTCCTTGTCACCCCTTCCAGACCAATTTGTAAGCGGGAGATACAGGTCCTGCTGTAGGTTTGTCATTGAGGTATTCGAGTGATTAAAGTAAAGGTTAACTATCAGCAGATTGGTTTTTATAGTGGGCAGGAAGAGATTCACAGCCACAAGGTCCTTAGAGTTCACCTCTATTTCTCGATGCATACAGTCATAATTTAGATGTTTTGCGATTGCCAGACCTCCTGACGGTCTTCCTTGTTGTCCCCCCAATGGCCACTTTGTTGTAGGTGTACAACCCTTCCAGCTCAAAAGGATTGATCGCAATAGTCTCCTGTAGCTGTAGAACTCCTGCCCTCTTTAGTTCCGAAGCAACCAGTCCCTTCTACTTGAGATATCCACAAATATTCCATGTAGTTAATGTTAAAGGCCCTCTCTCAAAGACTCTGCTGCTTTGTCTTTATTTTTTTTTTACATTTCCAGCAAAGACTCTAACCAAGCCCATTCTTCAAGGTCCGTTTTTTAAGATGATTGAGATTTGTTGCTTGTTCTGTTTTCTGATATCAATTGAGGCTGTGTGGGGACTAGAAGGGCCTCATTTTCCTCTGGTGTATTTAGTTGACTTTATTGATATTTGATGGAATTAAGGTTATCCCGATTGTTCCAGACAATCTGTGCTATAAGGTTGGGAGCATAGTAGCAAACCTATCTTTCCGCACCCTTTTTTGGAAAGCCCACCCTCAATATGTCCTCCGATCTCAAGGCCCTCAGTTGTGGAATTTCCTGAAAGCTTTTTATTATTTGGCCTCTATTTAAATTGACAAGCCCACAAATGTGGGCGTTGGTTTCCAGCTCATTATGGTGCCATCAAAAGAGTCTGTATCAACCTTTTGTGGCTCAATGACCACCTGTTCTTCCACTGTGACCTGACTGGGTTCCGCTCTAGGAGGCCCAACCGTAAGCGTAGGTTCAGGTGCCTGTTCTTCTAGGACACTGATGTTTCCTGTGGCACAAGGACCACGTCCGAGATCTCAGGAGTTCCCAAACGAATAGTGATTTTAGGGTGCTTTTGATTTTTAACTGCCCCCTTTTTGGAGCCTGTTCCTCTTGTTTTTTGTTTTTGTGTTGAATCTAACATCTCCCCTGTAAGGGCATTGATAAACTGTCTGGAATTGCTCCTCTTGATGGCGCTTTGCACTGGCATGTTTTGGGCCTTTTTTTTTCTTTGTGGTTTTCCTTTTCTTTTTTGCCTGCTTACCCTTACTCAGCCCTCACAGAATGACTCTTCTTCTGGAGAGTCATTAATGATGTTGATTTCAGGCACCGGGCATGGGTCCTCTGGGCAGTTTTCCCGTTCTCTAAAGTATATTTATTGCAGTGGCGAGGGGCTATCTGGTGTCCCCAATGGAGGCGTTGGGAATTGTCCACCATTTTCCTTCTCCGGCTTCCTCGCCACCTGAATCTTCTCTAAATGGAGATTTTCATTGGGTGTTTGTATCGTTACTCCCACTTCTCCTCCGATGTTAGCCCGACCAGATAGTGCCTTACAAAAATTCCGATGTTACTAGGTATTCGCCAGTATTTTGTTTAAGCCCTGGTCCAGAGGTTCGAGCTTTGTGGCGTTAGCTTGAGCCAGCTCTTTTACATTGTCATAAAGCCTTAGCAATGATTTCAGAACAGTGCAAATATTGATGTGTGCCCAATGTTTCAACTTGCGGCATAACATTCGAGTCTCTCCTTAGTGTTAGATTCTTAGGGGTATAATAATTGTCATGCAAAGGGGCGGTCTGGAAAGGGCCATGTTCCCGTCGTTCCTGATGCTCTATTAGAGAGCTGTTCAATGGGCTAAGAGCACAATTTTAGCTTCTTCTACTTCTTTGGTTTCCTGTTTCATTGGAAAAGTCAGTCGTGCTTTAATTCCTTCCATATCCTTACTTAACTTCTGGAATGACGGGTCCAGCATAGACTCCTGGTTTTTAGTTTGAGAATGCTGTGGGTGGCTGTAAGATCCAGTCCAGTTACCCCTGTTCGGTGAGATTGGGCCAGATTGGGGAACAGTGTGTTCCCTGCTCACACTCATCAAGTTCCCTTCTTGTGTGGTATTAGGGGTCACAAACGTTACATGGTTTGGTGTCGGTAGTGGTATCTTATCCAGGCACATTAGAGCTTTGATATTGGTCAGGTCCCCCGTACCCGTCCTTCCCATAGGTGAGTCATAAGTCCCCCCTAGGGTCAATTTCCTCTATGATGGAGTTCAAAAACAAGTTTGGCGTGGCTCCTACTCCACCAGAAACTTCCCCAACTTGCACGCTCCCTTCCTGTATTGTCACAGTGGTCTCCCTGTTTTCCAGTGGTATCAAGGGTACCATTTTCAAAAGACTTTGGTCATTAACCTCAGGAGCCACGTCAGTTACCAAATTTCTTTCTTCGGTTAGATGTGGCAAGGTCGAGATGGTACTGATGTTTGTTGGGAAGTCTGCAAGTCGCACAAGCTTTCCAGCTCTTGGTGTTCTTGCAGGGCAATGCGCCCCTTTTGCTGTAATTATTAGCCTGCCATTTCGCAATTTTGACATTTTGAGGTGTTAGTAAGCCTTAACACAAGCGACTTCTGTTCAAACAGACCAGCTGACAAGTACATTCCTTCTTTTGCACTGCTGTCTGTAGGCAAACTCAAAAGGGTGTAATGGCAAATACAGGGCTGAAAGGGCTCATATGCCCAACAGTCACCCCGACTACAAGCCTCTAACCAGACCTCGAGCCACTCCTCTACGACTCATAGGTACTGGTACTTTAAATGCCAAGCTTAGCAGGCTCCAGAAAGCACACGGCCCCAGACACAAGCACAACACAGGCACAACATCCCCTACGCTTTGAGGGCAAGGTCCAAGCCCAAACACAGGCTATTTCACTGTTCACCAAACACCCAGCTCGATTTCACTGTGACGGGGTAGTGTCTATGTAATTAAACTTTAATGCGCCGTCTCCCACACCAAACAGAGAGCCAAAGGATTGTAGATTTAACAGTTAACGTAAAGGGTTCCGATATCCTTACCACTCGTGTGGTGCAGCAATCCGCCTCAGACCCAGTTTCTCGCAACTCACGCTGTCCTGACCCAGAAATGCTGGTGTGAGTCCTGTGTCTCATGTACAGCGTACTTGTGAGGCATCCGCTGGCCGGACTGCCAGACTGCTCTTAACTTGTTCTCTCCACTCCTTTGCCCTGCGACTCATTCCGCGGGAGCACAGGTGTTTTTAAACACTGCAGCTCCTCCTCCAACGGCAAGCAGTCACTGTAGAAAGACTGCAAGACTGCCAGACTGCTCTTCACTCGTTCTCTCCACTCCTTTGCTGAGTTTCTATGAATCCATAACTACACTGGTTCGCTTCATACCTCAACAAGCAGCAACTCATCCAAAGGGCACCAAACCCTCACGACACTGGCCCTGATGTCCGTATTATTACTCATCATCTTCAATCAATAAATTCTCTAAGGGAGCTCATCTGCAGCCTCAATATTCAAATCCTCCTCTATGTGAGGTCACATGCAACTATTAATGAATATATCCTCTGCTAGCTACATCCACTGCCTCAAAACCCTGTGTCTACTGTATTCAATCATGGGAATCGAGTGCCTACCTCAAATTAAACCCAAACAAAGCTAGGTTCCTCCTTCTCTTGGCCAACCCCCGTAAGAGAAGCACACATCCAGTCATGGGTAAAAGAAGTGCAACTTGAAGCATTTTCTCCCATTTTAGCGCTGCATGTACAATCTCTTGGATTTATCGCTGGACAGAAGCATTTCATTCAAGAGGACAACACTGGAACTGCTGGACAAGCCATGAGTGTCCCATTGCAAAACCACTGCGTACCACCCCTCCTCCCCCAACTGCTGTCCACAATGTATTTATATAGTTCAAAGGAATTCTACCACATCAACCAAATCCTCCCTCATGCACACCTCACCTTCAAGATGCCACAGCAACACACAGTCCAACCTGTCCAAGAAACTCCAAATGTTAAGAGACATTTGCAAAACATGACCATGGGCACTTCAGACTCAAAAGAGAGAATCTCAGGAAGCAAAAGACAAGAGACCATGATTTCTCCTGCCTGCTGTGAACCTGCTCAATTGAATAGTTGGCCAACCTGCATTAGGCAAACTCCTGCCATCCTAAACTTGAAGATAGACTTGACAAACTCTGCTTCAGACAGATATTGCTTGACCCTGGTACTCTCAGATTTTCGCCCAGTGTCTGCTCCATCTTGTTTCTGTATAGGAGTGTGCCATTTGTTACTAGTCAGAACTGGTCTTTATGTAATGCCATTTTATTTGATATTTATAAAGCGCTTAAGTGCCACTTGTGTGGGTTTGTAGCGCTAAGTGATAATTTGGAGTTATAGGTTAAAAGTTCAAATCAAAAGGTTTCAAATACAATAGGTTTGAGTACATTTGCTCGAAAACAAAAGGTTTGAAATGTTTTTTTTGGGGGTGGGGGGTCTGCCCCCCCAACCCCTGTTTTTGTGGTAAAAACCACTTTTTTACCAAAACGAAAACCCCCCAAAAAATATATAATTAAAAAAAAAATCGAACCTTTTGTTTTCGAGCAAATGTACTCGGCCCTATTGCATTCAAACCTTTTGTATTCTCACCTTTAACCGGACACCATAATTTGGTAGTGCACTGTTGCACCTAAATGGATTTTCTGTAGACCATATTGTGGAACATACAATACATATGACATAATTAACATGGTTACGGACAGCCCGATATGAGAAAAAACAGACTAACACCTGAGCTGTATAACTGACATGTACCAATACAATGGTCAGACAGGGTCAGGCAATTACTGACTACCACGCACACCTGACTTCCCCACACGGATAAAAGGTGGAGCACAAGAGCACACTATGAGCGAGGCAAAGCACACAAGGAAACAGCAGTTCCAAGATGGCAGTTTAACACAGAGAAAGATGGCTAAACCGAAGGGGATCAAAAGGAGGGAAGTTCCCTTGACCTTTTCCAACAAGGAGAATAGAAAGCATAAGACCAGGAAACCAGGCAGAGGAATCCTGCATTGTGTGTCAGATGTATCCCAAGGCCCTGCTGCGTCAATCAAGGCGGGGAGAATCGCTAGCTGCCGTGGTACTGTCCTTGGCTCCAACAAAGCAGCGCCAGTGAACTCGACAGACGGTGAGTTGGGGAGACTGATACCAGACCGGTCTGTGTTGAAACCAAGGTTGCAAGCGACAACATTATATGGTGAGTGCTGAAGCGAACAGTGTATGAAACGCATGTGATAACCAACGCGAGTAAAATAACAATGTACGAGGGATTGAACTTTGAAACCAAAATATGTTACCTTTGCCAGAGTGTTCCGGCACCCCGTGTGTGCTCATTCGAAAGGTAAGTATCCAACTGAGAGTTGACAAAGGTGAAAGAGTGGCAAACAACTGTGCATCAAAGTGGTCCTGCGACAAGACCAGCAAAATCCTGTGCACAATGGAAAGTCTTTGATGTTGATACTGCCAAGACATTTGATGGCAAAGTAGATAAAATTGGTCTAAGCCCGAACAAGGAAGATCAATTGGGTTAAAGCAAGTTTGGGTTTAGGTGAATTAAATTGGTCCGGGCCTGGCACAGAGACTGATTGAAGAGTTGGTGTTGAAACAGATCTGAGCCCGGCTGAGGGGGATATGGGGTGAACCGTGAATCACCTGAGAAATTGGATATGTGAAAACCTACGAGCATTGTGTTAAAGGAGATCTGAGCCCCTTTGAGGGGGATCCAAGGTGAATAGTGAATCACCTGAGAAATTGAGTACATGTGAAATCCTAAGAGGACAGAAACGTATTGTTTGTTCGTCGCATCAGGACCTCTGGAAAAAGAGACTTTGAAAGGCAAAGAGACTTGGGCACATAAGGCCCTGATGCTAATGTTTGAACTGCACCCTTGTGCTAGAGAAGCCAGAGACTGTGCTAAGCTTGAGAGTGCTGCCTTGTCCCACGCTGAAAGCGTGGGAAAGGGAGGCCAACGGCCTGAATATCCTGACTTATCATTTCTTGGACACTTCTTTCTTTTGCATAGCATTACTTCCCACACTATTTGTATTTCAAGCTAAGGGTTGGCAATAGGTTTATTAGTACAGGCCCTTTTATTTTGACAAGACACTACTAGGACTGCGTTATTATTTTTTGGTAGTCGTAGCTTGCTCCCATCTTTAGATTTAGGATTAGGTAGGCATATTTTCAAATGCAATTGAAGTCCAATAAAGGTCACTTGTGTCTGTCTTACTGTTGATAACATGGCTTCCTTACATGTGCTATCAGGAGTGGGATGTGACTCAATCGAGACAAATTGGGGAACCATAAAATTCCAGAAGCTTAGACATAGAGCCTCAGATCCCTCTATCGCCACAAAATAATCCATAGGCTTTGATATCTGTAGCAGCAGAGAAGCTACTAGCCCTCCAGGGAAAATTGGAATGATTTCCACAGACTGTTTTGATACCCCCTCCTGGGTGTTCTATAAGATTAGTGCCAAAATCTGGCCTGGCCTGGAAGTTCGGTCTAGATGTCCTAGCAGGTGTCGTACATCCTGACTTCCGGGGAGTAATAAAGATTCTCCTACTGAACCATGACGAAATTCCTTTTGAAGTACATCGTGGGGACAACATTGCACAGGTAATTCTTGAAAGGGCTCCATTTCCTTGTTTTAGAGAGTGAACCAGAAGATACTGAGAGGTACCTTGGGCTTTGGGGAAGCTGATGAATCATCTACCACTGAAGCAAAAAGGGAAGAAGAACCTACTTTTCTTCCAGACCTAGCCTTCACCCAGCGAAATGATCCGGCACTCGCAGAGCCTTTCTTGCTGGTAATTCCTGAAAGGGAAGGATTAAAGAAGCAAAGTCCTTTTCTTCCTGAGGCATGGATTACTGTACAGAAATGAAACATCCACAGAAGGTCTAAGTAAAACTGAGTAATCCCCAAAACTCATCGTAAGATCGTACTAGAGATTGCACATTCTTATTTGACAGGGGGACACTTAGGACAATCTAAGACCCAGGCCCACATCAGTGGGACGTTTTACTGACCAGGTATCCATGCTGATATAAAGAACTTCATTCAGACATGTGAAATATGTCAGAAAACCAGTACTCCTGTTCCTTTGCCTGCCCCTCTGAATCCTTTATCAATAATAGAAGTCTGTTTCTCAAGGATTGGGATGGATATCATTGGACCATTGTAAACCTCTAGACTAGGTAACAAATATGTCCTCGTAATCGTTGATTCCGTTACCAGATACCGCAAGGCATGCCCTATGCAGAACAACACAACCCAGCAGATTTTAAAACATCTATTGCCATATTTTTCCAGGGTTGGTTTTCCTAAGGAAATTCTAACGGATCAGGGATCCAATTTTATGAGTAAACTCAAGAACCTCAGTTTACCACCCCCAAACAGACAGATTGGTAAAAAGATTCAATAAAACACTCAAAATGATCCTAAGAAAGTTGGTAGATAAGGACGGGAAGGACTCGGACCACATGATCCCCTGGGCCCTGTTAAATTCAAAGAATGGGGCATTGATCCTCACTTGCTGTATTTCACACAGTCTTTATATACAAATACATCAATTGCCATTTCGACTCAGCTCTGAGGGGGTCACCATTTTGAATTTGTACCAACAAATTTGGGCCCCAAGCAGGGCTGTGCACTGGGTCCAATTCTACATAATGCTTATACAGCAGATATGCAAACCGCCTTGAAGTCTGTACATAATTTCCCAGTGAGAAGAAATGGCATAAAAGCAGTCAGTATGCTATACGCTGAAGATATTATCTTCGACCAAACACACATTGGCTTGCAGCGAACACTGAATGCTTTGGTTACTTATGCCAGGGAAAATGAGATGGTCATAAATAAAATAAAGACCAAGACGATGAGCCTAGAGGGGGTGGGGGTGGGTCCCACAGAGCCATTGAGAGATTTAAATGGCAGATGGAGATGACCGTCTTGGAAAGTGCCCAGGAAGTCCTCTACTTGGGTTTTAACATAACGACTAGACCATCCATCTCATATAATGAGTCCTTTTGTATATGCAGAAATTTGGAAACAATAGTTGGTTATAAAAAATTACATAGAGCATCGTGGTGGATGTTATATTCAGGGATTTGTAGAGATTTATAAAACGGGCATTGTTCCGACAGTATGATATGCTTTAGAAGCGCAACCGCTGGCTCAGGTAACTTGCCTGATTAAACTTGAGGCCACATTTTTACGATCAATCATAAATCTCCCTAAAGCAGTACCAGTTGAAGCTCTAAGAGTTGAATAAGGTCTCCAATCCCTGCACTCAATGCGGGCAGTCAAAAAAGTGTTACTGTTTGCCAAACTGCACACAGCTGATCAGTCATCCAACGACTTATTGAACCTGTTGGGTCAAATGTGGCAAGGAAACTGTCAAAATCACTTTATTGGTGAACTTTCACCAAAAGATATTTGTCAGATTTGGGATTATATTTGTAGGTGTTTGAAACCCGCCCTGATTACGACCGAGTTATCGAAAGTAAGGCCAGGCAAATCGGCTTAGCGGGTAGCATTGATAAATTGAAAAGATACAGGGAATACTCGCTCCAAAGTTTTAAGGGTGGTGTGTCACATAGCTACCCAACTAAATACTCTAGCCCAGAGTTGAGGCGCTTCACAATGCATCTCCGTCTTAAAATCTTGAGACTAAAGAATGTTAGTCATTGGCAAAATGTTATAGTACAGGTTATGTTGACCTCCTGTCTGGCTTTAATGCCTTACTATGGAAGGGGATACAGTAGATATGTCAGCTCATTGGAAATTAGACGGGATCAATTTTGGGCCATATATATGGGGGCGCAGTCAGTAGTGATAAACGCGGCAGCCTTTTTTATCTGGAAATTGGTTTTGAATTTTACTTGAATCCTCAAGGATGATGCATTGTTATTATGATTCTTGTTTCTTAATCGAGTGTTTAATGAGTTTATATATTTAATATTATATGGTAATTTTGCTGTTTTGCTTTTAGAGCAATTGTAAACATATTTGTTTTTAAATATTGTGGCTGTACCGTAAGATGTTTTCACTGTATTAAGAGACTGACAACTTTTTTAATGTGCTTAAAGTAAAACAAATTATAATAATGCACCAAAAAAAATTCAAACTATTTAAATAAAATGGGAGAAACAAAACGCAAGTCCCTGAATGCCATGGGAGGGAAAAAAACAGTACTTGCTCAGAGCGTAATGTGTGATATTGTGACACTTGTCAGATATGGTCTGCCTGTTCCTTTGTCTTTATGTGCATGCAGTTCAATAAACGTTCTCTCTGTGTATTTATCAACAGAGAATGTACAGAAAAGCACTTCTAAAGGTACTTTAGTGCTCCCGGAAAGTGGCGTGACGTCCATGCCCTCTGCCCTTCCTCTCTCAAAATATGCCTTGAAAAATCCAACCTTATCATTATTTTGTCCACAATAATTGAAGTAAAACGCTCTTCGGCTCTGAGACCCCGGCAAAAGGGAAGCAGGGTGTGGCACCAGCAAATTGCCGGAGGCTTAGTGTTACGAGGCTTGCCTGGGCTTTTTGTGAATGGGCTGTGCGGCCACTAGTGCACACATCTGGTACTGCACAGAATTACACAAATACAAAATCGAACAAGGGAATCCTGGAAAAGAAACTAGCCATAGGAACCAAAAGCGCATACTGTATTTGCAGCAGTATATTATGACACAACTGTATAAGCATGATTACATACGTATGTAATGTATGATAGAGATTGGCCACTTATAAAAATAATCCTAAATGTCAAGTCTCCATAGGGGCAGCTTACCAAAACTAGCCATCATATCATTGCAAATCAAAACAAGCTCCCAAAATACAAATTACTTTTGCTTTTTTAAGCAATGTATCATTTTATTTGGAAGATGCATGGTATCTTTCCCATTCAAAGATGGCTGCTAGTTTTGGCTTGTTTCCAGAGAGCTTCCTTAGAGACACTCATCCAAGATGGCTGCCTCCATGAAAGAGTTCTGAGATGGATAGGAATGGGTGGGATTAACCATAGGGATTAGCATGGCTAGGGACAGGGAATGGGAGGGATTCAATAACCGAACAAATGTGTATCCCTCCTCAAATGTCATTTCCATTGGAAAAGCATTACAGACCCTCATTCAAAGCCCACATTTGAAGCTCTTATTTTAATGACCATAGTTTCATCTTAAAGGTAGTGCTTTCCCAAACTAAAAATACATACAATAGGCACGAATTTGAAAGGCAAGAAGTATCAATCAATGCTCACAGCATTAAAATAGCCTTGAAAACAACTTGTACGGTCGAAACACGTGTTGGCTAGCCTAGAACTGAGGAAGTATCTGTAAAATAGGATACCGCAAGGGAATTCATTAAACGAATGGTTTCAAGAAATTGACTGTTTATGCCTTTATGTAAGTGTATACACCCAGTGATATTATGAGAGCGTATCCGTCTTTTCAAAGTAACACTCGATCTCTATTCAAATTCTAAATTAAGCTGTGCATGTTCTTTAGAAACAAAACACTTTGCTTGCTTTTCACAATTGGTTAGGGCCTAACCAGAGTTTCTATTATTCCAGCGGCAGCTTCTTAAAAAGCTCATTTAAAGTTTTGGTGCGAGCAACACTGTATTTTGCCAACTTTCGTTTAAGTATGTTAAATGGGGATTTATAAAGCACACAATCACCAAACGGTTTCTCTGAGCTATACGATTGATGAACAAATTAACTGTAACGGTGCTAATGTAAATGCTAGTACCGGTGATGATAGTGTACTAAATCAAGTTAAAAAGAGAGGTTTTACATTTTTTTAAAAGGCCAAAAGATTGTACTCTTTACAGAGATAGCAAGGGAGAGTGTTCCTGATTCTGATTGCCTGGACTAGGAAAGAGCAGCCGTCCAATCTTTCTTTCCTATATCCAGGGTTAATTGACTTCCTGTCCAGTTTCGATCTTAAAGATCACGAAGACGTATGTGAGCTCAGCTTTAAAAAAGAGGATTAGAGGTGGGATACTGCAAACCTTTAAAAACCAGGCACATACTTTTGAAAATTCTGTTTCTTCACCACAAGCCAGTCTAATGAGCGAAGGGCTGGGGTAATATGTTTGATTCCTGTATTTCATTAAGATCATTGAGGCAGTGTTTTGAACTCTATGAAATCTTGAGATAATATATTTTGAGAGACCTAAATAAATACTATTATTTAAATAAAGCCTGGTGGAGACTAGGGAAATAATTACCATGACCTGGTGTGGAAATGCTAGTGCTTATAAATCGTGTGGCTGATGACCGACCTGGTTAAGACATTTTTATTGCACATATTAGAGTGTTCACAGCTTCAATTAAGTTATTAATTCTCACATGACTGCTTTGAAAAAACTGGCAGGCACTTTGAGAGATCCCATGAGGATGTGTTTTTGTCAGGAAGTGCGTGGGAATGGCCATAGGGCTTAGGATGGCCAGTCAATGGATTGGTAAATTACCAAGCACCACCTACAAGCTTTGTGGCTCTCCTCATTTGCCATTTCTCCCTAGATGTACTCGAAATCTATAGTTTCGACTTATATGTGGCACCTTAGCACCACCTAATAGTCAAAACAAAAGGTAGCTGGTATATGACATGGTCTGTTGCGTGCATTCATTGCTTATGGAGCCCAGGAAGTTGCTGTGTTGCCCATGGGAGGCTTCTCTATGTTCCTGTGTTGCCCACGTTGCCGGGAGGATAGCTCGGGGGCAACGCACTCGCCTTGGAAGCAAGACTGCGCAGAGCAACACAGGTTTGATCCCCGGGTCTGCGCTTAGAAACCTCTGGGTAAATTACCAATTATAATTATAATTCTTTCAAGGAAAGAATGTTTATTCTTTTCATTGAAAGAAAGGTCAGTTGAATGAAAACGTCCCAGCAAATAAAGAGTTACATGAGCTTCCAATTCCAATCTTCACTGGATCCTCAGTGAGACAGCAGAAAGCTGTTGCGCCCACCTGACACCGGCTTTGCTGTTTATTTTCTAGTCATTGGGGAGATCACTCAAAGTAGCTGATGGCTAGTCAAAATGGAAACATCGGCTGGGGTCGTGGCCAATTGCCGGAGCATGAGCACGTAGCCCTCAAGAGCTCCGGAGCTGCCCAACTAAATCGTCAAAAATATCCTGTATTGTCTAGCCAGAGACTGCTTTCATACAGAGCCCTGGTCTGGAGGACCTTTGGGGATCGATGATCGATCTGGAGTTGCTAGGTCTGGAAAAGACCTGGGGCTAAGCTGATGTTGGAACTGTTGGGACTGGGGGCTAGCTAGTCTTTTGGCTGTAGCTCCTGAGATTCTATCCAGGGCTACAACCAAAAGATCAGGGGCTATAGCCCGCTTAGCCCCCCCTAGCAACGCCCCTCCCTTAGCACCCCCCTAGCAACGCCTATGCTGGTCTGCTTGGGTAACGAGGAGAGCCTGTCTGGAGCCCCGGCGGCGACCACGAGCTCAGACATGCAACGAGTGCCTGGAGCTTCAATGGCACTGGCGCTGGCACTGGAGAAGGAGGCTGTGACTGATCTGGGGAGCGTTCACACCCGCCCCTGCAGCAGGTAGAGCGGGGAGAGTGCCAGTGTTCGGGGAGGCAGACAGGAGGCTCTCTGCACCATGCTGACCAAGGCGCGAGAGTGAGGGAGAAGCGATCACTGGCCTGAGGGCGGCACAGGAGAGGGTCGGACTCATGGGGCTCTGATCAGAGAGACCCGACGCTCTGGAGAAGGACCTAAGGCAGACTGGTATGTGATTACTTTGATTGGGCTCAGACCAATCCACTGACCTGACAGGTATGTGACTCTGTCCTGCACTCTTGCCGGTAAAACCCTTAGGTGAACCACCAGTGAAGTCAAGTGGCAGAGCATAACACCATCACACCGCATCTGCCTATCAGACTGAGGGGGGTATTGATCTCCATGTCATTCAGTGTTCAACTTACACTGCAGGAATACATATGTATTGCCCAGGCTGCTGCTACAGAGCAGTGGCAAACGTTCCCTACCAGCTCTGTGTGATTACCTTCTGTGTAATTGGATTTGTTGTTAACTTACCATTCAGAATTATACATTTTTAACATTTGAACATCTTTCCGTGTTGTGCTGTTTGATGGGTTGTGTATATTAGAATGCTTCAATGGTGCCAACAATGTATGCTTTGTATTTTCTTGTGATGGCATTGCTATGCGATTTATTATTTTTGAAACTTGAAAAATCCTACATCTTTTGGGACCTGGGGTACAAATGCCTGTACAGTATTGGACAGTTATACTCAGGTGGTGGGGGGGAGATGGGTGTGGGGGGGCGATGAAGCTCTGAATGCCAGTCCAGAGAAAGGAAACAGCCTTGGCACCCGAAACTCGGCTGCGTAGTGCAGCACAGACTTCCTGTAGGCTCCTGATTAGACCAACTAGTCGCCTCCCTCTAGGAACTGGGAGAGGTGCTGGAGTGACAGATGTGGACTGAACTCTGCAAAAGGAGTCTCTGATGTATTTGGGTGAGCAGCCTGGACCAGTTGGTGTGAAGTCGTTCAGCGGGCCTCCTTCATGGGGGAACCCTGACGCGTACTGGGCAATAGGTCCGGAGGAGGATTGCTAGGTTTGGTGGCACCCTCAGGACAGTGCTAG
This sequence comes from Ambystoma mexicanum, assembly GCF_040938575.1. Classification (NCBI taxonomy): domain Eukaryota; kingdom Metazoa; phylum Chordata; class Amphibia; order Caudata; family Ambystomatidae; genus Ambystoma; species Ambystoma mexicanum. The sequence goes on along the minus strand of NC_090924.1, from coordinate 875,358,625 downwards.
TCTGGAGAGGAGGGGGCCCCCGACCGGGCGCTGTGAAACGGAATAGGTGATCCTTGTACAGGACGAAGACTGGCCACAATGGTGAAAGGCCAGCAGAAAATTGACTGTGCTACCGGTAGTTCACTCACTGGAGTGGGGGAGGCAGTGGAGAGAATGACTGAGGGGGGTGGTGAGTGGGGGAAGGAGACAGGGTGTTTGATTTGGGGGGAGTCTGGAGAAGTTGAGGAGGAGGGGACAATTGGGATACAGGGGTTCAAGTTCTTGGATTGTGTGTTTAAGCGGGAAGTTGAGTCGCAGTGTACGTGTAGAATCAACAGGGTATGGACTGGAGGAGGAAAATGCACAGACATTAATTGCGGGCGGGGGGTTGAGTTAAAGATTGGGACTTGGAATGTCTGCGTGCTGGGAAAGTGGCTGAAATGCCAACCGGTGAGGGGCGTTTTGAGGAGGCATGGGATCCAATTGGCTATGCTCCAAGAAACGCACATGGCACTGAAAAATCTGGATTCACTTAGGAAACGGTGGGGTGGGCTGGAGTAGTGGTGGGAACGTCATACTCATATGCAAGGGGGGGTCATAACAATGGGTCACAGCAGGGATGCCGATCCAGGTAGATAAGATTTTGACAGATGTGGGGAGGACAGTGGTGCTGGTGGGTACACTTGAAGGGAGGCGTATCTGTGTGGTTGACCATTATGCACCAAATGTGGACCATAAGGACTACTTCCTGTCGGTGATGAGCCTGGCAAGGGGCTACCGGGAAGGCTTGTTTGTATGGGGGGAGATTTTAATGGTCTCCTAGACCCACATCTAGATAGCAGAGGGAAGTCCAACCGCTCCAAACAGCAGGCAGCAGCATCCTTGAGGGAGGTAGTGGGGGACTTAGACTTGGTGAAGTTGTGGCAGGAATCACAGGGGGGTTATTCCTTTTTTGGGGGGATCCATGGATCTTATTCCCAGCTGGATTATATATTTGTGGGGGCTATGGACTTTCATACTCTTATGTCCCGTCACCTTTCCTCCATACTGTATGGGTGTCCCTTCCTAGGGACTGGAGACTGAACCTTTTACACCAGAAAAATCTTCTTCCCCTCTAAATTTAGAGGCGCATGGGGATGCAGCCCTGAGAGCATGTGCTCCCCTGACAGTCTCCACCGGAACCACTCCTTAGTCCACTTTTCCGCGTCGACAGGAACAGGCCAATTTCACCAGCGCTCCTGGGTTTGGCCCTGCCATGTAATTGCTCGCGCTCTTCGCAGGATTCTTCTATCTTTTTGTTTTTCTTTGCCACCTAGGTACTTGGTCCTCCGGGGTCACGCTCCTCAACGGTGCATGTGGACTTCAGCGAGCTTCAGCAGGTGTCCAGCCTGCGAGGGGCTCTTTCCCACGTCTGACCCCTAGGCTCTTTGCCTCCGCTGCCTTGGCCCTGACCACGGCTTGGAAGGTTGCACCGTGTGCCACTCTCTGACTCTATGCGCACTGCAAAACAGGCTAACTAAGTGGAGGGAGCTCTTCCAAGGATCGCCTCCAGAGGACTTGAAGAAGTTTGTTGAGCAGAGATCGAGGCCGTAGGGAGGGCCATTATTTTCCATCGCACCCCGTAAGGGCGACTCCTTCCCGAGGAAATGCCCAAGCGGGAGGAACCTCTCAGTTTCTGTTACCAGCACAAGCACTAGCACAGCTACCAGCCTTACAGCCGAGGGGTCTCTGGACCCTACCGGTATCAGTGCCGAGGGACCACAAGGTTCTCCTAACGGGCCTACACCCGAGGGGCTACGCCCTATTACTGGCTCCATGGCCGAGGGGGTGCTTTCACGCAGCACTACCAGCGACAATGCCGAGGGCGATTCGCCTTCCAAGGTCTAAGCCTAAGGTGCGGGATAGGCCGGATGTTCCAACACCAAGAGTCTTTGGCGAAGCTGTACCTAGAGGGCCATGCACCAGGACTGTGGCACGCAGCCCGACAAAATGGCTGCCGCGCCAGACAACATGGTCGCTCGTCCGATGCCACTCCTAGGAACAGAGTAGGTGGGTGAACGAGTTTCAAGGTGGGACTGGTGTCAACCAGGTATGTGGCCTACAGTGTATCCATCAGTAGCTCAGGGAAGGTTCCCCCTGCATCCCAGACTGAGTGTGCTCTGGCCCCAGAAGCCCCCAGCCACTCCGTCAATATCTCCGGCCTCCTCTTCGTCCTGTGAAGACAGGTTCTTCGAGATCTTCTTGGAACTGATGTGAACCCCCCCCAGATGAGGGCCATCCTAAGGGATATGATATGGCATTTATAACGCGCCTATACGCAAGTGTTTCAAGGCGCGACAAGGCAAGGGAGGGGGAACAGGGGGGAGACAGACAACGATCCCAATAGGCCAGGTGTCATTCAGATTGTGCAAGTGCATGGGAAAGTGTAGGGGGGAGGGGGAAAGGGACAGTGCAGTACATGGGATAATAGAATAAATAACAATAAATAAAAGTACGCCAGCAAGTGGCAAGTGCAAGTGTTAGTGCAGACAAGAAGTGTCAAGTGCTGGTAGTGGGACTGTAGGGATACAGAAACAGACCCCCAAGTGCGGGGGTTGCCAGGAAGGCAGTGCAGGTGTGTGTGAATGGCGGGGGAGGGACCTGGGCCCGAGTCCAGAGGGTGGCCAGGTAACCAGTGCAGTTTCTGTTTCAGCCAGAAAGTCAGCAGGGGAGAGGGGGAGAAAAAGCAGAGGCAAAGAGAAAGGTTTTGAGGTGCTACTGGAACCAGAGATGATTCTCCTAAATGTTTATTTCATTTTTAAAGCGCACAGCTGCCCTCGGGCATCGTGGCGCTGTTACAGGAAAGTTTGCTTGGCATGGTGAATATAACAAGAACAGAAAAGGAGACATGGTTACAGGCAAGGCTATAGTTCCGAGGTTACATGGGAACGGTGAGCATGGTACAGTTGTAGATTACAGACATTGTTACATGCAATAGTGTCACAAGTAGGATTCACTTAAATAAGTTTTCAGAGCTTTTCTGAAATCTATGAGGGATGTTTCAGCTCTTAGTTTAGGCGGTAGGGAGTTCCAGGCTTTTGGTGCTAGGACTTTGAAACTCGAGCCGCCAGCTTTAGCTAGTGAAGTTGGGAATTGCGAGTTGGTTAGCGTACAGGTCCCTTTTGGGTCTGAGTGACTGGACTGGATGTATCCGTTCAGTGAGGTAGCTAGGGGCAGATTGGGATATGCATCTGTGGGTAATGGTGAGAGTCTTGAACTGAATGCGCTCTTTGACTGGGAGCCAGTGAGCATTTTGTCTTGCTAGGGAGATGTGTTCCCTCTTTGGAATATTGAGGGCTACTCTTAAAGCGTTGTTCTGTGCGATCTGGAGTCTATTAATGTTTTTGGCCGAGGTGCCTTGTAGGAGGACGTTGCAGTAGTCCAGTTTCGTGCCTATGGTGGCCCTGGCGATGCTGAAGCGGTTTGTAGTGGAAACGTGAGGCTTAACTGCATTGATTATTTTTGTTGTAAGGGCTGCTGAGGAGGAGATGTAACTGACATGTCTGGACAAGGTAGAATCTAGGTATACACCCAGTGTTTTTACAGCAGAGGAGGCGGAGATAACCGAGTTCTCAATTAAGAAGGTGCTGTATTTGCTGTCTAGTTTGCTGAGGGTTTCTTTAGGGCCAACCACTAAGATCTCTGTCTTGTCTCCATTGAGACAGAGGCCAGTTTCAGGGAGGCTGTCCCAGAGCGAGGCCCTAACCGAAGAAAGTGATCCACCACCGACTAGTTGCTTGAAGAAGCAACTGACCCTGAGGGAGCTGGAGGTGGATGAGTGAAGAGCTTCGAGAAGGAAGATATTTAGGAAGAGAGAGTTGGAGGTATTGAGGCCCCAGGCAGAAGGTTTTGAACTTAATCCTTGCAGCCACTGGGAGCCAGTGCAGAGATTTCAGTCCTGGAGAGATTCAATCCTTGGGCTTGAGGTCCAGGGACAAGTGTCACAGTCCTGTTATGGATGAGTTGCAGAGGGCGAAGGGTGGAAGCAGGCAGATTTAGAAAGAGGCTTTTGCAGTAGTCCAGCCTAGAGAGAACCAGAGCTCTGGAGATAGTGAGCTTCTGGGAGAAGGAGAGGAAAGGAAGAATACCTCTGAGAAAGTGCAGTTGGTAGTGTGACTTCTTGGAGATGTAGGAGATGTGAGGAGAGAAGGAGACTATAGAGTCGAAGATGACCCAGAGGTTTTTAGCCTTACAGGTGGGAGCAGGAAGAGGGCCAAGAGCGGTCGGCCAGAGAGTGACGGGAAAGGAGGGAGCGGGTGTGCCGATGAGGAGAATCTCAGTCTTACTGGCATTAAGCCAGAGACCATTGGTGCCACACCACTCCTGGATAGCAGACAGTCAGTCAGAGATGAGAGAGGGAGAAGAGGTGGCTGAGGGTAGCCTGAAAATTAGCTCAGTGTCAACTGCATAGCACTGGAAGTTGGGGCAGATCGTGGCAATACGGTGGGCAAGAAGTGCCAGGTATTGGTTGTACAGCCAGGGAGAGAGGTTAGACCTCTGGGGAACACCATAGGTAGAGATGGAGACAGAGGAGAGGAAGGACCCAAGTTGAACCTGGGAGGGTCGGTCAGAAAGGAAAGCGGTCAGCCACGCCAGGGCCTGACCGGTGATCCCCAGGTTATCACGGTGATGGTTGAGCAGGATGGCATGGTTGGCCGTGTCAAAGGCAGAGGAGAGATGAAGTAAGATGAGGATACGGGTGTTGCAATCAAGGTTGGAGAGCAGGTCTTCACGGATGTTCAGGAGAGCAGTTTCTGTGCTTCTGGCAGCTCTGAAGTCAGACTGATGATCATGGAGACAACCAACAGATTCAGTGTGAAGTTTGAGCTGGGAGATGGCCAGCTTTTTCAAGAGTTTGCCCAGGAAAGGAGTGATGGAGATGGGGCGATAGTTAGCCAGGCAGGACGGGTCGGCAGAGGGTTTTGCAGTCAGGGACCTGTTCCCTCTTGTCATTCCACTGGCGCCCATAGTCACCCCCCCATGGCTCTGGCACCACAGACCCCAGCGCACAGCCCCCACTGCCCATGCTTGCTCTTCCGATTCCGGCTCCAGTACAGGTGCTTCTACAACAGCCTGCGCATCAGCCACTGGCCCCGGTCTCCACACCACAGCCCATGGAGCCCAGCACTGTGCCACCCGCTCCCGACTAGCCAGACACCCTGGTGGACACAGATGAGGAGCAGGACCCTGACACGCCATTGTCAGCGAAGGCCTTCCACAACAGCCTTGCAGGTTTGACAGAATATTTGACCCTTCCTCAACCTGAGGTCGAGCAGCCCGAGGAGGGGGTCCTGGCAGAAGTCCTCACCCTACGACCCCCTACCAAGACGGGTATCCTGATGCAGAAGGATGTTGTGGCTCTAGCCAAGATGGGGTGGCTCAAGCCTCACTAGGCCCAACATGTCAATCGGTGCCTCAATGCCAAGTATAGACAGATGGAGGGGGATACACTCTTGTTATCAATGCACCCCCAGCCTCATTCTTCTGGGATCGCTGCAGCGTCCCGCTACTCTAAGCCTCAGTCGTCCTCGGCCACCTCGTCTTCGGCGCTGCTAGGCAAGGAGAAAATCTTGGAGGCGTACGAGAAGAAGCTGTACTCTTATTTTTTTGGTTTTTATAACAATACAACAATATCATCATTATTGCACCAATTAAGGATCAGACATGTCACTCCCCCCCCTCCCCTCGCCCCCCCCAACTTTCCAAGACCCCCTTAGTTCTTATAGATCGTTTTCTATCCGGGAGGGCCTCCGGGCCTGCCGGTGCTGTCAGATGTGGTAGCAGATTCAGTTGGATGAAATGGCGACACAGTGAGCGCCACCCATTGTTGTAAGTCCTCCCTGATTTCCAGTCTCTGCTCTTTGTGCATTTTCCCATGCACCTGTTTCTGCCACCGTCCACTTGCGGAGGTCTTCCCACCATGATACTACGCTGGGGGCCTTGGGGTATTTCCACCCCATGGCGATGCGTCTTTTTGCTAAAATATATATAAGGTCTTTGAGCCTGTTTAGGGGTTTGTTCTTTTTTTTGCTTTTCCTGTATCTGCCCAGGATACACTATCTTGGTGACTGCACGTCCAGAACAATGTCTGCGTTGGCGACCCTTGCTGCGATCTGGGACCAGATGGATTGAATGGCCTGGCATTCCCAAAACATGTGGGTCATCCCCGCCCGGGGTTCATTGCATTTTGGGCACTCGGCTGTCCTCGCTCCCTTGAATTTGGTGATGGCTGCGGGTGTGAGGTACGCCCTGTTGGTTATATAAAACTGTATGAGTTGCAGTCGGGCATTCCTGGACACTTTTTTATGATAGTGGGTTATGGATTCCCATTCTTTGTCTTCGAATTGGAGGTCAAGCTCTTGTTCCCATTTCACCCTGCATTTAAGATCTTGCTTGGTTGCGCTGTTTAGCATTGATTCATAGAGTCACGAGGTTTCGTGTCCGCCCTCGGCAGTGTTTAACATATTTTCGATGCTGTCATGTCCTGTTCCAAGGTTCTCCACCTCGGGCCATCTGTCTGCGAGCTTTCTTATTACCGCTGCGTGGAGTAAGAATTGCCCCGCCGTTAATCCTGTGGTCTCGTGTAGTTCTGCGAACGTTAGAAAAACCTGGTCGTCCACAAGGTCTTCGAGGGTGGCGACTCTGCAGGGTTCCCACTTGTTTCTTATTCCTTTTGAGCTTCCTGGCCTGTGTGCCATAATTGCTGCTATTGGTATTTGAGGTGAGTATGGATCAGACATTCCCATCATTTTGCAGGTTCTTTTCCAGACCTGGATCCCGAGCGTCATTAGATAAGGTTTGCATTGATTCCCTCTGGGGAGGGTCCAGAAGAGGTCTCAGAGTAGCATGTGGGGGATGGCGGGTTTTAGAAGGCGGGTGTCAGTTGTGGTTTCGTCTGCCATCCATTGGATTACATGCTTTAGTTGGCCCGCTAAGTAATACAGTTCGAAGTTAGGGATTTTCAAGCCTCCTCTGTCATAAGGTCTCTGCATTACCTCTAGCGCCACTCTGTGTCTCCCTCCTTCCCACAGGAAACGCCGGCATAGACTGTTTAACGCTTTGAAGAACTGCCGGGGGATGTAGTAAGGAACATTGGTGAAGAAGTGCAGGAGGCGGGGCAGTGCCACCATCTTGAGAAGCCTGGCTCGCCCTGCGACTGAGAGCGGAAGTCTGCCCCAGAAGTCCATTGACTTCTACAGGTTGTCCTTTGCTCTTGCTGTGTTGGGGCAGTGAAACAAACAGATAACCACAATCTTGTGGATTTCTCCCATCCCCTGCACACCCAAATGAGTGTTGTAAATACAATTAATCAGTAAATAGTTTGAATATATTCAATTCCGAAGTTCAAAAATAACGCTTATCATATAATATTTATCTCATAAAGAATTCTTGACTCACAAAATTGTATAAACATTTGCTTGTTCATGTTAGACCATATAAAATACCAAACTGTTGAACTTGGAACTTTACAATGTGATACTTTGTTGATCATTTCACAATTAGAATAGACCATATACAGTATGGTGTTAGATAATTCAATAATTACCCAAAAGGGCAATTTCTTATGGAATACCCACACGTTAACTTTTGTGTCTACGCGTTTCGGGGTTTGATGCGCCCCTTCTTCAGGAGTTGTCTATTCCTTTCAATAATTCTGTTGTTCCATCTATAATAAGTTATTAGAGTTTTTAGTTGCTTTACTTTACTAATTTTCACTACTGTCACTTTGGTTATGATCTCATAATTACCTGGGTGTAATTAAATAATTCAATATGGCTTGTTCTTCTGTCAATTCAGAAAGTTTCCTATTCAAATCAAAAACAAAAAATAAATAAGGTTTGCTCAACCCATTTTTAGAAATATCCAGTTAAAAATATACCCTATGGGGAGGCCACCAGGGGGCGCACAGGCAATGGCTGCCTGAGTGCACAGCTCCCGTCTTGACTGGGACATCGTAGGGGATTGAGCCCCCCCTGACCTCCCAGCAGGCCCAACTCCACGGATCCACCTGGTGACCCCCCGGGCACCCACCAGGCGAAAGAGCGGCGCTCGGGGTCCCCGGAGAACCGTGGATCGGGACCCGGGCCTTCCGAGCGATTTGCAGGGCGGTCGCAGAGCCGGAGCAGAGGCGGTCCTCCCACGCGCCCTTATGGTCCATTGATTTGGCCCGTCCCCCTCCCGCGGCCGACCCCCTCGACGGGAGCGGAGACCCGGCCTGGGCAGAAACCAGACCCCTGAAGGCCTGGAGACACCACGGCAGCCCGGGGGACAGGACCTCCCCCCGACCCAGACAGCACTACGCGAGGTCCCCTCAGCGAGGCGGAGGACGGGGACTCTCTCAGCACCTGAAGGCCCGGCACGGCGGGCCCGGTGCCCCCCCTCGATCCACGGGGACAGCGCGGATTTGGCCCCCCCCCTCCGGGGACCTCGAGAGCGGGACGGCGCTGGAGTGACGTGGCGGCTGGGACGCGGAGTGTCCGGGACCCCTGGAGGGCTTCGGTGGGGGCCGGAGATCATCAACGGAACGCGCTGCCCCCCCCTGACACGGAAACTGGGCCACAGGCCCCTGGTGCAGCACAGGAGCAAGGCCCCCACCTGCGGAGGGTGGGGCGAGTGCCAGCCCGGAGGTGGCCCCCCCACTCCCCCACTTTCTGGAGAACCGCGGGCCAGATGCGGGAGTTGAGGCGCCTTTCCCTCCCGGTCTGCTTGGATGCCCCCCCTTTTTTCCTGGAGACATGAAACCAGCGCACCTCGACGTGGGGGATACCCGGATGAGGCCCCTGCCGGCCGCAGGTGGGGCGTGAGACCGCCCGGAGGTGGACTCTCCCTCCCCCCCCATCTTCATATCTAGTGTCCGCTGGCTGGGGGTGGGAGCCTCGGATCCTCCCCCCCCCCCCCCACCCAATGAGAAAAATCTGCCTGACCAGGCCACGGGGGCCCTCCAGGGGCCATCGCCCCCCCTCCTGGGGGTAGACCAGAGGAGGCCCAAATCGGGCACGACGAACTTGACCAGGGTGTGAGGCCCCTGCCGGCGGACAGGCGGGGCGTGTGCCCGCCCCCCCGGACTACGAGACTCCCCAGGAGGCATCAGTGAAGACCCCAACTGGGCGAGGAGTGACCGGACCGCGCCTCCTCTTCCCCAGCAAGCCCACCCCAGCCGGCCCGTGTGGGCAACCAAGGACTGGTCCCCCCGCTCGGGACCGCGGAGCATTCGCCTGCAGAGCACAGGGAAGCTTCAGATGAGCTGGAGGGAAGCCCTACAGGGATACCGCTTCCAGGACACCGCAGGGGGCAGCGGGGGCACGAGCCTCAAGAGGACCATGGCCCACTCGGAGGGTGCAGCCCCGTCCTCGGCTGCAATGGAAAGGGGCTTTGCCTCGATCTTACAGGAAATCAGGGACATGCGGTCCGACATAGCCCAGAAATTTGAGAAAATGGACCAAAGGGTGGACAAGGTCGAGGACAGACTGCTGCAGGTCGAGACCAACCAATCGTCTTCAGCAGCCCAGGACGTACAAACATACATGAGGCTGGCGGCCCTGGAGAAGAGGGACGAGGAAAGAGCTCGGCAAATGGACGATTTCGAGAACAGGGAGAGGAGAAACAACCTCAGAATTTTCGGTGTGCCCGAGACAGAAGGGGAAACGGAGAGGGACATCACCCGAGTGGTGCGCGAGATCATCACCCTCTTGTTCGCAGAAGAGATGACAACCGAACCCACCTTCGACAAGGTACACAGAGCGGGAGCCCCCAGATCGATTTTGGTCCGGTTCCACTACTATACAGAGAAAATGAAAGTGCTGGAGGAGGCCAGAAAGGCTAGGGAAATCACCTACAATAACGCCCAGGTCTCCATATACCAGGACCTCTCGGCCTAACGCTGGCTAAGCGTAGAATGTGCCGCCCCCTCACGCAACTGCTCAAGGAAAAGGGCATACGCTATAGATGGGGCTATCCGTTCTCCCTAACTTTTGAATACATGGGCCAACGCTCGACCCTGACCACGGAAGAGGATATAAGGGTGGCTATTCAGGAGTACACAGTGGACTCGAACCCCAGGAGGGGCCCAACAGGGGCCGGAGCAGGGCAGACCTAATGGCCCGGGTCCGTCCGGTGAAAGAAGAAAGTGCACCGGCGCGAGGAAACACAGGAAAATGAACACCCCCTCCCCAGCGAAAGACGGAGAACGGAATGACTCAGAAGACTGAAACGGGAACGACCGATTGGGCCCTTGACAGATGTGAGCAGATCCTGAGATTTCACTATTCACACCGTCCTACTGAACAGCAAGTATGATGGGTTCACACGCGGGACGTGGCTGAGGGAGGGTTCTGGGGGGCTCAAGGGGATGAGCATCTTACGTGGATTTCCTGGCTGAGGTGGGCAGGCTGGTGGTTCGGCCAAAAGCCAGTGATGGCGGAACTAATTGGCTGGACGCCGGGGGGAGGGGGGTGGGAGGGGTACACAAAAGTTGGGGTTGTTCAGTTAGGGTTTGGGGAAGGGGGCAGTTGGGGTGTCATTCTAGGCCCACCCGAGGGGTAGGGGAAGGGGGTGCAGGGGAACAAAACACTATCCAATGGGAGCATGCAGGGAAGAGCCATGGGAAGAAGTTGACAGAGAGAGAGGAAAGTCTAGATCATGGCTGATAGTCTGCCCCCCCTGGGGGTGGGCTCCCTAAACGTACGAGGCTTGAACACCCCTACGAAAAGATCCCTGGTTTGCAGGGAATTTAGACGGGCAAACCTCGATTTTCTCTTTGTTCAAGAGACTCACTGGCCACGGGGGAAGGAGCCCAAGATGCGAGTTGGAGGGTTTAGGGAGGTCTTCAGCGCTTCCCACAAATGTAAAAAGAGGGGGGTCCCCATCTTAGTAGCGAGGAACGTGGGCTTCGAGAACGAGGCCACTCTGAAAGACCCAGGGGGCTGCTATCTGGTAGTGCGTGGATCACTGCAGGGGGCCCCACTCACCCTTGCCGTTATTTACGGCCCCAATGAGGGCCAAGCGCAATTCTGGGAGGAGGTGAGCGATAAACTCAAGCATTTTGTCCAGGGCACGGTAGTGGTGGGGGGAGACTTTAACATGGTCCTGGACCCTGTCTGAGATAGGAAACGCACGGGACCCCAGCCTTCCAGAGCGGCAGACGAGATCATGGCTTGTAACTTCCAAAGGGTCAACTCAGAACTGGGCCTGATGGACACGATTCCGACCCCCAGAACAGACGCTCCCTTCTTCACATATTATTCAGCGGTCCACACGTCTTTTTCCAGGATAGACTACATTCTGGCAGACGAGATCCTGCACCCATTCATCTCGGGCCACAGGGTTGACCCGGTCCCCTGGTCTGACCATGATCTGCTCCGCATCACTATAGCGAGGGGAGAGTTAAGCGATCGCAGGGGGAGGTGGAAGTGCAATGACTCCTTGTTGAAAGACGAGGTCCTAGCCCAGGAGGTTCTCGAGGCCATCACAGACTTCTTCGAAATCAACGATAATGGGGAGGTAGGTTTGCATATCTTATGGGACGCCTTTAAGGCTACCCTTTGGGGAGTCCTGATCGAAATGGGAGCCCAGAAAAAAAGGGAAAGGGAGACCCAGGAAAGGGTTTTGAGGGTGAAGATTGCCCAGCTCCAACCGGGTGGCCCTCCCACGGCCCCATTGGACCGTGCTCAGATGGCCGCTCTGGCTGACTACAGGCTCCAGCTGAAGGACCTCCTCCTCCACAAGACGGAGAGAAGTCTCCAACTGGTCAAACAAAAGTATTACGAAAAGGGGGACAGGGCGGACAGGATCCTGGCCTGGAAACTGAGGGAGGTGCAGAGAAGTAGACTGGTGAAGGCAGTGAAGAACGAGGCAGGGGTGGTGGGCCACGATATGCCCCACATTGGCGAGGCCTTCCGCCGATACTACGAGACGTTATACTCTTCGGAATACAATGGGGGGGAGGCGGAGATTGAGGGGTTCCTAAACTCTTTACAGATCCCGGCCCTGTCCAGAGAGATGGCGGAGGGGTTGGAGGGTCCGGTGACAGAGGACGAGGTGGAACGGGCGATCCGAGGTATGAAAGTGGGCACTTCCCCGGGGGAAGACGGTTACTCGGTCTACTTCTATAAGCGTTTCCGCTCGACCCTTTCCCCCCACTTGGTGAAGGTGTTCAACGCGGTGCTGGAGGGGGGCACCCTCCCGGACTCCATGATGGTGGCAATCATAGTGGTTCTCCCCAAGGAGGGTAGGGACCCCGTGGAGTGTTCCTCTTACAGCCCAATTTCTTTGTTGAACACTGACGTAAAAATCCTGGCCAAGGTGATAGGGGGGCGGTTGGAGGGGATCCTGCCGAAACTGATACATGGTGACCAGGTGGGGTTTATCAGGGGAAGACAGGGCTCGGATAACATCCGCAAAACTATCGATCTACTCCACTATGCCCAGGTGTCTGACCTAGACGCAAGCGTCCTGCCCCTCGACTCGGAAAAGGCGTTCGACAGGCTGGAGTGGAGATTAATGGAACTCATCCTCCGGAAAATGGGCTTTGGGTCACACATTAGAGAATGAGTGGCGGCGTTATATAGGGCCCCAAGGGCTAGGGTCCAAGTGAACGGCAGGTTGTCAGAACCATTTCCCCTCTCGCGGGGAACAAGGCAGGGTTGTCCACTGTCCCCTTTGATCTACGTCCTCTCCATGGAACCCCTGGCCATTGCGGTCAGAGCTCACCCGGACATAAGGGGGATAAGGCGAGGCGAAGTGGAATTCAAACTCTCCTTGTCCGCGGACGATATCCTGGCCTACCTGGTGTACCCGGTGTCCTCGCTTCCCCCCTCCTGTCCCTGATGGCAGCCTTTGGTCGCCTCTCGGGCCTTAAGATTAATGCCTCTAAATCGGTTCTGCTCCCCATGAGATCCCTGGACCCAGTCCTGGATCCGCTGGTCAGCCTGGAAGGGATAACAATAGGGAAGGTCTCCATTCGATACCTGGGAGTCCTTCTTACCCGGGACCTGTCCAACCTCGCCCAGGCCAATTATGATCCCGTTGATTCAAGGGTCACTGCAGATCTTAGGAGTTGGGGGGGCAATGATTTTGTCATGGTATGGCCGGATGACGGCGGTGAAGATGAACATACTCCCGTGCTTACTATACCTCTTTACCGCCCTCCCGACTAAAGTCCCCGACCAAACCTTCAGGGTCCTCCAGAATGCGGTGCGGGAATTTATATGGCAGGGTAGGACCCCGAGAACCGCAAAGGCCGTCCTGACCTTGCCGAGGGAGGAGGGAGGGTTTGGGCTGCCAGACTTTCAACTCTACTTCCTCGTTGCCCAGCTGCGCATACTTTTGGAACACATGAAAGAGGGGAGGGGCACATACTGGTCGTACCTAGAGGACATGGATGCTCACCCGCTTAAGGTTCGGGACCTCCTATGGGCCCCAAGCAAATTCATCCCGAGTAGACTCAAATCACACCCAACTTTGGGAGTCCTCTGGGCGATCTGGAAGGAAGGCCCCCAGACGGCCCATTTAACGACATGGCCGTCACCAATGTCCTCGCTCTGGGGTCATCCCCTCAAACTGGGAAGCAGGGGATTCCGCAACGCACAGTCCTGGTCCGACTCGGGGATGGAGTGGGGAGGGCAAGTGTTTAGGGAAGGAGAGTTTCTGCCTTATGAGGATTTGAGGGAGGCCCTGGGGCAGGGGTCCCTCAGCATATTTGAATATCTCCGCTTGAAGGGAATTCTATGCAATCAATCCTGGGGACAGAATTTGAAAAAGACAGCTGACCCCCTTCGAGAAATTCCTGGATACAGCGACCACCAGGAAGGGGGCGGTCTCAGGGATGTACAGAATACTGAACACTGTTAACCTGGGGGAAAGGAGGAGATTCCGTGCTTTTTGGAATGACTTGGCGGGGGAGGAGATCTCTGAAGACGCCTGGGCAAGGATATTTAAAATAGTCTTCCATCGGAATCTATTCACAGCGGACATGGAACACAACCTTAATATCCTTCAGGGGTGGCATAGAGACCCCGCAAAATTGTCAAAGATGTTTACGGGAGTGTCCCCCGTATGCCCGAGGGGTTGCGACCAGGTCGGTACAAGAGGGCACATGTGGTGGCACTGCCCGAAAGCACAGGCGTACTGGGCGGAGGTTAGAGGCTGGATCGCGGAAGTCTCAGAGGAACTGCTCCCCCTAAACCCTCTAACAATGCTACTGGGCCTCCCCCCTGAGGACGCGGACATAGCCAGATACCCAAGAATGTGGGAAACAATGCTGAGGGCGGGAAGGGTGGCCCTGGCCCAGAAATGGAAGAGCCCGGAGACCCCCTCAAAGGAGGACAGGTTAAAAAAAGTTAAAAACGTGTTCCTGATGGATAAACTTAGGGCTATGATCAACAATGGTCTGGGCACATTCCAAGCCAACTGGTACGGGGTACATCAGACATGGGGATGGGACGTTCACTGATCCACAGGGTAGAGTCACGGAAGGAACGGGCGCCCATGCCCCGGGAGACGGCGGACATTACACAGCCACACAAGCAGTCAACGCTCAGGCTCTTTCTCAAGCTCTGGATACATTGAGCCCTCTACGCGTCTCCTTAAAAGAAGCAAGCGTAAAGGGGACTATGTTTGTTTGGGGGGGGTTGGTTTGCGGGGTGAGTGGGGGGGGTGGGTTACCGGGCCTGTTACAAGTATAATTTGTTTATCTCTGCTGAAAAGGCTTCATGCCCGTTTGTTCTATTATGAAAATGCTAATAAAACAAAGTTTAAAAAAAAAATATATACCCTATTAGGTAATCAGACTTTATCATCATATCTCTTAAGTTGGATCCATTAAAGAATTCACCTGTGAAACCCTTCTTATGGTGTCTCCCAATCCTGGTTGGAGTCTCACCACTGTTTGTTCAATATGCTGCTCTTGATGTGAGCAGGTCCCTCCAAGTCCCAATGTTGTCCCTTTAGATTCATAAGTGTAAGGGTTGTTCTGTAAATAAAATGTAGAATCTGTAGTATACATTCTCCCATCCTGTAACAATGCATAAGCTACGGAGATCGTTCCCCTGTGCTTACCTATCAGTTTAATGGCTTATTGCTGGATGTCATTCATCCCTTGTGGTTCACCCTGCAGTACTGGGTTCATAGGAAAGTTCACCGCCAACTCTAGGGGAAAGAGTACTATGTTACTATAATGTCCTCTCATTAAAGATGGAAGGTAGAAGTCAAATGGTTTATCTCTGTTAGTTCTATCTGCTATTTATCTGGTTCATTTACCTTCTGAGTCAGGGGTTTTCTTTAAGATCCTCTGCAGCACGCCAATTTCGCAGCCTCTCGAAACGAGTGGCTGCAAAATGGCTGATGTTTTATTTACTTACCTCATACGTGTGACATCACGTTTTAGCGCGATGACATCACACGTTTATTGCCTGTCATGTGATTAAACACGTCCGTGTGTTTTGATGCTTATCATTTGATTGAGGCTTACATGAGTCCTTTTATCAGATAGTCCTTTGGGACATGACGGTCATATATATTGGCCAATTCTAAATATGTGCCGATTTAATATGGACGAGTGAAAAAACCTTTTTTCAGGTCACTTATTGCGTTTTTAGAAAATAAGTGCTCTGTTACCTAAATTCCAGAATAACTCAAAATTATACTGAGATCATATAAGTGCTCACAGTCTTTTGTTTCCCTAATGCAGATGGGAAATTTTCATCAAAATATTATCATTCTTGCGCCTATTTACATTCTAAATTGTGCATAGTATATTACAATTGATTCCTTTTATATTTTCACTTATAAATAGAATTATAGTCAATTGTCTCCTATCCAGGTATCTAGATTACATGTATTTTAACACATATGGTTTCATTTGAAATGACATTTAGTACATGTGATGACTCTCCAATGTTATAACAGTCCTCCAACCAGTTGATGCATTCAGGGGTGTAGCTTGTTAATACCGCTTACTTATTGTGTTCCGACTGTCTGTCAAGGTTTATGTGGAACATATTAATCCATGTGACATGTATAATATTCTCAGGCTCTCATATGTCACTTACACAAAAATACCCCTGAGTTGTATTCTTCATTCATGCCCCTAGGTGTACTCCGACTTTTCTACTTTACTTTCACAGAAATACCCCTAAATTGCACTCTTCATTCATGCCCCTAGGTGACATGGAGTCCAGTTTCTCAATCCAATCTAACTTTCTGATTTAATTTCTTAGTGTGATTCCCCCCACGTGGGGCTCTTTTCACCACTTCCAAAATAATAACCCTCAATTGTGAAATATTATGTTTATTTTCATTGAAGTGGCGTGCAACTGGTGATCTTCTATTATTTGTTCTAAAGTTGCTCTTATGTTCATGCCAATGTTCCTTTGCTTTTCTGTTCGTTTGACCAACATAAAATATTCCACATGGACAACTGAGTCCATAGATTATTGATTTTGTGTCACATGTGGCATAGTCCCTGAGTTTAATCTTCATTCCATTATATGGATGTCGTAAATGGGTCCCCTTCATTATGTTGTTGCAGTGTCCACAACTTAGTCACGCAAAGGTTCCTTTCTTCTTGTTTGTAGTGTCATCTGTTTATCTTTTGGTGGTCTTTCAGTATGAACTAGCTGATCTTTAAAATTATGGCCCCTTTTGTATTCTATGATCGGTGGTTTCGGGAACAATTTATTCAACTGTGGGTCCAATCCAATGATTCTCCAATTTTTCTTAATCATCCTAGAAATGTGATGGCTTTGTCCAGAATATTTTAGGGCATATGTGAATGTGAATGGTACTTCACTCGATTTGACTCTTGGAGTGAGTAATTCATTTCTTGTTAATCTTTCTGTCTTCTCTTTGGCTCTATCATTGATATTGCTTGGCTATACCCGCTTCCTGTATTTCTCAGACATGGTGAGGTTTGCTTCCTGTAAGGTGGTAGGAGTTGATATTATGCACTTTTAAAGTTCCAAGTTCAACAGTTTGGTATTTTATATGGTCTAACATGAACAAGCAAATGTTTATACAATTTTTTGAGTAAAGAATTCTTTATGAGATAAATATTATATGAACTTCGGAATTGAATATATTCAAACTATTTACCGATTGATTGTATTTACAATACTCATTTGGGTGTGCAGGGGACGGGAGAAATCCACAAGATTGTGGTTATCTGTTTGTTTCATATTATATACAACCTAGTGTCAGGATTGGTTTTCTCCCCGGCACCCCATTACTAATTGCATACATTTGATAAATTTAAATTAATGATAGGAGTGCACTGTGATCATTTAGCTAGTGTTGAGGGAATGCTCAGTTTTGGGGTCCCGATGAATGGTTATGCCAAGGTACTTGAAGGTGGTGGTCTCCCACTTGATGGCCATGGCAGGGAGTCTTTCTTCGCTGGCTCCACTTAAGGATGCAAGGGGGAAGAGGCAAGACTTGTCTTGGTTAACTTGTATCCCTGTGTACCTGCGGAACCTATCCAGAGTCTCCAGGATGTATGGCAATATATGTTCCGGGTTGTTCAGGTAGAGTAGTGTGTCGTCTGCATACATAGAGACCAGATGGGTCACTCCATCTATAACGATGCGCCCGTCCCCATATTCCTGCCTTAAGTATGCTGCTAAAGGCTCTATTGCGATAATGTATAGCATGGTGGAGAGGGGGAAACCTTGTCGCGTGCCCCTGTAGAGGCGCCACTTATCGGAGTAAGTATTGTTTGTACGCACCCTAGCCGTGGGGTCAGTGTATATAAGTTTGGTCTATTTTAAGAAGGCTGGTCCTATACCCATCTTGGCCATGGTGGCAAGCAGCCACTTCCATCGGACTGAGTCGAATGCTTTAATGGCGTCTAAGGACACCACTGCGCATTTTTCTGGCCTGTTGTTAGTAATATGTATGACGTGGTGTAATTTACGCAGGTTATCTGTGATGGTTCGGCCAGGTACATACCCAGATTGGTCTTGGTGGATTAGGAGTGGGATCACCCTATGTAGCCTCCTCGCTAATAGTGCTGTTAGGATCTTGTTATCGGTGTTGAGCATGGACAGGGGCCTGTAGGAGGCGCACTCTTCGCTGTCCTTTCCTGGTTTCAGTAGGGGGATAATCAAGGCTTCTCTCATAGTGTCTGGGAGGGAGCCTATTTCGTTTGCTTCAGTGAATACTTGGGCGAAGAGCGGGGCCAGCATCTCTTCATACTTTTTGTAAAACTCCCCTGGGAGCCCGTCTGTTCCGGGGGCTTTGCCGGAGGGTAAGGCTCTAATGGTGGCCATGACCTCCTCTGGGGTGATGGGCTCGTCCAAGGCCTCTGCTAGGTGCGCGTCTAGTCTGGGTAGGTCGATGCTGTCTAGGACATCATTTATTTCGATGCCTGTAGGCGATGGGGGTTCAGTGTACAGAGCTTGGTAATACCTGGTGAACGCAGAGTTTACACCGGCCTGTGTGCGTATCAAGGAGCCGTCTGGGCTCCGGACTTGGCATATGGGTGTCCTGGGGGATTCTCTCTTGTATAGCCAAGCTAGGAGCCTCCCGGGCTTGTCTCCGAGGGCGTGGGTTCGTTCGATGTGTTTAGAGTAGCTAAGCTTCCCAAGTTTTTCCCAGAGCCCCAGGCAGGTTTGTTTAAGCTCTATCATTCTTGGCACAAGGGTGGGGTCTACGGGGGCCTTGGATTCGAGTGCTTGTAGTTAGTCTTCACTGCGTGTAAGCGTGGCTAGTATGGATTTCTGGGCGCCTCCTATTGTAGCGATCATCTCGCCTCTCATGACTACTTTATATGCCTCCCACACCGTGCTAATGTGTTGTAAGCTGTTCAAGTTAGTTTGCCAGTAGTCTAGAGTGCTTTTTCTAATCTGTTCAGAGAAGGCATCGTCTAGTGGGGCTTCCGACCTGAGCCTCCAGGTGGGAGTCAGGGCGGTCTGGGTGCAAACACTGTCCACATTGTCGTCAGAGGGGAATGATCTGACAACACTCTGGGAAGGTATTGTGTGTCGCTAAACATGGCCAGTTGTTCCTCAGATACGTAGATGTAATCGATTCTGGTGTGGACAGCGTGTGGGGCCGAGTAGAAGGAGAACTGGCGCCTCTCGGGATGATGTTCTCTCCACAGGTCCCTGAGCGCGTATTGTTGTGTTAGTGTGTTCAGTATTTTGGCCGGTAGGGCCGGGCGGGCCTGCTTATCTGATCTGTCTACCAGGGGATTTAGAGTACAGTTGTGGTCCCTCCCCATATTAAGGTGCAATCTCTGAATGGGCTCAGGCGCTTGTATAGGGAGCGAAAGAAGACTGTGGCGTCATGATTAGGTGCGCAGGTGCTCACCAAGCAGACTTTTCTCCCCTCAATGTTGCCATGCATCAAGGCCATCCTGCATTCGTCGTCAGTTTTTGATTGTAACATATTTATGGGGATGGTGGGGGATATCCAAATTAGGACTCCTCTTGCGTAGGTGGAGTATGTGGATCCTATCAGTGTCCCTCTCCAAATTTTGGCGAGTGCAGCTAGCTTTTGTGCGTTCAGGTGAGTTTCCTGCAGGAGGGCTATACCCACCTTGCTACGCTTTAAGAGTGCACGGATTCTACGCTGCTTAACGTAACTGTTCATTCCTCTGACATTCCATGTCAGGATTTTGATTTATCAGCCATAGGTGTTTTTCAATCAGTCTTATGTGGGTGGCGCTCCAGGTGTGTTTTACGATGTTTCCAGCGGCTACCTGCATTGTGGGTGGTCTTGGATCTTTTGCATAAAGTCCCCAAACTTGAATCCCAACTCAGTGGTTCCCTCCCTCCCCAAACTTAAAACTTCCCCAAAACGTGACAAGTCCAGCGGGGTTCCCCCTGTTCTGACTACCCCGTTTCTGCTCCATTGACCTTCCAGTGATCAGTTGGTGCCCTACGGGTGGGTTTAATATACCCTGATTTCTTCTGGGGGCAGAAGACGCTTCGTTGGCCACTGTCCTATGTGTAGCAATCTCTGTTCGGTATAGCTCTTCCGGGATCGATCTCGCTGTTCCGAATGTAAGTGAAGTTTTCGTCTAGATTCTTTCCCTGGTATGCATGTCCATATTAATATTCGCTTGGGTCTCGGGTTGTTGGTGTCTGCGGTCTCTTGTTTCAAGGTCTGGGAGTTGCTTGCCATCCATCCACTCTGTGGCATCAGCAGGGGTGTCGAGTAGGTGCGCTTTTTTGTCATGTAGCACTTTCAGTCTTGCAGGATAGAGGAGCATGTAGCGCAAGCCCGCTTTTTGCAGTCTGGCCTTAACATGGTTGAATTGGGCTCTTCTCTTCTCCCCTGGACCTGAAAGGTGTAATCAGGGTAAATGGCTATCTTCGCCGCCTCTCTCTTTATGCAGCCGCCTGACCTTGTGAAGGCCAGGATGGTCTCTCTGTCCCTGTAGTTGAGTACTTTTGCAATTACCGGCCTGGGTGGCGTCCCAGGGGGTGGTCTTTTGGTGAGTGAGCGGTGTGCTCTCTCAATGGTGAATCCTTGTGTTAGTGCGCCGGGCCCGATCTCCTGCAGAAAGAGGTTTTCAATGTAGTTCGTGGGATCGTTTCCTTCAATGCCCTCAGGCAGGCCAATAATTCTGATGTTCTGTTGTGCCCGCCCTTCGGCCTCATCCGCCCTATCTTCGCGATTTTTTACTTTTTGTGCCAGTGCGTCGACATCCCTCAGGAGTTGGGTTTTGGCCTCTGTGTTTTCGCGGACCTGGGTCTCAAGTGCTTCCGTTCTGCCTGCTATGGCTCGGACGTCTTGTCTTAATAAGTTCAAATCGATTGCCACAGCGTCGATTTTGCTTTCCATAGTCATTTGGAGGGACTTGATGGCTTCAAGCAGTTGCGAGGTTAGCTGGTTCTGTTGGCGCCTCAGGGGGGTGGGGGGGGTTGAGACCGGGCAGTTGTGATGCCGGTAGTGCTGGGGGATGGTCCCACTGCTCCCCCGGCTGTATAAGTGTCCATTATGGTCTGCCTCTGCTTGCCTCTTGCGCCTTTCACAGACATTCCTCGCGATATGGGGGCGTGCTGGTCCACGGGGTAGCCGACGCCACAGGGAGGCAGGGCGGGCCGGGCAGGGTTGCTTGCGGTCACACCTGCTGTTAGTGCCTCGCCCCACCAACTTGGTGGGTCAGGTTTTTGTGCGGCTTGTGGGCATACCCTTGGGCACAATAGAGGAGGCCTCAAGGCTCATAGCACTGGCGGCGTGGGGGCCTGTCCCTTGGTGTATGGGGTAGTGTGGGGTCTCTGGTGGTTGTTCGTTAATGTCCAGTCAGTGCAGGCCAAGCGCCTCTTCAGCTGGGAGGCCGGCCCCCCCGGCCGGTCAAATGGAAGTCTTAAGTGCAGGCGAGTGCAGCCAGGTCCCCCAGGCTCGTGGCAGTGAGGTTCAATCAACGGCCTGGGTCAGAGGGGTTCGGGCCCCAGTCACAGTGCAGGCTTGGCTGTGCTTGTCAGGGTGGGAGGGAGCACCCCCAGGGCCCGGTGGGCACCCCCCTCCTCACACGGTCCTCTTCCCCCAGCAACTCCTTACCTTATAGTGCTGAGGGCACCGTCCATATGCTGCTGAGCAGCGTCCCCGGGATCCGAAGCCCCAGGCCCAGGCCGGCAACGCCTGGTGAGGGACGTGGTGCAGGGTGGCTGGGAGGGTTTCCCTACTCAGTTGCAATGTGTTGGCTGGCTGTAGGCGTTCGTTGGGTGCCAGCGGGCCGTCCAGTGAGCCGGGCCGCCACTGGAGCCGGGTTAATGTGGTAGTGCTGGCGGTCAGCGGCGTCCCCTTCCCGGGGGGCGGGGTAGTGGGCGGTGGCCCAGGTGGTGTGGGCTGGGTCCGGGCTATGCTTGTCAGCCGCACGCAAACCGCAGCTGGGCTCTGCAGACGTGGGGCCCAGTTGCGCTGCGGGCCGCAGGGAGCTGGCAGCACACGGGCGGGCGGCTCCGCCGGCCGCTGTTCTGGTCTTTCGAGGCCGCACCAACAGTGTTCGGGGTGGAGGCAGTCTTATGATGGGTCACCGGGCCCAGGGCCCCACGTAGTGCAGGTACGGCAATTCGCCTCTGGGTCCTGTGCAGAGGAAGAGCAAGCGCCGATGGGGCCGAGGGCGCTCCCCCCTCCTGCCCCCGCGTGCCCGTAGCAGTCTGCCGTGGCCGGCGAGCAGCCGCGCTCCGTGAACCAGGTCCTCAATAACTGGGCCGGCGGGGGACTGCTCCAGGGCTGGTCAGCTCAGCAGGGCTCTGGTGGGGGAAGGTAGATGGTTCCACAGTGTGTCCCAATGGTGGGCTGTGTTTTACGCGTTCCCTCGCGTTATGGAGAGCTGATCAGGCCGCCGGCGCCATTTTGCTGGGCACAGGGGCTCCGCTTAAAGCAGGGGCGGTAGCGGTAGTCCGAGTCCGATTTTCCTCGGGAGACAGCCGGATGAAGGGGAAAGGGTTCTGCTCTTCGCTATTGCCTTCGGGTACAGGAATCAGTAGTTTGAACGGCTATTGCAGGATCGAATGTCGGATCTTAGGCAGGAGCTCAATGGGGCTGCTTCCTTACGCCATGCGTGCAGGCCACGCCCCCAAGAAGCTGTACTCTAACTCCTCCCTGCACCTGTGTCAGGCCAACGCGGATGCCATGCTGGCAGCCGCTAACCAGAGGCTGTGGCAGGAAATAGCAGACTTCCTTCCGGAACTTCCGGTGCAGAGCCGGACACGCTTCAAGGCGGGTCTAGGAGAATCAAGGCTGGTAGTGCAGGACATCATGGAGTCCACAGTGGCCCACATAAATACCTCATGCCGGGCCATCTGCATCGCCACGGACATGAGAAGGACGGCCTGGCTTAGGGCTACCAAGTTTAACCCCAACATCCAGGATCGCATATTGGACCTTCCATTCAAGGGTAGTGACCTCTTCCACTCTACCACTGACGAGGAATTTAGATAAGAACAGCTTGCAAACTGCAAAGTCCTTACCATCAAGATGAAGCCCACACCCAAGGCGTACGCCCGTTAGCATCAACGCTCTGACAGGGGGTGGACATTTGGCGGGTTCTGGGGATTCCAGGAGCGAAGGACGAGACAACTTGACCGTTCGCCCAGTCAGCACTGGCACAAGCAACTCCTCAGCAGTCCCCTGCCTCAGCAGGAGCCTCAAAGAATAAAAAGGCATGACGCCTCCCTCCGGGTCCACGTGTCTCCAGTGGGGGACAGGCTAGCCTCTCACGTGCATTTCTGGCGCCAGAACTTTGCAGACCCTTGGATCTCTCAGTAGTATCCACGGGGTACCGCCTGCCTATACCTCCCACTCCTCCTTCCTCCCCTCCACTCCCACATATTGGGACGGCAACTCTATCGGTGGAGATCCGGTCGCTCGTCGAGAGCCAGACATTGGAAGAAGTACCAGCCTTCCAGAGGGGCTTAGGCTTCCAGGATTTTCACCATACAAAAGATGAACCAGGCTGGCCTGAGAGTTGTGTTGGACCTATCCACCCTCAACCTCTTCCTCCCGCTTCAAAAATTCAATATGGTTACGCCAGCCTTCATTGCAGGGACACTAGACAAGAGAGATTGGATGTGCTCCCTAGATCTAAAGGACTCCTTCCTACACGTCCTGATTTGGCAACCCCACCGCTCCTTCTAACACTTCAGGATCATGGGCTGTAATTTCCAGTACAAGGTGCTACCCATTGGCCTCAACTCAGCCCCCAGGGTATTTATCAGACTCATGAATGCAAATGCAGCCCTACTCAGGGCCCAAGGCCACCATGTTTACCCATACCTGGATGACTGGCTCGTCAGGGCGAGATCCTCGGGGGGGGGGGGGGGTGGTCCTCACTTCCTCCGCACTTATAAGTACACTCCACGACCTGGGGTTTACCATCAACCTCAACAAGTCTCCGCTGCAGCCAACGCAGTTGCTCACCTTCCTGGGCCTCATCTGGGATACCAGTTCCGAGAGAGTTTTTCCCTCGGAGGACAAGATTACGGCCATCAAGAGGGCCTCTACGCACTTCCTTATCAGACCAGCGACTTTGGCTTGGTGGTACCAGCACCTACTTGGTATCATGGCAGCTCTCTTCTTGACCGTGCCGCAAACGAGGGTCAGGATGAGGAGAGTGCAGCTGCACTTCGCAGCCTCATGGAATCAGGACAAGGGCTCCCAAGCGGAGCTGGTCAGCATACCGCCTCATCTCCACTCGACCTCAAGTGGTGGTCCAAGGACCGTAATCTGCGGACGGCAGGCCATTCCGGCAGCCGGCACCGCAGGTCACCATTACTACGGACTCCTACCTAGACAGCTGGGGAGCCACTCTAAGCAGCCACAGCGTCAAGAGTCTGGACCCGGCAGGAGCAGGAGTCGCATATCTACTGGCTGCAGCTCTAGGCCATCTGCTAGCCCTCAGGGCCTTCCTTCCACTCATCAGTGGCAGGACTGTCCTCATCCAGACCGACCACTCCAACAGCATGTACTCTGTCAACAAGCAGGGGGGGTACCAGGTCTCTTCCGCTGTGCGACCTAGCGGTCAGCATGTGGGAATGGGTCCTGGAAAACGTCTACCTCAAGACCATCCACCTCCCGGGGGAGGCCAACTTGGAAGCGGACAGGCTCAGCAGGCCGGGAGCGGACAATTACGAGTGGCAATTGAATGACTAGGCCCTACAGGTAGTCTTCAACGTACGGGGCCATCCTCATGGATCTATTTGCCTCTTAGAAGTGCCAGCAGTTCGCATCTTATGAGGCAAAAGGGCCTGGCTGCCTGGGCGATGCCTTGCAGATTCAATGGGAGGGCATGACAGCCTATGCCTTTCCTGCCACACCCCGGATCCCCAGGATGCTCTGCAGGATAAAGCAAGCTTGTCACCTCAGCATCATACTGATAGTGCCTTGGTGGCCAGCGAGGCCGCCCTTCTCTGAACTGCTCAGCCTCTCGGACAGACCACCCATTCACCTTCCGCTGGGCCCAGCACCTCTCCTGTCCCAGCAGGGCGGCAGGGTTCTCCACCCCGCTCCTCAGAGGTTATCCCTTGCAGCATGGTTCCTGAGCAGGTCACCCTCAAGCACCTGAGCCTCGGGCTACCCTGGAGATCATCCAGGGCGCTAGGAGCAAGGCCACTAGGATCCAATACAAGAGAAAATGGAGCAGGTTCTGTCACCAGGCAGAGTCTAAGGAGATCGACCCCCTGACGTGCACACTGGACGATGTGCTTTTTTTTTTTAAAACTTTATTTTTAATATTTTCTGTACATGACAAAAACAGAAATCAAACCCTGCACCAACAGGGTGCACATTAAACAATATCCCTCATACCCATCCCTTCCCAGTCACCTCCCTCCCCTTGCGTCTCCCGTATTCTGTGCAGATGCCTTGTCAAAACTGTGTTTGATGCCTTCACTCCTGAGTGATCTTCTCTAAAGGTCCAATTATCCCGGTCTGTCCTCTTTGAGAGTTTGGGGTTTCTGAGTCTGAGGATTCTATGCTGTTCATATCAGGGGGACGCGCATGTAATGGAAGCGTTCTAATGAATTCTGTGTCTAAGTCTTGACAATATATGATATCTTTTTCCCAGTCTTCAATCTTGGGGAGCGGGCCTTTGCCCCATGTCATTGCTACTCTTCTCCGGGCCAGGACCATAAGGAGTGCCGTCAGACTGCGTGATGCTGGTTGCATGTGTCTGGTAAGTCCCAGGAGGGCTCCCAGGGGGAGCGGGGTTACCTACTCTCCCACAATTTTGGAAGTTTTCTGAATGACGGCGGACCAGAAGCGGTGCACACCTAGGCAGCTCCATGCCAGGTGGAAGAAATCTGCGTTATCGGATGAGCATCTTTCGCATTGGCCCGAAGTCTCTGGGTGGTGATTCTTTTTCTTGGCTGGAGTGTAGTACGTTTGGTAAATAAAGTTAAAGTGGATTAATTTATATCTCGTATTTAGTGCAATTTTTTTTGGGTTTGTCGGAGGATGTATGCCCAGTCTTCTGTGGGTATTGGCTCCAGAATGGCTGTTTCCCACTTCCGTTGGGCTCGGGGGTTGGGCTTTCGAGTGTCTTGTGTAAGGGATTTGTACAAGGTTGACACCAATCTTCCCTCTCCCTGAGCTTGGATCACACTGTGTAGCAGGGTCCACAGGGGAGGCTGCTGAGGGAACGTGGGGAATACCCCTTGGAGGGTGTGGCGTAGTCTAAAATAAAGGAATACATCTAGAAAAGAATTAGCTCCTCTGTCCTTGGCCATTTGTGGGGTTAGAAAGGTGCTCTCCGGGAACAGATCTCCCAGAGATTGAAGGTTCAATTTGTCTACCCATATAAGAAACACTTTTTCATTTGTGAGGGGTATTCCGGGGATGAATTTAATGGGACGTAGGGGGGAATACCGTATGGTTATGCCATATTCTTTGGCCATCTTTTTCCAGATAGCGTAAGTGGATAGTACTGTGTTTAGTGTCTTGTGTGGGACGGGGAGATTGCTAATAATGACCGCACTAAGCAGGTCAGGGGACGCTAGGGCTCTTTCCACTTGCACATGTGGGCGGACATAGTGAGCCAAATACCAATGACTCAGAAATTGTGCCTGGGCCGCCCAATAGTATTTTTCAACGTCTGGGGGAGCCAAGCTTCCCTTTGTTGTTGGCAACGTTAGGGTACTGTAGGCCACTCGTGCCGGTTTCCCGGGCCAGAGTAGTTCTAGAATCGAACTCTTGACTTTTTGAAAGAAGGATTTGGGTACGAGTAGTGGGATATTCGTAAAGAGATAGAGCAATTTGGGGAGGATAACCATTTTCGTCAGGGAGGTCTTGACCCAGAGCGTCAGCGGAAGAGACTTCCATCTCTGGACACATTCTTGTATGGAGTGTAACACTGTTTGGTAGTTATCTCTAAATACCTTGTGATGATTGCGGGACATATAAATGCCCAGGTAGCGCACTTTGGACTTTTCCCATTTGAACCCATGATCATCTCTGAATTCTGTCGTGTGAGGGGTTAAAGGAAACACTATTGATTTAGAATGATTTGTTTTGAGGCCTGACATTCTCCCAATTTTATCACTTCCCTCATTACAGGGTTCAGATTGTTTTGGGGATCGCTGACGAATAACATGACGTCGTCAGCGTAGAGAGAAACTATCAATTTATGGGGCCCTAGTTTCAATCCGCGGTGACGATGTTCGGCCCGTAGCCTCGACGCCAAGGGCTCCATCACCAGGGCGAAGATGAGGGCTGAGAGCGGGCAGCCCTGTCTTGTTCCGCGTTCCAGTGTGATGCCTGGGTCCTAGTGTTACCTACTGTGATGTAAGAGCGTGGCTTGTTGTACAACAATGACACTAGTTTAAGGAAGAAGTTGCCTAGACCTATCTGCCTGAGCGTTGCAAACATAAAGGGCCATTCGAAGGAATCAAACGCTTTTTCGGCGTCCAAGAGGACTGCAATTGCCTGTTCTGACGGGTCAAGAGCTTCAATAACGCCGAACAGCCTCCTGATGCCATAGGTTGTGCTACGACCTGGGATGAAGCCTGCCTGATCGCCGAGCACCAGGGCCGGCATCAGAGGGAACAACCTCGTTGCTAGAATCTTTGCCAGGATTTTATTGTCTAGATTTATTAAAGAGATCGGCCTGTATGAGGCACAATCCTCTGCAGGTTTGCCGGTCTTATATAGTACCATCACATTGGCTTCGCACATCGTGGGTGGGAGTGAACCTCGTTCTATCGACTCCTCGAAGACCTGACCTAGAAGGGGAGCCACAATTGAAGCGTGTGCTTTGTAAAATTCTCCTCTAAGTCCATCTAGACCCTGAGCTTTCGTGTTTGGGAGGGCCTTTATAGCTTCCTGGATCTCTTCCAGTGAGATCGGAGCGTTCAGGGGTTCTCGTAGTTCTGCGCTGACCCAGTAAAGTTCAGTGTCATTAAGAAACTCTTGTATTGCTCCTGGATCTGCGGCACCCCTTGAGCTGTACAGGGTGCGGTAGAAGTCGCAGAATGCCTCGCAGATGTTTTCTTCCGTATATACCAGTTGGCCTTGTGCATTCTTTATACGTTCGATGCGAGGTGGAGCTTTATCGATCGAAAGTAGGCGGGCCAGCAAGGCCCCAGGCTTTTGATGCTCTCCATATTGTCTAACCTGATGTCTGCGGCTGTTTCTCTTAAGTTCTTGAGTTCCACTTTCATCTTAGCTTGGAGTCGTGGGTCTGGGGAGACAGAGGATTTGAGCTCTAGGTCCTTTAATCGATGCTCACTATCCTTGAGTTCTCTGCGGATTTGTTTTAGCATGCTGTTTTCTTTTGCCAGGCATATTCCTCTCACATAGCATTTGAGTGTTTCCCACACTGTACTGGCTGAGTCGACTGAGTCTTTGTTCGTATCAAGGAAGGAGATTATTTCCTGGTTTAGTTCTGCTGCGAAAACGGTGTCTGCTAGTGAACCTGTTTTAAATCTCCAGTGACGACCAGGGATTGTGGAGCCTGCTAGGGTGGTTTCAAGTACGACCATGGAGTGGTCTGAAAAGGACCTTGGCATGATTTGGCTTTTCCCCCATTGAAACGGGCTGCGGGCTGAGGCTAGGATATAGTCGATTCGTGAACTAGAGTGGTGAACTGCCGAGTAGAATGTGTATTCTCTGGTGTTCTGGTTATGGTTTCTCCATGTGTCTGTTAGACCAAATGCGTGACAGATCACTTTGACTTGGGCACTGGCTTTCGAGGGTGACCCTGACGTATTGTGTGATTTGTCAAGCTTGGGATCGAGTGGGGTATTGAGGTCCGCTCCCCATATAATGGTTGTTGCGTTCATCTCTCCCAGTCTGGACAGCACCCAATTGAAGTGATCTGGTCCGTCTGTGTTGGGAGCGCAGGAGTTAACCAGGACCACCTCTTTACCAGCTAATATTCCTCTCACCAGCAGAGCTCTCCCCTCGGTATCTCTCCTTGAGTCGATCAGACTGAAGTTCGTTCTCCTATATATCAGTATCGCGACTCCCCTGGCATATGACGAATAGGATGAGAAGTACGGCTGGCAGCCCCATGATCTGGCCCAATGAGATTCCGAGGACTTTGTGAGATGTGTTTCTTATAGAATGGCAATGTTAATTTTGTGTCTTCGCAAATATTGGAGGATCTTTCTCATTTTCGCCGGGTGGTTGCCCCCACGAATATTCCATGTGGCAATCTTATATGTCGTCATTGTCTCTTGGGGGAGATTTCATGGACATGCTGGGCCGAGATCCAATGGTAGGCGTGGAGTCAAGGCATTCGGGGGGAATCTGAGGTCTTGGCTTCTGCTTGCTTGATTTCCGTAGTGAGGTCAGCGAGAGATGAGGGTGCGAGATGGCAACCCCCAACTGGCCCATACTGAACTAACTCTGGTTGGCAAAACAGCCAACGTTGCTGTGCATGGGGCGCTGGTGGCCCTCCAAGAGGGGCTGGTTCCCCATGTCTGTTACTAGATTTGTTCCGTGGTGGTGAAAGTAGTTGCGCCTGGGTGATACTTTGCCTTAATAATGTGTAACCGTCTGGCAAAAGTTACGGAGGGTCTCTTCTAGGTCCGTTGCCTCTTTGTGATCTGCCGTTATTTGTGACAGGTCTGCATCCGGAGCGGTCCAGGTAGTCACTTGTTTCTTCTGGTGTATTAAAAAATTGGGTTCTGCCCTCGTGTTGGATGCGGAGCTTGGCTGGGAACAGCATCGAGTATTGAATTTGATTTTCCTGCAGCCTGCGTTTCACTGTTGGGAACGATCGTCTTTGCGCATGTACCGCTTGAGAGAAGTCTGGGAAAAACTGAATGTTGTCCCCCTCAAATTGGAGGTTACCTTTGTCTCTGGCGGCGATCTTTGTAATTAAGCAACTTTGCTATGATTGGATGAGGGTTCGCTCCTGGGATTGGCCTCGTATTGGGTATTCTGTGGGCTCTCTCGACGACGAACATCTTGGAAAGGACCTCTTCTCCAAACAGCTCGATGCAGATTTTTTCTACATGATCTTCCATCCTGGTAGCCAATTGGTGCTCTCTAACGCCCACTATCCTGATGTTATTACGCTTAGAGCGGCCTTCCAAGTCTTCATTTTTGGAACATACCGCTTTCATTTGTGATTCTAGTGTGGTCACTCTGGATGTTAGGGAGGTCGAGCCGTCTTCGAGGTCAGATACCCTTTGCTCCACCGTGTCCAATCTGTCTGCGTGCTTGTCTAGTCTGTACTGGAGAATGTCTACTTTGGATGAGAGGGTGTCGAGTTTGCTCCCAAGGCTGCCTATACCGGCTTTCAGGTCGAGCAGGATTTCTCCAATATCAAGATCCTGCGCCACAGCCTCATCTTGGATTGTGCTGTGATTGGGGGACTGAGAGCGACTACTGGCCGCAGGTGCTTTGGTTGAAGAGCTGCCCTCGAAGTTGAGTTTTTTCTGGAGTCTCTCTTCCCCATAATTGCTGTTGTTCTGGAAACTCCTGTACCACTTTTGGTGAGCAGTGCGGGTCTGGGACCTGCTGGTGGAAGTTCGGGAGGGGCTGTGGGAGCGTGCCGGCTGGAAGCGGGAAAGTTGACTAAGGCGTCTGCGTTCCCAAACTGTTTTTAGTTCCACTACTGGGACCGCTATTCCTGGACCCCCTCGGAGGGATGCGTCGACATGTTGCCTCGCCGGTTAGGTAAGGATTTGGCGTGTCTATGATGGCTTTTGAGAAGCTGGGTTGTTTACTGCTGTGGTGGTCTTTTTCATTGGGGTGAGAAGGTGCAGTGCTGCCGGCGCCTGCTGCTTTACGGACCGCGGCCCTGTCTCTGCTGCCGCTCGCGCGCGCCTCTCCTCGCACCCCGAGACCGGGTTTTTTCAGCTGCTTGGGCCTCCTATGCTGCCCAGCGTCGCCTCCCGCGACCGCGCGACAGCGCTCCCGGAGCGCCGCTGGGCCCACTTTGCGGGCGGACCCAGACTGGGAGCCGTCCAATGCTCTGATGGCCTCCGATCATATGATTGTCACTCGGGGAGACCCGGGGATTTGCGTGACAGCTGCTGTGGCCACAGGGGCCAGAGGGGCGCACGCAGCGCACGTACCTGTCCACCTGGGCCGGGTGTCTGCCTTCTTCTTTTTCTCTCCTGTCAACTCATCCAGGCTCCACTGGTTCCGTGTCGGCTCAGCGGTCGCCAGGCCTCTCGCCGCTCGGGGCACCAGCCGGATGACGCCGACTCCCTCCGGGTCGAGTCAGCGCACGGCGGGCCGCTCCCTTGCCGGCGGCGCAGACGTCCACGCAGGCCGCACCTTGCGTCCGCGGTGAAGAGGGGGCGGCACCTTCTTGTGGGAGATTCGCCACACACGTCCACAGGATCGATGAAATGAATATATCCCCCTGCGAGGAATCGCTTTCTCTACAAGGGGGAGGCAGCGTCTGTCGGAATACACCCCACGGAAGCAGCGATTTTTCAGGATATTCATGGGAGCTACACCGAGCTCACAGGGAGGCCGCCATCTTGGATGGCTCTCTAGCGCCCTCTTTTCTGGACGATGTGCTTTGGTTCTCGGCACACCTTGCCCACACAGGCGTGCAGGTGGACACATGTCACATCTATCTGGCAGCCATAGGGGCCTACCGGAATTTGGAGGAGGAGGAGGAGGTCTTCTCCTCTTTCAAACCAATAGTCAATAAACATCTGATGGGCTTGTCCAGACTCTTCCCGTCCATCAAGAGGCCACATCCTGTGTGGGATCTCAATGTGGTGTTGGGCGCCTTGGTGACAAACCCTTTGAGCCAATGGCGTCCGCGGACATCAGGCTGGTCACCATCAAGACAGCTCTGTTAGTAGGACTCGCCTCTGCTCGCAGAGTCAGCGAGATCCAAGCTCTGGTAGCTTCGGAGCCCTATACCACTTTCCAAAGGGACAAGGTGGTCCTAGGGTTGCACACAGCGTTCCTACCTAAGGTACCATCCGCTTTCCATCTGAAAGAGGAAATAGTATTGCCTACATTCTTCACTGACCCAAAGGGTGATGCCCAGAGAGTTTTACACTGTCTGGATGTCAGACGCGCTCTGAAAATCTGTCTGGATCGGACCAAGGGCTTCCGCAAATCAGACGCACTCTTTGTGACTTTGGGGGCTCCAGACCCGGTTATCAGGCATCCAAGGCGTCCATCGCAACATGGATGGTTGCGGCCATCAAGGAGTTCTATGAGGGGCAGCGCAAGCTGCTGCCAGCCAACATGCACGCTCACACGGTCAGAGCCAAGGCCACTGCCATCGCCTTCAAGCGGTAGGTTCCGTGGCAGGGCAGCCACCTGGGCAACCCCTTCCGCTTTCTGTAAGCACTACTGTTTGGACACAGGCTCTAAATCAGACACGGCCTTCGGAAAGGTGGTTCTAAGGAACCTGTTTGCTTAAGGAGGGTCTTCTCTCCACCCTGGGGCTAAATTCAGTTGTAATTGCCCATACAGTATGGAGGAAAGGGGACAGGACGTAAGAGTAATTACAAGTTACTCACTGTAGTGACTAGTCCCCTTTCCTCCATACGTCGCACTATCCTCCCCCTAATAATACAGGTGTCATTAGGCAATGTTTGGTGGGCGGAGTCAGGGGAGCGCATGCTCCCAGGGCCGCACCCCTGCGCGCCTCTAAATTTAAAGGGGAAGAAGGTTTTTCTGGTGAAAAGGGTTCAGTTTCCCACCCATACAGTATGGAGGAGAGGGACTAAGAGTATGTTAGTCACTACAGTGAGTAACTTGTAATTTCTTTTGACCTAGTGGAATATCTAGGGAGAATTATCTCAGACCATTCGCCCTGGATGCGCGGGGGTGGGGGTGTGCAACAATTTGCACCGGTGAGAATCTGGCGACTGCTCGCCGAGGCCCTGGAAGATGAGGCGTTGGTGGGTATGCTTCACGAGGAGATGGTGCAGTTCTTTGAAGTCAATGAGGGGTCTGTGGCCTTGGCTGGGACTTGGCAGGATGCCTTCAAAAAACAATCGGAGGGGTCTGTATCTCCAAGGTGACTTACAAGTGATGGAGAGGGAGGTGTCTGCACTGGAGAAAGATCTGATGGAAGTAAGCAGATGGGGGAGGATTTGGCAGACATATTAGCCTCTTGCCATGATAGGCAGGCTGTGTTGTCCTGCTTTGAATGGAACAATCAAGACGTCCAGATTCATGGGGAGGGGGACAAGACTGGACGGTTGTTGGCTTGGCTAATCCTTCGGGAACAGCCCCGTAGTAACATCACACAGGTCAGGTGGGAAACGGGAGTACTGACTAGGATTAACAAAACATTCCGGCTGTTTTAACAGTCTCTGCACACCAGCTAGGGTACCTATTCTGGGATAGAGGCGGACAAACTGCTGGACTTGGTACTGCTACTGGTTCTAGAGGGGGACCTGCGAGAAGGGCTGGAGGGTCACATTGATGAAGCAAATATTAATTGGGCATTGCAGGCAATAAGAAGGGTAGAGCCCCGGGGAGCGACGGCTTCCCGCAGAGTTATACTGCAAGTATGCAGACCTCATGATCCTCCACCTTAAAGTGTACGACGAAGCCTTCCAAGCTGGGCTACTTCCCGATTAAATGATGGAGCCGGTGATAACAGTCCTGTTAGAATGGAGAAAGGATCCTGTGCGTCATACCGTCCAATCTCTTTGTTGAACGCTGACGCCAAGGTCCTGGGGGTGATACTGGCTGTCAGATTATCTAAAAGGGTCCCAGGTTCTGGTGCACTTGGATCAATATGGCTTCATAGGGGGGTGGAGCACTTCAATGAACCTGAGCCAGTTGCACCATGTGATGGATCAGGTCACAAATTCTGGGAGAAAGATGGCACTAGCTTCTTTCGATGCAATGAAAGCTTTTGACTCATTGGAGTGGGGCTGGTTGTTTAGTGTACTGAGGGCCTTTGGACTCAGGGAGAATATCTGTGGATGGTTACGACTACTTTATAATAAGCCGGTAGCAAGGGTGATAACAAATAATTGGGTCTCATTTCAGTCGGCATTGGGTAGGGGGATGAGGCAGGGGTGCCGGTCTTGATGATCATCAGAAAGGAGATGGGCGAAGCATACTCATGGGGGGTGAGGCATATTGTGTCATTATATGCAGATGATTTACTAGTATATGTGGAAAACCTGCGAGAGAATATGCCAATGTTATTAGCACTATCAGGGTTTCGCATCAATAAGGAAAAGTCGGTACTATACCGTCTGGGGGCCATGCAGTCCCAATTTACTCACCCTGTCGGACTGGGGGCAGTTTTCCACAAAGTGGAGGAGACATTTTTGCACAATGCCGGCAGAGAGCTGTCTGGGATAGGCCACTGTCAATTTTGGAAGAAATTGACGATATCACTGATGGGGAGAGTGGCGTTATGCAAAATGGTTATACTCAGAAGGCTTCTCTACTATTTCTCTAATATACTGTATGGCATTAAGACAGTCTTTTTTAGAGCACTAGATGAGAAAATTAGGGAGCTGCTATGGGTTTCAGGAAGGAGGAGGGTTTCATTGGCTACTCTGAGACACTCGCGGTCGGAAGGGGGCCGTAACTTGCCGGATTATGAACTATGTTATGGCAGCGCAGCTGCAGGCGATACTGACGTGGACAGACAAGAGGGGAGAAGCACTGACAGGGATGCTTGGGGCCCTTCTGACTCACCTGAAGGGGATGGAGCTACTGTGGGGCACGATAGGAGGACTGTGTTCCAGGAGGTGAGGACGATCTGGAGGAAGCTCCTGAGGAAACTGCAAGTGTCCGGTCTCTATAGTACGGATTTACCATGGGATGTGGACCCAGGGCTCCGCTTGGCGATGAGAAGGATGGGGGTGTCTGGCTTGGGGGATAGGGGATGCAAGACAATGGGGGACCTGTTTGATGATGGGAGATTGCTGCCTTTTGAGGAATGGAGTACTCGCTATGGGGTACCAAAGGGCTATTTCTTGACATACGGGATGGTGACCAGGCAGCTGGCCGCCATGTGGGAGGGGATCCTGGAGGAACCACAGACAAGCCTGTTGATGAAGGTGCTCCTGACACAGGACAGTGAGGAAGGGGGGGTGGCTCAGCTAAGCTCTCCAGGATTTATCAAGCATTAAGGAGTACATTCTCCACAAAGGAACTTGTGCTTCAGAGTAAATTGGAAGAGTACATGGGTGGTCCGGTTTCAGAGGGGGAATGGATGATAGTATGTGAAAAGGCGCATGGTTTCGCGGAATGCAAGGTACCAGCTTATCCAGTTCAATATCATCCATAGAACATATGTGACTCCAGCTAAATTATCTGCAATGAATAGCGCTCAGAGTTGAGATTGCCCCCGTTATGCTAAGGGGATGGCAGGAATATGGCATATGCTTTGGTAGTGCTCAGTGGTGGTCCGTTACTGAGAGACAGGGATAGTGAAGGTTAACAAATGACTTTGCTCTAGTTTTGAGTGCCCCCCGAGGGTGTTTTTGTGGGGTTTACTCCCGGGGTGGAAACAGCAGAAAACAAGAAACCGATTGGCCCAGTTCATGCTGGTCCTGGCAAGGTGGTGTGTGGCCATTGCTGGGAAGAGACTCCCAAGGTCCATCATTGATGTATTGGAAGGAGGATGTCCGCAGATGGGGGAGGGCAGAGTTGGATATATTACGTACATTCAGAGACCTCGAGGTTGAGGAAGGGGTGACAATGGAATGGGGCCAGCTGCTGGAGGAGTTACGGTTCTCGGCTGATTTGAAACCCCCCTGAGAAGAGTGGAATGAGTGTTATGAACATTGGGGGTGAGAGTTAGGATGGATGGGAGTTGAGAGGTACGACTAGAGCGTTGGGACATCTGAGAGTCTGAGGGGGTAGACGCCAGGTGAATCTTTGTGCCCTAGTTCTAATGTTTGACAAAGTACCATGGTTGACAGTTATGTATAAGATGTTAGCTATGATTGTGTACACTAAAACTCGAACAAACAAATGTTACAAAAAGAAAAATCTCTGTCCGCATGCGTTGGCCTGCATGGATCGGTTAATCATTTGTGAACATGAAAGATAATGACATTGAGAGAACATTGATAAACACCTACTTAAAACAATTAGTAAATATGTTACAATAATCCAGACCAACGATTAGATGGGGGCTTATACTAGCATGTGACTCTAAAACAACAAAAAGTCTCCAACATACTTTTACTATCCATATCACCATTACATGCTTTGAAACGTCCGTAACATCCTAGTCAGTTGTTTTACAAACTGTTTCTTCTCTATTACAGTCTTCGGACGCAGGTCTTTCCAACCATATGGCACTTTCTTCACATTTGTTGAAAGTAGATCACAGTCAGTTAATGGAAAATCCGATATTTCCTGAAAACAAAGATGGGACTTTGATGGATTCCGGAGTGGAGAGTATGATGGAGGCAGTAGTTGAAGGGAAAGGTGAAGTCAAAGATGGCGGTGAAGATGGCAAACCCAGTGGGCGAGGCCCTCACAAAGAGAAAGTGGTCAGTGATAGAATGGAAAACTCTGCACCTAGGAGAGGCAGAGGTAAGTGCCTGTGTGTTTCTCTTGATCAGTCAATCTTCGTAGGTATTTTGATTAAACCTTGCTCTTGGGCCATTGACAGCCTTTAATTGGCAAACTCTCGGCTGTTGTTCACTTGCCTTACTAATGTCATTCATGTGTTTCTTTGGAAGTACTTTTGTTCAGTCATTCACCCTAGTATCTCAGGCGTATTGGTGTCCAAGTTGCTAGTTTGTCATAAATAACAACAAGCATATTTATTAAGAGTACAAAGAAGTGCATTTTGTGAGGTTTGCTGTACTAAGTTCTGAAGACATTAATTGATGGTCTTTCTGGGAACGATACCAGTGAAGTAAGCCATTGGATTGTATTAATCTCATATCTTTTCCATTTAAATGTAGGTAAACCAGAAAAGAGATTCGTTGTGTTCATATTTATGATTGAGGAAACACATGCCATTCTTTCAGTGACTACGTTCCTCTTCCCATGAGGCTTTGGGACACATTGTTTAGCTATGGCTCTTTATTAAATATGTTCTGAGATGACCCAATCTAAGTTTGATGTGGGGATTTAGGATGGCCCTGCGGATGCCTGTCTGTATTCCTCACATTACTGTGTAGGGTCCTAAACGCGGACTGTTTAACTTTTCTATGCCTAGGTTTTGGCTGCCACTTATTGCAGTTATAAGTTGCAATACATATTGACCTCCAATAGGAAGTGGCAGTAGGCTACCCGGGAATTGGTAACGGAAGGATTTCCTCAACACCTGCCACCACACAGACTAAGACCAGCTTCCAATCACTAAAGCCCTTGGCAGTCGAGGATATTATCTTTAAGGCCATGTTTATTTTTTATTTTTTAATACATTGTATTTTAACATGGGATGTAGAAACAAAGGAAATATTTCAAGTATTGTGAAGAAATAACAGCTTACAAACAAATGCGAGAAGATAATGTAATTGGAGTAACAAGTATACAGTGGTCAAACTGAAAGATGTTTTGGAATGACTTGGATATTTATATTGGCTCAGAAGTGCTTGGCAAGTGGTTCCATTAATAGTGTGAAGATCAGTGGGGATTGGGAACTCTCTAGAGATGGAGATACAAGAAGACAGGTGTCCATTGATCTGGATTCTTGATTTGGTGGTTTTATAGCATGCCGTGATGATTTTTTTTAACTTGGGCCTAAAACGAATGCTTGAAGTGTTGAATGTATGAAGCACCAGTCCGCTCTGTCGAAAGCTTTATTGGCATCAAGTGCCAGCAGTGACTTGGGATCTTATTTCTTTGTCCGAATTTGATGTCAATGGCTCTTCTAATACTGTCATGGTTACAGTGGTTAAGTATGACTTGCCGGGGCCGATAAGAGGAATCTCATTCATTTAGAGGCAAGACCTTAGACTAAACCTTGACATCAGTATGAGTAGAGCGATTGCCTCGGCAAATGCCCCGGTGGATTGGGAGTGGAAGAAGCACATGGAGTGTTGGAAATAAATGGGAATAGAGCATTGAGAGAAACAAACATATTTGTGATCTGCACTTTACTGTTTTGGGATGGCCGGTCTATACAGGACTTTAGGTCTTCATGCTTCCAAAGCACGATGGTGTAAAAGAAAAATAATGATTGAAGACTGGGAGTAAACAATTGGGGGAGGGGGCTGAGTCATGAAAGTAAAATGGCTGATACAAAGGCAAATCAAGCCACGTAAGCAGAGCTATTGAGAATTATGGAATTTGACATTCTACTGTAAAGATATAGCAGTTATTTGTTTCCTCGTTGAACAGGTGCATATCCACACCTTCCACATTTGCCATGATTCTGTAATTGAAAACACGTATAAACTACTGTGGGCAGAAGTGTGGTAGATAATTACCATGGGTGTATTCTTTTGGTCTGCATCAAGACACTCCTCTTCAAGGAATGGTTCCTCCCTAATGACTAGGTCCATACTTTTCACTCCCCAACCTATCTCAGACTCTCTGATCGGCTCCCTACTGTTTCCTCCTCTTGTTGCTTGTAGAACTCTTGCTGCTAATTGCCCGCCCTCCACCTGCCACATTGTTGGGTCCCTGCTCTCTTGTATCTCTGCTTCCACGTCCGTGTCCTTTCCCCTATGATTTGTAAAGCACTTTGTTGCTTTCTGAAGCAGGTCCATGCTCAATAAATACTCTAACAATAATAAGAACATAGAGGGATGTGTAGAGCAAGGAAAAGCAAAACAATGAATATGTATATTTATTGATGAGTAAAAGTGCATTGGTGTGGCTTAGATGAGCAGTTATGATTTTCTGGTAAATTAGGTACTCTGTGCACAGATTCCTGCTTCTGTGATGCAAACATAGTCTTATGTATTCCATTTTTTTCATTACTAAGGACTTTTCATGATGTATTTGTACACAAGGGCTATTCTGGCGTCTTTTGTCATATTACGTGGTGATTGAAGTAGAATAGTTGTTAGTACTTATCATAAAAATATGAGAATAAAGTCTGATCATTATGCACATTAGCAGATGATTTTACTTTCATGTACTGTGCGAGTCAATTGTTCATAGCTATGTAACTATTGCTTTGTCTCCTGATATTAGGGAGCCGTTTGCAGCCCCCTAGTGCTGGTGCACATGGTTGGCAGACAGGTAGTGGCGGTGATGATGGTGAGCGCTGGGGGTCAGAAAGAGGACCAAAGAGCAACCTGAATGAACAGATTGCTACAGTACTCATGCGGTTACAAGAAGACATGCAGAATGTCCTTCAACGACTCCACACATTAGAAACTCGGACTGCATCACGGGTATACCTTTCTTACTTGCATATATCTACTCTGTGAAAGGATAGAGGGTTCTCAAGATATTTAACATGTGTTCTTAAATTCATAATGGGCAATGTGTGTTTGTTGTCTCCTCCATGGAAATGTGCGCTTAATGGGCTGAGAACTTTTGTTCTGCATAATTAGAGCAAGGGAACATTTGAAAACGTGTATCAAAGTCTAGCCCTCACCTTTTCCATGGCAGTGTGGTGGAAACTTGAGACATTGTTTTAAACGGTGTATGTGAATATGGCAGGGCTAAATGCCAGCTAAAATGGCTGTCTAGTTTGAGCTCCAAACACATGCGTTATAAGAATGAAATTAAACTTAAAATACTTTGAGACACTTCAGAAATGCATCAGGATTTTGAAATACTAGTAAGAACACTAATTTTGATAGATGTATGGTGATTCCTAAACCTGGAAGCGTGCGACTAGACACACTTTTCACATGTGCACAGAGGTTTCTTTAGGATAGACCTCATTCTGGCTTTATCCACTTTGATCTCTTTCATCCCAAACATTCAGATTGATATCCGGATCCTATCACCTCATGCACCCATAATAATGGGACTGTCGGTCATGAATCCTAAGCCCCAACTAGGCCCCTGTGGAGACTAGACGAGAGCTTAAATAATTTAACAATTAAGACCGAGATATCGGACGCCATAAACAGTTACTTAATAGAAAATGGAAGGGAAGGCAGCTCACCTTCCCTAAATTGGGACGCAATGAAAGCTGTAATTAGGGGTGAAGTAATCACGTGTACCTCAACATACATCATAGGCAACCACTATAGAAGTAAGCCCAAGACTGAAATTATACGTAAACAGACTGCGTCCTTAAAATCAATGAGAAACTTGAAAGCATCCAGGAGCAAATTAGAGAACCATTTAGCTGACAAAACACTTACGCAATAAATAAAATCAGACAGTTCTACTATGCGCCTACTAAGAAAGCCAACAAAATCTTAGTGCATACATTGCGAAAACTATGCGCAAGAAATAACATTCTATGCCTGCGAGAAGATGGAGTGTCCAGTACGATGAACAAAGGGGCAGGATTATTCAACAATACTTTGCTGACTTGATGGCCAAGGAAAACCTAAACCATGACAAGCAAGAGGCTTACATTACCACATATTTCGGCTCAAGAGAGACTAGACCTTGAAAACCCAACAAGTGTTGAAGTGGATGCTGCTATACCGTCCCTGGAAAAAAAATCTTGTTCCCTGACGGATTTATAGCTAGATTTTATAAGACTTTAAAAACCCCAACTAATCCAACACATGACTAGGAGCTTCAACTCATTTCTAGAGACCAGCTCAATTGCGCTGTCAATGGAGGAAACGTCCCCTATTGTTCTCAAACCCTGAAAGGACCCATGCAAATATGCCTTATAGACCCATCATGCTATTAAATACAGATACTAAAATATACTTCAACATTTTAGCAACTAGATTGGCGACCCCTACAGAATCCTTGATAACTCCAGGCCAAACAGGATTTATATAGAACCGAAACGCCTTTGACAATATCAGACGAGTGCTGGACCTAATAGAACCAGCACGGAAAAGGGGCACAAAGATGGTGGGGATTACCTTTGGCGCAACTAAAGCATTTGATCGGATTGATTGGACTTGCCTCACTCTGGTACTTGGGCAATAAAACGTTGGTCATGCTTTTTTTTTTTTTTTAAACTGGTGATGGCCAATTATCAACCCTACACAAATGTAGCTGTCAATGGCAGGAGCCACGGGCACTTCCTAAAATATCTAAAGGAACATTCCAAGGCTTCCCCTTGTTAACCGTGGTATGTGCATCAATGGAGCCCTTAGTAGATTTGATTAAAGAGGACAAAAATATTCAGGGATTAGAAGTGGGAGGTGAACAATATAAAATTTTGCTACATTCGGACAGACTCCTGCTAACATTAACTGACGCACCCCATTCCCTACAGCACACAGTGTTGGAGTTAAATTAATTTAGTAAAAGTTTCAGGATTTGCATTAACCTCACAAGACATCCAGTGGCCTCAATATATCAATAGTTCAGAACTTAACAGAGACTTGTGCAATCTGTGTCCCCTCTCCTGGCACACGTATTCCATAGAATACCTCAGAAGTCTTAGCTTAGCAATGCCCCACAAGACATATGAAGTCTGCTTTCATAAGGTACTGAGAGAATGGGTAGAAGACCTAAAAAGATGGGATAAACAATAAATATTTTGGCTGGGCAGAGTGACTACTATTAAAATGAATCTGGTACCGAGGCTTTCATATTCTTGCCAAGCACTCACAGCTCAGATAACAACCGGGCCCTGCAGGAACTACAACATTCCAAAAGCAGTTTTACTGCACAATCTACACAATGGTGGGGGCAGAGGTACCTGATGTCTTCAGATACAATTTGTCAGTGCAACTATCTTGAATTCCCTCATGGTCCCAAAGCGTTATGACCCCACACGGGGTCCAAATTAAACACCATTCCCGCTTCCCAATCTTCTACACATAGACACTACCAAAGTGCTTTGAATCTGCCCACTGCTGTCAACCATTGACCATTATTGTGTTAAGTGTTACAACGCTGGGGGTTGACACCAGGTCTCGGTCCTTTATCCCTGAAATAGAACTACCCGGATTTAGGCCGGGTCAATCGAAATAGTCATTTATACACTGGATCAGTGGGGGGCTCGAAAATGTTCCCCATTTATACAAGGATGATGCACCTCTATCTTTGATGCAGTGCAAAGATTGTTTAAAACTTGGCGAACACGAGTTATTGATACGCTCAGCTTCGACATTGGGCCTTGCACCCCAAGGTTAAAGCAAAAGGGAAAAGGCCGATAACAGCCTTGGAATTGACATTTGAAGATGGCCTTACAAGGGCCAAAATCTCTACATTATTTAAGATGGTTGAGAGGGATGATGGAAACACTGGATTAGCATATATGCACAGTTGGGTAAAATATATAGGCCGGGCAATAGAGGAGGACACATGGAGGGCAGTATGGACACGCAACCACACAGCACCCAAATGCACCACACACAAGGAATGTGCTTTAAACTTTGCTACCAGTGGTATCACACCCCGCTAAACTTCATACAATGCACCCCTCAACCCCCAAGATTACCATAGAGGCCACAGATAACTTGGTGATTATAACCACATGCGATGGACTTGCCTAAAGATCAAAGATACTGGGAGGAAATCATAGTAAACTTTGATGCCATAACAAACATCCCACTGCCTTTGGACCCGCAAATAATTCTATTGAGCGCCCAATTGAACAGCAATACCCAAGATCAGGGAATATGGCTACGCTTATTATGCCGCTGGTACTGCTGGCCAAAATAGCAGCTGCTAAATGCTGCAGGGCCCTTCGATACCCATGTGGTGGTATAAAATGTGGGACACACTAATTGCAGAGAAGATCACAGCCCTACCGGACTAGCAGCTTCCTAGATACTTGAAAATCTGCTTGCCCGTAATAGACTTTAGCCAAAAATATCCAGCATTAGTTTATAAGCCACTCTCACTAAGCAGCTTTAAATTGACCTGAGAACTGAGAAAACCAGATAATAGAATGGATACTGACTCATGGTATAAGCATCGTGGTAGTTGGGAGGGCTAAGAGCAGGGTTGTGTTACCGGGGTATGTTTTGTTTGTTCTTGTTGTTTGAATCACACTTGAGCTGAATGTGTACTTCATTAACAGTTGGATGTGCCACTCTGGTTAATTAAATAAAGATGAGACCCAGCATCAAATCCCAACCCATAAAGATTGTCTCTAAGGTGCGATGTATGCCCTACACTGATGCCTTTCAAGCAGATGGCCACATGTGCTTTCTGATAGAAGGGTTCTGGTGCTAGGGAAGAAAGCAGATTTGGGCAGCTACA
Organism: Ambystoma mexicanum; assembly: GCF_040938575.1. NCBI lineage: Eukaryota > Metazoa > Chordata > Amphibia > Caudata > Ambystomatidae > Ambystoma > Ambystoma mexicanum. The sequence continues at coordinate 875,315,536 of NC_090924.1, read as the reverse complement.
TGTTTAATCGGGATGAGGTAAAGTCTGAGGCTGAAGTGTTGGGAGGAATATCCGAGCCCTGTGTTTAGGCTCTTGGGGGAACCTTGCCAAATCTGGGCAAACAGGCAATCCTTAAGCTTTACTTGGCTCACCTACTGTTTGCGAGGTTTGAACAATGAATGCCAACTCTTAGGAGAGAAGTGGGGTAGACAAGACTACATGCTAACACAGTATTACTTTTGGAAAGCAGATGTTCATGCAGGCTTATTAGGGCTTATGACTAGGTATTGCTGATTATACGTTCTCTCTGGTTGTTAAAAGTCCGGTGTCCACAGATTAGATACTGGGCAGCCCTTCGTCTTTGAAACACTTCTTGGAAGCGCATATGGACCAGAAGAGTATTCTCATGATTCCTCTTCAGTTGGCCATTTTCTTAAGAGCTTTGGCAAGATTAAACCATGTAGACCTCTCGAGTCTGATGGATAACTTGACTCCCAATCAGAGTTGCAGTCTTTCATCTTTCAAATGTTTGGCAGATACTCAGTCACTGGGGGGGGGTGCCACATTCAACTTTTGTGAGCTCCATCCAGGCTTTCTCCCAGGTGTGGATTTAGTCTTGAGTCTCTGATTCCATTCAACAGGCTATATCTTGTTCTGACAACCGTAACTTTCACCCCCACTCTCCAAGGCAGGCATCAGCTGTAGCCATGTATGGCAACATGCATGCCCCGCTCTCTTCTATGAATAATATTTGGCCTTTGAACGTTGTATTGGATTTACAAAAGGGGTTGTAGGCTGTACCAGAAAGGACTTATAAAAACAATTCTGCCACCAACCAGTGGAGCCCACAGAGCCAATTGTGCGGGAAGACTTGCACAGGTAAATAGCCTCACAAATGTTTCTTTTTACCTTCATTAGGACCTTAGCAAAGGACAACTATTAGTATAATGAAATTCTGAATGTTGAAATTATCCCTTTCCTGACCCTATCATGAATGAATTCGCTTTGATAAAACCAATAGTGTTGGCTTTCAAAGTTGACTGTATAGCAAGAATATTGTAATTACTGGGTTCAACATCATTTCTTTCCAAATATATCTGAAAGTTAGTGTTTGCAGGCACACCTTTAGTAATACGCATACTATAACAAATGCGCAACAGGGGGTGTACTTTAGTCTTTTTACTATGCCAGTGACTGTTAGGTGCCTGCAAACACCAACATGTTTTTGAATTGCTAAAGTACCTGGTGTGTATGTAGTTTTGTTTGTGACCATTGTGATTTTAGAGGTGAGCTGGTGTTGACCCGTGGGGTCTGAGGTTGGGAAGGTGGGCTTGTGTCAGCAGGGTTGAACGTATGATGGGTAGGCACCAGTAGGGTGGGAGGCACTAGGGTTCGTTTTGGGGTGGACGGAACTAGCCTAGTTGGGGCAGTATGATGGCCGGGTGGGCGCTCAGAGTATGCAAGTGTTGTGTAAGGTGGATGTGGTAGGCAGGGGTCAGTAGGTTGGCAGGAATTGGGTTGGGTGGGTATGATATTTAGGCAGGAGTTGGTTGTGGTGAGCAAGGGTGAGCATCGGTCAGGTAGTTTGGCAAGGGGATGGGTAGGTGGGTAGGTAAATTGGCATGGGGTATTTTAGGTACAATACCTGTGAGTGAATTTGCCAAGTACTGCTGTTTTTATCAGGCAAGTTGGTATCATCAGCCACAGATGACTGTGCAGGTTTGGCCCAAATCTATCTTTGATATTGATTCGGGACAGTCTTTCGAGGTGTTTCTCATTTTACCACTGGATTACACCTTGCCATTTAATGGGGGTGGCAGCAAACTTCTCCTTCATGCTCCGGCTCGCCCCATAGGTATAATGCAGGTGGGAGGAGAGTATGATGTTAGGAATCCTTTCAAGCATGTATACGTTCAGACACCTATTGCTTTCTGTAGCAGCAATGGCTGTTGTTTTAATGCCTAGTGTAACCATTATAGACAGGTGACCAGCGATCAAACCTGGGTTGAGCCTCATTAGCTGGGCGAATTGCTCATCAGTTGGGTGACCCCCTCAGGCAACTAGATCCCAGGATTCATTCGGGTTGTATACGAGTTAACAGGCTGCTTTGGCGTGCTTGATTTATTCATTGTTCACTTGTTAGGCGCATATACGGGCAGCAAATACAGTTTCAAAGCACACTTTGGCGACATCTTTTATTCACTTTAATGGATGCAATAAGCACAGTGACTTGTGATATAAAAAGATGAGCATGCAATTCTTCCATGTTGCATCCAATTCTTCCATGTTGCATCCACTTAGTGAGCATAGTTTAGTGAACAGATAGGCAGGCAGGGAACAGAGGCAACAGGTAGAAAGGAGGCAGCTAACAAGAGGAAAGAAGGAGACACGGAGGACAGGGTGGCTGGAAGTCAAAAGGGAGCAGGGAACAGACAAAAGGAAGGGACTGAGCTGAAGGATATGTAAACTGAAGGGAGCTTTGAGACGCCCTGAGCAGCTGTCAACAGGCATCTAAATAGCTGCCAGCATATCGTGCATGGGACGCATTGCCACCAACAGCGCCTGGCCCATGGCATGCGTGTGGTTTCTGGGGGCGGGACCTCCACTCTGTCACAGTCAGACGGAAATGGCAGCCCCCACACGGCCTGCAGTGTCCTGCCGGGTGTGCAGTTGTCTGGAGCAGGCGGCCCCAGACAGAGCAGAAGAGCCAGGAATGGTCTGCCCGTGTTCGACACGCGATGAAAATGTGAGTGAACAGACTGCTGTTAGGTAGAAACCTGTGCAGTTCCCTTAGGGACCACTGCAAAAGGCTTAGGACTACAGGTTTTGGCAGTAAACCCAATTGGTAGCAGTCTGTAACACCCAGATTTACCTGGTAGCTGTGGCTGAGCAGTCAGACTTCTCTCAAGAAGAGTTAGAGACAGTATATAAAGTATACAAAATAGGTACAAAGATACAGTAGCACAAGCAAACACTGACCAGAGCTTTGGTATAAAAGTATATAATTATTTATTTAACAACACACTTATAAAAATACACTAACACTAATATGGCAAGCAAGTTCAAACACAGTCACTATATATACATCCCTGATTACTTATTGAACAGGTCTTAGTTAAAACACCACTTATTTGCAGACGGAGGTGAGCACTTAACCTAAGATGGCACTCCAATAAGTTAGTTAAAAAGGGAGGGAAAAGGCAGAATTAGGAAAGCACACAATACCAGCACTTTTAAAAGAACCACAGCAAGTCGGGAAAGGCAGAGTCTACTGTAGAGCAAGAAAGTTCATAGGCCAGGCCCACTCTTGGAGAGAGCAAGGCGGAATGTGTCCAAGATCACACAGTTGAATTATATTTTAAAAGTCTTTGTAGATAGTTCAAAAAGAGTTGGATCAGTTCAGAGAAAGTTAGTTAACAGGTCCCAGGTCACCCCAGGATAGAGAGTCAAGGATTTACGGGACACCTTGAACAGTCTGTTGCAAAGGAGTCCAGGCGGGACACGGTACCCGAAATGGTGAGAAAGCTCCAGCGTGGGCAGTTGTTCCTGGCAGCGGGTGCAAGTCAGTGCTTCGTCCAGGGGAAGAGAAGATCTCAACGTGGAGGAAAGCTGAAGGTCGTTTCACTGCCAGGGAAGAAACCAGCCGCAGAGTTTCCCGGTTAAAAGGTACTACCCTTTTATTCGTGGTAGTGGTGAAGCGTGGCTATCCGGCCGCTGGGGTGCTTGGCACGGGCGATTCGACCACGAGACGATCCAGGAAGGCGAAAAGAGGGCGAACTGGTTATCCCCACCAGTTCAAAGGAAGAAGACTCTCCGGGATGAAGATCTTCTCTGTCGTCGGGAAGTGGTGAGGCGGTTCAGCAGGGCTCCAACGGTGGTGTTGTCGTTGCAGGTCAGCTCAGCTTCTCCCTCTTCGGATTCTTTGGTCCTGTGGCGACTTCTGAAGTTCCAGTCCCCAAAGCCCTGCTTTTATGCAGAAAACCCCCATTGGTCAGTGAGCCAGGCGGCTCACCACTGGGCCAATCACACAAGAGTGCGACTTGAGTTGCCGAGGCAACTCAGTCCAGGGTGCCTAAACCCCCCTCCCACACATCCTGTAGACCCAGACAGAGTGGCACCACTTTTGGAGGCTTCTGTGCAGAAGCCCGCCAAAAGTGGAACAAAGGGCTCGACTTGGGTTGGAGTTACCGAGGCGAACACAAACGCCATTTTTAAACCGAGTCCTGGCAAAAAGACCCAACCGGGGAATAAATATTAAATAAATAACCCGGCGGTATCTTTAACATTGCACCAAAAAAATGGTGCGTTTAAAATGAATGGGAAAATCCCATAGGAAATATTCTGGTGGAATATTTCACGTGGTAACCACTGCCACCAGCCAGAAACTCGACGAGGGGGGACTGCGCAGTGCCCCCTCGAAAAACAGACCCAGGGGCAATCTAATTATCTCTACCAGTACTTCCACAATATGATGGTTTGTACTGGTTCTGTTCACAATTTAAGACTAGTAAAGTCAATGGTGACTTTACATTCCCTGGGAGACAGTAGTCAGTCCCAGGGTATGGAGTCTATGTTTGGGGGTCACTATGACACCCCTGTGTTACTCCACTAAGGGTGTTGTGTAACACACTTAACAAAAACACATGAAACCCTATGAAGTAAAATACCCCATAGCCCATAAAACACATTACAAAGTCAAAGAATGGGAGAAAAAGAGTCTCACTCTTAGCAGGAGAAAAAAATAAACTCCAAAAATCCAGCAAAGCTGCTGGGGGACTCACTAGGTTTGGCAAATTAGCCTATACAGAGAATTCTCCCTAACTGCTGCGCAGCAAGTGGCAGGCATGACCCCAATACACTATCCTTGGGTCTCTCCAGATGTTTTTAAGCATGACTGCCATCAGCCTCAACCGGCATGATCAGTTGTAAGGGATTATGGGTCTAAAACATCCATAGAGCAGGATTATGGATTGGTCCCAGGACACTTGAACAGTTCAGTAATATAACCGGCTGGTAATAGGCCTCCGCATGCCCTTATGGAATACCCCTTTCTGGCAAGATGACAGGACCCTGACAGATAGTGTGTGTATTCACTGTGCAGTCTCATCCGGTACAGGGCTTGCATCCCAGGTCTGGACCCCCCCCCCCCTCCCCTGGGTCATCCAATTTGGATTCCTGAGCAGGGATTTGCAAAATATTACGTTATGTTCACAGTGTTTCTATACTGATGAGGGGGGATGACTTAGCCCAGGTACTATAAACACAGCTACAGCTGTGTTTACAGTAATGACACGCCTTCATGGGCAAACTGTGAACATGTCCATCCAAGTCAAATCTGGTGTTTTCAATTTTACAAAAACGTAATTCCTTTGTCTGTATATAAGAAACATTGCTGATGGATATGGGTTGATGCCATCTTCATGCCTTACATGAGACAAAAGAGAACAGATCCAGTAAGAACACAATGCCACTGTCTGTTTTTTTAATTTTGATAGATTGGTCAAAAAGGCGACCTTCCTGTTCTTCTGAAGACCACAATCCTTGCCTTTACGCACACAGGGTTTGAGTGTGACCACACTCAGCTTTGAAAACAACCAATTCTCATGGATGCAAAGGTGGAACCCATGGCTTTCCTACACACTCCCTCTCCTCACCCTCGCAAAGACAAAATCAAATAACAATAATATTTCTAACCTGTGCATTCGAGGTAGAAACGAATTAAGCACAGAAAGGTACTTGGATTAAATACCTCTGTCTACATTAGGTAAATTCATCCTTCTTGTGTAATGCTGATTTTGAAAAGAGATTTAAAATAATTTGATAGAGATTAGGCTATTCTTGTAAAGTTTACCTAGAAGGGAGAATATCAGATTGAAGTATCATGACTAAGTAGAAGGGTGCATCACTAGTTGCAATTAAATCAACTCATTGTACACATGGACTTACCAACCCTTGTGTGTCATGGAAAATCCAGGATGTTCAGATGCCATTTTGGAATCAGCCATATGAATTGACACAGCAATCATCAGTGGTATGTGATCTAGGTATTTATTTTCTACCTCAAATGCACATGCTACAGATGATTATTTTGATTTTGTCTTTAGCCTCTAGAATTTCAGATGTTACAAACACTCAAGTAAGATTCTGAGAGATGAGTTGAGCAGCAAAAAGGATTTTCAAGCACCTTTCATGACTGCCTCTACTATTAATTTGTGGTGAACTCTGCAGCACAGAAAACATTTTGTTTTGAATACTTATGAAATACAAAAGACCCTGTACAAAATTAGAAACAAATCTAATATTCATTCCTGAAGAAGGTGTTTCAATTAGATCACACCGAAAAGTCATGGTTGCATTGACACGCATTAGCCAGCTCAACATAAATTGTACAGCACAATTTTAGTATTCACATTTTTTGTTAGATTGTTGTGTAATCATTTATGTATTTGTATCTGTGTATTTTGGAAAGTTTAATGTGTAATACATTGCTTTTTGCAGTCTATTGTGGAATTGAGTAATTAGTCATTGACATTTTTGGTTTATGAATTTATGGACTTTAGCACTTCAGTAGTTTTTAAAAAATCTATTAGAATATTGTGCTTACTAAATTATAGCAAGGCACCTCTATTTCATTTGTATCAGAAAATGTATACATTATTCATTTTTGATGTGAAATATTTCCAATAGGACTACTAATGCTGTGGTTCTATGACTTTCTCCAGTTTGTATTGTTGGTACGGGATCCCCTTCTTGTGTGTGGGCACAGCCAAGGGATCAGTGGGAACCTCAAGCCCATATAAAAGTCCTCCCTCCTGGATCAAGAGCCATTCCTTAGCATGAAATCATAGTTTACAGTTCTTGTGATTGATCATGTCCCACGCTTCTTTCTCGGGTGCTGCTCGGTCTTTTTTTGCTATTGGTAGCTTTCCTTGGGATCTCTTACCTGTTACCCCCTCACCTCACCCCTCGGTTTTGCTGGGTCTCCCAGCTACTGAGGGCAAGTGTTTCTGTTGCTTCTTGGACTCTGGAAAGTTACCACCAGCTTTCCCAAGTCAGTCTTGGGTGGGCCTGCCCACCTGGGGCTTGGCTAGGTATGTGAGCTACCCCAGCTGTCTAGAAACCTTTTAACTGACACCAGGATTTTGGGTAGCTCTCTGGCCACCCCTCCCTCAACCACCTTTTGTTCTCAACTTCCAACTTGCCAAACCCTCCATTTCGTCCCACTGCCCTTTCACGTTACCCTCTCCGTTTCCCTCTTCCACCTCCACTCCACCCACTCTCCTCCTCCCCTGCTTCCTAATCTTCTTAGTTCTCTAACTTCCTTTTCACACTGACTCTCCACTTTCTCCTACTCTGTGCTGTGTATCCATTCCTCCACTCTGCTCTCTCTCTCCTTCACCTCTCCACTGCATTGTTCTGACCTGCACCTTCCTCTCCATACTCCTAATTCCCAAACTTCCAATTGGGTCCTGCTACCTTGTTATCTTCTTGTGTTATTGGGTCAGGAGAGGTAGTTTAGGAATCAACTGTGATTGTTGGGTGTGCATACTCTAGGCTGGGTGCCAGCTATGAGTAGTACAGAAACCCCAGGTGTCATGTCCTCAATTGGGTAACGGACCATTCTGCAGCTCTGTTACCAGAAGCTACATTGCCTGCAGCCGCCATCTTTAACCAATTGTGTGGCAGCATTTGTCCCTGTGGCTGTTTGGGTGGGTTTGTGTCTCTGCTACTTTACCTCTCTGTAAGTTGTTCATGTACTGAGATGTGCACTGCCCTGTGAGTAATAGTGAACATTGATTGCAGCCTTCTGCCTCTTATTAACTAAACATTCATAGTTGTATTAAGGGACTTGTAGACACCCGCAGTTGTAGTTAAGCAAGCAGCTTGCTCAGCCTTCCATTTCCTTGTTACTCCCATGGAAGTTACATTCTTTAGGCTGCAAATGAGCCTCAGGGTAAATAGGGCTTGCTAAACAAAAGATGCTGAAGAGCTTGGTGGATCCTCTGTTGACCTTCTCTGGGGCTTGCATCACAGAGTGGATGTTGGTCCCCAAGGTCACCCCGTCCCATTCACCTAGGTTCAAGCATAACATGTATTTACTGGCAGATGCAGAGAAGATTGGTGAGTATACAGATAGGCATTGGGTATAGTGAGTAGGTAGGTATGAAGATATTGGGCTTAGGCAGGTGTGGATAGGTAGGTGGGTGGGTTGGATAGGTGGGTAGTTAGACACAGGTTAGAGTTTTTGGGCAGGTAGGCATGGGGTAGTGTGGGTGGGTAAATGGACAGGCATAGGGTAATAGGCATTGGGAATAGTAGAGTAGTTGGGGGAAGGTGGCCATGTGATAGGGTGGTTAGAAGGATAGGTATGCTTGGGGTAGTGTAGGTGGGCAGGCAGGTGTAGTATAGTGTGCTTCAGTGACAAATCTTCCGGGAGGAGGCAGGTAGTTCACAGCCCCTAGCGGCAGACTTGTAGTTTGCCGTTCCAGAAAAAAGGTGCTGGTAACTGTTGTTATTGGCCCTTTTTTCCAGACCGGCAAACTTGTAATGAGGGCCCATGTCGAGATAGGGTAGCCTGAAGGTTGTACAGAGGCATTAGGTTCCCTTTAATTCCTAGGTGGCACAGAACAGTGCTGCAGAACAGCTGATAAACAGTGCCAAGAAGACAATGACCCGATGTGACAACAGGTCAGATATATTGGTGAACCATAGAAGTGGAAATCCTTTCTGGTCCTAGTCAACCTTATGCAAGAGCAGTGATGTTCTAGGGACTTTAACCAGGTCAGAGGGTGGAGCAATACGAGCACAGCAATTGGATGTTTGTCACATGTGTTAAGCTTGGGTGCCCAGTTTCCTATAAGGGATACCAGACACTGCACCATAGGATACCATTGGGAATTACGATTGATGATAAACTGAGTGCCTGCCGACAGGTCCAGGGAAGAATAGGGTGCAATCTGGCAATGGAGGATGTCCGAAGGTGAGGGACAGTAAATCTAGTTTTTAAAAGTTCTTTATGTTGTTGATCACTTTAGAAATACTGAGATTTGGTATGGAGTGTCCCTTATTCATATCTAGAAAGCACACCACCAGCCTCACGGGTGACTGAGTTTTCGAATGGGGCAACAAGGTTGGGGTACAATGCTATCTTCCTTACGACTAATAATGATTCTGTGGTCCGCTCACCCCCAATGTTCCCCATAGTTTTACTGTCATACATTCCTCTTTTCAATTGCTCCACGCAACTCCCCATGCGCTTGCAAATCCTGCTTCTCCTTACTATACTTTTCCCTCCCCTTATCAAAGGGCCTCTGTCTACCCCCACATACTTACTTAAAAAGGAGAACATTTATCTAGCATATAGTAAGAGGCACTTAACACCCCTTTTATCCATTTTGCATATGCCTAGGTAATGACCAAGAAAGGCCTTAAGAAGGGTGTGTTTTTATTAGATCACAGAAAACAATTCAACTAGGCAGCTTTATGGTTAAAGGGGAAACAGCACTGGGCAGAGTACTGTCAGAGGGGCAATGGAAGGTGATCTACACGCAGACACACAATCTGTTCCTGAACAATCACTTTCGGGTAACCCATTTAAAATGTCTGCATCAAGTGCATTATTGCCCCGGGCGTCTACATAGGGTTTACTCCAACAGATCCTCTCAGTGCATTAGATCTGTGTTATGACCCAGCTGATTTTTTCCATATGGTATGAGACTGTCCACAAATTCGGTCATTTTGGTCTGCAATATAAGTGGCAATTTTTGAATCCTATACACTCAATGGCAGAACTGTTGTTGTTGGCGCTGATTGGGAGCGGATCCAGAGGCAAGCCGAAGTTAGTGGGAGTGGCATCAGTTGTGGCTGGGTCTTTAATTGCTAAGGCCTGGGGGAAGCGAAAGGCACCGTGTTTTAGAGAATGGTTGAACTGTATGAATATGTGCGAGAAAAGAGAAACGCAATACGCAGCATCTTTGCCAAGCTGCAGCAGACCACTGAATTATTGGGGACCCATCAGAACTTACATGGCAGGTGATACAGAGAACCTGAATCCCGGGGGGACGTTGATGAGGAGGACTGACCGCAATCGGCAGCCCAAGACTACAGGAGGGTTACTGGCTGACTGAGAACTCGTTGGGGTGTACCTGCAACCCCTCATTGGGTGGACAGGACATCGTTTGAAAGGTGGTGGGGCTAGACGACTACTACAGCTGAACAAGTTTGTCTGAGGTGCCGCTCCACGCTTTAGAATGTCTTTTATCTGCTCGTAATTGTCAATTGTACTGTTCTTCTTTCATTTTGTTTGGGGGTAGGGTGGAAGGGGTCGGGAGAGTTATAGGTGGGAGTTACTGTAATGTGGACTTTGAAAATAATCGTTTTTTTAAAAAAGCGGTGTGTTAGGGGCGTGGCTAGGCGGCGCACGATGAAGACGTGCCTGCTGTGAGCTCCGCCAACGAGCCCCGTAATAGCGTTATTTTTATATTTGTACACCCGCAAGACATGAAATAATCGAGGGAAACGTGAAGCGGCACCCGAGGCAAAGCGGCGGTGCATTTCCTGACATAAATCGGAGCTCCGTGCGGACGGAGCTGCCTAGGCGGGCCAGAGCCCCTGGAGGAGCCGCCGAAAACACATGGCGGTGCGCGCCATTTCATCTGTCGAACAGCTGGGGCTTCTCTGCCCCGGAACGCGCTCCCAGCCCTCGGTCTGAGGCAAAGCTGCCCTGAAGGTCGAAGACTCCCCCCTAACCAGGAAGACTGGAGCGGACACGGACTGAAGATACTACGGGAGTGCTGGTCCTCCGTGCACTCCTGGAACACCGCCCGCCTTCCCGCTTTCTCCTGCGGGAACAGAGCTTCCTTTACTTTCGACCTGGTACAGCTGAGGTAGGAGACTGGGAGCGGGTCGGAACGAGTGTGTCACCTACTTGAACGGGAGAAGACGCGCTGCATCAGTGGGGGTCCATGTGCGCCTTTCACCCGTAGCTGAGGGTTTCACGGACTCCCCAGAGCTTTCTACGTGACGCGTGTCATCTGGACATTTCGCCTAGAAAGCGGCGTGGCCCTTGCCGATCCGCATACTGGGCCGAGATTTGAGAAGCACTGCTCGCTAGGCTGCTCGCTATGCGTTGGGTTTGAGTGGTGCAGGCCGGGGTGCTGCGAGTCTGCAGCGACGGAGTCGGCGGCCTGAGGGAGGGTTTTGCCCCCCGCTCACGGGAGCCTAAGCTTGGTGGTGAGCGCTTGACCGGACCCTTAGTATTGGCAGCTGCATCTGTTTTTCCCACAAGACTGGTTGGTGAAATTGTTGGCCCTTGTACACTTGTCTGCATTATGAGACTTCAGCACTATATGCTATATAGCATGGGCTTTTGTTTGCGTCTATATTTTTGAAGATTGCCAGCGATGCCCAAGGCGGGAGCCAGGAAAAAGGAGCAAACGCAGGGGATAGAGGCTTTCTTGACGCCTCAGCCAGTTGCCACTCCCCAGCGCCGCACAGTATCAGAGGTCCACCCTGCCCCTACTACAGACCCCATTATGGATATGGCGCTTACCAGAGCTGATTTTGCAGAAATGCTGAAGACTTTTAAACAAGATATCACCCGTGAAATTAAGGAAGAGATAACCACCTCGAAAGACACGCTAGCCAGGTCCTTAGCGGAACTAACTTCCCATTTAGGTGGCCTCGAAAACGGAGTCGGCGACCTGGAGAATACTACCTGCAAACTAACACATGACACTGAGGTGCTTTCAGAGCGAATGTGAATAGTAGAAGATCATTTGGAGGAAATCTGGGCCAAGCTGGCAGATTTAGAAAATAGGTCCAGACGTAATAATGTACGCCTTCGGGGCATTCCACGGCAAGTCTCTGACCAAGAACTACCTAGCTATGTCTGTGAGCTGTTTCGTGGCCTTTTAGGCCTTTCTCCGTCTGAAACTCTGACCCTGGACAGAACGCACCGAGTGTATTCCTCTGTTCATATGAAGAGAAATCTTCTCCCAGACGTTCTCACTAGCGTTCACTATTTTCATCAAAAGGAGGAAATCATGGTGGCAGCCAGAAAATCCTAATCAATACAGTTCCGGGGTGCTTCGATTCGGCTGTTCCAGGATCTCTCCCCATATACCTTAGCTTGCCGACGCCGTTTGCAGAATGGTTTCTACATGGCTCCAGTCCCAGAAGATCCGCTACCGCTGGGAGTTTCCCTGTAAACTGATTTTCGACTTTAACAACCAGCACTACGTGATATCCTCGGAGATGGAAGCAGGAGAACTTATGTCTGGAGACGCCGCGGTGTCCACGCCGAGACAAGAAGCATCTTCGGAGGAGATGCAGGGGTCATTACTCACTCCAAGGAAGAGAAGAAGAAAGCTGAGGGGCTGGAAACAGATAGGTGGTTCTGGCCTCCGCGAGGAACAGACTGTGGCTGGAACTCATGCTCGCCTTTCTCCGGACAACTCAAATGGCCCCCCTGGACATCCTGGTCCCTCCCAGATGGATGAGGTGCCTACTTGAGGGTAGGAGGAGAAAGGAGGAAGCATAGGAGATGTTCCCTGTGCTGGCCTGGGAGCGACTGGCGACGGAACCCCAGCTTATAGGGTTAATCCCTCCTGTGAGTATCGCTTGCCTTCAGAACTGGCTGGTGTGTGCCAATGATGAGGAGCTTTAACTTTTAGATGAGCAAGACCACTGACTAATCAAACTTGGGCATGCTTGCTGTCGGATCACAATGTTCTGCGGGGTTGCAGGAGAGAGACCTTGATATGAAATGGGATCCGTGTGGGTGTACAAAATTGCTTATAGCTTTAAAGCGGGGCGCTTTGGATGGAATGCGCCCAATCCTGTTGAAGGTTATTGTTGGTTACATAGAAGTTACAGTTTATGGAAACTTTTATAACTTGCTTCTTATTAGATTTTGAGTTCTTATGCTGTATTGTCCAGCAGCGCAAATTGGTTCCCCTTTTCCTTTATCCTTTCTGTTTGGTATCATTGGTACTCAGTATTAATCTCGTCTCCTTTTCCACACTCACTGGGTATTCATATGTTGGGTCAGTCTTAAATGGAAGTGATTGACGACAAAATAACTTGTATTACTGCCACTTTAAATTTGTGACGCTGTTGGAATGTTTGTGGGTCTGGAATGTACTGGGGGTCCCCAAACCCCTGAGAGCTGGGGTGGGATAGTATTGACGGGCACATATGGAGTAATAATTTATAAGCCTTACTACTTATGTCAAGAGAATATAACACACAAGGAGATTCTGACGTAACAAACCTAAATGTAATCTGCCTCCCCCTTAATGTTCAGGGCCTCAATTCTCCGATTAAACGAAGAGCGCTATTTCACCGACTGGCGACATACAATGCTACAATACTATTTTTACAAGAAACTCACCTGTTGCCATCTGATGAATTTCGCTTGAAAGACAAACTTTACCCCACCAAAATGTGTGCTTCCTCTGGGACGAAGAAACGCGGAGTTGCTATCCTTGTTCGAAAGGGGACCCCATTGAAGATCCATAGAACCAAGCTAGACACAGAGGGAAGATATGCCTTAGCGGTGGCCACATTATATGGGAGGAAGGTGTCATTGCTATCGATATATGCTCCTAATGTCAACCAACACCAATTCTTTACCTCCATATCGGGATTGCTGAGTGAGCATGCTGAAGGCGACCTTATAATTGGGGGAGATTTTAACGCGGTGATTAACCCTTTCGAGGATAAATCTCTCGCCCCAACTGTGGCTGATAAAAGGAACTTTATGGCTCTGACCGCTCTCCTTCGGGAACACTCATTGATAGAGGGATGGAGGTTTTTTCATCAGGGAGATTGGGGCTATACGTTTTACTCTCCTGTCCACAGGGGTTTCTCCAGGCTAGATATGATCCTTCTCTCTGACACTCTTATCCCCCACACTATAGAGGTAGAGATCCTTCCGAAGGCCCTGTCTGACCATGCCCCGGTATTAGTCTCCATGTCTCCACTTAGCGACGTCCCGGAACCCCCTCGAACTTGGCGGCTGAACGAACTCATACTGCTAGACCCCCGGGCCCATTCTTGCATTGCCGACTGTATAGATCAATATTTTACAGACAATGATACGGGGGAATTAGAGTATGCAGTAGTGTGGGATGCAGCGAAGGGCGTCATTAGAGGTCAGGTTATAACCCAAACAATTGAGCACAGTAGAGTTTATAAACAAACCCAAGCCCAATTAGAGTTAAGGCTTTCCGAAGCAGAGGAAGCGCATAAAGAGAATTCCACTAGACGTGCACTTAGAATGGTTCGTACGGCACAGAAAGCACTTGAAGCCCACCACATGAGCCGAGCAGCCCATGGTATGATGCGCACTAAACAATTTTATTACTCAGCGAACCGTTTGTTAGCGGCTAAGCTTAGGCGGCAGGCAAAACGCAATCATATAGATTCCCTAAGAGAAGCAGGGGGACGACAGGTTTTTACCGAGTGTGGGAAACTTCAGATTGTGGAGGAATTCTTCCGAAATCACTCCTCCCTGCATGTAAGTGACCCACAATTAGCTAGATAATTTATTCAAAAAGCCAATCTCCCGCAGATATCCCCTGAATTTCGTGAATGCCTGGAAGCCCCGATAACTACAGAGGAGGTGGATGGGGCGATCCGTTCCCTCCCGCTGGGTAAGGCCCCGGGGCCAGATGGTTTCACTAATAAGTTCTATAAGACATTCCGGGAAGAAATGACCCCTCACTTAACAAAATTATTTAACTCAGTATGGAAAGCGGGAGTGGTCACAACATCTATGGCGGAATCAGCTACGACATTGGTGCTGAAACCCGGGAGAGACCCTACAGATTGTGCCTCATATAGAGCAATCGCATTACTCAATACGGACACAAAATTGTTGGGGAAAATAATAGCGACCCGCTTATGTCTGGTTCTCCCGCTACTGATAAATAACGACCAGACAGGCTTTATACACAATCGGTCCACCTACGATAATGTACGCCGTGCCATTAATCTAATTGCCCTTGCTCCGAAGATCCCAGGTAACTTATCCCTACTGTCCCTGGATGCCCACAGGGCATTAGATAGTGTGTCTTGGGGATACCTGGAAATAGTATTAGAGGGGTTTGGATTTGGGCCGAAGTTTTCTAGATTAATACTCTCCAATTTCCAGATCCCCTCGACCAAGGTAAGGGTCAATAAAAGTTGGACTCCGCCAATTAGTGCGGCCAAGGGTACCAGACAGGGCTGTCCTTTGTCCCCGCTAATTTTTGCTCTAGCGATGGAGCCTTTTGCTCAGCACGTTCGACTGCACCCGGGTATTTTGGGCTTTGAGGTAGAGGGGCAATCTCATAAAATCGCGCTACATGCGGATGATATACTCTGCTTCTTGAGAGACACCCCCCGTACGCTCCCCCTCCTCCTGAACCTCCTAAATGAGTTTGCCAAGATATCTGGTTTCAAGATCAACCCAGCTAAATCTGTGGGGATGCCTCTGTCTGAGAACCCTAATAGGCTCAATGAAATAAGAACAATGGCAAGCTTTCCCTGGTCCCTAACAGAGATTCCATACCTAGGGGTAAAGCGAACTCCCACCTATGCAGGTCTTTGAGGCAAATATCCTCCCTTTATTTAAAGAGGTAAAGGGGTGGTTGCAACGATGGGATTCTCAGGAAATTTCATGATTAGGCCGTCTTAACGCGGTTAAGATGACACTTCTCCCGAAGTTATATGTATTCCACTCATTACCAATTGCCATCCCTGAATTTCAACTTCTAAACCTCCAAAAAGAGATATATCGGTTTATTTGGAAGAAGAAGAAGCCCCGCATTGCTAGTAAACTCCTGACAAGAGGGAGGGCAATGGGTGGGTTGGGCTTTCCCTCGATACCGCGTTATTATAGAGCTGCACAGGTGGCGATAATGCTTGCTTGGGGTAACTCGCCGGACCCCCCCAAATGGTTAGAGGTCGAGCAGGCAAATGCTCCACTTCCTTTGGCTCACTTTCCTTTCCTCTATAAGGAGGCACGTAATTATAAAGGCGGGATACTGCCAACCACCTTATCCACTCTCCAAAGCTGGGATAAAGCGCGTTCTCAGAGGGTCATCCCATCGGGTCTGGGTCCACTATCCCCTATCACTCACAACCCAGCTTTCACTCCGGGCCTTGTACCTTCAGCGTTCCGGATCTGGTGCTGGGACAGACCCCTGCGCCTGGGAGACTTGTACGCTGATCAAGAACCCCTAACCTTTCAGGAATGCAAGGAAAGGTTTGGTCTCCCGGAGACAGAACGCTTTCGATACATACCATTGCGCCATTGGATTACTAACAGAGATATTCGCAGAGCAGCTGGAAGGGCACCTCTAGGAATTGAACTTAGAATTCTTGAAGGCCAACAGTCCCACAGGATCTCACAGTGTTATAAATTATTAGAAAAAAGCCTCAATAGATGAGAAGCTCCTATACATGAAAGCCTGGGAGAGGGAGCTGGGCCTGGAGATTCCAAAGGACTCTTGGTGGAAGATCTGGCACCGAACCCAGACTAGTTCTCGCTGTACTCTAGTGAAAGAAAATGCCATAAAAATTTGTTTTAGGTGGTATCCCCCCACCACCCAGCAGACTCCACTGAATCAACCGGGGATATCCGGATACATGCTGGCATGGATGCGGTGAACGAGGGGATATGGCTTGTATGTGGTGGCATTGTCAGATCATCCAGTCATATTGGCTGGAGGTGAGGTCTAAAACCAAAGAAATCACAGGTTCCTTGCTCCCCATGGACCCTAGGATATTCCTGCTGGGGGATGCCCCAGAAGATGGGTCCTTCCCTATGTCCGGAAAGAAAGCAGGTCTGATTTCACATTTACTAGTGGCTGCTCGCATCACCAGGGCCCGATTCTGGAAAACAATAGAGGGCCTGCAGATAGCCTACTGGTGGATGAAAATATGTGAATTGTTGGGTTTAGAAAAGCTTACGGCAATGATAGAAGGAAAACTCTCGAGATTCCAGAAGACCTGCCGCCCTTTCCTAGACTTTGTTTCTGAAAAGGAACACATATTCTTCCAGCCACAACTCCTGAAGCATTTCATGAATTCCTGATCCAACTATAGATTATTAGCCCTAAACTTATGCACTTTTTGATAGAGAATATGCATCAATGTTAGTCAAGTTTATGAACTTTTGGTACTTGATATTGCTTGATGAATTCATGTCTTTGATCAACTAAAAGAAAGATAACTGACCCAATGACTTTAACCTTTTTTTTTTTTCCTTTCTTCTCTTCCCTCTCTCTCTCTCCTTCCCCCCCTTCCCTCGCCCCTTCTTTTAGTACCCCCGATTAATTTACAGAATACATATTGCACTATAGACTTAGTATCTAACACTGTTATTTAACGCCAAATATGCGAGACATTGTGGAATTGTTGGGGATGTAAAGGATTTTTTCTCGATTGAAAGGAAATTAATTGTTGGTTTAATTGTTTGTAATACCTTTCATGCTAAAAATCAATAAATATATTTAAACAAAAAAAAAAGCGGTGTGTTATTGAAATTGAGAGCAATAGTGCAATTATCTGGTGTACATATATAGTACAGCTAGAGCTGAGCATAGTATTCTTGCCAACTGCAAACATCTTATTTGGCATGCTTAGAATCTCGGAGTCCGATTTGAATGCATATTTTTGGCATGCTAATCCGTTGCCTGCTTTTATTCTTTCACATCCCTCATACCTTCTTGTCTATTTTGTCCCTCTCTTCAGCACCTTTCCTGATCATTTCAAACATGCTGCTGTTCTTATTCCCCTGCTAACGTTTGTGCCATCTCCTGTTTCTTTTCATTCAAGCTCTACACCACTCTGCCTAGCTGAGATATTTACCTTCTCCAGATGCCATAGCACCATCAGAAGCCTAAGAGGACATTGCCAGACTGCAAATAAAGAGCTACAAGAGAGAAAAGACTAGGAAACTGTCTTTTCCCTCTACACGCCTTGTCTCCTGAACAATGTACTGGCCTCCACCCTACACTTTAGGAAGGACCAGAAGCCCCTACACTTCACAGAACATCTTTCCAATGACGGATCACCCTAGTCAACCCTGCTTCTCCCCCTCTGAAGCGCCACAGTCTCCTGTGCTCCCCCTTTTACAGCTCCTCTGCTCCCTCTTTTCCAGATCCTCTGCTAACTCCACATCCTGCGTGTAATCCCCTAGGTGCCCCCGGGCCATGTAAGCGCTCCATTGCTTTCCAGCTAAGTTTGTGCTTTGTAAATCGCATGCATACTCTACAAACTAGTTGTTTAAAAAAACACTTTCTGTACAGCTTAATTCAATTTCCTTTGTTTCCCCTATTCAATCTGGTTTTCATTCTGCTCACTTTCTCTGTCACAAATGTTCATACTTTTGATTGTCACACGAAAGCCTATCTTCCTACTTTACTCAACCTGCCAGGCGCATTGACATGACTGAACACTTTCTGTTCCACCCTATTTCTGTTTGTGATATCCGATATTGCTCTTATGTAGAGTAACTCAGGGCAGAAGTATAAAGAAAACTGTCTATTTGGTTACTTAATATTGCTCTTCACCTGGTGGTTCTCCATCATACTATTCTTGATCCCTTCTTTTTTTTTTATTTACTTTGCCCCTTATTTTGATAATCTCCTCCTTTGGCTTTGCAACCAACCTTTTCAGTGATGACTGTAAGGTTTCCAGATTGGTTTAATTTTTCTCTGGCGTTCATCAATCTACTGTTTCCAGATGCGTTTAGCCATTCAACTCCAGATTAGTTCTTTTTCTTACCATCCAAACACTAATATAACTGAAATGCTCTTTCTCCTGCTTCCCTCTCCTCATGCTTGTTTTCTACCTTTTATTATATTTACCCGTCTTCCCTTGTCTGTCAGCCTGTAAATTGACTATCCTCCTCTTTTCTTTTCCAGTCATATTGCTCTTATCGACTACACGATATTTGCAAAGCCAGTGTTTTTCTTCACCTTTAAATAAAAATGTATATTCAGCTTTGAGTTTTTCAAGAAAACAAAATGACAAGCTATGTAATAGAACATTGGGACCCCCTTTTTTTCTTTCTTTTTCTTTTATATTCCGTTATAGTCAAAAAGACTTTTCATAAATACAGAATACGCAAACAGTAAGTTCAGCCTACCAGCATACAATCTGCAATTATGAAATACTCAACAAAGATTGATAACGAAAATAATAAAGGAAAAGGTAGAAATATTGACCCTCAACATACCAACATTAAAATTCAATCTTCCCTAGATTGAACATTTGACTTGCTTTATCATAAAACTAAAAAAAGTACTTTACAATTTAATAAAACGTAGAGCATTTAAAAATTTGAGTACCTCCAGTCCCACACTCAGTTCATGCCCCGAAAGGGAGGGATGTAAGCCACTCCTCATTCAGCACAAAGCGAGAGAAGTGTTTTATGCGGATGCTTTGGCCCGCACTACATTCAATAAGGATATGCTTCAGAATTTGTAGTTTAGAGCTTACACAGGCTGCACCCTAGGATCGTCCGATCCCCTCTCGATCTGGCTCGAATCCCCCTTATGTCCCCGGTAGGTATCAGATTCATTCTCAGTCTTAAGAATTTGGTTCTCCGCATAGAGTTAGGAAGTCGGGAGAGATGGGCTGGCCAAATCCCTATGGGCTTATCATTAATTGAATGGGAAGCAGAAATGAGCGAGGAGCGCATTATATCTACAGTACATACCCAGTCAAAGTCCAATATTGCCTTCTTAACACCCAATGGATTTACCTTGACATTGTCCAATGGTCTATTGATATTGCGTAAGACCTTATCCACAGTTTCCCACAGTTGGGTCAGCACAGAAGGCGCGCCCATCTGTAAATGGCGGGCTAGATCTTGATACAGTGTCTCCCTCGCAGGTAATATGTGGCTGTAATATATCATTAGTCTGCTATCCAAAGATGGCCGCCAGAGATGATAAACCCAATTCATATTGCAGACTAGCCATTGGTAGTGAAGGATGTAGGTGTTACGCTCACCTGGTATCCACGGGGACGCCACCCAACCCTGGTTGGATGATTTGCACTCTCAAACCCTCTCCCGGTCCCTTGGTAAGGCCTCTGGTTAAAAATGAGTCTGCAATATAGGAGAGCTGGATTCAATACCAGATTGTCTGTTTTCCCACCTCCATTGGCCTCAACTCCTCCTCCCCCTTGGGCCTTCTCCTCACCTCAATATTGTAAAAGGTGGATTCTCTGTCCTGCTCCTCGTGGCAGGGGCGTGTAGATGTGGGGGGCAAGCAGCGACCAAGTTACTTCACTGGTGTAAGCCCCCCTGTGGGAATCCAGGCCTGCTGCGACTCCGTAGGTTTGCTGCTTTACAGTCGTTAAATGCAGTTCTTAAGTTCCTCTTAGTTCGAATAATGTCTTGCTTCTTTCCTTTTAGGTATGGAAAGGTATTTTGGTGTTGTCATGCAGTTTGAAGATGAGCATGAGCCGGTAGGCGAAAGCGCGGTGTGCGCGATGCTGTCCGGTGAGTAATGCGCGATTCGCGGGCTGTTTCGCCTTTTATATTGCTAACCTGTGTCTTTTCTCTCCTTGCAGGTTGCGATGTTCCTCGCCGAGTGCCGTAATGTTCCAGCAATGATACTGACCAGGAGATGACTACCCAGGTAAGAATTGTGTGGCTTTCTTCATTCGGGAGGAAATGTGAGTAAACGCTTACTAATGCTGTCTTTCTTTCTCCTCTTTCCAGGTTATGGTATTCCAGGATGCAGGCAGTGCCGGATGATGGAGTTCGTACCTTCAGGTGAGTGGAACTGAAGTCGGCGATGGATTGAAGACAGGATACTGTTCCAGGTAAGTTTCGTGGTGTTCTTTCCCTCTCTGCAGGTCCTTGGTTTCAGGTAAACTGGCATCAAAGAACTGGACACGGTGAGCATTACACTGCCCATAGCAGAATAATGCAAAGCATGTTCTGCTGTTTGGGTGTGGTTTAAATAGTCTCCGGTAAAGTAGTCCTAGGCCTGCCACACCCAAAAGAAAAGACCACATAGCTCAGTTCCTTGTAACTGAGCTATGTGTGTGCCTCCATGTTGGCCAAACTCCCCCCCCCCCCCAAGTGAAATAGTCCCAAGTAAATAGTCCCATTCTAAAGTTGGTTTTCATGATGGTTATGAGCCTGGCGCCATAGGTGCCAGGACTGACTCCAAGAGAGTCTTGGATGAGTTTTTAAGGCCTTTGACCTGGCCCTAACTGGAAGGCTGACTTGCCAGTGAGGGCCAGGGGCAAGGGTCATGACAGTAGGTTCAATGCTCACTTCCAAATGCGCCCCTCTATGCTCACCCAATCTACAGACCAGGAAAGCATGTCGATCACCAAACCGTCAAGGATTTTCGGGATAACTTTACTGCTATAGAATCGAATCAATGGGAGTATCGAAAACCTACAGTATCGTGCACTTAATCTCTTCATTTGGGAACAGAGTTGATCCGCCACCCGATTCAGTCTGTCCAGAAAAGGTGTCATAGACAGACTCAAAGTGAGCACAAATCCCAAATATTTGACCTCTGGGACCACTGGAACCGCTATTCCATTCAATTACCAGTCAGATCCCCAGACACGTTTTCCCCGCTGATGAAATCTAACTATATTTGATTTGATAGGCTTTATAGTGAGTTAATTTACCTCTGCATAACGACTAAAGACATCAAACTGCCTTAGTGTTAGGCAGCAACCTGTGCAGTTCCCTCTGGGACCACTGCAAAAGATTTAAGACTACAGGTGTTTGGCAGTAAACCCACTTGGTAGCAGTCTGTACCACACAGATTCACTTGGTAGCTGTGGCTGAGCAGTCAGACTTCCCTCAAGAAGAGTTAGGCAGTATACAGAGTACTCACAATAGGTCAAAAGAACACAGTAGAACAAGCAAATACTGACCAGAGCTTGGTGTAAAAGAGATATAATTATTTATTTAAAACCACATCTAATAAAACGCACTGGCACTAATATCAAGCAGTTCAAAAACACGGTCACTAAAAGATATACACTCCCTTCAACGATTAGTTAGACAAGTCTTAAGTACAGCAACACTTATTTTCAGACAGCGGTGAGCGCTTAACGAAGATGGCACTCTAATCAATCGGTTTAAAAGGGAGAGAAAGGCAGAGCAAAGATAGAAACAGATCCCAACACTTTCGGAAGAACACAGTAGGAGAAGAAGGCAGGTTAAAACCGTAATGTCAAAGTTAACAAGGCCGGACCCACTTTAAGAGGCTCCGGTCGAAATGTGCCCAAGGTCACACGGTTCAAAGTGCCCAAAAGTCTCGCAATCAGTTCAGAAAGCGTTGGACCAAAAAGAAGGGGACCAGTTAGATGGTCAAGGCGGCCAGCCCAGTCCAGAAGGTTAAGGGATTATTTTTACCTTGTAGCAATCTTTAGAAAGGGAGGCCTGGTGGACACGGTACCTTAAAGTGGTGAGAATACTCCAGCGGGAGCAGTTGTACCTGGCAGCGGGTGCAAGTCGGTGCTTCGTCCGGGGGAAGAGAGGATCTCGTCGGGGAGGAAGACAGGAGACTGTTGCACTGCCAGGGAAGAAACCAGCCGCGGAGTTCTCAGTTAAAAGGAGCGGTCCTTTTATTCGGGGTCCAGTGGTAAGTGGCTATCCGGTTGCCGGGGTGCTTGGCACGGACAATTCGACCACAAGACGTCCGGGGATGCGAGAAAAAAAAGGTAAACTGGTTGTGCCCACCAGTCAGGGGAAGAAGACTCTCCAGCCGGGAGATCTTCTCTGTTGTTGGGAAGTGGTGAGTCGGTTCAGCAGGGCTCCACCGGTGGTGTCGTCGTAGCAGGTCGGCTCAGCTTCTCCCTTGTCGGATTTTCAGGTCCTGTGGCGACTTCGAAAGTTCCAGTCCCAAAAGCCCTGCTTTTATGCAGCACACCCCCATTCACTCAGCCTAGCTGTCAATCAAACATGCTAAGTGGTGAGCCGGCCGGCTCCCCACTTGGGCCAATTACACAAGAGTGTGACTTGAGTTACCAAGGTAACTCAGTCCAGGGTGCCTAAAACCCCTCCCACACCACCTGTGGTACCCAGACAGAGTGGCACCACTTTGGGAGGCTTCTGTGGAGAAGCCCGCCAAAAAGTGGAACAAAGGGCTCGACTTGGGTTGGAGTCACAGAAGAGAACACAAACGCCATTTTAGAATCGAGTTCTGGCAAAAAATACCAACCGGCGAATTAATATTAAATAAATAAAACGGCGGTATGTTCGAGGCTATGAGAATTAAATAATTTAAGTTGGTAGCCTCGAACAATGGGAAAATCCCATCGAGATATATTCGCGGTCGAATATAAAAAGTAGTATCCACTGCCACCAGCCAAAACTCGATCAGGGGGGACGGAGACATGCCCCCTCGAATAACAGACCCCGGGGCAATCGAATTGCCCCGACCAGTACGTCCACAATATGATCGTTTGTACTGGTTTATGTTCATAATTTGGGATTAGTAAAGCCAATGGTGACTTTACATGCCCTGGGAGACTGTAGTCAGTCCCAGGGTATGGAGTCTATGGTGGGGTGTCACTATGACACCCCTGTGTCACTGCACTGAGGGTGCTGTGTAACACACATAGTAAAAACACATGAGACCCTATGGAGTAAAAGACCCCATAGCCCATAAAACACATTAACAGTCAAAGGAACCCCTCAAATCATGTTCAAGAGTGTGAGGAAAAGAGACTCACTCTTGGCAGGAGAAAAAAACAAACTCCAGAAATCCAGCAAAGCTGCTGGGGGACTCACTAGGTTAGGAAATTCAGCCTAAACAGAGAATTCTCCCTAACACCTTTGCAGACCCACGGACGTGTAGTCTAATAGGACTACATAGTCTGCGTATGCCAGCCACAATATATTCCTGGATCCAATTTTGGGGCTGAACAGAGTGCTTGGTGAAGTGCCTGCCCAACATCCGACAGGTAAAGGTTGAAAGGGCATGGGGCTAATCTGCATTTACTCCCCTACCTGTTGGAATGAGCTGTGAGAGATCTCCCTCGCCATTCAGGCGAACCTTGATTTTGGAGTTTGCGTGTAGATGGATTAAGATGGTTAGTAGGCCCCGTGTAATACCCCAATTCTGTAGTTCACTCCACAGAGGACCACGATTTATCGTGTCGAAGGCAAGAGAGAGATTCAACCATGCACCATAAAGAATTGGACCCCCCTTCAGCCAAGATCTCCCTCAGCGCACATTCGTAATCAAGCTATTCAAAGAAGTAGAAAGGCCCTTCCTAAAGCCAATCTGCTGTCTGTGGAGTATGCCCCCACCTTCCACCCAGGCGTGTAGATTCTAAGTACTGCAGATTCAAAGGTGTTGCTGTCCGCTTCCAGCAGAACTATAGGACGATAGTTGAGGGGTGAAGTCTGATTCCCCTTTCAATAGATGGGAATAACTACTGCTGTTTCCCACGAATCAGGTAACTCTCTGAACTCTCTTAAACAGATCCCGGACCACAATGGTGAATCTGCCCTCATGAAGGAGTTAGTCAACCCGTTGGGCCCGGGTGCTTTAGAGGAGATGTCTTCCTTATCAGGACCTCAATGGTTTCCCTGGAGGGATTGATGTCCCACGGAACAAGATTGTCCCATTCAAACTCGTTACTATCAGCTTTCCTATATAGATTGAGGCAGTGAGATCGCCATAGTTCTTTGGGAATCACGTTGGCCTGCATTGATGACTGGGAGCTCCCCCTCAATTCCCAAAAAATAGGCAAGGAATGGCTTCCCAGACATCTAAGCATCGACTCGCTATCTCTCTGAAGACGTAAAAATCTATGTGACCGATACCGCCCTTTATATGCGTACATTATGTTTTTACGCTGTTGTGTGTAGCTCAAGGTGAATGAGGTTTTCTTAAGGGATCGAATCGTCTTCCTCATCAAAGTCATGCTTGTGAGAACAACTCCTAGAAGCTGTCACTGGAACAGGTACGTCCAATGACACTAAAAACTTCTGAAAGAGTTTTGGGTTATGGAGAGCTTTCAACCCCCCACCTCACCATCTTTGAAAACACAATGCAGTTTCTTGTTCAAAGTTTTCCCATTTCCTTTGAATTTTGAGATGCGGGACACTGCCTGGTTCACCACCAACAGAAGATATAGCATTTTGTCCGATTGACATGTCAGCCCTCGGAGTAAGAACTAACATTTCATGATCACTGAGAGACGACGATTTTACTTTGAAGTGACTACATTGGCCCAATAGCTCAGCAGAAAGAAAAACATAATCGATAGTTGAATTTTGTGAGCCTTCCCTCCTAGTAGGAGCAGGAGGAATGTCACCAGGAATAGAACCATAGCCGCCTTCAAATTCCAGCCCTGCAGAAACTCAGACCAGATCCTCCCATTAACTATGGGCTTGCTACCCTTACGGGCATTCGGGTGATCCTGAATTAAGCAATAGGAATTTAGATCCCCTGCAATAATCAGTCCAGCACCCTCATCTAGCGGTGGTAAATTAGACAGCAGCGTCGATAAGGAGAACATGAAATCGCATAGGTTGGAGGACAAGGGGTTCCAGTACAAATGTATCAGTACTATCGATTTAAGCTTTTCCTGAACATCCCCTCGTAGAAAATAGGCCACAGCAGCTAAAATTCCTGGTTCTTCAATTGGAATCTTTACAAGATCCACAAAGGTGGCATTTCTTGTTGCAATTACCTGGCCTCCTGCGGGACGACCCTTGTTGGAGTGCACGGCCAGTTTCTCAATGATAGGGAAGCCGTTGCTCACAAAGGGTCGAAGAAGCCATGTCTCCTGAAGAAGCACTAGGTCATAAGGACCAAAGATTCTAACACCCTGTCGTTTGATCGTAAAACTACTGGAGCCCCGCGTGTTCCAACAATACCATCCCCCCTGCCTAAAGCGAGTCGTCTGACAGAACAAGCTGTGAGAAGATCTGAGAGATGATCTGAGGAAGGAGGGATATTACCTTAAACTGTGCGTCCTGTTGCTGTCCCCCCACCCCCATTACTCTAGTGGAAGACCCTTCCCCTTCCTGAATATTACAAACTCTCAGAGCTCCTAACTTCTCCCCTGCTTCGACACATGGGGTTACATCCAATGTGATGCTTCCCCCACCCGGGCCACAATGCATCCAAACCTAGGCGTCATTTTAAGCCGATCTCTACAGCATCTGTTCTAGATTCAAAAGGGAAACATACATAGTCTATGCTCAAGTTGTAAATTAAAGTTCTGGGATGGATCTGGTAATAGCCAGCACCCTTGTCCTGTTTAATACACAGCTAGTCTTCCCTCCCGGAAACTAGTGTAACCAGATGCAGTGTCTAGGATTCTCTCGAAGGGTGTGAGTTCCCTCTATATTTTCCTCTTCCAGGCCTCTTTAAATTGTAAGTATGAAAAGACGGAGAGCGTGCCCGGTCCAAGTGCCTCTTCCAAATCCAGTATCGTGATGAACTTGCCATCCCTCCAGAATTGACCAACCCTTTCAAGACCCACCTCGTACCAACCCTGGAACCTCTCTGGGTTCGGAATGGCGTCCTTAACTCCTGGCACCCACGAATGCCCCAGTGGAGATGGCCACGTTGTGACGCCCCCCAGTTCGACTCCTTGCCTCCAGATGCTCCAGTTAGTACTCGGGGTGGGGTGACTCCTTATTCTCTAAAGTGGCTTCAGCCTAGGCACCCACAGCCATTGCACTCCAGTCACCGGCCATAAGTGGTAGTTTTGAAGGCCCACTCATTGCAAGTCTTCCCGGCGTCTGAGATATGGAATGAGAATCCTAAACTGGGCAGCTTGGTAGTACAATTGTATGTCTGGAAGACCCACACTCACCAGTCCTTCGCGAGACTCAGAGCAACGTTGGAGACCCTTGGTTTCTCCCCCTGCCAGAGAAAACGCGCAAGAGTGCCCTTGGTTATTTTAAATTAGGAGTCCGGGATCTGTATTGGTGGCTGTTAGGCAGAAACCTGCGCAGTTCCCTTAGGGACCACTGCAAAAGATTTAGGACTACAGGTGGTTGGCAGTAAACCCAATTGGTAGCAGTCTGTACCACCCAGATTTACCTGGTAGCTGTGGCTGAGCAGTCAGACCTCTCTCAAGATGAGTTAGGCAGTATATAGAGTATACACAATAGGTACAGAGATACAGTAGCACAAGCAAACACTGACCAGAGCTTTGGTGTAAAAGTATATAATTATTTATTTAAAGACACACTTGTAAATTACACTAGCACAAAGAGAGGTAAATAAATTCAACACACAGTCACTATTACATATATACAACCCTAATTACTTATTCAACAAGTCTTAATGAGAAACACCACTTATTTTCAGACAGAGGTGAGCGCTTAACATAAGATGGCACTCTAATAAGTTATTAAAAAGGGAGGGAAAAAGGCAGAGTTATGAAAGCACACAAATTTCAATACTTTTCAAAGAACCACAGTGAGGCAGGTTAGGCAAAGTCTACTGGAGAGCAAGGAAGTTCAAATGCCAGGCCCAATCTTACAGAGAGCAAGCGAAATGTGTCCAGGATCACACAGTGGGGTTATGCCCAAAGAGTCTTTGTAAATAGTTCACAAAAAGATTGAGATCAAGTCAGGAAAAGTTAGTTAACAGGTACCAGGCTAACCCAGGTTAGAAAGTCGAGGATTTACTGTCACCCCGAACGATCTGTCGCAAGGGAAGCCAGGCAGGACAAAGTACCTGAAAGTGGGAAGAACGCTCCAGCAGGGGCAGTTGTTCCTGGTAGCGGGTGCAAGTCGGTGTTTCATCCAGAGGAAGAGGAGTTCTCGACGTGGAGGAAAGCTGAAGGTTGTTGCGCTGCCAGGGAAGAAACCAGCCGCGGAGTTTCCCAGTTACAAGGTACCACCCTTTTCTTTGCGGTAGTGGTAAACCGTGGTATTCCGGTTGCCGGGGTGCTTGGCACAGGCAAGGCGGCCATGAGATAGTCCAGGAAGGTGAAAAGACGGGCAAACTGGTTATCCCCACCAGTCAAAGGAAGAAGACTCTCCGGACTGGAGATCTCCTCTGTCGTCGGGAAAAGTGGTGAGACGGTTCAGCAGGGCTCCACCGGTGGTGTCGTCAATGCAGGTTGGCTCGGCTTCTCCCTCCTGGGATTCTTTAGGTCCTGTGGCGACTTCTGAAGTTCCAGTCCCCAAAGCCCTGCTATTATGCAGAAAACCCCCATTCATTCAGTCTAGCTGTCACTCAAACATGCTAAGTGGTGAGCCGGGCGGCTCATCACTTGGGCCAATTACACAAGAGTGCGACTTGAGTTGCTGAGGCAACTCAGTCCAGGGTGCCTAAACCGCCTCCCACACCCCCTGTGGTACCCAGATAGAGTGGCACAACTTTTGGAGGCTTCTGTGGAGAAGCCCGCCAAAGTTCTTATTGCTGCAACCTAAGCCTCTGATGAAAAGCTGTACACAGCTTGAAACACGTGTCAGGCTTCTCTTCGCACAAACAATAAAGGCTTTTCTTTGCACAAACAATTAATTATAATTTCTTGGCGCAGTGAGACCGGGAACATCTTTGTTTTTCTTCAACTATTCCTGTGGATGTGTATTGGCAGTACACCCACACCGCCAAAATATCCGCAGCCTTGATGTTTATTTTCTTAATCACTGTATAAGCGCTGTGGACTCGTGACTTTTTCTGCCATAACTTTGTTCTTATGTTAAAAAGTGGTAGCCTCGAACAATGGGAAAATCCCATAGGAATATATTCGCGGTCGAATATAAAAAGTACTATCCACTGCCACCAGCCAAAACTCGGTCGGGGGGGTACTGGACAGTGCCCCCTCGAACAACAGACCCCGGGGCAATCAAATTGCCCTGACCAGTACGTCTACAATAGGATTGTTTGTACTGGTTCTGTTCACAATTTGAGACTAGTAAAGCCAATGGTGACTTTACATGCCCTGGGAGACAGTAGTCAGTCCCAGGGTATGGAGTCTATGTTTGGGGGTCGCTACGACACCCCTGAGTTACGGCACCGAGGGTGCTGTGTAACCCATATACCAAAAATACATGAAGCCCTATGGGGTAAAGGACCCCATAGCCCATAAAACACATACAAAATCAAAGGAACACCTCAAATCATGTCTAAGAGTGGGAGGAAAAGAGTCTCACTCTTAGCAGGAGAAAAAAATAAACCCCAAACATCCAGCAAAGCTGCTGGGGGACTCACTAGGTTTGGGAAATTAGCCTTTACAGAGAATTCTCCCTAACACTCGCGCCCCCCCCCCAGACTGAGGGACAGGAGGATTTAATCCACTCCTGGATGAATCTCATACCTCTAGTCGATGACATACATCCTAGAGAGACCATCAGCATTTTGGTGGTGACACCCTGACCTGTGCTCAATGGTGAAATCAAACCCTTGCAGGCAGATTGACCATCTCAATAGTTTTGGATTTTCCCCTTTCATTTGCATCAACCATCTCAAGGGTTGGTGGTCAGTCTGAATGACAAAAGTAGAACCATACAAGTATGGCCTAAACTTCTTCAGTGCCCACACAATAGCAAAACATTCTCTTTCGATAGTTGCCCACCTTGTCTCAGGATCCTTCAGCTTTCTGCTGATGAAGCAAATGGGGTGCTCCCTACCTTTCTCATCCAGTTGGCTAAGGACTGCACCTATACCTACATTAGAAGCATCTGTCTGCACAATGAAAGTTTGGTGGTAGTCAGGAGCTCTCAATACTGGTGCTTGGCAAAGAGCTTTCTTCAGGTTTTCAAAGGCCTGATTGCATTCCTCATTCCATTTGACCTTCTTAGGGAATTTTGCAGAGGAGATTACATTCAGTGGAGAAGCTATGGTCCCATAGTTCTCTATGAAATTCCTGTAGTACCCAGTGAGGCCTAGGTTTGAGTAGTAGGTGTTGTCCAATTTTGCACAGCTTCAATCTTACTGAGCAAAGGCCTTATTTCTCCACCTCCTACCTCATGCCCAAGGTAGACCACCTTACTCTGACCAATTTGGCATTTACTTGCCTTTATGGTCCGATTGGCCTGTCCAAGAGCCTGCAAAACATGTCCTAGGTGGTTAACATGTTCTTCCCAGGATTGGCTGAATACTGCAATGTCATCCAAGTATGCCATGCAGAAATCCTCCATCCCAGCCAGAACCTGATTTACCATCCTTTGGAATGTTGCAGGTGCATTTTTCAATCCAAAAGGCATAACCTTTTGGATATAAGCCAACTGGGGTAGAAAATGCAGTCTTCTCCTTGGCATGGTCTGTCAGGGCTATTTGCCAATAGCCTGACGTAAGGTCAAATGTGCTGAGGAACTTGGCTGAACCAAGTCTATCCACCAACTCATCTGTCCTTGGCAAAGGGTGGGCATCAGTCTTGGTGACTGCATTAAGAGCTCTATAGTCCACACAGAATCTCAATTCCTTGGATCCTGCCTTTGGTACTAACACAACTGGGCTAGACCATGGGCTAGTAGAGGGCTCTATTACCCTGAGATCAAGCACCTTCTTGACCTCCCCTTTGATGTGGGTCCTTACATTTTCTGACATTCTATATCCTCTGCTTTTGACTGGAAGACAGTCACCAGTGAGTATATCATTCTGTGCCCAAGGGATCAAGCCTGGTGAAAGTGAGAACAGAGAGGAAAACTGATTTAACATGGCTTTGCACTCTTCTTGTTGCTCAGGTGTCAGATTTGAAGAGAGATTTACTCCTTCAATCTTTTCGTCCAAGAGTAAGCCTGTGAGGAGATCAGGGAGAGCTTCACTCTCTTCTTCCTCTTCTGTTGAAGCTAGGAGCAAGGCTCCTACTTCAGGCCTGGAGACATACGCCTTTAGTTGGTTGGTGTGGAAGACTCTGGGAGCCTCCTTGGGATTGCCCAAGTCCACCAGATAGTTTACCTCTCCAGGTTTACCCACAACCTTGAAGGGTCCCATCCATTTATCTTGCAAGGCCCTCTGCCTTGTTGGGATCATAACTAGAACTAGCTGGTCTTGAATGAACTCAACCATGTTAGCCTTTTGGTCATGCCAATGTTTGACCAAAGCGTGTCCAGCGTTCAGGTTATCACTTGCTTCTGCCATCATCTGTGACATTCTCCTCCGGAGACCTATCACATAGTCAGTCACTCTGACTGGCTTGGGGGAAGGAGCACTCTCCAACCCCTCCTTAATCAGGGCCAATGGACCTCTGGCTGGATGGTCATAAAGAGGTTCAAAGGGAGAATAACCTACTCCCTCCTGAGGGACCTCTCTATAAGAAAAGAGGAGACATGGCAATGGAAGGTCCCACTTTCTTTCAAGGGGATCCTCTAAAGCACCTATCATGCTCTTCATGGTTTTGTTGAACCTTTCTACCAACCCATTTGTCTGAGGGTGGTAGGCGGTAGAGAACTTGTAAGTAACTCCACAGGTTTCCACATGGCTTTCATGTAGTGGGACATAAAATTTGACCCCCTGTCAGAGATTACTTCCTTAGGAAACCCAACCCTGGTAAAAAATACCAAGGAGGGCCTTAGCCACAGCCTGAGCTGTAACAGTCCTCATAGGAATTGCCTCTGGGTACCTAATAGCATGGTCTACTACAACAAGGATAAACCTGTTGCCTGAGGAGGTTGGGGGATCAAGGGGACCAACAATGTCAATCCCTACCCTCTCAAATGGGACTCCCACAACTGGGAGAGGCACTAAAGGTGCCACATTCTTGGACCCAACCTTACCAGAGGTCTGGCAGGTATGGCAGCTCTTGCAAAACTTATCTACCTCAGCCCCCATCTTTGACCAATAGAAGTAGAGTGAGAGCCCTTCCTTGGTCTTCTTGAAACTCAAGTGACCAGCCAAAGGAATCTCATGGGCCAGTTGCAAGAACTGTTGTCTGTTTTCTTGAGGTACTACAAGCCGCTTGTAGTCTCCAGGTGCAGACTCAGTTGGTTCACTGTAGAAGAGGCCATCTTCCCAGTGCAACCTGTACTTCCCAGGCTCTTGCCCATCAGCCTGAGAAGCTGCCGGTTGGCGAAGACCTTCCAAAGTTGGACATTCTCTCTGTCCCTTACTGAAGTCTGCCCTGTTGGGTCCACCTTCTGCCAGTAAAGACTGCAGCTCAGGATGGTAAACATGATCCAGATCTCCAATGAGTTCTTGGCCTTCCACTAGCTCTTTTTCAGAGTCTAGCTTCACCATACAGGGCTGTACCTTCCTCTCAGCCTCAGCTGGAGGTGGAGTTACAGGAGTAACTTTGGACAACCTAGGGGAAGTCCTTGTTGGAAGCACTGGAGTGCTTGCTGTTGGTTGTTTCTTGGAAGTCTTGGGTTTCCCCTTTGCTTCTTTTTGTTCAGTGATAGCAAGTTGTAACTCCAGTGGAGTAGGAGTGATATCTTTCTTCATCTCCTTGGGTGTACCTCTCATGGTTCTCTCCCTTGCAGGTCTGGTGAGCTCTTGTAACCTTTTACTAGGAGGTCTGGGGGTATGTGACACTACTCCAAGAGTTTTCAGGTCATTACCCAACAGAACCCTTCCTGGTACCTCACTTTGTATGCTGACGGGTGTCTTCACAGTTATGTCATTACACTGGATGAGAACTGGTAATTGGAGAAGCATCTGCACAGGCCCTCCAGCTAACTTGGTGAGGCGTTTGGGTGCCTTAGCAACATCCTCAGCCTGAATAAAAGATGTATCCACCACAGTTATGCTGGCCCCAGTGTCCCTAATGGCAGGAGTCTCCTGACCATTCACCTGGACACTGTCCTTATAATACTCTTTAGTATTATCTGGGATAGAGTTATAGACATCTAAATTCTGTTGTTCCCACAGACCCAGAGACACTAAAGAAACACTGGCTGAGACTCCAATGGGTTCATCAGCCAGCAGTAGAAAGTTTCCACTTGCCATTTGTACTTCCTCCTCTGGAGCGAAGGCTAAGGAGACAAGCTGGACCCCTGAAGGTTTACCCTTACATCTGGGATCTCCTTTCACATGGCCTGTTGGTCAACATGATCCACATGATTTTGGCGAGCCACAAACATAGCATTTACCAAATGCTTTCTGGAATGGTGGCTTGCTCTGACCTCCTTCTGGTTTTCCACCAGAGGGTACACTACTCTGATTTGGTTTCCCTTGTGGCTTACCCTTATTGTTTTGTTTGGGGCCCTATTTGGGATTGGAATTATTCGAATTCTCTTTGGAGTCCTTTTTTGGCTGTTTCCCCTCATCCTTTTTCTGAGTTACCCCAGAGTCCTTGTGAGTAGCCCTGTTGGCAACGCACAAGTCAGCAGCCTTAGAATCTAATTCCTTTGAATCAGCCAAGTGCTGTCTGAGCTCAAGAGAGCAGGCATCATAAATTGACTCCAACATCACAAGATTCTTCATTCCCTCATAAGTGTTCACCCTGTAACCCTTAATCCATCCCTCTAGGTTCTTCAAACTTTCACTCAACCAGGTAGCCCGGGGGGTACCATCGTGCTTTTTGAGGGTCCTAAACCTCTTAAGGTACTGGGAAGGGGTCTTCCCAAATCTAGCTATCAAAGCTAGTTTCACACATTCATAATCCTTCTTATCCTCCTCCCCCAACTCCATTACCACATCATTTGCAACAGGGGGAGCCTAGAGAACAACCAGGAAAGCAACTTATTTCCTGTAATGTTCTGGAGCCCATGATTATATTAAAAAAAACTCAACCAATCCAACACATCCAACTTAGGCTCATACATACCCACCAACTCCTTGGGCATCCGGGGTCATTTGGGACTGGAACTCCTAGAGGATTCGGAGAGAGAAGCACTTTCCACAGACAAATTTTTCATTTCTAGCTCATGGTTGAGCTCCATTTCTCTGAGCCTTAGTTCTTGGTGCCGTTGTTCTGTTTGAGCACTAATTCTTTTGAATTCTAATTCAAGCTTCATTTTTTTCTAGTTCCATATATTGAGGATTAAGTGTGGGACCTGATAAAGGTCCAGTAGGTACAGCTGGCAGGGCAGGTAGAGGCCCAGGGGAGACAACTCTAACATCTTCCACCTCCTCTACTGCTTCTGACTCAAAGTTATCAATACTAACATTCATATCAATATCATTGCTGTTATCTACAGTTGGTAGAGTGGTAGGTTCCTCTGAACCACCATCCAGACTTTGGTTTGCTAACAACCTTTCTATTAGCTCCATTTTCTTGCCCTTAGTCAGGAGGTTCTTATGCTTACAGAGAACTCTTAAACAATCAGCAGTTTTTGTAGTAAGGGACTCTTGACTATAGCTTTCCATAGTTGACATGTTTTAGAAAATATTTCTTTAGTGCTAAGCTTTGTGGTTAGTTGCACTAAGGTATCTATAAGCACACTAAAATGTATACTCAATACAAATCCCACCGCTGTACACCAGTGTTAGGCAGAAACCTGTGCAGTTCCCTTAGGAACCACTGCAAAAGATTTAGGACTACAGGTGGTTGGCAGTAAACCCAATTGGTAGCAGTCTGTACCACCCAGATTTACCTGGTAGCTGTGGCTGAGCAGTCAGACCTCTCTCACGATGAGTTAGGCAGTATATAGAGTATACACAATAGGTACAGAGATACAGTAGCACAAGCAAACACTGACCAGAGCTTTGGTGTAAAAGTATATAATATTTATTTAAAGACACGCTTGTAAATTACACTAGCACAAAGAGAGGTAAATAAATTCAACACATAGTCACTATTATATATATACAACCCTAATTACTTATTAGACAAGTCTTAATGAGAAACACCACTTATTTTCAGACAGAGGTGAGCGCTTAACATAAGATGGCACTCTAATAAGTTATTAAAAAGGGAGGGAAAAAGGCAGAGTTATGAAAGCACACAAATTTCAATACTTTTCAAAGAACCACAGTGAGGCAGGTTAGGCAAAGTCTACTGGAGAGCAAGGAAGTTCAAATGCCAGGCCCACTCTTAGAGAGAGCAAGCAAAATGTGTCCAGGATCACACAATTGGGTTTACTGCCAACCACCTGTAGTCCTAAATCTTTTGCAGTGGTCCCTAAGGGAACTGCACAGGTTTCTGCCTAACAGTGGCATCTGAAATAGAAAAAAGTATCTTGGAGTATTACCATTTTAATCTCGTTCAATTTACCCATCCATGAGACGGTCAGCTTATTCCATTTTACCAGGACTTTCTCAAGTTCCGTCATCAAGGGGGATTGGAGGGGGGAGTTGGCCCTCATAAAGTTCCTTTAGCTCTCTGGTGTCTGTAATTCCCCGGTACCTCAGCGTCCCCATATTAACCCTCATACCCAGGGATGAAAACCTCCCAGCTTCACCGTCCCTACTTCTATCCAAGGGGAAAAGGACCAACTTGCCCGTGTTTATTTTTAACCCTGCCATGCGACCATATTATTCAATCACAGCAGGCACAGAGGTGAGCGGGTTCACCACCTGCAGCAGCATGTCAACAGCATATAAACCCAGTTTGTAAGTCTGTCCCCCCTGTGAGGTGGGACCCGGAGTGGAAGGGGTAGCGTGAGGGGAAGCGGGACTCCGCGGGGTCGCGGCAGCGGGCCGCGAGACGGAAAGCGCGGCCCCCTCCCGCCCAGCCTTACCTGAACCCGCCAGGGGTGACGTCGGGGCTTCCAGCCCGGGGTCCGGGCTTGTGGCGGCAAACCCGCGAGAAACGCGGATAGTTGCGGAGAGCCGACCCGCACGGCCCGCGGAGCGTCTCTCACCGCTGGGAAGGGAGCGGAGGGAGAGACGGCTTGCTCGACGAGGCGGTCCACTCTGGAGCAGCCGGATGCACGAGCCCACATAGCAGGAGGGAGAGAGTCTTCCAAACGGGGGGGGGGGGCTCACGGGACGGAGTTGCCTGGGAACAGGTCTCTCCTAACAGGCAGTGGAATCAGGCGCTTTGGAAGGAAACGGCAGCCTTTAAAGGAAGCGGGACATGGCAATACCAGCCAATGGGAAGCCAGATTGACAGGGAAGGTTTCCATTGGGGTGGAAGTAAGTCACTCACATCACATAAGCCCGGGAACTAATCCACCGTTTGTTGTTGATTTTCCTAGTCATACGGAGAGGACGAGGAGAGAAGGAACAACTGGTGGGCCTATCCGGACACCAAGGAGGCTTAGGAGGGTTAAGGCACGTCCCTGGAAGGCTGCCTAAGAGTGAAGTAACTCTCAAGGAGTTCATGGACTATACTTTCTTTGGTTAAAGTCACAAGAATAAAGTATAATTTCAGCAACCCCAACCTGGTCCGGGTCTTGATTTCTACACCCCCACAACAAATCCTTCTGTCTGTGGGTCCTCTCTTAACCTTTGTGCCAGATGTTCCAGCGAGAGCACAAAAAGAGGAAGGGGAGAGCAGACAACCCGGTCTTGTCGCCCTACCCAAGTTAAACCACCTTGAGTATCCCCCGTTAACCGCCACACAGGCCCTGGGAGAGGAGTAGATCGCCATAATGCCCCTGAGAAATCTCTTGCTCAACCCCACTTTGCTAAGGATCACTTCTAGGAAATTCCATTGCACCCTGTCGAAGGCCTTCTTTGCATCCACTGAGAGAAGAGTGGGGTCACTCTGCATACCCTGAGCTTCGTTGATTCAGTGGAGTGTCTTTCTCCTAGTGTCCACACCCTGCCGCCCAGCTAAAAGCCCCCCATGGTCAGAATGGACAAGCCTCGGTAAGTGCACCTCCAACCTCGCAGCAAGGACCCTAGCATAGATCTTGGCGTCTGTTTAGAAATGAAATCAGGCGATCTATGAGCCGCAGGATCTACGGTCCCTACCCTCCTTAGGGATCACGAGTGTTCTGAACGAATGAATCTGGTGCTCTCCCCGTTTCCATAATATCATTAAAGAGTAGTGTTAGGATGGAGAGCAGGGCTGACATGAAGGTTTTATAGAAGCACGGGGAGAACCCATCATCTCACAATGCTTTCCCAAGCCGAAGGCACCCTATATATAACAGTAAGACTGAGATCCTCCTCATAGGGACACCCACTCCCTCCTTCCCTCTCTCTCTCTGGCCGCCCACTCTGGGCCCTCTTCCTGCTCCTTCCTGTGAGGCAAAGAACCTTGGT
The DNA here is from genome assembly GCF_040938575.1 of Ambystoma mexicanum. Classification (NCBI taxonomy): domain Eukaryota; kingdom Metazoa; phylum Chordata; class Amphibia; order Caudata; family Ambystomatidae; genus Ambystoma; species Ambystoma mexicanum. The sequence continues at coordinate 875,278,556 of NC_090924.1, read as the reverse complement.
GTCATCTTTGACGCCACCCTCGCCTTCTCTCCTCACATCTCTGACGTCTCTAAGAAGTCAGCTGCACCTCCTCAGAGGTTTTCTTCCTTTTCTCGCTTTCCTCCAGAAGCTCACTGTCTCCAGAGGTCTGGTCCTCTCTAGGCTGGACTATTGCAACAGTCTCTTTCTAAATCCTCCTGCCTCTACTCTTCGACCTTTACAACGCATCCAGAACAGGACTGCGAGACTTGTCCTTGGCCTCAAGCCCAGGGATCGTATCTCTCCAGCTCTGAAATCTCTTCACTGGCACCCAGTGGCTGCAAGGATCAACTTCAAGACCCTCTGCATTGTCCACAAGGCTTTCTGTGGCCTCAGACCACTCTACTTCCAACTTTCTCTTCCAAAACATCTTCCTTCTTGAGCTCTCCGCTCATCCACCTCCAACTCTCTGAGGGTCAGACGCTTCTCCAAGCAGAGAGTTGGGGGCAGATCTATCTCCTTGGCTGGGGCCTTCTGGAACAGCCTCCCTGCCTCTCTCAAACTTGAGCAGAACCACCTCTGGTTCTGGAAGCAACTCAAGACCTTCCTTTTTGCTTCTGCTCTCTCTTCCTCTTCCCAGCTGATGCCCATGACTGCTCTGTGCACTAGTAACCCTCTGAACTCGGGCCCAGGCTCCTGTATGTCCAGTTGCCCTTGCAGTGCCTCTGGGCTCCCCAGCACTTAAGGGTCTGTATCTAACACCCTAGAATCCCTTCTCTCTGCACTTATGAGCCACCCGCTGGCTGCACTTGTGAGTTAACTGCACTTCCACCTTGCTCCTCCCCCTGGCACTTCTCCCCTTCCCGACTTGAATGACACAAGGCCTACTAAGATCGTTATTTTTTCCTCCCTCGTTTCCCCCTCCTTGTCTTGTCGCGCCTAGAAACGCTTGTGTATAGGCGAGTTGTAAATGCCACATCAGATCATATATAGCATTTTTAATTTAATCACAGGTAATTGGGGCGTCCATGACTCCCAAATTTGACCCTTGACAGGGATGTTAGGGAGGCCCCTTCAAGATATTCCTTTGCCTCTCCCTAGCAGTCCCCCTTTTACTTCGATATAGGTCCTCATCGAATGAGGTGAATGCCTCCTGAATCCCTTCCGGCGTATCTCGACTGTCCCCTTTCCTCCATCTCCTTGACCCATCTGTGTGCCTTGTTGTCCCCTTAACCTCGCAGCCAGGAGAGCATCCGCCATATCACCTTTCTCATAGAATTTCTATTTCAGAAACTGGAGGTTGTGGATTATCGTCCCTTCCCAAGCAAATTCAGCTCCTCTCTCAGTCTCCGTGCCACCAGAATACGGTCCTCCCTATTAGTGGGGGAGGACTGAGCAAGCCTTTCCACGAATCCTATTTTGCCATAGAGTCCTTTCTCTACAGGTGTACGTTCCCTCTTCTTCCGAGCCCCTTCCCTGATTAACATACCACTGCATGTGGCCTTCGCTGCATCCCATAATGTCCCCTTCCCCATCTCACCCATGTCGTTGATGACAAAGAATTTCTTGATGCTATTCTCAAATTCTTTTTTAAAGACCCAGGTCCTTCCACAGTGTCTCATTGCACCTACATTTGGCGTTTCTAGGACAAAGCCCTGCCCAGTTAATATCTACCAACACCATGTCGTGGTCAGACCACGAAACTGGGTGAATCCCTGAGTCCCGGCCACGTCCCATAAGTCCCTGGATATGTACAGGCAGTCTATTCTCGTGTGTGGGGCAGAATATAAAGTTAATCTCCTCTCGTGTGAGTGGAAGTACTGCCATACGTCCCTCAGCCCGTAAATCCCAAAAGCCGTTCCCAACTTATCCTCTCCCTGTTTCTGGGGTTCCTGTTCCCCCCCCCCCCTCATGTCTGACCTGCCTGTCCAGGCTGAAGTTTATTGAGATCATAAATTAGCCCACCGGCTCAGTAACAGCACTCTCGTACATTGAATTTCTATCTGCATTTTTCCCTTTGCATTCTATGTTCTTTGTTCCATATTCCACAGTGTTGTGGTGGAGATATGAACAGAATAGAACAGAACAGAACACAGAATACTAGAATGTCCCTGGCCTTTGCTCACCACTTTCTCTAGGGTTCTTTGCATTAATCTTTTCTGACCTGGGTTCAGAGCATAAATTCCTGAACCCCAGTATTTGCCTCCTAGAAGGCCACAGGGGATCCTCTGCTTGTCGCCTCTCTGATAACTAGTCTCCCGGAGGAATAAAACGTCAATCCCATTTCTTCTAAATCGCCTGGCAACCAAGGACCACTTTGTGGGGGAGTTGAGCCCCTTGACATTTAGTGTGCATACACGCAGACTGTCACCCCGCATGACACGATCTCTCTCAGCCATGACCAATTCCCTTGCTCAAATTGAATTTCTGAACAAAGCGGACCCCTACAGAACAAAGAGCACAATTCCCCAGGTGAACAAGACAAGACCCAATGTGTGAAACCTGAAACCCCTCTGCCCCCCATTTCCCTCTCCTCCCTCCCCCTTCACACACCTTAGTGGCTCTCGGCCCTCCCAGTTACCATCACTAGGTGAGTCCGAACCACCAAACAAGCCCAAAACCCAGGACTTTCTCAAGGCACCGCAAACTCTGGTTCCCCCACCCTAGCACATAAACTTCAATAAACCCATTGCAAACCAGACATCATAAAACCTTTTTAAAGCACCCCACTCAAACTGTAGGTTACACCTGCATCCCTCCATACGAACCGTGACCGCCTCTCGGGCGATCACCATCAACCAAGACCATAAGTAAAGTTTTCCTAGGAGTCCTGCGTGCCTCCTCTTGTAGTGCCATTGGGTGGGGGGCAAGGGGACATTCAGCTTCATGAATTTCCATGACGCCGGAATTCTTCTCCTCTTTGTTCCCTTAATGCGCCATCCTCTGTCTCCTTCAATCTCTCCCTGAGGGCACGGGGCCAGTTCCCCCTCCATGAGTAATTCCCTTGTGACTCTTTTTATTTTTTCCACAGTCACAAGCCTGTGCCTCTGTCCCTCGAACTCAAAGGAAATCGAGAACAGGAATCTCCATCTATACCGCTCCCCCTTCCCATTCATTCACTTTGTTTGAGGTAGACACAGCCTTCTTTTCATGAGGGTTAGAGAGGACAGGTCTTGGAAGATGGTAATTCTCGCTGTGCCCAGCTGCACGAGCCCCCTGGTCTTTGCTTTTTCCAAGATCTTCTGCCTATCTGATAAGTTGTGGAAGCACGTCAAACTGATCTCGCTCCTCCGGACGGACCACCTGCTCTGTGGACCCTCTCAATTTTCGTTTCGTCGATCGAGTCATCCTCGAAGAGGAGCTTTGTGATTGTGTATCATTCTCCTGAGGTCTCTCTCCAGCACCCTGTCCTTTTCTGGCACCCCAAAAAAACAGAGTTTGTTTCTCCTCTTGGGATTCTCGAAGTCGTCTATTTTTAATAGCATTTCAGCTTCTTTCCTCTCCAGTTAACCCATCCTGACATCTATTTGAGTCTCGAAAGTGTCCAGGAAGGTTTGGTTGTGTTCCATATCCTGGAGCCTCTCCTCCATTTTATGAAGTCTGACATTGATCTTGTCGGCTTTGCCTTCATCGTCCTCCATGCCCCATGATTTCCTCTGTTACTGATGCAACGTCCCACTTTGTTGCCATTGAGTCCTCGCTTCCAGCCGCCATGGCGCTTCCTTTGTTGTTCGTACTTTCAGACTTGCCCAGGTATGCATATTCAGCTAGCCGGGAGCGTGGCTCCATGCAGGTTCCTGTCGATATCAAGAACCACCACGGAGCAGGCCCTCACCTAGCGGCAATTCTCCCAAAGGGGAAGGGTCCGAGAGAGGACCCACCTGTGTAGCACCCAGCAGAGTAGCCGGTCTCTGAGGTAACAGTGGAGAGAGGCGATTCTCTGTTGTGCCCCCAGTCGAGCTCCCCGGGTCCCGTTCAGGATCTCTGGGCCAAGCGACTCTTGAAATGTATGTCCCCAACCCTTGGACACTGGTCATCCTCCTGTTCCTGTGTGTCACTCACTGCACCACAGGGGCCAGGCAGGCACACACCCAGAAAACAGGGCCACACACCCACACTCCAGTCCCCGACCTGGTCCCGGGGCTTCAATGGGACTTACTGAGCCTCTCCCATCTTCACCTGTCTCCCGTGTCCTGATCCAGTGAAGCGGGCACAAGCCCCAGTCCTGGGGGCCTTCATCTCATACTGCGCTCTGCAAGGGGGGGCTTGAAGTTAGCCCGGCCTCAGACCAGAGCCACCCCGACAGCACGGGGACACAAGGTATTCCACCACACCCCAGAGCCTTTTCCACACCACACCCCTCCCTGAAAAGTCAAATGGGCCTTGGGGTTAGGACCAGCGAAGCGGGTACACGTCCCAAGATTTGGGGGCCCCACCTGCAGCCTCTTCTTGGCCCCTTGTGTCCTCAACAACCGCAGCCCGGGCTCCTCCCTTATGGGCAAGGCTACATCCCTGCAAGCTGCCGTGCTGGGGGGCTTAGTGTTACACACTGTGCTGCCTGCGCCTGTGACCCAGGTCGCCCTCTGATGGTTTCCCCTTAGGCCCCTGCACGGGCGGGGCTCTTCTAATGCTTGCCCTTGGAAGGGGGTGGAGGGCGGAGCACCGTTGATGGTCCAGTGTGCCTGCCTGCGCCTGTGAGCCAGGTCGCCCTCTGATGGTTTCCCCTTAGGCCATGTGATCAATGGTAAATATTTTTGTTTACTTTTAATACAATATTTGTTTCTAAAATGTATGTGCCTGATGTTACTGCCCAAATGTAAGAATGGATTGCACAACTTATTTTACTGAAAACCTTTTTGAAACAAGTAATTGCCACTTATGCAGTCAAAGATGCCTTTAACAAGACATTATATTCAGTTATTGCTTTCTTTTTGTGTTTCAAATATCTAATGCATTGACATCATATGGGTTTTCCTTACAGCCAAGATCAGTTTCACTACATTCAAATGAGAAACCTGCTTCGTATCCTAAAAGGGTAAGATTACTATTCAGTTTGAGAAAGCGTTAAGTTGGATGTGTTTGAAACAAATGGGAAAAGTGTGGAGGCTGACCGGTGCTTGACTGGCGGCAGGCTGACCGGTGCTTGACTGGCGGCAGGCTGACCGGTGCTTGACTGGCGGCAGGCGGACCGGTGCTTGATTTGAAAGAAACTAAACGCCACTTGATTTGTGGGAGGCTGGGTGCTGTTAGGCTAGTTGTAGACTTTGGTGAGATTGTGAGACCGGTCTAGTCTGTGTTGCTTTGCTTGTCTTACCGGTTATGGCTAGCCCACAGGTACGTCTTTTTAATTTTTATTTGTTTTCAATTTTACATTTATAGCAGCAGGCAAAACCCTCGGGCATCTAGGCGCTAGTTACAGTTCGTAGTTACAGGTTGCAAAATCAAGTTTACATTGCAGGCATAGAAATAATTAAGTCAGCTAACTTGTCATGTAAAAAGGTTTTAGAGGGCCTGCCCCGCCAGCTGGGATGAAGTTGAACATGGTAGGGAACAAACATCAGTGGTATTGCCACCCGCACACTAGGAAAGCCTCACCTCTAGTTGCAAGGGGATACATCAGCAGTTCAGTGAATGGGTGAAATTAATCCATACAAAAGTGCAAGATGGTGTTCCAGATAGAACGGAAGGTTAATAAAGGCAGTTACAGTGGAGTATAAGATCCGAGGATAACTTCAAAATTGTAAGTTTTGAAGGATGTGCTCCCCCAGCTCGGATGAAGTTGAACATGGTAGGGAGCAGACAACAGTGGTTTCGCCACGTGCACACTGGAAAAGCCTCACCGCAAAGGTTTCAAGGGGCGATGTCGGCTGTCGTAGGCGGATAGAGTCTGCAGAAGTCCGTAAGATAAGATGAGCCAGGGGCAATGGCAGCATTTTCTTGGCTGACATGTCTTTCATCCGAGATAGCTTGACACCACCACTGCTAGGCCTTGAAGAATCAGGATGGGCTATGACACTTTAGAAGCCTGTTGAAGATTGTATGGGGCAACTTGGTTGCTGATGTTTTGCCACTTTTTGTGGTGCTGGAGACCATTTGCACTCAGTTTCCTCCACCAGCTCAGGAGTTTCAGCAAAGGTTCAGCCCTCGGCCAACCCTTTATCCTGTCTATTCGTTTTCTCCCCTCCACCCACTGTGTTCCTCTCTACTTTCTCTATTCTTCCTTCTGATCATCTCCCTGCTTTCCTCTTCAGCATTTGCAAGGCACTAGGCTGACTCTCTTCTTCATTTGTGACAGCTCCTTCATTTTCTCTTTACACTTTACCTCTTCTCCTGTCTTCGTGTGAACGCATCTTTGAACTTCTTTTCCCCACCGGTTTACTTTGTCTTCGTCTTCCCTCTTCATCTCAACTCCTTTTTTGCCTCCTCCTGTTGATGCTGTCTCCTCTTCTCCTACTCCTCCTAACTCCTCTTTCACCACTTCCTCCCCTACAAGTCCCCTCTTCTTCCCCTTCCTCCTCCCTTTCTCATAACTCTGCTCTCTTCTCCCCTCTTCATCCTCCCCTTTTCTCAGCTACTCTTCCACCTCCTTCTCTCCTCAACTCCTTTATCGTCTCCTCCTCAGCTCTCCTCTCTTCATAATCCACCTCTTTGCTGCTCTGTCACACACCAACTTGCTCTGTTGGCTACCAACTCCTCACTTCTACATTATCCATAACTACCTGCTCCCTTTCATTGGGGAGTGTGATGGCCTCTTGGATGAATCATTATTTGATTGTTTCCAGCTGGGTCTTCGGTTCCAGAGCAAACGCGTATTGGCTGATTGGCACTGGGACTAGAAATTCCCCAGATGAATCTGTTTTAGGTCCATAGCCCAAGCCTTCTTTAAGGATGACGGCCATTATGAAATTGTTCTGCTGAAACTCATGCTCTTGTGCGTGATCAGTGAACATGTTTGTCTTTCTGATTTGGGAAAAGGTTTGTGGGCCCCCGTTCCTCAGGTCCTCTGATGGGCACACAAGCGAGAACAAGTTCCATACGAACATAGTGTCTGTTCAAACCATTTGTTAATGATTTTTTTTTATAACAATTTTTATTCACAACATAACTTAGACATTGTAAATAACCTTCACTGGTACATCGCATTACCTGTTCAACCCTCCCTCCCTCCCCTCCCCCCAGCCTATTCCACTAGCAATGTCTACATATATTGTAGCCTGGACTGGTTTGAACCTATCACTATATCTCTACTCAGCAGATTGTGTAAGTGCTTGTACCTGCGTCAGGGTGTCCTCCTCTGCTGGGGCTATTAGTTCTTGTAACATATGTTTCCAAGCCGCTAAATAGTTTTGTTCCTCTTGGCCCTGACGTCATGCTTCCTGCCATACTGCGGTTTCTGCCAGTGACCATTTCTGGAAATCCCTCGGCCACACGCCTATCACTGGTCTGTTGCATGGTTTCCACCCCATTGCTATCCTATGCTTTGCTAAAATGTATGCTAGGTCCCTCAATTTACTAACATGTCTCGCATGCTTTGGTCTTGGGAAGATTCCTAGCAAGCACGCCTTGGGGGAAACTGAGTCAGATGGCAGCCCAACTAGTCAGGATCCTGGCTACTCCCTCACAATATTGGTCAATCTCTGTGCAGGCACAGAACATATGCACCAGGTCCTGGTTGGTCAGGCCACATTTTGGACAGGTCAGTTCTGTTGCTTTACTAAATTTAGCAAATTTCTTCAGAGTCAAGTATGCTCTGTGAGTGGCATATAGTTGATTTAGCTGTATCTTCGCACTTATGGACACTTTCTTGTGAAACCCATGGTCCTGCCCCAAGTTGCATCCTTAAATTGCTCTTGCAGATCTGCTTCCCAGCTTCTCCTGGTCTTTACTAGATCACTATCTGGCCTTGCCATTAGTACCTCGTATAGTCTAGATATTCTGTTTCCCCCTTGGGAGATGTCATAGAATGTTTCTATCGTTTCATCGTCTAACAGTATTCTATCTGGTCCTAGCCATTTTGATATTATTCTGTGGAGAAGTGAGGCGTAGGTTATGTGTTGCCCTTCCCGTACTCCTTACTCGGAAGTGACTGCACTAAGTCATCAGTTGCCCCTCTTTTAATATATCTCCTAATGTCGCTACCCCTCTAGGCTCCCAGTATTTCCTAAGATTCATCCTGAGTTGCGTATCTTCACTCTTCAGCGTCACCAGTGGGATTTGGGGTGAGTAGGGTGTATCTTTGCCCAGGAAGCGGCAGGCTCTTTGCCACATTGTTTGGCCTAGCCTCAGCAACAGTGGGGTCTTGGGATCCTGTAATGCCAAGATCCACACCATCTCCTTCAAAAAGAATGGGGTGCATGCCGGTTGCATTCCGGTTGAAGTAACTCAGTGTCCTGGGTCTGTTCATCTGACAGCCAGTATATGACAAACTGAAGTTGGCACCCCACAAAATATCCCTCAAAATCCGTCCCTCCCTGTTCATATGGCCTCTGTAATTTCTCCAACGACGTTCTGCATCTCGAGTTGTGCCACAGAAAACTCTGGCAAGTAGTGTTCAATGTCCTAAAGAAGGCCTTGGGTATATTATATGGAACATTCGTAAAATAGTGGAGCAGCCTCGGAAGCGCCACCATTTTCAACAGTGCAGCTCTTCCCATTAATGAAAGCGGCAAGGGGGAATAGACATGAGTTCTGTGCATTTATTGTAATCCCTGAAAGGTCTGCATAGCGCTCAAACACCTCTAGTATATATTGTAGGTAGAGAAGCATATCATCCGCATACAGGAAGATCAAGTGTGTACAACCCTGTATTTTGATGCCTGCCTCGTGATATTCTTTCCGTAAATATACTGTTAGTGGCTCTAAGGCCAATATAAATAACATAGACCATGGGCAGCCCTGCCTAGCAGCTTTGCTTAATCCCCCTTGTTCTGATATTGTGTTACCTGTTTTGACTCTTGCCACTAGGTTGTTGTATAGCAGCTTAAGCCATTTAATATATGTAGGACCAATACCGAACCCTTTAAACACCGTCAGCAGCCATGCCATCTAACCAAGTCAAATGCCTTGACTGCATCCAACGATGTTACTGCCATGAGCCAGGTGCTGTCTCGGGTATGGTCAATGACATGATCCAATCGTCTCAAATTGCACGTGATATTCCTGTTTGGGACATAACCTGACTGATCCGGGTGTATGATTTTGTGAATTACTGGCTTCAACCTATTCGCCAACAGAGCTGTAAGTATCTTCCCATCTTGATTGAGCAGCGAGAGGGTCTATAAGAACCACATTCGGTGTTGGGTTTGTTGGGCTTCAATAATGGGACAATGATTGACTCCCTTAATGACAGCGGCAAAATGCCTTTATCAAGCGATTCATTTAGCATTGCCAACAACGAGGGCGCAATCTCTGCCATGAATTCTTTATAGAACTCGCTAGATCCGCAACTGGGGCCTTACCAGACAGAAACCCCCTTATTGTATGTTCCAACTCCTCTCTGGTTATGGGTGCTTCAAGACTGTCTACTGCTTCCGCATCTAGCTTTGGAAGATCTGTCGGCGCCAAAGCTTCATCTATCTCCGACTCTTGGGTTTCTGACTTTTCCTCATATAACCTCTTATAAAAATCGTAAATAAATTAGTTTGTCCTGTTGCGTCTCACAGATCTCCCTGTTCTTTGCTGCGATAGCACGAATCATGTTCCGCTCGGTTTCGCTTTTGTATACCCAGGCTAGTAAGCATCCTGGTTTGTCCCCTTCGGCGTGCTGCCGTTCCACATACTTCCTACAACTCAAATTGCCTAATCTATCCCAGTGTTTGAAGCACTCCTGTTGCAGGGCAACGGCCTCTCGAGCCTTCCCAATGGTTAGATCCCCCAGGTCATTTATGGCCGCTAGTTTACTTTCTGCTTTACATAAGTCACTCGATTGCGGCCTGAACTCTGTTCTCCTTTGCGATTGCAGTCCCCCTGATCACCACCTTCAAGGCCTCCCATGAAGTGCCCACTGACGGCACACTTCCTGTATTATATGTAAAGTACTCCTGCACCCCCTCTCTTAGATGTTAACCGAAATGCTTCATCTTTAAGAGACTCACTTCTAAGTCTCCATGTCGGAATACGTGCTCTTCGGGGGGGGAAGCCCGCCATGGAACCACCATCGGGGCATGGTCTGACAACACTCATGCCTTGTAATCGCCTTTTCGAATTCACCCATGGGGTCTTCTCCTGTAAAGATATAATCCAATCTAGTGTACAGATCTTGGGGAGCAGTGTTAAGTGAATATCCGCATGTCTGCGGGTGCCAAGTCTGCCATATGTCTGAGAGTTTAAATGCTTGCAACAATGTATTCAGGGCCTTTGCGGAGGGGGCAGGGTGGGTGAACTTGTCATCAGATCTGTCCAATATAGGGTTGAGTGTACAACTAAAGTCCCCTCCCCGTATCAGTGTGCCATCTCTGTACTGACTTAACAGTGAGTATAATGTGCAGAAGTAGGCCGCTGTCTCCTTGTTAGGTGCATATATGTTAATGATACAAAATTCTCTGTGCTCCACCCGGCCTCGCAATACAAATATCCTGCCCTCTAGCTTGGAAAGTATAAAGCACACTTAAAGGTACAGACTGTGCCACCCATATTATTACACCCCTAGCATAAGTATTACAAACCTAGCGTTGTGCCTCTCATTTTATTAACAAGGGCAATCTGTTTCTCTTTTGTGAGGCGCGTTTCTTGCAGAAGTACAATGTCAATTTTTTGTCGCCTTAAATAAGTCATTATCCTATTACGTTTAATATAATTGCTAAGACCCCTAAAATTCCAGGATACTTAGTTCCCAAATCGTACTTTAACATTCTGACATGTACACGTAGTCCAATGGTCAACTTCAACATACACAGTGTGGACCTATAGGCTAACTCCCGACTAACTACCCCAACTCCGCAACCCACATCCTTCCCAACAACTGCCCAGCTCAATACCTTGTGCTCAGGCATTCCCACTTCTCACCACCGCTCCAGGGTCTCGTCCTGGTGCGTCGGGCGCAGTAGGCGTATACATAACTGCTAGTACCCGAAAACCAATCCTGTCTGAGGTGCAGTTCGCTCCTACATAGTGCGATCTTGCAATAGGCACCACATTGTTGGCTCTTGTATTTAGCAACTCCTAATTCCTGAGGCTTCCATCTGGAGGTCCTACTGCCACCTAGTCTTATAATTAGTCCTTTGCTGTGCTTTAGTTGTCCTGGCTTTACTCCCTCCACCTTCCGTCCTGTTTGGCAAATTCTGCGTGTCCATCCATTTATGTGTGTCTTCAGGGTTGTTGAAGAAAATGGCGCGACCTTTATGAATTATTTTCACTCTAGCCGGATACAGCAGCATATACTTCAGGTTCGCTGCTCGTAGTCTCCTTTTGACCGATATATAGTTCATCCGTTGTTTCTATACCTGTAGGGTGTAATCCGGGTATGCAGTTATCGTGGCTGATGCCCGCTGCATCGTCCCGCCTTTACGGAAATACCCGAGGATCCTTTCCCAGTAGTTCAATATCCAAGAGCTATTTTTGGCCTCAGCCGGGCCCCAGGCAGTGGTTTCCTCGTCAGCGACCTGTGCACCCTCTCAACCGTGAAACCTTGAGTGAGGGCCCCTGGACTGATTTCTTGCAGTAGCAGGGTCTCTATATAGTCAATCGGGTACGTTCCTTCTTCTCCTTCTGGGAGCCCAATGATTCTTACATTGTTGTGTCTGGATCTTCCTTCTGCATGTTCGGCTCTGTCTTCCAGATTACGCTGTTGTTGCAGTAACCTGACTTCTTCTGAAGTGGCCTTCAAGCCACTTGTGTTCACCACCACTTCCTTTTCAAGTGTTCCTGTGCGTTCAGCAAGTGACCTAACATCTTGTCTCAACAGGATCATATCTATGCTGATGGCATTTATTTTAGCCCCAAAGACTCCTTCAGAGATGCTATAGCTTCTAGGATCTGCTGATCCCCCTTTCTCGAGCATCTGTTCTCTTTAGGGTGTTGAGGTTGCTTGAGCAGGGTTCTCCGCCGGGTGTGTGGTTTTTCGTACAAGCCTCCAGGGTAAGTTGCTTCTCTTTACTTCTGAGTAGTTTTGGACACCATGGTTTGTTGCCACCACGCTCCTCTGCACCCCTACCGATAATCGGGCCACTCAGACGCGCAGATTCCACTACGTGGTGTTCTGCTTGCTGCAGGTTTCACTTCCTTATCGCCGTCCGTACCCTTGAATATTCCCACGTATTTGGCAGATGCTACATGTGACCTCTCAGACGGTATCCGCGATGCCAGGTTATTTTGTCCCTATCCTGCTTTAGGCCGTCTGCATCAAGTCTACCTTGATATTTAGTGCTTGCACCACAATGGACTGTTTGGCTAAATGTCTCTTGGCCGCATATGTTCCATGTTGTGGTCTACTCATTCCCTGCAGAACCTTCAATATGCTGTGGGTCGACTGCCTTAGGCCTCCATTATTTGTCCTGCCCCTTCACCTCGATAAAACCACCATTCAGCAACACTCTATACCGGTATGTACATCCGGGTGGGAAGTAGCTCATATGCATCTCCTGCTTGCTGGCACAAGCTTGTCCATATAGTCCCTCGTGTAGTCCCTGTTGTTATAGCCTTGGTACGTGCCACTTGTGCCCCCTTATTGGGAGAGCCTCTTAAGGGGGCGGACTACTGCTCTTGGTTTTCGCCCCTACTGTGGCTTTGATGGGGCCCCTGTCTGTGTGCCCTTAAAAAAAGAAAAAACACTTAAGTGACTAAACACCTGCGCCTGCTTGTTGTCTCCTTTGCTCGTGACCCGCGTGCCCTTCAACAGGCTTTGCGCCGTGCCTCTGCAGCCGTAACAATCCCCCGCTGTCTGCATCTCCAAGCAACGTCCACCCTACCTTGCAAACAGTGCTTGTTGCTTTTGGCCGGGATGGTCTGGGTTGGATTGTATCCCAGCCCATTTCGTAGTTTCCCACTGCCACCAGGCGATTGTCCCAGAGGCTTGCTACTGTGCAACACGGCTCCACACTTGCCTATTCTCTGGGTTGCCGCAACAGCAGACTGGCTCGCACTGTTCTTGTTTTTATACATATAGTTCTAGCGGCAGGGGTTTCAGTCACGGCCTACGTCCTTCAGGTCTGCTGTGGCTTCGTCTGCAGCATGCCCGTAACAGCACCCAGGGCAGCTTGCTGCACATCGTGTCATCTTTCCATAAAGGACCCCTCACCAGCTTGATATGTCCCGGCTCCCTCCTCCTCCTCCCTATTGCTGCAGTGCCGGCTACAGCTGAGCTGCTGCTGTTCACCGAAACCTCTGCATCTACTGGCACGTATCTTGGTGCTGCTTCGCTTCCCAGATCAACTGTTTAGGAGCCGCGCTGACTCTGTGCGCCTCCACCCAGCAGGTCACAGACTCCATTGTGTGTGCTCCTTGTAGTCTCCCTCTTCACAGTCTGACCTGCATGTCCGGCTGCGACCACCTCTTTTGTTCTATGTGGTGCCGGCGTCACAGGCGCTCCTGTTGCAGACTACCGGGTCTTCCGCTTCTCTGAGTGTGGGTTGGTGTTGTCCATTGTTGCACATGCAGCTTGAGCAATAAGTACCGCACTTCTAGCACATGTGCATCCCGTTGAAGCGCTTCTAGGATCTCAGCAAAGGCAGATGTATAAGTTCCTCATGCCACGTGTGCTAGGGTCTGCACTTTCATGCATTTAATGGTCTGCCTGGTCGGCGGCACTCCCGGTGCAGTGCTAAGTACACTGGGTTGCTATCCCTCTGAATTGCTTCCTGTAGCAAGCTTTTTTATGTCGCCATCCTCCGGCGCTCTGCAGACCCTCGTCTTCTCCATGCCGCCATCTTGGTTCTTTCTTCTCGCGGGACGGGTCTCTGACTTCGGTCGGCTCTAATGTTGTTTGCAGAGCACCTCAGGTTTTCTAACTTCCCCCAGCAGTGCACGTCCTATTATTCAAGCAGTGCTGAAACCACAGGCACAGAGCCATCTATTAAAGCTCAGTTTCAATACAGGACGTTTATGGATCACAGGAGCCACTGAAGTCACGCCCTACTTCATGGCTGCTCAGCCACGCCCCCTAAACATTTGTTTATGATTCTATTTCCCCAGAGCAGCCCCACCAGGAGAAGTATCCTGCAGTCTGTGAGACCAGCACACATTTCTCGGTACATCCGTACATGATGATCCGCTTTCTTATCTCTGGCAGCTACTGACTGATGGTTGCTGGCCTACTGATGGGTTTTCTATATTTAATAGGGGGTTCTAGTTCATGGGTAAGGATGTAACGCAAGGCTAGCAAAGGAGATCTGAAGGTGGGTACTGGCTAAGACATTCAAGGCTACCGATGGTGTCACAGAGCAGGTTGTGGTCCCTCAACCCAGTGGCTTCCCCAGCCAGCCTAAGGCATAGGACAAGTTAACAGCACCCTCTCTGTGCTGAGCCTTGGAAAATGACTTAAATTCTCCCCCCTGGCCCTCCTCCCCCAGCGCTTAGGATCATCGCCATCATGTCAAGTTTTCTTTTTTCCCTATAATATTTTCAATCCACTTGTTTTCATTGTTTACACCTTTCCATGTTCTATTTGTGTACACCTTCGTTTCTCATGCCCCTCCCCTTCTCTGCTTGTCCAAAGTTTCATTGTTCCAGTCCAAATGTTCATTTTGCCACCCTTTTTTGTTAGCAGAGTTTTCTTTCTTCGCTCAGTTTAGGTACCCTTTCATTCTCCCGCTCCCCCTTTACTATCCTTAAGTTTAGCGACTTTTTATCTGCATGGTTCCAAGTTCCAATTCTGTGGGGGCAGGATTGGAAGTGATGGGGCGTGGTGTGGGAAGTGCAAAGCTAAAAACGTTATGTATGGCAAGATGGACGAGACACGCATAGAGAAGAAGCAGTGTAAAAGAGAGTGAGAAAGTGGAATGCTGAAAGAGAAAGGCTGAAAGAGTAAGGCGAGAGAATGAAACAGAGGAGAAAACAAGAGACTAAACAAGGGAAAGCTATAGGAACGAGTGAAAAGTAAAAGAGAACGCACAGACGAAAAAACGAGATTATACAGAGAGAGTGCAGAAAAAGAAAGATCAGAACTAGCCCACCATTTGAGAATCAGTCAGGATAACCCAGCCATGTTGTAATCAAGATGTTTGGTCAGCAACATACTGGTTTTCTTTCTTTTTTTAATGAAGGTTGTGTAAGGGTGTACAGAATTCTCTCTTCCAATCTCTTGGTTATCACCAAGAGATTGTAAAGTTTATGGCAACTGAAAAATGCTAAATTTAGTAACCCATGTCTTTTTAAACTAGTTCTCTATACTACTGAATGCCTTCAAAAGAATAATGGAGAAATGCTTATTTTACCGTAATGTTAAGAGTTCTTTAGTCTTAAATTCCATGTAGACTGCATGAAACTTTGCAGCAGTGAACCAATGACCACACAGTCAAGCAACAAAACGATAGTAATTGTGGAAAACGGACAACACTATTGGGTATTTTTTCAACACTTTATTTTAAATATTTAAACACAATCACAGTTCGAATTACACTAGTGATATAGTGGTTTCAGTATTTCACTTTACACTGTTCGGAGTGTTGGTTCTAGCAGGGTTTCCGCCTCAGGTCTGTGGTTGTGTGTGTGTGTGTGTGTGTGTATGTATGTATATATATATATATATATATTTTTTTTTTTCCTGTCCCCCCACCCCCCTTCCCGCCCTATTCCCCACCCAGTATGGTTCCATTTCCTGTGTTACTTGGTGAGATTGGTGTAGTCGCTCAGCAGGCCTAGAACACTATAATGCTACACTTATCAGAGACCTTCAGTTCTGTATGGCTCTCATAAGTACTGGTCTGAAATAATGTGGTTCTCTTTCTTTAATGAATTCTAGGAATGGGCCCCATATTGCCATGAATTTCTGTTACTTGCCCGTTATCAGGGCTACCACTTTCTCCGTGGCCAATACGTTACAGATTTTTACCCACCAGCATGCTATTATGGGACCATCCACATTTTTCCACCCCTGGGCCAGAGTCATCCTTGCCGCCATTAGTAGGTGGGTAATGAGGTGGGTAATGAATCGCTGCATAAATGTCCTCCACTTCAGTTCCCAATAGTACTACTTTCGGAGTGAACGGGAGTTGTTTTCCTGTAATCCATTTTTATGTGCCCTAGGACCTCCTTACAGTACATCGTAGCTTTGGGGCATGCCCACCAAATGTGGTATACATCTCCTCTCCCACCACATTGTCTCCAGCACGTGGGGCCGTAGCTAGGGTTCATTTTATGCAGCCTATGTGGGATGAGGTACCACCTGTAGCATATTTTGTATGCTGTTTCCTTAATGGCGGTCCATTTGGACGTTTTCTGCGCCCTCCTCCAGATTTGCCCCATTCCTCCTCCGTAAGGGGTGTGCCCAAATCCTTATCCCAACTGTCCTGATATGTGAGTTTATCCTCAACTTGTGCCTCGTCTAATAACCTATATAATCTTGCTATTGCACTTGCCAATATACCCTCCTGCAGAGTCGGTTCCATCCCTATCGGGGTCCTGGTGGCCGCTTTCTTAACTTCCCTCTGTGTTATCCAGTGCCTAATTTGTATATATGTGTATCTCTCCCTTTCCCCTACGTCGAATTTCCGTTTGCATTCCTCAAACACCAGAGGGTTTTCCCCTTGAAAGAAGTCCTTTAAGTAAATTGTTTGTGCTTGTCCCCAATTATCCCAGAACTTATTTTGTTTGCCCGGGGTAAAGTCCTGGTTATGTGCCATTGCGGTGAAGGGACCTAGACGCCTTCTGAGTGCCCTGTCCCAGTCCTTCAATGATATTTTGGTGGCTTCCAACAATTGTCCCTCTGCCCCTCTGGCTTTTGTACGCAGCTCATGTAGTGTCCTCAGAGGGATAGTAGTTACTCGTCATTGGTGCTATTTGCGTGGCCAGAATGTATCTTTCGATATCGGGAACCCCAAGTCCTCCCAGGATTGTTGGTCTTGTCAACACCTTCTTTTGTATTCTGGGCTTTTTCCGGTGCCACACAAACCTAGTTAGTTCTTTCTGTAGGGTCTTACTTTAGGGGGAATGTCTACCGGGAGAGAACCCACCACATGTAGTAGGCGTTGTAGTAGTGTCCTTTTGAGAGCCGCTATGCGTGCAAACCAAGATAGTTCCTGGGCATCCCATTTCTGTAGGTATTCTCTGTTGTTTCCATAGGGGTGTTATATTTGCCCCGTATAGGCCTTTGTACTCTTTTGTTAATTGTATTGCCAGGTATTGCATTGCCCTGTTTTCCCAGGTTGAGGGATATAGTGCCTTCAATTTATTGACCACCCATTCCCCTTCCGTTATGTTTAGGGCTTTGGATTTAGTGAAGTTTATGGTGAAGCCTGAGACACTGGAAAATTCCTGTAGTCTTTCCAGCGCTTTCGGGAGTGTGCTTGAGGAGTCTTTGAGGAAAAGGAGGATGTCGGCATATAATGCTATCTTGTTAGTTACTCCCCCACAGGTCACTCCCACTACCTCCGGAGCCTGTCTTATCGCTATGGGCTCCATCACCATGGCAAATATTAGGGGGGATAAGGGGCATGACTGTCGTGTACCTCTTTGTATTTTTATTTTGGACCTGTTTCTTCCGTTGACCATAAAGGTTGTGGATGGGGATTGAAAGTTCGCTAGAACCATCTTGATGAAAATGGGACCAAAGCCGAATTTCCCTAGGACCTGTTGCAGGTATGTCGAATCTAGACTGTCGAAGGCACGTCGTGCGTCTAGTGCCGCTATAGCAAATTTTTTGCCTCGTCCTGGTGCCAGTGTCTGACATCCATTGCTCGCCTTATATTGTCTTGTGTATGTCTCCCTATTATAAAGCCTGCTTGTTCCACATTCATAATTTTGGGTAATACTTTCATCAATCTTGTTGCGATTATTTTTGCATACAATTTAACATCACTGTTAAGCAGTGAAACCGGCCGATAGCTAGTGCAGTCTGTGGGATACTTGCCTGATTTAAGTATTAGAATTGTGATCGAGTTGCCCATGTCATCCGAGACCCTGCCCCTTTCCATTATATGATTAAATCGTTTAGTCAATGGGCCTAATAGTAGATTTCGGAATGTCTTATGGTATCCGTTCCCTAGACCGTCTGGACCCGGGGTCTTATTAAGGGGTAGAGTTGTTATAGCATTGCATATCTCCTGTGTGGTTATAGGGCTTTGTAACCTGTCATTGCCCTTCGATGTGATTTGAGGGAGGGTGAATTTTGACATATGGTTTATTTGTGCGTGTGGATGGAGATTCACGCGCTTCAGGAGCTCCTGGTGAATTGTCTCCATTATTTCCAGTTTCTCCTCCTCTGATGTACATAATATCACCCCTTTTTAAGCTGTGTAATATAGTTTCGAGATCTTCGTTTGCGTAGTTTAGCTGCTAAGAATCTGTTGCCCCCCCCGGGCATAATACATCTGGAAATAATTAATCAATGTTTTCTCCACCTGTGCCGTAAGTGGGAAGTCCCTCAATATCATTTCGTTCAGCCTCCAGCTTTTACGAGTTTTGGTCGTGTCCTTCACCACCACAGTTTGCACTAACACTGGAGCGTGATCGGAGACATATTGTATGCCTATTTGTACTTTTCCAACCTGGGGAATCAGAGTGGCAGATACCAATATTATGTCTATTCTGGAGTACCCCTTGTGAACTGCTGAGCAATATGTGAATAATTTTTCTTGTTCATGGAAAAATCTCCACGTTTCCACTACTCCCAAATCCCTAAAGATTTTCCCTAGCGCTTGTCTGTTTCTCGCGTCTGACACTGTGGGTGGCAGTGTTTTGTCTAGGGTGGGGTCCATCACACAATTAGTCTGCTCCAATCACTATCTGGCTTTCACACCATCCCCCTACTTTCTGCAGTATCTCCCCTAGATATAGTTCTTGTTTTTCATTTGGGGCATATATTAAGACTAGTGTATACATTTGTTCATCCAGCATGCCTTTGAAGAGCAGATATCTACCTTTCCACCTCTATACAGGGCCTGTTTCTTAAATTTCACATTGGCCCCCACAATATGGCCACAACTTTGGTCTTTTTCCCCCCAGCAGCATAGTCTTGCCTCAGAAATGCCTTGTGGGTCATCCTTCTTTCGTCAGTCTGGAGTAAATGTGTCTCTTGTAGGAAGACTATTGATGCTTGGAGGTCTGTTACACTAGTCAATATAGACCGCCTTTTCACCGGTGAGTTTAGGCCCTGTACATTTAGGGATATCATGTTCAATTCAGCCATAACTCTTGTGCCTGAGTTCTCTTAGCCCTTCGCTGTGTCGTGTCTCCTCCATAATCCTACACTACACTTCTTCTCATCTTGCTTACCATACCTTGAAACTCCCCCTTGTAACTGAACTGCAACTTTAACTTTCCCTCCCCTTCTCCCCCCTCCGACCCTTCCCGCTCCCTACCCTTGAGACCAAGGTTTCTTAGAACCTTCCCTGACTCCCTCACGGGGCGTTGGGTCTCGGATCTATCCCATCTTCCTATCTGCCAGGACATTTCCATATCCTGATTTGGATTCCAAGATGCCTCCCTCCTCAGCTGGGACTACAGCGTATGTGTCCCCATCATTTCATCCTCTTCCCTCCTTAAACATCGGGTCGCATTTGGTTGTTATTGTTTTGCATGTGTGTAGCCATTTCGGACTTCACTTCGGGCGGGGACCAGTCAGCGTGGGTTCCTTTCCTTGCCTCGCCTCCTTTTAGTGCTGGGTGCCCATTCCCATTTCCTGGGTCCATCCCCTTTCTGGGATCGATTTGGTCCCCTGTCTTGCTGCGGTTCCTCTTCTTCAAGTTGTAGTAGGGCCACTCCTTCCTCGCAGGTGGAGATACGTTGTTGTCTGCCCTCCCATGTGAATATAAGGCTAAAGGGCTAAGGCCATCTATATGCGATTTATTTATGGCTGGATTTGAGTTCCGTTTATAGAGACAGTCTGCTGTCTCCTAGCTTGCCGCAATATCTCCTCCTTCGTGGTGTAAGAGGTCATTGCCAGCAAAACATCTCTGGGTCTGGCTCTGGGGTCCCCTTTCTTCGGTCCCACTCTGTGTACCCTGTCTATTAATATGTCTTCCAGTTGGCTGCCATTCAGCAGGCTACTGAAGGATTGTTGCATAGTGTCCTTCAAGTCTTTATCCTCTCTTGGTTCCACCAGGCCTTTAACCCTAATGTTGGACCTACAAGACTATTCTCGAGGTCCTCTGCCTGGAGTTCCAGATTGTGTCACCCTGGCGACTTTCTCAAGGAGTATACTGTTCTGTTTTGCTTCATCTGCAATCTCTGAGAGCCCCGCCTCTGTTGTATCCCCTCTGTCCCCTAGATTCATGATGTCCTCATTGACCTCCTGTAAGGACGATCGTAGTTCTTCTCTTATCTTGCCCAGTTAGTCCCGCAGGGCTTCCATCATTCTGCCTTCCTTCCCTTTCAAGCACTTGTGCAGCTCTTCCTTGTTCAGGACCATCTTATTGTCGTCCTCTGTTCTAACCCTGTTATCTGCTTCCTCGGTTGCGCTCTCACTCTACAGTTCTTCCAGTCGCTGTTGACTCCAGTAGTATTCTAGCTGACTCCCACATACTCTAGCTGTGCCGTTAGCTCTCAGAGGGGTGTTCTTATGTTTGACCCCTGGAATCTGTGTCTTTGCCCTGGCACCCAGGCGGGTGGGCGATGAGGGCGAACGCCAATTGAAGGGTTCAGTGTTGTGCAGTCCTTTCCCCCCGCTATTGCAGTTAGACTGTGCATGGGTTTATGTGGCCGAGATAGCTTATTGGAGCGGGTTTGTGCGGGGATCTCAGGGTGCAGATTTTGTTTAGGAGTTACCTCGCTTTCTGGGTTGGGGAGATGCTCCTGTGACCCTCTTGTCACTGCCTTGTTATGCAGGTCGGCCAGAGCTGTCCCGTGGGTGTTCCGTCTGCAAGTTAGTGGATGTTGTCTGGTAGTATTCAGAGGCGAATTGCTCTGACTCCTTTTTCCACTGACCCAGGTATTAGTGGGTGCAGGTTTAGTGACCACCCGCTCACCGAGAGATCCTGTTTGGCACTGAACACTTCCGCCCGGCTCTGGGGTCCGGGTTCTGGTACTGAGCCGCTTTGGCTGCTGTACTCGAGTGTTCCCTGTTGTCAATCGTACCAGCCTTTCATTTTCCCCACGTTCGAATTTGATGCGCACTTGCTATGCTGCCTCTCACTTTGTGTGGTATTGTCCCTTGAATCACTGTTTCTTTACTTTCCCTCCTCCACCCTTTTTGTTTTGCCCCGGTATGTTCTGCCCTTGTCTTCTTTGGAATGCTCCCTGCCGCGTATTAAATCCTCTACCCTCCGGTTATCTGTGGCTTTCGGGATGGGGGCTTCGTTTATTCCCGATCCTGTTGTGCGCGCGTTTCAACAGTATTCACCTCCATTCCTCTATGGGTCAGTCGGCAGCTGTGCGTCCCTGTCGTGCCGCTTGTAGTGTGCTGCATGTGGTGTCTGCGTGAGGACCGGTTGGGGTCGACCAGTGTTGAGTGGATGGCTACTACGGGTGCTGTTAAGCCACGTGTTCCATCGCAGGTGCCATAGCAGGTGCCGCCCTGCCTTACGCTCCGTCCAGAGCGTCTTCTGTGCTGCTACGGGGTGGTGAAGTGGGTGGGGGTTGTTCCTTCTCCCACATCCACTCACTTGTGGTGTGCCGATCCCCCTGGGCACCCATCTCACCGTCTGGGGGATGTCCGCGGCCTCTTCGTCTGCTCTCAGCTGGACTCAGCAATGGCGCGTTCTTCCTCTCCCTTCCTTCTCCCATCTGATTTCAGGTCGGCTACCTTCTGATTCCCCATCTGCCTCCACCTTGGAGTGGGTGTTTCCTTCTGTCGCCGCGTTGAAGGCTCTGGTTCTCCAGTCACTGGTCCTCCACTCAGCGCGGCTCGCCTGGCTTAGCTCTGCGTTCTTCTCCCGCTTCGGCAGGGTGGTTCAGTCCCCTGCTGGGGATCTTTCAGCTCTGATCTTGCGATTCCTCACACCGAGTGTTCACGCTGACTGCGGCTGGAGCTGTCTCTGGGTCGATCTGTCCTTCCGCTGCATAATTCCTGATTTCCCTATGTCTGGGACATGCTTATTATTCACCTTTTAACGGTCCGGCCAAGAGATCCCAGGAGTGCAGCCTCACTCCACGGCGGGTATCTTGAAATCCCCCAGACAAAACTATTGTTAAGGAACTTTTTAACTTGCGTGGAATTATGAAATTGGCTAACATCAGGGAGAGTTGCTTCACAGGAATGTCAATTTCCTGCATATTTATTCAAGCTGTGAATGCTCACTTTTTTTATTGTGTAGTTGTTGTGCTGGGTCTGGTCCGTCTTAAAGACTTGTTTTGGGTGTAAAGATTTTACTGCTCTGAAAATAATTTTTGTAACAATTTTATTGAAAGCGTTTTGAGTATGGAATCGATCATAAATTAGTAGGTAATGCTCACTTAAATCAAAATATATTTCTAATGGATTCCTTCATCCCACAGATTCCTCATCTATGATATCTATCTCCCAGCACAGCTGCTTTTCGGAAACTTTTCATGCCGCAAGGACATGCGCAAGCGCTTTGCCTGATGCCTATATGCGCCCTGTGCCAGACAGGAAGTCAAGTACAGTTTATAAAGAGGTGCTGTGGCCAGTGACCTTATTTTCTTTTCCCCACGCATTCTGCTTACTACCGGAACATCACTTCATTAGAAGTTATTACATTAATCGTTTTGAGCCATGCAAAATCCGACAAAGACCTTGGAATTTAAACCCTGCATCACCTGTAGACGTTGCATGTCAGTCTCCGCTGACCCCCCACAGGATCTGGCTGTACTGTCTCTGAGGAGAGCATGGTATGCAGGACTGCTGCTCATGTCAGTTGATGCACTCAAGGTGTTTTGAGAGCCGGCAGCATAACTCTCCTGTTTCCTCAAGGAAAAAGGTGAGAGATGGACCTGTAGGAGGTTGCTGGGTGTGTTACACTGAACTGAAGAACGGTCCCCAGTCCGCAAGGACAAAAAGAAGCAGCACTGCAAGAGGTCTCGTTCACTCAGCAGTTCTTCAAAACATCATTCTTCTTCCTCCTCGGAGAAGAGAAGTCACCACTTCAAGGACTCCTCTGCGGAACAGGCACTGCAGGTACCCTTTGTCACACTACACTCCACACCAGAGGACTGGGAAGCCTTTTGGCTCAAGGTGTTTCACGTCTTTGCCAAGGTCATGCCTCTGACGGCTTTGGCCTCCGTACCAATGGTGCCCTCTTGAGTCCACCTCACTCAGAAGAGCCGGCAGAGACCCAGCAAAAGCTCACAACCATATCCAATGTGCGAGGACCCCTCAATCCCCCATTGTTAGGAAAGATGTCCATTTATGTGTAATTTTCCCTTCAGTTGAGAACCCCCCAACATTTTGCTGTTGTCTGACCATCCTAGGCTGACTTTTGCCACTGGAGGCCAGCCTTCTTCTGTACTCAGCTGGGTTTTCCCTCACTTTATGGGGACACTGACATTCCCTTAAAGACAGTCGCTACTGGGAGACTTTGTTTCCTTTAGTCTTTCACTTGGTTGTTAGTTCTTAGCAACATTTTAACTGTGCAAAAACTACCTTACAGTACAGTGCGCTGGGGCCTTCCTTTCATTTTTAAGACTCTAGACAAACTCAAAGGATTTTTCGGTAGATGTACAAATGTGCCTTGGACAGAGCTAGTGGCAGCTGTTATGTTTCGAGCAGACCTGGGAAAATACTTATTTGGTCATGCAGACCCCACGCAAACCAACGTTTTCGCTGGCTTCTGCATGCCTTGTGTGTGCGCTTCCAGGATGTGGGCTGGACTGTCTAGTTCCAATACATATCCTAGGTGCCAAGATGTCTGGTGTGCTCGGAATAACTTGTACCACCTTGGTCCATGATTGGTCCATGTTTGGGATGACTGTATCTCAGCAAATCTCTCATTGGGCCCTCTTCATTTTTGCGCGAAGGTGATTCTGCATAAGAGGAGGCCTCTTCCATTCCAGGTCGATCTCTTGAGTTCACACCAAACTTAGGATAGGAGTCAAGTATCCTAAAACCAAGAAGCAGAGCCGAGGAACTGCTGGTGACCCACTGGAAGGTTTGGCACCCTGAGCCCGCTGCCGTCTCGTTGGACCCCCTGTTTCTGCTAGAACTTAGCTCTGCAAAGGCGCTTCGGCCCATTGGAATAGTGGGACTAACTATTCTCTCCACCTCCACCTTAACCTGTAAGCGACCCCTCTTGGAAGTGTTCCTGGACCGCCCAATGAACTGACCAGCTTGCACGGGACCTTTGCCCTGGAACCGCCGCCATCTCGAGTTGACACTTGAACCTTTGGAGACTGTGAGCTCCGGGTATAAGGCACTCTCCCGCCGAGTTTCGTACACCCAGCATTCCTAGGTCTGGAATTAGGAGAGTAGGCCTGAACCAGAGCACACGCGGTTACCGTGTGGCCCAGCTGAGGGGACAAACTTCGTAGGTGCCTTGCTGCTGTGCTCCCCTGTGCCCTAAGACTCGTTGCAGAGGAATCGGCCTGATCATCAGGAGCGCAGAAATCACCACTGTCCCACCACAGAATCATCCCTGGAACGCAGCCACAGAGCTGCGCATCTGCAGGATTTGAGCCTGCGACCGGAGTGGACTCGACTGCCGAAGTTTGGCCCGGAGTGCGCTGAGGGTTGATGAGTACTTGCAACCCTTAACGGTGGCCCCTGGCACATCCATACATTTTTACACACGAGTGTCCTCTGAGGGCCACTCTCCTTTATCGAGGTAGCATGTGCTACCAAGCTATTACCAACTCTTAGATCATGTTCTGCCCTCTTGGGGAGACCCTCCTCAAATAGTGGGAATTTATTCTTCACTGCCTCACACACCTTCCCGAGCTACTGCAGCCCCTGCAAGAGACCCTGTTTTGGCCCAACCGCACGATCGCGTGCATCAGCACTGAAAGTACTTTTGAGCACAAGGCTCCTCTCATCTAGGGATTGCACTGCCTCTCAGTTAGGGTTTGAAAAGTGAAGGACTGCCTAAACGATATTTACACGATATTTACACTGTATGCTCCCTTTCTTCACAGGTTGTGGACCCTTACTGTTTACTATTTCTTTAGGCCAATGGTAACTGCATATATGTTTAATAGTGTTGTGTTGGTTTAGTTATTACTGCTGATATTTGCTTTGTGTTTGATTTAATGAATGTATATGTATTTTTGATATATACACCTGACTGAGAGTAATTTGTGGTGTAATTTACTGTGTGTGCTCATTGTGGGCCCTCCTGAGACCTAGTTTTGACCACCGCCATTGCTACCTTGATTGGTCTGTCTTGTCCAGAAGGTTACCCTGTTCCAAGAATCTAGGCTGGCCTTCTGAAACTTTGCCCACCCATTCAGAGTTCAGAAATCCATCTTAACTCCCATATCACTCCCTCTTCCGATGTTGTTCTTCTAGCTTCAGCTCTGTACTCCTCGGCACAGCCATCGCCAAGATTCCTCTGGAGTACGCCCCACTCGCTGCGGGCGCATTTATGTTGAGGAGGGTGATCTCATCCCCTTAGCACTGGAACCCTTGTGCCCCACAAAAGTTGGTGAGTTTTATGGGGAGGAAGGAGACTTGCTGAATCTTGCAGCTGACTTGCAAGAGGCAAGTAGTCTGGACACTGCTACAGAATCTGACATGCTCCCTGCACCCATCCCAATGAAACCTCAGGCTTCTGATGGCTAAGGTGGTTGAAACCTTAGGGTTGTCTGCCCCTTCGACCTAAGGTGCAGTTTGAACTAACAAACATTAATGCTGAAGGTCTGCCGAAGGGTACCATCATGCCCTTTAATCGGGCAGTCGAGGTCTCGGTCCATGGTTGAAGCCAGCTTTGGTCCCGACTGTGGACCAGGATTTTGTGAAGAAACACAGAGCGGCACTTTCTGGCCTGTCATTTTCACTCTCTGCATGCCTTCTCAGAGAGCCTGGGTGACCAGGTAACTGTGGTGAGCCTGAAGACGGGGTCTTCTCCTTCCTTAACTGTGGACAGGAAACCTAAGGGGCTAGATGCCCGGGGAAGGAAGGTTTTTGGCTCAAGCAGCCTGGGACGGACAGCCATCCATGCCCTCTGCCCCTTGGCTAAATTGTCTTTCGGTCTTTGGTCTGCAGTTTCATGGGCTGCAGTGCACCTCCCTGTAGGAGATGAGTCAAATTATTCAGTCAGGCCTGGATTGGTCCGACTGTGTTGCTTGTACGATGGCCACCGGGATTGTGTGAAGGAGGAACTCATGGTTGAGAACCTCAGGTTTCACTGTGGATGTCCAGGATAAGCTCCTCGACATGCTGATTGATGGCAACAATTTGTTTGGGGCTAAAGCTGATGAGTCCCTTCAGAAATGTAAATCCTCTGAGGCGACTGCCAGGTCTCTGGGCCTAGCGGTGCAGTACAACAGCCTGCGGCACCCGCAGGCAGGGGTAGGGGTTTTTGCCACTTCACCTCCCAAGCCCACAGGAGTGGAGGGCAAGATCCCTCTGGCAAACAGATGCAATGCTGTCCATCTGGGGTCTGGGTGGAGATGCTCCAGAAAGAGGTGTCAACCTCTGTTGTACCCACCTTTCCCCAGAGTGCAAAGGCTCTGTGAAACAGACTTCCAACACTCATCCCCTTTAGGTGGCAGGATTTCCCATTTCTGCAAGGGCTGGGATCTTACCACATCTGATGCCAGGGTCTTACAATTCCTTCACCATCACCCTTTAACCATTCCCTGACCAATCGGAGCTTACCTCCATACCCACTCCTGTTAGAGGAGGTTTTTCAGCTTCTGACGAAAGGCACCATAGATCCAGTGCCCTGCTCAGAACAAGGCAAGTGCTGGTGCTCAACCTATTTTCTGGTGCTGAAGAAGGGTAGGGGCTTATGTTCCATCCTGGAGCTGCGGCTCTTGATCCTCTGCCTGCGCATGGAAAAGTTCAAGATGGTTACTCTGGCTCAGATCCTTCAGGCCCTCGACCTGCAGGATTGTCTAGTCTTGCTGTATCTCCAGGATGCCTGCATCCATGTACCTATCTACCGAAAGCAGAGGAAGTACATGAGCTTCACAGTGGGACATTGCAACTTTCAACTCAAGGTCCTGCCTTTCGGTCTCTTCACCAAGCTGCTAGCACTGATAGTGACTTGAAGAGAAGGCATTCAGGTCTTTGACTATCTGGGCGACTGGCTTATCAGAGTTTACTCCCCAGCCCAGGCATCAGCACACTTTTTCCGAACATGCCGCCTGTTGCAGTGCTTGGGCTTCTCCCTGAACTTCAAGAAGTCTCAGGTATCGCCATTCCAGTCACTTTGTTTTATCGGAGCGGTCTTGGCCATTTGGTTGGGCAGGGCCTCCCCACCCCCTGAGGGTAGAGTGGTTAACATTTCCAAGATGGTCCTGCAATAGGATCCAGGAGAGGGTTTCGGCCTCAGCCTTCCTCTGCCTGTTGGGTCTTATGGCCTGCTGTGTTTAATGTAGCTGCAGTGGGTTCTCAATTGTCAGTGCTCTGTTTCAGGGACGTACTTCAGACCTTCTGCAGGTCTCTACAAAAGTGTCCAGAGACCTGGAATGGTGGTCTCGGAGAGGCAACCTACTGAAAGGGGCATTGTTTCAGCAACCCTGGCACCAACTGACACTATTCACAGACATGTCCTTGAGAGGCTAGTGCACGCACATAGAAGACCTAACGGCGAGCAACCTATGGTCTCATTCAAAATGCAGAGAACACACTGACCCTGGTCTTCCTTCCTTTCTTCCCCCTGTCTCTAAACCACTAGGGAATATTGAAAAGACCCCGGGGGTAGGCCTCAGGACACACATAACCGACCAGGGAGATTTTAATAAATAAAGGCTGCACAGAGACCTTATCCACTATGCCACCAGGGATTACAAAAAATCATTTTTCACATTCATTTTTATTAGCATTTTTTCCGACAACAGAACACAAAACTGTCCCCGTTCTCCCTCCGCTCCTCCCACAAACCCATCCAAACTCTCTGATTAACTGATCCTTGGTCGTTCATTGTGATTTCTCTTGGTGCTCCACTCCCTCTGGGAATACTGCTTGACCTGCTCTGGGCCCGTTTGTATGTGAACCTTTCCCTCAAGATCCCTAGCCCTTCTATACCAGACCCAGCAATTTCATTCTCCTCTAGCACCATGCCCCTCTGGAGTCTTTTTGTAAGAACCTCATCAAAAGGTCCTAGTCTGCCATGAAGCCCTGGTGCTTACCCTGCAAGGAGTAGGTTACCCATTCCATAGATGCTGTTAGGGAGAATTCTCTGTATAGGATAATTTCCCAAACCTAGTGAGTCCCCCAGCAGCTTTGCTGGATTTTTGGGGTTTATTTTTATCTCCTGCTAAGAGTGAGACTCTCTTTCTCCCACTCTTAGGCATGATTTGAGAATGTCCTTTGACTTTGTAATGTGTTTTATGGGCTATGGGGTCTTTTACTCCATAGGGTTTCATGTGTTTTTGGTAAGTGTGCTACACAGCACCCTAAGTGCAGTAACACAGGGGTGTCATAGTGACCCCCAAACATAGACTCCATACCCTGGGACTGAATACTGTCTCCCCGGGCATGTAAAGCCACCATTGACTTTACTAGTCTTAAATTGTGAACAGAACCAGTACAAATCATCATATTGTGGAAGTACTGGTAGGGGTAATTAGTCCCCCCTTGTCAAGTTTCTTGCTGGTGGCAGTGGTTACCACGCGAAATATTCCACCGGAATATTTCCTATGGGATTTTCCCATTCATTTTGAACGCACCACTTTTTTGGTGCAATGTTAAAGATACCGCCGGGTTACTTATTTAATATTTATTCCCCGGTTGGGTCTTTTTGCCAGGGCTCGGTTTTAAAATGGCGTTTGTGTTCGCCTCTGTAACTGCAACCCAAGTCGAGCCCTTTGTTCCACTTTTGGCGTGCTTCTGCACAGAAGCCTCCAAAAGTGGTGCCACTCTGTCTGGGTCTACAGGATGTGTGGGGGGGGGGATAGGCCCCCTTGTGACTGTCTTTTTTTAATATAATGGTTTTGTAGCTTGGCAACTCAAGTCGCACTCTTGTGTGATAGGCCCAGTGGTGAGCCGCCCGGCTCACCACTTAGCATGTTTGAGTGACAGCTAGGACTGATGAATGGGGGTTTTCTGCATAAAAGCAGGGCTTTGGGGACTGGAACTTCAGAAGTTGCCACAGGACCTAAAGAATCCGAAGAGGGAGAAACTGAGCCGACCTGCAACGATGACACCACCGGTGGAGCCCTGCTGAACCGACTCACCACTACCCAGAGAAGATCTTCTCCCTGGAGAGTCTTCTTCCTTTGAGCTGGTGGGGTTAACCAGTTCGCCCTCTTTTCGCCTTCCTGGATCGTCTCGTGGTCGAATCGCCCGTGCCAAGCACCCCGGCGGCCGGATAGCCACGCTTCACCCCTACCGCTAATAAAAGGGTAGTACCTGTTTTAACCGGGAAACTCTGCGGCTGGTTTCTTCCCTGGTAGTGCAACGACCTCCAGTTTTCCTCCACGTCGAGATCGTCTCTTCCCCTGGACGAAGCACTGACTTGCATCCGCTGCCAGGAACAACTGCCCCCGCTGGAGCTTTCTCACCATTTCAGGTACCGTGTCCCGCCTGGTCCCCCTTGCAACAGACTGTTCAAGGTGTCCCATAAATCCTTGACTCTCTATCCTGGGTTGACCTGGGACCTGTTAACTAACTTTTCTGAACTGATCCAACTCCTTTTTGAACGATCTGCAAAGACTTTTAAAGTGTACTTCAACTGTGTGTCCTTGGGCACATTCCGCCTTGCTCCCTCCAAGAGTGGGCCTGGCCTATGAACTTTTTTTCTC
The DNA here is from genome assembly GCF_040938575.1 of Ambystoma mexicanum. NCBI lineage: Eukaryota > Metazoa > Chordata > Amphibia > Caudata > Ambystomatidae > Ambystoma > Ambystoma mexicanum. The sequence goes on along the minus strand of NC_090924.1, from coordinate 875,248,709 downwards.
TACAGTAGACTCTGCCTTTCTTGACTTGCTGTGGTTCTTTTAAGTGTTGGTATTGTGTGCTTTACTATTTCTGCCTTTGTCTCTCCCTTTTAAAATAATTATTGGAGTGCCATCTTGGTTAAGCGCTCACCTCTGTGTTGATATGTGGTGTTCTTTTCCTAAGACTTGTCGAATAATTAATCAGGGAGGTGTATATATTTCTAGTGACTGTGTTTGAACTTGCTTGACATATTAGTGCCAGTGTATTTTTACAAGTGTGTTATTAAATAAATAATTATATACTTTTATACCAAAGCTCTGGTCAGTGTTTGCTTGTGCTACTGTATTTTTGTACCTTATGTGTATACTCTATATACTGCCTAACTCTTCTTGAGAGGAGTCTGACTGCTCAGCCCCAGCTACCAGGTAAATCTGGGTGGTACAGACTGCTACCAATTGGGTTTACTGCTAACACCTGTAGTCTTAAACTTTTTGCAGTGGTCCCTAAGGGAACTGCACAGGTTTCTGCCTAACAGATGCGGACTGACATATTTTACTGATCCATTCGGTTTCCTGTGGCGGTCTTTGACTTCCATTTCTGGAGGATCACCAGGGCCCCTGATAGCACTAGGATTGCATGTATTTTCTTTTGAGCTTTCAAGGGTAGTTCATCTATCGTTCCGCCCAGAATAGCCTCACCACGGCTACTAGGGCCTTTGTCTCCTGTCATTTCATCGAGTGCAGCAACTATCATGTTCCAGTAGCTCTAAATGTGTGGGCATTCCCAGCATATATGGCCCCAGGACCTTACTTCCCCACATCCCCTCCAACATTCTTTCGCCACTTGCGGGTACAGTTTGTTCAGGGCTTTCGGGGTAAGGTGCCATTAGCACATTAGTTTGGTCCACAATTCTTGTAGCTGGATTGATTTTGTAAGGCTTAGTATGTTGCCTCACAAAATTTCCAATTCCTCATTCTCTATCTGGCGTCCCACCTCTGCCTCCCACAATTTCATATATCGTCTGGGTCCTATTGCCTCATTTTGTTTAATGAATTTGTAAAGGGTGCCTACTAGATTTATGTCACCTGCGCTCTCTGTGAGGAATTTTACAAAGGGCGTCGGGAACCTCAGTGCTGCTTTCTTCATCTCCGGATGGAGTTAGCCAGTGACGCTTTTGCATATATCTATAGAAGTCCTGTTTGCACTGGTTGAAAGACTTGATTTCCCCTTTCTCAAACATATCTTTTATCTTTAGGCAACCAGCCTCTATCCAAGTGTTGAACCCTTTCCCTCCCTACCCTGGGGCGAATTTAGGGTTATGAAATATTGGGCTAACCAGCGATGGGTATGTCGTTAGACCCAGTCTAGTTACTAGTTCGTCCCATACCTTGCCCACCTGTGACCCTATCGAACTCTAGTATAGATTTTGAGGCATATCTCTCTTGGACAACCATAGAACTGACTCTAGGGGTCCGCCCACTAGTTCTTGTTCCATGTGTCTCCACCCCTTATTTCTTTAATTTTTTGCCAAGTCTCCGATTACTCTGATTTAGGCGGCCAAAAAGTAGGCCCTCATATCCGTGGCTCCCATACCTACCCTCTTTCTTGGGGTTTGCAGCAAGGTCCTCGCCACTCTGGGCTTTTTATAATTCCACACAAATTTGCCTATGGATGCCTGGATCGACCTAAAAAAGGATTTGGAGCCTTTCATCGGCATTGTCATAAAATAGTATAAGATCCTAGGAAGAATGGCCATCTTTATTACATTGATCCTTCCCATAGCAAAAACAAAGAGGTGATGGCTGGAAGGTTTAGAATTAATCTTAACCACTGGCAATGCTCTGGGCAACCCTCCAGACTACCGTTCTTCGCCTGCCAAGCCATTACAGAAGGGAAAGACCATATGCAAATCAGGCTTGGCCCCACCCCAAAAGGGGCAGTCCAGCCCGAACTGCTAGGCCACATCCCTTCTGCACGGGACCACAAGCATCCCCAAACATGTTTCGCCCTTGTTGGGGCTCATCAGTGAGGAGTAGCTTGGGTCTCTAGGCCCAGCAGGCACGGGACCCACGTCTGGGCATACCCGTCCCACTCGGGGTGACATAGCAAAAACAAAGAGGTGATGGCTGGAAGGTTTAGAATTAATCTTGACCACTGGCAATGCTCTGGGCAACCCTCCAGACCACTGTTCTTCGCCTGCCAACCCATTACAGAAGGGAAAGACCATATGCAAATCAGGCTTGGCCCCACCCCAAAAGGGGCAGTCCAGACCGAACTGCTAGGCCACATCCCTTCTGCACGAGACCACAAGCATCCCCAAACATGTTTCGCCCTTGTTGGGGCTCATCAGTGAGGAGTAACTTGGGTCTCTAGGGCCAGCAGGTACGGGACCCACGTCTGGGCATACCCGTCCCACTCGGGGTGACATAGCAAAAACAAAGAGGTGATGGCTGGAAGGTTTAGAATTAATCTTGACCACTGGCAATGCTCTGGGAAACCCTCCAGACCACTGTTCTTCGCCTGCCAACCCATTACAGAAGGGAAAGACCATATGCAAATCAGGCTTGGCCCCACCCCAAAAGGGGCAGTCCAGACCGAACTGCTAGGCCACATCCCTTCTGCACGAGACCACAAGCATCCCCAAACATGTTTCGCCCTTGTTGGGGCTCATCAGTGAGGAGTAACTTGGGTCTCTAGGACCAGCAGGTACGGGACCCACGTCTGGGCATACCCGTACCACTCGGGGTGACATAGCAAAAACAAAGAGGTGATGGCTGGAAGGTTTAGAATTAATCTTAACCACTGGCAATGCTCTGGGCAACCCTCCAGACCACCGTTCTTCGCCTGCCAAGAAAGATAGTGAGCTAAAGACTCTGGGTAAGTCTCTCGTAACTAGGACTAATGTCTGGCAGAGGGACTCCCAGGACCCCCCCCCTTGTTAATTTGCATATATAAGTAACTTTGGGTCTCACCCTAAGTTACTAGGGGAATCCGGACGTGGACCCCTGGCTCACTATTCTTAGAGAGGCACAGCTCCTCCCTACTGATGAGGTCCAACCAGACCGAAACACGTGTCTGGGGATGCTGTTGGTACTCTTGTTCAGAGGAGAATTGCCTAGCATTTCGGTGCTGGACTGCCCCAGGGCAGAACAAAGACTGATATGTTTGGGATATTTCTTCTCTGTGAAAGATAGTGAGCTAAAGACTCTGGGTAAGTCTCTCGTAACCAGGACTAATGTCTGGCAGAGGGACTCCCAGGACCCCCTTTGTTAAATTGATCCTTCCCAGCCATGAGATCCTAAGCCGGGTCCATTCCTGTAAGATTTGTCTTATTTTAGCCAATAGCGAATTTACTTGATACAGTGAGTCAATTATTTTAGGGATATTGATCCCTAAGTATTTTATTGCATTTGGCTCGCAGGTATATTGGGAAGCTTCTGATATCTCCCGCTCCCACCCTTTCGGAAGAGTTAGGTCTAGGGCCTTCGACTCATATTAATTTTCAATCCTGCTACCTCTCTAAACTTCCCTAGTTCCCCATCTAAAGCCCCAATATATCTGTCTGGTTCTGTGAGTGTTAGCAGCATATTGTCTGCAAAGGCTGATATTTTATGCGAGTCCCCTCCGAATGGGATGCCTACTATGTCGTTGGTGGCCCTGATCGTGGCCAATAGGGGTTCTAAGTAAATCGCGTACAACAGGGGAGAAAGTGGCCACCCTTGTTTCGTAGCTCTTGTTACCTGCATACGCCCGTTTATCAGTAGTCGTAAGGAAGGGCTGGAATAATTAGCCCTCACTTTACTCAGTATTTTTTTCCCCGAATTCCATCTTCCTCATCGTATGTAAAATGAAACTCCATTCCACACGGTCAAATGCTTTCTCTGCATCTAGCGCGAGGGGTAGCGCTGGGACTTTTTTAAAAGTTTACATTTTCTATTAGGTGTGCTAACCTTCATGTGTTGTCGTTAGTTTGTCTACCTCTTATGAAGCCTGAGTGATCTATACCAATTAGTTTGGGTAGGAGGGGGTCTAATCTAGTGGCCAGAATTTGTGTGTAAATTTTAGCATCAATATTGATTAATGTTATTGGTCTATAAGATTTGCAACATTTGGGGTCTTTGCCCGGTTTAAGGAGGACCACTTTGGCTTCCTCCATGGTTGGTGTTATATTCCCTTCTCTCCCAAACTCATTAAATATTTGGACTAGATGGGGGGAATCAGCTCTTCTCTGTATATTTTTTAGAAGTCGGCCATGAAGCAGTCGGGCCCTGGGGCCTTGTTAGTGGGCAGTGAGGTAATGGCTTTGCGCACTTCCTCCGCTGTTATGTCCTGGTCTATGGCTTGGTCCTCCTGGGCAGTTATGGTTGGTAGGGAAACCTTTTCCAGGTATTTTAGGAGAGTCATCAGAGTCTTCCGATTTGTCATGCTCCAAATAGAGTTCTACACATTTCCTTTGTATCTCAGATTGGTCCGTAGATGCTCCCCCATTGCTTAGCTTAATTCTGGTAATCGTTCCATCATTTTCTTCTTGACTAAGAAGTCTGGCTAACATCCCGTCAGCCTTGTTAGCTTGTACGTAATACTTATGCCTGAGGTGTAGCAAGGTCCTTTCGGCCTCCCTCCTCTGCAGAACTTACAGCTGGCCCCCTTATTGCTCTATATTCTCTCCTGGTTGTTCCACTAGCCTCTTGCCCCATCCTTCCCATGACCGGTTTCAATCTACTCTCTAAATCCCTCTCGAGCTGCCTCGTTTCCTTGTCCCTTCTCGATTTCACTCAGATGAGTTGACCTCTAATCGTGGCCTTAAATGCGTCCCACCTCGAGCTATTGCTTGTATCCCCCGCTCTGTTGAGAAATTATTCTACTATTCCTTTTTTTTTTATCTCGTGCCTGATTAGCCCATCCCTGACTATGTATGCCAGGAATTTCCATTTCCAGAGCCCGCAGGAGTTGGCCATTTTACTCAGTGTTATGGTAACTGGGGCATGGTCCGATAGTGCTATTGCCCCTACTTCCATTTCTTTTACCACGCCTAGTATGCCCCATGAGGTCCAGACATAATCCATCTTCGATGATGTCCTGTGCACGTGGGAGAAGTAAGTGTACCCTTTTGCGTCCCCCTCCTTTTCTCTCCAGTCGTCCACTAGTGCCAGCATGTCCATCTTGTCTTTTAGTTCCTTGGATGGTCCCCCCGGGTTCCCAATCGTCCCACGCTTCTTGCAGTTTGTGGCTCCCAGGCTATATTAAGGTCCCCCATTAAAATGATAGACCCTCTGGCAAAGCCCTCCAACTTGTTCAAGGCCTTTTGTATGAACTTGTCCTGGCCGGTGTTTGGTGCGTACATGATGGCTATCATGTATAGCTCTTCCCCACGCTGCATAATTATGGCGAGGTACCTCCCGCTGTTGTCCTTTTCCCAGTTAGATATTACCTCAAGAGACGATCGAATGGCCACGAGAACTCCTCCCTTTTTTCCTTTCTTAATTAGCCTGGAACACCTTGTTGCACCCTTTTATTCTAACCCTGTGCGCGTCCCCAGGTTCTATGTGCGTCTCCTGGAGCGCCACAATGTCCGGTTTCTCTCTGTAAGAACCTTTTATAATTTTTTTCCTTTTTAGCGGGGAGTTAAGGCCCCTAACATTTAGCGTCATTAAGGCTAGGTCGTTGCTACTATTCAAACCCATTGTGTTGCTTGGGGATCTTCCTAGTCCTTATGTTTTGGATGAGTTGCCCCCCCCCACACCCGCTGGGTAGACTCAATCGGCCTCTAGCACTTCCTGCTGTGGATACGCAGGTATTGAGTCCTTTCCTTTCCCCAGCTATACGACCTGCAGACTTGTCCCAGCCCATTTTTGATTCCAGGTCCCTGTTCCCCCCCCCCCCCCCCCCTCCCTCCATCCCCCCCTTCTCCCTTCCCCCCCTCCCACCTGCTGAATGGTCTCTTATAGGGGTTGCCCTCCCTGTGCATTCATTTCAGCTTAGTGTTTAGCCTCCCTGGTATTATTGTGTTAGTTCTCGGCCACTCTGGCCCCTCTCGTGTCCCTTGCATTTCACTTTAGACCTTTCCCACGTTCTCTTTGTTCCATTTTCTAACACCCACTCTAGGCCCCTCCTGCCTCTAGTGCTGGGTTCTGGATCCTCCTCCTCAATTCCCAGGATGTTCGCTCCTTCGTTGCATGTTGTAATGCAGTGTTGTTTTCCCTCCCATTCAAACAGCAGACCAAAGGGGAATGTCTAGTGTTATCTAATGCCCTTCTCAGTGAGGAACCTTGTTATGGTGCTCATTCTTCTCCTTTTTAGTAATGTTGTGTAGGACAGATATTGGAAGAATTGAAGCTCAGTTCTGTTATATTTTATTTGTTTCGCCCTCCTCTCTGCCCGCAGGATCTCTTCCTTCTGGCCGTATTCATGGAGGGCTGCCAGGATGTCTCTGGGCATGGCTCCTGGTTCTTTTGTGTGCCAACCCTATGGACCCTATCCAATTTGAGCTCGGACTCCCCTTCCAAGTCTATTAGGTTGGAGAAAATTTGCCTGACCGCATCCTTGAGGTCCTTGTCGTGGACTTCTTCAGGGAGACCTTTAATCCTAACCTTCTATCTCCTGGACCTATTTTCGAGATCCATGGCCTGTAATTCCAGGTTGTACGTGGTGGCTGCCAGTTTTTCCACCAGGTCTTCTGTCTTCCTTGCTTCTTCCGCCAGGTCCTGCAGTGCCGTCTCATTCGTGTCGGCCCTCTCTTCCAGTTTGCTTATGTACCCCTTCACCTCATGGAGGGCTGAGGCCCAGTCCTCTCTGATCCTGGCCAGTTGGTTTTCTACTGTGCCCGCTATTTTGTGACCTAAGTCATGTTTGAGGATATCTTGGGTGACTGTTTGGAATGCCCCGCCTCCTCTTGTTTTTGCCTGGTTTCTTGGGATTCCGGGGTCCCGTCCCACTCCGATTGAGCCTATGTGTCTTTCCTCCAGAGTTTGTTGATGGGAACCTCTTGGGCTTTCTTTGAGGGTTTTAAGGGCCATGCTGTTCTTTGCCCTTATTCTGTCATGATGCCTACCCCCGAGCATCCAGACCAAGTCCATCAACCCCGGAAGCAGGCATCATGTTACCTGGAGCAAACCCAGCAACCCCTGTTAGGGGCTATCTGGGTACAGTCCTGGCGCCTATGGCGCCAGGCTCATATTGGACATCAGTCCTGGCGCCTATGGCGCCAGGCTCATATGTTAAAACTTACCTGATGCAGACCATGCTGCAAGGGATCCAAGCATCCAAGCCCATGTGAGGCTTGAAGGGACTATTTTATCTTAGGGACTATTTTGTTACTCGGGTGTGGCTGTGGAGGAATACTTACCTGGGACTACTTTGAAGGCTATTTAAACCACGCCCGAAGAGCAGCACATGCTTCGCGTTATTCTGCATCCAGCAGCGTAATGCTCACCGTGTCTGCAGTCAGCATCCAGCATCCTGCCACGCCCGCCTCGAGTCCAGAGCGCTTAGAAAGAAGAGAAAGAAGAAGAAAGGTTAGAACAAGAACTTTACTGGATTTCTTACCTGATTTCGGATTCAGTGTATCTTCGAACCAGAAACAAACTTCATTTTAAACGCGTCACATCGCCAGCAGTAGCGCCGTGCAAATACTCAACGTTCCTCGCAGCAGCTCTACGATCCGGTGCTGTCTCCATCAACTGGTTGCCACATTCCAGCGCCAAAGGGGGACAAGAAAACAACAAGGTGAGCCAAGGGAACAAACGAGAACAATCTCTTGCCACCATATGCTTACCTGATTTTACCGCAGGAGGTATTATCCACCAGCACGCCAAATCTTCCTACGCTGCACCTGCAAGAAAAGAGAAAGCAGCGAGTTAAACCTTGGCATCATTTACCGGACAGTGTTACAAAACACAGACTCTTACCTGAACGCTTTCAGCTGCCACAAGACGATCATCTTTTGGGTCTAAGCTGCAAAAGAAACAAGGAATTGGACAAGAGTGATTAATCAGACATTTTGAACTCATTAGAACTATATACTTACGGCCTTTCGCCCGGAGGTTTGGAGCCTAGATTTGTCCAGAACTCTTCCAATATCCTCAAGCCAGTGAAGTAACTGGCCATCAACGCGCCCCTGCATTCTTCGCAGGATGGAGAGCTCATCCTACAAAACTATAAGGTGAGCTTTGTGAAAGGGAATGTCAGAAGTGATAAGTGCGGACGCAGTGAGGTGTTAATACTTAAATCCACAGATGGCTAATTCCCTGTCCCCATCTTTAGGAGACTACTTCTACGGGTCAAGCAGACGAAGCTAGGTGGGCCAGTCCAGTCAGTCATCTCTGCACTACGCATCACGTTGGTGGATACCGGGGCTGTCAAGTTCTGCTCGACACCCCTTTGGGAGCCAGGTGAGCGTAACATATTCTCCGGCATCCTCTCCCGGCCTCGTGGGGGACGAATCCCTCTTGGTCTGATAATTTCAAGTTCCGGTCTTCTGGTGGTGTACTGCTGGTGGACTCACCCATGTGCCACCTTCTTTTGCGGGCCCTTTCTTTGCAGCTATTGGGCAGTCCTCTCCTTGTGAAGGTCCAGGGGGTTATTCACGGCGTGTTGACTCCCTCACCGAAGCCTTGTCTGCAGGGCTTCTATTCCTCCAGTTCCCGCTCTTTCAGGGTGCAACGTCTCGCAGTATCCCCCTGACCTGGGTTTTCAGCTATGCCCCCCCTTGTTATTAGGGGCCTCATCCCCTGTGATTGCCTCTGTATGTTAGATTAGGTGTTCCTGTCACCCCCTGGACACTACACCTTTGTTCCTTTATCCTGCATTGTGGTTCCGTTCCAGAATGTCTTATGGGACCGTGTCTCGGTTTGCTCGGGGCCTGCGAGGTGTGGGGCATTGGCCCTTTCTGGACGCTTTCCTCTCCTGATTGGTTGGTGTGGGGTGGTAGCGAGGTGCTCCTCTGGGTATGTGCAGCTTCTCTGTGGCCCAGAACCTCCTCCCTCCCTTGGGCTGTCCTGTGGGCTCTTCCTCGGTGTGATCGCGTTATGGGATGCGGGGGCGTTGGTTAAACCTCCCTATTTGGTTTTCTCCAAGGGGAAGATGAGTGAGGCCATCCTTCTTCACAAATGTATTCTCTGATTTCCATCTCTCTCAAAAGATCCATCTTCCTGTCTATTTGTTCCTCTTCCTCTTCCTCATCCTTCCAAGGCAGTGCAACGATTCCATCGGATGGACCTGGTGCTGGCCCTCAGCTACTACATATCTTGGACAAGGGAAAGCAGGAAAGATGACTAGCTTTTTTTGTATTATGCTGGTGCCCATGCTGGCAGGGCTGTAACCGAGACTCTGTCAAGGTGGACCATCCATCTGCATGTCAGAATGCTACGATCTGGCTGGTAAGGATGTGCCTGAAAGTCGCTGGGATCATTCTTCCAGATGGTCGGTTGCCACATCGGCTCTGCAACATGTAGTCCTGGTTCTGGACATTTGCCAGGCAGCTACTTGGGCTTTTATGCACATGTTTGCAAGTCATTATGCATGGATTCTGTCAGGACAGGTTGCTCGTTATGTTAGTGGCCCTTTAATGTTTTCTGGTTTAGATGGTGTCCTAGCTGTCCTCCAGATCAAAGTACTGTCATAGGAGTCTATCATAGATGAGCAATCCATTAGAAGAACAAATTGCTACCCTCTCAGTAATGTTCTTTCTGATTAATGTTCCTCCCACGGATTGCTCATAGACTTCCCATTATGCCCTACTTGGCGGATGGCTAGTACACCTTGGTTCTGCAGTCCCTCAATGTCAGATTGCTTGGAAAAAATTGTGGAAACGCTCACAGGGTGCAGCGCCTCTATATATATACTGACCCTGATGTCATGTCTGGCTCGCGGGGCACAGAATATATATACAATGATTGTTCCTGTCCTCTCTAATTCCATACTGCGATATTTTAAAGCAGTGTATGATTTAAACCTTCCGAGAAGGACCATGCAATAGTGTAGAATCCTAAACACATGGTGGTGAAACAACCATTAACAATATTTGGTTTTTTATGGTAGCCTCTTTATTGTTTTCGTGGCTAGTATTTTTAATTATATTCTTAAAACAAGAACAAACCAAGTGTTCAGATAAAACAAGGTAGTACAGGGGGTCACCTTGGTTTTTGCTTGACACAACTTAGTCAGTTACAGATCGACAACTGTGCATGTGTAAAAAGGTAAATACAAAGACAAAAGGACAAACTTGAAAACAGGTGCAGTTCTCTGGGGGTGAACACAGTATTGCTTCATAAAGGTCCACCATTCCATGGGTTCAAAGCTGTAACATATTGGATTCAATTACTGTTTTTCTCAATACATTCAAACAGAACAATAATTTTAGAAAAGCACAGAATTCAAACAATTATATTTGCTCATATAACCGTGGTTAGAAAATCAGGATGTCTAGAGAGACTGGTCCGACGTCTATTAAAGAGTGGAGGAGATTTAGTGTGGTCCTGAAAAAGGTGGTCTGCAAACAGTTTCCACAAGGATCACTGACGTTTCGATTGTTTATATTCACAATCTTCTTCTGGGGCCTTGTATATGTGGGTCTCCCTATAGATAAACAAAGAAAAAGGTGTCCACTTTAGGAGAGGGTACCAAGTGTTTCTGTATACAATACAAGTGGAAGGATAAAAAAGCTACATGTAGATGTTGCTATAATAAAAAAGTGAAGGGCTGTGAGCCCTTAAAGTACAGTGGCTGACCTTTCCTAGGAGCTGACTGGAGCCTTCTGTGGTTCCCCGGTTCTGTGGAGGTGGTGATATGTGGGCTGTGCAGAAATGTCACAGTCTGTGCGGGCTGGACATGTGGTTCAACCCATGGCCTGGGGGTATGAGTCCATTGAGGCGGCCCTGTAGGTGAAAGTAGACAGAAAGGCAAGGCAGAGTAGTATCAATATGTGACTAAGCCCTCTGTCATGTATTTACTACGAAAAGGGTGCCTTTTAGGAGAAAAAGGCTTACGGTCTATAGCAGAAGTGTCAAAGTGACTGCAGTGAGATAGCACCATGGGCTCACCTGTATCAGTTGGGGTTTAGCATGCGGCTCGAGCGACTCCTCCGTGTGCTGGTAGTCCAAAGAGGAGTGGTCTTTGAATGCGGGAGAGCGCTAATCGTCATGCATCTAAATGCTGCCGGCGCGTCTGGTTAGTGTCTCTGCTGCCGCGCATGCGCGAGACACGGCAATCCCATGTCCGCGATGCGCGCGCACGCGCTTGCCGTCTAGTGTCCCGGCCGGCGCGCATGTGCACGGCTTGTCCACGTAGTGTCAGCTGGGTGCGCACGCGCACTGTAGTGCAGGGGGCAGGATATGCCTGTATACCCCAGCGCTGCAGCCACAACCCTAAAGCTCAGAAAAACAACGACTAGGGCGGCAGTGAGACTGTGTCTCCCAGCGCGACACGCGAATAGTTTATGCATCGCATATACACGTGTCAGGGGGAGTAAGCACCAACATTTGAAGATCGGTGAGAGCTCACTACATGTAGGGCTGTATGGTCAGTAAGGGCGTATGAACTACAGTGCGGCCCCTATTTGGCTGACACTGGTGAGGGTGCCAGCTACGTGGTGTGTAAAGCCCTACCATATATTGGCATCAGTTGGTACGAATCTAGTCCTAACCTCTGGAACAGTACTAGGTCATCAGGGGCTCCTGTTGTTGTTTAGAGGGCATTTATCAGGTAGTGGTCTGATAGTCCAAGGGGGCTGCTTCGTTAAGGCCATTTGTCAGGGTCTGCAACTTGAATATCCACCAGGATTCCTTATGTTTAAGAGAGTTTGATATGTTGGTGGTGCCTATAACTCGATCAATCACCCACCATTTGAATGAATCATGGGCATGTTGTAGTTCCATGAAGTGTGAGACCAAAGGTGCATTGTGTACCCTACACCTTATCCTTGATTTGTGTTCACTTATTCTTTTATGTACAGGTCTGGACGTTTGGCCCACGTATCTGAGTCTGCATGCGCACTCAATGAGATAAATTGCATTAGTTGTTTTACAATTAGTGAATTGTCTGAGCTCCCAGTCCTTGTTTCCTATGGGGAAGGATTTCATTTTTAGTGTCTGTCTGCAGGCCATACATGAGCCACATGGGTGATGCCCACGGATTTCTCGCATGTTCCATAAAGAGGATCTTGGTGATTTTCTACGGGACCTGGCATGGGTCAATAGATCCTTCAGGTTCTTATTCCTCTTCAGGGCCATCCTTGGTACTGGTTCGTCTGGTAAATTAAGTTGGACGATAGGCCAGTATTTTTTAATCATATGCCTGAATTGCGATGTGTTGGCACCAAATGTGGAGATGCATGCCAGTATATTGTTTGGGCCGGGTTCAGAATCCTGGGTTTTTGCAGTGAGCAATGTTTCTCTTGGAGTGTAGAGAGCCCTCTTCATTGAATTTTTGAGCAGTTTCTTGGGGTAACCCCTAGTGACCAATTTCTGTTGAAGCAAGTTTGCGTGTATCTTGAACTCTCCTGTTTCGGTGCAATTTCTACGTATTCTGAGGAATTGTCCGTATGGTAAGTTGTCGCGTAGGTTTCTGGGATGGTGGCTATTATAGTGTAGGATGGTATTTCTATCTGTTTCTTTTTTGTAAATCGAGCAAATCAACTGATTTTCTTTTGCTGCGATTTTGAGGTCCAGAAAGTTGACTTTTATGTTGCTATGTTCCATGGTGAATTGGATATCTTCTGATCTACCGTTCAACCATGTGAAGAAACTTTGTAGCTTGGTGTTCTCTCCTTCCCAAATAAAAATGATGTCATCTATATACCTGCGCCAAAGATGGATGTTCTCTTTAAATGGATTGTTTGCGTTCAGAATGAAGCTTTGCTCGTATTCAGCCATAAAGATAATCGCCATGCTGGGGGCGAATGCTGCACCCATAGCGGTTCCACTGATTTGTAGATAGAATGACTCGTTAAAACAAAAAAAGTTGTTGGTGAGTGCTAGTTCTAATAGTTCCACGATGAAGTTGATGGGCACTCTTCTTTGTGTCATATGTCTGGTAAGATGGTGTCGGATGGTTTCAATAGCTTGGTCTTGCGGAATGCTCGTATAGAGACTCTTAATATCCATCGTGACAAGTTGATTCCTGGTATTATCGAAAGGTTCATGTTCAAAGGTAGTGATAGTCATCATCGTATCCCTCAGGTATGAGGCTGTTTTTTGGCATAGTGGCTTAAGAAAGTAGTCTATAAATTTGCAGGTGGGTTCCAGTATGGAGCCGCATCCGGAGACTATAGGTCTTCCAGGGGGCATGCGGCTATTTTTGTGAATTTTGGGTAGAGCATAGAAGGCCGGGGTGCGTCCCTCTGTGGTATTGAGGAACGCCTCCTCTTTCTCTGAAATCCAGTTCCTTTCTTGGGCAAATTTAGTTATTTCTTGTATCTTAGCTCTAATGTTGTTGGGGCCCCCCGCTGTGCCCTATTGTAGCAGAAGGTATCATAAATGAGCAATCGTTGGGAACATTAGAAAGAAAGTTAGCAAGAGGTAAGTAATTTTGTTCTTCCCGAAAGGCCACCTTTCCCGAATGGTGGCCTGTCTAGGAACTAGCACATGCGTTATTCGTGCCCGTGTGCAAGGAAGTGAAAGCAGAGGCCGTGTCACTGAGAGAAACTAGCAAGGCCTTGATGGAAAAAAACTAGGCAAACTGGAGCAGTGGGTGGGCAACCGGGGGGTGGGGGGGAAGAGAAGAAAGAGAATGGTGGCTGCTGAAAAGTCCCCCGCATAAGAGCAAAGACCAGAGGGGTGCGAGCCGTCAACAATGACTTGACGCATCGGTAATGCCAGTTCCAGGTACACAGGTCTCAGCAAACCCGGACTGGGATGGCATAATAGATCCAAGTAACAAACATGTGACAGCCATATCATCAGTTGAGCCCAACATACTTTTCGTGTTTACTGTAAAGAGACGTATTGCCTAATAGGAGGCCATACTGCACATGTAGCAAATCGTTGGGTATTACAAAGTTGATGAAATGGGACCAGGTTTTCTGATATTTGTGCATCTTTTGTTACATGATGGCTGTAAGCTTGCACTTCTCTAACCTATACCAAATCCATTCCACCAGTCTGAGATGGCGAGAGAAATGGGCATTTTTTTTCTTTCTGCCTTCGTCAGCCTAACTGCTATTAGTGTGTAATCATTTGAAAGTAGTAACTGTTTGGGCAATGGGCTTCATTATGATTGAAGTGCCCTAGTAATACCACTTGAGGATGAAGTCGAAAGCATACCTTATATAGCTTTGGTGTGTGAGTGGCATTACCTCCTCCTAGAATGCCTCGGTTGTACATCACCCACCAATTGTGTTCCACTTGCCCTCTCGCCAGTAAACAACACAAAAAGACCAGAAGTTGAGATGGATATGTTCTTTTAACGTGTGCTGGGCTGAGGTGCCTTCAGAAGAATTATTTTCTCAAAGTTTTGTTAAAGTGAGGATTTCACAGCTCTAACCTGTATGTTGTCACAGGAAGATGCAAACCCTGAAGGTTGAAGGGTTAGCCCCCACCCACGGAAAATATACCAGTGATTAGGAGTGCAATCTCTGTTATCTAGGGTCTCGCAGATTGACAATTCCTAGAAGGGGACTTTGTGTAGACATACATACGTTCTGAATTGTGTGGTTTCTTGACCGTAAGAGTGATGGACTCAATGTCACAATATTTAAACCTTTCAGCTTCTGTAAGGGAGAAAGCTTGAATACAACCTTCAAAGTCTAAAGGTGTCTCAACGTATATAACCCCTCCAAACTGTTGAGCCCTATGGCTCGGAGGAAAGTCTGATTATGTGGCGTTTCCTTCTTGTTTTCCTCCAAAGGAACAACACTTTCAAACTTCAGTAACTGTGTCCTTTCTTGTGAATATTTCTAGATGCTCTCACAGTATACCTCCTTCGTGTATGTCTCAATTGGGACACTCTGGCACATCATTTAGAAAATACTTGTCTCAGCATCTCATGTCAAGCGATCCCCTTGCCTTTTCAGCACCTTGTGTTGCAAGTGCTCATCTCAGCTTCTCAGTACTTCATACGGCTAGTGATTGTTTCACCAGCTGTGGACCTCATATGGTAAATGTGCTTTCCCAGCTCAGCTTTTCACTTGGCAGATGTCTGTCTTGTCTTCTCCGCCCTGTATGCAGTAAATTCTCTCCTAACCGTGTTTAAGGCACGCTGCCAACATGCTACTGCCAGCATCCTTCTCTCTCGCTCCATGCTCTTCCCCTGAGGCCCCTTTTTCTTTTTTTTTTTTTTTCATTTTTTTTACTGCTTTTGGTTCCCATCTCCACCCCATTCTTACCTTCCAATTGATCATCTGCGATGGGATTGGACTGGACTCGAGCAATCCATCCCCCACCTCTCTGCAACAGTAACTTGCTCTGAGAGTTAACAGATGCCCATCAGCCATTTTGCATTTCCACTTAATCTGATGGTGCGCTTGGATCCACTGAGGCTGCACCCCCTCACTGACTCTGGCAGAGTTGCAACTATGGGTGTCTGGCTGAATGTGTGTTTGGAATTCGGGATGCATAGACCTGCACTACCATTCCATATCCTGGGGTTGAAGCCAACTCTTAGCTCCAGGTATGCAGCCCTGTATTGCACTATGTGGCTGGGGTTCCGGTTATTGATATGCTCCTCGACTCGTTCACGTTGTCACTAGTCGCATCTCCAGGAAAATGCAAACTGCTTGGTACCAGTGCCCTCTTCTGCGCACGTTCAGACCACTCACTCCAGTTTATGACTTCAGAACTGTTGTCCAAGTCCTTGTCCTCACCCTGACGCATGCTGTTGCCAGTCTCAAGAAATTCAACCACATGATTCTTATCTTCTAGGAACTGTGATGGCTGATTCTCCAGGCCAAAATCACCTTCAAGATATTAGCCTGCATCACAATCACGACAATGGCAAACCAGCACCCTAACGATAATCTCACTATCTCACGAGGTCCGTGCAGAACGCGAAGTATCAGTATTGACATACTTCAAAACAAGGAATAGAAGAAGGAAAAGCAAGTCTTTTCTCTCATCTGCATTCCGCTACATGCTGGTGCACATCAGGAGTGCTCTTCCCTTTATGCTTTCTCGGATGAAAAATAAGACCTTACCCTTCAAACAAAAATCACCCTAACCATTGATTGTTGTAACATGTATAACTCCCCTACTTGCTCTTCAGCCCTCTCCACGAGCCCAGTGTTCTTTATTATACATTCCCTCTTTATTATACATTCCCTCTATATTGTACTGCACTCAGCTAACCAGGCTTTCCCTGTCAAACTCCATCACAACATGCATGCATGCATGAATATATTGTCAGCTCATTTTGTTGTAGTATTAAATGCTATCACATAGTTGTGCCTTGCAGGCATGATACATGTGTTATTTTAAATAAAGGGTTGTTGTCCACGTATTGAGTTAGCCACTATTAATGGTAGACTGGGACTGAGGGAGTAAGCAGCCTGGCAGATAGGTGGCAGACTACAACACTTGTTTGTTGGGAGTGTGAAGAGTCTCCACATAGCAGATTGTACAGTTTGTGGTATATAGTGAATGTGAAAAGTTTCACATGTTTCCAGTTTAAGGCATTCCATTATCTTTTGTTCTCCTTAATTTTTGTTCATGTTGGAGACCTCCAAAATATGCATATGTTGTAGGTGGCAAGAAGCATAAGAATAGCTTCAGACAACTGCTGATCCAGGAAACCAGAATGTCTCTAAACATATAGGTAAGAATTTAGGGTCCATATTTGGTGAACGTCAGATGTTCGTGATCATGAGAACAGGTGCTTACAGCCCTCCGCATTAGTGGGGGGCTGGCAATTGGCTTTAGTTCTTTATGCTCTTTTCCTATGCTAAGGCATCTTACTGGAAATGTATAGTCTTCCTGCAGATGAGCTCTGTGCTCCCGGTGTATCTGAACCTGTCACATTGGTATCAAGTATGACAGTATAAAGTTATCCTAAGTGAATTTTTCTTTGTCCTTTTAAGAACCAATTTCAATGTTGAGCATTTTTTCATGTAAAAATATTTCTGAGGCTTGTGGAATCTGCTTAGATCATATGCTGTGCATAGGCCGACATCTAGTGGAAGCTGCAGAGTATTACAGTTGTTGTTTTCGAAACTCGAAAAGGTACGTCGAATAGGGCGTGCCAGCAATACTATCCCTAGTGTGATATCTCCTGTACCCATGATCCCTCACGCGTGTAGGTCCCTCAGATTGTTTTTTTCTGCCATACTAGTCGGTCTCATGTGTGCAGAGTTCCTTTCGGCATATAGCCTTATCTATATTTCAGTTACTGTTAAATCTCTTCCTATCCTTTATTCACTGAACGCCAAAGGAGGACGCCGGTGACTATCGGAGAGACTTCCGTCAAAGGCTGCTGCGACAGACCCCCAGGCTTTGGAAGGCCACCTCTGGCCTCCGCCCAGTCAGTAGGGAGAGTGGGGGGAGGATATATATTTATTACATGACCATGCTAGTGGCCATGTAGTTATGGTTAAGTTGCTGTTTCCATAGGAAGAGCACTTTTTGGGCGGCTTATAACTTGGCTCCCCCTTGATGAATCCTCACTAAACCTTGCAAAGAAAGTATATGGCCCACTCTGAATTCTTTTGTAAAGTTTGGTGAGGTTTGGTCCAGTGGGGGCAAAGTTATAGGGGGGTCCCAAAATTTGCGGACTTTTGCGTAGTCCGTGAACAACGGGACGTGTCCGCTGATTGGATGGTGAGAAAACGTGAAATGCGTCTGTTTTCTTGAAAACGCCCGCCATCTTGGATTCGCTGAGTTTTTTGGGGTCCGCGAACAGCGCAGTGAAGACTTTTCTTTAAAAAAAGCAGCATTTCACTAGTCCAACTCGACAAACAATCTCTAGGGAGGTGGGGGGGGGGTGAGGATTCAATTTGATATGACCATAAGAAGTCAAACCACGGGTTGGTCCGCAAACACTCTGGATGTCCTGGGACAGTCCTGTGGTGGTTGCGGACACTTCAGATGTCCTAGTACATCTCTACCTATTTCTGCATTACAGGGTTGGGGAAAAGCAGTTTTTGGATGGGTTATAACTTTTGCGCACTCAATGAAACTGCATGTAATTTTGCCATTTTATTCTAGAACTAATCCTGAATGGTTTTGCAAATTCTTTGGGGATTCTGTCAAGAGGGGGCAAAATTAGAGGGGGAGGTCCCACAATATTGTAAAGGCATATAAATGTAGTGTCATTTGACGAATCTGCACAACATTTGGCAAAACGATTTTGCATCTAGATATAAATGGTTTTCTAAAGTTTGGTGGGATTTTCTCAAGAGGGGGTGAAATTAGAGAGGGGGTCTCAACAATTTTTAATGGCTTATAACTTTGTTGCTATTTGACGAATGTGGACAAAAGTTTTGAGAAAGATTATAGACCAAACCTTCAATGTTTGTGTAAAGACTGAATGGATTTTGTCGAGTGTGGGCTAAGTTATTTGACTATTGTATGTACATACATTTTGACACTTTTTAAAAAATAAAATATGGGTGGATTTCGAGCAAACTTGTGAGGAGCATTGGCAAGGACATGGTTTTGCAAATGTGCCCATGCTTTATTTTTTGACAAGTGTAATAATGTAGGTACAAAAAATAGTCATATACCTTTGGTGACTGAGGTATAGCCTGTGGCCGTGGGCAGTAGCCAGATTGTCTGGGTCATGGCATAAGGTTATTGCACGGACAATCTGGCTACTGGCCATGACCGCTAGGGACGAAAAATGGTGTTAAAGTGGCTATGTCTACCTGGGACCAGATATGTGGTAAAGATATTTGAAGGTCGGATAGGTTTGAAAGGGAAAAAAGGTGCTTGTGGTAATATGTTCATAGGGTTTTGCGGGCTGCCATGGCAACGGAAGAGGGGCTGTGTATGGAGCCCCGCCTTCATTTCCATGTTGGCTGCGTCCCGCTATAGGAAGAAAAATCTGTTTTAGCACCCTGGGTTCCCACTTTGGGAACCAGGGGTGCTAATAGGCTTTATTCCCCATTTCAAGGGCTGCAACGGACGATAATGGTCCGTAGCCCTCCTTATTTATTTATTTATAACGCACCAATGCCCGCAGATATCAGACTTTGTGGTTACAGTATTTGTTGAGGAAGATGAGGTGGAGGAAAGCAGCTTACTACTTGCTGGGAAAGGAATAACCTTTCTGAGAGCATTGCGGTCATTGGATTTGGAGTGGTGGCGCATGGAGGTTGTCCCGTAGGAGTAATGTCCAGGTAGTCTGCGACTGAGTACAAAATTGCACTCCGTGCATTTCACTTTGGTAGCTTTAGCCTTTGGTACACTCCCAACAGTAGCAAAGAACTGGTACACCCATGATCCGATCTTGGTGCTAGAAGTAGGCACTTCCTCCACCTCATCTTCTTGGTCCTCTTCATTGTCTTTGAAAGTACTGTGCTTTTTTTGTTGTGAAGGTCCTCCAGCTGATGGTGGTGGTGGCTCTTGGGGATGAGGGATGGCAATAACAGATGCCATTTTTAAGATAAATAGCAGTTTTGATAAAATTCTTCCAAGTATGTACTGTGTACTAAATTGGTAATGGATAGTGAGTACGAAAAGGTGTTGGAGGTGTGCAAGGGAAATTTTGAAGTTGAAAGTTCCTAGATCAGTAGAAAATGCAGTTCTGAACTGTCTGCGAAGGACGGATCTTATTGTGAAGTGCAGACAGGTTCTCGGACACGACATCATGCCGTGCGCCAGCGTATGGTCATGTGGCACTGTCCGGAAGGTCCGCAATGAAGTCAGATGTTTGTAGATATCTACGGATGCAAAACTAGTTGAAATAGTTGCAAAAAGTGTATAGAAGTGTTAACAATGAATCTAGAAGGTGGGAAATGGCAGAGTTTTAACGTGACACTTTGTAAATTGGACACACATATTGTTACATTTGGTAAGTATGATATTAGTAAGTTGTAGGAAAATAGCATGCACTGGTAAAAACCCATGAAATTCACTGAAAAAACATTGTTAAAGAGACGTTATGGTTAAGTTGGACTAATAAAAACCTATGAAATTCAATGAAAAAACTTTGTTAAAGGGACGTTATGGTAAAGTTGCACTAATAAAAACCTATAAAATCCAGTAAAAAATGTTAAAAGGATGTTATGGTTACAAGTAAAATCGAAAAACCCCTGAAATTCGCCAGTTAAGGTAAGCTAAGCAACCATAACTTGCGCCACCACTGTGCACTGCTAAGACTAACACCCAGGACATCAAAGATGACATCACAAATATCATTGAAAGCTGCTTCAGCTACCCAGGCGCCGACCCCGTAGGACTGGCCAGCGGGCATGTTGTGGGGACCACACCCAGCAGCAAAAGCGCAACACGTTCCGCTTCAGGTCCCCTCCCCTCCCATCCATCCGTAGTAGGGGGGCGCATTACCAACTTCACCCACGCATGAGAGGAGATCACCTCGGACAGATGGTTGCTGTCCACAGTGTCTGGAGGCTACTGCATCGAGTTACTACAGCGCCCCCATGACATCCACCACGACAGAAAGTACACTCGCAGGAGCATCAGAGAATCCTCCCTGAGGAGATCGCAACTCTGCTATCAAAGGACGCCATAGAGGTCGTCCCGGCAAATCAGGGGTATTTATTCAACCTACTTCCTTGTGCCAAAGAAAGATCTCACAATGCACCCCGTATTAGATTTGTGCCCTGCAAACAAGTATGTCAAGCCATAAAAGTCCTGCATGACTACGCTACAAGAGGTAATCCCCCTACTAAATAAGGGGGATTACATGGCAACACTGGATATGAAAGATGCCTATTTTCATATTTCAATGTTCCCAGCGCACAGAAGATTCTTGCGTACCAATATAATGAACCAGCACTACCAATTCAAGGTGCTGCCCTTCGGAATAGCCTCGGCTCCAAGGGTATTCACCAAGGTACTGGTGGTGGTAGTAGCGCACCTGCGCAGGGAGCCAATCCCAGTGTACCCTTACCTGCACGACTGGCTCATTACAGGGGAGTCCCCCCTAATTTGCAGACAAAACATCCAAAGAACCATCAACCTCCTCTTTCAATTGGGCTTCTCCATCAACGAGAAAAAGTCAAGCCTCGGGCCAAGCACCTCCAAACAGTTCCTCGGAGCTGTCCTAAATACTCACGAGGGGTTGGCCTTTCCGTCTGAGGAAAGAATTTGAAATGTGTTGCTGCAAACTCCTCAATATCAAGCCGGTCACCAAATAAGGGTGCGCAAAGTAATGTATTTGCTAGGCATGATGGCGTCTTGCATTTACCTGGTTCCCCACACGCGCCTGCGCATGTGACCCATGCAGGAGTGGTTGGCGAAACAGTGGTCTCAGGCAAGTGGTCGGTGGGATGTCCTAGTGGTCGTTCGTCAACACTAGTACAAAATCTTAGCTGGTGGACGAGAGGGAATCTAAGGAAAGGGAAACCCTCCTACGACTCAGAGGTTCAGGCCGTCGTCACAACAGACGCCTCCTTAACAGGGTGGGGAGCTCACTACCTTGTCCATACAGCTCAAGGTCTTTGGTCTCGCAAGGTTGCGCAGAACCACATCAATCTGCTGGAACGTCTAGCAGTATTCAGAGCACTTCGAGCATGAACCCCTCTTATCGAACCAGTCATTACAGGTCCTTACAGACAGCACAACTGCAATGTTTTACGTAAACAAACAGGGGGGCACTCGTTCTCAAAATCTGTCCAGGCTTGCCCAGCAAATTTGGAAATGGGCACTCAAACGGAAGATTTATCTTTCATCCCAACATGTTCCAGGGGAACTCAACTAGCTATCAGACTCTCTGAGCAGAGCTCCCCTTCCAGAGGAACATGAATGGCGACTACACGAAGATGTCGTAGAACACCTCTTCTCTCAGTGGGGTTTCCCCACAATAAACCTATTTGCCACAATCGAAAAGTCAATGCCCAGACTACGCGCCCAGGTTCCCCCAGCCAGGCTCCAAGGGGGGCCCCCTATGAATGAACTGGTCAGGGATATTTGCCTATGCTTTTCCACCAACCCCTCTAATGAGGAAGGTGGTGAACAAGATACACAAGGAACCAATGACACTTATCCTAGTTGCTCCTATGTGGACAACACAACCATGGTATCCAAATCTGCGCAAACTGGTGATGTGCAATCCCATCAAACTCCCATGCCAGTACAACCTACTCATCCAGCACGAGGGGCTAACAGTGCACCCACAGCCGCACTCAATGAACTTGGCAGCATGACTCCTGAGGTCATAGAGTTCGGACATCTCAACCTGCCACAGAGATGCATGGATATCTTGAAATAATCAAGAAAGCCAAACACTAGGCACTGTTACTTTGACAAATGGAGAAGATTCGTAATTTGGTGCCAGACTAAACAAACCAACCCTATAGAATGTAATCCATCACACATTCTAATTTACATGCTCCATTTGCTAGATGCAGGGTTAGTATTTAACTCCCTAAAGGTCCACCTGGCAGCTTTGTCAGCCTACACAACCTCTCACAATAAGTTGTCATGGTGGAAAGTACCAGTCATCAAAGCGTTTATGGAAGGGTTAAAATGACTCCACCCTCCAATTTCTAACCCGCCGCCAGGGTGGGACCTCAATGTGGTACTCGCTAAGCTCATGGGACCCCCTTTCGAGCGTATGCACAAGTCTAGTCTCAAGCACCTGACTTATAAAACTTCCTTCTTAGTGGCTATCACTTCCATAAGAAGGTTCAGTGAAATTCAAGCTTTGTCAGTGCAGGATCCTTTCTTCGTTCTACACAAAGACAAGCTGGTTTTACATACTCATTCTAGGTTCTCACCTAAATTCATCTCCAATTTTCATGTAAACCAGTCAATTGAGCTACCAGTTTTCTTCCAAGAACCCAAAAGCTCAGCTGATTTAAAACTCCATACACTAGATGTGAGGAGAGCAGCCCTCTACTACGTAGACGAGAAGGTGACTGCATTTCTAAGAATGCCATCTCTAGGTGGATAGTCGGATGTATCCAACTGTGCTAGTCCCTATCAGATAAAACACTGTGTTTTATGCCCAGGGCTCATTCCACAGGAGGTACCAGAGCCACTCTGTCCTTAATTGCAAATGTCCCCTTAGACAGTATTTGCAAAGCAGCTACATGGACCTCTGTACATACCTTCACTCAGCACTACTGCATAGACAATCATTCCAAGACAGATACACAAGTGGGACAAGCGGTTCTAAGACATTTATTCGCTCCTGAACCTTCTCCCATCCCACCTCCTTCATTACTCGCTAATCTATGCACAGCATGTGATCTAAGCAGATTGCACAAGCCTCAGAAGGGATACATTGCTCACCGTAATTATATTTCTGATGCTTGTATCTGCTTAGATTCACATGCGACCCACCCTTCCTCCCCTCGGAGAGAAGGCGCATGGATGCTTATGAGCTTGTCTGATAAGTATCTGCTTGGATACAACTGTACTCGCGCTACACCTCATGCTACCTCATGTCAGAAAAATACAATCTGAGGGACCTACACGCTTGAGGGAACATGGGTACAGGGGACGTCATCACACTAGGGATAGTATTACTGGCACGCCCTATTCGACGTCCCTTTTTTCCGAGTTTCCCATACGTGTTTCAAAAACAACAACTGTAATACTCTGCAGCTTCCACTAGATGTCGGCCTATGCACAGCATGTGCATCTAAGCAGATACAATCTAGTACTCTCCGTAGAATTGCTTTCCAGAGTCGCTATTGGTAGGTTTTCAGTTTAATTCAATTCTTCATATTCTTCAAGCGTGCAATTAGAAATAATTATTTCATTTTTCTTTTTTGTTAGAAACCATCTTGGTGGCCTTTTGCGATGTCCCCAGGCACGTTGGCATTTGCTTTTATATGGCCATTCATTGCACAATGGTTGGTGCATGCATACTTTCAAAGAAGAAGGTAAGAATATTTTGTTTGTGTATTAGCATTACTCTTGTGTATTAGCATTACTCTTACTCTTTCAGCATTGCCTGAAAAATAAGCAAGCATTAGTTGCCTATTTCCAAGACAGCATCCAAATCATTGAACAATAACCAACCAGATTTCGTAAGCAAACGTTCATCACACACCAAAGTTGAGGACATATTTCATTCCAGTTGAAGCCCTCAAGGCATTTGCTGTATCTTATGACATAAATGTTAACTTCTAGCGATGTCCTCAAACCTGTAAATAAACTTCTGCATCACCTGAAGTGCTCTTATTCAACATTTGACGCCAAATAATTGTTTTCATAACCCAACTGTACAGTAAGGAACACTGTTTTTGTCATGTTGCTGCTACTTTTGTGGCCAGGCCAACAACACCCATTCCAGACCCTGACAAACCGCAGTATGTCATTAGTCCAGCGGTCATGCTTGGACATCATGGACAAAAAATAGCATCCCTTATTTATCTATTTACAATTTGTAGTATGATTGAGAGAGTCACAAGCTCCTAAAGCTGCAGTGAACGCTTTACATCCCTATAAAACGAGGGGGGCTGCTGCTGTCTGCCTTAGAATGCATTTATTTCATACAAGGTTTTTCATTCGGTCTGTCATCAATGCTGTGTGACAAGGAATTAACAGAACCCAATACAAACGTACAGTTCAACACCTTTATTTTTAGCGTGGGTTAGCTGTTCTAAAAAGTGTAATGATGGGTTTGATCATATACTGTAAAGTGTCACCTGTCCTATCAGTATTCTCTCAGACACTGTGTAAGGAAGGCATGGTATCAAACAGTGAAGACAGACACAAGTGCTCACAGTTCAAGGGTGTTTATTGAACTTTAAGGAGGTTGAAAAAACGCCTATCTAAACCTATATGTAAGTATGGGAGCATGCTACGACCATCAAAATAAAGATAACACAGTCGTAGTAGTGCCTTTGTCAAAATAAAAGGGCCTATACTAAAGAAAATATTGCCTATCCCTACTTGTAAACAATAAACATTGTGGGAATTGATGTAGATGACAAAAGGTGTGTCATGAAACAATCTGTCAGGATGACTTTATAGTTAGTTCCCCTTTCCCGTCTTTTTACCACGGGACAAGGCGGCATACTTGGGATTCAAGCACACTTCAGTTCAGCTACGCACAAGGGCATGGTTCCAGTTCATATATCGTCTCTCTGCAACCAAAAGTCTCTTGCTCAATCAAGGAAGGATTCTCCCTCGCAAGACAAAAGTTCAACAGAGATTGTTCAAAGTTCCTTTCCTCTGGAGTTTACTTTTCAAGCAACAAAAGTCTTTTACTTCCACTTTGAGCCCCCCCATGCGTCAGGCTCAGACTCGGATTTCTTTCACAGTTCACTACAGACCGAAGACTTCCGATTGTGCAAAGGATTTGACTTAAACCCGGTATGCAGTAATAAAATTGCGGCAAAAATGTCACCTTTACAAAAAATCGCAGCAAAAATGCAGTGGTTTGACCCGGTAAAGGTGTACCCCTTTATACCATTTAAAGGGAGCGGGGATTGCGGGGGGTGTCCCCCGCTCCCTTTACATGGATTGTGGCGGTCAAACCACTGCCTTTTTGCCACAATTTTTTGTGTAAACAGCCATTTTTGCTTCAATTTTAACCCATGGAACCCTTAAATCTTTGCAGGACCACTTTGATTCTCTTCTTCATAAATCATATTGACATTTCATAAGTTCTGTTAGCAGGAAACATTCAGGCAGAGACCTTTCGATTGGGCACACATGCGGTGCCAGACCACTCTGCTACTTAGTATCATGCGTTCACTTCTCAAGATTATCGGCTTTCCCTTTTCATTTGCATCTTTCATCAAACTCCTTTTCCATTCGACTTCATAGGACACTCTGTTGCCACCCGTAACCTTTGTTCATACACAGCCAGGTTTCCCACAGTTGCCTTCAACTCACTGCCTATATACACGGTTCGGCTTGCGGCTTTGATCATGGAGTTAAGGGTGAAACCACGGCGGCTGCACTTCTCCCCCGACTCGACTAGTGAGTCAGGAGGGCCCCTGGTATCTCGGACACGCATTACAGGATTCTCTGGCCTCCCTTCTCCACATCATACGTGCTGCTTCCGAGTTTTCAACAGCCCAGCAATTACTTGTGAAACAGCCCAAGGGCATCTCCCACCTTGGTTTCGTTCTGCAACTTTTCATCTGGCTTCCTCGATTTAGCTGTGTTCTGGAATAGGCTGCTCCTTCATGTGCTCTGTCGCGTTCCTTGCCTTGCTCGATGTGTGTTCCCGTGCTCTGTCTGTTATCCAAGTGGGGAAGTTAAAGGGGATTCCGGTGTGAGTTGTTCCAGGCAATTGCCTTACTCTGCATGACCATGGCACCGGGACATGTTAAAGTCTGTCTTTCTCCAGTGTGTAAAGGGAATGTGTATGCGTTTGTGCAGGGAGGGGGGTGGGGGGGGAGTTACAAAACTCATGTACTTGATCAGGAAATAGCGAGAACAGGTTTTAAAGGTGGGGGGATACCACATCTCACCATTAGGTGTCCCACACCCACTCCCCAAGGATTCCCCCATCCAGGTGATCTCTCACACTGGTCCACCCCCAGGAACTGGATCCAAAAGTGATGGCCGCGTCCTGGCCACCTGGACGACAGATCCTGGGGCCTAGCCTGTGAGACACCCTCTGGTTTCTCACACCTGTTTAGTTTATTACCTTAGACACACTCACACCAGCAAGTATTTATTTCCACCTTGCTTTAGGGTATTACCTTTGGCACAACAATACCTGCCAGATGAATGAAAATCCCTCTATCAATGATGGTGCACTACTGTATAAAATACCAAGCCCATTGCTGGCACCCTCCTTTCGTAAAGCTCTTTGCTGCTCTTGTGCTATGTTTGCGCTAAAAGCAATACTAATAAAATATTAATAGGAAGCAGGAAGCTGCATGCTTACGTAGTATGCTTGATCTCGCAATGAGATACCTGATTGGTGCTGCATTTTGTTCAGGCTCTGGGATTGGCTTGCTTTGGTTCCTTCTCGATTGTTACCAAGTGCATTTTTTGCCAGCTATGTTAATAAATTACCCTCCACAGGTCATCAGATCCAATGATCTCTTTCCCTGTGATGGATGAGGGTATAATAAACCTATCGTCTGGGGTGGGGAGGACCTTTCATAGCCTGGCCACCAAGAAAGATGGCCGCTCACACTGTACTCTGTACTTTGGAGCATATTACATGTACTTTTTGGATGAAATAACAGGGTTTGAAGATTCCCATGAGTGGCTGTGTTTCTTCAACGTGTTTTTATTGAGTGTCTTTACAACAATCAACCTTAATACCATAAAATCCCACCCCCCCCCCGTTCCCCTACCTCGGGAAGATCCATCTGTACTGTCTCTGGTCTCCGGCTTATATATCTTTCCCCAATAATTGAACATGTCCAGTATCCTTATTTTATTTGGGCACCATTGTTCCATGTAGTCTCCCTGCAAAAAGTTGAGGACTGTGCCCCAGTCCGTCTGAAATTTGTGGCAATCCCCTGAATGTTGTACGTGAATCTTTCCATTGCTAAATGGGTCCACACTCTCTGTAGCCATTCGTATATTGTTGGGGGAGGGGGGGGATTTTTGTTTCCACTTTTGGGCTATCGCCAACCTCGCTGCGATCAGAAGTCCCATAAAGTTCTGCTTCTGTGTCTTTGTGCATACTTTCTCCCGGGGGTTCCAGAGCCCACACATCCATACCTCTTCCCCCAGTCTCCCTGTTCCCTCGAACATCTCCTGCATGTGGGCTTTGACTGCCCCCCCTGCAGAAAAGTTGGATCATTGGGCAGTCCCGCCAGATCGGTCTGCAATGCCCTACGCCTCCACATTCCCTCCAGCATTCATTTGAGGATTCCCTTGTCTGTATTGCTCTTGTGAGTTTGGGTATTGCCTCCCATACGTGTTTCCAGTGTTCCTTTGAGTAGTTGTTCCGGAGTGTGGATTCACATTTTTCATATATAGTCATTTGATTTCCTCCATAGGGGCATTCAGGAATTTATAGGTGTCTGAGATTAATTTTTTCGTGCCTGTGTGTGTTATGTATGTTTCCTACAGGGTTAGTTCCCCTGTCACTACTCTTTTGATCGTGTGGACTGTAGCCAGTGGTGTAGTTGATCATATTTATATCTATCTTTGGGCGTCTGTCCGAGTTGTACTACACATTCTTTGAAGGATCTTATTTCCCCGGCCGGGTACATATCTCCTATCTTGTCACAGCCCGCCTCCACCCACTTTTGGTATGAGTTCTTTCCCATGCGCGGGGGGGAATTCTGGGTTGCTGAACATCGGCATAAACAGGGCCGGGTCTATCGTTAGTGTCCCCTCTTTTGTGGCTTTGTCCCACACTCCTAATGGCGCTTTCATCACCTCACTAATTTGTTGATTAGGGTGTCAATATTGTTTCCCTTTCCATAAGAGAGGGTGGTGATGGGTTGACGCTACCGCCCTGTCTTGGTAGGCCCAAAGTTTCTGTGATTTTCCGGGCATCCACTCTTTCAGTACCCAGAGTTGAGAGGCTTCGTAATATTTACGAAAATGTGGGAGTGCACAGCCGCCATGCTTTCCTCGGTGCCGTGAGGCCTGGTCTGGACACCCTGGGGGTCTATTTCTTCCAGATGTATGTCATTATTGTCCTAGTCAGGCTTTTAAAATAGGAGGCTGGGAGTTTAACTGGTAGTGCCTGAAACAGATACATGACAAAAGGTAGAACTGTCATTTTTACTGCTGTGATCCGGCCCCACCATGATATGGCTAAGGGAATCCATCTCTCTACATCTCGTTTCATTTGCACTAATTGAGGGGGGTAGTTTTCTTCATATAGTTTCTCTATTCTGTTATACCCAGGTATCTGACCACTTTATTTGCCACCTTCAGTTCTAGTACTGCAGCCTGCCGTTGTATGGAGTCTGTGTTGCCTGCTAATATGAGTATTTCAGATTTTTGTCTGTTCATTTTTAACCCCGAGAGCAATCCATATAATTCTATGTCCTGTAAGAGGATCGGCAGGGACTGCTCTGGGTCCCCAAATAACACTAGCATGTCATCCGCATATTCTGCTGTTTTATGGGAGTGGCTTGCCATTTCTATGCCTTTTATCGTTGGGGATTCCCTTATCTGTGCTAGTAGGGGTTCCAGGAATATTGCGTATAGAAGTGGGGAGAAGGGGCAGCCCTGTTTGGTCCCTCTCTCAATCCGAACTCTTTCGGATAACCCTCCATTCACTGCTAAGCGTACACTAGGGGAGTTGTAGTTGGCCAAAATCATACTTATGAAGGCATCTCCCATGCCCATTTTTCTCAGAGTGCGGAAGAGGAGTGTCCACTCGACGAGGTCAAATGCCTTTTTTGTGTCGAGTGCTAGCAGTATGGCCGGTGTGCGTGTGATCCCTATTTTTTCTACCAGGTGGATTATTCTCCTAGTATTATCATGGGTCTGCCTGTTTGGGATGAATCCTGACTGGTCCTGGTGGATCAGCTTCGGGAGGACCTGTGTTAATCTTTTGGCTAAGATTTTTGTATATAGTTTGGCATCCAGGTTGATTAATGCTATCGGGCGGTATGACCCGGGTAACGCCAGATTCTTCCCCTGTTTGTGGAAGACCAGCAGTTTTGCCTCATTCATGGACTGGGTTATATTGCCTTTTTCTTTGAATGCGTTAAAGAGCCCTGTAGAGATTGGGGATAGGACATCACCATATGTCTTAAAGAAAAGTGCAGTGTATCCGTCCGAGCCAGGAGCTTTATTCAAGGGGAGTTCTCTAATAGGTTTTTTAACCTCCTCCTTTGAAATCGCTCCGTCCAGGTACTGTTTCTAACGAGATTGTCGGGAGATGGGTATTGTAGAGATACTTTTCCTGGTCTACTTCGTTAGGGTGGTCGGAGGAGTATAGGTTTTGATAAAATTGTTTAAAAATATCCCATATGTCTGCCAATTGGGTTGTTATCTATAAGGCCTTTCACTGTGTGTTTTGCCAGTTTTTCTTTAAGCTGCCTGGCCAACATTCTATCTGCTTTATTCGCTTTCACATAGTACCAGTGTCTCATATGTAACAGGTTCCTCTCTGCTTTTTTGATGCGGGTGGCTTCTAACTGACCTTGGACATGTTTTAGGCCTTTCTTTAGTTTAGTGGACTGTGTCTGGACAAATTCCCTTTGAATCGCTGCCACTTTCTCCTCTAACTCTGCTCCCCATAGGCAGTTTTCTTTATCCCTCTTAGCTTTTAGGGCAATGAGGTGTCCCCTTTTCACTGCCTTAAAAGCCTCCCATAGGGTTTCCCTGGGGGTTTCTGGGAGATTATTGCTGGTAAAATATTCTATTATTTTTTCCTTAATTGATTCCCCCATGATCCGGTCTTGAATTATTTCTTGTGGGAGTTTCCGTTTCCATAGCCCGGTCTGTCAACGGGATAACGAGATGTCCGCCCAGAGGGGGGCATGGTCGGAGAGTGAGATCGGTCGGTCACTGTGTTTACCACCTTCCACAGTAGTCCGGTCGAGACCCAGATATAATCAATTGTAGACATGGTGTTATGGACATGTGAGAAATGTGTGCATCCGCTTTGTTGCTCATTGATACCCCTCCATACATCTACTAGCGCTAGCGCTTGACTTTCCATTTTTGCTCGAAGGGCTTTGGATGTAGTTCCCTGTCCTTGCGATCTGGCGCCTGATATGTCCAGTGTGGGGTTCCATGCAATGTTAAAATCCCCCCCGCCCCAACACACCTCCCCCATGGCGGACCTTTCCAATTTATCTAGGACGTCCCTAATGAAGACATCTTGTCCCAAGTTAGGGGCATATATTAACGCTAAAGTCAGGGGGTATCCCTCGATATGGATGTTCACAAAGAGATATCTCCCATGTTTATCTGCCTGTGTGTTGTGGATTTGCTGGTTAAGGGAGTTGTGAAATGCTATCGGGATCCCTACCCTTTTCTCTTGTTCATTTGCCTGGATGATTTGGTTACATCCTTTCAGGCGCACCTTCCCTTTATCCTTGCTCTTTATGTGGGTTTCTTAGAGCATTATGACTTCAAATTTCCCTCTTTGGAGGAAGTGCTCCACTTTCTTTCTTTTGCCCGGGGAGTTCAGTCCTCGAACATTGTACGTTAATATTTTCAGCCCCATTCTTTCATGGATCGCTTTGATTCTGATGTTTTTGACCGGATCCTTATTTTTGATAACTGTTCCCTCCTGGATTACCTCCCACTTCCCCTTCTTCCCTCCCTGTCCGAACTTCGCAACCCCCAACTTGCGTTTCCCTCCCGCTCCCCTCCATAACTGCCCTGTGGTGGGCTTGGGGTGCCCTGCGCGCCATGCCCTCTACATACTCAGGGATAACTTTGCGGGGGGTCCTAAACCCTGCGTGGGTTCCTCTGAAGGCGCCACCATTGTATGCCCCCCTCTCCTCCCGTCACCTGATTGTGGATTCATGCTCTTGCGGTGTCCGGAGTAGAGCGGGGGTGGTGGGCACTGGTCGTTGGCTTATTTCGATCTGTTGTGGGCGTTATATGGCGGATCCAATGAGTTCTATTTCTTTTTTGCTGGGGCGCCGTGACCTCCTGTTGATCGTCTTCCATTCTAATGGGGTCTTCCGCGTGAGGGGGCCCTCCATGCTGTGTCCCGGGAGGTCTCCTTCTTGTTTCTGTATATCTAAAAGGTGCAAGCCTTCCTCGCAAGTCGTTATTCTTTGTTGCTTCCCTTCCCACGAGAAAAGCAGACCAAAAAAGAAGGGCCATCTGTATCCGATTTGTTGGCCCACTAATTCTCTTATTACTGGACCCATTTCCAGTCGTTTCTGTAGTGTCGACTGTGCCCGGTCCTGGTAGAGGTATATATCCGCCCCATTCATCCCTATGTGGTCCATTGTTCTTGCTTTTCTTAAGATCTGCTCTTTTTGGGTGTAGGACGTGAGGGCTGCCAGGACATCTCGTGGTCGGGCCCCTGTTTCTCCCGTCTTCCGTGGGCCAACCCGATGTATCCTGTCAATTGGGACTTCTATGTCCTCTTCTGAGGCCAGGATATCTTTGAAGACGTGTTGCACTGCCTCTTTAAGATCTTTATCCTCCACTGTTTTTACCATGTTTATCCTTATATTCGATCTCCGGGAGCAATTTTCTAAGTCCTTGCACTGGAGTTCGAGGTTGTGGGTCAAGCGGATCATATGTTCCTGTGTCTGCATTTTGTTACGCCTCCTCTAAGTTTTGTAATTCTTTCTCCAGGGTTTCCGTTCTTTCTCCGAGATTCACCACCTCTGTCTTTAGCTCTTGCACTACCATTTTTATTTCACTTTTAATTGATTGAAACTGGGAGTTTGAGGCCATAAACTGTGCCTGTAATTCCCCGAACCACGCTTTCATGTCCTCCTTCGTGGCCATCTCTGCTAGGGTTGTATCTGGGTCTGACCTTGCGGTTTGCTCGCCTTGTGTTCTCCCCTTTGTCTGTGCCGTCTGGTCAGCTCCCCAGAGTTGCACTAGATTGGATTCTTGTCTTGAGTGTGTAGTCTGTGGCGTAGATTGTTGTCTTCCCCTGGACTTTGACATGTGTGCTGCTCTCCCCTATTATGTTCGTTTTTGGGGGGAGATTGGAGGGCCTCGGTTTTATGGTGGGCTACTCTTGGTGTATGTGGAGTCTCCTCGCTCCGTTGTTGAGGTGGTCCCCTGTTTGGGTATCGCTGCCAAGGGGGGGGGGGTCTCTGTTATGGGCGGGTCGGTCATGTCAGGCTTACACCTAGCCCTGTGTGGGTACACGTGGAGTAGTGTTTATGTGCCATTTCCTTGAGCAGCTATGCGACTGGGGGCCCGTGTTTATGGCTGCTTCCTTCTTTGTTGCTGTTTCGCCCTTGTCCATGGTTCCTTTTTAATTTGTTATGTCTGTTTGCGTGCCCTCCTGCTTGGCTTTCTGGCTGTGGTCCGCAGGATTCCTTCTGCTTTACTTCTATTTTATTTTAATTTCTTTTAGTGACGGAGCATGAGGGGGTAGTCCCTTCTGCATCGCCCAAGTGTTTTTGCACCCCCTTTTTGTGTTTTGCCCCCTGATTTATTCTGTTGTGCCTGGTAGTCATCCCTGCTGAGGGGGGTCTCTCTTTAGGGCGTATCGGCCGTGTCTGGGTTGCCCACAGCCCCCTGTGTGGGCACCGTGGAGTAGTGTACACGTGCCGCTTACTCGAGTGGTTATGTGCCTGGGCGCCCGTATATATGGCCGCTTCCTTCTTTATTGCTGTTTCACCCGTGTCCGCTGTTCCTTTTTATTTATTATGTCCGTTTGCGTGCCCTTCTACTTGACTTTCTGGCTGTGGCCCGCAAGATTCCTCACTCAATTCTGTTTTATTTCAATTTCTTTTAGTGCCGGAGTTTGTGGGGGTGTGATAGTCCATTCTGCGTCAGCCAGGTGTTCAGTGTACCCCTTTATGAATTTCGCCTCCTGATTTGTGTCTGTGCCTGGTGGGTCCAGTGTGGCGAATCTTCTGGCTGTGTAGCCCGTTCGCCTGCGGCCCCCTTTGTTGCTGTCCCCGTGGTAGTGTAGGGGTCTGGGGTCTCCTTGCGCTGTTAGAGCGTTCCTTACCGTCTGGACGGCTTGTGTCCTTCATATGCGATTCCTCTCCTTCCGTCCTTGTCCCGTGGATTCTGGTCTGGGAATCTGCCCCCTCTGCCCTCGCTGTGTCTTCGGGCTCTCTCACCCTCGGCAGTGTTGTGGCCGGTCCTTGGCTGCCTCTACCCCGCTCCCGGTGCCGACCTCGGGAGGGGATCCTGGCGCTCCTGCTCTTGTCCTACAGGGGACCTTTCGTAGGGGTCTCCTTATGGAGCGCGGCTTTAGGACTGTGCTCCTGCCGCACACCCGCTCTCTGGCGAGCTCTCCGAACCTTTTGCTCGCCGTCTCGATGTTTCGGGGCTTGCCGCTCGAAGTTTGGAATGAGCCGGGTGAGTAGGTTCTGTCCATGTGAGTCTCTGGAGCTCCGTTTGCCCTTGTTCTGGCCTTCTTGTGGGATCTGCTTGCCGCGGCCGGGTGATCGAAGAAGGAAGGATCGAGAACCTTCCAGGATGCCGAGCGAGAAAGACCGCTCGAGTCGAGTCGACCGCTCGAGGTCACCGACGCTGTCTGGAACCCAACACACCTCGAAGG
The DNA here is from genome assembly GCF_040938575.1 of Ambystoma mexicanum. Taxonomy (NCBI): domain Eukaryota; kingdom Metazoa; phylum Chordata; class Amphibia; order Caudata; family Ambystomatidae; genus Ambystoma; species Ambystoma mexicanum. The sequence goes on along the minus strand of NC_090924.1, from coordinate 875,214,613 downwards.
GCAAATCTTCAAAGAATGCCTCGACGCCGACTCCGTCGACGACCACTATTCCGTCGGCGCCATTGACGCCTTTGTCGACGTCGACCCCGAAGCCCTCGGCTCCAAAGGTTCCTAAGGCTGCAGGTCAGCCAACTCGACCAGAAAAAGGAAACGAGAAGGCTCTAAAGCCTGTAAGGCCTTCAGGGCCCACTAACACACCTCCTCTGCCTCTCCCAGAAAAGGTTTTTTAACCTCTTCCTAGGAAGGAAGTTTTCAAGTCCTTGACCTCAATTTTTGAGAAACAGGAGAGATCTGATGAGGAGAATGTGCCTTTCGAACTGGAATATGATACACCAAATGTCCCAGAATGCCTCATTTCTGAAGAAAACAGGATGAGGGACCTGGTGGAGTCCTTGCATAATGCAAGTGGCATTGATACATCTTCTGAAACAGATTTTGGCAGGCCAGATCCAGGAGAGCATGCCAGTCCCTCATACCGGCAACTAATGACAAAAGTGGTCGATTATTTAGGATGGGCAAGACCACCAACCCAATTCATCCAGGATGATTTGACTGATATATTGGACCATGGTCCCACCGAAGATCCAATCCTACCCTTCCATGTAGCCTTGCAAAATAGGGTGGCAAAAGATTGGGAGACTCCGGATTCTATTCCTCCAGTGAATAAATCCCTTACTTCAAAATACCGCCCTGCCAGTAGCGACCCCGGCTATTTGTCTACACATCCCACTCCCGAGAGTCTTGTGGTCCAGGCAGCCACAGCTTCAAATAAAATGGTGTACCTTTCTATCCCTCCAGACAAGGACAATAAGCGTGTGGATGGCTGGGCACATAAGTTATTTTCAGCTGGGAGTATGGCGTTAAAATCAGCCAACTCCACATGTGCCTTGGCAAAGTTTTCGTACACTCTGTGGGAGTGCATTGGAATGGCGGCAGAGCACATACCAGAAGAGGAAGAAAGGGAAGGATTCCTAGCCATTGTTAGAGATGGAAAGGAGGCCATTCAGGAATCACTTGAATCTGGATTGGACACTGTAGATGGTGTGAGCAGGTCCATGGGTACTAGCATGGTAATACGCAGATTTGCGTGGTTATGGAAGTCGGATTTCGCACCAGACGTACAGAACCGCCTTCTGAACATGCCTTTTGACGGGTCTCACCTTTTTGGCTGCAAGGCTGACGAGAGCCTTGAGAGGTTGCAGACCTCAAAAGCAGCTGCTAAGTCTTTAAGAGCTGCTATTAGGCAACCTCAGCCTTTTCGTGCGCCAGGACAATCTTGGAGGGGACGATCCTATCGTTACTACTCCTCATATGGAAAGGCGAGAGGAATGGCCAGTCAAAGGGGCCAGAGAAAGGCCACTTGAGGTGGACGAGGAAAACGTGCGAAACCAGCTCCAGCTGCAGACTCTTTGCCATCAGCGGCCGCAGCAACCGCCACAAAACCACTTTGAGGACTTGCATCACAAGACCCCTTTGGGAGGCAGGCTGTCGCAGCATCTGTAAGAATGGCGAGCCATTACTTCACATGTTTGGGCTCTAGAAATAAAAGCCCAAGGTTACTGCCTTCCTTTTTCTAACGCAACCTCAAAGCAATCCACCAGGGAGACATCCGTTGAAGTTTTCAGACCCGCTCCTACAGCAGGAAGTTTTAACCCTGCTGGAGAAAGGTGCTATAGAGCCAGTACCTGTAGCGGAGAGGAACAAGGGATGGTACTCCCCGTATTTTTTTTATTCCCAAAAAGGACGGAGGACTGAGACCCATCTTGGACTTAAGAAACCTGAACAAGTTCCTCAGGAAGGACAAGTTCAAGATGGTCACTCTTTCTCAGATCCTTCAGGCCCTTCAACTTCATGATTGGTTGGTGTCATTGGCCCTCCAGGATGCTTATTTTCATGTGCCAATTCATCTCAAGCACAGAAAATACCTGAGGTTCATAGTTGGTGACTCACACTATCAGTTTCGAGTCCTGCCATTTGGATTGACCTCAGACCCGAGGATCTTCAAGTTGATGCTGGTGGTGGCAGCGTGCCTCAGGAGAGGGTGGATTCACGTCTAGCCCTACCTGGACGATTGGTTGATCAGGGCACGTTCTGCAGAACAAGCACTAAATCATCTGAAAGTCACCTGCCACTTCCTAAACTGACAGGGCTTCTCCCTCCAATTTCAAGAAGTCACAAATGACACCTTCCCAACAGCTCCAGTACATAGGGGCTGTATTGGACACATCCTTGGGAAAGAGCTTGCCTCCCAAGTCAAGGGCTCAAGACATTCTTCAGATGGTTTCCAAATTCCAAAATGCCCAAAATCTCCAGGCCTACGACTTCTTAAGGTTGCTCAGCCTCATGGCATCCTGCATCTTCCTAGTGCCAGAGGCACGTCTGAGTATGAGATCCCTTCAGTGGGCTCTAAAGACTCAATGGTCCCAGTTCTCAGGTCAAATGATGGATTTTCTTCAGATTCTGAACAAGGTTCGGCAGGATCTTCTGTGGTGGACTTGCACAGAGAATATCCTAAAAGGTGAACAGTTTTGGCAACCATGGCCGGAGATTACAGTAGTGACGGACGCCTCACTAATGGGGTGGGGAGCTCATGCCAACGATCTGACAATCAGTGGCCGTTGGTCTCCATCGGAGTCCAAACTACACATCAACCTTTTAGAGCTGAGAGCAATCAGACTAGCGCTGAAGGCTTTTCTGCCGTCTGTCAGAGGAAAAAATGCCCTGATTATGACAGACAACACAGTGGCCATGCATTATCTAAACAAAAGAGGAGGTGTAGGGTCACTACCTCTGTGCAGAGAGGCAATGCAGCTCTGGTATTGGGCAATTCAAGAAGGAATCTCCTTAACGGCAGTTCATCTAGCCGGGGAGGCGAATATGACGGCACACACTCTGAGCAGGCAGAGCACGGTGTCCCACGAGTGGGAACTGGCTCAGGAAGTCATTCAAGAGATCTTCGCCCTTAGGGGAACCCCTCAAGTAGACCTATTTGCGACCGGAATCAACCGGAAGTGCGAAAGGTATTGCTCAAGGGAATTTCCCCCGAGAGGAGCCCTAGGGGATGCGTTTGTGGTGGAATGGAACTTCCCACTATTGTACGCATTCCCTCCGATTCCCGTCATTCCTCAGGACATCAGGCGACTGAGAAGGTTCAGAAACTGCATGATCCTAATTGCCCTGGATTGGGCCGGGAGAACGTGGTACCCGGACCTTCTAGACATGTCCATCTGTCCCCCGGTACGTGTTCTTTAGAGGGAGGACCTTCTCTCACAAATGGAGGGTCAGGTTCTCCATCCAGAGGTCAAGATTCTCAACCTTCACGCTTGGTATCTGAAAGCATGAGATGCAAGGATTGGGACCTTCCAGATGACGTCATGGAGGTGTTGCTTTCGGCAAGAAGGCCAGCAACAAAATCTCTATACCGTTGCCGTTGGAAAAAGTTTTGCAACTGGTGCAGAGAAAAGAATGTTGATCCTTTTCTATGTTCTATTCCGGAAGTACTGTCCTTCCTCTTGTCCCTAGCACATAGAGGTCTAAACGTTGGGACCATTAAAGGTTATCTTGCAGCGCTTTCCATTTTCAATCGCTCGTCGGAAGAATGCTCCTATTTCAAAATTCCTTTAGTAATACAATTCTTAAAAGGACTCACCAATGTGTTTCCTCCTTATCCTTTCCAAGTACTGATCTGGGATCTCAATCTAGTTCTAAAATTCTTAATGTGTGCCCCGTTTCAATGCTTGCACGCTTGCCCATTAAGATTACTGACATGGAAAACTGCCTTCCTAGTTGCTTTAACATCTGCAAGAAGAGTGAGCAAATTGCAAGCACTGTCTTCTGGGCCACCCAATACTGTGTTCCATGGGGACAGAGTGGTATTACGGCTTAGACCCTCATTTTTACCTACAGTTGTATCTGATTTTCATTTTAATCAGAAAATTGTTCTACCTGCATTCTACCCTCCACCTCATCCTAGTAAGGAGGAGGAAAGATTGCACAGGTTGGACCTGAGAAGAGCTCTAAGCTTTTACATTTCTAGGCTTTCCAAGCTTAGAGTGAATAATCAACTTTTCATTGGCTACACTGGAAGGAAATTGGGTCAATCGGTGTCAAAACAAACCATATCCCATTGGATTGTGCTTTGCATTTCCCAATGCTACAGATTAGCAGAGAAGACCCACCAGAAGGCTTAAGGGCCCATTCCACCAGAGGCATCGCCTCTTCGACAGCCCGTCAAAGAGGTGTTCGCATAAAATCCATTTGTGAAGCAGCAACTTGGTCTTCGCTGCATACTTTTACAAAATTCTATAGTCTGGATGCTCCCCAGTCTAAGGAGCTGAATTTTGGTAAAGCAGTACTATATTCAGCCATTTAAGGGTATCAAAAAAATAAAATAATGTACTCTCTCCTCCAGAGAATTGTCCATACGGCTTTGGGATCTATCTAAAATGAGGAATACGTTGGAGGACACAATCCACTCGAAGAACAAGTTACTTACCAACTGGTAACGTTCTGGATGTTCCTCCAACGTATTCCTCATCGCCCTCCCAGCCTACCCCTCTGTAGATTTTTACGTTTTATTGCCACTTCAACTCTCGCAATGCTGATCGCTGATTACCAGCACAATCTACAAAGTAGAACAAAAGTGAAAGGGGAAAAACAGAACTGAGGCCAACGGGCGCCTCGTGTGCTACTTGTATACCCGATGATGTCACCCTCAATGGAGGCCTTCGAGGGACCATCGACTCAACGACATCGACGCACGGCGCCATCTGCTGACATTTTTTTCCGAAGCAGCTAAAGCTGGATGGAATACATCTAAGATGAGGAATACGTTGGAGGAACATCCAATCGAAAGAACGTTACCAGTTGGTAAGTAACTTGTTCTTTTGTCCCATCAGGTGAGCATTCACCCCACAAAGCTTTGTAGTTTTCTAAGTCATGCGGGGTGCTGTAAATATTATTTCCACATCATCGCAACTCTCATTTACACTAGGAGGTTCCTCACCTAATACTTTATCAAGCTCCATTTTATTAATGAACAGCTTCTGTAAGTGTTCCATTAGCCACATTGTTGGCAGGTATTGCCTTGCAGCATGCGTTACCAATTATGTGGCACACACCACCTTCCATTGCCGTCAAGAGGTCCATAATATAGAGTTTCTGAAGTCCATCAAATGCAATGCCCGGAGCCTTTCTCGAACTGCATTGTCCTTGTTCGGTTGCGTTAGCCAATTGAAGCAGCTCATATCGCGTTATTTGCCGCTATTTCACATTAGTTGCTGTTTATACTCCAGGAAGCAGGAGATGGGTGAAGAACACGGATGCTTTGTTGAACAGTCTGAAATGGGGCGGAATGTCCTCTAAGCTCCGAGTGGATTCTGCCGATAGATAATTGCTCAACCCCATCCTCTTCCTTATCTTTGGTTGCTCTCCTTGTGTCTTTGGTGGCCCTTTCGCTTTCCGCATTGATAGTTTGTTAAATTACCTCAAATCTGCATGAGGCACAACCAATTCAGGGCTGTGGAGGGTCACCAGTGCACACATACCTTTCCAGTCTGGTAGTAGCTGGGTGTAAGCGATTGTTCCACACGCCCAGCACATGTCCATCACTGCTGCTGTCGCTTTCTGCAACAGTGATCGTCCTCTTGCAGCCAATGTTCATCCCCAGCAACAATGTCCCATTTGCTCTTAAATGCAAAGAATACTGTGTAAGCGGTTTTATGTAATCTGGGCTATGGTTTTCATCTATCCAGGTTAAAGCATGTACATTATTATTCCATATCTTCCTAAACCCTGCATCTATTTTCTTCACCACATTCTGTTCGAATCCCACCACAGTTATGTAACATCCTTCTTTCCCATTTGCCATTGTACAGCGCCGAAACCTGGATTTGCATCAAGGGCCTGGTGTGGCACCATGGCACACCGTATCCAGTGGAAGTCTTAGAGAATGTTTTTTTTCCTTCCCTTCCTTTAAGTCAAACAAAACGTTGTATGACATTTTATAGTTAAAACTATAACCCCCTCGCCCCCCAATTTTCCCCTCCCCTCCCTGGCCCTGTTGCCCGTCTCTTTCTCTGCTGAGACTTGCGTGCCTTGATGTCCACTTTTGCTATGGGCTTACGCCCCTTCCCCCTTCTTGATCGTAAGCCTCTTGGGGCCCTTGTCTTTACTCTTTGCATTTTCGTGATCGGTCTTGGGGAGGTCTGGTTCTTCAGATCAGACCCAAAAGTTGCACCCTCTTTGGGCACGAAGCTCTTTTGGCGCCTTGCATTAGAAATGTCATCACAAGGTCCACTCCATGCAACATTTCTGGTGTTCTCCCAAGAGCGAGTATGAGACCCATTCCAAAGTCACGAAGTCCCAAACTTTGCCTATCCATTCATGATCTTCCACTTCTGAGTTAATCGCTGGGCCCCTGCCAAAACCACAGTCATGTGTACTTTGCGTTGGGCATTTGTCGGTAGATTCTCCAGCTCTCCCTCCAACCCCAGGATAAACAGGCCCATATTAGCCCCCAGAGCCACTCCCAATATATCTGTCACAGCGCCCTGTATCGTTTTCCAGAACCGTTTGAGCTTAGGGCATTGCCACCACATGTGCATTCAACTCCCCTCCCCCACATTCCCTCCAGCACCGCATAGAGTTGGAGCGAGAGAATGTTGCCATCCTTAACGGGGTAACATGCCATTGGTATATCAGTTTCATCCAGGTTTCCTGTATTTGTAGCGATTTTAGCTAGTTTGGTGATGTTGGCCCATAATCCCCTCCATTGGGCTTCCTCAAAGGATTGTTACCCTTCCCTTTCCCAATTGGCCATGAAGCGTCTAGGTCCCACCTCTTCCCCATCTTTGATTAGCCCATCCACCAGGTGACTGTCTCGTATTACAAGTAATTAATTTCTCAAAAGGGGTTAGCTCCCTCGTCGATGGTTCCCTGACTTTGGGGTGTAATAGCCAGTGTCTTAGCTGGACATATTGATACTTTTGCCCTTCCCCCACCCCAAAGTCACATAAGATCTTTGTCTGAAGTAGGCAAGTGAACGTTCCGCACGGCTGGCCTGCAGGGTTTCTAGAAGACCCCTAATCACCCTATACTCGCTTATAGTTTCCCCACTTGTCCCAAAGCCATCTTTAGCATTAACATTTTCAGTTTAAACTCTTAACTCCTCTTCCATGCGTCTAAGCTCCCTATCTCTCCTGGCCTTGATTGCTATTATTTTCCCACGAACTGTAGCTTTGAACGCTTCCCAGACCGTGCAGGGGTTGACGTTGAGGCTTTCATTGTTTTGGAATAATTCCTCTATTTCCTCCCCTAGCTCCTCTCTCAGCTTCTCATCCCTAACGATATATGTGAGAAATGTCCCCCTACAGAGCCCTGAGGGGCCCAACCCCCTTCTAATCTTTAACATAATGGGAGTGTGATCTGACGTTACCCAAATGTTTTTTTTTTCTATAGTTTATCAATAAGTAGATTGGAGCATTCCGTTGAACTAAGTATTAAATTATTAAAGTATTAAAAAACCCTCGCCTGGCCATAAGGGGATGTTGGTGAACCTATAAAGAAGTTGGGGCAGTACTATCATCTTCAGTATCCCTATTCTGCCTGCAAGGAAGATCGGTAGCCTACTCCAACTTAGTGTCCTAGCTGCAAGGTTCACAAGATAATTTGGATAGTTTTCCTCGAAGGTCGACTCGAAATGTCGAGTTATTTCTATCCCGAGATAGGTGAATTTTGACTGAGCCCAAGTGAACCCCAGGGTATCAGGTGGGGGAAGAGTGCAATCTGTGAGCGGGAAGAGGATAGATTTCGTGCAATTCACATTAAGGCCTAAAATGTGACCGAAGCAGATAACGTCCTCCAATATCGGGGGCAAATTGATGGAGGGAGAACGAATAAAGAGAAGTGCATCATCAGCATACAGGGACACTATATCAGCCTGGCCCGCAGTTCGTAACCCTCTATGTGCATGGAATTGGCGTAGCATATCGGCAAATGGTTCTATCGCTATGGCGAAGACCAGGGGAGAGAATGGGCAACCCTGCCTCGTCCCCCTAGCGATCCTGAAGAGGGGGGGCGGACATCGGTCCTCAGTGCGGTCCCTGGCCACCGGATCGCAGTAAAGTAGTCTAACCCAGGAGAGAAAGGAGGGGCAGAAATCGTATTTTTCATGGACCTGCACGAGACAGAATCAAAAGCTTTTTGCATGTCAAGTGTAGCAGCTACTCTCTGCACATTTTAATTTATTCTGCTAATTATGTTAGAGGCGTCTCCGGTTCAAGGAGGTGGAGCGTCCTGGAATAAGGCCTGCTTGATCAGGGTCAATAACGTGTGGCATGCAGGGGGCAAGACGTAGCGCTAACAATTTAGCGTATATTTTGGCATCACAGTTTATGAACGAAAGTGGGCGGTATGAGCCGCATTGTGTGGGGGTTTGCCAGGTTTAAGTAAGACAGTTATTGTGGCTTCACGGAGTGATGGGGGAAATTTGCCTGTCTCCACTGATTCCTCCCAAAGGGCTATTAGGCGGGGAAGTAGGAGTGATTTGTAGCGTTTATAAAATTCAATTGGGATGCCATCAGAGCCAGGGGCCTTCCCCGAGGAAAGTGAGTCCACAGCGTCTGAGAACTCCTCAGGGGTAATGGGGAGTCGAGAGATCCGATGGTTTCAGGGGAAAGCACCGAGAGGGGGAGGGCGTCGAGGAAGGTGTTCATCTCCGCCGTTGAGGCACCATCCGCATTGGCATACAGGGCTTCATAAAAGGTAAAAGATTCAAAGTTGATATCTTGCAATGAGACGGCTAGAGAGCCATCAGGTCTCTCAACCCCAGGAATGTGCGGGGCACCAAGCTTGCGGCGGAGAAGCCTAGCCAGGGTGCGGCCAGGGTGTTCACCCTCACCATATTTCCTGGCCAGGCCAGGGCTGTCCAAGAATTTTAGTTCACGGTCCGCCAGGGACCGAAATGTGTCGAGTTCCACTCCTATGGATGCGAGGGCTTCAGGGGTTTGGTGTAATGAACATTGGACTTCCAGAGTCTATAGTTTGGACTCACTTTCAGCAATATCCCTCCGGATTGTTTTAAGGATACCATTTTCCTTAGACAACCCTATGCCCCTAATGTAAACCTTAAAAGATTCCCATAGAGTGGCCTGCGAAGATACCGAATCAGTGTTTATTTCAAAGAACTCCTCGATGGCTATCTCCAGTTCGGAGCTAAATACAAGGTCAAGGAGAGAGTGAGGTTTCATCCTCCAGTGTCTAGTTCGGTCGCGATCCAGGCCCCAGCACAGGGCAATAGTCACTGGTGAATGGTCAGATAGGGTTCTAGGAAGAATCATTAGTTGCGTCACATTCTTTATCAGTACATCAGAGACTAACCATCTATCAATTCGGGAATAGGAGTCATGTACCAAGGAGTAGGAGCGAGAATCAGGATAGAGGAGTCTCCATGCTTCGACCAGTGCGAGTCGGGGGAGAGATGACAGTGTAGTATAGGCTGCTTTGGTGAGTTGGCGGGTCCTGGAACCGGATCTGTCGAGGTTCACATCAAAAATCGTATTAAAGTCACCCCCCCCCCCCCCCCAGAGAATTGGGGACTAAGGGGAAGCCATCAAGAAGGGACGTGAGATGTAAATAAAATTCTGGATCATCGATATTAGGTCCGTAAATATTCAGTAGGACCACCTCCCTGTTCTGAAGAGTAGCATGGAGCAGCACATATCTGCCCTGGGGGTATATCTGTGAGGATATAAGAACAAACCTGATGCTCTTGTGGATTAGGGTCATGACCCCGCGACTCTGGGTAGAGTAGTTAGTGAAGTATCTTTGGGGGCCCCACATTTTGGCAAATTTTACACATTGTTCACCACAGGCATGTGTCTCTTGCAGGAAAAGTATTTTGGCCCCATGTCGTTCAGACTGTAGCTGGAGTTCTCATTTTCTTATAATTGGCCAAACCCCGCACATTCCAACTCATGAAAGTTAAGTTATCTTCGGTTACCAGTGTACAAATGTTCATTTCAGATCAATGTTGATGTCTGATGGATTAATTTAGCAGCTCTGCAGCACCATCCGTTCATGCTCAGCCCTCGCTGCCACCGCCAAGCCTTTTATAACATAACACAACACCCAACATATCCCACCCCTACCCACATCCCTCCCCCAAACAGAGGAATGATAACCCTGAAACCCATTAACCAAATCCAAACCAGTGGCATCAACGCCGGGGGGCCTGTGGGCCGGCTTGGTGGTGACGCTCCGGCCCATAGGCAGTTCAGGATAAACATGGTGCCTAACAGTAACGTTGTACGTAACTTCAAGAGGGTTGTGTACGCATGAGTGTGGCATGGTCGTGCAATGGTGAACCAATCTGTTATTGTTGGACATTAGTAGACTCATATATTTCTGGAATAGAGTGGTAGCTGTTGTTGGTAACCTTTCAACAGAGTGACGTGACAGTCGTAGATATGTGGTTTAGGGAGAGGCTTAGCCAGAGAAGTGTTCGTCAATGAATCTGGAGGCCTCCTCTGGAATTGTAAAAAAAAAAAATACACCTGGTTAGAGTGTTCAATACGCAGTTTAGCGGGATACAGCATGGAGTATTTAACTATGTGGTCTCTTAGCCTCTTCTTTACCGCCAAGAAGGTCTTGCGCTCCCGCTGGACAGCTACTGAGAAATCAGGGTATAGGTGTATTCTTGCTCCCCCCAACAGTAGTTCGCCCTTAATTCTTGCGGCCCTGAGGGCATCGCGGTCTCAGAAGTTCAGTACCCTGACTATGATGGGGCGTGGAGGCGCGCCCGGCTTGGGTTTAGCTGTTAGGGCTCGGTGGGCTCTCTCAATCGCGAACTGTGGGGAGAGTTTTGGAGAGTCGAGGAGCGTCAGCAATGTATGTTCGATATAGTCCTCCATCGGCTCATTGACACCATCTTCAGGGACACCGATAATGCAGAGGTTATTTTGCCTCGATCGGGACTCAAGGTCCTCATTCTTCTTCTCGACCTCAAGGACTCGGTTGGAAAGCGTGGAGGCCTCAGCACGCAGTGAGCCCAGGTTATCCTCGGTTGCACTCACTCTCGTCTCGATCTCTGCCACCCGACCGTCAGTCCTCTCGATGTGGGCCTTGATGGAGGACATGGTGCCATTCATGTCGTCGAGTTTGGAATGGAGTGTGGTGAAGCCCTCGTGGATGAATTCCGTCATGTTCTGAGGATCAGGAGGGACAGACGATGTTGAGTTAGTAGGAGCCTGCTCTGGCACCACCTCAGGCGATCTCGATGGAGTCTTTGCGAACATGTTAATGGAGCACTGCTTTTTCCCGGTTCCTTTGGTCATAGTGTCGATGACGAGACTTGAAAGAAATGAAGGAAGATTTATGGCACCCCAGGCAGTGTGGGAAAGAGGCCCGGTAGGACCCAGAGCGTAGGAAGGCAGTGCTTCGTGCACCAGTAGGATGTAATATCCACCTCTGTTGAATGGGGGGTAACTGGGTATTGCAGGAGGTTGAGCTGGCGTGCCTCAGCAGATGACACGATTTGCGTGGTGTACCCCGGGGGGGGGGCAGAGGGTTAAGCAGACAGCCGACTTGACTCAACGCCCGCCCTCGTGCTGCTACAGTAGATGTAGTTGCCAACATATTCAGTGGGACCCCGGGCCACAACTGGGGAGAGGGGAGTGGAGCTTCAAGCCCCCATGCACGTGAGTGACCTGGTGCAAGTGTTGTTGGTCGCTGAGGGTTCGGTCACAGCGCCCCAGTTTTTCCACCCAAGAGGCAGCCACCTCAAGCATGAGTAGATCAGTTGTTTGGGGGGGGGGGGCGAGGAACGCCACCTCCTCTGTTTCGTTGGATTGTGGGTGGCCGGCTTCTGGATGACCAGGGTCTTGTGTCTCCCCAGGCACAACTCAGGGATCCAGGATTATCAAAGTAGCGTGTAAAGGTTCACAGGGAGAGCGGGAGAGGCCGGCCGCGCCCTCGCTGCGGGGGGGTCCAATGAGGGGAGGAGGATCTGAGCCGGGACAGGGTCCGGACCACAGCACACCCCCCAGGCGCAGGCCATCAACCCCCAGGGCATCCGTTGGCGTGGACGTCTGGCTGGTGCCCGCCCCAGGGTATTGCAGTCTCGTGTTATGTCTCAGCCATCTGGGTTCCTTACCAAGAGTCTGATGGTAGTTACTCCGTAGGTCACACTATAGTTTGTGTAGTTTTGCGTGCATCAATGGGGGCGTTTGAGATATTTATCCCTTACGTACCTTATGGCTGCCGAGGTCTGTGTATTTTATCTTGCGCTGTTGGGGGAGCGCGGCACCTGGAATCCGTTGGTGCGCCGCGTCTCAACCCTGGGTGTTGAAGTCTCGCTGAGGGGAGAGGGGGGGAGCCTGCCGCCAAGCAGCCCTCACACTCCACTGTGGACGCTGCGGGGGGGACAGCCCACCGCCAAGACAGGAGTCAGCCCGCCCCCACGAGCGGGTGTCGGCCCAGGTCGCGGGGACCCCAGTCCACCTCGAGTCACGCGGCTCTGCCGGCGGCGCCGCACCCCACCTGCAGAATGGAGCACCAGCGCCCACGCTCTTCCCCTCGAGTCTCTGCTCCCAGGCTGCACGGCGGGAACGTCCGTCCCCGATGGGCTCCCTCAAGACGAGTGGGGTGTCCCGAGGATGTAGATCAGGTCGGCTCACTTCCCCTCCAGCGCCAGACTTGGCGCGCAACTTCACAGCCGTTGGCGGATGGCCACGGCTGCAGGAACACTTGATCCCTGGGTTCCCGGCACCGTTTCTGGACGGGATTTGGACCGGGTGGTCCCTGAGCCAGCTGTTACCGAATCGTAGCAGTTAGGTTCACTTTAGGAAGCGCAAAGGCACATGATGAATGAACAAGGAATCTGCCAGCTGCAGAGCTCACAGATCAAGCGGCCATCTTGTTCGGCGCACAACAGCGCCCCCTTGGCCCGCGTACTTGACTTTTTTTTATTATCCCTGGTTGCTGGTTTAATCAGCCTTGAAACCCAGAAGGGCCTCTCCCTCCTCCACTGTTATTCTCCTTTGCCTTCCTACGTTGCCGAATGGGAATGTCCATCTGTATCTAGATACCCTTTTCGTCAATTCTTGTGTGACCGGGAGCATCATTCTCCTTTTCGATTGGGTGACCTGGAAGATATCCTGGAAGAGCTGCGCGGTTGCCCCGTTGAAGTTTAGATCTTTATCCTGTCTAGCCGTCGCCAAAATGTTTTCTTTCTAAGCGTAATCGTGCATGGCCACCAAGACATCCCGTGGGCGAGTCCATGGTTTGTTTCTTTTCGGTCCCACTCTGTGCATTCGGACCACCCGGATCTCAGCGGGGTCTGGTGAGGATACCAGGTCCGCGAATATCTGCTTAATTATGGGGGGTAGTTGCGCGTCTCCCACTTGAAAAAACTTGACCTTAATATTCACTCTCCTCAACCTATTCTCCAGGTCCATCGTCCAGGCCATTTCCTGCAGCACTCGCTCGTTCGTATCCACTTTTGCTTCCAGTGAAAGCAGATCCCCTTCACTTTCCTTAATGCCCCCGACATGTCCTCCCTCATCTTGTCCATTTGGAATTGTAAGGGTGAGACCATTCTTCACCGAAAGACTGGAGGCAACGCTCAAGGACCTTTTGGGTGACCGTTTCATCAGTTAGGCCTTCCGGGGGCTGGTGCTGTGTGGGGATTTCATCCTCTCTGTCCCCCCCTTGCTCCATGTCAGAGTAGGCATCCCCTTCCCTCCTCCACAACGTCTGGATCAGACCCCATGGGTCTTTTTCTCCCCCCCCCCCACTCCCTCACGCTCCCTTCGCCGGGGTCTGGTCTGGATCTTTCGCTATGTTCTTTGACATTGTACTGTCCGACCACCTGGACCTTAGGTGGTCTTGTGGACGCTTGGCTTCCGTCGGATGAACGGGAGGGAGGACCCTCTAATTTCAGTTCATGCGCGAGAGGGGTGGGGGAGCCATTTTTCCCCTTCTCTCTCCTCCAAAGCACGTCTCCCTTCCTGCACCACCTTCCCTGCTCCCTCATGGGGGTAACTGTCTCCACTGAGGCCCGAATCCTGTTGTGGACCCCATGGGTTGGTTTCCTGGCCTGCTTGCTTTAATAGGGCACCTCCAGTTAGGTGTTTGTTCTAATCTTGCTTGTTAGAGTTCTTGGTGGGAGTCGGGTGCCTGCTTTTGCTCTGGTGATTAGTTCCCCTCCAGGGGAGGGCTGGGGCTCCCAATAGGTAGATGACAAACCCTTCCCTGTGCTGCTATGGCCGGCCTTCCTCTTTATTTTCTGGGGGGTGTTGGATCCCCTTCTTTCCAAGAGGAGGCCCCTTGGTGTTGATGTGTGCCCCCCCTCACCCCAGGGCTGCGCTGGGTAATGCTGTGATTTGTGCTGCCCGGGGAGATGAGGTGCAAATGCCTGGGCTCCTCCTTCCCAGCTCCGCTATACTTTTCCTCTTGTCTCCGTTCCATGTGTTCGGATTGCCGGAAGCACAGGAAGCTGCAGGTGGGGCTTTGATGTGCAAGCGGGGGGAGAGCAAGCCTTACCGTTATTGCTTTTTTAGGGGCTGCTCTGAGTGCTTGGCCTTCGGCCTGGTCGTCTCTTACCCCCACGTCAAGCGCCTCCTCTGGGAAGTGTCTTGCTGCTCCTCACGGGCCCCCCTGAATTAAGTGAAGTACGCATTGCTGCCTGTCTTAAACACCCCATGTCCTGGAAGCCTAAACCTCAGCAGTGCCTGGGTGGATGGACAGGGTAGCTGTCTGGCAACCTGCCCTCCATATGGCTCGTTGATCCTCCAGATACATGGTTCAGTTCGCCTGTGGCCGCTACGCCCCGCTGACCTGCCTAGATTCCCCTGTTTGGCGCGGCCCTCAGTCTTCTACTTCCCGTGATTTTACAGAGGTGGACCGGATACCTTGTTTCTGGGGGGTTTTCGGGTAAGCTTAGAAATCAGGCTTTCATCAGCCGTTAGATTGCCCGGGGAGCGGTGTTCTTTAATGTTCAGGCTCTTTTAGTAGCCTGTGGGGGACGGAGCGCAACTTCTCAGTGTGTTCGCCACGGTGGCCATCTTGAAAGTGGGAGAGAATATCTTTTAATGGGTTGTGAGCACCTGTTTTTCTTTTTGTGCCCCCCTCGGTTTTATACTCTAGTATGATGTGCTTGTTTTTTTTCTCCCTGTGCCAGGCTTTCCAGCTGTATATAGTTATCCTTGTACACCTCTTCCCCTCATCTATCCATTTTACATCTACTGTGTGCCCCTGAAACACCCCCCTGGTTTTGCACAAGGACATATGCATCAGACATCCTCCTTCCTCTGCTGTCACTTGTTGTGGAAAATATTGTTTCGGTGCTCCTGCAAGGTGTGGGATGAGTGAGCACACATAGCATGTGCCATTGGTGCTCCCTCGCCCCACCTTCTTCATATCTCTGTACCAGACATTTTCAGATGCCAGGTCTCCTCCCTCCCCAACAGCATTGTAGTATTCTGTAATACACAATATACTTCACTTAGAGCTTGTGTTACCCCTATGTATTAAGAACCAGAAAAGAAGAAGAGAGAAACAAGAAACCCACAGCAATACAATCCCTATTACATTTACATCAGTTTTCTACTCCCATTCCCCCATAGTGTTTTCCTGCCCCTCTTCTCTTTCAAT
Source organism: Ambystoma mexicanum (assembly GCF_040938575.1). Taxonomy (NCBI): domain Eukaryota; kingdom Metazoa; phylum Chordata; class Amphibia; order Caudata; family Ambystomatidae; genus Ambystoma; species Ambystoma mexicanum. The sequence continues at coordinate 875,198,962 of NC_090924.1, read as the reverse complement.
TGCAGCCCTTTTTAAAAACCTTGCTGCGGTACATGATGTTAATGTAAGTTCATGAATACTCCGCATCAGGTGATGCTTTCTCTTTCCGATGTGCTGCTGGTGTCTCTGCGAATGCCTGGAAGGTGCACCCATAAGCGCCATTCTTTGATCTTCACCGCTGTGGGGGTTGAGTAGACCTCTTAAAGGGGCTCCAAAACCTGGTCTGCTTCCACTTTCTTATTGTATTATGAATCAGAATTTGGTCACCAGGCTAGAGGAGCTGTGCTTGTGGAAAGTCCTCCCCTTGATTGGGTCTGTGTGCTCTAATCCGTGTTGGTCAGCCGACTTGTTGGTCGCTGAACCTAGTGGGAGATGTAGCAAAGCAGATTTGTCATCTCTACCAAATATTGTTTCATCTCATTGCCGAGGATTTCTGAGCTAGGGTTAACATCCAGAATTGTACGTGAAGGAGGTACAGGTGCATGCATCCTCCTACCCGTTACAATTTGGTGCAGAGTCAAGTGATGATCCTCACCGAGTGAGTTTCGGAGAGCAAAAAGGGCAAGAGGGAGACAAGAAAGACAGTTTTGGCACAGAGTAGATGTTTGCTTGATCAAGCGTTCTTTTCGTAAGCCATTGAGCCTTTCGGCAATCCCATTTGCTTGTGGCCGGTACACTGTGTAAAGTTTGTGTTTTATCCCTAAGAGACGCGTTATCTCCCCGATGGTGAAGTGCTGGCCATTGTCCGACCTTGTCTCCTCACAAACCCCCCCCCCCATCTTGGAAACACCTCCCTCACTAAAAATGTTGCTGCACTTATTGCATCATTCTTTGCACACGGTCCCGCCTCAGGCCAACGTGAGAATGGACAAACAACTACAATAAAGTACCCATACGAGGCACATCTTTCTTGCATGTCAACATCGTTGAAATGCACTTGCCGGAAGGGCCCCTCTGCCTGACTTATTGTTCCTTTCTATATCTTCAAAGTATGGCCAGACAAACAGTGTTAGCAAATCATGCAGTTTCCCATAAACTCATCCACTCTCTCGTGCAAATTTGGCACGTACCACCCTTCATCCAGTTCTGCTGCTATACTTTCTTTTGACATGTGGGTGGGAAAGTGCAGCTGTTCTAACAGATTTTTGGGCATCACAGGCTTCCCTGTGCTATTTTGTCACCAAATCAGGCCAGTAGGCGAAAGCGAGTACCCCCTCCTTATCCATAGGTCATTTTTCTCTTTTGGTACCTCTCCTAGTAATTCTATTATTTGGACAATAGGGATGGTGTTGAAACTCTCCTCTTTCTTCATCCCCTCCCACCTTCCTTTCTGCTGCCATGAGCACTACTCTTTCCTCTTCCCCGGGATACCTTTTGATACTTCCTTCAGCTAAATGTGCTGCTTCTTTTGCCGCTCTGTCGGCCATTTTGTTCCCCAGTGAGGTTCGGTCTTGTTTACCTGTGTGGGCGGCACATTTTATTATTGCTACTTCTACTGGTACTTGTAGGGTCTCAGTTTCTTGAGCTGTTCTGCATGTTGTTCGGGGGACCTATCACTTATTCTGAACCCTCTTCTTTCCCATCGTGCCAATCCTGAATGTTTTGTTGATGTGACATATGCAGAGTCAGAAAAGATGTAGCTGCTTGCCCTTCCATCATGTTTAGTGCTCATATCATTGCCACTAGATCTGCTCCCTGTGTTAAATAGTGTGAGGGTAGTCGCTGTTGGGATGCGATTACATATTCCCTATGTATGTAGCACACCACTGCTGCACCATTATGTCCCCTTCCGTCTCTGGGTCGAAACTCGATGACCCATGTCAGCCCCTGCTACTTCTTCTTCTTTTACCTTTAAATTCCCTTACAACCTGTCCATGTGTGCTGCACAATAATGTATGTAGTCCCCTTCCTATACAGGTTCTGCTAGGTAGGTAGCTGGGTTGACCACTCGGCACCTTAGCACCTCTTTGGCTGAGTTTGTACGTATCACTTCATGCCCTTTGTGTTGTCAATGTGCTTTTTGATTTCTTGAGGATGGCAAATAGTGAGTGCTCCACATAACCATACTACAGGGCACACCCATGGTGATATTCAACGGCTTTTCTATTGAAAATGCTGCAGCTGTAAGCGCTTGTTCGCAAGGGAAGTGCCCCTGCATCTCTGGGTCGAGAATACCACTGCAATACCCCAGTGGCTGGTGTCCCGGTGGCTTCTTCTGCATGAGGACAGCCATCATCACTGAGCCATCCGAGTGTGAGAACAGATGGAATTTTTCTCTTTAGTTTGCAGTAGCCAGCACTAGTGTGTGGGCCAGTGCGTCTTTTAGCTCTGTGGAACTCTCCTTCATTTCAGATGTCCACTTTAGTTCCCTCTTCTCCTTTTGTGTTTTTTTTAAGGCCATGCAATAGGGGTATGGTAAATGTGGAGTAATCAAACACCCATGCCCTGCAGTAATTGCATAATCCAAGAAACATCTGCATTTTTTCACTGTACGTGGACGGGCTGTTGTGTTAATGACCTGTACCCACTCTGATGTTATCTTGTGCCCATCTATGAATATCATTTGACCCAGGTACACAACCTCTTCTTGCAATGCTGCCATTTCGCTTTTCCCACCTTATATCCTTTTTCTGCTAGTAGTGTCAAAATATGTACTGAATGTGCTCTACACTCTTCTGTCTCACTGCATATCAAAAAATCACTGATCTACTGAATCACTATGCTTGGTGTTTGTACATTGCACAGGTCCATCTGTATTACCCTGTTGAAAATGCTCGGGAACTCACAGTACCTTTGGGACAAACGAGTGTGCTCGAATCTGGTTCTGCGATACGTGAATGCGGTCGGTTATCTTGAGTCTGGGTGCCAAGGGTATGGAAAAGAAGGCGTTCCTCAAGTCAATTAATGTGAAGTACTTCGTCGGAATTTTGCGCAATATTGTGGCAAGGTCCGGGTCTACAGGAAATTCTGCTTCAACCACATCATTCAGTGGGCACAAATCCTCGATAAAATGCCTACAATCCCCCTTTGGGTTTCTTTATCGGTATATCGCTGTGTTGCCTGTGGATGTCTGGATAATGCCATAATGCATGTAAAGTGGAGTATATCCCTTCATCTGTTTCTCTGGACAAAGGGTATTGCCTTGCTTGGGGCAATAGGGGCCCCTCCATTTTATTTTCACCGCCCCAAACCCCTTTTAGTACCCCTACATCGTGGGGTCCCTTGGTCCATAACTTCTCTGGTACTTATTTTAGTTTTTTCCCAGTGTGCCTGTTCTCTCTTTTCACTACCTATGTTAGAACTGGTACCAGTTTCTCCATTATTTGAACTGGGCAAGTTATCTGTATCTGGAAAACAATTTCTCCCTCCTCTTCCTCATCAGAGAACAAATGTTCATCTCATACTTCTGTAATTGTCAGTGTAGGGTCCATGCATAGCGCTGTATGCCATTCCATGTTGCCTTTGTCCATCCCACACAGTATCACCATGTCTTTGCATATCACAACTTCTTCTAGGTGTAACACTACTGTTGTCCCCTTCATCATCCTTCCAGGGCCCACCCTAGCAGGATCTCAACCGCATACAGGAACATGCTTGGATAAAATGGCTGTGCTCCCAGGGTGCTTTGAGCGTGTGCTGCCAAGAGGAGGGCGGCCACGCAGGCACAGTAAATACCGGGCGTAGTGCACACCATCCCTTTCTCTGTGAATTATATCGTGGCATTTAGTTTACTGAGCAAATCTCTCCTTAGGATATTGGTAGGAGTGTCTTTGGAATATAGTAATGGTGCTACAAGGTATTGCATTCCTATTGTCAGTGGTAAATCTTTTGTAACTGGAACCGTGACTGCTGCCCCAGAGAAGCCCTACGTATCCATCATCTTGTTGGATAATGGGAATTCCCCCCCTCCCTGATGTAGGATTTTGTTGCTCCTGTGTCTGAGAAAGGAGAATTCTCTTGGTCCTATTTTCACTGTCACCTTGTGCTCCTCTTCGGGTCGTCAGTTACTGCTAAGACTGGGCACACTATGGCTTTCTGTGGGCCCCTATTGCTGCATGCTATTTGGTTGGAAAGGTTTTCTTTCTACAGCGCTGACCCAGTATAATAGGGCACCACGTTTTGACCCAAAAACCACAGCGTTTCCGTTTGCGACTGCTGGTAGTGTGTCACTGCAGGGACTGCTATCCCACCATTGGTTACCCCCACTTGTATTGGCATCCCTTGCTGTTGCAAGGATGTCTGCGCTTGTTGTAACTGCCCTGGGAGAAGCTGCATCTGTTACCACAGGGGTTGTACAGTACTGATCCCTTGTTGCTGTTCCGCTTGGATCGACTGTGCCTGAACCTGTTGCACGAATGGGCAAGTGCGTACCAGGTGTCCCATATTCTGACATATGTAACCCTATACCTGGGTCCTCTATACCCCCTTCTTCCTCGCTGTGGGTACCCTCTTCCCACAGAAAAGAATCCCCCATGCATGCAATTCCCCTGTGGTGGCATTCCCCATTGTGGTCTATGTTGTGGCTGCATTTAACCTCCCGGTTGCGGTATATTCCCATCGGGAAATCCTCCCTGTGGTGCCGAGGCTACTGCAGTAGCATCCGTTAGGAGCACTGCCCCTTCCATTGTATAGTGTGCCAATTTATTTTGCACTAGTTTGTCTGCCTTTGCAGCATTTTCCACTGCCTGTCTCTCACTTTCCTGTTTTAGTGTACTATTGTTGCTTGTATTTCAGGCCAGCCTTTAGCTTCAATGCCCACTAGTTTATCCAGAGAGGTCTGTACTTCTGTCGGTAACCCTTTTTATCGGAATGTGATAGAACAGAGGTATGCATTCATCCCAAGACCGTTGCTTCTCTTGCGTCCATAGGTCTTCTACTCGCTTTATATAGTCTGCCGGATCATCATCGCCTTTCATTTTATGGGCCATTACTGTGCCCTGGTCATAACTGTCTAGGTACATACTCCTCAGGACCCTCCCAAACGCGAGATCAGCTATTATTGAATGGAGCCCCGTCATGAGCATTTGTACTTAATTTTACTCCTTTGTAACCTGCCTGGTTACTTATTTTGTCTGCCTGTTCTCCTATGATGGCAGCAAATAAACTTTTCATATCCCTGATTGCTACTTTCACCTCTCCCATCTTTTTCTTGAGCGCCTGTATCTATTTACTGGCCCCAGCCACGAGGGAGGGCAGGCTGCATATTGGGTTGTCTCAGTCCATTGTTTGCCCTGGTACATAATGTGCACCACCTCTCCTTTTCTGCAGAAATGGCAGAACTTGTGTCTTGGGATCTATCCCTCCACCCATTTATTAGCCTGTTAACCCCATTCATACTTTTCCCACCTTGCTGCGGAGGGAGGTGGACTAGTTCCTGTCGCTCCCGTCACTGTCCTGTCACGCTTTCCTCCCTCTCCTTGTTTTGTCGGGTGTCCATTCGTCACTATCTCCATCACTCCACTCTTCCCCAACAGTCCTTCATCTGAAGCTGCATCGTCGCTGTCCCCTCCCTCAGCTTCTTTCTTCGTTCCCTCTTCCTCATCGAGTTTACATTTTATTCTCCCTGATAACCAGTCCCCCTTGTCTCCCTTCCTCCTCTATCACCCCTTCGACCTCATTAAAAAACGCATCCACCTGTTGGCGTGTATTCTTTTCATGTCTGCAAGATATTTCCGTTCTACCTTTTGTGCATATTTCTTCCCTTTGTGTGTCCCTGTCTTTCTCCCCTGTCATTTTATCCGTGGTCTCCCCCTGCAGTTTCTCGCTGAGGGTCGCAATATGGGGTATATATCCCATAGCACGAGGTCGGAGAACTCGGTCCACTCTTCTTTTTCTTTTTTCCTTTTCCCTTGTTTTCCCTTTTGTTTCTTCATAATACTTACAGAGCCCCAATATGTGTTGTCTGCTCTTCAACTTGGAGCCCTTGTATTTTGTCAATAGATATGAGAACACATTTTCTTTTATTTTGCTGTCAAATGTACTTTAATCATTTCTCGCAGTACTGGGGCAATTTACGACACATGTGGTCCAGAGGGCTGTCCATGTAAGCCATTATTTCCTAACCTCCCTTGTTTTTGATCCTGTCTATTCTTGTGCTCCCACTCTTACTCCCACTCACCCCAAATTCAACGTTCACTCTGGCCCTCTCCACAGGCCTGACCTGGCACTCCACTCATCACACTGGCCCTCTCCACAGGCCCAACCACTTCACTAGGTGTTAGTATCCAACAGCCCCCTCCACTGGCTCACCCCTTCGACGGAGCGCGGGGCAGCACTCGGGACCAGGCAGACCTGTGTAAACTCGGCGTCTGCAGGACTTCCTCAGTGATAAGTATCGTTCAGGTCTGCGGTCGCCGGACCCGTGCCCCCAGGGAGGGCGGCCTGGATACCTTCGGCTGACCCGAAGGACTGAGTATCACGCTGGGGCCTCCAAAAATGTACTCGGGGAGGGGCGGGGGGTGGCGGGGCGATGGCGGTGAGGGGTAGTCTGGGGGGAGGGGGGAGTTTGGGAGACAGGGGTTTCTGGGGGTAAAGGGGTAGTCTGGGGTGGAGGGAGTCTGGGGGGAGCGTCTGTGGGAGGGAGGGAGTCTGGGGGGAGTGTCTACGCGAGAGGGAGAGTCTGGGGGAGTCTGTAGGAGGGGGGAGTCAGGGGGAGAGTCTGGGGGGAGTCTGGGGGAGGAGAGTCTGGGGGGGAGTCTGGGGGAGGGGGTAGTCTGGGGGCAGGGGGAGGGAGTCTGGGGGTGTTTCTCTGATCACACCATAAAAACACGTACTTGAAAAAGGAGTGCACACCAGGCAAGAAGCAACACTGTTTATTACAGCTGGGCATGCACAAATCAAACAGAACAGTGGAATAGATCTGATTGATGCGAGCTGACATCTGAATGCTCTGCAGACTGTAGAGATTGTTTGCTCGTGAGCACGTTATCACGCGAACATTCTTCTGCTTGTTATTGTTCCAAGGAGCGATGTTCGCGTGACAGCAGTGACAGTTTGGGGACGGAGGCAGAGGGAGAGACTTTATCGGCGGGCTCGCTATAATAAAACTTAAAAGTGATTATAACACTCACTGTGTCTGCCAGTCTTTACAATGGCGACAAGGTGATCCCTGAGCGGGCCCGCAACCGAAGGGAGCTGCATGACAGACAAATGCGTGTCTGTACTTCGTGCGATCGGCCACCGGTGTGCTCCAGAGTCTGCCGTCCTCCCGGGCTCGGCGGTAGAAGAAGCGCAGTGATGCGCGCTGCCTAAAGCCACAGCGGGCCGCCGCCTCAGCGGACTGTAGCGTATGAAGCTGCGACGGATAAGAGCCACTCGGCCACTCTTCTTCGAAGCAATAGAGGTAAGGAGGGGCGGAGGGAGAGCGGAGGAGTGTGCATATGAAGATTCTAGGGGGGCGGTCCACTCAAGTATGTCGCTGGGAGTATCATTAACTCTTCATCAGGCTGATACCTCGCATCCCATTGGTACAGCCAGGGAAAACAAGCCCAACCGCCAACCGGCCCGGGAGGTAAACAAACAAATTGAATACACGGCACTAAGGGAGTGTCATACGAGAACTGTCTCCAGTCACAAATAATCAAAGAAAAAAGGGCACACTTAAACACAAATGGTGTAGGAGTACAAATACAAATTCTGGCAATATCTCAAGTTTTGCATACTGTATTATCACTCATAGCATTGGCACTTGTAATTTAGCAACTTAAAAATGGCTGCAGCTAGCATGGCCCCGCCTCCACCTTTCCTTTCTGAGCCAGGAGCTCCACCTATAAGGTGGGCCAGATAGAAAAAAATCTTTGATACTTAGCTAGTGGCAATTGTTGGGGACAAATTTGCTGCAGCAAGAAAAGAAGCAATACTCCTGCACAATCTAGGCACTGAAGGTCGTAGTGTCTATGATGGATTGCCTCAACCTCCACAAAAGGGGCAAGGAGAGATAGACCAATATACTCTGGGTGAAAGGAAGTTAGAAATTCACTTTGAGGCAAAGAAAAACATAACATTTGAAACACACAAGTTTTTTCAGAGGGTACAGGATCCCCATGAGCCTGTGGAAAACTTTATTGCAGCCTTAAGGTCTCTGAGTCATACATGTGAGTTCGGCCCATTAACTGATTCGCTTATACGTGACCAGTTGGTACGTTGTACCAATAGCATGAAGCTACAGGAAAGATTTTGTCTCTGGAAGTGGCAGTAGAGACTGCCAGAGGCATGGAGCAGACTCACAAGTACATGTCCACCATGAAGGGTGATAGACAAGAAGGTGAAGTGGCAGCAGTCATAGGATTCAAGAAAATGAATGTGAACAAAGAGGTTAAATGCTATAAGTGTGGTAGCAATCGCCATATTTCCATGAGTGTATTTTGCCCGGCAAAGAACATTTTTTGTTTGAAATGCAAGAAGAAGGGACATTTTGCAAGAGTCTGTAGAGAATCAGGCAAAGTACAAAGTATTGAGTCGGGGGAAAGAATCCCAGAACAAGAGAGCTCAGTAATTGTCCAAGGACCTCAGACCAAACATGTGCTGGAAATATCAGAAATATCCAACAAGGGAAGTGCGCCAACCGATGTGTTTTTGATGAATGGTAGGGTTGTGACACTGAAGGTATATAGCTGTTCGCCCTGGACTTTGATGTCAAGAAGAACATATGAAGGCTGTTTGCAAGGCAAACTCGACGAATTAAAGCAACACACGATAGAACCGTATGCATATGGTAATGTAAAGATCAAAATATTAGGAAAATTTCAAGCTACTATAAAATACAAAGGTAGGAGTTGTGATTCAGAGGTATACGTGTAACGCTCACCTGATTCCCGCAGAGGCGCCGGTCTTGACTGGGTGAATGCCGTATCTTCAAAGGTGATGTGTAACACACGGTTGGCTCTTTGGGCTGGACCTCTGTGCACTGTATGTCTGACTCGAAGAGTAAGATGTCTGCAGATAGAAAATATGGGATTAATGAACTGGGGTTTATTGGGTGCCTCTCTCCTCTTCCCTTTCTCTTCTCCTGTAGAACCCCAAAGGTTAGCGCCCTCACCTTAGGTAAGTGAACGCCAAGCTCTCCATCTGCCTCGGGGCAGGGTGCCGTAACCAGTTTCTTCACTGGATAAGGGTGCAGGCCTCTTGACCTCAGAGGACTGCTGTCCGTCGTTAACTTTACGAACGGTAAGTTCTGGGCACTTCAAATGTCTTAAAAGTCTTTTGTAATGATATCTCTTGTTTTGCAGGGTTCCGGCGATGGCGGATGGCGGGCTGATGAGAGTTGAGGATAGAACCCGCGTGAGGAATAGAAGCGCCTGGAAGCACGTAAGTAAGCGCTTGTAGCCTGCTTCACGATGCGCACTAACTGTCCCTTTTATCTTGCAGGTACAAGTTCGGAGCTTTAGAGAAGCTGAAGGGTGCTGGAATACCCAATGGATTCGGCGTGGGAAGGAGTAATGGTACGTGAGTAATAAAGTTGCCCAATGTCTTTAAACGCACCTTCTTTTGTCTTTCAGATGCGGGATGCAGCGCCGAAGGCCTCCGGAGCGTGCGAAGAGCTGGTAAGCTTTTGTCTTTCAGATGCCGGAATGCAGTGCGAAGACCTCCGGAGCATGCGAAGAGTAGGTAAGCCTTTGTCTTTCAGATGCCGGAATGCAGTGCGAGGCGTTGGTGACAGCCGATGGACCAGGTAAGAGATGCGCTGCCACTGAAGACCGTAGTGCTAACCTGTTCTTTCTTTGTCTTTACAGGTGCTGCTGAAGACTGGATTCCAGGATGGTAAGCCTTTGTTCCCTTAGGCCCAGGATCAGAAGCAGAAGACACGATGAGCGTTCTGCTGCAGAGAATGCAGAATAACGCAAAGCAAGATTCATCCATCGGGTGTGGTTTAAATAGCCTCCTGTAGTGCTTAGGTGTCTCCTTCCACAGCCTCGCCTAGGTAAGAAAAGAGTTCCTGCTTTCCAGAAGAGTTCCAGTGTTCTGAACCTAGGGAGTGGCTCCTGCCCCACCCAACAGGAAAAGTAGTCCCAAACAGAAGAGGATCAGGGGCTCAACTGGCAGGTAAGTAAGCAGCATGGTCTGCTGCAGGTAAGTCCACCCAAGCATTATGAGCCCGGCGCTTCCAGCGCTGGGACTGGGCATCTTTATGAGCCTGATGCCACTGGCGCCAGGACAGGGTCCAAAAGGTCCAAATTGGGACTGGCTGGCACTCGGAACCGGGGTTATGGGTCTGCTTCCAAGGGAGTAGGGCAAGTCCTGATCCTTTGGAAGCAGAGATCATGACAGCACCCCCCCTCAAGGCCCTTCCCAAACCGGGCTTCTCCGGGGGTTTGGGCTTGTTAGGAAATGTTCGATGAAATCTTTTGATTAGACGAGGGGCGTGGACATATTCTGCAGGTTCCCAGGATCTTTCTTGGGGACCGTAGCCTTTCCAGTCAATCAGGTAAAATAGTTTAGATTTGGAGATCTTGGAATCCAGGATGCTTTTGACTTCAAACTCGAGTTCTCCATCAACTAGAATAGGTTTTGGAGATTTAGTTAGTCGGGTTAGAGGTTGCACGGGTTTTAATAGAGAGACGTGGAAGACCGGATGTATCTTCATGTGAGGGGGCAAGTCCAACTTGACCGCTACTGGATTTACTATGGTAGTGATGGAATAGGGACCAAGGCATCTTGGGTTGAATGTGCGTGGTCCTTTTAGAGGTAGATATTTGGTGGATAACCAGACTTGATCTCCTACTTGATATTGGGGGGCTTCCTTCCGATGTTGGTCTGCTCCTTTCTTGTATTGTTCTTTAGCCCTTTGAAGGTGAGAAACGGCTTCCTTAAAGGCTTGGGTGATTGTAGAATGCAGGTGGTCTACTGCTGGTGTTCCGAGATCTTGGAGTGGATCCAACTCCGAGGTTCGAGGGTGACTACCGTATAAAAGAAAAAACGGGGTCTTCCCAGTTCCCGAGTGGACAGAGTTATTGTAGGCATATTCGGCTATCCAAAGGATGTCTTTCCAAGTTTTTTCAGTTTGTTGTAGCATGCAGCGCAAATACTGTTCCAGAGTTTGATTGGTCCTCCCGGTTTGTCCGTCAGTTTGAGGGTGGTGGCTGGTCGAAAGTCTCATCAATTTGAGCTGACCGACAGCAACTTCGCCAAAAATGAGAAATAAATTGACTACCTCGATCCGAAATGAGAACTGAAGGAAAACCGTGCAGTCGGACGATGTTTTCGGGAAATTCTCGGGCCAGAGTTGCTGCTGTTGGTAAGCCTTTGAGTGGAATGAAATGCGCCATCTTGGAGAATAGGTCCACGATTACTAGGATCGTATTGTATCCGGAGCATGGAGGTAGATCGGTGATGAAGTCCATAGAAAGCGTATGCCAAGGGCGAGGTGGGATGTCAATAGGGCGTAAGAGGCCGGCTGGTTTTTCCTTTTGACTCTTGTTGTGGGCGCATACTCCACAGGACATTATAAAGTCTCTGATATCTTTTTTCCAAGACGGCCACCAGAAGTAGCGCTTGATCTTTTCCGAGGTCTTGGTCATACCGGGATGTCCTTCCATTAAAGAATCGTGATAACAAGAGATTACCTTTTTCTGTAAATCTGTGCTGGGCAGGTATAACCGTTCTTGGAAATATAATAGGTTGTCCTTCACCGTAAAGTCCTTTCCCTGCAGATGCCAATTCTGTATGTCTGCTGGAGTTACCAGTAGCCTGGCTTTATCCTTAACTTCCTCTATGGATTGTGTGGCGATTACACCTAGAATTCTTTGTTCGGGAATGATAGGTACAGGTTTAGGATTGATCAAATGTTCTTCCACTCCCATCCGAGAAAGGGCTTCAGCTTTACCGTTTTTTTGTACCAGGTCGATAGGTAATTATGAAGTCAAACTCGGCAAAGAATAGTGCCCAACGGAGTTGCCTAGAGGATTGAGCTTTTGCGGTTTTCAAATATTGCAGGTTTCGGTGATCTGTAATCACAGTAACGGTGTGTCGGGCCCCCAGAAGATAATGGCGCCAAGCCTTAAAGGCGGACTTGATAGCTAGAAGTTCCTTATCAGTAATAGTGTAATTGATTTCAGGAGGCGAGAATTTGCGGGACCAAAATGCCACGGGATGCAACTGATTGGTTACTGGGTCCTTTTGTGATAGAACTGCCCCCATGGCAAGGCTCGAAGCATCAGTTTCAACGATGTAGGGGAGTTCTGGGCGAGGATGTTTTAAGATCGGTGCAGAGATGAATCTAGTCTTCAAATTCTGGAAAGCTTGTTCCGCCTCGGTAGACCATTCAAAACGTTTGTTTTTCTTTAACAAGGCGGTGATGGGCTGGACTATTCGAGAGAATTCGGGGATAAACCTGCGGTAAAAGTTAGCGAAGCCTAACATGCTTTGAACACCTTTTACGGAGGATGGCGATGGCCATTTGAGAATTGCATCGACCTTCTTTGAATCCATGCGCACTCCACTAGGTGATAATATGAATCCCAAGAATTCAACTTCAGTCACGTTGAAAACACATTTTTCCAACTTAGCTAAAAGTTTGTGTTGACGCAATCTCTCGAGGACTATTTTCACGTGTTTCCGATGTTCAGTTTCCGATGAAGAATAAACGAGGATGTCGTCAATGTAAACAACAACACACACATCTATGAGCTCTCTGAGGACATTGTTCATAAAATATTGAAAGGCGGCCGGGGCATTGCAAAGTCCAAAGGGCATGACCTGATATTCAAATAGCCCATACTTGGTGCGGAAGGCCGTCTTCCATTCATCGCCCTCTTTTACTCGTACCAAGTGGTAGGCTCCTCTAAGATCCAACTTTGTATATATGCATGCTTTTCTGACTTGGTCCAGGAGTTCAGGGATCAAAGGTAACGGATATCTATTCTTAACGGTGATCTGGTTCAGGGCGCGATAATCTATACAAGTTCTAAGGTCCCCTTCTTTTTTTGGAACGAAGAACAAAGCTGAGGAAGCAGGGGACTTGGAAGGGCGAATAAACTCATTCGCTAGGTATTGATCCAGGTATTGTCGGAGGTGAAGATTCTCAGGCTCGGTGAGGGCATAAATTCTACTACAAGGAGGAGTAGATCCAGGTATCAGGTCTATCTGGCAGTCATAAGACCTATGAGGAGGTAGAGAGTTAGCCTGATCCTTCCGGAAAACATCTTGGAATTCTAGGTATTCAGGAGGTAACTGGGGAGCCTCCGAGGAAATTGCTGCCAGTGCAACATCAGGTCGAGGGTGACAAGTAGAGAGACATTCTGGAAACTGAACCGTTCTTGCTCGCCAATCGATCTGAGGATTGTGCTTCTCTAACCAAGGAATTCCTAGAATAATCTGGAACTGAGGGGCCTTGATCACATCGAACACGATCTTCTCATGGTGTCCATCTTGACTTACTAGCGTCACTTCTTGGGTGGTATGCGTTACTGGTCCGGAGGCTATCTCCGTACCATCCACCGTAGTAATGACGTCCTTTACAGCCTTTGGACAAAGAGTCAGATTCATCCTCAAAACCATTTCATGATCCACATAATTGCCGATGGCAACGCTGTCGGCGTAAGCTTCAATCGCATGTAATCGATCCGGATGTTCAGGGCTAATGAGGACCATAGGTATCACGAAATGCGAGGTCACGGAACTGGTTTTAACGCTCGGCAAGAGGACCTCTATTCTTGTCGGGCGAGGTCGTTTCCCTGCTCAGAGTTTGTGACCCTGGTAACTGCAGCTTCTACTGCCTTCTTGGCTGGTTTCACCGGACAGTCTCGAAGAAAGTGCCCCGAGTTTCCGCAATAGAGGCATAATTGCAGCTGTTTTCTCCTTTCCTGCTCCTTTTGTGTTAGTGGTCCTTTCAGGCCCCCTATTTGCATGGGTTCCCCGGAGTCGACTCCTTTGGTAGGAGTTGGTGGTTTGGAAAATACTCGAGCATCAAACTTGGAACGATCGGCCTTCCTGTTCTGCAGTCTGTGGTCAATTTGAACGACTAAGTCAATATAGTCCGAACAGTCTTGCGGGGGATTCACTACTTGGGCTAACACATCTTTGAGCTCTCCACGTAGACCTCCATAAAACAGCGTAATCCTTTTGTCCTCAGGCCATCGAGTTTCCACCATCAGTCTGTTGAAAGACGCAATAGAAGTCAAAAGGTCTTGATTACCCTGTCGCAATGAAAGGAGCTCATTGTCCAAGGCCTGCCCCTGTGAGTGTCTTGCAAACAGTTTTTCCATACTGAGCTGAAAAGCTTGAAAATCATGGAGAACCGGATCATCTTGATTAACTAGAGGGATCGACCAGTCTGCCGCATTGCCACTAAGGTACGAAAGCACGAAAGCTACCTTAGCTTGATCAGTTGCAAAGGCTGCTGGCCGGCATAAGAAGTGCAACCGGCACTGATTAATAAATACTGCAAACCTCTTTGGGTCACCAGAAAATCGTTCGGGCGGAGCCAGAGGTACATTCCCAGGTAGGTTGATCTGCACTGGGGTCGTAGAGGATGTTGAAGGAAGATTTGCCCCTGATGCGGGTAACGGAGTTTGTCCAGCTTGTGACTGTAGCAATTGTCTAGCGCGATTGTCTGTTCGCTCCTTGGAAATAATCAGTTCCCTTCTTAGGGCATTCGTTTCCTGACGGGCTGCATGCACTTCTGCTCTTAGTTCCCCAAGTAACTGGGCTAGCTGGTCGGTATCCGAGGTTTCCATAGCGCCTGGGTGGGAGTTTTGCGGTAGGCTTTGCGTTCTGTAACGCTCCCCTGATTCCCGCAGAGGCGCCGGTCTTGACTGGGTGAATGCTGTATCTTCAAAGGTGATGTGTAACACACGGTTGGCTCTTTGGGCTGGACCTCTGTGCACTGTATGTCTGACTCGAAGAGTAAGATGTCTGCAGATAGAAAATATGGGATTAATGAACTGGGGTTATTGGGTGCCTCTCTCCTCTTCCCTTTCTCTTCTCCTGTAGAACCCCAAAGGTTAGCGCCCTCACCTTAGGTAAGTGAACGCCGAGCTCTCCATCTGCCTCGGGGCAGGGTGCCGTAACCAGTTTCTTCACTGGATAAGGGTGCAGGCCTCTTGACCTCAGAGGACTGCAGTCCGTCGTTAACTGCACGAACGGTACGTTCTGGGCACTTCAAATGTCTTAAAAGTCTTTTGTAATGATATCTCTTGTTTTGCAGGGTTCCGGCGATGGCGGATGGCGGGCTGATGAGAGTTGAGGATAGAACCCGCGTGAGGAATAGAAGCGCCTGGAAGCACGTAAGTAAGCGCTTGTAGCCTGCTTCACGATGCGCACTAACTGTCCCTTTTATCTTGCAGGTACAAGTTCGGAGCTTTAGAGAAGCTGAAGGGTGCTGGAATACCCACTGGATTCGGCGTGGGAAGGAGTAATGGCACGTGAGTAATAAAGTTGCCCAATGTCTTTAAACGCACCTTCTTTTGTCTTTCAGATGCGGGATGCAGTGCCGAAGGCCTCCGGAGCGTGCAAAGAGCTGGTAAGCTTTTGTCTTTCAGATGCCGGAATGCAGTGCGAGGCGTTGGTGACAGCCGATGGACCAGGTAAGAGATGCGCTGCCACTGAAGACCGTAGTGCTAACCTGTTCTTTCTTTGTCTTTACAGGTGCTGCTGAAGACTGGATTCCAGGATGGTAAGCCTTTGTTCCCTTAGGCCCAGGATCAGAAGCAGAAGACACGATGAGCGTTCTGCTGCAGAGAATGCAGAATAACGCAAAGCAAGATTCATCCATCGGGTGTGGTTTAAATAGCCTCCTGTAGTGCTTAGGTGTCTCCTTCCACAGCCTCGCCTAGGTAAGAAAAGAGTTCCTGCTTTCCAGAAGAGTTCCAGTGTTCTGAACCTAGGGAGTGGCTCCTGCCCCACCCAACAGGAAAAGTAGTCCCAAACAGAAGAGGATCAGGGCCTCAACTGGCAGGTAAGTAAGCAGCATGGTCTGCTGCAGGTAAGTCCACCCAAGCATTATGAGCCCGGCGCTTCCAGCGCTGGGACTGGGCATCTTTATGAGCCTGGTGCCACTGGCACCAGGACAGGGTCCAAAAGGTCCCAATTGGGACTGGCTGGCACTCGGAACCGGGGTTATGGGTCTGCTTCCAAGGGAGTCGGGCAAGTCCTGATCCTTTGGAAGCAGAGATCATGACAATATGTGACACAAGAAGGCTCGTCCCTTTTGGGGTGGGGCAAACAACGCAAACTAGGAATTAGAATACAGGCAAGTGCGGAGAAACCAGTCTCAGTTGCAGAGATTAAAGACAAATGGGAGAAAGAATTTCCGATGGTGTTTCAAGGAGACTTGGGGATGCTTAACACGAAATTCATTTGAAAACGGGCAATTCCAAAGGTACATTAATCTGAGACTAATACCTCATGACTTGAGGGGAAAGTTAAAAACAGAAATTGAAACATTGTTGCAGAAAGGGATCATAGAAGAGAGTGAAAGCGCTGAATGGTTGTCACCAGTGGTGGTGGTGGCAAAACCGAATGGGGAAATAAGGCTTTGTATAGACCTGAGGGATATCAATAGGAACATTCTAGTAGACATACATCCTTTGCCAATAATTGGTGACAAGTTGTTGACTCTCAAAGATGCCAAGGTATTCTCCGTGATTGACCTTTCTCAAGCCTATCACCAGATATCTTTGAAGGAGGATTGCCAACATCTTACGGCGTTTATAACCTCTTTTGGTACTTTTAAGTATTGTAGAATGCCGTTCGGCCTTGCCTCAGCTGCGGCTGTTTTCCAAAGGGTGATGGACACTGTTATGGAGGGAGTGAAGAATATTGTGGTATTCCAAGATGACATGTGTTAGGGAGAATTCTCTGTTTAGGCTGAATTTCCCTACCTAGTGAGTCCCCCAGCAGCTTTGCTGGATTTCTGGGGTTTCTTTTTTTTCTCCTGCCAAGAGTGAGACTCTTTTACCCTCACTCTTGGACATGTTGAAGTGTGTTTTCTTGGTTAAACCTTGTGTTGAATGGGCTATGGGGTCTTTTACCCGATAGGGCCTCATGTATTTTTGTGATGTGGGTTACACAGCACCCTCTGTGCCGTGACCCAGGGGTGTCCTAGGGACTCCCCAACATAGACTCCATACCCTGGGACTGACTACTGTCTCCCAGGGCATGTAAAGTCACCAAAAGACTTTGCTAGTCTTGGATCCTGAACAGAACCAGTACAAACCATCATATTGTGGACGTACTGGCTGGGGCAATTCGATTGCCCCAGGGTCTGTTAGTCGAGGGGGCACGTCTCCGTCCCCCCTGATCGAGTTTTGGCTGGTGGCAGTGGAAACTACGTTTTATATTCGACCGCGAATATTTTCCTATGGGATTTCCCATTGTTTTAGGCTAACACATTTAATTATTTATTTACGGTAGCCTTAAACATACCGCCGGTTTATATATTTATTTTTATAACTCCGGTTGGGACTTTTTGCCAAAACTTGATGCTAAAATGGCGTTGGTGTTCGCCTCTGTAACTCTGACCCAAAGTGGAGCCCTTTGTTCCACTTTTGGCGGGCTTCTCCACAGAAGCCCTCCAAAGTGGTGCCACTCTGTCTGGGGTACTTAGGAGGGGTGGAGGGGGATTTAGGCACCCTGGACTGAGTTACCTTGGTAACTCAAGTCGCACTCCGTCCTGATTGGCCCAAGTGGTGAGCCGGTCGGCTCACCACTTAGCATGTTTGAGTGACAGCTAGGCTGGGTGAATGGGGGTTTGCTGCATAAAAGCAGGGCTTTGGGGACTGGAACTTCAGAAGTCGCCACAGGACCAAGAATCCGACGAGGGAAGAGCTGAGCCGACCTGCTTCGACGACACCACCCGGTGGAGCCCTGCTGAACCGTCTCACCACTTTTCCCGACGACCGAGGAGAACTCTTAACGGAGTGGCTCCTTCCCTTGACTGGTGGGGACAACCAGTTTTCGCCTTCTTTTCGCTTCTCGAGGTATCTCGTGGCCGCCTTGCCAGTGCCAAGCACCCCGGCAACCGGAACCCCACCACTTTTACCCCAACCACGAAAGTCGGTACAACCCTTTGACCGGAGGACTCCGCGGCTGGTTTCTTCCCGGGCAGTGCAACGACCTTCTTCTTCTGCTCTTCTGCGAGAACTTCTTCTCCCCTGACCGACGTCGAGCCTTGCTGCCACTGCCTGGAACAACTGCCACCGCTGGAGGATCCTTTCCGCTTAAGGTACCGTGTTCCGCCTGGCTTCCCTTGCCACCGACTGTACGGGGTAGATTTAGCCCCCGGCTTTCGAACCTGGGAGTGCCTGGAATACCCTGGCTAAACTTCTAAGCCACTCTAAACTCTTTCTAACCCTTTGCAAGACTTTGAATCCCTAATAACAGTGTGATCTTGGGCACATTTTCGCTCCGGCTACTCTAAGAGTGGGCCCTGCCTAGTGACTTTTGCTCACCTGTGACTTTGTGCTTCTTTGAGCCTATTGCAAGTGTTCTGGACCTTAGAGTGGTGTGTTTAACCCATTTCTGTTTCTTTTTATCCCTTCCTTAAACCTACTAGAGTGTCATCTAACGTTAAGCGCTCACCTCTGTTTTAATTATGTGGGGTTAACTTAGAGTTGTCTAGATAGGAGTAAGGGTTGAAACTGCTTTTATTATAACTGTGTTTGAAGTGTTTTTACTATACTTTGCTAGAGTGTTTTCAACTTATGTGTTCTTAAAAATAAATAACTTTATACCTTGGAAACCAAGCTCTGGTCAGTGTTTGCTTGTGCTATTGTGTCTGAGTACATATTGTGTATACTTTGCATACTGCCTAACTCTTCTTGAGGGAAGTCTGACTGCTCAGCCACAGCTACCAGGTAAATCTGGGTGGTGCAGACTGCTACCAAGTGGGTTTACTGCTATACCTGTAGTCTTAAATCTTTTGCAGTGTTCCCCAAGGGAACTGCACAGGTTTCTGCCTAACACTGGTGTACAGCGGTGGGATTTGTATTGAGTATACATTTTATTGTACTTTAGATACCTTAGTGCAACTAACCACAAAGCTTAGCACTGTAAAAAGTAATCCTCTAACATGTCAGTTATAGAAAGTTATAGTCAAGAGTCCCTTGCAGCCAAAACTGCTGATTGTTTAAGAGTGCTCTGTAAACATAAGGATCTCCTGACTAAGGGCAAGAAAATGGAGCTGATTGAAAGATTGTTGGCTAACCAAAGTCTGGGTGATGGTTCAGAGGAACCTACCACTCCAGCAACTGTAGATGACAGTATTGAAGTTAACATGGAGCAAAATGTTGATGATTCTGAGGAAGAGTCAGAAGAGGAGGGTGAGGCTGTTGTAACTGTCCCCCCTAGGCCTCTGCCTGCTCTACCTGCTGTACCTACTGGACCTTTACCAGGTCCCACATTTAGTCCTCAGTACTTTGAACTGGAGAAAATGAAGCTAGAATTGGAGTATAAGAAACTTAATGCTCAAACTGACAAAGAACTAAGGCTAAGGGAAATGGAGCTCAAGTATGACTTAGAAATGAAGAAATTATCTGTTGAGAATGCTTCTCTCTCTGGCTCCTCTAGAAGTTCCAGTCCTAAAAGACCCCGGATGCCTAAAGAATTGGTTGGTATGTATGAGCCTAAGTTGGATGTGTTGGATTGGTTGTCTCTGTTTGAATATAATCATGGGCTCCAGAACATCACAGGAAATGACTTGCTCACCTGGTTGTTCTCTAGGCTTCCCCCTGTTGCAACTGATGTGGTAATGGAGATGGGGGAGGAGGATAGGAAGGACTATGAATGTGTGAAACTAGCTTTGATAGCTAGGTTTGGGAAAACCCCTTCCCAGTATCTTAAGAGGTTTAGGAGCCTCAAAAAGCATGATGGTACCCCTTGGGCTACCTGGGTGAATGAATGTTTGAAAAACTTAGAGGGATGGATTAAGGGTTACAAGGTGAACACTTATGAAGGTATGAAGAATTTGTTTATGTTGGAGACTATTTATGATGCCTGCTCTCCTGAGCTCAGACAACACTTGGCTGATTCCAGGGAATTGGATTCCCGGAAACTAGCTAAGGCTGCTGACTTGTGGGTTGCCAACAGGGCCACTCACAGGGATTCTGGGGTAACTCAGAAGAAGGATGGGGAGAAACAGTCTAAAAAGGACTCCAAAGAGAATTCTAATACTACAAATTCCAAAGAGGGCCCCAAACAAAACTATAAGGGTAAGCCACAGGGGAAACCAAATCAGGCTAGTGTACCTCCTGGTCCCAGACCAGAAGGAGGTCAGAACAAGCCTCCATTCCAGCGAGCCTTTGGCTCATGCTTTGTTTGTAAGGCTACTGACCATGTGAAAGGAGATCCCAGATGTAAGGGTAAACCTTCAGGGGTCCAGCTTGCCTCCTTAGCCTTCGCTCCAGAAGAGGAAGTACATATGGCAAGTGGAAACTTTCTATTACTAGCTGATGAACCCACTGGAGTCTCAGCTAGTGTTTCTTTAGTCTCTCTGGGGTTGTGGGAACAACAGAATTTAGATGTCTATAACTCTATCCCAGATAATACTAAAGAGTATTATAAGGACAGTGTCCAGGTGAATGGTCAGGAGACTCCTGCCATTAGGGACACTGGAGCCAGCATAACTGTGGTGGATGAATCATTTTTCAAGGCAGAGGATGTTGCTAAGGCACCCAAATGCCTCACCAAGTTAGCTGGTGGGCCTGTGCAGATGTGTCCCCAGTTACCAGTTCTCATCCAATGTAATGATATGGCTGTAAAAATACCTGTCAGTGTACAATGTGAAGTGCCAGGTAGGGTTCTGTTGGGTAATGACCTCAAAGCTCTTGGAGTTGTATCTCATACCCCCAGACCTCCTAGCAAAAGGTTCCAGGAACTCACAAAACCTGCAAGAGAGAAAACCCTGAGAGGGTTATCTCAGGAGATGATGACAGAAATCACTCCTCTCCCACTGGAGCAACTTACTGCAGTAACTACCAGATCAGGAGCAAAGGGGCAACCCAAGACTCCTAGGAAAAAGCCAGCAGCAAGCACTCCAGTGCTTCCAACAAGGACTTCCCCTAGGTTGTCCAAAGTTACACCTGTAACTCCACCTCCAGCTGAGGCTGAGAGGGAGGTACAACCCTGTGTGGTTGAGCTAGACTCTGAGGAAGAGCTAGAAGGAGGCCCCAACCTTATTGGAGATTTGGACCCTGAGGACCATCCTGAGCTGCAGTCTTTACTGGCAGAAGGTGGGCCTAGCAGGGCAGCTTTTCGTAAGGGGCAAAGAGAATGTCCAACTCTGGAAGGTCTCCGCCACCAGGCAGCTTCTCAAGCTGATGGGCAAGAGCCTGGGAAGTATAGGTTGCACTGGGAAGATGGCCTCTTCTACAGTGAACCCACTGAGTCTGAACCTGGAGACTACAAACGCCTTGTAGTCCCACAAGAGAACAGACAACAGTTCTTACAACTAGCCCATGAGATACCTTTGGCTGGTCACTTGAGTTTCAAGAAGACCAAGGAAAGGCTCTCACTCTACTTTTATTGGCCAAAGATGGGGGCTGAAGTAGATAGATATTGTAAGAGCTGCCATACCTGCCAGACTTCTGGTAAGGTTGGTTCCAAGAATGTGGCACCTTTAGTGCCTCTCCCAGTTGTGGGAGTCCCATTTGAGAGGGTAGGGATTGACATTGTTGGTCCCCTTGATCCTCCAACCTCCTCAGGCAACAGGTTTATACTTGTTGTAGTAGACCATGCTACTAGGTACCCTGAGGCAATTCCTATGAGGACTGTTACAGCTCCGGCTGTGGCTAAGGCCCTCCTTGGTATTTTTACCAGGGTTGGGTTTCCTAAGGAGGTAATCTCTGACAGGGGGTCAAACTTTATGTCCCACTACATGAAAGCCATGTGGAAAACCTGTGGAGTTACCTACAAGTTCTCAACCGCATACCACCCTCAGACAAACGGGTTGGTTGAAAGGTTTAACAGAACCATGAAGAGCATGATAGGTGCTTTAGAAGAACCCCTTAAGAAAAAGTGGGACCTTCTACTGCCATGCCTTCTCTTTGCTTATAGAGAAGTCCCTCAGGAGGGAGTAGGTTATTCTCCCTTTGAGCTTCTCTATGGCCATCCCGTCAGAGGTCCATTGGCCCTGATTAAGGAGGGATTGGAAGGTGCTCCTCCCCTCAAGCCAGTCAGAGTGACTGACTATGTGATAGGTCTCCGGAGGAGAATGTCACACATGATGGCAGAAGCAAGTGACAACTTGAAAGCTGGTCAAGCCCTGGTCAAACATTGGCACGACCAGAAGGCTAACATGGTTGAGTTTACTAAAGACCAGCTAGTTCTAGTTATGCTCCCAACAAGGCAGAGGGCCTTGCAA
The DNA here is from genome assembly GCF_040938575.1 of Ambystoma mexicanum. Lineage (NCBI taxonomy): Eukaryota > Metazoa > Chordata > Amphibia > Caudata > Ambystomatidae > Ambystoma > Ambystoma mexicanum. The sequence goes on along the minus strand of NC_090924.1, from coordinate 875,176,689 downwards.
GACAAATGGATGGGACCCTTCAAGGTTGTGGGAAAACTTGGAGAGGTCAACTATCTGGTGGATCTGGGCAGACCCAGGGAAGCTCCTAGAGTCTTCCACACCAACCGACTAAAAGAATACATCTCCAGACCTGATGTAGGAGCCTTGCTTCTAGCTTCAGCTGCAGAGGAGGAAGAGAGTGAATCTCTCCCTGATCTCCTCAGAGGTGTGCCTTTAGATGAAAAAGTTGAAGGAGTCAATCTCTCTTCAGACCTGACACCTGAGCAACAAGAGGAGTGCAAATCTATGTTAAATCAGTTTGCCTCCCTGTTCTCACTGTCACCAGGCTTGACCCCTTGGGGCCAGCATGAGATACTCACTGGTGACTGTCTGCCAGTCAAAAGCAGAGGATACAGAATGTCAGAACATATCAGAGCCCACATCAAAGGAGAGGTCAAGAAGATGCTTGATCTCGGGGTAATAGAGCCCTCTACTAGTCCATGGTCTAGCCCAGTTGTGTTAGTACCAAAGGCAGGATCCAAAGACTTGAGATTCTGTGTGGACTATAGAGCTCTAAATGCAGTCACCAAGACTGATGCCCACCCTTTGCCCAGGACAGATGAGTTGGTGGATAAACTTGGTGCAGCCAAGTACCTCAGCACATTTGACCTGACGTCAGGCTATTGGCAAATAGCCCTGACAGACCATGCCAAGGAGAAAACTGCATTTTCAACCCCAGTTGGCTTGTACCAGTTTAAGGTCATGCCTTTTGGACTAAAAAATGCACCTGCCACATTCCAAAGGATGGTGAACCAAGTTCTGGCTGGGATGGAAGATTTCTGCATGGCATACTTGGATGACATTGCAGTCTTCAGCCACTCCTGGGAAGAACATGTGAACCACCTAGGACATGTGTTGCAGGCTCTGGAACAGGCCCATTTGACAATCAAAGCCAGTAAGTGCCAGATTGGTCAAAGTAAAGTGGTCTACCTTGGACATGAGGTAGGAGGTGGAGAAATAAGGCCTTTGCCCAGCAAGATTGAAGCTGTGCAAAATTGGACAACACCAACTACTCAAACCCAAGTGAGAGCTTTTCTAGGCCTCACTGGATATTACAGGAATTTCATTGAGAACTATGGGACCATAGCTTCTCCACTGAATGTAATCTCCTCTCCCAAATTCCCTAAAAAGGTAAAATGGAATGAGGAGTGCAATCAGGCCTTTGAAAAACTGAAGAGAGCTCTTTGCCAAGCTCCAGTATTGAGAGCTCCTGACTACCACCAACCTTTCATTGTACAAACTGATGCTTCCAATGTAGGTATAGGTGCAGTTCTAAGCCAACTGGATGAGAAGGGTAGGGAGCACCCCATTTGCTTCATCAGTAGGAAACTGAAGGATCCTGAGACAAGGTGGGCAACTATCGAAAGAGAATGCTTTGCTATTGTGTGGGCACTGAAGAAGTTTAGGCCATACTTGTATGGTTCTACTTTTGTTATTCAGACTGACCACCAACCCTTGAGATGGTTAATGCAAATGAAAGGGGAAAATCCAAAACTATTGAGATGGTCAATCTGCCTGCAAGGGTTTGATTTCACCATTGAGCACAGGTCAGGGTGTCACCATCAAAATGCTGATGGACTCTCTAGGATGTATATCATCGACTAGAGGTATGAGGTTCATCCAGGAGTGGATTAAATCCTCCTGTCCTTTAGTCTGGGGGGGGCGAGTGTTAGGGAGAATTCTCTGTTTAGGCTGAATTTCCCTACCTAGTGAGTCCCCCAGCAGCTTTGCTGGATTTCTGGGGTTTCTTTTTTTTCTCCTGCCAAGAGTGAGACTCTTTTACCCTCACTCTTGGACATGTTGAAGTGTGTTTTCTTGGTTAAACCTTGTGTTGAATGGGCTATGGGGTCTTTTACCCCATAGGGCCTCATGTATTTTTGTGATGTGGGTTACACAGCACCCTCTGTGCCGTGACCCAGGGGTGTCCTAGGGACTCCCCAACATAGACTCCATACCCTGGGACTGACTACTGTCTCCCAGGGCATGTAAAGTCACCAAAAGACTTTGCTAGTCTTGGATCCTGAACAGAACCAGTACAAACCATCATATTGTGGACGTACTGGCTGGGGCAATTCGATTGCCCCAGGGTCTGTTAGTCGAGGGGGCACGTCTCCGTCCCCCCTGATCGAGTTTTGGCTGGTGGCAGTGGAAACTACGTTTTATATTCGACCGCGAATATTTTCCTATGGGATTTCCCATTGTTTTAGGCTAACACATTTAATTATTTATTTACGGTAGCCTTAAACATACCGCCGGTTTATATATTTATTTTTATAACTCCGGTTGGGACTTTTTGCCAAAACTTGATGCTAAAATGGCGTTGGTGTTCGCCTCTGTAACTCTGACCCAAAGTGGAGCCCTTTGTTCCACTTTTGGCGGGCTTCTCCACAGAAGCCCTCCAAAGTGGTGCCACTCTGTCTGGGGTACTTAGGAGGGGTGGAGGGGGATTTAGGCACCCTGGACTGAGTTACCTTGGTAACTCAAGTCGCACTCCGTCCTGATTGGCCCAAGTGGTGAGCCGGTCGGCTCACCACTTAGCATGTTTGAGTGACAGCTAGGCTGGGTGAATGGGGGTTTGCTGCATAAAAGCAGGGCTTTGGGGACTGGAACTTCAGAAGTCGCCACAGGACCAAGAATCCGACGAGGGAAGAGCTGAGCCGACCTGCTTCGACGACACCACCCGGTGGAGCCCTGCTGAACCGTCTCACCACTTTTCCCGACGACCGAGGAGAACTCTTAACGGAGTGGCTCCTTCCCTTGACTGGTGGGGACAACCAGTTTTCGCCTTCTTTTCGCTTCTCGAGGTATCTCGTGGCCGCCTTGCCAGTGCCAAGCACCCCGGCAACCGGAACCCCACCACTTTTACCCCAACCACGAAAGTCGGTACAACCCTTTGACCGGAGGACTCCGCGGATGGTTTCTTCCCGGGCAGTGCAACGACCTTCTTCTTCTGCTCTTCTGCGAGAACTTCTTCTCCCCTGACCGACGTCGAGCCTTGCTGCCACTGCCTGGAACAACTGCCACCGCTGGAGGATCCTTTCCGCTTAAGGTACCGTGTTCCGCCTGGCTTCCCTTGCCACCGACTGTACGGGGTAGATTTAGCCCCCGGCTTTCGAACCTGGGAGTGCCTGGAATACCCTGGCTAAACTTCTAAGCCACTCTAAACTCTTTCTAACCCTTTGCAAGACTTTGAATCCCTAATAACAGTGTGATCTTGGGCACATTTTCGCTCCGGCTACTCTAAGAGTGGGCCCTGCCTAGTGACTTTTGCTCACCTGTGACTTTGTGCTTCTTTGAGCCTATTGCAAGTGTTCTGGACCTTAGAGTGGTGTGTTTAACCCATTTCTGTTTCTTTTTATCCCTTCCTTAAACCTACTAGAGTGTCATCTAACGTTAAGCGCTCACCCCTGTTTTAATTATGTGGGGTTAACTTAGAGTTGTCTAGATAGGAGTAAGGGTTGAAACTGCTTTTATTATAACTGTGTTTGAAGTGTTTTTACTATACTTTGCTAGAGTGTTTTCAACTTATGTGTTCTTAAAAATAAATAACTTTATACCTTGGAAACCAAGCTCTGGTCAGTGTTTGCTTGTGCTATTGTGTCTGAGTACATATTGTGTATACTTTGCATACTGCCTAACTCTTCTTGAGGGAAGTCTGACTGCTCAGCCACAGCTACCAGGTAAATCTGGTTGGTGCAGACTGCTACCAAGTGGGTTTACTGCTATACCTGTAGTCTTAAATCTTTTGCAGTGTTCCCCAAGGGAACTGCACAGGTTTCTGCCTAACAACATGCTTATCTATGCAAGTTCTATAGCTGAACATGATGTGATTTTGAACCAAGTGTTGAGCAGATTGTTGGAGGCTGGGTTGACGGTGAGAAGAGATAAATGTAAGATTGCGGTTGGACGAGTGGAGTATCTGGGACATGAGATTGATGAGTTTGGTGTGAGACCGAAGAGATGTTTAGTGGAGGCAGTAAAAGATGCACCAATACCGACGGACAAAGACCAAGTGAGGTCTTTCTTGGGTCTTGCCGAATACTACCATAAATTTGTAAAAGACTTTGCTATGGTGTCCACTCCTATAAGAAGGATACTCAAAAAAGGGTCCAAGTTTGATTGGACTCCGGAGTGTGGTGTGGCTTTTGAAAATATTAAAGAAGCAATCAGTAAAGCGCCCTCCATTGGAAGGTTTGATCCAAAGGATAAAACAGTTCTGGTGGTGGATGCTAGCATGTTGGGTCTGGGAGCAGTCTTAGTGCAATATGACAAGGAGAACAAGAAAAGAGTGATTGCATTTGCATCAAGGGCTTTGAGAGGGGCGGAGCATAAGTACTCAGTCTTTGAGAGGGAGACGTTAGCCTTGTTCTGGGCCACAATACACTTTAAATATTTTTTGTGGGGTAGGCATTTTGTTGTTCGCTCAGATCATAAACCACTAGTGCAGTTGTTTGAGAGTGGGAGATGGGCTTGAGCTCACCTAGGATAGGTCGGTGGGGCTTAGGTCTCCAAGGATTTAATTTTGATTTAAGTTTTCTGCCTGGGAAAAAGAATGTAGTGGCAGATTGTCTTTCTAGGATGCCAATCAGTGAAACGGAGAACATTAAGGGTATGGAAGTAGATGAATCAGTAGTAGCAGAAGTGGAAGATGCTGTGAGTCAGGAGAAGTGGTTGCAAGAAGAAGGTTTGGATGAAGAACTTAAGTTAATTAAAGAGTGGACGGTGAAGGGATGGCCCCAAAGGAAGAGTTTGGATAGAAAGTTTGATATATGGTGGGAGGTCAAGGAAGAGTTAAATATATACAAGGACAGACTGAGGATGGGGTGTGATTCCTCCAGAGTCAATCCGACTGGGTCTGATTGAACTGGCCGACGAGGGACACCCAGGGGAAGGGGCAATGAAGAGGAAGCTCCGTGAGAGCTATTGGTGGCCACGCATTGACTAGATGGCTGAGAGATAGATGAAAGACTGCATGGCTTGTCAAACCAGTGACAAAACAAAAGTAGTACGAGAGACCCCTTTAGTCCTCAATGTAGTTCCAGATCAACCTTGGTCCAAAGTTGCAGTGGACATCATGGGTCCCTTTATGGGTTTGGGAGGTGGTTTGAGGTTTCTGTTTGTGCTGGTTGATTTCCATTCGAAATGGATCAAATGGGAAGCGGTCAAGGAAGTCGCGGCTAGGGAACTAATTGTATTTTTGCAGAAAATATTCCTTAGAGAGGGCATACCCACTGAGCTTGTCTCGGATAATGGTGTTCAATTTGTTTCGGAAGCTATGAGGAAGTTCCTTAGCAGTTATGGTATAAGACATATCAAAACTGTGTTGTACCACCCTAGGGCCAATGGCCTTGTGGAGAGGGTCAACCGATGGTTGAAAGAGGGTTTGCAATTGGCATGAGAGTGAAACAGCCATGAAGAGAGATATTAAACATGTTGACCTGGAATTACGTAACTACCCCGCATTCGGTGACTAAAGTCTCGCTGTTCACATCCCTGAAAGGATGGGAGCTAGGGACTAGATTGTGTCCGGGATCGTTAGGGATGGCCAAGGTGGTTCAAGTAGATAGAGATCAGATCATGAAACTTATCAGTGTGAGCCAGGAGAAAAGTAAGGACTGGTTCAATGCTTGGGAAAAGTTAAAGGAACGTGAATGGAAAGTTGGAGAAATGGTGTATGTAAAGAATCCCAGGTTAGTGAACAAGTGTTTGGAAAGTAAGTATATGGGACCAAAAAGGATACGTGCATTAAGGAAGAGTGTGGTGATCTTGGAAGGGGGAGAAGTGTGGTTAAAAGGGAGAATTGCTAAGGCGTATGGTGTGAGTGAAGGAGTGGAGAAGGAAAGTGAGTTAAAAAAAAGTGGAGGTGGGGGCAAGAATATGTATGGTGGTGATAGATTCAGTTGTCTCCAAAGGACGACGTCCAAGCCTATATGGATGAAGGACTAAATAGCTTAAGATTTCAAATCTCCATGTGTGCAATACTCATGTGTGGGGGTTTTATGAAATATTGTTTCTATACATGTAGTACTTTGTATTGGGTTATCAGTAATTTTTTCAGAATTGTTAATGTCTTATTAGTGATTCTCTTCAGATTTGTTACATTTTTATTTCTTAAAATTGTTTCTTTTTCATATATTAAGTTGAAAGTCTTATGTGTTATGTTGGTTCTCCTAAGGGGGAAGATATGTAGAGATTATGTTTGCTCGTGAGCACGTTGTCACGCGAACATTCTTCTCCATGTTATTGTTCCAAGGAGCGATGTTCGCGTGACAGCAGTGACAGTTTGAGGACGGAGGCAGAGGGAGAGACTTTATCAGCGGGCTCGCTATAATAAAACTTAAGTGATTATAACACTCACCGTGTCTGCCAATCTTTACACAGACATTAGTTTTTATACCTTAAAACACAATGATCGTAACTCATTGAAACACTTGCACTTCAGTGTTACCCAGAAATGTCATTGGCTAGTCTACGTTCTATCCTTAGTGCTAAACATATGTTGGTGAAATACGATTGGAGCGAACAGTTTCAACAATATCCCAAAACATCACCTCCCCATTTGGCGCTACATCGATTCTCAGGCCACCCCGGAACAATTAGCAATTAGTAAAATAACATTTGTGCCGAGTGCCAGATTTTAAAAACACTGCCATTGGTCAGCACCATTGAGAAAGGGACACAAGACACCCTGCCTCTGATGGGAAAGAAGGCATCCACACGACACCTGCTTGATGATGACCTTTGCAAGCACTGTGGTGGATATTCTGAAGGCTGGCCACCTCCACTGAGGACAGGGACTTATCATCTGATTGGTCCTTCCATGAACGCCACTTTGTCCAGTGTCCCTTTGCCATAGCCACCTGCCGATGGGCAAGGGTGGCCATGTGACTGGTACACTGGCTCAGATCCATTTCCCTTCCACCCTGTGTGACTCCTGGATTGGCTGACCACCCTGTAATTACATCACCCAGTATTGTTCTAGCTGCTTCGATTGGTCTATGACAAGCAGCATGTGGTGCGTTTCCCTGCTCTGTGGCCCTCGTAGTGCTGGCCATGTGTTTTAGATCGTGTTTTCCCGGGTTGGCCCACCCTCAGGGTTTCCCCACGAAATGTGTTTACCAAAGATATTATTTTTTACCAAACTTGTGCTATTTATATAAAAATCCCTTTGGCTGACTGTACACGTGATGCATCTCTACCCTTCCCTTTCCCAGTGAGGTCTTCTTTTACAGGGTGACTGTGGCTTTGTGTACCCTTGCTGTTCCCCTCCCACCCCCCCAGCAGGTGCCCCATCGCACCCTTTCTTTACTCTTGAAGGTGGTAGGTGTGCCCCCTGAATTAGCACCTTTGGTACTGTTAGGGAGAATTCTCTGTAAAGGCTAATTTCCCAAACCTAGTGAGTCCCCCAGCAGCTTTGCTGGATTTTTGGGGTTTATTTTTTTCTCCTGCTAAGAGTCACTCTTTTCCTCCCACTCTTAGACATGATTTGAGGTGTTCCTTTGACTTTGTATGTGTTTTATGGGCTATGGGTCCTTTACCCCATAGGGTTTCATGTGTTTTTGGTATATGGGTTACACAGCAGCCTCCGTGCCGTAACCCATGGGTGTCGTACTGGCCGGGGCAATTCAATTGCCCCGGGGTCTGTTGTTTGAGGGGGCACTGTCCAGTCCCCCCCGACCGAGTTTTGGCTGGTGGCAGTGGATACTAATTTTTATATTCGACCGCGAATATATTCCTATAGGATTTTCCCATTGTTCGAGGCTACCACTTTTTAAAATAGCCTCGAACATACTGCCGGTTTATTAAATTAATATAAATTCTCTGGTTGGTATTTTTTGCCGAAACTTGGTTCCAAAATGGCGTTTGTGTTCGCTTCTGTGACTCCAACTCGAGCCCTTTGTTCCACTTTTTGGCGGGCTTCTACACAGAAGCCTCCAAAAGTGGTGCCACTCTGTCTGGGTACCACAGGTGGTGTGGGAGGGGGTTTAGGCACCCTGGACTGAGTTGCCTCGGCAACTCAAGTCGCACTCTTGTGTGATTGGCCCAAGTGGTGAGCCGCCTGGCTCACCACTTAGCATGTTTGAGTGACAGCTAGGCTGAATGAATGGGGGTTTTCTGCATAAAAGCAGGGCTTTGGGGACTGGAACTTCAGAAGTCGCCACAGGACCTAAAGAATCCGAGGAGGGAGAAGCCGAGCCGACCTGCAGCGACGACACCGCCGGTGGAGCCCTGCTGAACCGTCTCACCCATTTTCCCGACGACAGAGGAGATCTCCAGTCTGGAAAGTCTTCTTCCTTTGACTGGTGGGGATAACCAGTTTGCCCGTCTTTTCGCCTTCCTGGACCATCTTGTGGCCGTCTTGCCCGTGCTAAGCACCCCGGCAACCGGAATACCACGGTTTACCACTACCGCGAAGGAAAGGGTGGTACCTTGTAACCGGGAAACTCCGCGGCTGGTTTCTTCCCTGGCAGTGCAACGACCTTCAGCTTTCCTCCACATCGAGACCTTCTCTTCCTTTGGACGAAGCACTGACTTGCACCCGCTGCCAGGAACAACTGCCCCCGCTGGAGCGTTCTTCCCACTTTCAGGTACTGTGTCCCGCCTGGCTTCCCTTGCGACAGATCGTTCGGGGTGACAGTAAATCCTCGACTTTCTAACCTGGGTTAGCCTGGGACCTGTTAACTAACTTTTCCTGACTTGATCTCAATCTTTTGTAAACTTTCTACAAGGACTCTTTGGGCATAACCCCACTGTGTGATCCTGGACACATTTTGCTTGCTCTCTCTAAGAGTGGGCCTGGCATTTGAACTTTCTTGCTCTCCAGTAGACTTTGCCTAACCTGCCTCACTGTGGTTCTTTGAAAAGTATTGAAATGTGTGTGCTTCATAACTATGCCTTTTTCCCTCCCTTTTTAATAACTTATTAGAGTGCCATCTTATGCTAAGCGCTCACCTCTGTCTGAAAATAAGTGGTGTTTCTCATTAAGACTTGTCTAATAAGTAATTAGGGTTGTATATATATATATATAATAGTGACTGTGTGTTGAATTTACTTACCTCTTTGTGCTAGTGTAATTTACAAGTGTGTCTTTAAATAAATAATTATATACTTTTACACCAAAGTTCTGGTCAGTGTTTGCTTGTGCTACTGTATCTCTGTACCTATTGTGTATACTCTATATACTGCCTAACTCTTCTTGAGAGAAGTCTGACTGCTCAGCCACAGCTACGAGGTAAATCTGGGTGGTACAGACTGCTAACAATTGGGTTTACTGCCAACCACCTGTAGTCCTAAATCTTTTGCAGTGGTCCCTAAGGGAACTGCACAGGTTTCTGCCTAACAAGTACAGCCCCCTGGCACGAGTGATTCTTCAGAGTTTGACTTGAACTTCTGGGGTGTGGTGGTTATTAATGTGGAGTTGAGGCACACGCGCATAGTGTACCTGGTTAACCTGTAGAAAAGTTAGTATATGGGGGGCGTGGCTTCGTGTCATGGTGGTCGGTTTGGCTCTGTGAGAGCTCCCGGCTGGCGCCACGCTACCAGCCACAATGCCCGGTGTCGACCGAACCCCGAATACCAGAAAAGTGAGACAGTGCGGCGCAGATGAAGGAGCGAATTTTGGGAGTCTTCCAATTCGAATCTGCCGCGTGTAGCGGCTGATCCCTGGGTCCAGAGCCGCGAGGAGCCCTCCCGAAGAGCAAGCGCAAAATGGCGGACCCAGCCTAATCCCGACAGAGCCGTTGGTGAAGCAGTCTGAGCGGAGCTCATGACACATGTAGTGCCAGGTGGCACCGGGACCTGGCCTCGGCACAGCGGAGAAGCAGCTAACGCCAACAATCTGAGGAGCCCCTGGCGAGCATCGCTCCCCGCCCTTCCCGCGCCTTGCTCTTGCTCCCCCTCCCACTGAACTTATCATCCGAGAGCTGTCGGTGGAGGTGGAGTGACATTTCTCGGACGCGGGCAGTGGAGGGCTCCCTCGGACGCTGAGTTCCCCGGCGATCCTCAACAGTCACCACCCTGGGACAGCAGCGGAGGGGGGCTGACGGCTGCGGGACCAGCTGGATCGACTGCTGCGGATTCTCCGGGGGGTAAGACATCTTGGGAGAGGGCCGTCCTTCAGCAACGGATCGCTTCGGCCAGCGGCTGCTGACGTGCCTGCCTCTGAGGCCTCTGCATTCTCCCCAGCCCCCAGACTGTGTTCGGCAAGCTTGCGGGTCCCGACCAAGGAATCCTTAACCAGTGGCGCCCCGGAGTCCTACGACAGTTCACCCCCGACGGGAGGGCCCCACTAAGGCACAACCCTAGACGCTACCTCCCCCCCCCCCTCCAACGTGGCAGCGGAGGGGGGCTGGCGGCCGGATCCTCGCGGGTCTGAACGGCCCTATCCATTGTCCTGGACCGGGTCTCAGTTATCCCAGCGATCAGCAGCTACAGCGATTCAGCGTGCAAGACTTCCTGGGGGAGTGCCATCCTCCTCAGCGGTCAGAGTGAGGCCCCCCCTCCACAGCAGCCTTCAGCTCTCTGGCTCTCCGTGCCTTCCCGTCCGGTGGAGGCAATCTTCTGGAGGGGGATCTAGTGGACCAAGGCCCGCTCACCCAGCAACGCGGTCCCCAAAACAGGCAGAGTAGACCGCCCTCCGGAGCCCCGGGGGGCCCCAACACCGCTCCAGCGGTTGTACGCTTCTAGCGCGACGGCCTGCCTGCCTGCCTCTGAGGCCGCTGCATTCCTCCCAGCCCCCAGTCTGTGACACAACCAGGGAAACCTCTGCCAGTGGCACCCCGGAGCCCTCTACGGCTCCCGAAACCAGCCGTGGCTGCACTGCGTCGATTTACCTCTGCCCCCTTGGTGGTGTATCAGACTTCAAACGGTGCGGGAGGGGGGGTCTGCCTGAGGGCTTTGGCGAACTGAAATGGTGCCAGCCCACATCATCCTTCCCAGGGGTGGGCTTCGGCTCCCACCACTAACCCAGAAAAGGTAAGGCGGCACCTGCCGCACTATACTCGGTGGAACACCACCCCATTGGGACCAGAACTGCCCATCCCTGGCGGATCCCCCCACCCCCCACCGGGGCCGAATCAGCTCCCGCCAGAGCACATCACAGGCTTGGACCTGGGCTGCGAGCCCCATCTAACTACCAGCCCGGGCCCTGCGTAGGCCCCGGCGCCCCCGAAGGCTCAGTAGCCTCCCGTGTCTGGCCTGGGCTTAGGTGCCTGTAATTTACTCAGTTAAACCCCTCATCAGCAAGGGCCTATTGTTCAATCCACGCCACCTAAGCTAACGAGTCTCCTCCCCTTGAGGTTCAAAGAGGAGTGAAGCAGCTTGGGAGGAACCGCAAGAACTGGTCCAGCACGGGCTCTCCCCCCTATCCTATCGGTACAGGGGTGCATAGCATGAACATGTCCAAATCTAACAAAACCACTAAGCAAACGGACATCTCAACACTCCTGTGGGGGGAAAAAAAAAAGAAAAGTGAGCGCAACGAGGGTGGGATGGATAATCACCCCCCCAAGGGCCAGACAGCCATGGCACCCCAATCTGTCACTAAAGCTGACTTGCATGACCTCCTGTCAGCTCTTACAAAGGAATTCCAGAAGGGCACGGAAGAAGCAAAGAGTCAAATCACACGGCTGGATAAGAGAGTGGGGGAGATCGAATCGAGAACTGAGGAAATCGAAACCACACTCTGCGAACAGAATTTTGAGATTGGAGAAGGAGCAGATAGAATCAGGGCCCTGGAGTGCAGATGTGAGGCACTCGAAGCCAAACAAGAAGATGCTGAAAACCGCTGGAGGCAGAATAATATCAGGATACGGGGTATTCCATTGTTGATCCTAGAGAAAGACCTCCCATCCTACATATCCGACCTCCTCTGCCATATTATCACCCTTCTAGACAACGCCCCCCTGGAGCTCGACAGAGTGCATAGAGCGAGGCCTAGGCAGGGCCCCAATGGCGCAGCTGACGTACTGGTAAGAGTCCACTTCTACAAGCTCAAGGAGGAGATAATGAAAGAAGCCAGGGCCATGGCACACATTCACTTCCGGGATGCAGAGATATCCCTTTTCCAAGACTTAGCAGCATCGACATTAGCAAAACGAAGAGTCCTCAAACCCATGGCTGACTGGCTAGGCGAACGTAAGATAACCTACTGCTGGAGCTTCCCCTCAGGCCTTGCCTTCACTTGGGAGGGGAAAACTCAGCAAATCCCTTCCCCTCGAGAAACGGAACTATTCATGAACCCAAACGCAGGGGAGGAGGTCCCCGGGAGCTCGAGCCACTCACCCAAGGAGCCTAACAGGGAGTCTCTCCGCTCATGGTCCCGAGTGGAGGGTCGTCGCAGGATGCGCGGCCCGCCCTCCGGGGGGAAGAACATCAACAATCGCTGAGGCCCTCCCGCCCCCTCCTTCACCTCCGAAAATATCTCCGCGGCGGAGGCCTCTCACTGAATTAGGGGGTCCAGATCCCCCTGGGTTAGATTTCCCGAACTTACGTCCAAACTCTCTTGGGGCTTCACCTGGGTGCCCAGAACTGTGCAACTGGTCCGGCCCCGCAGGGCCAAGCCGGAATAATCTCCATGCAACGAGCCCCCTTGGCTGAAGTAACCAACTGCGCTCTTTCCCGCACTGATATGTTTTCACCGACAATGCACGAGGCCCTCTGGTCTCCCACCTAGCTGGTAGCTACGGCCCAGCCGACAGCCCCGTTGGTAGAAGGCTGGTCTGGATACCAATATTTGTTCACTGCTTTAGGTTTTGTTCTAGTTCTTTTTGTTTGTTCACCATGGTCAGAGGGAAGGGGGAGCTGAATCTGAGGAGATAGCTGAAGGAAGGGGGGAACCAAGCGTCGGGGCGCAATCTACCGGGTTTTTTTTCCCCTCTATACGGATCCACCGCAACATCGACAGCCCAGCCCACTGGGGAAAGGGAGACTGCATCCCTGCAACCAGGCAAAAGCAAGGGAAATCCGCCAACCAACTCATTGACGAATGGCCTAGACGGATAGAGAACTTTCTGTGTTAACCTGGAACGTCCAGGGTCTGAACGCCCAGGGTCTGAACGCCCCTCGGAAGAGGAAGTCCGTGGAGCACAGGCTCTCCCAACTGGCACCTGATATCATATGCCTTCAGGAGACACACCTCCTCGGATAGACGAGCACCGTATCTCCTTCCAGCACTATACAAAACTTCTTTGCCTCTGCGGGCCTCAAGAAAAGAGGGGTGGCCATCTTGATAAGCCGAGACGTCCCGCTAACGAACATCACATCAAGAGATCCAGAGGGGCAGTACATTCTGCTGAAAGGCCTGCTAGTAGAGCTTCCCATCACTATAGCAGCTATATACTGCCCAAACTCGGCGCAAAGCCTTTTCCTTCGCAATCTCCTTTCTGTTCTCATAACCTTCACTGAAGTTCAGCTGCTCATAGGGGGCGACTTCAACTTGACTCCAGACCCTAACCTGGATAAGACGCTCCCTCCATCCAAGGAGGACTTTGGCAAGGCTCTCGCCATGGCAGAATTCCTGAGGGAAACCGACTCCATAGATGTCTGGAGATGGGCCAATATGGGGGCAAGGGACTACACGTTCTTCTCCCACGCCCATCTGGGGCACTCAAGGAGCGATCTGCTGCTTCTCTCCAGCTCTCTCATCCCCTGCGTGGAAACCATCCAAATAGGACACAGGGCCCTCTCGGACCACGCTCCGGTTATAATGAAACTAAGGGTACAGAGCTTTCCTGAGCTGTTCCAGCGACAATGGAAACTTCAAGACCAGATCTTGGCAGTCATAGCAATCAGAACGGAAATGGCAGACTCCCTCAAGAACTACTTCAGGGAAAACACCACCAAAGACGCATCAATATCCACGATCTGGGACACCATGAAACCGGTCATCAGGGGCACGGCTAATGACTGCACCGCCCGTCTCCGACGTCTACGCAAGCTACAACAGGATAAACTCGAAGCAGAGGTGACCGAGGCGGAACGTATCCTGAAACAGGAACAGAACAGGAAAGCGAGCCGTGCGCTCCAGAAAGCGAAACGAGCTCTAGAAATGCACCTAGCAGACAAGGCGGCCAGAGCACTAACATATACCAAACAGTTCTACTATGTGCACAGCAACCAAGCAAACCGCCTCTTGGTCCACAAACTGAAAAAGCTGCACTCGAGGAATAACATTCAATAACTCCAGGACGCACAGGGGACGCCACGCTACGCTAACCCAGAGAAAATGGACATCATGACTGCACACCACAGAGTAATCATGTGGGGCTCCCCTACTGCCGCAGACGCACACTCTAAATACCCAGCAGGAGTACGGCCGTGCGACCCACACCCTCAATGGGCAGCCCTAGAAGCCCCTATCTCAATAGAAGTGAGCGAGGTCATAGCAAAATTGAAAAACTCAACTCCGGGTCCGGACGGGCTCACAGCTCAATTTTATAAATTGTCATACATTCTTGCTCCCCAGCTGGCGGCCCTCTTCAACTCTTTCCTATCGTCAGGGTCGACCACACCCTCGATGGAAGAGTCACTAACCGTGCTACTACTGAAACCTGGCAGGGACCGGAGCCTCTGTGCCTCTTACAGACCCATTATTCTCCTGAACTATGATGCCAAAATCTTTGCCAAAATCCTAGCGAACAGGCTGGCTCCCTTACTCCCAGACATCATTCACCCAGACCAAACCGGATTCATTCCCGGCCGTAGCACTCACGACAACATAAGGAGAACCATAAACATTATCGAATCAGCCACCAGGAAGGGTCAGGAGCTGATGGTGCTCTCGCTCGACGCTCACAAATCTTTTGACATGCTAGATTGGGGCTATATCCAAAAAACATTAAGACACTGCGGCTTCGGTCCCAATTTCATAAAATGGACACTGGCAAACTACCAGCATCCATCCACCAGGCTGAGAATCAACGGAACTAGATCCGACATAATTCACATATCAAGACGCACTAGGCAAGGATGCCCCCTCTCCCCACTGATCTTTGCCCTCTCCATGGAGCCGTTCGCAGACAGGGTACGACGAAACGCAACTATCCAAGGCCTGGCAATCAAAACCCAAATATACAAAACTGCTCTGTATGCTGACGATGTCCTCCTTACATTAACCAAGCTCATGGAATCCATGAAAGCTCTGTGGAGGGAACTGAAAGAATTTGGGGACACATCGGGGTTCAAGGTCAACCTTTCCAAGTCAACGGTGCTGAGCATCAACCTACCTCGAGCCCTAACTTCAGAGCTGGAAAACGAATATCGCATACCCTGGGCGAAAAAGCACTTACCATACCTTGGGGTCCAGCTGACGTGCACAACCAACAGACTATACAAAGCCAACTTCCCACCTCTGTTCAAGGAACTGAAGTCCGATCTACTACGCTGGCAGAAACAGGAGATCTCCTGGTTCGGGAGAATCACAGCGCTGAAAATTCAAGATTACTTTACCACTGCTCAGCCCTCCTAACTCCCGTCCCGAAACAAAATCTGCAAAGGGGCATTATGAGATACATCTTGGAAGGAAAACAACTACGTATCACCAGGAAACTCATGCTCTGGGGTCGGGCGGTGGGGGGTCTGGGAGCACCGGATGTTGCCAGATATATCCTGGCCGCCCAGCTCTCGCTTGCATTCGCCTGGCCTCCTGCTTCACCGACACCCCGCTGGCTGGAGCTAGAAGAGGCCTGGAGCCCTGTCCCGATAAACTCGCTCCCACACATGAAATGCTCCATCGACCAGGCGGATAGAGGGCCTCTGACGGCAACTGAAAACACGGTGGCGAGCTGGAGGAAGGCGGCGCGGTTGTGGAGAGTCTGCAGCACTACGGGCCCACTCACCCCGATCTGGATGAACCCGGAATTTTCGCCGAGCAGCAACCCCAAGGACTTCATGAGGTGGAAGGAGGGAGGACTGGAGAGAGTGCAGGACTTTTTCGAGGAAGGGAACCCCCTCGACTTCGAGGCATGCAAGGTGAAATTCAACGTTCCTGAAAATGAGAGGTTCAGATACTCCCAACTTCAGCACTGGCTCTCAAACAAGAGCATGAAACTCCTCGGAAGCAGAGACCTCACAACCCTGGAGCAAACCTTCACTTCGACTCCCCCCAAGGGCAAGTTATCTACCTTATACAAGATCCTAGACAGATCTGACCTGTCCCGGAAGGAGCCATACATGCTCAAATGGGAGAGAGACATTGGGCGGCCCATCGAGCCGGAGGAATGGAACCACATCTGGACAAGAGCAAATAGAAGCTCAAAATCCGTGACCAACAAGGAGGGGGCATTCAAGGTATGCTACAGGTGGTACCGAACCCCAGAATCTCTCAACAAATGCAATCCGGCAATCCCACTGTCGTGCTGGAGAGGTTGCCCAGACAAAGGCACACTGTACCATCTGATCTGGACATGCCCCAAGGCAACTCAATTTTGGAAAGCAGTGTTAGATCAAATCAACACGATCACAGGCTTGTCAATCCCATGGGACCCGGGTATCGTACTGCTCGGAGCAAGCGGCGAGGGGCAATTCCCCCTATCAGGCCACAGAGCAGAATTATGTGCCCACCTGCTGACTGCCGCCAAGATCTCAGTAGCAAGGCTCTGGAAAAACCCAGAGGGCCCAGCGATCCAGATGTGGTGGACTAAATGTTGGGACATTATAGTGGCAGAAAAATTACTGCCCTCCGGTTCGGGAACAGAGACAAATTCTTCCAAACTTGGTCTCCTTTCCTGGACTACGCACAGACTTAACCAGGCTTGACCCGTCAACCCCCCTCTCTACGGTGGATGGACAAATATGACTGATATGGAGTATGGAAGGGCAGCCAAAGTTATCGGCCGGGGGAGTTCCTCGCCTGCCTGTTAATTCAGAGACGAAATATCGAAGTCCTTGACCTGGTTAGTGCCTCCTCCCCCTTCCCCAAGAGGACCCCGAAGCATGTTCAGCCTCCCCGAGCTCTTAACTCGAAGAGGGGCCTCAATTAGTTCACCCCCCACCTCGCAAGTGTGCGTACGTTGCCAGTAAAGACTCGGCACCGCCTACCGCGACGGCGAGCGATCCCTCGACGGAGAAGCTGATCGCCAAAGGCCTCGCGCGTATAGCTTCTAAAGACGACCAGCGACGGACGACGACGGGTGACACGTCAAAAAAACCGCTCACAAGGCCAAAGAAACGGCGAGGACGCCGGAGGGTAGGCTGGGACAGCTCCCACCGTCGACAGAAGACCCTAGCCAGCGAGAGGGTTTCTTAGAAGGCGAAGGAACTCTATCGTCGACGCTATGTGACAGAACTAAGCAACTACAGGGAGAGGGAACTCCCTTTTCACTCCCAGACCGCTCTGGCCTACCTTACTGGACTGCAGAGAGGTTCCAGTCATGTATGGACAAGCTAGACAGGTTCATGGCCATCCCAGAAAATAGGACACGCAAGAGGCCAAGGGAGGTACTCCAGGAGGGGCCATGGGCTAAATACCCGAAGCTCTTTAACCCCCTACAGGAAGACATGAACTCTTACGACCTCACTGAAGAGGACTCTCACTTCCAGGAAGAGGATGAGTTTGTGAATAATGAAGACCAACAAGAGGGAGAAGGTTTTCATGATGACATTAACATAGGTGAGGAGGGCTACGAGGAGGACCCAGGTGAAGGTGGCTTACAGCCCTGGCAGTCGCCATCAGGGTCTACAGACCCCGACATTATAGACATTTCTTCTCCTCAGACCACACCGGTCAGGAACCCATCTCCAGTAGACGATCAGCCCACCTTCAATGCGCTACTGAGGAAGGCAGCAGCGCATTTTGAAGTTGAAACTGGGGAGGTCACCCAGATACTGATTTCTTCGAAAGGATTATTAAAGAAAAACCTCCCACTAGTCAAACTATTCCTATCCTCGCCTCGGTTAAGAGATGACTCACCCCATCGCTGTCCACCCCCGCGCTGGTAAGAGGGGTCAATCCAAGAATCGAGAAATTGTTCTCACCCTCTGTCAGACCCATTATATATCAGGGGTCACTCAGTCCCGAACTCCTTACTGGTGACTAACATAAGGAAGAGCGCTGGGGTTCCACTGTCAACCAGCGAGGCACCCCCAGATAAAGAAGGGAAAAAGCTTTATGCCTTTCCGCCTCGGCAGCGTTTTCAATTAGGAATGCCAATAATACATTGTTGGCAAGCTATGCTGATGCTCAATGGGGAAAGCTTAAACAGGACATCGAAGAAGCCCCTGAACCTCTAAGAACTCGCTTATTGGCTACAGTTACAGAAGGAGCTCTGGTCAACCAGAGCATCATTAAGAACACTCTTGATGCTGCAGAAACTGCTGGCCGTTCTTTGGTGCAGGGAATTCTGCTGAAGCGTCACGTCTGGCTTCGCAATTCCGGTTTCAAGGCAGAAACGCAGGCGTCACTCATTAATAAGCCAATAGAAGAGTCAAATCTCTTTGCAAGGGCACTGGACGATGCACTGGAAAATGCGAAGAAAGAATTCGACACCATAAAGACCTTAGACCAAATCTCAAAGCCTCCAAACAGGCGGGGATTTGGGAACAAGTGCTTTTTTCGTGGCCAACGCCAACAGCAGCAGCAGCATTACACTGCAGGCAACTGGCCCTCTAATCAGGGTACGAGTAACCAGTATAACCAAAGAGGACAACGCCGTGGCAAGGGCAGAGGCCGGGGCTCCAGCCCCAGAGGCATCCCGGCCAGTAACACCAAATGACCCGAAGGTTCGGGTCCCCTCCCATGCGTCTCCGGTTGGGGGCCGGATAACATCGTTCCTTTCAGCATGGGAGAGAATAACATCAGACCGGTGGGTATTGTCAACTGTAGCCCACAGGTACTGTATAGAGTTCAATCGGTCCCCCAAGACCTCCAAGGGGACGACGCCTGTCACCAGAACACCTCGTCATCCTCCTGCAAAAAGTAGAACAGCTGCTACAGAAAGGAGCAATAGAGGTTGTGCCCCTATCTCAGGTAATTGAAGGTATTTATTCAGTGCACTTCCTTGTACCCAAAAAGGACCTAACCATGTGCCCTGTACTAGATCTGCGCCCAGCGAACAAATTTGTAAAACCACAAAAATTTCATATGGTAACATTACAGGAAGTAATTCCCCTGCTATCTCAGGGGGACTACATGACAACACTAGACATGAAAGATGCATACTTTCATATTTTGATGTTGCCAGCGCACAGAAAATACCTCAGGTTCATGATAGAGGGCAAACACTACCAGTTCAGAGTGCTACCCTTCGGCATAGCGTCTGCACCGAGGGTATTCACGAAGGTACTGGCAGTGGCAGCGGCCCACCTGCGCAGGTTGTCCATACCGGTATACCCTTACCTCGACGATTGGCTCATAACAGGGGAGTCCTACGAGACATGCTTCTCAAACACCCAGAAGACAGTAGACCTTTTGTTCCAACTGGGTTTCTCCATCAACGAGAAGAAGTCCAGCTTAGACCCCAGCCAAATCAAACAATTCCTAGGGGCTCTAATTCGAACAAAAGACGGCCTCGTCTTCCCCTCCAACGAGAGGGTCCAAAATATGCTGTTTCAGATCCCTCAATATGTGGCCGGTCGAGAGGTGACGGTACGCAAAGCAATGCGCTTGCTAGGAATTATGGCGTCATGTATTTATTTGGTACCTCAGGCGCGCCTGCACATGCACCCAATGCAAGAGTGGCTCAAAAGCCAGTGGTGTCAGGCCAGCGGACAATGGGACGATCTAGTGGTGGTCTCGCAGGCCTTGGTTCTCTCGCTAAGGTGGTGGTCGAAGGAAAACCTGGTAATAGGGAAACCATTTGCCACCCCCGCAGTGGAAGGCACTCTAACCACAGACGCATCCCTCACAGGATGGGGGGCTCACCTATCTCATCAGACTGCTCGCGGAGTCTGGACTCCGAGCGTAGCTTCGAAGCATATAAACGTATTAGAGCTACTTGCAGTGTTCAAGGCACTAAAAGCCTTCCAGACACACCTACAAGGGAAGACAGTGATGGTCCTCACGGACAGCACCACAGCCATGTACTACCTCAACAAGCAAGGGGGCACTCCCTCTCCAGGACTGTCCAAGCTGTCCCAGAACATCTGGAAGTGGGCTCTCAGACACATGTTCCTATTGTCACAACATGTACCAGGGGAACTCAATCTGCTAGCAGACGAACTCAGCAGAGACTTCCCTCTGCCCTCAGAATACGAATGGCGGTTACACAAAGACATCGTCTTCGACGTCTTCAACCAATGGGGCTTCCCAGAAATAGACCTGTTCGCAACTCTGGAGAACTCACAGTGCCTATATTACGCCTCCAGATACCCACAGAACCGCTCCAAGAGGAACGGTCTCTGGATACCATGATCAGGGAAATTTGTTTACGCTTTTCCCCCGACTCCTCTGCAGAACAAGATAGTGCACAAGATGCACCAGGAACCAGTCACCATGATACTGATAGCCCCGATGTGGGCGCGCCAACCATGGTTTGCGCACCTGATGGAGATGTCCCTGTCCCCACCAGTGAAACTGCCCTGTCCGAACAACTTGCTGTCACAGGACAAGGGCAAGACATTACACCCATGCCCACAGAACATGAATTTAGCAGCCTGGCTCCTGAGGTCATAGAATTTGGCCATTTACAACTCCCTCAGAGATGCATGGACATTCTTAAAGAAGCTAGAAAACCCAACACTCGCCACTGCTATTCTAGCAAGTGGAAGAGATTTGTCATCTGGTGTAGAGGTAAGGGCATCAACCCAGTCCACTACTCTCCCACACAAATTGTCCTTTACCTGACCCATTTACTGGACTCAGGTGAAGTGTTCAATTCTATTAAAGTCCATCTAGAGGCACTTTCTGCATACACCACCTCTCAACTTAAGGTGTCATGGTGGGAAGTCCCAGTTATCAAAGCCTTCATGGAGGGGGTAAAGAGAATACACCCTCGGATAGCAAACCCAGCTCCCGGCTGGGACCTTAATGTGGTACTTACCAGGCTCATGGGCTCACCCTTTGAACCCATGCACAAGGCAACTCTTAAGGACCTCACCCTTAAGACTGCTTTCCTAATAGCCATCACCTCCATTAGGAGAGTAAGTGAACTACAGGCTCTTTTTATTCTAGACCCCTTTGTAACAGTTCACAAACATAAGGTGGTTCTACGCACACACCCAAGGTTTGCACCGAAATTCATATTGAAATTCCTTGTCAACCAGTCAATAGAACTACCAACGTTCTTTCAAAACCCTTCCAATTTGGGAGAAAAGAGCCTGCATACACTAGATGTGCGCAGAGCTGTCATGTTTTATATGGAAAGAACTAGGCCACTGAGAAAGACTAATCAGTTCTTTGTCTCGGTGGCAGCAGGAAGAGAAGGGGATGCCGTCTCAAAGTCCACTATAGCTAGATGGATTGTTCAATGCATCACTCTCAGTTACACTCTTGCTAAGAGAGAACTACCCTTCAAGCCAAGAGCACACTCTACTCGAGGCACTGGGGCATCCATAGCATTCATTGTAAACGTTCCCCTTGAGTCCATTTGCAAAGCGGCAACCTGGAGTTCTGTACACACCTTTACAAAACACTACTGTCTAGATGCTCACTCCAGATCTGATTCCCAGGTGGGACAAGCAGTATTAAGACATCTTATCTCTACTGTTCCTTCTCACAACCCACCTCCAACTCCGGGTACTGCTCGCTAGTCTATGCACAGCATGTGATCCTAAGCAGATTAACAAACATCAGAAGACAATGCATTACTTACCGTAAAAGCATTTCTGATGGTTGTATCTGCTTAGATTCACATGCGCCCACCCTTCCTCCCCGCTCGGATGGAAGGAACATAGACATATTTCTACATCTCTCTCTTTTCTGTACTCACTCACGTATAGAAGGCTCCTTCAGGGCAGAAAAAATACAAACGGAGGGACCTCGACGCGTGAGGGGTTGTGGGTACACTGCACGTCACTATAGGGATAGTGTTAGAGACACGCCTTGTCGACGTCCCCTTTTCGACTACGAAAAACAAAATGCAATACTCTGCAGTGACCACTGGATGTCGGACTATGCACAGCATGTGAACCTAAGCAGATACAACCATCAGAAATTATTTTACGGTAAGTAATGCATTGTCTTACTATACATCGATAAGTGTATGCAATACGTTGACCATGGAAAGACAAAAGGCTGAGTGGGCACAGCAAGAATACAAACCTGTGGACTGCCGTTGAGCACATGTGATGGTGGCAAGTTATCTCACTTTTTTCTTTACTTAGGAATGCTTGCGCATCTGCCAGATAGTGGAGTGTAGTCACCCATTTTACATTTTCTATCATAAATTGTACTTTCCAATCTTCTGCAACAAATGCTGCTGTGACTTCTGACTGTTAAATGAATAGCCCCCATGACTTTGCAATTCTTAACTTCTGTAATGTAATTTTCTTTCCAAATAAGTGAACAGAAATTAAGTAAATGGGGGGAAAAAATGTATAAGCATTTGAGTAAAATATAATCAATGAGAGACTGTGACAAATCCCAAGGTATTGTTGCTGCTTCTGATGGGGGAGCCCCTTTCCACGAGGTTGGGGAGGTGAGGCTGCTATCCGATTGTTCCCATAGGGGTGCTACTCAGTGGGTGGATCTCATGGGAGGGGACACAGCCGGTGGGAGCAGTGACGAACTGAGGAGAACACAGGATCCACAAAATATCCCCATCTGTCCTTTAAAACCCTCCTTTCCACCCTACACTCTGCTCCCATATATTTCTGCAGTCCCACAGAAACAGGAACCACTGAGATGCAGAAGATCCAAAAAGAGTTAGATCATCTTAACCAGCTAAGTACTGTGACTAGGAGGATGAATGAGTGGAGGAATTTAGCAAAGAGGCAGCTAAGTGCAAATTCATAGCTATATTGTGGAGATACTTTAGAAAGTGGTGTGAAATGTTGGTGAGGTTATTTGAGGCCACTACACAGTAAAGGAATCTTGATATTGTCTCATCCATTGATCTTGCTAGTTTGTAAACTGTGTGTGGGTACAGTTTCTGGTGTCTAATTCTTCTTTTTGCATATCATATTGTGTCAAAGAGAATGCCCAGAGGGCGAGGCTGGGGCACAAAACTAGACCAAGATAGCTATTAACATGATTCCGACAGGATAAGTGTAGCGCTAACACAAATAGATGGGGAAGGGAAGTACTAACAAGTTATAATGCTGTACTTGCAGCATGGTACCAGTTGGTTGTAGAAAGCTGTTTTGTTTAGTTACTTTGTTCGGCGTCGTAACAGAGCTTCATGTTTGGCTGGGGAAAGGATTAAAGCAGCTGATTTACAGAGCGCAGTGTGTTATCCATGTGTGTGTGGCAGTATTTTGACACTTGTGAAGGCATCAGGAAGTAGACAGAGACAACTGAGGACAGTTTGGTCTACAAACCTGTATTAAAATCACAATGAGGTTTGGCAAAGGGGGGTGCGTGGCCAGCAGCCATGCTGTAAGCAGCAGCTTCATCGGGCTCCCGCATGATCCTTTGAAGATTTTCCCAAATTCCATTGTTACTCATTTCAGACGGTGCCTTCTCAGTGTCGGAGCCTGCCTTGACTAAGCTGCTGCTGGCGGAGAGGTAGAAAGCGGCAGGTGCATGGCGAAACTTCACCTTGAGGCTCAGAGTGCGAAATGTAACATGGCGCCCGCCATTTTCAGAGTTTGCTGCGTGAACATCGGGCGGGTGGAGACTCTGTGTCACTGTGTGTCGGAACAGAGAGCCCCTTCTGTTTGGGCCCAGGGTGCTGCCGGTGGAATGATGAGCCCCCCACTGTCCTTGCCGAGTTGCTGAGGAGGGCTCCATACGAGCCGGAAGACCTATGTGCAGCGTTTAAAGGGGAAGTGAAGAAGGTGCTTGCCGCAGCTTCGGACTGGATGCTACAGTTTCACTGCTGGACATGTGCACCGGAGGATGGGCAGACCCCAGGTGTTGCTGGGTGCCTGGAGAGCCTGTGCCCTGTCCTGGCAGGGGGCTAGGTACCCTGATTTTGCATTGATCCTCTGCCCATGCAGCCCATCTGAGCAGGCACATCTACTGAATTGCTTTAAAGGAAACGCCACACCCCATCACGCTCTGGGAGGCATGTCCTAGTACAGTGGAGGAATTGGGAGTTGGAGGAGCCTGATCTCTCCCACCCACAACAATCCCTGAATCCTTTGGAAGAGGCTGATCCTGGCGGTGATAGGGGAGCGAGGCGCATAGTTGGGTGTGTGGCAAGACAGGATTAGTGGCTCACTTTGGGCATCTGGCCAGTCTGAGGCCCACCGCTGGGGGACATTGCTTTCGGCCTGTGCGCTAATTGGCAGACTGCCTGGGCAGCACTAATATCACCAGGCAGCAATCCGATAACTGCGCTGACAGAGACAGTGAGGGTGCTGCAACTCAGAGCTGAAGATGCGGAAGGAAGAGCAAGGAGGAATAACTCTGGATCCTGGGGTTGCCTGGGGGCGAGGAGGGTGCGAACCCTGCTTTGATCATTGAGAATTTGTTATTACAAGATGTTGGGCCGGGGACTCAGAAACAGTGCTTTACTGAGACCTCCACCAGGTGCGCCCCAATGCCGATAATTGCTAGGATTTTGAATTACAAGGACAGGGAGCGGATACTGGCCTTCTCACATGATGGGGGTGTAATCGAGTATGCTTCTTTGAAGCTGACCACTTATCCTGATTGCACTTAACTGGTGCAGAGGCAAAGAGCATTGTTTGGTCCCACCAAGGAACGGCTGCATCGTGCTAACTTGCAGTACATTTTGATTTATCCTGCAAAGCTCAAGGTGCTGCACAATGGATGATCGCATTTTTTTGAGGACATGATTGCTGCAAGTTCCTGGATGGGCTCAATTGGGATTGCTCAGTTACCCGCTACAAGGAATAACGCACCCTGATGGTCGTTGGTGCTGCAACAAGGTACTCTTTCGCTATACAGATTGAGGGCATTCCCTTTTTTTCTTTTTTTTTAAAAATTCCAGAAGTCGCTGGGTCAGTGGCGGCTGCGTCTCTACAGAAGTTGGACATTCGGGTGCCAGTTTTAAGGCATCGTGCTGCTGTAAGTCGCCTGGTGGGGGCGGACATGGGTGGCAGTCGGGCCTGCATAGGTTGTAGTCTATGGGGCCAGTTGCGCATAGTTTGAGGTTGTTTGGGTGCCCTTCGGTTGTGTTTTTTTTTTTTTTATTGCAATGTTTGTTTTCTTGGTCCGACTTGTGAAACGGTCCGTGCTCTCCAGTGAATTTGAAATTGTTGTTGCTGCTCCGGCTGGCGTGGTTTGAAAGTGGAGTAGTCCTCCTCCAGGTGTGGGTACGACCTTCTGAGATACCATATCTGCCCTGGCCCGTATTGGGGTTGGGGGGGCAGCATTGTGCTTCGTTAGGTGGGCCAGAATTGTGCTTCGTTAGGTGGGCTGGTGTTCTGGGGTCGAGTGGGGCCATTTGCGGCCTGGACTACTGTGTAGATGGTGAATGATGTGCGAGTTGTAACGTAGAATGTCAGGGGGCTCAATGGTTATATTAAGCGGGTCAGAGTACATTCATATCTGCTCAGGCTGTGGGTGGGGATCGCCGCAAGAGACGCACCTTACCAAAGATGGGCAGGATGTGATCGACAAGAAGTGGGGTGGGCGGATGAACGGCTCACCCTTTTCAGCATATGCGAGAGGCGTTCTGATGCGGGTGGCACCATCTGTCCCATTTAAACTTCATGAATTCTAGAGTGATAACAAGGCAGGATGGTCCTACTGCCTGAGTTTTTTTGGAAGAAAAGGAGATATGCATTAATGATACCTCCGCTCCCAATCATGATGCTGCAGCGTTTTTCACGTTACTCTACTCTACAGTAGCTTCGTATAGGGGAGGCCCTGTGGATATGGAGAGGGGGGGGAGATCTCAACTGCACCCTGGAGCTGCTGGAGGACAGGTCTGATAGCAAGTACCGGAGGCCTGCACCCGTGCCAAGGCTCTAATTGCATTGCTGCAGAACCTTGGCCTGGTGCTACACGGAACAGAGCATGCATACTCTCACTATTCGGCCCTGCACAAGGTACATACTCGCCTTGATTATTTTTTTTTATGGGGGAGGAGATGCTGACAGTTTGCTGAGTTTGCTTACAAATCCAAGGTTCTCTCTGATCACGTCCCTCTGTTGGTTACATGGAAAAGAATGGGCCGGCCTCTGAACTACACCTGGAGGTTACGGGCAGATGCACGTTCAAGGAGTATATAAGGGAGGTGATAGACAATTATTTTATACAGAACGTGGGTAGTGTGGACAGTGCTGGCATAATGTGGGAGGCCTTTAAGACGGTGATACAGAGAGAGGCGATTGGTACAATGGGGAGGCCTTCGGAGGTAGCTGTTGGACTCCCTAGTGAGCACAGAAGCCCAGGTTGAAGCTTCTGAGCGCAAGCACGCGAAGTTGGGTGCAGAAATGCAGGTTCTGTCAAATTGAGGCAGCAGTGCCTTTCGGACTGAGAGCGACTGGGTACATTCGATTATGCCAAATACATGCAGAGGGATAAACCGGGGAGGCTGTTGGCATGGTTGCGTAGCAGAAAGGATAGGAGGGAGATGATCATTGCTATACAGAATGACCAGTGGTCTATTAAGTGAGAGCAGAGTGAGATCAATTAGGTATTCTCGCATTACTATGAGCACATGTGGACACTGGGGTCTCTGACAGAGGAGAAGCTTTTTCTAGTATGGATTCATCCCACCTTGACATGGAAGTAAAATATGTGTTGGATGCCCCTCTCACTGTGGAGGAGCTACTGGTCGCCCTACGTGTGCTGCCATTGGGGAAGATCCATGAGGCTGACAGAATACATGGGGAATTTTATAAAGAATTTGCTGAAGCACTTGCTCCTAGACTTCTCGAAGTGTTGGAGAAGGAGTACGAGTTTGGAATGCTGCCACATAGCTTAAGAGAATCGATTAAAGTCCTGATATTAAAGCCCAACAATCGGCTGTTGGATGTATTTCCGTTGGGCCCCTCTCTATGGTCAACCAGGATTGTAAGATCCTTACGGCTGTGTTAGCTGATAGATTAAAGAGAGTGATCTGTACTCTGAAACATACGGATCAGACTGGTTATGTCCCAGGTAGAAACACTTTGTGGAATCTGCGTAGGCTGTACCACGTTATGGACAGTGTTAAACACCTGGAGCTGGACTGCTTAGTCTCCTCCTTGGATGCTCTTCAGGCGTTTCACTCTATCTGCTGGGACTGGTTGTATGAGACCTTCCGGCCGTTGGGGGCGAGAGTTTTTTTAAATGGGTATGGTTGGTGTACACTAAACAGATGGCTACGGTGCGCATCCGCACACAGTTCCCCAAGGGTTGGGAATTGCAGAAGGGCACCAAGCTGGGGTGCCTGTTGTACCCAATGCTCTTTACTCTTGCCTTGGAACCACTCTGAGTGTTCCTACGAGCGAAGTATGCAGATGCTGGCATTGATATTGATGGAGTGAGACACTTTGTCTCTTTATACGCGGACGATATGCTCTTGTATGTCATGCATCCTGAAGAGAATCTTCAAAAATATATTGGATGTGATAGATTTTTTTGTAATGATTTTTGTTTTATAACATTAATAACAACCAACATAAAAACCAGCATACATCACATTTTGTTATCGCATAAGGATCACTCCCTATAAACTCCCCGACACCCCCCCCACCCTGCTTACATACTCTTTCATTGTGTTTTATATCCTCCATCTCCCACTCAGTTCCTTGCTCATCCTCTTGTGTATTGACTTTGCCTCCGTATGGGTTGAACAGGGTTACTGTCAGAGCAATCCAATGTTGTATGTCCATGCCAAGTTCTTGTTTTTGTACTTTTTTTTTTTAAACATATTTTTATTGTTTATTTGTTTATTATTTTTATTGATTTCTTATACATGACATCAATTCCACAAACTCGCCCATCCACCTCCCTACCCCCCAGAAGATTAGGATCACATGCAGTTATACGTTCTAGAGAAGTTTGTGTCAAAAATGTCTGAGATTTTAATATTGTGCGGGCACCATTGTTCCATATAGTCCGACTTCAAATACTCCAGAACTGCCCCCCACTCCTTCGTGAAGGAGTTCTTCTGAACCTGAAGGTGGTGTTATCTTTTCCATTGTCCTTTGTGACCAAACTTTTTGTAGCCACGTAAATACTAGAGGCTGGGCCTGTTTCCAATTTTGGGCGATTGTTGGCCAAGCTGCAATAACTAAGCCCATGAAACTTCTCCATTGTGCTTTGTGGGGTCTTTTGGCCTGTAGGTCCATCAATTCGCACAACCACACCCGTTCTCCCGGTAACTGTTTCAAACTCTTTCTTTAAAGCACTGTCCAAGGCCATTTCGCTACTTGTGTGGAACAGGAAACCCCCTAGGGTTGCCAGGGCCATCCTCACAGCACCAACCAAGGCAGGGGGCCTATCACTCCCGCACTTCAAGAAATATTATCAAGCGGCACAACTCTGGATCCTGAGGGAATGGCTGGGAGAGGACCACCGTACCACCTGGGCAATGCAAGACAGGGCGGTGGCTAGGACCCCCCTGCAGGACCCATTGTGGCTACACAAACAACACAGACACCCGAATCTTCGCATTAGTGAGGTAATGAAAACCACCATCAGTGCATGGGACGATCAAACCAGGAAGGGAATCATGACCACCCCCTTTACCCCCTTTACACCTATATGTCGAAACCCGCAGTTCCCTCCGGGATGCAAATCTGGAGGATTTGAAAAATGGGAGGAGGCAGGGTGCAGGAAAATCGGAGAAATGATCCAGGACAAAGAATTAAGGTCTTTTGCGGAATGCAAAAAAATGTGGAAACTGACTGATGCTGACAGATATAAATATGAGCAAATAAAGCACTCGCTCACCACTCTGGAGATATTTCAGGCAGCTACAAGGGATCTAACAACTTTTGAAAAATATATAATAACCAATCCTGGCAACAGAAAACTGGTGTCAACACTATAGCACTTCATTAACACACCAGAAGAAGACATCAAATGGTCATACATGAAAAGATGGGAGGGCACGCTTGGGGAAGAAATTTCTAGACTGCAATGGGAGGAACTGTGGGTTAGTATCCCAAAACTCACCCGGGTTGGCCCAGACCAGGGAAATGTGGCTTAATATCATCACGCAATGGCATTACACTCCAGAGAGGATCAAATCAATGTATCCGGAAATGTCGGATAGCTGCTGGAGAGGGTGCACGGAAAAGGACACTTGGAGGCATATCTGGTGGGATTGTCAGGGGGTGAAGGGTTTCTGGAGGGAAATCCAAACAGAAATGTTTTTGTACTCTTAAGACCTTTTCCCATACTCCAGTTTCAGCTGCTGACCATTTCTGTAAGACTTCCCACCATCTGGCCACCCTTGGTCCCTTTACATCTTTCCACATCATGGCTATGCTACGTTTGGCTAATATATACATTAAGTCTTTAAGCTTGTTCAGCGGTTTATTCCTCGCACTCCGCCTATATCTACTGAGCATGCATGCCTCTGGAGATTGTGTATCTAAGTCTATACCTCCTTGGGCCGCCTTGAGCGCCACCCCTTCCCAAAACTCCTGTATCACCAGGCATCCCCAGAACATATGTGTCAGCCCAGCTTCCTCTTCTCTGCACCTAGGACATACTTGTTTGACTGCCCCCTTGAATTTTGTGATTGCCTCTGAAGTGAGGTACGGCCTGTGTGTGCTATAGAGTTGTATCAATTGAAGTCTGGTGTTTCTGTAGACCTTTTTATGATATAGTAGTATGGCACTCCATTCCACATTAATACACATTAATGCCCATTGCTGTGGATTTCGCTATGTTTACTGTGAACCCTGAGGTTGCCCTGAACTCCTCTAGTTCTTGCCATAGGGCCTTCATGGATTCTTTCGTTTGGGTGATTAATAGTATGTCGTCAGCATATAGGGTTACTTTGTAGGACTCTCCCTTGACTGTGAGGCCTTGTATAGCCGGATTGTGGCGGATCCTGCTGGCGAACGGCTCCATGGAGCGCGCGAATATGAGTGGAGACAGAGAACATCCTTGTCTGGTGCCTTTGGTGATGTTGATTTTGTCTGATTTGGCTCCATTTAGACGCATTCTCGTGGAAGGGTGTTGATAGTTCGCTAATACCCACTTTACGAAATTCGGGCCGAAGCCGTAGAGTAGGGTTTCTCTTATGT
Organism: Ambystoma mexicanum; assembly: GCF_040938575.1. Classification (NCBI taxonomy): domain Eukaryota; kingdom Metazoa; phylum Chordata; class Amphibia; order Caudata; family Ambystomatidae; genus Ambystoma; species Ambystoma mexicanum. The sequence continues at coordinate 875,146,452 of NC_090924.1, read as the reverse complement.
AGCCCCAGTCCAGCATGTCGAATGCTTTGTGGGCGTCTAGGGAGAGGACCGTCAGTTCCAAGCCCATCCTGTTTGCAGACTCGATTACGTTGATGGTTCTTCAAATGTTGTCCTGCGTATCTCGGCCCGGGATGAAGCACGTCTGGTCCGGGTGAATTATGTCCAGAAGGATTGGGGCTAGTCTGTTCACCAGGATCTTTGTGAATATTTTGGCGTCATTGTTCAGCAGTGCTATGGGTCTGTATGATGCGCATTGCGCCCGGTCTTTCCCTGGTTTTGGAATGAGAACCGTTAGCGACTCTTCCATAGAAGCGGTGGTGGAGCCAGTGGACAGGAATGAGTTAAACGGACTTGCCTGCTGAGGTGCCAGGAGGTAGGCGAATTTCTTGTAGAATTGTGATGTGTGCCCGTCTGGTCCGGGGTTGTATTTTTCAAGGAGCGGTTCGTGTCTCCCACTTCCTGCGCTGTGATTGGGCGTTCGAGGCCTTCTAGTAGCGGGTGCAGTGGTGTTTTTGGGATGCATACCAGGAAATGCGCGAGGACCGACTTAGCCTTTGGGGGTCCCGTCATGATCTCTTCGTGGTGCTGTGTCGTTAGATCGAACTTTGTTGCCACTGTGTGGTGGAGGCTGCCGTCTCTGTCAGCCAAGCACTGGATGTTGTTCCTTGTCTGTAACTTCTTCAGTTTCTGCACCAGGAGGCGGTTTGCTTTATTACTATTAAGGTAATAATACTGCTTAGTGTAGGTTAGGGCTCTGGCTGCCCAGTCCGCCAGGTGCATCTACAGCTCCGCTTACGCTCTCTTGAGTTCGCGACTTGCTGTTTTGGTGTGGCACGTTTTGAGATTGCCTTCTGCTTCTACCACTCTCCCCTCTAGCCTGGATTTCTGCAATTGGTTTTGCCATTTTACCCTGGCCGATGCGTCCATCGCCACCCCCCGAATGACCCGCTTCATTGCGTCCCAGATGTCTGCCATTGCTGAATCTTGGGTCATGTTCTCCTTAAAGTAGTTTTCAAGCGATTTGCATAGTTCTGAGCTGGTGACAATGTTCAACAGAATCTGGTCTCGTATTTTCCACTCTTTGGAGGAACTTCGGGAAACCCTGCATTCGTACGCTCATGGTGACTGGGGCATGGTCTGAGATGGCGATGTGCCCAATTTGGATGTCCTCCACGCAGGGGGCAAGTGTGCTCGTGGCCAGCAGCAGGTCGATCGTCGAGTATCATTTGTGGACATGCAAGAATAATGTAAAGTCCTTCTCTCCGCGGTTGAGCAGTCTCCATATGTCAATGGTTTCCGTTTCCCTGAGGAACTTTCACATGGCTAGGGCTTTGAAGTCTTCCCTCGACTGGGGGAGAGTTTTATAAGAGCTTGGGTCCGGGGGGAGGTTGAAGTCTCTCCCAATAAGTAGGTGACCTTTGGCGAATGCAGCAATGACTGGAAGAAGATTGCGGAGGAAGTGGCCTTGTTCCTTGTTTGGGCTGTAGATTGCCATTAGGGTGATGGGAAGTTCGACCAGGAGGTCTTTTAGTAGCAGATATCTGCCCTCTGGATCTCTTTTGATAGTAATTTGTGTTAGTGGTAAGTCATGGCCTAGCAGGATGGCAACCCCTCTTTTTTTCTGGCCTGCTGAGGCGAAGTAGTACTTCATGTAACGTTGGAAACGGATCCGCTTTTTATCGGCTGCTACGAGGTGTGTTTCTTGAAGGCAGACGATGTCTGCCGCTAGTTGGGTGAGTCTGTGCTCCACTGATTTCCGCTTCCTTGGGGCGTTTAGGCCTTGCACATTCCAGGTTGTTATGGTGAGTACTTTATCCTGGGAACCCATCTAGCGAGCCAGTGTTTGTTTGATCTGATGTCTCCCCTGGAACAGTTTGGCCTCTCCTTGCATGCTCTCCTTTCGTTATACCTCCCCACCCCCCAGGTTTTCCGGACCAGCCTTCGACCAAAGGGGCTGCCAGCCAGGCCAAAGCGCTAGCATAATTGGAGGAAACTGTGCCTCTTGTTCAGCCAGTGAAACGAGAAAGTTTTGCGGCAACTGTTTCTTGAAACGTAAAGCTGTAAGGGTTCTTGCGGGAGCTCGGGCCCCCTCCCAGCCCCCCAGGTCCTGCGTTCTGATGTGCTTTTGATATGGTTGGAGGGTTCGGGGCCGGTGGGTCTCCGACCTCGGCCGGGAGCAAATCACACGCGGCGCGCCTCTACCCAGGTAGGTGTTTAGGAGTGGCAGGAGTTAGAAGCCTCTTTGGGCCTTAGAGCGAGCAAGGGGAGGACTCCCTTCCTAGTGCTTGTTGGTCTTCTTGTTCTTGGCCGGTGTGCAGCGTAGTCTGCGATGGCCCTCTATGCGGGTCCAGGACTTTAGGGATTCCCATCGTGCCCCTTCCCCATCGTGTGTGGATTTATCGGGATCGTCTCTCTCGCCTTCCGGATTCATGAAGCCTTCCGCCTCTCTAGGGGGCGGGGATGAGCCGAGGTTTACCTTCCCACATAAACGGGAGAGCAGTGGGGAAGCTCCACCGATAAATGACCTTCCTTTCGCAGAGCCATTCAGTCACTGGTTTCAGGGCCTTCCTCTTCGCTAGAGTGGCTGCTGCCAGGTCTTGATACAGGGATATTGCGGCATCTTGGAAGTGTATACGGGCCGAGCTCCTGGCTTCTTGCATAATCTCTTTGATTCAGTAGAAATGTACCCTTGTGAGGACATCCAGGGGAGAGGCTGTATTTCGCTTTGCTCTTGCCCTGTGCACTCTCTCAAGTTCTAACGGGGCTTTGTCTGGGAGTGTTAAGATGAAGCGGAACAAGTCAATGACGTAGGCCCCAAGTTCTTTGTTAGGAACAGCTGTAGGAATTCCCATCAGGCGGATGTTGTTGCACCTGAATCTATTTTTTGTGTCTTCCTGCTTGTTCTCGGGGGTGTCGCACCTGGCCTCCAGTGCAGTAAGCCTGTCCACCCCATCCCTGATTTCAAAGTTTTGTTCGTAAAGAATTTTCCATTTCCTTGGTTCTAGTTTCGATTTCCCCCACTTTCTTGTCCGGCGATGAGATTTTGCTTTTTAGTTCCTCAGTTCCCTTTTGGTACTCCTTGGTGATAGCAGAGAGGAGGTCCTGGAGGTCACTTTTTGTAATTGGCTGGGCCACCTGTTCGGGCTGGCTTCTGATTGTCCCCTACACTAGCGTTTTCATTATGCTCTCCTTTCTTCGGTTTCTCAGCCATGGATGTCGAGAGCAGGTTGGCAATGTCTGCCTGCTTGGTCAGCTTGAGATTTCTGGACATTGTTATATGCGCTTCGAGGCCACAGGGGGAAGGCCCCGATCTGCCTGAGTTCTGCTCTTAACTCAAGTGTTGTAGGGCTCGACACCCTCCCTGGTCGCAGGCCCCTCGGCACCGTCAGGAATATTTTGTTGAGGGCACTGGGTTTCCGTGTCCCCTTGGGGGCAGTTGACCGCTCTAGGGCAGTGGCGCGGTCGGCCAGTTGTTGGTGGTTCCGGCTCTTGGACCCCTTCCCGAGGTGGTCCAATCTGGTGTTGTGGCTGTCACTGCTTCTGTCCTCTAAGAGGTAGTTGGGGAGGAACTGTGCTTAGGAGAACCCCTGTGGTTAGCCTATGCTGAGTGTAGTCACCAGGTTTCCTCCTCGGGGGGGGGGGGGGGGGGCCAATAGTAATGCGCCACTGGTTAAGTTGAGGAGAGCCCCCGTGTCCCTGGGCTAATAATGTTGCTTTGCTTGCTAAGCCTCCGGCTAGCTGGACTGAGGTGGCGGGTGCTCTCTTTACGGGAGCCTTAGGTCCTCTGGCCCTTCCGGTTTGTCCCTTATGGCGGGGGTGGGTGTGTGCCCCCGAATGCTGCCAGTCCAGGTGTGCCCTTTTGTAAACTATTCGGGGTGCAGGGCTCAAGTGGGCTGAATTGGTTTGGCCTCTCGTGCCTGGTGGCATGTGCGCTGTGGTGCGGCAGGTGCCGCCCTACCATCTGTAGAAGCTCTGGGTCCCAGTGAGTGTTAGGGCTTGGGCGCCCTCCCCCTCCTCCAGAACTTCAGCCGGGGGTCCGGTCGCCTGCACCTCTTCTTGGTCCCCGTTGAGGCGAGGCTGCGGCTGCTGAGTTTGTAGTTGCGCACACAGCGTAGTGTGGGCGAGAAGGGCTTTACAGGGGTGGCCTCTCCCGCCCCGCTCTCTGCGAAAGGTCTGTTGGTGCCAAGGGACGGATCTGGGATCCGCAGGTGTAGTTGTCGGGCCTCCCTCAGATCCCCGCGGGCAGCGGGTGGGCGGGCAACGAAGGGAGCCGAGTTCCTGAGCTGTCGGAGGGGCCCACAGCGCTTCTGGTCCGCTTGAGGCTGACGCGGGGCTGCGGCTGCCGAGCTTGAAGATATGAGGAGCAGAGGGAGGACGAGGAGGGCTTTGCAGGAGTAGACCCTCCCACCCCACTCTCTGCGCTGGGTCTGCTGGTGCCAGGTGAGGGATCCGGGACCTGCCGATGCAGTGTTCTGGCCTCCCCGAGTCGTCGGAGGGACCCACTGCACCTCTGCTTCACTTGTAGCTGAGGCGAGGCCCGGCTGCCAGGCACAGGGTTGCAATGAGCGTGGTGAGGACGAGGAGGGCTTTGCAGGAGTAGCCCCTCCCGCCCCACTCCCCGCGCTGGGTCTGCTGCTGCCAGGGGACGGATCCAGGGACCGCGGAGGTGGTTGTCGGGCCTCAGAGTCCCCCCCGGTAGCCAGCGAGAAATCTGGGGAGCTGAGCTCCTGGGCCATCGGCGGGGCCCACGGCGCTTCAGCTCCGCTTGAAGCGAAGTGCCCTGTGTGTTCAGATCAGCCGGCCCATCGGTCCTGCGCTTTGTAGGAGTCTGCTGCTGGGGTGCAGTCTCTTTGGGGGGGTGGGGAGACGGTTCGGTCTCCATGACCACTGCCGGAGTCCTCGAGGGCCTGGGGGCCAAGGTCCGATGCTGTAGACTGTGGCAGAGGTGCGAGGACTCCACAGCTGAGGAGCTCCCTGCAGTTAAGGGTTGGCGTTTTCCACCTTTTGCCCTCAGCAACTCATTAGGCGATCATCCCCGCCGGCCGTCACCGCGCCGGCCGCAAACTTGTGGGCTCATCGTGTGCTTCAGCCTGCTCTGACCGGGACCTACCTCACAACCAGGGTTCCGGTGCTCTAGGGCAGACAAGAGCTGATAGTATGGTGCGGTAGCCTTATAGCTTCTTGAGTCGCCGTCGCAGTAGACTCTTACTGCACTTTCACTGGGGCATTTTGGCTAGACGCGTGGCCTCAGCCGGGAGCTCTCGCAGAGCCAGACCAACTGTCATGGCACCAAGCCATGCTCCAGGTGGCAGCAATTTTGAGCAACTGTTAAGTTATATTATGTTAAGCCAACTTCTAAAGCACACGATCACCCTGAGGTATCTTGGCGCTGAAGGGGAAGGATCTGCAGCCAGGACCAGAGCAGGGCCTCAGCCTAAAATATGTTTTAACAGCCTTTCTAAAGGCCAAATAGTTCGATATTTTCTTAATGGCCGGTGGGAGTTAGTTCCACCACACCGCAGCTGCTATGGAAAAAGCTTGTCCTCCAACCCTTGCCCGTTGGTAGGTAGGAATCACCAACCAGTCAGCCGAGGCGGAACGCAGCCTACGGCTGGGATGGTAACGGGAGAACATGGCCTGAAGATATTCGGCACCTTGATCATGGCGTGCACGGTGAACAATGCACAGTTCGTTCAAGTCGACACGTTGGGTCACCGGGAGCGAATGCAAGGCTCGAAGCACCGGAGATATGTGAGCTCCATAGGGCGTTCCTGTTGCCACGTGCGCAGCTAGATTTTGCAGTCGTTGCAACCGTTGGATCAAATCCTTCGGCTGTGCCAAATAAAGAGAGTTGCAGTAATCCAGCCGGGATATCACCATGGCTGCCACCACTGGAGGACGCAGGGGAGCGGGGATCATGGGAAGCACTTTCTTTAGTACTTTAAGCTGAAAATGGCCAGATTGGCACACAGCGGTAACTTGCTTGTCCATGGATCACGGCGCAGACAGGACTACACCCAGATTTTTCACCTTACCCACCGGCACGGGGAGAGGACCCAAGCATGAGGGCCAGAAGGATGACACCCAGAGTGTAGGATCAGGGGGACAAACCACCACCATCACCTCAGTTTTGTCTCCGTTCAATTTAAGCCAGTTGCAGTTCATCCACTCCCCCACGGCCGTCAGACATTCCCGCAGACACGACACCTCAGACTGAACATGATCTCATCGTATCAGAATCTGAGTGTCGTCGGCATACGAGTAACATCTGAGGCTGAATGAGCGGCACCTACTCCACCTGCATCCGCCAGCCTGGCCACGTCATCCTGGACAGCGACCAGTACGCTCTCAGTGACTCTACCAGGTCTAAAACCAGACTGAGCTGGATCCAGAAGATGCAAAGATTCGAGAAACTTAGAGAGCAAGAGTGACACCAGTGACTCCAGAAGCTTCGAAAGAAAAGGAAGAAACGAGATAGGGTGGAAATTGGACAGAACAACAGGGTCCAAAGCTGGCTTCTTTAAAAGGGGGATCACTCTGGCTGCCTTGAATTCCTGCGGGACCAACCCTGACTGACATGAGTCATTAATAGCCACTGTGATCTCTGTGAGGAGGTCCGGGGAGATCTTCTTCGTGACAGTCAGAGGGATGGCATCAGAGGGGGAGCAGGATTTGATTTTTTTGAATGGCAGGCAATACTGTTTCTTCAGAGAACCTGGTAAAGATTGACCAGCTCGTTAGGCTGGTAGGAGCCACAGAGTGAGTGAAGTTTATCTCACTGTGAGGAGCCGTAGTTACAGCCGTAGAGATGTTCTGCAGAATAATTTTGATCTTCATAATAAAATATTGCAATAAGGCATTGCACAGCTCCTGTGTGGGTATGACATTAGGAGTCCGTTTCGCTGCAGAAGAGAGAGACTTAACTGATGAGAAGAGGGCCCTGTGCTAGAACAGTAGAGGAGCTGGACGCAAATCCAGAGGGAGTTAAACTGGCTATACGGAGAACCGACTGGGCTATGACAATAGACAGTATGGGAAGTTATAAACTCGATAATTGATTCTCCTTTTTGGATAAACCCATAGGTACTCTCCCATCATATTGGAAACAATTTCCAAATTACAAATTGCGAGCTGAATTCATGAGATTTCATTTAAACCTAATACCAACACGAGAAATGTTGACGGCACGAGACAAAGAGCACAAACTTGAGGAAGAATGTTCCCTATGTGAAGAAAGGGAATGTCTGATGCTACGTCACATTTTGATTACATGCCCAGGGGTTCAAGATGTGAGGGTGTTACATTTGGATCGTTATGTTGCTAAGACAGGTTGGCTGAATACAAAGGATTTTTGGGAAATAATCCTCGTCATGAAACATTCTTAACCATTGAAGTATTGCAATTACTGAATTATTTAGGTTTCATTACTCTGTAGTATTGTAATATAGATATGTGACTCGAGGATTGGTTAAGAGTGTGGAGGATTTATATTTTAATGTGTATCATTGTTTTATGCTTTCTCTTTTTAGTATATATGTCAAAAGTCATATTTTCTTTGTTGACTGTAACAAATTAATAATAAAAATGTAAATAAAGATGGGACTATCACTACAGAAACTGAAAGTCGGCTTGCTTCATTATGTAAGTTCTTGGTTTGTGACAAAGACATCCACAGGCTCAAGGTCGGTCTCTCATTGATCCAGTTGTGGATATCCAGTGATTGCATGAAGCTCAACCCCTTGAAGACTACATTCTTACGGGAATTCCACCGTTTTGCCTTTGATTGGCACTAATGTGAAGGATTTACTTCCAGCATTTTGCTGGAGAAAAACACTCACCTTACCACCAAAACTGAGTATGGTGGTACGGTAATGCACAGGTAACGGAGTTACCACTGCATTACTAGCATTTTTCCTGCACCATACTACTCGTAATGAGGCCCACTAACTTAAAGCAAATTCACAGCTAAAGGAGGGAGCAGTGAAAGACATTTTCTAGTGCCTGGTTACTTGAACTGAGCAACGGGGATATGACCCTGCCCCATTCTTGAGAAAGAGACATGTTAGTGCCTCAGAAACCAACCACCCTCCAAGCACTATGCAAGATGCCCTAACTTTGTTAGCTTCTTTTTTGGTGGTATGGACTGGAATCAGGATAGATTAGGTTTCTGGGCGACAGACCGAGGTTATGTTGGAGGACATACTGACGCGTACCCTTTAGACGTCTTTAGTTTTTCCAGGATAGTTCCAAGTCCAATAGGGCAAGATTGGTTGTTTGAATGAAGTGACATGTTAACCAAAATGCCACCTTGGTCAGTCTCCTAATTCTGACTTTCCTCAGTCCAAAATCTATGCGATTACGGTCACTGTAAATAACTTGACTGTAGCTGTGAACACAATCTAGGCTTGTAAGGCCACTGTAAATCAGGCCACTGTAAATCACGTTGATGAAGCTGCAGCCACAATCTATTCCAAAATTCTCAATATAGCATATTGGATGATGATTCACAAACATTATAACACAGTTGAGTGTTGAAACTGCGAGGGAGAGCACCATGTAACCACACAGATAAATCGAGAGTTAAACGTAGGAAGACATTTCAGGTTGTCCCTAGACATTTCCAGAATGCTGTCCCCTGACTTCTGGGAACTTGGAGTAGGCAAAGCACCGAAAAAAGATAAATGAATAACATATTATGACATGTAGAGAGGTGGAACCTTTTTCTCCACCAAAAGCTCTATGCAAGTGGGCAGATTCACACTTGTATACATCACATCAATCAGAAGCCTTGTATACTACCTGAGGAAGGCTGAGCCATAAATTATTTGCTTGCGTGGCTCAAAATTAAGTTGGAGGGGGAAAATGCCATATTGGAACTTTTATGTGGCTATTTACTCATTGATAACAGTGGACTAATGCTACGCCAAATCTATATAAATGAGAGCATTTGTTAAGACTTCTTTTCTATCAAGATATGAAAATCCTGACTCATGGATTTTTTTACTTTTCACTATGTGTCTTATGTTTGTTTAGTTGTGGTGATTGTTAACACAGGGATTGCTGTTCGGTTCACACACAGAATGAGTGCTATGCTATATGCTAAATGTCTTTCCGTTTTTGCAGTTGTTTTTGAAGTCTTTTTATGCGGTCGTTATATTTGTACATATTTAAAAAACGTTGCCATTCCTCTATGTTGATTAAATATTGTATTCTATTAATGAGGATGTTGAATTATTTACTGTGTACTTTGTTTAAACCTTTTTTTAAACATGGGAGCAGTGTTTTACTCTGATGTTGTTTTTTGATTGAGCACAGACACTATGGGCTAGCATTGGCACCATCAATAACTCCCATGATGCAGCCCCTGCCACCAGCACATGAATGCATTGTGCACATCCACACGTCACCCCCCCCCCCCCCCACACACACACACACCTATCATACAAACATCACTGCCACAATAAATCAGAAGTAAAAAGAAAGGACTTGCAGACTTCTGCCAGTGCAGGAAGTAGGGTACCAGAAGACAGGTCGCCTCTGTCTATGCCATCAAGTAATGGCTTCTCCCTAACACGTAGGTCTACACACCGTCCACTCTCCCCCTCCAGTCAGACTGGCTGATCTGCTCTCCTTTGCTTCCTCCCCTGGTTACTTGTAGATCTCTTGGTGCCAAATGGCCCAGCCTCCCCAATCCCCCATTGTTTGCTCCCCGCTCCCTTGTATTGATCCTTTGCGATCTGCTTCCTTCACTCTGCACTTCCCAATGACTTGTAAAGGGATCAGTTGCTTCTCAAAGATGGGTCCACAGTCAATAAAAACCCTAATAATAATAATAATAATAAATCATGAGACGCTGCAAACATGTATTTGAGGTCACTTAGCATGATCTCAGGTGCTCTTGTTTGCATCCAGTCTGCATATTGCAAATACATTTCGCTGGCTAAGTTTGTAAATAAATCACCATTTATGAATAACATAGTCTCTCACTCTGAATGTAAACAATTCAATAAGTGATTAAATCTCTCTCATTATGTAAATACATTTCCAAAGAGAAAGGCACGGGGTCCTGAGAGGTTACTATTAAATGGGAATTGGCTGCTTCTGTCAATGTAGTACATGTACTGTGTGTTGAATGACCTTTCCCGTTAACGGGCTGAAAACATTTCGAGAAAGCCTCCTGCATTCATAGCTTTTTGTCTCTTACCATTTCTCCTAAATGGACTCTTCAAGAATGATAATAGTGCCAATTTCTCCCTTTTCTCCTTTCTCCCCAAAAAATGTTTGCTCAAGCCTAGGCACTTTTACCTAAATGTAAGCTTTTGATGCAATTACAGCATATATTCCCAGTGACCGTTTGATCATTTTTTTATTGATTTTTTAATTAACTGAAATCTTAAATTGCAGAGAATGCAAACTGATCCTACCTTTTCACAAATGCATGTTTTTTTCTGTTTAGAAAGGTGAATGGCCGAGATTAAAGCACTTGCTGGCAGGTCTACCATGTACTTGAAGAGCCGGAATAGACAGCACCTGGAATAATCATGTGGTTCTTCATTGCTCTGGAGTGGTCGCATATGCTATGTTTTGCAGTAATTATCTTCCACTATGCGATTTATTAGCGTCTTCAGGCCTAATACTACTGGTACTTGAATGATCAATATCGACTAGGTTGCAAGTATGATAAACCTATATTGGAACCCTGCCACTTTCCATCGATGAACTATTTAATAATTAAATTATTTAAATATATTTTTAGAATGCATTGCTCCTAATAGGCATTTCTTGGTGGTCTGGCATAACCTTATTGGAAGCTGCAACAGTGGTGATGTTGCCAGCCAATTTGTATTGTAGATTGGATTGCACGTGAGTGGAACTCGTCAAATGCATAGCACACCTTTTTCAGATACATGGCAAGAGCAATAACTGCCAACCCCTGTCTGCATATTTCAAAGTCCAGATATAAATGTGCTCATGTTGCATCCAATTGTTGTTTAATTTTAAATGTGCGTAGAGCACTGATGTAGGAGGAACGTGTTTAGTTGTACAACCTTTGGATGCATTTTACTTTCCTTTTGCTAACCTTTCCGAGCCTCAGAACTGCCTTGACCAATGTTTTACTACTTGTTCCTCCAACTCGCTTGACCAGGTTTGGGATGGGCGAGAAAACCTAGCCTGTCTGAATTTGGCAATTGCTACGACAGCCACCTCAATGGACATAATCCAGATGCAAATGTATTGTTTTGGCTGAAAAGTTAAAGAGGGAAAAGTTGTACTGAACAGAAGGGAGGAGTGGGAGATGTATGAGACGTTAAGTCAAAAGGTACAAAATAAAGCCAAAAGAGGGTGAGGCACACCATGAAATAATTTCAAGCCACAATAGAATACTGTAAAGGTTTGGGCAAATAAGACCCAATGCTGATTTAGTTGTTTTTTTTTCCCGTAGGTTTTTAAAATTAATTTTAACTTTGTAAAAGATCACTCTTGCACTGCTGCTTGTTTTTTTCGATGTTCATTTTGTTTACATATGGTATTGTATTGTTGCATGGTTTATGGTTAACCATACTGAGAATCTCAAGCCCATCTCAAACACGTTGTGGTTCATGAAGTAGGTTTTTAATAGTTCACAATGATCAAATGAACACTTATCAAACTATTGGCCTACTATGGGCCCTGCAATCTGTTACTTTGCCAGTGTTTAAACTATACATATACCAGTTTAAATCAAAAACTTGCACTAACGAAGATGTTATTGAAAATAAACTGCACATACAAACAGCATTCCTATTAGTTACCATGGGCAGACACGGACTCCATAGCTTATAAACGGAGCTGTTAACTTCAACAGAGCCAAAGTGTTGTTGCAATTTCAGACGAAAGTCCTAGAAATCCTCCTATGAATTTTGTATTTTCCAATTCATTGTTGCAGCCTATTTGTCTTGCAAATCATTTAACACAAACTAATGACATGTAACGCAAGACTAGAACGGGGCGTTTAACACAAGAAACAGGAATGCCAAGATTCCCCATGACATCCTCCCAAGGCGTTTTATGAAATTAATAGTTATTCAGTTTGCATAAGGGCAAATTAAAACTACTTTGGTATAACTTACATTTTCTATAAGTTCACCCTTTTAGAAGTTCCTTAAAATCTCAATACTACAATTTTCTTTTTACAAATAAAATTTGTTTGCGATTTTGGCTGACAAATATTCTTGCTACTTTGCCCAGCTCATTTGAATACATTAGTAACAAGGTAGTCAATGTTTTTGATGTTTTGTAATCATTTTTTATCAGGGTACAGTACCTTAAAAAGAACTGTGCTGCACTTACCTATAATTTCTGAATGTATTTAAGTCTGGAAAGGAAGGCACTGGGCTTTTGTTTCATCAACCTTTGCGCTATATTCCAATTTGGCTAAATTGCACTGAAACTACATCTTGATTCTTATTTTTATTAGCCAGTTGTGTCTGTTTTGACAAAATATTATTACATATCTGAATTAGTCTCCATTTGTTGAATCTCTGCACTAAAAATGAAGTTATTTCCCATCAATTCTGCTTAACTTTTGTTTTTAATTTTGTTTTCTTGCTGTTGCTTTAAAAGCCAATTTTTATGGCTGTTTCTAAGTGCACACATAGGTGCTCTTTCCTGTACAAGACTTAATTAAATCAGCAGTTGGGCGAGCACTAGGGACCACAGAAATTTGAGCTAACTTGTCTTATGAATGTTTCGTAACCCATTGACTGAGATATGGAAATATACCACTTCATGATCAAATCTATGCATTGTATATTTACTTGTTCTGTTTTTTCGTGGGAACATATAGGTGGTAATATTATGAATGCACAATTGCTTTTTACAAGCCATCCTCTAGAATAAGATACAGTTTGCAGCAGAGGCGTTGCTAGGGGGGGCTAAGGGGGCTATAGCCCCTGGTCTTTTGGTTGTAGCCTCGGATAGAATCTCAGGAACTACAACCAAAAGGCTAGCTAGCCCCCAGTCCCGACAGTCCCAAAAGTAACATAGCCCCGGGTCTTTTCCAGACCTAGCAACACCCCTGGTTTGCAGGCTGAAAATGATGTGCAGCTTCTGAGGAACGGCAAATGGAAAACAACTAAGGGTATTGAGAGAAAAACTATGTTACATGTGGTAAATGTAATGTCTTCCCTGTTTAAAATATTAAATGCATTTCTGATTCTCCTTTTTAAGGAAAAATGTTTTCTTGCCTTTGGTTTTTTGAGAAATTGTTTGCCAATATAGGTGGGAATGCAGAAACATTGGGAATGCATTTGTCAGCTCTGTTGCCACAACTATTCTAACATATTGTATAAACACAAGTTACCAAAACCGAAATTAACAGCCTCATTAAGAGTTTGGTGGTATCTCAGCGGTAAGTCCACTGAAAAACCACCAAATGGTATAGGTGTTACCACCACTAGGTCTGGTGGTATTCCCACCAGTGGTATTCCCACCGGTTTACAAGTGGTGGTAAGCGGTGTTAGTCCCCATTAATTGGAAATCCCCATGGAGTCCATAGAACTCAATGGGGATTTTGACAGTATTACTACCAGTGGTACTACTGCTGATTTGGCCAGTAAGGCAAAGAATTAACCTCCAGCATTCTGCTGGAGGTATATTTTTTGCCTTACCTCCAAACCTGTACTTCGATGTTATGGTAATGCAGCAGTTACTACTGCATTAACACTTTTTTTTTTACCACACCGCCAAACTCGTAATGAGGCCCTAAGTGCAGTAGCCCCTCATGTAATTTAAGGAAACCACCTCTGTCGCTGAAACAAAAACACCATTCTAGAAAGAAATGCTGAATGATACACAATATTTTCAATTCTACTCCTTTCACTACTATGATGCATTCTCTTTTACTTTTGATTCATTTCACTATCATGCTGATGCAATAAGATAAGGCCTTAACATTTGCACTGAATGGAATAAACTCGTTCTAGTTTATTCCCCACACACAAGGCTGCCATCTCGCCTTTGAAATTTGATCAACAATAATTATCAAATTGAAAACAATTGCTTAAATGTTACTCTATTCATGAATGGCTGCATTCTAAGAGCGTACCTGAGAATAGTACTTTAGTAACATATTCTCCTCCACCATGGAAAACACTCTTACGTCCTGCCCCCTTTCCTCCATAATGCATGGGCGTCCCTTCCTAAGTAAGTGAGATGGAACCTTTTTCACCAGAAAAAACCACCTTCCCCATTCGTGCGGGCTGTGGTCCTGGGAGCATGCACTGCCCTGAATCTGACCCTCTGGTGCCACACCCCAGTACCCTTTTCTGCGTCAACAGGAACGGGCCGATTTCACCAGCTCTCCTGGATTTGGCTTCGCCCATGTAATTACACACGCTCTTCCCTGGATTCTTCTTCTATCTTTTTTGTCTTCTTTCTTGTCAATCAGGTACTTGATCCTCCGGTGCCATGCTCCTCACTGGCGCATGTCAACTTCAGCGTGCTTCAGCAGATGTCCTGCGAGGGTCTCTTCCCTACGTCAGACCCCCACGCTCTTTGCCTCCGCTGCCTTGTTCCGACCATGGCTGGGAAGCTTGTACCGCATGTGATGCACTGACTCCACGTGCACTGAAGAACAGGCTAGCTAGGTGGAGGGAGCTGTTTGAAAGGTCGCCTCCAGAGGACTTGAAGGACTTTGCCAGACAGAGATCGAGGCCCACTTTTTTCCATTGCAGCCCGTAAGGGCGACTCCTTCCCAAGGAAGCGCCTGAGCGGGAGGAACCTCTGGTTCTCACACCAGCACATGTACCGCGGATAGTCTATCTACCGGCTTCACGGCTGAGGGGTCAGTACATCCTTCCGGAAGCAGTGCTGAGGGACCGCAAGGTTCTTGTACTGGGTGTACACCCCAGGGGCAACGCCCTAGTACCGGCCTAATGTTCGAGGGGGCGCTTGTAAGCAGCACTACCGGTGACGCTGCCGAGGGCAATATGCCTTCCAGGCCCTGGCATGAGGTGCAGGGTAGACCTCATGCTCCAACGCCAAGAGTCTTGGAGGAGGCTGGGCCCAGGGAGCCTAGCACCACAACTTCAGCACGTGGCGCGCAGCTCAACAAAAGGGCTGCCGCGCCAGACAAAATGGCTGCTCGTCTGATATGCTGCTCCTAGGAGCGGAGCAAGCGGGAGACCGAGTTTCAAAGTGGGACTGGTGTCAACCTGGTATGTGGCCTACAGTTTATCCATCCGCAGCACAGGGCAGGTTCCCCCTGAAACTGAGACAGAGTGCGCTCTGCCACCCTGCCCCCAGCAGTCTACAGCCACCCTGTCAATATCTCCTGCCACTTCTTCAGCCTCTGAAGACCGGTTCTTCAAAAGGTTTCTGGCACTGATGCAAACCCCTGAGATAGGGGACATCCTGCGGGGTGCAGTCAGGGACTTGCTCCCTCTGTTGACTCCACCAGCGCCCATATTCATTCCTCCTATGGTTCCGGTGCCAGAGGCCCCAGCGCAGCCCCGCTGCCGGCTCCTTTGATTCCGGCTCCCCTGCCTTCCACAGTACAGGTGGTTCCACAACAGCCTCCACAGCAGCTCCCAGCTACGGTCCCCACACCTCAGCCCACAGCACCCAGCACTCCTCCACCTGCTCTGGATCAACCAGACACTCTGGTGGACACAGACGAGGAGGAGGACCCTGACACGCCGTCATCAGCAAAGGCCTTCCACAAACGGCTTGCAGGTCTGGCAGAATACTTGGGCCTTCCTCAAACAGAGGTCAGGCGGCCTGAGGAGGGTGTGTTGGCAGAAGTCATCACCCTACGACCCTCTACCAGAACAGGTATCCCGATGCAGAAAGATGTTGTGGCCTTGCCCAAGAAGGGGTGGCTCAAGCCACACTCGGCCCAACCTGTCAATCTGTGCCTCGACACCAAGTATAGGCAGTTGGAGATCATCCACTCTTGCTTTCGGAAGCACCCTCAACTGCACTTCCTCCCAGAGCTTCCAGTGCAGAGCCAAGCGCGCTTCAAGGCGGGACTAGGAGAAGCCAAGCTTGTAGCGCAGGACATCATGTAGTCCACCGTGACGCACATCAATGCCTCTGGCCGGGCCATGTGCATCACCACTGGCATGAGAAGAACTGCCTGGCTTCGGGCTACTAAGTTTAACCCTGATGTCCGAGAACGCATACTGGAACTTCCATTCGAGGGTAGTGACGTCTTTCACTCTATCGTCAATGAGGAATTAGATAAAAAGAACAGCTTGCAAACTGCAAAGTCTTTATCCTAACTAAGGCCACGCCCAAGGCGTAGACCCTGTCCCATGAACGCCTTGACAAGGGGCAGGCATTCGGCAGGTTCCGGGGCTTCCAGGAACAGAGGTCGAGGCAGCCTGACAGCTCCGAATTAGCACCGGCGCAAACAACCAAAGGGGGGGTATTTTCCATACCCTCTTCATCAGCAGCAGCCTCTGAGGGAAAGGAAGCATGACATGTCCCTTTGGGTCCACGTGTCTCCGGTGGGGAGCAGACTTGCCTTTCACGTGCAATTTTGGTGCCAGAACTTTTTGGACCCCAGGATCTTCTCTGTAGTATCCTCGGCGTACTGCCTACCGGTAACTCCCTCTACTCCCTAATCCCCTCCACTCCTCCACTCCCACAAATTGCAACTCTGTTGGCGGAAATTCGGTCGCTCGTCGAGAGCCAGGCAGTGGAGGAAGTTCCAGCCTCCCAGAGAGGTTTGGGCTTCTATTCCAGAATTTTCGCCATACAAAAGAACCACCAGGCTGGCCCGAGAGTTGTGTTGGACCTATCCACCCTCAACCTCTCCCTCCCTCTTTAGAGATTCAAGATGGTTACGGCAGCACTTGTTGCGGAGACACTAGACAATGGAGACTGGATGTGCTCCCTGGATTTGAAGGACGCTTACCTACACGTCCCGATTTGGCAAACACATTGCTCCTTCCTGCGCTTCAGGATAATGGGCTGCCGTTTCCAATACAAGGTGCTACCCTTTGGCTTCAAAGGGTATTTACCTGACTCATGAATGCAGTGGCAACCCTCCTCGGGGCCCAGGGCCACCGCGTCTACCCGTACCTGGAGGACTGCCTCGTCAGAGCGAGATCGCTGGAGGCGGTTATCCACACTTCCTCCACACTTATGAAGACACTCCACGACCTGGGGTGTACGATCAACCTCAAAAAGTCTCAGCTGCAGCCTACGCAGACCCTGACCTTTCTGGGCCTCATCTGGGATACGAGTGCAGAGAGAGTCTTTTCCCTCGGAGGACAAGATCGCAGCCATCAAGAGAGCCACTACTCACTTCCTCACCGAAGAAGTGCCTTCGGGGTGGTGGTACCAACATTTATTAGGTATCATGGCGGCGGTCCGACTGGCCATACCCCACACGAGACTCAAGACGAGAAGATTGCAGCTGCACTTCGCTGCCTCATGGAATTAGGAGCGGGGCTCCCAAGCTGAGTTGGTCAACATTCCCCATTTTCTCCACTCGGACCTCACATGGTGGTCCAGGAACTGCAACCTGCGGATGGGCAAGCCCTTCCGGTAGCTGGCCTTGCAGGTCTCCATCACTATGGACTCCTCTCTCTGGGGGGTCACTCTGGACAGCCACCGCGTCCATGGAGTCTGGACCCGGAAGGAGCAGGAGTCTCAGATCAACTGGCTGGAGCTGAAAGCCATCTGACTAGCTTTCAGAGCTTTCCTTCCGCTCATCGGGTGCGAGACCGTCCTTATCCAGACTGACAACTCCACCAGCATGTACTATGTCAAAAAGCAGGGAGGGTACCAGGTCCCCGCCACTATGCAGCCTAGCGGTCAGCATGTGGGAATGGGCCTTGGAGAACATCATCTACCTCACGGCCGTCCACCTCCTGGGGAAGGCCAACTTGGAAGCGGACAGGCTCAGCAGACTGGGAGCGGACGATTAGGAATGGCATTTGAATGACCAGGTGTTGATGGAGATCTTCAGCAGCTGGGGGCATCCTCGGGTAGATCTGTGTGCCTCATGGGACAACAGGAAGTGCCAACAGTTCGTGTCCCGGCAGGGCCCGGCTCCCTGGGCAACACATTCCAGATACAGTAGGACGGCATGACAGCGTATGCCTTCCCTCCCACACACCTGGTCCACAGGGTGATCTGCAAGATAAAGGAATCTCGTCACCTCAGCATCATTCTGATAGAAGTTAGCCCTTGCAGCGTGGTTCCTGAGCAGGTCATGCTCAAGCATCTGAGCCTATCACAGGCTAATCTGGAAATCATTCAGGGCGCCAGGAGCAGGGCTACCAGGAGCCAATACAAGAGTCAATGGACTAGGTTCTGTCATTGGGCGAACTCTAAGGAGATTGACCCCCATACATGCATGCTGGAGGATGTGCTCTCCTTATCGGCACAGCTTGCGCACTCAGGCATACAGGTGGACACATGCCGCACACCTATCTGGCAGCCATAGGGGCCTACAGAAATTCAGAGGAGGAAGTCGTCTCCTCTTCCAACCAGATAGTCGGGAGACATTTGCCGGGCTCGTCCAGGCCCTACCCGCCCATCAAAAAGCCACACCCCGGGTGAGACCTCCATGTGGTGTTGTGCATCTGCAGACGTCAGGGTGGTCACCATTAAAACAGCTTTGTTAGTTGGCGAGATCCAGGCTCTAGTGGCCTCAGAACCCTATACCACCTTTCATAAGGAAAAGATGATCCTGCAGACACACCCTGTGTTCCTACCTAAGGTACCCTCAGCTTTCCATTTTAACAAGGAAATAGTCTTGCCTACATTTTCTGCTGACCCCAAGGACTAGTCTCAGAGAGTCTTGCACTGTCTGGATGTCAGATGCGCTCGGAAATTCTTTCTGGACCAATGACTTCCACAAGTTGGATGCCCCGTTTGTCACCTTCGAGGGGGCGGGGGCAGGGCAGACCCGGGTATCAAGCATCCAAGGCCTCTATTGCACGGTGGATAGTTTCGGCCATCAAGGAGGCCTACAAGGGGCAGCACAAGCAGCTGCCGGCTAACATGCATGCCCACGCTGTCAGAGCCAAGGCCACGGCCATTGCATTAAGACGGCAGGTTCCATGGCAGGCCACCCCTTCGGCTTTCTGCAAGCATTACTGTTTGGACGCCGGCTCTAGATCAGACGCGGCTTTCGGACAGGCGGTTCTAAGAAACCTATTTGCTTAAGGAGGACTTGCTTAAGGAGCCCTCTCCACACTAGGGCTACATTCAGTTGTAATTGCCCATGCAGTATGGCGGAAAGGGGACGGGACATAAGAGTAATTATAAGTTGCTCACCGTAGTGACTAGTTCTTAGTCCCCTTTCCTCCATATGTCCCACCATCTCCTCCAACCCCCCCATAATAAAACTGGTTTAATTACGCAATGTTAATATATTGTCGACGTGTCTATGGGGACTGAGGTGTCGCTCCGGAGGGCGGAGTTAGGGCAGCGCATGCTCCCAGGGGTGCACCCCTGCGTGCCTCTACATTTAAAGGGGAAGAAGGTTTTCTCTGGTGAAAAAGGTTCAGTCTCCCGTCCCTAGGAAGGGAAGCCCATGCAGTATGGAGGAAAGGGGATTAGGAGTATGTTTTCTTCCTAGAATTTCTGAAATGTAATTTGTAGTCTGTTGCCATTGCGCTCACCATTTTATTTTAAGCTAGTACCAAGATGTATGCTTTTAAACGAGACAGTCCTGTGTGAGCGGCGCTGCATCCAGCAACTTTGTTCAAATTATTCCAAATCATTGCTTTCTCCAAATTTGTTTGTCTCAATAATGCTGTTGATGATCATGTCTTGCACTATTAATTTAATTGTGCTCAGTCAGATACACACTTGAAGATATTGCTGCTACATTCTGAGAAGCAAGCTGCATATTTTTACCTCAACAGGATGGCACTGGAAAGATTACGATCATGACAAAAAATTGTCTAGTTGTTATGCATCCATACAAGCAGAGGAGGCTGCAGACCAAGAAAGCCTTTCCACTCGGCAGGCAGTACAGGAAGCAAGGCCCATAAAAGGCCATGAGGGCAGGCATCAAATAAGATGCTCTCGTGTCTTCCTGTGAGCTGTGAAGAGTTGTACGTGGAGAAGACGGTGTCAGTCAACTTCCTACCTGCTTCTTGTTGCTGTGTGGAGGCTGGAGATGATTCAGCAGAGTGAAAGACCAGTCGCAGGACCGGCAGATTAAGCTATGTGTGAAAAAACTGGGGTGGGGGTGGGGTGTGTGTGTGTGTGTGTGTGTGTGTGTGTGTGTGTGTGGGTGGGTGGGTGGGTGTGGTGTGTGTGGGTGTGTGTGTGTGTTTCTTTTTTTTTCTTCAGGGGCAATGGTGGTATATTGTTGTCAATGGCTGCAGGGCAATGGCCATCATTCTAAGTTTGGTGGTAAGAAATCGTAGTTTCCGTGATGCAGGTCCCACCATTTCTGGCAACCTGTGGTGCCAGAAACAATGGACCGTGACGTGTTATTGGGCGGGCTTATTCCGGCATGCCAGAAACTGTGGCACTGGCATCACAGAAAGACTTTGTAAAGTGGCCAAAACCATCTGCACCATCGCCCTTGGAGCAAGTGCCCCTGGATCTGGCATCTTGACACTGGACCCAGCGGCACCAGAATTACTGTGACTGGAAATAAAGTGATTGCCAGAAACGGGCCGGCGGCCATCATAAAAACATAATCCGTTGCAATCTGAGGCATCCAGTCTACATCCATACATGACTGCATTAATCCATCGAGGATCATGACATCTCGCACCAGTGAGTCTGGGCAACTCAAGCCATGCTTCTCTGAGGCTGAGCTTCACATGCTTGCAAAGACCATTGTCATGCATGCAGGGGGAGTTGTTCTCCACAGACCAGTGCTGCCAAACACAGCAGAGGAAAAAGGCTATATCGGATGAAGTGGCACAGAAGGTGTCAGCAGTGGGGACAACCCCACGTAGAGTCAGAGATTGCCACAAGCGGTGGGACGATCTCTGCCTGAGGGTCCGGAAGTTCCTGTCTAAACACTGCAGACAAAGCATGGCCACAGGTGGTGGACCCTCCTCGCCAAACCGACTCGTGCCCTGGGAGAAGTGCAGCAGTGTGCTGCACATGGAAGCCATTGAAGGGGTTGGTGCTGTGGGGGGCCGGAGCCGGGACACAACCGACGAGGCCGGTGAGCACACATAGCCTCCAATACACTGAACATTCCCCCTGGCCGGCCTGTGGGAATTGCACTGTCCCCATTCCCAAGAACACACTATGCAGGTACACACACCCACACCTGAACCAACACCCATGTTGTGGTGGCACCGCAGGCACGCAAGAAGTACGCTGTGGCAGGATGCTGTGTTTGTGTGGTGGAAGATACTTCTATACTTGGCATAGAGGGTGCCTGTGCAGTGTTCAGCATGTATTACAGGCATGGGTCATTGTTAGGGGGCCACGGTGTATGGCACAGGGGACACCACCGACCAGGCCATCTATGAATGGCCTGAATTCAGCCCCATGAACCTCTCAAGCGCCCCACACATCCACCCTTCTCTAGTGTCAGGGACATGAACAGCTGCCTGTGCTGCATCTAGGAAAGACAGGAGAGATTGTCGCCCCTTGTGCAGCAGCACCTGGAGGAGTCTTGACGGATACGGGCGGAGGCAGTCCTGCTCCGCACTGAGGCCCAACGAATGCAAGAGAGCGTGCAGGCCATCGGGTACAGCAGTGCACGTGCCCTTGGATGTGAAACGTCTACAATAGTGCTCCTGGCCAGGAGGGTCCGCGAGGGCAATGGCATGTCGTCGGCCATGGCATAATGTCGGCCATGGCCGAGCCACTGGCAATGTCCTTGCAAGGGGCCCCAGATCGACGGGCCAGTGACCCTACCCACACGCCATCCACAAGCTCCACCCCCGTTAGTTCTCTTTCCGTGGCAGCCCAAGGCGGAGGTCGATACGCCTGTCAGCTCCACGACACAAGGGCAGTTTAGGTGGCAAGCAGGCCCGTAAATAGGCCAAGGACTAACATGTGCCATGGGTGTATCTTGGCTGAGACATCATGGACAACGCGATGCAGGTTGGGGTGGGGAAGTAGGGAAGGATAGTTGGGGAGGGTTTGTGGGAGGGATAGTTGGGGAGGGATAGTTGGGGAGGAGGTGTTGGTCCACCTGTTATATTTCATCATATATATCAATACACTGGGTGTTGCATTGAAATCATGACTGGACATTCGTTTTTCATGTGAGTGTCATTATTCAGTGTACAGTGTATATAGTGGTTGATGGCCTAGGCCATGAGCATGTGTGCTTTGCTCAAAAGTAGTGGGTGATCATTTCATGACGTGCATCGCGCCCATCCATTGCATCCCCGCGATGGGGCAATGGTATTTCATCCTTGCTGTCAGTGCCGTCCTCCGCCCCTCCTGTGGGCATGTCCATGTCTGGGGGGAGGGGAATGTTGCACCTGATGCTAATGTTATGTAACATGGCACAGGCCATGACTATCTTGCCCACCTTCACAGGGCTGTACGTGAGGGCACCCCCTGATTTACTCAGGCAGTGAAATCTTGCCTTCAGGAGCCAAAAAAAAGGTGCACGGTTGTATGCATGCTCGTGCTGGTTTTGTGGTTGCCTGACGGGTTAATGAGCCATGGCATCAAGGGCTATCTGGCATCACCTGCATGGGAGGGACACAAAGGTGGCAAAGTCATTGACATGGAAGCCATGTCTGTATGTTGGTCTGTGTCACATGGGATTGGCACAAGACATAGCGAATGGCACATATGACCCTAGTATCTGGTGCATTGTATTGCAGGGGGGGTTGGTGTGCATACACATTTCCCTCACCATATCACACCCACCTTGCCCATTACCCCTATGGCTACACCAGCTTCTACTTTGTCCATTGTGTGTGCCGCTTCTGGTTCAGTTTGCATGTTGTACTTTGGTCATCCCACCTATTCATTCATCTGTGTACTGACATTGTTTGAATTAATGTCACATGCACATGGGTATGGGTATGTGCACTTGTGACAGGCAGGTGGTCTGGCTCCATGTTGTGGGGTATACTGCAGGTGGGGAGGTGGGTTGCATTAGTCTGACATGGCTCTGACGTAGGCAGTGGGGGTTGCGCACAGTGTTTTATTGCTGGGGTATGTGGCATTGGTGAGATGCATTCTGGCACCTGTAGTGCATTGATGTGCCTGTCCAGCTGTGCACCATTTGTGATGGGGTGTGCTCCATCAGCCCATGTACCACATGCCAGACATGCCCTTCCGCTCATGCATGCAATATGTGCACATGACATTGCATTACTCACATGCACTGGTGACCGTGAACAACCTGACGCCCCTTCCACAGTGCACATGCAATGGTACTTCAACTCACCCAACAGCCAGGGGCGCACTCTGCTGTGACATGGCATCTACCCTGGGTGCGTGAAGTTCCGCAGCACCATGGAATCGTATGTGGCTCCAGGGAAACGTGTGCTGCAGTGGGTTATGAGGTGGTCTGCATCACACACAACCTGGACATTGAGAGAGTGATAGAGGTTCCTGTTTCGGTAGACTGCCTCATTGGCATGTCTGGCCACCAGCTCAACATGCGTGCAGTCTAACGCACCTATCACGTTGGGCATGCCTGCCAGGGCATGGGACCCAACTTTAGTGGCATTCACCTGGGCAGGTGTTCTGGGGAGGGCAATGTGGTCAGACACGTGCCACAGGAGGGCAACCAGGACCTGGAATAGCACCTTGGAGAAACAGGGTTGGGGTAACCAGTGCAGCTCTCCCACTGTGTGTTGGAAGGTGCCAGTGGCCAAGAAATGCAGCACCAATACCACCTTCAGCAAGGGGGTTATGGCGGTTTTGATGTTGATTAGGCTCTGAATGTCATCCTGGATTAAGTTGACTATGTAGGTAATGGTCTCCCTGTCCAGCCGATACAGGGTGTGGGTCTGTGAAGCACTCAGGTTCCATAGTGTGGCCCTTAAGCAAGGTATGGGTGGCTGCATGTGGGGTGCTATCTGCTGGCCAATGTTCATGTTGCATGGTCGTCATCATCATCCTCCTACTCCTCCTCCTTTGCCTCTCTGCCAGTTCAATCTTATATTGAATCCCTGCATGTAGGGCCCCCAGCTCCATGACTGCTACTGCAGCTGCCAGCATGGTTGTGTTGTGTTGTAAGGGGTGTGGGTGTGGTCACAGTGCTCATGGTGTGCAGCTGGGCTGATTATGGCATTTGTGGGTTGTTGCTGCACACCTGAGAATGTTTAACGGCTAGTCCGCGATGCTGGTGTTTCCAGCGCGGTCAACACAATGCCACCAGCATTTTTATGCCAGTGTTTCCCTGTTGTCAGTTCTCGTAATGTGCCCATACTACTGCCATGCCAGTGTTTCAGGCACGGCTTCCGGGTGCAACCGCTGTTTCTGTTCACAGTGCTGTCGGAAACGGTAGCACCGTGAGTGTCAATTGCATGGACAGTGTTTACGGCATCGCGACTCATAGTGTGCCGATCCAGAAAAGGGTGACGGGACGGTGCAACTGGCACTGCTATTTTCGGACCGACGCACACTTGAAATGTGGGCCATTTTGTCAAAGACATACTTACAGTGCGTTCTTATGGTGGCTATAGTGTCATTATTGTGCACATCCAACACACGGGAGTTTTTTTTAGTTCACTGCTGGCATATACTGACAAAGCCAGCATAAAAATGCCTTCCTCTGGTGGCACAATATTGGAAAATATTTAGGGCACAGTCATGAAAGTGTATTACAGTGGCAACAAGGATATATTGCTGGCACCAGAGTCATGAAAGTGTTTTATAATGCCAGTACTGACATATATTGTGCACCCCAATGCCATAATGGTGATTTAAATGACCAGCACTGGCATATCATTTGGGTAGAGGCATAATGAAAGTATATTTTAAATGCGTCTGTTTACCGTTGGAGACCTGGCATCTAAAACCAATTGAAATTTTATGGCATGTTACCCAAATGTTCTAAAATATTTGCTGTAAAAAAATCTCAACCCATTATTTAAAAAATATTCTTCACCACTGGATACCCTGGGTTAGTTAGTTGATGCTCCTCCACTAGGCTTGATCGCTTACAATAAGTCATGGGAAATATTTCTACTCATCTTAAAAAATCCGACAACGGTGATCATGCACAAACCAGTCTTTGTTGGGCATAAGATAAAGAATGCAACCCTAGGCGGAGAATGTTAAGTAAGTCTGACTACACCATTAAACAAATTGAGATTGTTTCCTATATTGAGCACAGTAGGAATCCAGGATTGAAAAGTCCAAAAGGGTGTGATCAGGACCAAGTTGGCTGTTGTGTTACACATACAAAAGTGACCTGTGAATAAAGGATCATGGGGGTGGGTCTGGAGGGATATTTGATCTCCCTGGTCCTGTTCTGGAAATAGAAATTTCTCTCCTCCACTTTTGAGTCTGGTCTCCAAATGGAAAAATACAGAAGGTAAGTCTTCAGGTAGAAAGTGATAAAATACATCTGTGAAATAATCAAAATTGTTTAAAGTTTCAGAAATATATTTTGTTGGTGGCGCTAATCACTGGTACCTGAAAGATGGGGAGAAAACCAACCAGTATAATCTAATAAAGCCAAGCCACTTAAATATAGTTAGTCTGCATTGGATATTTCATAGATTCACATGCTGTTTGAATATTCTGTGTCATCAGGCTGGGAAACCTTGGTAACAGTAAAGCAGTTTGCATTTACATTTTTAAAATGGCTGTCACTTTAGTGCTCCATTAATGTAATTTTGGGTTGTATTGCCTTCCTTAGCTCAACCCCTGGGTTTTTATTTTACAGCACGTTGGGTGTGGGGAGTCCTCAAAAATAAATCACTCACTTCTACGATATATAGACTATTTCTGCAAATCTTCACAATGCCAGGAAGTTCCTCTACCAGTCAGTGGGGTTGTTCCAGCATCTTGACACCGCTGGAAGTGTTGTCTCTTTATCCTTTAGTTGAGGCCTTGAATCTGTCCGTGAAGCTATGGCTGACACCAGGAAGAAAAGCCCCTTCAAGGCCTGTGCTACCTGCCATTTGAAGAACATTGACGTGGAGGATCTTCACAATGACTGCCTCTACTGTCTCTTTCCTGACCATGTGAGATCAGGGACTGCTCCATCTGCCAGTCGTTCTCTAACAAGACTCTGTGATCGTCACCAAAGGTTGGTGACTTGGCTAGACGATGTGCTGGAACCTCCAATATGCCCTCTGACTATAGCCATACTTCCATCAGGCAAAGCAGGCCTCTGAAGCGCAGCTCTTCATCCAAGAGGTCCACGATGACTCTTCCCATGGGGAAAAAAGCTAAAAAAAAAAGGTCATACAACTCAAGCTTGGGCTGCCTGCTCATCCACAAAAGTGTCAACGTCATTTTCTATAATCTAGAAGACTGCTTCATCATCATCTGCTACAAAACACCCACGGGCTTCCGCCTGCCAATCCCCCCATTTCCTCTTTCCTCCCCTCGTCATCGTCGAGGACAGTGCACTGAATCCTATCGATGTCTGTGACCGCCACGACCACCTCGTCCACGACAAAGATGCATTCCTTATTGTCTGGGGCTCCACGAGGTGTCTCTGAAGCTGGGGATTCTGCCTCTGCGCTTTCAACACTACCAAGTCCTAGGTGTACCAATCCACTGTTTATGCTGGCCCTATATGTTCCTCTTAGAGTTTCTGGTCCTACTATAGTTCCACCTGAGGACATAGTGCAACCTGCTAGTGCTGCAGATCTTTAAGGTGTTTTCTTTGATGACAACTACATAGACAACATCCATTTGGAGGTTCTACTATCTAATTCTGCTGGGACTTCTGCTATTATGCTACACACAACAATAGTTTCTGCTCTTACTGGGCCATCTCCACTGCTGGCTCCCACTCAGCCAAAGCCTTGTGACATGTCTTTGCACATTCTATCCACACTGTAATCTGTGTTCTCGGAGTTGCAGCATAAGCCTCCTACTCCTCCTTTGAGACCACGCCACGAGCTTCTTGCTGGCCCCTTACCTGCTCCTGCACTGCCTACAGGATGTTCTCCGTACGCCTGCTTTTCCTTCCCCTGCCAACCTCACGGATACTGATACAGAGGGTGATGTCTCTCAAGGTGATGTGTCCATCCGCACTAATACCTCAAACGAGTTTGACAATGTCGTTCCAGGGGATGATGAACCGGAAGACCCTCCTCTAAGAGATTTTCCCCCTGATGAGATTGGTTCCTTTCACACCCTCATGTCCAGGGCTGCCACGTTGTTTGAACTCGTCCCATAGGAGCAAAAGAAGAGCAGATTTTTATACCAGCAGAGCAAGCAGAAAAGAAAGTCTGTTGTGGCCATACCGGTCCTCGAGGACATCTGGGAAGATGATATCATGACCATGGGAAATGCTTTTTCTGCCCCTCCCAAAAAGGACAGATTTATGAAGAAGTACAAGGCTCCTGATTCAGCACCTAAGTGTCTATGGATGCAGACCAGTACAGACTACATGGTATGAGCGGCTACCCGAACGCATTCTGCTAATCCTTCCTCTGTGTTTAGCTGGATTCATTCTGGAAATGCATCATCTCCACCGCCGCAACCATCATTAAGGTAGCTAATGCAACAGCTATTGTGATGGATCCGATAATGTCATCACTCCTCTCAGGGGGCAACCTCTCCACATGTTATGTTCTGTTATCCATTTCGTACCCAGAGGTACAGCACAACTAACACCAAAAGGCAACCTGGCGCTACAAGGCTTTCAGAACACTTACATTGGCCCAGCACAGACTGTCAGAAAAGCAAGGTTTTTAATGAACGTCTAAATTGCAGATGTGCCACAATGGACCGCAGTGTAATAGGCAGGGCATTCCACAGTTTGGCAGCCATCACAGAAAAGGACCGACCACCAACTCGAATAGACCGAAATCTGGGCACAGAAATAAGTAAACTGCAGATGAGCCAGAATGGACCGCAGTGTAATAGGCAGGGCATTCCACAGTTTGGCAGCCATCACAGAAAAGGACCGACCACCAACTCGAACAGACCGAAATCTGGGCACAGAAATAAGAAATCTGTCCTCAGAGCGCAAAGAACAGCAGGGAATATAAGGGCCAAACTTATGCTGCAGTTATTCAGGGCCCACAGCATGAAAAGCTCTGTGTACAAGAAACGGGGGCTTAAAATGCACCCGCTTGGCCACCTGGAGCCAATGAAGATCACGAAGAACTGGGGAGATATGCTCCCTGAATGGGGTATCAGTGGAGAGAGTGAGTGGGGAGGAAAGGAGAAAGTGATCACACCAGGAGAGAGGAGTGGTGAGAGGGGAAGGTCTGCAGAGATCAGAACATCAAGAGCGTGCCCTGCAGAGTGAGTCGGCCCAGTGGGGAGGTGAGTGAGAGAGTGTCACAGAGGTCATGAAAGAGTCCAGAGGAAGGTCAGAAAGCATCCAGGTGGATGTTAAAGTCTCCAAGAAGGAGGAGTTGAGTGGTTGAGACCAGGAGGGAAGAGGAGAGGTCCGACCACTCAGAGAGGAAGGAGGAGATCTGACCAGGTGGCCGATAGATGGTAGCCACAGTAAGGGAATGGCTTGGAGAGAGAGGACCTGCAGACGAGGCATTCGAAAGAGTAAGCCTGCGTGGGAATAACAGATGCAGGATTCCACTCGGGGAAGATCAGGGCTACACCACCTCCGGAACGGTTGGACATGGGCGCGGAGAGGATCTTGTAGCCATCAGGGAGGAGAGTGTCAAAGCTAGTAACAGAGCTGGCCGTGAACCATGTCTCGGTGAGACAGAGGACATCAAGGTCAAGTTCTTCCAGGAGGCAGCAGATGTCAGAGGAATGTTTGACAGCGGAATGTGAGTTAAGAGTGGCAATATGGAGAAGGTTGCCATCCTTGAAAGACTTCCGGGGACGGGTACAAATCAGAGATACGCTCTGCAGAGGTGTGGAAGACGCCCGAGGGGTGCAGAAGAGGAAGGAGGAGAGGAAGGTAGCCATTGAGGAGACAGCCGGGGGAGGCAAGGAAGTCATGGAGGGGAGAGAGGGGACAGCATGAGACGGAAGAAAATTGATGAGGCGTGGCAAACGTCTATCAGAGCGTAGAAGATTGGCTTGAGGGCATTGGACCAAGACGGTACCATTCAGGTAAACATTTATGTTGACCTTAGAGGAGTCGAAGGAGGACAGGAGGGCCTCCCACCATGTGCCACCATTAATGGGAGAAGAGAGAGGAGAAAGCACAGAGACCATAGGAAGAGTCCATAGGTCTGGCGAGGGAACGTATAACGGTGATGTTACCGTCTGTCTGAATCCAGTATCTGCAATATCCACTGCCACAGAAATTGTTTGGTCTGAAGCGGCCTCCCCCTCGCAAAGGATGGCGAAAGCTTTGTCCTCATCATCTGGAAAGAAATGTAATATTGGGCCAATCTTAAACGCCTAACACTCTCCTGCCCAACGAGACACCATTGGCACATACCACCTTCCACTTCTCCAAAATGTCCATCCTAGAGGTAGAAAAAAATATCCTATCTTTGAAGCCCACAAACTGTAAAGGCGATATCTGCCCTGCACAGCTAATAGAAGATGCTGCCAGAGAACTCTCCCCATTCATAACCAAACTAATAAACGCCTCATTTGCCACAGGTACTATACCCGCCAACCTCAAACAATCTTGGGTGCTACCACTCCTCAAGAAACAGACACTTGATCCCCTTATTCCCACCAATTACTGGCCCATTACCACAGTCCCATTTTTACTAAAAATATTGGATAAGGCCGCCTACACTCAAATTCAGAAGCAATTAGAATTGCACAAACTCCTGGGCAACAGACAATCTGGCTTCCGTCCACTGCACAGAACATAGACTGCCCTAATCGACCCAAAGTCCCAAATAGACGAGTTGAGAGACAAAGGAAGGACAGTACTCTTGCTCCTACTTGACCTCTCTGCCGCATTCGACTTGGTCAACCACCAGGTCTTATGCCGGCACCTCGACTCTGCAGCTCACTTCTCCACGGACGCCATCAAATGGATTGAGTCCTTCCTGAGTGAGAGGACCATGAGAGTCTTTTCCCCCCTCAGCATCTGCCGATCCTACACCCATCCTATGCGGTGTTCCCCAAGGGTCTTGCGTCTCGCCTACCCTCTACAACAGCTTCACTAAGCCACTGTTTGACGATCTGGACCAGCTGGGTATCACCTACACTAACTCTGCAGATGATACTCAGATTCTCCTACCACTTTCTGGGGATTAAGGTACGGACATGGGCCTAGTGAACAAAGTTTACCTTATCATCCAAGCATGGATGGCCACTCATGGCCTATGCTTGAACGATGATAAGACTGAACTAATAATTTTGGGTTCGCAGGCCAATATTAAAAAATTAGGCCAAGAATATTCATCATTTAATAATGACGGCAATACCATTAAAGTTTCCAAGGAAGTAAAAACCTTGGGATTCTACTTGGACTCTACACTATCCTTTGACAAGCAGGTCAAATCCCTTACCTCGGCCACGGCTTACACATGCAAACTACTTAGTGCTGGTAAACCATTCCTCTCTGACAATAGTTGTCTGATCCTGGCCAGAGCTCTAATACTCTGTAGAATTGACTATTGCAATGCCCTCTACATTGGAGCCAACAAATCCACTATTCAAAAGCTCCAAACGCTACAGAATAACGCCTTAAGAGCAGCCCTTGGCATAAATAAGAAAACCCACATCCCTGCCTTGAGACGTCAACATAAATGGCTCTCCACATCGAATAAGATACTCCTAAAAACACTCTCTTTGACACACAAAGCCCTTAACAATGCTGCCCCTAGCTACCTTATAGACAAACTTCAGAGAAGAATTTCTCTCAGACCCACCAGAAGTGGGAACACCACCTGCCTGACTATCCCCAAATACAAGCTTACTACTATTGGGGGTAATGGCTTCATTGTTAAGGCAGCCAAAAGCTGGAATTCACTGGCTCAGGAGTTGAGAGTAGACCAACCTTTTCCACTCTTCAGGAAAAATGTAATAAAACACATCATGGCTACGAATCCTTAGTCTCCCATCTCTATCTCCTCTGAGGACAATATCCTGTAGTCATGTAAAAATAATATATTTTGCTATATGTAAATATTGAAACCTGTGTATATGTAACTATATAAGTTTTATATCTCAAGTACCTGGTCACCCCTTTGCTTCAGCCCTATTTTGCATATTGTATAGATCCTGTAGTCATATAAAAAATTGTTTATCTTGCTATATGTACATTTTGTAACCTGTGTATACGTAACTATGTAAGCCTTGCATTTCCTTACCGATGCGCCCTTTTACTTACAAGTCTGGTGCGCTTAACAAATGAATAAACAAACATATCTCCCTGCCCAAACGTTCAATTTCAAAAGAAAGGTATAACTCCAAAACAAACCTTCCCAATGGATGAAGTTCACAGTTCCAGGGGACAACTCCTTTCCCCCAGGTTTCTCTTCAAGACAATACAAATTCCCAAGGGCATGAATCTTCCTTAGGGCTCTTTTTTCAACAAAAACCAACTTGGATGTAGATTCCAACCTCGTAGGATGCCTGGTGTACTCCTCTGCCATATTCTTTTCCACTTTGGTAAACTAAGATTTCAGACTTGATTTTGCCTGGTGTATTCCCTTACCTGGGCTTTTCATCCGATTTACTTTATACAATTGCAAACTTGACGTTATACAATTGAAAACTTGCTTTTGCATGGTTTACTCTGTTGCCAGGCCTTTTCATTTGATTTACTTTATACAATTGCAAACTTGACTTTACACAATTGCAAACTTGCTTTTCTCTCACATTCATCTGTAAACCCTTTTTGGGTAATATTGGATTTCATATTCCTTCTCATTCGCTTCATACACTTTTGTCATTCTTTGGCATGTTTGCTGAAGCACCCCAGTGTCCCATTCTCTCTCTCTAGGACTCGCTGCTTTCTTGTGGTGTCCTTCGGTTCCCTTGCGGTAGAGAGGAGGCAGCACTCAGATGTCTCACCTCCGGCTTGTGGACTCTCCAGCTTCACCGAACAGCTTCCACGTCCTTTGCGGCTGCCACTTGCCTCTGGGCTCTCGCACTGTGCACAAGTGGCGGTGAGGCTGTTTCCAGGTACATGTGGCTGCTATGAAGTTTCTTCTTCCTTTCCTCTCGTGTTTGCCACACTTGAACCAGCCTCTGCAGTCCTCTGCCTCCTGCCTTCCTCCCGAGCCTGCCGGCTCCAGAGTCGTTTTGACATCCTCACAGTTCCTCGGTCAATACCGAGAGGGCTCGGCTTTCCTAGGTTGCGTTCTCCCACTTCATGATGGGTAAAGCTTTTAAATGCCCCAGCACCCATCATACGCTCACAACCACTACAGCGTATCTGGTGCTTTTCGTTCCTGGTGATCTGCATTACTCCATGACCCATTATTTCTAGATATATGGGAGTTGTAGGTAGTTCTTGGTGTTTTATGTGTAGAGTATTGGAAGAGGTTACCATTAGGTTTTATGGATAGTTAAAATGAATCAGCACAATGTGCCATTAAGGCATGGGAAAAGGAAGCGGTATCCCTAAAAGGGAAAGGGGGATGCTATCTCTCATCGGATTATGTATCACCCCTCTGACGGTCACCTTCCCCCCCATGTGATCCTCCCTCATATAGCCCCCCCAGGCTCCGGATCAGGTAGCAGCTGCCATCCCTTGGCCACATTAGTAGAGATTTCCTCTACTGCCTATTAGTTTAATTTGTTATTTTTTTTTCTTTCTTTCTGCGATCCACGCGGTTATGTGATCTCCTTACTGACACTTATGTGCCGAACGGGAGAGGTTCAGGTAACTTGATTTAGCAAGCTACCGTTGGTCGGCACTCACTGCCAGAGCTTGTCGATTTTTTTTTTTAGAGTTCCACTAATGTTAAATTGTGTTTGCTACTCTCCTCCCCAAAACTCCCATTGATTGTTTTATTAATTGTGTGTGTGATCATCTTAGTAGAGATTTCCTCTACTGTCTATCAGTTTAGTCTGTTTTTCTTTCCATGCTGCACGCGGTCACGAGATCTCCCTACCGACACTTATGTGCAGGCAGTTCAGGCTGCACAGCGGATGGGCGAAATGGACCCGCCTGATGCACACCAAAGGCACGCAAAGGGCCAGTCCGGGTCCCGGTCAGGGGGCTGGGTAACTGTTTTCCTTCTTCCCCTGCTTCCTGCGTGTATGCTGCTTCCTTTGCTGTTTCACAGAAATGGCTGATTGATCTAGCCCCTCCCACTACTTGGCCACTGGGCTTTGTGGTTAACCCTTTGGCTACTTTTTTGCGACATCTTCCGATCTGACTCAGCTGCATTCTCTGATCATTTTATCATCATGTTTGTATATAATTTCATAGATTGTGCTACTGTCTCCTGCAATCAAAATGTGTGGAAATGTAACTGACGGTCAGTTGACTGCTCCCTGATTACTTCTCCTATTAATGATTTATACCTAGCCACTCCATGTTTGGATCTTTCTTCTCTATCTCAGATATTTTCTACCGTGGCTGATGTGGTGGCCCCTCTCAAATGCATTAGAAATTGGAGTCGCCCTTCAGAGCCCTGGTTTAATTACAATGTTAAACTACTGCGCCTTAAACGCAGGCAAGCTGAACGAAAGTGGCGCTCCTCTTATGCACCCTGTGATAGAGCCACATTTTGTGCTATTACAGCTAGTTATCATCAAGCTATTCGAGAGGCCAAAGGCAATCATAGAATTTGATTAATCAGCCTAAAAAACTGTTTAAGTTTGTCTGCTCGTTGTCCACTAAGGTGTCTCCCCTTCTGACTCAACTCCATCTTCCCAAAATGTATGCGACTCCCTGGCTGAATTCTTTATACACGGATTAGTGGATATTCGCAAGCATATCTCGCTAGTCCAGAGTCAGAGCAGTGAGCCTGCGGTCCCTCTCTCTACTTTGGTTTCTGTGTTGATTCCTGTGCCTCTGGCTGTCCCTGTATCCTTGTGAGACTCTTGTCCATCCTTCTCTGTTACAGATATTCTTTTGGCTGTGGAAGAAATTTAATCTGCCTCACCTACTGATGTTATTCCTCTCAATATTCTGAAAGAAAATCTGTCAATTGCCACCAAAGTTGTGTCTACAATTAATCGCTCCTGCTCCACGGCGAGATCCCCTCCGGCCTGAAACATGCCTTGGTTATTTCACAGCTCAAAAAGACTTCTGTTGATGCTCTGATTCTTGCAAATGTTTGCCCTATATCGCTCCTCCCCATTTTTATTAAGTTGTTGGAGTCACTGGTTGCACCGCTGCTTGGGAGATTCTGTAAAGACACAGGTCTTTTTGATGCCTTTCAGTCAGGGTTCAGGCCAGGTCGGGGCACTTAACCTGTGCTGGTCTCAGTGTTGGATGAGTTGACACTTATTTCTGATCAGGTTGGAGTGGCAGCATTGATTTTGTTAGATCTGTTGGCTGATTTTGACACTGTTGACCATTCCATCCTGCTCAGTAGACTTTCTGCTGCTGAGATTTCTGGCCTGGTTCGATCCTGGTTTCATTCTTTTCTTTATAATTGCTCTGTCTGTATCTCTTCAGTCTTTCTTCTCTATTTTCTTTGATTTGGTGTGTGCCACATTGTTCTGCCCTCCCCCCTACCTGATTCAATATCTACATTCAGCCTCTTGTTGCTCTTATCTGCTCCCATGCTTTCAGATGTTACTCTTACGCTGATACTCAGATCATAGTCCATCTGGATCTGCTCCACCCTTCCCATGCTACTCAGCTGAGGGACTGTCTGCAGGCCGCTGGCAGCTGGATGAGCGACAACTGTCTTAAATTGAACGGTGGCAAGTCTGAGGTTATGGTGGTGGGCTCTGCTTCTGCTACTTTTCTCTGGACTCCTACCTTTTGGCCTTCTTCTATTGGTCCTGGTCCTGTCCCTGTGGCAGTTGTTAGAAATCTTGGTGTTAAGTTTTCTTCGTCCTTTTCTATGGCCAGTCAGATCAGCTTAGTGTGTCAGGCTGGCCACTTTCATCTGAAGATTCTGAGAAAGGTGCTGCAGTTTATTCCTCTACAGCTTCTTGCTCCGGTTGCTGCAGCCTTAGTCCTTAGTTGTATTGACTATTGCAACTCCTTGTACCTGGCACAACCAGTTTTTCTGTTACAACGCCTGCATATTCTGCAGAGTTCTGTGAGAGTAATGCCACGGTTCACCTGTGGGGGGGAGACTTTCCCTGTTCAGTAAGGAATGGGGCAAGGCCATGTCCGATGCCACGTCTGATGCTTGGGACATACAGGTCGTTCAACAGGGTTTCTGCCTCCATTTCGTGCGGCATCCTCAGGACCATGGATCTTAAGCCAGCACCTTCCCACGTGGGCCACCAGTAGCTCTGTTTTACCTTGGCTAGAGTCTTAGCAATTCTGGGGTGTTCTTCAATTAATGAGTCATGATACCCTGAGATGACCTGTTACTGTAGTTCCTTATTGGGCAAGAATAAACAGTCCCTGAAATAGGGTAGTTGGTCCTTGATAGTATATTGCTCTCCCTGTGCATTCCATTCTTGTAACAGCTCAGTACTCATCCCACGCCGGACCTCTCGTCGTAGTTCGTCCTGAGTCATTGTGGTTGTGATGCCCAAGAGCTTGTCACTTGGGATAATGGCCACGGGATCGGGGGTCGTGTACACCTGTTCATCTATACCCATACGGGAAAGGGCATCGGCTTTTCCGTTTTTGACTCTGGGCCGAAATGTGATCACATAATCATACTCCGCAAAGAAACGGGCCCAACGTAGCTGTCGTGAGGACTGAGCCTTTGCTGTCTTTAGATATTGTAGATTCCGATGGTCAGTTATCACGGTGATAGTGTGCCTGGCCCCTGGAAGATAGTGTCGCCAGGCCTTAAAGGCTGATTTGATGGCTAGTAGCTCCTTATCCGTGATAGCGTAGTTGAGTTCAGGTGGTGAAAATTTGCACGACCAGAAGGCTACAGGATGTAACTGACCGTTTTTTTGGTCCCTTTGTGAGAGAACAGCACCCATTGCCATGCTTGAGGCATCGGTTTCCACTACATATGGACGATCCGGGCGAGGATGTCGTAGGATCGGGCAGAAGTGAATCTCACCTTAAGTTCTTGTCTGCTTCTTACGTCCACTGGAACCTCTTGTTGCTCTTCCTCAATGGTGATGTAATCGGGTGGACAATTTGAGAAAATCCGTAATGAACCGGTGGTAAAAATGTGCAAAACCCAACATGCTCTGAATTCCTTTGAACGAACTTGGGGATGGCCAGTTTAGAATGGTGTCGACTTTGTGCACATCCATTCGGATTCCTTTTGGGTTGAGGACGAATCTGAGGAACTCTACCTCGGTGACGTGAAATTAACATTTTTCGAGTTTGGCATAGAGGTGATGTTGACAGAGTTTCGTAAGAATGGAACGGACATGCTTGACATGCTCCTGTTTTGAAGCTGAGTATACTAGATTTTCGTCAATATAGACTAGGGCACAGACGTCAATCAGTTCCCTTAAGACATCGTTCATGAAATACTGAAATGCAGCAGGGGCGTTGCAAAGTCCAAATGGCATTACCTGTTATCGTATAGGCCATATTTGGTACGAAACGCAGTCTTCCATTCATCCTCTTTTTTTTTTTTTACCCGAACAAGATTGTACGCTCCTCTAAGATCCAATTTAGTGTAGATTTGGGCATCTTTGTCTTGGTCTAACAGTTCTGGAACGAGTGGTAGGGGGTAGTGATTTTTAATGGCGATTTCGTTCAATGCACGATATTCAATGCAAATCCTCAGATATCCTTCCTTCTTCGGCACAAAGAATAGGGGAGATGCTGCTTGTGACTTCGAAGGGCGAATGAAACCATTAGCCAGGTATTGATCTAAGTATGACTTCAAATGTTGGTTCTCAGGTTCTGTAAGCGCATAGATTCGACCACAAGGGATTTGTGCACCAGGTCGATCTGCAGTAATAAGGCCTGTGCAATGGCAAGGTATTAGCTTGTTCCTTCTGAAACACATCTTAAAAGTCCTGGTATTCACTTAGTAGATTACTGGTCACACTCAGAGTTATTGTTGCTGTTCCATGGACAGATGGGTTTGTGTCCGTTGACTGACTTCTTTTATAGTAACAAGTGTGAGTACAACGTTTGGAAAAGACTAATTCTCATGCACGCCAATCGATATGTGGATTGTGCGCAACCAACCACGGCTCCCCTAAAATCAACCGGAA
Source organism: Ambystoma mexicanum (assembly GCF_040938575.1). Lineage (NCBI taxonomy): Eukaryota > Metazoa > Chordata > Amphibia > Caudata > Ambystomatidae > Ambystoma > Ambystoma mexicanum. Next base: position 875,109,246 of record NC_090924.1, on the reverse strand, counting down.
CTGAGGCGCCTTGATGAGGTCGAAAGCAATAGACACCCGGTGACCATCCTGACACAGAAGGGTTCAGCCTGTTGTGCATTGGGATACTGGACCAGAAGCTATTTCCGTACCATCGACGGTGGTGACTGTTTCGGTGGTCGATTTAGGGAACAGAGGAATTCCCCATCTTTGCTGCAAGATCCTGGTCCATATAATTCCCAACTGTTCCACTGTCGATGTATGCTTCTGCGGTATGCATCCTAGATGGTTGTTGGTGGTTGATTAGGATCACAGGCAATGCAAAATGGGAGGCCTGTAGATCACTTTCCTCGCGCGACAAATGGACCCCTACATTTGCCGAGCTTGGTAGTTTTCCGACTCTTCATTCATGTTTTCCTTATCCGCAGCTCCTACGGTTCTCCTTGGAGGTTTTACTGGACACTCCTTGAAGAAATTACCTGCTTTTCTGCAGTATACGCATAGCTGTTGCTCCCTTCTCTTGTCTCTTTCAGCTTTGGTTAAAGGTCGTCTTACCCCTCCTAGTTGCATTGATTCCACCTGTGGGGCATTGGCCCTTGACCGCACGTACATAGGGTGAGTGTCCGGTCTAGCCCGATTCGCCCTTCGATCTTGCAGCCTGTGATCTAGTTGAACCACAAGGTTAATAAACTCTGCACAGTCTTTTGGTGGATCAACCACTTGGGCAAGAACATCCCGTAGGCCCCGGTGGAACAGCGTAGTTCTCTTCTCCTCAGGCTACCCTGCTTCGACCGCAAGTCTGTTGAAGGTCGCTATGTATGTTAATAAGTCTTGGTTTCCTTGACGAAGGGACAACATCTTGTTGTCTAGTGCCTGTCCATGTGTACGACGAGCAAAGAGCTTTTCCATCTCCTGCTGGAAGCTCCCGAAGTCACGTAGCAGAGGATCATCCTGACTAACGAAAGGTACAGACCAATCCACAGCACTGCCACTCAGATAGGATAGCACGAAGGCAACCCCGACTAATCATTAGGGAAGGTCCCAGACCTGCAAGGGAAATGGAGGCGACATTGGTTCATAAATGTTGCATACTTCTTAGGATCTCCTGTGAAATGCTCAGGTGGGGCTAAAGGAACTGCGCCTGGCAGGGTTATCTGTACCGGATTGGTTGGTGGTGCTGACATTGATGCAACGTTCCCAGGCAATGGGGCTTGTCCAGCCTGTGATTGGAGGAGTTGTCTACTCAAGTCATCAGTGCATTCCTTAGCCACTATTAATTCTCTCCGTAGAGTGTTGGTCTCTTGTCTAGCTGAATGCACCTCAGCAAGTAACTGTCCCAGCATCTGAGCTAACTGGTCGGTTTCCATGATGCCCAGGTGGATTATAGTTTGTGAGGCTTCGTGTTCTGTAGCACTCACCTGATATCCACAGGGACACCACTCTGTCTGGTTGGACCTCTTCCACCCTTGGACTCTTGTTCGGCCGAGGGCCAGGTCTGAAAACATAGGGATTCGGGTTTAGTTTTATTGTCCCTTCCAGCCTGGAGCCCATCTCCCTTGTGGACCCAACTACGCCTTGGTGCTCTCCTCACCTTGTTTTAGTATGGTGCGCTCTCTGTCCTGCTGCTCTGTGCAGGGGCGTGTTGTAGGGTGGGCATGACGCAGCCTAGTTACTTCACTTGTGTGGGCCCTCAGAGTCCAGACCTGCTGCGACTCCCGTCTGTCCAGGCAAGACTTCTGGTTTGGCAGTTTGTCCTTTACTTTTGCAATTCCCCCTATTGATGTCTCTCCTTCTTCCTTAGGTGTGAATGGAGTTCTGATGATGCCATGCTGCTTGGGGCTGTGCACGAGATGGTAAGTGACAGCGCGATGGACCGCACAAGGGCTGAAGGGAGGTTGGTTTACATGCAACCTCAGGACAATCAAACCAGAACTCATGAAACCACTGAACCTATGCAAATTGGGGGATTACGAGCTCCTGTTTCCAAGGCTGAGAGGGGGGGAAAAAGGAGACAACAACTTTGTTTATATTGCGGTAAGGCTGGACAGAAGTCGGAAAACTCAAACGTCCGGCAAGTGTAGGGGGTCCACTTGTTGAGCGGAATAAAGAAAGTTGTACAGACCTCACACCTGGTCATCCCGGTATTAATAACCCATCACCAACAACCGTCAAGAGTACATGCACTAGAAGCCTACATTGACAGTGGTGCAGTGGGAAATTACATCGAGATGGATTTGGCCGCCCAGTTAGGCCTTCCACTTCAACAAAAACCACACTCTGAAAATGTTACTGTCGTGGATTGTTCTCAGCTGTCTTCTGGGCCAGTAACTCAACACACAGAGAAGGTAATGCTGATATGTCAACATGTTCATCGGGAAAGCATTTCTTTTGATCTTATAGGGGCCCCCCAGTTCCAAATGATCCTAGGAATGCTGTGGCTTGTAACCCATAACCAAGGGATTGACTGGCACACAAGGAAGCTGACCTTCTCTCAAGAATGTGCAAAGAGCTGCTACCATGGGGATGTGAGGAATCTACAACTCAAGGGGAAACCCATCCTAGGAATGTCTTGTTCATTACCTTCCGAATACCAAGATTTTATGGACGTGTTCCAAAAGGAACAAGCTAACACCCTACCTCCACACAGAACTTACGACTGCCAAATCGATTTGGTCCCAGGGGCACAAATTCCCTGCAGCAGAATCTACGCTCTGGCTGAGCAAATAAACCAGCACCTGAGAACATACCTAGATCAGTACCTAGCTAATGGGTTCATACGCCCGCCAAGTCCCCAGCCTCCTCAGCTCTCTTCTTCGTGCCAAAGGAGGAAGGGGACCTCAGAACTTGCATAGATTATAGGGCGTTAAACCAGATTACCGTGAAAAATAGATACCCTCTGCCACCTATTCCCGAACTACTTGACCAAGTAAAGAATGCGCAAATCTATACAAAACTGGACCTACGGAAAGCTTACCATTTGGTAAGAGTGAAAAAAGGAGACGAATGGAAGACAGCATTCTGAACCAAATACAGACTTTTCGATTATCAGGTCATGCCCTTTGGGTTATGCAATGCACCAGCAGCATTCCAGGTCTTTATGAACGATGTACTCCACAAACTGTTGGATGTTTGTGTCCTTGTTTACATAGACAACATCCTCATCTATTCAGCATCCAAAGAAGAGCATGTGGGCCATGTGAGGGCCGTTCTGAACAAGCTCCGTAAGCATCGGCTGTTTGGGAAAATGTTTTTTCCATGTCACGGAAGTCGAGTTCTTGGGCTTCGTGCTTACCCCACGAGGGGTGCAAATGGACACTCGCAAAGTGGAAGCTATACTTCAGTGGCCATCTCCGACTTCGATCAAGGGAGTGCAGAGCATACTCAGGTTTGCCAATTTCTACCGGCGATTCATCCCGAGATTTTCTCAAATCGTGCATCCTATCACTTCTTTACTAAGAAAGAATAAAACGTTTTCCTGGTCCCCCAACACCGAAAAAGCCTTCCAAGAATTAAAACTGGCTTTCACTTCAGCACCCGTTCTTCGGCATCCTCGACCCGATTTGCCCTATGTAGTTGAGACCGATGCCTCCAGCGTGCCCATGGGGACAGTGTTATCGCAAAAGGACCCGGACACGGGGCAGTTACATCCCATAGCATTTTGGTCCGGTAAGTTTACAATCAATTATTAACAATCAAAGGTGCCCTTAAAACCTGGAGACACTACCTCTTGGGAGCCAGGCACACTGTCACCGTTATCACGGATCACCGTAATCTGCAATATTTAAAAACTGCCACGGCCCAATCTTCATGTCCACTTCGCTGGGCTCTTTTCTTTGCAGAGTGCGATTTTGTGATCACATACAGACCAGGAGTGCGTAACAGAAAAGCAGACGCCCTGTCACGAATGGGAGAGGACAAAGATGCGTTTATACCATCAGAACCAGTACCCATCATTACCGAAGAGCGAATTCAAAACCAGGTCGCAGTAATCGCCTACTGGGAAGATTTGAATGTCGACCTCCAGATGGACCAAACCACCCAACAAGAATGGTTGAACAAGGGGGACCAGTACTCCATCAAGGATAATTTACCCTATTTCCAGGGGAGGTTATACATTAAAGACAAGACCCAAAACAAGATTATAGCAAGTTACCACAAGTCTTTAGTGGAGGGACATCTCGGGCCAAAATCAGGAAGAACTATCGGTGGCCAACCTGGCAAAAGGATGTCGTCCAATTTATTACAACCTGTGGAGTTTGCGCACAACAAAAATCCCAAAAGTCAAGTCCCGCAGCATTATTGCATCCACTGGCTATACCACCAGCCCCCTGGCATATGTTATCCATGGACTTCATTACAGATTCACCCCCCTGCAACGGCTTCAACACTATTTTAGTGATGGTAGATTTATTCTCCAAGATGGCACATTTTATTCCACTAAAAGGACTTCCCACTGCTGGAACTCTGGCAACTGTATTCCTAGAGCAAATAATCAAACTACATGGTTTCCCTTCGATACTGATTTCTGATTGAGGAACGCAATTTGTCTCAGCCTTCTGGAGGAGGAGTTGTAAGATAGCGCAAATCAATCTTCGCCTATCTACCAATCACCATCCCCAAACTGATGGTCAAACTGAGAGGACTAATCAGACACTCAAGCAGTACCTGAGATGCATGCTGCAGCAGACAGAAGGATCCTGGAAGGACATTCTTTGGTTAGCTGAATTTGCCTACAATAACTCTATCCACACTAGTACTGGACAAACTCCATTCTATATCATGAATGGTCAACATCCCCAGACATTGTCCTTTGATGAACTGGAAATTCCGGCAATCCCCTCTCTACATCAGACTATCACTCAAACTCTTAAGGAAGCAACCAAGAACCTAACCAAAGCCAAGGAACAACAGAAGATGTTTTCTGACAGGCATAGAAGGGATGCTCCACCTTAACAAGTTGGGGATAAAGTATGGTTGGCTGCCAGAAATATACCTTTAAAAAGACCTCGGGTCTTCCGTCCCAGATATCTCAGACGTTATCCCATCAAAGCCATCATCAATCCGGCCGCTGTAAAACTAGATCTACCCGCCAATATGCGAATTCATACAGTGTTTCATGTTTCCCTCCTGAAGCCTGTGAAGCCAGAGACTACAGTCAAAAAACCACCAGAGCCTGAAATTATCGAAGGAGAACCCGAGTAAGAGGTTAAAGACATCCTGGATTCTAAAATAGTACGATCAAAACTGTACTACTTGATCGACTGGGAGGGTTACGGACCTCAAGATTGCACTTGGGAACCTGTTGAATTTGTCCATGCACCTCGACTAATGAAACGATTCCACTGAAACAACCCCGCCAAACTTGTACCAGGGAGAAGAACGCCTGTGAGAGGGGCCTTGCAGGGAGTGCTGTCATGGCCACTGGACAAGGGCCCAGGTCTTCTTCACCCCCTGGCACCAGGCTCATGGAAAAGTGTGCTTTGCACACTTTGTGCCTGAGGCACGTGCATCAGGGCTGGGCGTGGCCATAGACAATCATTGGAAGGCACGTGCAAGGATCTCTGGGAGTGGCAAGGTGGAGCCACAAGGCGGGCCAAAGGGAGGGCATGGGGCCAGCCTATTTAAGGCCAACCCGCCCACGTGCCTCCGCTTCGCGTTATTCTGCTTTCTGCAGTGTAACGCTTACCGCTTTCCTTACCTGTTCCTCATCTCGTCGTGTATCTGCTTGATTCCAGCTACTCCATCACTGAAGACACACCTTAGCTGATTCCAGCATCTCCATCGCTGAAGGCGCATCTTACCTGATTTCAGCATCTCCATTGCTGAAGGTGCAGCTTACCTGAACCAGCTACCCCATCGCTGAAGGCGCACTTTACCTGAATCCGGCAACTCCACAGCGGAAGTCACATCTTACCTGATTCCAGCCGCTCCATTGTTGTGCGCGCATCTTACCTGTCTCCCATCGATATCGGAGTCTGAGCCTTTCCTCACCTGATCCGGATGTCCAGCTACGCGGGAGCTCTGCTTCTCTTCTTCCTCTTCACGGTACCTCCATCGACCTTCGAGCAACCGGACTCCGCTCGACACCGCCAGACTTCTCCTGCAAGGGAAAAATAACACAACAGGTTAGGAGTCACATAAATACCCAACACTTAGGCGCTCCGTACCTGAGTCTAGAGATCTATCTTAAAGGCCAATTTACCAGCTAATTTGACCCCGGACTCGCTCCGTGACTCCGATCAGTCATCTTCACACCTATTCGAGAGAGAAAAGACATTGCAAGAATTACTATTACAACCACGGCAAAATATGTTAAAACAAGCAAACAATACGTATTGCCGAAAGACTTACCTCCTACGTGGTTGGTCACAGCCGGTCTGGATCGCCACTTTCACGGACCGGTGAAGCAACTAGGTACACTCTACGCGCCTGTTAGGCAGAATCCTGTGCAGTGCCCTTAGGGACCACTACACACAATTAAGACTACAAGTGGTAATACAAGTTCACCTTTGGTACAAGCCTGTACTACTATGTTAAAGTGATAACAGTAGTGGAGCAGCCAGACTTATTTCAAGAGCAAATGAGCAGTAGTAGACATTACATAAAGGACCACAATTACTGCGACTCAAGCAAACACTGACTCAAGGTTTTTGGTTGAAAAGTAAAAGTACATTTATTTCTAAACCATCTGTTGGTAAAACACTTCACTTCTATTAAATTACATTCACACGAAAAATACACTACACAACCAATTCTCTTGGTGTAGAACAACTCAAGGTAAGTACCTTGTGTTTTGACGGACCAGTGTTGTCAAACAAAAGATGTTACCGGGAATACGTATGCGATAACTCTTTGACAGTTCGGTCTTACTAAAGATATGCGTATCCATGACAAGAAATTTTACCGGGGCAACACACACTTAGCACCTGGGTTAACCAAAGAGAGTTGGGGGCAAAAATCATAGGCAATACTTTTGTCAAGGCAGACAGAATCAGAGAACACTTGCTGACAGGAAAATAAAAGTCAATAGGCCTGCGCCAATGTCAAGTGGAACCGGGCTCCTGTTGTCGAGGATCACACAGTCAGACAGTTCAAGATTCAATGTTGCCAGGAGTACTTGGATATTGTCGATAGAGGAAGCAAAAGTTATAAGTGGGAAGGAAGACAAGGGCAAGCCTTGGATGAGGAGAAAAGGGATTCACCCTAGTTCCTCGAAGCTGGACACAGTTCCTTATTCAATGAAGAGGCTGGTGTCATGGCAGTTGTTCCTGGTAGTTTACTGCAGACCCACGGTTCCTAGAGCTTCGGTCGGGGAGACAAGGAGGACGACGTCTGGAAGGGTCTGCACTACTCAGGGATGAGGCCAGCAGCAGCGACGGTGAATAAAAGGTGCGCTCCTTTAAAACAGGAGAGGCTCTTCAGATGGCTATCCGGACCACTACAGCAGGGTGCAGTGATTTCAACCACGAAGAGGATCCTCTAGCTGTGGAAGATGAGCTGGTTGACCCCACCAGGCTCAAGGGAAGAAGACGCCGGACTGGATCTTCTCTGGTCGTTGAAGGGTAGATAGCTCAGGACTGCAGCAGGGCGTCACCGGGAAGGGGTAGTTGCAGCAGCCAGCTTCTCCTCCGCTTCTCTTCGGTTCCTTGTAGTTCCAGTGGCGACTCTGACTTCCAGCCCAAGAGTCCTGCCTTTTATACGAAAATCCCCCATTCACACAGCCTGGCTGTCAATCACGCACCAGGGGAGTTGTTCGGCCTGATATGATATGATCGTTTATTTATATAGCGCCTATACACAATGTGTTTCAAAGCGCTTGGACAACCACCTCAGCCAATCATGGCAAAGTGCGACTTGGGTTTCCTAGGATACCCTGTGCAGGAGGGGACTACACCCCTCCCTCACATTCAGCCCACCTAGACATCCAGGTGCCCAGAGGAGGGCTTCTTGGCAGAAGCCCGCCAAAAGACAGTGAACAAAGAAGGCCAACCTGGTTTGCTGCACAAAGTAAAACACAAGAAGGACTTAAACCCGACCCGAGCCAAAAGAAAGAGTATTTGGTCAAGCGGGTTTATGTTCGAGGCTAATATAATAGCCTAGAACAGTTCCACGTTTATATAGTAAAATTGTGGTAGGAAAGTTAGGGTAGATAGCACTGTCACCAGCCAAGTCTAAATGTAAAAAGAGCGAAACAAAGCTCAGAGAGGCACAGACAAAAAGGGGTAGGATTTAATCCTTTTCAGTATTCCATGTCAGATGGGTTGTACTGGGTCTGTAGTTTAAAGTGACTATGTAAAGTTAATGGCAACTTTACCTGTTTCTGGGGGACAGTAGTCAGCCCCAGAAAAAGGAGTCATTGGGAAGTCTTAGAGACAACCCTGTGTTACTGCACTGAAGGTGCTGTGTAACACACACAACAAGTTGGGCTCATGGAGTAGTGTGCTCCAGAGCCCAAGATCACACAAGAAGTAGAAATGCACATGACAAAACACAGGTAAGAGTGGGGAAAAGATGCACACTCTTACCAAGTGGAAAAATAAACTCCAGAAAGACAGCAAAGCTGCTGGGGGACTCACTAGGTGAGGGAAATTAGCCATAGAATGAGAATTCTCCCTAACAGCGCCCCTGCTACAAGAAGCAAGACGGAGAGCCCAGCATTACAAAACAGGTGAGCTTGCATGGGAAAACGCTTGTGCACTTTGTTTTGTCACGAAAGGGTCAAGGGGATTCACGACACCACCACGCCATTCTCATTGCCTCATCTTCTCTCAGGGGCAGTACCAGTATCCAGAACAGTTGGTTCCGCAGCAGCTGGGGAGAGAGTTGATCCAAGGGAGCCAAGTTGAGGGAGGGCTCCAACCGTGCCCCAACACCCCCGCAGAGTAACACCACCAGAGGCCTCCTGCTCATAATCCTGCAGCTTTTCCTTCTCAATGAGAACAAAGGCCTTTAGCGATGCAGCACCCTGGTGTGAGGCTACTCCTTTTGAATGGGTGTGCTCCTTTGATGCCCAGGCCCAGAACAGATGAGTGGCTGTCTCGGGAAGAGGGTGTTACCTGGCCTCACCAAAAGATCAAAAAAGAGGCCCGGCTCTCCAGGTTCCTGTCCTGCCATTTGGCCGTCTACACCCGGCTGACCAGAATGCTCCACAGCAGAGCTGACTCACAGGAGCCGACACATGTGCAATATAAACTGGAATATGGTGGTTGTGCTCACAAGCAGAACCATGCTCTATAATTAAACTCAGGCATAGCTTTTAATTATAGTTCACCCTGCCACCAGCATTGGTTACTTATGATCATCATAGTTTTGAGTAGAGGGGGGCAACTCTAAAATTCTGCTCCTGTGCCACAGGGACTTGGCTGTCTCTGTGGTTGTGAAATGGGGATCTCGTGACCTTCAAACCTGCTCTGTGCCACAAATAAAGCAGGTGCTGGGGATAAGTCTACTGTTGTGGAAGGGCACAAGTGAAGTATACCTTTGGCATGGAGCTGGCAGAAAAGGGGAATTGGTTTGGCAGATTACCATTCTGTCTGTTAATTAAAATCAAAACAGCTAACCCTTTGCACCCTTGCCAGGTGGCAATTCCTCACAGCAAGCACTGATCCTCCTTCAACACCACACAATAGGTGTAGCAGCCCTTGCGTCATTCCGATTGCTGTACCAGTTTTATTGCAATCTTTGAGAGAAGCTGACGGACCTCCTCCAACAGGATGGGATCAAGAGGGAAGGTGCTGGCATAAGAGCCATGGTCCTGAGGATGCTACACGAAAGGGAGCCAGTAACCCTGTTGAACGACCTGTATGGTCAAAGTATCAGACGTGGTATTGCCTTGCCCCATTCCTTACTGAACAGGGAAAGTCTTCCCCCCACAGGTGAACCGTGGCATTAATCTCACAGAGGTTTGGTCTGTTGAGGTGCTAGGGGGACGGTGGCTGCAGCTTCCCCTGGCATCGATCCGCACAGGGCGTAGGAGCATGAGGGGCGAAAATGTAGCCTGGACATTATGCGCAAAGCCAGACGTTCTCATCCAAGAGTGGTGCATGAGCAGTGCACTTGTGGCCATGGCCATTGCCACAAGGTCAGCTGTGTACAGTACTCATTGCAGAATCTGGTGGGAAGCTTCTCAGCCATCTGTCACCATAGACAGAAAGTCACCCCTCATCTCCCCCTCAGGGATATGCTCAGCCACATTTGCCACAGCAGACCAAAGGCCGAAGTAGAATTTCACCAAGTTTCAAGAAGTGTTTACTGTGTGCAGGTCGAGACTGTCGGACACAAATACCTTCTTCCCCCAAGAGTCCAGTCTCTTACTTTCCTTGTGAGGCAGAAGAGAGGGGAATGTGGAATACTTCACACTGGCAGTTGCTGCCTGCATCACTGAGCTCTATGTGTAGACATGACTGGACAGAAAACCGTGTTAGAGGGAGAAGGGTAATGTTTCCAGACCAGCTCCCAGTCAACAGCAGAAGCAGGCATCTCCCATACCTCCAGTACTGGGGCTTCTACTGCTGCATTGAAGGGTAGCAGCGTTTCCTTGCTGGGAACCTCATTCAGAATGTCTGTTAATTTGACTTGAATTTTCAGCCTGGACCGTGCTGAGTCCCAGGGTATCAGGTCTCCTTTCAGCGGCTGATGGCAAACGTGGCTGAGTCTTTCTGGGGGTAGAGGCTGGAAGAATATCCAACTATGGGGAGGTATCCAGGCCACTAGCCTCTTGGACGTCCGAAACCAGCCCCTGGACATTCTCATAGAATTCCTCCAGGAAGTTCCTCTCTTCCCTGGAGCCCAAAGGTTCAAACCCAAAGGGTACCTAGTCCCCCTCCTTGTCATAGATGTCACACATCACCAACATGTAGGGTTTGAATGGAAGAGGGGCATACTCCAGAGGTTCTTTGGTGGCCATGGTGCCGACCAGCACAGTTGAGGACGAAGTCAGGACCAGCGCAGAGATCTACATGCCCGAAGGCAAAGTTTGGCAGAGGGGAAGGTGTTTCTTCTCGTTGACCAGGCTTGAGCCCAGAGGCGTGCAGGGGTGATCCACAGTGGTTACATTGCCAACCCCAGAAGAAGCAGTGGGTCCTGCTAAGGCCGAAACTGCCGGCACCTTGGCGAAGATGTCAAGCATTGGGAAAAATAGTTCCCATTCCTCCAGGGTGGAGGATTGGGTGCGAAAAGGTACCTTGGGCATGGCATCAACGAATTTGAAAATTCAGACGGGTTGTTCCTTAAGCAAAAAGAGTGCGCAGAAAAAAGGAACTGAGGGCAGGGGGCACGGAATGCTATATATATATGTGTATATATATATGTGTGTGTGTATGTGTATATATATATATATATATATATATATATATATATATTCAGGCCCCAACAAGTCCGGTGCTGAGAGCATAGAGGCAATGGATGGGGCAGATGCTGAGTCGTGCTGCACCCTCTGGTGGCCGAAATGTTGACGGAGAACAGCCATGCTGTGGATAGGATATCATAGATGAGGAATCAGTGGGAGGAAGGAATCCATTACAACAAGCAATGTAGGTTGCATGCAAACATTCTTAACTGTGTTGTTCGCTGATATGGTTCCTTTATGTTCCGGCTCAGTAATGACTACTGTATTTGGATACAAGCAATTTGTGGTATTTACAATTAATTCAGGCAAATCATAGAGATATATTCTTGACACCAAAAGACTTGTCGCTCACAGTCCAGAACAACATCAAATTGTGCCCAAAAATGTTCAATATTTAGGTATTCAGATTTGTTCCAGTGCACTAGACTTTTACCATGTTAATTCTGTTTTAGGTTGCAATGCTTGGACAAAGTAAATATGTAGGTTGTCCATCCACTTACAATTCTACGCTGGTTTGCCATCATTAAAATGATAGTGCTCCCAAAATCTTTGTACAATTAAAAAGTGTACTTTGTAAATTAATATAGGCAAAGAAACCCACCTTGTGTGGGATGTGCAAGATGAACAAATTACTTATCTTCGGTATTCCTCATGTCCAATATATTTGTCCTGCTTTAGCAGATCACCAAAACATTTGCCATCAGGGGACATTGTGCAGCATTGGCATCAAGGTCCCTCAGCACTCGTTATCCTTGAGGCCAGACGTGACATTTTAATCTATATAGGTAGCTTGTACAGTGTCCCAGTTCAATCATTCCTTCCCTTAGCTCAGCTCAAATATGAAGAGAGCTATTTATATGAGGGGAGGGCGCGAGGGCAGTGAGGAATCTGTGGGAGGACCATCCATCAGAAAGAACATTACCAATGGTAAGTCATTTGTTGTTCTAATGGATTGTGCACCCTGATCCCCAAAGACTCATCCCACATGGACTCTCAAAGCAGTACCAATTTTGAAGGAGGTGGGGAGAGAGACTACATATTAAATCAGAACATTTGTAAAACCACTCTACCAAAGCAGGGCCTGACCCAACAGTGTCCAAACAGTATTACTACATGATAGAGTATCAAATACCATGTTATGGCCTGACAAATGTCTGGAGTTTGTACTCCTCTCTGAAGCTGTAACGTGGCTATTATTCCTCTAGTGGAGCGTACCCTGAATCCGTCAGGGATGTCTTTTCCTACCATGTTGTAGCATTCTGTGATATACAAAACTATCCACCTTGATAAAGTCATTTTGTGACTCTTACCTATTTTAAGTCTGGTGTAACAAATGAAGAGCTTGTTATCCAGTCTGAAATTACTTGGACTAGTTATGTGAAAACGTAATACTCTTTTAGGATCCAGACGATTCAACTGATCCTCCTAGCAAGGATGATCGGGGAGGCTAGGCGGCTGGCAAGTTATTTTCTGAACAAGGTGAAAATCAGACAACACCTTCAGAAGAAAGGAAGGAGTATGACCCTGTCTCTTGCAAAACTGTGAAAGACGGTTTGCACAAGAGAGCCTGCAGCTAAGTCACTCCGTGCGTGGAGATTATTGCCACTAAACATACAGTTTTCCATGTGAGGAGCCTGAGCTTAGCAAGCAAGAGTGCAGTGACTTTTAAGGTGCTCCCATTAAGGTCAGTACCAAGTTCATATCCCATGCCGGCACCACAAAAGGAGTCAATGGGAAAATATTTTAGTCCTTTTAGAAATTAGGTCATGATGGGCATCATGAAATATGAGCCTTGCTCAGGAGCGTGCTTGAAGATGGAGAGATCAGCTAAGTATCCCTTGACTGAAGTGACCTGTAAGCCTAGCTGGGCAAGATGTAAACGGAAAGACAGTACTTTGGATGTTTTGCACTGGAAAGGATCAATGTCCTTGGCTCTGCACCATCTGCAAAAATTGATAGTTACTCACGGGAGTGACTGTTAGAGGTGCATAAAGGCACGGCCCTGGGAGCATGCGCTCCCCTGAATCTGCCCACCGGCACCACTCCTCAGTCCCCATTGATGCACCAGTATTAGGGGGAGGATTGTGGGACGTATGGAGGAAAGGGGACTAAGAGTATGTTAGTCACTACAGTGAGTAACTATTAATTACTCTTACATTCCGTCCCCTTTCTTCCATACTGCATGGGCGATTACAACTGAATGTAGCCCGAGGGTGGCGAGGAGACCCTCCTTAAGAAATCAGATTCCTTAGAACCGCCTGTGCGAAATCCGCATCTGACTTAGAGCCGGCGTCCAAACGGTAGTACTTAGAGAAATTCAAAGGGGTGGCCCAGGTGGCCACCCTGCTGATGACCTGCTACGACACCTGCCGCTGGAATGCGATGGCCGTGGCCTTGACTCTGACAGCACGGGTGTGCACGTTAGCTAGAAGTGGTTTGTGCTGCCCTTCATAGGCCTCCTTGATGGCCGAAACCATCCACCTTTCTATAGAGGCCTTGGATGCCTGGAAGGTGACAAAGTGTCTGACTTGCGGAAGTCCTTGGTCCTGTCCAGATAAGTCCAGAGCGTGCCTGGCATCCACACAGTGCAAGACCCTCTCAGCATCGTCCTAAGGGTTGGCAAAAAAACATATGTAAGACTATCTCCTCGTTTAGATGGAAAGCAGAAGAATGTTAGAGCGTGTCTGGCATCCAGGCAGTGCAAGACCCACTGAGCATCGTCCTTCGGGTCGGCAAAAAACATAGGTAAGATTATCTCCTCGTTTAGATGGAAAGCAGAGGCTACCTTAGGTAGGAATGTGGTGTGTGTTCTCAGGACCACCTTATCCTTGTGAAAAGTAGTATAGGGTTCTGAAGTCACTAGTGCCTGGATCTCTCTGACTCTACTGGCAGAGGTGAGACCCACCATCAGAGCTGTCTTAATGGTGACCAGCCTGATGTCCAGGGACGCCATTGGCTTGAACGGTTTCTGCGCAAGGGCGCCCAACACTACATTGAGGTCCCACGTGGGGTGTGATTTTTTTTTTGATGGGTGGGAAGAGCCTGGCGAGGCCTGTCAAATGTCGCTTGACCACTGGGTTGGAGAAGACCTCCTCCTCCGAATTTCTGTAGGCCCCTATGGCTAGGTGCGGCATGTATCCAACTGCACCCCTGAGCGAGCAAGATGTGCAGAGAAGGAGAGCACATTCTCCAACGTGCATGTAAGCAGGTCAATCCCCTTTGAGTCCACCCAGTGACAGAACCTAGTTCATTTACTCTTGTATTGGCTCCTTGTAGCCCTGCTCCTAGAACCCTAAATGATTTCTAGGTTAGCCTGTGATAGACCCAGTTGTTTCAGCGTGACCTGCTCAGGAACCACGTTGCAAGGGCTCATTTTTTTGGAGTGGGATGGATGATCTTGCCCCTTTGTTGCACAAAAAGAGGAGCTGGACCCATCGGCAGGTGAATGGGAGGCCTGTCGGAGAGGCTCAGAAGCTCCAAGAACCACGGGCTATGAGAAGGAGGGTGAGGTGACAAGATTCCTTTATCTTGCAGGTCACCCTGTGGACCAGTGGTCTAGGAGGGAAGGCATACACTTTCTGTTCCACTGTATCTGGAATGGGTTGCCCAGGGAGCCGGGCCCAGGACGCAAAATGTTGGCACTTCTTGTTGTCCCAGGAGGCAGAGATCCACCTCAGGGTGGCACCCATCTGCTGAATATCTCCAGCAGCACCTGATCATTCAGTTGCCACTTCTAATTGTCCACTACCAGTCTGCTGAGCCTGTCTGCCTACAGGTTGGACTCGCTCAGAAGGTGGATGATTGTTCTCCAGGGCCCATTCCCACATGCTGATAGCTAGGCTGCACAGTGGAAGGGACCTGGTACCCCCCTGCTTGTTGACATAGTACATGCTGGTGGAGTTGTCGGTCTGGATGAGGATGACTTTGCCCCCAATGAGCGGAAGGAAAGCTATGAGAGCTAGCCAGATGGCTTTCAGCTCCAGCGAGTTGATATGAGTCTCCTGCTTCTGCAGGGACCAGGTTCCATGGACACTGTGGTTGTCCAGAGTGCCCCCCCCAGCCTTCCAGGGAGGAATCCGTGGTGATGGCGACATGCGGGGGTGGCTGCCCGGAAGGGCTTGCCCATACACAGGTTGCAGTCCCTGGACTACCATGTGAGGTCGGGGTGGAGAGGAGGAGGAATGCTGACCAGCTCCACTTGGAGCCCCGCTCCGGATTCCATGAGGCTGCGAAGTGCAGCTGTAATCTCCTCATCTTGAGTTTCGTGTGCGGTACGGCCAGTAGGACCGCTGCCATGATACCTAATAGATGTTTGTACCATCAGGCTGAGGTCACCTCTCGGGTGAGGAAGTGAGTAGTGGCCTTCTTGATGGTCGTGACCTTGTCCTCCGAGGGGGAAAACTCTCTCGGAGCTCGTTTCCCATATGAGGATTAGAGAGGGCTCGGTAAGCAGTACCCTGTGGATACTACAGAGAGAATCTAGGGATCTGGAAACTTCTGATGCCAAAACTGTGCATGAAGGGCAAGCCTGCCCCCAACCGGGGACACGTGGACCAGAAGGGACACCTCATGCCTTCTTTCCCTCTGGGACTGCTGCAGAGGGGGACTTAAAAAAGCCATTGCTCCCCCCCCTTTTGTTGTTTGCGCTGGTTCTGACTCGGAGAATGGTCCGGCTGCCTGGACCTCCGTTCTTGGAAGCAGCAGAACCCCCCCCGAACGCCCACCCCTTGTTGGGGCATTGATGTGACTGGGTCTACGCCTTGGGCGTGGCCTTTGTAAGGATAAAGACTTCGCCATTTGCAAACTGTTTTTCTTTTTATCTAGCTCCTCATCAGTGGTGGAGTGAAATAGGTCACCACCCTCGAATGGAAGGTCCAATATGCGTTCCTGGATGTTTGGGTTCAATTTAATAGCCCGAAACCAGACAGTCCTTCTCATGTCCGTGGCGATGCATATGGCACGGCCAGAGGTGTCAATGTGGGCCACGGTGGACTCCATGATGTCTTGCACCACCATTTTAGCCTCTGCCATTCCCGCCTTGAACCATGACTGCCTCTGTACCAGAAGTTCTGAAAGGAAGTTGGCTATTTCCTGCCAAAGCCTCTGGTTAATGTCTGCCAGCATGGCATCCGTGTTGGATTGATGAAGATGCAGTGAAGCGGCGGAATAAAGCTACTTCCCATACGCCTCCAAGATCTTCTCCTTGCCTACTAGCGCCAAGGATAATGTGGCCGAGGAAGACTGAGGATTTGAGTAGAGCGACGCCGCAGCAATCACCAAAGAGTGCGGTTGAGGGTGGGCCAACAGCAAGAGTGGATCCCCCTCCATTTGCCTATACTTGGCATCCAGGCGCCGATTGACAGGCTGGGCCGAGGGGGGATCCCCGTTCTAGCCACGGGGCATAGAGTGAGGACCTCGGCAAGTACCCCCGCCTGCAGTTCAACTTCGGGTTGAGGAAGGGCCAAGTACTCTGCCAGATCTGCAA
Source organism: Ambystoma mexicanum (assembly GCF_040938575.1). Classification (NCBI taxonomy): domain Eukaryota; kingdom Metazoa; phylum Chordata; class Amphibia; order Caudata; family Ambystomatidae; genus Ambystoma; species Ambystoma mexicanum. The sequence continues at coordinate 875,092,456 of NC_090924.1, read as the reverse complement.
GCCGTTTGTGGAAGGCCTTGGCAGACGATGGTGTGTAGGGGTCTTCTTCCTCGTCTGTGCCCACTATGGCGTCCGGCTTGTCCGGAGTGGGGCAGGGGTGCTGGGTGCCGAGGATTGAAGTGTGGAGACCCGCCTGAACTGTGGGAGGCAGGGGAGCTGAAATTGAAGGAGCCGGTGCGGGCAGCAGGGGCTGCACCAGGGCCAGCAGCGCTGGAGCCATACGAGGAATGACTATAGGCACAGGGAGCATGTCCCTGATCCCATCCTTAAGGATGGCCCCCATCTGAGGAGATCTCATGAGAGTGAGGAACTTTTAAAAGAAGCGTGTCTTTGCAGTCTGGTGGGGTGGCAGGTGACATTGACCAGTAGCGGACGGCTGCTGGGGCCGGTGCGTACTCCGTCTAGCTGGTTGCGAGGGAAACCTGCCCTGCGATGCTGATGGATAAGCTGTAGGTCACGTACCTGGTTGACACCAGTCCCACCTTGTAACTCGTTTTCCCACCTGCTTCATTCCTCGAGGTAGTATCGGATGAGCGGCCATCTTGTCTGGCGCGGTGGCCACCTTGTCGAGCTGCATGCCAGGTGCCGAAGTTGTGGTGCTCGGCTCTCTGGGCTCGGCCGCCTCCAGGACTCTTGGCGGTGGAGCTTGAGACCAACCATGCACCTCAGGCCACGGCCTGGTAGGCGTGTTGCCCTCTGCAGTATCGCCGGCAGTGCTGCTTGCAGGCACCCCCTCTGACATATTGCAGGTACAAGGGCATAGCCCCTCGGGTGTACACCCGGTAAAGGAAACTTGCGGCCTGTCACACTGTCTCTGGAAGGATCTACAGACCTCTCGGCCTGGCGGCCGGTAGCTGAACTAGCCTCAGTATCCATGCTAGTGTGAGAACCTGAGAGGTCCCTCCTGCTCAGGCATTTCCTTGGGAAGGAGTCGCCCTTACGGGGTGTGCTGGAAAACAGCTGCCCACCCTTGGGCCTTGACTTCAAGTCCTCTGGAGGCGACTTCTCGAAGAGCTGCCTACACCTAGCTAGTCTGTTCTTCAGAGCACGCGATGAAAGTGTTTCGCACACTGTACAACCCTCTCAGCCATGGTCGGGGCCAAGGCAGCAGAGGCAAAGAGCATGGGGATGGGATCTAGGGAAGAGCCCCTCGCAGGCTGGACACCTGCTGAAGCCTGCTGAAGTCGACATGCGCCGGGGAGGAGCGTGGCGCCAGAGGACCGAGTATCTGATTGATGAAAGAAGACAAAGACAGAAGAAAGTATTCGGAGAGGAGTGCGTGGTATTACATGGTCAAAACCAAACCCAGGAGCGCTGGTGAAATCGGGCTGTTCCCGTCGACGTGGAAAAGGGGTCTGAGGAGTGGCGCTGATGGGCAGAGTCAGGGGAGCGCATGCTCGCAGGGCTGTGCCTCTAAATTTAAAGGGGAAGGTTTTCTTCTAGTGAAAAAGATTCTGTCTTCCGTCCCTAGCGAGGGACGCCCGTGCAGTTTGGTGGAAAGGGGACGGGACGTAAGAGTACGTCTTGTATCGGCAGCGATATAGGGCCTTCATTGCTGGCCTTCTGGCCTAGAGCAACACTTCCATAATGTCTTCAGAGAGGTTGCAGTCCCTGCACCTTAGCCTCACAGAAACCAGGCGTGAGGGTCTTAATGTCTGGGTAGTGAATCAAGCCTCTCACTTCTGTGAGAGTAGGTTGACTGAGAAAGACTTTGCAAAGGGCAGATGGCCATGTCCAGAAGGTCTGGGTACCATATCCTCCTGGTCTAATCTGGAACAATCAGGATCATGGTTGGCGGCTTGAACCTCCTCAGTCTCCTGAGCACTTGAGGGATAGTTTAAGGTTCCAGTCCAGAACAAACGCTTTCCATAGTGCTCCTCTAGGGGGAAATTCCCTGGAGCAGAACAGCTCTTATATCCTTTTGGAACTGGATGCAAACAGAATCACATGAGGGGTTCCCCAGAGAGTGACGATCCTCAAAAAAACTTCCTGACACAACTACAATTCATGGGAGACCAAGCCCTGTCTGCTCAGGGCATCCACGGTCATGTTCTACAGCCTGGCCAGATGAACCATTGACACAGCGATCCTGTTCTGTAATGCCAAAATCCAGCCCTGCATTGCCTTTCTGTACAGGGGAAGATACTACACCACCTCTCATGTATATGTAGTGCATGGCTCCTGCATTATTCGCCATTAGGACAGTCTTCCCATGTATCGAAGGCAAAAAAAAGCCATCAGCGCTAGTCTGATGGCCCCCAGCTCCAGCAGGTCTGTGTGGAGTTCCATCCCTGGCGGAACCGCAACCCGCTCCCAGTCACCTGGATCAGGTGTGTGTCTCAGCACTTCAGAGAAGTATCCACAACCACAGTTGCCTCCAGCCACGCATGCCAAAAAGATTCTTCGGCTATTACATTCTCTCTATGGGCTAACCACAGGGATTCTGTGCAACTCTGTTTGGGACTTGTAGAAGGTCCGTTATGCTCCCTCAGAACTGTGACCACTGAGATCTGAGGGTCCACTGTAGTAACCTTATTCTCAATTGGGCCTCTGGCACCAGAAGAATGCAGGATCCTATTCAGCCTCGCTCCTGTTAGAAATCCAGGGACGGCAGTTTATAGGCATTCTGAAATTTGGTAACCAATTGCTGGATGTAGGAGGGAAGGAATGAAGCTTTCCCCGATGGGGAGTCCAGGACCTCTCCTTTGAATTGGAGCATTTGTGAGGGTTGCCACTTGGGACTTCTACATGTTGAGAGAGAAGCCCAGTTTGTGTAAGCAGTGGCAGGTGGGGTTTGGGTGGTCGTGAGCGTGTTTTGGGGAGCGGGCTCTGGTTAACCATTCATTCAGGTAAGGGAAGACTGGACTCCCCCTCACCTTAGACTGGCCACCACGATTGTCAACAACTTGGTGAAGACCCACGGGTTGAATGTGAGCCTGAAAGGCAGAACCCAAAAGTGTTAGTGAGAACTGCCTATCACATAAGCACTCTCAAGGTCGAGTGACACCAACCAATCCTGGAGATCTAGATCCTGGTGGATCTCCGAGTTTTAGAATTGTTCAACCATCTCAGGTTCAACATGGTTCACAGTCACCAGTTATTCTCCGGTACCAAGAAATAAAGGGAATACCACCCCTAATTTCTTTCTGCTGTATGTAACGTTTCTATGGCACACTTCCCCAACAGGAAAGCAATCTCTTGCTGGAGTAGCGGATCTGGAACCTGAGAGACGTTATTTGGTTCAGGTGTGGTTTGGAGGGCATTGGATGAGAGGGAGACATTTTCCTTAGATTACAGCCTGTTGTACCCACGCATTTGAAGTAATGGCCCACCATTCTCTGGAATGCTGAGCCAGACACACCCCTAGTGGTGTAGTATGTGAAAAGTCATCATATTGGTTTGGTGATGCTGTTGTACCTGATGAGACACAGGTTGAAACTTGGGAAGATCTTCAACCTCTACCTTTTGTTGGTCTTGCAGATCTTCTTTGTACTTGTCACCCAGCTGCGATAGCTGGAGAAGCATACCCTTTTGTTATTTCAGTTTCTTCAGCCAGAGAGGAAAAGGTCTGAGAAGTACATGCAGTCTGCTGGAGTACCACTACCCCTACCAACTTTGCTGCCACTTTGGAATGCTATAGTTTCTCCAGGCTATTGTCTGCCTTAAGCCCAAAAAGATTTGCGGCATTGAAATGGAAGTCCACTAATCTTGCCAAGACGTACAGGCAAACCCCCCACTTCCTTAGCCATAAAAACCTTTTTGACAGAGCTTGAGCCCATTGCCCTTCCAACTAAGTCAGCTGCATCAAAGCCAGATTGCAGCACCTGACATATTTCCTCCTTACCATCTGTAACAATGTCTTTAAGGCCTTCCCACATTTCTCTTTCTGGTATGTGTTACGCCGTCTCTGAAATAGCTGCCCATATGGTATGGGTGTACATGTGCCATTAATGGCTTTTGGGTCTATACTGCCTGAGGTGAAGACTTTTTAGAGAGGGTGTACAGGAGGGCGGAGTGACCTCTGAACGGGCCCATGAGATTCAGAGCTCGCCCCCCGGTACTTTAAGATGAGATAGCTAGACCTTGAGGAGGATGGGGTGCAGGATTCTCTTACTCCAATACCAATCAATAAGGGCAACTCAATGGTTTGGCAAAGGGAAGTCCGTTTAATGACAAGTACAAGAAACAGGGAAACAAATGGAAATCATCAGTGCTGCGATCGTCTGGCTCGCTTCAACTCCCCAATTCTTCATTCAGACAACAATAGTTATAGTACATTCTCATCATCATTGACGTGTAACACTCCAAAGTTTGTCATGCAATTCTATTGGCTAGGAAAAGGTAACTTAAGAATTATCCAATCCTCACACTCTGTTACTTTATACAGATATACTTATCGGTTGGGTGTCTACACCCACCCCTCTACATCACTCGTGATAGACGTCACTACAAGTACGACGTCTCATTGGTTCTACTAGCTATAGGAACCTAGATTACTTGGTCCATTGTGATTGGGTGGGTTACACCCCTAGGCATACATCTCCACTTTAATTATCAGCATGCAGAATGATCGCCCAGGTGAGGGATGCCCCAAGATTCACCCTGCCTCCCTTCCATCAATCAATACTCTTAGGCCTATGTGTCAATTAGTTGGCGGAGAGTGGCCTCGAACTAACTTCTTATCCGGAAAGTTATGGCATCCTCTGGGTTTGGATGACATCAGCCGTCGATATCTCTTCGTGCCTGATTGGTCACGTGTCGATGCACTGTGAAACTGCTTCATTTTCCCTCTTATTTGCGGATTTGATTCTCCATTAGGCCTTGCCACCTGCCTCCTTATCTCGACCTTCACGGGGCAAGCTGCTATTCTCTTAAGTTTCGATTCTTCGGAGTTGCCGCTCTCCTCCCTTCCTTGGGTGACCTCGAATTCCCAAGCATGAGCTCTTCTTGTTAAGTTTCAATTCCGCTCTTTCGTCTGGTCTGTGGTGGTATATGAATCTTGCCCTGTTTGACCCTACCATCCTGGGCTTAATTCTGCTTTTGTAAAATGGATTCGCACTTGTATAATATGCTTCTTGAGGTAGATATATAGTTGCCGCTTGCCGCTCTATCCTCCTACTAAGTTTTGCAAGCAGTATCATTTCCTTAGCTTCTTGCGTTCCAATCCTATTTACAAGCATTCAGCCAGTTGCATACTTCAATCCTGGTTCCGTCTCTTTACATTTCAATATCGTCTCTTCTTGTATGTTCATTATGTCATTATTTGTCCCATTTCATCTTTGTGTGACTTCTTTTGAACAGCGTTTTGTTTGTCTGTGCGTCTGTCCGGGCCTTTGTGTTGTTCACCATTTGCCTTCAATTAGGGCCCTATGGGTCTCTTCGGGGACAGTTTGTAAACAGTCTTTGCCTCGTGTCAGCTGCTGGTACTGTTGTCTCAATGGATACCACATCGCCAATGGCTGTCTTGTTATTGGCACTTCTACAGGCATCACTCTTCTGATGGGCACTGGGCAGTGCCCTAGTGCGGCTCTCTGCTGGTTTATTTGCTCATCATATGTCACATATTTTGGCGTGTACGTTCCTGGTACTTCAAAATGGGAGGCTGGAGTGCAGGCCATATCTGGGACCTCCTCTACAAGGGCATCATACTTTTTGTCATCCCTGTCCAGAGGCCAGAATGGATAGGCACACGTTTTAGTCCCTGAAGTAGCTGCTTGAACCACAAGGCTCTCAGGGTTAGGATGTTTGGATGAGAAACCATGATCTGTGGATGGTCTATATTTACTCATCAAGTCCTTATGAACTGTTGGCGCTGAGCAGGTGTTATTTCCCTAGCTCTAACAGTGGGTCCCCAAGTGCTATATGGAAAGGGAGGACCAGGGTTAGCCAAGATGCCTGCACAGTCATATTCCATTAAATCTCCTTAAGGGGGACCTCTTCTGTAAGAAGCATTGGGATGTGCATAGGGGTCAGGATGGGCAAAATCGACCTCTTGGTAGGTCTCGAGACACTGGCATCCACAAGCTCAGTGGCAAGCTCTGCCATCTTGTCTTCTCCGACAGATTCTTCTGGAGCGTTTTGAGGATCTGAATGGGTTCAAGCCAAAAGCTACTGGGCCTCCCTCCATCTAAAATGCTCAGAAAAGACCTATTAAATCCCTTTTCAACTGTGTTGTGTATCTTGATGTTGATGTTAGGTCGGCAGTCAATAGGCCTCTGAAGCGAGGTTCTGAATAAACTGCAACAAGAGCCAAAGGAGCAGAGGATGTTGACGGCACTCAGTCTTCAAGGTCAGTTTCATGCTTTAAGGATGGCTTTTTTGGGATATCCTGTCGGCTTTGCTAGGTGCAGTGGGTACCATTTTTTCTTCCGAGGAGGATGCTGAGCAGGACACACTTCCATCATTTTATGACAATGTGTTCTATGTTTCTGCCGGAGCAGATTTACATGGATAACATACTTGTATGTCAGGTGAGAAGTCCTGTTGATGAATGTCTGTGCTTTTGTGTCTTTTTCTAGGCAGATGAGGAGTGGTGGGAGTCTATCTCTGAGTGGGAACTTTTCCTGTTTTTTTTAACTCTTTTCTGGTCGCTCCACTGACTTTTCAGCCACCTTGGAACATCTCCCTTCATATGACACACTTTGAAGGTGTGGTGATGAGCAATTTAGATCTGGAGTGCCAGAGAGCTAGTTTCAACAATATGTCCTTTAATACCTTTGGTGTCATAGATTGGCACAAACAGCAATCGGCTTGTGATGGGGACAGAGACAAACTTTGTGGGGATCGGTTATAGACATGTTGGTGCTGCAGTCCTCACATCTCTTAAAACCAGAAGGCTTCTGTGTCGACATTAATATGAAGTGTTTCCGAAAAAGTGTGTTTTTTTAGGCGAGAAGTCAGCTCCAGAGAGAGTTCTGAGCATAGGTAAATAAGGAACTGGGGTCATGGGGTGTAGTGCAAGCTACCTCTATCTATACTGACATGTCTGGCCGCAAGGATGAAGAACGATGAGGGAATTCGAGGCTAATGCTACACTGCACCCCCAGCTGTCAAAGGTTTTCAAGATCTACTAAAGAAGGAGAAATGTATCTAAGATGAGGAATCCGTGGGATGACATGATACATCAGAGGAAACCACATTCTCCGGGCTTTGCCATACCAGATATCTTTCTATATATCACCTAGCCTCTCGGGCCCAATTTGCTATGTATTCAACCAAATTGGTCAATAAATCCCCATATGGTTGATAGAATAATAGGTTACTTACCTGGATAACCTACCTTCATCAATGACTGGTGGCATCAAAAGCTGTTCTACCATCGTGGGACTGTGTACCTCATCTTCCAGCAGCTTTGGGAGTGGAGCCGTATCTGAAACTCCCTCTACAAAGTTGCTCACAGAACACAAGCAGGGTGATTGTAAACTTTGTTTTCTCTTCCTTGGTTTGCCACAGTGGCGGGTACAAAGTTTGTATTATGTCATTGTTGTTTCTCCTTGCATGAAGGTCTTTCCCTTGAAGGCCAAGAATCAACCCGGTACACTTTTGCCCGCTGCAGGGCACTATGTAGGGATGACCAGGTACCCCTTTGCCAATCATCCAATGGCTGACAAAAGCACCCACCCAGTGGGTCAGCCACTACAAGTTCTCAAAACATAACACGGAACCCTTTCAGAGGGGGTATTCTGCCACGACCTAATAACATCTGTATGAGATCACCCAAACCTGTGTCCTCTGTTACCATCCTCGATTCCACAGAATTGTCATTGTATACTGTTAATTATAGCCTACCCACTGTATTTGAACCTTATGTCCCTGAGCAATTCCTCATACCCTGCATAAAGCCAGGTGAACTAAACAACGTGCTATCTCTGGTGACATCTCTTAAGGCAAGAGCAACCTAGATATGGCCACTGCGTAAGGAATCAATGAACAAACAAAACCGAGGGGTCGCTCGATTTCTCTCTTCAACCTATGCATGCATGTGGAAGAACCACAGGTTCGCCCCTGCGTGGTGATGCACATTGTTGGATTTAACTGGGATAACACTTGGATTAGTAATCTCTCTTGAATCTGGACATGGAAACATTAACACTCCCTAGCAGTTCAATGTGTTTAGAAACATTAGCACTCACCAGCAATTCAATGGGTTCAACATTAGTGAAGTAACCAGCAATATTCCGGGGGGGAGAGAACAGAAAAGTTGAACACAAGAAAACACAAAATTAAAAAAAAACAAGATAAGGCAGATAGGTTCTCTGTCTGCATTTCTCTGATACTATGGTGAGACATTTCCTGTCTCCCAAAGGAATGTACGCAAGCTATTATTGTTATTGGACGATAAAGAGTCATTAAAGCTATACTCCCCATGGTATCCCCCCTGCTCTTTCTCCTCTTGCTGCTGGAGGGGGCAAAGGAACTTTTGACTTTGCAGATATCGCTGAGGTGGATCCATAGCTTTTGTAAGTGGACTTTGACCGCTGTGGGAGTAGCATGGACCACCTCGAGAAGGCCTCCAAATTTAGGGTCCTCCCACTTCCTGACAAAGTCCCTTACGAAGACTCAATCGCCTGGGAAGAGCTGTGGTTGCTGCAGTTGTGACGATTCCGGTTACGCCGGCGATGACTCGTCTACTGGTGGATCATGATCACTGTGATGGGGCCCGACCTGGCGAGATATAAACTCGACAGGTTTGATTAGGTCCCTAAGGTGCCCCTGGAACTCTTGACCTAAGATTTGAGCAGAAGTGTGTGCATCAGAGGCTGTGTGCAGGTGTGAGAGGATTGTGCAGCCTCCTGCTTGCGATTTTGTCATGCAGGGTGAGGTGATGGTCAATCCCTGGCTAATTGCGCATCACAAATAAGGCGAGGGGCAAACAGTGCTACACTCAGCCAAACACAACACAGGAAAAACCCAACACACGAGAAAGATAACATCCTCGATCTAATCATCACTGTACTGTCTTCCCTCCACTACAGCTCTCGTCTCCCGCTTGACTGGTCTGACCACCTAGCCGTGCCTTTTAACACCCTGCACACCACCCCAGTCAAGCACTCCCAGCAGAAACCCAGCAAAACCTCAGGTCCTTCAAGAACTTCCGCCACAGGAACAACGCACCTGCAAACCGAAAGAGTCAGCACCCTGGTATACGCAAGATCTCAACCTCAGCAAAAGAGTCATCAGGAAACAAGAGAAAACCTGGCGCCACTCCAGTACTGCATCCAACCTGGTGCTCAAGGAACTCCGAGCAACCCACCAACAATTAATATACACAGCCCAGGCCTACTACTATCAGAATACCATAGCAGAAGCCAACAAAAGCAGAACCCTCTTCAAAGCGGTCAAGCAGTGCGTCACCCCTCTACCTGACTCCACCATATCACACTCCATCGAAAAGTCCACCGCCATCAACAGCTTCATAAACAAAATCAGCAATATTCGCCAGCACAGATGCCAGCTCTGCATCGACAGGCCCACCTCGCGAAATATCCACACTGTGGACAACATTCAAGAAACTCTCGACAGAGGACCTTGTAGAAACCCTCACCACTCTCAAAGCCACATCATATACAGAGGACATCCTCCTAGGAGCCATCCTCCAGACCCTTCCCGCAGAAGTGCTCCTTCCCTACCTGGAGATCATCAACAGCTCCCTAACTCAAGGCACCTTCCCATCAACATTAAAAACAGGACAAATCCTCAATCTACTAAAGAGACTCACTCTGGATCACGACGACCTAGGTAACTATAGCCCCATCACCCATATTCCCATTCTTAGGTAAGATCGTCAAGAAAGTGGTAGCTGCACAACTGCAGCAACATGACGACACCAACAATCTCCTCCAAACCTACCAATCTGGATTTAGACCCAGATGCAGCATGGAGACAGCCACCATACAGGTGGTCGACAATGCCCTCAACATCCTTAACATCCACTCCAGCCTCCTGTCTCTACTCAAACTCTCGGCTGATTTCAACACAGTAGACCACCAGGCGCTTATGCACACCCTATATCCGCGCAAGGGGATCAGCAACCTTGTCCTACACTGGTTCAAGTCCTACCACTGCAACCACAAGCAGTATGTTCAGATTGACTCCTCTAGATCGCCAATGCTACCCGCCACCTGTGAAGTCCTGCAGGGTTCCATCCTCGGCCCAGTGATCTTCAATCGATACATGGAACTGCTGGGAGCTCTCCTAGCTACACACACCATCCACATCCAGCAATACGCCAACGACACACAGCTGTACCTCAAGATCGACTCCAAGAACATCCATAAACTCAAAACCTGCCTCTCACTGATCCAGTCTTGGATGTTCAGTGCATACTTGAAGCTCAACACTGAATTCCAACTCCTAAACAACACAGAACACTCAGACATACAGACTCGTGAACCAAGTCCCTCAGGTCCCCCATCTACAAACAACTCTCATACAAGACATACATAGCTAAGAAAAGTCAAGACAGCTTGGTATCAGCTCTCCCTCCTGCAAAACTGCAAGCCCTTCCTCCCTATGGACAGCTTTAGATCCATAGTTCAAGCACTGTTCCAAGCCCACCTGCATAGGGACAACGCACTCCTTGAAGGCCTTCCGTCATCCTATTGTGTGCCCCTGAGAAGAGTCCTACATGCGGCCGCACACCTCATCAAGGGTCTACACAGATACAACTACATCACCCCAGCCTTAATCAACTTTCACTGGCTCGCACAAATCACTTTCAAGTCTTGCTGCATCATCTATAAGGCAGTCGCCTTCAAGTCACCCAGCTACCTCGTGAAGAAACTCTGCATCTCCAGCGGACAGTGCACCACCAGAAGCCAGGACTTGTGGAGACTTGAAATCCGCTGCTGCAAAAAGGAAAGGACTAGAAAACCAGCCTTCTTTGCCTACGCCCCATGACTATGGAACCTCCTCCCCATCAGCATCAGACTCGCTCCTACAATTCAGAAAAGAACTCAAGGGGGGGGCGCTGTTGCGCCGAAGCAAGATGGCCGCCTAGGTGTCGTGCTCCGGACGCGGAGAGCAAAGCTGCTTCGCGTTTATGCCCGCAACTCCACTGCATCCGCCTGAGATCAACGGTGCATCCCTAGAACCCTATCCACTGCACCCCTGTGAAGTTTCGTGGACAAACGCACCCCCAGCGCTGAGCTGTGTGCCCCCGTCTCCTCTGGGACTCCTGCTGCCTAAACTCCCCGCCTGCGGCTCCGTGAACCGCAGCTCTCCCAGCCACTTGGGGGTGCGGCGCTGCGGCCTGCTGTGGGGGAGGGGCATCAAGTCCCCCAAGCTCGCTGCGCTGCTGCGGCCAGCAGGGCTGGCCCCCTGCTCCTCCTGCTGTCTCGGCGGGCTGCCTCAGCTTGCTGGCCCGCCGCATCTGCAACCCCCATCAACATCAGCAACGCCCGTACTGAGGGATCACCGGCACGGCTGGCCTGCCGGCCGCGTCTCGGCACCTACCCGCACAGCATCTGCCTCCCCCCTGCCGCCCTTCTGCAGGCGCACCGGATCATGCCTGCTGCAAGGTAGGGAGTGCAGGGGGTTGAGTGTGTCTCCTCTGCGGGCCTTGACCCTCATCTTTGGCTGAAGCGTGGGCGCCTCACGGCTCACCTCCCTCCTCTCCTGTTTGACTACGGCCCCTCGGCCGACCCTGTGCTGCGCGGGCGAGTGCTGGAGCGCCTGGTGCGGGGGCCCATAGTGTTGCTGCTCCCCGCCTGTGATCCTTGGGCTCCCTGCCTCGACCTCGCCTATAACACGCACCATCATCGCTCCCTGCTACTGGCGCCCTATTCACCCGTGCCTTGCTGGGGATTTCAGATTTGGGCCGGGAGGCACGCATACAAACCCCCCCCCCCCCTACTGCACGTCTCCACCCCTGTGGTATGAACAGTCTCCTACATCGACCAGGCAGCAGTACAGTGCTAAGTCTGGACTTGATTTCTGGATTTCACCGCCCACAGAATCACTTGCTATGAGGCAGTGAAATCCCATGAGTTTTTAGCTTCACCGACTATTGCATCTGTCTAATCCTGGTGGGCCAACTTCGCAACTCGCTGGTCGCACACCACTGTCCCATAGATCCACACGCTTCTGGTTGGGGTTGGGTCATCCCTTGCCACGAGGATTACCGCGCTCGCGTCTGCCCACAGTGACTGAGAGGATCATACCCTGCGCCTTACTAGACTGCTTCTCGTGGCCCCTGCCACTGTTGTTCCAGCCATATCCTATTATCATTCACTTCTTCATAGCACAGGCCCCCTGTGGCTGCGCCGGGCACCAGGTGGACCTCCCCTGACCAGAGGAGATCACCTAGCGCTGCATCCAGCATCATCTATCATTCCTTTCTTAACCATCCCAGGCATTCACCAAAGTGAAACTTGATACACCGACGGCTGGTACCCTAGGGGCGCCGGGGGAATCATACCCTACTTGCCATCATGACCAAAGAATCGGGAGCCGGAAAGAAGCAAAGCTCACAAAATATGTTTGCTAAGACACCCTCCACGCCACCGACTGAGCCTCCAGAGGAATCGCCCACCGCCTCAACATCTTCAGCCCCGGATGACTCGCAAAAAATGCTGGAATACATGCGCGAAGGCTTCTCCACGCTGCATACTTAGTTAGACGATATGAATGGTACCATCTCACCGATAAAGGCCCATATTGAAAGAACAGACAGGCGGGTCGCAGAAATCGAAACAAGGGTTGGCACTGCTGAGGACCACCTAGGTTCCCTCCGCGCTGCGATCACCACTCTTTCCAGTCGGGTCCTGGCAGTGGAGAAGAAAAATGACGATCTTGAATCCCGCTCCAGACGGAATAACCTCTGCATTGTCAGTGTACCGAGGACAACATTAGGGAACCCATGGAGGAATACGTGGAACAAACCCTTTTAAACACTTCTGGACCACCCTAAGCTCTCAGCACAATTTGCGGTGGTAAGGGCGCATCGATCCCTGACCGCAAAACCCAGACCTGGAGCACCTCCTCATCCCATCATAGCCAGGATCCTGAATTTTCCTGATCGGGATGCCCTATTGCGTGCGGCCAGAGCTAAGGAGGAACTGCTTCTTGGGGCAGCAAGGATACATCTGTACCCGGATCTCTCCATGGCTGTGTAGCAAGAGTGTAAAACCTTTCTAGCTGTAAAAAAGAGACTCTTAAACTTAGGGGTTAAATACTCTATGCTCTTTCCCGCAAAGCTGAGAATCGAACACTCCAACCAAAAACATTCTTTTTTACTATCCCAGAAGAGGCCTCCAAATTCATAGACAAACGCATTCCGGGCTGAACCACTTACTGTCTAGATGGGATGTACACCTACTCTGCATACTGTTGTGCCCAAGACACGTTGGGGACCCCCGTTGGCTTCTCCCCCTGTGATGGCACCTTCTTGATGAAGTTTATTGGTTTCTGGTTTTGTTCACGTTGCTTCTTTTATCCTTTGCAAATGTGGCCCTGTTTGCCACACTGACTCATTGTATTCAGAGGCATTTTACTCCCTGACAAGTCCCCATCTCGGGTAACTATTCTACAACCATTCCTAGACTCCCGAGGGTTGGCCCCTGGGCCCCTCTCCCGCCCTTTGCCACTCCGAGTCCACATTATGCTCCCCAGATGCTACATCAGGGCCCATGGCTGCATCCCACTGGCTTCACTTGCCTTCCTCCCCGTTGGCCATGGCCCCTCTACTCTTTGTGCATAGCTCAAACACTATGGTTAATACTATTGGATTGCATAATCTCATCACGCTCTCCCCAGTCCGGTGCGCCATTGCCCGGATAGCTAACAGTCCCCCAGGCGTTGATGCCTAGAAGTTCTTGGTTGATATGGGTTGGTTTGGGTTTCATCCCTCTGATTGGGGGAGGGATGTTGGTGGGGGGGGAACGTTATGGTTAAAGTCTTGGCGGCCACCAGAGGCGCCCCATGCGACATAGCAACACATTTCGAGTATACAGACGGGGTGCCACATGCCGCCGGATCCACTTGCTCTCTGTGGCTGGTGCCCCCGTGGCAGGAATACAATCAGTACCCTTACGAAAATGGCTAACACTGACCTGACCTTAATGAGCTGGAATATCCGGGGGTTGGGCAATCACAGAAAGATGCAACAGGTTCAGCTACATGCTGATCGCCATGGAGTTAAAATCCTATGTCTACAAGAAACCCATGCTCGATCAGAGCAATGTGAACCGTTTGCGAGGCAATGGGGGTCCCAGAGGCACTATAACAACTAACCTACGCAAAGCCGTGGCACTCTTACTCCAATACACAAGAGCCTGAAATTCACATGCCACCACTCGCACATTGACCCTCTGGGCAGATACGTTTTGATCACTGGCAAACTGCTCCACCAGGAGGTAGCCATCCTGAATGTATATGGTCCCAATATCGACAACCCTGATTTCTACCTGCACTTAGCCGCTCTCCTCGAAAGTTACACACTGCTCCCGATATTATGGGGAGGCGATTTCAATACCATACTGGATGTCACCCTAGATAGATCGGAATCCAGACCTCGCCAACTATCCAAGGCAGCCTATACTATCCTCACAACCATTCCCCGTCTGGCACTTGTGGATGTATGGCGCCTTATGAACCCTGATTCGCGCACATTCTCCTTTTACTCCTCGGTTCACGATTCCCATTCCAGGATAGACAGATGGCTTATAACGGACACGCTGGTCAGATGCTTGTCTCACCTGGCTATCCTCCCTAGGACGCTTTCAGACCACTCACCGGTGCTCATTTCCCTGAACTGGGGTCAGGACGCCGGTAAAACTAGGCAGTGGAGGCTGAGCCCTTATTCGCTTCTCGACCAGGCCTTTGCAACCGAACTTGAGTCCTCCATCGAGGAATTCTTTGAGATCAATACAAATTCAGTAACATCACATGCTGTCCTATTGGAATCCTTTAAAGCATATGCGAGAGGGATCACTATCTCCAAAGGCTGCGGCATCCTGAAAGGAATCCGTGCCGACATTGCCACTAGCCAATCGGCCCTAGCTATCCTCGAGTCCCAATATGCCCAAGACCACTCCCCACCACTCTGGCTGCACTGGGTTCGGAGCTGGACAGGTTTCGCGACCTCGCACAGCGTGAGGTTAAATTCCTAGACTCCCCTCAGGCGGTAAGGAAATACGGGGATGGAGAACGCCCCAGTCGAACGCTAGTCAGACTATTGCGCCAGGAGCTCCTAATATCCCGGCGATAATGAGGCCCGACGGCTCGCTCGCCACCTCCCCACAGGATATCAACTCTCAGTTTTGGTTGTTCTACACCTCCTTGTACTCTGAAGCCGATGGTCCCCAGGTTCCGGAAATTGACTCCTACTTAGAGGGTCTTCCCCTGTCAGTACTGTCCACTGAAGCCAGCATTTTCCTATAGAGGCCTTTTACCTCCGAGGAACTTGACGAGGCCATTGCGTCGTTGGCATCAGGGAAGGCCCAGACGGGCTCCCCATGGACTTTTATAAACGATATAAAAGTCTGTCCTGGTTCCACACCTATTGGCCCTGTGGGAGGAGTCGTGTGAGAGGGGTATACTTCCCCCCCGCCCCCCATCTCTTCGGGAGGCGCTGATAACAGTGCTCCTCAAACCGGGTAATCCCCCTACTCAGTGCGGCTCATACCGACCGCTGTCATTGATTAACAGTGATGTTAAAATATACGCTAATCTGCTGGCCAACCGCTTAGCCCCATACATGCCCCAACATCATCCACCACGACGAGGTGGGATTTGTCCAGGGCAGGTCTACATCCTTGAATTTGAGAAGGCTCTTCAATGTGATCAGCAGAATCAGCCCGACCACACAGGCGGTTGCAGCCACCCTAGATATGCAGAAGGCATTTGACTCGGTCTCGTGGAAATACCTATGGTGAGTCCTTGAGAAATGCAAGGTCGGCCCCAACTTTCGAGCCTGGGTAAAGCTGCTCTACACCGCCCCGTCCGCCAGAGTTCGTACTGAGGACAGATGCTCCACTCCCTTCCAGATATCCAGGGGCACACGACAGGGATGCCCCTTCTCCCCCCTCATATTCGCTATAGCCATGGAACCCTTTGCTGACATGGTACGCCAATCACATTCACATAGGGGATTGCGCACAGTCGGCCAATCCGATGTAGTCTCCCTCTATGCGGATGACGCTCTTCTGTACATCCGGTCCCCCGACACTAACCTCGCCCCTATACCAGCGAATGTGGCTCGCTTTGGGGACATATCTGGCTTAAAAATAAACTGTTCCAAGTCCGCCTTATTCCCACTTACGGACTCCACACATCCCCGCTCGGATTTATGTGGATTTAACTGGTCTCCATCCAGCATCACCTACCTGGGGGTGGTAGTTTCCCGCCACACAACAAAGCTACGCGAGGATAATTATCAGACTTTCCTAACTAACCTTGCTGCAAGGGCCTCCAGCTGGTCCAAACTCCCCATTTCACTAGCAGGCAGGATTGGAATACTTAAAATGGTTGTACTGCCCCAACTCCTATACCGATTCACCAATCTACCTGTGTGGCCTGGGGATGCTTTCTTTAAAACACTGCGCCAGATAAGCAACACCTTCCTGTGGCATTCGGGGGCTGTCCGCCTTAAACTGTCCACATTGATCGCTCCCAAGGAACTGGGTGGGTTCAATGCTCCAGATTTCACCAGATACTGGGTGGTAGCCCAATCGCAGTTTGCGTCAAATTGGTTTAATACCACTGATCCCCCCCCCCCACACACACACGTTCGGCTGGAAAGCTAGCGGTCTCTGACCGCGTGATAGGCTCCCTGATCCTCAAACCAGCACCCCCTGACTCAGACTCCGCAGACCCATAGCTACCACATACTTAGCATTGACTAAACTCTGGACAATGGTCGGCACGCTTCACCCATTCCACGGGGACCTGCCATTATGGAACTCCTTCCCCGATGTCCCACATATTCCACAATCATTGGTATCTCGATGGCAGATGCTGGCTTCCTGACACTCTGCGATGCCTACGAACAGAACTTTGAGTGGCTAGATCTTCCCCTATCCCTTAAACGCCGGCCTTCAGCATGGCTACAATACTCCTCACTGCGGAAGAATCTCAAATCCAAATTTCCTGATTTCCCCACCTTACCCCCCCGACGAGCCTATAGTAGCGGAGCTCTGCTCCTTCCTCTGCTTCAGGGGCAAGGTGTCAAGACTCTACTCTTTACTGCAGAATAGGGCAGCCCCCACCTTTACAAAACTGAGACACGCATGGGAGGAGGATCTCGGAGTCAAGCTCACTGACGAGAGATGGTCCCGAATGTGTGGCCGCACCCACAATGTATCCTATAATACTAAATTTAAACAAATACAATTCAAGGTGCTACACAGATACCATCATACACCAGTAAGGCTGCATCGCATGTTCTGCAGCTTTCCTCCCAGCTGCCCCAGGTGTGGCATGAATCAAGCTTCTTACATTCACATTTTATGGCACTGCCCCCGTCGGACCCAATTCTGGCAAGACATCTGCTCCACACTCTCGGACATCCTGGAACACACTATTGCCCCCACCCCACTACACTGCCTGTTCCATGATCTCCCTCAGCTGCCCCGCGACTCTAAGAGACTAACAGGTCTCTGCATGCTGATGGCAGTCCGCTGCATATTATTGTGTTGGCTCCGCCCCAGGGCGCCTACCTGTGCACAGTGGCGAAGGTCAATTACATGGGCTCATGATACTGAGGAGTCCTGGAACGCAATGCAACACTCAAATTCAAGGCCAAGAGACATCTGGCGGAAGTTTTGGGATTATATGTCCGCCATGGCCTCACCTACAAACTCTGTCGTGTCCTCCCCTGAGGGATCCCCATAAACAATGTCTTCCCCTGACACAGTTGTTAATGACCTGTCTGCTGCTCCACCTTCTGTATGCTGCAATTGACTCAGGATGTGCTACTCATTATGTATGTTGCTGGTTTCTTTGACTCATTGCTGGTGCCATGGGGCACCTTATGTTTGTTTCTTGTGTGTTGTCAAGACAAATAAAGAAAGTTTTTAAAAAAAAGAAAAGAACTCAAAACCCACCTCTTCAAGGAGTCACTCCTCTGCAACACCTAGGCCATCACGTTGCTCCTCACACCACCCGACTTGCTAGACGCCGCCCACCCCTCTCCTCCCGTTACAGCTGTACCTTCGTCGGTCCCTCTCTGTATCCTACCCCCCGCTGTATATCTGTTCTGTTACACCACTGAAAGGCGCTCAATTATGCATCTGTGATATTGTACACCTCTGTCAAACGCTGCGATATGTATCTGTATCGGTGTATTCCTCTGTAAAGGGCTCTGTTGCTTCTCGAAGCTAGGTCTGCGCTGAATTAATACCATGAAATGAATAAATCCAGCTCTTGTGCAGTGCGTCACATAACTTGGCAAGTCTTTGTTTTAACAGTCGATTCATTAGCTCCCATTGGCTTGTTGGTGATAAACAGAACCATCTGTGTTTTATACCCAACAAAGAACACATTTCCTTAAACATTTCAATGGAAAAATGTGTGCCATTATCAGACCTGATAAAGGGATTTAACAGAATAACCTAATACCCTGATGCTAATTGGTTGGTGTGGATTTAGTTTTTTTTCTAGGATTGCGAAAAATTCATGCTCCACATAAAGTGTGACAGGGCACCCCATGGTAATGGAAGATGATTTCTATACGGCGAATTCAGCGGCTGCCAGAGCCTGTTTGCATGGCAAGTGTCCCTGCATCAAGGGGTCCAGAAGATTACTGAAATAAGCCAGAGGTTTATGTCCCTGTCACGCTCACCTGATTCCCACGGAGGCGCAGGTCTGGCTTCGAGTGCTGATGCTTCTTCTATGGTGAAGCGCAGGACTCTGAAGATGGACTCACTGGCTCGCAGGAATATTCCCCTGTGCGTGAAAAGGGAGTATTACCTACTGACGGAATAATGCTCAAGCCTCCCACTCCCTTCCAGCCCTCCACGATACCCTTCCTCGATTCCCCGTGAAGTCTCACCTTAGGGTCTGGAAGGATGAGTTCTCCATCCTGCTTCTGATGCAGGGGCGCGTTGAAACCCAGTTACTTCACTGGATTGAGGTTTGATGGGAGTTCAAATAAGCTTGACTATTCAGGTAAGGCGCTGTAAGAGTTCTGTAGCAAGTTCAAAATTTCAAGCTTAATAATAATGTTCATTGTCTTATTGCAGCAAGCGCTAACGCTTATGTCTTTTTCCCCTTAGGGGCCGGGGTTCGGAATGCCGGAGATATGGCGCCGACCCGAAGTGAAACGTGCAGTTCCAGTAAATGACAGGTAAGTTCTGGATGAGCGTTCGGGTAATGTCTTTGCATTCGCTCATTCAATGTCTTTGTCTTTTTTCCCCATAGGGGCCGGGGTCCGGAATGCCAGGAAGCGGCAGGACCCGAAATGAAATGGGAATGACCCAACAGGTAAGTCTTAGAAGGAAACTGAGCTTTTCCTATTCCCTTCCTTCTCTCACCTTGTGTTCTTGTCTTTTTCTCTCTAGGCTCTGGGAAGTGGCTGCGGATCCGGATGATCGCTGCTGAAGATGGAGGTGCCCAGGAAAGGTGAGTGAAATGCAGCGCTGCAGCGATCGAAGCGAAATGCTTTTAAAATGATGTCTTCCTTTTCAGGATTGTCGGTGTGAAGTCTCCGTGATGCAGCTTTAGCAGGTAAGGTCTTCTTTCTCTCCAATTCTCTCTTATCAGGTGACCCAGGATGCTGACAGGCGTGGCTGAAGTCCAGATGCAGGAGCTGACACGATGAGCGTCCAGCTGCGAGGAGCAGAACAATGCGAAGCGTGAGTTGCTGATCGGGCGTGGTTTAAATAGCTTTGGAAGAAGTTCCGGGTATGTATCCTTCCACCGATCAGGTATGTATCCTTCCCCGACCACACCCAGGGGAAAGTAGGTCCACAGGTAAAGTAGTTCCATTCAGGCCTCAAGAGGGCCTGGATGTAGCAGCATGGTCTGCATCAGGTAAGTGCACCTTAAAACACTTGAACACATGTCTAGCTTTATGAGCCTGGCGCCTAAGGCGCCAGGACAGGGGTCCAACATGAGCCTGGCGCCTAAGGCGTCAGGACTGTGTCCAAAGGGCCCCAGCTTGGGCCCGCTGGCACTTCCCTGGGGGAAATGATGCCTGCCTCTGGGGTTGCTGGGTCGGACCTGGCTCCTTGGAGGTTGGCATCATGACAGTCCCACTGAGGTCTTTTGGGTGAGGACAGCTGCCATCACCTTGGCCATTAGAATGTGAGACCAAAAAACTTTTTTGTAATCTGGTGTGGTTAGAACAGGGGCAGTACTGGTCACCTATTTGAGCTCCTGAAATTACTTTTTCTGCTAATAATGTTAAAAGTTGTACTGGGTCAGCGCAGCGTTGCTTTTCTGTTGTACTACAGACTAGAAGGTCATCCACATACTGAAGCACTGTGCTCTGTGTTTGTAAGTTTCCTAGATCCATTTGCAGCACTCTGTTAAAAATACTGGGGGATTCACAGTACTCTTGGAGCAAACTAGTGTGTTGAAATCTTTGTCCTCTGTAAGTAAAGGCTGCAAGGGGTTGCAACTCTGGGTCTAAGGGGATGAACTAAAACGCATTCTTGAGATCCACTAAAGTGAAATATGTTCCTTCAGTGGGTGATATTACAGAGGATGGTGGCAGGGTTGGGGACCACTGGGAATTCTATTCAACAGGTGCAAGTCCTGAACCATACTCCATGTTGACCCTTTTGCTTTTATCACAGAATAGCTGGCTGTGTTACATGGTGATTCTGGTGGCTGTATTATGCCCTGCTGCCATAATGCCGCTATGGTGGAGCAAATCCCTTCATCCTCTTCCCTTTACATGGGGTATTGCCTCATTCGGGGCAAAACTGCGACTGGTTTCCATTTAATGCAAACAACCCCTATGCTGTTTAGGAGCCCTACATCATGCAGGCTACTGGTCCACAGGTTACTAGGCACCCTATCCCGATCTTCCTGCAACTGTGATGGTAATGTGTTGGCAAAGAGCAGGGTATGTGATAACTCTCTATTTTCCACTATGACCTGGCAGCGAATGGATATTCGAAACATGATCTCCTCTTCGTCTTCAGTGTCCTCGAACAGTTGCTCGTCTGAAACATCCCTTAACCACTGTGTTGGTCGATGCATAAGACTGCGCCGTTCACGATCATCCTCGTCCAAATCAGACAGGATTACAATGTCTGCCTTGGTGATTACTGATTCCAAATGTAATGTGATTATGGCACCTGGCACCCTTTCCTGCTACACTGCTGGCCTAAATAAAGTCAGCAGGTCTGTGCAGAATCCTATCTCTGATACTTGGCACCAGAGCTAACAGGACGGTATCCCCATAAAGGAACTAATCTGGATGGAGTGGTGCGCTGTGGCCACAGAGTGCTTGTATTACTGCAACAGCCCTTGTGTGATACATGTCTGGTGTGGAGCACACTAACCCCTCCTCTGAGAATGAAATGGTCGTATTCAACTTGCTCATGATGTCCCTACCCAGGAGGTTAGCAGGGGATGTCTCAGGAATACAACAAAGGTACTGACAATTCATGCGTGCCTATGGTGACAGGTAAATCATCAGTAAAAGGAACAGATGTGATAGCCCCCAAAAAATACTTGCATGCCCATTATTGTGGAACGACCCCTCCTTTTTTTTTTTTATAACTCTGTTTATTGAGTTTGAACAACACAACATAGAGAAACAAACATGGATCATCGGCATACATAGGATGAAGGTAGCATAGCATTAATAACAGCTAGAAGGGGCCCACAGGGCCAAGGACCATAAGACAGTAATAAGACAAAACAGGCAACCAATGCGAACAGTAATATTGATCCACCCCCACCAGCGAATCTCAGTGGGCATCTAGCCATTTACCCCATATTTTTTCAAATTTATGGGGGCAGCCCCGTGCATTATAAATCCGGCGCTCTGAAGCTGTGCACGTGTCCAGCTCGTTACTCCAACGGTTCAGGCACAGTGGGTCAGCAGATCCCCAGTTAGCTGCAATAAGTCGTTTGCCTTCCCCCAACGCAATTGCCAGAAACATTTTCTCATATTTTGACAGGTCTACTTCACCCCAGATGCCTAAGAGTACCATTGTGGGATCCCTGGGGATTGGTTTCGCCAGGGCGGCAGAGCTTGTACTAATACAGTCCTCCCAGAAGGCCCATAACACCCGACAGTTCCATATATGGTAGAAGGTGGCAGATGCATTTTTGCATCGGACGCATGTCCCGTCTTCTAGTCCACCCCATCTGGCCATTACAGCACGTGAGTGGTATGAGCGATGAAGGATTCTCAACTGTATTAGCCTAAGATTGGATTCTATACCAATTTCTCTGTGAGACATTAATGCATCAACACAATCTTCAGGTTCCAGATGACCTACATCCCTTTCCCACTTTGCTTTGAGCCCGTCTAGCTGCGTTGCCCCGAAGGAGTTAAGGGCCTGGCAGAGAGTGGAGATGACCTTAGAGGAGATGCGTTGCGGGAGGATATTGGTCTCGATGGGGGAGCAGGGGGGGTATGATTGTCGTGTCAGGGAATTGGGTACGGATGGCGTGGGTCAGCTGCGCATGCCAAAACTGGTCCATGGGTGCCAGGTCGAATTGTTCTCGGATGGTCTCAATTCCCAGGAGGTGACCCCCTTGTATCACATGTGCTAATGCGTGTATTCCTTTTGCATGCCAGTGACCAAAGGATCACATTTTCACTATTTCCGGGAGGAGCGCATTGTGCCAAATGGGTTGTGATAGTGTTGGCTGTCCTTTCCAGCCGACTAGTTTGTGTGCGTCTCGCCAGGCGCGACGGATAGGGTGGGTCATTTTGGGCAGCGCCGGGAGTTGGTCATGGGTGGCATACAGGATTTGCAGCGGTGTTAGCGGGGCCATGCTCTCCAGTTCGATACGGGTGTGTGGCAGTGTGGGACCTGCGTGCATCCAGTCATTTACTACTATCTGTGTTGCTAGGTAATAGGTGTGTATGCAGGGTAAACCGATGCCTCCCTCCCATACTGATCTCTGGAGCGTGTCAAGGGCGACCCTGGGTCGTTTCCCACCCCATAGCAGTGTGAGTAGGTTCTTGTCAATGAGTGCGAAGGTTTCTCGGGGGATGGGAAATGGGGCGTTCTGGAGAACATACAACAGTCTGGGGTGGGTCATCATTTTGAATAGCGCGGCTCTACCCATTAGCGATAGGGGAAGTGATTGCCAATGGGGGATGTCTTTGTTGAACCGCTCAATTACTGGTTGTAGATTGAGTCGGAGGAACTCATCAAGTGTCGGGTCAAGCCGTATAACCAGGTATTTAAATTCCTTAATAAAGACATGGTATGGGAAGGTCTCCGGGATCGCAGACTCGCCACCCTGAATCGGGAAGAAGATGGTTTTGGCATCATTAACCTTTAGGCCCGCAAAGTCCTGGTATTCCCTGAGAATGAGGGAGACAGCCGGGCATGAGATGCACAGGTTACTGAGGTATATGAGAAGGTCATCCGCATAGAGTGAAAGGCGGTCTTCTCCCCCTTCCGGCCATATGAAACCAGTCCAGTTGGTATTAGCTCTAAATTCAATTGCTAGCGGTTCAATGGCCAAGAGGAAGAGGAGTGGGGATAGTGGGCACCCTTGCCTCGTGCCCCGACCCAAGGGAAATGATTTGGAGGACCTGCCATTCACCCTCACCGTGGCCTCCGGGGATGCACAGAGAAATTTTACCCATGATATAAATGCCTGTCCCAGGTTCATCCTAGCCATGATCGCCCACAGAGCATCCCACCCCACACAGTCAAATGCCTTTTCGAAGTCCACCGCCAGGAGGGCGAGTGGGGCTGGTATTTCCTTTGCTCTGCTCAGCGCCAATTGGACTCTGCGTAAGTTCATTCGAGTTGATTTATTGGGCATGAATCCACATTGGTCCGGGTGGACGAGGGTCTCAATCACCTGCAGTAGTCTGTTGGCAAGTGTTCTGGCGAGGACCTTGGCTTCGCCGGTGATCAGGGATACCGGGCGATAGGAGGCACATTCCCCTGGGGGTTTCCCAGGCTTGCGTACGACTACTATGCATGCCTTCCTAGTTCTCTGCTGCGTAAGAACATGCGGTGCATGTGGGTAGATAGTGTGCCACCGAGGCATTTCCATGTTTCCGTTGGGAACCCGTTGGGGCCCGGAGTTTTCCCGGGTTGGAGCTGTGCCAGCGCTTCTTGCACCTCGATGTCGGTAATGTCAGCATTCAGGAGATCTGATTGGTGCTGTGGGAGTATCGGAATCTCGATTCAGTCGAGGTAGCGTGAGGGCTCATCTGGCGCGTTCTCAGTGGGTGGGGTATAAAGATTTTTGTAGTAGGCGGCAAATGCCTCGACAATGTCAGAGTCTTCTGTCAGCAGTGTTCCATCTGGAGACCTAATGGCCCGTACATGTCCCCTGCTTTGTTTGCGTCTCTCTAACCAGGCCAGAGTCTTGTTGGCTTTGTCGCCTCGCTCGTATATTTGGCTCCGGACTAATTGGTGGGCAGTTCGTGCGTTGTCTAGAGATAGGTTGCTAAGGGCGTCCTGTGCCGTGAGAATCGCCTCTTTTGCCTCTTGGGTGCCGTGTACTAGGACTTGCCGTTCACACCCCAGGACTCGTGTTTCTGCTTCTCTGACCTTCTGGACTTGACATTGTTGGTAGGCGGAGACCGCTGAGATAGCTTCCCCCCGGAAAACTGTCTTGTACGCCTCCCAGATCGAGATCGGGCAGTCCACGGAGCCCTCATTGAGTTCGAAATATTCTGCTGTCTTTTTTTCAAGCTCCTCAGCGATTTTGGGGAGACGAAGATGGTATGCGTTTAGGCGCCAGTTACGGTCTGGGCGGCGGCAGGAGTTTTTCATGGTTAGGAGGAGCGGAGAATGGTCCGAAATTCCTCTTGCAAGGAATACAGCGTCGAGAAGCCTGTGATTTATGTTGCGAGGGATAAAGGCATAATCGATCCCAGAGAACGATTTGTGGACGCCCGAATAGAAGGAAAAACCAGCCTAGTCGTTGTGAAGCGATTGCCAAGTGTCCGTCAGTCCCAAGGCCTCGGCGAACGTGGCGAGCTGTGTGAAGGTGGGGCGGGTTCCAGATCTCCTATGGGATCTATCGACTGCGGTGTCCATTACTTCATTAGAGTCCCCCCCCAATCACCCACGCATCGGCCTCTTCTTCCAGGAGTAAGCTCTGCAGTTCAGAGAGTAGTTCTTTTGCCAGCGTGAGGTGGGGGGGTGGGAGGGGCATAGATTGCTGCCAGGCCCCATTTCTCACCCCAGATGTCAGCTAGCAACAGTACATAGTGGCCCCGGGGATCGGTCCTGATCTTCCTAACCTGGAGGGGGACTCGCTTGTGGATGAGTATCATCGTGCCCCTGGCACCTTTCGTGAATCCGGCATGGTAGGTATGCGAATAATTGGATCTTTTGAAAAAGTTAGTGTGTGTGCCTATCAAGTGCGTTTCATTTAGAAGGACAATGTCTGGCGAGTGTCGGTTTAAGTAATGGAGCACCAATCTTCGCTTTATGCTGGAGCCGAGGCCGTTGACATTCCAGGACAGTATGGTTACCTTGTTGGAGTACCTTCTATCTGCGTGAGTCTTCTTGTTGGGACGTCTGGGAAGATTAGTGGCAGTTGCGCTTTTTCCGGGGATATATGGCAGTTTCCTTTCAGGGGAGACATCCGAGGGTTGCCTCACCTTAAAGTGCCTGCTGACTGGCTGATAATTGGTCCACTGTCGTGGCTAAAGACAGTGCTTGCTTTCCATGCCTGCATTTGTCGGCTTCAAGCTTTCATGTCCGATGATTCCATTTCCTTACGTCTCCAAAACTCCCCCCACCCTGTACTTCCCCCCCAACTGGGAGCACCTGTCGCCCAAACATTAAACTTCTAACTTGGTAAACTTCCTCGGGATAACCCTGATTGCGATACCGCTCGCGCCACATTAAGAGCGGCGGCCGCTAGGTGAGCGCTTCCATGTCATTACGTTGCAGATTGGTCCCCCCATTGCGTGAGCCTTACCCCTTTTCCATGGGGATCCCTGTCACATCGTTGTCTGCGTTGGCCGGAGATCGGTGGGGGCGAGGGCCGCTCGGGCCGGGGCCTCTGTGCGGGTGGGCCCGATGGTGTGCGCCTCGCTCTGGAATCCGTGAGAACTTGGGTTTCCAGCCAGTCCCATGCTTCTTTGGGAGTGTAGAATAGATGAGTGGTGCCCTCATAGTGGACTTTGAGCGATGCCGGGAAAAATAAAGCATATTTGATAGAAAGCGACTGAAGTTTCTTTTTGACCGAGTCAAAAGATTGGCAGGCTTTTTGGACTTCCTTGGTGTAGTCAGGGTAGAACCCGACCTTATAGCCGCTGTATGTAATCGGGCCGGAGGCCCTTGCCATTTGCAGGATCGCATCTCGATCGCGGTAGTTCAGCAGGCGTGCGATTATCGTTCTAGGTGGGGCGCCCGGGGTAGGTGGGCCGGTGGGGACTCTCTGCGCCCTTTCTATGGAGAAGAATTTGGATAGTTATTTGGGGGCGAAGACATGAGTTAACCAATCCTCCAGGAAAAGTTCAGCGCTGGGGCCCTCCTCCTTCTCCGGTATTCCGAGGATCCTGAGGTTATTTCGCTGCGCTCTGCCCTCGCTGTCCTCAGCACGGTATTCCAGTTGGGCAATTTTTTGGGTGATCGCGGCAAGTTGTTGTTCCAAGCGGTGCACCGTGTCTTCTGTGTCCGACACTCTGTTCCGCCTCACCAACCCTGGCTGATAGATTGCAAAGGTCTTGGCGTATAAGGGACACCTCGGTGGATATGCCACCTATTTTGAGTTCCAGTGATGTCCTCGAGTCCCCAATCGCTTTCATGAGGTCCGTTAAGGAGATTGGGGAGTCCTGAGGCTCGTCGCCGGGCCCATCGTCTTCTGGGGGCCGAGGTCTGCGGCGTGGAGGGGCCTCCACGGTGTAGAGGTCCATTTTGCTTTGCAGTGTTTGCCGCTCGGCCTTTTCCTTTCCCATGTCGTGGTTGATCGGCCCCGTGCAGTAGGGGTCCGGTTGCTTCACGTAGTTACCCAAGGGGTGGATGTAGGGTTTGGAAAAGGGCTGGTGTGTGCCAGGCGGGTGTGTCCAAGCAGCGTATCTGTGTGCTGGCTGCGCCTTAATAAAGTTTGTTGGTAGCGTATCTCCGGTCCAAGGGGGAGCGCAGCACACGGTTCTCCTTGTCCTGCTGAAGCTCGACCCCGGGTGCTGCTGTCTCGCCGATTGGGGGGAGGGGGAGAAAAAGAGGCAGCGTGGGTCCGAGCCGCGGGCAGACAGTTGTGCATGCCTCCGAGGCGCGGAGCTCCACCCGCTCATGTCGTCGACGGGGCCAGGCGAGGTGCCTTGAGGATTGGGCCCCTCGCAGCTGCCCACTGCCGGGCCGGTGGAGGAGATTGCATAGGGTCTCCGGCGGTATCTGTAGGGCGCCACCGGTTCTTGGAGGCGGGTTGGCTCTGTGTGCCTTCTCAAGGAGGGTTCCCCACGCTCCCTGTGTCGTGGAGGGGGTGGGCACTACGCCAGGGCCTCAGTGGCCGCGCCTCGTCCATCGACTTCGGGGAGGATCTCGCGTCTCCTACTCCGATTTTCTTTGGGGTTGCGGGCACTGGTTCTCTGCTGCATTCGCTACCCCCGGGGCACAGCTGGGGTGGGAATAGTACTCTTTAACGGGAGTTCTTGGAGGATAATTGTAGCGGCCGCCAGGAGCCGAGATAGTTGGGTCCGCATGCGTCCGGCGCGCATGCGCAGTCAGGTCGAACAACCCCTCCTTGATGCAGGCCTTGGTAGTCCCTGTGCCAACCAAGTTTGATCCCTCCAACTCAGGGTTCCAGTTCAGTAGTTACAGATAGAACTGGGCATGCCAAAGCTCGATGTGGGCTGAACTATTGAGGGTGCACGTTCAATCCTTGGAGCGTGAAAGGATTACCCCTCCCCCCAACACGCTTGGTTCCATGTAGTGTGCTACAGTGCCCTGTGACAGGGTGTTCTTATCCCACGGCTGAGCAGGTGGCTGGGTGAAATTGGGAGTCTGAGGTTGCATGGATTGCTGTTGCACAGTGCCTCGGGCATACAGGGCGAATTGGGGTTGTGGGTTAAAGGCATGGTGGTATGTTGGTATATTGTAATTAAAGGGCATGTGAGGGCGGGGGCGGAACTCTTAGAGGATTTTGTTGCATCACATTGCCGCCTTTGCAGTATTTCATCATGGTGCAAGTCAGTGATCACGCAGCTGCATTTCACCACTGCTTGAAGCACATGCCAAGGGTTGCACGCACTGCTCCTGTAGCAAACCATGTCTGACAGCGGCATTAAAGAACTATGTATGGTGACGTGGAACGTGTAGCGCCTCAACTTCCCAGCGAAGCAGAAGTCAGTCACCTGCAGGCTAACAGATGTACCAGACGAGAGTCTGCCTACAGGAGACGCACCTCCTAGCTGCAAAGTTTGGGCGGTTCTCTGGGGCATACTTTGCAACATCGGGGGAGGGGGAAGAGGGGAAGGTTAGGCTGCTTTTCTTTAGCAACAAGGTACCCCATACCGAGGTCACAGTGAAGCAGGACCCAATGGGGGGATACATGCTGGTTAAAGAGTGTCTGTATGAGCAAACACTCAAATGTACATCACTCTATTGTCTGAATAGCACGCAGGATCGGTCCCTGCACACAATCTCCCCAGACATCAACTCCTTTGCAGAGGTCTGGATCCTCATGGGGGGTGATTTCAACTTGGTCCCTGACCCAGTGACTGACAAAACTCTCCTGCCCTCTAGAGAGGACAACAAACAGGCTGTGGGGTTTGCCAGGTTTCTCAGGGAGGTGGGGATAGTGGACGTCTCGAGGATATTTAACACAGGGTAGCACAATAATACGTTCTACTCCGAAATTCATAAGGGCCTCAAGAATAGATTTGATCCTCATGTCCAGCACACACTCCTCCTGCCTCTGGGTGTTGGGGGGAGGTGTTATGAGGGGGGTTTAGCATTCCACCAAGGGTAATATATGACCACGCCCGGTGGTGGCCCGTATTCAAGCTATTTGTTTCTGAGCCTTACACCAAAGACCTTGGAAACTGCAGGACTTATTACTGCAGAATGTGGACATTCAGCAGGAAATATCCACCACCACAGCCAATAATTCTGTGGAAAACTTGCTCTCAACGATCTGGGACGCCATGAATGCTGTGATACGGGGCAGCTTATTACGTGCACAGCAGAGTTATAACAATCCAGTCAGCTGCAACAAGCGCAGTTAGAGGGCAGGGTTCTGGTGCTAGAAGGGGCCCACAGGACTACTCAATCTAATAAAGCCTGGAGGGACCTACAAAAAGTGAAATCCCTGCTGGAGGTGCACTTAGCCAATAAATCCGCTGAGCCCTCTCTTAATTTTACTATATAAATAGCAACAAGGAAAATCGGCTGCTGGTGTATGAACTGAAATAGGTAAACACATGGAACAACATCCACACACTGATGGGCTCGGACCTATTTATGAAGGTCTCAGAGGAGGATAAGTTAAACGCGATGCTAGAGCACCAAAGAGGCGTTATGGCAGAAGCCCCAATCTGGAGCGAAATACAGGCCATCTTACTCCCCCCCCCCCCCAACGCTGCCGTCCTGCCAGGCTTGCTGGACCCCCTCAAACATCCCATCTCCCCTGAGAAGGTAACAGCTGCAATTAAGTCCCTGAAACACACACCCCGGGGCCTGGAACCTTTACAGTCCGAATCTATAAAACCTATGCCCATGCCTCCACTCCCCGCCTCACTGCTCTCCAATTTCTAGTCACAAGGCGCATTTCACCATCCATGGAGGAATCTCTAACTGCGTCTAAGCCCGGGAAAGACCTAAAGGACTGCGGCTCCTACAGGCCCATAACATGTACGTTGATGCAAAAATCTTCTCCAAGGTCCTAGCATCTAGACTCTCTGGGGTCCTGCACCATTTGGTACGCACCACCCAGGATAATATCAGACGCATTCTCAACCTTATTGAGAGAGCCTCCTGCGCAGGAGTGGAGCTGGGTATAGTTTAATTGACGCCCATAAAGCATTTGATCTGGTGGATTGTGGCTACATAACTAGGGTTCTTGGCCACTACGGGTTTAGCCCAAATGTCAAAAATGGGTCCTGTCCAACTATCAGCAACCAACTAAGTTGCTTAGACTCAATAGGCTTAGGTCCCCAAAATTAGAAATCTAGTGGGGCACCTGTTAGGGCTGCCTCTGTCGTCTCTAATCTTTGCGATATCAATGGAGCCATTCGCCACCACAACCCAGATACAGGGAATGCAGGTAGGGGGCACTGCTATAGAATCTCCTTATATGC
Organism: Ambystoma mexicanum; assembly: GCF_040938575.1. NCBI lineage: Eukaryota > Metazoa > Chordata > Amphibia > Caudata > Ambystomatidae > Ambystoma > Ambystoma mexicanum. The sequence continues at coordinate 875,062,101 of NC_090924.1, read as the reverse complement.
AGATGAGGTGATGATGTCCCTCACACAGTTGGACTCCTTGCTTGAGACTGTATGCACGAAATCTCTGTGTTCAACTGAGTGTCAGGTTTCAGGGTTAATAACTCGAAATCAAGCACCATGGGCGTGGCCATTTCACAGAGGCAGCAGGAGCTGGTTGCCAACATGAGCCCAGTCCCCTGGTGCAAGGGCCACATAACCTACATAGGCGTCCGTATCCCAAACAAGGTCATGCAAGCTTACAAGGCCAATTTCCTGCACCTATTTAGTACCCTGCTGGATGACTTAGACCGTTGTCAAAAGCAAGAGGTTTCATGGTTATTGAGAATCGCTGCTCTTAAAATGACTGTAGTCCCAATGAAAGGGGCCCCTAGGGGTCCCTTATGTCTATGAAAACAAGGCGAGTCACCACACACGATAGATACCCCAGACACAAGGTTGTATTCCCAAAGCTAGGGTTTATTGCAAAGCAAATGTCTCAGTTGGCCAACTCAGTCTCACGGCCCGCGACGTGTATCTCTAGACCTCGAGGGACGCAAGAGAGTGAAGTACGTACAACAGTTACATGTATACAAAATGCATATCAAACAATCAGCTATGACATGTTTAACACCCCCTTTATTGGGTTTCTTTGAACTTGGTGTGATGATGGACATTTTCGACAACTATGACACCTTCAAACATCTATTCTAGTAACAATTTGCAATTTGTGAGTGCGGAGGCATCTTTCAGTTGTTGAACAGAACACAGCGCTTCTGTTCTTGGAAGCGAGCTACACACGGGGGGAGAGTTGCATTCCAGACCTTGCTATCTATGAGGTCCTATTCGTGTCCTGGGAGCAGACACGCTCTAACAGGGCTCAGCAAAGGGGGGCCGTAAGAAGAGCATAATTGAAGCCTTTACCTGCTTTATTCTAACATATTCTACCATATAACGAGACTGGCTGGCAGCTGCGAAATGATTAAATTCCCTGCAGCCCTGCTTCAAGGCTACATTCGGGAGGGAGCCGGGCATTCTTCCTGGCGCTGCCTACGTTGTGTTTCAACAAACTCCTGTTATCCTCGCAGCCCTGCGGCCTTGTCCTTTTACGTGCAGGCAACAATGTTTTCCAGTCGAGCAGAGTAAGCAGAAAATGTACTGGGAAGCAATAAGAACAGAAAGCAATGAGCAATGGTTAGAAAACAAAATGGCGATTCTTGTTGCATCAAAATGGCCGTTCATTGGCAAACTCGGATACCTATAATCTGTCATATCGTGCATGAGGCGGTTGGCCCATGGCCATCAAAATACGTTTGCATTCACACAGTAGAGGTATCCATTTTTCTAGACTGACACCAAGGCTCTTTTACCACTACCTTGCACTGCCTGTCGCGATTCCAGATAAGGATATGGGGATGCTGCAAAGGAGGATGATTTTCAATAGGGGTGCTTGAAAAAAACCACAGGTTGCTAAGCGGATGATGCGCAGGGGTGTACTTTGGAGTGCCAGATGTCTCCAGGTACTGCGTGGTGGCACAATTATCCTTCTCCTTTACATGGTAGGAGACAGACGATCTGCTCGATTAAAGTATATTGAAGAATCATGGCCTCCAGCCCCCCTTTCCATACTACCCCATCTCAAGCTGATACAGCAGGCCCCTGATGTAGGCCTGCTGGCTTCTACCAAGAACTTCATTCGCTGATGGGGCGTCAGTACTACCTTAGGTCCTCTCACCCCAGTTTGCGGTAATCCAGAGTTTACACCAGGATGTAACTTGGCAGGGTTCCGCTGGCGGCGGAAGGGAGGCTTATCTCGATTGAAAGACTTCTTTATTAATGTTGTTCCCCTATGCTTTGAAGAGTGCAAGGCCAAGTTTCAAATCCCATAGGAAGTGAGATTCTGGTACACCCAGCCTCGGTACTGGATGTCAAACTATAGCACAAATGCATATGGTTGTAGTGAGCTTAGTGCACTAGAGCTTTCCTTGATGCCCCAAGAACAGGAGCACAGCCCTCCACAAGCTCCTAGACAGATCAGACACCTCTAAGGAGGAGAGCTACATGTCCAGGTGCGAAAGGGACCTAGGGAAGAGAGCTGCGGACAAAGGAATGATACCGGATCTGAGCCTGAATATTCAGAAGCTCCAAGAGCATCACAAACACAGGGGGCAGCGAAGGTGTGCTACAGGTGGCATGCTCCACCAGAAACCTTGCATAAGAGCAACATTGTGCTGTCTCCACTATGCTGGAGGGGGTGTGCGACTACATGCTTGCTCTTCCACCTCCTGGGGTCCTGCGGGAAATCAGCCCGATTTTGGAAGGAGGTATTGGCACAGATGAAGCACATAACTGGGTTGACGGTGTCCTGGGATCCAGGGGTCGTACTGCTGGGTGACACAGTAGATGGAGTGTATCCCCTGACGGACCCTATGGCAGAGCTAATTACACACATCCTTACGGCAGCGAAGATTGCGATAGCACGCCTCTGGAAGAACGCTGGGGGGGCGCAATCACTATGTTGTGGGTAAAGTGCTGGGACAGCGGTTGCAGAGAAAACCACAGTAGTGCGCCTAGAGAACCAGGGGAAACTTGGTCCCCCTTTTTTGAGTATGCAGAACGGTTCCCAGGGACAGTGCGCAAGCCGCCGAATCTCAGGTGGTGCACAAAGTACGAACATCTGCGGGGGGTGGGGAGGGCAGTGAGGCCTACGGTGCTGGCGGCCTGGGTTACACCAGAATGGCAAGTGACAAGATTCCTTACAATTTGAATCGCTGCACGTAATATCAGTGAGATCTGTTACTGTAGGAACTATCTTGGCAATGTGATTGTTTCCTTATGCCGTTTACAGATTCCCCAACATTCTATTTCCTTGTTTCTGCAATAAAAATAATACACTGAAAAAAATAAACAGCATCTAATGCAAAATGGCATAGCCATCGGCAAGGGATGGATGGGGCAGACGTACTGTGGGAGGTGTTTCAACAATATATCTGAGACGACTAACCCGAGGGGGGTGGTGGGGGTTGGCAATAGAACTGGCACCATAGTAGACTTATGAACATGTTAATAGCGTGCAGTGTGGAAACATATGACCTACCTATCATATTCTGTGTTGCTTTGTATTACTTTGTTGTGTTATTTTTCCTGTTGCTTTGGGTCGGGGGTGAGTGGGGTGAGGAGAGAGAGGATTGTTCGGAATGTGTCAAGAGGGAACGAGTGGCAAAGAGCCAGTGAATCTTAGCTGGGGAATGTTGGACGATATGCTATTTGGAGCAAATTTGTATTACTGAAGAAGGGTCCCCCGACCTTTGTTTTGATTATTCCTTCATGTGGTACTGTTCCTCCTCCTTTGTTAATGTCAATAGAAAGATTCAAATCAAAAATGGCAGTCACTCCTAAAATGGCAGAACCACTCTGAGGCCCAATTCGTGAAGCAATGATTCATATTTATACTGCCAGCTCACCCCACTGCGTACTTGGCTGTCCAGGCCCTCTGTAGAAGGAGGCAGAAACGAGGCCCAATTAAACAAAATGTCAAAAAAGAATCATGTAAGTAGTAGTGCTGCAGTCTATATTTTCTCTTACGTTAAGGACGTTGCACTCCCATATAAACAGTAGTTGTCTATCGGGCTTAATAAAAACTTGTACATTTTCTGTTTTATCAATGGCATTAATTACTCTAACAGGGCCATAGCTCTCTTGTTGCTAACATTGGAGAGTCTTTACTCAGAAAATGTAAAAGGATAAATCCCTCCCAAGCAGTAATCCTGCATGAAACCTTATTACGAAAGAGTCAATCAGTAATGCCCATCTTAAAGAACAAAAATTCCACAAGGTGAGCAAACATGCATAAGTGGAAAAAGTATCAACTTTTTCTTGCAGTAACAAAAGCTACGCTCACTGTGGAAACTTTAGAAGAATTTGTAAAATCACACACTATCGCAGACTCGTTTATTCTGCAAAATCGTTGCAAATGGCTCTATTCATGGAAAAAGTCAAACGATTGAACATCATATTCCATCTGAACAGTGGTTGACCATTTCTCTTCACTTCATGCCTTCCCAACTAACCCTGTATTATAATAATGACTTTAAAGATGGGGGAAATTCAAATGTTGATGAAATTACTAGGGAATACGTTCTTGGGGCTATTTATTCTTTGAAGGCAAATACGAGCTTTGGAAATGATAAGGTACTCTCTGATTTTCATAGGACGGATGTTGAGACTTGGACAATGACTATGTAAAATGTTCTATGCTATGGTTAATTGTCATTCTTCTCGGGTGTAATGGGGCAGGGCAATTATTTTTCCAATCTGTAAGAACGATGACGGGTTGAACCCCTACAGCTATGACAGTTTCATTTCTGGATTGTACTTTTAAAATCTTTGATAAATACTTAATAGAATAAGTTAAGGGGAAATCATTTTTCTCTCTCAGATTCAATTGGGTTAAGAAAAAAAAAATGGGAATGCAACACCAACGTTTAAATTTGTATTTACTTGTGACCAAGTCTCGGTTTGGTAAACAGCAACCCCTTTATGCTGAATGTTCCTTAACACTGCTTTAAATGCTGTTGATCAGAACACACTGAAGTGTGCTTGATAATTGAGCACTTGGGGCATCTTCAAGTTGTTGATTAAACTACATAAGAATAATTAAGCTTTGGTTAATTACTGACATTCTTTTAACAGGGTCTTCTGGCAAAGCTGTGATCTTGCCCCTGTTATATTCAATCTTTTTACCAATTATCGATACAAGGACTTGTCTGACTCAGAAGCTGATGTAACGAGGGCTGACCAATTCCATATTCCATTATTAGCCTATGCCGACGACTGTCTTGGTGGCAAGAACACTTAAATCACTTGAAATCATTTAAAACTGTTATACCAACTACAATGAAAGTCTGGGACTAAATGCAATGCCAAAATGTCTACAATGATGATTTTTACATGTAACAGAAGAAATAACAGTGCACCTTTTTGGGGCTTTTGTAATGGCCACATTTTTTAAAGCTGCCATAATACCTTTTGTAAACTGCTATTGGGTTTACTGTAGTCGGCCCAATATTTTCCTTTCCATAGGGAGTTGGGACACGACTTAACAGAACATTTCTAGTAGAAACGCATTTCCAATGTATAATCTTACAGCAATTGTTACACCCTAATAAAGGTTGGAACTACCACATACACACATTTTCTCCAAACATTCTTCATCAAACAAAACAGAAAGGGAAACCATGAGAACAAAAATAAACTTGTTACTTTTGCTAGTCTTCTAAAATATTTCAGCCTTTCCTAGCACTTGGTACACATGTTACAGGGCCTGCGGTAGCTGCCATGTAGTTATGGTTCTGCGGTAGCTGCCATGTAGTTATGGTTAAAGGAATGGTTTGCCCAAAATGTTTTATTTCAAAAATAGATAGGCAATATTAAAAAAAACGATTGCCATTTTTTTTTCCGAAGTCCCTATGTAAAATTTTGAGCAATTCAAGCTCAAAGATAGCACATGGGGGCATCCATTTCGTGAAATGGAAAAGCCAGCCAGCTGTAGTAAACAAAAGCTACCACTGGGTGGCTTTTCCTTCATTGGTGCTGCTTCACAGCTGCATCTCGGTAAGTGCTATTTTGGAGGCTGGAGGAGCTCGGAAAACTTAGAAATAAAACCGCAGCTTTAAAAACGTATTTATGTTTGCGGTCGCTTTTGAAGCGACCGCAAACATAAATACGTTTTTAAAGCTGCGGTTTTATTTCTAAGTTTTCCGGGCTCCTCCAGCCCAGAAAACTTATAAAAAAAACCGCAGCTAGTGCTTATTTTAAAAAATAAATAAATAGCACTTACAGAGATGAATCTGCAGCTTTTCTGCCTGTAGTCTCCGGTCCGCGTCCTCCGAGTCCCGGCACCAATGAAGGAAAAGCCACCCAGTGGTAGCTTTTGTTTACTACAGCTGGCTGGCTTTTCCTTCATTAGTGCCGCAAAAGCAAAAGTCAGCACAGGCGGGCATCCATTTCACAAAATGGATGCGCCCATGTGCTTGCTTTTGCAAATTCTGAGCTTGAATTGCTCAAAATTTTACATAGGGACTTGGAAAAAAAAAATGGCAATCTTTTTTTTAAATTTTTTTTTAAACATATTTTTATTGTTTTCATTAACATAACAGCAATTCCACAATTCCACTAACCCCCCCCCCCCTCATCCCCCCCTGGAAGAGTAGGAACCCATGCAGGTGTGCTTTCTGGGAAAGTTTATGTGCCAAAAAAGTCTGAGATTTTAATATTATGTGGGCACCATTGTTCCATATAGTCCGACTTCAAATAATCCAGCACTGCCCCACACTCCTTTGTGAAAGAGTTTTTCTGAGTCTGAAGGCGATGTGTTATCTTTTCCATGGTCATTTGCGACCAGACCTCCTGTAGCCAGGTAAATACTAATGGTGGTTCTTGTTTTTTCCAATTTTGGGCTATTGTGGCCCATGCTGCAATAACTAGGCCCATGAAACTTCTCCTTTGTACTTTATGGAGTCTTTTGGCCTGTGGATCTGTGAATCCGCACAGCCACACTCTCTCCCCCATTTTGGCTGCCGCTGGGAATATTTTTGTCATTTCCGCTTGTACTTCTCTCCAGAAGCCCTTCACACCCTGACAGTCCCACCAGATATGCCTCCATGTGCCCGTATCCGGGCACCCTCTCCAACAGCGGTCTGACAATTTCGGAAACATTGATTTGAGCCTCTCTGGAGTGTAGTGCCATTGCATGATGATTTTGAGACACATTTCCTTGGTTTGAACTGCCCTGGTGAGTTTTGAGACTCCGACCCACAGATCCTCCCATTGCGGTCTGGTTATTTCTGCCCCCAACGTGCCCTCCCAACGTTTCATGTAGGTCCACTTGCATATCTCTTCTGGTGTATTAATGAAGTGGTACAATGTTGACACCAGTTTCCTGTCGCCAGAATTGGTTATTATGTATTTTTCAAAAGGTGTGAGATCCCTTGTAGCTGCCTGGAAAATCTCCGGAGTTGTGAGCCAGTGCTTTAATTGCTCATATTTGTATCTATCACCATCTGTCAACTTCCACATATTTTGGCATTCCGTAAATGTCCTAATTTCTTTGTCTAGGATCAATTCTCCAATTTTCCTACACCCTGCATCTTCCCATTTATCAAATCTTCCGGCTTCGCATCCCGGAGGGAACAGTGGGTTACGGCATATAGGTGTGAAGGGGCCCAACGGGGTGGTCATAATCCCTTTCCTAGTTAGATCATCCCATGCGCTAATGGTGGTTTTCAAGACCTCAATGATCCGAAGATTCAGGTGTCTGTGTCGTTTATGTTTCCACAGTAATTCCTCCAGTGGGGTCCTAGCTACCGCCCCGTCTTGAGATACCCACACGGTACGTTGGTCCTCCCCCAGCCATTCCCTCAAGACCCAGAGTTGGGCGGCATGATAATATCTCTTGAAGTGCGGAAGTGACAGACCCCCTACCTTGATTGATGCAGTAAGGATGGCCCTGGCTACTCTGGGAGGCTTCCTGTTCCAGACGAATAGTGAAATGGTCTTGGACAGGGCTTTAAAGAAAGAGTTTGGGATGGACACTGGAAGGGCATGGAAATAGTAAAGTAACCGGGGAAGAATGGTCATTTTACCGATTGAATTCTGCCCCACCAGGAGACCCTAAGGGGGGACCCTCTGTCAAGGTCCCTTTTTATCCCATCCAGCAAGTGAGGATAGTTATTTTTATAGAGCAAGTCCACCGTACGTGTGAGTGTCACCCCTAGGTACTTTATACCTTCCTCTGCTATTTTTAGATCTAATTTGCCCGCCACTTTACCCAGCGCCCCTTTGTCTCCCGCTAGGAGCATAATTTCTGACTTTTTCCTGTTTATTTTCAAACCCGATATCCCCCCCCCCCGAACACCTCCAGCTCTTTTAATATTTGTACTAGGGAATTCTCTGGGTCCTCCATGGCCAGTAGCATATCATCTGCGTATGCAATGACTTTATGTTGGCTACCCGCCATCTCAAACCCCTTAATCCCTACTGCTTCCCTGATTTTAATTAGGAGAGGTTCTAGGAAGATTGCATACAGAAGAGGGGACAGAGGGCAACCCTGCTTCGTACCTCTTGAAATCTCTACCCTATCCGTTACAACCCCGTTTATTGCTATTCGTATCGATGGAGAGTTATAGTTGGCTTTGACCATATTGATAAACTGGTCTCCAAATCCCATGCGTTTTAATGTTTTGAATAAGATGGACCACTCTACCCGGTCAAAGGCCTTTTCGGCGTCTAGGGAGAGGAGAGCTGCTGGTGTATGGGTGAAACCTATTTTTTCTACCAGATGAATTATTCTTCTTAGGTTATCATGTGTTTGTCTGCCTTGGATGAAGCCCGATTGATCCGTGTTAATTAGGGACGGGAGGAGTGGCGAGAACCTGGCGGCGAGTACTTTGGTATACATTTTCGCATCTAAATTAATCAGGGCTATTGGGCGGTATGAGCCAGGGAGAGTGGGATCTTTACCAGTTTTATGGAAAACCAGGACCTTCGCCTCGTTCACGGATGGGGTTACATTTCCACTATCTTTGAATGAATTGAGCAGCCTTGTTAGCACGGGGACTAGAGTGTCTGCATACTGTTTGTAGAAGGGGGCCGTAAAGCCATCTGGACCTGGAGCCTTGTTGTTCGGGAGGACCTTTATTGCCCTATGGACTTCTTCTGTAATCCTGGAGTCCAGTAACATTCTGACCTCCTCTGTTATTGTTGGGATGGGGAGAGAGTGTAGGAACCTGTCCTGCTCTTCTTCGTCCGGGTGCTCCGTCGCGTATAGATCTTGGTAGAAGGCTTTAAAGGCCGCTCCTATGCCCCTATTGCTTGTATGAGTCTCCCCGTTAGCATCCTCAACATTCAGGATTGCCAAGGAGTTTTGTTTCCCTCTGAGTTGTCTTGCAAGATATTTGTCTGCCTTGTTGGCCTTGATGTAGAGTCGTTGCTTAAGGTATAGTAGTGACCTTTCTGCTTTTTTGTTACGGAGCATATCGAGCTGTCCTTGCATGTGCTTTAGAGCCTTCTTGAGGCTTCTTGTAGGATGAACTACCATCTCGCCTCGAATGTCTGCTATTTTCTTTTCTAAAGTTCTCTCCCATTCGTGGCTTTGCTTATCTTTGGCGGCTTTTACTGCTATTATATGTCCCCGGATTACTGCCTTGAATGCATCCCAAACTGACCCCAATGGTACATCTCCATTCAGATCAAAATATTCTTTAATTTTGTCCCCCACTGTCGCTCCCAACACCTGGTCTGCAAGAATATCTGGAGGCAATCTCCAACTCCAGAGACACCTTCCTCTACCTGGAATCTGGATGTCTAGGCATAGCGGCGCGTGATCTGATAGAGCAATAGCACCCAGTTCAATATCCTGGATCTTCCCCAGCAGTCCCACCGACACCCAGAAGTAGTCTATCCTCGACATCGTGTTATGCACGTGCGAGTGGTACGTGTATCCGCTGGCCTGCCCCTTTTTTTCCCTCCAGACATCGTGTAGCGCCATATCTTCCATCTTTTGCTTAAGTTGTTTGGAAGGGGCCCCCTGACTATGATCTCCCCCCACGCTCCTATCCAACTTGGGAAGCCAGGCTAAGTTTAGGTCTCCTCCCAGTATTATCTCTCCCTTCGCAAATCCCTCTAGTTTCCCTATGGTGTCTCTGAGAAAACCGTCTTGTCCCGTGTTCGGCGAGTAAATTGCCGCTAGGGTAAACCGGGACCCATCTAATGTGAGGTTTGCAAAGGCGAACCTCCGCTCCCTGTCCACCTGCGTATCACTGAGGATTGCCCCTAGCCCCCCCCCCTTGCCGCAATCATCACTCCAGCTCTTTTTTCCCCCGCATTCGCCTGCGCCCAGATCGTGTACCCTCTCAGATGTATCTTTTTTTTTATCTTGTGCCTTAATATGAGTCTCCTGGAGGAGCAAGAAGTCTGCCTTCTCCCTTCTAGCCAACGCCTCCACTTTTTTCCTCTTCACCGGCGAGTTCAGCCCCCTTACGTTTAGTGAGAAGATTCTAACTTTCCCCATCTCGTCTAGTCTGTTGCTAACGCCTTCTTTCCCGCTATATGAGATCTCCTCCCTCTTCCAGAGTCTCTCCTCCCCCTATTCCCCCCCAACTATTCAATTTATCCCCAACCGTTAACGTAACTCAACTTTGATCCCGAGGGGGGCCCAGGGTCCTAAGGTTGCTAGGGCGTTGCGCCTATCGCTCCTGGCCCTCTCATGACTCGGGATTAACTTTGTGGGGACTCCTAAACCCCACATCACCCCCAAGCCTAGATGGTGTCCCTTCCGGCACCCCTGCCTGGCCGCGGAATATTTGTAATACCTAGTTTCTTCAAACTATTCATCTCCCGCCCTCTCCAATTATGATTCTATCCCATCCCTATCCTCAGAGAGTTTCCTATTATTCTCCCGCTGGTTGTCCTGCTTTCCCCCCGGCCATTTTGCCTCTTATTGTGACGAACCACTTGCGAGCCTCGCTGCCTCTTGTGCGGGTCTGACCTTGTCCTGTTCCCTCTTGTGCCAACCTCCTCCGCCTGCAGGCCCATTATGTTGAGTCCTTCTTCACTGGTGGTCACCCTTCTCGGTTTGCCTTCCCACTCGAATAGAAGACCAAAAGGAAACATCCACTTGTACCTAATTTCTTTCGCGACCAACTCTTTCACCAGTGGGGCCATCTCCCTTCTTTTTAGAAGTGTTGCTGAGGCCAGATCCTGATAAAGTTGGATTTCCACCCCATTCATCCTAATGTGGTCGAGCTGTCTCGCCTTCCTTAGAATCTGCTCCTTTTGCGAATATGATGAAAGGGCCGCTAGGACATCCCTTGGTCTTTCTCCTGGGGCTCCTGTTCTTCTCGGGCCTACCCTATGGACTCTGTCAATTCCGATACTCTCCGCTTCCTGCTCCTCAATTATGTCCCTAAAGACCTCTTGTACCGCACTCTTTAGATCCTTATCCGTCACTGATTCGGGCATATATTTGATGCGGATATTGGACCTTCGGGAGCGGTTTTCGAGGTCCTCGCATTGGATTTCCAGGTTATGGGTTAACCGGACCAGATGCTCCTGTGTTTCACTGCTCTGTGTCGCTTCCTCTTCCACATTCTGCACATTCTCCTCTAACTTGGCCACATCTATCTTCAGCTCCTGGACAGCCTGCTTCATGTCGCTCCTCAGTGAGGTAAATTGTTCTTGCACCGTGGACATACATTTGTCTTGAAGCTCCACAAACCATGCCCTCATTTCATCCTTTGCCGGTGGAAGGGTGTTATGACAGGCATGTTCTTCACCTAGCCGGTCTTCTGTGATCGTGTGGGTATCTGCCGACCACATTTGTAGCAGACTTGTGTCCTGGCAGGGTGTCTGCGCTGCGGACTGGGATGCCCCGCCCTTCCCCCTCGCCTTTGACATCTCTTGTTAGTGGGGGAGGGCCTGCCAAGCCCCCGGGTGTCTCCCCTGTGCTTGTTGAAAACGTGAGGTTCTGTTTCTCCCTGCTCTGCTTCCCTCGTGTCAGAGTTATGACTGCCGCGATGAGGGGAAACACTGTGCTGTGTCCCCTATGTTTTCCCCTGTGTCCGGAGGCCACTGTTCATGTGGGGGCCTATTCCTCCTCCCTTGGTGCCCCTGCCCCCCCCTTGCTGAGTGCCCCTTTGTTGTTGAAGGAGAAGGCGAGGGGAGGTGCAGTTCTTTAGATTATGGAGCAGTGTTTTTACAATTAGTCGTGCCCCCCCGGACTCGCGCGCGGGGGGAGGGGGAGCTCCATCGCCGGCGCACACACCTCTTTCTCCCGTTTCCTTCCTGCCGCCGCGGAGTCCGGGGGGGCCAGCAGCCCAGCAGCCGCTCAACGGCAGCGATGCGTGGGCTCTTCGTCCGAGGGGGAGGCGCTGCGCCCCTCCTCTCCGCCCGGATCCGGGGAGGCGGTCTCCAGCCTGTCCCCAGCCGGTGCGCTGGGGGTCGCCGACGGCGCAGCCGCTGCCCAATCGCCCGGAGGCGCGCAATCCGTTCCTTTGGGCGCCTGCCGTCCTCTGTGTGCGCCTTCTCCCCGTCTGGCACAGCCCGCATTCTCCGTCTTCCTGGCGGGGTTTCTAACGGTGGGGGATGGGCTGGTCGCTTCGCGCGAGTGCTGCACTCCCCGATATGGGTCTCCTGGACAGAGTTAGGGTCACCTCTGTCCCCGGTGTCTAGGGAAAGGCTCCGGCACCAGTCCTGTGCAGAACTACACGGAAATCCTCGTTTGGCGTGCTTTATTGTCTGCGGCCCGGCGGGAGCGCGATTCAGTCGCGACGTCTCCTGCCGGCGGCCATCTTGGGAGTCCAATCGTTTTTTTTAAATATTGCCTATCTATTTTTTAAATGAAAAAATTTGGGCGAACCATTCCTTTAAATTGCTCAACTCAAAGAAAGAGCACTTCTTGGACGACTTATAACTTTGCCCCCCCGGACAAATCCTCACCAAACTTTGCATAAAAACGTATATGACCCCATCAGAATGATTTTGTGAAGTTTGGTGTGGTTTTGTCCATGTTGGCAGGGGGGTGGTCCAAGTTATAGGGCGGGGTCCCAACATTTGGGGAAATCCTCAGACGCAATGGAAATTTGTTTTGCTTGCGCTTTCAGCCCAAACCGCTGGATGGATTTTCACCAAATTTGCAGCCGCAGCAGCGGCTTGTTCCAGAAAGCGTGCTTTTGTACATTTGGTGAAAATCGGTCCAGTAGCTTTTTGAAAAATGCCCAAAAAGTAGGTAAAAAAAGATTAGTGATCTCTGGATCCGGTCCATGGACTCACTTCCTGATTCGGGGTCCGTGGACACTTCTGGCCCAATCAGATAGCAGTGGGACGTTCGCAGACATCAAACGCGCCCACTGATCGGTCGGTTAAAAACGTGAGATGCATAAAAACTTTTGAAACTGTTGGATTTGCGACTAGCGCTCGTAGTCTGCGGACATCCTGGTAAAAACATAAAAAACACAACGTGCCACTTGTCAAACAAATTAAACTATCTTTAGGGTGGTGAGAATGGGATGTGATATGGCCATAAAAAAGCCAAAAATCTGTAGTTTTTCTCAGATGTTCGGGGACATCCATGCATATTTCTTCATTACAGGGTCGGTGAAAGGAAGTTTTTGCATGGCTTATAACTTCAGCGCCACTCAATGAAACTGCATTAAATTTTGCAATATCATTTTAGACCCTGAATGGTTATGTAAAGTTGGATGGCAAAATTAGAGGGGGCATCCCAAAATATTTGAAAGGCTTATAGATTTGGTGCTGTTGGACGAATGTGCACAAAAGTAGACCCAGATCTGAATGTTTTCATAAGGTTTGGTGGGATTTTGTCAAGAGGGGGCTAAGTTATGACTATTTTAAGTACGTACATTTTAACACTTCAAAAAATAAAACATGGGGCGGATTTGCAGCAAAATCGCGCAAGAAGCATTGGCAAGGACCCGAAAGCATGGTTTTGCAAATGTGTCAGTTTTATTTTTTGAAAAGTGTCATAATGTAGGTACGAAAAATAGTGATATATCTTTGGTGACTACAATCTGGCTACTGGCCATGACCATGAGGGACCGGCAATGGGGTTAAAGTGGGCATGGCCACCAGGGACAGGCTATGTGGTAACGTTTTTCGAAATTGGGATAGGTTTGAATGGGAAAGAAGTATCTGCTTGTGGCTACAGATTGAAGTGCTGGACAGGATTGCAGCGAACTTGTCTTAGCACTTCCCTCTTGGGCCCTGCTCCAGCACTTGTCCACTCCTCTGCTCCCCCTTTCCATAACCTCCAACCCCCTGCACTTCTCATCTATGCACTTGCAAGGCCTAATGCCACAAGGCCTAGTAGGACCATTATTGCATATATATCGTTTTTTGCCACTGTTATTATTTCCTGTTGCCTTTCCATTTAACCTTATGGCGCTTTGAAACAATTCTGTTGTATAAAGCGTCTTACAAATGATCAATAAATAAAATAAACACATTTGTGAGGAACATCAGCAAAGACCTCAAAGCATGGTTTGCAAATCTGTCCTGTGTTTTATTTTTTCTAAAGTGTCAAAATGTAAGCACAACAAATTGTGATATAACTTTGGTGTCTGGGCAATGGGCCTGGCCCTGAGCAACGACACATGTGTACTCCGATTTGCTTATTGGGGCATTGGCCATGAACGAAGCCCTAGGTTTGAATGGGGAAAAAAATATTCTGCCTGGGGAAAAAATGTGCACGCCACCACAGTGCACTGCTAAGACTAAAACCTAGGACATCAAAGAAGACATCACAAATGTCACGGATGACACCACATATGAAATTAATTTTGATGTAGTCGTTAAAAGGTGTTGTGTTTATAATGTTGGTAATAAGATGTCAGGGTTGATCGGGAGACCGATCATGAACTACTTAATGTATTAAAGAATGTACTCATCTAAACAAAACATTATATTGGAGTGTTGTTAATACAGTAACCTAATCATACATACAGATCGGCAATGGCTGTAGCATGCACCATAGAAGTACAATATTTTTAATCTGGTCATTTTGGATAGTAAAATATTGAATGCTACCATATCAGAGTTTTGAGTGATGTTGATCATGGAATGAATAGCTCATAATTCAAAACTTACTACATACTTGTGTTAGTACAAACAATACATATGAAGACCCACAATGCATACAAATCAGAGGCACATACAGGGAAACTAAAGTAAGGAAGAAACATCACCAGAAAATGTCAACAACATTAAAGTTCAAAGTTTTTTCACTGAATATATATGTATATCTTTGATATGCTAAGCTATTTATAACGCGCCTGTACACAAGTGTTTCTATCTTTAGTACATAGCATTTATAAAACGTGCAACCATTCGTCAAACCTCTTAAACGTTTCTTCTCTTTTCACAGAAGAGACTCACGCATGAAATAATTCTAATAAAAAAGGGCAAGGATCTAAATGCATCCAATTATGTCCGTGGAGCAGTACATAGTCTAGATTCAGTTCAATGGCAATATTTCTCATTATGTCTTCGTAGCACACAATTTGTAATATACCATCCATATCGGCTCCATCGTGTTCGGCATTAGTCTCTTGATTAAACCTTGCCTTTCAGCTATAGCCATCTTAGTTAATAAACTACAACATTGTTAGATCTCTCCACATACTGTGTTCCACACACTCAATATTATTCATATGGCGGAGATCAACAGCGTGTGCATTGCCTGTATTTCCATGGATGAAATGTTTAGTAGAGTTCTAACTTCGCTTTTAAGCCTAAAGCTTAAATGTCAGTGAATCCGGAGAACATTGACATACTCCTCTTAACATGTTTTTCATTCTTTCCCACAATCGTTTCATCATTGAGCAAAACCAAAACATATGACCCATCAAGCCCGGCCCGTGGTCACATTGCCAACACATGGGAGGTTGCATAAGCTCTACAATATAGGTACAAGGCACAGTATAATAGATACCCTATAGTAGTTTATACTGCAGTTATCCAAGTCTGAGGGAAATTCAAATGTCCAAGATCAAATTCCAGAAGGCAATAAACTCCACAGGTTCTATTTGAGTGCGTTGATCCAGCGATCATGCACATGCCAGAGATACAGTCTGTGCGCTATTCCGGATCAATAATAAATATGTCTGTTCAATCCGTGGCTATTCTGTGTCTGGGTCCCTCAGTCTCCTTCCAGCATGTTAATGTACGGCCACTAGCGGTAAGGTGTATTTTTTTTTTTTTTTTTTTTTTTTTACACATAAGGTCTGCTGCAGCACTGAGCGGAACAGCTATTCTCTCTCTCATAAAATGACATTATGGCAAATCATCTCAAATCTCAGCAAGTTTGAACCATGATATAGTTCTTTAAGAGCTACCTCATTTGCTGTTTTATAGAACAGAATATGCAATCGTAACTCCTTGTACACCATGAATCTAATATTTCATAAGCAGGTAAGGTAGTGGTATATCTGAAAAATGCAATATTTTCCTGCATGCCCTCAATGTAAATCCAATTCTTTGATGTATCTCCGGACCAGCTTCCATGTTAATTAAAACATTTGGGGAAAATCCTGTTCATGCATCTTATCAATTTAAATTGGTTTTCCATTGCAGAATATTCTCTAGATTGACACACCTGTTGATCATGCCCAACTGTGCTGTTCTGTAATAGGATCTCTAATCGGGAAAAGCCAGGTCACCATTATTTTTTAGTAGTTTCTTCTATTATCTAGTATTAGTCTGGCTTACGGTTTTCTACATAAATATCTTGAAAAGCACGTTTCCAAATGCTGGAAAACAGATGCCGGGATACGTAGTTGAAGCATCTGCTATAGATATGCAAGCTTGGTCATGACATTTTGTTCTATAGCATTAATTCTACCAGTTATTGGACAATGATAGTACACCCATTTCACTAGATCATCCTTGATTTGATGAGTAACGGGTATATAATCAAATACATATAATTTTCTCGGGTCAAAGGGTTTCCATTTATCCATATATTTTAACTGTCTGGGCAATAAACTGGCTTTGCCCCGTTTAGACCCTTTTTCGGGTGTCCTGTTGGTGTAACTGGCACATTTTTTGTTGTGGAATGTGGCAAACAGGTCTACTGCTGGTTGCCCCAAGTGCCAGAATAGTGACTGCAGCGTTGAGGAGTTGCGCTCCCATTCGTGGCTTTGCGACGCTCGTCTGCTGAGGCTGTCTACCATCTGGTTCTGTATTTCTGGCAGGTGGAACACTTGCATGCTGATCCTGTGGGAAATGGTCCAATGCCAGGTCAGTTGTGCTACCTTGGACAGCGTCTTGCACCTTGTCCACCACCTAGTAATTGAGCAATTGAGGTTTTCCGGTGCAATTACTTGTGGTTTACTGGTCTTCAAATACACTTCAATCTCAGTGCATTCTCCTAAACACCTGATGCAAGGGTCATGCGAGCAATCCCTGCTCCCACCAATACGCTTATGTGGCATTACGTTCTACATTAACTGCCTTAATGGAGCGTGTGAATTACAGATGCAGTGTTCTGCTGTAACTGATGTCTCTTCAAGCCATACTGCGGCCCACCACCGTACCACCCCGAGCCGCTCAGCACAGAGCTACTGTGCTGTGCAGCAGAGCCCACACACATCAGTCTGGCAACGTCTGCCAGCAGGCCGGCACTTCTTTGCTGTTCTGGTGGGAGAGCAGATGAGGGCAGGATAAAGAGACTGCGCAATCGATTGGGGTCGAATTCATACTCTGGAAGCTATGCTTAATGTTGTTTCCCCAGTTTGAGTGGAGCTTCGAGTAACCACCCTCGTAATTTCTTTTTAAGCACTTTGATAATGTGAGTGTGATGGTTATTAAGTACGATATAGGGAACAAATATTCTGAGCATTGAGGATATTTAACTGATGAAAAAATAGAACAGGTTTCATGATATGATTTCTAACCCAGTAGCTTGTCAAGAATATTTTAAATGGTCTCCCTCTAATCAGAAACTGTGTCTTAAAAACACATCTTTATTTTAATTGCCTGCATTTAAACTCAGTATTGAGGCAGTGTGGCTTTTGCCCTTACTATCCCTCAGAGATAGAATCCAACATGCATTTTCTTTTCCCACAAGATGGAGCTTTGAAAGATAACCCTGATTACTATTCTCAAAAACCTTATATGTACTCAATGCTGCACCCAGCTCTAATTTCTTTAACTTGCTTTTGTGCCTAGCAGTAACATGGGCAATCCTACAATATCTATGGTCTTCTCTCAGTATGCTTAATCAATGAAATCCTAACGAGATTAGTATTAACTTTTCATTTTAATGCTGTATAGACAGTTAATGTTTCTATATTTCTTCTCATTATTACTTTTACCATAATTTCTTTTACACATTATAGTATTTATTTGGCTTTTAACACTTAAGGTTATATTGAAACTGCTGAAATACTGTAGATTTACTGACAGTGATAGAACTCAAATATCAGACTAAGAGCATGCGGGCATCGTTCCTCTTTTTGCACCTAGTGACTGGACAACACTGTCGAGGAACAGGTAAACAGGTCATCCCTAGCTTCCGCCCCCTCACCTCTGTCATATTGCAACAACAGGAAAAGAGCCCTATGTGGCACACTAGGCATTATCCCAGTACCACAGAGTGTATGAGAGACGATAGGCACTCAGACAACCATACTGAATGTACTCTCGCACTGAAAGGGTGGAAGGATGTCTGCACACACCATTGGACATCATGGAGCTATAAGTAAAATCTGACGGAAACAGTGTCGTCATGAAGGAAAGATACTGAGATGTACTGAAATTATATGAAAATACCGAAGAATAAAGATGCAACTGAAGTAACATGAGAAACATGTAAATGAAAATGAACAAATCATATATGCAAAGAAGATAAAGTAACCTGCTGACTAATTATATATATGCAGAAACGCAAGGTAGATGAGACATATAGAGGCATGCTGCAGAAGAAATCATAACGTGGCTGGGGCTGCCGTGACAAAAAGATGGACGTCGTGTTCGTATTAAAACCAATCAAGTTACCTCAGAGATGGACCACAGCTGCAGAGTCAGGAGACGCTGGAAAAATCGCTTCACGTGAGGAATAGAGAGGAGTCCGTTGGCTTGGGATCTAGGATGTTACTTCAAGGAATAACTGCAAGGCACGTAGGGAGTCAAAAGGATAAGCCATGTACATAAGACATATTAGATTAAGGAAAAAAGAAAACATCTGCAAATGCCAAGTATTAGACAATCAAGGATGTGAAAAGCATATGCAAGGCAGAGTGATCAAGTCTATAGAGGCCAAGAGGAGTAAGGACACCCAACACAGTTGAATCAAATCGGAGTGAATAGAAGGGTGAAATTGACAAGTTCCTAGTCTCCTCAGACGTCATTCAGAAGTCGAAAACGAGGGCTATTCATTAAGCTCCAGATGAAGATATTGTGTACCTACACTCTCATAAATGTCTCATAACAGAGAACAGGCTGCAAGGTCAACTACAAACAAGAAGCCTTGGCTTGGGGCCTGACCGATGAGAGGTGATGGACTAATTGGGCAAGTGGGTAGTAGACTGACGTTGCTCTCGGCACCTGGGTTTCGTTTTGCTTATGTGCGAACGAGCCGAAAGCCCAAGGTTGGGTGAGAAAGCCAACCAATCATAAGGTCTATGAGGCAAAATGCTATACAAGGTTGCACAGGCCAACCCTGTTGCTATATTCTGCTATAATCAGTATTATACGTATTTAGAGGTGGTTCAAGGTGTGCTCACCAGATGAGGGGCATCCAATAATATCACTAATATTTACATAATATATCATATGTGTTCCTTTAACAAATACTCCCATTTGCTGCCACCTAGGGTGACGTCATAAATGACGCACGTCAAGTTTTAAAACCTTTGCATAATAAAATTTGGTTGCAAGTGTGTGGACTACTTACAGCTTGTTGTTCGCCAGATTGCCCTATTTTATTTTATGCTGATAATAAAGTAGTGATTTGCCATATTCTTTGAGTCAGTCCGGTTATTTGGGTCTGAGATCATTATAGGTAATTCCATCTAGCACACGATTTGCTTCAAGGTGCTAGAAGAGCACAGCATTGCACAGGGTGTCAAGGGACAACAACCTTTGCATGGCAAAAAAAAAAAAAATTGGTGGATTTGTAAATGCAAAGAGTTTGCCCTGCAACATCCTGTCCATTTACATTATGGAGAGAGTAAAAGACACTAGCTGCAGATTACAAACACTGTGTAGACTTGCAGAATCTGAAGAATCCCTAAAAGCGGAGGGTCAGTCTGTGGCAATCATGTAAACAAAATCTGCCATTGCCAAGGAGCATGACAAAAAAAGTGCTAAAAAGTTATACAAACGGGATTTATGTAGTGCGGCCAAGGGCAGTGCAAAAGGGACAATACAATAATGGATTCATCACTATTGCCCGTGGTAAGGGTGAGGTCCAAAGGAGAAAGGTGTGAGCATCTAGGTAGATCCTTTCGGAACAGTCACTACATGAAACAGGCTCTAAAATGCAGGACTCCAAACACAGGTGACCTATTAAGGCAGCTAGTTATCTCACGAGAAGAAAATAAACGAGCAGAGTGAGAACTAAGATAGAGGAAACAAGCTTATTTTTTAACACTGACCTACCGAAAAGGTGTTGCTGTGAGTTAGAGTATCATTTGTCTGGAGTTGGTTGGGATGAGATTACAGAAACCGTGATGGTATGGGGAGGGTTTGGAGAGTTGAGCTGGAGGCAGGATGATGGGTAAACGTGTCATTTAGAACACAGTAGACCGTACACTACACAGCTAAATGCCACATATATCTTTATTTCATTATTATTTTGGCCAGGCAGGGAGAAAGTGATTTACTCAGAATCACTATCTTTTGTCACGTAATAATGCCATGATTAGAAACCAGGTGAAAGGTTCCAAGGTTAGCCACTAGTGCGCATCTTCAGCTTAGACCTATCCTGAGGATATGCCCCACCAACAGGGGCAGCAAGGGGCCAGTATCAGAGGTGGACAGAGACAATAAGCAATTGATTATCTTCTTGAGACTTTATAATATGACTGACAGAAAGGTTTCACTATTCAGACCTGTTTTGTCGTACATTTACAATAGGAAATTGCATAAACAGTTTCAGATTAATGATTAAGAAATATAAAGGTGTGTATATTTTATTCACTATTTTCAAGAAACACAAGACCAATCCACTTTCCAAAGTACATTAAGATGTCACAATGGTGCACATCTGGGAGATGAAGACTACAAGCTAGAATACAAGACAAGTTAAGGGCTGCGGTTTTATTTGAACAAAACAAATGCAGTACAAATACTAGTTTGTACCAGAAAGCACCAAATGTTTTTGATCTCATTCCTTTAGTGGAGAGCAAAGCATCATTTCAGAAATGATTCATGGCCTTGCCATTTCCATCGCTTCTAAATAACTGCACTGAATTTTACTTATTCTCTTTACTCATCCTTCCAGTTTTTTGTTCAATATCCAGCAGCCGCCCTGCGTACTGTTCAATTTTGGCAGCGCTCTTGCAAAAGTGCTTTTTAAATCCCAACAGATCTGATTGTGCATGTAAGAAAAATCAATTTTGCGCTGGAGAAGCAATTGTTCAGTTCTACCAAGTTATATTATGATCAGTTCTGTATATCATATGTATGTGCTTGAGGTTTCGAAAGCAGAAATAGTGAGGCTTGTATAACAAAATGTACATTGGTTTAGTTCCATGTTCTACCAGAACGTGCATTAGGTCAAAAATGGTCCTTATGTTAAAATTCATGTCCTGAACCACAGGAAAGTGTGTGCAATAAGGGTTCTGGTGCTTCTGCCCACCTTAAACCCTAATGGAGCACCGTGGCACTTGGTAGGAGTTCTGTATGGAAAAGGAGTACTATCAGGTGAAATGGGCTGGATGAATGAAAAAGAAAAGAAAATTAGGGTCGGCAGGTTAATCACAAACTCTTATGTTCTGTTCTTTGGCCTGCCGATCCATTTAAAACTATGTGCACAGATGCCACATTAAAAACACAAAGAAATCATTAGATAATCATCACTTTAATCGATCTTGTTAATCGTGGTATATTTTGATCTTCATATTTTAGTGTTCCATTGGGTATTAAAAGTTACATCATTTGATTTTGTACAGCGTTTTGAAAGAGGAAAACGAAAGAGTAATACATTTGGTAGATCGCTAGCATTTCCCACAGTGCCACCAACAAGTTAAATATTGGAAAAACTGTGCAGCATTCTCTAAACCTAGACAAATACCAATGACTCAACTGTAATATAACACTGGCGTCTAAAGGGCTGTTTTTCTTAAAACCAAAGTGGATTCTGAAAGACTTGTTTCACACCACAAAAAAAATGTAAAAAAACGTATAATCCGATCAGACTGTCATCATTAAAAGCAAAACGTTAACTTTACTGCTACATTAAAAATTGCTTGTACACTGATGGGAGCAACCATAACTGTCCACACAAGAGCAGCACATGTTTAATTTTACAGAGAAAACCCCTGGACAAAAGAAGACTTTGTTTATCGAACATTATCAAAGTCCTAACCATGTCTACAGAAAAAACATGCATATCCACCGAAAGTACACTCGTTTAGATACATAAATATACAATTATAATCATAAGCAAAAAATGTTTACATTCCCTGCAGATAAATAGCTTGACTTAAAGTCTCATAAGGTGCATTAATGAAAATATCAAAGTAGTCCTTTTTAATCAAAATTCTTCTCAAGAAGGAAATCATTTATAACCATTTTTTAAAGAAAAGTGCTTTGGTTATTTCAGTCATACTCTTGCAACTTTTTTGCAGATCTTACACATTAAAAGCACACTGATCAAAAAAATAAAACAAAAATCGAAAACCTACAAAACACACAAATAAGACATCAAGTGAGAGGAAAGAATTCAACACAACAGTACATAAACGTTCAAATAATTTCTTTCTGTTAAAGGCTAAAACCAGACACTGTTAAATGCTCAGCATTGTTTCTAGCATCAAAATAGGTAGTATCAGTTTCATCGTCAGGCTGCGGGATGAAGGGCATAGTTTGGTTTTGCAGGTTATTCCAGTCCAGGCCATCGAAAAGTGGATGACTTTTCAGTTCTAGAAACAAATTCATATTGAAACTATCAAAGCAAGAATAAACAGTCATGAGATATTCAAAACAGCATGGTGAAAGACCAACAGTTGGCAGTCATAGTGAAAGTTTACCCATCAAGTAATGGCCAAAAGGAAATCTCTGATAGTGAGTATGGAAAAGGTGAAGTGGAGAAAAAAAGAAAACACTTATTGCATGAAAAACAGTCTGAGAGCCTAATCATTGTCACCTAAAGACATCTTTTAACAATTACTTATTTCAACTACTTGCGGTCATGGCCGAGGATCAGAAAAAAAGCAATATCATTGAGGAGAACCCATTCTTAAAAGAGCCAGCTTCAGAAAAGCTGTCTGTTTTAACAGTACCATTTATCAACAAACCAGGTTTTTCCTTTTCTTACTTTGATGCCAATTTAAATATAAGACATGGATTACTCACAGTAATAGCATTTCTGATGATTGTATCTGCTTAGATTCACATGCTGTGCATATGGTCCGACATCCATTGGTAACCGCAGAGTATTGCATCTTGTCTTTCAGGGACCGAAAGGGGACGTCAGCATAGGCGTGTCTGTAACACTATCCCTATTGTGACGTGTAGTGTACCCAAAATCCCTCACGCACAGAGGTCCCTCAGATTGTTTTTTTCTGCCCATATAACTGGTCGCCCTATAGCGGAGCTCTTTATAATCGACATTGTTTATCTTTATACCGAATTCGTCGGTTATTTCCCCTTAAGTCACTTTGACAGCGATTCAAGCAACCTCGACGAAAACTGCGGGAAGTTTCGACAGTGGATTTCGGCGCCTAAGATCCGGCGGCTGAGCCATCCACGTGGCCGGGCCCCCTGGCCGACTTAAACAGTAGGGAGAATGGGGTCGGGGTGGCCATATATTTCATTATGTCTCTCCTCTTTCCCCCTCTTTGCCCTCTAGGTCTGGTCATAAAGCAGTGGGCCGTGTATGGTATGGCGCAGGCTGAACCCCCATCCCCCACCGCCACACCCGCTGAAAGTGACGGGGGCACTGATGATGACCAGACATCCGTATCGGATGGTCCGCCACGCCTATCCCTGACCCCTCTAGGCCTGACGTAAGTCTCGCTTCGGAGACAACACCATGCGACAGGGGCATACAAAAACCACGAAACAATAAGCACACAACCCTACCACCGATTTCGACGGTTCCGTTGAAAAAAGTGAAAGCGCCAATAGGACCGCTGAAAATGTTGACGGAATCCCCTGATCTGGCTTACGAATGAGGATCTAGACGTTGGATCCTGCAAACAAGCTTACCATTGCGATCATAAAAATTCAAATGGGACGTACAATACTTTTAAAGGGGGTACTCCTGTATTAACAACAAGCCCCACTCTCCAACCAAAAACAAAAATCATTTTCCACCGTAGTTGCAAAACCTTGAAAGCTGGGCCTGTACCACCTAATCTCAAGAGCAACGATGTTGGGCAGATGTGTTACTTGGGTTTGGCCTGAAGCAATGTCAACAGGTACTGGGGATGGATTACTATGTTTCTTTTAACTTTTTTATTGATTTTCTGCTCACAACAGATTGGTAGATCAATAGCAAAAATAAGTAAGAGCTTTCGTAGCAATATATAGTACACAAGATAATGGAAATGACATTTCACTAGTCAGTTAGCACCATAAACACAGATATGGGAGGCATTTAAGACTTTCAATTGAAACACGCAAATACATTCAACTCCTTCCTTACTGACAGGAGACACTTTATATCTGTCCATGCCTCCCTTCCGATCCAACCCCATCCCAATCAAGTATGGGGTCCCACAAGGCTCCTCCACACCTCTTCAACCTTTATGTTGAATCCCTTGGACACAATTTCGATTTCCACCAATACGCAAATGACTCAAATATTCTTCCAAATCTCATCCCCCTCACAGCTCCACATCATTAAAAGTCGTCCCCCACCATCACCACCTTGATGACCACCCACTTCCTCAAGCTCAACCCTTCCAAAACTGAATACCTCATCTGCCCCCCAAGACAATCCAAACTCACCCCCTAGAGCAAAGAACTTGCCACGAACAACCCACACACCTCTCGCCATACCTTTCAAACCCCTTGGCTTCATCATCAACCCCCACCTTTCCTACACACACCACATAGCTGCTACCACCAAATTATACAATCTACAACTACACCTCCCACGCAAGATCAGACATCTTTTAAATTTACGCACCATATTCCAAGCACTAGTTCTCTTCAAGCAGGACTACAGCAATTCTCCCCTCACTGGACTCCCCAGCATCACACTTGTCCCCTACAAGACATACAAAAGGGAGCAGTTGACTCATCCTCCACCTACCCAAACATTCGCACATCACCACAGCTCTCACCCAGTTCTTCTGGCTCCCCATACCAAAAAGAATTGCCTTCAAAGGACTCTGCATTGCTTTCAAACCCATCACCCACACAAAACACCAAACAAGCAAGACAGCATCTACTACACATTCCACTTGGCAAACTAACATCCAAACAAGAAGTAGTATATATATCTACTGAACACCAAAGGCACAGAACAACCAACTAGTTTACATCCACATTGCACCCTTCCTCACCAATTTCAGAAAGCGCCACAAAACATACCCATCTCCCCACATATAACTCTGCCCCTCCATCTACTCTGCCATCACTTGTCTATCGTATTCTTTGTGTCCTAAAATTTCTCACATCCAAACATGTCATACCATTGGACTTCTTCAATCATATGGCAGTAACACAAAGTCCTGGTCTGGGGAACCACAGAGCAGCGGGCACAAATGCGATAGTAGACATTCACAGTTTATTATTAGATAGGACAGATTTAGGATTAGAACCAAGATTATGAGCAGAATCTGACCGATGGATGCACCCAGGGGTCCAAAAAAACCCAGGGGTCCAAAGAAACCCAGGAACCAAGACCCGAACGTCCAGGGCTTTCCAGACTGGTGTAGAGGAGGCTTGCGGTGCTACGGGTGCAAGTGATGAGGTCGGTGATGTTGCTGGCATAGCTGGGTACAAAAGTGCAGCATTTGCTCTTCACGATTGTGCACATGCTTCCTTGTGAGGCTAGGAGGGTATCCAGTGCTTTACAGTTCTGGATTATCATGGTGCAAATTGATATCTGTTTTCGGAACAATAGGGTGAGGATTCATTGGCATTTGCAATATCTTGGGTCAATCGGGTCAGGCGGTCCCGGTTTACCTTAACCCCCTAGAGCTGGTATGAGGTGACCCATCCCAGCAACAAATCCTGCTCGGACGGAGCTTCCTTTAGGGCGGCATTGAGCCGGGAGGGAGCATGTATGATGCACGCCAGGAAGGACATATCCCATGTAACAACTCCCACCCCAGTCTAGGGGCAATCAGGGATAAGCCTGGTCCTAACAGATGAATTAAGTCCCGGAATAAGTGGCGTGCCCAGATTGGGCAAAGGAGAACTCCGGAACAAAAGCAAAAGTGACATTATTAATGATTGCACTAGTGTTGGCGGAAAGGTAGAATTGGCACTTGCTGTTCCCCATGGATAGTGGACCCCAGGCGACATAGCACAAAAGGCCAATAGCCTGAGACGTGAGATGAAGTACTGCAGGGTCCTTGAGTACCTGGTTTGGGGTGGGGAAATTCGGAGGATCAGTATATCCTAATTGGGAATGGTTATCATGGCAGGGTCCGGGACAGGGAAACCAGTTTGAGGCCTTAGCAGACATTGCCCCATTGGAAAGAAATGGGGTTTTGGGAAAATTGGAGGATAAGCCATTAGGTAGGTGGACACATACCCAACAAATCGGTAATGTAAAAGATGCAGGCATACTGCCAGGTGAGGTGCAGCTTTGTGTTCTCATTGTGAACCCAGGGGTGACCAGATGGGCCATCGTTCTCATGACAGGTGTTCGAAAAGCAGCAGTCACAGTGAGACAGTAACAAACCAATGAACTCATAATAACAGTAGTAGTCAAATAGCCATACTTGGTGTATACCCATGGCTCAAGCCATAGTGTGGAGTTCCAGAGAGACTGGCTGATGCCACAAAGGCCCGAAGAAGGGGGACGATGAATAAGGTGCAGTTCACAGGGTATCGGCAGTGTGCAGCATGTCCACTGAGAGGAGCTCAACAGTCCAAAGTTCTTATCGACAGTGGTTCTGCAGGTAGGCAAAGGTTTTAAGCTCCAACGTTCCCATGCTGGGAAAATGTTCTACAGTTCATGGTAGTGCTCTCCTTGCTAAATGTTCAATCAAAAAATATCCACAGTAGCAGAGCCACAGACTTATGATGGTCATCAGGACAAAGAAGATGGCCAAGAGATGATAGCAACAAGGACCAAAACCAGCAGACCCTGGCATGTCAGGGCAAGCAGCTTCCTATTTCTGCCAGTGTATCACCACATATAGTTGATTTATCGTCAAAGGGTCAGATCCTGGGACGAGTGGGCTGACACCACCTTGGTCACCGATGATGGCGTGGCCTCCCGTGGAACCGCAGGCATACCTTCTTGGGCCTGCATGGTGAGATCCAGGCACGTCAGGCACCCTAGGTGGTAAACCAGGAGCTGGATCTGAATAGGGGTTATGCCCTCTGGGACCTCGACTGCTGGATGAAGCCTGAGCAACAGTTCCTGCAGGAACCTCACCACCTGAAACAGGTGGCAGAGCCGCAGGTCTTGGTTCAGTACCTGCGAGTATTGGTGGACAGAACAGTGGTATCTGCCTCTGGCATTGCTCGTGCAGGACCTGCAGTGCTAGAAAGGATTGGCACGCAGGAGGCGGGGCCACCGGCAGAGGTGTTGGCGGTCATGGTGGGGCCAGGCCTTGGAAGATCGGGTGATGCAGAGGTGGTGTGCTCGGGTGGTCCGGAGACCTTGGGGCAGTGGGTAGTGTGGTAGAGGTCAGAAGAAGGACACAGACTCTGGTAAGACATTTCACTGGGGTATTTATTAAAAAATATGAATAATGGTGGTCTTTCACAATTCTACAAGGCGTCCCTACCTAACGAAACTAGCTAAGGTGCTCATCAGTCGTCTATGAATGTCTATAAATACAACCGTCCACCTCCAACCTATCTGACTCTAATACTATTTTTTTTTTTTTTTTAAACTTCTTTTTATTATTAGGCAGCGTGGCAGCATAACAATAGGCGAACAGCGCCCAGCAAATATAGATTAACGTTACAGTTCATGATATGGTCACATAAGGATTACATACAATATGATACAGGCACAGAGATTCAATCCACATATGAGGGGAAGTAGTTAAACCAAGCGACACGGGAGGAGCTCCCAGACCAGTGAGAGAAGAGGGGGGGGGTGGTGGGGGATCCACCGGGGATATGCCAGACTAATGAGAGGGAGCAGGCGGGGAAGCCACCGGAGAGGTGACGAGGTCGGACATGTAGGAGCGGAACCCAAGCCAGATGTCCCTAGGTCTGGAGTGAGTGGGTTGCATGTGTGCCCAAGTTTCCTCGGTGTCAGAGGCCCAAGTGACCGCCCTCAGCCATTGGGCATGCGTGGGGGGAGAGGGGCGAAGCCAGCAGAGCAAGATGGACCGAACCGCTAAGAGCATGCAGAGGCCGGCCAGCTTCCTGGAATTTCGAGGAAGGCCCGGGAGATCGTGAAAAAGGCACAATGCAGGGGAAGGATCGATGGGGTGATCGAGCACAGCGGAAACCGTTGAACAAACCATACCCCAAAACTGTGAGAGGCGGGGGCAGGACCAGATCATGTGGATGTAGTCCGCGTCGACGTGCCCGCAGCGGGGGCAGCAAGATGAACGCTCGCTGGACATGCGATGCAGTCTGGCCGGGGTGTAGTGGAACCTGTGCAACACTTTAAACTGAATAAGTTTAAATCGGGAGTTAAAGGACACCCGGTGGGTACGGTCGCATAAGTGTGCCCAGCGATCGTCCGATATCTCTACCCCCAAGTCTTCCTCCCAGGACCCCCTGAGTTTAGCAAAACCTGGAAAGGATCTGGACTGTAACATGGAGTACAACCTGGAGATTTTGCCTTTCATGGGTGAAGGGGAAGTGAGCTCCTCAATGGCCGGGTCGTCCGGTGGTAACGCAGGGAATGTTAGATAACTGCGTTTAAGGGTCCTTCGGAGAGACGCGTATTGAAGCCAGACGCTCCGGTCACTTCTCAAGGGTAAGGGGAGATCAGCCCACTCGATGAATGTGCCCTGGTCAAACACGTCCCGCAACAGCTCGTAGCCTGCCTCGGCCCAGCGTCGAACGGTAGATGGTGCAACCTGAGGAACCCCCGGGAGGAAGTTCCAGAGAGGGAGGTTGCCGTGGAAAGCCTGGGTTACTCCGAGCAGTTTCCATGTTTTGGCCAATGCCAGGGATGTGCAGGCGACCGGACTCTGTGAGTCCAGTACCTGAGGAGCGGGTTGAATAAGTAAGGAGCGGATTTCGCGGTCACAGACCGCCAACCTCTCCAGCCGGACATGAGGGGGGGGGGTCAGTTGTGTCGAACCAATAAGATACATATTGAATTTGAGATACCAACCAATACCCGAGAAAATCCGGGGCCCCGAAGCCCCCCCTAGCCATGGAGGTGGACAAGGTCTCGTACTTAAGTCGAACCGCCCCCGAGTGCCAGAGGAAGGAGGTAATTGTGCGGGTCAAGTCTCGGAAAAAGTCTGCGCCTGGCCACAAGGGTACGTTGGCAAACCTGTAGAGCAACTGAGGTAGCACCACCATTTTCAGTAGACCCATTCTGCCCGCAAGAGAGATCGGGAGCTTGTCCCAGGCTGCAACCTTAACGGACAAATGTGAAAGGTACTTCCGAAAGTTCTTTTCGAGGGTCAGCGTCTGTTGACGCGTCACCTCTACTCCCAGGTAGGTGAATGCCGATTGAGCCCAAGTGAATCCCAGAGTGTCCGGAGGGGGAAGAGTGCACTCCGTGAGTGGGAAGAGGGTGGATTTCGAGCAGTTCACCCTGAGGCCCGAGACCCGACCAAAGTAGATGATGTCTTCAAGGACCGGAGACAAGTTAAGAGATGGGGAGCGGATGAACAGCAACGCGTCATCTGCGTATAGGGAAACTATGTCTGCCTTCCCGGCAGAGCGGAGGCCCCTGTGAGCATGGCGGTGACGAAGCATGTCCGCAAACGGCTCCATGGCAACCGCAAAAACCAAGGGAGAGAATGGACACCCCTGCCTTGTTCCCCTGGCGATCCCAAAGAGAGGAGAACAGTGGTCGCCCGTGCGGACTCTAGCCACAGGAGACGAATAGAGTAGCCTGACCCAAGAGAGAAAGGAGGGACCAAATTTACAGTTTTCGAGAACCCGCCAAAGGAATTGCCACGACACCGAATCGAAGGCCTTTTGCATATCCAACGTGGCCGCCACAGCCGAAGTCTCCGGACTAATTCTGTCAATTATGTTGAATATACGCCTCAGGTTCAAGGAAGTAGACCGCCCCGGGACAAAGCCCGCTTGATCGGGGTGAATGATGGATGGAAGGATGGGAGCTAACCTTAGGGCCAGGGCTTTTGCGTATATTTTGGCGTCGCAATTTATGAGGGAGAGTGGGCGGTACGAACCGCAACGTGAAGGGGGTTTACCAGCCTTTAACAATACAGTGATCGTGGCCTCACGCAGTGAGGGGGGGAACCTGCCTGTCTCCACCGACTCCTCCCATACTGCCAACAAGTGGGGAAGGAGAAGTGCCTTATAGGACTTATAAAATTCAACTGGGATACCGTCCGACCCGGGAGCCTTCCCGGAGGATAAGGAATCGATAGCGTCGGAGAGCTCCTCCTGCGTAAACGGAGAGTCGAGAGAGCCCGCGGCCTCAGGGGATAATGTTGCCAATGGAAGGGAATCGAGAAAAGAGTCAATCTCCTCCACTGACACCTCGTCTGAGTTGGAGTATAGGGACCCGTAAAAGTTGAAAAATTCCGTGTTGACGTCCCGGGAGGAGACAGCCAAGGAGCCGTCCGGTCTCTCAATCCCGGGAATGTGTGGGGAACCTGTCTCGTGCCGGATCAACCTCGCGAGGAAGCGGCCAGGGCGTTCGCCCTCACCGTATTTCCGTGCGATGCCTGGATTATCCAGAAACTTCTGTTCACGGTCGGCTAGGGAACGAAACGTGTCCAGCTCCTCCCCGATGGCAGCCAGGCTACCCGTGGAAGAATCGAGCGAACACGCAGCCTCCAGTGACGACAACCTAGCTTCACTCAAGGCTATATCTCTTTGAATTGACTTAAGAACCCCGTTCTCTTTGGAGAGTGCAATCCCCCTGACATAGGCCTTAAAAGATTCCCACAGTGTGGCAAGCGATGATACCGAGCCCGTGTTCAGCTCGAAGAACTCCACGATTGAGTCCTCGAGCTCGGAGTGGAACTCTGGATCGAGCAGGGCTAGGGGTTTCAATCTCCAGCAACGGGACCGGCCAGGATCGGGGGCCCAACTCACGGTGATGGTCACTGGAGAGTGGTCGGACAAGGTTCTGGGTAAAATCATTAGTTGTTTCACGTCCTTGACCAAGATATTGGAGATCACCCAGCGGTCAATGCGGGAGTATGAATCGTGGACTGAGGAATAGAATGAGTAGATGCGGGAATCGGGGTAGAAGAATCTCCATGCATCCACCATGGCCAACCGGGGCAGGGATGATAATGCAGCATAGGCTGCCCTGGAAAGATGACAGGGCTTGGACCCAGATCTATCAAGGGCTACATCGAAGATAGTATTGAAGTCACCCCCCCAGAGAATTGGTACAAGGGGGAAGCCATCTAGGAGGGACGTGATCTGTCTGTAGAACTCCGGGTCATCGAGATTGGGGCCATAAATATTCAACAAGACCACCTCCCTCCCTTGGATCGTAGCGTGTAACAGAACGTACCTGCCCAGGGGGTCAACGTGGGAGGAGAAGAGAGTGAACCGGAGGCTCTTATGAATGAGAGTCATGACCCCACGACTTTGAGTCGAGTAGTCTGTGAAGAATCTGTGAGAGCCCCAGGTCCTGGCAAATCGGGCGCATTGGGCCGATCTAGCGTGTGTCTCCTGCAAAAAGAGGATCTTGGACCCATGGCGCTCGGCCTGCAGCTGGAGTTGTCTCATCTTTCTATAAAACTCTAATACTATTTTTAACAACTCAAAGTCTTGGGAATGTCTCCCTTTCCTGAAATTAGTTGGCTTATGATTCAGCTACTTTTCAATAGTTGATCTTCAGGTAATCTCTAGTGATCACTTATCAGTTTGTACAGTTCATTCGTTAACGCCTTGGATTTTTTCTCTCTTGTTTTCTTCTATAACAGGGGATCCTAATCTCTTCCCCCAATGACTATCAAATACTAATCTTTTCCTTCGGGGATACCTCTGATTTTCCTAAATAGTTCATAGTCGTTGATCCCCCCCAAGCCCCTCATCTGGATATGTTTTTACAAAGTCAAGCTTGTTCTCAGGTTCCTTCTTTATAACAAGCTCTGTTATTTCCCTTAGACCTCCTTGGCATGAATCATTACTAATTAGATCCTTTCCAAAATATATCTCTTCCACTTCTCTTTGCACTAGCTGTATAACGCTTCCTTTTAGACTGAGATGAGCTAGAGTGTTCCAACGATTCTCATTCACTCTCGTTATGTTTTCCATCTCTCGACTCTGATGAGTATGAGCATTCCAATAATAGTTCTCATATCCTTCCCTGGGTCTCCCGTTATTCCAGTTACCTTTAGAGTTGAGGGTTGTCACCAGGGTTCTCGTTGGTTCTCCGATGGATCCCAGTGCCTGGGTGAACTCTATCCTCCTGATTAATCCACACTCTTGTTACTGTTCATTACCTTGTTCTCCACTACCCACTGGCTATTTCCGCATGTACCCACACACCACCACACAGGGGTTCTCACTCTTGGCTGCCTTTGTTTGCTCAATGGACTTAATTTGCCTCTTTACACCTGTTCGATTCCCATTTATAGGCGCTTTAAAATCTGCTGCCAAGCTGATCGTTTCCTTATAATTGTTCAAAGTCACATCTAGGCATGCCAGACAACAGCATCTTCTGTTAGGCTGCATGTAGCGTACCTTGTGTAGCGTGAACTCAGGTGTGCCCTACAAACTTTAGCCTCCCACCTGGACTAACATAGTACATTTTGACTCCTATGCCGCAGATGTAATCCATTGTACCATGTGATGAGGCTTTGCCTGTCTGTGCAACCAATCCACTTGACTACTATGATGCCAGATGTAGCCCCCCACAACAAGAGGGGAGGCTTTGCCTGTCTGTGTACCCATTACAACATACAAATGTAACCATACGCAATGGCTTGCACTTGACCAATCTACCATGCACTTCTGTAACTAGCGCCTAGATACCTCAGGGTTTTCTGTGCTGAAATAAATGCAATAAATAAATAAAATTGCTTCCTTTCCTCTTTCTCTGTAGTCTCGGTCTTCTCGCCCGCTTCCTCTCTTTGTTTGTCATGGATGGCGTTCCGGTCTCTCGGGTAGTGGCTTCCGTTTAATTTGCCATGGCAGAATGGTTTCAGCGTCGTTATGAGGACATCCGATCCACCACAAGCTCCCTGTGGTCGCATCACCAATCCCAGCTTCTTTCTCCTGCTTTGCTTCAGTATGCCACACATCAGGCTTCAGCTTGCCTGATCCTTTTGCTACCAACGGTAGCAAGTCTGTCAGCTCTCGGTCTCCTCCAACTGTAAGACGCTGCATGTCTTGACTCTACTGCTCTCTGGATTCAGCGTTCATCTCCCTTTGAAACTTGTGAACTTTGTTTATTTCCCCAGGCTCCTTCCCTTTCTAGATTGACACAGCCGTGGGGCTTCCTCAGTGCAAGTAGCTGTTCCTTTTCTCTTTCTGTTGTGAACTCTTCTCCTCCACACGTCCTCTTCTTCGTCCCAGCTGAAAAGGAGGTTTTCACGTTCATGCTGGCAATAACATATTGAACATCTTTTCACAGATTACCAGGAAGGTTCAAAGATGGTACTTTAGCAGGTCCTCTAGGGAGTGCCTCCTGGCATTGGGGTTCCTGGTCCCCAAAGGGGGCATCCCTCCCAGTGAGGACCCACTTGCCTCTACACAAAGGGAGGGTATTGCTGAGTGGCCTCACCTCCCTAGCCTCACAGGCAGGGGTTTCCTTTAGGAAGAAGGGACTCATTCCTGCAATTTATCACAGTAGTCAGCAAAACTGGATATGGTCTGCCCCACCTGGGCTGGAGTGCCGACTGATGCACTTTCACCAAGTTCCAGTCACGAGGCTGCAGAGGATGGCAGTGTTCAGTCACCGGCACCAGCAGGGCAGCTGGCGCAGAGTATGAAGAGAGTGAAAAGTTTTAGCCAACATGCAACAGTACTTAATCACATTGATCCTCTAGGTGCAGCACTGCAAGAGGGGTGGGGGGCAGTCCCTACTTGCATAGGGAAACCTGTGACTCTCGGGTGCGGACAGTTTATGCTTACATTGTGGAGTATTACAAATGGCAAACATAGCAACGACTGGGGCACATATCACGCTGGTTTCTTGACACACTGACAATCGAAGTTTGAGGTCGCTGTTTCGACATTCTACATGAGCACTTGACTGAAGGTGGTATGCTAAACAGAACTGCTGAGATATTCCTAGTGCTTTGGACACTTCCTTAATGATCTGACCAGTAAAGTGGGAGACCCAGTCACTGTCTATAACCAGGGGCAGCCCGAATCAGGTTATGAATTCTGCCAATAATTTATTAGGCACAGTGACTGTCTGCCCTCCTACATGGGTAGATTTCCACCCACCCAGAGAGCACATCCACTTATCACAAGATAGTATGACAATTGGGTGCAAGTGGCTTGCTGCATTAAATCTGTCGGTACGCTTACAAAGGGACCCTCCGGTACTGGCTGTGCAGACAGCTTTGTGGGCACCACTCTCCCAACATTATGAGTTAAACATCTGGAACACCTCACAGTAATCTTGTACTATTGTGGCAAGACCTGGAGCGATCCAGTCTTGATTTACAGTAACAATCATCGCATTTTTTACTGAGTGCGCAATGCCATGAGTCTCACATGCTAGGTAGGGAAGGAGTACCTTGGGTGCCACAAGGTTGGAACCCAAGGGAATCAACCCCCAACTTATAGTTGCTGATCTCAGGTCCCCGGTCTTTGAAGTATGGCCAGGTTAGAAAGGCAGGCAATCGGTGACTGTTCGTCCTCAACACAAACTAGAGTATCATTAGGAGCCAGGGGCCTGCTGAAGGCCACTTAACGTGATGCACAGTCCTCTAGAGCATTTACTTGAGCAGTGAAAGACTGAGGGGTCGTGTCTCTTGCATTTAACCATGGCTAGGGCAGCGGGGAGTAGCAACGCATGCAATAGGGCTGGCACATTTTCCATTCAGTATAGGCGTGTCAGTGGATGTCAAATCGTGCATGTCACCGTGAGCCTACCAGGAGTCAGTGCAGATCGTGGCTGATCTATCCTGAGCCAAGGTACACGCCTGGATGAGGGCAACGAGTTTGGCGACCTGGGCAGATTTAGCAGTGGGCAAACAGAGTGCTTCTAGGGCTGCATAAGGGTGCATACCCTGAGACTAATTCTACAGTTTCTGGTATTCGGAGACACAGACCATCTACAAACAGAATCATATCTGGGTTCTGCAAGGGGGGTGTCTGACAAATCAGTGCAGGGTGACATACGCTTTTCCACAACAGTGATACAATCATACAGTTCCTCGTCCTGCAGTGTGGGCAATAGAGGCTGTGTTCAAGTCAGGGCATCGGGTCTAAGTTACATTGGTTGCTCAGATAAGCAATTTTTTGTATCGGGTAAGTCTGGATTTGGACACATGCTGGGTCTTCACCATGAGCGGTAGGGACAGCAAGGCATGAGGGACTGCAATCCCTACAGGATGGCCTTGTACCACGGAGCAGGTCTTATTTTTTTTCTTTCATCAGGGCAACAGCATGTAGCCAAGCTGGGAGTCCAGCTGCAACTGGGTCCAGGGCTACACAGTAGTATGATACAGGCCGATGCTTATTACCATGCAACTGAGTCAACAGTCCTTGGGAAAACCTGTTGTGTTCATCACAGTACAACCCAAATGGCTTGCTGTAAATCCAGCAAACCTAAAGCCGGGGCCTCTGCGAGCACCTGCTTTATGGTGACAAAAGAATCTTCAGCTTCCTGGGATTATTTTAGCAGCTCAACGGGGGAATCATGCTTGAGGGTCTGAAATGGCTTAACTATGTTGACATACCCTGGGACCCACTATCTGCAGTAACTCGCCATTTGCTTCCAGGTCTGGGGCTCGGGGGACTTTCTGGATCGAGGTGATCCGTTCCTGGGATAGGCGTCTTTCCCCAGCTGAAATCTCATGACGCAAGTATCGCACATGGGGCAGACAGCTGTAACTTTTCCTTACATGCCTTACAGGGTGAGGGAGTCTAGTTCGGAGGCTTCCAAGGATGGGAGGCTAGGAGTAGGTCATCTACATGCTGCACCAGCATAGACCATCCTAGAAACACTACTAACTCTAGATCCTTCTTTAGGATTTGGGAAAACACAAGTGTGGCTCTCTCCATACCCCATATGAAGACAAATGAACATGTACTGTGTGGACTTATGGGTAGATGCAAAGAGGTACTATCAGGGTGAATGGTATGGACAAGGAAGAACATAAATAAACAACTGATGTACGTGGCAGAGTATGGGATACAAGACAGGATGGTAGCAGGGTCGGGCACAACAGAAAATGCTGGTAACAGCAGCATTAACCACATCCAAATCCTGGATTAAACGATAAAACCTTTTTAAGGCTTTTTTATAGTTAGAATTGGGGTACTGCATGGGCTCTGAGTCGGCACAATAATACCTTGGTCGGGAAGGGACCATTACGGAGCGGATACCTTCTTCGGCCTGGCTTGAGATATGGTACTGTGGCTCAAATGGCAGGGATTTAGCTTGGTTCAGGGTAATTCTAACTGGCTCAGCATTAAGCATGTAACCAGCTTTGTTTGCATGACTAGACCATTTGGTAGGGACTCGGTCCAATACTCCCTCACACACTAAGGGAGTGCTGGCTTGGTATCCAGATTTCAAATGGGTAATCTCCTGTAGCACAGCCAAAACCTCACGCTCGGTGGGCAGGCATATCGAGGACTATACCATTGGGGAAACAAATGGAACAGCTAAATTACATAACAAATCTACCCCAAACAAGTTCAATGGGGAGCAGGGACTCGACAGGAATGCATGATGGTCCGAGATAGAACCCAACATGACGATAACAGGGGGAGACACCGGGTGAGGTATTGGATTACCTCCAATTCCGACAGCATTGACAAGGTCATCAGAGTGCACACTATTTGTAAATTCAGAAGCTTTTCGTGCTGAGCGTGATGCACCACTGTCAACCAAACATGACTTTTTTAAACCAGAAATAGTACAATCAATATAAGGAGTAGCAGGATTAAGTATTATGAGCGGTGCAACAGGAACGCCTTGGCAATTCCAGTGATCGCTTTGCAGAGATGGCGGTAGCGGTACAGCCAACTCAATCGGTGCAGTTGGTAGACCACCCCGACCTTCGTACTGAGGCTGATTTTGACAGTCAGCTGTCCAGTGCCCAAACTCTTTATAGCAGTTACACTCTATGTGTTTGTGTGTGGTGTCTCTTGTTCCGTCCCTGTGCGCGCGCTAGGGGAGCTCCTCTTCCCCTTCCCCACCCTTCTGGCATGGGGATGAACCCCCTTCCCTGGGATGGCTGTAACTGCAGTATCTGCAATGCCATAAGCTTGGCTTCAGTGCTTTCTTTCTGTCCCTCGATCTTTTCATGGA
The DNA here is from genome assembly GCF_040938575.1 of Ambystoma mexicanum. Taxonomy (NCBI): domain Eukaryota; kingdom Metazoa; phylum Chordata; class Amphibia; order Caudata; family Ambystomatidae; genus Ambystoma; species Ambystoma mexicanum. Next base: position 875,024,675 of record NC_090924.1, on the reverse strand, counting down.
AGTGCAGTGTGGCTAGCAAAACCTCCATCAAGCTCTTCCCCTCCCACCCCAATTACCACTGATTTTATATCCTCCGATACCTTGGGTTGTAACCCAGTAACAAATTGTGGGACCACAGCCTGTGGCGCTACAATGGCAGCATCAATGATTCTAGAATATTGTTCAAAACATTGTTTCAGAGACCCAAGATATTCCGCAGGATTTTCCCTCTTAGCTTGTTTACAGACATTCATTTTTGACCAGTCAGTTTTCCAGGGACACATTTCTGGGATGGTCAGTAAGCACTTGTCAGTGAATGCTTTTAGCCCTCCTCCTATGAGCTGAGGCTTAGCTGGCTCGGTACATAGCTGATCGTTCTGCGGTGTCTATCCAGAGGCCCATGTAGGGATTCCTGACCTCTGCTCACCTGTTACAGAAATTTCAGGGACACCTGCAGGTGTGTCAAATTCAGATGACCGTCAATTGCAGTCGTCGTCCTCCGATATGCTACCCACAGTGCAGAGCGGTGTTAGGCTTTTTCAGACAGCGAGGTAGGAAAGGGTCAAAAACGAGACACAAACAGTGGAAACAAAGCCACCCAGGGAGAGTGAATGCAATGTTGGGGTGGCACACACAGGGTTTAAATAATGTGGATGGGGTTTGACAGGACAATCACAGGGCTCTCATCCCATACATTGTATTTGCAATCACGCAAGGTTCTCATCACAGTCCCTAGTTTGATCCTACTCTGCTCTGACTACCACAGCGATCTAAGGTCATCTAGAATCAGTAGGTAGAATGAAGGCACTGCTTTTTACTCTCAACTGCGGAGGCCAACCGCTTTTATAGTTCTCCTGTTGAGATGACAACATTTGTAGGCAGGATACCTTCCCTCCGATGTCCTAGGACAACATTTTCAAGATGTCGGACTTCAGATTTTTTTTCTTTAACCAGATACACATTTCCCCAACCAGTTTCAGACAGTATCACACAAGACATGACAATAATGCAATTGCCTGTGTTCACCGAACCACGATGTTTCAGTCGGCTCAGCCTACCCCCCCCGTAATCTGCAAGCACGCCTGGCAGCTCTCCCCACTGCCGAAACAGTCTCTACTGGGCCAAAGCGGACTCAACTTCCAACGACCCTTGAGTTTGACCACAGGGCAGCGGGAATTTGATGCTCCAGGCATCAATCTTGTTGTGGACAAAATACAGACTATTCTGCTGGATTGGTGACCGGTTTTATTAGCAATAGCCAAGCTGCAGGACAACAATAAACCAACGGCAGAATGAAACTCGGCGCATCAACCCTCCCCTCAATGCGTTGTGTTATATACTGGAAGGTGCCCATGCATTTCAAGGGAGAGGAAGGTGTGCGCATGAGATGTAAACAATGTTGCAGGTGGAAGGCCAGGGTGTCAACATACAAGTCTTAGGCAGTGGCTGCGTTCTTACGCTCCAAAAATACAATCAAGCTGGAATGCATATAACAATACAGTGATTTATACAAGGTAAACTACTTCGGCGGTTCACACATGGTTAAGGCAGGCAAGCCCGCTTACTATACGATGACTTCTGTTTACTAAAGCTGCCTTGCATAGGAAAGTGTCAGCCTAAAACACGCTAACTTATGCCAAAAGGGAAACACATCAGAGGTGAGAGTTGTAGGCAATGTAGCTGTTGAGGTTAGAAAATGTGCAGTAAAACATAGGGCTCCCCTGACCATGGCAATAAGGAACTTGTTAAACATGGCAGGTTGCATTAGCAACACAGTATTAAAATGCAACCCGGATCAGGGAAGTTTGACATTTTCAAACCCAGGTTTTCCCCCACAGTAGCATCTGCATTCATACTGTGACCAGTATTGGCAAGGATTTTATTGTTCAAAGTATGCACGGAAAGGGACCTGTAGGATTTGCAATCTTGTTTAACAGTATGTGATTTAGGGAGTAATACTATGAGCTCTTGTAGTGTACTCCTGGTGGGGTGGGGGATAGGGGAATATGGAGTGTTGAAGAGCATCCTGATACAGCTGGATACATTTTTAAAGAATTTAGATGGCAGACCGTCTGGGCCAGGGGCTCTGCTAGTGTTGACATCTGTGATTGCATTTCAGGCCTCTTCAAGGGTAATGGATTCATTTAGTGGGGCCCTTTGCTCCCCGCCTAGCCATAGTAGCTCTGCATGTTTGAGATAGATGTCTCTCTGGGAGGTTGTGGCCTCGGCATTGGTCGAATATGAGGCAGCTCAGCAGTCCACAAATGCTTTCATTTCCATTGGTGTCCAAACCGTGTGACCATCGCTGGTTCTTCTCAGATTGATGTCTGACCAACCTCTTTCAGCTTTTATTATCCAGGCCAATAATGAGTCTGGGCAATCAGTTTCATATATTTCCGAGTGGAAGCCTTGGAGGACATGAACTTCGATTCTCTTTCTGTAAACTGATAACATTTATTGCGAGATTCAGGAATCTGGAGAGCCAGGTTGTTGTACCGTTCAAGGATACATTTGTCTTCTAGCAGATTCAATGATTTCTCCAGGACTGGCCCTGCGAATATAGTATTCGAAAGCTTCCCAAATGAGAGCAAAGCTTGGGAGAGAGCCCTTATTAGTTTAAAATTCTGTAATTTTCTTAGCCAAATCATTTTGAAAAGTGGCATCTGTAAATACAGATTGTTTAAGACACCAGTTGACAATGCGAGGTTGAAGATTCAGTCATATCAGTACTGTGACGGTAAAGTGGTCCGACATTGTTCTAGGGAACATTAAACGTTTCTCTAGGAGTTTGGTGGAGAAGAACTATAACTGGAAGGGAATCATGGACAGAGGAGTAAGATGCATACCACCGTACATCAATATATCATCTATGCCAAATGTCACAGAGCATGAGGCTATCCATGTGTTTGCTCATCATGCAAGCAGAGCGGGGGTTGTGTAGGTTGAAGTGGATGATCTAACACTCACTCCATCCACAGCCATATTAAAGCCACCCCAAATTAGAATTTCCCAACCAAAGAACTCTTGGCTTTTAGAGAAAACAGATTAAAACAATTGCAGGTCATCATGGTTCTGGGCATGTAGGTTACTCATTAGTAAGCCCATGCCTTCAACATTTCTGTGCACAATCACAAATCTGCCATCATTGGCCTTACCCAAGACAAAAAGCAGTGTGCAATGTACCAGTATTAGAACCCTTCCAGAGTATGTTGAGGAGCCTGTATACCATTTATTAGGACCACAGGAATTCACAAACTTGAGGTGTGCTCCTGCATTCAATTGCGTTTCCTGTAAAAAAGCTATTGATATCCTGTGGCGATTCAAGCATGCTAGGACTTTGCGCGCCTGGACAGGTTTATTGAGCCCACTTACATTCCAGGTAATGCATGTAAATTCTCATGACAGAATGTTAAAGTGAATGGAGAAAACGGGATATGTATACCACGTGAATTACAAACAAAGCTTGCTGCCATTCCAATATTAACAGAGCTTCGCCTCAACGAGCCGGGTACATCATTAAGTGCAATGTATGAGTAACAGAACTAGTACAAATATGTCCCCTTCTCTCATCCCCCTCCCTCACTGGCAAAGTACCGATTGCCAGTGTAAATCTCAACTTCCGCCAGGACCTCAATCACCCAGGTGGATTTTTAGGTTGAGTCAACATGGGGAGGCTCGTCAGCCACCAATGCTCCAAGCTCTCTGGTCAAAGGGACATTATGTTGACCAATCAGGGAACTTGTACATGGCAGCGAAGGCCGCATGAAGCCAGGCACCATCAGCCGGAAGGCCAAGTACCAGTTGTCAGCAGGATGTGTTCATTTTTAAGTAAACGTCAATAAATTGCCTAGCATTTGTGGAGGATGTAAAGAAGGGAGTAGTTTCTTACCTGTAACTCAATTTCTCCAGCGTTGGTATCTTTCATGGATTCACATGCTGTGAATATTCCCCGTCGTAGGGATGGGAAAACACTGGTAACTTTAATATAGTAGTTTTCTCATGGAAAAACGTTGACACCTTGAGTTTCATATTGTTGTCGTTATGGGTGCTTTGGGCAGCACCAATGGGACGTTGAGTGTATAGCTCCACCTCCGCAGTTTCCCCTCAGATTTAAACCTCTCCAAAAGGAGGAAGTCCTAAGAAGGATGTTTGCCTGAGGGGGAAGGATTGAGGGCGCATGTGAATCCATGAAAGATACCAACACTGGAGAAATGGAGTTACAGGTAAGAAACCACTCCCTTCTCCAGCATTGGATCTTTCATGGATTCACATGCTCTGAATAGATTTTGTAGCAGTAGAAATGCTTGGAGGTGTATAGCAGGCAAACTGGATGTAAGCCTTCAGTAATATAACAATAATAAAAAGCATATACCTTTAAGGTGAAAAACAGGAGCAGAAAGAACACCGAAGCTACAGGTGCTTACCTTACTGGAACAGGCGTTTGAGGACTGCCCGTTCCATTTGAACATCTTCGGCATGTTGTTGATGCAGACATAGTGCCTGGGGAATGTGTGGGGCACTGCCCATGTTGCTGCCTGGCAAATGTCTCTGATTGGTATGCCCGCCCACAGAGCTGCTGAGGCCGCTATGGACCTTGTGGAATGAGCTCTGGGAGCTGAATGTAGTGGTCTGTTGGCTTTTGCGTAGCAGAAAGATATAGTAGCCGCCACGCAGTGCGAGATGCCTTGCTTTGAAATCGGCCTACCTTTATTGGAGGGGCCGAAAGCCACGAAGAGCTGATTGGAGGATTTGAAAGATTTTGCGTGGTCCAAGTAGTACTTTAAAGCTCTCTAAACGGCCGGAGAACGTAGAGCCTTTTCAGCCGGAGTGGAAGCATTAGAAAAAAAAAGGTTGGTAGAGTGATTATAGTGCATTTATGAAAATCCGATGGAATCTTTGGAATAAAATGTGGATTCGTAGAGAGAAGCATCTTGTCCCTCATGAAGCGCCGGTGGATCAATGACCAGAGCCTGCAGTTCTGGTACTCGTCTGGAAGACGTAATCACCACCAGAAAGATTACTTTCCAAGTGAGAAATTTGATGTCAGCTGTTGACAGGCGGTTTCATGAGGGCTGTTAAAATTAGGTCCAGACTCCAAATAGGCAAAAACCTTTTCCTTGGGGGCAAAGGTTCTGAAAAGGCACTTCAGGAAATGCTTTATTAATCTGTCGCTGTAAAGCAAGGTAGAATTTTTTTTTCCGTGTGAATCTCGATATCGCAGACAGGTGAACATTGATGGAAAATACTGCGAGACCTTCTTTCGCTAACAAAAAGATAAGGAAGGAGTTGCTGAGGAGTCACACTTAGTGGCTGTAGGTTAGGTTGCTGCGCACACCAAGGGCAAAATCTTTTCCACTTACTGCTATATAATGTGTTGGTAGATGGAGCTTTTGCCGCAGCCAAAATACAGCAACAGTCCTGAGGTATATTTAGGTTTCCAAACTCGGATCGGTTAGGAGCCATGCAGCCAATTTGAGGGATCCTGGGTTGTGATGCAACACCATTCCCTTGTTCTGAGATAGGAGATCCGGCTGGGATCCTAGATGAAACAGATTGTCCACTGTCATGTGAAGCAGATGGAGAACCAGGTCTGCCTGGGCCAGAACGGGGCCACTGGGATGATTTTGCAGGGAACTTTGCAAATTATTTCTACCATTTTCCTTATGAGAGGAAAAGGGGGAAACATGTAGGCAAATATCCCGGTCCAAGGAAAAGAGAATGCGTCCCCTTGGGAGTCCGGATGAGGGACCCTGCTGGCAAACAGCTGGCATTGTTTGTTTTCGGGGCTGGCGAAAAGGTCTAGAGGGGGAAGACCCCACTTCACGAAGGTCTTTGCCACCTGGGAGATGTTGAGTTGCCACTTGCGTGTCTGGGAGGAGTCCCTGCTGAGGGTATCTGCCGGTTTGTTCTGAATCCCTAGCAGGTGAAAGCCAGGATCTGAATTTTGTGATGAATGGCCCAGTGCCAGATGGTTTGAGCTTCCTGGGAAAGGATTTGCACAGGTAGAACATGGTAGTTGTGTTGTCGGTGAGAAACCACACCATCAAGCCCTTGACGAGGGGGAGCAAGGATTTGAGAGCCCAGTGTACAGCCCTCAACTCTAGGACGTTGATATGTAGAGAGGCCTGCAGGTAACCACAGGCCTTTTGACTTGGAACTGGTCCAGATGAGCACTGCATCCTATTTGTGAGGGGTCGGTCATGATAGTGTAAAGGAAGTCCGGTTCTACCAGGGGCATGCCCCGTTTGATGTTGAAGGGGTGAGTGCACCACTGTAGGGTGTCTGCCATGGGCCAGGAGATCACTACTCTGTCCGACGAGGAGCCCTGGATCTGGGACCATCTGAATGAGAGGTATTCTTGTACTGGGCACAGGTGAAGGCGACAATTTGGAATGAGAGGCATGGTGCCAAGGAGGGCCATAAGAGCAGACCGTGACAGATTTTCCCGGTGTAAAAGAGCCTGCTAGAATCAACATCTTCTCTATCCTCTCTTCCGAGCGTTTCACTTGATTGTGGGTTGTCCGGAATTGTGCTCCCAGGAAGACCAAATTCTTTGAGAGTCAAACAGGATTTGCTGTAGTTGATGGCGAAACCTAGATGTTTTAGTTGGAGCATTGTGGTGTTGAGAGACTCCAACGTCTGTTGGTAAATTGTTCACCGGACCGACCAGTCATCCAAGTATGGGTAGGCGTGGTGGCTGTTCTCCGGATGAAAGCTGCTACAGGAGCCAGACACTTGGTGAAAGTTTTGGGAGCTGATTTCAAGCCAAAGGGGAGAACCCGAAACTGGAAATGGCTATTGCCGACAGTGAACCCGAGGAATTTGCGGTGCTTTGGGTGAATTGGTATGTGAAAGTAACCGTCCTCGAGATCTAGAGATGCTAAAAACTCTTCGATGCACTGCTCTTGTAACGTCTTGCAACGTTAGCATCCGGAATTTTTGCTTTCTTATGTTCTTGTTGAGTACCCGCAGGTCTAGAAAGGGGTGCCACTTTCCGTTTGGTTTCTTGACCACAAAAAACCTGCAATAGGTGCCGTTTCCTCTTCCTGAGGGGTAAACCCTGTCGATGGCCCTTTATTTAATTTTTTTTTTTACATGAGCCAACCGCTCAATTTAAGATGTGTAGGTGAGATTGAGATGTTTTTACCGGAGGAATGGGAAATTGTGGATGTTTGAACTCCAACAAGTGGCCGTATTGGATAGCATCTAGTACCCATCTGTCTGTGGATATTGAATGCCACTCGCTGAGGTGGAACGCCACCTTCCCTCCTATTTGACTGTCCCTGTGGCAGTTATTGTTGTGCTTTGCTTTGACTGCCTCTTTGTGAGGTGGAAGATCCCCGTTTTCTTTGATACTGGTAGCCCTTGTTGCATTGGGCGGTTTGAAAGGAGTGTCTATTGCCTTGGGAATAGTAGGAGGATCTGTTGTATCCCTTGTTGTCTCGAGAACCTGACCCTTTTGCGTTTCCCTGAGACGTCACGAAAAGAACGAAAGGGGCGAAAGGGTCTTCTGCCTTGCAGAGCTGTATGGCACCATGCTGTATCCAAATCCGCTTTCATGGCCTTCAAAGCATCGATCTTTTCACCGAAAAGATTCTCACCCTCACAAGGCATGTCCACAACCTTGTGCTGTACTTCCTGGCGGAAATCTGTGCAGCAAAGCGGAGCTTGGCACCTGTGAACCACCCTTTTGTTTATTTGTTTGAAGCCAGTCTCTGGTAGGTCTACAGCAATGTTTATGCAATGATTCGATGCCCCCCCTCCTCTCGCACCAAGAGCATAGCTTCTTTCCTCTGCTGCTCTGGAAGGTGGTCCAATAGTGGGGCTAGACGGTGCCACATCTTGCGGTCATACCTTGCAACAATGGCCAAAGAGTTGGAAGCTTTCACGGTAGTTGCTCCTATAGTAAGCACTTTCTCCCGAAAGGCGTCCAGCTTGGGATCATCATTATCTGGTGGAGTGGCACACTTGTGTTGGGTAAATGCTTTTCGGCTAGCAGCCGCGGACACAGACTCTGGAGTTAGTTGCGATGTTAAACACATAGGAGTGGATTCGGGAGCTTTTTAAAAAAAATCCAAGCGCCCTTTCACTGCTGGTTCCGTAAATGGGTGTTTCATAGTATGGAGCCCCTTCTGCCATACATGATCTTGTATTGGTATTGAAAAAACAGCCTTTCTCCTTTTCCTCATGTGATCGAACAAGAAGCAGTCCTTTTCTTCCTCTGGAATAAGACTGAATTCCTGGATGGTCTTAGCCATCATGGAATGGAATGTGCCTAGGTCATCTGGGGAGATGGTTGGGTCGGACTACCCAGCGCATCCTAGTCTGGGTCTGTATCCCAAGTGTCCACCCTCGTTGGAGAAGAGGAGATAGTGGAAAGGGTTTCCTGTGGGGCAATGTCCTAGTCCGAGTCATCCAGCTCTCCTTCCTCCTGCTCCCTGCGTCAAGGACTGAATGCTCGAGGGGATGGGGGAGGAGGTCTAGCCAGGGATTGTCTTCTGGAGCAAGCGCCTTGATTTCATAAGGTATTAGAAGTATCCCTCTGGCGAGGAGTTATCTGTGGACTTTCCACCGGTGGGACGGATGGAGCCTGAGGCATTGGAAGCCTAGCATCTAGTTGTCCTAGGAGAGATTGCAGAATGGAAAGCACTTGCATAGACAGCAATGAAGGGGATTTATGAGTGGATATTGTGGTGGGACAACCCCTATGTCCATTTATGTGGACGGAAAGGAGGTGTTTGAGTTGTCGCTGCGGGCCCAAGACAGACAGATCTGGAAAATGAGGTTCTGAACCTCCTTCAGGGTCTGACTCAAAAACCGACCGATAGTCGTAAGCAGGTGCCTCAAAATCAGATGTAATTTCATATTGTAGGAGGTCCTCTGGTAGTATGGTCGGAGACCTTTCTAAAAGAGGTTGTCCCGTAGATGCAGTAGTGTACTTATATCTACCTTTGGGAGACAGAACTTCTGCTTCTACTTCAGGCTGGCCCGGCCCCGTAGATGTACAGGTCGTCGATGACGAGGCGGTCATCGACGGAGTGGGCGTCAACGGTGTGGTCATCGATGGGACAGTAGTTGACAGGGTGGTCGTCGACGGGATGGTCGTTGATGAACCGGTCGATGTAGCCGTCGACGGGAGTCGAGGCTTTGATGGAGACAGTGGTGGGGGAGGAGGAGAGGGTTCTGGTTGTGGAGTGGGATGCAGTAAACCATGTGATGCCGGGGATTTTTGTGTGTGGGGTTGGAGAGCCATTTTCTTTATCAGATCTAGGCAACAACAAGGTTAGGGCTTGTGAAGCTTAGGAAGGATGCAGTCGACCATTATGAAGGCCCGGAGGACAACCAGGAAAGTATATGCAAGGTTTTATAGTGCATGTTCCAACTGAGTCCTTCAAACCCTTGGCAGGGATGTGAAAGATTGCGAGGGAGCTGGCCTGTGCAGGATTACTTTACTAGATGTCATGGGGTAGGGGGGAAGAAAGGAGCGGGTGCACAGAAAAAGAGGCCTGGCTGACAGCTAGTTGTAGATCCTCAATTCTGATGAACTGTTCTGGTAGAAGCTGTGAAGGGGTGGCCTATGATGTGCACACCACCTAGGCTATATCCTGAATGTCCTTTGATTAGATCATGAAAAGTTGCGTTTGTATGATCCTTCTCACTTTAGGGGGACTCAGGGTCAGTCCTGTCAAAGGATGTGGGACACGTGGATCTGGTCGACTTGATCATTGTTTTTTGGACTCCACGACGGATGCTGCGGATGTGGAGATGAAACCCATGTTGGAGTTCTTGGGTTACTTCCTTCTTTGGAAGCTGGGCGACCTTTCAGCCAGTCTGTTTCTCCTTTCCTGGTAGTCGCGCAAACCACTGAAGGCTTTATTTCTGAACTCTGCACGTGCTGCATGGTGCCCTGAAAGGATTTCTGAGGGCCTTTTGTGAGTACTGTAAGAGACTTAGCAGTGACTGTGGAAGCCTTTCTCCTATTTAGCTCTACGTCTGTAGAAGTGTGAAACAACCCATTACCCTTAAATGGCATAATCAAGGATTTTGTCTTGTACATCTTTTGTGAAATGAGTTGCTGTGGTCCAGGCAGATCTAAGATCCACCCGTATATAGCAAGAGCTCTATCGGTAGTATCAACATAGTGTGCAGCAGACTGCCTAAGGTCTTGCGCAATCAACCCTTCTTCTGAAAGGCCCGATTTAAATGCAATCACTATATCAGAATGAAGAAACTGCTGAAAATATGCAATCTCTTGCCCTAATTTGTGATTGGCTGCAGACAATAAGGCATTTGAATTGGCTTGTCTAAGGTGCAATGAACCATTGGAGTACATTTTGTAGCCCATAGTAGTGTATGAGCTTGTCGTCTTTAGACAACGGACCAGACGCTTGTGGTCCCAAAGAAGAGGAAGACTTTGAAAACATAGTTACTGATGCAACTACTGAAGACTGAGGCTGAGAATTTGTTGACAGTGCGGGGGTGTCCATGAACAGCTCCCGATACCGGGAATCTAGCTTTTTACTTATTACTGTTGCCGTATTTGGAGTCTTCTTAACGGATTTGTCTTCAGCCATCGCATCCTTTTGAAATGGATAACCGTTCTGTTTGCCTTGCTTAGTGACGGACCTCCTGCAAGCACTCCAGGCTTCGCATCAGATTTATCTGGTACTGGAAACCATAAAATGTCTTGCACACCCACCATCCTGCTGTGGAATGCTCTTGCTAACAACACGGCCCCTCCTCACCCTCCTTCTCATCTCCTGTTTCTGTTGTAGGAGACGGATCTATAGTAGCTTCCCACAGAACAGGTCCAGGCTGATCTGGTTAAGTATCTGACAGAGTTGGCTCTGCAATAAGTCGCGGCATGTCTGGAGGTGGCTCTGCAGTAAGTGGCGTAATAGGTACCGTTAGGCAAAAACCTGTGCAGTTCCCTTAGGGACCACTGCAAAAGATTTAGGACTACAGGTGGTTGGCAGTAAACCCACTTGGTAGCAGTCTGTACCACCCAGATTTACCTGGTAGCTGTGGCTGAGCAGTCAGACTTCTCTCAAGATGAGTTAGGCAGTATATAGAGTATACACAATAGGTATAGAGACACAGTAGCACAAGCAAACACTGACCAGAGCTTTGGTGTAAAAGTATATAATTATTTATTTAAAGACACACTTGTAAATTACACTAGCACAAAGAGAGGTAAATAAATTCAACACACAGTCACTATTATATATATACAACCATAATTACTTATTAGACAAGTCTTAATGAGAAACACCACTTATTTTCAGACAGAGGTGAGCGCTTGACATAAGATGGCACTCTAATAAGTTATTAAAAAGGGAGGGAAAAAGGCAGAGTTATGAAAGCACACAATTTTCAATACTTTTCACAGTGAGGCAGGTTAGGCAAAGTCTACTAGGGAGCAAGGAAGTTCAAATGCCAGGCCCACTCTTAGAGAGATCAAGAGAAATGTGTCCAGGATCACATAGTGGGGTTATGCCCAAAGAGTCTTTGTAGAAAGTTCACAAAAGATTGAGATAAAGTCAGGAAAAGTTAGTTAACAGGCCCCAGGCTAGCCTAGGTTAGAAAGTCGAGGATTTACTGTCACCCCGAACGATCTGTCGCAAGGGAAGCCAGGCAGGACACAGTACCTGAAAGTGGGAAGAACGCTCCAGCGGGGGCAGTTGTTCCTGGCAGCGGGCGCAAGTCGGTGCTTCGTCCAGAGGAAGAGGAGGTCTCGACGTGGAAGAAAGCTGAAGGTTGGTGCGCTGCCAAGGAAGAAACCAGCCGCAGAGTTTCCCGGTTACAAGGTACCACCCTGTTCTTTGCGGTAGTGGTGATCTGTGGTATTCCGGTTGCTGAGGTGCTTGGCACGGGCAAGGCGGCCACGAGATGGTCCAGGAAGGCGAAAAGACGGGCAAACTGGTTATCCCCACCAGTCAAAGGAAGAAGACTCTCCAGGCTGGAGATCTCCTCTGTCGTCGGGAAAAGTGGCGAGACGGTTCCGCAGGGCTCCACCGGTGGTGTCGTCGTTGCAGATCGGCTCGGCTTCTCCCTCCTCGGATTCTTTAGGTCCTGTAGCGACTTCTCAAGTTCCAGTCCCCGAAGCCCTGCTTTTATGTGCAGAAGCCCGCCAAAAGTGGAACAAAGGGCTCAACCTTTGGTTTCGGAGTTACAGAGGCGAACACATACGCCATTTTAAAAACCGAGTTCTGGCAGAAAATACCAACCCGTGGATTTATTTAAGACAAATAAACCGGTGATATGTTAGAGACTAATGTGAAAAAGTATTAGCCTCCAACAATGGGAAGAATCCCATAGGAATATATTCGCGGTCGAATATAAAAAGTAGTATCCACTGCCACCAGCCAAAACTCGACGAGGCGGACGGGACAGTGCCCCCTCGAACAACAGACCCAGGGGTAATCGAATTACCCTTACCAGTACGTCCAAAATAGGATGGTTTGTACTAGTTCTGTTAGTAAATTTAGGTCTAGTAAAGCCAATGGTGACTTTACATGCCCTGGGAGACAGTAGTCAGTCCCAGGGTATGGAGTCTATGGTGGGGATCCTCTAGGACACTCCAGAGTTACAGCACGGAGGGTGCGGTGTAACACACATAGCAAAACACATGAGGCCCTATGGAGTAAAAGACCCCATAGCCCATAGAACACATTGACATTCAAAGAAATCAACCACATTCATGTCCAAGAGTGGGAGGAAGAGAGTCTCACTCTTGGCAGGATGAAAAAAACAAACTCCAGAAATCCAGCAAAGCTGCTGGGGGACTCACTAGGTTAGGAAATTCAGCCTAAACAGAGAATTCTCCCTAACAGCCGTAGGGCTGTGATGGGTAGATGTATCCCTGAGGAGACCAGAAGCCTGCACTGTAGGATCTGCTGCCGCTTCCAGAGTGAAGGGGTCTGGGATCATCTTGCCAAGCCCATTGGATGGGCGAAACACTGGCTGACCCTGAGCTGGATCTAAGATAGCCGCCGGCCTGGTAGACTCCGCCACGTGCCACTCCGCCATTTTGAAACCTTGCACCATGCCGCGGGTGGGAAGGCACAGACGCCCTGAGCCAAAAGAGGCCTCAGACAGTGGAGGATAGAGCTTGGGTCTTGGATTCACATGCTCATGAATATTCCCTGTCAGGCCGGCAATCCTCAGTAAAAGAAAAACAGTATCACTTTCTAACTGTATTTCTTCTCTAAACCAATCACTGTCCTCTGGGTCATACTGCCCCCAGCCAATGACGGTCCTCTCCTTAAGCCCCGCCCGAGGCGGCCCTCTTCAAATTTGGTAAGCACGTAAAGTGGCAGAAGGACCAAAAAGAGCCGCAGAGGGAGGAAGGGTTCACATGTGAATCCATGCCAGACCCATGCTGGAGAACAATAGTTACAGGTAAGTAACTGCAACCTTCCCCAGCATGGGGTCTGGCATGGATTTGCATGCTCATGAATAACGAATACACAGCAGTACACATTGCACAACCACGGGAGGTGGCAAGGCTCAACAGAAGCAATTAACTCTTACCTCTGGAACAGACTCACCTCAAGCAAACAGGTTGTGTAGCACTGCTTGGCCGACTATGGACTCCTCCCTGGAATCCCTGTCGACACAGTAGAACTTCGTGAAGGTTTGTGTGGACCTCCACGTTGCAACCCTGCAAATGTCGAGCAGGGGCACACCAGAAAGGAACACTGTCATCGCAGCGATCGCTCTGGTGGAGCAGGCACTCGGACAGCCGGCAGCGGCCGGTTTGCCAGCCAATGACAGTGCATGATGCAGCCGGACAGCCATCTTGAGATGGAAGCCTTGAACAAGGCCTTCTCATGGTTCACGGGCACAAAAAGTTCACAAACAATTGAGAAGTCTTCTGAAAACTCTTTGTGCGTGCCACATAGAACTTCAAAGCATAAGCAACGTCCAGCAATGCAAGGCCCTCTCTGCCGGCGACAAAGATTTCGGGATAAAACAGGCAAAACTAAAGGCTCGTTGAGGTGGAATTCCGACAACCTTCGGCATGAAAGAGGGGTATGTATGCAGTACCACCCTCGATTCGTGGAAAGACAGATACAGTTGCTTGCAGGTTAGCGCCTCGATCTCACCCACACGTCTGGCAGAGGTGATGGCCACAAGGAAAGCCGTTTTCCACAAGATAAACTTGAGAGGTGCTTGATGCATAGGCTCAAAAGGTGCCCCCATGAGCCTTGTTAAGACCACGTTGAGTTCCCATGCCGGGGCAGGAGCCTTTACCAGTGGGAAAGATCGGAAAAGCTGCTTGAGGAACTCCTTGACGAGTCTGTGGGACTACAGCGAGAATCTTCCCAGGGACCTGGTGTTGCGGGAGATGGCCGCCAGGTGTACCTTGATGGATGCGCGAGCCAGTATAGCTCTTGCCAAAGACAGCAAGTATAGAAGGATCTGTGGAGCCGTGACCCTCAGAGGGGTAATCTTGTGTGACCAGCAGCACGTAGCAAAACGCTTCCACTTATGGATGCAGCACTTTAGATTCGACAACGGCTTTGCTTTGGCAAGGACTTCCTTGCAGTTCGCCGGCAGCTCATAACGTCCAAACTCTAAGGCTGTAGCAGCCATGCCTTCAGGTTCAGCGATCCTGGGTCGTGATGAAGGATTGCGCCTCCCTCGCTGGTGAGCAGATCCGGAAGTACCAGCAACTTGACTGGAGGCGACGCCGACAGGCTGAGTAGGTTTGAATGCCAAATCTGCCTCGGCCACGCCGGGGCGAGGAGTATCATCTTGCATCGACACAGAGTGTGCTGATGACACGCGGCAGGAGAGGAAACAGGGGAAAAGCATACAGAAACAGACCTTCCCACGGGAAGGAGCATGTGTCTCGTAAGCTCCTCAGTTGAGGAAATCTGCTGGCAAACATATGGCTTTTGGAGTTTGCCGCTGTGGCAAAAACATCGTTCGGGGGGGTCTGCCCCATTTGACGAACAAGCTGTCCACCTGATCCTGATGAAGATGCCACTCGTGGCAGGAGCCCAGTTACCTGCTAAGCGAGTCTGCGATGGTGTTCTTGATGCCTGGCAGGTGTAGAGGGACGAGGAACATCCACTGTCCGATGGCCCAGTGCCACAGGTCCCGAGCTTCTTTGGAGAGCGCTAGAGACAAAGTGCCCCCTTTCTTCCTGATGTAGAACAGGGTGGTGGTGTTGTCCGCGATATTCTCACCACCTTGCCCATCAGAGACGGTAGGAAAGACTTGAGGGCCACCTGTAGCTCCAGGATTTTGATGTGCAGATCCTTTCCTCTGGAAGCCACAGACCTCTGGCGTGTAGACGCCCAGTGTGAGCTCCCCAACCTTCCAGAGAGGCGTCCGTGGTGACTGTCATTTGGTATGGCAGGGTTTAAAATCCAGTTCTCTGGGCGATGTGGGAGCCACTCTATCGCCCGCCGGAACTCCTCGTTGAGAGATCTTGTCCGCAAAACTTCCGGACACTTGTATCCAACGTGCATCAAATAATTCCTGTAGGGGTCGCATCTGCAACCTGCAGAGATGGACAAGGTAGATGCAGGACGACATACCCAGCAGCAACTTGATGACCTGAACCGTGGCAGTCTTTGCCAACCACAGTGCACCTTCACTTGAATGGCTGCTGGCCTCTCCCCTGAGGGCGATGCCAGGAAAGCAACTGTGTTGAGTCTGGTGCCGAGGAACAGTGCGTTCTGCGATGGCATCAAGCAGGACTTCGGATAGTTCACAGAGAATCCCAGCTTCGTCAGTAGTCGGCCTCTTTGTGTGCTCGTAGGCCAGCTTTCGAGACCTGGTGCGTATCAGCCAATAGTCCAGGTATGGGTATACGTGTATGCCCTGCAGATGGGCCGCCACCGGATCCAGGCATTTTGTAAACACCCTTGGGGCTGATGTCAAGCCAAATGGTAGAGCCTTGCACTGGAAGTGCTGGCCTTGCACCACGAACCATAGGAACTTTCGATGTTTCTTCCGAATGGGGACATGGAAGTACGGGTCTTCCAGGTCCAACGACGTCAAGAAATCCCCTTTTTTCCAGTTGGCCGAGCATGTGTTGCAACGTGACCATCCTGAATTCTTGGGACTTCAGGTACTTGTTCAACCGGCCTAGGTCCAGGATGGGTTGCCAAACCCCTGCCTTCTTTCGTACTAGAACGTTTCTGGAATAGACTCTGGAGCCCCAGTGCCATTGGGGAACAAGCTTTAACGCCCCTTTCCGTAACATGGCTCTTACTTCTTCCAGGAGTTGAGGAATGTGATGCTCCTGCCGGGGAACTGGTGGAATACGAGGGCACCTGTGTTGGAACTACAAGGTGTGCCACTGGGTGAGAGCTTCCAACACCCATCTTTCGGTGGTGATCTTCTTCCACTCGCTGATTAACCTAGTCAGTCAGCCACCCACTGGGGTTCAAGAGTGGGGACCCGATGTCTTGGCCGGTTCAGGCCTGCCTGGGTGCCGAGGCCCTGCCCTGAGGGCGACGGCGATGCTGGCCTCGGCTACCATGGGCCTGGGAACGGCCCCTGTAGACCTCCTGCGTGGAGTACCAGGGAGGTTGCCTGTAAGATGAGGAGAAACTTTTGGACGATCTGCTCGGCTTTCCCCTGGAGGAGGGAAAATAAGACAAGCTATGCTGCTCAAGGGTGCCATGGGAATGGGCCGTCTTCAGATCTGTTTTTATGGCTTGGAGGGACTAGTTGACCGCCTTCCCAAACAGATTCTCGCCGTTGAAAGTCATGAACATCCTTACGAAAGTTAGTGGCCTTCAACCATACCTCCCGGCGAAGGCAGACTCTGTGCCCAATTTGCCAGAAACCCGTATCAGTGATGTCCACTGCCACTGAGATGGCATGGTCAGACGCCACTTCTCCTTCCTGAAAGAGGGCAAGAGCTTCCATTTTCTTGTCGTTGGAGAGGAACTCCGGGATAGGTCCTAGCTTGTACCACAGCTACCTGGCCTACCGGGCCAAGATAGCCAGGGCGTTGGCCCCCTTCATTGTGGACGCTACCGTGTAAATTACCTTTGTCCCCATGGCGTCCATTCTTTTTCCCTCACTGTCCACGGGGACTGACGACAATGAGGCCGGGTTAGCCACACGTTTCCTTGCAGCAGCTGACACTACTGAGTCTGGCGACCGTTGAGAACTCAGGCACCCTGTACCTCTTCTCCAACCTGTTGATTGGCTGGAGCCGTGCATGGGTTCTTCATGAGGGCTAGGCCCTCCTCCCAAATGTCCAGAAAAGGTACTGCCATAATCGTCATCATCTTGAATTCTCGTTGCTGATAAAAGAAACCCTCCTTTGTTTCCTCGGGCGCCAGCTGGTACAGCTCGGAGGCCCTAGAGCTCATGGAGTGGAACGATCCCACCTCGTCCGGTAGAGAAACTATGAGGAGCATCCAAATGTGGTGATTAATTGTCTGCTGGGACAAAGTCCTCATCCTCGTCGGTACACGTGGTCGTTTCTGTATCAGTGTCCATATCCGGATCCGCTGGAGGAGTCGGGTCCCGACGTTGTGGCGTAGGCTGATGCGGGGGAGTCAGATGATGGTTCTCTTTTTACTTGGAGGCTGATCAGGAGCCGGAGGCGCCATGGGTGCTGGTGGCCACCTCTGTTGAATCTCCACCACCAGGGCGTGGAGAGTCAAGAGAATGGTCAATGAAATGTTCCTTGGCGAAGGATGGAGCGACAGAGCGCTAGGCCCTGTGCCGACGTCCTCCTCGTGGACCGTATGAACGGACTCTCAGTCGGCGTCAGTGGATGAAAAGTCCATGGGTTGAATGTCCGCTTTGGAGGGCTGTTCTGGGGCCTCCTCGCGCCCTCCCCTCACCCTTTTCACCCTGAGCGCCAAGAACCGGGACCTGGACTGGTGTCTTAATCCCTCCAGGGGTACTTGCAGCCTTCGCTGATGCCCCTGTGGCCGTGTCTCGCCGTGGGGCAGGGACACCCTGTGCGCTGCAGGAGCAACCCTCGTAGGATCCGCTCCCACTGCCGCAGTGGTCAGCACCGTTGTCAATGAAGCGGCCGAAAAAGATTTTGGCTAAGCTTGTGAAGCCTGTTTGGTCTGCGCTGACTTCTTCTCTTCCGGCCTAGGCTTGTCCGACTTCATCTGCATCTTGGCCGGGGTGGATGAGGAGGAGCTGGATTTCCAGCTGGCTATGGAGGCGGATGGTGATCGTGACCTATGCAAACTGGGACTCGCAGCAACAAAGAACCCAGTGGACTCAGACCTGCGGCTATTGGCCTTATCTTGTATCCCCACAGATGGGGCAACCTCAAAGTGCTTAGAAGAGCGCTCTTCGGACTGGCCTGTCCTGGGTGAGGCATGCCCCTGCTTGGAGCACTGGTCAGAGGCCTTGTTCGAGTTAAGCCATGCCGCCAAACTGCTTTGCCCGTCTTTCATAGTCTTCTCCGAGAAGCCCATGCATATCTCACACTCCACCTCCATGTGGTCTGGGTGCAGGCAGTAAAAACACTGCAGATGCTTGTCCTCCACATACACATTCTGTAGCCCGCATTTGGTGCAGGGCCCGAAGAGGACCCTTCCCTCCTTTCCTCCTACATGGTCGGATGTGTGAAGTAGGCCCAAGGTGGCCTTCTGGAAAGTTTGACGAATCCTTGCCCATGAGGGGCGCGAAACTTCACAGACAACAGATCCCTATTGCCGGGCAATGTGGAAAAGAGCACACAGGCTGTTGTACACAAAACTACATTTTCTGCAAACAAATCTGGAAACATGTACTAGATAGCTCAGAGAGCAAAATCGAGGACTCCCAACACTGAAAAGTGCAGTAGAAATCTGAGTATGACCCAGAGGACAGTGATTAGTTTAGAGGAGAAATACAGTTCTAAAATGAAAGTGAAACGTTTTTCTTTTACGGAGGATCCCCAGCCTGACAACGGGGAATATTTATGAGCATGTGAATCCATGCCAGACCCATGCTAGAGAAGACGACGAACTTGATCACCCTTCCGAGGACAGCCTGGTAGGGTCCCCAAGCCCCTCAGCTTGGGAGCTGGTAGCCAGGAAGGCCTCAGGTCTGTCCCCGGAGCACCCGGAAGAGACCATGGGTTCCTCGGCTTGGGAGCCGGTAGCCTTAGAGGCCTTGGTCCTGCCAGAACCTGAATTCGGGGAACTCTGATCTGTGGGAAACCCGGGGAAGGAGTCGCCGCACTGTGGAGCCGTGCTGAACAGAGGGCCTACCTTATCTTGACAAGGGGTCCCAGAGAAGAAGTCCTTAAGGTGGGGAAGAGAAGTGTGGAAGATCTCCCTCCACCGCGACAACCGATTCTTCAATACACTGAGCGAGAGCGCTGCAAGCCGAACACGAGTCCCAGCGGTGGTCGAGCCCCAAACACTTAAGACAGAGCACATGGGCGTCCGAGGCCGGGAACGATGGGTCACATGAGGCACATCTCATGAATCCTCCAGCGGCTGACATGAGTCGGGGGAGGCGAGGCACCGAAGGGGAGTAAAAGAAGATTGAAAAAACAAAACGGGGAGCAAGCAGAAAGCTAAAAAAGTCTCTGCGCTGGCTGCCAGGTCCGACCCAGTCAGTGCAGATAAAGAGGGACTAAGGTGAGGCGCCAGAGGCCGCACGTTATACTATATTTGAAGGGGAAGTTCAATGTTCCGCTGCCAAAGGTTCGGGAACCGTCCTCATGTTGGGGGACGACCACAAGGATGGAGGAAAGTGGACGGGACATATGAGTAATGAAAGTTACTCACCATAGTGACTACAGTACTCAGTCCTTAGTCCCCTTTCCTCCATCCTTATGGGCGTCCCCCAGCATGGTGACGGTACTGGAACCTTTTGGCAGTGAAAAATATGAGCTTCCGCTTTAAATTTAGGATAGCATGGGGGCGCAGCCCCAGGCATAGGGATACCCACTAGGCTCCGCCCTCTGGCGCTTCACCTCAGTCCCCTTTTGACACATCGGACCCTTGTAAACCTGGCTGTACATTTTAGCTCCAGGCCTGCTAGCGGGGGAAGGTGGGTGGGACGTATGGAGGAAACAGGACGGTGAGTAACTAATTACTCCTACGTCCCATCCCCTTTCCTCCATCCGTATGGGTGATTCCCCCAAAACGAACTAAACTGGCCTGGTGAACAAAAATCTAGTTAGAGCCAAACAAGTTCCGGAGGACTGCCTGCTCAAACTAAATGTCCCTCCTGTAGCTGATGTCCAAAGTGTAATGCTGGCAGAAAGTTGAGGGAGAAGCCCATGTAGCAGCCTTGCGAATGCTCTCCCAGGAAGCGTACCTTTGTAATGGCACCACCATGGTCTTGGTTATCACTGCATGAGTGTAAATTCCTTCTGGCACCCTTTTACCCATGGCCATGTAGGCCTCAGAAATGGCCATAACCATACAACGGGAATGGACGCCTTAGAGGACCGAGTCCCAGGGACCGTGCTCCCAAACGTGACAAACAGAGCAACTGTCTTTCTCAACTGCTCTGTCCTTGAGAAGTAGAATGAAAGCACCCTCTGCTAATCCAGGGAATGCAGAGACCGTTACCAGTGTGACTGGGAAAGAAGACCGGTAGACAAATCTCCTGATTCAGGTCTAAGGAAGAGACCACTTTCGGCAGGAACTCTGGATGGGTGCGAAGGACCATCTTATCCTGGTGGAAAACCGTAAACGGCATGCAGGCCAACAGAGCCTACAGCTCTCTAATGCTCTGTGTG
The DNA here is from genome assembly GCF_040938575.1 of Ambystoma mexicanum. Lineage (NCBI taxonomy): Eukaryota > Metazoa > Chordata > Amphibia > Caudata > Ambystomatidae > Ambystoma > Ambystoma mexicanum. The sequence goes on along the minus strand of NC_090924.1, from coordinate 875,004,010 downwards.
CAAGTGAGTGCGACAAGCAGCACAGCATTCAGTGTTATCCACTTTGGGTCCATTAGGCCAAAGGTTCACATTCATGTCCCAGATAGGATAAAGTCTATGAACCGGATGGAACAAACGCGATAAACCCTTGACCACAGGGTTCGCCGATGAAAAGGTGCCCTCATCTTAATTCTTTTAGGCCCTTGATCGCCGCCAAGTAGGTGTGGCAGGTATCAGCCTGAACAGCGGAGCATGCCAAGTGAGTTGAGAAGGAAAGGATGAGGAATGGCCCAGTAACAGAACTGGGACCACTTGCTTTTATACTGTGCACAGGTGGAGGGGTGTCTTGCCTCCTGTATTATCTTCCAGTTGTTTTGTCGGTAGGCAAGCAGGCACAAGCCTTAGCTGGCCAGGAGCCATCCTGATAGGGGTAGCCTGGCTGGGTCCGGGTGCTGGTTAGCGCCCGCCCCTGCTGCATAAGGAAGTTAGCATTGCAAATCGGCATTGGGACTGGGCCCTGCGCCCTCAGTTGTAGAAGGTCCAAAAGCCATGGCCTCGACAGCCAATGCTGGGCTATGAGGAGCAGCCTGTAGCCCATAGCCCATAGCCTTCCTCAACTTGCAGAGAAGCCTCTGGAGCAAGGGAGGAGGAGGAGGGAAGGCATTACCGTTCAGGTTGCCCCAGGAGACCTGGGACGCATCCCCCAGGGGCCCAGCCCCCTATCCCGTCCATGAAGCGTACAGCAGACACTTGTGGTTGTTCTGAGAGGAAAAGAGGTCGACACTCGGCCTGCCCCACTGGAGAAAGAGAGGGTCTAGGACATGGCTGTTCAACTCACATTCGTACGTGTTGGAGCCCAGCCTGCCTGCTTCCGCATTGCTTTTCCTCGGAAGATGAATGCTCTAATCCAAATGCCCCGAGACTGATCCCATTCCCAAATCGAAACAGCCTCATGCAGAGTGCCCTTGACCTGGCCCCCCCCCCCCCCCGTCTGTCTAGATAAAACATTGTTGTTGAATTATCGGTCCCGACAAACACAGACCTGCCCCCCCATTAGAGGAAGGAAAGACCGGAGAGCGAGGCCACTGCCTTGAGCTTCCGCAGGTTGATGTGTGAGCTGGCCTCCTCCCTGGACCACACGCCGTGAATAAAATATTCCTCCAAGGTCATTGTCCAGCCCTGGAGAGATGAGTCCGTGGTCACCACCAGAGAGGGCTCTGGAGGAGCACCAACTGCCACTTTGCAGTCGATAAGCCACCAGTGTAAGTCCGGATGAAGAGTAGAAGGCATAGACAGTCAGTCAGTCTGACTGAGAACCTGTTTCCTGGTCGCATGAGGCCACCAAGTGCAGCTGAAGACATCTCATTTTGAGCCTGGCATGTGGAACCGTAAGGACACACGAGGACAGCAGACCCAGCAAGTGCTGAAACCACCACACTGATGCGGAGGAGTTGTGAAGGAAATGGCGCACTGCCACTTGGAGGTGTGGAAAACCCTCTGAGCCACTTTTTCTTTTTTTTTTTTTATTTCAAACCGTTGTTTAATTAGTTCGATCAACAAACTTTTACAACTTTTATGAAAGATATTTTCTATGTTGCACAGTTAAAACAAAATTCATAACCAAATTCCATATAGACTACAATATTCATTTCCTTTACAGCATTCGCTTTACCTAACAAAACAATTTTATATACATAGAATTTTAAGAATCATGCTAGATCATTTTTGATACATCCTAACGTAGTCTTATAGCATCTACATCATTTCATATTGATATAATAACTGACTTGTGAAAGGACATTGACAATGATGCTTCATTTCATGACTTCAGAATAACAACGAAAATACTTCGACATTTCAAATTTGAGTAATACACATCTATATTGACTTAGGCCTGTGTGTCAGTAAGATGAATTTGCCACGCACTATAATGCGGAATTCTAACAGCTAGTCTATGTACTTCACCTGATCAGCTGCTATGCAGCTGCGATATTAGTAGCATCAACAAGTTTCTTGCGCCATTTTCCTATTAAACATCCTCTCAAGTTCATTATTTATTACCAGAAGTCTACACAAGGCTATTATAAAGCTCGTTCGAGTCCCCCACATACAGGCTAACCATATCCATTCCCTGGTTGCCTCAGTTAGTAAACAATCGGTTGCAATTGTTAATAATCGTGTTGACTCAAAATGAGGGCAAAATATCACTAGATGTTTAAGGGTTTCTTGAGTTGCACTATCATTACAAAACCTACACCCTAATCCCGCCTGTAATTTCTAATACAGGCTCCAGCCACTAATTCTTTCTAGGGTGAGGGATTGGTTCATTTTGAAACCTAAGTAGGCTTCCCTAGCTTTATTACAGGGGAACTGAATTACATAAGGTTTATGCGGCAGTCTTGAGGAACAGAAGCGTGCTGCTTCCTTATAACCCTTAAGATCCGCCATTGCAGAAACCGTTCTACACCAGTCATTTTCTATAATGCGATGTTTGACAAGGTTTGATCTGAGTTCCAGGTCTACTGGTGTAAGTGCAATCTCGTCCAATAAATGAAGCATTTGTGCATGGTAAATCGTGAGGGAAGATCGTTCCGGTGCAGTCATTAATTGCCCCAGATCTTCGTATGAACAATTGGCGGGGGGATATAACATTCTGGCAAAGTTAGCCAACAAGCGCCAATTACGGCGTGCAGATAGGGAAGTAAGACCAAGTTCCTGCCTTAACACAATATTTGATGTTGATTTGGCTAACCTCAAAGCCCCCTTCCACATACAGCCTTGTAATTGATCAAGGTAGGTGTTAATATTCACAAGGCACATATCCAAGGCAAAAAGAATAACTAACTCTACTTTTAAAATGTAAAATTCCAGAAGTGGCAACAGTGAAAACGTACAAAACTTCAGATATACTAATCGCATTTGCGTGGCGAGCGGAGCAGCCTTTTTCTGTAGAACCTCTCTCCACATTGCCATCGAATTGGAATCAGTTATGGTATGTCCAAGATAACGAATTTGAGTAACTATGGTTAGAGGAAAGTTATCAAGACGCCACTTACGTATGATGTTTCCCTTCTTGAGATTCCTGAAAACTACTATGTTAGATTTTTCAACTTTGCACTTTAGATTGTGTGCCAGACAATAGGATGCAAATAGATCTAATTTAATTTGCATACCTTTGGGCGTGCGATTAAATAATACGATGTCATCCGCAAAGGCTAGCCATTGGATCTTAAGATGGCCAAGCCTTGCTGGATAGGAGATCTGGTTATTCCAGATGTCATTGATGCCACATAGGTAAAGATTGAAAAGCGTAGCTGCTAAATTACAACCCTGCTTGACACCTAGGCCGATGTTTATTGGGTGTGTTGTTGCTCCTTCATTATTCACCCTTACCAAGTAAGTTGTGTTTGAATGGAGCTTTGATATCAATTGTATAATGTAAAGAGGTATCTTCATCTCAACCATTTTTTCCACAGCAATGCTCGTATGACTGAGTCAAAGGCGGAAGTGAGGTCGATCAAGGCCATATACAATGGACCTGAGTCTCTGATTTTGTGCTTGGCTAAAAGATGCGCCATGATTGACGCATTTAACGGTGTACCCATCCTTGAACGGAAACCAATTTGAAACTTGGACAAGATCTTGAGCTCACCAATAACCGCTTGTAGTTCTCCCAAGAGCAAAGTGGCAAATACCTTTGCAGCAGTATCGATAAGCGCTATCGGTCGGAAATTACTTGGGTGAGACCTTACTCCTTTTTTATAAATAGGGACAATGATGGAGTTTAGCCAAGACGGTGGGGTAAATGTAGTTGTCAACATGTTATCAAACAGTTTCTTCAGGATACCGGCCCACATAACTGGGTATCGTTTAAGTACACAAGATGGAATCCCATCCGGACCTGCTGCCTTTGAATATTTAAGGGCAGATATAGTGGCTTCAATAGTAGAAATCTCCCATGGTAAGAAGGAAGCAGGAGCCAAGCAGGTCATTTAAATTCCAAATCTTGAAATGGTGCTGGGAGAGCACATTTTTTTTCAAAATAGGTTCTCCATGTGTGTGCTGAAATCGATGAGGACTGGTCAGAGGGGAGTACAGAGGTTCCTGCCCTAAGTAAACCCCAAGTAGACCTTCTGTCCCTATGACAAAGTGTATTAAACATATTTTGATTCTGCTGGTTTTGAATAAAGTGCCTGTGATCCCTGCATTTATTCTGGTAGGTGTTTAAGATACTTTTTTTTTCTATACAGTAGCTCGCCCAATTTGGAGCCGTTTTAAAAATCTGCCTCAGGGCCGCTCTCTTTGCTCTTTTGGCTTTCAGAATGAAATCGGAATTTTGCGGGGGGAGCCGAAAATGGGGCTCATTGCCTTGCCACGCAAGGATTGAATTATCTGAGTTGTTATATTAAATAGAACATCAAGCTCTCGGTTTGACGTAGGGAGATGAGAAGCAGATCTTTGATATAATTGGAATCGTGCAGAGATCATGTTGTTGACCCTATCGCAGAGGTTGGTAGTCCAACGAAGCGATAGGCCAGGCCGATCCCCTACTAAAAGCCCTTGTTGTTTATCAATGGGTAATTGCGCAACATGTAGTTGAAGGTTCAAATGAATCATATAGTGGTCGCTGAGCCCAGGATCGTATATTGTTGTATTGCTAGAAACGGACTGCAAGCCGCGCGAAAGGGCAAAATAATCAATACAAGTCGATCTCTCCCCTCTTCTCCAGGTATTGCACCCATCATTGGTGCTAAACGGGAGGATGTCAAGCTCCCAGGATTCCAAATATTCCAACCATAATCTACCTCTATGCCAAGGTTGATGAGTACCTCCACAATTTTCAGGGCCAAGGTTAATTGTTATACAATAGGCATTGAAGTCCCCTCCCAGTACAATATTACAAGTGGGATGGAGTGTCAGAATTTCATCAAATAGCATGTCAAGCTCTTTAAATGCATCCGTTTGGGAGATCATTGGAGGATTACGATATAGGGATACCAGGAGGAGAGGAGTTGGATACAAGTCCTTAAATATAATCAGTGCAGCCAACATTACCGTAGCTTTGAAAACATTCAATACCAATATATTTAGCGAAGTATTCAGGCATATCGCCAAGCCCCCATACGGTCGACCACTAGTCCCGCGTTTTGCCTTTGTTTGCAGAACAGTGTAGCCAGGTAATAGGAGTTCATGTGTGCACATGGTTTCTTGACATAACATGATATCACATTCCATTTCACCATGCGGATTACTAAACCATGATGTCAAATTACTAAAGCCGCAAGAATTCCAGGATACAATCAATAAAGGAGCACGCTACTTAGTTAGGAATATTGTTCATGGCAGGGTTGCGAGTATTTTGCAAGGCAGCCAGCCATGACCAATCCTTGCTGGAATTAGATAGCGTTACTAACTAAGCAATCACCTCAGAGCTTGCCCCACTCTGCGATTCGCCAGGGACCAGTTTTGGAGGTTGATCAGGAGGAGGCGCCAGGGGTGTTTCATTGAAGGAGATGGCATCATCGATTGAGTCAAACGGATACGGCATTAAGCCAATAAACCGTAACTCCTCAGTATATTGCAAGAGGAGGTTAGTTATAATGGCAGATTGCACCTTGCACACCATACGATTGTTTTGAGTAGGTGGCAATGTTATCCATTCTATGTCGTGCGTGTGTAATGTGCGAAGACAAGGTATCCGATTGAAGGCTTGCATCAAAGTGGATCGATTCAGTCGCTTTATGCCATTTTTAAATGATATAATTTCCCATCCTATGATGGTGGTGGATAGCTTTAAGGGTTCCCCTGCTAGTTCGTAATCCCCCCCCAGATGGTCTGGAGATACCCCCTGTAGATTTTGATTCTCACCTATGCCGTTTGCCTTTCGTGCAGGGAAAGCTTTCTTGTCAATCTCTCGATTTGGGCCGGAATGGGGTGCCTGAGGGGATTCATGATTTCCTGGAACCAACACCTCTGGAATCTTCGTATCCAAGTCCTTCTCACTATTGCATGATGGAGTACCAACGCCCCTACCTATTTGCGTGATTTTGTTGTCGATCGGTTTAAAGAACTTGGGTAGCTGCGTCTGGGATGCAGAATGTCCACACTCTTCATTCATCGAATGCCTCGTTTTACGGTACTGTTTTTTTTGGTTTTTATTAGAGATTATTTCCCCAGGTCCCCCATCATTTGGAGGAAATTGCGCTACTGTAGCGTTTGTCTGTGTTACGGGGGCACTAGTCTTCCCTATTTTTGATTTAGTTTTTTCATTTCCCTTTACATGCGGGATCAAGTCCTGTTGCGATGTTTTGGACACCTTTTCCCGAGCAGCTTTCCTTTTCAAGGCACGGAAAAATAACCTTTTTTCCTTCCTTGATATAAAGGATCGCTCTTCAGGTTGCGGGGGGCTTTTAACAGCCAGAGCTTGCGTGTTGGCAATTGCAGACGGAATGCTAGTGAGCGCACTAACTATTTGACTGTCAATCTCAAATACATTGGTTAGTGCCAAGGGGCTATCAGGATAGAGTAAATGCGCGTCCTCCATGCCGGATGAAGAAGGGCCGACTCTTTCCTCCCCTAGATTAGGTTGGAGAAAGAAAAGAAGGTGGTCCAACTTTTCCGCATGTAATGCCACTTCCCTACATAGTTGGCCGTGCGTAAGGATCTGGCATGTATCAGTGGGTCTGGGGGCCATCAGTGTTTGGGCAAAAGATTGAGGAAATGCATACGTGACAGGAGGAGGATTCTTAACATTAGATTCGTTACCAGGTAAGTGTTCAAGATCTGTTTGGGTGGTTACTGAGGTCCTAGTAAGAAGTCTCTTTAGCAATGGTTTGGGCCCGTCGGGAGCCTGTCTAAGGGTGTCTGCAAAGATAAAGCCCTCAAGTTTGGTAATTTTTAATAGAATTTCTGTGAGAGCTGTTTTATCCCACCCAATCCCCAGGAACAGCAGGGATTGCGAGGGAGTGAGCTGGGACCTCTTTTGTTGAGCACAAATTCTAGCTGGAAAAGCACATCCACCAGCCTCTGGCACAAATGGAGGGCCTGCTCTGGGGGAACTCTACCTCACCAAATAGTCATCCAGGTAAGGAAATAGATGGTGGCCCCTCTGGCCTGAGGAGGGCCACCACTGCTGTCAAACTTGGTGAAGATGCAGGGGGCACAGTTGAGGCCAAATGGCAGCACCCTGTACTGAAAATGGTGCGACATTACCGTGAACCGCATGAACTCATGAACTGACTGTGCGGTTGCAACATGGGGATGTTCAAATACTCATCTTTTAGGTCTAGGGAACACAAGTCTCATGTGCATAGTGACTCCGCAATCTGTGTGGGCGTGATCCTCTTGAAGCGTTCGAGGGGTAGGGACAGGTTGAGGAAAGATAGATCCAGGACTAGCCTCAAGCACGCCAGGTTGTTTTTGGGTACAGAAAAAATCCTGGAATAGAAACCAGAGTCCTTCTCCTGTGGGGCGGGTGCAATGGCTCCACCGCTTGCATCTCCATAAGTTTCAGGATCTCCCTCAGTAACGCTGGGGAGTCTACCTGCAGTAGCAGCAGTGTACATGGAAAGGGGGAAGGAATGGGAAGACTAAACCCCGAAGAGACAAGGGAGAGGAGCTAGGGGTTGGAGAATATGTGCTTCCACGCCTCGATGTGCCAAGTCAGACGACCTGCGACAGGAGCCGTGGTTACCGACCAAATCTCATTGTTTTTTCCGAGGCCGGGGCTGGCGTGGAGGAGGAGGAACGAAAAAATTTACTTGTAGTGCGCGGTTTCCACCGGTGTGCACTTAGAGACCTGTTGGGTAGGTTAGTTTTTCTCTCCTGGAAACCTCGAAAAGCTCAGAACGACGAGGCTTATAATTAGACCTTCCCTGGTCCTAGGGAAAGGATTTTAGCCCGAGCTTTGCCAAGACCTCCAGGGACTTGGCGGTTTGGGTAGACGTCATCTTCTTAGTGAGTTTGTCATCTGTCGATGAGTGGAACAAATGCAAGCCCGCAAAGGGGAGGTCAAGGATCCGCTCCTGGACATCTACAGAAAACCTGGTGCCATGCATCCAGGCCGTCCTCCGCATCTGGACCCCCCCCCCCGACGCACATACCCCTGCTGGTCTTGTCAACATGTAAGAGCAGACTCCATCAGGTCCTTGAAAGCAGCTTGCTGCTCCAGCGGAAGACAGGAAGAAAGTCGCTGATCTGCCTACACAGCTTCTGATTAGTGGTTGAAAGATGCGTGTCCACGTTTGCGTGCCAAAAGTGGACCCCGGCATTAACCAACGACTCAAGCAGTTTATCCTCCTTGGATAGGCAGTTAGTTGACAAGGACTTAGAATATAAAGAAGCCACCATCTACTAGTGTGGCTAGGGGTATGCAGAGTAGCAGCACCTAGTTATGCTCCATCTGCCGAAAACAACCATTGGGATGCTTATTCAGCTGCGAGTTGACATTGGGCCTCTCCCAAACCTTTGAGGCAACTGAAAGGACGTCTTTCTGTAGAGTTATGTCTGACCTGCTTGCCGATTTGAGAGCCAAGACCTCGGCCAATACACCAGGCTCTTGCTGAGCCTGCTCCGGTTGAGGGAGACCCAAGTATTCAGCCAGCCCCTAAAGCCGATCATGAAACGCCTTGACTGAGGCCGAAGCTTCATCATCAGTGTCATCTAGAACATGGGAATAAACATCTTCCTGCTGATTGTCCAAGGGGGACCACTTGAGGGCTTGCATGCTGGACAGGTGGGGTGTGGGGCAGAGGAGTCAGAGGGGGAGGCAGCATGGGGGCCTGACCAAGCAGTGGAAGGCAGGAACCGGGACTGGCCCAGCCGGCAGCTGTGGAAGAGGCCACAGTGGGGGAGGCTGCATCGGGAGCACCACATCCCAGAAAAGGTCCTTACAGTATCCGGCCATCTGTTGCAATTTCATGAGCGTTAGAAAGCACTTGGAAAAGCAGTTTTCATGCACCGCTTGACTCAGCCAGGGGGGCCCAGCTCTTCGAAGCACTGGGAGCAAGTGGTTGATCCTGAACCTCCGGGGTACTAGACAGCCTTCAAGGCTACGCCCCCCCTAGGAACCTGAAGAGGGTAACCCCATGGCTGACTAGCAAACTGGTACCCTTGGTGAGACCAATCGAACCAGGCTTGTCTATCCCGGGCAGGGGAGGCTATTTACCTCCCTGCGTGGCCCTCTCAGACGAGGGATACTGCAGCACCAGGGAGGGGGGTGAGAGAGGGGGTCAAACATCAGGGCGCAATTCCAGCCTCGACTGTGCCAATACTGTCTTGGAAGACGACCCGGAGGGTGCAGGAGCCTCCTGCTGGAAACTGTGCCTGTCCTCGAGTCCGGCCTGGAAGGTGGTGCCACCATTTTAGGGTTGCCCAATGGCAACTGAGGAATGCTTGGGGCCTCCAAGCCGAATGGCCCAGCCCAAGCATCAGGAACCTCGAAGTGGACTCCGGAAGGAGTTGCACCCTCTATCGTACGACTGGCAGTCCTCAGGTGTTCACCCTCGACCTCGCAGATGGCTCCGGTAGGCACTCTGCCCTCAGTGCAAAGCGTCGGTAGTCGATTCACTCTAAGACAACGCCTCTGCCCTCCTTTTCAAGCTAGAGCCTGAAGGCCCTTCACACCCAGCTGTGGCCTCGGAGCTAGGGATCCCCTAGGAGGCAGACCCGGTAGTGCCCATGAGCATGTTGGCATGTGTGCCGCCTACACAGCCTCGGGACGACCTCTGGTAGAACAACCCAAAGGGCCCCTCCCAGATGGTGACACTGGGAAGGAATCCCTGTGCTCTTTGTCGTGCCACGATGATTTGGAGAGGACGCCATTCATATGTCCGGGCGGTGACGTGTTGAAAATCTCCCACCATCAGGAAAGACGATTCTTGAGAGAACGTGGAGAAAGGGCGCCACACGTTGCGCACAGGTTCCAACAGTGGCTGTGTCCCAGGAACTCCAAGTAAAGTGCGTGGGGATCTGATGCCGGAGGGAACAGTTTCATGAGGGGCACCTGGAGAAGCCTCCTGCGACTGACATGCGCCGGGGGAAGGCAAGGCACCGAAGGGAGGAAAGATGCAAATAGAAAAATAGCACAGGGACCTGCGGAAAGAACACAAAAAGATGCCTGCACAAGCTTCATGGCTTGTTCCCGTCCAAGTGGAAAAAGGGACTGGGGTGAGGTGCCGGAGGGCGGGGCCTAGTGGGCGTGCATATGCCTGGGGCTGCGCCCTGCACCCTACCCTGAATTTAGGGGAAGCTCATATTTTTCACTGCCAAAACATTCTGGTACCGTCCCCATGCTGGGGGACGTCCGTAAGGATGGAGGAAAGGGGAAGGGACATAAGTATTGAACATACAAGTCTCCCACTAATTCAAATGGGTCTCGCTACACAAGACTAATAGCCTAATAACATTTTGGTGATAATTCATTTGGAATTATTACCAAACCTTTTTTTTTACTGTTACCATCGATTGGAAAGTCTGGATTTACAATGGGATTGTCAGTGATGGTAAGGCGGTATGAATCCCCATTTTTTTTAGTCCATAGGATTCCATGGTGACTTAGTCTGATTTACAGTGAGCAGTGATTCTGCCGCCTTAACAGTGATTTTTGGAGGTAAAGTGAAGGATTTACCTCCAAGTACATGTTGGTGGTACATTGTACTCTTCACAAAGTCAGAATTCTGTAAAAATTGCAGTAATTCAGTTACTGCCAAAAATGTGGCAGTAACCAAATTACTTCCAGAAATGTACCACACTGCCGAACTTGCAATAAGGTCATAACTGTTTTGAGTTTATTTCTGTATTTCGTTCTTTATTCTTCGGTTCTGAAAGGTTTTGTTCATCGTTTTGCATAAGGATATTTTTCAGTGTTCTGATGTGTTGTCCAGTATGTGTGACTGTTACTTTTCTATTTTTATGCTATTTTAGTTAACTTCACTTGCCAGCAGAGTGACAACAGATTTACATGTATTTTCCGAATTAGCAACTGTTCTAGGATCTATGATTGAAGTCTCGAATAACCAGTGCACTTGAGGCACCTTCTATTCTCATTTTATTGCGGCTTGTCTTGCAATTTTCCTATCCAAAAAGGCATCTATTAAACTGAAGGAAATTCTAGTTTGTAGTAATGTTCTCTTGATTGCATTCATACCATAATGAACTTTTTCTTATGTAGGCTAAGTAGTGACCACTGGTGGTTGAATTGTCATGATAACGGATAGATTGTCCATTATAGCTCTTACTGATATGTGCACCTATGTTTTTTTTTTAAAGTATGTATTCTTGGCAGACAAGATTATGCGTTTTTCAATTAGCACAATTTTGCATTAGGCATTACAGTGGAATACGGTCCCATGCATGGCACTGCCATGTTAAACATATAGGACAATACCACCAAACAGTGGAAGTGTAACTATGGAGCATCTATACATAACATCCTTCATGTACACTTATGTTTTTAATTTATAATTAATGCATATATTTTTTAAAACATGGGCACAATATTTTAGAATTAGGACAGTAAATTAAAATCTCTACAGAGGTAGGATTATTTCAGTCTATATAGTTTTACCTGTAAACCACATGGTTCTTAATTCTCGCAAGTGATAATAATGAGGTCCTTATTTTTGATACACCTAGATCTGAAGTAGAATTACTTTTTCACTGATTTTATGTTCATGTTGGATCACATGTGAAACGCACACCTATGAACTGATCTTTTTTCTGCAGATTTAATGTATTGAATTTGGACAATTCATAATCTTTTCTTGCTCACAGTAGGTAAACATGTATTGATATTGTCATGATTCCTGCCCCTCATGTCCCCAGCCCTCCAAGATGTCAGACTGGAGCCAGGTCACAATCACCTATATGGCCCTCAAGGGCCTCTCCATCCCTTCAAAGACCCACTTGGAGTCAGACTTGGCGCTTGTGGCACCAGACTCACTCACTCCCATAGGATAACATTGGGGATTGGATTTGTAGTGCATTGATGGGAACAAGATGGATGCCCCCACATATTTCGGTTCCCTGAACTACATGTGCAGTCTAGTCTTTTGGGTGTGGTTCAGCCCAGACACACCTGGGATACCCAGAGACTATTTAAGCCATGCCCAGACTGAGAAACATGCTATGTGTTTTCTGCACCTGCAGCGTGACACTCACCGTATTCGGATCGGTCTCCAGTAGGCCTGCATCTTTCTTCTGCGCTCAGCTCCTGCAAGAACAAGAACACCGTTAGGAACAGCCTTACCTTGCAGCGCTTCTGCCCATCATTCATCGCTGCTTCTGTTCTGCGGGCATTTTCGGTGGTGTCATTCCCATCCCGGCACGCCGCTTCCTAAGGAAAAGGGAAAAGAACAGAAAAAAGGCATTAGTAAGCATTCAGCAAATCTTCGCTTATTTTTAAAGACTGTACGAGCTTCAAACGCTTACCTGAATCCCAGCCGGTCTGGGGGAACTCTGTCTCCAGAACTTCTCATCCATCTGCAAGAGGGAAAAGACACTCCAGGTTAGCGTGGAAACATCTAGAGGCGCCGCATACCGCGCTTACTCACTGCATTTCTTCTTCATAACCGGCATCCACGCTGAAAACGTTGCGGCACCTAAAAGACACAGAAAAATAACTCAGTTCAATACAAATACGAAAGGGTCGCATTGCGCATCGTGCTCTCACTCACCTTCAGCGCTACTCATCTCAGCAGCACGTCGCCATCCCCGGACGCCGGCCATCATCTAAGGAAGGAAAGGAACGAAGTTAGAGAACTGTTCAAAAGACTCATTATACTTACCTGTCGGACTCTTGCCAGTGAAGTAACTAGGCAGCAACTAGCCCGAATCAATCAACGCGCCCCTGCGCTGAAAGAGGACGGAGAGCACACTTTCCAAGAAAACAAGGCCCAGTCTCCAGTCGAGTAGACTCTAGGGAAGGGTTCGAGGTCGTAAGAGGTCAGAACAGGCTGAGTGACGTCCCCGTGGATACCAGGTGAGTGTTACAGATACATATAATTATTAATAGCAGTGAGGGTTGAACTGCAGGTCTATGGATTGGTTCAGTTTTTATTTATTCCAGTGAGGATTCCTTTTATGGGCAGAGATCCTAGATTGAGGGGTTTTGCACATTTCTTTTATTACAGTCTTGCTGGAAGCAGTAAATGCATACTTACATTTTGTACAGAAGTTTATACCGGTATAGACTAATGCTGGTCGACTGTTTTGAAGAAGCACATCAGTGTCTTTTTATGGGTGCCACCTTCACAGTTTCCTTTTACAATATATTTTGTTTCTTTCCTTTCTTTGTTTACTTTATTATGATCTTTGTTTGACCTGGCCATTTCTTTGGGACTATTAGTTCTAAGTAATTGTGGGAAATATAGACAACAATCTTGTTTACATGGTATATGTGCAGTTATTTTTGAGATGTTATAGTCAAGTATGTACAAACCTTCTGATGTTCGTATATTTGACAATGCAACATAGCTCATTCCATTAGTAAAAATCTTTGGACTAATGTCAATACTGGCTATGTTTAAACAATGTAAGTAAGGTTACTGCATGGTAACCATACACCCATTACACCTCTTCATATTGCATGGGTGTAATGGGGAATTGTTTTCTGGTCACGTTTTTATTTTAAGTTGGAAATGTACAGTTACTCTCCTACTGCTTTGTATCCTTTATAGGTTATCAATGTTTTACAGACTCCAATTGCTGCCGAGTTTTCTTTTTTTTTTACTGAATTTTTATTGATTTCCTAGGGTACAACAGATATATACTTTGCAGAATATATGGGTAAACATACAACAGAGAAGTAAAACATTGATGCTTAAACGGTTTGCAGATGTAAATTTAGGTCGTGTATATATTACCTGTTCCCCTCAACCCCATATCCTCCACCGCCCTCTCAAACAAATTGTCACTAATAGTCAATAATGACTTCATGCGCTATTCAGAGCGCTGTGTACAAAGGTCTATAGCACTATCTAAAAGCACAGGGTACAAGCAAGGTTACAAACATGGCAAAAGTGATGTGGCCACGGTAGGTCTGTTCATATCGTCAAGCGACTTGTGTGCTCCACACATCTCAGGGTAACTAAATATTTGAGGCGAAAATCAGTCCAGGCTATGTCTGCCGACGAACGATCTCCATGGAGGGCGGCCGTTAAGCTGTCTATGCGGTATATATAGGTCGTGTATATATTACCTGTTCCCCTCAACCCCATATCCTCCACCGCCCTCTCAAACAAATTGTCACTAATAGTCAATAATGACTTCATGCGCTATTCAGAGCGCTGTGTACAAAGGTCTATAGCACTATCTAAAAGCACAGGGTACAAGCAAGGTTACAAACATGGCAAAAGTGATGTGGCCACGGTAGGTCTGTTCATATCGTCAAGCGACTTGTGTGCTCCACACATCTCAGGGTAACTAAATATTTGAGGCGAAAATCAGTCCAGGCTATGTCTGCCGACGAACGATCTCCATGTAGGGCGGCCGTTAAGCTGTCTATGCGGTATATATTTCTGGCTACAGCGATCCACTCAAGTTTTGTCGGAAGGGATTCTCTCTTCCAGAAGGTGGCGAGACAAGCTTGTGCGGCTAGGAGTAGGCCATTGATCATTTTCGGAAGTTGGAAGATTCCATCCCCACTTTTTTCCAGTCCAAAATATACCAGCAGCTGAGCCTTCTCTCTGGATATGCCGTCCAGGTCCTTGATCCAACAAAGTACTTCGTCCCAAAATGTTTGGGTGGCAGGACAGTCCCACCACATATGCCAGTAATTAGCTTTTGTTCCGCAGTTACACCAACAGTGGGGATCTGCGCCCTGGTACATCTTTGTGAGCCTGATGGGGTCGTAGTGCCATCTGTTGAGTAATTTGATACCATTAAGTTTATATTGGCATGCAATAGATACGTTTGCTGTCCCACTGCATATTCGAGACCAAGTTTTAGGAGGTAGATTTCGTGCTAGTCGCCCGTAGGCTTTTATCGTTTCCATTGCTGCAGGGATTGATGTTAAGGGATTTGTAGTAACATGTAAGATTACGTACATCCGCATAGAGGCCTAGTTTGTATGCTCTTTCTCTGACCGGAATTCCTTGTACAGACTAATTCGGTCTTAGCTTCTGGGCAAGCGGTTCCAGCCAAAGGACGAAGAGTATTGAGGACAACGGGCAGCCTTGTCTGGTCCCCCTTTTCAATTCAAACCATCTTGAACAGCCTCCGTTGACTGCCACACTGGTTTTGGGGGCTGTGTATATTGCTCTGATTCCCCGGCAAAGATTCGGGCCAAGCCCTGTTCTCACTGGGACTCTATCTAAGAAGTTCCATGCCACCCTGTCAAACGCTTTCTCAGTGTCTAGCAACAGGAGCGTCACAGACTTGTTAACACTTGGCAGAGTGATAAAAGGTGTCAGGCACAAGCACAAAGAGAGGGAGGCACGAAGCCGAGAGAAGCAGTTTCAACGAAGTCAAAGGAGCAAGGTGTTGTCAAGCAGGAAGGCCAGCAGACTGCGCGAGAAATGCTGCGAGCAGCAGAAACCCTGGCCGGAGTCCTGGCTTTGCAGACAGCTGTGAGCGACTGGAACGGAAAGGTATGTTCCCCCGAGAAGCACATCTTGCAGGTGCTCCAGGACAGCTGGCTCCCCTCCGGAGCACAAAGCAAGGTCGGGAAGGAAACAATGCTGCGGGCGACAGCCTTGGAAGCAAGCAGGAAGGCGTTGCTGAAGAAAGGCCCTCCCCCTCCAAATACACAACCGGTGAGTGATCTGAAGGCCGGCTCATGTTGGAAGTAAGCAGGGGAGCAGCGTTGACGAAAGGTTGCGATAGATATGCAGAATGCTTAATGAAACAGAACTATTATGGCGAGACCAGAAAGGATACAGATTAACAGAGGGGTTTGCAAGGAATCATCTGCCCTTCTAAAGACTAATTCTGCATAAAAGTAATATTCTGTGCAAAAGGGAACGCAAGATATGGGAAGCAACTGAGAACACAGGAAAAGTATATGCAACCAAGGAAGCTTATGTTTTGTGCAAGATGGAAAGTAAACAGTTGATAAAAGATTGTGAAAGGGCCAAGTGACCAAAGTAAGAAAACCTGATGAGCATCACAAACCTTCTGAAATTGAGAAAACTTTTCTAATGGGATGTCAGAGTGGTCATACAAAGGTTTGAGTCAAACCCTTGCAGTTTCTAAAGTCTTCGATAGTAATAGCCCAAGGAAAAAGAAGTTGAAACAAGAGAATTAAGACTTGGGGAATGGAACCCCAAGGTGAAAGGAAAAGGCAGGCTTGGGCCCGGCAGAGGGAAGCCTGTAATTAACTTTTGGTGAACGGAAAGCGCATATTGAAATATTGTGAAATCAAGGTGAACATTGTGCTGTGGCAAAAGAAAAGGGAACATTGAAACAGGTTTGAGTCTGGCAGAGGAAGGCCTGTGTACAACGATGTTTATATGGTTGTTTCCAGTGGTCAAAGTGTACGAAAAGAAGTAGTGGAACTATGTTCCCTGCTGGCCTGCACCCACTCCCCACAAACCCCATCAACACGTTCCCTCCCACACCCATTACACACCCCCAAACACTTGCACCTCAAAGTGCAAGCCTCAACTTCTTCCCACACTTTTATTTTAAAACAAACCCATTCCGGAACAGTTTCTTTTTAAAATAAAAGTATAGGAGCTGTAAAAGGTAATTTTAAAAAGTAGAGGAGTACCGCTCCCGACCGCTCCCGCTCACTTCGACCACTGGTTGTTTCAGAACTGAGCTGTACATGGAAAATGAGACCAAGAGAGCTTAAAGGAGCTGTTGAACTGTGCAGGTGTCTTAAGAAGCAGAGTGTGCCGAACTTGATGAAACTGTGCCTGTCACTTATCCTTTGAACTCTCTAAACTCCTGTGCTAGTAATCGTGGGTAAGGGAACAGCTATACAAGCCATTCGGACACTTCTTTTGATAACACTATTTTTCCTGTACACATTTGTTATTCGTGAAAGAGGGCTAGGTTAGGTTTCTTTAGCATAGGCCCTTATAATAATTTGACTGCTTATTTTCTAAATAAAGGTTTTTGAAACTTGCATCTGTTGTCGGTAGGTACCCAGTCATTTTACCGAAAACAAAACAGAGTGGTACATTTCACTGAAGTACATAATACCGAAAAACACTGAAAATATTAAATATATATGGGATAGTCGGGTAAGGGGTTAAAATGAGTCGGGTTGGGTGGCGTTCTAAGGGTAGAAAAATGGGGGGCATGAAGGGGATACCCTCTCCAAAATAAAAAAAACAAACATACATTCCGTGTTTTTCGGTATTATGGTCGCGATGAAATGTACCACTCTGAAATTTGGGTCGGTAAAATCACATAACCTGCCATGTATATCTGCTGTTGATAGCATGCCCTCTTTACAAAACCAAGAGCCATTTTAAAATGTCCATTGTACTACTTTAGACAGCCATTGACCTGCAAGGCATGAACAAGAGACGTGATTTTCAGTTTGTTTCTGTTTTTATTGCCCAAATAAATAATGAAAGTAAATTGATTTTCATCTGGTTAAGAATCAGTAAACATGAAAAACAGGGAGCCTTAAATATATAAGAAATCAATTCTCTACATGATGATCTTAAAATCACTGTGCATTTGGCTCATACACCACCATGCATATGAGAGTTACCCTTCTAGATAAGAGTTCTTTTAATTAACAATAATCAGTAACTTCATCTAATGGTGGGTATTCAGGATGAAATTTAGCATGGCTAAAAAGCGATGGCTTAAGTGCGTAGATCCATTTACTGGTCCCAACACACCCAATTAATTCTGGTTGGTGAGGGTTTAGTTGCCAACTTTTAAAGTTAATTATTCTGTAACATGCATATTCTGCACAACTTAGTGTAATGAACCAATTTAGGGATCCAATACTGCTAAGCCCGAGGAGGAAAAAGGGCGAGGAGAAGCTGTTTGGCTGTGCGCTGCTCTCACCTCCATTTGTGCATTTTATTTATTCTACTGTGGAATTATGATGAATTGACAGCTGCCTTGCTGTGCCCTTATCTGAGAAGCCTGCCATAAGGAGCAGAATCACGTCACGGACCCAGCTGGATATAATCACTGGTATTTTGGCTGTTTGGCTGTCGAAGGGCTGCCATAAGCCTGTCTGTACTATTCATTATACTAACATTGCCCAAGCTACAATCGTGCAGAACGGTGAGCTGGAAACATCTTTTATCTCACACTCTTTGATGTTATTTACGTCCTTCTTTGCAAGTACCCCTTGCAAGTGTGTAGCCAAGTTCATATAAAGATTTGCAGCAGAAGGGAGGAGAGACGGAATCTGGCTGCTCCTCTAGCTATCGGGCGTGCCTTCCCCTTCTTTTACACTTTGCTGACTGTTAACTTACGTTTGCTCACTTTGAACAGTCTCTAAAAGACTTTGCCTTCAGCCTGTAATCTACATATAGGAACTGTTCTCCGCTTCAACTGATTATACATTTTGGTAGAAATGCTGCATTTATTTTAAGTGACGTTTCCACAATACATATTTTTGTTGGGTATCATTAATGGTTTGTTTAGGTAACAGTTTTTGTAAATATATATACACATTGGTGAACAGCCTTCTTTTATCACTTGCATAGTCTTACGCATTGCGCAATGCTGTGCCAGCAACTTTTAACCCTCACTCGGATTGCCTCTGGTTACCGTATTAGGACGGAATTTGACTATTAATTTTCTCTTTTTAACCAATCTAATGTATTTTAATCCATTGTGTTTTATCATTGTTAGAGTGTGATGTTATAGCTTTCATGTTGTATTTAAAACGCATTTTTAATTTACTCATTTATTTATTGATGTTGCATTGACTGTAATATGAAGTGTGTTTAAGTGATTTTAAACTTTTGATTCTAATCTGCTAACAATCAACTAATGATTACTTATCTGTCTTCCGGCTCAATACTTTGACTGATTTACTGTGTACCGTGCTTGTGCTACATATGAAATTAGAACTGAGGGTTAATTAATAATTTGTTGAGTGTCCCATTAAGTATGATGGATGAACACCTGCGCGAAATCGAAATGCACAAAACTCTTAGAAACCGTCGGATATGTATGCCTAAGGTTATAACTCGCCTTTCAAACCAAGATAACCACATAACTGTCAGGCTCCGGATCTAGTTCCCCCCTTCTCCTCACCTGAATCCTCTGAGGTGTAATCCCTTAAGAGCCGCTTCAGTCTTCCTTTTATCCTTCTTCTTGGGTTTTTGATCCTTGAGTTTCGGTCCCCTTCGCTCATGTAAATAAGGTCTGGCCCCTCCGGAGGCCACCTTGACAGAATTGAGAACCTGTACTCGGGGAACCCCAGGGGGCCAGCCTCACCCCAGGGGAAAAAGCCAGAATGCAGAAAAAACCCTGGATATGATGGAGTTCCTCAGAGGTGATGCATGTATCCAAAGACCAAGTCCAGCAAGAACAACTGTCTGACGGCTATGGAAGAGCTAACCAACCAAAAGAGGAATTCAGAAAAGGAAGATACTCGGAAGAAAGGAAGAAAGTAATTTCAGGAGGACGAGTACTAGTACAGTCCAGAGAAAGCTAATAAAAAATAATTTGTGGTCAGAATTCACAGACACAGCAAAGTAATCAGTTGGCCCAGCAGGCACGGACAGGTGCCGTGTACTGTATGGTAGGAAAGAAAAGAAAGGCTAAGCTGCTCATATGCGTGGCAGACGAGGGCAGCAGAGTTGAATGGACAGGTGCCGGGAAACAAAAGTAAGAAAATAAGAAAAGAATAGCGAACGCTGCTAACCTGAAAGACAGGGGAAAGCAGCAGTGTTGAATGGCCAAGAGCTGAGAAAGTAAGTATTTAAATAATTAAAGAAAAGCATTGCAAACACTGCTTACATGCACAGCAGGGGAAAGCAGCAAAGTAAGCGGCAAGGCGCCGTGAAAGTAAGTATTTCTAAAAAGAAAAAGATACGAAGGCTTGTAGACGTGCAAGGCGGGAGAAAATAAACAAACACTGTTATTTACCTAAATGGGTGGGTGCAGCAGGAATACACAGATAGAAAGCCGTGGAAAAAGGATGTCAAAGAGATGGCAAAGGCAGCAGAATAAAGACCGCGAAGAAGGAAAAAACAATAGAGGGAAATGAGAAAAAGAAAAAACGCAAGAGTTCCACGAGTACGTATACGAGTGTACGGAGCGTAGTAACAGGAAGAAACACAGATACCATTCACTAGCTGGGAGGGCGGAGTCAGAATATATATGGCAGGACGCCATGTTTGTTGAGGGCTAGAACGTTACCCAGCGCATGTCAATGCCTCCAGTAGTTCATAGTCTCCAACCGCCAGTCCTGACAATAACGGCCTATTTTCCAAAAGCAAATATGCCGAATAACCTTCCGAGTGGGTTAAAAATTAGTAAAGTCTCGATGACTAATGAATCGATAACCGAATCCACCGACGCCTTGATAAGTGAACTTTCCAGTGAACTGGGATGTGTAAAATCTAAACTAATCAATGATGTATTAGGTGGGGTGTTGGCCTCCAAATGCGAACCCGACTTGATTGTCCCACCTGATCTCATAATCAAAGAAGATCATAGCTCACAGACTACTACAATAGTCGATAAAGCATATGGTCTGCCGCAAGATGACCTTGTTGCTGCATTTAATGTGTCCCCCATCGCGACTCATGTTGCCAGCACTAACCAAGCAATAGATTTATCCATCTCTCAGCTTGAAGAAATGGAGTTAGAATATCTAGCCAACCACTAGACCAATCTATTGGAGAGCCTGTTAACACCCCATTATTATTTACTCCACCAACCAAACCAGCTGGTCTACTTGATCAGCAACTTCTACTCTTGCCTGATACGATTCCCGATACACCCAAAAATCTTGAGAAGACTGAGCTAATTTCCGATACTATGCCTTTATTTATGTTTAAGTCTTCAGCAATAACATCTGTTCCAGCGCCCACCTTAATTTCTCGTGAACACATAACCGACCGTGGCCCTATACCGGACGGTAGCGATATCGATCAAAGCATGACCTCTGATGACAAATTCGAGGCACTAGAAAACCTATTGTCCAGTCTATTGGCAAAATGTGTTCTCCTGGAGTCCAAAATCGATGTTCAATCTTTATTGATTCATTCAAGCCTCAGGCGACCTTGCGGTGCACAGTGCCGGGCGCAATCCATTCCTGCGCCTGTGGTTCCTCCTTCACCTACCCCCTCAAGGTTTTTAAAGTCCAAGCTAATGCCATCTAGTGTGCTCCAAAGTAAAAATAAGTCCTGTACTTCTAATTGCATTCATCGTGCTTTTATGTACGTGAAGAAAGCAACTCAAAATAAAACAAAAAGTAAAGTTTTAATAACGCTGCCACCTTTCAATCGTGACCCCCAACCAACTTCCGGTGCTCCTGGTCATGTCAATCCCATTGTGATCGTATACAACCCTATGAAGACAGATGTGCCAGCTTGTAATTCTATGCCTGGCCTTCCAGTCAGTGCAGAAACCGGGAAGATTAAGAAAACCAGGAAAACACTACAGAAACAACCTCTAAAAAAGAGTGATGACCATCGACAAAAAACTCTTCCCAAGGAATGGCTAACAAGTAACCCAATGACAAACGATATTCCTCAATTCAGCCCTAAACCGCCGACCATCAAGGAACCTACTGTAATGGCAGCTTTACAATTGACTCAAATCCCCACTGACCAAGTGCATAGTCCACTAAATAGATCAGCTATACTCAAGATCTTCCATGAAATAATCCCATTGCGAGTCACATCAAATGATATCCGCTTAGTCGATCAAATCGAACTGAGTAACCATTACACCTCTAATGTGTGTTTTAAACATGCTGCCACTCTTAACTATACATTGGGCTTTGAGGAGGATCTTCTGCATTTGGGATATATTGCCCACAGAGTAGATATCCCATTTAACAAACGAGGGATAGATAAACCTTGCAGTCACGCATATCCTCCCTCTAACAAGACCAATCTTGAACCTCACCACAAATTAAATACTCAAACTAGCATGCCCACAGTATCTGTACGAACATGTGGTTTAGACAAGTTGCAAGACGATGCCGTACGTCCTGTCGCTAAAAGCCTTAACTCATCTAAAGATGTACCTGATGGCTACTGGCAATGGTTGCCGCTTACATTTAAGGAACATTTCACAGGGAGCCGACAATAACCAACGCAGTTTGAGTTGCTATATACTTGGAATACTCGGGGTCATTCACACATGTTTGATCCTGATGGCTTAATGAGTAATATTGATATGTTCTCTATATGTTCTTGCAAGAGACCTGGATCACCGCTGAGATACAAATTGACAACCGTACTAATGTGCACGAAGTTGCGATTAAGGGTCGCCCAAAAGGTGGCCTCTTAATATCAGTACAGGCTCCATGGTCGATTATTAAATTGCCCCGATCCACGCCCAATGTGTTAAAAGCAAAGATTTCTAAAAACAGTGATAGACATCATCATAATAAATGTATATGATCCACCCAAGATGTCACCAATTACCAAAAATATGCAAGTAGTAGAAATGGTATTAAAACAATATTCACATCGCTTTCCGTTATGGCTTCTTGGTGACTTCAATGCTAAGATAGGCGACCTAACCTCAATTGAAGAATTGACCAATGAACGTCAGAAATCGGACACCATTAAGCCTGCATTTAACACCCAAGGTAGAAAATGGCGTAAACTTCTTCAACCGTATAATTTGGTCAGACTAAATGGACTAACAATGAGTGACTCCCAAACGGCCCCCACTAGAACTGAGGGTTCTTCTGCTGTTACCATTGATAATCTATTTTCAAATCAGTTGGGGCTGCACTCTATTGTTGATATGGGAGTTGCTTGCCGCAAAGAAAGCGATCATTTGCCTTTATGCCTCCTCATCGATACTGTGCATAATGATACACCCCAACCAGTACTTGACAGAAATGGACAGATTTAATTAAATAATGGAAACAACCGTATCACGAGGAAAAAACAATGTTCAAGAAGCCCGCAATAAGGCGCAGGCTTTACTCCCTGATTTTATTCGTCTGGGGGTATCTAATTCTAACCCATGTGACACACTCATACAGAGCTATTAGTTAATAATGAGTGACATCCAAAGTTCGACCAAAGAACAACGGTCTTATAAAACGTTTTTCGAGAGAGTCAATATCCCATTGCCTGCCCGAAATAGTAATGATCGAATGATTCAAATAGCAAAAAGAAACTTACGCCACAGTATTGAAAGCATTGTTGATTCATCTAAAAATGCGACCCTAGAACCACCAATTACTGTGCAAATAAGAGAACTAAAGAAATCATATAAACAGTGGTTAAAAAACCATAAGAAAGATCTTGAGTTAAAACTGTGGCACAATATCGCCAGATTGGCATTATCGGGTAATAGCATTGGGATATGGGACCTGATCGCAAAAAACAAAAAAATAGATTTAACAATAAACTGCATCGATGAGGAAACATGGGCAAAACATATTGCTTCAACCTTGGGCAGAGATTAATTTGTTGATCAACCTCTACCGATACCTGAAGTATCTTGGGAATGCAAGGCCTCTGTTCTTGATGTCATTGCTATTATTGATGATTTGAAAGCATCCCATGCCGCGGGTCCTGATGGTATTTCGAATCTTGTAATCAAAGGCGACTCACCACTATGGGGCGCTGCTCTCCATACATTATTTTGTCATATAGGCACATATGGAATCCTTCCCCCATCTTGGAAATCTAGTCACATCTTAACAGTCCACAAGAAAGGGGTCTGGGATAATCCATTAAACTTCCGTATGCTGGCTATGCTAGACTCAACATCTAAAATATTCACAAAAGTTCTCTTACATGAATTGAATACATGGATTAGAGCTAATAATATCCTCCCAGTGAACCAAATAGGATTCAGAGAAAAATCAAGTACATCTCATAACTTTCTCATCCTTAGCTCTGCCATTGAACACTCGTGGCAGCGGCGCAAACTTGATGTATATTGCGCTTTCATCGATTTTTCCACTGCATTCGATACGGTCTGCATAAATCGTCTGTGGCGCAAACTCGATGCATGGGGGATTCCAACTGGCTTGCTACGCATGTTAATATTATTACATGCAGACACAACTGTCTGTGTCCGCCTCAATGCAATAGGCAAATTATCAAAATCATTGCCAACTAAATGTGGGGTAAAACAGGGTTGTATGATTGCGGCTATATTATTGAATTTATATTTAGCCGACATGTTTGAGTCCTTTAATATTGAAGGTGCCAACCCCATAAAAATAAAGAAGACGTCCTTGGGCTGGCTTGCATACGCCGACGACCTTCTACTCTTAGACTACACTCCTTCAGGCTTGCAACTAATGTTAAATTCTTTCGTCTCATATTAGAAGGACAATAGCCTTAAGATCAATACCGCAAAAAGCAAAATAATGGTGTTTACGCAGAAACTTAGGCCAAAGAGACTGCATTGGACATTGGCCTCAGAACCTCTCGAGCAAGTAAAGTCCTACAAATATATAGGCATAATTATGGATGACAAATTAAAATGGGATACACATTGGGACGAATTGAAACAGAAATGTATATCACATCACTAAATGCACTTGGTGCCTTTATTGGTCGTAATAACGGTTTTTGTGCATCAGCAGTTTTGTCCATCTATAATACTAAAATGTTGGCGATGTTATCATATGCTATTGCCATTTGGGGCCAAAAATTGACAACATGTATCATCAGGTTTGAAGCAAAACTTTTGCGAAGATTATTTCATCTTCCTCAATGCATTAGTGTTGAATACTTATATCTAGAATTTAACATCAAGGGTATTTGGAACGTTTATATGGCCCAATGTGTCCTATTCTACCACCGCCTAACGACTGTGCAAACAGAAACTATCATTGTCCCCTATATGAAGGCCTTCTTAGCTGTTGATGATATAATACCGATTGGTACAATTGGCGTTTTAAAACAGCTACATAATAAATGGTTACATGAGGGACCGAACACATTCCTGGTTGGTGATGCTGAAGAGCAAAATTAGCAAGTGTGCTTTTCTAGAAAATATTCACCACATCAAAAATGTATCATCGACTGTTGACTTTTGTAAGGAGAGATGGTCTCGTACGACCATTCCAAAATATTTATCTGCTTACCCTGCCCCACACATTTTTCGGACATATTTGCTACTCAAATTTAATGTCTCTGTAGCTTTATCCCTGAAAAGCTGGCAGAACAAATCAGCATACAATCACAGATTGTCGGTTGTGCGGTAATCTTGTCAATGAAACAGTTTATCATTTGATTACGGAATGTGAAAGCCTTGTGTTTCTACGACTCAAATATTTTAAGGCATATAATAATGCAGTAAATGTGTTTGAAATACCTTCACTATGGTTAACTTTTATCCAAGGCAACAATATCAACCTAATGTACTTTGTTAAGTTTTATCTTCATGTAGCTGAAATTTTAACATGTCTTCGATAAGCTGATTTGTGCTTTTTTAATCAGACTGTAATGAAAATGCTGAATCTTTTTTTTATGTTGCGTTATACAAAGCCTTGTTGCTATATGTATATCAATAAATACATTATCAATTATCAAATTATCAATACTGCTAAACATGCAACTAATTGCAGAGTATAGTCTATATCAATGTTCTTTCCTGTCTCACTTATTTCAGAATGTCTGTTGTGTGCATAATATAACTTTCTAGTACTTTACCCTGGGCTTGTATCTTTTACACTAACCTTGAAGCGGTCATTTCCTCTATCAATATGCAGTATTTAATGGGTAAACAACACCTTAACAATGTGGCTAACTTACTTTCATAAGGAAGGTGAAAAGTAGTTATGAATTAATCTAATCTTGGATCAGATGAATACATTTGTGTGGCACAGTATTCACATGCTATTTGCTCTGTTCTCATATAACATGCAACCTAGCCCAGTTTAGAATAAATGGGTAAAGCATGTTATGTCCATGTTTTCCTCAAATGATTTACATTGTTCCATCAACTTCGCAGGTTTGGTATTGTACTGGGGAGTTTCCCATTACCACTCCCAACTGGAGACAGTCATTCGTATATTCCTCAGCCATTTTCTCCTTTTTGCAAGTCAACCTTTTTAAATCGTGCATTTTTCTCATCTGATGTGCAATGTGCTAGGTCTAGGTTTGTCTTTACATGAAGTTAGGTGTTTTAGGTATGTTAATAC
This sequence comes from Ambystoma mexicanum, assembly GCF_040938575.1. Taxonomy (NCBI): domain Eukaryota; kingdom Metazoa; phylum Chordata; class Amphibia; order Caudata; family Ambystomatidae; genus Ambystoma; species Ambystoma mexicanum. The sequence continues at coordinate 874,977,801 of NC_090924.1, read as the reverse complement.
TTTATGAACCAAGTCAAAAAGTTCTTACCATATTTTATGTCTTTTTGTTGTTACTCCATTGAACAAGTCAGGTAATGTGTTTTCAATGGCACAGCTTACTCCCAACTTTTCTTTACAGGCTGTTAAATGGATATGTTATGTTGAGCAGACACCTTTCCACTCAAGGCTAACTTATTTGTCTGTTCCCACCCATCAGCCAGTCCAACAGCGAAACGCTAGGCACTCCTCCTCTAAACAACGTCGGAAAACATGTCCGTTTGTTCTCAGTAGTTCTCACATTTCTGTAGATTTATTTTGAATGATGATCCCTTCTAGGAATGTGAATGGAGGGTTTTATTGATTATTCTAGAACCCTCAGAAAGTGAATGTATACATTCTTTGAAAAAATAAAGTGAGGTTCACTGTGTTAAATGCATATCCGGTTGTCAAGTGTTAGAAAAAGGCATGCCCCTTTTCTCCATGTATTCTCAGGATGCACTTATTTGCAGGAACTACTAAATATGCAAGTGTATATATTTTCTTCTAACTCTTTGTGCATGTACAGCCATCCTACAAAATGGCACAGTACAATACAATGAATTAATTGTATTATCCCCTGTGGCGGTTCTGACATAGAAGTCAGACGCAGCCACAGGTTGTCAGTTTAGGGATCTTTATTAGTTCACAGTTAACTTGGTCTCCTGGCCAGCAAACAAAATAATCAAACTAAAATAATAAACTTCCCAACTTCAAAAGTCCATTCCCTAAATTAGGATCACAAAGTTCAAAATAGTTTGTTATCAGGATGTACGAAATAATCAAGTCTTTGGTCCAAAACCTAACCTGAACAATCCACTTTCCCTACTCCAAGCAATAAAGTAAATGGTGACTTGATCTGCGTTTAGTTTGAAATGTACACAAAAAAAGTCTTTCATGTGTTGGACCTTCATGGTGTGGACGCGGCAAGAGTTCCACCGTACCAGTCTTTAACTTAGCATAAATAGGGTTCTCTTTCTATCTTTTAAGGTGTTCAATATTCCCCCCTCTTTCATGGGGTGTGTGTCAGTATAACCCCTCATTCTGGCGGGGCTTTGCTGTACTCCCTCTTTCTTGGGTTGCTTTCGGGGAACCCCTCTTTCCTGGGGTGTGGGATGAATCTAGCGATGTCATCACTCCCTTTCTGAGGAAACTTTCTTCCAATAAGGCCAGGGAAAAGCAGCCACTACCTGATCCTGCCCCTGGGGGTGGCTGCCTGAGGGACGACTATATTGGAAGTGGTGCAGGAGAGGGCAACCCTCTTAGGAGCGAAGGAGACTCACTGGCAGGAACACGGTATCCCCCTTTCCACTCAGGGCAGAACACCAATCCCTTGAATTCTCAAACATATGATATGGTATGATATGATATGGCATTTATAACACGCTTATACACAAGTGTTTCAAGGCGCGACAAGGCAAGGAAGGGGGAACAGAGGGAAGACAGACAACGATCTTGCTAGGCCAGGTGTCATTCAGAACGTGCAAGTGCATGGGAAGGGGAAGGAGGAGAAGTGGGGGGGGACAGTGCAGCACATAAATTGTGATATAGATCCAATGCATCCACTTTGCACTCACAGTACTCACAGTAGGGCTATTTCCTATTCTTTTTGCAAAATGACAGTCAAGCAAGAGCACGAGAGCAATGCATAGCACTGAAGCTACAAAACTAGAGACACGCTCTAGTTTGCATGCCGAGGAGAGAGAATGATATTCACAGGGCAATCCTGAGCAAGGGAGCTGGCATGCCAAGTGCATGTGGAATGGAACAAATGAAAGGGGCTTGAAGACTCAGTGGCTGAATGAGTCTGACTGTTCACATGTGGCGAAAGCCCTAGCAAGAGAATATATAAGGCAACCTTAGCAAGCCTGGAATCTGCACCCAATCATAAAGTGAACTTTGTGAAAATCCTGGCAGGAGGGTATACCAGTCAACCTGTTGTGTGCCTGTGATCCATACGCAATCATAAAGTGAACATTGTCAAAGTGCTGGAAAGAGAGTATACCAGGCAATATGATTGAAAGTCTAGGAGCCGTAACAAATTGCGACTAAACGGAGCATCAAGACGAGGAAAGACAACCTCTTAGGTGTGTGAAATCCAGGGGAAGGGAATCATACCCCCAGGATTTGACAATTGCATATTGTGGAAAAGCAAAGTGAAGAAAGTAAGAAAGTCCTGGCAGGAGAAATACACCCAGTGAATTATTTGCGAGTCTCGGACCCACATCCAAATATGTAATAGACTGTGAAAGTAAATAACTTTGAATGTGGAAAATCCAGGGGAAAAGAGAATTATACTCCCTGGACCAGGAAATAGGAAACTGCGGAAAACAAAATCAAGGAAAGATCCAAATCCCTTGAACTATTGTGTTTGTAAACTATAAAGTATATGAATAGCTCAGTGGAAGAGACACACCTGCTGAGAATTGTGAGTGTGAACTGAAAAGAATCTGAGAAACTCAGGGAAAGGGGACCGACCATCCCGAGGATTGTGTAACTTTTGATTATTTGTCTATTTTTGCACCTTTTGGAACTTTGTGTTGGAAATTTGGAAAAAGCTACAGCTGGCCAGTTGAAAGACTATATCCCTTTGCACTTTATTTTGAGGTTAGCATGTAAGGGTCGGGTTAGGATTTTGGACACAGGATGGAGAACTGTTTACTTTTGGACATTCTGACAGCATCATCCTTTAGTTACGTTGAGGCAGGGAATCCCCTTGTAGTGATAGGCAAGATAGATGTTTCTCCACCCCTCCTTTAATAAGAGTCTATAATAACCACCAGAATAACTCCTGTGTCTGCGTCGGACTCCTGATTCCATATATGTGCTTTGGCAAGCCCTCTTTCTTGGCGAGCTTCGGTGTATCCCCCCTCTTTCCTGGGTTTCTCTTTTACTCTGGGATTTAGATTTCTCTCTCCCACTCTGAGGATGGATGGGGTGAACCGCTTATGTGATACTCAAACTGGAATCACCTCTTTAGCCTCCACTCATTCTGTCAGGGCCTTCCAGTCTCTCCAGATACAGGGGGCACTCCAGCTCTCTCCCCCCCCACCTTGGAACAATCCACATGGGGTACTCCAGCTCTCCCCCTCTGGGAACAATCAGGACATTGCAGGACTTCCCTCCAAGCAGTTACACCAGGTGGCTCTCCCAGACAGGCAGTCTCCCATCTCAGGTAATAATCTCCTCTTCTTGGGGCAGAGTTACCCTCTCCAGCAGCAGATACCTTTACCTCCAGGAGTTTCAGGTATCCTTTCCCAGTCTGTCACCTTTCAACTGAAACAGCCCTGCCTATAAAGCCAGAACTCCATCCTCTGGCTGGCTTTTGATTCAGTTGGAAAACAACTCTGCATGATTGGCCAGCATGGTGTTTGCACTCTGGTCCTCCAGGTAGTTCTTTTCTGATTCGTCCTTTTTTTTATTTTAAGTCAGTTAGTTCAATTATTCTCTTATTAGGCTTTTACTTTTTAAAAAAATGGTCATATGGTTAAATAAACACAATTCAACCTTAATTTAAAATATTAAGTATTCAAGAAAAAGAAGAGAGCGAAGAAAAAAAAAAGAAAAGGAAGAAATGGGCATTGCATGATAAATAAAATTATCATGAGCATCTATATATAGATGTAGAATTACAGTTAAATCAACTAAGCTTCAGTACATTCAAGCGTCAGAGAATTTAAAAAGCCAGTGAACGCCACTACAGTGGAGGTAGTTCTACCCGCAAAAAAAGAATTCCATTCCTATTCTTTGTCCCCCAATGAGAATAATGCCAAACATTTTTCAAGTAATTCCACCTCAAGCCCTGGACGGCCGGACAAAACAGTTGCAAATGTTTTAGGGTTTCACTTTCTTCTTTGTTCTCACAGAATCTACAGTTGGCTGATTCCGAGGACAAGAGAGTATCTGACCAAGATCTCCTTAGTCCATACGATGTTCCACTGAAAGCGGAGGAATAACCTAGGATAAATCGCAAGAAACTGAGCCAACGTACCCAATATTTTATGGTCGCTGGACAGGTGGGTCAAAGATGAATAGCTGTGCAAACCCTTAGTTGTCAAGATGCAATCCCGACTGTATAATAAGCACCTACATTATCGGGATTCTCAATCAGGTCACACGAAGAGTCACCAATTCTGCTAAGAAGGCCGCAACAGAACTCTTATTCCTTTACTAACCTGCAACCTTTCTCAAGAAGTGTAACTGAGATCCTTCCACGGGCCACATGATCTTCCTGAACAGCAAGAGGCATTTCCAATGGGCTCTTGCCCACACGGAGACCAGGCCCAGCACAAATCGTATTGCCTGAAGCGGGACAGAGCCTGGGACATGCTAGGCTCTATTCCAGATCAACATCTTAAGAGTAGGCAGGCGTCCTCTATACCTTCTACTACTGTATGTAAACCAACACCCGCACGTTCTCGTCCATCCCTTTTGGCGAACTCTAAAATGAATCCAGCCAACTATTGAACTTTACGAGCGGAAAAAAACTGAATGCTGATTATATTGGATAAAACTACAAGAGACTTTGTCATGGATCGAAGAAACTTTATAATTACGAACATAGAGAAGCCAGGTTGGAAAGAATCCAGAGAGGCCCTACACAATAAAGTATTGGCATGGCTTTGCCAGAGAACAGGGCCAGGAGCTGTTAGAAATTCTGATTTGAAGATCATGCGTAGGTTCAAGTTAGATGGCTGGTGTGCCCAGAAAAACAGCGACTGTGTCCTGGAGCGTTGTGGGACGACTAACGTGCCAATATCTGCCAATGGGCTCTTTGTACTTGAGATTAGTACTTAACCTTAATGAGGTCTAATCTTTTTGCTAGAAATGTCTTCATTTTATGTTATTGGGATTAACAGCAATTGCTCTAGTTTACCCTCCGATACTTGTGTGTATTTTTTGGCTGTCAAGTTTTTGTGTTTTGTTTGTTTGCTTTGTTTATTTTTTGTATTAGCACTCTGAGGCCTATAAGCACGTGGCGCTTTATACAAAATTAAAATAAATAAATTAAATAACCCAGGATTGATAAGGGATATATTTCCATCACGTAAAGAACCCTGGGTACCACTTTACCCTCGTAGTATCGAATGCAGGTTAACAGTGAGAATTTGCTGAAACTGGCATCAACTGTACACATTTGATTAGCTAAGGCTGCAGCACGAGATTTTAACCAGCTGCGATGTTGGATTTTACAGTGTTTCGAAGTAAATCGGAAGCCAAAGTACATAAGTACGTCAACCCTCTCAGCAGGTTCTTTTCCAATCGCCAGCGAAAGTCAAAGGCCCTTTCTGACGTGAGCACTCCATCACCTTGGTTTTAGTTGGATTCATATTAAGGGAGTGTGCTTTTACAAAACAGGAGAAACCTTTGATTAAGCATTGGAGACAGGCTCAAGGTAGTCACCAATGTCAGTCATGTAGAGATTAAACAGACAGGGCGCCAAAACGCAGCCCTGCCTGACTCCACGAAACTTAGGAATTTCGCGAGACAGTGACCTAGTATGGTTCAAGCAGACGAAGATATAAAAATGTTTGTGGAGCCCAATTAACATTCACAAAAGACTGCTGCGGATACCCCCGTTTTCAAGTTTGGACCATAACATACAACGGTCCATGACATCAAAGACAGCCGAGGGGTCTATAGATGCCATATCGATGGAGTTAATTTTCCCCACCCATACCAGATCTTGAATGCATTTTAACATGAGGCCATTCAGTGGAGTGCCCATATGTCTCCTAAAACCAATCTGCCACTTCGTGATTCTCCCACTCTCAGACACCCACAGCTCAAGATGTTGAAGAAAGATACTAGCAAAACATTGCTGTTGGTGTCCAATAGGGCAACTGGTAGGTAATTAGTTGGGCCACATCTTATTCCCTTTTTGTATATGGGCACAATGTACGCCGATGAGCAACACTTTGGAAATGAAAAGGTGTTAACCACGCTCTGCGGTCGCCCATGCTTCCGGGGCACCCTTGAATAGTAAGTTAGAAAGCTTATTCGGACCCAGGGCACAGAGGAGCTGATCTTGGTAATGACTTCATAGACATTTCCGTAATTGATGTTTAAAACACTAGTCTCCATTCTAGAAACAGAATCTAGTGTCAAATTGACAGCCTTTTTCTCGGACAGAGAGTACAAGGATGCAAAGTGAGACAACACATTGTACTCCAGCGCTGTTAATCTGTTGGATTGGCGGAGTCGTATCAAATCCGTTAATTATTTTCCAAAAAGTGTGGGCATTTTTATTACACAAAGACAACAGGACAGCTTCGGCTTCTTGTTGCAGCCTTTTGGCTTGATTATCACGCAGCTAATTCCAATAGGTTTGCCGGGCTCGTCTAATCTGCTCTGCTTTGCGAGTCAAATCCAAGCCAGCCCTCATTTTGACTGATCTAACAGGCGCTCTCAGTTCTTTCATGTTAATAAACAATTCTGCATTATAAGTGTGGAGCGAATCTCCCCTCTTAATCTTCTATAACCAAGACTGGAGGATAGCAATTCCCCCAAAAAAGGTTCAAAGTTGTTGTTAGGGAGAATTCTCTGTTTAGGCTGAATTTCCCTACCTAGTGAGTCCCCCAGCAGCTTTGCTGGATTTCTGGGGTTTCTTTTTTTCTCCTGCCAAGAGTGAGACTCTTTTACCCTCACTCTTGGACATGTTGAAGTGTGTTTTCTTGGTTAAACCTTGTGTTGAATGGGCTATGGGGTCTTTTACCCCATAGGGCCTCATGTATTTTTGTGATGTGGGTTACACAGCACCCTCTGTGCCGTGACCCAGGGGTGTCCTAGGGACTCCCCAACATAGACTCCATACCCTGGGACTGACTACTGTCTCCCAGGGCATGTAAAGTCACCAAAAGACTTTGCTAGTCTTGGATCCTGAACAGAACCAGTACAAACCATCATATTGTGGACGTACTGGCTGGGGCAATTCGATTGCCCCAGGGTCTGTTAGTCGAGGGGGCACGTCTCCGTCCCCCCTGATCGAGTTTTGGCTGGTGGCAGTGGAAACTACGTTTTATATTCGACCGCGAATATTTTCCTATGGGATTTCCCATTGTTTTAGGCTAACACATTTAATTATTTATTTACGGTAGCCTTAAACATACCGCCGGTTTATATATTTATTTTTATAACTCCGGTTTGGACTTTTTGCCAAAACTTGATGCTAAAATGGCGTTGGTGTTCGCCTCTGTAACTCTGACCCAAAGTGGAGCCCTTTGTCCCACTTTTGGCGGGCTTCCCCACAGAAGCCCTCCAAAGTGGTGCCACTCTGTCTGGGGTACTTAGGAGGGGTGGAGGGGGATTTAGGCACCCTGGACTGAGTTACCTTGGTAACTCAAGTCGCACTCCGTCCTGATTGGCCCAAGTGGTGAGCCGGTCGGCTCACCACTTAGCATGTTTGAGTGACAGCTAGGCTGGGTGAATGGGGGTTTGCTGCATAAAAGCAGGGCTTTGGGGACTGGAACTTCAGAAGTCGCCACAGGACCAAGAATCCGACGAGGGAAGAGCTGAGCCGACCTGCTTCGACGACACCACCCGGTGGAGCCCTGCTGAACCGTCTCACCACTTTTTCCGACGACCGAGGAGAACTCTTAACGGAGTGGCTCCTTCCCTTGACTGGTGGGGACAACCAGTTTTCACCTTCTTTTCGCTTCTCGAGGTATCTCGTGGCCGCCTTGCCAGTGCCAAGCACCCCGGCAACCGGAACCCCACCACTTTTACCCCAACCACGAAAGTCGGTACAACCCTTTGACCGGAGGACTCCGCGGCTGGTTTCTTCCCGGGCAGTGCAACGACCTTCTTCTTCTGCTCTTCTGCGAGAACTTCTTCTCCCCTGACCGACGTCGAGCCTTGCTGCCACTGCCTGGAACAACTGCCACCGCTGGAGGATCCTTTCCGCTTAAGGTACCGTGTTCCGCCTGGCTTCCCTTGCTACCGACTGTACGGGGTAGATTTAGCCCCCGGCTTTCGAACCTGGGAGTGCCTGGGACACCCTGGCTAAACTTTTTAAGCCACTCTAAACTCTTTCTAACTCTTTGCAAGACTTTGAATCCTTAACAACAGTGTGATCTTGGGCACATTTTCGCTCCGGCTACTCTAAGAGTGGGCCCTGCCTAGTGACTTTTGCTCACCTGGGACTTTGTGCTTCTTTGAGTCTATTGCAAGTGTTCTGGACCTTAGAGTGGTGTGTTTAACCCATTCCTGTTTCTTTTTACCCCTTTCTTGAACCTACTAGAGTGTCATCTAACGTTAAGCGCTCACCTCTGTTTTAATTATGTGGTGTTAACTTAGAGTTGTCTAGATAGGAGTAAGGGTTGGAACTGCTTTCATTATAACTGTGTTTGAAGTGTTTTTACTATATTTTGCTAGAGTGATTTCAACTTATGTGTGTTTTATAAATAAATAACTATATACTTTTGAAACCAAGCTCTGGTCAGTGTTTGCTTGTACTATTGTGTCTGGGTACATATTGTGTATACTTTGCATACTGCCTAACTCTTCTTGAGGGAAGTCTGACTGCTCAGCCACAGCTACCAGGTAAATCTGGGTGGTGCGGACTGCTACCAAGTGGGTTTACTGCTATACCTGTAGTCTTAAATCTTTTGCAGTGTTCCCCAAGGGAACTGCACAGGTTTCTGCCTAACAGTTGTCCACTGTGAACGTGTTGAACTTCCACTCCTGTGTAGTGGAAAACAAACAATGAGGTAAAGCATTGTTTACCCTAACAACTGAGCCCGAATTCCATGAGATCCGATTGCCTGCAGTGTTGATGCCAACAGTGAGTGGACCACTCTCCTCCTGGTGACCAATGCTCAGTTGGACATCGAAGTTGACCTCAAGCATAGAATGATCACTTCAGAGGTGGCGGATTAATTAACAAGGAAACATATTTCCCAAACATCCATTTCCCTGTGAAGATGTAATCCAAGGTCCCTTGTGCCACTCCATTCGTCCAGGTGAACTGGGGAGGAATGTCTTCGGGAATAGTCCTGTATAGTTGTGTCAAGCCCATGCCACATAGACCCTTAGACCATATCCTGCCAGCACTACTGATAAGTTGTGCACCTTTCACACAATCAAAGTGTAGGTCACCTGTTCGAATAATGTGGCCACCAAAACGAACACTGCACCAATAGTTGATAAACAGAGATGTTATCTATGGCCTCCTCTAGTTCGCATATTCCAGAATGCCAATATGCATTCAAGATAAGCAGATAAACACATTGTTGCTTAATGATTTTCAAATGCGTAGCAAAGATACCAAAAAGTACATCCACACTAACCACCACTTCAAGTTCCTTACAGGATCTGATCAACGTTAACAAGCCCCCATAAGGGTTCCCCGCAACTCGCTTCTTGAAAGCAATACACATAACCGTCTAGGGATGGGTATGCTCTGAACCAGATCTCCTGCAAAGAAATTATAGCATTATTCTTAAATGTTTTGCCTATACATTCGTTGTTAAACAGTTGTACGTGTCCACGGGTGTGTTAGCCTCGGTTCTTCTCATTCATTGAATTCAATAACCAAGACCAATCACTGTTTTGTTCCGAAGTCAACATCTTTTTCTGGAGGGCTTGAATTTCCTGAGCCAACAGCCGACCGCTGTGTGGAACGCTTTCATTATGAGATGCAGGTACCATTCTTGTAGTTCCGATTGACTGGACACTTGAGGTTATTTGTTCGGAATAGTTCCTAAGGTCAAAACCATACGTCCTGAGAAGCTCTTGCTCTTTAGGATAGTGTCAGAAACAATTTTGGATTTGACAAATCAAGGAGCGATCATTACGGTAAAGGTTAATAACATACATTTTTTTAAGGTCCCCGAAAGAAATTCCTGAGAGGTTTGTAATGTAGTCAAGGAGTCGCAGGATGTTACCATGATTTAGACATAGAAATCTATTTTCTGGTAAAACGTTTTAAATCAATATCACAAAAGGGTACTCTTCCTTAACCGCTTCTACTCTCCTATCCATATGAGATTCATGAGCATCCTGGAGAGCTCTAGGACCAAGTGGTATACGCTCCGGATCTCTAGAATATGATTAATTGGAGATTCTCCCAGACAGAAGTAGCCCATCGGACGAGGTTGTCAGTGGTAGCCTAAAGGTGTGCCCTGCACCTTGATTAAGGCACTGGGTTTAGCAAAGAAGAAGATTCCACTGAGACGAAAGGCGCAACATGCGTGAATCTGCGATAAGTCACGTGTGAATACCAAAACACCAGATGTATCATTACTCACAATGTCATTTAAAGTACTCTGAGTTGGATTTACAGTTGGGGGAGGATTCCCCAACAAAGGAATAGGACCAATTTGTTTTGGCAAGAAACCCAGTCCTGGGCCTCCGAAGTGCGGTTTTAAAACATACCTGCCCTGCCCTCACTTGGGGCTTCCTGACGAGTCAACGCACACTTGACAGAGGACTAAGGAGGGAACAAAGGAAATTCCAAGAAGCCTATTTGTTCAGATGCCAATTTCTTACCCTGAGGAGCACGATTCTTTCTCCTCAATGGGACTTTCAAGGCCCGTAAATCACCTTTGCTTTGTGTTAGAATTCCATCACCTCTCGCTGTAAGGAGACTTGAGATCTCCATGCATCTGATTTCCGGAGAACACCTGATCCCCCTCAACTCTTGTTGTCAGTGAAGATGATTGGGTCACTGGATTAGGTGTAAAGATTTCACAAGTAACCAATTCATCCATCGTTGGAAAAACAGGTTGACCAGTGTTTGAAGTAAGACTGGTCACTTGATGTTCAAGGTTACAGGAGGGTACCGACCCCACCGCTTCGACCACTGATTCAATTTAGATCGGCCCCATCGGCCCCTCAGCCTCATCATGTTTTGCTCCATGAGATGTTTACTGGGGGTGTGGAAAGCAAAGTAAAAAATCCCCTGTTGCGAATTTTACCAACCAAGCCGATACCTCTTAATTTAATATGTTTTTTTTTATTTAAGTAGTGTTTAGACCCTCTAGATGCTTGTCAATGTGCAAACCATGCGATACAGGTTGCCGTCTTGGTTCTGTCCTCATGCTCATTTTAGATGTCATAAGGTTTTAGATTTGGTTGGAACCCATATCAGTGTTTCCAGAACTGAGTGTCGGTGGAAGTGATTTCATTAACGCTACAGAGAGTGTACCACCACGACACTTTAGAATTAAACTAGATCACCATCCTCTCCTTTTCGGAGATGATCAGCCCTCTGTGATTGTTCCGCATGCAAGTTTAAGGAAGGGATGACCACACAATGCCCTTGTCCAGCATTACACCCTATGCCCTGCTGTGGCCGGCGCTGCACCAATGATCCAGTGACTGGCAGCAAGGTGGGATGGCTTGCACATGAACAGATTTAAAAGCCTTGGAATGCAGTTAGGACTCAAAGCAGATTGTTAAATAACGTTATATCGGAGTACTTCATGCAGGCTCCACCTTGGATTCTGACAGCCCATCAATGACAGCTTATTTTTTGAAGGGCAGGAAAATTAGATGGATTTCTGAAAAAGTCACACATATGCAGAGAATCACAGTCGGATGTGACAACCGCTGCCCTGCAGGCAGAGTGCCAACCTCTCCATCGAATGCACTTTGCACCGGCTTGTGCCAAAAGAAAACCAGCAGTAATGCAGAGCCTATGTTCAGTAGTTAGATATCGAGCAAAAGCTCTCTCCACACTTAGAAAGGGGAATGCAGAATCCTTTCCTCCGATGGTGGTTGTTTGAATGCCTTCTTGTGGGGAATCATGTATAACCTGGGAGTGTGTGCAGCACGCTATGTGTTGTACTTACACTGACTGTCTGAAGCTTTTTCAAGCTCCTGTCCCTTATCTGCTAAGCAGAACCAAATAATATTTTGCTACCTGGATGAAATAAATGTTCGGTTCTAGGTCTGCAAATTTGGAGGATGAATGATTTGTTGACAGGTGTTCAGTAATCTGCGATTTTTGTAACCAATTAATTTTCTATCAGTGCAGGGGGCGATGTATGAATATGAACGAGCCAGGTTTCCGTGAAACCTAGTGAATCACAAACAGACTATTGCTATGATAAGTAGCATGTGTGGCATGTTCAAAAACAGGGCAGTGATTTTTCCCGATTCTATAACAATCACAGCTAAATAATTCACAAAGAACCACATGTTTACTATCTGATGACCTCATCGCCCCTTCTGTTAGGTGCCGCCTGAAGTGTCCTTGTGGCCAGAATTGCCCTGGCTCTCACACAAACACACACAGCCCCAGAGAGCAGGCTAGAAGACAAAGTGATGAACACATTTTAATTACACACCAAGTCTGCCAGAAAATGACTCACCACAGCAGCAGAGAACAAGCAAAGGCAAGGGAACCACATTTGACATTTCGCTGGACCTTAGATAGGCATTTGGCTTGCACAGTGATCACGTGACAAGATACACACATCATTTGCCATCAGATGTGATCTTGCTGTTAAGGAATACAATCATTTTTTAAATATTGTCACGTGTGGCTCTGTGCAAATGGGCAGGAGGCAGCATGCTGGTAATACAAATAGTGGGAAAAACTGGGCAAATAATGGCAAAAGTATGGGTACCAGGGCATATGATCACCACGTGCAAGATGCAGCCTGATCTGTGCAGATCCTGCCATCATATGTCAAGTGCGACCACAAATACCATCATATGCATTGCATAGTCGCCATATGCAAGGTATAGCCTCTCAAGTGCTGCCATTATACCTAGAAGAGCACCGTAACAGCCAAAGAAGGGCAAACTCTCTGCAAATAACATGTAGATTTTTCCCATGAGCTCAATTCATGTTTGGGCAGTATCCTCAGCAGGATTCAATTAATAGAGGGTAAGCAATAACTTTCTAATCCCAGCAACCTCAAAGAAGTCCTTATATTGTTATGGAGCCAAAATGGGGGTCAAGGGGAGTAGTTTGGACAATGAGGGCAGAGTCTGTTGAAGGGCAGAAACTTGTGAAGGTGCAGAGTCTGGCAGAGGTGGAGCAAAGTTGGAGGGCCATGCACTTATTTGGGCCTAGGGCAGCAGAAATTAATAGTTACTCACCCAAGTGACTAACTTACTCCTAGTCCATAGTCCCCTTTCCTCCATACTGCATGGGCATCCCTCGCTAGGGACGGGAGACTCAACCCTTTTCACCAGAAAAAAAACTTCTTCCCCTTTAAATTTAGATGTGTGCGGGGGCACGGCCCTGGCAGCATGGGCTCCCCAGACCCCGCCCACCAGCACCACTCCTCAGTCCCCCTTGACGCGTCCACAATATTAACATTGCCTAATGACACCAGTATTATTAGGGGGGAGGATGGTGGGACGTGTGGAGGAAAGGGGACTATGGACTAGGATAACGTTAGTCAACTATGAATTACTCGGTTCCAAGTAATAATGTCCCCTCAAAAATATCGCCATGCAAAAATGTCGCTGAAAAATTGCCGTTTTTTTGCTGCCCCTATCCCCATATATATGGTCACCCATATAATATCGCCACAACCTTTTCCCGGCGACATTATGTACAGCGACCATATATATGGGGATAATATTAGCTGATACCAATTACTCCTATGTCCCGTCCCCTTTCTTCCGTACTGCATGGGCGATTACAACTGGATGTAGCCCTAGGGTGGAGAGGTGACCCTCCCTAAGAAAACAAGTTCCTTAGAACCACCTATCCGAAAGCCGCATGTGACATAGAGCCGGCGTCCAAACAGGAGTGCTTAAAGAAAGCCAAAGGGGTGGCCCAGGTGGCCGCCCTGCTGATGACTTGCCACGGAAGCCGTCTCTGGAATGCGACCACGTGGCCTTTGCTCTGACAGCATGGGCATGCATGTTAGCTGGAAGGGGTTTCTGCTGCCCCCAATAGGCCTCCTTGATAGCCAAAACCATCCACCTTGATATAGAGGCCTTGGATCCCTGATAAGCGGGCCTTGACCCCCCTCCCCCCAAAGGTGACAAATGGAGCGTAGAAGAATTTCAGAGCACCTCTCACATCCAGACAGTGCAAGACCCATTGAGCATCGTCCTTAGGATCAGGAAAGAAGGTAGGTAACACTATCTCCTCATTTAGATGGAAAGAAGAGACTACTTTTGGTAGGAATGCAGGGTGTGTTCTCAGGACCACCTTATCTCTGTGTAAAGTAGTGTAGGGTTCTGACGCCATCAGAGCCTGGATCTCGCTGACCCTACGCACAGACCCAAGACCCACCAAAAGGGCTGTTTTAATGGTGACCAGCCTGATGTCCGCAGGCGCCATTGGTTCGAATGGTTTGTGCGCCAGGGCGCCCAACACTACACTGAGGTCCCACACCGGGTGTGGTTTCTTGATGGGCGGGTAGAGCCTGGTGAGGCCCGCCAGATGTTGAACCACTGGGTTGGAGGAGGAGAAGACATCCTCCTCCGAGTTCCTGTAGGCTCCTATGGCTGCCAGGTAGGTGCGGCATGTGTCAATTTGCACCCATGAGAGTGCAAGGTGTGCAGAGAAGGAAAGCACATAGTCCAATGTGCAAGTAAGGGGGTCGATCTCCTTAGAGTCCGCCCAATGACAGAACCTCGTCCTGTAAGAGGATTCAATTCAACACTACAGCTAAGTCAACGCCTAGTCTATAATACTGAATGAAAACCCTTATTGATATATCTTTATGTCCAGTTCATGCGTTCTGGATGACTACCCCTATATAACACCCCTCTCGTGGAATCCTCCTGACCCCACTGAGCCAAGAAGTAGTTCTGTTTTGCAAGTTAAAAGGTTTAATTGATAATTTAAACAATATATATTATATCACGCTTTATAATAAATTAATAATTGGATATCACACTTAATCTGGTATGATAAAGATTAACAACGGAGAATCTGGCACTAGCACACCTCTTGATAATCACTAAGGAGTTGACATGAAATGGATAAGATAGCAACAATACTTTTATGGTTTCAAATGGATGCAATGTGGAATGAAATGCAGTACAGAAAATAACTTGATAGGATTTCAGCAAAGACAATGTAATCACTTTCTTGTACAATTCACCCCCCCTTTTATGCAATGCAAGGAAATGGAAGGAAGCACACAGTTCTCAGAAATGCAATTAAATGTGATTCAGTTAACCCCAGCAAGCTTAGACTACAGAAGTTGGAAACACAGGCAAAATGCTTTGATATGTGCTGGCAATGGAGTGAAAATATGTTAAAATGCTTTTAATTCCCTCTAGAGGTTCAGGGTGAGTGGTATATGCTTTGAATAAGTTCAGGATCACTTTAGCAAGGATCTAGGGTGTAACTAGCAGGTTAAACGAATTTTTGGCAACTGAAAGGCAAGCAGCAGCAGATTTTTACACGTGGAGAAATTTGCGAATGCGCCGGGCGCTATTACAGAAGAACTACAAGGGCTATCAATATCGTTTTGGGGTCCTATGAAAGCCCAGGATCTCAGCTTCCAGATGAAAGTTACTGCAAGTCTCTAGCACAAACGGTCACGGAGATATGAGCGATTAAATAAAGGTCGTTTTTCAGATTTGAAATTTTAAAGTTCAAAAAGACAAGTGCAGCTTGCAACTAGAAAATGACAGGTGACAGCTTTACAAATGACAGGTGACAGTTAGGAGGCAGTTCTACTTAGATTAAAATAGCTTGGATTATATTATTTTAACTAAGAGAAGGGTTCTGCACAGTTTTCTAGGTACTCACACTATATTCTTGAGTTAAATGGGCCTCGCCACGGATCTCGTCAGGTTTTAGACTGGACTCTGGTCTCTGCACTTCACAGTGATCTGGGTCAGCTCTCTCTGGTTCTGCTAACAGTGGTCTGGATCAGCTCTCTCTGCTGGTCTGGTCTGGGTCTCTAGTTGTGGATAGATTGAAGTCTGGATTTTCCGGCAGAGCTTCCAGCTGCACATGGATTTGAAGGTCCCTATCTGTCCTGTCTGTCTGCTTTTATGTGTTTTCAAAATGGGTGTGTGTGCAGCATCACTAGACCCTACCCCTCTCCACTTATCATTGGCCAAGCTTTCATTTCTCCCCTGATTGGGGGAGCTAAGTTGTATCAGAGTGATGTCATTTTACAGCCTGCAGAAAGTCCACTCCTCCTGTCAACTTACACACAAATCTAGATTTGAACCAAATACATATTTGCAGAGGTACATGTTGTTTTAAAATCATATGCACCCATCATGCATTACAGGAGGTATACCCTGTTCAAACTCTGCTCTTCCTGGGAGCTTGCATTCAGAAATGGCAATATTTTGCACTTTTTAACTGGTTTGCAATACCGGACATTACCCCAAATTTACACACATGTGCGCAAGGAGTATGGACATTAATTGATGAAGTGTCAGATTTTTCACATGCACACATTTTGAGTAATATCCTCTTTTCCGCTAAAACCCCCCTGAACATACCACCGGTTCTAAAAACCTCTTAAAATGTGGGCAGAAAAATCACAAGAATTATGGTATCATTTATAAAATTTTCACATGTCCGCTCTATGAATGATCCATCTTTTTAGAGTTATGTTCTGGCCCCAAAGGGGTGTGGTTTTCCCCCAGCACAAGGTTGAATTTCTGGTTTTTCCAGTTCTGCCAAGCCAGCTTGCTCTCACAGGCAGTGCTCCTCCCCTTTGCTTCAGGAGGAAGCTACTTTTACAGCCCCCGTAATAAAACCTTTGCCTGAGTCAGGACAGGGCTTTGTTCAGAGCTCCTGTATTCTGTGGGGCTCCCCTTAATTCAATTATCAGAGAGATGGCATATCCTTAGTGTGGCCAGCAAAAGGCAGATAGGCCTGGGAACACAGCTGTGACTCAAGTTTCACTCCTGATGGGGGGTAGTTGCCAGGCAGAATTCAGTTCCTTAAGCCAGGTTTCAGATAAAATGTCACTTTTTGTTACCCAGTTTAAGTCAAGACAATGTTTACATATGCAGCTAAAATGCTGATTCTAAGTTTAAAACCATGACATTTAAACAATTGCAACCTATGTGACACTCAAAGTAGGTCACTCAGTCAAATTAAACACTTAGATTTTTAGTGTCTTTCAGTCCAAATTTACTTAAACTGCTGAAATCCACAGCTCAGCCAGTCTTGTTATAAACCTTCAAGTCACTTCAGAATATAACTTTACATTGGATCCACCTCTTAAAACGTCTTTCTTTGGCATGTTTTGGGTTCATTTATTCAGTTTTACAAAAAGTAAAATCTGGTGTTTTAAAATGCCGGCTTTTGGATAGTGGTGAGTACTGGTACTGCACCCCTTTTTTGGGGATTTAAGAAAATGAATTCCCAACAGTTATGGGTTTGCTTTTGGCAATCAGCATTGCCACTCCCAATGGTTTCAGACTACTGTGTGGGTAGTCCAATGGTGGTTTTAGGCAGTGTCCTTCTGTGCCCATAACATCGGCAAAATGAGTGGCAGCCTATTCTTCATGCATTTCCATGTGCATTTTCTGGGAAGCTCTGGCCATTATGATGTTTTCCATGTCAATACTGCACAGTTTTGAGGTAGGGCTCGGATGCATGGGTAAATACATCCCACAGTCCATTTACTTTTGTACTGGCTCCTAGTAGCCTTGCACCTAGTGCCCTGAATGATGTCTAGGTTAGCCTGCGACAGGCTCAGATGCTTCAGCGGGACCTGCTCAGGAACCACGCTGCAAGGGCTAATTTCTGTGGAGCAGGATGGATGACCCTGGTGCCGACTGACAGGCTGGGCTGAATGGGGTTTAAGCCATCCCTTTTTGGCCAAGGCGACAACGTCCTTCTGCATCAGGATCCCCGTTCTAGCCGTGGGGCATAGAGTGAGGACCTCAGCGAGGACCCCTGCCTCTGGTTGTTCAACCTCGGGTTGAAGAAGCCCCAAATACTCTGACAAACATGCAAGCCGTTCATGGAAGGCCTTGGCTAACAATGGCGTGTCAGGGTCCTCTTCAAGTGTCCACCAGGGTGTCCGGCTGGGCCGGAGCGCATGGAGGAGTGCTGGGCGCCGAGGGCTGCGGTGTAGGAACCGGAGCCGGTGGCTTTTGCACAGACTAGTGTGGAACCGCCTGAACTGTGGGAGGCAGGGTAGCCCGAATTGAAGGAGCCAGCAAGGGCTGCACGGGGGCCAGCGGCACTGGAGCCATAGGAGGAATGACTAGGTGCATGTAGAGGGAGCATGTCCCTGATCACATCCCGGAGGATGGCCCCCATCTCAGGTGATCCCATGATTGTGAGGAACTTTTCAAAGAATCTGTCCTCACAGGCAGGTGGGGTGGCAGGTGGTATTGACGGGGGTAGCAGGTGGCTGCTGGGGCCGGTGCATACTCTGTCTTGCCGGTTGCAGGGTAAATCTGCCCTGCGATGCTGATGGATAAGCTGTAGGCCACGTACCTGGTTGAGACCAGCTCCCACCTTGAAACTCTTTCTCCCACCTGCTCCGCAACAAGGGGCAGTATCGGACGAGCAGCCATTTTGTCTGGCACGGCAGCCATCTTGTCGAGCTGCATGCCACGTGCCAAAGTCGTGGCTCTTGCCTCCCTGGGCCCGGCCTCCTCCAAGACTCTTGGCGGTGGAGCATGAGACCTACCCCTGCACCTCAGGACGGGGCCTGGTAGGCGTGTTGCCCTCCGCTGCATCATCGGTAGTGCTGCGTACAGGCGCCCCTCGGAAATCTGCCCGGTACTAGGGAGTAGCCCCTTAGGTGTACACCCGGTAAAAGAACCTTGTGGTCCCTCCACACTGTCCCCGGAAGGATCTAATGACCTGGCGGCCGGTAGCTAAACGTAGCCTCGGTACCTGTGCTGGTGCGAGAACCTGAAAGGTTCCTCCCGCTCAGACGTTTTCTTGGGAAGGAGTCACCCTTGCGGGGTGCGATGGAAAAAAAGCAGCCCTACCTTGGGCCTTGACTTGTGCTGGACGAAGTCCAAGTCCTCTGGAGGTGACGTCTTGAAGAGTTCCCTCCACCGAGCTATCCTGTTTTTCAGAGCATGCAGTGTCAGTGCGTTGCATGTGGTACAACCCTCCCAGTCGTGATCGGGGCCAAGGCAGCAGAGGCAAAGAGCGTGGGGTTTGGATGTAGGGAAGAGCCCTCTGCAGGCTGGACACCTGGTGACATCTACATGTGCCCGGGAGTAGCGTGGCGCCAGATGACCGAGTACCTGATTGAATAAAAAACAGAAGACAAAAGAAAGTATCCGGGAAGCACGTGTGGTATTACAAGGCCGAAGCCTAACCCAGGAGCACTGGTTAAATCGGCTTGTTCCTGTCGACGCAGAAAAGGGGGCCGAGGAGTGGTGCTGGTCGGCGGAGTCAGGGAAGCGCATGCTTACAGGGACGCACCCCGGCGTGCCTCTATGCTGGTCCCCTTAACCAGTCCTTTTGCTGGGGATGGTAGAGATAA
This sequence comes from Ambystoma mexicanum, assembly GCF_040938575.1. Taxonomy (NCBI): domain Eukaryota; kingdom Metazoa; phylum Chordata; class Amphibia; order Caudata; family Ambystomatidae; genus Ambystoma; species Ambystoma mexicanum. Next base: position 874,958,431 of record NC_090924.1, on the reverse strand, counting down.
GAGAAGGTGAGCTGCTGTCTAGCAGTGCAGTCAATGGACCGTCCCCCAGAGAAGAGGGGAAGGGGAAGTTAATGGGTGCTAGCATTGCGGAATCCAAAATATGGCCATTGGGCATAATGCTTACTTTGTGCCCACTCCTTATATTGTACAGTGTGTGTGTGTGTGTACCACTACCTTCACTCACCTAGCTCCTAGACCACAGGATCGAACGATCAATACACGCAAGGTGTGCGCAGTCAGACGCCCCTTGCTCAGAGGAAGTTGGTTTTAGGGTGCGGGGGACCAGTCACCCAAGTTCCCTCTTCAGTGGTTATCCTGAGTCACTGGTCAACCAAGCTGTGAACAATGCACAAAATGGGTGCGTAATGTGCCTTCTAGCTCGGTAAAACGATTGTTGCAAGCAGACGAAGGAAGGAAAGAAAAACACTCTGCCAGTCAAACAGTCGTGGAGTGGAGTCATTTGGGGTGAATTGTGGGTTGGGGGTTAGCACTATTTGCCACCCACCCCACCTCCGGCAACACAGCTCACTTCCTCAGAGTATCTTTTTTTTTAACTTCTTTTTATTGAATAAAAAGTAAGAGACAGCATATAATAGGCAATATTCCTACAAGTATTTCTAAATGTGGAGCAATCACTACAATGGCACCCTGAATTTCTTTTCATTGTCACCCACCTTCCAATGCGAAGAATGCATGTATATGCTACATTTTAATTATTATCAAAGTATATTTAATGGGTTCAACATGCATGTTCTGGCAGCATAATTCGCCAGTTACCAACCTGTATGATAACATATATAATGTAGTAATGCGTGTATGTGTGGGCATTCAACGTAGAGAGGGTGACCCTTATTAAGTGTAGGATTAGTACATTTGTGTTGCATTTTGCACAGCACCACGACAAGATTCATTCACTTCATGTATATATCTGTACATATCCACCAACACAAACATTGTGCTGTGTTATATGTATGGATGAACACGGTGATAATATATTGTGGGTTACTGTAATAGTTTCTTTAGTTATAATTGATGTACACTCCACCAAGTTGTTAAAATATAATTGACATGGTATGCTCAACAGCGTTTTTATTTTTTGTAAATTGAAGTTATTTCAATTTGCCATACAACAACACAACAGCATAACAGGAGGTAAAGTAAAAACCCCACATGGGTACACCATACCACTTCAACAAAGAGAACCAACATTGCACTTCATATTCACAACACTGATGGGTACCCTGAGAGTCCTTGTTCCAATATGAGGGGAAAATGTCAAGAGATTGCAATAGATTCCAAAACCAAACACTCATTGATAATAGTAAGAGTCATCAAGCCTCTCTCTGTGGGCTCCCACACTCCAAATAGAAACCAGCCATGCCACACAAAGTCCCCCAGCGCCTCTACCACCAAGATACAATAAACAGGCCGCCACAGAGACACTCTACATAAAACACATTAACCTGAAACAGGACTACAGTAGCACATTTGTACACAGTCACTGTGAATCAAAGGATCGAGTCTCTAAAGATATAACCAAATGGAGATACAGAAAAGCATGCAGCATTGTCACAATGGAAGACTGAATGGCCTCCTCAAGACTCAACCCCCTCATCCTTTATCCTGAGTGGGCAACGTGTTAGCGTGTATGGTTGCCAACAACTTTTCAGCGCTCACTGGGTCACATAAGATGTACTCCTCCTCGCACCATGTCACTCAATTTCGTAGGTCTAAGCAACCCCTCTTTCGCCACACGGTAACAATGTTGAGCCTCTGTCTTTCTTTTTGGTCGCCGGGGCCAAGTCAGGGAAATATGGAAAATATTCTCCTTGAACTCTGCACTTCAATGCAGCAGGTTTCAAAATCCTATCCCAATCACGAGTGTCACAAAGCTCAACAATGAGTGTCAGCCCAGTAGACTGATTCAGGGATCTACTGGAGGAGGAAGATTTGAGTCTGTAACATTTGTCCAGGTATATATGGTATTCTTCCACCTTTAGATTAAGCAGTTCAGATAGCCAATTAGAAACACAGGTAAGTGGGTCCTCTCCTTCCGCTTCCATTGGCAACCCAATTATCAGCAGTTGGTGGGCCAGGGCCACAGTCTCCAGATGTTCAAACCTATTTCTATTGCCAAATTCCCTTTAAGAACCCTGTCCATCTTGCACCATGTCTGCTGAACCAAGGGAAGAGTGTGTGCAAATTGATGGCCCATTTCAGAGGTTGTCTGCTCCAAAGTGGCGGTTCTGGTTTCTAATTGGGCGACTTTCACATTTAGTTTGTAGAATTTCCCTTCCAACCTTGCTATGGACTGTTCAATCCTTCCCAGTGCTGCTATCACCGGGTCCTAGGGCACCTGTTTTTCCTGACTCAGATGCTTGCCCCTCTGTGACAAAAAGCCTGCCTCCTCCAGCTTAGTCTTCTTACCGGACCTCCTGGATGCCATCACTGCCCTTAACACCCCCAATGGCAAACCCTGTAGAATGCAGACCTGGGGGGGAACTATCCTGCAGGCCTTCTGTGTCACAGATCCTTTCTAGTGGGCACCCCTCCACCGCTGTGACTCGATGATATTCTCATACAGGGGTCACTTCTTGCATAAACACTTTCCATGTACCCGGTCCAGACTAGTTGCTCAGGCAGATTGTAGGAATGTAGCACATCCCAGACAAATCTCTCCCCTTTCCAGCCACCCCTCAATCCGAGCGACACGTCGTTGCAAGACTGCCGTTCGAACTGCTCTGAAGCTTCACCTCTGCAAGAGCACCGTCGATTCACAAACAGGCCTCCATAGCGGCCCAGCTGCTTGTGTCGATCTACACAGAGAAGCAGCCATTTTCTTTGGGCTCTCAAGCACCCCACCACCCCCCCAACAGCGTTTTAAACGTCATTGTGTTTCATTGCTTCATTTCTCTATTACATCTTGCTACGCCGCATTAGAAAGGGGTTTCACATCCCCATTTCCATGATGGAAAACGTGTTGATATTTTTAAAGTATGTCTGCGTCTAAATAAATAAATAAATAAAATAAAGTAATGTAGATCAGCAGAGTACATGTGCCATACCATTGCCTTCATGTACATTTTTCCACATTTGTAACAAATCCTGTTATGTCGTTCCTTCTCCCCGAGGCAGGAGACTCTTCGAATGAGGCCAGGCCGATACCCGATAGTCCCCCTGAGGGTGGTACTCAGTGGGTGGATCTCAAAAAGGGATTCCGCCAACGGGATTCAGGGAGGACATCTTGGGTTGACAGGTTATAGTGCAGTCTCACTCACCTTTCTTCCTTCTGGTCCCACAATTTCCCCCCCCATGTACTTTGTTATAGCAGTAGTACCAGTAATACAGGGACGAGGAAGAACTATTCCATCAGTATACTAAGAGGAGGAAGAAGCTCTGCACCAGAGAGAACTCATTGCATTGAGCAGTCTAGCTTTTGTGTTCCATTGAACTTAAAAAGGGAAGAAGCACTAACAACATTGTCAGTCCCTCCCCAGACACCGCGAACAAGGCTAGCACTGCGCAGATGGAAGAGCTGAACCTGCAGCTACTGACCAGGGCGTGGCGGAAGGAGAGATGGTTGGAAGAGGACAGAAGGCCAGAAGAGACTGAGGCTCCCAATGCGGAAGAGTAGGTCATTGGAGGGGCTCATCAGGGGCGTGAGAAGGGCTAGGGGAAGGGAGACATTCCCCCTACTTTGTAGAACTATAAATACAAGCCTAAGAAAGGCCAGGGGACGGAAGACATTCCCCCTAGTTTGTGGTACTGTAAATACAAGCCTGAGAAAGACCAAGGAACAGAAGCCAGTCCCCCTACTTTGTGAAACTATAAATATAAGTCTGAGAACGGCCAGGGGAAGGGAGACAGACTTGGGAACTGTGTTAATCTAGAAGAAGGGAGTCATTCTTCTGGACTCAAGAGACTGATCCAGTTTAGTTTATGTATAAGTGTAAGGGATAGAAGTAGGATTTGGACGCAGGACTATGGACTTTTTAGCCACGGACATTCTGACAGTGCCTTTGTTTTTGTTGAGACAGGGAAACCCCTCTTAGAGTTAGGGATAGTTAGGTTTCCTTCTTTCTTTTGGTTTAAATAAAAGTCTTTGCCCAAAAGCATGCCACCTGTGCCCAGGGTGCACTTGGTGGGAACGCCATCTCTTTTTGGGGATCAGAGGGTGACTTTTGTGCTATGGGATGTTTTTACATAATACAGGCATTGAATATCAAAATAGTCTAACACCCATTAAAGGTTACACAACACAGGGGTTCATTTTGGGGTCTTGTTAGTGTTTCCATAGGTGAACTGTCGGATGCTTCACATGAAGTTATTAGTAACGGGTCCCGAGTATCTTTATGTTTAAGTGTCAGATTGTTAATGTGTGACACAGAAGCAAGAATGGTGATGCAAGTGGTGATATGTGTGGTGACAGTACTGGTTCATGTAGTGGTGATACAAGTAGTGCCACATGTGGGTGTGGCTAGGTTTAGTAGCATGGTTGCGAGTGTTGTTGTGGAGGTTCATAGTAGTGGGTCTTTTGTGCTTGGCATAGGTCTGGCTGTGGTGCAGGACGTGGGTATTTTCTGACTGCAGTTGATGGGTGGTGTGGGAAGGGTTGATGTTTCAGTGGCACTAAGGTGTTAGGTGTATGTTTCTGTCATGGTGGTGTCGATATAAATATTTGATGGTGATCCAGTGTCAGCGGAGTCTGTGGTGCATTTATTGTGAGTGGAAGCAGGGTAATATTGATGTTTGTGTTTTTGTGGGGTTTGCTCTTACACCCAGAGAGTGAAAGGATTTATAATTGTTTAATAACTACCCTTATTTATGTTTTTCTTCTTTTTAAATGTTTAACCTTCTTACGAATCCAGAGGTCAAACATGTTTTTACAAAACTAACATTTACATGGTGTTTGTTCCAACTAATGTTACATTTATATTGTAGTCGGATTTGTTTGTATCATTTATTTACACACTGAACAAGTCTGAACTGAGTGACCAGCATCTACATTTTTTTTAATTATTTTTTTTTTTAAACAGAAACATTGACTTGAGTACATACTTGGGAGGATGGTGATGCATTCTTTTCCCTTTATTCTGATTGCCCTAACTTGAAGATATTTTTATAGAGTCAAGAAATGCCCACCTTGACTCTATAAAAAGATCTTCAAGTTAGGGCTTTATATACTTGCAGATTTTTCACAATGGCACAGTACTCCAGAACCAATTTTACTTCGGGTGGTTGTGGAATCCTGGTGGAGGCCATTGGGTCTGGTGCATTAGATTCTACAGACTGCTGGGATGTGTGCAGAAATCATATTTACCTTTTATACATTTTGACATCAGAACTGATGTGGTTTCTTACAGTTTTCACACAAATTCGTTGCATGCAGTAGTATTCATCCATAAGCGTATAGCTCCTAGTCGCATGCATGTATGAACATTACTTTTGTATTTGTATTTATTAGGTTTATATAGCGCTTTACGCCAAAGCGCTTTACATGAAACAAGAATACATTAGAATAAGATGGAAGCATTATTGTAAAACATGAGACAAACCATCAAAAACAATATATAGAACAATTAGAGGAATATAAAGAGAATCTGAACAGGGGAAGAGTAAGTGGGAATCAAGGTTAAGAGGAAGGGGAGTGCAGAAGATGAGCTTTCAAGGAAGAATGGAAGGAGGAGTAAGAGGAAATGGAGCGGATAGAGAGAGGTAGAGTGTTCCAGTGTGGAGGGGCAAGGAGCTGAATGGAACGGAAACGAGAACGGGCACAAAGGGAAGGAGGAACAGTAAGTAGGAAGTGATATGAGGGGGCGAGAAGGAGCATAGAACGAGAGGAGAGAGGAAAGGTAGGGGGGTCAAGATCAGGAAGAGATTTGAAGACGAGACAGAGGAAGTTAAATTTAAGTTGAGAGTGAAAGGGAAGCCAGCCTAGGTAGGAAAGCGAAGAGGAAATGGAATCGTGAAGAGAGAGAAGGCAAAGGGTACTGATAGCGGTGTGATAGAGAGATTTGAGGGGAGCCAGGTGAGAGGCAGGGAGGCTAAAAAGGAGAGTGGAGCAATAGAAAAGACGAGAGAAAATTAGGGAAGAGATTAAGAGTTCAGTGGCGTGGAAGGTAAGGGAGGAATGGAGTTTTACGAACTTTGAAGAGGTGGAAGTGACAGGCGCGTGAGGTAAGAGAAATGTGGTGGGTATAGGAGAGGGAGGAGCCGAAGTGAAGGCCAAGATTGAAAGCAGAGGAAGAGATGGGAAGATTAGAAAGGAAAAAGAATAAATGGAGGGGCAGAGGGAGAGGGAAGAGTGTTGGAAGGAAAGAATAAGACTTCACTCTTATCAGTATTGAGGGAGAGAAAAAGTGATGACATCCAGTTTCTAATAGCTGAGAGACGGGAAGAAAGATTAAGGTGGATGCCAGGAGTGAAGGAAGAGAAAGAGAGAAAGAGTTGGGTGTCGTCAGCATAGACATGGTGAGAGATGCCGAAGGAAGAGATGATAGGGGCTAGAAGGGAAGTGTAAAGTGAGAAAAGGAAAGGGCCAAGTACAGAGCCTTGGGGAACACCAAAGTCTAGGGGGAGTAGAGGAGGTACGGCCTCCCCAAGAGACAGCAAAAGAACGGTTGGAGAGATAGGAGGAGAACCAGTTGAGAACAGTGCCTTTGATACCAAAGGAGGACCGAGTGTTAAGGACAGAGGATTGCTTAGAATAGCGAGCAGTAAGGAGGGAGGTGAGAACGGAGGTGAGGACAGTTTCGGTGGAGTGTTTAGGGCGGAAGGCAGATTGAGAAGTGGGTAGAAGAGAAAGATTGGATACAAAAGCCGAGAGTTGAATGTAAACTAAGCGTTCAAGAAGCTTGGAAAGGAATGGTAGAAGAGAGATTGGACGAAAGTTAGAAGTAAGGAGAGGGTTGGCAGAGGGTATTTTTCAGGATAGGGATAATGGTAGCGTGTTTGAAGGAGGAAGGGAAGGTGGCAGCGGAGAGACAAATGTTGAAGGAGGTTAGGTAAGGGATGAGAAGAGGGTAGATTTTAGAAATCAGGGGGCTGGGGAGGGGATCAGTGAGGGCAGCAGTGGGGTGAGTTTTGGACTTTATTCACTAACATGCAACATTGCAGCCCTTTTATATTCCTGCTGTTAGATCACACGCCTATGCATGCAACGGCTTTAGGCACAACACATTTGTCCGTATTTGATTACAGTCAGACTTGAAGTGTCGAACATGTATTTAACAGTGCTGTAAGTATATGTGTAAAGTTAAAATACAGAGGTAACCTCTATATGAAGTAGTAGATGTGTTTTTATGGGTTTGTCATGCGCAAGTTCATTACAAGTCTTAGGTCCATTGTATGTTAGTGTATTTTTGGGTTACATCATGAAGTGTTCTTAATTACTAAAGCACTACCATGGTTGTGTACTTGTGGCTTAGATAATGCAATTAGGATTCCAAAAGTTGTCACACGCAGTCGGCATTATCAGAATCACACAATTATTTAGAGTATGATGTAAAGGACTTAGATGCATTTGTGTTAAACAGAGCACAATCCCTACATATAATTTCTATAAAATGTCCTTCAAATTTGACTATAAATACATTTCACTTAGCTGGCTTGGGAGATCCCCTCACCACGTGTTGACATAGTGGACCATCTTCTGGAGAAAGAGGTGGATAAAAGTACACAGTCGTAAATATGTTTTGCAAATGAATGTATTGACTTTTTTTGGCTTCCCATCAAAGGAGTCCTGCAATTTACTGCTCTGAAATCACTAAAATATTGAAGGAGGTGGGCACTTTGACATGTGGGCCCCCAACCAGTTTAGGCATGAGTAATTGTCTGTGATACAGCCTTTTCCCCACAAGTGGAGTGACGGGGATCAAATGGTACATTATTTTTTTGCATCTGTGGTGTGACGCCGCGGACAGGTTTCATGTATAATATTGAAAATAGCCTGGTATACTGTTTTTCGGCTATGTGGACTGATGCACGGCACTGTGTGTAATGTGTGCACGTGTAAAAAAAACATAACACAAAGGTTACTTGCACAAGTGCCTTTTTGATGCCTCCTTTTTCCCTTATCAGGCCAGTGGTGACACACTTATCCTATGGATTCTTGGGGATTCCAGGATTTTTGGGGCACAACAAAACTTTTAACAAACCAACGCAGCCCCACTGTGGGATTATGGTAGTCAAAAATCGGTGTCACAAAGTGGTCTGCCATGATCAGATTCTAGATCACCATGCCATCCTCAATGTTATTGTTCTTTATGTTGGAGGCAATAGCCTTGGATTTGTCCAAAGTGTGCAAGAGGCAGTAAACGTGAGAGTAGACCTGGCAGACTGTTTTCTGTGCTTTAAAAATTTATTACAAGTGTCTTAACTGCCAGGCTATTATGCAAGTCTATGAAAAAAGAACGAGCATACTCGTCCTTGGAATTTAAGGGGGTAATACGCATTGTGTGTGTGTATTCTGAGCCCATTGTTAATTGTGATGCTGGAAATGCATCGGAGGGACAGGGCCTCCGTATCCTTGTCCTTTACTGTTTTTTTCGTGTGTTCTGTCGTGTTTTCCGCGCAGGAGTCCATGTGGGACTCCTAGCGGTGCAGCTCTCTTTTGGTTTGATGTACACACCCATGGGATACCCTTATGGCACCCCAGGGTGGGGGTGCAACCCTGTGCCCCTAGTGTATGTTTTTGGGCACCTGTGTGTGGCCCACAGAGCAGGGTACGGGCTGGTGGCAGCTCTGTGCTGAATTGACTGGTGCCCTGAGCGTTCTCCATTTTGGGATGCCTAGGCCCTGTCATTGGAATCAGATTCCTGATGGAAACAAGATGGCTCCTGTGGCGTCTTGCCTTCCATCGCTTGTTATCTTGATCTACCCCAAGTCCTGGGAAGCTCTGACTCTGTCCCTTCCCCCTGACTGGCTGTTGGGTGGAAATTCCATATATGGTAATGTGGGGGAAGTGCTGACCAGACTGGCTGGAGCCTTCCCAACGACCGTATGTTGTGGGTACACCTGTGTGTGGGACCTGGGTGAATGGAGTGTGTGACGAATATACACTTCTTGTTGCGGATGTCTGCTATCTGGTGTTTGACACGACTGAGACAGCCCAGCCAGAAACGGGTATGAATGCAGTGTGTAGTGTTGAATGGCGAGTGTCTGGATGGAGAAGAATGGCCTGAATGCACTGTGCACCCAATTGGCTGACTGACTGCTGAATGCCCGTCTGAGTGATTGGTTGCCCGAGTGTGACCCAGCAGAATGAATGGAAGATCAACAGTATTTCTGGGGGCCTCTCACTGCTAGAAATCGTTCAGAAGCTGAAGAGTAACTGGAGTTGAAACTGAAGCGTGACCTTGAAACCCTGCTGAAGAGAAGGATTGCTGTTGCTCTACTTCGCCGATCTGAAAGCGGTTGGGTCTCCAAGAACTGATCCAAGAGGACAAGGTAAGGAGACCTCCCTGAGCTACGAGGGACCATCGTGCACCAGCTGATCTTTGCCAAAGCTCCCTGGTTGACAGACCTACGAAAGGCTGCTGACCGGGGACGGGGACTGCCGCGGAACCCCAAGGAGAAGCGCCCAGACTGTTGACCGTCACCGTCGACGACCAGAGCCGCAGTGCTCCCGTTGCCTAAGAACATTTGATCCAAGGACGCTCTCGTCTCCCGCCGGAGAAAGTCTATGCCGCCAACGCGCCGAGGAGCATTCGCCAGTGTGTTTCCCGCCACCTAAAGACCACAGAATCGCCGACGACTCGACACCCTGGCTTGGCCACAGTTCTTCAAAATCTCTGCAGCCATGAACTAACGACCTCGAGGTGACCCGCACGCCTCTTCCTTGCAGGACGTCTATGCTCCGTCGTCGACAAGCACCGCTAAGAACGAAGTTGCCACTTCACCACCTGCCCTTAAAGGGAATGCACTCAAGAAGGGCTGTCTATTTCCTGAAGAGGAGCTCTACAACACCAGGTACTTTGGGGTTGCTGAACTATTGGAAAGACTCTTGTGAACAATATATGAACTGGGCTTGTGATATATCTTTATTCTACAGGTTGCCCAGGTTGGGGGGGGGGGGGATTTCCACACAGAACTGTCTCTAGCGGTAGCGGACTGTATCTGCCAATTGTTCTAACCAACTGCTTTCTTCTTATATCTATTGTTGGTTTCCTTTACAAACTGATTTGTGTGGCATTTAACTGTACAGTTGATGCACTTTAAAGATATTGAATAGGGATTGTGGTACCATGTAGAACTGTAAATATTTGCCAATGTAGATTAACAGAGTACAAAGTGAGTTATCGTGAACCTTAATTATATAAAGACTGTTTTAACTAATACAGTGTGGGGACATTTCTTTGTGGGTACTTGGGACTACACTGTACTGAAGAACCAGCCTGCATCACTGCCTGAGAAGCTAGGCCTTGATTGCTCGCCCACGTTTACCAATAATAGAGAATCTTGGCTGGGTTCCTCTGTGCCTCTCCTCTACCATATAGAGAGCAGGAGTACAGACCCCCCCCTCCAGTCTTTACATTAATGTGTTACACTTTAAGCCTGTGGCGTCCCCCAGAGCTCCACTCTTTCGCCTTGGCTTTTAACCCAACTCTGCTGGCACGCCTCATTTCCTCCTCCTCCACCAACTTCCAATGCTATGCTGATGACACACAACTCTTCTTAAACTTCCTACAGACACCCTTGCACCCTCATTCATCCCCGACTGCCTCTCACCTGTGTATGAGCAAAATATAAATAAAATATCAATTCAATTCAATTCTCAGCTATCCAGGCCTCGTCTACCTCTAATGATCTTTGCCTCAATGCAGGCAAAACGGAGATCCTCCCTATTGGGAACCCGGACCCAGACCTCTTCCCTTTACTCTGACCTTCTTCCATGGGCTCACCACCTGCTCCCTCTTCAGAAGCCAGAAACCTCAGTCATCTTCAACTCCTCCCTCTCCTTCCTCCCTCCCCCCCTCATACTAAGGACATTGCCAAGGATTCCCACCTTTAGCTTTTCCTTCTGAAAGGAATTCTACCTTTCCTCACCTTCCCCCAGAGACTCAATGTTACCCAGGCTCTGGTTCTTTCTAGGCTTTACTATTGCAACAGCCTCCTCCTGAATTTACCTTTGTCCACTCTGCGACCCCTCCAGCTAATCCAGAATAGGGCAGAAAGACTGATTCGTGGCTTCAAGCCCAGATACCGCATCTCTCCTGCCCTACAAAGTCTTCACTGGCTCCCGAATGCAGCACGCATTAAATTCATATCCCTCTGCATTAGACACACGGCAGTCTGGGGCTGGGGACCACTATCTGCAACTCTTACTGAACAAATACTCTCCCTCTAGACCCCTGCGTTCCTCTGGCACCAATTCCTTGCGTTTGAAGCAGTTTGCTAAACAGAGAGCAGGTGGTCGATTGCTTTCCTGAGCGGGCTCCCTCCAGTCTTTGTAACAGCCTCCCACTCCCTCTTCGTCTTGAGCAGGACCTCCTTAAGTTCCGGAAAAGCTTAAAGACCTTCCTCTCTACCTCTTCCTTCACTCCCTCTCTCCTCTGTTAATCACACAGTCGCTTGACTGGTGTGTAGGGCCCTTATGCATCCTTGGGGACCTGACCTCCCACATCTCATCATCCCAGCTGCTGTCTATCCTCTGCATTTGCTTCGGCATAACCTCCACCGTTGGAGGTTGCACATACCTTTCTTCATAGCACTTCACCCGTTGCTCTCTGTGAGCACTACAGCACCTATCCCATACCCCTCTCCCTTCTGCACTTACACGTTTTGAACGCTCATCAGGCATAGTTGGTTTGTCATCCCCTCCCCATTGTCTCTTCTTATTTGATTTATCTAATTATTTAACATTTATTGTCCATCATCCTATGTCCACTCCCTGTTGCCCTGTGGGCGCTTTGAAACAGTATTTGCTTCCTGTATAAGCGCCTAACAAGTGAACAATAAATAAATGTTCCCTCGTAATTGTGATGATAGTGAAGGTTGTCTCCACAAACTAGTTAATGTGTATTCTGTGCCTACTGTTCACAAAGGGATTTCCCCCATCTGAGGATACATTAAACAAAATACCTTGTATAAACAACAGTAGATTCTTGTGGTACAGTGTGCACAGAGGGGTGTACCAGGGGCTATTTAGCTGGCTGAATTTCACTAAAGTGGCCATATTTTGCAGTATTGATTTGTCTGTTATTGACCATGCGCTTTTGAGCATCCACTCTTAATAGAGTATGAAAATGTTAGAAGGAGAGGACAACTGAAGGGCAAAAATACTTGGCTTTAAAGCAGACTAGAGCTGAGAACTGGAGCGAGCCCCTCAACACCCAATCAAAAACGTCAGTTTTGTGTTTCGTCCTAATGGAGTCCATTTAACAAATTACAGGAAGTGTTTTTTTTAGATAACTGACCACTGTGCCTGAGGCACTAGCAAGCCACAAACAGTGGCTACTTTTGACCACATTGGTACCCTGCAGGCCAGAATGCGAGTTCACAGGCCACCACCACCATTACCCTGCTCAGAAGCTACTTCGTAAGAGCTGATGTGGATGTAGCCCATGGACATGCTTGGCTGCCCATGCTACTGCTCAAAATTAGAAGCCCACCTCTCAAACCGCACTGCACAATCTAAGATACACACCAAACAAATATTTTACACCCGGGGTAACAAAGCTAAAAGATTACTGTCAAACAAAACTTGGAATTGTAACTATATAACTAAATTGAAGGACTAAGGGGAAATTCACTACACCAATGAATCAAAAGTCCAGAAAGCCTTTCAATTATTTTCCCAACTACTGAACGACATTCCTAAACCATCTGCCATGCAATATAATTGTTTCTATGAAATCACTCGCACCCAAGGACTAGAGTCCCTATGTTTCTCATTAGATGCCCCAATACACAGAAAGGAGGAAGAATCAACCATCAAACACCTCCCCCTTTCACAAGGCTATGGGTCGAGATGGTTTTACACAACACTTTCATGAAACATTCAGTGCCCACCTCATTCTGCACTTAAAGCTCCAACTTTTTTTTATACGTGTTTATTTTAAACAGGCAGGTTATGGCAATACAAAGCTTAATCACTTGCGACATGGAGCATACAGTAATACCTTTTGACGCTCCTCCCCCCCCACCCTTCGGTCTCAAGTTCCGTCTTCACGTCCCCGCAGGGGATCTCCAACCTGAATAGTTCTCCTGGCCAGTTGGGGCTTGAAAGTCAGGGCCGGGAACCTTTGGTCAAAATTCTATACCGGACCCCAGATGTTGCGAAAGCGATGTAAAGTGCCTGCCCCGGCAGCCGTCACCTTCTCGGCGATCAGGATGTCCCAGACTTTCATCCACCACAAAGGCATGAGAGGGCCTTCCTTCGTTTTCCAGGTGCGGGCTATCACGTTCCTGCCCGCAAGTAGGCATTGTGATAATAGTTTGGCCTTGGGACCAGACCTTGGGTAGATCCCGGGGATCGGTGCTCCAAGGAAGATAGGTTCGGGGGCCAAGGGCAGTCGCACCTGAGTGATGTCCGCTATCGTCGCTAGGCATTGTTTCCAAAAGGTTTGAGCCTTGGAGCAGGACCACCATATGTGGAAGGAGCCTATTTGGCCGCTTTGCCTCCAGCATTGAGGGTTGAGTGTGGAGTTCATGTGGTGAAGTCTTAGGGGAGGGTAGTACCACCGGAGGAGGATCTTGTAGGCGCACTCTCTATTTGTGATGCATGATGAGGAGGTGAGAGCCCGGGACCAGATGTCAACCCACTGTTGGTCTTCAATCGGATGGCCCAGGTCCGCCTCCCATAGGGCCATATACCGGGTCTTGGAGGTTAGGAAATCCGTTTGGAGGCGCTTGTATTGAGTGGAGATTCTTCCTCGGGGTGGGAGCTTCTTAAGGGTCAATTCGATGGCTGTGGGGGGACGAGTAGCCGCCTGGCGAGTCTGTGGGTGGGTGCACCAGTGGCGTAGCTGGGTAAATGTGAATCTATCTTGTTCCTGGATCCTAAAGAGTTCTTTGCATCGCTCAAAGGTGCAGGGTTGGCCCCCTTCGAAAAGTTGACCCAGGGTCTCTAGGCCTCCTGCAATCCAGGTCTTAAAATTCCGGGGAGACAGACCAGGAGAGAAGGTCGGGTTCATAAACACTGGGGAGATGGGGCTGAGCCCCGTCGGGATCCTCTTTTGCTTCAACGCCTTGTCCCACACCGAAATGGTGTGTTTGGTGGATGCCAGAAGATTCCGCCACTGTCGCCGTTCCGGAGGGGGGACCTGTGGGAGAAAGCATAGCGGGAGGGGTAACTGCGCTTGTTCGAGGTTCACCCATCTACGGCGGTTGGTGAGGACTTTCCATGATTGGATACAGGACAGTTGAGCCGCCATTTGGTATTTCTGCAGGTCAGGGACCCCGAGGCCACCCAGTTTCGCGTTGCCCAGCATCGTGGATTTAGGGATCCTGGGCTTTTTCCCCCTCCAAATAAACTGCAGCATTTTCTTCTGTAGGTGTTGAAGGGCTGGCGCCAGAACCGGTACCGGGAGTGTGGAGCACGCATACAGAAATCTCGGTAGTAAGTTCATCTTACAGGCTGCAATACGGCCCATCAGTGATATCTCTTGTGCCGCCCAGCGTCTCAAATCTGCCTCCAAGTTTGTAAATAATGGGGGAAAATTAGCCCGATAGGTCTCGCTCGGGTTGGCCGGGATCTGAACTCCCAAGTAGCTAATTCCTTTGGTCGTCCATTGTACTGGGCACTTCGGGACTAGGGCTTCTCGGTCTTCTCGGGTCAAACCCACTCCCATGGCGGCCGATTTCGGGTAGTTGACTGTGAAGCCTGTGACCCTGCCATAGCTCGTTATCTCAGCCAGGGCTTGAGGGAGGGAGGAGCGGGGTTTCGTGATAGTCAGGAGGACATCGTCTGCATAGAGGGCCAGCTTGTGGTGTGCCGGGCCCAATGGAAAGCCTTCGACTGCAGGGTTCAACCTGATCCGCTGGGCAAACGGTTCCATAATTAGAGCGAAGAGAAGTGGCGACAGCGGGCATCCCTGTCGGGTTCCGCAAGCTAGGTTGATGGGGAGGAGAGGGTGCCATTAACCCTGAGAAGGGTTTTGGGAGCTTTGTAGTTTGCCAGCGTCATAGTGCAGAACTCCGGGTCAAATCCAAAAGCCTCAAGGGTGAGCCTCATGAAAGTCCAATCCACTTTGTCAAACGCCTTGGTCGCGTCCAGGGCCAGCAGCACCAATTCCCGGGAATCCCGGGAGGCAAGTTCCACCAGATCCAAGGCTCTTCGAATGTTGTCGGCTGAGGAGCGGTGTCTGAGGAAGCCACTCTGATCCGCACCGATTATCTCCGGCAAGAACTGAGACAGACGTGATGCCAGGATTTTAGAGTACATATTAGCATCTATGTTGAGCAGGGCAATGGGTCTATATGATGCAGGGTTCTTCGGATCGCCTGTAGGTATAGGTAATAAGACCGTAATTGACTCCTGCATGGACGGGGTTACAGGGCCCGTGGTCCTGAACGAGTTAAGCAAATGTACCAAAGGTGCTAATAGTTGGGGTTTGAAAATCTTGTAAAACCTGGTTGTATACCCGTCAGGGCCAAGGGTTCGGGATTTAAGGGCTTTTATTGCCTCGTCCACTTGTTCGTCAGTAATCGGCGCCTCCAGAGAGTCACAGGCTGTTCTTTTTAGCCGGGAAACGCTGCACCCCGTAGGTATTCCTTCTGTTCCTCCGTGTCCCGCACTGGAGCGGTCATCACCCGAGTCAGGTGGGTCGCAGCGAGCTGCAGTTTGTCCTGGTCAGCGTAATGGACCTTGCCTTGTTGGTCCCGCAGGCCCACAATTGTATTGTTCCTCTTCACCTTGGCAAGTTTGGCCACTAGTAGCTTATTTGCTTTGTTGTTTTTAGCATAATAAAACTGTTTTGCTTTTGCCATTTGGTGGGCAGTGTGTTCGGCATAGTGGACCTCGATCTTTTTTTGTGCTATCCGGATGGCCAGCTGAGTTTTAGGGGTCCAGCCCTTCTCCTTATGGGTCCTTTCTGCATTTATAAGGTCTTCCTCAAGGCCCTGGCGAGTTTGACGTTTGTGTCTATGATAGGCCGCTACTTGCGCAATTAGTTCACCCCGCACTACTGCCTTCATTGTGTCCCAAGTATTGGCGGTAGAGGTGTCTTCACTGGGGTTCTCCTTAAAGAAGTTGGTGATCGTGGTTGCTCTGAGTGGCATCTCGTTGAGAATCGGATCATATAGACTCCATCTGCGCTGTTGGGGGTTAGCTGGTTCCTGCACTCGGATTTCCAGGGTCACCGGAGCGTGATCAGACAAGATTCTGGCGCCAATTGCCACATTGTTGGTGAACGTGAAGATTTGTGGAGACACTAGAAGATCTATCCTGGAGAAGGTTCTGTGGACATAAGAATAAAAGGAAAAGTCTTTCGGATGGGTGGAGTACTCTCCATGAATCCACCACCCCCAACGTTCTAAATAGTTGTAGGAGAGCCAGGGCTACGGTGAGGTCTCTGGCACTGGGGGAGGGGGGTGTGACTCGTCTTTTTCGTGGGGTCGGGACCCCATTGAAGTCCCCTTCAATCACTATCTGGCCTTCCAGAAACGGGGAGAGAGTTGTACTCAGGGGTTCATAGAACAGCGCCTGGCCTGAGTTGGGTGCGTATAGGGAAATTATAGAATAGAGTTGTCCCAGTAGTAGGCATTTCACCGCCATGTACCGCCCCTCCGGGCAGCTTATAGAGTCTAGAATTTGAGGGTCCAGTCACCTCCCAAAAAAGGATAGCTGTGCCACCCCTCTTGGAGTTCCCAGATGCGAAAAGTTGCTTCGGAAAGTTTCGGGAGCACAGGCGGCTATGGTCTGCCGGCAGCAGATGGGTTTCTTGTAGCATAGCCACTGCTGCACCGTCGTTCTGAAGCTTCTGTAGGATGGACTTGCGTTTGGCAGTGAATTTAGTCCCTTGACATTCAGGGAGACGAACCTCAGAGTTCGATGTTCTGGGGCCAGTTCCGGGGAGGTTGACGAGTCCTGGGGGAGAGGGGGAGATGTAGAGGGATCAGCCATCATGTCGCGGAGTGCGTGGCCATTCCCCAACCTGCCTGTGGGGTTTTTTCTCGGGCCGCCAACGGGCGGGCCGAGTTTTAACTGAGGGTGGCTGACCTTTTGCGCGTCTAATGCCTCCCTTGGCCAACGGGGCCATAGAACAGTTTGCAGCCAACATGGCTAACCTTACAGGTAATCTTGGTGGTTTGTTCCAAGGTCTCATAGATGGACTGTGCCTTGGAACGGGGCATGGACCGTGGAATAATGCCCGCTGCATTAAGAATGAAGCTTATCTGTGTTCCCGAGGGTGCTGATCGGATCATGGTGCAGGGCTGCAAGCCGGGGTCGAGGTGGAAGCTCCATCATAGGGTCGCATCCAGCTATTTCCTCTTCCGGAATCTGGGGACCTTCGACCAAGAATCTTGTGTGAGATTAGGGGAGGCCACCCGGTTTGAGTCAGCTGTTGCTTTGGAGGGCAGGAAAGACGAGGGATTGGAAGCATCTGGGCGCAGGATTTCGGTAGCATCTTCCCGGTGGCTAAATTTCCTGAGCGAGCCCTTGTAGGAAAATTGCAAAGCTGTGGGAAAGAGCTATCTGTAGCGGATTTTTTGAGCCTAAAGAAGGGTGGTTAGAGGGCGAAGGGCTCGCCTCTTTTGAAGAGTAAGAGGAGAAAGATCCTGAAAGATCTGGAGGGAGGTCCCTTGGAATGTAATTTCGTCTTTGGAGCGGCTTATCGCCGAGATGGCTTCCTTCGTGGTAAAGAAGTGCACCCTAGCGATGACGTCGGTGGGGCATCCGATTCCACTCCGCGTCGGGGGTTCAGCCTGTGGGTGCGATCTAGGAGAAGCTGTGAATCTTCGAGGTCAGTGAGGAGAGATTGGAAAAAGAGGCCCACATATTCAGCCAACCCCTTGTCTGGGATCGAAGTGGGAACCCCCCGAATGAAGAGGTTGTGGTGTCGGGCCCTATTTGAGGTCCTCTTGCTTGTATTCCAGGATGCCGTACTTGTCCTGCAATAGTCCGACTGCGCGTTGGACCTCAGTTAGCGCGGAGGCATTATCTTGGGTATGATCCTCAACAACTCCCACTCTTTGTTCAACCTCCGAGACTTTATCTGTGCTTTCCAGTTTAGTTGCGAGTTCCGCCATACAAGAGCAGAATTCTGATTTGATATCCGCCATGAATTCACGTATATCTTCTTTGGTCGCCAAAGGTCCCTCGTTATCTAGGGATTCCCGTGAGATAGAGGGGCAGGAATCTTGTTTTTTAGCTTTGTCGGAAGCGGTCAGCAGAGTTGCTATGTCCGAAGACTTGGTGGTCTTTTGTTGCTTGGTCATCGCGCTGGTTGTCAGCGGCGGGACGGTGGCCGCCAGGAGCTATGTAGCGGGCCCCCAGAGGCTAAGAAGCGCTGCTCGTGCGGGATGTAGGCCTTATCCTGTAGGCAGCAGGGCCGTGGGCCGGGGCACCCCAGGAAGGGCTCAGGGAGAAGAGCATGCGGGCTAGGCCTACCTTGGATCTCTCAAGGGGCTCCTGCTGAGGGCTCCCACCGCCAACCGTTGGGGGGAGGGTCTCCCATCTCCGCGCCAGGGAATTGAGTCGCTTCAAGGGCCATTGCATATGTCCGTAGGCCCCACCAGGCACCCAGGTGGGCCACTAACGCAGCCCGCGTAGATCTCCGTCCGCTGGATGTGTAGCTGTAAGACGGCGTGGGCCGGGGCGCCCCAGGAGGAAGAGGGTGCACAAAACGGGGCCAGTGCATGCAGGGCTTCGCACTGGTCCCAGGGGGGGGCCCCAGGCGGCGCTCACCGGCCAATGGAAACAGTCCCCGCTTCTTGTCTGGATATCCGGATGCTAGTCCGTCTCCTCCGGCTCGAGTGCTACAAGGAGGATCGCCTCCAACTCCTGACTGCGCACGCCATCATACGTGCGCCCGCCATCTTGGATTCTCCGTGCAACAGAAGGGGGGACCGGGATTCAAGCGACAAGTACGGACATAGTGCTCCCTCTCCCGGCTTTCATCTTTGAGCTGCTAGTGCCCCATCGGTTCCGATCTACATGGCTGGCGTTGATGGATCGTGTAGGCCACAAGAACTCCACAATTTTAGCTATAGCAGCGGGCAGTCCACCGGCGGCTTTAGAGGAGCGACTGCATTGCGTCGGCTCCAAGCCACGCACCCCCAAAGCTCCAACTCTTATCGAGAAACTAAATCTATTTCTTCCTCCATGTCGGAATCCCAGACCCTATTCCTTTGCAAACTTGGTAAGGACAACACAGACTAACTTGCACTGACCAATTGCCCTCCAAAATGTTGACGGCAAAATCTATGGGAAAAATCTTAGCCTGGCACCTAGCCAGTGCTCTTCCACCTCTCATTAACGAACAGCAAACAGGTTTAATATTAGTCGGAGTTCCCCTGTCAAATATTCTAAGGGCTATTAATTAAATAGACATGGACTCTCGCACCCAATATTTGTTTGTTCTTCTAGTTCTCGACGCCAACAAAGCATTTGATAGGGTGGACTGGGAATTCCTTAGAAAAGCAATAAGTAGAATAGAATTTGACCCTAATATAATGACCCGCATTGAGGCAATGTTCTCATTCCCCACAACCAGCATGAAAGTTAATTGTCGACTATCCCAACCAATTGGGACGACTTGGAGAATATGTCAGGGCTGCCTTCTCTCCGCCCTCCTGCTTACCTTATTTATCGAGCCTCTACCTAGAACTATCAGAGTTAACAGAATAATTAAGGGTTACATAGTAAACAGAGTTCCATATAACATATCTCTCTATGCCAATGACATTCCTGTTTTGTTGACACACGGATACCTCCTTCCTTGCAGTAATCAAAGAACTAGCAGCTTTTGAGAAAGCAGCAGGCTTCACTATTAATTACTTTAAATCAAGAGGTCTGAACATCTCGCAGCAGGAATCCATCTGTAGTAACCTGAAAGAAAGGTTTGCATTGCAATAGAAGACCAATACCAATAATTATATGGGGATCAAACTATCCAAAGATAATAAGACGCTCTCCCATCACAATATACTTCAAGTTTTCAAATAACTATTTGCAGATTTAGACAGAATGACAACCCAAGAAATGTCATGGATGGGTAGGATATATAGCCCTGAAGATTAAGCCAGTACTGAAATTACTATGTCTTCACTAGCCTTCCCATTCAGATACCTTTATGTCTCCTTTCTCCCTTACAATACAAAATGCTCTTCACCTGGAAAGCGAGATCCACCCGAAATGCAATGCCCGTTGTCTTGTTGAGCTTCTGACCCACCCCATCTACAGTGTGTTGTGAGACGCCGGCCACCCCAGAGCTTTCTTCACTCGGGCCGCCCAACTGAGCAGCCCAGGACTTCCTCCTCCTAATCATCTTCACTCGGGTTGGCGGGCGAGGCCAACCCAGGACTTCATTATTCACCACTCCACACTCCTGAGTGGAGCAGGCTTCACTTCTCCCTCACTTCAACTCCCGGGCAGCGCCAAGCATGGTCACGAGGCGGGCCATCAGTGGGCACAGTCAGGCGGCCGGGTCTGCATCGCCCCCCCTCACGTGCCCTAGGCTGGGCTGCTTTTTATTGGCCAAGGAAGCACCTGCCACGCTGCCTGGGCCCAGGATACTGTGGGGCCCATCTGGTCTGGCACCCGGAAAGGGGAAAATCCACCACATCCCTGGGACAGCCGAGATGCCCCCGACATAAGCAGCTCAGCCACCTTGGATTAGTCTCTGGAGGCTCATATGCCGCATGGTGCCATAAGCTGGATTTAGGTCCTGGGGGAGGGAGGAAGGGAGGGGCGGTCGAGGCAGCAACCCACCCAAGTAAGTCTTTCTGTGCCTCTCTCCTCTCTAACCCTTCTCAAACTGTCTTTTTCAACTATCTTTTCTTTTTAAATCCTTCTGGATTAATTTCTCTCCTTTGCACAGCCCAGACAGCAGAGTTCTATTCCTTTGTTTTCTCTTATTTCACTCTGTTTTGGGCAGAAACCTATGCAGTTCCCTCTAGGACCACTGCAAAAGATTTAAGACTACAGGTGCTGGGCAGTAAACCCACTTGGTAGCAGTCTGTACCACACAGATTCACTTGGTAGCTGTGGCTGAGCAGTCAGACTTCCCTCAAGAAGAGTTAGGCAGTATACAGAGTATTCACAATAGGTCAAAAGAACACAGTAGAACAAGTAAACACTGACCGGAGCTCGGTGCCAAAGAGATTTAATTATTTATTTAAAACCACATCTAGAAAAACACACAGGCACTAATGTTAAGCAGTTAAAAACACGGTCACTAAAAGATATACACTCCCTTAGAAGAATATTAGACCAGTCTTAAGTAAAGCCCCACTTATTTTCAGACAGCGGTGAGCGCTTAACGCAGATGGCACTCAATAATTCGTTTTAAAAGGGAGAGAAAAGCAGAGTATAATTTGAAACAGATCCCAACACTTCCATAAGAACACAGCAAGAGAGGAAGGCAAGTAAAACCGTGAAGTTCGAGTTCAGAAGGCCGGATCCACTTTAAGAGGATCAGAACGAAATGTGTCCAAGGACACAAGGTTGAAGTGCACAAAAGTCTTGCAAAGGTTCAGAAAGAGTTGGACCAAAAGCAAGGGACTAGTTAGAGGGTCAAGGCGGCCAGCCCAGTCCAGAAGGTTAAGGGATTATTATTACCTTGTAGCAATCTTTAGAAAGGGAGGCCTGGCGGACACGGTACCTTAAAGTGGTGAGAATACTCCAGCGGGGGCAGTTGTTCCTGGCAGCGGATGCAAGTCGGTGCTCCGTCCGAGGGAAGAGAGGATCTCGCCGGGGAGGAAGATAGGAGTCCGTTGCACTGCCTGGGAAGAAACCAGCCGCGGAGTTCTCAGGTAAAAGGAGCAGTCCTTTTATTTGCAGTCCAGCGGTAAGTGGCTATCCGGTCGCCAGGGTGCTTGGCACGGGCAATTCGACCACAAGACGTCCTGGGATGCGAGGAAAAGAAGGTAAACTGGTTGTGCCCACCAGTCAGGGGAAGAAGCCTCTCCAGCCGGGAGATCGTCTCTGTCGTCGGGAAGTGTTGAGTCGGTTCCGCAGGGCTCCACCGGTGGTGTCGTCGTGGCATGTGGCTCAGCTTCTCCCTCGTCGAATTCTCAGGTCCTGTGGCGACTTCTGAAGTTCCAGTCCCCAAAGCCCTGCTTTTATGCAGCATACCCCCATTCATTCAGTCTAGCTGTCAATCAAACATGCTAATTGGTGAGCCGGCCGGCTCACCACTTGGGCCAATCACACAAGAGTGCGACTTGCGTTACCAAGGTAACTCAGTCCAGGGTGCCTAAACCTCCTCCCACACCCCCTGTGGTACCCAGACAGAGTGGCACCACTTTTGGAGGCTTCTGTGGAGAAGCCCGCCAAAAAGTGGAACAAAGGGCTCGACTTGGGTTGGAGTCACAGAAGAGAACACAAACGCCATTTTAGAATCGAGTCCTGGCAAAAAATACCAACCGGCGAATTAATATTAAATAGATAAACCGGCGGTATGTTCGAGGCTATGAGAATTAAATAATTAAAGTTGGTAGCCTCGAACAATGGGAAAATCCCATAGGGATATTTTCGTGGTCGAATATAAAAAGTAGTATCCACTGCCACCAGCCAAAACTTGATCAGGGGGGACGGAGACGTGCCCCCTCGACTAACAGACCCCGGGGCAATCGAATTGCCCCCAGCAGTACGTCCACAATATGATGGTTTGTACTGGTTTCTGTTCATAATTTGGGACTAGTAAAACCAATGGTGACTTTACATGCCCTTGGAGACAGTAGTCAGTCCCAGGGTATGGAGTCTATGGTGGGGTGTCACTATGACACCCCTGTGTCACTGCACGGAGGGTGCTGTGTAACACACATAGTAAAAACACATGAGACCCTATGGAGTAAAGGACCCCATAGCCCATAAAACACATTAATAGTCAAAGGAACACCATAAATCAAGAGTGGGAGAAAAAGTGTCTCACTCTTGGCAGGAGAAAAAAAACTCCAGAAATCCAGCAGAGCTGCTGGGGGACTCACTAGGTTAGGAAATTCAGCCTAAAGAGAGAATTCTCCCCAACACACTGAACATTCCATCCAGCCCTAGGGACAAGCATGTAGCAGCACTAGCCGGGCCACGGGCTACATGAAGGTATCAATGTTTTTAACCAACATAACTTTTTGACGCACCCATTGTTTGCCACTATGAGCAGCGCGTGCAGTGGTGGAGCCAGGAGTGGTTGCCCACCTGGCTTCATCCTGGTGCCCGGTGCACCCCCTTGGGCTCCTGCTGGGCCTTGCTGTTTGTTGCGCATGTGTGCGGCTGGCCCGGCAGCCCGCGTGCCATTAAATAATTCAGGCACGCCACGCACACAGACACACTGTCGTCTGTGCCGCATTGCCTGCCGTGCCGTCATGTCGTGACTCGTGTGTGAGGCAGAGTGTGTGTGTGAGGCAGTGTGTGTGTGTGTGAGGCAGAGTGTGTGTGTGTGTGAGAGGCAGAGTGTGTGTGTGTGAGAGGCAGAGTGTGTGTGTGTGAGAGGCAGAGTGTGTGTGTGTGAGAGGCAGAGTGTGTGTGTGTGAGAGGCAGAGTGTGTGTGTGTGAGAGGCAGTGTGTGTGTGTGTGAGGCAGAGTGTGTGTGTGTGAGGCAGAGTGTGTGTGTGAGGCAGAGTGTGTGTGCGTGAGGCAGAGTGTGTGTGCGTGAGGCAGAGTGTGTGTGTGCGTGAGGCAGAGTGTGTGTGTGCGTGAGGCAGAGTGTGTGTGCGTGAGGCAGAGTGTGTGTGCGTGAGGCAGAGTGTGTGTGCGTGAGGCAGAGTGTGTGTGCGTGAGGCAGAGTGTGTGTGCGTGAGGCAGAGTGTGTGTGCGAGTGTGTGTGTCAGCAGCCATCCTGAGCGCTTTGTCCCAACTCATAACGCCGCCATCCAGTGGCTGTTTTTCATTTATATTATGTGCATCTCCAAAAGACTTAATTTGATTCACTTAACATGGTCTATGGCTACGCCAGTGTGTGCAGTGCAGTGCAGTGACGGCGTGCCTGCTGCTGCTGGCAGTGTTCACCGCCGCGGTGCAGCCTCTAGCTGGCCGGGCGCTGCTCTCTCTGAGCAACCACACAATAACTGTAGTAATTAGGAAGACCTCCCCAGGCATAAGAAATCACTGCTCCCTGTGGAGAAAAATTTTTGAGAGCTGATGTAAGAAACAGCCATCTGGCAATAAAAGATGACTTTTGAATTAATTTAAAAAAACACTGCCGTGCAGTGGCACAGCCAGCCGAGTGAGCGAACACACGTGTCTCATGTCTCAAGTCACGCACTGTCTTGCATCTTATCTCAGGGGGGTTGGAGTTTGGGGGTGGGATGGACAGGGAGGGCCAGGGCACCAGACTTCAGCTCGAGCCTGAGTCCAATTACCAATAAAAGTAACACTCCTCACCTTCCCAGGCCCACCACACTTTATTGCAAGGCCATCCCTGACACCTGTCCTGACCAATCTTCACCTGACCGCCCCAACCCCTTCCTGTTCCTTTCCTTCTGCTGCTCTCTGCAGCCACCTGCCAGCTGTCACCCGGCTGGCTGACGAGGATCCGTTTTGATGGCGGACGTGGTGTCGTCATTATTCTCACGCTCATGCAGCAGGGCAGGCTGCAGTGAGAGTGAGTTTGATGTAGGTGCAGACCGGGTACAGGGGGCGCAGGCCTGGGAGGTGGTGCCGACGTGGAGAGGCTGGGTACTAGGTGGAGGAGCTCATGTATTGAGGCTGCACCTTTCTGATCTAGTGAAATTAATGAAAATCGCACTATGGTGCAATATGATAACACAGCCACTGAGGAGTTTCCGTTTTTTCCATTTTCCAATTTCCACTGGGCCCGGGGCAGGGCCGGCCGGCGACCGACCCAAGCCTGCCCTACAGCTGCGATAACCAGGCACATGATTTGCTATAAATGTTGCGAATCCGTGCACCGAGACTTAGCACAGAAACAGCAAGTGGAACTGTGGCGTGAGTGCCTTTGCAATCCCCGATTGTCCACGTCGACTCAACGCCAGCCCAGCAGAGCCTGCAGTGTGCCACTGCCAGCCAGCCTGCTGCCCCAGGCCGATCAGCGCCAGTCAGCAGCCTGCCTGCCGTTGACACGCAGTCTGTGACTGTGACCGACTAGGCCAACGTGCCAGCCCTGCAGTCAGCCAGCATCTAAAAAATTCGGAATTGAGGGCGGAGAGAGCAGAGCGGACGAGTGTCAGAGTCAGACAGGACTCATTGACAGAAAATGTAAGTACTACTGATTGATTGTAGTGAGTGTGTGAGAGGCCACCAGTGCTGCTCCCGCTGCACTTACTAGTTAGCGTGTGTTGTGAGATTGTGTACTGTGTGTGGGTGGGCGTGGTGCGCCTCGTCCACACTGAATATGGGGAGTGAATATCATAATTGCTTTAACAACTGTGCCTGTCCGGCGGGCTGCCTGTCTCCAGGTCTAGAGTGCTTTTCTTGCTCTAAACGGACGGTATTGGATTCTAAGATGGGTCAGGTCTCGGGATGCCATTTTAGGCTCATATTAGCTTAGGTGCCATTCTGGAATCAGACTGAGTCTTTGTTCACAAATGTAAAAACTGCACTGTTATAATTTATCCCAATAACTGAGACTATTATTTTATGTTATGCCGGCCTGGGTGGTACTTTCTTTAACTGTAATAACTAGTCAGTCATTAACTAAGTAAGGAAGCAGGCAGGCACCGCCATGGCACAGAAATTAATAGTTACTCACCGTAGTGACTAATTTACACTTAGTCCATAGTCCCCTTTCGTCCATACTGCATGGGCGTCCCTCGCTAGGGACGGGAGACAACCCTTTTCATCAGAAAAAACCTTCTTCCCCTTTAAATTAGAGGTGCGCCAGGGGCACGGCCCTGGGAGCATGCGCTCCCCTCACTCCGCCTACCGGCGCCACACCACAGCCCCCATTGACGCTTGAACAATATCAAGATTGCCTAATGACACCAGTATTTTTAGGGGGGGGAGGATGGCGGGACGTATGGAGGAAAGGGGACTATGGACCAAGTACGTTGGTCACTACGGTGAGTAACTATTAATTACTCTTAGGTCCCATCCCCTTTCCTCCATACTGCATGGGCGATTACAACGGATTGTAGCCCCGGGGTGGAGAGGTGACCCTCTTTAAGAAAAAAAATTCCTTAGAACCGCCTGTCCAAACGCCACATTTGACTTAGAGCCGGCGTCTAAACAGTAGTGCTTGCAGCAGCCGAAGGGGTGGCCTTAGTAGCCGCCCTGCTGATGACCTGCCACGGAACCGGTCTCTGGAATGTGACGAATGTGGCCTTGGCTCTGACAGCGTGGGCATGCAAGTTAGCTGGAAGGGGTTTGTGCTGCCCCTCATAGGCCTCCTTGATGGCCGAAACCATCCACCTTGCTTATTGAGGCCTTGGATGCCTGATACCCGCCATGCCCCCCCGAAGGTGACAAAAAGATTCCGACTTGCGGAAGCTCTTGGTCATGTTCAGATCAAATTGCAGAGCGCGCCTGACATCCAGACAGTACCAGACCCTTTGAGCATCGTCCTTAGGATCGGCAAAAAACGTAGGTAAAACTATCTCCTCCTTTAGATGGAAGGCAGAGACTACTTTAGGTAGGAACGCAGGGTGCGTTCTCAGGCCCTCCTTATCCTTGTGAAAGGTATTATAGGGTTCTGAAGCCACCAGTGCCCGAATCTTGCTGACTACCATCCGAGATGAGTCCCACCAACAAACTGTTTTAATAGTGACCAGTCTGATGTCTGAGGATGCCATTGGTTCGAAAGGCGTGTGAGCTCAACACTATATTGAAATCCCACGCATGGTTGTGGTTTGTTGATGGGCCGATGGAGCCTGGTGAGGCCCGCCAGATGTCATATAACCACCGGGTTGGAAGAGGAGAAGACTACCTCCGCCTAATTCCTGTAGGCCCCTATGGCTGCCAAATAGGTGCAGCAAGTGTCCACCAGCACCAGAGTGAGCGAGGTATGCAGAGAAGGAGAGTACATTGTCCAAAGTGCACGTAAGGGGGTCGATCTCCTTAGAGTCCGCCCAGTGACAGAACCTTGTCTATTTACTCTTGTATTGGCTCCCAGCAGCCTTGCTCTTAGCGCCCTGAATGATGTCTAGGTTAGCCTGTGACAGGCTCAGATGCTTCAGTGTGACCTGCTCAGGAACCACGCTGCTAGGGCTAATTTCTGTGGGGCGGGTTGGAGGACCCTGCCCCCCCCCCCTGCTGCGCAAGAAGTTGAGCTGTGCCCAGCGGCAGTTGAATGGGTGGCCTGTTCGAGAGGCTGAGGAGCTCCGAGAACCACGGTCTAGCCAGCCACTGAGGAGCTATCAGAATGGGTGGTCAGTCAGGGGGCGCTGTTGAGCAGCCAACAAAATGGCTGCTTAGCTTGGAAGCTCCGTGCCTGGCCGCTGATTATCCGACTACATCGGCGGTTCCTTTCAGAATCCGGCATCTTCGTCTGGCCCCCTCCTGTGCTGCTGACTGCCTGGGCTACCTGCACGTCTGATCCTGTAGCGAATCGGACCTCCCAAGACCCCAATCCGACCACTACGCTGTGGCTCCCTGGGGGCCGACTCCGAGCCCGCGTGGCGCCGCGGTGACCGCTGGGTGCCGCCCTCTGGAGCTTCCGCCTACTGCCTCGGAGTGGACGCCCTCGGTCTCGGCGCCTGCCCCGGGGGCTGGTCCGCTCCGCGCTCGCGATCTCCCCGGCGGGGCCCGGGCTGCCGAGGTCCCCCACCCCCCGTGTGAGGTGTGCTCCGGCCCTACGCCGATTTGTGGGGACGAGCCGGTCCGCCGCGGTGACCCGCACTTCCTCCCGTGCTCTCTGGAACTGATCCCGCTCCTACTGCTCTTGCCGCCTGCGGAGGCCCGCGCTCCGGCCCCGCCGAGCCGCGTGGGTGCGCGGCGGCGCCCCCGACCTGGATCCTCTGTCCACCGCTGGAACTCTGGGGCTCCCTGTTGACTCTCACCGCCCCGAACTAGCGGCCTACAGGTGAGGAGCTCTGTGCCTTCCCCCCCTCCTCCCGGACTGCCTATTAACAACCCCGGTGCTCTATTGGGGCTGATCACGTCGTAGTGGGCCCCCTGCCCCCCTGGGGTTTGCGCTACTGGGCCTCCGTGATTGGGACTCCCCTATACCTCGACCAACTGGATGGTTTAACTACATACTCACAGTGACTCACACCTGCTGCAGGCCCTCCACTCCACAGTGCCCGCTTACTACCCGCCACCATCTCCCCTCACGGTGCGATCACACCGCACCCAGACTCTTGCAATGTCGAGCCGCTCCAAGGGAACCGCCAAAGGGGGTGCCATGGATAGGTTCGCTAAGGCGATCCCTCGAACTGAAGCGGCCCACATGTCGCCCCCATATGAGGAACTTGAAAATGAAACCGTTCCCGGGGCTGCGGCGCCAGATCTCACTACACTAATGGAATCCATGGCAAAAAACTTCGCTTCATTCCACGAAAAGCTTGATGACATTAATGCAAACGTTGCATCACTTAAAACTCGGGTGGATCAGGCGGGATCCAGAATCACGGAGGCCGAGAATAGAATCTCCACTAATGAAGATGCTATACACACGCTCCAAGACACCGTGGCCTCCTTGTCGCGGGACATGAAGAGTGTTAGGGAGAAATGTGACGACTTGGAATCCCGATCCCGCAGAAACAACCTGCGCATCGTCGGGGTTCCCGAGAACGCACTCAAGGGCCGGATGGAGGACGCTGTGGAGAAACTGCTTAAAGACCTGCTTGATAATCCGGCCCTCTCACCATACTTCACGGTGGAGCGCGCCCATCGGGCCCTATCACCACGACCTAAACCGGGCGACAGCCCTAGGCCTGTAATCGCTAAAATACTTAACTACCGCGACAGAGACCTCATCCTCCGCCTGTCACGGGAGAAGGGTGACCTACGTCTAGAGGCCCACACCATTAGAATCTTCCCGGACTTCTCGGTGGCGGTGCAACGGGAGAGACGTCAATTTCTCGGCGTTAAGAAACTGCTCAGGGAGCGCAACGTCCCATATGCCATCCTGTTCCCCGCACGGCTCAAGATCACCCATAATGGTAAATTGTACTTCTTCACCGTCCCAGATGAGGCGGTGAAATTCATCGAGATGCAAATACCGCTCCACAACCCGATAGACGACCACGCTGGCGGCATTTGAACATTTGGCCCAACGGAATTTATTGGATCTACTGATTCCTGATTTGTGATATGATATTGGTAACTTGGTTCTGCTTACTATGATGTTGGGGCTTACCGCTGCATGCACCTGTGTCGTGATCTGGCTCATGAAGGGTAGGTGCCTATAATCCACCTGTTGCAGTAACATGCCCCGATCTATACATGCTGGCCCTAGTACGCTTCAATTCACGGCTGCGGAGTGTCACCTCATCCCACTGGTGCTAACCCATGGCTCGTGCCCTTTAGGGGCTTTGCTTACATGAGACCCAGCAGTATTACCGGGCAATGCTGACACCCCCTCTTAGCCTCACCTCTGCACTCACCAGGATACATAGCTCTAATATGCACACTTCATTTGTCATGTCGGAGATACACTACATGGGACCAATGCATTATTAATCCGGCCTGCCCCTTGGTAACTACTGTCACGTGTTGCCTTAATCGCATTTGCTCCGATCCCTCTGCAGCAGCCCTTATTCCCCACCTGAGATGATGGGACATCCGCCAAGTGACTGTTGTATAAGTCTGTACTGCAACCGTTTTGCCACGACACATATGCTGGTCCCTGTTTCCCATTTAGACAGGCAAGGCCATGCATGCACTGAGTGACCGCCAATACTGCTCGTTTTGTAACGGAACCCCCTGGTTCCAAGTGCGCTAATGCACGGCAACGGCGCACCCCACTGCGATTGCACTGTTTTTGGATACACCTTTGTTGTGGGTTAGCCCCTGTTGGGCTTTTGGACAGTCTGAGCCAAGTTGGGGACGGCTCAGCTGTGCACAGTTCGGGGAGGGGAATGTTCACACTACTAATCTTGGGTTAGTGGTGAGGGTGGCGGGCGGGAAGGGGGTATTATTCCAAAATGGCACACGAGGTTCTGCGGCGCGCACACTGAAGGGCAGCGAGCGCACTCTCAGCCCTGACTTCTTGGGCGCACACCATCACTGGACATGGGATGTTCATTGAGTTATGCATTGTGCGATTGAATATTCACCAGTGAAATGCCTGCGGTTATGATGTCCTGGAACATCCGGGGTTTAAGCAACCACACCAAGGCCCGTAAAATCTTGGCCTATGCTAATAGGCACAGCTGTAGGGTACTATTCCTACAGGAGACACATTCCAAGGGCCACATCCCAAGGACCATAGCCCCATCATGGGGCCCCGCCAGATTCTTCACCTCGTATTCCTCCCAATCTAGGGGCGTACTCACTATGATCCATAAATCCATCAAATTCATATTGCATAAAAGCTACATAGATCCGGAGGGACGTTATGTTATATTGCATTGCACTCTGATAAATAAGGAATATCTCCTGGTCAACACATACTGCCCCAACATAGACTCTCCCGAATTCTTTGACGCTGTAGCCTCCATTCTGCTGGGCTTTGTGGGTGTACCAATCATATGGGGAGGTGATCTGAACCTTATCCTGGACACTGTCTTGGACAGGACGGGAACTGCTACCAGAGCTTTGTCCAGTGCCGCGCGTCAGCTGCGTAGCCATATGCAGACACTGTACATCTGCGACGTCTGGAGGACAATGCACCCCCAGCGACGGGAGTACACTTATTACTCGTCCGTACATGACAGCTCCTCCAGGATAGACCTGTTCCTAGTGTCAAGGGAAGT
This sequence comes from Ambystoma mexicanum, assembly GCF_040938575.1. Classification (NCBI taxonomy): domain Eukaryota; kingdom Metazoa; phylum Chordata; class Amphibia; order Caudata; family Ambystomatidae; genus Ambystoma; species Ambystoma mexicanum. Next base: position 874,927,513 of record NC_090924.1, on the reverse strand, counting down.
TATGGGCACAGTGGAGGGCTCCTGGATCCTACCCCGCACACTATCAGACCATGCCCCAATTACAATCTCGGTGGAACTGGGGATGCCCATCCCGACGTTCAGCACCTGGCGCTTTAAATCCGAAGCCCTCAGAGATATCGTCTTCAAGGCTGAAATATTGACGGACATCGAATCCTTCTTTGAGTGCAACTCTCTCCAAGATACATCGGCAGCGGTGAGGTGGGATGCCTTCAAGGTGTATATTAGGGGAATGTCTATCTCTAGGGAGGCTGGAGTACTGAAAGCGATAAGAGCTGCCCTCGGGCGCTCTGAAGCCAAATTGAAACAACTAGAGCTCCGATGCCCCACGGCTGCTGACCCCGGTACACTCGCCCAAATTAGCGATGAGCTTCAGATATATAACACACTTGCTACCAACGAAACTCATTACTTCAGCCGCCCACAGGCCGCCAGGAGGTACGGGGAGGGGGACAGACCCGGGAGGACACTAGCAACACTGGTTAGAAGGGAATCTGGTCGTACACAGATTACCTCCATCAAAGATCAACATGGCAACCCACAATGGGCGGACCAACGTATCTTAGACATATTTACCGAATTCTACAGATCCCTCCACTCCCAACATACCGGGCCGAACATACCGAACAACACATGCGCGAGCTCCTTGACCAGATCCCCACCACTGAGATATCCCCTCACACCCGGGACCAACTGGACTCTCCGATTACACTGGACGAGATAGTGACGGCCATCTCAAATCTACCCAAAGGAAAAGCACCGGGCCCCGACGGGCTTACCACTGAATTTTTCCAGGAGCACGTCGCTATCTTGGCCCCTAGGCTGCTCGAGGTCTGGGACGAGGCATTGCGGGTCTCCATCCTTCCCCCTTCCATGCGCGAAGCTGTCATCACGGTGCTGCTCAAACCTGGCAAACCGGACGACGAATGTGGATCTTACAGACCTCTTTCCCTTATGAACCTAGACACAAAGATCTTTGCTAAGATCATAGCAAACCGCTTTCTACCCATTATGACCGACTTGGTTCATGAGGACCAGGCAGGCTTCGTCCCCGGTAGATCCACTTCACACAATATCAGAAGGTTGTTCAACGTCATGTCTCGTATGGACCAGGACGTCCAGGCTGTAGCTGTTACTCTGGACGCACAAAAGGCCTTTGATATGGTCTCCTGGAACTATATGTGGCTGGTGCTTGAAACGATGGGCGTTGGCCCGAACATGATTGGGTTTATCAAACTACTATACACTTCCCCTGTTGCAAGAGTAAGAGCTAACTCACTGACATCTGACCTCTTCACATTATTCAGGGGTACCAGACAGGGTTGTCCCTTCTCCCCGATTCTTTTTGCACTGGCGATAGAGCCAATGGCGGACTATGTCCGCTCACACCATGCCCGCAAAGGGATACGACTGGTTGGCGACCCCGAAATCATTTCCCTATACGCCGATGATGTCCTACTGTACATCAGGGAACCCACGGCCCACCTTGACCCTATACTAAGGGATATCACACGCATCGGCACCCACTCCGGGTTCACAATTAACTACTCGAAGTCTGAAATCTTCCCTCTTACCAAATCGACCACACAACCCACCACCGAATATCCCCTTCGTTGGTCCCCGGATGGTGTCAGATATCTGGGTGTGCAAATATCCCTAACCAGACCCACTTTGCTCGCCGATAATTACTCAGCTGTGGCACAGTTAGCTGAAACCAAACTTTCACTGTGGCGTGCCCTCCCATTATCCATGACAGGCCGTCTCTCCCTTATTAAAATGATCCTGCTGCCTAAACTCCTCTATACCTTTAACAACATACCCGTATGGCCCGGGGTTGAATACTTCTCCAAACTACACGCATTATGTGCACAGTTCCTGTGGCACTCCGGTGCTGTACGCAAGAAGTGGACTGACATGGTGCTTCCATACAAACAAGGGGGAATCTCTGCCCCGGACCTGATGCTGTACTGGACTGCGGCCCAGGCCCAACACGCCACTCATTGGTACCCCGGTTCTCCTGCTCGCCCACATGTTAAACTGGAGCGATTGGCGGCTGCCGGCACTAACATAATGTCTCTCATACTGCATCAGCATTATGTATCTGACTCCCCTATCGACCCGGTCGGTGCGACCCTGCGTGCCTGGGCACGTCTGTTGTGTCTGTCACCCGACTCCTTTCCTTACTACAAATGGCTCCCGGTATGGGCGTTCCTGGGCCTAGAGCCTACGCATGACACGGCTCTTGCCCGTCACTGGGGCGCACTGGGATACCAGGCATTATCGGACTTCTATCCGGAGGGCCGGTTCATTAGTCCCCACACATGGAAACCGGGGCACACCAGATCTGCCCTGGAGACCCTCCAATACTACAGGCTCCGAGCAGCGTTTCGTACTAAATGGCCCTCATTTCCAGATGAACCCCCTGATAACCCGGCGATCGCATATATTACCAACTCGGGCTGCGCCCGCGGAGTCGTCTCCTCATTATACAAGATCCTGCAGGACACTGCCCCGCTCCCATCGCTCAGGGCACGCGACGATTGGGCAGCTGATTTGGGCCTAGAAATATCGGACAGAGTCTGGGAGAAAATGTGCCTACACACCCAAAGGGTCTCTCTCAACTTCCGCCACAGGGCCATGCAATACAAACTCCTGAATAGGCTTTACTACACCCCGCACAAAACCTCAAAGTTCACCCACACCACTATGCACCCCTGCCCTCGCTGTGGAGCAGAGGGCGCTGACCATCTACATATGTTTTGGTCCTGTAATAAACTGTCTGAATTTTGGGAAGGCATTCTGAACACACTCACCGAGATCATCGAAACTGAGGTCGAACCTGATCCCTTAGCAGTCCTTTTCGGGGCCTGGAAAACGGAGGGCACTAGACGTCTGGCTAAATTTTTAAACATAAGCTGTATGATAGCCAAGAAATGCATACTCCAGAGCTGGAAAAGTTCTTCCCCTCCGGCCTTTAAGAAATGGCTGAATTTGCTCACCTGGTCGCGAAACTGTGAGGAGGAATACCTGGCCATGCTACCCGTCCACTCCCGCCCCAAGAATACCTGGGTTGAATTTAACACCTATCTTAATAACCAAAGTGAAAGTACACCCACAACTGACTCGCCCCCAGCCCCATAAGGGACATACCCCGCTCTATGAGGCCTTATATCCTTTCCTCGGGTCCCACCCTGATGCTATTACTATGACTGTTGTACTGTGATTTGTGCGTTGCTCAAGTATAATATGTTTTACACATGTATTGCCTTGATGAGTGTGCCTTGTGAACCTCTGCCTGCAAAAATAAAAGTTTAAAAAAAAAAAAAAGAATGGGTGGTCAGTCATAATCCCGAAAAAAAAAATCTCGAATAAAAAAGGCCGAAAAAAAAATATCGAATTTTCATATATTTTTTTTTTACTCTAGTTATATAATTAAAATTCGAGATTTTTTTTTCGGGATTTCTAAATTCGGGATTATGACTATAAACCATCAGAATGATGCGAAGGGGAAGTGTTTCTCTCCTCTTGCAGATCACCCTGTGTACCAGAGGTGTGGGAGGGAAGGCATACGCTGTCATGCCGTCCCTCTGTATCTGGAATGTATTTTGATATGTGTTTTACTTGTGTTCTTTGATTATGGAGTTTTAGATAACTCCATAGGAATCATCTTTTCATTGTTGTGTCGCACAGCACCTTTAGTGCAGTGGCACAGGGATGCCCTTTGGGCTTCCCCAGGTTTAAATACCTTCTCTGGGATGAACTACTGTTCTCCAGAGAACGTAAAGTTAAATTGACTTTACTAGTCTTTTTAAATTCACAGACCCAGCACACACTATCTTCCTCTAGAGTACTGGAGGGGTTGCTTAGTATCCCCCCAAGCCTAAACACTCTAGTAGCCGTCAAAAGCTACCCTTTCCTATTGAAATGGCTGGTGGCAGTAGTTTTATAACAAACTACCATGATTTTTCCGGACCACGAACACTGGTAGCTAAAAATCGGGGCCGCCATGTTTTTCAATATGATGTCCAAGACCCCTCTGTAAAAACAGACTCTGGTCATCTTATTTCGCCGTTTCTTTGTGGAAAGGTCCTTCTGGTGTTTAACTCTGAGCGGCAAATCAGGTTTGTTCCCTTTGTTTCTATGCCTTTGGTGGGCTTCAGGACTGAAGACCGCCTCTGGCGTCCGACTGTCTGGGGTGGGCAGGAAGTGAGGGAGGTGCCCGAAACTCTCTGTGCTTGGTCTCCTAGGAGACCGAAATGCACTCTGGCGCGATTGGCTGGCTGACGGTCCGGCAAGGACAACCACCCTGCTCGATGAGCGACAGCTAGGCTGGAATGAATGGGAGAATACTGTTTAAAAGGCCAGTTTCCAGGACTGGAAGGCAGAGTCGACCATTGGAACAACAGAACCGAAGACGAGCTGGACGAGGACGGCTGCTGCAACCACTGAACCATTGGTTTACCGGTGAAGCCCTGCTGCACCTCCGAATCGCCAGATCTCCATTCGACAGAGAAGCTCCTTCAAGGACGGCTTCTTTCTTTGAGTTGGTGCTCAGCTCAGAAGACACCTGAAGACACCTGGAAGACACCTGGATACCATTCTCAATGCTAGTTAAGGTTTAGCCAAGGAGAGGGAAACCAGTTTGCGTCTTGAAGCAATGTCTACCGAACCAAAGTGACTCCATTTTGTTTGCTCCAACGACGATCCCGCGCAGTGCAGGAGTCCACCAACGTCCTCCCTTTTGTCCCCACGACTGAGGCTCAGGAACCGCTAGATCTGCAGGAACTGCCATGAACCAACGTTTTCAGCTGCACCATTTTGCTTCACATTAAGGTACTTTGCCATCCGGTTGAGAGATCCTAACTCTCGCAGTGTAAGTTTGTGAAACTTTACCAACTTGCAGGCCTAATAAGCTTGTGACCCAGCACATTGGTTTATTTTATTTATATAGCGCTCCAGACCCAGAGGTAAAAGGGTGCATCAGGAAGTGGTTACAGAGTACATTATATACAGTTTACATTTATACATTTATGCAATTATACAGTTTTCAGGTAAGCACAGTAAGTATAGGCAGTATCGTCAGACATGGGAGAGGGCAGATGGAAAATGCTCGTTTTTGTCCAGTAGCCAACTAATAACCTGTTTCCTAAAAGACTGAAAGGACTCGATAGATTTAATGTTAATTGGTAGGGTATTCCAGAGTTGGGAGGCAAGGACCGTGAAACTGGATCCTCCAGCTCTTTTTAGTGTGAATCTAGGCACTGTTAGGCATAAGGTATTGGAGGATCTAGTAATTCTGGTAGCCGATTTCATGGTGAATTTGTTGGTGAGATAGGGTGGGGCTAGATGGTTTATGGCTTTGTAGGTGAGGCAAATGGTTTAGTCTGCTTGTAGCGCGTTGTTTTGGAGTACCTGTAGTTTATTGATTATGGATTGGTTTGCACCTAGGTGTAGACTGTTACAGTAGTTCACTTTGGACTATATGAGAGACCTGGCCAGCGTAAGGCAGCTGTTAGAGGACAGGAAAGGTCTGCAGGCCCTGATCAGCTTGCCAGTGTAGGCAGTGGCTGAGGCAGTCATGTTAATTTGTTTGGACAGGTTAATGTTGGCATCAAGATAGAAGCCAAGGGTTTTCACACTTTTAACAATGGGAATGGTATTACCATTGATAATGAACCTATTGTAGTTGGGGCTAAGTTTCACCAGGTTATTGGGTGATCCGACAAGTAGAAGCTCAGTTTTCTCATCATTCAGGAAGAGGCCGTGTATGGCCATCCATGCCTGAATGATGGAGAAGATTTCGTTAATCCGGGCGACGTCGGCATTGTAGTTACCTGTGAGGGTAAGGAGTATCTGGGTTTCATCTGCATACTTGGTGTAGGTGACACCCAGATGGTCCAGTTTGTCAAAGAGTGGCTTTGTAAATATGTTGTACAAAGTGGGCAAAACACAAGAGCCTTGTGGGATACCACAGGTGATAGGGATGGGGTCTGCTGCTGCTACTGGTGGAAAAAACCCTCATGGTTCTATTGGCCAAGAAGGATTGAATCCACATGACAGCAGAGGCGGAGAAGTGAGCTGCGGAGGATAGGTGGTTGCAGAGGATTTTATGATCAACCAAATCGAAGGCCGCTGAGAGGTCTAAAAGGAGTAGGATGGCGGTGTTGCCTTTATCTTTGATTTCATCAATCTGACTTCTGAGGTCAACAGGGGCCGTTTCGGTTTCATGTTGGGGTCTAAAGCCAGATTGACGTATTCCTAACAGTTGGTTAGTCTCCAAGTAGTCTTGAATTTGCAGGTAGGCAACTCTATCAAGGATTTTTAGTAGGAATGGGACCGTGGTGATGGATCTGTAATTAGCGGGTATGGCTGGGTCTAAAGATTGTTTTTTTTTTTTTTAAGAGTGGGAGAACCCATGATTGTTTCAAGTTGCCAGTGACTGAATTGGTAGAGAAGGACAGGTTGATTAGTTTAGTGATGAAGGGGGGATAAATCTCTGGCTGCGTTTTTTATAATCCAGCAGGGCAGCTGTCCCCTGTACAGTTGGAAGGTCTTAGAGGCTATGATTTTTTGTAATTCCAGTGTGGTAACCTTTTTGAATGTGAAGCCTAAGTTTGTGTCAGAGGGAGATGGAGAACTTCGGTTGGTAGGCTTATTATTGGTTGTAGTCGTTTGTCCTCTATTTTGGTTTGGAGCCCTGTAATTTTATTGGCAAGGGCGTTCTGAATACTGGTGCACCAGGGTTTGTCTTTTGTGCACGTGTCTGTGGGTGGAATGGGATTTTCTAATTCCTTTAGTATATTAAATAGTTCTTTGGTGCAGGATCCTGCCCGATTTATCCTAACAATGTAGGCTTCTTTCTTAGTGCAAATTTTCTCCTTTTTGTATGGGGAGGATATATCTGTTAGATTGGTTTTGTTTTCAACAGATGGATCTGTTTTCCATAGTAATTCTAGCTTCGCTTTCTTTCTTCTCAGTATTTTGAGGTTGAGGGTGTACCAGGAGTTCAAGTGAGCTCTGGGTGTTCTTTTGCGCAGTTTCAAAGGGGCAATGGTATCAATGGCAGGGGCCATGGTGTCATTGAAGGTGTTGACCAGTAAGTTAAGGTCGGCGATGGCCAGTATTGCGTTGAGAGTACGGAGGACCAAAGGTATTAGGGCCTCAGCAGTGATGTTGCACTTTTTCCTGGTCGGGCAGGCTTGTGCCGTAGGGCATTTTCTGGGATCTGAGTTATTGATATTAATGTCTAGTGGGATGAGGTAGTGGTTAGTCCATGCGAGAGGTGGGGGGGCTTTGCAGGTAATATTGCAGTTGAGAACCGCTACCCAGTTGATGATTCTACCTTTCTGATGAGTAGGTTGAGAGCAGAGTTGTAAGAAGCCATGCTCAGCTAGAGCGTTGGCTAAGGAAGAGGCAGGCGAGTCACTGGGGTCATTGTACCCAAGGTTGAAATCTCCCAGGATGATGATTTGTGCAGATGGCTTGGAATTCTCAGCTATTAACGAGGTGATGTCTTCCTCAAAGGCTCCATGATGGCCTGGGGGTCTATATATTAAGTGAATAGAGATTGTGTTTTTGGGGTAAGTTTGTCACTTGATTGTGAGATTCTCACATGATTTTAATAGAGAGTAAGTGGCTGATCTAAAGTCTAAGGATGATTTAAAGATGATGGCTACACCTCCTCCCCGAGCATTGAGTCCATCAGCTCTGAGGATGGAGTATTTGTCAGCAATGGCTAAGGTTAAGTAAGGTCCTGATGCCTCATGTAACCAGGTTTCAGTTAAGGCGAGGAAGTCAATATCGTTAGTTAAGATGATGTCAGCGATTTCTGTGGGATGGGCAGCAAGGGACCTGACGTTTAGAAGAGCTCTTTTTAGGGGGAGTGATTTAGGCTTGTTAGATGCTGTGTCCTTATTGTTTATCTTGGTGTGGGATTTGGCAGAAGGCTTACTGACCATAAAGGGGAGTCTGGAGCCTAGTCTGCTGTTACAGGCTGTAAGGTTGGGGTTGACTGTGAGTGTGTTTCCTGGGGGTTTAGTGTGGTTGGGCTTAATACTAGGATTGGCGCCCCCTGTCAGGCATGGAACAATTGATCTAAGGTGACAGAGTTCTATCAAAGATAGTGTTGTCAGGGGCGTCAGCTAGGCGGTCGCTGTCCTTGGTGGTGAGGGTAGGGTAGTGATTAGGTGGGAAGGGTGACAAGGCAAGGCGGGCAGCAAGGGGTTTATAGTCAAATGTTCGAATACATAGTTTCGAACTACAATACATTCAAACCAAAAGGATCTAAAAAAAATAAATATATATTTTTTTTAAAAAAATCGAATGCACTTCTTTTTTGGGTGGGGGGGGGCTTGGGAGAAAAACCACAAATGTTTCCCATACCAAACCCCCAAAAAAACATTAAAAAAAAGCATTAAAACGTTTTTTCGATCCTTTTGGTTCGAATGTATTGTATTCGACCCTTTTGTATTCGAAATCATGACTGGACACCGGAGGAAGGGTGTGGGGCAGGGGATAGGGGAGTGTCTCAGGCATCCTAGTTTAGCTAGGCCATTGTTGAAAGCTACGTAGTTGTTACCGCTGCAAGGTACATTATCCTACATGACACAGAAGGGGAACATAAGGAGTGTGAGCCAGGTGAGCATGGTATGGCTGCGAAGTGATCTGGATTGCAGGGCTAGGGTAGGCAAATTCAACTTTAGCTGGGCGCACGTGACTAGGAAGATTCAACTTAGGCTATCGGCCCACAGATAGGCAAAATCAGATATGGGTAAGGCTCACAGATAGGCAGATTCAACTTAGGCTATGTGAATAGAAATAGGCAGATTCAACTTAGGCTAGGTGCATACACATCGGCAGATTCAACTTAGGCTAGGTGCATTCAAACAGGTAGATTCAACTTAGGCTAGGTGCATACAAATAGGCAGATTCAACTTAGGCTAGGTGCATACAAATAGGCAGATTCAGACGTTCGCAAGCTTACAGACCAATTTATCAACTTAATGTCTGACCCTGCATCGCAAAAAGGATCGGCTAGATCGAGCTATATTCCGCTTCTTCTTGCTTTTAAAAAACCCAGGAAGAAATTCAACAACCACAGTAATCCGCACACCCATGAGTACAAGGCGGCCCTGGTCGCCAAACGCAGACTTTTAAGAAAATTAAAAAGAGAGGCAGTAACTTTGAATTTACCCATACATTGGGAAAACCTCATGGCTGAAACAAGAAATTACAAGCAATGGCTGAAAAATTCGAGATGTCTCTTGTACCAATCGGACGCCGAAGAGATGTTGAAGGTTCTGTCCAACAAAAAATCCCGAGATTTCTGGTCGCTTATCAACAAACCGAATAAGCTTCCAAATTCACACATGATCAAACCAGTGTCGGAAGAAAAATGGACTGCCCATTTCCTGAAGTTGTTTGAATCAGCAAGAGGCAACGATAATGAAATCAGGCGACCAAAGGACACAGTCTGGGTGGATCAGACAGATATCGTCGATATTAAAACCATAATCCTGAAATTGAAGTCGTCAAGAGCACCTGCGCCAGACGGACTTGCTAATTGTGATTTCAAACAACACCCGGACGACTGGTCAAATCTCATCAGTTCAATTTTTAAAGTCTGCAGAGAAAGAACCACCATTCCTCACTCTTGGACGAAATTCAGTGATCGTCCCGATTTTCAAAAAGGAAGCCAGAGAAGATCCCCTGAACTATCGGCCAATAGCCCTTCTCGATGTCATCGGAAAGATTTTTGCTACAATTCTTCTGTCACATTTCTGTGAATGGGCCCTCACCTCACTGTGTTTCAATCCCTTGCCAACAGGATTTCAGAAAAACGCTAGCACTAGTGCCAACATAATGTGTCTGAACCTACTTAAGGAAAGAGTCCTGACAGGAGCCCCACAGATCTTTCTCGCATTTGTTGACCTGTCCCAAGCTTTCAACAGAGTGGACAGACTGAAACTTTGGGCCAAACGTAGGGCCTGGCATTGTCCAGAAAGCATTTTGGAACCCATAATTAACCTCCATACAAACACCAGTATAAAAGTCTGCCTAAACAATCACGGACACATTTCGAATTCTATATCAACTTTCAGTGGAGTAAAGCAAGGCTGCCCTTTGGCACCAGTCTTGTTCATATATTTTCTCAGAGATTTCAAAGACAGCCAAATCAAGATCATGTCACTTCCACCAAAAATAGGCACTACAAGGGTCCCGAGACTTCTTTATGCCGACGACCTGATATTACTTGATCTCACTCAGGTCGGTCTGCAACGACAACTCGACAACCTCACAACCTACATTACTGAAAACAACCTTGAGACCAATAAATCAAAAACCAAAATAATGATCTTGCAAAAACCAGGAAGCAAAAAGAAAGCGCCTTCAATGGCACCTCAACGAGACAAAAATTGTAGTGGTTGATTCATTTAAGTACCTTGGAGTGCAACTTGATAGCACAAGAAAGCCCGGAACATGCAAGATTCATTGTGGTCTAAGGCCAAGAACTTAGCCGCACAACTAAGAGCAGTCGATCGAAAATACGGCAAATTTTCACTTCAACCGGCGATCAGTTTTTACAAGGCCAAGATCATTCCTTCGTTGACATATGGCATGGATGCCACACCCTCAATTCCTCCTCTACTTTGGCAAAAACTCGAAGGTTTCATCCGGAGATCGGCGCTGGGCTTACCTAATTCCACAGCTGTAGCACCGATAAGACAGGAACTCGGCCTGGTCTCCCTGAAAGCAGTGGTGGACCACAGCACTTTACAGTTTTACAGGAAAGTCATCCATCCTGAGAGCCTGGAAATCTACCGCATGATAGCAGAAGAGATTGAAAAAGGCAACAACCACTATATGAATGAGTGGGCCACGGACCAAAACTTAAAACTTCAGGAAATTGCTTGCACTGAAGAAGAACTGAAGAACAATCCGGTCAGGATGAAAACAAAATTGGAATGTTTGGATTGGATCACTACTATGGAAAAAGCAACATCCAACAAACTATTAGTCCATCTCCCTACAACCATCAACAAACTGAAAGAACCAATAGCATACTGTAAAAGATACCCAAGTAAATTACTGATGAGAACTTTTTTGAAAGCTCGTCGTAACGTCCTACCGACGCAGGAAATCCTAGCGATAAGATCCGGATCCAAGGAAAAAGCCTGCAGATTCTGTAAAAATCCTGAAGCGATTAAATCTATTAGACACCTGCTGATGCTCTGCCCAGCTCTGCACCAAGCCAGGATTGCCTTTTTTAGTCCCCTGACGGTAAACTCATTCGCTGGCAACGAAGCAACTTGATGGAATCGCCTTATTACAGGCGATCAGACTCGATGGCATACAGCGGCTGCCAAACTTTTGAATTTGGCAATGGAAAGGACAAAACTGAGCACTGCAATCAGGACCTTGCCCATCTAATACTAAAGACTGTTGGACAAACTACAGACTGTGGTTACCTTTGCGATGTCTTCGCAAATCTTTTTGATTAGAATTGCTCTTGTAAAAATCTTATTGATTATATACAAGTAATAGAAAAAAAATAAAAATAGGCAGATTCAACTTAGGCTAGGTGCATACAAATAGGCAGATTCTACTTAGGCTACAGGCACATAGATACGCAGATTCACTTTAGCAAGGTGTATACAATTGGGCAGAGTGAGCTTTGGCTAGGTTCATACAGGTAGGCCGTCACAGGTAGGCAGATTCAACTATGGCTAAGGGCTCACAGATAGGTAGGTTTGACTTTAGGTTGGTGTAAACAGATAGGCAGCGACGGCTTTGGCTAGGTACAAGCAGGTAGGCAGATACAACAGTGGCTAAAGATTATGCAGATGGGGCGGTATGCTTATTAAAGTTGTTATTGGGGTCACTGAATCCGTGATGCAGGAGAGTAGGCAGTTACGGACCTGGCCGTGCAGATCAGAGGTGCCGGTGTAGCAGGGAGGTTAGTTCATGTGCGATAGTAGCCAGCGGTGGAGCAGTGGATGGGGTCGGAATGCGCAGGACTGCAAGGCGCGAGGCGAGAGTGGCAGGTAGGCAGACTGTGATTGAGTGCACATTGGTGGTAGAGAGAGGTTTTAGGAGTGATGTTACAGAGGTAGGCACTAATGCAGAGCAAATAGGCAATATGGACAAATCAAACAATGTTTTGGGAGAAAAGAGTCTTACTGCGAGACGGCGGGTCAGCGGCAGCGCGTCTTGTAAGTTCTCCGTACTCGATGCATGTGCTCGTAAAGATGCTAGTCCGAAGAGGGGCATATATTCCTGGCGACCGGAGAGGAAGGCTGTGGACAGGCTCGGGGACAGGAGATGGCCTTGCTTCACTGGGCCTTGACGAAGCTGGGCCGGCTTACGCCTGCCAGCATACCATTGGATGGTAAATATGGGGTGACAGCCGATTGGAGGCTCAATGGTAAACTGGGCAGAGTAGGCAAGGCAAGTTGAAACAAAAAAGCGGGCGGCCATCTTGTGGTGTGGTGGGTGCCTCATGGTAAGCAATGGCGCCATCAGAGAACATGGGTTGCAGCAGTGGGCAAAAGGCTACTCGGGCCTAATACAGCATTAGCACAAGATGCTTTTTCTTGTGGCACAATAATAGTGCATTTGGCCAAAAAAGCAGAGGTCGAGAGAGGAAATAGGCTTTTCCAACGCAATTAGCCAGTGCGCTTACCAGGATCTGTGCTACGCTCGGCGACGTTCTTTACGGACCGATACTCCTGCATGGTCAGCTGGAGCTCCTGCTCCTCCACGGATGATGTGAATGGGACTCATCTTTATTATCATCGTTTTCTGCTAAAATACTTCTAAAAACGTTTACAAAGACTTCTCCATCTGTACCAGAACTGTGCTGTCCTATCCAAGAACATTAGACTATTGACGCTGGCCTGGCCTATTGAATTGAACTAACCCTCCTGGTACACTGAACCTTTGCTTTGACTAAAAGAAGCGTTTTCTAATACATTGTTTTGTTTAGTTTAGTTTATTATTTGTAGGGCGCGCCATGCCCTGGTGCATCAGGGCGCACAAGACAAGAATATGCTCAACTTTGTTACAGGTGCATCTACATAATCATAGTACATTCTACAATAAATAAAATATGTACAGGTACATGTGAATGGTCATAATACAGTATACAATAAGCAAGAATGAGCAGGGCTGGAGCTAGGTCCAGACAAGAGGTGATAAGGGTACAGGAATACTTAACAATGTGGAGGTGATATACAGTAATATACAATGGTGTAAAATAGTGGAATACGTACAGTAATATACAATGGTGTAAAATACAGACTGAGGTATCAGAGCTGGGGCATGCAGGTGGATCGCCAGTAGGGACCGTCGGGTCAAGCAGGTTGGATTAGTAAGATGTCATTGGCTCTCAGCCACTTGGTCAAATTCTGCCTGAATTTCGCGAAGGGCTGGGGTTCTCTTATGTCATGTGGTAGGGAGTTCCAAAGCTGTGCTGCTTTGACTGCGAAGCTATGTCCTCCAATAGTGGCACGTTTAAAGCGAGGGACATAGAGGCAATTCGCATTGACCGTTCTTGTTGGTCTATGTGAGGTTCTTAAGTGTAGCCTGTCCATGAGGTAGGCTGGTGCCATGTTGTTGAGGCACTTGTGAGTAAGGGAGGCAATTTTGAGTTGGATTTTGTCCTGAGTGGATAGCCATTTATAATCTCTTCTTATAGAGGAGATATGGTCTTTCCTGTTGATCTTGAGCGCGGCTCTCAGGGCATTATTCTGTAGGACCTGGATTTTTTGGATAGTCTGTTTGTTAGCCCCAATGTAGAGACCATTACAGTAGTCCAGTTTGGACAGTATAAGGGCTCTGGCAAGCGTGATGCAGCTGTCTGTAGAGAGGAATGGCTTGCTGGCTCTAATGAGTTTGCAAGTATATGCTGTAGAAGAGGCTAGGGAGTTGACTTGTTTGCCAAAGTTTAAGGTGGCGTCAAGGTAAAAGCCTAGGGTCTTGACTTCCTTTGCTACTTTGATATTATTCCCATCGATAATGAAGCTGGCATAGTCAGTGTTAAGTTTAGTTATGTATGTCGGAGTGCCTAGGATTATGAGCTCAGTTTTGTCGTCGTTAAGGCATAAGCCGTGTGTGGCCATCCAGGCCTGAACGATGCTGTAGATTTTATTCACTAAAGCCAGATCCACGACGTAATCTCCTGAAAGCGGAAGGAGGATCTGGGTATCGTCTGCATAGTTGGTGTAGGCGATACCCAGATGATCCATTTCGTCAAAGAGCGGCTTTGTGAATATGTTATAGAGGGTTGGTGATACACAAGATCCCTGGGGTACACCGCACGTTATAGGGATCGGGTCAGCTGAGGCTGATGGAGAGAAGACTCTCATGGTGCGGTTATTCAGGAAGGATTTGATCCATAATATGGCCTCTTTGGAGAAGTGAGCAGCAGAGTCTAGGTGGCTACATAAGACTGTATGGTCGACTAAATCGAACGCTGCTGAGAGGTCTAGCAAGAGGAGTAAGGCTGCTTGGCCATTGTCCCTACATTGATCTATTTGGGCCTTGAGATCGATAAGGGCGGTCTCTGTTCCATGCTGGGGACGGAATCCAGATTGGCGGGTTCCGAGCAGGTGGTTGGATTCAAGGAAATTTTGTATTTGCATGTATGCCACTTTATCTAAAATTTTTAGAAGAAAGGGCACAGTCGTGATAGGCCTAAAATTGGTGGGAATGGCAGGATCGAGTGTTTGCTTCTTTAGGAGTGGCAGGTCCCATGACTCTAAGATTTTTCGGTACAATGCCGGTAGTGAAGGATGAGTTGATGAGTTTAGTTATGAATGGCGATAGTTCTCTCGCAGCATCCTTAATTAATTGGGCAGGGCATTGGTCGCCTTTACAGTTGGAAGGTTTAAGTCCCAGGATCACTTTTTCGACTTCAATGGTAGATACCTTGGAGAAGCAGATACGTGTTATTTGTTTAGATTTAAGTAGGGGTGCTGGGGTTAGAGCATTCCTGAGGTGTGAGAGATGCTTTTTTGAAGGCGATTTTAGTTTGTAGGTTGACTACTTTGTTGGTAAGGGCAAACTAAATGTCTGAGCACCATTTTTTGTCCTTGGTGCAGTTTTCTTGGGGAATGATGGGTGTTTCCAGCTCTTTCAAGATACTGAACAGTTCTCTGACACTTGATTTAGATTGGGATATTCTGGTATTGTAGGTTTCCTGTTTGGCTAGTAGGATATCTTTTTTGTATTGGGATGATATCTTTGCAAGGTTTAGTTTGTTTTCTACTGTAGGAGTAAGTCTCCATTTGGATTCTAGTTTTCTTTTGGTTAACCTGAGATTTTTTAAGTGGGGGGTGAACCATGAGTTGAGATGTTTTTTCTGTTTACTAGTCCGTAATTTGAGCGGTGCTATGTGATCAAGGGCTGAGTTCATAGTTTCATTGAATTGATCAACTAGCATATCAGGCTCCGTGTTAGCTGGGAGCGAGTTTAGTTGGGGTAGTATGATTGGCAACAATTTTTCCGTGTTATTAGCTTTTTGTTCCTCGTGGATATAGGAGGGGCAGGTGTGGACTTGGCTGTGGCTAAGTTTGTATCTACTGTAAATAGTAGTAGAAAGTGGTCCGTCCAGATCTGGGGAACAGTGTCTGTAATGGTTACTCCACAGTTGTGATCAGCTATCCAGTCAAGGATGCGACCTTTATTATGAGTGGGACAGGTGACTCTTTGGGCAAAGACCAGCTCTTTTAGGATCAGAGCAGTAGCTGTGGACTGGGTGTCTTTAATATCGTGGTAGCCTAGGTTGAAGTCTCCTAGCACTATAGTTTGGGAGGTGTTTTTCAAATTGTTGGACAGGGTGGTGGAGAGGTCCTCAACAAGGGTTCCAATAGGACCAGGAGGTCTATAGAGCAGGACGATGTTTAATGTTTGGGAGCTGGCGGTGGCTATTTTGACAGAGAGGCATTCACAAGATTTTGTGATGGGGGATGTGGAGATTCTTATGTCAAGACTGATCTTGGCTATAATGGCTAGACCCCCGCCTCGGGAGGTGTGTCTGTCAGCTCGTATGATGGTATAATTGTCGGGAACTGCTAAGGAGAGGGCAGGACCCGCTGCATCGTGAAGCCATGATTCTGATATGGCCAGGAAGTCTAGGTGGTGTCCGAGAATAATATCTGAGATTTCTGTAGCATGAGCGACTAGGGACCTAGCATTTATGAGTGCACCTTTGAGGTGATGTTTAGTGAGCATGGTGCTTGCTATAATGGTAGGTTTGGAGCATTTTTGTGTGGGTCTTTTAGGGATATGAGCTTTCCTAGTGTGTTCTGCAGTGGTTTTCGGCTGTATGTTCATTTTTAGGAAGTTGATTTGTTCAATTTGCTTTGCTGGTAGTTCGTACAATTTTGGTAGGCGAGCACGAAGTTTGAGGTTTCTGTCTGTGGTACTACAGGGCCTGTATGTGGTAGTATCAATTGATACTGGTTTGCTGTAAGTCCAATGGTTTGTTGAGAAATAGGCATGGTAAGGTTGGGGAGTGATAATATCACTAATATGATGAGGGAGGCAGCGTAGAGAGGTAACTTGGCTGTCCTATCTAGTGCAATGATACTTAGTTTGTTTGGTTTTGGAGAGTACATGCTAGCTGACTAAGTCAGGTGCGCAGATAGCAGCACAGTTAGATTTAGCTTTCGCTATTAACCTGAAGATAGGGAGTTGCGGAATGCGAATCAAGGCACAGCTAGATTCAGCTTTAAACTAAAGGTATGCCATTGTAAAATGCGACTAAAAACATAGCTAAGTTCCATTTTAGCGACTAGAAACATATCACTAAATGCAATTTTAACCTACAATTGAATAGTCTGTAAGCGACCTTGGGGCACAACACAATTGGAATGGTCTGTAAGCGACCTTAAGGCACAACACAATTGGAATGGTCTGTAAGCGACCTTAAGGCACAAAACAATTGGAATGGTCTGTAAGCAACCTTAAGGCACAACACAATTGGAATGGTCTGTAGGCGACCTTAGGGCACAACACAAATAGGGTTGCTGCGGCAGGGTCAATTAAGTAATAACCCCAGAGAGGGCTGACATAGTGCGGCTTGGAGAGTATGCATAGCAGGCCAGCAGCACCGTAGCAGGATCCTATAAATGGCTGCAGATGGCTTAGGTCTATAGACTATAATCACGGGCAGCACACAGGTCATTGATCATGGCGGACCATAGCAATATGAGGTAACAATAGGTGCAGCCACCTAAGTTCAAGAGTTAGCGAGTGTCATAGTGTAAGGCTAGTGGTAAAGGCAGTACAGAAGTTCAATGGAGAGCATGTAGATCAGGTTGGGCAGACAGGTAGGTGCGACCAAGCATGCAGAGCATAAAAAATGATGGTAAAGTGTTCCATGCCAGTCCCTGCTCTTCTCATGAGGGACCAGCCAACGTTGGATGCAAGTGCAGATTTCAAAGCACAATGGTTTCAGATCAATGCTCTCTCTCACTCCCACAAGAAACAAAGAATTTCACTGCTTATAAACGTGGTTAGCACCGGGAATTCAAATCCTTTCAGCAGAGCACCTTCCTGTTCATTTGCATTTCTCTCCTCTTCCCTAGGCCCCAAACTTGTGTCTCCTTCACAAGGTAAGACCTTCCAAATGGATTCTCTTCTCGCTGCAGATTACAAAACAGCCCACAAATGGTTTCTCTCCTTTGCTGAACATCTTTCAATCTATTCTACACAGAATGCTGCAAGGTGTTGATTTCAAGTCAGTATCCTCACTTCCCATGGCTTGAGTTGTCATGCCAGGAAATCAGGTAGCAAACAGGTCTTCCGAGTACCCTCTCAGAGCACAGCCATTGTCAAAGCTACACCCTAAGGCCTCAAACCAGTCAGTCGGCATTCCCCAGAAGTGCTGCTGCAAAGCGTAGGTGTCAACTATCAATGTCTTTCATTGCTGCTTCAAACAGCCAAGATGCAAAGTCATATGGTGTCATCAAGGTCTGGTCAATCTTTCAGTCGTCATGCTGCTAGTTCATGGTCTGGTCAATTCATGTGATGCAATCTCGTCAGTCAAGGTCTCATGTTCTGCAAATCTCGGTCTGGTCAAGGTGTCTCCAGATAATATATTTAGAAATAGAATGGGCCTCGCCACGGATCTGGTCAGGTTTTCTTCACTCGCCACGGACGGTCTCTGCGCACAGCGTCGGGGTCAGCTCTTGTACAAACGTATGTCTTTCTACTCCTATTGAAAGTAATTGAAGTGCCATTTGGCTCCTTTTTCAGGGGCGCTCAAACTGTCCCTACAACTTCGAGTTTGTTACTGTAGTGTACTGATGTTTAATATTGAGTTGATTTCTACTAGTGAATGTTTTCTAAATGATTATGTAAATAAATGTTGGAGTATTTTTTACCAAGAAACCCTGAGTGCAAGTGTCTACTTGAACCACTGTGATTGTGATACTTCTGTGTAACTTCCTGTACTGCTCACATTCGCTCTTGAGATAAGCCTGGCTGTTAGGCAGAAACCTGTGCAGTTCCCTTAGGGACCACGGCAAAAGATTTAAGACTACAGGTGTTTGGCAGTAAACCCACTTGGTAGCAGTCTGTACCACACAGATTCACTCTGAGCAGTCAGACTTCCCTCAAGAAGAGTTAGGCAGTATACAGAGCATACAAAAAAGGTACAGAAATACAGTAGCACAAGCAAACACTAACCAGAGCTTGGGTGTAAAAGTATATAATTATTTAACACACACTTATAAAAAACACTAGCACCAAATTGGTAAGATAAGTTCAAAACACAATCACTATTATCATATGTACATCCCCGATTACTTGTTGGACAAGTCTTAGTTAACACCACTTATTTCCAGACAGAGGTGAGCGCTTAACGTTCGATGGCACTCCAACAAGTTAAATAAAAAGGGAGGGAAAAGCAGAATTATGGAAGCATACACACTAAACACTTTTTAAAGAACCACAGCAAGTTAGGAAGGCACAGTCTACTGGTGAGCAAGGAAGTTTAGGTGCCAGGCCCACTTTCCAGGGAGCCAGGCGGAAGATGCCCAAGATCAGACAGTTACACAGAGTCTTCGAAGTTTGTGGAGGTAGTTCAAAAAAGGTTTAGTTCAGTTCAGAAAAGTTAGCTAAGGTGTCCCAGGCTAACCCAGGTTCGAGAGACTAGGATTTAATACACCCCGTTCAATCGGTTGCAAGGGAAGCCAGGCGGAACACAGTACCTTAAATGGGGAGTTTCCTCCAGCGGGGGGCAGTTGTTCCTGGCAGCGGGTGCAAGTCGCAGCATCGTCCAGAGGAAGAGAAGATCTCGTTGTGGAGGAAAGATGGAGGTCGTTGCACTGCCAGGGAAGAAACCAGTCGCAGAGTTCTCCGGTACAAAGGTACTACCCTCTCGGTGCTTGGCACAGGCAAGGCGGCCACGAGATGCTCCAGGAAGGCGAAAAGAAGGTAGACTGGTTATCCCCACCAGTCGAAGTATGAAGACTCTCCGGGCTGGAGATCTCCTCTGTCGTTGGGAAAAGTGGTGAGACGGTTCAGCAGGGCTCCATGGGTGGTGTCGTCGTTGCAGGCCGGCTCAGCTTCTCCCTCCTCGGATTCTTAGGTCCTCTGGCGACTTCTGAAGTTCCAGTCCCCAAAGCCCTGCTTTTATGCAGTACACCCCCATTCACTCAGCCTAGCTGTCAATCAAACATGCTAAGTGGTGAGCCGGCCGGCTCACCACTTGGGCCAATCACACAAGAGTTCGACTTGAGTTACCAAGGTAACTCAGTCCAGGGTGCCTAAACCCCCTCCCACTCCCTCTGTGGTACCCAGACAGAGTGGCACCACTTTTGGAGGCTTCTGTGGAGATGCCCGCCAAAAAGTGGAACAAAGGGCTCGACTTGGGTTGGAGTCACAGAAGAGAACACAAACGCCATTTTAGAATCGAGTTCTGGCAAAAAATACCAACCGGCGAATTAATATTAAATAAATAAACCGGTGGTATGTTCGAGACTATAAGAATTAAATAATTAAAGTTGGTAGCCTCGAACAATGGGAAAATTCCATTTAGATATATTTGCGGTCGAATATAAAAAGTAGTATCCACTGCCACCAGCCAAAACTCCATCAGGGGGGACGGAAACGTGCCCCCTCGAACAACAGACCCCGGGGCAATCAAATTGCCCTGACCAGTACGTCCACAATATGATGGTCTGTACTGGTTTCTGTTCATAATTTGGGACTAGCAAAGCCAATGGTGACTTTACATGCCCTGGGAGACAGTAGTCAGTCCGAGGGTATGGAGTCTATGTTGGGGGGTCGCTACAACACCCCTGGGTTACGGCACGGAGGGTGCTGTGTAACCCACATAAAAAAAACACATGAGACCCTATGGAGTAAAAGACCCCATAGCCCATAAAACAGATGGAATGTTAAAGGAACACCTCAAATCATGTCTAAGAGTGGGAGCAAAAGAATCTCACTCTTAGCAGGAGAGAAAAAAATAAACCCCAAAAATCCAGCAAAGCTGCTGGGGGACTCACTATGTTTGGGAAATTAGCCTTACAGAGAATTCTCCCTAACACTGGCTGCTCAGCTTGATACCAAAAAGTGTGCGATACAGACTTATACCAAAGGTTGGTTTTTGCTTACACCTGTAGTCCTAATTGTGTGTAGTGTTCCCAAAGGGTACTGCATGCAATTCTCCCCAACAGTGACCTGCGGGGCCGGCTGCCGGAAGGGCTTGCCCGTCCACTGGTTGCAGTCCCTGAACCACCATGTGAGGTGCTGGTGGAGAGAAGGAGTAATGCTGACAAGCTCTGCTTGGGAGCCCCACTCCGGATTCCATTAGGCTGCAAAGTGCAGCTGTAATCTCCTCATCTTGAGTCGTGTGGGGGTACAGCCATTAGGACTGCTGCCATGATACCTAATAAATGTTGGTACCACCAGGCCAAAGTCACTTCTCAGGTGACAAAGTGAGTAGTGGCCCTCTTGATGGCCATGATATTGTCCTCCAAATGAGACCCAGAAAGGTCAGCCTCTGTGTAGGCTGCAGCTGAAACTTCTTTAGGTTTATCGAAAATCCCAGCTCGTGGAGTGTGATCATAAGGGCGGAGGAAGTGTGCTGAACCGCCTACGGAGTTCTCGCCCTGACGAGACAGTCGTCCAGGTACGGGTAGATGTGGTGAACCTGGGGGGCTGCCAATGCATTCATCAGTCTGGTAAATATCCTGGGGGCTGAGTTGAGGCTGAAGGGTAGAACCTTGTATTGGAAATGGCAGTCCATGATCCTAAAACGCAGGCAAGAGCAATGAGGCTGCCAAATGGGGGCGTGTAGATAAGCGTCCTTCAGATCCCCTGCACAGTGTCTCCGCAATGAGTGCTGACCTAACCATCTTGAATTTTTGAGGAGGAAGGGAGCGGTTGAGAGGTCCAACACAACTCTCAGACCAGCCTTCGAAGAGCGACCGAATTTCCGCCAACATGCCCCAATCTGTGGGAGGGAGTAGGGTGGCAATGTTCTTCTGCATCGGGATCCCGGCAAGGACATCAGTCTCAGGTTGTTTGGCCTCTGAGGAAGGCCCAAGTACTCTGCCAAATCTGTGAGCCGTTCATGGAAGGCCTTGGCTGACGATGGTGTGTCCGGGTTTTCATCCTCATCCGTGTCCACCAGGGCATCTGGCTAGTTCGGAGCGGGTGGAGGAGTGCTGGGCGCCGAGGGCTGCGGTGTGGAGAGTGGAGTCGAAGTCTGCAGCGGAGGCTGGTGTGGATCCGCCTGAATTGTGGGAGGCAGGAGAGCCGGAATCGAAGGAGCCGGCAAGTGCAGCGGTAGCTGCGCTGGGGCCTGCGGCGCTGAAGCCATAGGAGGAACGACTATAGGCGCAGGCGGAGGGGCAGGTGATGTTGACGCGGTAGCGGGCGGCTGCTGGGGCCGGTGCATACTCTGTCTAGCTGGCTGTGAGGTAAACCTTCCCTGCGATGCAGATGGATAAGCCGTAGGCCACGTACCTGGTTGACACGAGTCCCACCTTGTAACTCGTTCTCCCACTTGCTCCGGGGCAGTATCAGACGAGCGGCCATTTTGTCTGGCGCGGTGGCCATATTGTCGAGCTGCGTGCCACGTGCCAAAGTCGTGGTGCGTGGCTCGCTGGGCCTGGCCTCCTCCAGGACTCTTGGCGATGGAGCATGAGACCTACCCTGCACCTCAGGATGGGGCCTGGTAGGCGTGCTGCCTGGTAGGCGTGTTGCTCTCTGCAATATTGCCGGTAGTGCTACGTGCAGGCGCCCCCTCGGAACTTCTGGCCAGTACTAGGGCATAGCCCCTCAGGTGTACACCTGGTAAAAGAACATTGCGGTCCCTCAGTACCGTCTCCGGAAGGACCTAATGACCCCTCGGCCTGGCAGCCAGTACCTGAACTAGCCTTCGTGCTGGTGCGAGAACCTGAAAGGTCCCTCCCGCTCAGGCGTGTCCATGGGAAGGAGTCACCCTTGCGGGGTGTGATGGAAAAAAGAGGCCCTACCTTGGACCTTGACTTATGTCTGACGAAGTACTTCAAGTCCTCTGTAGGTGACTTCTCGAAGAGCTCCCTCCAACGGGCTAGCCTGTTCTTCAGAGCACACAGTGTAAGCGCATCACATGCAGAAAAAACCTCCTAGCTGCGGTTGGGGCCAAGGCAGCAGAGGCAAAGTGTGGGGATCGGACGTAGGTAAGAGCCCCTCGCAGGCTGGACACCTGCTGAAGCCCGCTGAAGTCAACATGCGCCGGGGAGGATCGTGGCGCCAGAGGACCAAGTACCTGATTGGTAAAAGAAGACAAAAAGACACAACAAAGTATCCGGAGAAGAGCGTGTGGTATTACATGCCAAAGCCAAATCCAGGAGCGCTGGTGAAATCAGCCCGTTCCAGTCGACGCGGAAAACAGAGGAATGAGGTGTGGCGCCTCTGAATTTAAAGGGGAAGAAGGATTTTTCTGGTGAAAAAGTTTCCATGATAGAATTATGATATGATTGGTTATTTATAACGCGCTTAATACCCAGAGGTTTCGAAGCGCGGACCCGTGGATCGAACCTGTGTTGTTCCGTGCTATCCTCCCGTACTGCATCTCCCGTCCTATGCAGTATGGAGTAAAGGGGACGGGATGCAAGAGTACCAAGATAGAAGCACAAAAAGACTGCCTCCTCTGCTTTCCAGTGGCAGTGTCATTGAGAGGGACGGATGGCCCCATCAGCCACCCAGGCAGAGGCTGTAGGGCAGGGTTTGGGTGGGTGTTCATCTGGTCAAGAAGAAAACGTCACATGAGGAAGACTTGTGTTGTTCAGATGTGACACCGGACAGGATGGTAGCATTAGCAACAGTGCCAGGCAAGCATGGATTCTGCTTGCTGCAAGGCCAGAGATGGGAATTAGCCTAGTGGTGATGCTTGGCAGAGATTGGGGGGGGGGGGGGGTGACCAGAGTGCCATTATTTACCAGTGCATGTGTAGTAGGAGCCGCAAATACACTGGTGATTTCGTCATTGGGATGGTGACTTTGTATTGCATGGAATGGTAAGGAATGAGCGTGGTTGGATGGCAAGGATGGCTGTGGGAGTCAAGAGTCCCACAATATTTATAGTTTATAATTAATAATATAGTAATAATATAGTTTATTTACGGGGCTTTGTCATAAAGCTTCCTTTCTGCCAATCTGCTATGTTAGGCTAACGTGGATCCTGGCCTTATGTGTGCTTCATTAATTGATGGAAATATTGGCATTTTGGAAATATGTGGTTCCTTGCGGAAAAGTGGAAACTCGTATCCATTCTTGACATTATGCACGTTGTGCATTCTGGCAAATATTTTATGTGAGCTGGGCCATTTTTGATCACTTAAGACACTTGACGGACCCCGCCCTGGGCAGGGGTGCAGGGCCACTAAAATGCCCATTGTACAGGGGAGGAGGGCACTGGTACAAAGCGTGTCTTGTTGTAATGTGTATTGTTTGGGGTCGTGGGGTGGCATTGGCAAGCGGGCAAATCGAGTAACCATACTAGTACTAGCCATTGGGCTCCGTTTAACGAAGTTTAGTGAAGCTTGGGGAGGCGCCGGCGCAGAGGAAGGAACAAAGTTACCTACAACTAATTCATGCACAGGAATGAAAATGTGACAAAACAACCTGAAAGCTAAAAATAAGAAAACTGCCCGCGGAACAAGAAGGTATCCCATAATACGAAAAAATGCCTTGAAAAACTAACTATAATAAGCGTTTACTCAATTATAAAATAGGCACAGCTTGCCCATTCCCGAGATTTGTGCACAGCAAAAATCTCACAAATCATTGCAACACGACGTGAAAAGCTCATAAAATACACAGCCCTTACAAGTTATATGTGGAGAACCATGGGTATGGGTGTGCAGAAGTTCGAAAATGGAAAGGTGCGATAGTGTTTTAACGACGTGTTGTAGTTTTATTTTCAGTACACAACAGGTAGCCCAGAGATTTGAACAGGCAAAGAATTGTCCTTGGCTGTGACGTGTCACGTGCCTCCAACGAGGGTTGGATTGGTTGGGTATGTGATAATGTGACTGGTAGTGGCATCTCTAGGTTGTAAGAATGTTCTGTTTCAGTTGGTGCATCTTAAAATGTCACTGGACTATTCCAAGCAGAGTCCACTCCACCTTGGGGAGTAGTATGCAGATTATCCCATGGTAAATAATAATGTTGTTATAATATCTATGCATTCAATTGAAAGATAAGATATCATCAATAACAGGCTAGAGAAACATTGATCATAAAAGGATAACTGCTGAAACATTCGTGCCTTTGTGCTTGGCACAGGAGAGTTAAATTAAGGCAAAGTGAGGTTAAAGTAAGAATTGCTTCAAATACCAACACAACAAGCTAGCTCAGTCATTCATCAAACTATGCGCCATTAAACGTGGTCCTTCCCAGCTCCATGCTCTCTCAATGCATTAATTCTCCCTCCCACCCTCCTGTTGAAGTTGAACAGGCTTCGTTCTCTCTGTTTTACTTTTTTTTTCTTGCGCCCTGTCTCTGCTTTCCTCAGCAGCTCTGTTTTCCTAGATTCTACTACCTTTCAATATGTAACGTTTCCTCTCTGTTCAGGGTCGGACTGGGGGGGGGGGGGGGCATAAAATAGTCTTGGGCACCAATGAAAATGTTGGCCACGGATATAAATGTCAATTCGTTCCTTTTGTGAAAGACTGTTCGAGTAGTACCTAGGGGAAGTTTTTGATAAAATGTGATGCAAATTGTGCACTTTAAAGTATATTTATTCAGTGATACTGGTCAAAACTACTAGCCACATGGTGAAGAAACTTATCAAACTGGCGCACAAATAAGTGCCCATGCACCACTTTAACCCCAAAAACTGGCCCACACAGACAGTGCTTATTTGCTTTCTTTTTTCTATTGTAGCTATAAATGAATATTTATTTTTTCACTAAAGCATGCCGTCAGCTGAGCTGTCTCGCCACCTCATTCCCAAGCATTAATGCAATTGAAATTTCAGGTTGCAAAAATGAGGGGACATTCAGATACTGTCTGTGTGGTAGCATAAGTGTTGTACGAGGTAATCATGGTGTCAACACCTACCTACCACCGCGTCATTCATCAATCCAACCTGAACCAGTGGCATACGAACATATATACATAACATTAACTTTTGATTGAGAAGGAGTACCTGCAAGACATTTTAAGCATTATAGGTCTTTATAAGGGACAACACAAATTGAAGTGTGTATACATTATATTTGTGTTTAGTTAGAAGATCCTTATTCATAGAGGTTGCTTCTGTGCGGGGTATCCACCACAGGTTCAAATGGATAGCTAATCTGTGTTGCTTTCCTTCTCTTTCTGCAGAAGTAGGGAATATAGCAACATGAATCCAGAGTTATCAGCTGCTAAAAAAAAAAATGTCTGGTACCACAAGAAAACAGATCAGCAAAGAGAAATCTGCTGAAGCAGCAAAATCCTCAAGATATTTTGACTGCTTTCAAGATCCAGCCCAAAGGTTCCACTGACAAGCAGGATCAAAGGTACATTATTGGCCATTCAAGTAATGCCAAGGTTTGAAATCACTGAATGATTTTATTGTAGTTACAAGATTCTTTAAATCCTTGTTTTCAGAACTCAGCAGGAAAACCCCCTTCATTCTGTCTCTCATGCTTCTGGTGATGAACATCTGTCTACGGCTTCTCCTCCTATCACGATACATTACACAGATCACCCATCATGAACTAACATTCCTGAGCGGCCACAAAGCTCTACTAAATCAACAGAGGATCTGACGGCTGATCACTCAACAGACACTGTTACCCATCCTGAAGTTATGCTTGGTCGCAAAACTGCTGATTGCACTGAAACTCTTGAAGATACCAATGTTGGCACACAAGTAGCTCAAGACATGGATACTGAGGAAATTGGGGAATGCAGTGGGAATATAAAAACGCAGGTCACACTTGTCATGCAGCAAGATTATCCAACAGATCGATACCTATTTCAGAGCAGGGCACTGTCTACACCTTTAGTCCGAGCACTCCTTGCAGCTGGTCCATGTCAGCCTGGATTAAAAGATGGCTAGAAAAAAAGGTCCATACGACTCCAAACTTTGAAGACAGAGTGGTATAAAAAAAAAGGTTGCAGGTGGATTCTCTGTAGTAAGGCAGTGGTTGGTGTATTCTCCTAGAAGTAACGGTCTTCTTTGCTTTGCACGTTTGCCATTTGCCGATAAAAACAATGAGCAGTTTTCAAAGGTTTGGTCTGACCCTAGTGGTGGTTTTTCCAATTTTAAAGGAACAGAGAAAATTGTAATGCATGAACATTACAAGATACACTGTGAAGCTGAAAATCAGATACAAATAGCCAAATTTAGAATTAGCCAAGATAGAACTATTGTTTGAGCTTATAAAAGCTGAAAGGGAACAGATCGTGAAAAAACGTGGTATTCCAAGGAGACTGCTTGGTGCTATATTTTACATCGCCAAGCCGGGAATGCCTCTCTGTGGACATAGAACATGCAGGATTGGGACGTACGTCCAATGAGGGCGGAATAAAAATACTTGAGCCATGAGGGCGCTAGAGGACCATCCAAGATGGCCGCCTTGGCCTGAGCTCCCGCAAGTACCCCGCATCAATCCTTCATAATCCTGCTGTTTCCTGCACAGCACAGCCCCAATTCCTCGCCCCCTGACTTCCTGGTCTGTCCAGCTGCCTGCCAGTGTTTTCCGGACGAAAATCGGCCATTCCACGCCGGATTGAGACCCCTGAGGCCTTAGGTCTGGGCCCCGCACGGCTAGCCTGCCGGAGTAAAGGACGCGGCGCCGCAGCCCACATTCAGCCAGCGGACCACATTGGCCAACGCAGCGCTGCCGAGGGACCCACTCCGCTCAACCTGGACCGTGCCCTGCAGGAGGGCTGGATCCGGAGCGCTGCTCCCCTGGGGCGGGGGCGAGCTACGGGGTCCCTGCGGTGCGGGCCCAACATCCGCCTTCCCGGCGCGCGGCCATCATCGGCACCCGCCCGCCGCCCCGCGGGGCCCCACGACGAGCCACCAGAGCCGGGGGAGCGAGGCCGGAAGATCAGCAGAGACACCAGGTACGGGGGGGGGGATCACGCGCCGCGCTGAAGTTGGCCCCGAGCCGGCTCGACTGACCCCCCGCATCCCACTCCCGCCCACTTGCCACTTCGGCCTCGAGTCCCGGCTTCGTTTGGGGGCTGGAGGGCGAGTGGAGTCTCCAACAGCACACTGAAGAATCAGCCCTGAGAGGAGCCGGAGGCCCGGTTCGGGACAGTAGAGGACAAAGTCACAGGTGTATACCACTGGATGGCCCGAGCCGAGATGGTCCCTTCCGCTCCCCCCTGCTTCGGACTGGTGCCTCGAGTTTGATGGGCTGCCCGACGCACTTCTGACGTTTTTGACTTGTCTCTTCCCTGCACCCCTCCGGCACCTTGGCACCTTCACAACCACCATATTGCCTGCCAGGAAAGTCACTGGTGCAATGCCGCATCCCACTTCATCCACCTCCTGAGGCTACAGCACAAAGCCAGACAGAGTACATCGCCCACTACCTCCCCACCGCGGAGTCGGCACCATCCCTGGGGGAGTCCGTTAGTGGCCAGCCCGGCCACCACAGCAAATCAAACCATATCAGCCCCCTAGGGCGCGCAGAACGCAGCCCAATAACCGGCATCCCATTCTACTTTCGAACAATAATCCGTCCAGAACCGTGCAGCCGGACAACTCCTACCCACCCCAGGCATTACAAAATATAGCGGCTCTCGCACAAAGTGCACCGGCTCCACACTTGAAATGGGGGAAAAACGACAAGTCCCAGAGGAAATTAACTTTTGAAGGTGGTGCGACTCCAAAAGCCCCCGCTCAGCGGGAAGACCAGACTCCCGCCCCCAGCGGGTCGCCCCCGACAGAGCCAGAGGGTAATGCATTTGAAATAAAGGAACTCCTTTTAGACCTGAAGGCCGGCATCGGAAATCTAAACAACAAAATGGAGGCCTTGCCTCCAAGGGAGACCTCCTTCAACACTGCATCGACACCCACACGGAACGTCTAAACGAGGTCGAGCAAAGAGTGTCAAATCTAGATGATGGCACATCACCCCTCTCAACCAAAGTTTCGCAACTCGAAGCCCAAATGAAGGCAACAATAGCTAAATCCGAAGACCTCGAAGGTCGTTCAAGAAGGAATAACATAAGAATCATCGGGTGAGGGAACAGCAGCCGCAAGGTAGAATGGAGGAGTTCCTGGAATCACTCTGTACATCACTCTTCAGTAGAGAATCACTGTCTCCAATGTTCATAGTAGAGAGGGCTCACAGGATTCCGTCGACCCATCCTGCCCCCGGCGCACCACCTAGACCAATCATTGCCAGGCTGCTCAACTACAAAGACAGGGACACCATCCTCCGCCTGGCAAGGGAGAAAGGAGAGCTGCTGCATGATGGGGACAAAATTCACGTCTATCCAGACTTCTCTCCCACGGTACAAACCCAGAGGAAATCATTTACGGCCATCAAACAAAGGCTCCGAGCCAATCAATTACCATACTCGATGCTCTTCCCAGCACGGCTCAGATTACAGCACGGGGAGAGGGTCCACTTTTTCCAATCACCCGAGGATGCACGCATGTTTCTTGACCAGATGGGCTGCCCAGACCCGAATCCCAACCGTCCCAGGCCCTAAAGAGACAGAAACATCAGGATTCCGCCATAATCCGGAGTGACCAGGGGCGAGCTGAAAACTCGCAAGAAGACACAACGGAAACAGGTTCAACACACAGTGAGTTCAACGCGGGGCAGGGAAGCTTGGAGGGCCCCAGACGCCCCTAGCACAGCACCAGTTTACTCCCCAGGGTACACTCGGCTACCAGTAGGTCTCGAAGCTGAGTTCCTTGGGGGTACAGTTTATACAGCGACATGGTTTCCACCTGGTACGCTGTTTGTTTTAAAGGGTTTGTGTGGGTTCTCTCTGTGAGCCAGTTGGGGGTTGCCCACCTGAAAGAGAGATACACCACGTGCTTGGGGGGGGTTTGACCTCGGACAGTGTCCTCAAAGTTCATCAGGAAAGCACAGCGCCTCCAGTTCCCACCCCTCCCCTCGCTCTCCATCTCCTAGGCAGATACCAAAGTCGTCCAATCAAGCAAGTCACAAAGCTATCAGCAACAAAGCCAGCAAGTCTCTTCTCAGTGCCCCCACACGACCAGCTGCAGTAAACAGAAAGTGGTCATTTAGAATGCCTCATCTGAACCATTCAACGTTTTAACATGGAACATTAGAGGCGGAAATATCCCAGCCAAAACCAGGAAAATACCTCAGGCGTCACGAAATTGACGTGGCTGTGATTCAAGAGACCCACCTTCTACCAGGGACGGAGCACCAGTGGGCTAAGAGCTGGGGCTGTCACAGATACTACTCCTCTTATTCAACTTACTCCAGAGGAGTCGCTCTACTCATACACAGAAGGATGAGCTTCCGCCTGATACGCGTGGCGAAAGACGCAGAGGGGAGAGCAATCATAGTGAGCGGTATCGTAGCCGGTCAGAAGGTGACCTTCGTCAACTCCTAAGCTCCGAACACAGACGGCCCTGACAATTTTGGATGGGTACTCACCCAGCTGTCCAAACAGGATCCTGCAACCATAATCTGGGGAGGAGACATGAACACTGTACTTGATCCACTAAAGGACAGATCAAAAGCTTCTCCACTTCCTCCAACCAAAGCTGGACTTCAAATAAAAGAAATCTGTAATGCCTTCAGCCTGATAGACATTTGGAGGGTCTCGAATGGTGATTCACGAGAATTCACATTTCATTCACCTGTACACAACTCGAGCTCACGTATCGACTACCTCTTCGTCTCTGCAAACGGTCCTCTGACAGGTGATCGATGCTGCATACATCCGAGAACTCTCTCCGATCATTCCCCTATTTTCCTCAACTTAAAGCCATCCACTCCGACGCCACCGCTACAGCGATGGCGCTTCAAGAACGTCTCGTTAAGGGATGAAGTGTTTGCTTCCGAACTAAGGGACGAGATCAATGTATTTCTTGATGCTAACACTGGCTCAGTCCCATCCGCAAGCACAATTTGGGAGTCACTAAAATGCTTTATAAGAGGAGTCTGCCATGCCAAGGAAAATGGCATCCATAAGATCATCAAGCGCGAGCTCACAAGCAGCGAAGGGAAACTAAAGAGCCTTGAGCGTCAAGCCACTAATGGGGCGGATCCCAAAATATCAGCAGCCCTAAAGGAAGAATTGATGAAATTCAATCTCGCAGCAGACCGCAAGGTCAAATTCCTGTATCGCAATAGCCAAGCTCGTCAGTACGGAGAAGGCCAAAAATCTGGGGCCCTTCTAGCAAATTTAATCAGAGCCGACAACAGATCTGCACACATTGAATCGATTCGGACCACTCTGGGTGAGACAGTCTACACCGATGAAAGGATAGCGGAGGAGTTCAGGATCTTCTACCAAGAACTATACAGTGCTAAACTCAATAAGTCGTCGACTGCTTCACTGGAGTACCTAGAAGACACGGAACTCTACTGGGTCGAAAATTCTCTCCGAGAACCTCTAAACGAAATGATCACGCAAGAAGAGATTTTAGAAGCCATAAAGTCCCTCCCCAGCTCCAAATAGCCGGGCCCCGACGGACTGACTGGAGAATTCTACAAGTCCTTCGCGGGCACCTTGTCCCCTCTCTTAGAGGCAGTATATGCGGAAGCACTGGAAAGAAGGCACCTGCCCCCTACCACCTTTGAAGCAAATATTATTCTACTACACAAACCTGGCAAACCTCCAGAAGATTGCTAATCATACCGACCAATATCTCTCCTCAATCTTGACAATAAAATACTCGCCACAGTGCTGGCAAGGAGGTTAATGCCATTGATGCCTGCCCTTGTTCTGGCGGACCAAGCCGGTTTCATTCCAGGCCGCAACACGACGTTTGGACTTAGGAGAATGTTCGGTGTCATGGCCGCTCTGGACCCCTCACTGCAGGCTATGGCGGTGCTTCTCGACGCCGAAAAGGCATTTGACTCGGTCGAGTGGCCATTTCTGTTCACGGTGCTCACTAGAATGGGCCTAGGAGCCCGATTTCTTAGCCTGGTCTCTCTCCTGTATACCAAGCCTCGTGCCAACATTATTGTAGGTACAGCCAAGTCAGCCCCAATAGTTCTGCAACGAGGCACGAGACAAGGCTGCCCACTATCGGCCTTGATATTTGCTCTGGTGATGGAACCTCTAGCCTCCAAACTGCGAGAACAGAGACAGCAGAGGGGACTCATTATAGGCCCTCACAAACTCATCTCTCTCTACGCCGACGACGTAGCACTATTCATCCGAAACTCGGAAGACAATCTCAATCCAGTCATGAGGGAAGTCATCAAGTTCGGAGCTGCGTCGGGATTAAAAATCAACCAGTCAAAATCCATTGTATTCCCTCTAACACCAGCCACAAAACAGTTCCCAGACGACTTCAAACTCACATGGAAGTGCTCCAGAGTTCGATACCTCGAGATACAATTATCTCTAAAACGTCAGGAGGTATTCCGGGATAACTATGAAGTGGTGGTCAAATCACTTCAGGACAAGATCTTGCGCTGGAAGTCTCTTCCACTAACCCTCTGGGGTAGGATCTCCCTGGTGAAGATGGTGATGTTACCCAAACTATTATACCTATTCAATAATATCCCGATGTTGCTGCAACAATCCTTCTGGAAAAAATTGAAAAGCTTGGTCCTCGAATTACTCTGGGCGGGTAAACCAGCGAGAGTGGCATATACCACGCTAACGCTCCCGGTCACCAAGGGGGGACTGGCACTGCCAGACCTGGAAAGATACTACTGGGCGGCTCAAGCACAGTTCCTCAGCCATTGGTACGCCTCCCAGGCGATCCGACCACATGTACAAGTTGAGCGAGCCCTCGCAACACCTAACTTCCTAACTGCAGTCGTCCTCAGTCAAATGCCAGCTCCCAGCGACACGATGAATGTGATGCTCACAACGTACAACGTTTGGAGGACGCTGGCCCAGAAACTTGGGGTGCAGACACGGTACTCCCCACTCCTGCCTGTCAAGTTTATTCCCGGAGTCCCACTGACCTCGGAGACGGTGTTTCACAAGTGGGTCGACAAGCTGAACATACAAACATTGGGCGATCTCTTCACAGAAGAAGGTTTTCTAACACCAGAGCAAGCAAAAAGTAAAGGGGGAAGCACGGCCTTAGATGTATTCCTCTACTTCAGAACCCGCTACACCATGCAGGCTCTACTGCCCGACTTCCCACGTCAGCCACCAACGTGGCAATTATTGCATAATGTCATCCAAGCGCAGGGCGAAGGTAGGCTAGTGTCACAGATCTATAAAGCCCTCATTCCCTGCACATCTCTCGCCATTTCAGGTGCAAAGGATATATGGGAGAAGTCATTACAGGTTAAGATCTCTGAGGAAGATTGGCTCTATAGTCTCAAACAAACTCAAAAAGTGGCGCTTAACTCACGCCTAAAACTTACACACTTCAACTTTCTCCATCAAACATATCACACACCAGCGAAAACCAACAAGCATCACCCAGACACAGAAGCAAAATGCATCAGATGTGGGGCCATCTCAGCAAACTTCACTCACCTAGCTTGGGCGTGCCCCGAGCTTACGCATTTCTGGAATCAAGTTCTGAAGACGACAGCGGCTGTTGTGGGAGAACCAATACAACCAAACCACACAGCGGCCCTGTTGGGCATGACTAGGCTGCTCTCTGCTCCAATAAGGAAACTGGCAGGGGTAATGTTGACTTTGGCCTGCAGGAGGGTCGCCATGGCATGGGGCAGAGCCCCCCCGTCAGCCCTCGCCTGGCGCAAAGACTTGTTATATTACCAAGATGTGGAAACGGACTTCATGAAATTACTTCCTCTGCATGCCCGACCTCCAGACATCTGGGGGCCATTGACACTGTTCTTGATGGGCGAAGCGGCAGAGCACACATCTGCATCTTCAGACTCGGAGGACACCACCCGGTGAGGGCTGGGCCAGGGTATCTCCACATCCTCGTAGCGATTGCTGGAGAGGGCTCTATCTCAATTAAAGAGGATGCTGTTGCAGGGGGACGGAGCTGTGAGGGAGAGGGGGGGAGGGGCAGTTGAAGGATCCCGGGTCAAGGCGCAAAGTTTAAGTCCACCCTAATGTGGGTGTGAAGTTGTATCGTGAGTTAAATACCAAAAAATAAAGTTAAAAAAAAAAATACTTGAGCCATGACATCCAGAATGATTTAATTAGTGCGCTAGTGAAAGACAATGCGCACTATCCTTGAAGTTAAAATTGGCAAATTCTATAGTGTCATTGTTGACTACAATAGATGTCAGCAGAGTTGATCAATTGTCTTTATCTCTTAAATAGGTTACATCATCTGGTCATGCTGCTGAACATTTTGTAACAGTTGCTGAACTCCCTGGAGCAGGATCGGCAGACTTTCATAAACTATTGGCATCGATATTAGAGTCCCTGGAACTAGATGTTTCCTTGATCCGTGGGCATGGGTATGATGGTGCAAGCACTACGTTTGGATGTATTGCTGGACTGCAAGACTTGTGAAAGAAGTCTCACCGAGAGCTATCTATGTTCACTGTTGTGCACACAATGTATACCTTGTACTGATTGATGCTGCACAGTCATGTATAAAAGGAAAGTTATTTTTTGGTACACTTGAGGCACTGTACACTTTCCTTACTGGCAGTCTGCCTCGCTTGAAAGTTCTGCAGGAAGAGCAACAGGAGCGTGACCTACAGGAAACAGCCCAGACATTAAGCTATCCGACAATAGATGGGCGAGCCGCAAAAGGGCAGTAGATTCTGTGAAACCAAACATTTTACCAGTTAGCAGAGCCTTACACCGAATATCCACTGGATGCATACCAAATAAATGGAAAAGCACTTTGGGATGCACAAGGGCTCTGGAACACACTGAAACCTTAGATTTTAAATTCTTAATATGTTTTTGGCACAAAGTTCTGAAAAGTGAGCATACACTGTCAACATATTTGCAAAGTAGTAGAACGTATGGTTGTGACATAATGTAAGGAACTAAAGAAGCTTCGGTCAGATGACATTTGATCGGTTTGAAACAGATGCTAGAAAAATGGCTGAAAGTGTGGGACATCAACACACAAGAAAAAAGGAAGAGGGCTAAGAAAAGCTTTCACGATGAAGCAGCTGATAATCCTTTAGAGAGTGGGAGGCAGGCATTCAAAGTAGAAACCTTCCATGTTTTTGTTGATACCTTCGTTGCTCAGATGACAGTGAGGTTTCAAGATTTTAGAAATACTGTGCATAAATTCTCAGCACTGGATCCTAAACATTTTACTAGGTCAGATAATTCTGATGCATTGAAAGAGTTAGCTACATTTTATGCAAGTTGATGTCTCTGTGCCCAACGATGTGGAAGAGTATTCTTTTTGTGCCCTGTGTGGGGAAATATTCTCTGACAAAAAGCAGTTAATAATAAACTATGTGCTGCCTTTCTTGATAGCCAATGATATTCAGGATGTTTACCCAAACCTTTCTAATTTGTACTGAATATTTCTCACATTGCCTGCAAGTAGTGCTGCCGCAGAACGCAGTTTTAGCAGGCTGAAGTTGATCAAAAGTTACTTATGGTCAACAATGGATGCAGAGAGACTTTCAAATTTAGCCTTCCCGAGTATTCGACAAGACCTGACTGACTGTGGACTTTGAGTAAGTAATTCAGACATTTGCTTCAATGAAACAATGCAGAAAGGCTTTGTAGCGCAGATGCCCCAAAGGTTTTTTGCTGCAGCAGAGGGCTTCTTGGTTCTAATCTGTCACAGCAAAACATCTTCAAGCACATTAGTCTTCTGTTGCCTGCTGCATGGGACACATTCTCGCCTTGCATTTGAAGGAACAGTTTCACCCTCATTAAATGTATTGTATATGTTTGTGTGCATTTATCGAATCATTGTTAAGCAGCAAGCATTTGATATTAGGGATATTTGTTTTCAGCTCAAACGTTTGGCACATGTTGGCTTTCAGGTACTAAAATGTTTACAAAATATATTGCACTGATGCACTCATGGAGTAATGACAATTACATTGAAAGATGTATACAATTTTACTTAAGTTGTTTGCTAATGTTTAGCTTTGTTTCAGGAGGATCCATACGTCGGTTGCTGGGACAAAAGGTTATTTTGGTCCCGCTCCCAATCCGACATCCTTGTGTAATGTGTCACAGAAACTTGGAAAATATTAAAACATTTTTCCATTGCAATCTGTGGTTTTGTATTGCTTAGAGTGGTTACCACCAGCACAGTATGGTATATTGCTTGCTTGCAGATATTTATTGACTTGTTCTTTTTTGCCTTGCTGATGGATAGATCCGATTCAGATATCTAGATTTCATTGTCACATTGACATTTTATTTTAATTGGACATTCCCTCCATAACAAATGTGTGGTGTGTAACTGATAATAGGTGTGGCCTGTAGTGTAAGGTTTTATAAACGAAATATATATCTGTCAAAAAACCATGACAGTTCTTCCTCCAATATTAAGCGTCATCAGTTCCTAGTTATTACACCCGCCAAATAAAGTAAATGGTAGTGACCTGCGGCCCAACCACGACCCCTCTCGGACCCGACCTGCGCGCTGCAAGGCAGCGCTGTGGCGCCCCCTCAGCAGCACCTCGCCTCCCATGGCACCAAAACCTGGCTCTGCCACTGAGCGTGTGCTGGGGATGAATGTTATGGCTGAATTGTCTGAGGCATGAGGTTCAGTGTTGCCCCAGGGCCCACCAAGCTACCCACAACAGCTACTGGACTTGGCCTGCGCCTGGTCCAGTGGCCACTATACCATAATTTGATTTTGGGCCACTGTCCACAGCTTTTGGCCATGGTCACAAACCCTGGGGCATGGGCTTCCGTCATGTTGCCGGACCTAAAAGCAACCCACAGAAGGCATTGGGCCTGGCCTGTGGCCTTGCCCAGGGTCCACTATACCTTCATAGTGGGTCTGTGGGAAACGGTCTATGACTTGTGGCCATGGCCAGTAGCCACAATCCTTGGCGCTTGGGATTCAGCCATGCTACCTTCCCACAGATCAACTCACAACATTGGGGATGGTACAGTGGCCACTATACCCCTATAATGGGCCAGTGGACCACTGCCAACTGCCACAATCCCTGAGGAAATGGCTTCAGCCATGTTGCCGGCTCTGACAAGCATCTCAGAGTAGACATTGGGCCTGGCCAGAGGCCTCTTTAACCCCAGGGCCAGTTCTTGGTGGCTGTGACCAGATTGTCAAGGGCATGCCCGTCTACAGGCAAAAGTGCTGCATCACAATTTATCTGTACCTACATTTTGGCATTTAAGGGGGGGTGGGGAGGGACGGACGAATGAACATCTAATTTAGGACATCATACTGTCATGACTAGGGCACCACTCCTTGCGCAAATTTACTGAAAATCTGTTTAGCATTGCAGGCTTTAGGCGCTACACAAATGGTTTTTGATGGAAGTCATTTGGGATTTCATAAAGGATGGACCACCCCTGTAACTTTGGCAAATCTTGATAACGCTGCATGCAACTTTCACAAACCATTCTGAGTTGGCTCTAGTTTTGTGTGGCGTTGAACGGCACAGAAATTATAAGCCATCCAAAAAGTGCTTTATGGGAAATTTTATGTAACTTAACTATAAATATTTATATATATTCATGCGCACACGTTCATCAATGTCCTCGAACAATTGTCAAGTCTGTACACATGACGCAGTGATGTCCCATATGTGTGGTAAGATCAGAGAAGAAACAGTTTTTTTTAACCATTTTCTAGACATATTCCACCCCATCCTCAACACACATCACCAACCCAGATGTTGTTTCAAATCTAAGATAAGTGTGATGTTGTGTTCTTGAATATTTACTCACTGCGCTATTTGCGGGCTGCGGATGCAGATTGAGAATCCAACATGGCCTCCATCTAAAAGGTTTTGACATTCAACACATTTCTAAATGATCAATCAGCACTTTTCCACAATGTCGGCGAATGTTTCCGGTCTCCCGGATTGGTTTTGATGCGTCCGTGTACACTGAATCAGACTGCAAGTCCACGGACTGAACTGAGAGATCACCAATTTGTTTGGGCATCTTTAGGGAAGCCAATTTATCCAGAAATACAGGGTCACACTATATCTCTCTCAAGGCAATATTGAGGTTTACAACTACGCATGGTATACGCATTGTGCACAACGCACTTTATTTTTTATTTTACTTCTGCGCTCAAGTTGAAATGTTGCTGCTGTTATGATGTGTACTATATATGCATGAAGTACTTTATTAAGGCAATACTGACGTTTATTATCAAGCACCTTATATGAGCCACCTTATATGAGCTAGTAGGTTTATACTATACATTATGCTGCTATTACGAAATTCGAAGCTTACACTGAGAGTTTCTAGAGATATTTATATTTCAAAGCATTATGCATTTGTAATCTTTTCAATTATATGCATGTAATACCACAGTTGTATGTATGCAGTTTAGGGGGCAAACTAGATGCCAAATGTGTTACAGCTTAGATACAGTTTACAATCATGGGAAATTATCGTTGCACATTGTGCACTTTATTGAATCTTATAAGGGCCAAATATATTAGTTTTCGTAATGGTAAACCTGTTCTTAAAAGCAAATAGATGCATAGTTTGAAGTAGTGGTAATAATGATGATTTAAAACATTGGGTCACGTAATATCCTGCACTGAGCAGTCTGCTTAATTTTACAAGAGGAAAAAGCATTCTTTATTGGTACAACAGGTCCGCATCAAAAATGTCGAAATGTGTAGCCTCCAAAATACTTCATTGCTTTGTCATGTCGTGCCTAGAAACACTTGTGTACAGGAGCGTTATAAATGCCATATCATATCATGGACATGGAAAGAAACAAAGCACTCAGAACCATAGATTTGTGGTTGCCTTTTTAAGAATGTCCGCTCCATTGAGTTTGTTGTATGTGAACAAGTACCCGGAGGGCTGTGAAACGCGTTCTCTTATTTATCATGTCACCTAACTAAGGCTGGAAATCTATCTTTATTAAACCACTGTTGGAGACTTATTTTTTTGCAATATCTTGCAGGGAAGATGATTGAACATGGATGAATGGGAGTGCAATCCCGAGCGTTGTCTAATATGCTTTTTCAAAATATATATATTCGTTTTTTTAAGCAAGAGTGAGACACACTCCTTCAAGACTATACAGTTGAAACTGAAAAAGCAAAAATGTTTTCCTCTAACTTTTAGTCTCATCCATGAAACTTGACCAAATTTGGCACTCAACTGTTCTGGGCAGGTCCTCACACGTATGCCTCGTTTGACAACATTACATCAATATTTAATATCTAAAATGATTACTAATTTTGTGTAATAAAATACTTGCTATATTTTGTGCTGAAAAAGTGCACTATTCAGCCCACAATGGCAGGAAACAATACTTCTCAAGACCGTAGATATTGATTTTAAGGCCAAAGAAAGCTCTTGCTATTTATGCAAATGGAGTGACAAATCATCGGATGTTGTCATTTCTCTCCAGAGGGGAGCCCCTTTCCAGGAGGCCAGGGAGGTACGGCCGTTAACCAATAGTCCCCCTAAGGGTGGTAATATGCGGGACGACCTCATGGAGAGGACTTCCCCTCCTGGGGACACGGCCCCTTAAACATCCGACCTCATAGGGTTAACGCCAACACCAAAACCTTCTCTATCTATGGTATAGTGTGAAACCATGTGTTATTGTAAACGGTCAGACAATCCCACTATGTGGACAGGGACAAAGATCTCAAGCACGCTGCCATCAAGTAGAAAGGGTGCTCGACCAGCTATTAATTGAACTGATGTTACTATGGGGCCGTCCCAGCTATTTAAACCCAACAGTAAAGGAGGACTGGGTTTGAGTTCTGGTTCTGCTCTGAAGTCAGAAGGAGAGGCAGTTCTGAATCTGGGGAAGAGATCGAACGAGAGAACTGAGGAGGTCTCGAAGCAGAGCTGAAGGAGGAGACAAGAGCGTCCAGAGAAGGAGAGCAGTGTGCAGGGTGTGATTAGTCATAACACACAAGAATGTTGGGGACGTCAACAGAGTGTCGGCGGTAGCAGTAGAAAGTGGCGCATGTGTCTTGCAAGCCAACAGGACGTCTGCAGTAGAAGTAGAAGAAGAAAGTGTAAACCAGACGGCGAGCGAGAGACCGAGGAGGGCCGAAACCGGTCTAATGCCCTACACCAGTTCGGGAGAGGGAGACCGGGCAAAACGAAGCTGAACCCATTGAGAAGAGGTCGAGTGAAGTGGAAAAGACTCAGCGCGAGACGCCCAGAAAGTGTCTTGATAATAGATGGAGAGCCGCCAGCAGAGCGAAGCGAATGTGTGGTGGTGGCGCGACCTGCGGTGGGTGGACCATGCAGTCTGGGAACGGCACCGAAATCTCCATCACTGGCCTAGTGCAAAGCTGTGTAGGCAACTGCACAAGAAAATCCAGAAGGTCGAGCAGTACGGTACCTGGAAAGGCTGTGTGGTTGGGTCTGCACCGAACACCCTAACTGCCGATAGCTAAGGGCTGCAAAATCAAACAGGCCACAACGAAAGAAGAACATAACACTTGCGCAACAGCCCAAGGTGAATATGTAAGTGAAAATACCAAGGAGACTTACTTAGAACCCTGGATTGGTCCTCCAGATTTTGCCCCCTAATATCGAAGACACAGATCCGTTCTACATTGTCTTCAGGAAGAGCAACTCCCGGACCCAGGGGTCTTCGAGAGCATCATTGGCGAGAAAAGTAACCTCCTGCTGTAAAGGCTGAAACTGATAATTACCTGGCTACGTGCCTGTGAGCGAGAGGATACCTGTACGACAAACGACCGTACGCAAGAGACTGTTTTTGTTTTGGTCAACACCAGCTCCTGCAAGAGTCAGTCCCCTTTGAAACTAACAGGACGGACTACTTTTTTAAATTATAAGTAAGGAAGAAGAGACTAATTTGTTTCAACCCC
Organism: Ambystoma mexicanum; assembly: GCF_040938575.1. Classification (NCBI taxonomy): domain Eukaryota; kingdom Metazoa; phylum Chordata; class Amphibia; order Caudata; family Ambystomatidae; genus Ambystoma; species Ambystoma mexicanum. The sequence continues at coordinate 874,886,970 of NC_090924.1, read as the reverse complement.
ATGCTAAGGAACATAAGCTTTGCAAGACCCAAGAGCAAATGATAAGTCACTTCCTTGTCCCATTTGGGGAAGGTAAAGAAGCAGAGAGCGAAGGAAACCTTGGAGGGAACTACAAGAACTGTTGAAGTTAGAATTAAGATAGCCCGGGAGAGGTTACAAAGAACTAGGAACAAGCTAGGAAAAGGGAGTCATTCTCCAAGCGCCCCCCACGGGTGGGGGGGGAGGGGAGAGAGAGAGAGAAAGAGAGAGAGAAAATATATTCTCAATGAAATAACTTTGTTAAGGGGACGTTATGGTTAAGTTGCGCTAATAAAAACCTATGAAATTCAATGAAAATACTTTGGGTTTTTACCAGTGCGTGCCATTTTCCTACAACTTATTAATATCATGCTACCCAATATAGCAATATTTGTGTACAATTTGCAGTGTCACCTTAAAACTCTGCCATTTCCCACCTCCTAGAATCATTTTTAACACTTCTATACACTTTTTGCAACTATTTCAATTAGTTTTGAATCCGTAGACGTCTACGAACATCTGACTTCATGGTGGACTTTCCGGACAGTGCCACATGACCATACGCTGGCGTGCAGCATGGTGACGTGTCCGAGAACCCGTCTGCACTTCACAATAAGATCTGTGCTTCGCGGACAGTTTGGAACTGCATTTTCTACTGATCTCGGAACTTTCAACTTCAAAATTTCCATTGCACAGTTCCAACACCTATTCCTACTCATTATCCATTACCAATCTAGTACACAGTACATACATTTAGCAAAAATGCTATTTATCTTAAAATGGCATCAGCTAATGCCATCCCTCCTCCCCAAGAGCCACCACCACTGCTGTAATGAAGTAGCATGAAAAACACTGCCCCCTACCTTAGAAATAACACACGCGCAACATTTTCCCCTGTTCATCTACCCCTCCATATTAGTGTTTGGTGCCTCTTCCCTCATTTCCTCCCCACCTTTCGTTCTATGCTCTCCTGCCAAAAAAAGAAAATACATCCAAAAACAACAAAAGAAATTTGTTCCTTTGGGAATCACCTTTCACAGTTAAAAAATAGAACTAAAAAACACAAAGAAAAAAACAGACTCCATCTACTTTATATTTCTCAGTAAAGTACATAGACTCAATAAGATTTTCCAACATTTCCATTTTGTGTTATGCTAATGGGAATATTGTGGCGTTCATCCTCCGATCCAGGGACTGGAACAGCCCAAGTTATCAGCCCAACCGAAGCGAGGATGGATAACGAGGTCTCTGGACAATTATCCCCCATTCCAGCCCCTGTAATGGGGAATGAGGCCATTAGCACCCTAGGTTCCCAAAGCGGAAACCTGGGGTGCTAAAAAAAAGGATTTTGCTTCCTACACCGGGACGCCAGCGGCATCCCGGTGTAGGAAGCAAAATCCTTTCCCAATATGGCCACCATGTAATGGGAAGGCAGGGTTCCATACAGGGCCCCTCTTTGCTGTCCATGGAAGCCCGTAGAAGGCGAAAAGAGAACTTTATAACCTTATGAGCACAATCACCTTTTTCTTCCCTTTCAAAACTATACCAATTTCGAATAAGTTTACCACAAAGCCAGTCCCAGGTGGACATGGCCAATTTAACCCCATGTGTTGTCCCTCATGGTCATGGTCAGTAACCAGATTGTCCGGATCATGACCCGGCCAATCTGGCCACTTGCTACACCTCAGTCACCAAAGGTGTAGCACTACGTTTTGTACCTATATTACGACACTTGTCAAAAAATAAAACACCGGCACATTTGCAAAGCCATGCTTGCAGGTCCTTGCCAATGCTCCTTACACAAGTTTGCTGGAAATCCACCCATGTTTTATTTTTTCAAAAGTGTCAAATGTATGCACATACAACCGTCATATAACCTAGCCCCACTTAACAAAATCCATTCAGACTTTTATTTTTTTTTTTAAAACCTTTATTTTTGGTCTTTCGACACAACAAACAACTACTCACCCACATTAGGGTGGCTTTAACTTTACGCCTTCAACCAGTGCCCCGACCTCCCCGCCTCCCTCTGCGACTCCTCCCTCCGCCCCCGCTGCATCCCCATATCGTCCCGCTCTTGCGTCAACTCGCCCCTCTGGTGAACCAGTGGAAGATCTCAAGAGTCTGAGTTAGAACAGTATCAGGGTGTGTCCCCAGTGACCAACGGGTCCACTGCGGAGGTGGTGTCGGCCTCACTTATTAGAAAGGATATTAGCGGGCCCCATATGTCGGGCGGGCGAGCGTGAAGTGGTAAGCATTTTATGAAGTCAGTTTCTGTGTCCTGGCAATAAAGCACATCTTTCCGCCATGCAGTGTACGATGGTGGCGGGCCGCGGCCCCACGCCATGGCGACTCTTCTGCGAGCTAGTGTTAGTAGGAGTCCGGTCAGCTTCCTTGACGGCATGGACAGCAACCTCGTCATCCCCAACAACGCTGCTGTGCATCGGGGTTGTATCGTTTCACCGACAATTGCGGATGTCGTGTCTAACACACGGTTCCAGAATGGGGCTACCTCCGGGCATTCCCATGCGAGGTGCACAAAGTTCGCTGATAGAGTCCCGCATCTTCTGCACTCTGCCTGGGCTTCGGGGTGGTGCTTGTTAGCTTTTTCCGGCGTATAGTAGGTTTGGTGGAGGAAATGAAAATGAATAAGCTTGAGCCGGGTGTTAAGTGAAATTTTTTGAGTTTGCTTCAGAATGTGACTCCAGTCGGCCTCCGATATACTTGTGGATAGTGCCCGTTCCCATCTCGTTTTCGCTCTTGTATTCACGTTGGGTGCTCCGGTGGTCAGCGCTTTGTAGATTAGCGACACCAGTCTGCCCTCTCCCTGAGCTTGAATGACATCATGTAGTAGTTGCCAAGTCGGTGGTTGCCTCGGGAAACCAGGCAGGTGGGTCTGCAGAGTGTATCGGGTCCGGAAGTAGAGGAACACGTCTAGGGCCGAATTAGCCCCTTTCTGTTTGGCCTGTTCAGGGGTCAGAAAGCCCTCCTCTGTGAATAGGTCTCCGAGGGATCGTATCTGCAGTTTGTCGACCCACTGGTGAAACACACTCTCCGATGTTAAGGGGATTCCAGGAATATACTTGACTGGCAAGAGGGGGGAGTATCTTGTCTGTATCCCCAGTTTGTTAGCTAGCGACTTCCAAACCTTGTATGTTGTAAGCATTACGTTCATTGTGCGATTGGGGACGGGAAGCCGACCAAACACCACAGCGGTCAAGAAGTTGGGCGTTGCCAAGGCCCTCTCGACCTGTACATGGGGGCGAATCATTTGCTTTGCGTACCAGTGGCTAAGGTACTGAGCTTGGGCTGCCCAGAAGTATTTTTCCATGTCTGGTAGAGCCAGACCACCGCTAGACACGGGGAGTGTCAGCGTTGTGTATGCCACTCTGGCCGGCTTCCCAGCCCACAGTAGATCCAGAACCAGGGTTTTCAGCTTTTTCAGGAAGGATTGTGGCAGTAACAGCGGGATATTGTTGAAGAGATACAGCAGTTTTGGCAGCATTACCATTTTGACTAGAGAGGTCCTGCCCCAAAGTGTCAGTGGGAGTGTCTTCCAGCGTGCGATCTTGTCTTGGAGAGACCTCAACACCTCTTCATAGTTGTCTCGGAATACCTCCAGTGGGTCCAGTGACAGTTGGATGCCAAGATATCGTACTCTCGAGGATTTCCACTCAAGTCCGAAGTCGTCGGCGAATTGCCTCGTGTCCCTGGTCAGTGGGAAGACGACTGATTTTGAGTGATTGATTTTCAGTCCGGAGGAGGCCCCGAATTTGATGACTTCCCTCATGACCGGGTTCAGGTTGGCCTCGGGATCTCTTATAAATAGTGCAACGTCGTCGGCATATAGGGATACAATGAGTTTGTGTGGGCCGATAGTGAGCCCCATTTGTTGGCGCCGTTCCCGCAGGTTGGAAGCTAGTGGCTCCATTACCAGAGCGAAGATTAGCGCCGACAGGGGGCATCCTTGCCTCGTGCCGCGCTGTAGGTTTATTGCTGCTGATTTTGCTTTGCCCACTATGATGGTGGCCTGTGGGTTGGTGTACAGGAGAGAAACCAGTTTGATAAAGCGGGCTCCCAGCCCCATTCTGGTGAGAACCATGAACATGAACGGCCACTCCACGGAGTCAAATGCTTTTTCTGCATCGAGTAGGACCGCTATTGCCTGGTCCGAGGGGTCTAGTGCCTCTATGATTCCAAACATTCTCCGGATGCCGAAGGTCGTATTGCGGCCGGGTATGAAACCAGCTTGGTCAGCTAGCACTAGGGCGGGCATCAGGGGCATCAGTCTATTCGCCAGAATCTTAGCAAGGATTTTATTGTCCAAATTGAGCAGGGAAATCGGGCGATAAGATGCACAATTGTCTGGGGGCTTTCCTGATTTGTGCAAAAGGACGACGTTGGCCAGACGGGAAGTTGGAGGTAGGGTTCCAAGCTCAAGCGCTTCCTCATACACTGCTGCCAGCAGTGGAGCCAGGGGTTCTGCAAAGGCCTTATAGAATTCTCCCGTTAGACCATCCGGGCCTGGAGCTTTGGAGGGTGGTAGTGCCTTTATGGTTTCTTTGATCTCTTCTTGTGAGATTAGCTCGTTCAGAGGTTCCCGTAGGTGATGTTCGACCCAGTAGAGCTCAGTGCCCTCGAGGTATTCCAGGGGGAGGTGCGAGTCTTTCGGCAGCTTGGATCTGTCCCTCGCAGGGTCCATAACTGTGTTCATGTCACCGCCCCACACGACCGTGGTGGGGCCAAGCGCGGAGAGCTGTGTCATCACCCAGCTGAAGTTGTTATGGCCATCCACATTCGGGGCATATGAGTTGACAAAGGTCACTTTCTGACCGGCGATGATGCCATTCACCAGAAGTGCTCTGCCTTCCTCGTCTTTTGCAGTGTGTAGTAGCCGGAAGCTGAGCCGCCTGTGTATGAGGATTGCAACGCCCCTCGAGTATGTGGAGTAAGACGAGAAGTATCTGTGACAGCCCCAGCTTTTGGCCCACTGGCGGCCACTCGTCGGTGTGAAATGTGTCTCTTGAATCATTGCCACGTCTACCTCATGTCGTCTGAGATAGTGTAGGATTTTCCTAGATTTAGCTGGGATGTTACCCCCTCTGATGTTCCATGTTAGGACGTTGAACGGGGCGGCTTTGCATTTATTTCAGGTCCCGTGTCCAGGTCAACGGGCAGCTGCGTTCTGGTTGAGCGGGAGCCGCTAACCGGGTCTGTGTGTAGCGGCTGGGGGTCACAGTGCAACGGAGAGGACGGCGTCTGGCAGAGGGCAGGCAGCGTGCAGGACGAACAGGAATTGTCGGCGCTGGATTTCTCTAACAACTTTGTAATACTCGAACTTCGGGCAATCCCCAACTGGCCCGTAACTTAGTTCTCCCAAGGGTGGGCAACCACAAACATGCTCACCGGGAGGTTCCAACTTACCCCACCCAGAACAAACTCGGCCTTAGGGGTCGCCATGCCGGTACGCGGGAATCACTCCTCGGCAGGCAGACCCCACTCAGGCTAACGATAACTTAACGGTAGCTGCGCTGGGGGTGCCTGGGGCCTCCCAAGTGTCCCAGCCCCGACTTATGCCGCTGTATTTGATCCGGCCCACTCAGTTCAACTGCGTCGGGTCTTGTGCTCCACCGCATCCACCCGTTTAAGGAGGGTTCCTGGGGATTCTATCCCTTTGCGGTCTGGGGCGAGCTAGATTCTGATCCGGGAGTCCCAGGCGGTCGAGGAACAGGTTTGCCTCCTCTGGGGTTTGGAAAAAGTGGACCCTTCCCTCGTGCTGGACTCTTAAGCGTGCTGGGTAGAGCATAGAATATGGCAGTTGGCTGTTGCGAAGCCTCTGTTTAACGCTTGTAAATGTTCTCCTTTGTGTTTGGACTGCCGGGGAGAAATCGGGGTAAAAATGGATTTTGTCTCCATCATGACTCAGATCGCCTTTCTCCCTGGCGAGCCGGAGAAGGGAGTCACGGTCTCTGTAGTTCAGCAGCTTCGCTATTATGGGTCTCGGAGGGGCCCCTGGTGCTGGTCTTGTTGCAGGAATCCTGTGGGCTCTCTCGATTATGAATAAGCGAGAAAGGGCCTCGCGGCCGAACAACGTAATGCATAAGGTTTCCACGAAGTCTTCCATTTTCCCCTGCATTTGATGTTCTCTCACCCCGACTATCCGGAGGTTATTCCTCCTCGACCGACCTTCGAGGTCCTCGCACTTGGCGGCTGTTAGTTTCATTTGTGATTCCAGCTGTAGTACTCTGTTTGTAAGGGTTTCCGAGCTGTCGTCGAGATTTGACACCCTCTGCTCCACCTCGGTTAGGCGTTCGGCTTGGGAGTCCATGCGGTGTTGCATCAGATCGACTTTGGACGCGAGGCCGTCCATTTTGTTGCTCAGGCTGCCGATCCCTGCTTTTAGGTCGAGGAGGATTTCTTTAATTTCAAAGGGGTTTTCTGTCGTTCCCTCCTGGTGGGGGCATTCCGACGGTGCCGCCTGCTCCTCGGGTTGGTGGGGGGCTCTGGGGGTCAGACCGCTCTCAAAGTTTAGCTTCCTCTGCGATTTGTCGCTTTTCCCCATCTTGGCTGCCGGTGGTGAGGTCGAGGCAGCCGCCGGGTTGCACTGATAGCGCGGCCCTCCTGGAGGAATTCCGTGAGAGGCTGATATAGGATGTTCGCTGTGAGCCGGGGGGTTGGCTGTTTAGATGCTGCGCTGGCCCTTGACGAGAGATGTTTACAGTGGTTTTCTGCCGGCTCCTCTTGGTTCCGGGGGCTCGGAGTATAGGGCAGTGTGATGGTTTGCGATAGAGGGGATCAGGTCGTCTGTGAGTTGGGAGGTGCCGCTTGGTCAGCTCTGCCGCTACTGGTACGGCGGTCACCCGGTCCCAGAGGCGGAAGAAAGGGGGGGGGGACAACGCTGTTACCCCACCGCTTCTTACCCGCCAGGGCCCCGGGCCGACCCCTCTGGCCGACGCCGCCTGGTCTCCGCCCGGTGGGTGTGGGCGGTTCTTGTTGTGCGGCTGGGTGCCGGATCTGCAGGAGCCTGTCTCACGTCCGACTCTTCCGCTCCGGCGATGGCTTCTGGCGGGGGGATGAAGGCGAACAGGGACTCTCGCCGGTTCTCTCTGGCCGCTGTCGACTCCTTGCCAGGATATTGGCCCCCCGTCTCGTGGGCTGCCCGGGGGGGGTGCGTCAGAGTCTACAGTGGGGAGGCTCAGCCTGTGGAGCACGGGGCCAAGTGGTCGACCCCGCTAGTCTCGGCAGCCGGGCCTCTCGGGCCGCGTCTCGGGTTGAGAGCTCCGATTTCGCTCGAGACTTCGAGGCGGCGCCGCCGGGGACTTCAGGAGTTCATGTACCGGGAAACAGGGGGGCTGTGGCGCTCGGATCCGTAGGATTAGCCAGGATTGATGCGGGGCTGCGAGGGAGCTCTGACCTAAGCGGCCATCTTGGATGGCCCTCTAGCGCCCTCTCCATTCAGACTTTTATGAAAACATTTATATCTAGATCTATAATCTTTGTGCAAACCTTTGTGTAGATTTGTCAAATGGCACCACATTTATAAGCCTTTACAATATTTTGGGACTCCCCATCTAATTTTGCCCCCTCTTGACAGAATCCCACCAAACTTCGCAAAAGCATTTATATCTAAATCTATTATCAGTTTACCGAATTAAGTGTAGATCCGTCAAATGGCACCTCATTTATAAGCCTTTACATTATTTTGGGAACCCCCCCCCCTCTAATTTTGCCCCTCTCGACAAAATCCCGCCAAACTTTGCAAACTCATTTGGAATCAGGTCAGGAATATAATTGCAATATTTCATGCAGTTTCATTGAGTGGGGCCAACGTTATATGCCATCCAAAAACTGCCTCCAAACATCTGAAGTGTCCCCGAACTTCTCAGGACTGTTCGCAAACATCCAAACTGTTGGCAGACTTTCGCGGTGAAAAAAGCCATTTTATTTGCTTCTTGCAGCCATATCCCATCCCCTCCTCATCACCCCTGACCTCCCCAGATATTATTTGATAAGTTTGACAAGAGCAATGTTGTGTTTTTTTAATATGTTTTTACCACGATGTCCGCGGACACCGGCCGATGTCTGCGAATCCAAGATGGCGGGCATTTCCAAAAATCTGTCGCACTTCACACTTTTCACCATCTAATCAGTGGGCACGTCCGATGTCTGTGGACACCACGTTGCCGTCTAAGCCAATTAGAGTCCTGTATGCACACCGAAGAGGGATGTGTGTCCGTGGAGCGGACCTAGATATCACTAATTGTTTGGGACCTACTTTTTAGTTGTTTTTTAAAAAACTACTGGACGGATTTCCACCAAATTTACAAAAGCACGCTTTCAGGACCAAGCCGCCGCTTCTGCCGCAAATTTGGTGGCAATCCGTCCAGAGGTTTGGGCTGTAGGCGTGAGCAAAGTTTTTTCTCCATTCAGTCTATGGGGAAAAAAATAAATTTTGGGGCCCCCCCTTGACCAAACCTCACCAAACTTTGCAAAAAAATTCAGTGGGCCATATACTTTTTTGCAAAGTTTGGCGAGGATTCGTCCAGGGGGAGCGAAGTTATAAGCCGTCCAAAAAATGCTCTTCCATTGGGTTTAGCAACTTAACCATAACTACATGCCCGCTACCGCAGGCCATGTAATGTAATTATATATGGGATACATTACTCACCGTAATCCTATTTCTGATGCTTGTATCTGCTTAGATTCACATGCTGTACATAGGCTGACATCTAGTGGAAGCTGCAGAGTATTAGAGTTGTTTTCGAAACTCGAAAAGGGACGTCGACATGGCGTGCCAGTAATACTATCCCTAGTGTGACGTCCACTGTACCCATCATCCCTCACGTGTCGAGGTCCCTCAGTCATGTTTCTGACATGAGGTAGCATGAGGTGTAGCGCGAGTACAGTTGTATCCATGCAGATACGTATCAGACAAGCTCATAAGCATCCATGCGCCTTCTCTCAGAGGGAAGGAAGGGTGGGTCGCATGTGAATCTAAGCAGATACAAGCATCAGAAATACGATTACGGTGAGTAATGTATCCCTTCTGAGGCTTGTGGAATCAGCTTAGATCACATGCTGAGCTAGATTAGCGAGCAGTGGAAGGAGGTGGGATGTGAAGGTTCATGAGAGAATAAATGTCTTGGAACCGCTTGTCCCACTGGTATATCTGTCTTGGAATGAGTGTCAATGCAGTAGTACTGACTGTAGCTGCTTTGCAAATACTTTCTAAGGGGACATTTGCAATGAAATCCAGAGTGGCTCCAGTACCTCTTGTGGAGTGGGTTGTGGAGTGGGTCCTTGGCGTAAAAGGCAGTGTTTTATTGTAACGCTCACCTGATTCCCGTAGAGGCGCCGGTCTTGACTGGGCGTATACCGTATCTTCAAAGGTGATGTGTAACACACGGCTGGCTCTTTGGGCTGGACCTCTGTGCACTGTATGTCTGACTCGAAGGGTAAGATGTCTGCAGATAGAAAATATGGGATTAAGGAACTGGGTTATTGAATGTCTCTCTCTTCTTCCCTTTCTCTTCTCCTGTAGAACCCCAAAGGTTAACGCTCTCACCTTAGGTAAGGGAACGCTGTGCTCTCCATCTGCCTCGGGGCAGGGTGCTGTAACCAGTTTCTTCACTGGATAAGGGGAGCAGGCCTCTTGACTTCAGAGGACTGCTGTCCGTCGTTTACTGCACGAACGGTAAGTTTCGAGTAATTCTAATGTCTTTAAAGTCTTTAGTAATGATGTTTCTTGTTTTGCAGGGTTCCGGCGATGGCGGATGACGGGCTGAAGTGAGTTGAAGATGGAGCCCGTGTGATGAAAAGAAGCGCCTGGAAGCACGTAAGTAAGCGCTTGTTGCCTGCTTCACGATGCGCTCTAACTGTCTTTTTATTTTGCAGGTACAAGTTGGGAGCGGCTGCAGGGTGCCGGAATACCCACTGGGTTAGATGTGGAAAGGAGTAATGGCACGTGAGTATTAAAGTTCCCCAATGTCTTTAAACGCACCTTGTTTTGTCTTTCAGATGCGGGATGCAGCGCCGAAGGCCTCCGGAGCGTGCGAAGAGTTGGTAAGCTTTTGTCTTTCAGATGCCGGAATGCAGTGTGAAGACCTCCGGAGCGCACGAAGAGTAGGTAAGCCTTTGTCTTTCAGATGCCGGAATGCAGCGCGAGGCGTTGGTGACAGCCGATGGACCAGGTAAGTGAAGAGCTGTCACTGAAGACCGTAATGCTAACCTGTTCTTTCTTGTCTTTATAGGTGTTGCTGAAGACTGGATTCAGGATGGTAAGCCTTTTTCCTTAGGCCCAGGATCAGATGCAGAAGACACGATGAGCGTTCTGCTGCAGAGGATGCAGAATAACGCAAAGCAAGATTCATCCATCGGGTGTGGTTTAAATAGCCTCCTGTAGTGCTTAGGTGTCTCCTTCCACAGCCACGCCTAGGTAAGAAAAGAGTTCCTGCTTTCCAGAAGAGTTCCAGTGTTCTGAATCTAGGGAGTGGCTCCTGCCCCACCCAACAGGAAAAGTAGTTCCAAACAGAAGAGGATCAGAGGCTCAACTGGCAGGCAAGTAAGCATCATGGTCTGCTGCAGGTAAGTCCACCCAAGCATTATGAGCCCGGCGCTTCCAGCGCTGGGACTGGGCATATTTATGAGCCTGGTGCCACTGGCGCCAGGACTGGGTCCAAAAGGTCCCAATTGGGACTGGTTGGCACTCGGAACCTGGGTTATGGATCTGCTTCCAAGGGAGTTGGGAAAACCCTGACCTTTTGGAAGCAGAGATCATGACATTTATTTGAAAGGGAATAGCACAGTTGGATACATCTGACTATCCACCTAGAGATGGCATTTTTAGAGATGCAATCTCCTTCTCTGCCTGGGGCTATGGAGACAAACAGTTGATCTGTTTTTCTTAGCGGTATGGTCTTTTCTACGTAGTAGAGGACCGCCCTCCTCACATCTAGTGTGTGGAGTTTTACCTCAGCAGAGCTTTTGGGTTCCTGGAAGAAAGCCGGTAGCTTAATAGAGTGGTCAACATGGAATTTGGAAATTAACTTAGGTGAGAACCTATGGTGAGTCCGTAAAACCAGTTTGTTCTTGCACAGTAAAGAAAGGATTGTGCACTGGAAGTGATGGCTACTAAGAAGGCAGTTTTATAAGTCAGGTGTTTGAGACTAGACTTGTGCATAGGCTCAAAGGGTGGTCCCATGAGCTTAGCGAGTACCACATTAAGGTCTCAACCTGGCAGTGGGTTCGAAATTGGAGGGAGGAGTCTCTTTACCCCTTCCATAAATGCTTTGACGACTGGTACCTTCCACCATGAGACCTTGTTATTGGAAGTGGTGTAGGCTGACAAAGTCGCCAGGTGTACCTTTAGCGAGTTAAACACTAACCCTGCATCCAGGAAGTGGAGCATATAGGTTAGAATATTGAAAGGAGTACAATCAACGGGGCTGATTTGCTTATTCTGGCACCAAATTATGAATCGTTTCCATTTATCATAGTAACAGTGCCTTGTGTTCGGTTTTCTTGACTCTTTTTCAAGGTATCCATACATCTCTGTGGTAGATTAAAATGTCTGAACTCTAGGACTTCAGGAGCCATGCTGCCAAGTTCATAGAGTGTGGTTGTGGGTGCACTGTTAGTCCTCCATGCTGGGTGAGTAGGTTGTACTGGCACGGGAGTTTGATTGGTTCGCACATCGCCAGTCTGTGCAGATGTGGATACCACAGTTGTCTTGCCCACATAGGAGCAACAAGGATCTGCGTCATTGGTTCTTTGTGTAACTTGTTCACCACTTTCCCCATGAGAGGAGTCGGGGGGGAGGAGGGGGAGCGTAAGTAAACTTCTCTGACCAGTTCATCCATAGGGCGTTCCCCTTGGAGCCTGGCAGGGGGAACCTGGACGCGAAGTCTGTGCATTGACGATTTTCGCTTGTGCAGAAAAATTCTATAGTTGGAAAACCCCATAGAGAGAAGCGGTGTTCTACAACTTCTTTGTGTAGACGCCACTCGTGTTCCTCTGGTAGGGGATCTCTGCTCAATGAGTCTGCGTTGAGTCCCCCTGGAACATGTTGTGATGACAGGAAGATTTTCCGTCTAAGTACCCATTTCCAGATTTTCTGTGCAAGTCTGGATAGATTTGGAGGGCATGTACCCCCCTTTTTGTTGATATAAAACATTGCTGTGGTGCTGTCCGTCAGGATCTGCACCAACAGGTTTGTTAAATGGGGTTCGAACGCCTGGAGGGCTTTCAATACTGCCAGAAGTACCAGCACATTGATGTGGTTCTGAGCTGCAGTGCGAGACCACAGACCCTGGGCTGTGTGGTGAAGGTAGTGAGCCCCCCCACCCTGCCAGTGAGGCGTCTGTTGTGACCACTGTTTGTATCTGTGGGTCGTAGAAGGGTTTCCCCTTAGTCAGGTTTTCTCTTGTCCACCAGCAAAGATTTTTTGTCTCGGGGTGGGTGGGGGGGTGGTCGCGAGGACATTGAAGAAGTTCTATGCAGTAGCCCCCTGCTATCGTGGACAGTACCCATCTGTCTGAGGGGATACCCTCCCATGCGTGGGTGAAGTTGGAAATGCGTCCTCCTACTAGAGATGCATGGGAGGGTACCTGGAGCGGAATGTCACTTGCTCTGAGGTGGGGTGCCACCTCGAGCTGGGCCCCTGCCTCGATTACCACGACCTCCATGTTGTCCTCGTGGATAGCCCTGAAAGGCTTGTCCTTGGTTGTTGCCATAGGAACCTTGGCCTTGGTTGCATCCTGATCCCCTCTGAGAATTTTGGCCCTGAAAGCAGCGAAAATTGCTGTTCCCTATTTGCCCCGTGGGCTTGTTCGTGAGCTGACCTAAGGACTTTAGAGTGTCATACTCATTGTTTGCTGTCTTAAGTGCGTCTTCTACAGCTTTGCTGAAGAGCACATCAGGTTCCACTGGCATATTTATTAGGGTGGCTTGTGTTTCTGTCCTGAAGCCTGATTGGCGAAGCCATGCATGTCTCTTAAGAATGGTGCCCTCTGCAATGACTCTGCATGCATTGTCAGCTGCATCGAAATTTGCCTTGAGAAGACAAGTAGACACAGCTCTTCCGTCTGCTGCCACCTGAGCTAGTTGAGATTCAAGTGGTTCAGGTGCGGATGAGAGTAACGCAGAAACCTCCTCCCACTTATGGCAGTTGTAACTTGCCAAAAGTGTAGTATTATTTGCAATTCTTGTCTGTAGGGTGCATAAGAGGCGACTTTTCTGCCCATTGCATACATCTTCTTGCTCTCCTCATCGGGAGGAGCCTTCGAGGAAGCAAGGGGTGTGCCTGCTCGTTTGTTTTAATTGGCCTTTTATGTATAAGGGGACTGTAGGTACAGGTCTGAACAGTTTTTTCACACATGGGTTAACAGGCCGTGTGAGATGAGGTGCCTCTAAAGAAGGTTCGATTCTGCGTTGCACAGATTTTGGCATTGGGATAAACTGTCCTACTGTCTTTTTGTCTCCCAATAATAGTTCAGCAAAGTCTCTGTCTTCCTGTACCTCCTGTGTGTCAATGAGGAAGTGTTCTGCCGCTTTGGTTAAGACTTCGTTGAGGAAGGGTTGATTATCTAAAGGGGAGTCTACCATTGGAGGGTGTGATTAATAAGAGAATCTATGACATACATAGTCTCCTGGTCTGGGTCCTCATAATACAGTTCGTCTGTGTCCTCATCAATAAGTTGAGTGTCAGATGTTTCTAAAAATGAAAGATCGTCCTGGTCTTCTGGATCTATTTCAGTGTCATATAGATCTATAATTCTGCCCTGTACGGGGACATCTGAGCGAGCCCTCTTAGTAGGGGCTATAGAGGTAGAGGGTTGAGAGCCAGAAGGGGCTGAGGTGAGAGGGGTGGACTGAAAACTTTGAAGGTAATCTGGATTTTTTTCAAAGAAATTTGCCATAAAGGTCATTCTTCGCATAACTCTGTCGATATCCTGCCAAGACCATTCCTTTGAACTTGGGACTACAATGTCGGGTATGCCCATATCTTCATTAGTAGGATGTATAAGCTTTGGCCTAGAGTCCTTTGATTTCTCTATGGGCTTGGATAAAATTCCCTTTTGTGAATGCCTGTCCCTAGTAGGACTCTTTTCCCCACCCTGGGGCCCAGAGGCGTGTGTAACAGACTTTTTGGGGCCTGACGTTTTACTAGATGAAGAACGTCGAACTTAAAGTGTGGGGGCCGAGGCTTCGTCCGCGAACAACCTTCGGAAGGTGTTTTTCGTGCGACCCCCTTGCTGTCTTTTGACGTCTTAGCCCTGTCGTGTGGCGATCTTGAACGAGATTGCCCAGAGGGCCGGGACACAGTGGACCGTTCACGGGTTGTCGAGTATTCAACTCATCTGTCGACTGGGGCTTGTGTGTTTTGTAGTGTGTGCTTTTGAAGCGCTGCCTCCGCCGGGTGTAATCCCCACAACATGGCTGCCGGCCTGTCCTACGGGGTTGGGGGCTTGCGCTTGGGTATCTGAAGCTACTTCGGTGCCCTCACCGTCTGAAAGTGCGGCGTCGCTGCCATCGCTGAAGGCTCCTACCTCGATGGCCTCGAGTTGCCTGGCGTAGTGGGCCCAGCGCTTAGTGGAAAGGTCTTTCAACGTTTTAGGCTTGAAGAGCCTGCACGCTCGACAAGACGTTTCGACATGGTCTCTCGGGAGACACAAGTTGCAAACTAAATGTTTGTCTACTCAGGGGAAATTACGGTTGCACTTAGGGCAAAACTTTAATGGAGTGTTTTCCATAATTCTGGGTGAAGGAGATGGCAGCTGGGCGAACAAAGTGTAGGAAGGGGAGAATATGCTTTCTAAAATGGCCTCCTAATAATGGCCCCCTCCTCTCTCCCTACTGTCTGGGCCGAGGCACGAGGCGGCCTTCCAAGGCCGTACGGTACGTTGCGATGGTCTCCGACGGCAGCCGATGAAAGGATAGAAAGAGAAACTAATGTAATTTTACGAAGTCAATGGCTTATCGCTGAAAGGAACTCCACTATATGCGTCCGTCTAGCATGGTGGAAAAAAACAATCTGAGGGACCTACATGCGTGAGGGATCATGGGTACAGTGGACGTCACACTAGGGATAGTATTACTGCCACGCACTGTCGAAATCCCTTTTCGAGTTTCGAAAACAACAACTGTAATACTCTGCACCTTCCACTAGATGTCGTCCTATGCACAGCATGTGATTTAAGCAGATTCCATAAAATATATATATATATATATATATATATACATATATATATATAAAATGAAAAAACTTTAATTGCCGGGCGTTAAGGTGAGAAGTTAACGCAACCAAACCACCCAAAATTCAGCTAAAGCCACCTTAACTTCGCCCCCTCTGTTGCGCAGCCTTTGACCACAATGACACCCCTGATGACATCACTAATTACGTGTACGACATCACTGATGGCAGACATAACATCATTTATGACTTAGCTAATAAAAGCTTTGATAAACTACATAACAATTTAGGTTGTGGCCTTAGCAGTGGCCTTTGCCTTGGCTAGTTGCATGTTAGTGTTATGTACAGTGGACATGGCCGAAGGCCCCGGCCACTGGCCATGGATGAAGTCCATGGCTAGTGGCCCTTTAATGTGTTAAAATATACAGTGGCTACTTCCAAAGGCCATAGCTACTGTTCAGTTACTGCTGTAAAATATACAGTGGACATGGCTGAAGGCCTTAGCCACTGGGCATAGCCGAATGCCATGCCTGGTGGCCTATTAATGTATTAAAATATATAGGGGGCAAGGCTGAAGGCTACGATCACTGGCCACAGGCAAATGCCATGTCTAATGGCCCTTTAATATGTGAAAATATACAGTGGGCAAAGCCAAAAGCCGTGGCCACTGAACATGGCCGGTTATTAATATTATTAGGATATTTATTGAGCGCAGACCTAGCTTTGAGAAACAATGGATCGCTTTACAGAGGTATACAACAATACAGACACACAACAGAGTTCTTTTCGGATGTAAAAACAGAACAGATATACAGCGGGGGTAGGATAAGGAGGGGCATAGAGGAGGGGTACAGCTGTACAGGGTGGCGGATAGAGGGCGGACGGCACCTAGCGAGTCAGGTGGCGTGGGGGTAACGTGATGGCCTAGGTTTTAAGGAGGCTGGTAGTGTTGTGATGTAATTAGTGATTCAATCAAAGATGTAAGCTGATGTAATTAATGATGTCACCGGGATGTTATCATTGTGGTCAAAGGCTGCGCAACAGGGGGAGCGAAGTTAGGTGGCTATAGCTGAATTTCAGGGGTTTTGTTGCATTAAGTTCTCACCTTAACGTCCTTGCAACTAACGTATGTTCATTGAATTTCAAAGGTTTTGTTATTCAATATATTTCTTCTGCACCACTGCCCGGCCAGCGAGCACGATTTTATAAGACTCCCAGACCACTAGCCATGGCCACTGGCAAAGGCCAGTGAACACGGCCACTGTATTTTTATAAATGACTGCCTGATAACTAACCATGGCCTCCGGCCAGGCTGTGCCCACTGTCCATCTGAAAACACCCCCTTTAAACATCATTGTTAATATCAGGTACAACCTCAATTGCCAGAAGGTAATTAAATCATCTGCACATATACCAGAAATGTGTTAAACAGTTTAATGATTGAATCATTTAAAAAAAAAACATAGTTCACATAGAAAAACATATGAAAGTGTGTCCTGTGGCAGTATCAGAATGCACAGCAACACACATCTTCAAGGCAAACAATGCTATAATGTTACACCGTGGGGTTATTGGCGGCAAGATTGTGAGGGAATATATCCTGGACTGGTGCACCAGGACCAATCTGGTTTCATCAAGTGGCTGAGTGTGTTCTATAATATAATGAGGATACTCCATATTATCGATAAGGCGGGAAGCAGGGATGGCGCCACGCCGACATGCCGGATGATGTTAGACGCAGAGAAGGCGTTCGATCGCGTTAATTGGCCCTTTTTAGAACAGGTACTGGGGAAGATCGGGTTGGGGCCAACATTTTGGAAAATGATTCTTGCAAATTATTGGGATCCCTGGGCAAGGGTTAGAGTGAATGGGGGGTTGACTGAATCCTTCCTGATAAGAAGGGGAACAAAGCAGGGTTGCCCGTTGTACCCTCTTCTTTTTACCCTGGTAACAGAACCCTTTGCACAACGGATCAGGGAGAATGGGGAAATCCAGGGGGTGGAATGGGTGGGGTATCAGCACAAAATTTGATTATTCGCTGATGTGATCTTTATGGTCACCGAACCGGAAAGACCAATAACGGCAATTATGGGGGAGATACAAGCCTTTGCAAGGGCTTCGGGCTTTGGGCTTCAAGGTAAATTTTGGGAAATCCGAGATATTAAATCTGTCCATTGCCGACAGGCAGAGGGAAATGCTTGAAAAGAGCACTCCGTTCCGCTGGGCGTCAGGATCAGTTAAGTATCTGGGGATTAAACTAACCATCTCTATCAAAGGAATTGTGGGGGCGAATTACCCAAGCTTAGTGAAACAAATTAAAACGGACCTGTATAGATGGAAAGACCTATGTACATTGTGTTTTGGACGAATCACAATCACAAAGATGAATATACTCCCCCCGACTCCTATATTCGTTCCAGGCAATTCCGTTGGCAGTGCCGGGCAGTTTGCTGAGGGACATCCAAAATGATCTCATGGGGAATATATGGGGAGAAAAGAAACCGAGAATAGGGAGAAAGATACTTTTTAGCAATAAGACCAGGGGGTGGGGGAGTGGCATGTCCCAGAATAATAAAATATTTCCAGGTAACAACTGAGAACAATGGTCGAATGGGGAAGAGCAGGTAATGAGAAGGACTGGATACGACTGGACCAAGCAGTGGCATGGAGCCATTTATGGAAGATTGTGGGGATGAGGGCAGGGGATAGGGTCGAGGGTCTAGACAGGAACCTGATAACTTGTAGGATGGTAAAGCTCTGGGACCATCTCAATAAGAAATACGGGCTGTCCTCCTGGCCTTCACCGGGCACCCCAATTTATGGTAACCCGGCTTTTCCACCGGGCAGAGAGTATGGGAGATTCAAACGCTGGATAGATGGAGGGGTGAGAGAATTAGGGGATCTATACGAGGGCACGCAATACAGAAGGTAAAAGAGAATGGGGCCTGAGAGATGAGGATTGTTTGCGTATCGCCAACTGCAACACTGGGCGGGAGTGCCTTAGATGAAGGAAGGGGCAACAAGGGAGCATACAGGGTGGGAAAAATTAGTCCTAACTTTGGTGGAGAATAGGGGTCTGATCTCTGCAATTTATAAACTCCTACAGGAGGTGGAGGGGGCGGCATTGAGGGATAATGGGGAAAGGCGAGAGGGAAGGCACTTACGGATAATGAGTAGGAGAGGGCGTTGCAAAGTTAGTCATCCTTCCAGACGTCAGTGCAACAGAGAGAATTGCAATATAAGGTGCTACACCAATGGTACTATAACCCAGAGAAGCTGCACCGGTTTATCCCACGGCATCAGCGGGATGTTGGAGGGGGTGTGGTGAGGTAGGGACCATGGAGCATGTCTGGTGGAGCTGTCCACAGCTCGGGCACTTCTGGCAGGAAGTGAAAACGAAAAATCTAGAAATATTGGGCACTGAGAGGGATTTCACAGGGACAGAGATTCTCCAGGGGATTATTTTACAGGGGAGGAAGGGGATGGAGAGTGGGGTTGGAGGAGTGTGGGGAGTTATGGGCTAACTTAATGCTAGCAGCCAAACGCTGTGTTGTTAAGCAATGGAAAAAGTTAGACCCTCCGTCTTTCCTGCAATGGTACTTTGCCGTCTGGGACACAGTGGACGTGGAAAAAATGATGGCAATGCTAAGAGGTTCCCTTAGAAAGTTTGGGAGTGTTTGGTCACCCTTCTTGCAATACGCTAGTAAAGACATGAAGCATCTGTATATCCCGAGGAGACTGCAGACACTAGGATTCTTGGAGGAGGAAGAGGAGAGGGGAGCAGCTCATCATGAGGACTTGAGGAGGTTGTAGTAGATGGAAAGTAACTGGTGGGGAGGAGGAGAGGGACAGGGGAGTTGCTGTTGTGGGCTTAATAGAAATGTAATTTCATGATCTAATGCATTGTAATGGAATAACTGGACAAAACTGTATGGCGGATTGTGTTGATGTGTACAACTAAGAGCAAATAAAGTTGTGGTTCTAAAAAAAAAGTTCATGTTATTTTAATTCAGCATAAAATCTGATGTTATACTTCAAACAATGTGGTTTCAGCCGCACTCTTTGTAAATCAAAACATCTTTTTACAAATTATTAAAACATTTCCCAAATCTTCAGGCACACCCATTTCACAGTGGCACCTCTAGGACATGGCCTCCCCAGTCTATCACCTTTGGTGACTTAAAGGGAACATTTTAAGTCTAGTCATCAAAATTAGATGGGAATTTATTTTGTAACCCCTCCCTTCTTGCTCTTAAATTCTGCTGCATAGTAATATAAATCATAAGCAAGGGTAACTTAGCCACCTTTCTCCTGTCCCCCTCCCTATAATAAAAAAGTGTTGTTTGCATTACATTTTTACACTTGATAATCAGAAAGCTGCAATTCACTAAATTGCTAGTCCCATTCTATTAAAATGCTGTACCATTTATACCTATTTTTGGCCCCAGAGTTTTCTATTTATCCTAGGGCATTGTATAGATTGGGATTTTTTTTAAACCAACTACATGAGCCTTCAGAAAGAAAACACCAAACTCCAAATGGCCAAAAGCAGCAATATTGGTAACCACCTGTTCCAATCAAATATTATTTGGAGTGCCAACTGGGAGTCAACATTTTATTCTGTACAATCTAAAATGGTGCGCTTTTTGTGTGGCCCCTGGTCTCACTGCAATATAATAGCATCAAGCCCACCTTAGCCCTATACACTTCTAAACATTTCTTTAAAATACAAGCCCCAAATGTATAATACATTCTTATTAAACCTCTGAACTGAAGTGTATCTTTCTCAGCAGCGACTTTGGTATGGGCTGTCCATTTTCCATTCTTAGCAAATGTAAGACCCCAGTAACAGTACAAATCTACTACAGCCAATTCGTCTCCATTCAGTTACCAAGAGTGGACATTTCACCTGTTGCCAAAACATTATTTTACTTTTATTCATTACATTTAGCTCATTAGTTGCAAATACTGGTCTGTATAAACCAAACGTTGCTGTACACCCATGGAGTCAAAATGAGCAGAGTTGCATCAGCAGCTTATATAAATTAGCCACATAGCACTTTTTGTAAAGATGGCGGTTACACTTTACCACCATAAAAGGTTAAAATCTGACAAGTATAAAATAAGTAGGAGTGGGACCAAGAAACACCTTGTTTTACTCCTTTATTTGTCACAAGGACAGGGGAAAAACTACCCGCTGATTAACACTGAACCTCTGCATGTGTATTCACATGGCAAACTTGAATGAGCTTTAAAAAGACCAGGGGAGGAAGTTCAATGTTGCCAATTTCCACCAGAGTGAGTCTCTGTCCATTGATTCAAACGCCTTCTCCTGATCCAAAACTGTGGCAAGCCAGAAGTAGGACTCG
Organism: Ambystoma mexicanum; assembly: GCF_040938575.1. NCBI lineage: Eukaryota > Metazoa > Chordata > Amphibia > Caudata > Ambystomatidae > Ambystoma > Ambystoma mexicanum. Next base: position 874,866,393 of record NC_090924.1, on the reverse strand, counting down.
GACTGTGGGACATAATGTTCACTGATCTTTAGTGTTTTTTTGTTACAGTTAGTCTGACCACTTGGCCAGCTTCAAATTAAATAAAATAATAAAAACTAAGAGATATGTTCCCTATTCTAAAACCTACAAGTTCAAGGAAAATATACTGTCAGGATGTGTCAAAACAAAGTCTCTAGCTGAAATCCTAAAATATCCTATTTTCTTAGAAAAACTAACACGCAGTCCCGCTGCCTATTTACTACATGGTGAGATGAATGACTTACCTTCTGCCGTGTCGTGCATGCCCTCTACACACACTGACTGTAAGATGTTCAATAGAGTTACAGAAATCAGCTCTCTCTTCACCTAGTGCCACTAGACTGCTGCTCCGGCCTACAACAGTGTATCTGCTGCAACATGTATACCAACGCAGGTCTGTCCACGGCACCGGATCTGCCCTAAAACTATCAGCCAACCGACGCGCACGGCGCTCGAACACACACAACGCTGCCGCAGCACTCAGCCGCTCTAACGGCCATCCCCGCTTGCTAATGCTATGACTAGGCAGGTGCTAGTGCGGGATCAGTGGTAGTTGTCTGTCACTTGATCGTGTGCCTACTCGATAGCAACTCCAGTACGCTATTCCTATGCTCGAATCTACTGTATGTTTATCCTAATCTGTTATCTTTTGCAATGTCTTCTTATGGTCGCTTATGTATGTAATGCTGCTCGATCGGCTAACCTGCGCAACACCATTGCACGCACTAGCCTTGCGTTTCACCGTTTATACAACTTATCCTCTAGCATATTTATGTGCCGATTGCCTCAAGGCCTGCTTACTATCTATTACCTATGAGTCTGTATATTTCCCCCGTGACTCGCTAACCCACCCTGCTGTAAGCCGCCCAGCGCCCGCACTGCCGGCAATATATTTATTAATTGATTACACTACACGTATTGGTCTGTTCACTGCCTCTTCATTCGCTGTGACTATCCTGACCTTAGCTGCCGTTATCGCTTTTAAATCATCCTAGACTATAGTTGCTGTCTACACCTTAGCCTATTGTATTGCTCGTGTTGCTTAACTATGATTTGATGCTGTCCATGACGCTGTAGGCCTGCCACTGTTTTGTAGCCATTTGCCTCAATGATATGATGCCTAATATTATGATGCTGCTCATGACGCTGTAGGTCTGCCATTACCGGTAGCCATGTACCTTAGTTTGTCACCAGGCGCTGACCACGCGCATCCTTTAATCAACTGTCTTACGGCTAGCATTGCTCATCTTGCGCGGCTTGAGCCTCCAATGCCCCACCTCACCGTTAAGACTTACCTGACCCATCTGGTCTAGGGAGAGCCCCATTTTACACAGGCCTAGGCCTGAACACTTCTCCGTAACGTTAGCCCTATTTTCCATATACCTACACACACTTGCTATCATTACCTAGCATGTTTCCCTGGGTTACCAGCCTGCTTGCATGCCTCCTGCTCTTTATAAACAACATAGCACTACTCAGCATGTCTCCTCACTCACCTATCACCAGGTATTTGACCACACTTAACACTAACTACTCTAGAAGCTCACCTCTAGATACCAATGACACACATCCTTCGCTACCCGCCATCTCCCCCTGCCCTACCACGGACAGAAATCGAAGACTCAGAGCTAGATTAGCTAAAATCTATGAGCCTCTTGCCCGTTCCATCCCTACTATACAGAGACCAAGAACTGTGGCAGCCCGGCCAAACCTTATTACCTCAAATCCTAATTCATCTCCAAACATTAACCACAAACCCCCTCTTAGCCTCTCCAAACAGAGCCACCCTGTAATAATACAAGACTACCCCACAACTACCGGGAGCCCCTAAATCAAGGGAGCCCTGATTAACACCAGATCGTTAATAGCTCATGCAACAGAAATTGCAGACCTGATCCTCAAAGAAGACCTTGACCTCCTTGCTATCACGGAGACATGGCTACACCCGGCAGCAGGCCCTACGCTCATGCTTGCAGTCCCTAATAACTACTCCATCTTGAGACAAGACCGCCCCAACGCTAGAGGAGGGGGTGTTGCTATTATCTATAAATGTAGTCTCACCATGAGATTAGCAACCCCTATCAACGTCCTCTCGTGTGAACTACTCTCAGTCAAAGTACCACTCACCAATGCCCAAACCCTTAACATCCACCTGATTTATCGTCCTCCAGGCCCATTACGCACATTTGATGAGGACCTTAACACCATCTTATCCAGCAACCTCAAAATCTCCACTCAAGTACTCACCCTTGGGGACTTTAATAGGGCTTCAAAGACCCGGAAGACCAGCTTGCTAGGACTATGCTTACTACCCTTTCTGAATTAGGATTTACCCAAAGAAGCATGGAACCTACACACGCCAAAGGGAGAATTCTCGCTTGGGTTGCTGACTACAACTGTCTAGCTAACATCACCGATCTCTCTCCTCTAGCCTAGACCGACCACCATTCGGTATCGTTCATGCTTTCTACTATCCGACCCCCCACCCCTGCCGATCAGCAGGGCCCACCTACACTCATGAGAAATAAAAAGAATATCACTGTGGAGAGACATATCCCGAACGTACTCCCCACACTCAACTCACTCCCCGACAACTCTTATCCTGAGACGTTCGTCAAGGAATACAACAAAATAATGTCCACCTCGATGGATTTAATTGCCCCCCTCAAACTCAGGCCAAGTAAGCCCAAAACACACCTAAACGGTATACACCATTCCTTAAAAATTTAAGGCAGCAAAAAAGAAACTGCGAGGCTTCCTGGAAAAAACTCCCCTCAGCAGCTAACAAACTCAAACTTATTAAACTCTCAGCCATCTACAAAAAAGAAATCTACTTCGCAAAACGAACCTCCTTTGACTCCCGTATATCCCAAGCTAAATCAAATATTAAGGAATTATTCTCTATCCTTAAAGAAGTGGAAACCCCTATAGTGCCACCAGATACATGTACCAAAGACAAAAATTGGTGTTCGGAAATCCAAAACGCCTTAGCCAACAAGATTGGTACCCTTCAAAACAAAATCTCCTGTAAAAAAAGCCTATCTCAAGGGAAATCACTCGTTTCAATTTCTCCAAAGTCACCACACCTGAAGTAGAAAAAACTATCCTGTCAATGAAACCTTCCAATTGTCAGGGAGACCTGTGCCCTGCTCAACTCATCAAAGAGGCTGCACGTGACCTTTCCCCTTTTATCACAAAATTAATTAATGCGTCCTTCTCCACCGGTTCTATCCCTACCAACTTCAAACAATCCTGGGTACTGCCACTACTAACAAAAAAAAAAAAAACAAACACATTTGACCCAGCCATGCCTACCAACTACAGACCCATAATGACCGTACCTTTCATTCTAAAAATTCTAGATAAGATCGTCTACAAACAAATACAGAAGTATTTGGAAGAACATCACCTTCTAGGAGTCAGACAATCAGGTTTCCATCCTCAACACGGGACTGAGACTGCTCTTATTGATCTTAAAGCTCAGATCGATAAGCTCAGAGATAATGGCCAAGCCGCCTTACTCCTCCTCCTCTTCCTGGACCTATCCGCAGCTTTCGACCTTGTCGACCACTCTGTCCTGTGTACCCACCTCCACACTTCGACTAACTTCTCTGATGAGGCCATCACCTGGATTAGATCTTTCCTCAATGGCAGAACCATGAGGGTCTTTTCACCTACAGCTGCAGCAGGCCCCATACCTATCACTTGTGGCGTGCCACAGGGCTCTTGTGTGTCCCACACATTGTACAATATATTTACCAAGCCCCTTTTCGATGATCTGGACCATCTTGGTATCACCTACACTAACTATGCAGATGATACCCAGATTCTCCTTCCGCTTTCTGGGGATTATGGGAAGGATTTGGCCTTGGTGAATAGGGTGTACATCATCATCCAGGCATGGATGGCCACTCACGGATTATGCCTGAATGATGATAAAACAAACTTATCATCCTCGGTACTACTGCCAGTTTAAAGAAATTAGGCCCCGTCTACTCTTCTTTCATGATCGATGGCAATAGTATCAAAGTGGGACAAGAGGTTAAAACGCTTGGCTTTTATACAAGTGAACTCCCTAGCCTCCTCCATGGCTTATAGGTGTAAACTGATCAGTGCTGCCAGACCTTTTCTGTCCGACTCTAGCTGCTTGAATCTCGTCAGAGCCCTTATACTGTCTCGCCTGGACTACTGTAACGCCCTCTATATTGGGTCCTCCAAAGCCACCACCATCAAACTACAAATTCTTCAGAACAACGCGCTTAGAGCGGCACTGGGTATCTCCAGAAGAGACCATATCAAAGTACATAGCCAATTGAATAATTGGCTCTCCATTAAAGACAGAATTCTCCTAAAAACTGCGTTGCTCATCCACAAATCCCTCAATAACGCTGCCCCGATCTATTTAATCAACAGATTCCATAGACAGACTTCCAGGAGACCCACGAGAACAATCTACAAAGACTGTCTCTCTGACCCCAACTTCAAACGCTCCAATATAGGGGGCAACAGCTTCCCAGTAAAAGCAGCTAAACTGTGGAACGCTCTACAGGCAACTCTCAGATCAGACCTGCCTTACAAAACTTCTGATCCAAGGTTGCTTTATGGCTGAAAACATAGGCCTCATACACACTCAGATGCCAATCCTCCATATTCTTGCCTGCTGTACATATTGTATATATCTGTATATCTGTATATAATCCTGCTATTACTATGACTGTGTTTTTGTATATATCTTGTCTCCGTAACTAAGCTTTGCAAATCATGTAACTGGTGCGCCGTGTTACCTCCGGGTATGTCGGCGCATTACAAATAATAAAACAAACATACATAAGTCAACCTAACATAACACTAGCCAATTACCGATTTGCTGAACTGTCCAATTTCTCCATTGGTGGAAGCAGTGCTTACATCATAGGCTTGCCAGCGTGTGTCATCCCCTATTGGTCTGTTTTGATATCAGTTGAGGGAATTAAGAGTTTCAATTACTCTTCATATAAGGGCTTTTCTCCAGTTTATCTGGTTTGCTCCTCCTGGGTAGGTGGTAGGTCTGGCTCTCTGTATTCCTCTTGCTCTGTTAAATAAGCTTTTATTTTGTTTCACCACAACTTCGTGGTTTTGTAGTTCTTATTTTAAATTCAATTTACCCATGGTCCTTAATGGGGCATTGAACCCAGATCTCTACATGTGGGAGGTAACAATTAAACCACAGTGCTATTTCAGATGTGCTGCTAAATTGTGAGGGAGGCTGAAGCATTTTTCCTGCAGCTAATAAGTGTTTGTTTCTGTCACCATGCTCACAGTATATCTCACTACACGTCAGCTTGACCAGGTGCTCCTCTTGTCCACAGTAAGCAGTCAGGCCGCCACACCTCGCTTAAATCACACTACATACAACTTCGCCCCTATAGCAAGGCAATATTTTTAATAAGGACATTTAGAACAAAACAGTGACCTAATGCGGAAAAGCCATTTCAAAATCATGCTTAAAATGCATTCAGGATATTATTAGGGGGGGGCTACTTCTCAGGTCTACACATTAAACATATATTGCAAATCTTGCTCGCTGTCTCTAAACACGAGATTGGGTGGCAGCTTTTGGGGTCTACAATAAAACCCTTTAAAAAAAAATAGAATAGGCTTCCCCTCCATGACTTTGGCATTGCTCCCACCTGGCTAATGGCATTAAAGATGGAGGTTAGGATAGGGACCCACCATTTAAACAGGTCTGAGCGAAGTCCAACCAGACTTGCTGCTTTCCCTTGGGACATATATTTAATGCATAGCAATAAGTCCTCCTCAAAAAACGAATATCATCTTCATCTGAAAGGGCTTTAATGTGTCAATTCCAACCCACACTGGGTTAAAAAAAAATGTCCTGAAAGTGCCTTATCCACATATCTGGAGTGATAGTACCTTCAATAGTCTTCTTTGGGTCATCAAAGCCCTTGGCCACTAACATTCAAACGAATTTGCCATCTGTCTTGATCACAATCTTCTCCATAAAAGCCCACTGCCTGATTGCTCATTCCGGCTCCCCCCACTAGTCCCCACCGTCAGCAGCTTTTAATACCCTTTGTTAAGATTTAACAATTAACCAATAGGCAATTTGCCTTCTGTAACTGATTTAATAAACTTTTCACTGCTCTGCATTTGGGGTCATACAAAGGGGCATCCCTTGGCCTTTTTCGACTTTGATTGACCTAGCTCAAGATTTGAGGGAACGCGATTTGCCCAGTGATTCAAACAAAACTTCATAGCTTTCGACCACTGCTTTTCCTTGCTGATGATTCTCTTCAATATTATTTATAATATTCTTAACTTTTGGTAGCTTAGTTAGGTAGTCACACAAGGGATTTTGCACACTTTTACAAGACCAGTAAAACTTTAATGGTAATATCTGTTGCACAGCATTTGACAATGAGGGGTGCCTTACAGACATAATAAGTGGATGATGGTCACTGTCTGATCTACTTGCCCCAGTAACATTTTCCACCCATGAAAACAGATCACAGTCCACCAGGTAATAGTCAATAATAGATGCACTGTTCCCACGATTAAAAGTGCATCTAGAAGGGCCATCTACAGTGTAATGCACATAAAGTCCGACTAAGGCATACTCCTCCATAAATCAATCAAGCTCTCAGCCTCAGGCATCCTGTCCCTGTTTAGCTTTTTCCTCTCTGGAATACCATAGGTCTCTCCTAAGAGTCACCTCTCCCCATTTTTAATCTCTATGGGCCCCAGCTTGCATTAAAATCCAGATAATTATAGTAATAATTTCCCCATCTCGATGTGTTCGTTCCTTGATCTGTCCCTTTAGACTGTCATACATACGTGTATTCTTTTTAGGGAGAAAAGTACACATTCACAATATTTAACTCATAAGATCCACTCAGACCTAACAAATCGATAGCAACAACTTCTCTGTTATTAACTGGGACCCTTCATACCTTAAAAAGAAGAGACATTTGGACTAGTGTAGCGATTTCTCTACTAGGAAGACCCCTGGTACTTTTCACTGCGTTATTAGAAAAACATTCATATACTGCTAGTGTCCTCAGACTGTGCCTAAGTCTCTTGTAAGTAGATATCAACATTCTTTATTTTACGTTACCCACTGTATCTTTAATCCCTGCAAGGTTTCAGGATATCCATTTCATAGTTGCCCTCATATTACTATTCTACAGTACTACAGCTGTGTTGGTGGAGTGTGTATCATACACCCCTAAACTGTGTTTTGGGCTTGCTTAGAGATTTCTTAAGGAATGCCTTTAAAATAAAGATCTTGGGCCAACTTGGTTATTTGCATATCCATTATTAGGGGTGGAGTAGCTCTCTTCTGTTCCTTGCACTCCTCAAATACGAGCCAGTATTCCTCATAATTGTGACTCAATATTAAAAAGAGTCATGCCAGGAATCATGACGATCTAGTGTAGCATTAGCATTAAAGGGATAGTCCAGTAAAAATGTTATTTAAAAAATAGATAGACAACATTAAAAAAAAAAATACTAGCACTTTTTTTTTTAAACTTCCTATGTAAAAGTTTGAGCTATTCAAGCTCAAAATTCGCAAAAGCAAGCACATGAAGCAGAGCAGGAAAGCTGCAGCTGAATCTCGATAAGTGCTATTTATTTATTTTTTAAAATAAGCACTAGCTGTGTTTTTTTTTCTAAGTTTTCCGGGCTGGAGGAGCCCGGAAAACTTAGAAATAAAACCGCCGCTTTAAAAACGTTGTATTTATGTTTGCGGTCGCTTTTGAAGAGACCGCAAACATAAATACAGAAAGAAACTCAGAAAGAAAAACCGCAGCGTTTTCAAGCACAACGGCATTGTGTTTCTGCCTGCTGTGGCTATCACTTTGGGTCTCCGGTGCTCCCACAGGGGAGCACCGGAGACCCAAAGTGAAAGCCAAGGCAGGCAGAAACAACGCAGTTGTGTTTCTGCCTAAATCTGCTTTCCCATTTGGGGCTCTCGGGCCCCCCGTGGGGAGCCCGAGAACCCCAAATGGGAAATCAGATTTAGGCAGAAACACTGCAGCATTTAGCATTTCCCATTTGGGGCTCTCGGGCCCCCCGTGGGGAGCCCGAGAGCCCCAAATGGGAAATCAGCTGTAGGCAGAAACACCGCGGCATGTAAACACAGCCGCCTTGTGTTTCTGCCTGCCTTGGCTTTCACTTTGGGTCTCTGGTGCCCCCCTGGGGAGCACCGGAGACCCAAAGTGATAGCCACAGCAGGCAGAAACACAACGCGGTTGTGTTTGAAAACGCTGCGGTTTTTCTTTCCGAGTTTCTCAGGCTCCTCCAAAAGCGACCGCAAACATAAATACAACGTTTTTAAAGCTGCGGTTTTATTTCTACGTTTTCCGGGCTCCTCCAGCCCGGAAAACTTAGAAAAAAAAACGCAGCCAGTGCTTATTTTTTTTTTTTAAATAAATAGCACTTACCGAGATAAAGCTGCAGCTTTCCTGCTCTGGTCTCCGGTCCCCGTCCTCCGTGTACAGCACCAATGAAGGAAAAGCCACCCAGCGGTAGCTTTTGTTTACTACAGCTGGCTGGCTTTTCCTTCATTAGTGCCGCAAAAGCAAAAGCCAGCACCGGCGGGCATCCATTTCACAAAATGGATGCGCCATGTGCTTGCTTTTGCGAATTTTGAGCTTGAATAGCTCAAGATTTTACATAGGAAGTTTAAAAAAAAAGTGCTAGTATTTTTTTTTAATGTTGCCTATCTATTTTTTAAATAAAAATGTTTACTGGACTAACCCTTTAATAAAGACTACAAACGACCATGTTGGCGAACTCCTCTCTGCACTGAATTATGCAAGCCCTAAAATAAGAAATATCAAACCCATTTGAACATTGCACGTCTCCACAAAACATACAATTAGATCAAATACAAATTGATGAAGAATATCTTAAGACTTCAGTCACACCCAAAATTCTTACGTAAAGCACTAAACAAAAAAAACAAAAAAGAAGATGAAAAAAAGTTCTCATACGATTTTTTTATCCCCCGTGTCATTGTTGTAAAAGTACAAATAAACATTAATTTCCTCCTGTGAGGAATTCGACCATCTGCACGATGGGTGTGCACTCGCTTGGGCTTTTTTGAAATTTAACTGAAATTGAATGATGGTAGATCTACGGAAATTGTGTGGGGCTAATTTGCATACATTTTCCTATGCTCACCGCATGGCATACGCATAGACCTGTGTACTCTGGGTGGACACAGCCTACAGGCGCAGACCCCCGCCCATCATATTTAGTTGGGATATGACAGCCAGAAGTACACCATGTCATCTAAGAAGGGTGAAGCCCAAACCTTCCTCCTGACATGGCCCGCCTAATTAACTAACAAAGGCTTCATGGACCTGCTTTTGTTGAACTGTGTAGCTGGTGGCAGCATTCACATACCACATGGGGCCTGGCTGCAGAGGCTAATAAAAGGAGACTGGAAACCCCAACACCCTTTCATAGGCACTGTGTCAACCTGAAGCCAGCTCCCGCCCTTAGTATTGATTGACATTGAAATTTCATGTCTGTACTGCATGTTTACGGTAGTCATCCCCGCTGGGGGACCCCCCCATTCAGAAGGTACGAGAATGTGGATTAACTGTGCCAGAAAGTCTGGTCTTGCTGCAACTTCAAGAGAGATCTGCCGCTTTTTTTTTTTCAAGTATACATTTTATTCAATATTGAACAATAACAGTAACAAAACAAAAAGGGAGGAAACAAATCGATCAATCAGACAGCGGAATTAGCACAAGATTGTGATGACACAGTTCATTACAGTGGAAGAGAGGATATTAAAAGATGAGGTTTAATATGCAGCTCATTCATAGCGCTATTCTGATAGGGAGGCGATAGTGGAGGAGAATGTCTCCATAATGGGCCGGGTTGCAGCCGTGCGAAGTTCAGTTCAGCCAGTGGACACTGGGCGGCTTTAGTGTGAGGGCAGGGTAACGGTTTGCATAGTCCATAAAAGGGGCCCAAGTGTTCAGGAAGGGATTAAGGTTACCCAGGCGGGATGCAGTGACTCTTTCCGCAACGACAATGTCCCAACACTTAGCCCACCAAAGTGGGATGGAGGGGCCCTCGTGGTGCTTCCAAAGACGGGCGAGGGCAATTTTGGCTGCCAGCAGTAGATGAGTGCATAGGCGGGCTGCGTTTCCTGACATCGGCAGCTCTCCCTCCCCCGAGTCTCCCAGTAAAATAATTCCAGGGTCCCACGGGATATCGAGACATGTTATTGCTCTCATATGCGTCAGAACCCCTTTCCAATAGTGCGCCGCTTTAGGGCAGTCCCATAGGAGATGGAAAAGCAACCCCTCTTGCTCACACCCCCTCCAGCAGTTTGGTGAGGGCTTCACGCCTCCTTTATACTATTGAGACGGTGTAATATAGTGCCTAAAGCACACTTTGTAACCTCCTTCCCTGTTGGTAACACACTAGGTGCTCCTGTGGAGTCTTGACCAAATTTTGTCCCAGGCCTCAGGGTCCAGGGGGCGCCCCAAATCGCACTCCCAGTTCAACATGTACCTTTCCTTCGATTCAGGGTTGTTTTTTTCTAAAAGCTTGTAGAGGGTGGAGATCTTACCTCTTGGAGGGGATGCCGTTAGTGAGAGTTCGAGGGGTGTTAAGTCCCTGGAGCCTCGTTCTCTGACAAACCGTTGCGAGATCCAGTGCCGAATCTGGGGATACCGGAATCGTTCCTCCTCAGTAATGTTGAATTTCGCCTTGCAGTCCTCAAAGGAGAGCGGCTGGCCTTCATTTAAAAAGTCTGCGATTTTGTGGAGGCTGCCCTCAGACCATTTGACTAAACTTCGGTGGCAAAGGCCGGGAGAGAAGCCCGGATTGCCCCAGATTGGGGTCAGCGGGTCCAGCGAACTTTGATTCCCCACTTTCTATTTGCAGCTTTCCAATTGTCCACTGTATTGCAGGTAGCTGGCAGCAGGGACCTCGCGGGCGGGGTATTCCGGGACTGGATGTGGGGCAGGTCAGATAGGGGGGACATGCACCATGCTTCTTTCCAGTTGCAGCCAGGCTGGGCGATCCACTGAGCGAGTCCAGGTGAAGGCGTATGCGAGTTGAGCTGCGCGCCGATATCTAGCAATGTCCTGGTTTGTGTTCGGGACGTAGACCCCTGCAATTGTGATTGGCTGTTCTGCAATGAAGCCGCAGATGAAGAGGTATCTGCCCGATGCCGATGGGTCCCTTTTCACTGTGTGGTTGGATGGAGGGAATTTGTCGCTTAATAGGATCGCCACCCCCCGCTTTTTCTCACCACTAGAGGCAAAGAAGCCCTGCTTAAAGCGCATGAATTTGATTCAGTGTTCGTCGGCTGGCAGGAGATGGGTCTCCTGGAGAATTACTATATCCACGTTGAAAGCCGCTTCCTGGGGGAGTTAAGACCTTGGACATTCCAGGTCAGGATACGAACCTCCCTAGCGTTGGTCGGGCCTATTGGATCTGGGTATGAAGTATGTGTTGTGTGGGTGAGCTATGCGATGGCTGCAAGGCATTGGAAACTTCCTAAGGGAGCGTGATGAAGTGCTAGAATTACCGATGTCTGCAAATAACACTAAAACCGTTAACTGGGGTTTCCGGGGAGGTAAACAGTTCCCATGGCTTAAAACTGCTCTCCCTACCCCCCAGTGAGAATGAGACCACAAAGCTCATTCGTGGGGTTACTGGTAGACCCCGTCGTCGGAAGTTGTATCCCGCTAAATTGACGGACAGGCCGCCTAGGACGTAGGATGATGAGACTAAGGGCTCTGTAGGAGATAAGGACCTGGGGCTGTCTGCCAGAGTGCGAGTTTATTGGTGTCCCCCGGGGTGCTAGGCGTCGACACCGCGCCAACCGTGTGAGATGTGAGGAGGATGGAAAGTTGATGGAAGCCGGAGGCGCAAGAGGTCGCCAGGCGGGGGGCTTCGTTGATCTGGTAAGCTGGCCAGAGGGAAATGCGAGAGGCTTCAGATCAGTCCAGATTACGTTGCTTCCGGGTGCCCCGCGGCCTACGTCGCCCACTAGCACGGGACCAGCGATTGGATATAGGCGAAGTGGGTTGAGGTTGAGAGCGGGCGGCGTGGTCAGAGTCCTCAATTGCAGAACTTATTCCTAGGAATTGGCCTGCCTCCTTGGGGGTCCGGATTTGCTTGCGCACGCCCTCCCATTCGAAGCACAAAGATGTGGGGTGACCCCATCTGTATTGTAATTTCCTTTCTTGAAGCCATTCCGTGAGGTTCCGAAGGGCCTTCCTTTTCTGGAGAGTTATGCTCGCAAGGTCTTGGAACAGTGCGATGTTTGCACCTCTGAAAGTGATTTGTTTCGAGGACCTGGCCTCCCTCATTATTTCCTCTTTGACCTTGAAAAAGTGAATCCCGGCGAGAACATCTGGCGGAGAGGAAGATGCTTGCCTGGGCGCCGTGCGGTGGACTCTGTCGATTTCCAGTGGGGCGCTGTCGGGAAGAGTTATGATGAACCTGAATAGGTCGCTGACGAAGCTCTCGAGCTCTGCATTGGTGATTGAGGCGGGAATTCCGCGGATGCAAATATTATTGCGCCGAGAGCGATTCTCTCTGTCCTCCTGCTTATACTCTAGCGCGTCGCATCTGGCCTCCAGGGTTGCAATTCTATTTAGGCCGCACTCCAGTTCAAAGGAATTGTCGCATAGGCCATTCTCCACCTCCTCGGTGCGTCTTTCCACCTCCTCCACCCTTTTGTCTAGAGATGCAATATTTTTGGTGACCTCCTCCTTGCCTTTTTGGATCTCTTTGGTGAGGCCTACTAGGAGGTCTTTTAAGTCTGTTTTGGTGGCGAAGTGCTCGACCTGCGGATGCTCCGGTGAAGGGAGGGCGCTGGGAGTCGATGCGGTGATAGGGTCGGCTTTGCTCACCTTATTTTGGCCCGAGTTGGACATCATTGCTGCGATATCCGCTTGTTTCGCTGCCTTTCCACTCCTTGATATGGCTCCGCCGAGTGGTGGGGGCCGATAAGGGGCGACTGCCACAGTATTGGCGAGTGGTGTGCACAGAGATGTCAAGCTTAGCCCATCCGAGGAGAGCCGGTGCCAGGGAGGAATGGCTAGCCCCACCTCGCAGGAGGTCGGTTAGATCGGTGCGGGCGGTAAAGATGAGCGCAAAGAGATCTTGTGGGCTGCCCAGCGGCCAGCCGGTCCTCGCTGCGCTGATGTGAGGGCTCGGGAGGCCAGGCTCCGCAGGTAAGGAGAAGTGGTTGGAGGGATAGAATGGGGTGGAGACCCCCCAGAAGACCTGCTGGAGGCGCAGGCAGCAGAGACCAGCAGATCCGGAGCAGAGCTGCAAAGCGAGGATTAGATTTGGTCCGGGTGACCCGTAACCCGCCTTCCGGAGGTGGTGGAGAAGGTGGTGCCAGGTGCTTTCCGAAATAGCTCCAGAACAGGGTAGGGTGCGCAGGTGTTGCCGCCTCAGGCTTCAGGGGGCTGATGCTGTTAAGTCGTAAACTCGGAGACGAAGATGCTACATTAGGCGCTACTGCTCCCCCCGGGGTAGGTGTAAGCTTATGGGCCCTCCAGGCGGGCCCCGTGGTCCCCCCGGGCGATGGATAGAGGGCACCAGCGGAGGTATTAAGAGTTCAGTAGGGAGGTAGGAGCAGCAGGGCCACCATAGTGCCAGGCGAAACTCGTGTAAGTGAGCTCCCGAGCCCCCCGATTTACAAACTGCCAGGGACGGGGCTAGGCGAATGGAGAGATAGAGATGCTGCTCTTAGGGCTCGCTGATGCGTGAGAGATGGAGGCTGATCGCGGGCGGGCGCCCCCCACCGCGAGTGCTGTGCTGATCCAGAGCAGGTGATTTCCCCAAACGAGCACGGTCCCCGCTCGGCTGAGTGCAGAGGCTGGAGGCGCTGGGAACACTCACCGCAGGAGCTCAGGGCCGCTGCAGCACTGCGCCTTGGGTCCTGTTGGTTGCCCCCTGGGGTTCGCTGGTGGGGGTGGAAACACTCCTGGTGCCCCACCTGGCGAGTCGACGCCGGAGTGCTCCCAGGCCCACGGCCCGAGCGGGGTGCCAAAGATGAAAGCGGAGAAGCGCCCCCGGGTCAGCGACCCATCAGGCTCTGATGGGGACCTCGGCTGGGGGGTCCTGCAGAGGTTCTCCTGAAGCCCCGCCAGGGGGCCCGGCGTGGACGTTCACCCAGGCCCGCGGGTCGCGCGAGGCACCGAAGGAGAGAGCGGAGGAGCGCCCCCTCCCCCACTGGGGTCTCCGGCACCCCGCAGGCCGGAGCACCCCCGGGCTACTGCGACGAATCCAGCCGAAGGGCACTGCAGAGCATCTTCCGGTGCCCCATGAGGGGGGCAGATGTCAGTGTTCCCCCTGGCCCGCAGGCCGAGCGGAGAGCTGAAGGCGAGAGCGAAGGAGCGCCCCTCCCCCACTGGGGCCTCAGATGCTATGGGCGCCCGCCATCTTAGGTCTTCTAGCGCGGGTCCGGCGGGAGCAAAGTCGGCTCGCAGAGCTCAGCGGCTGCACATAAACTCTGCCGGCCCCGCTCGGGTGATGCAGCAGGGTTTCATAGTGCCGCAGGGTCAACGGCCAGTCCGGCGGGAGTCTCAGTTTGCGGGGATTTCACCTCAACAACGGGGCCCATCTAGGAGCACTTAAGGAGCCATGCCGCACAGTCGGCTCCCGGCCACGCGCCCCCCGAGACCTGCCGCTTTAATCAGGAACCACAGAGAGCTCAATTAATCAAAGGGACCCTTTGATCCATAACAGACAGGAAGATGGGTGGGACTTAGTGTTACATGCTTTCACCCCTTTACCTTTTCTGTTGCAAAGTACTCTGGTTAGAACCTCATGCATGCAGGAGATTATTGGTGGGGACCCAGGATGGTTAAGGTAGGCTAAGCCTACACCAATACCTGTGGTCCATTTGGCTTTAAAAGAGAGCTTGCGCCCCTCATTTGGCAGATCATCTGAAGGCTTCACCAGAAGCAAAAGGAAGAACTCCTGATTGGACCGTGGCTGAAGGTACAGTCTGCCTTACATCTTCCGCCACTGAAGAATGGCCAGGACCTCCAAGAGGGAAGAAAGAGCCCTTCCCAAAACATCTCCCATGGAACAGAGGGAGATACTGAATCCAGAAGACCCTCTAGCAGCTCCAGAACCAGTACCCAGCCAGCACACAGCATGCCCTGCTAGTGTTACGCTCACCTGATATCCCCGGGGGCGTCTGGAAGGCTCTGAGATCTGGAACCCTGAATGCATAGTTTCCAAGTGCTAAATAATGAATCTGCAATTGCAGAAGGGAGGATTTGTGATAACTGTCTCTAATGGGTGAATCTCCCACCTCCCTCTGACCGATTCCCTTCCCACGGGGACTTTTCTCACCTTAGTTATTTGCAGGGTGAGCTATCCGTCCTGCGTTTCTTGTGCAGGGGCGCTTGACGTTTGTTGGTGAGCTGCCCGAGTTGCTTCACTGCTGCAGTACGCCTTCCTTGTGCCCGAGACTGCTGTGACCCCGAATCTGCTGGTAGGAAGGTAGGTTTGATAGTTGTAAGTCTTTGTTCTGTTTATGGTGGGAGTTCATTAATGTCTTTATCTCCTTTTCAGGTGCGAAGGTCTTGATGCTGGTGTGCCTGATGGAGAGGCACGTTTCTAGGTAAGAGAAAGCGCGAAGCGCAGCGCCTTTATTGTCTTTTACAGCTAACCTGCGTTTTATTATTCTTCTCCTCATCCTCCTCACAGGCCGCTTTGGTGCTGCGAGTGGAAGAGAGCGCAATGAAAAAATGGCCCCCAGAATCTGTTAAGGTAAGTATAGCGCTGTGTGGTTGTTTACTATTGAAAGCGAACCTGAATATGTCTCTTTTCCTTTGCAGATGTTGCTGTGGTGCTCTTGATGGAAGTGCGACGTAGCGCGATGGAATTCAGGTAAGACTGATGGAATTCGATGTTTTGGAAGTGGACACGTTCTAATATTGTTTTTTTCCTTTTCTTGTTATTGCAGGTCGCGATGTTCGAGCAGCAGCTGTGGTGGCGGTTCGCCGGAAGCCCTTAAGCTAGTACTCACAGGTGAGTGATATTTCTTCTTTTCTCGGTTCCCACAGATTGCAGCCCGGTTGGGATGCTGAGTGCTGGATGGTGTTTTCTCAGGTAAGACAGAATAATCTTGTTCTTGCAGGACTACAGGAAGATGCTGAAGACCAGGAGCTGGGCACGGTGAGCATCACGCTGCTGGTTGCAGAATAACGCGAAGCGTGTTCTGCAGTCAGGGTGTGGTTTATATAGCCCAGGTAAAGTAGTACCAGGGAAAGTACTTCCAGGCCTGCCACACCCAAAACACTAGACCACATGGCTTGGTTCTTAGAACTAGGCTGTGTGGGTGCCTCCATGTTGGATTTAAAGGGCCATGCAGTCAATTGAAATTAAGCCTGGTAAGTAACCACCTTACAGTATATGAGCCTGGTGCCAGATGCGCCAGGACTGTCTCCAGGAGCCTTTTTGCTGTCTTGAGGCCTTTAGAGTAATTGTGGGAGCTTGCTTGTGGCACAGCTTGTGGCCCCTGACAGTGGTCATGACAGCTAGGCTCTGCAGCAAGCTTCCTAGGTGGGTAGTGTCAGAGTCTCTGAACCAAACCAAGGAAAAGGCAGCTGCCTGCAACACTCCTCAGCTTTGGGCCGTCCACCTTAATGCACAACACAAGCCCAGTGAAGAAGCTTGGAGAAATGCATAGACATGCTTCTACCGACGTCTGCCTTAAAGGAAATGTTCGAACAACCTACTCCACCTGTGCTTCAGAACCGCTGACCAGAACCGAGACAACAATTCCGTCGCAGAAGCTGCAAAGCGCCCTGAAACCAACTCGACCCTGTCGAACACCAATAACTCCTACAGCACAAGGTACATTGTGGTTCCGACCCCCTGGTCCTTCTTTGAAGGCCCCATATGACATTGTACGACCCATTGCTTTCTTTGTGCTGTAACCAAGTATGTTTGAACTGTTGTGATTATTTACTAGACCGACTACCCTCCCTGTCAGTATCCAGAACATCTCTTTTCCTTATTTGAAACTGTACTCTGCATTCCTTTACAGGGTGGGCTGAATTTCGTAGTGTGCTAGAACGGTCTGTTGTGATAACAATACAATAGATATTTTTATACAACTCTGACTGGACAGTCCCTTTTATAATTAGATAATTGTATTTCCACTGTGTTGCAACTAACCAACGATCCACAACCGTCCACATTAACAAAATTGGACAAGGAGGTTTATAATTTGCTTGGGTTTTCAATCTGTTCGAAGCCCTTCTGGTGTACTAGAGGCGTGGGGCTGATTGATTATTTTAAAAATGAATATTCATCCCTGGAGGAATGGTACCACGGAAGTTGATAGGTCACACCTCCAGTCCTCTAACAGATCTCTGGCTGATAGTTTTGGAGAGTGCTACGGGCTAAGGGTTTCCAATCCCCGGTCATAGTGCCATCACCCTGACTCCTTGGGGGTGCTTTCATCTTGGAGCACCCCGATAGTCCAAGGAATCCTGCCACAACTGTTTTGCCTCTCAGCTCTAGGCTCTCCAGCTCGCCATCTCTTCATTGTAGGCACTTCTTTTCCTTCACTTAACTTGCTACAAGTCATCAGCAAATTGTCAAAAGGAGGAATCCACCACTCACCCTTCTTGACTTTCCTCAATACTTTCTTAGCTTCTGCCCCTCCAGACTTGGGCTTAAGGTTAGACCAGTTTTCACTCACATTGGCTTTGGCGTTCCCTCCTTGATCAAACCTTTTAAGTCCGGAGGAAATTAAGGGAGAGTTTGAAGCTCTAACAAGGGGGATTGTGAGATTAACACCGTCCCCAGAGGGCGAGAGCAGCCTATGGCAAGTTCCTAACACAGACACGCCATTTTATCTATAATCCTAAAGGTAAAGGGGTATCGTAGTAGGTCTGTTCATCCAACCACTTTTATGTCCAGGAGTATATTTTATATATCAGACAGTTCTCCTTCCACAACCGCAAGGCAAGTTAAAACACAGAGAGCAAGCAATTAAACCATCTTTGATCATCATCTTGATAGGAAGAGCCGAAAAGACCCAGCAAGATGGATTGACCATTTTGATATGTGCCACCTCCGGCTCAGCTGTCACCTCAGCAGCAGGCACAGTGTCTAATCCGCTTTCTTTGTTCTCTTTTGATGGGCTTCCAGCTATATGACTTGTTAAGACCGTTTAATCCATAATAACTGCTGTAATTTCTGTGATAGCTGCAAAAGCCTTAGTGCTATCCAATCACTCTTGTTCTTGGCCTTGTTCTCATAGTAGATGGCCCTATTTTCGGCCCCTCCATTTCCAAATCCAACTCTACTCCCTGTATTGGAGAGGAGATGGTCTGCTCATTAGCTAATATGGAGTCAGACCCTGATAACTTGGTCAAAGGTGATGCTACAAGTGCAATTCCCAAACACCACTCACATTCTATTTATAGAACGATCTAATGCTTCTAATAAGGACCTATCAGATGGTTCACAATGCCTCTTGGTGCCTAAATCCCTATGTGGTGAGGCATGTGGCATTAAGGAGTTGGCTAAGGAGGCTGGGGAATTTTCCCAAACAACCAAAGATACCTTATTTACTCCTCTATGCACCTGATCGCTTCTCTGATCCATAAGAGTGGGGCCATCGTTAGGAGAGGAAGCCATGTTTTGCACCATGGAGAAGCTGAAAATGTTTGATTGAGTTATTCAAGACACTGACGCTTTTGAGCAAGATAAACTCTCCTCAATAGGTTGCTGAGTGGGTCGCTCAGAGAATATCTGGCATACTCCCAAAGCATCATTTGGAAAATGTGAAAGACTCTGGCTCCTTAGAGGACTATCTAAGCTTAAGACCTCTAGCCTCCATTTCGGCGGCTGATTTGCCTGGCTACTCACTCTTTGGTCTGGTCAGGCTAGTTTTCACTAAGTTAATGAATTTCATCTGGACCCCAATCTCAGAAGAAGCTCTGCAAAAGAGTAATACTAGGCCAACAATGCCTAGTCAGCCCAACTTCACGGGCCAAAAAAACGAATATACAAAGACCAATGAATCCACTATGGATCAGCTATGGTCGGTGAGCTGAGAGCAATGAGCAGAATACAGGTTCCCTAAATTGAACTCCCAGATACCAACCAGTCAATTGTGTCAACGCTTACTTTCACTCTTACTATCCCGCTGCCCAAGCAAAGTCACTTACTAGTTGCATCTTATAAGGTCTTTCTGAGGATCAGGGATAGAGGATAACATTGTCACACTTCCAGACTGCACCCAGCCAACACACCTTAACTCTCCCGGGACAAGAGTGGTCCTGGGAACTTCATCTCCTAGCCGGAGCTCGGCTGCATCTCACAACTAAGCAGCTGGATAGCCGGGGTCCAGAATGCCAAGAACTAGCCAGGAGAAACACTCCACCGCAAAGGAAACTAAGCAGAGATGGAATGGCTGAGCTGCTGGCATGTAAGCAGTTTGAAGAAAGCTTAGAATGTTTACTGGCGTCAAGCCAAACCAGCGTAGAGGGGACTGAATACCAGCCTCCAACCAGCCACTTTCGACACCGGCCATTCAATATTATGCTTGGAGAAGGAGTAGAAGCCAATGAGCTATCTGCTACAGTCCCCATTATTCTGCCACCTGCCCCCAAATTGTATTACACTTGGTTAGCATAATAACAATTTTAGGAAGAATGGGCCTTGGCACATGGCAGACTCCTTCCAAAAAAAGTGTTTTTCAATATTTTCAACTTGTATTTACTTTTCCTGGGTTGTGTTTGAGTTGGTTATCCTATACCTGCATTTGAACACACTTCTCTTCCCCCAAAGCACAGTGCAGAGGTTGGGGGGTGGGGCTGCAGGAGGGGCGTCTGATGTTCCATACCAGTTAGTTTGTTAGGTGGAGAAGTGTGTCTTGTGGTGAGATGACTGTGCTCCCCAACTCTGCATGTGGGGGAGCCACGCCATGAGGGACTGGGCTTGTCCGGTCACCACCCAATGTGCCTCCCAGAGGGTAGATGAGAACAAATCATGCCAGCTTGCTGCCCCCACACCCCCCTCCAGTGACACGATAATACTTTTTCATTAGTCATAATAAGAGGTGGTGGCCTATAAGACCTGAACTCCCAGGAAGCCTTGTTAAGGGTTACCACAGCCCGGGAACAGGAGCAACAGTGCTGCCATTGTGTAGCTCCCGACTGATACCTGAAATAAATATGAGCTACAAAAAGTGAGAAAACCTTGTGCTGCAGCACTCACAGAGGATCACCATATCTGTTAGGACAGAAACCACTGAATGCCACAGAGCCACTCACCACGTAGTAAACACTTCCACAATGGCGTGGCACGCCACAAACACTTTTTGAAACTCGCCAATCCTTATTGCAGGCCATGAAGAGTCAGGCAATTACCCAATATGAGAGCTACACCAATAATATAATGAGGGTGATGAAAGACTGCCAAAGGAATAACAAATCCAGTTTGAGAATTGAATTCAAACAAAGATGGAGAATAATCAGGAACATTAGGAACTAAGCCCCAACCTATTGACTGTAAAAAGGGCTGGGAGAAAACCAATGTGAAGAGAATTGCTGAGGAGGCAAACATGCCTATTTTTGATACCTTGATGAAAGGGGAAAATGCTGGAAGTAACCAGGAGGAGACTACCGCATAGAGAAAGGCACAAGTCATTTGGAAGAATATCAGTGAAACCAGGCTAAAAGCAGTACAGACCTAGACGCCGTGTAAGGAAAAGCTGACCAGGGTATTTGGAGAGCACCGCCTAATCTTTGTGCGCATTGGACAACCAAAGTGTGGAGCTACCCATCAATGACATTCAGGTAAAAGGGAGGGGAACGTGACCCATGACAGGAGGGTGACAATATCAGTTGCCTGATAAGAACGCTAATGAATGGGAATATAAAATGTAGTACCTATAGCCGTTTATTTAACTCTTACCTAGCAAATGCCCACTAATAAAGATACTTTGTCGCATTTTCACAAGTCAGTGTCAAGTGTGTCATTGCTCAGGATTAACACAGTGCCAATGCTCTAGAAATTAAGTGTTGGGGTGCTTGCACCTCACTGAAGGACTTCCCACTCATATCACAGCAATCCCCTCCCTTGATAACCCATTTGATAACCCATCTTTTCTTTATAGCCATTTGAGCAACCCAACCACAAACCCACTCTTATGACGCCACTTACTGCTACCTTCAGCTATCTTCAATCATTCGACCAACCACCTGATAACCCCTACAAATCTTTGGCCTTCCCCAGTTACAACAGGCCTTTTCTGGGGTTATACAGTGCATGATTCTCGGTTCTCTTACAAACCCTGCTATGCAGGCACAAGTTCTGCAAGGACCCCGGTCCTTTCCAGACACTTCTGCAAATCTCTTGTATCATCCATGAGGTCATACTTCAGCAGACATATATTGGGACTTCCTAGGGCATACCGAGACCAAGCAATTCAAGGGCATGCAAATGCTTAGAGGCATCCAACCTAAGTTAGCTGCCTATGTTCTGTCTGAAATTCACAAAATATCTCATCATGTATAAAAAAATCCAGTAGTACATGGCCACCAGGAATGAAAAATGAAGGCATTCAAAGCCAAGCTTCCCTAAAAGAAGAAGCTATCTTTAGATAAGCTTACAAGGCGTTGAGTGGAGTGATTTAAACACATTTGGATGAATTTTGGCCAATGCTGGTTACCCCACTAGCCTCTCTAAAGTAGGGTGCTGACAGAGAAAGCCTGGCTCATCTGGAGCTGAACTATGCTTTCTTGTGGTTTACTATATAAGACAGAATCGGTTCTGCCATTTTCTCATTGACAAAGTACAGGCTGTAAACCCTTTGTTCTAGATTTCAACACCTGTGGGAAATGTAGCCTTTCTTCTCACACAATTCACCCACATATCAAGCAACTCTGCTTGTCCACTTATAATAAATTAAATGTCTGTCCCCAGACATAAAAAGTTTCTTAATACTTGTAAGAGAAAGGATATCAAGCCTGCTGGCATTTTGGAGGCCCACTAAAAGCCTGCACATACATATACACATGTTTTTACAGATTTCAGACCAATACGTGCTGAGTTTAGTGAATATGGAATGTTACACGTGAGGCCAGGGGGGGCTATCGAAGGCTGTGTAGAAAATGGGCGGAATATTTTTGGGCGTTTGAACTGACAACTTTCTTCCACCAATCAACTCATCACAGAAGACATCTGCTTTCTCTTTCTTCTGTAGTTTCACACGCAATGCTGTGAACCGCAGTTTCATTGCTGGACATTCTTCTCCAAGTGTTCCATTAGTTCTGTAACTCAGTTTGCAGCACTGTCAGGTGACAACACCATCTATATCTTAGAAGGTGCCAGTAAAGGATAATCTAACAAAGGAGGGACAGTCTCAAACTGCTCCATCTGAGCAGGGCTATGTTTATTAGAGGCAAAGGGCACGGAGGATTTTAGGGATGGAACCTGCTCCCTTTGTAGAAGCTGCCGTTATGGGATGCCTATTCCCAGTGCTACCTGAGCAGGAAGGTTGCTTAGACAATGCCAGAGGCATTGGAGTAGAATCTCTTCCTCTTGTTTTTGCGACACAACAAGGAGTCAAATTGTACACATCCTTATGCCCAACTCTATATTTTGCAGAATCGGTCAGACATTTCTCTTTTTCAGACCCTTGAGGTAAAAGTGGCCCAGGTGACTTATCGGAACAGCCCTTGGCCAGAAAGTAAGTCCAAGAGCCCTTCTCACAGAGGGATGTCATGACGATTTTTTCTTCTTTCTCTAAATGGTCTTCATCTCAATGGTAAGGCATGACTTTCACAAGTCACAAAAGAACACATGCAGAGTTAAGGGGCTGTCTGATACAGACTTCCGATGTCCTTAAATCTTAAGCCCCACAAATGTTTAGGTGGGTGACAGTGGTTTAAAAAAAAACAGTAAAAACCTTAATGATAGAGATTAACTGAATTGGATTAGTTCGAACTAGTCTTAAGTTAAAAGGAATGCAGAAAAAAGGAATTGAGGTCTTCCTTCTTGACTTTATGTGGTCTAGCACACCACTGAGTGTAAACACTCATCAACTTTGCTCCTTTGAGAATTTGATGCTGGCTGCCTCATAAGAAGCACATTGATGCAAAGGTTTCCAAATCCAGCACAATGCCTAAAGATGAAGAACTTTTGTGAAGACCCATTTGTTAGAAGATGGCTTTACCGCAGAACCTCCTAAAACTAAGGTGGGCCATGTGCTAAACAGCCAAGTTAAAACTATGTGTTGAATAATGGACAGGAAGACACCAGAATGAAAATGCAGAGGAAAAGACAACTAAGACCCTGGGCACTGCTGAATATTTGAGAGCTGTACCCACTGAGCAAATATATTTGAACCTGGCAGATCTACCCCCGCCATTCCCCCATAATAAAACCGTAAGATGCAGATTTCAGAAGATGGCCACAGAGCAATAACATGATTTATACAAGAAGCATAAAATCAATCAATTCCTTCAAGTAAGCTCTGTCTGATATGTGAGTACAGGCATTGTTAGTTTATCCTGCTAGGGAGAGATCTTTTCCGTGAGCTGCAATCGGCACATGGGCTTCTAGTCCAAATGAGGCATAGAGCTGATCCAGTCACCTTTGGTTAACTTGTGAGGGCGCGAGGGGACAAAATGCAGAAAGTACCTCCTTTAAAGGGTTGTCTACTGTTGAGTGCTTTAAAATAAGCTGCCAATGCATCACTGAAAGATCAGGATTATGTGAATTACAAAGCAGTTTCCTGCTATTTAAATAGTGGTGACGGGTGGATATGGTCATCAAGGATGCAGAGTTATTAATTGTTGCATTCATTTGTATGTTTTGAAGATTGACCGCATTTCTCCCACTGGATAAAGCAGAATGAACATCGATTGCTATGTGTTTCTGCTGTGAAAATCTGACAGATGGAGTTAACTTAATGCAGCTTAATGGCTCCTTTTGGTGGTTTGCCTAACAGGTATTTTTCTATATGCAGATGTGGGACTTAAACGAAGATATCAGTTTAAAGCAACTGAGTAAATGGTTATTAAAATGCTACTAGTAAAAAGAAACAAACCATTTCATGTTTACAACACATGGATGCCCTTTTCCCTTGCCACGGAACATTGCAAAGATCGTGTAATTTATTAAACACTTACCCTTAAGTCCTGCTCGCTTAGTACTGTCAATGCATAGGAGAATTTCAATAGCAGCTTGCGCATTAGTGGACAGTTTTTCTTCACCTTCAGGCCAAGGAATGTCTTTAAAGAAAAATAAAACATTTTATTAAAAAAACAGCTATGGATCATGACATTCTATATTAACTATAGAAAATGACTTACCTCGGTTTAGAATATTTTGGAACACTAGCGTTGGTGTTTCATCATTAAATGGAGGGACGCCAGTCAAAAACTCAAACAAACAGACTCCAAGAGCCCACCAGTCCACTGTGTGACCTAAATGGAGTTATTGAACAAAACAATTGTGTAAGGAGGTGGCTTCAGAGATACAAATTCTATATTTTGAAAAGGAAAACACATTGCTTAACAAAAAAGTGGCTTGAGGAAACATTTTCATTTCCCCCTGTGTTTCTCCATCCCAAGAGCACACTTGTGCAACGTGTTACCTTATCCCTGTGTTCTAATCCTTTGTTGTAATTAAAATTAAAGATATTGCTGAAAACTACCAGCGTTTCCTTTCCTGGATTGGCAGAATATTAGACAACACTGTACTAACCGTTAGCCACCGTTTTGTAGAACACATTCTCATTACACTAGAGCTTGCTAGCTTACACAATATGTGTTCCATTTTCTATTTGATGTGACAGCTTCTTATTGTACATGTTCTCAATTTAAGTAAAGTAAAAGATGAGCACTAAATCACACCCTTGTGTCCAATAGGCATGTCCAACGTCTTCTGGACAATTAAAAGAACTGTTTTGCTCCATACAGGACTCCAAAAGTAAAACAAACTGTATAGCATAGCTGGGATCATCTACATCCAATGCTGGAAAATAGCAGACCATTTGTGGGTGGTCATTTGCATTGTAAAACATCAAGGAATTCTGTAGTAATATTGTGAGGAATTTCTTATTAAAAAACTAGGAAAACAAGATGGTTTGAACGATGCAGCATTGTGAAGTAATATGTGCAGCTTCAATATGATGAAAAAAACAAATCACATACTCCAAGTCTATACACAAGTCTCTGCAACAGTGTCTTAAACCTTGAAAGAGATAAGATTTCTGACCCCAGCAATGTTATTTGCACGCAAGACTAGCTCTACGGATCAATAGAGTCAGAATCGTGAATCTGATGTGGAGGATCCGAGAAACATTTGACAAAGTGTAACGATAGCAGCAAATTAAGCTACAATCCAATGTGAGTTTGCTTGTTTCATCAGCATCAGCCTCTTGGAAAAGCTGCCAAGTCTACAATCAGATGCATATTCACACTATATTGTTGAGACCTGGTGAATTCATGACCCAAAGTTATCCTACCATCAAGTACATGAACCCCCTTCTGCCTTAGGATAGTGTCCTATAGGAAATAAATAATTCAATTGAGCCATTTGATTATCAGGACACTGACAACTTCTGACAGAAAATATGCTTTTACTCTATTCTTAGAAAATACAAGAAAGTGTAAGTCAATTATGGAAATGAACAAATATTTAAATGTTGAAGGGGGAGGGTTCTACCAACTAACATGATGTAACTAAACTAATATTACATTCATCATGTCAATAAGCGGATTAGGAATTTGAAAAAGAATCATGTTTGAAAACAGAGAACCATGCTTGGATTTTGTTTTGAAAATTGAAAAGGTTGCAAAATAGAAGGAAAAAACACTGCCAAGGATGGAAGAAATTGAAGAACCTCGATCAAAATAGGATTCAGCTCCTTAAAAGTCTGAACCATTGTTCCCAGTTACACTTTCTTTTTGCTCAAAGGGGTTCCCCACTACGACATTGATAAGTTCTATTGCCTCCTTTCATTCTTTCCAGAGGCAGGCATACACTTGCACAATGTTCAGGTAGGGGTGCAAGATTTCATCCCCACAAGCAAACTGGAGCACAATGGAATCCGCAGAGTTGGGCATGGTCAGAACAATACATTCTGATGTTCGCTTTTCTTTCCCAGGATCTGTAGAGTAAGAAAGGCTAAGGCATGCTATGGGACTAGGATTGATCTAGTGCCCTAAACACATATTTGATCTTAACTGCATTAGTGTACTGGCCCAAGACACCAGGAGCCAGAAGGAAAGGGTTTGATGACACAGAATGTTAGCAAGAAAAGTAGTGACACGCAACGTTCGGACTTTTTAATTGTATTCTCATTCATTGGTATAGCATAGTCCCGTGCTCTTCAAACTGTGAGACGGGCCCTCATAGCAGGGCCCAACAGATGTCCAGGGGGATGCAAGGCTCTTTAAAATGGGATTAGGGTGACTGCTTTTAATAGAAAATATAAGCAGTTGCATCTTAATACCAAACCCTGTGCCCTGGCTCTCTCTCCTGCATGCTAGCACTCCATCACTTCAACTCAATTAAAATGTGTTACAAACATGCAACATAAAAATAAAGTTTTGTGCTGCAAAATGTTATTTTGTAAGAAATCAAATGTCCTAGTCGTTGCTTCAGTATTTTAGAGGGGGATCTGTGTTTCACAAAAAGATGGCAGAACCACAAGCAAGCACCTCGTCGGTGGCCTGCTGGAAGTAGCCACAGTGTTCAGGGAAGCATTGTTGATCATCCATCATCTGAGATTGAATAGTACTCAGGGCCTCGTTGCTCAGCCGTCACATAGGAGGAGGAACAAGCATCATCCTTGATTCTCTGAGGCAGGCCAAGAAGGCCCAGCGGGGGAAGATGGGAGTAGTTGGCAATGGCAGTCAGGGGGAGTTTATGGAAGGTGACCTGGGGGTGAAGGAGGAGTGTATGGAATAGAAAGGGGATAGCATATGGGAAAGGAAGCGAAGATGGGAAAATGTATGTTGCCACACTATTTTGCTTGCTTCTTCTCCAAGTACTGTTTCCATAGCTCACTTAAAGCATTTCTTTAAAAAGAGAACATTTCTTCTTAGGGCATGATATATTGTGAGTCACCTCTCAGGCTTTTTATTCAGGGTTTGCAGCATGCAGTTTTTAATGTGTCATGCTTTGACAATAGATTTCCTTATGGAGAAGGTGGAGTGGAGGGAAGCTGAAGTGTGTAGCGAAAAGAAAGTCAAAATAGTGTGGGAGTTTATGGAAGGGAACAAGGAATTGGATGGAAGAGGAGAGAAGAACACTTTACTATGGGTACTGGAGAGCATGTGATTTGAGAAGGGATGCACGTATGGAGGGGGAGAGCAGATTTCCCACTTAAACAAATTGGGTGATCCTGGAGAAATCACTGTCAGCAAAACCACTTAAAAGCATGGAACATTTCTTAAACTCTTAACAGCAATTAACTACTCCCACCCTAAGCTCTACATCCATACCCAGGGCTCTCCCGTCAGTCTTGCCCATGAATGTTCATTTATCTGTAACTAAGAACTGTCTGTAACAAGCGCCACGATGCCCTTGGGCAGTTGCGTGCTCTACAAATCCAAATAAATAAATCCCTTTGCCTTAATTCTGCCTCTAAGTGCACTCCTAAAAAGCATCCTGATCAGACATTCAAGTAGTCTCAGGTGTCAGTGTCTCAGCCCTAGTCCTAACAACATGGGTTTGACTCCAGGCTGCTTAAAGCAGTCCTACAAACTAAACCAATTGAAGGGTGCAAACCGATTATTCCGGATCCTGGAGGACATTTTTCGCTGGATCATGGATCTGGCTCCATGTGTTTAGGTTAATCCTACACCCACACCCAAGAGAAACTGGGCCCCCCTGATTACAAACAGGGCTCATCCAGATGAACATTCCTGGAGCTGGGCCTGCATTGGTACAGGCAGATCTCACTTCAGTGTGGCCAATGAAGCTTGCACAGTGTAGGGACTGTAGGAATTTGTGGAGGGGAGATGCAACCAAATGGCAGTTTATTCATTGCTCGAAAAACAGAAGAACAAGTTACTTCCTTACCTGGTAACGTTCTTTCGATGGGATGTTCCGACAACATATTCCACATCTATGACAGGTAATCACCACAGCTGTGCTGCTTGGGAACATTTTCGGCATCTGCGTCCTGCGTCGATGACGTCGATACCCTGTCCTCGAGGGCCTCAGTTGTAGTTTATTCCCCAGAACGTGTGGCACCAATCTTCTGCCAGTATGACCACAGAAAGCCTTGCGGAAACGTAAGCTACAATCGCATAAGAAATTCTGTAGCTGGGCAGGTTGGAAGGGTACGATGTGGAATAAGTTGTCGGAACATCCCATCGAAAGAACGTTACCAGGTAACAAAGTAACTTGTTATTCGAAGGGATTGGTTCCTCCGATGTATTCTACATCTATGACAGACTCCCAAAGCAGTACCAACGTATGGAGGTGGGAAAAGAATTTAGAATTTTTGAATGCCCAATTAAATTGCAGAATAAAGGACCGCCTTGCCAAAGGCCAGATCTTGCCCATGGATAGAATCCAAGGAGTAATGTTTGACAAAAGTATGGGCAGAGGCCCAAGTGGCTGCTTCACAAATGATACGAATGGGAACACCCCTCTGCAGAGCAGTAGAGGCAGCCACACCTCTAGTAGAATGGGCCTGTAAGTCTACCGGAGGGTCCTTACCCGCCAAGCGGTAACATTCAGAAATTGTCAAGATAATCCATCTAGACGAAGTCTGCTTGGTAACAGCTTGTCCCAGGCGCCTTCCAGCATATCCTACAAAGGGTTGATCGTCCACTCTGACCCGGGACATGCGCGAGATGTAGAAACTTAAAACTCTCCTAGGATCCAAACTATGGAGCCTCTCCTCTTCCTTACCAGGATGTGAAGGAGGATAGAACGCTGGAAGGACCTTCTGGCTTAAATGAAATTCCGACAATGTTCGGAAGAACGACGAACCCTAAGGACAACCCTGTCCTTATGAAACACTGTGAAGGGTGGCTTAGCAGATACTGCCTGCAACTCACTCACTCTGCGAGCGGAAGTAACCGCAACTGAAAATACAGTTTTAAGGGTCAACAGTCTCAAAGGACGAGAATGTAAAGGCTCAAATGGAGCACCCATTAGGAATTTTAGAACCAAGTTCAAATCCCAACTGGGCACCTGGAAAGGTGACGGTGGGAACACATTAGTGAGCCCTTTCAGAAACTGCGATATTAACAGAATCTTAAAGTAAGAACACTCCTCAGACGAGCACTTAAATATAGACAGCGCCACCAGGTAAACTACTTTAATGGTACCCACTTGCAGGCCCTTATGGGCTAAAGAAAGCAAAAAAGACAGAACCACAGGAATGGCACATGAAAAATGATCCACATTCTTAACCCTGCACCAGTCGCAGAACTTTCTCCAATGGTACAGGGACTTTGTTGCAGGCCTGGAGGTGTTGCCGAAAGCAACACCTCCATCACGTCTTCAGGGAGGTCCCAATCCTTATACCTCAACCTTTCATAAGCCAAGCATGAAGGGTGAGGGACTTGACCTCTGGATGGAGAACCTGACCCCCCCCCCTCCCATGAGAGCAGATCGTCTCGATAGGGAAGACGGCGTGGAGGGCAGATGGACATGTCGAGAAGGTCCGGGTACCACGTTCTCCGGGCCCATGCCGGAGCAATGAGGATCATTCGGGAACCGAACCTCCGTAACCTCCACAGCACTTGCGGAATGACGGGGACTGGAGGAAACACGTACAGCAGTGTTAAGGACCACTCCACTATGAACGCGTCCCTTAAGGATCTTCTTGGAGGAAATTCCCGCAAGCAGAATCTTTCGCACTTCCGGTTGACACTGGTGGCGAAGAGATCCACTTGAGGGGTCCCCCAAAGGGCAAAGATCTCCAGGAGAATCTCCCGAGCCAGCTCCCACTCATGAGAGACCGTGCTCTGCCTGCTCAGAGTGTCTGCCGCCTCGTTTTCGTCTCCGGCCAGATGAACTGCCGAGATCAAAATTTCCTGCTGGATGGCCCAGAACCAGAGCTGCATCGCCTCTTTGCACAGAGGAAGTGACCCTGCCCCCTCCCTTTTTGTTGAGGTAGTGCATGGCCACTGTGTTGTCCGTCAGAATCAGGGCATTCTTCCCTCGCACAGTCGGCAGAAAAGCCTTCAGAGCTAGCCTGATGGCCCTCAGCACCAAAAGATTGATATGGAGTCTGGACTCAGACGGAGACCAACGACCGCTGACTCAACTTGTTGGCATGAGCTCCCCATCCCATGAGGGATGCATCCGCCACAATAGTCACCTCCGGCAAGGGTAGCCAAAATGGAGCCCCCTTCATCAGATTGCCTTCGACGGCCCACCACAGAAGATCCTGGGCGACCGAGGGTGGCACCTGAACGGGATCCGACATCCTGCCGGAGGACTGCGACCACTGCATCTTGAGAGCCCACTGCAAAGATCTCATCCGCAGCCTGGCCTCTGGCACCAGGAGAATGCAGGATGCCATGAGGCCTAGCAACCTCAAGAACTCGAACGCCGGGAGACTCTGGGCATGTTGAAACTTGTGCACCATCTGCAGAATGTGATGAGCCCTCACCTGGGGAGGGAAACACTGCCACAGGGATGTGTCGAGCACTGCTCCGATGTACTGCAGCCGCAGGGTTCGCGTCAAGTGGGACTTCTTTAAGTTGAGGGAGAAGCCCAGCCTGTGAAGGGAGTGGAAGGTGACTGACAGATGATCCAGGACTTGCTCGGGAGAGCGCGCCCTGGTCAACCAATCGTCCAGGTAGGGGTAGGGGTGAATCGCCCCTTTCCTGAGATATGCTGCCACCACCACCATGAGCTTGGTGAAGACCCTCGGGGCGGAGGTCAATCCGAACGGCAGGACCCGAAACCGAAAGTGCGAGTCGCCAATCGCGAACCTCAGGAACTTCTTGTGCTTGGGATGAATCGGCACATGAAAGTAAGCGTTCTTGAGGTCAAGAGACACCAACCATTCCTGAAGTTAAAGGACCTGGAGGACTTGAGAGAGTGTAACCATCTTGAACTTGTCCTTCCTGAGGAGCTTGTTCAAACCACGCAAGTCCATGATGGGTCTCAATCCCCCGTCTTTTTTCAAAATCAAAAAATAAGGGGAATACCATCCCTTGTTCCTCTCCGCTACAGGCATCAGTTATATGGTGCCTTTCTCCAACAGGGCTTTGATTTCCTGTGCAAGGAGCGGATCCGGACTCTTCAAAGAGAGATTCCCTGGTGGATTGTCGCGAGGCCTCTGCCGGAAAGGAAGACAGTAGCCGTGGGCTATTATCTCCAGAACGCACACATGTGAAGTAATGGCACGCCATTCTACAAGATGCTGCGCCAGCCTTCCCCCAACCGGCGAACCATGGGACATGGCCTCATGACTGAGCTGAAGCGGCTGCGGCAGTGCTTGAAGGCAAAGAGGCAACTGCCCGAGCGGCATTGGCACCTCCAGTACCTTGTTTTCCACCTCTGGTACTCCTACGTTGGCCCCTTTGACTTGCAGCTCCCCTCGATGTACTAAAGGTAGAGTAGTATCGAAAGGAACCGCCCCTCCATTGCTGTCCCCTAGGACGAAAAGGCGGAGGTTGGCGAACTGCAGCGCTCAACGACTTTGCTGCAGCTTTGGAGGTCTGCAACCTCTCAAGGCTCTCGTCAGCCTTGATGCCAAAAAGATGGTCACCATCAAAGGGCATGTTGAGAAGCCGGGCTTGTACATCCGGAGCAAACCCCGACTTCCTCAACCCCGCAAATCTGCGCATCACGGTGCTCGCCGCCATGGACCGGCTGACACATTCTGCCACGTCATGACCCGACTGAACGGATTCACACATCGCATCCTTGCCATCCTGTACAAGGGCAAGAAAGCCATCCCGTTCCTCCCCTTCGGGAATATGTTCAGCCGCCAATGAAACACAATGCCACAGAGTGCGAGTAAAACGTGCTAAGGCACACACGGAGTTGGCTGCTTTCAAAGCCATACCCCCTGAAAAAAAGGCTTTCTTGGCCCAACCGTCAAAACGTTTGTCGTACCTATCAGGAGGGATTGTAAGGTACGACGCCTGTTTTGCTGGGGCCGTAGCCGCCTGCACCACCAAACTCTTCGGAGTAGGTTACATGGACAAGTAGCCGGGGTCGCCACTGGCTGGGCGACACAGGCCTCGAGGGGGGAGCCCCGAACGTGTCCTTCGACGGCCTCGGCGTCGGTGACTTCCTTGGAGGCGGAGCCTCGAGAGAGTCCCTCGACGGACATGGCACCGATGTCTTCTTCGAAGACCTCACAGGCTCCGACGGTCTCGAGGGCGTCGAGGACTGGGACCGGGGCCGGGCATGACTAGAGCGATCCACCTTGTCCAATCGGGACCTCGAAGGCGCCCGATGATCGCGCCGACCGCCCAAGCCGGAAGGCGTGCGAGCGGTGGCCCTAGCACGTTCCCTGCCAGCTTCTTTCGAAGGCACGGACGGAACGGAGCCCTGCAACTGAAAAATCACCATCATCTCTGTACGAAATGCATCCCATTCCGCAGGAGAAGAGTGCTTGTTGGGACAAGCAACCCACCGACGGGCGGAGTCCTCGACGGGGAAGGCGACCGGTGACGGCGCTTCCGCGAGTGCCTTGGAGAGGCAGAGGAATGGGGGGAACCACTCCGGGACGGAGACCCCCTGGACTTACGCCGACGAAACGGAGAGTCAACTCTCGAATCGTCGATCGAAAGCCCCTCGGATTTCGACTTTCGGGACTCGGAAACCCTACCGACAGAAAGCTTCTTCTTCCGTTCCCGCAAGGCCTTCGATGTTAACGACTGGCAATTGTCACAATCATCTGTGGCGTGGCCCTCAACGAGGCAGGCGTTGTGCGGGTCCGTCAGCGACATCTTGGAACCGCAGTCCCAACACTTCTTGAAACCCGGACGCGGGGTAGAAGACGAAGACATGATATCTTCACAAACGAATAGGTTCGAAGAACCGATAGAATAATACTCAGAAGAACCGAGGCGCAGAGATCTCTGAAGCGAACACGTTTGCGGAAAAAACAGAACTGAGGCTACGGGCATCGTACGTCCTATTTATAACATCCAGTGACATCGGCTCGATGGAGGCCCTCGAGGACAGCATATCGGGGTCATCGACGCAGGAAATTTTCCAAAGCACCACAGCTGTGGTGATTACCTGTCATAGATGTGGAATACGTCGGAGGAACCAATCGCTTCGAAAGAGACATGTACAACTTAAATTGTGGAAATTATTTAGTTTTAATCTGGATATATTGATTTAACCTCAATTGAGATAATATTGGTCATGCAAGGTTAACACTGTCATTTGCAATGTTTAAAGAAGCTTATCAGTCCACCTATATTTCTAATCTGCAACAAGCGCACGCCCAAGCTTTGCACACCGCAAGCAGAACAGCAAGGGCCAAAATCAAATGCAGCGTGATGTGCCGCTATTTTACTGCAAGGGTTCCAACTAATCCATTGAAAGATTAGCAAATAAATAGCAGCCCAAGTAGCCAAAAACCATACTACTGGTCAAACCATGTAAGTTACAGTGCTCATTACCGCTTTAATGGCCCAGACTTCTAACAATAGAGTGGTTTCAGTGCAGAGTTAACATTATTGGAGCGCATTAAAATACACATTAGATACAAATTCCAAGAGAGGTCAATTTCAGTTCACTCTAACACTGAAGCATAGCAGGAGAGCTCATCCACCAGCATAAATGTGCCAACACCGTCCTACCTTGCATTAGCATAAATCAAAGTGCAACAAGATCACTTTTTGCATAAAAGAACTCGGAATACTTCATATCATGCACAATAATGCACACATTTCAGACATTTATTTAATTTGTGTATCCCACGGATATGAAATAAGGCTCTGTTAAGGAACTAAATGTGTAAGAAATGTGTCCTATTCACAAGTGACTGTCTCACTTTATGAAGTTCTGCAGCAGGTACATTAAGTAACAAATATATCGAATTTAATTGCAAATGGGGACCAACAAAGTTACCAGATATGACCATTTCAAATGTACATTTAACTGTTTGGCGTATCAAACTTTACACAATCTCTCTGGGATGCAGGGAACGGGATAGGAGGTGGGTTGGATGGTTACAGACAATGACGAGGCCCTACAATAATCTCAATTCATCTGTTGATTTAAGCAAAATGTTATACCCTTGTGTGCATCCTACACTATTGATAAGAAAGTGAATGTTAGGATAGTCAATATGATCGAGAATGAGCTATCGTTTAGGAGCCATGATTGGTGAATTCAGTAGAGAATAGTTTTGCACAAATGTAAGCAGTGATTCTATTGGATTTCCATGATTGGCATATGCTTTTACTAGGATCTCCAGAGAAATGGCAACCAAATCACTTTTTAAAGGGGTGGATTGGCCATTAATCTAACCAGCCAAATTCCCAGGCAGCTAGCTGCATACATGTCTCTGTTGCTGCCTACCTGGTGATTTAGGGATGTTTCACCACATTTTTAAATAGCAAATCCACCCGCACTGGGATTTTGCCAGAGCTGCTTGTTGCATTCTAGTTAAGGCCTGACTTTGAAACAGTAAAATACTAACATCTGCCTGAATTTCAAGGACCCCTGATGCCTCAATTCTTGTTCGCCTTTATCCCTACCATCTTACAACCCATGACCACGAGCCCTTGAAAGCACACAATACACTCCCACCTACCCAGAGACTGTGCAATCGGCTCCCCTGTTTTATGCCCTAGTTGATTGATTGCTGCCAAATTGCCTGCTCTCCAGCCCCTGATGGTCATATCCCCGCTCCCTTGCATCTCTGCTTCCCTAACTCTGTGTTCTTGCACCTATGACTTGTAAAGTGCTCTGTTCTTCCCAAAGCTATGTCTGTGACCAATACCCTAATAATAACTTGCCCATGCTGACCACATTTTCATTTCATAATCCACTTGAAGATTGCTCTTTCCGTTTCAGTCCATATACTCCTTAAGTACAGCTCTCTCATTTCATGTATTTCACATAACCACCCACCTTGATGTACTGACAACCATTTAAATGGTCTTCAGTCTTCTTCGCCTACGTGAGCTCTCCCTCTTGGCCCCCAATTCCAAAGGCTATCAAAAGAAAAAATATCAGCAACCTCTGTCAACCATCTCTATTCATCTATGCTTAAATTGTAATACTGTAATAAATTCAATAACAGAAGTGACAAAATTTCTTTTTGACTTGAATTATCACTCATTTTCTTTTGAACTCTTTTTCCACTGAATTAACCATCTCCAGCAATTCATAGACACTCAATACATTTTTTCCATTAATGTTAAATATCCCAATATCCCAGGTAAATCCCAATGCAAACTATTGCTGACAACCCCCCCAACAATCAAGGGCTCAATTACATTACAGGGATTGTATAAAATTATCACTGTAGAGCAACATACTTCAGGTTTACCTTTTCTTGCACATAAAGCAGATTAGAAAAAATGAGAATACTGCAGTAATCAATCAATACATCAGAACGGGAGGTCAGCTAAATCTATGAGTCATCAAATTGGTCACTGGGGAACAAATAGTAGCATTTTTAGAAGCAATTTAAATGGGTTGTATGGACTCTCCTTGTGGTTCAGACTTCTCTGGACTTTCAATTTGGAAGTGAGTCATCAAGTCTAACCTGCAGCGCTAAAAAAGATCTTGCCAGTTGGCCGTAGGATCATTGTTTGCCTGATCCCTATTCAGACCCTCGACATATTTCGTACTGTAGCTGTGTGCTAATATACTAACTCCCCCATTTGATGTTTTCAGCACAAATTAGATGACATCATTGTTTGTAGGTTGCATGTGAAAATAAAATGATGGATGGGTAAATTGTCCACTGCTTTTTTACTTTACCCAAAGTGGTTTGTGCCAACTATAGTAGTGTGAAACATGCCGCTGTCCAGCTTGGCCTGATTATCGGAACAAATTTCACCCCAATTTTGTTAGTGTCTGCATATTGTGGGGGAGAATCACTCAATTCAGGAAATCGAAAATGCTACACTGCACGGTTTCTTCAATAAACATGTTTTTCAACAAACCCATTGAAGATCCCTCCTTTAAGTTAGCTTTCCAGCATACACTGGGGCATTTTCACCAGATGTGCCCCACAGACTAGTAGAATCACACCGCTCCTTAGTTCTAGCACAGTAAAACATAAGGGCTTGGCAGAAAATACCGAACATGAGCTTTTCAGCTCAGATGCACAGGGGCAATCTAAGCAAGCCAGGTAACAGGACTACTTGATTTGGGAAGAAATCCATTATGTTTGATGAAACAAAGATTGAGAGCAGAGGGAGACCGCCAGGGGGCGCGGAGCATGCTGGATGTGTGAGACCAGCGCTGCTCCACCAACGCAGGGCCTAGCACTCTGAGCCAATCCCCGGCCGGGAGTTTGGAGTAACCCCGACGGGAACATGCGCCCCCGCGGCAGCGGCCCAACGAATTGAGCGCCCCTCCGAAAGTGGATATAGCCTGGCACCGATCTGAGGCCCCGCTCGCCGAACAACAGAGAGGACACCTTTTCGGAGGCCGTGCAGCGGAGCCACTGAGGGCGTCACCTCTCGCGGTGCCCCAGGCCTCGGCCAGACCTGCCGCGGAACCCAGAGCAGCCGATTGTCGACTCCGCGGCCCGCACCCATAACACCGTGAGGGGGACGCCGGAGCACGCCCCCCGCCATGCGCAGATGCCGAGCGGGCCCCGGAGCTCTGCCTCGGTGGCGTGTGGACATCGCATGGGGCCAGGAACGAGTGGGGCGCCCTGGTGGGAGCCCCACACCACCAAGAACCGCTCCGGTGCGGACAACTAGCAGCAGGTCAGGACTCCGGGAGCCTCCCGACCCATCCCCCGCGCACGGAGGCCTACTTGAAGAGGAGCCCCCAGTGAAGGGGTCCGAGCCCACAATGGACGTGTGGAGGCCCTTGGCGGCCCGGAGAAGGTGAGGAGCGCAGGGGGGAGAACTGATACTCGGCGAACTGGGTTTGGCCACCCCCCCGGCGCCCTCCGGACCAGCGCAACTCACCCCATAAAAGCTGGCTCGGCCCTCCCCCTTGGAGTACAGGGGTCCCCCCGGAACATTTCAGCCATGACGCATCTGGGGAAACAGGCCCCAATCACAATCCTAGCCCCCCTCGTGAGGACCGGAGCCATCACTTGCAAGCTTGCCTCTGCGGAAGCGGGGAGGGCCCAAGACGACCAGAGGAAACCTCAAGGCATTAAGGCAGGGTGAGAGGCGCCCCCCGCCCCCACCCATACTCCAAAAGGCACCCAGAGACCGGAGCCCTGGAACCAACTCAGCCCACATGCGCAATCCGCTCCCTCCAGAGCTTCCGCCGGTCCGACGCACCCCTCGGTGATCCACACAGTCACCATGCCTTCAAGTGCCGACCCCCCCCCCGCAGTGCTAACGAAGGACGACCTCAAGGACATCCTCCTGGAGATAAAAGCGATTCGAACGGACATACAAGCCTCTATAGTTGATTTCAGGGGGAGAGTGGAGACGCTCGAGGAAAAAATTGAGGTAATGGAAAACAACCACCTTCAAATGGACCTGTTAGACATGAAATACAAAGTGAGGCTAACAGACCTAGAAATCAGAGAGGAGGATATAGCCCTGAAAATGGACGACCTATAGAACAGAGAAAGCCGAAACAACCTGCGCATTATGGGTGTGACTCAACAGAGAGGTGAGACTGCCGCAGACGTGGCGAGAAGGGTTCAGGGCCTCATCAAGCAACTCTTCACACTCGAGGGGGGCAAGGAAGTATAGCTGGAAAGAGCCCACCGAGGGGGGAGGTGGAGTGAGGGGCAGCCCAAGGTCCATAGTAGTGCGCTTCCTCCGCTACAGAGAGAAAATGGAGGTCCTCGAGAAAGCGAGAAGGCTGGAGAGTTTCTTGTTCGAAGGAGACACAGTGAGGATTTACCAGGACCTCTCGGCTTTCACTCTTACCTGCAGAAGAGAGTGCCGGCCAGTCACCCAGTGGCTCACCAGCCAAGACATAAGATACAGGTGGTCCTTCCGATTCGCCTTGTCTTTTGAACGCTCAGGAGTGGACTATAGAGTAACCAGCGGGCAGGAGGCATCCCAAGTGCTGCGGGTACTTTTTTTTTATTATTTATTTGTTTTTGGTTTTACCAAGAAAACCTTTACAAAAATAGAAGAAGAAAAATTAAAACACAATTACTGTATATCAATTAGGAAGAAAAGGAAAAGCAAGGCAAGGCGAAGAAGCAAAGCAGAAAGAATGGAGGATTAAGCCCCCCCAGATGACAGGCGAGACTGCTCAGATCTTAATAGGGCGAGACCACTATGCAGTATTTTAGCTGTATTTTGTTAGAATCTTGCAATTTTCCATAACCTTTACGATTGCTGTGGTAAGCATAACTTCTTGACCAGAGATTAGTCTATCCCAGAAGGAGTCTTGTGATAGGCTCTCCTCTCTAGTGACAAATCTTCCAAGTAACTGCAGTCTTGTGGCCCAGGTACCCTCACATTCTAGCAACAAGTGCCTCAAAGATTGTAGGTTGGGGGGGTCGCAGAGGCTGCACAGCTTTATTGCCTTGTCTTCCTGGTTTCTTTTGGCCAGAATTTCTCCAGTATGGGCCAGGTTTAATCTTAGTCTAAGAAAGTTATTTCTGATGTTTTGGTCAGGAAATTTTTGAAGGTAGCGTGGCAACGTGCCTACTTTTCTCTCGACTTTCAGAAAAAGGTTCGGTGGTTTCAAGAGCCTGACTCCTTCCATCGTGTGAATCCAGTCGCTAATTTCCAGATGTTTTTTAGTTTTCGATGGGTTATTGATTAGAGTTTCTGTTGTTAAGTTCAGCCTCAATAATATATCTCCTACCTTTCCTTCCAGACCGAGGACTTGCTTTGATTTAGCCTCTTTGCGATGATCGTTTATATCAGCAAAAAGGGTAGTGGGTCTGGCAGTGATGATGTCGCGATAGAGTGATAAGAGCTTCCAATCTGCTCGACAGTTTAAGGAGATCAAACCCAGTTCAAGTCTCAAGCTGGTAATAGAGGTAGCTGCGGGAAGATGTAGTACTGATTTCCACAGCCGGCCCTCAATTTTGTTCCACTCAAAGTTCCAAAGTAGAGGTTTCACTTCTAAACCATAGAGAAGAACTGGTATTGCTTTACCAATATAGAATTTAACAAGTGGACATAATGAAAATTTACAGAACTTCCCTTTCAGGTTCTTCATCTGGGCCAGGATTTTAGAGGTCTTTCCGAGAATAACCGATGACATCTTGCTCAAAGACGGGGATGCATAGATTTCATAACCCAGGTAAGTAAGCTCTTCAACTCTGGGGATTTCCAAATCATCCAGAGTCCACTTCCTAGAGGGTAGGTTTTTCCTCGGGTGTTTAAAAATCAAAATTTTAGATTTTAGAGGGTTGATTTTAAAACCATTTAACTTGGCATAGTCGCTTAGTTTGAGGAGCAGCCGTTGCAGTCCTATTGCGGAGCCATCCAATAAGACAATGTCGTCTGCGTAGGCCAACCAGCGTATGCTTCTCCCATTGATCCTGGGTGATATCATAGATGCCGAAGCGAGGAAGTTCCCAAGGTCTGCCAGGAATAGGTTGAAAAACAGGGGAGCACCTAAGCAACCCTGCCGGACTCCCTTGAGAACCTGTATAACTTCTGAGAGGTTGCCGACATTGTCCAGCCTTACTCTAATGGTGGTGTTCCTGTGTAGTTCTAGGAGCATGGCCAGAAGATGTGCTGGAATCCCCCAGTTATGGAGCTTCTGCCAGAGAAGTGACCTGTCCACCAGGTCAAAGGCTTTAGACAGGTCCACCCATGCCCCAAAAAGTGGTATACCCTCCTTCTCATTCGATCTTTCGCTGAGTAGGTTCAGGATAATTCCGTTTAAGCTGGTGGAGAGGCCCTTCCTGAAACCCGTTTGATGCCGGGAAAGAATCTAATTAGTTTCAACCCAATTTGTGAGGTCTTTCAAGAGGAGTCGCATGAAGAGCTTGCTATCGATATCAAGGAGGGCGATAGGTCGATAACTTGCAGGGCTAAGCCTATCGCCCCCCCCCTTGAAGAATGGAATGATTAGTGCATTCTTCCATGATGGAGGGAAGGTCTCATTCTTTATGATTTCCCGGAAAAGGCGGAACAGCAGTTTTGCCCACAGTGTAGGGTGATTTTTTAAAACCTGGTAGGTAAGTCCGTTGGGGCCTGCTGCCTTTGATTTAGAGGCAGAGAGGATAAGTTCTTTTATGTCTTGCTGGGTGAAAGATAGTGACCAACTAGTCAGTGGTCCAGTGAAGTTTCTGGTGCCCGGATCTTCGAAGTTCTTGGTCAGGTAGTCGATCCAAGTCTGCTCTGGAACCAGGTTGCAGAGTGAACTGTTATAACCTGTTTCGAACTGATTGAGTGCTGCCCAGAAACTTCTGCAGTTGTTTGCACTAAGTAATTGGAGCATCTTTTCCCCATCTTCTTGTTGTATTTGATGTTTGTGATTGCGGGTCCAGTTTCTGTAGGATTGTTTGACTTTCCTGATTTTTTGCAGATTTTCTCTTAGGTCTCCTCCTCCTTTTTTCTTTATAATGCGTATGGATTGACGTAGAATTCGCCTTTGTTTGTGTATTTCTTCATCGAACAGATGGATATGTGTTCGTTTCCCTGCAGCTTTTATCTCATTTGGTGGGCAGATTGACCACACGAAATTCCCAAATTTTTCTGGGTGGAATTCCTCCATCCACAGCGGAGCAGGGACTGCTTCTAAAAGTTGGTTCAGTTTTTTCCCCCCAAATTTGTATTTGGACACACTCAGTTTTCCTTTCGAACCTGTTAATTCCTGAGAGCGAAGCATATGGGGGTCTTTCTGTGAAGCCGGGAACCGAAGTTCCAGGCTGGCATGGTCACTCCCTCCTTCCCAATTAAGGGTGAGGATCGGGCAATATGATAAGAGGCCTGGTGTTACAAAGATGTAATCTAATGTGGATTGCAGGGACCCCTGGTGCCATGTGTGATCTCCTGTGTCCTTGCCCCCATTTTGCTTGAAGATCCTTTCAAGATCCCAGGATGAGAGAAAATCCCACCAAAATTTGCCCTTTCGTAGCATGGCTGGCTTAAAATGCGCTAGCTGGCTATTTCTTGGGGTGATGTAGTCTGCGTTAAAGTCCCCTGCGACTAAGATGTGAGCTCCCTCAAAGTCAATCTTCACTGTTGTTAGAATAGTGTGCAGGGTTTCTGTGAACTCTTGAAGGATTATAATAGCTGGGTTCCAATAAATGTTGATGAGCACTAGGGTTGTTCGTGAGTTGTCTATGTCAATCTCCACTTTGCAGGCCTGGATACCTGCCGCATTGTTACATAATGGAACAATTTGCTTGAGGCTTGAATTTTTAAGGACCATTAAGAGACCACCCGCTGTTCTCCCTTTTGATTTTTGTGTGGCCCCTAGGTTTAGGACTGTGAAGCCCTCTATCTCTATGGGGTTAACAAGCCAAGTATCCTGGAATAACAAGATGTCGTTATTTTGAAGCAGTTTGTTTTTCAGTAGCTTTTTTAAAAAAAAGCTAGAGCCTCTTGTGTTCCAGGAGACTAGTCCCAGGCCAGTTTGCCTAAAGACTATTTTGCTCCTCACCGAATTTCAGAAGGATTTGTGAAATGATCTCGGGAAGTTTTGTGATTAGATCCTCATTCAGTTTGAGGCCAGAGGTCAGGGTCCTTGAAGGGTCTTGTGCTGGACCAACTGGTCCTTCAGGATTTAAAGCATCTTCTCTGCTTATGTATGCGCTGGAATAGTTTCTAGCTCTCTCCTCCTCTTGCTGCTCAAAAACCAGAAGGCCTGCTCTGGCCAGTTCGATTTTGTTCCCAATAAGTGCCTGTTTGGCTCTTCTGGAGTAGAGACCAACCTCCACGAAAAACTTATCGTTGGCTACTGGAAATTTGACATATTCAATGTCATCTGATGAAAAAAGAAACAGGTTGTGTTTTTTTCTGATTTCTGCCAACAAAACCGATCTGCAAAGTGATGTATATCTATTTGGTCTTTTAAGTCTAAACCAAAGCCTTGGAATTGTGAAGTCGGCTATTCCTAGCTCCATTTCCCTCGTAGGTGTAATATAATTGGGGCCCTCTAGCTCCCTTTCCACTGCCCCCATCTGTGAACGTGGCTCTAAAATTGTCGATTTTCCCGAGCCGTTCCGACATTCCATTTCGTTATACAAGGGCCTAGTTAAGACAATGTCAGGAAAGGGCCGAGGCTCGGGTGGAGCGACCACTGGTATTGCAACAGCTGACTTCGCGTTGGGTTTTAAGAAGATGGGCTCCAATCTGATG
This sequence comes from Ambystoma mexicanum, assembly GCF_040938575.1. NCBI lineage: Eukaryota > Metazoa > Chordata > Amphibia > Caudata > Ambystomatidae > Ambystoma > Ambystoma mexicanum. Next base: position 874,824,004 of record NC_090924.1, on the reverse strand, counting down.
TTACTTGAGTTTTTTTGAAGAGCCGCACAGCTGATGATGTCTTTTTCTTGAATCTTATTTTTTAGGAAAATAGGCGCTAGCTTTATGTTTGTCTGAGCCATATTTGAGCTTTGGTTGATGGGAGCTCTGTTCACCGAAATTGTCGATTCAGTTTGTATGGCCTTATTAGAGGTTTGTACATTGGAGTCACTATGGGCCTCCCCTAAATTGGTAGGAGCCCCTTTTTTCTCATTAGTACCCAGGCCCTTTTTAGTGGGCCTACAGTTGCTCTGGCTTTTTCTCTGAGGTAAACAGCCAGCTGGGGATGCTTCATCCTCTAGGTCTGAGATCTTATCATCGGTCAATGTAAGCTTTTTCAAAAAAGCATTTGTTCCAGATTTTTTTGAAACCGTTTTTTTTTGGTTTTTCGATTTTTTAAATTTTTTCTCAGGCTGCAAGTGAGGACGAGGGTCTTTTGTGATGGCCCTCTTTTTCTGCTTGTTTCTTCTTCTTCTCCTAGAGTTACATGGAGTAACAGGATTGGGATTTGTTTCATTTTGTGGGAAATCTTGGCAGTTTACAGCATTGGTTTTCTTTGGGCTCTCCAAACTATCTTCTATACTTTCTAAATCCACATTCGCAAGTCTTCGGAATTCTTCTAGAATCGAGTTTGAAAGTGGAGTGTCATCGAAGCTATCTAAGGGGTCCTCTTCTGTCTGTAATTCGATCTTAGTTGTGTTATCGCGGATTTCCCTTGGGAGATTTTTCAAAAGCTCTTGTGTTATAAGGTTGCTTTTAGCACCTTCCTTTAATAGAGTATAAATTTGGGCGAGGTCCAGCCCTTGTTTCACTCCCTCTATTTGTGAGTCTTTTATAGTTGGAATCAGGATTGTGTTCATGATGTTGTTGAGTGCCGTTGTTGTTGATTCATTCTTCGAGACCTCATTGGCAAGTTCCAGAAGAACACCTGCTTGTGTTTGTACTTCTGTTTTTAAGAGTTCGAACACGGAAACTAAAGAGTTCAAAACAAAGCTCAACGCTGTCAGCGTATTCTCACTTGCTACAAGGGGCACCTCTTGAAATGAAGAGGTGCACCCTTCAAGTTCATCTTGCAAACCTGTTTGGGCTGTTCCGTTTTTTGCTGTGGTAGTTGATAACAATTCCATTGGGCGGTGGCAGTCAGTGGACGAGGAGGGAGGAAGAGTATTAACCCCCTCCTGAGTAGTACAGACAGACTGGCTAGCTGTTACTATTAAGTCAGCTAGATCGCTGGTGCTCTTATTTCTTTTTCTTACAAAATGATCATTAATTCTGCTCTGGATTTTTTTGGTAGTTAGTGTGTATTCCAGGCCTCTTTTCCATCCCTCTTGAATGAGGGATGGGGGGGGGCGTGGGTTTCAGGGGCCGGTTGACTGTCCACATGAATGATGGCCTGGGTGACCTGGATGGGAGAATGAGATCTTCCAGGGAGGGTGAGTGTTAACGCGCCGAGTTTGGCAGTGCCCTCCCCAACAAGATATGATCCTTCTTGGTCTACCATGTCTTCTAAGAGAGGTGAGCTCCGAAGTCTTATTTATTAACCTCCTCTCTACTTGCGTGGAACAGTAATTGAAAGGAAGGTCCCCGCTCCAGGGGTAGAGAAGAACTGTATAGTGCTGCTAGAGAAAGGAACAGAAGGTGGTGTAAGGATGAAGTGTACCTTATACGCCTAACAGCCGCTTAACAGCCTTCGCCCTTCACCCCTGTCGGGCTTAACGCCGCAAGGGTGGCTGTATCCGGCTTTTACAGCTGGAAAGAGTCACGTGACCGCCGATAGGCTCCGCCCCCTCCTGGGAGCGAGCGCAAGGCTGCTGGGTCTCTGGCGCTCCAAAATTCAGCGCAGGCTTAGCTGGGTGCTGGGCTGAATGTACTTGACACGATGGTCTCGCCACTCAGGCGGCTGTATCCGGCTTTTACAGCTGGAAAGAGTCACGTGACACTGCACGTGACCGCCGATAGGCTCCGCCCCCTCCTGGGAGCGAGCGCAAGGCTGCTGGGTCTCTGGCGCTCCAAAATTCAGCGCAGGCTTAGCTGGATGCTGGGTGCTGGGCTGAATGTACTTGACACGATGGTCTCGCCGCTCAGGCGGCTGTATCCGGCTTTTACAGCTGGAAAGAGTCACGTGACTGCACGTGACCGCCGATAGGCTCCGCCCCCTCCTGGGAGCGAGCGCAAGGCTGCTGGGTCTCTGGCGCTCCAAAATTCAGCGCAGGCTTAGCTGGATGCTGGGTGCTGGGCTGAATGTACTTGACACGATGGTGCTGCAGGTACTCAAAGGGTGTACCCCAGAGGAAGGAAACGAGATGGAGGTGCAAGAGCCTCGGAGCGCTGTGAGGGAACCGGAGGGCCCCTGGTCCACAAAGAAGAAGATAAAGGGCCGAAGGAAATTCAAGAAACTTAACACCCCCACAACGGAAGCCGAAGGGGACTAAGTGATCAGAGGATCGCTATTAGTGAGACTGAGAGATTGAATCAAACAGCCCCGGCCGGGAACGCTGAGCTTAACAAGGGGGCTGCGGTGGATGGACTTGCATTCACCCTGGTGGCTTGCCCGTTGGCAGGCGTCATGATAAAGAGGGGGAGGGAGGAGGAGGGAAGGGAGGGAGTTGGGGATCTTGGGGACCCACACAGTCTCAAAACCACATTGGAAGGTGGCAGCAAGCACAGATCCGGGAAGACGGTATACACAAGACAAGGACCCAATGGCGGACAATGAGAATAGGGGCCGGGCTGAGTCACTGAGAATTGGCTCACTCAATGTAAAGGGTCTGAACTCCCCAGCAAAGCGCTCCCTCTTGGGGAGGGAAATGAAGAACGCTAAAATAGATATCCTCTTTGTACAGGAAACTAGAACGGTCACGGGAGAGGAGAGGGCCATCCCGGGAGCACACGTGGGCCAAACCTTCTGGGCATCCGCTCCCACGAAACGGAGTGGAGTCGGGATTATCCTGCAGAGAAACCAGAGACTCACAGAGGTAACCAGGTGGGGGAGGGAAGACGGTAGAGCCATGATTATATCAGGTGACTTGCACAACTCCAGGGTCTCCCTAGCAGTGATCTATTGTTCTAATGTGGGCCAGGTTGAATTTCTCAAAGAGGCGATTGGAGAGATAATGGCCAGGACAGAGGGGCTCCTTATACTGGGTGGAGACTTTAACATGTGGGCAAATCAGGAATTAGATCATAGTGGAGGGGCCATCCCGTTAGGCAGCCGAGGGGGTAGACCCCAGGGGAAATTCCGGGAGCTACTGTGGGGCTATGGGCTCGTGGACACATGGAGGGAATTGCATCCGGAGGGTAAGGGATACACCTTCTACTCAGCGGTCCATGGCACCAGAACGAGAATAGATTATCTTTTCATGGGGCACCAGAACATGAGCCGAGTGGAGTCCTGCATCATCCGCCCGGTTAGCTGGTCGGCCATGATATGGTCTGGGCAGATATTAGTGTATTGGGTCTGAAGCCCAGAGAATCCCTGTGGAAATGCAATTACTTCCTGCTAAGGGATGTGGTTTTTAAGGAGGAGATGGAGAAGGCGATCAATGAATATTTTGAACTCAATAACACGGGTGAAGTCAACATAGAGACAGTCTGGGAGGCAGCAAAGGCGACCTGGAGGGGTGTTCTGATTAGAGAGGGGGCTTCCAAAAAAAGGACCAGGACTCTCCTGGCTCATAGGCTACGGGCCGAGATAATAGCATTGGAGGGATCTGAAGGGAAGAGGGATGAGGAGAGGGAAAGGGACTTGGGGGATGCAAGAGAGAAAAGGCAAGAGCTGAGAGCATTGGAGATGGGGAAAATTGTAGCAGGCCTCCAACACCTACGCCAAAGGTATTATGAGAAAGGGGATAAGGCCGACGCCATGCTGACGGCCAAACTCCGGCGCCAACGGAGAGATAGATGGGTGTCAAGGATCTCATGCAGGGATGAGGGGACAAAAACGGATCCCGAGGGAATAGTGGAGGAATTCGCGGGGTTCTATGAGACTCTCTACGGGAGGGAAGGAGAAGTGGAGGCGGGGGCACTGGGAGCATACCTCGGAGGAGTAACATTACCTGTGATGGACCCCCCCCAGAGGCATCAGCTGTAGACACCCCAATAACGAGCGAGGAGGTACTCGAGGCAATATCGGGTCTTAAACTGGGCAGGGCCCCCGGGGAGGACAGATTTACCGCAGGCTTCTATAAGTTCTTTGGAGACCTACTAGCGGGGTTTCTGGCGAGCCTATTCACAAATATCCTGAGGACCGGGAGGGCGCCTCTGTCTTTTGGCAAAGCACTGATAACAGTGATCCCGAAGGAGGGCAAAGATCCAACAGACTGCCGGTCATATAGACCAATCTCCCTCCTGAATGTGGACGCTAAACTGTTCACCAGGATCATAGCCACGAGACTAGACAGCCATATGCCGGTACTCATCCACTCCGACCAGGTGGGCTTCATGAAGGGGAGACAGGGGCGGACACCCTCCGAAAGACCCTGCATCTGATGAGGGAAGCGGCCCAGAAGGGAGACAACCCTGTCTTGGTGGCCATCGATGCCGAAAAAGCGTTTGACAGGGTGGACTGGGAGTTTCTACACGGAGTCCTTGTCAAACTGGGCTTTGGCGAGGGAATCAGGTGAGCCATTAAGGCCTTCTACACAGACCGCTCTGCTAGCGTCACGGTGAATGGTCGCCTTTCACGAACATTCAGCCTTCAAAGGGGGACGAGGCAGGGCTGCCCCCTCTCCCCAATCCCGTTCGCCATGACCATGGAAATACGAGTACATCAGATGTGCCCCGATAGTCCGCGGTATTGATGTTGGAGGTCAGACCTTCAAGCTCGGCCTCTATGCAGATGACATACTGCTCCACCTGAGGGAACCTACTAGCCCGGTCCCGGCGGCCGTTCGGGTTATTGAACGGTTCGGCCAATTCTCAGGCTTTAGGATGAACATAGGGAAGTCAGTCAATGATCTTCCCCTTTGCCGCAGACGCAAACAGGGACCTCACGGAGCTGTCCCCCCTGGGGTTCCAAATTCGTACCGAAGGGATTAAATACCTGGGGATCAACATCGTCCGGCCCCACGAAGATCTAAGCCAGGCAAATTACCCCCCGCTGTTTGACAACCTATTTAAAGATATGGAGACATGGGGTAAGGGGCAAATCTCGTGGATGGGAAGGATAAACGCTGTAAAGATGAACCTTCTCCCCAGGGTCCTGTACGTTTTCCAGATGCTCCCTTTGGAAGCCCCAGATGCACTTCTTAAAGAAGCCAAAAAACGTATAACAAGATTCATACGGCAAGGCCAGAGACCCAGAATAGGTTACGAAACACTCACCCTCCCCAAGGATAGAGGGTGGTCGGCCTCCCAGACTTACGAACTTACCACAGAGCAGAACAGCTCAGAGCCCTGGCCCCCCACCTCAGAGAGGACCCCAACAAACAATGGGTCTTTCTCGAAAACTCCCTTCTGAGCCCGGTCACAGTGGGCGAGTGGTTATGGGTCCCGATGAAAAAGCTGCCAAGGAGAATCAGGGATCACCCAATACTAGTAACAATGTGGAAGGCGTTGGAGGGTAAGGGACACAGTGAGAAGGTGACCACTTGGCCCTCCCCCATGAGTCACTTCTGGTCCATACCAGTTTTAGAGGAAATCCCAGGCCATGAACACCATCAGCCCTGGTTTGACGCGGGCCTATGCAGAGTTGGTCAGTTGGTCAGGGAGGAGTCTTTTTTAAGCATCCAGGAGCTTGAAGAATCCTTGGGAATAGATAGGCTCTCCCCACTCCTCTACCTGAGACTCAAGGGAATCCTATTGAAACCAAAACTAAAGCCCAAATTACAAAGAAAACTCACCCCAGTTGAAAGGAATCTTAGATACCCATGTAGAAATGAGAGGCCTCATCTCACTCCTTTACTCTGCCCTTTTAACCCCCCGGGAGGGAACCACCAAAAGCCTCAGGGGGAAAGAGACTTGGGTTGTAGGATTGGAGACGGTCTCTGGGGGGGACTCTGTAGTAGATCATTTAAGACCTCGATCTCCTGCCAATACAAAACCCATGCTGTAAAACTCCTGCACAGATGGCAGTATGACCCGATCACACTCTCTAGGATGTTCCCAGACGTAATCCTCCTTTGCTGGCACGGGTGTGGGGAAAGGGCAAACTATTGTTCCCCCCCGAATCCCCTGTTTATTTTTACTAGCTAAACCAAAAAAAAGCCATACAAATAAATTATTTTTTTCAACATTTTTGCATTCGACCAATTTCTTTTGACATTGTAACTGGATACCGTTGCAGTTATCAGTCTTCCTTAGGACCCAGAAAAGAGGTAGAGTACCAACCTGGGTATTGCTCCACTACAGGTACCCTTTCCACAGTAACTTTCTCCAGCAGGAGGAGATTCTCCTGCATTTGGAGGGGGTCTGGTTCCCAAGGAGATTGCTCGCTCTGTGGACAATCTAGGGGTCTTTTCAAAACTGGAGACAGTATCCTCGAGATGCTGCGTTAACCTGCCTCCCACTTGCACCTTGTGAGTGAAGCACAAAGTGTTTTTGGGCTGTGGCAGAGGGTAATGAAGAGGTGACTGAGCTGTTGTAATTCCACGGCCTCTGGTGCCAGGTGGAAATCTCCTTTGCCCTCTTTGGGCAGACTGACATCTTCCTCTCTGTCCAAAGGAGGAATAGAAGTGAAAAGAATGCCCTCTCCAACCCTGGGAAGATGAATGTTGTTTTTGAGGTTGACTGATGGCTGCATCCAAGGATTTTGCAGCCGCCTTAGAAGCTTGCAGCTTCTCTAAGCTGTTGTCAGCCTTTGCCCCAAAAAGATTTGACCATCAAAGGGCACGTCCAAAAGTCTTGAGTGACCATCAGGAGCAAATCCCGATTTACGCAGCCATGCAAATCTTCTTATGACAGCATTCGCTCCCATAGAGCAACCAACACAGTCCCCACGCATCCAATCCAGACTGGAGAGACTTGCATGCAGCCTACTTACCATCATTTATTATGTTCCTGAAGCGATCCCTCATTTCCCCCTCAGGAATATTTTCAGCCGCTTGAAAGACCATATTCCATAAGGTGAACGTGAATTTGGCTAATGTGCAAGATGCGTTAATGGCCTTAAGTGCCATATTTCCTATCGGGAAGTATGGATGGATAAACAGCTGCTTTAGATGTAGAAGAAGCCGCTTTTGCCACAAATCTCTCAGGCGTAGGGTGCTTGGAGAGAAAATCTGGATCAACAGCTGATGGCTTATATTTTCTTACCAACTTCTTCATGACAGCACGAGTGGTATCAGGTTTTCTATCAATTATCCGAGATATTGTTTTTGATTGCAAAATGGAAAAGCAGTATAGGTTCTTTTGGGGGTCAGGGGGGGTCCTCTGACCAGGATAGCTATACGGTCTTCCTGTACTATACGATTTGCAGGACGTTCCCAACCCAAATACTCAGTGACCCTGTTCATCACTGTCCTGTCTGCATCACTTGGATGAACAGCTGAATCTGGCGAAGCAAAATCTGCTTCTGGAGAAGTGTCTAAACCACTAGCAGCCTTAAGGCAAGTAGCCAAGTCCTCAATTCGGGATTCAGCACAAATTAGTTCATCAGGGACATTGGGCATGCCAAAACGCTCGTACCCAAAGGGTACAACATCTCCATCCTCTTCCTCCTGCTCAAAAATGTATCGAAAGGACTTAAAAGTCTTTCTTCGACAACTGTGTAAAACCCGAAAATGGATCGGAGGATGCTGCATCAAAGACCTACACGTTGAATCCTTCGACAGAGAAGGTGTGGAAGCCTTTGATGCTTCTCTTGCAGTCAACACTGTCAATGCAACTCGAGTAGGCATCTCAAGAGGCTTTTGACCCGGGCTTTTGTGCGGACAAGTCAGAGCGTTCGATGACTCCCTACCGGCTTTAGAATCTTTAGCCTTCTTCGGCTCTTTCAAAGGACCTGTTGGGGCAGCTTTCAAAAAAAGTCCATTTTCAGATGGAATTCTTCCTAATCTACTGCTGACGCAGACTTGTCTGGAAAATGGCGTCTTCTTGAATTTTCTTAGAGAAGACAAGGATGAAGAATGATGCAAATCGCTCCTTGACCTCGACTGCTTAGAACTTTTGGAGCGTTTCTCAGACCTTTGAGGTAACTCCCTTAAACTCCGATCTTCAGAGGATTTCCTCTTCGAGGGAGTAGAGGACAGGGATTTAGATACCGACCAACCTAGGACGAGTTTAGACTTCCTCTCCTTCAGGGCATTGCTAGTCATGGACAGGCATAATCCACAGTGGTCGAATTTGTGCTCTTTACCCAGACACCAGAGGCATATCCCGTACGGATCTGTGCTTGACATCTTCGATTCACAGTCCGCAAACCTCTCGAACCAGTCATCGGAGTGGAAATACTCGAAACAGTACTATGGAGTAGAAAGGAATCGCTGAGGAGGAGCGTGTTGTGCATGTGGAGAAATTTAACTAAGGCAATGGGCGCAGTGTGTGGTATTTATACCAACGTCAAGTCAGAGTGCAGGGAAGAAATCTGCCGAGGGACATCGATACGACAACTCTCTGCTGTCGAAAAAGCTCCTGAAGCTTCAAGCAGTATATTGGTATATCAAAAATGAGGAATCTGTGAAGGACACAATGCATCAGAAAGGAACCATTCCAGGGTACACAGAGGCAGGGAAATATGTACTGCGGTATGGACATGTACAGTAATAACTAAATTGTTTTTTGTCCTCAGAAGCAGTTTTTGGTCAAGCCGTTTATTGGCAAAAGTGCCCATTAGTTGGGAATGGGAGGAAGGTGGGTGAAAGTATATTTCATTGAGTTTCATTTGATGCTGGATTTTAAACTGGTTAGCTTCCCACAACAAAAGCATAGTTGGCAGCATACATAACTACCCCTATCTACTACTACCAACCATGCAAATTACAATAATGCAGGGGGTAGAGGCACACCCACATAGGAGCTCCTGACTGCAGAGATCCAATTAATAATTAGCTACTTAATGTATTTAGCATATGGAGCATAAAAATACACGATTCTGAGAATATGAAAAAAGTAAACAAATCAAGTGTTTAGAAAGCTAGATTTACTGAAGGTCTTTAACAGAAAAGTAAATATCCAGCTCAGATGACATCCAACAATCTTATATTGTGCACTTAAGGTGAACAAGGATAACCGTTTAAGCCTTGCTGATGGCTCCAACCTTTATTTGATGAACATTTTAAGCACTACCAGCAAAGGCTTCTTTTTGGACCAGAAGGTTTGGGACCCAAATCATTACGGAGGACTGCCAGAATAAATTTTCACAAAACAATTTTAGATGTAGATATTCTGAACTATACTCTTAGGTGAGGTGGCAAAGCACTATATAGCTGCAATCCCCCAACTAGAACCAATCTAATGGCAAATCATAATAATTCAGACTTAGCAGGAGCCAGATTAAAGGCCAAAGAGGCCCTTTGTGTGCGAGATGAAAATCAGGTACTGGGGACCTAATTTGGTCAAATGCATGGGTGCTCATCTGTAGCAGAAATTACATACACATAGCGCTAGGTTTGGTGCATTCTGTGTAAGAACTATTCGCTCAAGGGCATACAAGAGATGTGTTATGCGTTAAACAATCATTTGAGGAATTGGAATATGAACTACAACACAAAACAGGTATTTGTGATCTTGTTACACTTTGACCATAGTTATTTTTATTAATTAGTATTCCAATTCTTTTAGAGGAAAATAAATAACTTACCGCATACCAGAATTCCTGCATGTAAAAAGAGTGCTGGTTAAGTAGGCAACATTTACAACTTAATGACAATTAAAAAGAAAAATCAAGCAAACCATAGTCAAATCTATTCTCAAAGCAATGACCCTATAAGACCTTTATTAAAATAACATTTTAGCTCAGACATGAAAAATATGCATCAACTTTTATTAAATTGAATTCCAGAACACCAATGTGATAAACCGATTACCAAAGCACTGGACAACATTTTACAAAAAGCTTTTAACTGTGGGAAATACATGATAGTTTCCCTGAACACAAAGCAGAGCGCATCCTTATCAGGAGAAACATGCTAGCCAACAAATGTGTAGCCAATATCAATTTAATAGAAACAGAAAAACTACCTTTTTATCACAAACACACTTCTTTCCATGGATTCAAAAAGTAAAAAAAAAAATAATAATAATCACCTACCCTACGAGTACCAATTCAAAAAATGTTTTGAAGAAACTGTGCAAGCCCATAGAACCCAGAAAAGGGCATCTACATCATGCTACATTCTGGAGAAGTAGAATAATTCTCAGTGGAAGAGGAAAGGGTAAGAACATTTAAAAAGCAAAGTGGGGTCCGGGAGCGCTGTTGCGCAGCAAGCGGATGTGGACGTAAACCTATGCTGCACTGCTGGGGATTCTGAGGACACGCACAAGCGGATGGAAAAGCAGCTGGTAGCACTCAAACTCGCTCACCTGGTAAGTAGAGTCGAAGAAAGTAAGGGCAGATCATGGCGAAATAACCTGTGAATCCTAAGGATGTCGGAAAGGGAAGAGGGGCCTGGCATGGAGCTTTTCTTAGAACAATGGCTAACGGATCTCTTCGCCCCAAAGAAACTCTCCAATTCCTTTTCCATCAAAAGATCCCGCAGGATTCCAACGGGCCGGCCGGTTCCTAGGGCCCCTCCTTGGACTATAATAGCTGGACTACTGAACTTCCGGCACCGGGACGCTCTGCTGAAGATGGCAAGGGCCACATCACCTACAATGGGTACTGGATGGGGTTCTTCCCAGACTATGAGGGCGGTCCAGAAAGCAAGTCCAGTCCTTCGATTCGCAAAAAAAAAAAAACACTGATCTTGTTGGCTATCAAATATGCCCTTTTCTTTCCTACACAACTCAAGGTATATCATGGTGCAAGGTTCAGCTTTTCAATAACCCCAAGGAGGCTTGAACCTGGCTGGAAACTCAGGTACTGTCCGCACCAGGGGAAGGCTGTAGGCAGAGCTTGGCCCGTCCCCGGTTCACTGAGACGCAACCCACAGAATGTCCTACTGACACCACAGCTGCTTTGGAGGCGACAGACAAAGGCTGAACTGCTGCCAGGCAGGCAAAGACTCAAGTTTGCTAGATTCTTCAAGCAGGTTAGAGTTATTGAGCGATCCCTGGCAGGGGACTGAGGCCGGCAAAGGCGGCTTCGACAGCTACCCCTAACACATGGTTGCAATGGTTCTTCCATGTCCATTTGACGTGGTGTTAGTGCGACAGATGCCTCAGGATGGGGGGGGGGGTATGGGGTGGTTTTTGTTTTGGTTATATGTGGTTTGCTGCCTAGCTTGAGACATTTAGAGGTGGGAGTGGGGGGGCCATGGATCACGGGAAGTGCATGGTACTGGAGAGAAGGGTGGTGGGCTCCTCTTGTGGTCAAGATCCTGGGCACAATTCCTTACGAATGATGGCTCACAATGGGGTTGTTTTTCTTTTGACATGGAATGCAAATGGGCTGTGCTCCAGCATCAAATGCAGGCTTGTGCTCCGATTCCTTAATAGGTACACCGGGCATAGCATTCCTGACAAGAACACACCTAGCTGGGACTGAGAATGCAAGTTCTTCAAAAAATCCAATTGCACAACAGCCTTCCATGCGGGTTTCTCGAGGGGGCAAGGGGCACGCTAGTCTTAATAGACAAGGGGATTCCCTTCCAGCTGCTGGAGGTTTGGGCTGAACCCAGGGGAAGATTTGTCTTGGTGAAAGGCGAGTTATGGGGGGGCCACCTAAGGTGTGGTGGCTGCATATGCCTCTCCCCCTCTCATGCTCGATCTACTGAACAAACTTCAATCGATGATACTCCTAGATTAAGCTGACACGTGGGTTTTGAGGGAGAGGGGGGACTTCAATGAGGTCAAGAACCTGGGTATGGATAGGACACACATTGGTAGCAGGAACCCAGGTCGCCCCACCAAGTTAGTCTCCTTTGTGGCCCTGCATTGGGACAGGTTGATGCTCGGAGTACGTTGAAAGCATCTGAGTTGGGGTTCTCATTCTTCTCCAATGTGCATTCCTCCCTGCCCCAGATCTTTATTTATTTATTGGCCATTTGTATGGTGCTTATACACACGTGTTTCCATGTGCCACAAGACAACATGTGGGTGCGGGGGACCTAGGAAAACAACAAAAAATGTTATATTGGCCTGGTGACAATCCTACCGTGCAAGTACAAAACATGGTAATTAGTGCATAAGTGCATAGGGGGGGGTAGATGGAGAAGTGCAGGAGTGGGGTGCCCAAAGGGAGGGTCTGGGGGCAAGTGCTGGGGGGGCTAGGAGGGCAAGTGCCAGGGGAAACAGAGGAACAGAGGGGGGGAAGTTAACAGGGTGGACCAGCTTAGGGCTAGTCCTGGGAAGGGAGCCTGAGGACAAGTGCTGGCAGGGGATGCTGGGCGGACTGGTAGGGGGAGGTCTGGCCCCTGTATGACTCAGAAGGGACCAAGCCCCAGTCGCAGAGGAAGTGTTTAGCACAGGAGGGGGAAAGGGAAGGAAAAGGAGAAAAGGAAAGTCTTGAGTAGTTTACAGAACTTAAGAAGATCCGGCTCAAGTCTGAGCTGGGTAGGGAGGTCGTTCTAGAGGGAGGAATCAGTCGATGAGAGGGATCTACCTCCCACTCTCTGCTTGGAGAAACGTTTAACCTGCAGAGAGTTGGAGCCAGAGGACCGAAGGACTCTGGCAGGGAGGGATCGGCGATCTCATCATCCCCAAGGTATAACACATAGGCTGCTCTCAGCAAAGTTCCTGGCCAGAGGGATCTCCAATCACTCCCCACTTCTCATGGAACTTAAAAGTGGGCGGGTAAGCCCACTGCAATGTGGCACCTCAATGCATATTACCTGAGCATCCCAAAGGTGTTAGAAGGCAGCTTATCCCAGAAAACAGCAGAGTATTTATCCTTACATGATGGGTCGGTCGAGAGCCCGGCCACGCTATGAGAGGGCTATAAGGCAGTGCTTCGGGGGGAGGCACTCTCTCTGGTGGTGGCCAGACGTAGGCAACAAGCGAGGTAGATGGAGGATGCAGAGTCACTCTGAGTGAGGGCAGAGGAGGAATTCCTCGCATCAGGGTCTCAAGCTCCACAGGAGGCTCTAGTCACAGCACAGGAGTCACAGCACAGGAGCCCCTGCACAATGTGGCCCTGGATGACGCTAGGTTGGCCCACTGGGCAGTGCAGAGTCAGATTCACGACTCCGGGGATAAGGCCGGGAAAACCCTTGCCTGGCTAGAAAGGCGGGATAGAGGGAATGGATATGTAAGGGCCATTCAGGATGAGCCAGGGGGTTGCAGGGACATTATCAGAGGATGCCGACATCGCCTGAGCATTTGCAGCATTCTATGAGGCGCTGTACTGCCCACCTGCAGATGGGGCCACCAGCTGCAGTACATAGCATCCTGGACTCTGTGGCAATTCCCTGTCCCATGGAACAACAGGCATTGGGGCTTTACTCGGACATCACAGAGGAAGAGGTTGTGGCTGCACATACACAGCTACAATCAGGCAAGAACCCCGGGGCCCAGCGGCTTCATGGTGTAAACCTGGAAGCGACTAGGAGACCTGGTCACCGGGCCCATGCACTGCCTAGTCAAGCAGTGCCGGCTGGATGGACATCTTTCCCCCGGATCTCAGAAGGGCCTGCATCGTGGTACTGCTGAATCCCGAGAAGCCACTTGAACTCTGCGCCTCCTATAGGCCTATATCACTGATCAACGGGGAGGCTAAAGTCCGGGCACAGGTCCTGGTCAACAGCCTGCTGGGGGCGATAAACTCCTTAATACACTCAGACCAATGCAGGTTCATGGCCTCTAGATCTACATGCATGAATCTTCGCAGAGTACAGTGTGCCTCGCTGATACCGGATGCGCTGGCGCTCCTGGCTGTGGACTTTGTGATGGCCTTTGATTCGGTTTGTAGGGGCCTCTCTCTGGGAGATCATGGACCGAATGGGATTTGGGGAAGGCTTCCTGTCATGGGTTCAGCTTCTTTACGAATCCCCGGAGGTGGAGGTACGAGTCAATGGCGTGTCTTCCAGATTCTTTGCCATGGGACGGGGACAAGACAGGGCTGCCCTCTTTTCCCCCCCTGTTCCTCATGCTGGCCATAGAGCCACTCGCAATTAAACTCAGGACAGCACTGGAGTGGGAGGGATTCACATGACTGGAGGGTGATCGGGGGGTAGTTTGGGGGAGTGTCAGGTTTCACTCAAATCTGATGACCTAATTTACACGAGTAACCTTGCAGTCTCTGGTTATGTCATGACCAGCACATTGGCGCAGTACCAGAGGTTCTGTGGGCTCAAAGTGAACCAGCAAAAGTCTGTTCTCTTCCCAATACAGGGGGAGGATGGGACGATCACCCGGAACTGCCCATACTCTGTTTCAGTCTCTGGCCTCAAATATTTGGGCATCCATGTGAGCCCGAACCCCTCAGATTTCCTCTGACTCACCTTGCATCCGATGATGGACACATTCTCATCAGATGAACATCTGGTAACGTTCTTTCGCTTGGATGTCCCTCCCACGTATTCCTCATCTTTTGCCATCTGCAAAATCCAGCTTCAGCTGCTTCAGAAAAAAACTTCAGCAGAGGGCACTGTGCGTCAATGCGGTCGACTTGATGTCCCTCGAGAGCCTCCGACTTGAGGATGATGTCATGAAAGGTATATATAGTACGCGCAGCACCTGTTGGCTTCAGTTCTTTTTGTGTCATTTTTAAGTAGAACTACCTGCCTTAAAGCAGATTTGACCATATTAGACTCTGAAGGAGCTTAAACTGCAATAACAAGCAAATGGTACTGCAGGGAAGGTTGGGAGGGGCGATGACGAATACGTGGGAGGAACATCCAGTCGAAAGAACGTTACCGTGGTACGTAACTTGTTCTTCGAATGGATTGTGTCCTCCCACATATTCCTCATCTTTTGACTCCCAAAGCAGTGTTTGATTTGAAGGCTGGAGTATGAATTATGTAACCAGGGATTGTCATGAACAGAATGAAGGACTGCTTTCCCAAAGTTTCCATCCTGATTTAAAGTTGAATTAAGGCAGTAATGCTTTGTAAAAATGTGAATTGTAGACAAAATGGCTGCCTCAGAAATGTTTTTTTATAGGCACACCTCTTTGCAGAGCAGACGAAGTAGCCATGTCCCTAGTGGAATGGGCTCTCAAGCAGTCTGGGGAATCTTTCCTGACCAGCCTATAGCATTCAAAAATAGCTAAAATAATCCATCTGGACAAGGTCAGTTTGGTTACAGCCTGTCCCAACTTATGACCAGTGTATCCTATAAACAGTTGGTCGTCCAGACGCAACTTTGACATCCTTGAAATGCAGAAACTCTGAGCCGTTCGTGGGTCGAGTCTGTGTAGCTTTTCCTCTTCCTTGCCAGGATGAGGTGGAGGGTAGAAAGTAGGTAACACTATCTTTTGTCCCAAATGAAAATCTGCTATGACCCTAGGCAGGAATGAAGGTTTGACCCAAAGGACAGCCTTGATCTTATGAAATACTGTAAAAGGTGGTTTAGAAGATAGGGACTGCAGCTCACTCACCCTATGGGCTGATGTTAGCACTACCAAAAAGATGGTCTTGAATGTTAGTATTCTTAAGGTACATGAATGGAGCGGTTCAAATGGTGCACACATGAGAAACTTTAATACAAGATTAAGGTCCCAAACAGGAACCTGAAAACGAGATGGAGGGAACACATTAGTGAGTCCCTTTACAAATGGTATCACCAAAGGTATTTTAACGAGCACTTGAAGATGGAAAGCGCCACCAAATAACCTTTAATGGTCCCAACCTGGAGCTACAGATTGGCCAAGTACAGCAGAAAAGATAACACCTCTGATGTTTTGCATAGCAAAGGGTCCATATTCTTATCCCTGCACCAGCTGCAGAATTTGTTCCAACGGCAGCGGTACAAAGACTTTGTTGATGGCAAAATCTCCACTATGCCATCCCGGAGGTCCCAATCCTTATACCTCAGCCTCTCAGAAACCATGCGTGAAGGCCGAATGTCTTAACCTCTAAATAGAGAACCCAATCCGCCTCTCGCAAGTGAGAGAGAAGGTCCTCCTTTTGTGGAAGACGTATTGGAGGGCAGATGGACATGTCCAGAAGGTACAGGTACCAGGTACCACGTCATCCTGGCCCAATCCACGGGCAATTAGGATCGCAAACTTTCTCAACCTCCTGATGACTTGAGGAATGACTGGGACTGGAGGAAACATGTGCAGGAGTGGAAACTCCCAGTCCACTACGAACGCGTCTCAAAGAGCTCCTCTTGGGGGAAATTTGCTGGAGCCGTACAGTTTGCACTTCCTGTTGACACTGGTTGCAAACAGATCCACTTGAGGGTTCCCCAAAGGGTGAGGATCTCTTGAAAGACTTCCTGAGCTAGTTCCCACTCGTGGGAGAATGAGCTCTGCCTGCTCAGAGCGTCTGCCGTGTTCTCCTACCCGGCTAGGTGAACTGCCGATAGGGAGATTCCTACTTGAATTGCCCAGTACGAGAGCTACATTGCCTCTTTGCACAGTGGTAGTGACCCTACACCACCTCTCTTGTTGAGGTAGTACATGGCCACTGTGTTGTCTGTCATTATCAGGACATTTTCTTCCCCATACCAAGGATAGAAAAGCCTTCAGCGCAAGTCTAATTGCCCTCAGCTCTAAAAGGTTGATATGTAGTTTGGACTCCGATGGAGACCAACGACCGCCGATTGTCAGATCGTTGGCGTGGCCTCCCCACCCCGTGTGCGAAGCATCCGTCACTAATGTTTTCTCTGGCCATGGTTGCCAAAAAAGTTCTCCCTTCAGAATGTTGTCCTCACAGCCCCATCACAGGAGATCCTGTGCGACCCTCTTTGGAACCTGAAGTAGGTCTGACATGTTGCCCGAGAACTCAGACCATTTTGTCCTGAGAGCCCATTGAAGGGATCTCATTCTCAGACGAGCCTCTGGCACCAGGAAAAAGCAGGATGCCATGAGGCCGAGCAACCTCAAAAAGTCGCAGGCCGGCACTCAAATTTGGTGTCCATCTGCAGAATGTCTTGAGCCCTCACCTCGGGAGTCATGGTCTTTCCCAAGGATGTATCCAGTACCCCCCAACGAACTGGAGCATTTGAGATGGTATCATGTGGGACTTCTTGTCATTGAGGGAGAAGCCCAGCCTGTGGAGAGACTGGCAGGTCACGCTGAGATGATCCAGGACTTGTTCAGGAGAACGCGCCCTGATCAGTCAGTCGTCCAGGTGTGAATCCCCCACCCCCCTATCCGGAGACTCACAGCCACCACCGCCATCAGTTTGGTGAAAACTCTCGGCGGAGGTCAGCCCGAACAGAAGAACTCGAAACTGATAATGACAATCGCCAACGGCAAACCTCAAGTACTTTCTGTGCTTGAGATGGATTGGCACATGAAAGAAAGCATCCTGAAGGTCCAATGACACAACCAATCCTGGAGATGGAGAGCATGAAGGATCTGAGAAAGTGCGACCATCTTGAACTTGTCCTTCCTGAGGAACTTGCTCAAGTATCTTTAGTCCAAGATGTGTCTCAGTCATCCGTCCTTCTTTGGGATTAGAAATTACGTAGAATACCATTTTTTGTTCCTCTCCATTGCAGGTACTGGCTCTACAGCACCGTTCTCTAGCAGGGTCAAAATATCCTGCACAAGAACGGATCTGGAACCTTTAAAGAATGGCTCCCCGGTGGATGATTCTGAGGTCTCGTAATGAAGGGGAGGCAGTAACCTTAGCTATGGTCTGTAATGCCCAAGCATCTGAAATAATACCCCGCCATTCTTTTGAATGCTTAGACAGTCTGCCTCTCACTGGGGTGTCATGAGTCAAGACCCCAGAGAGAAGCAGAGGTAAAGATGCCACTGCTTGGGTGGCCTTTGCACCACTCCCTCATCCACCATGAGGGAATCTTCTTTGGCCTCTTTCACCAGCCATTGCTCTTGCTCTTCCAACTGAGGAGTAGTAGTGAAAAGATCTACCCCGCCAAAACGTTCTACTGGAGTAAAAAGGCTGAGGCTGCCTAATAGCGAAACCTAGAAACTTGGCTGGTGCCTTCAAGGTCTGCAGCTTCTCAAGGCTTTCGTCAGCCTTGTTGCCAAAAAGATGACACCCGTCAAAAGGCATATTAAGGAGTCTAGACTGCACGTCCGGTGCAAATCCAGACTTCCTTAACCATGCAATCATGCGTATCACAGTGCTTGCTACCATGGCTCTCCTGATGCTGTCAGCAGAATCTAAACCCGACTGAAGAGACTCACACATGGCCTCTTTGCCATCTTTTAGAATGGCCAAGAAACCGTCTCTTTCCTCCCCTTCGGGAATATATTTAGCTGCCATGGATAGACAGTGCCATAGTGTGTACGTGAATTTCGCAAGGGCAAATATACAGTTGGCTGATTTGAGAGCCATGTGCCCAACAGAAAAGACTGTTTTAGACGAGGCGTCTATACATTTATCATCCCGATCTGGGGGGATGGTCGGATAAGCAGCCTGCTTGGAGGTAGCTGTTGCTGCTCGCACCATCAGACTTTCTGGGATAGGATGTTTTGACAAGTAGCTGGGGTGACTACTTGACGGTCTGTATTTCTTTGTCAAGTTTTTATTGACTGCCGGACTTTACTCCTGTGCTTCCCAATTAGCACTTACTCTCTTCTGAAGAGCGACATGAAAACATAGGATAGGATCCCTTTGAGGACCTTTTTCCAGGTTATTCGTGAGGTCATCCTGTTCGAAGGGGAGGGCAGGCCTGCTCCATCCCAAATAATCAACTATCTGGATTATGAATTGCCTGTAAGAGGCATCTGTGTGCTCATCTGATACTAGCTTTCGAAAATTCAACTCTGGTGAAGTATCCACTCCACTGGGTGTCTGTAAAATTTTCATGCAGGTCATGTAATCTAGATTCTTCTTATATCAAACTATCAGGGACATTTGCAGTGCCATACTGCAATCCAAAGGGTGCATCAGTATCATCAGATGGCTCATTGTCTTCATAAATGGAAGTGAGTGACTTAAAGAAACCCTTCATAGGCAAAGGAGTGATTTTAGGCAAAGGCGTCGACGGCTTCAAAGGTTTCGAGCCAGATGCTCATGGAGTCAATGGCTTTGATGAAGACGTCTTAGATGTTGATGGCACCAGTGGCATCGATGGCGTCGACTACTTCGACATAGACCTGTCCTTGGAATTTGTCTGTGACTGACTTCGATGGCTCGAAGTATTCCTCAATGACTTTTCATCGTGATAAGGCTTGGACGGCTCTCGATGGGAATCTGGCCTTCGTCCCGGGCTCAAGGGCGCGGAGTATTTGGCTCGAGCCCTTTCCTTACCGGCTTCAGAATGAGCGGTAGGCGCATGGCCTACTTGCTATGAGCATTTCTTGCCTGAATAATTCCCATTCAGCCGGAGTAGAGGCCTTAGTGGGGCAAGATATAGTCCCCTCTGGGGAGGTGTCGGACGAGGATGACAAAGTAGGCGATTTGTGATGCCTTTTCTTTGACTTCCTCAACAACGAAGAGTGGCGGGAGCCACTCTGTGGCCTGGACCTTTTAGTTTCTACCGTCGAGGAGAGTTGCCTCTCGCTTTGTCGGAAGAACATTTTTTCAACGAGATAGTCGAAGCTGATTTTTTGGGAGTCTATCCTTACCCACCTCCACTCGGACAAGCTGAAGAAATCAACCAAAGCCATCCTCCTAGGAGACCTAAACCTTGGCCTCAATGACCCCAAAGATCCTGCAGCCAAGTCTCTAAACACTGCGCTTGAGAAACTAGGGTTCAGTAACACCATTTCTGACCCACTCACACTCAAGGTCGCACCCTAGACTGGGTAGTCCAGCACAACTGCCCTATCTCCATTACTGGAAAGTCACTGACCCCCTGGTCTGACCACCACATCATCCAGTTCAACAACACTACCTTAAAGAAAACACACCATCTTAGGCCACCTCTTCCACCAGCAATCTCCAGAAGCACTCGCCAGCTGATTTCTGAAAGAATACACACCTACAAGTCTCTGCCTTCAGGCCATCCTTTTCCAACGACCCAGAGACTCTAGCACAATCCAACAACACTGCTACCAAACTACCAGTGGATGCTATTGCTCCTCAAAGCTCAAAAAGCCAAACCCATCTGTCACGCTAATGCTTGGTTCACTACAGACCTTCTAGAACTCCGCTCCAAAAAACGTGCCGCCCTATCCCCATGACAAACAAACCACTCAGACTCGGCCAAGTTAGAATACCAAAACCGTTCCAAAGAATACAAAAAAGCCATCATCTGAGCCAAAGCCACCTCTTTCAAATCTAGGGTCTCAGACGGAAAATCAGACACCAAAGAAATCTCCATCTTTAGGGACTTAGAGACCCCTATCACCCCACCCCAGAACTTCACCAAAGACAAGACCTGATGCAATGAGATCCAAGCAGCAATTCTTAACAAACTGGACACCCTACAAACCAAAATCAAAACTACCCAACAAACCCTGACTAACTCGCCTTCTTCTATACCGCCACAAACCAAAGCATCTTCCACCACATTCTCCAAGGAAATTCAGGAGCAGGATATCATCAATATCATGAAATCCATTAAACCCTCCAACTGCAAAGGGGACATTTGCCCTGCAGTCATTATCAAGAACTGTGCCAGCAACACTGCCTCCTTCCTGACAGCCTTCATTAACACCTCTTTCACCACCGGAAAGGTACCCTCCTGCCTTAAAGGGTCCACCCTCTTCTACTTCTAAAAAACACATTGGAGTCCTTGTGACCCAACAACTACAGGCCCATAACCACTGTCCCGTTCCTTCTGAAAATACTAGACAAATCTGCCTACTTACAAGTGCAAAAATTCAGAGGAGAACAAACTCCTTGGGCTGCGTCAATCTGGGTACCGCCCAGGCCACGGCACTGAAACAGCCTTACTCGACCTGAAAAACCAAATGGATGATGCTAGAGACTCAGGCAATCCCGCTCTACTCTTATACTCCTAGACCTCTCGGTGGCATTTGGTCTCGATCACAAAGTACTCTGCCACCACCTGACCTCAACAGCTAACTTCTCACCCAATACCAGCGCATGGATCACAGCCTTCTTACAAGGTAGGAGCATGCAAGTCTTCTCCGACCTAGCCTCCGCGTCATTGACCATCATCCCATGTGGCGTGCCCCAAGGGTCCTGCATCTCGCCTACCCTATACATTTTTACAAAGCCCCTCTTCTACATCCAGGACGCACTCGGTATCTCCTACACGAACTACGCAGACGATACTCGGGTCCTGCTCCCACTAACAGGTGACTATGAATCTGACGCTAGAGCCCTCAAGACCATCTACAACACCATCCAAGCTCGGATGGCCCAGTTACAAAACTGAGCTTCTCCTGTTTGGGTCCACTGAAACCCTAAAAAATCTCAATACTCAATTCAGTCACTTCACTATTGACATCAAAATCCCAGTCTCTGACTCAGTGAAAACGCTTGGAGTTTACTTAGACTTAAACCGCTCCATGACCAGGCAAGTCAATGCCATCACCTCTGCCGCAGCATACCATGCTAAACTCCTAAACGCAGCAAGCCCTTTCTATCCAGGGACAATTGCCTAACCATTGCTAGAGCCATAACATGGTCAAGACTAGACTACTGTAATGCCCTTTTCCTGGGCACGTCAGCTGAAAACATCGAGAAACTGCAAGTTATCCAAAACAGCGATCTGCATGCAGCACTAGGCATCACCAAAAATGAATACATCACTGCTGCCAGGAAACGGGCACACTGGCTACCCATTACAGAGCGTGTCCTCTTAAAGACCCTCGCTTTGACCCACAAATGTGTCCACCAAACTGCCCCGCCTTACCTGTAACAAAGAATACACTTATCCGTATCCACAAGACCAATCAGAACTCCATACTCTAACAGGCTCACAGTTCCCAAAATCAAGTGAGTCAGAGCAGGTGGAGTCAGCTTCCCTTACTTGGCAGCCCTGCAATGGCACGCGCTTCCGCCATCTCTTAGAGCCAAAAGCTCACACATGGCCTTCAGCAAAGCGGTCAAGATGCTACTCTTCATCTAATCACCACCATATACTACTCATATACCACGCTATCAATATTACTTGCCCGTCACTTCTATTGCCTGCCTAAAATGCAGAATGTATGCAACTAATCTGTTTGGACTCCAAAGGCGTCTTTGATGCTCCATGCAACTAAGCTCATCACATGTAACAGCGCTTCGATGCCCAAGGACTGACTCTGCGCTATATAAATCTAAATCAATAAATACCTACTGCCAATTTCCTTTTACACTCCTTCAGAGCTTTTCAGGTCATTGACTGACACTTTTGACAGGCCAAGGTCTTGTGCTCCACATGGAGACATCACAACCATACTCGATGCGGGTCCGTCAATGACATCTTGGCACTTTTTAAACCCGGTCTCCAGGGTTGTCAAAGAATGAGATATTATTTGATAATTCTCGAAGCAATATCTCAAGCGCGCCGTAGTTCACGAAGAGAAAGCTTACAGGGAAAAAACAGAACTGAAGCCAACGGGTGCTGCGCGTGCTATATATACCTTCAATGACATCATCCATGAGACTGAGGCCTTCGAGGGACATCGAGTTGACCGCATAGACGCACAGCACCCTCTGACTAAATGTTTCTCCGAAGCAGCTGAAGCTGGGTATTGGAGATATCAAAATATGAGGAATACGTGGGAGGACACAATCCATTCGAAACAGTACATTGGCAATCTCTCCCGATAACTATGTTGGGCAAAGCAGCTCTCTTTAAACCGCTGACACTCCCCATGTTTTTCTATGTCCTGCAGAATGCCCCACTCCAGGTTCCCAAAACAGTTTTTGTTACCATGGATGGCACATTCTGTGGGCTGCTATGGCAATGGAAACAGCAGCACATTTCACACAACTCTTCAGCGCTCGGAATGGGAGGGGGGAATTGGACTGCCTGGCCTCCACAGATACTACAAGGCGGAACAGCTGGAGGTGAACAACTGGCTACACAGTGATCCTAGGCTACACCACATTGCGACAGAAAAGAGTAGGATGGGATGGAAGTCACCCAAACAAATACTTTATGGTTTTGGGAGGTGGACTGCGGATCTACCCTTGATGCTTTTAGACACCCGGCAGATATGGGCGGATGCACACCGTCACAGTGTGGGGGAGGAAGACCAACATTTGATCGGCCCCTCTGGAACAACAGGCATCTTCCTGAACTACTTAAAAAGGAGCCACTTCACAAGCTGGGAGGAAGAGGGGCTGCATGTCCTGGCAGATATGGTACGGGAGGGCGGCTCCTCCTGTTTGAGGCGCTGCAAGACACTTTTGTGCTACCAAGTTGTAAACAGTACAGGCACCTGCAGTTGGTGCATGCTATTGGCTCTCATTTCCCCTCCTTGGACGTGGTCCAGAGGTGTTGCCCCCTGGAAGCCAATCTCTTTCCTTACTGCATTGTCAATAAGGTCACCTCACCGTTGTACTAGGTATTGACGGCATTTGGGGCTCAGGAATTGTCCCAACTCAAAGAAAGATGGAAGGGATATGTCGGCCCGTTGGACTAAGAGGCATGTGTAGAAGTACTTAAGCTCCCACAGGAAATCGGAATTGCCGCCAGGCTCCACCTAATCCAATACAAAATATTGCACCAGGTATATTAATCCCAGGCGGCTGTAGCTTGTTGGGAGGTAGCAGATAGAGGCATGTGTTTCAGGTGTGAGTGTGGCAGGCACTTTCTTCCACATGCTACGGGGCTGAACAAATTCAGGTTTTCTGGGGGAAATGTATCCGCAGGTTAACTTCACTACTGGGGCTCAGGTTCCCAGTGACCCAAAACTGGCGCTGTTGGGGATTTGGTGCAAGGCACGGTTCCCCAGGCAGGAAAAAGTGTCTGTCTACAACACTCGGGCTGGTGACGATACTTACTGCAGCAACGTGGGGCTCTGCGTAGCAACCAGGCCTCAGTCGCTGGTCCGCTGAGGTCGACAGGTGTGCGTCCCTCGAGAAGCGCATGTATTCTGCCAACAGCTGTCCTCAGAAATACCAGAAGGGTGGGTGTGTGGGGGGTGTGTGTGTGTGGTGCGTGTGTGTGTGTGTGTAAGGGTGAGGGATGGTCTTTTCATTATTTTCTGCCTTACCAAGTATGAATTAATAGTTACTGACCGTAGTGACTAACGTACTCCTAGTCCATGGTCCCCTTTCCATGGACTAGGAAGTCTAGGAAGGGAGACAGAACATTTTTCAAAAGAAAAAAACACCTTCCCCTTTAAATTTAAAAGCATGCTGTCATGATGCCTACCCCCGGGGACCCAGACCAGGTCCAGCAACCCCGGAAGCAGGCATCAAGTTATTCCAAGCAAGCCCAACAACCCCTGCTAGGGGCTATTTGGGTGCAGTCCTGGCTGCTATGGCGCCAGGCTCATATGGAGAGACAGTCCTGGCGCCATAGGCGCCAAGCTCATAGATTAAAACTTACCTGATGCAGACCATGCTGCAAGAGCTCCAAGCCAAAAGATGCTTGGAAGGGAATACTTTACCTAGGGACTATTTTTTACTCGGGTGGGGCTGGGGAGGAATACTTACTTGGGACTACTTTGGAGGCTCTTTAAACCATGCCTGAAGAGCAGCACACGCTTCGCGTTATTCTGCATCCAGCACCGTAATGCTCACCGTGCCTGCAAGTCTGCATCCAGTCTTCGGCCACGCCCGCCTCGAGTCCGGAGCTCCTGGAAAAAGGGAGAAAAGGTTAGAACAAGAGCAATACCTTTGATCCGTACCTGAATTCCCGATCCATCGCGCCTTTGAGCTGGAAGAAAGACGTTATTTATGCGCGTCGCCTCGCCTGCTGCAGCGCCGCGCTGAACTCACCGGCCTTCGCAGTATCTTCACATTCCACCGCATCCTTCTGCATGTTCCCGCCGCACTCCGGCACCTAAGGGGAAGACAAGAACAGCAAGGTGAGCCAAGGGAATACACAGAGGCAATATTAGTTACCCCCCATAGACTTAACTGATTTTACCACCGGGGGTACTATTCCTCTTCACAGGTCGGCGGAGCTTCCACTGCATCCTCGCCGAACCCCGGCCCCTAAGGGGAAACAAAAGGACAGCAAGGTGAATCAAAGGGACAAACAAAGGGAGACCTCATCACCACAATAGACTTACCTGATTTTACCGCCGGGGGCAATATTCCCCGAGACTTCATACTTTCTCTCAGTGCCTGAATAAGGGAGAAAGCAGCAGGTTACATATTGACATTCTTTTATCGAACTGCGTTGGATAATACAAATCCTGAATATTACCGGTTGTCAAGAGGAACTTTTCGCAAAGGTCAAGCTGCAACCTGCAAGGAATCAGACAGAGTGAAAGTCAGACATTTGAACTCTTACGAACTACATACTTACGGCGTCTTGCCGGGAATCTCAGAGTCAATATTGTTCTGGAACTCACCAATTCCTTCGAGCCAGTGAAGCAACTGGTTATCTATGCGCCCCTGTGCTCAATGCAGGATGGAGAGCTCATCTTTTCAAACCATCAGGTGAGACTATAAGAGGGGACATCAAAGGTGATCAGTGGGGAGAACAGCGGGAGTGGGGGAGGGTTAACGCTCAACTCCACAGGTGGTTAATTCCCTTTTCTCCATTTGCAGAAGAATATTTCTACGGGCCAAGCAAACAAAGCTAGGTGGGCGAGTCCAGTCCATCTCGGCACTACGCGTCACATTGTTGGAGACTGCAGCTGTCCAGTTCAGATCAACGCCCCTGTGGGAGCCAGGTGAGCTTATCACGAGCCCACCCGCACCACTCCTCAGTCCCCATTGACGTGTCAACAATATTAACATTGCCTAATGACACCAGTATTATTAGGGGGGATGATGGTGGGACGCATGGAGAAAAGGGAACTATGGACTAGGAGTATGTTAGTCACTATGGTGAGTAACTATTAATTACTCCTACGTCCCGTCCCCTTTCCTCCATAGAGAAAGGGCGATTACAACTGAATGTAACCCCAGGGTGGAGAAGTGACCCTCCCTAAGAAAACAAGTTCCTTAGAACCGCCTGTCGGAAAGCCGCGTCTGACTTAGAGTCGGCATCCAAACAGTAGTGTTTACAGAAAGCCGAAGGGGTGGCCCAGGAGGCTGCCCTGCTGATGACCTGCCACGGGACCTGTCTCTGTAATGTGATGGCCATGGCCTTGGCTCTGACAGCGTGGGTATGCATGTTAGCTGGTAGTGGTTTATGCTGCCCCTCGTCGGCCTCCTTGATGGCCAAAAACATCCAACTTGCCATAAAGGCCTTGGATGCCTGATACCCGGGACTTGACCCCCAGAAGGTGACAAATGGAGCGTCCGACTTGCGGAAGCTCTTCGTCCTGTCCAGATAGAATTTCAGAGTGTGTCTGACATCCAGACAGTGCAAGACCCTTTGAGAATCGTCCTTAGGATCAGCAAAAAAAGTAGGTAGGACTATCTCCTCATTTTGGATGGAAGGAAGAGACTAGCATTGGTTCGAAAGGTTTGTGCGCCCGGTAGCCGAACACTACATTAAGATCCCACACAGGGTGTGGTTTCTTGATGGGCGAGTAGATCCTGGTGAGGCCCGTCAGATGTCGTTTAACCACCGGGTTGGAGGAGGAGATAACCTCCTCAGAGTTCCTGTAGGCTCCAATGGCTGCCAAGTAGATGCGGCATGTGTCTATTTGCACCCTGAGTGAGCGAGGTGTGCAGAGAAGGAGAGCACATCGTCAAATGTGCAAGCAAAGGGGTCGTTCTCCTTAGAGTCCGCCCAGTGACCGAACTTAGTCCATTTACTCTTGTACTGGCTCCTAGTAGTCTTGCTCCTAGCGCCCTGAATGATGTCTAGGTTAGCCTGTGACAGGCTCAGATGCTTCAGTGTGACCTGTTAAGGAACCACGCTGCAAGGGCTAACTTCTGTGGAGCGGGGTGTATGACCCTGCCCCCCCGCTGCGAGAGAAGGTGAGCTGGGTCCACAGGAAGGTGAATGGGTGGCC
The DNA here is from genome assembly GCF_040938575.1 of Ambystoma mexicanum. Classification (NCBI taxonomy): domain Eukaryota; kingdom Metazoa; phylum Chordata; class Amphibia; order Caudata; family Ambystomatidae; genus Ambystoma; species Ambystoma mexicanum. The sequence continues at coordinate 874,796,934 of NC_090924.1, read as the reverse complement.
TGTCTGAGAGGCTTAGGAGCTCCGAGAACCCTGGTCGCACCGGCCACCAAAGAGCCATCAGAATGATGCAGAGGTGACCTGATTCTCTCATCTTGCAGATCACGCTGTGGACCAGGGGTGTCGGAGGGAATGCATATGCTGTCATGCCATTCCATTGTATCTGGAATGAATCGCCCAAGGAGCTGGGGCCTTGCACCTGCCAGGACACAAACAGTGGGCACTTCCTGTTGGACAAGGAGGCAAAGAGGTCCACCTGAACATGACCCCATCTGCTGAAGATCCCGAGCAGGACCTGATGGTTCAATTTTCATTTGTAATTGTCCGCTCCAAGTCTGCTGAGCCTTTCAGGTTGGACTCACCCGGGAGGTGGGTAGCAGTCAGGTAGATGATGTTCTCCAGGGCCCATTCCCACATGTTGACTTCTAGGCTGCACAGAGGAGAGGACCTGGTGCCACCCTGCTTGTTGACATAATACATGCGGGTGGAGTTCTCTGTCTGGATGAGGACGACCTTGCCCCCAATGAGCGGAAGGAAAGCTTTGAGAGCGAGCCAGATAGCTTTCTGCTCCAGCAAGCTGATATAAGACTCCTGCTCCTGAAGGGACCAGACTCCACGGACACTATGCGTCGCCCCCTAGCCCTTCCAGGGAGGAATCTGTGGTGATGGTGACCCGAGGGGCTGGCTGCCTGAAGGGCTTGCCCCTCCTCAGGTTGCAGTCCCTGGACCACGAGGTGAGGTCTGGGTGAATAGAAGGAGGAATGCCAACAAGTTTTGCTTGGGAGACCTGCTCCTGATTCCATGAGGCTGCGAAGTGCAGCTGTAATCTCCTCATCTTGAGTCTTGTGTGGGGTACGGCCAGTAGGACCGCTGCCATGATACTCAGTAAATTCTGGTATCACCATGGCGAGTTCAGCTCTCAGCTGAGGAAGTGACTTGCGGCCTTCTTGATGACCATGATCTTGTCCTCCGAGTGGGAAAACCCTGAGTTCGTGTCCCATATGAGGCCCAGAAAGGTCAGGCTCTGTGTAGGCTGCAGATGAGATTTGAGGTTGATAGAAAATCCCAGCTTGTGGCGTGTGATCATGAGGGTGGAGAAAGTGTGGTGAAACGCCTCTGGAGATTTCGCCCTGACTAGCCAGTCGTCTAGGTACGGGGAGACGTGGTGGCCCTGGGCCCTGAGGAGGGCCGCCACTGCATTCATCAATCTGGTAAATACCCTGTGGGCTGAGTTGAGGCCGAAGGGTAGAACCTTGTACTGGAAATGGCAGTCCATGACCCTGAACCATAGGAAGGAGCGATGAGGCTGCCGAATAGGGACCAGGGAGCACATCCAGTCTCCCCTGCACAGTGTCTCGGAGACGAGTGCTGGTGTAACCACATTGAATTTTTGAAGAGGGAGGGAGAGGTTGAGGGTGTAGAGGTCCAACACAACACTCAGGCCAGCCTGGTGGTTCTTTTGTACAGTGAAAATAAATCCTGCAGTAGACGCCCAAGCCTCGCTGGGAGGCTGGGACTTCTTCCATGGCCTGGCTCTCAACGAGCGAATGAACTTCCGCCAACAGATTTGCTGTCCCAATCTGTGGGAGTGGAGGGGAGGAGGGAGGAATCAGTAGACAGTTGATGCGACTGGATCGAAGCCTTGGGTGTGGCCTTCGTGAGGATAAAGACTTTGCAGTTTGCCACCCTTGGAAGGTCCAATATGCATTCCTGGACGTCCGGGTTGAATTTGGTAGCCCATAGCCAAGCAGTCCTCATGTCTGTGGCGATGCAGATGGCCCGGACTGAGATGTCAATGTGGGCCATGGAGGACTCCATGATGTCCTGCGCCACCAATTTAGCCTCTGCCAGCCCGGCCTTGAAACGTGCCAGGCTCTGCACCGGAAGTTCTGGAAGGAAGTCAGCTATTTCCTGCCAAAGCCTCTGGATAATGGCTGCCAGCATGGCATCTGCATTGGATTGACGAAGGTGCAATGAGGCGTTGGAATAAACCTTGTTTCCATAAGCCTCCAAGATCATCTCCTCCTTGCCTAGAAGCGCTGAGGACAAGGTGGCAGAGGACGACTGAGGCTTGGAGTAGAGCGATGCTGCAGCGATCACTGAGGAGTGCGGTTGAGGGTGTGCCGACAGCAAGAGTGGATCCCCCGCCAATTGCCTATACTTGGCATCCAGGCGCCGATTGACAGGCTGGACCGAATGGGGTTTAAGCCATTTCTTTTTGGCCAAGGCGATAACGCCCTTCTGCATCGGTATCCCTGTTCTAGCCGCAGGGCATAGAGTGAGTACCTCGGCCAGGACCCCCCCGCCTCCGGTTGTTCAACTTTCGGTTAAGGAAGCCCCAAATACTCGGACAAACCTACAAGCCGTTTATGGAAAGCCTTGGCTGAAGACGGCATGTGAGGGGCCTCCTCCTCGTCAGTGTCCACCAGTGTGTCTGGTTGGTCCGGAGCAGGTGGAGGAGTGCTGGGTGCTGAGGGCTGCAGTGATGAAACCTGAGCCGGTGACTGCTGCAGAGGCTGGTGTGGAACCACGTGAACTGTGGGAGGCAGGGGAGCTGGAATCGAAGGAGCCGGCAAGAGCAGCAGGGGCTGCACGGGGGCCTGGAGCGCTGGAGCCATAGAAAGACGTAGGGAAGAGCCCCTCGCAGGCTGTACACCTGCTGAAGCCGGCTGATGGCGACGTGCGCCGGGGAGGAGCGTGGCGCCAGAGAACCGTGTACCCGATTGACAAAAAGAAAGATAGAAGATAAAAGACAGAGGAAAGTATCTGGGGAAGAGCGCGTGGTATTACAAGGCCCAAGCTAAACCCAGGAGCGCTGGTGAAATCGTCCCGTTCCCGTCAATGCAGAAAAGAGGTCTGGGGAGTGGCGCTGGTGGGCATAGTCAGGGGAGCGCATGCTCGCAGGGCCACGCCCCTCTAAATTTAAAGAGGAAGAAGGTTTTTTCTGGTGAAACAGGTTCCATCTCCCCTCCCTAGCAAGGGACGCCCAAGCATTATGGAGAAAAGGGGACGGGACGTAGGAGTATGCTGCGCTGTTAATGTTGGGGTCGCAATCTTAATTTCAATTATATACTTCTGATGATGTGTTACCAAGCTATGGCAAATGTTTGTTTGTTCTGTTATGTGTTTTATTTGAAAACAATAAAAGGTAATATTAAAAAGCAAAGTGGGGAATGGGGAGCCATTTAGGGGTGCAATAGGCCATATGGGAACAAACATACCACAACTAAACATTATTGGTATTGTATAGTAGCATTCATCAACGGTCACCGGGGCATCTTGAAGTTGAGACAGCAGAGATAAGCAATTGGTGGTAAGGGAGCACAAGTTAAATGCCAGGTTTTAAAAGTTCTTCAACAACCACTTCTTTACATTATTAGTCAGCCCTCCAGATAAGGTGCATATCAGGTCATTTTACGCACAGAAATCTTGTCAATACAGCCCTTTTAATTATTCCTTGCGTACCACTTACACAGGCTATTTATGGCAGCACCCCCATATATCATGGAGCTCACTGGTGACAGCCTGGCTAGCAGCAGTTTGCAAATCCACTCTTTAATTTAGCAATCAAAAGAAGCAACTGGAATGAGTCTTGGTCTGTTTCATTTTTTTTTAACTCTACTCTGTTAATGATTCTATCAAGATAATACTTCGAATAATGTAAAAGGCAATTTGTGTTTTGTACACTTTGTTCAACTGCTTGCATTTTGTAGGTTAGTGATATTAAAGCATCTTGAATCATGAACATGCTTTTCACTCTGCTTTAGGACAAATGTAGTATTAGGTCAAATGAAAATTGTCTTAAACAAGGGCTGCATTTCTGCTTCATTTTCCTCAGCCTTAATCCGCTTTAATAGAAGCAGCGCAGTTGCAGCACCATGGGCATTTCATACTTTGCTTTCTTTTCATCACAGAAGCACATCATTTGCATTTAATGGCTTGGGTTTCCTGATCTCTTGAAGGTTTAAAAGATCCTGCCAGCAAGCAGCTGTTTGGCTTTTGTAAGGACATTTTTTTGGGTGTTCTATATGAAGATATATTTTGTCTTAAGATTGCATGAGTTTGCGTGGATGAAAGGCCACTAGACATAATTTGTTTTCTTAGAGAGCAACAAATAGCTAGGCATGTGGTCTGAACTTTAACTCCCTTTCTGACCACCAATCGCAAACAGGTATAATGGATACAGATAGAAGCAGTGCTGTATTTATTTTCAGTGGCACAGATTGTACCAGTACCTCTCCACAGGACTGTATATATTCAGGCTATACGCATGTCATGACACAATGCTAAATATTCACAGCAGGGCTGATTGCATCATGCCCACATTTCTTAGCAGGACTGCTGTGTTTTGGGACAGTACCTGAATTTTTTAGCAGAGCAGATGTAATGACGAAGAATGAACATGAGTTGGCATTTTCTGCAGCATGCTAAAGTACTGAGCAACAGTGTCTGAGCTTTTTCCAGCAACCTCCTGAGCTGGTGTGATGCACACTGGCAGACAGTGCGAGAAAGTGGCATTGCTGTCATATACTTCAATCCCTTCTACTCAGTCTTGTACCTTTCAAAACATCTGCTTTTCCCATGTCCGATTACTGTGTCCCACTGCCAAAAATCTAGCACATTTCAAAGCCTCATTATGAATCTCCCGACTCATGTAGGATAGTTCAAACAGGCTTAGAGCTTTTGACAAGCCATTTATGTGAGGCAAGCCTCACATTGAACTGCCAGTGCCTTCAATCTATGTGCCTTTCAGTGTCAGCCTGTTGGGAAAGACAGCTCAGTGGGTCAATAACCCTGCTGCAGAGATTGTGTAACCGGTTAGTTCAAATCCTGTTGATAGGTGAGTTAATGAGTCTGCATCACCAGTGTGCGTTTAAGATGCAGGTAACATTCAATTGTAACAGAGTTGACTTAACTTTTAACTATCAAAAGGACTACTAAATGTTCGGTGATTCAGAAGACCCAAATGTCATCGGGAATGCTCTACATGTAGTGGCGCAGAACACACAAATCACCAGGGTTGCTATACCTGGGATTGCTCAGAACACAACTCTTCAGGGCTGCTATGCTTGTAATGGCTCAGAACAGACATCTCAGGTGGGCTACTATACTTTTAACAGCTCAGAACATACAGCTCATATGGACTCTTATACTTGTAATGGCATATACTGTTGGTAAAGCATCTGCATTCAAGAAAGTGCTGCATCCGGCCAGATAAACCTCTAACCCTATAATTCCCAGCCTAATGGCCAAAAGAAGGGTTGCACACACCTACCTACAAAGGAACACCCAAATGGTAAAGCTAGATTTTCCTCTAGAAAAGGCATTTTCAGTTTTTTGGATATTTATTGGTGATATGTTATAAGACACACAGACAAACAGGGGAGGAAGAGAAACTCTGAACCAAAGCAATACAGGAGAACAAAGGTGTGGAGGGGTTGTGGGGGCGAAGGGACAGAGAACATACTAGAAAATCCAAAACAGGAATTTGAGCAATAGGAAGAGAGAGAGAGAGCAATGAGATACATGATAGGGCAACAAAGAAAGTGAGAAGGGAAACAGAGTTAATAATAGCACAAACACACAATAGGAGTGAGGGATTGAAGCCGACCAAAAAAAGACATTTAGAGACAGTAAAATAAAACACAGATCAACAGCAGGTGGTGAGAGATGGAAATAGAAAAGCAAAACTAGAGAAGGAAAGGCCAATAACATAAGAGACAGTGCAAGAAAGATAATCAAAAGGAGTAGCAACCACAACGAGAACATGAAAAAACAGACATAGTAATGACATGAGAGAGAGAGAGGAAGAGGAGTTATATCAACCGATACAGCGAGATATAGGAGATATAGGAGGGAAACAACAATAGAATGCTGAGATGGGAGAGGAAGAGTGACAGTGAAACAGACCGCAAAACGTGGCAAAACGTGGCATCGCAACACTCAAGGGTGAGAGGCAGATCATCAAAAAGTGAGACACGGCAGAAACAGAGTAGCAAGGGAAGGAGCGATGGAGCAAAAACATGGAGTGGCTGTCAAGCAGGTAGCGCCAGGCAGCAAGGATAGGCCCAAGAGGCAGAGAAGTGATGCTGGTAGAGTGAGGGAATTGATTTATTAATCACTCAATGTAACTAGCGGGCATATGTAGTAGCTCTTAACAGAGTTTGTGCCCAAGTATCATGAAGATGAAGCTCGGTAGTATGCATCTACAAGGTTCTTGTGTGGGGAAAATGTTTTCCACAGGTGCAACAAACTAATAAGACCAACTTTGAAATACAGCTGTTTTGTCACTAATGTTTTTGAACTTACGCACAAATTGGATAGTGGTCAGGCACTTTTTACACTCTTGCGAAGGAGGAAACACATGTTTACTCTCTTAAAATTGTATTTACTCTTTAATGCTAAAAAATGGGAGTAAAATACTCTCTCTCAAAACTCCTATCTGGAGCACTGTTTGTAGTGGCACCCATACGTATTACTCACTAATAAACAGATTTAGTTCTGAAAGTCATTTTTTTCTTAACACTTCCAATTGACACCTTGATTTCCTCCTTTAATTTGTAACAATATTAATAAACAGTCTGGTTCGAATTACGAAAATGTGGAGTAATGTTAAAAGTGAGTATATACACAATATGCACCTCATCCGATCCTCTGACTGCTGGAGACAATGTGTCAGAATTGGCTCATATATTTTGGACCTGCCCCGTGATACAGCCATTTTGGCAGTATGTCTCAGGGCGGTTAACACGGATTAGAGGGCGCAATGTTCTGTTATCCTCCATGGCAAAGCTCTGTGAGCTCAACAGCAAGGAGTGGCATGACGACCCACTGGTCCGGAAACGTATACACATCATTGTGTGCTTAGCACAGAAGGCCATTCTCCTGGACTGGATACAAGTGACTGCCAGACCAGAAGAAATGGCATGCTCTATTATCCAAGATCTGCATGACGGAGTGTGCTGGCTTCAGGCGAATGGCAGTTCACACCCGCTGAAAAGTTCTGCAAACTTGTAGACAATTACATTTATTCAGCCCTGTACCTCGTCCAATGCATTGCCGCAGCATGCAGAATGTCCCACCCTTAGCATACAGAATCCTATTGCTGCAGTGTACAGAGAGGAGAGGAGAGGAGATGAGAGCTGGTCTGCGACTGGCAAAGGGCCCCATCTACCTCCCTGCATGATCAATGGTTGATATACACCCGATTGTAATCACTGGCGTAGCAGAGCACTAGGGGGTGGCAGGGTATGTTTTGTGATGGGTTTTTCTTTTTGTTTATACCGCTTGCATTTTGTGATTATGCACATGGTTAAAGTAACATCAACGGCTTTTATACCACGAATTGAATCGTTCGACCTTAGACATTGCTTGTTTAATTGTATTTCAATAAAAAGAATGAATTTTAAAAAAGTGATTATATACATGAGTTATACTGGAAATAAAGTTGTCTAGATCGGGGATATAAAGCAAATAAGTGCATTAGTTTTAGAATACTTCTGTTATGTTATAAAATGTATACACCGCGTGTACACCGAAGGCAACTTGGTGCTATAGTTCAATCCATAGTGTAGAGCCAGTGTATGATTGGAATAAAAGAGTTTTCAAGGTGCGCCTAAACAGAGTGATTCCCTATAATACAGACATATCGTGGCAATGCATTCCACAGCTTGGCGGGGGCTACTGAGAAAGCTACTTCTGAAATACACCAATACAAGACTGCGAGTCTTCATAATTGGAATTATGCTTGTAAAAAGTAGAGGACATTTAAGATCCAGCGGATCTAACCATTATCAAAATACTGCAGAAAAATTCAATATAGGAGAAAACAACAAAACTATTGTTTATAAACAGGTATGTGCTTGTGTGGTGGTGATAAACTCACGTTGTAATGACATTAAGTAACTGCCAACGCAGGTGAAATATGCATTCACCATACAACAGACCACGGTGTGGCTGGCATGAAAAACTTGTCGTGTACTCCGCTGGAGTAACAAATTGAAGAACATTCTGAAAAATAGGAAAATATAAAATGGTTCCGATAAGAGTAAGCTAAGGGTTTGCTTTGGTTCTCCTATACAGCATTAATAGTAGGCAAAGACAAATTATCACCACCCATGCAGAAAAATAACCTTTATCCTTCTATTTAGAATTTCAACATATCCCAATGTAAAAAGATACATCTGAATACTGAAAATGGTTCTGAAGTAATCTTAGGTCTCAACAAACTGAGTCAACAACTAGAACAATTTGATTTACTAATGTGCATTTAGCAAAAACAAAGAGGTGATGGCTGGAAGGTTTAGACTGAATCTTAACCACTGGCATTGCTCGGGGTAACCCTCCAGACCATCGTTCTTCGCCTGTCAAGCCATTACAGAAGGGGAAAGACCATATACAAATCAGGTCTTTGCAAACCCGTCCCAAGTGGGACGGGTATGCCCAAACGTGGGTCCCGTGCCTGCCGGGCCTAGAGACCCAAGCTACTCCTCACTGATGAGGCCCAACCAGGCTGAAACATGTTTGGGGATGCTTGTGGTCTTGTGCAGAAGGGATGTGACCTAGCAGTTCGGGCTGGACTGCCCTTTTGGGGTGGGGCCAAGTCTGATTTGCATATGGTCTTTCCCCTTCTGTAATGGCTTGGCAGGTGAAGAACGATGGTCTGGAGGGTTGCCCAGAGCAATGCCAGTGGTTAAGATTAATTCTAGACCTCCCAGCCATCACCTCTTTGTTTTTGCTATGTGCATTTATACATGTCCTAATGTGAGGCGAGGATCACTAATGGAAAAATAAAGTGAATAAATGTGGCTTATTTTGCCTTACATACATGTATGTTTTGGTTTGATCAAGGTCAGCTGAAATGCACCGATATTGGATAGATGGCAGAAATGCATCATAGACTTAGTAACATATGATTGAAGTCAAATTATTTGTGTTGGGGAATTCCTGTTCAAGAACAGATAATAGAGGGATTGCAAACCATTGTAAATATTGCTGCCTATGCAATTTGAATAAGTTCAGTGTTGCAATAGGGCCTCTCTCCTATGTGTAAATGTGAGAATTCATGAAGTTTGTACACTACTAATATTTCCGTTATGGTTTTTAATAGATGTATTTTTGAAATGTAATGAACGTAAAATATATGTTTTGTATTGAGATTTGGATACTGTTGAGCATATGTCTCAAGAATTGGGGTGAACAAAATATGAGTCTTCTTGATTAATGCACAACAACTAATAGCTGACAACTAGTTTGCTATGGGGATAAATGTTGCTTTAAAATTGAGTACTACTAATTTAAAAAAACAATCTTCCCATGATATTTTGCACATTAGTAATGCAAGAGAAAATGATCATGCTCCCCAGGGCTCTTTCACTCTATTGGATCTCATCTTCCTCCTTGACGCCCTGCAATACTTGGGCCCTTTTAACATCTCCAAGTAACCAACTTCCCGCTCCTACACTTGTGCATGATTCGTATCTCTTGTCGTTTGCCTCCTTCCTTCTCCCTCGCTACTCGGGTAATATGTTTTCCTCTTACTCTACTCATCACTTCCAATGCTACTACTCTTGCTCTTTCACCATATCTTGGTGTTCTCCAACCTCCTCTTCTCTTTTCACTATTCCTCCTTCTCCTTGTTCTGCTCCATTACCTACTGATCTTTCCCAACATCCAGCTCTCGCTCCTTTATCTTGCGCCACCAGCTGTTTATTTTGCCAACCTTCTCTGGGCATTTTCTCTCTTTCTGTTCTCCCTCACTATGCCTCAACACCTCTACATCCATTCTTGTCCAGCTCGCCTACCTCTTCCTCTGCTCTATGACCCACACTACACTGATCTGTAACCTGTTGCACGCCTCCAACTCGGACACTTGGAATGTTATCCTTGCACGGTCCCCATAAACGATTATATTTCTTGAGCTATTTTCAACTGGCTGTGCATGGGGACTGATTCCCTGAACATATAGCTTTCGCTGACCTTAAATTTGTTCCCTAAGTTACATGCAGCCGACTGAACTGTTCCCTCATTAGGGCAATCTGCCATCTTGGTTTTCTTGTCTCTTGCCATGATCACTGTGCTCTAGATAGACCTGCAGTAAGGCCGCACTGCAATGGTTTTCTTACCTACCCAGCACAGGGTAAGGATCCAAGCTCATGGGTCAGACATGCACAACATCTTTTGCTTGGCTTGTTTGTATGTCAAACCAAAGCTGAATACATCTGCTTGCAGGTTTGCAGAATCACAAGTTAGCTATCCTCAAGCAAGTCATGCAAAAGCATTTGCTGCTAAAGTCTTTCTCACCAGCTGTCTCTTGTGGGTACGGTGACGGCCAATGGCAGCGCTCATAGCAGTAAAGAATTCGCAGTCAGGTATGCTGGGGACATGGTTATCAATACCACTTGGGGAAAGTGAAAACTTCCTTCAGAACAGAGCTGTTGGCTGTACATGGCAGCAGACACCTTTACTATGATCGCCTGCTGGGTCCATTACAGGGGATATGGCTTAAGGCATTTCCTAAAGTGACAACTAGGTGGGGTCCTTACCCCATGTTGCCTTAAGGATCTTGTATTGCCTTATACAGGCATTTAGTAGAGTTCAGCTTGCTCAAGGTGTTTTTATAAGCAGTGACGGCCTGAGAAGCCTGAGGGGATCATCATTTTACTATCTCTGCACCCTGCATCATGGAGCTGGTGGTGACCCCTGGCCCCATGGTCCTCATAGTCCCATCAACCAACCTACAACATTGGACCTCGCCACAGAATCTAGGAGCTAACGCAGTAGGCTACTGGCAAGGGGAACGAGTTAGCAAGCAGAGCACTACAAGCAAGGTGGCTGCAGGTTCCTGGATGGAAGCTGAACCCTAAGACTGAGAAGGAGAATTATGCAAATCAGAGCACACATTGATGATGCAGCTTCGAGGATGAGCAAATCCAGAACTTGCCATTACCAAAGCAAACCTGCAGCTCAAACGATAGTTGAGGAGAACGCTGTCAACAGGAGAGTAGCAATGAGAGGCTGAAATGCAGAAGAAGGAGAAAGTTAGGCAAAATGGAAGACAGGAAACGAGAGCCCTGATGTAGCTGAGTAAAGGTCTGCAACACCCAGAACAGACTTGAACCATTGTGGTGCATGCAGGCTAACTAAATCTAATACCAAGACAGTGAAGGAGTGCCAATCATTGTGGTGCATGGTGATGAACTAGGTCCAAAACTCCAAAAAAGCAACCAGAGGCACAGAGAGCACATGCTCTGAACAGAAGAACAAGTTACTTACCCCATGTAATGTTCTTTCGATCTGATTTCATCCCACGTATTCCCTCATCTTTGATATTCGATATCCAGCTTCAGCTGCTCTGGAATTTTTGTTTTCGGTAGAGGGCGCTGTGCATCGATGCAGTTGAATCGATTTCCCTCGATGGCCTCCATCTCGAGGGTGATGTCATCAAAGGTGTATATAGCATGCGCAGCGCCCGTTGGCTTCAGTTCTGTTTTTTCTTTCAGTAGAACTTACCCGCATAACCACAGATTTGACCGTACTCAGCTTTGAAGGAGCAAAGCTTTAATAGCATGGGAAATTCTACTGTGGGGTAGGCTGGGAGAGCGATGAGGAATGCGTGGGAGGAACATCCAGTCGAAAGAACGTTACCAGGGATAACTAACTTGTTCGCGTCTGACTTAGAGCCGGCGTCTAAACAGTAATGCTTGCAGAAAGCCAAAGGGGTGGCCCAAGTGGTTGCCCTGCTTATGACCCACCATGGAACCTGCCGCTAGAAGGAGACGGCCGTGGCAGCTTGTGCTGCCCGTCATAGGCCTCCTTGATGGCCGCAACCATCCACCGTGCGATAGAAGCCTTTGATGCCCGATACCCAGGCCTGGATCCCCCAAAAGGTGACAAAAAGTGCATCCGACTTGCGAAAGCCCTTGGTCCTGTCCAGATAAAATTTCAGAGCGTGCCTCACTTCCAGACAAAGCAAGATTCTCTGAGCCTCGCCCTTGGGGTCAGCAAAAAACAGGCAAGACTATTTTGTCGTTTAGATGGACAGCGGATGGTATCTTAGGTAGGAAAGCTGGGGGAGTCACCAGGACCACCTTATCCCCGTGGAAAGTGGTATAGGGATCACCACAGCCTGGATCTAGCTGACTGCGAGCGGAAGTGATGCCCACCAACAAAGCTGTTTTAATGGTGACCAGCTTGATGTCCGTGGACGCCACTGGCTCGAAGGGTTTGTGCGCTAAGGCCCCCAACACCACATTGAGATCCCACACGGGGTGTGGCCTCTTGATGGGTGGGTAGAGCCTGGACAAGCCCGCCAGAAGTTCCTTGACTACCGGGTTGGAAGACGAGAAGACTTCCTCTGAATTTCTGTAGGCCCCTATGGCTGCTAGATAGGTGCGACATGTGTCCAACTGTACGCCTGAGTGTGCAAGGTGTGCCGAGAAGGAGAGTACGTCATCCAGTGTGCACGTAAAGGGGGTCAATCTTTTTAGTGTCTGCCCAATGACAGAACCTAGTACATTTACTCTTGTATTGGCTCCTGGTAGCCTTGCTCGTGGCGTCCTGAATGATCTCTATGTTAGCCTGAGAGAGGCTCAGGTGCCCGATGGTGACCTGTCAGGAATCAAGCTGTGAGGGCTAACTTTTGTGGTGCAGGGTGGATGCCCCTGCCCCCCTGCTGGGACAAGAGATGGGCTGGATCCAGCGGAAAGTGAATGGGCAGTTGGATTGACACAGGTGCAGTGATTAGTTTGAGTACAGTTTCTTCCTGTATGCCTCCAAGATCTTCTCATTGCCTAGCAGCGCCGAGGACGAGGTGGCCGAGGATGACTGGGGCTTAGAGTAAAGTGATGCTGCAGGAATCACTGAAGAGTGCCGATAGCAAAAGTGGATCCCTCTCCATCTGTCTATACTTGGCATCGAGGCGCCGATTGAAAGGTTGGGCTGAGTGTGGCTTGAGCCACCCCTTCTTGGCCAAGGCAACAATGTCCTTCTGCATCTGGATACCTGTCTTGGTAGGGGGTTGTAGGGTGAGGACTTCTGCTAAGACACCCCTCCTCGGGCTGCTCGACCACAGGTTGGGGAAGGCCCAGATATTCGGCCAAACCTGCAAGCCGGTCGTGGAAGGCCTTTGCTGACGACGGCATGTCAGGGTAGTCCTCCTCGTCTGTGTCCACCAGAGTGTCCGGCTGGTCAGGAGTGGGTGGAGGAGTGGGCTGCAGTGTGGAGACCAGAGCCAGAAGCTGCTGCGGAGGCTGGCGTGGAACCGCTTGTACTGTGGGAGGCAGGGGAGCCGGAATCAAAAGGAGCTTGCAGGGGCAGTGCTGGGGCCTGTGGCGCTGGAGCCATCGGAGGAATGACTACGGGAGCCGGTGGAGTGAACAAGTCCCTAACTGCATTCCGCAGGATGGCCCCCATGGGAGGGGTTCACATCAGCGCCAGGAACCTTTCGAACAACCTGTCTTCGGAGGCTGAAGAGGTGGCAGGTGATATTGACGCAGTTGCTAGGGGCTACTAGGGCCGGCGCGCACTCTGTCTAGGTTGCAGGGGAAACCTGCGCTGCTGATGGATAAACTGTAGGCCACGTACCTTGTTGACACCAGTCCAACCTTGAAACTAGTTCACCCGCCTGCTCCATTCCTAGCAGTGGCATCGGACAAGCAGCCATGTTGTCTGGCACGGCGGCCATTTGGCCTAGCTGCGTGCCAAAGTTGTGGTGAATGGCTCCTAGGGCCCGGCCTCCTCCAAGACTCTTGGTGGTGGAGCATAAGGCCTACCCTGCACCTCAGGCCTAGGCCTGGAAGGCGTATTGCCCTCGGCCGTGTTGCCGGTAGTGCTGAATGCAGGCGCCCCTCACCACTGTCTCTGGAAGGATATGATGACCCCCTCCGCTGTGAGGCCGTTAGCTGGACTAGCCTCGGTGCGTGTGCTGGTGGAAGAACCCGAGAGATTCCTCCTGCTCGGGCGTTTCCTCGGGAAGCAGTTGCCTTTATGGGATGCGCTGGAAAATAGTGGCCCTTCCTTGGGCCTCGATCTCTGTCTGACTAAGTTCTTCAAGTCCTCGGTAGGCTACCTTTCAAAGAGCTCCCTCCACCTAGCTAGCCTGTTCTTCAGTGCGCGTGAAGTCAGTGCGTCGCACGCGGTACAATCTTCCCAGCCGTGGTCGGGGCCAAGGCAGCAGAGGCAAAGGGTGGGTCGGACGTAGGAAAGAACCCCTCACAGGCTGGACACCTGCTGAAGCCCGCTGAAGACGACATGCGCCGGGGAGGAGCGTGACGCAGATGGACCAAGTACCTGAATGACAAAAAAAGACAAAAATATAGAAGAATCCGGGGAAGAGCGCGTGGTATTACATGGCGATACCAAACCCAGGAGCACTGGTGAAATCGGCCCGTTCCTGTCGATGTGGAAAAGGGGATTGAGGTGTGGGGCCGGTGGCCAGAGTCAGGGTAGTGCAAGCTCTAAATTTAAAGGGGAAGAAGGATTTTTCTGGTGAAAAAGGTTCCGCCCAAGCAGTATGGAGGAAAGGGGATGGGACAAAAGAGTAGGTCCAGGTACCACTTCCTCCTGGCCCAATCCGGGGCAATTAGGATCATGAGATTCCCGAATGTTCTCAACCTCCTGATCACGTGAGGAATGATGTGAAAACTCCCAGTCAACCACAAACAAGTTTCCTAGAGCTCCTCTCTGAGGAAATTCACTGGAGCAGTACAGTTTGCACTTCCGGTTGACACTAGTCGCGAACAGATCCACTCGAGGGGTTCCCCAAACAGTGGAGATCTCTTGAAGGACTTCCTGAGCTAGTTCCCACTCGTGGGAGACTGTGCTCTTCCTGCTCACAGTGTCCGCCGCGGTGTTTGCCTCTGCGGCTAGGTGAACCGCTGACAGGGAGATTCCTTCTTGAATTGCCCAGTACCAGAGCTGCATTGCCTCTCTGCACAGTGGTAGTCACCCTACATCTCCTCCCTTGTTGAGGTAGTACATTGCCACAGTGTTGTCTGTCATTATCAGGACATTCTTTCCCTGTACAGAAGGCAGAAAAGCCTTCAGCGCAAGTCTGTTTGCCCTCAGCTCCAAAAGACTGATGTGTCGTTTGGACTTGGATGGAGACCAACTGATTGTCAGATTGTTGGCGTGGGCTCCCCACCCCGTGGGTGAGGCATCGGTCACTACTGTTATCTCCAGCCACGGCTGCCAAAAAGGTTTTCCCTTCAGAACATTGTCCTTGCAGACCCACCACAGGAGATACTGTGCGACTCTGCTTGGAACCTGAAGTAGGTCCAACATGTTGCCTGAGAACTGAACATTGCGCCCATTGAAGGGACCTCATCCTCAGGCGAGCCTCTGACACCAGGAAAATGCAGGATGCCATGAGGCCGAGCAACCTCAAAAGTCAAAGGCCAGGAGAGGCAAGGCACTCAAACTTGGAGATCATCTGCAGAATGTATTGAGCCCTCATCTCGGATGGCGAGCTCTTTCCCAAGGATGTATCCAGTACAGCTCTGATGAACTGGAACTTTTGAGATGGTGTCATATAAGACTTTTTGTAGTTGAGGCAGAAGCCCAGTCTGTGAAGATAGTGGCAGGTGACATTGAGATGATCTAGAGCTTGTCTGGGAGAACGTACCCTGAAGTCAATCTTCCAGGTAGGGGTAGATGTGAATCCCCCTCTCCCGAGACCCGCTGCCACCACCGCCATCAGCTTGGTGACAACCCTCGGGGCAGAGGTCAGCCCGAAACGCAGAACTCTAAACTGATAATGAGAACCGCCAACAGCGAACCTCAGGTACCTTCTGTGCTTGAGATGGATTGGCACATGAAATTAAGCATCCTGAAGGTCCAATGACAACATCCAATCCTAGAGTTGGAGGGCCTGAAGGATCTGAGAAAGTGTGACCATCTTGAATTTGTCCTTCCCGAGGAACTTGTTCAAGTATTTCAAGTCCAAGATGGTTCTCAGTCCTCAGCCCTTCTTGGGTATTAGGAAATATGTAGAGTACCATCCTTTGTTCCTCTCCGTTACAGACACTGGTTCCATAGTGCCTCTCTCTAGCAGGGTCAACATTTCCTGCACAAGGAGCGTATCTGGGGCCCTCAAAGAGTGGCACCCCGGTGGATGGTTCAGAGGTCTCTGAATGAAGGGAAGGCAGTAACCTTGGCTATGGTTTCCATTGCCCAAGCATCCGAAGTAATGTCTTGCCATTCTTTCAGATGCTGAGACAGCCTACCTCCCACTGTTGTTTTGTGACTCAAGACCTCTGAGGTTTTCAGGCGGCTGGAGCAGTGGCTGTTGGTAAGGATGCCCATGCTTCAGCGGGCTTTGCATCTCTCCCTTGTCAAACACGAGGCAATCTTATTGGGCCTCTTTCACCAGTCATTCCCCTCGCTCTTCCAACTGAGTAGTAGCAAAATGATCAACCCCTCCAAGGCTGTCCACTGTGGAAAAGGACTGAGGCTGCTTAATAGCGGCACCTACACATTTGGCTGCCGCCTTTGAGGTCTGCATATTCCCAAGGCTTTCGTCAGCCTTGTTGCCAAAAAGGTGAGACCCGTCAAAAGGCATGTTAAGGAGCCTGGACTGCACATCCTTTGCAAATCCAGACTTCCTCAACCATGCATATCTGCGTATTACGGTGCTTGTTGCCTTGGCTCTGCTGATGCTGTCAGCAGAATCCAGACCACACTGAAGAGACTTGCACAGGGCTTCTTTGCCGTCTAACAATAGCCAAGGATCCGTCTCTTTGCTACCCCTCAGGAATATGTTCAGCCGCTGTGGAAATACAGTCCCATAGAGTGAATGAGAACTTTGATAAGGCACATGTGGAGTTGGTGGATTTAAGACCCATGCTCCCTGCAGAAAATACTTTTGTTGACCATGCATCTACTCTCTTGTCATCCCTATCTGGAGGGATGGTTGAGCAAGCTGCCTGCAAAACCAGACTTTCTGGAGTGGGGTGTTTTGACAAATAGTTGGGGTCACTACTAGATGGGCTGTATTTTCTAGTCCGGTTTTTGCTTACTGCCAGATTAGACTGGCGTTTCCCAATTTGCTGCCACCCTTTTTTGAAGAGCAATGTGGAATGGTAAAATGGGATCCAATTGCAGACCCTTATTCAAGGATGTCTGTTCGATCATCCTGCTCGAAGGGGAGGGCAGGTCTGCTCCATCCCAGGTAATCTACCACCATAGACATTAACTGTCCATAAAATGCATCTGCATGCTTACCAGCTTCAGGTTTATCAAATTCTAGCTCTGGTTAAGTGTCCACTCCACTAGCTGTTTGTAAGTTGTCATAAAGATCTTTTAGTCTTGGCTCCTCACATAAAATTCTCAGGCACATTTTGGTGTTCCATATTGTAGCCCAAATGGTGCATTGTTATCTGATGGCTCATTTTCCACAAGAATGGAGGTTCGTGAAGTGAAATAATCTTTCCTTGGTAAAGGAATACAAGTCTTATCTGGAACGGGCATCGAAGGTTTCAGAAATTCTGAACACGACGCTCGAGGAGTCGATATTTCTACTGAAGTCATTTTCTGCTTCGATGGCATCGAAGGCTTCGATGGTGTTGAAGGTGCCATTGGTGTAGATGGTGCTGCTGGTGTAAATGGTGCGGCTGGCGTCAATGGCGCAGCTGGCATCAATGGTACTGCCGGTGTCGAGGGCGCAGCTGGCATCGAAGGGGCAGCTGGCATCAATGACCTCTATCTCGACTTATGCTTTGACTTATGGCTCCAAGGATCCTTTGATCATTTTGCATCGAGGCCTTGACGGCTCTCGATGTGGCTCTGGCCTTCGTCCTGTGCTCGAGGTCGTGCTGGATTTGGCTCAAACCCTTTTCTTGCCGGCTTTAGAAGGCACAGTAGGAGCATGGCTTGTTGAGAGTTTTTATTTCTCAAATATTTTTAGGATTTCTATCCTAAATTAATCCCATTCGACAGGAGTCGAGGCGTTTGTGGGTCAAGATATAGCCCTCTCAAGGGAGGTGTCTGACGAGGAAGTTGAAGAGGGCGACCTGTGGTACCTCTTTTTCGACTTCCTCGACGAGTGGTGGGAACCACTACTTAACTTGGACCTTTTTTACCTTCTTCCTTCGAGGAGAGTCGCCTCTCGGCTTGTCCGAAGGTTTCTTCGACGGGGTAGTCTCTGGGGATTTTGGGGGTTTCTACCTACTTCCAATCTCCCCTTTAGAGCCTTTCCGGTCATCGACTGGCATTTGGAGCAGGCAGAGGTCTTATGCTCCACACAGAGACATCGCAAACATACTCAATGTGGGTCAGTTATCGACATCTTGGAGCCGCAGTCCTGACACTTCTTCAACCCGGTCTTCGGGGTAGTAGGTGTCGAGGAAGAAGACATCGCGAAATGAACAATAGAAGCGCGCCACAGTTTCCCGAAGCATAAGCTTACTTGGAAAAACAGAACTGATGCCAACAGGTGCTGCCCGTGCTATATATACCTAAAATGACATCACCCTTGAGACTGAGACCCTCGATAGACACAGTTGACGCACAGCGCCCTCTGCCAAAAAAAAACTTTCCGAAGCAGCTGAAGCTGGATATCGAACATCAAAGATGAGGAATATGTGTTAGGACACAATACATTTGAAATATAATACCAAACTTTGGTTTTACAACGATAGTTCAAGATAATTTTTAACATTGAGGGGCATGTTGAAAACAAAACCCAATACTTCGCCAAGCTCAAAGTCAGAAAAAGAGAATGATTTCCAATGCCTCTTGGGGATAATGTCCAGTACGCAGCCAAAGTCTATCAAAGGCAGCAAGAGAGAAGTTAAATCATTTGATAAATGCTCAGAGATGCTGGCTCAGTCTCAACCAAGCCTTGAAAGACCGAGGAAAAGTTGAATATTTTGTTACGTGCAGAGAAACCAAATTTATAACTCCACCAAGTCGAGAAATGCTAATCATTGGTTACATGCAAGGAGAAGAAGATTCAATCTGTGCCAAAGTCTAAAAAGACAGAGAAGATGAATCATTTGTTGCACGCTGGGAATTCGCTGCGAATTCAAGTGTGAAGTCCAGCTCAAGCTTACAAAAAGCAGAAAGAAATATTAACTAATTTTTTCCAAGTGTATTTAAAGAGAAGCTATTTTAAGTCTTACAAATCTACAAAAGCATGAAGTAGTTGAATTGTTTGTGGGCTGCAGTGAAGGGTATTCTTATCCAGGTCCAGGCTAAAGAAGACTGAGGAAAAAAATGTACTAATATGTCGGGGAAACCAATGAGTCCAAGAAGGAGAATGAAAGAACAATCAAGTGTTTTCTAATGTGAGACTCCTGAATATCATCCACACTGAAGTTGGATACATTCCTAACATGCCTGCTTCATTCTGTAAAAATTTGATTGTTTTATATGGTCAAGTTATAAACTACTACATAGCAGCCAAACTCTCAAACGCTATGGCCTGGGCGGAACAGGCAACCCCCCCCAAAATGGACTTGCATCAAACAGGCTAAATGTGCTCTCCAGTTGAACTCCTTGCTCCACATTCCTGGCATAACCCGCAGTTGCTGGCCGATGATCCCAACATCCACCAAAGCCACCTTAGGCGCATGGTCATGGGCCCAACGCAGCAAGTAGCTACCTAAGGGCCTAGACCCTCTCTCTCGCTCTCTCTCTCTCTGATCCTCCGGAACCCAGACTTTTTGCCTGGAATGGACATAGCAGATTTTTGCAGATGGCGGAAAAAGATTCACATACGCCCAGATCAGACACTGGATCTCACAGCAGACTGTCCAACAAGGGGCCACAAGGGACCTCCACTCTCTAGAGCATGTATGCAGGAGGGCCCCCGACTGGGGCAGATCTCTAAGCTGTACAAACTCCTACAGGAGGACATGCTGTCGACCAAACCACTGTATATGGCCAGGTGGGAGGAGGACCTAGGGCACCGCATTGAGGACCAAACATGGGTGGATATTTGGACAACGATCAATTCAGCCTCCAGATGTATTACCAACAAGGAGTGCGCATTGAAACTCCTCCACCGCTGGCATTATTCCCCGGAACGCTTGCACCACTTCCAGACAACTTTACACCCGACCTGCTGGAGGCGATGTGGAGCACGGGGGGACTTTCTTCCACATGTAGTGGGAATGCCCCACGGAGCAGGCCTTTTGGGGGAAAATCATACACATTATTGAGGACATAACCCACCCTTAACTCCCCATGGACCCGGGGGTGATCCTCTTAGGAGAAGCAAGACTGGAGTGTTACTCCAGGACAGCACGCACCACCAATCTGCTTAACGTAATTGCTTCGGGCGGCTAAAATAACGGTGGCTCGTAAATGGAAAACACAGGAGGGAACTTTGGTACACCTATGATGGATAAAAGTGTGGGAGATCCTGGTGGCTAAGGAAGGAGCCTTATACCGCTTCATTTACTGCTGGTCCCTGGTACTGGAGTACCATAGCCGGTTCCCGGCACTAACCTTTCAACTGCAGCTGGCGACGAAATTCCTGGGACCTTAGAGTCTCACCCATCAGCAATAATGGCCCTCGAACACCAGATTTCCGGGGGCAACTGAAAATGGGGCATGGGAGGGGTAATGGGTTTGCTAATTTATACCATGTTATGTAAGGGACAGATTGTTACATGTGCATAATGGTTTACATTTGCTGCCACCGAATTAAATAAAGTTGTTAAAAACAAAAGCAGGATATCAAGTACACCAGGACAACCTGACAGGAATAATCATTTGCAGGGATTATGTAGATAATTGGGTCTCTAAACTGGAAAATTGTCCGTATTCATATGCGGAAGGCCCACCAAATCTATGAAGTCATTGTTTGCATTCTCCGCTTCCCAGAAGAGTCTGATGTCTGAGGCCGGCAATGTGAAGAAGATGGATGCTCAAATACTTGATGGTTCACTGCAATTACAAGTACATGACCCTACTGAAATTGATTAGACACATCGTGCTGCCAGGCAGAGAATGGATCCCGGACAACCACCTCAACTAACCATGGTTTATTTTCAACACTGGTTGGAGCAAGGGCATGAAATATGGTTTAATGAAGACTTAGCCCCACAAATGGTCGAGAAGCAGAACAAATTTCAGGATGCAAAATGTGGTCTTCGAGAACCAAGCATCCGACATACATGGGGTTACGCTTTGGTTTTACATCAAAGACAGATCAGTTGATGTAGCAGGACCAATATGTTTCTAACATACTGGACCAGAGGCAGATCAATATCCCATGCTACTTTTGATCACTGGGCTGGCTTGGCAGGAGAGGGTCCATCAATAACCAATTGTTAACAGATGGAGCGTGCAGCCTATCTTGAACAATGCTTTTAGATAAGGGTCTCTGTTTTGTGTTGCCCAAATCAGACTGACACTGTTTCACCTTGACTCTTTATTGCAATGAGACAAAGTAAGAAGATCAACCCTCTGGAGGGGACCACAATGTCTAATTTCCTTTTTGTTATCACATCTTTTCCTCATATGAGCAACAAAATACATTTTCTCAAGGCTGCACCTAGAAATCCGACAGATCCAATGGCTGCCCGACAGCTACCTTACAAGTCTTCCATCTTCTCAAGTACTGAGTTGGAAGATTAATGGAGTACACAAACTAAGTCGGTGGGCAAAGATTCTTACATATTTGTGCAAGCAGACGTTGCCTTCCTCCAAGAACCATTAAGTTGGGTGGAAGATGAAAATGTTAGAGCTTGTATAGCTCAGCCCCATGTCCACAAAAGAGGCATCACAGCAATCATAATTGGCCGACTGGCTTCTTAAATTCTATAGGGTCTTTTAAGCCCAGGCAGGATTCTGGATAGTTCCCACTGGGTTCAAAGGCTTTGATCTTACCTTCTATGTATGCCGCAATCAATTTGACTAATTCTCCTTCATGTACCTGGGGAGAGCCCTCCAATCATGCTCAGACAGTTTGGTTATCGGTGGGGACTGTGTCAAAATCTTAAAAGTTGCAATAAACAGAACCTGAACAACCCAGGTTCTGGAAACTACTGGAAGAGGTATTGCATAAATGATGGAAGACCAAAGCCCGATTGATAGATGGAAACTGTTGCAGTCAAACTGGTTGAGATTAGACATTATTTCAACCCAACCACAAATGTTTTCTGATAGATTTTATTCCGATTGCAAAACAGTTTAGAGGTTAGGTTACTGACCTTTAAATTCTGGTAGGGGCTTCTCAGACTATCCTTTTGTATTCTGTAGAAGCTGCCCTAAAACCACCACGGGATTGGAAATATAACTCTTATTTATTCAAAGATCCTACTGACATCTTTGAATTTTGCTCTAAAATGCACAAATACTTTTATCTTAATGGTGATTGGGAGGTTCGCTCTAATCTAGTGTGGGGAGCTTCCATTGCTGTGGTTAGATCGGTGACAATACGCAAGGGATATTTTTGCAGTAAGAGCCATCAAAATAATGTTCATGCACTCAAGCATTCTATCAGTTTCTTAATTCTTATTATGCCCAGTCCACATCTAAGGAGTATAATTTAAGATATATTCTATAAAAGCCTTGTCTGCAAATAAAAAGCAGGATTTCGGTGTTATGTTACCCACTGACCCAATTAACGAAACAGCCAACATGTCATACTCCAGCAACACACGCTTGATAGGAATTTCTCACTGATGAGAATTCAACATTGGTACTTTTCTGATCTTCCTAGAGTAAATTATATTCTTCCGAGATAAGACTCACTGCTCAGATTATTTCCAAGATTTGACATTGCCCAAAATTCTCCTGGAGAGGGCAGAGGGGCTGGTCAGTCCAATTTCAGAAACTAAAGTTAATGACACTATGACATCTCAGAAAAATAACAGCTCCAAGCATGGATGGTTCCTTAACTATTCGAAGCAGTGCTCAGAACTGCGCACTCATCTCAAAAGAATATACAATCACATTTCATCATTGGCATTATTCCAAAACACTGTCCAGTAGGCCCACATTGAAACCTGTTAAAGATCCATTGCCTTGTTGAAACAGTCATACAATTTTCATTTGTAATTCATCCTAAAAAGCATTACCAACATTCAAGCAGATAGGGTCCGGGGATATGATATGGCATGGCATTTACAACAATCCTATACACAAGTGTTTCAAGGCACGACGATGAAAGGGAGGGGAATAGAGGGAAGACGGAGACAACGATCTTACTAGGCCAGGTGACATTGCGATCACGGATACATCTGATCATTCACACAAAACCTGAAAGTCCTCTGAACATTTTGGGCACAATGAATATATAACATCAGTGTAAAACTACAGAGGGCATGCAAGATTTGGTCTTGATTGTATCAAATATTCTTTTCTCTGCCTGTTCACTTGGCATTTAGCTTCCCATTTACTTTTATCTATTGTAAACATGCACAAATTACTGGCGATTTTCAGTCCCAGTCCTTTGTTCCAACCAAAGGAGCTTGACAGGTATTTGTGTGGTCATGCTTACTTTTTGCAAATGCCCTCGAACCCTTCGCAATTAAGATTAGGTCATCGTCAGACATCAAGGGCAAAAGGCTAGGTAACAAAAATAGTAAATGACTACGATATGGTAGTGATATTTCATTCACGTTTAATGATCCACATTTATATGTTCCTATGGCTCTTACTCTGGATACAAAATCAACTGCCGTAAAACAGAACAGTTTCCTTTGGTGCCAAAGTAGCAGTGGAAAAATGTGCAGGACACTATGGACCCGATATGCACTGGAACACAGAGATTTTCCTTCAAAAGAATGTATGCATTATATAGTGAGAATCAACTTGAATATATTGCGACGTTCAGAGGTTAGCTGGTTTGCTGTGCACTTTATTAGCTGCATCCCGCATAATGTAGAATTCACATATTTTAAAACTCTACAGAAGTGACTAGTAAAGTTTAGGTTGGGTGGAAAAACCAGGCTTAAATTAGGAGTCCTGTTCAAAGATTGTGCCTAGAGAGGACGGCACATTCCAGATTGAAAACTATCCACGTGGGCCACCACTCTTGCTCAGTTGGTGGGGACCAAAATCCAGGGAACAGAAGAACAGGTTACTTTCTTACCTGGTAATGTTCTTTTGATGGGATGGTCCGACGACGTATCCCATATCTATGACAGGTAATCACCACAGCTGTGCTGCTTCGGAAAATTTTCAGCGTCTGCGTCCTGCGTCGATGACATCGATACGCATCCTCGAGGGCCTCCATCGAGCCGACGTCACCGGATGTTATAAGTAGGACGCACGACGCCCGTAGCCTTAGTTGTCGTTTTTTCCCAGAACGTGTGGCACCAATCTTCTGCCAGTATGACCACAGAAAGCCTTGCGGAAACGTAAGCTGCAATCGCATAAGAAATTCTGTAGCGGGGCAGGCAGGGAGGGAGCGATATGGAATACGTCGTCGGACCATACCATCGAAAGAACGTTACCAGGTAAGAAAGTAACTTGTTCTTCGAGGGGATTGGGTCCTCCGACGCATTCCATATCTATGACAGACTCCCAAAGCAGTACCAACATATGGAGGAGGGAAAATAATTTAGAAATAGAAATTTAGAATGCCCAATCAAATTGAAGAATAAAGGACCGCCTTGCCAAAGGCCAGATCATGCCCATGGATAGAATCTAGGGAGTAGTGTCTTACAAAAGTATGGACCGAAGCCCATGTGGGTGCTTCACAGATGTTACAAATAGGAATGCACCTCTGCAGGGCAGTAGAGGTAGCCATACCCCTAGTAGAATGGGCCCGTAAGCCTACCGGAGGGTCCTTACCCACCAAGCAGTAACATTCAGAAATTGCCAAGATAATCCATCTAGACAAAGTCTGTTTAGTAACAGCTTGTCCCAAACACCTTCCAGCGAATCCTATAAAGAGCTGATCGTCCACTCTGATCTGGGACATGCGTGAAATATAGAAACTTAAAGCTCTCCTAGGATCCAACCTATGGAGCCTCTCCTCTTCCTTACCAGGATGCAGAGGAGGATAAAATGCCAGAAGAATGACCTTCAGGCTTAAATGAAATTCCGACACCACTTTCGGAAGAAAGGAAGGATGAAACCCCAAGGACAACCCTGTCCTTATGAAACACTGAAGGGTGGATTAACAAAGTGCCTGCAACTCACTCACTCTGCGAGCGGAAGTGAATGCAACAAAAAATACAGTTTTAAGGGTTAACAGTCTTAAAGGACAAGAATGTAAAGGCTCAAATGGATCACCAATTAGGAATATTATAACAAGGTTCAAATCCCAACCGGGCACCTGGAAAGGTGACAGTGGAAATACATTAGTGAGCCCTTCAGAAACTGAGAAATTAAAGGAATTTTGAAATAAGAACACTCCTCAGTCGAGCGCTTAAATATGGACAGCGCCGCCAGGTAACCTTTAATGGTACCCACTTGCAGGCCCTTGTGGGCTAAAGAAAGCAAAAAACGACAGAATCACAGGAATGTCAAATGAAAAAGGATCCACATTCTCAACCCTGCACCAGTCGCAGAACTTTCTCCAACGGCAATGGTACAGGGACTTTGTTGCAGGCCGTCTGGCCGAAAGCAACACCTCCATCACGTCTTCAGGGAGGTCCCAATCCTTATACCTCAACCTTTCAGAAGCCAAGCGTGAAGGTTGAGGGATCTGACCTCTGCATGGAGACCCTGACCCCCTTCTCATGAGAGCAGATCATCTCGGTAGGGAAGACGGCGTGGAGGGCAGATGGACATGTCGAGAAAGTCCGGCTACCACGTTCTCCGGGCCCATGCCGGAGCAATGAGGATCATCCGGGAACCGAACCTCTGCAGCACTTGCGGAATGACGGGGACTGGAAGAAAGGCGTACAGCAGTGGGAAGGACCACTCCACCACAAACGCGTCTCCTAAGGCTCCTCTTGGAGGAAATCCCCGCAAGGAGAACCTTTCACCCTTCCGGTTGACACTGGAGGCAAAGAGATCCTCTTGTGGGGTCCCCCAAAGGGGGAGAAGATCTCCAGGAGAATCTCTTGAGCCAGCTCCCACTTGTGAGAGATTGCGCTCTGCCTGCTCAGAGCGTCCGCCGTCTCGTTTTAGTCTACGGCCAGATGAACAGCCGAGATCAGAATTTCCTGCTGGATAGCCCAGAACCAGAGCTGCATCGCCTCCCTGCACAGAGGAAGTGACCCTGCCCTCCCCCTTTTTGTTGAGGTAGTGCATGGCCACTGTGTTGTCCATCAGAATCAGGACATTCTTCCCTCGCACAGTCGGCAGAAAGGCCTTCAGGGCAAGCCTGACGGCCCTCAGCTCCAACAGACTGATATGGAGTCTGGACTCTGATGGAGACCAACGACCGCTGAATGTCAACTCGTTGGCATGAGGTCCCCATCCCGTGAGGAATGCGTCTGTCACGATCGTCACCTCCAGCCAGGGTAGCCAAAATGGAGCCCCCTTCATCAAGTTGCCTTCGACGGCCCACCACAGGAGGTCCAGGGCGACCGAGGGCGGCACCTGAACGGGGTTCGACATTTTGCCGAAGGACTATGACCACTGCATCTTGAGAGCCCACTGCAGAGATCTCATCTGCAGTCAAGCCTCTGGCACCAGACGAATGTAGGATGCCATGAGGCCGAGCAACCTCAAGAACTCAAACGCCGGGAGACTCTGAGCATGTTGAAACTTGTGCACCATCTGCATAATGTGATGAGCCCTCACCTGGGGAGGGAAACACTGCCCCAGGGATGTGTCGAGCACTGCTCCGATGTACTGGAGTCAAGTGGAACTTCTTTAAGTTGAGGGAGAAGGATAGCCTGTGAAGGGAGTGGCAGGTGACTGACAGATGATCCAGGACTTGCTCGGGAGAACGCGCCCTGAACAACCAATCGTCCCGGTAGGGGTAAACGTGAATCCCCCCCTTTCCTGAGATACGCTGCCACCACCACCATGGGCTTGGTGAAAACCCTCAGGGCGGAGGTCAATCCGAACGGCAGGACCCGAAACTGAAAGTGCAAGTCTCCAACCGCGAACCTCAGGTACTTCTTGTGCTTGGGATGGATCGGCACATGAAAGTAAGCGTCCTTTAGGTCGAGAGACACCAACCAGTCCTGAAGTTGAAGGGTCTGGAGAACTTGAGAGAGAGTAACCATCTTGAGCTTGCCCTTCCTGAGGAGCTTGTTCAAACCTCGCAAGTCCATGATGGGTCTCAATTCCCAGTCTTTCTTTGCAATCAAAAAATAAGGGGAATACCATCCCTTGTTCCTCTCCGCTACAGGCACCAGTTCTATGGCGCCTTTCTCCAGCAGAGGCATGATTTCCTGCGCAAGTAGTGGATCCGGACTCTTCAAAGAGAGATTGCCGGGTGGATTGTCGTGAGGCCGCTGCTGAAAGTGAAGACAGTAGCCATGGGCTATGATCTCCAGAACCCACACATCTGAAGTAATGGCACGCCATTCTACAAGATGCTGCGCCAGCCTTCTCCCAACCGGCGAACCATGGGACATGGCCTCATGACTGACCTGAAGCGGCTGCAGCAGTGCCTGAGGACAAAGAGGCAACTGCCCGAGCAGCCTTGGCACCTCGGGTACCTTGTTTTCCACCTCTGGTACTCCTACGTTGGCCTCTTTGACTTGCAGCTCCCCTCGATCTACCAAAGGAAGAATAGTATCGAAAGGAACCTCCCCTCCATTGCTATCCCCTAGGATGAAAAGGCAGAGGTTGGCGAACTGCAGCCCTCAACGACTTCGCTGCAGCTTTGGAGGTCTGCAACCTCTCAAGGCTCTCTTCAGCCTTGCTGCCAAAAAGATGGTCACCATCAAAGGGCATGTTGAGGAGCTGGGCTTGAACATCCGGAGCAAACCCCGACTTCCGCAACCACGCAAATCTGCGCATCACGGTGCTCGCCGCCATGGACCGGCTGACACAGTCTGCCACGTCCAGACCCGACTGAACGGATTCACACATGGCATCCTTGCCATCCTGTACAAGGGCAAGAAATCCATTCCGTTCCTCCCCTTAGGGAATATGTTTAGCCGCTAACGAAACAATTCCACAGAGTGTCAGTGAAACGTGCCAAGAAACACACGGAGTTTGCTGCTTTCAAAGCCATATCCCCTGAAGAAAAGAATTTCTTCGCCCAAACGTCAAAACGTTTGTTGTCCCTGTCAGGAGGGATGGTAGGGTATGACGCCTGTTTTGCTGGGGCCGTAGCCGCCTGCACCACCAAACTCTCCGAAGTAGGGTGCATGGACGAGTAGCCGGGGTCACCACTGGCTGGGCGGTACTTTTTCGTCAACGACTTACCCACTGCCGGGAGACGCTCCGGAGCAGTCCAAGCCGCCGCCACCCTTCGTTGCAAGGCCATATGGAATGGCAGTACCGGGTCAGTTGGCGGACCTTGGTCCAAGATATCCGTCAGGTCATCCTGCAGAAAATCCAATGGTGGCGCAGACCACCCCAAGTACTCTGTCACCCTAGACATTAGCCGCCTGTACGAAGAACCAGCATGCGTACCAGACTCGTGCTTGCCAAACTCAACCTCCGGGGAGGTATCAAGACCACTGGCGTTGAGCAAAGACTGATGCAAGTGTTCAATCTGGCTATGACCAGACAAAATCTCGTCAGGAACCTCATCCGGAACCAAACCTTCCTCAGACCCTTCCTCCACCTCAGAAATATATTCCAGAGGCTGGAATAAATCCCTTGATGAGGGCAAACAAAAAGGCTCAAAGATAGGTCTCACCAACTTCTTCAGGGCCTTCCTCGGGGTTTCCATCGACACACGGGGTACCTCCAACAAAGCAGCCTCGAAAGGCGTCGAGGGCATCGACAGAATCAGTGTCGACATTGAGCGTGGCGCTGATGGCTTCGACACAGGCCTCGAGGGCGGAGTCCCGAGCGTGTCCTTCGATAGCCTCGGCGCCGATGGTATCGAAGACTTCCTCGGAGGCGGAGCCTCGAGAGAGTCCCTCGACAGACATGGCACCGGAGGCGTCGACGTCTTCTTCGAAGACCTCACAGGCTCCGACGGTCAGGAGGGCGTCGAGGACCAGGACCTGGAGTGGGCATGTCTAGAGCGATCCACCTTGCCCAACCGGGACCTCAAAGGTTCCCGGCGGCTCTAGCACATTCACGGCTGGCTTCTTTCAAAGGCACGGACAGAACGGAGCCCTGCGATTGAAAAATCGCCATCATCTCCATGCGAAAGGCATCCCATTCCGAAATGGAGTAGAGTGCTTGCTGGGACAAGCAACCCGCCGACAGGGGGGGGGAGGGGTTTAATCCTCGGACGAGGACGCGGAAGGCGACCGGTGACTGCGCTTCCGCGAGTGCCTCGAAGAAGCAGAGGAATGGCAGGACCCACTCTGAGACCCCCTGGACTTACGCCGACGATGCGGAGAGTCGCCCCTCGAATCATGGTCGAAAGCCCAGTGGATTTCGACTTTCGGGGCTTGGACACCTTACCGACACAAAGCTTCTTTTTACGCTCCCGCAAGGCCTTCAAAGTTAACGACTGGCACTCGTCACAATCGTCCATGGCGTGGTCCTCACCGAGGCACCAGAGGCAGGCGTTGTGCGCATCCGTAAGGGACATCTTGGAACCGCAGTCCCGACACTTCTTGAAACCCGGCAGCGAGGTAGAGGAAGATGAAGACATAACGAACTTCACAAAACTAACAGGTTCTAAGAACCGATAGAGAAACAACTAAGAAGAACCGAGGCGCGCCAAGATCTCTGAAGCAAACACGTTCGCAGAAAAAACGGAACTGAGGCTACGGGCGTTGTGCGTCCTACTTATAAAATCCGGTGATGTCGGCTCGACAGAAGCCCTCGAGGACGGCGTATCGACGTAGGACGCTGAATGTTTTCCAAAGCAGCACAGCTGTGGTGATTACCTGTCATAGATATGGAATACGTCGGAGGACCCAATCCCCTCGAACGGCCTATTTGTGCTCAGTTTTAATCATCTTTACTTACTCTATCAACTAGCAGCGGCTGGGTCACTAAGTCTATTTCCGTACTCAGAACTCCACTTTGGATTACTCCCAAAAAAAAATAATAAATATATATGATACAGTACTCACCGTAATCGTATTTCTGATGCTTGTATCTGCTTAGATTCACATGCTGTGCATAGGCCGACATCTAGTGGAAGCTGCGGAGTATTACAGTTTCTTTTTCGAAACTCGAAAATGGGCGTCGACACAGGGCGTGCCAGTAATACTATCCCTAGTGTGACATCCACTGTACCCATGATCCCTCACGCGTCTAGGACCCTCAGATTGTATTTTTCCTGACATGAGGTAGCATGAGGAGTAGCGTGAGTACAGATGATCCAAGCAGATAGAAGATAGATAACACTACAAGCATCAATGCGCCTTCTCTTAGAGGGGAGGAAGGGCGGGTCGCATGTGAATCTAAGCAGATACAAGCATCAGAAATACGATTACGGTGAGTAATGTATCCCTTCTGAGGCTTGTGGAATCTGCTTAGATCACATGCTGTGCATAGATTAGCGAGCAGTGTTAGAAGGAGGTGGGATTTGAGAAGGGTCATGAGCAAATAAATGTCTTAGAACCGCTTGTCCCCCTCGAGTATCTGTCTTGGAATGGGCGTCAATGCAGTAGTGCTGAGTGAAAGTGTGAATAGAGCTCCAAGTAGCTGCTTTGCAAATGGTGTCAAGGGGAACATTTGCAATGAAAGCCAGAGTGGCCCCAATGCCTCTTGTGGAGTGGGCCCTGGGCGTCAAGGGCACAATTTTGTCAGAAAGAGAGTAACAACTGGATACAGTTGACAATCCACTTGGAGATGGCACCCTTAGAGACGCGATCTCCCTCTTTGCCTGTGGCTACAGAGACAAACAATTGATCTGTTTTCCTAAGCAGTCTGGTCTTGTTTACGTAGTAAAGGACAGCCCTATGCACATCTAGGGTGTGTAGTTTAACCTCAGCCGAGCTGTGTGGGTTTTGGAAGAAAGCCAGAAGCTCGATGGACTGGTTTACATGGAATTTTGAAATAAACCTAGGTGAGAACCTAGGGTGTGTCCGTAAAACCAGCTTATCCTTATGAATAGTAAAGAAAGGATCCTGCACTGACAGAGCCTGAATTTCACTGACCCTTCTTATGGATGTAATGGCTACTAAGAAGGCAGTCTTATAGGTCAGGTGTTTGAGACTTGTCTTATGCAGGGGCTGAAATGGGGGGCCCATGAGTTTAGATAGCACCACGTTCAGGTCCCATCTTGGTGGTGGGTTAGATATAGGGGGATGAAGTCTTTACTCCCTCCATGAATGCTTTAACCACGGGTACCTTCCACCACGACACCTTGCTATTTGAGGTGGTGTACGCTGACAGTGCTGCCAGGTATACCTTTAGTGAGTTGAAAACCAACCCTGCGTCCAGCAGGTGGAGAATGTATGCCACGATTGTGGAAGGAGTGCAATCAACTGGGTTGATTTATTTATTCTGGCACCAGATAAGGAATCTCTTCCATTTGTCGAAGTAGCAATGCCTCGTGTTCGGTTTCCTAGACTCTTTTAGGATGTCCATACACCTTTGTGGTAAATTGAGATGTCCAAACTCCATGACCTCAGGAGCCATGCTGCTAGGTTCATGGAGTTGGGTAGAGGATGCACCTTCTGAGCTTGGTGCTGGGACAAAAGATTGTACAAGCCCGAGAGTTTGATGGGATCGCACACCGAAAGTCTGCGTAGGTGTGGAAACCACGGTTGTCTCGCCCACATGGGAGCAACTAGGACGAGCGGCATCGACTCTCTGTTCATCTTGTTCACCACCTTCCTGATGAGGAGTTGGTGGAAAAGCGTACGCAAACATCCCTGACCAGTTCATCCACAGGGCGTTCCCCAGGGAGTCTGGTTGGGGAAACCTGGATGCGAATCCTCGGCACTGTCTGTTTTCGCTTGTGGCGAATAGGTCTATAGTGGGGAAACCCCACTGAGAGAAGAGATCTTCTACGATTTCTCTGTGTAGACACCATTCGTGTTCCTCCGGAAGGGGATCCCTGCTCACAGCGTCCGCTAGAGAATTAGATCACCTGGAACATGTTGAGATGACAGGTAGATGTTCCGTCTGAGTGCCCATATCCAAATTTTCTGGGCAAGTCTGGACAGACTTGGCGAGCGAGTCCCTCCTTGCTTGTTCAGGTAGAACATGGCTGTCGTGCTGCCCGTTCGGATCTGCACCGACAGGTTCAGTAGGTAGGGCTCGAACGCTTGAAGTGCTCTGAAAACTGCCAGAAGCTCTAGCAGGTTGATGTGATTCTTGGCCACTGTTTGAGACCAGAGACCCTGAGCTGTGTGGTGGAGATGGTGAGCTCCCCATCCTGTCAGGCATGAGTCCGTCGTGACTACCGCCTGTATCTCGGGATCGTAAAAGGGTTTCCCCTTGGATAGATTGTCTCTTGTCCACCAGTGGAGGCTTTGTACAAGTGTTGACGAAACGACCACTAGATCGTCCCACTGACCACTTGCCTGAGACCACAGTTTCGCCAACCATTCTTGCATGGGACGCATGCGCAGGCGCGCGTTGGGGACCAGGTAAATACATGACGCCATCATGCCTAGCAAACGCATTGCTTTGCGTACTGTTACCTGGCGACTGGTTTGATATTGCAGAATTTGCAGTAGTATATTCCGAATTCTTTCCTCTGAAGGAAAAGCCAACCCCTCTTGAGTATTTAGAACAGCTCCTAGGAACTGCTTGGAGGTGCTGGGCACCAGACTTGATTTTTTCTCGTTTATGGAGAAGCCCAATTCGAAGAGGAGGTCGATAGTTCTTTGAATGTTTGTCCTGCAAATTACTGGGGTCTCCCCTGTGATGAGCCAGTCGTCCAGATAAGGGTACACTGGGATTGAATCCCTGCGTAGGTGTGCCGCCGCCAGTACCTTGGTGAATACCCTTGGAGCCGGGGCTATCCCGAAGGGCAGTACCTTGAACTGGTAGTGCTGACTGTCCACCTTGAAGCACAGATATGTTCTGTGCGCTGGGAACATGGAAATATGAAAATAGGCATCTTTCATATCCAATGTTGCCATGTAATCCCCCTTTTTTAGGAGGGGAATTACCTCTTGGAGAGTAGTCATGCAAAATTTTTGGGGCTTGACATACTTGTTTGCAGGCCGTAAGTCCAATGCTGGGCGCATTGTCAAATCTTTTTTTGGCACAAGGAAGTAAGTTGAATAAATACCCTTAAATACCCTGGTGTCCCGGGACGAGTTCTATCGCGTCCTTTGCGAGAAGAATTTCAATCTCTTCGAGTAGGATCTTCTGGTGGTCTAAGGAGTGTATTCTTTGTCGTGGAGGGTGGTTTCGGGGACGCTCTAGGAGTTCTATGCAGTATCCTGCGGACAGCACCCATCTGTCTGATGTGATCCCTTCCCAAGCTTGGGTGAAGATGGAAATGCGTCCCCCTACTGCGGATGCGTGAGAAGGGACCCTGAATGGAGCATCACTGTTTTGGTGGAGGCGTGCCCCCTCCTTTATTGGGACTGCCTCTATCCCTACCACGACCTCTTTTGTTACCCCTGCCATAACTCTGGGTAGACTGCTGGTTAGTGTTCCATGTAGTACCCTGGCCTTGGGAATAGTTGGAGCCTCTTTGGGAGTTTTGGCCGCGAGGCCGACGAAAATTGCCATTCCCTCTCTGGTTAGGGGGTTTGTTGGTTAGTTGCCCTAGGGACTTGAGTGTCTCGTACTTGTCCTTGGCATTCTTTAGCGTGTCCTCGACCGCCTTTCCAATCAATAGATCCGGCTCCATCGGCTTATCTATCAATGATGCTTGGGTCTCGGCCTTGAAACCAGACTGCCATAGCCAAGCATGCCTCTTGATGACCGTGCTTTCAGCAATTAATCTGCCGGCGTTATCCGCGGCATCAAAGGTTGATTTTAAAATGCAACCTGACACGGCTCCCCCCTCTGCCGAAACTCGTGCCAATTGGCTCTTTAAGGGTTCTGGGGCGGAGTCAATGAGAGCCGCGACTTCTTCCCATTGGTGGCAGTTGTAACTAGCCAGCAGGGTGGTAGAGTTTGCAATTCTTGCCTGGTACGCGGAAGTGGAGGCTACTTTCCTGCCCAAGCCATACATCTTCTTGCTCTCCTTGTTGGGGGGAGCTTCAGATGATGACAAGGGTGTTCCCGCCCTCTTACGGGTGTTTGTAACAACCAGGGAGTCCGGTTTGAGATGTCCCCTTATGTATAGTGGGTCAGATTGGGCTGCCCTGAAAAGCTTTTCAATTCTGGGGTTTACTGCCCTAGTAAGATTGGGGTTAACAAGGGAAGGGTCTATCCTCCTTTGTATTGACTTAAGGATAGGGATGGCCTGAGCAACAGGTCTCCTTTCTCCCAGCAGTTCCTCTGCAAAGTCCCTCTCTTCCTGAGCACCCTGGGTGTCAATGTGGAAGTGCTGTGCCGCTCTGGACATGACCTCATTAAGGAGAGGTTGGTTGTCGACAGGGGAGTCGGTAACCGCAGGCTCTTTCTCTACCGGGGAATCTACCCTGTATGTATCTGGGTCATCCTCTTCCTCCTCCTCTTCTTGGTCCTCATCCCCATAATAGCCTGTCCCAGTTTGTTCTTCGAACATGCCCACGTCTGGATCCTCAAAAAAGGATGGATCTTCCTGGTATTCAGAATAGGGCTGTCTATAGAAGGGGTCTGAAGATTGTGCTTCACCCTGGGACTTCCTACTTGGGGGTATTGGATCCTTCGAGCCTGAGGGAGTTGACCCTTCTGGGGTATAAGAGAGAAAGTGTTCGGGGTTCTTGGCATAGAAATAGGTCTATGTCATCACTGGACCATTCCATTGAACTGGGAATAACTCTTTCCTGGAGTGCTTTCCCTGTTTTATCCTGGCTAGACCTACTGGCCTGAACAGGGGCCTTAGGGACAGGGGACTGAGACTTGTCCCTCTGTTTAGGTGTGGAAGTAGGCTGGGACTACTTCATTGTTTTCCCCCCTCCCCGTGGGTGGAAGAGTGTTTCCCCGACTTTAGGGCCCCATCAGAGCTTTTCGATGCCTGGCGTCGAAATTCGGGGGTAGAGTCCCTGTCTCTGGAGAGTGTAATGGATTCGGTAGCAGCCTTACCGCTGCCTGCAGACACCGACTCCGGGAATGCGGCTTGGGAGTAGAGGTCGGCGTCATCCTCCGACGACCGAACTTCAGTCACTAAGGGGAGCGAGGCACTTTTAGCAACAGTGGAGGGTTGCTTGGTGACATGAGGCGATCTGGACCGCGAACGCCCAGAGGACACCGACTCGGTGGATCATTCTCTATGTGCCTCTTTCCGAGAACTCGATGTGCGTGTCGAGTCTCGGTTGGACTTTTGTTTGCTGGAAGTGGTGTGGGTAGCGCTCGTGTCGCCGGGGGTCTTCCCCATAGCTGCCCTGCCGGACAACCTTCCGAGGTCGGGGACTTGCGCTGGCTGTCCATCGACGCCACATTGCCCCCGCCGTCCGAAAGTACGGCGTCGCTGCCATCGCTGAAGGCACCCTCCGCGGCCATGGCCTCTTGTCGCCTGGCGTGGTGGGCCCAACGCTTTGTCGAATGGTCCTTAAGGGTCTTTGGTTTAAACCGACTGCACGCTCTGCAATTCGCCTCAGGGTGGTCCCTCGGCAAGCAGAGGTTACACGTGGCGTGTGTCAACCCAAGGATACTTGCGGTTGCACTTGGGGCAAAATTGAAAGGGGGTACCCTCCATACGCACCCTA
Organism: Ambystoma mexicanum; assembly: GCF_040938575.1. Taxonomy (NCBI): domain Eukaryota; kingdom Metazoa; phylum Chordata; class Amphibia; order Caudata; family Ambystomatidae; genus Ambystoma; species Ambystoma mexicanum. The sequence continues at coordinate 874,761,280 of NC_090924.1, read as the reverse complement.
TAGAACGGGCTGGGAAGGTAGGAATATAAGTAATGCACCTATATTAATCAGAGTGTAGGATATGTGCCACCCCCCACTCTCCCTACTTGCAGGGCCGAGTGCAGGGGACTTCCGAGGCCAGAGGCCTTCCGAGGCCCAAATCCGTCGCTGTAGTCCGACGGTTGAATTTTTTCTGATCCGGCGTCGAGTGTTGATGTTCGGAGACTCGACGTATAGGTGGAATAAAGGGGGAAATATATAACAATATTTGCAAAATCTGACTAAGTCAGGGAACTCCGCTCGGTGCTTCCGACCAGCATGGCAGAAAAAAACAATCTGAGGGTCCTAGACGCGTGATGTATCATGGGTACAGTGGACGTCACACTAGGGATAGTATTACTGGCACGCCCTGTGTCGACGCCCATTTTCGAGTTTCGAAAAACTGTAATACTCTGCAGCTTCCACTAGATGTCAGCCTATGCACAGCATGTGATCTAAGCAGATTCCACAAGCCTCAGAAATATATATATTTAGTGTAATGCAGCCAAGTGGAATTTACAACCTAAACTGCTCATGGGCCTGTTTCACAAGTTATATCAAGGATTATGGACAATAATGGGGTGACACAAAAATGGTCATGTAAAGTCTTCATAATTCAAAAGTTCACCAAAAGTCTTTCTTTGCCTCTCCCTGGAGTCACTGACAGTCTCTCGACCTAAGTCACTCCGTGGAATGATTTCTTGGTGGGTGAGCGGTCTTCACCAACTTGCCAGTGGATGGCGAGCGTCTCCTATATGTTACCAGCACTCCTCCTAATCCTTGCCCAGCTGCTGCTGACTCAAGCTTATGGCCTGGCACTAAATCTATATAAACCCCAAGCTGGCCATCTCCTGAACTCAACGTTCCACAACATATTCATTCCTACCGCTATTTCCCCTGACAACAAAAAAGCTGTGCGTTGTCTTGCGCTCTGTCTGATGCTCTCCCTCCCTATGCATCTAAATGACTTCCCGCTGGCCCCCTCTCACTTAGTTTCTTTTCCAACTGCATCTCCTTCCAACCTTGGTCTTCTTCTGTTTTAATGGTATAATATTCCTCCCCATTTTCACTTCCTCCGCTATCTACTTCCTCCAATCTCTTCTTCGTCATCTTCACTAACTGTTTCACTCTCTGGTGTCTCCACTCCTCCTGCACCCCTCCAAGCTTCCTGTACCTTGACTTGTTGCTCCACTAATCCAAACTACCACTCACAGATCTGAAAAAGGTTATTTTTTTTAACAAGGTTTATTTATTCTGCAGAAGTGTACAGAGATTACAGCCATTAAGACTCTTATACTTGTACTAACATACATTACATAGCAAATTTTCGTCTCATTAATACAGTTCACAGACACTCTGCAGGTTCTGCGGTTTTTATCAGCTTTCTTCCGAGCCGGAGGATCCTGAGAAACTTATAAAGAAAAACCGCAGTGTTTTCAAACACAATCGCATTGTGTTTCTGCCTGCCGTGGCTATCACTTTGGGTCTCCGGTGCTCCCCCAGGGGAGTGGCATGATGTCTACCCCCAAGGAGCCAGACCGGGCCCAGCAACCCCAGAGGCAGACATGTTCCCGAGGGAAGTCCCAGCGGCCCCAGGTAGGGGCACTTTGGACTAAGTCATGGCCACTTTGGCGCAAGGCTCATGTTGGACAACAGTCCTGGCGCTATAGGCGCCAGGCTCATAGGATGACTTTGTGTTAAGCAGTGCTTGGTGTGAACTTACCTGATGCAGACCGTGCTGTAACATCCAGGCCACCTAGAGGCCTGAATGGGACTATTTTACCTATGGGACTACTTTACCACACGGGTGTGGCTGGAGGAAGAATACATACCTTTGAGGAAGAATACATACCTGGAACTACTTTGAAGGCTATTTAAGCCACGCCCAAGCAGCAACTCACGCTTCGCGTTGTTCTGCACCTAGGAGCTGGACGCTCACCGTGTCTGCTCCTGCATCCCGACTCCAGCCACGCCTGACAGCATCCTGGAACACCTGTAAAGGGAGAAGAGAAGAGAACAGGAGAAAGAAGAGACATTACCTGCTTAATCCGCATTCCAGAGTCATCTCGCCGACGATCCTAAAGGGAAGACATTCATTTTTGAAAGCACATCGCATAGCTCGCTACAGCGCAGCATTCCACTCACCTTTACTAGGCGCCTTCTTGCCCATCAGCGACCATCTGGATCTTCCGCCGCATTTCAGCGCCTAAAGGAGAAAAAGACAAGAACCAAGGTGAGCTAGGGAAGAGAATAAGAAAGGCTTAATTTCCACCATAAGACTTACCTGTTGGGTCAATCCCTCTTCACTTCGGGTCGGCGCCGTTTCTTCGGCATTTCCGAACCCCCACCCCTAAGGGGAAAAAGACATTAGCATTAGTGAGCGAATACAAGGAATTAGCGGAACGCTCATCTAAGACTTACCTGATATTTATTGGGACATCTCTTCTCACTTCGGGTCGGCGCCGTATCTTTGGCATTTCCGAACCACGGCCCCTAAGGGGAAAAAGACACAAGCATTAGTGCATTAATGCAAGAACACTAGAGGAACCACTCATCAAAAACTCACCAGAATTTTCCTTTGACGGTTCCATTCCCTAACTCGGAATCTTCATTCAGCACCTGAAATAGAGAAAACAGACAATGGTTATTTAAAGCTTGAACTTGCAACAGAATTCTTACGATACCTTACCGGAAAAGTCAAGCGAACTTGAACTCTCACCAATCGAGATCCAGTGAAGTAACTGGATAACAACGCGCCCCTGCATCAGAAGCAGGATGGAGAGCTCGTCCTTTCAGACCCTAAGGTGAGACTTCACGGGGAATCGCAGAAGGGTTTCGTGGAGGGTGAGAAGGGGAGTGGGAGGCCTACGCATTATCCCGCAGATTGTTAATACTCCCTTTTCACACACAGAAGGATATTTTTACGAGCCAGACAAGCCAGATTTGGGGGTCCGGTCCATTCCATCTTCCGAGTCCTGCGCATCACCCTAGAAGAGGCCACAGCAATCCAAACCAGGCCAGCGCCTCCGTGGGAGTCAGGTGAGCGTTACAGGGAGCACCAGAGACCCAAAGTGAAAGCCAAGGCAGGCAGAAACACAACACGGTTGTCTTTACATGCCGCAGTGTTTCTGCCTACAGCTGCTTTCCCATTTGGGGCTCTCTGGCTTCCGTGGGGTTGAACCTCCACTCTTACCGGGTAGCTCTGGAAAGGTTGCTGTTTTAGAGTCCTCAGTGCTTCCTCACTGCCGCTCTGCCAACAAACTTTATGTCACTCATTCTCTCTGTTTAGAGCGCCTTTGGCCCATCTTGAAGTTTGTTTCCAGGGGGTTTCGGGTACTGTGCAGCCTCCGAGTGGCGTGGCTTATGCTCCCACCTCGCGTTCCTCACCTTCTAGTGGGCGCCATCCCCGCCATCTTCGCCGGCGGATTCTCACGCTGCTGACCGAACGTGAGCGTTGCAGGTTGCGGATCAAATCCGCTCCAACTGTGACTTTTGATGCCACCGTTTATGTCGTTTCTTCAGCTGTTTCCCTCAACTAGACCTCCTGCCTCGCTGTGGCGTACTGTGGACGCCGCCTAATTTTCTGCTCTTCCTTCACCTGGTTGGGTCCCTCGCGGCAGGCGTTCCCGGAGCCTGCCGCTTTTCCCCCGGTATTGGGTGTTTCTGATCCCGTTTGTGTGGGTCTCTGCCTCCCACGGTAGCGCTCCAAGGAGCGGTCTGCCCCTTCAGGCTGCTTCACTGTTTGTCCAGTGGAGTTTAACCTACGCCTTCACCTGCTCTACCCCCACGAGATAGGAGCGACAGCCCTGTGTTGGCTCACCGATTCTGGGATTTATTTTCTTCGGGAGCCGGTCGTGTTCAGACGGCTTTTAGATGCAAAGTCCGTTATCTCACAGAGGATTCAGTTTCAGGATGCCTCGGGTTGGATTAAGGAGGTTTTTATCTGCTTTTGTGTCCTTTTGCAATCCCGCCTGGACCGAGGACGAAGAAACAAGTATCCTCTAGGTGGCCATCTTGGAAAAGCCTGAACAAGGGTTTTTATAGTGGTGCGTTCCCTCCCTCTGTGCTGGGCTAGCGGTAAGGACTTTCGCCTTGGTGGGATAAGTTTCTCTAAGGAATTGGGTTCCCACGCTGAGTGTATCACAAATGGGAACCAAAATGCATACACTGAGCTTCACAAGCACATCTGGCAAAGAACCACATCTGTTCTGTGGTCTGCTGCTCTTTCTCTGCGTTATAGGCAGTGGGATATAGTCTAGTCCGGAAGCTTTTAAGTGATTTTTACAAGTGTGAAAAAATGTTTTCAACAGCATATTCTAAGTATTTTCTTAAAAGGCTAGTAGCGTCAACATGAGTGAGGTGGCAGTCCGCTTATCCAGGGCCCCAGTCCTGTGGAAGAGACTCAGTGATCCTCCCCTTACTGCTCCTGGACCCATCATGTAACAGGATGAAGAATGGCTCCCTCAGTGGCCCACGCCCCTCCCCCTGTTCCCGTCACCCCCCGTTGGGGAAGAGCATGGTGAATATTCACATAAGCCATCCCTACATTGGTAGGTCTTTCTTGCCATTTACCACCATCGGACTTCATGTTCAATTCTGGGTTATATAACACTGCTAATATGGGACCAGTAAGTGGAAAAGCACGGAAACTTGATAACAAACCCTTTGTCACTTTTCAAGCCTTGCACCAAATTTTGATAATGACCGGAAAGATTTCCTGAGTTAATTGCAGCTAGAACATTGGGTTTCTTCCAGGTTGCTAGATATCAGCCACCCTAACTACAACAATAAGGTTTTAGATAGATCCCAAAACCATGTATATTATGGGCATACTTAATTATTCAATATCTTGATGACATGGAAAATAAATCTGGGCCTGGAATGGACTCAAATATTAGGCAGGAGGTGTATTAGAATAAATTCCTTAACCATGGTTACTCTTTCAGATTGCCCACCTGATACATTTGCAGCGTCGGCTTAATCAGAAGCGTATCCCAAGCAGGGACACACCGGCGACTCAAGCATCGAAGATCCTCGTTGCTACCTGACTCCATATGTGACAATGGGCAGCCTATATACACACACACATACACACCTCACACCATTCCCTGAAAACTATCTTTTCTCCACACACCCAGCACACTTCATGTAACTGCATCTTGAATTTTTCTCCTCAGGGACAAAGAGAACATTTCTACAATCATGTCCACGTAAAAGGCTTCAGGGGTCATTTGCTTATGGTGTTTAGAGATGGAGCATGACACTAGAGTGTGGCTCATGCCAATCCGTGAACCCAAGGACCATGAGAGAAAGGACAGCCAAATTGGTGGTAGGTTGGTCTGCATCCAAGTTCCCTATGCATGCCCCTCACAAATGAATAACTTGCAAGGGTAGGGGTCCAAGGCCACAGAGAGAAGAATGGGCAGTGATCAAACCTCAAGACGGAAGTCTAGTAAATGCTCAAAAACACAGGAAGCTGCCTCATTCGATGAGCAAATCACATAATTCCTCCTTGTCCTTCAAGTAAAAGAAAATGTGTCACATCAAAAGGGACACCACAGAGGACTTTTCACCCAAAAGGGAGAAGACAGTTTCCCACGAAGCACTCCTTAGCTGAGCAGTGAGAGCATTTCCAACTTCAGATGCTGCAGATCCTTTGATTTTGGAGCTTTGGTTCTGATGTCTTAAGGAGGAACCCTAAAAACGTTGAATCCCACCACGTGTTCCAATGCAGGAAAGGTTACTTCCAAACCAGACATCGGTACATTCAAGAGCACTGGTTAGGCGTCAAGCACAACTACTCCTTGGATCTTGTCAGCGCCACTCATCGAGGTCCCGACTGGGATGCTTTACGAGACTCTGACCCTCAAAGTTCAGACATTGATGGGCACTTCGACAAAGGGGTGAGACAAGGAAAGATGTTTTCAGACACTACCACCTATATTTGGATGAGGGATGCCATCCCAACTTTAATGATATCGAACTATTGTCAGAGACGCCTGTGGACTTCTCAGAGGAAGGATACCCCGATATCGAAACTAGCCCAAGTTTTGAAAAATCGAGTATGCTTGACACGTCTCCCACCTTGACTTTAAAAAAGCGAGTACTCATGGGTGTTAGGGAGAATTCTCATAAATGTGCTAATTCCCTCCACCTTAGAGACACCCAGAAACTTTGCTGGATTTTGAGGACTTGATTTTTTTAACCTGGAGAGAGCGATAACCTTTTTTTCCCCACTCTCTCATGTATTTTGATGTGATTTTGAACACTTTCTTTTGGTTGTGGAGTCTGACAAACTCCATAGGCATCTTTTACATTGGGTCACACAGCACCTTCAAACCTCTTTCCAGCCCACTCAAGCCTTCAACAGGCACTTAAAGCTACAATATTCAATGTACAGAATGACCGTGGTGCGTTACTACAATTCTAATTGTGAACCATTTACATATATCAAGACAGGGCCTATATTACTGATCGGTACAATAGGCCAAACATGTATAGAACCCACTTTTAATCTCTATGGGTGGAGTCGAATTCTCTCTTCTTCTGTCGCAATGTTAAAGTAAATTGTTTAATCTGAATTGGTCTCTCCAGCCAGGGCCAAGGAGTGAATGGCATACAATTGCTTAGTAAAACCACAATAGAAATCCAAGAAGCGGGCCAAGTGTTCTAATTTTCAAACATCCACCCTCATCCGAATGAAGTGAATCTCATAACCACCTTTATATTTCTAACCGCTAAATGTCATATTGTGTTTATAGCACAGGTCACACCAACCCTCTGCTCTTCGTGAACTTATGTCCGTTATGTTCTGCCTTGGGGGCGTACCTCGCCATGGCAGAACCTGCAAAGCCAAAATGAGCAGACCACACAGAGGAGGCAGATTTTAACACACCCAAATGTATTCCCGTTATCTCGGCCTCTGCCCTTCCCAATAGTGGTCACATGTTTCCTGTCTTGAACACCAGACAGAGAACCGGGATAGAAAAATAAAAAAAATGCAGAACAAGAATGCTACACCCCGCACACCTAAATCAATACCAGCCAAAAATGTTCAATTTCTTCGACCCACCCCATGGGTCTTCGAACTAGTTTCTTGGAGGGACTTATTGGCACGGATTCCACCTCACTGCCGCTGCCGTCAGTTGCGTCTAGGTCCTCGTCCATACAATTGGAGCAACTCTTCGATGATGTAGACTAGTCTGATTCTGGGATGTGCTCAAAGGTACTTGCCATGACTCGGTCTATTCTCCTGAAGAATGATTAATTTCGAGTGATGGAATACTCCTAATCGTCTGGCGAGACCATGGAAATGTTTACTTTAGTTACCAACAAGGGAACGGAGTGAAATGCAGGCAAGTCCTTACAAGTCTGGTTCTGCCGCACCAGGACAGTATCTCCTTCTTGAATGTAAGATTGTTTAGCACTCAGGTGAACATCAGCATAGCTCTTCATCTTTTCCTTTTTGGCTTCATCCCTCTATCTGGCACGCTACATTACAGGATCATCTCCCTTATCCGCCGATGTGTGTGGTAAACAGGTCTGAATCTTTCGGTTACACATGAACTCAGATGGACACACACCAGTGTTACTATGTGGCGTGTTCCTGTAATCTCAGGAGAGTACAGAAGGCCTGCATGAACAACCCATTGGTGAGGGGGCACACTTGCAAGGTGTGTTTGATATTGACCATGAATCATTCTGTGGTGCCATTGGCCTGGTATTAGTTACCTAAAAACATTTGGGTATGGGTATAGATAATGTTGAGGGGGAACAGCGGGGGGTTGGGGTGCGGGGAGTAGGGTTGTGTGGGTTCTCCCCTCGCATTTCAGACCGTAAAAAAGGTAAAATAAATTTGATCAAATGTGATTAGGTCAAATGTTCAGGTCAAATAAACCCAAACCATTGTCCTGGGGCCACAGTGGAGTTCTTTTCCTATGTTGGAATCCAACATATTCGGCACACATGGCACATTCCTGTCCACTGAATGGGGGCCCATTGTCAGACTTTACTATGGAAGGAACCCCATACACCACAAACGTCTTGTGTCCAGTGCAGTAATGATAGCATGTGCGTTGGTAGATAACACTAGATATACCTCAGGGTAGTGTGACATTTCATCAATGGCAACCAGCACGCGTTTGCCATTCGCCAACGGGCTGAAATAATCAACGGCTAATTCATCCCACACTTTTAAAAGGCATCGCTGTCATCTTCAGAGGTTTCGGGAAAGTGTGGGGTGCCAAAGATTTACCAATAACGCAGGATTCCAGTACATTTTGTATTTTTGCTTCCATCTTGGGAAACCATACTTTTGTCTGCAGCTATTTCTTTGTGGACACAATTCCTCTGTGTCCTACATGCGCAAGGTCAATGACACAATCTTGTAGTGACATGGTAATGACAATCCTGTTCTTTCACTCGAGACCTTGCCAAGATACAGATAGCTCATCCTTCATGAGGGTGAAGGTTTGCATTATCTTCTGCTGTTCCTCCGACAGGTTCTGCATCATTGACTTCTGATTGTGCCATCTCCTTGTCAGCACTTTTTCCTTGACTTGGGATATAAGGACATCCTTGTCCATTTCTTGTAGTATTTCCTTGTGTTTCAAAGCCATTGGAAGTGCATTAGTGACTAATTAACATGGATCTGTTTGACGTTTGCGCATCCTCCATAGCCGGCTATGGGAACCTGGACAGAAAATCAGCAGGGTTCTGCTCCTTCCCCGGCTTGTGTATGATGTCAAAGCAGTATTCCTGCGAACGTAGACCCCAGCGAGCGATGCAGCGAGGCATCTTTGCATTAGGTTTCCCATAGATGGTGGTCAGGGCTTTATGATCCATCACAATTGTGAACTTTTTCCCCTTAGACACACAACTGCCAGACTCTCCTTTTCCGGCTGTGAGTAGGCGCACTCAGTGGTAGAAAGACTCCTACTGGCAAACAAAATGATACGTTTGGGTGAGTCAGATCCTTGCCTGTACTATGCCAGAACAGGCCCTAATCCAACTGGACTCACAGCCACTGTCACCTCCGTTTCCAACTCAGGATCGTAGTATGCCATGCACGCAATTGAAGAAATGCATGTTTTTTTTTCCTTTAAAGCCTCCTCACACTCTCGAGACCAGTGGAATTCTTGAATTTTATCCTGTGAGTAACCGTAAAGGTGTGCTGACCTATGCAAAGTCCTTGATGTACCGTGTCCAATAGCTGGCCATTCCAAAGAATGACCTGACTGCAGAGATGGAAACTGGCGTATGTGTTGTGATCAGCCCCTGTACTTTCATGGGATTTGGTTGGCGTCCTTCACTTGAAAAAAATATGGCCGAAGAACTTCAGCGTGGATTTGCTGAATTCGCATTTGTTGCTGTTGAGTGTCGGATATGCCTCCTTTAATGCCTTGCAGACTCTCCTTAACTTGTCATGTGATTCTTGGTTGGCTCCAAATAATAGAATGTTGTCGCAATAATTTAGGCAGTGGGGAATGTTGCAAATTATTTGATTTATTTCATTCTGAAAAATGTTGGCCGCTGACAAGATGCAAAAACGCAATCTTTTACACCTAGACAGACCTATGTGGGTAGCAAAAGTGGTTAAGTAGCAACTCTTCGGATTCAATTCGAGCAGATGATAGTTTTTATTAAGGTCCAATTTCGAAAATATCTTCAAGCCTGCAGCAGGTGCATCATGTCCGTCATTCTGGGTTACAAATGTTCCCTTTCGATGGCCTGGTTCAGCATGCGCATGTCTATGAACAGGTGCATCTTATCGCTGTGTTCTTTTTTGGGCACAGGTACAATTGGGGAAACCCAGGGGGTCCGTCTCGTCACATGTTCAATTATGTCTTGCTTGATTAGTCACTGTAGCTCTTCTTCCACCTGAGCTTGAATGTTCGGAGGGAAACCTCTGTAATGTTTAGCTACAACGTCTTTATTGATGTGTAGCTTTGTTTGTCTCTCAGCATTCCTTTAAATGCTACCATGTCCTTGGCACTTGAGGTCTATGTGGACATTAGCTGGTACATAATGTGCACCAGACCCATTTTCAGGACAGACCTAAAGCTTAGTAAATACTCCCTGCAGGTACATCTCCTTAATTACGTATATTGTCAGCCTTTCAGCCTTGTCCTTGTATGGGTATAGGGACTAAAACATTCCTTTGCAGGTAAGCAGTGTGCTTTAACCGTAGGAATATATGTCCATGTTGGGTGTCCTTAACTTGGGAGTGTACTTTAGGCTGTCTTATGTCTCTTCGCTCATCATGTTTGCCGTGGGCCCTGTGTCTATGAGGAAATCTTGGGTGCTTCCATTTATGCTCAGCAACAATGTGGTGCTGTATTCAGCAGCTGCCTTCTTGCCAATGGCGTGGACATATCCCCTCTTTCTTTCTCCACTGGACGAGGAGTCAGACTGTCTAGCGCTTGGGCGATACTTCCATTTATCAAACTTTTTGTTGCGTTGACCTCAGTTTTACATCCACTGGCGCTGTAGTTTGTTTTCATTCTTGACGTCTTCCGGTAGGGCATTTGGGGTTCTGAGGCATATCGATCTTTCGGCCTTAATCTACGATAGTTGGGGGATCTCTGGTTGGAGTTGCGCCGGCTCTCTGAACCTCGGATGGGAAATCTCCTTTCAGAGTTGTGTGGACAATAACTCAAGGATTAGAACATGGAAGTGAAAATGATTCCCCTCGCCACATACACACTTGGTTTCCCATGGCAGGGCACATTCCTTCATGAGGAAAGTTGTATACGCATCTGTAACACTTGTGCTTCTTTCTTGGCGGTTTTGTACGTGGTTTGCATTTGACATACCGGGGCTGGGGTGGCCTGCGAAAGGGTAATTTTATATAAAGATTCAACCTGCATGTTGCTGGCCCGGTCAGTGCCTGCTAACATCAAGATCTTCTCTAGTGATTTTTTTCTGGGGCAGCTTTTTGCAAAAGTCACCCGATTCACATCACGATATAACTTTGGATCGGAGCGCTTCTGCTGTGGAAAATCTATCAAAGTGACAATATTTCACTCTCTTCCTTAGCTTCATGACAAACATGTCCATCGTTTCACCCTTCTCCAGGGTTGTTGTGTGGAAGATCTGACGCTCATAGTTTACATTCCGTGGAGGACAAAGTACATGTTTAGTGAGTCGATGACACCCGTGTATGTCAGTGGCATCTTCCGCAATCTCATATACCATGTGGTGTATTGTGGGGATGACTGAATGCATCAGGATGCCTGCTAGTCGTCGTTCATGCACCCCCAATGGCGTCAACAAAGATGTAGAAATTGCTCAGCCATCTAGTCAATTGGGACCCTAAGCTGCTGGTGTCATTGATGTCAAAAGGTAGCAGCACTTGATGCTGTACATTTTCTTGAGGCTCCCAAGGGCGGTTGGGCATGATGGGTGAGAATGTGGCGCCTGCTGTGGAAATCGTGAGGTTATAGACTATTCAGCTGACATTTTGGCCTTTATCAGAGTCCCCTACCGCCTCAGTCTCTCTTTAAATTTCTTTATTTTTCTTCTTTTGTTTATTTGCCCCTCGGACGGCAAACCACCTGATTTTTCACACTCTCGTGGAATGGCTGGACCTGGTTCTGTGTGTCTGCAGCAGTGCCGAGAACACATATCTGCTCTGTTGTGCTCAGCAGCAGCTGTCAGAGAGCACAGGCGTTCCAGTCTCTTTCGTCGCCAAGGTTATGTTCTGCCTTTGGGGCATACCTCGTCGCAGCAGAACCAGGGACGCCAAAATAAGAATGCCACACAGAGGAAGTAGATTTTAACACACCCAACTTTATTCCTGTTATCTTGGGCTCTGCCATTCCCAATACTGGTCACTTGTTTCCTGTCTTGAAAACCAGTCAGAGAAACAGAAACAAAGTAACCAGTATTCAAAGAGACTCCGATTTTTTCGGCCTTGTTGGACCTCCTCAGTGAGGTGCAGCCTGGTTCCCTGTGGCGCAGCGAGCAAGGGACCCACGTCTGGGCATACCCTCTCTCACAAGGAGAAACAAACTGACCACAAAAGTGATGGGTGGAAGGTTTCGAATGAATGTAAACCACTGGCAATTGCTCTGGTCAACCTTCCACACCACTGTTTTTTAGCCTGTCTGCGCCATTGCAAAAGGGGACAGCCATGTGCAAATCAGTCAGCAGCTGCCGCCACTGAAGGTAGCAGCCCAGCCCGAACTGCTACGTCAGGTCCCCTCTGCACAGAAAACCAAACAACCCCATACATGTTTCGGCCTTGTTGGGCCTCCTCAGTGAGGTGCAGCCTGGTTCCCTGTGGTGCAGCGAGCAAGGGACCCACGTCTGGGCATACCCTCTCTCACAAGGAGAAACAAACTGACCGCAAAAGTGATGGGTGGAAGGTTTCAAATGAATCTAAACCACTGGCAATTGCTCTGGGCAACCTTCCAGGTTTAGGAGATGTGTCTGAAATCTACATATAATTTAGTGGACCACATTAAAATACTGCATTGACGGGTGACTCTGTCAAAAAAATCGGAGTCTCTTTGAATACTGGTTACTTTGATTTGGTCTAACTTAGCGGGACACAGCGCTTGAATAGCGACTGGTTCCGCTCTAGACCATTGAATCACTGTAGGTCAATTGGTTGAGTAACTCTGGATTTTGTTGCTCATTTTTTCAGAATATTTATACATATGTCCCGAAGCAATTGGCAAGAAAGAGTTGATTCCCAACAGCTCACCCACAGGTTAGTGGAGATAGCCTTCTCAATCTTTAGTTTGTAGTTATGTTTTTACCTACTATATAAGAGTAATTAATTTGCGTAACAGGATTCACTTTTATTATAATTACAGAAACTATTACCTTGATATCAAAACCTGATAATATATATATAGATGATAAATTGACGATTTGTATAGTCAACACGATTAACATCTTCGATCAAGAATATTATTGTGGAAAACTTTGGTTTAGAAAAGTAGATGAGATGTAATGATTTGACCACAAAAAACTTAGATTTTTTGAGAAATCTGTCGTATTGAACTGTATGTGTAAAGAACCATGGAAGGGTCTAACATTTATGCTTTCAAATTGTTAATTTGAACTTATTTGATTTACATTTGTTTAGAATCTGCTATATAACCAACAAAATTTGTTGAAAAGTTGTTTTGAATTGATTTGAATCTCTAACTTTTTTACAACCTATGGGGTTGTTAGTGTTGTGCCCTTGCTTGTATCCCAACACATGAAAATAAAACAGGCAGGAACTGAGGTGGTATTTACTATATAGTTTAAAAATGCATGTTTGGCAGCGGAGAGAAATCATTTTTCCACAACATGCTTTTTAAGTTGCAAAGGTTTCACTGGACTCTGCTCCAGTTTTGTAATACATGCCTACCTTGGTAAAGAAGAAGGTGCTATTTCGCGTCAGGCCAGGTTTCCATTTACTGGATATTGCCTTTCTAGATGGAAAAGGGAGCCTGAAAATGGGGGTTAGCGTAGGCCGATTTCCCAGTTCCGGGCATCTTCTCAGCTGACCACACGGAGGAGCTGCCCTGTTTTAGATAATACGCTATTAGGTATCCCTACGCCCCTCATAGGCCAAAACAATTGCATTGGAGTACATATTGGATGCAGATGACATGCGAAGAAGTACACAGCCTGTGGGGATGGTTTGGTTCTTTGCTCACCTATAGCCATGCTAATCCCTTTAGTCATTCCCACCCACCACATGTTCTACAACACCCTCCTGGGATCTCTTTGAGTTACCTCTATAAAGGAGTCATTTCAAACTCTGTACTGTGTAGGGCCTGGCTGTGTGATTTCTAAGCACTTTGAGAGTGAATGACTTACTGCGCTAAATAAGCTTGTGGTGTAATAAAAGTATTAACCAAGTGTGCCCTCAACCACTTTACTTCTAAGCAATGTGATATGTATGTCCACACATAGTACTGGCAAAAACAATAGTTTTGGATTGGGTATAGTTATATCTAGGAATTTTCTAGACAACGGCATCAATGCCTAGGTACTCATCATTTTCCAGCTCTTGCCATCATGTAGACAGGTAGTACTATTATGGCAATCCTTTACAAAGGACTATAACCTTCCGACACAAATGACTGAACTTTTTGCCCATGCTCTTAATAGGTTTTCGATTTTGAATTCGGACGGACGGATGGATGGATGCAGTCCAGGAATAAGTTATGATGCCTCGCAGAACACATGCACTCTGTTAATTGCACTACACTACCACCGCGAGCGCCACCTGGAGACTATCATCGGGAGACCAAAATATGTACATGTCATGGCTATGAGTGTTTTTTGGTCACCATATGACAAATTTAAATATACCCATCATTGAATGTAAAGCATTGGAAGCATGAACATTTGAAAATATTCCTTAAAATAGCTTATAATTGACAACAGGAACGTCTCGAGAAGCATTTGTTAACTCAATGGTGTATTCCCTCGTGTGAAAGAATCATTTAAGGACACAGCAGTTTTCTCTGTTTCTTCAATACATTTGTATCCGTGACTGGGGAAAACGATTGAAACACAACTGGTGCTAGTACCATCTCCAATATTCGGGTAATCGACAGTTTAATTTAGCTGCCCCCATTCTGTTGCTTGAGATTGTTAAAGCCTTGCACAATATTACCACGGCTAGAATCAGGTTGGGTAATTGTAATTTGTTATCTGATGTGATCAACATTAATAGAGGGGTGAAACAGGGGTGTATGTTGGCCCCTCTGTTTAATTTATACATTGCTGACCTTATCCAAAGCATCGAGGCGTTGGGGATTTGGGCTCCTAAAATAGGATCCGACCGTATTACAGCTATTATATACGCCGATGACTTGGTGCTTTTGTGCCACACTATCTGGCATCAAAACTCTGTTAATGAACCTTGTAATATATGTCAGTGAAAATTAGCTTGGGATCAATCTGGATAAAACTAGGGTTATGTTAGCTACCCATAAAAAAATGAACATGGAGCAAATTATACTCAATATAGGCCAAATTCAATATGCTTGCCAATATAAGTATTTAGGCTTAGATCAATCGCATGACGCTAGCTATGCTAATATCATAGGCACAAAGACTGCCAAAGCACAATAGCTGAACGTCTTAATCAAACGTTTTGCAATGGAACATGCTGGCTACTCACTACAGGGCACTCTTATGTTATACAAACAATGGTTTTGACCGACCATCCTATATGGGTTGGAAGACCTAGAACTGGCAAACCTGGAATGGCTAAAAATAGCTGAGGGCTGTTTTTGATGCTGTATGATTAATCTTCCTCGTAGTACCCCTGTCTCAAACCTGGCCTTTTATCCCTCCAGGCAATGTTGCTAAAACGCAAAAGGTGAATGTTTTATCCGTTCCCAACTAGTTATTGAAACCTCCCCAAGGCACGGATGGCCAGTCACTATACTCGGCTAGAGCAAATCGATATCTTTTTGGAGCAGGTAAATAAAATCTTTGTAAATATTAATTGGATACCCGACTTTTCACATGGAACAAACTATAAAACATTAAAAATAGTGTTTTCACAGAAGTTAAAGGAATGGGACTGGTTGTGCAATTATGAGCACTTGGGTACACTACATGGATACCCACTGGTCGCAAAAGTTTTACATCAATTTATGCGACCCCCAACGCCATCTAATCCTTTGCCCAGACCTTAAAGTAAGGCATTTACACCTGCTCACTAGGATAAACAAATTGCTGGTGCAGTCAGTTATGAGGGGTCAATTAAAAATGGCCCTTGTAGACAGTCATTGTAGAATTTGCAAAAACTCAGCTAATTTGGAAACTGTGAAACACATTTTCACGGAATGTCCGAAATTAGGTCATCTTTACATGTTACGCCTGGGTCACTTGGTCCATGATTACGAGAGGATTGTGAATGAGGACCTTTGGAGTGGTTGTCTAAACTCAAATTCTACCTCTACCCTCATAGCCTTATATCAGATTTGGGAAACTATTACAATCCACTTTGAATAACACAGTCTGTTAAATGTGGATTGCTGTATATCCTGAAGGGTGAACTGGCACCTGGCGGTGGATTGGTAGGATTTTTTTGCGTAGGATCTTCAAGGCCTTTTATGCTGTTGCCGGGAATGTGCAAATGATTGCAATATGAGAAAGTAGTTGTTGATTTGCTTGTTTGCATTGGGTTTTTCCTGAAAGAGGTTTTTGTAGTTTTAGTAGTATCCAGGTATGTTACCGGATACGGATTTAATGATCCTGTAGCTGGCTGCAGTTTATAATTATTTGTAACACACAGGAATGTATTGAAATATTTGGTTGTATATATTTTTGTTTGTGTTGAGAATATGTGTAATTTTCTGTAAAGTTTAATGAACTATATCATATAAATAAAGTTACTATTATAGGTGTGCATTAGGTTCAAAAGAGTTACAGGGTAATATGTAAATTTTGATCGATTAGAATGGGTTTGCTTTTTGAGCAATTTAAAGGGTATCAAATGTGTACAAGGCAATAAAAAAAAGGAGTGAAAAAAGGGCAAAGAAAGCATTTTAAAACATTGGTATTAATACATGTGTGAATATTTAAAGCTATAGAATTGCACACAAAATATTCACCAATTTACGTGCACATAGCTTGGCATATTCTACTTACCATGAGGTATTCCCAGAAGCAGCTCAGGTGCCAAGTAATCCGGCGTGCCTAGGATTCGGTCTTTTTCTACTGGAGCAGCCCCTCTTCTGACACTCTTAGGAGTCCGAAAGGGTGTGTCTATATTCCCCTATTTAGAAAAATGTGTTCAGAAAACAGGTTAACTGGAGGGCAGGTGAAGTTCAATGGGTGTTTCTCCATGCAACCACGAATCCCTTGCAGGGGACAACTGAATAGTTCAACATTGAGAAAGATTAACTGCGTCTGAAATTAACCTGTCACCCTCTCTAAAACTGTATAGAAACTCCTGTCGGGTCAACAATTACTACCCAAAATGTACTTTTAGAGGCACACAAAAAAGCCACTTGGCAATTAACAGTAAATGAGGGAGCAAAATCCAGAATGAAAGAAGAAATATAGCTTATGCTTAAAGAATACGTCATGCAAAGAGGCTCAGAGCACCTCTGAAGGGCTATTTTCAGAGTAAGACTACAAAAAAAGGCATGATACACAGAGGAAGAGGAGAACTTTTTTTGAACTAGTCATGATGAAGGGATTGTACAAAAAGTGGGTGGGTGATTGCCAAAGCACAAACTATACCCTCTTACTTACATAATGCAATCAAGTTTAAGTAAATAAAGGGATCTAAATATAAATGATATTTCAATAACGGAGAGAATAACTGATGATATTTTGTCATTTTTTAAATACATTTTCCATATTCAGGTCAATGGCTAATTGGCTGTTTATATTTTTTTGCTACAGATTAGGACTAGATTCGCATATTAATATGTTTTCACCCTAAAGAAAAAAACAAGAACATGCGAAAAATGTAAATTCGAAGTTAGTTATCAAACTATAATAGCCTTCATCGTTATTTTATTACATCAATTTTTCTGACTATTTGAAGCTAAACAAATGAAACGATATTTCAGTCTACGAAGAATGTGTGTTCGAGCTGACAAAACATTCGACACATCCTTTTAAAGCCAAAGTGGCAGTCTGAACGTGACTGCAGATTTTCATACCTCATCCATTTTGTGCATCCTCTCCGATTTGCAAAATTGTCCTTACATGTAGCATGAAGCTTGCCAACTGCCATTCTATCATAGGATAGACAATTTCCAAAAGAAATGAAAGTATGTTTCTTATTCTTCAGCTTCCGGAAAAACCTCGCTCCATCTTTGAGGTGTTGAAGCCACAGTTATTCAAGAAAACACAAAAAAGTTCCTCATCTCTCAGACAATACAGCATTGTGTTGGTTTTGACTTGAATAGCTGGTGCACGGAAGCCAAAATGTGGCAGCTGGCTGCACTTTATAGACGACTATAAAATAACCTAACAGCAGGTGTAGCAAGACGTATTTGGAACAGTAACACCTTTAACTGTAGTATTGCAAACAGCATGTTCAGTGAACTTCCAAACGTAAAGAGTTACGGATTAGGACTACTTGCTAGAATAATTTTGTCAACTCTATATGCGGTTTAATAGGGACTATCTTTGCAAAGTTCTACGGGAAAGCACTATGCACGTTTGCCAAACATATACATAACAAAATGATATGCATATACGCATGAGATTTATAGGAAATTTCCACATACGTATGAAAAAAAGGTGATCAAAGACTGCAATCATGATTTTGATGGAAGCTATACTCCTTCCCGTTACTTAGAGGAGATGCTAAAGAACATATGGGGAGATATTGAGCATGCACTAAACATTCAAATTCCACCAACCACCTTGGAGTTCTATTAGACATTAATTTAAATAGCATTTTAATTTAGTATCACTGTAGTAAAAAATACCCACATTTGAATATTAAGAGATTAGCA
Organism: Ambystoma mexicanum; assembly: GCF_040938575.1. Classification (NCBI taxonomy): domain Eukaryota; kingdom Metazoa; phylum Chordata; class Amphibia; order Caudata; family Ambystomatidae; genus Ambystoma; species Ambystoma mexicanum. The sequence goes on along the minus strand of NC_090924.1, from coordinate 874,742,816 downwards.
AAAACATGCATGCACCAAGCAGACAAAATAAATGTTTACTTTCGTAAGGAAAGTTTTTTTAAAATCATATTCATCACTGATTTTGCCACCAAGTGCCATCTCTTTTGGAAAAAATCTGCTAAAAGAAGGAAGACACCATATATTAAGAGATTACCACAGACAACCAAAATAACCTCAGGGTTAGAGCCAAGGATATACTTGAAAAGGTGGCAAACCGACAGCTCCACAGTCTAGACACAAGGCAGTTTTTTTTCAAAGTATGCAATCTGGTATTGCATAGATCCATGTGGACCCAGACAAGGACTAATTAGTAGTACAAGGAAACGGGTAGCTTAGTTTAAAACATATTAGAAAAAAAGTGAATGCTACATAGATTGCCACATGCAGCGTTTATCAAAATCGTTTTTGCAAGGCAACAGAATATTAAAATAGATGTCTTTTCATTAAAAAAAGCTTTGGTAAAGGGCAGAAACCATATGCCTTGATGTGGCACTCACCTGAAAGATGCTGCAGGACTGACCCTTTTGTGCAGGGGTAACTGCCATGCAGTATGATCCAGTAGAGGCAGGAGAAAAATCCATTCTTTCTAACGAACCGATGCTCATTTTGGATGGTTCTGATACATTAGATCCAATAATCGCACTGTTGAAACTTCTAAACATGACAACATTTTTCTTTTTCTTGTCTGTAATTGGCTTAATTTTCCCCAAAGCAGGAGATGCCCATGCCTCTTTGAAATTTTTGGGAAAAGTTTTGGGAACAGATAATTTTCCTTGGCATGAAAGCTTTGGCAGATGTGCAGCTGAGTCATCAGTTCTGTTCTCTAGATCAATGTCCTGGGTCTCTTGGCAACAACGCAGAGGAGACAAACCATTCCCGGCTCTGGTCTCCTCAAAAGAAAGCTGTTTAACGCCCTTGTTGATGTCTGAAATATTTTTTTCAGTTTGGCATTCTGTAATTGACATGTTATTGGAAGACATATCGGATTCCTCGCTTGAGGTTCTGCCCAAAGTTTTGACATCATCATTTGACAGGATGCTGGAGCCGAGTGGAGTCTTCTTGCCTTCTTTATCATACTGTTCATCAAGCTCACACAAAAGATTTTTTGCAACTGTTAGTGTGGCTGTAACATCTGATGGTTGTCCAGAAATAGCATTGTCTGCCTTTTCCAAGTTTGGTGAAACCTCATATTGGTCTTTGCTTCTAGAAAGCATGAGATGCATAATTTCCTCTGTTAAACCAGTGTTCATTTTTGATTTACAATTTCTTATTTCACAGCCACGCTTGTATTCTGCATTACTCTTTTTGTTCACAATAAGTTCGTGGCTGGGACTCTTGTCGACTAGTTCAAATATTCTCTTGCCACCAGCCTTTTCAAAGTTTTCGTCTTCTTTTTTGCATTTTGCAACATCCAATGAATGATTCAGAAGCCGTGAAGAAATCTTATAGTGGTCTTCAACTACATTAGTTTCATTGGAAAATACTTCCTCATCTGCCGAGATTCCACGCTTATAAAGACATTTTCGGACAAAACCTTTTGCATTAGAAGAAACTAAAGGGGTGTCCTTCAGCTCTAAGGGATCACGTTGCAGTTCCTGCTGGTCAAAAATGTCATTCTGTTCTCTAGGAGTGCTGGTCAATTCCAGGTCTTTTTTGGGCAAACTTCTCGATTCTTTGAAAACTGGTGGTTCCCGGCTCGCAAACTTTTCTGAAGTGCCAATGTGCTTCCCCTGGTCAGCTGGAAAACAACTTATTTCACCTTCCTAAAAATAGATTGAATTTTCCAAGACATTACAAAATTGCACAATTCTTCATCTACAGACACCTTACACATTCAAGTATACATCAAGTATTATCAAGTTATACGTGCACAACTACTTATCTCGTCTGAAAAAACATTGGGAGTAAAAGTAAATATTTTGTTGCAATTAGAGTGCACAGCACAAGGAATATTATAATAAGTTTGAAAGTGTGAATGATGTTTGCAAAATGGTTGATTGCAGTGTACTCAGACTCCTTGCTGGTGCTGGTGCAGCGAGCACATACAAGCCGTTAGTGACCAAAGACAATCTGATCATTAAGCTGAGCAACTGAATAAGCAAAAATGGTATTGAGGAAGGGGGGACTTCTAGGAGTCGTGCAAGTAGAGAGCTAAAATAAATGTTTTTCAGGGGGCAATTGATGTTGTAGTAGTTCACCATCTGCCGACATGCAAGGGTAAGGATTACCAGACCATAGAAGCACAGACTTTTATCTTGCCGTTCTCACATATTACAGGCCTCACTCATCACCCTTCATGTATTTGAAACAGACTAAGAAAAACGGTGTTAGTGAGTAGCGACAAATAAAAATACTGTGGCAAAATCAAACCTATGAGAGACACCAGAAAAAAATGTAATCAATAAGACCGAATACTTTACATATACTTTACATTGTTCAGTTGAGATCTAGCTAAACAAAAAGAAAAAGTGTACACAACATACTTGCAACATGGCCATTTCCTATCATTTCTACACAAAGAATCTGTAAAATAAAGGTGGCAGATTAAGTTAGCGAGATGTGCTTTCACATTTTAGTGTACTTAGATCTATAGCACCATAGATTTCCTTGCAGACCACACCTGTGCAGTCCCTAAACAAATCTGGTTTAGTAAAAGAAAGGAAATATTCTTGCACTTAAAACATCTAACTGAATATTTTTATTTATATTTAAAAAAATGTTTTTGCAATTAAGAAAATATCAGTCAGTTTGCAAGTTCTATGTATTCGAATTGTGTCTTTATTTTGTTGTAGATTCAAAATGGTAATTCAAATTTCGATCTCATTGATCGAAAGAAAAATAGCTTTGGAAGCCTTTATTCCCTAACTTGGTTTCCATGGGTTTACAACACCACGCTCAATACAGCAGTGGATGCTATTGCCCCGCTAGAGGTCAAGAAAACGAAAAGAAAGAAGCATGCCAATCGTGGTCCTCCACCGAGCTCAAAGAACGACGTGTCCTCAAGCGCCTAGCCTTGAGCAAATGGCAAAGGACGCCGCAGGATTCCACACTAAGAGCATGCAAAAACACTGTCGAATCAATACAAAAAAGCTATCGTCCTAGCTAAGTCCTCATCTAACAATAGGATCTCCAACGCCACCTCTGAATCAAAAGAGCGGTTTTCAATTTTTAAAGAATTATCCACCCCGGTCATCAACACACAAGAAGTTCTTAAAGACTAAGCTCAGTGCACCAATGTTAATGAAATTGAACTCTTACAGAAAAAGATTAGGGACCACCTCAATGACCAGTCCCAAGAACTCGTGCCGGCGGGCTATAAACCCAGCACAGTCACTAAAGAAAAAAGACTCTTCTCCTTCAGAGAAGTAACAGACTGAGGTACTGGACATCATCGGGAAAACCAAAACATCCAAATATAAAGGCGATGTCTGCCCAGCCAGATTAGTCAAAGAATGTGCTGAAACCTTAGCACTGTTCCTTGCCTCCTTCATTAATGCTTCCTTCAACACCAACACAGTCCCTGTCTGCCTCAAAGAGGTGTGGGTTTGCCCACTACTAAAGAAAAGCACCTAGACCTTGAATCACCCAATGATTACAGACCTATCACCACAGTCCCATTGCTGCTGAAAATTTTGGACAAAGTTGTCTATACGCAAATACAGCAGTTCATGGAAGCAAATAATATCCTTGGCATGAGGCAATCTGTATTCCGCCCGGGCCATGGGACAGAGTCTGCCCTATTGGATCTCAAGATCCAACTAAGTGACATAATGTACAATGGCAAGCCAGCAAGTCTCCTACTAGACTTGTTGGCTGCTTTTGATCTTGTGGACCATAACAGCCTATGTAATCATCTCAAACTCTGCTCACTTCTCCATGAAGCCACAGAATGGATCTCCTCATTCCTTAAGGGGAGACTTATGAGGGTCTTCTTGGAACAGGCATGCACAGCACCCACCACCATACACTGTGGTGTCGCACAAGGATCCTGCACAGCACCTACTTTATACAACATCTTCACCCTACCTCTCTTCAATGACTTGGATGATCACGGCACAGCATACACAAACTATGCCGACAACACCCAAGTCCTACTCCCGTTCACCGGCTCCTATGCACAAGATGCAGCAGCCTTAGCCAACATTTACGCAGCCATTCAGACATGGATGGCAGGGAATGGTCTATGTCTCAATGGAGACAAAACCGAGTCAACAGCAGTCAAAACTCTATGGGGGGTTTAATGACTCCTCCTTGTCCACGACAAGCCAAGTTAGTGACATTTCATCTTCTGCGGCACTTAACACAAAATTCATCAATGCAGTCAGACCATACTTGTCAAACTCAAACCGCCTTGCAATAGCTAGAGCCACTGTGGGGGCGAAACTTGACTATTGTAATGCCCTACTCCTGGGTACGTCATCCAAAAACCTCCATAGGTTACAAGTAACTCAAAACAATGCCCTCCGAGCGGTTTCCAAGTATCCCTAAAAGGGAACACCTATCACAGGCAAGGAGAGATGTAAACTGGCTACCAGTTAAAGAGTGCATTCTCTTCAAAACCATGGCCATTTCACACAAGCGCCTCTCTCGCACTGCCCTCAGTACTTATCAGTAAAGATTATTCCCGTCACATCTGCCAGACCCATTCGATCACATCACTCTAACATGATGTACGTCCCCACCTTCAAAAGAACTAAAGCTGGAGGTTCCAGCTTCCAACGTCTAGCCCCCAAACACTGGAATGCCCTGCCCACCGCACTCAGAAATGAAGCATCATACACTGTTTTTCGTAAAGCTTTGAAAACCAAATTGTTTAATCTGTAACTGTTAAAAGCCCACTGACACCGCTACATTGTTCCACTGTAACTAAGTAACTTTCTGCAAACTCATTCCTTAACTTGTAATCCTACCGTTTGTTTTTATTCATTATGGTTTTATTATTGTCTGCACTTCAATTTTCTGTAATACTCTTGCAACTAGGTAAGCGTACTGCAACAGCACCACAATGTCAAAGGGCCGTCTGTGTGCTTTATACATTTAAATAAAGAAATAAATACGTAAATAAAGAAATAAATATGTAAAGAAACCGAGTTGCATATATTTCCTTGACAAAGTCCTTTCTTTAGTATTCTTATTGTCTGTCCTAATGTTATGATAGTTGCAAATATCCTAGATTACTCAGAAAAGATCTAAAAGGTATATATTTCCATTCTCATAAGGAATTAGTTTCATCCTCAAGTATTGATTTGATCCTTTTAATTGCTTATCCTCTACACCCGGTTTGCCATTTTGAGTGGCTCATCAGAAGGAATGATGGTTTGAGACCTTGGATATCATTTGCAGGCGGAGTAATGGGTTCTATTAAATTTTAAATAACGTTTGGACTTTGCTTACAATTTTTCAGTATTCCACTTCTTTGCAGTATGTCCTTACATTACAGCGAGCTCCTCTGTTTATGGGTTGTGTACAAGTGCCCATCCCTCAAGAAAAGAAATGTAGTAGCACTGCCTGTCCAATTGCATATTCGATCTTTCAGTCTCCATCAATGCAGTAGTGTTTGACGGAGGGGTGGAGACACCTTCACATTGCCACTCTGCAGACTTGTGTGAAAGGCTGCCCTGGCAGGTCTGCCTCGGGTTGAGTGAGTCCTTACTGGGCTGAAAACTGAACAGCCCCAACATAACAATGGGTATCACAGGAGATGACCCATGGTGCCAATCTTTGTTTCGATAATGGTAACCCCCTACTAGGGGCCACAATAAGCTGAAAACAGTTGGACTGTACCAAAATGGAAGGGTGTGTTTTATGACGAACTTCAAGATGCATGAGAAATACATGGAATGCAAGGCTTGTTCTGCCACGGTTGTATAGTCTTTAAAGAATGTAAGCAGAGAATTTGACTTGCAGTGTGTACATTCAAAAAGTACTCTAGGATGTTACTCAGGATTAAGTTTAAGAAACACCCTAGTCATTTTGAACTCAGTATGTGCCTGATTGACGCAGAGAGCTTAGAGTTGCCTTAGAGTTACCAGTCTGGAAGAAGTGATTGCTATTAGGAAGGAAACTTTCCAAGAGAAACATCTCATGCCACGGTGATGCACTGTCTAGTAAAGTAGTTTTATAAGGATTCAGGAAGGTTTTGACTGTTGGATTTGAGAAGAAAGACTCCACAGCCAGGAAAGCTTTTATGTAAGAGGTGATCGCCGGAAGACTGACATTGATGGTCAATTGAGAAAGGCCTGCTAGTCCCAGCAATATTCTCGCATTGTAATGTTATGCTGGTCAGCAGCATTTCATACTGTGGATCATAGTATTTTTATATCCAGCCTCCCCAAGGTGCCAGGTTTTTCTGACAAGGTAGTGACTTGGTTTTGATCGTTCTTATCCAGTAGAACTAAAGCCCACATCGGATCAAAGGCATACAGGTAAATACAACATAACATTTGCCATCAATTATTAATTAGGTTCTGTATCTTACTTGTGTTCGTACCCGACAGTTCGTAGAAGTTCCCTTAGCCTTCGAAGATTATCAATTTTACAACCCCCCCCCCGCTCCCACCCTCCCCTCCATCCCCCTCCCCTCACTTACCCCTTTCCCCACAATTTTCACCACTACTTAACACTTGGGTCCCGGCGTCTTTACGTCTGGTGGGTCTCAGATGACATGCGTGTTCCGGAGTAGGCAGGGTTTGAAGAATTGGGCTTCTCTGTCCCGCACCAGTTCGTGGAATGGGTTCCAGATAGTTAAGAATTTTAGGTATTTTCCAGTACTGAGAGCACATATCTTCTCCATAGCCATTACTCCCCAGGCCTTGATCCACCACCATGCTGAGGTCGGGCCCTCTTCGTTTTTCCAGTTTTGTGCAAGGGTCATTCTTGCTGCTGATAACAGGTGAGTAATAAGAATGGCTGTTGTTCCTGACATTGCATATTTACCTTCTATGGGGACTCCAAACAGAATTGTTTTCGGAGATCTCGGCAGTTCAAACCCAGAAATGTCCTTTATGTGGCTTAGTATTTCCTTCCAATAGGCCACAGCTTTGGGGCAGTCCACCATATATGAAATAGGTCTCCCTTCTCACCGCAGTTTCTTCAGCAGTTTGGCGAGCATGACTTTGTGAGTTTATGGATGCGGTTCGGGGACATATACCATCTGAGGCATAGTTTGTAAGCCGATTCCTTAATCGTGGTGCATCTGGAGGTGCCATGTGCCCATATTTGGTTCCATTCCTCCTCTGTTAGCGGCTCTTGCATGCCTATTTCCCATTTCATTTTGTATGTGAGATTGTCAGTCGATTGACTGCTCTCCAACGGTCTGTAGAGGCTGGTGACCCCCTTCGCCATGTTGCCTTCCTGCAGAGACAGTTCTAGGCCTGATGGCGTTCTTGTGCCCGGTCTCTTCACCGTCAGGTAGGTTATCCAGTGCCTTATTTGTGCATATGGAACAAGTTACTTACCTGTAACTGTTGTTCTCCAGCATGGGTCTGGCATGGATTCACATGCTCCTGAATATTCCCCGTCGTCAGGCTGGGAATCCTCGGTAAAGAAAAAATCAGCATCAGTTTCGTTTCTGATCTGTCTTTCGTCGTAGTAGTAACCAATAACTGATCTCTGCGTCATACTGACCACAGCCAATGACTGCCATCTCCCTAAGCCCCGCCTCTCGCAGCCATCTTCAGATTTGGTAGCACGTGAAGTTGCAGTATGACCAAGTGAAGAGCCGCAGAGGGGTAGGCGGGAGGGTTCGCATGTGAATCCATGCCAGACCCATACTGGAGAACAACAGTTACAGGTAAGTAACTTGTTCCTTCTCCATCATGGGGTCTGGCATGGATTCACATGCTCATGAATAAAAGAATACATAGCAGTACACACATGCACAACCACGGGAGGTGGCAACAGGCTCAACATTAAGCAATACCACAACTCAACATTAAGCATCTCTTACCTTCTCACCAGGCTCACCTTAGGCGAACAGGTTGCGCAGCAATGCTTGGCCGACCCTGGACTCCTACCTGGAATCCCGGTCGACGCAGTAGAATGTCGTGAAGGTGTGCGTCGACCTCCACGTAGCAGCCCTGCAGATGTCCAGCAGGGGCACACCAGATAGCCGTGGTAGCTGCGATCGCTCTGGTGGAATGGGCTCTCGGACGGCCAGGCAGCGGTCGGTTTGCCAACCGATGACAGTACATGATACAGCCGGAGAGCAATATGGAAATGGAAGCCTTTGAAAGAGCCTTCCCCTGATTGACAGGTCCAAAGTTCCCAAAAAGTTGTGACGTCTTCCGAAAACTCTTCGTGCGGTCCACGAAGAACTTCAGCGCTCTAGCCACATCCAGCAAGTGCAAAGTCCTTTCAGCCGGCGACGAAGGCGACGGGAAGAAAACAGGCAACACCAAGGGTTTGTTGAGGTGGAAGTCCGATGGCACCTTGGGCATGAAGGAGGGGTGCGTCCTGAGCACTACCCTTGTGTTGTGAAAAGTCAAGTACGGGGGCTTGCAAGACAGGGCCTGGATCTCTCCCACCCGTCGTGCGGAGGTGATGGCCACAAGAAACGCTGTTTTCCACGACAAGAACTTCAACGGAGCTGAGTGCAGAGGCTCGAACGGAGGTCGCATGAGCTTGGTCAGCACCACGTTGAGCTCCCACGCCGGGGCCGGAGCCTTCACCGCCGGGAACAATCTGAACAATCCCTTCATGAATTCTTTCACCAGGCGATGAGACCACAAAGACGTCCGTCCCGTGGTTCTGGTGTATCGGGAGATCGCAGCAAGATGAATCTTGATGGAAGCGTGCGCCAGTCCAGCCTTGGCCAGCGTCAGTAGGTACAACAGTACTTGAGGAGCCGTAATCCGTAGAGGGTTCATCTTCTGTGCGTGGCACCAGACAGAGAACCTCTTCCATTTGTGTCCGTAGCATTTAAGAGTTGAGGACGCCCTGGCCTTTGCAAGAACCTCTCTGCAGTCGGCCGATATGTCGTAACCTCCAAACTCTAACGCTGCAGGAGCCAGGCCTGCAAGTTCAGCGACTTCGGGTCGTGATGGAGCATGGCGCCTCCTTCCCTGGAGAGAAGATCCGCGTCCACTGGCAGCTTGATTGACGGGGACGCTGACAAGTCCAGAAGGTTCGGGAACCATATCTGCCTCGGCCACGCAGGTGCGACGAGGATCATCCTGCACCGTGACCTCTTGAGCTGGTTGATGAGCCGGATCAGCAACGGCAATGGAGGGAACACATATAGGAACAGGCCCTCCCAGGGGAACGAGAAAGCATCGCCCATGCTCTTCGGCTTAGGAAACCTGCTGGCGAACCTCCGGCACTTGGAGTTCGTTGCTGTCGCGAACAGATCGATCTGGGGTGTGCCCCCACCGTCGGAAGAGGCGGTCCACTAGATCCTGTTGTAGTTCCCACTCGTGGCACAAGCGCAGCTCTCTGCTGAGTGAATCGGCGATGGTGTTTTTTATTCCTGCCAGATGAAACGACACCAGAAACATCCCTTGGGCGACGGCCCAATGCCACAGATCCTGCGCCTCCTTGGACAGGGCTGGGGATCTGGTACTGCCCTGCTTCCTGATGTAGAACATGGTGGTGGTGTTGTCGGTGAAGATCCTCACCTCCTTGCTCCTTGAGGGACGGAAGAAAGGACCCGAGGGCCCAAAACACTGCACGGAGATCCAGGACGTTGATATGGAGGGATTTCTCCGTCGGCAGCCAAAGGCCTCTCGCGTGCAGATTTTCGGTGTGCGCTCCCCACCCTTCCAGGGAGGCATCCGTGGTCACTGTCTTCTGGTGGCCCGGGGTCTGGAAGTCCATGCCCGCCGTCAGATGAGCGCGGGTGCCCCACTACCGGATCGCTCGTCGGAAGCTCTCGTCGAGTGCGATCCTGTCCTCGAAGCTGCCTGTCGTCTTGATCCAGCGAGCGTCCAGGAACTCCTGTAACGGGCGCATCCGAAGCCTGCACAGGCGGATGAGATAAATGCAAGAAGACATCATTCCGAGGAGGGATTAGATGGACCTCACCCTGGCCGCGTCCGCAACCAGCATCCGCTGCACCTTGCCCAAGATGGCCCTCGTCCTTTCCTCCGACGGAGAGGCCAGAAGCGCCACTGTGTCGAGTTTCGCTCCCAGAAACAGTGCGTCTTGCGCGGGCACCAGGTGGGACTTGGCGTAGTTTCTGGAGAATCCCAGGTCCGTGAGTAGTTGGACGGTCCTCGCCGTGTGCTCCGCGGCAAGCTCCCTGGTCTTTGCTCGGATGAGCCAGTCGTCCAGGTAGGGATAGACGTGGATCCCCTCCAGGCGCAGCCGCGCCGCCACTGGTGCGAGGCACTTGGTGAACACCCTGGGTGCCGACCTCAATCCGAAGGGAAGGGCTCTGAACTGGTAGTGACGCCCTTGGACCACGAATCTGAGAAGCTTTCGGTGTCCCTTTAGGATGGGGATATGGCAGTAAGCATCCTCCAAATCCAACGACGACAGGAAATTTCCCTCCTCCAGCTGACCCAGGACGTGCTGGAGGGTGACCATCCGGAACTTTTGTGCCTTGATGAATTTGTTCAGTCGTCGTAGGTCCAGGATGGGACGCCATCCTCCTGTCTTCTTCTTCACGAGGAAGTATCTTGAGTAAACTCCGGAGCCCCGAAGTCTCTTTGTGACGAGCTCGATGGCGCCTTTGAGCATCGCCTTTACCTCCAAGAGAAGTTGAGGGACGTGATGTTCCTTCCTGGCCATGGGGGGGGACGCGCGGGCACTTCTTTAGAAACTCGAGCGCGTGACCCTGGGCCAGGTCGTCCAGCACCCAACGGTCGGTGGAGATGGACTCCCACACGCTGATGAAGTTCGCCAGCCTGCCTCCCACCGGGATGCTTCGGTGGGGGCCCGACCCCCCGGCCGGTTCAGTCCTGCTTCGACGATGTAACGCTCACCTGGTTCCCACGGGGGCGCTGGTCTAGTCTGGATTGCTGTGGCCTCTTCTAGCGTGATGCGCAGGACCCGGAACACCGATTGGACAGGACCTCCAAATCGTGCTTGCCTGGCCCGTAGGAATATCCTTCTACAGATGAGAATGGGGTTAACAGTCTGCAGAATAGTGTGCAAGCTCCCCCCTTTCCCCCTTCGTTCCTCTCTAACTTCCTCCAAACCCCGGTTTAAGCTCACCTTATGGTTTGGAAGGATGAACTCTCCATCCTGCTTCTGGTGCAGGGGCGCGCGTTCGTCCAGTTACTTCACTGGTTTTCAGAATGGCGCTGGCAAAATCCACTTGACTTTCCTGAGCGATGCGCCGTAAGTATGAAAGTTCAAAGTTCAAGTGAGGCCCCCTTTATGTTGTCTTTCTAACCTGTGATCTGTCCTTTATTTCAGGTGCAGAATTAAGGCGATGCGTCGAGGGGTTAAACTGCCGAGGTGAGTAGTGATGAGGGCGATCCCTCTAAATGTCCTCATCATTCCCCAGAACCGTCTCTTGTCCTTTCCCCATAGGGGCCGGGGTACGGTACCTGCCAACGGGGCGGCGCCGACCCGAAATGTGGAAGAAAAGCCGGTAAGTATTATGGCTGTTAATCAGGCTTTCCTTCTGTGTTCCTTCTGCTCACCTTTTGTTTCTTCCTCTCTCCCCTACGTGCAGAGATGTGGCGTCCGATGCTGACAGCCGCGATGGAGCCGGGAGATGTCTCGAGGACAGGTGTGTGAAGCGTGGCGCTGCAGTGAGCAACGCAATGCTTTTAAATGGAAGTCTTTCTTCAGGGATGCTGGCGAGAAGATTCCGGATGCAGGTAAGAAGTTTGAAATAGTCCTTGGTTTTCACCTTTCTCTTCTCTTCCTTCCTTGCAGGTCTTCCAGGTTCGAGGCGGGTGTGGCTGGAGTCCAGGAGCAGACACGGTGAGCGTTAAGCTGCAGGAAGCAGAACAACGCGAAGCATGAGCTGCTGTCTGGGCGTGGCTTAAATAGCCTCCAAAGAGGTCCCAGGTATGTATCCTTACCCAACTAGGTATGCATCCTTCCCTGGTCACGCCCAAGTGAAAAAATAGTCCCTATGAAAAAATAGTCCCTTTCCGGTCTCAGGGAGGCCTGAAGCGTGCAGCATGGTCTGCATCAGGTAAGTGCACAAAACACCTCCCTTTATGAGCCTGGCGCCTATGGCGCCAGGACTGATGTCCAACATGAGCCTGGCGCCAAAGGCGCCAGGCTGAGTCCAAAGAGCCCCTATAAGGGGCCGCTGGGCTTTTACCCGAGGGCATGATGCCTGCTTCCGGGGGTGCTGGGCCTGACCTGGTGCTCCAGGGGTAGGCATCATGACAGACGAGGCTTTGCCGCCTTTTCCTCCCTTGCGACGACGGCGGGGTCCGCCCGACTTGCCTCGTCCCCTGTAGGCTTCCTGTGACGACGAACGGGCCGCTTGACGGTAGGTGGAATATCCGCCGCCGGAACCTTTGGAGGCACCCTGCTTGCCTCCAGTGCTCCGAAAGGGCGGCCGTCGTTGCTGGAGAACACCAAGAGCCCGGGCCGTCTCCGTGTCCGTCTTGATGGCTTGTAGGGAATCGTCCACTGTTTTCCCAAACAGGTTGCTCCCGTCGAATGGCATGTCCAAAACTCTGGTCTGCACGTCCTGCCGGAAGTCTGTTGCCTTGAGCCATCCACGCCGTCTAAGGCACACGCCGTTGCCCAACTGGCGAAATCCAGTGTCAGCGATGTCCGTCGCTATCGTAATGGCGTTGTCCGACGCCACTTCTCCTTCCTGCAAGATCTCTAGGGCCTCCGCCCTCTTGTCGTCCGGTAGGAAGTCCAGCAGGGGGGCGATCTTGTACCACAACTCCCTGTCGTAGCGGGCTACGATAGCCAAGGCGTTGGCAGCCTTAATCGTCGTCGCTGCCGATGAGATGACTCTACGTCCCATCGTGTCCAATTTCTTTCCCTCGCCGTCTAAGGGGGGGGGGGGTTGACGTAGAGGCCGAAGCCCCCCCCGCTTTCTTCCTGGCTGCCGCGGAGACGACCGAGTCCGGGGTCGGCTGTGCCCAAAGGCACAAGGGGGCCGCGTCCGGGACACGGTACTTCTTCTCGTACCGATCCCTTCTCGCAGGCGTTGTGGATGGGTTCTTGAGGAGGGCGAGACCCTCATCCCAGATATCGTCCAGTAGAGGTACAGCGAGGACCGTCTTCCTCTTGGTCTTGCGACGTTGATAAAGGAAACCTTCCTTCTTCTCTTCCGGGCAGAGCTGGAAAAGCTCGGATGCCCTGGCGATCATGGCATGAAACGATCCAATCTCGTCGGGCGGGTAAGCCCGGGGAGGAGGTGACGACGGAAGATCCTCGCCGTAAACCTCGTCGTCTGTACCCATCGCGGCCGTCCCCGTATCATCCCCACGGGTCATGGACGGGGAGGAGGGCTGAGTAGGGCGCGATGGTTGTAAAGGAGGTGGAGGATGAATCCTCCTTCTCTTAGGAGGAGGGCTCCCAGAAGGGCCTGGCTCCGGGTCCCCCGTCGGGAGCGGTTCCTCCATTGGTGGTAACGGCAATCTCGTCCTTATCTCCGAGCAGAAGGACTGTATAACCAACAAAATGGCCGCCGAGTTGTCTTGCGGCACTGGTTGAGGGGATTCCGACGGGCTGTCAGGAGCCTCCTCGGCACCCTCGACGTTCCCTCTCGTCGACGGGCTGGTCTTCTTCCACGCCAATGCCGTAGCTTAAGACTTCGACCAGCTCCTCTTCAGAGTTTGAGGGCGAATCCATGACGACCTCCTGCCCCCCCTTTTTCTTCTCCGTCAGAGGTTTCACGGGGGTCCCGTTGATGGGCTTGAAAGAGGACTCCCTCCGCGGTGGCAGGGAGTCTCTGGGCCCCGAAGTCGCCTCCACTGGTGTAGCCTCCACAGGCTGAGCCAGGGCCGCCGCAACTGTCTCGATAGAGGCCTTGGCAGGGTGGATCAAGGCTTTCACCACCTTAGGTGCGCTCACTGCCTTCTCCTTGGGGGGGGTGGGGGAGGATCACCGCCTCGCTCCCCCTCCGATGGGGCTTTCGAGCTCGACCGGGGTCTCTCCAGGAGCTTCGCCGGGTGCTCGGCCTTCCTCTTACCCGAGCCAGAGCGTTGGCTCGTGGTTGATGGCGCCGGGGAGGATGCGCCCTGCCTGGCAACCGTAGAGCCCGACCGTTCGGCGCTCCCGGTGCCAGCGGACTCGCGGTGCTTGACCTTCTGTTGGGCCCCCGTCGCCGGGGCGCCCTCAAAGGTCTTAGAAGACCGCTCGGACTTCTTCTTTTTCTCGCCCGACGGGCTCTTCACTTCCAGCCAGTTGGCGAGACGTAGATCGCGGTCCTTCATGGTCCGCTCCGACATATTGCCGCAAAACGCACAGTCCTTCTCCATGTGCGTCTTGTCCTCATGCAGGCAGTAGAGGCAAAGGGAGTGTTCGTCCTCCTTAAAGACATTCTGAAGCTGGCATCCAGGGCAGACCCTGAACAGCTTTCCGGGCGTCGAGCTTCCCTTCTCCTGGGCCATGTCCGAGATGGGCCTGAGAAACTTCTGGAGTCCTCCAAAAGCGTGACTCGACGAAATCTTCACCCTTGAGGGGCGTAGAGGAATCCGACACGGGTCCCTGTTGATCGGATAAAGAAACAGTGGAGCTTGAGGCTCTTTTGACCGAAAAAATAGAGAATTTTCCTATGAAAAAGCGTGAAAACGCACTACAGCTCGAGAGCAATAGCACGAGGATCCCAGCACATGAACGTGCGGTATAAATCTGAAGATGGCTGCCAGAGGCGGGGCTTAGGGAGAGGGCAGTCATTGGCTGTGGTCAGTATGACGCAGAGATCAGTGATTGGTTACTACTACGAAAGACAGATCAGAAACGAAACTGATACTGATTTTTCTTTACCGAGGATTCCCAGCCTGAAGACGGGGAATATTCATGAGCATGTGAATCCATGCCAGACCCCATGCTGGAGAACTATAGTGCTTATTTTCTCCTATATTGAATTTCTGCTGACAGTCTGAAGAGCAATGGAGCGCCGTCTTTGTACATGTCTCAGGTACATGGCCTGGGCCCCTGACCATCCCGCCCAATACGGTCGCTGAAGACACGGTGTGAAATCTGGGTTGTGCATCAGCGGCGTATATGGTCCCATTCCGCTCGGGATGCATTTCTTTTTCCGGGCTTTGTCCCAGCTTTGCAGCGACCATTTCGTCATTTCCAATAGCGCACCCCTGCTCTCGGTTTTATTTTCTCAGGCTCATCAGGATCATTAGGGGGCTAATGAGGCTGATTGTTCGATTCTACACCATCCCTTGTGGTTCTATGGTTTTGCCCACCGCAACATCGGTGCTAGTTGTGCTGCTAAGATGCATCTGTCCATTTCTGGAACTCCCAGGCCGCCCAGGAGTGGGGGGCACATTAGGATTAATTTCTGGATCCTGTGTTTCTTACCATGCCATATAAATTTAAATTTCGCGTTTTGCAACTCTCGGCTCTTGGCTGGCGGTATAACTTTTCTTTTTTAATATTTTTTATTTTTATTTAATAAAATAAAGTATTTATAGAAGGTCTTTGTTTTTCTTAAAGACTGGGGTCATTAGTTTTTCTCTTACACCACTGACACCCAGATCTTTGTAAAAAATATGCTCTTCCTCAGAAGATCCCTCTCCTTTGCGTTTTTCACATGCAAGGCTAGATGCTGAATAACTCGCACTTAATCCCCTTAAAAACAGAATTTCTCCTTCTTTGTCCAAACAATCTTCTCATTGATCTAACCAGAGGCACCCATCATACTGATATTTGGAGCGCTGATACAGTCTTGGCTAACCCCGAAGAACATGTAGGATTACTGTGAAGCCAATTTAGGTCTTCATAGGCAAATCTCAGGTTGTTAGGGGAGTGGAGGTGCAGGAGCAGGGTTCCTATTTCAGACTGCGGCAGCTTTGCCGACTTCAGCTATTTCATGTTCATTCCCATCTAGCCACTGTCAAGGGACGTAATCAACTAAACTGCCAATTCCATTTATTTTGGCATCACAGGCTATCAGTTAGAATGCAGCAACATATATAAACTGCTGCAGTCTGTCTGGCCTTAGCTTCAATCTTCCTTAGTTTCATTCCTGCCTCGGAAGGATAATTCAGGAACACTATGCTCACCTTGGAAGCAAGACGACACAGAGCAACACAGGTTCGTTCCCCGGGTACGCGCTTAGAAACCTCTGGGTATTAATCGTGTTCTAAATAACCAATTATAAATTATTATACATTGTGTTCAAAGCACATACAACTTTATTAGACCTAGAATACACGTAAAAATCTTAAAAATTAATATGATAATTAATCTTTAAGTGTTCACATGGCGCCCATCAATCTAGCCAACAAGATCTCTCCATCTCCCTCAATGCAAGCTCTGTTCATCTAATGCCAGTACGCTTAGATTTCCCCAAAACAGATTTAAAACAGGAGGGGATACGATTTATGCTTTTGAGGTCCCTTGTTTATAGAGTGCCCTCTGTTTTTTTTCTCTTTTTTTAAAAATGTGTTATTATTTTCAACAAATAGCATAATACAACCGCAACCTTCGCAGCCCCTCCTCCCTCGCCAGAGGTGAGTACATCTTTCTTTGTCATTGTAGGTCCCATAGTGTTTTCATAGAATGTTCAGAATTCATATCTTGTGAGGGCACCATTGTAGCATGTACTCTGTAGGTACATTAGTTCAGTACCCCAGTCCTGCTTGAAGGCGTCCTGATCCCCCTGAATCATATATGTTACCCGCTCTAATGAGACAATACTTTTTTGAAGGCAGTCCTGGTTTGTGGGGATCTGTTGCTTCCAGTGTTGAGCTATTGCCAACCATGCTGCTATTATAAGGGTCATACAGCCCCCCTTTCTGACTCTGAATAAGTTCTTGACGATGGGTCCTACAAGTCGCACATCCACACCCCTTTATCTACCAACTCTAGCCCCTGAAACATTCCTTGCATCTGCGTTTTCACCCCCTCCCAGAAAGATTGCAAGACCGGACAGTCCCACCAAATATGTGCCCAATCTCCTATGGTCCTACAGCCCCTTCAGCATTGGTCTGATACTGATGGATACATTCCATGCAGTCTTTCCGGAGTGTAATGCCACTTAAATAACTTTTTACCACATGTCCCTCAGTTGCACGGCACAGGTTAGCTTCGGGACTGCTCCCCACAGGTAAAGCCAGTGTTCATCAGAAATGGGGTCCACGATTGTCTTTTCCTATTTTTTCATTGAACTACAGCTGTCTGGTGATTGAGTACCCATAAAGCATTCATATGAGTTTCTTCGATCCCATATGGGTCATAATATATACTTTGAAAGGGGTGACCTATCGCGTGGTCGCTGCTCTGATAACTGGGTCGGTTAGTCAATGCTTCAATTGGTTGAACCTAAACCTATCCCCTTCCTCTACCACCATATCCGGATGCAGTCCTCAAACGTCCAAAGGTTCTGTCCCTGAAAAGTATCCCGGATCTTCTGGAATCCTGCCTCTTTCCAAGCTTTAAATCGCCCTTTTTCCATTCCTGGAGAAAAATCCAGGTTCCCAAACATGTGAGGAATGGGGAAGCGGGCTCTCAGAGAGGGCCCCCTGTTCCACTGAAGAGTTCCACACTTCTGCACTCAGACCCACTAATTCGTTGACCCGAACATTGGGATGTCTATGCTTTTTATTTAGCCACAAGAGCCCAGAGAGGGGTGATCCCAGTACTGCCCTGTCCTGAGCGGCCCACATTTTCTGTTGGCTATCGGTGAATCAGAAACCATAGTGGTGCTGCTTCAAAATACCTGTAAAAGTGGGGGAGTGCAAAACACCCCTGACTCCTTGGAGCCATTAAAGTAGACATCGCTACCCTGGTGGGTTTGCTGCGCCATATATATGAATACAAGATTTTCTTGAGGGAGCTAAAGAATATCTTTGGAAACCAGACAGGAAGCGCCTGAAACTAATATAGGAGCCTAGGTAGTATTACCATCTTTACGGTCATCACTCTCCCCAACCAGTAGATGGCGAGAGGGCTCCATTTCATTAGATCAGTTTTCACCTTAATGAGTAACAGCGGGTAGTTCAACCCATACAGCTGGCTTAGCGTTCCAGTTCGGGTAATTCCCAGGTATGAGATTACTTTTTCTGCGATCTTCAGTTGTGTTTGGGATTGCAGCCTATTTAGAGTTTTAGGCTGCGTGGATTGGTTCAGAATTTCCGATTTGAACGCCCCAAACCCTTCCAGTTCCACCATTACTGCTGGCAAAGAATTCCCCGGGTCCGATAGCGCAATCAGCATATCGTCTGGAAATGCTGATTGCCTTGTGTTTCTTCCCTGCCATTTCGATCCCCTTTATTTGATCGCTAGTAGGAGTTCTAAATTAATAGCATATAGTAAGGGTGACAGAGGGCAGCCTTGCTTGGTGCGCCGCCCAATAATTATCTTGTTAAACAGAGTCCCATTCACTGCCAGTCGAATCGTTGGCCCGAATCATTGGGAGGAACCCTGCATCGAACCCTTACGAAACAAAATAGGACCATTCGACTCTGTTGAACGCCTTTTCTGCGTCCAGGTACACCAGCAACATCAGCCTCTGCGTCATAGTCGTTTTCTCCATTAGATAGCATATTATTCAGGTATTGTCATGTGTGTCTCATAGGTATAAACCCCGACTGGTCTTGATGTATTGATGTATACATTTTGGCAACAGCAGCCAGATTGGTAGTGCTCATGAAATACTTCCCCAATAGCCTTATTTGTTGTCTGTACCTGCCTGTAAAGTAGAACCCGGAAGAGAACCAGTACGCAACCGCACCTTTGACCAAAGACCATGCCTCACATGGAATGCACCGCTGATTCCAAAGTTAAAGACATTGGGAACAGAGACATGCCTTAGACCGTCACCATACCCACAGCCTGCATACAGCACGCAGACTGGCATGGGTGAACACACAGACCACTGGGACGTTTACTCACTGGAGACGGAGGCAGGCGGCCCAAGCCTCTGATACGGCCCGAGCCTCGGATTCACCCCTCGTTTCCCTCTACCAAGCCGGGGACACACACAGTGGCATACTGAAGGACACCACAGCGAACGCCGTACTCGGACGTTACAGATGTCTGAGGCGGCAGGGTCTGCCGTTCCGTCTCAAGGACGTGGAGACGCCGCACCAAGGGGCAGGGGCTAAGAGGCAAGACATTCCCTTACCATGCAGGGCTCAGCCAGGGGAGGCAACTGACTCTGGCGGAGGAGGGGTACGCCGGCCTTGATGACCGGAAGGAAGTGAGCGTGGAAAAGACGGCAGCTCTTATAAGAGGTGGTGCTAACAAGCACCAACCAACCAACCAATAGTAAACATCCTATGCCAGAACGTTGCAGATTGGTGGGGAAATAAGCTAGGTGCAGGCTATAAAAGCCGGCACATTTACCGTGAGTGCTGTTCATTGCCTTAAATGATGCTGAGCAGGAAGGAGAAGGAAGAGAGTGGTGGGCCTATCCGGAGCCCAAGGAGTGAGAGGCAGTCCCGGAAAGTTCCACTTCCCTACCTACGTAGGTCTTGACAGTGAGGAAACTGTCAAGAAGACTTTACAATCAACCTAGTTATAATTTAAATTGGAAAATAAAGATTGTTTCAGCATCAATCCACGACTCCCGAGTCTTCCATTCTACACTGCCCCATTTTGTTTCGCAATTTCATGATCGTTTGGGGACACACTCTGTCCTTCAATTGTCTAGCCAGCAGCCGATATGCTTTGTTGGCCTTCAAATAGTACCAGTGTTTTGTGTATAGCAGTGTTTTCTCAGCCCGTTTCATACAGAGAGTTTCTAGTTTGCCTTGAATATGTCTCAGAGCCCTTTGCAACTTTTTATCTGGGCTCTTAATCAGTTCCTCTTGTATGTCTTTTAGTTTGCCCCTCCAATTCCTCATCCCACTGCCGCCTTCATCTGTCCCTCTCTGCTTTGATGGCCATTAGCTGGCCCATTAGTACTGTCTTAAATGCATCCCAAACCGTCTCTGGTGTAGTGTCTGGAGTCTCGTTCTCCGCAAAATACATGTCTATTTTGTCTCTGATTAACTCAACCAGAACCCAATCTTGCAAGACCTCAGATTGAAACTTCAAATTCCAGACCCCTCCCTCCCCCGGGGGTTTTCCAGTGATAGCATCATCAAAAGCGGGGCATGATCCGAAAGGGAAATGGACCCTAACTCAACCCGGTTTACTTTCCCTGCCAAGCAAGTAGAGGCCCAGATGTAGTCTATCCTGGAGAGGGAGGAGTGCACATGCAAGTAGTATGTGAATCCTTGAGCTTGTCCCCTTATTGCTTGCCAAACGTCATGGAGGGCCAATGAGGTTATTTTCAGTTTAAGAGCCGTGGATGGGGCCATTACTGGTTGTGCCGCTCGTGCACTCCTGTCTAGTTGGTGAAACCAGGCAATATTGAATCACCCGCCAGCATTATGTCACCTTTGGCAAAGTCTTCCAGTCCTGACATGCATCCCCCTCAGGAACTCATCATGGACTGTATTGGGCCGTACAAAGTGGCCTGCGTACATATGTGCAAATCTATGGTTACATTAAAAAAGAAGGGCCTCCCATCTGGGTCTGATCAGGATTCCAGAACCTGTACCCGAGTCTATTTTGCAGTACAACAAGCATACCCGTTGTTTTATCTGCAGCATTCACCTAATACAGGTGAGAGAAACCCCTTAATCCTCAGATTCTCTTTGTCCCTTTTCCGTATGTGGGTTTCCTGGTATATAACAATATCGGGATTCTCCACCTGCAAGAGTCCCTCTAGCTTCTTCCTCTTGACAGAGGTATTTAAACCCTGTACATTATACGTTAGTACCTTGAAGGCCCTCATCTTAACATTGAACCCTTAATTCTCCCACTGGCCAACGGATGGCAGATTGTCCAGCTTCCCTCTGGTGACCTCCCTCTCCCCTTCCCAACATTCCCCAGCTTGCAACTTTACTAACCAAGTCCCTTTTCCCTGCCCTCTGGTCTCCTCTTGCAAGTTCAGAATCTGTTCTCCTTCGTCGCAGATCATAATCCTATGTTGATGTCCTTCCCACGAGAACAGGAGAGGCTGAAGGGAACCGTCCATTTGTACCTAACCTGTTTTTGAACCAGGAATCTCACCACCGGGCTCATCAACCATTTTTGTAGTGTAGATTGGGCGAGATCTTGGTACAGCTGTACTTCTCCATTGATTCTCGTTGGGCTTAAAGAGCTGCTCTCAGAATTTGTTTTCTGGTTTTAAGACATTCTCTTCGTCAATACATCCCTGGGTCACAAACCTGGTTCCAACCTCTGCGGGCCCACTCTATGAACTATATCAATCTGGAGTGGTTCTTCTAAGATATTGGCTAGAATGTCAGCAAACAGTTGCTGCACTGTATCCTTCAGATCCTTGTCTGCTACGGACTCCGAAAGATTTTTGATCCTGATATTGGATCTTCGCGAGCGGTTTTCCAAATCTTCGCACTGGAGCTTCAAATTGAGCGAGACGCGTGAGACGTGTTCAATAGCTTCATCATTCTTTTGTGTATCTTCCTCCATATTCGGGATTGCCCTTTCCATAGTGTCTGTTCTTTCTTCAAGTTTAGCAACATCTGTTTTCAGTTCCTGCACAGACTGTTTCATTTCCTCCTTCAGCACCTCTAAACTGGGATTGAAAAGACAACAAACTGGTCACAGAACTCCTTAAACCAGTTCTGCATGTCTCCTTTATGCATCGCCATTGCCCCCTCTTCTCGGGTTGCCAGCGGCTGTGCTTCCTGTCTTTCACCCCCACCTTCTACCTGTGGTGGTGCCTCCGATCTTCACAGATTCCTAATGGTACTCTCTTGACGAGCCTGGAGGGGGTTTACGACCTGCAGTCACTGCTTTTCCTTTATTCTTAGACATGAAGGCGATGTGGGGCACTCTATATTTGCACCTTCTCTGGCGTTGTGGGCACCCCGGACGTTTGGGGTGTAGGTAAAGCCTCCAGGGTTCTCCTGGTGTGATTTGTAGTGATTAGGCCTCTCTGTCCAGTGAACAAAGGTTACCCCTGGTATTGGCCCTCCTCTCTGCCCCCCTATCTCTTGTGGGTGCCTTGATAGTTCTCGCTGGATTTTGGGGGGGGAGGGGGAATAGGCATAGGAAAACTGCTACGGTGTAGGGATCTCCTCACAAACCGTTCAGTGACTGCTTCCGCGGTAACCAGCCCGCAGGTCTGGGTGGCGAAGGTGCCGTTTCCAGCCTTCACTGTGTGCCCCGCTGTCATGATCTCTGCTTCCAAAAGGTCAGGGTTTTCCCAACTCCCTTGGAAGCAGATCCATAACCCAGGTTCCGAGTGTCAACCAGTCCCAATTGGGACCTTTTGGACCCAGTCCTGGCGCCAGTGGCACCAGGCTCATAAATATGCCCAGTCCCAGCGCTGGAAGCGCCGGGCTCATAATGCTTGGGTGGACTTACCTGCAGCAGACCATGCTGCTTACTTGCCTGCCAGTTGAGCCTCTGATCCTCTTCTGTTTGGAACTACTTTTCCTGTTGGGTGGGGCAGGAGCCACTCCCTAGATTCAGAACACTGGAACTCTTCTGGAAAGCAGGAACTCTTTTCTTACCTAGGCGTGGCTGTGGAAGAAGACACCTAAGCACTACAGGAGGCTATTTAAACCACACCCGATGGATGAATCTTGCTTTGCGTTATTCTGCATCCTCTGCAGCAGAACGCTCATCGTGTCTTCTGCATCTGATCCTGGGCCTAAGGAAAAAGGCTTACCATCCTGAATCCAGTCTTCAGCAAAACCTATAAAGACAAGAAAGAACAGGTTAGCATTACGGTCTTCAGTGACAGCTCTTCACTTACCTGGTCCATCGGCTGTCACCAACGCCTCGCGCTGCATTCCGGCATCTGAAAGACAAAGGCTTACCTACTCTTCGTGCGCTCCGGAGGTCTTCACACTGCATTCCGGCATCTGAAAGACAAAAGCTTACCAACTCTTCGCACGCTCCGGAGGCCTTCGGCGCTGCATCCCGCATCTGAAAGACAAAACAAGGTGCGTTTAAAGACATTGGGGAACTTTAATACTCACGTGCCATTACTCCTTTCCACATCTAACCCAGTGGGTATTCCGGCACCTGCAGCCGCTCTGAACTTGTACCTGCAAAATAAAAAGACAGTTAGAGCGCATCGTGAAGCAGGCAACAAGCGCTTACTTACGTGCTTCCAGGCGCTTCTATTCATCACACGAGCTCCATCTTCAACTCACTTCAGCCCGTCATCCGCCATCGCCGGAACCCTGCAAAACAAGAAACATCATTACTAAAGACTTTAAAGACATTAGAATTACTCGAAACTTACTGTTCGTGCAGTAAACGACGGACAGCAGTCCTCTGAAGTCAAGAGGCCTGCTCCCCTTATCCAGTGAAGAAACTGGTTACAGCACCCTGCCCCGAGGCAGATGGAGAGCACGGCGTTCACTTACCTAAGGTGAGAGCGTTAACCTTTGGGGTTCTACAGGAGAAGAGAAAGGGAAGAAGAGAGAGACATTCAATAACCCAGTTCCTTAATCCCATATTTTCTATCTGCAGACATCTTACCCTTCGAGTCAGACATACAGTGCACAGAGGTCCAGTCCAAAGAGCCAGCCGTGTGTTACACATCACCTTTGAAGATCCGGTATACGCCCAGTCAAGACCGGCGCCTCTACGGGAATCAGGTGAGCGTTACAGAACGCAAAGCCCACCACAAAACTCCCGTCCAGGCGCTATGGAAACCTCGGATACCGACCAGCTAGCCCAGTTACTTGGGGAACTAAGGGCAGAAGTGCATGCAGCCCGTCAGGAAACGAACGCTCTAAGAAGGGAACTGATTATTTCCAAGGAGCGAACAGATGATCTCACTAGACAATTGCTACAGTCACAAGCCGGACAGACCCCGTTACCCGCATCCGGGGGAAATCTTCCTTCTACATCCTCTATGAATCCAGTGCAGATCAACCTACCTGGGAATGTACCTCTGTCTCCGCCTGAACGATTTTCTGGTGACCCAAAGAGGTTTGCAGTATTTATCAATCAGTGCCGGTTGCATTTCTTATGCCGGCCAGCAGCCTTTCCAACTGATCAAGCTAAAGTAGCTTTCGTGCTTTCGTACCTTAGTGGCAATGCGGCAGACTGGTCGATCCCTCTAGTAAATCAAGATGATCCGGTCCTTCATGATTTTCAAGCTTTTCAGCTCAGTATGGAAAAACTGTTCGCAAGACATTCACAGGGGCAGGCCTTGGACAATGAGCTTCTTTCGTTGCGACAAGGTAATCAAGACCTTTTGGCTTATATTGCGTCTTTCAACAGACTGATAGTGGAAACTCAATGGCCTGAGGACAAAAGGATTACGCTGTTTTATAGAGGTCTACGTGGAGAGCTCAAAGATGTGTTAGCCCAAGTAGTGAATCCCCCACAAGATTGTTCGGACTATATAGACTTAGTCGTTCAAATAGATCACAGACTGCAGAACAGGAAGGCCGATCGTTCCAAGTTTGATGCTCGAGTATTTTCCAAACCGCCAACTCCTTCCAAAGGAGTAGACTCCGGGGAACCCATGCAAATAGGGGGTCTGAAAGGTCCTCTAACACAAAAGGAGCGGGAAAGGAGAAAACAGTTGCAATTATGCCTCTATTGCGGAAACTCAGGGCACTTTCTTCGAGACTGTCCGGTGAAACCTGCCAAGAAGGCAGTAGGAGCTGCAGTTACCAAAGTTACAAACTCTGAGCAGGGAAACGACCTCGCCCGACAAGAATAGAGGTCCTCTTGCCGAGCGTGAAAACCAGTTCCGTGACCTCGCATTTCGTGATACCTATGGTCCTCATTAGCCCTGATAATCCGGATCGATTACATGCAATTGAAGCTTACGTCGACAGCGGTGCCATCGGCAATTATGTGGATCATGAAATGGTTTTGAGGATGAATCTAACTCTTTGTCCCAAGGCTGTAAAGGATGTCATTACTACGGTGGATGGTACGGAGATAGCCTCCGGGCCAGTAACGCATACCACTCAAGAGGTGACGCTAGTAAGTCAAGATGGACACCATGAGAAGATCGTGTTCGATGTGATCAAGGCCCCTCAGTTTCAGATTATTCTAGGAATACCTTGGTTAGAGAAACACAATCCTCTGATCGATTGGCAAGCAAGAACGGTCCAGTTTCCAGAATGTGTCTCTACTTGTCACCCTCCACCTGGTGTTGCACTGGCAGCAATTTCTTCAGAGACTCCCCAGTTACCTCCCGAATACCTAGAATACCAAGATGTTTTCCGGAAGGATCAGGCTAACTCTCTACCTCCTCATAGGTCTTATGACTGCCAGATAGACCTGATACCTGGATCTACTCCTCCCTGTAGTAGAATTTATGCCCTCACCGAGCCTGAGAACCTTCACCTTCGACAATACCTGGATCAATACCTGGCAAATGGGTTTATTCGTCCTTCCAAGTCCCCTGCTTCTTCAGCTTTGTTCTTCGTTCCAAAAAAGGAAGGAGACGTTAGAACTTGTATAGATTATCGCTCCCTGAACCAGATCACCGTTAAGAATAGATATCCGTTACCTTTGATCCCTGAACTCCTGGACCAAGTCAGAAAAGCATGCATATATACAAAGCTGGATCTTAGAGGAGCTTACCACTTGGTACGAGTAAAAGAGGGCGATGAATGGAAGACGGCCTTCCGCACCAAGTATGGGCTATTTGAATATCAGGTCATGCCCTTCGGACTTTGCAATGCCCCGGCCGCCTTTCAATATTTTATGAACGATGTCCTCAGAGAGCTCATAGATGTGTGTGGTGTTGTTTACATTGACGACATCCTCGTTTATTCTTCATCGGAATCTGAACATCGGAAACACGTGAAAATGGTCCTCGAAAGATTGCGTCAACACAAACTTTTCGCTAAGTTGGAAAAATGTGTTTTCAACGTGACTGAAGTTGAATTCTTGGGATTCATATTATCACCTGGCGGAGTGCGTATGGATTCAAAGAAGGTCGATGCAGTTCTCAAATGGCCATCACCATCCTCCGTAAAAGGTGTGCAAAGCATGTTAGGCTTCGCTAACTTTTACCGCAGGTTTATCCCCGAATTCTCTCGAATAGTCCAGCCCATCACTGCCTTGTTAAAGAAAAACAAACGTTTTGAATGGTCTACCGAGGCGGAACAAGCTTTCCAGGATTTGAAGACTAAATTTATCTCTGCACCAATCTTAAAACACCCTCGCCCCGAACTCCCCTACATCGTGGAAACTGATGCTTCAAGCCTTGCCATGGGGGCAGTTCTATCACAAAAGGACCCGGTAACCAATCAGTTGCATCCCGTGGCATTTTGGTCCCGCAAATTCTCGCCTCCTGAAATCAATTACACGATTACTGACAAGGAACTTCTGGCTATCAAGTCTGCCTTCAAGGCTTGGCGGCATTATCTGCTGGGGGCCCGACACACTGTTACTGTGATTACGGATCACTGAAACCTGCAATATTTGAAAACCGCAAAAGCCCAATCCTCTAGACAACTCCGTTGGGCATTATTCTTTGCCGAGTTTGACTTCATAATTACCTATCGACCTGGTACAAAGAACGGTAAAGCTGATGCCCTTTCTCGGATGGGAGTGGAAGAACACTTGATTAACCCTAAACCTGTACCAATCATTCCCGAACAAAGAATTCTGGGTGTAATCGCCACAGAATCCACAGAGGAAGTTAAGGATAAAGCCAGGCAACTTGTAACTCCAGCAGACATACAGAATTGGCATCTGCAGGGAAAGGACTTTGCAGTAAAGGACAACTTATTGTATTTCCAAGAACGATTATACCTACCCAGCACAGATTTACAGAAAAAAGTAATCTCTTGTTATCACGATTCTTTAATGGAAGGACATCCCGGTATGGCCAAGACCTCAGAAAAGATCAAGCGCTACTTCTGGTGGCCGTCTTGGAAAAAGATATCAGAGACTTTATAATGTCCTGTGGAGTATGCGCCCAAAACAAGAGTCAAAAGGAAAGACCAGCAGGCCTCTTACGCCCTATTGACATCCCACCTCGCCCTTGGCATACGCTTTCTATAGACGTCATCACCGATCTACCTCCATGCTCCGGATACAATACGATTCTAGTAATCGTGGACTTATTCTCCAAGATGGTGCATTTCATTCCGCTCAAAGGCTTGCCAACAGCAGCAACTCTGGCCCGAGAATTTCTCGAAAACATCGTCCGACTGCACGGTTTTCCTTCGGTTCTAATTTCGGATCGAGGTAGTCAATTTATTTCTCATTTTTGGCGAAGTTGCTGTCGGTCGGCTCAAATTGATGTGAGACTATCGACCAGTCACCACCCTCAGACCGACGGACAAACCGAGTGGACCAATCAAACTCTGGAACAGTATTTACGCTGCATGCTGCAACAAACTGAAAAAACTTGGAAAGACAGCCTTTGGATATCCGAATATGCCTACAATAACTCTGTCCATTCAGGAACTGGGAAAACCCTGTTTTTTCTTTTGTACGGCAGTCACCCTCGAACCTCGGAGTTGGATCCCCTCCAAGATCTTGAAACACCAGCAGTAGACTACCTGCATTCTACAATCACCCAAGCCTTTAAGGAAGCTGTTTCTCACCTTCAAAGGGCTAAAGAACAATACAAGAAAGGAGCAGATCAACATCGGAAGGAAGCCCCTCAATATCAAGTAGGGGATCAAGTCTGGTTATCCACCAAATATCTACCTCTAAAAGGGCCACGCACATTTAACCCAAGATACCTTGGTCCCTATTCCATCACTACCATAGTAAACCCAGTAGCGGTCAAGTTGGACTTGCCCCCGCACATGAAGATACATCCGGTCTTCCAAGTCTCTCTATTAAAACCCATGCAACCTCAAACCCGACTAACTAAATCTCCAAAACCTATCCTAGTTGATGGAGAACTCGAGTTTGAAGTCAAAAGCATTCTGGACTCCAAGATCTCCAAATCTAAACTATTTTACCTAATTGACTGGAAAGGCTACGGCCCCCAAGAGAGATCCTGGGAACCTGCTGAATATGTCCACGCTCCTCGCCTAATCAAAAGATTTCACCGAACATTTCCTGACAAGCCAAAACCCCCGGAGAAGCCCGGTTTGGGAGGGGCCTTGAGGGGGGGTACTGTCATGATCTCTGCTTCCAAAAGGTCAGGGTTTTCCCAACTCCCTTGGAAGCAGATCCTTAACCCAGGTTCCGAGTGCCAACCAGTCCCAATTGGGACCCAGTCCTGGCGCCAGTGGCACCAGGCTCATAAATATGCCCAGTCCCAGCGCTGGAAGCGCCGGGCTCATAATGCTTGGGTGGACTTACCTGCAGCAGACCATGCTGCTTACTTGCCTGCCAGTTGAGCCTCTGATCCTCTTCTGTTTGGAGCTACTTTTCCTGTTGGGTGGGGCAGGAGCCACTCCCTAGATTCAGAACACTGGAACTCTTCTGGAAAGCAGGAACTCTTTTCTTACCTAGGCGTGGCTGTGGAAGGAGACACCTAAGCACTACAGGAGGCTATTTAAACCACACCCGATGGATGAATCTTGCTTTGCGTTATTCTGCATCCTCTGCAGCAGAACGCTCATCGTCTCTTCTGCATCTGATCCTGGGCTTAAGGAAAAAGGCTTACCATCCTGAATCCAGTCTTCAGCAACACCTATAAAGACAAGAAAGAACAGGTTAGCATTACGGTCTTCAGTGACAGCTCTTCACTTACCTGGTCCATCGGCTGTCACCAACGCCTCGCGCTGCATTCCGGCATCTGAAAGACAAAGGCTTACCTACTCTTCGTGCGCTCCGGAGGTCTTCACACTGCATTCCGGCATATGAAAGACAAAAGCTTACCAACTCTTCGCACGATCCAGAGGCCTTCGGCGCTGCATCCCGCATCTGAAAGACAAAACAAGGTGCGTTTAAAGACATTGGGGAACTTTAATACTCACGTGCCATTACTCCTTTCCACATCTAACCCAGTGGGTATTCCGGCACCCTGCAGCCGCTCTGAACTTGTACCTGCAAAATAAAAAGACAGTTAGAGCGCATAGTGAAGCAGGCAACAAGCGCTTACTTACGTGCTTCCAGGCGCTTCTATTCATCACACGAGCTCCATCTTCAACTCACTTCAGCCCGTCATCCGCCATCGCCGGAACCCTGCAAAACAAGAAACATCATTACTAAAGACTTTAAAGACATTAGAATTACTCGAAACTTACCGTTCGTGCAGTAAACGACGGACAGCAGTCCTCTGAAGTCAAGAGGCCTGCTCCCCTTATCCAGTGAAGAAACTGGTTACAGCACCCTGCCCCGAGGCAGATGGAGAGCACGGCGTTCACTTACCTAAGGTGAGAGCGTTAACCTTTGGGGTTCTACAGGAGAAGAGAAAGGGAAGAAGAGAGAGACATTCAATAACCCAGTTCCTTAATCCCATATTTTCTATCTGCAGACATCTTACCCTTCGAGTCAGACATACAGTGCACAGAGGTCCAGCCCAAAGAGCCAGCCGTGTGTTACACATCACCTTTGAAGATACGGTAGACGCCCAGTCAAGACCGGCGCCTCTACGGGAATCAGGTGAGCGTTACACCCGCCATCACTCCGGAGACCCTTCCAACGCCGACGAGTCCTGCTCCTGCCCCGGCAAGCTTTATGCAGAGGGGCTCCTGCTCTGTCCTTGCGCTCTTCTATGCCGCATGGGCCCGTCCAGGAATGCCCCAGGATTGCCGGACCCTGCTCTTTGACCCTCTGCCTCACACTTTTATCAGGGACTACCCGTGCTCGATCCGATCTTCGATCCTCTGTGCTGGTATAATTCAGTCCCTGTCCCTCACCGGGTCCCGCACCGTCCACAGGACGCTAATGCTCTGATCCCTATGTTGTGCTCAGGAGCCGGAGGTGGTGAATGCGGTCATCTGTGTTCACTTTGGCGGCCGCCCCCTCTCACCAGTCACTCATATGACCCAGGCGCTGGAGTTTTCAGCTGCTTCCCTCTCAGAGGGTCCGCCCGTGTCACATCTCTGTTTACCCCAGTGATGGCTCGCTCCTCACTCTGGGAGTCCCGCTGTTGATATTGCTGTAAGATTGACCGCCGATTGCCACGTAGCTTTATTGGTTTGCTATGTTTGAGACCCGGTGGGCACGGAGCCGTTCACTCACGTCCGCCTCGGCGGCCACCATCTTGGAATCGTGCCCTCCATTTTTACATTTGGCACCTACAAATCTGCTGTCCTTCCACAAAGCCTTGATGACCTATCTATTCTGCTGTTGTCTCTATCACCTTGACTGTGTGCTATAATTGTTTATTAGACTGTTCCCAGATATAGTTGATCCTGTTTGGTTCTCCGAGATTTGCACATTTATAAATCCATTCAGTCAATCAACTAATAGGGCAAGAACTGCAACACTGACTCCAGTATCCCCGGGCATCACACCAGATAATGAAACGTTTGCATTTTTTTAGCATAGGTGCTGCATGTGTTCAGGGTTTTTGCAGCCTGTAGGATTGGCAGATACTCACCTGCTAGGTCTAACTGTTCATATTTGGAGTATTCAGGAGCCATGCCGTCATGAAGGGTGACAGAATTGTGAAGTTGTGTTTGACCCTGTTTTGTCAAGAACGCAGGCTGTGTTCCGAGGTGAATGGGTTCTGCCACTGACATCTTGATCAAGATGGGGGACCATATTTAGTTCACCTACGTTCCTAAAATCTACATGCAAAACGTCAGCACTTGCAGTACTTCCTAGTGGGGAAAACATCAGTCGGCTGTACCCCCAAAGCCTGGAACACTCAAATGGTTAATTGACCAACATACAGTTGTGGTACAGTATATGGTTTCTGCTGAGAAAATCCACAAGCACACTCTTTCCTGAAAGGCATTCCTCTTTTAGAAACATTTTGCTTTAGCTACCAACCACACATGTGCTTGGCCTATGTTAGGGAGAATTCTCATTCTATGGCTAATTTCCCTTACCTATAGAGTCCCCAGCAGCTTTGCTGGATTTGAAAGGTTTGTTTCTTTTTACCTGCTAAGAGCGAGACTCTTTTTCCCACTCTTAGGTATTTTTGCTATGTGTGTTCTAGGCTATTTTTGTATTTAACGCCTATGGGATCTTTCTCAACACCATAGGAACCATCTTTATTTACATGTGTTACACAGCACCCACCGTGCAATGACACAGGGGTGTCGTAGCGACCCCCAAACATAGACTCCATACCCTGGGACTGACTAGTGTCTCCCAAGGCATGTAAAGTCCCCATTGACTTTACTAGTCAAATTCTATGAACTAAACCAGTACAACCCATCTTACTATGGAGGTACTAGAAGGGGTTAATAGTTTCCCCCCTATGTTAATTTTCGAGAGGGTACCCTACAGTCCCTCTCTCTAAAGTTTCCGGCTAGTGGCAGTGGTTACTACCATAGTCAACCGCGAATATTTCCCTATGGGATTTTGCCATTGTTCGAGGCTACCACTTTTTCTGACAGCCTCTAACATACCGCCGGTGCATTTTAATATTAACTTTGCTCCGGTATGTTTTATTTGCCAGAACCTTAATCTAACTTCTTTCTCATGTCTTTCTCTAAACTCCTAACCCAGGTCGGGGATCCTTTGTTCGTCCATTTGGCGGGCTTCCACCAAGAAGCCCTCCCTTCAGCGCCACCGAGTCTGGGGTGGGTCCATTGTGTGGGAGGGGGAGTAGGATCCCTGGACAGGGTTGCCTCCGCAACCCATGTCGCACTGTATCCTGATAGGTTGGAGGGTCTCCCGCCAAGATGACCACTCCACTGTGTGAGTGACAGCTAGGCTGTATGAATGGGGATCTTTTTGCATAAAAGCAGGGTCCTGAGGACTGGAAGAGCAAGACGTCGCCACTGGAAATACAGAACCGAAGAGGAGAGAAGCCAAAGACATCTGCAATGACTGAATCACCAGTGAAGCCCTGCTGCAGCGTCTCACCACTTTTCTCCACACAATGAGAGAAGATCTTCATCTGCAAGAGCCCCCTTCACTTGAGCTGGTGGGGCCAACCAGTTTGCCAATCCCCTTCCCGGACCTGCCTTGGTCGAATCACCAGTACCCTGTACTCGGAGGCCGGATAGCCAGGCGCCAGTCCACCCGGACCACGATTTAAAGGAGCGTACCTTTTATTCATCAGGCAGCATCGCGGCTAATTTCATCCTGGGTAGTGCAGTAACTCGAACCTTCCTCCACGACGAGAGCCTCTCTTCCTCTGCTGGATCACCCGAACTGCAGGAACTACCAGGAACAACCGCCACCGCAGAAGCCACTTCTTCATTTTAAGGTACATTGTTCGGCAGTCCACCCTTTCTTCGCGGTAGCACTAAAGGTGTTTTAAATCCTTTACCTACCTGTTGGGTTGGCTGCCCCTCTCTCTTAACATAGTCTTTCGCCCTCTGCATCCACCTTTTCAAAATCGTTAACCAAAGACTTGACTGCAGCTACAAGAACATTTTGCTCCTGGGCCTTTGCCCTGTACCACTGACCCTGGCACAAGCCTACTGACTCTGGCTACATTTGTTAGACCTGCCTTTTCGAGATTGATTCTCCATTCGAACTGTGTGGTGCAACCCTTTCTTATAACTACTCTTTTCTTCCCATTGCTAAGACTTGTGAAATGCCATTTGGCTCAGTTTTCATTTAAGTATATGCTATACTAATGCACTGCCTGATTTAATCTGGTTCACAAACTTATGGGAAGTGTTGCTAGGGTGTGTAAGAAGCTATTTCTATATAACTTGTGCTTTCCCTCCCTTGTGAGAAATTGGTAGAGGATCCCTTGGGTGTAGCTTACACTGTGCCGTTTTGCTCAGTTTTCACTCTGGTTCACTTGGTCTACAATTTAACTTGGGATTGTGTATATTTTTCCTTGACTTATTTTAACTTGCTTGATGACTATGATACATGTGTTTTCTTAGAAGTGTATAAAATAAATAACTACTTTTTAATACAAAGCTTTGGTCAGTGCTTCCTTGTGCCATAGTAGTGTAGACCTATTGTGTAAACCCTGAATACTGCTCATCTCCCTCTTGAGATAAGTCTGACTGCTCAGCCACAGCTACACACTAAATCTTTGTGGTACAGACTGATACCAAAGGGGATTTTATTGCTCTCACCTGCAGTCCTAATCGTGTGTAGTGCTCCCTAAGAGAACGGCACAGGATTCTGCCTAACAGCCTACCTGGACATCAACATCAGCTTGGTACTACACAGCTTTTCAGCTAGTGCATGGATGTCGTTTTTTTCACTTGCGCAGCCATTGTCACTATGCACCCTTTGCAAACCAGATGGAAAGACTGGAGAGACCAACAGATTCCCCTTAATTTTAACCCATTCATGTGCAGTCTGGTCTTGGCTCCCAACCATGTGCCCTCTGCTTGAAGATGAGCCCCACCCTGCTAAGGAAGGACGTATTTGTGCTTAGAGTAATTGTAGGTGTCTGGAAGGGCATCCCTTTGAGCAGAATGCCCTTGTATATGCATCACTGCAGTGACTGCCAAAGTCACTGGCTCAATTCGAGGCAGTCCTATGATTCCCATGGCTCTGGCCCACTATATGTCCATCCAACCCTGTATTGGGCCCTTCCACAATCTGCAATAAGGCACGAGCGATAAATACCATGCTCAGGAGGGATTTGAATTCCTGCACCATGCTTCTTCTGTTGAACAAGAACCGATTAGCCAGCCCTGAAAGGGCCATAGTCCTTTCGTTCGATGGTCTGACCCATGGAATTGATGTGTTGAAGACCCCCACGAACCCACAGCAACTTGACCATTTGAGCTGCTTTGAAAGTGGATTTTCCAATATTGATAGTGAAACCCCGAGTGCTGAGGTACTTGACTGCCTGTTGCAACATTTCAAAGCTCAGTTCCAGGAGGAGCCATTTATTTAGCAACGAATCGTCCAGATATGGATAGACCTCTATTCTTATACTCAGTCAGTTGGCTGCGAATGATGCCAGGCATTTTGTAAAAACTCAACATGGATCTGAGTGCGAATGCTAGGATGTGGAACTGGTAATGTTGCCCTACCACTGAGAACCCGAAGTGACACCTATGCGTCCAATGAATTGGAATAGGAGAATAGGAGACCTCCAGTTCCCTTGTAGACAAGTAGTTCTCTTTCTACACACAAGAAGCCCTACTGCAATGTACTCATCTTGAATGTGAAATGCTTGATGAAGTTCCTGATGCCACTCAATTCCAGATGGGATGCCATTATCTGTTCTTTCGCTTTAGCAGGTAATAAAAGGAGTAAAACCCTTTTCCCTGGAGATGGTTGGGTACTTTCTCCTCTGATCGTTTTACCCAGAGTTTGAGTACTTCATGCTGCCAACAGTGATTGTTTGATCCTACTGAAAGTAATTGAGGGAGCCGTTTCATGAACTCCAATGTGTGTCCTTTGATCACTATGTCTAGAATCCAACTGTCTGAGGTGATGGCATGCCATCGACTTGCACGCTGTTTCATCCAGCTTCCCACTGAGGTGCCATGTGGGAAGTGAATTAGTGAGTCAGGTCTGCTTCCATGTCTGGGGCCAAATTCCAGGCCCCCTTTGTGAGCAGAGTATTTGGTGGCACTTGGATGTTATACGGACGATGTGGAGTACGTAGATGCAGAGTGATGGTAGGTATAGGCTCTAGCTGTGGGTGATCTGTATCTGGGAGCGCCTCCTCCAAAAGGAGCGAAAGGGTCTTCTGCCCAGTTCATTTAGCAAGCTTATGGCTTTTGTTGTGTTGACATCGGATTTTATGCCTTTTATGTGGTGGTCATCGAACTTGCCAAAATGATGCTGTCATCAAATGCATAGCAACAAATCAGGCCTAAACTTTCGGATGGAATGAAATTACATACCTCTAATTGTCTTTTTGAGGCTTGTACTTTCTCAGATTGACATGCTTTGCATAGGCCGACATCTAGTGGTTTGTAAGGAATATTACATGTTTTATTTTCAAATTCGAAAAGGGACATCGACTGGGCACGTTTGTCTACATCTACTGCACCCATGACCGTTACTACGTTGAATATATTATATATATATATATATATATTGGCCTACAGTCAAGGGCAGCCCTGTGCACCATCTGTCTGAATCCAGAGTCTGCGACATCAATGGCGGAGTCAACGGCATGGTCTGACGCCATCTCTCCTTCTTTAACAATGGCTCTGGCCTACTCCCACAGGTCTGCTAGCTGGTGATATAGAAGAACAAGTTACTCTCTTACCTGGTAACGTTCTTTCGATGGGATGGCCCGACGACGTATTCCATATCTGTGACAGTAATCACCACAGCTGTGCTGCTTCGGAAAATCTTTCGGCGTCTGCGTCCTGCGTCGATGACGTTGATACGCCGCCCTCGAGGACCTCCTCCGACGGCGGACGTCACTGGATGTTATAAGTAGGACGCACAACGCCTGTAGCCTCAGTTGTAGTTTTTTCCCAGAACGTGTGGCACCAGTCGTCTGCCAGTCTGACCACACAAAGCCTGGTGGAGACGTAAGCTGCAATTGCATAAGACATTCTGTAGCGGGGAAGGCAGGGAGGGAGTGAGCGATATGGAATACGTTGTCGGACCATCCCATCGAAAGAACTTTACCAGGTAAGAGAGTAACTTGTTCTTCGAGGGGATTGGGTCCTCCGACGTATTCCATATCTATGACAGACTCCCAAAGCAGTACCAACGCAAGGAGGTGGGTAAAGAATTTAGAATACAGAAATTTAGAATGCCCAATCAAATTGCGGAGTAAAGGACCGCCTTGCCAAAGGCCAGATCCTGCCCACGGATAGAATCGAGGGAGTAGAGACATACAAAAGTATGGACCGAAGCCCAGGTGGCTGCATCACAGATGTTATGAATAGGAACACCCCTCTGTAGGGCAGTAGAGGCAGCCATACCCCTGGTAGAATGGGCCCGCAAGCCGACTGGCGGTTCCTTACCCGCCAAGAGGTAACATTCAGAAATTGCCAGAATAATCCAACGAGACAAAGCCTGCTTAGTAACAGCTTGTCCCAAACGCCTTCCAGCGTAACCGACATGCGTGAAATATAAAAGCTTAAAGCTCTCCTAGGATCCAGCCTATGGAGCATCTCCTCTTCCTTACCAGGATGCGGAGGAGGATACAAGGCCGGAAGAATAACCTTCTGGCCTAAATGAAATTCTGACACCACCTTCGGAAGAAAGGAAGGACAAACTCTAAGAACAACCCTTCACAAAAGACAGAACCACAGGAATGTCAAATGAAAACGGATCCACATTCTTAACCCTGCACCAGTCGCAGAACTTTCTCCAACGGCAACGGTACAGGGACTTCGTTGCGGGCCATCTGGCCGAAAGCAACACCTCCATCACGTCTTCAGGGAGGTCCCAATCCTTATACCTCAACCTTTCAGAAACCAAGCGTGAAGGTTGAGGGATCTGACCTCTGGATGGAGAACCTGATCCCCCGCCCGTGAGAGCAGATTGTCTCGGTAGGGAAGACGACGTGGAGGGCAGATGGACAAGTCGAGAAGGAACGGGTACCACGTCCTCCGGGCCCATGCCGGAGCCATGAGGATCATTCGGGAACCAAATCTCCGTAACCTCCGCAGCAATTGCGGGATGATGGGGACTGGAGGAAACGCGTACAGCAGTGGGAATGACCACTCCACCACGAACGCATCTCCTAAGGCTCCTCTTGGAGGAAATTCCTGCGAGTAGAACCTTTTGCACTTCCGGTTGACACTGGAGGCTAAGAGATCCACTTGAGGGGTCCCCCAAATGGCGAAGATCTCCAGGAGAATCTCCTGAGCCAACTCCCACTCGTGAGAGATCGCGCTCTGCCTGCTCAGAGCGTCCGCCGTCTCGTTTTCATATCCGGCCAGATGAACTGCCGAGATCGAAAACTTCCTGTTGGATTGCCCAGAACCAGAGCTGCATTGCCTCCCTGCACAGAGGAAGTGACCCTGCCCCCCCTTTTTGTTGAGGTAGTGCATGGCCACTGTGTTGTCTGTCAGGATCAGGACATTCTTTCCTCGCAAAGTCGGCAGAAAAGCCTTCAGGGCAAGCCTGACGGCCCTCAGCTCAAACAAATTGATATGGAGTCTGGACTCCGACGGAGACCAACGACCACTGACTGTCAACTCTTTGGCATGAGCTCCCCATCCCACGAGCGATGCGTCCGTCACGATCGTCACCTCCGGCCAGGGTAGCCAAAATGGAGCCCCCTTCATCGGATTGCCTTCGACGGCCCACGACAGAAGGTCCAGAGCGACCGAGGGCGGCACCGGAACGGGGTTCGACATCCTGCCGGAGGACTGAGACCACTGGAGCTTGAGTGCCCATTGCAAAGATCTCATCCGCAACCTGGCCTCTGGCACCAGAAGAATGCAGGATGCCATGAGGCCGAGCAACCTCAAGAACTCTAACACCGGGAGACTCTGGACATGTTGAAACTTGTGCACCATCTGCTGAATGTGATGAGCCCTCACCTGGGGAGGGAAACACTGGCCCAGGGTCGTGTCGAGCACTGCTCCGATGTACTTGAGCCGCTGAGTTGGCGTCAAGCGGGATTTCTTTAAGTTGAGGGAGAAGCCCAGCTTGTGAAGAGAGTGACGGGTAACTGACAGATGATCCAGGACTTGCTCGAGAGAGCGCGCCTTGATCAACCAATCGTCCAGGTAGGGGTAGACGTGAATCCCCCCCTTTCCTGAGATGCGCTGCCACCACCACCATGAGCTTGGTGAAAACCCTTGGGGCGGAGGTCTATCCGAACGGCAGGACCCGAAACTAAAAGTGCGAGTCGCCAACCGCGAACCTCCGGTACTTCTTGGGATGGATCGGCACATGAAAGTAAGCGTCCTTGAGGTCGAGAGACACCAACCAGTCCTGAAGTTGAAGGGCCTGGAGGACTTGAGAGAGAGTAAACATCTTGAACTTATACTTCCTGAGGAGCTTGTTCAAACCATGCAAGTCCATGATGGGTCTCAATCCTCTGTCTTTCTTCGAAATCAAAAAATATGGGGAATATCATCCCTTGTTCCTCTCCACTACAGGCACCATTTCTATGGTGCCTTTCTCCAGCA
The DNA here is from genome assembly GCF_040938575.1 of Ambystoma mexicanum. NCBI lineage: Eukaryota > Metazoa > Chordata > Amphibia > Caudata > Ambystomatidae > Ambystoma > Ambystoma mexicanum. The sequence goes on along the minus strand of NC_090924.1, from coordinate 874,704,738 downwards.
GGGATTTTATTTCCTGCGTAAGGAGCGGATCCGGACTCTTCAAAGAGAGATTCCCTGGTGGATTGTCGTGAGGCCTCTGCCGAAAGGGAAGACAGTAGCCGTGGGCTATGATCTCCAGAACCCACACATCTGAAGTAATGGCACGCCATTCGACCGACAAGATGCTGCGCCAGCCTTCCCCCAACCGGCGAACCATGGGACATGACCTCATCACTAAGCTGAAGCGGCTTCAGCGTTGCCTGAGGGCAAAGAGGCAACTGCCTGAGCGGCCTTGGCACCTCGAGTACCTTGCTTTCCACCTCTGGCACTCCTACGGTGGCCCCTTTGACTGGCAGCTCCTTTCGCTTTACCAAAGGATGAGTAATAACAAAAAAGGAACCTCCCCTCCATTGCTGTCCCCTAGGACGAAAAGGCGGAGGTTGGCGAACTGCAGCTCCCAACGACTTTGCTGCAGCTTTGGAGGTCTGCAACCTCTTAAGGCTCTCGACAGCCTTGCTGCCAAAAAGATGGACACCATCAAAGGGCATGTTGAGGAGCCGGGCCTGCACATCGAGAGCAAACCCCGACTTCCGCAACCACGCAAACCTGCGTATTACGGTGCTTGCCGCCATGAACCGGCTGACGTAATCTGCCATGTCCAAACCCGACTGAACGGCCTCACACATGGCATCCTTACCACCCTGGACCATAGCAAGAAAACCATCCTGTTCGTCCCCTTCGGGAATATGTTCAGCCGCTAAGGAAACAGTTCCACAGAGTGTGCGTGAAATGTGACAAGGCACATATGGAGTTGGCAGCCTGAAGAGCCATACCCCCTGAAGAAAACACTTTCTTCGCCCAACCATCAAAACGCTTGTCATCCCTATCAGGAGGGATGGTAGGATACGATGCCTGCTTTGCTGGGGCAGTAGCCGCCTGCACCACCGAACTCTCCGGCGTGGGGTGCTTTGTCAAGTAGCAGAGGTAGCTACTGGCTGGGCGGTATTTTCGCGGCAAAGACTTGCCCACTGCCGGGAGACTCTCTGGAGCAGTCCAAGCCGCCGCCACCCTCCTCTGTAGAGCCATATGGAACGGCAGTACCGGGTCAGTTGGTGGACCTTGGACGAGGATATCCGCAAGGTCATCCTGAAGAAAATCCCCTGGGGGAGCAGACCACCGCAAGTACTCGGTGACCCTAGACATAAGGCGCGGGTACGAGGAGTTGGCATGGGTGCCAGGCTCAGGCCTACAAAACTCCACCTCCAGAGAGGTGTCCAGACCACTGGCGTCGTGCAGGGACTGACGCAGGTCCTCAATCAGACTATGTCCCGAGAGAATCTCATCTGGCACCGTATCAGGAACCATGCCATCATCAGAGCCCTCATCCACCCCCGAAAAGTACTCAAGATGGTGGAAAGTGGGCACAGAATGGGGTACAAAGCCATGCTTGGCCTTGGACAGAGCCTTTCTAGGGGGTTCCACCGTACCCCGGGGTACCCCCGTTGAAACAACCTCGAAAGGCATCAAGGGCATTGAGTGAATCAGCGTCGACGCTGAATGCGGCTCCGACAGCATCGACAGCGCAGACACAGGCCTCGAGGGCCGAGCCCAGAGCATGTCCTTCGACAGCCTGGGCGCCACCAGCATCGATGTCTTCTTCGAAGACATCAAAGGTACACACGGTCCCGAGCGCATCGAGGACCGGGACCTGGAACGGGCAGGACTAGAACGATTCCCCTTGTCTGAGCGGGACCGTTCCCGCGAATCGTGCCGACCACCCGAGCCCGAAGGCATACGAGCGGTGTCTCTAGTCCGATCACGCCCGACCCCACTCGGAGGCGGACGGATCAGTGCCCTGCGATTCGAGAATCGCTAGCATTTTCTTACCGAAGGAAGCCCATTCCTCCAGAGTCGCATGCTTGGTGGAATAAGCGACCCGCCGACGGGTGGAGTCCTCGGACGAGGAAGGCGACCGATGACGGCGCTTCCGGGAGTGCCTCGAAGAGGCAGAGGAGTGGCGAGACCCACTCCAGGACCGAGACCCACTGGACTTCCGACGACGATGCAGAGAGTAGGCCCTCCAATCATACGTCGAAAGCCCCGTGGACCTCGACTTCCGGGGCTTGGACACCTTACCGACCGACCGTTTCTTCTTGAGATCCCGCAAGGCTTTGGATGTAAGCGACTGGCAGTCGACACAATCATCCGTGTCATGGGCCTCCCCGAGGCACCAGAGGCAGGCGTCGTGCGAGTCTGTCACCGACATCTTGGACCTGCAGTCCCCACACTTCTTGAAGCCCGGACGCAGGGTGGAAGAAGAGGAAGACATCTCGATCACACAATCGAACAGGTTCAAAGAACCAAAAGAACAGAAAACTCCAAAGAGTCAAGACGCGCCGAGATCACTGAAGCAAACACATTAGCGGAAAAAAACGAACTGAGGCTACGGGCATCGTGCGTCCTACTTATAACATCCAGTGACGTCGGCGGTCGGAGGAGGTCCTCGAGGGCGGCGTATCGACGTTTTCGACGCAGGACGCCGAAAGATTTTCCGAAACAGCACAGCTGCGGTGATTACTGTCATAGATATGGAATACGTCGGAGGACCCAATCTCCTCGAAACATTAATTCTATGCTAGAGTTCCCCATTGTATTGAGCTGCTAATGCACTGGCTGGTCTGTGAGTCACTGATGCAGATACCTATTGTGACCTAGCACTGAGCCGAATGAGCTGTGTGTATGAGTGTAGTGGTGCTTGGAACGTGGTGAGGTATCTGGAACCTGGGTGCCAACCAGGTTCCAGGAATGACTGTTGTGGACTGAGAGATAGAGAGCCAAACAGGAAATATGCTTTTAAAGGGATAGTCCAGTAAAAAAATGTATTTAAAAATTAGATAGGCAACATTAAAAAAAAATACTAGCACTTTTTTTTTTTAAAACTTCCTATGTAAAATTTTGAGCTATTCAAGCTCAAATTTCGCAAAAGCAAGCACATGGGCGCATCCATTTTGTGAAATGGATGCCCGCCTGTGCTGGCTTTTGCGGCACTAATGAAGGAAAAGCCAGCCAGCTGTAGTAAACAAAAGCTACCGCTAGGTGGCTTTTCCTTCATTGGTGCCGGGACTTGGAGGACGCGGACCGGAGACCAGAGCAGGAAAGCTGCAGCTGAATCTCGGTAAGTGCCATTTATTTTTTTTAAAAAATAAGCACTAGCTGCGTTTTTTTTGTCTACGTTTTCCGGGCTGGAGGAGCCCGGAAACTTAGAAATAAAAACGCAGCTTTTAAAAACGTATTTATGTTTGCGGTCGCTTCTGAAGCGACCGCAAACAGAAATACAACTTTGTGTGAAAACGCTGGGGGAGCACCGGAGACCCAAAGTGATAGCCACAGCAGGCAGAAACACAACGCGGTTGTGTTTGAAAACGCTGCGGTTTTTCTTTCCGAGTTTCTCAGGCTCCTCTAAGCCAGAGGAGCCTGAGAAACTTGGAAAGAAAAACCGCAGCGTTTTGAAACACAACGTTGTATTTATGTTTGTGGTCGCTTCAAAAGCGACCGCAAACATAAATACAATGTTTTTAAAGCTGCGGTTTTATTTCTAAGTTTTCCGGGCTCCTCCAGCCCGGAAAACTTAGGAAAAAAAACGCAGCTAGTGCTTATTTTTTTTTCAAATAAATAGCACTTACCGAGATTCAGCTGCAGCTTTCCTGCTCTGGTCTCCGGTCCCCGTCCTCCGCGTACAGCACCAATGAAGGAAAAGCCACCCAGCGCTAGCTTTTGTTTACTACAGCTGGCTGGCTTTTCCTTCATTAGTGCCGCAAAAGCAAAAGCCAGCACAGGCGGGCACCCATTTCACAAAATGGATGCGCCCATGTGCTTGCTTTTGCAAATTTTGAGCTTGAATAGCTCAAAAATGTACATAGGAAGTTTAAAAAAAAAGTGCTAGTATTTTTTTTCATGTTGCCTATCTATTTTGTAAATAAAATGTTTTACTGGACTATCCCTTTAACCTGCTCTTCTTACTTATTTTCCTCCCTGCACTAGAAACAATAAAGCAAGCCTTTCTTTTTGCACATAGCTGGCTCTGGACTGGTTCCCAATTGCTGGCTGATGATTATTGCCACCCAGATACCTTACTTCCTTACTTCCTTTAGCCTCCAATTTCCTGCCCTTGTCTGATGGGGCAGTCAATGGGGAGGCCAGGTTAGGTAATCTACTTTGTACTGCATGGACCGAGTACGGCTTTAAATGTCCTTTTAGACACAGCAGTGCATTGTCAGGCACCTTATAGTTATTATGGTCTTGCTCTAGTATCAATAATGGTGATTTGAGGATGATCTTTCCAGATTGTGTCTAACATTGAAACAGTGGTAGCAGAACGATGACTCAATGGCCATAGGGAACAGAATTATTTTCCTCAGTTGATACTAATCTCAAAGACTTCAGCAGCCTTTGCCATCAATGTGTGGAAGGAGACACCATCACCAGGGGGCAAGGTTTAACTGGAGAGTCATGATTTCCTCGCTTAGGGATACAAAGTATTCCCAGTGATCATCTAATGGAGGATTTGAGGGGATTGGGTCCTCCGACGTATTCCATATCTATGACAGGTAATTACCACAGCTGTGCTGCTTCGGAACATTTTCAGCTCCTGCGTCGAGGACATCGATACGCTGTCCTCATGGGGCTCCGTCGAGCCGACATGACCAGATGTTATAAGTAGGACGCATCACGCCCGTAGCCTCAGTTCCGTTTTTTCTGTGAACGTGTTCGCGTCGGAGATCTCGGCGCGCCTCGGTTCTTCTGAGTTCTATTCTTTCGGTTCTTCGAACCTGTTTGTGAAGATTTCCATGATGTCTTCGTCTTCTTCTACCCCGCGGCCTTGTTTCAAGAAGTGTCGGGACTGCCGTTCCAAGATGTCGCTGACGGACCCGCACGACGCCTGCCTCTGGTGTCTCGGTGAGGACCACGCCACGAACGATTGTGACGAGTGCCAGTTGTTAACGTCGAAGGCCTTGCGGCAGCGTAAGAAGCAGCTTCTGTCGGTAAGGTGTCCAAGCCCTGGAAGTCGCAATCCACTGGGCTTTCGACTGACGATTCGAGGGGCCACTCTCTGCATCGTCGGCATAAGTCCAGGGGGTCTCGGTCCCGGAGTGGGTCCCGCCATTCCTCTGCCTTTTCGAAACACTCACGGAAGCGCTGTCACCGGTCGCCTCCCCTGTCCTCGTTCGAGGACACCGCCCGTCGGCGGGTTGCTTGTCCCAACAAACATTCCACTCCTGTGGAATGGGATTAATTTCATAAGGAGATTGTGGCGATTTTTCAGTCGCAGGGCTCCGTGCCGTCCGCGCTGGCGAAAGATGTCGGCAGGGAATGTGCTAGTGATGCTGTTCGCACGCCTTTGGGCTCGAGCGGTCGTCGCGATCACCGGGCACCTTCGAGGTCCCGGTCAGACAAGGTGGATCGCTCTAGCCATGCCCGCTCCAGGTCCCGGTGCTCGACGCCCTCGAGACAGTCAGAGCCTTTGAGGTCTTCGAAGAAGACATTGACGCCTTTGGCACCGAGGCCGTTGAAGGACTCTCTCGAGGCTCCGCCTCCGAGGAAGCCATCGGCGCCCAGGCTGTCGAAGGACACAAGGCCAGTGTCGATGCCTTTGGCGCCATGCTCGACATCAACACCAATTCTGTCGACGCCCTCAATGCCTTTTATTGAGGCTTTATCGGAGGTGCCCCGGAGACCAGTGGAAACTCTGAGAAAGGCCCTGCAGAAGTCGGTAAGACCTGTATTTGACCCTTTTTCTGTGCCCTCATCCAGGGATTTATTCCAGTCTCTGGATTACATCTCTGAGGTGGATGAAGGGTCTGATGGAGGTATGGTTCCTGATGAGGTTCCTGACGAACTCATGTCTGGTCATAGCCAGCTGGAAGACCTGCGTCAGTCCTTGCATGACGCCAGTAGTCTGGACACCTCTCCTGAGGTTGAGTTTGGTAGGCCTGAGCCTGGCACGCATGCCGAGTCCTCGTACCAGCGTCTTAAGTCGAGGGTGACAGAATACTTGGAGTGGTCTGCACCCCCAGTGGATATCCTTGACCAAGGTCCCCCAACTGACCCGGGACTGCCATTCCATATGGCCTTGCAAAGAAGGGTGGCAGCGGCTTGGACCGCTCCGGAGAGTCTCCCGGCAGTGAGCAAGTCTTTGCTGAAAAAATACTGTCCAGCCAGTAGTGACCCCAGCTACTTTATTACGCACCCCACTCCGGAGAGTTTGGTGGTGCAAGCGGCTACGGCCCCGGCAAAAACAGGCATCGTACCTTACCATCCCTCCTGATAGGGACGACAAACGTTTTGATGGCTGGGCAAAGAAAGTGTTTTCTTCAGGGGGTATATGGCTTTACAGGTAGCCAACTCTGTGTGCCTTAGCACGTTTCACTCATACTCTGTCGAATTGTGTCTCTTTGGCGGCTGAACATATTCCCGAAGGGGAGGAACGGGATGGCTTTCTTGCTCTTGTTCAGGATAGCAAGGATGCCATGTGTGAATCCGTTCAGTCGGGTCTGGACATACTGTGTCAGCCGGTCCATGGCGGCGAGCACCGTAATGCACATATTTGCGTGGGTGCGGAAGTCGGGGTTTGCTCCTGATGTGCAATCCCGGCTTCTCAACATGCCCTTTGATGGTGAACATCTTTTTGGCAGCAAGGCTGACGAGAGCCTTGAGAGGTTGCAGACCTCCAAAGCTGCAGCGAAGTCGTTGAGCGCTGCAGCTCGCCAGCCTCTGCTTTTCGTCCTAGGGGACCGCTATGGAGGGGAGGTTCCTTTCGATATTGCTCATCCTGTGGTAGATTGAGAGGAGCTACAAGTCAAAAGGGACCACCGTAAGAGTATCAGAGGTGGAAAACAAGGTACTTGAGGTGCCAAGGCCGCTCGGGCAGTTGCCTCTTTACCCTCAGGCAATGCCGCAGCCGCTTCAGCTCAGTCATGAGGCCATATCCCATGGTTCGCCAGTTGGGGGAAGGCTGGCGCAGCATCTTGTAGAATGACGTGCCATTACTTCAGATGTGTGGGTTCTGGAGATCATAGTCCACGGCTACTGTCTTCCATTCCGTCAGAGGCCTCACGACAATCCACCAGGGAATCTCTCTTTGAAGAGTCCGGATCCGCTCCTTACGCAGGAAATAAAATCCCTGCTGGAGAAAGGCACCATAGAAATGGTGCCTGTAGTGGAGAGGAACAAGGGATGATATTCCCCATATTTTTTGATTTCGAAGAAAGACAGAGGATTGAGACCCATCATGGACTTGTGTGGTTTGAACAAGCTCCTCAGGAAGGACAAGTTCAAGATGTTTACTCTCTCTCAAGTCCTCCAGGCCCTTCAACTTCAGGACTGGTTGGTGTCTCTCGACCTCAAGGACGCTTACTTTCATGTGCCGATCCAAGAAGTACCGGAGGTTCGCGGTTGGCGACTCGCACTTTTAGTTTCGGGCCCTGCCGTTCAGATAGACCTCCGCCCGAGGGTTTTCACCAAGCTCATGGTGGTGGTGGCAGCGCATCTCAGGAAAGGGGGGGATTCACGTCTACCGCTACCTGGATGATTGGTTGATCAGGGCGCGCTCTCTCGAGCAAGTCCTGGATCATCTGTAAGTTACCTGCCACTCTCTTCACAAGCTGGGCTTCTCCCTCAACTTAAAGAAATCCCACTTGACGCCAACTCAGCGGCTCAAGTACATCGGAGCAGTGCTCGACACGACCCTGGGCCAGTGTTTCCCTCCCCAGGTGAGGGCTCATCACATTCAGCAGATGGTGCACAAGTTTCAACATGCCCAGAGTCTCCCGGTGTTAAAGTTCTTGAGGTTGCTCGGCCTCATGGCATCCTGCATTCTTCTGGTGCCAGAGGCCAGGTTGCGTTTGAGATCTCTGCAATGGGCTCTCAAGATGCAGTGGTCACAGTCCTCTGGCAGGATGTCGGACCCCGTTCAGGTGCCGCCCTCGGTCGCCCAGGACCTTCTGTGGTGGGCCGTCGAAGGCAATCTGATGAGGGGGCCTCCATTTTGGCTACCCTGGCCGGAGGGAACGATCGTGACGGACGAATCCCTCATGGCAGCCATACCCCTAGTAGAATGGGCCCGTAAGCCTACCGGCGGGTCCTTAACCGCCAATCGGTAACATTCAGAAATTGCCAAGATAATCCATCTTGACAAAGTCTGCTTAGTAACAGCTTGTCCCAAACGCCTTCCAGCGTAACCTATAAAGAGCCGATTGTCCACTCTGACCCGGGACATGCGTGAAATGTAGAAACCTAAAGCTCTCCTAGGATCCAACCTATGGAGCCTCTCCTCTTCCTTACCAGGACGCGGAGGAGGATAAAATGCCGGAAGAATGACCTTCTAGCTTAAATGAAATTCCGACACCACTTTCGGGAGAAAGGAAGGACGAACCCTAAGGATAACCCTGTCCTTATGACACAGCGTGAAGGGTGGCTTAACAGAAAGTGCCTGCAACTCACTCACTCTGCAAGCGGAAGTAATGGCAACTAAAAATACAGTTTTAAGGGTTAACAATCTCAAAGGACAAGAATGTAAAGGCTCAAATGGAGCACCCATTAGGAATTTTAGAACAAAGTTCAAATCCCAACCGGGCACCTGGAAAGGTGACGGTGGACACATTAGTGATCCCTATCAAAAACTGAGAAATTAAAGGAATTTTTAAATAAGAACACTCCTCAGACGAGCGCTTAAATACGGACAACGCCACCAGGTAACCTTTAATGGTACCCACTTGCAGGCCCTTGTGGGCTAAAGAAAGCAAAAAAGACAGAACCACAGGAATGTCAAATGAAAAAGGATCCACATTCTCAACCCTGCACCAGTCGCAGAACTTTCTCCAATGGCAACGGTACAGGGATTTTGTTGCAGGCCGTCTGGCCGAAAGCAACACCTCCATCACGTCTTCAGGGAGGTCCCAATCCTTCTACCTCAACCTTTCAGAAGCCAAGCGTGAAGGATGAGGCATCTGACCTCTGGATGGAGAACCTGACCCCCCCCCTCACGTGAGAGCAGATCGTCTCGGTAGGAAAGACGACGTGGAGGGCATTCTCAACCCTGCACCAGTCACAGAACTTTCTCCAACTGCTACGGTACAGGGACTTTGTTGTAGGCCTTTTGGCCGAGAGCAACACCTCCATCACGTCTTCAGGGAGGTCCCAATCCTTATACCTCAGCCTTTCAGAAGCCAATCATGAAGGTTGAGAGACTTGACCTCTGGATGGAGGACCTGACCCCCCTCCCGTGAGGGCAGATCGTCTCGGTAGGGAAGACGGGGTGGAGGGCCGATGGACGTGTCGAGAAGGTCCGGGTAACACGTTCTCCTGGCCCATGCCAGAGCAATGAGGATCATTCGGGAACCGAACCTCAGTAACCTCTGCAGCACTTGCGGAATGACAGGGACTGGAGGAAGCGTGTACAGCAGTGGCAAGGACCACTTCACTACGAACGCGTCCCCCAAGACTCCTCTTGGAGGAAATTCCCGCAAGCAGAATCTTTTGCAATTCTGGTTGACACTGGTGGCAAAGAGATCCCACTTGTGAGAGACCGTGCTCTGCCTGCTCAGAACGTCCGCTGCCTCGTTTTCGTCCCTGACCAGATGAACTGCCGAGATCGAAATTTCCTGCTGGATGGCCCAGAACCAGAGCTGCATAGCCTCTCTGCACAGAGGGAGAGACCCTGCCCCACCTTTTTGTTGAGGTAGTGCATGGCCACTGTATTGTACGTCAGAATTGGGATATTCTTCTCCCGCACAGACGGCAGAAAACCCTTCAGGGCTAGCCTGACGGCCCTCAGCTCCAACAGATTGATATGGAGTCTGGACTCCGACGGAGACCAACGACCGTTGACTGTCAACTCGTTGGCATGAGCTCCCCATTCTGTGAGGGATGCGTCCGTCACGATTGTCACCTCTGGCCAGGGTAGCCAAACTGGAGCCCTTTCATCAGATTGCCTTCCACAGCCCACCACAGAAGATCATGGGCGACCGAGGGCGGCACCTGTACGGGATCTGCCATCCTGCCAGAGGACTGTGACCACTGCATCTTGAGAGCCCACTGCAGAGATCTCATCCACAACCTGGCCTCTGGCGCCAGGAGAATGCAGGATGCCATGAGGCCGAGCAGCCTCAAGAACTCGAACGCCGGGAGACTCTGGGCATGTTGAAACTTGTTCACCATCTGCAGAATGTTAGAAGCCCTCACCTGGGGAGGGAAACACAACCCCAGGGATGTGTCGAGCATTGCTCAGATGTACTGGAGCCGCTGGGTTGGTGTCAAGTGGGACTTCTTTAAGTTGAGGGAGAAGCTCAGCCTGTGAAGGGAGTGGCAGGTGACAGAGATGATCCAGGACTTGCTCGGGAGAGCGTGCCCTGATCAACCAATCATCCAGGTAGGGGGTAGACGAGAATTCCCCCTTTCCTGAGATACGCTGCCACCACCACCATGAGCTTGGTGAAGACCCTCGGGGCGGAGGTCAAGCCGAACGGCACGACCCGAAACTGAACGTGCGAGTCACAAACCGCGAACCTCAGGTACTTCTTATGCTTGGGATGAATCGGCACATGAAAGTAAGCGTCCTCAAGGTCGAGAGACACCAACCAGTCCTGAAGTTGAAGGGCCTGGAGGACTTGAGAAAGAGTAACCATCTTGAACTTGTCCTTCCCTGAGGAGCTTGCTCAAACCACGCAAGTCCATGATGGGTCTCAATTCCCTGTCTTTTTTAGGGATCAAAAAATATGGGGAATACCATCCCTTGTTCCTCTCCGCTACAGGCACCAGTTCTATGGCGCCTTTCTCCAGCAGGGATAGGATTTCCTGCGCAAGGAGCAGATCCGGACTCTTCAAAGAGAGATTCCCTGGTGGATTGTCGTTAGGCCTCTGCCGGAAAGGAAGACAGTAGCCGTGGGCTATGATCTCCAGAACCCACACATATGAAGTAATGGCACGCCATTCTACAAGATGCTGCTCCAGCCTTCCCCCAACTGGCGAACCATGGGAAATGGCCTCATGACTGAGCTGAAGCGGCTGCGGCAGTGCCTGAGGGCAAAGAGGCAATTGTCCGAGCGGCCTTGGCACCTCGAGTACCCTGTTTTCCACCTGTGGTACTCCTACGTTGGCCCCTTTGACTTGCAGCTCCCCTCGATTTACCAAAGGTAGAGTAGTATCGAAAGGGACCTCCCCTTCATTGCTGTCCCCTAGGACGAAAAGGCGGAGGTTGGCGGCCTACAGCGCTCAAAGACTTCGCGGCAGCCCTTGAGGTCTGCAACCTCTCAAGGCTCTCATCAGCGTTGCTGCCAAAAAGATGTACACCATCAGAGGGCATGTTGAAAAGCCGGGCTTGTCCATCAGGAGCAAACCCTGACTTCTGCAACCACGCAAATCTGCGCATCACAGTGTTACGCTCACCTGGTATCCACGGGGACGCCACCCAGCCCTGGTTGGATGATTTGCACTCTCAAACCCTCTCCCGGTCCCTTGGTAAGGCCTCTGGTTAAAGATGGGTCTGCAATATAGGAGAGCTGGATTCAATACAAGATTGTCTTTATGTTTTTCCACCTCCCTTGCCCTTAACTCCTTCCTCCCCCTTGGGCCTTCTCCTCACCTTAATATTGGAAAAGGTGGATTCTCCGTCCTGCTCCTCGCGGCAGGGGCGTGTAGATGTCGGGGGTGAGCAGCGACCAAGTTACTTCACTGGTGCAAGCCCTCCTGTGGGAATCCAGGCCTGCTACGACTCCGTAGGTTTGCTGCTTTACAGTCTTTATATGCAGTTCTTATGTTTCGCTTAGTTCAAATAATAATGTCTTGCTTCTTTCCTTTTAGCTATGGAAAGGTATTTTGGTGTCATCATGCAGTTTGAAGATGAGCATGGGCCGGTAGGCGAAAGCGCAGTGTGCGCGATGCTGTCCGGTGAGTAATGCGCGATGCGCGGTGCTGTTTTGCCTTTTCTATTGCTAGCCTGTGTCTTTTCTCTCCTTGCAGGTTGCGATGTTCCACAACGAGCGCCGTAATGTTCCAGCAATGATACTGACCAGGAGATGACTACCCAGGTAAGAATTGTGTGGATTTCTTCATTCGGGAGGAAATGCAAGTAAACGCTTACTAATGCTGTCTTTCTTTCTCCTCTTTCCAAGTTATGGTATTCCAGGATGCATGCGGTGTCGATTGATGGAGCTCGTACCTTCAGGTGAGTGGAACTGAAGTCGGCGATGGATATAGACAGGATACTGTTCCAGGTAAGTTTCGTGGTGTTCTTTCCCTCTCTGCAGGTCCTTGGTTTCAGGTAAACTGGCATCAAAGAACTGGACACGGTGAGCATTACACTGCCCATAGCAGAATAACGCAAAGCATGTTCTGCTGTTTGGGTGTGGTTTAAATAGTCTCAGGTAAAGTAGTCCAGGTAAAATAGTCCCAGGCCTGCCACACCCAAAGTAGTCCAGGTAAAGTAGTCCCAGGCCTGCCACACTCAAAAGACTAGACCGCATAGCTCAGTCCCTTGTAACTGAGCAAAGTGTGTGCATCCATGATGGCTGAATGTCCCCCCCCAAAGTTAAATAGTCCCAAGTAAATAGTCCCATTCTAATGTTGGTCTTCATGATGGTTATGAGCCTGGCGCCAAGGGCGCCAGGACTGACTCCAAGAGAGTCTTGGATGAGGTTTTAAGGCCTTTGACCTGTCACTGGAAGGCTGACTTGCCAGTGAGGGTCCGGGGCAAGGGTCATGACACGCGGTGCTCGCGGCCATGCAACGGCTGACGCAGTCTGCCACGCCCAGACCCGATTTAACGGATTCACACATGGCATCCTTGCCATCCAGTACAAGGGCAAGAAAGCCATCCCGTTCCTCCCCTTCGGGAATATGTTCAGCCGCCAACTAAACACAATTCCAAACCGCCCGGAGTAGGGTGCATGGACAAGTAGCCGGCGTCGCCACTGGCTGGGCGGTACTTTTTCAGCAACGACTTACCCACTGCCGGGAGTCTCTCCAGAGCAGTCCAAGCCGCTGCCACCCTTCTTTGCAAGGCCATATGGAATGGCAGTACCGGGTCAGTTGGTGGACCTTGGTCCAAGATATCTGTCAGGTCATCCTGCAGAAAATCCACTGGTGGCGCTGACCACCCCAAGTACTCCGTCACCCTCGACATGAGCCGCCGGTATGAAGACTCTGCGTGCGTGCCAGGCACAGGCCTACCGAACTCAACCTCTGGAGAGGTGTCCAGACCACTGACGTCGGGCAAAGACTGACGCAGGTCTTCGATCTGGCTATGACCAGACAATAGGTCGCCGGGAACCTCTTCAGGAACCAAACCTTCCTCAGACCCTTCCTCCACCTCAGAAATATAATCCAGAGGCTGGAACAAATCCCTGGAAGAGGGCACAGAAAAAGGCTCAAATACAGGCCTCACTGACTTCTTCAGGGCCTTCCTCAGAGTTTCCACCGATGCACGGGGTACCTCCGGTAAAGCCTCCTCAAAAGGCGTCAAGGGCATCGACGTCGAGCGTTGCGCTGATGGCTTCGACACAGGCCTCGAGGGCGGTGCCCCGAGCATGTCCTTCAATGGCCTCGGCGCTGATGGCGTTGATGACTTCCTAGGAGGCAGGGCCTCGAGAGAGTCCCTCGACGGACATGGTGCCGATGGCGTCGACGTCGTCTTAGAAGACCTCACAGTTTCCGCCAGTCTCGAGGGCGTCGAGGACCTGGAGCGGGCATGGCTACAGCGACCCACCTTGTCCGATCTGGACCTCAAAGGCTCCCATTGATCGCGCCAATCACCCGAGCCCGTAGGTGTGCGAGCGGCAGCTCTACCACGTTCCCTGCTGCTTCTTTCGAAGGCACGGACGGAACAGAGCCCTGCGATTGGAAAATCGCCATCATCTCCGTACGAAATGCATCCCATTCCGCAGGAGAGGAATGCTTGTTGGGACAAGCAACCCGCCGTCTGGCGGAGTCCTCAGACGAGGACGGGGAAGGCGACCGGTGACAGTGCTTCCGCGAGTGCCTCGAAGAGGCAGAGGAATGGTGGGAACCACACTGGGACCGAGACCCCCTGGATTTACGCCGACGTCTCGGAGAGTCGGCCCTCGAATCGTCGGTTGAAAGCCCAGCGGATTTCGACTTTCGGGGTTTGGAAACCCTACCTACAGAAAGCTTCTGCCGCTCCCGCAAGGCCTTCGACGTTAACGACTGGCAATCGTCACAGTCATCGGTGGCGTGGTCCTCGCCGAAGCACCAGAGGCAGACGTTGTGCGGGTCCGTAAGTGACATCTTGGAACCGCAGTCCCGACACTTCTTGAATCCCGACCACGGGCTAGAAGACGAAGACATGATATCTTAACAAAACACCAAGTTCGAAGAACCGATAGAATCAGAAGAACCGAGGCGCGTCGAGCTCTCCGAAGCGAAAATGTTCGCGGAAAAAACGTAACAACTGAGGCTACGGCCGTCGTGCGTCCTACTTATACCATCCGGTGACGTCGGCTCGACGGAGGCCCTCGAGGACAGCGTATCGATGTCATCGATGCAGACGCCGAAATGTTCCGAAGCAGCACATCTGTCATAGATGTGGTATACGTCGGAGGAACCAATCCCCTCGAAATGTTATTTGGATGCCTCAAAAATCCATCTCTATATATGAACGTCCAGGGAAGTAGCACTGCCAGTAGGGCATATAATGTGGCCATTATCTGTTAGGACAAGCCCACGTACCGTTCCTGCTTTTTGTGTCACTACCCTAAGCTGCCATCTATTTTGACTGGCGCCCTGAGCCACCATTATTGTAAGTATAATTTATTAATTATTATAATTGGTTATTTATAACGTGCTTAATACCCAGAGGGGATCGAACCTGTGTTGCTCTGCAATGTCTTTCTTACAAGGCAGGTGCGTTGCGCCCCTGAGCTATACTCCCAAGGCACATTTATTTATTCAGATTTGTAGAGTGTGCAGCAGCCCAAAGGCATTGTGGCGCTTGTTACAGACAGAAAGTTTAGTTACAGGCAAGGAGAGAGGACAACAAGTTCAGTTACATGTATACAGTTTTGCATAGAATCTTTTACAGAGGTAAGAATATGCAGAGGGTTAGATAAAAAGGGAGGTTTTGATTTTTTTCCAGAAGGCAGGGAGAGAGTTTTCCGCTCTGATCTCTGGGGGTAGAGCATTCCATAGCTTGGCAGCTATGTAGGGGAAGCCCAGCCCTCCAGCTTTGGCTCTGTTGATGCGTGAGATGTGTAGTTGGTTGGCGTAGTAAGTCCAAGTGGGTCGTGTTGAGTTGGATTTGGTTATAGTCTCTGCAAGGTATGATGGTGCTGTGAGGTTAAGACATTTGTGGGTGAGAGTGAGGATTTTAAATGTGATGCGCTCTTGAACTGGAATCCAATGAGCTTCCTTTCCGGCAAGGGAAATGTGTTCCCTTTTGGGAAGGCTCAGGGCAGCTCTTAGGGCATTGTTTTGCGTGACGGAGTCGGTTAAGGTTCCTTTCATCACCACCTCCTCCCACCACTTATTCCCCTCTCCCAGCCGTGTGCACCAAAACCAATTCTCCACGGCCACACACCCACATTCTCCTGTCCACCGGTGTCTCAATTCTCTGCAACCCGACTGCGTGTAATATCACCAGAAACTGAAACGGCCGTTTGGTTTGGGTATTTTAACTTTAAAGGTAGTTGGGAATGCACAATTTAATTTAATAAAGCAAGTGCATATTAGGACCGCAGACAAAGCCGCCACGGTTGCTAATAGTGATAATGCCCTCAATTGGGGTGTGAGGGCTGTATCTGTGAAACAGCCCACCATCCATCTGTAGTGCCCACGCTATGCTAAGGATACTACCTAGAGATGGTGACCAATTACACATGTTACTGCCTTCCCAGCACTATTATTGATTAATATTGACACGGTCTGGCGACTATTTAGTTCGATGTCTAGCCCTATACAATGAAGTGCCATCTCCAAAGGAAGTTGAGGGGGGGAGGGGTGCAGGACAGTTTGAGTTTGCTGGTTGTCATATGCAGAAGACACTCCCAAATTCAGACCTAAAATTAAACATTGTTAGAGAGGCAGCAAAATGCCTATTCCACTGACCAGTTATGAGTGATGACACTATTTTATCTTGAAACATGAAGGGGTTGTAAGGGAGGAGGATAAAAGATGAGTATTAGATGTGGTCAAAGTGAAAGTGAAAAATAAAGTTAATTTTGTAAAATGTGTAAGGCCCCAATTCTTAGGCAGATCCCTTGTATAGATCCCTTTCTAAGGCTATAGGAAAGCTGCATGGTGAAAACCAATTCTTAGTAGGGGCATTATTCTTTGATGGATTTGAAACTGGACAGGTCATCCTTAACTAAGGTCGAGGAGTTGATGAAGCATATCCAACACACTTTAGAAACTATTGACCGATGTCGCTTTTGAAGGCCAATACAAAAGTGTTATCAAAGGGGCTTTCACAGAGCGAAAAAAAAAGCTGGAAAAATGTATTCACCCTTCTCACACAGGTTTTTCTAACGAGATGTCATGGCACGCATATACAGATTGTGAGTATATTTAATGGGGTTACATAGAAATAGCTTGGTGTGGATGCATATCAAACATCAAATGAGATGGACTTTTTGAACTTTGCACATTCTAAATTTAGCAGAGGCCATCAACATATGCAAAGATTTTATATCTACTGCTAGGTCAAACATTGTGCCAAATGGAGTGATTTCACAAAGTTTTGCACTGGGGAATTGTACCAGGCATGCATGCTCTCTATACCCCTTTATGGTTTAAAACGTACATGGAACAATTAAATGCTGCAAAAAGTAATAAAGGGCACTGCAAGTCAAGGGAGAGCACATTAGGTCATGCGTTATGCCTGTAGGTTGGTGTTGGACCCAAATAACACAACTTAATATACTGATTAATAAATGTGGACAAATGCACAATTCCAAGATCCATTCCCATAAATCTGAGGCTTGTGTTATCTAAAACCTATTTTTATCATCATAAGAGGAGGGAGCATAAGGGGGTGGGGGTAAAATATTTAAGTGAATAAAATATCAAATATCTAGTTAAGAGAACTGTGAGCCAAACAATGTTAATCTCGATCTATCCAAGGAGATGATCACTGAGAATTATCAACATTGGGGTTAGCCGATACGCTGTGTAGAAATCAATACGGTCGCAAATCTATTACCATCACTGACTTCATCATTATTAGGGAGGAAATAGAAAAGCATCAAAGACTTGTATTTTATTTTTATTTAGTATTCAATAGTCAATAATGATTTAATACATGTTACATTAATTCTAAAGAAAGTGCACACAGATATTAAGAAAATAAAAAATATAGCCAAATAAAAAGAAAAGAGTAACATGAACGGCGCTATCTATTCCCTTATACTATTAGATAACAACCAATTTTCATTTAGGCGATTCAAGTTAATAAAAAGGTTGAACCATATAGCTTCATTCCCACCCCAATCTCAACAGCAGTTAAGTATACATAGATCCTTCAATACACACTTAATAAAAAAACCAGACCATCATAATACATGCATCCAAATTCGTTACCTTGCATAAATATATTCCACATTGTCCTAATTCATATTGGTCGGTAATCCTGGTCCCAGAGCCGTTAGAAATGTATGCCGCAAATTCAACAATGAGGTACATTATGTGTTTATTACTTTCAATACATTGTTGCCCACATACACTGCACATTTCATCAAGCCTGGAAATGTTATAGCGTGCACCAATGGCTTCCAGAGAGGTTATAGTATTGAATTTTAGGTGGATATATTCCCATGCAGAATCATTTCCCAGATAGGCCTCAATGTATTGGGGGGTAATTTTACGTTCCATCATATAGTGAATGAACAATGTGCTGTTGTGTTTGGTGGCAAGATCGAAAAGAGATTTCTCCTTGCAAAAGCTGTGCATCAACTCTTGCGTGGCCTTTCTATACATAGGGTATGCAGATCGAATGTTACATCATGTCAAATACCCATTTGGTATAAAAATGTAAGTTACTCACCGTAGTGACTAGAGTACTCATAAACCCCTTTCCTCCATCCTTGTGCCCGACCCCCATCATGGGGATGGTACAGGAACATTTGGCAGTGAAAAATTGAGCTTCTCCCTTTAAATTTAGTGTAGTGCGTGGATCGCGGCCCAGAGCGTGGGAACCCCCCGCCCTGCGGAGCCTCACTTCAGTCCCCTTTGAACACATTGGACGCTTAGATACCTGGCTTCACCGATTACATCTTAGCCATTGGCATACTAGCGGGGGAAGGGGGGTGGGATGTATGGAGGAAAGGAGACTATGGACTGCGAGTACTCTAGTCACAATGGTGAGTAACTTTAATTACTCAAACATCCCGTCCCCATTCCTCCATCCTTGTGAGTGATTCCACTGAACAAAAACATAGGGTGGAGCTGTGATAACCTGCTGCATAACTAGGATGAAGCAAAAAGGTTCTTCAAAACCACCTGACCAAACTCTGCATCGCTCCTGGAGCTGGTGTGCATACGGAGGGTCCAAAATAGCTGCATTGCTGATGACATCCCAAGTAGCAGATCTCTGAAATGGGACGGCTGTGGCCTTGACTTTGACCGCATGGGCATGAAATCCCTTAGGTCCATGGCTGTGTATGCCTCTGAGATGGCCTGGACCATCCAACAGGCGATGTAAGCCTTGGAAGCATGAGAGCCGGAGAGGAGCCCCGAAAAAGTCACAAACAATGCCTCAGACTTCCTGAAGAATTTCGTCTCAGAGAGATAAAACTTTAGGACCATCTTGTGGTTCAAGGAATGCAGAGCCTTTTCTGCCGCCGACTGCGGGTTCCAGAAGAACAATGGCAGGCCGATCATTCAGATGGAATGGAGGGACCACCTTGGGCAAGAAGTTTGGGTGAGTGTGCAAGATGACCTTGTCGTTGTGAAATGACGTGAAGGGCTTTCACAAGGACAGCGCCAGCAGCTCGCTAACTCTACGTGCCGAGGTGAGCGCTACCAGCAAGACTGTCTTTAGTGTCCCCGGGTCCGCGCTTAAAAACCTCTGAGTGTTTAAGCGCGTTATAAATACGTAACTAAGACAAAGAAAAAAAAAAAACACAATTGCACAACTAAGAAAAACTAACAATTCCTGTAACAGCGCCTCGATGCCTGCGGGCTGTGTGAGCGCTTTATAAATGTAAATAAATAAAAAATAAATAAGTGTCACCAAGCGGATGCCCACAGAGGCCATCGGCTCGAAAGGCTTTCGCTGCAAAGCTGCAAGAACCAGATTGAGGTCCCAGACTGGGTGCGTCCTATGCAACGGCAGCACAAGCCTAGACAACCCTTTATGGTGGGCCTTAACCACCGGGTTGGCTGCAGAAAACAGATGCTCAGGGGAATTCCTGTAAGCCCCAATGACCGCCAAGTAAGTGCAGCACGTACTCACCAGAATGAGCCAAGTGTGCTGAAAAAGCCAGAACGTCACCCAAAGGACAGGTGACAGGGTCCAGACTCTTGTCACGAGCCCAATGGCAGAACCTAGTCCATTTACTCCTATACTGAGACCGAGTCAAGGGTCTGCTGGCCTGCTGAATGATGTCCCAGTTGTCATCCGAAAATTGAGCATGCTGAAGCCTCAGCTGGTCAGGACCCAGGCCACCAGAGTCAGCTTGGCTGGTTCAGGATGCTCCACTGCCCCGGCCTGCTGTGTCAGGAATCCTCTGCTAGAGATCGGAAGGTGGCCGGGACCCTGGGAGCACAACTGCAGCAGATCCGAAAACCAGGGTCTTGAAGGTCAGTGGGGGGGGGGGGGAGGACTCGGGATGAGGCTGCAACCCACTGAAGCCCGGAACTAGTGGATGGTCCGTTGGAGCAGAGGGGTGGCTGGGTACGCATAACATCTGTGGCTGTGCCAACAGATCTGGAAGGCATCGCCCAGAGACCCCTGACCCAGTCCTGCCCATGAAGCAAACTGGGGGTACTTGGGATTTAGAAGGGATGCAAACAAATCCAGGTCCGCGATGCAAACAAATCCAGGTGCGCAAACCCCCAACGCTGGAACAGCAGCAATAAGTAGTCGGTGTGGAACTCCCACTCTTAGGTGTTGATCCTCAAGCGGCTCAGCTGAGGGCGCAAGACATTTGGGTTTTCGTCTTTTTTCTAAAAAAGACAATTTGCAGCATTAAGTTTATAGTCTGATCAGCTTCAGACTAAAAGAAAACCAAGAGTGCTGCCCAGTGACCAATTTCGCACAAATTGATACTATCAACTATTGGAAAAATCAGGCTTGCCAAAGAATTGCATAAAGCTGAAAACAAGGGACCATTTGGACCCTTATCTTACACTGATCCGCTTCTGCATTGCTGTCCCCCGGGAGGTGGACTGCTGAAATCCAAATCCTATCAGTCAGGGCCAATTCCCAGATCGATACCGCCTCCAGGCAGAGGTGGGGATTGGGGGGTGGGGGAGGAAACGGGTGCCTCCCTGCTTGTTCAGGTAAATCATTGTAGTATAATTGCCCGTCCTGACCCGAACCGACCTGTTCCCTGATGAGGGACAAAAATGCCCTGAGGGCCAGGCCCGCTCCGCCGAGCAAATTGATATGAAGGAGGGCTACTGTCCTGTAACGTGCATCGCATAGCCCTCCAGAGTAAAACCCCAGCCCGAAAGGGAGGAGTCAGTTACCAACAGGATAGGCACGTTGTCATGGCCACTGAACAAGGGCCCAGGCCTTCTTCACCCCCAGGGTCCAAATGGACCCAGTCCTGGCGCCTCAGGCGCCAGGCTCATGGAAAAATGTGCTTTGCACACTTTGTGCCTGAGGCACGTGCATGGCCATAGACAATCATTGGAAGGCACGTGCAAGGATCTCTGGGAGTCGCAAGGTGGAGCCACAAGGTGGGGCCAAAGGGAGGGGCCAGGGCCAGCCTATTTAAGCCAACCTACCCACATGCCTCCGCTTTGCGTTATTCTGCTTTCTGCAGCGTAACACTTACCGCTGTCCTTACCCGTCTCATCTCGTCGTGCATCTGCTTGATTCCAGCTACTCTATCGCTGAAGACACACCTTACCTGATTCCAGCATCTCCATCACTGAAGGTGCTGTTAGGCAGAATCCTGTGCAGTGCCCTTAGGGACCACTACACACAATTAAGACTACAGGTGGCAATACACGTTTTACCTTTGGTACAAGCCTGTACTACTAGGTTATAGTGGTAGCAGGAGCGGAACAGCCAGGCTTATCTCAAGAGTATATGAGCAGTAGCAGAGATTACACAAAGGGACCACAATTACTGTGACTCAAGCAAACACTGACTGAAGGTTTCCGGTAAAAAATATAAGTAAATCTATTTTTAAACCATTTGTTATTAACACGACACTTCTAGTAATTCAATATTTGTACAGTATTATTCGAGGTAAGTACCCTGTGTTTGAATGAACCGGTGTTATGAAACAGAACACGTTATTGTGAATACAATTGCAATCACTTTTTGACAGTTCGGTCTACTAGATAAGCGCGTATCCACGGCAAGAAATGCTACACGGGTAAAAACACACTTAAAACCCGAGATACCCAGATAGAGTTGGGGGCAAACATCACAGGCAGTATGTTGGTTAGGCAGACGGAATCGAAGAACACACAGGCAGAATTCAAGAGTCAAGGGGCCGGAGCCAAAGTCAAGTGACACCGGGTGCCTGTTGTCTAGGATCACACAGTCTGACAGTTAGAGATTCAACGTTGCCAAGAATACTTTGATATTGTCAATGTTCGGAAGCAAAAGTTATAAGAAGGAGGGAAAAGTAAGGACAAGCCTTAAAGTAGAGAAATAGGGATTTCACCCACAATTCCTTACACAGGACACAGTACCTTTCTCAAAGAACTAAGCTGGTGCCACGGCAGTTGTTCCTGTTGGTTTCCTGCAGACCCACGCTTTCCTGCAGGTTCAGCACGAAGAAGGACGATGAGGGGGTCCGCACCACACAGGGATGAGGCCGGCAGCAGCAACAATGAATAAAAGGTGCGCTCCTTAAAAAAGGAGAGGGTCTTTCAGGTGGCTATCCGGATCACTACATCAGTGTGCAGCGATTTCGACCACGAAGGCGACCTCTGGCTGAAGATAAACTGGTTATCCCCACCAGGCTCAAGGGAAAAAGACTCCGGACTGGATCTCCTCTTAGTCGTTGAAGGGTAGAAAGCTCAGGACTGCAGCAGGGCTTCACCGGCACGGGGTAGTTGCAGCAGTCGACCTCTCCTCCACTTCTCGTCGGTTCCTTGCAGTTCCAGTGGCGACTCTCACTTCCAGCCCAAGAGACCTGCTTTTTATGCGCAAAACCCCCATTCACACAGCCTGGCAGTCAATCACCCAGCAGGGGGGTTTGTCCAGTCCGGACAACCACCTTGCCCAATCATGACAAAGTGGGACTTGGGTTTCCTAGGACACCCTGTGCAGGGGGTGACTACACCCCCTCCCTTACATTCAGCCCACCTAGACACCCAGGCGCCTTGAGGGGGGTTTCTAGGTAGAAGCTCGCAAAAAGACAGTGAACAAAGAAGGCAAACCTAGTTTGCCGCGCAAAGTAAAACACAAGAAGGAGTTTAAGAAAAAGAAATGGCGAATAAACCGCACCGGAGCCAAGCGAAAAAGGATTTGGTCAAGCGGGTTTAAGTTCTGAGGCTAACACAATAGCCTACAATATTACCACGGTTATGTAAAATAACCGCGGTAGAAATTTGGGGTAGATACCACTGCCACCAGCCATGTCTATATGTTAAAAGAGCGAAACAATGCTCTAGGAGTTACAGATAAAAAGAGTTAAGGGTTAACCCTTCCAGCACTCCATGTACAATGGTGTGTACTGGATCTGTGGTTAAAGTTGACCAAGTAAAGTTAATGGTAACTTTTCCCTTTTCTGGGGGACAGTAGTCACCTCAGAAATGGAGTCGGTGGGGAGTCTTAACGACAACCCTGTGCCACTGCACATAAGGTGCTGTGTGACATACACAAAGAAAGGGGCTACTGAAGTGGTGTAATCCAAAGCCCACAATCACAAAAACAGGTCAAAACACATATTAAGAGTGGGGGAAAAGCTCACACTCTTACCAAGTGGAAAGAAACAACTCCAGAGATCCAGCAAAGGTGCTGAGGGACTCACTAGGCAAGGGAAATTAGCCAACAGGCGCATTTTACCTGATTCCAGCATCTCCATCGCTGAAGGCGCATCTTACCCGATTCCAGCATCTCCATCGCTCGACACCGCCAGACTTCTCCTGCAAGGGAAAAAGAACACAACAGGTTAGGAGTCACATAAATACCTAACGCTTGGGTGCTCCATACCTGAGTCTTGAGATCTATCTTGAAGGCCAATTTACCAGCTAATTTGAGGGCTCCATCATCTTCAAGGGAATTCCCGGACTCGCTCCGCGACTCCGATCAGTCATCTTCATACCTATTGGAGAGAGAAAAGACATTGCAAGAATTACTATTACAACCACGGCAAAAGACGTTAAAACAAACAAACAATACCCATTGCCGAAAGACCTGCCTCCTACGTGGTTGGTCGCAGCCGGTCAGGATCGCCACTTTCACGGACAAGTGAAGCAACTAGGTCCACTCTACGCGCCCCTGCTACAAGAAGCAGGACGGAGAGCCCAGCATTACAAAACAACAGGTGAGCTTGCATGGGAAAACACTTGCGCAATTCGTTTTGGCATGAAAGGGTCGAGGGGATTCACGACACCACCACGCCATTCTCATCGCCTCGCATCTTCTCTCAGGGGCAATAGCAGTATCCAGAACAGTTGGTTCCCCAGCAGCTGGGGGAGAGAGTCGATCCAAGGGAGCCAAGTTGAGGGAGGGCTCCAACCGTGCCCCAAACCCCCGCAAAGACCAGGTGAGCGAAACACACGAAACATTGCCACCCATCAGCCACCAGCGAAGATCAGGCAGTCTGAGCATAGGTATTTGGACCCTGTCCGACTGAGACCCCGTCTCTTGATTCCAATAGGGTGCCAAGTGGAGATGGAGGCAGCTCATCTTGAGGAAAGTGTGCTGTACAGTGAGCACGCAGGAAGCCATCAGGCCCAGAATGTGCTGGAAACACCATGCCAAAGTGGTCGTGTTGGCCAGAAAGTGCCCCACCACCTTGCAGAGGCACAGAAGCCTCTCGGGTGTAGGAAACACCTGCTGAACGGTAGTGTTCAAACGTACCCCTAGGAAAACCAGTTCCTGAGATGGGCACAACAGACTACCTCTGGTTGAGGGAGAATCCAAGCTGATTAAGGATATCCGCCTATCACTGGCAGGAGTGTACCACCCTCTCGGGTGAACCTGCCCTCATCAGTCAGTCGTCCAAATAAGGGTACAGATGATGGCCGTCCAAGCGTAGAAGACCTGCCACTGCGCTTGTCAACTTTGTGAAGACATGAGGGGCGGAGTCCAGGCCGAAGGGCAGCACCTTGTACTGAAAGTGGTACGACAATCGTGAACCGCAGAAACTTCTGATGAGGTTGGTAGTTGTAAACATTCAGGTATGCATCCTTGAGGTTCATGGAACACATCCAGTCCTCTGCATCCCGTGTAATCGTCTTGAAGCGCTAAAGCGGTAAAGACCGATTTAGAAATGACAGGTCCAGGACAACCCTCAGGCCAGCCTGGTTGTTCTTGGGTACCGCAAAATTCCTGGAATAGTACCCGGAGCCCCAGTCTACAAGATGAACCAGTTCTATCGCCTGCATCTCCAAGAGCAAAAGGACCTCGCGTAAAAGAGCCGGGGACCTGATCTGACAAAGAGGAGGAGAGGATGGTAGAGGTAAAGGAAGACTAAAGCCACAGATAGGATCCACGGGTTGCTGAAAAAACGCTTCCAGGTGTCCCGGAACAAAGCCAAACTGCCCCCCACAGGCGAGCTGTGCTCTGCGACCTTGACGTCACTGCTTCTTGGCATCAGAGGCGGGGCAGAGATGGGGAAAGGAACAACCAGTGCAATGTCCACTGCTGCTTCCTACTGTTGGGCGACTTGTCAGGCCTCCGTTTACCACAGACCCGGAAACCTTTGAAGAAGGCATGGGGCTTGAACTCGGTCCTGCCCTGGGACTGAAGGAAGGATTTCTGATCCGTTTTTGTCAGGATGGCCAAGGACTTGATGGTTTGAGTGGATGTTTTCTTCTTTGTCAACTTGTCATCAGTTGACAAATGAAATCGTTCCACGCCCTAAGAAAGGCAGATCCAGTATCTGTGCCTACACGTCAGATGACAACTTTGTGGCGTGCATCTACACTGTACTTCTCATCTTGACCCCAAGGCACAGCCTTCTGGAGGCTAGATCGATGTGGGAGACCGAAGCCTGCATGAGGTCCTGCGCAATGGCCCAGGCATCTGCCAGCCAGGCCTTGCAGGACGCTCGCTTGTTCGAAGGGAGGTCGGGCAGAGATTCCCCAAGCTCCTGCCACAACTTCTGGTTAGCTGCAGCCAAGAGGGCGTCTACATTGGCTTGCTGCAGATGCAGTCCTGAGATGAAATAACAGTGCTTTCCCAAAGACTCGAGGACTTGGTCCTCCTTGGCGAGGCAACTGGAGGTTGCTCTCGTGGAGAAAGATGACGAAGATTATGGTTCAGAATACAAGGAGGCCGCAGCCACCAACGAGGAATGCAGCTACGGGTGGGAGGCGAGGATAGGCCCTCCCCATCCGTCATCCTAAACCTTCTGTCCAACTTCTAGTTCATTTGGGCGTTGGGCCTGTGCTTCTCCTAGACATTTCGCGCAACCTGCAGAACATCCTTCCGGAGAGGTGTGCTTCCCCAAGACCTCTGCTAGCACCCTCGACTCCTGGGGGGCTTCCTCAGGCAGAGGGTCCCTTAAGAACCCAGCCAGGCCCTGAAGGCGGTAGTGAAAGGCCTTAACTGATGCAGATGGTTCATTGTCCTGGGCGTCAACATCCTCATCGCGACCCCCCCCCACCCACTTCACACAGACCAAGGGGAATCCTGGACCTGGAACACAGGTGCCAGTGCCGCATACAGGTCCAACGGCTGTTGAGGGGGAGGCATTTGGTGGACCAGGAGGAGGTGGAGGGGGTCAGAACAACCGGTAGGGCCTGGCCCGCGGAGTGGAACCGGCAGCACTGGTGGAATGCGAGGAGTACCGAGAGGAGGGAGTTGAGTGGCGCCCCCTGCGGGATGGCCTCCTTCACAATGTCCTTCAGGAGCCCCTCCATCTGAGGGGAACACATGAGGAAGAGGAAGCGCTCAAAGAAGCCATCTTCACAAGCCGCTGGGTCCCAGCGGCCCGACCGTCTGAGGCACTGGGTCTCCACTCCTGGTAAAAGCGCTGTGCCGCCTGGTGCGTGAAGCCTTAAGGCTGTGATGGGTAGATGTATCCCTGAGGAGACCAGAAGCCTGCACCGTAGGATCCGCTGACGCTTCCAGAGGGAAGAGGGCTGGCATCATCTTGTAAAGCCAATTCGATGGGTGAAAGCACTGCTGGGCTCTGAGCTGGATCCAAGATGGCAGCTGGCCTGGCAGAAGTCGCCACGTACCTCTCTGCCATTTTGAAGCCATGCGCCACGCACTGGGTGGGAGGGAGTGGAGACCCTTAGACACGATAGGCAGATAGGGGAGGATACAGTTTGGGTCTTGCACCCGAAAGAAAAGGCGTCCACCTCAGAGATCACTCTGGTAGGCACTGAGCCCTCAGCCGGAAGGCCGGTAGTTGGAACACCCCGACTCATGACCTCGGAGCGAGCTCCGTTAAGCTGGACGCACTCGCCACCTGTGCCGGTAACCGTGTTGGTTCATATTCGAAGCACCAAATGGAAGTTAAATAAGATTGAAAAAACAAAATGGGGAGCAAGCGGAAAGCTAAAAAAGGTCTCTGCGCTGGATGCCAGGTCCGACACCGTCCGTGCGGAAAAAGAAACTGACGTGAGGCGCCAGTGGGCAGGTGGTTGCCACGGCCATGGCCGCGCCCGAGCACTCTATACTAAATTTAAAGGGGAAGCTACATTATTTGATGCCAAAGGTTACGGTACCTTCCCCACGTTGGGGGATGACAGCAAGGATGGAGTAAGGGGGCGGGACGTATCAGTACCTAAATATCAGCTCTAACCATTCATCAGCGTTTTACGGGAGGCAATGACCTGCATAATAAAACCTTGTAGTGTGTCCGTCATGGCACTGGAATACTTCCAAAAGCAATTAAGAGACCAAGATGTTAGTGTGGCGCTCAAACGGCAGATGTTATTTTCGAAGTAAATATATTCAGCTGGTGCATTTTTGGGGAGATGGAAGAGCTTTTAAACAAGTGCGCGGAGGCAATACAAGCTCAGTTTTTAGTTTATCTGCCCACCTTTCTGCACCATAGGTAATCAAGGTTATGACTTTAGCTATATATACTCTAATAGCCTTGATTGAGAATCCCCATGCCTATGTGCAAAGACATTAATTGCCCCAGTTAACTGATCCGCTTTTACTTGTATACTAAGCTGTCCATACAAGTTAAGCTTATTATCCACTTTGATGCCAAGATATTTATAGGCCTGAACCAATACAACCTTCTCGTTATTTATGTGCCAACAGAGGTGCTTTTGTTTTGTATCTCTGTGGCACAATAGCATTATTTTAGTTTTTCCTGTATTTATTTTGAGTCTTTCAGGTTTGCATATTTACTTAGTAGGTGTAGCTGTTTTTGTAAGCCCACAGAGGTGCTGTCCATTATTATAACATCAGCATAACCAAGCTACTGTAGTTTGCAATCACCCAATCTAGGTGGAGTGGTAGCTTAATCAGTCAAGGCACAGGCTAAGTAAAGGGTGAAGGGCGTGGGGGCCAATATACAATCCTGCTTAGGGTCAGTGTTAGTGGAGATCCAGTTGGTAACAGACTCGGTATCCATTTTAACCCTTACCCTGGTTGCAGTATGCTGCGCAACTATAGTACTCAGCAAGCCCCAAAGAATATTCAAATTCATATGTTTTTACCACAGTCATTTTCCATTTACTGTGTCGAATGTGGCACTAAAATCTATGAATGGCACTAATGTGGTTTGCTTCCATATCATCCAGGATTGCTGTATGGTGGTGGTAAGAGAAAGGAATGAACCAGGGTATTGGTGCCCCGTCGGAAACCAGTCTGGTTTATTGGAATAGTTTCTAGCACAATCCAAAAGGTTTTGAAGGGGCATCCTGCAGAGCAAAAAGCCTATAGTTTTCTGGCACAGTGCGTACACCATTCTTGTAAATAGGAACTATTATGCTTTCTTTCCATGGCCTGGGTAGCGTATTAGTTGTACTGATGGCGCAAAAAAGCCTATGTAGGATATTAGCCCATTTAATGGGGTTTTCCTTAATTAGGGAATTTAATACTGCCAGGTCCGGTTTCTCTATAAGAATTGATGGTTAGGATAATGTCAACGATTTCTTGAATTGAAAGCTCAAAGAACCATGCATCAGCATAGTAATGGGATTCACATCAGTCTCATAGGAATTCCCACAGGGTAGTACGAACGTGAGCTTCCCAATCATTTTCTAATAAACCTGGAATAGGTATTGATGCTGTTGACTATCCAAAATGCTCTATACCCTTTATTCTGTGAACATACCAGGATGTGCCATGCTTCTCGATCAGCATCACAATAGTATGCTCCAAGCCATCTTTGGAATGCTGAGTGAATATTTTTAACAGTAGTAGTAGTCCCTAGTGTCTATGTGCCTGTATGAAAGGAAGCGTAAACCTTGTAGGAGCATTTTCTTCCCATCACTGACTTCTTATCAAAGGGATGTAGATTCGGTTTCCCTTCCACGAGCGCATGGGTATATAGACAGATTTACACGTGCTCAACTCGACAACCTCGTTTACTTGCGTTTCATACTGGGTTATAAAGGCGTGAACAGTGTCAGCCTTATGATGCAGAACCAGTCCTTCACAATTTATATCAACTGGGGTAGGAGTTGCTGTACTGACCTACTGATTAGTTGTCTGTTTCCTGGTTTCCAGCTGATTTTATTTAGCCCTGTATTAAGTCCTAACAGACCTTTTGTATCTCGCCTAGGGACTTTCTCAGAGCCATGGCAATCGTGAGTGCAAAGGGATCACTTTGCTCTGTGCAAAACACACACATGGAGTACTTGTCGCCTGAAACCTCTATAGACAAACATGTTCTCGATTGTAGGTGCAATGTTCTTGGTCACACTGGTGTATTGGCCTGGGCCGTCGCCATTTCCCATTTAGCATGATAAAGCAGTGAGAATATAACAACTAAAGCTCATCTCTGTCCCTTATTTTCACTAGCAGTAGACATTTTCTGGGAGTGCATATTGTTATATAGTTCTTGTTCATGGTTGTTCTTAGGAATTCTGGTATTTAAGTCAACACCAATGACAGCTGACATGCCAGAATATAAGTCAATAAGTGCTTCTGTGTTGTTTATGTTATTTATATGCTCATTCCCTGTGGGAGGGTCTTAAATGTTTTTTCACCAAGATCATGGTGCTCTTTCCCTGCATCCTTTGTGTGGCGATCATTCCGGCCAGAACATTATGGGAATTACTTTCTATTCTGGTAATATAATGAATGTTTCTAACGCTAGTTAGAAGGCTTCCTTTGAGCCTACTTTCAGGTCCCTTAATTGCATCACTTTGCATAACATGTCTTCCTCCAATAGTAAGGGGGGAATGCTCTTGCAGGGTCACATTACTGAATCTATATGTTATCCCAGAAAATAAGCAAAAATGTTTTGTTCTCATATCAACCAGAAAGAAGGTTAACATTACGATCCCATGTTATGATGGTGGCTGTTAAAGAAAGCCTGAATGGTTGAAAAGCTCTTGTGTTTTTAGCTGCAAAGAATTCGAATGCGTCAAGTTTCATACTGAGACAGGAGTGTGCTATTCTGGTCTTCAGGAAAAAAACAAAAACCTGGTGTTAAGATCAGATTAATTTGTACTCTTTTGTGGCATTACAGTGCTATGTCAGTTCATATTCTACAGCGCCACCATGTCTTATAGATCATTACATTTATTTATAAAACCTATAATATGACAGACATTAGAGATTGATATTACTGGCTGAACAGTAGTAGGGAATATTGTTAGGGAGAATTCTCTGTAATGGCTAATTTCCCAAACCTAGTTAGTCCCCCAGCAGCTTTGCTGGATTTTTGGGGTTTATTTTTTTCTTCTGCTAAGAGTGAGACTCTTTTCCTCCCACTCTTAGACATGAGTTGAGGTGTTCCTTTGACTTTGTATGTGTTTTATGGGCTATGGGGTCCTTTACCCCATAGGGCTTCATGTGTTTTTGGTATGTGGGTTGCACAGCACCCTCCGTGCCGTAACCCAGGGGTGTCGTAGCGACCCCCAAACATAGACTCCATACCCTGGGACTGACTACTGTCTCCCAGGGCATGTGAAGTCACCATTGGCTTGACTAGTCCCAAATTGTGAACAGAACCAGTACAAACCATCCTATTGTGGACGTACTGGTCGGGGCAATTCGATTGCCCCGGGGTCTGTTCCAGGGGGGCACTGTCCAGTCCCCTCCGACGAGTTTTGGCTGGTGGCCGTGGATACTACTTTTTATATTCGACCGCAAATATATTCCTATGGGATTTTTCCATTGTTCGAGGCTACCACTTTCGAACAGAGCCTCGAACATACCGCCAGTTTATTAAATTAATATAAATTCACTGGTTGGTATTTTTTGCCGAAACTTCCAAAATGGCGTTTGTGTTCGCTTCTGTGACTCCAACCCAAATCGAGCCCTTTGTTCCACTTTTTGGCGGGCTTCTCCACAGAAGCTTCCAAAAGTGGTGCCACTCTGTCTGGGTACCACAGGGGGTGTGGGAGGGGGTTTAGGCACCCTGGACCGAGTTGCCTCGGCAACTCAAGTCGCACTCTTGTGTGATTGGCCCAAGTGATGAGCCTCCCGGCTCACCACTTAGCATGTTTGAGTGACAGCTAGGCTGAATGAATGGGGGTTTTCTGCATAAAAGCAGGGCTTTGGGGACTGGAACTTCAGAAGTCGCCACAGGACCTAAAGAATCCGAGGAGGGAGAAGCCGAGCCGAACTGCAACGACGACACCACTGGTGGAGCCCTGCTGAACCGTCTCACCACTTTTCCCAACGACAGAGGAGATCTCCAGTCTGGAGAGTCTTCTTCCTTTGACTGGTTGGGATAACCAGTTTGCCCGTCTTTTCGCCTTCCTGGACCATCTCGTGGCCGCCTTGCCCGTGCCAAGCGCCCCGGCAACCGGAATACCATGGTTTACCACTACCGCGAAGAAAAGGGTGGTACCTTGTAACCGGGAAACTCCGCGGCTGGTTTCTTCCCTGGCAGCGCAACGACCTTCAGCTTTCCTCCATGTCGAGACCTCCTCTTCCTCTGGATGAAACACTGACTTGCACCCGCTGCCAGGAACAACTGCCCCCGCTGGAGCGTTCTTCCAACTTTTAGGTACTGTGTCCCGCCTGGCTTCCCTTGCGACAGATCGTTCGGGGTGACAGTAAATCCTCGACTTTCTAACCTGGACTAG
The DNA here is from genome assembly GCF_040938575.1 of Ambystoma mexicanum. NCBI lineage: Eukaryota > Metazoa > Chordata > Amphibia > Caudata > Ambystomatidae > Ambystoma > Ambystoma mexicanum. The sequence continues at coordinate 874,673,226 of NC_090924.1, read as the reverse complement.
CCTGGGACCTGTTAACTAACTTTTCCTGACTTGATCTCAATCTTTTGTGAACTTTCTGCAAAGACTTTTTGGGCATAACCCCACTGTGTGATCCTGGACACATTTCGCTTGCTCTCTCTAAGAGTGGGCCTGGCATTTGAACTTCCTTGCTCTCCAGTAGACTTTGCCTAACCTGCCTCACTGTGGTTCTTTGAAAAGTATTGAAATTTGTGTGCTTTCATAACCCTGCCTTTTTCCCTCCCTTTTTTAATAACTTATTAGAGTGCCATCTTATGTTAAGCGCTCACCTCTGTCTGAAAATAAGTGGTGCTTCTCATTAAGACTAGTCTAATAAGTAATTAGGTTTGTATGTATATAATAGTGACCGTGTTGAATTTATTTACCTCTTTGTGCTAGTGTAATTTACAAGTGTGTATTTAAATAAATAATTATATACTTTTACACCAAAGCTCTGGTCAGGGTTTGCTTGTGCTACTGTATCTCTGTACCTATTGTGTATACTCTAAATACTGCCTAACTCATCTTGAGAGAAGTCCGACTGCTCAGCCACAGCTACCAGGTAAATCTGGGTGGTACAGACTGCTACCAATTGGGTTTACTGCCAACCACCTGGTTTTGGGGACTTCCACAGCTGTGACTAAGGAAGCCAGGTTATACTCTGAGCCAGTGGGTTTGGGCCTGCTATGGGGAGGATACCCTGGCCCCTGTCATGCTGCAGGACTTGGGCAGTACAGCACAGGCCAGTCATCAATGTCTGGTATAACAATAATAATAAAAAATAATAATATCACAACATCAGCCCATCAGCGCTGGCTGGGCTTGAAAGCTTAAATCCGGCCCAAAATGCTTGTGAGACCCTGCAGGACAATATTTGTGCAACCCCTCAACTAACTGCGAATGCTCAAAGCTCTATCCGAGCATATCATACAGAAAAAAAAATAGATGATGCAAGCAAGCATTTTGATACTGCTATAGCTTCCCCCGGTACTTCAAGAGATCAATGTGTGGGACCTGCAGCAAACTCTGCAGTTCAGGAAACAATATTGACAGTTTGCAACATCCCAAACACTAACTCAGTGCAGGAGGCACGGGAGGCAATAGCTCAGCATTCTTCCCTAGCAAGTGGTTCTTATGCCTAGCATTCATTGTTTTCGTTTGCCCCCCCCCCTCCCCGAACCACGCTCAATAAAACTCAGTGCTTTGAAAGTGGACATAGTATGTACCCAGCCTTTACATCATAGACTAGAAACATCAAATAGCTCAACATAGGACAGGCCGGATCCAGGAGGGTCAGGTAAGAAACATTATAAACAAATATGGCAGACATTCCAATTATAGTTTAGGTCCAGCCTAATGAGCCTAAAGTAAGCTTAGGTGCACTTGGGGAGAACCACCTATCATAGCTCTGCACCACTTACAAGTAACAGGTCCCTCAAAGGTCGTATCCAGAGTGGAGGAACACAGTATGAATGCACCCAGATCCAGTTGCTCTGTGTTAGATGTTGGAGAGGTTTGTGGTGAGCAGTGGGACATTGTTTCAGGAGCAATTAGGAGGAGCCAAGGGAGAAGTGGAAGCATCTGAGGTGGTGGCAGTACCTGAGCAGGAGGGGGCAATAGGAAAAATGAGGTTTGAGATCAAGGAAGGAACAAGAGCTGAGAGCATTGAACGGATCTACACAATTACTGCACATTGGGAAATTGCAAATCTGAACCGATAGAATAGCAAAATCCCGTTGCGCAGTGATCACGTATATCACTATATGCCATCCCGAATCCCCCTAACTCAACCCCCGCTTACCTTTTTTGACAGCACACACAGAAGTATGCCGTCGACTCTCCTGTACATCTGTGGGGCCAGTTGCCTCCCACTAACTTGGGTCGGAGCAGGCGCCGGAGGGTGCTTTTATGTATTTCTATTTTTTCCCTTTATTGTCCCCTGCTTCCAAAGCTTTTTAAGCGCTGACCTTTTATTCTCATTATATTGTGTCCATAAATTTATCAATTAACATGTAAGATTGTTCAACTCCACAAACATTATATTTTCATTCCCTGCAGGTAGATTGCAAATTGTTGTTTTAATAACCATCAGTACAATTTGAATAGAGCTGTATTTGTTGTTTTATACAGTAGAGCCCTTGATTACAATGGTTTGTTCTATATTTAATGCCTTGAAAAGTCACCGAAGGGCATGAAACATGTGTTAAATACATTGCATATCACCTGCTGAGACGAAGAATAAATCGTATGGAATCCTGCACTCTTAACTACTGTAAATTCGGACTGAGCTGGCAAATCAAATGTGAAAGATGTGTAGACAACAGAACCTATGACTCTACTTGATGAGTTGGCTGACAAATTTGCTATGACATTGCGCTCGGGGATTAAAAATGCGTCAACATTAAATAGATTAGTTTGATTAGATAGATTTGTTTGGGAATCCATTTCATCTGCCCCAAATATTATGAAATGTCTGATTTAATTCAAGTTATCTTGTGTAGACCCCTGTCAGCCACTATTGGTGGCCTTGCAGCGCTCGAATAAGAAAACAAGTAGGGTGGGGTACAGGAGTGAACAAGTGGGAAAGGCAGATTCAAAACCTGTGGAGTTGATGGATGCATCTCGGAGGAACCCTGTTCCTGAGTGTCAATATGCTTTCTATGGGTTTGGTGGGCGGAAGAAGCTTGAGAGTATGTTATCCATAGGGAAAAGCCCAAGATCGGACTACAGACTAAAGACTACAGCGCTTTGGTTCTGGTTAGCCGCTGATGCGGGAGAGTGGGATAGCGTTAAAGAGGAGAGCTTAGTTGTGGCTTGGTTAGAGTTGAAGTGTTAATTGGTGGCCTTATGTGGGGAATTTGTGTGTAGTGTACGGTGGTAGAAGACCTTATAGGAGAGCCAGTTAGTTGGTGGGAATGCAGGAATAAGCCTTACAAGGCAGAATAACCTGTAACCCTGCACTCCTACCACAGACCATTTGCAGACCGGTGCCATTCCACTAGCTCCCAATGCCCCCTTCCTGTACAATGCTTTCCAGGGTGCTCATATAATTTATGGTATGCAGTTAAGCCAAGAAGCCTATGCCACAAAATTGATCTTATAGAGTATCCATCAACAACCACTTACAAAACAGGAGGACGAGGCCAACGTCTGAAGAATTGGCTTGCAACCTTACTCAGAAAATAGGAAGGATGATTGCCCTCCCAAAGTCATAGTATAAGGTGAAAAAGAGGGCAATAAACGATAAGGGTACCTCCCAAGGTCTGTAAGGCCATTAGCACTTTTGAAAAAATAAAGTGAAATTGTTTGTACGATATCCTTTTTTTAGGATTTTACATGTTTTTCCCCCTTGCAGAGCTTAGTTTTCGGTATGTTGGGAAATGCTCTGCCATTGGGCTTCTATGGAATTCTGAAATATCCTGAATAGTTTAGTTTCAGGAAAGCTGCTTTTTTCAGTGCATACATTTCTCTGTAAGATGAAGGCAATCTCTGGTTGCTTCTTTTCAGGCACTTGCAGAAATCAAAAAGTTTAGGAAGGACATAATAGTTATGAATAGCATTTCATGAATTTGCATTGGCTGAGAGGCAGTCTGTCAATAATGAAATCCATTTACTAATAAAGGACAAAGCATCTCTTGTTTCTGGAGTATCTGCAAAGCGACATGCAAGTAGAGACATCAAAACAAAGCATAAGTTGCTTGTAACATTTTAAATACATAAATGGACTATGAAAAACAAACGCTTTTGTGAGCAACTAGTGCAAGATCAAGTTATTGTGTATGCAGCACTAAAACCTGCTTTAAATGGCGATATTGTGATTACACTGCTTTCTGGGAATCTTTCAATGTTATAAAATGCTACTAGCTATACAAAAATAAATATTCGACAAAAATGAAAAAAATCAAAATGGCCAGTCAAAAAGCTAAATCGAAACACGTTGTGTCAGTAAGCGGAGTCATTACTTTGCACCAGTTCCCAAATGTATCCTCATGGGTGTGTAGTGTAAATTGAAACAAACCTGCTACTAACCTGGATTTCTTTTTCCCAGGTTGGACTTGTTGAGCACCCAGATTCTATACTTGACTGACCAACGTGGGATGGGCTGCTGGCACTGGAAGTACCAAACCTCACTCTACATTTTAGTAGATTTGGAGTCAAACATTTAACAGGCATACTTGGACTGAAGGCAGAGTTATCAGGACCTAAAAGTAAAGAGAAAGATTACTTGAAAAATAGTGATCATTTTGAAGCTTCAAGTCAAAATTGCTTCTAAACAATGTGGCATAGATATTCAAAGCAGAATGTGTTTTAAAAAATGCTATGGAAACGCATGTAATTATAAGGCCTTGCAGATTTTATGAACCAAAGTGAGACTCCCAGCCAGAGAACTCCACTAATCAACTTACTATATGTTTTCCACACTTAATTTAGGGGCAATAACAGGCCAACAGTAGGACCAAGGGTGTTAAAAGCCTGCAGGAATAATCATGCGCCAGAGGCAATAGGTGGAAAGAGCACTGGAAAGTAAGGAAACCTGTTTGTCTAAAAAAGATTGAGACCAGAAATTAAGGAAAAAGGATATGAAAAAGACATCCGATTGCTATGCTCATTACAACAATGATCTGAAAATGAAAGTGCAGGTGAATAGGAGCAATCATATGACGGGGCTGTGGACACAAATTCGAAGGCTGATTGCACTAGAGGCAATTCCTAAGAAAGGCCACATACCATAACGGGGCAGACACTTGAAATAAAGGCAAGAAAGGAGAAAGCAGGAGACTGAGTGATTATAACTATCAAAAACATTGGGGCTGACCATCTAGTATGGGAAAGGCTAAATGCACACAAGGCCATCCCACAAAGAGGTTAAGGAGAGTAGAATGTGAGGAAGAGGTAGGAGAAAATTCAAAAAGATCTAAATTGAATAAATCCTGAGAAGCCTTCAAAACCTGGACAGAGCCTAATGCGTAAAAAAAGGGAAACAAAGGAAGAGTGTGGAGTGTGCTCTGCTACCTCTGCACCAAACAGGAGATTAACTTATCGCTGATGCCATGTTTATAGGAGGTCTGGTAGGTCAGAAGGAGGAGACAGGCCAATAGGTGCCATTTTCAAAGCTTTTGTTTCAAAATAATAAAGAAAATGCCTCATTTTGGCTATTCAAAGGGTTTCCCTACGTAACACAACTAAACAAGGTGGCTCGTCATCAGAATGAAAGCCCAAAAGTCTGTCCTCCGGCAGAATCTAATCTAACTGACACTACCACTATTACTACACACAAATTTACCAGGAGAAATTACTCCCTTCTCCTCAATTGCTTCACAGCAAAGTTCTCCTCAATATGAGATTCTCAAGTAGTTCTTTGCCATTTCCTACAATAAACCTCAGTTCTTTCAAGGGGCTTCCCCCAGGTCCTTGTGACCTGTCTCAGATTCTTCAAACTCTTTCTTTGATTTCTCTCGCAATGGCCTGAAATGGGAGTATCTGTTCCAGTTCACAGTTCTAGTTCCTGTATTATTCACACACAGATTGTTGGACCAACCCTTCTTCCTGTGGTTGGTTTTCTCCTCGCTGAAATATACTGGTAAAGTCTTTCTTTGACTTGTGTTCCTCTTATGATTTTCTCATTCACTGGGACGAGTTTGATGAGTCCCTAAGAATTCCTCACTCTTAAGGTTGTCTCGCCTTTCACTGCGAAGAGTATGATGCGTTCCAGCAGCATAATACTGCCTCTTTATATATCCGTACCCCACACTGGGACGAGTATGATTAACCCTTGAGTGATTCTCCCCTTTTGGTGGTTGTACTTCACTGGGACAAGAGGGCTTTTTCCATTCGTTATCTTATGTTTGCTTACAGCTTGTGAAATCACTGTCCCTTTTTACACATACATCCTCTTTCTGAATCTTATTTGTTTTATGATTTTCCCATTCACTGGGACAAGCTTGATGAGTCCCTAAATATGTTGCACTGTCCTGGTAATCTCGCCTTTCACTGCGACAGGTTTGAGGAGTCCCTTAGTGGGCCTCACTCGTATGGTTGTCTCGCCATTCACTGGGACGAGTATGATGGGTTCTTGCATGAAACTCACACTTGATATATTCTTACCCCTCACTGGGACGAGTAGAATTAACCCTTCAGTGATTCTCCCCCTTTTGGTTGGTCTATTTCTCACTAGGACAAGGGGGCTGTCTCCAATCATTCTATTCAGTTTACTTGTGGCTTGTGAAATCTCCATCCCTTTTCACACATAAAACCTCTTCCCTGCTACTGCTGTGTAAGGGTTCTGCGTCACCGGGTCGGAGCTCTCATTTTCCTCTTGCTGTTCCTTCAAAGCCATTCTCTGGCTTTCTTACGACACGCTTCTGTGTGGGTTCTTCACAAGTTTCCCCTTCCAGGCCACCACCTTCCTGCTTTGCTTCCTTACTAGCGTTCTCCTTCGGTCTGTTCTTGGATTCTCCCTGTCTGGCACGCCAACGCAATGCCTCTGCTAAGGCCCTCTTTGTACGTCCCTCCTGGGACTTTGACGGGATTCCTCTAGTCTCTCGGGTGTGCCATGCACTGCTGGCACCTCCCTTTGGTAGCTGTTCCTCGACGTGCAAAACGGCATCTTCCCAGGTTTCCCAGCATCCTCAATCCAGCCGTTTTAATCTCCCAGGTCTCACTTCCTTATTTCATGGCCCTCCTCTTTTCATGAAGACAACTAAATGAATGTCCTTTTGTGTTTGGGCCACATACGGCATAATTCCTCTTGGCTTATACGTCTCAATATTTGAGAAATAAGTATTCTTTATGACTCCTTGGTTCTTATTCTTCACAGTTGTGAACTGATACCTTTCCTCCTTCACATCATAGTAACATATGTAAGAGGGGTCTAGAGGTTTGTAAAGTAACAATGTTACATTAGGTTCTGGAGGATAATAGGAAGGGAGTTCCTCGGTGGAAAGTGAGTCCTTCTCCCCAAGAAGGGTGTCTCTCCCTGTGAGGTCCCGCTTACCGCCACCCCTAGGGGGAATGTTGCATAGCGGGTCACCTCCCTAGTCTCACAGGACGCCCCCTATCCCCAGGGGGAGTGACTGAATCCCTTGATTCGTCACAGAGGATAGAAAGGAGGATGTTAGAACCGTTTCCCTCAGCACTCTAAGGATAGTGAGATGTGGAGTGGCCACTTACTCGCGGCCAGACTACACTGTTTCTTGCAAGCTTTCCTTTGCTCACCTAATGATAATGATGGCTGAGCAATCAATATCACTTTTAGGAGGTGGGCAGGGTGGTTTCATTTGACAAATTTAACATATTAAAACATTAAATGAGGTGGTCTATACAGTCATTTCTGTTGCATGAAATGCTTTTATTCATTTTTGAAGTCATGATTGACAGGACCGCATGGTCACTGATTTATGATATACGACGCAAGATGATCAGAACAAATATCGAAACAAGTAGGCTGCAGGGACTTGTGAGGAAATTGAGGGCGTCCTCACTTTTCCCCCTGGAACCTTCTCTCAGGTGGCCAGGGAAAGGCCATCGCTTTTGGATCCCGATCCTGTGGGTGGATATGTGAGGGAGGATCACCTGAGTGGAGGGAACTTGGAGAGTGGGGAGAGGACGTCCCCAGGTGAGACAAGGTATCCCAATTTCCCTTTTCACAATAAACCCTCCATCCCTCAAACCTGTGTAGGCTTCTGTCATCCCTTCCCATTTTCTCCGACCCCCCCACCAGAAACATCACCTCAACACTGGGATGAGGAAGAGACCAAGTAGGAGGGCACATCCTCATTTGGGTGAGGCCAACTTATCAGCCTTATATTGTTAATGCAGACAAACATCAGTCAAGTACCAAGATTAGGAGGAAAAACAGAGTTATGCATGCTTCCTTTACTTCTAATCTCCCCAAACGCCACTCTAGTACCGAGATGAAGTGGAGGGCTATGGTGCAGGTGGAACAACCAGGCAGGTTCATCTAATTTATTCCTCCAGGGTCAGGCAATTAGCCTTAATGATCCACACTGGAGGTCACTTAACATGCCGAATGGATATACAAATCCTTGCCACATAGCACAAGAGGAGACGGCCTGAAAGCAGGCTGTCGAAAGACGGCCTGGAGCCTGGATGCATGCTGGATAGAGGTGCTGGAGAAACAGGAGCCGTGTCGAGCAGGAGAGAGGGACGACGAGGCCGGCCGCGAGACGGTCTGGAAGTCCTGCAAGCCTCCGTGTCGGGTGCACACAGCAGGCGCTGTGGGGTGTGCGGGAAGCCTGAAAGTGTCTCCCCAACTAGTCCATGGGGATCCATCATCCAGGTAGCCAGGACACGGCCATCGCTGTTGGATCCAGTTCCTGGGGGTGGACCAGTGAGAGGTGGGGAATCCTTGGGGAGTGGGACACCGACAGGTGAGACGTGGAATTCCTCTTCTTTCAACAATGTCCCCCATCCTACCACATAGCATATTCCAAAACACTGCCCCCCCACCCTTTTTCTGACACGAACACTATCGTACAACACAAAAGACAACAGACTAACACCAGAGCAGTTTACCTGCCCCAATACAAGGGTCATGCAAAGTCAGGCAATTGACTAGAATCACTCACACCTGACGGACCGTTCCCTTCCCCACGGGGATAAAAGGTGGAGCACAAGAGCACAGGACGAGCAAGGCAGAGCACACGACATGAGAGCTAACTCAGCATGGCAGTTTAAGAGGAGGCAAAAGATTGCCAATACCGACAGGGTGACAAGGGGAGAAGTGACCTTGCCCTTTCTTATCAAGGCCTGTGAAACCTCTGCAGACAGAAGCAGAAGACCGTGAACAAAGGCCAGCTTGTGTTGCAGCAGATGTCGATGGTACACAAGACCCTCCTCTGCTGATAACCAAGCTGGTCTCTGTGGTACCAACCCTGACTCGAAGGAGAAGAAAGCCAAGCGGTTCATCATGGCAAGTCGAGGGGGAGTCTATAAGAAACCAGACTATGTTGAACGGAAAGTAGCAAACCAACAATTTTAACTTTGGAACTTATGAGAAAGCGAGGGGAATGCCGGCAACAGAGGCGTCCAGCACCACGTGGGTGCTCATGAACAAAACTCTGGGCGATTACCCAAATGCCCTGGGAAGAGGCCAAGAGAGGTCAAAATGGTCATACAGGGGTCTTGTAAAATCCTCTGTACCGTCGAAAATCTTTGACCGCCAGATTGTGAAGAAGGGAAATAAATCCTGCATGGTGAAATCAGTAATGAACTGTGTTTTGTAAAATTGGCTAGAGTGAACCCGGCAGAGGGATGCCAACGAGAAGGGGTGAAGTCTAAAGTCCCATGGTGAACTGTTTGGTCAAAGTTGGCGAGAGTAAACACGGTTGAGGGAAGCCGACCACCAAGGGCAAGGCCCGATGAACTATTTCAAAAATAACATTGAAGATTTGTGAATGCAAAACCAGGGGAAGTGAACTGTCTCTACTCTCCCGAGCCCCTCACCCCACCCTGTCATTTGGGTCCGAGCCCTCCCAAGGGAGATCCAGGGGTGAAAAGTCATCACCCAAAGTTCATTGAGAAAAGGAACGGTTTAGTTGTTTTGTGGAATACGACTGGTGAGGGGTCTGAAGAGAGGTACCCAGGGGGTGAAGCCGTCACCCAAAGTATATGTGGAACAGAACTTCATTTTTGTTTGTTGAATGCATCAGGCCCCTCGAAGGCAAGAAACCTTTTGTGAAAGGAGACTCAACCGTCGAAGAACCTGATAGCCAATACGGAACTGTTGGATCATCCTGAGAAGGCTCAAGTGTGCTGTGCTCCAAGGTCCCACCTTGTCCCGTGCTGAAAACGTAGGGAAGGGAGACCCCTGGCAATCACATCTCGACCCTATTATTTGTGAACACTCTTTCTGTATTGAAAACCCTATTGCAATTAGTTGTATGGAATTGACAATAGGTTTTCTTGGTATAGGCCCTTTTATTTTGACAACGCCATGAGGATTGCCATATTTTCATTATTTATTTATTTATTTATTTATTTATTTATTATTTATAACGCGCCGCAGCTCGCAAGCATCAGGGCGCGACAGAAACACGAAGGGTGAAGAGATCACGGGACTATGTATAACAGAAGAGAAGGACTCAACATGAGTCCGAAGCCGAGTTTGTAACAGATTACCGAAAGAGTAATGTTTTCAGCTGCTTTCTAAAGGAAAGATAGTTACTTTCAAGCCTAAGATTAGCCGGAACCTCATTCCAGAGAGCAATTGCCTTGGTGGGAAAAGCCCTCCCAAGTCCTGTGGCTTTTACTCTGGTATGGCTGGATTTGAGTAGCCCTTGTTTAACTGATCTTAAACATCGGCTAGGTTCGTACCAGTTAAATTCCTTTTTGAGGTATGATGGAGCCGAGCCGTATAAGCAGCGATGGACCAACGTCAAGGATTTGAATTTAATGCGCTCCTCTATGGCGAGCCAATGAAGGCCTATTCTGTCTGTCTGTCTGTCTGTCTGTCTGTCTGTCTGTCTGTCTGTCTGTCTGTCTGTCTGTCTGGGTAATATGGTCACGCTTGGGTTTCCTAGTGATGGATCTGACGGTGTTGTTTTGAATAATTTGGCATTGTTTAAAGCAGTTGTTGCTAGACCCAAGCATCAGTGCATTTCCATAATCGAGTTGGGACAGGATGGTGGCTCTAGCGATGGTGGCGCTATTTTTGGCGTTGAGGAATGGCCTAATACGCCATAGTAGTCTCTGATAGTACTGGCAGTTTCTTTTAAGGTATGAGACCTGTGCCTCCGATCCCAGAGAGGATTGCAGGTACATGCCGAGTGTTTTAACTTTGTTTGTGACTATGATGTTGGAGTCTTTAATGTTAAATGTAGAATAGGCAGGGCCTATATTAGATGGGGCTTTTGTGGATCCAAATGTCATGAGTTCTGTTTTTGAACCATTCAAGAACATCCAGTGAGCCTTCATCCAACTCTCTATGGTGTTATAGATGGCTGACAGTCTGCCACTGTCTGTAGCATGGTCTCCACAAAATTCTATGATCAATTGTGTGTCGTCTGCGAAATTAGTGAAATAAATCCCCAGCTGTGAGAGGAGGGCGCAGAGACAACGAATGTATAAATTGAAAAGGAGAGGGGAGAAGCTGGCTCCCTGTGGGACGCCGCAATCCACGGAGTTAGAACTAGTGGAATGTCCGTCCCAGGTGATTTTGGAGTTTGTCCTCCAAATTTGATGGTCGCCACTTGCTCCCATCTTAGATTTAAGTTTAGGTTAGGTGGGGGCGTAACCAACTGCCGAACGATGAGCAGGTGAAGTCCTGGAGCTCCCAGGCAGCCGCTGAAATCCAGTCCAAATCCTGTGTAAACTACTGAGGAACGAAGTTGAAGTGCTGGAGTAAAGTACAGTTGGCTTCAGGAGGGATACAGAGCGAGGTGCAGCCACTGACACTTGCCAAAAAGTCTGGAGCCTCGGCGGGAAGAGACGGTTAAGATGGCCACTGTGGTGCTGTGAGATAGAAGGGGGGTTTGTGAAGTGCTTGTGGACGCCCAATGGCATATTGAATCCTCCGGGACTAGTGAGGACCTGGTGAGAGTGGAGGGGTCCCCAGCAGGGGTTGAGATCCTGCCTGCTCAGCCACGGAGAAGAGTGGATCGGGTGGAGGTCAGCGTGACGAGCCGCCGTTGAGAGCCGCGCTCTGTCTCAAGGTGTGCGACACGGGGCTGCTCGTGAAGACGGGGGCGGGGGGAGGCTTAGTGGGGAGCCAAGCACTATTGCCCGAAGAGGAGTGGCCAGGTGCGCACCGAGGAGAGGTGTCGGCGGATCCAGCGATTGAGATCGCCAGAGCGGATCGGCAGAGTGGTGCCGTGAGGAGGGAGCCTACACTGCAGAGCCGGAAGCCTGTACTGAGGCACTGCAGGTGCGGCCGCTGGGGTGAGGGCGGTGAGGCTGTACTCCCGGATGAAGGAGTGAGCGGGGGCCCGCGCGATAGGGCCCGAACGGTCAAAGACATTGGAAGCCACACGGATCAGGAAGGAGGAGGGGCCCAGTGACTGAGCCTGTTGAGAAACCACGGAGGCTCTGGAGGTCATTTTCCCTTCGTCAGTGGGAAAGATAGGACGGAGCGGTGACTCCACCAGCGGAACGAGACTCTGGGGGTCAGCCTGTCTCTCTCCAGGTGGCCTGAACATTCTGCTCTGGCTGCAGTGAGGGAGGGGAAGGGGGTCCTGGGAGTGGGGTACCCCCCTGGAGATGCTGAACGCGGTGAACAGAAGGGTCCTTGGAGACAGGACGCCTGGGTGAGAAATAGTGCTGACACTGGGGACTGCTATGAAAGAGGGGGCGCCGGCTGGAAGATTCAGGTGGAATCGGACATTTTGGGCACGGGAGCGCCGGCGGAGGACGGCGGAGAAAGAGGTTGGCTCCTGCGGGAAGGTGCAGGCGGAATAAGTGATTTTGGGCACGGGGGTGCGAGCTGAGGACAGTTCGCAAGATTCGCGCCTGAGGGAGAGCCAATAAGAGCTTGTTTACCATGGGCAAAAACCAGCAGCAGATGGAAAAATATACGGAGGTAAAGGACAGACCCCAGAGACAAGAGGGACTAGACCGACAGGGGGGGGGCCTCGGGGAGGAAGGGCGCTCTGTGACCCAGGATGCGCTAATGGAGGCGATATAGGTCTCCAGAGATACCCTTCAGGAGAGCATCAAAGAGGTAGGAGTGGATGTCTCACTGGTGAGAGCGGACCTCCGCAAAGTGTGTGAGTTACGGAGGTGGAGCAAAGGGTCAGTACGGTGGAGGACGATGTTCATAAGCTAAAGAATCAAGTGGCGGGCCTGATAGGCGCAACTCGAACACTGGAAGTTAGAGCGGAGGATGCCGAGGGGCGCGCCAGGCGCTGTAACATCCGTCTGGTGGGGGTCCTGGAGAGGGAGGAAGGGCCTAGTGCAGAGCTGTTCATAGAAAACTTGATCCTAAAAGTCCTGGGGATCAAGGGCCTGTTCAACCTCTTCACTGTGGAAAGGGCGCATAGGGTCCCAGAGAGATCTCCGCCGACGGGTGCCCCGCCGAGTGCTGGTGGCCAAGATCATGAACTTCCGAGACCGAGATGCCATTCTACAGGATGCTCGCAGGGTGGGTCATTATGCGATTGGAAACGCAAAGTTGAGAATCTTCCCGGATTTCACGCTTGAGGTGCAGCGTCAGAGGAGATCCTACGATGCGGTGAGGAGCCGTCTGCGGGAACTGAATCTAAAATACATGATGTTTTTCCCGGCGAAGCTGAAAGTGCTGTAGGGGAATGGGGGGAGTCATGGTTTTTCACCTATCCGACAGAGGTATGGGACTGGTTGGACGCGAGGCAACATAAAGTGGATCCCTCTCTGGATGGTCCTAAAGACCATCCAGAGAGGGATCGGGAGGCGGATGAGTGTGGGTAAGGCCCGCAGGGCACCGGTGAAGGAGACTCAGGAAGAAATTGGTTTCCTGGGAATGGGGTGACACAGTGGAAGAAGGGGGGGGGAGATGTAGGTGGGGCTGCATGGGGCAGATGGTGATGCCCCTAAGTTAAACAACGTTACCAACTACCAACCCCAAGGGAGGGGAGGAAGAAGGGTGAAGTAGTTTAGTGGGTCTGCTGTCATGGTGGAAGAAGGGGACAGGTGATGGAGGGAGAAGGGAGGGGGAAGGGCCTGGGAGGAGAGCAGGGAGGGGGAAGGGCCTGGGAGGAGAGCACCAAGTTGGGGTTCGGTGCAGGAGGGGGTGGAGTTGGATAAGACAAGTGGGTGTGAGATTTGGCACAGTAGCTAAAAGTGATGGGGGGGAAGACGGGGATGGTGACTGACGCATGGGAGAAGGGCTGAGGTGGGAGAGATTCTGATATATTGAATGAGTAAATCAGGAAGTTTAAAAATTGGGACATGGAATGTCCTGGGTCTTGGGAACTATCAGAAGAGGAGGAGGGTGGTGGAATATTTGAAAAGGCAGGGGATTCAAGTGGCCCTGCTACAGGAGACACATCTGAATGCTGAGGTACTGGGGAGGCTGGAGAAGTTGTGGGGAGGCCAGGTACGCGGCACGGCGTACTCAACCCAGGCGAGGGGTGTCCTTATCTGGGTGGCAAGGGGGGTCCGATTGAAGTTGGAACGGGTGATGATGGATAGGGAGGGTAGGACAGTCCTTGTGCACTGTTTGTGGGAGAATAGGTCACTGTTGTTGGTTAACTCATATGCGCCAAATGCAGATGAGAGGGAATATTTCCCCTCGGTGCTGCGCATGATGGGGGCCCATAGAGGGGAAATGATAATATGCGGGGGAGATTTTGTCACTTGGATGAACGGTTGGACGGATGGGGAACCAGAGGGGGGCCAAAGAAATATATGGTGGGGTCGCTACAGGAGGTAATACGGGAATTGGATCTGGTAGAAATTTGGAGGGATTAACACGTGGAGGAGACGGGTTACTCCTATCATTCGAGTGTGCATGGTTCATACTCGCGGTTAGACGATATGGTAACAGGAAGGGAATATTGTCACTATTTTGGAGAGACAATGTACTTGGGGGGGGCATTCTATCGAACCACTCCCCTCTGGTGACGACGCTGTGCGGGTCCAGTTAGAGCCCCCCATGGCGGTTATGGCGGATGTAGAGGGAGGCGTTGCGAGACGGGGCCTTTGTGGTGGAGCTTAGAGTGGGAATCCGGTCGTACTTTGAATTAAACAAAGGCACAGTGAGTACTAGGGGAGTGTTTTGGGAGGCCTTCAAGGCGACAATGAGAGGGAAATGCTTGGCCATGACAGTTGGGATGCGGAAGTTGTCTTCTGGAGACTTTACAACAGACAGAGGCCCAGGTTGCGGAATTGGACAGGGAGGCGGCGAGGGGGGCGGAGGTGGGAGAGACCCTAGCGCGAGCACTGAAGCTCCATCAGAAGACCCTGTCGGAACTTTCACACTTTGATGACAAAAGGCGGGATGTGAGACTCCAAGGGGAAGGGGACAAAGCGGGCAAACTTCTGTCTTGGCTAGTCACTAGGGAAAGTCCGAATCAAGTCATAACTCAGCTTCAGTCCAATACGGGGGAGGTAGTTGGGACGCAAAAGGAGATCAATGCGGCCTTTGTAACATATTATAAGGAACTTTATACGAGTGAGCGGGGATATGAAGAGGTGGAAGATCTTATGGAGATGCTCCAGCTGCTGAGGCTGGATGAAGACCGCCGGGAGGAGCTAGAGGCCCCCATAGGGAAAGAGGACATTTCAATGGGCGATACGTACTATGAGGTGAGGTACAGCACTTGGCAGCGACAGACTCCCGGTGGAGTTCTATGCAGAGTTCGCTGACCTTCTGGTCCCGCAACTTCAGAAGGTTTATGAGGAGTCATTCCAGGGGGGTGCCTCCCAGAGTCAATGAGGGAAGCAGTGATCACGGTGATCCTAAAAGAGAGGAAGGATCCGAGGGACTGCACGGCATATCGGCCCATCTCGTTATTAAATGTAGATGGGAAAATCTTGGGGAAGATTTTGGCAGCTAGGCTGGCGGCGGTTGCACCGAATCTGGTACACCCCAATCAATGTGGGTTTATAGGAGGCAGGAATACGTCTGGCAATATCTCCCAGTTACATCATGTGATGGATCAGGTGAAGTTACAAGGGCGAGATATGGCGATAGCGTCACTTGATGCCATGAAGGCGTTTGATTCCCTGAAGTGGAAGTGGCTGTTTCAGGTGCATTGGAATTTGGGTTTGGGGAGAATATCTGTAGGTGGTTGGCCTTGCTGTACACTAAACAGCTAACGATGGTGAAGACTAACAACTGGGTGTCGGAGACATGGGAGTTGGGAAGGGGGACAAGGCAGGGGTGCGCGGCTTTCCCAATTTTATTTGCGTTGGCCTTAGAACCACTGGCAGCGTTTTTGCAGCAGGAAATGGGGGAGGCTGGAATTGAGGTGGATGGTCAGAGACATATTGTATTCCTCTACGCGGATGATCTATTATATGTAGGGGACCCCAAGATATTTCTTCTAGACCTTTTAGAAATATTGCGCAACTTTAGAGCTATGACGGTTGTGTTTCCGCTGGGGGGCTACGGGAATGCACAGTGGAGGAACTGCCAGAATTGGGGATAAAGTGGGAGAAGGAGTCATTCCGATACCTGAGGGTGCGGGTATTTCATGAGGTGGTAGACAAGTCTGTGCATAATAGAAATAGGTGACTCCATCCAGTTCTGGAGGGTCCTTCCCCTTTGGCTGATGGGCAGGGTGGCGTTATGTAAAATGGTGATCCTCCAGCGTTTGCTCTACTTTTTTTTTACGAATATACCATATGTGGCAAATAAAGTGTTTTTAAAATGCTGGACGTTAAGATTAGGGAAACTGTTGTGGGATGCGGGGAGGAGACGGGTGTCCTTACAAACCTTGAACGACTAGGGAAGGCGGGGGACTGGGCCTTTCGGACTACGAAAAGTACTTTGTGGCGGCACAATTGCAGTCGGTTCTGGTGTGGGATCAACCAGAGGCAGAACTTCTTAAGACCCTGGTAGGGCCCCTGCAGTTGGGTTGTAGGCCGGCGGAGCTCCTGTGGCGCCCAGTGGGCGACAAGGGGACAACGTGATCTTTGAAGCGGTAAGGGTGACATGGAGGAAGTATGCGGGCGGTAAGGGGGTTAAGGGTCGTTTTGAGACTAGTCTCCCATGGGGGGGCGACCAGAAACTATGCCAGGCAATTGGGAGGGTGGGGGTACGGAGATTACCGGAGAAGGGATGTGAAAAGTTGGGGGATCTTTTTGAGGGTGGGAAGCTCCTTACTTGCAGGGAGTGGTATGACAAGTTTTACTTGCCACAGGGGTTTTTCTGGCATACAGAGGATGGCGGAGCTACGGGAGGGAATCCCTGAGGAACCGGAACCATGCCCGGTGCTTCGAGTACTACTTGACCAGACTGGGGGTAGGGCATGTATCTCGCAGATTTACAGGGCTCTTGGGGAGGGGACAGCAGAGAGGGAGTTGAAGGTCAAGGAGAAGTGGGAAGTGGATATGGGGCGCTCAATATCGAGTGAGGAATGGGAGCAGATCTGGGACTTGGTCCGGAAGTCATTGAGGAATGCCCACTTCCAGTTGGTCCAATTTAACATTTTGCATAGGGTATATGTTACCCCATTGGCACTTAAGGCGATGAATGGAGATCAGCTGGGCCAATGTCCCAGGTGTGGGTCAGAGGAGGTGGGATTCTGGCACATGGTGTGGGAATGCGGAGTGATAATAGAATACTGGGACAAGGTGCTTAAGGGAGTGAATGAGCTACTGAGAACTAACCTGGAAAGGAGCCCGGAGATCTATTTGTGGGGGAATGGTAATAAATTACGTAACGGAATGGGCCGGTTTCTACTCATATTGGCAAACCGCCGAATGGCGATAGCGTGGAAATCGCCCCCGGGTCCGACAATCAAGTTGTGGCGGAAGGATGTGCGAAGGTGGGGGTTAGCGGAGTTAACAGTGCTGCAGAATATGGAGGTGGGGGAGATGACGATTCATTGGTCCCAACTGCTGAAAGATCTGGCAAAGGACAATGATTTGCGTCCACCGTGAAGTAACATGTGTAAGGGGGAAGACATGAACGAGTCACGAGGAAGGGTGGGAGATTGAAGATGTGGGTGGAAGGTGTATCTGCCTAAACCTCATCGAACAATTGACACTGAAGTTGAAGCGCTGTGGCCAATGGAAAAAGGAGCATTGATGGGACATTTGGTGGGAGGGAAGGGGGGGTGGAGGGGCCAGGAGTGGGAATTGGTTGTATTGTTGGGCAAATCTCAATAACGTGTGTGGGGGGTCTGGTATTAGGGAGCGTGAGGGGGAAGTTGTGGGATTGTTATATGAACATACTAATAAAGAGTGTTTAAAAAAAAAAACTTAGGTTACATGTTTGTCCACCCTGCATTTACAGTTTAATGAGCACCCTTGAATTGTGATCACTTGTGTCTGTCTTTACTGTTGCCACCATGATTTCCTTACAGGCGCTGCAGCATGCCTGAAGCTGTGAGATTCCAGGAGAGCGAGTGGTGCTCTCTGTGGTCTCTGCGAGGGAAGAGCGGTGCTACTGGAAACCAGAAAGCAGAGCAAGGTGTGAAAAGAAGCCGAAGGGAGCTGCTGTATGCAACCAGTGAGAAGACACAGGGAAACACACACCAGGGCACTCCAGGAACTTGAAACAAGCAATTGTGAATATTGAACGAACAGAGTTATTATAAGCACTTTTGAATGCCGAAACAAGTGCTTCTGAATACTGAATGAATTGACATAAGGACTTTTGAATACCGCACAGAGCAAAAGCAAATAATGAGCACTTATGAATTAAGTAAAAGCAAGGTGGAGCAAGTAGCAGATAACCCAGAATTAATTGCTTGAGATACAAGTGTTGGTAAAGCCAAGTGGAGACCAAGATGGGTATGAGATGAGAGACTGAGTAGTGGTCAAAGCTAAAAGAGTTCAAGGAACTGCAGGTTAAGAGGAAGCCTGTATTGGCAAGAGCCAGAAGTATACAGAAAGTGTAACAAACTTCATGGTGGCCAAACAAGGCCCGGTAAAGTGTTAGAAGAGTGCAACACTGATGAAAGAAACAAGCTTTACCGTCAAAAGAAGGCAGCGGCCAATGGTTGATGGAAAAAAGTCAAGAAGGGATATTGGTTGCCTAACCTGTAACGGGTGGACTGTGTGGTCTGACAACTGCACCTAGACCAACTGCTCCCTTTTATGGAAAAAGCCAATGAAATTATCCATAAAGAAGCTTGTGTTTTGGAGCAGTTGCTTATGTGATTTTGAAGTCGAGAAACAGAACATTAAATGATAAAAGAGCTGGGAAGTGTCAAGGAATTGTGGTGTTTTGAAAAGCTGGAAGATTTGTACTCTTGGGAAAAGGAACCTCAATACTTTATGAACTCTTTTGAACTTTGGGAAGGGGAGGCTAATTACAAGCCAGGAGCAGGAAGAAGCTCAGAATCTTTTTCTGAACACTATTCATTTTGATGCAGACATCCCTACATATTGTATACAGTTAGTTATGAGGGCGAGTATAGGTTTTGGACACAGACAGATTTTTGATTTGGACTTCCTGACACAGACTACACTTAGTTTTCTTTAGGTAGGGAAATCTCACCTTAGCATAGGGCAAGTTAGCCCTTAACTCCATCCGGACTAAAGTTCATAAAGCCTTTTGAGAACATATTTTGAATCTTTTGTCTGTGTCTACTCCATGATGCCTTCACAAATGGTACAAGTGATACAAATCACTCTCTGCAAATGAATTCCTCAAAAGAGGCCCCGATACCCCAAACCTAATCACATCTTTCTTTTTAAATACAGCCCTCTGCATCACACAAGTCTTGCAGACCTTAGACACTCAGTCCTTGACAGAAGGGATGATGGATGACTTCCATACCCAAGATTGTTTCCAGGCCATCATAGTCCCTCTTAAACCATGTTCTCCCCATGGTTATGTTATGCTATTTGGCACTTGTATAGCGCCTAATATTGATATGGACTCGAAGCGCTTTGTGGATGAACAGACTTTGGGAGACCCTAGTCTGACTTGAGAAGCAGCGTGAGGAGTTGTAAAAGGTGTGTGTGCATTTATAGCTTGATCAAAGATATGTAGGGAACAGCTTAGTCCCTAACAGCAGCCCATATTGTAAGGTGTGGGATGGGTGTTATATCAATTTGTCAAGTCAGGTTATGTGAATAACTGGACCGAATTCTTTCGTGGGAGTCGCTGTATTCTATGACTGATGACACTCAGGCCGAGGGTGATGTATGTTTGGTGTAGCGTGTAGTCAAATGGTGCACAAGTCAGATTTGTGAAGCTGTGTGTGATGCAATATGAGTTAGGTGCCCTAGTGAGGCAAAATCCAAGTGTGGCAAACTACAAAGAGAGGCAAGACTAAAACACCAATTTAAAAGAGAAACCTACGCCAGCAAAATGCAAGTGTGGAAAATTAAAAACCGAGGCAAGAATCAGTGGAGATGTCCCTTACCAGGAAGTAGCTTTGGATGGATGGTGTGGCTCCTGGTAGGACTGGGACGTAGGGGTGAACAGGCAACCAGAGATGGTTCGACGCCCCATGTAAAGCGTCCTTCGCCTGTACCCTTCGCCGGCTGCCAAGGCAAGGCTGACCTGGGGAAGCACAAACCGGACGTGGCGAAAGTGGCCATGGGCGGTGGGGGGTGCAATATTCCCATAATATTCCCAAAGCCAAGGACATCCCCCCCCCCAACCATCCCGGAGCTCTGGCTGCCCTGCGTTACAGCTTCTCCCTCCGGGATGTATTGGCACAATGTCGGGGCTCACCGGTGAGGAAAAGCTGTAACACAGGCCAGTCAGAGCTCCGGGATGGTTGAGGGCGATGTCCCTGGCCTTGGTCAGCTGTCTCCCATGTGGGTTAAACGTCTTCAAGCCCAGCGGTAGTCCCAGAGAGGCCCGGCAGGATCCCCGTCCTTTTCCGAAGCGGGAAACTGTAATGCTGGCCAGCCAGAGCTCCAGGATGGTCAGGGTGATATCCCTGCCTGTCTTCCATGCGAGTCAACCGTCCTCAAGCCCAGCTGGAGCTCTGGCTGGGCTGCATTACAGCTTCCCCCTCCGGGAAAGGTTGGGCACCCTGCCGGGTCTCCCTCGGACCGCCGCTGTGCTTGGGGATGGTCGACCCACATGGGAGACAGCCACCCAAGGCTGGGTACCGTTAGGGCGAATTCTCATTTTATGGCTAATTTCCCTTACCTATAGAGTCCCCCAGCAGCTTTGCTGGATTTGAAGGATTTGTTTCTTTTTACGTGGTAAGAGTGAGACTCTTTTTCCCACTCTTCGGCCTTTTTGCTATGTGTGTTCTAGGCTATTTTTGTGTTCAATGCCTTTGGGATTTTCTCTCCCCCATAGGAACCATCTTTATTCACTTGTGTTACACAGCACCCTCAGTGTAGTGACACTGGGGTGTCGTAACGACCCCCAAACAGACTCCATACCCTGGGACTGACTACTGTCTCCCAGGGCATGTAAAGTCCCCATTGACTTTACTAGTCAATTTCTATGAACTAAACCAGTACAACTCATCTTACTATGGAGGTACTGGAAGGGGTTAATAGTTTTTCCCCTATGTTCATTTTTGAGAGGGTACCGTACAGTACCTCTCTCAAAAGTTTCTGGCTGGTGGCAGTGGTTACTACCATAAATATCCGACCGCAAATATTTCTCTATGGGATTTTCCCAATGTTCGAGGCTACCACTTTTTCTGACAGCCTCCAACATACTGCCGGTGCATTTTAATATTAACTTTGCTCCGGTGTTTTTTTTTTGCCAGAACTTTAATATAACTTCTTTCGCGTGCCTTTCTCTACAATCCTAATCCAGGTCGGGGATCCTTTGTTCTTCCATTTGGCGGGCTTCTGCCAGAAGCCCTCCTTCCGGCGCCACTGAATCTGGGGTGGGTCCATTGTGTGGGAGGGGGAGTAGGACCCCTGGACAGGGTTGCCTCCGCTACCCATGTCGCACTCTATCCTGATAGGCTAGAGGGTCTCCCGCCAAGATGACCACTCCACTGTGTGAGTGACAGCTAGGCTGTAAGAATGGGGCTCTTTTTGCATAAAAGCAGGGTCCCGAGGACTGGAAGAGCAAGAGGTCGCCACTGGAACTAAGAAGCCGAAGAGGAGAGAAGCCAAAGACATCTGCAACGACTGAACCACCGGTGAAGCCCTGCTGCAGCGTCTCACCACTTTTCTCCACATGGCGAGAGGAGATCTTCATCTGAAAGAGCCTTCTTCCCTTGAGCTGGTGGGGCCAACCAGTTTGCCAATCGCGTTCCCGAACCTGCCGTGGTCGAATCTTCAGTGCCCTGCACTTGCAGACCGGATAGCCAGGCAGCTATCGACCCGCACCGTCATTGAAAGGAGCGGACCTTTTAAACTTTGTTTGGCAGCACCGCGGCTGGTTTCATCCCTAGGTAGTGCAGTACCTCGAACCTTCCTCCACGACGAGAGCCTCTCTTCCTCTGCTGGTCCCTCGAACTGCAGGAACTATCAGGAACCATCAGGAACAACCGCCACCGCAGGCGCCACTTCTTCACTTTAAAGGTACATTGTTCCGCCAGGCCGCCCTTTCTTTGCGGTAGTGCAAAAGGTGTTTTAAATCCTTTACCTACCTGTTGGGTCGGCTGTTCCCCTCTCTTAACATTGTCATTTCAACTTTTGCAACCACCATTTCAAATATCGTGAACCAAAGACTTGACTGCAGCTACGAGAACATTTTGCTCCTGGGCCCTTGCCCTGTACCACTAACTTTGGCACAGGCATATTGACTCTGGTCACATTTGTTAGATCTGCTTTCTCGAGAATGATTCTCCATTCGAACTGTGTGGTGCACCCCTTTCTTATAACTACTCTTTCCTTCCCACTGTTGAATCTTGTGAAATGCCATTTTGCTCAGTTTTCATTTAAGTACTGCTTATACTGATGCACTGTCTTGCTCTAATTGGGTCACAAGCTAATGGGAAGTGTTGCTAGGATGTATAAGAAGCTATTTCTGAATAACTTGCGAAACTTGAGAAATTGTCAGAACCTCCCTTGTGTGTAGTTTTCACTGTGCCGTTTTGCTCAGTTTTCACTCTGGTTCACTTGGACTGCAATTGATATAGGGAGTGTGTATATTTTTCCTTGACTTAATTTAACTTGCTTGATGACTGTGATAAATGTGTTTTCCTTAGAAGTGTAGAAAATAAATATATAACTACTTTTTAATACAAAGCTTTGGTCAGTGTTTCCTTGTACCATAGTACAGTAGACCTATTGTGTAAACCATGAATACTGCTCATCTCCCTCTTGAGATAAGTCTGACTGCTCAGCCACAGCTACCAACTAAATCTTTGTGGTACAGACTGATACCAAAGGGGATTTATTGCTCTCACCTGTAGTCCTAATCTTGTGTAGTGCTCCCTAAGGGAACTGCACGGGATTCTGGCTAAAAGGTACATCACCCCCGACCGTTGGACTTGTGGAAAATCAACACTTTCTTTTCCGCCCAGGTAGGTGCACCCACACATGTGAGGTACCGTTTTCGTCGGGACACCTGTGGGAATGTAGGACATGTGTTGTTGGTGGTGTCCTGGTGGCAAATATCTGCATATTGTGGTTTTCCCCTAGATTTTGGAATTTTCCAGGCCTTATGGGTAATAAATTATATGGCGATTCACGCAAGTTAGACCTCCGTGGATTCCCACTGGTGGTGTCTTTTCAGAAATGCATGGGGTTCCCCGTTTTCCTTGGTGTCTACAACATAGCAAGCCCAAATCTGTGGGTTTTCCACAAACCAAATCCAAATCCAGTTTTCCCCATGGCATTTGATGTACCAGTGGTTTAGCCTTCTCTCTTTGCGTCAGGTAGGTGCATCCACACGTGAAGTACCGTTTTCGTCAGGACACCTGTGGGAATGTGGGATGGTAGGACATTTGTTGTTTTCTCTTGGTTTTGATAACGTTTTCATACATTTGCTACTGCACTTTGTTATACAACCCTTTAATTTCCCAAATGTAACCTACATTTAGTCGCTGCACGCTTTTTTAACCTGCACAAGTCACCTATGCTTCAAAATATCTGCCTGTGCACTTTCAGAAAATGTATGCGTGCCATTCCTCACCACATTTGTTTTCCTTATTTTCACATGCCAAGTACGTCTGTTTAGGCAGTCAGCATAAAAATCCTGTGTACCATAGCTCAGTTTTTGGCTTGTGGTATTGCTTGTTTTGTGAAAAATTAGGAAAACTGTGAGATTGCCTAACTAGAGGAGTCGGGGCAGTGTAGCGGTGCATTGCTTTTCTCAATATTCACAGAAGGCATTACCTTACAGGTCCAAACATGTCCAGTACATACCTTTTTTACAGTCATGTTTTCAATGTTTCCCCAAACTATGGGAATTTTACCTACCTAGTTGTTGCCTGACCTGCGCAAATGACCCCTTCCTAAACTTGGAATTTTGTCTACTTTTCAGAAACTTATGCATTTATGTCTTCCCATTCAGCTTTCCTACCCTCCTCTTCCATTCCGTCCACGCATGTCCTATTGTAAAAAAGGGAAAATGTGCCTACTTCTCACAAAACTGATGGTAACCTTATAAAAATGTGTTTTGTTTTGTTTCCACTCAACCTGTTCTTGAAAGCCTGGAAAACGGCGAAATCAGAACAGCTAACCATTTGTTCCTAATTCTTACAAGGAAAAGAACCACAGGCTTCTTGTACATCATTTTATTGGCATTTTCTGAAAAAAATTCTTGTTATTTTCTCTCACCCCCATACAGCAAACTAGGTCTTCTTGATGGCCTTATGACCGCCTACATGTGGGAAGAAAAGGGGCCAAATTTGGCAGAGATATCACATGTAACAAAAAGGTTACAAGGCATTGAAAGGTGGCATACCAAAATCACCCAAAAAGGGCTCAGCACCGGGCGGGAAAACCCTCGGCAGTTAAGGGGTTATTTTGAACAAAACTATGATTCACTTGTGTCCTAGTCTCATTCCTGGTTCCTCACATAGGGCATCAATGGGAGGAGACTGTTCTATATGATCTTAGCATAGATTTTAATATTCACATTCATCAGTGACCGTGGATGATACGAGTCACACTCATCGCTGGGCTTCCCCGGCTTCAAGAGTACTGTAATAACCGCCTTGTGGAGTGTCTCCTGGAGTAGTTTGTTACCCACTGATTCCTCACATATCTCCAGTAAATAAGGGGCAAGAATCGCACCAAATTCCTTATAGAATTCAGAAGTCAGCCCATCCGTGCCTGGGGCTTTGTGGGAGAGCTCGTTAATAACTTGCATAATATCTTCCACAGTCAAGGGGCAGTCAATCTGCAAACTGGAAATATTGGAGAGTCTAGAAAGCAGGATATCATCCAGTAGAGTGTTGATATTTACATTTGTGGATGTGTGTGCTTGATACACAGTGGAATACAATTTGTGGAAAACCAAATTAATGTTAGTCTATGTATTTGTATGTGCTGTGGTAGTCATATATGGAGAGTATTTGTGCTGGTACTCCATCTGCGGCTATCAACTTCGATAACACTCAACCTGGTCGATCAACCTCCCGGTACTACCGAGCCATGGTAGGTTTCACAAAATATTTTACATCCCTATTGGCATGCTCCCTGTAGCGCTCCAGATTCTCCCGTATGTCTGCTAAAACGAACCTGGTCTAGGTTTGTCGTGTATCTGTTGTCCAAGTCCCTTAATGTGCGTTCACTCCGGTTCCAGATCCCTCCGAATTGTTTTCAGTACACCAAATTCCCAAAGATATGGCCATCCTTCTAGTCTAGGGCTTAAAGGCTTGTCAGAGTGTTCCTGATGATACAGTTCCATTTCCATTTCTATTGTGTTTAAAATGGTCTCGGATATCGTCCTCTAGATCTGGCCTGATAACCAATTCCTGCAACTCAGATTACTTGAAACTCAAGTTGCCCGCTCCTGTACTGTAAGTGTGTGGAAGAAAAAGACTGACACTGGTGACATGTTGGTGGTAATAGACTTAATGAAATAAGAGTTGGGGAAATGCCTTCCTGTACCTAAAACATAATAGGGGCTTCTCTGCCTCAAAGAAATAATGTAAAGGGTCTGTCAGGATGTCAGAATAAAACAAGTCACTGTTGGGTCTAATCCTTCTTTCCAGCCCTCGCATCAACAATTCAAACAAACGTACGAGGGGTTCTACTTCTGCTTATAGGGGTCAAAAGTTATTCTCCAGTTCATTAACTTCCAAAATCGTGCAACATCAACTTCCAAAATGACGGACAACTTTGTCCCAGCAGGTTGTCGGATTCCCACAATTCCAAGAGGGGGTTCCTTGCTCTTGGCTTCCTACAATGTTCACAAAGTTCTAGGGGTTATGTTTCCCTTTCCCTAATTCTTTCCTGTCTCTTCCCCGGTCAACCTGGTTTTCTCGCATCCCAGTTGTCGATTAGGATAATTATTGTTAGCACAATGTCCGCACAGGGTTCTGGTATCCTTACCCTTTCTTTCCCCTTATTCTCACAGCTAACCTGGTATACTATTCCTGCCAGGTGCTGTGATTTTTGAAGATTGTTCTGGCTTTTAATGTTCATTTAACTGTGATTTACCGACTTGCCCTTTTCAGTATTCTTTACTGTGGTTCTTAGTTCTTAACGCTTTGAGTCACAGTTAAACTGGTATACTATCCTGCCAGGTATTGTGACTATGAGGATCTCCTTGGAGGCAGTGATTTTCTTCCTTCGCATTTCCAACCTTCTTCAGAGTCCATGGCAGTGACTCCCAGCAGACCAGACAAGGAAACAGATGACACACAGCTGATGGCAGTGCATCTCCTCAACCCACGAGGTAGGATAAACCCAAGACCGTTTCCATGAGAAGAAAAAGGATGTTACCTCAATTTTGAGCTTTTAGCAAATTTTTGGAGGGGAAAAAAAAAAGAGCCCCAGATCTTTCTTTTCATTGTCAAACTATCCTTATTTGCCCTCACCCCGCCTGCTGCCCACTTCAGTGCAGTACCCGAGGTGAAAGCCATATCTGGCATATTCCTGGCCCAAAAAGGCTTCACTGTGTGTGTTTAACAAGCATCTGCTACCGTGCCTGCCGAATGGCCACCTGAAAGTATTTTTCGGCCTATAGTGGACTGGCAGGCTTCAGCAGGACCACTCCTCAAAGGCCCACTTTTCAAGGCGTTGTCTGTTCCCCTGTCCGTTGCCTGGTCGGGTCTGCCCCCCCCCCCCAATCCCGCAGCCCCAACGTGCACATGGAGGCTGAGGAAAACTCCATGTTCTTCAGACACACTGAATCAATGGACCACCTAACATTTCTTTGAAGGTCAGTTCCCTATCTATCCTCTCGATGCCTTCATTCACACATGGAACTGTTCGACCCTCACTTCACCTCATTTGGACTTCCACTAACTTAGCCTGACCAGTTGCTGCATGTATTTACACTGTCCTGCTGAATATTGAATTTAGCCTTCCCAGTTGGTGCATGTATTTCCACTGAAATTCGTTTTTAGCCTGCCCAGTTGCTGCATGTATTCCTCCTGCCCTGCTGAAAAATCGAATTTAGTGGTGCCTTGTGGTGCTGCGCTCCTTACCAGCTGGCACACATCCCTCTGTCTCTCCCCTCCTTCCTTGTGCCCTGCACTTATCCTTAACTCCAAGTGCTTCTAACTGGTAAGTGTCTCTCCCCCCCCCTTTCCTGCTGCCAACCATGTCACTGTCTATATCTCCTATCCTTCCCCTATCACTAAATCTGTCCGGAAGAAACCTAAACAGGACACTCTGGCTTCCAACCCAGGCCTTCCTATTGCAGACACCTGTGTCATGGCTTCCACCAGAAAGACCATCACAGACATCCTCTTTGTTAACTCACCTGACCTGTGACTCACTACATGGTTGGCTTTCTCTCTCCTCTCGCATTAATGGTGGCACTCGTTTGGAGGTTCCCGTTGACCTCTTTGCCATTTCCAGAGTCATCAATGTTTATCTCAATGGAACCATCATGGTTCAGGGTCCTCAACCCAACCTTCTTCTCTTCGACAGGCTCCTCCCTCACCTCTCCAACCTCACCACTTCCTCCGTCCAGGCTCACTTACCTTCTGCGTCTTCCTCCTCCTCCTCCTCCTCCTCCTCCTCTGCACTGTCCCGGCTCCCTTGCCAGCCTTGGCTCCTTTGCCATCCTCCACTTTCTCCCTGGCCCTCTTGCCACCCTCTGGCGGGACCACCATCCCCTGTGCCCCCCAGAGGAAGACCCTCAAAGATGGCAAGCTGCTCCACATTGCCACTCTCAACACTAGCTCTGCCATCCAACACTCGATTGACATCTGCAACCTCCTCGAACTCATAGATCTCGATGTGCTCGCCATCACTGTGACTTGGTTCAAGGAGAGATCTGTCACAAGCTTTGACACACTCCTCCCTGAAGGCTACAAAATCCTCTCTGCTCCCAGGCCCAAGAAGACAGGTGGGAGAGTGGCGCTCATCTTCCCAGAATGGATACCTGTGTCCATCATCCCTACTCAGGCCTACTCCTCTTTCGAGTGCCTAGTTTGAAGACTAACTGTCCCCAAAATCTTCTCATTATTGCCACCTTCTATCGCCCACCAGGTCAGTCCACTCTCTTCCTCTCGGAATGGGCTGACCTGGTCTCCTCCCTACTCTCCTCCTCCTCTCAACTCCTTCTGATGGTTGATCTGATAACCTATCTGGACTCCTCAGGTCCTTTCTGCAACCTTTGCGACTTTCTCACCCTTTCTATCCTTCCCTCTGGCCACACGCACACCACCGGCCACACCTTGGATGCTCTCATCTCTTCTGACATCCCTCTCTCTATCCGTCTCACTACCTCCCTTTCTTGGACTAATCACTCTTCTCTCTACACACCTTAAACTCTGCTCTTGCAGCAATACATCCAGCACAGTCCCTGGGCTTCAAAGTTACCACCACCCATGAAAAAAGTGACAGTGGCTGCTTACTCCCTCGGCTGACTCCCACCCTGACACAGCCCTCACTAACCTCAATCTTCATCTCCAACACCCTTGACACTCTTGCCCCTGCCATGAGAGTCCGACTGAAGTCTTCCAAAAAGTGCAACTCTTGGTACAACTCTGAACTGGCTGCCCTTAACCGCAAGTATAGGGCAACTGAACGGAAAAGTAATGATTCGGCGAACCATCTGACAAATTAGCCTGCCGTCTCCTTCAAAGGCATTATCGACTCTGCATCTGCACCAAGAAATGAGTCTTTATTCAAACCTGCATCTTCGTGGTATAAAACAACACAGCCAAACTCTTCAAAGTCTGCAAGGAGCTGGTCAAACCTGCAGCTGCATCTTCTTCAATCACACCCTCCCAGGACCTATGCTCAGCCCTGGCTGCACACTTCACCACAAAAACCAAGACATCCTTTCCACCATCTCTTCCACACCACAGCATATACCAACACCGGAGGCTCTCTTACCCCCCCCAACCCCACTTACCATCTGTTCTCTCTCACCTGTCACACCAGATGAGCTTACCAGACAGGTCTGATCTATGAAGGCCTAATCTAAACAGGTGGACCCCTGTCCCTCAAAAACCATTAAAGACAATATCGACTCGCTCACCCCAGCCACAGCTGATCTCTGCAATCGCTGCTTTTCCACTGGAGTTTTCCCAACTGCACTCCCCTGTGCACCTTCTGCTCAAAAAACCCTCTATCGTCCTATCTCCATCATTCCCTTCCTGGGGAAACTACTGGAGAAACAGCTGACCCTACACACTGAATCCATTGGTTGCTTCCATAACCATCAATCTGGCTTTAGAGCATCCAGAGGCACGGAACTGCTCTTCTGAACACCTGTGAAGAGCTGCTCTCACATCTTGACACCAACACCCCATCTATCCTCATTCTCCTTGACCTCTCCTCTGCCTTCGAAACGGTTAACCACAATATCCTGATTGCACGTCTCCGACACCCTGGGAATCAAAGGTCAGACTCTGGCATGGTTAACCTCCTTCCTCTCCAACTGCACATCCCAGGTGAAACTCAAAGCCTTTCACTCGACTATCACTCGCTCAACCTGTGGCGTTCCCCAGGGATCTAACCTATCCCCTGATTCTTCAACGTCTATTTGGCTGCCCTGGCACGAGTGATTGCCACCTTCACCTCTAACTTCCAGTGGCAGCTGCCCCCGCCTCCTCCTCACTCATATCCGACTGTTTGCTATTCAGTCATGCTGTGCTGCAAACAACCTTTGCCTCAACGCCACTAAGACTGAGATCGTTAGCATTGGGACCCCTGCTTCCACTTTCCGACTTTCACTCTGGCTGCCCTCCCTGGACTCTGCACCCACCTGTGAAGCAAGAAACCTTGGGGTCATCTTTGATTCCACTCTCTCCTCTCACATTTCACACATCTCTAAAAAGTTTAACTATCAACTACACATCCTCAGGTGTACTCTACCCTTTCTCCCTTTCCCCACAGAGGCTCACTGTCTCTAGAGCCCTGGTTCTCTCCAGGCTGGACTATTGCAACATCCTCTTCCTCAACCTCCCTTCTTCTGCCCTGGGCCCTCTGCAATTCATACGGAACAGAACCGCAAGACTTATTCTTGGCCTCAAGCCGAGAGACCGCACCTCTCTGGCACAGAAATCCCTCCACTGGCTCCCTGTGGCAGCAAGGATTAAATTCAAGACGCTTTGCATTATCCACAAGGCTTTCTGGGGCCTGGGACCCACATCCTTTCAACGCTGCAAACCTAAATACTGTCCCTCATGAGTCCATCACTCATCTACCTTCAACCTTCTGCGAGTGAGCTGGTTCTTCAAGCAGAGATTTGGTGTGAGATCCTCAGCAGGTGCCTCCCTCTGGAATAGCCTCCCTGCCTTCCTACCTCTTGAGCTGAATCTCCTGAAATTCCGGAAACCCTCCTCTTCCTTCTCTCTCCCTCTAGCCTGCTAACCTAGTTCTCTGTCCTTTCCCCCTCTCCCTCCTATTCCCTACAGCATGCCGACTGGCCGCCTGGTGTACCTTAGAGTCTCACTGGTCCAGGGCACCCCCGCCAGCCCTCTCTTGCACTTGCCTCAGGGCCCTACACCCAAACAAACAATTCACTGAGAAATTAACCCAAAAGAGTGGCTCTCTCTGCACTTACCCCGGTCTCAACCGACCAGGTGCACTTGACCCTCCCATCCCTGTGAACCTCTGTGCACTTGCTTGATCTGTACGCACCAGGCCTGAAGATAGTCTGTCTGTTTCTCCCGTCTTCACCCTAAGTGTACTGTTAAAATTGCAGAATCGCCGTCAGGCCTATTTGCTATATCCAATACTGTTAAATATATTTTATGCACTTACTCTGCCTGTGCAGTCTATTATCGGCTCAGATTTTCCAGGGCTCTGAGTGAATGTTGTATTTTCCCTGTGTTCCCACCCTCCTTGAGCGCTTTGAAACACTTGCCTGTGTATAGGCGTAATATAAATAAACAATACCCTACCCTATCCATACGGGTGCCAGTCTCAGCCGCACACTTATTTCTCTTTGGATTCTGTCCACCTGGTATACTAGCCTGCCAGGTACTATGACTATGAAGATCTTCCTGGAGGACTTGATTAGTATTGTGGGTGCGGGTCCCAGACTCACAACCGAAGTTACCCACAATTAAGTCTATACGCTTTGGGGTGGGTCTCCGCTCCCTCCTTTTAGCCGTCCCCACCAACCGTCACAGTCTCCCCATCTCTATGGAGAGCTTACTGGTGTTCTTCGGTTGTCCACGGGTGCTTCGAGCCTTCTCGGCTTCCTTCTGCTGCTTCTAGGGACTCTGGCGGCTTCAAAGCAGTTCCCCATTTCTGGCAGGCGTCTCAGCTTCTCCATGCACTCCAGCCTTTTCGTCTGGCTGGATGCCCAGGCCTCTGCTTCTCTTGGACTGCCATCCGCCACTGAGGTATTGGGAACGCCTCCGCCGACGGGCAAGAGTGAGTGTGTGGGGGTACTTATACTTTGTATAGGATAACCAGGTGAGGGAGCTTGGGGTGTAGGGGGAACTATACTGTGTTTTCGCTGGATTGTCCTCCATTGTTCAATAGGAGTTTTCCCTCCCCATGTTATCCTCCCACAGTACGCCACCCACAGGGGGACTACTTGACTGTGGCCACACTGCCCTAGCCCCATGGGAAGGGTCTTCACCTATGGGAGAAGGGACACCATAGGTAGATTCGTCATACTATCCTGTCCCGTAAGCACATCCGCAATAGTATGGGTGAATGGTCGGAGTACATACGTAGTGGTAAGTTGGTGCCCATAACTATTCCCAGGACGTGTCGAGAGATTAGAAATAGGCCAATCCTAGAGGACCTATGCATGGAGGAGTAATTTGTATGTTCTCTAATGCCAGTACCCTCCATACATAGCAAAGTTCCAGCCTGTCAGCCTTGTTTAAGATACTACGCAAAGCCTTGGATGGAGGCCTGGGTGCAGTGCCAGTCCTATCGATCTGTGGTTTAAATATAGTATTCATGTCTCCTGCCCATATGACTGGTGTCAGCGGGTGTACTTCCAATATGTCTGCGAGTCGCCATGGTTGAGACCGCACGAAATCAACAAAAGTATTTCAGTATTCACCAGGTAACAGTGCACTATTATAAGTCTCCCTTCTGGGTTGATGCCTGTACTCAGTAGCTTGAATTGAGTAGATTACGGTCAGGAGTCGAGATGGTTGGGTAAAATCTATTCGGCCCCTATGACTTCGCGAAATCCATATTCGTCCCACTCCTGGCACGTGTCTCTTGGAGGAAGAGGAAGTTTACCGTATGTCTGTTAATATAGGCTGCTATTCCCCCTAGCCTTGGACTAGTTACCAAGTCAACGAATATTCCAAATAGTCTTAATGTCAGAAATTTACTGAGAGACAGTATTGAGAACAATACGATCCCGGGTGATGTCTGGGTTATTGCAAGAGAAAAATTAATTGTGCCTTAAGGAAGGTGCAACAGGACTGCCAGAAAAAAAGGTTTATTATAAACGTTCCTACTCCAAACATCCACCCTTCGCTCCCTCGTTCCCTTCCCAATCAGGGTGATGTCGACCCTCCCTACTCTCACACTACGAACCATACAACCAACATCCCCATCAACATGGCAACCTTGTATGAGGTGGGAGAGGGTAACACTACTCTTCTGGCACCACTTCCGCTGCCCGCACCATCCAACAGCTAGCAGGCTAATTGAACATAACCATATATCACATGCCCCTCAAAGTTCCCAGGTCTGGTCTGGAGACAGAGCTTGTTGTTACACTTACAGTCCAAAGCAAGAACATCTCAGGGTAATGCCACGACCTATTGAGGAAAAAAGAAAAACACATTTCAGCTACACAAATCCATGTACCAACTAGGGTAGCAGGGCAGAGTCTCTGGGCCTTTTGGGAGTCCCTCCAAGAAGCGGAATGTTAGCCTCTATAAGGGCTGCAACTTCCCATGGCCTTGTAAAAAAATTCAAAAATGCCTTGCCCCCATTTTGGATCTTTTTTTTTCTTTTAAAACCTTTATTCAATAATATATATTCTTACCCCTTTCTGTTTTAATTATAATATAACTGTCCATTATGTTATATAGACAACCTCTTACCCCGGGCTGAAGTTTCAGAGCAGCTAAATAACACTTACCAATGGAGAATAGGTGTGGAGGGGGAGGTTTGGAGAGGGAGCAGCACTAGGGGGAAGAAGCAACATTAGTCAACAACCGTTTTTTTTACATACCCTTCACATTTCTCCCATGATTTTCCAGGTCAGGAAGAGGTCAAAAGGAAGTCAAACGCATTTTATGAAAACCTTTAACATTCAGAAGAAAAAAGATTTGGGGTTTGTCTGTTTATTTAGGAAACATTTGGAGTTCCACTCTGGTGCTGCCAAGCATGGGGCCTTCTGCGTCGCCTCACTGCTTCGCTCCTTTAACACTCCATCTCTGTACACACACACACACACATAGGTTTGGGTTCTGTTTGTGGAAAACTGCAACAGCAGCATCAGACCCGTGTTGTGTTTTGTTTCCAGTTTTCATCATCCTTGCGTCAAACTGCTGGTGAGCACGGCATTGTCTGAGATTGCTCCTTCACTTCCGACTAGAAATAAGGGTGATCCATTGTCTCTTTGGAGGTTAACCTTAACTGATAGTCATATCCGCAACATTTCCAGGGCTTCCAGGCTTACTAGATGCCTGTTCTCACTGTGTACCAAATTCTCCCAGTGCTTCCTAGAGCGCTGTCTCAAGATGTCATTGAGGTGTGGGTCCAGTTCTGTATGGTATTTCTGCAGGTACCCATACAATTTACCATACCAACAACCTTGGTGATTCAAACCAGCTAATCATAGTTGTCTTGACCGTAGAAGAAGGGTTCCTTGCGGAAGATCATACTGGCCAGCATGCATCCTAGACTCCACATGTCCAGGCTGTAATCATACATCTGGTAGTCCATAAGTAGTACTGGCCCTTTGAAGTACCTGGATGCCACACTGACATTGTACGCTTGGGTTGAGTGGTAAAACTCTGCTAAACCCCAGTCAAACCGCAGCTTCTTCGGTTGATGATCAATAAGAACATTATGTGGTTTGACATCTCTGTGCATGATTCCCATGCAGACAATATAATCTAGGGCTTTCAGCAGCTCAGACATATACAACTGGACATCAAAGGCTGTAGGATCTGGTACTGTTGCTTAAATTCGGTGTTGTTGATGAATTCAAACACTAGGGCTGGAGTATTGGACACATGGCCCTTGACAGTATAAACAAGCTTAATGATATTGGTCCCCACTCGCAAGTTCTCCAGAATCTTCACCTTCCGCTTAATCATTTTCTTCACTGGCTTTTAGAATTATCACAACCACCCAATCATCGTTTGTTTATTTTATTTGCTTATATAGCGCACCGAACCCAAGGGTATCTGGGCACTTTACTTAGGTACATAGTTACTATAATATACAACATACATAGTTATAATAAGGAAATACAATGTAAATACACAGAGAATGTACAGAAATATACAGGTATATACAACTAGTAGGATAAATACAAGAGTTACAGGTTCAAGACATAGATTAGGTAGCAAGATGTGATAGGTCGCGGAGATCTGTAGGTGAGGCATACCTAGACTATTGGAGTGGTCGGAGAGGGAGCCGGGTCAAGGTCAAAATTGTGTGTCGTGGTTCTAATTCGATTGCAGGAATAGCCAGGATTTCACTTTGTTCTGGAAGGGGAGGAACAAAGTTTCGGACCTTAATGTTGGGGGTAGCTTCTTCCAGGTCTTAGCTGCAAGCTAAGGGGGATCAAGCTGCAAAGCTTGATCCCCCTGCTGTGATGAGATTAAATTTCGAGATGTTGAGGCAGTGGGCATAGTTAGATCTCGTAGGTCTGCAAGGTACCTTTCTAGAGAATCTGTTCAAGTATTTCAGGGCTAAGTTGTTGAGGCATTTATGAGTCATCATGAGTGTTCTGAAGGTTATCCTGTCTTCGATGGGGAGCCAGTTGGTATTTCCTCGGGTGTGGGAAATGTGGCTAGAGCGGGGGATATCGAGAGCAGACCGGAGGGCGTTATTTTGCAGGATTTGTAACTTGTGGGTGGTTTTCTGATTAGTGCCCAAATATAGAGCGTTACAGTAATCCAATTTGGTGAAAATATTGTAGAGGGTAGGGGATACACAGGAGCCCTGAGGTACTCCACATGTGATAGGGGAAGGGGAGGCTGACGCAATTGGGCAAAATACCTTCATGGATCTGTCCGCCAGGAAGGAATTGACCCACGCTACCGCTTTATCGGAGAAGGAAGCAGGTGTGGTGCGATGGTTGATTAGGATAGAGTGGTCAACCAAGTTGAACGCAGCAGATATGCCCAATAGTAGGAGTAGAGCCGGCTTTCCATTGTCCCTAGCCTCATCCATTTGGATTTTCAGTCCCAGGAGGGCTGTTCAGTCCCATGTCTTGGTTTGAATCCCGATTGTCTGAGGCCTAGGAGATTGTTGGTCTCAAGGTGCTTTTAAATCTGGATATAAGCGGCCTGGTCTAAAATGTTTAGGAGAAACTGCACAGTGGTGATAGGCCTGAAGTTAGTCGGGATGTAAGGGTCTATATTAGGTTTCTTGATGAGGGGCATCAGCCAGGCATCTGAGATTATTGGGCATGGTGCAAGAGGCAAAGGACGCATTTATAAAGGAAGTGATAAAAGGACGCACATTCTTTTGCTCCTTTTAAGATAGGTGTTGGGCAAATGTCGCCTTGGCACCTGGAAGGTTTGAGGCTTCTAATAATGGCCTCTACCTCTAATGTGGTGACCTGAGTGAATTCAAAGGGTTTGATTTGAGCAGAGGAAGTGACATTTTGGTGTTACAGGTTTTGGCTGTAGTTGATAGGCTGACTTATTTTAGAAAAAATGCATTGAGCAAGGCGTTTTGGATGCTGGAGCACCAAAGGACATCTTTCTTGCAGGAGTCAGGGGGGGTATTATGAGATTCCAATTCTGAGTATGGTGAAGTGCTCCTTGGTATTGGATTTGGCGTTGGAGAATCTAGTGTTATAGTTTGTCCTTTTTGTCTCTTGGATGGCTGATTTGTACGTAGATGAGGCAGTGATAAAGTTTTGCTTATTTTGAGAAGAGTTTTTTTTTTCCAGGATGCCTCAGCGTCTCTTTTGGCTTTGTGAAGGATTCTTAATTCAGAGGTGAACCACTTATTAAGGTGTGCTAGGGGTTTGGCTTTCTTTAATTTCAATGGGGCTAGTTTGTCAAGGGCCTCCAGTAAATTTTGATTGTATAGTTCCACTATTGAGAACGCGTTGGAATCAGGAGGCTTTTGTTGGAGAGTGATAGGTCAAATTAACAGGAGCATGCTTTCTAAGGTGATTAGACGGTTGTTCGTGGTTAGAGCAGGTGGGGCTTGGATAACCTTAGGTGGTATTTGGTTGGAGTCATTGATTTCAAATGAGAGGACTTTGTGTTCGGCCAAGCGCATTGCGCATTCTCGAGAATTTTAGTATTGCAATTGAAGTCTGCTACCCAATCTAGGGTTCTGCCATTGCAATGCGTTGGATCAGAGATCCTTTGAGTGAAGCCTAGTTCTGAGAGGGAGTTTTGGATGGGTAGAGCGTTAGCATCCGAGATATCGTTTTGACCAAGGTTCAGATCCCCTAGGATCAATATTTGTGAGCTAGGTTTTGTATTTCGAGATAGGAGAGCAGTTAGGTCTTCCTCGAAGGATGATAGTTGGCCTGATGGTCTATAGATGGTGCGGATGAGTAGTCTACTTTCAGATGAAAGGGGGAGTTTCATCGAAAGGAGTCCCCGGAAGGGAAGGAGATATTGTTCACTTCTCTGATGGCTAAGGAGTTTTTGGCAATGATAGCTACCCCACAACCCCTCTTAGTAGTTCTATCGGCTCTGATGATGTTGTAGTCGCCTGGGATTGCTAGCATAAGAGCTGAACATGCTGCTGGGTGGAGCCAGGTTTATCTGATCGCTATAAAATCTAGTTTTTTAGAGATGAGATCTGCGATGTCCAAGGCGTGAGCAGTTAGAGATTGTGCATTATTAAGGGCCCCCTTGATGTATGCTACATCTTGCTGTGGGGGTCGTTTGGTAGTAATCAATGTTGGAGTAGGTGATAAAAGTGGTTGAGGAGCCTGAGAAGATTTGGTGGTAATACTAGAGTCTTTAGATGTGGAGGTCCTCTGATGTGGACGTCGAACAAGGTGAGCTCAGGGGTGTGTCGCATGTCAGGCATGGTCAAGCTGTGGCGGAGGGGGTGGGAACCATACATATTGTGGTATAAGGTTCCCAAGTCCTGTTGCGTGGGTGTATGCATGGGAATATAGCTGCCTGTTGATGCTATAGAGGAGAGTGAGTGCCGTGATACTAGGGACCCAAAGTGGAGGAAGCTCCAAATGTCGAGGCAGACACTCCACACGGTCACCATGGGTAATTGAGGGTAAGCTATTGGTGAGGCATTGTTCAGGTAGGTGAGTGGGATGGTAAGGAACACTGCGGGGCTGGAGCAATGTTCAGTCGAGACCAGGAGTGCGGTATGCACAGATTGGAGCAGGCTGGATGTTGGAGCACCAAGTACACAATGTGCAATGCAGCCATCTCTTAGCTCGGTCTGTAGGAGCCGCACATAGTATTAGGTCTGGCGAATGAAGGGTTCAGGCCACATGCGGTACACAGAGGTGAGGGGGGGGATATCTAGGCAAGGAGTGGATGGTTACCAATACCAATGATACTAAAATGTTGTAGATGAACAAGTAACTCTCTTACCTGGCAACGTTCTTTCGATGGGATGGTCCGACGATGTATTCCATATCTATGACAGTAATCACCACAGCTGTGCTGCTTTGGAAAATCTTTCGGCGTCTGACAGACACCCAAAGCAGTACCAACGTAAGGAGATGGGACAAAAATATAGAATATACAAATTTAGAATGTCCAATCAAATCGCAGAGTAAAGGACCGCCTTGCCAAAGGCCAGATCCTGCCCATGGGAAGAATCTAGGGAGTAGTGACGTACAAAAGAATGGACCGAAGCCCAAGTCGCGGATTCACAGATGTTACGAATAGGAACACCCCTCTGCAGAGCAGTAGAGACAGCCATACTCCTAGTCGAATGGGCCCGTAAGCCTACCGGAAGGACCTTACCCGCCAAGCGGTAACATTCAGAAATTGCCAAGATAATCCATCTAGACAAAGTCTGCTTAGTCACAGCTTGTCCCAAACGCCTTCCGGCGTAACCAATAAAGAGCTGATCGTCCACTCTGACCCGGGACATGTGTGAAATGTAGAAACTTAAAGCTTTCCTAGGATCTAGCCTATGGAGCCTCTCCTCTTCCTTACCAGGATGTGGAGCAGGATAAAATGCCGGAAGAATAACCTTCTGGCTTAAATGAAATTCCGACACCACCTTCGGAAGAAAGGAAGGACGAACTCGAAGGACAACCCTGTCCTTATGAAACACAGTGAAGGGTGGCTTAACAGACAGTGCCTGTAACTCACTCACTCTGCAAGCAGAAGTGACAGCAACTAAAAATACAGTTTTAAGGGTTAACAGTCTCAAAGGACAAGAATGTAAAGGCTCAAATGGAGCACCCATTCGGAACTTTAGAACAAGGTTCAAATCCCAACCGGGCACCTGGAAAGGTGACGCAGGGAACACATTAGTGAGCCCTTTCAGAAACTGAGAAATTAAAAGGAATTTTAAAATAAGAACACACCTCAGACGAGCGCTTAAATATGGATAGCGCCGCCAGGTAAACTTTAACGGTACCCACTTGCAAGCCCATGTGGGTTAAAGAAAGCAAAAACGACAAAACCACAGGAATGTCGCATGAAAAAGGATCCACTTTCTTGACCCTGCACCAGTCGCAGAACTTTCTCCAATGGCAAGGGTACAGGGACTTTGTTGCCGGCCGTCTGGCCGAAAGCAACACCTCCATCACGCCTTCAGGGAGGTCCCAATCCTTATACCTCAACCTTTCAGAAGCCAAGCGTGAAGGTTGAGGGATCTGACCTCTGGATGGAGAACCTGACCCACCTCCCATGAGAGCAGATCGTCTCAGTAGGGAAGACGACGTGGAGGGCAGATGGACAAGTCGAAAAGGTCCGGGTACCAAGTCCTCCGGGCAGATGCTGGAGCAATGAGGATCATCCGGGAACCGAACCTCCGTAACCTCCGCAACACTTGCGGGATGACGGGGACTGGAGGAAACGCGTACAGCAGTGGAAAGGACCACTCCACTACGAATGCGTTTCCCAAGGCTCCTCTTGGAGAAATTCCAGCGAGCAGAACCTTTCGCACTTCCGGTTGACACTGGAGGCAAAGAGATCCACTTGAGGGGTCCCTCAAAGGGCCAAAATCTCCAGGAGAATCTCCTGAGCCAACTTCCACTCGTGAGGGATCGCACTATGCCTGCTCAGAGCGTCCGCCGTCTCGTTTTCGTCTCCGGCTAGATGAACTGCCAAGATCGAAATTTCCTGCTGGATGGCCCAGAACCAGAGCTGCATCGCCTCCCTGCACAGAGGAAGTGACCCTGCCCCCCCCCTTTTTGTTGAGGTAGTGCATGACCACTGTGTTGTCCGTCAGAATCAGGACATTCTTTCCTCGCACAGTCGGCAGAAAAGCCTCCAGAGCAAGCCTGACGGCCCTCAGCTCCAACAGATTGATATGGAGTCTGGGCTCCGACAGAGACCAACGACCGCTGACTGTCAGCTCGTTGGCATGAGCTCCCCATCCCGTGAGGGACGCGTCCGTCACAATCGTCACCTCCGGCCAGGGTAGCCAAAACGGAGCCCTCCCCCCCCCCTCATCAGATTGCCTTTGACGGCCCACCACAGAAGGTCCTGGGCGACCGAGGGCGGCACCTGAACGGGGTCCGACATCCTGCAGGAGGACTGTGCCCACTGGAGCTTGAGAGCCCATTGCAAAGATCTCATCTGCAACCTGGCCTCTGGCACCAGAAGAATGCAGGATGCCATGAGGCCGAGCAACCTCAAAAACTCCAACGCTGGGAGACTCTGGGCATGCTGAAACTTGTGCACCATCTGCTGAATGAGGTGAGCCCTCACCTGTGGAGGAAAACACTGCCCCAGGGACGTGTTGAGCACTGCTCCGATGTACTGGAGCCGCTGTGTTGGCGTCAAGTGGGACTTGTGTAAGTTGAGGGAGAAGCCCAGCTTGTGTAGGGAGTGGCAGGTGACGGACAGATGATCCAGGACTTGCTCGGGAGGGAGCGCCCTGATCAACCAATCGTCCAGGTAGGGGTACACATGAATCCCCCCTTTCCTGAGGTACGCTGCCACCACCACCATGAGCTTGGTGAAAACCCTCGGGCGGAGGTCAATCCGAACGGCAGGACCCAAAAATGAAAGTGCGAGCCGACAAACGCGAACCTCAGGTACTTCTTGTGCTTGGGATGGATCGGCACATGAAAATAAGCGTCCTTGAGGTCGAGAGACACCAACCAGTGATGAAGTTGAAGGGCCTGGAGGACTTGAGAAAGAGTAACCATCTTGAACTTGTCCTTCCTGAGGAGCTTGTTCAAACCGCGCAAGTTCATGATGGGTCTCAATCCCCCGTCTTTCTTCGAAATCAAAAAATAAGGGGAATACCATCCCCTTGCTCCTCTCCGCTACAGGCACCAGTTCTATGGCGCCTTTCTCCAGCAGGGATTGAATTTCCTGCGCAAGGAGCAGATCTGGACTCTTCAAAGAGATTCCCTGGTGGATTGTCGTGAGGCCGCTGCCAGAAAGGAAGACAGTAGCCATGGGCTATGATCTCCAGAACCCACACATCTGAAGTAATGGCACGCCATTCTACAAGATGCTGCGCCAGCCTTCCCCCAACCGGAGACGCATGGGCCTCATGACTGAGCTGAAGCGGCTGCGGCAGTGCCTGAGGGCAAATGGGCAAATGCTTGCGCGGCCTTGGCACCTCGATTACCTTGTTTTCCACCTCTGGCACTCCTATGGTTGCCCCTTTGACTTGCAGCTCCTCTCGATTTACTAAAGGACGAGTAATATCGGAAGGAACCTCCCCTCCATTGCTGTCCCCTAAAACAAAAAGGCGGAGGTTGGCGAACTGCAGTGCCCAATGACTTTGCTGCAGCTTTGGAGATCTGCAACCTCTCAAGACTCTCGTCAGCCTTGCTGCCAAAAAGATGTTCACCATCAAAGGGCATGTTAAGGAGCCGGGCTTGCACATCAGGAGCAAAACCCGACTTCTGCAACCACGCAAACCTGCGTATTACGGTGCTCGCTGCCATGGACCGGCTGACGCAATCAACAATGTCCAGACCCGACTGAACGGAATCACACATGGCATCCTTGCCATCCTGCACAATAGCAAGGAAAGCACCCCATTCCTTCCCTTTGGGAATATGATTAGCCTCTAAGGAAGGAACAAGTTACTTACCTGTAACTGTTGTCCAGCATGGGTCTGGCATGGATTCACATGCGAACCCTCCCGCCTACCCCTCTGCGGCTGGGCTGGGAATCCTCGGTAAAGAAAAATCAGTATCAGTTTTGTTTCTGATCTGTCTTTCGTAGCAGCAACCAATCACTGGTCTCTGCGTCATACTGACCACAGCCAATGACTGCCATCTCCCTAAGCCCCGCCTCTGGCAGCCATCTTAAGATTTGGTAGCACGTGAAGTGGCAGTATGACCAAGTGAAGAGCTGCAGAGGGGTAGGCAGGAGGGTTTGCATGTGAATCCATGCCAGACCTATGCTGGAGAACAACAGTTACAGGTAAGTAACTTGCTCCTTCTCCAGCATGGGGTCTGGCATGGATTCACATGCTCATGAATAAAAGAATACATAGCAGTACACACAGACAACCACGGGAGGTGGCAAAGGCTCAACATTAAGCATTACATCCAAAACTCAACATTAAGCAATTCTTACCTCCTCACCAGGCTCACCTTAGGCGAACAGGTTGCGCAGCACTGCTTGGCCGACCCTGGACTCCTCCCTGGAATCCCGATCGACGCAGTAGAATTTCGTGAAGGTGTGCGTCGACCTCCACGTAGCAGCCCTGCAGATGTCCAGCAAGGGCACACCAGATAGAAACGCTGTGGTAGCTGCGATCGCTCTGGTGGAATGGGCTCTCGGACGGCCAGGCAGCGGTCGGTTTGCCAACCGATGACAGTACATGATACAGCCGGAGAGCCATCTGGAAATGGAAGCCTTCGAGAGAGCCTTCCCCTGATTGACAGGTCCAAAGTTCACAAAAAGTTGTGACGTCTTCCGAAAACTCTTTGTGCGGTCCACGTAGAACTTCAGCGCTCTAGCCACATCCAGCGAGTGCAAAGTCCTTTCAGCCGGCGACGAAGGCGACGGGAAGAAAACAGGCAACACCAAGGGTTCGTTGAGGTGGAAGTCCGACGGCACCTTGGGCATGAAGGAGGGGTGCGTCCTGAGCACTACCCTCGTGTCGTGAAAAGTTAAGTACGGGGGCTTGCAGGAAAGGGCCTGGATCTC
Organism: Ambystoma mexicanum; assembly: GCF_040938575.1. Taxonomy (NCBI): domain Eukaryota; kingdom Metazoa; phylum Chordata; class Amphibia; order Caudata; family Ambystomatidae; genus Ambystoma; species Ambystoma mexicanum. Next base: position 874,630,747 of record NC_090924.1, on the reverse strand, counting down.
TCCCACCCGTCGTGCGGAGGTGATGGCCACAAGAAACGCTGTTTTCCACGACAAGAACTTCAACGGAGCTGAGTGCAGAGGCTCGAACGGAGGTCCCATGAGCTTGGTCAGCACCACGTTGAGCTCCCACGCCGGGGCCGGGGCCTTCACCGGCGGGAACGATCTGAACAGTCCCTTCATGAATTCTTTCACCAGACGATGAGACCACAAAGACGTCCGTCCCATGGTTCTGGTGTATCGGGAGATCGCAGCAAGATGAATCTTGATGGAAGCGTGCGCCAGCCTAGCCTTGGCCAGCGTCAGTAGGTACGGCAGTACTTGAGGAGCCGTAATCCGTAGAGGGTTAATCTTCTGTGCATGGCACCAGACAGAGAACCTCTTCCAATTGTGTCCGTAGCATTTAAGAGTTGAGGACGCCCTGGCCTTTGCAAGAACCTCTCTGCAGTCGGCCGGTATGTCGTAACCTCCAAACTCTAACGCTGCAGGAGCCAGGCCTGCAAGTTCAGCGACTTTGGGTCGTGATGGAGGATGGCGCCTCCTTCCCTGGAGAGAAGATCCGCGTCCACTGGCAGCTTCATTGACGGGGACGCTGACAAGTCCAGAAGGTCCAGGAACCATATCTACCTCAGCCACGCAGGTGCGACGAGGATCATCCAGCACCATGACCTCTTGAGCTGGTTGATGAGCCGGATCAGCAGCGGCAATGGAGGGAACGCATATAGGAACAGGCCCTCCCAGGGGAACGAGAAAGCATCGCCCATGCTCCTCGGCTGGGGAAACCTGCTGGCGAACCTCCGGCACTTGGAGTTCGTCACTGTCGCGAACAGATCGATCTGGGCTGTGCCCCACTGTCGGAAGAGGCGGTCAACTGATCCTGTCGTAGATCCCACTCGTGGCACGAGCGCAGCTCCCTGCTGAGCGAGTCGGCGATGGTGTTTATCCCTGCCAGATGAAACGGCACCAGAAACATCCCTTGGGCGACGGCCCAATGCCACAGATCCTGAGCCTCCTTGGACAGGGCTGGGGATCTGGTACCGCCCTGCTTCCTGATGTAGAACATGGTGGTGGTGTTGTCGGTGAAGATCCTCACCACCTTGCCCTTGAGGGACGGAAGAAAGGACCTGAGGGCCCAAAACACTGCACGGAGTTCCAGGACGTTGATATGGAGGGACTTCTCCGTCGGCAGCCAAAGGCCCCTCGCGTGCAGATTTTCGGTGTGCGCTCCCCACCCTTCCAGGGAGGCATCCGTGGTCATTGTCTTCTGGTGGCCCGGGGTCTGGAAGTCCATGCCCGCCGTCAAATGTGTGCGGGTGACCCACCACCGGATCCCTCGTCGGAAGCTCTCGTCGAGTGTGATCCTGTCCTCGAAGCTGCCCATCGTCTGGATCCAGCGAGCGTCCAGGAACTCCTGTAACGGGCGCATCCGAAGCCTGCACAGGCGGATGAGATAAATGCAAGAAGACATCATTCCGAGGAGGGACTTGATGGACCTCACCCTGGCCGCGTCCACAACCAGCATCCGCTGCACCTTGCCCAAGATGGCCCTTGTCCTTTCCTCCGATGGAGAGGCCAGAAGCGCCACTGTGTCGAGCTTCGCTCCCAGAAACAGTGCGTCTTGAGCGGGCACCAGGTGGGACTTGGCGTAGTTTATGGAGAATCCCAGGTCCGTGAGTAGTTGGACGCTCCTCGCCGAGCTCCTTTGTCTTTGCTCGGATGAGCCAGTCGTCCAGGTAGGGGTAGACGTAGATCCCCTCCAGGCACAGACGCGCCGCCACCGGTGCGAGGCACTTGGTGAACACCCTGGGTGCCGACCTCAATCTGAAGGGAAGGGCTCTGAACTGGTAGTGACGCCTTTGGACCACGAATCTGAGAAACTTTCAGTGTCCCTTTAGGATGGGGATATGGAAGTAGGCATCCTCCAAATCCAACGACTACAGGAAAACGCCCTCCTCCAGTTGACCCAAGACGTGCTGGAGGGTGACCATCCGGAACTTCTGTGCCTTGATGAATTTGTTCAGTCGTCGTAGGTCCAGGATGGGACGCCATCCTCCCGTCTTATTCTTCACGAGGAATCATCTTGAGTAAACACCGGAGCCCCGAAGCCTCTTTGGGACGAGCTCGATGGTGCCTTTCTTGAGCATCGCCTTTACCTCCAAGAGAAGTTGAGGGACGTGATGTTCCTTCCTGGCCACGGGGGGGGGACGCGCGGGCACTTCATTAGAAACTCGAGCGCTTGACCCTGGGCCAGGGCGTCCAGCACCCAACGGTCGGTGGAAATGGACTCCCACACGCTGACGAAGCTCACCAGCCGGCCTCCCACCGGGGTGCTTCGGTGGGGGCCCGACCCCACGGCCGGTTCAGTCCTGCTTCGACGAGGCTTTGCCGCCTTGTCCTCCTTGGCGACGACGGCGGGGTCCGCCCGACTTGCCTCGTCTCCTGTAGGCTTCTTGTGACGACGAAAGGGCCACTTGACGATAGGTAGAAAATCTGCCGCCGGAACCTTTGGATGCACCCTGCTTGCCTCCGTCGCTCCGAAAGGGCGGCCGTCGTTGCTGGAGAACACCAAGAGCCTGGGCCGTCTCAGTGTCCGTCTTGATAGCTTGTAGGGAATCGTCCACTGTTTTCCCAAACAGGATGCTCCCGTCGAACGGCATGTCCAAGACTCAGAGGCTGACCGGCCCCCGCAGGGGGCGCTAGAGGGACAGCCTACATAGCGGGCTGTCCCCTCTGGCCACCCCCTTCCGGTTGCTGGGCATGCCTCTCCTCTTCCTCCCACCTCAGCGAGGCGGAAGAGGTGTTCCCGGGGACCTGGCTTCCGGTCAGATCTCCCCGGGGACACTTATAAGGGCGGGAGCGGCAGGCCATCAGTCTTTTGCCCTGCAGCTCCCGCCTAGTGTTAATCAATAGCCTCGGTTTCCAAGGGGAGTGGTAAGTATGGGGGGGGGGCAGGGGTCTGCTCGCTGGCATCCTCGTCAGCTTGAGCGGACCCGACTCGTGCAAGGGAACTACCCCGGATATGTTGGCTTGTTCTATGCTTTCCCGTGAGGGCCAGCTACGGAAAGCAATGGGCAGGGGTAATGCATTGGAGTAATGGTTGAGCTTCTGTCTACAGTACAAGAGGCTGTGGGTTCAAGGGAGCTATCAGAGTATAATTAAGTTTGTTTGAATGTTCCAATATGACTGCCCTTTATTCTTTCGTCAATAATATGGTTAACGGGGGCCTTTTTGGTGAACAATGTGACGGCAACCGGCTCTCGTAGGCAATGGTCGTTTATGTATAAAACTCTGGCATGACCGCCGTGCCACGCACTTGTTTTTGTTTTATAATGCAATGCTCGTTTGCAAGTTTCTTGTAGCCGTTTATGGGCTCATTCTGGCGGGTGAGGTTGTTGTGGCCTGAGAGCTAAAACGCTGGAATTTTACCTCTAGCCAAGCTGGTCAAGTGGCACAGCGAATAGAGCACTCGCATCTACAGTCAGGCAGAACCTGCTAGCGCAGGTTCGAATCCCGGCTGGGCCAAAGAAAGAAAAAAAAAAAAAATATAAGCCTTTTATTTTCCGAGGTCGATAAAGAAAGATGCATTGTGGGCGAATCCCCCGAGCGCGAACACCGTTTATATTTATGGAGTACGTATTAATGGCCGCCGCGCCATGCGTTTGTTTTGTTTTACGATACAATGTTCATTTAAAGCGTCTTGCAGCCGCGTAGGGCCTCTATCTTGCGATAAAGTGGTTGTGGCCCGAGAGCTAAGGCGCGGGAAGTTTGGCTCGAGCCAAGCCGGTCAGGTGGCACAGCGAATAGCGCGCAGTCAGGCAGAGCCTCGCGGTGGGGTCAAAAAATAAGCTTTTATCTTGCAAGGTCGATGAAGAAAAATGCATTGTTGGCGGGATTCCCCGAGCGCGAAAAACATGTATGTTTACGGGGTTTGTCATCATGGCCGCCGCGCCATGCGTTGGTTTATTCCCCCGGGCGTGGACAACGTTTATGTATATGGGGTGTGTCGGCATGGCCACCGCGCCATGCGTTTGTTTGGTTTATGAGGCAAGGTTCGCTAAAGTGGCTTACAGCCTTGGGGTGTGTCGTCATGGCCGCCGCGCCATGCGTTGGTTTGTTTATTCCCCCGAGCGCGGACACCGTCTATGTATATGGGGTGTGTCGTCATGGCCGCCGCGCCATGCGTTGGTTTGTTTATTCCCCCGAGCGCGGACACCGTCTATGTATATGGGGTGTGTCGTCATGGCCGCCGCGCCATGCGTTTGTTTTGTTTATGAGGCAATGTTCGCTTGAAGTGGCTACAGCAGTGTAGGGGCTCGATCTTGCAGGGGAGGTTATTGTGGCACGAGAGCGAAGGCGCTGGAATTTGGCTCTAGTTGAGCTGGTCAAGTGGTACAGCAAGTAGAGCGCTTGCAGGGACATTCATATGGAGCCTGCTACCGCTGGTTCGGATCCCGGCGGGGTCGATTTATGCCTTTCGTCTTCCCGAGGTCAATAAATGAGCACTGCATACCGTGGGTATTAATAAGCAGCGCTCTGTACATGGGGGTTTGTAGCCTTTACAAGCGCCAATTGTCTCGCCTGTCTAGTAAACAGGAGATCCTGAGTTCGGTTCTCAGCAGTCCCCGCTTCTTTATTAGCAAAGCCGCCAGTGGCTCAAGCGGTAAGGGCTTGGGCTTGTAATGCCGGGAGACCTGTGTTCTAATCCAATGTCTGGAACCTAAGGGGCATGTTAAAAAGCTCATATTTTTCATATTGTGTTCTAATCCAATGTCCGGAACCTAAGGGGCATGTTAAAAAGCTCATATTTTTCATATTGTACGATAGCAAACCTGTTTTGTTTTTTTTAATCTTTTGCGAGATTTTAATATTCTGGCACGCATATATCTTAAAATGTTTAAGAGGCTGCCGCGCCACGTGCAAGGAAATGCTGGTTGTTGGTTGTAGTTGGTCATACGATAGTTGTGGCCGACGCGCCACTTTTAATAAAATGCGGGTTGTAGTTTATATAACATACGATAGTTGGGGCCGCCGTGCCACTGGTAATTATTGCAGTGCAAACCCGTCTGTTTTCGTTGTAGGCCGTGGAGCTTATTTGAATGTTTAGGTGCGTACATATTTCAAACTGTTGGCGCTGCCTCCGCGCCACGTGTCATGGGATGCTGGGTGTGTGTTGAATCTACGATCGTTCGTTAATGATTGCTGTACAGCCGCGGTGCAAACCTGTCCCTTTAGGGGTGGTAGGATGTGGTGCAATTTTCAATGTTTTGGCACCACGGGGCCGCCGTGCCACGTGCAATGAAATGGGGGTTATGGTTTATCTGACATTTTATCTTTTCTTGGCTGCCGCGCCACTTGTAACGCTCGCCGTGGGACATGTCGGTGGGTTTGCATGCGTTTATTATTCCGCGCCATTGTGAGATAAAGAGTTTTTAAAGTGGATTCATTTATTTGGCGTATGTTATTGGTCCATCTGTCGAGTGATGAAAACAGGGTGGGTGCGTTAACTGGGATTACACGATGATGCAAGCCAGAAGGGAAGCTCAGTGGGTGCAGCGCTTGCTGAGGCGACCTGTAGGTTCTCTACAGGTCGCAGATTTGAAACCCGAGCAAGTCCGAGGCTGCCTTTCACCCTTACGAGGTGGATGAATAAGGACCACCTTCGGTTGGGGGATGTATAAACGAGGCCTCACGCCTCGCGTTTAGCACATGTTTGGTTATGTGTGGCTTTATATCAGTGTGCCTTATATTTCAGCCACTTTCCTTGTCTGGCCGCGATTGCGGAATGTTAACTAGTGTGTGGCGCTGCATTGCTATGTATGCCCACTACCCTCTTTCAACAATGGGACAAGCACCGTGCATCGGTATATTTCAACCACGCCGTAAGGGTGAATGGTTGGTTTTATGCCCTCATGCTGCATCGGTCAGAGACACTGGGTTCAAATAAAAAACCGTCATTGCATGGACTATTTTGTGTTACTGCTTTGGAGTGCCATGCAAAGGTGTCTTAGCCGCTCATTACAGGCACATTGTCCCGAGCACCGCAGAAGGGAGTGCAATGTCAGGTCCGGAGTTAACAAACTTTAGGCATCCCACAGGTAATTTCCCTAGGTCGCATGTTTTCCTGTGTTAGGAAGGGATGGTAGATTGGGGGGACGATAGGAGTGGTGCTCCATGGGTTCTTTTCCTGTACATATGACCTATGTTTATGACCAGGTAGCTGTGTATCATTCAGAGCTCTGGTTTTTTCAAATAAAATGGAAGTTGAATTAGGAAATGTGAAGTTGGGACAGACGGATCTCGTGGTGTTAGAAGTATGCACGATGACAGGCAACGGGCATCGTTACATCCCAAGCATGTTAGACTGGTGTCCTAAGTGTGGCTTTACTTGGGCAATGTCTCATATTTCAGCGCAATTTCCTTGTCGGGTCGTGAGTACGCTGTATTGCTAACTATGCCCCCCCGCCACCCAGACAATGTAATGGAATGCCTTCTGTCAGGCATAAGTTTACCATGTTGCCCCGTGGTTCCCTGCTCTCCGGGTAAGGCTGCATCGATCGGTGGGGCTCTAACTGCCATTAATGTGGGGTGGATACTGGAAAGGTTTGCTGCATGGGCATAGGTGGGGCAAGTTAGCTTATATTTCCTTCCTTCGTTTTTACTTTCCTTCGTTTTACTTTCGGCCGTAGCCTCAGCTTTCAAAAGAGATAGAAGTGGAATTTATAATGTAAGGTGGAACGAATGGATCTCAGAGCTGCCGCCATAAAGCATAAGTATAAGGTCAAAGATTAGGAACCTTTTGTGGGATAATACGGTTTCAGGCTTCAAGGCTGAAAGACAATGGATCCCGGCAGGGACAAACTCATCCTTTTTATCCTTCCGAGGTCGATAAATGAGCACCAAACACTGGGCAATAATAAGCAGCGCTCAGATACCGGAGGGTTTGTAGCGCTGTATAAATGCTAAATTAATATATTTTGAGGGTTGCAGCCACAATGGTTAATGGTGCGGCACAGATTTTCGGGACCATTTGGTGCAGCACCGAGGTTCACAACCTTGTGCGGCAGTCACTGTTGATTTGTTTTTGTGCATGTTCATGAAGCGATTGTTTTGTTAGGAGAAAAGGGACCAGTCAGCAGCCTGTCGCCTAGGACACCATTTTTAGGTTCAGCGTCCTCTTGGTCTTTGTAAATTCAATGGGTTTAAGATTTCACTTTGGCTGGCGGCCAAGCTGCCAGGTATTATGGCTGAACAATGTAGTTCAGGCAGGCTGGTCGCCTTACTGGTCGGCTGGTGGGATTAAACAAAGATGGTGTTAGGGGCTCATAAAGGGAGTTGCAAGAAGGGCAGAACAAAAAACAATGGTCCTAGAGATGTTCCCCATTGTAGTCGCATTGTCGCATTGTTGTTGTGGCCTAGGATTCTGGCCAACAAAAGGGTTCGTTTTTGGTCCGACAACAATGCGGTAGTCCAAGCCATTAACTTACAGTCTGCTTCTTGCCCAGCAATGTTGAGCTTGCTCAGAAAACTAGTGGAAGTATGTTTATATCATAACATTGAATTTAGGGCTCGACATGTGCCGGGCACTGCAAATGTTGCTGCTGACGCTCTTTCTCGCTTTCAGTGGTCCAAGTTCCGGAATGCCCACCCGGAGGGCAAGCTTGAGGGAGCACAGTTCAAAAAGGAATGGTGGCAGTTGGTGGTGTGGACAGGGCACTCGCAGAGTTGAGTGAGCGCTCACTCACGCCCGGATTAAGATGCAGATACCAGCAAGGTTATGGTAAGTTCAAGAGCGTGATTTCTTATCTACAGTGCGAAAAACAGACCGCGGAGGAACAGGTACGCACTTCAGTGGTTTGGGCGCACTCAGAAGGATTGTCAAAGAGTTGGGCGGCGTCGCACCTGGCGGCGGTTGCCTTCCACTCCAAGTTGGAGGGGAGGGGTGATCCCACAAAGGGGTTTTTGGTGCGCTCGGCATTGAAAGGCTGAGCCCGTTCGGAGCCAAGGTCTGAGGACGTGCGCAAACCAATTGACTTTGGGTTATTGGTGAGGTTGTTGGCCATATTACCTAGCATATGCTTCGGCGAATACGAAACGGCTCTATTCAGGTTGGCGTTCGCATGGGCCTTTTTTGGGGCCTTTAGGATTAGTGAGCTAGTTTCTGCATCCAAGAAAGACACATCTGGGAGGGCCATTGCTTTGGGTGATGTATCCCTGTTCCACAAAGACTCAGGTGAAGGGGTCAGTATATGGTTGAGGAAAAGCAAGACGGATCAGCAGGGAAAAGGTTTTCACATATGCCTACATGGGGCCCCCCTGGCGGATTGCTGCCCTGTGCACCCTTTTAAGCGGTTTCTACAAATAAGAGCTACAAGCGCTGGCCCCCCGCTAATCCACGCCAACACTTCCCCCCTCTCTGTATTTCAATTTCGCATGGTGCTGACAATGGCCTTGAAGCTCTTGGGAATTCAAGGGGAGGGGTGGCCTACCCATAGTTTCAGGATAGGCGCAGCTACCACTGCCTTTCAGCAGGGCATGTCTCCACGGGCAATCATGAAGGTGGGGAGGTGGGAGTCGGGCCGTTATCGATTGTATGTCCGCCTCCAGCATAATGCATCCCCTGAAGAATACTAGATACAGAGGGCACTCAAGGTCGGGGCGGGGTATTGTGTGTTGGATCCGGGCAGATCAAAGGATTTATGGTATGGTATGGTATGGTATGTTTTTTCCCCTTAGATGATGCAGTATGGCTGATGGGCCACTCATTTGTGACACACGCTGAAAAAAGGGCCAGGCAATGGACGATCGGCCACAACCTGGGTTTCAAGGCTACCGAAAGTGTGTGGCTGGGCACTCCGGGCATGAGGTGGCATTCCTTGCTGCCGGCAATTCACTGGCGACTCCAGTGGCGGCGGGCACCAAGGTGGTTAGTTATTCATTTGGGGGGCAAAGATCTGGCCAAGTTGGGTCGCGGACGCTTGCTCGCACAAATACAGGTTACTTTGCGTATAATGGCGCACGAGTTGCCAGGCACAGAAATATTCTGGTCAGAAGTCGTGCAAAGGCAAGTATGGAGAGACGCCATTTCTGTAGCCGGCATGGAGAAGTCCAGAAAGCGCCTCAACACAAGTGTTGCGAAATTCACCAAGGAAGAGGGCTGGGGTACGTGGGGCACTGCTGTTTGAACTCCTTGCCTTCACATTTTTAAGCGGATGGGGTCCACCTATCTGATAAAGGCAACGATGTTTTCCTAACGGCTTTATTGGGCGAGCTAAAGAGGGCAGGTTGCAGATGAATTCAATGGTGAGTAAGGCAAGCTGTAATTGTCTAGTAAAATTGAAAGAGAAGCAAGGTCCTAGGGTTTGGGGGCATTGATGGCAGCGTCAGCCACCATCAAAGCATGGCGGAGTATTGTGGCGGTCCTAGCCAATGAGGGACTTCACGCTGCAGCTGCAGCGGCTCGGGATTGGCCGGGCTCGAGCCGATCCCTCGACGGGCACTGACTCCCTTACTTAGGCCTTTTGGCCAACAATCTCCTGGTCAGTGCCCCTGAGTGTCCTGCTGGTAGTACCAGTGTAGCTGGAATAACCAGCAGTTTTTGTCAGTTTGGCCAGTGGCTAAAGAGGTGACATGGTTCACTCGTATCTGACTGTTTGGCCAGTGGCTAAAGAGGTGACATGGTTCACCCGTATCTGACTGTTTTTTGTGATGTGGCTGGGACCGTCCCAAGTTGTCTTGCTCCAAATAAACTGTGACCTTGTGTTTTCCAAAGAACTTTAAAAAAGTTGTCTCTGTATTCATTTCAATGTACTATTATTCTGACCTAAGGAGGTGGGGGTGTCCAATGGGGATCTCCCCGCTATGGTCTGCACGTCCTGATGGAAGTCAGTTGCCTTGAGCCATCCACGCAGACTAAGGCACACGCCGTTGCCCAACTGGCGAAATCCAGTGTCAGCGATGTCCGTCGCTATCGTGATGGCGTGGTCCGACGCCACTTCTCCTTCCTGCAAGATCTCTAGGGCCTCCGCCCTCTTGTCTGGTAAGAAGTCCAGCAGGGGGGCGATCTTGTACCACAACTCCCTGTCGTAGCGGGCTACGATAGCCAAGGCGTTGGCAGCCTTAATAGTCGTCGCTGCCGATGAGATGACTCTGCGTCCCATTGTGTCCAATTTCTTTCCCTCACCGACCGGCGGGGAGGTTGACGTAGAGGCCGAGGCCCCTCCCGCTTTCTTCGTGGCCGCCGTGGAGACGACCGAGTCCAGGGTCGGCTGTGCCCGAAGGCACAAGGGGGCCGCGTCCGGGACCCGGTACTACTTCTCGTACCGATCCCTTCTCGCAGGCGTTGTGGATGGGTTCTTGAGGAGGGCGAGACCCTCATCCCAGATATCGTCCAGTAGAGGTACAGCGAGGACCGTCTTCCTCTTGGTCTCGCGCCGTTGATAAAGGAAACCTTCCTTCTTCTCTTCCGGGCAGAGCTGGAAAAGCTTGGATGCCCTGGCGATCATGGCATGAAACGATCCAATCTCGTCGGGCGGGGAGGCCCGGGGAGAAGGTGACGACGGGAGATCCTCATCGTAAACCTCGTCGTCTGTGCCCGTCGCGGCCGTGTCAGTCCCCGTATCATCCCCACGGGTCGTGGACGGGGAGGAGGGCTGAGCAGGGCGCGATGGTTGAAAAGGAGGTGGAGGATGAATCCTCCTTCTCTTAGGCGGAGGGCTCCCAGAAGGGCCTGGCTCCGGGTCCCCCGTCGGGAGAGGTTCCTCCGTTGGTGGTAACGGGAATCTCGTCCTTATCTCCGAGCATAAGGACTGTATAGCCAACAAAATGGCCGCCGAGTTGTCTTGCGGCACTGGTTGAGGGGAGTCTGACGGGCGGTCAGGAGCCCCGTCGGCACCCTCTACTTTCTCGTCGTCTCCTACGTCGGGGTCCGTCCCAACGGGCTGGTCTTCTTCCACGCCAACGCTGTGGCTTAAGTCTTCGATCAGCTCCTCCTCAGAGGTTGAGGCCGAATCCACGACGACCTCCTGCCCCCCCTTTTTCTTCTCCGTCGGAGGTTTCACGGGGGTCCTGTCGATGGGCATGAAAGAGGACTCCCTCCGCGGTGGCAGGGAGACTCTGGGCCCCGAGGTCGCCACCACTGGTGTAGCCTCCACAGGCTGAGCCAGGGCCGCCGCGACTGTCTCGATAGAGGCCTTGGCCGGGTGGATCAAGGCTTTCACCACCTTAGGTGCGCTCACCGCCTTCTCCTTGGGGGGAGGGAGACCGCCTCGCTCCCCCTCCGATGGGGCCTTCGAGCTCAACCGGGGTCTCTCCAGGAGCTTCGCCGGGTACTCGGCCTTCCTCTTACCCGAGCCAGAGCGTTGGCTCGTGGTTGATGGCGCCGGGGAGGATGCGCCCTGCCTGGCGCCCGTAGAGCCCGACCGTTTGGCGCTCCAGGTGCCAGCGGACTCGTGGTGCTTGGCCTTCTGTTGGACCCCCGTCGCCAGGGTGCCCTCAAAGATCTTAGAAGACCGCTCGGACTTCTTCTTCTTCTCGCCTGACGGGCTCTTCCCTTCCAGCCAGTTGGCGAGACGCAGATGGCGGTCCTTCATGGTCCGCTCAGACATATTGCCGCAAAACGCACAGTCCTTCTCCACGTGCGTCTTGTCCTCATGCAGGCAGTAGAGGCAAAGTGAGTGTTCGTCCTCCTTAAAGACATTCTGAAGCTGGCATCCAGGGCAGACCCTGAACAGCTTTCCGGGCGTCGAGCTTCCCTTCTCCTGGGTGTTAGGGAGAATTCTCTGTTTAGGCTGAATTTCCCTACCTAGTGAGTCCCCCAGCAGCTTTGCTGGATTTCTGGGGTTTCTTTTTTTCTCCTGCCAAGAGTGAGACTCTTTTACCCTCACTCTTGGACATGTTGAAGTGTGTTTTCTTGGTTAAACCTTGTGTTGAATGGGCTATGGGGTCTTTTACTCCATAGGGCCTCATGTATTTTTGTGATGTGGGTTACACAGCACCCTCTGTGCCGTGACCCAGGGGTGTCCTAGGGACTCCCCAACATAGACTCCATACCCTGGGACTGACTACTGTCTCCCAGGGCATGTAAAGTCACCAAAGACTTTGCTAGTCTTGAATCCTGAACAGAACCAGTACAAACCATCATATCGTGGACGTACTGGCTGGGGCAATTCGATTGCCCCAGGGTCTGTTAGTCGAGGGGGCACGTCTCCGTCCCCCCTGATCGAGTTTTGGCTGGTGGCAGTGGAAACTACTTTTTATATTCGACCGCGAATATTTCCCTATGGGATTTCCCATTGTTTTAGGCTAACACATTTAATTATTTATTTACGGTAGCCTTAAACATACCGCCGGTTTATATATTTATTATTATAACTCCGGTTGGGACTTTTTGCCAAAACTTGATTCTAAAATAGCGTTGGCGTTCGCCTCTGTAACTCTGACCCAAAGTGGAGCCCTTTGTTCCACTTTTGGCGGGCTTCTCCACAGAAGCCCTCCAAAGTGGTGCCACTCTGTCTGGGGTACTTAGGAGGGGTGGAGGGGGGTTTAGGCACCCTGGACTGAGTTACCTTGGTAACTCAAGTCGCACTCCGTCCTGATTGGCCCAAGTGGTGAGCCGGCCGGCTCACCACTTAGCATGTTTGAGTGACAGCTAGGCTGGGTGAATGGGGGTTTGCTGCATAAAAGCAGGGCTTTGGGGACTGGAACTTTAGAAGTCGCCACAGGACCAAGAATCCGACGAGGGAAGAGCTGAGCCGACCTGCTTCGACGACACCACCCGGTGGAGCCCTGCTGAACCGTCTCACCACTTTTCCCGACGACCGAGGAGAACTCTTAACGGAGTGGCTCCTTCCCTTGACTGGTGGGGACAACCAGTTTTCACCTTCTTTCCGCTTCTGGAGGTATCTCGTGGCCGCCTTGCCAGTGCCAAGCACCCCGGCAACCGGAACCCCACCACTTTTACCCCAACCACGAAAGTCGGTACAACCCTTTAACCGGAGGACTCCGCGGCTGGTTTCTTCCCGGGCAGTGCAACGACCCTCTTCTTCTGCTCTTCAGCGAGAACTTCTTCTCCCCTGACCGACGTCGAGCCTTGCTGCCACTGCCTGGAACAACTGCCACCGCTGGAGGATCCTTTCCACTTAAGGTACCGTGTTCCGCCTGGCTTCCCTTGCCACCGACTGTACGGGGTAGATTTAGCCCCCGGCTTTCGAACCTGGGAGTGCCTGGAACACCCTGGCTAAACTTTCTAAGCCACTCTAAACTCTTTCTAACTCTTTGCAAGACTTTGAATCCCTAATAACAGTGTGATCTTGGGCACATTTTCGCTCCGGCTACTCTAAGAGTGGGCCCTGCCTAGTGACTTTTGCTCACCTGTGACTTTGTGCTTCTTTGAGCCTATTGCAAGTGTTCTGGACCTTAGAGTGGTGTGTTAACCCATTTCTGTTTCTTTTCCCTTTCTTGAACCTACTAGAGTGTCATCTAACGTTAAGCGCTCACCTCTGTTTTAATTATGTGGTGTTAACCTAGAGTTGTCTAGATAGGAGTAAGGGTTGAAACTGCTTTCATTATAACTGTGTTTGAAGTGTTTTTACTATATTTTGCTAGAGTGATTTCAACTTATGTGTGTTTAATAAATAAATAACTCTATACTTTTGAAACCAAGCTCTGGTCAGTGTTTGCTTGTGCTATTGTACTTGAGTACCTATTGTGTATACTTTACATACTGCCTAACTCTTCTTGAGGGAAGTCTGACTGCTCAGCCACAGCTACCAGGTAAATCTGGGTGGTGCAGACTGCTACCAAGTGGGTTTACTGCTATACCTGTAGTCTTAAATCTTTTGCAGTGGTCCCCAAGGGAACTGCACAGGTTTCTGCCTAACACTGGGCCATGATCGAGATCGGCCTGAGAAACTTCTGGAGTCCTCCAAAAGCGTGGCTCGATGAAATCTTCACCCTTGAGGGGCGTAGAAGAATCCGACACGGGTCCCCGTTGATCGGATAAAGAAACGGTGGAGCTTGAGGCTCTTTTGACCGAAAGAGAAAATTTTCCAAAGAAAAAGCGCAAAAAAAGCACTAAAGCTCGAGAGCAATAGCACGAGGATCCCAACACTTGAACGTGCGGTAAAAATCTGAAGATGGCTGCCAGAGGCAGGGCTTCGGGAGATGGCAGTCATTGGCTGTGGTCAGCATGACGCAGAGATCAGTGATTGGTTACTACTACGAAAGACAGATCAGAAACGAAACTGATACTGATTTTTCTTTACCGAGGATTCCCAGCCTGACGACGGGGAATATATTAATGAGCATGTGAATCCATGCCAGACCCCATGCTGGAGAAATACAGTTCCACAGAGTGTGCGTGAAACGAGACAAGGCACAAACGGAGTTGGCAGCCTGAAGCGCCATATCCCCAGAAGAACATACCTTCTTCGCCCAGTCGTCAAAACGTTTGTCGTCCCTATCAGGAGGGATGGTAGGGTACGACTCCTGCTTTGCTGGGGCCTTAGCTGCATGCAGCACCAAACTCTCCGGAGTAGGGTGCGTGGTCAAGTAGCAGGGGTCGCCACTGGCTGGGCTATATTTCTTCAGCAAGGAATTGCTCACTGCCAGGAGACTCTGCGGACAAGTCCAAGCCGCAGCCACCCTTCTCTGCAAGGCCATATGGAATGGCAGCACCAGGTCAGTTGGAGGACCTTGGTCCAGGATATCAGTCAGGTCATCCTGCTGAAAATCCCCCGGGTTGGGCAGACCACCCCAGATAATCAGTGACCCTCGACATGAGGCGCCGGTATGAGGATTCGGCATGCGTGTCAGGCTCTGGCCTACCAAACTCCACCTCCGGAGAGGTGTCTAGACCACTGGCGTCATGCAGCAACTGACGCAGGTCCTCAAGTTGACTATGACCAGAAACAATGTCATCAGGAACCACTGCAGGAACCTCACCATCCTCAGACCCCCTCATCCACCTCAGAAATATAATCCAGAGGCTGGAAGGAGGGTACAGAAAAAGGCATAAAGACATGTTTAACCTTGGCCAGTGCCTTCCTGGGGAGTGCCATGGGGCACCTCCGACAAAGCCACCTCGAAAGGTGTCGATGGAATCGGTGTTGACGTCGAGCACGGCGCCGACAGCTTTGACGGCGTCGACACAGGCCTCGCGGGCGGAGCCCCGAGCGTGTCTCTCGACAGCCTGGGCGCTGATGGCGTCGATGACTTCCTCGGAGGCAGGGCCTCGAGAGAGAGTCCGTCGACGACCTCGGCACCACCGGCGTCAATGTCTTCCTCGAAGACTTCACAGGTTCTCGCGGTCTCGAGGGCATCGAGGACTGGGACCTGGAACGGGCATGTCTAGAGCGACCATCCTAGTCCGACCGGGAACTCAAAGGCACCCAGTGGTCGCGACGACTGCTCGAGCCCGAAGGGGGACGAGCGGCATCTCTAGCACGGCCACGACCGGCGTCCTCAGACGGCGCGGACGGACCAGAGCCCTGCGATTGAAAAATTGACAACATCTCCCTTCGGGAGGAATCCCATTCCTCAGGAGTGGAATGCTTGTTGGGACAAGCAACCCGCCGACGGGCGCAGTCCTCAGAAGACGACTGGGAAGGTGACCTGTGACGGTGCTTCCTGGAGTGCCTCAAAGAGGCAGAGGAATGGCGGGACCGACTCCCAGACCGAGAACCCCCGGACTCATGAAGACGATGCGGAGAGTCGCCCCTCGAATTGTCAGTCGAAAGTCCAGAGGAACGCGACTTCCGGGGTTTGGCCACCTTACCAACCGACAGCAGCTTCTTACGCTCCCGCAAGGCCTTCGATGTGAGCAATTGGCAGTCGACACAGTCGTCCGTATCATGGTCCTCCTCGAGGCACCAGAGGCAAGTGTCGTGCGTATCCGTCAGCGACATCTTGGACCCACACACCCAACACTTCTTAAACCCGGACCGCGGGGTGGAAGAAGCCGAAGACGACATACAAACTCAATGAAGAAACAGGTTCGAAGAACCGAAAGAACAGGATTTAGTAGAATCGAGGCGCGCCGAGATCTCCGAAGCGAACACGTTTATGGAAAAAATGGACCTGAGGCTACGGGCGTCGTGCGTCCTACTTATAACATCCAGTGACGCCGGCTCGACGGAGGCCCTCAAGGACAGTATCGACGTCATCGACGCAGGACGCAGAAAGATTTTCCGAAGCAGCACAGCTGTGGTGATTAATGTCATAGATAAGGAATACGTGGGAGGACCCAATCCCCTCGAATAGATGTATCTAGACAGATTAGGGACAATGCACATTAAGCCGTAAGTATGCCAAGAGGTATTACAAGCGTATTAAAACATGCAAGGCTAGCCACAGTTATGCTGTAGTATTGTAGACTGGGGGAAGCTTAAACAATTTTGGGTAGTGCACAGTATTCAGCGTGTGGTCATGAATACAGTAACTAGGAAAATATGCATAGAGTATCCAGTGTACGTTAATAAATACAGTAACTAAGCAAATAGGCACTTCGAGCTCATCGAAACAAGTATGGTTGACCACAGATTTGCTATGTTATAGGCTAGATGAACAAGTTACTTTCTTACCTGTAAACGTTCTTTCGATGGGATGTTCCAACGACGTATTCCACATCTACGACAGGTAATCACCACAGCTGTGCCGCTTCTGAAATTTTTTGGCGTCTGCGTCGATGACGTCACTACGCTGTCCTCGAGGGCCTCCGTCGAGCCGACATCACCAGATGTTATAAGTAAGACGCACAACACCCGTAGCCTCAGCTGTAGTTTTTTTCCCCAGAACGTGTAGCACCAATCTTCTGCCAGTATAACTACAGAAAGCCTTGCAGAAACATAAGCTGCAATTGCATAAGAAATTCTGTAGAGGGACAGGCTGGGAGGGTTCGATGTGGAATACGTCGTCGGAACACCCCATCGAAAGAACGTTACCAGGTAAGAAAGTAATTTCTTCTTCGAGGGGATTGGTCCCTCTGACGTATTCCACATCTATGACAGACTCCCAAAACAGTACCAACATATGGAGGTGGGAAAAGAATTTAGAATTTTAGAATGCACAATAAAATTGCAGAATAGAGGACCCCCTTGCCAAAGGCCAAATCCTGCCCATGGATAGAATCCAGGGAGCAGTGCTTTACAAAAGTATGGACAGAGGCCCATGTGGCTGCTTCACAAATGTTGTGAATGGGAACACCACCTCTGCAGAGCAGTAGTGACAGCCACATCTCTTGTAGAATGGACCCGTAAGCCTACCAGAGGGTCCTTACCCGCCAGGCGGTAACATTCAGAAATTGTCAAGATAACCATCTAGACAAAGTCTGCTTATTAACAGCTTGTCCCAAACGCCAACCAGCGTATCCTACAAAACGTTAATCGTCCACTCTGACCCGGGACATGCGTGAGATTTAGAAACGTAAAGCACTCCTAGGATCCAACCTATGGAGCCTCTCCTCTTCCTTACCAGGATGCGGAGGAGGATAGAACGCCGGAAGAATGACGTCAGGCTTAAATGAAATTCCGACACCACTTTCGGAAGAAAAGAGGGACGAACCCTAAGGACAACCCTGTCCTTATGGAACACCGTGAAAGGCGGCTTAGCGGATAGTGCCTGCAACTCACTCAGTCTGCGGGCGGAAGAAACCGCAACTAAAAATACAGTTTTAAAGGTCAACAGTCTCAAGGGATAAGAATGTAAAGGCTCAAACGGAGCTCCCGTTAGGAACTTTAGAACCAGGTTCAAATCGCAACCGGGCACCTGGAAAGGTGACGGTGGGAACACATTAGTGAGCCCTTTCAGAAACTGAGAAATCAAAAGGAATCTTAAAATAAGAACACTCCTCAGACGAGCGCTTAAATATGGGCAGCGCCGCCAGGTAACCTTTAATGGTACCCACTTGCAGGCCCTTGTGGGCTAACGAAAGCAAAAAAGACAGAACCACAGGAACAGCACATGAAAAAGGATCCACATTCTTAACCCTGCACCAGTCGCAGAACTTACTCCAACGGCAAAGGTACAGGGACTTTGTTGCTGGCCTTCTGGCCGAAAGCAACACCTCCATCACGTCTTCAGGGGGGGGGTCCCAATCCTTATACCTCAACCTTTCAGAAGCCAAGCATGAAGGGTGAGGGACTTGACCTCTAGATGGAGAACCTGACGCCCCTCCCATGAGAGCAGATCGGCTCGATAGGGAAGACGGCGTGGAGAGCAGATGGACATGCCGAGAATGTCCGGGTTCCACGTTCTCCGGGCCCATGCCGGAGCAATGAGGATCATTCGGGAACCGAACCTCCCTAACCTCCTCAGCACTTGCAGAATGACGGGGACTGGAGGAAACGCGTACAGCAGTGGGAAGGACCACTCCACTACGAACGCGTCCCCTAAGGCTCCTCTTGGAGGAAATTCCCACGAGCAGAATCTTTCGCACTTCCGGTTGACACTCGTTGCGAACAGATCCAAAGGGCGAAGATCTCCAGGAGAATCACCTGAGCCAGCTCCCACTTGTGAGAGACCTTGCTCTGCCTGCTCAGAGCATTCGCAGCCTCGTTTTCGTCTCGGACGAGATTAACTACCGAAATCGAAACATTTCCTGCTGGGTGGACCAGAACCATAGCTGCATCGCCACTCTGCACAGAGGGAGAGACTCTGCCCCCCCCATTTTTGTTGAGTTAGTGCATGGCCACTGTATTGTCCGTCAGAATCAGGCCATTCTTCCCCCGCACAGACGGCAGAAAAGCCTGCAGGGCTAGCCTGACAGCCCTCAGCTCCAACAGATTGATATGGAGTCTGGACTCCGATGGAGACCAACAACCGTTGACTGTCAACTCGTTAGCATGAGCTCCCCATCCCGTGGGGGATGTGTCCGTCGCGATCATCACCTCCGGCCAGGGTAGCCAAAATGGAGCCCCCTTCATCAGATTGCCTTTGACGGCCCACCACAGAAGATCCTGGGCGACTGAGGTCGGCACCTGAACAAGATCCGACATCCTGCCGGAGGACTGTGACCACTGCATCTTGAGAGCCCACTGCAGAGATCTCATTCGCAGCCTGGCCTCTGGTACCAGGAGAATGCAGGTTGCCATGAGGCCAAGCAACCTCAAGAACTCGAACGCCAGGAGACTCTGGGCATGTTGAAACTTGTTCACCATCTGCAGAATGTGAGACGCCCTCACCTGGGAGGGAAACACAGCGGCAGAATGTGAGACGCCCTCACCTGGGAGGGAAACACAGCCCCAGGGATTTGTCGAGCACTGCTCGGATGTACTGGAGCCGCTGGGTAAGTGTCAAGCGGGACTTCTTTAAGTTGAGGGAGAAGCCCAGCCGGTGAAGGGAGTGGCAGGTGACAGATGATCCAGGACTTGCTCGGGAGAGCGCACCGTGATCAACCAATCGTCCAGGTAGCGGTAGACGTGAATCCCCCCCCTTTCCTGAGATATGCTGCCATCACCACCATGAGCTTGGTGAAGACCCTTGGGGCGGAGGTCAATCCGATTGGCAGGACCTGAAACTGAAAATGCGAGTCGCCAATCGCAAACCTCAGGTACTTCTTGTGCTTGTGATGGATCGGCACATCAAAGTAAGCATCCTCTAGGTCGAGAGACACCAACCAGTCCTGAAGTTGAAGGGCCTGGAGGACTTGAGAGAGAGTAACCATCTTGAACTTGTCCTTCCTGAGGAGCTTGTTCAAACCACACAAGTCCATGATGGCTCTCAATCCCCCGTTTTTTTCAGGATCAAAAAATATGGGGATTACCGTCCCTTGTTCCTCTCTGCTACAGACACCAGTTCTATGGCGCCTTTCTCCAGCAGGGAGTCGATTTCAAGCGCAAGGAGCGGATCCAGACTCTTCAAAGAGAGATTCCCTGGTGGATTGTCGTGAGGCCTCTGCCGGAAAGGAAGACAGTAGCCCTGGGCTATGATCTCCAGAACCCACACATCTGAAGTAATGGCACGCCATTCTACAAGATGCTGCGCCAGCCTTCCCCCAATCAGCGAACCATGGGACATGGCCTCATGACTGAGCTGAAGAGTTTTCGGCAGTGCCTAAGGGCAAAGAGGCAACTGCTCGAGCGGCCTTGGCACCTCGAGTAGCCTGTTTTCCACGTCTGGTACTCCTACGTTGGCCCCTTTGACTTGCAGCTCCCCTCGATCTACCAAAGGTAGAGTAGTATCGAACGGAAACTCCCCTCCATTGCCGACCCTAGGACGAAAAGGCGGAGGTTGGCGGACTGCAGAGCTCAACGACTTCGCTGCAGCCTTTAAGGTCTGCAACCTCTCAAGGCTCTCGTCAGCCTTGCTGCCAAAAAGATGTTCACCATCCAAAGGCATGTTGAGAAGCCTGGCTTGTACATCAGGAGCAAACCCAGACTTCCGCAACCACGCAAATCTGCGCATCACGGTGCTCGTCGGCATGGACCGAAAGACACAGTCTGCCACATCCAGACCAGATTGAACGGATTCACACATGCATCCTTGCCATCCTGTACAAGGGCAAGAAAGCCATCCCGTTCCTCCACTTCAGGAATATGTTCAGCCGCTAACGAAACAATTCCACAGAGCGTGAGTGAAACGTGCTCAGGCACACACGGAGTTGGCTGCTTTCAAAGCCATTCCCCCTGAAGAAAAGACTTTCTTCGCCCAACCGTCAAAACGTTGGTCGTCCCTGTCAGGAGGGAAGGTAAGGTACAACGCCTGTTTTGCTGGGGCCAGAGCTGCCTGAACCATCAAACTCTCCGGAGTAGGGTGCATGGACAAGTAGCCAGGGTCGCCACTGGCTGGGCGGTACTTTTTCGGCAACGACTTACCCACTGCTGGGAGACTCTCCAGAGCAGTCCAAGCCGCAGCCACCCTTCTTTGCAAGGCCATACGGAATGGAAGTACCGGGTCAGTTGGTCGACCTTGGTCAAAGATATCTATCAGGTCATCCTGCAGAAAAACCATTGGTGGCGCAGACCACCCCAAGTACTCAGTCACCCTTGACATGAGCCGCCGGTATGAAGACCCGGAGTGTGTGCCAGGCTCAGGCCTGCCGAACTCAACCTCCGGAGAGGTGTCCAGACCACTGGCGTTGTGCAACAACTGGACGCAGGTCTTCCACCTGGCTATGACCAGACAACAGGTCGTCAGGGACCTCATCAGGAACCAAACCTTCCTCAGACTCTTCCTCCACCTCAAATATAATCCAGAGGCTTGAACAAATCACTGGAAGAGGGCACAGAAAAAGGCTCAAATACAGGCCTCACTGACTTCTTCAGGGCCTTCCTCAGAGTTTCCACCGATGCACGGGGTACCTCCGGTAAAGCCTCCACAAAAGGCGTCGAGGGCGTTGACGGAATCTGTGTCGACGTCGAGCTTGGTGCCGATGGCTTCGACACAGGCCTCGAGGGCAGTGCCCCGAGCGTGTCCTTAGACGACCTCAGCGCTGATGGCGTCGATGATTTCCTCGGAGGTGGAGCCTTCAGAGAGTCCCTCGATGGACATGGCACCGATGGCGTCAACGTCTTCTTAGAAGACCTTACAGATTCCGCCGCTCTCGAGGGCGTCGAGGACCGGGACCTGGACCTGGAGCTGGCATGGCTAGAGCGATCCACCTTGTCCGATCGGGACCTCGAAGGCTCCCGATGATCGCGGCGACCGCCCGAAGGCATGCGAGCGGTGGCCATAGCACGTTCTCTACCAGCTTCTTTCGAAGGCGCGAACGGAGCCCTGTGATTGGAAAATCACCATCATCGCCACACGAAATGCATCCCATTCCGCAGGAGAGGAATGCTTGTTGGGACAAGCAACCAGCGTCTGGTGGCGTCCTCGGATGAGGACAGGGAAGGCGACCGGTGACGGCGCTTCCGCAAGTGCCTTGAAGAGGCAGAGGAATGGCAGGAACCACTCTGGGACTGAGACCCCCTGGACTTACGCCGACGTCTCGGAGAGTCGCCCCTCGAATAGTCGGTCGAAAGCCCAGCAGATTTTGAGCCTCTGGGTTTGGAAACCCTACCTGCAGAAAGCTGCTTCTTCCGCTCCCGCAAGGCCTTCGACGTTAACGCCTGGCAATCGTCACAGTCATCAGTGGCGTGGTCATCGCCGAGGCACCAGAGGCAGACGTTGTGCAGGTCCGTAAGTGATATCTTGGAACCGCAGTCCCGACACTTCTTGAATCCAGATTGCGGGGTAGAAGACGAAGACATGATATCTTCACAAAACACCAAGTTCGAAGAACCGAAAGAATCAGAAGAACCGAGGCGCGCCGAGATCTCCAAAGCGAACACGTTCGTGGAAAAAACAGAAAAGGAACAAGTTACTTATCTGTAACTGTTGTTCTCCAGCATGGGTCTGGCATGGATACACAAGCTCCTGAATATTCCCCGTCGTCAGGCCGGGAATCCTCGGTAAAGAAAAAATCAGTATCGGTTTCGATTCTGATCTGTCTGTCTTAGTAGTAACCAATCACTGGTCTCTGGGTCATACTGCCCCCAGCAAATGACTGCCCTCTCCCTAAGCCCCGCCTCCAGCAGCCATCCTCAGATTTGGTAGCACGTAAAGTGGCAGTATGACCAAGTGAAGAGCCGCAGAGGGGTAGGAGGGAGGGTTCGCATGTGAATCCATGCCAGACCCATGCTGGAGAGCAACAGTTACAGGTAAGTAACTTGTTCCTTCTCCAGCATGGGGTCTGGCATGGATTCACATGCTCATGAATATAAGAATACATAGCAGTACACACATGCACAACCACGAATTTTCTAACCTAGTGAGTCCCCCAGCAGCTTTGCTGGATTTTTGGGGTTTCTTTTTTTTCTCCTGCCAAGAGTGAGACTCTTTTACCCTCACTCTTGGACATGATTTGAGTGTGTTCCTTTGACTCTAGATGTGTTTAATGGGCTATGGGTTCTTTTACTCCATAGGGCTTCATGTGTTTTTGTGATGTGTGTTACACAGCACCCTCAGTGCAGTAACACAAGGGTGTCATAGTGACCCCCCAGTATAGACTCCATGCCCTAGGATTGACTACTGTCTCCCAGGGCATGTAAAGTCACCATTGACTTTAGTAGTCTTCAATTCTGAACAGAACCAGTACAAACCATCATATTGTGGACGTACTGGCCGGGGCAATTCGATTGCCTCGGGGTCTGATAGTCGAGGGCACACGTCTCCATCCCCCCTGATCGAGTTTTGGCTGGTGGCAGTGGATACTACTTTTTATATTCAACTGCAAATATTTCTCTATGGGATTTTCCCATTGTTCGAGGCTACTATATTTATTTATTTAATTAATTACGATAGCCTCGAATATACCGCCGGTTTATTTATTTAGTATTAATTCTCCGGTTGGTATTTTTTGCCAAAACGTGGTTCTAAAATGGCGTTTGTGTTCTCTTCTGTGACTCCAACCCAAGTCGAGCCCTTTGTCCACTTTTTGGCAGGCTTCTCCACAGAAGCCCTCCAAAGTGGTGCCACTCTGTCTGGGGTACTTAGGAGGGGTGGAGGGGGATTTAGGCACCCTGGACTGAGTTGCCTAGGCAACTCAAGTCGCACTCCATCCTGATTGGCCCAAGTGGTGAGGCGGCCGGCTCACCACTTAGCATGTTTGAGTGACAGCTAGGCTGAGTGAATGGGGGTTTTCTGCATAAAAGCAGGGCTTTGGGGACTGGAGCTTCAGAAGTCGCCACAGGACCTAAGAATCCGACGAGGGAGAAGCTGAGCCGACCTGCTACGACGACACCACCGGTGGAACCCTGCTGAACCGTCTCACCACTTTTCCCAACGTCAGAGATCTCCCGCCGGAGAGTCTTCTTCCTTTGACTGGTGGGGATAACCAGTTTCACTGTCTTTTTGCCTTCACAACGCATCTCGTGGCCGCCTTGCCTGTGCCAAGCACCCCGGCAACCCGGAATACCACGTTTTACCACGACCGTGAAATAAAGGGTAATACCTTTAACCGGAAAACTCAGCGGCTGGTTTCTTCCCTGGCAGTGCAACGACCTTCATCTTTCTTCCAAGTCGAGATCTTCTCTTCCCCTGGACGACGCCGAGACTTGCACCCCCTGCCAGGAACAAATGCCACCGCGGGAGGATCCTTCCCCACTTAAGGTACCGTGTTCCGCCTGGCTTCCCTTGCGACCGACTGTACGGGGTAGATTTAGCCCCCGGCTTTCGAACCTGGGTTAGCCTGGGACACCCTGGCTAAACTTTTCTGAGCCTCTCTAAACTCTTTTCGAACTCTCTGCAAGACTTTCAAAGCCTAGTGCAACTGTGTGATCTTGGGCGCAATTGTGCTCTGCTCTCTCTAAGAGTGGGCCCAGCCTATGGACTTTGGCTCACCAGTGACATTTGCTCTTCTGCCTTGTAAAAAGTGTTCCTAAATTTTAGAGTGGTGTATCTTCACATATTCTGTCTTTTTCCCTCCCTTTTTCATGAACTTATTGGAGTGCCATCTATAGTTAAGCGCTCACCTCTGTCTGGAAATAAGTGGTGTTAACTAAGACTTGTCTGATAAGGAATAGGGGTTGTATATATCATAATAGTAATTGTGTTTAGAGTGTTTTACAAATAAGAGTGCTGGAGAGTTTCTAACAGTGTATTTTTAAATAAATAATTATATACTTTGATACCAAAGCTCTGGTCAGTGCTTGCTTGTGCTATTGTGTCCGAGTGCCTATTGTGTATACTTTGCATACTGCCTAACTCTTCTTGAGGGAAGTCTGACTGCTCAGCCACAGCTACCAGGTAAATCTGGGTGGTACAGACTGCTACCAAGTGGGTTTACTGCTAACACTTGTAGTCCTAAATCTTTTGCAGTGTTCCCAAAGGGAACTGCACAGGTTTCTGCCTAACATGCCGCCCTTGGACCACGAACCCAAGGAACTTCCGGTGTCCTTTTAGAATGGGAAAGTGAAAGTATGCATCCTCCAAATCCAACGACGACAGGAAATCGCCCTCCTCCAGCTGTCCCAGCACGTGCTGGAGGGTGACCATCCGGAACTTCTGTGCCTCGTTGTACTTGTTCAGTCGTCGCAGGACTAGGATGGGTCACCACCGTCCTGTCTTCTTTTTCACGAGGAAGTACCTTGAGTATACTCTGGAGCCCCGGAGCCTCTTTGGAACGAGCTCGATGGCACCTTTCTTGAGCATCGCCCTTACCTCCAACAGTAGTTGAGGGACGTGGTTATTTTTTCCTGGCCACGGGAGGAATGCGGGGGCACTTTTTTAGAAATTCAGGGCGTGCCCCTGGGCCAGGGCGTCCAGCACCCAACGGTCGGTGGAGATGGACTCCCACGCGCCGACGAACTTCGCCAGCCGGCCTCCCACCCAGGTGCTTCGGTGGGGGCCCGACGCCACAGTCGGTTCAATCTTGCTTTGAGGACGCCTTGCCGCCTTGGCCTCCCTGGCGACGACGGCAGGATCCACCCGACTTGCCTCGTCCTCTATAGGCTTCCTGCGACAAGGAGCGGGCCGCTTGGCAGTACGTAGAGGAGCCACCGCCGAATCCCTTGGAGGCACCCTGCTTGCCTCCCGAGCTCCGAAAGGACGGCCTTCGTTGCTGGAGAACTCCTAGGGCCTTAGCTGTCTCTGTGTCCGCCTTGATGGCTTGGAGGGACTCATCCACTGTTTTCCCAAACAGGTTGTTCCCCTCAAACGGCATGTCCAAAACCTTGGCTTGTACCTCCTGGCGGAAAACCGTCGCCTTGAGCCACCCTCGTCATCTGAGGCAAACGCCGTTGCCTAGCTGGCGGAAACCGGTGTCGGCAATGTCTAGCCACCGTTATGGCATGGTCCGACGCCACCTCACCTTCCTGCAAGATCTCCAGGGCCTCAGCCTCTTGTCGTCTGGTAGGAAGTCCAACAGGGGGTGATCTTGTACCATAACTCCCTGTCGTAGCGGGCCACGATCGCGAGGGGTTGGCCGCCTTAATCGTTGTTGCCGCCGATGAGATAACTCGTTGTCCCATTACATCCAGCTTCTTTCCTTCGCCGTCCGGCGGGGAAGTTGACGTTGAGGCCGATGCCCCCCCACCCACACCGCTTTCTTCTTGGCCGCCGCTGAGACGACCGAGTCAGGGGTCGATTGCGCCCTAGGGCACAAAGGTGCCGCGTCGGGGACCCGGTACTTCTTGTACCAATCCCTCTTGGCAGGCGTCGTAGACGGGTTCTTGAGAAGGGTGAGACCCTCGTCCCAGATGTCATCCAGTCTCGCGCCGTTGGTAAAGGAAACCTTTCTCCTTCTTCTCTTCAGGGCAGAGCTGAAAAAGCTCAGATGCCCTGGCGATCATAGCGTGGAAAGACCCAATCTCGTCGGACGGGGAGGCCCGGGCTGGAGGCGATGTGAGCTCCGTCGCGTCGTCGCCACCGTCGTCATTCGTATCCGTCGTGGCCGTGTCCGTTCCCGTGTCATCCCCAGGTACGGGGGACGTGGGCAAAGGCTGAGCAGGCCCCGAGGGCTGAAAAGGCAGGGCTGTATGGGTCTGTCTTCTCTTGTTTGGGGGACTTCCCGACGGGCTTGGCTCTGGCTCCTCCGTCATACCTGGTTCCGGCTCCTCCGTCGGTGGTAGGGGCAATCTCGTCCTTAACTCCGAACATAAGGATTGTATTGCCAAGAAAATGGCAGCCGAGTTGTCCTGCGACTCCGGAAACGACAGGCGCGACGGTTGACTAGGAACCTCGCTGGCGCCGCCTTTGCTCTCGTCGTCCCCTTCGTTCGGATCCCTCCCGTGGGACCGGGCCTCTTCGACACCCTCGTCGAGGCCCTCCAAGACTTCAACCAGTTCCTCCTCGGAGGCTGTGTCCATGTCCACAATGGCCACCGGCTCCCCCGCTCTTTTTCCGCCGGGGTCTTCTCGATGGGCCTGAAAGAGGCTTCACTCCGCGGTGGCGGGGAAACTATGGGCCCCCGATGTCGCCTCCACTGGTGTAGCCTCCTCAGGCTGTGCCAGGGCCGCCGCGACTTCCTCGATAGAGGCCTTGGGCGGGTGAATCAAGGCCTTCACCACCTTCTGCGTGTCTGTGTCCTTCACATTGGGGGGAGGGTCACCGCCTCGGTCCCCCTCGGCTGGATCCTTCGAGATCAACCGGGGCCTCGCCAGAAGCTTCGCCGGGTACTCGGCCTTCCTCTTCCCTGAGCCAGAGCGCTGGCTTGTGGTTGATGGCGCTGGAGATGATGTGCCCTGCCTGGCAGCTGAGGAGCCCGACCGTTCGGCGCTCCCGGTGCCCACTGACTCACGGTGCTTTGCCTTCTGTTGGGAGTAAGCAACAAACCCAAATGGTAGCAGTCTGCACCACCCAGATTTACCTGGTAGCTGCGGCTGAGCAGTCAGACTTCTCTCAAGAAGAGTTAGGCAGTATATAGAGTATACACAATAGGGCTAAAAATACAGTAGACCAAGCAAACACTGACCAGAGCTTTGGTATAAAAGTATATTATTTATTTAAAAACACACTCATGAAAATATACTGGCACTAATATATCAAGCAAGTTCAAACACAATCACTATAAGTATATACACACCCCTAATTAATTATTTGACAAGTCTAGGTTAAGACACCACTTATTTAGCAAAACAGAGGGGAGCTCGTAACCGTAGATGGCACTCCAATAATTTGTTTAAAAAGGGAGAGAAAAGGCAGAGTAGGAAAATAACACAGTACCAACACTTAAGAAACCACAGCAAGTCAAGAAAGGCAAGGTCTACTGTAGAGCAAAAAGTTCATAGGCCAGGCCCACTCTTGGAGAGAGCAAGGCGGAATGTGCCCAAGATCACACAGTGGAAATGCACTCTAAGTCTTTGCAGGAAAGTCAAAAAGAGGTTGGATCAGTTCAGAAAGGCAAAGTTAGCAGGTCTGATGTCAACCCAGTTAGAAAGTCAAGGATTTACGGGACACCTTGGACAATCTGTTGCAAGGGAGACCAGGCGGGACACAGTACCTGAAATGGTGAGAAGGCTCCAGCGGTGGCAGTTATTCCTGACAGCGGGTGCAAGTCGGGGCTTTGTCCAGAGGAAGAGATGATCTCGACGAGGACGAAAGCTGGAGGTCGTTGCACTGCCAGGGAAGGTACGACCCTTTCATTCGCGGTAGTGGTGAAGCGTGGCTATCCGGCCGCCCGGGTGCTTGGCACGGGCGATTCGACTACGAGACATCCAGGAAGGCGAAAAAAGCGAACTGGTTGGTCCCACCAGCTCAAAAGGGAAGAAGACTCTCCTGGAAGAAGATCTCCTCTGTCGTCGGGGAATTGGTGAGTTCGCACAGCAGGGCTCCACCGGTGGTGTCGTCGTTGTAGAAGGCTCAGCTTCTCCCCTCTTTGGATTCTTTAGGTCCTGTGGCGACTTCTGAAGTTCCAGTCCCCAAAGCCCTGCTTTTATGCAGAAAAACCCCCATTCAACAGCCTAGCTGTCACTCAAACATGCTAAGTGGTGTGCCGGGCGGCTCACCACTGGGCCAATCACACAAGAGTGCGACTTGAGTTGCCAAGGCAACTCAGTCCAGGGTGCCTAATTCCCCTCCCACACATTCTGTAGACCCCAGACAGAGTGGCACCATTTGGAGGGCTTCTGTGGAGAAGCCTGCCAAAAAGTGGAACAAAGGGCTCGACTTAGGTTAGAGTTTCAGAGGCGAAAACAAACGCCATTTTTAAAACCGAGTCCTGGCAAAAAGACCCAACCGGGGAATAAATATTAAATAAATAACCCAGCGGTATCTTTAACATTGCACCAAAAAGTGGTGCGTTTAAAATGAATGGGACAATCCCATAGGAAATATTCCGGTGGAATATTTTGCGTGGTATCCACTGCCACCAGCTAGAAGCTCGACAAGGGGGGACTGGACAGTGCCCCCTTGGAAAACAGACTCAGGGGCAATCGAATTACCCCTACCAGTACTTCCACAATATAATGGTTTGTACTGGTTCTGTTCACAATTTGAGACTAGTAAAGCCAATGGTGACTTTACATGCCCTGGGAGACAGTAGTCAGTCCCAGGGTATGGAGTCTATGTTTGGGAGTCACTACGATACACCTGTGTTACTGCACTGAGGGTGCTGTGCAACACCTTTACCAAAAACACATGAAGCCCTATGGAGTAAAAGACCCCATAGCCCATAAAACACATTTACAGTCAAAGGACATTCTCAAATCATGCCTAAGAGTGGGAGAAAAAGAGTCTCACTCTTAGCAGGAGAAAAAAATAAACCCCAAAAAATCGAGCAAAGCTGCTGGGGCACTCACTAGATTTGGGAAATTAGCCTTAACAGAGAATTCTCCCTAACAGGCATCCAGGGCAAACCCTGAACAGCTTTCCGGCTGTCGAGCTTCCTTTCTCCTGGGCCATGTCCGGGTAGGCTGCAGAAACTTCTGGACTCCTCCAAGAAGCGCAACTCGACGAAAACTTCACCCTTGAGGGGCGTAGGAAATCCGAAACGGGTCCCTGTTGATCGGATGTAGACACTGTGTAGCTTGAGGCTCTATTTGACCGAAAAATGAGAAAATCTCTTTGAAAAAGCACGAAAACGCAGCAAAAAAGCTCGAGAGCTAAACACGAGGACTCTCAACACTTGAGCGTGCGGTAAAAATCTGAGGATGGCTGCCGGAGGCGGGGCTTAGGGAGAGGGCAGTCATTGGCTGGGGGCAGTATGACCCAGAGACAAGTGATTGGTTACTACTAAGAAATACAGATCAGAAACGAAACTGATACTGATTTTTTCTTTACCGAGGATTCCCGGCCTGACGACGGGGAATATTCATGAGCATGTGAATCCATGCCAGACCCCATGCTGGAGAACTGAAGCTACGGGCGTCGTGCGTCCTACTTATAAACATCCGGTGACGTCGGCTCAATGGAGGCCCTCGAGGACAGCGTAGCGACGTCATCGACACAGGACGCAGAACATTTTCCGAAGCAGCACAGCTGTGGTGATTACCGGTCATAGATGTGGAATACGTCGGAGGAACCAATCCCCTCGAAATAGCTTAGACAGTTAGGCGTAACTCAAACTCGAAAAAGGTTGGGAATACAGCGCTCCGAATGAAGCAGAATACACTCAGGCAGACTAAGATCGTACAACCATTACGTACAGTTTAAAGCATTAGTTATGTGTAATGTAATGGGCTGTGCCGTAATAAGGCCAAGTTGCACATTTAGAGAGCATATACCGCAGCCGCAGGATATAGCAGGAGTTCAGTGGTGCAGGCAACGGGTGGATACGGACAGGGACTTAGTGGCTGAGGTGGGGTCACAAAAGAATCCAGGCGTTGATCAGTACTATAGTATAGCTGCAAGGGTTTTTGTCGGTTTAGTGGCTTGCGTAAGGCTCAGGATTCAGTGTAGAATTGCAGATTGTTGATCAGGTAGGAAACGAGGCACCCCAAGTAGGGAGGGCAGGATGCCGTCCGGCGGTTACGGTGCGACGGCTCTCGCCTTCCGGTGGCAAAGTGCAGACAAAGAGATGAGAGGCAACCTATCCGCAGCCAGATAGGTTGCTTAGCAACATGGAAGCGATTCTGGGGCTGCCATTTTGGAGAGGCTCCTCGTGGATTAACAAGGTGCTGGGCAGCAAATCGATTCTTCCGTTTCAGATGTAATTCTGCGACTGTTGCAGATAAAATAAACAAAGACGGCGATCAATGGCAATGAGCTTACCAGCGCGGGGCATTAGATGTATCACGCTCGCTGGATTCTCCTGCTGCACTTCTCCTGCAGTCGCCGCTGGGCTAGGACAGGCTCCAGCCCTCCTAAGCCGGTGATCAGGTGTAGATCACAGTTTGTGATGTTAATCGCTTCAAACACTTCTGCGCTTTCCCTGTCCTAGCTGCCGCACCAGCTGGTAGTCCTCATGTTCCCCAAGCTCGGAACGTGTGGCTCATAGTTCCAGTAGTCATGGCTCCTCAGGCTGTTCACCTCAGCGTAAACCCAGGCCCTGCTCCTGGCGGAGGGGCCGGGCATGGCATGGCTGGAACTGGTCCCCGTGAGGAGCAGGAGGCAGAGGGAATACAGAAACAGGTTACACGGCGGAGGAAGGTGGAGGTAGAGCAGGGCCAGGCCAGGTGGGGAGGGAGAGGGGCGCTGGGGTCCCCGGGAGGCACAAAAAAGGGAGGGAGCCCCCCATGTTGGATCATTAGGCATGCAGGGAGAAGCATTGTGTAGTGTGTCGATCTTTCTCTCAATAGCTTCTTCACCACCAGGAAGGATCTCCATTCCTGCTGTACAGCTGTAGAGAAATCTAGATAAATGTGCACACTGGAGGATTCAAAACACAGCAGCCACCTCCGGCCCTCCTCCCCAGCCAGCCACAGGATGGTATCACAGTCTTTATAGTTAAAAAGTATTGCAATGACTGGTCGAGGGAGGGGCCCCAGGTTTTGGTGAAGTCATCAGAGATCGATGGGCACGCTACACCACACATGTCCGAGAGGGAAGGGCTCCCGAGTAGCTCCTTGAGGAGTTTTTTCACTGCTGTTTCCATGGGGCCTTGCCCAAATTGTTCCTGTATCCTACAATGCAGATATTATTGCACCTGGAGCGGGCCGCCAAGTCTTGGACTTTTTGCAGGGCCAGTTTTAAATCTCCAGACATCCCTGCTACTTGTGCCTTAAGCGTCTGAAAGTGGTCTTCTGGTGTGAAAATACGAGCCTCCACCTCTGTCACCCTGGTGTTCACTCACTCCATTTTAGCATTAAGGGTAGTGCTATTCGATGTTATGTTGTTCAGTTTGGTGTTCACAGATGCAAATCCTGTGTGCATGTTATCTAGGATTTGCCGACGGACTGGCCCCTTGCGGCCTAGGTGTAGCACCAGGTTCTGGGTCTCACTCTGGGCATGATTTGCTAGCTTGATGAGTGAACTTCTCCATAATGCTCTGGTTTTTGGTATTGCCACTGCCTTTCACCATGGCAGCAGTCTAATATATGTGTGCAAGAGGAGCCTACTGCGCCCGCCCCCCCCTTTCTTCTGGGCTCCTAAGTGGGGTGAGTGCAGGCTTATAGCTAGTGATAGGGCTACTGCATGCAAATCTGGATTTGCCGGATCCGGCAGTGTCTGGCGACGTTGTCAATGCAATGGCAACTGTCAAGAACCTGCAGGTAGGATTAGGGACTTACAAGTTGGCTATGTATTATTTCTTCCCACCAGCCACAAGGGCCAGCCCCCCTCGATGGATGTAAGACCAGGACCCATTCAGCACCCCCACCGCACCAGGGTATATCCAGCACCTACCTCGTTCTCTGTTCTTTGTGTCCACACAAGCCAAATGTCGCAATCAGCTCATGAAGGAAATCAGGGGTGCTGGCCAAGGGCTGGTATTCTCAGGCCGCCACTACCATTCCCCCGACTAGATGTGTAGCAGCAGTCCTCCTCGTTGGATACACCCATACCAGGCGTGCCTCACCCTGCAGTGTGACCGCATTGGGCCGTCTCAGGCTGGCGGCGCATTACACCGTTGGTCCTGCAGCACTGCGTTGATCTCGGCCCCAGGGGCTCCACAGATCTTCCCCCTCGGTTATGCGGGAGTTCTCCGGGCAATAAGGCTCATACAGTCCACCGTCTCCAGTGCAGCGCCACCAGCGGATCCCACCTCAGACGGGCTGTCTATTCCGAGCCCAGATATAAGCGGGTCTCCCGCTAGGGAAACTCGCCACACTCAGCCGACCCCTCATCTTGCCAGACCTAAGCCGGCAAGCCACGGATAACTTTGCCAAGAGTGCTCCTCAAGCTTCCAAATTGTCACAGCAGGTGCTCAGGCTCTTCCATTCTCGGATTAGGTGTCCCGTTGGAGGATAACTCTCGATGTACAGGGCAGCTGCAATCTGAGTTAGGGGGTGGGCACTGAGGTCTAGGAGCAGGGGGACATCTTGCAGGCTGCTAATCAGCACCACCCTCCCCATATCACTGATGATTTTTATTCACTGAAAGGATTACATGACTATCTTTCCCTACGCTAAGGGTTTTCCCTACCTAACAGAATTAAGGTGCTTGTCAGTCAGTGAGTGCAAATCAGAATCAGTCCGCAGTCCAAACTAACATTCTAACCCTACCACAATTTAAGAAAAACCAGGAGAATTACTACTTTCTCCTGTAAGCTGGTTCTTCACCAGGTTCAGTTCAGTCAAATATTCTCAAGTAGTTCTTGGCAACTACAAATGCTCAATAAAATAAAAAGGAATACAATAAACTACTTTCATTAAGACACACAATGCTGGGTTCTTCAGGTTTCAACCTTCTCCTTCATTTGATTACTCTTACGTTCCTTATTCTCGTCTTGCCTTATTTCTTTTGTATTTATCCTTTTCCTTTCATAAGCTAACTTTATCCAACACTTAGAACATTTCAATTGGCTTCTTTGGTTCTCAAACATTATCTTGGTTTCACTTTGTACTTGGGCCATATTCTCGGTTTCAATTTGCACCTCAGGTTTTCTCCTTTCACAGTTTTTCCAATTCTGTAATATGTCGGAGTTTGCTCCTTGACCTGTAAACCTTCCAATAAGGACCAAAGAAAAGTGTCCAAATGTAAAGACGCTCCCGTCTCCTGCACACCTTTCAAACTGAAATAAATCAGTCAAGATTTTCATAGAATTACCACATTTATATAATTGATAAAGTATTTACCTAAATTCTTTTATTTACTGTTAAATTAATAGGTGTGCTCCGATTGATGTTATATTCTTTAACCTTCCAATAAGGATCATCATTCCTTGTTAATGCTTTATTCTAGACTGGGATGAGTATGAGCGTTCCAGTAATTACCTTCAGTCCCTCTTCCAGGGCTCCAACTTTCCCAGTTAGCGGTCATGTCAGGTAGAACATCATCAGGGTTCTCGTCTGATTGGGACCTTCTCTTCCCCTCGTCGGGCAGGCCCCTCGTTATTCCGGTGGTTTCATTTACGATCTCCCTGGTCTCTCGTTTCCCGGTTCGTTATGTATTGAATCAAAGGAAGTGGAATCAGCATCATCCACTGACCCACTGGTCCACCTTTGCTTGATTGCGGTCACACTACCACTTACCCCTTGATCGGGATGAGGACGCCTCACGTCTACCTCTGCTTCTCTCCTCTCTTGCTTTTCCCGACACTGCACGCCTACAGTTTCACTCAGGTTTCTCTTTTGCATAGGATGCCGCGCGTCCAGCTATCCTTCAGCATATGTCTGCAAACAAATTAGAAACTTGTGGGCAGTCTCCCCCTCCTCCCAGTCTCTGCCTCGATTTTATTACGTTACAGTGGGACTTCCCTTGCATAATGTCACAGTCCTTTCTTTCTGCTTTTTCTACGCTCTGTATTCCTTCCCAGACCTTTTCCCCTATACAGATTTTATCACCCTACACAGGCTTTAGTGAGTAAGTTGGTGGTGGCCAGACTTTAGTTTTGAATTCCCCAAGGGTGCCAACCATTGTACTACATTGTTAGCCCAATGTGCCACACTGGTAGCCATTGGGGTATCAATGTTTCTGTTTTGTTTTCTAAATCCTGTTTTGACATTTTGTGTTTCAGGACGACAAGGAGCTTAACAAGTCTATTCTGACCACATGGGCACTTTGTAAACCCACATTGACAGTCTGCATATTGGTCATAACTGGCTGAAGCCAGTATAGGTCCATGGACCGTTCCCTTCAATTCTGTTGGTAGGTTGCTTTAGCTTAGTGGCAGTTTGAGTGACCAACCAGAATGGTTGGTCATCTGATCGGTTACCCCAGCCCCTTTACTGATTGGCTGGCTGGCTGGCCTTTTGCCAGCTGCTGTGTGCAGGGGTATATTGGCTTGTTCCTGGCCATGCTTCACTCCTTCGCCATCTTGCTGTTCTATTCTGCAACTTGGAGGTGGCAGGTCTGCCCACATGCTGACAGAGGTTTCCTGCGCATGAAATCCAGTGCCGGCTGCTTCCTGAATACTCTTGGTGACCACCCCACCCCCAAATCTGCAGGGTCAATCTTTCCACTCGGTTACCATTTTCTGAGCCGTTTACCAATCTTCATCCGCCAGGATCATCCACTTGGCTGTGGGGCTGCTGTTGGCGTCCAGAAAGGGGTCCCGAGATTTCTTCAACCCACAATTTGTTCAGCTGAGGACATTTGAGCATGCCTGTGTCGCCGACTGGGAAACATTTACTCCTGAGCTGCCTTAATCATTTGTTCGAGCCACCAGGACCTGTTCTCACTGGTTCCTACGTCTTCGTGAGGTCTTACTTGCAGAGTTTTTCAATACTGGCTTGAAAGAAAGTGGATGCTGTGGGAAGAGCCTTTGATCCTTTCCCAAGTAGCATGGATGATCGCTGGCTCGGAGTCCAAGTCCCTGAGAACAGATTAAAGATCTGTTTGCACACCAACTCACCAGGTTGTTTTATGCTGCTGGCACCATTTCCGACGAAACATTCAATGTGATTACCTACCTTTGGGCCCTGGAGTGGGTAGTTATTCGAGATTGTCACCCTCAAGTATCCCTCTGGTCTGGAGAAGAGTCCTTAGATCAATCTCCAAATATTTCTATTCGGGGGAGGAGGAAAGAGGGGGTTGGGGGAGGGGGGGTCTCCTGTTCTGTTTCTTCAACCTCTGGGGCTATCATCCGACCACTAAAACACTTCTTTGGGGCGGATTGCTACAGATTCTGCACTTGTGGGGTCAAACGGACTTCACTCCACTAATGTGGATGGTCCTTTAACTCTGCTCCTATTCATTCCTAAGGAACTTTGAACTTGCTGTGGAACTCTAACATTGACTCTGGGGTTACTTGACTTACATGTCCCTGGTCATTTTTTTCTGGATCCCTAGAAGTTCAGCAAGCCCTGGGTCAAGTCTTATATTCTTAGCTGTGATTTTTAATTGCTTCTTAAAGTCACGCTTTGCATTTCTTCAATAGGATATGTTTAAACATTGTGATGAACATTGGTAACTATTTTTGCCTCAAATGTTCGACCAAGGTGACGGTTACTAAAATGTTTGAATGATTTTTGAAAGCATTTAGCTTTGGTTTGAAATAAATTCATACCCTCTAAGGCTTTGTTTTATAATCATGTATGCATATGCATGAATTTTAATACTATGCCTTAGGGAGCTATGAATGATCTGAAGTACTTTTCCAGGCCTTAGGACATTTTAGTCTATTTTTCCAGCCTGGTAAATGTTTGAGTTTCCCTTTTTCTCCCATACCGTATGTCATGGAAAAATAACCATAGACTCTTCCAGTGGATTGGTGAATGACTTTATGGCAATCAGCAAAGCCAGCATGCACATAACATACAGCAAGCCAACAACAAACTAGACTTGACTAAGCAGCCCCCCCCCTCCCCTCCAGTCACTGGGCTTTATACTGGAGAGGACACATGCCTTTCAATAGAGGGCAGTTTCAGACAGCTTCATAATGACAACCAACAATGTTTCAGGTGAATGACCAGAGTCTCAGCAAACAAGTCTAAGGCATATGCTGCGTTCTCACTGTCAGGAAAGCATTATCAGGATGGAAGACGAACAGTGGTACATTTGGGTCTTGCTAAGAAAGCGGTTTCCACGATTTACACACGGTTTAGGGCATGTATGCGAGCCTGCTTCCTATATGAAAACTACCGTCTGCTAAGCCGCCTTGTCTAGAAAAGGAGCAGTCTAAACACGCTTCTATATGCAAAAACAAGTCACATATGGGAATGGTGGAAGTGGGTGCCTCTAGATAATAGACTGCAAAAGCCTTCAAAGTTAGGACGTGCGCATTAGAACTATAGCAGTTAGCATTAGCGGGGAAATATTATAAGGCAGAAAAGTGATCAAAGCGCTCATTAAAAAGTAGAGACATTTGCAACTCATCACAAAACAGGACAAGCTCAGGATTAGTAGTAGGATTATGAGTATGATCTGGCAGATATAGGCGCTCAGTGGTCCCAGAATACTTAATACCCAGAAATTAAAGGTCCAGGAGGACTCGGGGATGACGTGGAGGCAACATACTGTACTACGACATACTGTACTACGACTGTGTGAGACAATGTCAAAGAGGTTGCTGGCATAACTGGGTACGAAAGTGCAGCATTCGCTCTTCACTATAGCGCAAACCCCTCCTTGTGACGCAAAGTGGGTGTCCAGCGCTATACAGTTATGGAGAACCATTGTTCGAATGGCTATTTGCTCACAGAACAGTAGTGTCCGGGCGGTTGCAGCGGCACTCGCAATATCTTCAGAGTCTGGTCTGGCGGTCTTGATTTACCTTGAACCCAAAGGCTAGTAGACTAACCCATCCCAGCAATAACCCCGTCCCAAGCTGTTCTTTTTGGGCGGGCTGTGTTGGGAAATTGAGAGTATGCCGGATAGCAGGTAGGACTTTGCCAATGTAACAGCTTCCTCACAAATTAATGGACAACCAGGGATAAGCCTTGTCCTCGCAGATGAAATAAGTCGAAGAATAAGTGGTGTAACCGGATTGGGTAAAGGAAAAACAAGGACCAATGGCAAATGTGACATTTCTGATGACTACACTGGAGTTGGTTGAAAGGTAACATTGACACTTGCTCATTCCCATGAATAGTGTACCTCTGTTGACATAACAGAGCCAGTAGCCTTAGATGAAAGCTAAAGTGCTGCTGGCCTATTGAGTACCTGGTCTGTGGTGGGGAAATTTGGAGGACCAGCAAACCCCATCTGGGAATGTGAATTGCTGCAGGGTAGGGGGCCCTGGGAATCGGGTGACCAGCTTGAGATCCAGGCAGACATCAACCCAGTTGAGGGGAATAGGGTTTATGGGGAACTTTGAGAACAAGTCATAAGGGGAAATGTGCACCTGTTTGTCACCTATCCAACAAGCAGTAACAGTGAAGTTGCAGGCATACTGCCAGGTGAGGTACAGGCAGGCCTACAGATAAGGTGTTATGGCCACTTTTCCTCCCTAAAAATAGGCAAATACTGAACAAACAATTAAGACAAGGTTGTAAAAATACTCACAACAAACAATAAGAAACAGACACGTAGAACCGTATGCCTCTGCTTTCACCCACATAGCTCCATGGATATGTTTGGACCAGTAGTGCATGTAGTACCACAGGAGGAAACTATTACTGCCTTATTGAAAGAAGTAAACGTGTATCTTTTAATGTGCATGAATAACTAGGTGCAAAGAAATAATTATTGATTTTACATTATCCAGTTAAAACATTTTTACTTGTCTATAAATCTTATCAAGAGCACGGAGTAGAGGAATATATTCTCACTGTGAATACAAGGGCGAGCAGAAGGACCATTGTGTTCATGACATGTAGTTCTAAAAGCAGCAATCACAGTGAGACAATACTGAATCAAACCGACAATAAGAAGAGTAGTCAAATAACCAGAAATGGTGTGTATCACGGGGTGAGCCAAAATGTTGAAATCCAGGGACTCTGGTTTGTGCAGCAGTATCACAGTTCAGGGAAGAAAACTCAGTTTGTTGCAGTCTGCGAAAATACTTTAAATTTTAAGATACTTCAATTGACAGTTCGGCAATAGGACAAATGTGAATGCTCAAAAGGGTTCCAACCTGGATCAGATGCGGAGCAAAAGTTGTGCAGCTCATTGTTCATGGCTGCACCGGTGTGCTCCCTACTAACATTTCAAGCTAGAAATAGCCAAGATACCAGAGCCACAAGCTTACGGTGGTCATCAGGACAAACAGGATGACCAAGAGGTGACAACAGGGTCCATACACAGTAGGCACTGGCATATCAGTGGTAGCAGATTCCAGTCTGTGCCAGTGTACTTCTACCGCAGGAAGATTCATCATCAGCGAGTGGTGAAATCCAGAGTCTAGAAGGCGGGCTGGCTGGCACTCCGCCCTGAGGCGGCTCTCCACCGGAGCGCAGGGCATACATTCCAGGGCCTGAATTGTGAGATCCAGGGGGGACATGCACTGGAGATGGAATGCAAGGAGCAGAACCGGAATTGGGGTTGTTCCCTTCGGTGCTCTGATGGCTTGCTGTAGAAGCTTGAGCAGCAGCTCCTGCAGAGATCTTACCAGGGTAAACAAATTGAGTTAGGGTCTTGGTTCAGTACTTGCATGTACTGATGCACACAGAGCAGCAGTCTCGGTCTCCGGCGCTGCTTGTGGAAGGCCCGCAGTGCTGGGTTGGGTTGGCACAGTCAGGTTGGAGGCAGGGCCACTGGAGGAG
Source organism: Ambystoma mexicanum (assembly GCF_040938575.1). Taxonomy (NCBI): domain Eukaryota; kingdom Metazoa; phylum Chordata; class Amphibia; order Caudata; family Ambystomatidae; genus Ambystoma; species Ambystoma mexicanum. Next base: position 874,591,658 of record NC_090924.1, on the reverse strand, counting down.
ACATCAGTGGCCACCGCGGGGCCGGGATGCGGCCAGGAACATCGGACGAGCAGTGGGCAGTATGTACTCAGGACATCAAATCCAGAACACTTCACTGCTCTGTGGGTAGTCAGCTGTATCTGGTATGGTCTGTGCCACCTGCGCTGGTTTGCAGACTTCTGCTGGTGAACACAAGGATCCAATCGCCAGACTTCAGAGGGTGGCAGGACTCAGTCGCCGGTTCTGGTACAGCAGCAGTGACTTGGGCTTGAAGAGAGCAAACAGTTTTGACCAATGCAACAATACGAAGTATAGCTTCATCTTCTGGGTGCAGATTCAGGAGATGTGGGGCTGCAGTTCCTATTTTCAAGTGGCACCCTGCTAAGATCCCATGGAAAGATGGGCCATGCTGGTGCTGGGGTTATTGCACAGGGGCAACAGTACTAGGGGCAGTCCTTGTGGCCATTTCAGACCTGTTTCCTGACGAATTTTGGACGGCCTAAGATTTGAGGTTGCCGTTTGTGTTCTACAATTCCGCTCGACTGGGGGTCGTACGGGCAGCGAAACCTCGAAGATTCCTAGTGCCTTATACACTTGCTTGATGATTTGTCCACTAAAATGGGTAACCCAGTCCCTGCCTATAACAAGGGGTAGGAGTTCTGCAAGCAATTTCTTCACAATTATCAATTCTTCCTTCACCAACAGCTTTGTCGCTCCAGACGTCAAGGAAGCCTGGATCTCCGCTCTCGTTAAATAAACCTTCTCTAGACCTTACCTCTCCCACCAATTACCGACCTATCACCATGGTACCTACTGAAAATCTTGGACTGTGCTGCTTACTCTCAAATACAATCATACCTTGAATTTACAACATACTCAGCCCCAGACAATTCGGCTTCCGCCTTGGTCATGGCACAGAGTCAGCCCAACTTGACTTAATAAACCAACTAGATGGCTTAGCCCCCCCCCTACTGTACCTCTCTGCCGCCTTCGAATTCAGTACTGCAGCCAGCTTTGCCCCACCAGCAGTCGAGTGGATCTGCTCCTTCCTCGCCGACAGATCTGCCCGTGTCTATGCAGGCAATGCAGCGGCCCACCCGACTCCCATCCCCTGTAGGGTCCCACAAGGTTCGTGTGTCTCCCCAACTTTATACAAGGTCTACACAAAACCTCTTTGCTCACCTCAACTCCCTGGGTATACAATTCATAAACTATCCTCATCCCCCTTTCAGGCAACCACAAAAAAAGATTCCAGTAGCATTAATATCTACGACACCATCCAAGCCTGTATAGCGTCTCACAACCTCGGTCTAAATAATGACAAGAGAGAAATCCCGATTGTCAGCCCCCCCCCCATCCCATCTAGCCAAACTGGACTCAGCCTATCACTCCTTTACCATTGATGCCTGCACCATCCAGGTCTCCTCTAGCATTAAAAGACTTGCTGTCTACCTAGATTCAAGCCAGAGCATGACGCAGCACGTCAATGCTGTTAGGGAGAATTCTCTGTCAAGGCTAATTTCCCAAACCTAGCGAGTCCCCCAGCAGCTTCGCTGGATTTCTGGGGTTTAATTTTTTCTCCTGCTAAGAGTGAGACTCTTTTTTCTCCCCCTCTTAGACATGATTTGAGATATCCTTTGACTTTGTGGTGTGTTTTATGGGCCATGGGGTCTTTTACTCCATAGGGTTTCATGTGGTTTTTGTTAAGTGTGTTACACAGCACCCTCAGTGCAGTAACACAGGGGTGTCATAGTGACCCCCAAACAGCCTCCATACCCTGGGACTGACTACTGTCTCCCAGGGCATGTAAAGTCACCATTGAATTTACTCTTCAAATTGGGAACAGAACCAGTACAAACCATCATATTGTGGAAGTACTGGTACGGGTAATTAGATTGCCCCTGGGTCTTTTTTTCGAGAGGGCACTGTGCAGTCCCCCCTCGTCGAGTTTCTGGCTGGTGGCAGTTGTTACCACGCAAAATATTCCTTAACAATATTTACTATGGGATTTTCCCATTCATTTTAAACGCACCAGCTTTTGGTGCAAAGTTAAAGATACCGCCGGGTTATTTATTTAATATTTATTCCCCGGTTGGGTCTTTTCACCAGGACTCAGGTTTTAAAATGGCGCCTGTGTTCGCCTCTGTAACTCCAACCCAAGTCGAGCCCTTTGTTCCACTTTTTGGCGGGCTTCTCCACGGAAGCCTCCAAAAGTGGTGCCACTCTGTCTGGGTTTACAGGATGTGTGGGAGGGAGGTTTGGGCACCCTGGACTGAGTTGCCTCGGCAACTCAAGTCGCACTCTTGTGTGATTGGCCCAGTGGTGAGCCGCCCGGCTCACCACTTAGCATGTTTGAGTGACAGCTAGGACTGATGAATGGGGGTTTTCTGCATAAAAGCAGGGCTTTGGGGACTGGGACTTCAGACGTCGCCACAGGACCAAAGAATCCGAAGAGGGAGAAGCTGAGCCGACCTGCAACGACGACACCACCGGTGGAGCCCTGCTGAACCGACTCACGACTTCTTCCAACGACAGAGGAGATCTTCATCCCGAAGAGTCTTCTTCCTTTGACTGGTGGGGATAACCAGTTTGCCCGCCTTTTCGCCTTCCCGGATCATCTCGTGGCCGCTTTGCCTGTGCCAAGCACCCCGGCAACCGGGATACCACGGTTTACCACTACCGCGAATAAAAGGGTAGTACCTTTTAACCGGAGAACTCCGCGGCTGGTTTCTTCCCTGGCAGTGCAACGACCTTCAGCTTTCCTCCACGTCGAGATCTTCTCTTCCTCTGGACGACGCCGCGACTTGCATCCACTGCCAGGAACAACTGCCCCTGCTGGAGGATTCTCTACACTTTCAAGTTACTGTGTCCGCCTGGCCTCCCTCACAACGGTCTGTGTGGGGTGTCTCCTAAATCCTTATCTTACTACTTGGGTTGGCCCTAGGCTGACTAACTGAACTTTTCTGAGCTGAACTGATTCCTTTTTAAACTCTCTGCAAGACTTTGCAAGCCTTTTAAACTGTGTGATCTTGGGCGCATTGGTGTTCTACTCTCTCCAAGAGGGAGCCTGGCTATATACTGTCTAACTCTTCTTGAGAGAAGTCTGGCTGCTCAGCCACAGCTCCCAGGTAAATCTGGGTGGTACAGACTGCTACCAATTGGGTTTACTGCCAACACCTGTAGTCTTAAGCCTTTTGCAGTGCTCCCTAAGGGAACTGCACAGGTTTCTGCCTAACAAATGCCATCGCATCTTCAGCAGCCCGCACCACCAAACTCCTAAATGCCACTAACCACCTTTCCTCAAATGACCACCTGACCACTTCTAGAGCCAGTATTGGCTACCAGCTCGACTACTCCAATTCTCTCCTAGCCGGCACAATGGAAATGAAACTTCACAAGTTCCAGACTATCCAGAACAATGTTATCCATGCAGCTATGGACCTTTCCAAATGCGATCATGTAGCAGCACTCAGAGGAGCGGCTCAATTGCTTCCAGTTAAAGAGCGCATATACTTTACAATCCTCTCGATCACTCACCGCTGTCTCTTAAGCACTGAGCCTCCTTATCTCTCACAATGACTTAACAAGCAAACCTCCTACAAGATCCCTCAATAGCCACAGACGGACCACACCGGGCTCAAGTTTTCCACACATCGCCGCCCACCTCTCGAACAACCTTGCTCTCCAAGCATGTGCCTAATCCTACTACTGGCCTTTCAGGAAGCAACTTTTTCAGTCACTCTGACAATGAAGCTATCCAACTATGAAGCTATGGGACCTTTAGTACTTCCTCTACCTTGCTTACCTTCCCCTGTCCCCTACCACCCATGTAACTGGCACCTTGATTCCCGTGGGTTTTTGTGCGCTTTACAAATGCAAAAAAAAAAGAAACGGAGGCTTCAAGCCACCCAGAAAACACAACAATCACGAGGCAATACAAGAAATTCATGCATGCGGTGAGCTGCACGAGATCCGTCTGCACATTTAAGAAGGGTCCCTCCAGTACTGGACATGCAGACAGCTTTTCTCTAACAGCTCACTCATAGTTATTGGCCTGAAACCAGGGGCAATCCAGTCTTGGTGCACTAGAGCAATCATGTCATTTTTACCTGAGTGAGCAATGTTGTGGGCCTCTCGGGTCAGGTAGGGGAGGAGTAGGGGAGGAGTACCTTGGGTCCCAGCTGGAGAGCGCCAAAGGGAACCTGCCCCAACTTACATAACTGCAGAGTCCAGTTCACCTTTTCTGTTTTGGGAGCATGTTTTGGGAGCATGTTCTTGGAGTATGGCCATGGTCAGGAGGGAGGCAATCAGTGACTGTTGGACTGCAACACAAACAAGAGCATCATTAGGAGCCAGGGGCCCGTTTAAGGCCGTAGTATGAACTGCATTCTCTGCTAGGGTATTTCCTTGGGCAGTGAAGGGCATAGGGATCATGTTCCTTGCATTTAAACAATTTCCAGAGCAGATGGGAGCAAGAGGGCCGACATGTTCCATTTAGAAAAGGGGTACCCATGCTGTTTTCATAGGACAAACAAAATCATGCACAAGACGCTGTGAGCATACCTGGAGTCGGTGTAAACCATGGCAAATCTACCCTGTGCCAGGGTACATGCTCCTGTGAGGGTGACTAGTTATGCAACCTGGGTACATTTTGCAATGGGCAAGCAATAAGCCTCGAGGACGGTCTGAGTTGTACATACAGAGTAACCAGAGAAGCTCCCCTTTCCCCCTTGGCTGCGCAGGCAAGAGCTGTCCATGAAGAATATCAGGTCTGGGTTCTGCAATAGGATATTTAACTGATCAGTGTGGGGCGACAGAAGAGTTTCAACAACTACACAATGGCCGGTTTCCCCGTCCTGTGGGGTTGGTAGCGGAGGCAGGGTTCAGGACATCGTTTCAAGGTGGTAACATTTGTAACAAACTCACCAGTTTCTCATACTTGGTGAGGCGGAAATTAGACATGTGTTGTGTCTTCCCATCAAGCAGCAGGGCCAATACAGAGTGGGGTACAGAAACTGTGACCGAACAATTAAGTATTTTCTATCAACAGGGCAGCAGCAGCAATAGCCTGCAGGCAAGCCTGGAGTCCTGCCGCTACTGGGTCTAGCACTTGCTTTATGGTGAGAAAGGCATCTTCAGCATCCTGTGATCATTTTATTTATTTGCTTAATTGTGTTTATTTGTATAGCGCTTAAGCCTGTAGGCGCCATGGCAGGTTGTCATGATCCTACCCACTTGTCACCCCCCCCACCGCTACGTGCACACCTTCAGAGGAACAAGTTACTTTCTTACCTGGTAACGTTCTTTCGATGGGATGGTCCGACGACGTATTCCATATCTATGACAGGTAATCACCACAGCTGTGCTGCTTCGGAAACTTTTTTGGCGTCTGCGTCCTGCGTCGATGACGTCGATGCACAGTCGTCGAGGACCTCCTCCGACGTCCGACATCATCCGATGTGATAAGTAGGACGCACGACGCCCGTAGCCTCAGTTGTAGTTTTTTCCTCCTGAATGTGTGACATTAGTCTACTGCCAGTCAGACACAAAGCCTTGCGGAACGTAAGCTGCAATCGCAAAAGAAATTCTGCAGCGGGGAAGGTAGGGAGGGAGCTATATGGAATAAGTCGTCGGACCATCCCATCGAACGAACGTTACGAGGTAAGAAAGTAACTTGTTCTTCGAGGGGATTGGGTCCTCCGACGTATCTATGACAGACTCCCAAAGCAGTACCAGAGCAAGGAGGAGGGAAAGAATTTAGAATCAAAACTTAGAATTGCCAATCAAATAGAGCAAAGGACCGCCTTGCCAAAGGCCAGATCCTGTCCTCGGATGGAATCGAGGGAATAGTGATGTACAAATGTATGTACTGAAGCCCAGGTGGCTGCATCACAGATGTTGCGAATAGGAACATCCCTCTGCAGGGCAGTAGATGCAGCCATACCCCTGGTAGAATGGGCCCGCAAGCCAGCCGGTGGGTCTTTACCCGCCAAGCGGTAACACTCCGGAATGGCCAAAATAATCCAGCGAGACAAAGTCTGTTTCGTCACAGCTTGTCCCAAACGCTTTCCAGCGTAACCAATAAAGAGTTGATTGTCCACTCTGACCCGGAACATGCGTGAAACATAAAAGCTTAAAGCTCTCCTAGGATCAAGCCTATGGAGCCTCTCCTCTTCCTTACCAGGATGTGGAGGAGGATAGAACGCCGGAAGAACAACCTTCTGGGCTAAATGAAATTCCGTCACTACCTTCGGAAGAAAATAAGGACGGACTCTAAGGACAACCCTGTCCTTCTGGAAAACAGTGAAGGGAGGCTTAACTGAAAGGGCCTGTAACTCACTCACTCTGCGAGCGGAAGTGACCGCAACTAAAAATACAGTTTTAAGAGTCAACAGTCTCAAAGGACAAGAGTGCAAAGGCTCAAAGGGAGCACCCGTTGGAAACCTGAGAACAAGGTTTAAATCCCAACCGGGCACCAGGAAAGGTGACGGAGGGAACACATTAGTGAGCCCTTTCAGAAACTGTGAAATTAAAGGGATTTTAAAGTAGAAACACTCTTCAGACGAGCGCTTAAAGATGGACAGCGCCGCCAGGTAACCTTTAATGGTACCCACTTGCAAGCCCCTGTGGGCCAAAGAAAGTAAAAAGGACAGAACCATGGGGATGTCACATGCAAAAGGATCCACATTCTAAACTCTGCACCAGTCGCAGAACTTACGCCAACGGCAACGGTACAGAGACTTTGTTGCTGGCCGTCGGGCTGAGAGCAACACCTCCATCACGTCTTCAGGGAGGTCCCAATCCTTATACCTCAACCTTTCAGAAGCCAAGCGCTAAGGTTGAGGGATCTGACTTCTGGATGGAGAACCTGACCCCCCCCTCCCGTGAGAGCAGATCGTCTCGGTAGGGAAGACGACGTGGAGGATAGATGGACAAGTCGAGAAGGTCCGGGTACCACGTCCTCCGAGCCCATGCCGGAGCAATGAGGATCATCCGGGAACCGAACTTCCGTAACCTCCGCAGCACTTGCGGGATGACGGGGACTGGGGGAAACGCGTACAGCAGTGGGAATGACCACTCCACCACGAACGCGTCTCCTAAGGCTCCTTTTGGAGGAAATTCCCGCGAGCAGAAACTCTCGCACTGCCGGTTGACACTGGAGGCGAAGAGATCCACTTGAGGGGTGCCCCAAAGGGGAAGATCTCCAGGAGAATCTCCTGAGCCAACTCCCACTCGAGAGATCGTGCTCTGCCTGCTCAGAGCGTCGACCGTCACGTTTTCGTCTCCGGCCAGATGAACTGCCGAGATCGAAACTTCCTGCTGGATGGCCTAGAACTCGAGCTGCATCGCCTCCCTGCACAGAGGAAGTGACCCTGCCCCCCCCCCTTTTTGTAGTGCATGGCCACTGTGTTGTCCGTCAGGACATTCTTTCCTTGCACAGTCGGCAGAAAAGCCTTCAGGGCTAGCCTGACGGCCCTCAGCTCCAACAGATTGATATGGAGTCTGGACTCCGACGGAGACCAACGACCGCTGACTGTCAGCTCGTTGGCATGAGCTCCCCATCCCGTGAGGGATGCATCCGTCACGATCGTCACCTCCGGCCAGGGAAGCCAAAACGGAGCCCCCTTCATCAAGTTGCCTTCGACGGCCCACCACAGAAGGTCCTGGGCGACCGAGGGTGGCACCTGAACCGGGTCCGACATCCTGCCGGAGGACTGCGACCATTGCATCTTGATTGCCCACTGCAAAGATCTCATCCGCAGGCGAGCCTCTGGCACCAGAAGAATGCAGGATGCCATGAGGCCGAGCAACCTCAAGAACTCGAATGCTGGGAGTGTCTGGGCATGTTGAAACTTGTGTACCATCTGCTGAATGTGAAGAGCCCTCACCTGGGGAGGAAAACACTGCCCCAGGGAAGTGTCGAGCACTGCTCCGATGTACTGGAGCCGCTGTGTTGGCGTCAAATGGGACTTCTTTAAATTGAGGGAGAAGCCAAGCCTGTGAAGGGAGTGGCAGGTGACGGACAGATGATCCAGGACTTGCTCGGGAGAGCTCCCCCTGATCAACCAATCGTCCAGGTAGGGGTAGACGTGAATCCCCCCTTACCTGAGATGCGCTGCCACCACCACCATGAGCTCGGTGAAAACCCTCGGGCGGAGGTCAATCCGAACGGCAGGATCTGAAACTGAAAGTGCGAGTCGCCAACTGCGAACCTCAGGTACTTCTTGTGCTTGGGATGGATCGGCACATGGAAGTAAGCATCCTTGAGGTCGAGAGACACCAACCAGTCCTGAAGCTGAAGGGCCTGGAGGACTTGAGAGAGAGTAAGCATCTTGAACTTGTCCTTCCTGAGGAGTTTGTTCAAACCGCGCAAGTCCATGATGGGTCTCAATCCCCCGTCTATCTTCGAAATCAAAAAATAAGGGGAATACCATCCCTTGTTCCTCTCCGCTACAGGCACCAGTTCTATGGCGCCTTTCTCGAGCAGGGCTTGAATTTCCTGCGCAAGGAGCGGTTCCGGACTCTACAAAGAGAGGTTCCCTGGTGGATTGTCGTGAGGCCTCTGCCAAAAGGGAAGACAGTAGCCGTGGGTTATGATCTCCAGAACCCATACATCTGAAGTAATGGCACGCCACTCTACAAGATGCTGCGCCAGCCTTCCCCCAACCGGCGAACCATGGGACATGGCCTCATGACTGAGTGGTAGCGGCTGCGGCGTTACCTGAGGGCAAAGAGGCAACTGCCCGAGCGGCCTTGGCACCACGGGTTCCCGGTCGTCCACCTCTGGTACCCCTGCGTTGGCCTCTTTGACTGCTAGCTCCTCTCGCTTTACTGATGGACGAATAATAGCGAAAGGAACCACCCCTCCATTGCTGTCCCCTAGGACGAAAAGGCGGAGGTTGGCGAACTGCAGCGCCCAACGACTTCGCTGCAGCTTTCGAGGTCTGCAACCTCTCAAGGCTCTCGTCAGCCTTGCTGCCAAAAAGGTGTTCACTGTCAAAGGGCATGTTGAGGAGCTGGGACTGCACATCAGGAGCAAACCCTTGACTTCCGCAACCACGCAAATATGTCCATTACGGTGCTCGCCGCCATGGACCTGCTGACGTATTCAGCCATGTCCAAACCCGACTGAACGGACTCACACATGGCATCCTTACCATCCTGGACCATAGCAAGGAAACCATCCCGTTCGTCCCCTTCGGGAATATGTTCAGCCGCTAACGCAACACAGTTCCACAGAGTGCGTGTGAAAACGAGACAAGCCACATATGGAGTTGGCCGCCTGAAGCGCCATACCGCCCGAAGAAAACACTTTCTTCGCCCAGCCATCAAAACGTTTCTCGTCCCTATCAGGAGAGATGGTAGGGTAGGACGCCTGCTTTGCCCGGGGCCGTGGACGCCTGCACCACCAAACTCTCCGGAGTGGGGTGCCTGGTCAAGTAGCAGGGGTGGCTACTGGCTGGACGGTATTTTCGCGACAAGGACCTGCCCACCGCCGGGAGACTCTCCGGAGCAGTCCAAGCCGCCGCCACCCTTCTCTGTAGAGCCATATTAAACGGCAGTACCGGGTCAGTTGGGGGACCAAAATCAAGGATGTCTGTGAGATCATCCTGCACAAACTCCCCTGGGGGAGCAGACCATCCCAAGTACTCGGAGACCCTAGCCATAAGGCGCCGGTACGAGGAATCGGCATGAGAGCCAGGCTCAGGCCTACAAAACTCCACCTCCGGAGAGGTGTCCAGTCCACTGGCATCATGCAGTGACTGCCTCAAATCGTCAAATTGGCTATGGCCCGAGACCATCTCATCTGGAACCTGACTAGGAACCAGGCCATCAGAATCCTCATCCACCTCCGAAATATATTCCAGGTGGTGAAAAGAAGGCACCCGAGAGTGCTTGCTCTTAACCAGAGCCTTTCTAGGGGGTTCCCCCCATGCCACGTGGTACCTCCGACACCCCGGCCCCAAAAGGCATCGAGTGAATCGGCGCCGGCGTCGAGAGAACAGGCATCGGCGCCGAGAGGATCGGCGTCGACGTCAGATGCAGCGCCGCCAGCATCGACGGCTTCGACGACTTCCTCGGAGCCAGAGCCTCAAGAAAGTCCGTCGACGCCCTCGACGCCTCAGGCGTCGATGTCTTCCTCGAAGACATCACAGGTGCACACGGTCTTGAACGCGTCGAGGACCGGGACCTGGAACGGGTACGTCGAGAACGAGTCCCCTTGTCCGAATGGGACCTCTCCCGTGACTCGTGCCGACCACTCTTGCGAGCGGTGTCTCTCGACCTCTCACGGCTGACCCCCACTTAGGGGCGCGGACGGCTTAGTACCCCGAGACTCGAGAATCGCCAGCATTTTCTTCCCGAAGGAAGCCCATTCCTCCGACATGGCACGGCTGGTGGGGGTAAGCGACGTGCCGGGCAGAGTCCTCAGAAGAGGACCTGGAAGACGACCGCTGTCTGCGCTTCCGAGAATGCCTCGAAAAGGCCAAGGAGTGGCGAGACCGACTCCTAGAAGGAGACCCACGAGACTTCCGACGACGACGCGGAGAGTCACCTCTCGAATCATCCGTCGAAAGCCCCGCAGACTTCGACTTCCGGGGCTTGGACACCCGACCTACCGACAACTTCTTCTTACGTTCCCGTAAGGCTTTGGACGTGAGCGGATGGCAGTCGACATTCATCCGTGTCGTGGGCCTCCCCGAGGTACCAGAGGCAGGCGTCGTGCAAGTCCGTCACCGACATCTTGGACCCACACTCCCCGCACTTCTTGAAGCCCGGACACAGGGTCGAAGACATCATCTTACGAAGGATTTTCTCACAAAAACGAACAGGTTCGAAGAACCGAGAAGAACAGAACTCCAAAGAGTCGAGGAGTAACCGAGATTCACGAAGCAACACGTTCGCGGAAAAAACGGAACTGAGGCTACGGGCGTCGTGCGTCCTACTTATCACATCGGATGACATTGGAGGAGGTCCTCGACAACGGCGCATCGACGTCATCGACGCAGGACGCAGACGCCGAAAAAAGTTTCCGAAGCAGCACAGCTTTGGTGATTACCTGTCATAGATATGGAATACGTCGGAGGACCCAATCCCCTCGAAACTCTGCTTATGCAATAACTGCAAAGTTAAAACCTACAAACTGCCGTGTCTCCATTTACTTGTTTCATTGCTGCAGTTTTGGACCAATCTAATTTCATGTCCCATTTCAGGTTTTGGGTTAAACCAGCAGATGCATTCAGATATATGTATGCTGTTCAAGAGGCAGAGGGATGGAAAAGGCACACAAAGTACCTTTGTTTTCAGCAAGCTATTAAGAGCTGCAGAGGCCCTTATTGCATTCACCTGCTCCAAGCTACTGCAGGCTAGGCTGCCGAGAGCCAGAAAGACGTTAATTATAATCCACTGCTGCAGGCTACTGAAGCTGGGACTGGGCCTGATTAAACACAGCTGCCTGAGACTGCAATTGGCTGCAATCTGTTGTGCTGGGAGCTTAGAAGGTCTTTATAAGCTAATTTTGAACAGAAGCAGTTTTTCAGTAAACTGCTTCCACTGGAGTTCGTGCTTCTGTGCTCCTGTGACCAGTTTTTGAACCTTTTCTGAATGTCCTGATTTTGGCTTGTGAATCCCATTTGTTGTTGCTGCTGCCTTGCAGCACCTTTTGCAGTCTGCTTTTGCAGCCTGCCGGTTAATTGAACCTTTCCATGAAATCCTGCTTTTGACTTCTGAACCCTGCCTGCCTTAGTCTGTATTACAACCGCTGTCCTGTTTTGCTTTTAAGGACATCCAGTTCTATACCAGTATCTTTGCTGTCTTTATAACTATTTGCAAAGATCATGTTTTCTGTAAGCATTTCTGCATCACTGTCTTGTCCTGTTTCTGCCTAAGCTGTTTTCTTTCTCTCTGCCATCCCAGTCTCTTGCTTTTCTGTCGTTTGTTCCAGTTCTACAATCCCACCAATTTTCGGAGTTAGTAGCTTCCTCCGTATATAGCTTTCCTGTTTGTTCCTAGTTTGCCTAATTACCAAACTTCAGGCCATAGTTCTAGTGCCTGTTCTTAGGGCCCCCAAGTTTCTTGAACCCCTCAGACTGTCCTCTGGGTCAAAGTGCTCCTATCCAATGACAGTCATCTACCTAGGCTCCACCCCTGGTGGCCATCTTCAGATTTGGTAAGCACGTAGAGTGGCAGTATGAATCAAAAAGAGCCACAGAGGGGAAGGAGGGAGGGTATGCATGTGTATCCATGCCAGACCCATGCTGGACAACAATAGTTATAGTTAAGTAACTTAAACCTTTTCCAGCACAGGGCCTGGCCTGGATTCAGAAGCTCAGGAATAGAAATTACACAGCAGAACATATACACAACCACAGGAGGTGGCAAGGCTCAACAGAAGCAATAAACACTCACCCCTGGAACATACCTCAAACAAACAGGTTGCGTAGCACTGCTTGGCCGACTTGAGACTCCTCCCTGGAATCCCCGTTGACGCAGTAGAACCTTGTGAAGGTATTCGTGGACCTCCACGTAGCAACCCTGCATATGTTGAGCAGAGCACACCAGAGAGAAACGCGGTCGTTGCTGCAATGGCTCTGGTTCAGTGGGCTCTCAGCCAGCATGGCAGTGGCCTGTTAGCCAGTCGAGGACAGTGCATGATGCAGCTGGAGAGGCACCAGAAGATGGAAGCCTTCGACAAGGCTTTCCAGTGATACACAGGTCCAAAGTTGATGAACAATTGAAAAGTCTTCCGAAAATATTTTGTACGCGCCAGATAGAATTTGCTTGCGGCAACGGATTTGGAAAGAGGACAGGTAACACCAAAGGTTCATTGAGGTGGAATTCCAACGGTAGCGTCGGCATAAAGGTGGGGTGTCTACGGAGTACCACACTTGAAGCGTGAAAAGACAAGTAAGGCTGCTTGCAAGAAAGGGCCTGAATCTTCCTGACCCGCCTGGCCAAGGCGATGGCCACGAGAAAAGCAGTCTTCCACAAGAGAAATTTGAGCGCGACTTGATGCATATGCTCAAAAGTAGCTCCCATGAGCTTAGTCAGCACTATGTTGAGTTCCCAAGCCGGAACGGGAGCCTTCACCGGTGGAAAAGTCCTCAAGAGCACCTCGAGGAACTCTTTGACAGGTATGTGTGACCACAGGGAAGGTCTACCTGGAGACTTGGTGTACCAGAATATGGCAGCGAGGTTCACCTAGCGGTGGAAGTTGCAGAGCCGCGACACACAGAGGGGTAATCTTCCGCACCACACACCTGCTAGAAAAGCTGGGCATCTCCCAGCTTAATCTACATACTGAATCTCTTCGTTGTCTTCATGACCATCAGTCTGGCTTCAGAGCTGCCAGAAGCACGGAAACTGCTCTCCTGAACATCCGTGAAGACCTGCTCTCCAACCTGGACTCTAACACCCCGTGTCCTCATCCTGCTTGATCTCTCTTCTGCCTTTGACACGGTAAACCATGCCCTCCTGCTCAAATGTCTCCATGATAACCTGGGTATGACTGGTCAGGCCCAGGCTTGGCTGACTGCTTTCCTCTCGGACCGACCCTCACAGGTCCAACTTGTGTCCTTCCTCTCTGCTATCTTTTTCTCTACCGCTGATGTCCCCCAGGGGTCTAACCTCTCCCTGGCTTTTCAACCAATACCTGGCACTTCTTGCTCAACGCATTGCCGCTGTCTGCCTTCTTGCTCACCGCATTGCCGCTGTCTGCCCCAACTTTCAGTGCTATGCGGATGACAACTCATTTTGAGGCTAGCTTCGGCCACCTCTTCTCCGTCTCTCATCACTGTCTGTCTGCTATTCAGGAGTGGTGTGCCGCCAATGACCTCTGCCTTAATGCCAGTAAGACTGTTTAATTTAATAATAGTTTAATTATGGAAATATGTGGTAGCAAGCAAGATGCCCTTCGGGGCAACATTCTAATTGTGTTTTTTTTTCAATTTCTCCCTGCACGCCATAATCCTGACAGAATCGAACGTTTGTTTAATGTTCCCTTGTTTCAAATGCAACACAAAAACAGAACAGGATAGTCATTGCAACAGCGAAGCATTTAGGTAGGACTTTTCTGCTTATATTTCCAAATGTCTAATTAGATTTTTTGACTATCGCTGAGTAATTGCAAAAACTCGGTTGAACTGCTAGTCTTTACCTGGGATGAATGAATTATGTATACAAAAACCTCCCCTTGCAAAAAAAAACCTCTGGGTAATTACCCGCTCATTTCTTAGAATCATTCTAGGTGAGTGGTTTTAAATTTAAAGGACTACTTTGCACGTACAGATTTAGCAGAGCAACCTTTGGCTCTGTTTTTTTGCTTTTCATCATAGGGAGAAACCCTGCTTAATGGGATCATAAGGTATCTTTACCATTATCATATATATGGCTGAGCAGACACACTAGACATTGTATGTTCGCTATGAATTAATGATTCTGTATTAGCAAAATCACTTACATGCGATTATTTTGTCTCGTGTTTTCTTTCCCTTCTTTCTCCGGTCCTCTATACCCGGGGCATAAACAATGCCATCCTGTATCCTTTGAGATTTTATTTGGATTCTTAATGTTTTGCACTGGATATAATTGACAATGGGGTGGCAACCACCATTATGCCGTTTGGTTTTTGTTTATCCTTACATTATTTATACTTTAATATGTTGATAATATATCATACTACTATTACAATGTTCGTTTGAATATATTGTATATATAATTTCCAGCCTTGAGAAAAAGCAACGCTTGAAACACGTGTTGGCTGGTTCAGAAGTTGCTTTGCCTTGTCAAAATCCTAATTAAATACAACATTGGGGGCAATTTGGCACAGTGTGGTTGTATCTCTAATCCAATTGTTTAATTTCGTGGAACTGTAAGCAGAGGCTACACAACCTGGGTCAATAAAGCTACAATGCCATAAGTAAAGCAGTAATGGGGGTATGGGGGGGGTCAAAGGTGAGATCTCCACACAGATGACAGGGGGAAAACTGCCCTGGCCAAACTTAAAATGGTCCTCCAACTCGCAAGGACGACAGCTGGAACGGTGCTGGCGTCAGCAGCCAGAAGCAGCATCGGTAGCAGGCTCAGGGAACCGGTTGAAGAGTGAAGACATAGAGGGGGAACCTCACACAGGAGTGACTTAAAGGCATGGAGGATAGAATGATGAACTCACTCCAAGACCAATTCCCTAAAATGAAGGACGATCTACAGAGCTTACTGCAGGTCAGAAAGGAAATGAACGACCTTGGCACCAGAGTGGACGTAACTGAACAGGGTCTGTCAGAAATAGCAGAGGTGGTCAGGCAGAACAGCAAGCTCTTGGAACAAGTTGCCAGGGCCACGCACAACCTCGAGGTGCAATCAGACGATCTGGAAAATCGCTCTCGCAGGTCAAACATTCAAGTGAAATGCCAGAGTGAGACAATTCTCAAAGCTAACCTGAGGGACACTCTGCAACAATGCTTCGGAAGCCTCCTGACTGAGACCCAACTGGAGGATGTGAGGATAGACCGGGTGCATAGGGTGGGCCCCAAGCGACAGGGTCCAGGCACGAGGCCAAGAGATGTCTTGGTGGCACTAGCTTAATATACAATGAAGGAATATATACTCTGTGCAGCAAGGGTCCATTCAGGAGTAACCATCAACGGGGCCCAAATCCATCTTTATCAGGACTTCGCGCTATCCACACTGCAGAAAAAGAAAGCTATGAGTCCAGTGACCAAAATCCTGATTGCTAAAAAGACCCCTTACAAGTGGCCGTTTCCGTTTGGGCTTCTTTTTGTGTGGGAAGGCAGACAACCGCGAGTCACGACGTATGAAGGTGGTCTGTCAGTAATGATTTTAGAGAAAGAAATTGGGCAACTGCAGCAAACCTCTAAGTCCTCACCTCCTAAAGAAGGCGTCAAACCCTATGAATGGTCAGGAGGTCGTGGAAGGAGAGGCAACAGAGTCATGAATCTGAAAGCCAAAAGAGGGGATATAACCCCCACAGAAGGAAAATTACATTACTCAAGGATTTAGTAGAGTAAACCCTTGGTCACACTGACAGTTGGAGTAAAGTGGAAGGTTGGAACAATGGGGTATTGATTTTGTGATAGAAGTGTGTGATGGGCACAGTGGGCCGAGATGGCGGGAGGGACATCAGACGGACATCGAGGAATCCGATAGGGGGTGTAGTTTGCTACCGCAGGGGAGGCTCACGGGGTTGAACCAGGACCAAATCGCTAGGATAGTATCTGGGGTAGTTTGTGGGAACACTGGCCCTGATCTGGTAGGGGGAGTTTGGGGTTGGAAGGTAGGGGAGTGGGGAATTTGGGTTGGGGGCAAGTCCCTGAGCGGAAGGGTAGGGGAAGGGTCAAGGGAGGGGTGTCACCCATGCCTGAAGAACAAGTTTGAATTATCTTAAATCTTAGGTGAAGGCATCGAAGACAGGAAAGGCCTGTAACAGGATCAATGTCGCTCACAATTATTTCAGATAATTTACAGGGCTTGAACTCCCCTGCTAAACGTAGAAAAGTTGAGGGGCATACAAGACGATGTCGGCCGGATAAAATGATGCTCCAGGAGACTCATAGAAAGCTTTCACCAATTCACACAACTCTACCAAGCAAACTCGCAGGGGATTACGTCAGGGGTATCGATAGGCCTTAGGAACTGACTTAAAGCAAAGGTGCTATGCACGCTAGAAAACCAACAGGGGAGGTTTTGTAACGCTCACCTGATTCCCGCAGAGGCGCCGGTCTTGACTGGGTGAATGCCGTATCTTCAAAGGTGATGTGTAACACACGGTTGGCTCTTTGGGCTGGACCTCTGTGCACTGTATGTCTGACTCGAAGAGTAAGATGTCTTAGGTAAGTGAACGCCAAGCTCTCCATCTGCCTCGGGGCAGGGTGCCGTAACCAGTTTCTTCACTGGATAAGGGTGCAGGCCTCTTGACCTCAGAGGACTGCTGTCCGTCGTTAACTGCACGAACGGTAAGTTCTGGGCACTTCAAATGTCTTAAAAGTCTTTTGTAATGATATCTCTTGTTTTGCAGGGTTCCGGCGATGGCGGATGGGGGGCTGATGAGAGTTGAGGATCGAACCCGCGTGAGGAATAGAAGCGCCTGGAAGCACGTAAGTAAGCGCTTGTAGCCTGCTTCACGATGCACACTAACTGTGCCTTTTATCTTGCAGGTACAAGTTCGGAGCTTTAGAGAAGCTGAAGGGTGCTGGAATACCCACTGGATTCGGCGTGGGAAGGAGTAATGGCACGTGAGTAATAAAGTTGCCCAATGTCTTTAAACGCACCTTCTTTTGTCTTTCAGATGCGGGATGCAGCGCCGAAGGCGTACCGGAGCGTGCGAAGAGCTGGTAAGCTTTTGTCTTTCAGATGCCGGAATGCAGTGCGAAGACCTCCGGAGCATGCGAAGAGTAGGTAAGCCTTTGTCTTTCAGATGCCGGAATGCAGCGCGAGGCGTTGGTGACAGCCGATGGACCAGATAAGAGATGCGCTGCCACTGAAGACCGTAGTGCTAACCTGTTCTTTCTTTGTCTTTACAGGTGCTGCTGAAGACTGGATTCCAGGATGGTAAGCCTTTGTTCCCTTAGGCCCAGGATCAGAAGCAGAAGACACGATGAGCGTTCTGCTGCAGAGAATGCAGAATAACGCAAAGCAAGATTCATCCATCGGGTGTGGTTTAAATAGCCTCCTGTAGTGCTTAGGTGTCTCCTTCCACAGCCACGCCTAAGAAAAGAGTTCCTGCTTTCCAGAAGAGTTCCAGTGTTCTGAACCTATGGAGTGGCTCCTGCCCCACCCAACAGGAAAAGTAGTCCCAAACAGAAGAGGATCAGGGGTTCAACTGGCAGGTAAGTAAGCAGCATGGTCTGCTGCAGGTAAGTCCACCCAAGCATTATGAGCCCGGCGCTTCCAGCGCTGGGACTGGGCATCTTTATGAGCCTGGTGCCACTGGCGCCAGGACAGGGTCCAAAAGGTCCCAATTGGGACTGGCTGGCACTCGGAACCGGGGTTATGGGTCTGCTTCCAAGGGAGTCGGGCAAGTCCTGATCTTTTGGAAGCAGAGATCATGACAGGTTTCTATTTATTCAGGTGCAACTTGGGGATAGGAGAAAGGCCATGGGAACAATATATGCGCCAAATACAGTGCAAGAAAGTTTCCTAAAGGAGGCGTTGTTGAAACATGGAAGGGTTTGCAGTAGGTGAAATTGTCCTTGCTAGTGACTTCAATATGGCGTGGAACCCTATTGGAGATCGACTTCTGGGAGCAGCCACGGGTATGTTCCCCTACCAAACGGAGACCTTTGACAATTTAGCCCTTAAGGATGTCTGGCGAGTAAAGAAATGGGAGGAGAGTGGGTTCACTTGTTTCTCACACATTTATCAGACCGTGTCCAGAATTGACTATCTGGATGTCAGCAGCTCTCGAGGTAGAAGAAGTAACTTTGGGAGCGATCATACTATCCGACCATGCACCACTGAAGGTTACTATTTAGAGGTGGGAAACACGTAGAGAGCTGTGGGCCTGGTCATTTCCTTGGGAGATACTGTCAGATTAAATAGTGGTGGAACGTTTGAGAGGTAGGATAGACTAATACTTCACAGACAACGAAAACCACGAAATGAGGCAAGAAGCGATCTGGGAGGCATTTAAAGTGGTTTTATGAGGTGAAATTATAGCTCTTCAATCCCAAAAACAGAAACAAAGATTAGCTATTGAAGAAGACTTAGAATCCGAGATACGGGTGACTACGTTGACCCGAGCAGTGAAAAGCTATAGAGACACATACAATAAGTTGAAAGAACTTAGATCCCAATTGGAATTACTTTGTTTGTGTTTTGTAGAATGATCCTTATTGCACCCAAGTCAGCAGAACTATATAAGCGCGAACAGAGTGAATAGGCTTCTAGCCAGGCAGGTCTAGGAGGGTGTCCCATTTAATAGAGATGGTGGAGCATTGTCAGGTCCCAGCGTCGTTATCGTTGGACTCCTGAAAGTCTTTTGACCGTGTCGATTGGATGTTTCTATTCGAGGCAATAGGGAATATGGGGATAGGCCCTAGATTCATAAAAATGGTCAAGGCTAACTACAGCACTCCTACGGTAAGGCTCTTAACTTGCACCTGTCGATAGAGTACAAATTTCACGAGGGACAAGACAGGGATGCCCTTTGTCCCCACTCCTTTATGCAGTATACTTTTAATATCTATTCGGCAAAATCTAGCTATACAGGGGATAAGGTTTGGGGAAGAGGAGCCCAAAATAGCGGCCTATGCCGACATGTTGATCACCCTGAAACGACCAAAAACCTCAATACCAGCATTGCTAAACAAACTCTCCAACATGGAGATAGACATGGGGCTAAAGGTCAATATGACTAAATCCGAATTGCTAAGCTTCGGCTTACTAAAAGTCAGTTCATAAATTTACCAACGTTCTCCCCATTTAAGATGGCTAAGGATACGATCGCCTACCTAGGGGTCAACCTAACGAATTCCATCTCAAGCATATATGGGGCGAATTAGCCGGGACTGCTCTCCGAGAAAGTTATATTTAAACAGATGGACCCCTATGCGCATATCTTGGCTGGGGAGGATAGCTACAATCAAAATGGTCACGCTCCCTAGTTAACTTTACCTCTTCCAGGCACTCCCCGTTACGGTCCCACAATCTTATTTCAAAGCAGTCAACAAGTCAGTATCAAAAGTTATATGGGAAAATAAACTCCCTAGAATAGCCCTAGAAACTTTGATGGCTCTTAGAATGAAGGGGGGTCTGGGTCTTCCAAACGTTTCCCAATATTATGCAGCTGCTCAATAGCGGGTATTCACATGAATGGTTCTCAAACGACATGTCTAAGCCATGGGCTAGGATGGACCAGGCTGTAGCAGGGACTCCTTCGGAGTGGCTGCTTTGGTTAAATAGGCAAGAGAGGCCCCGGAATGTAGGCTTGAGTCAGGTACTAGCCGTAGTTTGTGATATATGGGATAGCCTTCTTAGACAAGATCACCTAACCGCTACCCCGTCTCGGTTTACCCCATTGTTTGGGAATCTGTATTTCTCTCCAGGAATGAGTCAGGGTTCATTGTAAGGTGGCATGCATTGGGGTGTAGAAAAGTGGGAGACATGATGGAGGCGGTAGAGGTTAGGGCCTTTGAGGATTGTAAAAAACAATTTGTGCTGACGGAAAGAGACAGGTTAGAATATTATCAGTCAAGGCACTGGTTGAAACAACCCAGCCTACGACGGGCAGGGCAGAGGGACTTGACTTCATTTGAGAAGTTTATTACAACACATTCAGGGGACAACCAGCTGGTCTCAAGACTATATGCGATCCTACAGGCTGAGGGTCCAGATCACACATGGACGTATATGTTGCGATGGCAAAAGACACTTGGGGTAGCAATACCTATGAAACATCGGGAAACCCTTTGGAACCAAACACTGAAACTAACCAGATCCATCCAGACCAGGGAAGAATGGTATAAGATAATGGTGGCGTGGCACTATACTCCAGAGAGATTGCATTCAATGTTTCCAGGGGTAACACAAGAATGCTGGAGGTGATGTACGGGAAGAGGCGACTGGAGACACGTATGGTGGGATTGCCAGATACTGAAAGTCTTTTGGGAAGATGTTACTGGTCAGATACAGCAGATGGTGTGCGGCCCGCCAACTTATTCCGCAAGGGTATGGATGTGCAGTATTTTTGATCCTTAGTTTTAAATCCTCATGAAACCACAGCACAAGGTATTCATGATATCATTAATGGCGGCCTGGATGGTCTTGGCTAGGGATGGAAGCAAAAAGCACCTCCCACGATCATAGAGTGGCTTCATAAGGTGTGGGGGATAGTAGCTGTGGAGTGGATTACATATGGGATACAAGGAGAAAGAGATAAATTCCACCAAGCCTATGAAATGATACTGGATTACCTCAAGGGAGGCTATATGCTACAATGGTCCCCCCAAAATGTGTGAATATTTGACATAATGTAGAAGCTAGATCACATCTGGAGGCGACAACTTGTGCATCACTACTGGTCGAAGAGTCAGGAATGGGGGAGGGGGGAATGGGGGAAGGGAAGAGGGGCAAGATTGTTTTATGGTTTCTTTTTTATTTGTGAAAATCTCAATAAAATAAATGAAAAAAAAAGTGCAAATATTTCCACTTCAACTCTTTAAACAACACTACTTGTTCCACTTACATGACACTTTAAGTTTACTTGAGCGGCGTGCCTGTTCCTTTGGGTTCACAGACATCGGAGTGCAAAATGTTCCTGTTAGGTTGTCAGCAGACATAGCAGCTGGAGTTTGAAAAAATGCATTCTTTTTCCCACCACCTGGAGTGTGCTGCAAAAAAATGAAAACTCACATTTATTATGACAATGGCTAATAGAAAATAGCTTTTGAATCTTTAAATTATAAGCATTGGTAACAGTTTTTCTATCCTTATATAAAATGCCATAAACTTGAAGTAATCCCCACTATTATAAGAAATTGCTATTGGGTTGTGTTTGAATACCACGGATAGGTAAATCTTTTTGAAAAATGCAGCGTAGATACAACAAAACATAAAAGCCATTCAAGCCTATTTTATAAATGTCACAGACAACCAACTCAGACAGTCAGTGTGTCAGGGAATTGGGAGCAACCCTAAAACCAGACCAAAGAGGGATTTGGCAGAGTGAGTGTAGGAGGTGCAAGGCATTTGAGTGTGTGTGGCTAATGTTTTCGTTAAAAAACGTTTGGGCAGATTAATAATTCTAGATATTATAATAACTATGTATTGCACCCTGACCACAAAGCTTTGCAAAGGTAGTCTCACTATACTTTTACACAGTACGATATGCAACCAATGCCATTATAAGCAGTCTGCCTGGCTGCCATCTTGTTGTTTTACCAGTCTCTGAAGTTTGAATTTGAGCAACATATATTTTTCTAACATCTCGAATGCCATTTATCAAAACCATTAAAATATCTCAAATCTTCGATTACCAATACAACATATGTAAAACTGGAAAATTTGACGTATCTAATTCAAATAAACTAGAGCGGTTAATGACATGAAACTAGTCATTAAAAATGAGTTATTTTGGTAAAAGTAGTAACACAATGAGCCTTGTGTTAATAAATATTTTCTTTTTGCTGTTTTCCTCCAATGGACGTCTATTGGACACCCTTTCTTTTTGCTTTGTTTTGAACCTGACTTTCTGGTGGTAAGTAAAGCCTTATGCTTTAGTTGCCTTGCCCTTTTTTCTCATTCTTATGGGGAAACTGGTCAGTAAGACTATCAGAAGTGAAAGACTATGTATTGGCTTTTTGGTTACTTTTACAACGTGCCTTGGACAAGCTGCAACCAGACGTTATTTTTCTATCACTTAAATGTTTTACTTTTGGACTTTCACAATTATCGCAAATAACTACTAAAACCGGCTAGTACCCTAAGGTGGTCGTACCACAAGGTTGTCGCTTGTCCTTTGGTCATATTGTTATTTGGCCTTCTTAGGTCAGGAAATGCCACACATGGGAAACTCTTTCCCGGGGAAGCTGCTACTTTTGCAGTCAAAGAGGTAGTTTGTGTGTGAGCCTGGATGTGGGGGCTGGTACTGTCTGGCCCCGGTACATATTCGGGTGCCTGAATGTCTGCTTCTGAGCAGATGTTGTGGAGAGTGGCTATCCACGATTAGACAGCCACTGACTGTTTGAATGGTGCGAAACCATAACATTGTGGGCCTGGTCATGCTATCAGCTCAAAACCCAAATTTTAGATAAAAGGAGGGCTCCTGCAATCAATCGACAGATCATTGTTGGAGCCAAGTTCTCCAAGAAGAGCATCAAGTTGATACCCCAGGGCAACACCTTTAGGTGACCAGCATCCAGTCATGTGCTGTCTCGTAGAAGCCCTGCTCCTCTGTCTGATCACAAGTGGTCCCACGTCTGTGCTTCAACCCCATAACTGGTGTCAACAACTAGGCCCGAGCCCTGAGCCTTCGGAAGTACTGACCAGCTCTATTCTGGGCTACAGGGCCGCAGCCGTCGCCATTCAAAGTGCATTCTTGAAACTTGGAGGATCTGCAATTTATGTAACAAGATGCCTGCTTGTGCGAGCCCTGCACCCCTCTCAATGGGATCAGGCACAGTTGATTGTATTCCCAATGGATTACAGAACACCAGCAGTAGGACAAATCTGAGTCAGGGGTATAAGTTATCCTGCCTGTTTCTACAGGCACGACCTGCATAAGGTTACATGACCATAAAGGCCTGTCTCGAAATCACACTGTCCTGACTGATTGGTGGTGGCCTGTTCATTGATTCTGCCCTAGGACTATCCCAAGGACTGGGATTGAGTGAGTTTACTTACCGCAACTCTTAGCTAACCTGCTGACTCTTGTTAATCATAAGCACTGGCATTGTCAATCTCTTAAGAAACCTACCTCTGAAGTATAAACTTTGGAACTGGTGATTTCTGGGCACAAGGCCCCAACCCATCTTAGGGTTGGACTTTCTAAGAGCTATAGAAAATATTCTATGGTTACTCTAAAGTATCCTCCCTATTTCTAACGAACCTGAGTACTTACCTGTGTTGCACTTGTTATTGAATCAAATGCTACCTAGATCTCCTAGGCGTGAATGTATAGATCTGTTACATCAGTGTTGGCGTGACAATTTAGGATTAGGATCAAGTTCCTTACCTCTAACTGTTGTTCTCCAGCACGAGTCTGGCATGGATTCACATGCTCATGAACATTCCCATTGTCAGGCTGGGAATCCTCAGTAAAAGAAAAAACAGTTTCACTTTGGTTTATAGGAGAAAGACAGTTTATAAACAAATCACTGAGCTCTGGGTCATACTGCCCCCAGTCAAGGACTGTCTTCTCCCTAAGTCTCTCCTCTGGGAGCCATCTTCAGATTTGTTAGCACGCAAAGTGGCAGTATGACCAAGAAGAGCCGCGCAGGGGCAGGACCCATGCTTGAGAACATCAGTTACAGTTAAGTAACTTGTTCCTTCTCCAGCATGGGGTCTGCCATGGATTCACATGCTCATGAATAAAGAATACATAGCAGTACATCATACACAACCAACGGGAGGTGGCAAGGCTCAACAAAAGCAATTACTCTTACCTCCACACCAGGCTCACCTTCAAGCAAACAAGTTGCGGAGCACTGCTTGGCCGACTCTGGACTCCTCTCTGGACTCCCCGTCGCCACAGTAGAATTTCGTGAAGGTGTGCGTAGACCTCCACGTAGCAGCCCTGCAGATGTCCAGTATGGGCACACCAGACAGGAACGCCGTTGTTGCAGCAATCGCTCTGGTCGAATGGGCTCTCAGACGGCCAAGCAGGGGTCCATTTGCCAACCGGTGACAATGAGTGATGCAGCCACAGAGTCACCTGAAGATGGAAGCCTTGGAAAAGGCCTTCCCCCCATGGTTCACAGGACAAAAGTTCACAAAAAGCTGAGAAGTCTTCCAGAACCTCTTCGTACAGGCCACATAAAACTTCAGCACTCGAGCCACAACAAGCGAGTGCAAAGTCTTTTCAGCTGGCGACGAAGGCATTGGAAAAAACACAGGTAACACCAAGGATTCGTTGAGATGGAATTCGGACGGAACCTTGGGCATGAAGGAAGCGTGCCTCCGCAGCACCACCCTCATCTCGTGGAAAGTCAAGTAGGGCTGCTTGCAGGACAGGGCCTGTACTCACCTTCTCTCCTGGCAGAGGTGCTGGCCACGAGGAAAGCTGTATTCCAAGACAGGAACTTAAGCAGAGCTTGATGCATCAGCTCGAATGGGGCCCCCCCGATGAGCCTAGTCAGCACCACATTGAGTTTCAATGCCAGGGCAGGCGCCTTCACCGGCAGGAACAAAGGGAACAGTCCCTTGATTAACTCCTTCACTAGGCGGTGCGACCAAAGAGCGGACCGCCCCGGAGCCCTGGTGTAGCGGGAGATAACCGCCAGATGCACCTTGATGGAGGCGTGCGCCAGCCCAGAATTAGACTAGTACGGAAGGACTTGGGGGGCCCTCGTCGCACAAATTAATGATTATGGTAAGCTTTCGGGCTCCAAAATTAATGTATCCCTGACAATGGCTCTCCCACTGACAAAGAGCTCACCCCAGACAAACACATGCCTGCCAAACCATGGCATTCAGGTAGAACTGGAGGGATTTAAAAACCTGGGGGGTTGTATTTCCAAAATGTTTTGCTGAGCTATATGGAACCAACGCGCCCCCCCGCCGCCCCAACTATGGGGGTGGATTCAAAAAGCCATCTAACTCCTGGTCCAGGATTCTGCTCTCCTGAGCAGCTGGCTGACTGTAATTAAAATGAATGTCCTAACAAGGCTCTTGTTTCTGTTTCTTCCGATAACAATACCACTTTACTTCTTTGTCGAGGTGAAGAAGGCACTATTAGCGCTTCTCTGGGCCCACAGAAAACCATGCATAGCATACCAAACACTAATTTTACCTAGAGATAAAGGGGTGTGGAGGTATTTCCCAACATATGAATATTACCAAGCGGCCCAATTCAGGGTGCTAGTGGATCACCTGCATTAAAATATTGAGAAACAGTGGGTGATTCTGGAAAACGGCCTCTTCGCCCCCTAACTCTGGGCGAATGGTTGTCGGTCCCTAAAGGTTCAATAACCCGGAAATTTCAGACACACCCGGTCCTGAGTGTTCTCTGGCACCTATGGAAAAGGACTCGGGATATGCAGGGGATTACAACTTGGCGACCCCCCCCACCCCTATTTGTTTATGGGCCCCACCTATTAGGGATACAATTATAGAGCCCCTACAGTTTCAATAGTCCTGCCTCGTAGAACTTCTGAGAGTGGGACAACTATGGGGAGTTGGCAACCTTTTACAGAAGCTAGAACTAGAAGAAGCAATGGGCATTGGCCCTGTCCCCCATATGGCATACCTCCAATTGAAAGGCCCTTTTTACAGACCCGAGCTGGGCTGACACTTTTAAACACCCCCCAAGGCTATTTGAGCAGATCTTTAGCTCACACGCCTCCACCCGGGGTCTCATCTCAAAGCTATACATTGCACTCATAACCTGAGGCCACCTACGGATGCAAAGCTCACAAAAAACAAAAATGTACTTGGGCGTGTGTCCCATGTGCTGTAGGAATTGTGGCCAGGTATACAACTATTGGCGCATATGGTGGGAATTCCCCAAGGTACACCGCTATTGGAAACAGGTGCTGACCTGGATCAAGGCCGTTTATACCATGTTTTGACCGCGCTGCTGGTGCTTTTTGGCCTCGAGGAACAGGGTGACTGCCACGCCCAATTGAGCGACATGCCAAGGAACTTATTGCTTGCAGCAAGAGTATGTCTCACAATTCAATGGAAAAGATCACCTGCCATCGAAAATGGAATGGGCCTGCAAGGCCTATGAACTGTATGACATGGAAAGTTTGACTACAATCTTAATGGAATCACACGCAACGCTAGTGGCTACCCTTCATTGAATTCTACAGGTCACTTGGAAAAAAGCGACCCCACAGACGGAGTACACCAGGGGCCGGATCTAAACATCACCCACAACCCCTGCAGAAACAGAACTTTGGGTCGGCCCAGACAGAATACTCTGTGAGGAAACGCAATTACTATTTTGTGAAGGAAGAAGGTGTTACTGATCACCTCTGGCCCCAGCATTTATGTCTACCAGAGACCGCCTCAGTTTTCCTTTCCCATTGTTTCTTCGCTCTCTTCATGTTTGCCCTTTACATTTTATGCTATTGTTTGATTCTTAAAGAATCTTTACAAATTTAAGGTTTACAATTTTGCAACTTTAAAATGTTAGAATGTCACCTTTTACCATTATTGCAACTTTTATCTAAAGCTTACACCAATAGGACTCTATCTAAAATGACGATACAATAAATACTCTAAAATACCCTAAGATACCCTAAGATACTGGGACACAGAGTCCACTATCCTATACAAATTTAAAAACAATCACAATTTCTTTATAACAGCGATCACATTTCCAGGGTAACACAATTCCATTCTTTGGTTATAGTTTCATATTTTGGACCATGGAAACCACAGCCTTACTAAAATCATTATAAATGCATTATTAAAACACTGCAATGTAAAAGTTGAACTTTGGCATATATGACTCAAACATTGATTCTCGATTATTACAGGTAAAAGAAACATACTAATGTTAAATGTATTTGGCACTAACAGAGGCTACACTGGCAATGCTGGTATAATTAATTTAGTTTATCTAATTATATTAATTACATGGGGTACCTAATCGCTTTAAGGCTTTCTCCAACTGCCGCAAGATCCAGTGTAAGTCTAAATGCAACTGTTCAGATTCACTGTTAAGGCAGTATATCCAAAATGACTCGTGCTTGATTGTGTCGTAGTCGTGCACATATTTACCCAATAAGGTCATGTTGGTTGGGCCCAATAATTTATATTCCGTTTGAACATGTCTTGGTGTCTCAATTTTCCCCAGTAGCCCACAAACCCGGCATATCCTTTGTTCCAGGGGAATTTTGGTATATTCCCCATTAAAGACCATCACAGGCAGCTTGTTTGTGCGTAACCTAAATCATAGGTTGCGCAGAGCCGGATTGGGGCACTGTTTTAAATAAAACTGAGTATCCATGAACCTGTGTGACACTTTTGCAACATGTTCATATTTTCTCATTTCTGATAACCGATTGTAATTACTGCCCCAATCCCAGCGTTCAAGTTTTCTGGTAAATATGGATTTTGAGATTGCAAAATGTGTGCCCCTCACAAAATTCAGGTGCCAATTTATGTTGTATTGTTTATCTAACTCCTGATGGAATCTCATACTGCTGTTTTCAATGTCTCGACACCCATCTCCAGCACCAATCTTCACCAGTATACATCTTGGGTTAGAGTTTGCCTTTAAATGCAAGACACCCTGTCGTTTCCATAGCTGACCTTTCAGTGATAATAGCTCTCAAGTCTGAAATATTCTACGGGGGTCGATGGAGAGCATCTTAAAACCTTTCTCCAAAACTGCCCCTCTAGCTGATCTAACCAGCTTACGTCTCTCCAAGATAGGGCTTCCAGGCCATATAGAATAGCAGGGCAATAACTGTGCTTATAAAGCATGAGAATACCCTCAATAGTGTATCCAGCTGACTGGTTCGCAAATCTGGCTATTAAACACATATGGCCGAATGGCTTATTTTCTTTAGCTTCAATGATATGTGCATAGGCTTGCTTTGCGCTCATCAGACGTCCTAAATAAGGATATTTGTCCACGTAGGCCAAATTGCCCAGGCTTGAAGAGAACGTTGGCCGGTTTACATTTTTTGGAATTATAGCCATGGCCTTTGTTTTATCCATATTAATGACCAGTTTGGGTAGGGCCCCATATTTCACTGAATTCTCAAACATCTGCTTCACACCACTGCATGTTCATTGAGTAACACAAGATAATCTGCATATAACATGCAGGGGATAGGTACCCCTACTATTCTGGGGCAGCATCCTACAGCTGTTAGGAGTTTGAGGGAGGTCTGCCATATACAGGTTATATAGCATAGGGGCTACAATGCAACCCTGCTTAACCCCTTGGATTATTATGACCATTGCGTAATAATTGCCTGTATCGTCCAGTCTCACTCTGGCCCCAGTGTTATGGTGCACTCCCTTTAATATTGATAACAGCCATGTGGGGCATCCCCCTTCTACCATTTTACTCCACAGTTTGGCTCGATCAATACCATCAAATGCAGCCCGACAATCAAAATATATATATATATATATATAGGATCCATTACTCAACGTAATCGTATTTCTGATGCTTGTATCTGCTTAGATTCACATCCTGTGCATAGGCCGACATCTAGTGGACGCTGCGGAGTATTACAGTTTGTTTTTCGAAACTCGAAAATGGGCGTCGACACAGGGCGTGCCAGTAATACTATCCCTAGTGTGACGTCCACTGCAACCATGATCCCTCACGCGTCTAGGACCCTCAGATTGTATTTTTTCTGACATGAGGTAGCATGAGGAGTAGCGCGAGTACAGATTATCCAAGCAGATGGATAGAAAGATAAGACTACAAGCATCCATGCGCCTTCTCTCAGAGGGGAGGAAGGGCGGGTCGCATGTGAATCTAAGCAGATACAAGCATCAGACATACGTTTACGGTGAGTAATGTATCCCTTCTGAGGCTTGTGGAATCTGCTTAGATCACAAGCTGTGCATAGATTAGCGAGCAGTGTTAGAAGAAGGAGGTGGGATGTGAGAAGTGTCATGAGCAAATAAATGTCTTAGAATCGCTTGTCCCACTTGAGTAACGGTCTTGGAATGGGTGTCAATGCAGTAGTGCCGAGTAAAAGTGAATAGAGCTCCAGGTAGCCGCTTTGCAAATGGTGTCAAGGGGTACATTTGCAATGAAAGACAGAGTGGCCCAAATGCCTCTTGTAGAGTGGGCTCTTGGCGTAAAAGGTAGTCTCTTTTCAGAAAGGGAGTTACACAGCTGGATACAGTTTATAATCCACTTAGAGATGGCACCTTTAGAGACGTGATCTCCCTCTCTGCCTGTAGCTATGGAGACAAACAGTTGGTCTGTTTTCCTTAGCGGTCTGGTTTTGTTTACATAGTATAGGACCGCCCTACGCACATCTAGGGTGTGTAGTTTCACCTCAGCCGAGCTTTGTGGGTCTTGGAAGAAAGCCGGAAGCTCGATGGACTGGTTCACGTGGAATTTAGAAATAAACTTAGGTGAGAACCTAGTGTGTGTTCGTAAAACCAGTTTATCTTTATGGACAGAAAAGAAAGGATCCTGCACTGACAGAGCCTGAATTTCAATGACCCTTATAGACGTGATGGCTACCAAGAAGGCAGTTTTATATGTCAGGTGTTTGAGACTGCTCTTATGCATGGGCTCGAAGGGAGGGCCCCGTTACGCTCACCTGGTTCCCACAGGGGCGTCGATCGGACCCGGACAGCTGCGGTCTCCACCAACGTGATGCGTAGTGGAGAGGACAGTCTGGACTGGCCCGCCTAATCTCGTCTGCTGGACTCGTAGAAGTATTCTCCTGCAAGTGGAGAAAGGGATTTAGCCAACCGTGGACTGTAGTGATGCCCTCCCCACCCCCAACTGTTCTCGTTCTCCCCACTAATCACCTCCGATATCCCCTCTTGATAACCTCACCTTATGTTTTTAAATGATGGGCTCTCCATCCTGCATGGCATGCAGGGGCGCGTAGATACCAGTTACTTCACTGGTTTGAAGGTACTGGAGGAGTTCCGGAGGAATATTGACTCCAGTGTCTATAAAGTTCAATATGTCCGATGTTCACTCTTGTTCCATTCCCTCGTTAGGTTGCAGCTGGGTCCAAATGAATATTGCCTGGAGGCAGCTGATGGCGTTCAGGTAAGAGTCTGTATTACCAAACATTGTCTGGTAAAAGTTGCATGAGTTTAACTTGCTGTTTTCTCTCCCTTCATAGGTGCGGCATAGAAAGATGCAGCGAATTAAAGGATAGTACCTGCAGTGGTAAAGCAGGTAAGCCTATGGTGGCAAAGAGATTGTCTTTCTGTCGGTTTTTTCGGGTCACCTTGTTATTCCTTTTGTTTTCCCCCCAGGTGCTGGGTTTCGACGAAGAAAATGATGGAGGCAGCGCCGAGTTGAAAGATGCGGTGGACTGGTGAGTATAACGCGGCGCTTCTGCTGGCGAAGCGACGCATGCTGAAATAATGTCCTTTCCAGGCTCGGAGATGTGCTGGGTCCAGAATCGGGTAAGGAATCAAATAATGACCGTGATCTAACCTCTTCTCCTTTCTTTTCCTTTTGTCTAGGAGCTCCGGATTCGAGGCGTGCGTGGCAGAAGACTGGATGCTAACTTGCAGACACGGTGAGCGTTACACTGCTGGATGCAGAATAACACGAAGCATGAGCTGCTGTTCGGGCGTGGTTTAAATAGCCTGCAAAGTAGTCCCAGGTAAGAAGTTCCCCAGAACCACACCCGAGTAAAAAATAGTCCCTGTAATAAAATAGTCCCATCCAGGCCTCACGTTGGCTTGGACTCATTTGCAGCATGGTCTGCATAAGGTAAGTAAAGTCTATGAGCCTGGCGCCAGGACTGAATCCAAACATCCCCCAGCCGGGGCTGTTGGGGTTTTAATGAGTATCTGGATGCCTGCTCCCGGGGCTGATGGACTCGATCCGGATGCCCGGGGGTAGGCATCATGACAGGCCCATGAGTTTAGCAAGCACCACATTAAGGTCCCATCCTGGTGGTGGGTTAGAAATTGGAGGGTGAAGTCTCTTTACTCCTTCCATGAAGGCTTTAACCACTGGTACTTTCCACCAAGATACCTTGTTATGCGAGGTGGTGTATGCTGACAGAGCTGCCAGGTGTACCTTGAGTGAATTAAATACCAACCCTGCGTCCAGCAGGTGGAGCATTTAGGTGACTATAGTGGACGGAGTGCAATCAACTGGGTTGATTTGCTTATTCTGGCATCAGATAACAAATCTTTTCCATTTGTCAAAGTAGCAATACCTCGTGTTTGGGTTCCTAGATTCTTTTAGGATGTCCATACATCTCTGACGTAAGTTGAGATGTCAAACTCTATGATCTCAGGAGCCATGCTGCCAGGTTCATTGAGTTGGGTTGAGGATGCACTGTCTGACCTTGGTGCTGGGACAGTAGGTTGTACCAACACGGGAGTTCGATGGGTTCGCACACCGCTAGTCTGCATAAGTGTGGGTACCACGGTTGCATTGCCCACATGGGAGCAACTAGGATGAGCGTCTTCGATTCCCTGTGCCTCGTGTTGACCACCTTCCTGATGAGGGGTTGGTGGAAAAGCGTACGCAAACATCCCTGACCAGTTCATCCACAGGGCGTTCCCCTGAGAGTCTGGTTGGGGGAACCTGGATGCGAATCCTGGGCACTGTGTTTTCGCTTGTGGCAAATAGGTCTATAGTGGGGAAACCCCACTGAGAGAAGAGATCTTCTATGATTTCTCTGTGTTGACACTATTCGTGTTCTCCCGGGGATCTCTGCTCAAAGCGTCCACCAGAGAATTGAGATCCCCTGGAACATGTTGAGATGACAGGTAGATGTTCCGTCTGAGTGCCCATATCCAAATTTTCTGGGCAAGCTTGGACAGATTTGGCGAACGAGTCCCTCCCTGCTTGTTCAGGTAAAACATAGCTGTTGTGCTGTCTGTCAGGATCTGCACTGACAGGTTCAACAGGTAGGGCTCGAACGCTTGAAGCGCTCTGAATACTGCCAGAAGCTCTAGCAGATTGATATGATTCTTGGCCACTGAGTGAGACCAGAGACCCTGAGCTGTAACGCTCACCTTGTTGGTCCACAGGGGCGCCTCTCGAATAGCTGGGATGCTCTCGGGAAACCTTCGCCTGTCCTGGAATCTGGATAATCGAGGGGAAATTCTATAAGACAGGAGGGCAAGATGAGCTTCGGTTCTTTCCTTGCAACCCACCTCCCGAGTTCCCCTTGCAGTTCCCCAGAGAATGTCTCTCACCTTGCTTTCTATAAAGGTGCGCTCTCTGTCCTGCCGCGCTGGGCAGGGGCGCGTCAAAAGGTGGCACCGTTCCGCTGAGTTTCTTCACTGGCGAGGGCCGGAGTTCAGACCGGCTGCAACTCCTCCTGTCAGGTAAGTCTTTCAGGCGAAAGCAATGTCTTTTAGATGCAAGCAAAGTCTTTAGTTGAATTTGCAATAATGTCTTTCTTGCTTCTTGTTGCAGGTGGCGAGTGCTGCGGTAAAAGCCGAAGCCCGGTTCGAATACGTAAGAAGAATGCCAAGCGGCGCTGGGGAGCGTCCTAGCAAGAGGCTAACCTGTGGTTTTGTTTTGTTCTGTAGGTCACGAGAACGAGGAGAAGGATGTTCCCCGGGAATCGGAAGGAATGAAAGATGTCTTGAAGATGTTGGCCTTCCGGGCAACCAGTGGAGCTGGTAAGGATGACGAGGATTCTTGTCTCGGATGACTTCGAAGCCAATGGATGCTTCTGAGCAGGTAAGGATGGCGATGGTTCTTGCCTTGGATGAGTTTGAAGCCGATGGATGCTGCTGAGCAGGTGAGGATGGCGGGGCAGTATCTGATGAGCGTCACGCTGCAAGGCAGAATAATGCAAAGCGCGTGCCCTTAGTCGGGCGTGGTTTAAATAGCAAGGCGGTATCCCAGGTGTCTTTGGGGCGGGCCCCACCCTGAAGGCTAGACCGCAGAATGCAGTTCCCCAGTGTTCCGGATGGGGGCGGCCATGCTTGTCCTCTGTCCATAGAAACCCTGTCCCGGCAAGCGTCTCCTATGCCAACAGCACCAGGACTGGCTCCAGGGCATCCGAGGGGACCCGAATAAGGTCCTTAGGGCCCCGTGAGCCCTTGGTGGGGATAAGATCGTGACAGAGCTGTGTGGTGGAGATGGTGTGCTCCCCACCCTGACAGGGATGTGTCTGTTTTGACTACCGCCTGTACCTCGGGATTGTAAAAGGGTTTCCCCCTTGACAGGTTTTCTCTTGTCCACCAGTGAAGACTTTGTACAAGTGTTTGGCGAAACGACCACTAGATCGTCCCACTGACCACTTGCCTGAGACCACTGTTTCGCCAGCCATTCTTGCATGGGACGCATGCGCAGGCGCGTGTGGGGGACCAGGTAAATACATGACGCTGTCATGCCCAGCAAACACATTGCTTTGCGCACCGTTACTTGGCGACCGGCTTGATATAGCGGAATTTGCAGCAGTAGATTCCGAATTCTTTCCTCTGATGGAAAGGCCAACCCCTCTTCTGTGTTTAGGACAGCTCCTAAGAACTGTTTGGAGGTGCTTGGCACCAGACTTGACTTTTTCTCGTTTATGGAGAAACCCAATTCGAAGAGGAGGTCGACAGTTCTTTGAATGTTTGATCTGCAAATTACTGGGGTCTCCCCCGTGATGAGCCAGTCCAGGTAAGGGTACACTGGGATCGCCTCCCTGCGTAGTTGTGCCGCCGCCACCACAGTACCTTGGTGAATACCCTTGGAGCCGAGGCTATACCGAAGGGCATTACCTTGAACTGGTATTGCTGACTGTCCACCTTGAAGCGCAAGAATCGTCTGTGTGCTGGGAACATGGAAATATGAAAATAGGCATCTTTCATGTCCAATGTTGCCATGTAATCCCGCTTTTTTAGGAGGGGGATTACCTCCTGGAGAGTAGTCATGCAAAACTTTTGGGGCTTGACATACTTGTTTGCAGGCTGCAAGTCTAATACTGGGCGCATGGTCAAATCTTTTTTTGGCACAAGGAAGTTGAATAAATACCCTTGTTTACCTGGTGTCCCGGGACGAGTTCTATCGCGTCCTTTGCTAGAAGATTGGCGATCTCTTCGAGGAGGATCTTCTGGTGGTCTAATGAATGTACTTTTTGACGTGGAGGGTGGTTTCGGGGACACTAACAGTTCTATGCAGTATCCTGCGGATACTGTTGACAGAACCCATCTGTCTGATGTGATCCCTTCCCAAGCTTTGGTGAAGTTGGAAATGCGTCCCCCTACTGGGGATGCGTGAGAAGGGACCCTGAACGGAACGTCACTGTTTTGTGGGAGGTGTGCAGTCAATTCTATTGGGGCTGCCTCTACCCTTACCACGTCCCCTTTTGTAACCCCTGCCATAACTCTGGGTAGACTGCTGGTTGTTGTTATTCCATGGTGTACCCTGCCCCTGGGAATAGTTGGAGCCTCTTTGTGAGTTTTGACCACGTGGGCAACGAAAATTGCCATTTCCTCTTTGATTAGGGGGTTTGTTGGTTAACTGGCCCAGGAATTTGAGAGTCTCGTATTAATCTTTGGCATTTTTTTTTTTTGCAAACTCTCTTTATTAAATTTTAGAACAGATAAAGAACATTCTCCAAACACAAAAAAAAACACCCCTCCCCCCCCCTAACCCTCCTCCCCCCTTGAGGCGATAGCTTCTTCAATCTTAGTCCTGTTTCTTTCCGGGTTAAGACTACAAGCTCATTGCAGTTCTAAAAGTCTCAGGCGTTGTGGGCACCACATCACTCTAAAATCATCTTTGAGAAAAGACATTATCTCCCCCCAATCGGTGGCGAAGTTCTGTGCTTTATTGTCCATGGCATACGTTGATCTTTGGCATTTTTTAATGCGTCCTCTACCGCCTTGCCAAACAGTAGATCGGGCTCCACCGGTTTGTCTATTAAAGATGCTTGTGTCTCGGGTTTAAACCCAGATTGTCTTAACCAAGCATGTCTTTTGATAACAGTGTTCTGGGCTATCAGTCTGCCGGCGTTATCCGCGGCATCAAAGGTTGCCTTAAGGCACTACCAGGGAGTCCGGCTTCAGTAGCCCCCTTATGTACAGTGGGTCTGATTGGGCTGCCCTGAAGAATTTTTCAATCCTGGGGTTTAATGCCCTGGTGAGGTTGGGATTGAGAAGGGAAGGGTCTATTCTCCTTTATATAGACTTGAGAATAGGGATAGCCTGGGCAACAGGTCTCTTTTCTCCCACTAGTTCCTCGGCAAAGTCCCTCTCCTCCTGTGCTCCCTGAGTATCTGTGCGGAAGCGTTCAGCCGCTCTAGATAAAACCTCATTTAAGAGAGGCTGGTTGTCGACAGGAGAGTCGGTAACCGGAGGCTCTTTGCCTACTGGGGAGTCTACTCTTTAGACCTCTGGGTCATCTTCGTCCTCCTCTTGGCCCTCGTCAGACCCATAGTAATCCATTCCAGTTTGGTCGTCCAACGTGGCCAATTCTGGATCCTCGTTTAATGATGGATCCTCATCATACTGAGAGTATGGCTGAATGTAGAAAGGGTCTGAAGACCGACTTTGCGTTGACGCCTCAACTCGAGGTTTTTTACCAGGGGGTTGTGGGTCCCAAGACCCTGAGGGAGTAGCCCCGTGAGGGGTATAGGCGAGGAAGTGCTGTGTATTTTTGGCATAGAAGTCTGCTAGGGATGACATTCTAGACATAACTCTGTCTATATCCTCACTTGACTATTCTTTAGAGCTGGGTATTACCCTTTCCAGGGAGTGTTTCCCTGCTATATCCTGACTGGACCTATGGCCTTGTGCAGGGGTCTTGGATAATTTTACAGAAGAGTGTGACTTGTCTTTATGTGTCTGTGGTGCAGATGAAGGCTGAGAATGCTTTTTCTGCCGTTTTCCCCCCTCCCCGTGAGTGGAAGAGTGCGTCACCAGTGTTTTCACCTTTTCAGAGCTTTTCGACGTCTGTCGTCGAGATTCGGGGGGTAGTGTCCCTTTCCTTAGAGAGTGGAAGTCGGGACACGGGAGCAGCCATTACGTGGTCTGCTGACACCGACTCCTGGAGTGCGGCCTGGGGATGGTGGTCGTCTTCGTCTCCCGACGATCGAACCTCCGTTACTTTAGTGAGCGAGGCACTCTTGGCAACAGTGGATGGTTGCCTGGTGTCATGCGGCGATCTTGACCGAGAACGCTGAGAGGACACCGATTCGGTGGACCGTTCTCTGTGTGCCTCTTTCCGAGAACTCGACGCGCACGTCGAATCTCGGTTGGACTTCGAGTGTTTAGTGGAAGTGTAGTGGGTAGCGCTCGTGTCGCAGGGTGTGTTCCCCATAGCTGCCCTGCCGAACAACCTTCCGAGGTCGGAGACTTGCGCTTGGCTGTCTCGACGCCACGTTGCCCTCGCTGTCCGATAGCACGGCGTCGCTGCCATCACTGAAGGCGCTCACCGCTTCCATGGCCTCTCGTTGCCTGGCATGGTGGGCCCAACGTTTGATCGAACGGTCCTTTAAAGTCTTTGGTTTAAACAGACTACACGCTCTGCAGTTCGCCTCAGGGTGGTCCCTCGGCACGCAGAGGTTACAGGTGGCGTGTCTGTCAACCCAAGGGTACTTGGGGCAAAATTGGAAAGAGGTACCCTCCATACGCACCCTGTAGCAGCGGGCTAGTGTGTGTAGGAATATATAAGAAAATCTCTCTCAATATATCTCTATCTCTATCTCCATCTATATATATATATATATACCACCCCCCACTCTCCCTACTTGCAAGGCCGAGGCCAGAGGCCTTCCGAGGCCCAAAGTCTGTTGTGCAGCTCTCGACGGTTGTTTTCTTCTCCGGGCCGGCGTCGAGTGTCGAACTTCGGTGCTCGACGTTGGGATGGAGAAAATGGGGAAATATGATATTTTGCAAAATAATGGCTAAGGCCAGGGAACTCCGTGGGATGCTTCTGACCAGAATGGCGTGAAAAAACAATCTGAGGGCCCTAGACACGTGAGGGATCATGGGTACAGTGGACGTCACACTAGGGATAGTATTACTGGCACGCCCTGTGTCGACGCCCATTTTTGGGTTTCGAAAAACAAACTGTAATACTCTGCAGCTTCCACTAGATGTCAGCCTATGCACAGCATGTGATCTAAGCAGATTCCACAAGCCTCAAAAATATATATGTGGCCCTCCTTGAGTTGCTGCCCTAGTTATGAGTGCATCAAAGATCCTGAGGTTATGAGTGGTAAAGCTCCCTGGTCAGAACCCCTTCTGGACAAATTTCAGCATTTTCTTTTCCTCCATCCATCTCTGAAGTATGCCCAGAACAAAGGACACGAATATCTTACCCGTCACGTCCAATGGGGACAGCAACCTGTAGTTTTCTCGGAGCATACGTCACCTGTTTTATGGACAGGCAGCAGGATCAATTGCTGCCATGAAGACAGAATCGTCTGTGACTGGCATACTTTCCCAAACAATACCTCCAAAATCTCAGACCATTGACTTGGGTCAGACTTGAGAACTATGCTGGCTAAACCATTGGGACCTGGTGCTCGAAGCTGCTTAGTTTATTGATCTTTACCTCTATGGCAGCCCATAGCGACCAACCCTCTGGCCAGTATTGTGGGGTCACACCCTTATCGTCGTCCCCCCTTTTCCATCAAATGAGCAAGCCACTCCTACTTCTTAATATGGTTTAGCGTCTGTTTCTTTAAGTCCCCTTTTGCGCTGGCTAGTTCCGACCAGATCTTTCTGGGATTCCTTCTTTTGAGCAGCACAATCATATTCTGCCACTGTCTGTTTTTAATTGATAGTCTCTGGTGCTTTAACAAGTGTTTATAGTTACATAGTTACCCTTACTCACTGGATCTGCTCACTTTAGTCATGTCCTGCCGAGTGTATGGCTCTCACCTTCTTTCTCATTTCTCTGTTCGCAACTCGTATGTTGGGGGTCATACTCCAGAGTCTGCTTATCTACTGCAAACCGTTTCCCAGTAGGGAAGGTACCTGTTTTGGCTGCTAAGGTGTGCAGCCATTGTTCCATCTGGTTAGCCACGAGTTTGTATACTAAATCTGTGTCATCGGTCATTAATTGCCTGAGTAAGGTGCTTGCTTTTTGGACATGGCCGATAGTCCAGCAAATACTGTTACCAGCACAGTTGGTCTGTAGGCCTGCGCAGAATCTTGGGGTATTTTCCTTAGTTGCTTTGCATCGTCAAAGACAAAAACACATGATCACTGATCATTCAATGAGACGTTTAGGCCCAAGACCCCTTCTAGACATTCATTGTTAGCAAAAAAGTAGTCCAAGGTGGCCCTATGATTATTTTGCGCCCACGTGTCCGTGGTCCCAATGGACCACTTGCAATAAATCGATAGGAAGGAGCGGGGGAATGATAATGTAACACCACTACCGGACTAGGGGACTATTCTCACCCAACATGGTGTACTAAGCTCATATAACTTAGCTGGGAACCAGCCACGCCATTGCACTAGAAACTAGACAGCTAGGAAAGAAAGAGAAAGAACATATCTACTGAGTATGACAACCGGATACATTAAACAAAACTACAAGGATTACGAGACATAGAACCTAATAACCAAAACCTCAAGTTTCTGCATACTTAACTCGCACAAAAACCCATTCAACCACTTCTCTCACAGCAAATTGCACACACTGCACCACACCGCAACAACAAGCAATCAACACAAATCGTAACAGCACACAAGGACTCGCTTTGATCCTATATTCACACCCAAGCTCAGCGCACAGTACAAACCCCACTGAAACTGCCAACAGGACACCATCTTCTCACTTTCCTACGCCCTCTTCACCCACTAACCCAACCCCACCTCTTTGTTTACAGATTCATCTGAGCGTCTGGAGACCAACTCCGTTGGTGATGGTGCCCTATATAAATACCTTTAACATTAACGTTTATTGCTGCAGCCAATCTCCACTTGTTTGACCATTAACAAGTGTTAAATTCCTGGATCTGAGTAAGTTTACCCACTTGCCTCCCTTAGTGTTACCAACATTTTGCAGCATCTAACTTTTCTTTGATACATATCCAAAGGCCACGCATTCTACCCCATCTATGCAACATGCATTTAAATCTCCAGCCAGGAGGATATGTTGTTTTTCATTTTGTTTACCCCCACTCTGAAAATACATCCACTAAGAGAGTATGTATTGGTTCTAGTTTGTCTGTCAGGGGGAATGTAGGCGTTTATCAGTAACAGTTTGCTCAAGTCGTGTTTATTCCACCAGCTTAGTTCAATGGCGAGCAACGCCTTATAACCGGGTAGGAGTATCAATGGCCTGACTAACACTTATAATCAAACACCATAGGGACGGTCCTTGGCCCCTCTTTCTGCCAAAACCTGGTAGATGTGGAAGCCGTCCAAATGCAAGGTGGCATTCAGCCAGGTGTCTTGCAGTAGGAATATGTTGTGCGTGGCTGGCTGGGGCATCAAGCCTTCTTTATGCATAAAATGGCTATATTCCCTAGTGTTCTAGCTAGCAATGCTAGAAGTTCAGGAATTCATATCACATCTATATCGTAGGCCTATTTCTTGGTGTCCCTGTGGTATCATGTCCTCAAACCTTGCTGTCGTAGTTTGCATGCCAGCGGTTGGAGGAACACAAGGCTTTCGTTTGTCAGCAGCCAGTGTTCTTGTTGGGACCCTATTTCCCCCTTTACAGCCTGTCTTGTTCCCTCATATTTCCCCCTTGAGAGGGCACCCGTAATGACAGTCAGTCTAAAACCCAAACTCTACAAAGTATCTACATTATACTTCAATAAGGATGCTACCAAAGGAGAAGCACATCTTATCAATGCTCATGACACCGTTATATTTCAGTAGGGCAATTTGCAAAAGATGACTTGTGCAGATCCTAGCTAAGTCCAGGATATTCAGGGCCTGTCTGGGGTGTTGTGTAGAGCAGACCCAGGGAGGCTGAGGGACGTGACATGGAGGGTCTGAGGCCTTACTGTATGGGAGAGCCTAATAGCATTGCGTAACATAACGTAGCAATCCTGCATAGCATAGCAATTCTGCTACATCAATAGTAACTGCTGTTACTGCTTTTAATGTGCCGAGTTTATGGTCATTTTTACCTGTTGTACTTTACTCGTAAATCGTGTTGCTTCGAAGTGTTTCATAATTGAGATTTCTGCACAGAGTGCTTCCAGCGTGTCCTTATCATTACATGCAGCAATAGTAACTGAATCATCTAACCATATTAATTGTGTCTCAAAGGCACTGGTAATACCCTGAACGTGGTCCCTAAGCAGTCCAACTGTCGGGATCTCAGTGGTCATTTTTTTCCCCACGTGACTCAGTTATCTCAAGTTGTTTCCCTGTTTGTGTGTTGATGGCTTCTGTTGTAGCTTTCTCAATTAACATGGATCGACCTTGCATTATGTGTTCCACCACTTTGCAAGTCAGCACTTTTAGTACCTGTTGGTTTGCTGCTAAAGATGAGCACAGCATAAACAGTGACTCAATTTTTGCAAGTACTGTGGCATTCAGTGTTAGTGATGCTTCATTAGGCTCAAGACCTAACTCACTGTGCGGGTTATCGTGTTCATTACTGATTGAGCTTTCATCACTTGAATACTCCATGTGAGCTGCCAAACCGGTAAGGCCTGGCTTGCTGACAGATTTCCACCAATAAGTTTGCTACTACTCTCTGTGACTTGCCCCATAAATTTACGTTTAAAGTTTTGGCACATTTTTAGTAGTGAGCCGTTATTGTCTATTGACACTGGGAAAATCAGACCGCCTTTTTAAAACTCTTCTGGTCTTCCAGTACTGTTACTGGTATTGGACTGCGTGTGTACTTCCAGCATAGTAGTATTACGAAGAATATCACCTTCAGCCAATACTGATGGTACAAGGCTAGAGGACGGCTTCGTTTTGGTGATCGAAAAGTAGCCTGTGATTGGCGCTTGAGGGGGGGCCCTGGCCATTTTTCGTGGCAGCCATCTCCTGCTTATTCTTTTTCACCAGGGGTATTCCCTTTACACCTCTTTCAGTGTCTACTGGGCCCTGCAGCCGCTTGCATCCTCCCCCCCCCCGCCCCAAACTGTGGTGCTATACATTGGTTTAGCTTTTTTCAGCTGGGTTTTGCCCTTTGCCATACTAAATATTATATATATGTCTGACGGGAGGGATATTGCAGTAAGATCCTTATTTGTTGCGTGCAGAGAACAAAGTGTCACCAACTCCATTTGTTTCACCAACGAACACGCAGCCATCAGCACTCTTAGAAGCTCTCTTTGGGTCGCCAAGAGCAATGGGGGATGGCGGGGTAAATTGGGGGGTAAGTAATGAGGGTTTAATTCGGGCAAAATTAAGTAATTTCTTGGGCTCAGTGAGCTTCAATGTTCACCAGCACTAGCAGTCACAATCTAAGGCACAAATCTTGATCACAGTAACCCAATCCTCAGCTTTGACCAAAACAACAGAGTCCCTCTTGCCAGGCCCGAACTGAGGCTGCCCGTAATCGCCCTAACCTCTGCCTTCCTGCAGAGAGGGGACCCTCACTATGTCATTGAGAGTAGAGGGTCCGCACACATTGTAGCATAGGAGGGTGCTGCTGGGAGGAGCAGGCTACTAAAAGGAGGAGCGGGGAGGCGGGGTGGAGTAGAAGAACCACCACCTCGCACTGGGGCAGAGCGGGAGCCGGGCGGGGTGTGGTCTGCCCTCACCGTCTCGCTACCCGAGCTCGCTCTTGAAGCCTCTGGCACCACTCATGCTACCACTTCGGTCCTGGTTACCTGAGCTCTCAGGTTGCAGTGAAGTTCATGGCCACCGGTCACCAGCCACAACTTCACGCTGGCTCAGTCCTCTGGAACATGGAGCACTTATTCCGACGACAGCAGGAGGGCATGAAACAGGCAGACGGCAGGAACGTTTGTGGAGTTTGAGAAAAGGGCCCACAGGCGTAAAGAAACATGTCAAACAGCACTGCTTTTGGGGAAGAACAATTAAATAGCCGCTTCCGACACGGTTTATCCTTTATGTCATGCCCTTTATGTCATGCGTTTAGGGGTGGGTGGTGGGGGTGGGGGTGGGGGTGGGGGTGTGGCTGGTGGGAGATGCACCGGCTTGCTAAGATAAGAATTGTACAGTGTTGGAATTGTAGAAGGTGCAAGGGATTTTCATTGTTGTGTATAGACAATTGAATCTGATGTACCCCTGGAAATCGTTACTAATAAATTGACCCAAAAATATTACGCTCCAACGAGTGCCGACTCCAGAAACTAACATGTCCAATACATCAAAGAATTATTCTTGAGAACTCTTAGAGCGAAATGTTGGATCAAAGGTTTCTGAATTTTTAAATCACCAAGGTACATGGTGTGCCCTCACAAAAGAAGGGGAAGCCGACAAAAGATCTTGAGATTGGTCAAAGTGTTCTACAAAACATCATGCAGTTTGTTGCTGCGTTAAGGATTTGTGATGTTGCTATAATGTGAGCTATGCAATAAGGAGGAGTGTACATGTGCGAGATCAGCATATACTCTATTCATGCGGTGAAAATAGCACCAGATGTCATGTAGTGCGTAGCATGTGTAAAGTTCCCACCATTTCTCTGCTGCTTTGGTGAAGGTATGTTTGAGTAGAGCCACGTTTGTCTAGATCTAGTAAGTGCACGCAATTGAAATCCCCAGTCCAAATTATGTCATACGCCAATGACCTCTGCCTTAATGCCAGTAAGACTGAGATTCTACTCATCGGCAAACCCACTCCCTCCTTCCCTGCAGCTCTCCGTCCGGCCTCCATTGGCCCTCTTCTTGCTCCCACCTGCAAGGCTAAAAACCTCGTGGTCATCTTCGATTCCACTCTCTCCTTCTCTCCTCACATCTCGGACGTCTCTAAGAAGTCACACTACCGGTTGCACCTCCTCAGAGGTGTTCTTCCTTTCCTCTCCTCCCCCCAGAAGCTCTCCGTCTCCAGAGCCCTGGTTCTCTCTAGGCTGGACTATTGTAACAGCCTCCATCTTAATCTGCCTGCCTCTACTCTCCACCCTCTTCAATTTATCCAGAACAGGAATGCGAGACTTATCCTTGGCCTCAAGCCCAGGGATCGTCTCTCTCCAGGACTGAAACCTTTGCACTGGCTCCCAGTGGCTGCAAGGATTAAGTTCAAAACCCTCTGCATTGTCCACAAGGCCTTCTGGGGCCTGGTGCTGCATTACCTTCAACTCTCTCTTCCCAAACACCTTCCTTGTCAAGCTCTTCGCTCATCCGCCTCCAACCCCCTCAGGGTCAGTTGCTTCTCCAAGCAACGAGTTGGTGGTAGATCTCTCTCTTCAGCAGGGGCCTCCCTCTGGAACAGCCTTCCTGCCTCTCTGAAACTTGAGGAGAACCATCTCCGGTTCCGGAAGCACCTCAAAACCTTCCTCTTTGCCTCCACTTTCTCTCCCTCTCTCCCCTGCTGAATTCCTGGCTTAAACTGCACTGGTTACCTGGCCACCCTTTCTGGGCTCAGGCCCAGGCCCAGGCCCCGCCAGCTGCACGCCTGCATTGCCTCCCTGACAACCTCTGTGACTGTTTTTCTGCATCCTTACAGTCCCCCTACCAGCACCTATGTCTGCACTAACCTCGCACTTGCCACCAGCTGGCCGCTTTATTATCTTATTTATTCTACTATCCTTGTATTGCACTTTCCCCTCTCCCCTCCCCCACGCACTTCCCCTCTCTCTCTTTCCCTGCACTTGTGCGTTTTGAACGACACCTGGCCTAGTAAGATCGTTGTCCGTCCTCCCTTGTTGCCCCTCCCTTGCCTCGTCACGCCTTGAAACACTTGTGTATAAGGCGTGTTATAAATGCCATATCATAACCTCTGCAAACGGAAATATATAAAAAACTGAGAATCTATATTAAGTGCTGAGATGAATCCAGGGAATTCCTCCCTAGTCCCCAAGGATGGGCCGCCTCCTTTGGGACTAGGGAGGTGAGCCTGCTACGCTTAACACCCCCTAGGGAACAGGGCAAGCAGGATCGCACTCGCCCCCCCCACCACCTTTGGGAACAAAGAATCCCCAGATAGGGTTTTTATTCATCCCTC
This sequence comes from Ambystoma mexicanum, assembly GCF_040938575.1. Lineage (NCBI taxonomy): Eukaryota > Metazoa > Chordata > Amphibia > Caudata > Ambystomatidae > Ambystoma > Ambystoma mexicanum. The sequence continues at coordinate 874,547,366 of NC_090924.1, read as the reverse complement.
CCTACCTGAGAAGTCCCATTTATTTGTTGGTTATATGGGAATAAAAATAGACAATTGTATGCAAGTTCTGTTCAGCATGGCTGTTATGGTTGTGAAGGGTCAGAAATGAGAGAGGCACAAAGTTGTAATTTTCTCATTATCAGACATCTTTATTAAACAGAAATGGGTTGGATAAACGCCTCTGTCCCTACGTTAAGGAGTTTCTCTATTTAGGAAACCAAACTAAAGATCAGTCTGTGTGAACTAATTAGACTTCTAAACTGTCATTGTGTCGTAAAACATTCTAATTTGGCTCTCACACTAGAAATGAACAACTAAGTGTGCAAGGAAATGTCTGACTTATGGTTGGCAAAAAGTGTTCATAATCAAAGTAAATACATAAATCCAACAGAAACGTATTTTCCAAGAGGAAATACTATTATTTTTTTTAAATTAAAATGATATAGTTTATATATAAACTTATCTTTTAAATTGCATAAGACATTTTACATTATTTACAAATTAGAACAATATGCTGCATCCTTAAGAAAAGAAACGAGGGCCAAGAGACACAAAGAGTTACTTTAGGCAACTTGTGTAAGCTCCAAGATATTGTCAAGGAATTGTACAACTGTGTATATCAGCTTATTATTTTTGCCTTGAAGGAGTTTTAGCCATCTTGAATCGCCTTGTTCTTGTTGGTCTGAGATCTTAAATAGGTCCCCAAAGAGGATTCTCTTGTCCGCGAGTGCAGGGCATACCATGATTAGATGCATTAGAGACTCTGTTTTTTCTTTATTCTTGCAAAAGCGGGAGAAATTTTCCTCCTTTGGTATATTTCGAATTTGGGATAGTCTTGTCTGGTAGGAAGGATATTTAGTCGTAATTTCATGAAAATTGTTCAAATGACTGGGTCCGGAAAAAGTTCCAAATAATGTGGAAGTTCATTCAGAGCTTGTATGTCAATTGGGCATTTTAAGTTCATAGTGTATGCTGCCTTTTCTGCTATTGTTCTAGACCAATCATTGCACTGAAGTTTGATCTTTGCACGCTGTGGCCGGTTTATTAACAATTCCGTCGTGATTTCTTCTTTTGTCATTTGCTTGAACAGCTCATTCTTCCAAGCTTTCAAGCTGGTATTATGCATTGCTTGTGGCGTTATTTTAAGGATTTGCATTGCTGGAACTGTATCTTTATTTATGACTTTACGAAGGAGATCAAACTGCTTCCAGCGTACTATTAGGCAAGTGATTGAAGGGCTACCTCAAAACGTATTCTGGGCATAGGATAGTTCCTTGGGAGCTGTAAGATTTTACCCCAGAATGATGCCTCTAACTTTTGCCAGTTTATTCTGGTAGCAATGACCATGGCGTTGCTACCATAAGTGATGATAGGAATTACCTTTTGGCGGTAGAACGCTATGATCGGTTTCGCTGAAAATTTTCCATAGCGTCTATGTAGCATCACGCCTTGACGTGCTAGCAGTTGGATTTTTCCTTCTAGACAGGTCTTTTGTTGGTTTAATAACACACCAAGATATTTGAACGAGGTTACTGTATTCAGCACTTTGTTATCCATGGTGAAGTTCGGTATGCTTTGGGAAGACTATTTATGATAATTGGTTAATGCCATGATTTTGGTTTTTTTGATATTTATCTGGAGTTCGTTCTTGGTCATATATGATTCTGTCATCCGTAGATTCTCCTGTAGTCCAGATGGCGTTTTGTCTAGGAGTACAATGTCGTCAACATACATCAAATACGGGATCAGAATTGAGTTTATCTTTGGTGGATTAAGATTTGAAGTGTCGATGCTTGCAAAGTAATCAGCAGTATACAGATTGTACAGGGTTGCTGCTAAGGGGCATCCCTGTTTTAGGCCATTCCAGGTTCTTATCGCCTCCGTCGTTGTACCTTCTTTTGTTAGCCTAATCGAGACTGTTGTGTTGGTGTATAATAGTTTGATCGGTTCGCTGATTTCAAGTTGGCAATTCCATTTAATAAAAGTTTGTTCCACTGGATGGACCCGTTTATGGCATCAAAGGCCATGTGTAAGTCTATGAACGCGGCATAAACGGGGGGCGTTGTTGCTTATGGCTTCATGTTTTAGCAGGTTTAAAGTTAGGTTTACATTAGTTCCTACATTCGCGGTGAAGCCGGTTTGTCGACTATCCAACCGGTTGGAAGCTTTCGCCCATGTGGTCAAGTTTTGTAGCAGATATGAGGCAAACAATTTTCCCAAAGGATCTAGCAGGGCAATTGGCCTAAAGTTGGCCGGGTTATCTCTGTTGCCCCGTTTATAAATTGGAATCAGTACCGCTTTGGTCCAAGTAGATGGTAATAACTTGACTATTTATTAAGGTTAGTATGAGATCCATTAGGTTCACCCAAGTCTCCGGATCACGCTTCAGGGCAGCATTTGATAACCCATCCGGTCCGGGTGCTCTGGAGGAGTTTGCCAATCATTTCTGCAAATATGTGCTTCTCCCAGGAGATGGTCCATTGATTTGAGATTGTCGCCATCGCCATATTTTCGTCGCTATTCCGCGATTTGTAAAGATTAGAAAAATGTGCGATCCAATTCTTTTGGGTGACATTAAATACCATTGCTTGTTGTTGCTGGTGATTATTATTTAGCAGATCCCAAAGAGATCTCGTTTCTGAGTGTTTGTAGCATAGCTTCGGCATCCGTTTGCTGCAGGGCCATCACGTTTGATTTGGTCCAGTTTCTGTATGCTTGCTTTGCTGTCCGGATGTTTTCCAGGTTTCCCGGGTTTGGATCTTTTCTCCATTTACGCACGTTTTGGCGCAACAATTTTCTTTTTTTTTTAAAAACTATTTCTTGGTTGTAGTAATGTTGGTGGATTGGTTTCTCTGTAGCAGGCTTGTTTTTTTGGAAAGTGAGAAGGATCCAGTCATAATTTATTTTTTGGTCGTCTGGCAGAGGTTTTTGTTGGAATACCTGCAGGATGGCGGCCAACATATCTTTGCTGATTCTTAATCTGGTGTTACCTCCAACAATTTCTAACCGAGGAGGAGGGGGGGGAAGGGTGGACTCGTCCACCCCCACAACTGCTATCGAGAGGATCGAGTGATCACTCTGATTAGTAGATGTTATTTGAAATTCCAATAATGTGTTGGTTATGGCTGGCGATAAATATATGTAGTCGATGATGGTGGTAGCGTTTTGACCAGTCCAGGTCGGGATCAGCAGGTTCTGAGCACCATGAGGTTGCTTTATTAGCTGTAGATTTCTCATCGAGATCTCTTTAGTCCAGCGTAGGGCTCTGGTTGAAAGGTCATCAGATTGCTTAAGGAGTCCGTTGGTGTCATAAAGATGAATATTTAGGTCTCCACAGATGAAGAAGTTTATATCTGGGAATTTGCCACTGATTCTGTCCATTGTTATGAATATGCCATCCAAGAAGCAATTGTCATTAATTGCAACTGGATTCCAATACACGTTGATGACTGCAATCATTCTGATTGGCTTCAATTGTGGTTCAGGTAGGCATTCTGGGGTCGTCGCAATCGTGATTTTGATGGTCAATTGTTAGGGAGAATTCTCTGTTTAGGCTGAATTTCCTAACCTAGTGAGTCCCCCAGCAGCTTTGCTGGATTTTTGGGGTTTATTTTTTTCTTCTGCCAAGAGTGAGACTCTTTTACCCTCACTCTTGGGCATGATTTCAGTGCGTTTCTTTGAATCTAAATGTGTTTAATGGGCTATGGGGTCTTTTACTCCATAGGGCTTCATGTGTTTTTGTGATGTGTGTTACACAGCACCCTCAGTGCAGTGACACAGGGGTGTCATAGTGACCCCCCAGTATAGACTCCATACCCTGGGACTGACTACTGTCTCCCAGGGCATGTAAAGTCACCATTGACTTTACTAATCTTCAATTCTGAACAGAACCAGTACAAATCATCACATTGTGGACGTACTGGCCGGGGCAATTCAATTGCCCCGGGGTCTGTTAGTCGAGGGGGCACATCTCTGTCCCCCCTGATCGAGTTTTGGCTGGTGGCAGTGGATACTACTTTTTATATTCAACCGCGAATATTTTCCTATGGGATTTCCCATTGTTTTAGGCTACTACCTTTATTTAATTATTTACGGTAGCCTCGAACATACCGCCGGTTTATTTAATTAATATTAATTCTCCGGTTGGTATTTTTTGCCAAAACTTGATTCTAAAATGGCGTTTGTGTTCTCTTCTGTGACTCCAACCCAAGTCGAGCCCTTTGTTCCACTTTTTGGCGGGCTTCTCCACAGAAGCCCTCCAAAGTGGTGCCACTCTGTCTGGGGTACTTAGGAGGGGTAGAGGGGGATTTAGGCACCCTGGACTGAGTTGCCTAGGCAACTCAAGTTGCACTCCGTCCTGATTGGCCAAAGTGGTGAGCTGGCCGGCTCACCACTTAGCATGTTTGAGTGACAGCTAGGCTGAGTGAATGGGGGTTTTCTGCATAAAAGCAGGGCTTTGGGAACTGGAACTTCAGAAGTCGCCACAGGAACCAAGAATCCGACGAGGGAGAAGCTGAGCCAACCTGCCACGACACCACCACCGGTGGAGCCCTGCTGGACCGTCTCACCACTTTTCCCAACGACAGAGGAGATCTCCCGCCGGAGAGTCTTCTTCCTTTGACTGGTGGGGATAACCCGTTTCACCGTCTTTTCGCCTTCCCGACATACCTCGTGGCCGCCTTGCCTGTGCCAAGCACCCCGGCAACCGGGATACCACCTTTTACCACGACCGCGAACAAAGGTACCACCTTTAACCGGAAAACTCCACAGCTGGTTTCTTCCCCGGTAGTGCAACGACCTTCATCTTTCCTCCAAGTCGAGATCTTCTCTTCCCCTGGACGACGACGCGACTTGCACCCACTGCCAGGAACAACTGCCACCGCTGGAGGATCCTTCCCACTTAAGGTACCGTGTCCCGCCAGGCTTCCCTTGCCACCGACTGTACGGGGTAGATTTAGCCCCCGGCTTTCGATCCTGGGTTAGCCTGGGACCCCCCTGGCTAAACTTTCCAAAGCCCTCTAAACTCTTTTTGAACCCTCTGCAAGACCTTCAAAGCCTAGTCTAACTGTGTGATCGTGGGCGCATTTGTGCTCTGCCCTCTCTAAGAGTGGGCCCAGCCTTTGGACTTTGGCTCACCAGTGACTTTTGCTCTTCTGCCTTGCTAACAGTGTTCCTGAATCTTAGAGTGGTGTACCTTTCCATATTCTGTCTTTTTCCCTCCCTTTCTCACAAACTTATTGGAGTGCCATCTAGTTAAGCGCTCACCTCTGTATGAAAATAAGTGGTGTTTTACTGTGACTTATCTGATAAGGAAAAAGGGGTGTATATATTACAATAGTAACTGTGTTTAGAATATTTTACAATAAGAGTGCTGGAGTGTTTGAAACAGTGTGTCTTTAAATAAATAAATATATACTTTGATACCAAAGCTCTGGTCAGTGTTTGCTTGTATTATTGTGCCCGAGTGCCTACTGTGTATACTTTGCATACTGCCTAACTCTTCTTGAGGGAAGTCTGACTGCTCAGCCACAGCTACCAGGTAAATCTGGGTGGTACAGACTGCTACCAAGTGGGTTTACTGCCAACACCTGTAGTCTTAAATCTTTTGCAGTGTTCCCTAAGGGAACTGCAGAGGTTTCTGCCTAACATCAATTGAGTCCACTGACTTATGTTTTCTGTTTCGACAGTTCCATTGTGGCGATATCCTCACCAGTGTCAATAGGCCTGCGGCCGCGAGGCCCCTAGAGCTTTTCAGCGCTGGGTTGAAGGCAGTAATAAATCCATCACAAACTGGGGTTTTAGTCAGCCACGTCTCTTGAAGGCATATAATCTGGCAGGATTCTAGTAGTGAGTCTGGAGAGTCGAAGAGATGGGAGAATACTCTCATATTCCACAAGCATAGTTTCCATCTATCATTCTTTGTTTCGATTGATGGTTATGAGCAAGGTTATGGAGGTGTCAAAGACTGTGATGGATCATCATAATCTCTCCAAAAGGGTTGTTTATTTTGTAGTTTTCTGTTAGTATCACACTGGTTGGTTGATGTAGGCGTGTGAATTCTTCCAGAATATAAATTAGTGCTCATATGTCGTGCTGGTCTATCATCTCGCGACTTAATATCATCGTCAGAAGAAATACTATGGTTTCAGAAAATGGTTCCCTTCCTCTGGATATTTAGGTAGAATGGCAAAAGTGTGTCTTTCAAACAGTTTCTTTGGTTCTTTAAGTTAAGTTTTAGAAAGTTCTTATATAGACAATACGTTCCATATCAATCAACTCTTCATTGGTTACTTTGTTTTGGTTTCACAAAAGGTCTTATTCAGAATGAGACAATCCACATATGGTTTTCTTTACCTTCTCCTGTACTTTGGCGGATTTCCTGATGTGTTTCTTCAAAAGGAATCCTCCTGTGAACTCTTCAGATTTCCTGGTGTACTCCCCTGGTATCTTGTTACAATATCAAAAAGTCTTTGTTCAACTTCAGATCTTCAAATTCCTGGTGCATCTACACACCAAGACTACCTCCATATATTTCCTAGTTTCCCTGGTATACGTCTCCGCCAGGTTTTTTGTTTTGCAACATGAGTATATTTCCTTCTATAACTTTAATGGACTTCCTGGTATACTTCCCTGCCAGGAAGCCTTTCATGGGTTCTTCGGATCCCCTGGCATACTCACCTGCCAGGTATCTTCCCGCAATTTGAAAGTTTGAACTCCAATTCAAAGTAAAGGTCCATTTAACTGCCAGGATCTTCTCTTTGAGCTTCCTAGATCCCCAGGTATATTATCCTGCCGGGTATCTTGACACAAACTCTTATAACCTTTTGGTGGATTGCCTGATATACTCCCCCTGCCAGGAATCCTCCTTTGGGGTCCTACAGATCGCCTGATGTATTTCTTTGCCCGGTATCTTCCCCCCACACCACAACCAAATGCTAACTGCCTGGTGTACTCATTTCACCAGGACTTCTTAACAATTTCACTTTCCTTTAATATGCCACAGTTGTATCACTTCTCTGGCTTTTTCTTTGGTTGCGTAGGTTAACACTTGCTCCTACTTTCCCCACATTTAGATCTCACAAATAGGAACTTGTTCAAGTTAAGTCGTTGCGCTTTATCTTGTAGGTATTCAAATATTCTTAACTCATTCACTGGTTTATATGCATGTCGGTAGGCCCTGGGAGCCCCAAATGGCTCTGGGCAGACTCAATTGCGATTTTCAGCTTCACTGACCCGTGGCATATCTCAGCGATGAAACTCCCTCTTTGGGACAGCCTCTGTCAAGCTGCAAACCTTCCTCTAGCATTTCAGATCTGCGCTCACCCGTCTGCTTTTCTCTCTGGACTGGACCGGAGAATGCTTCTGCCTTGCACGACCGTATCCCCGGGGGATCTGCTGCTGCTCTCGGTGCACAGACAGTCCTACAAAAGGTGCTTGCAGTGTGTCTCCTTCCTTCGCACCAAGCCATTATGCGACTCTCGCAGATGCAAACTCCTGCATGGATGTGTGCATTCTCCCGACTTCCTCTGCAAAGCCCTCTCCCATTCTGCCTGCCATTTGAGTGCGGATGCCATTTTTAAATGTCCCGTGTACTCATGATTCAACCAACCAACTTGAATGCATATTCATTTTTGTTTTTTTTTCAATCTGCATCAATTCTTTCCCCCTCTTCCTTGTCTCAGTACTTAAGACTTTATGGGAGTTAGAGTACATGGAGATCATGGGATTTTTAAATTGATGTTGTTGAGAAGTCTTACTTAGAAAAACAACAAACAGGAAATGCTGTAGGTGTGTTATGTATGTTTGAGGTATGAATGGAACTCTAGAGTGATTTAAAGGAAGGGGTTTCTGGGTTCAACAATAAGGAGGATTCATGAGGTGACAACCAGCCCTCAAGAACTTGGATGTCATAAGATCATCCTCAGTGGGAGGGGGAGAATATTGTGTCTTTTCCAATGGAGTCACCACCTGCCCCTGGCAGTCGTCTCCACCCATATGATCCACCCTTGTATTACCGCCCCCAGGGTCAGGATCAGGAAACGGCTGCCATCCCCTTGCCACATGGGAGGAGGACACAGCCAGGGAATAAGTGATGACTCCACAGGATTCATCACACCCCTTTATTATCATGAAGGTGTCGGACTTGCAGCAACAGGAGATTTTCCAATCTCTTAAGAGTCAGTAGTTTAAAGAACTTGGGGAACAACCAGAAAGAGGAAGGAGTTCCCTCAGACAGAGGAGCAGTGAGAGACGTCCCCCTGTATGGCAGAGTCAAGAGACCACCCTAAACAGACGGCATGAAGAGCGGAAGAGCTCTAGGGCCCAAGAAAAGCTGCTCCCCCCATGCAGGCTTTCACCGCACCCGGAAAGCAACCAAAGACGCACCAGACTCACCGAAAGCAGACAGCACGAAACAAAGTCGAGTGAAAGACACCGAGAGCAAAGGAGTAACCTGAACCATGGTTCCACGTCCAGATCAGACAGAGCCTCCCCGGAGAAACACCATCGCAGCAACCAAGGTATGTGGTTCTTCCAGGGAACTGGGTGGATAAAGAAAGACTTGCAGGCTGGGGTGAGGGAGGGAAAAGCCCCAAGCCTGGGGTGAGGGAGGGAAAAGCCCCAAGCAGGGGTGAGGGAGGGAAAACACCTTCCTTTTTTAAAAGCAAACCAAGGTTTTTCAAATGAAGTATCATTTGTGTAACGGGTACCAATTTTTGAGAATTGCTTCATTAATAGCATAACTCAATTTACAAAATGTAGCGACGGAAAGCACCAAAGTTTGATAAATTGAAATTAGTTAAAACATCTAGACTAACTCACAAGTAATCAACTCTATCGAGTCAAAGTATGTGGTCATGCCCCATGAGGTTTGTGCACGGCATGTACATACAATAACGAAGGTAAACAAATGGCAATTATGCAGGTTTATTACATGTAAAACTAAACCTGTAGTAAACGCTATAAAGTCGAAATTATACGTGGGCAAGATAACTTGTGCAATTCACCTTCGAATCAACGAACATTGTTCAAAAATTAAATGCACCTTTGGTAGCACACTCCGTTCGGCACGGACATAATGGGGAAAATCTGACATAGTTGGTGATTGAAAAGATAAGTACACCTACAAGTGAAGGCTTGGCTAACAGGCTTGCCTATAAAGAACAAATGATTTTTAATATGAAAAGTATTGAAAGTGGAATCTTAGAGGAATGGAAATCATTCTTCTAATTAATTCACATGTGTTATTTAACATCATCACTTCATTTTTAGCAATGGCTTTCATAGTTGTGAACTTTTTCATGTTTACACCCAATAAATTGTTGCACTATGCCCATTTAGTAAAACCACATAGTTGTGTATTTCCAACTAGGTTTGTGTGGCTGTACTAGTCTATTCAAAGAGGTTGTCGTGAGGGGAAACTTTAAGAGGCACTGTGAGACATTAGGAAGAGGAGGAGCCTCAGGGTGGAAGGGGCCGTTGTAATAATAAAAGTAAATTATGCACACAACAAGATCCCATGTGTCCTTTGTGTTCCTTGAAAACCTATGAAGATATCAACTGGTGACTAGGGTAAACCGTCCGCTCGTTTGGTGCCCCGGTGGGCCGTGTAGGCAGCTGTCCGTCATACAGCCATGTACAGCGTCCCGCAGATTAGTATTCAGCATCCTTGCGTCGAGACACACATTCTTCAATCCTGCCACGGCCCACTCGCCACGCTCCTGTGACTGCCGACTGGGACTGCTGTGAATGAGCAGCGTGCCGCATTCCGGGGCCCACACTTGGTGGAGCGCTCTGAGGGAGGAAGGCCGACCCACCTACAAAATATTTAAGACTTGATAAAACTAACTCTGAAATCACACAGGAAGGTATTTCAATCTCTGAATCCGATGCATCCTCAAGTGACGGCGAGGTTACCTGCCAATTTAATTCTTTTTAGAGGAAATGCTGCTCCGTTGCAAGGATGTAAATACTCAAAAAGTAGGAGGGGGCAGCGGGAAGGGCAAGGGTAGTAGGAATATCCGGGCAACAAGAAGAGGAAAACTCAGCGGGGGAGACGGGGCAGCGGCCTTTGGGACACACATGACCGGAAGATCCAGGCGCTCAGGAAATCGGGGCAAGAAGTGAATACTAGTTTGGCCCTTCAAGTAGTTAATCTCTCCAAACATATCATTACAAAGGAACAGAAGCAACTACTTGAGTTGGGCTTGAACTTCTGTCCCACAACTGAATATCATTATACACAGATGAGACTTGATCAATATATCAGAAAGTTAAAACTCAAGAAATTCCTAATGATCAATCCTCAAAGAACGAAAAGGCATCCTGTTCCAAGAACGGGACGCATGTATTTGACAATTAGTAATGCTCCAACACTGGTGGATTTGGCTCAGCTAGCCGATATTGACAATTATGATGTCAAGATAGAGCAGACGGATTTTCGGATTTCTACAGACTGGACTAGGAACACCAAGATTCGTGCAAAATCAAAGTTATTAAAGGAAATGATATGGCATTTATAACACGTCTATACACAAGTGTTTCAAGGCGCAATGAGGCAAGGGAGGGGAAACAGAGGGAAGACAGACAGCGATCTTACTAGGCCAAGTGACATTGAGATCACGCAAGTGCAGGGGAAGGAGAAAAGTGTGGGGGGGGTGAGTGGGCAGTGCAGTACGTGGGATAGACAGTAACAAATTAAATAGAATAAATAAGCAGCAAGTAAAATGTACGGCCAGCTGGTGGCAAGTACACGGGTAAGTGCAGATATCAGATGTCAAGTGCTGGTAGGGGACTGTAGGGAAACAGAATACAGTCCCCAAATGCGGGGGTTGCCAGGGAGGCAGTGCAACTGGCGGGGGAGGGTACCTGGGCCCGAGATCAGAGGGTGGCCAGGTGACCAGTGCAGATTCAGTTTCAGACAGGAGTTCAGCAGGGGAAAGGAGGAGAGAAAGCAGAAGCAAAGAGGAGGGTTTTGAGGTGCATCCGGAACCGGAGATGGTTCTTCTCAAGTTTCAGGGAGGCAGGGAGGCTTTTCCAGGGGGAGGGCCCAGCCTAAGAAAGAGATCTACCACCAACTCCTTGCTTGGAGAAGCGACTGACCCTAAGGGAGTTGGAGGCAGATGAGCGAACAGCTCGAGAAGGAAGGTATTTAGGAAGAGAGAGTTGAAGGTATTGAGGCCAAGGCTGCAGAAGGCCTTTTGGACAATGCAAAGGGTTTTGAACTTAATCCTCGCAGCCACTGGGAGCAAGTGCAGAGATTTCAGTCCTGGAGAGATACGATCCCTGGGCTTTAGGCCAAGGACAAGTCTTGCAGTCCTGTTCTGGATGAGTTGCAGAGGGCAGAGAGTAGAAGCAGGCAGATTCAGAAAGAGGCTATTGCAGTAGCCCAGCCTAGAGAGGCCCAGAGCTCTGGAGACAGTGAGCTTCTGGGGGAAGGAGAGGAAAGGAAGAATAACCCTGAGAAGGTGCAGCTGGTAGTGACTTCTTAGAGACGTCAGAGATGTGAGGAGAGAAGGAGTGTGTGGAGTCCACGATGACCCCGAAGTTTTTAGCCTCACAGGTGGGAGAAGGAAGAAGGCCAAGAGAGAACTGTCAGAGGGGGTTAGGAAAGGAGGGAGCAGGTGTGCCGATGAGGAGAATCTCAGTCTTACTGGCATTAAGGGAGAGATCATTGGCGGCACACCACTCCTGGATAGTAGACAGACAGAGATGAGAGAAGGAGAAGAGGCGGCGGAAGGGAGCTTGAAAATGAGCCGAGTCGTCCTGAAAGTTGGGACAGAGCGGCAATGCAGTGGGCAAGAAGTGCCAGGTATTGGTTGAACAGCCAGGGAGAAAGGTTAGACCCCTGGGGAACACCGGTAGGTAGATACTGATAGAGGAGAGGAAGGACCCAAGTTGTACCTGGGAGGTTCGATCGGAGAGGAAAGAGGTCATACAAGCCAGGGCATGATCGGTGATACCCAAGTTATCATGGAGATGGTTGAGCAGGATGGAAAGGTTGACTGTGTCAAAGACAGACGAGGGATCAAGTAAGATGAGGACACAGGGTGTTGGAGTCGAGTTTGGAGAGCAGGTCTTAACGGATGTTCAGGAGAGCAGTTTCCATGCTTCTGCAGTTCTGAAGCCAGACTGATGGTCGTGGAGACAGCCAACAGATGAAGCTGTGGAGATTAAGCTGAGAGATGGCCAGCTTTTCCAGGAGTTTGCCCAGGAAAGGAGTGATGGAGATTGGCCGATAGTTAGCCGGGCAGGGCGGGTCGGCAGAGGGTTTCTTAAGAGGGTGCACAAGAGGGTGCGTCAGGGGCGGAAGGGAAGACTCCAGGGGCGAAGGAGTGGTTGCAGAAGTCAGTCAGAGCAGGGGTCAAGGTGTCAATATGGTCCTTGATGGTTTTAGAGGAACAGCAGTGAACCTGTTTTGATGAGACTTTCATAGATCAGAATGGTCTATAAACCTCGTCTGGGGAGAACATGGGAAAGGCAGAGAAAGAGGGAGGGGAGGTGGCTAAAGAAGGGCCAGAGGAAGAGCAGGGAGTAGAGGGGGCAGGGGGGAAGGAAGAGAGAGGGGGCAGGGGGGAAGGAAGAGAGAGAGGACAGGATGTCTTGAGTTTTTGAGATGAAATGAGAAGCCAGGGCCGTGCAGAGGGCCTGGGAGGGACAGGCGAGGTAGAGACTGCAGCAGGGTTGGCTAGCTCCTTGCAGATTTTAAAGAATTCGGCTGAGTTGTTCGATGCCGCAGAGAAATGGAATTGGATGTGGGCTCTCTTCTTGGTGCGGACAGAGAGCCTGTATTGCCTTTGGAGCAGGCAGCAGGCCAGTTTGTCAGAGGATGTACTGGAAGCACATAATTACCTCTCAGCCACCCTGCACTTACATTTAAGGGTGGCGAGGTTTGAGTTGTACCAGGAGTTGCACTTGGCTTTGGGCTTCAAGCGGATCCTTACGATGACCAGGGCAAGAACATCAAGAGTGTCAGAGATAGAGTGGAACATTGAGAGGGCTGTGTCGGGGGGGGAGTCAGCCAAAAGGGTAGTGGGTAGGGGGAGAAAGTGGCAGTGAAAGCCTCAACTGACAAACTCTTCATGGGTCGGATAACCGAGAAGTTAGGTGGCAGTGCCAGAGTTGGCTTGGCCTGAGGGGTGGAGAGAGTGAGCTGGGAGGAAAAGAGAAAGTGGTGGGAAGATCTGAAGAGATCAGAACATCCAGAGTGTGCTATGCAGAGTGAGTCGGGCAAGAGGGGAGGACAGAGTGAGAGAGTCACAGAGGTCGTTGTAGAGTGCAGAGGAAGGACAAAAAGCATTCAGGTAGATGTTAAAGTCTCCCAGAAGGAGGAGTTGAGTGGTCGAGACCAGGAGAGAAGAGGAGAGGTCCGCCCACTCAGAGAGGAAGGGGATCCGACCAGGTGGCCGATAGAAGGTAGTCACAGTAAAGGAATGGCTGGGAGAGAGAGCCTGCAGACGAGGCATTCAAAAGAAGTGTAGGCCTGTGTAGGAATGACAGAGGCAGGAATCCACTCGGAGAAGATCAGGGCTACACCCCCTCCGGAACGGTTGGACCTGGGCACAGAGAGGATCTTGTAGCCATCGGCGAGGAGAGTGTCAAAGCTTGTGACAGAGCTGGCTGTGAACATCAAGGTCAAGTTCTTCAAGGAGGAGGCAGATGTCAGAGGAGTGTTTGACAGCTGAGCGAGAGTTTAGAGTGGCAATACGGAGAAGGTTGCCATCCACGAGAGACTTCCAGGGAGGGGTATAAGTCAGAGGTATGCCCTGCAGAGGTGTACAATTAGCCTGAGGGGGGGGAAGGAGGAGCCAGGGGGGAGATAGCAGGGAGAGGCAGGGAAGAGAGGGAACATCAGGAGAAGGAAGGAAATTGATGAGGCGCAGGAAGCATCTATGAAAGAGGAGAAGACTGGCCTGAGGGCCTTGGATCAAGACGGTGCCATTCAGGTAAATAACCAGGTTACTCACCGTAGTGACCACCTTACTCCTAGTCCATAGTCCCCTTTCCTCCATACTTCTGAGACATTTCTCCGTCCTGTGGGACAGGACCAGAGCACTTTGTAAAAAGCATCCAAAAATGTTGCCAACATTTTTAGTCCTTCCTCTCTTTCTGCGCGGGGCCCGGCACGCGGCCGTAACACCGCCCATCTCGGCTCCACCCCACGCATCGCCCATCAGTCCCTTTCTATCGCCAGGTCAGGGACCCCTTAGCAATAACAGAGGAACCTTATTCGAGGGGATAGCGGGCGGACGTATGGAGGGAAGGGGACTATGGACTAGGAGTAAGGTGGTCACTACGGTGAGTAACCTGGTTATACTCCTACGTCCCGTCCCCTTTCCTCCATACTTATGGGAGATTCCCAAGCACTCCTTACAGGAACTATGGGTGGATGGAAAAAAAAAAACCTTACTGGGAAAGGTTCTTCAGCACAGCCTGACCAAACTGAGCATCATATCTTTAGCTCATGTCTAGACAATAATGCTTACAAAAAGCAGATGGGGAGGCCCAAGTAGCCGCCTTTGCGATGGACATATGTCTGAAAGGCAACCGCGGCTGCCTTGCCCCGCACCAGGTGTGCATCAATACCTTTAGGAGGCTTCAGCCCTTGGACGGCGTAAGACTCCGTAATGCAGGCAGCGATCCATCGAGAGATAGTCGCCTTAGAGGCCTGCTTACCTTGTGGATTACCAAAGGTCACAAACAGTTGAGAACTCCTAAGCTCGGAGGTTCTGTCCAGATAGAACTTAAAAGCCCTTCTAACATCGAGGCAATGCAGAAGCCTTTCTGCCTTTGAGGCGGGGTTCGGAAAAAAGACCAGCAGGGAGATTGATTGGTTTAGATGGAACTCAGACCACCTCCGCCAGGAAAGTAGGATTTGTCTGTAGGACTACCTTATCCTTGTGAAAGACCAAGAAGGGATGCTCCACTGACAAAGCCTGGAGCTCACTCACGCACCTTGCTGAAGTAACAGCGACCAAAAAGGACACCTTCCACGACAGGTACTTGAGGTCCACCGTGGCCATTGGTTCGAAAGGTTTATGGCACAACGCCGTCAGGACCACATTTAGATCCCACGCCGGGTGCGGACTATGAATCGGAGGATAAAGGTGCGACAAGCCTGCAAAATGCCTCTTAACCACTGGGTTAGACAGAGAGTAAGAGCATTGGTCCGTAGATAGGTAAGCGGAAACCGCCGAAAGGTAAGTTCTGCATGACAGAACGTGAACACCCGACTCTGTTAAATGGGATACAAAGGACAGAACCTTGTCAATTGTAGCCCCCCTTGGGTCCAACTGCTTGTTTAAACACCAATGACAGAACCATAGCCATTTGCTTCTGTACTGGGACCTAGTCTAGGGTTTTCTGGCTGCTTGGATAATACGCATGTTATTCGCAGACAGGCTAAAATATTTTAAAGACTTAAAAACAGGCACCATGCCGCCAAGCTGAGCGATTGTGGGGAGGGGTGCCACAGCTGCTGTTCCCCCTGGTGAAGATCGGGGGTCACCGGTAGCCTGATTGGCGAATACACCGACAGGTGTTGAAGTTCTGAGAACCAAAACCTGTCCGGCCACCACGGGGCTATGAGTAGAAGAGAACAGTTCACCGAGTTCCTCAATTTGCAAATTGTTCGATGAACTAGAGGCAGGAAGGCATAAGCCCTCATGTTGTGCCATGGAATCTCGAGAGCATCCCCCAGAGAGGAGGCTCCCAACCCGCTTCTAGAGGCATACAGAGGAAGCTTCTTGTTTGCCGTCATAGCAAAGAGGTCCATCTCCGGTGTGCCCCAACGCAGGAAAATCCATGAGAGGACCTCCGCCTTCGACTCCCACACGTAGCTGACCATCGTCCGCCGGTTTAGGGCATCTGCCATGACATTCAGCTGGCCTGGGATGTGTACTGCAAGCAGCCAGACACCATGAAGAACCGCCCACTCCCAAATCTGGATGGACAGGTCTACGATTGGGGGGTGGGGGGGTAGAGACTTGGTTCCCGTTGCTTGTTGATGTAAGAAGATCCAACATCGCACCCCACCCCAGAAGGGAGGAATCCGTCGTGACCGTTACCATCGGGGCTGGGTCCTGAAACCCCACCCCTACCGACAGGTTGCTGAGCGACGACCACCAGTCCAGGTCTGCTCTCAGGAAAGCTGGAATCGTTATCAACTTGGAATCCGGATCCACATCCTAAAGCCAAGAACTCCAAAGAGCCATCTGAGTCCACCTCATTTTGAGACGGGCAAGAGGAAGAGCCAACACACACGAGGCAATGAGGCCCAGAAGCCTCTGGAACCACCAGGCCGACATGTTCTCCGACTGCGCAAACATCTGACACGTGGCCAACAGATCTGCCATCCTGTCCCCGGTCAGGTACACTCTGCAGTCGATTGTGTTCAGGCGTAAACACAGGAAAATCAAGTCCTGAGAGAGCGTCATAGAAGATTTCCGCCAGTTCACCTACAGCCCAAGGTGGAACAGGAGCTGGAGGAGAGACTGAAGATTGCAGGCGGCTTTGAAAGGACACAGGCTGCGTAAGAGCCAGTCGTCCAAATAGGGATAACCATGGATACCCTGCAGACTAAGGTAGGCCGCGATCACCGACATCTTTGTGAAGACATGCGGCGCCGAGCTGAGGCCAAAAGGAAGCACTGGAAACTGGAGTGCTCCTCTCCCACAGAGAAGCGGAGATATCTCCTGTGTGCATTTCAAATCAGAATATGCATGTACGCATCCTGAAAGTCCACCACGCTGAGCCAATCGCCCATCTGCAAGGAGGACCGTATCTGTCCGGGCGTGATCATCTTGAATTCATCTTGGGGTAGGAAAAGATTGAACTGGGAAAGGTCTAGGATGGTGCGCAGGCTAGCCTGGTTGGATTTAGGCACCGTAAACTGCCGGGAGTAGAAGCCCTCCGCTTGTTCCCCAAGGAGAACGGGTTCCACAGCTCTGAGATCCAGAGGTTTCTGAATCTCGACTTTTAGGGAGGATGACCCCGACTGCTTGGAAGGAGGGTTGAAGGGTGGGGTAAGGGTAAGCCGAAGTCCGCCCGAGCGACTGACAAGATCCACCTGTCCTCGGTGATGGTCTGCCACACCTCCCAATGAGACTGTTAGAGAGAATTCTCATTCTATGGCTAATTTCCCTTACCTATAGAGTCCCCCAGCAGCTTTGCTGGATTTGAAGGGTTTCTTTCTTTTTACCTGCTAAGAGTGACACTCTTTTTCCCACTCTTAAGCATTTTTGCCACGTGTGTTCTAGGCTATTTTTGTGTTTAATGTCTATGGGATTTTCTCAACCCCATAGGAACCATCTTTATTCACATGTGTTACACAGCACCCTCAGTGAGGTGA
Source organism: Ambystoma mexicanum (assembly GCF_040938575.1). NCBI lineage: Eukaryota > Metazoa > Chordata > Amphibia > Caudata > Ambystomatidae > Ambystoma > Ambystoma mexicanum. The sequence continues at coordinate 874,530,019 of NC_090924.1, read as the reverse complement.
CACGGGTGTTGTAGCGACCCCCAAACAGACTCCATCCCCTGGGACTGACGACTGTCTCCCAGGGCATATAAAGTCCCAATTGACTTTACTATTCAATTTCTATGAACTTAATCAGTACAACCCATCTTACTATGGAGGTACTGGAAAGGGTTCATAGTTTTTCCCTATGTTCATTTTCGAGGGTGTACCATACAGTCCCTCTCTCTAAAGTTTCTGGCTGGCGGTAGTGGTTACTACCATAAATATTCGACCGCAAATAGCTCCCTATGGGATTTTCCCATTGTTCGAGGCTACCACTTTTTCTGACAGCCTCTAACATACCGCCAGTTTATTTTAATATTAACTTTACTCCGGTAGGTTTTATTTGCCAGAACTTTAATATAAATTCTTTGTCGTGTCTTTCTCTAAACTCCTAACCCAGGTCGGGGATCCTTTGTTCGTCCTTTTGGCGGGCTTCTGCCCAGAAGCCCTCCTTTCGGCGCCACTGAGTCTGGGGTGGGTCCGTTGTGTGGGAGGGGGAGTAGGACCCCTGGACAGGGTTGCCTCCGCTACCCATGTCACACTCTATCCTGATAGACTGGAGGGATGTCCCGCCAAGATGACCACTCCACTGTGTGAGTGACAGCTTGTAACGCTCACCTGATTCTCGCAGAGGCGCCGGTCTTGACTGGGCGACTACCGTATCTTCCAAAGTGATGTGTAGCACCCGGTTGGCTCTTTGGGCTGGACCTCTGTGCACTGTATGCCTGACTCGAAGAGTAAGATGTCTGCAGATAGAAAATATGGGATTAATGAACTGGGGTTATTGGGGTGTCCCTATCTCTTTCCTTTTCTCCTCTCCTGTAGAACCCCAAAGGTTAACGCTCTCACCTTAGGTAAGTGAATGCCGAGCTCTCCATCTGCCTCGGGGCAGGGTGCTGTAACCAGTTTCTTCACTGGATAGGTAGCGCAGGCCTCTTGACTTCAGAGGACTGCTGTCCGTCGTTTACTTCACGAACGGTGAGTTCCGAGTATTTCAAGTGTCTTTAAAAGTCTTTTGTAATGCTGTCTCTTATTTTGCAGGGTTCCGGCGATGGCGGTTGACTGGCTGAAGTGAGTCGAGGATGGACCCGTATGCGGACTAGAAGCGCCTGGAAGCGCGTAAGTAACCGCTTGTTGCTTGCTTCACGATGCGCACTAACTGTCCTTTTATTTTGCAGGTACCAGTTCGGAGCTGCTGAAGGATGCCGGAATGCCCACTGAGTTCGGCGTGGATGGAGTAATGGCACGTGAGTATTTAACGTTACCCAATATCTTTAAACGCACCTTCTTTTGTCTTACAGATGCGGGATGCAGCGCCGAAGGCCTCCGGAACGTTCGAAGAGTTGGTAAGCTTTTGTCTTTCAGATGCCGGAATGCAGTGCGATGACCTCCGGAGCGCGTGAAGAGTAGGTAAGCCTTTGTCTTTCAGATGCAGGAATGCTGCGCGAGGCGTTGATGACAGCCGATGGGACCAGGTAAGAGATGCGCTGTCACTGAAGACCGTAGTGCTAACCTGTTCTTTCTTGTCTTTATAGATGTTGCTGAAGGCTGGATTCAGGATGGTAAGCCTTTTTCCTTTAGGCCCAGGATCAGATGCAGAAGACACGATGAGCGTTCTGCTGCAGAGGATGCAGAATAACGCAAAGCAAGATTCATCCATCGGGTGTGGTTTAAAATAACTTCCTGTAGTGCTTAGATGTCTCCTTCCACAGCCACGCCTAGGTAAGAAAAGAGTTCCTGCTTTCCAGAAGAGTTCCAGTGTTCTGAACCTAGGGAGTGGCTCCTGCCCCACCCAACAGGAAAAGTAGTCCCAAACAGAAGAGGATCAGGGGTTCAACTGGCAGGTAAGTAAGCAGCATGGTCTGCTGCAGGTAAGTCCACCCAAGCATTATGAGCCCGGCGCTTGCAGCGCTGGGACTGGGCATATTTATGAGCCTGGCGCCAGGACAGGGTCCAAAAGGTCCCAATTGGGACTGGCTGGCACTCGGAACCTGGGTTATGGGTCTGCTTCCAAGGGAGTTGGGTAAGTCCTGGCCTTTTGGAAACAGAGATCATGACACAGCTAGGCTGAATGAATGGGGCTATTTTTGCATAAAAGCAGGGTCCTGAGGACTGGAAGAGCAAGACGTCGCCACTGGAACTAAGAAGCCGAAGAGGAGAGAAGCCAAAGACATCTGCAACGACTGAACCACTGCTGGAGCCCTGCTGCAGTATCTCACCACTTTTCTCCACACACCGCGAGGAGATCTTCATCTGCAAGAGCCTTCTTCCCTTGGGCTGGTTGGGCCAACCAGTTTGCTTATCGCCTTCCTGGACCTGCCTTAGTCGAATCGCCAGTACCCTGTACTCGGTGGCCAGATAGCCAGGCACCAGTCCACCCGGACCACGATTTAAAGGAGTGTACCTTTTATTCGTCGGGCAGCACCGCAGCTAGTTTCATCCCTGGGTAGTGCAGTAACTCGAACCTTCCTCCACGACGAGAGCCTCTCTTCCTCTGCTGGATCACCCGAACTCCAGGAACAACCGTCACCGCAGGAGCCACTTCTTCATTTAAAGGTACATTGTTCCGCCCGGCCGCCCTTTCTTTGCGGTAGCACTAAAGGTGTTTTAAATCCTTTACCTACCTGTTGGGTTGGCCGCCCCTCTCTCAACATTGTCTTTTCAACGTCTGCATCCACCTTTTCAAATTTGTTAACCAAAGACTTGACTGCAGCTACAAGAACATTTTGCTCCTGGGCCCTGTACCACTGATTCTGGCACAGGCCTACTGACTCTGGCTACATTCCTTAGATCTGCCTTCTTTAGATTGATTCTCATCTAGAACTGTGTGGTGCACCTATTATTTACAACTGCCCTTTCCTTCCCTTTTCTAAACCTTGTAAAATGCCATTTTGCTCTGTTTTCATTTAAGTAATGCCTATACTGATGCACTGTCTTGCTTAAACTGGTTCACAAACTTATGGGAAGTGTTGCTAGGGGGTGTAAGAAAGTATTTCTGAATAACTTGTGTTTTCCCTCCCTTGTGAGAAATTGCTAGAGCATCCCTTGTGTGTGGTTTTCACTGTGCCGTTTTGCTCAGTTTTCACTCTGGTTCACTTGGTCTACAATTTAACTTGGGAGTGTGTATATTTTTCCTTTGACTTAATTTAACTTGCTTGATGACTGTGATACATTTATTTTAATAGAAGTGTATAAAATAAATATATATCTATTTTTTAATACAAAGCTTTCGTCAGTGTTTCCTTGTCCCATAGTACTGTAGGCCTAATGTGTAAACCCTGAATACTGCTCATCTCCCTCTTGAGATAAGCCTGACTGCTCAGCCACAGCTACCAACTAAATCTTTGTGGTACAGACTGATACCAAAGGGGATTTATTGCTCTCACCTGTAGTCTTAATCTTCTGTAGTGTTCCCTAAGGGAACTGCACAGGATTCTGTCTAACAGAGACGCAATGCGTCCTCCCACCGGGGACTCGTACGAGAGCGGAGAACCCTCATTTTGCAGGCTTTTCAGTGGTGTTAACACATGAACCTGAGGAGGAGGCTGAGGAGCGGGAGAAAAACCGAGTCCGTTGCTGCCTCTGGCGGTTATTACCCAAAGGGGTATCCACTCTACGAGATTTCCGGTCTAGAAAACTTCTAAACCCAGAAGAGGGCCAGCTTTGCGAAAACAGTCTCTGGGTCCTAAAAGGAGTTTTAACCAGGACGGACAAGGACTTGGCTGTCTGGGTGCTGTCCTTCGTTTTGGTCAGCTCCACATCCGTTGTAGAATGGAAAAGCTCCTTACCGTCAAACTGAAGTTCCAACACCTTGTCCTGCACCTCCTTTGAGAATTTGGTGGCATGCAACCACCCCTTTCTGGAGGTAACAACTCCCAGCATAAGGCCCCGAGCCGAAGTGTCTACGTGATGAGCCCCGGACTCCAGCAGATCCTGGGCCAAGACCCTGGCATCGGACAATCCCGCCTTAAAGACTTCCAGCTTCTCGACCGAATTAACTTCTCAAACTCCGACAGAGCTTTCCACATCCTCATATTCGCCCCCGCTAACACCAGTTCTGCATTGGTCTGCCGGAGCTGCAAGACCGAGTTAGCAAAAATCCTCCTCCCAAGTGAGTCGAGGAGCTTGTTCTCCTTCCCCAGAACCTGAGTAGCCGTCGTAGAAGAGGATGCTGCAGGCCTGGACTGTAAAGTGGCCATAGCCACCACTGTGGAGGAGGGGGGCGGACAAGGCGACAGGGCCACCTCTTCCGGAGAATGCAGCCTGTATCGCGCAACAATTTTCTTATTGATGAAAAGTCCAGAGTGTAGCTTTTCCCAGACCCTACGGACATCGGCAAGAACAGGCCAGTACGTTCCAAAGGAGACAGGGTGAACGCCCCTGAAAGCACACCCTCCTGCGGAGCGGGTGCCTCGGGCACCAGAACATCCAAAAAGCACATCATATCCAGTACCCAGTCATGAAAAGCTCTAATAGAGTGGGGCAGGTCCTCGTTGTCCTGATCGCCCTGCGCATCATCCGACTGGTCAGGATCCTGCTGAACCGTGTCAGGCACTGCCTTGTCCAAAGGGGACAATGGCGGAAGGGTCGGGGGAGGCACCGTAGGCAAGGGCGGCGCCGGCGAAGCCATCGGAGGAGCGGGTGGAGCCGGAGGCGCAGGTGGGCATATCTCCCTAAAAAGACCCTTGAAATATTCCCTCATGGGGTCGGTACGCATGAGCATCTGAAATTTGCAGAAAAAAGCGTCCTCCAGATGGTTTTGGAGCTACCGGAGGAGGCCTCTCATGAGGAGGATAATTCCAGGGACGTAAAGGGGAGGGTTGCCAGACAGGCCCATCCCCCGAAGTGTCCACAAAAATCAAAGATGCTGACCCCACAGGCAACAAAACATTGTGCGGAAGGGGCATCCGAGCGTTCCAGTCGTAAACTGGGCGAAACGGATGCGCACAAGGAATTTTATGTTCACCCACAGAACCAAGCCCTAGACCTGAGGCCCATGGCGTAGTTGTAGGGGAAGCGCCCAAAATGGCCACCGTGGTCGTGGCGGGAACGGCCACCATTTTGCCATCACCTGAGGGGAACTGCGGCACGTGAGGAAGTGAGGCAGGGGTCCCAGTCGATGGATCAGGGGTCTCAACTTTAGCCTTTACGTAAGGAACCTTGGCCGAGCCGGTACTATGAGGAATGAACTGTTTCTGCGACATACCAATAGCCAAATTAGCCTTCTCAGGAAGGACCTCGGCACTGCCGGTAAAGGAAGAACTTTCCTTCTTTGCCCCCTCAACAGTTCTGGCGTCGCCACAAGAGCGGGAACGGTGAGAAACAACTTTCACTAATAAGGCCTTACCAGGCCTCTCAGAAATGTCGGTAACTTTAGCTTCTGTACGAGGGACCTCGGACCCAGGTCCGGTAACAGCCTTACAAATGCAGGCCTCAAACATCCGTTCGGTAACACCAAGCCCAACCAAGGCCTCGGGCGTACCCCGGTATTTGAGGGAAGCGGATAAAGAGGCCTCAGAGCTAGCTGCGGTACCCCAAGACTCATTAGAACTGGGTCTACAAGCAGCCCACAGGAGGGGCCTCAGAGTGTACTCCGGTATCAACAGGCCCCTTACGGAGACCCTCGGAGAAAACTCCCGTACAATTATTAGGCCTAGAAGGCACCTCAGGGCAATCCCTGGTGACAGAGCGGCTAACACTCCTCCCGGCTCGGGAAGAGCCCGGAAAGGTATCTCCCGGCCAGGGTGTTAGGGAGAATTCTCTGTTAAGGCTAATTTCCCAAACCTAGTGAGTCCCTCAGCAGCTTTGCTGGATTTTTGGGGTTCATTTTTTTCTCCTGCTAAGAGTGAGACTCTCTTTCTCCCACATGATTTGAGATATCCTTTGACTTTGTGATGTGTTTTCATAGGGTTTCATGTGGTTTTTGGTAAGTGTGTTACACAGCACCCTCAGTGCAGTGACACAGGGGTGTCATAGTGACCCCCCACTATAGACTCCATACCCTGGGACTGACTACTGTCTCCCAGGGCATGTAAAGTCACCATTGACTTTACTAGTCTTAAATTGGGAACAGAACCAGTACAAACCATCATATTGTCAAAGTACTGGTAGGGGTTGTTAGATTGCCCCTGGGTCTGTTTTTCGAGGGGGCACTATGCAGTCCCCCCTCAATGAGTTTCTGGCTGGTGGCAGTGGTTACCACGCAGAATATTCCTTAAGAATATTTACTAATGGGATTTTCCCATTCATTTTAAACGCACCACGTTTTGGTGCAATGTTAAAGATACCGCCGGGTTATTTATTTAATATTTATTCCCCGGTTGGGTCTTTTCACCAGGACTACACAGAAGCCTCCAAAAGTGGTGCCACTCTGTCTGGGTATACAGGATGTGTGGGAGTGGGGTTTAGGCACCCTGGACTGAGTTGCCTCGGCAACTCAAGTCGCACTCTTGTGTGATTGGCCCAGTGGTGAGCCGCCGGCTCACCGCTTAGCATGTTTGAGTAACAGCTAGGACTGATGAATGGGGGTTTTAAGCATAAAAGCAGGACTTTCGGGACTGGGACTTCAGACGTCGCCACAGGACCAAAGAATCTGAAGAGGGAGAAGCTGAGCCGACCTGCAACAACGAAACCACCGGTGGAGCCCTGCTGAACCGACTCACCACTTCTTCCAACGACAGAGGAGATCTTCATCCCGAAGAGTCTTCTTCCTTGGACTGGTGGGGATAACCAGTTTACCCGCCTTTTTCGCCTTCCCAGATCATCTTGTGGCCGCCTTGCCTGTGTCAAGCACCCGGCAACCGGGATACCATGCTTTTACCACTACCGCAAATAAAAGAGTAGTACCTTTTAACCGGAGAACTCCGCGGCTGGTTTCTTCCCTGGCAGTGCAACGACCTTCAGCTTTCCTCCACGTCGAGAACTTCTCTTCCTCTGGACGACGCCGTGACTTGCATCCACTGCCAGGAACAACTGCCCCCGCTGGAGGATTCTCTCCACTTTCAAGGTACTGTGTCCGCCTGGCCTCCCTCACAACAGTCTGTGTGGGGTGTCTCGTAAATCCTCATTTTACCACTTGGGTTGGCCCTAGGCTGGCTAACTGAACTTTTCTGAGTTGAACCGATTCCTTTTTAAACTCTCTGCAAGACTTTCCAAGCCTTTAAAACTGTGTGATCTTGGGCACATTGGTGTTCTACTCTCTCCAAGAGGGAGCCTGGCCTCTGAACTTTTTGCTCACAAGTAGACTTTGACATTCGTGCCTTACTGAGTGTTTCTAAAGTATTGTGTTTTGTGCTATTCCTAATTTCTGCCTTTTCCCTCCCTTTTTCTCAACTTATTGGAGTGCCATCTTTAGTTAAGCGCTCACCTCTGTCTGGAAATAAGTGGCGTTAACTAAGACTTGTCTAATAAGGAATAAGGGATGTATATATATTAATAGTGACTGTGTTTTTGAACTTGCTTACAATTATAGTGCTAGAGTGTTTCTAAGTGTGTCTTTAAATAAATAATTATATACTTGATACCAAAGCTCTGGTCAGTGTTTGCTTGTGCTACTGTATTTTGGTACCTATCTTGTATACTCTATATACTGTCTAACTCTTCTTGAGAGAAGTCTGGTTGCTCAGCCACAGCTACCAGGTAAATCTGGGTGGTACAGACTGCTACCATTGGGTTTACTGCCAACACCTTTAGTCTTAAGCCTTTTGCAGTGGTCCCTAAGGGAACTGCACAGGTTTCTGCATAACACGGGATGCTCTAAAAAGTAAAGAACTTACCGGGCGTTTCTTCTTTTCATCGATAAAAACTTGAAAATGCAAAGGAGGAGTACGTTGAAACACCTCCTCCCAGCGCTCCAATCGGCGAAGTGCCCGGACCGAAAGGGAATCACAGTAAAAACTGGAGTCCCAAAGGTGGTCCGGACCCAAACACTCGAGACAAAGAGGATGACGGTCCACCCTCGCGAAGCTTCGGTGACACAATGAACAATCTGGAAAGTCTAGTTTGAACGACATAGACCGACTAGTACACGATCGCTAGCGAGAGCCTGAGAGGGAAAAAAGGGATGAAAAACTTCTGCGGATGCAAGTGCGTCCAGTCCCGAATGAGCAGAGAAAAGGACTGATGGGCGATGCGCGGGGCGGAGCCGAGATGGGCGGGGTTAGAGAGGAAGGACTAGACATTTTTGCAAACATTTTGGATGCTTTTTACAAAGTGCTCCGGTCCCGTCCCTCAGGACGGAGGAATGTCCCATAAGCATGGAGGAAAGGGGGCGGGACGTAGGAGTATATGAATTATGATCTTAGAGGACTCGGAGGAGGCCAGGAAGGCCTCCCACAGGGTGCCACCATTAATGGGAGAAGAAGAGAGAGGAGAAAGCACAGAGACCATATGAAGAGTCCATAAGTCTGACGAGGGAATGACAAAGAGGATGTCCGTGAGGGTTTGCCTATAGGAGGCACTGGTATAGGTGTCAGCAATAGGGAGGCCTGGGTTGGAGACAAGGATGTCCTTTTTAAACAACTTCTTACCAGATTTAGTTAGTAAGGAGAGCAGGATAGTCGATGGAGAAGCAGTTTGAAAAGAAAAGAGAGCACCATAGAGTAGATAGGGAGAGGAGAGAAGAGGAAGGGATGAAGGGAGGGGGTGGTAGGGGCGGGGATAACACTAGGGAAGGGCGCAGGGAGGGGTGCAATAAATAAACAATTGAGCACAACAAGGGCTCAGACAGTAGTAGAACAGTTTGCTAGGTGTATGCTTAACAAGAAGGCAAGAACCAAACACAGCACTACTTTCACAATGTACTTTAACAACGGAGCCAGCACACCTAGGTCTTAGAGTCCTGTAAAGTGGGAGAAAGGCCAAGGTAACAATACAAATTAAATACTTTCACAATGCAATTAAATAAATAAAAACACACCTAGGTCCGAGAGTCCTGTAAAGTGGGAGAAAGGCCAAGGTAACAATACAAATTAAATACTTTCACAATGCAATTAAATAAATAAAAACACACCTAGGTCCGAGAGTCCTGTAAAGTGGGAGAAAGGCCTAGGTACCACAATATATTTTGTGGGGAAGTTTGCTATGTGGCAGGGTATCCAGGGTGGAGTGCAAGCTCTGTCCCTTACACGGGGCACTCTTACCGCGCTTGTCGCTGCAGGTTGACATCTGGCCTCCCCTGCCAACACCCACAGAAGCTAACATGAGCCGCCACTGTGGCAGCTGCCCTTTGCCTTTGGGGCCCCTAGCTGCAGGGGCTGCCCTGGGAGTGTCCGGTAAGACCGGAGAACTAACCAATCACGGGTGGAGGGAGGGCTGGGAGGCGGGCAGAGGGAGGGGAAGAGGAAAGAAGGGAGTCAGGGAATCAAGGCAGCACGCTGGGGCTGGGGGCACACAAGAACACGGCCCGCGATTGGAAAAGGCCCAGGAGGGTCACAGGGTCAGACCAGCTCACCTTGGAATGCCAAGTGGAAAGGTGTGATCCTACGGTGCCCGTTGGCTACAACAAACGGTACGAAACAAAACAGCTGGTCACAGTTCAATTCACCGATGCCTTCAGGTTGTCTGGAGGCATTTCACGATCTAGTGGCTCCCGAGGCACACTTCCTGCAATTCCACTCATAATCTGACTCAAAAGCAAAGGGGCACCCTACTTGAATTACAGAATTTGAGTGAGGTAGTCAAAGCCGTCTGATAAGGGCTGTAATATAGTTTGAAAGGCTAATCGGTAACTCTGTGACCAACGCTGCTATACTCTTAGATTCTAATCCTTTTCCTGCCATGAGAAATGAACGTATTGCTTTGTTGGAAAAATTGTCCAATGTGGGCATTCTGGATGTTGAACTAATCAAGTTCCTCTCCCGCTGATCCAGTTATACCTGCCATCAATTTTTATTTTTTTTAACTTTTCTTTATTGGCATGAGGCAAGAGCAGGTACACAATACAGTACAAAACGGCATTACGTACAGGGGTTTTCTATAGAGGGCAGGCGGCAGCAGCTCGCTCAGTTCAACACGTTCCAGGAGACAGCCAGGTCTATGAGTCTACCGGGGGGGAGGAAAGTAGTTCAATATTGTCTTTACTTTTCAGGTAGCTACAAAATTCTGTCCATACATTTTTGGGGAAAGAGGTTGTGGGGAGAATGTTAATGTAGTCCTCTTCACACATATGAGTCCAGGTGAGGGCCTTCAGCCACATCTCGAATGAGGGGAGAGAGCAGCGCTTCCAGTGCTGTAATATACATTTTTTGGCCACCATAGTTCCGATGTTCAAGAACTACCGCACCAGAGTGCCATAGAAATTGGGCGCATGCGGAGTGCAGGTTCCTGAAGTATTGTTTCCCAGGCCAGATCGGGACATTTACCAAGATGTAAAGAAGCTTAGGGACTATTATCATTTTGATTAGGGACAGCTTGCCCGATAGGGAGAGTGGGAGGTTGCGCTATTTCGTCATCCGGGTTTCCACGGCCTGCGCTGTAGCCGTGTAGTTGTCGGCCAATAGCGAAGGTCTCGAGAGGGATACCTGGACCCCAAGGTATCTGATTCCGTCTGGGGACCAGCGGAGAGGGAATTTGCAGGTTGGTTGGGGGGTTGCCGCAGTGAGTGGGAATATTTCAGATTTCGTGTAGTTAATAGTGAAGCCCGAGAATGTGCCAATTTTGGTTATGTTGCGTATAATCGGGTCTAGATGGACGGACGGGTCTCGGACATAGAGAAGTCCATCATCGGCGTACAATTAGATTATCTCCGGTGTGTCCCGCAGCCATATACCCTTACGGGTGTGCCTTTGATGGACATTGTCAGCCATGGGCTCGATAGCCAGCGCAAACAGTATAGGGGAGAATGGGCAGCCCTGGCGGGTGCCCCGGTGGCTCATGAAGGGTTATGACACCTGTTAATTAGGACTCTGGCCACAGGGTTTGTATACAGTAGTTTAATATATATCATATCATATAAGGGTCAATTCCCATTTTATGCAGTACAGCCCACATATATTGCCAAGAGACCATGTCGAACGCCTTCTGAGCGTCGAGGGTGACCGCGACGGCCCCGGTATTGGAATCGATTCTTGACATAACATTGAACAGCCGGCGGATGTTGAGGGCCGTCGATCGACCGGGGACAAAGCCGCTCAGACCTGGATGGACTAAGTGTGTCATTATGGGGAGGAATCTGCATGCAATTATCTTGGCAAAGATTTGTGTGTCAGTGTTAATTAGAGATAGGGGTCTGTAGAACCTGCATTCATCAAGGGGCTTGCCCGGCTTGGGGAGCCCGGTTATGAGGGCTTCGCGCATGGATTGGGGCAAGGTGGCCAGACTGGGCGACTCATTCCAGACCTCAAGGAGTCTGGGTGCGAGGATGGCGACATGCTCTTGATAAAACTCAGAGGTGAGCCCGTCTGGGCCGGGGGCCTTACCCTTCGGGAGACCCGAGATAGCCTTGGTGATCTCCTCAGAGGTGATCGGGGTATCCAGATGCTCACTAGTGGCGCGGGAAAGTGTCATGGGGATTTGGTCCAGAAGGAGGTTTGTATCATCTATGCTGTGCTCTTGCTGGGGAGCGTAAAGGGCAGCATAGAATTCGGCGAAGGTCGCGAGGATGTTTTGGTCAGACCAGTGCAGGACCCCTTTCACATCCCTAATGCAGTCTATGCGGGTTCTACCCCCCTCCGCGCGGACCAGCCTGGCCAGGGTTCTCCCCGGTCTGTCTCCCTCGCCGTATTTTTGCACGCCGTAATACTGCACCTCCCTGTGGGCACAAGCTTCGAAGGCCTCCAGTTCTGACCTTTTCTGTGCCAGTATGGCCGGGGAAGGTGCAGTGGTGTACTCCCTCTCAAGGTCTTTAAGCTTTGTTTCAGAGTCATGTGGGCTATGTTTAATGTCTTTAAGGACCCCAGCCTCCCTGGAGATACACATTCCTCTAATGAAGACCTTGAACGCCTCCCACCGGGTCCCATCGGATATATCGTGTCTTTTGTTGCAGTCAAAAAAAGTTTTGATGAGAGCTAGGATGTCAACTTTGAAGACGATATCCCTCAGTGCCTCAAACTTAAAGCGCCAAGCAGAGCAGGCAGGTACGTCCCGTCCCAGTTTGATCTGCAACGTTACATGGGAATGGTCTGTATGGGGAGTGTGTGTGGTAGTATGTGTGTCTATAGCCCTGCCTACCATCCCACTCGATATGGGGAAAAGGTCTATTCTTGACAGGTTATCGTGAACTGACGAGTAAAAGGTAAAGTCTCTCGTGTGTGGGTGGCGCGCTCTCCACACATCGCTGAGGCCCAGTGAGGCCACGTGTGCATGTAAGCGGATGGTTGCACGTGGTGTTGCCGTGCCAGATCTGTCCAGCTAGTTGTCAAGGATCAGGATCATGCCCCCCTCCCATAAGATTGGGTATCCAATGTATCTCGTGAGTATGGTGGTCCTCATCAAAAAAATCAGGGGCATCAAAGTTTGGGGCGTATGTGTTCACGAGGAGGCATTCCGTGTTAGCTATTAGACAGTGAAGAATTACATATCTGCCCTCTGGGTCTTTATGGCTGGTCCGCAGTGAGAATTGGACTCTTTTGTGCACCAGGGTGAGCGCTCCCCTAGACTGGGTTGAATATTTTGTGTAGTACCTATTAGAGTCCCAGGCCCGAGCCAGACATGAAGCTAAGCGCCCCAGGGCGTGCGTTTCTTGGAGGAGGAGTATATTAATTCCGTGCCTCTGGGCGTAAGCGGTTATCCTGCGGGCTTTAGTGAAATGACTTAACCCCCGGACGTTCCATGTCAGATTAACCTCTTAAGTGACATTGAGGTTCCCCCCCAGTGCCAATGGCTTTCTTAAAATCGCGGTATTCACCGCCCAAACCCGCCAACATTTCCCCCCTCATTAACCCCTTAAGTGCCACCGACGAGCTGGCTCGTCGGTGGCAACCTGGAGCGGTTTTTACCGACGAGCCGGCTCGTCGCTGGCATTTAAAGGGTTAATGGACATGATGCCTTGTTATGGAACATCCCTGCAGTGATATTTGCTGCCAGTAAGTACCATGCGCCCAGTCATAGAAAGGTTGTATCGCATTGTAACCGTACCCCCGCTCTCATGCCGTTTTCATGAAACCGTCTTTGAACTTTGACACCCCCCTCCCTCACTGCCCTCCCCCAACCAGCAGTGCAGTATTCCCCACCCAGAACACAGGAGCCTGAGTGGCGTGCCCAACTTGGCAACACCAGCCCACTTGCCCAACAGGGGCACAACTGAAACCAAACTGTCAAGCCAGGCATTGCAATCACAGTGGAGGTCGCCACTGCCGTGTACCCAATTCAGCAGATAGTTCGGGGCACATGGCACCACTAGTCCATCCGCGTCAATTTTGAGAAGTGTAACAAAAGAAGCATTGTGGTGGATGGTAGCTGACGAGAAGAGATAAGGATGACTTTAGTGTGGCATGTCGGATTGCTGAGAGTCATTAGGTGGGGGGTCCAAGACCGAGGGGCACAGTCCATCCATATGGTGGCGGCAACAAAGGACAAAGGGTAGCCCGCCAGAAGCGAAGGCAGATGGAAACTAATGTCTGTTCCATGCAGTTGGTGAGACATGTTGTAGAGTTGAAAGAAGGAGGAGCTTGTGCCAGTGGCGGTAGATATGCCCAGTTGGGATTATAAACCACTTCAGTCATTGTCCATTGGGTTGTCTGCAGGATCTCTCAGTGGGATCTGTGATTCAATAAATGTCACTGCTTCATCCGGAACCGTGAAGAAGTACAGTTTGTTGCGATGAGTGAATTTCAAGCGTGCCGGGAATAGCATTGCGTATTCGATTTTCCTTTCTCTGAGCATTTTCTTCACCCCGTTGAATTGCCTGTGCTCCGCCTGAACCCCCACGGAGAAGTCCGGGAAGATCCTGATGATTTGCAAATCCATCCACAGTTCATCCTTCTCGCGTGAAAGGTGTAGTATGTGGTCCCTGTCTCTGTAGCTAAGAATCTTCGCTATTATCGATCTGGGGAAGTCGCCAGGTTTGGGGCGGGGGGCAGTGCGCGTTGTGCCCGCTCAACTTTGAAGAATGGGGAGAGTGGAGGGTCACCGAGGAGGTCCTTGAGGGACTCCACCGCCAGTTCCATCCGACCCTTGAGTGCGGACTACGGAACCCCCAAAATGCAGATATTATTTCTGCTTGACCTCGACTCCAGGTCGTCGCACTTGGCCTTGACATTCTTCATGTCGCGCACCAGCTCCGTAACAGTGTTCTGGAGGGCGAGCATGCCATCCTCATTTGCCCCAATTCTGGTTTCAGCGTCGGAAATTCTAGTGCCATGCTGGTCCAGCTTCATCATGTGTGAGGCCATATTCGCATTTATGTCATCTAGCTTCTCATGGAATGAGGCAAAGTTCTTTGCCATGGATTCCATCCTTGCCGTGAGATCAGGCTGGGGGGGGGGATCCAAAGGGGCTTCTATATCATCGTGTTTCGAGGAGGTGGCCCCCTGCTCCGTTCTGGATGTAGGTTTAGTGAACTTATCCATAGCCCCAGCCTTGGTGGCTCCAAAAGACCTGTACGACATTCTACGGGTGGCTGAAGAGACGTGTAGATGCAGGCAGGTGCCACGTATATTGACAGGGGCACGGGTCCTCTGGGCACGGGGATCAGTGTTGTGAGGAGGCAGTAGGAGCGGGTGCCAGATGGAGGGGCGAAAGTTCTGATGCAGCTTTCAGTAGATATCACACGATGGGGCTCGGGGGGCCGGAGGCAGGGAGCACCACCCAGGCACCCCAGGCCAGTAAGGGGCAGTAGGAAGTTTGCCCGCCCCAAGGCGCAGCCAGGAAGGATGCAAGGGCAAGATGCACACGGAGGGCTGGCAGAGTCGTCTCCAGGTGAGGGGAAGTAGCGTAGGGGGCCAAACGGGGCAGAGCGATGTAGGCCCACTAAGTCGAACCATGCAGAGCAAGTGTCAGATTATGTGGCATGGAGTACAACCCCTCCCCGGGCGGCCAGCGTCACAGTGTGGGTGTCCAGTGGTGTACGTCCGCAGGCTGGGACAGCACCACCCCGCAAGCTAGGGCGGACCTCCACCCAAAGTCAATGGCTGTTGCCTACCAGGCAGGCCGGTGTGAGGAGCAAGAAGCCGGGGGAAGCAGCAGCCGTGAACACCAGCGCTGATGTAAGCAGTTGGCAGTTTATATGAGGCGTGTGCGCGGCTCATTGTGAGGGATAGGCCGCTTTGCTGAGATTATCATGGTGCAAGGCTCCGCTGGGCGGCCACCCGGCAGAGAGCAGTGGCGCTGGCCCCCAGAGGGTACTGTGTCAGCCAAGGGGAGAAGCAGGGGGATCATGAAGGTTGGCAACTGGGAGCATGCAGCTCCGATCAGGCATCCCCCCAGCTCCTCACCGGTTAACTCGTTTGCAGGGTCTGGATGGTACGTGGGAAGGACCTGCACTCCGTGCTGTAGAGACCCGCCTCAGGGGACAGTCTCCAAGTCCACGCGCAGCACAGGAACATGCAGGGGCCGCGGGCCACACACAGCCGGACTCCGCCCGCGGCAGGCCCAGGCCGCTCAGTGTGGATGGGCAGCAGTTGTGACACTCCCTGGCCGGAGGGTCCAGCCTGTGATGTACGGCACCCGCAGGGGAGGTCCGACCCTCCACAGCCCCAAGCAGGCAGGCAGGGAGTCTGCTGTGCGGATCGCAGCAACTCGTGTCTCTTACGGCGGGCAGCCGACACCGCCAGGCAGCCGCACTCAGGATGGCGCACAGCGTTCACTCACAGCGCAGTCGAGGGCAGGCCCCTCCTCGGCCCGTGCCGGTCAGCCAACAAGTCGCCACCACAGGGCTGTGGGTGTCCGTTTTCTCCCAGGAATGGACGAATGTGTAGCTTGGGATCCCTGCTACACACGGCGTAGGTTCCCACTGCCGGATGATGCGTGCAGGCGCCGATGGAATTGGATAAGCGTTGTCTGGGCACGGAGCACCACGGCTAAGCAGCCATTTTGCAGGCTGCTCAACAGTGCCCATGCCATCTATTTTTTACCCAAACTGCATAAATCACTTCAGAAACCCCCAGGCCGACCCATTGTAACCTTGTGTGGGTCCCTTTTACGAGAATGTAGCCGAATTGGTGGATGAAACTCTTAAACCCCTTGTTCCCAGTCTCCTATCGTATTTGTGTGATACGAAGGACTTCCTCAATCAGGTCAATGGTATCCCATGGAAAGAAGATATGCTATTGGCAACCTTGGATGTTGTCTCCTTGTACACCGCCATTGACAACCAAATAGACCTTGCAGCCTGCAAATCTTTCCGTGACATGAGGTCCTTAAACTATATGCAACATACCGCAATGGTTCTTGAATTGATGGAATTTTGTCTTGCCCATAAGGATTCTCTTGATGGGTCGTTTTTTCACAAACTGAGGGGTACTGTGTTGGGGGCAATTTTTGCCCCATCATATGCAAATTTGACAATGGGATGGTCGGAGCAAGATATGGTATGGAGTCCTGGCAATATAGCCTTTGCCAATAAGATCTCATGTTGGCTGAGATACATTGACTATCTTTTCATTTTATGGCAATGTACCATTACAGAGTGTCCTGGCTTTATTAAAATATTAAATCATAATGAGTATAACTTACGGTTTACTGAAACTCAGTCACACAGAGTTGGTTTTTCTTGATGTCAAGGTAATTTGCTCTGCTGATGTACTCGCCACCTCCGTTTTCTGTAAACCTACCAGCTCAAACCTTCCTTTGCTAGCCACTAGTAATCACCACACGTCGTGCATTAATAGTATCTCCTATGGAGATTTTGTAAGGTTTCAGAGGAACAATTCGGAAACCTTGGATTTCCATCAACAATCAGCCAACGTAGCTAAAAGCTTTGCGGCGAGGGGTCATTCTAACAAACTGATTGAAAAGGCATTCTCCAAGGCACAACATCTTGACCGGGACACACTGCTGATATCCCCCAGTCCATCCTGTGAAGCTAAAGAGGAACAAACATGCCTGATTGTAACATATGGTCAAATGTCAAATGGCAAGATCAGGCATATTATCACCTAACATTGGCATGTTCTGGGGGCTGACAAGGAACTTGGTTCTGCTCTTCCCAATTTTCCTTGTCCAACCTTCAGAAAAGCACCCTCTTTGAAAGATAAAATTGGTTTCAAGTTTCCTTGCTCCGATTAAAAATTCCAATGGAATTGCCAAAAATCTTTAGGTTTTGTAAAATGCTCTAAATGCAAGATCTGTGAATATGCATTATCCCAGCCTTCTTTTCACCATCCCATCACGGGCAAAACATTTTCCATCATTGGGCATACTAACTGTAATACATACTTTGTTTTGTATGCTCCGAGTTGTTCTTGCCCCAAGTGGTACGTGGAGAGTGCCACCAATAAATTGAAATTCAGAATTCTTCAAGATGTACATGCCATAAAAAATAAGGATTTTTCATAGCCTATAGCCAAATATTTGTTGGAAATTCTTGATGGTAAAATACAGGGAATTCAGTTTTTCAGTGTGGCACATGTTGCAAAACATCCACGTGGAGGTGAAAGAACTCTTAAGTTGAGACAATTTGAAACACGCTTAATTATTGACTTTCAAACTGAAGTGCCTCATAGCCACCACATAGATGAGGCGCGATTTACTTTTATAGGTGTTTAACTTATGAATCGTTATGAGTTTTGTTCAGTCTTATCCCCTCACTATGGTCCTGTTGGTCTTATGCATGATGTATTATTCTATCATGTGGTCTCCATTTTTTCCTTTTCCCCGTTTTCCATATTGTTGCAGTCCAGCTGTCTCTGTATATGGTGGAATAGTTTCTACACAAACATGAGAATACTCTTTTTCTTTGTTTTTCTTGTTAGCGGAATATGTATTGTATTGGTCACTGGACAGGTCTCAGGGTTTTTGTCTTGTCCCAATCTATTTTTATAGTTTTCAAGTTTTTATAGTTTTAATGTTACATTCAGTTATTGTTTTTTTTGTGGCTTTACTATTCACACTATCTTGTTTACCGTGGTGTTTCTTTATGCGCTCTTCTTAGTTGTTCTCCCCTATTTGTGCCAGTATGCGAAAAACAAAATAATGTTTTAGCTGTGATTGATGTTTCTATGGTGCGCAAATTGGATTTAGCCGAGACTCCAATACAGTCTAATACAGTCCTAGAGAATCTAGAGAATCTATTGTCGATGGTGGATGTATCAATTTACTGGAAATTGGGGCTTTGCTTACGATTGGCCATGCATTTGATATTTCAATACTATCTGAACCTTGACCAGGCAATGGTAGTTTTGCAAATTTCAATACTGTGTTACGTGGCCATGCACTGTGCACTTTATCTGCGACTATTGTTATTATACATTCTTTATCTTGAATTTTGGCATTTTTCAGATTTAAACAGGCTGTGACTTGCATTTAATACCATCGTAACCATGAATAGGCAATGGTTATTTGGTCGCATTCTTTAATATTGATACTGTGCACTTTATTTGCGACCAATATTATTGGTCCTTCATCTTGAGTTCTGCCATGTTCTAGATTTAAGGATGCACTATGCACTTTACATACATGCCATGTTTTGTATCTCAATGTTTTGCTTTCCTGAGAATAATCATACTGGGGTAGATGTCCTTTAGCGCAAGCTCTGGCATGGTTTAGTTTTAAGGATGCACTATGCACTTTACACACATGCTGTGCCTTGCTTTTAAATTTCATGCTTGCCTGTGAATAATCATATTGGATTGTTCATGCGTTTACATCCATACGCATTTTATACTTGTCACTTTATTTATTATGCATAGCTTTGCACCCAGGTCTTATAGATTAAGAGATATTTCTAATCAGTAGATAGACTTGTGTGGTCTCCGTTCGCAAACGTGTTCAACTTTGCAGAACTTGTGTCATCATTGGAACACGACCTCTTAACTGTAGACTAGTTTCCACTCTCAGCCTGCGAACATATACATTTGCACATCAATTTGGTATGTGCATGCTTATGTGTACACAAATCCACTCTGGGTCTTTCCCAATTGATCAAAAATATATTCATTTATTTTTTGTATTGATTGCTATACAATCTGATGCGATGCAATTTTTAGCCACTTCCCTTAATTGCTGACAGATTTGAAATGAATGACTGTTATGTTTAATGCCATTATTTTGCAGCAACGAGTGAACTTTGCATTTAATCTGGAATGGAATGTTCGATGTTTTAACACAATTGCACAATGGCCGACCTGTATAACCATACTTGTTGAGGTTTACACATTCTACCATAGAGTGCTGGTATGTTTTAAACTCATTGGTTGTGAGGGCTTGAAACTCTTGGCTGTTTTTCCTTGTACAGGCTTTCACCTGTTTATTATTAAAGAATATTATTCCAAGAACTTTTATAAACGAAAGAGGCATTTTGTTGGGACACTGAAGAACAATCACACGCATGCCGAGACAGTGAGTGTGTCAACATCAAATCAGGAGATGCTCACATTTGGGTCGATCCCCATCAAAGACCCGAAGTCCTAAAGGAGAACGCCAACTTGCCCCGTGTAGAGGGAGGTTGAGGGGGAGAGAAAGAAAAGCTCACAACCACAACATAAGACCATCCAAAGACTCACTGACATGGTGGACCAAGGAGGAGACCAAGAGGGGGCTCAGCAAGTCATAGGGAAGGTGGCATTTCTAAGGAAACCAAGCTCATTCATACCTCCAACCTCAGCAAGACATGTGACCAAGGTGGAAAGAGTGGGTTGAAGACTTTGATGACTTCATCAAGGCAGCAGGGTTGGAAAGAAATCACTGGTCCCAATGGACATTTTTACAAACGTAGCTGGAAAAGAAAGGAAATAAGGAGCATCATCAAGACAATTCCAGCAGAAGAAAGAACGACCTATGACAAACTAATTGCTGCCTTAAACAAAAAGCTGGCAGTACAACCAAACGGGGACTACGAAAGGTACCTGTTCAGCCAGTGCCACAGGTCCTCCCACGAAACTGTAGAGGAGTTCATCACTCGGCTCCGTCCGAAGCTAGTCCACTGTCAATTTTCAGCTTTCTCAGATGACGAAGATTTCCTGCTTCGTGTAATCGAAGGTTGTGTGTCATCCACACTGGGAAAACAACTCTTGGAAGAAACCCCTCACGATTGATAAAGTCATTGAACTGCCCAAAGTCCATGAGAGCCGTGAAGCACAAACCTCTGCCATGAAAATGCCCAAGAAGAGAAACGAGGACGACTCAGTAGCAGAATTTACGAGTGTCAAGGACAGAGGAAAAGGAGCACAGGATATCCCAACCACATTAAGGGGACCGCCAAGTGAAGGATTCACACAGACACGGATAGGTCCTGTACACAGAAGCTTTGCTACCGATGTGGCCAGATCTTCCCGCACTCAGGGGGTATACACAGCCCTGAACGAACGCTGTACGAGGTGCGCCACAGGAGGACACTTTTAGATGGTTTGTCGGGAAGGAGGATGTCATGATCCCACAGAAAAAACAAACATCTTCAGGTTGCAGCAGGCACACAAGCAGGTACCAAGGCGGATATATGGGGGAAGGCTGGTCCACCCTAGTTGCTGGATGGCGCAGCAAGCACAATATGTCCAACATCGAATCCAGGTCCCCTCCAAGGTACCACATGGCAATACAGAATCAAGCCCCCTCCAAGATGGCCACCGGAGAACGTCATTCATCGATAACCAACACGGCCGCCAAGCTCACACCAGTGCCATCAGGTCTGTGCGGTCGAGTTGTGCTAAGGCAGTGGATTGGGCTACATAAGGCATGCCAGGCCCACGCCCAGCGCTTTGCGTCATTTCCTGCCTACGAGCAGCTAACGCTTACCGCCTCCGCTCCGGCCCGGCCCTGCAGAGAAAACAGAAGCAAAAGTCATAAGAAGGTGCGCGTGCTCTAACTAAGCCGGACAGAATCTTTCAACTTGCAGCTTGCTCACTTAATATCTGTTGCTGCAACATCTTCTCTGCTTCAGCCGCCCCGATCCATTTTGCGTGAGCCCTTGGTCAGCTCCTTGCTGTATCCCTCTGCTGGGCTCCTTAAGCACCTACAACGGTAAGGAGAAGTGTTAGGGAGAATTCTCATTCTATGGCTAATTTCCCATACCTAGAGAGGCCCCCAGCAGCTTTGCTGGATTTGATAGGTTTGTTTCTTTTTACCTGCTAAGAGTGAGACTCTTTTTCCCACTCCTAGGCATTTTTGCTATTTGTGTTCTAGGCTATTTTTTGTGTTTAATGCTTATGGGATTTTCTCAACCCCATTGGAACCATCTTTATTCACATGTGTTACACCGCACCCTCAATGCAGTGACACAGGGGTATCATAGCGACCCCCAAACATAGACTCCATACCCTGGGACGGACTACTGTCTCCCAGGGCATGTAAAGTCCCCATTGACTTTACTAGTCAAATCCGATTAACTAAACCAGTACGACCCATCTAACTATGGAGGTACTGGAAGGGGGTAATAGTTTTTCCCCCCGTGTTCATTTTCGAGAGTGTACCCTACAGTACCTCTCTCAAAAGTTTCTGGCTGTTGGCAGTGGTTACTACCATAAATATTCGACCGCGAATATTTCCCTATGGGAGTTTCCCATTGTTCAAGGCTACCACTTTTTCTGAGCCTCTAACATACCGCTGGTGCATTTTAATATTAACTTTGCTCCGGTAGGTTTTATTTGCCAGAACTTTAATATAACTTCTTTCTCGTGTCTTTCTCTACGATCCTAACCCAGGTCGGGGATCCTTTGATCAACCGTTTGGCGGGCTTCTGCTCAGAAGCCCTCCTTCCGGCACCACCGAGTCTGGGGTGGGTCCATTGTGTGGGAGGGGGAGTAGGACCCATGGACAGGGATGCCTCAGCAACCCATGTCGCACTCTATCCTGATAGGCTGGAGGGTCTCCCGCCAAGATGACCACTCCACTGTGTGAGTGACAGCTAGGCTGTATGAATGGGGATCTTTTTGCATAAAAGCAGGGTTCCGAGGACTGGAAGAGCAAGACGTCGCCAATGGAACTAAGCAGCCGAAGAGGAGGGAAGCCAAAGACATCTGCAACGACTGAACAACCGGTGAAGCCCTGCTGCAGCATCTCGCCACTTTTCTCCACATGACGAAAGAAGATCTTCATCTGCAAGAGCCTTCTTCCCTTGAGCTGGTGGGGCCAACCAGTTTGCCAATCGCATTCCCCGGTCCTTGGTCAAATCTCCCGTACCCTGTACTCGGAGGCCGGATAGCCAGGCACCAGTCCACCCGGACCGCGATTTAAAGGAGAGTACCTTTTATTTGTCGGGCAGCACTGCGCCTGGTTTCATCCCTGGGTAGTGCAGTAACTCTAACCTTCCTCCACGACGAGCCTCTCTTCCCCTGCTGGATCCCCCGAACTGCAGGAACTACCAGGAACAACCGCCACCGCAGGAGCCACTTCTTCATTTTAAGGTACATTGTTCCGCCATGCCGCCCTTTCTTCGCGGTAGTGCTAAAGGCGTTTTAAATCCTTTACCTGCCTGTTGAGTTGGCCGGCCCTCTCTTAACATTGTCTTTCCTTTGCAACCACCTCTTCTAATATTGTTAACCAAAGACTTGACTGCAGCGACAAGAACATTTTGCTCCTCGGCCCTTGCCCTATGCCACCAACTCTGGCACAGGCCTACTGACTCTCGTCACATTTGTTAGACCTGCCTTCTCGAGATTGATTCTCCATTCGAACTGTGTGGTGCACCCCTTTCTTATAACCACTCTTTCTTCCCACTGCATAATCATTGTGAAATGCCATTTCGCTCAGTTTTCATTCTAAGTATTGCTTACATCATGGGTGCACAAAATACGGGCCCGCGGGCCAGTTGCGGCCCGCCATGGCATGTTGTCCGGCCCGCGAGGCACAAAGACTTTCCTAATGGAGTGCGGCCCGCAAGCAGCATCGGCCGCCCTCCATTAGGAAAGTCTTTGAAACTCTTCTCTTCCGGGCCGAACAAAACACTGGCCCTCATTGGCTCAGAGCACACGCACACGTAGCTCCTACGAGCCACGTAGTGCGTGTGTGCTGCACCAATGGAGGGCCAGCACTACGGCTGGCGTGGCCAGTAAGGCTTGATGCCGGAAGGCATTTCAGCCTTGCCACGCCCAAGCCAGCCGTAGTGCCAGAGACCTCGCCAGCGTTCCAGCTAGCCTGCCTTCCAGCACGCCCAGTAAGTGGTCTGTTTGTTTGTGTTTGTGTGTCGGGTCTGTTCTGCTGTATGTTTGTGTGTATGTTTGTATGTGTTGGGATGCGGGCGTTGGGTGTCGGGTGTGCACGAATGCTTGTTTTTGTATGTTTGTTTTGTGCATGTTGAGATGTGGGGGTGGGGGGCGTCGGGTGTGCATGAATGTTTGTTTTTGTATAATTGTGCAATATTTGTTGAGATGCGGGGGTTAGGGGGGGTTCGGGTGTGCATGAATGTTTGTTTTGGAGTGTAAGTGCGGTGTATGTTGAGATGCAGGGTCTGTATGGGTGCATGCTTGAGAATTTGTGTGCTGAGTTGGGGGGCGGGGGGTTCAGGTCTGTATGGGTGCATGCTTGAGTTTGTGTGCTGAGTTGGGGGGTGGGGGGTTCAGGTCTGCATGGATATTGGTTGGGGGTGAGGGGCCCATGGGGCATAGTGTTTGGTTGGGGGTGAGAGACATGGGGCATAGTGTTTGGTTGGGGAGAGGGGGCCATGGGGCATAGTGTTTGCTTGGGGTGGGAGCCATGGGGCATAGTGTTGGTTGGGGGTCGGAGCCATGGGGCATAGTGTTGGTTGGGGGTCGGAGCCATGGGGCATAGTGTTTGGTTGGGGGTAAGGGGCCCATGGGGCATAGTGTTTGGTTGGGGTGAGGGGGCCATGGGGCATAGTGTTTGGTTGGGGGTGAGGGACATGGGGCATAGTGTTTGGTTGGGGGTGAGGGACATGGGGCATAGTATTAGCTTGAGGGGTGGGGGCCATGGGGCATAGTGTTTGGTTGGGGATGGGAGCCATGGGGCATAGTGTTTGGTTGGGGGTGAGGGGACCATGGGGCATAGTGTTTGGTTGGGGGTGAGGGAGCCATGGGGCATAGTGTTGCACTCCAAGAGTGAACCCAATAATAAAGGTAAAACAGGCACAGTTAGGAGATGAACATCCTTTGCTTTTTGAGGAAACCTGACTCAACGAAGGCCATACTCTTCTTGGACAACCCAAACAGCAAACTATAGCAGTCCGAAATAACGGAATGTCCAATCAAGGGTCAATAAAATATATATCATTTAATTGAACAGATGATATACAATAACTAAATAGAAATATATTATAACAATGGAAAATGTGTAGTACAAAATGTAAGTTTGAAATGCAAATAAAAATCATTACCCCTCAAAAACATATTCTTTTTCCATGTGTTTAATACAAATTGGGGGTTGAAAAAGCCTCCTGCCACGCCCCGCCTACCGCCCCGCCCACATTTACTTTTCAGCCCATGATAGCCATCATGTAAGGTACTTTCAGCTCTCTGTCAAAATCAGTTGTGCACCCCTGGCTTACACTGATGCACTGCCGTGTTGAACTGATTCACAACTGATGGGAAGTATTGCTAGGGTGTATAGGAACCTATTTCTGAATAACTTGTGCTTTCCCTCCCTTGTGAGGAATTGTTAGAGGATCCCTTGTGTGTAGTTTTCACTGTGCCGTTTTGCTTAGTTTTCACTCTGGTTCATTTGGTCTACATAGTGGGTATATTGTTCCTTGACTTAATTTAACTTGCTTGATGACTGTGATGCATGTGTTTTCTTAGAAGTGTATAAAATAAATATATATCTACTTTTTAACTACAAAGCTTTGGTCAGTGTTTTCTTGTGCCATAGTATTGTAGGCCTAATGTGTAAACCCTGAATACTGCTCATCTCCCTCTTGAGATAAGTCTGACTGCTCAGCCACAGCTACCAACTAAATCTGACTGATACCAAAGAGGATTTATTGCTCTCACCTGTAGTCCTAATCTTGTGTAGTGCTCCCTAAGGGAACTGCACTGGATTCTGCCTAACAAGAAGGACATAGCACACTAGCGCTCTCGCACTCCACTTGACTAAAACCGCAAAGACTGCCCATAGCAGCCTGGAAACCCATAAGGACTGCCTATAGTAGCCTGGAAACCTTGAATCCACATAAGGACTGCCCATTGCAATCAGGACTCCAGAACAACCACCACCACTCTAAAGGGCACGTTGCCCCAGCACCACGCGTGTCACAGCTGGTCTGCACTGCATTACCCAGTGAAGGTACTGGCCTATTTCATGGATTTCTCCCCTAGTAATCGCGCCAAAGGAAGTAAACAAAATAGACTGTGTTGACATGAGGGTGGCCAATACAGCCATTTAGAGGGAGAGGCACCCTGGTCGGAAGATAGATGACATGATTGTACAGCTAAACTGTGCAACAACATTTTCGAAACTGGACCTCAATCAGGGGTACCACCAGTTGGAACTGCATCCTGAGTCCAGAGGGATCACTACGTTCCCCACCCACAATGGTCTAATTCATTACAAACGTTTGAATTACAGAATCTCCTCTGCCGCAGAGATTTTTCAGGAGACTATTGGACACCTGTTGAGCCCCGTGAAATCGGCATTCAACTACTCCGATGACATTCTAATAAACGGCACCTCCCAGAAGGAACATGATCAAGCCCTAATAGACGCATGCAACATCCTGAGAGATGCTGGACTCTCACTGAAATATGAGAAATGCAATATCAGCAAGGACAAGCTAAGTTTCTACGGACACATCTTCAAGCCAAGGAATGCGACTCGACCGGGAGAAGGTACGCACCATCAGCGAGCTGCAGTGGCCCACCTAGGTGGCTGAGGTCAGGTTGTTTCTAGGGATGGCTGGCTACTGCGCTCGCTACCTCCCGAGATAGGCCATCACCACCCAACCACTGAGGAAACTACTGCGGAAAGAGGAGCCACTGTTCCACTGTTCACAAGACTGTCAAAAGCATGAGAAAATAAAGGCCGAACTGGAAAGAGCAACACACCTCACTTATTTCAATCCAGCATGGCACACAGAAATTGTGGCAGATGCCATCCCGGTGGAATTAGGGGCCAACCTAGCTCAGCGTGACAGGCCAGAGGCGCAGGCGAGCTTTGTAGTAGCTTAATCCAGCAGATCCTTATCCCAGACAGAAAGCGCATACTCACAAGCAGAGAAAGTTTGGCTGCGGTGTGGGCTTGTGAGTACTTCCATCAATTCGTTATAGGGAGAAGATTCACCCTTATGACTGACCGCCAATCCCTCGCTATTCGGAAATCCGAGGACCAAGATGCCACCTACGATTGAGAGATAGGGTATTCGCCTCCAGGTGTACGACTATGCAATCGTGTTCAGACTTGGGGGGATAGCAACCCCGCAGACTACATTTTGGGACACTTGACAACAAAGACACAGCCACAGAGGGAATGGGATGCAGAATATGTTTGCTACGTCACTGGAGAGGACATGACGCAGGCCCTCACCATTAAAGACCTAGCACAAGCCTCACACGCTGACCCATCCATCAACTGGGCCATGGAGCTAACCCCCTCCAACAGGTGGAGGAACTATAGAAGACTCCTGCACCGGTATGACGGCATGAACAGACGGGAGGTGGAGCGTTTAGTGAAAGTGGACACAGAACTCGTGTCAGAACAAGAGACGCTGTTGAGAGGATGTTGCATTGTCATTCCATCATGCTTGTGGTCGGGGTTGGTGGTGCTTGCACATGAAGGACACAGAGTGGGGGAGGCAACCAAGAAACTGCTCAGACAGTGTGGTTCCCACTCATGGACATTGTGGTAGAAAAGGCAGTCAAGAGT
This sequence comes from Ambystoma mexicanum, assembly GCF_040938575.1. Classification (NCBI taxonomy): domain Eukaryota; kingdom Metazoa; phylum Chordata; class Amphibia; order Caudata; family Ambystomatidae; genus Ambystoma; species Ambystoma mexicanum. Next base: position 874,503,160 of record NC_090924.1, on the reverse strand, counting down.
TGCCTTCCATGCCAATGCACGGCCAAGAGCGACCCACCACTACCGATGCAGCCAACACAAATTCCTGACACGGTATGGCAGGGCATTGCAATGGACTTCTATGGGCCAAAAGAAACAGGAGATCACCTTCTAGTGCTTGTGGATGAATCAGAGATTCCCGTTCATAAAGAGGACACCATCCACGGCATTCAGCCAGGTAATAGGAGTCATTCATGACGTTTTTTAGTGAGTGGAGAATCCCTACCACAATAAAGACAGACAAATGGCCATCATTCAACGGCCATGAGTACCACAGATTGGCGAAGCATCTGGGGTTCATTCACCAGAAGATAACTCCACTGTGGCCCCAGGCAAATGGCATGGCAGAACGGTTTGGGTCATCCATAAAAGACTATTCAGAAAGCTACAATTCAGTGTATGCCAATCCAGCAGGACTTGTGCCGAATGCTGTGCCACTAGGTGAGAGAGAAAGATTCCAGAGAAAAGGAAGTAAACAAAGTAAGTACCGACTGGGCCAAGAAGGAGAGGATACCATTTTTTGAACATGAAGTACTTGTGAAACAGTGAATACAAACAGATGCCAGATATGGAAGCAGGCAGTTAAAAGGGACAATGATCACAGCCAGCAACGTACAAATGGAAGTTACCAGGAATACACCCTTCTTTAAACACTTTATGCATAACAGGGACCCCGTTGCGGATAGCAACCAAGCCCGAGAACAGAGGATGCACGAACTGGAAGGGGAGAACGAGAACAACAGCAGGAGCAGGCGAATAGGAGAGAAGGTGGCGAGCCAGGAGATCACCCCCAGTGGACCATCAAAAGACTAACCCAGCTCATTGAAGAAATAGGACATGGACGTAAGGAGATGAGTGAATGGGGCTGGGGGGAGTTGTGAGGGGGAACGTGGCCGTGCTCTTAAAGAAGCACTGCGTGACAGGAGGAAGAGGAGGAGCTTCAGGGAAGAAGGGGCTGTTATAATAATTCCAGTGTGTCCTTTGTGTTTCTTGAAAACCTATGAAAATAACAGATGCCGGCCGTTATTATTCACTAATCTGTCCGTTTTCTATGGCTAGCAACCTGCAAATAATGCGAGCCGCAGAGCCCGATTTCTATTTCTAGTCGAGTTTAAGATGCCCGACATATTTTCTGACTTTGGATTAGTCTATTTTTTGTGTTTATGGCTCATACAGTTATTGGAGAAATAGAGCCTGCAGCTTTGCAACCTGCTTCTTCTTACGTTATGGAGTTTTAAACAGTATGCAGTGGATCACGCATTATCAACGTACGTGCAATTTTGCATGGTTAATATACACCGGAGAAACCATTTTAAATAAGCTGCTTTAATGAGTCCGTTACTTCCAGCAATTAACTGCAACGTTCGACCATGAGTAACCCCCCCCCCCTTTTAGTTTGGGCGCTTAGGCGTGGGACTTGTCTCTTTATAACATTCCTGTGGACACACTATAGTTACGATTCCCACCATTTTTTCTTCACAGGTCTTGCCAATTATCGCTCTGGAACCAAGAATCCATAAATGTTGGTACGATAAATAGATTTTGAGTCCAAAGACAGCACATCAAGTCCAAATAATTCTGCGATTCATTCATTTTTTCCTACATATTTTGTTGTTTTAGTTAATTTCACCCCAAGGAAGATGTGCTAATTTGGCATCAAACGTTGAAACCCATCTGCGATGGGGATTAAATCCCCTTACCAAAAAACAGGACGACCAGAGCCAACCAAGATCACAAGCACTTGAGGCGATATAGATCCTGCACATTTATGGCTGAAAGTCAGCCATGTAAAGAAGACATAAACGGCTTTGGTCTTTTTATTTTCCCTTAAAATAGCGTTCTCTCCTTTGTCGATTTTTGCACTTTTCTGTAGTGTAAGTGGGAGTGAATGCATTTTACATGGATCGCTTTTTTTGTATGGTATGTATATTATGTTAACGTTTACTGAGTAATTTTTTTTTAATCTTTGCCTTAGTTTGCTGTTTTGTAACAAATGGGATGACTATTACTAGTTCTTTGAATACAATTACTTCCTTATAAAACTACTTCTATTGATAGTTATTTTATTCATCCCATGGATTATTTTTCTGCATACGTTTAGTTTACCAGTATACCCTTTGGGTTAAGGGATACCTGCTCTTCTGTTCATAATGTTTTCCGTTTTTGGACAGGAAACCAAAAGAAAAAAAACTAGGCCAATTCAAAAAAGGCAATGGAGGTGGTGAGATTCAATTCCAGCTTGCACTGCAACTCCCTTTTTCAGAGACAAACATGCATAACTCTTCACTGACAATGCCATGATTAAAAAAGCCTGTAGAACACTGGCTTTAAGACAGCCAGGTGCCTCATCAGAAAATTGCACATGAGCAGTACAGTTTGCATCTAGCACCACACTGAAGTGTGTGGAGTGGTGCAGTTAAGGGCCCATCAACACTCGGCAAAACAAAAGAATTCCACAGATGTCACTCACCAAGACAAAGGGGCTTCGTTCGCAGTAAAGGGAGCATTGCACTTGGCCTATATCAGAAATGTTAATGACACGTGCGTATATCAGGCATACTTACAAAGCCTAGTGAGCTAATAAGAGATAACAATTGACCAGGAGTCCTTGAGTAGTCTTGTTTAGGTTTTGCCATTGACGGAGTTGTAAGAATATCCACCATGTTAATCTCTAAAACAAGGATAAAATAAAATAAGTAAAATAACCTACCATTAGACTATCAGGTTTTACTGTTAAAACAGTAGGCAGGGTTTACATCTACTTGATATTATGGCGCATGCAGGTCAATCTAGCAGTAACATTTTTTCACAATGGTGAACAATTCGAGGCAGTGGATATCTAGAAAATGAATGTGTGAAGTCCAATCTGAAGCCAAAGGCGCAAACATACAATGATAATGCAATATTGTTTTGTGGTGTAAATCTAACATTTCACAAATATAATAAAATATATGCAACATATAGAAAATATTCAACTTTTTAAAATATTGGCAATTACTAAATATTTAAGATTAACTTAGTATACATTCTCTATATCTTCACACAACATGATCTGCTGTTACAAATACAATAAAAGCAATTGTTTAAGAAAGGTGTCCTCATTGCATAATTCATTACAAGAAGCTCCCATAGATAGACTGCATCTTGTGAACAAAACCTGCTATTTCCAATTTGTAGACTAGCTTCCCATTCAATTGTGAGATGTTTTAGAGTTTCAATTTGATCAGAGATTAAGCACATCCTTCACATATGAGACTCTTACTAATCGAGGCTGATGTCCCAATCACAAAAATAAGGTTCTATATTTACAAGATGGGGCTTTATGTAACACAATTGAATTTGGAAATCTGATAGTCTTTCCATGTGGAATTGTTCAAGGTGGCCTGCAAATTGTGTTGCTGACGTCCCATACTGGCTTTTTATTCTCACATTATCCATAGTGGTTCCCATTGTTAAGCCTAAATCAAGCATGCACATTTCAGAAGTTGCCATAAAAGATGTGTTAGAGGAGGTAGAAGACTGATTTATTTATGCTTTAAAGAGGGGCGTGACCTCCGGTCTGAGTCGATTCCCTTGAACTGCAGAACTAGGCAGGGATGCCCTTTCTCCCCCCCTCCTTTTTGCCATGGTCATGGAACCCCTAGCCCAACGAATCCGCTTAAACTCACAAACTAAGGGCCTCCAGAGAGGCACTCTATGCCGACTATGTCTTGCTATCTATTACAGACGTCGCCGCCTCCCTGGAGCCAGCCCTCGTGGAGATTCATAGTTTTGGGAGAGTAGCAGGTTTCACCATTAACTTTGGGAAGTCAGTGGCCCTGGGGGTTGGGCTGGGCCCGGGGGAACGGGAATCCATGGTAGTGCTATGCCTGATACAATGGAGTGAAAAGGTAATTCCCTACCTCGGGGTCTAGATTCCTGCCCATCCAGGGTAAGTCTATCAGGCAAACTTTCTCTCCCTCTTCAGAGAGCTGGAGAGAGACCTTGATCGCTGGCTCTCGCAGGAGATCTCACTTCTTGGCCGTATCACCGCTTACCAAATGAACCCCCTGCCACGATTCCTCTATGCCTCTTCGTCCTTGCCTATTACAATCCCTTGCCGCCACTGCGTTGCTTGCAGAGGCAAATGTTCAGGTTCATTTGGAGGGGTAGAAAATCGCATATCCCTCAGAGGACGATGATGGGCGGCACCAGATTGGGCGGACTGGGAGTACCTGACCTCCGGAAATACCAGATCGCAGCACAGCTAGCCCATCTCCAGGCTTGGACCAATACCTCGGTAGTGCCTAAAATGGGTGGAGTTAAAACAATCCCGCCTGCCTCTCACCCTGCGCTTCGTTTTATATATCCCTTCTCCCCTACGCCAAACCTGGCAAAGGACCCTCTCGTCCACCAAACACACCATGAAAGCCTGGGACTGGGTTCTGAAATGTAAGGGAATCCTGAGAGGCCTCGGCCCCTCCTCCCCAATCTTTCATAACCCGGCCTTCTCGCCGGGATCCTACCCCTCAAACTTTCGGAAGTTGTGGGAGAATTTGTTCAAGGAAAACCATCCGCGCTCCTTCGAGCAATGAAAGGGCGCCTTCCATCCAAAGATAGGTTTACATACTCCCACCCACTGACCTAATCAGCAGTGATGCGCGCCCCCCACCCCCTCATACTTACCAGGAAAGACTTACCATCATGAGGAAAGATCTCTACTCGCTATAAACTATTACAAGAAAACCCCCTGACCGCTGGGGTCCCCTGCATGTCCCAGTGGGAAGCGGACCTAGGGCACTCCATAGAGGACCAATCCTGGGTGGACATCTGTTCAAGGACACACTCTTCTTCCCTCTGCGTCACCAACCGAGAATGCGCCAACAAGCTACTCCTACGATGGTACTATCCCCCGACTCGCTTGCACCACTTTCACCGGGCACTGGATCCCCTGTGCTGGCACCCTTGTGGTCTCCCGGGTTCCTACTTTCATATGTGGTGGACTTGTCCGACAGTGAGGGATTTCTGGTCCCAATGCATTGCCACAATAAAAGACATAACCAAGTGGTGATTCCCCTAGATCCCGAATCTGTCCTCCTTGGAGTCCCGATCCCGGGCATCTACCCAAGGGCCGGCAGAAAGGCTAATCTTATAACCCAACTCTTGCTGGCCGCTAAGATCACAGTAGCACGTACATGGAAATCTGTGGAGGGCCCCTTGATAGCCCTTTGGTGGCTAAAACTCAGGGACATTTTAATAGCCGAGAAAATCACTGCAGCCAAAGCTGGCTTTCTACACCGCTTCCTAACACTTGGGAACCCTTCCTGGAATATGACCGGAACTTTCCGGCACTAACTTACAAACCGCGGCTCATCGCAAGGGCCCTCTAGTTGAACTGCGATTAGCCAAATCTTGGCCATGCCTAACTGGATCACAACAAGCTCTGATTTGGGGAGCGTGGTTGGAGGACTAATGTCTTACATTGATGGTTACACTTTGACGGTCACTGACCATGCTGTCATCTGTGTGCTGGTTTAAAATTAAGACCAAACAAACAAATAAAATAAAAGAAAGCGGGCGTGTCTGGTCAGCATGCCCAGAGGCCACCGCCGACCGAGGTTCCGGGCTGAGATCCTGTATATTGAGATCCTGTATATTGATAAAGCGACAGCGCAGATTTGATTATAGACGATGTATAGGTTGGATTACAGTCTAAAGAACTAATAATAATCCTGATGGCAGAGTGTGGAGTCCCAACATTGAAAAACAGACATCTGAGCCTTGGGTTGGAGACACTGGGTGAGCCCCAAGATGGTGGACACGGGTCCACCCTACCGGACACCAAAGCCGTCGGAGAACGGGTAGTGTCACATGCAGATACCAGTGTTGGGACCGCACTGATACTGCACGGAGGTAGGAGCTTCGGACGGGGGAGGACAGCGTCTGAAGCAGTGGGCGGCTGCAGCCGAGCATGGAGGAACACCGAGCCACGGGGTGACTGCTGAAAGGAGGTTGCAGATCCGACTCAGGGAGGAGTGTCCCCCGGAGGCCAACCCTCGAGGAAGATGGCATCAGATGGATTACTTGGCTTGCAGGCAGCCTGGCTCTGCTCCCGGGCAGAGTGGACACAAGTCCATACACAATAGATGCCAGGCAACTGTATGCATCATCCCACTGGATAAGGGTTGTGACCGGACTCGTCACATTATAGGCCGACAGGGGATGCTCCATTTGTGCTCCACCAACGTATGAGGTGCGGCAGATCAGTGGCAAATTCACTTAATTTACGCTTGAATCAACAAATAATACACAGTAGCAGATATTCCGTTTGCCGATTCTATTGGCCCTTGGAAGTTCTTCTACATGCCGAGACCCGACATCAGATGAGTGGATGTCTGTGCAATGGGGATTTCCTAAGTAAGACTATTTGAAGAGCATCAACCCTTCGGTCTATGACCCTGGCAGCTGGTGATCTGGTCTGTTAAGCCACGCTGGAGTGCTGTTTGAGCTGTAAGACTCGGTGCTAGTTAACTATTTATAACCTGGTTTACCATACGCTGTTGGTGAGCCAAGGATACACTTTGTATGTCATCCTCTAAGGCAGCGGTATTCAAACTGTGGGGCGCGGCCCTGTGGGGGGCCGCAGCCGTATCCCTAGGGGGCTGCGAGAGCCCAGCATTAATGTAAAAAAAAGGGGGGGTTAAGAAGAAATGGGCAGGGGCGGCTCACATGGTCGGGCTGAAGCACGACACGGTCTCAGGCACCAATGGAAAAGTGGCCCGCAGTTGTAAATGGATATTAATTAACAGACTGTTTGAATAGTACCCAAGGGGGTGCTTTGTGTTAAAATGTGAAGTACATTGTGATATTTAAAGAATATTTATTCAACAACAATGGTCAAAATTACTAACTGCGTAGGGAAGAAACTCATCAAACTGGCCCACATTGGCCAAAAAGGTGGCCCATTTTGACTGGCCCACACTAGAATTTAGTATTTTTGGTACAGGCATTCCCCTGTGATATATGATATGATCTTTTATTTGTATCGCGCCCGTACACGTGTTTCAGAGCGTGACCAGGCAAAGGAAAGGGGAACAGGCCAGTAGGCCAGTCTGAGCCTGCCGGCTCATCCATAATGGCAAGGGGGTGCCCACCCAGTGGCCCCCTCACCCATTATGGAGTAGCTAAGGAGCCAGCCCAGTGAAACATTGAGCACTCCCTCAGCTGCTTTTTCCAGCTGAGGGAGTGCTCCCGGGCTGGCTGAACTGTCAAAGGGAAACCCTATTTCAGTTTGACAGTTCAGTTCATTCCCCAGCCGCTCATGCTCACTGAGCCATGCAAGGCTGGGGCGTTTTGCTTCGCCGGCATTGCATAGCTCATTGGAAATGCTGGCTGGGGCACTGCATGTCTTTATGTGCGAGAGGGAGCTCCTGCGCCTCTTAGCACATACGGATTTCAATCACAGATGTCCAGTCAAAATACCATGCTTTCCCCCTTGGAACCCCAGTGCCTTGCATACACACATAACCATGTTGATTGTGTTAGGTCTAGTGAGGCCCAGGGGACAGGAATGGTATATTTTTGCAAGACATTATCATAGATGTCTAGTAAAACATGTCATGCTTGCCGCCCCCTTTGCCCCCCACCCTCCAAGCAGCAATTGCAAACTGCTTGGATATTTACCCATTTTTTATTAAAGAATGCGCTATACTGCACCATTTTAACCCATTATTTTATAAAAATTGATTGGTTTGGACTCCCTCACTGCGCTCAGATGCTATGGCTTTTTGGGGGAAATAGTTATGCCCCTCCACTTAAATTCACCAGCCGCCACTGGCTCTCGGGCTGTGTTGGGAACGGGATGAGGGAGCCCAGGGACTGTGGTGGGAGCAGGTGGGAGAGCCCAGGGACTATACTGGGAGTAGGGTGCAGTGACAGTGCGCAATACATACTGTCCATTTGGCATTTTTTGGGGGGCCCGGCCTGCCCAAATTTTGCTCAGTGGGGCCCAGGCTAAAAATTTCTGAAGACCATTGGCCTAGTGGATTTACAATGTGAGGCAACTTCTTTGATTGGCGTGCTCGTCAGAGTCTCATATACAAAACAATCCAGTGTGCTTGTGTATGGACATAACACATTTCGCAAGTATCTCTAATAAAAAAAAAATAATAAAAAAAAAAGAAGAACATCAACACAGAGGGGCTGGCCAGGGAGGTCCCAAGCAATTTGTTTGCTCGGGGGGCCTTGGCATAAAATGTTTGAAGACCACTGCTCTAAGGCATGTCCCCTTTATGGTGGTGGGGCAGACCTAGTTCAGGATCCTCACCAGCAACCTGTTAGGAGGTTGCAGGTGTATAAAAAGAGAGACTGAGAACACTGTAAAGAGGAGAAACAGGGAGGCCTGTGGAGAGAGGACCAGCAGGGGACCTGTTTTCATAGGAGGCAGCCGTGGTAGCACGTGTGGAGGAGCCAGGACGTCGGCCAGCAGCCCAAGGAGGAAGCCTCTGACAAGCGAACAGCAGCCGGAGCTGCAGAAATATATGAGAAAGTAGGACGGCGTGCACATCCGTCCAGAGGCGGCAGAGCAGTCAGCCGATGCAAGAGAAGTCCCGGTAAGCGAGCAGGACTTTCAGAAGCTGGCTCAACCAACGAAGAAGCCAGAAGTAGCAGGCGTCACGAACAAGCAATGCCTGAGACCTGTGAGTGTCAAGGAAAGGCACTGTAAGACTTATTAAAGTTCAATATAGAATACTTTATTAACTCAAATATCAGGCTGATAGAAGGCCTAACTTGCCCAATACTAAGGTGGGATTTCCTTACCTGTATGTAACTAAGGGAAGTCTGTGTCAAAGAGTTCTACTTAAGTATGGCTGTGTCTAAAACCATCCTTGCCCTCGCAACTCAAGCTAACCAAAGTGTAGGGATGTCCAGAGCAAAATGGAAATGGTGTTCAACGCAAAGTTCTGAGCTTCTTCCCAGCTTCCCTTCACCAAGTATAAGAAAGTTCCATGAAAAGTTCAATGTAGTTCAAAAGCAATCCTCGGGGCTCCCTTCCCCAAGTTTCAAACACAGTTCACAAAAAAAAAGGTATTGAGGCCTCGTTCTCAAGACCACACAACGTAGCTCCTCAAGTCTCAAGGCTCCCTACCCCAAGATTTTCACTTCATCACCACAACATCTTTGGATTTTAAGAACACACAATGTAGCTTATCAAGTCTCAGGGTTCTCTTCCCAAATATTTTCACTTCATCACCACAAGGTCTAGGAGTAGTTGTCAGACCAAACGGTCCACCCATCACAGGTCATGCAACCAGGATCCCCGACTTTCGGCCTATAGGTTTTAATGTGTAGCTTTCCTAGCTTCTGGCTTTTCCTTCTCAGCTTCTTGGCTCTGCCATCACATGTCACACTTCATTTCCAGTCTTTTAGGCCTCGTCGCTCTGCATTTATTCATAAAAGTTCAATTGAGGATGTTTTACTCACACCCACCTTCTTCTTATTAATATTATTTATAAGACGCTGAAAGCCCACAGGCATCGTAGCGCCATAAACACAATAAACTTACACAATAAATACAAAAAGGGACAAAACACCTTCAGCCCGAAAAGGAAACATGGCAAAATTCATGATATACAACTTTCTCAGCAAAGTGTGGACTAGTGCACTATGAGGTTCAGATTCGATGATCCTCTAGGCAGGTATTTACAGAGACTGAGATAACTAGGTAAATTACTGGATGCACATCCAACCAGGACGCAAAGCTTATTTTCTTGGGTACACCATTCACCAATTTCCAATCTATTAATAAAAGTCTGAGTATCTGACCACCCCCGGCCCGGTTCGTTGGCGTAGCCATGCCAGGACCTTGTTCCTTAGGGTATCTCTGGGTTCTTTCTGATGGCTTTTCAATATCAGATGATAAAATTCCTTTTATCCACAACATTTTGTATGGACTCATCCCTTAGCCGCGGCATTGTGGATTTCCTTATCCGGAAGTTCTTTAAGATTGAGTTTTTATTAATTTCGCAGGATCGCCCGCTATCCCGGGGCTTGACAGGCGCTTCACAAGGTCCTCTAATAGAGGAGAGTGTATAATGCTCACCTTCTCCTCTTCTCCAGGGGCGGTAGCAATAGGACCCATTGAAAGGTCAATGCCTGAGCAGGTGGCCGAGACATAAGATGACGGTAGTATGAAGGCCCAGTCTCCTTCCCTCAAAAGTGGAGCAGGCCGAACAGACATTTCCAGGGTGGCCGCATTCTGGTGCATCGGTGGGAAAACTAATTAATCTGTTTGGCAGGACCCATCCACCTTCACAATGTGATAGCTCCCACACAGTTATCGAGGGAATCCATCCAATTATTAAAGTCATCAAAATGTTGGCAAACATTTAATTGATTGCTATTAGTCTTTAACACAATCCATTGGTCCAAAGTGATCTGTTGCTGGGAGTGTGCCACTGAGGCAGCTGAAGCTGTAGATATAGAATTAATAAGGGAATTTAAGTCAAACTCAGGCCCCTCTACATACGGAGTGGCAATTATATTCGGGAGAGAATTAAGTTCCAGAACTCATGGCCTCCTTAATAACTGGATTCACAAAGATACATGATTGGTCACATATCCAGATTGCTGGCGTTGGTAGGGCTAATAACCAGTGGCAGGGCCATCCTGTCAGAGACTCGCCTTCGCCTTCTGCGTACACTCAGAGCTAGGACTGGCGGTCCTGCTTCAATGACATAAGGGAGGCCCTGGGGGTAATAGCAATGGTCTCCATGGTCCCCATACAAGGGCTCTCTGCACAAGCCTCTAAACCCTGAGCCCCTCTCTGAAAAGTAGGGGTGTCCTTAGAGATAGTGACAGTGGTTGTTAGGCAGAATCCCGTGCAGTGCCCTTAGGGACCACTACACACGATTAAGACCACAGGTGGCAATACAAGTTTTACCTTTGGTACAAGCCTGTACCACTATGTCAGAGTGGTAGCAGTGGCAGAGCAGCCAGGCTTATCTCAAGAGTATATGAGCAGTAGCAGAGATTACACAAAGGGACCACAATTACTGTGACTCAAGCAAACACTGACTCAAGGTTTTAGGTAGAAAAATATAAGTACATTTATTTTTAAACCATTCGTTATAAACACAACACTTCTATTAAACTTCAACACAAACCACACGTCAAATATACTACAACTAACCAATCCACTTTTACAGTAAGTCTCAAGGTAAGTACCCTGTGTTGAATGCACCAGTGTTGCGAACAAAACACGTTACCGCGAATACAATTGCTATCACATTTGGCAGGTCGGTCTACTAACTAAACGCGTATCCGTGACATGAAATGCTACCGGGGTAAAAACACACTTAGCAATAGAGATACCCAGAGGGAGTTGGAGGCAAAAATCAAAGGCAATATTTTGGTTAGGCAGGCAGAACCAAGTAACACTCAAAGACAGGAGTTCGAAAGTCAAAGGGCCGGAGCCAGGGTTGAGAGACACCGGGGCCTGTTGCCGAGGATCACACAGAGATTCAACATAGCCAAAAGTACTTCGATATCGTCAATGTTTGGAAGCAAAAGTTATAAGAAGGAGGGAAGACAAGGGCAAGCCTTGGAAATGAACAAAAGGGATTCACCCAGTTTCCTCAAGCAGAACACAGTACCTTGTTCCAACGGTGCAGCTGGTGCCGTAGCAGTTGTTCCTAGTGGTTTCCCGCAGACCCACGATTCCTGGAGCTTCGTTGTGAAGGAGGACATCTGAAGGGGGTCTGCACCACACAGGGATGAGGCCGGCAGCAGCGACACGGAATAAAAGGTGTGCTCCTTAAAAACAGGAGAGGCTCTTCAGGTGGCTATCCGGACCACTACAGCTGTGTGCAGCAATTTCGCACAAGGAAGAGGATCCTCTAGCTGTGGAAGGTGAGCTGGTTGTTCCCACAAAGCTCAAGGGAAGAAGACTCCGGACTGGATCTTCTCCGAGTCGTTGAAGGTAGATAGCTCAGGACTGCAGCAGGGCTTAACCGGGATGGTAGTTGCAGCAGCCGTCGTTCTCTTTGCTTCTCATCGGTTCCTTGCAGTTCCAGTGGCGACTCTCTCCGACTTCTAGCCCAAGAGACCTGCCTTTTATGCGCAAAACCCCCATTCACACAGCCTGGCTGTCAATCACGCAGCAGGGGGGTTGTCCAGCCCGGACAAGCACCTTGACCAATCGTAACAAAGTGCGACTTGGGTTTCCTAGGATACCCTGTGCAGGGGGTGACTACACCCCTTCCTCACATCCAGTACAACTAGACACCCAGGCGCCTTGAGGCCAAAAGACAGCGAACAAAGAAGGCAAACCTGGTTTGCCGCGCAAAGTTAAACACAAGAAGGAGTTTAACAAAAAGAAATGGCGAATAAACCGCACCGTAGCCAAAAGAAAAAGGATTTGGTCAAGCGGGTTTAAGTTCTAGGCTAACACAATAGCCTACAATATTATCACGGATATATAAGATAACCACGGTAGAAAGTTAGGGTAGATACGACTGCCACCAGCCATGTCTAAATGTTAAAAGAGCGAAACAATGCTCTAGGAGGTACAGATCAAAAAGGGATACGAATTAACCCTTTCCAGTGCTCCATGGAAGATGGGGTGTACGGGATCTGTGGTAGATTGACTAAGTAAAGTTAATGGTAACTTTACCCTTTTCTGGGGGACAGTAGTCGCCTCAGAAATGGAGTCGGTGGGAGTCTCAACGACAACCCAGTGCCACTGCACAAAAGGTGCTGTGTGACACACACAAAGAAGAGGGCTACTGAAGTGGTGTCCTTCAGAGCCCACAATCACAAAAATAGGTGGAAACACATAGCAAAACACAGGTAAGAGTGGGGGAAAAGCTCTCACTCTTACCCAGTGGAAAAAAATAAACTCCAGAAGGCCAGCAAAGCTGCTGGGGGACTCACTAGGTGAGAGAAACAGCCATAGATGAGAATACTCCCCAACAGTGGTCTCCGCAAACTCCAAGCCCTCGCCCATATTTGCAACTTGGGGGCTAACCAGGGAACATGGGTGGTGGGAAAAGTGGGAAATGGAGCTTTGCTTGCAGGGGGACGAAATGGCTAGATTAACAATAAGGAACAGGGGAGCCACACCCTCATTCTCCATGCCCTTGGCTGCATCCCTTTTTCCTCCCCATATCCATAGTATCAGTAAGGGGGCGGGGTATTAAAAATGCCTAACAGCGATCTAACTGCTTGCTTATGGATAGACTGTACCCCTAGCGAAGGCAAAAGAGTCAGGACAGCAGCCCGCTGAAAGTGAAGCTGAATCACCACACAAACTCCATGTGGGCACCGCATTTCTGCGCCCAACCGGGTCCCACGTACTCAGAGTAGAATGAGCAATGCAGCTTCCACACGCCTCAGTCCCCCACCATCCGTCCTCTCCACCAATCATCAGCAGGAGCAGCCAACGGCAGAAGCACACAGCCCAGAGCAACATCATGCTGTGTTCGCTCAGGAGAAGTTAAAAAAAGGAACAGGGGGTGCAGAATGGACAGAAGCATTAAGCCGTGCTACACCTAGAGCGTCAGCCGCCTCTGATGCTTTCCTATGCCTCTCCATCACCCTTGTGCTCTCTTCTGTAACTGGTTTTCACCTGAGCATTTGAGTTATTCACTTTAATTGCTTGGGTCTATTCCACTCCTCACTTAGAATACTTAATTTTAGTGTTTCATTCAATGTCAGATTAGCATTCATGCCGCTTAATTATAAAGGTCCCTTTAGTGCAGTTTTTAATATGCACTGGTTTCACTGTATTTTAAAGTTCCATTCATTTCAGCATTCCATAAGCATTAGTTTAGTTTTAAAGTTCCATTTAATTCGGTATTCAATAAACATTGTAGGAGCGCCCCGGTGTTTATGAGTCTTCCCCCGACACTCACCGGCTTGTGGCGGCTCCTTCTGTGGCACTCTGCTTGCCTGCCACGTGTATTTCTCTGCATGCCAGCACCCAGAATTCTTGGAGCTCTCTCGCAGCTCCTGAGCACGGTCCAGGAGGCTCCCAGATAGCAAATACAGCCCCCTGGCTACAGGCTGTGCAAGTCTTCTGGGAAGTTTGCCGGCGTCCTGGCTCCTAACCCGGTCCCACCACGGCTGCCGCCTCAGGAGCACGGTCCGCTGCCGGTTTCCTCCACCCAGGCCCCCTCCTTGCTGTCTGCACTGCTGCACTGGTCTCTTTATATACCTGCAGCCCCTTGACAGGCTGCAGGTGTTATTTAAACGGACATGCCTGACCCTCATAGCTCCCCGCAGGCATCTTCCTTGTCCCAGTTCTAAAGTGGTGAAAGGGTATGGTCTTCATTATTCTTAGTTTTTGCTTTTTCGTCTCAGCACAAAATGGGTGAATGGGTGTAGTCTTCACTTCAAGAGGTGTTGCCTCTTCTTCCCAGTACCGACAGGTATATGGGGAAATGAAGGGAACAGCTTTACAATATATAAGGGTTGAGGACGGTTTTGGTTGAGCCTCAACAGGATAAGGGGGATACCATGTCTCTCCCAAGGGTACCTCACTCCCAATACCCAAGGACCCTCCACCCAGGTGATCCTCCCTCATTTCTCCCCCTCCCCATCCTCCACTGTCGGGAACCAAGACCGATGGCCTTCCCTGGCCACATGAGAAGAGGATCCAGAGGTCTTGAGAGTGAGAAGACCCTCCGGTTTCTCACAGCACTTGGTAACTGGGGCGTTCCGGGCAGGCTTCGAGCGAAGTAACATTTACTGAACTGAACGAGAACATGAAATTGAGCAAAATGAATGCTCAATGCTTACCGAATGAAATAGAAAACTGAAATTAAGCTTAATGAAAATATATTGAAAACCGAACTGAGTAGGAAGTTGAACTTAAACATATCAAGTCTTTTTGATTACCGAACCAAAGGAAATCTTAATATCAAGCATAACGAATATTCATTGATTATTTAACTGAATGAAACCTTGCAATGAAGCTTATTAAAGTGAGAAACTAAGCAAAACTGCAATGGGCAAAGCAAGGAACTGCCAAAAAGGAAATGCCTGTAAAAAGTTACATATAGAAAAGAGTGCAAGCGTGGCAGAGTGGCATAGAAAAGCGAGACATTAACAAAATCACTACAAAGCGAATTTTAAGAGTAAAAGCAGTGCGGCAAGGCACACGAGTGGTAAGAGATGTATGACACATTATGGCAGAGCCAAGAGGCTAACCAAGAGAAGCCAGAAAACTGAAGCTGCATGTAAAGCCAGGAGGCCAACAAGAAGCAGTTAAGTGACAGGAGCAGGTATAGGAGAAACTGTGGGGCTGAGGAGCCTAGGGGATCCTGGTTGCGCAACCTGTGATGGGTGGACTGTGTGGTCTGAAAAGTACACCTAGATCAGTGAGCCATGAACTATGAGAATTAAAGAAATTGTGCAATCAACCAAAGAGATATATTACAAATGAACTGGTGAAGCAATCCAGAAAGAGGGTCGTTCTGACCTTGTATTGTGTTGAACCTTTTTGAAAGACAAACAAATACAAGCGATTGAGTTAAAGTCTTGGGGAAGGGAACGTCGAGACTTGAGGAGCTCCAAATATTTTCTTGAGACTGGAGCCTCAAGACCTTTTTTGTTTGAACTGTGTTGCTTGGACCTTGGTGGAAGGGAACCCTGAGAATTGTTTGGAACTATATATTGCCTCAAGCTTGAGAAAGGTAATCTTGAGACTTTTGAGGAACCTCCTTACACTTGGGGAAGGGAAGCTGAAAAAGAGCTGGAAGCTCAGACCCTTGAGTTAAACACTATTTCTTTTATTACTGATGTCCCTACACACGGATTACCTTTACTTGTGAGGGCAAGCATACGTTTTGGACATAGACACACTTTTAAGTTGAACTCTTTGACTCAGACTTTCCTTAGTTTGGTTCAGCTACGGAAATCCAGCCTTAGTACAGGGAAAGTTAGGCCTTCTACCATCCTTACATTTAAGTTACTAAATAACTTTGGTTTAACCCCTTCAGTGCCAAGGACGAGCCATCTCGTCCTTGATATTACGTACGCAGTGCCAAGGACGAGATAGCTCACCCTTTTTAGGACTCTGTTTTGAGGGATCCCTGCAAAGCAGGGATCGCTCAAAACTGTAATCCAACCCCCTGGGCTATGTGAGGGGGAGGTCCCCTTCACGCCGACGTGAAAGTGAAAGTAATTTTCACTGGTGTCCAGTTAAAGGTTCGAATTCAAAAGGATCGAAGGCCATAGGGTTGAGTCAATTTGGCCTAAAAGAAAAGGGTCGAATTATTTTTGGGGAAATTTTTTTTTGGGGTTTTCGTTTTTGAAAAAAATGGTTTTTACAACAAAAAAAAAACAAACAAAAAAAACAATCGACCCTTTGGTTTTCGGTCCTTTTGATTCGACCCTTTAGTAATTTGATCATTTGCATTTTCGGGCTGCTGCCGTGAAAATAAAAGGTGAGTCTCCGCGTTTCTCCCATTCTATCTCCGGCTGTATTTCAAGCCGAGATCGAGGGAGGTGTCGTTGGAAAGGGGAGATTCTCCCCTTTCCAACAACACCTTTTGTGACAGCATTGCTGCTCACGGACCGGGAGCAGGGCGCTCGATCCGCGGGCAGCAATTCCCACTAGACACCAGGGATGTCTTTGAATGCGGGGTGGAGGTGGGGACTGCTTACAGTAAGCAGCCCTCCCTCCCAACCCCCAAAGCATGGGAGCACATATGTGCTGAACCCTGGGGGCAGCTGGCTGATCATCTGCCCCCAGGGAAGGGGGCAAAATAAAATGAACACAAAAAAAACGAAGTCAACTGGGATGGGGGGGGCCCTAGACACCAGGGATTTTTTTTGCCCCCCTGAAAGGGTGGTGGCCCTCCCCCTCCCACACCAAGTGGAAGGGGGGGTGGCAGCCCTTGTAGTCCTCCCTGGAGGCAGATTTATGCCACCAGGGAGGTGTACATGAGGTGGCCCCCCATCCAATTGGAGGGGGGCAGAGGGCCACCAAGAATAAGTGTGCAGGCTCCCCAAAGGATGGGGCCTGCAGGTTAGGGCCCCCCTGGGGGCAGAAGGCTGATCATCTGCCCCCAGGGAAGGGGGCAAAATGAAAAAAAGGGAGTTTTGGGTGGGAGTGGGGGGCCACTAGCCACCAAGTATTTGTTTTACGGAAAAGGGGGATGGCCCTCTTGCCCCCTCACCCCAAGAGGAAATGGGGGCACCCATTGTAGCCCTCCCTGGGGGCAGATATATGCTCCTAGGAAGTGGCATCTGACCCCAGGGCGGGCTGCATGAGATGCCCCCACTTATCTGTCCCCAGTGAGGGCTGAATGAGATGCCTCCCAGCATTTGTGCATTTTGTGTGGGGGGAGGAGGGTCACCCCCCCATTACATTAGAACAAGTTACTCTCTTACCTGGTAATGTTCTTTCCATGGGATGGTCTGACGACGTATTCCATATCTATGACAGGTAATGTCCACAGCTGTGCTGCTTCGAAAAATTTTTGGCGTCTGCGTCGATGACGTTGATGCGCCGTCCCCGAGGACCTCCTCCGATGCCCGACGTCACCCGATGTGATAAGTGGGACGCACGACTCCCGTAGCCTCAGTTGTTTTTTCCCCCAGAACGTGTGACACCAGGTTTCTGCCAGTCAGACACACAAGGCCTTGCGGACCGCAAGCTGCAATCGCATAAGAAATTCTGCAGTGGGGAAGGTAGGGAGGGAGCGATATGGAATACGTCGTCGGATCATCCCATCGAAAGAACCTTACCAGGTAAGAGAGTAACTTGTTCTTCGAGGGGATTGGGTCCTCCGACATATTCCATATCTATGACAGACACCCAAAGCAGTACCAAGCAAGGAGGTGGGAAAAGAATTTAGAACACAAATTTAGCATGCCCAATCAAATTGCGGAATATAGGACTGCCTTGCCGAAGTCCAGATCCTGCCCTCGGATGGAATCGAGGGAGAAGTGACGTACAAAAGTATGTACCGAAGCCCAGGTGGCTGCATCACAGATGTGACGAATAGGAACACCCCTCTGTAGGGGAGTAGAGGCAGCCATACCCCTGGTAGAATGGGCCCGCAAGCCAGCCGGAGGGTTCTTACCCGCCAAGCGGTAACACTCGGAGATAGCTAAAATAATCCAACGAGATAAAGTCTGTTTCGTCACAGCTTGTCCCAAACGCTTTCCAGCGTAACCAATGAAAAGTTGATCGTACACTCTGACCCGGGACATGCGCGAAATATAAAAGCTCAACGCTCTCCTAGGATCAAGCCTATGGAGCCTCTCCTCTTCCTTACCAGGATGTGGAGGAGGATAGAACGCCGGAAGAACAACCTTCTGGCTCAAATGAAATTCCGAAACCACCTTCGGAAGAAAGGAAGGACGAACTCTAAGGACAACCCTGTCCTTATGAAACACAGTGAAGGGTGGCTTAACTGAAAGTGCCTGTAACTAACTCACTCTGCGAGCGGAAGTAACCGCAACCAAAAACACAGTTTTCAGAGTTAACAGTCTCAAAGGGCAAGAATGCAAAGGCTCAAACGGAGCACCCATAAGAAACTTAAGAACAAGGTTCAAATCCCAACCGGGCACCAGAAAAGGTGACGGAGGGAACACATTAGTGAGCCGTTTCAAAAACGGAGAAATTAAAGGAATCTGAAAATAGGAACATTCTTCAGACGAGCGCTTAAATATGGACAGCGCCGCCAGGTAACCTTTAATGGTCCCCACTTGCAAGCCCCTGTGGGCCAAGGAAAGCAAAAAAGACAGAACCATGGGAATGCCACACTCAAAAAGATCTACATTTTTAAACTCTGCACCAGTCGCAGAACTTCCGCCAACGGTACAGAGACTTTGTTGCCGGCCGCCTGGCCGAGAGCAACACCTCCATCACGTCTCCAGGGAGGTCCCAATCCTTATACCTCAACCTTTCAGAAGCCAAGCGTGAAGGTTGAGGGATCCGACCTCTGGATGGAGAACCTGACCCCCCCCTCCCGTGAGAGCAGATCGTCTTGGTAGGGAAGACGACGTGGAGGGCAGATGGACAAGTCGAGAAGGTCCGGGTACCACGTCCTCCGGGCCCTCGCCGGAGCAATGAGGATCATCCGGAAACCTCCGTAACCTCCGCAGTACTTGCGGCATGACAGGGACTGGAGGAAACGCGTAAAGCAGTGGGAATGACCACTCCACCACAAACGCGTCTCCTAAGGCTCCTTTTGGAGGAAATTCCCGCGAGCAGAACCTTTCGCACTTACGGTTGACACTGGAGGCGAAGAGATCCACTTGATGGGTCCCCCAAAGGGCGAAGATCTCCAGGAGAATCTCCTGAGCCAGCTCCCACTCGTGAGAGATCGTGCTCTGCCTGCTCAGAGCGTCCGCCGTCTTGTTGTCGTCTCCGGCCAGATGAACAGCCAAGATCGAAACTTCCTGCTGGATGGTCCAGAACTCGAGCTGCATCACCTCCCTGCACAGAGGAAGTGACCCTGCCCCCCTTTTTGTTGAGGTAGTGCATGGCCACCGTGTTGTCCGTTAGAATCAGGACACTCTTTCCATGCACAGTCGGCAGAAAAGCATTCAGGACTAGCCCGACGGCCCTCAGCTCCAACAGATTGATATGGAGTCTGGACTCCGACGGAGACCAACGACCGCTGATTGTCAACTCGCTGACATGAGCTCCCCATCCTGTGAGGGATGCATGCGTCATGATCGTCACCTCCGGCAAGGGCAGCCAAAATGGGGCCAACTTCATCAGATTGCCTTCGACGGCCCACCACAGAAGGTCCTGGGCGACCGAGGGCGGCACCTCAACAGGGTCAGACATCCTGCCGGAGGACTGAGACCACTAGAGCTTGAGTGCCCATTGCAAAGATCTCATCCGCAACCTGGCCTCTGGCACCAGAAGAATGCAGTATGCCATGAGGGTGAGCAGTCTCAAGAACCCGGACGCTGGGAGAGTCTCTGCAAGTTGAAACTTGTGCACCATCTGCTGAATGTGAAGAGCCCTCACCTGTGGAGGAGAAAACAGCCCCAGGGATGTGTCGAGCACTGCTCCGATGTACTGGAGCCGCTGTGTTGGCGTCAAATGGGACTTCTTTAAATTGAGGGAGAAGCTCAGCCTGTGAAGCGAGTAGCAGGTGACGGACAGATGATCCAGGACTTGCTCGGGAGAGCTCCCCCTGATCAACCAATCGTCCAGGTAGGGGTAGACGTGAATCCCCCCCTTTCCTGAGATGCGCTGCCACCACCACAATGAGTTTGGTGAAAAACCTCGGGGCGGAGGTCAATCCGAACGGCAGGACCCGAAACTGAAAGTGCGAGTCGCCAACAGCGAACCTCAGGTACTTCTTGTGCTTGGGATGGATCGGCAGATGGAAGTAAGCGTCCTTGAGGTCGAGAGACACCAACCAGTCCTGAAGTTGAAGGGCCTGGAGGACTTGAGAGAGAGTAACCATCTTGAACTTGTCCTTCCTGAGGAGTTTGTTCAAACCGCGCAAGTCCATGATGGGTCTCAATCCCACAGTCTTTGTTCGAAATCAAAAAATAAGGGGAATACCATCCCTTGTTCCTCTCCGCTGCAGGCACCAGTTCTATGGCGCCTTTCTCCAGCAGGGCTTGAATTTCCTGCGCAAGGAGCGGATCCGGACTCTACAAAGAGAGGTTCCCTGGTGGATTGTCGGGAGGCCTCTGCCGAAAGGGAAGACAGTAGCCATGGGTTATGATCTCCAGAACCCACACATCTGAAGTAATGGCACGCCACTCTACAAGATGCTGTGCCAGCCTTCCCCCAACCGGCGAACCATGGGACCTGGCCTCATGAATGAGTGGTAGCGGCTGCGGCATTGCATGAGGGCAAAGAGGCAACTGCCCGAGCGGCCTTGGCACCTAGAGTACCCTGTTTTCCACCTCTGGCACTCTTACGGTGGCCTCTTTGACTGACAGCTCCTCTTGCTTTACTGAAGGACGAGTAATTGCGAAAGGAACCTCCCCTCCATTGCTGTCCCCTAGGACGAAAAGGCGGAGGTTGTCGAACTGCAGCGCCCAACGACTTTGCTGCAGCTTTGGAGGTCTGCAACCTCTCAAGGCTCTCGTCAGCCTTGCCGCCAAAAAGATGTTCACCGTCAAAGGGCATGTTGAGGAGCCGGGACTGCACATCAGGAGCGAACCCAGACTTCCGCAACTATGCAAACCTACGTATTACGGTGCTCGCCGTCATGGACCGGCTGACACAATCTGACATGTCCAAACCTGACTGAACGGCCTCAAACATGGCATCCTTGCCATCCTGAACCATAGCAAGGAAACCATCCCGTTCGTCCCCTTCGGGAATGTGTTCAGCCGCTAATGCAACACAGTTCCACAGAGTGTGTGTGTGAAACGAGACAAGGCACATACGGAGTTGGCTGCTTGAAGCGCCATAC
The DNA here is from genome assembly GCF_040938575.1 of Ambystoma mexicanum. Taxonomy (NCBI): domain Eukaryota; kingdom Metazoa; phylum Chordata; class Amphibia; order Caudata; family Ambystomatidae; genus Ambystoma; species Ambystoma mexicanum. The sequence continues at coordinate 874,481,756 of NC_090924.1, read as the reverse complement.
CCCCAGAAGAAAACACTCCCTTTGCCCAGCTGTCAAAACGTTTGTCGTCCCTATCCGGAGGGATGGTAGGGTACGACGCCTGCTTTGCCCGGGGCCGTAGCCGCCTGCACCACCAAACTCTCCGTAGTGGGGTGCCTGGACAAGTAGCAGGTGTCGCTACTGGCAGGACGGTATTTTCGCGACAAAGACTTGCCCACTGCCGGGAGACTCTCCGGAGCAGTCCAAGCCGCCGCCACCCTTCTCTGCAGAGCCATATGAAACGGCAGTACCGGGTCAGTGGGGGGACCAAGATCAAGGATGTCCGTGAGATCATCCTGAACAAACTCCCCTGGGGGAGTCGACCATCCCAAGTACTCGGTGACCCGAGACATAAGGCGCTGGTACGAAGAATTGGCATGAGTGCCAGGCTCCGGCCTACAAAACTCCACCTCCGGAGAGGTGTCCAGTCCACTGGCATCATGCAGTGACTGCCTCAGGTCATCAAACTGGCTATGGCCCGAGAGAAGCTCATCTGGCACCGGAACCAAGCCTTCATCAGAGCCTTCATCACCCTCTGAAATGTACTCCAGGCGGTGAGAGGAAGACACCTGGGGACCAAAGCTATGCCTGACCTTAGCCAGAGCCTTTCTAGGGGCTAACCCCGTACCACGGTGTTAGGGAGAATTCTCTCTTTAGGCTGAATTTCCTAACCTAGTGAGTCCCCCAGCAGCTTTGCTGGATTTCTGGAGTTTGTTTTTTCCTCCTGCCAAGAGTGAGACTCTTTTTCTCCCACTCTTGGACATGATTTATGGTGTTCCTTTGACTGCTTATGTGTTTTATGGGCTATGGGGTCCTTTACTCCATAGGGTCTCATGTGTTTTTACTATGTGTGCTACACAGCACCCTCCGTGCAGTAACACAGGGGTGTCATAGTGACACCCCACCATAGACTCCATTCCCTGGGAGTGACTACTGTCTCCCAGGGCATGTAAAGTCACCATTGGCTTTACTAGTCACAAATTATTAACAGAAACCAGTACAAACCATCATATTGTGGACGTACTGGTCGGGGCAATTCGATTGCCCCAGGGTCTGTTAGTCGAGGGGGCACGTCTCCGTCCCCCCTGATCGAGTTTTGGCTGGTGGCAGTGGAAACTACTTTTTATATTCGACCGCGAATATTTTCCTATGGGATTTTCCCATTGTTCGAGGCTACCAACTTTAACTATTTAATTCTCAAAGCCTCGAACATACCGCCGGTTTATTTAATTAATATTAATTCTCCGGTTGGTATTTTTTGCCAAGACTCGATTCCAAAATGGCGTTTGTGTTCTCTTCTGTGATTCCAACCCAAGTCGAGCCCTTTGTTCCACTTTTTGGCGGGCTTCTCCACAGAAGCCTCCAACAGTGGTGCCACTCTGTCTGGGTACCACAGGGGGTGTAGGAGGGGGTTTAGGCACCCTGGACCGAGTTACCTTGGTAACTCAAGTCGCACTCTTGTGTGATTGGCCCAAGTGGGGAGCCGGCCGGCTCACCACTTAGCATGTTTGATTGACAGCTAGGCTGAGTGAATGGGGGTATGCTGCATAAAAGCAGGGCTTTGGGGACTGGAACTTCAGAAGTCGCCACAGGACCCGAGAATCTGACGAGGGAGAAGCTGAGCTGACCTACCACGACGACACCACCGGTGGAGCCCTTCAGAACCGACTCACCACTTCCCAACGATAGAAGATCTCCCGGCTGGAGAGGCTTCTTCCCCTGACTGGTGGGCACAACCAGTTTACCTTCTTTTCTTCGCACCCCAGACCGGATTGTGGTCGAACTGCCCGTGCCAAGCACCCCGGCAGCCGGATAGCCACTCACCACTGAACCGCGAATCACCGGACCGCTCCTTGTACCTGAGAAACTCCGCGGCTGGTCTCTTCCCTGGCAATGCAAAGGACTCCTGTCTTCCTCCACAACGATATCCTCTCTTCCCCCGGGCGAAGCACCGACTTGCATCCGCTGCCAGGAACAACTGCCCCCGCTGGAGCGTTCTCACCACTTTAAGGTACTGTGTCCTCCAGGCCTCCCTTTCTAAAGATTGCTACAAGGTAATAACCCCTTAACCTTCTGGACTGGGCTGGCCGCCGTGACCCTCTAACTGGTCCCTTTCTCTGATCTAACTCCTTTTTGAACCATTACAAGACTTTTGTGCACTGCAACCGTGTGACCTTGGACACTTTTTTTTGTTTTTGTTTTTAAAAGATTTTTATTTTGAAAACAAACAATACAAACCAAACTTGCAGCATTATTTACAACAGACTCGTGAACATCAATTAACGCTCATTACTGCTCCCCAAATCCCCCCCCCCCCCAAGAGCTTATTTGCGTTTCTCGTTCTGTATCCGCTGCGTGTGGCTGGGTATCGCTTCCTTCCGAAGCTGCAGAATCCACTACTGTGCCAAACAGTCCTGTTATTAACATTCTCCAAGCCATCAGGTTACCCACATCTTCCCCGCACTTGCTACATGCCTCCTGCCACACCACCGTTTCAGCCTCCGCCCATTTTTGCAAGTCCAGCCACCATACCTCTACCCGTGGCTTGTGGCATTGCTTCCAGCCCATGGCAATCCTTCTTTTAGCAAGCACATATGCCAGGTCCCTCAGTTTCCCAAGGTGTTTAATATTCCGTGGTCTGGGAAACCCTCCCAACAGGCAGGCCCAGGGCGTATCTATGTTGAGCGTGACCCCTTTATCCGCTAGTTTCCGTGCCACTTCCCCCCAAAAAGCTTCAATCACTGGGCAAGACCAGAACATGTGTGTCATATCAGCATCTTCATCGCATTTTGGGCATGCTTGTCTTCCTGCGTTTGCAAACGCAGATATTCTCTTCGGGGTCATATAGGCTCTATGCGTTATGTATAACTTTATCTGCTGCAATCTAGCATTTCTGGACACCTTCTTGTGGTAACCTATAGCACGTTCCCACATTCCATCGGTCATCTGAGCCCCCACCTCAGTTTCCCAGTCCAGCCTCAAATGAGTCAAATCCTTCCCCACCCGGGTCATCACCATCTCATACAGTCTAGAGATCTTGTGCCCTCCTTCTGATATGTCATATATTGTTCCCATTAGGACGTCTGGCTCTTCCGCCAGTACAATCTCTGGCCAGGTTTTGCGAATAGTCTGCACTAGCATAAGATACGTGACATATTGGCCTCCATGCAAACCTGTCTCTTCTCCCAGTTCTTCGAAATCTTTAATAATCCCTTCTTGTCATATGTCTCCCAATGTGACCAGCCCAACCGATTCCCAATAGGTCCTGATTATCATCCTGAGCTGGTTGTCTCCCCTAGCTAAGGCGACTAGTGGCACCTGTGGGGAACACGGGCACGGGTTCTCCATCAGTTGGCATACTCTGTGCCACATCTTCCACCCAAGCAACAGCATACCCGGGCTTTCCTTCATTTCGAGTCTAGGCACCCAGATAATCTCCTTTAGGTAAAACGGGGTGCAGTCCTGCCCAAAAAGCCTAGATTCAGGAGTTTCTTCATCAGAGAGCCATTTGGTTACATATTGCAACTGACTAGCTACATAATAGGCCTCAAAATTCGGCAGCTTAATGCCCCCTCTATCATGGAAGTTCTGTAGCTTCCATAGCGCCACTCTATTGCGAGTGCCGTGCCATAGGAAGTCCCTACACATGCTGTTCAGTTTGACAAAAAACTTTTTGGGTATCAAGTATGGTATATTACTGAAGAAATGTAACAGCCTAGGCAGGACCACCATTTTGAGCATCGCCCCCCGTCCCATCATCGCCAGCGGCAGCTTCTCCCAAAACTTCATATTTGTTCGGATTTTTTTCACAGCCACCTCGGTGTTATGCAAGTGTTCCCCCCTCCACCGTATGATATACATCTATTCCGAGGTAGTGGAAGGAATCAGCCGCCCAAGGTACGGACAACACTGGCAACCGTTCCAGAGGGGCTCCTATGTAGCTCCCCAATGGGAACATGCTTGATTTTTGGGGGTTTACCGCTATGCCGGACAGTTCCGCATACTTTTCCATGACCTCTAGAATATACTGAAGATTTTCCTCCGGATATTTCAAATACAGTAGTAAATCATTAGCATACAAGGATATTAGGTGTTTCTCTCCCCCTGCCTCAATACCGACCATGTCATATTGTTGTCTGAGGTACACTGCCAGGGGCTCTAGGGCTAGAATGTATAACATCGGGGACCAGGGGCACCCTTGTCTGGTGCCTCTACTGAGTTGCCACCTCTCAGATATCACCGATCCTGTGCGTACTCTGGCCAGTGGTTCACTGTACAATAATTTTGCCCACCTAACATAACCCGGCCCCATCCCGTATTCTTCCAGGGCCGCCAGCAACCATGGCCACCTCACTGAAACAAAAGCTTTGACTGCAACTAGGGACACCACCGCCATTTCCCCATCGCTCCTGTTTCCCTCTTCAATCCCCCGGTGGAGTCGCCTGTGGTTGTGGGTTATATTTCTGTTGGGGACATAACCTGTCTGATCCGGGTGTATCAAGTTTGCTGATAACCCTTGGCAGCCTATTGGCCAGGACCGCCGTCAAGATCTTGCTGTCCTGGTTCAACATTGACAACGGCCTATAGGAGCCGCAGCTATGCCCTGGCTTGTTGGGCTTAGGGAGCGGCACAATTAGTGCTTCTCTGAGCAATTTCGACTTTATATATTTTGTAAAACACACCAGGGAATCCGTCTGTGCCCGGCGTCTTGCAGGTGGGCAGCTGCTTCACCACCTCCTCTAATTCCTCTAAGGTAATCGGTGCGTCCAGCTTCACTAATCTTAGGTAATTCCATGTCTTTTAGTGTTTCTCTAATCTCCTCCCGATTGTCCCCTCCTCTGTCCTCATATAATGTTCTATAATAGTCCAAGAATGCCTCGTTGACTCCTTCCTGGGTGTCAACCACCTCCCCGTCTTCTCTAGTTATTGTCCTAATCGGGGGCCTGGGGATTTCGCTCTAATATAACCACGCCAACAAGCGGCCAGTTTTATCCCCACCTGCATGTTGCCTCTCGACATACTTCTTGTAGTTAAGGTTGCAGAGCCTTTCCCAAAGCTCTGCGCACCTCTGCTGCAACTCGAGTACAAGTTCCGCGTCCCCTCCCGCCCTGTTGCTTTCGCGCTCCAGTTTCTCTTCCGCTTCCTCTAGTTCTGTTAGGACCCCACCCTGTAGGCCTTTTGACTTAGCAATAGCAGCACCCCGCAATACCACCTTAAAGGCTTCCCAGAGTGTGCACGCTGAATCTACGCTGCCTGTGTTTACCTCCAAGTACTGTGAGATGGCATCCCTGATATCTTCCCTGAAGACGGTCTCGGATCGCCTCCGCCCAGAGGCGCCACGTCGGTATCCGCGCCCTGGGGCGGCAGTGCTGCCAGGTCAGCACCAGAGGCGAGTGGTCCGACAGGACCCTTGCTCTATATTCTATTTGGGTGGTCTCTATCATCACATCTGGCGTGGCAAAAAAGTAATTCGGCCTCGTGTGCAGGTGCTGCGGTGCTGAGTAGTGCGAGTACTGTGTTTCATTAGGGTGTTTCAGTCTCCAAACATCCGCCAGCCCAAAGTCATCTAGTAATGTCTGCAATACCCTGGCCGCTGGGGTGGGCCTATCAATCTTCCCATCAGATCTGTCTGCCTTTGGGTTGAGCACACAGTTGAAATCCCCTCCCCAGATAACCGCTCCTCCCATACACGTGCCCAGATGAGTACATAGGGTTCTAAAATACGTTGCAGTGTTTTGGTTGGGGGCATATGTATTTATAATGCACACCTCTCTATTCTCTACCAAAGCCTTTAATATGACCAACCTCCCCTCCGTGTCCACCACCTCTTGTGTAAGTTGGAGCGGAACGTGCGGTGCCACCCAGACCAGCTCTCCCCTAGCGTAGGCAGAGTACGGAGAGCCCACTACATTACCTCTCCACTTCTTCCCCACCAGTTCCAATTTTTGCTGGGTTAGGTGTGTTTCCTGCAACAACGCAATATCAATCTTCTGTCTTTTTAAGTACATCATGACTTTGTTTCTTTTTAAGTAGCTGTTAAGTCCCCTGACATTCCATGTTACGATCTTAAGGTCTCCCATGGCTCATGAGTGTCTTCTTGCCTTCCATGTAGCGACTCCCCTTTGCCCACGTGATACAGATACAGCCCTCCATCTTTGCTTGTAGCTTCTCGTACCAGCTCTAACTCTCCATAACTATGTACACGGTAAATCCCTAACTTGCCTCCCCTCCCCCCACCCGTCCCTTCCCAAACATCACACACCCCAACTGCTGCCCAGCTCCATTCTCGGAACTCAGGCACCCCCACATCTAGCCCTGCAAGCACCAAACGATGCACAGAGCTCAGTAGGGTGAAGTCGCCCTAATGGCCACTTAACTAAAACTGTTGTGGGGTAGAGAGAACCACTCTGTAAGGCTCCCATTAATTCAACATTAACTACAGTGCTTATAACATATGGTGCAATAGTCTGACCTTCTCTACTGAAGGCTGCGCAAGCGACTATATTCAAGTCCCCCGTGCCACGCCATCTTGTGGCACCTTCTTCGTGCATCACTTATCTCTTCCATGCTCTTTCTCCGTCCGAATGTTACGCTCACCTGACTTCCACGGAGGCGCTGGCCTGGTTCGCGCTGCTGTGACCTCTTCTAAGGTGATGCGCAGGGTTCGGAAGACGGACTGGACCGGGCCCCCAAATCTGGCTTGTCTGGCTCGCAGAAGTATCCTTCTGTAGGCGAAAATAGGGGATTAACTGTCTGCGGGGTAATGCAATCGGCCTCCCACTTTCCCCTCTCACCCTCCTCGAAACCCTTCTGTGATTCCTCATAGCGTCTCACCTTACGGTCTGGAAGGACGAGCTCTCCATCCTGCTTCTGATGCAGGGGCGCGTTGGTATCCAGTTACTTCACTGGATTTTCGGATTGGTGAGAACCAAACTTGCTTGGCTTCCAGGCAAGTTTTTTGATAAGAGGTTCCCCTTGTGTCCATGCATTAATGTACTAATGCTAGTGTCTTTTTCCCCATAGGGGCCGGGGTACGGAATGCCGGGGAACGGCACCGACCCGAGATGAGAGGTGAAATCCTTGTAGAAATCAGGTAAGTCTTTAATGAACGTTTTTTGGTAATGCCTTTTCATTCGCTCATTAACGCTGATGTCTCTTTTTCCCCTTAGGGGCCGGGGTCCCGAAATGCCAGGATGCGGCGCGGACCCGAAATGAAGAGGGAATGAATCAACTGGTAAGTCTTAACATGGGGATTTAGCTTTCCTTATTCCCTCCTCTCTCTCACCTTGTGTTCTGGTCTTTTTCTCCCTAGGCGCTGGGGCGTGACTGCGAATCCGGATGATCGCTGCTGAACATGGAGGCGCCCTGTAAAGGTGAGTGGAATGCGGCGCTGCAGCGATCGACGCAATGAGTTTTTAAATAAAAATCTTCCTTTTCAGGATTGTCGGCGAGATGTCTCCGAGATGCGGTATTAGCAGGTAAGGACTTTTCCTTCTTCTGTTCTCTTCTTCTCTTCCTTTGCAGGTGATCCAGGATGCTGGCAGGCGTGCCAGAAGTCAGGATGCAGGAGCAGACACAGTGAGCGTCCAGCTGCTAGATGCAGAACAACGCGAAGCACGTGTGGCTGTTCGGGTGGGTTTTAAATAGCCTTGGAAGAAGTTCCAGGTATGTATCCTTCCTCCAATCAGGTATGTATCCTTCCCCGACCACGCCCGGATGGTAAATTAGTCCCACAGGTAAAGTAGTTCCTTTCAGGCCTCAAGGAGGCCGGGATCCTGCAGCATGGTCTGCATCAGGTAAGTGCACTCAAGCACTCCCATAATGAGCCTGGCGCCGTAGACGCCAGAACACTGTCCAAAGGGCCCCTATATGGGGTTGCTGGGTCCTTCCTTGGGGACTGGATGTCCGCTTTCGGGGACGCACGGCTTGAACCGGCTCCCCGGGAGCGGGCATCATGACACCAAACTTCTGACTCCTGGGGACATCCTTGCGCATCGAGCCATCCCATGGCATCCTCCGGGGTCTCAAAAAAAAAGTTTTGTGTTTATGAATGACTTTCAATTTTGCCGGATACAGTAACATATTTGTGGCCCGCCTCTCTCAATCACCGCTTTACCGTCCCAAAGTTCATGCGGCTACGCTGCACAGACAGGGTGTAGTCCGGGTAGGCCGTGAGGTTTGCCGCTCCGTGTGATCGTTCCTCCCTTACGAAAGTGTTCCAATATCCTCTCCCGATCTCGGTAGTTAAGAATTTTGGCTATCACCGGCATAGGCGGGTTCCCCGGCGGCGGCCTCCTTGTTAGAGCTCCATGTGCCCTTTCCACTGCAAATCCTTGGGATAGGGCTCCTCCGGTTATCTCTTGCAGTAGCATGGATTCAATGAATTCTGTGGGATTGTGGCCCTCCAATCCCTCCGGCAGGCCCACGATGCGGATGTTGTTTCGTCAGGCTCGTCCTTCCGCCTCCTCCGCTCTGCTCTCCAAGTTGCCCACTCTTTGTATCAGGGCATGCAATTCGGCCTTATGGGAGGCGCAATCCGCAGTATTCGGGCAAACTTTCTTCTCAAGGGACTCCGTTTGCTCCTCCAAGGCCCTGACATCCTGTCAGAGTAGATTAACGTCCTCCTGCACCTCTCCGACCTTGAGGTCCAGTGCAGTTTTCAGTTCAGTGACGGCTAGTTCGAGTTTAGATTCCCAGGCAGCCCTTAGGTCCGCAATCGCAGCTAGGACTTCTTGGTTAGCGCCCGAAGTCGTCATGCCGCTTGCAGGCGGCTTGTCCCTGCTTTTGGTATTGTCTTGACCCGGGGACGCCTTAGCGAAGTCGTCTAAGGTGGGCTGTTTCGCCTTCGGCCTCACCGTTCTATTCGACATGACCCAGAGGACCTGTCATGATGCCTGCCCCCGGAAGACCAGACCAGGCCCAGCAGCCCCGGAAGCAGGCATCATTCCACTTGGAGCATGCCCAAAAGCCCCAGTTAGGGGCTGTTTGTGTACAGTCCTGGCGCCTATGGCGCCAGGCTCATAAAGATAAAGTCAGTCCTGGCGCCATGGGCGCCAGGCTCATTATTGATAACTTACCTGAAGCAGACCATGCTGCATACTCACCTGAGGCAGACCATGCTGCATGAAGACTCAAGCCAAATGAGGCTTAGGAGGGACTATTTTACTGAAGGGACTATTTTGTTACTTGGGTGGGGCTGTGGAAGAATACTTACCTGGATCTTCTTCCAAGGTTATTTAAACCACGCCCGGACAGCCACACGTGCTTCGCGTTATTCTGCTTGCTGCAGCGTAACGCTCACCGTGTTTTCAGCAGCTCCAGTCTTCAGCCACACCCGCTTCAGTCCTGGGACTCCTGAAACAAGAAGACAAGAAGGATAAAGGTTAGAACAGGAGTTTTAACTTTAATCCTTACCTGAATCCTGATCCATTTCGCCACGGAACTGAAAGACAGAAGTCTTTGAAGCATTGCTTCGCATTCCTACGGCGCCGCGCTGAACTCACCTGCTTGGCGGTACTTCAGCATTCCATCACGCTCTCTCCATCTCGCGGCCGCCCTCCGACACCTAAGGAGACAAAGACAGCAAGGTGAGCAAGGGGACTCTCTAAGGCTATACAAGCTACCCCCCCCCCCCCCCCCCCCCAAGGACTTACCTGATTTACCACGGGAGGTACTCACCTCATCTCGGGTCGGCGCAGTCAACTCTGCTTCATCGCCGTACCCCGGCCCCTAAGGGGAGAAAGCAAAGACAATACCAGTTACCCCCCACAAAACTTGCCTGATTTACTACGGGGGTCTCACCTCATCTCGGGTCGGCACAGTCAACTCTGCTTCATCGCCGTACCCCGGCCCCTAAGGGGAAAACCACAATAGACTTACCTGAATCTTACCGAGTGCCATTTGGAAATCTTCGAGTGGATTAATCGGCAACCTGCAAGGAATCGGACAGAGTGAAGAGCAGACATTTGAACTCTTATGAACAATTGGACTTTAGAGTCAATACTGGAACTCATCAATTCCTCTACGCCAATGAAGTAACTGGTCATCAACGCGCCCCTGCGGTCGACACAGGATGGAGAGCTCATCCTTCCAAACCATCAGGTGAGACTAAGCAGGGTACATCAAGAGTGATCTGTGGGAAGACAACGGGAGTGGGGAAGGTGGGTTGACACTCAATTCCACGGGTGGTTAATTCCTCTTCTCCTTTGCAGAAGAATATTCTTGCGAGTCAGACAAACTAGGCTGAGCGGGCCAGTCCAGTCAGTCATCTCGGCGCTACACGTCACGCTGGTGGAAATAACAGCGGCCCAGTTCCGGTCGACGCCGCCATGGGAACCAGGTGAGCGTAACAGGACCTGTATTTTGCACAAGTGACAAATGGGCACTCAGTACACCCCTTCGCTAGGTCACCGTGCGGCCTGCTTCTTCCTTTGTTCCGGACATTGGTCGGCCATTTTGTGTCGTCTTTCGTCTCCGGTGCTCCTTATCTTTTCCGCACCGATCTCTGCCGCCGTTCCTCCTGCACCATCCAGAAGTTCACCACGCGTGGCCCAATCATTCACACACCGACATGTGTATTTTCAGCGGTCGTCGGCCCATCATCACGCACTTTTTTGCCCGGATCATTACAGGATCTCGGGAGCTCCTCCAGATCACGTCCTCCTAGATGGCCCTCGTAGCCACGCCCCCCACCTTGGACACATTTCATTTTGATCCCCTTAAAGCGGATCCAGCCTACTGACTCTGAATTCACGGTTATACTTTGCCTCCTCGCTTGCTATGCTCTTGTAAAAGTGTTGGGATCTGTTTCAATTTGTTCTCTGCTTTTCTCTCCCTTTTAAAACAAACTATTAGAGTGCCATCTACGTTAAGCGCTCACCGCTGTCTGAAAATAAGTGGGGCTTTACTTAAGACTTGTCTAATATTCTTTTAAGGGAGTGTATATCTTTTAGTGACCGTGTTTTTGAATTGCTTACTATTAGTGCCTGTGTGTTTTTCTAGATGTGGTTTTAAATAAATAATTATATATCTCTTTTACACCAAGCCCTGGTCAGCGTTTACTTGTTCTATTGCGTTCTCTTGACCTATTGTGAATACTCTGTATACTGCCTAACTCTTCTTGAGGGAAGTCTGACTGCTCTGCCACAGCTACCAAGTGAATCTGTGTGGTACAGACTGCTACCAAGTGGGTTTACTGCCAAACACCTGTAGTCCTAAATCTTTTGCAGTGGTCCCAGAGGGAACTGCACAGGTTTCTGCCTAACACACGGGGCCCCTCTGACACCACCGCCTCGAAAGGCATTGAGGGCGCCGAATGAGTCGGCGGCGAGAGAATGGGCGTTGACGTCAGCTGCAGCGCCGCCAGCATCGACGGCGTCGACACAGGCCTCGAAGCCAGAGCTCCGAGCGTGTCTCTCGATGACCTAGGCGCCGACAGCGTCGACGACCCCCTCAGAGGCAGAGCCTCGAGAGAGATCGTCGACGAACTCGGCACCACAGGTGTCGACGTCTTCCTCGAAGACGGCACAGGATCACGCGGTCTCGAGCGCATCGAGGACCGGGAATGGCGAGAACGGCTACCCTTGTCCGAGCGGGACCTCTCCCGCGAGCCGTGCCGACCATCCGAGCCCGAAGGCGTACGGGCGGGGTCTCTTGACCGGTGCCGACCGACCCCACTCGGAGGCGCGGACGGACCGGTGCCCTGCGATTCGAGAATCGCCAACATTTTCTTCCCGAAGGAAGCCCATTCCTCCAGTGTCGCTTGCATGGTGGGATAAGCAACCCGCCGACGGGCGGAGTCCTCGGAAGAGGACGGGGAAGGCGACCGATGCCGGTGCTTCCGGGAATGCCTCGAGAGGCAGAGGAGTGGCAAGACCGACTCCTCGAAGGAGACCCACTGGACTTCCAACGATGACGCGTGATGGGAAGAATTCTCTGTAAAGGCTAATTTTCCCAAACCTAGTGAGTCCCCCAGCAGCTTTGCTGGATTTTTTGGGGTTTATTTCTTTCTCCTGCTAAGAGTGAGACTCTTTTACTCCCACTCTTAGACATGATTTGAGGTGTTCCTTTGTCTTTCCATGTGTTTTATGGGCTATGGGGTCTTTTACTCCATAGGGTTTCATGTGTTTTTGATGCGAGTTCCACAGCACCCTCCGTGCCGTAACCCAGGGGTGTCGTAGCGACCCCCAAACATAGACTCCATACCTTGGGACTGACTACTGTCTACCAGGGCATGTAAAGTCACCATTGGCTTTACTAGTCCCAAATTATTAACAGAAACCAGTACAAACCATCATATTGTGGACGTACTGGTCGGGGCAATTCGCACGTCTCCGTCCCCCCCGATCGAGTTTTGGCTGGTGGCAGTGGATACTCCTTTTTATATTCAACCACGAATATATCTCTATGGGATTTTCCCATTGTTCGAGGCTAACAACTTTAATTATTTAATTCCTATAGCCTCGAACATACCGCCGGTTTATTTATTTAATATTAATTCACCGGTTGGTATTTTTTGCCAGAACTCGATTCTAAAATGGCGTTTGTGTTCTCTTCTGTGACTCCAACCCAAGTCGAGCCCTTTGTTGCACTTTTTGGCGGGCTTCTCCAAAGAAGCCTCCAAAAGTGGTGCCACTCTGGGTACCACAGTGGGTGTGGGAGGGGGTTTAGGCACCCTGGACTGAGTTGCCTTGGCAACTCAAGTCACACTCTTGTGTGATTGGCCCAAGTGGTGAGCCGGCCGGCTCACCACTTAGCATGTTTGATTGACAGCTAGGCTGAATGAATGGGGGTTTGCTGCATAAAAGCAGGGCTTTGGGGACTGGAACTAAAAGTCGCCACAGGACCCAAGAATCCGAGGCGGGAGAAGCTGAGCCGACCTGCAACGACGACACCACCGGTGGAGCCCTGCTGAACCGTCTCACCACTTTTTCCCCGACGACAGAGGAGATCTCCAGTCCGGAGAGTCTTCTTCCTTTGACTGGTGGGGATAACCAGTTTTGCCTTCTTTACGCCTTCCTGGAGCATCTCGTGGCCACCTTGCCCATGCCAAGCACCCCGGCAACCGGAATACCACGGTTTACCACTACCGCAAATAGAAGGGTAGTACCTTTTAACCGGAGAACTCTGCGGCAGGTTTCTTCCCTGGCAGTGCAACGACCTTCATCTTTCCTCCACGTCAAGACCTCCTCTTCCTCTGGACGAAGCACCGACTTGCACCCGCTGCCAGGAACAACTGCCCCCGCTGGAGCATCTTTCCCACTTAAGGTACTGTGTCCCGCCTGGCTTCCCTTGCGACAGATCGTTCGGGGTGACAGTAAAGCCTCGACTTTCTAACCTGGGATGGCCTGGGACAACCTCGCTAACTTTTCCTGACTTTAATTTCATTCTTTGTGTGCGAACTATCTACAAGACTCTTTGGGCATAAGCCCACTGTGTGATCCTGGACACATTTTGCTTGCTCTCTCTAAGAGTGGGCCTGGCATTTGAACTTCCTTGCTCTCCAGTAGACCTTGCCTAACCTGCCTCCCTGTGGTTCTTTGAAAAGTATTGAAATTTGTGTGCTTCCATAACTCTGCCTTTTTCCCTCCCTTTTTAATAACTTATTAGAGTGCCATCTTATGCTAAGCGCTCACCTCTGTCTGAAAATAAATGGTGTTTCTCATTAAGACTTGTCTAATAAGCAACTAGGGTTGTATATATATAATAGTGACTGTGTGTTGAATTTACTTACCTCTTGTGTGCTAGTGTAATTTACAAGTGTGTCTTTAAATAAATAATTATATACTTTTACACCAAAGCTCTGGTCAGTGTTTGCTTCTGCTACTGTATCTCTGTACCTATTGTGTATACTCTATATACTGCCTAACTCTTCTTGAGGGAAGTCTGACTGCTCAGCCACAGCGACCAAGTGAATCTGTGTGGTACAGACTGCTACCAAGTGGGTTTACTGCCAAACACCTGTAGTCCTAAATCTTTTGCAGTGGTCCCATAGGGAACTGCACAGGTTTCTGCCTAACAACGCGGAGAGTCGCCTCTCGAGTTATCCGTCGAAACCCCGTAGACCTCGACTTCCAGGGCTTCGACACCCGAGCTACCGACAACAACTTCTTGCGCTCCCGCAAGTCCTTGGCCGTGAGTGACTGGCAGTCGACACAGTCGTCCGTATCGTGGGCCTCCCCAAGGCACCAGAGGCAGGCATCGTGCGAGTCCGTGACCGACATCTTGGACCCACACAGTCCCCGCATTTCTTGAAGCCCGGATGCGGGGTGGAAGACGAGGTAGACATCGTTTCACGAACAGGTTTTCACAAAAACCGAACAGGTTCAAAGGAAACTAGAAGAATACAACAAACTCCAAAGAGTCGAGGTGTACCGAGATTCACAAAGCGAACACGTTCGCGGAAAAAACGGAACTGAGGCTACGGGCGTCATGCGTCCTACTTATCACATCAGGTGACGTCGGCCATCGGAGGAGGTCCTCGGGGACGGCGCATCGACATCATCGACGCAGGAGCCGAAAAATTTCCCGAAGCAGCACAGGTGTGGACATAGATATGGAATACGTCGGAGGACCCAATCCGCTCAAAAATTACCCTGTAATTTAGGGTGCCCCTCAGCCCCGCCCTAAAGTGTAGAGTACCATTTTCCATTTTTTTCTTGGTTTACAAAACTTGCCTTGGCGCAGAGGGGCACAATCTGGCCCCAGGGTGCCCAAAACTTACTGCCCCACCCACTGGGGGGACTGTCCCACACATTTTTGGTGGCCCTCTCCCCCGACCCCAAATGGAGTGGGGTGTAGCTCACGCAGCCGTTTGCAGGAGGCCTGCATGAGGTGCCCCTGCCACCCATTTGGCGTGAGGGCCCCCAAAAATTGTGAGACAGGCCCCCCAGTGGGTGGGCCAGTAAGGTTTGGGCACTCCGGGGCCAGATTGGCACACCAATGTGCCCCTCTGCGCCAAGGGGAGTTGGGTTACCAAAGGAAAAAAGTGAAGATGGTGGAACACATTTTAGGGGGGGCTGTGGGGCACCACAAAGGGACAGGGAATTTTCTAATGGGATGGTGCATTGACCCCCCCACCACCACCTGCAATGGAGTGGGTGCCATGTCATGCAGCCTTCCCTGGGACCAGATATCTGCTCCTAGGAAGGGATGCCTGAGCCCAGGGAGGCGTGCAGGACAGCCCCCCCTATCTGCCCCCAGGGAGGGCTACATGAGATCTGCCGCCCCTCCAATTGGGGGTGGAGAGGTGCATCCCCCTTCACATTAGAAAATTCCCCAGCGGTGTAGGGTGCCCCTCAGCCCCCGCTAAAGGGCAGCCTGCCATTTTTAATTATTTTCTTTGTTTACTAAACTTGCCTTGGCGCAGAGGGGCACATTGGTGTGCCAATCTGGCCCCGGGGTGCCCAAACCTTACTGCCCCACAATTTCTGGGGGTCCTCTCCCCCTTCACCAAAAATAGGTGGCAGGGGTACCTCATGCAGGCCTGCCTGGAGGCAGATATCTGCCCGTAGGAAGGGGCAAATGGGTTTTCAGTGGGGGGCGTGAGGTTCAGTAGACCACCAGGGATGGCTTGCAAGGGGGGGCATGCTTGAAAATGATTTGTTTTTGCTGGTGTGACCGTAGGAAACATGTTTTTTGTTTTGTTCACAGCTTTTTCTACGCGAGCAGCTGCAACGTTATGCGAGTACTGTTTTTTAATATTCTATTATATTCTAGGGCCCACTGTCACTGGGGTGGGTGAGACTGGGGCTGGATTGTTGGTGGTGTGGGTGGGAATGGGCCATCTGGGCAGATATGTTGGTGGGCTGGGACACAATTGCAGGGGCAGGCCACAAATTGCCCCCATGCCATGAGAACATTGGTGTTTCCCTGGGAGCGGATCCCTCCCATGTGGGTTGTCTGTCTGCAAGCCCAGGCTCCACCTCTGGCTGTGCTATGTTACATATGTCACCTCCGAGGAGGAATGGGGATCCTTCCGGGGCTCCCTGGAGCTGCTGCTGCGCTTAGGGGACAGTACACCCACATGGTACATGGATGTCCAAGGCCAGGGACATCACCTCCAACCGTCATGGAGTTGCGGCTGGGCTGCATTACAGCTTTTCCCTTCGGGGAGGTATTGGCACACTGCTGGGACTCTCTGGTGGGGAGAAGCTGTAACGAAGGGCAGCCAGGGCTCCAGCAAAGTCAGCGGTAATATCCCTGGTCTTGGGCACTCTTCTCTCATGTGGGTCTTCACCGGGGGTTCTGGGTAATACATTCTGGGCAGATTTGTGCAAGTCAGACCTCTGCGGATTCCGACGGGTGTCCTCTTTTCGGAAATGCATGGAGTTCCCCGTTTTCCTTGCTGGCTTCGACACCCGAGGCCCAAATCTGTAGATTGCCCACATGAACAAAATGTGCTGTGCCAAAAGGCTTGGGGTTACCAGTGGGTTACCCCTTTCCTTTTGCGCCCCCGGTAGGTGCATCCACACATGTGAGGTACCGTTTTCATCGGGACACCTGTGGGGATGCGCGAAGGTAGGCCATGTGGTGTTCGCGGTGGGTGGCCAGAGCGAAATGTCTGAGAATTGTCCTCATTTCCAGTCAATATCAGAGACATTTCCCTGTTTCCAATCACCTTAACACGTCGCCAACAACAGATGTCATATCTTCCCACGTTCCCACAGGTGTCCCGACGAATACAGTACCTCACATGTGTGGGTCAATCATACAAAACCTCATCTTATCTTACCCTTCAACCAAACCTTCAACCAAACAACTGGCACTAACATTTCCCCATTTTCTCCCCTCTTTTTATTCCTTGGTACCCTGGCCTCTAAATGGAACCACATGTGGGTTTTCTGCATTGTGTTTGAACACTATATCTGCTATCCGGGAACATGGTCATGAATGCATTCTGTAATGTCACTCCTTAATCACCACATCCCACCCCACTTCACTGCTCCAACAATGTCGGACCGTACGTACTATATATGTTACCAGTGTTTATTTCAAAGCAATATTTTTCTTAACAATTTTTGGACATGTACAAAACTAATTCTTTGCTACAGTAACTTTGTGTAACCCTTACTATGTCACCACGCTGAATCACCTTACTCACACTCAACTTACCCCACTCACCACAATCACAGCCTTGATAAAGACCCAGGTTGAACCGTGCGTCGGCTGTTTTTTGTAACACCTAACTGGCACAAAAAGAAATATAGATATTATCTTTGCTGTTTTCACCAATAAAATAAAACCTCACATGACCAAAGGACTGGGCAATTACTACATGACCCTTTTCACAAATGAACCATTGAACCAAGCCAGCGCCCACTGCTAAATAAAGGTTTGTCTCCCCACCAAGTTCCTAACCATTCTGGAACCTAGGAGTGGCTCCCAAGCCAAACCATGTGCCAGGCGGCAGGCTAAAAAACAATCAACAATAAGAGAGGGTGCGCAGAGGACCTTCGGTCCCGACACCAAAACTCCTTAACCTACTGAAACTCTAACCGCTAGAGCATTCCCACGTTTTATGCCCCCCCCCCCCTCATCTTGCCGGCCTAGGCACATCTAGGAGGCCAGCAGAACATAAACGCGATAGTTGTAAATGCTGATCATGTGTAAAACGCTACCCTGAAAAAGAGAGGAGATAAATCGCAGAAGTATTTGTGCACTACAGGAAAAGATCGAGAACTCCCAGGCTCGTACCGCCCGATTACACTAATCAACCTAGATGCAAAATTATATACAAAGGTCTTAGCAAACAGGTTAACACAAGTGCTCCCAAAGCTAATACATCAGGATCAGTCAGGTTTCATCCCTAATAGGCAAATACATGATAATATAAGAAAATAATACACCAAGTGGAAAAGACAGGGATTTCCCACACTCAAGCTATCCTGCTCTCTGATAAGGGACTCTGAAGCCCTGAGAGGCATAGAAATGGCATGAATCGCTCAAAGTAGTGGCATATGCAGACGACATGCTGATGGCTCTGTCGGACCTCGGAAAGATACTCCATGCATTATTGCAAGAGATTGAAAAGTTTGGAGCAATGTCAGGCCTTCAAATTTATACGCAGAAGTCGGAAATGTTAGTGTAAGCAGGGGATAGAGAAGAGCTAAAGGGCTTGGCCTCCTCCCTACAACTGAGAGTAGCTGACAAAGAGGTGACCTACCAGCGAATCACCCTAACGGGCCGAGTGGTGCAGACAGAATTTTCTGCAATTATTGGGGAGGATTAAACAAGACTTAAAGAGATGGGACCCTGTAGCATTCTCCTGGTGGGGCCGGATAACCTCGATAAAAATGACCATACTCCCCCAAACGACTGTAGTTCTTCCAGGCGATACCGATCAAAATCCCCAAATCCTACTTTAAAGCCTTCAACAAAGCAATTATGGCATACATTTGGAGAAGGAAAACCACCCAGAGTAGCTAGAACGGTCCTCACGGCACCAATACACATGGGAGGATTAGCCCTAACGCACTTCCACAAATAATATGTGGCAGCTCAGCTGTGGTTATTGAAGGAATGGGCCCGGGGAATCCTCAGAAGATATGGGCCTCCGAGGACAGAGCGATGGCGACCATCCCACTATAAGAAATGTTCTTTGAACTCCAGACATCAAAACCTACCAGTAAGCAAGGTAATATAAGCGACGTTGGAGGTCTGGAATGAGGCAACAAGAGGAGGAACACTAACACAAGATCCAGACCCCTTCAAACCCATGTTCGGCAACCCGGACTTCCCACCAGGGATTCTAAGGGAGCATACAGGAAATGGGAAGAAGCAGGGTGCATCAAAATAGGAGACCTGTATCACGAACAGAAGGTTATGTCATACGAGGACTGTAAATACCAACTAGGCTTGACAAATAAACACAGATACAAATATGAAAAACTCCATCACTGGTTGCCGACCCCGTACATAAGGCAGGAGGTGACAAGGGAACTCACTCCCTTTGAATCGCTCCTAACGACCCATACAGGCTATAAAAAAACATGTCTCAGACACGTACAAATTCCTAAATGCACAGACTGAAGAAGTCCAATGGAACTATATGATGAAATGGGAAACAACATTGAAGGACAATATTGTGGGATGTTTCACCCACACATCCAAGCCCTACAACATAATTGTGCATTACTGGCAGCGGAAACATCATAATGGCCGCCGGAAAGCATGCTGCTTGCCAGAAATCATCCAAAAATGCACAGGAAAAACATGAAAAATAGGATGCCATCCATTTTTGCCTCTGTCTTTGTTAATACAGGAGACCATTGCCAGACCCTATCCTTTGGCTGCATACAGAGCAAAACCAGTGCAAAGGAATATGGTGCTGTTCAAAATCAGTTTTAATTTATGTCAAAAATTGCTAAAATCATGGGCACGAAACCACCAAACAAAAAATCCAACTTCTGGTTGGGTGTTCTACATTACTCTACTGCAGAATCCACATCAATACAATGTTAGCAAGGATCATATGCCATCAAGTAAAATCCCCTTTTTGAAATGTATTAATTCAAGACAGCTGCCAAAAATGGGTGCAATACCGGTGTTTGCCACTGACCGGCGCTGGTGATCTAAACTCTGACAGGAGACCTGTATTTCAGGAGCTGAAAAGGAACCTGAGTTAGCTGGGACTTCAAAGCCTTGCTTGTCCCCGGGAAGTCTTCACACCTCAGAACTCCACACAAGAAGGCAGGAAATCACAAGTTTCTGTCAATCAAATGGAGAGTGGCACCCTGGTCTGCTGACCTCAGTCAAGACAAAAGACTCTTTCAGTTAAACAGAATATGCTAATTTGGGTGTGCCTGAACAACTGCTCTGGGGGAAGGCAAGACATCTGATCTCTCTGAGTCAAAACCAAGTTCCTGGAAGCAGGGACAAACAAATGGGTGTACTGAAGGGGAGGCAAATGTATATTTTATTAAATTCCTTAAAAAATAATTGTATCAAGCTGACAAATGTACAATTTTGGGATTCTTAATATGAAAAATGCACCCACAATTTGAGACTAAGCTCAACTCCGTACGATGTTCTGAGACCAAACCCCATAATTATTAATATTGCAGACACTGGAATTACACTAGAGAATTGAAAACTTACTGTGATGTGCCCAGAGAGGGTGGGTACCTCCGTGGAAGATTTGATGAAAAACCAATATGGCAAACCCATTAAAAGCGCAAAATGTTGTCGTTTCTGAACTGAAGCTCGTAGAAATATGTGCCTTGAACCGAACTGTACCTTAAGCAATCTATGATGTGTACATGTAATTTCAACAACTTGTGTATCTGGGAAATACGTGTTTTGGGTAAAATTGATTTCCTATAAGAAAAAGTGTTCTTTCCTTAAAGCCATAAAAATGTTACCTGATGACACAGGAGGACTCACAACTCCATTCTGCAGTCAGGGCACAGAAAATGCTCTAACCTATCGGGATCCTCAGAGGGTTGGGCATAGAAAGTCAGCCTTCCCGCCCACTTTCAAAAGACATAAAAAGAAACACTGAAACCCAGATAGGGACTGCTCTTTCCACTTTCTTGCGCAACACTTTGCCGGACCAGACAATATCCAGAACTTAGACTCCAGATAGACTCCAGAACTTGAAGCAGAGAGGCCTGAACCAAAAGCTGAATCCTTCTCAGCAGGCCTCAGAATCCAGCAACCTAACTAAACTATTCAACAGCCGGGCGAGCGGTTTGATTCTGGCTAGAACCATATCCAGACCCAGAAAGCAGAGCTGTATCCAGAACCCGTCAGACCCAGATCAGACCAGTTTGCCGTGCCGATAGCAGACCAGAGGCCACGCAGTGAGCAGAACCAGTGCCAGAGACCGTCCGGTGGCGGGAGTGCAATCCCAGGTCCATTCCAGTCCAAAATTAGGAGTGAGTATCCAGCCAGAACTGTACAGAACCAATCTCGTAGTCTAAAGTGATCCTATCCCATCCACTTCAACCTGTCCAGAACTGCATAGAAATCGTGTCCATTCTGTGATTTCAAAGCTGCAAAAGTGTCATCTGTCATTCTGAAATCTTGACTTCATTTCTGAAAATCTACCTCCACAAAAACGTCTATCTTTTGAACCATATGTCCTAGAAGCAAGATTTAACTGTCATTTTAAAGCTAAGAACCTAAGCTTTCCAACACGACTCCTTATATTTTTTCCGTAATCGCGATCGACGCACTCAGAGAAAGTGCCGCAAATTGCAATTTGACTCAATTTCACCACTTGTAAAAATAGCTGCTTCTTGCTTTCCACTGCTGAAATTCGTTTTCACTCTGATAATCATTCCTGAATCATTGCTAGTGCTGACATGAACTAATTCAAATTAGATATCACCTTCCCTGAATCTCCTATAGGGAATTAAAATCATTTTTAGCATATTTTTCACTTCATTGCAACCACATTTAAAAGTATTTGGCCTGTGTTTTAAAATCATCCCTGTTTCTCTAAGCTTGCTGGGGGGGAGGGGAGGACCGGGAACTGAACTGCTTTAGATTGTATTCCTGAAAACGTGTGCCCTCATTTCCATCTCTTCATATTGCACAGGGGGGGAGTGAGTTGTCACTAGGCAAAAAGTGATCAATTATCTCTTGTTGAAACCATATCCAGTTTATTTCTGTGCTGTATTCTTTCCATCATTGCTTTTCCTTGAAACCATACAAAGTATCCTCTACTACCTTATCCTTTCTATACCAACTCCTAAGTAATTAAGGAATTGTGCTACTGTAATATTATCCATTGTTGATCACTCTTCATATTCATAAGTGTGCTATCAAATATTAATGTATTCATAGAAGTGTGATATATATACATTGTTTAATTTTTCCAATAAACCTTTTAATTTGCAAAACAAACCTACTTCTTGGCTCAGTGAGGTCAGGGGGATTCAAAGAGAGGGGCGTTATATAAGGGTTTATCATCCAGAATTAAGAACTTGACATAAAAATATATAAATAAGGGCTTCCATTGGGCATCCCAGACTAGGCATGGACTTAGTTGGATTGCTGAATTGAAGTCACTAACAATATACCCATGACACACTGGTAATGTATATGGAGGGCTATCCCAAAATTGACATGGGAGATACAGCTTAGAGAAATGTGGATACAAATATTAGTCCAATGGCACTAAACCCGGAAGAGGCTACATGGAATGTACCACCAAACCTCAGATTGTTGCTGGCGAGGATGTGGCCAAGTGGGCGATTGGAATCCAACAATTCTGGACAGATATGAAAGCCCAGATGCAGGGGATGTTCGAAGACCTGGGAAGGGTGGATGAAAGGGTATGGCTGTGTGAGCTATGAGACCCCAAGGAAAAGCTCCTGATGGAATCACAAAAACAAGACTTTATGGGTCTGTTAATTGCTGCATGGCTTACAATTGCGCCAAAATGGAAGCACAAAACCCCACCGTCTATCTTTGAATGGCTCCAGAGAGTGTGGTTGTTTGCGGCGATGGAATGGATCACGTACAAGCTAAAGGGAGTGTCCAAGACAAGTTCAAGACTGAATGGGGATCAATACTCCTATTTGCAAAGCAATTACATGGAACAATGGTGCCCACACAAAATCAGAATCCTCGACCTGTACGGCTCATGAACCTCAAGCTCAAACTCGGGCTCCAAGGACTAGACCCTTGCGGGGAGGAGAGGGAGGGGGGGCAGGGGGGGGTGGGGTTAAGGGAACTGTTCATGGTTATCACTGATGAATAAACTGAAAACCAATAAAAATATGTTTTAAAAAGTATTTGTGCACTAAACACAAATATTTATATTGAATAGCTTTCCCCACTGGTAACAAATTAAATGGTGCAGTACTATGTGCCCTCTGACCCAAGTGAAAGGCATAAGGTGGATTTGGCCAAACCCAGATATGCTGCATTACAGAACTCTGCTGGCTATAAAAGCATTAATTTTATTTTGTGTGTAAAGGAAAAGTAGTCCAGAAATCTATTTAGGGTCTGCAGATGATAGAACCACTGTGCTGATTTGGTGGTTTAACGAAAGCTAGGGATCGAACTAGATCCCTCACTATCTGAGACGGCCTAGGAAAAGGGCCAGGCGAGCCAAGCGAAAATTACTCCACCCGATGATTAAAATCTGCTAGCAAGGATGCGCGGGTTAGCAGCTCAGCAAGAGGGTTGTACTTCAGAGTCCATCGGATACGGGAAAGTTACCTACGGCGCGGCTGTTTAAAAAAAAATTGGCACAGAAACAGATTAAAGTGATATATGTACTATTTTCCTTCGGGCATCGAGTGGACTAAAAATTGGAGGGCTGGACAGCGAAGTGGATAAAGAGGCGATTGATCCCCCTCCCCAACCTCCAGGCCTGTTGTGGCTGTGTAGAGGGAAGAGGAGGGCGATCTATAATCAAGTTCAAAAGCGCTATCAATGCATGGCTGCACGATACTCACAATGCTCCAAAACGTTCTTTGAAACCATCGCCACAGCAGCATTTTGATTAAACAAATGGAGCCCAACCAGAGGCACGCTACATGGGTTATCTACCGGTTCCTGCAAAGAGGGCGAGGAGGAGCGCTGCGTTCAAAGGCCTGTAGGTCCATGTCGGGCTGGGGGCACTGAGTGCCCCATGACTTTGTTCTTACAACTCGTGCCTCTCCTCATTAATTTAGGTAGACATCAAGTGTCTACATCTGGTGACCACAACATGGTCTCCAGCACCTACCCAAAGATGCCCGACCCCATGCCACATGTCTTGGGCCACGTTGCCTGCCTTCAGAGAGCAGTCCGTGCGCACATCAAATCAGAAGGTGAGCAGACGCAGAGTTTCTCAAAGTCTGAGTTCAGGATTGGGGCACCAGGCCGGGCTATTTAAGGGGACACGGAACGGTATCAGGGGGTAGGGGGACACATGGTAAGTTGAATGCACGTTTGTTAACAATGCAGCAGTTTTGTTTATTCTTGTTGGAGTATTATTGTTTGTTCTGAGGTGTATCCCTAAGTTCTAGACAAGGGAACTTTAGGCGATTTGAGTACCCTTATCATGAGGTAAGGAGACAGAGGACGAATCTACATCATTCTATACGTAAAGGTATACATTGTTAGGTATTATTAGTAATTGTGCATGTTTCTTGCTAGATATGGATAGTGATAGTGTAAATACAGTGTTCACCATTAGGTTGTGAGCCTTGGAGACAAGAGCGCCTGACGTCTTGGTAAGGAGACACTCATGAAAGTGGCACCCGCTGGGGATTGCTCAGAGCACGGTCAGACACTCGCAACAATAATATGATTTATAAGGAGGAGTTATAAGCTCCAGAGTAGGGTGCAAGGCCCGACAACAGGTGCTTACTCCGACGTTTTGATCAGGGAACAGCCACTAGATCGGTGTCAGTAGACTTTATCCTGAGCACAGTTAGAGCCTCGTGATAAGTATGGATACGCAGATGGGGAATATGTGTAAGGCATTTCGGCAAAATAAAGAAAAGACTTTAAAATATCTTCAGGGAACTGCGAGTCAAATGTCTACATCCGCATGACCGTGGGGAAGGTTCCCTTTGAGCTGCTTAAGCCGTACGGCAAAAAGGTTAAACAAAAGGAGATTGGAGATCTGAAAGTTATACAAGCGGGGGTACATCTAATTGAAAAGCTGGGCTAGCATTGAAATTGATGCAGTAAGTGGCTGCAGGGATAGAACGGATTGAATAGTCATTTACGGAAGTAACAGATAGCATCCAGTAACCGTTTGGCAATAATAAATAACTTTTAGTGATCGCTCGGATCCTGAAGGTTTAAAGGTCTTAAGGTGGTGAAAAGGAAGGAGTCGCAGGCCTTGAAAATTCTAAAAATTCTCACTAGACCTGCAGGGCGAGTTCATTAGTTTGCTAACGCGACCTAAGAAATGCACTTGCCCCAAGTGGACTGGTGACACAATATTTACCAGTGCTTTTTGGAAAATGGTGCATCGCCATAACCACACTTTATATTTGGTGCAAGGCTGTCAAGCATGCACAGTGAAACTTTTATTTGCCATTTCCTGCAAACAAAGTGTGTTTGCAGTAAATTAAACATAGGTTTCCAACATCCCCATACTCGCCTGCAAGGTTGAGTAGCAAGCAAACGGTACACCCCCTTCATAAAAACTATTTGCCAATGCTGGGGGGCTAGTAGCTTTTGCAAGACCTGAGTCGAAAATATAATTTGAGAAGTGGTGACCCCAGCCCCCTGGACAAGGAAATGTAAAGTAATTTACAGAAGCAGGGGGGGGGGGGGCAAGACAAATTGATCAAGGAAAAATGTCCCCATCTCCCCACACCCCCCAGAATGCTATGGCCAGCTAAACTAAGGGTCTCCTGTACTGTCAAAATACATTTCTTGGGACAAGGATGGAGCAAAGAGATACTGATTTTGATTTCTGAGAAATCAACTGACACTGCAGACCAGGGATGATGGGAGAGTTGTTTGGCCGAGGAGTGTCTCAGATACTAAAGTATTGAAAAGTTTATTTCCCCGTTTTGGTTAGAAATATTTTTTTACTTAACTTTATAGTCATGAACTTTATAATCATTTTTCTTTCTTTTTGCTACACTTGCATGCTCTGAATGACACAGGCCTAGCAGGAACACTGTTTCTTTCCATTTATTCATAGTTACTTCCATGATTTGTCTCCCATGTTCCCTTCCCTGTGCCTTGTGGCGCTTTGAACCACTCTTTTGTTGTATAAAAGCCTTATAAATGTCCAATAAATACATACATTAGAGATGCAAATGCAGGCGAGAGGTTGTTTACTGTTTATATTTATTAACTTTTATTTAACCATTTTTGGTTGCAGCAAAAAAAAAAATCAAATCTGTCTGATGTTGCGATTCTAGATCCCAGTGACCCCCTTTGTGTTTATTCCTCCCTCATGTACAATTCCTGTTCAAATCAGGCATAATCTTGCCTTGACTTTGGGGGCATGGATAAGCAGCCACGAAGTAAGGACATGTTTCCATCTAATGCTGCGCATGCGTTGGATCTAGTCTGCGCAACATCTGATGGGGGAAGTGTACTAGCACACGTATGTGTTGATGGAAAACGCATGGTGACAGTGTGGATACAAACAGGCATGAAGAACGCAGCCCCGTAGACGTTGGCAAATCCAAAGTGGTGGCAGACGCGAGGCTGTAACCAGCGCCAACACAGAGGCAGTGCAGTAATGTGAAACTGCAACACAGCCGCCAGAATATCACAGCAACCCGTCCTGCTCCCGCTTAAAGACCGCAGGGGAGACAAGATCTGTCAGGTTGAGCTGCAAGGTAGGCGTGTGTGACGCCTTTTGGATAAGCGGCTGTACTGCAAGCGATTGCGCAGAAGAGCACGACGAGACGTGTGAGGTGCAGCGGATAACATTTAAACAGCATAACTACTGTAGTTCCGGAGACATCCAGATGTGTCGGGTGGGAGATGGACGCAGAGTATGCTCCGGTTAACTTATCATCACTTAGCTGCACCTGTAAAAGCACCTGACCACAGCGCCTGCCCCCCCTCCTGAAGGGGCCCCTGAGGGACCCTCGAATGCGGAACCAAGGCAAATTCACCACACACGAATAGATACGCCAAACACAAGGTTCCGTTCCCAAAATCTAGGGTTTATTGCAATACAAAATAGTCCCAATTGGCCAAGTGGTCTCACGCCCGCGACGTGCGTCTAAACAGACCTCAGGGGACGCAAGCAAGCAAACGACGCACATCAGTTACATATATACAAAAGGAGCACCTTACAATCAGCAACGACACAGTATGACACATTTGATACCACCCCCAATTCATTTCCCTTTGAATTAGAGGCGATGATTGACCAGTGTGACAAATATGACACCTTAGACCACCATATTTAGTAACAGGTTGCAATCTCCAGTTTTACAGACATCATTCTTTGTTTGCGAGAACACAGCGTTTCTGTTTCTCATAGGCAAGCTGTGCGTAGGAGTCTGGCGCATACCAGGCCTCCCAATCTCTAAGTTTCGATTCTTGTTCTGGAGGTCTGGGGCCTCACTGGGCTCAGAAAAGGGGGCCGTAAAGAAGAACATAATTCAACTCTTTAAATGCTAGTTTCTTACATTGCTATTCTTTCAAGAGACTCGCTGGCATTTATGTACTGATTAAATGCCTTGCTCCCTGTCTTCAAGGATATATGAGGGAGGGAATTGGGCATTTCTGTCTGGCTCTCCAGTGTAATGTTTCAACATGTTTTCATAGCCTTGGACCATTGAAGCGAAATAACATCTACAGCAAAGCAGTTTTACATGAGGCAAAGAGGCAACGTTAAAGAGAACAGAGAAAACAAAATTGCGATTCTAATCATCTTAAAATGGCCGCAATGGCTCGGCCAATAGCTCCGTAATAACTAATGAGCATGTATTCTTAACACTTTAAATGAGGCAATTGGTCTTCGCCAACCAATTATCCTACATCTCCTTCCACTCAAGGGGTGTCCAGTTCTCCTGGACTGACACTCCTTCACCCCCTCCTTCTCTAAGACTGGCACAAATATCAAACACTTGAAGCATAAGCCGGCCACAAAGCAATACTTGTGGAGGGGCAGGGGCAGAAGCCAGTTCAAACTGTAGCAAGCCAACAGTCGCTGGAGCGTGCGAGCCCTCATAGTGCAATCCAACATCCTTGCAGGCACGGCCTGGAGGGGAGGCTGTAGGTAAAGGGCACAAATATCAGTGTAAACCAGTAAATCACTATAAGGTCTCGGTCACAGAATAAACACTGTACTGAACCAAGGAACTCTAACAGGAGAAGGACCAGCTACAAACAGGAGTTCTGTGTGTCAATGCGCAGGGTCACAGGCATGCATGACTTTGACCCAATAAAAAGTGGAAGGAACCTTTCACGTAAAGCCCAGTTCGCAGCACTAAAGGAGGTCTACGTGACATGGACCAGCCTTCCAATAAGAAATGAGCAATGCAGGTCTCTAAAGGTCGGAACAGAGTGTGTGCTCAGGAGTACGCACAGATATATGGAGATGCACTGGTAATTGCTAGCCCACTCATGGAGGAACACGTCAGTCTCCACAGCGTGTACAACACAAAGTGTATGTGGCCACTTTGCAGCGTTTCACACGGATATGAACCATCATAGTAACGACTGACAGCAACATCCTCCCGCAGAGCGCACTGGGCGCGCCACTTTGCCTATATTTAAACCTGAATAAGGAAGTGGCTCCCATTACACGCTGACTAGTGACCAGCAATTTAGAGGCGGGGCAAGGGCTGCACCAACAAGGGGCGAACACACCAGTACTGGGGGACCCAATCATGGCGTCCAAGACTCAAAAAACAGGTCCAAGCAGCATACCTTGGACACATTCGCTAAACCAACAAGCTCAAATGATAGCACCATGTTAGTGGCCCTAGCACCACAATAAGAGCAGGAGCAAATGGAAGGGGACCAACAAGTCCTAGCAGCAATAGCAGCCTTGAAGGTTGCCTTGGAATTTAAAATGGATGCCATTAGCCTATTTGTGAACCTCCTGAGGCAAAATGTCCGGTCTCTCACAGAACGCACGGCAGCCCTCGAAAAGGAAGTTGCAGTCAACGCGGCCAGCCTGAAGGACACCTCAAAAGATGCAACAATACTGCAGCAAAGATTGAGGAACCTAGAAGGAAGAGTCGAAGACGCAGAAAGGCAGGCCAGACGGAACGTTAGAATCATCGTACTCCCTGAAGGTGAAGAGGGAGCTAACCCTTCTAATTTAGTGGAGAATATGTTGCTGCAACAAACTGGCCCAGGCACCCTCACTCAGGGGTTTACAGTAGAAAGGGCACACAGGTCCCCAATGAGGAAACAACCGCCAGGAGCCCCGCCATGGCCCAGATACTAAATTATAAAGATAGGGAAAAGATCATTGAGCACTTCCAGAAAGGCGGTACGATACAGAGAGCGTCAGCCAATATTACAGCATAAGGAACAAGTTACTTACCTGTAACTGTTGTTCTCCAGCATGGGTCTGGCATGGATTCACATGCTCATGAATATTCCCCGTCGTCAGGCTGGGAATCCTCGGTAAAGAAAAATCAGTATCAGTTTCGTTTCTGATCTGTCTTTCGTAGTAGTAACCAATCACTGATTTCTGCGTCATACTGACCACAGCCAATGACTGCCATCTCCCTAAGCCCTGCCTCTGGCAGCCATCTTCAGATTTGGTAGCACGTGAAGTGGCAGTATGACCAAGTGACGAGCCGCAGAGGGGTAGGCGGGAGGGTTCGCATGTGAATCCATGCCAGACCCATACTGGAGAACAACAGTTACAGGTAAGTAACTTGTTCCTTCTCCAGCATGGGGTCTGGCATGGATTCACATGCTCATGAATAAAAGAATACATAGCAGTACACACATGCACAACCACGGGAGGTGGCAACAGGCTCAACATTAAGCAATACAACAACTCAACATTAAGCATCTCTTACCTTCTCACCAGGCTCACCTTAGGCGAACAGGTTGCACAGCACTGCTTGGCTGACCCTGGACTCCTCCCTGGAATCCTGGTCGACGCAGTAGAATTTCGTGAAGGTGTGCGTCGACCTCCACGTAGCAGCCCTGCAGATGTCCAGCAGGGGCACACCAGATAGGAACGCCGTGGTAGCTGCGATCGCTCTGGTGGAATGGGCTCTCGGACGGCCAGGCAGCGGTCGGTTTGCCAACCGATGACAGTAAATGATACAGCCGGAGAGCCATCTGGAAATGGAAGCCTTTGAGAGAGCCTTCCCCTGATTGACAGGTCCAAAGGTCACAAAAAGTTGTCACGTCTTCCGAAAACTGTTTGTGCGGTCCACGTAGAACTTCAGCGCTCTAGCCACATCCAGCGAGTGCAAAGTCCTTTCAGCCGGCGACAACGGCGACGGGAAGAAAACAGGCAACACCAAGGGTTCGTTGAGGTGGAAGTCCGACGGCACCTTGGGCATGAAGGAGGGGTGCGTCCTGAGCACTACCCTCGTGTCGTGAAAAGTCAAGTACGGGGGCTTGCAGGAAAGGGCCTGTATCTCTCCCACCCATCGTGCAGAGTTGATGGCCACAAGAAACGCTGTTTTCCACGACAAGAACTTCAACGGAGCTGAGTGCAGAGGCTCGAACGGAGGTCCCATGAGCTTGGTCAGCACCACGTTGAGCTCCCACGCCGGGGCCGGAGCCTTCACCGGCGGGAACGATCTGAACAGTCCTTTCATGAATTCTTTCACCAGACGATGAGACCACAAAGACGTCCGTCCCGTGGTTCTGGTGTATCGGGAGATCGCAGCAAGATGAATCTTGATGGAAGCGTGCGCCAGTCCAGCCTTGGCCAGCGTCAGTAGGTACGGCAGTACTTGAGGAGCCGTAATCCGTAGAGGGTTAATCTTCTGTGCGTTGCACCAGACAGAGAGCCTCTTCCATTTGTGTCCGTAGCATTTAAGAGTTGAGGACGCCCTGGCCTTTGCAAGAACCTCTCTGCAGTCGGCCGGTATGTCGTAACCTCCAAACTCTAACGCTGCAGGAGCCAGGCCTGCAAGTTCGGCGACTTCGGGTCGTGATGGAGGATGGCGCCTCCTTCCCTGGAGAGAAGATCCCCGTCCACTGGCAACTTGAATGCCGGGGACGCTGACAAGTCCAGAAGGTCCGGGAACCATATCTGCCTCGGCCACGCAGGTGCGACGAGGATCATCCTGCACCGTGACCTCTTGAGCTGGTTGATGAGCCGGATCAGCAACGGCAATGGGGGGGAATGCGTATAGAAATCGGCCCTCCCAGGGGAACGAGAAAGCATCGCCCATGCTCCTCGGCTGGGGAAACCTGCTGGCAAACCTCCAGCACTTGGAGTTTGTCGCCGTCGCGAACAGATCGATCTGGGGTGTGCCCCACTGTCGGAAGAGGCGGTCCACTAGATCCTGTCGTAGTTCCCACTCGTGGCATGAGCGCAGCTCTCTGCTGAGCGTGTCGGCGATGGTGTTTTTTATTCCTGCCAGATGAAATGGCACCAGAAACATCCCTTGGTCAACAGCCCAATGCCACAGATCCTGCGCCTCCTTGGACAGGGCTGGGGACCTGGTTCCGCCCTGCTTCCTGATGTAGAACATCGTGGTGGTGTTGTCGGTGAAGATCCTCACCACCTTGCCCTTGAGCGACGGAAGAAAGGACCGAGGGCCCAAAACACTGCACGGAGCTCCAGGACATTGATATGGAGGGACTTCTCTGTCGGAAGCCAAAGGCCTCTCACGTGCAGATTTTCGGTGTGCGCTCCCCACCCTTCCAGGGAGGCATCCGTGGTCACTGTCTTCTGGTGGCCTGGGGTCTGGAAGTCCATGCCCGCCGTCCGATGCGCGCGGGTGTCCCACCACCGGATCACTCGACGGAAGCTCTCGTCGAGTGTGATCCTGTCCTCGAAGCTGCCCGTCGTCTGGATCCAGCGAGCGTCCAGGAACTCCTGTAACGGGCGCATCCGAAGCCTGCACAGGCGGATGAGATAAATGCAAGAAGACATCATTCCGAGAAGGGATTTGATAGACCTCACCCTGGCCGCGTCCGCAACCAGCATCCGCTGCACCTTGCCCATGATGGCTCTCGTCCTTTCCTCCGACGGAGAGGCCAGAAGCGCCACTGTGTCGAGTTTCGCTCCCAGAAACAGTGCATCTTGCGCGGGCACCAGATGGCACTTGGCGTAGTTTATGGAGAATCCCAGGTCCGTGAGTAGTTGGACGGTCCTCGCTGTGTGCTCCGCAGCGAGCTCCCTTGTCTTTGCTCGGATGAGCCA
This sequence comes from Ambystoma mexicanum, assembly GCF_040938575.1. Taxonomy (NCBI): domain Eukaryota; kingdom Metazoa; phylum Chordata; class Amphibia; order Caudata; family Ambystomatidae; genus Ambystoma; species Ambystoma mexicanum. The sequence continues at coordinate 874,450,006 of NC_090924.1, read as the reverse complement.
GTCGTCCAGGTAGGGGTAGACGTGGATCCCCTCCAGGCGCAGCCGTGCCACCACCGGTGTGAGGCACTTGGCGTACACCCTGGGAGCCGACCTCAATCCGAAGGAAAGGGCTCTGAACTGGTAGTGACGCCCTTGGACCATGAACCTGAGAAACTTTCAGTGTCCCTTTGGGATGGGGATATGGAAGTAAGCATCCTCCAAATCCAACGACGACAGGAAATCGCCCTCCTCCAGCTGACCCAGGACGTGCTGGAGGGTGACCATCCGGAACTTCTGTGCCTTGATGAATTTGTTCAGTCGTCGTAGGTCCAGGATGGGACGCCATCCTCCTGTCTTCTTCACGAGGAAGTATCTTGAGTAAACTCCGGAGACCCGAAGCCTCTTTGGGACGAGCTCGATGGCGCCTTTCTTGAGCATCGCCTTTACCTCCAAGAGAAGCTGAGGGACATGATGTTCCTTCCTGGCCACGGGGGGGACGCGCGGGCACTTCTTTAGAAACTAACGCGTGACCCTGGGCCAGGGCGTCCAGCACCCAACGGTCGGTGGAGATGGACTCCCACACGCTGACGAAGTTCGCCAGCCGGCCTCCCACCGGGATGCTTCGGTGGGGGCCCGACCCCACGGCCAGTTCAGTCCTGCTTCGACGATGCTTTGCCGCCTTGTCCTCCCTGGCGACGACGGCGGGGTCTGCCCGACTTGCCTCGTCCCCTGTAGGCTTCCTGTGACGACGAACGGGCCGCTTGACGGTAGGTGGAATATCCGCCGCCGGAACCTTTGGAGGCACCCTGCTTGCCTCCGGCGCTCCGAAAGGGCGGCCGTCGCTGGAGAACACCAAGAGCCCGGGCCGTCTCCGTGTCCGTATTGATGGCTTGTAGGGAATCGTCCACTGTTTTCCCCAAACAGGTTGCTCCCGTCGAACGGCATGTGCAAAACTCTGGTCTGCACATCCTGCCGGAAGTACGTTGCCTTCAGACATCCACGCCGTCTAAGGCACACGCTGTTGCCCAACTGGCGAAACCCAGTGTCAGCGATGTCCGTTGCTATCGTAATGGCGTGGTCCGACGCCACTTCTCCTTCCTGCAAGATCTCTAGGGCTTCCGCCCTCTTGTCGTCCAGTAGGAAGTCCAGCAGGGGGGCGATCTTGTACCACAACTCCCTGTCGTAGCGGGCTACGATAGCCAAGGCGTTGGCAGCCTTAATCGTCGTCGCTGCCTATGAGATGACTCTGCGTCCCATTGTATCCAATTTCTTTCCCTCGCCGTCCGGGGGGGAAGGTTGACGTAGAGGCCGAAGGCCCCCCTGCTTTCTTCCTGGCCGCCGCGGAGACGACCGAATCCGGGGTCGGCTGTGCCTGAAGGCACAAGGGGGCCGCGTCCGGGACCCGGTACTTCTTCTCGTACCGATACCTTCTCGCAGGCGTTGTGGATGGGTTCTTGAGGAGGGCGAGACCCTCATCCCAAATATCGTCCAGTAGAGGTACAGCGAGGACCGTCTTCCTCTTGGTCTCGTGCCGTTGATAAAGGAAACCTTCCTTCTTCTCTTCCGGGCAGAGCTGGAAAAGCTCGGATGCCCTAGCGATCATGGCATGAAACGATCCAATCTCGTCGGGCGGGGAAGCCCGGGGAGGAGGCGACGACGGAAGATCCTCGTCGTAAACCTTGTCGTCTGTACCCGTCGCAGCCGTGTCCATCCCCGTATCATCCCCACAGGTCGTGGACGGGGAGGAGGGCTGAGCAGGGCGCGATGGTTGAAAAGGAGGCGAGGATGAATCCTTCTTCTCTTAGGAGGAGGGCTCCCAGAAGGGCCTGGCTCCGGGTCCCCCGTTGGGAGCGGTTCCTCCGTTGGTGGTAACGGCAATCTCGTCCTCATCTCCGAGCATAAGGGCTGTATAGCCAGCAAAATGGCCGCCGAGTTGTCCTGCGGCACTGGTTGAGGGGATTCCGACGGGCGGTCAGGAGCCTCATCAGCACCCTCGACGTTCTCGTCGTCTCCTACGTCGGGGTCCCTCCCGACGGGCTGGTCTTCTTCCACGCCAATGCCGTGGCTTAAGACTTCGATCAGCTCCTCTTCAGAGGTTGAGGCCGAATCCACGACGACCTCCTGCCCCCCCTTTTTCTTCTCCGTCTGAGGTTTCATGGGGGTCCTGTCGATGGACTTGAAAGAGGACTCCCTCCGTGGTGGCAGGGAGACTCTGGGCCCGAGGTCGCCTCCACTGGTGTAGCCTCCACAGGCTGAGCCAGGGCCGCCGCCATTGTCTCGATAGAGGCCTTGGCAGGGTGGATCAAGGCTTTCACCACCTTAGGTGCGCTCACCGCCTTCTCCTAGGGGGGAGGGTCACCGCCTCGCTCCCCCTCCGATGGGGCTTTCGAGATCGACCGGGGTCTCTCCAGGAGCTTCGCCGGGTGCTCGGCCTTCCTCTTACCCGAGCTAGAGCGTTGGCTCGTGGTTGATGGCGCCGGGGAGGATGCGCCCTGCGTGGCGCCCATAGAGCTCGACCGTTCGGTGCTCCCGGTGCCAGCGGACTCGCAGTGCTTGGCCTTCTGTTGGGCCCCCGTCGCCGGGGCGCCCTCAAAGGTCTTAGAAGACCGCTCAGACGACGACTTCTTCTTCTCACCTGACGGGCTCTTCCCTTCCAGCCAGTTGGCGAGACGCAGATTGCGGTCCTTCATGGGCCGCTCCGACATATTGCCACAAAACGCACAGTCCTTCTCCACGTGCATCTTGTCCTCATGCAGACGGTAGAGGCAAAGGGAGTGTTCGTCCTCCTTAAAGACATTCTGAAGCTGGCATCCAGGGCAGACCTTGAACAGCTTTCCGAGCGTCGAGCTTCCCTTCTCCTGGGCCATGTCCGAGATGGGCCTGAGAAACTTCTGGAGTCCTCCAAAAGCGTGGCTCGACGAAATCTTCACCCTTGAGGGGCGTAGAAGAATCCGACACGGTCCCCATTGATCGGATAAAGAAACGGTGGAGCTTGAGGCTCTTTTGACCGAAAAGAGAGAATTTTCCTATGAAAAAGCGCGAAAACGCACTAAAACTCAAGAGCAATAGCATGAGGATCCCAACACTTGAACGTGCGGTAAAAATCTGAAGATGGCTGCCAGAGGCGGGGCTTAGGGAGATGGCAGTCATTGGCTGTGGTCATTATGACGCAGAGATCAGTGATTGGTTACTACTACGAAAGACAGATCAGAAACGAAACTGATACTGATTTTTCTTTACCGAGGATTCCCAGCCTGACGACGGGGAATATTCATGAGCATGTGAATCCATGCCAGACCCCATGCTGGAGGACCAGACTACAAATTGCAAGTGCAGAAACAGAGGCTGCACTTTACATCGGTCAAGAGGAGGATGCGGGAGGCGAACCTCAAATACATGCTGCTATACCCGGCAAGGTTGAAATTCATAAACAACGGTCGGACCATCTTTTTTGACACCCCTGATAATGCACACAAGTGGATGGACATGGGTAATTTGCCAATCAAGGCAGACAGCCAAGCGGTGGGCGAGGCAGACACATACCGAAGGTACTTCATGTGATTTGTAAGGATGTGGCCTGGCACAGCTGACAGATTGCAGTAGTGGAAGAAGCGGAAGAAGGAAGGTAAAAATAACTGAAAAGGAAAAGAACTAAGGCACCAATAACTCTGTAGACTGCTGGAGCAAGCAGTGTAGACACTGTAGTCAGGCGCACGCTGCAAGGAAGCGTCCTTCACCCAAGATTGTTTTTTGTTTTCAGATACTAGTTGTTAAGTATCCGCCTGCTGCACTCCAAGCACCAGGGTCAAGTCACTGGGGCGGGAGTGAAAGTAGAGATGCCGGAGCACGAGGTACTGAGCTGGGCAGTAGTTAGCTTGGAGTTAGCCTATAGATCCACACAGAAAATGTATGACATGCACATCAGATGGACGAGTTCTATAGAAGATCTTATTTGCGCTGGGGGAACTTAAAATAGCCTCCTGGAATGTCAGGGGGCTGAATAGTTATATTAAACGGAATAGGATAAGGACATACTTGTGCCGCCATAGAATTGACACAGCACTCCTGCAGGAGACACATCTAACAGAGTAGAAACTAGCCTCCCTTGTCAGAAGATGGAGTGGCACAAACCTGGGCTCGCCGTATTCGGCATATGCTAGAGGGGTGTTGATAAGGGTGGCACCGTCTGTACCTTTCAGGGTCCTTAAGGCTTAAGGATAAAGAAGGTAGGATGATAGGAGTACAGGGATTTGTGGAACAGAGGGAGCTCCAAACCACGACACAACGGTTCCATGTGTTACTAACCCCACAATAATATTGCGATCCAAAAATATCGCCACATTTTTCCGGCCATATTGACCCATGGATCCTGCGGGGGGACACCCCTGCAACCCATGCATTATTTTCAAATGTACGGGGGACACCCCCGCTCCCACAAAATATACCCCCCAAAAATATTGCCTATGGCGAAAGAAACTGCCATATGCAATATTTTTGGTGGGGATATTTTGTAGGGATACCGACACAACTGCCTACTTCCGCTTGCTATACCCCCAAATTGGCCCATATAGAGACGGCACATTAGATTGGGGAGGGGAGAGGGGAGACTTTAATTGTACGTTAAACCCAGAACTTGATGGATCAAACAAACTCTCACACCCGACCCCTTCAGCCAAACCCTTGAATATGCTGTTGCGAGCATTCACAGTCTGACATATGGAGGGCCCTACACCGCAAGCCTGCGGATACTCAAACTACACGGCTCCCAAAGACCTATACACCAGACTAGATGGTCTTCACAGGGGAGGAAACTGTACGCAAATTCAAAACGGCAGAATTTAAAGCAAGGGTACTATCTGACAACGCACCGCTGATAGTCGCATCGCAGATTGTCCCTCCTAGGGCATGTAATCAGACCTGGAAGCTCAGAGGCGAATCCCTGAAAGATGTGGTGTACCGGGAACAGAATGCTTTCTGCTATATCTTTCCTTCCTTTCTTTACTTGTCTTTCTCTCTGTGCCGCCTGGCACTTTCACAATACTGTTATCCCGCTTCAGTCACACACACAGAGATCATCAAAGACTCAGTCCCCCATCGTGGGGCGAAATCCTGACTGGAATGGAAGCAGGCAGTCCACAGAGTTGTAGCCCATGAGATGGTTAAGAATGACGAGGAGAAACCTGAATCAAAAAGGGGACCTGGAAATGGTCAGACCAATTTACTGGCACTGGAGTACAGCTAGAGACCCTACCAGACTCAGCGAAAATAAGGTCAAGTAGGTTGCCACTCTCAGGTTGTAGGTCAAAGGATGGAATCAAAAGGATCGAAATGCAATAGAGTCGAATCAAAAGGACCAAAAACAAAAAGGTAGAATGTTTTTTTTGGGGGTTAGGGGGGCGGTCCCCGCCAAAAACCCGTTTTTGGTGTAAAAACCACTTTCTTTTCCTATACGGAAACCCCAAAAAAAAGATACATTTAAAAAAAGGCATTCTACCTTTTTTTTTCCCAGTCCTATTGACCCGACCCTATTGCATTTGATCCTTTTGTTTTCAATCCTTTGACAGGACACCCCACTCATGAGTGTGAAGATGGTTACATAGGCCCAGGGAAAGATCTGACAGGCACTGCACCAGATTTTTGGCATAGTGATCCACAGGATCATTAGGATCTAAATGTATCATATTGATTGAAATGCAGCAGCGGTCTAAGTGGAGAATCCTGTGGGACACTAATTGGCAGGAAATGTAATAGATTAAATGGAAGCAGCACAACTCACGGTTATCTACATAACGGAAATGAAGAAAGCCATGCCAGTGCCTTATCCGACGCCAAAGTTATGGAGTAGGGAATATTAAATGGACTGGTTAACAGTATCGAAGGCAGCTGAAAGATCCAACGGGATCAAGGCCTCATGACCTGTCGGAATCCACCATGAGATGCATGTCGTACATAGCAGCTACTACCACAATCTCAAATGCAACCAGGATAAAACCCAGCTGGAGCCTCATCCCTTTGCCACACAGGCTTGCAATAGACATGTGGCCACCACCTGCATTAAGTTACTCAGATAGGGGAGTAATGAAATGTGCCAATAGCTGGCCATGTCTCTCAGGTCTAAAGAAGGTTTTTTAAGCAAAGGTGTCACTATCTACCTTTAAACAATCTGAGATAAAGGAACAATCAAAAGAGCAATTAATGATTTGACAAAGATCAACAAGGGTCTCGCATTTCTAAATATTCTGGATCGTTACGGTTCTTGTGGTGTGACAAGCCAGTAGGATGACGTGTTTCCAGAATTCACGATAAACAAGTTACAGATATGCTGGAAGATGGTAGAGTTGGACCGGAAATTTAACAGTTTGCCAATTACAAAAAGTGGCCTGGCTGCTATTAGCTGGACAAGACAGACAAGTCCCTTTGTATCTGTATGGGAGGATAGGTCCAAGAGACCCCCCTCCCCGACATGCCGGGGTGAGGTTTGTGGCTCATCAGGGGCCCCCCTGTCACCAGGGCCCAGGTGGCAGGCTGACTGCTGATCGACACATAGGGCTAATCGTGTTGTACTGTAACAGACCATGGACACCATCTTGGAAGCATCAGGACTCCATTTTAGATAATGGCGACCTGAACCCCAACGAGACAGCCTGCCTGCGAATGCTGCCGCTTGGCCCCCACTCACAGAGAGCCATGCCCTTCCCCGGAGCCTCCACTCCATGGCAGATCCGCTGAAGGCCGGTTCTCACGAGCAACCAGACACAAACAAGTATCAGAACAAACACTGTATCATTTACCTTCCGCAGTACATCACTGTCCCCGAAGTGACCTGACTCGCGGTTCAAGTCTGGAAAATAACAGAAAACCATCCTAATAGAACAGGCCTCAACCCCACATCTAACCCCTAACATGTAAAATATATAGTGTCAACACCCTCCTTGTATGAACCCCTGTCGATGTTCATCCATACCCCAAAGCCTAACAATTCATAGGGTTGCTATATTAATTATAAACATCCATGTTGGAGAAGGGATAAAAGTTCATACGTATTGGTAAAGTAAGCATGACCTTAGCTCATGCAAGATAGCATGCGCCTAGAAGACTCAATGAAAGAAATGAATACAGACCACCTAGTGCTAACTAACGAATGCTGCTAAGTACAAAGCAAGGCAGAAAAAGCATTACCGCGAGCATGTGTGTGTCGCACAGGGGGACACGTTTAAATGTATGAGCAAGAATGAAAATGTATTATCGCCACTGAATGTATTGCTTCTATGCTTCTGAGTACACCACTAAACCTAATGCTACCTCATGTGTTATCGAACTACTACTGTGTGAGATTGCTAAAATGTAGTCATCCAATGTTCAGTGATGTATGAAACACTGCCAAACTTGCGTAGGTATATATGAAATAGTAAATGAATGTATAGACAGTAGAAATGTGTGATCACTCTAATATTACTAACTTTATTAACAGTCTCCTCGTTCCGCATAGTGTGCAGCCCAAGCACAGAGAATTGCTCACACACACACACACACAAGGCCATCTCCCCATCCTCCCGCCAAGGTCCGCCAGGACAAGCTGGTGCGCGAGCAGCGCAGCCTCACCTCCCTCATTCTGTTGGACCCGCTTCAAGTATTCACCTCCCCCCCATGTCCAAAACCGCCATGGTCGGCCAAATGAATTATTTACAACCAGGTCCTAAACCCCACTGCCTCAAGGGGCCAGAGGTACAACCTCCCTGATCCAGTGGTACTCCGGTTCACTACATCTAACGAGACCAGAATGACACGGCAGCTCACCTCATGCCCTCAGACGAGACACCGAAGTTTATGACTCCCGGTAACAGGTCAGACGTAACAGTGTCCTGATGTATTGGTAGGGCTCCACATTACATGCATTTCTCCTGTATCCTATTATTCCTTAGAGTAACATATTGCAGGATTTACAGGACAACTGGAATCGTCTAAACGGATGAGTGTTTGTGTGTGTGGCCACAAGGGCAGAATGTTAGGGCAATCATCCATCGACGACACTGACCGCGCCTGGCCTGGCAGCCCCACCCCAATGAGCCCAGCCTACCCATCCGCCCCACGTTGGCACCACGCTGATGTCCACCAATCGTGGAGCTGCTCATCACTACTGCGCCTATAGTTAGTCGACGCCACCCAATCCCCAAGACTATGTGGCCCCTATAGTGTGTAGGTCTCATGACGAAGTTTTGTAATAAATAAGACTGTCTTTGCGATTGTCAGACAGAGTGCTCTCAGAGCTTGCAGAGTCCTGTGCATGCCCTATTTGACTAGATAAAGAACCTTTTACATTTACCCGCACTTGGTCTTGGCCTCATTCCCTCTCGGGGTGTGTCCTTTACTGCCTCTCATTGTGGGGAGGGTAATGCCTTTTGGGGACGCTTGCTTTCATATCGTATATATTTTGTCCACAAAAAGTCCTGGGATGGGACCTAAGAATTTTGTAAAGCATGAGGTGGCCTGAGTTCTGAAAACATTTATGCGCAACATTTGAACTTGAGGAAAGATGCCTGAAATAATATCCATGTTCAGTCTGTAGCAGCAGTTTCTTGTAGCCAGTTATAGAATCAACATCATAATCTTTCCTCCATCTATGTTTCTTTTGCCTCAGTTTCCTGGTTTGCATTTTTAATGCTTGTAAAAACCAGAGTTGATCTTTACCATTATTAGTTTTAGCGGGTCTAGCTTTGCCAGGGGCTAATTGCTGACCAGTAGCTGATGTCTTTTGATCAAATAGTATAGGCACTTTATATAAGTTCCTTAACATCATGGAAGATTGACCGTCCAAAGTGCACCAAGAACTGTAAAATGTTTGTTGGAGCAGTAATCCTCTTCTACATTTTACTGCGGATAAGTCTTCCCACCTTTTGTGTCCAATTGACCGCGAGACAAATTTGCGATCCCGATGGAGATACCAATGATCAGCAGACAGTTGAACAGGATGCCTTTAGCCTTACCCCACACAAGACACGAGGGAGGTGCAGGCTGCTGATGAGGGTGAAGTCTTGACACAAATAAGCATATACCCACTGGAGTTAAGAGACTTCTGGACACGACAATATAAAACCTACAGTGGGCCTAGCATGTAATTACAGGTACATACACTATCAATGACAGATTAATCTAGGGTAGTTTCCTCTAAGACATGTTCAGGGCCAAGATGGGAGCCTTTGCTCAAAGAGCACTGTTAGATCCTGAAAATGATCTACAAAAGATAGATGGCGTGGTAGACCATGTACGTTTTGTGAAATATTTTGACACCTTTCTTTATCACTAAGACCAGTGCAGTGGTCGTCAACCATAACCAACTGGCCTGCAGAAATTACAGAAAACCAAACTCTCTTCCTCCTAGGAACACCACCAACGTACTTTGATCGCAAAAGCCAATCATTGAGAAAGGCTGCCTTCTAGTGGCCTCTGCCACTGCAGATTCACAAAAGTATATAAGGAGAAACACTGGCAGAACACACAGGAGGGGGCTGTCTCGTGAACAGTTCACTCTGGCGATTTGGCAGCTTCAGCCCAGACACCCGACACCTGAAAAATACAGTGGAGCACAAGAAATGTCATGGAAGAGTCCAGAAAAAGCAGCATCAGGTGCAGAAATAGATCTACAATGCACAGCGTCTGCCAGGCAGGATTAGTGCTGGAAGCCGGCTGCTGAAATTTTGTAAAAGCCAGTCGGAGTAAAGGGCGATCTACAGATACTGTTTGCTGCTGTTTACGGCTGGTGACGCGGTAAGCGCCTTTATTTTACCTGTCACACAGCTGTATAGTATAGATCTAATTGCGAGATAGAGACAATGGACTCCACTAAATCCTGCACTAGATTACAGAAAAAACTGGAAGAGACATTAGCTAATGTGCCTAAAAACCCTATATCTATAGATCCAGTTGTAAGCCCCAGCCAAGATCAACTTATCACTCCCGATAATCTAACAAACAAGACTGACCAACCGCCTCTTGCTGAGTCAAAGACAGAAGATAAATTAACTATGACACTTATACATAACGCAATAGGAAATCATGAACAATCCGATTTAAAACCAGCAATGAAGCTAGAAAAAAATAAAACTAAACAAATTGCTCTAGCAACTCAAAACAGCGAGTCTCCTTCACACACTGTTGCAGCTATACAAACTGCAAAAACTCATTCAAAGACATACACAGACTTACCCTGTACGCCAACTTTACAGCAAAGAGCGCGAACTGCAAAACAACAATGGCAAACATCATATTACCTGTTAGACTCTCCACAACGAAACACAAACAACTGGAAAACCGTGTGGCCCGTCTATCTCTTGACATCACGGAAATAGATGCAATTATGGACTCACAGGAACGAAGAAAAGAAATCTTCGGAGACCCAAAGAATAACAAAATAATGGCAACAAACAGCACATCCACGCCAATTGTCAATAAAACCAAACCAATGCATATCAAAACCTATCCCGCTCATGTCTCCGCACCAAAATCCTCACCAGTCGACAATCATCAACCTGTAATAGAGGAGATTACAACGAACATTCCCACTGAGATTCCAAAAAGAATTCCAACCACAATGCTGGATCTCCAGAACACGTTAGTGGCTGTTCTCTCATTAACTATGGTACCCTTCCTTAAGATCCAAGAAGCTATGGTAGATTCTACAAAAGACCAAGCGACCCTATTGGCTATGATCCTAACAAAACAAATCAATATTGAAGGCTTCATAGGTACGATACAAGAACGTTTCAACTATGAGGCAGAAGCCACCAGGACCTGGCAAAGCCGCCTGGCAGAAATCGCAAGAATTGACCGGGTTGACAAACAAAACTTAACAGATACCTTGACAACGATCATAAAGAAAATGATGGATGACAAACCAAAAAAACACCTTGGCACAGATAAACCAGATCACTTCTCAATACAACCTCAAAGTGAAAAAGCAGCAGCTGATGCCAAAATCAAAATGAAACAAACTACTCAATACGAAATTCAAGTAGATTCTGTAAAACTACCTATAAGTATGGCAAATACTGAACCCTAATCATGCACTCCTTTTGACATCTTTGACCTAACCAAACGAGGCCATCTAGGAAACCAACCAATGCCAAAGAAAAAACTGCAAAAAAACACCAGACAGGCTCCCGAGCGTTCCTAAGAAAACTACAGGTGGTTGAAAAACAACAAACTACACCTATAACAACACAAAAAAATCCTGAAAAAATGAATGACCAAGCTCGACTAGATACGAGGAAAGCCTCTGCGACATCAAGATCAGATCCTAAAGAAGCAACGGCTGCCTCGGAACAAAGACGAGAAACATCGATGCAAAGAGAGGACGAACCACTCGACGCACTACTAGCCGTGATTGACCAAGAAGCAGTAATCGATTTGACGAGGAATCGTCCCGACAAACCTATAAGGCCTAGTACTCCAACGGAACTAGATGACACTGACTGATCCTCAAGACAAGTTACTAATAGTCGTAGATGATGTTCTGAGACCTCAACTGTCAATTCGATCTCAATTAACACATCCACTAATATCTCCTTCACATACTCTACAGTATCAAATGAGGAAAGCTGGACTTCAGTTGAAACTGAAAATTCCTATACAAGTGAGGAAATGACTACGGGACAAGGTGAACGCACCCTCATTCAACCAATCTTTGTGGATCCGAGGAAAGTAAATAATATCTTCTGACTATCACTGTCTGCAACTAGCCTAAATCCTACTGAATCATTAATCGTGAACAGATCAAACATTCTACGTCTATTTACAGTTATTCCACAATTGGCTCAAATCACTTCGAGAGACATCGATGTCCTACATTTCCCAAATAAAAAACAGATGGACATAGTCCACATTGACTTCTATAACCAAAAGACGGTGATGCATGTCCTGTCAACAAACGATCACCTAATGAAATTGGGATTTACAACAGAAGTAGTCCTGGTAACCAAATCTATGGCCTCAAAAAAACAAAAAATAACCATGAACCAAGAGTATTTCGAATCAAAAGAAACAGAAGATCATCGACAAACAATAGAACATTATGCAGTTAATACCATACAATGACCTGCGGGACAAAGCTAATCACATTCTCATCCGATCCGCAGGACAGACCAAACACATCCTGACATGTCTTACAATGCTCAAATCAAACAAAAATTAACACGAGTCGATACTCAAAACTCAAGAATTAAGACCCATCTAGAACAACCAAAAACTAAAGAAACAAAGACAGAAGAGATAACACTATGCTCCTGGAATACCAGAGGCTCAAACCATCTCTTCGGAGAAGGATCTCTAAATCAAAAAGATGCGGCTTTAATCTGCCTTCAGGAAACTTGGCAGTCTGAAGAGATAACATGCAAAGGCTTCTCGACCTTCATGAATCCAGCGTTTACTTCACATCAAGGTACAGGCATGCCGATTATGACCAAATTAAATCCATCTTGGTCAATCGTAGCAAAGCAAAATCTACACCCCCCTGGGCCCAATACATCATCACCTGTATCCAAACCCCAAAAAAGGAATCCAGCTATCCAACGGTCTTCAACATTTACTGGAACCCAACATCAATGAATGAGAACATATTCCTAGATTCTATTTTTGATGAATTTGATTCAATTGCCAATTTATATAACTCGACAGAATTTATAATTGCTGGTGATTTGAACATCCATCTTTATAGCCCAGAAGGTTTGAGACTAAATTCCTCCAATCTATCCTCAAGAGCAAAAAAATGGTCCAAAGAAATTTTTATTAGAAACTTAACATTGACACAGCAACCACGAAATGATCAAGATAAACCTCCTCCAGCATAGACCCATGAAAAATCCAACTCAATTATAGACTATATCTTCATCTCAGAAAGGATACTAAAAAACCTAACGGCAACTGCAAACCATCCACAAATAAATAGTGACCACCACCAAATTCTAACATGGACTACTGCTCGAAATCGAACCTCACGATTAAATCTACCAGAGTTGGAACTAAACAACGGTCTAAACAAGCTTCGAATAAACCAACACCAAATGGTTGATCTGCTGACAAACTTTGCGGCATCAAAATTACCAGACCACTCAAAACTCAACAACGAGTGGATTCTGCACAAATATCAACAACCCAAAAAAACTAGTGTGAACCAGCAAAGCAAACACAAACATCAGTTTAATCACGACATTAAATCAATGAAAAAGAATTTATACAAAAAAATTCAACAACTCAAAAAACAGAATACAATAACGTCTGCTGCAGAAATAAAAAAGTTAGAACAGAAAGATTCCAACTTCATAAAATCACATAAAGCTATAATGCGCCAATCAGACGCAGAAGCGATTTTAGCAGCTCTAAAACAAAAAAACACCAGACAGCTGTGGTCGCTTCTTAACGAAAAATCCAATGGATCAACCATGATACAAGAGGTAGAATCCGGAGTCACAACATTTCAAAAACCTCTGCAAAGCGAACACAGACATTTCACTAGCAGGAAGCTCCAATAACCAACATGCCTGGGACCTAAAATGAGAAAGAGATGAGATCAGAAAAACTATCATATCCTTAAATTCATCGCAGGCACCTGGCCCTCATGGGCTCTCCAACGCCAACCTAAAATCTGCCCCTGAAGAATGGGCTATCTTTTTTTCAAAACTTCTTAATTTAATAGAGAAAACCAAGCAAATCCCACGCAGCTGGACCCTTGCAATATTGATACCGATCTATAAAGCTGGTGACAGGAAAATGCCAACAAACTATAGAACCATAGCCCTTCTTGACCCACTGGGAAAGCTGTCCGCGGGATTTCTAATGAAAAAACCTCAGTCATGGGCAGCGGAAAATGGCTTTCAAGAGAAGAGGCAGACTGGTTTTGCTAACAAAATCGGCACAATGGTCAATCTGCTACTTCTGAATATGATTAAGTATGAAGCGACAATAAAGAAACAACAAGTTTACGCTGTGTTTATAGACCTAAAAACAGCATTCAGTGAATAGAGAAAAACTATGGTTGAAGTTATGATGGGGTTGTCCCCCAGCCATTCTCAATCCAATTAAACAGCTCTACTCTAATACATCGATCAGAATAAGATTGACAAAAGATGGTGCAGTAACAGATGAAATTGCCACCTGGAATGGCCTGAAACAAGGGTGCCCCCTGGCTGCTTGTCTATACAATTTATACACTTTTGGCTTTGTACAAGTGATTCATGATCCACTCTCGAATCCGCCCAAGATTAATAACGAACCGCTAAAAACCTTAATGCATGCAGACGACATCATTGTCATGAAGAAAACGCAAACAGGTCTACAAAAAACATTAAACAAAGTTGACTTTTTCATGAAAGAGAACGACCTACAAATTAACATTCCCAAAGCCAAGCTAATGAGATTAACATCTTTACATAGTACCAGATGACAAAATGTGAAACTACAATTAGAAGATAAAGAGATTGAAGAAACCAAAGCATTCAAATATCTTGGTGCCTTGATAAATTCATCACCAGTCGAGCAAAAATGGAAAGACCACATCGAGAGAAAAGCAAGATCCTTAACTCGTTTGGGTCGCTTTTTCCATTGCAAATTTGGAACCTTTACAATAAAATCAACAATCCTACTGTATAGACAAAAGGTGGTCCCCATCCTAACTTATGCTGGAGAAACAATCAATCAAGATACAATGAAATGGCAATAATACGAGGCCATTTCTGGAGAAAAACTCTGGCTTTACCCAACTCAATTCCAATCCCAAGAATTCGTTTTGAATTGGCTCTACAATCTCTAGAATCTATAATTACCTGGAATAAAATGGATCTACACAGAAAAATAATTTGTCAGGATAAAATTCCTTCCTTAGAAATACGGAAAAAAATACCACTGTATGTTTAACAGCTCTGCAATACTGGACCAACAAGATAAAGAAAATGAAGGCCGAAGACATTAGCGAAGACATGCTAATAAACAGACCACAACATGCTAAAAGAGTTCAGCAAAATGACTGGATCAAAACAATAGAGGAACAATCAAAATATAAACGAGCGATGAACTGTTCAATAGAATCAAGAGCTCTTAACGAACTACCACCATATTTAGCATGCTTTCCAGAACGGTCAATAAGAGATCTATTCCTACGCTTTCGCCTAAATATATTATCAACCCGCTATTATCTATCAAGCATAAAACATCCAACCACAACGACCACAGATTGCCGGTTTTGTAAGATTGACAATACTAGAGAGACTCTCTTCCATGTAATCATGGATTGACATGCTTTGACAGATAAAATAAACTTGTTCAAGGACTTCTTCAAAATTTCCCAGAAACCGATGAATACACAGGAACGATGGGACCATCTCTTAAAAGGACACAACAAGAACCTAATTTTAACAGTAATTAAATTTTGGACTACGATCTTCAACAATAGCAAGTTTCGAGAATCAGAAATATAAATGTTAATCCTTTCTCATTTTGTAAATGATATAATGAAAAGTTTGTATTACCAAACAGAACATTTATAATAAATCAAAAAAAATCCCAAAAAAATAACCAACTGGGAGCACTGTCCTGTTCTGTTTCTGAACTCACCACCAGAATTTTACGGCACAATTTTCATTACATACAGAAACCCAAGGTGGAAGGAAAGGATGTAGCGATGAACCACTACATATTTCCCCAAACCACCTTTAAATGGCCTGTTTATATGGGCCACACATTCTGTGGTGTATGATCAAACATTCTATGCCACTAAGACTGAGTAAACATGGCAAAGGTCAGTGCCTCTTAACACGACAAGGGGGGGTGAATCTTAGAAAATACATGGAACTTACACTAGCTGTATCAAGAGGAAATCCACATTTAAAGTATTTCCTCAATTACACTCCTTTTTACGGTATTCTGTAGTTCGCCCTAGTATCCAGATTGGAAGGACAGAGGTGTAAGGGAGTAGAAGTAAGTCCTGGACAAAATGGTGGCATGTTTTTGGGTATAAAATTTTATTTATTGTGAAAAGGGTTGAAAAAAAATGCCTCTCTAGAGGGGTTTCCCTACATCAAAGTACAGAGTGAAATTGTCAGCAAGTCCGTAACTAAAATGTCCATCACGGTCATGTCTCAAAACCTACCTCTATTCCCAACACCAATAATCTAAAGTAACTATGCAAGGATGATCTCTTATCAAAGTAAAAAGTGTTCTTTGTGACTTCAACCAACAGAAAAGTTCCCAATCTCTTTGGAAATAAAGTGATGCAAAAGAATGTTCCAAATACAAGATTCCAATGCTGGGGTTTGTGCTCTTTTCCCCTAGATTTTTGCGTATCTTATGCCTATTCCTTTAAGGCTTCTGAGCCCCTTTTCTATTAAATACAAGGTCACTGGGTGACTCACAGGATAATACCAGTTGTTGGCGAGGTACTCCTGCAGCGGGCGCATGTTGAACCTGCAATGAGGTATTAGAGGAATGCAGGAGGACATTGTCCTCAGTAGTCACATACTCTTTCTGATCGTTAACCGCGCTCCTGGTTTGAACAGAGGGATCAGCGTTTGGAGCATGCATCCTCCGTCCTCAGAAAGGCATACTCCAAATGGAGAGCCATTGAGGAATGAGCCCCCAGGAAGACTACGTTTGTGGATGGCCACAGCAAAGACTTTTCGAAGTTTATCTCGAATCCGAGATGCTGCAGCAATTACTTCATTTCCGAGATGGCCGTGTGTGCTGCCATGATGTTTGGTATGGCTGTGTGCGCTGCCGTGACGGTTCGTGCCCTTATCAGCCAATCATCTAGATATGGATAGACGCGATAGCCCCTCTTCCGGTACGCCGCTGTGACTGGTCCCAGGCACTTGGTGAAAGTTTGCGGTGCAGATTTTAATCTGAACAGGCGCACATTGAACTGATAGGGTTGTTTTCCTACTGTGAAGCACAAGTATTTTCAATGCTTTCGGTGCATTGGCACGTGGAAGTATGTGTCTTTTAGATGCAAGGGCGCTTAGAAATCATGTGGTTGCACTGCTCATAACTTGCTTTAGAGTTATCCTTTTGAAATGCTGTTTTTTGATAAACTTGTTTAGCTTGCATAGATGGAGTATGGGGCACCAGCTTCTGTCTGGTTTTCGCACTACAAAGTACCAGGCGTAAACCCACTTACCCCTTTGTTGCTATGGCACTTTTTGAATGGCATGTTTAACAACATTTGCTATATTTCTTGTTTTAACACCCTTAAGTGCAGGATGGAAATGTTTAACTGGGGAATATTTGGTGGTTGCTTGCTGAATTCTAGAAGATGGCTGCATCGGACCACTTGCAACACCCATGTGTCGGTTAGGTTGTGCCAGTGATGCAAGGGATGTGACAGTTCTCCTCCCACTAGTGGTGTTTTTGTTAAGAATACTTATAATATTTCACTATTTTGCAAACAATGTCCCCAGTAAGAAAAAGGTCAAAAACATAGGTCTCTCACCTGAGGGTTGAAGGATCGAAGGCGGATGTTAAAGGTAATTGGGAGACCAAGTTGGAAGCGGGGACTTCCGAACGTCTCCCAGATGAATTTAGAATTCCCGAGACTCCCCAGGTGACCAGCAATAAGCTTGATCTCTGGGAGAATCTCAGGGAAACCCTCACGGGGAATAAAACCCTGTGGAGCTGCTAGAGTGCGTAGGCTCCTTGGGACGTCCCAGTGATCAAGATGTGTGATCCCGGGAGTCTGGTGTGGAACAGATGTGGCTTTAGAGGTTCTGATCCTGACCTGCGATGTCAAAATGACTGGTGAGAAAGAGGAGAACAAAGGGATTAGATCAGAGTCAAGATGAGGAGAGAAATGGGAGTTTGAGATCTGAATTCTTACCAAAGGGTAGGATGATAGTGGGATGTTAGAAAGAGTAGTGTGGAAATCCTGGTAGAACCGGAGTACTGAATCAGGAAGGTAAGTAAGGAGATAAAAATCCTGTCAATCTGTGCTAAGGGCAAAAACAGAGTCAATCCGAGAAGTAGTGTAGTGATAAGGATGTCTACCTGGAAACAATCAGAACCGGCTCCGACAGACAGTCTCAGGTGGAATGAAAGGCAGTGCCGGATCTATTAAGATATAGTTGGAAAGAAATTTCTAAACCCGCCACAAAGAAGGAAAACACCCTTTCAATGAGATGAGAATAGCGGGTTGCCTACCCGAACAGAAACAAGAATGAAACAACTGCCGCAGCCGAAGGCGGGGTTTACGAGTCTCTGACTCGAAAGGCTTCAGAAGCTTCAGCCGCTCTAGTCAGACCAAAATAACTGATGCAAACAAGGCATTCTAACAAATGAGATAAATTAGAGAGGTAAAGCCTGAAGCCTGAACACTAAAACAAAACACACACAAATAATAGTTAAGTCAAAGGAGTGGGAGCAGAATTCCCTCACAGGGACTCAGAAAGCGTTTGCAGACTCCTTGGAGAGTAGCAATGCGTCTTCTTCCGGCATCAGCGCGCTGATATACTGAAGGAGAAGTGAACCGGGATTGCAGCGATGCATTCTGGGTGCCAACAACTAGACTGCTGCTGACAGTACAGCGGTCAGGAAGAGCCGCCATGTTGGAATCAGGCATGGTTTTGTAAATCGCTTGGAGCGTCGTTACAGTTTTGGTTGAGCAGTCTCGCTTGCACCTTTGCCCTACCCCTTTGGGAGCTGGCAGATCCTCTTTGCTGTTGCTGCAGTTTGTACTCTTTGCTGCTGGTAGCTTTGGGAATGCTTTTTGAATCTCTGCGAGTAGTGGAAAGATCTCCAATACGCTCTGGAGCTCCTGGTGTTTGCGGAGTAACTTAATCTTCCTGCTGCACCTCAAAAGGCACGAAAGGTGCGTTTGGTCTGTAGAGTAGTAAGTGACCCGACGGTGTCGGTTTTTAATGTTTGAGCACCTCATTGATCTTGGGGCCAAAAAAGGTTTTGCCTTCGAAGGGCATGTCCAGGATCTTATGTTGTACATTCGGCATAAAGTCGGTGCAGCATCCCTGCCGATTTAATACCACTATTATTAAATTGGTTGAAGCCAAATCCACCGAGATATTGATGTTGTAGTAATCGGCCTCATCACCATGCTCAGCATGCTTTTTCTCTGGTAAGTGCGCCAGAAGTGGTGCTAATCAGTGCCATATTTCCCAGTCATACCTGTATGTAATCGTCAAGGCATTGGCCGCCTTTACTGTAGTAGCTCCTATGGAGAGTACCGTTTTTCCCAGTGCATCCATCCTCTAGCCTTCCACATCGGGAGGCGCTGTACACTTACACGCCCAAGTGTGGACTTTCCTCGTAACTGCTGCTGACACCACCAACCCCGGTGACGGATGCGACGTAAAACACCTAGGTGTGGCATCTGGAAAGTTTAATTACTTCTTGAGTCTGCCCTTGAAAGCTGGTTCCGTGAACGGGTGTTTCATTATAAGCAATCCCTCCTCCCATACATGGTCAATGATCGCGATCAATACAGCAGACTTTCTCCGCTTGAGCCTGTGATCAAAAAGAAAACATTCTTTTTTGTCTTCGGTGGGTATAAGACCAAATTCTTGGCACGCCTTCACGATTGTGTTGAATGCTCAATTTCGTCAGGCGGGACGGTTTTTGGGTTCATCAACGGGGTCGTCCATCTGGTCATCTGTGTTCCACCGGTCCTCTGGAGGAGGGAACCCTGTGGTGGCTGTAGATATTGTATCCCGTGGCTCTTGATCTGTGTCCGTGAATCTCTTGGTCTGCTCGATTGCATACTGTTACAAGCAGGCATAAACGGTTCCCAGAGTTTGGCTTCCATGGGTGTTGCACGTGCGGGGAAAACAACCTGTCGCTATGCTTTTGCTTCCTGGCCACCTTTCGTGGCGGAGAGTCCGTTTTCTGTGACTCCGGCTCTGACCAGACTGGCGATGCAGACTGCGCTGTAGGGGCAGCTCCTTGCACCTATGGTCACTGGTTTGGTGTTGTAGGGACCTGGGGCCCCATCGGGAGTCTGGTATCCAGATGGATTAACCGATTTTAAAGTGTGGATACCACCTGTAGTGAGAGTAGTGTTTGTGGATTCAATAGTGGCTCTTGCGGTTGCGCTTGAAGGAGAGGTCGCAATTGATCCCTGGGACTGCGCCGTTGTTGCTGGTGGAGGCGCAACCTCAATGAGGGGTCGGAAGCCATGATGTGGCTCCCCATTATCACCGACTCCTCGGAATCAAAAAACGCTGGCGATGTTCTATGGAGTACCTTAAAGTCAGAGCCTACCTCACATTGTAGAATTTCTTCATGCATGACCTGAGAATACATCATTGGGAAGATCGTAGTTGTGAGTGTTTGGGGTTGTACCCCACCCTGTTCTTGTGAGTGACGCTACGGAGCCTGGAGTATTGGTGCAGTAGCGTGGGCCTGTGTGCCCCCATTTGCCTCCGTTGGCAGGCTTCTGTTGTCCCTCATCAGCCGGTCTATGTTGGCTGACGACAGCTTTTAGAGTTGTCGGCTTTGTGAAGGCGTGTCTTTATTTTGTTTAAAGGAGAACTTTGCTGTTTACGAGTGCTTGGCCATTGACGAGCACTTCCCTGTCCATGAGTGTTTGCCTGTTGGCAAACGTCTATCCGATGTCTATCCGAGGGCCTGTCTGTCGTTGAGCGTCAGTCCGGGACGAGAACTTGTCCGTCATCAAGCCCTTGCCTGTCGACAAGTGTTTCTCCATCAACGAGGTTAAGTTTTTTGATGCACGTTTGCTTGTGGACGAGCATTCATTTGTTGACAGACCATCCGTTAACAGCTTTTCTTTCGATGATTGTTTCTCCTTCGCTGTCAGTGAGTGAGCAGTCGACCGAATGTGCACGCGTATTTGATGACTATGTGTGATCTGTTGACAACAGCGCTGACAAATCCCCTACTGCCTCTTATTGATTACAGCGGTGCCTGTGCCTTTGAAACTCTCTGCTTAAACATCAGTTTTGGTGCTCCAAGGGGCCGTTCTTCTGATTTTTCCCTTTTTGGGGTAGGTTCTGTGAGAAAATGGAAGGTATCTCACCAACTAGTCCCCAGGGATCTGTCATCCAGGTGTCCAAGACATGGCCATCACTTTTGGATCCAGTTCCTGGGGGTGGACCAAAGCGGGAGGATCACCTGGATGAGGGGTCTTCCCTCTAACACCTTTGTCCCATCCCACCCGGTAGGATATTTAGGAACTCAAACTCCCCCCGCACCCCCCCAGCCTCCCTTCCCTAGGAGAACACTGTCACATGGACAGCCTGCTCAGGGAGAAAATAGACTCACGAACAAGCCTTGTACCAAACATGTCCCACTACTATGGTCAGGCAAGGCCAGGCAATTAATGGTAACCACTCACACCTGACTTCCATTAAGCTTCCCCACACAGATAAAAGGCGGAGCACGAGAGCACACTCTGAGCGAGGCAAAGTACACAAAGGAACAGTGTTTGAGACGGCAGCTGAATGAGGGGAGAAAGATGGGAAAACCAAAAAGGGTGCACCAGGAGGCAGACACCCTTGACCTTTCCATCAGGAAACCGCTACTTTCCAAATTCCTTCGGATCGAAAGGCGTAAGGCCATGAAACACTGAACAAACCTGCATTGTGCGTCTGAGATACCCAGGGCCCTACTGCATGGCTGGTCGAGTCGGGGAGGAGCAGCAGCCGCTGTGGTACCGTCCTTGGCTACAAGATTAAAGCAGCGCCAGTAAGATTAACACAGCCGGTGAGTTGGGGAGGCCGGTGCAAGACCGGTCTGTGTTGAAGTCAAGGTTTGGTAACATTGTATAACGAGCGCAAGAAGGAAGATTTGTAATGCGTGTGATGAAACACGAGGAAAGCTGAATTACTGATGGATGTTTCAACTAAGAGAAGAAAGATACAATACCTGTGATACAGTGGTCCGGCAGAGCGAGTGTGCTCAATCGAAAGTCTCTGTAAGGTGTCCAACTAAATGTGATCAACTGTGAAAAGTAAAAGATAAGAATGAGAAATTAAATGAATCACAATTGTCCTGCGACAGTTTGAGCAAAATCTATTACACAATGGAAAGCAAGCAATTTTTGACAGTCCAAACCCGAACGAGGGAGACCAATTGAGAACATTGTGGTAAGGGGCCGAGGGAGATATGTGGTCCAAGTCCGATTGAGGGAGACAATTGTGAATATTGTGCAAAAGGGGGCCCGAACCTGATGGAGTGAGCCATGGTGAATGGTGAACCCGAGAACTTGTGAATGTGAAAAACCTTAGAAGAAAGAACTATAGTGCTTGTTTATTACGTCAGGTCCTCTGCATTAAAGAGACTTTGAATGGTAAAGAGACTTTGGCACAGAAGGTCCCGATATCTATGCTTTGAACTGAATCCGCGAGGCAGAGAAGCCAGAGCGTGAGCGAAGCTCGAACGTGCCGCCTTGTCCCGTGCTGAAAACGTGGGGAAGGGAAGCCAAATGCTCAACTATCCCAACAAATTCTTTCTTGAATAGTTTTCTTTTTTAAACATTGTTATCCCATACCATTTGTACTTGGAAAGATTGGCAATAGGTTTATTAGTATGGGCCCTTTTATTTTGACAGAGACTCCACTAGGACTGCATTATTTATTATTTGATGGTTGAAGCTTGCTCCCGTCCTTAAATTTAGGGTTAAACGTTCAATCAACCAAACAATTGAAGTTCAATAAACAACTTGAACTGTGATCACTTGTGTCTGTCTTCACTGTTTGATACATGCCTTCTTTACAGTTCCCTCTTTTCTGTGTGTCTAGGGCACGCCGCGGTTCTAGAAGACACTGATTCTGAAGGAGGGTGGTAGCCTTCGTTCAGCCAACAGACAAGGCGTCTATGCCTATCCGTCAGAATTGTTACGCTAAAACCCGTGCAAATTCCACAGTCCTCTGCAGAGTGATGAGGGTGTAAGCAATGAAAACATTCTGCAAGTTTATCCCCCTCAAATGTTTTTTAGGCCACAAGTGGTACAGGCTTTAAATAGGGATTTCTTTCCCCTGCATTCTTTCCCCTCACTTATCCGACTAGATGAAAAGATCCAGTGGATTATTTTTCCCAAAGTTGTGGAGATTTCTCTTAGGAGAACCAACACGAGGACTCCTTGCAGCATGAAATGCAGACAGAATCTGAAGGGTGGCTGCAAGGGAGGAGCTACATACTCTATGTCCCTATGAGGCCAAAAGCACCGAATAGGAGGGCAATGGGCTACAAAATAGACACCTATTTTCCTTTATTTGGTAATGCAAAAGTAAACTGAGGATTCCCAGCTTGATGACAGAATGTTCATAGCATGTGAATCTATGAAAGATCTGTTGCTGGAGAAGTATACATAATACATACACACACACCACATTTGCTTATACACTTTCCTGGTGTGCCATTTAAAACTGCAAGGTCAACTTCTTTTAAAAAACACACTAATTCACAAACGCACGTGCAAGTAATTACTAACTGCGCACGAGTAAACGTACACTAAACAATCACCATAAAGAAACACTCTGCCAAACCTATTTTACAACAAACGCACGTGCCATTTGTGTTTTACATATAACCGCTGAACTTTTTCCAACCACACCCATTAACAATATTAAACATTTCATTGAAGACAGTGCCCAGTCCAGGTGCAAAGTACGTACCCTTTACAAACGTTTATACATTTTTGATAAACAACCACCAGCATTTTAAATAATGTTAAACTTGTAATTGTCTAATTTCATACTTTAAAATAATTCATGTATTCTTATTTTATTGCTGCAAATTTGTAAAAGGTCACCCACAACTACTCCTTCAGAACCTTCAACTAAGCCAGATTAGTAAAATAATTACACCATCAACATATACCAGTGAATGCAACAACACTTTATATGTGAAAATTGCTAAACGATAAATCCTACCCTTATAGTTACTTATTTAATAATGCAATATCACAATAAATATTAACTACAAATATAATATTATAGAGTAACATACTATTACGTTCAAGTTCACACGCTTCATATGCTACAAATCTTAAAGACGTGTACTGTAAGGGTGTCGAAGGAGGAAGCCCACATAAAAGTGTCATGGGGGTGGTTATATGCCGATTTGTGCATAAAAAGGTCCTCACTATCCCTATCTTCTAAGAGGGGCTGCCCTGCCTCAAAACTAATACTAAAGGGTCCATCAGAATCTCTGTCAAATTACACTCCACAATCATGTGTCACAACCTACTTCTATCCCTCACAAGAACTAAAGTATAAACTATCAGAAAGTTCCATCCTCAGGACAATGGCTCCCTTCTCCTGCTGCTCAGATAGCGTCCAAAATAATGTTCTCTTACAACAAGAATGGCAGAGCAAATGATTCCCTTCCCCCGGCTCGCGGGTTTCACACAGCCTTTATACAATTGCACAACAGGAGAATGGCTCCTGGTGTAGATATATACAGTTTCCAATAATACCAGGGGGAATGACTCCCTTCCCCTGGTGTCTAGAGAGTTCTTTCACACAAGCTTCAGCTTGCTGTACACTTTGCCCCTCTGGTTTGTTGTTAGCAAAGTCCCAAATCCTCCTTTGTTGATCACTGGGCTTAATGCAGTCACTGCGATGAGGAGGGTCTCCTTGTTTGCCCAGTTCCCTTTTGTTAGGGCCCCATACCATTCTCTGGGTGCCAGTTGGCTAGTCGCCATTACGATGAGTATGATTTCCTCTAATGCTCTTAGCATTTGCTTTCGGGTATCAGACCATTTTCTAATTATATCCATTAACAAGCTCCCCACTACACTAAAGCGAGAGAGTGCTTTGTGAACCAGTAATCCTTCTGTCCTTGTGTTGCTTCCGGGTCTCCCGTTACCTTGCGTGAGATCGTGGTAGGGCACCAGGCCTTTGTGGAACCGCAGGTCTTCTCTCCGGATGTGCCGGTTCACTACTGTTTCTCCGTCAGCTGCGCAGTACTTCTCCAGTTTGTTCCACAGCTCCACTGCCCTGCTCAGTCTTCTCCAAAGGTTCTGCAAGGGCAACCCTGGGCAGGACTCCCATGGCACTTCATCCGGGTCCTCTTCCCTCCGGTCTTTCACCTGGATCTCTCGCTCGCACTAGTTCACCTCCACACCTGCTGCCAGACTCTGCAGGGTTTAACACGCCCGTGCTTGACATGTCCACACTTGACACGGCTGAACTCGATACATTTTGATAGTCATTTGTTACTTTTTATACCTTGTATCCAGTGTCTCCCAATGCAGATTGTAAAAGTCCTTTATCTCTGGTGATAACTTAATCCTCATGCCTCCTCTGGACTGTCTCGTACCAGTGCTAGCAGAGTAAATGACCTTCATGTATCAGTACTTTTGGCTCTAGCTTCATTGTCTGTGTTACAACGGTACATAGGTTTACTGTCAATAAAATGTTCTGAACAGTTAAGAGGGCTAGGGGATACTCAGGTGATCATCCTTGTCCCCAGAGGGGGAGTCCATCCCCCATGAGGTCCTACCGCATTAAACAACCCCTAGGGGTAGCGGCCACACCTCCCTAGCCTCATGGAAAAGGGGTCCCACTTGGGGAGAAGTAACAACACCTTGTGAATCATCACAGTACTCTAAATTCAACTACTTTCGTAATGCTATATAGCACTATATATGAAACGTTAAGAAATGTATGCAGTAGCGTACTATTCATAGCACTATATATGAAATTGTAATGTAGGCAGTAGCGTGCCATTTATTTTATACACTTCAAACATCTCAGATTTTCTGGTTTGTATGCTAATCCATTAGGCTTATTTAATATTTAACAAATTACCTTACAATTAGAACATACATGTGTACTCAAAAGCGCACAACTAGCATAATCA
Source organism: Ambystoma mexicanum (assembly GCF_040938575.1). Taxonomy (NCBI): domain Eukaryota; kingdom Metazoa; phylum Chordata; class Amphibia; order Caudata; family Ambystomatidae; genus Ambystoma; species Ambystoma mexicanum. The sequence goes on along the minus strand of NC_090924.1, from coordinate 874,424,218 downwards.
AAGTACAATATAGAAAATATTTAACCAACAATACACAATGTACAATTTAAAAATCTTCATGCTTCGCATCAAAAGCATATTGATGTATACATAATGTTACTTTAAAATGCCTTCTTATCGGGTAGTTAAGCTTTTAAAAGTGTGCCCATTTTCATGATAATATACCTTTTATAATTACTTTTGTATGCTTGATGTAATGTATGTAGGTAGCACTGCATACATGCGAGATGCTTCACAGCTTCAACAAGTTTATATGCCAAACAGTACATACATCACCAGTGTAAATAAATAACAGTACACCAATGTAATGTCTAATTTCCTTTGAACTCTTGCTAAACTTGTAAAATTTAAAATGTGTTACTTTAAAATAATCAATGTATTTTATTTCAACAAAATTGAAAATGTCAGCATCTCTTTTGGACTCTTCTACGGAACCAGGTTGGTAAAATAGTTGTCATAAAGACTACATTTACCATAGAATGCGACAATTACTTATAAGTGAACCTAATGCTATATCGCAGTAAATATGAACTACAATACAACTGTATGCAGTCGTGTACCATTTGGCTGTTCATACGATTAATATGCTTCAACAAGTCTGTATGCTTAATAACCACGCATTCGGGACGGTTCATTTCCCCAACACTTGCCCTAGTAATTCAGTTTTAGAAGGCTACATAGCACTAAAAATTAACAGCAAATAACCATCTATTCACTAGCGTACCAAGTACTTTACATGCTTTTGGACGATTTGAGTTTCTACCATTGTGTATGCTAAATAGCTTTCCATTAGGCACATTTAATATTTAACAAGTGATTTTACAAATTACAATGTTTATTTGGTCACACATTCTTTATGTTCAATATTCCAAACATACAATTCTATAGATCTTCATAACGCGGTTCAACATCTTTCCACGTTTTACAGCCAAGTAAATAAATTGGAATTTAAGCCATAGTGTTAGGCGAAATCGTATGCAGTACCCTGTGGGAGACTGCACCAGCCTTGTCCTCTTGGCAATGGTTAACCCAACCTTTGGTATAAGCATGTACTACACAAGTTGGTAAAGTGACTCAGCAGCCAGGCTTATCTCAAGAGGGGTCAATGTGAGCTGTAGGGCTGTAACAGGCTTTCACAGTGACAAGTATCCAAATAACACTTATACTCAAGGTTTCTTGATTAAGCAATTATTTATTCATTTGAACATTAGGTTTGATTAAGCCTTCTTTGGAAGGGAGCAAATATAGAACACTTAAATATACTCCAAAATACACACTCCGTTTACAAAAATCAGTAGATCCCCTTTTGGGATGGCACACAGACACTTCCTACACCCTGAGGTGACTTCAATAACTAGGACACTGTCGGCATTGATATATTCCTCTTCCATTTAGAGCAATACTGAGTTTGGTGGCACTTCTTGAAAGTAAAAAGTGTGGCACAATGTTAGAGAATTTTATAGAAAAAGAAATCACTGTTGGGCCACAAGCTGGGAGGCTTGTGATGGGCAACGCTGCAAGCAACTCTGCAAAAGGCAGCAAATGCAAGTCTCAAAGAGCTAGCAAGCTACACAACAAGAGGTAAGTACCCCTTAGTGAAGAAATGCTTCCAGTTGGCTTCTGTTCCTGTTGTAGGTTCTGCAGACCCTGTTTCTCCTGGGCCTCAGTCGTGGGGACAAGAGGGACGATGTCTGGGGACTCCTGCACTACGATTCGAAGGACAGCGGCAGCCATGGGCGAAGTTCAGATCAGTGGCACTTTGTGTTTTCAGCTTTTCGCGGGTAGCACCACTGCAGTTCTCGGATACCTTCTGGGCTTTCCTTGCTTCTGGGGTCTAGCACTCTGCCGAGGCAGCTAAAGCTTGGTTAGTCCTGCTTCAAGCGAATCAGGAGGATCTTCCTGGAGCTTGGGTCCAACTTAAAAATGATGCAATCGATTCTGGTGTTCCTCTCCCTCTTCTCGGTTCATGCAGCAGCAAATGGAAGTACAGCCAGCAACGAGAGGATTTCCAGATTAGTTCGTCTGGGGGTCAATTGGTCCCACCAACACAAGGGGAGAAGTCGTCCGTTGCAGGGCTTTCTAGTCGAGGCGAATTCACAGCTTCGGCACTGCAGCAGGGCTTCACTGGGCAAACCAACGGTCCAGGAGTTGCAGCAAGCTTCTCTTCCAAGTTCTTCATCCAGTGGTCGACTCTGCCTTCCTTGCAAAAGTATTTGCCTTTTTTGCAATTCTCTCCTATTCATTTACAGCATAGCTGTCAATCACACAGCAGACACGCTGGAGCCAGAGGCGGGCTTCACCAGTGAACCGTGACAAAGTCAAAACGAAAAAAGGGACCAAACCTGGTTTGGCGGCAGAGTAAATCTCAAGAAGGACCTGTCCAACAAGAAATGGCGAAAAAAGAAGACCGGGCCATTTTTACAAAATGGGCACCCATGGGTGCTATACTGCAGCTGCAATTGCAGCAGGTGGTAACAACACACAATGGTAGGAAAAAGTAAACCACTGCTACCAGCCATTAACTGTAGAAAGGGTAACATAAAAATGTTACATGATAAAATAGACACAGGGGATACGAAGTAACCCGTCCAACAACCTATTGTAAGATAGTGTGTGCTGGGACTAAAAAGCTACAAATGTAAGTAAAGTCAATTTCACTTCATTGCTCTTGGAAACAGTAGTTTATCCAAAAGAAGGTATTTAAACCTTTGGGAAATCTGAAAGACTTCACTGTGCCATTGCACCGAAGGTGCCGAGTGCCACAATGTAAAAGATGATGCCTATGGAGTTTGTTAGACTCCAAAACCAAAAGAAACACAATGTTCAAATCAAAGAAAAATACATGAGAGAGTGGGAAAAAAGGTCTCACTCTCTCCAGGAACAAAACTAAAAGTCCTAAGTCCAGCAAAAGAGCTGGGGGTCTCTAAGGTAGAAGGGAATTAACACATTTATGAGAATTCTTTCTAACACATAGCATGCCATTTATATCAACCAGTTTGTACACTTGACAGCCTTAGCAGGTGTGCACTCTAAACAGTACCAACAACATTATTAGCATCAAAACATAACCACATTAAATATAATGCAGCTTGTAAAACTGTACGCTTATACTAATAAGCTGTAGTATCTGCCTGCACTGTGTGCAACATAGCAGGCAGTCAAATGTTGTGATGTCAGCTAGAACTCTATGGGTCATTGGAGTTCCAATATTGTCCTTTGGGACTTCAGGATGGGAGAACTGATCTGAGAGGATGCATACTGTTTAGCTCCTACTTCCCTGCACACAGTACAGGCAGATAATACACAAGCATAGTAATTCCAACATAATATTGTAATAATATGTTACTTTGTTTTAACATCTTAAATATTTTAGTCTAATAAACGTAGTTACTATTATTACATTTTCATTAACATATACGTTTTACTTTTATAACATGTCTTGTTTTTGTAGGTGAAACATCAATGTCAATACAAAATAAAAATACAATTCTCCTATAAATACAAGTTAAAAAAAAAATAAGAATCCAAAATATAATGAGGCCATTACAACTGTACCAACTATTGTGAATGTTACATGAGAAGTACGGAAACAACAATGTTTATCACACCAGCTGAAGACTTTCCTTCAGTATCCACAAGTTCTTAAAAAGATTTTCTTAAAATAACCAAAAATAATACACTTTTCAATGCCGCCAGTTTTAGTACTGGGGCTACCTATACCACACCATCAATTGTATTCACCATGCCAAACACCTGAAGTCAACAAATTAAAATGATTAAAAACTGTCTAAATTTGCATTCTTCAACAATATAAACATTTCCTTTAAAAATAGAAATACAAACTAAATTGCCCATTACCAGTTCTAGCCCGGTTTCAATAATTGAAAGTGCTGTTACACCATATAAAACACAAGAGACACATCACCCAATACTAAATATACTATTATTCTAATAGTTCAAGTTCACAAATTCACATTAACACAAATTCATTCACTTCCATTTAAAAAGTACAAACTGTCATTATAGAAGCTCCAAAAAAATGTATTACCCAATACTACTAGTAGTATCATTTCAATGGTGCAGAGTACTTCGTCAGTCAAAAAAGAAAAAAATACATCGAAGCACTTAAAAACACTTATTTCAAAAACTAAAACGTCTTGTTACCTAAAATAAAATAAGTGATTTGTCAATGTCCACTTCTGTAATATCATTAAAAAACTTCTATTTCAAGAAGTAGTATTTTAACAAGCAAAACTGGTGTAGCTCACAAAACAAAAACGGATACTACTGGTACTTCTTTAGATTATATATTGGAAACATCAACTACTGAAGAAACATCACAACAAAATGGTTCTATTACTGACATTTCAAGCTGTGTTATTAAGAAAAAGCAAAAACAGCCCCACAAAAGTGACTACCTCTGTAACAATTCCATTTGGCAACTTAATATTTTGAATTTGGGACTGCTTTTAAACTCCTGAAGCAGATGTGTGTGAAACGTAAGTCAAGTAATTTGCACCATCTGAAAAAGGGGCAACCATCAAAAACATCACTTAGTAAATTCTGCAATGTTGGCACCAGTGCTTTAAGTGGGGTAAGACATTAAGGGTGGGGGCACATTTCGGGGGATGGCTTACATGATGGGTGTGGTCCAAGATTTGATGGGTGCGGCCTAGAGACAAACATGTAAAAAATGGTCTGGCCTACATAACGCAGCACAGTCTGCGTGCAACATTCCTTAAAGTAGAACTCCTCAAAGCTCAAGTTACCTGCTTGTAACATTGAAGCTGTCCCCTCTCTACCCTTCCAATCACTCCGCTGGAATGCAATTACTAACCCAAAATCACCATTGCAACAGACAAAAAATGTATGCATATGAATGTAGGTGCTAACAGTGCAATGCTTTGCGTTAGTAATTGCAGGGCTTTTGTTAACAGCCAAGACATTGTAGGTCAGCAGGTCATTTGGACAGACCCCTGTGTGTCCATGAGACCAGAGAAACTTAAGGAAAATTCTGTGGTTAGTGGAATTAGCCAGGCCAGACCTATGATACACTACGGTGACACAGATGGAATTCGTCAATGTTTCATGTTTCAAATAAACATGGCCGTGAGCTATGCCGCAGACACCCGACACAGCAGACGCTTTGTCTGAACACGTTTCCACATTTATCCAGACAATATTTGGTTTGACGCTGAGGAGACCACCCCAGAAAATACCCTGTCCCCAGATGCATCCACATTTGGGATATTCCCGAAGGATTTTACATTGTAAGTGTAAGGGAACATAATCGGGGAATATCCGCTGTGCTGTGCGTGTCCGCCTCCGATGCTTTGCCCGGATTGCGGTGTGGGTGTCAGAGGGCAGCGTTAATGTGCTCCTCCGTTTACCATCACAGCTCACGGCGCTCAGCCACACGCGCTTTACCTTGTGTGCATATGCTAAAATTAATGAGTTTTGCGCTCTTTAATGAACACTGTGCTCAAGTGCTGCGGCAAGTAACTGACGAAGGGTTAATACCATCTATGGACACATTTTCAAAGAAGCACAGGCAAGAAAGTGAAAGAAAGAAAACTATGCAAGATGGAGAGAGAGCCAAAGCAAGAGAGAACATGAAGTAAAAAGTCTGGAAAAGGAAAGAAAAGGCACAGGGAGTTTAAAGTAAGGGGTAAGAGCAACAGATGTGTCTATTTCAGTTTCAGCTGGTTGAGGCGAATACTTAAATGAGAAGTTTGCCTCGACCAGTTGAAACGGCAACAGCAGTCACTTACCTTGCCATAGTTGCAGAAGTGGCTTTTTCGAAATTCGTCACTGAAGGCATAGGCTTGGAGTCTGCGGCAGCAGTTAAACCAGACCAACATGGCACATCCTTTTAGGCTGGCCTGGCAGTGGCACTGCAACTTCCTCTAGTGACCCTCAGCGAGATTTGTAAGACTTGCGAGGGGTCCCGGAGTGTTATAAGGTTGCGGGTGCCTCGGGCAGCCTTGCATACCATGCTCGCACACATACACTCACAGAGACTCAGAGACGCGGCTGCTGGCTACAAGGTCCCGGCGGCAACTGCTGTTCGGGACGTCTTTATTGCAACACATGTGTGAGCCGAAACGAGGCTTGCGCATGCGTATACGCTTATTACTCATAACATCGAGGAAGTTACAAGATTGCCTGACACGATTATGGCGGGCACATCTCCCGTCGCGACTGTGGCAGGTTAATGTGTGCTGTGGCGGAATAATGTGTTCCACTGTGGCCTGGTGGGACCGGTGGGCCCCGGCTCAGCCCCACCTTTGGGAGACTGCCGGGGCCTAGCCCCAGCTGGCCCGGCCTACTTAAAGCACTGGTTGTGCGGACGGAGTGTTTTCATGAGGAGCAAACTTTTGGCCGGAGTCTTTCTTGGATGTCCATGCAGTAGAGGTGGAGCTACAGCACCCGCAAGGAGAGAGCAACACAAAACCTCCAGTCTAAGCGACTAGCGGAGCGAGTGTGGACGGAATGTTTTTGTGTTCTAGTGTGTCGTGTGAAGCTGATAAAGGAATCTGCGAGTCTGTGGCTGCTTTGCACCTTTTGTCAACAGCAGGAAATATCAGATACTTTGTAGCGTGGAAATTTAACTCCAGCTGTATATCTGAAATTCATACAGCGAGGTGGGAGTATGATTAAGTTCGATCATAGCCTACCTTACTGCAGCCTAATACATTTGGGAGAGTGAGGGCTGCGCAGCAGACATGTGACTAACCACGCGCATGATGCGGCGCGGAGTAACCAATGTAAGTCCCGCTATAATCTGGGAAAAGGTGGTGGGGAAGCAGGCACTTTGCCCAAATTGACAGGTGGCATCAAAAATAGGAGAGGAGCAAGCGTTACGTCGCCTATTTTTAAGGGCACTATACCAGCTTTCTTTCTGCCAAATAAAGCACAAGGGGGGGAAGACATTTCTATCGTCAAGGAGGTGGAAAACACGAATAATGAGGGAGGCATTTCCTGCGGTTCAGCTAACTACGAAGACATTGACAACAACTCACTATTGAACCTGTGTCCGACTATTCAACGTTCTAAGACACCTACGGCGCATGCCGCCCAGGCAGCGAGAGGGGAACATTGCTGTTTGTGCTCAAGTCCATAGATCAGCTGAGAGTCCTGGACAGCCTCAGGGAGATTATCTAATTCCCCCAATTTGGTGCTTGACTCTGAGGGTGCAGTCCAAATAGAGGAATCAGCCCTGATGGAGTCCTCCATCCCCAGCTCCTCATCTTTAGTGGAACTCCAATCATCCATTGCTTCCCTTCAATTCGCCATGAAGATCCTTACTCAAACTGTGTGGCCGAATATACGAGAACATGCTGCAGGAGAATTTACAGGAGCATGGTTAGGATGGGGTTCCAATCGATAACCCTATTCCTGAGGAGTTAGTACCCATAACCCCTCCCCCTGGTAGCGAGGTAAACTGGGACTCGGCGGCCTTCTACTCAAGGAAGCAGCGTTGCCTAGCTAAATGGGCAGCAATGCGCAAAACCCCCTGTGTGGAGGCATCTCTGCTCCCAGAAACATTAACAGTAGTAAAGAAATCTAAAAAGGCACAGAAAAGAGCTGTACGTGCCCGTAAATGTGCAAATTAGGGGTCAGGGAGACTGACTAGCTGGATCCTGATGCAAAAAACGGGAGAGATATCTGTTGCTAGTCTGGAGAGTGAGGGTAACCTATCGCTGGGAGAGGTCCAGGTTGGGGCTATTACTCTACACCGAATAAAAAAAGCGAAGCGCCCAGCACCTAAGGTTGCAGTACAAATGAATTGTTCTTTGGCTGAAATACCTGTATCATCTGGCGTGCCTGAGAGCAACATTTGTATTATAAAAAACATTAATCAAAAACGTTGGGGTAATTGGCTGACTAGAACAGCCTGCCTCACTCAATTACATCTAATATCACAGCTACAGGTACTTATCTCTGAGAATTTTCTCTCCTTTGATCCCCTGCACGGGCGGAATCCTAATGTATCTGCAGTACATTGTAAATTTCTGGCAACTGCCCAATTGCTCCATAAGCATAATGATGCTCTGCATTCAATAGATATTGATGTTGACCAAGAGCAGGAGGATCCATCTTTGGCAGTGATACCGGGCGAAGCCGGGGAAAGTTTCCCTGGCTAAACCTGCCCTACCAGTGGGAAAGGATGTCCAAATTTCGGATTTGCAAGTAATGTTAAAATGGCTTACAGAGTCATTACCTGCGGTTATTCACAAACAATGAGACTGCAGTTTACTCTCTTGGAACACGCATGGTTTTGCACATATCTGGTTCCCTAACATATCAATGACCATACATTTTTTCTTTTACAGGAAACTTGGTTGACAACCCCAATGATTATGAACTGGTATATAATTCACCAAGCACTAGGCAAAACTGTGCCCTGGGCAGACCATCTGGGGGACTGGTCACAGGGGTAAGCCACGTCTTAAACTCCAGAAGAATCCCAACTAGCCCAGGAGAACATATCCTGGTGGTGGAAGTGGCTTTCCCGGTGAAGGGGGTCAGTGAGAGACTACTACTGGTCAATATGTACAACCCCCCTGGGGGAAAAGCAAAGGGAAAGACTCCAAGAACTGCATGAGCTATTTGTTGAGTGGGTGGAGGGCCCCACTAAACAGCATATTCTGGTGGCGGGGGGGAGGTGGGACTTCAATTGCCATATAATTGGTAGGAAAGGAAAAATAGCCAATCCCCTCTTGGACGCCAGTAGTATTATGGAGCGTCCAGTAGGGGACCATGAGGGCCAGAATTGGCTGAGGTTTTTTGATCATTGGGAACTGGAGATCATTGATGGTCGAACCTAGAGTGATTGCCCAGGTAGAGCTACATGGAGCAGAGGTAGCTCCTGTAGTACGCTTGACTATATCTTTGTGAGCATGGAATTAACCCACATGACCAAGGATATGGTTGTTAGTGTAAACACTTGGAGCAACCACGATGCCTTGGTTCTCAGTATGGGGGAGTTAGGAATCAAAGGCTGAGATTAGACTCATGGGTGACCTAAAACTGAATCATGCAGCCAGTCGTATGGTTTGGTCAGAGAGAAATATTGAGAAAGCTGTTAGAGCTACAACTCATCTGACTAATACTAACCTCAACATTTTTGACATAATGTCACCCACAGCGATTGAAGGATGGCTCACCTTATTCTCTGCCTCCCATGCTACATCTAAGTTAAACTTGGCAATTGGAGAATGGGCCAGGTCTTTGACAGCACGATTAGGGATGCCAAACAAACTGAGGGGAGATATTAGGAGAGCTAAGCGAGTTTCTCGGTCACGGACAACCTTTTCAGTGATTACTAGGAAATTAAAGAATAGGTACCGTAGGTGGCTTAAATACCGGAGATGTTCCTGCAGAGACGTCCAGTGGCAACATACAGTGAAAACACTCCGCAGCAGGAACAATCGCAATATTTGGTCACTCTTGGGGGAAGCGAAAGGTAACAAACAGCATGTAATGATTAACCATATTGACGCACTGACATGGAATGTATTTCTGGCACAGCGGAATCTCCCCATCTGTGAGCCAAAAAGCTTGAGAGCTGAATGTTTCCTTGTGAATCCCACTTTTGTGGTTAAGGTGGAGGACTTGGTAGAGAAGATCAAGCATCTGAAATCACCTAGAGCCTAATGGGCTTGCAAACGTGGTCCTTCGGAAAAGCCCTGACTTCTGGGCCAACCTACTTAAGATTCTTTTTGATATGGTACTTATGGATGGCCTAATCCCTAGCACTTAGAGAGCTATACTGGTACCAGTATTCACGGGTGGAATTAAAACTGACCAGAGCAATTACCGATGGCTTTCTATGTTAGATTGCACGGGTACATTATTTGCTTCCTTTTTGCTACAGGGACTGCAGGCCTGGGTCGATGAGGAGGGCATATTGGATAGATTTCAAAGCGGGTTTAGGCGAGTTTATTCAACAACGCATAACTTGTTGGTGATGGATAAATTGACTACAAGAGCACTTCTCCCCTATAGCCCGCCCCTCTATGGCCTCTTCTGCAACTTCAATGCCGCTTTTGACACAGTAAGTAGGGAACTGCTGTGGTTTAAACTCCGGACACTGGGCTGCCCACCAGGGATCCTCCACTGTCTGAAATGGTTACATACTAGCACCTCGGTATGTCTTAAGTTAGACGCATGGGGTACGATGACTGATCCTGTTAGCCAGAACTGCGGGGTGAAACAGGGCTGCGTAACTGCATCCCCGTTATATAAATTATTTGTTTATGTCATGATCTCTGCTTCCAAAAGATCAGGACTTGCCCGACTCCCTTGGAAGCAGACCCACAACCCCGGTTCCGAGTGCCAGCCAGTCCCAATTGGGACCTTTTGGACCCTGTCCTGGCGCCAGTGGCACCAGGCTCATAAAGATGCCCAGTCCCAGCGCTGGAAGCGCCTGGCTCATAATGCTTGGGTGGACTTACCTGCAGCAGACCATGCTGCTTACTTACCTGCCAGTTGAGCCCCTGATCCTCTTCTGTTTGGGACTACTTTTCCTGTTGGGTGGGGCAGGAGCCACTCCCTAGGTTCAGAACACTGGAACTCTTCTGGAAAGCAGGAACTCTTTTCTTACCTAGGCGAGGCTGTGGAAGGAGACACCTAAGCACTACAGGAGGCTATTTAAACCACACCCCCGATGGATGAATCTTGCTTTGCGTTATTCTGCATTCTCTGCAGCAGAACGCTCATCGTGTCTTCTGCTTCTGGGCCTAAGGGAACAAAGGCTTACCATCCTGGAATCCAGTCTTCAGCAGCACCTGTAAAGACAAAGAAAGAACAGGTTAGCACTACGGTCTTCAGTGGCAGCGCATCTCTTACCTGGTCCATCGGCTGTCACCAACGCCTCGCGCTGCATTCCGGCATCTGAAAGACAAAGGCTTACCTACTCTTCGCATGCTCCGGAGGTCTTCGCACTGCATTCCGGCATCTGAAAGACAAAAGCTTACCAGCTCTTCGCACGCTCCGGAGGCCTTCGGCGCTGCATCCCGCATCTGAAAGACAAAAGAAGGTGCGTTTAAAGACATTGGGCAACTTTATTACTCACGTGCCATTACTCCTTCCCACGCCGAATCCAGTGGGTATTCCAGCACCCTTCAGCTTCTCTAAAGCTCCGAACTTGTACCTGCAAGATAAAAGGGACAGTTAGTGCGCATCGTGAAGCAGGCTACAAGCGCTTACTTACGTGCTTCCAGGTGCTTCTATTCCTCACGCGGGTTCGATCCTCTACTCTCATCAGCCCGCCATCGGCGGAACCCTGCAAAACAAGAGATATCATTACAAAAGACTTTTAAGACATTTGAAGTGCCCAGAACTTACCGTTCGTGCAGTTAACGACGGACAGCAGTCCTCTGAGGTCAAGAGGCCTGCACCCTTATCCAGTGAAGAAACTGGTTACGGCACCCTGCCCCCAGGCAGATGGTGAGCTCGGCGTTCACTTAACTAAGGTGAGGGCGTTAACCTTTGGGGTTCTACAGGAGAAGAGAAAGGGAAGAGGAGAGAGGCACCCAATAACCCCAGTTCATTAATCCCATATTTTCTATCTGCAGACATCTTACTCTTCGAGTCAGACATACAGTGCACAGAGGTCCAGCCCAAAGAGCCAACCGTGTGTTACACATCACCTTTGAAGATACGGCATTCACCCAGTCAAGACCGGCGCCTCTGCAGGAATCAGGTGAGCGTTACAGTTTATGACCTACCGTTATGCATCAATTCAATCTTGAATTGCGCCCCAAAAAAAGGATCGGTTCATTGTACAGTCCTGGCCTACGCCGATGATTTGGTCATTCTAGACCATCATCTTAGTGGTATTCAAAGGTCGCCGGAGGCCTTGTGGACATATGCTGACACTAACGGCCTGACAATTAATCGTGACAAAACATTATCTTATTCATGAATAAAACGATTGCTAGAGTGAGACTGCAGGTCCAGGCCAGAGAAGTGAATTATACTCCCGTGTACAAATACCTTGGGGTGGAATTTGATATAAGGGGCTGTTAGGATACATGTACCCAAGTACGCCTGGAGGGCAGCACAGTTACCAGCTCTTATTTGCCAATTTACAAAAAAAAAAAAGAAGTGGCTATTCTATCTGGGGAGCCCGTCAATTGTATATTCAATGCCTTGTCCCTTCTGTGACCTATGGGCTCGAGGCATTGAGTATGACTAATTTGAAATGGTTGCAGGGAATCGAGGGAAGGTTCAGGAAGAGTCTGTTGGGACTCCCGCAATGTGTACCCATCGCTATAATCTGCCTTGAGCTTGACATACTTTCACTTAAATCATTGGGATTGAAGAAAAGAGCCCAATAATATATCAAGATGCTCAATGACCCTACCAGCCCATTATTCAATAGTATGGGTGATAAAGAGCGTAAAACCCAATTGAAGTCAAGCCTAAGCAAAAGCATGAAGGATCTGTTTCAGTAGGTGGGATGGGAACCTAAGTGGGGAGGGGATTGCCTTAATATGACGTCCTCCTTGGGCAGGCATATTGATTCATGGGATTGGCAAGAAAGGTTTTCCCATCCGAGGTACCTGAAGAGTTATGCATTCATACCAAAGGTATTATATACATACAACCAAGCACAGCGATATATGAACCTCTGTCCTTCCACTGCATTGAGGAGGTTTATACTCGTATTGAGAATCAACCATCTGCCTGTCCTTTTGGTAGTAGGGGTGGAGCGGGACATCCTGAAAGAGGACCGCTTCTGTCGGCTGTGTATTAATAGGGAAGAGGGGGAAACAGCAAAGCATGTCCACACGGAATGCCCCACTATGGGAAGGGCGTATATTGACAATCTTGGCAGATTTGTACATCTAACAGACAATATGTGAAGAAACATTCTGGAATCAATGTATTAATACTCATAACCGGAGTTTACATATCTCTCCGTTTAGGGAATGGAATATAGTAGTAAAACGTCTTGAATCAACCATCTAACCTAAGTAACCATGACAAATGATGAAATTCGAATTAGTGTGGAAATGATGTTATGTTGAAGCACTGTAGGGTACCTAATGGGACTTTCTGAACTGGCAATGACCTGTGAATATGAATGTGATGCAAGGATCGAGTAAAATGATTGTGAATTTCATAACATGTAGAATTGAAAGTAATTATTTGGATTAGTATCTATTTTGGAAATGTATTTTGTTTTTGCTTTGATGTTTATTTACCTTATGATATTAGGTTTTAGTTTATGTTCTGTTGTATGTCATATGATATTTTATTATGTCTAAAGTTTTGTTTTATAAACTATATCACATTAAATAAAATAAAGCACTGGTTAGCACTTATGCAAAATAGAGACAAGCAGATACATTTCAAAAAAAACTTTCTAAATAAAACAAGACTTCAATAAAAAAAAAACAGTTCCACTGTAGTTAGTATAACTAAAAACTAAACAGTAAAAAGAAGCCTATGGAAAAAGTCAAACAGTACAAAAAGGACATTAACCTGTACCTTCTAACATTCCCAAAACATAACTTAGTGATTCTGTGTCAAGTCCAATTGATCCAGAGTACGCCTAGTCTATTTTAGGCTGCTTAAAATGTGTAACAATAATTGCAGTACGAGAAACAAATGTTGCTATTAGATGCAAAAATCAATAAAGACACTTAAAAAGTATTTATTAAAACCATGTTTATTTTATAACATACACATATAGCACACATAAATATTACAACTTTAATGTTTGTCCTTCATTCATAAACATGGACTGTTGCTTTTTAATAATAAAGTACTACATTCACATGTGGTTTAAGTTACTTACCTGCAACTACTGTTCTCCAGCATGGGTCTAGCATGTATTCACATTCTCATGAATATTCCCCGTCGTCAGGCTGGGTATCCTCGGTAAAAGAAAAAACGGTTGCACTTTCACTTAAACTGTATTTCTTCTTTAAACCAATCACTGTCCTTGGATCATACTGCCCACATCCAATGACAGTCCTCTCCCTAAGCCCCTACTCTGCTAGCCATCTTCATATTTGGTAAGCATGTATATTGGCAGTATGAACAAGAAGAGCCGCAGAGGGGTCGTTGGGAGGGTTTGCATGTGAATTCATGCCAGACCCATGCTGGAGAACAATAGTTACAGGTAAGTAACTTAAACGTTCTCCAGCATGAGGTCTGCCATGGATACACATGCTCATGAATAACAAAAACATAGCAGTACAACCTTACACAACCACAGGAGATGGCAAGGCTCAACAGAAGCAATTAACTCTTACCTCTGGAACACACTCACCTCAAGTAAACAGGTTGCGTATCACTGCTTGGCAGACTCTGGACTCCTTCCTGGAATCCCTGTCGACACAGTAGAACTTTGTGAAGGTGTGCGTGGACCTCCAAGTAGCAGCCCCGTAGATGTCCAGCAGAGGTACACCAGACAGAAACGCCGTTGTCGCAGTGATCGCTCTGGTGGAGTGGGCTCTCGGACGACTGGGCAGCGGTCGGTTCGCCAACCGAGGACAGTGCGTGATGCATCCGGAGAGCCATCTTGAAATGGGAGAGCTGGACAAGGCCTTCCCATGGCTCACAGGACCAAAATTCACAAACAATTGTCAAGTCTTCCGAAAACTCTGTGCGTCACGTAGAACTTCAAGGCATGAGCAACATCCAGCGAGTGCAAGGCCCTTACAGCCGTTGAAAAAGGTTTTGGAGAAAAAAATAGGTAACACCAAAGCCTTGTTAAAGTGGAATTCCGACGGAACCTTCGTATGAAAGAGGGGTGAGTACGCAACACCACCCTCGATTCGTGGAAAGTCAGGTATGGTTGCTTGCAGGATAGGGCCTGAATCTCACCTACCCTCCTGTCGGAAGGGATGGCCACAAGGAAAGCCGTTTTCCACAAGAGGAACTTGTGAGGTGCCTGATGCATAGGCTCAAAGCGGGCCCCCCCATGAGCCTCGTCAGAACTAGGCTGAGATCCCTCACCAGGGCAGGAGCCTTTACTGGCAAGGAACATCGAAAAAGTCCTTTGAGAAATTCCTTCACGACGCGGTGGGACCAAAGTAAAGATCTTTCTGGAGATCTGATGTAGCGGGAGATAGCACCAGATGTACCTTGATAGTGGGCCAGTAGGGCCATGGCCAATGATAGCAAGTATGGAAGGATCTGCAATGCTGTGACCCTCAAAGGGGTAATCTTCTGAGACCGGCACCACGTAGCGAAACACTTCCACTTGTGACCGTAGCACTTCAAAGTAGACGATGCCCTGGCCTTGGCGAGGACCTCCCTGCAGTGTGCAGACAGCTCGTATGCTCCAAACTATAGGGCTGCAGGAGCCAAGCCCTGAGGTTCCCAATCCAGGGTCGTGATGAAGGATTGCGCCGCCTCCTCTGATGAGAAGATTCGTAACCACTGGCAGCTTGACCGAAGGCAACGCTGACAGGACGAGAAGGTCCGGATACCAAATCTGCCTGGGCGACGGCAGGGCAATGAGTATCATCTTGCATGGACACTGCGTGTGTTGATGAATCATAGCATGCGAGGGAATGGGGGTGGGGGGGGAACACGTACAGTAACAGTCCTTCCCACGGGAAGGAGAATGCGTCCCCCCGGCTCCTCGGTTGGTGGAATCTGCTGGCAAACCTCTGGCACTTGGAGTTCGCAGCTGTCGCAAACAGATCAACCTGGGGCCCGCTCCATTTGACGAATAGGAGGTCCACCTGATCCTGACTAAGCTTCCACTCGTGGCAGGAGCGCAGTACCCTGCTGAGGGAGTCTGCGATGGTGTTCTTGACTCCAGCCAGGTGGAGAGGGACGAGGAACATCCCCCCTGTCCCTCGGCCCAGCACTACAAGCCCTGCGCTTCCTTCGAGAGCGCCAGGGATCGAGTGCCCCCCTGCTTCCTGGTTTAGAAAACAGTTGTCGTGTTATCAGTGAAGATCCTCACCACCTTGCCCTTTAGAGACGGTAGGAACGACTTGAGGGCCCAGAACATGGCCCATGGCTCCAAGATGCTGATATGAAGATCCTTCTCCGGCAGCCACAGGCCTCTGGCGTGCAGACGGCTGGTGCATGCTCCCCAGCCCTCTAGGGAAGCATCTGTAGTGACCGTCTCCTGGTAGGGGGGGGTGGGTTTGGAATCCCGTGCTTGGGCAATGTTGGAGCGGATGCCCCACCATCCTATCACCCGATGGATTTCGGCGTTGAGCGAGATTTTCCGTGGAGCTTCTGAACACCTGTATCCAGCAGGCGTCCAGAAATGTGTGGGGGGTCGCATTTGCAATCTGCAAAGCCAGACAAGGTAGATGCAGGAAAGCATCATGCCCAGTAACGACTTGACAGCCCGCACTGTGGCCGTCTTAGTTGAGGTCTGCTGTTGCGCCTTTCTTTGAATGGCTGCTATCCTCTCCTCTGAGGGCGATGCCAGGGAAGACACCATATGGAGTCTGGCCCCTAGGCACAGCGTTTTCTGTGATGGCATTAAGCAGGACTTTGGATATTTGATGGAGAATCCCAGATCCATCAGAAGCCAGACGGTTGTTTTTGTGTGTCCATTGGCCAGCTTCCACAAGCGGGCACAAATCAGCCAATCGTCCAGGTACGGGTATATGTGTATGCCGTGTAGACATAGATGGGCTGCCACTGGTGCCAGACATTTTGTAAACACTCTGGGGGTCGACTTCAAGCCTAAATGTAGAGCCTTGAACTGGTAGTGCTGTCCCTGCACCACGAAACATAGAAACTTCCGAAGTTTCTTGTGAATGGGGACATGGAAGGGGGCGTCCAGGTCCAACAACATCAAGAAGTCTCCTTTTTCAAGATGGCTGAGCACATGATGCAATGTGACCATCCTGAACTTTTGTGACCTTCGGTTATTTGTTCAGACGTCGTAGGTCTAGGATGGGCCTCCAGCCACCTGTTTGATTTCTGACCAGAAAATATAAAGTATCTGGAATAGACTCCCCCGGAGCCGTTGGGGAACTAGCTCCATCGCCCCTTTCCGCAGCATGGCCTGTACCTCTTCCAGGAGCTGAGGGATGTGCTGCTCCTGACGGGTAACTGGAGGGCTCCGCTGACACCTGCGTTGAAACTCAACAGTGTGTCCTTGGGCGAGAGTATCCAGCACCCATTTGTCGGTGGTGATCTTTCTCCTCTCGCTAACGAACCTCATCAGCCGGCCTCCCATCGGGGTCCACGTGTGGGGGCCCGATGTTCCGGTCGGTTCAGGCTTGCTTCGGCACCGGCGTCCTGCCCAGCGGGCAATGGCAACGCTGTCCTTGGCTACCACAGGCCTGGGAACAGCCTCTGTAGGCTTCCTGCATTATGGGTCTGGAAGGCTGTCGATGCCATGCAGAAAAAACTTTTGAAGACCTGCTCGACTTTCCCCTGGAGGAGCGAAAGGACAAGTGGTGCTGTTAGAGAGTGCCCAAGGAACAGGCCGTCTACGTATCTACTATGATGGCCTGGAGGGACTCGTCGACCACCTTCCCAAACAGACTCTCTCCAAAGGGCATATCCAACCCCTTTGCTTGGAACTCCTGAGGGAAATTCGGAGCTTTCATCCAACCTTGGAAACAAAGGCAGACACCATTCCCCATTTGCCGGAACCCTGTGTCAGCAAGGTCCAATGCCACTGATGGCGTGATCAAACGCCACTTCCCCTTTCTGCAAGAGAGTGATTGCCCCAATCTTCTTATCGTCAGGGAGGAACTCTAGAATCGGCCCCCGCTTTTACCACATCTCCCTCTCATACCAGGCCAGATCGCCAGTGCGTTGGCCGCCTTGATAGTGGACGCTGCGGTGTAAATCACCACTTTCCCCATGGCGTCTATCCTTTTCCCCCTCACTGTCTGGAGGGACTGAAGACGAGGACGGTTTGGCCAACTGTTTCCTCGCAGACGCCGTTACTACTGAATCCAGCACTGGCTGTGACCTTAGGAACTTGGGTGCAGAGTCCGCCACCTTATATTTCTACTCTAGCCTATCCTGTTTGGCTGGAGCGGTGTGCCAGGCCCGCTTCCCAAACATCGTCCTGAAGGGGCACCGCCGTGATAGTCTTCCTTTTGGCCACACACCTCCGGTACAAGAAGCCCTCCTTCTTGGTTTCCCCGGGCACCAGCTGGAAAAGCTCGTAGGCTCTGGAAGTCACGGAGTGGAACAATCCCACCTCATCCGGTGGGGACACACTCTGTGGAGCAGCCAAATGTGGAGACTCAACACCCGCTGTGACGATATCCTTGTCATCATCAGTAGTCGTGGCCGTATCCGTACCCATATCTGCTGAGGGAGAAGGGACCCAATGTGGTGAAGTTTGAAATGGGGGTGTGTTAAGGATTTTAATCAGGCGACACACACCTTGGTCTCGGCCTAGTATGTAGCGCACAACTGAGATTATTTTCTCCTTATTTTATACAGATTCAATTTGAGATGGTACACAACTCATATCACACACCCTTTTCAAATACCCCAGGTCACAATGGACCATGAACCAGGCTGGTAGGTAAAATGCTATATTTATTTTAAATTTCAAAAGAAATCATCCGATTTTTAATATGGGGCAGTAATCACCAATGGGTTGATAATGGGTTGATAATTACAATGAGGATGTATGCAATACACTTGGTTCAACCTTCTAGTGGAACCTATACCAAACCCCAGGGAATAGGAGCACATTTTGATTTAGGAAAGATAGCACCCAAGTTAGAATTTCCCCCCTGCAATGTTCCCTCAACCCACAAATAATTGAATTCTGAATGGATAGAAAGACATAGCAGGTAATCGGGAATAAAGGGCAGAAAATAGAATCGAAATCCAACCTTCCCTCACCAAATAAGAGTGGAAAACGGATTTTAAACCCCTTGCAATGTTAAGAAATGACACTAGGAAATGGACAAATAATTAATGTGCGGTTAAAACTTTAAGGTAAATACAATTTCTCACTAAAACAACAATGCATAGACACTAACAATCACAAGCAATTGATTACCAAGATCATACAATTGAAAACCGAGTGGAAAGTTTAAAACATGTTGCAGCAAAATGACACGTGTAAGAGTTGCATTTTCTTAATTCACGCTTTAAATTACCCAAACAGGTTTTAATAAAAAAGCGTTTTTTGGGCTGGGGGGTAGATATATATCACAGATATATTATAGAAGTGAAAATATGTCTCCAGCTATGGAACTGGATGAGTTACGCAAGATATAAAAAGGTGCACTTTGAGCAAAATGAAGCCGTGAAATAGGAAAGAAAATCAGTTGTGACAAGAACAGTTTTACTCTAAACGAGAGCATTCAGGCTAGACCACCAAAGATGGACACAGTAAAATCCAGGGTTGATTGGCGATTTCAACCCTATCACCCCAGCGCCCAACCCTGGTGGAAATCAGTCCGATGACTCGAAATAGGACTAATGGCTCAGGATTACACAAGACAAAATTGAAAAGAAATGGCGCTAGCACTTTAGAAAGTCACGGGCAGGGTGCACAGATAATTCTAACAGTTTTTAACAAGTTATCAGGATAAGAATAGGATGGCTTAGAGAGTGGGATAAGGACAAATGCAAGACAAGATAGGCTATGGATTTCTATGGGGTAGGGATTATACTTGCAGCCCACTTTCAGTTTGGGATTTTGGACCGTCAATGGTTCTGGTCACTACACAGCGCCATGCCTGGCAAAGGAAAACAGCTGGGGCGTTCTGGTCACCAGATGGCAAGAACAATTCTGGTAATGGGATGGCACTGGTACCTCTGGATGCAGTTAGTGGGTAGCAAGCCAGGCTGGTTCAGGATGCCTCCCAAAAGAACACCACAGCTTTCCTCTTTTTAATGGGAGATTAGTGGGTTCTCAGAATTGAGCCCTTGCTGGGATAGGCTCAGCACTGCTTGGATTTTGCAATGGGCTCTGGAGTAGGGTCAACAATGCTTTGGCCTTGTGGTTGGGATCTGGACTCAGCAAGATGAATGGAACAGGACGCCAGTGCAGGAAAATCAGGAAGAGTGTGTCTCGAGAGTCCTGTCAGGGACTCTATTTATAATGCACAGTGACATCATCCAAGTATATGGCTGGGCAGGTTTAGCTAAGCACGCCTCTAAAGTACTGGATTGGCCAGGGGTGCTGGTCTCTGCCGCGCTCTAAACTGGTTGAATTTCAAAGCAGGAGGGCAGATTTATGCGGCGAGTTTACAGTGTTAAAAACCCTCCCACAGTCATTTTAGCCAAAACCCAATTTTGCCACTAACGGTGCATTTATACAATTTAAATCTGTTAGCAAATTTTATACACAGGTTACATATTTTATGTAGAGCATAGCACTCCAACTCTGCAATCCATGAGACATTGTTTGGTCCGTTTAATACTTTTTGGAAATTTTGAGTATGAACGATTCGGCCTAAAATTCCATAACTTTATACACGTGTGGATTAACATAAGGAATGCAAGTATGAAAACTCACATTTACATCACGGATACTTTCCTAGTAATCCGCAATACTTTGCCATTTCTATTCCCAAGGCGTCAATGAATTCTACCATGTCTTCAATGAAAGCCCATAAAATCAAATTTAAACTAACATTTTCGCATTTTTACAAAGTCTTGCTGCAGAGATAAAAGTCTTTAAAGTTTATTTATGTAATGGTCTCTGGAAGCAAATGGCAATCCTTTGTCACTTGACCATTTTTTTTCTCTTCAGCTGCTACCAACTGTCATTTCCTTCAGAGCAAGGTGGGGGTTTTTCCAGCTTGATTGAAGGTGTATTGCCCCTTTCCCACTTCACACCTCCTTGTACTGGGAGTTCCATTGTCAAGGGTTTCAGGCCAGACTACATTCTTTCAAACCTAGTAATTATCATTGGAATGTTAGTCTCTGCTGAGAGTTTTTATGGTGGTTCCCTTCCTCTGGGGGAAGCCTTGGCTCTGCCAACTGGAATAACACTTTTTTATTAGAGCTTGCAAACACCAGCCTAGGTGGTTTAAAACCTTTATTTTCTTATTTTGGGTCCTGAATTAAAACAAACTTGTGGAATAAAATAGCCCATGTGTGTATTATCACCAGCAACAAAACCCCTTTACATTGCTAGATAGGGCAGGCTTTCATTCAACAGTTTACTTTTAAACTGGCATTTTTCTCCCTTTTAGTTTGCAAAGCACATTTTTATACACGTGTGGTGAAAAGCAGGCATTTCATTTTAAACTCTGTTTTGCATCTCCATCAGATTCCCAAACTGTTTTGCAGCTATAGTTATTTTCTTGAATGCAGGAGTTTTGTTTTGATGCACAGATGCCTTGAAATAGACATGGCTCAGATAGCTGGAGTTTCTTTTGAACTACTGAGCTTTGATACATTGTGAAGAAAATTAACACATTTTCCCGTGCAGGTAAAAGTGGAGTTCCTTGTTAATTTTTCTCAGAGTTGCTTTGACAGGGCCCGTCATTCAGGAATCATGCTTGGTTTTGCTGAAGCACAATGAGATATACTTGGCATGGCTGGGCCTTAATAATCACAGTGGTTTAAAAAAGGACAGATGGGAATAGCGTCAGAGAAGCATTTTTAAAGGTGAAAAAGTTTCCTTTTTTTTGGGATTTCAGCAAAACAGAACTGCTTTTTCACTCCGTTTCTTATGTATATGTAAGAACACACTGGCAAGTTCCCCTAGTGTGTTCCCTTGTTCCATCCTGCCCACTATGTGCTTGGCAAGATGGTGCAGGCATCTTTTTGTTGCTGCAAAACGCAGTTTTGAGGCCATGGTGCTCACTGGAAACAGCGCAACCATTTTGCTGTCTCTGTTGAAGCGCATGACGCTTCCTCTTCTTCGCTGGAGGCCGATCAGGGACCTGGGGTACCACAGGTACTGGAACGGAGACATCCTCATCTGGATATCTGACACCAAGGTGTGTAGAGTCAACAGAATATCCAAGGAAATGTCCCTTGGCTGAGAAGGCAGAACAGGAAATGTAGGCATTGCGCCATCCTCCTCTTCAATATCTTTGTGGACCGTATTTAAGGACTCTTGATCTTCGTTGTCAGTGGACAAGACCTCCATTGTTTGGGCGACGGCCTAGGTGGGCTGTTTCGGGCCTCCTTGTCCAACCCCATATTTTCCCCCCACACCCTGAGGGGCTTGAACCGGTTTCACCACTTCTGGCATGCCTGCAGACTTTGCTAAAGTCACTGCAGCGGTGTCGCTCCTTGGGGGTAGGGACACCTCAGCCGTGGGGGCTACCCTCGCAGGATCAGCAACCTTAGCTGTCTGTGCAGTAGCAGTCGTTGATGGAGTCGCCAACGAGGATTTAGCCTGTGCCAGTTGAGCCTGCTTGGGCTGTTCGGCCTTCTTCTATTCCGTCCGCGGCTTCTCCGATTGCTCCCATAGTTTAGCCGGGGTAGATGACTTCCTCTTCAAAGAGGAGCTTGCTTTTCGGCTGGCAACGGAGGCGAAATGTGATGCTGATCGTGCCCTATCCACTTGGGGCCAGCTTCCGCAGTGAACACGGTGGACTGGGACTTGCGGCTCTAGGCATTATCGTGGGCCCCCACGGATGAGGCACCCTCAAAAGACTTGGAAGACCGCTGCTCAGAGTGGCTGGTCCTGGGTGAAGAATGACCCTACTCGGAGCACGGGTCAGAGGCCTTGGCGTTGAGCCATGCCAACAGCCTACTACGCCCTTTACCGGGGCTGTGGAAACGGCATGCGGTAAAGGTGCACCTAATAAAAAGGTTCACTGCCACCAGCCATTAAAGGTAAGTTTGCCCTTGTAATATGAATGTTACATTTAAAATGAGAAAGGGGCTACTTAGTATCTCCCCAGCACTCCACATAAAGAGGGGGTGCTGGTCTCACCCAATAAAATGTAAAAGGGATAGAAAGAGCCTTTCTACCATTGGGAAGCGAGTAGTTTCTTACCTGTAACTCATTTCTCCAGCGTTGGTATCTTTCATGGATTCACATGTTGTGAATATTCCCTGTCGTCAGGCTAGGAACCTCTGTCATTTTAACTTACCGTTTTCCTATGGAAAACTTTGACACTTTTTTGGGTGCTTTAGTCCCCACCAATAGGACGTAGGGTATAAATAGGCCCGCCCCTGCGGCTTCCCTTCAGATTTTAACCTCCAAAGTAGAGGAAACCCAAACTAGGTTTGCCTGCCGGGATTGACGTGCTGTGAATAGATTACATAGCAGTACCACCCATGCATGGCGGAGTGTAACAGGCAATTCAATAAACACTTAATCACATTTAACCACAAACCCATCAAGTGAAAAAGTTCAAAATAAACACCCCAAAGCTGCAGTGCTTACCTTACTGGAACAGGCGTTGCAGGACCGCATGCCCCACCTGCACATCATCCACATGCTGCTGCCCCAGAGAGTAATGCCGTGTGAAGGTATGTGGCACCGCCCAGGAGGCCGCATTGCAAATATCCACCAGCGGAACCCCCGACCATAACGCTGCCGACGAACCTGTGGATCTCATCGAGTGAGCCTTAGGAACCCTCCTCAAAGGCTTCCCAGCTTTCGAGTGGCACAACGAAATTGTAGGGGAAACCCAACGTGAGAATCAGTTTGGAGATAGCCTGTCCCTTGTTGGATGGTCCATAAGCCCCAAACCGCTGCTTTGACTTCCTGAAGTCCTGAGTGCGATTCAAATAAAACTTTAAAGCCCTCTTTTAACGTCCAGAGAATGCAGGGCCAATTCTGCTGGCGTGGATGCCCTAGCAAAAAACCAGGGTAAAGCAATAGAAGAGAGTTTGTGAAAGGCTGTCAGCACTTTGGAGATAAAGTGCAGTTTAGTGGGCAGAATAACCTTGTCCTTCAGAAACCTCAGTTATGGAGGATAGACGACCAGTGCCTGCAACTCCGATATCCGCCTGGCCGAAGTAATTGCCACCAGAAAAGCCACCTTAAATGATAGAAACTTTAAAGGAGTCACCGACATCAGCTCAAAAGGTGGTTTAATCAAAACCGAAAGTACCACATTAAGGCTCCGCACCGGCGCAAACTTCTTCATAGGAGGAAAAGTTTGAAACAACCCTTTCAAAAAATGTTTCACTAACCGATCACTGAACAGAGGAGGAACATGTCGCCTCATTGTGAACGTAGATATCGCTGCCAAATGCACCTTAATGGATGACAATGCCAGGCCCCCCTCCGCAAATGCAACAGGTACGGGAGAACCTGTGCTGGAGAAATGTTCAAAGGGTCAACTCCAGGATGGGCCTTACACCATTCACAAAATCTTTTCCATTTAAGTCCGTATGAAATACTTGTGGACGGTGCCGTCGCTGTCTCCAAAATCCGTCAACAGTCCTGGGAAATACCTAAATGGCCGAACTCTGAGTGGTCAGGAGCCAAGCAGTCAGGGTGAGAGATCCCGGATCATGATGCCACACCTTGCCCTCGTCCTGAGACAGGAGATCCGGAGCCACCCCCAACTGAATCGGCTCTTCCATCGACATATGAAGGAGATCGGAGAACCACGTCGGTCTGCGCCAGAAGGGGGCCACCAGAACCACACGGCATTGATATCTCTGAATCCACTGGAGGGTCCGCCGAATGAGCGGAAATGGGGGAAATGCATACGCGAACCGGCCCGTCCATGGGAACGAAAACGCATCCCCCAGAGATTCCGGATGAGCCCCTTTGCTGGTGAACTCCCGACACTGCTTGTTTTCTACTGTTGCAAAAAGATCCAATGGAGGATGTCCCCATCGCCGGAAGATCATTGAAACTTGCTGCTCCTTCAGCTTCCACTCGTGCAGCTGGCCGGCGTCCCTACTGAGTGCGTCTGCCTGAACATTCAACACCCCCGGCAGATGATGGGCCACAATGCCCTCTTGAGCCAGAGCCCAATGCCAAACGTCCTGCGCCTCCTTTCACAGGACCCTGGAATGTGTGCCCCCCTATTTACTTAGATAAAACATTGTGGTGGTATTGTCCATCAACATCCTCACCACCGATCCGCGTATGCGCGGCATAAACGACTTGAGGGCCTAGTGCACCGCTCTCAACTTGAGCACATTGGTGTAATAGAGATCCCCCCACCCGCCAAAGACCACAGGCCCTGCACATGTGAATCAGCGAGATGAAGCCCCCCCCATCCTGTCTGAGAGGAGTCTGCCACAATCGTGAACTGGAACTCCGGCTCCAGCAACGTCATGCCCCACACCAGATTGGCCATGCATGTCCACCAGCGAAGAGCGTCCACCAGACTTCTGTTGACCACCAATTTGTCCGACCATGACCCACAACTCTGCGCCCATCGGTCCACTAGGAAATCTTGCATCGGCCTCATGAAGACACGAATTTGGCAGAAGTGTAATACACAAAGCCACGGCCCCCAACAGTTACATATAACTTCGGACCGACTCCACTGTGCCCTCCTTCCTTTCGCCTGCTCTCTGCTGCAACTTCTTGACACGCTCGCTGGAGGGCTTCACCAGATTGTGCCGGGTGAGAAACTCTGCCCCCAGAAACACCAATTCCTTGGACGGCGTCAGAAATGATTTTTCAAAGTTGATGGCGAATCCCAGTCGTTGCAAATGTTCTGACTTGAGTGTCGTGTAGACCGTTGAGACCTCCGTCCCCAAGTGACGCACAGGGGAACTAAAAGAAACCCGCTGTGCGACCTTTGGGGCCACAGGTGGGAGATGTTACTTCCCGGATCCACGGAACCTCTGGAACACTGATGCTGCTGCAAAAGAACGAGGTTAAGTACCAGGCAATCACAATATATATATATCACAATAACCAAAGGATCTGAATAATCTTACCTATCCGGTGTTTGGAAAACCCAGGAAACCTAGGAGGGAGGTTCGAGACGCAGATGAGGCGGTCCCCAAAACGAGAGGACCGTAGTCAAGCGTGGATACAGGATAGGCCACCTGTAGAGCTGAAGGCGTAACTTGAATCCCAGAAGGGAAATGGCGTAGAAGTTCAACAAAGTACCAAGGGATGATCCAAAGACAAGTGAGGGTCGATTCAGAGATCCAGCAACAGGTAAGCAGTTCCAAGCAAAGATACAAAAGGATAATCCGAAGGTGTCCAAGTGAGAGTTCCAAGATCAAGGTAAACCAGTAGTGTTATCCAAAATGTAGCGCCAAACAGGGTCTGAAGACAGCTGAGAAGCAATGAGTGTTCCGTGCATCAAGCCTTATATACTGTGCGTTTCGGGGTCATGTGACGTCCACCAAGGTCACGTGGGAAACGCCGCTCTGAATCACGTGAACAAACGAACGATCAGCGTGGAGGTGTTCCGCCGCCCCTTCTGCTGTATGTTCTCCATGGCAACTGCCAGTGCAGGAAGGGCTGCAATCGAGCCCGTAAATCGTACCTGGTACGGAGC
This sequence comes from Ambystoma mexicanum, assembly GCF_040938575.1. NCBI lineage: Eukaryota > Metazoa > Chordata > Amphibia > Caudata > Ambystomatidae > Ambystoma > Ambystoma mexicanum. The sequence goes on along the minus strand of NC_090924.1, from coordinate 874,397,891 downwards.
TTTCGGTCCTTTGGGTAAACCGAATCACATGAGCCTCGAACCCTGGAGGGAGTCGTGTGGGAACCCGATGAAGGTGTTGGGGAAATGTGAGCAGTGTTCTGGTGTGCAGTGGATCGGTGTGCAGAGGATCGCCTAACAGCAAAAGCTGCATGGTTGCCACAAGAATGCCTTGCGCCCTCCTCGGCGACGAACCCCTCACCAACCAGTCGTCCAGGTAGGGGTATACATGATGACCTTCCCGTCAGAGGAACACTGCAACTGGTGCCAAACACTTTGTGAACGTCCTGAGAGACAACTTCAAGACGAACGGGAGCACACAAAACTGGTAGTGTTCCTCGCCGACTACAAACCACAGAAACTTGTGGTGCCGTCGTCGCATAGGAATGTGAAAATATGCGTCCTGTAGATCCAACGACGCCAGAAATTCATCCGGATGCACCGACCGGATGACCTCCTCAAGAGTGAGCATCTTGAACTTCTTGTTCAACGCCCGAGGATCCAGAATGGGTCTCCACTTGCCGCTGGGTTTCTTCACCACGAAGTAGCGGGAATAAACCCATTGGCCCCGCTCTGCCACTGGCACGGGTTCTATTGACTCTTTCTCCAGCATGAGAACCACCTACTGCCGCAGGATTTGAAGATGCGGCTGGAAGACATACACCGGTGGAATAGGAACCGGGGGACACCTGAACTACGAGTGACCTAGAAGCACTGTGTCCAACACCCAGCGATCCAATGTTATTTTTCTCAACTTGTCCACATGCATAGCTACCCGGCCCCCTAGCAGATTGTCCATAAGGCAGTCATTGTTGCGGTTTAGCTTGCCTCCCTTTAGAGGCCGAGGACTGCAAACCCCTTTTTCGCTGAGCCTGGAAGTCTCAACTTTTCTGCGCCGATTGGGTCGACCGTCTATATCCTTGCGAGGAGTAACTGGATCAATTGTAACCACGGTCCCTGGTAGAAGCAAACCGGGCATTACCTGAAGCACCCTGGAACAGGCGAAAGGAGCGAAAAGAGTGCCCACTCTGTAAGGAACCTAAGGACTTAGCCGTTTCCGTGTCTTCCTTCATCCCTTTCAGGGCTTCAGCAATCTTTTCACCGAACAAGTTCTCCCATTCACGGGGCATATCGAGGACTTTATATTGTACCTCTGGCGGAAAGTCAGTGCACTTTAACCAGGCCTGTCGTCGAAGTACCACCCCATTGTTAATTTGTTTAAATCCCTACTCCGCCAGGTCCACAGCAATATTTATACTGTGGTTGTAGGCCTCTTCACACTCACGCACCAACAGCATGGCGTCCTTGAGGTGCTGCTGCGGCAGATGTTCTAGAATTGTGGCCAGCCGATGCCACATTTCGCGATCATATCGGGCCATGATCGCCAAGGAATTTGCCGCCTTGACCGTCGTTGCCCCAACCGTCACAACCTTCTTCCCAAAGGTGCCCGCCTCCTGGCCTCACTATCCGGAGGCATAACGCACTTGTGTTGACTTCTGGCATTCCTGCTGGCCGCCGCCGTCACTACAGACTCTGGCGTGGACTGACACACCAATCATTTTGGGGGTAGACTAGGAGCCTTGAACTTCTTTTCAAGACGGCCTTTGACAGCCGGCTCCGAAAATGGATGGCGCATCGTATGCAGTCCCTCCTGCCACACATGGTCAAGAATAGGCATGGCCCATATGATCGAATAGGAAGCAGTCCTTCCGCTCCTCTTCTGGTGCCAATCCAAACTCCACACAGCTTAGACATCATGGCGTGGAATGCCCCAATATCATCTGGTGGAGAGGGTTGTGCCGGACTCCGAGGTTTTTCCACCTCCAGGTCCGTGTCCCACGCATCGTCCTTCGTCTGTGAAGATGAAACAGTAGACAAAATGTCCCACGGAACACTCTCTGGCTCAGATTCTGGCAGCTCGCCTTCTTCTGGATGTGACTGGAAAACCTAGCCCCACCGGCAACGGCATTGGCAACCGTGCTGGAGGAGACTTCCTCAGTGTTACACCAGGCACTTCGACCACCGGTACCGCCAGACTCACATTCTGAGGAGGCAACCGCGCATCTTGCTGACCCAACAACGACTGAATCGTGGACAGTACTTGCAATGACAAAAGAGACTGTGGGTTAACCAGCGGATAACTGGCTGGATCAGCTCCCATTCGACTCAACGTCGAAGGCCCCACACTTTGTAGACCCAAAGCCGACGGGCCCAGCACCAGATCCTGGTCGTCTTCTACCTCTGATGAAACCAAAAAAAGTCACCGGATCCTGATGCAGAATGTTGTCAGGAAGAAGAGAATCAAAGGCAGAGGCCTGCCACACCCCAATCGTCGACAACAATCCTTCCGTTTCCCCTTGCGTGGACGAGAACAGCATCGGTCCACTGGCAATCACTGTCGTGACACCACCGTCGACAACGGGATCGTACACTGCAACCCAACCGTCGACGACGGATCCACCGTGGGCCAAGAAGCCGTCCCTATCATCCCCTTCGGGAATATGCTCTTCCATCATAGAAATACACTCCCATAGAATATACGAAAACGTATCAAGGGCACAAGTGGAGTTGGCAGATTTTAATGGCATACTCCCTGCGGAAAATAACTTTCTTGCCCATCGATCTACACGACTGTCGTCCCTATCAGGAGGGATGGTAGGGTACGCTGCTTGTTGTGAAGTAGCCGTAGTTGCCTGGACCACCAGACTCTCCGGAGTGGGGTGCTTTGACAGGTAGCCAGGGTCGCTACTGGTAGGACAGTATTTTTTGGTGAGATTTTTGTCAACTGCCAGATTAGTTTCCGGAGTCCTCCAATTCCTGGAAACCCTTTTTTGAAGTGCCACATGGAAGGGCAAAATGGGATCAGTAGGTGGACCCTTCTCCAGAACGTCAGTTAGATCATATTGGTCATAGGGTGGTGGAGGCCTAGACCAACCCAAGTATTCAACAACCTTAGACATTAGCTGCCTGTAAGAGGAGTCAGCATGCTCCCCCGGTTCTGGTTTTCCAAACTCCAGTTCTGGAGAAGTGTCAATTCCACTTGCATTGTGCAAATTATCATATAGATCCTGCTTTCTGCTTTCCTCTGAAATGAGGCATTGAGGCCCATCAAGTGTACCGTATTGGGGCATCTTCATCATCTGAATGCTCTTCCTCCTCAAAAATGGAATTTAGAGACTTGAAAAAGTCTCTCTTTGGTAGAGGAGTATATATTTTTTCTGGTTTTGAAACCAGAGGCTCTGACGTTGTTGATGTCGTCATCAACGTTTTCTCAGACAGTGCCTTTATAGGAAGGTCTCTTGGTTCTGATGGTTTAGCTGGCAAAATTGACGCAAAATTGGCACAGCTGGCAACAATGGCATAGACTGTTTAGTAGGGGTCGAGGGCCCGATGGGCGTCATCGGCATCGAAGGTGTTGAGGACCTCGACTTCTCCCCATGTCTCGAGTGATCCTTCGATTTCTCAGATAAAGGCCTTGAGGGCTCTCAATGAGGATTGTGCCTTTTACCCGGGCTCGAGGGTGTGTGAGTTTTAGGCCGAGACCTCTCCTTTCCGGCTTCCTTAGATGGCACGGTCAGAGCACAGCTTTGTATCTCGAATATTTTTTGCATTTCCACACGAAAAGCTTCCCATTCTGCAGGAGTAGACTTTTCGAAGAGCCCGTGACCCTTTCGGGGGAACTGTCAGAAGAAGTCAATTAAGGCAACCTGTGGTGCCTCGTCTTCGAAGATGACGAGTGACGGGAACCACGCCTAGACATGGAACGTTTGGCCTTCTTCCTCCGAGGAGAGTCGCCTCTCGACTCATCGGTCGAAGGCCTAGCAGGTCGGGGCTTGGGGTACTTGGGTGTTTTGCCTACTTTGAGTTTTCCCTTCCGTTGCCTCAAGACTTTTCCCATCATGGACTGACACTTTGAGCTAACGGTAGTATCGTGGTCCTCCCGAGGCACCACAGGCAGATTCGATGCGGGTCAGTTAGGGACATCTGCGAACCGCAATCTCTGCACTTTTTGAAATCGGACTTTGGTGTAGACGGTGCAGATGAAGACATAATTGTCGAGTTTGAAGACAATCGCTCTAAGTAATAAACATCACAGTATGAGGCATGCCGAGTTTCACACGAAGCAAAAGCTGTTTGCGGAAAAACGGAACTGAGGCCAACGGGCCCCCATGTGCTACGTATATCCACCGATGACGTCACCATCGATGGAGGCCTAGGAAGGACATCTACTCGATACCATCGATGCACAGCGCCCTCTGCCGCCATTGTTTTCCAAATCAGCTGAAGCTGGACATTACATTTAAAAGATGCGGAATACGTTGGAGGACACAATCCATTCTAAACCTTGTGTATAAGTGTTATTTGAATACCTGTCGCTGTATATCTCTATGGTACAATCCTACAGCTCACGTTTACCCCTCCTGACATAAGCCTGGCTGCTAAGCCGCTCTACCACTTGTATAGTACAGGCCTATACCAAAGGTTGGGTTACCTATTGCCAAGAGGATAACGCTGGTGTAGTCTCCCACAGGGTTACTACATACAATCTTGTCTAACACGCCCTTTCTTAAATGAAAGTTGATGTAGCATGTTTCATGCACGATTTCCGCTGTTCTTGTGAATGAGTGGGGGGAATGTGCATTATGCTTGTTCAATAGTAAGAAGGCAAATGTGTGAAGTGTTCTTTCATGATGTATGTACTAGATGCGCTTATTCGACTGTAAGAGGGATGTTCAGTATGCTCGTTTAAAAGCAAGCCTATGCAGTGATGTGCGTGAGAGGATGTAAAGATGGAATGAGAATGAAGTTTGTGAGGAGTGCTTGCTGTGAAGATTCCAGAGAGCAGTTGGAAGGAGAGGACGCAAAGAGAGGATGTGCTTTGGTAACCACATTTGTACTCTGAAGTGCTGAAGAACTGTCATTTCCTACATGAACAAAATGACTCTACCTTACTGTTTTGTGCTCTTTGATTTGTCCAATAACATCTTCCCATACCCCCAAATTACCGACCAACACTGCATGGTAGCAGAAGAACTTTACAAATGTATGATGTACATTACAAGAACGCCAAAGTATTTCAACATGATGGAGACTGGACTTATTTCAGAAATTATACATTCATTCTCACATTACCTCTTTTTAGAGTAACTTTGGAGAGCCCGAAGTCAGTCAGCTTAATGTGGCCAACATTGGAGATGAGCATGTTGTCTGGTTTCAAGTCCCTACAGAAAAAACCCAAAATGGGCAAAATCATTGTTATGGAAAAATCGCTGATGCCCGCAAAAATGTATCAAAGAGTTGACTGTATAAGTGACAACAAAAGTTTAATTATATGTCCACGATGTGAAACATATGCAATAATAAACGGACGGAATATCGGTACAGCTGTGCATTATTGGACTCAAAATAGATGACACACACGTATAACAGGTTGGCAAAAAGGACATGAAGCTGAAAACCAAAGCAGCAATTCATTAGGAAATATTAACATTGCTATCACAAGGTCTTGGACTCGCTGCACCTTTAATAAACAACTTCCACGGGGAAACACTGATTACAATGTCCTCAACCACCAATACCTTTTAGGACATGGATAACTAGGCTGAAACTTTAGCAGCATATAGCTTGCTCTGAAGAAAGATTATAAACCACAGCACCCGAATTGCCACATTCCAGCTCCACATCTGAACTCCGATTAAACACTATATGAACAAGCCATGCAATTAATGAGTTCATGGGTGGCTAAATAACGTGTGGTAGAAATCCTTTAACTTCAGATTACTATTAAAACCATTGAGTACTCCAACAAGTAATTGTTCCTTATAACCAGGGTGGATGAACCAATCACTACAATGTAAATTGCATTGTAAATAAACATTAATAAATCAGGTTCTTACAAGCTCGCATCATAAAATCCCAAAATGTGGCAATCTGAGCACACCTTTAAAGCGATTTCCTTTTTTCTTTTGGCCAATTGATGGAATACCAACCATTTTCTTATACAGGGAAGAGAGTGGAGGATATTGGCTGCACATGGTATTCCAATACAAAACATTCTGTGCTGGATCTTTCCACATGCAAAGTAGTACATGATGGCAACACCTTGTAATGGTGCGAGTAGAACAAATTATTTACCCCTGGTAATGTTCTTTCTGAAAGATGTTCCTCATCTTCGATATTCCCCAATATCCTGCTTGCAGCTTTGGAAATGTAGACACCAGAAGACGCCATGAGTCGACTTCAGATCCCTCTGCGGCTTCCATCCCGCACTCAGCAGCTATGTCGACACTGGAACAAACAACATGCACTACAACCATTGCCTCACTTCAAGTTTTTCCCTGATTGCACAATAGTCTCGAAGGTCGAACAAGCACCCAGATGTAGAAAGAGTAAGATGTTATCAATGGAAATTCACCTATGGATAATGGGGCAGGTTGGGAGGATGAGGAATCTGTGGGAGGAACATTCATCACAAATAACATTACCAGGGTTAAGTAATGTGTTCTTCTAATGGATTGTGTCCTCCCACAGATTCCTCCCCTTAGATAGATTCCCAAATCAGTTCATAGATGGAAGTGGGATCAAGAATTTGCTATTGATAAACGCAGTAAGGAACAGGCTTTGTCAAATTTAGCTTCCTGACCCCACACAGAATCAAGGAAATAATGTTTCGTACAGGTGTGCAGTGAAGATCAGGTTGCAGCACTGCAAATATCCTGCACCAGTACCCCTCAATGAAAGGCTGAAGTTGTAGCCACTCCTCTTGTAGAATGTGCCCTTAATTTATCAAGGACACCCTTGCCAGCTTAAGTGTAGCACTCCAATACATAAAATGATCCATTGAGATAAGGTCTGTTTGCCAACAGCCTGTCCCAAGCTATGATCAGAATAACCAACAAAAATTGATCATTTTATCTGACTTTCGCCAATCTGTTAAAATAAAAGGTCAACTCTCTCTTGGGATCTAGAAGATGGACTCTCTCTTAATCCTTGGAAGGATGAGGAGGTGGATAAAAGGAAGGAAGAACTATTCTTTGTGTCCGATGAAACACTGACACCACCTTAGGAAGAAATTAAGGGCGAACCCTCAAAACAATCGTTTCCTTATGATAAAAAAAGTAGGAAATGGCGGCGTGCATGACACAGTTTGAAGCTCACTTACTCTCCGAGCAGAAGTGAGCGCCATGAGAAAAATAGTATTCAAAGTCAACATCCTAAGCGGAGATAAATTAAGAGGTTCAAACAAGCTCCCATTAAAAGATTTACTGCTAAATTAAGATCACAGCCCGGGACTATGAAAGGTACTGGTGGAAAGATGTTTGTCAGTCCCATTAGGAACTGAATAACAAAGGGCATCTTACCATAAGAGCTTTGTTCAGGCACTTGAAAATGGAAATCACAGCGAGAAATCCTTTTGCAGTGAACAATAAGGGTGCAGAAGGACGAGACTGACACAGGTGGCATAGTGGTTGCTATAGACTTTTATCTGTCTCTATGAGGGGTTTCCCTGCCTCAACTAAAGTTATAATGTGTCCATCAGAATGCGCTTGTAACTTCAAGTGAGTCCACCATCATGTGTCAAAACTCTAACTCTGTCCCTTACACTTAGAACTAAACTAGAAGGTTGAGTCAATGTTATTAGTCCAGGAAAATGACTCCCTTCTCCTGGACAAGGCAGCACAGTTCTGGCTGCACGTTCTTAACCAGGGGCAATGACTCCCTCCCCCTGGCCAAATGTGTTCACCAAAATACCATCAAGTTCCAATGGTTTTCTCCTGGTTAAAACAATCTTAACATTATACTCCAATGTTCTTAAACTTAGTATCTGAAAGTGTATCACACATGTCAGGGGGAATGATTCCTTCCCCCTGGTTGAGAACTTCATGGTGGGTTTCCCTTTTAGCCGAGAGAATTAATCCCTTCTCCTGGTATCTTGGATTTCACAGTGCCCTGGTACCCAGACCCAGGCTTCTGCCCACTTGGTCCTCCTCCTCCTCCTCCCCCAGCACCTCTCCCCCAGCACCTCTCCCTCATCCACCACAAGGGAATCTTATCTTTCGTCTTTGACCAGCCTGTCCTCTCTCTCGTCCAACTGAGCAGAAGCGAAAAGACATACCCCTCCAAGATGATCCGCTGGGGTAAAAAGGCTGTGGCTGCTGCCTTTGAGGTCTGCAGCTTTTCAAGGATTTCATAAGCCTTATATGCAAATAAATAAGAGCCGTCAAAGGGCATGCTAAGGAGTCTGGATTGTAAATTGGGTGCAAAACCAGACTTCCTCAACCATGCAAATCTGCGTATGATAGTGCTTGCCGCCATGGCCCAGCTTGTCTAGACCTGAATGCAGAGACTCACACATTGCCTTTTTGCCATCATTTATCAGGTTCATGAAGCTTTCTCTTTCCTCACACTCAGGGATGTAATAAGCCGCCATCGCTACGAGGTCCCACAGGGTGAATGTAAACTTAGCAAGGGCACATGTGGAATTAGCAGACTTTAAAGCCATGCTGCTAGCCGAAAAGACTCTTTGCCCAGGAGTCGATGCAAATGTCATCTCTATCAGGGCGTATGGTTGGGTAAGCAGCTTGCTTAGAGGCAGATGTAGATGCTTGTACTACAAGGCTTTCTGGAGATGGATGGATTGACAGGTAGACAGGGTCGCTATTGGATGGCCTGTATTTTTTAGTCCAATCTTTGTTTAGTGCCGGACTCGACTTTGGAGCCTCCCAGTTACTGCAACCCTTTTTTGCCGTGCCACATTGAATAGTAGATGTTATATTGAGACCCTTGTCCAATATGTCAGTGGGGTCGTCCAGTTCAAATGCAGGAGCTGGTCTACTCCATCCCAAGAATTATGCCACTCTGGACATTAGGTGTCTGTAGGATGCATCGGCATGATCAGACCGGTCCAGTTTCCCAAATTCTAGTTCTGGGGAGGTGTCTACCCCACTAGCTGTCTGTATGGTGTCATGTAGTTCCCTAACCTTGGTCTCTTCTGAAATAAAGCAATCAGTTATATTAGTATTCTTCTGAATACTAGAGGTATCCAACTGGAGACCACATGGAGGGGTATCATCAGAGGTTCCATAGCCCTCGTATATTGAAGTCAGAGGCTTCAAAAAACCCTTTTCAGGTGAAGATTTAAAAACCTTTTCCTTTTTTTTCTGATGAAATGGCGTTGAAGAATGTACAATCAGTGTCAATGTTTTTTGTATCGAGGTCAATGGGGTTGACGTCTATGGTGTTGACGGCTTGACTTTTGTCTTGTGCTTTGAGGGACTTTGCCATCGACAACGTCTTCTTTGATGATTTCTCGTCCCATTGAGTACTCGAAGACTCTCGGGTAGTCTTAGGCGTATGACCCGAGTTCGAGGGCGCGCAGGTTTTCACCTTGGTATCATGCTCGGCCACTTTTCTTATGCTTCAAGATTTTGCACATTTTCCTCCTAAAGAGTTCCCACTCCTTTTTGAAGGAAGATTTAGTTGGGCAGACTAGAGTCCTTTCTGAGGAAGAAGATGAGGAACAATGTGATCTGTGCCTTCCCTTCAATTTTTTCGAAGAGGAGAAGTGTCTGCTCCTCGTGTGGGATCGTTTCTTCAATCTTTTTTTGTGAGGAGAGGAATCTCTCGACTCGTGGGATGACCCAAATTAAGAAGGAGTGGACAGGAATTTGGGGACAATCCTACCCACTGCAAGTTTAGATTTGCGCTCTTTTAAGACCTTAGCTGTCAGACGGACAGGATCAGCAGTCGTCGGTTATATGCTAGACACCCAGGCACCAGAGGCATATCTTATGCAGGTCCGTGATCGACATCTGGACGCCTCATTTTATACACTTTTTGAAGCCCGTCGGAGTATTCCGAGCTGAAGATGAGGCCATTTTCGATACGCTTTTAAAGAAAACTGAAGCACGCTGTTCATTTTGAAGCAATCGCATTAAAACTGAACTGAAGCCAACGGGTGCTGCGTATGGTATATGTACTCGACGATGACGTCAGCCGAGAAGGAAGAGCAGGAGGTAGATTTCTCTTGTCGGCTGGCGCCTCCCTCTGAACATCCTCTGTGCCTCTCTGAAACTTGAGCAGAACCAACTCCGGTTCCAGAAGCTGCTCAAGAGTTTCCTCTTTGCTTCTGCCTTCTGTTCCTCTTCCCTGCTGATCTCCTGTCTGACATTGCACTGGCTACCTGTCTACCCTCTAAATCTCGGGCCCAGGTCCCTGACCCCCAGTTGCACACCTGCATTACCGCCTGGCAACCCTGCACTTTGGGGCATTATCTGTTACCTTACAGTCCCCTTACCAGCACTTCCCAATTACCTGCTGCCTGCACATAACGCTTGAACTGCCACCTGCTGGCTGCACTTCCTATTTCTGGTTTTATTTGCGTTTTGTCCTGCACTTTTCCCCATCCCCTTCCCCTGGCACTTCGCCCCCTTTTCCCCTCTCTGCACTTGCACAATCTTAATGTCACTGGGCCTAGTAAGATCGTAGTCTTGTTCCCCCTTGTTCCCTTCCCATGCCTCGTTGCACCTTGAAACACTTGTGTATAGGCGCGCTATAAATAAAATATATCATAAGGAAGGCCTCGAGGAACATCTAGTCCACAGTCTCGACGCACATCGCCCTCTGCCGATAGATTAATTTCCAGCTTTGGCAAAAACTTTCCATCATAAATGAGGAATACGTGGGAGGACCTAATCCATTCGAAAGGGTCAATATGTTTAGCACTTCACCAGCTGCAAAACATGTTCCAATAGCAGTGGTATTGAGACTTTGTTGCTGTTCCTCTGGTCGAAAGCAACACCTCCATTACGTCTTCTGGGAGGTCCCAGTCTTTGAATCTTAACCTCTCAGAAACGAGGCGTGAAGGTTCAGGGTCCTGATTTCTGGGTGAAGAACGAGACCGCTCCCTTGCAAGAGCAGATACTCTCTTTGGGGGGGAAGACTAATTGGAGGGCAGATGGACATGACATGTCCAGAAGGTCCGGGTAGCACGTCCTCCTCGACCAATCGTGGCAATGAGCATCATGGGTTTCCCAAACTTCCTCAGCTTCCTGTTGACATGTGGAATGACTGGGACTGGTGGAAACGTGTATAGAATAAGAAACTCCCAGTCCACTACAAACGCGTTGTTAGGGAGAATTCTCTCTTTAGGCTGAATTTCCTAACGTAGTGAGTCCCCCAGCAGCTTTTTTTTCCTCCTGCCAAGAGTGAGACTCTTTTCCTCCCACTCTTGGACATGATTAATGGTATTCCTTTGACTGGTAATGTGTTTTATGGGCTATGGGGTCCTTTACTCCATAGGGTCTCATGTGTTTTTCCTATGTGTGTTACACAGCACCCTCCGTGCAGTAACACAGGGGTGTCATAGTAACACCCCACCATAGACTCCATACCCTGGGACGGACTACTGTCTCCCAGGGCATGTAAGGTCACCATTGGCTTTGCTAGTCCCAAATTATTAACAGAAACCAGTACAAACCATCATATTGTGGACGTACTGGTCAGGGCAATTCGATTGCCCCGGGGTCTGGTAGTCGAGGGGGCACGTCTCCGTCCCCCCTGAACGAGTTTTGGCTGGTGGCAGTGGAAACTACTTTTTATATTCGACCGCAAATATTTTCCTATGGGATTTTCCCATTGTTCGAGACTACCAACTTTAATTATTTAATTCTCATAGCCTCAAAAATACCGCCGGTTTATTTAATTAATATTAATTCTCCTGTTGGTATTTTTTTGCCAAGACTCGATTCGAAAATGGCGTTTGTGTTCTCTTCTGTGACTCCAACCCAAGTCGAGCCCTTTGTTCCACTTTTCTGACAGGCTTCTCCACAGAAGCCTCCAAAAGTGGTGCCACTCTGTCTGGGTACCACAGGGGGTGTGGGAGGGGGTTTAGGCACCCTGGACCGAGTTACCTTGGTAACTCAGGTCGCACTCTTGTGTGATTGGCCCAAGTGGTGAGCCGGCCGGCTCACCACTTAGCATGTTTGAGTGACAGCTAGGCTGAGTGAATGGGGGTGTACTGCATAAAAGCAGGGCTTTGGGGACTGGAACTTCAGAAGTCGCCACAAGACCTGAGAATCCGACGAGGGAGACGCTGAGCCGACCTACCACGACGACACCACCGGTGGAGCCCTGCAGAACCGACTCACCACTTCCCGACAACAGAGAAGATCTCCCCGGCTGGAGAGGCTTCTTCCCCTGACTGGTGGGCACAAGCAGTTTTACTTCCTTTCTTTGCACCCCAGCCCGGTTTGTGGTCGAACTGCCCGTGCCAAGCACCCCGGCGGCCGGATAGCCACTCAACACTGAACCGCGAATCACCGGACTTCTCCTTGTACCTGAGTAACTCAGCAGCTGTTTTTTTCCCTGGCAGTGCAACGGACTCCTGTCTTCCTCCACGACGAGATCCCCCTCTTCCCCCGGACGAAGCACCGACTTGCACCCGCTGCCAGGAGCAACTGCCCCCGCTGGAGCGTTCTCGCCACTTTAAGGTACTGTGTCCGCCAGGCCTCCCTTTCTAAAGATCGCTACAAGGTAATAATAACTCCTTAACCTTCTGGACTGGGCTGGCCGCCTTGACCCTCTAACTGGTCCCTTTCTGTTTGGATCCTCTGAAAGTGGATCCGGCCTCTTGAACTCTAACTTCACGGTTTTACTTTGCCTTCCTCTCTGGTTGTGTTCTTGAAAAAGTGTTGGGATCTTTTTCAATTTGTTCTCTGCTTTTCTCTCCCTTTTTAAAACGAACTATTAGAGTGCCATCTACGTTAAAAATAAGTGGGGCTTTACTTAAGACTTGTCTAATATTCTTTTAAGGGAGTGTATATCTTTTAGTGACCGTGTTTTTGAATTGCTTACTATTAGTGCCTGTGTGTTTTTTAGATGTGGTTTTAAATAAATAATTATATCTCTTTTACACCAAGCCCTGGTCAGTGTTTACTTGTTCTATTGTGTGCTCTTGACCTATTGTGAATACTCTGTATACTGCCTAACTCTTCTTGAGGGAAGTCTGACTGCTCAGCCACAGCAACCAAGTGAATCTGTGTAGTACAGCCTGCTACCAAGTGGGTTTACTGCCAAGCACATGTAGTCCTAAATCTTTTGCATTGGGCCCAGAGGGAACTGCACAGGTTTCTGCCTAATACGCGTCTCCTCTCAGAGGAAATTCCCTGGAGCAGAACAGGTCGCACTTACTGTTGACACTGGATGCAACCAGATCCACTTAAACGGTTCCCCAAAGGCCAAAGATCTCAGACTTCCTCAGCCAACTCCCACTCGTGAGAGACTGTGCTCTGCCTGCTCAGAGCGTTCGCCGCGTGTTCTTCTCTCCCGTTAGGTGAACAGCCGATCGAGAGATTCCATTTTGCAGTGCCCTCGACCAGAGCTGCACTGCCTCTCTCCACCATGGTAGTGACCCTACACCTCCTCTCTTGTTGAGGTAATACATGCCCACTGTGTTGTCCGTCAATGTCATGACAGTCTTTTCGCGAACAAAGCGAAGTCCGATTGTCCTCTGCTCCAAAAGATTGATGTGTAGTTTGTACTCCAATGGACACCAGCGACCACCGATTGCCAGATCATTAACATGCACTCCCCAACCTGTAAGGGAGGCATCCATAACTACCATTATCTCAAGCCATGGTTGCAAAACATTTTCCCCTTCAACACATTCTCCTTGGAGGCCCACCACAGGAGATCCTGCATAACCTTCTTGGCAACCTGAAGGAGATCCACCATTTTGCCAAAGAACTGTGACCACTGTGATCTGAGGGCCCAGTGAAGGGATCTCATTCTCAGATGGGCCACTGGTACCAGAAAGCTGCAGGATGCAATGAGACCAAGCAACATTAGAAAATCTAAAGCCGGCAAACATTGGGCCTTTTAAAACTTCATCACCATCTGCTGAATGTGCTGAGCCCTCACCTGAGGGGGTGAGGCTTTCCCCGAGGAAGCATCCAGGACAGTGTCATGATCTCTGCTTCCAAAAGATCAGGACTTGCCCGACTCCCTTGGAAGCAGACCCATAACCCCGGTTCCGAGTGCCAGCCAGTCCCAATTGGGACCTTTTGGACCCTGTCCTGGCGCCAGTGGCACCAGGCTCATAAAGATGCCCATTCCCAGCACTGGAAGCGCCGGGCTCATAATGCTTGGGTGGACTTACCTGCAGCAGACCATGCTGCTTACTTACCTGCCAGTTGAACCCCTGATCCTCTTCTGTTTGGGACTACTTTTCCTGTTGGGTGGGGCAGGAGCCACTCCCTAGGTTCAGAACACTGGAACTCTTCTGGAAAGCAGGAACTCTTTTCTTACCTAGGCGTGGCTGTGGAAGGAGACACCTAAGCACTACAGGAGGCTATTTAAACCACACCCGATGGAAGAATCTTGCTTTGTGTTATTCTGCATTCTCTGCAGCAGAACGCTCATCGTGTCTTCTGCTTCTGATCCTGGGCCTAAGGGAACAAAGGCTTACCATCCTGGAATCCAGTCTTCAGCAGCACCTGTAAAGACAAAGAAAGAACAGGTTAGCACTACGGTCTTCAGTGGCAGCGTATCTCTTACCTGGTCCATCGGCTGTCACCAACGCCTCGCGCTGCATTCTGGCATCTGAAAGACAAAGGCTTACCTACTCTTCGCATGCTCCGGAGGTCTTCGCACTGCATTCCGGCATCTGAAAGACAAAAGAAGGTGCGTTTAAAGACATTGGGCAACTTTATTACTCACGTGCCATTACTCCTTCCCACGCCGAATCCAGTGGGTATTCCAGCACCCTTCAGCTTCTCTAAAGCTCTGAACTTGTACCTGCAAGATAAAAGGGACAGTTAGTGCGCATCGTGAAGCAGGCTACAAGCGCTTACTTACGTGCTTCCAGGCGCTTCTATTCCTCACGCGGGTTCGATCCTCAACTCTCATCAGCCCGCCATCCGCCATCGCCGGAACCCTGCAAAACAAGAGATATCATTACAAAAGACTTTTAAGACATTTGAAGTGCCCAGAACTTACCGTTCGTGCAGTTAACGACGGACAGCAGTCCCCTGAGGTCAAGAGGCCTGCACCCTTATCCAGTGAAGAAACTGGTTACGGCACCCTGCACCGAGGCAGATGGAGAGCTCGGCGTTCACTTACCTAAGGTGAGGGCGTTAACCTTTGGGGTTCTACAGGAGAAGAGAAAGGGAAGAGGAGAGAGGCACCCAATAACCCCAGTTCATTAATCCCATATTGTCTATCTGCAGACATCTTACTCTTCGAGTCAGACATACAGTGCACAGAGGTCCAGCCCAAAGAGCCAACCGTGTGTTACACATCACCTTTGAAGATACGGCATTCACCCAGTCAAGACCGGCGCCTCTGCGGGAATCAGGTGAGCGTTACAGACAGCTACAGTGAACTAAAGATGGTATCGTATGGGACTTTCTGAGATTCAGGAAGAAGCCCAGTTTGTGAAGAGAGTGGCAGGTGATTCTGTTATGTTCCAAGACCTATTTGGGAGAACAGAGACCCTGATCAGCCAATTGTCTAGATAGAAGTAGCTATTAATCCCTCCCCTTCTCAGACTTGCTGCCACCATCGCAAATAACTTGGCAAAGACCCTTGGGCGGAGCTGAGCCAGAAAGGCAGAACCCGAAATTGAAAATGAAAACTGCCAATGGCGAACCTCAGGTACTTCCTATGCTTGCGATGAATAGTCACATGGTCCAATGATACCATCCACTCCTGGAGCTGGAGGGCCTGGAGGATCGGAGAGAGTCGCCATCTTGAACTTGAGTATCTTGTTCAAGCATCTCAAGTCCAAGATGGGTCCCAGTCCTCCATTCTTCTTTGGTATTGAGAAATAAGGGGAGTACCATCCTGAGTTCCTCTACCCAACAGGCAGTGGTTCTATAGCGCCTTTCTCCAGCAGGATGCAAATCTCCTGCAAAAGGAGTGGAACCGGTACTTTGAAGGACTGACTGCCTGGTGGAAAATCGGGAAGACTTTTCAAGAACGTAAGGCAGTAACACTGGGCTACAGTTTGCAGAGCCCAAGTATATGAAATAATGTATTGACATTCTTCCAGATGCTGGGACAGCCTGTCTCCCACTATGGTCATGTGGACCAAGAGAGGTTTTGGTATAGCAGTGGTGGCTGCTGATGGCAAGTAGGGTGCAGCTGCCTGGGTGGACTTACTTCGTCCTCCACGACAATCTCCTCTGGCCCCTTAGTGTGCCTTGAACCCTTGTTCTTCAAACCGATAAGTAGCAAAAGGACCAGCCCCTCCAACCCCGAGAAGCCGTGACAGCCAGTTGCGGCTGTTGAATTGTTGAACCCAGTTATTTTACTGCCACTTTTGATCACCAAAGCTTTTCGAAACTTTCGTCAGCCTTGGAACCAACCAAATCGGAGCCGCCGAAAAGCATGTTCAAAAGCATTCCTTGGACATCTGGTGCAAAACCAGACTTGCGTAATCAGGCAAATCTACACGACAGTACTGGCTGCCATCGCTCTACTAACACGGTCAGTTAAATCCAACCCAGACTTAAGCAACTGAGAAATAGTGTCCTTGCCATCTTTTATAATGTTTAAAAGGCCTTTCCTTTCCTCCCCTTCGGGAGCATGATCAGCCACCATAACCACACACCACTTCCCACAGAGTGAAAGTAAACTTGGCAAATGCGCATGTGGCATTGATGGATTTTAATGCCATACTGCTGGCTGAGAAAATCTTAGCAAGGGAATCAAACCTTTTATTGTCCCGATCTGGGGCAATTGTGGAGTAAGCAGCTGCTCTCGATGAACAAGTGGCCCCTTGCATTACCTGTCTCTCCGGAAATTGATGTTTCAATAGGAACTCTGGGTCTACACTGGATTTTCTAGTGACAACTTCATTCACCACCGGATTAGTATCCTGGATCTCCTAATTAGCCATGACCCTGCTCCTCAGAGATGTATTGAAAGGGAGAACAAGGTCCGTACGGGGGCGTCTGAAGAATATCTGTGAAGTCATGCTGTTCAAAAACAGCAGCAGCCAGCCTTCCCAAACCAAGATATTCAATTACTTTATTCATGGCTGCACTATATGTGGCATCTACATGTGCAGAAGGCTCCGGTTTGGCACAATCCACCTACGTAGATGTTAGGCAGAATCCTGTGCAGTTCCCTTAGGGAGAACTACAGGTCAGAGCAATTAATCCTCTTTGGCATCAGTCTGTACCACAAAGATTTAGTTGGTAGCTGTGGCTGAGCAGTCAGACTTATCTCAAGACGGAGATGCGCAGTATTCAGGGTTTACAGAATAGGCCTTCAGTATTATGGCACAAGGAAACACTGACCAAAGCTTTGTATTAAAACGTTGATATATATTTATTGTATACACTTCTAGTAAAACACATTTATCACAGTCATCAAGCAAGTTAAAATAAGTCAAAGAAAAATATACACACTCCCTAATTAAATTGTAGACCAAGTGAACCAGAGTGAAAACTGAGCAAAACGGCACAGTAAAAACCACACACAAGGGGTACTACTCTAGCAATTTCTCACAAGGGAGGGAAAGCACAAGTTATATAGAAATTTCTTCTTACACAACCTAGCAACACTTCACATATGTCTGTGAACCAGATTATGCAAGACAGCGCATCAGTATAGAAAATACATAAATGAAAACTGAGCAAAATTTCACAAGGTTTAGACAGGGGAAGAAAAGGGTAGTTATAAGACGTAGGTGCACCAACACAGTTCTAGTTGAGAATCAATCTAAAGAACAAAAAGAAGTATCTATCAGAGCACACCTAATTACTCAAAAACTAAATAGCTATTTAGAGAAATTTTATTACAATTCTGGGTGCTGGGGAGGAATACACGCCCTGACACTGGAGCATGTGTTAAACATAAAACAAAAAGTGTCTAAACTTAAAGACACTCCCGTCCCCTGCACACCTTACAAGCTGAAAAAATCAGTCAAATTTCATAACATTTGCACTTTTATATATAGAAAGAATTGTCAATTTAGAACATAAGTAACAAAATATCTTCATAAAAGTACAGAAAAAAGGTATCAACTGACTTCCAATATGGCCAGCATGAGAAACAAATCAAACCAGACAAAAAAATAAGCTCCCAATTTTGAACTGCAGCTTCAAGCTCTACGCGTTTCGGGGACTATCCCCTTCTTCAGGAGCAAAAATATCTGCAAGTATAGATATATATACAATTAGAGGACATCTCACATAACATTAAAAGTTTGGTCAAACTAAACACATTAAATAAAGAGAATACATTAAATAATTATGTACACATAAATCCAACCACAATTCTACATAACATACACAAGTGGTTGTATATTCACAGTGGTACAACTGGTATGGCCCCAAATGTAAATCTCAAAATGCATTAAAACCTAAAACACTTATACGTATATGTACCACACAGTGGGAATGTTGTCAAAGAAAATAGAGTCTCTGTCTGTGCATCTTTCTGTGCACGACGTACACAGATCCAGGATCTCTGCGAATACTCCTGCCGTCCTCAACAAGTGAAATGTGATTGCCGAACTCTGGAATACCAAAGCATATCTATCAGCTCCAATTACACGTAGTTAAATCACCAAACCTTAATGACTAACCAACTAGTTCAAAAAACACCTATTACTCATTGGCAACTAATCTGTGCAGCTCAACGATCACCAAAATCCACAACCTTGTGCCACCACCTCATCTTTTTGCCAACACATCAACTTAACACAGAAAGTTAAAAAGCCCAAATCCTCAAAGAAAACCCAAAATTTAAATTGTGCAACTCTTCCAAAATATATTATTTACCTAAGGCAAATCAATAGTCAATCCAATCCAAATTCAGGACTTCCAGTACCCCGCATCCAATGTAAAGCATCCTGCTGATTATAGAAATGTATAATGCAACTAAAAAACAAACACAAAATATACCATTTACAAACTAACACCACCTTTCCAATACAAACATAAATAAATATAAACACATCCACACAGCTTAAACTTACTTCCAGAAGCGCACCTCTTCACCTCAGATTCAACGGCTCCTCTCCAATTCAGACATAACAGATCCCAACCCACAACACACTTCCTGGCTCATTTTATACTGTTTCCTGGTAGTCACATGATAAAGTCACGTGACCCGCCGGCACTGAATACTAAAAGAATGCACAAAGCTCCCTGCAACCTGCCAAATACACAGGTAATGCTAACTAAGCACACAGGTACTGAGTGAATAAATCAAACAAAATAAAGAAGACACCAAAGATGAATGTTTGTGTATTTAAAAAGGAGATAGACATAGAAGAAAGACTGCATTTTTGAAAAAATTAAAAAAAATAATAGATAAGTGCCTTAAAACTATTGCTGTCCATCAACCATACTTAACTACGCGGCAAATTCAGAAATAACCAAGTAAACTAGTTATGTACTAAAGATAAATGTGTGTGTATTTAAAAAGAAGATAGATATAGAAGAAAGACTACATTTTTGAAAAAATTGAAAAAATAATGAATAAGTGCCTTAAAACAATTGCTGTCCATCAACCAGACCTAACTACGCGGCAAATTCAGAAATAACCAAGTAAACTAGTTATGTACTCATTACACAAACCCAATAACTACTCTTCCATACACCTCTAATGGAACAACCAGTATGTAACGCCCGGAAAACACAAATCACTCCATGTGACCTCAAACACATAAATGTATGCATTATGAACGACTTAAACCATTCACCAACCATACCTCGACACCTACACAAAACAATTCAAAGAGAACTCTTCACTGAGCCCTCTTGGAGATAAAGTCCCCAAGAGGTCAATCCAAAACATCTCTCTCTGGGCTAATATTCTCAAAAAGTCACCTCCTCTGGGTGGTTTCTTCACCACTTCCAAAACATTAAACCTCAATTGTGCGATAGTATGTCTAGACATATTAAAATGCCTAGCAACTGAAGATGTCTCATTTGTACACCGTATTTGAGATTTATGTTCAGTCCATCTTTCACGTGCGGATCTGGCTGTCTGTCCAATATACATTAAT
The DNA here is from genome assembly GCF_040938575.1 of Ambystoma mexicanum. NCBI lineage: Eukaryota > Metazoa > Chordata > Amphibia > Caudata > Ambystomatidae > Ambystoma > Ambystoma mexicanum. Next base: position 874,377,871 of record NC_090924.1, on the reverse strand, counting down.
CCACACGGGCACTTAATGCTGTAAATCACCCCTGTGGATCTGCATGTGGCAAAATCTCTAAGAGTGATTTTTTTGCCCGTCTGCGGGTGAAGAATGTATTCTCCTTTAGCCACATTGTTACAATGACTACACGACAGACAAGGAAATGTTCCCTTTTTTTTATTTATTTATTTTTTTTTAGTCACCAATGTCATCTGAATTTCCTTTGGGCCTCTTTCGGCTCTCACAACCCTATCTCTCAGGTTCCTACCTCTTCTATACACCATCATTGGTGGAGATGGAAACAATCCCAGAAGTGTAGGATCATGATGGAGAATCGACCAGTGTTTATGTACGATTCTTTTAACATGCCAACTTTGTCGAGAGAATTTGGAAATATGCAAAATTGCATCAGACTCCTTCTTCACCTTAGGTGTAAGCAATTGCTCCCTTGTAATCGGGAGCGCTCTGTTCTGGGCCTCATTCAAAAGTTGTACTGGATACCCTCTTTCAGAGAATGTTTTAGAGAGCGACTCACATTCAACTTTAAATTCATCAGTATCCATAACAATTCTCTTAATTCGTAATATCTGACTATATGGCAGACTAGCCATCATTGGCTTTGGATGAAAACTCGCAAAATGCAATAAATTATTAACATCAGTTGGTTTATGAAAAAGTGATGTTTTGACCTGATTATTAACAATTTCTAACTGAACGTCCAAAAAGTCTAACTTGGGGTCACCAATTTCCAAAGTAAATTTTATCCGTGAATGAACAGTATTTAAATACTCAAAAAAACACTTCGAGTTCACCTTTGGAGCCACACCACACACCAAAAATGTTGTCGATGTACCTTTTCCAGACAATTAATTTACTGGATCATTCAACATTGTCTAGTACAAATTGTTTTCCAAACCAGTACATGTAGATATTAGCATATGCAGGGGCCATCGCTGACCCCATTGATGTTCCAGAAATTTGTGCAAAATATGAGTCTTGGTACCTAAACTAACTGTTGTGTAAAAAAATCGTAATCAACTCAATCACCAACTGTGGATCACATTCTACATTCACAGACTGTAGTAGTAACCACTCTACTGCCTCAATTCCCTCCTGGTGGGGAATCGAGGTGTACAGGCTACATACATCCATAGAAAACAAAATACATTCTGAGGATAGACAAACCATTTCATTTATGTTCAATAAAAAATCAGTTGTATCCTTTTAATGTTATGTGAGATGTCCTCTAATTGTATATATATATCTATATTTGCAGATATTTTTGCTCCTGAAGAAGGGATAGTCCCCGAAACGCGTAGAGCTTGAAGCTGCAGTTCAAAATTGGGAGCTTATTTTTTTGTCTGGTTTGATTCGTTTTTCATGCTGGCCATATTCAGTCAGTTGATACCTTTTTTCTGTACTTTTATGAAGATATTTTGTTACCTATGTTCTAAATTGACAATTCTTTCTATATATAAAAGTGCAAATGTTATGAAATTTGACTGATTTATTTCAGCTTGTAAGGTGTGCAGGGGACGGGAGTGTCTTTAAGTTTAGACACTTTTTGTTTTAAAATCAATCTAAAGAAGGCAGTTCTAACAAATGTAGCCAGAGTCAGAAGGCCTGTGCCAGAGTCAGTGATACAGGGCAAGGGCCCAGAAGCAAGACGTTCTTGTAGCTGCAGTCAAGTCTTTGGTTGACGATTTCGAAAAGGTGGATGCAGAAGTTGAAACATAATGTTAAGAGAGAGGGGCGGCCTACCCAACAGGTAGGTAACGGATTTAAAACACCTTTAGCTCTACAGCGAAGAAAGGGCTTTCTGGCGGAACAATGTACCTTTAAAATGAATAAGTGGCTCCTGCGGTGGCAGTTGTTCCTGGTAGTTCCTGCAGTTCAGGGGATCCAGCAGAGGAAGAGAGGCTCTCGTCGTGGAGGAAGGTTCGAGTTACTGCACTACCCACGGATGAAACCACCCGCGGTGCTGCCCGACAAATAAAAGGTACGCTACTTTAAATCGCGGTCCGGGTGGACTGGTGCCTGGCTATCCGGTCTCCGAGTACAGGGTACTGGTGAATCGACCAAGGCAGGTCCAGGAAGGCGATTGGCAAACTGGTTGGCCCCACCAGCTCAAGGGAAGAAGGCTCTTGCAGGTGAAGATCTTCTCTCGTCTTGTGGAGAAAAGTGGTGAGACGCTGCAGCAGGGCTTCACTGGAGGGTCAGTCGTTGCAGATGTCTTTGGCTTCTCTCCTCTTCGGCTTCTTAGTTCCAGTGGCAACGTCTTGCTCTTCCAGTCCTCAGGACCCTGTTTTTATGCACAAAGAGCCCCATTCATACAGCCTGGCTGTCACTCACACAGTGGAGTGGTCTTCTTGGCGGGAGACCCTCCAGTCTATCAGTATAGAGTGTGACATGGGTTGCGGAGGCAACCCTGTCCAGGGGTCCTACTCCCCCTCCCAAACAATGGACCCACCCAAGACTCAGTGGCGCCGAAAGGAGGGCTTCTTGGCAGAAGTCCGCCAAACGGACGAACAAAGGATCCCCGACCTGGGTTAGGAGTTTAGAGAAAGACATGAGAAAGATTTTAGATTAAAGTTCTGGCAAATAAAACCTACCGGAGTAAAGTTAATATAAAAATAAACCAGCGGTATGTTAGAGGCTGTCAGAAAAAGTGGTAGCCTCGAACAATGGGAAAATCCCATAGGGAAATATTCGCAGTCGAATATTTACAGTAGTAACCACGGCCACCAGCCAGAAACTTTAGACAGAGGGACTGTATGGTACCCCCTCGAAAATGAACATAGGGAAAAAACGATTAACCCTTCCCAGTACCTCCATAGTAAGATGGGTTGTACTGGTTTAGTTCATAAAAATTGACTAGTAAAGTCAATGGGGACTTTACATGCCCTGGGAGACAGTAGTCAGTCCCAGGGTATGGAGTCTATGTTTGGGGGTCGCTACGACACCCCTGTATCACTGCATGGAGGGTGCTGTGTAACACATGTGAATAAAGATGGTTCCTATGGGGTTGAGAAATTCCAATAGACATTAAACACAAAAATAGCCTAGAAAACACACAGCAAAAATGCCTAAGAGTGGGAAAAAGAGTCTCACTCTTAGCAGGAGAAAAGAAACAAACCCTTCAAATCCAGCAAAGCTGCTGGGGGACTTTCTAGGTAAAGGAAATTAGCCATAGAATGAGAATTCTCTTTAACAGTGTCGCACAAAAGTATGGACAGAGGCCCATGTGGCTGCTTCGCAAATATCGCGAATCGGAACGCCCCTCTGTAGAGCAGTGGAGGCTTCCAACCCCTTAGTAGAGGGAGCCTGTAAGCCTACTGGAGGGTCCTTTCCCGTCAAACGGTAACACTCAGAGATCGTCAAAATGATCAAACTGGACAAGGTCAGCTTGGAAACAGCCTGACCTAAACGCCTTTCAGCATAACCTACAAAGAGCTGATTGTCCACCCTGACCCGGGTCATCCGTGAGAGATAGAAACTCAAAGCTCTCCTAGGATCCAACCTATGGAGCCTCTCCTCTTCCTTACCAGGATGTGGAGGAGGATAAAACGCTGGAAAAATGATCTTCTGACTCAAATGGAATTCCGACAAAACCTTCAGAAGAAAAGAAGGGCGCACCCCAAGGACAACCCTGTCCATATGGAACACAGTGAAGGGTGGCTTGGCGGAAAGTGCCTGCAACTCACTCATTCTGCGTGCGGAAGTAACAGCAACTAAAAATACAGTTTTAAAGAAATACAGTCGCAACGGACAAGAATGTAAGGGCTCAAACGGAGCTCCCATCAGGAACTTTAAAACCAAATTCAAATCCCATCCCGGCACCTGGAAAAGCAACGATAGAAACACATTAGTGAGCCCTTTTAGAAACTGTGAAATCAAAAGCAATCTTAAAATAAGAACATTCCTCAGACGAGCGCTTAAATATAGACAGCGCCGCCAGGTAACCCTTAATGGTACCCACTTGCAGGCCCTTGTGGGCCAAGGGAAGCAAAAAAGACAAAACCAAAGGAATGGAACATTGGAAAGGATCCACATTCTAAACCCTGCACCAGTCACAAAACTTTCTCCAACGGCAACGGTACAGGGATTCGTTGCTGGCCTTCTGGCCGAAAGCAACACCTTCATCACGTCTTCGGGGAGGTCCCAATACTTATACCTCAACCTTTCATATACCAAGCATGAAGGCTGAGAGACTTGATCTCTGGATGGAGAACCCGACACCCCCCTCCCGTGAGAGCAGATCGTCTCGGTAGGAAATACATCGTGAAGGGCAGATGAACATGTCTAGAAGGTCCGGGTACCACGCTCTCCTGGCCCATGCCGGAGCAATGAGGATCATCCGGGAACCGAACCTCCGTAACCTCTGCAACACTTGCGGAATGACAGGGACTGGAGGAAACGCGTACAGCAGTGGGAAGGACCACTCCACTACGAACGCGTCCCCCAAGGCTCCTCTTGGAGGAAATTCCTGTGAGCAGAATCTTTCGCACTTCCGGTTGACACTCGTGGCAAAGAGATCCACTTGTGGGGTTCCCCAAAGGGTGATGATCTCCAACAGAACTTCCTGAGCTAGCTCCCGTGCTCTGCCTGCTCAGAGCATCCGCCGCCACGTTTTCATCTCTGACCAGATGAACTGCCGAGATCGTAATTTCCTGCTGGATGGCCCAGAACCAGAGCTGTATCGCCTCCCTGCACAACGGGAGTGACCCTGCCCCCCCTTTTTTGTTGAGGTAGTGCATGGCCACCATATTGTCCGTCATGATCAGGACATTCTTCCCGCGCACAGACGGTAGAAAAGCCTTCAGGGCTAGCCTGACAACCCGCAGCTCTAACAAATTGATGTGGTGTCTGGACTCTGACGGAGATCAACGGCCGCTGGCTGTCAACTCGTTGGCATGAGCTGCCCAACCCGTGAGGGATGCGTTCGTCACCTTAGGTCAAGGTTGCCAAAACGGAGTACCCTTCATCAGATTGCCTTCGACGGCCCACCACAGGAGATCCTGTGCGACCGAGGGCGGAATCTGAACGGGATCAGACATCCTGACGGAGAACTGTGACCACTGCATCTTGAGAGCCCACTGCAGAGATCTCATCCGCAGCCTGGCCTCCGGCACCAGGAAAATGCAGGATGCCATGAGGCCGAGCAACCTCAAGAACTCGAACGCCGGGAGACTCTGGGCATGTTGAAATTTGTCCACCATCTACAGAATGTGATGAGCCCTCACCTGGGGAGGCAAACACTGCCCCAGGGATGTGTCGAACACTGCTCCGATGTATTGGAGCCACTGGGTAGGTGTCAAATGGGACTTCTTTAAATTGAGGGAGAAGCCCAGCTTGTGAAGGGAGAGGCAGGTGACGGACAGATGATCCAGGACTTGCTCGGGAGAGCACGCCCTGATCAACCAATCATCCAGGTAGGGGTAGACGTGAATCCCCCCTTTCCTGAAATACGCTGCGACCACCACTATCAGCTTGGTGAAGACCCTCGGGCGGAGGTCAATCCGAACGGCAGGACCCGAAACTAAAAATGGAAGTCACCAACCGCGAACCACAGGTAGTTCCTGTGCTTGGGATTAATCAGCACATGAAAGTAAGCATCCTTGAGGTCGAGAGACACCAACCAATCCTGAAGTTGAAGGGTCTGGAAGACTTGAGAAAGAGTGACCATCTTGAACTTTTCCTTCCTGAGGAGCTTGTTCAACCGATGCAAGTCCATGATGGGTCTCAATTCCCCGTCCTTTTTCGGGATCAAAAAATTAGGGGAACACCATCCTTTGGTCCTCTCCGCTACAGGCACCAGTTCTATGGCCCCTTTCTCCAGCAGGGATAGGATTTCCTGTGCAAGGAGCGGATCCGGACGCCTCAAAGAGAGCTTTGCTGCTGGATTGTTGTGAGGCCTCTGCCGAAAGGGAAGACAATAGCTATGGGATATGATCTCCAGAACCCACACATCTGAAGTAATGGCTCACCATTCTCTAAGATGCTGCGCAAATCTGCCCCCAACCGGCAGCGGACGCGGCTGCAGCAGTGCCTGAAGGTAAAGAGGCAACTGCCCAAGCGGCTTTGGCACCTCAAGTACCTTGCTTCCCACCTCTGGTACTCCTACGGTGGCCCCTTTGACTGGCAGCTCCTTTCGATCTACCAAAGGCAGATTAGTACCGAAAGGAACCTCCCCTCCATTGCTGTCCCCTAGGACGAAAATGCGTAAGTTGACGTACTGTAGCGCTCAAAGACTTTGCTGCAGCTTTGGCGGTCTGCAACCTGTCAAGGCTCTCGTCAGCCTTGCTCCCAAACAGATGGACATCAAATGGCATGTTGAGAAGCCGGGATTGCACATCAGGAGCAAACCCAGAGTTCTGCAACCACACAAACCTGCGTATAACTGTGCTCGCAGCCATGGACCGGCTGACACAGTCTGCCATGTCCAGACCCGACTGAACGGATTCACACATGGCATCCTTGCCGTCTTGCACGAGGGCTAGAAAACCATCCCGTTCTTCCCTTTCGGGAATATGCTCAGCCGCCAAAGACGCACAATTCCACAGAGTGTGAGTGAATCTCGCCAAGGCACAAACAGAGTTGGCTGCCTTCAAAGCCATACCCCCAGAAGAAAATACCTTCTTCGCCCAACCATCAGAGTGCTTGTTATCCCCATCAGTAGGGATGGTAGGGTACGCAGCCTGCTTCGCTGGGGCTGTAGTCGCTTGCACCACCAAACTCTCTGGAGTAGGATGTGTCGACAAGTAGCAAGGGTCACTACTGGCTGGCCGGTATTTTTTCGAAAGCGAGTTACCAACTGCCGGGAGACTCTCCGGAGCAGCCCAAGCCGCCGCTACCCTTCTTTGCAAAGCCATGTGGAATGGCAACACCGGGTCAGTGGGTGGACCTTGGTCCAGGATGTCCGTCAGATCATCCTGACCAAAATCAACAGGTGGAGCAGACCACCCCAAGTATTCCATCACCCTGGAAATGAGATGCCTATAGGAGGATTTGGCATGTGTTCCAGGTTCAGGCCTGCCAAACTCCACCTCCGGAGAGGTGTCAAGACCACTGGCATCATGCTTGGACTGACCGAGTTCTTCCATCTGACTGTGATCAGACAAAAGGTCATCAGGGATATCAGGAGGCACAACCATCTCCTCATCAAACCCTTCCTCCACCTCTGAAATATACTCCAAAGGTTGGAACAAGTCCAATCTGGGAGGAAAGATAGAGTAGGGCTCAAAAACAGGCCTCACAGATTTACTGAGAGCCTTCCTGGGAGCTTCCACAGCCCTCTGGGGCATCTCTGGCAAATCCTCCCCAAAAGGCGTTGAGGGCGCTGAGGGAATCTGCGTCGACATCGAACGAGGCGCCGACTGCATGGACAACTTCCTTGAGGGCCGAGCCCCGAGACCGTCCTTCGACGGAAACGGCGCGGATGGTGTTGACGCCTTCCTCTAAGGCTTCACGGGTTCCGATGGTCTTGATGGCGTCGAGGACCGGGACCTGGATCTGGCACGGCTATGGCAGTCTTCCTTGTCCGGTCGGGACCTCAACGGCTCCTGACAATCGCGCCGCCCGCCCGAGCGAAGGCGTTTGAGTGATGGACCAAGCCTGTTCCCTGCCGGCTTCTTTCGAAGGCGCGGCCGGAACTATGCCTTGCGATTCGAAAATAGCCATCATCTTCTGGCAGAATGCATCCCATTCTGCCTGCGACGAAGACTTGGTGGGACAAGTCAACCGCCGTCCGGCAGAGACCTCAGACGAGGAAGGCAACCGGTGACAGCGCTTCCGCGAATGCCTCGAAGAGGCAGAGAAATGGCGGGAACCACTCCGAGACCAAGACCCCCTGGACTTTCGCTGACGCAGAGAGTCGCCCCTCGAGTCGTCAGTTGAAAGCCCAGCAGATTTCGACTTATGGGGCTTAGACACCCTATCTACCGTTAATTTCTTCTTCCGTTCCCGCAAGGCCTTAGATGTCAGGGACTGGCAGTCATCGCAGTCGTTGGTGGCGTGGCTTTCGCCGAGGCACCAGTAGCAGATGTCGTGCGGGTCTGAGATGGACATTTTCAAACCGCAGTCCCGACATTTTTTAAAGCCCGACTTCGGGGTAGAAGACGAAGACATCGTATTCGAAGTAGAAGAATCGAGCGCGCCGAGTTTCTGAAGCAAACACGTTTGCGGAAAAAACGGAGCTGAGGCTACAGGCGCTGTGAGTCCTACATATAACATCCGGTGACATCGACACTCGACAGAGGCCCTCGAGGGATAGCGTATCGACGTCATCGACGCAGGACGCCTACGCCAAAGAATTTTCCAAAGCAGCACAGCTGTGGTCATTGCCTGTCATAGATGTGGAATATGTCGGAGGATACAATCCCCTCGAAACACATCTACTGTGATCAAAGGACCAAAAAATGTAAATAAGTGTAGGTGGGGGAGGTGTTTTGTTCTTCCTTTACCTCTCGCTCCAGGGGGGGTGGCACACTGAAGGGAAAAACTTGCAAATATCAGAAATAAATTGCAATAAGGATAATGAAGGAAGAATAGTTTATATTACTGTGAAAGTCCAAACTGTTTCATATTTTATATGCAATGTTTATGCACCATACGAGGGAGATGGGAGTTTTGTGTCCCTGACACAGTTTATACAGAATTTAAACCAATAGAACCTAGTAGGAGGAGATTTTAATATCACGCTAGATCCTATGTTAGATAAAAGTGCGCATCACTTGAAGGTTATGGAAAAAGAAAGATCAATTAATGCGATTGAAAGCATGACTGGAGGAATAAAGGTTGACCCAAGGCAGATTAACAAAGAATTCAAGGATAATTACAAGACTTTATACTCCTCTGAAGTACAAGTCAGCCAAGACTGCCTGAATGAATACATTGAAAGCTGCAACTTACAAAAATTGAGGAAAGTTCAAAATTGGAAGAAGATCTGAACATTGAAGCAAAGAGCCGCATGCCGGCTAAATGTGGGGAAGTGTCCTGGGCCTGATGGTTTGCCGGCGGAATTTTATAGAATTATGCCTGATGAAGTCTGTGCTATGATGCTGGCAATGTTGCAATCCTCATGGAGGAGGGGCATGCTACCGTCAACAACTCGACATGCCTCCAACTCGTTATTTCTAAAGCAAGGGAAATCAGCATTTAATTTGAGCAGCTATAAGCCTATTAGTCTAATTAACAGACAATAAAATCCTAGCAAAAGCCATAGCAATAATCCTAGAAAACGTGCTACCAGGACTCATTGGCCAAGAACAGACAGGCTTTGTTAAAGGGAGACATGAATCTGAAAACATGCGCAGACTGATTTTGACCCTATATGAAAGCAAGCAGGTCGCCTTAGAGGTGGCAGTGTTATCGATAGATGCCGAAAAGGCGTTTGACCGTATCGGATGGACATTTCTGGTGGTAATGTTAGAGGGTTCTGGAATGGGAGATAACAATTGAATGGATCATACTACTATACTCCAGACCAACAGCAAGTATAAATACTAATGGATTCTCCTCAGAGCTTCAAATTGGGTAGAGAATCTTGACAAGGCTGTCTGCTTTCACCTCTGCTCTTTTCACTTGCTATGGAGCCAATGGCAGCAAAAATCAGAGGGGACCAGATGATTCGAGGGGTCCAATTCGGAGAAGCCTCACAAAAACTGCGGCTGTATGCAGATGATATGCTGCTGGTGGTACAAGAATTAGATGCTTCAGTGCAAGCAATACTGGATCAAATCAACATCTTTTAAGAGTTCTCTGGGTATAAAATTGGTCCAAGTCTGAAGCATTACCAGCATCGAAGACCTGTACAAATCAGCTGTTAATGAAGTTTGGCTTCAGATGGTCTAAGAAAACGCGCTACCTGGGCATTTGGCTGACAAAGGATGTAGATTGAATGATGGATGTTAATCTACTTCAAGCTGTTGAGACGCTAGAAAATGATCTGCAAAGATGGAATGAGTTGAAGCTGAGAGTCTGTGGGGTAGAGTGAACACCATCAAGATGACCCCTGCCCCACGTCTTAACTATATCCTAAGTATGATTCCTTTGAAGGTCAAAAAGAAGCTAATGAAGAAAATGGAGATTCCAATACAGTCGTACTTGTGGGAGGGGAAACAACCACGGCTAAAGCTATGGAAATTGCAAGTCTCTGCAGAGAATGGTGGATTGGCAGTCCCCGATTTTGAAAATTACCATCTGGCACATGGATGCAGACATGTGCTTCCTTTCATCGAGAACGCTAATGATGTATGGACTCGGCAGAAACTTGCAGATGTTCTCCACTTGCACAAAGGGCATTGATGACGTCTGGGGACGCACAAGGTTGCAAATCGTATGCCCCCAGAACATTTTTAAGGGAGTGCTGGAAGGGGCTTATGAAGCTAAGTAACAAAGGTGTGCCCTATGCCAGTAACTCATCTCTATGGATGAATCCGGATGTCAAACTAGATGGGGAAAACACTGTTTTGGCCTAACTGGTATTTCAGTGGTATCCATTGGTTGGGTGACCTGTTCGAAGAAGGAAATGGATCTCCTATGACAGATTGAAAAGGGAGAAGAAACTTGCACCAATGAGGAATAAAAGAAAAACTGAAAAAAGCTGTGGGGAATAGAATTCCAGAAATGAGCAAGGATTGGATGGATTGGTTGCAAGATTACATACTGAATGGTCATATTGCTTCCAAGGAATATAAACATCTTGCACAACATAAGGCCCACAATGAAAAACCTTTGGTCAAATGGTCAGAGGTGATAGGATCGGAAACGTGTGTGGGAAGATGGAACAAAATATGCAGGAATGTGCCATTGATCTCGCTGAATTTAGGGGAAGGAGCTGGACAGATTAAAATCTTGAACGGGGTATATTGGACTGCACAGAAATTATATAGGAGGGGCTTTCTGGAGTCAGAGGCGTGTTGGAAATGCAAGCATAGAGTGGGTTCGTTTGAACACATGATCTGGGAATGTGGAAGTGTGAGGGATTTCGGGAGAGAAGTCACAATGAAAATGAATAATGTTCTTATGATAGATGTGGAGTATGATTTTGAAAGTATTATTCTGGGGGAAGAGGAATTCATTGAAGATCTGACATTTCCACATAGATGTTGGTTTTTTAGAGCTTCACTCAGAGCTAAGAAAATATTCTAAGGAAGTGGAAAAGTGATCCATCACCCTCTGTTTCAGAATGGGTAGCGGATTTTGAGCAGATGTCAAAAATTGGAAGGACAATCCTTTGCAAAAGCAAGAAAAGAGACCTTTATGAAGGAATAGATTCCTAGAACTTTGACCAATTTAAATTTCAGGCTTTGTATAACTGGACTTACTTACCTCTACTCTGATTTTGTATATATGTGTAAGGAAAATATGTTTTGATGCTGAATGTTAGTAGATATGTGAATACAACAAAAAAAATGTCAGTGAGCTTTTTTTCTTTTCAGAGGTGTACATATTCTGGGCCTAATGTTCGATGTGGTTGGATGAGTTTTAAACCTTGAGAAGGGTGTTTTTCCAAGGTTTGTTACTTTTTTCCACCTGGGAAATTTCATATGCACAGAAGGTATTTTGCAGCAAACACAATGGGAGTTACACAAGATGGTGAGTTTTTTTCAAAACCACCTCATAGTGGTGTGTGGGTAGGACTTATTTTTTTAAAGAACGCGCTGCATTAAAGATGCGGTCCTGCATAAACAAATAGACTGAAGATGCCAGGATCAGATTGGTTTTTCCCGATGGGGCATTTGCTGCTGTAGATTGTAAATGTCCACGTGAGAGTCTGTAATTGGAGAGGCCTAACATTCCTAATTCTAATTGTATTGAGGCTAATTTCCACAATACAAACCGGACAGGTTTAGAGCCGGCAGAACAGCACACAGTCCAATAACATCAATATTTATAACAGGAACTAAAATGAGGCAAATAAAACACAAAAATAGTTTCCTCATAGTGGACAAAAAGCTGGGGCAACTGCCGAAATATTTAGAAAAACACCCAAGTACTGACTCAAGAAACAGATTCCTGAGGGCTCGCCTAAATCTAATTCATACAGGAGAAATCCTAAGCATTCGAGGTCAACACTCTAAAGCCATTTCTTTATGTGATGGCTGTTCAGAACCATCCAAGCAAAGTCTATACCATCTGCTTCGAGAGTGCAAAGGAACATGAGATGTGAGAGCTAACCATTTCTATAAATTTGTGGATAAAATAGAATGAATGACGTCAGAAAACGTCTGGAACTTAATGATTTCAGGACACAATACTGCCATAAATATTGCAGTTAATCAAGTTCCAGCAAAAATTGGACTGCTGCAACAAGAGACAGACATAATACAGGTTCAAATTGAAAGTTGAAGTGAAGGAACATTAGGGGTCGGTGGTTTCGTAGTAAATTAATTTGGGTTAATAAAGGGGCAGGATTGCCATTATAGACCGTGAATGGCAAGGATATGTATCGGCAGATAACAGGACACGAATGCCCTGTTAGTAATATCTTGCATATACTCTTCTGCCTTTCTTCCCCTTATTTTCACATCTATGCCTCCTCGATCCCTTGTCTTCCTGTTGTCCTCTTTCTCCCCCCGCTATTTCTTATTTGATCTTTTTCTTAATTCGGTTTTATTGTTTATCTGTTCAAACGAAATGTAAGTGTTAAAAGTGATTAACATTCTATAAGCTGTAAATATGTTGATGTTTTTGTGAAGGTCAGATTTGATCCACAAAAAAAAAAAATATTTGCAGCAAAACGTCAAGTATTCTTGATAGAAGATGGATGCATGGTTTGAGGTGCAGCACTGTTAGGCAGAAACCTGTGCAGTTCCCTTAGGGACCACTGCAAAAAGTTTAAGACTACAGGAGTAAGCAGTAAAGCCGATTGGTAGCAGTCTGCACCACCCAGATTTACCCGGTAGCTGTGGCTGAGCAGTCAGACTTCCCTCAAGAGTTAGGCAGTACATAGAGTATACACAATAGGGCTAAAAATACAGTAGCACAAGCAAACACTGACCAGAGATTTGGTATCAAAGTATATAATTATTTATTTAAAAACACTTGTAAAAATACACTGGCACTAATATGTCAAGCAAGTTCAAACACAGTCACTATGTATATACACCTCCCTAGTTAATTATTCGACAAGTCTAGGTTAAGACACCACTTATTTAGAAAAACAGGGGTGAGCGTGTAACCGTAGATGGCACTCCAATCATTTGTTTAAAAAGGGAGAGAAAAGGCAGAATAGGAAAAACACACAGTACCAACACTTTTAAGAAACCACAGCAAGACAAGAAAGGCAGGGTCTACTGTAGAGCAAAAAGTTCATAGGTCAGGCCCACTCTTGGAGAGAGCAAGGCAGAATGTGCCCAAGATCACACAGTGGAAATGCACTCAAAGTCTTTGCAGAAAAGTCAAAAGAGGTTGGATCAAGTCGGAAAGGTAATGTTAGCAGGTCTGAGGTCACCCCAGGATAGAGAGTCAAGGATTTACGGGACACCTTGGACAGTCTGTTACAAGGGAGACCAGGCGGGACACTACTTGAAATGGTGAGAAAGTTCCAGCGGGGGCAGTTGTTCCTCGCAGCGGGTGCAAGTCGGAGCTTCGTCCAGGGGAAGAGATCTCGACGTGGAGGTCGTTGCACTGCCAGGGAAGAAACCAGCCGCGGAGTTTCCCGGTTAAAAGGTACGACCCTTTTATTCGCGGTAGTGGTGAAGCGTGGCTATCCGGCCGCTGGGGTGCTTGGCGTGGGCGATTCAACCACGAGACAATCCAGGAAGGCGAAAAAGGCGAACTGGTTGGTCCCAACAGCTCAAGGGGAAGAAGACTCTCCTGGAAGAAGTTCTCCTCTGTCGTCGGGAAAGTGGTGAGTTCGTACAGCAGGGCTCCACCGGTGGTGTCGTCGTCGTAGATGGCTCAGCTTCTCCCCTCTTCGGATTCTTTAGGTCCTGTAGTGACTTCTGAAGTTCCAGTCCCCAAAGCCCTGCTTTTATGCAGCTAAACCCCCATTCATCAGCCTAGCTGTCACTCATACATGGTAAGTGGTGAGCCGGGCGGCTCACCACTGGGCCAATCACACAAGAGTGCGACTTGAGTTGCCAAGGCAACTCAGTCCAGGGTGCCTAAAGCCCTTCCCACACATCCTGTTGACCCCAGACAGATTAGCACAATTTGGAGGGCTTCTGTGGAGAAGCCCGCCAAAAAGTGAAACAAAGGGCTCAACTTGGGTTAGTGTTTCAGAGGCGAACAATAATGCCATTTTAAAACCGAGTCGTGGCAAAAAGACCCAACCGGGGAATAAATATTAAATAAATAACCCAGCGGTATCTTTAACATTGCACCAAAAAGTGGTGCGTTTAAAATGAATGGGAAAATCCGATAGGAAATATTCCGGTGGAATATTTTGCGTGGTATCCACTGCCACCAGCCAGAAACTCGACAAGGGGGGACTGGACAGTGCCCCCTTGGAAAAAAGACCCCGGGCAATCGAATTACCCCTACCAGTACTTCCACAGTATGATGGTTTGTACTGGTTCTGTTCACAATTTGAGACTAGTAAAGCCAATGGTGACTTTACATGCCTTGGGAGACAGTAGTCAGTCCAAGGGTATGGAGTCTATGTTTGCTGGTCACTATGACACCCCTGTGTTACTGCACTGAGGGTGCTGTGTAACACACATACCAAAAACACATGAAGCCCTATGGAATAAAAGACCCCATAGCCCATAAAACACATTACATAGTCAAAGGACATTCCCAAATCATGCCTAGGAGTGGGAGAAAAAGAGTCTCACTCTTAGTAGGAAAACAATAAACCCCAAAAATCCAGCAAAGCTGCTGGGGGACTAGGGACTCACTCGGTTTGGGAAATTAGCCTTACCAGAGAATTCTCCCTAACAAGCACTTATATTTTGAATTGTGAAACTGCGTTATTGGAGCCACAGTATGTGTTACGACATGCCAGGACAGTGAGCGTGGAGTGGCAGTAGATAATAACAGCTGTGATTTATTAGATGTTCCTTCAAGGTAGTAGGTATTACACTCGCAGTCGGTCACCTTGACTTGTGCAACACTCCTATCCTGTTGGGTCTTGCAAGAGAGCTTTAGCTTTCCAACATAGCTCTTATAAACATTAGAGATACTATGGAGTTAAGTTGTTGCTCTGGGAAGCAGAAGGAGTGAATTATGGTGAAAGCATGGTAATAGTGTCGGCCATTTCGTAAGATCAAATAGAACAGTATCAATTGAGGAGGGGTTTAAGTACTTGTTTCCTTTACATGCTACTTGGTACACTGAAGTTATTTTCCATGGTTGAGCCAACTAACATTGCGTTTATGATCTTTGTTAACCCGATTAATGCTGTCTATGGGTGGTACTGTTCAAGTGGTTGAGGAATATAAAGAGGTTCCCAAGACAAAAGGGCCATCGCTAGCTGGAGCAAAACCAAATCCCCAAAGTTGCCCGTGGAAATCCATGTGCTCAAGCCTTGCTCAGTTAGAACTGCATAGGTTACCTCTCTAAACAAGTCAATACCCAATCCTTAATGTCTAAAGTATACACTTTAACTAACAATGTAATCAGATTCTTTTTCATAGAACAGAATTACTGAGTGAAGCAGTGTTCATACACAAGTCTATTTTAGCCAGTGCATTTCAGACAGAGTCAGTCTTCAGGTCTAGACCGTGCGTATCAACTCAAAAGCCAACTGTGCATCATGTGCTCTGGCATGACGCCAGTGTTTAAGTAGCCGTCTTCCTGTATAGTGTATCGAGCTTCAACACAGCTTATTGCCAGAGCACGTTGAAGCACTTATCTTGAGGGGAAGTGGACATTTTTTCAGAGCACCAAGTCTACTTCTAATGACCCATAGTTGCAGTCCTGTATATATCCTGGTGATGGCACCAGGCACCACTTGACCATAAACTGCAGCGTGTATCACATTCAATAGCCTTTCAAACAGCAGCACCAGCTTCCAAAGATACACGTTCAACCTCGATTGTCTGAGCGGCCATCCTGCACCACTTAACCACATGCATTTCCGGCGTGTTGTGATGTAGGGTTTCGGAAGCTCAACGTACATTGCTACAACCAATTCTGGGACCTTGCAGTGTGCCACTCTGTAGGTTTGCACTATACTCACTTTGCATTCTGTTTGGCAGTCTGCTAAAAGACCGGCGTACATATACATTACTTCATCAAAACAAATTGTCCCTTATTAAAAACCTTATAGCACCCAGCCTTAGCCCAATGGACTATCAAACAGATAATGGACCACGAAAGTCATTGCCTTAAGTCAATTAAGGAGCACGACTTCCTTTATCCATCCCCACAACTGTATCCACAAATGTCTGCTAACAGAACTAAGTTGAATAGCAGCTGCTATACAGTTACAAATTAAGAAAAATGTGCCGAATTGCTTTTAATCTCTTAACACATACTCATGCTCTTAAGGATGTTTCTTAAATTGCCATTCTAAGAAACGACCAACAAAGCACGTTATGACAAAAGGGCATTCCTGGGTAAAACCATCTATCGTACTTCCGCAGGGCAAGGACATTTTTAATTTTTAAACATGTTTTTATTGGCATTTCACCTATAAAACAACCACCAAAAGCCAAACCCCTACTCCCCACCACCGCACCTCCATTTCACCACCATTCAACAGGTCCATGCCCTGTTCCAATGGGCTTCCACACTTCACATTATGTCTATTATGCGTAGGTTTTGGGGACACCATTGCTTCATAGCAGCCTCCCTGGAGAAAGACCAGGACGTGAACCCAATTCTTCCTGTATCTACCTCCATCACCTTGTACTCTGTAGGTAACCCATTCCATCTCCAGGATCCCCCACAGTTTATGAAGCCATTCTACCCATGTTGGGGGATTTTCCATTGCTTGGCCAGTACTAACCACGCTGCAATCAGCATTAACATTAAGCACTTGCAATGGGGTTTCGCAGGGAGCGAGAAATCCCAGTCGAATATGTACCACATCCATTCCCTAGGGCAGAGATACAAAGGGCATGGGCAATCAACTGTGTCTGGGCCCCCATCTCCTTCCAGAATCCATGCAGACCAGAGAAGTCCCACTATATGGGTCTCTAATCCCACTTCCCAGCACACACCCTCCAGCATTCCTGTGAAAAATGGGGATACAACCCATGCAGCCTCCCCGGGGTGTAGTGCCATTGCGCCATGACCTTGTACCATGCCTCCCTCAGTTGGATGGATCTGGTCACTTTGGGTATGTTACCCCACAGATTCTCCCAGTTCTCCCTCAGAATCGCCTCTCCTAGGGTAATTTCCTGCCTCTTCATGTAACCCCAAGTCTTGTCCCTGTCCACTAGGATTGAATATCATTTTGAAACTATCCGTTTGTGCCCCCTGTGCGTAGTAATAAGCTTTTCAAATGGAGTCTTGTTGTGCTTGACCACACGTATCATTTCTGGGTGCGCTATCCAGTGCTGCAGTTAATAGGACCCCAACCTATCTTTCTCGGTCAGTCCCAATTGGCGTTTACAGTCTTCAAACAACCAGATGCCCATACCAGTCACCAGGTCTCCCACTTTCTTACAGCCCACTTTGTGCCACTGACTGAACACCCCTCTCGTTATCCCTGGGGAAAATTGAGGATTTCCAACTAGTGGAATGAAAGAAGGAGGGTGTGTGGATATTCCCCTGTGGTCTACCAGACAATCCCAAATATCGGATAGCACTGCGAGAACCTGACTGAGGAGTACATTCTGGGGCCTATACTGTCTGTGTAACCATAAGATTGCTTCTAGCGGTGTTCTGCCACCACCTTGTCCATTCTTGCCCAAGGTTTTGTCATGTCCCCCGAGAGCCATTCCCTAACTACCCGCAACTGAGCTGCCTCGTAGTATTTAAGAAAATCGGAAGGCCCACCCCCACTTTATGTTTGTGCGCCATCAACATCTCCAAGGCCACCCTTGGTGGTTTAAGAATTGCGACACCATCCTATGGATTTCTTAAAAGAAATGCTGCGGGACACACATGGGGAGCACATGAAAGTGGTACAGGACCTTGGGAAGCGTCACCATCTTTATTATGGCGATCCTGCCCAACCACGAGATGCGAAGGGGAGCCCATTTCCTCAAGTCCGCCTTTAGCCAAGCTAGGAGCGCAGGGTAATTCGTTCTATACATTTTAGGCATCGAATCAGTTAAATTTACCTCCAGGTACCTTACGCTATCGATGGGGACACGTTGGATGAAGTTGCTTGTTGCTCCTTGGATAGACCTAGACTAAGCAGTTCTGAATTTGCCATATTTATTTTAAGCCCCGTTACCTGTTCCATCAAGGCAAGCTCCTTTACCAGGGTGAATATCGACATTCCTACATGGGTCAGGGACAGAATCATGCGGCCCACGAACGCCCCATTTTTTATAGTCCTCACCCACGAATGGGATGCCATGAATATGATTTTGCTGGATTGCGGCCAGGAGCGGTTTCAGATATACCACATATAAAAAAGGCTAACAGGGGGGCACGCTTGTCCGGTACCCCTTGTGATCCCAACTGTGAGATAACTGGGAGTTGATTGAGGGGCGCATTGAGGGATTCTTGTAATTTGTACCATGTGCAAGAATTTAGAACCCATACCCCAATTGTTCCATGGTCGCAAAGAGGAAGTGCTATTCCACCCGGTCGAAGGTCTCTGCGTTGATATTAGCGCAGAGGAGAGTCGCCGGGCAGAAGCCTTTTCTAACAGATGAATTATCCGTCTCGTGTTGTCTCTCGCCTCTTGATAAATTCGGATTGATCCATCCCGATCAACCATGGGAGCACGGGGTTCCGCTTCACTGCCAGGACCCTGTATATCTTTTTGCGTCAATGTTCAGCAAAGCGATGGGTCGGTACGACCCACATTTGGACGCCACTACTAATTTGGGTTACCCTCCCATCCTTACTGTGAGAAACCAGAAGGTGTTTCACCCGCTAGTCCCCAGGGGTCGATCTCTCAGGTGGCCAGGGCACGGCCATCGCATTTGGATCCAGATCCTGGGGGTGGACCAGTGCGAGATGATCACATGGGTGAGGGGTCTTCTGGGAGTGGGACACCGGATGGCGAGATACAGTATCCCTTCCCCTGTAACAACTTTGCCCTATCCTAACAGGTAGGATAGGTGGGAACTTTACCCCCGCAGGCCCCCCTGTCCTTTCTACAACACTTTCACACAGACAGCCCGCCCCGGAGAGAAAACAGTCCCACACCCGAGCAGTGTACCCGACATGTCCCACTACTATGGTCAGGCAAGTGAGGCAATTAAGACAATCGCTCACACCTGACTTCCATTAAACTTCCCCACACGGATAAAAGACGGAGCACACGAGAGCACACTCTGAATGAGGCAAAGCACACGAAGTGTCAAGCAGGATTTCGGATAGTTGATGGAGAATCCCAGACCCATCAGCTTGACGGTCGTCTCGGTGTGTCCGACGACCAGCTCCCGTGAGCAGGCACGGATGCGTCAGTCGTCGAGGTATGGTTATACATGTACACCCTGCTGACAAGATGGCCCACCACCGGTGCCGGACATTTTGTGAACACTCTGGGGGCCGACTTCAATCCAAAAAGTAGGTCCTTGAACTGATAGTGCTGGCCCTGCACTACAAAACACAGAAACGTTCAAAGTTTCTTGTGAATGGGGACATGGAAATATGCGTCCTGCAGGTCCAGCAACGTCAAGAAGTCGCCTTCCTTCAGTTGGCCAAGCACATGCTGTAACGCAACCATCCTGAACTTTTGGGACTTTAAATATTAGTTGAGACGTCGTAGGTCTAGGAGGGGCCTCCAGTGTCCTCCCCCCACACCGAGCCCAGTCTTCTTTCTGACCAGAATAGACTTCAGAGCCTTTGTGGAACTAGCTCTATTGCCCCTTTTCGCAGCATGGCCCGCACCTCTTCCAGGAGC
This sequence comes from Ambystoma mexicanum, assembly GCF_040938575.1. NCBI lineage: Eukaryota > Metazoa > Chordata > Amphibia > Caudata > Ambystomatidae > Ambystoma > Ambystoma mexicanum. The sequence goes on along the minus strand of NC_090924.1, from coordinate 874,357,965 downwards.
CAAGGAAAGCGCTGCTCCCGACGGGACACCGGAGGGATCCACGGACATTTGCCTTGAAACTCCAGTGTGTGTCCTTGGCCAAGAGCGTCCAGCACCCATCTCTCGGTGGTGATGATCTTCCGCTCACTGATGAACTTCGTCAGCCGGACGTGTGGGAGCCCAACATCCTTTTAGGAGCCGGCATCCTGCCCTGCAGGCGTCGAGGTCCTCTGCTACCGTACCCCTGGAAACGGCCTCTGTAAGCCTCTTGGGTCGTGGATCTGGAAAGGCTGGCGGTCTGAAGAGGAGAAACCTTCGGAAGACCTGCCCGATTTTCCCCTGGAGGAAAAAAAAAAAAAAGCGTCACTGTTGGGGAGCACCCAAAGAACAGGCCTACTCCGTATCCGCCTTGATGGCCTGGAGGGACTCGTCAACGACCTTCCCAAACAAGTTCTCTCTGTCGAAAGGCATGTCCAATACCTTCGCCTGGACTTTGTCCAGGAAATACGTGGCCTTCATCCAGGCCTGTCAACGAAAGCAGACACCATTCCCCATCTGTCGGAAACCTGTGTCGGCGACGTCCAACGCCACTGTAATGGCATGATCAAGTGCAACTTCCCCCTCCTGGAAAAGAGCGACTGTCTCCATCCTCTGCGAGGAAGTCCTGAATAGGGCCTAGCTTGTACCAAAGCTCCCTGTCCTACCTGGCCAGTATCGCCAGTGCGTTGGCCGCCTTGATAGTGGACGCCGAGGTGCAAATCACTTTCCTTCCTACGGCATCCAACTTCTTCCCCTCGCTGTCCAGATGGACCGAAAATCACAAGGGCGGGTTTGTCAACCACTTCCTTGCGGCCGCCGACACCACCTCATCCGGAGGGGACGCTCTAGGCAACTGCACCAACCTGCCGCAACAATCTCCTCGTCGTCCGTAGACATGGCCGTATCCATCCCGCGTCTGGGTCTACTGGGGGAGGAGGTGTGGAGGCTGAAATGGGGGCGTCGGATGTCGCTTCCTCCTCTTTGTTGGAAAAAAAGGTAGCAGGCGCCCCTCTCTCGAAAGAACACTGTTTGATGACCTGTTCTGTGGTTTTAACCCACTGTGAGAGTCCACAGCCATCGCTTTGAGCTCACTGTACTTTTCACAAAGAACTATCCATTTGCATATCAGTCTTTGTCCCGCCCACAAGGGCAGTCCAGCACCGAAATGGCAGGCAAATCTCCTTTGAGCAAGAGTAACAACACCAACCCCATACACCATACAAGTGTTTCAGCCTTGTTGGGCCTCATCAGTGAGGTGGAGCTGTGCCTCTCTGAGCACAGTGAGCAAGGGGTCGGTCCATGTCTGGGTTCCACCTGGTAACTTAGGAAAGTACCGGGCGGTAACTCGAAAGAACACAGCATGATAACCTGTTCTGTGGTTTCTACCCACTGTGAGAGTCCGAACAATTTTTGCAAAGAACTTGGGGTTGGTCACCCTGAGTTACCTGGAGGAACCCAGATGTGGACTACCTGCCCCCTGTGCTCAGAGACACACAGCTCCACCTCACTGATGAGGCCCAACAAGGCTGAAACACGTGTATGGGGTTGCTGTTGGTACTCTTGTTCAGAAGGGAATTGCCATAGCATTTTGGTGCTGGACTGCCCATGCGGGCGAGACAAAGACTGATATGCAAATGGATATTTTCCATCTGTGAAAGGTACATTGAGCAAAAAGCAGGTGGCTGCAAACTCTCAAAGCGGGAAAAAAAGCACAGAACAGGTTATGCCATTTTCTTTCTGAAGAGGGGCGCCCGCTACCTTTTTTGAACTCTTCTTTGTTGGAGGCTGAACAGGGGACCACCGGATCCAGCTTCTGGATCTCGGACACCAAAGTATGAAGGGTCGACAGAAAGTCCAGAGACACCTCCCTCAGCTAAACAGGTGGGATCGGAAAACTAGGCCCAGCGCAGTCAACGCCGTCGTCATCATCATCATCCCCATAGTCCTCTTCCACATCCTCATGGACCATGTGCAAGGACTCCTAGTCCTTGTCTGTGGACGAGACCTCCATGGCTTGAGCCACAGCATGGGAGGGCAGTTTCTGAGCCTCCTCGCCTCTTCCCCTCCCCCCTGCCCCCTTGTGGGGCCTGAACCGGTTTCCCTCCCTTCCGGCGTGCCAGCAGACTTTGCTAAAGTCACTACGGCGGTCTCGCGCTTAGGGGGCAAGGATACTTTCTGTGCTGCGGGGGCTACCTTCACAGGGGCAGCACCCTTAGCCGTCGAAAGAGCAGCTGCCACCAGCTCTATCGTCGACTGAAGTCTTAGCCTGCGCCGCTTGTACCCGCTTGGGCATTTCAGCCGCCTTCCCCTCCATCCGCGGCTTCTCCGGCTTCTACTGCACTTTAGGCAGGGTAAATTTCATTTTTTAGGTGGAGCTTGATTGCCGGATGGCAATTGAGGCAGCGGATGGCGTTGATGGAGCCCTATCCGCCTTGGGGCCCACTTCCACAGACACCCCAGGGGACTCAGACTTGCCGTTCTTGGCCTTGGTCTTGGGCCCCCATGGAAGAGGCGGCCTCAAAGGACTTAGAAGACCGCTTCTCGGACTGGCCGGTCTTTGGTGAGGCAGGACCCTGCTGGGAGCACAGGGCAGAGGCCTTGGTGTTAAGCCATGCCGCCAGTCTACTGTGCCTGTCCTTCGTTGACTTCTTGAAGAAACCAAGGCATATCTCGTACTCAACCTCCTTGTGGTCTGGGTGCAGGCAGTAGAGACATTGCAGGTGCTTGTCCTCCACAAACACATTCCGTAGCCGGCACTTGATGCAGGGCTTGAAGAGGGACCTTCCCTCCTCTTCCTCCATCATGGTCGGAGGGTACGAAGTAGGCCCGATGGCCTTTTGGAAACTGACGACCTTGAGGGGTGCTGAAATTCACCAGCAATGGGTCCCCGCTGTCGGCAGATGGAGAAAAGACCACCCGGGCTGATTTGGAACAAAAATAGAAACCTTCTCGGATGAAAACGCGAACGAACAAACAGAGGAACAAGTTACTTACCAACTAGCAACGTTCTTTCGACTGGATGTTTCTCCAACGTATTCCTCATCTTTGACATATGTTGTCCAGCTTCGGCTGCTTCAGAAAAAACTTTCACCAGAGGGCACCCTACGTCGATAGCGTTGGGTCCATGTGCCTCGGAGGCCTCAGTTGAGGGGGACGTCATCCGATGTTATATATAGCACGCATGGCGCCCGTTGGTCTCAGTTCTGCCCCCGCGCCCTTTTGCTCGTGAAGCACAGATGCCCATAACGACTGCATAACAGTACTCAGCCTTGTTGGAACGAAAGCTGTAATAGCATGGGAAATTCTACAGAAGGGTAGGTTTGGAGGGCGATGAGGAATACGTTGGAGGAACATCCAATCGAAAGAAGGTTACCAGTTGGTAACTCTTTCTTCGAATGGATTGTGTACTCCAACGTATTCCTCATCTTTGACAGACTCCCAAAGCAGTATCCGTGAGTGGCAGAGGGAGTAGAACTTTCATATTCAACAATTTGTATTTTCAGAGGGCAGAATAAAGGACCGCCTTACCAAAAGCGACATCCAGCGCATGAGAAGCATCCAGCGAATAATGCTTTGTAAAAGTTTGTATAGATGACCGCGTTGCAGCATCGCAAATGTTCTTTATAGGGACACACCTTTGAAAGGCAATCGATCTAGCCATGCCCCTGGTGGAATGAGCAGGAGGGTCTTTGCCTGCCAGTCCGTAGCATTCAGAGATGGCTAGAATGATCCACCAATACAATGTCTGTTTAGTAACAGCCAGTCCCAATTTGTGCCCTATATACCCTACAAAGAGCTGGTCGTCCACTCTCAATTTAACCATTCTGGCTATGTAAAAACATAATGCTCTCCTAGGGTCCAGCCTATGGAGTCGTTCCTCTTCCTTACTAGGCTGAGCAGGAGGGTAAAAAGCCGGCAGCACAATCTTCTGACGTAAATGGAAGTGAGAGACTACCTTAGGCAAGAAGGAGGGTTTCACCCTTAACACAACCCTGTCCTTGTGGAATACAGTGAAAGGTGGCTTGGAAGAAAGCGCTTGCAATTCGCTCACTCTACGTGCAGATGTAACAGCAATCAATAGGTTTGTTTTAAAGGTCAAAAACCTTAAAGGACATGTGTGCAATGATTCAAATGGGGCACACATTAGACAAAACCAAGTTGAGGTCCCAAACCGGAACCTGAAAAGGAGATGGAGGGTACATATTAGTGAGCCCTTTGAGAAATTGAGTCACCAGAGGAATCTTGAAATAAGCGCATTCCTCTGGCAAATACTTGAAGATGGATAGCACTGACAAGTAGCCCTTAAATGGTGCCAACCTGAAGACCTTTATGTGCTAATGAAAGCAAAAAGGACAAAACATCCGGAGTATCACACTGAAAAGGAACATTCTCTTCTCTGAAATAGTCGCAAAACTTATTCCAACGGCAACTGTGCAGAGATTGTACTGCTGGCCTTCTGGCCGAAAGCAACACCTCCATAAGGTCATCCAGGAGGTCCCAATCCTTATACCTCAGCCTTTCAGAATCTAAGCGTGAAGGTTGAGATTCCTGACCTCTGGATGGAGAACCCGACCCTCCTCTTGCGAGAGATGGTTCCCGCTTTGTGGAAGACGCATCAGAGGAAAGATTGACATATCCAGAAGGTCCAGGCACCTCATCCTCCTGGCCCAATCCGGGGCAATTAGGATCATGCGTTTCCCGAACCTTCGCAACCTCCTGATTACATGAGGAATGACGGCAATTGGAGGAAATGCATACAGCAGTGGGAATCCCCAATCCACCACAAACGCGTCTCCTAGAGCTCCTCTCTGAGGAAATTCTCTTGAGCAGTACTGCTCGCACTTCCGGTTCACACGGGCCGCGAACAGATCCACTTGAAGGGTTCCGCAAAGGTTGAAGATCTCTTGAAGGACTTCCTGAGCTAGTTCCCACTCATGGGAGACTGCTCTGCCTGCTCAGAGCATCTGCCGCTGTGTTCTCCACTCCGGCCAGGTGAACCACTGAGTGGTAGATTCCTTCTTGAATAGCCCACTACCAGAGCTGCATTGCCTCTCTGCACAGAGGTAGGGACCCAACACCTCTCCTGTTAAGGTAGTGCATGGCCACTGTGTTGTCCATCATTATCAGGATATTCTTTCCTCTGACAGATGGCAGAAAAGCCTTCAGCGCTAGTCTGATTGCTCTCGGCTTCAAAAAATTGATGTGTAGTTTGGACTCCGATGGAGACCAACGACCGCTGATGGACAGATCGTTGCCATGAGCTCCCCACCCCGTGAGTGAGGCTTCTGTCACTACTGTTATCTCCGGCCATGGTTGCCAAAAAGGCTCTCCCTTCAGAATATATTCCTTGCAGGCCCACCACAGAAGATCCTGTGAGACTGGTCGGAATCTGAAGATGGTCCGACACCTTTCCTGAAAATTGGGACCATTGAGTTCTTAGAGCCCATTGAAGGGATCTCATCCTCAGGCGGGCCTCTGACACCAGAAAAATGCAGGATGCCATGAGGCCGAGCGACCTCAAGAAGTCGAAGGCCGGAAGACTCTGGGCATTCTGAAATGGTGTTAACATCGGAATAATGTCTCGAGCCCTCACCTCGGGGGGCAAGCTCTTCCCCAAGGATGTGTCTAGTACAGCTCCAATGTATTGGAACTTCTGGGAAGATGTGATATGGGACTTCTTCTAACTGAGGGAGAAGCCCAGTCTGTGAAGAAAGTGGCAGGTAACATTGAGATGATGTCGGACTTGTTCGGGAGAACGCGCCTTGATCAGCCAATCGTCCAGGTAGGGGTAGGCGTGTATCCCCCCCCCCTCCTGAGACTCGCTGCCACCACCACCATCAGTTTGGTGAAAACCCTTGGGGCGTAGGTCAACCCGAATGGTAGGACTCAAAACTTAAAGTGCGAGCCGCCAACCGCGAACCTCATGTATTTCCTGTGCTTGAGATGAATTGGCACATGAAAATAAGCATACTGAAGATCCAATGACACCAATCAATCCTGGAGTTCGAGGGCCTGAAGGATCTGAGAAAGAAAGAGTGACCTTTTTGAACAAGTTCCTCAGGAAGGACAAGTTGAAGTATCTCAAGTCCAAAATGAGTCTCAATCGTCCGTCCTTTTTGGGAATCAAAAAATATGGGGAATACCAACCCTTGTTCCGCTCCGCTACAGACACTGGTTCTACAGCACCTTTCTCTAGCAGGGTCAAAATTTCCTGCAGAAGGAGCGGGTCTGAAACCTTCAAATAGTGTTTCTCCCGTGGATTGTCCTTGGGCTTCTTTAGAAATGGAGGGCAGTAACCATGTGCTATTGTGTCCAGAGCATAAACATCGGAAGTAATGTCTCGCCATTCTTTCAAATACTAAGACAGCCTGCCCCCCCACAGGTGACGAGTGATTCAAGCCCTCAGAGCGGTTTTATTCAAGCAGCATTTGCAGCGGACGATGCAATAGAGGCTGCTGCATGAGCTGGCTTGGCACCTCGACCTCGTCCACCACACACAAGGACCGCTCCTTTGGCCTCTTTGACTGGCCATTCCTGTCGCCCTTCCGAATGATGAGTAGAAGCGAAAAGATCTACCCTTATAAGGTTGTCCGCTAGCAGGAAAAGGCTGAGTTTGCCTAACAGTGGCGCCTAAAGATTTGGCAGCCGCCTTAGAGGTCTGCAACTTCAAGGCTCTCATCAGCCTTGTTGCCAAAAAGATGAGACCAGTCAAAAGGCATGTTGAGAAGCCGAACCTGCACATCAGGTGCAAAACCCGATGTACGCAACCACGCAAACCTGCGCATCACTGTGCTTGTAGCCATGGACCTGCTAATGTGGTCTGCAGAGTCAAACCCAGACTGAAGGACTCACACATGGCTTCCGTACCGTCCTTAATAGCCAAGAAGCCGTCCCTTTCTTCCCCTTCGGGAATATGCTCTACCGCCATAGCAATGCACTCCCAGAGAGTGTACGAAAATTTCACAAGCACACATGGGGAGTTGGCTGATTTCAAAGCCATACTCTCTGCAGCGAATACTGTTCTTGTCCGTCCATCCACACGCTTATCGTCTCTATCAGGAGGGATGGTAGGGTATGTTGCCGAATTCGAAGTAGCCATAGCTGCCTGGACTACCAGACTCTCAGGAGTGGGGTGATTGGACAGGTAGCCGGGGGTCGCTACTGGATGGGTGGTATTTCTTTGCAAGACTCTGGTCAACAGCTGGATTTGATTCCAGAGAATCCCAATTCCTTGCCACCCTTTTCTGAAGTACCACATGGAAGGGTAACGCTGGATCAGTGACTGGACCCTTGTCCAGAATGTCCGTAAGATCATCCTGATTGTAAGGTACCGGAGGTCTTGACCAACCTAAGTATTCCATAACTAGACATCAGTTGTCTGTATGAGGAGTATGCATCCTTCCCAGGTTCAGGCCTGCCGAATTCCAATTCAGGAGAGGCGTCAAAACCACTGGCATTGTGCAAATACTCACATAGGTCCTGAATCCGACTCTCCTCCAAAATGAGGCACTCAGGCATATTTGGGGTACCATACTGTAGCCCAAACGGGGCATCCTCCTCATCCGTATGCTCATCTTCCTCAAAAATGGAAGTCATAGCCTTGAAAAAAATCCTTGTTCGGAAGAGGGGTACATAATTTATCAGGTCTGGCACCCAGTGGCTTCAAAGGAGTTGATGGCTCCGGCTTGGTTTTAGCCAGTGCCTTTTTTGGAGGAACACTGGGCTCCAGCAGCTGTGGCGGCAAAAGAGGCTCAGACGGCATCGACAATGTTGGCGTAAAAGCCGACCCTGGCGTCGAAGGCATCGATGGTCTAAGGCGAGTCGATGACCCGATGGGCTTCATAGGTACCAACGGCGTCGATTCCTTCAAGGGCTTCGAAGGAGACGATGACCTCTCGAGTGATCCTTAAATTTTTTCTAGACTAGGATCACGCCATTTACCCGGGCTCGAGGGCGCGCAAGTTTTCGGCCGAGACCTCTCCTTCCCGGCTTCCACAGAAGGCTCGGTAGGAGGACAACCCTGCTTCTCAAAAATTTGAAGCATTTTCACCTGGAAAATTTCCCACTCAGCAGGAGTCGATTTCTTTGACAGTCATGCCACCTGTTAGGCAGAATTCCGTGCAGTGCCCTTAGGGACCACTACACACAATTAAGACTACAGGTGGCAATACAAGTTTACCTTTGGTACAAGCCTGTACCACTATGTCAGAGTAGTAGCAGTGGTGGAGCAGCCAGGCTTAGCTCAAGAGTATATGAGCAGTAGCAGAGATTACACAAAGGGACCACAATTACTGTGACTCAAGCAAACACTGACTCAAGGTTTCAGGTAAAAAATATAAGTACATTTATTTTTAAACCATCAGTTATAAACACAACACTTCTATTAAGCTTTAAATAAAACCACACGTTAAATACACTACAACTAACCAATTCACTTTGTACAGTATGTCTCAAGGTAAGTACCCTGTGTTTGAATGAACCGGTGTTATGAACAAAACACGATACCGTGAATACGGTTGCGATCACTTTTTGACCGTTCGGGCTACTAAATAAACGTGTATCTGTGATATGAAATGCTACCGAGGCAAAAACACACTTAGCACCTGAAATACCCAGAGGGTGTTGGAGGCAAAAATCACAGGCAATATTTTGGTTAGGCAGACAGAATCGAGAAACACTCAAAGACAGAGTTCAAAAGTCAAAGGGCCGGAGCCAAGATCAAGTGACACCGGAGACCTATTGCCGAAGATCACACCGTTAGATAGTTCACGATTCAACGTAGCCAAGAGTACTTTGATATTGTCGATGTTCGGAAGCAAAAGTTATAAGAAGGAGGGAAGACAAGGGCAAGCCTTGAAGATGAAGAAAAGGGATTCACCCAGTTAACACAGTACCTTATTCCAATGGTGCAGCTGGTGCCCTAGCAGTTGTTCCTGTTGGTTTCCTGCAGACCCACGATTCCTGGAGCTTTGTTGTGAAGGACGACATCTGGAGGGGGTCTGCACCACACAGGGATGAAGCAGACAGCAGCAACGACGAATAAAAGGTGCGCTCCTTAAAAACAGGAGATGCTCGTCAGGTGGCTATCCGGACCACTACAGCAGTGTGCAGCGATTTCGACCACGATGGCGACCTCTGGCTGAAGAAGATGAGCTGGTTATCCCCACCAAGCTTACGGGAAGAAGACTTCGGACTGGATCTTCTCTTAGTCGTTGAAGGGTAGATAGCTCAGGACTGCAGCAGGGCTTTGCCGGGACAGGGTAGTTGCAGCAGCCGTCGTTCTCTCCGCTTCTCTTCGGTTCCTTGTAGTTCGTGACGACTCTGCCTTCGAGCCCAAGAGACCTGCCTTTTATGCACAAACCCAACATTAACACAGCCTGGCTGTCAATCACGCAGCAGGGGAGTTGTCCAGCCTGGACAACCACCTCAGCCAATCATGGAAAAGTGCGACTTGGGTTTCCTAGGATACCCTGTGCAGGGGGTGACTACAACCCTTCCTCATATTCAGTCTACCTAGACACCCAGGCACCAAGAGGAGGGCTTCTCTGCAGAAGCCCGCCAAAAGACGGTGAGCAAAGAAGGCAAACCTGGTTTGCCGCGCAAAGTAAAACACAAGAAGGACTTTAACAAAAAGAAATGGCAAATAAACCCAGCCGGAGCCAAAAGAAAGACTATTTGGTCAAGCGGGTTTATGCTTAAGGCTGCTAAAATAGCCAAAAGCATTACCACGATCATCTAATATAATCGCGGTAGAAAAATTAGGGTAGGTACCACTGCCACCAGCCAAGGCTAAATGTTAAGAGCGAAACAATGCTCAGGGAGGTACAGACAGAAAAGGGGTACAGATTAGCCCTTTCCAGTACTCCATGTAAGATGGGTGTACTGGGTCTGTGGTTAAAGTGGCTATGTAAAGTAAAAGGCAACTTTACCTTTCTCTGGGGGACAGTAGTCCGCCCCAGCGAAATGGAGTCGGAGGGAAGTCTTAAAGACAACCCGGGGTTACTACACTGAAGGTGCTGTGTAACCCATACAAGAACAGGGGCACCTGGAGTGGTGTGCTCCAGTGCCCAAGATCACACAATGAGTAAAATACATAGCCCAAAAACACATGTAAGAGTGGAAAAAGGATGTACACTCTTGGTGGAAAAAATAAACTCCAGAAATCCAGCAAAGCTGCTGGGGGACTCACTAGGTGAGGGAAATTAGCCCTTGAAGGAGAATTCTACCTAACACCACCCTTGTGAGGGAGTCCCCTGACGAAGATGTTGGGGAAGGCAACCAGCCGAGTCTATGCTGTGACCTCCTCGAAGATTGAGAGGAATGGTGGGAACCGCTTCTAGACCGAGACTGTCTGGCCGCCTTCCTCCGAGGTGAGTCATCTCGCGACTCATCGGTCGTAAGACCAGCTGGCCGGGACTTCGGGCGTTTGGAAACTCTGCCTACCTTAAGTTTCCCCTTTCGTTCCATCAAGGCTTTCCCAGTCATGGCCTGGCACTTGGAACACAAAGTCGTATCGTGGCCCTCCCCCAAGGCACCACAGGCAGATCTGATGCGGGTCGGTGATTGACATTTCCGAACCGCAGTCCTTACATTTTATTAAACCGGACTGATGAGCCGATGGAGTAGAAGACGACATCTCAGAAGGTTTTCGAAAAAAAACACAGAAATACACTAAATAAGTTTCACACAGAGCAAACACATTTGCAGAAAAACAGAACTGAGGCCAACAGGTGCTGTGAGTGCTATATATAACATCGGATGATATGGACCAGACACCATCGACGCAGGGTGCCCTCTACCGAAAAAGTTTTCCGAAGCAGCCAAAGCTGGACAACTTATGTCAAAGATGAGGAATATGTTGGAGGACCTAATCCATTCGAAGTAGCTCGCAGAGCAAATGCGAGGTCTCCCAACACTGAATCGTGCTGTAAGAATCTGAAGATGGCTGCCAGAGGAAGGGCTTAGGGAGAGGACTGTCATTGGATGGGGGCAGTATGACCCAGAGGCCAGTGATTGTTTTAAAGGAGAAGTACAGTTTGTAAGTGAAATCGAAATAGTTTTTTCTTTTATTCATGAGCATGTGAATCCATGCCAGACCGCATGCTGGAGAAGCCTTCCTTTCCAGAAACCTTCAAAGCAGAAAGCTTAAGTCCAGGAAACCAGACTGAAGACTCCTGCATTGTGTGTCGGAGATAACGAAGGCCCTCGAGCATAACCAACCAAGGTGGGGAGTTGTGGCAGCCGCAGAGTATCGTCCTAGGCTCCAAGAACAAAGAAGCATTAGAGAGATCAACGCAGCAAGTGAGTTGGGGAGACTGATGCAAGACAGGTCTGTGTTGAAGTCCAGGTTGCAAGCAGCAACATTGTATAACGATCGCTGTAAACACGTGTGATGAAAGACGCAAGTAAAACTAAACTGCTGATGAATGTTCGAACTTGAGAAGTAAAGATACAATACCGTTCACAGAGTGGTCCGGCATTGTGAGTGTGCACAATCGAAGGTCTCTGTAAGGTATCCCACAAAGAGAAGCAAAAGCCAAAAGATTGAGAGTATTGTATGAAGTGAATCAAAGTGGTCCTGCGACGGTTTTAGAGAAAGCCACAGCACATTCGAAAGTCTTTGATTTTGATATCAAGAGGATCTAAGCCCAAACGAGGGAGATCTGTGGTCCGAGCCCGAACAAGGCAGACCAAGAGTAAAAATTGTGGTACAAAGGGGTCCAAGCCTGAAGGAGCGAGACCCATGATAAATACTGGAAGCGAGAACTTGTACATGTGAAGATTCTAATTTGATAAGACATGCCCTCTGCAGTAAGAGACGGCTATTGGAAAAGCCAGAGTGTGTGTGAAGCTCGAACGTGCTGCCTTGCCCAGTGCTGAAAACGTGGGGAAGGGAAGCCAACTGCTCAACCGTCCTGACATATGTCTTGAACATTTATTTGTTGCATAGATTATTGTCCCATACCTTTTTTTATTGTTGTATTGTGTATTTATTTATAGAGCGCACCGGGCCATTAGGCAACTGGGCGCTTGTGCGAATCTTCAGTTACAGGTACATAAATATCTTACATTTCTTATGTTACAGTTACAGGCATATCTTACAAGTTACATACAGAATTTTATGGAATATTTACAGTTATCAGTGCCATAAAGGGGATTAGAAGAGGGCATGGAGGAGGGGAGAGGTTTCTAGGAAACCGGTCGTTCAGAGAGGGGTGTCAACAGTCTTGGTTTGTAGCGAGAGTTTAACATTGGTTTTGAACATGTGAAAGGAGGGAGTAGCTCTAAATGGATCCGGAAGGGAGTTCCATAGATTAGCAGCCAGAACTGGGAAGCTTGAACCTCCTGTTCTTTTCAGCTTGAAATTTGGGATTCTGATATTATTAAGTTGGGCCTTTCTAATGGGGCGTTCAGATGTGTACCTCGTACATTTCTCAGTGAGGTATGCGGGTGCTTTGTTATTAAGACACTTGTGTGTAATGTTCAGGGTTTTAAGTTTGATACAGTCATTGATGGATGTTGGGGAGAATTCTCTGTTTAGGCTGAATTTCCTAACCTAGTGAGTCCCCCAGCAGCTTTGCTGGATTTTTGGGGCTTCTTTTTTTCTCCTGCCAAGAGTGAGACTCTTTTACCCTCACTCTTGGGCATGATTTGAGTGTGTTTCTTTGACTCTAGATGTGTTTAATGGGCTATGAGGTCTTTTACTCCATGGGGCTTCATGTGTTTTTGTGATGTGTGTTACACAGCACCCTCAGTGCAGTAACACAGGGGTGTCATAGTGACCTCCCACTATAGACTCCATACCCTGGGACTGACTACTGTCTCCCAGGGCATGTAAAGTCACCATTGGCTTTACTAGTCCCAAATTATTAACAGAAACCAGTACAAACCATCATATTGTGGACGTACTGGTCGGGGCAATTCGATTGCCCCAGGGTCTGTTAGTCGAGGGGGCACGTCTCCGTCCCCACTGATCGAGTTTTGGCTGGTGGCAGTGGAAACTACTTTTTATATTCGACCGCCAATATTTTCCTATGGGATTTTCCCATTGTTCGAGGCTACCAACTTTAATTATTTAATTCCTATAGCCTCGAACATACCGCCCGTTTATTTATTTAATATTAATTCTCCGTTTGGTATTTTTTGCCAGAACTCTGTTCTAAAATGGCGTTTGTGTTCGCTTCTGTGACTCCAACACAAGTCGAGCCCTTTGTTCCACTTTTTGGCAGCCTTCTCCACAGAAGCCTCCAAAAGTGGTGCCACTCTGTCTGGGTATCACAGGGGGGGTGGGAGGGGGTTTAGGCACCCTGGACTGAGTTACCTTGGTAACAAGTCGCACTCGTGTGATTGGCCCAAGTGGTGAGCTGGCCGCCTCACCACTTAGCATGTTTGATTGACAGCTAGGCTGAGTGAATGGGGGTATGCTGCATAAAAGCAGGGCTTTGGGGACTGGAACTTCAGAAGTCGCCACAGGACCCAAGAATCCGACAAGGGAGAAGCTGAGCCGACCTGCTACGACACCACCGGTGGAGCCCTGCTGAACCGTCACACCACTTTTCCCAACGACAGAGGAGATCTCCAGCCCGGAGAGTCTTCTTCCTTCGACTGGTGGGGATAACCAGTCTGCTTCCTTCTTCGCTTCCTGGAGCATCTCGTGGCCGCCTTGCCTGTGCCAAGCACCCCGGCAACCGGGATACCATGTTTTACCACTACCGCGAATCAAAGGGTAGTACCTTTACCCGGAAAACACTGCGGCTGGTTTCTTCCCTGGCAGTGCAATGACCTTCATCTTTCCTCCACGTCAAGCTCTTCTCTTCCTCTGGACAACGCCGCGACTTGCACCCGCTGCCAGGAACAACTGCCCCCGCTGGAGGATCCTTTCCACATAAGGTACCGTGTTCCGCCTGGCTTCCCTTGCAACTGACTGTACGGGGTAGATTTAGCCCCCGGCTTTCAAACCTGGGTTAGCCTGGGACACCCTGGCTAAACGTTTCTGAGCCTACCTAAAACCTTTCTGAACTCCCTGCAAGACTTTTTAAGCCTGTTGTCATTGTGTGATCTTGGGTGCATTTGTGCTCTGCTCTCTCCAAGAGTGGGCCCGGCCTATGGACTTTGGGTCACAAGTAACTTTTGAGTTTCCTGCCTTGCTTAAGAGTTCCTAAATATTAGTGTGGTGTATTTTCCTACATTCTGCCTTTTTCCCCTCCCTTTTTCGTTAACTTATTGGAGTGCCATCTATAGTTAAGCGCTCACCTCTGTCTGGAAATAAGTGGTGTTAACCAAGACTTGTCCGATAAGGAATAAGGGTTGTATATATAATAATAGTAACTGTGTTGAGAGTGATTTACAATAATAGTGCTAGAGTGTTTCAATCAGTGTGTTTTTAAATAAATAATTATATACCTTGATACCAAAGCTCTGGTCAGTGTTTGCTTGTGCTATTGTGTCCGAGTGCCTATTGTGTATACTTTGCATACTGCCTGACTCTTCTTGAGGGAAGTCTGACTGCTCAGCCACAGCTACCAGGTAAATCTGGGTGGTACAGACTGCTACCAAGTGGGTTTACTGCTAACACCTGTAGTCGTAAATCTTTTGCAGTGTTCCCAAAGGGAACTGCACAGGTTTCTGCCTAACAATGGACAGCCAGTTAGCAGTTCTTCTTTGGTCAGATATGTGTTGTCCTTTGGGAATGCCTAGTGCTGTTCTGAGGGCGTTATTTGGAGTTTGTGGGTGTTGTGTTGGCTGGTACCTAGATACAATGCGTTACAATAGTCTAGTTTAGATAGGATCAGGGCTCGTGCAATGGTAATGCAGCTGTCCATAGACAGAAATGGTTTACATGCGTGAATTAGCTTGCAGGTGTAACTAGTTGCTGAGGCTTTGGCATTCACTTGCTTGTTAAGGTTGAGAGATGAGTCTAAGTAGAATCCTAGTGTTTTGACTTCCTTGATTTTGATACCAACAATTGTGATGGATTTGTATAGGTGTGAGAGTTTGTTTAATTTGCTGGTGGATCCATTGATTAAAAGCTCGTTTTTATCGTCAAGACATAAGCCATGTGTAGCCATCCATGTTTGAATGATTTGGTAGATTTTGTTTACGAGGATGGTGTCTTTGTCGTAATCTCCTTGGATTGGGATGAGGATCTGGGTTTCATCAGCATAATTAGCATACAAGACACCCAGTTTTTCCAAGATATCAAAGAGGGGCTTTGTAAAAATATTATACAAAGTTGGGAAGACGCATGATCCCTGAGGAACACCACATGTGATGGAAACTGGGTCAGCGGCTGAGATAGGCGAGAAAACTCTTATGGTTCTGTTATCCAGGAATGAATTGTATTTAATTGTATAATGTATTTAGAAGTAAGGATTGGCAATAGGTTTATTAGTATAGGCCCTTTTATTTTGACAGAGACTCGACCAGGACTGCTTTATTTGACGGTCATAGTTTGCTCCCATCCTTAGATTTAGGTTAGATAGGCGTTCAACCAATCCATTGAAGTTCAATAAACACCCTTGAACTGAGATCACTTGCGTCTCTTCAATGTTTGATACTAGGACTTCCTTACATAACCCACTGAGTTAAAAAGTGTCGCAAGACATGGGCTCAGCTTCCTTCTATATTTTTTGTAGAAGCTTGCTGGGTAGCCACAAGCCCTGGCGTTTTATTTGGTAGGGCCTCGATTACCGCCTCAAACTCCTCTTCCCGTATATAGTCCTCTAGGCACTCCCTGTCCATAGGTGAAAGTTTAAGCAGGGGTACCTGGCTGTAATATTGTCCAACCGCCTTCGGGTCTGGGCCTTCAGAGGTGCGTGCATAAAGCACTGTAGAACTCCATGAAAGCATCCCTGATCGCCTGTGTGGTCGTCACCATCGCACCTCAAGTCACCCGATACGTACAAAGGTATGGTTGGACGTTTTTCTTCTCAATTGTCACGCTAATAATCTCTCTGATTTATTGGCCTGCATAAGGTATCTCCGTTTCATCCCTCACAAGGCTCTTTCCGCCTTCACAGTATGCAAGAGATCTAGCTGGCGTCTAATCTCCTGCTTTTTATATAGAGCCTTGTTCCTATTCCCCGCTGCCCTCACTATGGTCTGCATCAACTTGCTTAATTGGGATTCCAAGTCCTTTTCCAAAGCTAATCTCTGCTTCTGGGCTCTCAACGTTACAAGTTCCCCCTGCATCACTGACTTGAAGGCATCTCACAGTCCCTCTTGTGGCATCCCATGAGTAGTATTGGTTTCAAAATACTTGTCTATTTTATTGCCCAACTCCTCCCATCATTACTGCGTCGTACATTACTTCTTGGTGGAAAGTCCACGACCACAGCCCTCTGCGTAGCCCCCCCCCCCCCCCCAATCTCCGGATGGTTACCATCACTGGTGCATGGTCCGAAATAACGATTGCTCCCAGTTCTACATCTTCCACCAACCTCACCACACTAGCCGAGATCCAGACAATCTATTCTAGAGAGTTTGGTAGACATGAGAAAAGCAAGTAAACCCCTGTTCCCCCTCCTTTTTGACCCGCCATACATCACAGAGTGCCAGGTCCTCAAAGCCCTCCCATAAAGCTCTAGAGGGGGCAGGCTGCTAGACCCGGCCCCTGCGCTTCTATCCTGCGCTGGATCAAATGCTATATTGAGGGCCCCCTGCTAAAATTATCTCACCCACTGCAAACTTTTCCAATTTGACCACCATGTCTCTCAGGAACCCCGTCCTGCCCCTTATTCGGTAAGTTCGCCATTGCTAAAGTCAACATTCTATGGCCTAGTGGCACTTGTAAAAAAAGGTACCTGTCCTGTGGATATGCTTTGGTCTGAGTTATTTGTGCTTTGAGTGAGTCTTTGACCCCTATTAACACCCCCACCGTTTTCCCCTGCACATTGGCCAGGTGGAGTTGTGAATACTGTCTGAACCAAATGTTGGCTTTGTCCCTTTTCTGTATGTGCATTTCCTGCAGCATTATGTCTGCAGAGTAGCGCTTTATCTGCATCCCCCACCTTCATATGCTTTCTTGGGGTGTTTAGTCCCCAGGCATTGTGTGATATGATCCTAAGTGCTATTCTCTCCAGTTCTTAGTTCCCTACATTGCCAGATCTTTCTCCCTGGTGTGCAGTGTGCCAGGCTTCCCAGGTGTGGTGGGACCCCCTGCCCCCGTCTCCCAACTACACAACACCAACTTCCCCCTCCCTCCCCTCATCTATCACAACAAACTCTCACCCTAAAACTCCCCCCTCCTTCCCCACGTCTGGAACAGGAAAGTTAGAACACTCTCGGGTTGACCCCTGTGGCCCCGATCCAGGTTTACACCTGGGACACCAAAATCCCTAAAGATTCCTGTAACTCCCACCATGATACAAGATCTCTCCTCCCACTGCCTCACCATCCGGGCACGCAAATGCTCTTTCTCCCTCCTTCTCTGCTCCCCACCAACCCCCCTGCTGCCAGCCCGGTGGACTGTCACCCTTACATCCCATTTGCTTTCCTCCCCAGGGCAAATCTCGGGTCACTCCTTCCGCCCCCAAGGATCATGGCCCTTTCAGGCGAGTCCCCCACATCCCTGACTTCCCCTGCACCTTATACCAGTCTCACTGTCTCATGACACCTGAAGGGGGGCTCGCCGGATGCCGGTCATGACCATCTCCCTCGTCTTCCAGTCGTAACAGTGAATGACCTTCAGCAGCCTTCTTTATACAATGTTGGGACCCAGTCCAAAAGGAAAAGTCCACTTGTATGGAATTTGCTTGACCTGGAGCACCCTGGTCACTGAGCCCATGTCTCTGCGTTTCGAGAGTAAGCAGCACTAGATCTTGGTACAGCTGCACCTGTAATCCATTTGTTGTGACGGTCATCTGGGACCCCGCTGTGCGGAATACGCTCTCCTTTTGGAGATAAGAGGTTAGGGCCAGCAGGACATCTCTTGGCCTCGCTCCTGTTTCGGTTCTCCTGGGTCCTACTCTGTGGATCCGATGGATCCCCACATCTTCCGGTGCCTGATCTAAGAGCAAGGCCCCCAAAGCATTGCTGCACAGTTGACCTTAAGTCTGCGTCGCCAGCCGATTCGCTGAGGCCTTTTATCCTGATATTGAAGCAACTTGATCGATTTTCCAGGTCTTCCACTTGTATCTTCAAGTTGTGAACAACCTTTGCCAACTGCTCCAAAAGTTAGCTGTTTTGCCATGTATCTTCCGCCACCTCAGCCAATCCCTGCTCCGTGATATCTACTCTGCGCAGTTCCTCCTTAAGTCAAGCTAATTTGTCTTGGAAGGTTGCCGTCATCCTTCCCTCCAGGTGACCGAGGGATTCCCTCAGGTCGTCCTCACTGAGAGTTATCTCTTCAGACCTTAGGATTTTCTCCCCAGATTTCCGATCCGGGTTCTCCCCGATTGCAGCCGATGCCCTCTCTCCGCGCTGCGTCCAGTAGTTCTCCAGCTACTTTTGCCAGGCGGCCGTGCTTATCCCCTTCTGACCTGGCATCTGAGAGTCGCTCCTGCTGTCTCGCTTCTACTGCTGACAGGTCCCCAGACGGGCCTCTCCTCCCCAACTGCTCCCACCTCTCACCACCTTGCGGGCCGGGACTGGCTGGTCTTCCTGGATCCCAGTTTCTGGAAGCCATGGTGCTGGTTGCGTTTATCCACGCGCTGGCCCTTCTTGGTGTGCCCTGGTGAGGGATTATTCTTCTTTCGGTCCCCTGTTGCCTCTCTCCTAGTCTCTTCCCAATAAGGTGGCCTGTGGCTTAGAGGGCTGCCCCCTCATACTTGTGACCTTGTGAATGGGGCCTGTAGACCTGCACTCCCAAGGGTGCTGTGTCTTCTAATGTTGGGGTACTAGAGAAAGCAATCCTCATGGCCCATGGGCATCACTTCTAGCCAGTTTCTTGCTGGCCAAGGACCCGTTGGTGTCTCCCCTTATGCCCACTCCTCATCTTGTGCGCCTCTACTCTTGCTCCGGTTTCCCCTGGAGACAGACCGCTCTCAGCGTACGTCACTGGGGGACTCCTACGACAGTGTTGGTACCCAATGCAACCCACACCTGCATGGATCTTGAATATTCCTGACCCCGTGGTCTGTAGCGTGGCATGGAGAAGACTGCCTTGCTCAAAGCGGGACGCCCATCTTCTCTGCCTCCTTCATATCACATCACACCGCAGCAGCTTGCTGCTTCTCAGGTCTTCCCTGCTATAGATGGCCGATTGGCCCTCAGAAACCTTTTTGCTTGCCCCCCTCCCCGGCTTTAAAGCACGCCGTCGGGCTAAGGCACGGAGTCATCTGCTGTGCTCTGGCATCTAATCGGGCCCCTCTGGTTAAGTCACTCCTCGTCCTCATACACCCAGCCCCAGTGGTTGTGGCGGGTGTGCGTATGTCTGCTCCTGCTCACATGTGTAGTACACAAATGTCCCCCCCCTGCCATAATCGCTGCTGCAGGTTCTCTCGTGGGCTTGGGCACCGCACTAGGGAGCCTGACTGTCTCTCTGCCACAAGTGAGCTGCCTTGCGCTCAGACCGCAGTACCGCTTGACTGGGGGGGGCAGGGGTGCAGGGAAAATCACTCCTCACCGCCCATATACTGCATTACTGGGCCCAGTGTCACTGGGGAGTTGCTGGTTTCTCCCCCACCTCCCCCACGAGTGGCCCAGTGCTTCATGTTTAGGCCCGGGATGGAGCTCGAGGCAGTGCGTCCTCACATCCCGGTGGCCATCTTGGAATCGACAATTTACCTTTTTAAGAAGGTTGCTCAACCGATTGAAAGCTGGCAAGTGTGATGATTTGCTCAAAACGCAGTGATACACACTAGCAGTCTTAACAGTTTCTTTGCCAAGCAGCTCCCCTCACAAAAAAATTCTGCTTTTTGTCAGCTCCCCACATATCTGTACTTGTTTTGTGTTTCAGCTTTAGTATTTGAGAAGCACAAATCTTGACCACCGAGGTGGCCACTTGCAGCTTAAGAACCAAACACAAACAAATCACCCTGCAAGTGTGACCTAAACTATAGAGAGAGGGAATGTTTCAAGGTGTTTTTGAGGAGTTCATAGTCTTCCTTGAGTGTTAGATGAATGGGCAATGTATTTCTCAGCCTAGGCTCTACGACTGAGCAAGTCTCTTCCTTACCTTGCTTTCCTGTATCTAGATAGGGGGACCTGAGCAGTTGATGTAGGGCAAAAGGTTTGCATAAAGCAGGTTGAAAAATGGTGCTGCAAGGAATCATGGATCCCGATTATAAAACGGCTTGGGGCACCATTCAAATGCATTTGAACACTCGCCACCCCACCTCAGGCAACTGTGTGACACTTTGAGCAGCAAGAGAGGATCTAGTGGTTTTTCGAGGTAGAAACCAAATAAACTCAAAGAAACCAATAATTCAGAAAGCAATTATTTACACTTGACATGGGTCATGCACAAAAATAATGTCAGTAGATTCTCCAGGTGACTGGGTTATTACTCAGTCTCCAAAAGTTCTTACACTTAGTTGGTAAAGTGGTCGTGGCTTCTAGCTTTCATTGACTTTGCAAGTGGTTGGAAGGTCATGGTCCTTTGCTCGAGTTGTTGCATTTAAGGTGGTTGGGGGCAGACCTGAGCTGAATCCCCAGCAAGGACCAAAGCTTCTGCCAGAAGAAAGGCCACCCCAGAGGTATGGCCAGCTGGTCTATTGACTTTTGCCTACTTCCTTGACCCTGGGTCCTAATTCTGTCACCCACCAGCATCAACCAACTATCCTGCTTGTCAACGTGCCACATTCTTCTTACTAATGAACCTACGCCTACTCTTCCCCGGTTGACTTAGCTAACAATAAGTGCCTAAAAGGCCTCCTTGACACTTTTTCCAAAGTCGGTTCCTCTTCCCCTCCTACACCTTGAAGTACATATGTCCCGCTCTGTCCCCTTTGCCTACTGTTTCAAACTTCCCATCTCCTTTCTTTGCTTTCTCTGACTCCCAAGAACCCCTTACCACCTCAACTCCAACACCCCTCATCTCCTACTCCTCCCTCCAC
The DNA here is from genome assembly GCF_040938575.1 of Ambystoma mexicanum. Lineage (NCBI taxonomy): Eukaryota > Metazoa > Chordata > Amphibia > Caudata > Ambystomatidae > Ambystoma > Ambystoma mexicanum. The sequence goes on along the minus strand of NC_090924.1, from coordinate 874,336,951 downwards.
TTCCTCCTCTCAGTTCATTTCATCACTTCATCCTCTCAGCACCACTTCCATCCTCTTCCTATGACCTTTCCCTCTTCTCATCACCTCCACCTCAGCACCTTTCACCACCAACACAATGTTTTCTCCTCCACTACTCCCACCATCACCACTCCCTCAGCTCCTATGACCAGCACCTCAGCTCATCTCATCTCACCACCATCACCATACTCCTCTTGAGCTCCACGTCTCGCAGATCTGTTCACTGGCAGGAAGCCGTGCCACTTAAGACATGGTTGGACAATCAGTAATGCTTTGTGTGCCGATCCATTGAAAACTATGATTAAGCATACAGGTTCTCTCTGTCGTTGAACCCCTAAGGGGACAGTCTTATCTGGCACTGCATCGTTGTAATTACTGGCACCACTTCCGCAGAAAGTAAAAGGATCAGGGAGTCCTCCCCCTAAAAAGACCCATGGGGGGAGCCCTTCAGTGTGGTATGGTGGAATTCCCTGCCCCTCCCCACACTGCCCATAGGCAAAGCACCACGCAGCTTGTGTCAGCAACCAAACCCTTGATTACCCCACCATCCATCTTTGTGGTTTGGCAGGGGAATTAGTCCCAGTGATTGGAATTTGCGCCAGAGTCGCAATGACATGAATGAGTTTCACCAGCTCAGTTTCTGCAAGATCAGAATTGCTGCATGGAGATGCTGGCATTTAGCATACTGAGGAAGCTGCATACAGAGAATAACACTGAACAAGTGTGGAGGCAGCAAACAAGCAATCGAAAAGGACACCAGCAACCAGATGAAGAGGAAAAGGTGCACTGGCAATAAATACCATTTCCCATGAGAGAATCAGAGAAAGTTTGTCTGAGGCAGAGGAACAAGAAGTAATAAAGTCAGTGGCTATGAATAGTGGGAAGAAAAAGGGACATAACATTCCTTAGCCCTTCTTCCAAGTTAGTGTTACAAATGGGGTAGCTTTTCAGGACATTTATAGACTGATCACAAAAAGAAAAAAAGTATTCTTCTTTGGTTGACAAAAGCAGGACTAACCTTCATATGTTGCTTAAAGTTGCAAGCACACATACAGGCCCACATATATTCACAGTTCCACCATGGCACTGTGACCACTTCCAGCCTTCAATTTACCTTAGTTTCATATGAGCAGAGTCAGAAGCTCTTTTGTTAAAGAAAGCAGCCTCCAATACTCCAGGAGAATGGGTGTAGATAGTTTCTACAAGTAGGGAGTGGGTGTACTGGTCTTCATGCTGCTGCATTAACTGGATGTAAAACTGTCCTATTATATGATGCACCATGGTTTCCGTCCTCCATATTCCTTGATTGAACTTGGTGTCTAGTGTGCACATGATAAAGTGTAGAAGTTCACCCTGTCTGGAGCTATATTATCTATTTGGTCGCTCTAATCTCTGCATAGCCTCCAACTCCAGCAGCACAGTTCCGAATTAGCAAACATGACGTACACTTTTGCACCAAAAAGACTTGAATCCATATTACAAAATATTCCAGCGCTGAACATATCACAATTTGTTAATTTCTCCACACTACTAGCATGGTTCGATATTCCAGGCAATTGCATTCACAAATTATGTTATACATTATTTTTTTTAATGCTTGAAAGCGAAAAACGGGAACTGAAATTACCTGCACGGTAACATTCAAACGTACCTGTGGATAATGCCATGCCTGTGAAGATAATCCAAAGCCAAGGCCACTTCAGACGAAAATTTAACAGCCATTTCTTCATCAAAATATCCATAAATATGTAAAAGTGACTTAACATCTCCACCAATAAGGTACTCCATAATCTGTCATAAAAAATGTAAAAAAATAGTACATTTCAATCAAGGTCAACATTGTACAAAATAAACGAAAGACAACAAACTGAAACTGCAGAGGATCTTTGCTGATTAATAACTGGTCCTCCTAATCCTTTAGGGACTTCAGATCCCAAGTATTGAGAATCCTTAAGACTACTTTTTGGCTGAATCGAAACGGTCTTAATGTTAAACGACTCAGCTAAGTGTATCCACCGCTTTATGTGTCAGTTTGTCCTACGCAATGCTACGACTGCAAATGATTTGCGGATAATGTGTATGAACTTGCGACAGATTACTTAACCTTGCCTTGCTTACGTCCACTCCTTGTCCATTTCCAACTGGGAACAGTTCACTACCAACAACTACGGCTCACCGACATCTGGGTGTCAGGCAGACAAATTTGTCAGAGCACCTAGCTCAAACTTAATCGACTGCTTTTGAGCTTTCTCCCAGAAAACGATTGGGTATCCTATGCGGTCGCCTTTTAACTCTACGAAAAAGGCCTGCCCGTTTATAGAGCGCAATACCAAATCAAGCAGCACACCCTTGATTATCTGCAATTCAGAAATTATTAACTTTTAATTTGGTTTATGAAAAATATGAAATTTCATGATTATACAACTTGGAATTGCTCCAAACAGTATGTGGCTGATAAACAAAAAGAAATACATAAAGCCCTATGCTTGAAATTAAAGGATGCATAGGTATGTGGTGTGAAGGCATCATGAAGTAAGACAGACAAAATATTAATTCTTAATAAAATCAATGGTTTGTTTCTTGTCAGGATGGAGTAAGGCCTAACTTGCCCTATGCGAAGGTGGTATTTCCCTATCGAAAGAGACTAAGGATAGTCTGTGCTATTAAGTTCAACTCAAAAGTTTGTGGGTGGCCAAAGCCTATACTTGCCTTCACAACTAAATATAAACAATGTGTAGGGATGTCAACAACCAAAGAAACAAGTGTTCAAAATAAAGTACCAAGCTTCTTCGAACTCCTGGTTTGTTCTTGGCTTCCCCTTCCCAAAGTTATAAACAGTTGCACAAAAAGGCCTCAGGGCTCCGAGTTCAACAGTGTTCCAAATTCTCAGGGTTCCCTTCCCCAAGAAGGCAGCTGTCCTGGCTTCAAATTCAGTCAATTCAAATTGCTTAATTCTCAATACTGATTTCAAATACACTTTCTAACATTTCAGGTTCTTCAACACTTCACTTAACCTGCCTTTTCTTTTAGTCACTTGCACACTTGTTAGGCAAAACAGGGGGTTACTCAGTCTAGGGGCAGTTGTCGGACCACACGGTCCACCCATCACAGGTGTCACAACCGATAACCCATGGCACTTTGTAAAGTTCATTACTTCTCATTGGACTTTGTTGCTGACACAGGATCACTTTCTGTATCATTAGTCCATATGCATTTCTGTTTCACCGACAGTCTTTGGACTGTGCCAACATGTGACTGACACTTTGCTGTATTTCTCCTCATTACCGCCTTGCTTTCACACTATACAATAGTGCTTATAATTTGCTTTTAATCTGCTCCACAAGCTCGCATTACTGATTTTCACTTGGCTTTGTACTTTCACATTATTCATAGATGCTTTTCATTCAAATTCACTTCGATCGTAAATGCGCGCTACTTTCTTTTCACTTGTGCAGTATTTTCAAATCTTTTCCACATCTTTTCCTTAGTTCGGTATTCAATAACATCCATTTGGTATCCAAACCCATTCATTGCATGCTTTCACCTGACCAGCATCTTCCTTTGCCCATACTAAGCCCCAGGAGCGCCCCGGCATGAGTTGTCTCCATCACTCACTGGTGTACGGCCACTCCTAGAGGCGCTTTTGCTTTCCTCTCCGGCTCTCGCTCACTCCCCTTTCTCTTGTCGGGAATTCTGGCAAGCAGCACTTGTTCGTTCCAAAACTACCTGCTGCTTTCGGCAGCTTCAGTGTCCCCCAGATCCAAAGGGGGACACCCAGCTCAGGGCTCTGGAGCACTCTCGCCTGTCTCGAAACCCATCCTAGCCTCAGCGTCATTCCTGCAGCTGTCGGCGTCCTTTTCACCAGCCCCTCTCCAGCCTGCTACACATCGGGTTGCTGAGGATCTCTCTTTCCACACAGCTCTCTTCCATTTATGCACTTGTAGCTGCTCAATTGGCTGTAAGTGCAGTTTTGCCGGACCATAATTACTTCTGTCAATGGGACATGCCCGACCCTTATAGTGATGTCTCACAGTCCTCTTCCCAGTATCAAAGTGGTGTGCACAGAGGGAAGTGTGCATCCCTCTTAGTGTCCTCTTCCTCGCCCCAGTCTTAAAGGGATATGAATGGAACAGTTGGTGTGTGACAGTGGGGAAGATTGGTAATAACCTACAAAGATCAGGGTAGGGTGTATTCGGATAAGGGAAAGGGAAAGGGGATACCATGCCTCTCCTAAAGGCACCTTTCCTCCATTCCCCAAAGACCCTCCACCCAGGTGATCCTCCCTCACATGTCCACCCCCAGGGTCGGGATCCAAGAGCGATGGCCATTCCCTGGCCACCTGAGAGGAAGACCCAAGGGTAGTAAATGGGAGAATGCCCTTGTGTACCTCACAGGGGTAGAAACTTGTTCCACTGGAATTTCATTTAGGGTTTGACATTACAGTTTTCCCTGGGGTGAGAGTTCCAAACGTGAGAAGCCTCAATTCATAGCAAGCTTTGTATTACAATGCTCAATTCAAAAATGTGATAAATGTAATACTCTAATTTCTGGGATTGTGCAATTCCCTCACTTGAGCGAGCAGGGAGACATGTCAGGAGAATCTCGTTGTCGTGTTGATCAAAAAGCAGGGCTTACATGCTTTTTTTTGTTTAGTCTCAGAAATAGTTGACTAGGGAAATCTGGCCAAGATGGCAGATGCCCACTAGCACTACCCATAAGCTCTGCGCTCCTGGCCCCTAATTTCCGCCCCCGTTTATGAGACTTGTGTCGCCTCACAGGAGTTGGAGGGGAATGGGGAAGAAGTAGATTCTCTGATCGCGTCAACAGACCAAAGCTGGACAGAGGCACACACGATTGGCAGCGCTCCCACCGCAGAGGCTGTGCACCCAGCTTCATTCAAGATGGCAAAAGGTCTAACAGGGCCTTCCATCAGATTCCATCTTCTTTCTGCTAGAGTCAGCGGGAGCTCCCATTCATCCCCCGGGGGCTGGGACAGCTGAAACAGAATGGAAGCAGAGGGAATGATGAGTCTGATCTGCTGGAGTTGTATCTTGCAAAGGAAGACGGGTGGCTGCTGGCGGTATGTGTGGTTCCCTGGTGATCAGCGTCTTCCAAAGGAAGGATCTGCTCTACTGTCTGAGCGCCAATGAGGATCTCCAAATTCAGGCCCATGCCATCCAGAAAGGGCAAGACATGCGCCTCTGGATGATCAGAACATCTGGCATGTACAAGGCTAGAATCAGAAGGCTGCGTCCACCTTTACCAGGGAGCAAAAACCCCCAGGCAGATACCACAGCAGTTGATGAAGTGCTTAAAACGGGGGTCTTTGAGTCCAGCCTGCAGCAGATGAACAACTAGAACACTGCATATGCAAATGTCCACTTTAAAAGAGGAAATGTCAGCAGCCAAACCGAACAGAAAAGACATGGAAGCTCTGGGCGATCAAGCAAGTAAAGATGAGAATGATATGCCCTGTCCTGTTTTGAAGTGCTAAATTCAGTCAAGTTTGGCATGCTAAACTGTGTTAAGTCATGCTATGCCATGTCATGTTTTAAGCTGTAGCAACATGTTGTGCAAATATATTGTTCTGCTGGAATTTTTCCCAGAGCTGAATGCACGTTAACTACAAAATACCCGAGTGCCCTTTGTGTGCCCCTAGTGTGCGACTTCCCCACCCCCTGCTGCTTGGGCTGCCTTCTATTTGCTCTCCACCTCACACACCTCCATGGTGCTCCAAGTCCCCCCTATCTACTCTAATTGCTCTTCCATGTCCTATACTATCCCTCTCACCAAGTCTGGTAGGAAGAAACTCAAAAGGGACATACCGGTCTCCAACGCAGGCTTCCCTATCACTATTACCTACACCAGTGCTTTCTCCTGATAGACCCTCACTGACATAGACCATCATTATTGTCCATCTGAATGGCGCTGTCTTGGTGTAGGACCCTCAGCCCAATCTCCTCCTTTTCGATAGACTCTTCCCGCGTCTTCACAACTTCCTTCCTTTTCCTGCTACTCCTACCTACACCTCTCTGGCTCTTCCGCCACCTTCCTAAGCTTCTCTGGCTGTTCTGCCTACACCTGCCACTGCCACCTCTCTGGCACACTCTTCCTCCTCTGCCCACTCTCTAGCACAGCTAACTACGCAGGGCGTACCTCATGCCTGCAGCCAACCCTCTGTGAAGGTGGCAATCTGCTCCACGTCTCTACCCTTAACTTCCACTATGCTGTCGAACACTCCTCCCACATCTGCCGACTGTTTGAAGAACTTGATCTGGATGTCCTCGGTCTCACTGAGACATGGTTCCTGGCCAGCTCTGTCACGAGTTTTGACACTCCTCCCCGATGGCTACAAGATCCTTGCCAAACCCAGAACCAACCGTCCAGGCGGTGGAGTAGCCCTGATCTTCCTCGAGTGGATCTCTGCTTCTGTCATTCCTACGAATGCCTACTCTTTGTTTGAATGATTGATCTGCAAGCGCTCTCTCTCTCTCTCTCCTGGCCTCTCCCTTACTATGACATCAACAAAATGGTGGGAACCTCACAAGATCTCTGACACCTTGAGGCAGAGCAATATAGAAGAACAAATGGTGGTGTCAGGATGAAGAGAGCAGCTGATAGAAAAAGGCAGAAGGTAATGGGTCAATTCATAATTTTATTTTGTTTAAATTTGAATAAAAATTATTCATGAATATTTTTAATTGATTCATTTTTTTATAAAAAAACATCCTAAATATCAAACATTCATACATTCATTCAGCTAATAAAGGTCCTAAAACATTCAGTTCCAGATATTTTACAAAACTTAAGAAAATGTAAATTCAATTCCATTATTTTGATAATAGTTGTTCACTCCAGACAAAATATCGACTATTAGTGCCCATACATATGAATCTTCTTTATCAAACAGGCTTCTTGGTAAATAGTTTCGACTTGGTTGGTTATAATGTCTTCATCAGGATTTGGATGAACCTTACCACAATTCTAAAATCAAACAACAAAGAAATAATTTCAATTAAAATATTGTTAAAAATATACCATACTGTCTTTGTTCACTCAGTTACTCTCATCCAAAAACTAAAGTCCAAATCCGGGAAGAGGCCTGTGTGGTCTCTCTCTATACCCAAAGAAGGTTTGACTGAATGGAGGTGGACTGATTCCAATTCTTTTTTTAAAACATGCCTCAATGCGGCATAGATCCTATGAGCCACATATGATGTAGCCCACCCCCCCCATTCTATCTCAAATGAGGTTAGAAAATGAGAAAAGCAACGTCATTTCCCAATTTTTAAACACTATCAATTCGTGCCAATACATTTTCCTAATCCCACACCCAGTCTCCTACATGTCTCCAATTGAATTTTTAAATTAGTAATAAAATCATACCTGAAAACCACACTGCACTTAGTCGTATAGTTTTTAGTTTTAGAAGCCTCTAATCTGTACCCGAAATGCTTGGGTATAGAGATAGACCACACAGGCCTCTCCCTGGGTTTGGACTTTTGTTTTTGGATGAGAGTAACTGAGCCAACAAAGACAGTATGGTATATTTTTAACAATATTTTAATTGAAATTATTTCTTTGTTGTTTGATTTTAGAATTGTGGTAAGGTTCATCCAAATCCTGATGAAGACATACGTAACCAACCAAGTCGAAAATATTTACCATGAAGCCTGTTTGATAAAGAAGGTTCATATGTATGGGCACTAATAGTCGATATTTTGTCTGGAGTGAACAACTATTATCAAAATAATGGAATTGAATTTACATTTTCTTAAATTTTGTAAAATATTTTGAACTGAATGTTTTAGGACCTTTATTAGCTGAATGAATGTATGAATGTTTGATATTTAGGATGTTTATTTTAAAAAAAATGAATTAATCAAAAATGTTCATGAATAATTTTGATTCAAATTTAAACAAAATAAAATTATGAATTGACCCATTGCCTTCTGCATTTTTCTATCAGTTGCTCTCTTCATCCTGACACCACCATTTGTTCTTCTGTGTTTCTCTCTCTTACTATGGCCACCTGGCCAGGTCGCCCTCTTTCTCTGAGTGGGCCGACCTCTCCTCCTCCCTCCTTGCCTCTACCTCTCAACAACAACTCCTCAGAGACCTCATCACCACCTTGGATGCTTCTAGCCCCTCCTCTGGGGGATGGGGAGGTCGGTCTCTCTCTCTCTCTCTCCTCTGACACTCTGCCAGGCACTTCCTGGATGTTCTTATCTCGTTGCACATCCCCCCCTCTAACCACTCCTCTCACTTGGAATGACCACTTTCTTCTCTCCTCTGACCTGTCGCTCTCTGCCCCCAGGCAAGGCTAACCCCAGCACTGCCACCCACTTTCTCAGTCATCCGGCCAATGAAGGGCGTGTCAGTCGAGGCTTCCGCTGCTACTTTCTCTACTACTCCTACACCTGCAGTTGACTCACACTCTGACAGAGCCCTCTCCAACCTGCATCTCTCAATCTCTAACACTCTTTATTTCCTTGCCCCTGTCATGAGGATCCGTCTGAAGCCCACATGCAAGTGCAATTCTTGGTATGATTCCGACCTTGCCATCCGTAAACGCAAGTGTAGGGTGGCTGAGAGGAAGTGAAGGGCATTAGAGGCTCATCCTCCGACAAACTGACCTGCCACCTACTCCAAAGGCAATATAGACTCTGTCCTGTGCAAGAAGAGAGCTTACATCCAAGCCTGCGTCCCTGCGGTCACCAACAACTCGGCTGAAATGTTAACACTCTGTAAGTAGCGGGCCATTTCTACTGCAGTCTCCACCTCTCGTTTCCTCTCAAGTCCAATGCACAGCTTCTCACTTCACCACAAACTCAGGACATCCTGTCCACTCTTTTCTCTCCCTCTCCAGCCATGTATCGTCCTCCTTTCTCCAACTTCTCCGTGTTCACTTCCGACGATGTTTCTAGACAAGTCCGATCTATGAAAGTCTTGTCAAAGCAGGTGCTCCCCTGCTCCTCCAGAACCATCTAGAACCACATCAACACTCTTGCTCCAGCCTTGGCAGAATTCTGCAATCATTCTTTTGCCACTGGAACCTTCGCTTCCCCCTAAAGCAGCCCCTTGTGCATTCTCTCCTCAAGAAGCCCTCTGCCAATCCTTCCTCTCTGGCAAACTACCGCCCGATCTCTATCACTCCTTTCCTGGGCAAACTCCTGGAAAAGCTGGCCATCTCCCAACTTACTCTCCATACTGAATCCATTGGTTGTCTCCAAGACCACCAGTCTGGCTTTAGAGCAGCCAGATGCACAGAAACTGCTCTCCTGAAAACCTGTGAAGAATTGCTCTCTAATCTTGACTCAAAACTTTCTTCTGTCCTTATTCTCCTTGATCTATCCTCTGCTTGTGATACAGTGAACCAAGTCATCCTGATCCATCGTCTGCGTGACAACCTGGGCATCATGGGTCATGCCCTAGCATAGTTGACCTCCTTTCTCTCCCATCACCTGCCAGGTCCAACTTGGGTCCTTTGTCTCTACATGTGGTGTTCCCGGAGATTGTAACCCATCACCCTGGTTCTTCAACTATTACTTGGCTCCTTTGGCCGGCCTCATCTCAACCTTCTGTTCTAACTTTCAGTGTTATGCGGTTGACACTCGGCTCTCCTTCAGTCTCACCTCAGCCTCCTCTGCTCTCTCGCTCATTCCCGACTGTCTACCCGCAATTCAGAAATGGTGTGCCTCCAACGATCTCTTCCTTAATGCCAGTAAGACAGATCCTTCTCATTGGGACCCCTGCTCCCACGTTCCCTCTGGCCACCCACCTTGGGCCCTTCACCCACACCTTCTTGTGAGGCGAAGAACCTTGATGTCATCTTCGACTCCAACCTCTCCTCTCCTCACATTTCTGACATCTTTAAGAAGCCACACTACCAGCTGCACATCCTCAGAGGTATTCTTCCTTTTCCCACTTTCCCCCAGAAGCTCACTGTCTCTAGAGCCCTGGTTCTCTCTAGGCTGGACTACTCCAACAAACAAGTTACTTTCTTACCTGGTAACGTTCTTTCGATGGGATGGTCCGACAACGTATTCCATATCTATGACATGTAATCACCACAGCTGTGCTGCTTCGGAAACTTTTTTCGGCGTCTGCGTCCTGCGTCGATGACGTCGATGCGCCGTCGTCGAGGACCTCCTCAGACGTCATCCGACGTCATCCGATGTGATAAGTAGGACGCACGACGCCCGTAGCCTCAGTTGTAGTTTTTTCCCCCAGAACGTGTGACACTAGCCAACTGCCAGTCAGACACAAAGCCTTGCGGAACGTAAGCTGCAATCGCAAAGAAATTCTGCAGCGGGGAAGGCAGGGCGGGAGCAATATGGAATACATCGTCGGACAATCCCATCGAAAGAACGTTACCAGGTAAGAAAGAAACTTGTTCTTCGAGGGGATTGGGTCCTCTGACGTATTCCATATCTATGACAGACTCCCAAAGCAGTACCAGAGCAAGGAGGAGGGAAAGAATTTAGAATCAAAATTTAGAATAGCCAATCAAATAGCAGAGCAAAGGACCGCCTTGCCAAAGGCCAGATCCTGTGCTCGGATGGAATCAAGGGAATAGTGACGTACAAATGTATGTACTGAAGCCCAGGTGGCTGCATCACAGATGTTGCGAATAGGAACACGCCTCTGCAGGGCAGTAGATGCAGCCATACCCCTGGTAGAATGGGCCCGCAAGCCAGCCGGTGGGTCCTTATCGGGCAAGCGGTAGCACTCCGAGATGGCCAAAATAATCCAGCGAGACAAAGTCTGTTTCGTCACAGCTTGCCCTAAACGCTTTCCAGCGTAACCAATAAAGAGTTGATCGTCCACGCTGACCCGGGACATGCGTGAAACATAAAAGCTTAAAGCTCTCCTAGGATCAAGCCTATGGAGCCTCTCCTCTTCCTTACCAGGATGCGGAGGAGGATAGAATGCCGGAAGAACAACCTTCTGGGCCAAATGAAATTCGGTCACTACCTTCGGAAGAAAAGAAGGATGAACTCTAAGGACAACCCTGTCCTTGTGAAATACAGTGAAGGGTGGCTTAACTGAAAGTGCCTGTAACTCACTCACTCTGCGAGCGGAAGTAACCGCAACTAAAAACACAGTTTTCAGAGTTAACATCCTCAAAGGGCAAGAATGTAAAGGCTCAAACGGAGCACCCATAAGAAACTTAAGAACAAGGTTTAAATCCCAACCGGGCACCAGGAAAGGTGACGGAGGGAACACATTAGTGAGCCCTTTCAGAAACTGTGAAATTAAAGGGATTTTAAAGTAAGAACACTCTTCAGACGAGCGCTTAAAGATGGACAGCGCCGCCAGGTAACCTTTAATGGTACCCACTTGCAAGCCCCTGTGGGCCAAAGAAAGTAAAAAGGACAGAACCATGGGGATGTCACATGCAAAAGCATCCACATTCTGAACTCGGCACCTGTCGCAGAACTTACGCCAACGGTACAGAGACTTTGTTGCTGGCCTTCGGGCCGAAAGCAACACCTCCATCACGTCTTCAGGGAGGTCCCAATCCTTATAACTCAACCTTTCAGAAGCCAAGCGTGAAGGTTGAGGGATCTGACCTCTGGATGGAGAACCTGACCCCCCTCCCGTGAGAGCAGATTGTCTCGGTAGGGAAGACGACGCGGAGGGCAGATGGACAAGTCGAGAAGGTCCGGGTACCACGTCCTCCGAGCCCACGCCGGAGCAATGAGGATCATCCGGGAACCGAACTTCCGTAACCTCCGCAGCACTTGCGGGATGACGGGGACTGGAGGAAACGCATACAGCAGCGGGAACGACCACTCCACCACGAACGCGTCTCCTAAGGCTCCTTTAGGAGGAAATTCCAGCGAGCAAAACCTTTCGCACTTCCGGTTGACACTGGAGGCGAAGCGATCCACTTGAAGGGTCCCCCAAAGGGCGAAGATCTCCAGGAGAATCTCCTGAGCCAACTCCCACTCGTGAGAGATCGTGCTCTGCCTGCTCAGAGCGTCCGCCGTCACGTTTTCGTCTCCGGCCAGATGAACTGCCGAGATCGAAACTTCCTGCTGGATGGCCCAGAACTCGAGCTGCATCGCCTCCCTGCACAGAGGAAGTGACCCTGCCCCCCCCCTTTTTGTTGAGGTAGTGCATGGCCACTGTGTTGTCCGTCAGGATCAGGACACCCTTTCCTCGCACAGTCGGCAGAAAAGCCTTCAGGGCTAGCCTGACGGCCCTCAGCTCCAACAGATTGATATGGAGTCTGGACTCCGACGGAGACCAACGACCGCTGACTGTCAGCCCGTTGGCATGAGCTCCCCAACCCGTGAGGGATGCATCCGTCACAATCGTCACCTCCGGCCAGGAAAGCCAAAAAGGAGCCCCCTTCATCAAGTTGCCTTCGACGGCCCACCACAGAAGGTCCCGGGCGACCAAGGGCGGCACCTGAATCGGGTCCGACATCCTGCCGGAGGACTGCGACCATTGCGTCTGTAGCGCCCACTGCAAAGATCTCATCCGCAGGCGAGCCTCTGGCACCAGAAGAATGCAGGATGCCATGAGGCCGAGCAGCCTCAAGAACTCGAACGCTGGGAGCGTCTGGGCATGCTGAAACTTGTGCACCGTCAGCTGAATGTGAAGAGCCCTCACCTGGGGAGGAAAACACTGCCCCAGGGAAGTGTCGAGCACTGCTCCGATGTACAGGAGCCGCTGTGTTGGCGTCAAATGGGACTTCTTTAAATTGAGGGAGAAGCCCAGCTTGCGAAGGGAGTGGCAGGTGACGGACAGCTGATCCAGGACTTGCTCGGGAGAGCTCCCCCTGATCAACCAATCGTCCAGGTAGGGGTAGACGTGAATCCCCCCCTTGCCTGAGATGCGCTGCCACCACCACCATGAGCCTGGTGAAAACCCTCGGGGCGGAGGTCAATCCGAACGGCAGGACCCGAAACTGAAAGTGCGAGTCGCCAACCGCGAACCTCAGGTACTTCTTGTGCTTGGGATGGATCGGCACATGGAAGTAAGCATCCTTGAGGTCGAGTGACACCAACCAGTCCTGAAGCTGAAGGGCCTGGAGGATTTGAGAGAGAGTAACCATCTTGAACTTGTCCTTCCTGAGGAGTTTGTTCAAACCGCGCAAGTCCATGATGGGTCTCAATCCCCCGTCTGTCTTCGAAATCAAAAAATAAGGGGAATACCATCCCTTGTTCCTCTCCGCTACAGGCACCAGTTCTATGGCGCCTTTCTCCAGCAGGGCTTGAATTTCCTGCGCAAGGAGCGGATCCGGACTCTGCAAAGAGAGGTTCCCCGGTGGATTGTCGCGAGGCCTGTGCCGAAAGGGAAGACAGTGGCCGTGGGTTATGATCTCCAGAACCCACACATCTGAAGTAATGGCTTGCCACTCTACAAGATGCTGCGCCAGCCTTCCCCCAACCGGCGAACCATGGGACATGGCCTCATGACTGAGTGGGAGTGGCCGCGGCGTTACCTGAGGGCAAAGAGGCAACTGCCCGAGCGGCCTTGGCACCACGGGTACCCTGTCGTCCACCTCTGGTACCCCTGCGTTGGCCTCTTTGACTGCCAGCCCCTCTCGCTTTACTGAAGGACGAGTAATAGCGAAAGGAACCACCCCTCCACTGCTGTCCCCTAGGACGAAAAGGCGGAGGTTGGCGAACTGCAGCGTCCAACGACTTCGCTGCAGCTTTCGAGGTCTGCAACCTCTCAAGGCTCTCGTCAGCCTTGCTGCCAAAAAGGTGTTCACCGTCAAAGGGCATGTTGAGGAGCCGAGACTGCACATCAGGAGCAAACCCCGACTTCCGCAACCACGCAAACCTGCGTATCACGGTGCTCGCCGCCATGGACCTACTGACGCATTCAGCTAAGTCCAAACCCGACTGAACGGACTCACACATGGCATCCTTACCATCCTGGACCATAGCAAGGAAACCATCCCGTTAGTCCCCTTCGGGAATATGTTCAGCCGCTAACGCAACACAGTTCCACAGAGTGTGTGTGAAACGAGACAAGGCACAAATGGAGTTGGCCGCCTGAAGCGCCATACCACCAGAAGAAAACACTTTCTTCGCCCAGCCATCAAAACGTTTGTCATCCCTATCAGGAGGGATGGTAGGGTACGACGCCTGCTTTGCCGGGGCCGTGGCCGCCTGCACCACCAAACTCTCCGGAGTAGGGTGCCTGGTCAAGCAGCAGGGGTCGCTACTGGCTGGACGGTATTTTCACGACAAGGATCTGCCCACCGCCGGGAGACTCTCCGGAGCAGTCCAAGCCGCCGCCACCCTTCTCTGTAAGGCCATATGGAACGGCAGTACAGGATCAGTTGGGGGACCAACATCAAGGATGTCCGTCAGATCATCCTGCACAAACTCCCCTGGGGGAGCAGACCATCCCAAGTACTCAAACCCTAGCCATAAGGTGCCGGTACGAGGAATCGGCATGAGAGCCAGGCTCAGGCCTACAAAACTCCACCTCCGGAGAGGTGTCCAGTCCACTGGCATCATGCAGTGACTGTCAAATCGTCAAACTGACTATGGCCCGAGACAATTTCATCTGGAACCTGACTAGGAACCAGGCCATCAGAATCCTCATCCGCCTCTGAAATATAGTCCAGGTGGCGAAAAGAAGGCACCCGAGAGTGCTTGCTCTTAACCAGAGCCTTCCTAGGGGGTTCTCCCGTGCCACGGGGTACCTCCGGCACGAAAGGCGTCGAGAGAACCGGCGCCGGCGCCGAGAGGACCGGCATCGGTGCCGAGAGGATCGGCGTCGAGGAAATCGGCGTCGACGTCAGATGCAGCGCCTCCAGCATCGGCGGCGTCGACACAGCCCTCGAAGCCGGAGCCCCGAGCGTGTCCCTCGACGACCTGAGCGTCGACGGCTTCGACTACTTCCTCGGAGCCGGAGCCTCGAGAAAGCCTGTCGACGCCCTCGACGCCTCAGACGTCGATGTCTTCCTCGAAGACCTCACAGGTGCATGCGGTCGCGAACGCGTCGAGGACCGGGACCTGGAACGGGTACGTCGAGAACGATTCTCCTTGTCCGAACGGGACCTCTCCCGTGACTCGTGCCGACCACTTTTGCGAGCGGTGTCTCTCGACCTCTCACGACCGACCCCACTCGGGGGCGTGGACGGCTTAGTACCCTGCGACTCAAGAATCGCCAGCATTTTCTTCCCGAAGGAAGCCCATTCCTCCGGCGTCGCACGGCTGGTGGGGTAAGCGACGTGCCGGGCAGAGTCCTCCGAAGAGGACCTGGAAGACGACCGGTGTCGGCGCTTCTGAGAATGCCTCGAAGAGGCTGAGGAGTGGCGAGACCAACTCCTAGAAGGAGACCCACGTGACTTCCGACGATGACGCGGAGAGTCACCCCTCGAATCATCCGTCGAAAGCCCCGCAGACTTCGACTTCCTAGGCTTAGACACCCGACCTACCGACAACAACTTCTTACGTTCACGTAAGGCTTTGGACGTGAGCGACTGGCAGTCGATACAGTCATCCGTGTCGTGGGCCTTCCCGAGGCACCAGAGGCAGGCGTCGTGCGAGTCCGTCACCGACATCTTGGACCCACACTCCCCGCACTTCTTGAAACCCGGACGCGGGGTCGAAGACTAAGTAGAAGACATCTTCACACGAAGGATTTTCACAAAACGAACAGGTTCGAAGAACCGAGAAGAACAGAACTCTAAAGAGTCGAGGCGTGAACTGAGAATCACGAAGCAACACGTTCGCGGAAAAAACGGAACTGAGGCTACGGGCGTCGTGCGTCCTACTTATCGCATCGGAGGACGTCGGAGGAGGTCCTCCACGACGGCGCATCGACGCAGGACGCAGATGCCGAAAAAAGTTTCCGAAGCAGCACAACTGTGGTGATTACATGTCATAGATATGGAATACGTCGGAGGACCCAATCCCCTCAAAAGTCTTTTTCTAAATCTGCCTGCCCCTACTCTTCACCCTTTGCAACAAATCCAGAACAGCACTGCAATACTTCTCCTTGGCCTCAAGTCCAGGGATTGTATGTCTCCAGCCATGAAATCTCTCCACTGGTTCCCAGTGACTACAAGGATCAAGTTCAAGACCCTCCGATTCATCCACAAGGCTTTCTAGGGCATGGGACAACACTACATCTAACTCACTATTCCTAAGCATCTTACTTCTCGAGCCTTCCGCTCGGCAACCTCCAACTCTGAGGGTCAGATGCTTCTCAGCGCATAGAGTGATTTATACAACTCTCTCTCTCTCTCTCGCCCCCCCCTCTGTCTACCCTTCCTTGTCTTGTCGCACCTAGAAACACTTGTGTACAGGCGCGTTATAAATGAATTATCATATCATACTGTATGTACTCATTCACTCCTTTAGGAAGAGGGGCGAACGGTGCAAAACAAACTCAAGCTGCCAACAGGACATCACAACTCTCACTTTACCTATTCCTGCTATACCCTACTATCCACCTCCCAACCACCACCACCCCCCCGTTTCTACTCCACAACCTCATTTACAGATCCGCCAGAGTGTCAGGGGACCACTCCAGTGATGATAGTGCATGGTACAAGTGCATGGTACAAATACCCTTTAACATAAACAATGTTTTGGTTTAAATGTCTGATTTTGAAGCAGCCATAAAACAGTGAGCAACCACCTAAACACACGCACACAAAAAAACATAATAGAAGGGTAGACTTGTAAATGTAATCCGTAAACTAAACCATACACCCCTGTTTTGACATAAAATGTGCATTAAGCCCTCTATTAACAGAACACAGTAACTGCAGACCAGTGTGAGATGGCTAGTCAAAGGATGGATTATGTAAATTAACTCATACAAATGCTCACCCTAAGAGGATTCCTGCCTCACACACCAATTTAATCTTAAAAGTCCTAGCAGTACTTAGGAACTTACAGGAAGAATGTAATGGGGCTTCAGCCCCCAAGAAAGCAGCTTTTCCGTCTATAGAACCTGGCCGTTTGTGGTGGGGCTTAGTGGAGTAAGTACAGGGCCTTTGCATGCATGTTTTCTTGAGCATAGTTTCTACATGCCTACAGGACACTGTGGAAGGCTCAAAGGTCTGATTACGGCTAAGCCATAGACAGGATTTGTATCCTTAAGCACTGTGTGCACAGGCACACAACTAGGGTTTTGGTAACCATGACAAACGAGGAAATCATAAAATGTTTTTCCTCACTTTCAGGGAGCTTTTCCACCTACGCAAATTCTGATTTCTGATATAAACCCCTCCCAAATATTGTTGGGGTCCTACAAAAGTAGATGGGCATTGCCATCAGTTTTTACTTGGCCATTGCTTCAACATACCCAGGCTCACTATGCATTGAGTAAATTCCAGACATAACCCTCACGCAGTAAACCGCTCTTCTCCAGCCATCTCTCCTTTTGGCACTGTGGCCCATAGAAAAGTCCAACAATAAATTTGGTCCAATTGTACACATAGCTCTTACCCCTTTTCCATCTCATGCCTTCTTGAGCATCTCATCTATCCCTCGCCCTCATCCCAACTATCTACCCGACTTTGCTCCTTCCTACCACTACTTACTGTTCTATCATACTCCTCCTCTGCCTCTCTGACAGGCAAAAGTGCTTCAGTGCCATAAACGTGGCAGGAGGCGCTATACAATTGGAAGACGACATAATATAAGCAATACATAGTCTGTGACTGTGGTCTCTGCGAGTTCAAAAAAGTGATTTGTGACTTGTAGGACAAATGGAGCAATTTGGATAATCTATCCAGAAGGAAGAGTATCAAAGTAAAGCTCCTTAAACAAGGATCAGTGTGTCAGGACAAGGTGGAATGCTTTGGGTCTTATTTCCCCAGATTCTTGAGACCAATCGGACTAAAATCGGTGAGAATTGACAGCGCGCTTCTGGTAGGAAGGCTGACTTCTGAAACGGGAACCAGATCCAGCAACCTTCTAATGAAGCTGTGGGTAACAAAAGTAAAGAAAGGACTATGGAAAGAGAAGAATACCACCACCAACAATTTGATGGATAGCGAGGTCTGCCTGTTTAATAATATCACACTGCCCACAGAGGCGCTGGAGAGGCGCCTTGACCCAGGAGAAGATAACGTATTGCAGATTCTTCCCAACTGGAAAACCATTTCGGCTTAATAATGAGCAGATAATCAGATCGCTGGAGGAAGGATAGACAGATCACGTAAGTTCAAAGTCGATGTTTCTGGAGGAACTCCCCCACATGGTCATGAAAGGATGTTTGAATGTTCATGATTTCTGTTATGGCTATGCCCAAAAGAAAGAGGAGCTTCAGTGATGTGGGCAACATTAATTTCTGGTGCTTCAGGGTGGCAGGAGTGATTTAGGGAGAACATGGGGATGTTTCTACAAATGAGGTACTTATTGAATTTAGTGGCTGGAGGAGGGGCTATGGTGGAGCTCAAGGAGGATAATGCTGAAGCATAACCAGTGGAAATGGTCATGATTACTTCCAAGAAACTACAAATTCTTTGGTTGGTGGGGAGGGGGGGGGGTTGAAGGGTTTGGTGTGAATGAGAACGGTTAGTATATCTTTTGTTCGTAAAGTTCACAAATGGATATATGCAACATCGCCTACTTTTTTGTGGTGTTGAAAGATGCCTGTATGCCAATTGGTAAACATGCTAGGAGTGGGACTGACTGTCAGATCAATGATTAAGATTTAGTCACCTAATGAAAGGGGTCTTAATTCCCCAAACAGGCATTTCAAACGTTTTGCCTTACTAAGAAGGGGAATGCCCCATATATATTGTGTTTGCAAGAAATGCACCTACAGACATCAGACAGTGAAGACTGGAATCTAGGGAATACCTGCTGCAGCTTCATTCAGACATCAAGCTAGGAGGGTGGGCACCACGATTCTCTTGCACATTGACCCTCATAAGGATCGACACAGAGTATGAAAACATACTGCTAGAACTATGCCAGTATCCCTTAGAGGTTGTTTCAGATCCATGGGGTTGGTTGATGCCTGGAGACAGGTTAACTCCTCCAATGCTGGGTACCCGTTTTATTCTCACGTTCATCAAGCCTTCTTCTAGGATAAGTCTTCATGTTCCCCCAGTTGATAAAAGGATTAAATAGAACTGGCAGGGGAGTCCTAGCTTATTCAGCTCATGCCCCCATTCATAAATGGAACACGGGAGAGACCAGGGAACATGGAGACTTGAGAAATATCTTCACGCCATAACTGAACATGGAAATATAGAAATGTAATATTATCCGTGACACTAGCATGTTTACACATGCAATGCAGGCAGTGGTGGTAAGGGCCAAGCTCATTCAAATGTCTGTCACCTCCAAGAAAATTAGGGGATTTAACAAATTCAAAGTAGGGATGAGATAACTAAACTGAAGCCCAACAGAACAGATGGCTCGAGACGATCTGATAGATGTTTGGTAGCAACTAGAGGTCAATTAACACCACCAAAAGAGCCAAGTAGGTCTTATACTTCGTAGTAATATCAGTGGGTTCTCCCAATTTTTTTGTTTTCGGGGGGTCAGAACTGTAAACGGGGAGATTCTAGAAGAGGAAAGAAACTAACCAGTCTTACTACCCCTCTCTCAAAAGTCTCTCGACAACACAGATGTAGGTGCTCAGGTACCGTTTCATGAATCTACAGTAACTACTGCTCAGAAGAGCGAATTATCTAACAGAAACCGTTATAATTATAAATGTATAAATCACTTTAATATTTGATTAAAAACCACATCTTAAAACAATACATTTGTAGACTTTTCCATACACCACTCATACCTTTCATACCAATTCATTCGTTCTGTGGACTAAGGGTTCAACAATTTCCATTTTCTTTTAGCATATTAATTGTTAGTAGTATGCATGACATTAGAAAAAACATTTGGTTTTTCTATAGGTGTTATACTTCGACATGAAGCAGCATATTACTAATATGGGAGTAAACTGGTGTCTTAAATTGCAAGGTATTTGGGAAAACAGGCAAATACAAAGTATATGGGAGCGTGGCTTGGGGCTGGTGCAGATAGGATGGCTCTGAACGCTCCCTTCTGAGATTCCAAATCGAGACCCTGAACCCCTCTAGATGGCCTTCCTGACCCCCTAAAATGCAGCTTGGGGCAGGGGAAGCATCATGCTGCAGCGGCTGCCATTTCACCGGCGCACAACCCATGGCTGAAAAGTTCTCTGTGCCAGCAGACCTCCCGTTGAAGCACCAACATGGCATTCACCACTCACTCAGACCCTAGGGCCAGCATTTGGTCTGCGTAGCCCCCTCACGGTGTGCGGTGTGCTCTGGTGGGGGCACGTTGCACCTCACCCCTCCTCGCTTTGCTCCTTCCGGTGCCCTTTCCTTTCTCACCTGATGCAGTCCACCCAGTAGTGGAGAGAGGGACGAACCCCCTTTGGCTTTCTGGCGTGGTCCGTTGGTTGGCTGCCCGTTTCTGGGCTCCTAAGGCTTGTTCCTCTGCCCTTGGTCTCTGTCTATGCAGCTTAGCCCGACCGCCTTGTGACTGGGCCTTTAACCCCCCCCCCTCACCTCCTGCTTTATGGGGATCAGGGGCCTGGAGCAGGGCTGGCTGTGGCTGCTGCTCCCACCTACTCGGCCCCGACGCCTTGAGGACTCTTGATGGCTGGCTGCCTTTCCTTATATTGTCGCTTCTCTGAGGGGGGCTGGAGTCACTTGCTGCGACGTGGGGCTTTGAGTTGGAGGTGTTCTCTGCCCTCTGGTGTCCTCATTGTTTCCTCGCCTGATCTTAGTGGCCATTACATGCCAGTGTTCCGTATTAGCTGGCTGACACCCTGCCAGTTGCAGCTTCTTCATGGGTGCTGCGCTGCGACCTTGGCCTTCGAATCTGGGTGCTCTTGGCCCTTTGGTGTTCCTAAGTTCACTGCACCAGATTTGTAGCGCATATACCCGCAGTTTAGGTTACAATAATGGTACAACAATTAAAAACTGCTAATCAGACAGCCATTAGCTCCCTTCTGCAATATACGGTAAAAAAAAAAAATAAAAAAAAAATAAAAAATGGAGAAGTTAAATGCTAAAAGGTATTTATATTGTGCACCATCACCACCAGAATTGGTCCCCAGGCACTGAGGCGGATCTGTAAAGCAAGAGGCTGGTGGGTTAGGTTAGTCAGGTGAAGGAGTAGGAAAATGAGAGAAGTGGTGTGCTGTGGGCAGCTTCAGTTCCATTTTCACAGTGCGCTGAGCTTTGGTGTGAGTAAAGGACAGATACGAGACCTTGTGTGCTTTTGGTGCGGTTTATGTATTGCTTGCTGATGTTGCGGTGTGGTGAAGTGCGTGCAGTTTGCTGGGCGAGAGATGGTTGTGTGGATTTTCGGGTGAGTTAGGTATACAGAGGTTTGAGCTTGGGTTAGTAGGTTATATATCCTGGGTCATTTCAGGACTTGTTCTGTTTAACTGGCATTCCTGTAGGTAAGCTTATTGCCACTTTCCTTTCTTGTCCATCTTATTGTTGTGAGTGATGGCATGGCGTGTTCCCGACTGTCTTGTATTTGGACTTCATGTAATGGGACGGGGTGTGTCTAGTCCCCCCCCCCTTCTAGTGTTGGTGCTGTAGATTACCAGTCCCCTACTCCCTTGCTACCTATTCCTGTCGGTGGTCTACTCTCTAATTCGGGCCAGGGTGCTATTGGTTGTTGTTGTCCTTCCGTCCTGGTCTGGCTTTAATTTCGCCCCGTCATAGCTATCTCTCAGTTGGTAAGCCCGGTATGTCGAAGAATGGCTTTCTCGGATTCTGTTTGGGAGATGGTGCACGCCACTGACTCCTCATTGGGTTCCCAGTCCTCCCGCCAGTCGTCACTAAAGCAGAGCTGCAGGTCCTACTGGCAGAAATCAAGAGGGTATACCAGAAGGGCACAGCTGAGCCATCACAAAAACAATGCTGCCCTTGACAAACGAGTGGAAGAGAGCAGTGGAAATAGAAACTGCGATATGTGAGCAAAGATATACTGTTAGTGAGTGCTGGAATAAGCTTGAAGCCTGGTGTGACGCCCTGGAGGCAAGACAGGAGGATGCGGATAACATTTAGCCGCAATAACATTCGACTCCTGGGCATTCCGACAACTGTCTCGGACGGGGAGCTCATTGATTTTGTGCAGGACTTCTTCTGTTTTGGATGATGCTGAACTGGAGTTGGACAGGGTCCATCAAACACGTCCAAGGCTCCCATAGAGCGGACCCCCGGACGTGTTAGCCAGAGTCAATTTCTACATGGCCAAGGAACGCATCATGCAATGCAAGCTGCAAGGCACTCGTTTAAAATGCAATTCAGGGACGCTTCTATCCTGGCTGCAATCACTTTGGTAAAATGAATGGAATGGCGGCCCATGCTATGGTTACAGGAAAGGAAGATTGCCTACCGCTGGGGATTACCCACTGCTCTTTACGGCAAAGAAAGTCCTGGAGGGTTGGATCTATGAAGACGCTGAGCAGCTTCTCAATCCAAGGACACTGGGGGGAGGTGGAGTGTGGGAGATTCTAGCAGGGGCTCTGGAGATGCTCGGCCTGCCTTTGTGCCCTGGTCCTGTTCCGGGAGGCATAGGAGACCGAAGCGTCCTTCCCGCGGGGACAGGAAGGGCACACCCAGGTGACTAATGGGGTTCTGGCGTATTTCTTTGCTCTTTGAGGTATGTCCTGGTGTTCCCCTATGCTGGTTTTTGTTTATGGCTTAAGCAGTGGTTCGGGGGCCAACCTGAAGTTGGAATTACATTATATATGTATTCAAACGATATGATGGGGTTCAAATGGTTCATCCATGGCTTACAGAAGTTGGACTTTGTTGTTGGGTCCCCGTTCGGTTGCACTTGGTATGAACTTTCCTGCCACACTTAGGTTGAGATTTTGGGGGTGGGGAGAAGGTTAAACAGGCGGTAGGGAAATGTTACAATGATTTCATGTTGCTGTATTGCCACAAGGCCATTAACCCGCAACAGCCTACACTACAAATCATACTGTTCTATGCAATACCTAAGCCAGGATCACAGAGGTTGAGAGCTATGGTACACTGCATGCAACTCATGGCTATGGGAAATGTAAAGGAACACTGCATTATTTGCCTGCAAATCGAAAGTTTGTTATGCATAGGATGGCAGACCTGACCGCTGATATTTGTTTGCAGGCGACATCTCTTAGCCAAGGATGCAAGGTGTCTCTGGCATGGGAAATATCCAAGGGCATTCTTGGCCGCTTCTGGGGAAAATAAAAAGAGAGGAGTGGCGTAGCTACTTAGCAGGGATGTCCAGTTGACAAAAATCTCTATAATGAGGGATCTGCAGGGCAGATTTATTCTGGTTAAAGGGCATTTGTTTGGGAAATGGTACACCTTTATCTCAATTTATGGGTCCAACAACGAACAAGACCATTTCCTAAAATCAATCATCCCCAAAATAATTTCCTTTAGCGAAGGTCAAATCCTGATTGGAGGAGACTAACTTAATGCCTGACCCAGTGGCGGACAAAATCCTTCCGTCAACCAGAGCGGACTATAGCAATGCGATTGAGCCAGCCTGAAGGAGCTTGGGGTGGTAGACGTTTTGAGATTATCAAAAGAGGGGCCTGCGATTACATTTTTTATCCCCATGTCCACAGGGTTCTTTCAAGGGTAGACTGGCCATCTCTCAGCTTAACATTCATTCCGATTCTGTTGGCTCTCTCCATGACCACCAATCTGGCTTCAGAGCTGCCAGAAGCACGGAAACTGCTCTCCTGAACATCTGTGAAGATCTGCTCTCCAACCTTGTCTCGAACATTCCCTCTGTCCTCATACACGATCTCTCTTCTGCCTTCGACACGGTCAACCATATCACCATGCTCCAGCGTCTCCGTGATAACGTGGGTATCACTGATCCGGCTCTGGCCTGGCTGACCTCTTTCCTCTCTGACCGACCCGCCCAGGTCCAACTTGGGTCCTTCCTATCATCCATCTCCCTCTCTACATCACCGATCACCCTGGCCTTTCAACCAATGCCTGGCAACTCTCGCCCACTGCAATACCATTTTCTGCTAAAATGTCCAGTGCTTTCCCCTCACTCTCTAGCCAGTCTCCCTTGGCCCCCCTCCTAACCCTACCTGCGAGGCCAAGAACCTCAGGGTCATCTTTGACTTCACACTTTCCTTCTCTGCCCACATCTCAGACGTCTCTAAAAAGTCAAACTTCCTACTGCACCTCCTCAGATGTACTCTGCCTTTCCTCTCCTTCCCCCAGAAGCTCATGGTATCCCAAGCTCTGGCTCTCTCTAGGTTGGACTACTCTCCGCCCTCTGCAACTAATCCAGAACAGGACTGTGAGACTTGTCCTTGGCCTTAAGCCCTGGGATTGTATCTCTGCAGCTCTGAAATCCCTCCATTGGCTCCCAGTGGATGCAAGGATTAAATTCAAAACCCTCTGCATTGTCCACAAGGCTTTCTGGGGCCTGGGTCCAAAATACCTTCAGCTATCCCTCCGCAAATACCTCCCTTCTCAAGCTCTTCGCTCCTCTACCTCCCTCAGGGTCAGGCGTTTTTCAAAGAAACGAGCTGGGGGTAGATCTCTGTCTTCGGCTGGGGCCTCCCTCTGGAACAGCCTCCTTGCCACTCTAAAACGAGGAGAACCATCTCCGATTCCGGAAGCACCCCAAGACCTTCCTCTTTTCTTCTGCCTTCACACCCCTCTCCCCTGCTGATCTGTTCTCTCTTGGCACTGTGCACCTGGCCACCCTCTGTCCTGCAGGCCCAGGTACCCGCTCACCCTGCCACACCTCCTGCACTGCCTCCGGGCCACCCCTTGCACTGGGGTCTGTATCTGTACCCATACAGCCCCACCCCTTTTTCTTCATGCACTTATCAGACCTACCCGGTCTGCTGCCTTAAACCTAGCACTTGCAAATTGCTGGCTGCACTACCACGGTTTGTTGCCTTTATTATGTATTTATTATTATTTATCTGTTTCTCCTCTGCTTTGCACTTTCCACTTCTCCCCCCTTCCATGCACTTTTCCTCTCCCCCCTCTCCCATGCACTTGCACGTTTTCAATGTCACTGGGCCTAGTAAGATCGCTGTTTTGTTCTCCCCTGTTCCCCTCACTTGCCTTGTCGCGCTCTGAAACACATGTGTAGGAGCGCAAAAGAAATAAAATATCAATATCACTCCTTGTGAACAGGAGAGCTAAAGATTTAGGCTTTCCATAAGTGACCCCTGTGAAATATAACAGAAGATCCAGGCAGGTGGAAACAGAGGCCCAGGTCCAGGCTGTGTATCCCGAAAGGCAGGGCCTATGAAAGAGGCCTGCAGTGAATCCTGAAACCAAGGGTATAGGAGGGAGTCATGCTGTAAATCCTTAAGCTAAGGTCCAGGAAGAAACATGCAGAGGAGCATAAAATCAGGGTCTAGAAAGATATGTGGCAAATCTTGAACCCAAGGCCTAGGCAAAAGACACCTTCTGTGAATTTTGAAACCCAAAGCCTAAAAGAAAGAGAAGAGCTGTTAGGAGTACTGCAGTGAGACATGGTCCAGAAGAGGCACCACATGGGAAGTCTGAATGAGACCAAGGTCCAAGAGGAACCCATTGTCGATCCAGAGAGAACTAAGAAGACATCAGTTTTCTTTTGCATTAGAATAGGAATGCTCTCTGAAGAGCCGGTTTATGAACTTTCTTTATCCTAATCCTTGGAACTTTCATGCTATTAAGATAGGGTCACCAGAAGGCTAAAGACGCATTAAGATTACATTTGTTGACTGTTGGCCATATCTTTGGGGCATTTCTTTATAGCCTAAGGCGTCCCTGGAGGGACGAGGAGTTATTGGCCTGTACCGTTGGCGTAATCGAAATAAAACTGAGGTAGTTTACTACGTGGCTGTTTACTTTGTGGGGGTTAAAATAGATTGGTATATGTAAGGGAGTGCAGAGGAACCCCAATTACAAGAAAAATAAAGTAGAATTACCACATAGTAATTTCTTTTTGATGAAGCCATTTATAACAATTAGAATAGATTTTGAAAAATTATACTTTATCATGAAGGGAGCATAGGAAGCACAAAAGGAGCACAGTTTAGACTAACTCATCCTGACACTGTTTAACAGTACAATGCTGAATAGAAGAATATTACCACCATTAAGAGAGACAAATCACAAATAAAAGACCACAAGAGCATTCCTAAGGCAATAAAATACAGGCAACAACATTACAATTCAGACGAAGTAGTCTTTAAGAAAAGTTGTACAAAAGGGACCAATTAGGATGACACATAGCCAAGTTCACTGGGGCAAAGTAGTGAACACTTTTGAAAACAATACATAACAAATGAAATAGAGCTTCGATAGAAGGCCAACGAAGCTGAAGTTTTTCTGGAACACACTGCCACTCGCACTAACACTAGCACCTGATGTAAAATTATTCAGGAAATCACTGAAAACCTCTGTTCAAGTGAATTAAGCTTGTAACAAAGCCAGCCATTTAGGGCCAACCGTCCTGTCTCTTTGCTTTTTGTCCCATTGTGTTCTTGTTTGCGCCCGATGTTTGCGGGCTGCCGGCGCGGTACAAATAGATAAATAAAATAAACCAACTAAGGAGATGCTGAGGATGAATCATTTACACACAAAAAAGAATAGGTACAGCAGTGAGGGATACTTTGACCCACTCAGCAAAATCCCCATCCATAGCCAAGCTGTGCTTCTGCAGTCAACAGAAAAATGGCTGCGCTGGTGTCTTGGAGCACAATTGCATCAAAACTCTGTTTTGCAGTGACAAAGGGATGGCTGCCCCATCTTGCCAAACACCATTGGGCGAGTTGGAACAGGGGACACACCAATAAAGGTGCCAGTGGGTTCTTGGGTACACCCAAAAGAAGAAAATCAAAGCAGCACTGGTCTGCTGCTTGCAAAAAGTTCCCATTGAAAAGGGAATATTTCACAGTGAAAAGGATGCTGCCTCAACCCTATTTTCATCTATTCCACATCAAATTGCTTTTAACCATAAGGCTCTGCCATGCCCATTCATATCCACATTGTGCATCAGCAGAAGAAAGCATGATCCCTGCATGACAGGCTGTGCCAGCCAAAATCTGAAAAAGGCAAAAGAAACTTCACTTTCAGCCACAGAAAACGCTTGACATTTGAGTCACAAAATGTCAAAAAGAGCAAGGCTTCAAAGAAATCCTAGCTCTCTGGGCCTATGTCAATTTCAGTGCATCTGTGTTGAAGCAAATTGCTGTATAAAAGGAACAGACTATGACAGCAGAACAATGTGGGAAGTCAGATGGAAGAACCGAATTTAAAAAGGGAAATCCTAGCAGCTTTCACCATGTGTCAAAATGAGCTTTTGCAAACCAGAAAGAAAATGCCTGTTTTAAAAGAACAGTGTTGAATAAAAACATGTCCTTGCCTAGCAATATAAAGGGGGTTTTGCTGGTGAACATATATAGGATGTTTTATTCAACAGGCTTGTTTTTGATACAGAACAAAATAACAGAAAATAAAAATTAAAATGTATTGGCTGGATTTTGCAAGCTCCAGAACAGGTCTTTCTGCTGGCTAAACTGAGGCCTCCCCCCACAAAAAGAAGCCACCATAAACTTCTAGGACACAGGCATGCTAATTGCCACCTTGAAAACTTTGAATGGACCAAGAGCACTAAAACATACCCTGCCCAGTAGACTTTTGTTAGTGCTCCAGGCTGAGACAATAGATCTGGGACACTAACGTGCGACCGGGGAAGTGACACCAATTATTCACTCAAGCCAAGGAGTTTCAAAGAATAACTCCATGACAACCCTGGGGAAGCTAACCTTTGGGGGTAGCCTGGAAAGACATGACCATATTTGGAGGACAAAAGGCAGCCCCATCTGGCTCAAGATATTATTTGATGAATACACTTTTAAAACTGTTAATTCTGTAACCGGACAGCTCAGAAATGTAAAAGTTGTACAGTTTAAATGTAATTTCTGTGGCTTTCAAATGAGATATCTTGGCTGTCAATAGCACATATGGGACACAAACGCCAGAAAAATGTGAACCATGGGGAAAGGACATATGATGGAACGTTTGAGATAACAGAGATATGCCTTATGATAATATGTACACACACCTAAAGTTATAGAATTTTAAGTAATATATTTCTCACTAAAAAGTGAGTAAAACTGGTAGAAGGGCAAAACAAAGTCTGATAAACTGTAGAGTTGGACTGCCATGTTCAGCGTGAAATATGTAATCTGCCTAGGTAATTTGTAAAGATGCCAAAATTGCGTAAATGTGTGATTTATGTGAAGAATTATTTTAGCTAAAGTAACTGTGTGATGATCCTATGCATAGTAAACCCACATCATAAAGCTGATGTCCAGTTTCTAAAAGTCCAATCAATTGACAGGAAGGCGGTAACGATCGCCCCTGTCCAATCCAGTTGTTTAGGGGCGTACTCAGCCTAAGCCTGCCCTACCATATAATTCTATGATGTCACCATGCTTTATATAAAGGGTGGCTGACAGAAATTTAGACACACCTTCTCCTGAATTTCCAGCACCTGCGTTACTGATCTTCTACATTCATCTTGCCAGATTCCAGATTCCACTGCAAGGCCAAAGCATAGCTGACCCTATTTCAGCAAGGCCTTGATCTAAAAACCCCACTAATCAAGGGGGAAAACTGCGGTACCCTTTGTGGGGAGCATACTGTGACACGACCAGCTTCTTGCCCGCTAGCTGCAAGCCCCCTGTACTTCTGCCATCCAGCTGTACTTCTATCCAGTGACAAGAATTGCCCAGCTGTTTCCTGTAAGGGGCATCCGCCGTGCTTTGACCAGACCCGTTTGACTGGCCAAAAATTCCAAACTCTAGCGTGGACTGAGAGTATTTCCTCATCACATAGAAACACATAGCCTATTCCATATTGACCCTATGTCTTTGTTCCACTCTTTCAGCAACCCTATCCATGCCTTGGTAATTTGTCCTACTGTCAGAATTCTCAGTGCATCTAGTCTGTAATCTCCTAGTGTTCGCGCCATTCTTTCATTCGCCTCATAGATTTAACCGCACATTAATTATTTGTCAATTTCTGAGTGTCATTTTATGCCATTGCAAAGGGCTTTAAAATCCGTTTTGCCTCTTATTTTAGGAGGGAAGGTCGGATTTTGATTCTGTTTGCACAATATCCCCGACTCCCTGCTGATTCTTTCTGTCCATTCCAAATTCGATTCTTAGGGGTTTGGGAGAGCATTACAGGGGGAAATCTTAACTCCGGTGCTATCTACCCAAAGAGAAACAGTGTTCCTATTAAGTTGTGTTTTAGATATGTTCTTGTAGAAGGTTACCTGAGTGTATTGCTTCAGTTTCCATTGTAATTATCACCCCATTGGTGATTGCTGCCCAATAGTAAAATTGTTATGATTTCCTTTGAACTTTAAAATAAATATTGCATTTTCACCAAAAGGCCTGGTTCATGGTCCATTGTGACTCGGGGTATTTGAAAAAGGGGGTGTGAGACAGGTTGTGTGCCATCTCAAATTGAATTTGCATAACAAAGAAATAATTCTAATTGTGCGCTACATCCTAGGCTAAGACCAAGGTGGGTGTCGCCTGATTTAAATCCTTAACAGCCGAATACAACACAAAGAAGAGGAAGGATAGAATTACATGGCCATCCAACCTAGAAGGAAACACAAAATGAAGAGGGATGAAACCACTACAAAAAAGAACATAAGATGATGCAGAATACCGTGAATATTGTATACTCGATATCAATATGCACGCACTACTGCTACAATATGATCATGGCAGGAAAAACACATCAAAAATAAAATGCAAATTCAGTGTATTTTTTGAGCTAGGTAGCGATAGAAACAAACAGGGAAGGCACAGAAGCAGAAACCTTGAAGAGGAGAACGTCACATTTTGTCTGAATGCGAGACAAATTGAAGCAATTCGTGAATTAATAGCAGAACATGCTCCAGAATAAACATAGCAAAATAAAAGAAAATCTGTTTGCTGCTAGCATCAAAATATGCTGAAAAACCACAACTGGAAATAAACAAGCAAGTGGAATAGTGAGAGTAAAAGCAAAAGAGCCCAAAGCCAAATCTTGGGGAATATCAAACAGAAGCACATTGGTGGGGGGGTGGGTGGGCGGGAACGCTGTTGCGCAACAGCCAAATTGGTGACCACTGGCCATCGCTTAAGCTCCGTGAAGGAGATTCCCAGCTGAATTGAGGAATGAAATGCAGCGTGTCTGACACACACTTGTGAGCATCTATTTGAAGGCTGTGGGCTCATTACGCCATGAACAGAGATTAAAAATATCGGCTTCTGCCATGGTACGGAGCTGCGGTGGCTCCGGCACTGTCGGCATGTTCTAGAGGAGGCACAGCGCCTGCACTGCGGGAGGCCCCGCCCGACATATGAGGGGAGGAAGCTGGCGGCGGAACTGGTGCTTTGAAGCACTGAGCACCCGGATGGCAAAGGAGAAAGGAACGTGAAGTAGGAGCTCGCCTGGTACTCTGCTGGAGACGGACTGGCACCGCGGTAAGCAACTGCGTGCCCCACTCTCTCTTTTTTCCTCATTAACTTCAACCTCACAGTGTTTTTGTGCTGCTACCACGGCAAAGGCTCAGCTAGGGGCACGGTATGTGATATGATTGATATGATAGGTTATTTATAACGCGCTTAATACCCAGAGGTTTCTAAGCGTAGACCTGGGGATCAAACCTGTGGTGCTCCGTGCCGTCTTGCTTCCAAGGCGAGCACGTTGCCCCTGAGCTATCCTCCCGAAGACAAGCTATGTGGGACACGTGACTGTATATCCCTCTGCCACCAAGGCACACTGGAACATAAGGGAGGCTGCTCTGAATCAGCTTACCCATTGGGGATGGGGGTTTACTACGCTGCTGGCATGACTGCGCATGTAGCGCAGGTCGTGGTGTGCTGGGACATAACAGGCTTGTCAAACACCTCCGGTCTTCCATTGATGCAGTGTCCCTACCTGGAAACCACGGAATGCAAACCAAGAAAGCACGTGTATCTGCGACCCCGGGTGTCAACCCAGGTGTCACCCGAATGCTGCAGAGAGGGTGGGTAGTATACACAGCCGTCAAAGGTACCACTGCACTGGTATAGTGGTCATAATTGGCTGCTGTCCAGTGATGGAGAAAGAAAGCTGCCGTGTTGCTGCCTCGCCACCCGAGAAACCTCACTCCACAACAATGTGGTGAAAAGGACTAAGATTTTATCTCAACTGCGTTCATGCTCTTGTGACATCGCATTCCTCCAGGAGACGCATTTAGAAGACTCAGAGGCTGAAAAATTGAAAAGAGGTTGGGTTGGAGATACTTATTTTTCCAATCATTCCTCTAGTAGAAGAGGTGTTTCGATACTTATTAAAAAGAATCTGCCTATATCAGTCATCAAGCGCAAGGGAGACAAAGAAGGAAGAATTATTTGCGTTCTGGTGAGAATTCAAGGTGTGGACATTCTACTATGCAATCTGTATGCACCAAATTTGGATGATCCGACCTTTTTTCATGAAGTGGCTCAATTGCTTCAAAGTTTTAATATGGACTCCATTGTAGTGGGTGGGGATTTCAATCAGGTCATGGACTCTGCTTTGGATCGATCAAATGGAGATTATACTAGGACACCAAATAGATGCAAACGATCCTTGGAGAATTTGATTGAGGAGTTCAACCTGGCTGACATCTGGAGGCTGGAGCACCCGTCGGACAGGGATTATAGTTTTCATTCACAGTGTCATGACACATACTCTAGAATTGACTTCTTTTTGACCTCTGGCCGAGTGACTTCCAGTTGCTTTGATTCGGCTATTGGCCTTATTGCCCTATCTGACCACGCACCTATTTCATTGCGATTGTCCTTGCAATACTCTTTGGTTAAATCTCCAAGGTGGAGAATGAGCTCTTATATACTGAAAAATGACCAGATCAGACAGGAGGTGACAGAGGAAATTGATAACTTCATCCTAATTAATAGGACTGCCGATGTTCAACTTTCAACAGCTTGGGAAGCTCTGAAATGCTTTGTTAGGGGGTTACTGATTTCAAAAACTGGCAAAGAAAGGAAATTGAGAACGAAAGAAATTCAGAGACTCTTCTGAAGCTAAGCGCCTGGATGTTCTGTTTGCAGCAAGCAGAGATGAAAATACAAAAAATGAACTACGAAAAACTAAGTATGAACTTAACAAACTCATCTCTAGCCAAGTTGACTATGCTCTGTTTAGACAAAAAATTAACTATTTTGAGAATGGTGAGAAGGCAGGGAAATTGCTGGCACATCGGCTGAAGATGGCTGAAAGCGATCGTTTCATTCCTGCTATAAGGAGTCTCACTAACACATTGGAGACGCAGCAAACACAGATTAACAATTCATTCCGTGGCTTCTATGAAAAACTCTATACCTCGGATCTGTCCTGTGGAAATGATGAAATTGAAAAATTCCTTGACTCTCATATTCTCCCTAGCCTGACAACAGATGATGCGATGAGTTTAGAAGGAAAGGTGGAGGTAGATGATGATCAACACGCAATTTCAAAACTAACAATGGGTAAATCACCTGGCACTGATGGACTACCTAATGAATTTTATAAGGCCCTCCCTGATTCCGCACTACAGCTTTTGTGTGATGTTTTTAATGCGGCTTTTGAATCTGGTTCACTGCCGGATTCAATGAGACATGCATTGATTACAGTGATGAGGAAGAAAGACAGATCTGCTACCAGATGTGAGAATTATCGACCGATCAGTCTGATAAACTGTGACTGCAAAATATTGGCCAAGATCTTGGCTGTTCGGTTAAATAGGGTGGTTTCAACTCTGGTACATGAGAATCAAGTGGGTTTTGTCTCTGGAAGGGCAGTGGCGGACAACATGAGGCGCCTGCTATTGACAATTGAGAAAGGGCATAATCAACCAATTGCCAGTGCGGTCATTTCCCTGGATGCTGAAAAGGCATTTGATCGTGTTGAATGGAACTTTTTATTTGCATGCTTGGGGAAGATGAAATTTGGGCAAGAATTCCAGCGATGGGTTAAGTTGTTATATACCAACCCTTCTGCAAGTGTGCTGACGAATGGACTTATTTCCGATCCGTTTGAGCTTCATCGTGGTACAAGGCAGGGTTGCCCTCTTTCACCTCTCCTTTTTATTATATCTATGGAACCTCTAGCAGTGAGTTTAAGGGCGGATGTACGCCTTCAACCGGTAAATGGAAATGGTCGGAATAATTTGGT
Source organism: Ambystoma mexicanum (assembly GCF_040938575.1). Lineage (NCBI taxonomy): Eukaryota > Metazoa > Chordata > Amphibia > Caudata > Ambystomatidae > Ambystoma > Ambystoma mexicanum. The sequence continues at coordinate 874,303,740 of NC_090924.1, read as the reverse complement.
TTGGTTATATGCGGATGATTTGTTGATTGCCCTTCAAGACCCGGCTATTGGTATTTCTTATTTGATGCAAGACATTCATTCCTTCTCCGTGATATCGGGATATAAGATTAACTGGAGTAAATCCGAGATCCTTCCAATCAATGGGTTGTGTCAACGACATACATGTGTTCAATTTCAATTCAGGTGGTGTGCTGAAAAGTTGAAATATCTTGGCATATGGATTGGAGCAGACATAGTGAAGTTACCTGCCATTAACTTTGCTCAGATTCTTCCGACTCTAAAATCAGATTTGATGAGGTGGAGTCTTTTGAAGTTATCGACATGGGGCAGAATCAACTGTTTGAAGATGAACCTGGCTCCTCGGATAAATTACTTGCTGAGCATGCTACCCACTAAGATACCAGGAAACATCTTTAAGGCGGTCAATAGGATTATGCAGAACTTTATTTGGAATGGGAAGCCTCCGAGACTTGCAATCTGGAAACTTCAACTCCCATTGAAATTGGGGGGAATGAATTTGCCTAATTTCTCAGACTACCATTTATCCTTTTCCACTCGACATTTGTGCAAAGTTATTGACTCTGGAGATGTACAGTCTGAGCATTTTGACCTCTTATCTTGGGAATGCAGTGCTGTATCCCAATTAGACCCGAGAGCTCTGCTGACCACTCGAAGGAATAAATCTAGAAAAATCAGCGCCCTTACTTCGTTTTTGCAAGACTGCTGGTGTGAACTCTCAATCCGTGTGGGTGCAGATCCATATTTACATCCAGATGCCTCCATATGGAATAATCCAGCCTTGAAGTATCAAGGCAAAACACTGTTTTGGACGGAATGGTTTGTGGCTGGTATCAAATACATTGGAGATTTGTTTGATGGGGAGAACTGGTTAACGTTCACTCAGCTTGGCCAGAGGTGTGATATGACGAACTGCTCATTTGCCGAATATCGGAAGTTGAAGATTATTATTTCAGCTTGTATTGAGGTGCCACAATTGACTGTTTAGAGTCCAGCCTGGGCAGCTATAACTGTATGCCTCAGTGCATCTCACCCTGCTTCTACCATGTATAGTATCATAAAAGCTACTCGGAAAGGTGATCCGAGATTACCTGCTCTGTGGGCGGAGGAATTGGGGGAAGATGTGAACTTCAGATGTTGGCGAAGGTGCTGTGAGAACACTCGTTTGGTGAGTTTGGATTGGTCCCTCAGAGCTTCTCAAACGAAGTTGTTGTTTAGGGCCTATTGGACGCCGGAGAAACTATTCAGGAGACAACTTTTAGACAACAATCTTTGCTGGAAATGTAAATGTTCTAGAGGATCTCTGAGTCACTTGATTTGGTCCTGTCCTAAAACGATGCAGTTCTGGGAAAAGGTGTGTGAGAGATTAAGCTTGGTCTTAAACATTGCAATCCCCATGAATGCCTCATTATTGATTTTAGGCAATGATTCTCTTCTGGAGGAAATTGACTTTGGAAAGAAAGTTTGGCTGCTACGTGCATGTATGATTGCTAAAAAATTCATTTTGAGGTCCTGGAAATCGAGTAATTCTTTCAACATTGATGATTGGGTGGAGGAGCTTCTTACAATTTCAACATATGAAAGAGCTATTTACAAACTCACTGATGACATTGACAAGTTTTGGAACATTTGGGGCTGCTTTCTTGATGCCTATGAATAAAGCAGAACTTTGATCTGGGACAATATATACATATCCTTGTACACTGTTGTGCTGTATGACATCTATAGGATGTGCATTGATTGTTTTATTATTGAATTTGTTGTATGGTTCATGCAATTAGTATTCTTAGTCCTTATTTCCTGCATTTGCTCTCTTTTTTCCTTTCTCTTTCCTTTTTTTTTTTTTCTCTTTTTTCTTTCCTCTTTTTCTTCTTCTTCAACCGGTTCTATTTTTAGTACATTGATGTGTATTTTTAAATTGGTTGTGATATGTTGATTATTTACATTGAATTGATTGGCTATGTGTTTATTGGATTATTCATGTTCATGTTTATTTATGTAAAATAAAAATTGTAATACTAAACCTCACTCCTGGCTAACCACAAAGCAGGCTGTTGTATCGGTAACAGTTATCCAACAGGGAGTGAGTGTGGAGACTGGATTAAAGGATGCAGCATTCTGCCTAACGGGGATGGGGCTAAGAAAAGTGGCACAATGGATACGTTTGTGAAGCCCACCCCAAAGCACGTAGAAACTGTGCGAAGGGACAAGCTGACAGGCGCTGGCAGAGGGAGCAATGTCACCACTGCCTGTGGACCTCCAAGGTGTCATGGCCATCATGCAGCAAGGATTTGCTTCCAACAATGACAAACTGGATGGTATCACGGTCTATTTAACCACAATCCGAGCTCAGTTGCAGAAAGCCACACATCAAATTACAGAAACTGAGACACGGATCAGCATGGCCGAGGATGCCATTACAGCATTGCAGGGGACAGTAATGAGCATGGTCAAGGATTTGGGCAGCATCAAGATAAAGTGTGAGGATTTGAAGGCGAGAACAAGGCGGATACAAATTAATAATAAAGTAAAGGAACAATGTCTGTATCATTGGGGTCCTGGAGGACGCCTTGAAGGGGCCCATGGAGGTCTCAGTTGAGGAGCTACTGAAGGAACTACTAGGCGACCCCGGTTGGTCTCAGATGTTCGTAGTGGAGCAGGCGCACAGGGCATTGATGGGAAAGCCAAAACCAGGGGGATACCCCAGACCAATAATTGCACGCCTATTGAACTACAGGGATAGAGATCTGGCTTTGAGGGCTACGCGAGAGAAACAGGAATTGAGGATGGGCTCCAACGTGGTCTGTATTTTCGCTGACTATACACTGGCAGTGACACAGGAGGGACGTACTTTTGTTGGCGTGAAGAAGCTACTAAGGGAACAGGGAATACCCTATGGTATGCTCTATCCTGCCCGACTTCAATTCAATAACAAGACCTGTTTCTTCACATTTCCTGAGGAAGCCGTGTCATTTGTAGAGGTCAACATCCCGCTTCCGACAGGGCAAACCCCAGGGGCTAAGTAAAGTGTGCAAACAGAGTGTTCCACCCATTACTAGGCACCATAGAAGTGTTGATGGCAACGATGGTTTCATTTTGGTCTGTTTCATTGATGTGTCAAGGCAACAATACTAAGCAGGGATCTCCACTCGGCCACGACTGCAGTCGCCCCCTAAAGCGAGTGCATGTTACTGTTGGGCAGAATAGGGGGGTGAAGGGGAGGGGACAGGCATGGCTGAAGTTCAGGGAGCTAGGAGGGTGGGGGTGGGAGGGTTGAGGGCATGTTGGGTTGAAAATGTTAAAAAAAACTGCACAGGAAACGCAAGGAACATTATGGTTTGAGCATGAAAATAGGCGTGGTAGAGTGGAGCCATCTGCTGCATACAAGGGAATATGGCGGGCAATGACCCAACTAATGTGAAATTCCTAAATTGAAATGTTCAGGGCTTAGGTGTATCGATGAACATGCGGAAGTTAATAGCTTATATCAATAGATTAGGGGTCAAGCTCCCATTTCTGCAAGAAACACACATGCTTGAATATCAGGCACGCATGGTGGCCCCAGGGTGGGGAGATCAACTGTATTATACAACTTATTCCACAAGGGCACCTGGGTTCATGATTTTAGTGTGTCGGTCACTACCATTCACCCATTTTACAACTGAACCGGTTGATTGCGGAAGGTTTGTGCTGGTCCGTGGGAAATTGGGGAGTGCTGAAATACTTTTGATAAATGTTAATGCTCCCAATATTGACGACTTTGAATTTTATGACACCCTGTTTCAGAGATGTGCTAGGTATCCCACAGCGTCAGTCATCTGCAGAGGAGATTTTAATACGATGTTAGATGTATACCTAGACCACACATCTACTGTACCCATGCTTCTGACAAATATGGCACGCACTATACATAAACATATGGAAGACATGGGGTTGAGGGATGTATGGCACACGCTCAACAATACACAGCATGCTTTTACATTTTACTCATCAGTGCATGATATGCACTCGCGCATTCATTTATGGCGGACATCGCGCAAACGTTTAAACTGGGTGGCAGTGTGTTGTATATTGCACAGAACCCTGTCTGACCATACCGTGGTGCTGCTTTCGCTAGATATTCCAGAGAGCATAGCCCCACGGCCACAGTGGCGCTTCAAGGATGAGGCCTTGGGAGATCTGGTTTGCTGGGCAAGTATGGCACCGCACATAGACAGTTACTTTGAAAATAATGAGGGATCGGTCAATACGCACGCCATCCTTTGGCAGGCGTTTAAAGTGTACATTCAGGGTACAGCAATGTCAACTGAATTCGGGGTACTGATAGATATTAGGAGGGAGCGAAGGAGAGGTGAAGCAGCTCTGGGATGGTTGCAGGAGGAGAGTTCCAGCACCCTTCACTGCAGATTAGCAAAGACATAAAGACACACCTAGATAAGTACCAAAAAGCAGCAGACAGAGTTGCGCTATTTCGATAGGCCAGCATCAGCGCACCGATATGGGGAGCAAGAAAGACCCGTGAAACTACTGCACCGGATGGTACGTGACGAGAGGAGGAAAAATGCCAACGTCCAGAGTATAATTAGGGCAGATGGTACGGTGGCCAATAAAGTGGATGAGGTCAGTGAGGTATTTTATGATTTCTACAGAAACCTGTATCCTCCCCAGAGTGTAGCCACAACTGCTGAAATAAATTACTATTTAGCAAAAACTCCCATGACTTTGCTGTCGGCAGAAGTGTCCAGCGCACTGGAAGAACCAATAACGCTGAGTGAAATTAAAAAAGTGAATAAAGATCTTCCGAGTGGGAAAGCCCCGGGGTCAGACTGGCTTGGTGCAGAGTTTTATAAAGAATTTATAAATGTGCTTGCGCCCAGATTATTAATGGTATGGTCGGCACTGGAGATTGGGACCCTACCAGAGTCATTGCGGGAAGCGGTCATTATTCTACTGTTGAAGCCTGCTAAACCTTTGGATGATTGTGGGTCATATCACCCATTATCCCTAATTAACACGGACGGAAAAGTATTGGCAAAAATGTTGGCAACTAGGCTTCACCCATTAATGCCCCATATGGTAGATGAGAATCAGGACGGGTTTGTATAGGGTAGATCAAAGGCATCCAATAGCTGCTGAATGTATAATGTAATGGCGCTGATGCCGCGGGACGTTGATGAGGTTGCTGTGTCTCTCGACATGCAGAAAGCATTCAATACTGTGTATTGGCCATTTGTATTCAGGGCTTTACACAATTCTGGGTTTGGGGCAAATTTTGTTAAGTGGATAAGAATTCTATACACGCAGCCATACGCTAGGGTAAGTGTAAACGGGACCCTCTCTACAATAATAATACTGGCAGGTGGCACCAGACAGGGTTGCCAATTGTCACCCTTGCTGTTTGCATTAGTCATAAAACTCTTGGCGGACCTCATGCAGGCACGACATACTCGAACAGGCATTACCATCGCCGGGCGGGTGGAACTTCTAATACTATAGCCAGACAATATATTGATGTATTTTAGAAACCCTGGGAAACACCTGCAAAGGGTATTGGCGGCTGTTCATGAGTTCAGTAAATCCTCTGACTCACACTTGAATAGCAATAAATCCGAGGGATTCCCACTAACGGATGCCACCTTGGAGCCCGGAAACATGTATGGGCTAAAATGGGTGCAATCACATATAAATCACCCATAACATCGAGGCACAAACAGGGAAAACCATACCCCGTGTTTGGACTGACCATTTTAAGGTGTCTTTCACCATGACGGTAAAAATTAACCAACTAAGAAAGGACAATGCACATCTAAGAATCTTCAATAGAAATTACAAGAAAATGACCTCTGCAAAATTAGAAATTTGTCACAAACCCATTCTAGAAGAAAGTCCGGTGGGTGACTCATGTGAGGGGATTATTAATAAATATAACACACACATACACAAATTATTAGACCAAGAAGCTCCCCTCAGGAACAAGTTGATCAGAGCAAACAAAAATCATCAAAAATGGTTTCATCCTGAATTAGAGAAGCTGGAAAAGGAAAAAAAGAAGGAAAGAGGTTATCTGGCAGAAATCCCCAACAGAAATGTACAAGAACAACTGGAAAGAGTTAGAAAGACATTACAAAAAAAGCATCATTGAAGTAAAAATGAACTTTAACAATGATTTCTCGCAAGCCTCTAACTCATCTAGTAAACCATTTCAAATATTGAAATCTATTGAAAAACCCAAGGCACAATTCTCCACCTATTGCCCCATCACAGGAAGACTGTAACAAAATGCAAGAATCCTATGACAATAAAATAAACAAGGCAAGAGAAAGCATATAAATTGCGCAAACATCACTATCCCAGTCAAAGTCCCCCACCTTGACTAAGTTAGCAGATATCCGGGATAAATTTGATCCCCAGCCGATATGTTCGGAAGAGATGTTAAAAATATTACACTCATGAAACCGACTGCTTGTGCAGAGAAGATCCTCCCTCCAAAGCTAATCTTGGATAATAAAGAGATTTATGCACCATTACTAATGAAGATGGTGAATGACTCTTTTAAAGAAGGAATAATCTCTAGAAGATCAAGACAGTTACAATCACCCCACTGATAAAATAAAACTAGAACAAGATCCAAAGGAATCCAGTAACTTGCGGCCTTTAACAAACTGAAGTTTTTTCCTTAAGATCATGGACAAGATTGTGAAAGCCCAGTTACAAAAATGTGTAGAAGAGAATGAAATTCTGCATAAACAATCCGACTTCAGATCGGCTCACAGTACAGAAACGGCTATGCAAACCCACATGCTAAACATCAGGGACGGAAGCAAAACAGGTCTATTGTTTCTGCTGGACTTAGTGCCGCGTTCGACTTACTGGACCACAAGAAACTCCAGTGGGTCCTAGAAAAGGTAAACTGTTCTCCAGAAGCTACTAAATGGCCGATTGCCTTCATTTCAGGCAGAAAATCCAAAAGTACACTGGGGAGATAAATTCTTCCCTGAGGTGGCCATCGAATGTGGTGTCCCACAAGAGGCTAGTCTCTCCCCGCTATTGTTCAACCTATGCCTGAGGTGTCTCTGTATTGTGCTCGAGAGCATAGGAGCATATTTTACCAACTATGCAGACGACACCCAGGTGGTGGTAGAACTAAGCGGGAGTTACATCCAGGACTGCGCCAAGCTGGGAGACATATACAACACTATTGAGGCGTGGATGTTGAAGAACTGGATGCGCTTGAATGAGAAAAAGACAGAGCGGATGATTTTCGGCTCCACTCAAGAAATAAACTCAGTCCTCAGTATAAGTCTTTTACCATCAAGGACTCTGCCATCCCAGTGAGAGAGGAAGTGAAACACTAGGTATGACTCTAGAGGCATCTCTGGGGGCCAAGGCACAGGTCATGCATCGACAAAGAAATTGCCAATATTACACATGCTTACTCCGGTCTATTACACTGTACCTAAGTGAAGATATCACAGCAACCATTGCAAGAGCTATTATCTTATCACGGCTGGACTATGGAAATTGATTGTTGCTTGGTGCTAGTAAAAGTTGCCTGACCAACTGCCAAACAATTCTAAACAATGCGGTTAGAATAATAAAAAAAAAGAGGCCATGGAGAGAACACATCACAAAAGATCGAATTGATCTCCACTGGCTTGCAGTGGAAGAAAGAATCATCTTTAAGAGCATCTTGAAGACTCTGGCACACATGTGGTTATTTGGACAGGCTCCAAGCTATCTCAAAGAAAGGATCACTCTATACACACCTACAAGATCCCTGAGATCAGAAACATGAACCAGATAAAAAGCACCCTGTTCAAATGCTCACAGGGCATGGGGAGAGCGTAACCAGTCAGAATAGACCAAATATGGAACAAACTCCAAATCGAGCTAAGACGGGAAAGGAATTACAACAGTTTCCGAAAAAAGCTGAAGACTCACTTATTTAAGTGAACTAGAGAAATCGGCATTTAATTAAAATCTCTCAGATCTGTAGACAAAACCTAGTATTAGTGGCCCATTAAATTGTTTTGTTTTGTCTAGTCCTCGTTCTTTGTTGCCCCCTGATGCCTGTGGGCTACGGCGTGGTACAAACCAATAAATAATAATAAAATACCTGGGTGTTGTAATTCCCAGAACACCCGCGTTTGTTAAATCCCTAAACTATGACATCCTGGTTACCAAGATGTGTACCAAATTGGACGGGTGGAATCCTCTCCCTATTTCATTGATGGGACGGGTCGCGCTGATAAAAATGATTATTCTGCCCAAGCGGTTTTATTTATTTAGCAACGTCCAGCTATGGCCGGGCAGATCCTTTTTTACCACAGTGGCCAGAGCCTGCTCCTCATTTGTATAGAAGGGTCAGAAAAGGATTAGTTAGACTCCTTATGCTGCCGTATGAAGTAGGAGGGTTGTCGGCACCTGATTTTGAGCTGTATTACCTCGCTGCCCAGGCATATTATGCAGTGTATTGGGTGGAGGGAGGGCTGCACACATATATCGAATTGGAAAAACAGGGGGCGGCCATGTCGGCATTGATGCATGAACTGGCTAGGGGAATACAGAGTACCACTAACCTGCTAGACCTAGTGGTAGTAACGCAAGAGGCATGAACTAGGTTAACTAAACGCCCCAAAACTCTATTATATAGTCGAGCTATGCCAATCTGGGAGTGCCCTTTCTAAGTCCGGCAAGGGACAAATTGCTGGCAACGCACTGGCGGGGGGCTGGTATATTGACCCTAGGAGACCTGTTCTTTGAGGGGTCATTTGTGTCGTGGGACTTGATCAAGACATATGTGGGGGACACCCCCTTCAGAGGCTCCAGTACTGCCAGATCCGCTCGGCTGTGGCCTCGGTGTGGCCTGAATATCAGGGGAACCGGCGACACACCCATGTCTCAACTATGTATTGAACCTAGATGGGGGTGGGGAGTCAGCCTCAGCCCTATATAAACTGACGCAGGTGAACTGGGGTGCACAATCCACTGAAATCAGAGGAGGTTGGGAGAGGGACATTGAGGACACCTTTATAGATGCCCATTGGCTGCAAATATGCAGGTTCACTAGGCAAATATCATTGAACTACAGGGACAGATAAATCCATTTAAAGATTATGATTAGAACGCATCTCACTCCGGCTCGCCTCAAGAAAATGTACCCAACAGCAGAAGGGAAGTGTCCTAGATGTGGAATGTCAGATGCTAATATAACACACATGTTGTGGTCATGCCGAGCTTTACTGGAGTACTGTGAGAGGGTGTGTCAAGCATTAGAGGAGATGGTGGATCAACCCATAACGTGGGAACCCTCGACATGCATACTAGGGTATGTGAATAGGCTGAATCCAGAGAAGCGCAAATTGGTGAATGTCGGTCTGGTATTGGCGAAGAGACATTTTAATGCGACGGAAGAGTTGGGATGCACCCACTTATGACATATGGCTTGGTGACATGATATGGGCGAATGATAAGGAGGAAGTGTATGCCGGCTTGATGCTGCTGTAAATGAATGTAAATGAATGTATATGTCAAAATGCGCTCTGTTACGCCATACCATACATTTTCTTTGTATATTTCTTTTGCCCAATGAGCAAATGTATGCTGTATTGCAGTATTCCTGTGCAAGTTAAATGAATTTGGAAAAAAAACAGAAGCAAATTGGATGAGCAATTTTGTCCTTTCCACGGCATGACAAACATGCGATTACAAAGATAAGAAGAAAACCACCGAAGAAAGGATCCAGAAATCCCAAGGGGAAAAAGAAAAAAAAAACTATGAAGCTGAGTATGATGATCAACAACAGTATCAAACGCAACACTTGGGTCTAACAATACTACAAAAGAAGATGGCTTATAGAAACGAGCATGAGGTCGTATAGCAATCGAGACAGCCATAAAGGCAGCCTCAGTACAATGTACCGGATGAAAGCCAGATTAAAGAGGCAAGAACATGTCATACAAATTTAGCTAAGGGATCAGAAGAGAGCTACTGATGAACAAGTCTTTACAGTAGTATGGATAAAAAAGTTAACATAAAGGGGCTGATCGGGTCATGACCCTGTCAAGAGGGAGGCAGAGGGACATTTCTCTCTCTTGGGCAAGAGGCTCAGCAGAACAAAAGCCTGAGCCAGCCCTGCCCCAGATACAGTAAGCAGAAATTGAAGTGTTGGGCGGAGGGGGGGGTGGAGGGGGGGGGGGGGGAGTCCTGGTCCCCGACATCCCTCCCTGTACCTCAATTGTTAAGTTACTTCACATCAAACCTCCTGTTACTCTTTCGGGCACGGTTCTCTCTTTGCCATTTCAGGACTCCATCTCCCACAGTGCAACAGCGAGCTGTCAAGAAAATCAGGACCAAAACTAAACCACCAGAAAATCTGGAAAGCAGCAATTCATTCAGACTGAGAAGCAGCACCAACGATGGCAGAGCTTAGCTAAGGTGAGCCATTAGTGCGAGAGAGTGGTACCGGTAGTGCAGTGCAGGAAGTGATGAGTGTATAGCACGTGTGTGAGAGATTGAGGTAGTGTGGGAGATTGAAGTAAGTGAGTGGGGTAGTAATTTGAGTGAGAGGGAGTGAGCGTTAGCAGTGAGGCTAGAAGAGGGGGGTGCAGGAGTGGGGTGCGAGGAAAAGGGTCTAGAAGAAAAGTGGGGAGAATGTGTATGAATAGTGAGAGGGAGTGTAGTGGTAGGCGAGGGGAGAGTAGCAGTGATAGTGTGGAAAGGGAGGGGTGAAAAGCAGTGATAGTGTGGAGAGGGAGGGGTGAGTAGCAGTGATAGTGTGGAGAGGGGAAGCATCAGTAGTGTGGAGGGGGGAAAGCAGCAGTAGTGTGGAGGGGGGAAAGCAGCAGTAGTGTGGAGGGGGGAAAGCAGCAGTAGTGTGGAGGGGGGAAAGCAGCAGTAGTGTGGAGGGGGGAAAGCAGCAGTAGTGTGGAGGGGGGAAAGCAGCAGTAGTGTGGAGGGGGGAAGCAGCAGTAGTGTGGAGGGGGGAAGCAGCAGTAGTGTGGAGGGGGGAAAGCAGCAGTAGTGTGGAGGGGGGAAAGCAGCAGTAGTGTGGAGGGGGGAAAGCAGCAGTAGTGTGGAGGGGGAAAGCAGCAGTAGTGTGGAGCAGTAGTGTGGAGGGGGGAACGCAGCAGTAGTGTGGAGGGGGGAACGCAGCAGTAGTGTGGAGGGGGGAACGCAGCAGTAGTGTGGAGGGGGGAACGCAGCAGTAGTGTGGAGGGGGGAAAGCAGCAGTAGTGTGAAGGGGCCAGGGGGAAGCAGCAGTAGTGTCGAGGCCAGGGGGGAGCAGCAGTAGTGTCGAGGCCAGGGGGAAGCAGCAGTAGTGTGGAGAGGAGGGACCAGCAGTAGTGTGGAGAGGAGGGACCAGCAGTAGTGTGGAGAGGAGGGACCAGCAGTAGTGTGGAGAGGAGGGACCAGCAGTAGTGCGGAGAGTAGAAGGCAGTAGTAGTGCAGAAAGGAGAGAAATATGCAGGAGGGAGTAGTAGTACAGAAGGAGTAGGAGAGAATAGTAAGTTAGGGAAAAGGTAATAACATTGGAGAGCTAGATGAGATGTAGGCGCTGTCGGAACTAATCTTGGGTAGTGTAGGGCCAGGTAGAAGAATGCAGCTTGTAATTATGGAAACCAACCCTAGGAAGAGTTAATGGTCAGACAATAGGGGTTACTGACCGGTAGCACCAACAGGGGGCCATGGACGCCTGGGCTAGAGAGGGATTCCCAAGGGAGACTAGAGAGGGATGGCCCCAGCGCCACTTCCCAAAACCCTTTTCCAGATGGTGCATCCGATTGAACAAACTGCTTGTTCATGCTGAAAAGTCTTCCCACTGAGAATAGCCGATACACCACCTGTTGTGAATTTATTATCACTGTTGAAACTTTCTGGAAACTCCTGCGAGTTATTAAGGTCACCTGTGACAATAGCTAGAAAGGTCAGAGACTTCCAGGTAAGATTTATCCAATAATGGAATAACTTGCCATTTTAAAAACAGCCTCTTGGAGCAGGACATTAAAGAAATGCCAAACAATTTATCAAGGCTAGGGGTGCAGACCTCAAGGCCAGCGAAAACCAGTGAGAGGAGTAGCTGCAGGAAGTAAGTGAGCTGAGGCAGTAGCTTAAAGATATTTGCAAGGGGAGAGCCTTAACCCAACTTAAATTTCTCAAAAAAATATTTTTACGAGAAGGGTGACAAAGCCCACACGCTACTGGCAGCACGACTGAGGAGACAGAGAACAGCGAGAACAGTCTATACGATCAGGGGAGAGGCGGATGCCACGTTGACACGACCAACAGACATAGCCCATCGGTTTGGACCCCATTACTCAAGTGGGTGCAGACATCCAAGCATACATGGAGGCAGGTCTTCCCATCTCTTACGCCAGAGGAAGTGACAATGATGGATGCCCCAATAGATTTGGCTGAGGTCCAATCCCAAAATTAAAAGCAGGCTTCGACTCAGGATAGGTTCACATCCACGATCAATAAGTCATGGGGCGGTACTGGAGCCATTTCTACTCCGTTGAAACTCTAACGATTTAATAGACGTATATGAAGGCCCAGCCACGTTTACACAAATCACACATAGTGGTCATCCCGAAAAAAGGAAGGGCTAAATTACAGTGCAGGGCCAACCGCCCTACCTTTTTGATAAATGTTGATGCCAAAGTTTACACAAGCGTCCTGGCAGAGCAACTGAGCGTTGTGCTACATAAACTTGTACACAATGATCAAGTCAGAGTTATTAGGGGTCGACCATATTCGGAAAACCCTTGACCATATGGTCGGGATCAAAGACAGACTCTTGATCTCCCTAGTTGCAGAAAAGGCCTTCGACCGTGTGTCGAATGTCCTTACTTGGAATTGGTTCTTAGAAAGGTGGGCTTAATCCATAGGTGGTTGGCGGGGGCCATGGCATTTGTAAGGCAACGCTAAAGCGAAGGTGGTAGTTAATGGTTTCCCCCTGGAAGAATTTAATCCAACTCTGAGAACAAGGCAGGGATGCCCCACTGTGCCTTCTGATCTCCGCTTTAGCACTAGAGCCACTTGCGGGAAAAATACACGCGGAAAATCAAATACAGGGCTTAGTGAGACATGATGGGGAATACAAGTTGGTTTATATGCGGACGATATCTTGGGATATATATTGCGACCAGACACCCCGCTCCCAAATCTAATTAAGACCATAGAGGATTATGGAGCGTTGTCAGGCTTTAAGGTAAACCTGATTAAGTCAGTTGCCTTGCCATTGACCGTTCCCAATTCGGAGATGGGCCAACTTTTACAGAAATAGGGGTTTCAATTACAAACTGAGTATCAAATTTCTGGGTGCAAACATCAGGAGGAAGTAGACGGATCTGTACGAGGCCAACTACCCTGTACATTTTAAACAGATAAAAAAAGACCTTCAGAAATTGTCAGATAACATGTTATCATGTGCGGCCTGCCTAACGGCGATGAAGAGGACTTTATTACTGAGGCTACTGTTCCTGTTCCATGCCCTCCCAGTGACTTTCGGGGAAATTAAAAGAACACTTCTCTACGTTCCTATGGACTGGGAAAAGACTATAGTATATTACACATTGATCCTTCCCAAAGACAGATTCATTTATTTGAATTTAGAGAGCGCACTAACAGCCCAAAGGCATCGAGGCGCTGGTCCAGAGCAATGCCTTGGTTACATGGTATAGCAGTTGCCACTGGTTACACTGTAGCAGTAAGGTGCATACAAAAACAATACTTTGTATATTTACATGAGTTATTAAGGACGCAGTGATTAGACAATGAGTACTCAGTGAGGGTGCAGATAAAAACAATACTTTCTATAGTAACATGCGTTATTAAGGAAGCAGCGAGTGGACAATGAGTACCCGGTACAGGAAAGTGATCGTAGATTCATGCAAAAAGCATGGTCTTGATCGCTTTGCGGAAGGCTAGGTGTGACGACGTTCCTCTCAGGTGAGGTGGTAGCGCATTCCATTGGGAGGCCGCGATAAATGGAAAGCTGGCACCGCCGGCATGTGTTCTCAAGATCTTGGGTACTGTGACTCGTGGGGTTCTGGTGGGTTTGGCAGTGTGTGGTCTGGAGATTCTTTGGGAGAGGTATAGGGGGGCAGTGTCGTGCAGACATCTCTCATGGCAAGGGTTTTAAAGATGATCCTTTTTTTGATAGGGAGCCAGTGGGCTAGTTTTCTAGCGGAAGTTATGTAGTCTCTTTTGGGGATGCCAATGGCAGCCCTAAGCGCATTGTTTTGGACGACCTGGAGTTAATCAATATTTTTAGCGGAAGTGCCAGCCAGTAGGGGGCGTTACAATAATCCAAGTGGGAAATTATGGCTCTGGCTGTAGCAGTTTTCCTTAGATGATAGGAGGGGTCTGGCAGCGGTGAGTAGTTTGTAGTGGTACACTGCTGTGGAAGTTATGGCGTTAACCTGTCTTGACATGGATAGGTTGGAGTCCAAGTACACACCAAGTGTTTTGACGGCTTGGGAGACGAAGATTTGAACATTGTCGATGGTGAAAGCGTTATATTTGTCATTGAGTTTCCTTAGGGTTTCCAGGGACCCAATTAGGAGAAGTTCAGTTTTGTCCCCATTTAGACAAAACCAGTTTTCAGCCATCCATGTTTGGATGGTGGCGTAGATGGAGTTGAGGGTTTTGTGCCAGATTCGTAATCTCCTGAGAGTAGGATGAGCATCTGTGCGTCATCCGCGTAGTTTGTGTAGGTGATGCCTAGGGCGTCAACGTTGAGAAATAATGGCTGGGTCAATATGTTGTACGGGGGGGGGGTGAAATGGAGGAACCCTGTGGGACAACGCACTTGATGTTGGGGTGTGCGCAAGCTTGGTCGGAGAAGACCTTCATGGTTCTGTCTTTGAGGAATGAGGTGATCCATGCAGTTGCATTAGGGGAGAAGTTAGCAGCAGAGTATAAGTGGTGGCAGAGGGTGTTGTGGTCAACGAGGTCGAACGCTGCCGACAGGTCTAGGAGGAGGAGGAGGAGAGCTGGTTTGCCCTTGTCTCTAATGTCATCCATTTGATTCTTGAGGTCTAACAGGGCTGTTTCGGTCCTGTGACCTGGGCGGAAGCCGGAATGACGGAGACCAAGAAGTTTATTGGCTACTAGGACGTTTGGTCTGTAGTTCCCAGGTTTGGTCGGGTCAAGCATGGGTTTCTTTAGGAGGGGGCATACCCAGGCTTCCTTGAGGCTAGTTGGAATTTGCACCGTAGCGAACGAGGCGTTAATGAAAGCGGTGAGAAAGGGGGCAAGTGTAGATGTGCATTCTTTGATAAGATGGGCAGGGCAAATGTCCCCTTTGCAGTTGGACGGTTTTTAAGCGAGTTCATAAGATCAATGACTTCCTTTTCAGTGATGTCCTGGAAGGAGAAGAGAGGAGAGTCATTCCCTTTGAGGTTAGTGAGGTTGTGAACGTTAGTGGTTCAAAGATTGTTGGTGAGCTCAAATTTTGTTTTGAAGGGTGTTGAGTTTGTTCAGCATGGCCAATTGGATGCTGTTGCACCACGTTTCATTTTTGGCGAAGGATTGAGCGGGGGTGGAAAGGTATTCAAGCTCTCTGAAAATAGAGAAGATCTCTTTGGTGTCTGACTTAGCATTAGCCATTTTCATGTTGAAGGCGGTGGCTTTGGCATTGAAGACGGCCAATTTGTATGGCTATTTTATTGAATTCTAGTTTTGTGGTGTCGTTTGGTTTGGTATTCCATATGCCGAGAGATTCTCTTTTCTTTGTGCGGAGTGCCATGAGTTCAGGGGTGCACAATGAGTGCCTAGTACGTTTGGCCTTACTCAAGGTGAGAGGGGGGAAATGGAGTTTACTGCTTGAGTGATAAGAACGTTGAATGTTTGTGCTAGAGACCCAGGGCTGATGGAGAAAGGGGGCTTGAGGGCAGGCACTGATGGATGTGGTAGGAGTCTTTCTTTGGTGAGCAGGCGGGAGCTCCTTGTGAAGGCTGGGGGGAGAGGAGAGACTGGCTGGTTCAGGGAAGGGGGGAGTTAGAGTTGATGGTGAGGTGACAGTTGTGGTGAGCTATCCAAATTGAGGGTGTGTCCCTTGGTGTGGGTGGGGCTCGTGATGGCTTGTCTGAACTCTACGGTTGCTAAAGCTTTATCTAGAGATTTGGCCGATGCGTCATTTGGGTAATTAAGGCAACGAGTGAGGTCTCGTAGAAGAATGGCTTTGGTAGTTCTTTTTAGGTTGTCGGATAGTAGGTGCATTACAGAGGCCAGGAAATCGGTGGTTGGTCCTGGGGGGCGGTATACAATGTGGAGGGTCATGGTGCAATTAGGGGATGGGCTAAGCTTGAGGAGCAAGTGGTCACTTTGGTTGCCTAACTCGCTGTTGGCCTTTCTAATTGGGAAGGATTCTCTGACAATAAGTGCCACCCCTCCTCCTTTATGGTGAGGGCGGTCTTGTCTGAATATTGTGTAATCAGGCAGAACTGCAAGGGCTAGAGCTGGGCCGGAGGCTTTGTGAAGCCAGGTTTCCCTTATTATAAGGAGGTCAAGATTATGACTGGTAATGAGATCATGTATGACAAGGGCATAGGTTCGGGGGAGCGACCGGGCATTAATCAGGGCACAGCTGGGGGGTGCGGGGGGTTTGTGATGGGTCACGTTTGGTGGTGTGCAGCGAGGTAGATGTTGAGGCCTTAGATGAGGTTTCTTGTGGTATTATGTTGAGTGGGCAGTTTGCTAGATTGTCTCGTAGGTTTTGCTTTAGTTCTTGGTGGGGGTGGGGGGTGTTGAGGGTAGTTGTGGTGTCAAGGGTAGTTCCATTTTGTGTACAAGACAACACTACATTTCATGTCTGAATTAGGGAGGGAGGAGATAGTCTCGTCAGTGACCGATACATGAGGAGCAGCATGTGAGTCGACCACTTGAGTAGGGGTAGGTGGGATTGGCAGCATGTGTAGTAATTCGTTTGGGAGGTGATGAGTTCTAGTGTGGTTCAGCAACTTGCATAGGGTTCAGTATGCATTGCAGTGACATCAGGTGTGCGCCCTTTGGATGTGGACTTTATAGAAGGGTGCAGAAGTGGAAAGGGAGGTGACTTGGGTAAGTAATATGTGGGTGGAATTTTGAGTGGGTTGGGGAGTAAGGTGACCATTTGTTGTTTTTGTTGATTATGGTCGGCCAGGTTCTCGTTATAGGCAGATGTGCTAGGGCGTATCAATCACTATTTGGAGGGAATAACCAACAGGGTGCGATCTATATTCAGAGGTCTACAGAGTACAGTGCAAATAAACATCTAGGTGCAACATTTGAGCAGAGGCCTAAAAAGAGGGCTCAGTGCAAATAAACATCTAGGTGCAACTTTTGAGCAGAGGCCTAAAAAGGAGCAGCGATCATGCGTAGGCCTCTAAGGATATTTGGCCAGGTAGACATCAACATGAGACATTCAGGCAAGAGCCTGAGATACTGGTGCAGAGAAGGGATAGTATCCCAGATTTCGGGGAGAACTTCAGGAGCGCACATCTACGTATTCTAGTGAACCATATAAAGGCAGAACAAGGAGAAAGAACGATAGGGCTACAAAATTGCTTATTTTCACGTCACACTAGGCGAATAGCTATGGGGCCGCTACTGCTAGCCAGGATAATGGAACATCCGGTGTTGGCTGTTCTATTATGCAGGAAAACTAAGGAGATGGAGGGTGCGACTACATGGCTGTCTCCACTTAGTTGTAAATGGGCATCCTCAATGAGGGACAAACTGACGGATCCGCTGAGATGTCAACCATACTACGAGGCAGACTTACTAAAGCCGGGCAGGCATGGAGAGAGGGAATATTCTGCAGTACAACCGACTTCCGAGATGGGTTACAGGGTGGCCCAATGCCCCCCTTGTTATACTTGCAGACCGCCAATGGGAGGAGAACTTGAACCGTCATCAGGGACGTGTCAGAGTTTGAGTCTCAGTTCTGCTGCTCAAACTATCTTGTTTTAATTGCTTCCTTATTTTAACTCGTCTGGCCTGTGTGTGTATTATTTTTTAAGAAGAAATCATTTTAGTGTTAGTGCGTGCTTAGATAGCTTTGACCTTCAATGCTTTTTAGTGCTTTGAAATGATTGACTTGTTTCTGATGTAAATGTTTTTTTGAGAAATTGACTGCGCTTTGCTCACTGGGTCCCAGCTGGGCTCTGGAAAAAAGTGATCAGTTTATGGGCGCATCTAAACAAGTTGGTAAGCATGATACTCAGTCTTATACGTGTGATATGCTTTGTACACTAGCACCCTGCAAAACCATATGGCCCAAGCATTCTTTTAATTCGCCTTCCCCAAGATTTGATCAGTCATCGTTTGGATAAGTTTGATTTGCTATCTGCACATGAACCAGAAATTGCTTGCATTACAGAAACCTGGATTGCTGATTTATCTGCACCAGATCTTATTGGTTTATGTGATTATCCACGCAGATTGAATGGCAACGCACCCCAGTGCAGGATTTGCCGTTCTACACAAATAGCACTTGCGGTGCACTAGCATTTCCGTCTCTTTGAGCAGAAAGATTGAACACTTACAAGTCCAGATTTCATTCTCTCCTACTCAGGCACTCTATGTTCTAATTGTGTATCGCCCATCACGGCTCGATTCCCAGTTAGTGGAGGCTTTTTCCAAATAGGTCGCTGACCTACAACACCACATATTCCTCCCTTTATGTAATAGGGGAAAGTAACTTGTGGCTTGATGATCCTCTCGATCTCCATGGCTCTAGACTGGTCGATTCACTGGCAGATTTGAAAGTGTTTCAACTAGTGAAGGGCCCTACTCATATTATGGGCCAATTGCTAGATCTGGTCTTTGCCACAGAAAACATTGCAAGAGTGCATGTCTGTTTACCTGTGATAGGGTCCGACCATTTTTTAATACCCATTACAATAATATAATTCTGGTTTCATTTTTTGGCAGTTAGATTGCCAGTTACTTCACAGCGTTCTTGGCAGCAAGCAGATCTTACAACCTTGCCATTGCTAAATCAGTCTCACTTTGAACAGCTCTCTCTGACCTCAGATTATGACCATCTAGCCACTTTACAAGAGGCCTTCCCCCTCTTGCAGCCAATAACCTGGCTCCCTTCAAGTTAGGCAGTAGTACACAAAAGGAATCTGCTTCGTGGTTCACAGACAACTCCTATATAAACCGGCAGAGCGAGATTGGCGTTCTGAAAATCGAGTTGAGGATAAAATTGCACTCAAGGCTTGCCACTTAAAATACCACAAAGATATTAAAGCGGCTAAACCTGAGTATTTAACAGTTAGGATTTCACAAGCTCTGAACCAATCTAAATAATTGTTCTCAGTAGTTGGAGAACTCTCCTCTCCCAGTATGATCTCTTCTGCTCTGCTCCCGTCTCAGGCTCTCTGTGATTCTCTCACTTTTTCATCAAAATATTACTAATATTAGAAGGAAAATATCACCTCATACTGCGACTATAGCACTGCCCCGCCATCTTCTTGTAATCTTCTAGTCTTCAGTCCAATCAGGCAATTTTTTCGAAATGTGTTCTTGACTCCGAGGTCCAGGTTAATAAAACCACCCTCCAGCTGAAATCCTGCTCCCCATTCGACCCCATCCGTCTCGAAGTTCTGAAGCACATCAGTGCAGAGATTTCTCCTTTGGTAACTCTAGCTGTAAACTCCTCCTTATCACATGGCAATATGCCAGCCATCTTAAAAAATACCCTGGTGACCCCTCTGCTTAAGAAACCTACCCTAGATCCTACTTCCCCATCCAACTTCGACCCCATTTTCCCTCCTCAAATTGGTTATGAAAGTACTTCATGCTGTTGCACCGCAGTTAAGAAATTTCTTAGAGAAGGCTCCCATCTTACACCCTTCTAGGTGTACGGAAGCGGCGCTGGTGTCAGTTATGGGCGATGTGGCTAGAATACAAGATCAGAGGGTTGGGTTTCCTGATCCTCTTGGACCTCTCCATGGCATTTGACACTACTGAACATACTATCCTAGGTCATCACCTTGAGGAGCCTGGAGTTACTCGCACAGCTCGAGTGGTTCAAGTCTTTTCTTGTGATCATTCTCAGAAATTATCACTCCCCCGTTCAGATCAGCTTCCTCGTTTTAGCTTGTGGAGTCCCCTAAGGGATCAGTTATGTCACCACTGCTTTTTAACATTTATGTCCAACCCCTGGCTTGCCTGATAGAAACATGACTGCCAGTTTTATGCTTTTGCGGATGATACACAGCTAATTTCTCTATCTTAAAGAAGCTGTGCCCAGTCTGTGAGGCCGTTTAATGGATATTGGCACCTGGATGAACCAAGATTGGCTCAAACTTAACAGGGACAAGACTGGGATACTTGTTGCCCGACCCTTCTACTTGGTTCTTATGGGCCGTTGATTTTTGGCTCCCATTTTTGGGTGCTCTCCATATTCCAGTTGAATCGGTTAAGAATGTGGGGATCAAGGTATCAGCCAGCCTCTCTCCAGATCAGTTTTTTTTTAAAGCTGAGAACTGCAACAAAAGAAAAACCACTGATGCTGTTCATTCCTCCCGATACGAAGGGCCCGGTGGTTGCCTGTAGAGTTATGAGCATTTTGGATTATTGTAATGCCACCTTGCTGGCCCAGCCCAAATATCATCTACAAAGATTACAGGATGTCCAAAACTCTGCGGCACAGTTGGTAGCAGGGCTTCTCAAATATGTGCAGGTTTCCCCAGTTTTGAATAAGCTCCATTAGCTTCCTGTGGAGGGTAGGGTGAAGTTTAAGGCCTGGTGCTTTATCCATAGGGCATTATATAGCTATGGGGCCCCGAACCTTGTTGAGGAGGCACCACATCCCACATAGGCTCTCGAAAATTTACCCAGGTGTGAGCCCTCTATACTGGAGAAGCTGCAACAAAACAGGCACCTATTGGCACATCTGGTGGGGCTGCTCGCTTTAAGGGAGAGTTCTCATAAATGGCTGATTTCTCTTACCTAATGAGTCCCTCAGCAGCTTTGCTGGATTTCTTTTTCACCTGGTAAGAGTGTGAGCCTTTTTTCCCACTCTTACATGTGTTTTGCTGTGGTGTTTACAACTTTGGGTGATCTTGAGCACTGGAGCCTCACCTACTCCATGACCTCATATTTTTCATGTGTGTTACACAGCACATTCAGTGCAGTGACACAGGGTTGTCTTTGAGACTTCCCACTGACTCCATTTTCAGGGGCTGACTACTGTCCCCCAGAAAAGGTAAAGTTGCCATTACCTTTATTTTAGTCACTTTAAACCACAGACCCAGTACACACTATCTTACATGGAGTATTGGAAAGGGTCAATTCTTATCCCTTTTTGTCTGCGTCTTTTGGAGCATTGTTTCGCACCCTTTACATGAAGACTTGGCTGGTGGCAGTGGTAACTACCCTAACTGTTCTACTGCGGTCATCTTATATAACCATGGTATTGTTTTAGGCTATTATATTAGCCTTAAACATAAACCCGCTTGACCAAATACATTTTATTTAGGCTCTGGCTGGGTGTATTCACCATTTCTGTTTGTTAAAGTCTTTCTCGTGTTTTTCTCTGTGCGCCAAACCGGGGATTATTTTATTGTTCGCCGTCTTTTCGCGGCCTTCTGCACAGAAGCCCTCCTTTAGGCGCCTGAAAGTCTGAGTAGGCAGGATGTGAGGGAGGTATCTTTCGGACCCCTGCCATGGGTTCCCTTGGTAACCCAAGTCACACTCCTGTTTGATTGGCTAAGGGGACTGTCCTTGCCAGGACAGCCACCCTGCTGTGTGATCGACAGCCAGGCTGTATGAATGGGGGAAAACTGCATAAAAAGCAGGTCTCTGGGACTGGAAAGGCAGAGTCGCCACTGGAACGAAAGAACCAACGAGGAGCTGATGGAAGAGGATCTCTACAATGACTGAAACGCCCGATGAAGCCCTGCTGCAGGTCCGAATCTTCAGAATCCAACGACAGAAGATCCTCCAGGAAACTTCTTCCCTTGAGCTGGTGGGACCAACCAGTTCGCCCAAACTGCAAGCCAGGACCCCTCCTCTGGTCGAATTCGCTATACAGAGCTACAGTGGGCCAGATAGCCAGGAAGGTCGGACCCTGCTTGGGTTTTAAGGAGCACACCTTTTATTTGTTGCTTTGCTCTGCTGCTGGTTTCTTCCCTGGGTAGTGCGGGACCCACCCTCCAGTATTCCTACTTCTTGTCAGTCCGACAGTCGCTTCAGGAACTGTGAGCCTGCAGGAACTGCCAGGAACGTCCACCTCAGCTACAGCTTCCTCTCCGTTTTAAGGTACTGTGCAAATCCGGTTGTTCGTTTCGTTCAACCACGGTCAAGGTGTTTGAAATCTTTCTCCAATCCAAGGGGGTTGTCCTTCTCTTCTCTTTGAACCAACTTTTCTATCAACCAACCTCGTCCGGAATCCGTGCCACGAACGTTACCACGAATTACCCTGAACTGTGCGATCTTGAGCAAAAGACTTTTGACCCATTGACTTTGGCTGTAAACATTTTCTACCCGATTCCATCACTGTAGTTCCTCTTGTTCAATTGCCCTGAGTACTTACCTGTTGGTTTGATTTAATTTCTATTAACGTTGTCTTTCCCTCCCTTTTAAATTGCTGGAGGGCCATTTTGCTCCCACTTCATTTTGGGAGCTTAACTTGTCTGGAATGTAAGAGAAGTGGTGTGGTGTATTAAGAGTGTGATTTTTAGACTGCTTATAATAGTGTAATGTTATACAACTGAAGAGTGAAATAAATGTATATTCTTTTACTTGAAAACCTTGAGTCAGTGTTTGCCTGAATCATAGTGATTGCTGTCCTTTGTGTAACTATTTGATACTGCTCACTTACTCTTGAGATAAGTCTGGCTGCTCAGCCATCGCTACAACTTTACTGTGTAGTACAGGCTTATACCAAAGGTGAATTTGTACTGTCACTTGTAGTCTTAATTGTGTGTGGTGTTCCCAAAGGGTACTGCATATAATTCTGCCTAACACCCGCTAGTCTAGCAGCACTGGAAAGCGGTCTTAGCATGGGTGAAGGGCATCAATGGAAATGAGAAACTGATGTGTCTGCTTCTGGTGCTGTTTGGCCTTGAAGACCTAGGAGACAGATATGTCCGTCTATCCCACATTGTAAGAAAACTATTCTTAGCAGCAAGAGTCGACCTGTGACCTGGTGGCATACAATGCCTCCCGGTCCATCAGCAGGGCCTCCCGGGACGCATGCAGTCGTCATAAAAGCAAGGATGAGCGGGTTGCTCAGAGGAGTCTTGACTCCCGACAGGTACCCCAGTGACTATTGTCAAAATGCTGTGGAATGCAACGGCACACCGGACCAACACCAGTGTGTGCAGTCTCCCAGCAGCCGGTCACTACCCGGTACAGAGCCGCCGACATGACAGATACAGGATCTATGGGAAATTTTCCAAAGTCTTACAGGCAGCGTTACTGCCTTCACGGTATGCATGGCAACCCCACTGGTCGAGGCACCTACTTACTTGATAAATCCACGGAAAACCAAGTCTTGGTAGTCAGAGAACCTGTAGGCATGAAGGCATCATGGCGGCCATCCATGGGGAATCCAAATGAAGGGGCGGGGATGTACCTTATAAACTCACGCAGAACGTGGGAAAGGGACACTAATGATTGGTTTAAGGAGGCAACCCCGGATTTAAAAGCCAGCAAGGAGGTTACTTCTGCTTTCCGTCACTACAGGAGTCAGGCGGCGACAGACCAGGTTCATCGGAATATTGCTGGGCTTACTAAGAAAAGAAGAGAAATTGGAACAGGGATAAACCATCCCTACAAGAGACTTGTTTGAATGGAGTAGTTAAGGACGTTATTTCTTGTTCCTTTTTGGGAATTAACCGACATTTTTGGTTGATCCAATTTGTTTAATAACCACAATTGAACTCCACCTTTACCTTCACTAATGCCTCTCGGCTCATCAATCTCATGATTTATTGGAAGAGGGCTCACTTTCCTACACAAAAAGAATGGGTGAGGAAAGCTCATGAAATCTATGCGATCTAGAGTATGACAGCTATGTCAGCAGAAACACACATCCACATAGATATGGAATGGCTTCCGTTCCCGACCGTCTACAGATCACTATAGCTCCCAACACAAAAACCCCTAACCCCAGTACGGTAGGCGGGGGCAGCGGGGTGGGTGGGTCAATAAAGGGAACGTTAAAGAACTAGCATCCAAATAGATTTATCGGGATGACGTAGTAATGTTGAGCACCAGAAACTGTGTGTTGTCGTCTTTTCTGTGAAAACCAGTTGCATCATCTTGTATGCCGAGATGCTAGTTCCTTGAAAAACTCTTAACTTTTATTTTAAATGCCAAATAAGACTGAGTAGGAAAAACGGACTTGTCAAGGAACCAGGTAATGGACCCAGAAGAGCTGCCACCAAACTGAATAAGTGAATCAATATCAAGCTCTGAAACCAAAGAATAAAATGGCCATGAGCTCCCTCTAGACCGATTAGATGAGTTACAAACTCAAACTACACTGATTAAATGAATATCTAACATCAGTAACTTTAGAAATTAAAAATAAAACTTCACAAGTTAGAGAATTAAGGCCGGATGCACAGCAGGAACTATCCGCAATATATTTAACGAAGTAAGCTGTCGAGAGGAAGTATAC
Source organism: Ambystoma mexicanum (assembly GCF_040938575.1). Lineage (NCBI taxonomy): Eukaryota > Metazoa > Chordata > Amphibia > Caudata > Ambystomatidae > Ambystoma > Ambystoma mexicanum. The sequence goes on along the minus strand of NC_090924.1, from coordinate 874,279,097 downwards.
TAAAAAACAATTGAAAGTAAAATGCAGGAGAAAAATATTCAAACAAGGATGAAAATTATGAGATATCAATAAAACGGTGTATTCTCCCCTGCTCTCCCATCCATCTTTGTTGAGCTTTACGAAGAACAACTTGAAGGTGTTGTTGGGAAGTAGAAGCTATGGACAGGGTGGCTTACCTCTGGGACCAAAGAGAGAAGGAGAACACAAGCAATCAAGGAGGACAAACTAGATGAATACAAAATTAGCTAGATCAAGTTTGAGAAGGAACATTCTCTAGAGATGGAAGATAAAATATAATTGAATCAGACATGGCTTTGTAGATACATTATGAAGATATTGAAGGAAGACAACAGTACTATATGTGGTTAAGGAAGAGAAAGTTGAAAAAAGGGGAATAAAATCTATCAGCAGGGAGAGGCCACTAGGGAACCTGGGAAATATGGCACTCTATGACATGCTTAACATACCGTAATAGCATTTCTGATGATTGTATCTGCTTTGATTCACGTGCTGTGCATATGGTCTGACATTCCGTGGTAACCGCAGAGTATTGCATCTTGTCTTTCGGGGACGTTGGCATAGGCGCGTCTGTAAACTATCCCTATTGTGACGTGTAGTGTGCCCAAAATCCCTCACACGCCGAGGTCCCTCCGATTGTATTTTTTCTGCCATGAGGGAGCCCAAGGCTATCGTGAGTGAGTACATGAAGAAGCAAGAAGTATTAAGATGTCTATGTTCCTTCCACCCCGAGCGGGGAGGTAGGGAGGGCGCATGTGAATCTAAGCAGATACAATCATCAGAAATGCTATTACGGTAAGTAATGCATGTTTCTGATGCTTGTTAATCTGCTTAGAATCACATGCTGTGCATAGACTACCGAGCAGTACCCAGAGTTGGAGGTGGGTTGTGAGAAGGAACAGTAGAGAAAAGATGTCTTAGTACTGCTTGTCCCACCTGAGAATTAGACCTAGAATGAGTGTCTAGGCAATAGTGTTTTGTAAAGGTGTGTACAGAACTCCAGGTTGCCGCTTTGCAAATGGACTCAAGTGGAACATTTGCAATGAATGCTATGGACGACCCAGTGCCTAGAGTAAAATGCGCTCTAGGCTTGAAGGGCAGTTCTCTCTTAGCAAGAGTGTAACATAGTGTGATGCATTTGACAATCCAACTTGAGATAGCTGATTTAGAGACAGGATCCCCCTTCTCTACCAGCTGCCACTGAAATGAAAAATTGATTAGTTTTCCTCAGTGGTTTAGTTCTTTCCAGATAGAACATGACTGCCCTGCACACATCTAGTGTGTGTAGGCTTCTTTCGGCCATGCAAGTGGGATTCTGGAAAAAAGTAGGTAGTTCAATCGATTGGTTCACATGGAACTTCGAGATGAATTTAGCCGCAAATCTGGGGTGAGTGCACAGAACTAGCTTATCCCTGTAGACTGTAACAAAGGGGTCTAGAACAGAAAGAGCCTTTAGTTCGGGAACCCTTCTAATAGAAGTGATAGCCACTAGGAAGGCAGTTATATAGGTCAGGTCTTTTACACTTCCTTTATGCATTGGCTCAAATGGAGCTCCCACTAGCGTGGTCAAAACCGCATTTAGGTCCCACCCTGGAGCTGGGTGAGAAATGGGAGGATAAATCCTCTTAACCCCTTCCATAAAGGCTTTGATCACGGTATCTTCCACCACAACACCTTTTGTTGTGATGTGGTGTATGCTGAGAACGTAGCCAGATGGACCTTTAGGGAATTGAAGACCAACCCAGGGTCTAACAGATGGGTAAGGTAGAGCACACTGTTTGTGGGTGAGCAATCGATGGGATTGGCGCCCTTGGAATTGCACCAGATGACAAAACGTTTCCATTTGCTGGCATACCATTAACGTGTGTTAGGTTTCCTAGCTTCCCGGAGTATGTCCATGCACCTCTGAGGGAGCTGTAGGTGTCTGAACTCTAAGACCTCAGGAGCCAGGCTGCTAAATTCAGAGTTTGTGGGCATGGGTGTAGGGTCTGCCCCCTGTCCTGAGACAACATGTTGTACGGGCAGGGTAGTTTTACTGGTGGGGCGAGGGACATTTCCATCAGATGAGCGAACCAGGATTAGCAGGCCCACATGGGGGCCAGCATTATCACGGTAACAGTTCCTGGTGCATCTTGTTGATAAGGGGAGTCGGTAGACAAATTTCCCTGACCATGTTATCCAGAGACCGTTCCCCTTGGAGCAGTTCTGGGGGTACCTGGAGGCGTAGTCTTGACATTGGGTGTTCTCCTGAGTAGCGAACAGGTCTATCTCTGGTAAGCCCCATTCTGCGAAGACGTTGGACACAAAGACGCCATTTGTATTCTTCGGGCAGAGGAAAATCTCTGCTGAGCACGTCTGCCAGAAGATTGAGTTCCCCTGGAACATGTTGGGACAACAGAAAAATGTTGTGTCTGAGAGCCCATATCCAAATGTTCTGGGACAGCTTGGATAGCACTGGAGAGTGAGTGCCCCCCTGTTTGTCCAGGTAATACATGGCTGTAGTGCTGTCTGTTAGAATCAGCACTGTCTTCCCTTGTAGTTGCATCTGAAAGGCCTTTAATGTCTTGAACACCGCTAATAGCTCCAGTAAGTTTATATGGTTGGACGCTACTTGAGGGGACCACACCATGTGCTGTCTGCTGACGCAGGTGAGCCACCCCACACCGTCAGGGATGCGTCTGTCGTGAGAGTGGCTTCCACTGCAGGGGTGGTGAAGGTCTTCCCCTTCAAGAGGTTTTCTCTTGACCACCACTGCAGAGAGAGACCGAGGGCTGGCGAGACAACTAACAGATCTTCCCATTGTCCGTTGGCCTGACACTACTAGCTGTTGAGCCACTCTTGCATGGGACACATGCGCAGCCGCGCCTAGGGAACCAAGTATATGCACAACGCCATCATTCCTAGCAAGCGCATGGCTTTGCGCCCTGTCACCTCCCGACTGGCTACCTATTGAGGGATCTGGAAAAGCATGTTCTGAACCCTCTTGTTGGAGGGGAAGACGAGGCCATCTTTCGTCCGGATGAGAGCTCCCAGAAATTGTTTTGTTTGACTGGGGACTACACTGTATTTCTTCTCGTTGCTAAAGAACCCCAGACTGAAGAGAAGGTCTAAGTTTTTTTGGGTGTTCAAAAAACATGTGTTGTACGAGTCCCCTGTTATGAGCCAGTCGTCGAGGTAAGGGTAAACCGGGACGGATAACCTGCGCAGGTTTGCTGCAGCTACTGCCAGGACCTTCGTAACACCCTTGGCGCTGAGGCGATGCCGAAGGGGAGTACCTTGAATTGGTAATGCTTATCCTCTATCATGAACCTTCGATATTTTCTATGCGCTGGCAACATTCAAATATGAAAGTATATATCTTTCATGTCCAATGTTGCCATGTAGTCCCCCTGTTTCAACAGTGGGATCACCTCCTGTAGCGTTACCATGCAAAACTTTTGAGGATTTATGAACTTGTTCGCTGGACGCAGGTCTAGAACAGGGCGCATGGTGAGGTCCTTTTTCGATGCAAGGAAGTACACTGAATACCCTTGTTTACCTGAAGAATAGGGACAGCTTCTATGGCGTCCTTTCCCAGCAGCGCTTCCACCTCTTGATTCAGGATCTCCAGATGGTACGGTGAAAGGTGCCGATAGCGTGGTGTCTGAATTGTGGAGGTCGTGCGAATTTCCATGCAGTACCCCTGGGCGACCGTCTTTATGACCCACGGGTCTGAAGTTATCCACTCCCATACTGTGAAGAAAGATGTAAAGCACCCCCCGACCGGGGTGACATGGGAGGGGACCTGAATCTGATGGCCATTTCTGACCGGAGCCTGCGGCTCCTCTAGGATTGGGGCCTCTACCTCTGGCTTTGCCGCGTCGCTGACCCCTTGGAGGGTAGTATGCAGGCTTCCTAATGTTTGTCCGCAATTGAAATTCCCCGTGTCATAGTTGTTCTGACTTGCACAGGACTGCCCTCGAAAGGACCGGCGAGAGTTACTTCCTTACCAGGGGGGTGGGGGGGGGGTCGGGTCTTTGTGTGATTTGTTGCAGAGACTTCAGAGTCTCATGCTCCTTTTTGGCTGTTTCTAGGGCCTCATCAACCACCTTTCCGAATAGGTTAGCTTCTTCAATCAGTTTACTGAGGAGCGAGGCTTGTGTTTTGGGCTTGAACCCTGAGGTGCGCAGCCAAGCGTGCCTTTTGAGTAGGGTCCCTTGGGCCAGAGACCTGCCTGCTGTTCCAGCCGTGTCCAGAGTGTTCTTTATCACATTCTGGTTCACCTGCCTTCCTCCGGCCACAATAAAGAGAAGCTTGGACTTGACTGGTTCTGGGACCTCCTGGAGGCCTTCCTGAAGTAGGTTACACTGAGCGTCAGCATAAGTCGCCAGCAGCGTAGCATTATTTGCTATACGTGTGGTATATGTGGCAGCCGAGGTGACTCGTTTGCCTAAGGCATACAGCCTCTTGGATTCCCTATCCGGAGGTGCCTCCCCTGTGGCAAGGGGTACTCATGCCCTTTTCCGGGTGGTAGTCACTACCAGAGAATCGGGGGTGGCATGTCCTTTAATGTATTGTGGGTCCGAAGGAGCTGGCCGAAATAACATTTCAACTCTTGGGTTGAAACTGCCCTGGTTTGAGCTGGCGATACCAGGGAGGTAGCCAATCTTCTCTTGATGGAATTAGGGAGGGGAATGGTCTGGCTAGATGGAGGTTTCTCCTTAATACGATCCTCTACAAAGTCCTGCTCATGCATTGCCTCTTGAGTAGAGATTTGAAAATGCTCAGCTGCCTTCTTTAACATGGAATTGAAGGCCATCTGGTCGTGTACCGACGAGGACGAAGGGGAATCCAGGCACAATACATCAGTGTCCTGATCTTGATGGGGAAGTGTCCATGGGTCCGTTCCCCCTTGCTGGGTTTCTTCCCAATTGTCCGTGGCATCTGCCTGTTCCTCTTCGTAATTCTGTAGGAAGGAAGGTTCTTCATCTTCATCGTAAAATGGCCCCATAAGTGTCATCTGGACAATTTCTTCCTGCTGGACGGGGACAGAAGGCTGATCTTCTTGGAAATGTGAAGTAGATTGAAGGTTAGACTCTCCACAAGACCTTTTCGGGAAGGATGTTCAGAAAAAATTAATTCTTTCCAGACGGTCCATACACCCTTCAAATTTCTCCCTTGTCAATTTAGAGGACCCAGAAGGGCCAATGGGTGGAAAAACGACGTCTTCTTCCCTACAGCGCCGAAAATTGTCTCTCAGGGTGTTGGATAGAGGCTCTTGACTGTCCTCATAGGTATCGTGAGAATCGGGGCGCCATGGCGTATCCAAGGATTTGTCCGCGGTCTGCCCCATGCTTTTCGGTGGAACAGGAATAAGTCCAACCGCCAAAGTAATTCTCTCGATGCGGTCTTCGATTATCGCCGAATCTGTCGTGATTTTTGGGCCTACCACAGCCTTCGAGACTGCCGTAGCGTCGGGTTTCCGCGCTTCGGCGTGTAAACCTGATTTACGGGTAGCGCACTTATTCGTTTTCAAATGCCCAGTTGCAAGACGCTGCTGCAGATGCGGGAAGGCTTTGGATCGGTACGATCCGAGGAATACACCAAAATTTTCAACGGCCCTGCTGGCGCTTTCACCTTTTTCGACATACCCATGGAAATAGGTCTAGGGGTTGTGCGCTTAGTGAAATACGCCCCCCCCTGTCACCGGGTGTTGTCCCTGAAGCGAGACCAGCGTCAGGCCTTAAAGGGTTGGGGACGGGAGTGGCAGATCTAGAAGTGTCCGCCTCGAGGTTTATCACATCCACAACTGATGTTTGTTCATCGGAGGTGTGGCGGTGGGGGACGGGGATTTCACCCGTGACACATCATACGCGGCCCACCACTTTACACAGCGCTCCTTAAGGGTGTTAGGCCGAAGGAGTTCACAAGCCGCACACCGCTTTTCGTCGTGATCTAAGGGGAGATAGGAGTTGCACGTCCTGTGTTTGTCCTTCAAAGGATATCTGACCCTACACTTAGGGCAGAATCTAAAAGGAGTCCTTTCCATAGCAAAAGGGGAAGATGACCAGACCTAAAGGGTAAAGAGGGGGAAAAAGGAAAGGCATACCGAAAATATGGCCACCCCGACCCCACTCTCCCTAGTGTAAAGGTCGGCCAGAGGGCCCGACCACGTGGAAGCTCCGGCCGCCGGATCTTAGGTGCCGAAATCCAACGCTGTAGCCAAATCCCCCGTAGTCTTCGTCGAAGTTGTTCTTGTGACCGAAGTGACTTAACGGGGAATAACCGACAAGTCGGTATAAGATGAACAATGACTCTTATGCAAGAGCTCTGCAATAGTGCGACCAGTTATCTGGGCAGAAAAAACTATCTGAGGGACCTCAGTGCGTGAGGGATTTTGGGTACACTACACGTCACAATAGGGATAGTGTTACAGACCCGCCTATGCCGACGTCCCCTTTCGGTCCCCGAAAGACGAGATGCAATACTCTGCAGTTACCACTGGATGTCGGACCACAAGCACAGCATGGGATTCTGACAAGATTAACAAGCATCAGAAAGAGCAGCTTCGGCATCCGTTCCCAATGTCCTACGCAGAGCACCAGAATGTGAAAACCCCCTTTCGATAATGTGGGTGATGTTGTTAGGGGAATTTCTGCTCTTTTAAGTGCTGTGCTTATGAGCCCAGATTTGGCTCTCTGGCAGAGGGGAGGATTAGTGGGGGCTGCAAACTGTATGGTGTGCGCGCACCTCACTCTTGACATGTGCTGCCTAAAGGCCTATGAGTGAACATAGGAAGGTCCGCAGTTGATCAGGAGGGACACAGGCTCGGCAGAGGGTTGGACCCTATCCCCCCCCAGACCTCTCAGCTGGAAGGTACAGGGGCAAATTGAGCAATAATCCATGGAGGAGAAGCATAATTTCTTTTCAACTTTGATTTTTATTAGCATTTTAATTCACTTACAACATCTCAAATTCTTCATAACAGTTTGTTGTCCCATCCCTCCTCTCACCCCACAATCAACGCCACATAGCACTGTGAGTGGCATATCAATTATTCCTCCCTGTGGCCATCTAGATCACATTTCCCAATTGTTTTGTCTCTGGTTGAAAAGCAACCTCGCCCGAAACATTACTATTGGTACACCCTAGAAAATAAACAAATCTGCAAAGGTCAAGGGAGTGCAAACCCTCCCCGGTTACAGATCACATTACCCGGGCTGCCTTATACTTGGTCCCCGTGTTACTTGATCGGTTCCACCGCCCCTTGTGGCTCCCGCCTCCAAACCGTTCCTCCTCACCCCGTTTCACTTGAGATAACCTCTCACTGAACACCATCCCTGCCTCCTCCTTCATCAACCCTCTCCCCATCCTTCTCCCAATCGGTAATTAGGGGACCCCTCCTGAAACTCAGCCAGGCAGTCTTTCACTATGGCTGTTAATTTTTCCAGAGTCATTACAGCCCAGAGTTTTAATTCCCAGTCTGCTTTTTTCCGCAGAAATTCTCCCTTCCATTTCTTGGCTATAGCAATTCTACCAGTCCTAAGCATGGTTTCGATAGGTGTAGTCAGTCAAGCCTCAGGTCTATCAGCGGTTGGGAGCCACAAGAACATCTGAAAAGGGTCCATTGCCTCCTGTTCCCCAGTAGCTTCCTTGATCCAGCTTAGACCCGCTGTACAGAACACTTGTACCCTCAGACATCCCCCACTGTATATGTATGTAAGATCCCACTTGGTCACACAGTCTGGGGCACCCAGGAGAAGCCTCCGGGAAAATCTTTGAAAGTCTAGGAGGGTCCCTACACAACCCCTGAAGGATTTTTGAAAATTGTGTTCCATCATTGCCGTGAGCAGATTCCCATGAAAAAATATTTTATATATCCGGTCGCAGTCTTCCACCGCAATTTCCTTCCATGCCATCTCTTCCCAAATCCTCTTAAAGATTTGCCTTCCCTCCAGATCTGCTGAAATCAGCTCCCTATATAGCTGTGATACAATCCCCTTCCTAGTTTGTTGCTGTGTTTATTACTGTCTCAAAGGCGGTATGTTCCCTGATGGTCTTCCCATTCGGGTGCTGTAAGTATCCCTTTCAACATTAAGTAGTCAAAGATCGGAAATTCTCCAAGGGCATTTCCTCCTGCATCTCCTCCCTGGTCTAGAATTTGCCATGGCGGAATAACTGACCAGCTTGTTAAGTCCCCCGTCCGACCATTGCTGGGAATGTTTAAAATGTGGTCTATCCAGGGCTATCCTTGGGCCCCAAACCGAGGCCATAGGGCATGGCCACATAGAAAGGGCTGCCGTCGCCTTTCCTCTATGCCAAATCGCGCACAGTACCCCTAGGGTTGGGTGAGCTCTTAACCTGTGGGGGATATATCTTTTTGCGGGGCCCGAGGTAATCCCTCACCTTCCTGTGGTGTGCTTCCAGATCTTCCAGGAATGTCCAATAATTCCTCTGATCCTCCCTTATTAGCTCAAAAATGACCCTCAGCTGAGAAGCCCAATGATAGTTCTGGAAATACGGTAAACCAAATCCACCATGATCCCTAGGGATGGCCAAGGCTGACCTTTTTCAGTCTCGCTTTCTTATTACCCCAGATGGGAACTGGACACCAGTATATTAAGGTCATTAAAAAACCTGGACGGGAGGATCACTGAAAGGGGTATAAGGAGGCAGAGGAGACATGCAGTATATTCATTTTCACTGATGTCATCCGGCCATAAAATGATGGAACTGCCGGTTCCCACCATTTCAAGTCTGCTCCAATTTTGTCACACATGGGAGTGAAGTCTGCCTTCCCCAGGCTAGAAATGTCTGTGGTGACGATTACCCCCAGACTGTCCCTTCCTCATAGGCATCACTCTGGACTTTTCAGCATTAATTTTGAGGCCCGAGAACACACCAAATTGGGATACCTGTGAGACTAATTCCAGGAGAAAGGTCTGCGGGTCTGACAGGTAGGCTAGGATGTTGTTCGTAAATAATTTATGTTTAAATTCAACAACTCATCAGACAAGCCCATTAATACTTGGATTGACCCTAATGGAGATGGCTAGGGGCGCCATCGCCAAAGCGTATAACAATGGGGAGAGGGGGCATCCTTGACAGGTTCCCCTAGATAGGCTGAAGGAGTCAGACAACGTCCCATTTGCCATGATACGAGCTGTCAGGGAATTATACAAGGCTGTAACCAAACTTCAAAAGGTTTCCCCAAAGCCCATTTTCTTCAAAACCTCCATCATGTACCTCTATTCTACTCGATCAAAGGCCTTTTCTGAGTTGTGACCAGAATTTGTTCCCCCTCACTCATTAGACTCCTGCATTAAATTATTTTTTTTCCTGATATTGTTAGTACCCTGTATGCCCTGTAGAAAGCCCACTTGGTACCCATGATGAAGGGAGAGCAACAACCCCTCAATTCTATTACCCAATAAATTCACATAATATTAACGTCTACGTTTAGTAGGGAACATTGGGCCGGGGCTCTACCCTCCTTTGGTACCGCCACAATAATTGCACCCATCATAGTTTCCAGAAAAGACTGCATTAACACCCTTGCCAGAAACTGCGCTAAGGTCGATCTTTACGGTTTGTAAAAGCAGACAGAGAAACCACCCCTCCACAGTGCTGTACCCCCTTGCATCCCTCCAATCGTTATCGCCACCTCCTGTGCACCTACTGGACCTTCTAGGGTGGCAGCTACCACTCGGGAGACTGGAATGGATAGGCGGCCATGAAACTCTGTAATATGGGTACCGTCCCCCGCATTTTCCAATTTTTTTTAACACTATTAGGTGCTTGACATTGCGACAAGGGAAGGTATAGCAATATTAAACAAGGCGATATTTAATTAACAGTGTCTACTTCGCTAGGCATTGATACATTTCGATACAGGTGTGCGGTTCATGGCTCAAAGTGACAGCATGAATGATTATAAGGAACAAGTTACTTACCTGTAGCTGTTGTTCTCCAGCATGGGTCTGGCATGGATTCACATGCTCATGAATATTCCCCGTCGTCAGGCTGGGAATCCTCGGTAAAGAAAAAATCAGTATCAGTTTTGTTTCGGATCTGTCTTTCTTAGTAGTAACCAATCGCTGATCTCTGGGTCATACTGCCCCCAGCCAATGACTGCCCTCTCCCTAAGCTCCACCTCTGGCAGCCATCCTCAGATTTGATAGCACGCCAAGTGGCAGTATGACCAAGTGAAGAGCCGCAGAGGGGTAGGTGGGAGGGTTCGCATGTGAATCCATGCCAGACCCATGCTTGAGAACAACAGTTACAGGTAAGTAACTTGTTCCTTCTCCAGCATGGGGTCTGGCATGGATTCACATGCTCTTGAATAAAAGAATACATAGCAGTATACACATGCACAACCACGGGAGGTGGCAACAGGCTCAACATTAAGCAATACAACAACTCAACATTAAGCATCTCTTACCTCCTCACCAGGCTCACCTTAAGTGAACAGGTTGCGCAGCACTGCTTGGCCGACCCTGGACTCCTCCCTGGAGTCCCAATCGACGCAGTAGAATCTGGTGAAGGTGTTCGTCGACCTCCACGTAGCAGCCCTGCATATGTCCAGCAGGGGCACACCAGACAGGAACGCCGTGGTAGCAGCGATCGCTCTGGTCGAATGGGCTCTCGGACGGCCGGGCAGCGAACGGTTTGCCAACCGGTGACAATGCATGATGCAGCCGGAGAGCCATCTGGAAATGGAAGTCTTGGAGAGAGCCTTCCCTTGATTCACAGACCCAAAGTTCACAAACAGTTGTGACGTCTTCCAAAAACTCTTTGTGCGGTCCACATAGAACTTCAGCGCTCTAACTACATCCAGCGAGTGCAAAGTCCTCTCGGCCGGCGTCGAAGGCGACGGAAAGAAAACTGGTGACACCAAGGGCTCGTTGAGGTGGAAGTCAGACGTCACCTTGGGCCTGAAGGAGGGGTGTGTCCTCAGCACCACCCTGTGTCATGAAAAGTCAAGTATGGAGGCTTGCAAGATAGGGCCTGAATCTCTCCCACTCGTCGTGCAGAAGTGATGGCCACGAGGAACGCTGTCTTCCATGACAGGAACTTCAAAGGCGCTGAATGCATAGGCTCGAATGGGGCCCCCATGAGCCTGGTCAGCACCACATTAAGCTACCACACCGGGGCAGGAGCCTTCACCGGCGGGAATGATCGGAACAGTCGCTTCATAAATTCCTTCACCATGCAATGAGACCACAAGGACGCCCGTCCCGTTGTCCTGGTATTTCGGGAGATGGCAGCCAGATGTATCTTTATGGAGGCGTGAGCCAGTCCAGCCTTGGCCAGCGACAGCAGGTACGGCAGCACTTGAGGGGCTGTAATTCGCAGAGGGTTAATCTTCTGTGCACGGCACCAGACAGAGAACCTCTTCCATTTATGACCGTAACACTTGAGAGTTGAGGACGCCCTGGCCTTTGCAAGAACCTCTCTGCAATCAGCCGGGATATCGTACCCTTCAAACTCTAGTGCTGAAGGAGCCAGGCCTGCAAGTGAAGGCGACTGTGGGTCGTGGTGGAGAATGGCGCCTCCTTCTCTGGAGAGAAGATCCGCGTCCGCCGGCAGCCTGACTGGCGGGGACGTTGACAAATCCAGAAGGTCCGGGAACCAGACCTGCCTCGGCCATGCTGGTGCAATGAGGATCATTCTGCACCTGGACTTCTTGAGCTGGTTGATGAGGCGGAGCAGCAATGGCAATGGAGGGAATGCGTATAGAAACAGGCCGTCCCAAGGGAACGAGAAAGCATCGCCCATTCTCCTCGGCTGTGGGAACCTGCTAGCGAACCTCTGGCACTTGGAGCTCGTCGACGTCGCGAACAGGTCGATCTGGGGTTTGCCCCATCGTTGGAAGAGTCGATCCACTTGATCCTGGCGCAGTTCCCACTCGTGGCAGGAGCGCAGCTCCCTGCTGAGTGAGTCGGCAATGGTGTTTTTTATTCCTGCCAGGTGGAAGGGAACCAGAAACATCCCCTGTGCGACGGCCCAGTGCCACAGATCCTGGGCCTCCTAGGATAGGGCTGGGGATCTGGTGCCCCCCTGCTTCCGTATGGAGAACATCGTGGTGGTGTTGTCTGTGAAGATCCTCACCACTTTCTCCTTGAGGGACGGGAGGAACGACTTGAGCGCCCAGAACACTGCTCGGAGCTCCAAGATGTTGATGCAAAGGGACCTCTCCTCTGGGACCCAAAGGCCTCTTGCGTGGAGATCTCCGGTGTGGGCCCCCCAACCCTCCAGAGAGGCGTCCGTAGTCACCGTCTCTTGAAACGCCGGGGTTTGAAAGTCTGTGCCCGTCGTGAGGTGAGCCCGGGTGCCCCACCATAGGATCGCCCGACGGAACTCCTCGTTGAGGGGGATCCTGTCCTCGAAGCAGCCCCTCGTCTGAAACCAGCGGGTGTCGAGGAACTCCTGTAGCGGACGCATCCGAAGTCTGCAAAGGGGCACAAGGTAGATGCATGAGGACATCATCCCGAGAAGGTACTTGATGGACCTCACCCTGGCCACGTCTGTGGCTAACAGGTGCCGCACCTTGCCCAGGATGGTCTTGGTCCTCTCCTCTGAAGGAGAGGCCAATTGCTCCACTGTATCGAGCTTCGCCCCCAAAAACAGTGCTACTTGTGATGGAACCAGGTGGGATTTGGGGTAGTTGATGGCGAACCCCAGCTCCGTGAGCAACCGGACGCTCCTCGCCATATGATCGACGGCGAGTTCCCTTGACCTTGCCCGGATTAGCCAGTCGTCCAGGTAGGGGTAGACGTGGATCCCCTGCAAGCGCAGCTGCGCCGCCACTGGTGCCAGGCACTTGGTGAAAACCCTGGGTGCCGACTTTAATCCGAACGGTAGGGCTCTGAATTGGTAGTGGCGTCCCTGAACCACGAACCTGAGGAAGTTCCTGTGCCTTTTCAAAATGGGGATGTGGAAGTATGCATCCTACAGGTCCAACGACGATAGGAAGTCGCCTTCCTCCAGCTGTCCCAGCACGTGCTGGAGGGTGACCATCCTGAATTTCTGCGCCTTGATGTATTTGTTTAACCGACGCAGGTCCAGGATGGGGCGCCAGCCGCCAGTCTTCTTTCTGACGAGGAAGTACCTTGAGTACACTTCGGAGCCCCGGAGCCTCCTGGGGACGAGCTCGATGGCACCTTTTTTGAGCATCGCCTTTACTTCTAACAGTAGTTGAGGGATGTGATTCTCCTTCCTGGCCACGGGAGGAATGCGAGGGCACTTCTTTTGGAATTCCAGCGAGTGCCCGTTGGCCAGGGTGTCCAGAACCCAACGGTCGGTGTAGATGGACTCCCACGCGCTGATGAACTTCGTCAGCCGGCCTCCCACCGGGGTGCTACGCTGGGGGCCCGACGACACGGCCGGGTCAGTCTTGTTTGGAGGAGGCCTTGCCGCCTTGGTCTCCTTGACGACGACGGCGGCGGCGGGATTCCCCCTTGCTTGCCGCGACCTCTGTAGGCCTCCTGGGAAGAGGAGCGGGCCGCCTGGCGGTAAGCAGAGGGGCCACCTTTGGATCCTTTGGAGGCACCCTGTCTGCCTCCGGGGCTCTGAAAAGGGCCACCGCTGCTGAAGCACCCCAAGGGCCCAGGCCGTCTCCGAGTCGGTCTTGATGGCCTGTAGAGACTCATCCACCGCCTTACCAAAGAGGTTGTTGCCATCGAACGGCATGTCCAACACTCTGGTCTGGACGTCCTGGCGAAAGCGTCGCCTTGAGCCATCCCCGTCGTTGGAGGCAAACTCCGTTGCCCAGTTGGCGAAATCCGGTATCGGCGATGTCCGTCGCCACCGTTATGGCGTGATCTGACGCCACCTCGCCCTCCTGCAGAATTTCTAGGGCCTCCGCCCTTTTGTGATCAGGCAGGAAATCTAGCAGGGGAGCTATCTTTAACCAGAGCTCCCTGTCGTAGCGGGCCACGGTCGCTAAGGCATTGGCCGCCTTAATCGTCGTCGCCGCCGAGATGACTCGTCCTCCCATAGAATCCAACTTCTTGCCCTCGCTGTCCGGCGGGGAAGTGGAAGTTGAAGCCGCCTTCTTAGCCGCTGCCGAGACGACCGAGTCCGGCGAGGGCTAGGCCCGGAGGCACAAGGGGGAGGCTTCGGGGACTCGGTACTTCTTCTCGTACCTGTCCCCTCTTGGCGGGTGTCGTGGCAGGGTTCCTGAGGACAGCAAGCCCCTCGTCCCAGATGTCGTCGAGTAAAGGCACCGCGAGGACCATCTTCCTCTTAGCCTCTTGTCGTTGGTACAGAAACCACTCCTTTTTCTGTTCTTGAGGGCATAGCTGGAAGAGCTCGGATGCCCTGGTTATCATGGCGTGGAAAGAGCCAACCTCGTCTGCTGGGGACGCCCGCGGGGGGCAGGGAGGGTGATGACGGGATGTCCGCTGTATCATCGCCGCCGTCCTCGTCCGTCCCAGTCACCGTATCCTCTCCCAGCAAGGGGGATGAGGGGTCCACCGGTCTCGCAGGCACGAAAGGCGGAGCGGGGTGGACTCTCCTCTGCTTATTCGGAGGGCTTCCCGACGGGCCTGGTTCTGGCTCCTGGTTCTGGCGTGGTAATCTCGTCCTTATCTCGGTACATAAGGATTGGATTGCCAACAAAATGGCCGCCGAGCTATCCTGGGGCTCGGGCAATGGCTGCGACGGACGGGTTGGCCGCTCCCTTGGGCCCGTTTCGTCGTCGCCATCTTCGATCACGCCAGCAGGGACCGTCCCCTGGGATCGAACCTTCTCGAACCTCTCGTCGAGCCCTATGGACCTTTCGTTGAGGCCCTTCTCGGTCTCCACTAGTTCCTCCTCAGAGGCTAATTCCGAGTCTGTAATGGCTACCACCCCCCCACCCCCTCTTTCAGGCGGGGGATTCACAGGGGTCTTAGCGATGGGCTGGAAAGAGGATTCCCTCCGCGGCGGCAGAGATACTCTGGGCCCAGAGGCCGTTTCCATTGGCGTAGTCTCAGCCGGCTCTGCCAGGGTCGCAGCGACCACTTCGGTAGAGGCCTTAGCCGGGTGGATCAAAGCCCTCACCACCTTAGGTGCGTCCTGGGCCTTCGCCTTGGGGGGAGGGTCAGCGCCTCGCTCCCCCTTCGAGATCGACCGGGTCCGCTCCAGCGGCCTACCCGGGTTCTCGGACTTCCTCTTCCCCGAACCAGAGTGCTGGATCGTGGTCAAACGTGCCGGGGAAGTAGCGCCCTGCTTGGCAACCGAAGAGTCCGACCTTTCGGCGCTCCCGGACTCGTGGTGCTTGGCCTTCTGTTGGTCCCCCGTCGCCGGGGCGCCCTCAAAGGACTTAGAAGCCCACTCAGACTTCTTCGCCTTCTCACTTGCTGCGCCCTTCTCCAGCCAGGTGGCGAGGCGGGAACGACGATCTTGTTTGGTCCGTTCCGAAAGGTTCTTGCAGAACGCACAGTCCTTCTCCACGTGCGTCTTGTCCCCATGGAGGCAGTAGAGGCATCACGAATGCTCGTCCTCCTTGAAAATGTTATATAATCCGCATCCAGGGCAGTTCCTGAACAGCTTGGATCCGGGCGTCGAGCTCCCTTTGTCCTGGGCCATGTTGAGGTAGGCCGCAGATCTTCCGGAATCCTCCAAGAAGTGTAAACTCGATGAAAACTTCACCCTTGAGGGGCGCAGAAGAATTCCGAAATGGGTCCCTGTTATCGCAAGTAGAAACGGTGGAGCTTGAGGCTCAATTAAACCGAAAAAATGAGAAATACTCCTGAAAAAGCGTGAAAACGCAGTAAAAAACTCGAGAGCTAAACATGAGGACTCTCAACACTTGAGCATGCGGTAAAAATCTGAGGATGGCTGCGAGAGGCTGGACTTAGGGAGAGGGCAGTCATTGGCTGGGGGCAGTATGACCCAGAGATCAGTGATTGGTTACTACTAAGAAAGACAGATCAGAAACGAAACTGATACTGATTTTTTCTTTACCGAGGATTCCCAGCCTGATGACGGGGAATATTCATGAGCATGTGAATTCATGCCAGACTCCATGCTGGAGAAAGAGTGTGTTTTTAAGTTGAGTGGGAATCCGGGGGACCTGTGTCTCTGTGTCCAGTATCAGCAAGTGTGTGTAAATAAGCCCGGAAAGGGGGCTTAATGTCCAGGGTTCTGCCACAGGCCGGTTTTAAAGAGAACCAGCACTCCTCAAGGTTTGATGCCCAAGTAACATCCCGGAGCCGCTGTTCTACAGAGTGGGTCTAAGCCATAGCAGCAATATACAGCGCACAGCAAGAATCAGACAAAGACTAGCAAGTTTACAGTCGGTATGCTGAAGTAACAAGAACTCATGAAACAGACAGTTCATTGGGCAAGGTTCTATGGCATGAGCCAGCATCACAGATACAGCAGCACAGACCCCAGCCCAATACTCATTGATCTTGGGGCAAGACCAAACCATATGCGAGTAGTGTGCGTCATTTGAGCAGCATCTGGTGCTAAGGGGGGAGTGATCCCGGGATACAAGGTGCAGCCTGGCCGGGGTGTAATAAAATTATGCAATACTTTAAATTGTATTAAACCGGTACCTAGAATTAAGAGAAACCGTACGTGTCTGCATGCACATGTGTTCCCAACCCTCATCAGTGAAGTCCAAACCCAGGTCTCTACCCCAATCCTCCCAGATTTTTATTTTTAACCTATTTTATTCATTTTATAACAATACAAATACATATTTTATAACTAGCATGTTCCGATTTATATAGACATTCAAAGAAAGTTATAAACTGTTCCCCAATCCACTGAGTGAGCCCCAGGTACCCTAATTTCAGTCACCAATTTATTCTTGCGTTCCTCCTGTAACCTCCAGGCCAGTATCTTGTCGGCTTTATCCCTTTTCTCATAATATTTCTATTTAAGAAATAATTTACTCTCAATGTCATGAACGAGTAATGTTTTCAATTGCGCTTCATATCTTTGAAGTTTACCCACTTCCCTAGGGTGAAGGGGGTTCCCCCTCGAGAGACCAATCTAATACTTGCCATCTTCTCCCGTAGGTCCTCCTCTTGTTTATTTTATTATTTATTTATAACATGCTCAATACCAGCGAGTGGTTTCTAAGCGTGGGATCGGGATTCGAACGTGTTTGCGCCGCGTTGTCTTGCTACAAAGAGACGCATTGCCTCCTTTCCCTTTTCTTGCAAGAGCCTATCCTAATTAATGCCCCGCGTATAGTGGCTTTGAACCCCTCCCACAGGCTGTGACCGGCCACCTCCCCAGTATAATTGTTTTCAAGCTATTTCTTTGTCCTTAGGAAGGGCATTGTTGCACATCCATCTGCTCCTTGGAGGCACCACCGACCAGTTTCCCAACCCTACTTTCACTAGGTCGTGGTCCACCTGGGAGCTGGTAATCTGACCCCTTAGCGTGTCGTCAATTAGAATTAAATCTATTCTTGAATAGGAATTATAAAAGTGAGAATAGTAAGTGAAGGACCTGTCCAACCCACCCCCAACAATTCTACCCATGAGTCCAATATCCTGAGATCGCTCTTCACCTCTCGGAACCTCTCAGAGACCTTGGCACTAATGCAGGATTTCTCCACCCCCCCTTTTCCACTATGCCGGTCCTTGACCCGTTCAGGACCCTGTTAAAATCACCTCCCACCACCAGGGGACCCTCAACAAAGGCCCTCCGTCTATCCCTGACCCATTCCCAAAATGCCACTGGACCCTCGTTGGTGGCAGTAGACCGATCCCACCGCCAGTGGGGTCCCCGCCAATTTCCCCTTCACAAACAAACCTTCCCTACCAGTCTAGCATCCGAGTCTCCACCTTCAGGTGGCTAGACCGCATGATCACTACTTCCCTCTTTTTGAGTTTCGCTGAAGCCTTTAAAAGTCCCCCAGTATGTTTGTCCGGAGGGACGGTTCCGCCCCTGATACCCAGTAAGATTCCTATATCAACATGATGTCTAGTTGAGCCCTCCTAAATTCCCTCACCAAAGGGGATCTCTTTGTTCGAGTTCTCCGCTTACGTTCAGGGAGCCAATTGTTACACCAATCCCCAAATCTGTTTCTGTAGTCATTTGCCCTACTTAACACACACCTTTTCTCATTACTTTTCACCAACTGTACTAGGCGGCCCGCCATCAAGATAGGTGAGTGGTCACTCATAACCAAACGCAGTGCTTGTGAAACTTGAAAGTAACTTCGCAAAACATTTAACTCCACAATTTCCCCCCCTCAAAAGCGTCCCGTCTTCATCACCCAGCAAAGCGATGTCTGATGGACCACCAGTAACATTCCTGGCGCTTATTGCTGCTTAATACTTCTTCAGTCCTGAGCAACCCCCCCTTCAACTATGACGACTGAGAAACCAAAGGGTGTCTCACTTGCTAGTCCCCGGGGATCGATCTCTCAGGTGCGCAGGGTACGGCCATCACTTTTGGATCCAGACCCTGGTGGTGGACCAGTGCTGGAGTATGTGGGGGATCTTTGGGGAGTTGGAGTGAGGCAGCCGATGGCGAGACGCGGTATCCCCGCCTTTTCCGTGCCCATACCCCATCCTATTTTATAGGATTCTCCAACATTCCAACTCCCTCCTCCCCTTTCTGCACAAATACTGGGCCGGGGAAGAGGGGGGGGGGGACATTAAAAGAGGCAAACGCATACATATCTCATTGGACATGTCCCGTTAAGGTCAGGCAAAGTCAGCCACTAGACCTTAATCACATACATCTAATACCCATTAGCTCCCCCAACACGGATAAAAGGCGGAACATGGATAGACACTCTGAACAAGGTGACACACGAGAAGGAGCGGATCTTCTGTAGCGAAGGCGAACCCACTGGAGCAGGACGACCGATCGAGGGACCAGAGCGAAGGGTAGGGAAACCCAGAAGCTCCCTGCAGGAGGTTGTTGCCACTGGGAAAACGTGAAGGATACACAGAGTAAGCCAAATCCCAGACAAGCAGCAGCCTGCATTGTGTTTCAAGGATGCCAGCGACCCTCCTGGGTGAACGGCAGAGTTGGGGAGGCGAGGCCAACCCTGTGGTATGAACCTCGACTTGTGAATCAAAGCCGCAGAAACAAGAAAGGAATGCACACAACCGGTGAGTTAGCAAAAAACTAGTTTGTATCAAGAAAAGATTGAAGCTGCAACAGCGTATCTCACGATTGAAAGTTGCATGAGTGCTGATGAAACACGAAAGAAAGCAAACAAATAGTGTACTTTAAAGTTACCAATAACTGTAGCCAGTGATACAGAGTAGCAGAGTGATCCGGCGAAAGGAAATAGCCCACTCGAAAGTCTCAGTGAAATGTTTGATGTCTTGTTATAAAGTGACAAAGTGAACAAACTCTGAAAGGCGCAATGGTCAAGATTAATCCCATAGAAAGAGGAAGTTAAAAGGTGATTGCTTTAGGAGAAAGATTTCTTTGAACTTTTTTCTGATTGGTTATGGAACTATCAAGACCAAGAGTCACT
Source organism: Ambystoma mexicanum (assembly GCF_040938575.1). Classification (NCBI taxonomy): domain Eukaryota; kingdom Metazoa; phylum Chordata; class Amphibia; order Caudata; family Ambystomatidae; genus Ambystoma; species Ambystoma mexicanum. The sequence goes on along the minus strand of NC_090924.1, from coordinate 874,259,653 downwards.
GGGGCAAATAACACAAAAGAGAGCTGAAGTGAAAGTCGAAGTGGTCCTTTCAGAGGTCTATGGAAAAGACCTTGCACATTCGAAAGTCTGCGACATCAGTAAAAGGTCCGAGCTTGACTGAGGGAGTCCAGGAACAGGAAATAATTTAGGGGAAGGGAAACCCTAACAAATGCGAATGAAGCTTGGGGAAGGGAACCCCTGCAAGTTTTGTGATCGCAAGGTCCGAGCCCAGCTGAGGGATAACTACGTGAACTTTTATTGAACTGTGAAAGACCATGGCGTACTGGAAATAAGTGACTAACGTGGAAGGCTAAGCGGGCCTCGACCCGTGTTTTTGAACTGCCTTTTTCTGATAACCTGAGCCAGAGTATGTCATCCTGTCTACGCAGGCCGCCTTACTCCGAGCTGTCCAACGTGGGGATGAGTGCTGACTTTGCTCCTTTGCATATACATTTCCCTTTTCACAATTTTTGTATAAGAGACAGGGCAAGCATTAGGTTTTGTTAGTATAGGCCATTTTGATTTGACAGACTGACTAGCACTGCGTTTGCTTTATTATTTGATGGTAGACTACTCCCATCATAGCTATAGGGAAAAGTAGGAGATTTCCCAAATCCCAAGAATTTAATAAAAGGTTTTGAAACTTGTAGCTCTTGTGTCCACATCATACTTGCAATACCATGCCTCACTTAGACCCAAAAAAAGAAAACAGTACTTAGCCTCAATTGGTAAGCCAACCTCAACACCGCTTTGCCCCCCGCATCCTCATCTCGAATTTTCCATTAGGCTCTGCTCTGTCCCCCTCACCTCCCGTCTCAGCCTCCCCACCACCCTCTACCCAGCCCGAATTCACAGGCCTTCCAACTCTACCCAGGACTCCAGTCAGACATTGCTGCACCTGAATGAAAAGGGCTGCGTTAGGAACCGTCCTTATAACCATTGATTGGGAATATTATCGCCATACATCCCAAGCCAAGTTAAAAAGTCTGGCAAAAACCTAACCCCATTTAGGACGGGTCTCTCGGAGGAGTGTTCAACTTTCTAACTTTTCGGGAGTTTGGGACACGTTGCTTGATGCCCAATTTGACGCATCAGGTCTCACCCTTTGTTAGAACTCTGAATCTTTGGATATGATCTCCTGAATTCCGCGCAATTCCTCTTTGACACTTATCCTATGTCGTCCTTGGTTATCAAGTGATATTTGTAACCATCGTTCTCAAAGGATTTCGAAAAATGGAAGCCCCATCTGTATCGGATACCCTTGTCATAGAGCCATCTGGTCAAAGGGCCACACAGCTTGCATCGTGCCAACGTATAGGATAGGTCCTGAAAAAAAAGAGTAATCTTGGCCCCTCTCTGATGCGCTGCGCCCACCAATCTCGCTTTTTCCAGGATCTTCATTTTCTCGGGGTAATGATGAAAGCAGGCCAGCACTGACCTCGGACCCCTGGTTGTTGCTCCTGCTCTGTGGGCTCTATCAATTTTAGGTTCATCAATTGGGTCGTCACCACACTGAATGGTTCACCTCAAATCCCTCTCATTCTCTCCCTCCTTCTCCGGTATACCAAAAAAGCATAGTGTGTTTCTTCTTTCCCCATTTTCGAAGTCGCCCATCTCTAGGGTAATTTACGTGTCTCTCCTTTCCAACTCCGATAGCCTCATGGCCATCTGTGTTTCTAAGGTGTCCAAGGAGGATTGGTTGAACTCTACTTTCTGTATCCTCTCAACCATTTTGTCTACATGTTGATTCAGTCTATCCAGCTTGCCCCCAATATCAGCTCTCATTCCCCGAATTTCTTCAATGAAGGAGTAAATGTCTGTTTTAGTGGAGGCTTTGTCACTTATTTCCTCCTCCATGTCTCTACAACTCGTTGCCTGTGGCAGGGGAGTATGCTGCGTGTATTGAAACTGCTTCAGGCTGGTCTTCCAGTCCATCTGTGGGTGAACTGCACAATGCAAAACCCTGGATCACTTTGCCCCAAGGTGTTGAACTTCCATGTCCTCTCCCGGCGTTGAGGGTGGGGGCTGTGGGGGTAAGCTGGCAATACGTGTCTGTGAGTGGACAGATCTCTGGACGGAGGGTGTCAGAAACTTGCACGGCAGCACCCTCAGGTCAGAACCCAAGGGCCGGCAGGGCGCTCTTTCACGTGCAAAGTAAGTGGATGGGCCAGTAAATAAAGTCCAGGGACAGGACCACTGGGGCGGAGAGGGGGCACGCAGGGAGGTGCCTCTATGGTTTACAGCTGACCTACGCCCCGCTAGATCCCCCCCCCCCATTCAACCGTGGGTTCGCACGCTCCTTGTCCCTCTTTAGTACAATAGATGTGTAAGCTACCGAAAACCCTAGACTGAAGAACACCCTTTCCCTGTGTGGGGCGCCTGTCCCTAGGAAGGAGGTGATGGGCCGCCTAGCTAATAGGGAAAGAGAGAAGGAAGCTGTCCCTGTATGTACAAGGTACACTGTTCAAGCTTGTCTCTTACTGGCAACAGCAAAATTGGCAAGAGGAGGTTTAAAAAAAACAAAATGGGGAGTTTATGTCCCATCTACTTTTAGTCCGTGAAACTTTCAGGGAGGACGTATTTCCTTGAGGCACGTTGGCCCTCATGCCTCAAGTAAATATGTCCTCTCTGAAATGTTCACATTGTGGCACCGCCCCAAGTGTCCCCTGGATCCTCCTCACCTGGGGCGGAAATGAACAGATTCCACTTCCGGATGGGGGCGCAAGGGCAGCCTGCCTTGCTGCCTGGTAGTACCCTCAGCTCCGGGTGCCCAGATAGACCAAATCCGGGCTTTAGCGAGGGGCTTGTTCTCAGTGCCCTTAGATGGAGAGGCAGTCCTGCTCCCTGACTGCGCTCTAGGCTCAGAAGACGCCGCTCAATCCAGCCCTGTGTCTCCCAGAGCTCAGGCTCAGGGCCCACCACCACCTTCCCATGGGCCGGGCCTTCCTGGGCAGTGCCCCAGCGTTCCTGCACCGATCAGCTCCCAATTCACACCAGTCACCCTACACCTTGTGGGGGGGGGGGCAGCCGCTAACATCAAAACCTGGTGGGAGGGAGTTAAGGGGGGGGGCTAAGGACCCCTTTTCACAATGGCAGCCGGGAGCAACGTATCAAGGAGCGTTCATCAACGCACCCCCTGGTGGCTTCCTGAAGCCTCATTTTAATGGACAGGCACAGCAGTGAGAGCTTGATTACCTATGTGTAGGAATTAAACCCCTTACTTACATACAGAGCTACTGAAGTGCAGACAAAAAGGCCTGGTGGCACATATCATATAGGTTGAGTTTCAGGGGACTGCCAGGCTAGGGCCAGTGGGGGGAACCATACAGGAGTGATGGAAAGGATTCTCTGGATTCAATGGGCCTCAATTGAAGAGTCAATGCAAACAGATATCGGAATAGAAGAGATGAAATGGCAAGGAGAAGAACTGCACCTAAAGATTGATTACATTGAAAACCACGAGAGGCTTAACATAATTTTTTTTTCGGAATCCCTGAGATGGAAGAACAAACTATGAAAGACATCAAACAAACAATTCAAGCAATGACACATTTCATCTTTGAAAAGAGATGGATGCAGATCACACTGGACAGAGCACACACAGGAGGGGGAGGAAGGGTCAGTAGTGGTGCGCTTCCATTATTTCCCTAAGAAAGCCAAGATTCTGTTTAGTGTCTGAAATGGAAAACAAGCTGAAAATTGTAATTCCAAAATAGTCTTTTTCCAGGATCTTTCCACCATACATTGATGAGGCACAAGATGTGTTAGAAACTGACTCAATGGCTGAGAGATTGGGAGATCAGATACAGATGGTGCTACCCCTTCTCTCTGTGTTTTGAACTGTACGGTGCAGAGTACTGCCGGTCACAGAAGAGGTCTTACAAAGAGTCACTGGACAACTGGTTAAATCGGAGGATGGGCAGCAGAAGAGGAAAGCGATAAGGGAGACGATGGACTTGCAGCGACAAGTCTAAGCACTGGGAAGAATAAAGACGTGTGGGTCCAGAATGTTTTAAAGACTCAACATACTATGACGAATCAGAGGACATTGTCCCTTCTCCTATGGGGGAGGAGGGGTGGGGAAGACCTTTCGCAAGGGGGTCACAATGGTGTGTCCACAGTATATTAATCCCCCTGGGGGTGGTGCGCAGCAGGAAGATCACCTCGGAAGGGAAGCTCCTGGGGGGGGCCCTGTTGAGCAGCCCGAAAATGGTTGCCTAGCCTCTGAGCTCCGTGTGGCACAGTCACTAATCCATCCACATCAGCAGACCGCGATGCTACCCACACCTTTAACTGCCCCAGTTTGCTGCTGATACCCTGCTCTGTTTTTGACGAGATCCGAGCTCCGCGAGACCCGCTGTGACTGCCTGCTATCTGGGGGCCTGGCCGCGTGGGCGTCCCCCGGCATCGCCTGGGACTCTGCTGGGAGCCGCCTCCGTAGTTCTGACAGGAGACTGCGCCCATCGCTTGCGGCGCACCAGGACTTGCCTGGCTGTGCCCCTCACTGGAACTGCGTGTGCCGGCCTCTGCTGTGTCCCCCCACCCCGATTGCCGCGGCGATCTCGCCAACTAGCTGCGCTGCAACGGGGGGCTGGGGCTGCATCTGGTCCGGAGCTGTTGGCCGCCCTCCTTCCCACCCTGCAGCGCTGAGACCAGGCCCTATCGCCCGCGTGGCCATGAGCAGCTGCTGGGCGAGGGATCGCCTCGGGGACCCGCACGGCTGGTGACCGGGTCGGTGCCGGGCCCTCACCCCTCTGCAGCAACCTGCATCTACGCTCGTCGGCAGCTGCTGATCCTGGCACTCTAGCCTGCGGGCTGGGACTCGCACCCGCGAGACAGATGAGGAGCTCTGGGGGGGGGAGGGGTGGTGGGGGTTGGGGGGGGGAGCTGAACCCTGTTGAAATCCGCTCCATTGGCCCCCGTGCCCCATTGCCTCCTCACTGGTGCCTCTATAGTGCGGCAGTGGCCGTTCTACCAGGGGGTGTGTGGGCTGCTGGGGAGCCAGGCCTACCCTGCTGGGATCTCCCCTGCTGGCTGGTCTGGGCTGTGGGACATGCTGCATCTGGCCCCCTGGGCCCCAACAGTGACTGAGGCCTGACTGGCCTACGGGCCCGCCGGCCCCATCTACCTCATCCAACTACTTGTTTGCCTGGGAGTCCAGACTACACCGAACTGAAGCGGGAACACCCAACATCAGTCGATCCCGCTACCCTCACCCAAATCAGCGAGGACGGACGGGGTGCTGTACAGTGGTCCGACCAGCAGATCTTGGAAGTCTTCACGGACTTCTACACAGAGCTCTATTCCCAACCCCCCGAACATAGTGAGCGTCATATGAGGGATCTCCTTGAACAGATACCCACGATGTGCATCTCTCACGCAACCAGAGATCAGCTGGATTCCCCAATCCTATTAGGCAAAATTGTCGAGGCCATATCCAGTCTCCCCAAGGGTAAGGCGCCAGGCTCACGGCGGAATTCTATCAGGAACACTTGGCCATATTGGCCCCTAAACTACTTGAGGTATGGGATGTATTACTCTGGTTAGTTGTCCTCCCACCAACACTACGTGAGGCCGTCATAACGGTGCTACTTAAGCCCAGCGATGAGTGTGGCTCCTATAGGCCCCTCTCGTTAATGAATCTGGACACTAAGATCTTCGCCAAAGTAATTGCGAATCGCTTCCTTCCTGTCATGACATACATGGTCCATGATGATCAATCAGGTTTTGTGCCCGGGAGGTCCACCTCACACAACATCAGAAGGCTGCACACCGTCATGGCGCGAATTGACCAGGGTGCGAGTGCGGTGGCAGTCACACTTGACGCTCAGAAAGCATTTGATATGATATCCTGGAAGTACATGTGGCTGGTGTTGGAGGCTATGGGCATTGGGCCTAATATGATTGGATACATTAAATTACTATATACCTCCCCGGTGGCCAGGGTCCGAGTCAACTCCCTGACGTCAACTCTGATCCCACTCTTCAGAGGCACCAGACAGGGCTGCCCATTTTCTCTGATCCTTTTCGCCCTGGCAATAAAGCCAATGGCTGATCACAACAGAGCATGCCACTTGCACAAGGGGATACGATTGAAAGACACTCCTGAGATTATCTCCCTCTATGCAGATGATGTGCTATTGTTTATCAGAGACCCCGCCATCCATCTTGACCCAATTCTTTGTGACATTACCCGCATAGGTACCCACTCCGGATTCAGCATCAACTACACCAAGTCTGAGCTTTTTCCCCTCACTAGCTCCACTCAACAACCTGCCACTGAGTATCCACTCCGCTGGTCGCCCGGTGGGATCAAGTACCTGGGGGTCCAAGTGTCCCTGACCAAAGACACACTGCTAGCAGACAACTACCTGGCCGCGGCACAGCAAGCTGAGGCCAAAATGACACGATGGCGCTCCCTTCCACTGTCACTTGCTGGGAGGCTCTCACTCGTCAAGATGGTACTGCTTCCTAAACTGTTGTACATATTTAGCAATGTGCCCATCTGGCCAGGGGGGAAATATTTTACAAGATTGCACAAGCTGTGCGCACAGTTCTTATGGCACTCTGGCGCTGTGTGCAAAAAATGGTCGGACATGACGCTCTCATACGATAGAGGAGGGTTCACTGCCCCAGATCTGATGCTGGACTGGCTGGTGGCACAAGCTCAATACGCCTACTATTGGTATCCCAGGCCCCCCTCCCGCCCCCATGTCAAGCTGGAAGTCCTGGCGGCAGCCGGCACTAACATAATGTCACTAATACTACACCAGCAGTATGTACCGGATTCGCCCATCAACCCAGTCGGAACCACATTACATGCCTGGGGTCGAATATTTGAGGTCTGTGCTGAACAGTAGCCTTACTACAAGTGGCTCCCTGCCTGGAGATTCCCCGGGCTGAAACCCACGCATGACATGGCCCTGGTGCGAAATTGGGAAACCCTGGGGTACCTTGCTCTTACGGACTTCTCTCCTGGTGGTCAGTTTAGAACCCCACAGACATGGAGGCTGGGTCATTCGGGTCGGCACTGGAATATTTGCAGTTCTACAGGCTCCGCGCGGCCTTCCGGATTGCCTTGCCGGGCTTCCCTAACGAACCCCCAACTCCCCAGGGATTGCATACATTGCTAACTTGGGTGGCGCCCGAGGCGTGGTCTCTTAATTATACAAGCTGTTGCTGATGGGTTCCCTGGCCCGGCCTTCCGGAGCCCGTGCTGAATGGGCGACCGAGCTGGACGTGGAGCTCACCAATCATTTATGGGGGAAAATGTGCTCACATACCAACAGAGTTTCCCTTAACTTGCACTACCGCACCATACAATACAAACTTTTAAACAGGCTGTACTACACTCCACACAGGATCTCCAAGTTTGCTCGAACCACCTCGCAATCTTGCCCCCGCTGCAGAGCAGAGGGTGCTGATCACCTACACATGTTCTGGGAGTGCCCGAGGCTGGCGAAATTCTGGGGTAAGATCCTCGAGACACTATCTGAAATCAGTGACACTGTTATTGACCCAGACCTGATGGGAGTTCTGTTTGGGGTGTGGCAGGCTGAGGGGGCTAACCATATGGCCAAATTCCTGAATGTGGGCTGCGTGGTGGCCAAGAAATGTGTCCTTCAGAACTGGAAGAACCCTTCTCCCCCAACGGTCCAGAAATGGCTGAACCTGCTCACTTGGTCCCGTAATTGTGTCGAGGAATACCTTAACATGGTCCCAATCCGCTCTCGCCCCAAAACCATTTGGACTGCTCTCAACAGCTACCTTCATAGCCTGGAGGAGGAGTCCTCCGAGACTAGTACCTCCCGGGCCTCACTGATATGCTAACGCCTTATAGTGCATCATGATGTATCATTTCCCATCTGTTGTTAAGTCACTGTGTCTCTCTGTAACTGTACTTATCTATGCATGTATTGAACCCACTGATTGATCTGATGTATGAGTTTGTTATATGCCTCTGCCAATAAAAATAAAAATAAAAAAAAGGAAGGGAAGCCCCTTATGCGGCTGGGGACGATCATCTTCAGGAGATGCAGTATAACCCTGCTGAAAATCCTTTCACTCCTTTTCAGGAATTAAATTCCCCTCCCAGCTGTCCTGATGCGACCGATATGTTTTACTGTGAAACCAATCCAACTAATTTGTTCATTCAGAATAAATAGCAAACCAGTACTCACTTATTTCTGAACCCATGTACTGAGACGAGGAAGAGGATTGCGAGGATGATGATCACTCCGGTAAACAGAAGTGAGCAGTCTAGTTCTTTTGGGAATCTCATTGGTTCAGAAGAACTCATGCATGCTGGAAGGAAGTAAGGAACAAGTTACTTACCTGTAACTATTCTCCAGCATGGGTCTGGCATGGATTTACATGCTCATGAATACTCCCCGTCGTCAGGCTGTGAATCCTCGGTAAAGAAAAAAATCAGTTTCATTTCTGAACTGTCTTTCTCCTAACAACCAATCACTCAGTTCTGGGTCATACTGACCACAGCCAATGACTGCCCTCTACCTAAGCCCCTCCTCTGGCAGCCATCTTCAGATTTGGTAGCATGTAAAGTGGCAGTAGGACCAAGAGAAGAGCCGCAGAGGGGCAGGCGGGAGGGTTCGCATTTGAATCCATGCCAGACCAATGCTGGAGAACAACCGTTGCAGGTAAGTAACTTGTTCCTTCTCTAGCATGGGGTCTGCCATGGATTCACATGTTCATGAATAAAGAATACATAGCAGCACAGACGTGCAAAACCACGGGAGGTGGCAAGGCTCAACATAAGCATCTCTTACATCCTCACCAGGCTCACCTTCAAGTAAGCAGGTTGCGCAGCACTGCTTGGCCGACTCTGGACTCCTCCCTAGAATCTCTGTTGATGCAGAAGAATCTCATGAAAGTGTGCGTAGACCTCCACGTAGCAGCCCTGCAGATGTCCAGCAGAGGCACACCAGACGGGAACGCCGTTGTATCAGCGATCGCTCTGGTAGAGTGGGGTCTCGGACAGCCAGGCAGCGGTCGGTTTGCCAACCGGTGACAGTGGGCGATACAGCCGGAGAGCCACCTGTAAATGGAAGCCTTGGACAGGGCCTTTCCATGGTTCACAGGACCAAAGTTCACAAACAAAGAATGGAGAGGTTTTCTGGAAAATCTTTGTGCAGACCACATAAAACTTCAGCGCTCTAGCCACATCCAGCGAGTGCAAAGTCCTTTCAGCCAGCGATGAAGGCATCGAAAAAAACACAGGCAACACCAAGGGCTCGTTTAGATGAAAGTCCACCTCGGGCATGAACCAGGGGTGCGTCAGCAGCACCACCCTTGTCTCGTGTAAAGTCAAGTAAGGTGGTTTACAGGAGAGGGCCTGGATCTCCCCCACTTGTCGTGCAGAGGTGATGGCAACAAGAAAAGCTGTTTTCCACGACAAAAACTTGAGTGGTGCAGAATGCAGAGGCTCGAATGGAGGTCCCATGAGCCTAGTATGCATCACATTTAATTCCCACACTGGGGCCGAAGCCTTCACCGGCGGGAACGTGCGGACTAGTGCCTTGACGAATTCCTTGACCAATGGGTGCAACCACAAGGATGGTAGTCCTGGGGATCTGGTGTAGCGGGAGATAGCTGCCAGATGAACCTTGATGGAGATGCGGGCCAGCTCCGATTTGGGCAACGACAGCAAATATGGAAGCACCTGAGGGGCCTTGACCCTCAGTGCATCGATCTTCTGGGAACAGCACCAAATAGCAAATCTCTTCCACTTGAGCCCATAGCATTTTAAAATAAACAATGCTCTAGCCTTGGGAGAACCTCCTTGCAGTCCGCCGGGAGATCGTAGCCACCGAATTCAAGCGCTGCAGGAGCCAGGCCTTCAGGTTCAGAGACCCTGGAGCATGGTGAAGAATGGCACCTCCTTTCCTGGCGAGAAGATCCGCGACCACTGGCAGCTTAACTGGTGGCGCCACTGACATGCTGAGAAGGTCTGGGTACCAAATCTGCCTCGGCCACGCTGGTGCGACAGGATCATCCGGCACCAACACTGTTTGAGAAGATTGAGAGCTCGAAGTACCAACAGCAACGGAGGGAAAGCATATAGAAAGAGGCCTTCCCAAGGAATGAGAATGCGTCCCCCATGCTCCGCTGCTGGGGAAACCTGCTGGCAAACCTCTGGCAATTGGTGTTCGTCGCCGTCGGAAACAAGTCGACCTGGGGATTACCCCATTTGCGGAACAGGTTGTCCACTAGGTCCTGCCGAAGTTCCCACTCGTGGCACGAGCGAAGTTCCCTGGTCGGAGAGTCGGCGACAGTGTTCTTGACACCTGCCAGATGAAAAGGGATGTGTAACAAGTCTTGCGCTTCTTTGGAGAACGCTGGGGACCTGGTGCCCCTCTGCTTTCTGATGTAAAACATTGTGGTGGTATTGTCTGTGAAGACCCGCACCACCTTGCCCTTGAGGGACAGCAGGAACGATTTGAGGGCCCAAAACACCACCCGTAGCTCCAGAACGTTGATGTGCAATGTCTTTTCCTCTGGCATGAAGACATCTGGTGTGGGCTCCCCATCCTTTCAGGGAGGTGTCCGTCGTTACTATCTCCTGATGTGGTGGGGCTTGGAAATGATGAGAGTGCACGCCACACTACCTTATCACCTGACGGAACCCCTCGTCGAGAGCGATCTTGTCCTGGAAGCTTCCCGACACCTGAATCCAACAGGAGTCGAGGAACTCCTGCAGTGGTCGCATCCGTAGCCCGCAGAGTCGGATGAGATAAATGCATGACAACATCATGCCAAGCAGAGACTTGATGGCCCTCACTGTGGCGATCTTCAGAGCGAGCAGCCGCTGCACCTTTCCCCAGGATGGCCACCACTCTCTCCTCCGATGGTGACGCCAGGCATGACACTGTTGAGCTGGGATCCCAGGAACAGCGCGTCATGCGATGGAGTCAAGCAGGACTTTGCAGAACTCACAGAGAACCCCAGATCTGTCAGTAGGCGGACCGTCCTCGCCTTGTGGCCGACGGCGATGCTCCTGCAGCCAATCATCCAAGTAAGGATAGACGTGGATCCCTTGCAGTCGCAGATGGGCCGCCACCGGGCACTTGGTGAAGACTCTGGGTGCTGACTTCAATCCGAAGGATAGGGCCTTCAATTGGTAATGCTTCCCCTGAACGACAAAGCGCAGAAACTTGCGGTGTCCCTTGTGAATTGGGATGTGGAAGTATGCATCCTCCAGGTCCAATGACGACAGAAAATTTCCCTCTTACAGCTGTCCGAGCACGTGTTGAAGAGGGACCATTTGGAACTTCTGGGACTTAATATGTTTGTTTAGTCATCATAGGTCGAGAATGGGCCTCCAGCCCCCCACCATCTTTCTCACAAGGAAATAACTTGAATACAACCCGGAGCCCCGGAGTCGCTTTGGAACAAGCTCCATCGCCCCTTTCTTTAGCATGGTCCGAACCTCCGACAGCAGCTGAGGGACGTGGTTTTCCTGTCGGGCCACCAGTGGTATTTGGGGACACTTCCGTTGGAACTCCAGAGTGCGTCAGTGGGTGAGAGCGTCCAGCACCCAACCGTTGGTGGAGATGGTCTTCCACAAGCTGACTAAGTTCACCAGCCGGCCTCCCACTGGGGTGGCACGGGTGGAGGCCTGACGTCACGGCCGGTTCATTCTTGCTTTGACGTAGACGGGCCACCTTGCGGTCCCTGGCGATGACATCCTCCTCCGAAGGCCTTGGAGCGGCCCCTGTTGGTCTCTTGGGCCGAGGAGTGGGAAAGTTGGCGGTAAGAAGAGGAGCCTCGCTGTAACCCTTGGAAGAACGGGGAGACTTGCCTCCCAAGGTCTGAAAGGACATCCGTCTCTGCTGTAGCATGCCTAGAGCACGTGCCGTCTCTGTGTCCGCCTTGATGGCCTGTAGAGACTCATCTACAGCCTTCCCGGAAAATATCAACTCCATCAAAGGGCATGTCCAAAACCCTCATCTGGACCTCCTGTCGAAAGTTGGTGGCCTTGAGCGAGCCACGGCGACAAAGGCAAAATGCTGTTGCCTGTCTGGCGGAACCCTGCGTCAGCTAGGTCTGTGGCCACCGTGATGGCATGGTCCAACGCAACCTCGCCTTCTTGCAGAATCTCCAACGGCTCCGACCTCTTGTCAGGGAGGAAGTCCAGAAGGGGCGTGAGCTTGAACTACAGCTCTCGGTCATAGCGCGCTACGATAGCGAAGGCGTTGGCGGCCTTGATGGTCATCGCGGCAGAGTAGATAGCTCGTCGTCCCATAGCATTCAACTTATTCCCCTCGCTGTCCAGAGGGGTGGGCGCTGCCGAAGATTAAGCGCCTGACGACGACTTCTTGGCCGCTGCAGAGACCACCTAGTCCAGTGACGGTTGGCCCCGCAAGCACTTAGGCGCAGAGTCCGGCACCCTGTATTTCCTCTCTAGGTGGTCCGTCTTCACTGGAGCCGTAGAAGGTTTCTTCATGGTTTCTTCATGAGCAACAGGCCTTCCAAATGTCAAAGAGTGGGACCGAAAGTATGGTGTTTCTCTTCGCCTCGCGACACTGGTATGAGAAGGCCACCTCGTCCTCTGGCGTGAGCTGGAAGAGCTCCGAAGCTCTGGAAACCATCGCATGGAACAAGCCTATCTCGTCCGGAGGGGAGGATTTGGGCGGAGGTGATGGGAGGTCCCCCATTCCACCGTCAAGGTCGCCGTGTCAGGATCCGTCTCATCCCTCGCGGGAGGAGTGGGTGGTGAAGGGTGGAAAGGAGGCAATGGGAGTCTCTTCCTCTTCTTAGCTGGTGGTTCCCCCATTGCCAGAGGGTTGGCTGTTACCGGAGCTGCGGGTGGGGACGTCAGCGTAGACGGCATCCTCTTCTGTATCTCGGATACCAGTGTTTGCAGAGTAGAGAAAATGTCCACTGCATGGTCTCTAGGGAGCCGTTGAGGCAGAGGGCAAATAGGAAGCTGGGGCGCAGGAAGAGAGCAAAGGCCCTCGTTGTCCTGAGGATCTCCGTCGCGTTCCTCGATGGTATCTTCGTCACAGTCGCCTTCAGTAGTAGGGCACAACCCCACCGGTTCTCTCGTCGCCATCACCCTCCTCGATGGTCTGAAGGTAGACAGGCGCCTCCTCAGTGGAGATATCCATGCCGTGGAAGACCGATGCAAAAACATTTGTCTGGTAGGGGCTCCGGAAGGAATGGAGGGGAAAGCACAGAACTTTTCATTGAGAAAGTGATACTCGAGATGCTTCGACCCCGCGGCCTCTCCAAATGATTCACGGTCGAACAAGCGCACATGGTCCTGTGTCTTGCCCCACCCCCGGGGGTACTCCCACGGGCTATCATAGCCAAAATCCTTAATTTTAGCGACTATGATGCGACTCTGCAAGAGGCTCAGAAACAAGGGAGTATCTCCATATGAGGAGCAAAGATCCTTATATCTCCAGACTTCACTCAGGAGGTACAAAGGCAAATACGTGCCTTCGACTTGGTAAAAAGGAAACTCCGGGAACATGGATTGAAATATATGATGTTCTTTCCAGCTAAACTGGAGGTGCTGGCGGGCAACCAATCACACTTCAACACACCGATAGATGCATGGGGCGGCTGGAATCCAAATATGGCCACCCTTCTTGTTCTACGGGGCGAACCACGAAAGGAGAAACCAGGTACTGCCAGACTGTATAATCAGATCATGCAGTGCATATTAAGCTACGGGTACCAGGAAGTACTATGAAGCTCAGGAGAAAGAATTGATTACATCTCACGAATATACTGACAGATGCAGGGGAACAGTTGACACTCTGGTAAGGTCAACTCACTGGTTCAATGGAGAAGTGGAGGTAGAGAGACGCTGAACGACAACAAAGTGGGCTACCAAATTCAGAAGAACATTCTTAGAGACTGGGGTTTGGCAAAACGATGAGAACCAAAAAGGGAGAACAGACAGTACTCACAGCCGATGCTGAGGCCAACCCCTAACTGCAACCCCATCGATCTTGCCTACGCACGCAAGATCGAGGGTTGAGCAGTCCCACCTGTATCTTTTTTCTATGCAAAGGTTTGTTGACGAAACCCTGTCAAGGTTCGAGGCAGGAGCTTGCCGCCACGCCTCCAAAGTCGGGGAAACACGGTTGGTGGGTGGGGGAGGAAACATGGTGGGAGGAGGGGGGTACGAGGATAGGAGGCGATAACTGAAATGAGAAGTAGACGCAGTGTGGGAGTAGCACGGATAACAGCTCGTAATCAGACAGAAGCAGCGCACCAAATTTGGCACAGACGATATGGAGCGCACAATTTGCGCGACAGGATAGTTATACTTGATAGCTGGGAATACCGACCAGTCAAAAATCTAGAAACCCAGACGGCTGCAATAGCAGACATAATTAAAAGGAATGGAATTAAATACACATGTCTTGTAAAATAGGTACCTGGAATGTAAGGGGCTTAGGCAATAGATCGAAACGGGCCCAAGTTAAGCAATTTTGCATAGGCATAACATCCAGATAGCACTGATACAAGAGACACACACGATAGCGAGTGATCTCAAGAATCCGCAAAGTAATTGGGGAGGTATATTGCTAGGCACCTCATACTCCCCATTTTTACGGGGAGTCTTAATCTGAGTAGCACCCGGGATACCATTTCAAGTGCATTCTACGATAGGTGACAAGGAGGGACAAACGTTTTTTAATAAGAGGTACATTAGAGGGCCACTCCATTTGCATTGTGAACACGTATGCACCCAACATAGATGGAGACGATTATTTCCAAAAAGTAGAATTGTTGGGTAGATCCCGACTAGATGCTCTTATTTGGGGAGAGATTTCAATTGTTTTTTGGATCCAAATATTGATAGATCGGGAACAGGTACATACCATCGCCCCCGGTCATCTCGGCCCTTACTCAGAATGATACAAGAACTAGATTTACTAGAACTATGGAGGGGGTCACATGGGCGTGATGGGGAGTACTCTTATTACTCACTGGTGCACCGATCCCACTCTCGCCTGGACTACCCATTTACGAAAAACGAAGATGCAGATTCTTTTTTTTTATTTGCATTTAGTTACTAGAACCTTTTACAAAATAATCCCACTAAGGAAGAACAAAGAGAAAAATCAAAACAAAATATGACTCATACTACACTGAAATATCGGTAAAACATAATGCAGCAATAAAAGAAGAGGAAATAACAAAAGAGAGCTTAGCCATCCTGCCCCCATCAATGTCGGGATACTGACAGGTGGTTTCACATGACCCTTTCCTCAAACACATTTCTCGTCTCAGATCACAACCTGAACCACTGCAATTGTCATCGCTTTGTCGTATCCCGAAATCAGCTTATCCCAAAGCATGTCTGGCAGCCATCTCTCCTCCCCGCACCCCCGAACCTGTTAAACAGTAATGATCTAACTGCCTGTGTGACTTCACAGTCCATCCAGCAAATGTCGGAGAGATTGGGTGGCAGGGTTTTTGCAAGCTTTACATAATACCTTTACCCCCTCCCCTTGGCCCCGCTTAATAAAAATCGCCAGTGTGTGCAATATTCAGCCGGATTCTCAGGAAACATTTCCAGATCTTCCAATCAGGAAACTTGGCCAGATACCTCAGTAGACACCCCCATTTCTTATCAACGTTCTAAAAGGAGTTGGCAAGGAATAAGGAGCGCATACTCGACTGGAAGAATCCAGTCCATCATTTCCAGGGCTTTTTTTGCCTTCATCGGGTTACCAATCAAGGTCTCGATATTTGTGTCTGCACTTACCAGGGTTGCTTTGACCTCTCCTCCAGGTTTGAGAGTATCTTTGATTTGCCAGCTTTCAGATGAGCTCTAAAGTCATCATGTAAAGTATGCTTTTGGCTGATGATAATTAGCTGATAGAGAGAAATCAATTTCCACTCTGCCTGGACACTCAATGACTTCAGACCCAGTTCAAATCTTAGACTTGAGATTGGAAGACACATAGGGCGATAGAGAACCTTCTTCCACATCAAACCCTCCAATTTTCTCCAATCGAAGGCCCAAAGTAGTGGTTTCGCCTCCAGCACAGATTCTCCCAAACAGAATACCTGTGTAAGACAATCTCTGATCACACCCCTCTGGTCAAGATGTCACGCTGAGCAGATGGTGATCTGCAATAACAACCTGGAGGCTGGGAGTAGAGCAACATAGGGATGAAGACTTTAACGCAATGATTAGAGAAGAGATTGTATCATTCCTGGACAATAATAAGGGCTCAGTGGAAGAAATAGGCACGCCCTGGGAGGCCTTAAAGGTGACAATTCGTGGGAGGAGGGGGTGCATTGCAAAAGCGGTGGGGATGCGTTAGACTCTCTCCCGGAAATTGAGGGAATCTGAGGTCAACATGAGGAGTTTCGAAATTGTGATGGGGAGGGGAAGGCAGTGGGACAGGAAATGGCAGAAGCAATGGCGACTCATGCCACGCATCAAGAAGCCCTACATTAATTTGATAGGAACCGCTATACTGTACGAGTCCATGGGGAGGGTGACAAGCCGGGCTGATTGCTGGCATGGTTGATCCGCAACGAACAATCCAGGAATGTGATCACTCAGAACATTGACAAAGAAGGTACCAGGGTCACCACACAGGAACAAATCACAACAACTTTTCAGGAGTATTATAAGGAATTATATTCTAGTGAGAGGATATACTCCGAAGTAAATGCCTTAGACCTCCTTGAGTGGGTGCCAAAGACCATGCAAACGGGGAGAACCCCGGGTTTAGATGGCGTACCGGTCGAATATTATCGCGCATACTCTGACATACTGCTACCGGTCCTGCAAGGGGTCTACAAGGAGGCCTTCTCTAAAGGTGTTCTCCCTGAATCTATGAGGGAAGCACTCATTACAGTTATATTGAAGCCCCGGAAAGAGCTGCAGTTTTGTGGATCATATAGATCTATATCGCTCTTAAATTTTAATGCCAAATTATTGGGGAAGATCATAGCACTTAGGTTGGAGAGAGTTGCTACTGACATAATACACCTAGACCAGTGCGGCTTTGTCGGAAGACAAAATCCCTCGAACCTCGACGATTAAACTTTATAAAGGAGCATTCTCAGCAATCAAAAGAAGAATTAGAATTTATGGCCTTGGCCGCAACCAAGGCCTTCGATTCAGTTGAATTGAAGTGGCTATTCAAGGTCCTGGAGGGTATTGGTGATGGTCCGGTGATGCAACAGTGGATCTGTCTACTGTACACGGACCCTCAAGCGAGAGTAAAAACGGGTGAATGGATCTCAGAAGTGGGCATTAGAAAGGAGCATGCGACAAGGATGCCCGGCATCACCGATACTATTTGCTCTAGCACTGGAGCCCCTGGCAGGGTATTTTAGGTATTATATAACAAAGGGATTAAGGTTGACGGCATAATGCATAACATCTCATTATACGCGGATGACACACTGATATATGTCAGTAATCCCAGAACCAATATCTAAGTGATATTAGAGGTACTATCTAACTTTAAGAAATTGTCGGGTTACAGTGTCAATGTAGAGAAATCCCTGTTGTTCCCTTTAAGCGCCATGCACACACTCCCACTGGACTCCCTCCACCCAAGAAACTATACGATGGGAGACGGTCATTCCGCTACCTAGGGATTACAATTTTTCATACCCTAGGGGAGATATTAGAGTTTAACACGGGAAGGGCTCTGGCTAGCATAGGGGAATACGTCAAATTTTGTAAAATCCTCCCTCTTTCCCTGATGGGGAGAATAGCTTTATGCAAGATGGTGATATTAACCAGGTTGCTGTACTATTTTGTCAACATCCCGTACACAATTAAGACAGTGTTTTTTTAAATGTTCGATACATACATCAGGAAATTGCTCTGGGGATCTAATAGACAAGTGTCACTAACTACCTTGTGACGAAAATGCACAGAAGGAGGGCTTACACTGCCAGATTATGAGGGATACGAGGCGGCAGCTCAGCTGCAAACGATCTCTAATTGGGCGAACACACCAGAAGGAGACTTCATACTAAAAGATTTCCCAAGACACAAGGAAGGGATAGAATTGTTGTGGGATCCATCCATAACTGGGGGACAGAGAGCAATATACAGGGTACTGCGGAAGGTCTGGAAACAAATGTTAAAATATATGCGAGACACACATCAATATAGCCCAAATCTGCCTCTGAATTTTGACTCAGAAATTAGAAGTATACTAGCCGATCCGAACAGAGCCTGATTAAGGGATAGAGGATGTAGGAGGTTGGGAGACCTATACGAGGGGTGGGGGAAGGGATTACGGTTATTTCAGAATTGGCGTCACCAATACGATATGCCACAGGGATCCTTTTTGATCTATGCTCAATTGGTCCAAAGATTATCCTCCCTGTGGGTAGATACTCCGAAAGAACTGGAAAACAATCCTTTACTGCATCAAATATTAGACATTACTAACAGTCGGGGATTGATATCATGTCTCTACCAACACATAAACAGGCTAATACTCCCAGAGTTAATAAAAGGAAAATGGGAACGGGTTGTGGGAAGAGAGATACCAGACGAAGAATGGGTTAAAAGATGGGAACAGGTGCACAAGGTATCTAGAAATGCCAGATTTCGACTCATTCAATACAATATTGTACACAGTATATATGACCCCATACAGACTACACATGATATCCCCACAACACTCGCACACCTGCCCTAGATTTAAAGCACCCATGGCAGGGTTTTGGCACATGACTGGGGAGTGCCCGATAATACAAATATTTTGGAAAGAGGTTATGGATAAGATCAATACCTTGACTGGCAGCGTGTACTTAAATACACCTGAAACATGTCTGTGGGGCATACCGGCAGGAGGGAAGCGAACGAAACCCAAGAAAAAAAAAAAAAAAGGCAGCCTTCCTTGACAGTAGAGGTCGAAACACTTAGGAATCTGACCAGAACAGACACAGAGGTAGAGGTAGAGAATAGTACAGATTGGGGCCAAATGTTGAATGACATAATGATCTCTGTTGATTTGCGACCCCCGTGAACGACTACTTAAATACCTTGGACTGTTAGATTTGAGACATCTATGTTACTGCTATAGACTTGGTGCTTTAGCCCTGTGAAGCAAACAGGAACTAGGGCCTCTTACTTTATGACCTAATGTGAACTCTAGTATGCATGCTACAAACTCTTTACTCACATTACATGTTGGGAAATGTTCTGTTTTTCGAGTAACATTATTATGCTGTGATAACATGTACATTTACGATGCTATGACAATGTTGTAAGCTGCCACCACTCTTCTTGGGTGGTTTTAGGGGGAGGAGGGAGGGAAGGCGGAGGTAAAGGAGAGTGAATTCACAATTGTTGTGGGGGAGAGAGAATAAACAAACACCTGTATGGTGAAAGTTTTCCTAATGCTAGAACATCTGTTATGTATGTTATATTTGTGCAAATTCGCCAATGGAAAATATTTGAAAAAAATAAAATGGTGGTTCTCCCCAAGATTCTATTTCTGTTCCAGATGCTCCCAATACAGATCCCAGACTACTACTTTAAGAAAACTAGGGGTTTCCTCTCACGGTTCCTATGGCAGGGGAAGAAACCTAGTGTCTCTAATGTAAGACTGAGTCTCCCGAAGCGAAGAACAATGGAGGGGTGGGACTTCCAGCCATACATCTATACTACAAATCGATCATGCTGTTCAGCGAAAACAGGGTCTCTCTCAGGGGCTGTAGCGACTCAGGAAGGTGGCTGAGGCAGTGAAGAATAAGTTCCCACTAATCGAGGAGGGTCTCCCTAAAAGGGCAGAACAGGTTCCATGAGTTGGGAATAGGACGGTAGCACAGGCTACCTCGAGAAAGGTGAGTGGCCCTCAGGTGACACTCGTGCATAAAATGGGTTGTATGCGCCAGGGACCACCGGTAAGGATTGCAAGTACTAACCGACCCAAGGCGTACTCCGGACCAAACTTCAGCAGTCAAGTCCACTTCGCTTGTGGGTTCAAATCCTTCAATTGTGCGGCTTTCAGCGGCTGAGTTCCCAGGATGATTCCGTGGTGGGTCAGTGGCTATTTCTCCTCTCCTGGTGTAAGGATCAACTCTATTTTATTGCAGCACATCTCAGGGCACCTGGGGGCACAGCAGCAGCGCACCCTCAAAGTCAGTCACCACAGCTGGGCAACATGGTGACCGCGTGCACTCGAGTTCAGGTGTACTCTTCTAATTCCCGACCTTGAATGCCTAGGTTTACGAAACTAGGCAGGAGAGTGCCTTGTACCCAGTGCTTACGATCGCCAAAGTCTCAAGTGTCAACTCGAGATGGCGGCAGTTCCAGGGCAAAGGGCCCGTGCAAGCTGGTCAATTCACTGGTTGGCCCTTGAACACTTCCAGGAAGGCTTGCTTTCAGGTTAAGGTGGAGGTGCCGTGAATAGATGTTCCCACTATTCAAATGGGTCGAAACGCCTTTGCAGACCTAAGTTCGATCAGAAACAGGAGGGTCCAACGGGACAACAGCGGGCTCAGGGTGCCAAACCTTCCAGCAGGTCACCGGCAGTTCCTTGACTCTGCTTCATAGTTTCAGGATGCTTGGACCCTATTCTAGGTTTGTCGTGAACCAAGAGATTGACCTGGTATGGGTGTTAGGAGCCTTCTCTTATCCAGAATCTCCTTCGTGCCAAAACGAATAGGACCCAATGGGAGTTCTGCTCCCATACAGGCATGTCAGATGTGGACAAATCACGTACCCCAGTGGTCCCAGTCATTCCCAGCACACCAGACTCTCTGGCACCCAGGATGTGTATTGGAACTAGACGGTCCAGCCCACATCCTGGAGGCACACACACAAGGCATGCAGAAGCCAGCGAAAGCTTCGGGTTTGCGCAGGAATCTGCATTACCAAATAAGGGGTTTCCCGGGTCTGCGCCACCTGGGGCAAACAAAGGGACGAGATGGCCAGAGCAAAGGACCTTGTGGAATGGCCACTTTGGTGCCAAGCCACTGTCCAGGGCCAAACGCGATATGAACCACAAGAAAGGGTTCAAAATATATGAAAAATAACAGCTGCCACTAGCTCTGTCCAACTTCTACCGAAAAATACTTTCATGGTGTCTAGGGCCTTTAGAAATGAAAGGTAGACCACGCTGTACTGTAAGGTACTTTGTGCACTGGTAACATGTTGCAAGAAAACTGGGTTTGCTTGTGCTTCCGTGAAGAGGCGACCTGGCCTAGCAGTTCAGGCTGGGCTGCTACCATTGGTGGCAATCCCTCTACCTTTCGTGTTCATCCTGTTCGCTGCCCGCACGTTGAACTACTCAGATTGCCTAACCGACTACCTCTGCCTCATGTATCATTTATTGTTTGCTGTCCGCACATTGAATAACTCAGATTGCCTAATGGACTGCCGCTGTCTCACGTCTCATTCATGGTTTGCTGCATGCACGTTGTCGACTTGGTTTGTCATAGGATACTCTTATTCAGCTACTTCTAATTATCCTTATCCTTGCACACTACCCACTGGAATTTCATCATCATCATCAATCAGGAATCCGGATGCACTAGGACTAGAGACGTTTTGCTGTGCGTCAACTTACAATAGGCATCTTCGTACCGTCGGGATAGGGTCTGGAATTTCATGTACACTGCTCTGCAACATAGACATCCTGGTATCTTGGTAAGAAGTGCTCCATTTTTCTGGCTTTCTTATTCGGTAATCCCTTTCTATTACTTTTGGATCAATTGGCTGTTCTTTGTCACCTCAGATATTTACTGGGCTAAAACTGGGGACCTTATATCACCTCCGGCCCACCTACGTATACCGACCTACATCTTGAGGTTTGTTATTTTCTGTACTAGAGGTGTCTGTACTAGAGGTGGGATTTATCCAAATAACAATCAGTTGTATCAATAATTCCTCCTTGTTTTGTTTCTACAGCCGGTGTGTCGTGAGCGTGTTTCTCCTCTTCCACCTAATAGATCTCTCTGTCTGTTTTGTATTCACAGCAGAGGGTTACAATAGGGGGAAGAATTCTTTGGCTACTGGGCAGGCGTCATTGGTTCAGTTCTCCCTCCAAGTGGAGTGGTTCCTTGGCGGTGAGTCCTAACACACGGGGGTATGGAAGGAGAGAATAGAAGATGGGGTTGGAATACATGGGAAACGATACAGGATTGAAGGTGGAGGTAATTAGAAATGTCCACTACAGTCTTATAAGAGAGGACTATTGAGATGATCAGATGGGCATGTGATTCTGACCTGGATCTTGTGCCGAGTGTGCGGGGGAATATGGTTTTAAGAAGGGGAATGCGAGGGGGGTGTGGTCAAGACGGTGGAGCGGTGGGAGCAAACCTCCCAAGCTCCAGCACATCAGCACGGTTACGCCATATCACAGTGCTTTCCGAGCACCAGATAAAATCTAGGCGCTCTCTACGAGGCGTGAGGTCCCCGGTCGTTGATTGCTCCAGATCACAGCTGCATAGGTCAAAGAGGCGGTCGAAGGTATTCCTGCAAGGGAGACTTGCAAAGGGGGCCTGCTCAGGGCATTGGGGGCAAGGCAGATGCTATGGGCTACAGAGACGTTGTGGGGGATCAAGCGTATGGGCCGATACTGGCAATCTTGTTGCTGCCCTTACCCCCAGTAAGGCTCCCTACACCAGCAGCATGTGGTGGCTCAATGGATTGGAAGGACTTGGCCCGATGAGGCCAGTCTAGTTAAGGTAGCGCAGCAGGATCGCCATGCTCATACTGAAGCCCATCTGAAAGAAGCCATCTTTCTTGTGGGCTATGCAGTTTAACCCTTCAGTCACCACATGTTAAAGAACAAGTTGGAGGCCGCTGGGGGGCGCGGAGCATGAGGGACGCATGAAGCTTGCGCTCCGCCCGCATCGCAAGGCCTAGAGAGCCTTTTCCACCCCTGGCCGGGATAAAGTGGAGGAAACAGAGCGAGCGGAGAAGATTTAAGCCCACGTAGTCGGCCCCCACCAGGTGAAAAGGGCCAAGGGGCCTTTCGTACGCTGCCGCAGGGCGAGGCTTCCCGACGGAGAGACTTAAAAGGCACCCGAACCAGTGCAGTGTAACACAAATCATGGACGCCGGAAGCAGTGCGCCCCACTGCGGCATCAAACCTGAGGAGGATCCGAGGAAAGCCTGAGACGCCGACAGCCCCCCGCATCCAAAGAGCACATCCAGAAGTAAGGAGCCATAGACGGGGCCAGTAGCTAACAGAGCCAAACCCAAGCAGCGTGCGCCACAAGACGGACCCAGCCGAGACCAGGACGAGAGACCCCAGCGAGAGACCAGCTGAGTGCCACACAGGCCCAACTGCAGAGAGGAGCCCTATCCGGTCCCCCCCAGTGGTGACCGCAAGTTGTAGCAGGAGAGCAGAGAGGTGCGGAGGCGAGCGCCCCGCGGCACTCGGAGCGCGCCCCTCCTGGGCTGCTGCAGAGGTGTCCCAACCCACCAATAGAGGTGAGAGGCCCGGACGTCAACAGCGTCGACCGAGGGGGTGCGCAGGCCCAGAGAGACAGCTTGGCAGGCCCAAAGGACATACATCCTGCTCCGGCGGGCCCAGAGGGATTATACTCCACAAGGTCCGACCCTGCACACCAACAGAGAAGAGGAGATCACGGGGGGCAAGGAGGATGCCGCGCCAGGGGCCAATCCCCCTCCACTGAATGCACACGAACACCGGAGGGGGTGCCGGCACGAGGGAGATAATCTCCCACAGGGCTATACCAAAGCACACCTCACACAAAAGGAGTGGGATGGCATGATCATAGCCTTCCTAACGGCCCCACGCTTCACCCAGGGTCGAGGAGAGACTGACACCACGTACACAGGGCACAGACGCTCTTCTCTCCCTGCTGTTCGCAGCGATGCCCAATACTCCATACAGCGCTCCGGCTACCATTTAATCTGTGAGGATCACCCTGGACCACAGGTGGGAGAGGGGCAAACCAGGGGGAATAAAAACGTACGAAAGGAAGGCCAAACAGTAGGGGCCCTGTTTGAATCGCTGGCTGCGGATCCAAGCAGAGAAATCCCCAAAGAGCACCGGGCTGACACTAGGGCCCCACAAACAGGAGAACTGGACCCCCGAAACTCAGAGGCACTAGTGCTATTGAAGGAATCCAGAATGGAACATTGGGGTACAGACAGGAGAAACCGGTTACCTGGACCACACCAAGGTGCTTCCAAGAAGCAAGATCCTGGAGCAGTGCTCGGCCAGTGTCCCGCGGGAACGGGCATCCACCGGCGCAATCCTCTCCCTCCAACATTTTCACAGGCCCCAAATGGCCCTGGTTGAGGAACACAGAGCCACCATGCCCGCAGAAAACGCTCCCCGTCCCTCTGCAGCGCTCACAAAGGAGGACCTGAAGGACATTCTCCAGGAAATCAAAGCAATCTGTACAGATATACAGGCCTCGATAGTGAACCTTAGAGGGAGTGTGGACACCCTGAAAGAAAAAAGGAAGGGATGGAAAACAATCACCTCCAGTCAAACCTGCTGGACATGAAATACGAAGCAAGGCTTACAGAGTTGGAAACAAGGGGGGAGGACATAATTCTGAAGATGGATGACCTCGAACATAGGGAACGCCTAAACAACCTGCTCATTCTGAGGGTGACCCAGCAAAGTGGAGAGACTGCGGCGGACGTTGGGAGGAAAGTCCAAGGGCTGATAAACCAACTCTTCGCCCTAGAGGGGGGCAAGGAAGTCCAGAAAGAGCGCACTAAGGTGGAGGAGGCGAAGGCCCAAGATCCATCGTGGTACATTTCCTCCGCTATAGGGAGAAGATGGAGGTTCTGGAGAAGGCAAAAAGGCTGGGGAGCTTCATCTTCGAAGGGGATACAATCAGGATCTACCAAGACTTGTCCACCCTCACCCGCAAAAGAGAGTGCCGTTCGTTCACCCAGTGGCTTACCAGTCAGGACATATGATACAGGTGGTCTTTCCCATTTGCCCTTTCCTTTGAATGAGCAGGGGTGGACAACAGAGTCACAGGCGGGAAGGAGGCTTCACAAGTGCTGCAGGTACTTAAGGGAGAATCCCCGGCAGAGGAAAGCTAGGGGGGGGGGGGGTCACACATGCATCACCAGAGCCCAGGAGAGAACTGTAGGGTCCCTGGACCACAAAGACGACAAAGGGCAGACACAAATCCAAGAAATTAAACACTCTGACAACAAATGAAGGAGAGGACTAGGTGAACGAAGACGCACCATTGGTGTGTGAGGGGACTACAGTCAAGCAACCCCGGCCGGGGGTACAGCGTTTGCCAAGGGAGCGGCGGTTGACGGACGGATCACTTTCCCTGGTGGCTTGCCTGTTGGCAGGCGTCCTGGACATGGGAGGGATGAGGGGGGAAGAGGAAGGAATTGGGGTTATAGGTTCTCAGGCACAGCACAGATCTGGCTTCATAAGGGAACAGAGCAGTCTCCACATGACCAGGAGGGCAATGAGTACAATGCTTAGAACCAATGACAGACAGTGAGAAGAAGGGCCGGGCGAGACACTTAGGATTGGCTCTCTCAATGTGAAGGGGCTCAACTCCCCAGCAAGGGACTCCCTTCTGGGGAGGGAAATGAAGAATGCTGGAGTAGAAGCAGAACAGTGAAGGGGAAAGAGGGCCATCCCAGGAACGCATGTGGGTCAGATCTTTTGGGCATCCGGCCCCACAAAGAGAGGCGGAGTTGGAATCCTACTCCACAGGAGCCCCAAGCTCACCAAAGCAAAGGTGTGGGGCCAGGCAGATGGGAGGGCCATAGTGGTATCGAGCAACTTACACAATTCCAGAATCACCATAGCAGCCATATATTGCCCTAATGTGGGTCTGATGGAATTCATCCAAGAAGCACTGGGAGACGTGATGGCTAAAGTGGAAGGGCTCCTTCTCCTGGGTGGGGACTTGAACATGTGGGCCGTACCGGGAGTTGGACCACAGTGGAAGGTCTAATTCCTTCAGGCAGCAAAGGGGGACGGCCACATGGGGGTTCCAAGACATAATGTGGGACCACGGGCTGGTGGACGTATGGAGGGAGTTGCACCCAATCAGAAAAGGATACACATTCTACTCTGCAGTCCATGGCACTAGGACAAGGATAGACTACATATTCCTGGAGCAACAGTATATGAGCAGAATAGACTCATGTGATCTCCGCCCGGTCAGCTGGTCGGACCATGACCTTGTCTGAGCGGACATTAGTATGTCAGGCTTGAAACATAGGGAATCCCTATGGAAATGTAATGACTTTCTACTTAGGGACACAGTTTTTAAGGAGGAGATGGTAACGGCGATCAGAGAATATTTTGAGTTGAATGATATGGGTGAAGTTAATCAGGAAGATAGTATGGGAGGCTGCAAAGGCAACCTGGAGGGGTAGATTGATCAGCGAAAAGGCATCCAAAAAGAGAAACAGGACCCTCCTGGCTCACAGATTGAGGTCAGAGAGACGCTTACTGGAGAGGTCGGAGGGGGAAGAAGAAAAGGAGAGGGACCTGGGCATCGCAAGAGGGAAGAGATAAGAACTGAGAGAATTGGAGATGGGCAAAAATGTAGCTAGCCTCCAACATCTGCAACAAAAATACTATGAAAAAGGTGACAAAGCCGACGCCATGCTGGCAGCCAAACTCCGAGGCCAGCGGGCTGACAGATGGATGGCAAAAATTAAGAGTGGGGAAGAAGGGGAAAGATCAGACCCGGAGGGGATAGCGGGGGAATTCGCCAGCTTCTATGAGACTCTATATGGGAAAGAAGCCCCGATAACAGAGGAAGAGGTTCTCAGGGCAATATCGAGTTTGAAGCTGGGAAGGGCCCCGGGAGAGGATGGGTTCACGGCAGGCTTTTACAAGGCCTTTGCGGGCCAACTCGTGGGATTCCTAGCAGGTCTATTTTCTAATATAATGACGACTGGAAGGGCTCCTCCATCCTTCGGAAAGGCATAAATCATGGTGATCCCGAAGGAAGGGAAAGACCCGGTGGACTGTCGGCCCTACAGACCAATCTCCTGTCACGACCCTCGCCCAAAACCCCCTCTGGCAAACCAATTGGCCAGGTGGAGTCAGGACTCGGGCTCTAGAGCCTGGCATCCTCTTCAAAAGCCCTCATGGGGCCAGTCCTGGCGCCTATGGCGCCAGGCTCATACACCATGAACAGCAATGTGCTTGGGAACTACTTTATTGTATTGTCAACCAAATTGGAGGCATCCACATAGCTTGGTTCATAAGAACCAAGCTATGCAGTCTAGTGTTTTGGGTGTGGTAGCCTAGGGACTACTTTACAACGACTATTTTGTTGGGACTATTTAAACCACACCCGAGCAAGACAACTCGCTTCGCGTTACTTTGCAGCTTGCAACGTTAAGCTCACCGTATCCAGCTATTCCCTCGAACATCGGAGAAGTAGAACCTGCAAGGAGACAAAAGGAACATCATTAGCAGCAGCATCTTACCTGCAGTCTTCATCTTTAAACACTCGCAGCTACTGAGAACAGCTTCCTCGAATCTGCACGCCTCCCGGACAGAACGACCTGAAAGAGGAAGATAGAGGCAACATTAAAGAAACCTGTAGAGACATTTACAAATTACGAACTGCTCAAAAGGCTTACCTGGCTGGTCGCCTCTCGGCTGGCACCACTCCGGACATTGCATTCGCGCTGAAGAACACTGCGACCTACAAGGTAGGAAAACACAGGTTAGCTAAGGCAAGACTTCTCAGCGCTGCGTATAGCGCTTACTTACCACATCATAGCGCTCTTAATGCGCCATCATTTACCTGCGGGACTCAACCATGCAAGTTTGCCGAGCTAAAGTTCTGCATACCTAAGGGAGAAAAAAAAGACATTTTAAACAAAAGGCATGCAGGATAGCAACAAAACTAAACAGCAGCAATAAGACCTACCTGAACAATATAAAACGGGCCGGCGTCAGTGAAGTAACTGGACCGCACTCGCCCATGAAAGACAACGTGCCCCTGCAAAGAAGGCAGGACGGAGAGCACGCCTAATACTACCACAAGGTGAGGAGAGGGCACCAGAGGGACTGAAAGCATACGGGGGTGGAGGGAGGATACTTACCCCAGTCGGTCAGTCTTGAAAACAGTCCTCCTGTATTTTCAGGCAGAACCTTCCCCGCAGACCACATCAGGGCAAAGCTGAGAAGCATACCAGCGAGTAACCCAGCTGGGTGGCGTCCCTGTGGATCCCAGGTGAGCGTAACATCTCCCTCTTGAATGTGGATGCAAAGCTATTCACTAGGATCATTGCAACAAGACTAGACGGCCAGATGCTGGGGCTCATCCACTCCGACCAGGTGGGTTTTATGCAGGGGAGGCAGCAAGGCAGACACACTTTGTAAAACTCTGCATCTCATGAGGGAGGCAGCACCTAGAGGGGGGCGGGGGGGTAACCCGGTCTTCGTGGCAATGGATGCTGAAAAGGCGTTTGACCGGGTGGACTGGGGGTTCTTGAATAGGGTGCTGGAGAAATTAGGCTTTGGCAAGGGAATTCGACAAGCTATTAAGGCCCTATACAAAGTCCCATCAGCTAGAGTCACGGTAAACAGGCGTCTGTCACGCATCTTTAGCCTCCAGAGGGGGACGCGGCAGGGTTGCCCCCCCCTCCCCGCTCTTGTTCGTCATGACCATGGAGATACTGGCAGAATACTTCAGAGGTTCCCCTGCGGTGCGGGGCATTGACGTGGGTGGCTGAACCTTTAAACTTGGCCTCTACGCGGACATTATGTTACATCTGAGGGAGCTGACCAGATCAGTCCCAGCCGCTCTTCAGTATCAAACAATTTGGACGGTTCTCAGGTTTCAGGGTAAACGTGGGCAAGTCTGTGATCTTCCCCTTTGCACCAGAAACAGATAGGAATCTGGCCCAACTGGGCCCCTTGGGCCTCCAAATTCGGACGGAGGGGATAAAGTACCTGGGGATAAACATGGTCAGACCCAATGAGGATTTCAGCCAGGCAAACTACACCCGCCCCCTGTTTGATAAATTATTCAGGGAAACTGAGGGATGGGGGAAGGGGCAAATATCGCTGATGGGAAGGATAAACGCGATAAAGATTAATCTTCTCCCCAGGGTGTTATATGTCTTTCAGATGCTCCCACTGGAGGCACCAGAAACCTACATTAGAGAAGCCAAAAAGCGCATAACGAAATTCATATGGCCAAAAACCTAGAATAGGATACGAGACCCTCACCCTCCCCAAAGAGAGGGGGGTCTGCCTCCCTGACTTGAAGACCTATCACAGAGCAGCCCAACTAAGGCACTGGCCCCCCACCTTAGAGAGGACCCCTCTACCTGGAGAACTTTCACCTGCGCTCAGTCACAGTAGGGGAATGGTTGTGGGTTCCACTGAGAAAGCTCCCAAAAAGGATCAGAGATCACCCAATACTGTGGACAATGTGGAAAGCATTAGCGGGGAAGTGAAATAGAAAGAAGGTGACCATGTGGCCTTCGCCGCTGAGCGACATTTGGTCACCGCCAGTGAGAGAGGAAATCCAGGGCCATGAACATTACCAGTCCTGGTTTGAGCTGAAATGAAAGCTCACTCCTGTAGAAAAAAACCTAGACAACCGCGTAGATATGAAAGGACTCATCTCTCTCCTTTACGGAGCACTCATAACGCCCCCCCCCTCCCCCAGTAGGAGCGACTGGGGGCCTCAGAAGGAAATGGGAGAGGGATTTGGGCTGTGGAACAGGTGGCAGTATGACCCAATCAGACACTAGGATGTTCCCAAATGTCGTCCCTGTGTGCTGCCACTGGGGTCCCACTAGGTACAGGTGAGCCCTGGCTGCTGCGATCGAGGGACTCTGCGCTATCGCTTGTGCCTGCCCCTGCCAGCCTCCTCTTTCTCTGTACTCCCTCCTAGTCCAGTGGCTTTGTTTCTCAGCCAGCGCTCAGTGTTGCTGCTGCCCACCTGGCTTCCCAGTGTTGTGCAACAACCAGGCCTCCACCGTGTGTGCGAATTTGTTAAGTTCAGTCCCGGCCTTTGTCTTCAGCTTGCAACAGTGTGTCAACTGATGACGGGTCAGCTGCGATTAGCCTGATGCATCTAAAGTGTTCCCAGACGGAGCCACGGGCACACTAATATATATATATATATATATATATATATATATATATATATATATATATATATATATATATATATTTTTTTTTTATTTTTTTTTCCCTCTCCCCTGATCACCATCGGTGAGATCTTGTTGCCCAGCAATCCATGCATGCAACACGCGCCGTTACGTCTGCGGTCTGCTGCATAGTCTGCACTTATATTCACCGCCTGGATGACTCGGCAGGGTCACAGGCACATTCCGTTGTGTTCCGAGCCTTGCCGCTTGCTGACTGCTACATCAAGCTCTTCTGTTACCGGGGATTCACCCTCGCTGTCCCTCCGCATATGTTCCGTTAGTATGCTTCACCGGGCAGGCCCGCCGTCTCGTCTCCGCCGTGGTGCTTGTGCCAGTCAATACTGCTCCGAGTCACAATTCTGCATCTCCCTAGATCCCGGTCGGCTTACTGATCAGGATGCGCAGTTCCTATCACGGTGCCCTTTCTTTCTGTGCAGCCGCTCGTCAGGTTATTCCTTTGTTCTTCTCGAGCCGCCATTTTGCATGGTTGTCCACAGGGTGCTGCAACTTTCTTCAGCTCACAACTTTCAATCTGCGGCACAGTTCGTTCCAAAATTGTGATTATGGTGCTTCGTAGGGACTCGTGCATCCGTCGTTTCGAAAGTATTTCCATTAGCCATCTCACAGCAAGTTTAATCCTCAGGATTGTTACGGATCGTCAGGAGCTCCACGGAATCGCCCCATACTCCATGGCTCTGTAGCCACGGCCCTCAACCTTAACTTCATACTTATTTCTAAAGGGTAGACGAGGCAGAGGCAACATCAGAAGAAGACATATCCTCAAGCAGAGTAAAGACAAGATCAAGAGAACAAAGACAAAAGAAGACTTAATACTCAATCTATTCAAAAAAGAGTGTTCCAAAACACTCTGTTCTGCATTAAGCAAAGGCCTTCCCTTCTGCCCTACGCACAAGATGGATTATTTCAAGACAAGAGTTGATCTATTTAAATTCAGTAGGAACTTGAAACTTTAAAAGTATTTTGCAACTTGTCTAAAAAAAAAAAATACCACCAGAGGATGAACCCCTACCTTCAGAACTTACAATTGCCCATTCTTTGCTAACAGTGGATCTCTTAAACTTACCAGAGGATAGAAACATCCACTCTCTGGAATATTTTACTGAAGATTTAGGAATCACAATGGAACTAAGCGAACCAACAACCTTAAAACAGAAATCTACTTTCTACCCTCATCTCTACACAGAAAACGTCAGACATATTCGAAAAAGCGGTCTCAAACGATCCGAGGAAAATGTATCTTAAATCATCCAAACCCAAAAACGTCTATTACAATGTGACCATCAAGCAAAGAGAATTCTTACTTGAACTCCAAAAAGATGATTCAGTAACAATAAAACAAGCAGATAAAGGGGGCAAAATAGTATTATTAAATACATCTGATTACATCAAAATAGCTAAGAAACATCTCCGTGATTCAGATACTTATGAGCAATTAACCAAGAACCCTCTCCCAGAACTCATCACAGAATGGCTTCACTCACATTTTTTGGAAGAAAAACTCATAACAGAAGATGAATACAATTACATGAATAACCCACATCCTGTAATAGCAAGTATCTATTTTTTGCCAAAAATACACAAGGAATACCAACAACTACCATCCAGCAGACCCATTATCAATAGTATATGCTCTCTGACTGAACCCATCTCATCATATACTGACCGACATCTTCAACCTTTGGCCACCAACCTTGCTTCATTCATGAAAGACACAACAGATGTTATAAACCAACTAGAACTAATCGAATGGGAATCTGACTACAGACTTGTCACCTTTTATGTCACCAGCCTCTATCCAAGTATACTCCACCAAAAAGGATTAGAAACAACGCAAGAGTTTCTTCCAAACGAGATCCATCTCTTACAAAAAACAAAACGAAATAATAGAGATGCTCAATTTTACGCTCAATAATACCATTTTTCTTTTCAATGAAGATATTTACAAACCAAGGAAGAGCAATGGGGGCCAAATTTGCCCCCGCATATGCCAATCTTTATATGGGCTCTTTTGAATTACATCATGCTTGGCAACACTTCATCCTGTGATCTCAACCAGGTAATATACTGGAGTAGATACATAGATGATATTCTGGTAATATGGAAAGGAGACAGAAAATCAATATGTGGGTACCATCAATATCTCAATAACAATCAGTTTAATCTCAAACCCATGAAACCAAACCATGGAAGAGAGCACCAAAAAAAATTCATTTTTTGGATCTCGAACTATACATCCAAAATAACAAAATCTATACCACACTTTACACACAACCGACAGCAGGCAATCGCATTTTACATGCAGCAAGTTATCACCACCCACATATCAAGAATAACATCCCATACGGGGAATACTTGAGGATAAAACTAAATTGCACATATAAGGATGAACTTCATAAACACCTGCAATCAGCAAAAGAAACATTTCTGGATAGAGGATACAAAATTCAACTACTCACCACAGCTAAAATAATAACGCAAGAGACAAGATCTACTAACTACAAAATCAGGCAAAAAACAAAAAGCATCTAATAAAACTCTGCAAACTATCAGATTTATCACAACATACAACACAGAAGCCATAACTTTGAGGAAAATCCTAAATAGACACTAGAATATTTTATCCATGGATCAAGACTTGAAACCCTACTTATCAGAAACCCCATGTTTAACTTACAGAAAAGCACCAAATTTGAAAACATTCTAGGCCCCTCACATTTTGTGGAAAACAAAAAAATGGGAGGTCAACAGCAACTATGGTCAACAGATAAACTAAAAGGATTTTACAAACATGGTAACTGCAAGATGTGTGTATATGCTATCATGGACTGAAAGAATGCACAAAATCCAATGGCTTCAGCTACAAAATCAAAGACTTTTTTGAATTGTAACACAAAATTCATAGTCTATGCAATAAAATGTGTTTGTGCCAAACTGTATATAGAAAGCACAATAAGACCGCTAAAAACTCGCATTTATGAGCATATCCGTTCTATCAAATTGAACGATATCCGTTACCCTCTTAGCAAATAATTTTGGGAAAAATCACAAATTATGAGATCAATCTAATCAGATTCTATGGCATTGAACAAGTGACCACATCCAACAGGGGAGGGAATAGGGAAAGACTTCTACGAAGAGTTGAAGAAAATTGGATTTTTTGCATGGACAGTAATAATACCGGCTTAAACTCAGATCATGAACTGTGTCATTTCTTATGATCGAACAATGTCATTCTTATGAGAGTTATTGCATCATAAATTTGAGTTCTGACCTTGGAAAATCATATCCATATATCTATTTTTTAATATTCACGATTAGGTCATTCATAATTGCACATCAAAAATAGAGCATAGTGGTTCTAGACAGGGCATATAACTTAAAATAAAGTCCGATTCTAAAAATTGCCTTTAGAAAAGTATGAAATTAGGGTTATACTTTTATAGCACGTTAATATCGATCAAAGATACATGGAGTCACACCGCATAATTAATTCAG
The DNA here is from genome assembly GCF_040938575.1 of Ambystoma mexicanum. Taxonomy (NCBI): domain Eukaryota; kingdom Metazoa; phylum Chordata; class Amphibia; order Caudata; family Ambystomatidae; genus Ambystoma; species Ambystoma mexicanum. The sequence goes on along the minus strand of NC_090924.1, from coordinate 874,226,052 downwards.
CATAATAAAGTTTCTGTCTGGTGTACTACCAGTCTCTTATACTACACAATCTCAGGCAGGGCTCTTAGTAAATTATCTTGAACAAACACATGCGCTTTCAAAATGGCGTCTGCAACGTAATTACGGCCATCACGTAATTATGCGCGTGACGTCATTACGCAGCGGTACGCAATTAAATAGCGGCCATCTTGAATAGCAAAAAGAACAGTTCCAGCAAGACGTCAACCGCATTCAGCAGCTTCTACTAGGAGAAATCCAGGTATTTACCATTTCAATTTGTTAGAACCTTGTCAATATGACCTACAATCCAAACACTTGGATGGTTTAAGATTCTCACTTACCTATCCAAAGTTTATAACAATTATTTCAATCCCTAAGCCCGAAATTTCATTCTTAAACACAAGGGCATTTTGTATTTTACAGGAACTGTATATTACCTTAAAAGACTCAGAGGAAACAGATTATTGATTAAAATATGATGATCACAATTCAAGCCTAATCAACTAAATCTACAATACGACTCAATCAAAACTTGCCAACAAGAACAAACAAACCAGTAAGCATCAATTTAAGCTTTTTTTTGCATGTGGCGGACTATTAATACCATCCACTTATGTTTGTCTAATTTATAATCAGGCCTCCTGAAGTAATTGAACATTCTAATTTAGTAGAAATTATAAATGCACGGAAAATATCAAAATGTGTATCTGGCCATACGATCGATGCCAAAATGATACTTTGTTTGCAAATCAGCAACTTTGATGCAGTTAACTCATCTTTTTGAAAAATAATTCAATTGCTTATCTGCAGTAAATGATACAAAACTTATATCTTTTCTAAATTGAATATAAATTTCCTTTTTTTTGTTCCCAATTTTATTTTTCTAGCTAATTGCATCATTTACTTTACCTCCTAATGAACCACCTGACGTAAGGTGGGGAAACACGTGTTGAGGACATTACACGTAATTTTCAAGAAAGTTTAAAATGTAATGAATCTGTGAAGTCAACAAACACTACAATTTCCAAATAACAATAAAAAATGTGTTTGGAGCACCTGACAAAAGGGTCTGTATCTTTCATTGAAGTGCTTTTAAAAACTCTGTGCAGCCTTCAGAGCAGCTAAACACAAATGTAGGCAGCACCAACAGCATAAAGGAGAATCTAAGTGCAATTTATTACTATAGTTACTCGCCTGCCTTTCGCACACAAAGCCTGCCATTTCTCTTTTACTTACCAACTGTAACGTTCTTTCGATTAGATGTTCCTCCCACGTATTCCTCATCTTAGATATATCCTTACCTTCAGCTTTGCTGCTTCGGAAATGTTTTCTCTCTCCACCAGAGGGCGCTCCACTCGAGGCTGCGGCATCGATGTCCCTCGTCGGCATCCGTCGAGCACCAACATCATCCGCTGTATAAATGCCTCACGCGCGCCCGTTGGCCTCAGTTCTGTTTTTTCGTATATTGTAGCCAATGGATTGTAGTTAATGGCGTGTCTCTTTTGACCCAAGCCTTAAAAGAATTTAGAGTGTAAACCACGTAAACTGTACTGTGGGGTAGGCTGGGAGGGTCGATGAGGAATACGTGGGAGGAACATCCAATCGAAAGAACGTTACAGTTGTTAAATAACTTGTTCTTCGAATGGAATGTGTCCTCCCATGCATTCCTCATCTTAGATAAGACTCCCAAAGCAGTTTTGTATTGGAGGTGGGAATACAAAAATTTGTCGTGTACAGAATGAAGTACTGATTTAGCCAACAGACCACCTTGTGAAGAAGTGGATCTAGAGCATAATGTTTCATAAAGTGTGCATGGAGGACCATGTGACAAATATCTTGCACAGGGACACCCCTAAGTGCTGTTGAAGTTGCCATGCCACTGGTTGAATGAGCCCTCAGCCCATCTAGAGGATCTTTCCCAGCTAATCTATAACATTCCGTTATAGCCAAAATTATCCATCTAGATAATGTCTTCTTAGTCACGCTAGTCCCAATTTTTTGCGGCCAGTGTATCCCACAAAAAGTCGGTCACACTGACTTGAAATATAGAAGCTAAGAGCTCTTCCAGGATCTAATCTAAGTAGCCGCTCCTCTTCCTTACTTGCTTGAGGAGGAGGGTAGAAAGTAGGCAGTGTTATTTTTTGTGACAGGTGAAAATCTGAGACAATTCTTAGCAAGGAAGAGGGTTTTACCCCAAGGACCACTTTATCTTTATAAAAGATGGTGTGAGGAAGCCCGCTAGAAAGTAGCTGCAACTCACTTACCCTGCGGGCTGATGTAATTGCCACAAGAAGTATTGTTTTTAAAGTAAGGAGCCTAAACGGACAAGAATGTAAAGGCTCAGATGGAATGCATGTGAGGAACTTTAGTACTAAGTTTAAGTCCCACACAGGAACTTGAAAAGGTATTGGAGGAAAGACATTAGACCTTTTAAGAATGGAGTTATTAAAAAGGTATCTTAAAGTAAGATTCTTCCTCTGAGGCGTGCTTAAAAATGGATAGCGCTGCTAAATAACCTTTTATCGTGCCAACCTGGAGCCTCAGTTTAGCCAAGTGTAACAGAAAAGATAATATTGTGGGAATATTACACTGAAACAGTTCCACATTCTTATCTCTGCACCAGTTACTGAACTTGTTCCAACAACACCGATACAGACATTTAGTTGCTGGCCTTCTGGCCGAAAGCAAGATCTCCATGACGTCACCAGGAAGGTCCCAATCCTTGTATCTCAACCTCTCAGAAGCCATGCGTGAAGGTCGAGTGTGTTGACCTCTGGCTGGAGAGCGTGACCTTCCTCTTGCGAGAGAATATCCTCTCTCTTTGGAAGACGTATTGGAGAGCAGATGGACATGTCCAGAAGGTCCGGGTACCACGTTCTCCTGGCCCAATCCGGGGCAATTAGGATCATGGTTTTACTGAACTTTCTCAACCTCCTGATTACCTGAGGGATCACAGGGACTGGAGGAAACGCATATAGAAGTGGAAAATCCCAGTCCACTACGAACGCGTCCCCTAGAGCTCCTCTGAGGAAATTCCCTTGAGCAGTACAGTTCGTATTTTCTGTTGACACTGGTCGCGAACAGATCCACTTGCAGCGTTCCCCAAAGGGCAAAGATCTCTTGAAGGACTTCCTGAGCTATTTCCCACTCGTGGGAAACTGTGCTCTACCTGCTCAGAGCGTCCGCCGCTGCGTTTTGTTCTCCGGCTAGATGGACTGCCGACAGAGAGATCCCTTCTTGTATTGCCCAGAAATGGTATCATGTTTGACTTTTTTAAATTCAGAGAAAATCCTAGTTTGTGAAGAAAGTGGCAAGTTTTGGACAGATGTTCCTGGGCTTGTTCTGGAGAACGTGTCCCGATCATCCAATCGTCCAGGTAGGGGTAGACGTGAATCCCCCTTCTCCTGAGACTCGCTGCCACCACCGCCATTAACTTGGTGAAAACTCTCGGGCGGAGGTCAACCCGAATGGCAGAACTCGAAACTGATAGTGAGAATTGCCAATCACGAACCTCCGGTACTTCCTGTGCTTCAGATGGATTGGCACATGAAAGTAAGCATCCTGAAGGTCCAATGATACCAACCAGTCTTGGAGTTGGAGAGCCTGAAGGATTTGAGAAAGTACGACCATCTTGAACTTGTCCTTCCTGAGTAACTTGTTCAAGCTTCTCAAGTCCAAGATGGGTCTCAGTCCTCTGTACTTCCTTGGTATGAGGAAATATGGGGAATAACAACCCTTGTTCCTCTCTGCTACAGGTACATGTTCTATTGCACCTTTCTGTAGCAGGATTAAGACTTCCTGTAACAGGAGCGGGTCTGGATGTTTGACAGAGTTGTCTCCCAGCGGGTGATTGAGGTTTCTTTTGAAAAGGAAGGCAGTAACCTTGGGATACTGTTTCCAGTGCCCAAACATCTGAAGTAATGCCCCGCCATTCTTCCAGATACTGTGAGATACTGCCTCCCACTGGGGTCTTGTGGGTCAAAATCTCAGAGTGGTTTTGCGGCAGCTGCAGCAGCGGCTAAAGGGACAGTTGCTGGGGCAGATCTAGCACCTTTTCCTCGCCCAAGAGGAAATTTCCTTTGCCCTCTCTGACTTGCCTGTCCCTTTCCTTTCCCAAATGAGTAATAAAATCGAAAGGGACGACCCCTCCAGGAAGATGAGCCTGTGTAGGGGCGTTGTTGAGGTTGCTGTATAGCAGCACTGAGTGATTTTGCCGCCGCTTTGGAGGTCTGCAGCTTCTCCTAACTTTCATCCGCCTTGCTGCAAAACAACCTCGAGCCGTCAAATGGCATATTAAGAAGTCTGGATTGCACATCCAGTGCAAAACCTGACTTTCTTAGCCACGTAAATCTGCATAGCAGCGTACTAGACGCCATGGACCTACTGATACTGTAAGCTGTGTCCAAACCTGATTGAAGGCATTCCCCCCCCGAAGCCTCCTTTCCATCCCTTACTATGGATAGGAACTCTTCACGTTCCACACCTTCAGGGATGCGTTCAGCTGCTGCTGACATGCAGTCCCACAGGGTATATGTAAAGCTTACAAGGGTGCAAGTTAAATTTGTGGATTTTAAAGCCATGCTCCCCGACGTAAAAATCTTTCTGGACCATGCATCAATCTTTTTATCATCCCCATCTCGGGAAATTTTAAAATATGCAGCATTTCTAGTAGAGGTAGCTGCTTGAACTACCTGACTTTCAGGAGATGGGTGTTTACTTAAGTATTTGGGATCGGAGGAACAGGGTCTATATTTTGAAACATACTTCTTATTTACTGCCGGAATAGATTCAGGGTTTTCCCGTGCAGTGTTAACCTTCCTTTGTAAGGCTACATTAAAAGGAAGTAAGGGGTCTTGCTGAGGTCCTCCTGAAAGGATGTCAGTCATGTCATCATCCTGATAGACAGGTGAATTTCTAATCTATCCCATGAATTCAGTTACCCCGTTCATCAATTTTCTATAACCCGCATCAGCATGTTCAGCTGGGTCAGGCTTTTCAAATTCATATTCGGGAGATGTATCCAGACGACTTGCTGACTGCAAGCCCTCATAAGAATTGCATCTTCGATTGGGGGACAATTAACTCCTCAGGGACTTGTTTTGTACCAAAACTAACACCAGCAGGTGAAGCCTCTTCCTCTTCTGCTGATAAATCTCCTTCATATATGGAGGACATGGTTCTAAAGAATCATGTCTACTTTCTGGATGAAACACCTTTTCAGGTGGCATAGACTAACACTGGTGTTGATTTTGTCATTGGAGTGAACGAAGACGTCGACAAAAGCGTCAATGCTTTCAATATTGTCGAGGTAATTCGACACCTTGGAAGGAGTTGTCGACACCGTGCACTCGACGTAACCCTTTTGGGTTGGGTCATCGACACCTTGCGCTTGACCGCCTTCGATAGAGGCTTCGAGGACATTTTAGACAAGGAATTTGATGAGGTATGAGAGTCCGACGCCATTTTCTTGAGTTCTACCTCTGATTTATGCACTGGTAGGCTTTTTCTAAGAGTTGTCTGGGAAGATTCCCAAGACGACACCCTCGATTTTTTGTCGGATTTTCTTGTCTTAGATCTTCCCCTGTCACTTCTTTTGTGACCAGGGGCATGGTCTTCATTAGACTTTTTTGAAGGGGGTCTGGGCCGCATTCTCAAAATGTTTTAACATAGATGCTCTGAAAAGCTTCCCACTTTCTTGGGGTGTCATGTCTCGACGGGCATGTTATGACTTCCTCAGACGACGTCAAGAAAGAGGGAGACCGGTGTCGTCTTTTCTTCGCCTTTTTAGAGGAAGAAAAGGACTTCCTGGATCTACTCCTCGACCTAGATTTTTTATGACGTTTTGCTGAAGACTCAGCGCAGTCTTTTCTCCCTCTCGGAGAAAACTTCGAGAATTCCTCCCCCACTGCCAGTTTACCTCTTTGTTCTTTTAAGGCCTTATGGGTCATTGACTGACAGGAACCGCACTCATCTATACGGTGGTCGGAACCGAGGCACCAGAGGCAATTCTGGTATTAGTTAGCAACATCTTTCTCCCACATTTCTGGCATTTCTTGAATCCAGTCTTTGGTGTGGAAGGATTAGATTAAGACAACATTATCATACGAAATGAAGCACCGTTTTCTCGATCCGAATCGAAGCCAACAGAAAAACGGAACTGAAGCCAAGGGTTGCTATTGAAGCATTTATACAACGGATTACATCAGCGCTCGACGGATGCCGACGAGAGACATCGACGCTGCAGCCTCGAGTGGAGAGAGAAAATATTTACAAAGCAGCAAAGCTGAAGGTAAGGATATATCTAAGATGAGGAATCGTGTGAGGACACAATCGATTTGAAATTGAAGTTTCTGTACAGAGTGGAAAGACAAATAGCTAAAAGCATCTTCTGGTTAATATCTGAGGCAACATGTCCTGTCATATTTATGGAGGGGTAGTAATATACCACTGCAGAAGCAACATAATATTTCACAGATGTCTGAGTCTACTGATAGAACAGACCTCTGAATCTGGCATTCTAAAGTAATAAGAGGGGGAAAATGGTGCCTGGGAAGAACAAGAAAAATGAAGAACAAGCTGACCTGGATTTTTTTACCACCACGTAAACAGGCAATCTAGCCGGAGATCTCATGCCACCTAACATTCACAGGACCTTGTGTTGGCGCCACTGGAACACATCGAGAAATCAAGGTCTATATTGGAGAACAAGTTCGACAAACTGAACTAGAAAGTGGCACAACCCACTACCCAAATCTCTATTTTGGAGCGGAAAACTATTATTGGACCAACAGTACGTTCAAATTACTTCAGTAATGAAACAGTTGGAAAAGAACTGGGAGGCAGTAATTAAGGGTAACAGAGTCATAGAAATAGACTTGAATAGCTTGAAAAGGGGGTGAAGGCTAAACAAATTAGGGTCATCAATCTGCCTGATGGTGTAGACGGAGACAATCCAATCTCCTTTGCATCTAATTGGCTTCCGGAAATGTTGGATTTTGAAAAGGATGAGGATACCATATTTGTAAACAAATTCAACAGAATCAAAGTGTGCACCGTCCTCCGCCGGTAAACCCTCTTCCCCGGCAGTAGGTTCAACCCACTTCATTAAGTAGTCTCACGTCAGGTATGAGGAGAGAATCCTGAGAGCTTCAGCCATGCAGAGGACATTAGAGAACCAACAGTACAAGAAACTTTGGAGACCCGTCACGAGCTACTGAAAAGAGAAGGAGAAAACAAAATATACTCAAGAAATCTTTTCTCGAGCAAAGGGGTAAAAGCAGGGTGGCTGCAGCAGGCCACGCTGAGGATCACTTGGAAGGGCAAGCAGTATATGTTCTGGGATGTTGAGAGGGCTGAGAAGTTATTCTGGACCCTGGTAGACTGCTGCCATATATGGGTTTTTAGGTTTGCAAATTAAATCTCACTGTGCTCACAAATTTTTCCAACAGTTTTGGCTGTGGGATATGTCCAACACTGTGCGTCAGCTGTTGGGTGAATGGTGTGCTTCAGCTGTTGGGTGAATGGTGAGAAGGGGGTGGGGGGGATTAAAAAAACAGGGAGTATACAATCAGCTGACCCACAGGGGTTGTTAGTTGAATAAATACCCCTGTTTACCTGGTTGTCCGGGACGCGTTCTATGGCGTCCTTTGCAAGTAGAGTGGCAATCTCCTCGAGAAGGATTTTCTGGTGCTCCAACGATTGTGCCTTCTGTCTTGGAGTATGGTTGTGGGGGTGCGCTAACAGTTCTATACAGTATCCTGCGGACACTGTGGACAGCACCCATCTGTCCGAAGTGATCCCCTCCCATGCGTGGGTGAAGGTGGAAATGCACCCCCCCTACTGGGGATGCATGGGAGGGGACCAGAAGCGGAACGTAACTGTTTATTAAGTGGCGTTCCACCCCTGGCGGGGCTGCCTCTACCCCTAGTGCGGCCCCTGCGCTGGCCTCTGGTGAATCCCTGTGATGTTTGGAACTGATTTTTGGTAGTAGTTGGAACCCCTCTGGGAGCTTTGGCCGCGAAAGCGACGAAAACTATTATTTCCCCTTTGACCTGGGTGTTTATTTGTGAGTTGGTCGAGAGATTTTAGGGTGTCCTACTCCTCTTTAGCTGTCTTTAGTGCCTCTCCCACTGCCTTGCCGAATAGAACGTTATGCTCTACCGGCGTGTCTATACGTGGCTTGGGTCTCCGGTTTAAATCCCGATTGCCTGAGCCAAGCGTGGCACTTTATTACTGTGCCTTCTGCTATTAATCTTCCTGCATTATCTGCTGCATCGAACTTTGCTTTAAGGATGCATCCAGACACAGACCTTCCGTCTGAGGCAATTTGGGCCAACTGGCACTTTAGTGGTTCAGGTGCAGAGGCTACTAGAGCAGCTACTTCTTCCCACTGGTGGCAGATATAGCTTGCTAAAAGAGTGGTAGTGTTAGCAATATGTGCCTGATAGGCTGACGTGGATGCGACTTTCCTACCCAGAGCATATATCCTTTTGCTCTCTATCAGGAGGTGCTTCTGAAGAAGCTAGTGGTGTGCCTGCCCTCTTTCTGGTGGTTGTTACTACCAGGGAGTCGGGTTTTAATTGACCTCTTATGTACATGGGATCGGAGGGAGCGGCCCAGAATCATTTTTCCACTCGTGGATTCACTGCACGAATAAGATTTGGGGTTACCAGCGAGGGATCAATTCTACGCTGGATTGACTTTAATATGGGGATGTCTTGGCTAATGGCTCTCCTGTCATCTAGGATTTCTTCCGCAAAATCTCTATCTTCTTGGACACCCTGTGTGTCTATTTGAAAATGAGCTGCTGCTTTAGCCAGTACCTCATTGAGGAGTGGCTGATTATCAATCGGTGAGTCATTCACCGGATCCTTAGGAATAGGGGAGTCAAGATTGTAGGCTTCCGCCTCATCTTCCTCTTCCAGGTCCTCATCATCCCCATAATAAGCAACCCCCCTGTCTGGTCGTCGAGCATCTGTGTTTCTATCTCCTCACCCTATGATTCTGGATGGTAAGGTTCAATTAGCAAAGGGTCGGAAACCAATCCCTGCGCCGGAGTCTCAGAGCGGAGCCTTTTAGTAGGGGGTTGAGAGTCCTTGGATCCCGAAGGGGCAGAGGTAGCTGGTGTGCTTGCATAGCTATGGAAATAATTAGAGTCTTTTTCGTAGAAGTCTACAAAAAAAAGACATCCTTCTCATTACCCTATAAATATCGGCTGAGTTCCATTCTTTGGAACTGGGAATAAACCTTTCTGGCTCTGGTTCCTCATCCATGCCCATATCATGAGGAGTGGGAGGGACAATTTTACCCTTAGGAGTAGTGTCAGGGACCTTGGACTTTTCAGGGGCCTTATCTTTTTCTTTATGGTGTTCTGAAGGTCTCTTGTGCTGTTTAACCCCCTTTCCTTGACTAGAGGTTTTAGGGGTTTCGACGCATCGCGTCGAGGTTCGGAGGTGGTAGAAGGAGGGTGTCGAATCAAGGGAGTAGACGCTACACGCTTAGACTTGGGAGCATAGAGGTCGGAATCGTCTTCCAACGACCGAGCCTCTACAACTATTGGTAGTGCGGCACTTTTTCCAAACGGGTGCGAATATTGTAGCAGCAGCACAGGGAGGCGACACAGTAACAGGCACAGGAGCGAAAGACTGCTCATATGGTGTAATGGCAGTGAAATAGCATTTTGAACTGACCAGAAAGCTGCTTGGCGTGTGAAGATAGGCTCGTAGCCTCCTACAGTGAACATTGCCGTGCCAACAGGGAGCAGCAGAGGATGCATGACGACAGCAGAAGACAAAGGAACAACAAAGAGGCCTGTGCTGCTGGGCCCATGTGTGCGATAAATGGAGCTGCCCAGCGGCAAAGAAACGGTACACCGTCCTTTCATCATGGGATGAAAGGATGCTGGGTTTTTCTCAGTTGTCATTTCAACGTGAAAACTCATCAAATTCTGTAGGGGGGGGTTAAAAAATATATAGATGGGTGTGGGTGTTCGGGGATAGTTTCTGGAGTACTATCAACAATTGTATGGGGATGAAGGGGGAAGCGATCACAGAGAAATAAGGGAAACACTGGAGGCCAGAGGTATGCCACGTATAAGTGCGGAGGAGCGGGAGGCTCTAGATGGCCCGATAACCCTGGAAGAGCTAGAAGAACAAGTTACTCTCTTACCTGGTAACGTTCTTTCGATGGGATGGTCCGACGACATATTCCATATCTATGACAGGTAATGTCCACAGCTGTGCTGCTTCGGAAACTTTTCAGCGTCTTGTCCTGCGTCGATGACGTCGATGCGCCGTCCCCAAGGACCTCCTCCGACAGCCGACGTCACCCGATGTGATAAGTAGGACGCACGACGCCCGTAGCCTCAGTTGTAGTTTTTTTCCCCCAGAACGTGTGACACCAGTTTTCTGTCAGTCAGACACGCCAGGCCTTGCGGAACGCAAGCTGCAATCGCATAAGAAATTCTGCAGCGGGGAAGGTAGAGAGGGAGCGATATGGAATACGTCGTCTGACCATCCCATCGAAAGAACATTACCAGGTAAGAGAGTAACTTGTTCTTTGAGGGGATTGGGTCCTCCGACATATTCCATATCTATGACAGACTCCCAAAGCAGTACCAACCAAGGAGGTGGGAAAAGAATTTAGAACACAAATTTAGCATGCCCAATCAAATTGCGGAATAAAGGACTGCCTTGTCAAAGGCCAGATCCTGCCCTCGGATGGAATCGAGGGAGTAGTGACGTACAAAAGTATGTACCGAAGCCCAGGTGGCTGCATCACAGATGTGACGAATAGGAACACTCCTCTGCAGGGCAGTAGACGCAGCCACTCCCCTGGTAGAATGGGCCCGCAAGCCAGCCGGTGGGTCCTTACACGCCAAGCTGTAACACTCGGAGATAGCTAAAATAATCCAATGAGACAAAGTCTGTTTTGTCACAGCTTGTCCCAAACGCTTTCCGGCGTAATCAATTAAAAGTTGATCGTCCACTCTGACCCGGGACATGCGCGAAATATAAAAGCTCAACGCTTTCCTAGGATCAAGCCTATGGAGCCTCTCCACTTCTTTACCAGGATGTGGAGGAGGATAGAACGCCGGAAGAACAACCTTCTGGCTCAAATGAAATTCCGAAACCACCTTCGGAAGAAAGGAAGGACGAACTCTAAGGACAACCCTGTCCTTATGAAACACAGTGAAGGGTGGCTTAACTGAAAGTGCCTGTAACTCACTCACTCTGCGAGCGGAAGTAACCGCAACCAAAAACACAGTTTTCAGAGTTAACAGCCTCAAAGGGCAAGAATGCAAAGGCTCAAACGGAGCACCCATAAGAAACTTAAGAACAAGGTTCAAATCCCAACCGGGCACCAGAAAAGGTGACGGAGGGAACACATTAGTGAGCCCTTTCAAAAACGAGGAAATTAAAGGAATCTTAAAATAGGAACATTCTTCAGACGAGCGCTTAAATATGGACAGCGCCGCCAGGTAACCTTTAATGGTCCCCACTTGCAAGCCCCTGTGGGCCAAGGAAAGCAAATAAGACAGAACCATGGGAATGTCACACTCAAAAGGATCTACATTCTTAACTCTGCACCAGTCGCATAACTTCTGCCAAAACGGCACAGAGACTTTGTTGCCGGCTGCCTGGCTGAGAGCAACACCTCCATCACGTCTTCCGGGAGGTCCCAATCCTTATACCTCAACCTTTCAGAAGCCAAGCGTGAAGGTTGAGGGATCTGACCTCTGGATGGAGAACCGGACACCCCCTCCCGTGAGAGCAGATCGTCTCGGTAGGGAAGACGACGTGGAGGGCAGATGGACAAGTCGAGAAGGTACCACGTCCTCTGGGCCCACGCCGGAGCAATGAGGATCATCCGGGAACCGAACCTCCGCAGTACTTGCAGGATTACGGGGACTGGAGGAAACGCGTACAGCAGTGGGAATGACCACTCCACCTCGAACACGTCTCCTAAGGCTCCTTTTGGAGGAAATTCCCGCGAGCAGAACCTTCGCACTTCCGGTTGACACTGAAGGAGAAGAGATCCACTTGAGGGGTCCCCCAAAGGGGAAGATCTCCAGGAGAATCTCCTGAGCCAGCTGGTTCCATGTAATATTGTCACCACAAAAATCTCGCCATGCAAAAATATCGCCGAAAAATGGACGTTTTTTGTGGCGACATTTCATGGAACATGCGAGGGACACAGCCGCAACCCCCAAACTTTTATTTTTCTTTTTTAATTTTTTTTTTTTTTGCCCCCGTCCCCATATATATGGTCACCCATATAATATCGCCGCAACCTTTTCCCGGCGATATTATTTATGGCGACCATATATATGGAGATAATATTACCTGATACCAGCCAGCTCCCACTCGTGAGAGATCGTGCTCTGCTTGCTCAGAGCGTCCGCCGTCTCGTTGTCGTCTCCGGCCAGATGAACAGCCAAGATCGAAACTTCCTGCTGGATGGCCCAGAACTCGAGCTGCATCGCCTCCCTGCACATAAGAAGTGCCCCTGCCTCCCCTTTTTGTTGAGGTAGTGCATAGCCACCGTGTTGGCCGTCAGGATCAGGACACTCTTTCCTCGCACAGTCGGCAGAAAAGCCTTCAGGGCTAGCCTGACGGCCCTCAGATTGATATGGAGTCTGGACTCCGATGGAGAACAACCGCTGACTGTCAACTCGTTGGCATGAGCTCCCCATCCCGTGAGGGGTGCGTCCATCACAATCGTCACCTCCAGCCAGGGCAGCCAAAATGGGGCCCCCTTCATCAGATTGCCTTTGACGGCCCACCACAAAAGGTCATTGGCGACCGAGGGCGACACCTGAACAGGGTCCGACATCCTGCCGGAGGACTGAGACCACTGGAGCTTGAGTGCCCATTACAAAGATCTCATCCGCAACCTGGCCTCTGGCACTAGAAGAATGCAGGATGCCATGAGGCCGAGCAGTCTCAAGAACTCAGACGCTGGGAGAGTCTGGGCAAGTTGAAACTTGTGCACCATCTGCTGAATGTGAAGAGCCCTCAACTGGGGAGGAAAACACAGCCCCAGGGATGTGTCGAGCACTGCTCCGATGTACTGGAGCCGCTGTGTTGGCATCAAATGGGACTTCTTTAAATTGAGGGAGAAGCCCAGCTTGTGAGGGGAGTGGCAGGTGACGGAGAGATGATCCAGAACTTGCTCGGGAGAGCTCCCCCTGATCAACCAATCGTCCAGATAGGGGTAGACCGTGAATCCCCCCTTTCCTGAAATGCGCTGCCACCACCACCATGAGCTTGGTGAAAACCCTCGGGGCGGAGGTCAATCCGAATGGCAGGACCCGAAACTGAAAGTGCAAGTCGCCAACTGCGAACCTCAGGTACTTCTTGTGCTTGGGATGGATCGGCACATGGAACTACGCGTCCTTGAGGTCGAGAGACACCAACCAGTCCTGAAGTTGAAGGGCCTGGAGGACTTGAGAGACAGTAACCATCTTGAACTGTCCTTCCTGAGGAGTTTGTTCAAACCGCGCAAGTCCATGATGGGTCTCAATCCCCCATCCAATAAAAAAAGGGGAATACCATCCCTTGTTCCTCTCCGCTACAGGCACCAGTTCTATGGCGCCTTTCTCCAACAGGGCTTGAATTTCCTGCGCAAGGAGCGGATCCAGACTCTGCAAAGAGAGGTTCCCCGGTGGATTGTCGCGAGGCCTGTGCCGAAAGGGAAGACAGTAGCCGTGGGTTATGATCTCCAGAACCCACACATCTGAAGTAATGGCTTGCCACTCTACAAGATGCTGCGCCAGCCTTCCCCCAACCGGCGAACCATGGGACATGGCCTCATGACTGAGTGGGAGCGGCCGCGGCGTTACCTGAGGGCAAAGAGGCAACTGCCCGAGCGGCTTTGGCACCACGGGTACCATGTCGTCCCCTCTGGTACCCCTGCGTTGGCCTCTGACTGCCAGCTCCTCTCGCTTTACTGAAGGACGAGTAATAGCGAAAGGAACCACCCCTCCACTGCTGTCCCCTAGGACGAAAAGGCGGAGGTTGGCGAACTACAGCGCCCAACGACTTTGCTGCAGCTTTCGAGGTCTGCAACCTCTCAAGGCTCTCGTCAGCCTTGCTGCCAAAAAGATGTTCACCGTCAAAGGGCATGTTGAGGAGCCGGGACTGCACATCAGGAGCGAACCCAGACTTCCGCAACCACGCAAACCTGCGTATTACAGTGCTCGCCGCCATGGACCTGCTGACACAATCTGCCAAGTCCAATCCCGACTGAACGGCCTCACACATGGCATCCTTGCCATCCTGAACCATAGCAAGGAAACCATCCCGTTCTGTAACGCTCACCTGATTCTCGCAGAGGTGCCGGTCTTGACTGGGCGACTACCGTATCTTCAAAACTGATGTGTAGCACCCGGTTGGCTCTTTGGGCTGGACCTCTGTGCACTGTATGCCTGACTCGAAGAGTAAGATGTCTGCAGATAGAAAATATGGGATTAATGAACTGGGGTTATTGGGGTGTCCCTATCTCTTTCCTTTTCTCCTCTCCTGTAGAACCCCAAAGGTTAACGCTCTCACCTTAGGTAAGTGAACGCCGAGCTCTCCATCTGCCTCGGGGCAGGGTGCTGTAACCAGTTTCTTCACTGGATAGGTAGCGCAGGCCTCTTGACTTCAGAGGACTGCTGTCCGTCGTTTACTTCACGAACGGTGAGTTCCGAGTATTTCAAATGTCTTTAAAAGTCTTTTGTAATGCTGTCTCTTATTTTGCAGGGTTCCGGCGATGGCGGTTGACTGGCTGAAGTGAGTTGAGGATGGACCCGTATGCGGAATAGAAGCGCGTAAGTAAGCGCTTGTTGCTTGCTTCACGATGCGCACTAACTGTTCTTTTATTTTGCAGGTACCAGTTCGGAGCTGCTGAAGGATGCCGGAATGCCCACTGAGTTCGGCGTGGATGGAGTAATGGCACGTGAGTGTTTAACGTTACCCAATGTCTTTAAACGCACCTTCTTTTGTCTTACAGATGCGGGATTCAGCGCCGAAGGCCTCCGGAGCGTGCGAAGAGTTGGTAAGCTTTTGTCTTTCAGATGGCGGAATGCAGTGCGATGACCACCAGAGCGCGTGAAGAGTAGGTAAGCCTTTGTCTTTCAGATGCAGGAATGCTGCGCGAGGCATTGATAACAGCCGATGGACCAGGTAAGAGATGCGCTGTCACTGAAGACCGTAGTGCTAACCTGTTCTTTCTTGTCTTTATAGATGTTGCTGAAGACTGGATTCAGGATGGTAAGCCTTTTTCCTTTAGGCCCAGGATCAGATGCAGAAGACACGATGAGCGTTCTGCTGCAGAGGATGCAGAATAACGCAAAGCAAGATTCATCCATCGGGTGTGGTTTAAATAGCCTCCTGTAGTGCTTAGGTGTCTCCTTCCACAGCCACGCCTAGGTAAGAAAAGAGTTCCTGCTTTCCAGAAGAGTTCCAGTGTTCTGTACCTAGGGAGTGGCTCCTGCCCCACCCAACAGGAAAAGTAGTCCCAAACAGAAGAGGATCAGGGGTCAACTGGCAGGTAAGTAAGCAGCATGGTCTGCTGCAGGTAAGTCCACCCAAGCATTATGAGCCCGGCGCTTGCAGCGCTGGGACTGGGCATATTTATGAGCCTGGCGCCACTGGTGCCAGGACAGGGTCCAAAAGGTCCCAATTGGGACTGGCTGGCACTCGGAACCTGGGTTATGGGTCTGCTTCCAAGGGAGTTGGGTAAGTCCTGGCCTTTTGGAAGCAGAGATCATGACACGTTCGTCCCTTTCGGGAATATGTTCAGCCGCTAATGCAACACAGTTCCACATAGTGTGTGTGAAACGAGACAAGGCACATACAGAGTTGGCCGCCTGAAGTGCCATACCCCCTGAAGAAAACACTTTCTTCGCCCAGCTGTCAAAACGTTTGTCGTCCCTATCCAGAGGGATGGTAGGATACGACGCCTGCTTTGCCGGGGCCGTAGCTGCCTGCACCACCAAACTCTCCAGAGTGGGGTGCCTGGACAAGTAGCAGGGGTCGCTAGTGGCTGGACGGTATTTTCGCGACAAAGACGTGCCCACTGCCGGGAGACTCTCCAGAGCAGTCCAAGCCGCCGCCACCCTTCTCTGCAGAGCCATATGAAACGGCAGTACCGGGTCAGTGGGGGGACCAAGATCAAGGATGTCCGTGAGGTCATCCTGAACGAACTCCCCTGGGGGAGCCGACCATCCCAAGTACTCGGTGACCCGAGACATAAGGTGCCGGTACGAAGAATTAGCATGAGTGCCGGGCTCCGGCCTACAAAACTTCACCTCCGGAGAGGTGTCCAGTCCACTGGCATCATGTAGTAACTGCCTCAGGTCATCAAATTGGCAATGGCCCGAGAGAAGCTCATCTGGCACCGTAACCAGAACCAAGCCTTCATCAGAGCCTTCATCGCCCTCTGAAATGTACTCCAGGCGGTGAGAGGAAGACACCTGGGGACAAAAGCTATGCCTGACCTTAGCCAGAGCCTTTCTAGGGGCTAACCCTGTGCCACGGGGCCTCTCTGACACCACCGCCTCGAAAGGCGTCAAGGGCGTCGATCGAGTCGGCGCCGAGAGAATCGGCGTCGACGTCAGCTGCAGCACCGCCAGCATCAACGGCGTCGATACAGGCCTCGAAGCCGGAGCTCCGAGCGTGTCTCTCGACGACCCAGGCGCCGACAGCGTCGCCAACCCCCTCGGAGGCGGAGCCTCGAGAGTGTTAGGGAGAATTCTCTGTTTAGGCTGAATTTCGTAACCTAGTGAGTCCCCCAGCAGCTTTGCTGGATTTTTGGGGTTTATTTTTTTTCTCCTGCCAAGAGTGAGACTCATTTACCCTCACTCTTGGACATGATTTGAGTGTGTTCCTTTGACTCTAGATGGGTTTAATGGGCTATGGGGTTGTTGACGCCATAGGGCTTCATGTGTTTTTGTGATGTGTGTTGCACAGCACCCTCAGTGCAGTAACACAGGGGTGTCATAGTGACCCCCCCAGTATAGACGCCATACCCTGGGACTGACTATGACTACTGTCTCCCAGGGCATGTAAAGTCACCATTGACTTTACTAGTCTTGAATTCTGAACAAACCAGTACCAACCATCATATTGTGGACGTACTGGCCGGGGCAATTCGATTGCCCCGGGGGTCTGTTAGTCGAGGGGGCACGTCTCCGTCCCCCCTGATCGAGTTTTGGCTGGTGGCAGTGGATACTAGTTTTTATATTCAACCGTGAATATTTCTCTATGGGATTTTCCCATTGTTTGAGGCTACTATCTTTATTTAATTAATTATGATAGCCTCGAACATACCTCCGGTTTATTTATTTATTATTAATTCTCTGGTTGGTATTTTTTGCCAAAACTCGGTTCTAAAATGGCGTTTGTGTTCTCTTCTGTGACTCCAAGTCGAGCCCTTTGTTCTACTATTTTGGCAGGCTTCTCCACAGAAGCCCTCCAAAGTGGTGCCACTCTGTCTGGGGTACTTAGGAAGGGGTGGGGATAACCAGTTTCACCGTCTTCTCGCCTTCTCGACGCATCTCGTGGCCGCTTTGCCTGTGCCAAGCACCCCGGCAACCAATACCACGTTTTACCACAACCGCGAAAAAAAGGGTAATACCTTTAACCGGAAAACTCTGCGGCTGGTTTCTTCCCTGGCAGTGCAACGACCTTCATCTTTCCTCCAAGCCGAGATCTTCTCTTCCTCTGGACGACGCCGAGACTTGCACCCGCTGCCAGGAACTGCCACCGCTGGAGGATCCTTCCCACTTAAGGTACCGTGTTCCGCCTGGCTTCCCTTGCCACCGACTGTACGGGGTAGATTTAGCCCCCGGGTTTCGGACCTCGGTTAGCCTGGGACACCCTGGCTAAACTTTTCTGAGCCTCTCTAAACACTTTTCGAACTGTCTGCAAGACTTTCAAAGCCTAGTGTAACTGATCTTGGGCGCATTTGTGCTCTGCTCTCTCTAAGAGTGGGCCCAGCCTATGGACTTTGGCTCACCAGTGACTTTTGCTCTTCTGCCTTGCTAAAAGTGTTCCTAAATCTTAGAGTGGTGTATCTTCACATATTCTGTCTTTTTCCCTCCCTTTTTCATGAACTTATTGAAGTGCCATCTATAGTTAAGCGCTCACCTCTGTCTGGAAATAAGTGGTGTTAACTAAGACTTGTCTGATAAGGAATAAGGGTTGTATATATCATAATAGTAACTGTGTTTAGAGTGTTTTACAATAAGAGTGCTGGAGTGTTTCAAACTGTTTTTAAATAAATAATTATATACTTTGATACCAAAGCTCTGGTCAGTGTTTGCTTGTGCTATTGTGTCCGAGTGCCTATTGTGTATACTTTGCATACTGCCTAACTCTTCTTGAGGGAAGTCCGACTGCTCAGCCACAGCTACCAGGTAAATCTGGGTGGTACAGACTGCTATCAAGTGGGTTTACTGCTAACACCTGTAGTCCTAAATCTTTTGCAGTGTTCCCAAAGGGAACTGCACAGGTTTCTGCCTAACAGGGAGAGATCATCGACGACCTCGGCGCCACAGGCGTCGACGTCTTCCTCGAAGATGGCACAGGATCACGCGGTCTCGAGCGCGTCGAGGACCGGGACCTGGAACGGGCATGGCGAGAACAGCTACCCTTGTCTGAGCTGTGCCGACCACCCGAGCCCAAAGGCGTACGAGCAGTGTCTCTCGACCGGTGCCGACCGACCCCACTCGGAGGCGCGGACGGACCGGTGCCCTGCGATTCAAGAATCGCTAACATCTGCTTCCCGAAGGAAGCCCATTCCTCCGGTGTCGCTTGCATGGTGGGATAAGCGACCCGCCGACGGGCGGAGTCCTCGGAAGAGGATGGGAAAGGCGACCGATGCCGGCGCTTCAGGGAATGCCTCGAAGTGGCAGAGGAGTGGAGAGACCGACTCCTGGAAGGAGACCCACTGGACTTCTGACGATGACGCGGAGAGTCGCCTCTCGAGTCATCCGTCGAAAGCCCCGTAGACCTCGACTTCCGGGGCTTAGACACCCAACCTACTGACAACTTCTTCTTGCGCTCCCACAGGGCCTTGGCCGCGAGCGACTGGCAGTCGACAGAGTCGTCCGTATCGTGGGCCTCCCTGAGGCACCAGAGGCAGGCGTCGTGCGAGTCCGTGACCGACATCTTGGACACACAGTCCCTGCATTTCTTGAAGCCCGGACGTGGGGTTGAAGACGAGATAGACATCGTCACAAACAGGTTTTCACAAAAACCGAACAGGTTCAAAGAACCGAGAAGAATACAACAAACTCCAGAGAGTCGAGGCGTACTGAGATTCACGAAGCGAACACGTTCGTGGAAAAAACGGAACTGAGGCTACGGGCGTCGTGCGTCCTACTTATCACATCGGGTGACGTCGGCCATCGGAGGAGGTCCTCGGGGACAGCGCATCGACGTCATCGACGCAGGACGCAGACGCTGAAAATTTTCCTTAGCAGCACAGCTATGGACATTACCTGTCATAGATATGGAATACGTCGGAGGACCCAATCCCCTCGAAGAGGTGGTTAAGCAGCTACCCACCTGCAAGACCCCGGGGGCTTATGGACTCCCTAGTGAATTTTATAAAATGTACAGAAGCGAGGTGCTCCCCCCACTACTGGCAATGTTAAATGAGGCATACGAAATCATAATCGATAAACTAATACACCCTGATCAGACTGGATATGTCCCAAAAAGTAATATATCCAACCACCATAGACGACTACACTGAGTCATAGAACACACAGAAGGAGACGCGGGGGGAAATTGCAATTGTATTATTAGATGCAATAAAAGCCTTCGACTCAGTCAAATGGCCTTGTCTGCTCTCAGCCCTGACCAGCTATGGGATAGAGTCTGGCTATCTTAAATGGGCCAAACTTCTAAACAGCGCACCGCTGGCCTGGGTTAAAACGGGAGCAATATTATCAGAGAGGTGGCAACTTAGCAGGGGCACTAGACAGGGATCCCCATGGTCCCAAATGTTGTATATCTTGGCACTGGAACCCCTGGCGATATACCCAAGGCAACAGTATGACATAATAGGAACATAAACGGGAGCAGCACTTAATCTCCTTGTACGCCGATGATATGCTGCTGTACTTGCGTTAACCAGAAGAAAACCGCCAATATTTTCTGGTATTGATGGAGCGATATGCGTCGCTATCCGGTATAGCAGTGGACCCTAAAAAATCATGCATGTTTCCGCTGGGTTGGTCACGTCGGGGTCCCGCGTGACCAATTGCCAGTCCTACAAATACCATGGGAGGTCACCACGTTCAGATATCTTGGGATAGACATCTACCACACGGTGGAGGCAGAGCACCAACATAATACTGAGAAAGCGGTCAAGTGTATTGAAAATAGCATGAAATTCTGGGTAAAGCTCCCCTTAGCGATGATGGGAAGAGGGGCAACGCTGAAAATGGTAGTGTTCCCGAGATTGTTACATTCTTTCGGGAACATCCCGTACCTTATACCCAGGCAATTTTTGTTAGGATACATAGCATATGCAGGGAATTTCTCTGGCACGGGACGAGGAATAGGATTTCCCTTTGGAAGTTATAGAATTCCTATGATAAAGGGGGAATAAAACTGCCAAACTATGAGATCTACTACTTAGCGAGCCAACTGCAATACTTGGCAAAGTGGCTATCAGAGGATCCAACCACAGAATCCAGGTTGTTCAGACGGGAGTGTGGCCCATTTTTCCTAAAAGAAATGATATGGTTGCCAAAATCGGATGTGAAGGAGCGCTCGGAGATGCTGACACTGGGATGGAAGGTGTGGCATAGGGCCCGTCAGATAATGGGGAACCCGGGTCAGTGCTCCCCGCAAGTACCACTTGTCGCATTGACGGGAAATGAAGGCCAATTAAGAAAGACGATCAGGAAGCACTGGGAACCGGTAGGGGTAGCAACAATGGGGGACATATGGCAAGAGGGGAGAATAAAAGGATTTGAGACGCTGGTGGAGGAAACAGGGTTGCATATAAGACAATATATCACGTACCACAGGATGGTGCGGCGAATACAAGAGACATGGTCTGAAATAGTATTAGAGGAGCAACCGGACCCAGTCATAGAAAGTATATCTGATACGGCAGAAGGAGGGCACGAAATATCCAGGATATACGAGCTGGTGATGTCTAAAGTGGGGAAAGAAGTGGTACAACTAAGACGGGACTGGGAGGAAGAAGTGGGCGCCCCTATGAGTGATGGGATGTGTGAGCGAGCCCAAGGGTATCATAAGAAAGTATCAAGGAATGCCAGACTACAGCAAATACAACTGTATATAACCCATAGGGCTAACATGACACCCCAGAGGATAGCTAAATTTAAAAACGCAGAACGACAAACATGCTCTAAATGTGGCGAAGAAAACACTGGGATGAAGCATATGTTCTGGGCATGTCAAGAAATTGAGAAATTCTGGCGGGGGGGGGGGAGTGACCCATAAATTGAAAGAAAAAGGGATACAGATAAATGTTGAGATAGCATGGGCATGTTTGATAGGGGGGTTTCCGAAGGCACGTAAACTTAAACCTGTAAGCAAACTAAAAGATTTGGCATATATACATGCGAAGTGCCAAATTGCTATGGGATGGAAGGCGAGTCATATGCCGAGGATAGACATATGGTGGAAAGACCTTCAGAAAAGGACAGAAGCCGAAACCACAGTGTGGCAACAGACTAGTAATACTGGAGGGGAAGAAGAAGCAGAAACCCTGACAGCTTGGAAACATCTAATGATCACTTTGTTTGAGCCCGCACAAAACTGGTCGAGTGACCAGGACTCAGAAGAGAATATGGCTGAGAGAAACTCGCTGCAAGGCGGAGAAGCATAGCGTGAAGCAGAATAGGCTCAGTTGGGAGGGAGGGAAAGGAAATGCAGTAGACATTGACTAAACTGAAACTTTGTAATATTGTAACATGTACTGCAAGTTTGGTTGATGGCTGTTTGTAATAAAACTAATAAAATTATATTTAAGAAAATACTGTACAGAAAAATGGCACCGTCGGGCTTGTGGAAATGGAACTATCCATCTCCCCTCTTCAAGGACGAGGTACTGGGGGCGGAAGCGAAAAGGGGAAATTGAAGCCTTCTTCGAAACCAATACAATAGGGAACACAAACCAGCAGACCCGGTGGGACGCCTTCAAGGCAACCCTCAGAGGGAAGATGATAGCTATGAAAGCAAGAACAGATAGGGAATTGAAGCTAGAAGAGGCTAGGCTGGAAGAAGAGCTGAAAGAAATTATGGCGAAACTGGGTCCAGGGCAGTCTTCAACTACTAGAAGGGAATACAGAGCTGTTAGAGGGCAACTTGATTTGATACAGACGAGGGCAGTGGAGCGGAATCTACTTCGGCTCAGGCAAAACTTCTACATTAAAGCAAACAAAGCGGACCGCTTGTTATCAAGGATGCTTAGAAGGGAGGAAAAGGACAAAACAATAGCGAGAATAAGAGTGGGGGTTGTTGGGGAGAATTCTCATTCTATGGCTAATTTCCCTTACCTATAGAGTCCCCCACCAGCTTTCCTGGATTTGAAGGGTTTGTTTCTTTTTACCTGCTAAGAGTGAGACTCTTTTCCCACTCTTAGGCATTTTTTACTATGTGTGTTCTAGGCTATTTTTGTGTTTAATGCCTATGGGATGTTCTCAACCCCATAAGAACCATCTTTACTCACATGTGTTACACAGCACCCTCAGTGCAGTGACACAGGGGTGTTTTAGCGACCCCCAAACAGACTCCATACCCTGGGACTGACTACTGTCTCCCAGGGCATGTAAAGTCCCAATTGACTTTACTAGTCAATTTTTATGAACTTAACCAGTACAACCCATCTTACTATGGAAGTACTGGAAAGGGTTAATAGTTTTTCCCTTAGGTTCATTTTCGAGAGGGTACCGTACAGTCCCTCTCAAAAGTTTCTGGCTGGTGGCAGTGGTTACTACCATAAATATTCGACTGCAAATATTTCCCGATGGGATTTTCCCATTGTTCGAGGCTACCACTTTTTCTGACAACCTCTAACATATTGCTGGTTTATTTTAATATTAACTTCACTCTGGTAGGTTTTATTTGCCAGAACTTTAATATAAATTCTTTCTCGTGTCTTTCTCTAAATTCCTAACCCAGGTCGGAGATCCTTTGTTCATCCTTTTGGCAGGCTTCTGCCACTGAGTCTGGGGTGGGTCCGTTGTGTGGGAGGGGGAGTAGGACCCCGGGACAGGGTTGCTTCAGCAACCCATGTCGCACTCTATCCTGATAGGCTGGAGGGTCTCCCGCCAAGATGACGACCCCACTGTGTGAGTGACAGCTAGGCTGTATGAATGGGGCTCTTTTTGCATAAAAGCAGGGTCCTGAGGACTGGAAGAGCAACACGTTGCCACTGGAACTAAGGAGCCGAAGAGGAGAGAAGCCAAAGACATTTGCAACGACTGAACCACCGGTGAAGCCCTGCTGCAGAGTTTCACCACTTTTCTCCACACAACGAGAGGAGATCTTCATCTGCAAGAGCCTTCTTCCCTTGAGCTGGTGGGGCCAACCAGTTTGTCAATCGCCTTCCTGGACCTGCCTTGGTCGAATAGCCAGTACCCTGTACTCGGTGGCCGGATAGCCAGGCACCAGTCCACCCGGACCGCGATTTGAAGGACCGTACCTTTTATTCGTCGGGCAGCACCGCAGCTTGTTTGCAGTAACTCGAACCTTCCTCCACGACAAGAGCCTCTCTTTCTCTGCTGGATCACCCGAACTGCAGGAACTACCAGGAACAACCGCCACCGCAGGAGCCACTTCTTCATTTAAAGGTACATTGTTCCTCCAGGCCGCCCTTTCTTCGCGGTAGCACTAAAGGTGTTTTAAATCCTTTACCTACCTGTTGGGTTGGCCGCCCCTCTCTCTTAACATGGTCTTTTCAACGTCTGCATCTACCTTTTCAAATTCGTTAACCAAAGACTTGACTGCAGCTACAAGAACATTTTGCTCCTGGGCCCTTGCCCTGTACCACTGACTCTGGCACAGGCCTACTTTCTCTGGCTACATTTGTTAGATCTTCCTTCTTTAGATTGATTCTCATCTAGAACTGTGTGGAGCACCTATTTCTTACAACTGCCATTTCCTTCCCTTTTCTAAACCTTGTGAAATGCCATTTTGCTCAGTTCTCATTTAAGTATTGCCTATACTGAGGCACTGTCTTGCTTAAACTGGTTCACAAACTTAAGGGAAGTGTTGCTAGGGGGTGTAAGAAAGTATTTCTGAATAACTTGTGTTTTCCCTCCCTTGGAAGAAATTGCTAGAGCATCCCTTGTGTGTGGTTTTCACTGTGCCGTTTTGCTCAGTTTTCACTCTGGTTCGCTTGGTCTACAATTTAACTTGGGAGCGTGTATATTTTTCCTTTGACTTAATTTAACTTAGTTGATGACTGTGATACATGTGTTTTATTAGAAGTGTATAAAATAAATATCTACTTTTTAATACAAAGCTTTGGTCAGTGTTTCCTTGTCCCATAGTACTGTAGGCCTAATGTGTAAACCCTGAATACTGCTCATCTCCCTCTTGAGATAAGCGTGACTGCTCAGCCACAGCTACCAACTAAATCTTTGTGGTACAGACTTATACCAAAGGGGGTTTATTGCTCTAACCTGTAGTCTTAATCTTCTTTAGTGCTCCCTAAGGGAACTGCACAGGATTCTGCCTAACAGGGGGGAACCAGAATTAGTGCAAATAATGCAGACATTAAAAAAGAGTTCACCCGATTCTTTACTGATTTGTACAGCTCGGGCAACCTACGGCAAGAGCAGCTGAACGAGTATCTGGGAAAAATAGATCTTTCCAGACTAACCAGGGAGAAATATGAAGCATTAGAATAGGAAATAACAAGGGACGAAGTCAGAGCAGCCATCCAGTCCTTACCCCCAACAAATCTCTGGGCCCAGGTGGATTCGAAGCAGAGTTCTATAAGAAGCATAGGGAGAATATCACCACTTCTCTGCCCCACAAAATCTACACACCCGACTAAACTACATATTTGCTGCTTTGGAGTTGACAGGAGAAATGGTGAAAGCTGAATACAAGACTGCAGTCCTCTCGGACCACGCGCCATTAATAGTGACATGGCAGTACCTGGCTCCTAGGGCGAAGATCCCGACATGGAGATAAAGAGCCGAGGCACTGAAAGATACTGGTTTCAGGGAAGATTTGAGGAAGAAATACAAGTCCAAGGGGTTGCTGGGCAGCATAACACAGAAATTGCACGATACAGAAAAGAGAATATAGACTAAGATGAAGGAGGGGGTGAATTCCCTAGAGACAGACCATATGCCAACTACAACAGGAGTGTAGGGATCAATGGGAAAGACTATGCAACCTAAACTACATGAAATGCGTAGAAAGGCAACATGCAGAAGGGGATAAGCCTGGCTATATAAAAGAGACCCCCCCGACAAACTATCAGAGAAGTGCATGGGATAGATGGGCAGATATCAGACACGCAGGAAGGGGCGAATATATGTTTCTTGGAGTATTACCAGCGACTGTATACAGACGCTACCGGGGTGAGGGGGGGGGGGTGCACTGGAGACTTTGGCAGAGATCAATCTTCCCAAACTAAAGGCTGTGGAAAGAGATAACTTAAAGGCCCCTGTTATGTTACAAGAATTAGAGGAAGTGATCAAGCTACTACCCTCTACTAAGGCCCAGGGGCGGATGGACTCCCAAGTAAGGTGATGGTGGGTGGGGAACATGGCGAATGGGACGCCAAGACAGGTGGGAGTTGGGTGGCAGAGGCTGGAATGAGCCATTAAGGATAGCCTCCTGGAATGTAAGGGAACTAAAGAACTATATAAAAGCGCAACAGGGTGGCTCGCATATCTGCATAGGAAGAATGTGGGGATTGCCATGTAACAGAAAACACCTCACGGTGGAAAAACAAGCTAATACGGTGAGGAGATCGGTAAGAGCAGGGTCTGGGGCAACATACTCCACCTATGCTAGAGGGGTGCCAATATGGGTGGCACCCTCTGTACCATTTAGAATGAAGGAATTTAAAATGGATGAAGAGGGCAGAACGGTACCAGTGCATGGCTAGGTGGTTAACTGGGAGGTGTGCATAATGAATACATATGCCCCTAATCATGACGCCTCATGTTTCTTCCAATCTTTGTATGCCAGACTGGCTCTATATAGGGGAGTAATGTGGACCTGAGGTGGGGATTTGAACTGTACAATTGACCCCAAAATAGATCGGTTGACGATAAACATGGAAAACTAGCACCGCTGGCTAGGGTAATGGGGAGACTGCTGGAAGATCTAGAGTTGGTGGATGTCTGGCGCTGGCTGAACGGGAAGCATAGAGAATAATTACATAGGTCTGCATAAAATTTACACACATATAGATTACATATTCACAAGGCTCAACAGGGTTGCAGAATGTTACACTGCCTCGCTGTAGGGGAGGACGCTCTTGGATCATGAGCTGTTGTTCGCAAGCTGGTGCCTGGACACAGGTATACATCAGTGCCGACATGGAGGCTCAGAGTCGAGGCCTTGCAGGACGAGCCCTTCAGGAATCATATGTCGGGGAAAAATTGAGGAATATTTTGAGATTAATGTGGGCCACGTAAAGAAGGGGGACACACTGTCGGAGGTCATTTAAAGTGGTAATGAGGGGAGAGGCTATCGTCAAAGTGGGAGGAATGGAGAGCTCTTAGAGCAGCTACCAGACTTGGAGGGAAGAATTAGGCAGTTGAAACATAAACCAATTAGGAAATATATTGTTGAAAGCAAACTCTTCCAGCTTAGAGAAGACTGTATTGTAAACTGGGATAGGCTAGGGAAGTAGGACTACAGAAGGAACACAGAAACACAGGGAGACAAACCTGGCAGGATGCTACCATGACGTTGCCAGAGAGAGGAGCCAAGGGTCATGAACAATGAAATAATGAATGAACGCAGGGAACTGGAGAACACAGGATGTGGATAAATAAGATCTTAAAAAAGGTTCTATATAGATTTGTACAGTTGGGATAGAACCGTGGGCGAGGGAGAAATTAAGGAGACATTGTCCCAGAGTGAGGCACCCAGGCTGGAGGCAGGACAGGCTTAGGCCCTGGGGGTGCCACCAACGGTGGAGGAGCTGTGTGATGATCCTTGCTTTGCCCGCGGGCAAAACACCAGGGGGAGGGTATCGGGTAATAATGTCCCCATACATAATGTCGGAGGGAAAAGCCATAGCTGACATTATATATGGTGACATTGCGGGGGTGTCCCCTGCATGTTCAATGTAATAATGGCTCTGCAAAAAACTGCTACTTTCTTGTCAGTAGACATTTTTGCGGGGACATTTATTACATGGAACCAGGGGGAGATGGTCTGCTGTCGAATTTTATATTGACTTCATGGAGGAGGCGACACTGCAGCTATTACAGATGCTACAAGGGGCATACGAGAGAGGGAGGCTACAACCGAGCATGGGGGAGTCAATCATCGTCCCGGGGTTAAAAGGGGGCAAGCGAATGCACAGATGTGAAGCGTACAGACTGCTGTCCATGGTCAACCAAGACTGCAAGATCCTCACAACACTTCTGGTGGAGAGGTTAAAAAAGGTTATCAGGGAATTAATAAACTCAGATCAGACCGGGTATGTCCCGGGCAGAACCACCTGAGAAGACTCCACCATGCGGTCACAGACAGGACGATAAATCAGAGATGATAACTGCAGTGGTCTCACTAGATGACATTAAGGCTTTTAGCTCGGTCCAATGGGATTGGCTCTATGGCACAATGAAGCATTTTGGAGTTGGTGAAAGGTTCCTCAGGTGGGTCAAGCGGATATACATAGGACCCATGGCACGGGTGAAGATGGGTACGGGTGTAACAAACAGAGGGGCTTGAAACAGGGGTGCCCACTGTCTCCCATGCTCTTCATACTGTGCTTGAACTGCTGCTGGCGTTCCCGAAAGTTGACTTCTGGGGTGCAGGGATAATGGTGGACGGTATGAACCATGCTATCTCATTGTAAGCAGGCAACATACTTTAATACGTGTAGAACCCGGAAGACAATCTAGCGCATCTCAAGGTCCTCTAACCTCTGTGCTTTCTTCGATAACAGACAAACCCAGCATATTTACATTGGCGGGATGGAATGGGCGGAACTGGGTGAGGAACACCTACCAGAACTAGGGCTAAAGTGGGCGACCAAAACATTTCGTTAATTGGGGGTGAACAAATTTCCTTGGACCTCCTAAAGCCCAACACATCATTGAAAGACCTCCTAAAGCCCAACACATCATTGAAAGACAGGATGATAGTGGATGTACAGGAACCGGCTTGTGTAGCATACTTTGAAGAACTATACAAAGAGAGACACACGACCAAGAAAACGGCAACTACATTGAATAAAAAGAGGTGGGCATTGACATAGGATCCCACAGATATCCTAAACATAATCCAGAAACTCAATGTCTCGCGAGCCCCAGGTCCCGACAGACTTTTGAACACCACAATTAAAAAAAAAAAAAAAAAAAAACAAATCTGGCCAGCATTCTGCACGAAGATATTCGCATTAATCAGTCAAACTGATGACATACCAGAAACATGGCAATTAGCAACCCTAATTCCGATCTATAAACAGGGATCAACAAAAGAACCTTCCAACTACCGCCCTCTGGCATTATTAGACCCTTTAGGAAAAATCTTTGCAAACTTATTATTGATGAAACTCAACATCTGGTCCAAATAAGGCCAATGCCAGGCAAACTGGTTTTGTTCAACATGCAGGGACCAGTGTCAACCTATTGATCATGAACATGCTCAAACATGAAGCTGATAAGGCCAAAATGCAAATATACGTTGCCTATGTGGACTTGCATCTCACATTCGATAAAATAAACTGGGACCTACTGTGGGAGAAACTTGAGCAGTGGGGCTACCCCAGTGATATCCTAGAGCTCATAAAGCTACTTTTCTCAAACACAAAAATACAAGTTAGAATGACCTCTGAAGGGCTTGTCACCAAATTGATACACACTTGGTATGGATTAAAACAAGGATGACCTCTGGCTGCAGCCCTTTTCAATCTTTTTACATCTGATTTTGAAGCAAACTTCTATACTCTTCAGACAAATCCCCCCAAACTTAATGTGACTACAATTCCCTGTCTCATGTACGCCGACGACATCATCATCATCTTGGCGAAAACTCCACATGGCCTGCATATTGCGCTAAACAACATGCAAGAATACATGGACTGGAACAAATTGGAATCAATGTCACAAAGACAAAAATCATGACATTAACTCAGCAATTTCAAAGAAAGCGGAAACACGCTTACTATCTCCAGAAACAAAAACTCAAACAAGTTCGAACATATAAGTATCTGGGAATTTGGATCAATCAGTCAGTAACAGAACAAACCTGGTCATTACACCTCAAATCTAAAGCCAAGTCACTAGCGAGACATGGTTTGATTATGCATAAAAAGTATGGCAAATTTTCAATCAAACCTGCTGTAGCATTCTACATGCAAAAAGTAACTGCCATACTTTCATACGGTGGTGAAACTATGATAAACATAGATCAAGCAACGGGGGCGTGGCTATCAGGCCATGTGAGGACACACGTTTCCCGGAGGAGCTCCATCGATCCTGAAATGATCTGCAGATTAAGCGCACACGCAGGTTCCTACAACAGCTGAAAATGCAGGAAAATGCACATGAAGGTCCTCGGCACTACTAAACGAAGTCTGAAGCCCATCGGATGCACCAGTACAAAGACACAGACCCTGACAATTGTGGCGGCCTGAGATACCCGACAATCCAAGATGGCGGAATCGAACAAAGGACCCGCCGAGGATGTTCCGCCACGAGACCTGAAAGAGGAAGATATTGAGCGCGAGCAGTGCTGGATGGGGTCTGCACGCCGCGGCGCACATGCACTGACCTAGTTACAGTAAACATGCACGACAAAGAATACTGTGGGTGGGAGCGAGCGGGGCGCCAGGGGGTGCGAACGAACATCAGCATATATGGCCAACCGCGCAGCCCGAACACCGCTGAGACAAGGTTGCACACGGCAAATGGGAGCCGACATGCACATGAGTGGGGCTGACCGATAAACAGCCTGACTATACAGCAGCCGCCGTCAGCTGCTACGCGACTCTAGAAAGGATACATTGTTGCCAGCGGGCACTCGACCAATAACAGGAGCGAGGCCCGGCAACACGTGAAAGAGGTCCTGAAGATCAGAAGGAGGACCGGGATAGGCGGATTACGAAGACCAGGACGCCTGCACTCCAAGGCAGACACAGAGCTGGGAGGTGCACACAACAAAGGAAGGGGGCCTCCTAAATAAAGGAAATTAATGGGGACTCACGCTGGAAATTTAAAGTGAACATCAGCATCAGCATTGATATTGATATTGCACCCTGGTAGTGCACCGGATTGA
Organism: Ambystoma mexicanum; assembly: GCF_040938575.1. Taxonomy (NCBI): domain Eukaryota; kingdom Metazoa; phylum Chordata; class Amphibia; order Caudata; family Ambystomatidae; genus Ambystoma; species Ambystoma mexicanum. Next base: position 874,195,591 of record NC_090924.1, on the reverse strand, counting down.
CCTAAACAAAACAGCCAGACAGCCCGTGCCAATAGGTGAGCAGAGGGCCATTTGAGCACATCCAAATGAACAGTACGGAAGAGCTGTACTGCAGAGCGCCCTGACTGGGCAACGCAAATAGGAAAAGTGCAATGCAGGGCGCCTAGCAGGGAAGGTGTAGGTGCAACACCATGATCGGCTTGACTGCGGCAATACCTACTAATCAGACTACACTGAGGTGCACAACAGCTAAGTCACGGGCCAAAGGAGATGCCCCAATGCCTTCGATGACCCAGGCGAATTTCACTGGTTGAGAGTCAGTAAGACCATCTTCCCGACAACATTGACTGGCATACTGGGCGCCGACACGTGTGACACAAGTAGGCGCGGTCTGCTAAGGCACAAGAGGGCACCCACAAAATGGCCCAAAAGGGAAGCAAAGGAAAAGTGAAGCAGCCTACCATGGATATATTCACCACAGTGCAGCAGACCACAACCTCGCCAGCACAGCCTGGAACTACGGTTCAAGAGACCGGGAATGCGGCGAGGGATGACCAACGCATACGTGACGCAATCACAGAATTGAAATCCTTGTGGGGTATGGCAATGGCCGAGCTCAAAGAAGCACTGGAGAAGAAGATAGACACGGTGGGGATAGATGTTAACTTATTGCGGCAAGATGTGCGGGTGCTGGCGGACCGCACTAGTAGCTTGGAGAGTGCCGTGAAGTCAAATGAGGAACTAAGTGCCACTAATGCAAAAGAGGTCCACGTATTGAAACAACCAGTGGCTGATTTGGAAAACCGGGCAGAAGAAGCGGAACGACTCCAGGAAATAGGAGCTGGCAAACTCTCCCAAGGATTTGCGGTTGAGATGGCGCATCGAGCTCAGACGAGGAGGCCTCAACCAGGAGCACCGCCCACAGCTGTAATTGAAAAAATGTGAACTATAGAGACCGAGAAAAGATCCTGGAAATGTTTCGGAAGGGTGGTACAATATTCCGAGCGTCAGCAATGAACACGGCCTACCCGGATTACACTATGCTGGTGCAGAGGCAAGGATACAGCTATGTGGCAGTCAAGAGGAGATTACGCACTGCTGGGATGAAGTATATGTTCCTATATCCGGCAAAGCTAAAAGTTTTGTACACGGGCAAAGTCCATTTTTTTTAGACCCCGGAGGAGGCGACAAGTTGGCTGGACACGCACGGATGCCCAGAGTCGGAGGGGGACCAGGACCGAGACGGAGAGGCTAAGTGATCCGACGACAAGGGGGCTGAAGGGGAGGGAATGACATTGTATAGGGGCAAAAGGGCAGGGATTGTTAGAGTTGGATGGCAGTAGGGTAGAGACCACCTGCCATATACGCTTGCTAAAAGAACATTGAGGACTGGAATATAGTACAAATTGCCTGGATATGTGATGCACAGCGCGGCGACATAGAAATATTGGAGCCACAGGAAACATGCGCTTTACCCCCATTAGTAGAAGTAGCAGGTGCGCCGATAGGGCAGCATCTCCCCACTGAGTCCCAAGTACAGGCAGCGCCAAGAAAGGGGCTAGATGTGGGGGAGGCTGAGATCCAGGGATGGAGCTTGGCAACAGTTGGGAAGGGAGGTGGTTTGGGGGGTGTTGAGTGTTGTGTTGGGGAAGGGAAGGGTGGGGGGAGGGACGGAAGATGGGGTAAGGGGCGTTGGGAAATGTTGGGGTAGGACGGGGAGAGGGCTTACATACACGAGCGATGGCCTCCGAGCAGCCCTCGGAGATAGACAAAGGGAGGGATGGGACGGGAAGAATCATATGACATAGGAAGACCGCCAGAATCCCTAAGAGAGGCGATTATTGTCCCTCTCCCCAAACCGAACAAGTCGAGCAGAGATTGTGGCTCATATAGGCCGCTGTCAATGCTTAACCAAGACAGTAAACTACTCACGGCGGTACTGGCAAACAGAATGAAAGGGATAATTGATAAACTCATACACCCAGATCAGACCGGATATGTCCCTCACAGGAACATATCTGAAAACCTTAGGCGGCTGCATCGAGTCATAGAACATACCAAAGGGGATTCGAGTGATAAAGCAATAATATCACTAGATGCAATAAAAGCATTCCACTCTGTTAAATGGCCTTGGCTGATGGCCGCTCTGGGTAACTACGGGATAGGTCCAGGTTACCTTAGGTGGGTCAAATTACTATATAGTGCACTGTTGGCCAGAGTTAAGACGGGAGCGATAATATCAGAGAGGTGGCAACTCAGCAGGGACACTAGGCAGGGGTGTCCGTGGTCCCCTATGTTATATATTTTGGCGCTAGAACCGCTGGCGATATATCTGAGGCAGCAATACGACATAATAGGAATCAACATCAAAGGGGAACCGCACATCATCTCATTGTATGCAGATGACATGCTGCTCCATTTACGATACCCCGAAGAGAACCTCAGGTATATCCTGGAGGCGATGGAGCGATTTGCTTCGCTATCTGTTATAGCAGTGAACCCGAAAAAGTCATGTATATTTCCACTGGGCAGGTATGTGGGGATCCCATGAGATCAGCTACCAATCCTACAAATACCATGGGAGACAAACACGTTTAGATACCTGGGGATAGACATTTACCACACAGTGGAGGCAGAACATCAACACAATACAGAGAAGCGGTAAGGGGCATAGAAAACTGCATGAGGTTCTGGGAGAAACTCCCCCTAGCAATGATGGGGAGGGGGGCGATGCTGAAAATGGTGGTCCTGCCGAGATTATTGCACTACTTTGGGAATATACCATATTTGATACCAAGTCGATTTTTTGTCAAACTACATAGCATTTGTAGGGACTTCCTCTGGCACGGGACACGGAACAGAATAGCCCTCTGGAAGCTACAGAACATGCATGAAAGAGGGGGCATCACATTGCCAAACTATGAGATATATTATTTAGCAAGCCAGCTACAATATGTGGCTAAATGGCTATCAGAAGACCCAAACGCAGAACCCAGATTATTGAGACTGGAATGTGCCCCATTCTTCCTGAAAAGGTGGTATGCCTGCCCAAAAAGGAGATAAGAGAACGCCCAGAGATGCCGCATTGGGATGGAAGGTGTGGCGAGGGCTTGCCAGGTCATGGAAAACCCAACCCTGTGCTCCCCTCAAGCGCCACTAGTTGCACTAACGGGGGCAGATGGACAGTTAATGAAGATGATTAGGAAGCACTGGGAGTCGGTGGGGATAGCAACGATAGGGGATGTAATACAAGAAGGGGGGGAAATCAATGAGTTTAGAATGCTGGTCGAGGAAACGGGGTTGCATCACATATACTAGAATGAGGAAGCGGATCAAAGAGACATGGTCAGAAGTAATACTGGAGGAGCTACTGGATACCACCATAGAAACAATATATGATATAGCAGAAGGAGGGCACGAAATATCTAGAATATATGAGCTATTGATGTCCAAAGCGGGGAAGGAAGTGATACAATTAAGACAGGACTGGGAAGAAGATGTGGTTGCCCCTATGAGTGATCGGATGTAGGAATGGGCCCAGGGATATCACAAGAAAGTGTCAAGGAATGCGAAGTTACAGCAGATACATTTATACATAACCTGTAGGGCATATATGACTCCCCACAGGATAGCCAAATTCAAAAACGTGGACAGGCAATCGTGTCCTAAACGTGGAGAAGAAAATGCCGGGATGGCGCAAATGTTCTGGGCGTGCCCAGAGATTGGTAAATTCTGGGAAGAAGTAGCCCAGAGATTAGATGGGAAACGGGTCAAGATAAATATCGAATCGGCATGGGCATGCATGATGGGAAAGTTCCCCAGATCAAGCAAATTAAAACATGTAAGCAAACTGAAGGACCTGGCGTATATAATTGCAAAGCACAGGATTGCCATGGGGTGGAAGGCATGCCGCAGACCAAGGATAGAGGTCTGGTGAAAAGACCTCCAGAAATGGACTGAAGCTGAAGCAACGGTATGGCAAGATGCTGGTAATACTGGAGGGGAGGAGGAAATGGGAACCCTGATGGCCTGGAAACAGTGGCTACACTGTATGGGCCACTTTATGGGCCAGCCCAGGACTGGTCAAGTGACCAGGACTCAGTTGAAAACATAGATAAGGAATCCCTTACGCATGAAGCAGTTGCAGAGCGTGTGGTGGAGTAAGCTCGTAAGGGGGGAGGGAATGGGGAAGCAATTGACATCCAGTGATCTGTGTGAAACTTATATTGTCCCATGTATTGTAAGTCAATTGCTTGTTTGTTTTGAAAATGTATAAAAATTGTTTTTAAAAAAAACAGATCAAGCAACCTGGGAACAAATCAAGGACCTTTTTGGAGAAAGGTTCTAGCTCTCCCCCAATCTGCTCCGATGCCTCTGATAAGATATGAGCTTGGTCTGCAATCTCTGCATTCAATTGTCCCTTGGAAAACACTCAACCTTTCCTGAAAACTGAATAATGAAGACAACATACCGGCGTTCGATATTCTGAGAACCACAGATCACAAGGTGAACGATGCAGTTTTGTTAAAATGGAAAGAAGCAGCCATGATGATATGCAAGGAAAAGGATATCTCCATGGATATGCTAATTAACAGACCTACGCAAGCAAAAAACCATCTTGCCAAGTGTTAGGGAGAATTCTCTGTTTAGGCTGAATTTCCCTACCTAGTGAGTCCCCCAGCAGCTTTGCTGGATTTCTGGGGTTTCTTTTTTTCTCCTGCCAAGAGTGAGACTCTTTTACCCTCACTCTTGGACATATTGAAGTGTGTTTTCTTGGTTGAACCTTGTGTTGAATGGGCTATGGGGTCTTTTACCCCATAGGGCCTCATGTATTTTTGTGATGTGGGTTACACAGCACCCTCTGTGCCGTGACCCAGGGGTGTCCTAGGGACTCCCCAACATAGACTCCATACCCTGGGACTGACTACTGTCTCCCAGGGCATGTAAAGTCACCAAAGACTTTGCTAGTCTTGAATCCTGAACAGAACCAGTACAAACCATCATATTGTGGACGTACTGGCTGGGGCAATTCGATTGCCCCAGGGTCTGTTAGTCGAGGGGGCACGTCTCCGTCCCCCCTGATCGAGTTTTGGCTGGTGGCAGTGGAAACTACGTTTTATATTCGACCGCGAATATTTTCCTATGGGATTTCCCATTGTTTTAGGCTAACACATTTAATTATTTATTTACGGTAGCCTTAAACATACCGCCGGTTTATATATTTATTTTTATAACTCCGGTTGGGACTTTTTGCCAAAACTTGATGCTAAAATGGCGTTGGTGTTCGCCTCTGTAACTCTGACCCAAAGTGGAGCCCTTTGGCGGTGCCACTCTGTCTGGGGTACTTAGGAGGGGTGGAGGGGGATTTAGGCACCCTGGACTGAGTTACCTTGGTAACTCAAGTCGCACTCCGTCCTGATTGGCCCAAGTGGTGAGCCGGCCGGCTCACCACTTAGCATGTTTGAGTGACAGCTAGGCTGGGTGAATGGGGGTTTGCTGCATAAAAGCAGGGCTTTGGGGACTGGAACTTTAGAAGTCGCCACAGGACCAAGAATCCGACGAGGGAAGAGCTGAGCCGACCTGCTTCGACGACACCACCCGGTGGAGCCCTGCTGAACCGTCTCACCACTTTTCCCGACGACCGAGGAGAACTCTTAACGGAGTGGCTCCTTCCCTTGACTGGTGGGGACAACCAGTTTTCGCCTTCTTTTCGCTTCTCGAGGTATCTCGTGGCCGCCTTGCCAGTGCCAAGCACCCCGGCAACCGGAACCCCACCACTTTTACCTCAACCACGAAAGTCGGTACAACCCTTTAACCGGAGGACTCCGCGGCTGGTTTCTTCCCGGGCAGTGCAACGACCTTCTTCTTCTGCTCTTCAGCGAGAACTTCTTCTCCCCTGACCGACGTCGAGCCTTGCTGCCACTGCCTGGAACAACTGCCACCGCTGGAGGATCCTTTCCGCTTAAGGTACCGTGTTCCGCCTGGCTTCCCTTGCTACCGACTGTACGGGGTAGATTTAGCCCCCGGCTTTCGACCCTGGGAGTGCCTGGGACACCCTGGCTAAACTTTCTAAACCACTCTAAACTCTTTCTAACTCTTTGCAAGACTTTGAATCCCTAATAACAGTGTGATCTTGGGCACATTTTCGCTCCGGCTACTCTAAGAGTGGGCCCTGCCTAGTGACTTTTGCTCACCTGTGACTTTGTGTTTCTTTGAGCCTATTGCAAGTGTTCTGGACCTTAGAGTGGTGTGTTTAACCCGTTTCTGTTTCTTTTTTATCCCTTTCTTGAACCTACTAGAGTGTCATCTAACGTTAAGCACTCACCTCTGTTTTAATTATGTGATGTTAACTTAGAGTTGGCTAGATAGGAGTAAGGGTTGAAACTGCTTTTATTATAACTGTGTTTGAAGTGTTTTTACTATACTTTGCTAGAGTGTTTTCAACTTATGTGTTCTTAAAAATAAATAACTTTATACCTTTGAAACCAAGCTCTGGTCAGTGTTTGCTTGTGCTATTGTGTCTGAGTACATATTGTGTATACTTTGCATACTGCCTAACTCTTCTTGAGGGAAGTCTGACTGCTCAGCCACAGCTACCAGGTAAATCTGGGTGGTGCGGACTGCTACCAAGTGGGTTTACTGCTATACCTGTAGTCTTAAATCTTTTGCAGTGTTCCCCAAGGGAACTGCACAGGTTTCTGCCTAACACTGGTGTACAGCGGTGGGATTTGTATTGAGTATACATTTTATTGTACTTTGAATACCTTAGTGCAACTAACCACAAAGCTTAGCACTGTAAAAGTAATCCTCTAACATGTCAGTTATAGAAAGCTATAGTCAAGAGTCCCTTGCAGCCAAAACTGCTGATTGTTTAAGAGTGCTCTGTAAACATAAGGATCTCCTGACTAAGGGCAAGAAAATGGAGCTGATTGAAAGATTGTTGGCTAACCAAAGTCTGGGTGATGGTTCAGAGGAACCTACCACTCCAGCAACTGTAGATGACAGTATTGAAGTTAACATGGAGCAAAATGTTGATGATTCTGAGGAAGAGTCAGAAGAGGAGGGTGAGGCTGTTGTAACTGTCCCCCCTAGGCCTCTGCCTGCTCTACCTGCTGTACCTACTGGACCTTTACCAGGTCCCACATTTAGTCCTCAGTACTTTGAACTGGAGAAAATGAAACTAGAATGGGAGTATAAGAAACTTAATGCTCAAACTGACAAAGAACTAAGGCTAAGGGAAATGGAGCTCAAGTATGACTTAGAAATGAAGAAATTATCTGTTGAGAATGTTTCTCTCTCTGGCTCCTCTAGAAGTTCCAGTCCTAAAAGACCCCGGATGCCTAAAGAATTGATTGGTATGTATGAGCCTAAGTTGGATGTGTTGGATTGGTTGTCTCTGTTTGAATATAATCATGGGCTCCAGAACATCACAGGAAATGACTTACTCACCTGGTTGTTCTCTAGGCTTCCCCCTGTTGCAACTGATGTGGTAATGGAGATGGGGGAGGAGGATAGGAAAGAGTATGAATGTGTGAAACTAGCTTTGATAGCTAGGTTTGGGAAGACCCCTTCCCAGTATCTTAAGAGGTTTAGGAGCCTCAAAAAGCATGATGGTACCCCTTGGGCTACCTGGGTGAGTGAATGTTTGAAAAACTTAGAGGGATGGATTAAGGGTTACAAGGTGAACACTTATGAAGGTATGAAGAATTTGTTTATGTTGGAGACTATTTATGATGCCTGCTCTCCTGAGCTCAGACAACACTTAGCTGATTCCAGGGAATTAGATTCCCGGAAACTAGCTAAGGCTGCTGACTTGTGGGTTGCCAACAGGGCCACTCACAAGGATTCTGGGGTCACTCAGAAGAAGGATGGGGAGAAACAGCCTAAAAAGGACTCCAAAGAGATTTCTAATAATTCCTATCCCAAAGAGGGCCCCAAACCACAAAATAACCAGGGTAAGCCACATGGGAAAGCTGTTCAGGCTACTGTACCTTCTGGCCACAAGCCAGAAGGAGGTCAGAACAAGCCACCCTTCCAGAGAGCATTTGGACAATGCTATGTCTGTCAGGGTACTGACCATATCAAAGGAGATCCCAAGTGCAAGGGTAAACCTGCAGGGATCAGCACAGTCTCCTTAGCCTTCACTCCTGAGGATGAAGTACAGATGGCTAGTGCCCACTTTGAACTCTTTGCTGAAGAACCCTTGGGTCTTCAAGCAACTGTAAACTTAGAGCCTATGGGTCTGGTTAGTCCCCAGAATAGGGTTGTGTATAACTCCCTACCTGTTAACTCTAAGGTGTATTATGTGGACAGTGTTCTTGTCAATGGCCAGGATACTCCTGCCAGGAGAGACACTGGGGCCAGCAGAACAGTAGTGGATGAAAGCTTCTTTCAACCTGAGGATGTGGCCAAAGCACCCAAAGGTCCCACTAAGATGTCTGGAGGCCCTGTCCAAATGGTTCCTATTCTACCAGCCCTCATTCAGTGTAACAACATGACAGTGAGGATCCCTGTCAGTGTTCAGACTGAGGTACCTGGGAAGGTCCTGTTGGGGAATGACCTAAGAACTCTAGGAGTAGTGTCACATACCCCCAGGCCTCCCAGTATGGAGAAGCAGAACTTAACCAAATTGGCTAGAAAGGCTACCTTGAAGGACCCTTCTAAGCCTGTAGGACCCTCTACTGAGAACCCCACTACAAGCCTTGGGTTTAGTAAGTTGACCTCTGACCCAGGCACCTTTCAGGATAGTATGCTAGGAACATGGGAGCCCCAACCAAGCTCCATCATTGTTCCCCTAGTCTCAGAGTCTCTGACTCCCCCTGCTTCTGAGGAAGAGGTGGATAGACCAACTAGGCCCCTATCTGGACCTGAGAGAACTGGTAATTCTCAGTGCTGGTGGAAAACCAGAAAAGAAAAGTCTAAGGCCAAAAACCTTCAGACTGTTGGACCTTCTACTGAGGACCCCAACTCAAATCCTAATATTAGGGGGGAAACTCCTAAAATAGGTAAGGGTAGATCTAAGAGGAAGGGGAAGCAGGTACATTGCCTAACCCCAACCCCTCCAACCAAGAGGCCTAAGACCCAACCTGCTCCCACAAGAGAGGTGGTGAGGAACCTTGGAGGCCCCTCTAGATCTAAGGGAATCCTTTATAAGGACCCCTTCAAAAAGCCTAACCTAGGTTCAGAAGTTGTACCAACTTCTGAGGGACTGGTCAACCAGATCCCCTATAACAAAAAGACTGATGTTCCTCAAAGGGTCTGTAGGTCCGTTAGCTTGCAGAAGAAAACCTTTGAGTTCTCCATTGAACATAGGTCACGGTGTCACCATCAAAATGCTGATGGACTCTCTAGGATGTATATCATCGACTAGAGGTATGAGGTTCATCCAGGAGTGGATTAAATCCTCCTGTCCCTTAGTCTGGGGGGGGCGAGTGTTAGGGAGAATTCTCTGTTTAGGCTGAATTTCCCTACCTAGTGAGTCCCCCAGCAGCTTTGCTGGATTTCTGGGGTTTCTTTTTTTCTCCTGCCAAGAGTGAGACTCTTTTACCCTCACTCTTGGACATATTGAAGTGTGTTTTCTTGGTTGAACCTTGTGTTGAATGGGCTATGGGGTCTTTTACCCCATAGGGCCTCATGTATTTTTGTGATGTGGGTTACACAGCACCCTCTGTGCCGTGACCCAGGGGTGTCCTAGGGACTCCCCAACATAGACTCCATACCCTGGGACTGACTACTGTCTCCCAGGGCATGTAAAGTCACCAAAGACTTTGCTAGTCTTGAATCCTGAACAGAACCAGTACAAACCATCATATTGTGGACGTACTGGCTGGGGCAATTCGATTGCCCCAGGGTCTGTTAGTCGAGGGGGCACGTCTCCGTCCCCCCTGATCGAGTTTTGGCTGGTGGCAGTGGAAACTACGTTTTATATTCGACCGCGAATATTTTCCTATGGGATTTCCCACTGTTTTAGGCTAACACATTTAATTATTTATTTACGGTAGCCTTAAACATACCGCCGGTTTATATATTTATTTTTATAACTCCGGTTGGGACTTTTTGCCAAAACTTGATGCTAAAATGGCGTTGGTGTTCGCCTCTGTAACTCTGACCCAAAGTGGAGCCCTTTGTTCCACTTTTGGCGGGCTTCTCCACAGAAGCCCTCCAAAGTGGTGCCACTCTGTCTGGGGTACTTAGGAGGGGTGGAGGGGGATTTAGGCACCCTGGACTGAGTTACCTTGGTAACTCAAGTCGCACTCCGTCCTGATTGGCCCAAGTGGTGAGCCGGCCGGCTCACCACTTAGCATGTTTGAGTGACAGCTAGGCTGGGTGAATGGGGGTTTGCTGCATAAAAGCAGGGCTTTGGGGACTGGAACTTCAGAAGTCGCCACAGGACCAAGAATCCGACGAGGGAAGAGCTGAGCCGACCTGCTTCGACGACACCACCCGGTGGAGCCCTGCTGAACCGTCTCACCACTTTTCCCGACGACCGAGGAGAACTCTTAACGGGGTGGCTCCTTCCCTTGACTGGTGGGGACAACCAGTTTTCGCCTTCTTTTCGCTTCTCGAGGTATCTCGTGGCCGCCTTGCCAGTGCCAAGCACCCCGGCAACCGGAACCCCACCACTTTTACCTCAACCACGAAAGTCGGTACAACCCTTTAACCGGAGGACTCCGCGGCTGGTTTCTTCCCGGGCAGTGCAACGACCTTCTTCTTCTGCTCTTCAGCGAGAAATTCTTCTCCCCTGACCGACGTCGAGCCTTGCTGCCACTGCCTGGAACAACTGCCACCGCTGGAGGATCCTTTCCGCTTAAGGTACCGTGTTCCGCCTGGCTTCCCTTGCTACCGACTGTACGGGGTAGATTTAGCCCCCGGCTTTCGACCCTGGGAGTGCCTGGGACACCCTGGCTAAACTTTCTAAACCACTCTAAACTCTTTCTAACTCTTTGCAAGACTTTGAATCCCTAATAACAGTGTGATCTTGGGCACATTTTCGCTCCGGCTACTCTAAGAGTGGGCCCTGCCTAGTGACTTTTGCTCACCTGTGACTTTGTGTTTCTTTGAGCCTATTGCAAGTGTTCTGGACCTTAGAGTGGTGTGTTTAACCCGTTTCTGTTTCTTTTTTATCCCTTTCTTGAACCTACTAGAGTGTCATCTAACGTTAAGCACTCACCTCTGTTTTAATTATGTGATGTTAACTTAGAGTTGGCTAGATAGGAGTAAGGGTTGAAACTGCTTTTATTATAACTGTGTTTGAAGTGTTTTTACTATACTTTGCTAGAGTGTTTTCAACTTATGTGTTCTTAAAAATAAATAACTTTATACCTTTGAAACCAAGCTCTGGTCAGTGTTTGCTTGTGCTATTGTGTCTGAGTACATATTGTGTATACTTTGCATACTGCCTAACTCTTCTTGAGGGAAGTCTGACTGCTCAGCCACAGCTACCAGGTAAATCTGGGTGGTGCGGACTGCTACCAAGTGGGTTTACTGCTATACCTGTAGTCTTAAATCTTTTGCAGTGTTCCCCAAGGGAACTGCACAGGTTTCTGCCTAACACCAGGCGCGAGTGGATAGAGACCCAAGAACGCAAAAACAAATACAGCCTAAATCTAAAGTGTGACGGTGAAGTAAGAGCCTTGATCCAACTACCGCATTATCTCAGCTTGTTCCCGGATCGTCAAATCCGCTATGTATTCTTAGGATTCAGATTTAATCTACTCCACTGAGAGAGATTGTATGGAAAAGAAGCCAAAATAAGGAATTCAATCATGCAGGTTCTGTAAAAAGGAGGAGACAATCAAAACTACCTACCATATCATTATGGAATGTCAAGCCCTTAATCATAAACGTCTTCCTTCAGTCGAAAATATAATAGTGCCCCGTCTGAACTTTAAGTGTCCCAAAGGTGGTCTGAAATACTAACAGGCAACAATAGAAAAATGGTAACCACCATGGTACATTTTTGGACTGCCATCTCAGCCGATGAATTAATCTTGACACCTTGAAGAAGAACGCCTCCAATATTTGTTTACATGTATATTTTTATAGAAATTGATTTAGATGTACTAACAAATGTAAGGTTTGCGATATAAACCAAAAACATTTGAAATTTTTTCAAAAACAATAAGTCACTATGCTTAAAGTGTGTCATGTCATATTCTAGAATATACGCATTTCTGATGTTTGTCATTTGTTAAAAAGCCAATAAAATGTTATTTTGTAAAGAAAAGAAAACACGTACATTCTGTAGCAGGGTAGGTTAGCAGAGTAGGTTGGCGGGGCGATGAGGAATACGTGGGAGGAACATCCAATCGAAAGAATGTTACCAGGGGTAATTAACTTGCTCTTCGAATGGATTGTGTCCTCCACGTATTCCTCATCTTTGATAGCCTCCCAAAGCAGTAATGATCTTGGAGGTGGGAAAAGAATGTAGATCTGCCTTTAGCAGTTATCATGGACTGAGTGCAAAACAGCTTCCCCGAAAGCTCCCTCTTGATTAGAAGAAGTGTCCAGGGAGTAATGTTTTACAAAGGTGTGTATGGTAGACCATGTGGCTGCCGCACAAATGTCTCTAATAGGTACTCCTCTCTGGAGAGCCGAAGTAGTACAAACGTTTTGGTGAGTGAACTCATTCTTACCAAAGTTCTCCCTAAAGAGTCATTTTTTTAAAGTCTTTTCATATAAATCTATTACATTGTTATGATGCACTGGTCACTTTAAATGATTTAATGAATGTATTTTTACACTGTAAATTAAATAAAAAAATCAATTTTACATTCTTTTGTCCCATGTAGATTGAATATGCTGGAATAAATTGTAATTAAGTTACAGTGGGTGAGCTATCAGTTCCACCCCAATTTCGGTTGATTCGATATATATTTGTTGTAAACAGTGTAGTATTGTGTCTTTTTGTGGTTTCTTATGTTAGTTTGGGTGCAATCCCTCAACCCTTAATCACCGTAGGTCTCTTGAGTCATATGTGAGCGGAAGAAGCAGCCATGCCCCTGGTTGACTGAGCTCTTAGACCCTCTGGGGGATCTTTACAAGCCAGTTTATAGCATTCTTGGATAGCCAGAATAATCCATCTGGATAAAGTCCGTTTTGTTATTGCTCCCCAATTTATGACCTGTATATCCGAAGAATAATTGATCATTCTGTTGAATTTTTGACATTCGCTAGATCTAAAAAAGGAGAGTCCTCCTAGGGTCTAGTCTATGTAACCTCTCCTCCTCATCTCCAGGATGAGGAGGGGGATAGAAAGTTGGTAAAACTATCTTTTGGGACAAATGGAAGTCTGACACTATTTTTTGGCAGAAACAAAAGGTCTTACTTTCAGAATAACATTGTTATGGAAGACCGTATATGGAGGTTTACAAGACAGAGCTTGCAATTCGCTCACCCTGCAGGCAGATGTGATTGCGACTAGCAAAACTGTTTTTAGTGTTAAATGTCTTAATGGACATGAATGCATCGGTTCAAATAGGATGCAAGTTAAGAATTTTAATACAAGATTTAAATCACAAACAGGGACCTGAAGGAGTAGGAGGAAACACATTAGTTAGTCCTTTAAGAAACTGAATGATTAAAAGGGATTTTAAAGTATGAGGTTTCCTCTGATGAGCGCTTGAAAATCTGAAGCGCTGCCAGATCACCCTTTATCGTTGTGATCTGGAGCCCCAGATTTGCTAAGTGAAGTAGAAAAGAGAACAATATGGGTCGATCTCACTGAAATGGATCTACATTCTTATCCCTACACCAGCTGCTGAACTTGTTCCAACCACAGCGGTATAAGCATTTTGTTGCTGGCCTTCAGTCAGAAAGCAAAATATCCATTACATCTTCTCGGACTTTCCAATCCTTGTACCACAGTCTCAGAAACAATGCGTGAAGGCTGAGTGTTTTGACCTCTGGATGGAGGACCTGACCCTCCTCTCACGAGAGAAGGTCCTCTCTTTGTGGAAGACTTAGAGGGCAGATGGACATATCCAGAAGGTCCAGGTACCACGTCCTTCTGGCCCAATCCGGGGCAATTAGGATCATAGATTTCCTGAAATTTCTCAACCACCTGAACACGTCAGGAATGACCGCAACTGGAGGAAACGCATACAGAAGTGTAAACTCCCAGTTGTCCACAAACGCGTCTCCTAGAGCTCCTCTTGGGGGTATTCCCAAGGGCAGAATAGCTTGCATTTCCGGTTGCAAACAGATCCACTCGAGGGGTTTCCCAAAGGGTGAAGATCTCTTTAAGGACATCCTGAGCTAGTTCCCACTTGTGGGAGACTGCTCTGCCTGCTCAGAGCATCCGCTGCTGTGTTCTTCTCTACGGCTAGGTGAACTGCTGATCGAGAGATTCCTTCTTGAATTGCCCAGAACCAGAGCTGCATTGCTGCTCTGCACAGTGGTAGTGACCCTACACCTCTCTTGGTGAGGTAGTACATGGCCACTGTGTTGTCAGTCATAATAACAACATTCTTTCCCTGTACAGAGGGTAGAAAGGCCTTCAGCGCTAGTATGATTGCCTTCAGCTCCAAAAGATTGATATATAGTTTGGAATCCGATGGGGACCAATGACCGCTGAATGTCAGATCGTTGGTATGGGCTCCCCACACCGTGAGTGAGGCGTCTGTCACTACAGTTATCTCTCGCCATGGTGGTCGTCAAAAGGGTTCTCCCTTCAGAATTTTGTCCTTGCAGGCCCACCACAGAAGGTCCTGTGTGACTCTGCTCGGAACCTGACTGAGGTCTGACATTGTGCCTGTAATTGGGACCATTGAGTCCCGAGAGCCCATTGGAGATCTCTCACTCTCAGGCGAGCGTCTGGCACCAAGAAAATGCAGGATATAAAAAAATAAAAAATGGAATGCCGGAAGACTCTGGGCACTCTGAAATTTGGAGACCATCTGCAGAATGTGTTGAGCCCTCACCTCGGGTGGCGAGGCTTTTCACAAGGAGGTATCCAGGACTGCTCTGATAAATTGGGAGTCTTCAAGATGGTATCCTATTTGACTTCTTGAAATTGAGGGAGAAGCCCAGTTTGTGGAGAAAGTGTCAAGTTGTGCTGAGATGTTCCAGGGTCTGTTCAGGAGAACAAGCCCTTATCAGTCAATCGTCTAGGTAGGGGTAGACATGAAACTCCCCCTCTCCTGAGACTTGCTGCCACCACCGCCATCAATTTGGTAAAAACCCTCAGGGCGGAGGTCAGCCCGAATGGCAGAACTCGAAACATAAAATGAGAAACGCCAACTGCGAACCTCATTTACTTTCTGTGTTTGTGATGGAGACACATGAAAGCAGCATCCTGAAGGTTCAATTACACTATCCAGTCTTGGAGTTGGAGGGGCTGAAGGGTCTGAGAAAGGGTAACCATCTTGAACTTGTCCTTCCGGAGGAACTTGCTCAGGTTTCTTAAGTCCAAGATGGGTCTCAATCCTCCATCATTTTTTAGAATTACAAAGTACGGGGAGTACCAACCCTTCTTCCTCTCCGCTACAGTTACTGGTTCTATAGCAGGGTTAAGATTTCCTGCATAAGGAGTGGATCCTGAACTTTGAAAGAGCTGTCCCCCGGTGGATGACTCAAGGCTTTTTTAGAAAGCGAAGTAATGCCTTGCCATTCTTGCAGATGTAGTGAGAGTCTGCCTCCCACTGGGGTCTTGTGAACTAAGACCTCAAAGGTTTTAAGGCAGCTCGAGTAGTGGCCGATGGTAAAGCAACCGCTGTCTGGGAGATTCTAGTACCTCTTCCCCATCCACCACAGGGAATCTTTTCTGACCTCTTTGATTGGACAGCCCTCTCCCCCTTCAACTGAGGAGTAAAAGCGAAAGGACCTACCCCTGCAAGGTGTGCCGGTGGGGCGGTTTTGTGTCTGTCCAATAGCAGCACCAAGGGACTTTGCTGCCACTTTAGAGGTCTGCAATTTCTCCAGGCTCTTGTCAGTCTTGCTATCAAATAATGTGTGCCATCAAAGGGCATGTTCAGCAATCTGGAGCAAAACCGGACTTTAAGTAATTGGGGTCACTACTGGACGCGCTCTATTTTGATGTTAATTTTTTTATTCACTACCGGAATCAATTCTTGGGTCTCCCAATTTGTACTCTCTCTCCTGTGCAAATGCACATGAAAAGGAAGAATAGGATCCTCCTGGGGTCCCTTATGTAGGACGTCAGTCAGATCATCCAGTTTGTATATTGGTGTTGGTCTTTTCCACCCCATATACACCACCACCCTGGACATTAAATGTCTATAAGACCCTTCAGCATGGTCAGTAGGGTCCGGTCTCCCACACTCTGGGGACGTATCTAGTCCGCTTGCATTTTGCAGGGACTCCTGTATGTTTTTTATCCTCGATTCCTCTGAGATCAAAGGCTCAGGGACCCCAGGTGTTCCATACTGAAGATCAAAAGGTTGTGAATCATCCAAAGAATGATCTGTTCCTCATAAAATCGAAGAAAGTGACACAAAGAAGTCCTTTCTTGGTAATAGTGTATACGCTTTTTCTGTGATCCTCGATGGAGTCGATGGTGGTGCCAAAATGTTGGACACAGTCGACGTCAAGGGCTTCGGCGCTTTCAGCGTCGAGGACCCGCGATAGTCCGATGAGGAGTCTTTCGGTGTTGGTGACATCTTCCTCGAGGAGATTTATCTTTGCCTTCCGGGCCCACGGGCGCACAGATTTTCCCCTTTTCCTTCGAGTTTTTCAACCTGGGCATGGCTTTCATAAGTTTGAAGAGGTCAAGGCTGCATTCTCAAAAGTGTGCATCATTTTTATTCTGAACTTCTCCCACTCAGGTGGAGAGGCTGATTTCGTTGGGCATTTAACCCTTTCCGGGGAGGAACCCGAAGACAGCAACCTATGGAGCCTTTTCCTCGAACATCGTGAAGATGAGTGGTGAGAACCACTGCATGATCTCGATCTCTGTCTTTTTACGACGAGGAGAAATATTTCTCGACTCGTCTGAAGACACTTTTTTCAAAGGGGTCATCGAAGGGGATTTTGACCTACCTGCACTAATTTTCCTCTTCGCTCTTTCAGGGCTTTTGCCATCATCAATAGGCAGTCCTTGCTATTGAAGGTAGCGTGAGAGGACCCGAGGCACCACAGACACACCCGATGGGGTCTGTAAGGGACATCTTCCCCCCACAATCTTGGCACTTCTTAAACCCTGATCTCGGAGTCGAAGACGCCGATGATGATGCCATTTTCAAGAATTTTACTGGAAGATTCTAAATAGGGAACCGAAGCGTATCATATCCGAAGCGTTAAGTTTAGCAAAAAACGGAACTGAAGCCAACGGTCGCAGTGCGCGTTTTATACCATTGATGACATCGACATTGAGAGGGAGGCCTCCGAGGGACATCGAGTCGACCGACAACACGTAGCGCCCTCTGCTGGAAAAAACTACCAAAGCAGCTGAAGCTGGATATGGAAGTATCATAAGATGAGCAATACATGAAAGTATGCAATCCATAAGAAATATATGGTTTTATCAAACTCATTTGTAGAATATTTGTCCATGTTACTTCTTCATACATGGTGAGAAGGAAGATAATGGTATTACAGTGACAACATCCAAAGAGACACATTACAAAGCACACCAATGCAACATGCTTTGGCTACAATTCATGTGAGCGTGTAATAAAATCAATTAAAAAAAAATACAATGCCCATTAGAGTCTATCGTTTACTCACCAGGTAAATATTGTTGGCAGACTGAAGGGAGTAGTACAAGTGAACAATGAAAGGACTCTTGCTGAGTGCCAGGGCATCCCGCTCCGCCTGAACTTGATGAACCATATTTTTATTGATCATTTCTGCTTTCTTCACAACCTGCAAAACAGAGATCACAGTAGACTTGTAGAATTTAGAGTCCAAACCATTTAAAGCTTGAAGACTTATTAGATGCTATTGGGGGAACTCTTCGTGTAATTGTTTATTTGGCAAATGCAACATTGCGCCTTAAGTGGGGGAACACTTCTGATACACACTTGAGTGATTGAGTCACAAGCTATGTGTAGTTGACCCTTTGCTTGCAGAACCAAATGCATCTGTATAATAAACTGTAGACTGTCACACTGCTTACACCGATTATCAGTATTTCTCATGGACCATTTGACACAAAAATGAATTTCCCTTAGGATCCAAGAAGCCAGGCTAAACAAAGCATTGAGCCAATAAAATAACAGCTCCTGCTAGATTCTCAATTTAAGCAGGATGGGAGAATGATTAATGCCACCTAGTGAAGCTAAAATATTGGCATAGTAAATATTAGAGGGCCTTCTGAGGGCTCTTGTCCTAGTTGTCTGTGTCCCCCTTACCTCAAGACTTGTGGCACCACAATGTAGAGACAGGAGGATTTATTTTCCAGCAGTCAGAAAAACAGACCTAAAAGCAAAAAAGGGAAGCCAATTTGTGCATGCGAGGTCCTCTCACGCATTCCACCGACCAGCTTCCTTCCTCAGTGCTTTTCCAATGTGGCAATTCGCCCCCAAAGGCAGACATTGCTACTGATGGGGGATGGAAGAAAGGGAGGGTGGGTTGAATGGAGGAAGGGAAACGTGTACAAGAGTCACTCTAGTGAGTAAAAAAACGTACTGGTAACGCCCCGCCACACCCCTTTTTTGCATCAAAATCATGGGACTGATAATCCAAAAACTTCCCTGGAAAAGAGGGAGACAATAACCAATTATATAGAGAATAATCCGAACTAGTCCTTGAGCATAGCCTGGTCAAACTGTCAGCTCAGCCTCAAGCCAATGTCCAAAAAGAAGCGGGTTCCAAACATGCATGGAGTAGATCATGATTCAGTGCTGCATAGCATTGGAACAACTGAAGACACACAGGCGCTGGCAACATGAGCAGGAATGCCAAACCAAGGAGCCCGGTCCCTCATGGGTAGAATTCAAGAAGGCA
The DNA here is from genome assembly GCF_040938575.1 of Ambystoma mexicanum. Classification (NCBI taxonomy): domain Eukaryota; kingdom Metazoa; phylum Chordata; class Amphibia; order Caudata; family Ambystomatidae; genus Ambystoma; species Ambystoma mexicanum. The sequence goes on along the minus strand of NC_090924.1, from coordinate 874,176,706 downwards.
AGACAACACCAACCAGCAGGCAACAGAAGGCTTTGCTGATGCTTTACAGAGGGAGGAAGGCCGGCAGGTCACAAAAAGCCCAGCGAAAGAGAAGGACAACTTGACGCACGCCAAACATCTAAGCACCCATTGTGCATGTATTATTTATTTTCAGGGTTTGTAAAGCGTTATGCGTAGCTGGAAGCCCCTTCAGAGGTTCTAAGTGTCTTGGGAAATAAAATTGCCAACAGAATTTTCTAAGTGAGGAGAAAGGCATTATGAACAAACAGCATGAGCAGTTCCAAGGGCAATTGATGGTTGTTTGCTGGAAGGTTTTGAATCGGTCATGCTTGTTCCCACCCATATAATGGCTGTCCAACTCTAACTGCTAGGTCACATCCCTTCTGCCAAAAACTATGCCTTAATGACCCTGAAACATGTTTGAGGTCGCTTGATACCTTGTGCAGAAGAGATGCGACATAGCACTTCGAAAAAATACTGAAATTCTTTGGGGGGTGGAACCAGGCCGATTTGCGTATGGTCGTTCCCCATGTGTAATGGCATTGCATGCTGAAAAATGATGGACTAGAGGGTTGCCTACACGTTGGGATTCATTCAAAACCTTCCAGTGATCACCTTTCAATTTAGCTATGGGGTGTTCCAAGGCAGAGGACAGACTTTGATCTGGTCACTAACTAAAGAGGGATCATTCATTTTCAGCGCATAACATATGGTCTACTGAGTTCGTGGATTACTAGCATTGATGAGTGATAGCATTGATGGGGGCTGTTGACATTTGTTCTGGCTAATATTTTGCAACTTCTGTTCTAAACCCAACTGTCTTGGTGGAGCTGTGACAAATTGACTTCTACCCTGAAGGAGCACAAGGATGAGTAGAGGTTAAACCACTTACTCAGCCATCACACTTCTGCAAAGTGCAGGACATTTCGGAGTAGGTAAGACATTAAGGAAATTGGAAAGAAATGTCTGGCGGGATACAATGAGGAAGGACGTAAGAGTGTACTTTAAATGCTGTGGCATATGTGCTCGCTAGTATCCTTGGGAATGCTTTTTATATCCCTGCGAGTAGTGGAATGATGTCCAATAAGTTCTGGAGCAACTGGCTTTTGCGGAGTAATTCGATCTTCCTGCTGCACCTTGAAAGGTTGGATCTGTGGAGTAGTAAGTGACCCCACAGTGTCCGTGTCAGTTTTTATTGTTTTAGTGCCTCATCCATCTTGGGGCCAAACAAGTTTTCACTTTCGAAGGGCATGTTCAGGCCCTTATGTTGTACAACCGGCCTGAAGTCAGTGCAGCGTAGCCATCCCTGCCAATGTAATACCACTCCATTATTAATTTGTTTGAAACCGGTCTCGGCCAAATCTACTACGATACTGATGTTGTGGTACGTGCCCTCCACACCTTTTAGGATGGCTATGGCTTCAGCATGCTTTTCCTCTGATAAGTGCTCCAGACGTGGTGCTAACCGGTGCCACATTTCCCGGTCATACATGGATGTACTCACCAATGTGATGGCCGCCTTTACTGAAGTAGCTCCTATGGGGGAGCGCCTTCTTTCCCAGTATCTTCCGGCGGCACTGTACACCTAGGCGCCTGAGGGCGGCTTTCCCGGTAGCTGCTGCAGACACCACCGACTCCGGCGAAGGGTGCAACCTGAAACACTTAGGTGTGGTGTCTGGCGCATAGAATCTGTTCTGCCCTTGAAAGCTGGTTCTGTGAATGGGTGTTTCGTTATAAGCAGTCCCTGCTCCCATACATGGTCGAGGATCAGGAACGATACAACAGACTTTTTCTGCTCGAGCATGTGCTCAAAAAGAAAAATGTTTTGCCATTGGTGGGTATAAGGCCAAATTCTTGGCATGCCACCATTATTGTGTGGAATGCTCCAATTTCGTCAGGTGGGACGGTTTTTTGGGCTCGTCAACCGGGTCGTCCATCTGGTCATCATCTGTGTTCCATTGGCTCTCTTAAGGCAGGGACCCTCTAGTGGTTGTAGATACTGCATCCCATGGCTCTTGACGTCTGTCCTTGTCAGCGAGTTCCCCTTCCTCTTGGTCTGCTCGGCTGCATGCCATTACAAGCAGACATAAGCGCTTCCCGGAGTTCGACTTCTGTGGGAATTGACTGTGCGGGGAAAATTACCAGTCGCTATGCTTCCTGGCCACCTTGCATGGCGGAGAGTCCGTTTTCTGTGATTCCATCCGTGACCTGACTGGCCCCGCAGACCTTGCTGTAGGGGTGACTCCTTGCGCCGCTGTTTTGATGTGGTAGGGGCCTGGGTGCCTGTTGGGAGACGGTATCCAGCTGGGTTAACAGATTTTGAAGTGTGGGTAACAACTATAGTGAGTAGCGTTTGAGGATTCAATAGAGGCTCTTGTGGTTGCGCTTGAAGGAGAGGTCTCTGTGGATCCCTGGGACTCAGCCGTTGCTTTTGCTAGTAGAGGCACGGTGACCTCAATGGAGGGGCCGGAAGACGTGATGTGCTCTCCATTATCAAAGACTCTGGTGATGGTCTATGAAGTGCCTCAAATTCAGAGTCTGCCTCGTTCTGTACAATCTCTTCAGGCATGACCTGAGAATACGTCATAGGGGAGATCGGAGTTGTGATTGATTGGGGTTGTACCCCGCTCTGTTCCCCGAGTGATGCTGCAGCACCTGGAGTACTGGTGCAGTGGCGTGGGCCTGTGCGCTCCCATTTAACTGTGTTGGCAGGCTTCTGTTGTCCCCCAACGGCCTGTCAATGTTGGTGGTGGCCAGCTTTTGCAGTTCTTGGCTTTGCCTGTCCGTCGCCAAGCGTTTTTCTTAAGTCGTCGGCTAGCTTTGTTTGGGTGCACCTTTGTCTTTTTTAGACAAGTTATTTTCCGTAGCCGAGTGTTTGCTTGTTGGTGAACGTCTATCCCTCAACAACTGCCTGCTCATGGACGAGGGTCTGTCCGTTGTCAAGCTGCAGTGCGTGGACAAGAGCTCGTCAGTCGCCCAGCCCTTGCCTGTCGACAAGTGTTTCTCTGTCGACGAGGGTAAGCTTTTTGCTGCAAATACGCTTGCGGACGAGCTGTTCAGTCATCGACCAACCCTCCATTGACGGCTTTGCTTTCAACTACGGTTCCTCATTCGCCGTCAGTGAATGAGCCGTCGACTAGTGTGCGTGCATAGTCAATGAGGGTGTGTGATCTGTCAACGACGGCGCTGGCCGATCCCCTGCCGTCTTTTATTGAGGACAGCGGTGCCTGGGCTTTTGAAACGCTTCACTTAATGATCAGTTTTGGTGCTCAAGGGGGCCTTTCTTCTGATTTTGACCTATTTGGGGTAGGATCCCTCTTTTCCGAGCGTCTATGGCCCACAGGGCTTCTAGAACACTCTGCTTCCGAAGGAGGGTGGTGGCTTTCATTCATTTAACAGACAAGGCGTCTATGCCTATCTTTCAGTGTTTTTACACTAAAACCCTTGCAAATTCTACAGTCCTCTGCAGAGTAATGAGGGTGTAAGCAATAAATACATTCTGCATGTTTATCCTCTCAAAGGTTCTTTTAGGCCACAAGTGGCAAAGGCTTTAAATGGGGATTTCTTCCCCTCCATTCTTTCCCCACTTATCTGACTAGATGAAAAGATCCTGTGGAGTTATTTTTTCCGCAGTTGAAGTTGTGACGATTTCTCAGAGGAGAACCAACACAATGACTCCTTGCAGGATGACATGGAGTTAGAATGTGAAGGAAGGAACTACGCATTCTACATCCCACCGACCACTTCAGCCGAGGGGCAGCGTTCGGACCAACGGAGAACCCGCCCCACACGACTTACCCGCCGCCAGGAGGGACGCCCACAGACCAACACAACGCCCCCGGGCCAGAAAACCAGGACCCGACGGAGAGATCCACCCAAACCACCGGCCCGACCCGGGTGGCGCACTTGCGAGGCCTACAAGCCGCAGACGAGGAGGCGGCTGAGTTAAGGCCCGAAGACACGGCTGCTCCGGCAAGCCCCCCCAAGCGCCACCTCCTCCACCCACACCCCCAGCGGCCCGATCGACGTCCCTGCCAGAGGAAACCGCGCAGGGAGAGCCCCCACCAACGGAACAGCACCCACAAGCCTCTCCTTGAGATTCTCCATTGTCGCTGGAGCCCGGGGGCACGACAGCCCCTCCGATACCATCTTCAGGGGACGGGCAACACAACCGACGAGGAATCCGCCGCATCGGAGGGGGGGGCGAGCTTCCCCTACCAGAGTAATAATAAACAATAATAATAATAATAATAAACAAAGCCCGCACCGCAACCGGGAGCCCAGATGTCACAGACAAGAGGGAAGCAAAAACAGGCAACCCCCTCGTCCCACACGCAGAAACAGGATCAGAACCTGGTCCACCTCTGGGGGGGGGGGGGAGACAAAGGGAACCCAGACAAGGCCAGAGCGCACAAACCATCGGGAGGCCCCCAGGGAGTGGACGCTCCCCACGCCAAGATGGCCACGCAGGAAGACCTAAAACCGTGGTTCAGGGAGTTCCAGCTGCAATTTATGGACTTTATGAACTCGCCATGAAGAACGAATCTAAATCAGCGCTCAAGGAACAAAGAACAGAAGTTGATGGACTGGGTGAAAGAACGGATACCCTAGAGAAAGTAGTACAGAACATCGAGGAAGAAACGCAACAAATGGCAGAACTGCAGGAACATCTGGCCCGTCAGACGCATAATCTAGAGGTCCAATGTCAAGATTTAGAAAATAGATCGCAAAGGTCCAACATCAGGATCAAAAACATGCCAGAGTCGGTTGAGGATAAAGATCTTAAATCAGCCGTGCAACAAGTCTTCCTAGACATCCTCGACCTGCAGGAGGAAGAAGAAATCCAGATAGATCGAATACACAGGGTGGGCCCATGGAGAACGATGACCCAAGGTAAACGCCCAAGGGATGTCCTTGTGGCCCTCACGAGATATGCACAGAAGGAGCAAATCCTTCGGAAGGCCAGGGCAATGGACCATATCCGAATGAATGGAGAGGAGGTACATTTCTATCAGGACATTGCACTATCAACGCTCCAGAAAAGAAGGGACATGGCCCAAATTACAAAAGAACTTACTACACGTCAAATTAAATACAAGTGGACATTTCCATTTGGACTCCTATTCACCTGGGACGGCGCGCAAAAAAGGATAACCACAAAAGAGGAAGGTTTGACCATATTAAATCTACATGAGGAGGACGACGATGTCTCCCCACAAGCAAGCGGCACGGTCCCATATGCAAGGAAGAGCCGGGGGGAATGGAAAACGATAAACAAAAGGGTGCGGCGCCCCAGCAAAAGGAAATGAAGACTGACTGAGGGCAGGAATGGTGAGCCAGAAGCTTGACAAGGTGGTGCGCAAGGAGCCAACAAGATGACTGCAGGAAAAGCGAGTCTGATATAACAGGTGCCGGGAGGGGAGGAAGACCTGGGAGCACAGAAGTCATGTGGAAGGGTTTAGGAACCCCTTCAAAGTTGTCCATGAGAGTGTTAGAGGGTATGAAGCACAAGGCGACACGCCTGAGCGTTAATAGGAAATCATGCCATCCTTAGGGTTGTTGGGGGAGGGAAGAGGGAAAGGCGCCTGTTGGGGATAGCGCAAGTTTTGGGGGGGGGGGGGAACGCTGGGGACAGGGGACAAACCGAGCATAACTCAAAAACAGAAAAAGTGAGAAACGAGCATAAGACATGCCAGATAGCCCATAAATACCAATGGCAATAAAGATCTTGACACATAACGTCAGAGGCCTCAATTACCCCATTAAGTGTAAAAAAGTGGAACATTCCATCAGGCAAGGTGCATACGATATCGTAATGCTTCAGGAAACACACATTAGACAGTGGGATAAGCAAAAGGTGCGGCTCAAGGGCTTCAATCAAATATATCAGGCGAATGCACAGGATAAAAAAGCTGGGGTACTGATAGCGCTCAAAGATTCCCTACATGCACAGGTAAACTCGTCTTGGAGAGACAAACAGGCAAGATGCCTAATAATAAAATTAACAATCGAAGGCAGGCCCCTCACCTTGGCCACAGTATACGCTCCCAACACGGGTCAGGAGAATTTTCTGAGGGATTGCCTGAATAGAATAGAACAGCAAGCGGTTGGGGACATCATACTGCGGGGGGGACTTAAACATGGCGTGGGACCCCTCCCTAGACAGATTTGGACCCAGACAACGTGATCAAGGGACCCCATCCAAAAACTTAAAACAGAAATTCACGAACCTAGGACTGACAGACGCATGGAGGAATGGCAACCCCCAACAGAAAACCTTCTCCTATTATTCGCACGTACATAATACTGCTTCGAGAATAGACTACCTATGGGTATCAGCGGGGCTCCTGGGCAGGGTAAAACAGATCGAGATGGAACCCATCACACTCTGACCACGGTCCGCTGTGGGCAGATATTATCTGGCCAAGACATGGCCACCGCTTATGGAACTGGCGCCTTCCAGAGGACATCATTAGAGACCCGGTGATGAGTCAGACGCTAAGAGAACACATCATAGAATACTGGGCCATTAACAATCTCCCCGGTACAAATATGGATACTTTATGGGACGCCCACAAGGCGGTCATTAGGGGACATCTCATAGCGCTTAAAACATAGAAAGAGAAGACGCACCACCAGTGGAAAAAAGAATTAGAAGAGAAAATTAGGGCGATACAAACAGAAATGATTCAGGCGCCCACCAGAAAACTCATACGCACTATGAGACAGGTTCAGGGGCAATTGGAAACACTCAGAACGAAAAAAGCAGAAAGGGCACTTCTCTACACAAAACACTGGTACTATGTAAAGGCAAACAAAGCAGACAGACTCCTGGCAAGACAGCTGAGGGGGAAACAGCAGGCCCAGACAATACGAGCAATGAAAGAAGAATCAGGCAAACTTAGAACACAGACAGAAGAAATAGGAACGATACTAGGCAGATACTACCAAAAATTGTACTCTTCCGACCACCCAAAGGAGGACCTGCAGGAAGCCTTTTTGGCCGGGGTTCACCTCCCTGGATTGACGGAAGACGATAGACAGGCCTTGGATAGCGACATCACCACAGAAGAAGTACATGCAGCAATACAGTCCCTTCCGAAAGACAAAGCCCCGGGTCGGGACGGGTACACCGCCATATACTACAAGACATATAGGGATATCCTCGCCCCGATACTCACATCCTTGTACAATAAATTTAGGGAGAAGGGGGATCTGACACGATCCATGAACGAGGCAAAAGTGCTGGTCTTTCATAAAAAGGGAAAAGAAGAGCAACTCCCTACCTCCTACCGCCCTATAGCTTTAATCAACCTGGATGCTAAACTGTACACGAAGATCTTAGCGACCAGACTGGCCTGAGTACTTCCCAGATTAATCCACCAAGACCAGTCAGGATTTGTTCCAAACCGCCAGACACACGATAACATCAGAAGGGTCCTACACCTAGTAGAAAAGATATGCATAAAACAAACCCCTGCAGCACTGGTAGCCCTAGGGTTCTGCAAAAGATGGGAATGGGCAAGGGGTTTATAGATAACGTCAGGGCCAACTACAACTCCCCGTCCATAACAATAGCGGTGAATGGAGGGCTATCAGACATAGTGTACCTAGGAAGAGGGACGAGGCAAGGGTGCCCGCTCTCCCCCCTCCTATATGCTATCTACTTGGAACCTCTCTTGGCAAAAATTAGGGATTTGGCGGAGGTGGAGGGAATAGAGATGGCGGGGATGACCCACAAAGCGGTGGCCTATGCGGACGATATGTTGGTGGCCCTAGGAGACCCAGAGAAGTCCCTCCCACACTTAATGGAAACCATAGAACGATTTGGAGAGATTTCAGGGCTGAAAATAAACAGACAAAAATCGGAGGTGTTGATTCTGGCGGGGAATAGAGAAGAAAAAAAAAAATAGACTCAGTGGCCACAGACTGTCAACTGAAAATCGCCACCTCGGGCGTCGGATATCTAGGAATCACCCTCACAGACCACAGACAATTTGTATTCCCACAACTACCCGCAAATCCTAGAAAAAGTTAAAAATGACCTGCTAAAATGGAACCCGTTAGCGATTTCCTGGTGGGGGGAGAATCACAGCAGTGAAAATGACAATCCTCCCCAAACTAATGTATATGTTTCAGGCCCTCCCGATAAAGCCCCTACAGGCCTTCTTCACAGCACTTAGGAAAGCGATTTCCAAATATGTCTGGCAGAACAAGACCCCAAGAATTTCGGACGTGGTATTGACAGCTCATAGGAAGGAGGGGGGATGTGCCATGCCACACTTCAAAAAATACTACGAAGTGGCCCAGCTGTGGGTCATGAGGGATTGGATATCGGAACAGGGGGAGAAAATCTGGCAGAGGCAGGATCGGGCGGTAACGACAACATCCACCAGGCACATGCTATGGATCAATAAAAGATTCCGACATGCAAACACCCACATTAGCGAAATAATGAAAACGGCACTGGGGGTATGGGACGCCGCCACGACAAACAAAACCTTGACCAAGGATCCCGCCCCGTTCATGCCAATATTTGGAAACCCCGAATTCCCCCCGGGGATGGACAGGGGAGCTTTTCGCAAGTGGGAGGAAGGGGGGGGTGCAAGATGGTGGGAGATATGCAACAGAATCAACAGATCAGATCCTTCGAGGTTTGCAAAACTCTTGAATCTGACACCAAAAGACAGATATAAATATGATCAGATACATCATTGGCTGAACACTCCCCGAATAAAGGAAGCATTGACCAGGGACCTGACCCCCTTTGAGAACTACATCATGACGCACTCTGGATCCCGAAAATTTGTTTCCAACACTTACAAATGTATTAATGCACAGAAGGAACCTACCAGATGGCTCTACATGAAGAAATGGGAGAAAACCCTGGGCTAAGCACTCTCCAAAGAAAGGTGGGAATACTTGTGGGGCTTGATGCAAAAAATGACAAGAGCCATTCAAACGAGAGAAATGTGGGTGAAGATGATGGTGCAATGGCACTATACACCAGAGAAACTGAACAAAATGTATGCTACCTCCCCGAATATCTGTTGGAGGAAGTGTGGCGGGCTGGGAGATTGGAAACATATCTGGTGGGACTGCCCGAGGGTAAGACCATACTGGGGAAAGATAAAGAATCAAATGAGGGGAATGTTCCAGGGAACAGAACACCTGGGAGAAGAAATATGGCTAGGGGGCTTTTGGGATCCAAAAGCCAAAACGCTAACTACCCCGCAGAAAAGGAACTTTATGGGCATAATAGGTGCATGGTTGGAAATTGCAAGGAACTGGAAACACGAATCCCCACCACTGGTCGTTGATTGGACACGAAGGGTCTGGTCACACCTGGCTCTAGAACTAATAACGTATAACATCCAAGGAGATCATGGGAGATTCTGAGAGGACTGGGGAAGTGTATTGGAATTCCTTCAAAAAGAATATAAAGAACAATGGTGCCCACACAATATAAGACTATTGGACTTATTCACGTGAACGAGGAAAAGATCTCCGACATAAAACATACACAGACTGAGTTATGCAGGTTTGGGGGGGGGATTTCTTTGTTTTCTTTGAATGAAGTTTGAACCTTGTAAGGTATAACACTGTGCCAATAGAAACTTAATAAAAACATGTTTAAAAAAAAAGGAAGGCAGGCTTTCACTGGCCGGAATAGGAACTTCATCTCCAGCATACGTATATGGAAAAGTAGGTGCTCCAACAACCGCAGATCGTGCAGGTAGAGCAAGCCTAGCATAGCTCCCCAGGCATACCCCGGCGAGTCAGTGGTCTGAGAATGTGTTTGTTCCTAAGGAGTGAAAACAAGCCCACGACCAAAATGTTGGAATCTTCAGTCAAAAACTGACAGAACATCCTGGATGATGAGCATGGTAAACAAGGGGAGGCTTTCTCTAGACACTAGGACACCAAATACACCTGCATTGAGAGTGGGCATTTGGGACCACCTGAATGCAGGACGCCATGTGTCCCAGAACCCTTTAGACCTACAATGCTGAAGTCACTACAAGCGGAGAAGCGGCAAAGACTGAATACAAGGGCAAAACCCGGTTCTCAGAGGAACAAACAATTGGGCTGCATCCCAGATATTGCTAATAAGGAAGATCCTTCATGAAGGAACCACTTTGGCAGGTTTACTGGATGATGTGAGGGGCCAGAAATGAAAGGCGGACACAAAGTTGTAATGTTTCAACATTAGACATTTTATTAAAGTAAAAGGGTTTGGATAAAGGACTTTCTGTCCCTATCCTAAAGAGTTTCCCTACCTATGAAATCAACTAAAGATTAGTCTGTGTTCCATCGTCAAAATAGGCAAACTGTTCTTGTGTCCAAAATCTATCCCCTCACACTAAGAATGAACAACAAAATGTGCTGGGTAAATGTCTGTCTGTTTTAAAATCAGTTAAAAGTGTACAAAAACCAAATGTATAAATTCAACAAAACGATCCTTGTATCGAGGGGTGGTTCCTTCCACTGAACTGTTTCAGGTAGAATATAGAAAGTGTTCAGACAATAGTTCCTTAAGAGTGGTAGAACAAGTCTTTCACATTACACTTCCTTAAGATGATGAAACATTTATTTTCCAAACAATTAAGATTTTGAAGGATGGCAAAAGTATCTCTTGGCAACTTAAGAAAGGATACTTTAATACTTTCTTTGGGATGATGAAATTGTATTTTCCAAATAACTTACAACAAAGATGGTCTTCTGGTATACTCTCCTGCCAGGAATCCTTTTAAAAAAAGTCTCTTTTTAACAACTTTATAGGGATTACCTGGTATACTCCGCTGCCAGGAATCCCCCTTCTCAGCTTGGAAGATCCCCAGGTATACTCTCCTGTACGATATCTCCACTTCCCCAAAGGTGTACTGCCTAATGCCCTCTTCCACTAGGTCTTCTGACAATCTTTGTTCTCTTGGTATCTTAAAGTAAAACTTCCTTCACCGTCTATTCTCTATTGGCTCCAGTTATCACTTGTTCCAACTTCCCCCATATTGGCATCCCTTATACGAAGGCTTGTTCAAGTTTTGATTGCTATTTTCATTGTTATCATTCATTGGCTTGTAGCAATTCTTCATTCAATCTCCCCTATATTGACTTTCCATTTGTGAAGATTTGTACAGTTCTTGACTTTCAAGTACTTTGTTACAGTTCATTTTCTCATGAAAACATTTACTCCAACTTTCTACATATTGACGTCTCATATTTCGAAACTCGGGTAAATTCAATCTTTGAATATCTCTTGTTTGATGTTTAAAGTGATTTCCTGATTGTTCATTCGCCTGTCGGCACAAGCCCGGGCTCCCAATGCTCTTGGGCAGACTAACCAGAATTCCCTTACATGTCCGACCCGTGGCGTAGAGCTGCAGCAATGTCTGTGCCTCAGCAGAGCTTTCCCTGCTTAGCAGACTCTCTGGCTGTGCTCCAGTCAAGCTCTTAGTCATCCGCTGATGGAACCTCTGCCTTTCACTGTGGCCGCGTCTCCTCTGCTGATGGCTGGATAAAGGCTCCTCTGCAGTACCCACTCTGCTTCTCCCAGCCACTCGCCTTACCAGTATGAAGCGTCTTCTTCCCTCTAGAGTTTGTTCGCGAGTGTCTTCCTTCGGTTATGCTTCCCACTGTGCCCCTGCTCTGCATCTCAATTCTCCTCCTTCACTGCTGTCATGTAAAGGCACACCATTTTTAAACATCCCGCTCAGCTGACATTACAACCACTAATCTGCACACTGGTGGTTCCTTTGGAGTTATTTTGTTTTAGGTTTTTGTTCACACCAAAACCAATATTAACAGGAGATACTTTTTTTAAATAAATACATTTTTTATAAAAAATGTTCTCAGCAAAACATACACCGAAAAGCGCACAACAACAATAACCATTATTGCTTGACATAGGCGCACAAACACACAGACATTGAATAATGTGTTAAGTGCAGGGCTCCCTGTGAAGGTCCATCAATCACAGGTGTACCAGAAAATGCCCCGCAACCCATAAACCTCCCCTACCCCTCGCCCCCTCCTCCTATTTGACCCAAACATTCACAAACTTTGCAGGATATCCCCTGACTTTTTACACTAGTCTTTTCAAGGCCATGCACATGTCCATCTCCACCATCCAACTGGCCATCCGGGGGCGATCAGGAGATCCAAACAGTGAGCCTAAGACTCTTAACAAGTGCCAGGACAACCGCCAGGAATAGATTCTCGTACTTTGAAAGCCCCACCTCCCCCAATACTCGAGGTTGCACACATTTCGGGTCAGAGGGGAGTTGTACCTTTAGTGCACTAGAGTCGGCGGATGCATTTTACCCACATTAAATTAACCAAAAAAAGTACCCAGAGGATATGACACAACGAGCCTCCCACACCGTAGGCAACAATCATTGTCAGCCCACCCCACCCGTATAGCTTGGCGCGTGAATAATAGACTTGATACACAATCTTGTATTGTATAAGGCCTGAGCCTTGCAGATATACCAATTTCCTCAGAAACATCAGCACTTCCACCCATTCATCAGGTTCTATGGGGCCTACATCTTTTCCATATCGGTATATAAAGCGGACAGTTCCAAGCACCAAAAGCCGATAAAACTTAAAGTGTTGATGTGACCTTTGACTCAATTCGTGCTGCAATTAAGTTAGTTTCCAAAAGGAAGCACTGTGGGATGTCACTCAGTACCAGGAATTGGGCTTCAACAGCATGCACCCTTACCCAGACTTCCTAAGAGGACTCAAAGGGAATGAGACTGACTCCCTGAATCGCGTCTGCCAGGTTCAGAATCCTGCATTTCTCCCAATGACTGATATGGCCCATCTTGAGTAGCTGCGGGAGAAGAGTATTTGCACATAGGGGGTTGACTTAGCGTAGGCTTCGCCTTCCATTCCAAATGCACGTGTGCCTCATGTATCTTTGGTATTTTCAACTGGTAGTACAGTAAACAGGAAAAAGGAAAAAACATAAAAAGAAACAAAGTAATAACAGATGCCACACTGTCCGCCTCCCCTCCCCCTTCCTCAGTGATGATCCCGACCAGTCTTATTGGTTATTGGCAGTTTCTTCCTCAGTCACGGACTGGGATGTGGGCGGACCTGCCCGTGGGGGGTCTCGGGGACGATTCTCGTGAAGAGTCACTGTTCGCAGTAGACATTAAGTAGGCGATGTAGGGGCCCCAACAGTAAGACAGACACAAGTGACCACAGTTCAAGGGTGTTTATAGAACTTCAAAAAGGGTTTGAAAAATGCCGATCTAATCCTAAATCTACAGATGGGAGCAAGCAACGACCATCAAATAATAATGCAGTCCTAGTAGTGGCTTGTCAAAATAAAAAGGGCCTATAAGAATAAATCTATTGCCAACCCTTACAAATAGTGTGAGAAACGAGGTTACGAAAAAGAAAAGTGTTCACAAAAAGATATGTCAGGATGTTCAAACTGTTGGTCTCCCTTCCCCACGTTATCAGCACGGGAAAAGGCGATACACTCTAGCAGTACACAGTCTCTGGCTTTTCTAGCACGAGTATACAGCACAATCATTAGCATCAGGGCATTCCGTGCCCAAGTCTCTTTGTCTTTCAAAGTCTTCATTCAGAGGGCCTGATGCAACAAACAAACGATAAGTTCTTTTCTTTTTTCAGATTTTTACAAGTACTCAATTTCTTAGAAAATTTACTATTCACCTCGGATCCCCCTCAGCCAGGTGCAGATCTCGTATCCCCTTTGGATGGGCTCAGATTCCTTTTAACACAATGTTCATAACTTTACACAAACTTGCTCTAGCCAAAAGCTTTTAGCTGATCTCCCTCCACCGGGCTCGAGCAACTGCCTATACGATTTCATCAACTATTAAAAGCTTTCGAATGTGCACATGGTTTTGGCTTGATCCGTTGCAGGACCATTTCGATATCACAATTCTTTGTCACTTAACATTTGCCACCTTTCAGATGGATACTTAATGAGCACCCACGTGGTGCCGGACCACTGTCTACGGTATTGTAGCTTAGCTTCAAAGTTCAATCACACATCTGCTGGTTTAATTGGGTTTGCGTCGCTTGCCACATACGCTTCATACACTGTTCTCTTCAGCTTTCACTGTACAATGTTGCCGCTTACAACCTTGACTTCAACACGATGGGTATGGTATCAGTATCCCCAACTCACCGATTGTGCCGACTTCACTGGAGCTGCTTTGTTGTAGGAGCCAAGGACAGTACCACAGTGGCAAACAATTCTCCTCGCCTTAACTATCGACGCGGGAGAGCGCCAGGTATCTCCGAAACATAATGCAGGATTCTTCAGCCTTGATTCCTGGTCTTACGTTTCCTATTTTCAAAGGTTCATGAAAGTAACAGTCTTTTGTTGAAAAGGTCAAGGGCACTTCCCTCCTTGCAATCCTCTTTGGTTTTGCTGTCTTTCACCTTGAATTAGACTGCCATCTTGGAAATGCTGCTTCCTCGTGTGCTTTGCCTTGCTCAGAGTGTGCTTTCGTGATCCGCCTTTTATCCGTGTGGGGAAGCGTGATGGAAGTCAGGTGTGTGTGTAATGGTCAGTAATTGCCTGACCCTGCCTGACCATGGTTTTGGGACATGTCCGGTATACAGCTCGGGTGTTAGTCCGGTTTCTCTCACAATGAGCTGTCTGTGAGAAAGTGTTTGTGTTGGGGAAGGGGGTGGGGGGCGGTTGAGTCCCTAAGTATCCTACCTGGTAGGATGGGGTAAAGGTGTTACAGGGACAGGGATCCCGCATCTCACCATCCGGTGTCCCATTCCCCGAAGACCCCTCACGCAGGTGATCCTCCTGCACTGGTCCACCCCCAGGAACTGGATCCAAACACAAGGGCTGTGTCCTGGCTACCTGGATGACAGATCCCCCGGGGACTAGCGGGTGAGACACCTTCATGTTTCTCACACTTATCCCATACCTGCTGCAAGCTCTGTGACATGAGGGGGGAGCACACTTCGCCTAGCATATAAGACCTGTATAGGGGTCCTGGTCCCCATGGCCCCCTTTGGCTGTATGTGGGGTAACCCCAGGTCCCCATGTAGCTAGTTGTTAATGACACCCGAAGTGCACTGCCCAGTAGTATTATTGCAAACAAGGCAGACCTATCCCCCCTCCCAAACAGACTGTTGGAGAGTTTTAAGGGCAATCCAAGATAGCTTCCCAGCCCCACAAAAGCACCCTAAGGACCCAATCTATTTCTTTGAATACCCCTCCTGGATACCAGGAGTGGAGCGTTCTGCAGTATATAGAAAAACCTGGGTAGGGATATCCCTTTGAAAAGGGCTGCCTGCCCATCAGACTTAGTGGAAGCGACTGCCAGTGGGTGACATCTGCCCTGAATTTTCCAATTATCAGGAGCAAGTTCAGGTCTATAAACTTTGAGAGGTGTTCTCCAAGTTGTATGCCTAGATACCAGAAACCTGTCCAAGGTATCTGATATGGCGAGGCCTGTGGGAGTGCCGCATCCCCACCCTGGATGGGGAAAGAACCGACTACTGCCAGATAACCCTGAGGCCACTGGCGCCCTGGTAGTCGCTTAGTATCCTTGACACCACCTCACATGACACTGCCCATATAAATCAGTAGGTCATCTGCATATAAATATAACTTGTCTTCTCCGCCCCAGGGCCACCTGCAACCCACCAACTCCGTGGTTAACCTGAGCCTCGCACCTTGTGCAAGTTCATGTGGGTGGAATTTGATGGCATAAACCCACACTGGTCTGGGTGAACCAGGTTGCCTTTAACTTCCTGCATCAGATTTGCCAGGACCCTATCCAGGATCTTCGCTTCCCCATGTATTAGTGATATTGGTCTATAAGAAGCACAATATTCCGGTGGCTTTCCTGGTTTAAAGAGAACCACTATGCATGCTTTCCCCAGATCTTCCGGCAGTATACCCATCCCTCTTCCTCTGCAGAAACAGCCAGTGGAGTGGCCCAACTACTGCCCCTCCCGCTACTGTACCGACAACTAAGCGAAGACCCACAGGGTCTGCATCCCCACCGACACCACTTCCTTATCCACATGACAGGGCCCTATATAGAGACTCAAAGTACCCTGCAAACGCCTGTACTATGCCCGTGTCCCTCGTCTGAGCCTCACTCAGCAGAGCTTGCACCTGTCCACAACCTCTTTGCGTGCGCTCTTACCTGCCTTGTCCCCTACTTCATGAATTTCACTACGCCTATGTCAGTGTGCCCGTTTCACATTTACCAGCTTAAGCTGCTTCCTCTGAGGCTACTTCGGCTTTGCTTACCCCCCCACCCCCCACCGCATGCTGCTTTCTGTCGTGCCGCTACGAGAGAGATTGCCTCCCCCCAGAGGACCGCTTTATATCCCTCCCAGACTGACAGGACTGGCCGTTCAACCCTCACTGGCCAATAAGTATTCCTGGGTGGTATGCTCCAACACCTCAGTGAACTCAGGGAAACCTAGATAGTAGGACTTCAGTCTCCAAGTGGGTGTGGGCGACTCGTCTGCTCTTGAGCGTGACTACTTATGGAGAGTGCTCCGAAATTCCCCAGGGAAGCAGTTTTGCAGCAAGTTGCCTATGGCGACTGCCCTGCGGGATGAAGAGATAGTCCAGCATAGAGAAAGAAAATTGAACCCCAGGAAGAAAGAAAAAAAAAAGTGTTTCAACAGGAGGTGTTACATGAGCATTATTTACAACTGTGGGAATGGTATTTTGCTCCGATTGACGATATGCCATATATACGTCAGAGGTTATAGTTCCAAAGGGGGAGGGGGAGAATACTGTGTCTCTTACATTGGAGTGACAACTTCCTCCCGATAGGCGTCCCCCTCCCACATGATCTTCATTCATAATACCACCCCCAGGGTCAGGATCAGGTAGCTGCTGCCTTCCCCTAGCCATGTGGGAAGAGATAATCACCACGGTATCAGTGTTAACTCCATAGGATTCATCACAATGAACAGAAAAGACAGTTTGAGACGAAGATATCAATTCCAGTCACTCTGAGTAAATATGCAAATCGTGCCCAAATATGTGGATTGGGATGACAACCATCCGTTGTAAAGGACCTGGGCACCATGCACAAAGTGGACATGGGAATCCAGTACCAGAGGTGAAGGCCATTGACCAGAAGGCTCCTGTGGTTCATGTTGGGAGCACACACAGACCTCGAGGACGCTTACCATCAAGTACCCATTGCAGCAAAAAAAGTCGCCTCTTTGGAGGTACGCCGGATTCTAAGTCACATATCTTGATGGGGATGTCTGGATTGCATATCATTAAATGTTACAGATGTGAGACTTCGCTATACTCATATTTTCTTGTCCACTGCAAATACACAGAGGTAGCGGGCCTTTTCCACCTCAACAGCCTAGATCAGCTCTACATCCCCCTGAAACATCTACACCAGGAACTAAATCTCTGCCATTAAGGGGAAGCAAGCTGCTTTCACAGCTGGAAAGAGGGAAAGAAGACAGAAGAGGAAGGCCAGAAGGATACTACAGACAGGACACAAGGGTCACTTGTAACCACTCCCCATGCATGGAGCAAATTGAAAACCTCACCCCTCCGAACAAAGTTCAATGTACCATGAATCTGGCCGGAGTCCCATCAACTATTCACCTTGCCGGTGGACGGCCCAGAGTCAGGGAGGCGTGGCAAACATCTATTGCTTCAACCTCTGCCAGAATGCTCTGGCATATCGTCAGGAGATTGTCTATGCACTTCATCCGCAGATGATCATACCCTCCAGATGATTAATTTGATACTTGATCAGAATATAAGGTACTTTCCCGGCAATACAAACGATGCATTCGCTCGAATTCTGATATACGCCTGATCTTTTCTTTCCTACCTCTTTTGATCTATTTCTCTATTCCCCTGACAGCTTTCGATCTAACAATCTGATCTGCCCTTTGATGCCAGTATTAATACACAGCATTCTACGCTCATGACATTTTACTACATGACAACGCACGTTTGACTCAAGATTTTTCCAATGGTGAGTGAGACGCTTGAATGTCGGATCTAACAGCACTATATTGAGATTCTTATTTTATATCACTTACACTGCGTGCATTTGGCCTTTGGGTTTCAGATCTACTGATCTCGTTGCATTTCAACTGAATCTAGGCTCTGACTACAAGGAACTACTCCATACAGAGATGCCTTGGTCCTGCCATTCACTAGCTCACTGAGCTATAGAACACGATCACCGGCTCACATCTTGGGCTTCGGTGAGTGACTAATCCAGCATTTTTTCCCATTCTCTTCAGTTGAACTATTAGTCAACTTTTGACATTAATATTGTTATCCACAAAAAGTTGAGGTGTGAACATGTGCCAGCCAACATTCAGGCTGTGTTTTACCATATCACTGCCGAATTTACCATAGAGATTCTCGAGGCAAGCCGTTTGTGGTGACTTCTGATAAGTGGTTTATTATGTATCAAAACCAACTCTGTATATAGGACAATTTTGGTATGCACTTAACTTCTGTTAGTCATTTTTCTGTTACATATCAATTTAATATAGCCTTATTGTTTCTCCCCTATAGCTTTGATCTACAGTTCAGAAATCACATCTGGCTCTAGAAGAAGAGATACTATTCTCGAAATGCGTCGGCCATTTTATGCTGAACTGAACATTCTCTGCTTTATGTGTCTTTTTTTGCATTAAATTACTATACACTTCTGTGTACTAAAACAAAACCTATTATGTCTCTCTCTCTGTTGATATACTAGTTAATAGAAAACTTTGTTTGAACTTCTTTCATTAACAAATGATTTAACCGTCTGTCGACGGGATTGTAAGGTGTGCAGGGGACGGGAGGGTTCCACATGCGGACCCTCTTCTTCTTGTCAAGGTGACATCTGCCCCGAACTTACCCCTTTCATCAAAACCCTAATCAATGCTTCATTTGAAACGAAGACTGTCCCAACTAACCTAAAAGATGCGTGGATCCTCCCTTTACTGAAGAACCCTACCTTAGACCCTAACATTCTGACAAACTACTGCCCTATAACAGTACCTTTCCGCCTCAAAATATTGGACAGAGCATCTGATCTGCAAATCCAGAACCATCTGGAAGCCAACAACCTCCTAGGCTTTCACGAATCAGGCTTTCGTACAGTGCATGGCACTGAATCAGCCCTCTTGGATCTAAAAATACAAATGTACAAGATCAAAGATAAAGGCAATTAAGCACTCCTCCTGCTAGACCCATCAGCAGCCTTTGACTTTGTCAACCACAACATGCTCTGCAAACACCTCTCCTCAGCGGCCCACTTTTCAACCAAAGCCATACATTGGATACAGTCCTTCCTAACAAACAGAACAATGAGGGTCTTCTCACCTACCGCAGCAGCATTGCCAGCCCCAGTCACCTGTGGGGTTCCTCAAGGCTCCTGCGTCTCCCCTACACTCTATTTTCACCAAACCTCTATTCAACATGCGATGACTTGGGTGTCAACTACACCAACTATGCATATGGCACCCAAATCCTCATACACATTAGAGGCACATTGTTAGGGAGAATTCTCCGTTAAGGCTAATTTCCCAAACCTAGTGATTCCCCCCAGCAGCGTTGCTGGATTTTTGGGGTTTCATTTTGTCTCCTGCTAAGAGTGAGACTCTTTTTCTCCCACTCTTAGGCATGATTTGAGAATGTCCTTTGACTATGTAATGTGGTTTATGGGCTATGGGGTCTTTTACTCCATAGGGCTACATGTGTTTTGGGTTTATGTGTTACACAGCACCCTCGGTGCAGTAACACAGGGGTGTCATAGTGACCCCCAAACATAGACTCCATACCCTGGGACTGACTACCGTCTCCGAGGGCCTGTAAAGACACCATTGGCTTTACTAGTCTCAAATTGTGAACAGAACCAGTACAAACCATCATATTGTGGAAGTACTGGTAGGGGTAATTCGATTGCCCCTGGGTCTGTTTGCCAAGGGGGCACTGTCCAGTCACCCCTTGCGAGTGTCTGGCTGGTGGCAGTGGATACCACGCAAAATATTCCACCGGAATATTTCCTATGGGACTTTCCCATTCATTTTAAACACACCACTTTTTTGGTGCAGTGTTAAAGATACCGCCGGGTTATTTATTTAATATTTATTCCCCGGTTGGGTCTTTTTGCCAGGACTCGGTTTTAAAATGGCGTATGTGTTCACCTCTGTAACTCCAACCCAAGTCAAGCCCTTTGTTTCACTTTTGGTGGGCTTCTGCACAGAAGCCTCCAAAAGTGGTGCCACTCTGTCTGGGTCTACAGGATGTGTGGGGGTTGGGGGGGGGGGGGGGAAATAGGCACCCTGGACTGAGTTGCCTTGGCAACTCAAGTCGCACAAGTTTGATTGACAGCTAGGCTGATGAATGGGGTTTTGCTGCATAAAAGCAGGGCTTTGGGGACTGGAACTTCAGAAGTCACCACAGGACCTAAAGAATCTGAAGAGGGGAGAAGCTGAGCCATCTACGACGACGACACCACCGGTGGAGCCCTGCTGTATGAAACTCACCACTTCCGACAGAGAAGATCTTCTTCCAGGAGAGTCTTCTTCCCTTTGAGCTGGTGGGACCAACCAGTTCACCTTTTTCGCCTTCCTGGATCGTCTCGTGGTCGAATCGCCCGTGCCAAGCACCCCGGTGGCCGGATAGCCACTCTTCACCACTACCGCAAATAAAAGGGTTGTACCTTTTAACCGGGAAACTCTGCGGCTCTTTTCTTCCCTGGCAGTGCAACAACCTCCAGCTTTCCTCCACGTCGAGATCTTCTCTTCCCCTGGACGAAGCCCTGACTTGCACCCGCTGCCAGGAACAACTGCCCCTGCTGGAGCTTTCTCTGTGTCCCGCCTGGTCTCCCTTGCAACAGACTGTCCAAGATGTCCCGTAAATCCTTGACTCTCTATCCTGGGGCGACCTCGGACCCGTTAACATTACCTTTCTAACTTGATCCAACCTCTTTTTGACTTTTCTGCAAAGACTGTGCATTTGCACTGTGTGATCTTGGGCACATTCCGCCTTGCTCTCTCCAAGAGTGGGCAGGTGGATTGCAATATAACTTCACACATCGCATAAAACAGCCTGAAATTCCCACTCTTTCTAGCAGAGCAAAGAGAACCCCCTACAATTCGATGTCCAAAAGAGCTGACACTGCTAAGACCTCGGGGTCAATTTGGTCTATAGTTGCAAATAATCACTGCAAGTTGACAGCCGTGGACTGCCCTGGAAGGAATTCGGGAAAATTAGTGGGGTCACTTGTGCCATCACACTGTCAACTAGGATCTTGGCTAAATGTTTGCATCTAGGATTATCA
The DNA here is from genome assembly GCF_040938575.1 of Ambystoma mexicanum. NCBI lineage: Eukaryota > Metazoa > Chordata > Amphibia > Caudata > Ambystomatidae > Ambystoma > Ambystoma mexicanum. Next base: position 874,155,404 of record NC_090924.1, on the reverse strand, counting down.
GCAATACACACCTGTATGAGACACAGGCAGCCTGGTCCTAATCAGTTTTTAGTATCAGGGTAATTATTACTGCAGTCAAGGTTGATGGCAGGTCGACCTCGAGTAGGGATTCTTGCCATACCTTCAAGAGATATGGGGCTAGCTTCTTGCTGTATTCTTTAAAAAATGGAGGAAGGGAGTGCAGCGATAGCATCAAGTACATCAGTTGTGGTGGTCTGTATTTCTAATGTAATGGGGATCAAGAAGGTGTTATAGAATCACTGAAAAAGACTAAAGGGAAGGTGACTGATTTGGAGGGGTATCTGGCAGCAGGAAGGCAGACTGGGGGTGTTGGGTGCGCGTGGAGGGGGCGCGGGGAGGACTGGCTCGGGCACCGACCGCTCATTGCAAGGCTCTGGTTTCACGGTCACATTTTGAGAATAGCGGAAGGGATGTGTGGATTCACAGGGAGGGAGATAAAGCAGCGAGATTATTGGCCTGGCTGTTACGTCGGGAGCAACCCTGGCATATCACACTCTAATCCGTAGGGGGATTGGAGAACTGACGTAGGGATCAATGAGACCTTTCAATCTTTCTACCAGGATTTATATACAAGTGAGTGGACGTATTCGCCAAGGGAGGCAGGTGAGTTGTTGGACCCCGTCCATTTGCCAGCCCTGGCATCAGATCTCAGGGAAAAGCTTGAGGAGCAAATTGAAGAGGCGGATATCCAAGGGGCATTGCAGTCGATGAGAAAGAACAGATCGCCAGGAAGTGATGGTTTCCCCTGTAGAGTTTTACTGCGAGTACAAGGATCCGTTAACCCCATGGCTCAAGAAAGCGTATGAAGAACGGTACGAGACAGGGATCCTTCCGGCCTCCATGAAGGTGGCAAGGGACAGATCCACCTGACTGCGCATCTTATCGTCCAATCTCATTATTAAACGTGGGCGCAAAAATATTGGGTATGGTTTTGGCCACCAGACTAGCTCGGGTGGCTCTGATACTGGTGCATTTGGATCAGTGTGGATTTATTGGGGACCGGGAGACAGCAATGCATAGTCGTTTACATCTTGTCATGGACCGGATTAAACATCTGAAGGGGGAAATGGCGCTGGATCTTTGCCGCTGGCTGAGTCTGCTGTATAACATACCGTACAGGCGGGTAACGACAAATTATTGGGTATCACAGCAGTGGACGCTTAGCAGAGGCACGCACCAAGGATGCCCGGTCTCGCAAATTCTGTTCTCCTTGGCATTAGCACCGCTGGCACGATTCTTGGGAAAGGAGATGAGCGAAGCGGGAGGGGGTGGGGGGTGGCATGTAGTATTGTTATATACAGGAAATCTGTTGTATGTAGGGAACCCGCGGGATAGCATGCCAATGATGCTTGCCATACTAGGGAATTTTGAAGGTTAGCGTTATGAAATATTTCCCTTAAGTGCAATTTTCCCTCCATTTATGGACCCCAAAACTTTTGCTTTTGTTTGGCTTACCTAACCTGACTTATTCCAGTGGAGAACAGCCTTCAGCTGCACTCAAGGCTTTTGCTAATTTTTTTTAAATTATTTATTGAGTTTACAAAAAAGAAACTTTTACACACATTCATACAGAAAGATAGAACACATAAAACAAGATTTACAGGATGTACAGATATCATTAAAAGCAGATTCTTTATTTGTTATGGGTAAACTGACACGTCCTGCAGGCTGTCAGTGCTAGGAAACTAGGTCTTCGACTTTGTTGCCATTTCTTGGTAACTTTTTAATCTATGTGCCAAGTACCTTACAGTACCGCGCATAGGGGTCATTTTGGTTTATGGCCCTAGCCACTCTAAGGATTTTTTGGTGTTTGTACAAGTGTGCATAGGAGGAACTGGTGGCAGCAGTTTACTTGTAAAGTATTTTTACTTTGTTTTTATGGACCATATCGATTTTACCGCATTTGGCCCAAGACTGTGGCCAGTGCCGAAAATGGCCGTGCCACAAAGTCTTTTGTCGGTCCTTTGGCCATTTTGTCCCTTTGCCTTCCCAGAGGTCGAGAGACCCGGGTATTCCTTATTTGGGCATGCAGATTCACGCGAAAAATCACATCTTTCCCCGTGTCATGATGCCTACCCCCGGAGCACCAGGCCAGGCCCAGCACCCCCGGAAGCAGGCGTCATGCCCTCGGGTAAAAGCCCAGCGGCCCCTTATAGGGGCTCTTTGGACTCAGTCCTGGCACCTTTGGCGCCAGGCTCATGTTGGACATCAGTCCTGGTGCCATAGGCGCCAGGCTCATAAAGGGAGGTGTTTTGTGCACTTACCTGATGCAGACCATGCTGCACGCTTCAGGCCTCCCTGAGACCTGAAAGGGACTATTTTTTCATAGGGACTATTTTTTCACTCGGGCGTGGCCAGGGAAGGATACATACCTAGTTGGGGAAGGATACATACCTGGGACTTCTTTGGAGACTATTTAAGCCACGCCCAGACAGCAGCTCATGCTTCGCGTTGTTCTGCTTCCTGCAGCTTAACGCTCACCGTGTCTGCTCCTGCTCCTGGACTCCAGCCACGCCCGCCTCGAACCTGGAAGACCTGCAAGGAAGGAAGAGAAGAGAAAGGTGAAAACCAAGGACTATTTCAAACTTCTTACCTGCATCCGGAATCTTCTCGCCAGCATCCCTGAAGAAAGACTTCCATTTAAAAGCATTGCGTTGCTCGCTGCAGCGCCACGCTTCACTCACCTGTCCTCGAGACATCTACCGGCTCCATCGCGGCTGTCAGCATCGGACGCCACATCTCTGCACCTAGGGGAGAGAGGAAGAAACAAAAGGTGAGCAGAAGGAACACAGAAGGAAAGCCTGATTAACAGCCATAATACTTACCGGCTTTTCTTCCACATTTCGGGTCGGCGCCGCCCCTTTGGCAGGTACCGTACCCCGGCCCCTATGGGGAAAGGACAAGAGACATTTCTGGGGAATGATAAGGACATTTAGAGGGATCGCCCTCATCACTACTCACCTCGGCAGTTTAACCCCTCGACGCATCGCCTTCATTCTGCACCTGAAATAAAGGACAGATCACAGGTTAGAAAGACAACATAAAGGGGGCCTCACTTGAACTTTGAACTTTCATACTTACGGCGCATCGCTCAGGAAAGTCAAGTGGATTTTGCCAGCGCCATTCTGAAAACCAGTGAAGTAACTGGACGAACGCGCGCCCCTGCACCAGAAGCAGGATGGAGAGTTCATCCTTCCAAACCATAAGAAGGATATTCCTACGGGCCAGACAAGCACGATTTGGAGGTCCTGTCCAATCGGTGTTCCGGGTCCTCCGCATCACGCTAGAAGAGGCCACAGCAATCCAGACTAGACCAGCGCCCCCGTGGGAACCAGGTGAGCGTTACACCCGGGTTCATGCATGTCACAAGTGCTAGTGCCCGGGAAGAGGGTTGGGACTGTCTGGTCCCAATCCACAATACTGGTGCCAGTATGTCTGGTATGCCTGAATGACTGGAACCACTGTGGGCCGTGACTGGCCCATGCCTGGCGTGAATGCAAGAGAGCAGATCTTCCATTGGCTATCCTAGATTTGAGCATGAAACGAAATTTGGATAGAGAAGAGGCTCTGCATCCATTCCAGGTCGATCAACCGAAGTTCACACCGAACTACAGAAGGAGCCCTGACCCAGATGTTGTCCCATCTGACCCTTGCTTTTGCTCAAACCAAGGGTATCATATGGGAGCACCGCTGCCCCGAGTCGAGACTCAAGACTTTGGGAATCGCTTACTTGAGGTCCTGGGCCCTCACCCGCCAACACTCATTGTCCTAGCTCCTCTGGGTTGCAATTTAGGACAGTGCGCCACGCCACGCTACTGTCCCGCCACAGACGTTTATCCTGTAGCCTCTGAGAACTGGAGCGACGTATAACTGCAGGGATTAAACCTACAAACGACCTGGACTAGACTGGCAAAGTTTGGCCGGACAGTGTCGAGGGTCGGTAAGTACTTGCATTGCACAGCCATTTGTTTTTATGCACGGGAATCCCTGAAAAGATAGTCACCTTAGCTGGGTCAGCCTGCGCACCCCAGCTATTCCCGAACTCCGAAATTCGCTATTCCTGCAAGGGTAGATCCTCCTTGAATAACAGGGCTTTATTCTTCACCTCAACCCCCTTCCTAAACAGCTACAGCTCCCTGAAGAGGACCCGCTTTCTTACACAACCATACTTTGCTGTACTTTTGAGCACAAGGATCCCCACTTCATAGGGCTAGACTGCATAAACTAGGGATAGACTGAAGAACTGCCTAATCTGATAACTGTTTACTTACCTCTTCCGTTACAAGTCGTGGTTGTGTTCTCCCCCTTATCCGCATTAGGTGAAACGCATTTGTATGTATGTCAAGTAGTTTAAGGCGTATGTCAGTTAGAGGCGAAAAACGTGTCATCATATGACTTCTTTTCTTTAAATTAAACTTAAGGAAAAAACAAAACTGGCGCAGTCCTATGTGAGAGTGTTTGGTTTGTATGTATGCATATGGTAGCCAATGAGGGTGGAGGGGATGAACACTGTATACTGTGTGCGTAATTAATGACTATGTCTTTCCTTATAACCTCATGTTTGCTTTGAACTAACAGAGCTCTGTGGCAATTCAATTCTACCGGACCCACTGTCACCTTTTTCCTTTTTGTATACAAAATAAACTTATTTTCCTTGCAAATAGGTGCCTCAAGGAGTGTTTTTTCTTATCTGGTTGACTGGACGTCTTGCCGTACAGTTGGCACATCATTTATTTTAGGTATTTTAATCTCTCCTGGGGGAAGCACAAGTCTTTGGCCATGTTCAACTGTTAACAATTTCAGAAAGTTTTGATTATGTCTTTTGGGTCTGTAAGGCGTATTCCCTCTTCATTCAGCACTGCAGAAATACTAGTCAGTCCCGGTTTATTTCGGAGGAAACAAGGTCAGCCCTCCTCCTGCTATCTGCAGGCCTGGATACTGGTGGAGGCATACCCAACCTCTTGGTCCGCAAGTGACTAAGACTGGCACAACTTGGATTTTATAAAGAGAAGGATGTTTGTATTATCAGAATGCTCCATTTCTCTTTCGAAAGCATGGATGTCGGCCTCCAGAGCAGTCATGCTCTGACTTTTGGATTTTAGTACACCATTTTCAGTCCCAATGCAAAACCCTCTGAGACATACTTTGAAGGTTTCCCAGATTGTGGACTCCTGGAAAAACAAGCCAATACTAGTATCAAAGAAGATTCTAATTGCTTTGTCATTGTCACTTCTGAATGCCCTGTCTCAGAGGGATTGGGATTTAAAGTGCCATAGAGGCACACAACCGTGTCTTGCTCCACTTTAAAGGTCCATATTAACGAGGAATGGTCCAACACTTGTGTACGAGCACGATAGAAATAAAATATCAATATCAACATCATCCGGAGAAGAAGGAATTCCGTAGTCCTATGTAGCATCTCTGGCAAAGTGAATGCATAGTCAATCCTCAATTGATTACGCAGGAGTAGAACGAGTATTCACAGGAGTTGGGGTGAAGTGTTTGATTCAAGTCTCCTAAACCTCTATGAATCGCCTCGGCCGACAGTGGAGGCATCCAAGAGGGATGTACTGGATCTATCCAATGACTCATCTGGGATGGTGTTGAAGTCCCTAGCCCAAATTATACAAGTGTAAGTGTAACTAAAGAACTTGTCAATCAGGAGTTAGTCAAATTGTGGGTCATCAATATTTGGTGCATATATGTTAGTCAGATCGATGCGTGCCAGGGTACTCTAAATTATCGCGAAGCAGTAACTTATGTCTATGAATATTAAACCGAAGGGATTTATGGATCAGCGTTCACACCCCAAAAGCGTTTGAAGAGAAGGAAATGTAGAATCTCAAGGGGCCTGATGCTTTGGCAAAGGATTCATTAGCCGAAATAGGCGAGTTTCCTGAATCAACAACATTTTTGCTCAATGCCGCAAGCAATATGCTTATACTTTACGGGCCTTCATGAGCTTATTCATCCACAGAAAATTCTAGCTCATCAACGTACAGGACTCCAGGAGGGAGACTCAAGGATTTGGTGATGATGATGCTCTAGCAGGAAACATAGCTCCCAGTATTAGAATCATAGGATTTGTGAGCTCTGTGATAAAAAGCAATGCGATATAGGTTTGTTTTAAAAGGTCATACAGTAAACTGTGCAATATCACCTTACCACCCACACTGCCTCTCCCCAACCTAGAGTGAGAAATCTCCTCCACCGTCCCAAAAACAACTCAAAACCAAGAACCAGGTTGCAACCGCCCAGGTGCATCCTTGAAGCTGCACCCCAAACAAGCACCAGGCAGTGTGGGTTCGAAGACAAGCCCAACGTGTCATGCTTGGGGAGTAGAATGGACAGGCGTTAAATGCTCGAGTACTATGGATACACAGGGGTCAAAATTAAGATTGGATAAGCACAGGCTCAAAGCAGCTCCTGGGTATTCAGCATTAACCAGCGACAAGGAGGTGCCAAAGGAGAAAGATGAGCCAGTATATGGTGTTCCGCAAATCTAACTCCCACAGAACATGCAAACATATCCTTTTGTCCACTATTTAACACCGCTTACGCTTTAAATGTTGTGTAGATGTGTCCTCTTGTTTATTTATAGGTTGTCCCAAATGTAAAGAGTTAAATTAACATAGGTGTGTTGGTTCAGCATCATTTGGCCTGGGGAGCCAAAAGTAGCTTCTGGTAGCTGTTATGCAGCTAACTAGGTTCTTCTAGGCTGCAAGCAGGAACCAAATGGCTCCCAGCTCCCCTTAATTTCAAACCCTGATACATCTTTCGATCTGTGGTAAAATCACAAGGTGGCTCAGGAGTGGCGGGGGGGAGGAGGGGTGGACTACATGATTTCGGGGCATAGTGTTTATCCCCATTTTAAGTAGCCTTAACCTAGCTAAATAGATTATCGCAGTCTCTGCGGGGGTTGGGGAGGGGTAGAGAAGGATCTGCATGCTCGATTATTAGTTCAGGTATTTTCATGGGTACTTTGAGAACAGGGTTCTGTAGGGTCAGTGAAGCAGAGCGTCTTGTTGCCATGAACGAAGTTTTGATGGGTATAGCATGACGTATTTACTGATGCAAAGTATAAGAAAGCCTTGTGTGTGGCTGGTGAAGTCCGGGTAGATAGAAATCCTAAATTTCCTGTTATCACAATTCCCCCAGTTTAGAGGCTTGCCTGAGGATTCTTTTGCGACCTCTGTAGTTGAGTAGACAGATGATTATGGGGCAGGGGTTTTGCCTAAGGTGCAGATTTGGGCCCACCACCCTGTGGGCTCTGAACTAGGAACTGGGAGTATAATGGAGGATTTAGCAATACCTCCTTTATGAAGGATTCCATGAGGTTTTCCATTATTCCTGTTAGGAGGCACTCCAGCACACCAACCAATCAAACAGTGTTTCTCCTAGATCTTTCCTCGAACTCCTCATTCGTGGCCTGGACTCATTTCTTATTGTAGTGTCCAGATAATTTTGCACATTTCAGAATCATCATCCTCCACGACCCCCAATTCCATGTTCAACCTCGGAAATGCGTCCTCTCCCTTTTGATCCGTTGCTGCATCCTGTCCACTTTGAACACTAGATTATCCAGTTTGCTGTTTAAGGTGTCAAACAGTTATCTGTGACAGAATAATGCACAGTCCCGATGGGGCTTGTTTTTGCCAATTCGAGGGTGGCTCAGGCGACTGGGCTCTTGGTTTATATGCCATATTTGCAAGGTGCTATATTGACACCATTGCAGGTATGCTGTGATTTTTGCTTAGAAGTGGAGGCTGGGATTTTTTGTAAAAGCCAGCTGCGATTGTTTCGGATTCCCTTTGTCCACAGAGATGCCAGCAGCCAGCACCCTGGGAGCCGCGGGCGAGGGCAGCACACAGAAGGTTGAAACATGCAGCTTTTTGCTGAAGAAAAGGCAGCCTGTAGCATGAAATATTTATTCCAGTTGCCACGTAAAGTGATATTCTCCTGGAAGGGGGCAGGTATCCTGGTCACTTGTGTAGGGCCCACTGCGTAGGACATACATGGTGTTATGGGCGCATGCGTTTACTGCTGCGCGTGGCAGTCGGGGCTTGATGTGCAAAACAGGGGCCGGAGGGGTCCAGGTGGGTAGGCTTGCACACACACGACCACACCCAGCCGCAACCCAGCCAGAAAGCCGCTGCAGTGCACCAGGGCCTTTTGGGTTCCAGCCAGCCGGCTAGCCTGACAGTCGCATATTAAGTGTCACCACTAGCCATTTCTCATCTGGGGACGATGACCGCTGTGCAGTCACTTCAGTGAGCTATGCCCCACCTCTAGTTTGTGCGAAAAAAAACAGTTCTCAGGCTGCGCTTGCCGGTTTTCCACATAGGATGGTCGAGCGTCCGGTGCCACGCAGTCGCCAGTACATGGCACAGCAGTCAGGGTCACAGTAGCCCCCTTTATGGGCTTGAGTGTAGAGTTTTCAACAGCTTGTGATAGGGAGACTGGATGCCGAGCTGCCAGCAGAAGAAAAGAAAAGGGGGTGGCAGATAGGGCAGCTCCAAGCACACCAGCTGCGCCCCTGTCAGATGATATATTGGACTGGCATCCAGGTTGCAGGGGCTACGATTCAACCACACAATATTCTCACATGGAGATCCGATCACGTGCGAGGGAAATAACGTCCATGGGCCTGGCAACTACTCCCTTCCTCCACAATTCTGCTCCACACAGCCACCTTGGATGCGGGCTAACGAGCGTCCCCAAAAGTCACAGGTTTTAAGGTAGGAGTGATATTACATCTTTGTATCATCCACAATGCACGACACTTTGCATATTCGTATAGTAATTGTAGATTGCAGTATTCTGCAATGAGTTTATTGGGATTTTTCTCCGATATAACATTGGTTTGATACCCCTGCATCCCGCTCAGTCGCAGCCACGTAACCAACACAGGAATTGAAGCCCCCCCCCACCCCTTGCATCGCAACCTGTTGCCATGTCCACTGATTGAAAACTACAGAGTCAGGATTTCTCAAAACTCTACTGAACTACTGCCACCCAACAACCATTATGAAAACTGAACCAAGGGCAACAAAAAAAAACTGCCCAGCCAGATTTATACAAAAAGTACAGGATTTCACCTGGCCTTCAGAATACAACCCTACTGGGTCATCGAACCCATTAACAACGGACACGAATTCTTCAAGAGCATCCTGAATTACCCTACAACAAACGTACTTACTAATCTAGTGCCCCTTTAGCCTACATATAGAGATCCTCATGTACGCTGTTGCCCAATACAGCTAATACTCTGACATATCAATCACAAGGAGGTCAATGAAGCACTTGCTCTCCACGGCCCCAAACACCCCTACCGTATTGCATACCACCTCCTTGTAGGTGGTGCAAGGGTTTCCAATACAGTCTATAGCTATCCTCTCTAATAGTAGATCAATAAATAGCAATGGTTATATTGGAGCTTTTGGGATATCCCCATCCCTGATCTTTTTTCAGATCTCAAGTCTGAAAGTATTCTTTCAGACTAAAGTATACTATGGGCCAGTAGAAGCAGACAAGGATATGGTGTTTTGTCGTGATTATCCCCAAGTGTACAGCGTGGAGTAGGGCTTGGATCAGATCCATTACAGATCAGGATTAGAGTTTTGGAACCAATAGCCCGCATTGTGGTTGATAAGCTCTTAAAAAAAAGGCCAATTTGTTAATATCAATATCACATGAAGCTATTGGTATCCAAGGAGTACACTTAACTGCATGTTTGTGTTCTTCTGAAGCAAGACATCTGAATGGTGTGCATGGCTGTGAGTATGAGGCTGGAAGGATCGTAAGAACACAATAGGAAAAATTCAATGGCCAGAATTAGCACAATTTAGGAAACACCCACCCAAAAATAAAAATACAACACAATGTTGTATATGATGTATAAAGTGTTCCAAGACATAATCGTGTGTTGTGGTGTAACATGAAGTGTCCCTGTATGGTACATGCTGGTCTACCATTTGTGTGCAGCATGTTCAAGGAATACACTAATTTTCAAATGATCAGCAAAGGTTTGCAACTAAATGTTTCTAGATTAGCAATTTCGGATAATTAGGTTTAATGTCACAGGAAGTTAGTTATATCTAATACATAATAACCAATACCATGGTTGTGCTCTTCTGAAATAATACATTAGTTAGATCTGTAGGTGTGTATGAAGTAAAGGTTAGTTGATGGAAAGGCACAATAAATAAATGTGAATAAAAAAAGTCAGATTTTTTTTTTCAGTGCAATCAATTTTCTACAGGGCAGTGACACAACATGCTAAAGGCCTGCCCAATGTATGTGTTATGAAGGAAGAAGTCATAAATGAGGCATGTCAACATTAGAGCAAAGTGAGAGCTGGTTACTATGTAGGAAGCATGGTGTTGCAGCATGCAGGCTAATTGGCAAGCTCAGAGGGACCTGATGCTCTTGCCAAATCATTTGAAAATATATCATGACAATGAAACGGCAATGAGTGATCTGAAAACAAAGTATAATCTGAAAACTAAGAACAGTGTCTGGTGCATGGTAGGTCCTTAAAATGGGCAGACTAGATGGCACGGATAGCCTTACTAGTGTGAACATCTAGTTAGCTAGATCATGCTTTCATCAGATATACCACTTTTCATGGTAGATGGCTTGTGGAGGGAGGTAGAGATGGGGGCATGGTCTGATCTCATGTGGTGAGGCTGCAATTACACTGAGCTCCCACTGTGATCCTTTCCTGATCCTGACCCAAGGCGTCTAATGTGGCTCATTTTTATATCCATAGGGATCTCCCTGCATGGGATGCTGGCGCCCAGCTGCTCGGCTACGTTCTGACAAAAATCAGAGCTGCTGAACTAAAGAAATGCAGTTTGTAAAGTCGCTCCTGTGTGATCCAAAATGGCCACTGCAACGGCTTTCTGAAACTTGCGGAGTGCTGGTGAAGGGATCTTGCCTGGTTGCTTGCTGGGGACTGGCCTGTACTGAGATCCTCCCTAGGGACAGAGGTATCTGCCTGGAGGGACCGAGGGCCGCTGTGATTGTCCTGCGGACTGCGGCTTCTTTCTGCTTGGGGCTACGGAGTGTGCGGGCTGGGGTAGACACTGTACCCTCGCCTGCGGCGCCTCACAGAGTGGTCCTCCACCCGCCACAGCATTGGGGAACTAACGCTTACCTTGGGTGGAGACTGCTGTCCTGCACAGGTGCGAGCTGGGTCATTGAGGTGCTTCAGGTACTTGCTGGTGCGGATCGGGTGCTGAAGACCTGCATTTTACGTTGCTCTCTTAACACCACAAGATCTGGGCCTTGGTCCCCCACCCCCCTCTTCCTGGTACCCAGAACACATGCAGGGGGGCACATTCGATCACTAGTGCCTTCACTCCCCCTATTGATGTTAAACCCGCACAGTGTGTGGTTGCTGGAGGGTTTACACTTTATGGATTTCCACCCCATGACAGCGCCAAAGTCACTGGCACACTGCCCTCTGCATTGAACTATCCCTGACTAGAACTGTGCCCATTTTGTTACTGCCTGTTACTACTTCCCAAAGGAGCCGGGCCTCACTAGACACTTAGCCAGCTGCCTTGTTAAGGAGCCCTGAGCGCCATTGTCCTTTTGACTTGAGGTGGTCACTTCTTACGCACTGATAGTAAAGGAAGTGCAGACCTGCCCTGTGTTTGGAGGGGCCCTGTACCTAACCTTTACTGCCTCGAGTGTGTCTGGCCACGTGTGGGGGCACATAAGCCTGCATGCCCTGACGGCTCTCCTCCACAATGTCACCTACCAAAAACAAGGGCAAACCAGCCATCATGGACTCATTTGTTGCCCAAAATAAACCAACACTTTGAGGCCCTCAAACGGCTGACACTGCACAGACAGAGTCAAACACACCCACAAAAAAACCCTCAGGGACTCCCGGAGCGGGGCAAGGCGGAGCGGAGGATCGGAGACGGGCCCCCCGCCCAAGCACTTATGGAACACTCCCGTCCCCTGCACACCCTTTCAATTGTAAATACAATCAATATTTTTTTACATTTGTCATAATTATTCAAAACAAAAAATGATTTGGGAAACCAGTTTTTAGTATAAAATTATATATTTTTAATTCATTGTTGCTGTAATACATCAACTGTTCAATTCACATCAATTCATCAAAACATTTACTTCCGCATTAAAGGCATACTAGAAAAAATGCAGTTTGTGAAATTTTGTACAATTCTCTTTCTTAAATCTCTTGGTCCTTATGGGTAAACAAGTGTTCTTGGCATTAACTCGACGCGTTTCGGGGTTTAACTTGATCCCCTTCTTCAGGAATTGTTCACCCACTTTCACACTTTCTTTCTTTATCTTTTATCTCAATCACCTGTAACATATAATTCTACAATTAGATTCTGTATTCGTGTAGTCAGTTATTCCGTCATGTTAACATAATCACTTTTTGCAGTAATGATCATGTAAATGATCACTTATCTCTAGGGAGGCTCATTATAATCAGCGGTTTGGAGTTAACTCATAGTGTCAATAACCTTAACTTATAGGGAATTAAAAAACAATTTAGAAAGACAAGCTAATTGTTGTTAATAAGAGAACGGATATGTCTGGATATAGAAACAATAGAGAAAATCGTGATCTGTGGTTCCACAGTCTGTCACTCGCTAGGAATTAATTTAGTTAACAATTACCTCGAGGTCTTGGGTCCAAGCCTCTATTTAGGTGGTGTAGAGTTCAAATTGTAAACAATTTTGCATTGTACAGGAACTCCAATCTGTATCAAGATACGGGTTTTATCAGCAGCCTCTGGTGGTGTTTGATCCAAAAAAAAGGGGAATCCCGCTTGAGTGTATATATCTAGTGGGGGTTATAAAAAATAATGATAATAAATTGAACTTATGTTTAAATATAAGGTTATAAAGTCCTTTTGGTAGTGGTTATAATTACATTCAGTGCATCCCCATGGACTTGTAGCCACTCACCTCTATTTAGGAGTCTATGTGCACCCTTTTGATGGAACGCCATTCAGCTTCTCGCGGTGTTCGTGCTGAGAAGCTAAAATGGCTGTTTATTTATAGTATGTCGTCATCACGCCATGGCGTGATGACGTCACGTTCACTACACGTCAGCGTGTGACGTCACGACGTTCGCGCATATTCGTGTATGCGTTCGTTGTTGTCAACATGATAAACAAAATTAGAATGCCCCGTGTTTTTTTGGACACTATGTGTCACCGTTAACTTAAAGTCTATATGTTGCTACGGAGTAATAATGTTATAAAAAAAGACTTATTATGAAAAGGAAGTATGGTAGTCCCACATGGCAATGGTATTAGCCCCATAGTTCGAATGTGTTCAGAAAGGCATAAAAGATGAAGCATCTATGCGTTCATTACTGGATTATGGTAACCTGCTCACAAACTAAGTTGTACATTATTCAGTCATTAGGTTTATGTGACGCACGTGTGCCATATTGTTGTACATTAGTAACAGGATATAGAAGTATACATTGCATTAATTTCTTGTCATAACAGATCAGGTTAACTTTTTATAATCTTTGTTTGTAACACTGTAGTGCAGTGGTGGCACGATATAAAAATTGTATATTTCATAGTTGGGAAAAACATTTTTGGGTTAACATGAGTTAACACTTAGGCATGCATAGGTGCCTGTTTTTTTCTTTGTTAGAGTTCGTTGACTGTCCAATCTGGGTCTTTCAGCTTTCACTAATTGCAACAACATAATGAAGGGCAGTTACGTGAGACACCCAAATCTGTCATATATGGACTAAGTTGCCCCTGTGGGATTTACTACGTCATAATACTGGAAGTGGTGAAGAAATCCCAAAGAGGAGGCAACCATGGGAAATTGATGGACCAAAGAGAAATCTTTTGGATAGATAAACTAAACGGTCACGTACCGAATGGAATGAATGAAGAATATAGCTTGGCCTGCTTTTTATAAATAATCAATCGTCCCAAGCTTGAGCACTAATTAAGTTTATGAAATAAATGAGACTTTAGTGACAGGAGTATCAGATCTTTAGCAAAAAAACATCCATAGATATGATATGAGATTTCAGAGGTACAGGAGGATTCAAACTACAGTGCAAGACCTTCAGTACAAACTCATGTTAACCCAAAAATGTTTTTCCCAACTATGAAATATACAATGTTTATATCGTGCCACCACTGCACTACAGTGTTACAAACAAAGATTATAAAGAGTTAACCTGATCTGTTATGACAAGAAATTAATGCAATGTATACTTCTATATCCTGTTACTAATGTACAACAATATGGCACACGTGCGTCACATAAACCTAATGACTGAATAATGTACAACTTAGTTTGTGAGCATGTTACCATAATCCAGTAATGAACGCATAGATGCTTCATCTTTTATGCCTTTCTGAACACATTCGAACTATGGGGCTAATACCATTGCCATGTGGGACTACCATACTTCCTTTTCATAATAAGTCTTTTTTTATAACATTATTACTCCGTAGCAACATATAGACTTTAAGTTAACGGTGACACATACAGTGTCCAAAAAAAAACAGAGCATTCTACTTTTGTTTATCATGTTGACAACAACGAACGCATACATGAATATGCACGAACGTCGTGACGTCACAGGCTGACGTCACACGCTGACGTGTAGTGAACGTGACGTCATCACGCCATGGCGTGATGACCTCATACTATAAATAAACGGCCATTTTAGCTTCTCAGCACGAACACCGCGAGAAGCTGAATGGCGTTCCATCAAAAGGGTGCACATGGACTCCTAAATAGAGGTGAGTGGCTACAAGGCCATGGGGATGCACTGAATGTAATTATAACCACTACCAAAAGTACTTTATAACCTTATATTTAAACTTAAGTTCGACTTCTTATCATTATTTTTTATAACCCCCACTAGATATATACACACAAGCGGGATTCCCCTTTTTTTTGGATCAAACACCACCAAAGGCTGCTGATAAAATCTGTATCTTGATACAGATTGGAGTTCCTGTACAATGCAAAATTGTTTACAATTTGAACTCTACACCACCTAAATAGAGGCTTGGACCCAAGACCTCGAGGTAATTGTTAACTAAATTAATTCCTAGCGAGTGACAGACTGGAACCACAGATCACGATTTTCTCTATTGTTTCTATATCCAGACATATACGTTCTCTTATTAACAACAATTAGCTTGTCTTTCTAAATTGTTTTTTAATTCCCTATAAGCTAAGGTGATTGACAGTATGAGTTAACTCCAAACCGCTGATTATAATGAGCCTCCCTAGAGATAAGTGATCATTTATATGATCATTACTACAAAAAGCGATTATGTTAACATGACAGAATAACTGACTACACAAATACAGAATCTAATTGTAGAATTATATGTTATAGGTGATGGAGATAAAGAAAGAAAGTGTGAAAGTGGGTGAACAATTCCTGAAGAAGGGATTCAAGTTAAACCCCGAAACGCATCGAGTTAATGCCAAGAACACTTGTTTACCCATAAGGACCAAGAGATTTAAGAAAGAGAATTGTACAAAATTTCACAAACTGCATTTTTTCTAGTATGCCTTTAATACGGAAGTAAATGTTTTGATGAATTGATGTGAATTGAACAGTTGATGTATTACAGCAACAATTAATTAGAAATATATAATTTTATACTAAAAACTGGTTTCCCAAATCATTTTTGTTTTGAATAATTATGACAAATGTAAAAAATATTGATTGTATTTACAACTGAAAGGGTGTGTAGGGGACGGGAGTGTTCCATAAGTGTATGGAAACCTGTTGGTTTCTCATAGATTTACACAACCCAGTGTCAAGGTTGTTTTTCTCCCCGGCACCCCACAAATTTTCCTTCAAACACCAAGAGTTAGCAAACCATTAGGTGTGCGCTGTGCAATAATAGAATTTGACCCCCGCCCAAGCACCCCAGAAGCAGCCGACGAGGAGACGGAGCACAGCCACGGAGGGAGGCAGAGACCGGCCCTCACGGACACGCACCGAGTGGGGAGACGGCCCAAGCAGGAAGACAGGGAAAGAAAGCCCAGCCGAACGCCAACGACCCTCCACGAGAGACCAGTCGGTGGCAAGAGAGGTGAGGGGCCAACAAAAAGGGAACAACAGTGACGGCCTAACTCCCCTGGGAAGGCGGGGAAGGCCACGGAGACCCCCAGGGGTAACCAGGCCCCCCACCACTCAGCAAATAAACCAGCGACAAGGGACCCGCTAAGAGGGGGCACAGGGAGGCCCAGATCATTACAACAAGGAGCAACATACCCCCGGGCACCGGGAGGCACAGAACCGCACAACAACGCAGAGGAAGGCCGCAGTGAGCCCGAGGGGAAGCCCAGCTCCCCTCCCCCACCTCAGAGCAAAACCAGCGACAAGGCACCAGCTAAGAGGGGGCACAGGAAGGCCCAGGCCATAATAACAAGGGGTAACACACCCCCGGACTCCGAAAGGAACGGAACCGCGTAGTAACACGGAGGAGGGCCACCCCCCCATTACAGATAAGACGGCAGGGGGACAAGATCAAGCAACAGAGAAGCAACCCCCATCAGGGTTCAACGAACCACAACCGGACGCTCAAAACCCGAGGAAGGGCCAAAGAAAGGGGGTGGGAGGAAAAGGCAGTACCCCTTCATCCCCCAGAAGCACCAAAGCAGCACCGACCCGATCATCCCAACAAGGGGCAACAAGACCCACTTCCAGGGGGGAATAGAGGAGACGGGCAAAAAGTCATCCCCACTACATATCAGAAAGAGGCCTACACCAACACCACGAGGATCCACCTACCCTCGATCCAAGCTAGCACTGTGTAAGCACACATGTCCAAATCCAGGGGCAGGCAAGCTCAAGCTACGGCCACCAAGCAAAAACAAGAGCAGAACCTGGAGCCCCTCTGCGGATCAAACGTGATGACAAGTCAGAAAATAACCACGCATAACGAGAAAGGCGAAAGAAGCCGCGAGGAAGAGGACGACACAGACATGACCACTAAAGAAGACATGAAAGAATGGTTCAGAAAATTCCAAGAACAGTTCATGACCTCGATGCACTCCCAATTTGAGACCATGAAAGGAGAAATGAAGCAGGCGGTACAGGATCTGAAAATAGAGATGGGGAATCTAGAGGAAAGAACGGATATCTTGGAAAAAACATTTCAGAACATAGATGAAGAAACACAACAAAACGTGGAAGTGCAAGAGAGACTGGTAAGACTATCCCAAGAGTTGGAAGCCCAATGCAAGGATTTAGAAAATCGCTCCCGCAGAGCAAACATTCGTATCAAAAATATGGCCGACACGATCGAAGACAAGGACCTCAAACAAGCAGTGCAACAAGTATTTCGAGACATCCTAGAAGAGGAGGATGAAACGGTAATCCAGATAGATAGGATACACAGGGTAGGTCCACGCCGCAATGGAGTATCCGGAGCACGCCCCAGAGACGTCCTGATCGCAATGGCATCCTATCCTCAAAAAGAGCAGATCTTGCGGAAAGCCCGAGCGATGGACCATACCAGGATGAATGGAACAGAAATACAACTCTACCAAGATTTAGCACAATCAACCCTCCAAAAGCGCAGGGAGATGTCACATAACAAAAGGATTGACGTCAAAACAAATACAATATAAATGGACATTCCCATTCGGTCTTTTATTCACATAGGAAGGGAAGCAACAAAGGATCACCACAGTCGAGGAAGGGGAGCGGATTATGAATCTACAGGAGAAAGAGGATCCCCAGGCCAACGATAGAGATCCAACCCCAGGAAGGAGAGCCCCAAGGGGCTGGACCACGGTAAAGGCAGGAACAAAACGCCCCACGGAGCCATCAAGACATAAATAAAGGTCACAATCCTCCAAGCAGACAAAGTACGGTGACCACCAGAACTCCTAGATACCAAGTTGCGACCACAGGTACATACTCAGCGGCGGCAAGCTGGGATCACACAGGAATTCCAAGAGACTTTCAGTGAGGTTTAGGACTCCTCACGACATAGTTACTCCCGAGTGTGAGAGGGCATGGTGCGAAGGGCACTACGCCCAAGCGATCATAGGGCCCAGAGCCCTCCTCAGGAATGTTATAAGGGAAATGGAGTGGGAGGGGGGACTTCAGTTGGGGTACGCAAGGGGGGGAAAGGAATGGAAAAGAGGGAAAGTAAGTAAAATCAGCAAAAAGGGAAGGGAACTCAACGGCACGCGGCAAAAATCAACGGAAAACAAACCGAAAAGGAACCAACACACAGAGAATCACACAATAGGATGGGGCTGAAACTCCTTACACATAATATCAGAGGTTTAAACTTCCCAGTCAAAAGAAAGAAAGTAGAACACCAGCTACGGTAGGGGAAATACGACATAATAATGCTACAAGAGACACATATACAGAAAAAAGACAAAGGGAAAATTCGATTGAAAGGATATAATCGGATTATCCATGCAAACGACAGAGCAAAGAAAACAAAGGGGGTTCTGATCGCATTTGCAGACACCCTCAACGTTCTAATTTGAGAAACCCTAGAGGATAAGCAAGGGAGATTCTTAGCAGCAAAAATTTGAATCGAGAACAGACATCCAACACTCACCACGGTATAAGCTCCTAATACGGGCCAAGACCAATTCATGAAAGACGCCCTGAACACTTCACACAAGAAGAGACGATCCTGACCGGAGACTTCAACATGGCCCGGCCATCAAGTGAAGACAGATCGAACCCAAACCACTCACACCAAGGCACACCGTCCCAAGCTCTAAAGAATACCATGCACAAGCTAGCACTAGAAGACGTCTGGCGGAAAATAAGAGGCCCGACACCGGGGTACACATACCACTCCCATGTGCACGGAACGAACACCAGAATCGACTATATGTGGACTTCGGTGAGCCTTATAGGGGAAATACAGGAAGTAGAGATGGGCCCCATATCAATCTCGGATCACGCACCCATCTATATGTCGATCCCGGCCATCCGCAAACAATCCGTACTCTGGCGATGGACCCTGCCAGAGAAGTCATGCAAGACACTGTGATGCAGGAATCAATCAGAGGCTACATTGAAGAGTATTTCGCCCAAAACAACTCCCCAGAAACTGAGAAGGCCACTATATGGGAAGCCTTCAAAGCGGTAATGAGGGGCCACCTGATAGCTCTAAAAGCACAGAAGGACAGGTAATCTCACAAATGGGAAGAAGAACTGGAAAAAAACTTAGCGAAGATAATGGAGAAAATGACAATCAAGCACCCCCAGAAGCTAAAAAGAGCCTGCAGACATACAGGGCCAACTGGAGGCAATCCGGACCAAAAGGGCGGAAAACCACTTACTACACCTAAAACATTGGTACGCCATGAAAGCCACCAAAGCAGACAAATTACTGGCGAGACAATTGAAAGAAAGACAACAAAGACATTCGGTAAAAGCTTTGAAGGATAACAACGACCAAGTAAGCACACAATCAAGACATAAAATAAATATTTAGAGGCTACTGCCAAAAACTAAACGCGTCGGACAAACCAACAGCGACAGAGCAGATAAACTACTTAAAAGACACAAAACCCCCGACAAAAACATCAGAAGACTAGTCAACACTCAAATTACGATAGAGGAGGTTACAAAGGCGATTAGAGACCTACCCAAAAACAAGGCCCCGGGACCAGATGGCTTTACAGAGATATTCTATAAAACCTACACGGACTCCATAAGTCGAGTTCTCACTGAGCTCTTCAACACATTTAAAGACTGTTAGGCAGAAACCTGTGCAGTTCCCTTAGGGACCACTGCAAACAGTTTAAGACCACAGCAAACCCAATTGCTAGCAGTCTGCACCACCCAGATTTACCTGGTAGCTGTGGCTGAGAAGTCAGACTTCTCTCAAGAAGAGTTAGGCAGTATATAGAGTATACACAATAGGGCTAAAAATACAGTAGAACAAGCAAACACTGACCAGAGCTTTGGTATAAAAGTATATAATTATTTATTTTAAAAAACACTCATGAAAATACACTGGCAGTAATATATCAAGCAAGTTCAAACACAGTCACTATAGGTATATACACCTCCCTAGTTAATTATTCGACAAGTCTAGGTTAAGACACCACTTATTTAGCAAAACAGAGGTGAGCGCGTAACCGTAGATGGCACTCCAATAATTCATTTCAAAAGGGAGAGAAAAGGCAGAGTAGGAAAATAACACAGTACCAACACTTAAGAAACCACAGCAAATCAAGAAAGGCAGGGTCTACTGTAGAGCAAAAAGTTCATAGGCCAGGCCCACTCTTGGAGAGAGCAAGGCGGAATGTGCCCAAGATCACACAGTGGAAATGCACTCAAAGTCTTTGCAGGAAAGTCAAAAAGAGGTTGGATCAGTTCAGAAAGGCAAAGTTAGCAGGTCTGAGGTCAACCCAGTTAGAAAGTCAAGGATTTACGGGACACCTTGGACAATCTGTTGCAAGGGAGACCAGGCGGGACACAGTACCTGAAATGGTGAGAACGCTCCAGCGGTAGCAGTTGTTCCTGGCAGCGGATGCAAGTCGTGGCTTCGTCCAGAGGAAGAGATGATCTCGACGAGGAAGAAAACTGGAGGTCGTTGCACTGCCAGGGAAGAAACCAGCCACTGAGTTCCCGCTTAAAAGGTACAACCCTTTTATTCGCGGTAGTGGTGAAGCGTGGCTATCCGGCCGCCGGGGTGCTTGGCACGGGCGATTCGATCACGAGACGTCCAGGAAGGCAAAAAAGGCGAACTGGTTGGTCCCACCAGCTCAAAGGGAAGAAGACTCTCGTGGAAGAAGATCTCCTCTGTCGTCGGGGAAGTGGTGAATTCGTACAGCAGGGCTCCACTGGTGGTGTCGTTGTAGATGGCTCAGCTTCTCCCCTCTTCGGATTCTTTAGGTCCTATGGCGGCTTCTAAAGTTCCAGTCCCCAAAGCCCTGCTTTTATGCAGAAAAACCCCCATTAAACAGCCTAGCTGTCACTCAAACATGCTAAGTGGTGAGCCGGTAGGCTCACCACTGGGCCAATCACACAAGAGTGCGACTTGAGTTGCCAAGGCAACTCAGTCCAGGGTGCCTAATCCCCCTCCCACACATCCTGTAGACCCCAGACAGTGTGGCACCATTTGGAGGGCTTCTGTGGAGAAGCCCGCCAAAAGGTGGAACAAAGGGCGCGACTTGGGTTAGAGTTTCAGAGGCGAACACAAATGCCATTTGAAAACAGAGTCCTGGCAAAAAGACCCAACCGGGGAATAAATATTAAATAAATAACCCGGCGCTATCTTTAACATTGCACCAAAAAGTGGTGCGTTTAAAATTAATGGGAAAATCCCATAGGAAATATTCCGGTGGAATATTTTGCGTGGTATCCACTGCCACCAGCCAGAAACTCAATAAGGGGGGACTGGACAGTGCCCCCTTGGAAAACAGACCCAGGGGCAATCGAATTACCCCTACCAGTGCTTCCACAATATGATGGTTTGTACTGGTTCTGTTCACAATTTGAGACTAGTAAAGCCAATGGTGACTTTACATGCCCTGGGAGACAGTGGTCAGTCCCAGGGTATGGAGTCTATGTTTGGGGGTCACTATGACACCCCTGTGTTACTGCACTGAGGGTGCTGTGTAACACATATACCAAAAACACATGAAGCCCTATCGAGTAAAAGATCCCATAGCCCATAAAACACATTTACAGTCAAAGGACATTCTCAAATCATGCCTAAGAGTGGGAGAAAATGAGTCTCACTCTTAGCAGGAGAAAAAAATAAAACCCAAAAAATCCAGCAAAGCTTCTGGGGGACTCACTAGGTTTGGGAAATTAGCCTTAACAGAGAATTCTCCCCAACAAAGACTCAGCCAACATCACAAACACATTGAACGAGGCGAAGATTCTGGTATTCCATAAGAAAGGGAAAACCCGGAAGACCGAGCCTCTTACCGCCCCATTGCCTTAATTAACAGGGACTATATATCTATCTATATATAACTATATATTAAAATACTAGCCAACAGGCTCACGCCACTGCTTCCCAAACTGATTGACCAGGACCAGTCGGGATTTATCCCAAACAGAACAACATCAGAAGAATCGCCCACCTGATAGAGAAAGTGGGGATCACCAACACCCCAGCAGCCCTTCTGGCAATGGACGCGGAAAAAGCATTTGACCAAGTCGAGTGGTCCATGCTCTTCCGAAAACTGGAAAAATTTGGCTTAGGAGAAACCTATATCAATATGATACGGGCAAACTACAACTCACCAACAGCCCGAATCGCAGTGAACTGGGAACTTAACTTACAGACAATAAGAATTCAAAGAGGTACAAAACAGGGCTGCCCCCTTGTTAGGGAGAATTCTCTGTTTAGGCTGAATTTCCCTACCTAGTGAGTCCCCCAGCAGCTTTGCTGGATTTCTGGGGTTTCTTTTTTTCTCCTGCCAAGAGTGAGACTCTTTTACCCTCACTCTTGGACATGTTGAAGTGTGTTTTCTTGGTTAAACCTTGTGTTGAATGGGCTATGGGGTCTTTTACCCCATAGGGCCTCATGTATTTTTGTGATGTGGGTTACACAGCACCCTCTGTGCCGTGACCCAGGGGTGTCCTAGGGACTCCCCAACATAGACTCCATACCCTGGGACTGACTACTGTCTCCCAGGGCATGTAAAGTCACCAAAGACTTTGCTAGTCTTGAATCCTGAACAGAACCAGTACAAACCATCATATTGTGGACGTACTGGCTGGGGCAATTCGATTGCCCCAGGGTCTGTTAGTCGAGGGGGCACGTCTCCGTCCCCCCTGATCGAGTTTTGGCTGGTGGCAGTGGAAACTACTTTTTATATTCGACCGCGAATATTTCCCTATGGGATTTCCCATTGTTTTAGGCTAACACATTTAATTATTTATTTACGGTAGCCTTAAACATACCGCCGGTTTATATATTTATTATTATAACTCCGGTTGGGACTTTTTGCCAAAACTTGATTCTAAAATGGCGTTGGCGTTCGCCTCTGTAACTCTGACCCAAAGTGGAGCCCTTTGTTCCACTTTTGGCGGGCTTCTCCACAGAAGCCCTCCAAAGTGGTGCCACTCTGTCTGGGGTACTTAGGAGGGGTGGAGGGGGGTTTAGGCACCCTGGACTGAGTTACCTTGGTAACTCAAGTCGCACTCCGTCCTGATTGGCCCAAGTGGTGAGCCGGCCGGCTCACCACTTAGCATGTTTGAGTGACAGCTAGGCTGGGTGAATGGGGGTTTGCTGCATAAAAGCAGGGCTTTGGGGACTGGAACTTTAGAAGTCGCCACAGGACCAAGAATCCGACGAGGGAAGAGCTGAGCCGACCTGCTTCGACGACACCACCCGGTGGAGCCCTGCTGAACCGTCTCACCACTTTTCCCCACGACCGAGGAGAACTCTTAACGGAGTGGCTCCTTCCCTTGACTGGTGGGGACAACCAGTTTTCACCTTCTTTCCGCTTCTGGAGGTATCTCGTGGCCGCCTTGCCAGTGCCAAGCACCCCGGCAACCGGAACCCCACCACTTTTACCCCTACCACGAAAGTCGGTACAACCCTTTAACCGGAGGACTCCGCGGCTGGTTTCTTCCCGGGCAGTGCAACGACCCTCTTCTTCTGCTCTTCAGCGAGAACTTCTTCTCCCCTGACCGACGTCGAGCCTTGCTGCCACTGCCTGGAACAACTGCCACCGCTGGAGGATCCTTTCCACTTAAGGTACCGTGTTCCGCCTGGCTTCCCTTGCCACCGACTGTACGGGGTAGATTTAGCCCCCGGCTTTCGAACCTGGGAGTGCCTGGAACACCCTGGCTAAACTTTCTAAGCCACCCTAAACTCTTTCTAACTCTTTGCAAGACTTTGAATCCCTAATAACAGTGTGATCTTGGGCACATTTTCGCTCCGGCTACTCTTAGAGTGGGCCCTGCCTAGTGACTTTTGCTCACCTGTGACTTTGTGCTTCTTTGAGCCTATTGCAAGTGTTCTGGACCTTAGAGTGGTGTGTTAACCCATTTCTGTTTCTTTTCCCTTTCTTGAACCTACTAGAGTGTCATCTAACGTTAAGCGCTCACCTCTGTTTTAATTATGTGGTGTTAACCTAGAGTTGTCTAGATAGGAGTAAGGGTTGAAACTGCTTTCATTATAACTGTGTTTGAAGTGTTTTTGCTATATTTTGCTAGAGTGATTTCAACTTATGTGTGTTTAATAAATAAATAACTCTATACTTTTGAAACCAAGCTCTGGTCAGTGTTTGCTTGTGCTATTGTACTTGAGTACCTATTGTGTATACTTTACATACTGCCTAACTCTTCTTGAGGGAAGTCTGACTGCTCAGCCACAGCTACCAGGTAAATCTGGGTGGTGCAGACTGCTACCAAGTGGGTTTACTGCTATACCTGTAGTCTTAAATCTTTTGCAGTGGTCCCCAAGGGAACTGCACAGGTTTCTGCCTAACACCCCTCTCCCCAATATTATGCGCAATGTTCCTGGAACCGATGTTGATGAAAATAAGGAACTCGCTCGAAATCAAAGGTATTACAATGGGAGGCTCGACCCACAAAATAGCAGCATATGCGGACGACATGCTGATCACCCTTGCAGAGCCGGAAAACTCTCTACTCCCTATCATACAAATGATAGAAAACTTCGGCCATGTCTCGGGCCTAAAGATAAATAGACAAAAATCAGAGCTAATGGTTCTGGCGGGGGACAAACAAGAAATACAGAAGCAAGCAGGGGAGCTACAACTCTGAATGGCGGAAGGATGGATCAGATACCTGGGGGTCACGCTCACCAATACAATACAAGGTCTATATGCAGAAAACTTCCCGAATCTGATAACACAGGTGAGAAAAGACTTGGACAGCTGGAACCCATTATCGATCTCTTGGTGGGGCAGAATAACATAACAGTGATAAAAATGACAATACTGCTCAGACTGTTATACTACTTTCAGGCACTCCCCATAAAAATCCTTCCCACGTTCTTCAAAACACTAGTCAAAATCGTTAAATACATCTGGCAGAACAAAACCCCAGGAATTTCCAACATAGCACTAACGGCCCCAAAGCAAGCGAGAGGAATAGCGCTCCCACACTTTCGAAAATATTACGAGGCAGCACAACTGTGGATCCTGAAGGAATGGATTCCCAATAACTCAGAGAAGATATGGGAAGCACAAGATAGGGCAGTGGCAAGGAATAGCCTATAACAACTTTGTGGACCAGCCCCGAACATAGACACCAAAATCTCAGAATTAGTGAAATCATGAGAGCAGCGCTGGAAATATGGAACAAGGCAACAAAAAAAGAAACTCTAACAATACTCCCGGCACCCTTCATGCTGTTATTCGAGAACCAAGAATTCAAACCTGGAACAGAGAGCGAAAAATTCAGAAAATTGATAGATACTGAATGCATGGTGGGGGACAGGTTTGAAAACCAACATATCAGAACATTCGCGGAATGCAACACTCTATTAGGCCTAACCGAAAAAGACAGATACAAATATGAACAACTTCATCATTGGCTCTCCACCCCAAGAATAACGCATGCGGCAACGAGAGATCTAACCCCATTCGAGTCTTATATCATGTCACATCCAGGAGACAAAAAATGTGTGTCCACATTATATAAATTCATAAATGCCCAGACGGAAGACACAAAATGGCAATATATGAAGAGATGGGAGACAACTCTGGGGAAAGAAATCACAAGAATCCAATGGGACTATGTCTGGCAAATAATCCCAAAATGGACACTAGTGATTCAACAGAGAGAAGCACGGAGAAAGATAATGATCCAATGGCACTATATGCCAGAAAGACCGCATAGAATGTTCAACACGAAACAAAACAAATGCTGGCGGGACTGTGAGACGGAGGGCACATGGAGACACATCTGGTGGGAATACCCGAAACTGCAAGACTTCTGGACAGAGGTAAAAACCCAAATGCAGGAGGTGTTGGCATGTGGGACCCCAGAGACAGGACGTTGACGAAGACACAGAAGAGGAACTTTATGAGTCTCCTCATTGCTGCATGGGTAACAATAGCCCACAGATGGAAACAGAAATCACCGCCAGGCACGCTAGATTGGCTGCAGAGGGTATGGCAGTTCATAGCAATGGAGCGGATAACATAACATCCAAGGGGACCAACAAAACTTCCGAACAGACTGGGGGCCGGTGCCAGAGCACCTACAAAGTGACTATATGCAACAATGGTGTCCACACAAAATCAGAATATTAGACATGTTCACATGAGAGACAAGGCTAAGGACATACCAATTTGGTGAAAAACATTAAGCAGCCGGTGAAGGGGAGGGTGGGAAGGGAGAGGTACACGGTTGAAGTCCTACTGTTTTATGTATTATTCATAAAATGCAATAAAAGCAATTTTTTAAAAAAACCCTCAGGAGGATCAAGTTCTTGCTGCGAAAGCTGCCTTAAGATCCTCACTGAATACTAAAATAGATGAGGTCAAAGTCTATGTCCAATTGCTCCGGCAAGATGCTGAAAGTGTCACGACGGCTGAACTGGGGCTGAAGGAAACCGTAGATACCACTAAGGATCTTGTGAGACTGGTTAAAGAACTCGAGAGGAGCAACACTGCTTTGGAACTACATGCAGAGGACGCTGAGGGCAGGTCCTGCAGGAACAATATTCGTGTGCTTGGTCTCCCTGAAGGGACGGAGGGCTCGGACCCGACCCCATATCGAAATTGTGCTACTTCAGGAGATTGGGCCTGGCAAACTGTCACAGGGCTTTGCAGTTGAACAAGCCCACTGGTCACTACAAAAGAAACCGCCGCCTGGATCCCACCCTAGACCTAAGGGGTCTAGGTGCTAAGATCCTACATTTCTGCAACAGAGAAGTGATCCTGAAATTCTCCAGGGAAGGTGGCGAAAAATGGACAGAACTCAAATTGCTATTTATCCAGATTTTACACCTGCGGTCCAAAGTGTCAGGAACTCGTTTGTGCCAGTTAAAGCGAGACTCAGACTCCTGAACCTCCAATACATGCTCATGCACCCTGCTAGACTAAAGATCATCTACAATGGCAGAAGACACTTCCTAGACAGTCCTGCTGTGGCGACCGTGGGGTTGGAACAAAGCCTGGCCAGTGGGGAACGAAACTGGCACTTGACCTGATTTTTAATACCATCTAACCTGGACACACCTTTGGATGGCCCTGCGTCCTCTGACACTCTTTGCAGACAAGGAGTGATGTTTGATATGGGTTGCGGCATACTGGGGATCCAGAAACCTTACTATGTTGCTTGTGCCATTATTATGCTTTTGAAATGTAACTCTGTATGCCCTGAATTCTGCTGCATTGCAATGGCCGATTGCTGCCTAAGAAATTTTACTTTCAGTGGGAGCAACGTTTGGTCGCCAACCGCTGGTCTTACCTGCCTGCTCTTAAATTAACAATGGGTGCCAGCCTGTTTTTGGCACCCGCTACCTGGTACACAACGGCCAAGTTTGACCTTAGTGGTACGGTAATACCTGAGCAACGTCTGATTGCTGGGCAATGTTATACAGTTTGGTTATCGTTAATATCTTTGTTTCCTCTAAGCATTCTAGCTCACATGGTGCTGCTTTTGGTCAAGCTTCTGGACAGGGATGGCGCGTTTTAAATTATCTGTGGCTACGAAGACTGTACGGGTAACAGAGACATGTGGGACGGGGTCACCCACAACACTCTTACGGTGGTCACCTAATTGGGCTGGGGATGGGGTCAATTGTTTGATGCGTTGACTGATTGGTATATACCACCACAACTATGGCCTCCATTAGAATATTGACATGGAATGTGCGCAATTTGGGTTCATACCACTACAGTAACAGGGTGAAATCTTATCTGAAACGGAAGATGATATCAATAGCTTTAATCCAGGAGACCCACCTGTTGGCTGAAGAACAGGAGACGGTCCTTAACCGCTGGGGTAGGACGGGTTATGGTGCCACATACTTAATACACCATGGGAGTACTGCATGGATTGATGGGTCGTTGCCATTTCAACTGTTAGAAATTGACAGAGACAGGGAGGGGCGGTATTTGATTCTACGGTGTTACCTTGATCATACACAAGTGTGTATTATTAACTCATACTTCCCGAATCATAATATCCCATGTCCAGACACTAAGTACCCAAGTCACGTCTCGGCAAGAATGTTTTTTCCTTTGGGGGCGGGGGGGGGTGACTTCAATTGTGTTAGAGACACTGTGCTTGACAGATCCTCCCCTTCCCCGGGGGGGAAAAGGGAGACATCACCCGCAACAGTTGCTCTGAATACGGCACTAACTGACCTAGATCTAGTGGATATTTGGAGGGAACTTCATCCTGAGGTTAGGGGTTACTCCTTTTACTCCTCTCCCCATGATTTATACACCAGGATAGACTATTTTCTCATTGGGTCGTGACAGGTGGGGGACGTTTGTGATGCTGAGTATATGGGCGGCATATTATCTGACCACTCCCCCTTCGTGATTTCTTAGAACATTAGGAGCCCTAGACACCCAATCCAGACGTGACGCATACCTATTGGTCCTTTGATGGACGATGTCTTCAAAAGAGAATTGCAAACCACGCAGTCTGAGTTTCTAAAGCACAACGTGGGAAGCGTGGAAGAGTAGGACACTATTTGGGAAACCATGAAGGCAGGGACTAGATGAGAAATTATAGCTAGTGCTGGGAGGCATCCGCCAGAAACTGAGGGAGGAGTTGGAGGCTATGGAGGAGGAGATCCGACTGCAAGAGGCCTGGCATACAGGACTGCGGTCAGATGAGGAGGCATTGGCAGAGATCACGTCCCGTTTCTTTGAAGCGTGGGAAAGGTTGTCTAAAATTGACTATATTACACGAACCACTCGGGCACATGCGGAAGTGGACAAACATGGGAGGCTCTTATCGTGGCTTTGCAAACAAGAACATCCCAGACCCCCAACTACCCTGCTTCATGATGAATTTGGGTGAATCTTTGGCTCCAGCGTTGTTAAAGGTTTTTGAAGAAGTTCACACACTAAGGGTGAGCTCCCGGCTAGCATGAGGGAAACCTTGGGATACCTATACCCATGCCTGGGAAGCCAACAGACAGATGTGACTCATATCACCCCCTGGCTATGTTAAATTATGATCGGAAAATACTTACTACAGTGCTAGCGGTGCGACTCCGTAAAGTCATCACGCAGCCGATACATTGACCAAACTGGGTTTGTCCCAGGTCGTGGTACCACCCTGAATCTCTGCAGGCTGCAGCATGTGATTGAACAGACCAATGCCTGTAAAGGACACAGTTTAGTAGCATCACTCGACACAATCAAAGCTTTTGACTCAATCTATTGGGAAGGGTGGTTTGATGTGTTGCAGAGCTTTGGGGTAGGGTAGTGTTTTATTTGCTGGGTGACGCTGTTGTATTCCTTGCCTACGCCCGTGAGCAATATAGATAGATATATATATGCTCTGGAGCCCCTGGTGGTGTACTTGCACCAAGAATACTTGGATGCAGTGGTCAGGTGGGTGGTTCTAGACACCTGGTATCACTATATGCTGGCAATGTCTTGCTGTATTTGGGTGAACCCCAATACAACCTACCAATGGTCCTGGACGTACTGGACAACTTTGCAACACTTTCTTTCTGGGATTTCTTTCAACAGAAGGAAGTCCTGTCTTTTTCCTCTGGCCGGCCTTCGTGGAGTGAGAGAAGCCGCCTTACTGGACCTGGGACTCCCGTGGGAGGTGTGCTTCTTTAAATATTTGGGCCTTCAGTGCATGCATATGCCGGAAGACACCCACAACACACTTAGGGTGGTGAAGAGTGTTAAAAAAATCTATGTCCTTTTGGTCCCGATTACTGCTTTCACTCATGGGTAGAGTAGCAATTGTTTAAATGATTGTCCTTCCTAGATTTCTGTATTATATCACAAACGTCCATTACTACATTAAAGCATATTTCTTTCACCTGTTAGACACACTGATTAGGGGGTTCCTATGGGGCCCATCCTGCCACAAACTTTCTCTTATAGTACTATGCCTGCCTTATAAAGAAGGCAGTGTGCAGTTACCCTTTACTACATGGCGGCCCAAATAAGTTTTGTAGTGAAATGGTTATCTGATGATATTACTTCCGAAACGCTGCCGATTAAACATTTGGTGGCCCCAGCCCACCTTAATGACATGCAGTGGCTCCCGGCCAAGTGCATGAACACCTGCATAAAAAGTGAATAAAACAAACAAACCTTACCGCTGCTAGTGGAACTGGGCAAATATTGTCCAAGCCATTAAACCTACTTTGGATAGCTAGTCCCTATTCACCCAACGTCCCAATAGTAGCTGATGTGTGTAAAAACAGGGATGACCTTAAGGTTGCAAGGTGCTGGGAGGAGTGGGGTATGTCTACGTGGTGAAATATGTACGAAAATGGTAAATGTAACGACTTAGACAGCCTGGCCCAACACACTGGCCTGTACAAGGTGCAATTCCTAAGGTACATGAAAGTGGTGGGTGCTGTGAGACACAATGTTGCAAGTGGCCTGTTGAGCCTCAAGAGACTGAGCTACTGGCACTAAGGCATGCCCTAGGGGACGGTTGGAGGCTGGTGTCTACATTATATAGCTGCTTGCTGACCCAGCCTAATGTCCTAGGTCCAAAATTGAGGATGCAATGGGAGACAGATCTAGGAACTGTAATAAAGGAACAGGAGTGGGATTGTATGCTCAGTTTTCCTAAAAATGTGTCCCAGAATGCTCGTTTCAAACTAATTCAAATAAATGTACTCCATCGCGCATACATGACCCCTAGTAGAGATGCCAAATTCAATAAACAAACACTCGACCTGTCCCTGGTGTCATCAAGATGCAGATCGAATACACATGTTTTGGAAATGTTCAAGAGCGCAAGGCTGATGGTACCGAATCAAACGGGTTTGTAATATGGCCAGCGTAATTGGATACAACTAGAGCCCGATGGAATTCCTCCTCGGCGCATATCCCAGGAACGGTAAGCATACGCATATCATTAGATTTATGGTTTTGGCATGCATTCTCGCTAAACGTTGCATTACCATGTCCTGAAAACAGTGGTACTGCATATTTGAAATCTGGTGTGCATCTGAGAATAAAATATTGGCTAGGACGCTACATTGTTTGGATGAGACTCTTTGGGACACCTATGAATCTTGGAAAACGCTTGTCTTCAACATGTTTCATCCATCGGATGACAAGCCACCGTGAACATCGCACTACTAACTCATTGTGTTCACTGGGCGTAACTGAGTTTCCTGCACCTCCAAACACCCCCACCCCTGAATCTGACCTCAACCAATACCACTGTCACCCAATTTCACACCCCGATTCACCGCTGTCCCTGTGATCACAATGTCCATTTATTTTGTATCAGAGCCTAGTTAACATGCCTGGAGAGTTAATTTCCTTTGTTGTTTTGTTTGTTTTTCTTACTTGAATTTGATTTAACCCATTTGCATTTGGTCATATGCTTAGTCCTGTGCTGTATACTCATTGTTTTCTTGATGACGGCTGCAATCATACCAATAACAAACACGTTTTAAAATAAATGGAAAGAGGTAGAGCCAAGGAGTTTGAGATTAGTTATTGGGGTGAGCACCACCTACAGGAATCTATGCAACCAGCAGATCACATAACTAGGTATCCCATCAAAAGTATTAATATAGAGTCCTCAGGTGCCTGCCAATATGATGCCCCTCCTCATTGACAGTAACTTCACACAATGAGAATTAGATAAACTAAGCTTTGATGGATGGAAGGTATGGGACAATGCAGTGTTATATAGTGGCCATAGTGTAATTAACACAAAGTACAACTTAGGCTTTTAGGATTGGAATTGCGTGCCGAACTTTAAAAAAAAAAGAACCAAATTTAACACTAGTACTTATCCCACTCCCCCCCCAAAAGAGAATATGGTTGGCTTAATACAAATGTGTTATCCCGATATTTACTACTGGTTTTCAATTACTTGGGGGGGAAAAAAATTGAACTTTTTCTGCAATACTCTCACAGAGATCCTTAGCACTGGGAATGGAGAAAAAGATGACTGCTGCACTCTTGCCTTGTATTTTTAAGGTGGCTTTAACAAAAGAAAGATGATCAGGAAATCCCTGAGGTCTAGATTACAGAATGAGCTGTATTTACTTTGAAGATGCTACTTAATAGCAGGCAACGCAATGCGCAAACTTTGATATTTCATTGTAAACTGCAATGCTTCTTATTGTAAGGCTTGGTGTCTGGCAGGGTTAATTATTCAGATCTTAGACTTTATGTTGCTAAAAAAAAATTACCGACAGGGATCAAATATAGCACTGTGTGCCCAAAGGCATGGAAAGGAGCAGATTAGATGGGCAGCTTAATCTTTATTGCCATGAACACATAATTACCTATGTGACAAGGACAGTAATTGGGCCTTGTCCAACGTTGGGCAGGAACCACTCTCAGCAGTGAGGAGTCCTACCAGGGTTGTTGAAAAAGCAAATCCTACCCCTGAGGTTGACATTGGCAGCGGAGAGGGACCCAATTGCTGCCCCCCCCTCCTGTGCCCACTTGCTTCTGTGCAGAACCATATTGCCATGCTTGCCTCCGAGTAGATATGCTCACTAGTCTTTTCTTTCCGTTTCAGATGCAGAGAGAAGGGGAGAAATTCCGAGATGATTAGAGGCAGCTACCAGCAATACCGAGGCACTAGCGCTCCAGAGAGACTATCACTGCGGCACGGGACACTGGCTCCATCCATGCAGCAGCAACGTCCATGCATAAGCTCAGCACAGCGGCCCCAAGTGTCGAGCAATCAAACAGGACTGGCTGAATCCACTAGTAGTCCTGATCGACTAGACCACCAAGGGGGAAAATGTCCCCGGACTTACGCGCAGAGTGTTGTGACGAATCGAGGAAATTCATCCTTTCTCCCCAAAGCGGTGTCCCCTTGTGAAGCTAAGGAGGTGAGCCTGTTCTGCAACACCCTCCCTAGGGGTAGAGGCAAGTGTTACCTCACCGGGAGAGAATCCCCCTTAGGGGACAATGATTCCTGTTCTGGTGAGTAACTCCTCACCAGTAAATATAGGGCATATATGGGTCGGTCAAACCCTGTCCACTATCAGGACTGGTCCGAAGACGAGAACCAATGATATTAGTCAGAAGAAAGAGAAACCACCTCGTTGAGGAAAAAAAATGACCAATCCACTGAGACGAGTGGATTGAAAGAGGAACACTTGTCAAGTACAAGGTGAAAAGGCAGACGAGAAGCAAAAGAGGAAGGCGCCTCCAAGCAGCAGAGGTCCTCTGGTAACGTGAACCTGGTAGGAGGCAGAGCCGCAGGAAGAACGAGGAACCTGCAAATCCAAATCTGCTGGGAAGCAGCAGAGAGAATGCTGAGAAGTCAGCGTAACCGAGAGCCTGAGAAGGGATGAGCCAAATGAGGCTCGAGTATTGGTGGCAGCGTGACCGCGAGATAATCGTGGTGGGGTGCCGGCCCATACAACTACGCCGATATTGCCACAGGGAAGCTGCAACAAACGGAGCAGTTCCCCATTGAGACTCTGAATAACCGGGGGGAGGAGCGGCGCTCGTATGCGAGAGACACAAAGAAAGTTTCACTGTGAAGAAACAAAACCGTTGCCGGACCCGTAAGATCCACTAAGAGGTTTCCTGGTGAGACCGAAGGCAACGTGGGACAGGGGAGGCATGGACGAGTATTACACAACACAAATAACTCTTCTCAGTATGAATGAAAAAAACATGAAGATACATCTATAGAATTTTAACTATCATGAGGCAAGGAGCAGAGCAATACCACTCTCTGAAGGAGAATGGAATGGAAGTGGAATATCCTTGTTGAATGTGAACTGTGAAAATACAATAAAAGGAATAACTATTCTGAAAAAGGAGGTGACAGAGAAAAAACGCCAAAATTAATTGAGTGTTTTGAGGGAGAAAGGGAGAAAACTGTGTCCCAAGCAGAAGAGTGGGACCTTAGAAAGAAAGAATATGAAAATCTTTAGACCGAACCAAACTTTATGATAAATCATTCTGAACCAAGTAAAGTGAAGAATATGTAATTTAAGGAAAGAATTGAAAGAAGTGATAAAAAGAGTTACCAAGACCTATTGAAAAAACATATCGAGAAGACAAATTCTGGAAGCGCCAAGCAGGAGAAGGGAGTCACTTTACTGCCTATTTATTTTGTTTGGAATAGTGCTCGTTTTTGGACAGTGGACAGATTATTTTTGGACAATGGAAAAGACGACTGACGAGCACCATAGTTATTCCCTTAGGTATGGAATACCCCATACATAGCCAGATAGATAGTTCGGTTTACTCCAAATTTTTTTTTTTTCCTTCAAACAAGGTTTATTAAATAAAGTCCTTAAAGTCTGCAACCTTCTTCTAACACGTCACAGTGCCGAATGGCACAACTCTGAAAACTAACTTTGGACTCCATCCTTCAGCACTGCCAGATCTCGCGGGCGGCAAGGTACGATACAAGATTTTATTTATAGCGCGCCCATATACAAGTGTTTCAAAGCACGACGAGGCAGGGGAGGGGATCAAGGGAGTTGGTGGGGGGGGGGTGGGGAGACAAGACAACAATCTTACTAGGCCTAGTGACTTTGAGATCATGCAAGTGCAGGGGAGAGGAAAGTGCAAAAGTGCCAGGGGTGGGAAGGCGAGGAGGAGCAAGTGCAGGACATAGTATCTAAACATAAGAAACAAGAAGTGCGGCCAACAGGTGGCAGTGCAAGGTTAAGTGCAAAAACCAAGTGATAGCTAGTGCAGGTATGGGGACTGTAGGGTTACAGATACAGCCCCATGTACAGGGTTGCCAAGAGGCAGTGCAGGTGTGCACCAGGGTGGGTAGGGACCTGTGCCCATGGTTCAGAGGGTAGCCAGGTAACCAGTGCACTATCAGACAGGATATCAGCAGGGAAGAGGAAAGTCGTGAGCTGCGTCCAGAAACAGGAGATGGGTCTTCTCAAGTTTCAGAGAGACTGTTCCAGAAGGAGGCGCCCATCGAAGAGAGAGAGATCTGCCCCCAGCTCGTTGCTTGGAAAACCGCCTGACCCTCAAGGAGTTGGAGGTGGAGGAGCAAAGGGCTCGAGTAGGAAGATATTTCAGAAGAGAACGCTGGAGATATTTTGGTCCCAGGTCCCAGAAGGCCTTGTGGACAATGCAAAGGGTCTTGAATTTGACACTTGCAGCCACTGGGAGTCAATAGAGGGATTTCAGTGCTGGAGAGATACGATCCCTGGGCTTGAGGCCAAGGTCAAGTCTCAGAGTCCTGTTCTGGATGAGTTTCAGAGGGCAGAGAGTAGAGGCAGGCAGATTTAAAAAGAGGCTGTTACAGTAGTCGCGCTTAGAGAGAACCAGAGCTCTAGAGACAGTGAGCTTCTGGGGAAGGAAAGGGAGAATATCTGAGGAGGTGCAGTTGGTAGTTTGACTTCTTAAAGACGGAGATGTGAGGAGAGGAGAGGGTGGAGTCGAAGATAACCCTGAGAGGTCTGAGCAGGAGGAGGGCCAAGGGAGGTCAGCCAGAGAGTGAGGGGAAAGAGGGGTGCAGGTGTGCCAATGAGGAGGATCTCCGTCTTACTGGCATTCAGGAGGAGATCTTTGGTGGTGCATTGGTGGGGCTCAGACCTACTTTTAAGCCTTTTGTCACACATACACCACCCCCTGGGAGGGGAAGGAAACAAGCGGATTGGAAACAAATAGGTAACAAACCATCAAAAAGAGGAGAATATATAAGTTGGGGATAGGAAACAGAGGTTTGGGTGAATCAGGAGAGATCAGAAGAGGAGGTGAACGATGACCAGGAGGAGGAAGGAGGGCGCTGCTGTGGAGAAGAATTTTGGAGCAGGTGACAGATTGGCTTAATAATGGCACTGTGGTGTGAGTGTGCATGTTTGTGGGACGTGTGAATAGGAAAGTGTAAGTTGTGAATGTGAGAAGACTGGTACTGAATACAAGGAGGATGACTGAATAGTGGAGGGGGAGAATAGAGGTTGGGTGAGGGGTGGTAGTAGTGGGTGGAGGAGTGGTAGTAGGAGTGGTAGCGGAAGAAGCAGTAGTAGTGGAGAAGCATGGTGGTAGTAGTAGTGGAGAAGAGTGGTGGTAGTAGGGTGGTAGTGGAATGGTAGGAGGGAGGTACAGTTAACATCAATGGATGGATGCAGGAGAAAGGAGGAGTAAAGTATAGGAGAGACAGGAAGTGGGTGGGAAGGAGAAAGGGGAGTAGTAGGTAGAGTAGAAGGGAAAGAACTGAACATGAGTGGAACCAGGTGAATCTTACAGACTAACTTTCCCATTCAAACGTTAACATCTGGTGAGATTAGGGAAAGTTAGGAAGTCCCCGAAGGAGAGAGAGTTGCTTTTAGGGTGAACATCACTAGCTCGAGCTAGATATAAGACAGTAGGAGTCAACAAGCTCTAGTACTAACCAGAGGCTATAAACATCTGGGTTGGGGAGTAGGTTTGTGGGAAGGAGAGAGAGGGATGGCCAAAGGCCCAACAAATGTATGTTAATAAAACTTCTCAAACTATTCTCGAGACTCTCAGTGTTATCTGTGCCAGCTGTGATGGGTAAGAATAAATAATATAATAGTAATGCAAGAACAATGACACAGCCGGAGACTAAGTGGAGTTGATAGTGTTTCAGCATGCAGAGATCATGGCAGAGTAGGAGAGAAAGGAAGGAAGGATGGATGGATTGTTTGCCATTGGTCATAGTAAATGGTTTAGAGCACCAATGAGAACTACAGGGTGCAATATCTGCACTAGACATTAGCTAGTGATATTGGACTCTTGGTGAGTAGGAAATGGTGTACTGTACGTTTATAATTAAAAGTGCCGAGTGACTTTTAGGGCTGTCTAGTAGCTTAAAACTTAATATTTGACTCCTGGTAACATGCAAAAGAGAGTGGCAAGGAGTATCAATGAGCGGGTTGTACAGCAGTGCCAAAGATTTATGTTGGTCGCAACCTAGGATCTCCCATGTCTCAGGTACCAACCGATGTACATCATATTAAGTTTGTCTACAGCGCTAGAAAATGTCAGTCATCATTACTAAGTAAAAAAAAGCCCTGTATTATGTTTGGTAGGAAGCAAATTTACTTGCACTGGTGTTTTTCCCAAACAAATGACTCGGGATAAACATGGAGTTAGGCACGGCGAGTAATCATGTATTGGCTGTGGTAAGTCTGCTATCCCCACTCCCAGCAGTTGAGTACCACTTGAATACCTGTACAGACACTGTGTGGCTGGTTATGAGCATGGCAGGAACTACATGCCCCAGTTTTCAAGTGAACTATCGTCAGCTGCGCATCTGTCTCCACCTGCTGTGATTTACGTTGAAACAGGCTCAAGCTTGCCAGTATATGAGAGGCTGCTTCACAAGGACTCCTTGCGCCTAAACTGTTACCTTGGTAAGGTGCTCTGTGTGTTACAGTGACACTTTGGTTGGAGTGGCATTTATGGTTTTTGTCCTCAACCATTTCTGGATTGTCCTGGTCAAACTTTTTCTATGAAAACTCTGTTGGGGAGTTATTTTGCTGCTTTGATTTCCCCCTCCTGGTTGATTCTTTCACTTCTATGGCTTATCGAATACTTGCTGAATACAAAAGAAGACAGCGAAAGCCCTGTACGCATCATAAAACATCAGTTCAATGTACTTTTTGGATCTATTACTATATCCCACAAAATACCTCATTGGATGTGTAGAATCTAGATTCATATTACTCTTCCTATAAATGTTTTAAATCTAAAACAACCAGATAAAGAAGGTTTATGTAGGTATGTGGTGCAGCTATTTGCACTGAGCCTTAGACACATCACACAGTGAGATAAGAAATGGTTTATTTTTGTTCAACCACTACTGTGTTCTGAGTCTGTAAATGCTCATCTAGAGTAGCAGTATGCATGCATATTTATTTTCAAAGCATTTTAGGATCTTAGCATTAGTAAGTTGCGATTGGGAAGTATTATATTAACAAACAAGTTATAGGTTTTCAGTGAATGCTTGCTTGCATTGCACAAAAGTGACTTCAGATGTTGTGTGCATTTATCAACAAGATGCATCTATGTGGTGTTTTCATACATTAATGAATAGGGGAACTTGTTCCACAAATGTAATACATTGTTTGACAGACATCTTTGCTACACAACTGGTTTGTTGTAACACAGTCTATTCATTTTCAGGTTTGGTCATGTTTTGGTTTCCTTGCACACTTTTTATACCCTTGCGGGGAAAATACTTTTTACACTTAAATTTAATTTACACTCCAATTATAAAAACAGTGTGTAAAATACTCCAACCTCATAACCTTAGCTGGGGCACAGAGGAGGCACAAAATAAGCGGTATGCATCGCAATTCACTATAAAATCATGATTAATTGCTTTCATTTTATGTTGCGATAGGAGGACTTCAAAGAAGATGAACATTTTTATTGTTCTGTGCACCAAGCTCCAGAACAGCACAAGGCCTATACAAGAGATCCAGGCTGGCTGCAGGCTCACCCCAATGCTTACTTTGAATGAGCAATTCGGCAGATGGAAACTGCAGATAAGATTAACTGCTGTGGGGCAGCTTATCTCAGTCTTCTGTTGGGAGGGTGTGGCCATCAGGATGGTACTTAATGAGCTAACCCCATCCATCATTCCTTCTTCCTCTGTTCCCAAGCATTTCCTATTTCATTACTTTTGCACCCTTTATTGATTTTCTACACCCCTTTTGTTTGTTTTCGCTTTCTTTTATCCACCAGACTAACTTTCTCTCTTGTCCAGCTCCCCACATCTCCTCAGTTGCTTTCATCTTTCATCTATTCCTTTCTCAAGCCTCTTGCATCCTAAATCAATGTAGCTTTCGTAGGGAGGAAAATGGCGTATTCCACCCCGCTCACAACTCCCGCATGCACGGATCTCCCTTGAGCTGAAGGTAGGAGACACCCCCCCTTGCACCCAACAGTAATCTGTGTTAATCAGTTATTAATTACTAACAAGGAAATCATGCAATTAGACTTTACTAACTCACAAAGACTCTATTTTGGATTCCTTGCCTGTAGCCATCATTTTCTAAGCCTGAAAATGATCTCTAAAAGCTTGTCTCTCCCTCTGTCCTGTTCCTCGCACCACCAGCTCCAGCCCCCACCCCAACGCCTCCTGTCTGCTTCGCACAAACCCTGTTCTCACGGAGGTTCAGCCATTCATTGTTGCAACCTTCAGTACGTCTCAGAACAAATGAGCTCACTGCCCTGTGTGAGACCAGAGCAGGCCCCCCTGCCTGAGTGCCCATTCGTCTCCACTAACCTTCCAGTGTCCCTCTTTGACCCCCCCCCACCCTGCTAAGCTGTAAACTACCAGGCCCATGCCCCTCTGTCCTTTGATACAGATACACATCTGGCCCCCTGTAGTGACCCAACGAATACCCCCTCAAGAGCCCCCAACCCACATATATTTCGTCCAACTAGAACACTTGTCTATTCGTACCATGAGGCATTAGGTAGATCAAAACCTCCAAGGTGGTCACCTGGGACAGGGATTCTAGGTTTATGGGTACCGAGGTGCAAAGGTTACAAGGCCTGCCTATAACTTGTGTATGAACTCTGAAAGGCACCAACATTCCTACCAGACTTTATGAGTGTCATTTGTCTCATGCTCACAAATGCTGTTTTTGCAACATCAGTTAGTCGGGGAAAGTGTCATTTTGCTGGTCTGACCTTTTGGCTTTCATCTGCTTCTCACTGGGAGTGAGGTCCTGTTTCCACCCTCCTGGCCATCTGTTCTCCTGCAAATGTGGAGTTTGTGCCAGGCTGCTGACCATTCCGTTAGGTAGGTGCACTTTCTGTGCATTACTGCACCTCCAGCGGAATTATTGAACCTAAAAAATCGAAATTTGAAGAAAAAAAAAAGAAAGAAAAATAGCGGAAATTTGCATAATATTGTTGGAAAGGACTGTTTTATTTGGCATTTCATCGTGCAGCCATTTTTTTGGAGCTTTTTAATACCTGGAGCTGCATCGCTATTTTGAAAGCACAAGTTTTTTCCTACTATTGCTGCTTATTTGACTTTTTTTGGCCCTTCCAAGAGGGCCATCGTGGTTTGCTTTGTTGTGTAGGCAGGCTATGCTGAATCACCTCTCCCTGTGCTGCACTCCCATTGGTTACTGAGTGTTTTCTTCCATCCAGTCAGAGACTGGCAGGCTTCAGCCGGCCCTCTCAGCAAAGGCCCACTCCTAAGGCCCCTGTCCGCTTCCGGAACGCTAATTGGGGTCCTCCCTGCACCTTAACCACAATGATGCTGCCACCTCACTCCTCTAAGAAATCCGGACTGCCTGGACTTTGCCACCTCCAGTACTATGGGTTAGATCCCTCCTTATGGACTCACTTCTACTGCCTTGGACTATCACTGTTCTTTCGGCTTGTTACTCCCATGTTGTTATCCTGCTGCTCAGTGCTTCCTAAAATCCTTTGCTAACATCCGATTCCAAGATTGAAAAAGTAAAATCTTGCGGTTTTTGCTTTGTGCTAAAAAGTCAAATCTTGCTGCTCATTGCGAAATTCTCTGTATTTTGGTTGTATACTGTTTCTGCTCTGTAACTTGCCAGCCCAGTGACCTCACCACTCTCTTGTCTCACACCTACCTACCTTTGCCCCCCAGTATCTCCATCCTCTCCTTACTTCCACCCCAATGGCGCTTTCTGTTTCTCCTATCTTCTCTAACTGCTTCTCCATTGATTATCCTTCCCTTCTCACTAAGTCTGGTAGGAAGAAGTTCAAAAAGGATATCTTGGCCTCTAATCCTGATCTTCCTATCGCCAACACCTACTCCAATGCTTCCGCCAGACAGACCCTTACCGACATCCTCTTTGTCGTTCCTTCGCCAGATCTATGGAGTGCTCAGATGGTCTCTGTGCTCTGCCCCAGCTTCCTCCTCTCCCATTAATGGTGGCACTCGCTGGGTATTTCTCAAGGCTTCCTTCGACTCCTCTAAAGTCATCTTTAATGTCTACCTAAATGGCACTGTCATGGTCCAAGGCCCTCAGGCCAATCTCCTCTTTGATAGGCGCTTCCCTCGCCTCATCGATTTCCTCTCATCTCCTGCTGTCCCCTCCTCTCCCCCCTTGGCTAACTTGCCCTCTTTCTCCTCCTCCTCCTCCTCTGCCCCTCCTAGGGCTCTTTCTCCTCCGCAGGGCGTACCTCTGATCTGTACCCCTCCCCGGAAGGTTTTTAAGGCTGCAAACCTTCTTCATATTGCCACTCTCAACTCTCGTTCTGCCGTCAAACACTCCTCTGACATCTGCCACCTCCTTGAAGAACTAGACCTTGATGTCCTTGGTCTTACTGAGACATGGTTCACGGCCAGCTTTGTCACGAGCTTCGACACTCTCCTCCCTGATGGCTAAAAGATCCTCTCAGCACCCAGATCCTCCTGGTCCGGTGGGGTGTGTGGGGGGGGGGCGGGGGGAGGGAAGGGTAGCCCTGATCTTTCCTGAGTGGATTCCTGCCTCTATCATTACCACTCAGACCTACTCCTCTTTGGAATGCCTCGTCTGTAGGCTTTCTCTCTCGCCTACCCATTCTCTTACTGTGGTTAGCATCTACCGGCCTCCTGGTCAAATCATCTAATTTCTCTGAGTGGGCAGACCTCTCCTCCTCCCTCCTGGCCTCTACCACTCAACTCCTCCTCCTCGGTGACCTAAATATACATTTAGACTCTCCTTGCTCCACCTCTGTACTCTTCCGTGACCTCTGCGACACCCTCTCCCTGTCCATCCTCCCCTCTGGCCCGACTCACTCTGCAGGGAACACACGGGATATCTTGATCTCCTCTGACCTCCCCCTCTCCATCCCTCTGACCACTCCTCTCTCCTGGAGCGATCGCTCCCTCCTCTCATCTCATCTCATCTCATCTCTCCCTCTCCCTCTCCCTCTCTTCCCCCCCAAGCCACGCCTACCCCAACACTGCCACCTACCTTCTCGGACATCCGGCCCATGAAGCGTGTGTCAGTTGAGGCTTTTGCCGCCACTTTCAATTCCTCTTCAATTCCTGGTATGACAATGACCTAGCTACACTTAAACGTAAGTGTAGGGCAGCTGAAAGGAAATGGAGGACTTCCTGTTCATCCTCTGACAAAAAGGCCTGTCGCCTGCTACAAAGGCAATACAGACTCTCTGTCCTCACCAAGACGAGAGTCCACATTCAAGCTCGTGTCTCTGCGGCATCTAACAACTCGACCGAACTCTTTAAAATCTGCAAGGAGCTGGCCAACCCTGCTGTAGTCTCTACCCCTCCTGTTGCCTCCCAGACTCTTTGAAATGCCCTTGCCTCTCACTTCATTTAAAAAACCCAGGACATCCTGTCCACCCTCTCCACCCACACCCCTCCTCTTCCCTCTCCATCTGTGCTCGCTGACCCTCCTTTAGCCACCCTCCCACCATTCATCTCGTCCTTTCCTCTTTTCACCCCTGACAAGGTTGCTAGAAAAGTCCGATCTATGAAAGCCTCTTCAAATCAGGTTCATCCCTGTTCCTCTAAAACCATCAAGGACCACATTGACACCCTCGCTCCGGCCCTTGCTGATTTTTGCAACCACTCCTTTGCCTCTGGATTCTTCCCCTCCCCTCTGAAGCACTCCTTTGTGCATCCTCTTCTCAAGAAACCCACAGCTGATCCTTCTTGTCTAGCTAACTATCGCCCAATTTCCATTACTCCCTTTCTTGGCAAACTCCTGGAAAAGTTGGCCATCTCTCAGCTTAACCTTCATTCCAATTCTGTTGGCTGTCTCCATGACCACCAGTCTGGCTTCAGAGCTGCCAGAAGCACGGAAACTGCTCTCCTGAACATCCGTGAAGATCTGCTCTCCAACTTTGACTCTAACATTCCCTCGGTCCTCATCCTCCTCGATCTCTCTTCTGCCTTCGACGCGGTCAACCATACCATCCTGCTCAACTGTCTCCGTGAAAACCTGGGTATCACTGATCAGGCTCTGGCCTGGCTGACCTCTTTCCTCTCAGATCGACCCTCCCAGGTCCAACCTGGGTCCTTCCTATTATCTATCTTCCTCTCTACCTGTGGTGTTCCCCAGGGGTCTAACCTCTCACCCTGGCTTTTCAACCAATACCTGGCAACTCTCCCCCACTGCATTGCCATTTTCTGCTCATATTTCCAGTGCTACGCTGATGACACAACTCATTTTC
This sequence comes from Ambystoma mexicanum, assembly GCF_040938575.1. NCBI lineage: Eukaryota > Metazoa > Chordata > Amphibia > Caudata > Ambystomatidae > Ambystoma > Ambystoma mexicanum. The sequence goes on along the minus strand of NC_090924.1, from coordinate 874,112,172 downwards.
AGGCTGCCCTCTGCCACCTCCTCTCCCGCTCTCATCTCCGATTGCCTAACTGCCATTCAAGATTGGTGTGCCGCCAATGATCATTGTCTGAATGCCAGTAAGACGGAGATCCTCCTCATCGGCATACCTTCACCATCCTTTCCCCTCACTCTCTGGACGGCCTCCCTTGGCCCTCCTCCTACCCCCACCTGCGAGGCTAAGAGCCTCAGGGTCATCTTTGACTCCTCCTTTTCATTCTGCGCCCACATCTCTGAGGTCTCTAAAAAGTCAAATTTCCGACTGCACCTCCTCAGAGGTACTCTGCCTTTCCTCTCCTTATGATATGATATGGCATTTGTAACGCGCCTATACACAGGTGTTTCAAGGCGCCCCCAGAAGCTCATGGTATCCCAAGCTCTGGTTCTCTCTAGCTTGGACTATTTTAACAGCCGCTTTCGAAATCTACCTGCCTCTAATCTCCGCCCTCTGCAACTAATCCACAACAGGACTGCGAGACTTGTCCTTGGCCTCAAGCCCTGGGATTGTATCTCTCCAGCTCTGAAATCTCTCCACTGGATCCCAGTGAATGCAAGGACTAAATTCAAAACCCTCTGCATTGTCCACAAGGCTTTCTGGGGCCTGGGTCCAAAATACTTTCAGCTATCCCTCTGCAAATACCTCCCCTCTCGAGCTCTTCGCTCCTCTACCTCCAACACCCTCAAGGTCAGTCGTTTTTCTAAGAAACAAGCTGGTGTAGATCTCTGTCTTCGGCTGGGGCCTCCCTCTGGAACAGCCTCCCTGCCACTCTAAAACTGAGGAGAACCATCTCTGGTTCCGGAAGCACCTCAAGACCTTCCTCTTTTCTTCTGCCTTTGATCCCCCTCTCCCCTGCTGATCTGTTCTCTCTTGGCACCATGCACCTGGCCACCCTCTCTCCTTTGGGCTCAGGTACCTGCTCATCCTGCCACCCTCCCGCACTGCCTCCGGGCCACCCCTTGCACTGGGGTCTGTATCTGTACCCATACAGCCCCTCCTTTTTCTTCCTGCACTTATCAGACCTACCCTGTCTGCTGCCTTAAACCTAGCACTTGCAAATTGCTGGCTGCATTACCACTGTTTGTTGCCTTTATTATTTATTTATTGTTATCTATCTGTTTCTCCTTTGCTTCGCAATTTGCACCTCTCCCCCTTGCATGCACTTTCCCCCTCCTCCCTCTCCCATGCGCGTTCTCAATGTCACTGGGCCTAGTAAGATCGCTGTTTTGTTCTCCCCCGTTCCCCTCCCTTGCCTTGTCGCGCTCTGAAACACTTGTGTACGAGCGCGATAGAAATAAAATATCAATCAAAAACCTCGCAAAGAAGAGCCCAGCTGACCCACGTGCTGCAGGAGTGACGATTATGCACCCACCAATCCCATGATGTCAACCCATATGGATCCATACAGTGCTGATGATCTGACCCAATCAAGCCGCGGGATTGTAAATGGTAATGTGATGTCATTTGTGACGCTGAATGCCTTTTTAATGTGTTGCCCGTGTATCTGTTGGCAGAGCGCTCTCCAGGCAGCAGAGTTCTCTGCGTGCACATTTTTACTTTAAATGAACTTTGTTCAACTTGCAATCTCTCTCCTGGTATCATTCCCTACTGGGCTGTGTCCATTATTCTGATTTTGGGATATTGTATCGGGGAATGGGCACCTTCACTTATAATTTGCCTCTCTTCTCTGCCCATGTTTGCTGAGCTCTACATTCCGCTCAGACGACAATGTCCTTTGATATGATATGTTTCCATGTGCCCATGCAAAAAGTTACTGTGTGCACGCATATGAAAGCATGTGGAGGGCATGTATGTGAAAGGCTGAAAAGCCATGCTACATGTGAAAGGCTGGGTGTGCACATGCAAGGCTGAGCTATGTGTGCATGTGAAAGACTACATTGATTGTGCCGTGCTGCAGTGCCCTGGTATGTGTTGCTGCAGTTATTGTACATGTTAACATTTTGGAACCATCTTAATTCAATGACAGCACCAAAAGCTAAGATTATCATTGACCCTGCTATTGCCATGTTCTATAGTTAAGGTCAAGCGTGCAAGGAATAGGCTAGTCTTTTCATTAATTCATGTACATGCCAAATGGTCAGAACGTAATAGAAAACGTGCATGCAGACATCCGACTATCATGCCAAATGTGAACTTTGCTTTCGATTGAAAGATGCCAGATTTATAATTTGTGTGGCTATGTGAAAGCAATAAATGAACCCTACCCTAATTTGCATATGTATTGACATCACTGGAAGTGATAACACAGAAAATGACCCATTTAGCCTTTGATGCTCAATGGGATGATTGGAAATTGCACTACAAAAAGGTTTCTATAAACAAGCCAAGAGAGAAATAACTTTTAATGTGCAGACTAACAAGTGGCATTACCATGATTAATGATGAAGCAGTACCTTGAGTGAGCTTGTTTGTGTATTGTACACATGTTAACTGAATAGCTTAATTTTGGCAGATAACAGTGAAATAAAATTTGCCAAACATCAAACTTTAGTTAATTGTGAAGCCGAATTTGAGACCAGTCTGCAAAATAAGGCACTTAACCAAATATCTTTGCAGCTATTACAAAAAGATGGTTTTAAAGAAGACTGTTTTGTAGAGAGGAGTTGAAACTTAAAAAAAAAAATCACCCAAGCAGAAAAATATATAAATCCATTTGGAAATTTGTTAAGCACAAATACTATGGTCATAGCTTTATTTCCCCATTCTTGAATGGAAAACTACAAAAACTACAAGAACTAAAATACAAAGTAATGTGAAGCTAAAAATCATCCTCGGAGTGTGGGAAATATACTGTTATGATTACAATGCAATAGGTTTAGAAATAAAAAATTAAAAAAAGGAAATCATTGCTATGGACTCTTACCCAAGCTTTGCTGTTCTGGACGTAATGGGGAACTCCTAGAACCATATATATGACTGAGAGGGGCCCTCACGGAGGACACGACACTTTACCAAAATTAATTTTGTCCCAAGCAGGGACAAAGATCATACACTCGTCCTCGGGCGGCAGATGGAAGAACCCACCATGACAAGGAGAGAGGATGGAGGAGGGCATGGAAAGAACAAAGGATAGGAAAAGAGGGGTGGGTGAGCAGGTGGATAATGTAATTGGCCATCGCGATTGTAAGAAAGCCAGTACCATCAACAAACGATGTGTTTTATATAGAACGTCATTGTCTGTAAACATTTTGTTTGAAGAAAAAATGTATAAACAGAGTTGAAAAAAAAACAAAATGTATAGTCGGAGTCAGTAAGCTCAAAAGTTTGTGTGTCTAAAATCTATATTTGCTCTCACAACTAAAGCTAAACAATGTGTAGGGGTGTCAGCAATTAAAGAAACAGTGCCCAAACTAAAGTCTGGATCTTCTTCCAGCTCCAGGCTTGTTCTTGGCTCCCTTCCCAAAGTTCAAGACAGTTCCAACAAAATAACCTTGGGCTTCCCTTCTCCCAAGTAGACAGCTTGTCAGGCTTCAAATTCACAAATCAATTTGTTTAGTTTGCCTTTTCATCACTTGAACAACTTTAGGGCAACCTGCTGACTTCCCTTGGTTTCCCTCAGGGAAGGGTTCCTAGGTCTAGGCGCAGTTGTCGGACCACATGGTCAACCCATCACAGGTCATGCAACCGATAACCCTTGGCACTTTACAACAGCTCATTCTTTCTCACAGGACTTCCTGGACAACACAGGTTCCCTTTATCCATCTGTGTTATAAGTCCACTTATTCTTCTGGTTCACTTGAACAGCTTCTTGCCTTCATCAACATGTGACTCACACACTTCCCTTTGTGGTATTACTCCTGGTAACCACCTTGCTTCAACACTATCCAATTGTGCTCTGTCTTTCGTTCCTTTCACTTTGTTTACAAATGCTGGCTCTTTCAATTTATCTAATTTGCAAACACTGTTTCATGTGTGTGAAATTCTCATATCTTTTCCTCCATTCGGCATTTAAAACGGATTACATGCTTGGCAACTTGTTCGGTACTCAATAGTTCACTTTTCAGTCTCCAGACCTCTTGATCATATATTCTTGCTTGATTGGCATTCGCCGTTACCTACACCATGCCTCTGGAGCGTCTGAATGAACCTTCCCCGTCACTCACCGGTATCCGGGTGCTTTGGTTTCTCACATCTGGAGAGAGCTCCGTCTGCCCACCCCCCCAATTGGTGGGTACACATAGCAATTGGCCCCGTTCCAGACCCCTTTTGTGTCCCGCTCTGGCCTCAGCGTCTTTCTCGCTTCTCTGCAGTCGGCATCCTTTTCACCGGCCATATTCTGCCTGCTCCACCTAGGATTGCCATGCTCTCCTGCCCAGCTGATTCTGCTCTGTGCTGCTTCCTTCTCCTTTATACACCTGCATTATTAACAGGTTGCAGGTTTGAGTTCGTAATGCTCATTGCCCGACTACAGTTATTGCGACATACCGAACCCTCACAACACTCCTCAGGCCTCTTCTTCGTCCAAGTACTAGAATGGTCTGAATGAGGGAAAATGGGGGAAGATGGTTTGCAACAGCCTATAAAGGCAGGAGGAGGGTAAGATTGGTTCTCACCAGAAAAGGGGGGATATCATGTCTGCTCTGCGGATATCACCTCCCCAATGACCCTCTACCCAGGTGATACTCCCTTGCATCTCCATCCCCACTGTCACGATCCAAAAGCTATGGCCTTGCATCGCCACCCAAGAAGAGGATACAGGGGGAGTATGGGTGAGGATACCCTCAGGTTTCTCACACATTTAGTACGGGTTCCAGGAAATGAGGACTTTCATTAATCATAAAAGACAATTCTGCTATCAAAACACATTATACAAGTAATGTTTGATTTGTTGTCTAATTGGCCAGGTTTGTTTGGATCCTAAAAATTCAAATATATACAGAAGAAATTAAATGTGCAGATCTTTGTAGAGGAACAACGAAAGGTGTATTAAGTGACTTCCACCTGTAATATGTGACAAATCACCCATGGTTCGCCCCACAAACCTCGCCTGGGCCCTTTCTTATGTGGCCAGGGAATAGTAGATGCTTCCCGATCCTAATCCTGGAGGTGGTGTTCTGCAGGAGGATCAGATGAGGGGGCAGGGGATGGAGGTCTGGTAGACTGAGATATCCCTTAAGACAACTTTACCCATAATCGCACATTATTGATGGCATATTGCCAAACAGAAAGAGTAGGGAGCTGCATTGGGGACTTCAAGTCCCATCATCTCAGGAGTACTGGGATGAAAAACATGGCTGAAGAGCAATGCAGATCGGAAGGTCAGGCAATTAGGCTTAACAGCTCACAATGGAGGGAGGCTGAAAAGCTTAAAAAGCTCCCTCGGGTGCAGGCCATTTATTTGTGATTAGAGGAGTAGTAGCAGTTGTAGCAGAAGCGGCTGGGGCAGGAGAAAGTGGCAGAAGGCGGCACATTGATGGCAGAATCCACAGAAGTGGGAGGAACGGAGGGACACCTGTATTTTCCATCAACTTATTCCAATTACCAGTCCTGAGTCGGTCCTGTTCCAAGTCTGGCTTGCAGAGGTTGCGCAGCGGGAAGCGTAATGTTCAAAAGCTTTCCCCCATGCAAACCTGACTGCAGAGCATTCACAGTGAGAAGCATGCAGCAGACCGTGCTTGGAGGCTGGCGTGTTCCAGGGGATTGTGGTGCGCCCAAAGGCAGCTCGATGTATGAAGTGTGCCTGGTCGAGAAATTTTTCTTAGTAGAAGTCCTGCAGCCTGGGACAGAGGCCGAGAAGCCAGTGAGTGTTTCCATGCATTCCCAAGCCTTTAAGCATCGCAGGCTGGCAACTGTAACCAGTTGCTTTTCACTTGCGAAGGAGTGAAATTGACTGAAGCTGACCGGAGCGCGCCAGACAACGGAGCGCGTCAGACAACGGGGTGTAACAATTGTAGCACCTGCATATAGAGAAATATGCTTTAGAAAAAGTTTTCGAACATAATAACTTACAGAAACAGCTTTAACAACGTTAATGGTTGCGTGTACATAAAAGTGATTCAAACACGAAGAAGGAGCCTAAGTAAAGCCGCAATAACATTGTATCCTGTGAAACCAAGTGTTAAACCTCAGTATTGTGAACTACAGAGATCAAACAAGCATTAGCCTAAGCCCAGAATTGAACATGCATTGCCCTCAATAAAAAGAGGCAAAAGAAAGGGTTTCTGTGGAAATTACTCTTGCTATCAGGTGAAAAAGGCTAATATAACATCTATGAAGGTAGAGCTTGTAAATGAATGGCTGCGATGTAAAAGAACCAACAGTTAGTCATGTACTCACATTGCTGAAGACAATAGAGGTTTCACTTGAAAGTACTTGGTCGGTGGCTTGACAAAAGACAAGAGTGAGTAAAGAACGGCCCTAGAAGAAAGCGGATGTTGACAGTAGAAAGAGACATTGCCTGTCTGGCAGAGTCAAAAGGACATTGGTACACGTACGATTGTGAAGAATTTTTTAAAGCTGTTAAGTTGAAGAAGCAGCAAACTTTAGAAGTATCAGTGGGACTGAGCCTTCAGAAGCAATACAAGTGAAACACTGAAGCAGAGACGTAAAGCTGCATGGTGTATCATTGTAGGAGTAGGTCTGTCAGGAGAGCGGACCAGACAGATTTGGAAGTAGAGGACCGAGTGTGGACCACTCCGGTAGAAGTTGAACATACTGTAAGGTTTCTTCGTTTCATGGTGCTGAGAGGTAAGCACTATAAAGAGAAGCCAAACTATTTGTATTTTGTGTAGCATTTAAGTTTCAGCAGAGATTATCCAGACCAATTCCATACTCTATAAGGAACTTTGCAGTTCTGCTATTTCCCGAAGAGAGGAATCCTTTCTATGTTCAACTGTGGAGTAGTGGGAGCTTTTTTGTTTTTTAACATCCAGACTTTGTCAAGAATGGTATTGAACTGTTTCAACCCCCGATTTCCTTGCTGTTTGTGTACATCCACAGAATTAAAACCTGGGGAAGGGGATTTCGCTCAGGTTACAATCAGAGATTTTGAAAATCCTACAAATATAAATGGAGACATTGTGAATTGCCATATATTTTCTCCTTTATGTAAATGTATGAGGACCATAAGAACAAGTTACTTACCCCAGGTAACATTCCTTCGACTGAATGTTGCTCCCACGTATTCCTCATCTATGATATCTACAATATCCAGCTTCTGCTGTTTCGGAAACATTTTGTTAGACAGAGGGCGCTGTGCGTCGATGCGGTCGACTCAATGTCCCTCGAGGGCCTCAGTCTCGAGGATGAGGTCAATGAAGGTATATATGTATATCATGCGCAGGACCCCTTGGCTTCAGTTCTGTTTTTTCGTGTCATTCTTACAATAGAACTAACAGCATTAAACTAATTTAAAGCATACTAGAATCGAGCGTAAAACTGCAATAACATGGAAATTCCACTGCAGGGTAAGCTGGGAGGGGCAATTAGGAAGACGTGGGAGGAACATCCAGTCGAAAAAAAGTTACTAGGGGTAAGTAACTTGTTTTTCAAATGGATTGTTTCCTCCACGTATTCCTCATCTATGATATGCCAAAGTAGTATTAGTTCTGGCGGAGGGAGTACAAATTTTGTCATCAAGGGTTGTTGGGGGGGAGGGAGTCGATGTTGCGCAACGGAGAGATGAAGCCGCGAGCCTCCATTGCTCCTTGAAAGCTACCGATATCCTGCAGTTTATATCCGGTTTCCCGGCATATAAAAGCAGCGGGATAACCATCCCTTTCTGGCGGAGCATCATGGCCACAACCCGTTCTGTCCCCGAGAAGAATCAGTGATGGGAATCTGGAAACTACTGCCATGGGAGAAGGGGTTGCCGGTGCCATTTTTCGGAGACACCCAGTCAACACCATTAGTGCTGGTGTCTGAACAGAGGCGTTGCTGGATTTTACTTTTATGGACTTCATTGATTCGTCACTCTTTCTCAACTCTCATGCTGGACTTCCTTTGCATCTTGTACTCATGGTGGCCCTGAATCATGCTGTTCCCATTTTCATCTTGTATCCTGGCTTGCAACATTATGTGTTACTACTGATTTCGGCAATTGTATTCGCTCTCCCCTCTTGCTTCGCCACTCTTTTTGACTGCTCAGAATTGTCCCTCGACCTAGTATGATAGCAACCTCGTCTGTGGCTCCCCCACCCCCTTACTGTCCCCCCCCCTCCCTCCAGCACTATCTGAAACGTTATCAGGCCTAGTACGTCGCTGGTTTTGTTCCTCCCCTCCCTTTCTGCACCCCTCTCACTCACCTTTTGTTTTTCTACGGCTCTACCAGAAATGTCGTCAGGCCTAGTACAGTAGTCGCCTGTCAGTTTCCATTTCCTTCCCACTCTCCCCCTTCCTTCCTTATCTATGTCTTAGCTCTTGCACTATCTGAAATGTCGTCAGGCCGAGTACGATAGTTAATTTCACATCCTTACTGTTCATGGCCTGAAATAATGTTGTATTTTCCCTTGTTCCCTCCCTTGCCTTGAAGCACTTTGAAACACATTGTGTATAGGTGCTATATAAATATCATATCATAACACTGGGCTTTCCGTCCCCCCCGTCCCCTCCCGCCTGCAGGTTCTCCCTCCTCAGCGACGAGTGAGCCGGAGCAGTGGGGCCTGCAGGCAGGGGTGTGGCGGCTGCGAGGGCCGGAGAAGGAGGCTGAGCCCTGGCATAAGGGAACCGGCGGGGACCCGGCAGGACCAAGCAAGAAGCCAGGGAGCCATGGTGTGGAGCAGCGCATATCAGAGACAAAGTGTGGTGCTGGTGTGCTCGTCGAAGCACGGGAGGAGGCGGCAGGCAGCGCTGGTGCCACTGGGAAGTAACAGGACATACACTGGAGCCACGGCCCATCCATGCTAGCCGGATATACTAGGTGGGTGCATGAGGCAGAATCAAATCCGCACTCCCACAGACCAGCGCCATAAACTGCTGCTTTAAAGGGACACCGGGGGAAATAATGGAACTCGGCCTGCTACTAGTGGAGCGCATGGTTCTGCGACAGGCAGAGGGAGGTCACCAAGGCCAGTTGGGCACAGCCATTTACATAGTGGACCCTGGCAGACCGTGACTCTCCGTGTAACACCCCCCGACACCCCAGGCAATTAACGCAGAGGGGCATGGGGGCAAGTGACCTGCAGTGTGAATTGGCCCACATACAGCAAACGACACTGCAAAGCATCGGAACCACCACCCGAGCCAAGGCCCATCCGTCCAGGCCCATCTACACTGGCCAGACATAACAGGTGGGTGCACGAGGCAGCATCAGACACAAGCTCCTACATGCCTGCCCTATAAGTGGCAGCATTTATGAACACCACGGCATATCCAGAGAGACAGCCTGCTATTGGGGGAGCGCTTGGTAACCACACTTAAGCAGAGGGAGGACAACAAGGCCAGCCAGGCACAACCACTCGCATTTTGAACCCTATCAGATCCAGAAACTCTGAAATACGCTCCCCACCCCCAAAGAATTTCCTGGTGGAGGAAGTGCGCTGGGGCCAGTGTCTTGCAGTCCAACTCTGGAGGGTTAGGAGGGGCGGGCACACCGCAGTGAGGCCCGGCTCATATTTATTAACAAAGGCAGCGAAGGCCAGTGATACGCTGGTGGACTGAAGGGCGCAGGACAAGCACGACAGCTCAAAAGAAGCGACACGCGCAATCGGGGGAGTGAGCCGACCGAGCGCAGGACCATGGTCAAGGACAAAGCAAAGAAGACTAGCTCCAGTGCAAAATGGACCAGTACACGATGGGCACTCCCCAGCTTCCGACGAAGCTCACCACAGGGACGACAGACACAAACTGGGAGTTGCAAGACGCTCAAACCTCCCTCTGTGATATCATAGGAGCAATAGGGGAATCCAGGTCCTTCATGGAGGGGAGAATTGATGGCCTCTCAATGGAGGGGTTACTCCTCAGGCAAGACCTGCAGAACCTTGCTTCGAGGGTCGGGAAGCAGAGCAGCGCATCTCAGACTCAGAGTACGCAATTAAGCGAAAGGAAAAGCAGCTGGCAATGGTCAACCAGAAGCTCACACACCTGGAAAATAGGGCAGAAAGACAGTGAAGGAAGGGAATGTCGCAACAACATTTGCATCCCCGTTGTCCCGGAAAAGGAAGAGGGGCCCAGCATGGTGCTCTTCTTTGAGCGATGGCTCACAGAACTCTTTGCTCCGAAGAAACTCTCAAAGTTCTTCTCAGTGGAGAGGGCACACATGATTGCCGGCATGCCGCCCTACCCCAGGGGTGCCCCCTCCCACCATCATAGCACGACTCCTGAACTGCCAGGATGCCCTCTTGCAAATGGCGCGTGTATTCAGCCCCATCACTTATCACGGCTATCAGATTGGCCTCCTCCCAGTCTATACTAGCGAGGTTCAGAAAGCACGTCAATCTTTCGACTCTGTCAAAAGGAAAATGCACTCACTACGCCCTTTTCTTACCGGCGCAATTCAGTCTATCAGAAGGGAACTGTGCACCTTTTCAATAACCAGAGGGAGGTAAGGACATGGCAGGAGACGCACGTCCGGTCATCTCCTGGGTATCATCCGAAGGGTGGGCACCCCGAAAAGAGCCCCATCTGGGACACTCCCCACTCTTGTTTGGATCATAGGCAAACAGTGGATAGGCCACCTACCTTCTCGGACATCCGGCCCATGAAGCGTGTGTCAGTTGAGGCTTTTGCCGCCACTTTCTCTCCCCCCTCCACCTTTGGCAGTCTCACATCCTGACACAGCCCTGTCTCAGCTCTACTCTTCAATTTCTGATACACTTGATGCTCTTGCCCCTGTCATGAGGATCTGTTTGAAGTCCAAAGCCAAGTGCAATTCCTGGTATGACAATGACCTAGCTACACTTAAACGTAAGTGTAGGTCTGTGCTGGCGACAACAGGCAATGGATGACTTGGTGGCTGGGAGGGCGCCGGCCCATACTCCTGCAATGACTTTCAGGGGTACAAAGTTGCAAATGGCGACTGATCGGGAATGGAGGCTTGCATTAAATGGCAACAGCGACACACACCGCAGAAGGGTGACCTGGTTTCTTTGCACCCGTTCGGTGTGTTGTTAGGACAACAGGTGCGTGCTTCAGGTTGGGGAGGAGTACAGGGAGGGGCACGAAGGGAAGTTTGTCAACCGTTGTTGGCTTAGTTATGGTTGAATTTGGGTTTTCAAGCCACGCAGCGCATAGGCACTCCTTGCATAGACTGGGCAGGAAAAGGGGAGTGCTCACGGGAAACAAAGGGGGGGGGGCATAATCGGAGTTAAAGTCTGGTTTCTCTGGGATGATGACTCCTAACGGGAAAGTCACAGTGATGACCTGGAATGTAAATGGGCTATGTTCAAAAAGAAGGTTGGTGTTACAGTTTCTCAACAGGCAGTCCTCTGATATTGTATTTCTCACCGAGACACCCCTGGCGGGAACAGAGTGCAAATTGTTTCTCAGATTTAACTATAAAGGTGGCGTTCCACGCCGGCTTTGTAAGGGGCTCCCGGGAGAGGGGGTGCTCATACTCTTACATAACGGGGTCCCATTCCAGCTTGAAATGGTGAAGTCTGATCCCCGGGGGCCTTTACGTTTGGACAATGGGGGGGGACTTCAATGAAATTATGGACCGGGGTTTAGACGGGAGGTACGCTGGAGCTAGGAACTTGACCTGTACCAAACTGTGCTTATTCGCAGAGGCCCAAGGGTGGGTGGATACATGGTTGTGGCTGCATGCAAGGGAAAGAGGTTACCATTTCTTCTCAGGGGTAGATGCCTCCATGTCAAGGATTAATTATTTTGTTGTCCCATCTAACACTATCCACAAGCAGCTGTTCGCCCAATTCTTGTCCAGGGGGTTATCAGACCACTTGCCGTTAGTTATGGAGTTAAAGAATGGGATGACCAAGCCTGATAGGAGTTAGCGTCTCAACACTAATTAACTAGGGGACCCTGAATTAATAGACGGCCTGGCTGCCAAAACCAACAGGTACTTTGGACTGAACACCGGGACAGTCGACAGCCCAGTCATGCTGTGGGAGGGCTATAAGGCTTCACTGAGGAGGGAGCGCTCTCAATGGTGGCAGCTAAGCGCAAGGAACAAGTGCGGGAGGCAGAGGTGGCAGAGTGGCACAGGAGGTGGAGGAGAAATTTCTCCTCAGGGTCATAGGTGGCCAAGTCAGCACTAGTTACGGCACAAGAAACACACTGCAAAGTGGCACTGGACAACGGCAGGGAGGTGCACTGGGCAAGGCAAAGTCAAATACACGAAGCCGGAGACAAAAAATGCTGGCCTGGCTCGACAGGAGGGATAGAGGGGCGGGATACGTGCGCACCCTATGAGAGACAAGAGAGGAACTGACTAATGATGCAGATATTGCCCAGGCCTTTGCGCAGTACTATGAGACTCTATATAGTTCCGGGCAGGGAGGACCTATGGGGGTGGGCCAACTGGACTAGACCAGGTGCCTCACCCGAGGCTCACCGCGCAACAGGCTCTGGGTATGGAGGCTGATATATCAGAAGATGAAATCACAAATGCAGTCGATCAGCGATAAATGGGTAAAGCGCCAGGGCCCAATGGGTTCCCGGTTGAGACGTGGAAGCAACTGGGGGAGAAGGTAGTCGGTCTGCTGCACCGGCTCTTTTCACTACAGACAAAATGGGAGTTTATCACCTGATCTCAGGCTGGCCAGCATAGTGGTCCTCCAGAAGCCTGGTAAACCTCTAGAACAGTGCGCTTCATACAGGCCAATATCTTTAATTAATGGGGAGGCCAAGATTCTAGCATGAGTACTGGCCAATCGCTTGTTGTGAGTAATCATTTCTCTAGTACATCCGGACCAATGTGGGTTCATGCCCTCTAGATCCATGCGAATGAACATGCGTCGAGTGCAACTTGCCATGGGCCTGGCAACCGAAATACCGGACACACTGGCACTTCTCGCCATAGACTTCGAGAAGGCGTTCGACGCTGTGCGGTGGGACTCGCTCTGCGAGATTATGAGCCGCATGTGTTTTGGTGGAAATTTCCTTGCTTGGGTTCGCCTATTATACACTGCCCCGAAGGCAGCGATAAAAGTGAACAAGATTACCTCTCAGGCCTTCACCATGGGGCGTGGCACGCGGCAGGGATGCCCCCTTTCGCCGCTGCAGTTCACACATACGATAGAACCACTAGCAGTACAGCTCAGGAAAAGCCTGGAGTGGGTGGGATTCAGGTGGCCCTGGGGGATGTGGGGAGGACAGTGTCAGGGCACAGGGCATGGGAGTATGTATGTTGGGTGTGGGTACAAGGGGCCACCAAGGAGGCTTCAGGCAAAGGCAGCTGAGAAAACAAACAATACAAAAGCCCAGAAAAATATTCCAGCCTTACGGAAGGCTTTTTTGCCCTCATTGCAGGCAAAAAAGACCTGCAGACTACATGTCCCAGCAGCCTCCGGGCCAGAAACTATAGAACTAAAGCCACGCTGGGTGTGGCACGTGCGCACGCATGCGCACAGACCGGAACACGGGGCTTGAGCTCGAGGACGCGACCTGAGCAGTGGCACCAGCAAGATCTCTAGCCAAGGGGATCAGCGAGAGGGGCCACGCCCCAAGGAAACACCATTCCGGCCCCTCGCCAGCATAAGATAAGTACTGCTAATGCTAAGGGGGGGGGGGGGCATCAGAAAACCATCAGGGAAGAAGCGCTGAGGCAAAGGGGGGAGCGGAGCACCTAAGAAGCACGCACTGCATCAAAGGGCACATGCAGAGGGCACAGCCCAAACAGACCATGCCCCCCTGCTCCAGAGAAAGAGAAAGTGTTCCACGCACATTGTTGCCTACAGCGACCCCCCCGCTCTCTGCATAAAACGGCCACCGGTACCCATATAGACAGTCACTATATCCAGCAAGCATTGTCCTACATGCAAGCGTCTCATAGCCATGTGCGGCCAGATTAGGAGTCGCATGCTTTCAGCCACGTGCAGCAAACTACAATTGCTGCACGTCTTAAGCCACTTACGGCTAGGACAGTCCTGCATGTGAACTAACACGTACATTTGTCCTACAAGCTAACAGGGAGCACGTAGACGCTTACTAAGACTTGTTGCATGAACCTGCATTAATCCTGCCCTGGGGGGGGCATCAGTAATAGCTGCATGCACAGCTGTATGTCTGTGAGCCACGTGCGGTTATCACGCAATCACTATTACACGCTCTCTTTGCAGCATTTGAACTGCTCCAGATACCAGACCCGAGAGTGCGCAGGCAGGAGGCAGCACTCACAACGAGAGCGAAGTGCCTTCCTGGTTACCTTGTGTTGTACGTTGAATGCAGTGGGGAATTTATGCATGTGGGTGCATGTGCATATTTCTACTGTACAGTTGTTAAGATTACCCTGTGTCCCCCAACCCCATCCACTACCTTCTTCTAACCCTCTTTCCGGTTAGCCTCATCACCCGTACCTATCCAATCAACGTGTCCCTAGCCCTCTTTCCCTACTGGGGTTGCAAAGGCCTGTGTGAGTCTAGTCTTGCAGGCACCAAGAACGCAGTGGGGGTGGTTGGTTTGTGCCCCTCCTGCGCCTGGAAGCTTGAAGCCTGACAGATAGGGTCTCACTTTACACAGATTACCTAATATACATGAGCAACCCAAGAATTTCGTGCCCGGCGGTGACTCAAGATACTGCAGGCATACCAAAACTTTAGCGGGCTCAAAATAAACTGGCAAAAGTCAGTACTCTTCTCAGTACAAGGGGTTGTGACAATGCTTCTGCAGAAATGGCCATACAGAATAGCGGCCTCAGGCTTCAAATACCTGGGCATCCACCTCAGCCCACGCTTGTTTGACTTCAACCAGCTAAATCTATCCCCAATGGCGAATAAATTCGTGCAGGACGTTACGCATTGGCAATCCCTCCCCACTGACCTTATTGGGCAAAGCAGCCATTTAAAAAAATATATACATTTTCATTGAAATTTGCAACTTTTATAGCACACAAAACTCCATCCCCACCCTCACCTCCCCTTTGCCTTACCTCCTCCCCTCCCCCTACCCCCTCAGACAGCTGCCACCTTTGTCAATTTCAAATCCTTGAAAACCAGTCCTCTTCATACATTCAGCAAAATAAATCCAAAACGCTTATTCTTTTTCACTCGAAAGTCTTTATGAAGAAAATCCAACACCAAACCCAGTCCTCCTTAAACTTATTTTGTTCCCCTTGTACCACATATGTAACCCATTCCAAAGACAATGCCACATTTTCAGAAACCAATCTTTTTTTTCTTCTAAACTTTTATTTAACTTGCACAGTTTTTTCACATTACATTACATACAGTTGTGTTACTAGTCGTTACATTTATGCAATGCGTGTGCGGGTCTTTGATATATCATATCAACATTATGGCTCCTCTTCAGGATTGTCATCACTTGTGTTTTTATCAATTAGATACTGTCTGAAATTACCACAAATGTCTTTCAGGCAGCTTGTCAACGGTAATAGGCTAGAGTATATTTCTTCCTTATCATTCGCCCAAGTCATAGCTCTCACCCATTCTTCCATTCTTGGAGGGTTTCTATCCTTCCAGTGCAGTAGTATTGCCCGTTTTGCTAAAAGCAGGCCAACATTTAACAATTTGCGCCCGACTAGGTTAATTTTGCTTACAAAAGCCTAACACACATGATTCTGGGGTTAAATCTATACCTCAGGACCACATCATGTGTAATAGGCCTGCCTCTTCACTCCCACATCTGGGGCATCTCTCTGTTGCTGTGGTATACACGTTCTTTAATCAAGGTGGGGTGTGGTGTACTCAGTTTGCGAATTTGTAGTGAATTAGTTGGTACCTCGAATTACAGGAGATCCGTTTCGTTACCCTACATATGTGTGTCCAGTGTGTGCCTGTAATGGCTATCCCCAGATCCTCTTCCCACTCTTTTTTCCCACTCTTTTTTGATATCCGGTGCCTTGACTTCTCTGGTGGATAATGTGATTTTGTACAATGTCGAGGCCGATTTCTTTGTTGTGCCAGGTGCGAGCGCATACCTTAGGCTTGGATGCGCTATAGGTTCCTCTGGGAAGCTATCCCAAGTGGTTGCTATTGCTGAACGGAATCTCAAGTACTGTCGTTTCTGTAGCGGGATATCGCCTACCAGTAGTTTGATGTCATCCCAGTCTATAAATTGTTGCTCATGGAATAGGTCTTGAATTGATGTATGCCCTTTTCGTACCAGTGTGTCACCAGAACTACATCTTGTGTCGGAGGGGGGGGTGGGGGGGGAGGCAGGACGCGCCCTATATGGGCATGTCTGGATTGTACATCACAGTATTTCTGGGCTGGCCAATTAGCCTGGCCCATGCCGTGCAGGTAAACGTGGCAGGGTCAATTTGATTATCGCTTCTCTTCTTCCCTTCTGCTAGGGTGTGCAGCTCACTAACCAATCTTGCTAAGTAGGGGCCACACGTTGTTTCCATTTTTGTGCAATGAGGGACAAAGCAGCTACACTTGGAATCATATATGCTTCCTATGACTATTTTCAGGAAGAAACTCTTCCCACCCCCCCCCCCCCCCATGACATCACGATGGCTATAAATAATTCCTGCCAGTCTGGACTGGTACCCTCGGAGCTTAAATCCTCAAGGGTTATTCCTCTCCTTAAGAAGCCCTCACTTGATCCTACTATCCCTGCTAATTTTCGTCCCATATCTCTGCTCCCGCTCCTGTCTAAACTTTTGGAATCTCTGGCCACGCCCCTTCTGTCTTCCTTTCTGGAATCCTCAAAGATCTTTTATCATGCCCAGGCAGGTTTTAGGCCAGGGAGAGGGACAGAGAGTGTGCTTGTCTCAGTGCAAGACGATATGTCTAGACTTGATGCGGGTCGAGTTGGGGCTCTGATTCTGTTGGATCTGTCTGCCGCTTTTGATACGGTAGACCATCCTATCCTCCTTTCACGTCTAACACAAAACGGGATCTCTGGCCCGGTTCTTGCTTGGTTCACTTCCTTTCTCTCAGATCGCACCTAGACCCTTACTATGCCCCCTTCCTTTCTTCCCCCCGTTTCCTCACCTGTGGTGTCCCCCAGGGATCGTCTCTTTCCCCGATTTTGTTTAACATTTATATCTGGGCGCTGGTCTGCCTGATCCGCTTGTATGGACTTAATTGTTATTCCTACGCGGATGATACTCAAATCCTGATCCGTTTGGATCAGGATCAAACAGTAGTCTCAGCCTGCCTTGATGACTGCTTAGAGGCAGTCGGTGCCTGGATGGACCAAAACTGGCTGCAGCTCAATGGCGACAAAACGGAGGTGTTGCTGGCGGGATCCTCCCCAGCCCCTCATTATGGACTCCCGCTTTCTGGCCTACGTCATTGGGTCCTCTGCCTTGCCCAGTCAACAAATTGAAGAATCTGGGGGGTTTTCTCTCCGCTTCCCTATCCATGTCAAATCAGGTGACAGCCGTTTGCCAGTCCACCCACCACCAGATTAGGGTACTAAAGAGGGTCCGCCCTATGATCCCGGTAGCTATGCGTCCTCCGGTGGTGGCTGCGCTAGTCCTCACACGGTTGGACTATTGTAATTCTCTGTACCTTTCTGAACCGGTGGGCCGACTCCAATGTATGCAGAACCTGGCAGCCAGACTAGCCACTGGCTCTCCTTATGGTGCGCATATCTCGCCAGTGCTTCGCCGACTCCACTGGCTTCCAGTGGCCCAGCGAGTTAAGTTCAAGTCACTATGTATTGTACACCGGGCCATTCATGGTTTAGGAGCAGAGTTCCTTCAATCCAAATTCTCCCGATATATCCCGGAACGCAATCTCCGCTCCTCGGCCACCAACTTACTTGCTGTTCCCAGGTATAACCGGGAAAGACTTGGCGGCAGAGCCTTCTCCATTGCTGCGGCCAAGCTTTGGAACACCCTCCCACTGCCACTGAAATCTACATCTAACCATCTGGCCTTCAGGAAATTACTGAAAACCACTCCATTCTAGTTCTCCGTCTTTTCACTGTTCTTCCTGGTCAGTAGCTTCCTCACCAGCGCCATGATGCCTCTGGGTGACCGCGCGCTCTATAAGTTCAGGTAACATAACATGTCTCTACGTATTTGGGGACCAAAACACACTTTCATCGCCTCATTAACACTTCCCCAGTATGTTTTCAATTTGGGGCACTCCCACCATACATGCCCCCATGTTCCTATAGTCTTGCATCCTCGCCAATATTCCCTTGAAACATTTGGGTAGAGCTTATGTAGTTTCTCTGGGGTTAGATGCTGCCATTGCACCATTACCTTTACCCACATTTCACATATCTGAAGTGCCCGCATTCATTTTGGAATCGCCTTCCAAACTGCCAACCATTGATCCTCCGTAATGTTGGTACCTGTAACTTTTCCTCATAAAACTTCATATACCCCCACTCCGCTTGGCCGGGATCATCTCAGATGATCTTATAAAGCACACCAACCACATGTCTGTCCCCTGGGCTTGTGGTGATGTATCTCTCAAAGGGGGTAAGATCCCTTAAAAAGTGTTTATTTCCCATTAACCACTGTCGAAGCTGGGCATACCTCAGTCTTTCTTTTTCACTGAGGGAAAATCCTTATGTGCTTTGTAAGAATGACCTAATCGCCTGACCCGCCACTATATCGCCCATCTATAAAAAAACCTGCTTCCTCCCATTTCTTGAAAGCACACTGCTCTAATCCTGGGGTAAACTGGGGATTGCGAAAAAGAGGTGTAAAGGGAGAGGGAAACGTAGTGATACCTGACCGCTTAACCACAGTATCCCATGCCTATGCCATCAGATTAGCGATTTTGTTATTGCACATATTAATAGGGTGATCATGTTTTTGACACCAAAGGACTTCCTGAAGGGGCCTACCCACCAATACTCGGCCCATCTACACCCACATGTTTTCCATGTCCTCTTTAAACCATTCCCTAATAATTCTCAGCTAGGCTGCCTGAAAGTATATTTTGAAATCTAGCGCCCCATCCCTCCTTTAAGCACCAACGCCATTATTTCCTTCCATGATACCATTGATTTCTTACCTTTCTAGATGTACTCCCTTATTACCTAATGGAGTGCCTTGAAGAATTTCTGGGGGACCATTATTGGCAGTGCCTGAAAGTAATAGAATACTTTCAGGAGAATAATCATTTTAACATTTATTCTCCCCGTCCATGAGATGGACTGAAGCTATGGTATAACATTGTCTCCCTATGTGAAAATGAACAAAGTTATATACCTATCTCCTCCTTTTCTGATTCTTTGGCTATTATGCTGTGTCCCACCTGGTCATTTAAAGCGAGCAACCCCCCACCTTCCCATCTTCCCCTTATTGTTTGCTTGTAACATATGTGGATATCCTGCTAGCTTTAATTTGCTACAATCTCTCCTGCAGACGTGGATCTCTTGTCTTGTAGTGTCCCCCTTCTTCCTCAATCTTTAATATCTGCAGTCCTTAATCACACGTGGTAATTCAGGGTTGTTGACCTTCCCATGAAAAAAGTAATCCAAATGGAAATGTCCATCTTTTTCGGACTTGGGCTTTGACGAAAGCTTTTACCACTAGTCTCATCAATCTTTCATTAATGTCTACGCCAAATCCTGATACAATTGTATTTCTACTCCATTGACCTTGATGGGGTTCACTTTTCTTGCTGCCTGCAGGATTGCATCTTTTTGTTCATATATTTGTATTGCTGCAACCACTTCGAGGCCTAGCTCCTGGATCCTAACGCTTTGGTCCAACCCTATGAATATGGTCCAGCGAAACATCTTCCCCAGTGTCCAAGTCTAGAAGGTCGGGAAACACTTGTTGCATTGATCCTCTTGGGTCCCGATCCTCGATTGTTTCTGGGAGGGCTTGAACCCTGATGTTGGATCTCCTTGATCGATTTCGAGACCCCCATGTGGATTTCCATATTATGAGTCACCCCTGCCAACTGATCAGTTAAAATTCTCTCAGACAAATATTTAATGTCACCTTTCACCTACTGTAAATATTGTGCGAGTTCAGCTTTTATGAGTGTTAGTTGCACCTGAAGCGTTTGTCATCTGATCTTTGAAGTCCTTAAAGCATTGTTATAATCACTTCTTTAGTGGACTCTTGATCAGACTTCCTTGCCGGCGAGACCACCCTGGTATCTTGAGGTAGTGATGGCCATTCTTTGGTTGTCATCTCATCCCCCTCTTTGTGCCATAGCTTCGGGAGCGCACGCTCATGTTGCTTCTTTTTTGACACTTTAGGAGTGGGCACCTCCTCCGTGAGATCTTTAGGCCTGTTCCTGGACATTTGGACCGGAGATTGATGACAGTTCTAATGTAGTC
Organism: Ambystoma mexicanum; assembly: GCF_040938575.1. NCBI lineage: Eukaryota > Metazoa > Chordata > Amphibia > Caudata > Ambystomatidae > Ambystoma > Ambystoma mexicanum. The sequence continues at coordinate 874,091,856 of NC_090924.1, read as the reverse complement.
TCACAGTTCCCCGTCTGGATTGTTAAGGATATTGTTAAAGTACTTTTGCCCCCAAATCTGATGGTAGGAGCTGTTAATTGCTCAGCCCCCCTCGTATTGCGCCTGTTGTTGGGGCGACACCACAATTGTTTTCACCAGCTTGGGGTCTTTAATAGCGAACTACGAAGGGGCTCCTTCATATGTACCTCCGAGTACCTTTATCTGCAGTAGGACGTCCACTGCGCCTCACGAGTTGTCCCCTGCCCTTGCAATGTGCACGTGCTGCGCAGGCCATCCCAAGTGGGGCGGACCTCACCTCTGCTTTCTTATTGGGGTCCCCAGCTCCGTCCCATATGATTCCACTTAGTGCCAGAAGTTCTTTGGGGGTGATATGCCTGTCACAACCTCCTCTCAGGCTCCAAATCCAAAACCGAGCCGACGCCTCAATTAAATCACCGTCAAATACTATGGAAATCCGACCGCATCAGTGTCACAAACCGCTCGCAGCACTTCCCGGGGGCCAGGTCTTCTCTCCTTAATGCCTTTGGTGGGTGGCAGTCGTATTTTAGCTTAAACTGGAGGCAGCAGGTGGGAGGCCTCTCAGCACAGTGTCGATGACTCAGCAGCCACCTTGGAATGCAGCTCTTTTTAAGATGCTGACTCTTCCCAAATTCCTTTACGTCCTGCAGATTGCCTCACTCCCGAATCCAAAGAAGGTCTTTTTAGAAATTGAGGGATCCCTGCGGATGCTCCTGTGGGGATTGGGGGAGGGGACAACCACGAGTGGCATTGAAGACGCTGCAACAGTCAGCGTGGGAAGGAGGCATAGGCTTACCCAACCTGCGCAGTGTTGTGAACGACTTGGCTACACAGGGACCCTTCGCTCCCTCATATCGCTGCGGAGCACAGAAGGATGATAGGCCAGTGTGACAATGAGACAGCTAGGCGGCTTGATGAAAATTAAAATGTGTCTTTATTCAGACTTAGTTCAAAAAGGATAAAAGAAAATAAGCTTTAATCACAATTTTCTGCAGTGTCCTTTCTCGGTGCTTATGCTTCTTCTCTGATCCTTGCAAGGGATCTGGTAAGGACTTCTGGCAAGGCTTCTCCTCCTAGTCCTCATATGCCCACCAGCCTTCAGCAGCTCCTGATGTCCTGTCTGGTTCGATCTGCAACAAAACCAAGAATGAACACACTCTCGCCTTCCAGGGTTGTCTTTATATAGGTGGAGTTTAACAGGCCAATCAGTGTTCACTTCCTCCTCCAGTCTATTTAAACTCTCCCAAGCCCCGCCCCCTTCTCCCTTGAGGCATTGCAAGTTGTCTTCCACCTCGACCTCCACCCGCTCCCTGTTCCAGTCATCTCTGACCAGGTGAGTGGAAGGGTTTTGGTGGGTCTCTGGGAGTCTCGTGTTTTTGTCCTGCTCTATTATGTTGTCGCAACGCTGTCTTTCATAATCCGCGCCTCCGTGGATCTCAGTTGGGTTACAACTGCCGAGTACCCGCAGGTTTCCCATGCTGCGGCAGCCCCGCCTCTCCCTGCTCGTGGTTCCTTGACTTTTCTGCCGGCTGTCAGAGTCGAACGTCGGCGTCTCTTCTAATTCACATGAGTGTGACGATCTGACTCTCGTGTGTCCGCCCGAAGGTTCCATCTCTTTCAGACCACCGCCAGAATCGAACGTCGGCGTCTCCGCTACTTCGCAGAAAGGCTGCGTTCCGACTCTTTTGGGCCCGTCCTGGAGTTCCATATTACAAGTCTCCGTCTGTGCTTTGGCTGGATTAGATATCTCCTGACCCACCATTCCCCAACCAGGTGGGTTTCAGGGTCTCGGGCCCCTCCGTGGTATAACTGACTCTCTTGACCGTTACAGCTGGTCACCCAGACAGGTACTGTACGGGGGGTGGGGGGGACAAGACAGGGGAGGACTCTCCCAGGGTTGACAAGGCAAACATGCCAGGTGTGGGTACAGCTGCATCAGGACATTGGATGGGGTGGAAAACCGACCCTTGATCAGCCCATTTGGCATAACACGCACCTGAAAGAGCTCCTGAAGATGGGATATTTTAAGAGCTGGGCAGCGAAGGGAATAGACACTGTCACGGATATAGTACAGAAGGGGAACCTTCGACCATTCGAAGAGTTACAATGGCAAAATGGCCTACTGGCAGGGGAGAAATTTCGCTATGCACAGAAACGCATGCCATGAATGCCCAATTTCCCGCTCTGGGGAGGTCCCAAAGAATTCTCCTCTGGAAGCTAACCTGTTCACATCTGGCATTACCTTCAAGGTTACATCCACATTGTACCAGGTGCTCACGAATTTTGGGACCACAGAAGTTGCCCGCCTGAGAGAAATGGGATTGGGACAGATGGATCCGATGTTTGCGAGGAAGGTTGGAATAGCGGCCCAGCTGGGACGAATCCAATTCAAGATCCTCCATAGGGTATATTACTCTGGTACTACTCTGGCCAGGTGGGGCGTGGTGGACAGTGATATAGGTCTCAGATGTGGGAGGGAAGGCGGTCCTTTCCATCTCGCACACTGGGATTGTGTACAGATTCAAGTCTTCTGGGGAAAATGCATGCGTAAGCTGCCCACTGTGATGGGTACCCAAGTGCCTATGGAACCGTAACTGGCGCTGCTGGGATATGGGAGGACACTGGTTTCACAAAATGTTAGGGAGAATTCTCATTCTATGGCTAATTTCCCTTACCTAGAGAGTCCTCCAGCAGCTTTGCTGGATTTGAAGGGTTTGTTTATTTTCTCCTGCTAAGAGTGAAACTCTTTTTCCCACTCTTAGGCCTTTTTGCTATGTGTGTTCTAGGCTATTTTTGTGTTTAATGTCTATGGGAATTTCTTAACCCCATAGGAACCATCTTTATTCACATGTGTTACACAGGGGTGTCGTAGCGACCCCCAAACAGACTCCATACCATGGGACTGACTACTGTCTCCCAGGGCTTGTAAAGTCCCCATTGACTTTACTAGTCAATTTTTATGAACTAAACCAGTACAACACATCTTACTATGGAGGTACTGGGAAGGGTTAATCGTTTTTTCCCCCCCATGTTCATTTTCGAGGGGGTACCGTACAGTCCCGCTCTCAAAAGTTTCTGGCTGGTGGCAGTGGTTACTACCGTAAATATTCGACCGCGAATATTTCCCTATGGGCTTTTCCCATTGTTCGAGGCTACCACTTTTTCTAACAGCCTCTAACATACCGCCGGCTTATTTTTATATTAACTTTACTCCGGTAGGTTTTATTTGCCAGAACTTTAATATAAATTATTTCTCGTGTCTTTCTCTAAACTCCTAACCCAGATCGGGGATCCTTTGTTCGTCCGTTTGGCGGGCTTCTGCCAAGAAGCCCTCCTTTCGGCGCCACTGAGTCTGGGGTGGGTCTATTAGTCTGGGGTGGGTCCATTGTGTCGGAGGGGGAGTAGGACCCCTGGACAGGGTTGCCTCCGCAACCCATGTCGCACTTTAGCCTGATAGGCTGGAGGATCTCCCGCCAAGAAAACCACTCCACTGTGCGAGTGACAGCTAGGCTGTATGAATGGGGCTCTTTTTGCATAAACGCAGGGTCCTGAGGACTGGAAGAGCAAGACGTCGCCACTGGAACTAAGAAGCCGAAGAGGAGAGAAGCCAAAGACATCTGCAATGACTGAACCACCGGTGAAGCCCTGCTGCAGCGTCTCACCACTTTTCTCCACACGACGAGAGAAGATCTTCACCTGCAAGAGCTTTCTTCCCTTGAGCTGGTGGGGCCAACCAGTTTGCCAATCGCCTTCCTGGACCTGCCTTGGTCGAATCGCCAGTACCCTGTACTCGGTGGCCAGATAGCCAGGCACCAGTCTATCCGGACCGCGATTTAAAAGGAGCGTACCTTTTATTTGTCGGATAGCACCGCGGCTGGTTTCATCCATGGGTAGTGCAGTAACATGAACCTTCCCCCACGACGAGAGCCTCATCCTCTGCTGGTTCCCCCGAACTGCAGGAACAACCGCCACCGCAGGAGCCACTTCTTCATTTTAAAGGTACATTGTTCCGCCAGGCAGCCCTTTCCTCGTGGTAGAGCTAAAGGTGTTTTAAATCCTTTACCTACCTGTTGGGTTGGCCGACCCTCTCTCAACATTGTCTTTCACCTTCTGTATCCACCTTTTCTAAATCGTTAACCAAAGACTTGACTGCAGCTACAAGAACATTTTGCTCCTGGGCCCTTGCCCTGTGCCACTGACTCTGGCACAGGCCTTCTGACTCTGGCTACATTTGTTAGAACTGCCTTCTTTAGATTGATTCTCAACTATAACTGTGTTGGTGCACCTACATCTTATGACTACCCTTTTTTTCCCCTTTCTAAACCTTGTGAAATTTCATTTTGCTCAGTTTTCATTTCAGTATTTTCTATACTGATGCACTGTCTTGCTTAATCTGGTTCACAAACTTATGGGAAGTGTGTGTAAGAAGCTATTTCTGTATAACTTGTGCTTTCCCTCCCTTGTGAGGGATTGCTAGAGTATCCCTTGTGTGTGGTTTGCACTGTGCCGTTTTGCTCAGTTTTCACTCCGGTTCACTTGGTCTACAATTTAACGAGGGAGTGTGTATATTTTTCTTTGACTTATTTTAACTTGCTTGATGACTGTGATGAATGTGTTTTACTAGAAGTGTATAAAATAAATATATATCTACTTTTTAATACAAAGCTTTGGTCGGTGTTTCCTTGTGCCATAGTACTGTACGCCTATTGTGTAAACCCTGAATACTGCTCATCTCCCTCTTGAGATAAGTTTTACTGCTCAGCCACAGCTACCAACTAAATCTTTGTGGTACAGACTGATACCAAAGGGGATTTATTGCTCTCACCTGTAGTCTTAATCTTCTGTAGTGCTCCCTAAGGGAACTGCACAGGATTCTGCCTAACACGAAACATGAGAAATCGTTCTGGGGCTGGCAAAAAGACTGATTACAGCATCCTGGGGCTCTGCTGAGCAACCAAGACTAAGCCAGCGGGTGGCGGAAATGGACCGTTTTTTTAGCCATGGAGAGGAGGGCAAGGGGTTGCCCCCAACATATTTCAAAGATATGGGAGAGGTGAGGGAGCCAGGACTGAGAGAATGGACAGGATGGAATGCTTTAACCCTGAGTCTCCCTGTCGACCAATGTAAATTGTTGGCATCCTGGGCTAGATGTGCTCCAAGATAATACAGTTTTATGGGCTCTACTGCAATATGCTAAAGTTGTACCTATGTTTGTGCCTGTTCCGTTTTCTTCTTATTATGAAAACAATAAACAGATTGGTAAAATAAAGGGTTGTGAACCGAATGAAGGACTGCTTTCCCAAAGCTTCCATCCTGACTTAAGATGGAATTAAGGCAGTAATGCTTTGTAAAAGTGTGAATGGTAGAACAAGTGGCTGTCGCACAAATATTTTTTATTGGAATACTTCTTTGCAGAGCAGAAGTAGCAGCCATGCCCCTAGTGGAATGGACTCAAGCCTTCTGGGGGATCTTTCCGACCAGCTTATCGAATTCAGTTATGGCCAAAATAATCCATCTGGACAAGGTTCGTTTAGTTACAGCCGGTCCCAGTCTATGGCCTGTGTATCCTATTAACAGTTGGTCATCTAAACGAAACTGACATCCTTGAAATGTAGCAACTCGGAGCCCTTCGTCGGTCAAGTCTGTGTAGCCTCTCCTCTTCCTTACAAGGATGAGGTGGAGGGTAAAAAGTATGTAATTGTGTCCCAAATGAAAATCCAATATAATCTTAGGTAGGAATGAAGGTTTGACCTCAAGGACGTGATGGTGCCTGCAACTCACTCACCCTACGGGCTGATGGGAATGCTAATAACAAGTTTGGTTTTCAATGTTAGCAGTGTTAGAGGACATGAATGGAGTGGTTCAAATGGTGCACACATGAGAAACTGATTGAGGTCCCAAACCTAAAAAGGAGAGGGAGGGAACACATTAGTGAGTACCTTTAGAAATGTTATCACCAAAGTAATTTTAAAATATGACGTTTCCTCAGACGAGCGCTTGAAGATGGAAAGTGCCTCGAAATAACCTTTAATGGTTACAACCTGGAGCCCCGGATTGGCCAAAAACAGCAGAAACGATAACACTTCCAGTGTTTTGCAAAGAAAAGCATCCACATTCTTATCCCTGCACAAGCTGCAGAATAATTCCAACGGCAGTGGTACAAAGACTTTGTTGCTGGCCTTCTGGCAAAATCTCAATTCGTCATTCAGGAGGTCTAAATCCTTGTACCTCGGCCACTCATAAACCATGATTTAAGGCTCAGTGTCTTGACTTCTGGATGGAGAACCTGAAACTCCTCTTGTGAGAGAATGTCCTCTCTTTGTGGAAGATGTATTGGAGGGCAGATGGACATGTAGAGAAGGTCCGGGTAACACGTCCTCCTGGCCCAATCTGGGGCAATTAGGCTCATAGATTTCTTGAACTTTTTCAACCTTCGGATCACATGAGGAATGACGGGGACTGGAGGAAACTCCCAGTCCACTACTAACGCGTCCCCTAGAGCGCCTCTTGGGGGAAATTCCCTGGCGCAGAACAGTTTGCACTTCTGGTTGGCAATAATCATGAACAGATCCACTTGAGGCGTTCCCCAAATGGTGAAGATCTCTTGAAGGACTTCCTGAGCTAGTTCCCACTCGTGGGAGACTGTACTCTGCCTGCTCAGAGCGTCCGCCGCCGTGTTCTCCTCTCCGGCTAGGTGAACTGCTGATGGGGAGATTCCTTCTTAAAATTGCCCAGTACCAGAGCTGCATTGCCTCTCTGCACAGCGGTAGTGATCCTACACCTCCTCACTTGTTGAATGAGGCATCCATAACTACGGTCATCTCCGGCCATGGTTGCCAAAATTCTCCCTTCAGAATGTTGTCCTTGCAGGCCACCACAGGAGATCCTGTGCGACCCAGTTTGGAACCTGAAGTAGGTCTGACATGTTGCCCGAGAATTGAGACCATTGTGTATTGAGAGCCAATTGAAGGGATCTCATTCTCAAGTGAGCCTCTGGCACCAGGGAAATGAAGGATGTCATGAGGCCGAGCAATCTCAAAAAGTCAAAGACCAGGGGAAAACTGGGCACTCTGAAATTTGGTGACCATCTGCAGACTGTTTTGAGCTCTCTCGGCGGGTAGCAAGGTCTTTCCCAAAGTATCATCCAGTACAGCCTAGATGAACTGGAGCTTTTAAGATGGTATCATGTGGGACTTCTTGTAATTGAGGGAGAGGCCCAGTTTGTGGAGAGAGTAGCAGGTCACGCTGAGATGATTCAGTACTTGTTCTGGAGAACGCGCAATGATCAGCCAATTGACCAGGTAGGGGTAGACGTGCAACTCGCTGCAACCACCACCATCAATTTGGTGAAAACCCTCGGGGCGGAGGTCAGACCGAACGGCCAAACTCAAAACTGGTAATGAAACCACCAACAGCAAGCCTCAAGTAGTTTCTGTGCTTGAGATGGATCGGCACATGAAAATAAGCATCCTGAAGTTCCAAAGATACCATACAATCCTGGAGCTGGAAATTGCAATTTGGTGCCTAGCGGATTAAATAGGAGAGGTAAATAGATCCAGTGGCGAGAAACTTTGGAAAATAGATGTCCCTCATCTGTTAAGCCAATTCCTAAAGTAAACATACACTCACAATCGAGATTGTGAGTTGGACCACCTGTCTGTGGTCCTTGTGACCTGGAGAGAATACACAATAACCAGTTACTCTAGAATGGGAAAAGAGGAGACAGGTTGATAACTCTAAGAAATTTGATATCGCCTATCACAACCAGTTGAGGTTGACCAGAGGCTTGGGGATATATACCCTAGTAGCCCATGAGGGTATCATACAAATTGTTCTGAAGAAAGGATATGAAAATAAGTCAAGAATGTTTTGTAAAACAATTTTTTTATCCTCTATTTAACTTTTAAGAACAATAGAATAACAGCAAATTCATATTTCAGGATAATAAATCATTACAATTAGAACAATTAATAGGTAATCAGCATGGAACTTATAATAAAACAAAACTGATTGCATAAACAATAAGAAAAATATCCACAGGATTTTAGAACGTCAAACAGAACTTTGATAGAATATTGTCAAAGGTACCAATAACACAGGCCAACACAAGACAGGACACAACACACCACCAACCTCCCCCGCCCCCCAACCACTCTTCAAGAATTAAAACACAAGCAACCTAGCTCCGCACAAATATTAAACATAAAATTCATTAAAAACATTCCATTTGTCATTATAAGCCTCGTCTCTACACAATTTACCAAACTTGATATTCTCAAAACGCGAAAGGAGTTGCACATGTACTAGCCTCTCTTCAACGCATGGCTTTTTCCTTGTTATCCAGACACGCAAAATGAGTCTAGTGGCCACCATAAGAACTTTAGTGATCCAACACTACAACACCCAATCCAAATATCTAACACAGTTTGGGGATTTCATAAGTATAGCCAAAGGTGTTCTTGGGAAAGCAATATTCCACACCAAGTTAACCCTATCTAGGATATCATTCCAAAAACCATTCACCTTTGTACAATTCCACAACATATGTATCATGGTGCCCTTTTCCTTCAAAGAGCCCCAACACTTATCACTATCACTCAGGTCAAATCTATACATTCTGACTAGAGTCCAATAAAGACGGCCTAAAATTCTCTGTTGAATGTAGCGTCAATTCAGGTCCACTTTCGCTTTTATTGGAACTCTCCATATGTTTTCCCATTCTTTCAAAGATAAATCTACTCCCAACTCATTAGACCATGCAAGTCTCAAATTATCCCAGGAACCAACTGAATGACTATCGGAAAGAGCTTAAAAAAATGTGACACTTTATGGGGAGTGGCCACAATAAAATCACACCTTTCTGGTCTTTGTATCAGAAGAGTGGCCATCATACTTACTCTTTCAATTAACAATGTTTTTAATGAATTATACCTTCCTTGTTCCCGTTTTTGCCAGCCAAACTTCCTTTGTAGGTACTCAAAAGTTTGCATCACCCCCCCCCCATCATCATCATTACACCAAATATCATCCAGCACTAGAATGCCTCTGTTGATCCAACTCCTCCAATACAACATCCTATTATCAATTTGTAAGCCTGGATTCTGCCAGATGGAGGCCTTGCCGTACATAAACATAACTATCCCTGTCCACTCAATAGCAATGAAGTGACAGCTTCCTTAGTGGTTAGTATTGTTTGTAAATTCACAACTTGCTTAGGCACCCTACCAAAAGAATAGAATTTTAAGGAGAAACAGACTCTTTTCAATCCGAGCCCAAAGCGGGATCACCAACTCATTTGTAGAAACAAAAATAGCCGATTTTCTTGCCAAAAAACCTTTATAGTAATTGTCAAGAACAGGATAACCAAACCCTCCATCCTGAACACTTCGAATCATAAAATATCTTGGGATTTTAGGCCTTTTCCCAATACCCCACAAAAAATCTTGAAAAACCTTATCTACTCGGCCCAAAACCTTTTTGGTGAATCTTAATGGAAGTGGCTGGATGTATAAAACTTTTGGTAAGAGAGCCATTTTGATGGCATTAATCTTAACCCAAATAGATAACTAGAGCCTCCCCCAGTTACGGATATCCCGCCAAAGAGTATCTATGACTTTATCCACATTAAACCTAGCCATGCCTCTTAAGTCTCTAGTGAGTTATACTCCTAAATATGTCACATATTCGTTCTCCCATTTGCAGTTCCAGTCCAACTGGTTACGCACAGGGGTATCCCCAACTGGAAATGCCACTGTTTTCTCCCAGTTTATTTTGTAACCTGAGAGACTTCCGACCTCCTCAATCATATCTCTCAGAATAGTACCCCCCTCCTCAGGATTGCCAAGTACAATCGTAACATCATCTGCATAGGCTAGCGTTTTAATTTCGACCTCCCCCACTCTAATCCCCGAAAGACAGAGCATGCCAAATAGAAATTAAAAAAGGCTCCAGAGCTAGATTGAAAAGATAAGGCGAAAAGGACACCCCTAATGCGTGCCCTTAAAAAGCTTAAAAGTAGCTGACAGGACTCTGTTTACCCAAAATCTGGCACTAATACCTGACTGCAGTGCTCGAACTGCATTAAAAAATAAAGGGCCAAAGCCCATCTTCAACAGAGTAAAATTTAAGAAGGTCCAATTTACACAATCGAAAGCTTTCGCTCGTCCAAAAAAATAAGAAGATGGTTTCCCATTTCTGTGCTTGACAGATTCAAAATATCAAGAAGGGTTCTAATGTTGTCATAACCGCAGCGATGATTCATAAATCCCACTTGAGTCTCATCCAGTGCTCCAGATAAGATTTTGAGGTGGTAATATTTTACTCATGCATTTTCAAATTAGAGAGTAAATGCAATTTCAAGAGAGTAAAAATGAGTTTTCTCCCCTGCAAGAGAGTAAAACGTATCCAACACATACTATCGAATAGTATATTTTAAAGCACAATATGCAGAGAGGTGAAGAAAGTGTTTTTTGAAAGGAACAGCTTTAAAGTTTTACTGTGTTTCTTCACGTACATTTTTCTAAACCAACACAGTAAAACTTAACAAAATGCAAGTGCGCACATCCAGGGGCGCACCCAGGCTAACATTTAGGTCGGGGCTAACCCTTCAAATGTTGGGAGAGGCACTAACTTCAGACATGGTGGAGGAGTGGCAAACTTACTGTCTCTGTAATTCCACAGCCGAGCGATAATTGTGCGTGGTGGCGCTCCAGGCTTGGGGGCAGGCACCAGCGCCTGATGCGCTCATTCCACAAGGAAGTGAGCTGAGAAGTCAGCTTCCTCAAACAATGTCTTAAGCAGACCCTCACCATATTGCAACATGGGCCCATTCAATGGCGCCCCGGAACTCCCACAATATGAATATTATTCCAGCGAGAACGCAAATCCTTGCAGTTCGATCTAACAGCGGTAAGCTCCTTTGTGACCCCTCTCAGTAGCTGATCATGAGAAAGGACTATCATCAAGGTGCCCCATCCTCGTCTCACTCTCTGTAATGCGCCCACTCTCCTTACCCATTCTAGCCTTCAAGGAGCTTATATTGGCAAAAATATTTTCCAGTTGAGTGTTAACAGAACCAACTCCAGACTGCATGGCTGCCATAAGGGGTTCCATCCTCGCAGGCACCGCCATTGCACATGCCGGGCAATCTCTGCAGCAGATGCAGTAGGCACCTCGCTCCAAGGAGTGCTAGAAAAGGAATCCATCAGCCCACGTTTCTTGGCAGCCCCCTTTGTCATTCTCTAACACGCAATGTACTCAGGTAATGACAGCACCCCACCAAGTATTCCAGCAGCTAGGATGTTGAGGCGCTCCCAGTAGGCCAGAATTTGCACCGCACCACGCAAATCCAGCCAGGCAACCTCTATCCCTGTCGGATCCAGTTCACAATCCACTACCTGTACCTACAGCCAAGTGCTGCACCGCCAGGAGCAGTATATCAAACCCATAATATAAAGGTTACAGTCTTCTCCACTTCATCCACAAGGGTAATGTTCAGCTCTGCAAAAGGGTAGCTGGCCCACAAACAGCAATTCCTGTCCCTCAAGTGGCGTGCCAGGAGCAATTCAGCTACACATATGGGCAGAGATCAAAACCTCTCAATAATAACCACTGCAGTCCTGGCCTCAACATAAGTAATTTAGCCAAAACGCAGTACCTCCCAGCCTCACCCCAGGGCACCTCCAATCATGTGGCAAATCCCTGGCCAAGATCACACCTGCATGGCCTCTTGCTCCCACTGGCTTCAGATCACATCACCTGAGCCCGGAGCAGGCTGCAGCGTACCAGGCCCCTCGAGCACTGATAAATGACTGGTGCTCCCTGCCGGCGGCCTCCCAACGGGGTGCAGCATAGGATCTCCTCGGGGAACGAAGAAGGCACGTCCCCGCCTTAGCAAGCCCACTCCATACTCAGGCCTCAGCACTGCTGTCTTTTTGTCATGAAATTAACAAGCCAATGCAGAATTTATGGGCAACAGGATAGCCTTGTGTATGTTGCATGCATTAGCAACGTGCATGTGAAACATGTTGGACAATATGGTAATGGCTGGAGAGAAACTCAAGAGCAGGGGAGTCTGGTGAGCTCTCCAAAAAGGCAATGGCAAGCATTGAGAGAACCACTGAATGCTGTGACTTGGTAACATTGTGATTTTGCAAGTAAATACGACGGAAAGACAAGATTGTATTGAAAGGCACGGGGTTCCAAGCTTTGCACAGTAGAATAAAATACCATCAGCTCTTGGGGTCCTACACACTGCAGGGATTTCATATAGATTTGTGTTCAAGTCTTTTCACCACAGGTGTTCAAAAATGTTTTGTGTGCCAACTAAGAACAAGAATTATAGTGCAGGAACTAGTGTATTCTTATCCATTTGAAAATGTTTGATAATGCACCTCTGTGTACTGCTCTATTTTGCTGGCACTTCGTGTTTGTTTTAACCAACAATGTTTTTGTGGGTAATAATGCTAAACTAAATGTGTGGGATGTTATGCAATTTGTAAAGGCACACAATTGAAAATGTATTCTATTGGCAAAACTCCTGCGGCTGAACCTACCACATCTCTTCCAGTGGGTCACAAATGTGATGCAACCTTTTTCATGTGCAACGTGTGCGTGTGTGCAACGTGTGCGTGTGTGCAAAGTATGTGTGTGTGGTTTGGGGAGGCTGGAGGGAGGTTTTGCTGTCTCTGCATTAGTTTTGCTCCAAGGAGAAGATGACATCTAATAGCTACTTGGTGACTTTGAAACACATGTTTGGATTCTACCACCTGCTTCCTTATTTGACCTACAAATGTGTGATCCTGGACCATTCCTTCCTTTAACACCCAAAAGAGAGTGCTTAAAACAGACTGCAGCGCAATACATCGGCCTATTCTGTTCAGCCTGAAAACCCCTAAATGCATTCACATTGTCCGTTTAGCTATTCCTCCCTGACGCGCATAGAGTGGAGTTGTCATGGTTTCAATGTCTCTCTGACGTTACTTACTGAGCAGGCATGTATTCAAATGAGAGCCACCTGCCAGGAGTTTTACATCTTCCCACGATCCCCTTGTAGCTGACCAGTAAAACGCCTTTCGCGTGCTTGGATTAGGCCAGCAGTACAGGTGGACTTCTCCATTGGCTGACTTTTCTAAAATGCTCTAGTTTTGAGTCCCTCTGTTACTTGCCTGTAACCCACTGAAGTAGAAATTAATTTCATACTGCAGTGCCATCTACTGGCAGAAAGCAGACTTTTTAAAATAAAGAATTACAGTGACAATCCTGCGTAAAGGGTACGCATTTAAAAGTGAAATGTGGCGTACTGGCAAGAATTCAATGCGTAAAAGGGCCCAATACACCCCTTATCAGGAGGGCTGGTCTCATCTATCAATTCACACATAAAACGTATCCAACCTAATCGTCAAAATGTTAGTAAACACCTTAACATCTATGTTAAGAAGGGATATAGGGCGATAATTAAAACATTTAGTTGCATCTTTCCATGTCTTAGGAATCACAGTTACAATTGCTTCCTTCATCTATGGACATAAGGAACCCTCCATAAGAAACCTGTTATAAAGAGCACATCGTTCTGGTGCAATCTGTTCACCAAAGGATTGATCAAATTCAGTCGATAAACCATCTGGACCCAGCGATTATCCAGTCTTCAAGTTCTGAATAGCCTGCAAAACCTTTGCAACTAATATTGGAGTATCGAAAAAATCCCTGGCTTCACTGGACAAACAGGGGACATCAATCTTATCAAAAAATTCCGTCAGCTCAATGGATTACGGTCTATAATGTTTCGTAGGAGCGAAAGCACTCACTTATCTCTTCCCTCTTAACCAAAACATCACCTGAACCAGTATCAATTTTATGAATAAAAGATCTCTCACATAGGCCTCTCAACCTATTTGCTAGTAACCTACCACTACAATCTCCAGCCTCCCAAAAATGCTGTCTGGTATAAAATAAAATGTCCCACATTCAGCTTGAACATCAATTTCACACTTCAACAATTCCTTCGTCTTTTCCACCTTTTTATGATCTACCTCAGCTCTAGTGTGGCCAAAGGTGGACTGCAATTCAGCCAGTTCCCATTCAAGATCTCTCAACTTTGCTTTTTTAAACACCACAGACATAAGACAACATTTGCCCCTGAAGAATGTCCTACATGGATTGTTTATAAACGGACAGAAACTTGTACAAGTTGGGTAGTTATAGAGCATTAGAGGAAAAATCTATTAGACCGAATTGAAACCAGGAAAAACGCTCCATTGTGAAGAGTCACACAGAGATTTGGAGTATACTATATGAAAAGGACCCATATGCATTGGGTAACTTGTGTTGTTTTATACAATATGATAATTTTTTCTGATTGTTCTAAATAGTTTTTTCAGATTTATAAAATGTGTATTATTTGGTTTGAGACCATAAGGCATTATTGCAAAATTGTCCTTTTTGGATACCCAGTATATAGGCACCCTGTTACACATCTTTTTGTAGAAAGAACAAGTTACTTACCAACTGGTAACGTTCTTTTGAATGGATGTTCCTCCAACGTATTCCACACCTTGGACATTCCATGTCAAAGATGTGGAATACGTTGGAGGACACAATCCATTCAAAATAGGTTTACACCCATGTAGTAAGAAGGTGGTAATCCCTAGATGTGGACATAGCTGTTTGAGATTAGTGCTTCTGAGAAAGTGTGACCATCTTGAACTTCCTGAGGAACTTGTTCAAGTATCTCAAGTCCAAGATGGGCCTCAGTCCTCCATCCTTCTTGGGGGAATCAGGAAATGTAGAGAATACCATCCTTTGTTCCTCTGAGTTACAGGTACTAGCTCTATAGCACCTTTCTCTAGCAGGGTCAAAATGTCATGCACAAGGAACAGATCTGGAACCTTTAACGAATGGCTTCCCGGTGGATGAGTCTGAGGTCGCTGAATGAAGGGGAGGCAGTAACCTTGGGTTATGGTTTCTAATGCCCAAGCATCTGAAGTAATACTGTGCCATTCTTTCAGATGCTGAGAGAGTCTGCCTCCCACCGGGGTGTCATGAGTCAAGACCTCAGACAGGTTTTGAGGCAGCTGACGCAGAGGCTGCTTGTAAAGATGCCGCTGCTTGGGGGGCTTTGCACGTCTCCCTCGTCCACCAAAAGAGAATCTTCTTTGGCCTCTTTGACCAACCATTCCTCTCGCTCTTCCAACTGAGTAGTAGCAAAACGATCTACCCCTCCAAGACGGTCCACTCGGCTGAAAGAGCTGAGGCTGCCTAATAGCGGCACCTAGAGACTTGGCTGCCGCCTTCAAGGTCTGCAGCTTCTAGAGGCTTTGGTCAGCCTTGCTGCCAAAAACATGAGACCCGTCAAAAGGCATATTAAAAAGGAGTCTAGACTGCACGTCCGGTGCATATCCAGACTTCCTTAACCATGCAAACCTGCGTATCATGGCGCTTTCCACCATGGCTCTGCTGATACGGTCAGCAGAATCCAAACCTGACTGAAGAGACTCACATGGCCTCTTTGCCATCTTTTACAATGGCCAAGAAGACGTCTCTTTCTTCCCCTTCGGGAAGATGTTCAGCCGCCATGAATGCACAGTCCCATACAGTGCAGGAGAAGTTCGCAAGGGCACAAGTAGTGTTGGCTGATTTGAGAGCCATGCTCCCAGCAGAAAAGACTTTACTTGACCAGGCATCTATATGCTGATCATCGCCACTGGCGTCGATGAGTTTGACGTCGACTTGTCTGTGCACTTTGTCCGTGACGGATTTCGATGGCTCAAAGGATTCTTTGATGATTTTGCATCGTGTCGAAGCCTCAACAGCTCTTGATGAGAATTTGGCCTTCTTCCCGGGCTTGAGGGCACACAGCGTTTGGCTCAAGCCCTTTCCTTACTGGCTTAAGAAGGCACGGTAGGAGCTTGGCGTACTTACTTCAAGGTTTCTGGCTCTCAAAACCTTTTAACATTTCCTGCCTGAATGATTCCGATTCGGCTGGAGTAGAGGCCTTAGTGGGGAAAGATACAGTCCTCTCTGGGCAGGAGTCGGATGAGGAATACGAAGAAGGTGATTTATGATGTATTTTCTTCGATTTCATAGACTAGTGGTGGTAGCCAACCAGTGACCTCGACCTTCAAGCCTTCTTCCATCAAGCAGAGTCTCCCACTTTGTCGGAAAAATATTTTTCAGACGGGGTAGTCAAGGGGGATTTTTTGGGGATTCTACCTAGCGCCAATTTCGCCTTTATCGACGGACACTTCTGACAGGTCAAAGGCTTGTGCTCCACATCGAGACACCACAAGCACACCCGATGTGGGTGCGTCAGCAACATTTTTACATCGCAGTCTTGGCATTTTTTAAACCCGGTCTTCAGGGTTGTCGGGGACAAAGACATTGTTGACAATTTCTGAAGAAATATATGAAGCGCACTGTAGTTCACAGAGCGAAAGCTTACTCAGAAAAACAGAACTGAAGCAAACCGGCGCTGCGCGTGCTATATATGCCTTCAGTGACAACATCCTCCAGACGGGGGCCCTCAAGGGACATCGAGCCAAAAATGTTTGCCGAAGCTGGATATTGGAGACGTCATAGATGAGGAATACGTGGGAGGACACAATCCATTCGAAATGTTATGTTAGAATATTTCCCTTTGTTTATTTAGGCAGGGATGTCCCCGTTAGAGTAGGGCAAGTGGGGCATTTGGTTCACCTTTTGAATTTAATAAAATGGCATTGGTTGGCAATTCATCTGAAAGTTGTCCGCCTCACATTTCTGACCTCTCACAAATATTATCATATCATATCATGTGCAACGTGCTTCAGGAAGTGAACCACCTTGCAGAGTGGCTGGGAATTTGCACACAAATAATTTGTTGTTCCTGTTAGGCAGAAACCTGTGCAGTTCCCTTAGGGACCACTGCAAAAGGCTTAGGACTACAGTGTTGGCAGTAAACCCAATTGGTAGCAGTCTGCACCACCCAGATTTACCTGGTAGCTGTGGCTGAGCAGTCAGACTTCTCTCAAGAAGAGTTAGACAGTATACACAGTATACAAAATAGGTACCAAAATACAGTAGCACAAGCAAACACTGACCAGAGCTTTGGTATAAAAGTATATAATTATTTATTTAAAAACACACTTGTAAAAATACACTAACACTAATATGGCAAGCAAGTTCAAACACAGTCACTATCAATATATATACATCCCGGATTACTTATTGAACAAGTCTTAGTTAAAACACCATTTATTTGCAGACAGAGGTGAGTGCTTAACCTAAGATGGCACTCCAATAAGTTAATTAAAAAGGGAGGGAAAAGGCAGAATTAGGAAAGCACACAATACCAACACTTTTGAAAGAACCACAGCAAGTCAGAAAAGGCAGTCTACTGTACTGTAGAGCAAGAAAGTTCATAGGGCAGGCCCAGTCTTCGAGAGGGCAAGGCGGAATGTGTCCAAGATCACACAGTTGAATGATACTTTAAAAGTCTTTGCAGATAGTTCAAAAAGAGTTGGAGCAGTTCAGAAAAAGTTAGTTAACAGGTCCCAGGTCACCCCAGGATAGAGAGTCAAGGATTTACGGACACCTTGAACAGTCTGTTGCAAGGGAGACCAGGCAGGACACAGTACCTGAAATGGTGAGAACGCTCCAGCGGGGGGCAGTTGTTCCTGGCAGCGGGTGCAAGTCAGTGCTTCGTCCAGGGGAAGAGAAGATCTCGACGTGGAGGAAAGCTGGAGGTCGTTGCACTGCCAGGGAAGAAACCAACCGCAGAGTTCACGGTTAAAAAGGTACTACCCTTTTGTTCGCGGTAGTGGTGAAGCGTGGCTATCCGGCCGCCGGAGTGCTTGGCATGGGCGAGTCGACCACGAGACGATCCAGGAAGGCGAAAAAGGAGGGCGAACTGGTTATCCCCACCAGTTCAAAGGAAGAAGACTCTCCGGGATGAAGATCTTCTCTGTTGTCGGGAAGTGGTGAGGCGGTTCAGCAGGGCTTCACCGGTGGTGTCGTCGTTGCAGGTCGGCTCAGCTTCGCCTCTTCAGATTCTTTGGTCCTATGGCAACTTCTGAAGTTCCAGTCCCCAAAACCCTGCTTTTATGCAGAAAAACCCCATTCATCAGTCCTAGCTGTCACTCAAACATGCTAAGTGGTGAGCCGGCAGCTCACCACTGGGCCAATCACACAAGAGTGCGACTTGAGTTGCCAAGGCAACTCAGTCCAGGGTGACTAAACGCTCCCTCCCACACATTCTGTCGACCCAGACAGAGTGGCACCACTTTTGGAGGCTTCTGTGCAGAAGCCCGCCAAAAAGTGGAACAAAGGGCTGGACTTGGATTAGAGTTACAAAAGCGAACGCAGACGCCATTTTGGCACCGAGTTCTGGCAAAAAAATCCCAACCGGTAAATCAATATTAATTTAATAAACCGCCAGTATGTTTGAGGCTATGCTAAAAAGTGGTAGCCTCGAACAATGGGAAAATCCCACAGGAATATATTTGCGGTCGAATATAAAAAGTAGTATCCACTGCCACCAGCCAAAAAAGGGTCAGGGTGGACTGGACAGTGCCCCCTCAAACAACAGACCCAGGGGCAATCGAATTGCCCCTACCAGTACGTCCACAATATGATGGTTTGTACTGGTTCTGTTCACAATTTAGGACTAGTAAAGCCAATGGTGACTTTACATGCCCTGGGAGACAGTAGTCAGTCCCAGGGTGCGGAGTCTATGTTTGGGGGTCACTATGACACCCCTGTGTTACTGCACGGAGGGTGCTGTGTAACACACATACCATAAACACATAAACCCTATGGAGTAAAAGACCCCATAGCCCATAAAACACATTACAAAGTCAAAGGATATCTCAAATCATGTCTAATAGTGGGAGAAAAAGAGTCTTACGCTTAGCAGGAGAAAAAAATAAACCCCAAAAATCCAGCAAAGCTGCTGGGGCCTCACTAGGTTTGGGAAATTAGCCTATACAGAGAATTCTCCCTAACAGTTCCAACGTTGAATTCCTTCCAATTACAAATTACTAAATTTCTATTATGCAGTGCTGTTCTGTTTCCAGAAGCAGATTAGCCTATGTATTTTAACTAGTCACTTTCAATTCTCTATTAGTGTCATCTGTGAGGAGCTTGCACTGCAGATGCATTTAACCGTTCCGGTTCTATTTTAGGTGGTGCTCCCACAAATTTAAGTTATTCCTATTCTATGTGACGGAAGCCTGGATCGCTTAGTCCCTTGTTGGGCATGTTCTTTGTGATGGGAATTTGCACTGCTGAGGCTTATGCTGTCCCTGTTCTATTTGATTGTAGCTTTTCTTTCATAGGCCCTTCATTTTCCGCATTAAGTGTGGCGGAGATTGCACTGCTCCATCCAATGCAGTTCCTTCTTTGTAAAAGTGGAAGTTTTACTTTTGTGACCAACAGCTCATCTTTGGTAAAAATTCGACTATTGGGAAACACAACATTCCTGTTCCATTTACGGAAATTATGATCTATTGAGGTCCATGGCATACCTGTTCTATATTAGGAGGAGAGTGTGCAGTCCTGAAGCCCGAGTCACACCTGTTCAATGTCAGGAAAACTTCAACTGCGAAGACCCCTTCCTTTTCAGTTTTCTGTGTGGGTATCTTCTACCCTTGCTCACTAATCAACTCCACTTGTTCTACATAATGAAAGTTTGCATTGGAGTTGCCCTGATTCACCTTTCCGTTTATGTGAAGGAAGCCTTCAGGCTCCTTCTCAAACTGACCTTTTCATGTTGAGTTAAGTGTTAAACAAATTATGCTACTGATGCACCAATTCCGTGCATGGAAGGGAATGTCAGTGTGTTAGTGCTCATCTGTTCAATGTATGAGAGGGCATTTGTTCTACTGCAAACTGTGCTTTATCTGTTAACTGTTAGAGAAACCTGCTGTATGTCACGTATCAGGCTGCTGCAGCATTAGGATTGCCATACAATTTGAGCTTTTTGCATGCATCATATGGGCGTCACATACCTTTACTATCTTTTGAAGTAGAAAACAAATGTTTACTCCCTTGAAAATCACATTTGCTCTAACAGTTTAAAATAGGAAGTAAAATACTCTCCAGTATCAAGATACGATTTTGAGATCAGAGGAGAAATCAATAAATGGTGTGGGAGTCCAAAAGGAGGCCATGGTGCAAACTGGACGAGCATAGACATGAAGAATCCAGGTGGGCCCAGTGAGCTCTCAAGTGTCAACACATGTGAAACAGAGCATTTTAGCAGCAAAGACAAGGCCCATTGCAGGAGCCTGAACAAAAGGGGATAACAGATGCGGAAGCAAATGTGAATTGCCAGAGGTTGTCCAAGCAAAATAGTAAGGGCCGAAGAGCAAACCGAACAACGCAAATGAACAAGATGGAACAGAGATGAAAGGGAGGGTTCACAGATTGAAACCAGACATGGGAAGGAGAGGAAACCGAGAGAGGAGAATCGTACGAGGCCAAACCGAACAGTAAGAAACTGAGAATAAGGAGAAACACTGAATGCTGGAACTTTAAGTCAGTTCCTAAAGCACATTGAAAAAATGAATTTGAAAAGAAACACTTCATGCTGGACACTAAAAGGTAACATTTCCGGAACAGAGAATGTGGCAACCGAATTGGCAATGATTTAGAGTTTCGTACCACATGACATGCTGGGTCGGCACGCTTGCATCGGTGTCTGCAAGACTGTCAAGTAGATGCAAAGGCTCCCTCTCCAACCTCCGTCCTTCATCCTTCTTGGACTAACGTATCACAGGTACCATCACGAGTTGAGAATAAATATAGGAGGCACCCATCATGGTGAAACAGGGGAACACAGTGTTTTACAGACGACTAACAGTGGCCATCAATGAAGAGAATCAAACGTCTGTTAAAGAAGTGTGCACCTGGCAAACCTACCAAAAACGACAAAGTTACTCACCACACTGACTACCTTAATCCTAGCCCATAGTCCCCTTTCCTCCATACTTGTGGGACAGGACCAGAGCACTTTTTAATAGCATCAACCACAGCCCCGCCTTCCTGAACTCTGCCCTGCGCATGGCCCTTCAGTCCTTTTCTATCCCCAGGTCCAGGACCATTTAGCAACAATAGAAGATACTTATTAGAGGGGATAGCGGGCGGGCGTATGGAAGAAAAGGAACTATGGACTAGGAGTAAGGTATTAACAATGGTGAGTAACTTTGTCATAATCCTACACCCCGTCCCCTTTCCTCCATACTTGTGGGAGATTCCCACGAACTGACCATAGGAACTACGGGTGGATGGAAAATCCCTTATTGGAACACATTTTTAAGAACTCCCTGGCCGAACAGGGCATCAGCCCGGGAGCTTGCGTCAAGACAGTAATGTCTGCAAAAAGCCAATAGGGAAGTCCACATTGGCTATGGACTCCCAAGGGATGCATTTTTGGAAAGCAACTGCAGTCGCTGTGCCACAAACCAGATGTGCATGAATGCCTTTGAGGGCTGAAGGCCTTTAATTTTGTAGGCCTCAGAAATACATTAAGCTATCCAACTAGAGATGGACGCTTTTGAGGATGGTTTGCCTTTCGGGTCGCCAAACCTAACAGAGTTGTGAAGAACTCCTAGGTTCGCTTGGTCTGTCGAGGTAGAACTTCAGAGCACGTCTGACATCTCAATGGTTTAAAAC
The DNA here is from genome assembly GCF_040938575.1 of Ambystoma mexicanum. Taxonomy (NCBI): domain Eukaryota; kingdom Metazoa; phylum Chordata; class Amphibia; order Caudata; family Ambystomatidae; genus Ambystoma; species Ambystoma mexicanum. Next base: position 874,070,190 of record NC_090924.1, on the reverse strand, counting down.
CCTCTCGGTATCTGAGACCGGGTTCGGGAAGAAGACCGGTAAAGATATGGACTGGTTTAAATGGAATTCAGAAACCACTTTGGGAAGGAAAGAAGGGGTAGAGCGAAGCACACCCTTATCCTTGTGGAAAGATGGGGACAGATGCTTATTCGTCTTGCAGATGTCACCGCAATCAAAAAGGCCACCTTCCAAGAAACTTACTTGATCTCGGTAGTGGCCATGGGTTCAAAAGACTTATGAAAAAGCAGTGAGGACCACATTCAGATCCCATTTGGGATGAGGGGCCCGAATTGGCAGGAAAATATGAAGACCTGCAAAATGTCTCTTGATGACTGGGTTTGCAAGTGAAAAAGAGCAACTGTCTGTAGACAGTTAAGCCGCAATGGAAGATAAGTATGTCCCGCATGATAAGACATGAATGCCAGAGGCTGCAAGGTCGGATACAAAAAAGACAAGACACAGTCAATAAAAGCCTGTCTGGTATCAAGCTCTTTGGCTAGACACCAAAGACAAAAACTGAGCCACTTGCTCCTGTATTGAGCTCTCGTAGAGGGCTTTGCTTTCGTGCCGCTTGAATTATACGGATGTTGTGCACAGAGAGGTTGAACTGCGCTAATGATCAGAACTCGGGCACCAGGCCGCCAAGCTGAACTATTGTGGGGAGGGGGGCCACAACTGGTGATTGCTCTGGTGAAGATGGTTGGGAATCTGCGGCAACCTAATCGGGGAGTACACCAACAGGTGCTGTAGTTCCGAAAAACAGAACCTGGCTGGCCACCAAGGAGCTATGAAGAGAAGAGTGCAGTTTGATGCATTCCCGAGTTTCCAGAGCGATCAATGAATCAGCGGCAAAGGAGGAAAAGCATAAGTTTTCATGTTGCTCCAAGAGATCGCGAGAGCGTCCCCCAAGGAAGACACTCCAAGCCCGTCCCTAGAAGCATAAAGAGGAAGTCCTAGAAGCATAAAGAGGAAGTTTCCGGTTCGATGATGTTGCAAAGTGGTCCACCGCTCGAGAACCCCATTGCTGGAAGATCTTGGTGAGAGCATCAGTGTTCATCTCTCACTCGTATCGCTGCAGATTGGCGGCTGAGGGAGTCTGCAGCCACATTGATGTGACCTGGAATGTGCACAGCTTGAAGCCAGACATTGTGTTGGATAGCCCAACTCCAAATTTAGATAGCAAGGTCCACCAGAGGGGGAGACTTGGTGCTCCAATGTTTGTTGATGTAGAACATCGCTACAGAATTGTCTGTATGAATTCGAACCACAATGTTGGTGATTGAGGGTTGAAAAGCTTTGAGCTCCAGAAAAACTGTATGGAGCTCCAGATAATTGATATGGAACTGCCTGTCCTGAGGCGTCCACAAATCGTACACCTCAAGGTGATGCAGTGTTGCTCCCCATCCCAGACGGGAGGAGTCTGTAGTAACCGCCGCTTGTGGGCAGGGCTCCTGGAAGGAGGTCCCCACTGAAAGGTTGCTGGCGGATGACTACCACCAACGATCAGCTGTCATGCAGGATGGGACTGGGATCATCTTGGAATCCGGGTCCGTAGCCTGGGATTAGCAGCTCCAAAGAGCAAACTGAGTGCGTCTCATTTTCAGGTGTGCAAGAGGTAGAGCTAACACGCAAAAGGCCATGAGGCCCATGAGTCTCTGCAACCACCAGGCAGACATGTGGGAGGGCTGTAGGAAGAGTTGGCATGTGGCTGAAAGGTCCGTAATCCTGTCCTCCATCAGGAACACTCTGGTACTGACGGTATCCCAAAGCAAACCTAGAAAGATCAGGTCTTGAGCAACAGTCATCGACGATTTCCGCCAGTTCACTGTCAGCCCAAGATGTAACAGGAGCTGAAGGAGTGACTGAAGGTTGGCCGTAGCGGCCTGTGGGCAGGGACTGCACAGAAGACAATCGTCCAAGTATGGATATACTTGAACTCCCTGCAGTCTGAGGAATGCTGCGATGACCGCCATCTTCGTAAAGACATGCGGTGCAGCAAGCACGCAATACTGGAAGTGTTCTGTTCCCACAGAGAAGCACAGAATTTTCAATGCAGGCTCCAGTACGGAATATGCATGTAGGCATCCGGAAGATCCATCACGCTGAGCCAATCGCCCTTCCGGAGAGAGGACTTTATCTGGCAGGGCATAATCATCTTGAATTTCTCTTGGGGTAGAAAGAGATTGAACTTGGCGAGGTCAAGGATAGTGAGCAGGCCAGCCTGGTTGGGTTTGGGCACTAAACAAACGGGAGTAATATCCCTCCCCTTGCTCCCTCAAGGGAGCAGGTTCCACTGCTCTGAGGTCTGGAAGTTTCTGTACCTCGACTCTGAGGGAGGGTGACTCAGTCTGCTGGAGAGGAGGGTGAGAGGGTGGTGTAGAGGGGAGGGTCAAGCAGAAGCCCGTCTGGGTGACTGACAAAACCCATCAGTCTTCTGTGATGGTCTGCCACGCGTCCAGATGAGACGTAATTCCTCCTCCCACCGTAAAATATAATTTAGATCTTTTATCGGCAGGGAGACCACCAGTTTCTGAAGAGAAGGCTGTTGACCGAGAGAAAAACTGTCCGTTTACAGCGCGGGCCACCAGCGGGAGCCTCTGAGCGGCACGCACAGTCTTGAAAGCCTCTGAAACCAGATTAGGACCTTGTTTAAGACCCCAAACTCAGAGTTTAAGGTGGCTTTGCTGGGGTTTTCGCAAGGACCGACAAGGATTTAGGAGTTTGAGTGCTTGCCTTGGTCTTTGTGAGTTCCTCATGCATGGAGGAGTGGAACAGTTCTTTGCCCTCGAAGGGCACATCAGGCACCTTGTCCTGAACTTCGTTTGAAAACTTTGTAGCATGCAGCCATGCTTGGCGGGAGAGGTCTACTAAGGCCTCGAGCGGAAGTGTCTACATGATGGGCTGCAGCCTCAAGTAGATCCTGCGCCAGAACTCTGCCATCAGATAAGCCGGCCTTAAAGTCTTCGAGCCTATCAGGAGGAATACATTCCTGTAACTCAGCGAGCTCCTTCTACGGCTTGACATTAGCAGTCACCAGCAAAAGCTTGGTATTAGCCCGATGCAGCTGAAGAGCCGAACTGGAAAAACCCTTTTCCCCCCAATGGCATCAAGAAGCTTGTCCTCTTTGGAAAGGATCCGAGAGGCTGCAGTGAAGGATGTAGAGCCCGGCTTCGACTGGAGCGTAGCTGCTGCCACCGTCGATGAGGGGAGTGGACATGCAGCAAGGATATGTCCTCAGACGCGTGTAGCTTCTTGCAAGCGTCAATTTTCCTGCTTGGGCGTTGCCCGAAATGAGGTTTTTCCCCAGACTTTGCATCCTTTTGAAGGCACAGGTCAGTGCGCTCCTGTGCAGACAGTGTAAAGGCTCCAGAAAGTACCCCTTCTTGAGGAGCCAGAGGCTCGGGTATTGGGATGTCTAGCAATGCCATCATATCCACAACCCGGTCATGAAAGGCTCTAAAAGAGCGGGGCGGGTCGACGCTGTCCTGGTCCGCTTGATCCTCATCCAGTGAGGCGAGTGCAGAAACCGGATCCTCTGCACGTGGCATCTCAGACCCAGAGAGCAGGGTTGACTGCGCAACGGGAGTCCTTCGCACAGGAGAAAGTGGAGGCAGAAAAGGAGGATGCCACACAGGAAGTGGTGGAGGAGGCAGCACTACCGGCACCTGCAGAGGGATGGCCGGACCAAGGGCTGGTTCAGGCGGCTTAGGATCTGATAGATTTCCTTAAATATATCCTTAAAGTATGCCTTCATAGGAGCTGAATGCATCAGCGTCTGAAACTTGCCAAAAAACGCATCCACTGGCATGGGCAGAAACTGCTCGGAAGGGGCATACCCCCAGGATAGCAAAGAGGACGGTTGCCAGGGTGGTCTTCCACCAACTGGATCTACGTAAACCAAAGGAGCGGACATTGGAGGGAGCTAGACTGTGTGCAGCAGCTGAGTCTGAGCACGCCAATCCATTGGAGGGCAGAACGGGTTCTTGTTATCCACAAAACATGGAAAAGTCTGCTCAGTACCAGCTGTTGTGAACATTGGTGTGAGAGAGGTAGACAAAAGGGCTGCCATGGACCGCGGGGTTGGACCTCCATTTTGTTAACGTCTGAGGTGAACTGCGTCACAGGTGCCAGTGAGGCCATGGTCACCACAGGGGAATCAGGGGACTTATGTTCCATTCTAACCTTGCGACAAGGAACCTTGGCAGAGCCAGTGCTGGCAGACCTAGTGTGTTTCTGCAACCCTTGAAAGACTGCTGATAAATTAGCCCCCACTGAGGAAACCTCGGCGGACCCGGTACTCAAAGACTTAAGGTGTTCAACCGGCTTCTTTGCCCCCTCAGCAGGATCGGTTCGACCACAGGCCAGAGTGTGGGAAGGCTTAGAGTCACCCCCTGAAGCCAGAGCCCTCAAAGGAGGCCCCTCAATCTTGCTGGTCTTAGTTATAGCCCCACGATGGGGAACCTAAGGGGTAAAACCGGTACGTTTAGTCACCTTAACAGGAACCTCGAGCTGAGACTCGGTACACTTAGTTCAAGATGTGGAAACCTCGGGACTGCCCCCGTTGAAACCGGCTCCCGAAGTACTGGGCCTAACTTTAGCCCCCAAAAAGGGAACCTCGGATGAAGATCCAGTCCTGGCAGCCCATTTGCAGGGGACCTCAGAGGAAACTCTGGAGTGCCGATTAGATCCCTTTTGGGACACCTCAGGGAGATCCCTGTTAACAGAGCTACTTGAGCCCCTCCCAGACCCTGAAGACCCCGGGAAGGAGTACCCTGGCCGGGGTGCCCTAAAAAGGAATGAACTTACCGGTTGCTTCCTTTTTTCTTCAATGAACTGCTGTAAATATGGTGGAGGAATCCGCTGGAACACCTCCTCCCACCTGACAAGCCGATGCTGGAGTGCCCGGACAGAGAGGGAGTCGCAGTAGAAGTACGCGTCCCACTGGTGTTCCGGGCCCAAGCACTCCAGGCAAAGTGTGGGGATTCGCCCTCACAAAATTACCTTCGCACGATGAACAGGACACGAATCAAAGACACTAAGGCATATACGGATGAATGATGATTGTGGAACAGGAGCAGGAAAATGAAGGACAAGGGAACAAGAAGATTCCATGAGATAATAGTGCGACCGATCCCGACCGTGCAGAGAAAAGGACTGAAGGGCTATGCAAGGGGTGGAGACTTAATTTGGTTTTATTACGTTTTCAACATAACATATTAATCATCATACGGTTACTATTCACTACATTGCTATCAAATAGAGAAAGGACAATCTTCGTACCCTTCTTCCCACAAACGCTAGAACTACATTTCAAAACTAAATTTCCCCCTTCACTCCAGCCTCCCACTCAGGAACTGTGTTACTTTCAAAATAAGTTCACAAAAAGGTATTTCAGACTACCACTCATGTTCAGATTTGGGTCTCTTACATTATTATTGGTCAACGAACAACAAATGAAGGTGCTCTCCAGAGCGTTATCTTGAGTGTGGTGGGTGTGACTTTGTTACAATAGCCCTTCCCCGCTCATCCCCCAACCATATGCGTTGTGACATTTCATATTGGAATTTCAATAGCTGTATTGGTCTCGGGACAGGTAATGTATGTGTCAATGTAGTCTTTCCACAATGTCTCACATTGTGTGGCTCTCCCATGTAGAGCCGCAGTGATCCTTTCCATTAAACGTATGCTGATGGCAACCTTTTCCCACTCTCTTACTTGGCGTTGTGACTGCTTTCCATTTGATTACTACACATGCTTGTGCCAGTAACAGAAGGCCGATTAGCCCCGTCGCCCTCTTAAACACATCCTCATCCTTCTCCAACCCAAACAAAACAAGAAGAGGTGTGCACCGACGTTGGATCCCTTCTATATCCTTTATCCAACTGAGGACTTCATCCCAGTACACTCTTACTCGGGGGCATCCCCACCACATGTGCCAGTAATTTGCACTTTCACCACATTGTCGCCAGCATAGGGGACTCACTGTTTGAAACATCTTGGATAATCTATGGGGGTCATATTGCCACCTATCAAGAGGTTTAGTAGCATGCAGTTTATACTGGGAGGCAATTGATACCACAGAAGTTCCCTTACACATCTTAGACCATAATTAAGATCGATTTCCCGTTTCATATCTGTCTCCCATCTGTTCTTGAGTTTGGTTTTGGACCCCTTCGCAGCATCCATCAGAGTTCTGTACATAATTGAGATCAGCCCCTTGGTTTCAGTGAGAGCATCTAGAAGCGATTCAAAGGGGGTGAGGCCTCTTTGTATTTTCTCTTTCCACGGTCCGCTCATCGAAGCACCCTTAAGTTGAAGAAAGTGGAAAACGGACAATGTTCCTATGCCTAGTGCGCTCTCAAGATCAGTGATCCTAACAAATTCACCTCCCTTCCAAAGTTGCCCCACTCTCTCGAGACCTGCCTCGAACCACCCTTGAAACCTGCCATGGTCTGGAATCTCTTCTCGAATCCACAGTGCCCAAATGTGACTCAATGGGGATGGCCACGTTGTAATGCCACTCATGTCTGCTCCTTCCTTCCATATTTCCCAAATAGTTCCCAGGATAGGATGCGGTCGGATCCGGCGAGTCAATTTCTCCCTCGGCACCCAAAGCCACTCGTATAGGGTGGCTGGGGCGAAACTATGGTTGTCAAAGCTCACCCATTACAAATGTGTTTGGTTTCTCAAATGTGGTATTAAAATCCTTAATTGCGCCGCTATACAATACTTTGAGGTCCGGTTAACCTCTCCCCCCCCCCCTTTTTCTTTGGGCAGTGTCAGTACTTCATATGCAATTCTCGATTTTTTTCCCCTGCCATATAAATCTCAGAATGGCCTTCACCTCCCCAAAAAATAATTTTGCCATTTTAATTGGAAGCATCTGAATGGGTATAGAAACCTCAGGAGACACACCATCTTGATTGCATTTAGTCTTCCCATCCATAAGATTGTGAGTTTCTGCCACCTGGTCAGGTCAGACTGGAATTTGTCAAGCCAGGAGGTGTGGGGGGCAAGGGGGAGGGGAGTTGGCTTCATATAGGGCATCTAAGTGTCTTACCAGATTTATACCTAGATATCGCAAGGTGGTATCCCTTATTGTGAGGTGAGACCCAGGACTGAATACCTCGACATGTCCTGTTGTGTGGGTTCGTTCAGGGGGAACAAGATAGATTTAGTTTTGTTAACTTTGAACCCGGAGAGTGTAATGTTCTATTAAATGTAAAGCTCTGGGGATGGATGCTAGCGGATTTATGACGGGTAGCAACAGATCATCAGCATATAATGCCACCTTGCATTCCTTCCGTTGCACCTGCATTCCCTCGACCAAAGCCCTGCCAGTTGCACGCCTGCACTGCCTCCCTGGCAACATCCCCTGCAAATGGGGACTGTTTTCTGTACCCCTACAGTCCCCCCACCAGCACTTATGTCTGCACTCACCCTGCACTTGCCACCAGCTGGCCGCTCTTTAACTTATCTTGTTCTTTTATTATGCCACTAGCTGTCCCCGGCCACGCGTTGCTGTGGCTCAGTCTGGTTAAATGGAAAAACAGGAAACAGAAAGCACACGTTTCTAATATGTTTAATTTCACAAAGCTTGTGGGTAGTTTTTAATGGCTCTGGCGGTTCTCCAAGTTGAGGCAGTTTAATTTTCCCGGTGGCGCAACATATTCCTTTTGTTTCTCCATTAAATTTCAGAGCCTTGCAATAAGGACACACTTCAGTCATGGTGCTGATGAGAACATCCCGGCTCAAACTATATTTATCAGCTGGGTTGTACCGGAATGGAAGGCGATTGTAATCGCGTGATTGCTGAGCAGGAAGTTGTGTTTGACGACGATCTGCTGTTTCTCGTTGACGTCTTTCAGCCACTCGCAGCCTGTCGCGTTAGAACGAAGCAGATCACAACCGTGCATCTTGAAGTCTGGCTGCACATGGCTCTGCTACTTCCTCGTCACGCAAGTATAGCATGTGTTGCTTTTACTTCCAACAGATGGCACTGTTTTTCAGAAAAAGTTTTTACCTGTCACAGGGGTGTGACATCTATGTAAAGAAGGTATATAAAACATGCGCCTATTCAAAGGCAAAAAATTTCAAAGCAATCAGTGAAGAACTTTCGGAGATTTAAGATTTTGAACAAACGAACATTTACATTTTTATTTATATAGATGTACTGCACTTTCCCCTCGCCCATACCCCCACCCGCACTTTCCTTTCCCCCCCCACCTTCCCTTGCACTAGCTGAATGGCACATGGCCTAGTAAGATCGCTGTCCGTCTTCCCTCTGTTCCCTCTCCCTTGCCTCGTCGCGCTTTGAAACACTTGTGTATAGGCGCGTTATAAATGCCATATCATATCAGATCTGATTTCACATGCAAGAGGTTCAAGCGACAGAGCAAATAATATTGCAGACAGAGGGCAGCCCCGTGTAGTACCCCGGGCCAGAGTGAACCACCGCGAGTAATCAGAGTTGACGGACACAGATGCCCTTGGGGGTGTATAGACTGCTTTCACCCCTCTCCTAAATCTCTCGCCTAGTTGTACCTTCTTCAAAACCACCTCTAGGAATCTCCACTCCACCCGGTCGAAAGCCTTCTCTGCATCGACAGATAGGAGAGCGGGCTCCCCGGTCATCGCCTTCGATTCATGTATCAGGTGTAAAGTTTTGCGCATTGTGTCCGATCTCTGTCTTCCCAGAATAAATCCCACCTGGTCTGGATGTACAAGCCGAGGCATATGTGTCTCAAGGCGAGATGCCAGGACTCTCGTGTATATCTTGGCGTCAACATTGAGTAGAGATATTGGGCGGTATGATCCACAATAGATATTTTCTTTATTTTATTTTTTTTGTTTTAGGAGAAGCGAACATGTAGTCTAGACGTGTATATAAATTATGTGGGGCCGAATAGTGCGAGTACTGTCTATCCTGTGGGTGGTGTAACCTCCATAGATCTTCCAGCCTGAAGTCCCTGAGTAGGGTCCTCAAAGTTTTGGCTGCGGGGGTAGGTTTATCCAATTTCCCGTCTGATCTATCCATCCTGGGGTCTAATGGCAGTTAAAATCCCCATCCCATACAGAATCTGTTGGTCATATCGTGACTGGGTCACCTCCCCTTGTGTATCTAGTTTCTTGGGTCTCACCAATTCTCCTGCAGGGGACGCTTTGGCAAAATCCTCCATCGTGGGTTGTTTCCCTTTAGGTTTGGCCATTTTGGCCGCCATTCCCGCTCCTGGGGTTGGTATCGGTGTCTGGCCGCTCAGTTGTTCCGACTCTAAACCTTCAGTCCTGCCACCAAGATTGCTTTTATCCTCACTTATGGAGTCCTTTGTCTGATGGGGTGGCACCTTTGGAGCCTTCTCGCCGATGCACTGCTTCTTATATTCGCTTTCACCTGCGGTGCCCTTCAGTACGGGGATTGTGGCCGCCCAAGGCTTGTTGGTTTCCACCACTGAGGTCGTGCCCTAAATGCTGCTTCTCATGTGACCTGCGGGTTTATTTATAGTCATGTCCTTCTGCACTTCTCACGTGCCTGCAGGGCAGTAGGGGTTCAGGTGTACTCTCAGCCACCCCTCTGTACACTCCTGTGTCTTCTGCCTATGGACTGTACTAGCACACAGTCCCCCTGCTCCAGGATTTGGCTGCTGCTCAAGGCGTGGGACGTCAAACTGTTGTCCCTTAGGTCCGAATAAATAGTCCCACCCTAGGTGACTGGCTCATGGCCCCAGTGTGAACCTTGTGTTGCAGCTGCTGCCAGGATCTTCGCTCTACACCACGTTGTATGCTATATTCATAACCAAGTGCCCGCATGTGATTTTGTGCTGTCCGAGGTCAGCACCGTCTTCCACCTGCATCTGTGCGCTCAGCCCTCCAGCAATCTGTCGTGGCTGGGGCTAGGTGGTGCTGCAACTGTAGCGCCTCGCACATCAGCTGTTGTGCGAGGCACTCGGGCTCCTTTATTTTCCCCCGGGGCATGGGTCCGCTCTGTACTGCTCAGCTTGGATTGTCCCGTGGTCCATTATGCGGGCTCCATGCTTTCCCGCAGTGCACGGCCACTCAGGCACCACGAGTTACAGTCCTCCTGTGCTCTGAGAGTATCCCGCAGAGCCGATCCGCGTTGCGCGTGTGCTGTCTCCTTTGTTCGACTGCATGGGGCCTCCGTGCCTGCTGATATCTTGTTTGATCTTGCCTTTATTTAGTTTCTCCTCTGCTTATTCAGTCCCCGCTTGTATAGCACGCTCGGCTTGGCGATCTTGACACATGCTCATCTGTCCAGCCGTAGACCTCCTCAGCAGCTGCACACTGCCTTCTCCGACTGCGGCTCGTGTCTCAATGTACCTTTCGTTTTCCCCCGGTTGCTGTCTGCGTCCGACCTGCGTTTATATTACTGCTTCTCCAGGCCCCTCGTAGTCAGCTCTGACTGTCACTAATCTGCATGGGCTCTGGTGCGGTTCTTTTCTATTTGGGGAGCAAGGGTCCATTTCACACTGCCAGGATTCCGCTTCCCTTTGTTCTGCCAATCACCATTTTGCTGCACACATTTGCAATACCGGCCGAACTTCTTTAACTCATGTTTGTTTACTCTGTGGGCATCGCCTCCACTTTGTTGGGGGATGCATGCACGGTATGTTCATGTAGCTGTGGCTTTGTTGTTGCTGCTTATTGTTCGCTCAGTAAGCTGTTTCAGCCTTTGGATCTTAGACGGATCTACAGGAGCTCAGGGATACGCGTCCGCCTACGTGGCCATGTAGCCACCCCCCCCCCATGATCCACAATAATTGGGGTCTCTTCCTTAGGTATGACAGAGATCAATGCCTCCGAAAAGGAGTCTGGTGCTATCCCTGTCTCTAATATATCATTAAACAAGTCGACCAAAAAAGGGTTGGGGGGGGGGGGTCAGGAAGGGCTTATAAAAACCTGTCGAATAGCCGTAGTTTCTGGGAGATTTTCCCAGAGACAACCTCTTTACTGCGCTTTCCACCTCTTCGGCCGTAATTGGGGCGGCCACCGCATCCGCCCCCACACTTGTGAGTACTGGCATCCCTACCCCATCTAAACATTTGTCTATTTCGACTCTACCATGGGTCATTTCGGATTCAAATAGGTGTTCATAGAACCGTGCAAATGCATCCGGGATGTTTGTCCCTGTGAGCCATGAGTAGCCCCACCCCTCTTCATCTATGGCTGACAACCATCTGTTTTCTCTTTGTCCCCATCGCCTAGCAGCCAATAAAGCATCTGCCTTGTCACCCATCTCATAATGCTTCTGCTTGAGGAGCTGGAGTATCCGGACGATCTGAGCCTCCTCAAGGAGGCGAAGCTCGTCTCGCTTCTGTCTGGCTAGAGCACTCTTCTCCACCCTGTCCCCAGAGGCAGTCCGTGCTTCCCAGTCTAGCTGTGATCTCCTTCCTCAATCTGTTTTCTATCCAGGCTCTTTCTCTTTTCTTGTTGGCATCCTCTCTAATCAATATCCCCCGCCACGTCGCTTTCCCCGCATCCCACACCACCCTCTTCGATACCTCGCCCGTGTTATTAGCTTTGAGGTACTCTTCAATCTCGGTTACCATTTCGGTCCGAAAGACAGGGTCCTTCCAGAGAGTTTCATTGCAGCGCCACTTATTTCCTTTATGCGGCGGAGCTCCCAGGTCTAATTTTGCAGAGACCATGTCGTGGTCTGACCAGGTGACCGGCTCAATCTCCGAGTAGACCGTCACCTCGGCCAACTCCTCTGAGATGTATATTTATTTATTTCATTTGTATAGCGCACAACAGCCCTTGGGCATTGAGGCGCTGTTACTTGAGGGGAGCTTAGTTACAGGGAGAGGGCACATGGGGAGAAATATAGTTAGACAATGAGTACATTTCAAGAATACATTCAGATACATAAAATGCACATATAGGCATAGGTGAGTCGCATTTATGTGGACTCACATTTATGTGATAAACATGTAGATTATGGTTGTAGATTGTGGCGTATTTCAGGTGATATATAGATATATATATATATATATATATATATATATATCGTCAATTCTAGTAGATGTGCCATGGAGTGCGGAGTAAAAGGTATACCCTGTGGCGTTTGGATGCAATTCCCGCCATATATCCCATAGTCCGTATGTTCGCATCATCCCAGCTATTGCCGTTCGGCAGGCATCAGCTGCTTCAGACAAATATGGGGCAGGTGCAGGTCTGTCCCTTTTAGTATCTGCCCATAGGTTGAAGTCTCTTTCCAGTATCACATGACCTGCGGCCTCCAGCATTATTTTGGATATTGTGTGCTGTAGAAACACGGCTTGTCTCACATTAGGGGCATACAGAGTTGCTAGCGTGATCGTTAGACCGCTCACAGTACCTACTACCATTAGAGCCCTCCCCTCCACATCCTTCCATACCTTGGAGACCTCCAAATTCAAGCCCTTCCTAACTTCCTGACTAATATCACCACCCCCACCTTCTTAAGAGGACCAGACCCCCCCCCCAATACTCTGTCTCCATTCTAGCCTGTAGAACCCTCCGTTCTTCGCCTTGTGCATACTAAGTCTCTTGCAGGAAAAGCACATCTATCTCCGAAACTCCCTGCACACCAGGGATCTCTTTGTGGGAGAATTAAGTCCCTTGACACTAAGTGCGCAGATTCTGGAGAGCGCATCTTTCGCTGTATTAAGTGTGGTTGCCATTACCTATCTGAGGTTTGCCGTGTGCTCAAGATGGACCTTAGCAAATCTGGTGTCTTTATGTAACACAATAGACCACATATCACATGTATGCGTAACGCTTTGTGCCTGCCCTCCCTCCCTCCCTCCTCCCCTTCACCCCCACTGCCTCCCCCACCCCCACACCCCTCAAGAGTTTTTTAGCTGCATCCGAACCTGCTTGGTCTACTTCTCCCAGCCGGAGTCAGACCACCAGTGGGAACCGGAATTGCCCCGGTACCATCAAAAAACATACAAACTACTGAGCCCCTTTGCGTTACCCCCTCCACTCTACCCTCCATGGTCCCCTTGCAGGTCTCCAACAAACCAGTTTTACCCAGACCCAAATGCCAGTACCTCTTGGCCGTACTTCGTACCAGTGCCTTAAGCCCTGGTTCCTCAATCGTTCATACAACCGCCAATGTGCCATCTCCTAGATCCTTGTTGAATACAGTAAAATGCAGGATTGATCTAGACGGTCTTCTGCTGTTTTTCCCGGTATCCTCAGTGGTCTGCTCAAGGGAGTCATTCATTCTACTAACTTTCATAGATCCGTGTATACGCCCTCGCCTCGGGACCTGAATCTGCCACTGCCTGTCCTCATTCCGTCTCTCGCCCTCGATCGCCTTAACTTCTTGGTTACCTAGCAGGTCAGTCAATCTCATCGTAGTTCCTTCCCACTCAAACGTGAGCGAGAATGGGTAACCCAACGGTACCAAACCCCCTTCTCTTTGAGCCATTTGGTAAGCGGCATACACATCCTTCTCATGGCGAAAGTGAAGGACGACAAATCCTGAAAGATCGATGCCCTTGCTGTATCAAGGAGAATCTGTGGAATGCGGATGGCCTTCTAAAGGACCCTCGCTTTATCAGCGTAGTTATGAAATCGTGCCAATACTGTGTCTGGGCTGCTTGCTGTCCCTCCAGCTCTACGTATGCGGTCGATTTTAGGTTGATCAATGGACTTGTCCTCAAAGTCTTCATAATCGTATGAAGGGGCATCTTCAGGTCCCGCTCCTTTTCCCCCTCTTTGTCCGGAATACCGAAGATGCGCAGGTTGTTCCACCTTTCTCGATTTTCCAAATCGTCCATCTTAAAACGAAATTCCTCCTCCTTGGCTTCTATCTCGGAAATCCTTAATCTATTTGGGACTCCAGTGTCCCCAGAAGTTTGGTTATGTTCAACCTCATTTAGTCCTTCTTCCATCTTGTTGATTCTTTGTGTTATTTTATTGACTTTGCCGCCGATATCCGCCAGCATGCTCTGGAGCTCGATCAGCAGGGCCGCCACATCGCCTTTATTTGCAGCCGCTTCCGTCTCCGACGTTGCCATTTTGGGGTTTGGTGGGTGGCTGGGTTCGATGCGGTGTGGGAGGAATCGGTATGTTGCAAGTTTCTGTTTTCTGTCCATAGGCCTTTTGATCAGTGCCACGTGTAGTATGTATGATGCCCACCACCGCGTGAGTTTTCCAAACTTGGGCTCACCCCTCCTGGGGCAGGGTCTCTCCCAATTAAGTCTTCCCTTCCTTCTCGTATACTGCGAGAGGGCTTTAGCTCTGGTGCGTGCCATCTATAGAGGAGGGCACACGCCCCTGAGAAGGCAGAGGGCTCAGAGCGGAGGGTGGGTGATGCAGGAAGCCCCAGGGAGGCTGGAGAGGTGCATAAACACATGAATCATCAGTGTTAATAGCCCCAGCATTTACATCTGACTCGGAACAAGGGGCAGGGGGCTTGTTTGTGAACAGAGGAGAGAGGCTATGGGGCGCGTCAATGGGTGATGAAAGCAGCGCCAGAGTAGCTGCTTGGTACTTGAGCCCTATTGAAAGGTCACAGCTGGCAGATCCTGTTTTCTACTAATGAGGCCGCTTCCCCTGTTAAGCCACACCCGAGGTTCACAGCGGTGGCTGCCAAAAGGAATCAGAGAGGACATTAGCACCGCCCGCCTATCTTCTGGACTCTGGTGGGAGCGCACCGTGGAAAGCAAATAATGAAGCAGCTCGAGGTTTGCCCAGCGAAGAATATGGTCGGGAAAGTGTTCAAGTGTCTATTTAAAAGTTTCACCTTCAGTAAAACAGTACGAGCCTGGGGGCCGTGTGCAATGTGTTTCCTCCAAAGCAGTTGCAGGATATGGTTGCGTTTTCGTTCGGGAAGTAATGACATGTCCTTTTAGGGAGGAATAGTCTGCTTACTGGAAACAGCCTGGGGCCTGGTGAGCTACCTCTTAAATGTGCATCTGGACAAAGAGTTCCTAATGGAGATCAGTCCATCTGAATAAGAGTGGGGCGGCAACCTCCTTTTGTTACAGTCCAAGGGGACTGGCTGCTAATTGCTGCCAGGTGACTGAAAAGATGCCTGCAGACAACCCCACAGGCCTCTGTCAGCACTTAGGAAGGTGTCAGAAGTCATGTGTTCCGTGTTGTTGCGGGGGTGCTTTGTTCCCTCTCTGAGATACTGTAAGATATACCTTCGTTTAGGAGCCCTGGTGCAAAACACCTACAAATAATGTTATTTGCACTACGAAAATGTATTGCCTTGTGCTAGTATTGTACAAAATGACACTTGCACCAGTGCAGACTTTGTGCAATTTGGAGAATGTTGGCTATTGACATAGATCTGTTGCCTGCTGAACTTATGTTTGTGAAATATATAGGTGGACAGCCCACATTTAGTGGAAAAAACTGTATCTTCCTACCTTTCAAATATACCTTACCAGTGTTTTAAGTGATATTGGAAATTAAAGGGGCCCTCTAATGAGTAACAAATGAAAATATATTTATTGGGTCCTAAGAATTTAGTGATGTGCCATAAGTAACTAAGGAATCTTTATTTTATTTATTTATTGTGCATTTGTAATCTATGCTATGCCATGATCCATTTATAAGCATGTCCTTCACTGAAGTCCTGTTAAAACAAGCGTTGGCAAAGCCAACAGTTTTGGCTTGTTATGCATATCTTGACACATTTCCAGTAGTAACCTACTATTGGGTAACTATTCGGTTCCGGCCGAATATTTATTTCCACTATTCGGTATTCGGACGAATAGTAAATTCACTATTCGGTACACCCCTAGTTGTGTATGTCACTAGGACTTAGAGGAGGGCACACGCTCCGGGATCGGAGGCCCAACCCTTTGTTGAGATCTTATGTTGCATGTCTAAATTGTGTCCAATGTGATCCGAACAGGCTGTATACCTAGGTTGAGTACACAGGCTCCACTTCTATCACGTGTCCCGAAAACCTTCACCTGCTCCTTCTCTCCATCATAAGCACAGTGGGCTGCACGTGTATAAGGAGGGTATACTTCCCTTAAATCAAAACTGCCTGCAAGTGCCACCCTTACTGGGTTGTGAGGTAACCTTTGGGAACCTCAGTATCGGCCCCACCTCATTAACAGCATGCTAAAACGGCAAGTACAACTGGGTTCCAGTTTCCCCCGGTCTAGGTGCCCTCAAGAGTGATTCCAGGAGTGCAGCTTTTTTCAGTAGACGTTTGTGCACCAGATTCTGTTCACTTGGGTCAACTTTTCCCTAGTTCCGCCTTCTCCCGGGATCCCATCACCAGCACAGGTCAGGTCCTTTTCTTGCCCAATGCACTTGGACTGTACACAGCACAGTATGTGAAACAGTGTGTAGACTGTATCTTTGGGAGGGGGGGGGGGGGGGAAAGAGTGTTCACCACTCAAGCCTTCCCCGGGTGATCCGGTTTTAGGCAATCAGTACAGAGCGACCGGAGTATAATCTTTATAATAGGCAGTCCAAGGCCCTCATATACTGGGTTGAAGCAGTTACTCACTGGGTTCCGTGCCACCAGGGAGCTAGTGACCATGATTGCTTTACTCCTCTGTTAGGCCAGTCCAACAAAGGGTTTTTCACTCTATGTGGCCGCCGCCGGTTCAGGGGTACCCCAAAGTACTCCTAGCACAACTTCTGTGTGGGGCGCTTCCTAACCAGGGGGCATCTGCTACGGTTCTCCTCCGCTTGGGCGAGCGTTCCATTTGTGGGACAGAGTTCACGAGCCCCGGGACCGTGTGAGGCAATACGCCGCCTTACGTGCCCAGGCCCAAGGACCTACGTCAGGAGAGCGCGTCTCTGCGTTCTGTGTCTCTGGCCCCGTGCCCTTTTGCTCGAGGGAGAGCGGGGCATGCCGGGACACCAGGGTATAAGGGAGCGAGGGGCCGGGCGGCTCACCATAACTTCTTGTATGAGGCGCTGTTCCTCAGTCAGGTCCGTCACTGCATCTCCTCTCCACAGGAAGCACGCAGAGGGGGTCTCGTGTCTCCCGGATTGTAGGTCAGGCATCCGCTGCAAGGCGGGAGGACCCTCACTTATTCTTCGGTGACACCGAGTGGTTGGGCTCGCCAAAGGACGTGAAATGCGTAGCTGGTGTAGCGTTTCTTTCATTTTCGATCGCAAGAGCTCGCCACACGTTCCGAGAGCAGGCGATTTCTCTGTGAATTCAGCAGCGATTTTCTCAAAAATTTCGACCGGCTTTAGGAGGGCATATTCATATCGAAAAATCACTGACGTTTAGCGGGGTGGTGGGGGGGGGCATATAGTGGGGGCTCAGACCACTATTTGGACCGGTGGATTCGGAGCTCACACGGAGGTGAAGCTCATCCGTGCATCCCCTGGTGGCCAGACCTTAAATACATGGAGACATTTTTTGATGCCATTAAAAAGTGCTCTGATCCTGTCCCGAAGGACTGAATGTTCCACAGGTATGGAGGAAAGGGGACGGGACATAGGCGTATGACTGGTTGATCTACTGGCCAGCAGAGGCTTGAAGACCAGGATATTTTAATCAAGACAAGAAGTCTACAGCTCCTCCTAGACACTGTCCAGGGGCAGCACTTAAGAGCCACAGAGTAGAGACCATCAGGCTGGACTTTTTACATCAAAACGAGAACATGTAGGGTGGTGGAAAAATAACGAGCTTTGGCTTGCTCAAGAAACAGCTCTTTATGGCCATAATGGATGCATTGCTGGAAGTCTTTAAGAAATAATAAAGGGTTGAATAACAATGCTTGAAAACAAACTTATGAGAGCCATTTGCGAAAATAAAAAAGGTAACAGCAAATCACAGCGATAAGGTTAAAACTAATTTTCCCTAGATGGCTGCTGGCAGCCAACAGACATGTCAGCGGAGCTCCGCGCACCCTCCAGCAGTTCCGAGGCTTGCCCGGCAACCAAGAGCCTCAATTTGCCGTCAAAAGCACCCCCTCCCCCCTCAACCTTGATGTTGGCAGGCAGGCTCTGATGCTGAGAATTGGCCAGCAGCAGCATATCTGAGCTGCCGATCGGGCTTGTCCCATTCATCACTACGTGAGGCCCAAAGTGGCCTGTCAAACACACCAAATGCTGCCTTCAGGGTATAGGCGAAGCAAGGCCCGCACCACTGGATCCACCATCAAACGTGTTGTGATCTCCCCACCAGGCAGTGGAGCGATCAGACTGGGGGGTAGCACCCGAGACACCTGCCTAGCTCCTTGGGAGGAATTGCAGTGGCATGGGGCTGCGTGTCCCTGGCGACACCCCTCGATCAGATGGGAGACAAGTAACGCAGACATCGCCCAGGAGGAGTTTCACCAGAGACAGGGGACCGCAACAGGGCAGAGGAGGTATAATTTGGCAGACACGGCGCCCTGTGACAACAGGCAAGGAGCTGCCGCGCCCTGTGCACAGTTCAGCGCAAGAAGGTCCGGCGCAAGCGGCAGAGGCGAGGTACGGCATAACCACCCCCGGGGGCGAACAAACGCCCAGTGTCCAGCCATTACATCGGCACTCTCTTGATAGTGTACCTGAATAAGGACCTTCCCCTGGCATGGCAGCGAGCATTAGGGGGGGGCTCATTGTCTCAACCTCTGCAAAGAATTAAGGACGCAGCGGGTAACCGCCCCATGCTGGAGGCTGTTCTCTCTGGCGGCAAGGTCAGGGTTATCCGGCACTGAGTGAAGGAGAGGATTCCCTTCCCCCACAGAGGCATTGCTAAAAAAAAATGTTTTAAAAAAAGAAAAAGAAGAAGAAGAAGAAGAAGAACAAGCCACCTCCATGAAAGCCCAGACAAAGTCTAAGTTGAGGAGCGAGCCCAGGAACCAACCTACAAAAAGGTGACCCAGACCAGGCACTACCGACATACTACATGTCTGCCCCAGATCTGGATGAGACCCTCGTGAGCACTGGACATAAAACACACCAGGGCTGG
This sequence comes from Ambystoma mexicanum, assembly GCF_040938575.1. Classification (NCBI taxonomy): domain Eukaryota; kingdom Metazoa; phylum Chordata; class Amphibia; order Caudata; family Ambystomatidae; genus Ambystoma; species Ambystoma mexicanum. The sequence continues at coordinate 874,051,298 of NC_090924.1, read as the reverse complement.
CAACGGTAGTCCCTCGGGCACCATACCACTACCAAGGGAGCCAAGTCTGGTCACAGACTCCTGCAGCAAGCGGCCCAGAACTTGGGCGGTGTCTCTTGGAAGTCAAAAGGCCACCTAAAATTGAAGGAACAGACCACCATCATAGGGGACCCACCCCAGGCACTCTTCCTGCCCCAAGGGGTCCAGGTGATACCAGGCCTGCCAGCAAAGCAGGGCCAACGATGACGGGGATCCAGTGGCTGTGATTCCTGGAAAGGCTCTCTCGAAGCAACATTTACACAATGACCTGAAAGATCTGCAGTCCTCCCTAACTAAGGCCGTTCAATATTGCACAGTGCTGACCACTTGATGAAAGAAGTGAACTTTTTTAAAGGGGTTTGCAGGAGGTGGTGACAGATGTAAGCGAGCACAGTGAAGCCATTGATAGGCTGAACACTGCTACGGAAAACCTGGAACTGCAAATGGGGGACCTGGAGAACAGGTCACGAAGAATCAACATCCGTATCAAAAACCTGCAGGAAGAAGTCACGGATCAGGATCTTAAAATGCAGATACAGGGTATATTTGAGGATATCTTTGGGGGACACCACCAGAAGAGTTGGGTCTGGACCGCATTCACAGGACTGGCTGTTATGGGAGAGGGACCAACAGCAGGGTGAGTGATGTCCTTGCAGCCTTCAACCAATACACACAGAAGGAAGTTGCACTCCAGGCGGCGAGAGCAAAGGAACCGTTATCCTATCATGGAACACCGATCAAACTATACCAAGACCTCGCAGGAGGTACTTTGCAAAAAAGGCGATTCATGAGCCTGGTGCTTCGAGGACTGTCAAAAAGGAATTTTAGGTACAAATAGACATTTCCCTTTGGATTGGTGTTTGATTGGGAAGGAACACATAGACGTATTATGTCCGTCAAGGAAGGCAGTGCCCTTCAGCTTGATTTGGACTTGGAGGAGCAGGAGGGCCCGGATACAACTTCCGAGGTCTACATCAGACCCGGACCTTGGTAATGGTTGCCAGCAGGAAACCGCAGAAGAAAGAGGCCCCCACCATGAGGGCCCGAACCAAGAGGTGGGGTGTGGCAACCACGGGACCCCAAATGTATCCTAAATACTAGTGCTGTTAGGGTTACTGGTGAGGGTGGGCGACATTAAGAGGGGGTGGTAGAAGAATGGTGACCTGATACAATTCGGAGGGGTGCATGAGGAGCGGGTGCTTTTCTATCTTGTATACCGTAAGGGCGGTTGGACTCGGAGTGGGGAGTGGGTGGCGGAAGAGCGGTGGGGAATCCCAGGAGTTCTGGGAGGGAGTTGTGGGACGAGATAAAAGTGTAGGGGTATGGGACGCACTACGGGGTCAGGGAAGAGGCATAGGCTCTCCAGGAGGCTAATGGGGCTTATGAGGAGAGAAGCACAGGGTCACATAAGTTCAAGTGGGCAATGCATAATGGGAGGGGTCTAAATTCCCCTCTAAGGGGGGAAAAAGCTAGCGCAGATCACCAAGTCAGCCAAACCAGATGAGATGGCCCTGCAGGAAACCCACTTCTTGAGAAGGGTTCAGGGTAGGCAGTGACTACCGGTTTCTCCAAAGTTGTTCCTGCTTCCGGCCCTAATAAGACAGGAGGGATGGTGCTCACCATCAGACGAATGTGGCTTGAGGATTACAGGAACAAAGGTGGATAATGTGGGTAGATTTATTTTGGGGACAGGGGGGTTGAAGGTTCAGTCTACAGATTGGTGTCAGTTATGTTGATGACGTCATCACGTTGCAGCGTCACAAACGTGACACGACATAAATAGCTACCATTTTGGACTGCAGACAAACATGCAGACTAGAAAAAGCTCCTGAATTGCTATCAAACTATGAGATGGGTTACTCACCATTTCTCCTACATTTAATCTATATAGGACTCTGACTAAAGAGCCAAGGCGGACATTATAGTATTCCAGTAATATTTTAGTAACACTTCCCATTACCTATATTGTGATCTCTCACCAGATCACTGGATATAATGAATACAGAGGACCTATGACCATTGAGACTACATCAGTGTATGACACTCTCAGCAAGACCAACTAAGAGCATGCAAGTCTACTATACTGTGCATTTGCTTATAGATTGCACCCACAATATTTTAAGTTTCTAAATTAATTTTAAATTAAAATAAAAATTAAATATACCTTTGGTGTATATCCATTTTCCATAGGGTGATGTTTGACATTTGAAATTTAAGAGGATTTGAGAGCACAACTGAGAATATTCCGAGCACAACTCAGTATAGGTAAGCATGGCATACAACGATTACAGAATGACGATTCATATAGTGTACATTAGGAGAGTTACTCAGAACAATATATCTCACTTCCATTGTACGAATGGCAAAGTGATGATCCATAGATCCAGACTGTAATTAAAGAAAATATTACAGAAGTGGACACATGGCATAATCTAGCCAGGTGAAACATTTTTGAATTCCATATATTGAGTAGATATATGTAAATATATACAATGTATAAATACTGATACTAGAGATACTCCAATTTATCCTCTAGATATTTATGAAATTTGAAGCTAAATGAATCAGCTCATGAAGAAGGGATTCTCCCGAAACGTGTTGTGACGATTTTATGTATGATGTATTTTTCTGAAAATTGTATATTGTTATGTGTATCAAAAATATAACGAGATCTTTGGATCTTTTTGAACATTATGTCTCAAGAATGACTTCTATAAGAACATATAGTAACAACTCTGGTAGATGATCAATATACCATTTTGACTGCATTTATAGAATCCAAGTGATTTGCCCGCGGCTGAAATTACCACGGGCAAATTGTTTGCATGAGAAAGGTGAGAACTACCAAAAGTTCGGACCTTTCTCATGCAAACTCACATAAAAACTCTCACACACACACACAACACTCCCCCCACCCACACCCCCAACATAAACAAACCCCACTTATCTTCATGCTAGGTTCCCAGCAGCGCCAGTTCCCATTCACTACCGAGATCGGGAACTGGCGCTGCAGGGCCTTTTCTTAGCTTTTTTTTTATTTTTTTTAAACGGAAGGCTGCAGGGGTGTCCCCCGCAGCCCCCCGCTCACTATACTATATACTATGAAGTATAGTGAGCGGGGTGATGCGGGGCACATCCCCACAGCCCCCGTGGTTTTTTTTTTTATAATGCTACCACCAAAGGTTTGAACTTTCGGTGTTCGAACCTTTGGTGGTAGCATTTTTAGAACAAAAGGTTCATGCAAACCTGATTCGGGAAAATCGTCCTAAACCCATTTATAGACAGTATTACAGGTGTGCAGGGGACAGGAGTGCCCATTAACAGAGGACACTGTTCACATTTGTTTTCATTATAGATACAGCTCGCTTGATTCAGAACCGTGTTCTTCTCCCCAGCACCCTAAAATTCCAGTAGATATTGGAAGACATTGAATGATACCTAATCAATTTGGATGAAGAGAGGTGTGCAGTTAGACCACTGGTTTATGTACTCCGTTTATACCCCCAACACGGGTCAAGAGGCTTTTTTGAAGGACCTATTGGTCACCTTCTAAGGATTCACAAAGGGCAAAATCATAATGATATGATTGATACGATGATTGATTATTAATAACGTGCTTAATACCCAGAGGTAAATAAACGTGGACCTGGCGATCGAACCTGTGTTGCTCCATGTCATCTTGCTTCCAAGGTGAGCACATTGCCCCCAACCTATCCTCCCGAGACTGGGAGACTTAATGATGGGAGACAAAAACATGGCCTGGTCCTGGGACCTGGGCACGAGCTCTGGGGCAGGGGACGAGGGTCTTCACACAAGGGTGGGGTGACTTCTAAGCCATTGTGGGACATGTTTGAAGCTCTGGATTTGAGAGATGCATGGCGAGAGGTACGGGGTGGGGAGGAGGGGTTCACCTTTCTCTCAAGCATTCACGGTTCCCAGTCCCGGATCGATTATGTGTGGGTCTAGGCCCCCCTATTGGTGGAGATCAAGGAGATTGTGGTGGGTCCGATGGGGACAACCGGTCATGCAGTGGTCACAATGGAACTCCAGATCCCCAAACGTAAGGGGGAGGGGATGTGGAGGATTTCAGGGACCCAATAAGGGACCCTGTAATTAGGGTGGATTTGGAATATAAGATTTCGATTATTTTGACTTAAACAGAGCAGAGGATACAGGTGAGAGCATTAGGTGGGATGCCTTCAAGGGAACTATGGGAACGGGGGGAAGGAGCGGGGTGGGTGGGCTAATTGCCACCAAGGCTGTGAAGGATAAGCAACCGAGGGGCTTGGAATCCCGAATGGAAGCATAGGTGGAGGACTGCCGCAAGAGGTTCCAGTTAGCCCTAGCTAGCAAAGGGTTCAAGGAGTATAGACAGGCTGTGGCCCAACTGAATTTACTTAGAACTAAGAGGGCATAAAATGTCTTACTTTTTGGGAGGCAACATTACTAGGCCAGTGCTAACAAGGCAGACAAACTGCTGGCTAGACTCCTTCATGGGGTAACCAGCTGGGAAATTCTCACTGCAGTTGTGGATATCCAGGGAGTTAGGCAATCTCATACAGGTGTGCAACACAGGGAGTGTTTCACTACCTAAACCCCAGGGATCCGTTGCTCAGGTGGCCAGGGTAGGGCCATCCCTTTGGGATCCAGATCCTGGGGGTGGACAAGGGAGGGAGAATCACCTGGGTAAGGGGTCCTCGGAGGGGCACACGCACTACCGAGACATGGCATCCCCTTTTCCCTGACACCTTTGCTACTCCTATCCCAACCTACTTTGTAGGACACTACAACTCCCATGATCCTCACCCTTCCTACTCTATCAGTACTACTGGCCAGAGGAAGATCAGAAACAAGGAAGAGAGTCATGAAGATTACCTCTGGCTCTTTTCAATGGCTCTGTCCCGGTAATGAGGCCAGGCAAGGTAAGGTCTCCCTTTCCAATATCCCCACCTTAAACCTGTTAATTTCCCCACCTGGGATAAAAAGCGGAGCACACAGGTACACTGAGCGAGGCTGGGAGCGAGAGGGAACCGAACTTCAGGAGCTGCTGTGAATGCAAGATTGAAGGGCAGAAAGCCAGAGGACTTTACGAGTTGTGGAGAAGTCTCAAGAAAGCCAGGCAAAAGAACCGCACTTGCAAGAAGCAGCTGATAACCCAAGCTGGAAGTCGTCCTTCTGGGGAACCTTGCTGAGAAGCCTGCTGCCCTCCCGGTGAATGATTGAATTGGGGAGGTTCGATAAAGCTGAGAGTAAAGGAACCTTGAACTAAAGTCTGCGAGTTAACAAAAGAGAAGAACAAAGGCCTGGTTGTTATTGCTTAAAATAACTGTATCAAGACATGGTTGCGCGTAATACGGCAACCTCGAGTAAAGAAATATCAACGCTTTAAAGAGACAGTGTACACAGAGTGGTGCTGCTTTTGGATACAGCACAGTTGAGAGACTCTGTAATAACATGCCTGACTATTCAAAGTCCTTAGGCAAAAGGGATTGTTGGAAATAGAAATAACGTGGATTGACGCTTGCGCCCGATTTAGGGGGCTTTTGTGAGCTGGAGAAACGCATTTCAAGCATGAGCGCGACAGAGGGAGGCATGTGTGAACTGTGGAAAAGGTATTAAAGGCCCGAGACCAAATGAGGGAGGCTGATGTGAAAGATTAAAGGTCTGAGCCGGACTGAGGGAAACCAGTAATATTAGGAGTGGGTCGACCCATATGGAGAAAAGCCCATAATCCGGCAACTACAAGTACCAGAAAGCATTGGGAGAAAGTGAATGTAAGGGTTGTCAAAGTAGTGTGGCCTAGTCAGAAGCCAAACCTATGCCGTCTCGAAAGTCCTCGACCAAGAATGTTTGGGAAAGGGTATCCCTGAGATCTTTATGAAAGATTGTGACTATTAAGGTTTTTGTTTCAAGACAAAGTTCATTTGTGGAAAACATTTGCAACCTTTGTTTTTGGAAAGTCCAAACTAACATTTGAGTATGAAAGAAGCCTGACCATTCGGTAGACTCGTCCCAGTAAGCCAGAGTGTGCGCCTCACTGAGAATAACTGTGCTGCTTAAGTCCCTATGCCCTCGAATACCATTATGCCAAGGTGAAATCGTGGGGAAGGGATTCATCATTGTTTCAAACCACTTGCCATCGTGATCCTTTTGTTGAGAACAACATCTTTTGCATTTAGTGTACATTTCCCTTGCACCTTTTTGTATTAGAATTAGGGTAGGCATTTGGTTTAGAAACTTGTTTCGACAGTACTGACTGTTCTACTTTTACTTTATGGTCGAGTTTACTCCCACTTTAGATTTATGGCCAGTCAGTAAGTCTCCAACCCCTTGCAAAGTAATAAATAAAGATGTTGAACTTGCGTCTGTTTGTGACTCTACTTTTGATACCATGAGTCCCTCACAGGAAATTCAGGAGTGCTTTGTGCAATTCTATTCGGATGCCTTCTGAACCCAAGATCCTCAGGATCCTTTACAGGGGGCATTCTTGGACAAGATACAGCTACCGAAACAAGGCGAGAAGGCTGGGGAGGAACTCTGGCGGAAATCGCAGATTAAGAGGTCCGGTAGACTATCAAATGTTTAGCCCCGAATCAATCACTGGGCCAAGACAGATTCACAACTAGTTTCTACAAAACCTTTGGTAAGGTCTGTTAGGGAGGATTCTCATTCTATGGCTAATTTCCCTTACCTATAGAGTCCCCCAGCAGCTTTGCTGGATTTGAAGGGTTGGTTTCTTTTTTTCCTACGAAGAGTGAGACTCTTTTTCCCACTCTTAGGCATTTTTGCTATGTGTGGTCTAGGCTATTTTTGTGTTTAATGTCTATGGGATTTTCTCAGCCCCATAGAAACCCTCATTATTCATATGTGTTACACAGCACCCTCAGTTCTGCGACACAGGGGTGTCGTAGCGAACCCCAAACAGACTCCATCCCCTGGGACTGACTACTGTCTCCCAGGGCATGTAAAGTCCCAATTGACTTTACTAGTCAATTCCTATGAACTAAACCAGTACAACCCATCTTACTATGGAGGTACTGGAAAGGGTTAATAGTGTTTCCCTTATGTTCATTTTCGAGAGGGTACCGTACAGTCCCTCTCTCTAAAGTTTCTGGCTGGTGGCAGTGGTTACTACCGTAAATATTCGACCGTGAATATTTCCCTATGGGATTTTCCCATTGTTCGAGGCTACCACTTTTTCTGACAGCCTCTAACATACCGCTGGTGTCTTTTAAGATCAACTTTACTCCAGTAGGTTTTATTTGCCAGAACTTTGATATAAATTCTTTCTCGTGTCTTTCTCTAAACTCCTAACCCAGGTCGGGGATCCTTTGTTCATCCTTTTGGCAGGCTTCTGCCAAGAAGCCCTCCTTTCGGCGCCACTGAGTCTGGGGTGGGTCAATTGTGTGGGCGGGGGGAGTAGGACTCCTGGACAGGGTTGCCTCAGCAACCCATGTCGCACTCTAACCTGATAGGCTGGGGGTCTCCCGCCAAAAATGACCACTCCACTGTGTGAGTGACAGCTAGGCTGTATGAATGGGGCTCTTTTTGCATAAAAGCAGGGGCCTGAGGACTGGAAGAGCAAGACCTCACCACTGGAACTAAGATGCCGAAGAGGAGAGAAGCCAAAGACATCTGCAACAACTGAACCACCGGTGAAGCCCTACTGCAGCGTCTCACCACTTTTCTCCACACGACGATAGAAGATCTTCATCTTTAAGAGCCTTCTTCCCTTGAGATGGTGGGGCCAACCAGTTTGCCAATCACCTTCCTGGACCTGCCTTGGTCGAATCACCGGTACCCAGTACTCAGTGGCCGGATAGCCAGGCACCAGTCCACCTGGACTGCGATTTAAAGGAGCATACCTTTTATTCGTCGGGCAGCACTGCGGCTGGTTTCATCCCTGGGTAGTGCAGTAACTCAAACCTTCCTCCACGACGAGAGCCTCTCTTCCTCTCTGGATCCGCCGAACTGCAGGAACTACCAGGAACAACCGCCACCGCAGTAGCCACTTCTTCATTTTAAAGGTACATTGTTCCGCCAGGCCACCCTTTCTTCGCGGTAGCACTAAAGGTGTTTTATATCATTTACCTACCTGTTGGGTCGGCCGCCCCTCTCTCTTAACATTGTCTTTCGCTTTCTTCATCCACCTTTTCAAAATCGTTAACCAAAGACTTGACTGCAGCTACAAGAACATTTCGCTCCTGGGCCCTTGCCCTGTACCACTGACTGGCACAGGCCTACTGACTCTGGCTACATTTGTTATATCTGCCTTCTTTAGATTGATTCTCAACTCAAACTGCGTTGGTGCACCTGCTTCTAATAACTACCCCTTTTCTTCCCACTTCTTAACCTTGTGAAAGGCCATTTTGATCACTTTTCATTTAAGTATATTCTATACTGATGCACTGTCTTGCTTAAACTGGTTCACAAACTTATGGGAAGTGTTGCTAGGGTGTGTAAGAAGCTATTTCTGTGTAACTTGTGTTTTCCCTCCCTTGTGAGAAATTGCTAGAGCATCCCTTGTGTGTGGTTTTCACTGCGCCGTTTTGCTCAGTTTTCACTCTGGTTCCCTAGGTCTACAATTTAACTAGGGAGTGTGTATATTTTTCCTTGACTTAATTTTAGCTTGCTTGATAACTTTGATAAATGTGTTTTACTAGAAGTGTATAAAATAAATATATATATACTTTTTGATACAAAGCTTTGGTCAGTGTTTCCTTGTGCCATAGTACAGTAGGCCGAGTGTGTAAACCCTGAATACTGCTCATCTCCCTCTTGAGATAAGTCTTACTGCTCAGCCACAGCTACAAACTAAATCTTTGTGGTACAGACTGATACCAAAGGGGATTTATTGCTCTCACCTGTAGCCTTAATCTTCTGTAGTGCTCCCTAAGGGAACTGCACAGGATTCTGCCTAGCAGGGTCCTCATCCCACAGGGTTATACAATCACTTTCGTTCAACTGAAAACTTCATCCAAGGAGGAAGCCAAGATCATACTTATCCCTACGCCTAATAAAGTCCCTACCAAAAGTGGCTCATACCGGCCAATTGCACCAATTAATGTTGATGTTAGAATGCATACAGAAATTCTGGCCAACAGACTAGAAGGCTTCCTTCCCACCTTGATTCACCCTGACCAATAAGGGTTCACCCAAGGTCGCCAAACCTTTGACAATGTATGCAGAATAGCCCACTTTGTAGAGAAAGCACATAAAACCTCAAAATCTGCAATCTTTCTCTCCCTTGATGCAAAAAAGGCTTTCGACCGGCCGGGTGGAATGGTCCTTCAGGAGGGATTCATCGGGATGGTTCAGGACACCTACAAAAACCCCTCAGCTAGGCATACAGTGAATGCATCTCTGTCTAGGGGCTTTACCTGGAGTAAAGACACCAACAGGGGTGTGTCCCCTCTCCTCTGCTATACGAAATCTATCAGTAACCTTTATTGCAGTCCGTATGCGAATCGGAGGACTTTCATGGGATTCCCTTTGGAGGTACCAAGCATAAGATGGCAGCATTCGCTGACATTTTACTCACTGTGTGGGATCAGGGTACATATTGGGGAGCAGGGGGAATGACTTCGGGACAGTCTCTAGACTGAAGATCAACTTCAGGAAATCTGAGCTGCTCAACCCAATTTCGAGGGCAAGGGAGGCTGTCACTTTATATGGAGCCCAAAGGGAATCAGATACTTGGGGGGTAAATATTCCTCAGATCTTGGTGGATTAGTATAACACATTTTCCCACAATGTTGTCATCCATCAAGACTGAACTCCACAAATTGAGTGCCTTGAGGGTATCCTGGTTGGGGAGACTGGTCGCCATCAAAATGGTCACTCTTCCTCAGCTCCTCCACCTTTCCCAGACACTCTCGGTGGCCATTCCCAAAAGCTTCTTTGCAGACTTACAAAGACTCACCAGTAACTTTCTTTGGCCAGGCAAGTGGTCCAGGATCAGTTGCAATCTCGACAGCGACCAAGAAAGAGGGAGGCCGGACTCTCCCTAACTTTTAACTGTACTATGAGGTTTCCTATCAGTAGGACGTGGTTTACGGGGAACTATGGGAAGCTTTGAGTGGGAATGAATCAGGTTGTAGTCCAATTCGATTTAAAGGATATCCTCTTGCTCCCAAAGCCGGACAGACCTCCCCACATGCACCCGAGTTCCAGTACAAAACTGGTGGCAGACACCTAGAGCAAATTAGTCAAACAACATGGTATTGTGTCGTTCCCCTCCACACTTAAGTCGATTTTCCTGAATCCTGGATTTTCACCAGGCATTGAGCAGGGGGGGTCCCAGGGGGGGGGAGCTGTCACAGTCTGCGAGACATGTATCAGGAACTAACAATTCACTCATTTGTGGACTGCAAGCAGGGCTTAACTGTAGATAAAAGGGAGAGGATGAGATATTTTTAGATTAGGTACTGGCTCACTTGCCCGGAGGTTAAAAAAGCAGCACTGCATCCGCTCACAACTTTTGAAAAGTATATGGTTCCAGGGGCTCGATTTCGGGTTTGTATAGGTTGCTACACAAGGACACCACTCAGAGGAAGTGGCTGTACATGGAACATCGAGAAAAAACCCTGGAAAGGGAAATACCCTGGGAAAACTGGGAGACGCCCTGGAGGAATGTGCCCAAACTGGCAATATCTACACAGCTCCAGGAGGCATGGTACAAACTTATTTACAGATGGCCCTAAACCCCAATCTAGGTGTAAACAGATATTCCCAAAGTCCCCTCAGGAGTGCTGGAGGGAGTGCGGGGGATGGGCTCCTGGTCCCACATTTGATGAGACTACCCTAGAATTCAGCCCTTCTGGATATAGGTCCAGGAAGTTCAGATTCCAGTCAATGGGGTGAGGGGGGACTCAGCAATTTCGCCAGAGAAACTTCTGTGGGGATTGGATGGGAGGGGGGGGGGGATTATGGTCTTGCGGGGTACGACAAGATTGCAATGAAAAGCCTGTATATTTCTCAAACTTGCAGCAATGCTAATAGCACAAAGTTGGAATGGGGCGGAGGTCCCGTCCCTCTAGGACGGAATCCGTATGGTATGGGACTGTGTTGCTCTCGAATGGGCATTGTACGCCGTAAATTATAGTGTCCCATTTTGCCAATGATTGGAAGGATGTTCTAACTTTTCTCAAGGAGGACATCGGGGTGCAATGGTGCACTAGGCATCTAAAACTCCTGGATTTGACTTGATCTCGTCCCCTGTAGGGGGCCTAGGATCTGACTGCACAGCGTTTGTTGATCTCGTCATAGGGTCATGGGGTAGGGGGGGCTTGATTGTTGGGAGTTTGATGCACATGCCTCTCGGTTCTGTATGTCTTTTTTTATGCTCCTGGAAACCAAATAAACAAATAAAAAACAGAAATTAAAAATAAAGGATTGTCACGAGTGAATATGACTTGGCAAACCTGAAACATAAGATCCTAGACGGAAACCTATATTGCAATGCTGCAAGAAAAGGTGCAGTCTTTGAGGGACAAGTATGAGGATCTAGAAGAAAAAAAAAAGTATACCCAGGGATACCGTCAGATTGAAATTCATCAACTATGGTTCCATGGTTCCAAAAAAGAATCATTTCCCTACGCTCTAAAAGCTGCCCCAGCAAAGCGTGTTACTATTAGATAGGGCCCCAACTTTACTGAAAGCCAATGGACAATGCAGGGTTCTATTGCAGCCATACTGTAATTACACACAAAGTACAATTTACGCCTTTAGGAAAGTAATGGGGCGACTAACTTTAAAAAAATAATAATAATAATACAATTTAACAGTAGTAATGACCCCCGCAAAACAGAATACGGTTGGTTTAATAAAACTGCGTCACCCCGATTACCGCCGCATTTCAATTATTTGAAAAACGAAAAGGAACTTTCTCTCCAATACTCCCAACAGAGAGACTGCTGCACTCTTGCCTTGCATTTTAAGGTGGCTTTGAAGAAATGAAGAATATGTTCGAGGTCTACATTACAGAATGAGCAGCATTTACTTTAATGATGCTACTTAAATCGCAGGCAACCTGATGTGCAAACCTTCATATTGCATTGCAAAGTACAATGCTTCTTATTGTATGCCTTGGTGTCTGGCGTGGGCTAATTATTCAGATCTTAGAATTTATGATGCTAAAGTAAAGTTGCATACAATCGGGTTATTACAGGTAAGAAAATAGTGTGTGAAGCTTCTGAGGATTTCTACACAATGCTGTATTCCTCAGACTCACGTGACCACCCTCCTCCCCCACACCCGGACGCTCAACAAAACATATGCATGCATCTGTAACCATACCTATACTCATGGAAGCACAAAGAAGCTCTGAAGCTTCCAATCACAGCAGAACTCATGGCTACAATCACAAAACCCCATTAAAAAAAAGTATCCAGGTGATGTCACAGCTCTTAATCAACAAATGCCCTGCTGCCTCTCTGTTCTCCCATCTAATGGACCTTTCTTCCTTAATTGGAGAAGTGCCTTGATTAATATGGAAGTGAAATTAAGTGACAGGACTAACCAATAGTTCAGAACAACATTGCCATGCACTGACATGCCCTCTAGATTCTTCCACCAGTCGATCCTACAAGCAGTTGAAGCCAAGAAGCCATTGAACAGAGTGGACTGGATGTTCCGTGGCAAGGTGCTTAGCCACTTTGGGCATGAGGAAACCTGTTATTGGGATGATATTGACAAACTACCACAACCCATCAGTTAGCATAGTGGTTAATGAATTTGTTTCCCCTAATGTTTTATTTACAATTTTTTCATCTTCGATTAATAAGGCAGTGAACATAAATTAACAACACAAAGAGATATATTGAGAGAGAAAGACATACAATTCTAGCATTGTAGAAGAGCCCCTACGAGGCCTATTCATGATTAAATACAACCCTTCATATCCCACTTTACTAGTCATTTGCCCCAGTCTGCAGTGTTAATATATTTGCCTCAGGTCAGCAAAAAATACTTAAATAAAATGGAGGTCTGAAGTATAACTGCTCCTGGTCAAAATAGACGTAGGGCGACCATAGCGTTAGGTTGCTATTTATGACTTTCTACATTTTGCCACATAAGCTTGAACAATGCTTGCACTGAAACTTTTTTTCAGAAATTTGCTCGCGACCACAAGCTGAACTAAGACCTGGGTCACTACAGTTTTCCTGCCAAAACAATGAAGCAGGAGTCTCTCCAAAACACAGTAGTCTAAGGCAAGACATCTTTCTTTTAGATAAAAATGTCACAAGTCAGGGCGACTCGTACGTTCTCCCGATGCACAGTTCAGCCTAATGCCAGGCATCGGTCTTTGAAATAAAAATGACAGTCTAGGTGACTCGTACATTATGCCCTTTAGCCTTTGAATAGTGCATCATATCATAGGCGCTGGTGAGAAGCAGCATTCCCTATCTTGTCTAAACGTGTACCTTTCTTCTGTAGCTTTTCTGTATAAATATACCCTTGAAAATAAACCGCGCTGCGCACTTACTCTGGTTACCTTTGTGTGTGATGGTTATTACAGAAGGATTGTGTAGCTGCTTCCCGAAATAAGTTTTCCTTCAGAGACGAAGGCCTCAGAGAATTTGAACTGGACAGTGGGTGCCTGAGTCCCGGATAACACAGGGCGAGCCAAGTTGGTGCTGGGGGAATCGGGAAGGGCGTACACCGGCCGAGTAAGGTTCATATCTATTGCCTTCCTCTTTGCTTGAGTGCAGCCTTATTTTCAATCCCTGCCATCTCTTTATTTACACAACGCACTCTCCAGTCTGAAGGTAATGCCCAGGGTAAAAAGGAGGATGAAGTAAGGCGAGTCACACGCTTGAAGTCAATGCACATGTTCCTTTATTTGAAGTAAGGCAGTCAAGTTGTGGGTAATCAAGCCCGCGGCTACACCGTCCTCTTCACTCTCTATTCCCCAACAACCAACTGCGGTTTCCACCACATTCTCACACACCTACCTTCTATGTTAGAACACTCAACTATATAGACGATACGTGCTGCTAGCCCACAGCATGTACATATTCATAAGCAAACACTATTCACTCTTCAGCATCATATAACATAAGCATCTCCCCTCCCAAATCCCAACACAATACCAATTAAGCAAACTACATCATCCCACATTCCTTCTTGCAATCTTAACCTTATTCCACATCTTACCATCCTCCAAAACCACTGCGTCATCCAACACATTCCTGATCTGTTGCGGACCCCAGTATCTGCTTCGCCACCTCAGAACAAACCTGGTTTCTTTACATGGACCATTTCTCCATCCGTCACATGACACCTCTTCACTCAAAGTATCAAACCGCTCCTTCATACACTGAGTCTTGTACTCCACAACCTCTTGTGACGAATCCTTGGATGTTGTCACTTCTCCCAGAGGCAGGAAACCCTTTCCATTAGGCCAGGGAAATGAGGCTGTTACCAGATAGCCCCCCTGGGGGTGGTACTCAGCGGTTGGACGCGGTAGCCAGTGGCCGAAGTGTACGAAAAGAAGTAGTGGAACTATGTTCCTTGCTGGCCTGCACCCACTCCCCACAAACCCCATCACCTCGTCCCCTCCCACACACAATACACACCCCCAAACACTTGCACCTGCTGTTTAAGGGAACGTTCAGCATAGTGCACGGTTTCCTTTTAAAATAAAAGTATAGGAGCTGTAAAAGGTCATTTAAAAAAGTACAGGAGCGCCGCTCCCGACCGCTCGACCACTGGCGGTAGCGGCGAGGACTATCCACGAAGAAGTAGTGAGGAGGCTGGAGAACTGCAAAAAAGATGGGCAACATCAGAGGAGCCAGTGATGGGAAATGGTGCCTGCTGCTTGAACAGGTGGCCAGAGCAGCAGAAGCTAAGGCGGGCAGAAAGCGCCTCAGCACAATCTGTGGGGCTGCTCGGAGAGAACCCTGGTGTCCGAGTGACAGAAAACAGGAACGAAGCAACGGCCTGGTGAACGCCGAGTCAGGGAGCTGGAGAAGAACCAGTGAAGCAGAGGTAAGGAAGGCAGCCCTGGGAGTGAGTGACCTGCTGGGTGGAGGTGGATAAACGGCAGCCTGCCAAAAGGGCAGAGAACACACTGAGTGAGGCGGGAGGCATAGCGGCCAACCCGGAAGGCAGAGGAGACACTGGGGCAGCGACCGAGGTCAACTGGAGGCACACAGGAGCGGGGTGGTGCCAACAGTGCATCGCAACAAGCAAGCAGCGGACAGCAGTGTAGCACAGTGCAGCAGTTTGCTGAGGGAGACCCCCGCTGTGGACGACTGGAGGAGGACATTCCGAACGAGCAGAGGAGGAGAAGAAATGACGTGAGAGGCACAGCCCATCCCACACGAGCGCCTGGGCACCCGCGGGGGGGAGAAGGACATTGAGGAGGGGAGCCCGGGTGAGCACCAAGTCCTGCTTGGGAAGTCAAAAGAAGAAAACGCGCTCTTGAGACCATCACTAAGCGATTGGTCCCTCCAATGCCCAAATATCAATAAAGCCTCGTTTGATACACACAATAGCCTAACACAAAAATCCAATATGCAGGAAGATTAATTGAAGTTGAATAATTTCGTGAAAGACTTATCACTTCTACACAACTTGCCCTCGAAGCGGAGGGGGCAGGGACCTAAGCCTTGACAGGGTAAGGAAGAGAGAATGCTGCCACACTGGGAGGGACAGAGCCGCAATGTGAGAAGTGTGCAGCAACACTGCCCGCACTCGCCAAAATGTGCCATAAGCAGAGGGCGGCCACACTGAATCTAGAGGGCGACATCGCACCCGAGATTGTAGTGCAGTGGAGCAAGGCAGCACGATGGGAAGTGGCAGTAATGAACCACAGATGGGGCAAACCTAGCAAGATACAACAGTGAAGGCAGCAGAATGGGGGCCAGGACAGCTGTGCAGGGATGAACAATGGAGAGCAGGAAGAGAAGCCTGGCCACAGGCACACTACCTGACGCCAGAGAATCAGTGGGTGCCCTGCGACATCGGACAGGGCACAGCCACAAAGGAGCACCTGCACACACTGGGTGGGGTGTCTAGCCCAAGGACAACGCTGACACAGTAGCCCGCAGGGGAGGAGGTGCCATGAGGAAGGGACTGGGCATTGCTGGTAGTCTACCCATAACAAATGGGACCGCACCAGGGATGCTGCACAGCGTTGGGGAAAACTCCCCCCAGCAGGGGGCTATAGACCTCACAGGACAGGCTTGGACCTGGAAAACTGACAAACTACACCTCAATGGTGAAACTGGGTGTGCAGCCGCTAGCTGGTATTGTGCCACAAAGGGAGGGAGGGGGTTGGGCACTGAGCACATACAGGACAGGCAGCACAAGAGCAAAACCAGACAATCCAGGATGGAAGCCTTTGCACGCAATCGGGAGGGAGGCAGCCAGGCCCCAAACGGAAGGCTGCACTTCCAAACTGGAAGCAAAAGCGGAGAACCAAATCTTAAAAGCCATAGTGATGCTACAAAATGCCTCCGCAAGGGGAATAAACTAGGTCAGGATAGACGTGGTGTTGCTGCGACAGGATGTCCGGGCACTGGCAGGTAGGGTGCAGTCGATGGAGAGGCAGGCCGACGAAAACAAGAAAAATATTGCAGAGGCCCTGTCTGAGGTGCAAGAGCTAAAACTGAAGTGGTAGCGCTGGAAAATAGAGCATAGGATGCTGAGGGAAGAGCACAGCGGAACATAAGGATACTAGGCCTGCCGGAGGGGACAGAGGGAAGGGAACCCACGGCATTTGTGATATGATATGATAATATGATATGGCATTTATAACACGCCTATACACAAGTGTTTCAAGTGGAAAATATGCTACTGCATCAGGTTGCGGCAGACACCCTGTTGCATGGTTTCACATTCAAACGGGCCCACAGGTCCTTGGCCAGAAGACCCCCACCAGGGCACCTCCGAGACCTCCAATTGCGAAGCTCAAACTACAGAGACAGGGATACATTTCAGAGACAGGGTTGGACTCACGAAGGAGAGACTGCAACAGGTAGGCTTGAAGTACATGCAAATATTTCACACTAAGCTAAAAGTACTGCACAATGGCACCTCCCACTTCTTTGACAGCTCGAGGGGGCGCAGGCACGAATGGATGAAGTGGGTGCGTCTGGCCCCTTAGGAACACGCAGTAGGCCATCATGCAACTATCAAATTGCAGGGCCGGGGGTGGGGGGGGCAGTGCGCCTCACTGCAAAGGTGGGAAGGGCACACGTCAACTTTTGGGACCGCTGGTTAGGGGGGGGGGTTCACTGGCAGGTGCTGTACACCTCCCATCATTAACTTCATTTTACGAACGCCAAGTAGAGGCATCCTGCTGCTGCATGCAAGACTGGCAGGGAGGGGAGGTGAAACACTGGTTAAGTGTGAGAAGCGGCTGAGCCTGAACGCAACAAGAGTCGTTGGGGACGTTTGTGGGATATTATATGTTGGGTTGAATAGCATGCTTACCTGACATGGAATGGCCATCGTCTTTGGATCCAGAACCTGGGGGTGGAGCAGTGCGGGAGGATCACCTGGGTGGGGGATCTTTGCGGAGTGGGGATGAGGAAACCGATGGTGGGACGCGGTATTCCCCCATTTCCCATGCTCATAATCCATCCTATTTTTAGGATTCTCCAATATCCCAACTCCGCCCCCCTTTCTACACAAAACTGGACCAAAGAAAGAGGGTGACAGAGGAAAGAGGCTAACACTTGCATATCTCATTGGACATGTCCAGTTAATCAGGTCAGGCACTTGACCTTAATTGCATACATCTGATACCCATTAGCTCCCCCCACACGGATAAAAGGCAGAAGAGAGATACTCTGAATAAGGCGAGACACGTGCAGTAGAAGATTTTCGGGGCAATGGCAAACCCACTGGAGCAAAGTTACTGATCGAAGGACTAGAGCGAAGGGTAGGGAAACCCTGAAGATCCCTGCAGGAGGTTGTTGACTCCGGTAAACCGTGAAGGATACGCGGAGAAAGACAAATCTGAGATACTGCATTGTGTTTCAAGGAGGCCAGCGAACCTACCCGGTGAACGACAAGCGTTGGGGAGGCGAGGCCTAGGCTGTGGCTGTGGGATCAACCATGACTCGTGAATCAAAGCCGCAGAGACAAGAAAGGAATACAAACTACCAGTGAGTTAGTGAAAGACCAGTTTGTGTCAAAGAAAGATTGAAGCTGCAACAGTGCATCTCACAATTGAAGGTTGCGCGCACGCTGATGAAAAGCTAAAGAAAGCAAACCAGTAGTGAACTTTTACCGAGAGTTGTGAAGCCAGTGATACAGAGTTAGGGAGGAGAAGGAAGGAGGGTGGAGAGAGAGAAAAAAAAAAGAAAAAAAAAAAAAAAGGAAGAAGGTTAGCAGGGGAGAGGGAGTGAGAAGGAGGAAGAGAAGAGGAAGGTCTTGTGGAATTTCCGGAACTTAAGGTGCTCTGGCTCAAGACAGAAAGAGGCAGGGAGGCGGTTCCAGAGGGAGGCACCTTCAGAGGTTAGAGACCTACCCCCAAATAGTTAGAGTAGGAGGACGACGAGCAGAGGACTCTAGAGGGAGAGTACTTAACAAGAGAGCGTTGTAGATAGTGCGGGCCCAGACCCCAGAAAGCATTGTGGATTATGCAGAGGGTCTTGAACTTGATCCTTGCAGCAATGGGGAGCCAGTGGAGGGATTTCCGCACCAGAGAGATGCGGCCTCTGGGCTTGAGGCCAAGGATAAGTCTTGCGGTTCTGTTCTGGATGAGTTGTAGAGGACGGGAAGTAGAAGTAGGAAGATTGCAATAGTCCAGCGGCTCTCGACGTGGTGAGCCTCTGAGGGAAAGTGAGAAGGTAGAATACCTCGGAGGAGGTGCAGTTGGTAGTGGGACTTTTTTGGACATGTCCGAGATGTGAGAGGAGAAGTAGAGAATGGGAGTCGAAGATGACCCCAAGATTATTTTCCTCATTGGTCAGTGAGGGTGCAGGGCCAAGGGAGGCCAGCCACTGACAGACAGGGTATGCTGCAACAAGACAACTGACGAGATTTGAAGCATATATAAATTACACACTCCGGTGAAAAACAATTGTCGATCATGTAGTCGATACTACAGGACAGTAATACTCAGAAGATCTTGCCTTACCAAACAGCCTGGGAGGGGACATTGGGAGAATGCATCCCACAGGATCATTGGGAAGAGCTGTGGAACAACATTCCGAAAACCGACGAGGTCAAAAACGTATACAAAATGTATACTACAGTATCCCAGGTGTGTTGGAGTGGATGTAAAGGGGAAAGGGACAGGAAGCATATATGGTAGGGCTGCCCTAAAATCAAGAGATTCCCTAAGATCAAGAGATTCTGCGAAGACATTAAGGGACAGATAGATCGCATGATACCGGAAGTGCACACCCTCTCTTTGGGAGAAAGCATATGTGGGCTCTTAAACCCGGAAATGCATTCTACTTCGAAACCACTAAAGAAAGCACGGATGACGCTACTAATAGCAGCTTGGCTGGTGATTAACTAAAAACTGGAAACAACACCCCCCCCCCCTTCTGTGATAAATTGCCTACATAAAACATGGGAGATAGTGGCAATGGAATGGCTCAGATACAAGATACAAGACACAAGGAGAAGCAAATACATTCTGGAAAGGTTGGGGAGAACTATTAAGAGTACCTGAAGAGTGATTACATGCAACAATGGTGCATGTAAAACATCAGAATACTGGACTTACTGTGAAAAGGGAACCAACTCTGGTTCCAATGGAGCCTAGGATATGTATATGACTACTGGAACTTATACCCAAGGACAATGCGAGGGGTAGGGGTGGTGTTGGGCAGATGGGGTGCAAAGTAGGAGGGCTGATGTTGATGTTCTGAGTGGTTTAAAAGAAAATGCCAATAAAAATAGTTTTAATTTATACCTCTTCAGATCAGGCAGTAATAATAGTAGTTTCTTTCTCTTGCCTTATGCCTACTACTGGTCCAAACATATCCGTGGAGCTAGCTGTGTGGGTCAAAGCAGGGGCACAAGCTCCTATGCGTCAGTTTCCTGTTGGTAGTACTCCCCATTTTTATTTTTTCTGAGTATTTGCCTATTTTTAGGGAGTAAAAGTCACAGATACTTGATCTGTAGGGCTGGTTATTTTAGAGATCTAACAATATCAGGAACCCGCGCACCCAAGCCTACACAGGCAGCTAGTGCGGGGAAGGCAGAAAGTTTCCACAGATGTTGAGCGTGGCAGAGCATGACAAGCTTTCAGGGTCCGGCGCCTACAAGCACACTGAAAAACGTAGGAGGCACTATCCCTTGGATGCTAGGAGCGCGACGGTACAATCAGTTACGACTTCCGCGGGATAGATTCAATGAAAGACAGCAGAATACAATCAGAGAGATAAGGAGCAGGAGAAAGCTCAGAGATTACAATTTTATACAAGCTGAGACTATCACCGTACAGAGCAATCTAATGGCGGCAGTCTGACTGCACAATCTAGGAAGCAGAATTGAATGCGAACGCCAGCAAGAGACTGGTTATAAAGAGGGGTGCAGTCCCAAAAAACCCTGAGGTTCTGTGACAGAGCACACCCAGAACCACTAAAGATCAGCTACATATACTTGATAAGACAGATGCAGGCCCAAGACTCCTGCAGAAACCCACCATCAATAAAAACAATGCGCAGCTCTAGTGAAGAGTACAGTGAACGCCACATAAGCTACAAAAGGACAGTACCCAGCATGGGTCTAATAGTGCGAAAAGCATTATGTGCAGGCTTGGAGACACCCTCACAAGGTCAGAGGTTGGTGGATGACTTGATTCCATTCTCTCAAGGGATGCAGGCACAGAGGGACAAGGCCGCTGGTATAACAAGAGTAAAGGGGGAACAATACTATGAGGCAACGCAACTCCGGGTGCTTAAGGAATGGTTTGTGGGGAAAGGGGACAAGCAATGGGCCGCGATGGACAGGGCAGTGATGTAGCACGACTTAAGTGAGGTATTATGGCTGCCAAAACAACACAGGCCGCAACACACGTACAAGAGCACGACAACCAAACTAGTAGCGGGCGTCTGTTATTGTTATTTTGCATTTATATAGCGCCTTATATACCATTGGTATGGTCTGAAGGCGCTGGTAGGTTGAACGCCCTTGGGAACCGAGGTTCGAGTCAGTAGAGAGGGTGAAGAGAGACAAAAGGTGCGTGTGCGCACAAAGTATGTGTGCAGCTGGTGCGTGGTTAATGTGGTAGCTGCTTCTTAGTGGTAGGTGTGGTGGTTGAGAGGTCAGGAGAATGTGTACGCTCCGGCAGAATTAATCCAGCTCGAGAGTGGCTGCGTTAGGCCTGAGGAGAAACGCCTGGCTGGGGGTGTTAAACCAGCGGTGGTTACTTAGAGTGATGGGGAGTGAGCGATGTTGATATGAGAACAGTTATACCGAATGGTGTCATAGTATCCCTGTGTTCTATTTGAGTGATGGTGTAAAGAGGAGAGTAGGCGTGAGGTGTGGTATGATTATATGTTCATTCGAATGTTCCCGCATATCAATGCATATTACGTACGTTCCCCACACTCAGCCATTCCCCACACTCGGCCATTCCCCACATTCACCCATTCCCCACATTCACCCATTCCCCACATTCAGCCATTCCACACATTCAGCCAATTCCCCACACATTCAGCCAATTCCCCACACATTCAGCCAATTCCCCACACATTCAGCCAATTCCCCACACATTCAGCCAATTCCCCACACTCACAGCATGTCGAAACCTGTGTACCATCTGCTGAATGTGAAGAGCCCTCACCTGGGGAGGAAACCAGTGCCCCAGGGACGTGTCGAGCACTGCTCCAATGTACTGGAGCCGCTGAGTTGGCATCAAGTGAGACTTCTTTAAGTTGAGCGAGAAGCTCAGCTTGTGAAGGGATTGGCAGGTGACGGACAGATGATCCAGGACTTGCTCGGAAGAGTGCGCCCTGATCAACCAATCGTCCAGGTAGGGGTAGACGCGAATCCCGCTTTCCTGAGATGTGCTGCCACAACCACCATGAGCTTGGTGAAAACCCCCGGGGCGGAGGTCAAACCGAACGGCAGGACCCGAAACTGAAAGTGCTAGTCGCCAACCGCAAATCTCTGGTACTTCTTGTGCTTTGGATGGATCGGCACAAACTGGTGGGGAGAAACGCAATCAAGACGTTCCCCTCCCCTTTCACCCCCATCTTTAATAATAGAGACTTTACCCCAAGGAAGGAACAGGGGGAATTTGGGCAATGGAGGGAGGGGGGGGGGGTTGCAGAGTAATCCGGGATATGTTCCAGGGGCAGGCCATACGTTCTTCCATAGACTGCAATGAAGCGTTTGGAGTGGAGGAAGGGGAGAGGCTGAGATACGCGCAGCTAAGGCATTGGTTGTTGATTCCAGGAATCAGAGATGCAGCCACTAGGCGGGTTACCCCATTCGAAAAATTCCTTCTGACACATGACGGCTCAAAGGGATTGATATCTGATCTATATAGAATCCTTGACGACACTACCCCCAGAGCGGCATGGAACTATATGAGTCAATGAGAACAGATGCTGGGGCGATAGATCGGGAGGGAAGACTGGGAAAAACTGGAGAGGGATCCACAAACTGGCCAAAGATTCCCAACTACAGGAGACATGGTAAAGAACCTATATGGGTGGCATTACACTCGTGCCCGCCTAAAATCGCATATACCTGGAAACCTCAGGGGCCTGCTAGAGGGGTTGCGGTCTGGAGAGCACAGCGGCCCACATATGGTGGAAATGCCCTAGAATAGTTCCGTTCTGGAACGGAAGGTGAGAAAGCGAGGAGGAAATAGAGTCCTGAGGAGCGAGAAGACAGAGGGTACGGATGGCAGAATGGTAGATTTGAGGGGAGCAAGATGGGAGGCAGGGAGTCCAAAGAGGAGAGAAGACCATTATCTTTGTTTTGTGAGCAAAGTAGGGATGGAGCATTTGATTTGTGCATCGTGGTAGGTATGATGCACATGTGGCGACTGCACAAATATCAATATGGTGCACTTTGTGTGTGCAGAGGGGTAGTTATGTATTAGGCACATAAGGTAAACACAAAGAGGTAGACATGGTTCACACTTTGATTGCAGAGAGCCGAGTTTGCAGAGCAGTTGGTGTGCTGCCCACATAGTGTATGTACAGACTGGTTGGTGTCGTACACACTGTGTGTGGAGAATCTCAGGTATGATGCACATGAGGATTGTCCAGAGAACTCTATAAACCAATCACATAGGATCTAGGCAAAGGTGAGCACTGTTCGCAATAAGAAGTAGGAATCATGCACAAAGTGTGTGTAGAGCAGTGGCTATAATACATTGATGGTTTGTGCACCCAATGTAGATAGCGGAGATGATACAGTGGGCTTCATTACAAGTTTGCCGGTCCAGAAACAAGGGTGCCGGTAAGCTCACCGGCACCCTTTTTTCCAGACCGGCAAACTACGGGTTTGCCTGCCAGAGCCGCTGTGCCTGACAGGTCTGACCCTTCCGGGCACATCGGTCACGGTAGGCAAAGCCATCGACACGGTTAATAACGGTGCCGGTGCTTCCGTGTACCCACTCCCATAGGGTCCTATGGGAATGGGGATTTAAAAAAAATTACCGGCCTCTGACTTCCCAGCTGCCGGACTTGTAATAGCCCGGGGGCACCGAGAAGTCAGGTGCCAATACATTTTTATGGGTCTGGCGGCAACCGGACGGTAGCACTGGCAGGGCTACCGCCGGACCCGTAACGAGGCCCAGTGTGTGTAGAACTGCAGTTGTGGTGCATAAAGGGGGGTGTAAATCAGTTGATATGTTGTACCAGTGTGTGTAGGGCGATAAACTTTATGAACACGTGTGTGAAAAGCAGTTGGTATGGTGCACAGTGTGCGTGCAGACATTTTGGAATGGTGCACGCACAATGCGTGAAGAGCCGTAAATACGCCATGCATATGGTGCATGCA
Organism: Ambystoma mexicanum; assembly: GCF_040938575.1. Lineage (NCBI taxonomy): Eukaryota > Metazoa > Chordata > Amphibia > Caudata > Ambystomatidae > Ambystoma > Ambystoma mexicanum. The sequence goes on along the minus strand of NC_090924.1, from coordinate 874,027,346 downwards.
GATTGTACGGTTGTGTAGTGCCCACACGGTGCGTGTACATGCAAAAGATTAATGAAAAAGTGCCAGCACTAAGTACAAGTGTATTAGGCAACAGTAACACCTGTTTTTTTTAGAGCTACGAAGGCTTTGGCACTTGGCTGGCCTTGCCTTAGGTTGGTTTGAATATGGGTCGATTTGCATCAGTAGTAAAGTCCTCAAGGTGTCCCCTGTCCCCCCCCAGATTTTATGTTTCTCCTACGCCCCTGTAGCAGCGTATATAAAGAAAGGGCTGCAGAATTGGTTATCTAAAAAGGCCAGAAGTAAACTAAAAGGCAGAATGACCCAGACACCATGTCCCGAACGGAGCGGCAGATACGCCAGAGATTGATCAAAAAATTATCTCTTTCATGGAAAGATACAGAAGGGCATTGACAGATCGTGGATGTCGTTTCAGGATCAAGTCCTAGATATACTGGGGCTGATAAAGATTTGCAAAATGGCAGAGGAGGCAAAGCCACCGGAACAGAAGATTGATCCAGAGATCCTACCCAGTTGGGCCCAAAGAGCAATATGCCTCATGGGAAATGCGAGCAGCACAATAGCCACTGAAAGGGGAAGGTCAACATTGGTCAAGATAGAGGAAATGGCAAGGTCTGCGGCAGCGGTAGCTGCAAAAGGGAGACTCTTTAGAGAATCATTTATTTAGGAAACGGCGAAATTCGCAAAACACGTATGCAGCGTTGGACAAGGCTCAGGCTTCATAAATTTCTTTTTTTTTTTTTTAAAAGAGTGTTCCAGGTGGAGTGCGCCAAGTGCGAAAAGACGTTCCTTTCAGTGGCAATAGGGCTGGGGAAAAGACGAATAGCCTCCACGTGGGGATCCTCAGATGGGCTGAGCCGATGGATTAATGAAATGGCCGCTGTGCATCCCTGGAGAAACGCATATATAATGCTAGGGGCTGCCCTGGGAATTTTTGAAGGTCTGAGGGAAATGGACGGGAAACGTGTAAACGCTGGCTTGGGTCGCTCCTATGTTGTCAGACTCATGGGGCCCAGGTGAGTGGGAACAACGACCCATGTCCTCCACCTCCCTTGGGGACCCTTCACTCATGGCTCCCCATCCCTCCTTACAGGTTGAATATGGAGGTACACTGCATTTATGCAATGTGACCGTGTTTTTTGTAAACCAATAAACAGATGTATTAAAAGAGTGTTCCGAAGCAAGGTTTTCCAGAGGTATAGCAGAGGTAGGGGCCGCTCAGCCAGCAGATTCCCAAGTACAACAGGAATAGCTGGAGAGATCAAGAAGATCCTAAACTGAACCCCTTCTTTCCGTCCCGGGCAAGGGGCAGAGGAAGAGGTTGGCGAGCCAGCAACAGGACTCAGCAGGCGAGCACCAGTAAGGTTGATGCAAGACCCTCAAGTTCTGCAGACATGGTCAGTAAACCCCAAGGTATGGGGCAGGACAGCACAGCATATAGAAAAATGCAGAGAATTATCCGAGATTCATGGGAAGTAGAGACAGAGCAGGGTTTCCACCTAGATTTCTTCCAGCAACCAGTTCAGACAGTATGGCCAAGGCCCATCGTTTTCAACAAGGAAGATGAAAGTTTGATAGACAGAAATTGCAAAATTGGAACAAAAAAAAATGCCATTTCGCAAGTGACAGACACCTCGAGCGGGTTTGCAAGCAATATATCCTTCGTGTAGGGCAGGTGAAAGACCAGAGATAAACCTAATTAATTTGAACACATTCCTAGTGTACAGACACTTCAAGGTGGAGGGAATCCATCTGTGAGAGACGTGCTGCAGTTAGTAGACTGGTTGACGCAATACTCACGATACACGCCAGGGATGCATACTTGACGATATCAATCGCTGAAAGCCTGGCCAGTTTTGGCAATTCTTCTGGCGAGGACAGATGCGAGTTCACAATTCTCCTATTCGGGCTGGCACTGGCCCTGTGGCGTTTCACCAAGCTGATGTAGCCAATGGTCAACCACCTGAGGGTACAGGGTGTCAGGTTGATAGTTTACCTGGATGATTTCTGTCTAATGAGTACGAACAGGGGGATTAATAGAACAGCAGGTTAAAATCACAAAGGTAAACATGATCAAGAAGGAGATCAAAACAATGCTAGTGAGAGAGGTCATATCGCTAAGGGAGTTAGCCAGATTAGTAGAACGCCTAGCCTCCTCCATTCGGGCGATTTTCCCAGGGCCCCTCCATTACAGAGCCCTCCAACGCCTGAAGATTCAACATCTCAGGCAAGGACTGTAATACGAACAGAAAGTGCCAACATCTCCAGAAGAGAGAACAGATGTGGTGGTGGTTCTACCACATGGAGGCATGAAACGGGAGAGCGATATTTGGCTCCTCCCTAGATCTCATAACAGTGTCAGACACCAGCCGTTTGGGCTGGGGAGCCCGCTGCAGAGACATCACAATGGGGGAGGGGGTGGTGATGATCAGAAAGGAATTAGACCTCCACATCGATTCCCTGAACTGTTGGCAGGGTCCTTCACAGTGAAATGCTGGACTCAAGACAGGAGCAGGATGCGGTGTGTTGCTAAAAATGGACAATGTCTCTGCTGCAAAATACATCAACTGGCTAGGCGGATAGAGGTCCAGGACGCTAGCAGAACTAGCTAAAGACTTTTAGCACCTATGCCTACACAACAGTGTCATTGTAAAAGCAGAATACCTCCCAGGATTGCAGAATCAGGTAAAAGTTTTGAACTTAAGGTATCCGAGGGACACCAGCAACTGGCAGTTAGTTAGATCAGTGTTTCAGAGTCTGCGGGACTGACGTTTGGGGTCCATTCAAGGCAGACTCGTTTGCTTTGAGATTGAACAAATAGCCGACACGTTTCTTCAGCTGAAGACCAGACCCGGAAGCGGAGGCAATAGACCCTTTTGTCCAGATATGAGGTCCAGAGAGGGAATATGCATTCCTGCCATTCGCCATGATCCCAGGAACTCTAGCGTAGGTACGGAGGCAGAGGTCAAGGCTAGTGCTAGCGGCACGAGACTGGGAGAGCCAGGTCTGGTTCCGGGTCTTACAACAAGCCGATACTACTCCCACAATATGAGCGATATTACAAGGACCGACGGGGGGAGTTTCACCCATCGGTAGAGGAAGGGACACGAAGGCTAATGGCATGAGCTGTTTCCAGCGAGTCTGGCGCTTGCCAGGACTTGGGGAGTAGCTAACTAATCATGGAAGAAGCATGGGCCCCAGGAACTAGAAAAACAAACAAGACTGTTTGGTCAAAATGGCATAGCTGGTGTATGGCGAGGAACGTACATCCCACTTGAGCAATTGCAATTCACAAGGTTTATTTCCGAGCAGCTTTAGCAGCTCAGCGGAACGCGTACACAAGGATTGACACTTGTAGATCGGTGGTATCAGAAGAGTATCCTAGTGTGGAAAGTCAGCCAGAAGGGGAGCACAATTTTGCAAGCTCCTCAGAGTGGTACGTCTTTTATCACCTCCACCTTTCAAGTATATGGGACATGTACAAGGTTCTGAGATTATTTCAGGGTTGGACGGATTTTGAGGATTTAAGGAGGAAAGCAACATCAGCCACAATAACAATGCTACTCTGTCTCATATCTTGCAAAAGGGTATTAGACGTAGAGCATTGGAAGTAGACAGGAAATCCTTTTCATATTACATTAATAGATAACAAAGACGGGACTCAAATCAGTCTATTATATGTCGCTCCCAGATCAACCTAAGCTGTGACCAGTGAGATGTCTGATAGCATGCAAGGCCAGGACGGAGAGGATTAGACCAGCAGGGGTATCCCAATTACTAATAGGCTGCACAAACCTTTTGCAGTAACCATCAGCATCCCTAGCCAGGTGGGTAAAATAGAGCATGCACAGGAAGGGAACAAATCAAGGGCGATATCCAGACTGTACAGGTTATTGGACATGGCACAAAAGGAGCGACACACTCTCAACACACTCTCATATATGGAACATTGGGCAAGGGATCTGGGGGCTCCCATCACTGAGGACGAGTGGACGCAAATCTGGAGAAGAACACAGAAATCCTCCAAATGTACAGCCATCAGGGAGACGGCTCATAAGATTAGTCTTGTGGTATTTGACCCCTCCATAGGCTGCACAAAATGAACCCTAAATACCCGGCCACTTGCTGGAGGAAATGCGGAAGCGAGGGAGATGGATATCACATGTGGTGGTCTTGCCTTAAGGCCGCGCTGTATTGGAAGGAGGTCCTGGGATGGGGTTGTTAACTTGTTATAACCAAAGTTAGTTTAAAGCATTTACAACTTTTGATCGCTGATGCTAAGGATAAATAATTGCAAGTGGTTCCTGCAAACTGTATATGGGTGGTACATTAAGCAGACGACCCTCCAGCTTATAGCGATTTTGCAATCCCGCAAAATGCAGTGAAAAACGGCAGTTTTTGCAAAAAAGCGCAAAAACGGCTGTGTTTGCAAAAACACCCACAAAAATGTGCCAAGGGGCTCAACTCTTATTTTTTTGGACTCAAGAAATGAAATGCACAAGCACATTTCATCACTTGAGCAAAAATTAAAAAAAATAAAAAGCAGTCAGATCCACAAAGGACATTTGAATGGACGCTTCTTATATGCGCCCATTCAGATGTCCTTTTTCACCCCTTTGAGCAAATCAGGTGGCGTTTCCGCGCATTTAAAAGCATATGCCAAATTGACAAGCAAGATGCGCTTTTAAATGTTGCGAAATTGCAGGCCACTCTATGCGCACACTTTAAATACGTGCACGAGGGATGCCACTGCTTTACAGGATCTTTACTGACCCTACTGACTCATGCAAACTTTAAAAAAAAAAGAAAATTAACAGTGGCAGGACCCTTAATGGCCAGTCACAGTGAAATACACGGGTAGCCTGTAGACCATTGTCGGGAGAACATTTCTAACAGAAATGTGTTCAAGGTGGCTGGCCAGCGCATCATTTGCGCTACAGCTCTGCCCCGTGGAAATGCGCAGGTCCCTTTGAGATTAAGGTGGCCTGCTCATTTCCAAAAGTGGCTTATCTAAAAACAGCACATCTTCTGCTCTATTTTTAGATGCCCCATTTTTTTTTTAGGACAAAATCTACAGTTTTCTTCAAAAATTGAAAAATTGTCACAATATGTGAGAGAAGGGAGTGAGAGGGGAGTGGTGGGTGAGCTGTGGCGTGGTAGGCAAAAACGCGAAGGGAGATCAGAGGGAGAGCAGTGGGTCAGAGGGGGAAGCAGTGATATGATATGGCATTTATAACGCGCCTATACACAAGTGGGCAAGAGAGCACAGCGGATGCAGTGGGGCGGTGGGCCAGAAATCAGAGAGCATGGAGGTACAGAAAGTGAAAGGAACGTGGGCTCAGGGGTAGTGTTACACTCCCCTTGCTCTCTTGTAGCCTTGCACACAGCCTCTTTCCTGCAATGTACCAATCTTGCACCATCCAGTCAATAAAAATTCTGGAGGGTTTGATTAAGTGGGGCTTCAGCCACTACTGTACAGAATGATTGTATAAATAAAGTTATTTTAATACAATTATAACAAGAGCATCCAAGCATTGATATGTAGCATATGGGGCTCATTCTGGCAGTTGCGCAATGACGTCAACTGCTTATAGTGTAGAAGCACAATGGAGAATATTCTAAAAGCAGCGGATTGGTCAAAAGAGTCGCCTTTTAGTTTGTTTTACTATCGAGCCTGGTGAGTAAGACAGACGCTCGGTGGTATAGGGCTGAGGGTGTGCAGGCCAATAAGTACTGGGAAATCACGAAAATGACGAATAGTTGCAATTTGTTTCCTCTAGAGTTCCTCACCTTCATTGCATACAGCTTTCCAGTCGTCTTCTTGCGCGCCAAGTAAACCTTGCCGAATGCCCCTCGGCTGATGGGCTTTACTATAGCAAAGTCCTCGATTGGTGGAGGCTGTGGGACAAAGATCTTCTTGCCCACTTCAGGAGCTGCCGTTTCTTCCACTGTCTCGTCCATATCAGCTGTAACAGCTCCCATTACTCAGGATCCCCAAAACAAAAAGCAGCCCATACGAAACCAGTACTGTTTACACGAACTCTTACCCGCCGAGCCGTTCAAAGCACAAGGCACCGCCCCCAGCTGCACAGACCTATGCGGGGCACGAAATAGAGGAGCTAATTTGACAGGGACAGCAGTGTGCGAAAACGTGGCGGCCATCTTTAACTTTGGCTGACTGCAAGTGCATTCAAAGGAAGGAATTATACACATCCTGGTAATCAAACTGGTGTTTTTAGTGTATAAACAGGCTCTAATAGATTAGAACACGATTTCGAAAGCTGGTTTAAAGGTTACATTATAATTACCATAGTTTATATTTATTTTACTTTCAATATCGAATATTGTTTCCTTAACTCACATCTTGCTGACTGGTCCTTTCTAACGAAGACAAACACTATATTTACGTTGGCTTGTGTTAAGATCGTTAGCATTCTAAAACGGCCACCACTTTAACTGAGATTCCTATAGCCATCGATTGTCTTCGTTATGCCCATTACTAAAATATCTTATATTTTAAGGGCGGCTATCACTTACGTACAGATAAAAATATAGTATTACATAATATGCAATAGAAGAAAAAAAAGTTTGTTGCTCCTACCTGCACATTTTGTTTGCCATGTATGAACTTTGTGCTTGTGTGACATTTACATTTTTACAATGCACTCATGTGTGGCATTTACATATTTTTGTGTGCTATTTTGAGGGACACATAAATGGGCTTATAGCAGCTCCCTGATGCCAAAAGCCGAACCGAATGTGTCAGTTGGTTTGCTGGGTTTATGTCACTAGATGTGAGTAAGTTGAGCCGCACGTTGCAGATAAGTATTTTAGGCTGCTACGCTCTCCGGCCTCACGTCAGCCAGTTTAACGCTCTGGGGAATCCCTGCCTGGGCGGGGCCTCTATTTATTCGCAGTACACACGTGGGTCTTCACCTGTCACAACATCTCATCAGACCTCCCCCAAAACAACCTGCAAACATCAACAGTTCTGTGATATTCACTCAAGCTCATAGTTGTAAGGAAAGATTTCCATTTCATTTGTAATTTCCCCTCCAGTTGTGTACCCCCCAACTTTTTGCTGATGCTATACACCATAGTCTGACTTTGCCAGTGGAGCACAGACTTCTGCTGTACTTCCCTGGGTTTTTTTGCTCACTTTGTTATGGGGAAACTGACATGTGCTTAAAGGTAGTCATTACTGGGAGACTTTGTTTCCCTTAGTCCTTGTCAATACTGCAACTTTTCTGCAACATGTAGCAAGTGCACTTGGGGCTTCCTGTCATTTCTAAAGGCCTTAGTTACTCTCAAAGGTTGTTTTTACAAGTGCAGGTGTGCCTTGGACAATGCTGGTGGCAGCTTATCTTTTCATGTATTTTTAACACTTTCCTGCCAGGTAAACCGCGGTTACCGCGTTTGGCACAAATAGGTGGCCTGGCTCCAAAATGACTATGCCACAAGGTTCTTTGTCCTGTCCTTTGGACATCTTGCCCCTTCAGATTCCCCAGGTCGATCCGACCTGGGTCAGTCCTTATTTGGGCATGCATTCTCCCACAAAACGCCAAGCTTTCGCGGGCCTCTGCATGCTTCCAGGATGTGGGCTGGACTGTCTGGTTCCAATACATATCCTGGGTGCCAGAGAGTCTGGTGTGCTGTGAATGCCTGGGACCACTGTGGTCCATGATTGGTCCATGTATGGTATGCCTGTATGTGAGCAGATCGCCCATTGGGTCCTCTTTGTTTTGGCGCGAAGGAGATTTTGGATAAGAGAAGGCTCCAAACACCCATACCAGGTCGATCTCTGGAGTTCTCACTGAACAAAGGATAGGATCCAAGTATCCTAAAACTAAGAAGCCGAGTCGAGGAACCGCTGGTGGCACGGCTGGAAGGTTTGGCACCCTGTGCCCTCTGTCGTCCCGCTGGACCCCTCTGCATCTGGTCATCATAGAAGGTCTGCAAAGACGCTTCGACCCATTGGAATTGTGGGACCAACTAGTCTCGGCACCTTCATAAAACCCTGAAAGTAAGCCTTCTCAGAATTGTCCCTGGGCCAACCAGCTTACACAGGATCTTTGCTCTGTCACTGACGCTGTTTTGAGGAGGCCCTCGAAACTTGGTACATCGCAAGCTCTGTGTCCACGGCACTCACACACCGAATTTCGTATACTTGGCGTTCCCAGGTCTGGAATAAAGAGAGAGCACCCAAACTAGAGTACACACGGTTACCATGTTGCCCAGCCGCGGTGACAAACTTAGCAAACTCATTGCAGCTGTGCCCCTCTGTGCCCTGAAGCTGCTACAGCAGAACTGGCCTGATCCATCCACCAGAAGTGGAGAAATCGCCATTGGCCCGTTTGGGAATCACTGATGTAACTTTGGCGCTGAAAGCCGCAGAGCTGCGAGATTGCTGCATTTGAACCTGCAACCGAAGTGGATTCGACTGTTGCAGTTTGGTCCGGGGTGCACCGGTTGTCGGTGAATAATTGCAACCCTTACCAGTGGTCCCTAGCGCATCCATCCATTTTTACGCACGAGTGGCCCCTGACGGCCCCTCTCCTTTCCAATGCTAGTGCGAACTATTTCCAACTCTTGGAACCTGCTCTGCCCTGTTGGGGAGACCCCCCACGAATAGTGGGAAGTTATTCTACATCCCCTCACCCACCTTCCTGAGCTGCTACAGACCCTACAAGAGACCCTGTTTCGGCCATCTGCACTACCGCGTGCGCCAGCATTGCAAGTACATTTGAGCAATAGGCTCCTCTCATCTTAGGGACTGGACTGCCTTTCAGTTAGGCTTGTGATTACTGCAGAATTGCCTAAAGACTATTTGGACTGCCTGCTTCCTTCCCTTTTCTAGGTTGTGGACCCATTTCGTGTATTAACCTTTTAGGTCCCTTTGGTCTTGTATATATGTATTTTAGTAGGATTGTGTTGGTTTAAAAGTGTCCCTGTTAAAAACTATTGTGTTGAAACTCAAAGGCCTTGAATACATGTATTTGTATTTTTAATACATATATACCTGACTGGTAGTGGTGTGTAAGTGTCCTTTACTCTGTGTGCGCAATTAGGTCTTTCAGTCACCCTCACCCCTCCTGACACCTAGTCTTGACCACCACCAATGCTACCTTGTACCTTGATTGGTCTGGCTTGTCCAGAAGGTTACCCTGTTCTAAGAAACTAGGCTGGTCTTCTGAACCTCTGCCCACCAGGTCAGAGTTCAGAAATCTGTCTTAACAATAGTCCTGGAGCATCTCCGGGGGTCGTCGGCCGACCCGCTGTGGGTATCTCTGTTCAGGGACCCCGTCCTAGCAGGTCCCCTGCAAAGAGATCAGGCCTGGTGGATGACTCTTCACATTCTTCCCCATGAACCTCCTCGCTCTCCTCTTGGCCTGTCGCTGGGGATTGTGCACTTGCCGGTACCAGCTGTAGTTTCTAGTTATCGTTTCACGTCCTCGTTGGGCCGCGACCATGGTCCCTTTCTTATTCCTCAACATCCATGGCATGGTCTCATGTGGGAGACATAACATGTTGGTGGGATTCCTCTTTCTCACCAACACTGTATCACCGAAAACCATCTGGCCACCGCTCAGTTGACGCTGGGCAGTTTCACGGTCCTTGGCTTGTTCATGACACTCTCTCCACCTCACTGAGTGCGACTCTGCCAGCCTGGAGTTGTGCCCCGGGATGAGCGACGCGACCTTGCACTACAGTAGTGCCTCCACCTGCGACATCCCAGTGGAGGCATGCAGCGTCGTTCGGTATGCCATGAGAATTGACGCGAGGGCGGGATCCAGCGGCTATTCCTTGTCCACCGCAATGCAGAATGCCTTGTTCAGTGTCTTCATGAATCGTTCTACATCCCGTTGGCCCTGGCCCAGCAGGGGGTGATGTATTTGTGTGTCACTCCATAGAATCGCAGGAACCATCCAAAGTCGGCTCCTTGGAATGGCGGCCCATTGTCTGACCTGAGGGAGTCCAGGATCCCATGGGCTGTGAACAGCCCTTCGAGCAACGGGATCACCACTTTGGCTGCCGTGGATTCCACAAACTGGATGAATGGTTACCTGGAAAACTCATCCAGCACCACTATGAAGTGCTCAGACCGTAGCAATGTCCCAAAGTCTACACTAAGTGCCTTCCACAGTGCAGTGGCCCTCACGGGGGACTCAATGGGTGGCTCCTTCACCATTGGCATCACCGCTTGGCACCACGTGCACCTGGCCAGAGCATCGTCCACCTTCCGCTCCAAGTCGAGAAACAACACCTTCTTCCATAGGCGAGCCTTGGTCTTGCTTGCTCCCTGGTGCCCAATATGTACCAATGCCAGAATTTTCTCTTGCAATGCCAACGGGATGGCCATCTACTTTCCCCTCAGTACAACCCCTTCGTGTCTGATTGAAAGTTCCGGTCAGACCCGCCACAGGCCCTGAAGAAATACCTGGGCCTCGGGCGTTTGATTCTGTGTCGTCGACAAAAAGGACAAAAGGGACTTCCACCGGCCAGGCTGCAGCTGGCCCATGAGAGCCTGCAGACCTGAGTCACCCTTGATGACTTCAGCGATGTCGCTCAGCGACATGGAGTTGGGAGCTGACACCCCCTGTTATCATGGAGACGAAGGCCTCTGTGTTACTTCCTTCATCGTCACTGGCTCCTGGGTCGCCCGCCCCAATGGAGTGACGTGAGAGGTAGTCCGTGGTATTGTCAGCCCCGGCTCTGAACAGCAGGGTTACCCCATACTCCTGCAGCTGGAGAAGCCACTGTTCCAGTCGTGGAGCTGTCTCTGTTATGATCGGGACGGGGGCTTGCGGTCGGTGGTGGTGGTGAGACCCTGGTGCGGTTGGGTCGGTCCTCCGCCATGCCCTTCGTGGGGTGGTGGTGCGGGTGGAGGCACGTCGGGGCAGACATTGGGATGGGCATGCCTCCACGTCATCCACGTTACTCTCCGATGATGCCTGCGTGTCTGTAGGGTACATAGGGTATGGCTTGAGGACAGGGCATCTCAGATTATTTTCATGCATTTCATGGGTTACAGGGGTGCGGGGGGTGTGCAGGACAGTTTCAATTATGCTTGGCTCTGACCTGTTTAGTATTCATGATGTTGGTATTACTGGGGCATACTACGTGGGGGGGGGACACAGTTCGGACTTGTTGGGCTAGCATTTTCATGTATATGATGAAAATGCACAGCTGGCATGCCGCTGTCAGTGAGCAGTGGTTGGTACTACACACACCCACCTGACGTTGCTGTGCCCATGCCATGAATGTGTGTGCCATGGTGTTTGCATGTTTCCATTGTCTGCCCTACTCACTGCTCTGGATCCCTCTGTTTGCATGGGTGCACTGGTGCAAGGGTGCAGTCATGGGTGGCTGTGGTCGATCACATGCACTGCACTCACTCACAGTACCCAGCTGTCGGACATTCACACCGGGGATGGAGTGGTGGCCTATTTATGAGGCTATTTCCAAGGGGGGGTGACTCACCTACAACCTCCTGGGTGCCGGTGCCTGCCTCCGCTCCTCCCATTCCCTCAATGGATGACATGTCAATGAGGGTGGTGCACTGCTCCTCCCATGGTGTCAGATCCGGTGGTGTTGGTGTTGGCCCTCCGCCAGTCGCCATGGACTCACTCCTGTGCTGGGCAATGAGGCCCTGGACACGGACACGCAAGTCATTGAATCGCTTGCGGCAGTCCTCTCCATCCCTGGAGACACGGCCTGCCCGCAGTGACCTTCTGGCTGACGGATGTCCAGATCTGGGTGCACCGCTGTGAGCTCGTCTTTTTGTTGGGGCCATAGAGCTCATCCTGGTAGGAAATTACCTCCTGCACCAGTATTGACAGTTCTGAGTCTGTAAATGTAGGTTTCCTCACCCTTTGCAAGCAGACTTGCCCCTCACACGCTCTTGAGACCTTTTTGGAGGTTTTTGTGGTGTGGATGGCTTCCAGGGGCTGCGATTTTGGATGAATTGTGATTTTCCAAAATGGCTGCTGCTTTTTTTCCCGTTCAGGCGGTGACTCATTTCCCGCAACGCACGGGATGCCAACGGTAACGCAATGAATGCAGAGTTTTCGGGTTCTCAGCCACTATTACCACCGAACGCTATTTGCATTAACGTCCGGTCCGTGTGTGCGTGCCGGCCAACTCGTGATGGGGAGTTGTTTACACCACAACTCACGGGGTCAACGCAATACCGCTCAGCAGTATATGTTCCCGGATACCGCCAAACTCGTGATGGGGCCCTCAGTCTGGTGGTGGTCCCCCTCAACAGACCTCCAGCATACCCTCCTTCGAGAAGGAGACCGTGCAACCCAATGATGGAAGAGGTCTGATGTGGGAGCACCCCGGAGAGGCATTCGAGAGCCGAGGTGCAGCCCCTAGCTGTCACACGCAAAGCCTGGGATCAACTGGGCCGATGGGGGGGATTGACGCAACAGTACTCCCCCTTGATGGCTATATACTAGGTCAGTGGCATACCACTCACCCACAAGGAGATTCCCTAGCAACATTTTGTAAAAGTGCAGGTCCATACTCTTGGGGACTTGGCACCGAACAGGAAGTTTATCTCATGGGCGGAACGGAAGGATAGAGGAGAATGGACACCAATTACTATGCTTTTGTACTTTGGGCTCCATGAGGTACTTCGATCCAAATGGCGCAACTTTCCAAAGGTGCCTATAACCCCCCCTGTAATGGTGTAACCCCCCCTGTAATGCGGTATATCACCTCTCCCCAACCACAAACAAGTTGGTTTCCTCTTTATATAAAATTATCCAGTCACATCGACGCATCCAGACAGACAATTACATGAGCAAGTGGGAAACCACCCTAGGAAAGACACTGACCACGGAACAGTGGAAAATAGTATGCACACAAATCCGATATATATCGATAAACAACCGGTTTCGTCTGATGCACTTCAAATTTTTACACCAAGGACTCTGCCCATTTTCTGGTAAGCCTGCCCTGACCCTGCAGCTTGCCCACACCTCCCCAGAACCTAACCTTTCCACCTAATCCCTTCATGTGGTACACCTCGTGGGTGCCTCTGCTTTTCACTGACTTTGGACAATTGCTTGCTATCACCTGGTCTATTGTCGATATATAATATCTCACTATACTATTTAGCGCATTTACCAGTATTGCCTATCTGCCTGTACTGTATCCTCTTGTGCAGCCAACTGCTACCTATTACGCCCTGCCACCATTTAGCCTCTGCCTGCCCCACTTAGAAAATCGAATTTAGACATTGTATTTTGTTGAACTGCTACCTATTATGTCCTGCCACAATTTAGCCTCTGCCTGCCCCACTTATAAAATCGAATTTAGGCATTGTATTTTGTTGAACTGCTACCTATTATGCCCTGCCACCATTTAGCCTCTGCCTGCCCCACTTAGAAAATCAATTTTAGGCATTGTATTTTGTGAAACTGCTACCTATTATGCCCTGGCACCGTTTAGCCTCTGCCTGCCCCACTTAGAAAATCGAATTTAGGCATTGTATTTTATTGAATTGTGACCACTTGTGACCTGCCTCTGAACTACCTAGCACTAGTCGCACGATCCCCCTGTAATTTCTGTCACATACCAGCAGCACACACCAGCTGCACACACACACACACACAGCCACTCTCCACTATCATGATGCCCAAGAGTGCACCTCCCAATCATAGCATAGTTTCACTCTCCTGCACTCTCCCTGCCACACTCCGCTCAGCCAGCCTAACAGCCATCCTTATAGCCCTCACTATAATGGCCTCTACGCCTCCCCACATGTTCCCAGCACACCTCACCCAGCGCCTGGCACTAAATTCACATGCCGCAGTACCAGACTACAACATCACACAGTCTCAGCCACCTAGCCTAGTCACCTGACTCCGCAATCTCAGAAATCGATCACTTCCTAGGTATTTACTCAGCTCACCCACACCCATAACGACTAGAAACACCAGATTAGGCACCCGCACTGCACCACTACCCCATACTAAGATGAGCATAGGCACTGTCCCTCTCCCCCACCACCCCAACATGCCTCTACACTACTTTGCACTAAGCCCCTCACTACCACACACCACAACACGCACACTTCACCCCATACTAGTACAAACAAAAACATCAAAGGCACACAACACCCACCTCTTAAATGTGCACTACTGAACGTACGCTCCCTACTTGCACATGCCCTCGAGATAAATGATCTACTATCCACACTTAATCTGGATTTACTTTGCATCACCGAATCCTGGCTCAATGATGCCTCCTGCCCAGCCATCACACTAGCCCTACCCACAGGCTACACCATCCTTAGGCAAGATAGATGTGATAAGATCAGAGGGGGAGTCGCTTTTATCCACAAAGACTCACTATCCATTAGATTAGCAGACCATAGTACATGGGGTGGTAATGCTGATATCCTATCAGCCAAGTTTATGCTCTCCCCCAATAATCTAAACAACATCCACATCCTATACAGACCTCCCAGGCTCCCAGCTAACTTCCAAGAGCACCGCTCCCATCGACTCAGCAACAACATTAAAAAGTACTCCAACATCCTTCTATTAGGAGACTTAAATTTAGGATACAATGATCCTAAGGATAAATCTGCCGCAATCCTAGCTAAAGAACTCGCAGACTTAGGTTTCTCCCAAGGAGTCCTCACCCCCACTCACTCCAAAGGCCGCACCCTTGACTGGGTCATGGATCACAACTGTGCATCCAACATTACCTCAAACACCGCCCTTCCATGGACGGACCACACACGCATCGAATTCCTCACCCCCACCAAACCTAACCCTAAGACTCTCACCCACGCACCACCTGCCACAATAAGAAGTTCTAAAAAACTCAACGCAGACAACTTGCGTCCCCATCTTAAAAGCCCCTGCCTAGCACCACCTTTCTCTCAGGACCCAAATATACTATCAGCTATCTTCAATGATACTCTCACCAATGCCATAAACCCTATAGCCCCACTTGAAAGCAAGAAGGAAAAAAAATAATTTCACTGCAACTCTTGGTTCTCAGAAGAACTCCAAACCCTCTGAGCTCAAAAGCGTCAGTCGCTTAAAAACTGGCAAACAGATCCGAGTGATCTAAATAAGAGCCTCTTCAAACAAATAGCCCTCCAATATAAAAAGGCAGTTTAGCAGCAAAATCCAACTCTTTCAATGATAGGATCTCAAAGGCCAACTCCCAAGCTAAAGAACTATTCGCAATCTTTAATGAATTGGTCACTCCTCCAGCTACCGCTGATGAGATAACTAAAGACAAAGCCTGGTGTGCCAGCATTCAGTCCGCCATGCTCAACAAAATAAAACTCCTCCAGAACAAAATCCAAAACCATTGCAAAGTCCTCCCAAACCAAAAAACCAACCGCCCTACACAAGACAAGCGTAGTAATCTCAATCATGCTCAATTCTCCTTCAGAGACGTCACTGAACCTGAGGTCCTTAATCTCATCAAAAACCTCTAACCATCCCCCTGCAAAGCAGACATTTGCCCTCCTAAAATGATCAAGGAATGCGCCAATGACCTAGCACCCCTGATTACTGCCTTCATTAACTCATCTTTCCAAACAGGAACTGTCCCAAACAATCTCAAGGAAGCCTGGGTGCGGCCACTTCTAAAAAAGGCCACACTTGACCCAGCGCAACCCAACAACTACAGACAGATAACGACAGTCCCGTTCCTCCTAGAAATCCTGGACAAAGCAGCTCACATCCAGATCCAAACATACATAGAAGCTAACTCCATACTAGGCAAAAGACAATCTGGATTCCGTGTCGGGCATGGAACAGAATCCACCTTATTAGACCTAAAAAATCAAATCTCACAGATCATGGACAAAGGCAAATCTGCCTTGCCCCTCCTTCTCAATCTATCAGCTGCTTTTGACCTGGTAGATCACCAAACACTCACCATCCACCTCACCCATGCAGCCCATTTCTCTAATCAAGCAGCATCCTGGATCACTTCCTTCCTTGAAGAAAGAGCCATGAAGGTCTACTCCGACACAGCTAATGCAGATCCTACCACTATAAACTGTGGTGTCCCCCAAGGATCTTGTACAGCCCCCACCCTCTATAACCTCTTCACAAAACCCCTCTTCGACCTACTTGACACCATGGGTGTTGCATATACAAACTATGCAGACGACACTCAAGTACTTTTACCCCTATCTGGACTTTATCACCAAGACGCCACAGCCCTTCACAACATCTATGCCACTATCCAAGCTTGGATGGCAATCAATGGCCTCTGTCTTAATGGGGAGAAGACTGAAATGCTCATCCTGGGCCAGACAAACACATTATCAAAACTAAGCCCCCAATACAACAACTTCAACATAGACAACTCAACCATCTCCGTATCATCCTCTGTCAAGACTCTAGGTGTTCACATTGATGCAAATCTATCGATGAACAAACAAGTCAGCGCCATAGCCTCTGCATCAGCGTTCAGCACCAAACTCATCAATGCCATTAAACCCTACTTATCCACCCCCAACCGCTTGGCCATAGCTAGAGCAACTATAGGAGCCAAACTCGATTATTGCAATGCCCTCCTAGCTGGCACCTCTGCCAAAAACATTAACAGACTGCAAACCACACAAAACAATGCCCTCAGAGCCGCCATGAGCATCCCTAGAAGAGACCATATATCCCACGCCAGACGTGAAGCCCGGTGGCTCCAGGACAAAGACCGTATTACTCTGAAAATCCTCACCATCACTCACAGATGCATCAACAAAACCGCTCCAGCATACCTATCTGAAGCAATATCAAGGACCACATCCACTCGCCCCACCGGAGCTCAGTACACCAACCAGCTACACATACCACGCATGAAGAGAGCCACAGCGGGAGGTCTAGGCTTCTCCTATATTGCACCGGAACTCTGGAACTCACTCCCTGCCACCCTTAGAGATGAAACTTCCATCTCTGTCTTCCGCAACAACTTCAAGGCCACTCTCCTCAACTAGCAAGTGGAGGACTGCCTCCTCCGCTTCTGCCATGTATATTGTAATATAACACAAATGTAATATAACTATATTGTAACCTGTATATATACTGCTAATGACTATGTAACTATATTGAAACCTGTATATATATTGCTAATGACCATGTAACTAAGTAACTAAGATTTGTACTGTAACAAGTGCCACAATGTCCTTGGGCTGTTGTGCGCTATATAAATACGAATAAAACAAAACAAAAACAAACAAAACCCGACAGACTTCGATTTTATATCCTGGTCTTGTCTTCAAGTGGAGGCGCTCTAGAACAAAGTTGAGGGGATGATTTCCAAGATGTTGAACGTCCGGGTACACTACTCTCCTGAATTGTGGCTGCTGGCACTGGTGGAGGAAGGGTCCCGCGCCGGGAAACGCCTAGTGGGAATGGTATCTATCGTGGCAAGATCACTAATAGCCAAAACATGGGGAAGGGTTAGGGCCCCTAACTATCGCAAATGGCTCAACTACATGTCTTTGTTTGTTTGTTTGTTTATTTATTTATATCGCGCACCTTACCCGGGGGCAACAGGGCGCAGGCAAAAGATCATTCGAAGCTTACAATGTTGCAGAAATATACACTTTGAGGTAGTGATAAAGATAATCAGAATTACAGGAATAAGAAATGTACAAATCTTCATGCATACAAAGTCAATATCTATGCAGGGGTAAATATACAAATATGTACAGGGCTGTTAAAGGCGGGTACTCCTGAGAAAAATATTCAGGATTACAGGAATAAGAGGTATACACATCTTCATACATAAAAGGTCAATATCTATACAGGAGGTAAATGTACAGATGTGTGCTGTAAGGACTGTTAGAGGCGAGGGCGAAGTCGCGAGCAAGGTATCACTAACTATGCCTAGGTATAGAGAGTGCAGCTACATAGAGGGTTATTGGAGTTAAGGTGACTGATGAGGAGTCTTCTAAAGTGTAAATATGGTTGGTCGGCTCTTAGGTTGTGTGGCAGAGAATTCCAGAGTATGGCAGCTTTCACCGGGAAACTGTTCCCACCAATGGTGGAGAGTTTGAATCTGGGAATTATCAGGCGGTTGGAATTGATAGTTCTTGTTTGTCGGATGGAGGACTTTCTCTTTACCTTGTCCATCAGGTAGCTGAGGGCGGCATTGTTGAGGGCTTTATGGGTTAGGGAGGCCAACTTTAGTTTGATTTTGTTGTCTGTGGAGAGCCATTTCTGTTGGCGTCTGATGGTTGAGATATGATCTCTCTTATTAATGCCGAGGGCAGCTCTCAAGGCATTGTTTTGTAGGATTTGAAGCCTGTGGATAATGGCTTTGTTAGCGCCACTATAGAGGGCATTACAATAATCGAGCCTGGATAGTATGAGTGCTCTTGCCAGGATCAAGCAGCTGTCATTGGATAGGAATGGTCTGCCTGCCCTTATTAATTTGCAGGTGTACGCAGTGGTAGATGCTAGTGAGTTGACCTGTTTAGTGAATGACATAGTGGCATCTAGATAAAAGCCGAGGGTTTTTACTTCCCTGGATACTCTGATGAGATTGGCATCTATGTTGAATTCGGCATATTCAAGGCCTAGTTTGTTGATATTAGCGGGGGAACCTAAGATGATGAGCTCTGTCTTGTCATCATTCAGGCATAGACCATGCGATGCCATCCATGCCTGAATGATGAGATATACCCTATTCACCAACTCTCCGTCCTTACTGTGATCCTCTTAAAGTGGGAGGAGAATCTGAGTGTCATCAGCATAGTTAGTGTAGGTGACACCCAGATGGTCCAGATCGGCGAACAGGGGTTTGGTGAAGATGTTATATAGTGTGGGGGAGACGCATGAGCCCTGCGGGACTCCACAAGTAATAGGAGAGGGGTCTGCTGCTGCTGAAGGGGAGAAGACTCTCATGGTTCTCTCGCTCAGAAAGGATTCAATCCATTTGATAGCTTCTGGGGAGAAGTGAGCAGCTGAGTCAAGGTGTCTGCAGAGGACCTTGTGGTCGACGAGGTCGAAAGCCGCGGAGAGGTCGAGTAAGAGGAGGAGTCCTGTCTTACCCTTGTCCCTCAGATCATCAATTTGGGTTTTCAGATCGATAAGGGCTGTTTCCGTGCCGTGTAGTGGGCGGAAACCTGATTGTCTGGAGCCTAGTAACTTGTGTAGCTCTAGGTATTTTTGAATCTGGACGTAGGCAACTTTGTCCAAGATTTTCAGTAGGAAGGGTACTATGGTGATGGGTCGGTAGTTGGTGGGGATGAGGGATCAAGCGACTGTTTTTTGAGGAGGGGCAGTACCCAAGATTGTTTTAAGTTGGCAGGGATGCTGCCTGAGGAGAAAGAGGCGTTTATGAGTTTAGAGATAAAGGGCGACAGGTCTCTGGCTGCGTCCTTTATTATGTGTGCGGGGCAGATATCGCCTTTACAGTTTGATGGTTTAAGAGAAAGGATGATTTTCTCAACCTCCAGGTTGGTGGTTTTAGAGAAGGTGAATGAGTTGATGTGTGTACTTGGTGAGGCATTGGGCGGAGGTATGGGAGGGATAGTGAGGTTTAGGGAATCTTTTTTTAGTCGATGTGCGAGAGGAGGGAAACACAATATGCACAGACCTTCCCCTCCAACAGAAGACCACTGGATATCTGGGCCCCTTTCAGATCATATATGCTCACAAGATCAGGGAACTCCCCATGCCCCTCCACCCACAGAGTGTAACCTGGGGCACAACAAGAAGTACTTGACAAATGTTACAAGACTATAATGTTTGTTCACCTGTATTAAGTGATATTGTTGCTGCAAGGTTACTCTGAAGCAGTGGCCTACCCTTTAAGAACACGGACTGCCTTATGTGGAGATTTGAATGCAATGCTCTTCTGTTGTTCTTTTTTTTCCTTTTGTCAACCTATGCTGTCTTGACGGGGGGCATTGTGGGGGAGGTGTATGGGCGTGATTGTCCTACTTACAGTGGTCATGTGTTTGAGTTATGTTTAAAAATGCCAATAAAAACAGTTTAAAGAAAAACTTTAGTTTAATAGTATTTTGATTATAAGGTCTATAATAAATATATTTTTGATACTTCTGTCTAAGCGTAATTTGTGGAGTTTTACTGCGTATGCTCATTGTGGGCTTCCGATCACTCTCACCCCTCCTGAGACTTAGTCTTGACTGCCTGCCAAGCTACCGTAGATTGGTCTGGTTTGTACAGAAGGTTCCCCTGTTCCACTAAACAAGGGTGGCCTTCTAAACTTCTGCCCACCAGATCAGAGTTTAGAAATCTATCTATAGATGACGGCCTGGGTGCCCCAGACATGGTCAGAGTGTATTTCAATCGGCTCTTAGTCCAGAAGTGGACTTAAGGGTGCTGCAAGCAACTCTGAACCCGCAATTGCGCAGCGATGTGGCCCAAACCGTGCCAGGCGCACTGGTAATGTCTTGGAACATTGCAGGGGTTCATCAATATCTCCCTGATAATGACTGGTTAGCTTTTGTCCAGAGCTTTGAGGCGATTTGCTTACAGGAGTCCTGGGCTTTGGATCCCCTCACATTCAAGGATATTCTACCTTTTGCATGCCAGCAGTCAGGGGGGGCTAAACCACTTGCATGGCTCCATCCCAGAACAAAAGTGGGTTGAGTATTATGGTAGTCTTTACGGGGTTGAGGGTGCTGAGCTTGAGGGGTGTAACTCAATGCCATTGAGTGTAATAGATGGGGGAGAGTCCCGGCTGGCTCAGTTGATTCTCTCCAACTTAGAGGTGGAACACGTGCTACTGAACCAAAAGATTGGCAAAGCGCCTGGCCCTGACAGGGTCCCTGTTGATTTATACAAAAACAAGCTTGAAGTCGGGGTGCCCTATTTGACAAAGCTTTTTTTATTTTTTGTATTTGCATTTTAAAATATTACAACCTTACCCGCCTCCTCCCTCCCAGCTGGATAGCCCCACTTTAACCCTTTACATGGTACAAAACATACAGCATACATAATTAGCAAATATCGAGAACCCGCAACCATTGAGGACAGTGCTGTAGGTTAAAGTCAGATTGTAAAAATTCAAGCACCTCTACCCAGTCATTGGAAAATTTTGATTGTTCCCCTTGAATTGCGTAAGTAATCCATTCTAGTGCCACAAAGTTCCAGATCCGATAAAACCATTCAATAACCTCCGGAGGGTCCTTAGACTTCCACTTCGGTGCAATATCCAATACCGCAGCCAACTGCAAGACCACAAATGTTGTACATTTCTGTCTTGAATTCCGCCGCATCATGGGGTCAAAGATCAGCAATAGGTTTGACTTCATTGTACAAGGTTTCAAAACACTGAACAATTGTTGCATACAATTATCAATCTTTGCCAATAGCCCACCAAAACCGGAGACAATGCCACCAAACATGCCCCCAGTACTCAATCGCCCCACATTGTCACCAACATTGGTCCGACAGAGAGGATTTAATCTTGTGCAGTCGAGCAGGTGTGTAAAGCCACTGAGTAAGCAATTTATACCAGAACTCTTGTAGTTGCATAGAACGAGTGTATTTAGGAATATCCTTTCATAGTCTTTCCCATTCATTGTCTGCAACAGGTGATCCCAAAGTGTACTGCCATCTAGTTTTATAATGCCATGAGGGAATAGAAGGTGAACCATTTAAAATGTTATAAATGTTTGATATTAGAGCCTTATTACCTGGGTTTGTAGTGACACATTTCTCAAAAGAAGTAAGCTCTCTAATAGCCACCTGTCTAAAAGGTAGGGCCAATATCCAGTGGCGTACCTGGTAGTATTGGATATGTTCCCTGTCCTCTAAGCCAAAATCCACCTTACACTGTGTAAAGGTTTTAAAATCCCTACCAACAAACAGATCTTGAATGTTCCTTTATCTTGCTTGCTTCCAGTGAAAAAAAGCCGGAGGTTCTCGCCCCGGAGGAAAAGTCGGATGTAAGAAAATTGGAGTAAACGGTGAAGGGAAAGTCGCAAGCCCATTCCGCCTCACAGCCCCATCCCATATCTCCTCTACTAAATGTGTAATCTTACTCGTATGAATATTGGGAGAGCAGTCTTTTTTTGCATGCCATATAGCTTCCCCTAAATTTGGACCCCCCCAATGCCCCTTTAATCTGCAGCCAACATTTCTTTTCATCTGATCGCCACTAGTCTTTAATTACCCGGAGCTGTGCTGCCTGACAAAATTTGTACAGATCAGGAAGACCCAACCCTCCTTTCTCTGTGGGTGCATTCAAGACTTCATATGCCACTCTGGGGGGTTATTATTCCAAATATAGTCAGAAATTCTCCTACGCAACATTTTAAAAAATGCCAAGGGAATTCGGGTTGGGAGTGCCTGGAAGAATTATAAAAACTTTTGGAGAATTGACATTTTTATAACATTCATCCGTCCAAGGCAAGAAATTGAAAGCGGACCCCACTGTCAGAGTTTGTTTGTAATAGCTTTAAACAATGGGGGAAAATGTGCTTCATATAAACCTTCCAAATCCGGGGTTATTGTAATTCCCAAAAGCTTAATTTGACCATGAGCCCAGCCAAATTTAGTCTGAGTATGTAAAAAGGACACAGTGGTAGGGGGCAGAGATACATTTAAATTTCTGATTTGGCCAAATTAACCTTCAGATCTGCAACCAAGCCATATTGTTCTAATTCTCTTTCTATTCCGGGCAATGATCTAGCAGGCTCGGAAATTACTATCAGCATATCATCAGCGTACGCTGTGATTTTCTCTTCTATCCCCCCAAATTGTATACCATGAATGTGTAGCGTTTGTCTGATTTTTTGTAAAAAAGGCTCCAATCCAATGGCATACAACAGTGGCGACATGGGGCATCCCTGTTTTGTTCCACGCTGAAGGGAGATTGAAGGTGAAAGTTCTCGATTAATTAGTAACAGTGCCACCGGAAAATTGTATTTCACTTTGACCCTTGCCGTAAACTGAGAGCCAAACCCCATCATGGCCATAACCTGGAAAAGGAATGACCACTCAACACGGTCGAAAGCCTTTTCGGCGTCCAATGATAAAAGAATCGCAGGTATGTGTTTATTTGCCACTTTTTCCAACACATGACATAAACGCTGTATGTTGTTATGTGTCTGACGGTTTTTTATAAAGCCAGACTGATCTGGCTATATAATAGACAGAAGTATACCCTCCATTCTGTTTGGAAGAGTTTTTGAGTAAATCTTGGCATCAAGATTAATTAGAGCGATAGGCCGGTACGAACCCCACCTGCCTGGATCCTTACCCTATTTTGGAATCAGTATGATCTTGGCTCCCTCCATTTAAGGGGGGATACTGCCTGAGCTGAATGATTTATAGAGGTACACTAACCTTGGAGCTAATACCTTTCTGAATATCTTATAAAAAGAAGCTGAAACCCCATCAGGTCCTGGAGATTTATTCAGGGGGAGCAATTTAATAACGTTAAGTTCCTCCTCAACAGTCATTTCTTTTTCCAAAATGTCTTGGCCTATCCTCGAGATCCGGGGGAGATTAACTGTGTGCAAGTAAATTAGCTGGGATTGTTCATCTGGGTTCTCGGTTTGATATAACTGTGAGTAAAACGAGTGAAATTGCGTTATAATTTGAGGAGTTTCAGTAACAGTACCCCCTTCCGCCAAGTTTATCAATTGGACAGTTTGTGAGGCAATCTTCTGGCGCAGTTGTCTCGCCAATAGTGTATCCGCCTTATTGGCCTTAACATAATATGATTGGCGCATATACAGCAAAGATGTCTCTGCCTTTTTGGTCAGGAACAGGTTAAGTTTAGCTTTTGCTACTCTATATGCTTTTAATATTACCGGGTCTGTATGCGCTTCCATTTCCCTCATTACGTGTTGTAGTTCTGTTTCCAATGACATTTCCAACGCCATTCTCTGCCAGCATTTATTTGCCGCCTCGGCTATTAGAATCCCATGGATTGAAGCCTTAAAAGCATCCCATACCATATTAAAGGAGATATCAGGAGTCATATTCTGATAAACAAATTCCTCTATTGTAGCCTCCACTTTCCCCCTTACCACTGTGTCCTGTACCATCGTGGACGAAAATCGCCACGTCCATACCCTTTGGATCATCCCTTCTATATCTATCTGTATAGTCAGTGGAGTGTGGTCGGAAATTGCAATAGGGTGACAGATCATAGAGGTAACTCTACCCAAGATGGGCTTAGTTCGTATCCCCCATTAGTGCCGGCCACACATCCACCAAAGGCAAAATGAGCAAATCTTTGTTTTAATACTTTAGAGGTTGTTGAAAGTATCGAGGAAGTAGCTTTACTTCGGTCTTGTGCGGGGTCCCAAGCAATGTTAAAATCTCCTACCAGTATTAGATCTCCCTCACTGAACCTTTCAACCTGGGTGATAACTGATTTTATAAAGGTCTCTTAGCCTGCATTAGGAGCATATATTGACACCACTGTTATTTTTTTGGGGCCGACCTTCAATATAGCGAAAATATATCATCCCTCTTTATGGATATGCGTTAACAACACTCTACATTGGGGGCCAGATTTCTTGACAAAGCTTTTTAATGCCATCTTGAGTAAGGACCTACTACCAGAGTCATGGACCTCTGCACAAATTGTCACTATATATAAAAAGGGAGCGCAAGTTGACCCTGTTAACTACAGGACCATCTTACTTTTGGATGGTGGGGGGAACACATTTGCCGGGCATTGCTATTCCATCTGGACGCCTGGGCTAAGGACAACAACATAATCGATCACCGCCAGGCTGGCTTCTGTGAAGGCCTAAGTACGGTTGACAAAAGCTTTCGCCTGAGGCTGGTGTGCGACAAATACGCTGTCCTCAGAAAGACCAGCATATATGCAGTCTTTGTAGACCTGCGAACTGCGTTTGCCACCATGCCCAAACACCGGCTGTGGGAGGTGTTGAAAGAACTCAGTATTCCAAGTGCGCTTTTGTCTGCCATCCAGAGACTTTACACGTGTAACACTGCAGTGGTTAGCTGGGGAACTGATGGAAGCACCACTGGCAGTAATAACATCCAGAAGGGTGTTCGTCAGGGGTGTGTTCTGGCTCCCATGCTGTTCTGCATTTTTATTAACGCAGTTTTAAGGGAGCTCATGAAAGAACTAACTGACGCACCATCCCAGGCGGGCGACAAGTTGCCAGCCCTATTGTTTGCAGATGATGCAGTACTTTTATCTCAAACACCCCAGGTACCCATAGGCAACTGGACATTTTTGTTGTCTTTTGCAAAAGGAATGGGCTCTCTTTGAATATCACAAAAACGAAGGCTATGATCTTCAAAACTAACACCAGGAAGAAGCTGAAACATTTTAGACTCGCCCTAGAGGAAGGAGTAACTGAGCAAGTCTCCACCTATGATTATTTAGGGGAGAGAGTCATGGCGTCATGTGGTTGGTGTCTCCATTTGGAGAAGGCGAAGCTCACGCTAGCTAAGCATAGCGGTTGCTTCCTCATGTTTACAAACAAACATGGGAATGGTGCTGTCCGTGTCTCTTTGAAGGCCTATAAGGCCCAGTCAAGACAAGCCAGATTGTATGGGGCTGAACCTTGGGGTCAAGTAAACACTAACCCCTTGGCAGTGGTAGAAAATAAGTACTTGAAAAATGTACTTGGTCTGACAATTTGTGTGCCAAGTATTGCAGTACTTCTTGAAACTGGGATGCAACAGTTCGAGTCGATCTCACAGCTCCGACCAGTATTCTATTGGGTTCGACTGTGGACTAACAAAGGCCTCTGCAAATATAAGGAAGCACTGTTGGATGTCCTGCCCCACCAAGGGAGCACTTCTTTGAAATGGGTGTCCCATGTAAAAATTAGGTTGGCGAGCCTGGGACTTGGGGAGTACTGGATTGATCCATCTGTAATGACGCCTGCTTCTAAAGCAGTGGTAAAACAAGCTGCGGAGATTAAAGAAGAGGGCGACCTACAGCTGAAAGCTTTGGTCTCTGCTTCCTTGGCCTGGTATCTTTCCGTTAAGAAGCAGTTTGGCTGCGAAGATTATTTAGATTATGTTACCAGCAGGCACGAAAGAGCTTTCTATGCAAAGTTTCGCCTCAGAATACTCCTCACAGCCGTTCTTTTGCAAAGGTGGAATATCAAATCTTCGCCAACCTGTATACTCTGTAATGAATCTGAGGAAGACCTGCAACACTATCTTGTGCTTTGCCCTAGCACCGGACCGCTGAGAAAGCGTTTCCTAAAGCCACTTTTTTTTAAGCCGCTGGTGTAGGACTACCGTGGATGGCATGGCTAAGTGCCTAGACTCCACGGATGTCCGTGCTGTGTTTGCAACTGGTAGCTATTTAAAGTGTGCATGGAGCATCCACCAAAGGATCAGTAAGGAGGGTGCAGGGGCCATCATGGGCACCTCTACTTAATGTTGTAGGCTTAGGAAATTGTGCAATCTCTGTGTTGACCCTCTTATGGATAGTTGGGTTATTGACTCCGTGGCCCTTTATGGGCTGTGTACTCAGGTTGTATGCATGCTGTAATAATGAGACGTTTTTAATGTATTACGTGATGCACCAAGAAATGTTGTTTTTATGTGGCCATGATGTATTTGCAAGCGTTCATGATGTATCTATGAGATGTGGGTTTATGTGATGTTGCTTTTATGACCTTGTGGTCGAAATAAAGCTAAGAAAGAAAGAAATCCATCTCAACAGGGCCTACCATCCTCTCGATGATGTCCACCTTCTCGGGCTTCCTCAGCTCCTCCTCCACTTTTTGCCTCAGGTGGAGCAGATGCAGCGGTGTCGCAGGGCCACCAGTTGCACAGAGGTATTGATGTGAAGCTGCACCTCTTGGTCCTTCAGTTATCCCACACCACTGAACAGGTGAGGAAACCTTTCCTGCAGACCCTCGGAGTCACTCACGTACATCTGGAAGGCGAACAGCACCAGTCCGAGATCTTCTGCCATAGCGCAGGTCAGCAGCGTGTCTTTTGTGATAGGCATGACATAGAACGCGGTCTCGGTTGACATGCTATACAGAGGTGTGGAAATCCCCATCCAAAGGTAGGGGAAACGAGCCCCTGTAGGTAAAAATCAGAATCCTGGGGCAGAGCACCAGTGGTGGTGACAACTTCCTGAACGGAGCCGGCGGCATAACATTGACCGAGGCCTCCCATGTCAATGAGCACCAGCACATCCTTTCCCTGCACCGACACCAGGCACTGTGGCTTGTGTCTTGTGCCCGCGTCACCCAAGCAGATTGCCAACACGTAGAATTTATCCTCAAGGTCCACTGCACCCTCCAGGCATGACAGTGAAGGTGCTGCTGCTACTCCTAGAGCCGCGACTCTCTGCTGGCATGGCCTGTGCGGGTCGGTAGCGGTCTTGCTGCTTGCGGGCCAGGCCATGGTGTCTTGCACATCCTTGCAAAGTGATTCGGTTTACCACAACGCCCACAGTTCTGTCCAAACGCCGGGCACTTTCGGTCATGTGGGGTGGGGCGGGGCCTCCACAGTTATCACATGACTTCTGCTCGCCACCTTCAGCTGACCCACCAAATCGTCTCTCACCTCTCGAGGGTCACCCCCTTGGTTTAGGCATGGCACCTGCCGTCACTGTGCACACCGCCTCAGCCCATCCCACCTTAGAGGCCTCTTTCATCTGCATCACACGAGATGACAAGAGCTCCTGTGCCCGACCCAGCTCCAGGATCTGCTGTAAAGGAGCATCAGGATCTGCCGCCTTAGTGCAGACGACACGCAGTGCTGAATTATCTGGGCGCAATCTCATTGGTCTCTTCATTGAGATAGCATGACATCGGCAGGTGCCAGAGTTGCGCGTGGTATGTGTTTAGGGACTCAGTTGGGTCCTGGTACACCTGCCGCAGCCTGAATCTCTCATAATCCCGGTTGACCATGGGTCAGAAGTAGGCCTGGAGCGCTCTCTTTGCCTTCCCATACTTGCAGTCACATGGTTTCAGGGACTTGAATACCTGGTGCACTTCAGCCCTTGCATAAAATAGCATTGCTTTCATCTAATGGTCATTGTCCTCCCCAGAGGTGGTGAAGAACATTTCCAGCCTCTCAACCCACATGTGCAATCTGGGTCCTAGGGTCACTGGTGCTCCCATTACATCAATCTCGGGGACAGGGGCACCTGTGAAACCTCTCTGCGACCCCTGCGTCCTTCCTGCATGCCTGCCAGCATCCCTGCGTGCTCTCGCAACTGGGGTAGATTGGGACGTGGACACCACATTGTCCTTCCGCCCGGAGCCCCAAAGACCACGTGTCAGCTAGCTTACCACTCTGGACAATCCCTTCCTGTGCCTGAGCGGGGTCTCCTTTTATTGGCAGCACACACGTAGGTCATCACCTGACACGGGTGATGGCCCACGCCACAACATAGGTGTCCCAGAGCATTGTTCAAATAACCTGTTCTATGGAATGTATTCCACTCTGGAGGGTCTACAACCACATTTTAGTTCACTGCACCCTTCATGGAGAAGAAATATCCTTTTGTATATCAGTCTAATTGCACACACAAGGGCAGTCTAGCATGAAATGCTAGGCAATTCTCTGAACAAGAATACCATCATGAACCCCAGACACATGTTTTGGCCTTGTTGGGCCTCAACAATGTGGTGAAGTTGAGCCTCTCTAAGGTAGATCATAGCTCTGAACTCACATGCTTTTTTGCCTTTATTACATTCACTTCAATGGGTACTCACCCACAAAGAAATCTGGAGTTTTCACCCTCCTTGGCAGCACAAAAGGTTGGGAGCTATGGGTACAGTGTGCAAGGGGTCCACGTCTGGATGATCTTTAGGGACCTAGGGTGAAACACCAAGTTTTACAAATGTACAAGAGTATGGGAGCGCCTCTACTCAGAATAAACATGCTTCAAATAACCTGTTCTATGAAATGTATTGCACTTGAGAGGCTCTACAACCACAGATTATGAAAGGACATCATGCAGAATGAAAGGTAACTGATGACCATTAGATGTCTTGAGCATGAGCATTACATCAAGGCATTATTGTACCTCTCCTCTGTCACCTCCTGTATGTGTGTCATTTCCCTTGGCTTACTGGAATGTGATAGAGTGCATTGAAATACTCGAGTGCCACACAAATATTAGATGCCTGGTTCTAAGGTTGGGTGATGAGCACCTTGCCCTCTTACCTTGTGCCGCTCCATCAGCTCACAGCTGGCAGAAACTGCTCTACAGTGGCAGAAAGAAGCAATTTCTGGACCTCGGCACATGAGGCCCACGTGCAGAGAAATACCACCCAGTAATGACCCAACCTCTGTCAGGTGACCAAGCCTGGCTCTGATTAATCCTCTTGTGGCAATTCATTGAGCATAGCGCCTGCAGCACTTGGCTCCCAGGAGGACTCTGGCATCAGGCATGGTCTAGTAACATTTTTTATTGTCCCTACGGGTCGGCCATGTTTTTATAAGCCTAAGTGGCTCGATTTTAGAAAACTTTCCTATGGACCTTACCCGAGTTTTCGTCCATTAAACGCACGCGAAAACAAGCAGCAGGGAGCCGCCATTTTCTGATAATCCTATCTTTTCCCCGATCGCCCTGGCTGACCTGCTTTTGCGGCACTAAATCAATTCCCCCGCCCCTGAGCCTGACATTATCAAAACATTCATATTCCCCGCCTCTCTCCGTGACGTTACTGTGCTGCGTAGGCAAACGCACCCAGTCTTCTTCTGCGCGACTCGACACAGAACCCGGAAACCAACACAGATCAACTCACAACACAGCGCGCCACAATTTGGAATATGAAACTGTACTTTAAAATGGAACAGCAACACGGTACATTTGGTAAAGTAGATTTATTTGACATTAAATGTTTAGAGAATATTCCGCAATTGCCATATGAACTCCGAGAGCCATTTATTTTCTTTTATCTGTATCTGCAATAACTGTTCCGTTTCATCTTGAGTCACACGCTGTTCCTTTATGGTACACAGGGTGTTCATTTTCGTAAAAAGAATCACTTTGGAAGCATGGTGAACCGCATGGCTGTTCCATCAACTAGGCACTAGTCCAGCCTAAAGGTTGATATGTTGCTTCTAGCCACTAGTACAGCGTAAGGGCATGTGGGCCCTTGGCGATCGTCCCATAATATGGTGATCGTGCTCCAGTTGTTGACACGAAGCTGCAGGTGTCTGCTGAAGAATCCATCCGCCGGTGTCTCAAACAGATGGCAGTGGCAGAATGGGATCAAATACCTGTTATGAAAACAAAAAAATTATAATTAGTCTCGCTAGCCGAACTTCATTAATATTACTCATTTTATTTATTACGGCCGATCAGAAACTATTTGCTTGCAAGGATAGTTCAATGGAGTATGTTCGTCTCTAAAATCAATGCGAAAAGTAACGAGTTAAATCGAGGCCAACACACAATGATAAACGACAGTTAGTCTACATGCGTGAGGAATGATATGATATATGATATGGCATTTGTAACGCGCCTATACTCAAGTGTTTCTAGGCGTGACGAGGCAGGTGGGGAACAAGGGCAGACAGACAACGATCCTACTAGGCCAGGTGGCTTTCTGATCGCGCATGGGGAAGGGCTGTACATGGTTAGTTGAATACAAATTAAATAATAGGGCCAGCTGGTGGCAAGTGCAAGGTAAATGCCGGGAGAAGGGGCTGAAGGATACAGAGACAGTCCCGTAGTGCAGGTAGGCAGTGCAGGGAAAAGTGGCTGGGCCAAGGACCGAGATCGGTGAGACCAGTGGACCTGCATGCCCATGTGCCAACTACGAACACGTTTTACTTGCTTTTCCTAGCTCTTCATTCATTCATTTATTCATGCATCCATTCATTAAATCTTCTTTCCGGTATAAAAGCGTGTAAAGATTTACTTACATTATATTTGAAATTACCATTGTGTCTCTTCGTAATGCAGTCTGTAAAACGTACCGTGCTCTTGACAACGATTTTTCGTATACTGAACTAAAATGAAACTCTGTCTAGTTTCTGAATTTTCTGCCTTATCGTCTCTTATGTTATTGCGCACTCCCTTCAAATGTAGTTCTTTCGGCATGGTCCCTGTCTCAAGGTCAAAAAACAATAGACCCTTATACTTCCAGTGCGACTTGTGGGCCTCATCTGGGCGCTGTCCTTCGCATTCTTTATTTGCAACATCACGTAGTATAGGCATCTGTGAGAACTTGAAGTTTAGAATCCGTCTATGTAGTGCGCCTCAATGTGCAAATGCGAACTGGCTTCTCTCCCAAATGCCACGGCCCGCTTGGCTGGCGCGTTCTAAGTGCCCCAATTTTGTCCCCGTTGTCTGCGAGCTTTGCAGCCCAAATTGAGACATTTAATTTTTGGCGGAAGGTCAGGGAAAGTATAAAGTACCACAGGAGTTGAGTTAAAAGTGAGATTTATTGTTCGTTTGTTTGTTTTATTATTTGCAATACGCAAGCCTCCCCTCCGTTAACAGTGCGCAGCATTTACATTTACATGAGAAAAATATATACATACACATATGTGAGGTGAATAGAGAGAATTCAAAGATGACACCCAGCTTGTTCGCCACCCATGATGGTGAAGGTAGGGGTTAGGTTTACAGGTACACTGTACAATAACATTTATTTACAAAAAGACAATCGTATTGCAATTATTTAAACCGGGATTTGTACTTCACAATCAGCTGTGCTTCGGGTGGGCATGGCACAGTCGCAATGTTCGGTGGCAATGGATCACTGCTCTGCACAGAAACGTCCAAAAATCCATATGTGTGCTTCTCTAACACAGCAACAATAAGGCCTTTCACAAAGTCGAACTGCATTTCATCATAGACTGGTTTGATCACCCATTGCTTACTTTGTTTTGAAAACACCTTAGTGTAGCGAGGCATCCTTACTTTACCCCTCATCCTAGATTGTTCACGTCCGACATTGATGTTATGGGCCAAGACCACTAGTAGAGTGCGATGTTTCATGCCCCGAAAGCTAAAATGCAAGCGCTTTGGCCTGTACTTTAGGCACATATTGTGGAACACCTCCAAATCTCCTGTGTGACAGAATTCTGTCAGTCCTCTCAAATCTCTTCATAGAGTTTTGTCGAAAACAATCTTCTCAATGGCTTTGTGTGTCGGTGAAGATGGAATCAACCACTTCTTCTTCTGTGCCTCCTCTGGGGACAAAGGGCCATGTTCACATTGGTGGAAATGTTCATTTGCTGTCCAGTGGTGAACGTTGGTACAGTGGTGCATCAGTGACCGCCATTTTTCAAGTAGTATTTCCACTGACCCCTCACAAGTTTTTGAGCTCCACCAAAGATGGTTGGTGATAGAATGTGACCACTGCAAAATACTTTCAAAACCTTTTTTTTCCCTGCAGCCGAGATTTTCTTATTGATTGATTTAGCAAGATGCCATACGTCAAATTGATGTTTAATATGTGGGCACTGCTCTCTCATTGTCTTGGCAATTGAAACGTGTCTATCCGTGGCTATGAGGTCGATGTGCATTCCCCTTGATTGTAGATATTCCACTGATTTTATAAATCCTACTTTCTCCATGGCCACTGAAGATGTACATTGTGTTACCTGCACGACCACCGAACTCACAATTTTCTTACTATCCATGTCCTGAAAGTGGTAGGTGCAGTACTTGGCAGAAAATCCAGGGCTGTCGCACTGTCCATCGCCGGCTAGCCTGAATCGTTTGCCTTCAAATGTACTTGCTAGAGACAATTGTTCAATTTTCCAAGCATCACTAATGGCCGGAAACAGATAATCACGTTGGTATATGTAGTACAGCGCTTTAGAAATGAAATGGAGTCCCACAAACTGAAAGAAAGCCTCTAACTTTCTAAAACTGGAGCCACTAAAAAGTGATGCAGCTGCACACAGTAGATTGCCTGCTGGCAGTTTCGCCAGCATCGGTTGTGCAGACCATGAGAACCTATGATTTAATCTACAGGCGGCATTTATTTTGACGTTACTGCCTTTTATTTGACGAGTCACATTAATCAATGGCTTCTCACATACTTTCCCTCTAATGGAATGCACACATTTCAGCATACTTATAATTTCCATCAAACAACTGTCGAATACAATGTATTTGTTCTCTTTCATCAGACTGTCATCCTGCGTCAACGTTGTTTCGGCCTGTGACGTTGTGGAGATTTCAACACATTGGAAAGTAATATCGCTGATATCAAGTTCTGATGCGTCTATGGATGCTGCGGCTGGTTCATTCTCTGTCATTTCGACATCTATTACTTCAACATTGATGGGAGAACACAACAATGTCGACAGGTTTTTTGGTGGCAAATTTTTGGCGGGTGTAGATTGTGTAAATTGATCTGCAACTACTTCAGAGCTATCTTCAATACATTCAATAACATCTTCTTGTGGTGGTGCGGTCGCACTGTAGCTATGGTCCAATGCAACTTTGCTGTAGTCTCCAAACACAGTTAATTCATGTTCTGGCCATTGGACATGAGCATCTCGAGCCTGAACACGCCTCACCTCAATTAATAGTTCCTCCATAGTGTACACGGTCTGGCAAGCCACATCTCTCATTCGCTTCACTGTCTGTCTGTGTATAGTTCTGACACCCACGGTTAACTGGAGGAGAGATTGGAAAAGGGATGTTCAGTTTAAACACAAGATGGAGTGTAGTAGAATTGACTGGAAAAAACATAAAATAGTCCCCAGAACAAACATTTTTTTAAAGTTATGAACTGTTTGTAACTAACCTTTTTTTGTTTTTTTTTCTTTGCAACTTTTTTGACTCGACCTTCAACATCTGCACGCTGTAGCTCCGATTCGTTTCCGCATGTCCTCTCTTCCTCTAGCGCTGCAACGACTATATTTTCTGTATCCGCATAGACAGCACGGAATGAGGCTCCATCGTCTCCCTGAAACATAGTACTTTCATTACTATGTATCAAAATATTGTTAGCATAAAACACACGTGAGGACGAACACACAGGTACATCTCAATAGCCAAACACGATTTAAACATTGTGTGCAACAATCAAACGACAAGTATTCGACCAGTGATGATCTATTTCGATGGAACTGTCAGTATTCATACCTCTGGCTCTGCATGGACTGCCATGAATGGTTGTATTGGAGAGGAGGCATCCGCATCTCCCTGAAACACAGTACTTGCATTAGTATGCTTTTCAATATTGGAAACACAACACACACTTGGGGTCGACGGCACAGGTACATATAAAGAGATAACCACAAATGATGCATTGTCCAAAGGAATCAAGGAAAATCCAAATATGATCACATTTCATCGAATTATTTTAACGATTCCTTTACATCTGCATCATCTAAATGAGATGTTGTGATTGTGGTGGAAGCTCCGTCGTCTCCCTGAAACACAGTACTTGGATTAGCATGGTTTTCAATATTGGAAACGTAACACACACTTGGGGTCGAACGCACAGGTACATATAAAGAGATAACCGCAAATGATGCATTGTCCAAAAGAATCAAGGAAAATCTAAATATGATCACATTTCATCGACTTATTTCTCCGATTTATTTACATCTGCATCATCTAAATTGGATGTTGTGATTGTAGTGGAAGCTTCGTCGTCTCCCTGAAACACAGCACCTGCGTTAATAGGGAAGAAAGTATAGCAAATGGAATCACGTTATATGATCACGCATGATGGAGCTGTCATTATCCATACCTCGTGCTGCTGAAGAATATCTATGGATGTTGCAAATGTAGTGCGCACTTCCGAAAGCTGTTGCGCCGATTCGTATACGCATGGTCCCGCTTCCACTTCCCCTGGAATTACTTGAATGTCAGGCTCTGCATCAAGTGCAGGGGTTGACGCTCCATCAACTGCCTGAAACATAGTACTTGCATTGGTGAGGATTACAATAGTGAAAACATAACACACACCTGGGGTCGACAGCACAGGTACATATCAACGGCTAACCACGAATGAAACATTGTGTAGAACAATCAAACGACAAGAATTCCAGCTCTGATGATGACGCTCGATGGAGCTGTCAGTATCCATACCTCCAGCTGTTGAACATCTAGAAATGTTGTAGATGTGGCGGACGCTTCAGCATCTCCCTGAAAGACGTACTTGCATTAGTATGGATAACACTAATTATAACTGAAAACAAACACCAGTGGACGATAACTAAGGTGTATATCAATTGGAAAGCACTAACCAAACATTCGGTAAAATGATTACACAATCAAATAAAAATATTACTTGACATGCATAAAACAGGTCTGTAGCGGATTAGCCTAGTAAGATTACCTGATACGCGCTAGAAGTGGTTGATAACTGCGACCACGTCAAGGATGTAGAATGTTCTTGCTTCAGATTCAAGGGATAGTCAAGAAGTTGTAAAGGTAAATTAATGATTGATAATGAAATGCCAATATTAAAAATAGCCATGTAAGGCGACAGAATACTTGTAAAATGCTCAATACAGCACAGTTCCCTGTTCCCATATATATATACAATGCGTTTGTGGGTTATGAAATCGAAAAAGAATATATTGGTAAATGTCATTATTCAAAAAACTATACACTCATATCAATATCGAAATTATTACAAGGGATAGAACACCTACAATATCAATTAATCCGTTCGGATACTTACACACTACCGCAAGGCCTAAAGCTAAATCCGGACACTTGACTCACCGGTGGCGTAATGTGGACGAATAGAGTGGGAATAGCGTTTTCGAGCAATTTACCGTGTCGTTCGCCGTTTATTCTTCTTTGTTACCCAAGATGTTGTGTACATGTCCAAGGAAAAGTGCCGGCTGCAGATGCGGTATCGATCACCCCTCTTGTCCTGTAAGACTTGTTGGACTCTACTTTGCAGCTCATCCAGTGGATATCCGCAATGTCTGACCCATTCTCTTATTCGATCAACAGTTTTCGGGAATACATGCATTGTAGTGCCTTCAGATTTAGCATGGGTCTTCGAAGGGCAACCGCTAATCGAACAGGCAGGCATTGTTGATAAATCTGAAAAGTAAATATCGACATTATTATACAATCTTCAAGAATAAAGATTTGATACAAAAGTAAATGAATCATACAATGATCAATGCAAGGTTTGTTTTGGTCGCAGGAACTATACCAGTTCATTATGTGCGGCTTAGTATTTGCATAAGTTGCAGAAATGTATAAATGATGTGACTAAAAACTGAACATGTGACTCATCCCTTGGATGTTCTGTATTGCACGAGAAGGAAACATGCTTACATTATAGACTGGACCCCCGAAGGGTGCAATTCGATGACAATAGACACAGATGAAAATAAATAGATCTATTGATAGCATAGCAATGGGAACTCAAGTCAATAGCAATGAGACCAATGAACCTAGCACTATTGTGTAATCAACTCGCAAATAGATAGAAATTTAAAAATCTGCGAAATATGACTAGGATACATGGCCTTACCTTGACCAACAAACAGTTGGATTCAGCAAGCAGAGCAGTATGTTACAGGAGAATAGGTGGGTGGCCACAGGTAGCACACTGATGGGTTTGCTCTAAGTGGTCACAGAAGTTCACGGATAGCACGACGACGAGCAGATTAGCGTAGATCTCAGTGGTTGCCAGATAACACGTTCAGGAGTTGACTTGCAAAGCACAAAGATGTTCTCATGAGACAAATCAAGTGGTTTATAAAGTATTAGAAACAGGGGTGTGTTTGTGAATGAATGACATATGTATGTCGTGGTCTTAGGGGGGCGGCCTGCTTCAAGGGGAGGCCTGGCTCGAGACACGGGGTCTGAGGAGGCCATGTGACCGATGGCCCCTTGGCGTGGGACACCTTTGAAGTGTACATGTAGTTTGGCACCTTGGCCTTTCGCGCCCCTGACAGCCCCCCATGCCAGCGTGCATCCACTGGCGCGAACCGCCTTTGATAGAGGGGGATGGGATGGATAGGCCTGGGGCGTGCAGATAAGGCACAGGAAGACTGCTGAATGGAGACACACTTATGTGGATTGCAGGGGGGCGACCTGCTTCAAGGGGAGGCCTGGCTGGAGACACGGGGTCTGAGGAGGCCATGTGACCGATGGCCCCTTGGCGTGGGACACCTTTTGAAGTGCACTTGTAGTTTGGCACCTTGGCCTTTCGCGCCCCTGACAGCCCCCCATGCCAGCGCGCATACACTGGCGCAAACCGCCTTTGATAGAGGGGGGTGGGATGGATGGGTCTGGGGCATGCAGATAAGGCACAGGAAGACTGCTGAATGGAGACACACTTATGTGGATTGCAGGAGGGCGGCCTGCTTCAAGGGGTGGCCTGGCTGGAGACACGGGGTCCGAGGAGGCCATGTGACCGATGGCCCCTTGGCGTGGGACACCTTTTGAAGTGCACATGTAGTTTGGCACCTTGGCCTTTCGCGCCCCTGACAGTCCCCCATGCCAGCGCGCATCCACTGGCGCGAACCGCCTTTGATAGAGGGGGATGGGATGGATAGGCCTGGGGCGTGCAGATAAGGCACAGGAAGACTGCTGAATGGAGACATACTTATGTGGATTGCAGGGGGGAGGCCTGCTTCAAGGGGAGGCCTGGCTGGAGACACGGGGTCTCAGGAGGCCATGTGACCCATGGCCCCTTGGCGTGGGACACCTTTTGAAGTGCACATGTAGTTTGGCACCTTGGCCTTTCGCGCCCCTGACAGTCCCCCATGCCAGCGTGCATCCACTGGCGCGAACCGCCTTTGATAGAGGGGAGTGGGATGGATGGGTCTGGGGCATGCAGATAAGGCACAGGAAGACTGCTGAATGGAGACACACTTATGTGGATTGCAGGGGGGCGGCCTGCTTCAAGGGGTGGCCTGGCTGGAGACACAGGGTCTGAGGAGGCCATGTGACCGATGGCCCCTTGGCGTGGGACACCTTTTGAAGTGTACATGTAGTTTGGCACCTTGGCCTTTCGCGCCCCCGACAGCCCCCCATGCCAGCGTGCATCCACCGGCGCGAACCGCCTTTGATACAGGGGGGTGGGATGGATGGGCCTGGGGCGTGCAGATAAGGCACAGGAAGACTGCTGAATGGAGACACACTTATGTGGATTGCAGGGGGGCGGCCTGCTTCAAGGGGAGGCCTGGCTGGAGACAAGGGGTCTGAGGAGGCCATGTGACCGATGGCCCCTTGGCGTGGGACACCTTTTGAAGTGCACATGTAGTTTGGCACCTTGGCCTTTCGCGCCCCTGACAGCCCCCCATGCCAGCGAGCATCCACCGGCGCGAACCGCCTTTGATAGAGGGGGGTGGGATGGATGGGCCTGGGGCGTGCAGATAAGGCACAGGAAGACTGCTGAATGGAGACACACTTATGTGGATTGCATGGGGCGGCCTGCTTCAAGGGGAGGCCTGGCTGGAGACACGGGGTCTGAAGAGGCCATGTGACCGATGGCCCCTTGGCGTGGGATACTTTTTGAAGTGTACATGTAGTTTGGCACCTTGGCCTTTCGCGCCCCTGACAGCCCCCCATGCCAGCGCGCATCCACTGGCGCGAACCGCCTTTATATCAGTATATCGTTGCTTATCAATAACAAATGCCACATACTGGAGATTCTTGTGAGCACAGACCCACAATTCAACCGGTGTATTATAGTGGTCAAGACCCTAAGGCCTGTATAATCCAATGGTAATTGTTAGCATAGACATATGTGTGACTTTTATAGAGACATAACCCACTGAAAGACTTTGAACAAGTGTTATTTAGTGCATGCATTATCGAGAATATGTTATGTTAGCTTAGATAGATAGTGACCACCCTGCTTCACAGCGACCAGACCTTCACCCATTCGGAGCACAGATGTCTGACGTCCATCCTTGAATGGAGACACATTTGATTCATTTAAAAAATCGAAACAACCGTTGTTAAAATATATGTGGTGTTTTATTTTGTATCTTATTTTCATGACACAAAAATACAAGACTTTAAAGATTATACAGGTCAGGTTGCAGCACAGCGAGAGAAAATCCCCTGTACTGACCGCTGTCACTCGGGAACGTTTCTCTAATGGCACGAACGGCACAGGCGGGTATCACTCTTCGAACGCGGTGTCCAAGCCTCCCGTGGAGCCACCATGTAAAGGAACGATAGGCCACCAGCCTGTACCACCTGTGAAAAGGAATGAAACAAACTGTTTTTAAATGACCAATATAAGTTTAATAAACATTTGTTGTCAATGACAATTCTTGTAACTAATGGCATTCTGCACGGACAAATGGTATCTAGACAATGCACACTATTGAACGACTTACATGCGTTACAATGATATGTAGATGTAATTTTGGATATAGTAGAAGAACATGAAATAGGAGTGGCATGACAAGAAGAGTATACTTACTCGTTACTCGGATTACGAGGACGAACAGTTGCGCGAAGTTCGTGCATAAACACCATCATTATTCTCAACACGGCCCGTGTGAGGCAGGCTGCCCTGAAGTCTGGCAGCTCGGTGATGCATTGCGGTCGTGGCTCGCCTTCCGAAATGTAGGCCAGGCATCCCGAGTTTTCTCGGCAGCAGCAGTTCTCGTCCTCAGTTGGCATTAGCTCGCACAGATTGTATGTGCACCAGGTGGAGACGCCGTCCATTCGACTAGGCCCAGGCTCTTCATCTGTTGATTCGTCCTGCCAACTGCCGTCCGAATCCCCATCGTTTTCGCGTGCTTCCCTTTCCAGTAGTTCCTCCTCGGTATACTCGGGCTCGTACATGTAGGGCATTATTGTAGCCACTGTGTGTTAAACAAACTAAAATAATTTATAGCGGTGGTACTGGTATCTGTTCACACGGGCTACAAGCGGCGAAGGTAGCTGACCAGAGCACTGAAACGAGTCACAGAATACTCAAAGTAACACAGAGAGAGGAATGGAATCGAAAATCTGCTGCTGTGTGTTTTGAAACGGTCTGTTTATACTTATTGAGGAAAGAGGCGTCCTGCCATTTCCATGGCGACACGTCATTAGCTGAAGCGCAGCGAATGTTGACACAAGACGTGCTTTGGCGTTGGGAAATGGGCGGTACGAGTCTGCTGATAACAGGCTCAGGGGTGGGGGAATTGATTTAGTGCCGCAAAAGCCGGTCAGCCAGGGCGATCGGGGAAAAGATAGGATTATCAGAAAATGGCGGCTCCCTGGTGCTTGTTTTCGCGTGCGTTTAATGGACGAAAACTCGGGTAAGGTCCACAGGAAAGTTTTCTAAAATCGAGCCACTTAGGCTTAAAAAAACATGGCCGACCCGTAGGGACAATAACATTTTTTACTAGACCATGCCTTTAATTAAATAGAAAAGCCATCCCTTCGGCATGCTCCCAGGTAGGTAACTGTCAGCACTAGGAAGGCGAGCAGTGGAGAATAGGTGCCAACATTGCAATTGTGTCCTAAAGCTGCGAGATTTTTGGCTTGTATATGGTTGACAATTCCATGTGTGCAGTGGGCTTATAGTGGCATCTCCATGTTTATTCATGAGATTTTGAGTGACATATATAGAAGCGTGTGCCGAAGAACCCTGGTGGCAAAAGCTGAATCCAATGTGATGGACAGCAGAGAACAGCTCGTTTTCTGGGTGTGGCGGGCTATGGAAGGGCATCTTAAATGAAAAATGGCTGATAAGCAGCAGTTAGTTTGAGTATGAGCTATACATTCCGGTATTCTATTGCCTCGGCTCTGGCGCCTCTTCTATGTGTGACATTTTACTTGGCTTGCTTGAACGAGATAGGGTGCCTAAAAGCGTGTGAGTGTCAAACTAGATGTGTGACACTTGGCAGATCTGCTTCCTGGTTTTGCCAGTGCTGTATGATATCCTGCTCCCTATGGTAGAGTGCAGGACCTGGTGTTCCGAAGATTACCTAACACCAGGTCCTGCACCCTATTATGGAGAGCAGATTATTTATTTATTTATCATATGTTTGCTAGTCAATAACAGGACTAGCACTCAGGCCCGGACTGGCCTGGTGAGAGACATCGGGACGTTTCCAGGTAGGCCTCAGCACCCTTAGCCTCTTTCGTGTGCTTCAGAAGAGGCTAGGGGAATACTAAAGCTTGCGTTACGTTTTGAACATAATCCCACTTTTTGGGAGATTTTACCAGGCATTCCTTGAACTGTGTTCAGGGCTGAGCTCCTTGCAAGAGTGTCTGCAAGTCGGTGCATAGAAACCACAGAGCCAGACACACACATTTCTTTTTTTTTTAAACTTCTTTTTATTGCACTTTGGCAACCAGACAGTAAATATTTTCCAGTAGTGAAAGAAGCCAACAGGAACAGCAGAAAATAAGTGAGTAACATATATTGTCCTTTGCGCTCTTCAGTGTCCAACCCTTGTGCCTCTTGTGAAAACTCAGGTGGTACCTGCTGCCTCCCTCCTTCGTGCTTTCCCCTCCACCCGCATCCCAACTCCTGCTGCTCCACTGCCCACTAGCACTTAGCAACCTCACATTTCCTATCTCCAATTTCATAATTAAAACACAACCCCAAATCAGCATGCTTCCCATCCCACCCTGTCCACCCCAAACCCACAGGTCCTCCTGCCCCCCATCCCTTCCCATCAGGGGCGTAGGAGGCACATCAAATCTGGGGGGGACAGGGGACTCCTTGGGGACTTTGCATGGTAAGATGACACGATCCATCAGGCCAGGCCAGTCCAGCAGCCAGACAGTCCATGTTGTGCGCCCTGCTGTGTGCTGCCCTACTGCTATACAGGTTGTTACGTGCGTCTCCATCCCATTACATAGCAACCGGGTTCAGGAAGTTGTATCGGGTCTCCCCCTGACTGTAGAAGCTGCGATTCCCTAGGGAAGGTTTTGGCAGGCGGTGCCCGCTCCCTGATGGCAGATGGGGCGTTTAAAATATGGCCCTGTGTGTTGTGTGTGTGTAAATGGGCCGGTAACCAACGCCACATACTGGTTGCCATTGCTTCTTCCCAAGGGTGTCAAAGTACTGTACAAGTGGTTGTGTTGGCCCACAAAGAAACAAAAGTGGTTTTAATGAGCCGTATGTTCCACCTGTACAGTGTTGCCATGGCAACTGGGAGCACTGGGATTCTGCAACAAGAGGAGCCTGCGTATGACAGCATTGCCAGGGCAATCCAACAGCATTAGACCAGAGAGCATGGCACAGTAAAGAGTAGGTTGAGCTGCCCCCCGCCCCCATTGAATGGTGCATATAAAGTGAGAGGCAGTAGGTCAGGAAAGAAGACTAGAGTAATTTGGGTTAAACGCAGGCAGTGTGAAATGGCTTGAGGGGGAATGATGTCAGTAACAGCCCACAGATCATATAGCCCAAGAGCTTGGTGATGGGAAAGAGAACAGTTCAGGAAGAGTGTGAGGGAAGGGGCCAGGGGAGATAATGCGAGCTGTATGCAAGGATTGAAGAGGAGTTGGGAGCCAGGATTATGTAATTGGAGGGGACGAACAGAATAAACAGTCACAGAGGGAATGCAACTAACATTGGAGAAAGCCGTTCATGAGAGGATAATTCTGGGCAACAAACAGCTAATAATGCCCAGAATTCCACAACTCTGATTGGGTGGGCCACCATAAACGTTCTGGAAAGGGTCCTAAAATATATTTATACCTATGCTGATCCAACTCTATGTTCTAGCTCATATTTCTGTTTGTATTGTTCAACTGAGAATCCTCAGATGGCAAGTGGTGCAGGTATGACGTGCACCAGCTGCCGGGGCATTACGGAGCTCCCCTTCTTCCTGCCATTGCTGATGAATCTTTCGCCCTAGTCCTGCCTACAGAAGCTGAGCAGTTTTTCGAGCGTGAGAGTGCACCGCGCTCTAGGTGTTCATCAGGCCAGGTCAGGTCAGCCACGGGGCTTCAGATGGCCAATGGTTGTGCAAATCTGCTGATCTACAGGCAGCTTGCAAAGTCAAGACTGAAGCTGATGGCTAATACTACTATGGGAAAGACGAAGGTGGGATGCACTGCTGTGGGCAGGAGTAGTGTTATGATGTGCTGCCAACAGACCTGATTTGGGTTATTGGGGGCATTTTAGAGTTCAAAAATGTTCTTTGTTTTTTTACCTTAGTACTTGGTGTCATTGACTGACCACAGACGATTGCCAGGGTTTTCAGTTGAAGGGGAGTTGATGACACATTTGATGTTAAAGAACAGAACGTTTCATTTTTCTTCAAAAGTATTTTGGAAAGCTCTTCCCATATCTCTCAGAGAGCTCAGGGGCAATGCGCTCGTCTTGGAAGCACGACTCGATCCCTGGGTCTGCCCTTAGAATTCTTGGGGTATTAAGCACTGTGACAGACCACTCGGACTAGGCAGGTAAGTTGAACAAAGGTCAGTCTTCATTGACTTAAAAAAAAATAAAGAAAATTTAAATCATGTATCAGTTCTCTTATTTCTGCAGAGTTGACTTTGATGGGGTTTCCTGCGAGTGTAAGGCAGAAATTTCTGGTTAGTCCTCGTAAGCCCACTGGTATGGACTTGTGGTCTCCTCGCTTCCCAACCGATTCTGAAAGAAGAAAGAGAAATTCCCCTCAGTCCTTCTTCTCTCTTTGCTTTATATAGGGGCTGGCCACTCTTGACCCAATCAGGTCTCTCCTTGGCTCCGAGGATAGAAAAACCCTCCCAAGCCCCGCCCCCTTCCTTCTGTGGTCCCAGTCGCCATGATGTCTCCCCGCCATGTGCCACGAGGTGAAGATTGGGGTTTATACAGTCAGAGGTCCCCAGTTTTGATAATGATAAAGTCCTTCTAATATCCTTCTTTTCGGTATCTTTTCTCTGTTTTACGAGTGTAAGGTTCTACGGTCCTTTTGCTTCTCTTTGCTCCGTTCCCCGTTTGTGTGTCTTGGCCCAATAACCTCCCCGCAGTCTGTATCTTGTTGGGACGGCATCAGCCTCAGATCCCGTTGGGCGTTTGTGCTGTGGTACACGCGGCACACGCCGGCAGTCCTTTGCTCCGTCTGGGCGCCTGTGTCGTGGTTTCCGCGTCCCCTACCCGCAGGACACACACCAGCTCTCAACCCAGTTACCGCTACCTGCCGTGCGTTAAGGTCTCCACTATCCGCACCCAGGCAACACAATTCGCGGATGCTACCCAGGTCTGCCCCCGACCACAAATGACTGCTTCCTTCGGCTGCCTCCTCCTCTTCCGTCCGGGCCGTATGTTCAGGCTCGAGTTCTGCTTCCCCGGTGTCCACCTCAGTGCTTCCCGCGGGCCGCTCCATTGTTTCCGGCTATTCGGTGTTCGCATGGCGTCCCATGGCCTCTGATGCAGTTTGGCTGTTACAAGCACGTTATAAATAACCCATTACTATTACAATGAATGAATCAATGGTAGTCAGGTATGTTGCTAGAGATACATAATTATTTTGCTGATTGTGATGTGTAGGGAGTGTTGGCTGACATCAGTGCAGGTGTGATAGAGTAGTGTGCAGAGATCTAGGACCCCCGGGGGTTCCAGAGGGAGATATTGAAGAGTACTGGTGAAAAAGGAGATCCGTTTTTGTCTGCACATGACAGATAGGAATCTGAGGAGGATGGAGTCACTGGCATCTACTCTACATGTCATAAAACAGCACCTAACTCTACAAGTACTGACAGAAGCATATGGTACAGTAAGACTGGGAGACATAAAAGCAGCACTGAAGATTGATTAATAGATGTTTGTTTAATCAAGCATAATTACTAGGGGAACCCTTCAACCATTGTTTTTCAGCCTACTACACCATTACAGGATATGGGGTGGAATATGCAAATTTGGCTTGGTGCCACCCCAAATAACTGAGTTCAGCTTGCACTGCTATGTCACATCCCTTCTGCACAAGATCTCAAGCAACATCCTTGGGCATCATGAGTGCAGAATAGCTTGACAGTATTAGCACAGCAAGGTTAATG
Source organism: Ambystoma mexicanum (assembly GCF_040938575.1). Taxonomy (NCBI): domain Eukaryota; kingdom Metazoa; phylum Chordata; class Amphibia; order Caudata; family Ambystomatidae; genus Ambystoma; species Ambystoma mexicanum. The sequence continues at coordinate 873,982,538 of NC_090924.1, read as the reverse complement.
CGCATGTCTGGGCATACCCGTTGAACCTAGGATAGTTTATGCTACCCAAAAGAGTGATGGCTCGAAGGTTTTTAATCAATCAATCTTAACCACTGACGTTGGCTTGGGCAACTCTCCACATCTGATCACCTCGTTGTGGCATTACAGAAAAACGAATATGCAAATCAGGCTTCAGCCAAAAGGGGCAATCAGCATGAACTGGAAGGTCAGATCCCTTATACAAGCTGGGAAGCAGCATCCGGACTCTAAAAACGCCAGCTCTCCCTGCACCTTTCCAACGTGGCAGCCTCATTTTAGTGAGAAAAGGGGTGCCCTGTGTTTGCTGCAGAGGATGAGTTGGTATTGCCCCAGAGCTCCGAATGTTCAAAGACTGGTTGTTACAGACTAGGGAACAGAGATAGTAAAACAAAAAACCTCTATGAAACTATTCATTGCAGTTCTCAATTTTTATTTCATATATCTGGCGGATGCTTGAAATTGGAGGTGCCACTTGGCATTTGGACTTAAATGTCAATGCTGCAAAGCATGAAGCCCAGCTTCCTGATATATCAACATCATATCACAGCTCGGGTCAAGACAGATCAGATAATAAAGCTCCTGCGGATGATTGCCTGACATCACTTTTATTTCCGGTACAAACTATGTGTGATTGTCTTTTCATCCACCTAGTACGTGACTGCGAGCCTGTATCGCAATAAGCCAGCGATGTGAGAAGGGATAGGAACTATGGCCAGTGCCGGAGCTCAAGATACCTCGACCGTGTGTTAGCTCTCATGTGCCTGATCAGGGACTAGCATCTGCATAGCAGTCAGGGTCTAACAGAGAAGAGAAAATCATGCTCTACGCTAGCTTTTGGTACTCTTGCTCCGGAGAGATGTGCATAATATTTCAAGCTGGACTGCCCCTGTGTGGAGAGTCAGGCACATACAAAGAAATATATCCTTGTTGCAGTATACAACAGATGGTTAAAACATGATGGCAGTCCTTGTGGGTGGGTTATGGCTGATAGAACAGGCTATTTCGTTTTTGTTCTTTCTCAGTAGGGGATCACTGAGATTGCTGGATAATATTTAATTGTTTGGGATTTCACCCACAGTGAGTGCTGGAAACGTTGCTCCTAGAGAGGCAGCTGCATGGCATGTTTTATGCCCAACGAGGCAGAAACACATGGACAGGGTTGCTTTTGGTACCCTTGCTCAGCAGTGAATTGCCTGGCATCTTAGACTGGAAGGTCCTTGTGAGCGGGATCAGACAGACATGCCAACATGGATATTTTTCTAGAGTATAGAATAGTGAAAGTTGACTGAGGTCCTCCTGAGTTGGTTAAACCCTCTATAGTCTGCTATTTCAACTTTACGTTCTCAGTAGAAAATATCTCACATTGGCTGCTATTTGTGTAACATGCCTGCTATGCCTCAGGCAAAGTAGCCACAATCAACCCAGGACAATCCCCTTTAGATGTGCATCGACCGCAATTACAATACATGTAACATACGTTGCTGTTTCCTGCAACTTGAACTGGTCCTGTCCTTGTGCGTGCAAAAGAACACCCGTTCCTGCCGATATCCACAGCGCAGTGCAGCTAAGCACAGGCCCAGGACCACACCTGACATGACTTGATGTGTGAAAGTAAGACGTTATTGTTGCAAAAAGGAGGAGCTGCCACGTCATGGCTCCCACAGAACAGCCCGGCGGTGTGTAGCCGTGATGGGAAGTGCTAGTCTCATCAAACACGGGGACCGGTTTCATCATCCATCAAGTTGCACAACTGTGGTGTTTACACATGGAATCGCCTCCCTGTTGTTGCCCATTCTAAGTGGTCCTGATGGAGGAGGCGTGGTATAATGGACACATTGCCGACCCTTGAAGGCAGAGACTTGCTCCAAGTACGGCTTCAGAACAATACAAGCATTGGCAATGCCAGCAGCAGGTTTCCGGACCCGGGCCGGCGCCACGGCCCAGCCTGCACTACTGGCGAGGTGTGTGTGTGGGTGGCGAGTCGAGTAGGGAGTGTAGGGGGGGCCTTGTTATGATCGACCTGCCAAGTAATTGCAGGGCTTTCCCTTCAAACCGCACCTGCAGAGCTTGTGGGAAAAAAAATCCCTTTGCCGCAAGCTTCCTCAGAAACACAAACTGGTAGAATTTACTTCGTTGTTGATGTTTTATGTAGCAATCACACACACCGGCTGCTTCCTAGCTCTGCGGCACAGACAGGGGGGGGGGCACTTTGACTTACCTTAGCTGAGTAACTAAGTGAGGTCTCTCTTGTTGAGTCTCAGCCTCTCAGGACTAAGGGAGGTCTCTCAGGTCGAGTCGGTGTCGCAGGAGCAGTCTGTCGGAGTCACACTCTAAGGAGCCGAACATGCGTCGCTGCCTGTTGGCTAGTGGCTTCTTCTGGAAGGGAGGATGCTGCACAGCAGTGCACTGTGCACTCGAGTCGCAGGGGCATGTGCAGTATGTTCCCCGGCCTGGCTGGGCACGTGGCGCTCCAAGCAGGCATAGGGGGAGGGGGAGCGCACGAGCGAGAGTTCTTGTTGTTTTAACAAGAATCTTTACAACCCGCTGCTGCTGAACTGTGTGCAAACTTCAGAGTCTGAAGTTTGCATGCATCACTGCACATGACGCAGACTCCAGAGAGACACACAAACTGAGGGAAACTGGGGGGGATAAAAGCCATTGTATCCCCTCACTTAAAATTGTCGGGGGATTTGTCCTCCCTCTGCCCCCCATGTCCTACGCCCATGCTTCCCATCAGCTCATAAGTCTCTTTTCACCTTTACCCTGCTAAGCACAGGGAGGCCTTTCGTCCAGAGTTGCGAACATCGCATGAACTAGAGTGTTCCACGCCATCACGTCTTTACTGACCTCCCGTTGTCCTCTGTACACTGCCCTATGCCACACCACCGTCTCAGCCTCTGCCCATTCTCACCATGCCTCTATGCGGGGACCCTCCGCTAACTTCCATGCTAGTGCGATCCGTCGCTTGGCAAAAACACAAATGAGATCTTTGATCGCCACTGTGGGTACAGTTCCAATAGGCATGCCCCAGGTGACCATTCCTGCATATCTATCCCTCCTCCCATGACTTTACCCGCTATGGTCTGCCAGAAAACCCTTCCACGTCACTCGAGCAACTAGAGCATCTCTCTTCCACTGCTCCCCGGAACTTCAAAAGGGCTTGTGGGGTCATGTATGGCCTATGAGTGTCTTGTAGCTGTATCTGCTTAATTCTGATGTTCCTGGACACTGTCTTCGTATATACCAGTACTCCGGCCCACTCCCCATCTGTGAAAAGCCACTTTGAGAAACCTGAAGGTGTCACACCCGCGAGCCCCCGGGATCTGTCATCCAGTTTGCCAGGACACAGCCATTGCTATTGGATCCAGTTCCTGTGGGTGGACCAGTGCAGGAGTATGACCTGGATGGGGGGTCTTCGGTAGTGCAAGTGGGTCACTGAAGAGTGAGACACTGTATCCCCTTTCCTGTAACACCTTTTCCCCATCCTACCAGGTAGAATACTTGGAAGCGTGACCCCTCACCCCTTTTTCCGACACAAACACTTTCCCACGGACAGTTCATCGTGAGCAACAATGGACTAACACCAGAGCTGTATACCTGACATGTCCCAACACCTTAGTCAGGCAAGGTCAGACAATTACTAATCATCACACACCTGACTCCCATTACACTTTCCCACACGGATAAAAGGCAGAGCATGAAAGCACACTCTTGTCACGACACCTACCTGGCTGGTGGGTCGGGGTGGCCGGGTTTCGGCGGGTCCCGTCTTGGAGGGGCTACCCTCGGTTCCGCTTATGGAGACTGCGTCTTCTTGCGGCCTCCGTTTCCTTGGGTACCAATGTCCCCAACTAACGCATGCACGGGCGGCCGTGTTTGGCCTTCCACGTATGAGCTGTCCTTTCAGGTCTGAGAGGCGCAAGCTTGCGTTCCGGGCCTCAATGTGGCAACGGTCCATGCATGCGCGAACCAAACTATGCAGGCTTGTGTTCCAAGCCTTGTCCTCATGACGCCCCCTTATCAGGGCAATCTATTCAGAAACAAGCCGCGTCTCAATGCGGTTTGGTTCCTGAATCTTCCGCTTCACCTCCAGAAATTGCTTGATTCCTGTTGCTGTCCTTTGCTCCTGTCCCTGGGTCCTGCCTTCCTGGTTTCAGGGGTTGCCTCGGTTCTCTGGCTCCCAGGGGTTCCCGCTTGGTTCTCTGGTCCCTTGGGCCTCCTGTTTTCCTTGGTTCCGAGCTTTGTTGGGGTCTCTCCCTCCTTGGTTCCCTGGCCCTTCTGACCCTTACTTTTCTTAGTTACCTGGCCTCCATGGGTTCTTGCTTTTCATGGTTCCCTGGCTTCTCTGAGGTTCCCGCTTCATTACTCTAGCCCCTGCGTTCCACCAGTCAGCCTTTCCCTGTTGGGGATTTGTTCTACTATTCTGGTCCACCTTGCCTGGCCTCCTGTCTCTGCCTGGGTACCGAGCCTCTGAAGATGGTCCTGTCATCGCTTCTTGGCTTCCGATTTCAGCATTCAACTACCAGTCCAGTGTACCATGACCAGTCAGAAGTCGGCCTTCTCTGCCAGTGCTTGCACTGTCCTGACGCCACGCTAATCAGGGAGGCGCCCATTTGCGGCGTTGGGAGTTGGTTCCTCTCCAACCTCGTGTTTGTGCGGGTGGGTGTGGGACTTGGTCCTTGCGTTACCTTATCTTCACATCGACGACCTACTGGACAGACTGGCTACCTACATTTACAGGAAGCACAGGAACACAGCGTGTACGGGTCGCCTTCCTTAACAGATTGAGACACCTACCTATTGGTTCTGACTCTGAGATGGATGAAATCCAGGAACTTCGGGAAGAGCTACGGGCCCTTTGTTCCGAGATGACCACACTACATCAGGAAAACATTGCCATGTGACAAATGGTGGTTCAAGGAGCTGGAGCAGCCCCCCAGGTCGCGAGTGCCATGGCTCATACCTCGCCATTGAAATTCGATGGTGACCCCAAGCGGTTGGCCGAATTTTGCAACCATTGCAAGATACATTTCTTTTTTTGGCCCACTCACTTCAGTCAGGACAAGGCCAAGATCGGATACATAATGGGCAATTAACCGGGAATGCACTTGCTTGGGCGGCACCTTTGGTTTCTGCTAATAGCCCTAATCTCAACGACTTTGCAGCCTTTGAAAAAAGGCATTTTTGGATGTCTTCCAGTCACCCAGTCTGGCCGCTGCTGCACAGAACCAGCTGATGGATATCAAGCACGGTTCCAGTGACATCATCGCTAACATAACTCATTTCTGGCAACTGGCAACCAACTCACTGTTTCGTCCAGGGTTGACAGAGGAGTACAAGGGCGAGCTACTACACATTCCAGAGCCTGATTCTCTGCAAACACTCCTTGAACAAGTACTTTGGATCGATCACAGGTTGGCGGAACAAAGAGGTGAAAGACACTGGTTCGAGAGGTCGTTTACCAGACCATTAACCAGACCAATGGGAGCACCAAGCTCCACAGAAGCAAGCCCACAACCCATGCAGTTGGGTGCTCCAAGGGGGCCCTTGACCGAAGCTGAGAAGAAACACTGAAGAAACCTCTGTTTGTGCCTAAATTGGGGGGCCGCTGGCTATTACTTGGGTACCTGTCCTCTGTGACCACAGAGGAAGTCCGAAAACTGACAGGCCTATCATGTATGGGGAAGGCAATGACATGCCCTTCATCCCTTCCAGATTCAGAAGCGGTCCTTCAGCCCATGCAGCCGGTAGTGTTGTTGTGTTGAAACCTCGACTGACTTGGCAGAACAGGAGGGTAGAAGTCTCAGGTCTCTTGTGGCTGTGACGCATCTGGCAAGTACATTGATGCAGATTTTGCAGTCAACAGTGGTATACCTCTTCTCTCCAAGGATTGTGCCACATTGGTGGAGGTCCTCGATGGGACCCCGCTGTCCTCTGGGCTCATACAACAACACTCTGGGGCCTTGCTTCTACAGATCAATGAACAACGGGAGACCATTTCTTTGGAGGTGATTAAATCACCCTCCTACACAATTGTTTTGGGACTGCTCTGGCTGTTGCATCACAATCCCAGCATCGATTGGGTAACACGAATCTTAGTGTTTGCATCCGCCCGCTGCATCCAGGAATGTTGTTCCTCCAGGACCACCTAGAATACCACTGCAGCAGCACCTCTCTCTCTGGGTAATAAGTCACCTCGGCTTTGTTCCTTGTCTCCAGGGCCTCAGGATTACAGAGAATTCCACAACGTGTTCGCTGAACCTGGGGAGATACCTCTACCTCCTCACAGACCCTTTGATTGTACCATTGATCTATTGCCTGATGCTGTGATTCCCCATGGGAAGGTTATCCCCCAACGAGAAGGTACTACAGGAATACCTTGAGGATTGCCTCAATAAAGGATACATCACACCCTCCAAGTCCCCAGCAGGGTTTTCGTTATTATTCGTGAAAAAGAAGGAAGGAACTTTACGGCCATGTGTTGATTATCAACAATTAAACTGCATTACCCAGAAGGACAGGTACCCCTTGCCTCTGATCCATAACATCATTGAATCACTCCATTCTGCGCACAAATTTTCCAAGCTGGACCTCTGTGGGGCCTACCACTTGGTCCGGATTAAGCAAGGCAACGAGTGAAAGGGAAGACGGCCTTCAAGACACCATCTGGGCATTACGAATATCGGGTTATGCCGTTCTGTCTGTGTAATGCCCCGGCCGTCTTCCAGCATCTCATGGACGACATCTTTTCAGACCTGATTGGGATTTCTGTTTGGGTGTACCTTGATGATATCCTGGTGTTTTCCACGATTTTGGATGAACACATATAACACGTAATGGAGGTTCTGAGACGGCTGTCCCGGAATTATCTGTTTGCCAATGCAGAAAAGTGCATTTTCCACCAAGACAGCATAGAATTCCTGCGATACGTGGTCAGTAGTTCAGGCATCCTCATGGATCCCGCCAAAGTACGAGCCATTCAGGATTGGAAACAACCCTTTGACCTGAAGTCTCTTCAACGCTTTTTGGGGTTTGGCAATTTCTATCAACGCTTTATACCCTGTTTTTCCCATCTGACCACACCCCTGTCTCGTCTGACAAGCAGCAAGGTTCCCTTCCTTTGAGACTCCAGAGCTACAGCTGCCTTCAAGGACATAAAGGAGGCCTTCAGCACATCTCCAATTTTGCGACATCCCGATGATGAAATACCTTTTGTTATTGAAGCAGATGTGTCCGACTTTGCCATCGGAGCAGTTCTTCTACAGAAAGACCCAGGTGCGGGGATTGAGCTTCCCGTGGCATATTATTCCAGCAAGCTATCACCAAGCGAATGCAACTATGCAGTGATCGAGAAGGAGCTTATGGCCATAAAAGTGGCATTCGAAGAATGGAGGCACCATCTGCTGGGAGGAAGGTTTCCTGTGGAAGTTGACCATCTGAATCTGCAGTACCTGCATTCCCTTCATTGCTGCACCTCTCGCCAGGCCTGTTGGGCCTTCTTCTTCTCCCATTATGACTTTTCCATCACCTATATACCCAGTACTCAGAACCTGAAGGCCGATGCTCTGTCCCGCTCTTTGGAGGACTATGTCGGAAGAAGACACCTGGACTTGCCACTGATTGCCCCGAAGCACGTCCTGCTCGCTCTTTCTCCCTATCTGCGCTCCATCTTGCAGGACACCTTATCTGACCCTGGGCGGATGAGTCTGATGAATCAGCCCGAAGTGAGTGAGAACAACGGATTGCTCTTCTTTCGCAACAGGCTGTACATACCTTCCAACCTTCTCCGGACTGCGATCCTGCAAGGGTTCCATGACTCCAAGGTCAGCGGGCATCGCAGAATCAGAGCTATCCAGGAGCTGATCGCTAGACAATTTTGGTGGCCAGGATGGGTCAGTCCGACCAAACAATATGTGCAGTGTTGTCCTGTCTGTGCTCAAACCAAGACTCCGAGAAGGAAACCCTTGGGGCTGCTTCATCCCACAGAAACACCGCCTTACCTATGGTACACCATTGCCACCGACTTTACCGTTGATCTCCCACCATCCAAAGGACATACCTGCATCATGGTGGTTGTTGACTGTTTTACCAAGATGGCCCACTTCATTCTGTTTCCCAAGATCCCCACTGCTATCAAGATGGCACGAGTGTTTTTACACAAGGTATATAGGCTTCCTGAGTTACCTAAGAAGATACTATCTGACCGTGGATCCCAGTACATTTCCTCTTTTTGGAGCCAGCTTTGACATCCACAGGGCTCTGAGCTCGGGCTATCATCCTCAAACCAATGGCCAGACCGAACAGACTAACCAGATGTTAGAGCAATACCTGCGCTGCTATGCAAACGCCTCCCAGACCAATTGGCTGACCAATCTGGACTTGGCCGAAGTGGCATACAATAACTCGGTACATGCAGCTACAAACCTTAGCCCTTTTCATTGTTCCTCTGAGCAACATCCGAAACTGCTACCTTTTCATCCCATCTTGCCCAGCGCTGTTCCATCTGCCGACCAGCTGGTTACTACCATCCAGAAGCAACATACCCTGGCTGTCGGTATCCTCGCAGAGGCACGTGAAGGCACAGGAAGACAGGAAACAGAACCTACTTCAGACTGGGATCTGGTTTGGTTATCCTCAAAGAACATACCCACCAAACTTGCCCCTCGCTACTTGTGGGCCTTTCAAGGTCACCAAACGGGTATCTCCTGTGGCATTCCGTTTACAATTGCCCTCATCCTGGCGGGTCCACCCCGTGTTCCATATTTCCTTACTAAAGCTATATGTCTGGGACATCTACGGTTGTTCTTGTTCTCGTCCTGCTTCTATTGATGTAGAAGGCTCACCCGAATTTGAGGTGCAGGAGATTTGTGGTTCGCATATACGACATAGGGTGCTCCAGTTCCTGGTGGATTGGAAAGGTTACCCTGCCTGTGATCGCACCTGGGTACCGTGAAGTTTTGTGTATGCCCCTTGTTTGATTTGTGAATTCTATCTCCGACACCCTTGGAAGCCTGGGGCTCCTGGCCTTTCTGGAAGGGGGCATAGTGTCACAACACCTACCCGGCTGGTGGGTCAGGGTGGCTGGGTTTGGCGGGTCCAGGCTTGGAGGGTTTACCCTCGGTTCCGCTTATGGAGGCTGCGTCTTCTCGCGGCCTCCGTTTCCTTGAGTACCAATGTCCCCAATTCGCAGATGCACAGGCATCCGTGTTCGGCCTCCCGCGCATGCGCTGTCCTTTCAGGTCTGAGAGGTGCAAGCTTGCGTTCCGGGCCTCGTTGTGGTGACGTCCACGCATCTGCAAACTGAATCTTATCACGGCGATGGATTCAGAAACAAGCCGCGTCTCAACGCAGTTTGGTTCATGAATCTTCTGCTTCGCCTCCAGTCATTCCTGCTTGATTCCTGTTGCTGTCCTCTGCTCCTGACACTGTCCCTGGGTCCTGCCTTCCTGGTTTCTGGGGTTGACTCAGTTTTCTGGCTCCCAGGGGTTCCCCTTTGATTCTCTGGTCCCTTGGGTCTCCTGTTTTCCTTGGTTCCCAGCTTTGTTGGGGTCACTCCCTCCTTGGTTCCCTGGCCCTTCTGATCCTTGCTTTTCTTGGTTCCCTGGCCTCCATGGGTTCTTGCTTTCATGGTTCCCTGGCTTCTCTGAGGTTCCCACTTCATTACTCTAGCCCCTGGGTTCCACCAGTCAGCCTTCCCCTGTTGGGGATTTGTTCTACTATTCCAGACCACCTTGCCTGGCTTCCTGTCTCTGCCTGGGTACCGAGCATCAGAAGACGGTCCTGTCATCGCTTATCACCTTTGAATTTCGGCATTCAACTACCAGTCCAGTGTACCACGACAAGTCAGAAGTCGGCCTTCCCTGGCAGTGCATGCACTGTGCTGAAGCCACGCAAATCAGGGAAGCGCCCATTCATGGCGTTGGGAGCTGAATCCCCTCCGACCTCGTGTTTGTGTGGGTGGGTGTGGGACTGGTTCCTTGCGTTACCTTATCTTCACATCGACGACCTACTGGACAGACTGGCTGCCTCTCCACATCCATCTACCGGAAGCGCAGGTACGCAGCCTTCACGGGATGCCTTCCTTAACAACTCTGAGCAAAGAAAAGCATACAAGGAAACAGCAGTTCCAAGTTGGCGATTTAACACGAGTGGAAAGGTAGCGAGACCAGAGAGGATTGCAAGGAGGCAAGTACCCTTGACCTCTAGAAACCGTTATTTTCACCAGCCTTGGAAAGTGAGAAGCCTAAGACAAGGGACGGAAGCTAAGCAGACCTATGCTGTGCATCAAAGGTATCCGGGGTGCAACCCGTCTCAATAGCCCAGGCCGGGAGGACAATTACCGCCGTGGTACTGACCTTGGCTCCTGTAAAAAAGCTGCACCAGTAAAAGCATCCCAGCCGGTGAGTCGGAGAAACCGATACAAAGTCACCCTATATTTGAACCTAGGTTGCAAGCGGCAACATTGTATGAAGAATTCTACAAAGAACTGTGCTTGAAGTGCATTTGTTAAGAGACACGAACAAGTGGAAACTAAAGGAGTGAATTACTATTGAAAGCTAAAGCAGATCCCAAATACAGGGTGGTCCGGCATCAAGGGGGTGCTCATCTGAGCTATCTCACTGAGTATCTCACTGAAGGGAAACTGCCTTGTCAGAAAAGAACTTTGAATCGAAGTGCTCCTGCAGTGGGTCGAACTAAAACTTGTGCACAATCGAAAGTCTTTGATGGGTATAAAGTGAATTACAATTGGTCCAAACCTGGCTGATGGAGATTAGTTGACTGGGAAGAGGGATCTGAGCCCGGCTGAGGGGGATCCAGGGAGAAACTTCCAAGATTGTTTGGTTACAAGAAGAAAGGAACTTTCTATGTTTTTGTTCTGTATATCAGGTCCTCTTAAACAAGAGAAGGGAGGCCCTGATACTGGAACTGCCATTGTATCCTCGTACTGCAGACACCAGAGTGTGCGCTTTGCTCAGAGTGCCCTGTGCTGAAAACTTTGGGAAGGGAGACCATCGGCCCAAGTATCCTGATTATCATGTTTTGTGAATGTTAGGGAGAATTCTCTTATAAGGCTAATTTCCCAAACCTAGTGAGTCCCCCAGCAGCTTTGCTGGATTTTTGTGTTTTTTTTTCTCCTGCTAAGAGTGAGACTCTTTTCCTCCCACTCTTAGGCATGATTTGAGGTATGTCACTGACTTGTTGTGTGTTTATGGGCTATGTTTTTTTTTTAATCCATAGGGTATCATCTGTTTTTGTGCATGTGTTACACAGCACCCTCAGTGCAGTAACACAGGGATGTCATAGTGACTCCCAAACATAGACTCCATAGCCTGGGATGACTACTGTCTCCCAGGGCATGTAAAGTCACCATTGACTTTACTAGTCCAAAATTGTGAACAGAACCAGTACAAACCATCATATTGTGGAAGTACTGGAAGTGGTTAATTCGATTGCCCCTGGGTTTGTTTCCAAGGGGGCACTGTCGAGTCCCCCCTTGTCGAGTTTCTAGCTGGTGACAGTGGTTACCACGCAAAATATTCCACCAGAATATTTCCTATGGGATTTTCCCATTGATTTTAAACGCACCACTTTTTGGTGCAATGTTAAAGATACCGCTGGTTTATTTATTTAATATTAAATCACCGGTTGGGTCTTTTTGCCAGAACTCTTTTCTAAAATAGCGCTCGTAGCCGTCTCTGTAACTCCAACCAAGGTCGGGCCCTTTGTTCCACTTTTTGGCGGGCTTCTCCACAGCAGCCCTCCAACTGGTGCCACTCTGTCTGGGTTCCACAGGATGTGTGGGTGGAGGAATTGGCACCCTGGACTGCGTTGCCTTAGCAACTCAAGTCACACTCTGTTCTGATTGGGCCAGTGGTGAGCCGCCCGGCTCACCACTTAGCATGTTTGAGTGACAGCTAGGCTGTTGAATGGGTTTTTTTCAGCATAAAAGCAGGGCTTTTGGGACTGGAACTTCAGAAGTCGCCACAGGACCTAAGAAATCCGAAGAGGGAAGAAGCTGAGCCATCTGCAACGACGACACCACCGGTGGAGCCCTGCTGCAACAACCTCACCACTTTCCCGACGACAAGAGATCTTCTGCTGGAAGAGTCTTGTCCCTCTGAGCTGGTGGGATCAACCAGTTCGCCATTTCACCTTCCAGGACGTCTCTTGGTCGAATCACCCGTGCCAAGCTCCCCGGCAGCCGGTTAGCCAAGCTGCACCACTTTGACCGCGAATACCAGGAACACACCTTTTCACCGACGAACTCCGGGGCTGGTTTCTTCCCTGGGCAGTGCAACGACTCCACGTTTCCTCCTCAACGAGATCCTCTCTTCCCCTGGTTGAAACCACGAACTGCACCTTCTGCCACGAACAACTGCCACCGCTGGAGCTTCCTCACTCTTTAAGGTACTGTGTTCTACCTGGCCTCCCTTTCTTCGGTTTGCCCAAGGTGACCCTTAAATCCTTGGCTTTCTATCTGGGTTGGCCCCCAGACCTTCTAACTTTGTCTTTTGAACCACCCCAACCTCTTTTGAACATTTCTACAAAGACTTGAACGCATTGCTAAACAGTGTGATCTTGGGCACATTTCACCTTGCTCCATTCAAAGTGGGCCTGGCCTATGAACTTTGGCTCCACAGTATACCCTGCCTTCAGTAACTTGATTTTGTCTCTTAAAAGTTTTGGGAACTGTTTTATTTTTATGACCTGCCTTTTTCTCTCCCTTTAACCTAATTATTGGAGTGCCATCTAAGTTACGCACTCACCTTTGTTTTGACAAAAAGTGGTGTTTTAACTTAGACTTGTCTAGTAATTGCTAAGGGAGGTGTAAATACTTTTCTGATTGTGTTGGAACTTGCTTTTGATTAATACTGCTAGTGTATTTTCTAAAGTGTGTGTTAAATAAATAATTATATACTTTTGATACAAAGCTCTGGTCAGTGTTTGCTTGTTCTACTGTGTTTTTGGCCCTATTGTGTATCCTCTGTATACTGCCTAACTCTTCTTGAGAGAAGTCTGACTGCTCAGCCCCAGCTACCAGGTAAATCTGGGTGGTACAGACTGCTACCAATTGGGTTTACTGCTTACTCCTGTAGTCTTAATCTTTTTGCAGTGTTCCCCAAGGGAACTGCACAGGATTCTGCCTAACAGTGAACACTTCTTTCTTTTTCATGAACTGCACCCCACACGATTTGTAACTATTAGTAAGGATTGGCAAATGTTTTTTTAGTATAGGCCCTTTTTTTATTTGACACAACTTCCTAGGACTACGTTCTTTAATATTTGATGGTTGTAGCTAGCTCCCATCTTAGATTTAGGTTCAGATAGGTGTTTTATCACCCCTCTTTGAAAGTTCAATAAACACCCTTGAACTTTGGTCACTTATGTCTGTCTTATTTTGATAGCATGCCTTCCTTACACCACCCAAGGTCTCCTTTCCAATTGGTTCCCAACCCTGAGCTCTTTCTGATCAAGTGCATCTAGCGCCAGCTCATAGAGCCTCAGGATCATGTGTCCCCCTTCTGCCACATCATAGAGTGCATCCAGCATAGCATCCCCCTCCTTACCCTTCTTCAATCCCAGCAACCTGTCCTCTACTGTTTTAATCGGGCTATGGTACATTAAAATTGTCCTTTAAGAATGTTGTTTTTCTCTGTCAGTTCCGGGAATCCCACCCTCGTCCCCTTTTTGTATAAGTCTCCCAGGCTGATTATCCCATTTGATTCCCAGTGTAGCCGATGGCTACGAACCTCTCCTTGATTCCTCCCACAAAATGCTGCCAAGGGTATATTAGCGGAGTATGGGCCCCATTTCCCCACCATCCTCCAGTCTGCGCCGAATTCTCCTACCCAGGGTTATAAGTGCCAATGTGCCTCATTACGACCCAGGCGGTAAGTTACCGCCTGGGTCGTACCTTTACCACCATGGCGTAAACTATGTTTTACGCCATGGTGGTTGGCGGACTTACCGCCCCATTCCGAGGTTGGCGGGGCGGTAAGTCCCCAATCCCCATTTACCCTTCCCCATTCCCATTTTTGCCCCATAGGGCATAATGGGAGTGGGGAAGGCGTTAATTACGCCACCGTAAATTACGGTGGCCTAATTAACAAGGTCCCTTAGCGCCATGGATTTTAACACCTGCTAAAAGCAGGTGTTAAATCCTCCATGGCACTAAGGGATCTCGGAATCAGGCGGTAAGGGTCGGCGCTGTTTACGCCGCCGTAAACCCCTTACCGCCTGGGTCCTAATGAGGCCCAATGCCTCTTGTAGCCTGGCATCCCCTACCCAGAGGGCCTCTCCCGACCTCGCCCTGCAGCAACCCTTGGTCCAGTGAGCCTTCATCTGCTAGCCAGCTAGTGACAAACTGCAGTTGGCCAGGCAAGTAATACATGTCGAAATTCGGCAATCTGATTCCTCCATCCCTATAATCTCTGCTCAGTGTGCCCAGTGATATTTTGCACCTCCCACCTCTCCAAATGAATCCCCTTGCCAGCGAGTCAAGTTTTGAGATGAACCGCCCGGAATATCATAGGGTATATTAACAAAATGGTATAACAGGCGCAGCAGTACCACCATCTTTCATACTGCAGCCCGGCCCATCATAGACAACGGTAGCCTCCACCAGAATTCAATGGATCTTTCAACCCCCTGGAGCACTCACAGTGTGTTCAGTTCGTGTTCCTTCCCAGGATCATGATAAACATCCACTCCCAAATACCGAAAGGTCTATACCGTCCACTTCAGCCCCAGATTTTGTAAGCGCTTTTGGTCCAACCCTACCAAACCCGCCAATGGGAATAGCCTCGACATCTCCATGCCAGACACACACATAGGGCCTCATTACGACCCCGGCGCTAAACCATGGTGCTATTAGCACCATGGTCCATGCCGGGGTCCGCCATGGTGAATGGCGGAATTACCGCCCCATTCCAAGGTTGGCGGGGCGGTAATTCCCCATTCACCATGGCCCCTTCCCCATTCCCATTTTTGGCCCATAGGGCTCAATGGGAATGGGGAAGGCGCTAATTACGGCACCGTAAATTACGGTGCCGTAATTAGCTCCTAGGTCCCTTTGCGGGTTGGTTTTTTAACGCCTGCTAAAAGCAGGCGTTAAAGTTCAACCCGCAAAGGGACCTCGTAATCAGGCGTTAAGGGTTTAACGGCACCGACACCTTTTACGGTGCCGTTAACCCCTTAAAGCCTGGGTTGTAATGAGGCCCATAGTATCATTTTTGCCAGGGCCCACAATGCATGTCAACTGATAGCAATGCTTCAGTTCGGACTTAACCTGTGATGAGCAAGATCAAAGGGAGCAGGGAGCTTGATCAGGTAAAAATTTACAAACATAATGCCCATACTGTTATGAAATCAATATTGCTGATCTTAGGGGGGGCGCTGTTGCGCAGAGAATGGAGTAGCCACACTCCATGTCGCTCTGCCCTGAAACCTGGTTCAATGCCACTGAAGTGCTGTAATAAAAGGGTTCAGACTCCTGAACTTGACACAGCTGCTGCGGGAAGGTGTAAGGCATAATCGGTCAAAATTCGGAATGGTTGCTGTGCAGGGAAGCCTTATATCCTTGCGGCAGTGGTCCGATGGAGCTGGGAAAAGGCAGACCCGAAAATGGCAGCCGGATCGAAGTGAGGGAGGAGGGGCAGCGAGGAGAGCACCAGCCCGTGGCAGAAAAAACGTGGGTCAACTGAGACACTGGAGACGGAATCCCACATCAGAGAAGTGCGGAGCCGTGCCTGCCGTTACTGCACCGGTTTGGTAGGAAGGCCAGTGGCGGAGGGGATGAGCAGAGTGCAGCGGGGATCTCTGCTTCCCCGTCCCACAGCGCCTGCTCCCCAAACGGGCGTGAGTACACAGATGAGAGAGCAGCGAGGCCAAGAGCAGCGAGCCAAGACCAGCGGAAGCGGGCTTCTGTTAGGCCCGGACTGGGCCCTTGAAAGGAGGACAGACACACCGATGGAGGATATACGTCTTTCTTTATTCGCATACCTGCATTAACTGCCCTCAAACTCCCTCCCCTTCTTGTGACGTACTTCCCCATGTGATGTCTCTCACGTGGCAGGGTTGCAGTCTCTTAAGGAGACACGAGCCCTGTAATAGCATAGCCCTGTAACATCACCCCCGGACGAAATGTCCTTGCATCAAGTTCAGCACTCTTCGACCAGGCGTGCTGGTTGGAACGTGGTGGTGTGGCTGCTGTGTCTCGCGACGCGGGCGTGGGGTCACCCGCTCTTTCTCTCTTCTTGTAATGTTCTTTTCCAGGAAAGCGGGCCTGGGATCAGGCAACGTCGCTGGGACCACACGGGTGGAGGAGGCGGACCTGTTCACAGCGCGGATGCGCTGTTTGCTCGGTGAGGGGAAGGAGGGCCTGGGATCAGGCTCGGCGCCGGGCTCGGAAATGCCCGCGGCGCGGATGCGCTGTCTGCGCGGCGAGGAGGAGACAGGCCTGGGATCAGGCTGGGTGCCGGGCGCGGAACTGCCCGTGGCGCGGATGCTCTGTCGGCGCGTGGAGGAGGAGGCGGGCCTGGGATCAGGCACGTGCGCCGGGCTGGAAGGTGCCCACGGCGCGGATTGGAGCAGGATCCTTGCTCGCAAAGGAGGAGGACTCGGTGGTCTGGTAGGTCAGCTCGTCGCCAGATGTTAGGCCCGGACTGGGCCCTTGAAAGGAGGACAGACACACCGATGGAGGATATACGTCTTTCTTTATTCGCATACCTGCATGAACTGCCCTCAAACTCCCTCCCCTCCTTCTGACGTACTTCCCCACGTGATGTCTCTCACGTGGCAGGGTTGCAGTCTCTTAAGGAGACACGAGCCCTGTAATAGCATAGCCCCGTAACAGCTTCGTAGAGACCCGTCGTTAATGAGAGCGGATTGATTGTGGAGAGCAGGTCCTGGAGAACAGAGACAACAGCACAGGCATGGCCTTGCAACGGGCAGGTGTTAGAGGTGGCGTGTGACCCCTAGACCCCCGCATGCACACACACACTTGCATGCATGCATACAGAGACACACACGGGATGCGTGTTGCTGGTACGGGGTCCCGGCCGCAACTGCCGTCGGGACCTCCTTTATTAAACAACACGCATGCGTGGCCCAGAACGAGGCTCGCGCATGCGCACAGTGCGTACGTACTATGCAACATCCCTCCTTTTCCCCCAAACAATGAAGAAGTCCAACATTAACAAATAACACACACAACCTGGGAACACAGGAACAGTTCTCGACCTCCTAAGAGACCGGGTACATGATGAAGTCCTGGAACCTCTGCAGTCGCTGTCGACCCTCACGGCTCGGGTACCTTCTGGACTCCTCTCGAGGTGGCCTTGGTGTCCCTGGCACCTCTGGAGGGTCTTCGTCCCTCGGTGGCGGTCCTGGTCCGGGTCCTGGAGAGGACGCCTCTGGCGGCACGGGAGATGGTGAGGCCTCAATCCGCTTGAAGAATGACACGTTCCGCGTGATGGTTCCTCTTGCATTGGCCGCCGTCACCATGGACCCCTTGACGTGGGTCACCCCAAGCGGCTGGGCCTCGTACGGGAGTGACAGCTTCCCCTCCGGCCTTCTGTTCCGGACCCGGACAGTGTCCCCTACCACGATTGTCTTCTCGGGCAGGTTCCTGCGGGCACTTTCCCACTTGTTCTTGATCTCACGCCTCCACGCGTGCACGCTTATTGTCAATCACCCCCGGGCAGCGCCCCTCCACTTCCGGCAGCAAACCTCTGGGGCACCGCTTGAGTAGGGCCTCAACCGGCGCGACCCCGGTAGACTGATGTGGGGCCGTGCGGTAGTCTCGCAAGAATTCAAAGAGGTTCTGTCGTAATTCCCCTCCCCCATCCAATGAGATTCGGAAGACCTTGTTGAGTGTCCGCATGAAGCGCTCGGCATCACCATTCGCCCTGGGCCATAGCGGGGTGACCTTCCGGTGTGTGATCCCCCTTTCCTCACAGTACCTGGCCCCTGGAATGTCGGGCCATTGTCCGAACAAAGTTCAGTGGGGAGCCCGTGAGTGGCAAACATCTTTTCCAGTGCCAGGATGGTGTGGTCGCTGGCCGTTGACTCTACCAGCTCCACCTCGGGATACCGTGACCATTGGTGAACCACTGCAAGAAAGTACAGTCCTCTGCCTGTGGAGCCGAAGTCGGCGTACACCGTCCCCACGTCTGTTCATTTCTTTCCATAGCTCTGATTGGTGGTCCCCTTTCCACTGGGCTGGCCGCTTGGCACGGTACGCATGAGCGCACAAACTTGTCCACTCTTTGCTCCAGGTCCGGGAACCACAACTTCAGTCTTAGGCGTGCCTTCGTCTTTGCGGTTCCCTGGTGCCCCTTGTGGGCCAGCTGTAGCACTTTCAACACCAGGGCTCGCGGGATGACGATCTGACGCCCTCTCAGCAGAAGGGCGTCCTCCGCAACCGAGAGCTCGTTGCGCACCTTCCACATCGCTTGGAGATCTCTTTGGGCCCCGGTCTCCCTCCTGGCGTTGTTCGTGAGCACCTCTCTCCATTCCCCACTGTCCATGGCCGCCTTGATGATCAAAAACATCTCATCTTCATTCGACGCATCCGCAATCTCCTGGCATGCCAGGGCCACAGGCAGGGCCGCCTCCACAACGTTGTGCACCATCTCCATGCAGTCCACCACCTCGGCCATGTCTCGAGGGTGCCCGGCCCCAGGATGTCTGGACAGATAGTCTGCAGGGTTATTGGTGCCCGGGCGATACTGCAGCTTGACCCCATATTCTATCAGCGACAGCATCCACCTCTCGATGCGTGGCAGTGGCTTGGAGGAGGTGCCCACCATGATCGGAATAAGCGGCTTGTGGTCAGTTATCACTACAACAGGTTTACCCAGAATGTAGATCCTGAAGTGCTTGCAGCCCCACAGGATAGCCAGGGCCTCAAGCTCGATCTGTGAGTATCGTTTTTCAGTTTCTGTGAGCGCCTTACTGGCATATGCGATTGGACGCATGAGCCCCTGAGAGTCTGCTTGCATGAGCACCGCACCCAGTCCCACTGGGCTGGCATCCACAACTATCTCTGACTCCATGTCCGGGCTAAAGTATGCCATGTTTTCCTGGCCTGACAGAGCATTCTTGATCTCGACAAACGCCTTTTGTTCCTTAGACGTCCATGCCCATGCGACATCGTTCCTCGTCAGGGCCCGCAAAGTCTCTGACAGTGATGCCAGGTCGCGGATGAATCGTCCACAATAGTTCACCATGCCGAGGATGCTTCTTATCTCTGCCGGTGACTCAGGCCGGGCCACCTCACGAATGTCTCTCACCTTCTCTGGGTCGGGCGATATGCCCTCGGCATGGAATACCAACCCGAAAAACTCTATCCGGTCCTTAAGGAACTCACATTTCTTTTGGTGTAGGGTCAACCCCAGACTTTTAAGTCTCTTCAAGGCACGTTCTCGTCTCTTCAGGTGTTCAGCCTCTGACTGTGCAAAGACCAGGATGTCGTCTGACATGTTGATGACACCTTTTAGTCCCGCCAGGGCTCCCCGGATGAAGTTCTGGAAGACTTACGCCGCTGACAAGATACCAAAATGGAGTCTTTTAAACTGATATAGCCCTTCATGGGTCGTAAAGGTGGTAATGTACCGCGACTCCGGGTGGAGTTCCAACTGGTGGTACCCAGACCTTAGATCATGCTTGGAGTAGCCTGTGTGACACCGGGGCTACAAAGACTCCCTGAATCGGCAGTGGCGTGTCCCCTCCAAAGGAGTATATCCGGGCTTTGGACTCTTCCAACTTGGGAGGACCCGGGAGAGCCTTGTAGTGTTCAGTGGCCAGCACACAGACCGATGCCCCTGTATCGATCAAGACTGGGGTGGGCACATCACCAATGTTCACCGTGCATGTCGGTTGCCTGTTCCGCCTTGACCCGGTAGCTATGCTCGAGATGAAAAAGATTTACTCCTCCTCTTCTTCCTCCTCAGTGATGTCCAGATCTTGCATGCCTTGCTCAATCGACGACACACCCCTCATGAGCCGGGCATTGCCCCCGCCTGACTTTGCTGGTCCCCTCGACGCGGCCACTGGGGTTGAGGCCCTGCACACTCTCGTGTAGTGTCCCGGTGTGCCACGCCGTTGGCAGACTCTCGTCTTTGCGGGGCACTCCCCAGCATGCAGCAAGTCATATCCACAGTACGGACAGGACTGCGGATGTCCAGGCGCAGAGGGACTTTCCACTCTTCTTGGGGCCCAGCGCGCCCTACCTGGGGCGGAGCGCTCGATGGCAAAGGTGTCCTCACCCTTCCCTGGGTGCATCGCTGCGTCCATTTTTGCACCTCTGGCAGTTCATACGCTCTCCCAATGTCAAGGATTTGCGGCAGCATCAGGCCTGGCTCCCGAAGCACCTGCCTCCTCAGCTTTCCGGAGCTGCACCCCTGAATCAGCTGGTTCCATTTCATTCACCCACCTGCAGGTGCTTGCGAGGTGTCTCAGCCGTGCACAGAACTGGTCCAAGGACTCCTCTCCTTGCTGCTTCTCCGCACACATCACAAATCTGTCGAAATCGACATTCACCATGGGGAGGAAGTGGTCTTGGAGGGCCTGTTTCACCGTATCATAGGTGACCACCTGAAGATTTAGCGAGTCATCCATTCTGTGGACCTCCGCGCCAGCTGAATATACCATCGTGGCCACCTTCGCATCATCATCCGTCTCTCCTGAGGCCCTGAAGAACATTTCTAGCATCTTCACCCACAGTAGCCACTTTGGCCCCAGCTTGGACGGTGGGCCTGTGGTATCGAACTCAGGCATGGGTGCTAAGGCACTGTGCAACCTGCGTGGGACTGGCACTGGGGCTCCCTCTTCTCCCTCCTCCTCACCCATGGTGGTGACTGGGTCTCGGGTATCGCCGTTGGGACAGTCCAGCACTACCAGCACCGACCTTCAGGAGCCTAGGATGGTGTCCAGGCACCAAAGGGCTCTGGATGGAGGCGTGGTGGGCCTGCAGCAGGTGTGGGAGGCGCCTTCAGCTTTTATCTTCTGTACTTTTCGATGAGCCACGGCCCTTCAACACAAAAGGGCCATGGAGTGTCCAAAAATTGTTTAAAATGTTCTGGATCACAGCCGGCTCACGAGCACCCATGTGGGCCGCAACCGCTGTGATCCGCGCGTGTCCCAAGATGGCCACCGGCCAATTGCGTAGGTTTGCAACTGCGTGGGGAAAGAAAGCACTTTCTCAGACTCAGCAGCAGCTGGAGCAATGTCGCGTTCCCCCACCGTCGCAGTTCCTCGTCGCCAGTGTTAGAGGTGGTGTGTGACACCCAGGCCCCCGCATGCATACACACGTTTGCACGCATGCATACAGAGACACACACGGGATGCATGTTGCTGGTACGGGGTCCCAGCCGCAACTGCCATCGGGACCTCCTTTATTAAACAACGCGCATGCGCGGCCCAGAACGAGGCTCGCGCATGCGCACAGTGCGTACGTACTACGCAACAGGCAGGAACAGGAGTGAGTGCGAGACGTGACCTAGGCCGGGTCCCCAACCAAGCAGGTACGCCCGAACACCCCACAGGAAGGAGACACCAAAGACACGGGTATGAGCATAGGGGCTCACTCAGTAAAGGGAACTGCACCGAGGGACGCTGCTGAGGGGCCAGAGGCACTGACATGCACAGCCACCCACACCAGATGCCATCTCCTGCGGTTGAGGAAGGATCAGTTACCAGTTAAAGGGTCGACAGATGCTTCTGTTTTGGGAGAAGTATAGTGCGGGATGGGAGGGAGTTTGCAATGGGTTTGGGCGGGGGGGTGGTTTGGGACTGTTGGGGGGGGTTATCTGTTTGAGCAATAATGGGGGATGACCGCTGAGCAGTTGAATCCATACATGGACCAGCTCCATGACCCAGCGAGATTGCATAGCATGCAAAATTAGGGGGGACGTACAGCGCACAGATGCCTGATGTGGAACGTCAACGGAATGCTTGACAAAATTAAGAGGAGTCTTCTGATGCACTACATCAGGGATCAGAAAGCGGAAATAGTCCTCTTACAGGAAACCCACTTTATGGGGACAGAATGCAGGTGCCTTGCAAAGGGTCAGTACAACGTGGTGGAACATGCTGGTTATCTGCCCAGGGGACTGTCAGACCATGCTCCACTCGACATCCAAGTGGAGAGGAAAGCGAAAGCCGGGAGAGCGGAATGTAGGCTGAATGCCTACCACCTGGGAAACGACAAGATTAAGGAAGCGATCCTGGTAGGATCCAAGGACTAAAAATGGAAAAGCTGGTGTCTCTTAACCTAGAAACAGGATAGAGTCAACATGAACAAAAGAAAAAGGTTCTAGGTCCTATGTCAAAGAAACCTTTATTTAAGGTTCTTTTTTTTTTCATAGAAAGTGAATCGTACAATTAATTCAGAAAACAAAGTCCAAACCCAATGGCCAGCCCACCATTAGCGAGAGAAAACTGAAAATTGTAGACACACTTGTAATAGCAAAACATACAACTCATATACTCAATCATACGAGTCATACAATCAGCCACTTATTCACAATCAGTAATAACATTACACAAAACAAACACAGGATTCTCAATGTAAGATTTCATGAATCCATTTCTTTTGATCCAGAAGTCAGGGTACCCAAGAACATTTTCAGGACCCTGCAATTAGCCAGACCCAACCGGTTTGAACGTATAAAAATGTTACAACGTCTTAATCAGGGGAACAAACACACAAAAAAACTGAAAATTCAAACAACCATACATAAGCCGCATCGTCCATTGTACACATATACTAAAATACTATTCACAAAGATCATATCTAACAGTTGGTGGTATGAGTGTTAAAAAGGGCATGTGGGGAGACAGGAGAACTTGCAGCCGCCAGTGTACGATTGCAAACACGAAAGGGGCTGTGTGTGCCCAAAAGAGAGTAAATAAAACAAAAAAGAGCAACACCAAGCCATGTATCAGTCACCACAAAGGGAATAAATCAACACCTGAGTGAACAGAAATTGACAGACCATATTCCACTCGGCACAGCTAAAGAAGGGTTCCTACCTCATGTACAAGTACAAAGAGGACAAACATAGCCATCACCATCGTAGATATTTAGGAATTCTTTACCTATTGTAGGTGGTTGTCCAAGGTGAGTAGCCGAAAGCCTGGTGCGGGAAGAGATGACCCAGCATCTGCATGGGAATATTGTCCCAAGAGCGCCATGTCTGCAGGTGCTAGAGTACTCAATGAATATGGCAACACCGGGCAAGACAGACTTCAAGTGTTTCAGACTAAATTGGAAGCAAAGGAGAATTGGAAATGACTGTGGGTCCAGTCAAACAATGAAATGCTACAATGACTAACAGCAGAGGATGGCCAAAACTGGGGCATCATGTCGCCACGGGGGATTGCCAATGTGCAATGTGTGGAGGGATGATCCGCTGGATCACGGAAGAATGGAGGTGGAGAAGACCATTATTATTGAGTTGGAGGCTGTCGCAGAGGAGTTCTGGACGATGTGCGCTCTAGGGAGTACAGGAGACAAAATATAGGACCTTCGTGTAAGAAATATAAAATGGTACTCCAAGCCCACGCTAGGCAGACTGGGGTGCTGACAAAACGCAAGCACCAAGTGTGTTTACCTACAACTGGTGGCAGGACAAGACACGCAGGCTCGGCTCCGAGCAGTGATGCCATATTGCCTTCGTTATTGTCATGCGCCCGGGCGGCTGGTGCTTGTGGTGGTGCTGGAAGACTCGCCTCCATTAGTGTGCCATCACACTGCCCACCGGTATCGCGGCGCAGTCTAGTTGTTTTCAATATGACCGCCGCCGCAAGTTTCTTAATCCTCTCCCTCCCGGCGGTCGACCTGTTGGAACCAGGTTGATTTGTACATATTTGGGTTTCCACGCTAGTTTTCTCTACTTGGTGTGCCGCCGCCCGTTGTTGTCCTCCGCCTTTGTGGCTTCCCGGCTACAGACTCTCTCTCCCCTCACCATGGTAGGCTCTCTCCCTGCCTGCGGCGCTGTCTCTCTTGCCTCTCACGCGGCAGGCTCTCCCTGCTCGCGGGTCTGTTCATTTTTCTCACACTCCTCCTAGGCGCTCTTTCGGTCAGTGCTTTTCACCCGCAGACATCTACTATTTTGGGTTCCCTAGTTTTTCTTTGTTGCGCTGACTACATTGCAGTCTCCACTAGATCCCTTCTTGCTGTTCATCGCTTTTCAAGACCAGGTTATTTTTGCCAGGAGAGACTTTTTCCTCTTATTTCAGCTATACTGGAAGTGAGGTCACTGGCCTGCTTATACCCTAGCGGTCATTATGGCTTCCTCTTGTGGTAGACCATGCCTACATAAAAAAAAGACTACAGCATCAGAAGAAGAAGTTGTCAACATCGAGCCCCAGCTCTTCAGGTGAGGAGGAGGAAGACACTTTCGAAACAGACTTTAAATCTTCTGAAACTGACAGTTTGCAGCAATGCCCAGAAACAGCGATGGCCAAAGGCGAACAGATCCAGGAACTGGTCGCGGCAGTGCAAGGTCTCTCCCAAGAAGTAAACAGAAAACACGGTTCTCCGCCAGCCGACAGTCCGTGATCACCATCCAGCAGATCTGCCTCCTATGGCTCTGGCCTCCGGAAACCTTTATGGGTCTCCTAAAAAGTTGAAGGAGTTTTTGGAAGCCTGTGTTGTGCACTTCACATTCAGAGCTGGCAACGTCGCATCTGATCACGCTCGAGTTGGGTATCTGATCTCCAACATGGTGGGGAATGCCCTAGCTTGGGCTACCCCACTGGTCACCAACACCAACCCTATTCTACATGACTACAGGGGTTTTGTTACTTTACTTAAGGAAACCTTTGAACCAAGGTACCAGCACCAGTCCCTACATGACTCTCACAGTATCTTCCACCGAGACGCCTGAGGATTCTCGCCTTATGGTAGTGGCCATACAGCTCACAGTCAAGGAACGACGCGCTCATTGACTGCAGAGCTGCCGGAAACTTTGTGGACACTAAATGCGCCAATAAAGTGGGTCTCAATCGCATCGAGAAAAAGGAAGATCAGAAAGTGGAAGAGGTAGATGGAGAGCCCCTTAGTTCAGGCTTGATCATACACACCACAAAAGACCTCCAAGTTACCGTTCTTCAGCAAACGGAAAAGATCAGGTTTGACATTATCCAGGCTGCCCACTTTCCTATTATCTTGGGTATTGCATGGCTCCTTAAGCATAACCCAACCATTGACTGGATGCACAACTAACTCAGCTTCAAATCTGCCTTTTGCAAGCAGAACTGTCTACAAGGACCTGGGTACGAGACTATAAGAGCGGTCTCGATTGCAGAGTCTGTCGGGATCCATTGTCTGCCAGTAGAACTGCAGAAGTTCGAGGAAGTGTTTGTAGAAAAGGTTCCCCAGAACCTGCCTCCTCACCAGCCCGATGACTGTGCCATTGAGCTTCTTCCGGGTGCCCGGGTGCCCTGGTGCCCTTCGGGTGGATGTACTCCCTCTCCCTTCCCAAAAAGAAGGCTCTACGAGGATACCTGGATGCCAACCTCATTCACAGACAGATCCAACCACCTCGCTCTCCAGCAGGTGCCTCGCTCTTTTTTATTCCAAAAAGGTATTCCACAGAGCTGAGGCCTTGTATTGACTTTCGAGGACTCAATAAAGTTACCATACGGGATCGCTACCCTATGCCTCTAATATCCGATATACTTGAAGCCGTCCAGGGAGCAACCATTTTCACCAAACTGGACTTGAGGAGTGCCTGCCATCTCCTCCGCACACGAGAAGGGAACAAGTGGAAGAAGGCATTTCAAACCCCTTTCGGGCATTACGAATACAAGGTCATGCCGTTTGGGTTGGTTAACGTTCTGGCGATTTTCCAGAGGTTTATGGACCGGCTGATCTCCGACTTGCTTTTTCACTCTACGATCGTCTATTTGGACGACATCTTTGTCTTTTCCACTACACCGCAGGATCACCAATCTCATTTTAGGGAAGTCCTCCACAGACTAATGTCCGCCCGACTTCTGGTCAAACCAGAAAAATGCGTGTTTGGAGCCTTAACCATTCCGTACTTGTTCTTCATCCTTTCGAGCAAAGGGATTGTGATGGATTGTGATGGATCCTAAGAAGGTCTCTGCCATTCTCGAATGGCCTACCCCGTCTTCAGTAAAGGAAGTCCAGAGATTTCTGGGTTTAGCAAACTTATACTTTAAGTTCATCACTGAATTCTCCAAGATTGTGCTGCCCATCACAAGCCTACTGACGAAGTCTGCCATACCTTTTTGATGGACGGAAGCAGCTGGGATCGGTTTGGCTCATCTCAAGAATCTCTTCTGATCAGCCCCGATACTTCGCCAGCCGGATCAATCTTTGCCATTCATTATGGAAGCTGATGCGTCCTCCACGGCGGTGGGAGCAGCACTGTTGCAGGAACATGAGGGCTTAGAGCATCCCATTGCCTACCTCTCCAAGACCCTTACCTTCAGCCAAGCTAATTATTCGGTCATTCAAAAAGAACTACTGGCTATGGAGTGGTCCATCCCTTTCTCATTTGCACTGACCACAAGAACCTGAAAGTACTCCAGCAGATGGAGTGCGTCAACTCACGCCAGGCTAGGTGGGCCAATTTATTTGCCCAGTATGACTTTTCTATTACCTACCTACCTGGCAGCCTCAACACATTGGCTGTTACTCTTTCCCGCCGCCATTCCCACGATAGAACCACCAACCACACGCCGGAACGACTGTTTCCAAGAAACAGAGTTGTAATGATGGTTGTAATGGTCATTTATTCAGGAAGTCAGAGAAGCCACAGTCCAAGACCAAGTACCTCGGCGCAACACACCCCAAGAAAAGGTATAAGAGAAGGAAGGTATGTTCTTCTTTAACCAGCGTTTGTAAATCCCTAACAGGGATTTGCATTAGTCTATACTGTCATGGTGTCACGATAATCGCAAAGCAGGACACCGCGGCAAGAAGAGTACCCTGGAACTCAAAAACATCATAACTCAAAAACCCATTGGGCTCCTGGAGCAGGGTCCTCTGCCTTCCCGTACCTGAAGCCATGTATCTACAGACTTCATTGTGGAACTCCTTGCTCGTAGGGTTGTTCCTGCATCATGGTTACAGTAGACTCCTTTTCCAAGCTAGTTCCCCCCCTCTCTGGAGTCCCCTCGGCGTCTGAAATGGCCGACGTATTAATCAAAGACGTTTTCCGTCTACACGGGTTGCCTGAGAGGATTGTGTCAGACCGAGGAAGTCAATACACTTTGAATTTTTGGAAAGCCCTCGGCAACCGCTTGGGAATTGAACAGGTTTCCACCTGCAGACTAATGGACAAACTGAGCACCTCAATAGTACGCTCAAACAATACTTACGTTGTTACATCAATCAGCAGCAGGATAATTGAGTGTCCTTGTTGCCTTGTTGCCCACGGCGGAATTCGCCTATAACAACAGTTTGCACTCCGCAACAGGCATGAGCCCTTTTTTCTGCACGTACGGTCAACATCCTCGCAGCATCCTACCGGTGGGTTTATTGCCCTCCAACATACTGTCCATAGAGGACTCTTTAGCTCAGATCTCAACAGCTTACAAGACGGCGGAACAAAGTCTACAAGACAGCAGAAGATTTTACAAAACTCAGGCTGATCGACACCTCACGGACGGTCCGGATTGGGATGTTGGTTCCAAGATCTGTCTTTCCACCAAGTACCTTCCCCACTGGGTTCGCCATCCAAATTGTCCCCTCATTTTTTGGGACCCTATGAGATCATCTCCAGGATTAATCCTGTGCGCTTCCGTCTCGACTTCCCAAGAGTCTGAGACGCATCCATCCTGTGTTCCACACTTCCCTCTTGCGGCCTGTGGTAGCCGATGGGGCAGGTCGCTCTATTCCCCGCCACCGCATCACGTCTTAGCCAGTCCCTTAGGAGTATGGAGTTATCCAGATTTGTGACTCCCGATATAGACGGGGACGACTGGAGTACCTGGTTAGATGGAAGGGCTATCCCAATTCAGAAAACTCTTGGGAACCTAAGTCATTTGTTTATGCCCCACTTCTGGTCCGCAAATTCCACAAGGTGCACCCTGGTAAGCCAGGTTGCCCCCGGCTAAGAAGGGTGCATACTGTCATGCGCCAGGCCGGCTGGCGCTTGTGGTGTTCCTGGAAGACTCGCCTCCTTTAGTGTGCCATCACGCTGCCTGCCGTTCTCGCGTTGTTTTTAATATGGCTGCCGCCGGGAGGTTCTTAATCCTCTCCCGGCAGTCGGCACGTTGCAACGTGATTGATTGGTTTCCTCTTTTGGTTTCCGCGCTAGTTTTCTCTCCTTGGCACCCCGCCGCCTGTTGTTGTCCTCCGCCTTTGTGGCCTCCCGGCTGTGGACTCTCTCTCCCCTCACCGCGGTAGGCTCTCTCCCTGCACGCAGCGCTGTCTCTCTTCCCTCTCACGCAGCAGGCTCTCCCTGTTTGCGGCTCCGTTCATTTTTCTCGCACGCCTCCCGGGCTTGCTTTCTGTCTGTGCTTTTCACTCAAGGACTTCTACTATTTTGGGTTCCGTAGTTTTCCTCCAAACCGATTCAGTTCCTTCTCCCTGTCATACGGTCCACTGTAGTTTCCTGGGAACTTCTCTGCGCTCCCCCGGGATTCCTTTTCTAAATCTAGTCTGTATTACCATCGCAAGGGGGTATTCCTTGCTCCTCTTCACCCCTGCCAGACCTGGACGCTGCCTTACCTTGAGGAACCTCTGTTGCGCTGACTACATTGCAATCTCCACTAGATCCCTTCCTGCTGTTCATCGCTTTCCAGGACCAGGGTTTTTTTATGCCAGCAGAGGCTTTTTCCCCTTATTTCGGCTATCCCGGAAGCAAGATCACTGGCCTGCTTATACCCTAGCGGTCATTGTGGCTTCCTCCTGTGGTAGACCGTAACTACATCCAAAAAAAGACTACAGCATCAGAAGAAGGAAGAAGTTGTCAACACCGAGCCCCAGCTCTTCAGGTGAGCAAGAGGAAGAAACCTTTGAAACGGACACTGAATCTTCTGAAATGGACAGTTATGCAGAATAGGAGCTACACCAAATTAACCTGTCACATGATGTAAAGAAAAATTGTTATGCACATCATGTGACCTGTTGTTGTCTAATGGACGAATGGTAGGGGCCCCACTGGCCATATTGGAATGGTAAATCTCTCCCAATGTTTGGACAGTATATGTGTCACATGGTGTGGAAACCACACATCATGTGACCTGTTCAGATCTCAACAGATTGCCGTGCAGCTTATTGCGGGCATCATGAACGATGTCTACCGAAATCTGCAAAGTATGCAGAACACAGAGTGGAAATTGCTCTGTTGTAAAAAGAATTGTGTCCCACAAAATGCTTGAGTGTAAAAGCCAACCAGACGGCCATCTAGGTGGGGGGCTTCTAATGTTCACACAGTCTACAGAACAAAAGATAAAAGGGGGGAACCAGATCCCCATGGTGTCATGAACCATCGGACGCGTCACGCGTCCATTCTGGACTTCCTGGTCCCTGACACATAGGGGCTTGCACTCAGCAGTACTCCCAACATGGCCGTCAAACACGGAATGCTGTTTACCAGATTCCGCATCGGACGCATCACGCTCTATAAAGCAGACACGCCTCCGCGGCCCTGCGCATCTCACCGCTACCCCTTGCAGTGGCTAGACATGTGCTGCCGTAGTTCGCTCTTGCTAACTTCTTTGATTCCTGGTTCCTGGTCCCCCTATTACTTCCTCCTCATTCATTCCTTCCCTTTTTTGTCCTCACTTGCATCCCGGATCTCCGTGTACACGCTTCGCTGTTTCCAGGACTTCCCGGACATTCTGAACGATCCAGGAATCGGGACGCTGAACGCACGCTGGAACCCGAGGACATACGCACAGGGTTATACAAGACACGCACTGTGCGCAAGACTCCATCGAATAACTCTAATATACAACACAGACAGGTGAGAAGGGGGGAAACCTGTGACACATGGGCACTAAAAGGGCAGTTGAGTGTTCCTCCAATGTAAAAAGTCCTGATTAGATGGTTTGTAAAATTCTCCTAATGTTACCGCAATCTGCAGAGCAGAGGTGGCGCCATCCTCCCATAAGCATAGGAATGGCTGTTGAATTATCCCTCCAGTGTATTGAGTCCTGATTCAATCGTTTTTAAATTGAACATCCACAGTAGTTCTTTGAAAGTAAGATTTCGGGCAATTTCATCACTGTTGGTTCCTCTAGCCTTGTCGACACAAAACCAAGTTAATTCATCCGCAGTGTGTCCTGATTCACTGTAGTGCACTGCCAATGGAGCCAATAGATTTTTGGTCCGTATTTCTTTTTTTTTTAACCAAATCTTTATTTCTCAGCTCGATTCACATTTATAGATAGCTTACATCTCTTTATGCACTCTGCGTGCTACATTTTAGTCAATTTCTTAAAATAACTTTCCCCCTCTCTCCTAACCCCTCCCCCCCAGTCCTTACGGGTGTCCCTTTCAGTCCTGTTGCTCATTCTTCGGCTCATTCATCTTTCTCCTCCAATATTCCCAGTGCCTGCAGTCTCTCCGGGATGTATAGGTGCAATGTGTCCCTAATTGCATAGTTTAGGAAAGGAGACCAAGCTTTACCAAATGTCCTCAGCGTCCCTCATATTGTCGCTGTCATCTTTTCCACATCCACCATGTCCCAGTTTGCATAGTACCATTGTATAATGGATGGGGTTTCCTTCTGATTCCACTGTTTAGCTATGCATCTCTTTGCGGCCATCATTAAATTTGCCAACAGTCTTCCAACACTCCCCCCTACTCTTTGTTGTTTATCAAATATGGCGCCTAGGAGTATCTCCGTCCCCTCAAACTCGCTATCCACCTCCATTATCTCCAGAACCTTAGATTTCACCTCCTGCCAGAAATGTTTAAACCGCTGACATCCCCACCATATATGTTCCATCGTTCCCTTCCCCCACACTCCCTCCAACAATCCTCAGACCTTGTGGGAAACATTTTGTGGAGCCTCTCCTGGGTGTAGTGCCAATGGTGTTAAAGCTTATATTGTAGTTCTTGGTGTTGTACCAAGGTGTATGAAGTATACCAGTTCCTTAGCACCTTGTCCCATTCCTTGACATTGAACGCTTTCCCTTTTACCTTCACCCATTTATCCCTCAGAGCCCCTCCCTCCTCCTTCTCCCCCTTATTAGGATCTTATATATTGCTGAGATCAGACCCCTGTTCTCTGCAGATGACATTAGCTTTTCCCATTCTGTGTGTTCCCTCAAATCCCCTTCCATCATTGCAGGGGACCCCACCCAGTGCCTCAGTTGTTGATATGCAAATCGGTCCTCTTCCTTTAGACCTATTTCTCTTTTACAGTCTGCAAATGACAGGAATTGCGTCCCTTCATAGAGGTCGCTGATCACCCATATCCCCCCTTCCATCCATCTTTTGAACGTGTCATACTCTTTGCACGGTGGGAAGGCAGGGTTTCCAAATACGGGTGTGTACGACGATGGCCAGGGCGATAGGTTGAGCCTCTCGTTCAGCTTTTCCCAGACCTTCAAGGTATTGCTCGGGATTGGGTTCCCAAATAGTCCCATCGGCCTTTCTCCTTTCCTTATTCCCGTCACTTTCCAAAGGTGCTCCGCTGCCACTGCTTGTTCCATGCCTATCCAGTGCTTCTGATTCTCTGCCCTTCCCCATTCTACCAATGCCCTTAGCTGAGCCGCCTGATAGTATTTCATTATGCTGGGGCAGGCCACTGCCCCCTGTGATTTATCCCTAAATAGTGTTTTCCCTCCTATCCTCTGCTTTTTCCCTCCCCAAATGAAGCTCATGATGCATTCCTGGATATCCTTCATTAATTTCCCGGGCACTGCTAGGGGAATTGCCTGGAATAGGTATTGTAGTCGGAGTAGTACATTCAATTTGATCGCAGCCACCCTTCCGAACCATGATATGCACAACTCTCTCCATCTAACTAAGTCTGCTTTAAGTTGTTTCATCAATGGATAGTAGTTAGTCCCCACTATTTGTTTGATAAACGTGGTTAGGTTCACCCCCAGGTATTTAACTGGTCCCGATGCCTACCTAAAAGGATTGCCTCTTTTCAATTGGCTCATGTTTGCCTCCCTTATGGATAAGTTCTGAATTTCTGACTTTCCAAAGTTTACTTTAAAGCCTGGCACTGCCGAGTACATTTTTATCTCTCCCATTATCGCTGGCAGCAATTTCCCCGGCTCAGTGATCATCAGGATCACATCATCCGCAAATAGTCCTATTTTATGTTGCGTCTCTGCCCATCTAACCCCTTGAATCTCCCTGTTTTCCCATATCCGCTGCGCAAAGGACTCCATCACTAGAGCGAAGAGGAGCAGCGGTAGCCAGCACCCCTGCTTTCTCCCTCTCCTTATTGAAAATTGGATTTGTTAGCCTTCCGTTAAATTTTACCTTAGTTTGCGGGTGCTGGTAGTTTGCCT
The DNA here is from genome assembly GCF_040938575.1 of Ambystoma mexicanum. Classification (NCBI taxonomy): domain Eukaryota; kingdom Metazoa; phylum Chordata; class Amphibia; order Caudata; family Ambystomatidae; genus Ambystoma; species Ambystoma mexicanum. The sequence goes on along the minus strand of NC_090924.1, from coordinate 873,950,057 downwards.
GTATGATTATCACAATGTTTGGCCCCAGTCCCACCTGCTGTAGTGTTTGTTCCATGAAGGCCCAGTTGACATGGTCGAATGCCTTCTCGGCGTCTAACATCATAAAGCAAATGGGAGTATTCCCCCCCTTCCCACCGTGTCTATGACGTGTAGTACCCTCCTTATGTCAAATATGTTCCATCCTTGTATAAACCTTGTTTGGTTTTGCATCACGAGCCCCGGTTGGATTCCTTCTAACCTTGCCGCTAGTACCCTTGTGTATATCTTGGCGTCTACATTGATAAGTGCTATAGGCCGGTACGAGGAGCACATGTGTGGGTTCTTCACTGCCGTTGGGATGAGTGTGATGTGTGCCATGTTCATGGATTTAGTAACCTCCCCTATATCTCTAAAGTGATTTAATAGGTCAGTGAGGGTTTCAGACAGTAAATCCCTGAATGTTGCATAGAATACTGCTGTTAGTCATCTTCCCCCAGGCTTTTATTCGCCTTTAATTGGGATATTGCCCTTTGCACCTCTTCTAACCCTATGGGCTCTTCTAGTTTATCTTTTTGCTCAGGAGTTAGCCTTGGCCCATCCCATCCCATCCTGCCAGGTATGCCGCTTGTTCTTCCCTTTCTGCTGGGTCTTCCCCATACAGATCTGCATAGAAATCCCTTACAATTCTTCTCTTAGCTCCCTCTGTCCCCACTTGCTTGCCATCTTTGTCCTCCAGCATGTCTATAAATGCTCTCTAGCCCTTATCTGTCTCGCCAATGCTGTCCCCACTTTGTTGCCTTGTTCGTAAAATCTCTGCCTGTTCCTTAAGAGAGTACTTTCAACCGCCTTGTTTGTCATCTGCCTCAGCTGCCCTCTTGCATGAGCTAGTTTCCTAGCTACTTTATTTGTGCCTTTTTCCTTGTGGCTCTCCTCAAGTTCCCGTATCTCTTTCTCTAAACCCTCCTCAGCCTCTCTGCTCTCCTCCTGCATCTTCTTTGCTGCCTTTATAAAGTATCCCTTTATGTGCTGTTTGAACACATCCCATCTCTTCCCTAGGCTGTCTCCATTCTCTCCTCCCCCTTTTCGTGAATTTATGTATCTCATTCTCAGTCTGTTGCCTCACCTCACGGTCTCTAAGTTATTCCTCTAATCTCCAACCCCCCGTCCCTCTCTGGGAGTTACCTCCCTCCCACTCTAATGTGACCGGAGCATGGTCCCACAGTGTCATATTTCCCATTTGTATTCTATTGGTTGATTGGACTATTCCTCATGTTGCATCACATAATCTATCCTAGAGTAGGTCTTAAGGACATGGGAGTAGTAGGAGTAATTTCTTTCTTGCAGGTGATGTGCCCTCCGCACATCGCAGACTCCCTCCTCTTGAAACCTTCCCAATAGTTGCCTGGACATCGTCCCCATTGCATATCCCCTCAGGCCCCCTGACCTACCCCAAACGAGATCTGCTGCCAAGTTAAAGTCCCCAGATATGATCATCTCTCCCTCCTTGAACTTGCTCAGCTCTTCCAGGAACCCTCCCAGGAATCCCTCTTGTCAGTCTATACATCCCACCTTAATAAAATGTCCCCCTGATTTCTCTGGCACCTTACGTTTCTTCTGAGTGATTGAGCCATCGCCCCCTTGTCCCTTACCGCCCTGCGGACTGGTAAAAGGTTCCCCTCTTGTAACTGTCCTGGATCCGCGTCCAGGTTCTTGACGTGGTCCCCTCTTGGTGAACCGTGCGTGGCATTGCCCCTCCCTCCCCTGCCTACCTTTCCCCCAATTTCTTAGCACACATCAGGCTATATTCTAGTCCTTAACTTCTTTTTGCTGTGCGCGTCACCTTATCTTACATTATTCTTCCTCAGGTCTTCCTCGCCTTTTTTTGTGGCCCAACTTTGCAGCCCGGCCCGGGTGTCGAACATGGTTTCTCCTGGGTGGTTTTCCGTGGTGTCGCCTCTTGTCTCCTTTGAGGCCATCCCCGAGGCCCTCAGTCCGTCCTCTACCTGGGCAACAGTCTTTTCTTCGTTGCCCATTTGAAATTGGATCTGTGTCGAGAAGAGCCATTGGTATCTCAGCTTCCTCTTGTTCAGTTCCTCTGTGAGTGGTTTGAATGAGCGTCTCCTCACCAGTGTGGCTTGGGATAGATCCTCATATAACTGGACTTTGCATCCTCTTCCCCTTTGTCCTGGCCGCCCCTATCAACTGCGCCTTGTCTTTGTAGTTGTGCATTTTGACTAATATGTCTTGGGTTCTCGCCCCTGGATCCATTCTCCGGCTGCCCACTCTGTGTGCTCTCTCTATCCCCATATTTCAGGCCGCTTCTCCTTCTACCAGGTTCTCAAACATTTCCTGTATGTGAGTGTGATGGACCACTCTGGCAGGCAATTGATGTAACCAAAAGATAGTCTTTATTGACTTTTAGCAAACAGAAAAAATTAAGAGAAAAAAAGAGAGAGAAAAAAAATAGATTTTCAAGTCAGGCTTCTGACTTCGCCTTGTTTACAGCAAATGTTAAAGTCCTTGGACTCTTCCTTGGGGAATAAGGTGAAAACCTGGGTTTAATCTTCGTAGGCCCAGCGGTAGTCACCTCCCATACGGTTCTGCAAAAAACAGGAGAATTCCCCGTTAGTCCTTCTTCACTGCCTGGGTTATATAGGGGCTGGTTCACTCTGGCCCAATCAATGCCCTTTACAGAGTGAAGTCTTGAAAAAAAAAACAAGCCCCGCCCCCTTCCTTCCTTCCTGCTGGTCGCCATGATGGTCTCCATCCAATACGCCTCGAGGGACGGACTGCGGTAAGTACTGGGGTTTGGGTTATTTTCTGCCTTTTTTTGAATGACTTTTGTTGTTGTGCGGAGTTTCAGCCGTTTTGGCACTTTCCGTTCGTATAATGATCCATATGGCTTCTCCGCCCTTCCCTGAGCCGTGACTGTGCTACGGCGTGTTGTCCGTATAACCCCCGGAGCTCCTCTTCCCCGCTGAGTACAGTGTATGCGTTGGCCGCCACGTCTCTCCATGTTTGCCGTTGCTGTGTTTCCATAAATATTGCCGGCTCGCGAAATCACCTCTTTGTCACGCGAGTAAACGTTTGATGCCGGCAGCTGCTTCTGCTGCGGAGCGGGCGAGTCTTTTGATACCTGCAGCATGGTTCATTGACCCCCTCCTCCGACCTGCTTGCCTCGTGTACCTCGTCTGACCTGCCTTCCCAGAGCCCCTCGGGCCGCCCCTCGAAGACCAAACCATTACAGTGAGGCTTCGAAATCGGGGCCCTCCGCTCCCTCCCCCAGGTTCTTCATCCGTATATTGTCCCTTCTCGACCTGTTTTCCAAGTCCTCACACTTCTCTTCAAGTGCCTTTAGTCTCTCCTCTGTTTCCTGTGCTTGTAATGTCCATTCGGGCCCCTGTGTGTCCCATTCAGTTAGGTGCTCTCCTGTTACCATCACTCGCTCTCCCAGTGAGTCAATGGGCCTCATTATGACCTCAGCGGTAGCCGTGCCAGTAAAAACTGCCGCCGGGGTCATTTATTTTCTGGCACCCGGCAATGGGGACTTACCGGAGCATTACAGCCCTGGCTGTGCCGGTAATTCCCCATTGCCGGGCGCCGGAAAAAATTACTCCCCTTCCCATTCGAGTCCCATTGGACTCAATGGGAATGCGGAGGACGGATGCACCAGCACCATTCATGAATGGTACCGGTGCATCCGTCAAGGTCTGCGAGCGGGTGCCGTTCTGCCCGCAAAGGTCAGACCTGGAGGGCTGAAAGGCACCCGCTCGCAGAACTCGGAGTATGCTGGTCTGGTAACAATGGTGCCGGTAGCTTACCGGCACCGTTGTTACTGCACCGGCATACTTGTAATGAGGCCCAATGTCTTTCTGATGGCTTCTGACAGTTCTTCTCTTATACTCGGCCCCTCCGCCTTGACAGTTTCAGTAAGTTCGACTTTGAATTTGGCCAGTGCCATGAGTAGGTCTTCTTTGGTGAGTGCCGTTCCGCCTTCGTTCTGCTCTGCCAGGTTGCCAAAGGGGAGCTTTGTTTGTATCTGTCCCTTGTTGCGTTTCCTGTTCTCGCTCTCCCAGATTAGGTAGTCCTCTGCTGTTCGTTTTGGCTGGCCTGCTTCCCAGTCCTGTGTGGCTTTCTCCTTACGGGTCTTCATCCCCTTCTTTTCCCTCTTTCTGCAGCAGTGGACTAATTTTTTAGGGTAACCACGGTCATGTCGTTTTTTGGATAGGGCCTCTGCATGTTGTTGGAAAAGATCAATATCTGTGCAGTTTATCCTTAGTTGGAGAAACATCCCATATGGAAGATTGTTAATGAGGCTTGGTGGATGTTCCGTTCTGTAGGTTTTCGGAACATTACGGTTTCCAGTTGTCCTGCTCTGTAAAAGATTTGTAAATCCCGGAAATGTATAGATGTGGGGTTGGATTCATATGTGAATCTTAAATCCTGATCTAAGTTGTTAAGCCAGTCAACAAAGTCAGCGAGGGCATTTTCTGACCCAGGATTAGTTTAACCTGCACACGGGAGCGGTAGATATCTGCTGCACACTGTTAGATGCTTACAAAATGGTGATTGGGCGGGAAGGACAATCCGAGATAGGGGCACACAAACTCACTAGGCGAGCCAAGCTATGGGAAAAGGCAAGAGAGGTGGTGGATCCAGAGAAGTGCCACGCTAATGCACTGTCAGAAGAAAACAAACAGGCACTGGTTAGGGCAAAAGGGGCATACAACGAGGTAGCATCAGATGAAGCCGACAGACTTACCTTGCCAAACAAGCAAGGGTATATAACTTAGGGGACAAGGGGGGCACATGCTGGCGTGGATAGAGAGGAGAGAGGAAGGGGGAGGTGGGTAGGGCCATTGCAGACAGAAGAGGGGGAGAGTACACAGAGGGTGAGGACATAGCCTAAGCCTTTGAAGATTATTACCAAACCCTATATGCATGAGTTCCTGGTCCCTCCTCCTCAGAGATAGACAGATAACTGGCTAACATAGAGCTGCTGAGCCAGCCACAAGAACATTGGGCTGAACACCAATTTTAACAGTGGCCATATTTGTAGCGAGGGCCCTGCATTGTTTGGTCTACCTGGCAACCCTGCGGCTGACTTGAATGATACCCAGCACCCACTGATATCCATCACCTGATATCTCGATGACGGTGCCACTTTTGGCTGTTGAGCTTGGTTGTTACTATTTTGTTCACGTCTTTAGCACTCAGCTGTGGGTTGGTTTTTCCTAAATATTGTTCTGTTTCACATTGTTTTCTTTGTTCATGGGCATCTTACTGGGAGTAGCAGCTGTCGCTGGGCGTTTTTGGGACTTTATATGTTGGTGGCTAGTTGTAATGGCTGGTTACCTGTCAAAGGAGGTGGGGGGTTCTTGTCGGGTGGAGGCGGTCGAGGGGTGGGATACAACAGGTTGCAATGGCCATGCTTAAGGTGCTAACATGGACCGTCAGGGGTCTGAACACTTATATGAGATGGAAAAGAATTAGATCGTACTTACGCAGGAAACATTTCTCTATTGCATTGCTTCAGGAGACCCACCTACTGCCATCAGAACAAGAGAAGGGTGTGGCCAGATGGGGTGGTACTGGCTATGGGTCCACTTATTTGAGGTACTCCAGGGGGGCTTTGGTGTAAATTGTGGCTGCTACTCCCCTCCAGCTCAGAGACACTGAGAAAGATGACAAGGGTAGACTCATTGTGGTGCATGGCTTTATCAAGCATAGGGAGGTGTATATAGTGAACTCCTACTCACCCATTCATGCAGCGGCCACATTCCTCCGGTCATTGGGAGGGAAGCTGGTGAGTATGAGGGGTGCATTGTTTGTATGGGGGAACTTTAATTGTAAACTTGATCCTGCAAGGGATAGACCACTGCCTTCTCCGGCAGCTCTCAATACCGTGCTGGAGGACCTGTCCTTGCTGGATATCTGGAGGAGCCTCTATGGGGATGACCGCTGTTACTCATTTTATTCTGCGCCACACAGACTACACACCAGAATTGATGATATCTTTGTTGGGAGGCAGCATGTTACTGAGCTTGTGGAGGGAACGTATTACAGCTGTATGATATCTGAACATTCCATGTTGGCAGTGGCGTCACCAGGAATCAAATTTAGGAGGGGCACAGAGGGGTCCAAAGACAAAAGTAGGGGGGCACAGACAAAAGTAAGGGGAGAACATGGTCACTGCTCGTCTTAGGTAGGGGGCACAAGGGGGAGATACACGGGGGGGCCCCGGCCCCCCCAGGCACCCCGTAGCAACGCCACTGCTAGTTGGGTTTTCTTCATTGGGCTGTTGCCATGGCCTGTCCCCCAGTGCTGACGTGGTGTATGCTTTGGGAGCGCTCCTGGATGAGACGTTTAGTGATCATATAGGCACCGCCCTGATGGAATATCTTCAGAGAAATGTGGGCAGTGGGGCCCGATGGGAAACCGTGTGGGAGACACTTAAAGTGGTGGTCTGTGCAGAAATAATTGCTAGGGATGGGGGCTTTAGAAAATCCCTGAGAGGGGAGCTTGAGGGCCTGTCCCCCAGTGCTTACGTGGTGTATGCCTGTGGGAGTGCTCCTGGGTGAGACGTTCAGTGATCATATAGGCGCCGTCCTGATGGAATATCTTGAGAGAAATGTGGGCAGTGGGGCCCGATGGGAGACAGTGTGGGAGACACTTAAAGTGGTGGTCCGTGGAGAAATATTTGCTAAGGATGGGGGCATTTGAAAATCCCTTGAGAGGGGAGCTTGAGGGCCTGGAAATCCGCATCCAGGTACTCGAAAATGGTGGCTCTATGGACTTGGTAAAAGTGGAGAAATTGTTGGCCCTGTGCTACAGTGCACCTCGAGTTGGGAGAGGCTCAGCAAGTTTGAATATGGTACTTACACTTCCAGGTTACATGGGGAGAGGGATAAAGTGGGGCACCTTTTGGCATGACTGTAATAATTAGACCCAGAGGCACTCCATCACAGTGGTCATGGACGAGTGTGGCGAGATGTGGCACTCGCAGGCAGAAATTAACGACACCTTTAGTACATTCTACTGCACGCTGTACGGACATGGTAGGACTCTTGATATAGATGCAGTGGGGTACATGCGATCCCAGATTGCGCTTCCTCAGCTCACTGCTGAACAGGTCGATGCCTTAGACGAGCCCATTGCTGTGGAGGAAATCCTGGGTTTTATACAATCCCTGAGGTCCGGAAGGACCCCTGGGGGAGAAGGCCTCCCCTCAGAGTTCTATAAGGAGTATGGAGACATTATGGCTTCAGTGCTGCTTAAGGTGTTTGAGGAGGCACTTGACCATAGCCAGCGGCCATAGCAATCTGGGAAGCCCCCCGAGCAATGTGATTCTTACAGGCCCCTGTGCATGTTGGGCCAAGACTTTCAGATACTGACGGCACTGCTGGCAGCCTTACCCAGGTTACAGGTTCCCTGATTCCTGAGAACCAGACAGTGTTCGTCCCTGGAAGGAATACCACCATGAACCTCTGCAGACTGCAGTATATCATGGATTGGATTTCCCATCAAGATGCAAATTGCGCAGTGATATTACTTGATGCTATTAAAGCATTTGATTCTGTCTATTGAGAGTGGATCTATGCAGTGCTGCACAGATTTGGGTTTGGCTAGGGTTTTCATACGATGGGTGCGGCTGATGTACACTAGACCTCTGGCCAGGGTCTGCACTGGTAAATACATTTCATCTGCTTGGGAGATCCTACGGGCCACCAGGCAGGGCTTCCCACTGTCTCCAAAGTTATACATCCTGGCACTGGAGCCCCTTGTAGTATTCCTGCATGCAGAGTTTGGTGAGGCACCTGATCTCGTTCTATGTTGATGATGTACTTCTCTATTTGTGTGAACCGGAACATAACTTTCCATTGGTCTTGGAGGTTTTGGATAACTTTGCATGCATTTCTAGTATTAGGTTCTTTAAGGACAAGTCCTGTATGTTTCCCCTGGCAAACCTGCTGAGGCTTGGCCATCGGGACATCCCGGACCTGGGGCTTCGCTGGGAGACTCGGGAGTTCTGATACTTGGGGATTCTTATACTGCACTTGGCAGAAGAGATGCATCTACACAATACTGTTAGGGTTCTCAACAGGGTGACACAATTTGTGGGCTTTTGGTGTCGGCTGCCATTATCCATGTTGGGGCATGTGGCGATTGTCAAAATGATTAAACTGTCAGGAGTAAGGCCGGAAAGCACAGGGCAAAAGCTATATCTGACAGTATGCACTGTAGATTAAGGGAGATTCCTGAGGCAATGCTAGCATATAACAGAAACTGGGTACATATCAAGCTGAGACAGGCATTCACAGGAACTGCAGAGGCAGGAGCTGGCTTTAAGTAGAGACAGAGAGAAAGCAAAGACAAGCCCATATACTGGGCAACACGGATTGATCGGAATAAAGGGTGTACTGGAATATGATAAGGGGTCTCCATGGATTAGGGAAAGCCGTTGGGATCGGTACCTGCAGATTACTCTTAACAGCTGTCATACAGCAGCGTAATGGGTTAGGCATGCCGAAGAAACTGTTGTACTCGGAGTAAGCGTGAAACTGGAGACCGTATACTGAGGCAGGTAAGACTGCAAGGCTAAGGCAACAGAAGTCTTTCCCTTATCTGAACTGAACGGAGACCAGCTCAGTGGTCACACTGTAAACGGATATAGAGCGGAAGCACAACAGTGGACCAAGATGTAATAAAGGCAGAAAGCAGCGTTGAAAGGAATAACCAGGTACAGGACAGGATAGACAAACAAAGTACAAAGCAGAGACTGGAATGTCAGGACGCACAAAGCAATGGGCGCTGCCAACACAGCGAATACGAGGGGTTCAGGAAACTCAGAGCACTTAAGAACAGGCACTAGGACGGCCACCAGGGGAGTGCATGGCAGATGCACAATTGTGTTACCAGCTCCCGTGCCCTTGGATCCCCTCGGAGTGGACAGAACGCTAGCCCCCAACTGCAGAACACCTGGGGCATGTCCGCCCCAGGTTTGGAAGGAATTGAAGGTGCCCTGGCCGAGATAGCTGAGGAAGCAGCTGGGACCAGGAGACGACCTGCAGGCCCTGCGGAGAGTGTGAGAGGCGTGGGCGCAGAGGAGCCCCAACCGATCCAACAAGGAGCAGACCCGAGGGAAGACACACCGCGGCCGTGCAGTGCCCATCGGTGAGGGTATGAACGCATTGTGCCCCCCCCAGCAGAGGAGCGGAGGGGATGCAGACCACACCACAAAGGTACACAGGTCTCCCGCGGCCAAATAACGTTCGCTGGTAAATTGCCAGGGAAGAGCGGGAGACCAGCGCGATTTCAACAGCAGGGCCCTGAGAGGAGGGCCAGACCTCCCATTTACACACGCGCAAGCAGAGCCCCCCAGATGCATAAGTACACGTGGCACAGGTGGTCCCCCTTTTTTGTGTGTGCAACTTCAAGAGGGGCTTTAACAAGAGGAAAACGGGCTTGAACTATAAGGCCATTACATAGGCAGCACATGCTGCCAAACACCTCACTCTTGAAGTGCCCTGCTGACGTAAATTTAAACGTGATCACGACAAGTCAGCTCAAAGACACTGGCCGTGTGTATACTGTGGATCTTATCACACGGCCAAGCAGAGGTGCTATGGCTCGCTGCAAAGAAGCCAGTAAACATGATTTGTGAAGATACAAAAACGGAAAACATCATCAAGACACCTGGGTTTGTTGTAATTTTTTCTGCTCTTTGAAAAGTGTCCAGTTGACTTATTTTATATATTTTGCAATAACTACTGCAAGATCAATGGACAGCACCTCCTGAGCATTGGGGGGCCCACTTAATTCTTTGGACCAGGTATCGCAGATGAGCTCTTTCTGAATGCGCCAGCTCAAGTCTTGTTAGGACTCCATCCACTGGCTCAACTAGGTGGCAGACAAGTGTGCCGGGAGCAGCCCCTGCCATTGTGTTTCCAGTCCCCCACCCAGTGGGCGGAGATCACAGAGAGAAGAGAGCAGAGAGGGAGGCAGTGAACAGGGAGCCCTCAAGTTGTGGGGATGGGCCAGGACTGAGCCCACCCGCACCCAGAGGCCTAGGGGTGTCCCACGTGAGGAGGGGGGGCCCGGCTGAAAACAATTGGGCCCAGTGGCCCGCCTGAGCCCTATAAAAACAACACTGTGTCTGGGTGGTGAGGTGTGGGCCCCCTCAACAGGAAGAGGGGCGTGTGCCCACCTCGCCACAGCACCCGGAGTTGTGGCAGCCCCCCACCAGTGGACACTGGAGAAGCAAGCCTGGGAGGCTGACCCGAGGGTGTTGGGAGACAGGAGCAGGGTCTCCTGATAGAGCGACATTGAGACTCCGAAGAGCCAAGAGAGACAACCAGTGTCAACATAAGGAAAGTAGCCTTGACCTTACCCCCAGGGCCCCACTTTGCCAACCCAGAAAACACATGCTCGGAGCATAGGACTGCTCCCCTCTGGCCCCAAGTGCCCACCCCGGAAAGGCAACGGTAGAGTTCATACAAACAGAGAAACTGGGGACTACGAGAGCCCAGAGGTAAATGAGCTGGAAGTTCACTCTTGAGAAATTTCAATACCATCCCCTGGGCACAGCGCTCCCGTGGCTTCACCCAAACTAATAGAAGAAATGGAAGAAGACCCAGTATCTACTAAAAAGATATTGCAACGCTCATGGAGGAAATCAGGGGAATGCGCTATGCACTGGGCCTCCAATTAGACAAGATGGACCAGAGAATGGATGCCATTGAGGAGAGGGTCCAAGACCTGGAGAGTAACCAAACCTCCCTCAACACGCTGGAAACACAGATGGACATGAGGCTGTCGTAACTAGAAAGAAAGAAGAGAAGCAAACGCCAAACTAAAAATGGACGATTTCGAGAACAAGGAGAGGAGAAACAACCTCTGCTTCTTTGGGTTTCCTGAAAGAGAAGGTGAGACTGAGGGAGACATCAAAAGGTCAATCATGGAGAGACTCAGGCTCATGTTTGGCTCGGACGCAATTGATGAACCCACGTTTGACCGGGCCGGTGGAGAAGCAGAAGGCCAGAGAAAGATCATTGCGAGGTTCCACTACTTCCCGGAGAAAGTGATGATCCTGTAAAGGGCAAGGAAGGTGGGCCCAGTGACCTATGGCACCACCAAGATAACAATATATCAAGATTTATCAGCCTTCATGCTAGCCAGGAGAAAGTAATGCGCTTCCCTGACGAAATGGCTCACCGAAAAGGGAGTGAGGTACCGCTGGGGCTTTCTCTTCTCCATATCCTTTGAGCATGAGGGCTATTCATATAAGTTTGTAACGGAAGATGACATCCAAAGGGTGATTGCAGAACTGATGGGGGACTCCCGGCCACCCCCACGGGGCCCCAGCGAAACACCAGGCGGGGCATGTAGTAGTGGCCAACTGAGAGAAAGACAAAGGATCCCCAGGTTGCAGAAATTCAAAAAACATAATACCCCCCCAGGAAGAAGGGGGCCCCGCTAAAAGAAACAATGCATAAAGCCTCTGAGAACTAAGCCTGCAGATGTTAATCGGAGGGGGAACTGCACAAGCAGCCCCTGCAGGGGCTGGACATAAAGTCAAGAGAAAATGGGGGTCATAAGTAGGTGGAGGGTGGGTCAGGGGGAGGTAAAAGATTAATTGTGCTGAAATGGGCTCAGGAAAAAGTGTTTGTTTCGAGCGGCTTTGGTCTGAGCGGGGACCATTGGTGTTTTGATCCCATGCACAATGCCTAATTTGAAGGGGGTCGAATTCCGGGGGTTGGAGTGGTTAGGGGAGTCAGGAGGGGGAGTTCGTTAGTTGCATTTTTTACAAGGTTCAGAGTGTGTTCATTTGAAACAGGAGTGGTGTGGGAGGACCCTGGACAGGGGGGCCCTCAAAGGTTAAGTCTCTGGGAAGGGGTACGCAAGGAGCTATCCAAACGGCTAAACAATGCCTTGCATAGGTGAAACTAATATCAGCTCCCTCAATGCACGAGGCCTCAACTTGCCAAACAAGAGATGGATGGTACTCTGTGAATTTAAGAGGGCACAATTAGATTGGCTGTGCCTCCAAGAGACACACTGGCTGAGGGGCAAGGAACCCAAGTTACGATCCCGGGCAGTGGGTGAAATATTTCATGCATCAGCTATGAACAAGAGGAGGGGGGTGGCGATCTTGGTCTCATCCGTCGTGGGGTTTCAGAGGGAGAGGTCCTGGCAGATCCTAATGGGAGATATGTGTTTGTCAAGGGTCAGCTGCAGGGTTCCTGGATCACCCTGTGATCAGTCTACGCCCCAAACGTGGGCCAGTGCCCTGCAACAGGAGATAGACCATTCACCTACTATTCCGCGGTGCATGGTTCATTCTCCCGTATTACCCTGATACTTGTGGACACAGACCTGAAAGCGCCTGTCCCTCCGGTCCCATGGTCAGATTACGATATGGTAAAGATTGTAGTGGGGGTGGGACGGTCCCAGCGGCAAGTGGGGATGCAATGTCTTTGTGCTGAAGGATAGCGAAGTGCAACAAGAGCTGGCCACTGGTATCGAGGAATATTTCCTCTTCAATGATACCGGGGAGGTGGGGACCCAGTCTCTTTGGGAGGGCTTCAAGGCAACGATCCGGGGATTACTGATTAAGATAGGGGTGAAAAAGAAACGAGAGATAGGAGAGAAAGAAACCACCCTCTGTAGAAAGATAGAGCAGCTACAACTGGGTGGCATCCAGGGGAAGAGCATTTCCCCCGCAGAGGCAAGAGACCTTCAACGATACAAAACCCAACTGAAAGCTGTCCTAACCCAGGACACAGAAAAGAAACTTCTGTTCCTGAAACAGAAATATCACGAAAAGGGGGGTAGGGCAGACAAAATCCTGGCGTGGAGACTGAGGGAGGAAAGAAAGCAAAGAATGATTGGAGAGGTCGTTTCCAGGGGGTGGGGGGAGTCCATCATAGACCCAAAGGGCATCGAAGAGGAGTTTGTGAAATATTATAGCAACCTCTATACCACGGAATGGGAGGGGGAGGTGGTGCAAATAGATGACTTCCTGGATGAGCTTCCCCTATCGGGGTTGGCCCCAGAAATAGTGGAGAACCTTGAGCTCCCCATCACCCCCGAAGAGGTTCTCCAAGCCATCAAGTGCATGAAGTCAGGGACAGCCCCACGGGAGGATCGTTTCTCCATGAAGTTCTACAAACAGTTCGGCCACAGCTGTCCCCATAGCTAGTGAGAGTATTCAATGCCTGACTATGGGGGGAGACCCTGCCCCCCACTGTGCTGCTGGTAACAATTGTGGCAATTCTCAAGGAGGGGAAGACCCGTCCAGATGCGCTTCATATAGGCCCATCTCACTCCTTAGCAGCAATGTTAAAATTCTGGCAAAAATCCTGGGGTCGAGACTAGAGGGGGAAATGCTGAAGTTGGTGTATGGCGACCAAGTGAGCTTTATCAGGGGAAGACAGGGATCGGATAAAATCTGAAAGACCCTGGAACTCATACACTGTGCACAATCAGGAGACCTGGATGCATATCTAGTATCCCTAGACTCAGAGAAGGCATTCAACAGGGTCGAACGGCCCTACATGATGAGGGTCCTCTCAAGGATGGGGCTGGGTACCAACTTCCTGAGGTGGATAGCAGAACTCTACAATCAGCCATGGGCTAGTGTATGTGTGAATGGGGGATTCTCAAAAACCTTTGGGTTGACTAGGGGCACAAGACAGGGGTGTCCCCTCTCACCACTTACCTACGCCCTAACAATGGAACCATTAGCAATCGCAATTCAAGATCTTGGAATATGGCTGTCTCTCAGGGCTGAAGATCAATGTTGAGAAATCATGGATAATACCAATCCGCGAGCCCAGCCCCCCTATACACAAGAAGGAGCTTTCAGGGCATGAGACTAGAGAAGGAGAGCATCCGATACCTGGCCATTAAAGCGACCAGAGACTTAAAGGAGCTAGTTGCAGCAAACTATAACCCCTTCCGCGCACAATTGACAGCTGATTTTAAAAGGTGCGATCCCTAGATACTGACCTGATACGGCAGGGTGACTTCAATAAAAATGAATGCTCTCTCCCGCTTACTATATCCTTTCGCGGCCATACCGAGGCAGCTCCCGGAAAAGTTATTCATAGAACTGACAGGTGAGCTCCGCAGATTCATTTGGTGAAACAAAACCCCAAGGATTAAAATGGCAAAACTCACACTTCCGAGGGATAAGAGGGGATTTGCGTTCCCAGACATTCGTCTGTACTACAAGGCGGCTCAACTAAGAGTGATGCTCGAACATATGAGGGATGATCTGAGAACCTACTGAACCTACCTCGAGGACCAGACGGCCCATTCACTTGGTCCCTTCTCAGATCTATCCCAGAACGTCTTAGATCACACCCTACTATGAGTGTTTTCTGGTCCTTTTGGCGATATACAGGGATGCCCGCCTCTACCCCACGTGGCCCTCACCCTTAGCATCAGTATATAGCCCCCATTTGACCTCGTTCCAGGGGTTAAGGCACTCGCAAAAGTGGTCGGACATGGGTCTGGAGCAGGCGGGGCAACTGTTTAAAAATTGAGTTTTCCTTGATCTGGATTCTTTGAGAGAGGTGCTGGGGAAAGAAGTGGTCCCGGTCTTTGAATACCTCTGCGTCAAGGGCATAATGACTAACCAGACCAGGGATGGAAAAGTGCCAGGGGAACCCACGTGGGTAGAAAGGGCGCTGGAAACCTCGGTCACGCGAAACGGCATTTTGTCCAGATTATACAAAGCCATGAATGAATCCAGCTTGGAAGGGAGGCAGACTTTCCAGAGGTACTGGGTGGAGTTGGCGGGGGAGGAAATCACAGAGAAAGAATGGGCCTGAATCTATAAAATCATCTTCCAGGGAAACTTGTTTACCTCCACAATAGAGCATAATTTTAAAGTCCTAATGGGTTGGCACAGGGATCCACTGAAGCCGTCCAAAATGTTTCCAGGGGCCTCTCCCATGTGCCGTAGGGGTTGCGGGCAGAGGGGGTCTCTAGCCCATATGTGGTGGCACTGCCCCAGGGCCCAGCTGTTCTGGACTAAGGTGCTAGACTGGATAGACGAAATGACGGGAGTCGGGCTCAGCCGTGACCTCCTTCAGATACTCTTGGGGGTTCCAGAAAAAAACAGAGAGGAATATAGACTCTCCAGGATGTGTGAGTCCATGCTGAGAGTGGGAAGGCTGGCCTTGGCCCAGGGCTGGAAAAGCCAGACTCTCCCGACAAAAGATATGTGGGAAAGGAAAGTGCATGACATGATGGTCATGGAGAGGCTTACAGCAGTGGTACATGATAGGCTCCCTGGATTCCATGCAGACTGGGGTGCTTTGCTTTTGAGATGGAGTATCAAGGAGGGGGCCCTGGTGAATCCGGCAGATATATGAGGGGAGCGAGAATGGAGGAAGAGGGGGCACCTCGGAGGGAGCCAAGACAAAACAGTAGGGCTGCTTAGTTTCTTCTTTTGCCATTTTACTTTTTTGTTTTATGTGAATTATTTGTCCCCTCAAGACACGATTACCTTGACATCGACACACCTGGACAAGTGCATTGAGAAGGGGTTTGGGGGAGCGGGAAGTTGCGTACAATGTTAGGTTTGGTGAAAAAGATCGGGAGGGGATTGAGGTGTGAGGGGGAGGACTGTGCAATGTTCAGGGAAATGGGACGGTTTCCTTTTTCCTTTAGGAAATAAGTTTGACATTCTTCATGGAATGTCTTGTTTCCCTACAAAAATGTATAAAAACTAAAGTTTAAAAAAAATTACAGGCACTAGAACTATAGACTGAAGTCTGGTAATATCGTAGGCAGGGGACAAACAGGAAAACAGCAAGAGACTGGGATTTCAGAGAGAAAGAAAGAAAAGTTTGTCAGAAACAGGACAGGTCTGTGAAGCAGTAATGCTTACAGAAAACAGGGTTTTACAGAAATACAGAAAGGCAGAAAAGAGATCAGTAAATAACTGTCTTTAACAGCAAAACAGGACAAGGTTTCAGAAGTCAAAAGCTGGAAATCAAGGAAAGGTTCCAGAAACAGGCAGACTGCAAAAGCAGACTGGAAAGTGTGCTGCAAGGCAGCAACAACAAACAGCATTCAAAGGCCAAAATCAGGATATTCAGGAAAGGTTCAAATACTTTTCATGGGAGCACGAACTCCCAGTAGAAGCAGTTGACTGAACAACTGCTTCTTTTTAAAGTGAGCTTATAAAGGCCCTCTCAGCCAAACAGCCCAACAGGGTGGAGCTGATTGCAGTCTCAGGCAGCTGTGTTCAATCAAGCCCAGCCCCGGCTTCAGTAACCTGCAGCAGTGGATTCTATGTCAAGACAGGAGGCTTCATATTATGCAAAAAATCTTTAATACTGACACATAGCGCAAAGACATTTTGTTTTGTAAAACAAATAATTTTAACAAGAAAAAACAAGGAGAGCAACAGTATTCCATAGAACCACAGGGGAGGAATCCCAGTCCAGGATGGGGCACAGGTCAAGCCCCCCCAGTAACCAATCAGAAGAGACCCACCCCATAAAAGTCCCTTCCTCTAACAGCAACTCCTCTTTCTTTGCTGCTGATGCATGAGCGAAGTACACTTGTTGTCACACTTGTACTTTGCTGTGTTTAAGTGATACTTTATTTCATTGATATTGTTCATTGGCATTGTTATTGTTGTGGCCTCTGCGTTTAGTTTCCTTTCCTCTCAGCAGTCGTGTATTCTCAAACGCTGTTTCAGCGTTCCATGTCAACGAGGCCTTCCTGGCCTACCGCTCACTGGCGGCAAGGTGTGAGGCGGCAGCCCTGCCTCCACTCAGCCTCCATTTCGCCCAGCGTGCACTGCAGAACTTTCCCCACACACCCTTCCCTTTCCCTAGTTAGTGCTCGCCTCCTCGATGGAGGGCGCCTTCTCAGCGTTGACTCGCGCCCAGTCAGCGTTCTACACTGGTTTCTTTTATCCCTCAGTCATAACTGGCTTGCGCCTGCTCAGCGGAGTTACGCTTCTAGAGCGTCAGTCCGTGTGAAATAAATAGTCACCTGCTCGGCAAATATAACCGTGTCAATTTATATATTTTTTTCTTCAGAGTTCAACGCTTGCTGCACATAGGAGTGTGAGAGGAGGAAGGGGCCCTCCCTTTCCATTTCCACAGACACACGTTGTCTGTACCTATCCTGCTGGTATTGTTAAGAGTTATTATTATTGTGAAGTGTTTCACTGCCTGCTTGGCTTGCATGCTAAGCCTGCTTCACTACACGTTTACTAATTGGTATATATTTCTTTATTTGTTTATTTTTGTTTATTCCCTCAGCCTGTTTGGCTTCCAGGTGATCCCTGGCATTGTGGGATACACATCACTTTGGGGTTTGTTTTTGGTCTTTCCTTTTGCCCTTTATTTCTATAACTGAGAGGTCTGGGGCTGATTCTGGGATGAGGGGTTCAGGGGAGGGTTTCCTAGCGGCCCCCTGGCAGTAACTAGGGCTATTCAGGATTCCATGGACTCTGCCCTATCTAGTTTGAATTCAACGCTAGCCTCGGCTTTTGATAGGTTGATTACTAAAATTGCTGATTTCCATCCCAGCTCTGATCCGGGTCCCTCTTTAGCCCCTAGGAAGTGTTCAGAGAAGTCTAAGCACTTAAGAGGACACCTCACTCCTGTGTATAGTTCCCCCTTTCCTGCTAATTCCCCTGTTAGGGTCCTGAAACGTAAACTGGCGGGGGATCTCTCTCAGCCAATTGCTACAGCTCAAGACACTTCCAATCCCTTATCCTCTCCAGATACTTCAGATGATTTAGATTCCCTGCCTAAGAGACGTAAGAGGAAGGGGATCCAAGCGGATTTGTCCAAAGGAGCTAAGGGGCCGTTGTTGGATGATAGCTGGGTTCCATTTTCTGACCCCTCTCTCTTCTAACATCCAAGGTCTGCGGAATGCCACCCTTCAGAGGCGGTTTCTTTTTTCCTTCATCATTGGGTCCGGAGACAGCTTCCCAAGGAAGACAGGAACAAATTACGTTCCGAATGCACAAGACCAGTTATTCCAGCTAAAGTAGCTTGTACCCCTGATATCGATCAATCCATGGTATCCTTTTTGTCTCAAAAGGGAAAAAAAACTAAAAAAGGGGTTGACAAGTGCGCATGCAATTGGTGACATTGGTAATAGTGACTCCCTTTTTGCCATCTCAAGTGTGGTTTCCGGCTCTCCTGGAGTTAGCGGTAGATGTCCTGCATCTTCTCCCTCTCCACCTACGGCTCCGAACGGACCCGGAGGGTCTACCTCATGACCTGGTCCTTCAGGGGCATCTCTCCCTTATGGCTTGGAAGATTCCAGCTCTTCCTGGTGCTTCCGGGGACTTTCGCAGGACTCTATTTGTGTCATCAAGGATTCCTGCGCAGCCTACACTAAGGCAGGCTAGGCTATTCCTTAGCATGGAGCCGCTAGGTGGGCTGGTGTTTGTCTCTACACCTCAATCCCATTTCTGCTCCTCCTGTAAAGGTAGTACATTTTTAGTTAAACTATTCGAGGAGGACAAGGCTTACAGGACTGTTAATGGGCTCAGATCAGCCATTTCAGCTGGCCACGTGCTAGTTAAAGGGGAACCAGTAGGCAGGCACTTCTTGGTGAGGAAGGCCCTTAAGTCTATCCACATTAAGATTCCCTCTAAATCCAAGTATTTAGTTCTTTGGGATGTCAATAGGGCCCTAGATTTGTTTCACTCCTGGCCCCATAATAACAATCTATACTTGCAACAGCTTTTCTCAAAGTTAGCCATGCTTTTGTCTCTCATTTCAATTAAAAGAGTGTCAGATATTAGAGCTTTGGATGTTGACAATAAGGTTTTCTCCCCACAAGGGGTAACTTTCTTTGTGTCTTGAAGAACTAAATGTATGATTTCTTCCATTTCGTATCCAGCATTTCCAGAAGACAGAAAACTGTGTGTTGTTCAATGTTTAAAATATGTTGAGACGGAGATGCTTAGATCCCCAGGTATCTCTCAGCTGCTCATTTGTTATAGGAGTCCCTATAAACCAGTATCTCCTGCCACTCTGGCTAGATGGATTCAGTGGGTAATGAAAGAAGCTGGGATTGATATTGCTTCCTTCAGGGCTCACACAGTCAGGGGGGCCATGGCTTCCAAAGCAGCCTTTCTGGGGGAGGTCTTGAACACATTTTGAAAGCAGCTGACTGGTCGAGGGAGTCCACATTCAAGACATTTTATCATAAGCGTATTGACCATGTGGCTCTGAATGTAATGCAAGGGCTTTAAACTTGCATAATATGAAGCCTCCTGTTTTAACATAGAATGATTAATCCCCCTTACTAACGTTAGAGGGGGTTTAGATTCTATTAAAGTCAAGGGGGCGAGTATTATCCCACCCACCACCCAATTCTGTTTTGTTTTATCTGCAGCTCGGATTGAGGAGGTCCAAGCAAGGATGTCTCTCCAGGGTCTCTCCACGGCACCCGGATGGTTGGGCGTGTAAGGATCCCAAAGCTGGTCATTCATTCGACTGTTCATGTTAATGTTTCCTAAGGATGGTTTCAGAGTGCCGCTACAGAAGAGCAGTTGCTATTAGAGGAAGGGACTTTTATGGGGGTGGGTCTCTGCTGATTGGTTACTGGGGAGGCTTGACCTGAGCCCCATCTTGGACTGGGATTCCTCTCCTGTAGTTCTATGGAATATTGTGGTTTTCCTTGTTTGTTCTTGTTAAAAGTATTTGTTTTACAAACAATGTTTTCTTTGCTGCTATGTGTCAGTAGTAAAGATTGTTTGCATAATACTCGCCTCCTTGTCTTTGACAGAATCTAAACCCCACTCTCACATTTGTGAGGGGGATTAATCATTGTAATTAAAGTCTCTTGAACTCTCAGCAGCCTCGCATGCAGTAGCTCTGAACAGGTGAATGCAATCAGGGCCTCTCCAGCTCTTAGTAGCTTGCTGCAAACAAATGTAGATGGTAGGCCTCCTCCAGCCCTCTGCCTCTTGGACAGCATACATGTACCAGAATGCATCTAGTGGTTCAACCCAAAACCCGGAATGGAACATGAAATTAGAATGGTACAAAACTGCAGCGATAAAACAAGTAAATTACTGCAGGGGCAGTTTGTACGTTTTGACTTTGCAATTATGCAATAAACAGAGTCTCGGAATATGCGCATGTGTCACTAGGGTCGGTAATATCCTCTTCTTCACAAGAAGACTCTGTTTCACCACCCTCCCCAAGCTCCTCACCTTCGTCCTTCTTCTTGGTTTTCCTTTTCTTGTTGCTTCTGGGACTCTCCTTTTTTTTGTGAAGATAGGGACGTCCACGGAAGGATGCCACCGTGCCACCGTAATAGGTGTGAAGGGGGTTAACCCTCCGTGAACGTCAAGATAGGGGAAAAAGCCAACGGCACAAAATAACCCTTGAGAGACTTCCACACAGTGATCGTGGAGCAAGCTTGAGTGGACCGTTAGAAGTGGAGAACGTGGAGCAGACGGTAGTATCAAGGCGGCAAGGCAATCCGAAAGGAAGGCTGAGGACTGGTTCACTGGCAGGCTGATAAGTACAAGGTGCGTGGCAGAGGCAATCCGAAAAGGCAGGCAGAGGTCTGATACACGGGCTGGCTGAGGAATACAAGGCGAAAGAAAGGGGCAACTAAAAAGGAAGGTTGAGATAAGAAATCAGGATAGTAAGAAAGAAAATCTGAAGAGAAGGTAGAAACAAGCTGAAAATAGGAAGAGAAAAGGGGAAGGGACAAAAGGACAAGGAGGCTAACAGGGGAGAGAAGGAAGAATAGGAACGAAGGAGAGAGAGAGTGAGATGGCGCGAAAGTAGAAGGAGCAAGCGGGCGGAACAGAAGCTAGGAAGGGCTCCCGGAGGAAAACGGGAGAGGAGAGGGGAAGGACGGACGTGAGGTCCGAAAGAGCGGGAACACACACAGCGAGTGCGACGGCAACATGGGTGGGTAACTAGGCAACGTTGCAACGAGTCCATAACCCGGAAGTGGCTGAATAAATAGCTCCGATTACGTGTGCGTGCAAGAACTAGACCGGTAACACCTGCAAGAGGGAGAATGTGAGGGAATAAGCTATGGCAGACCATAGCGCCAGCGGTTCCAAATCCGCCACCCTCGCCGAGACATGACAGCATGTAGCAGTGCTGGTTGACAGGTGGGTAGGATTGTGACATATATTGCCCCGCCTACTCTATCACTTTGGCAACGTGCTCTTACTTATTTTTCAGGAAGGCTGAGGCTAATATTAGGGACTTCCTTTGGGGGACGAGCCGCCATAGGATCGCAATATCCACACTGTATCAGCGTCATGAGGATGGAGGCGTACAGCTCCCTTGGTTCAAACTATTACTTAGCAGCACAACTGAGATTTGTTGCGGGTTGGCTGGCAGATGACCCTCCACGAGATGCTAGACTAGTAATAGGTGTAAGGAAGGCATGGTATCAAACAGTGAAGACAGATACAAGTGATCTCAGTTCAAGGGTGCTTATTGAACTTCAATGGGTTGGTTGAACTCCTACCTAACCTAAATCTAAGGATGGGAGCAAGCTACGACCATCAAATAATAATAACGCAGTCCTAGTCAGTCTCTGTCTCTGTCAGAAGGCCTATACCAATAAACCTATCGCCAATCCTTACTTCTAAATATAGAAGTGTTCAAGAAATAATTTGTCAGGACGGTTGAGTAGTTGGCTTCCCTTCCCCACATTTTCAGCACGGGGCAAGGCGGCACGTTCCAGCTTTGCACACACTCTGGCTTCTCTGCCACGAGAACACAGTTCAAAGCATAGACATCAGGGCCTTCTCCCAAAATCTCTTTTCCAATAACAGTCTCTTACTGCAGAGGTACCAACAACACAACAAGAGTAGAGGGAGTGGAGAACCCACTAGTAACCAACCCTCAATAAGGTCAACAACCTTTAGTGCAAAACATTAGGGTTAAGCAGGCATCAATCTTTCAGTTTTCAAAGGTACCTCCGTAGAACAAACACAATGCTAGTCAAAGGGGACTGCCTCCTATTGAATTAAATTATCAGGCAATATAAACACATTTAAAGAT
Organism: Ambystoma mexicanum; assembly: GCF_040938575.1. Taxonomy (NCBI): domain Eukaryota; kingdom Metazoa; phylum Chordata; class Amphibia; order Caudata; family Ambystomatidae; genus Ambystoma; species Ambystoma mexicanum. The sequence goes on along the minus strand of NC_090924.1, from coordinate 873,928,041 downwards.
AAAAATACAATTTTATTCATGTACAAAAATTGACATATGAAACCAAAAAACAATACAGACTTTTAAGTTATACTGTCAGACAATTGAGGTAGAAAATTGTGAGTGCAGAAAAGTGTGATGTTATTACACTGAACTGAAACACTCCTAGATTTTTGCTCGACCAGCAAACGCACAGTGCAAAGTGCAAAAATGAAACAGACAGTAGTCTAATAGGTGTAGAGGGCTCGACAATGTAGGTGTGGTGTCTATAAAAGTGTTGTATGCTGTGCAAATAAGAATTTGTTTTTAAAACAAGGTTTTACATACAACATTTCACTCTCTCACACCAGATCACTACATACACATACTTCTCAACACAACCCATCCAACATGTTGCTTTCCAAAAAAACCTGCAGAGGGCCTGTCTTAACAAACAAATATCAAAGTTCCATTTCTGCTAGGATCTTCACATGCACAAGTTCTCGCTTCCAGTATTTATCATGGATCTCCCTCCTTCAGTCTTGGACCCCTTTGCACCACAATGTTTACCCTTGCTGCATCATCACACGTTTGGCGGTAACCCTTAAATGCGTTAGTAACGCTATTACCGCTGCATTTAAGGGTCCACCAAATCACGGGTCTGGCTGGATTTACCCCCAGCTATAAGCTGGGGGTAAATCTGCAGCGAATGTGCCGATTTTTGGCACTATTACTACACGGTAATACTGCCGACAGTAGTAGTGCCGAAAATGTCCCATTGGGCCCAATGGGGAATGGGGAATCTCAAATGGGCCCAATGGGGAACAGGGAATTACCGTTCCACCAAACCCTTGATCTGGCGCTAATATCGCCCGGGGGTTTGGCAGTAACGCTAATAGCCCTTGTAGTATCCCACCCAACTCGTGATGAGGCCATTGGTACCCCTCGTTTCGGCTCTGTCCATCTTGATATCAGAATCAAAGACTTTCGAATGTGCGTTGGGTTTTTCTTAAACCGTCGCAGAACCACTTCGATCCACTTCATACATTACTCTCATCAATCTTTTAGCTTTGGTTTCTCTTGCCGGGATACCTTGCAGAGACCTTCGATTGAGCACACTCACAGTGCCGGACCACTCTTTTTACGGTATTGCATCTTTCTTTCTCAAGTTCAAACATTCATCAGCAGTTTAGCTTTACTTGCGTCTTTCATCACATGCGTTTAACAAAGTTCGTTCCAGTGCTTCTTATATTCTCCCCTCGTCCAGCTGCCAATTCGAAACTGCTGTTCCTTCGTGTCCTTTGCCTCGCTCAGAGTGTGCTCTCGTGCTCTGCCTTTTATCCATGTGGGGAAGTTTAATGGTCAGGTGTGAGTGATTGTCAGTAATTGCCTGGCTTCGACTGACCATAGTATCGGGACATGTCAGGTACACAGCTCGGGTGTGAGTCTGTTTTCTCTCAGAGCGGGCTGTCTGTGTGAAAGTGTTGGAGAAGGGAAAAGGGAGGTAAAGTTCCCATTTATCCTACCTGGTAGGATGGGATAAAGGTGTTACAGGGGAGGGATACAACATCTCAGCATCTGGTGTCCCACTCCCACTCCCCGAAGACCCCCTCACCCAGATGATCCTCCCACACTGGTACACCCCCAGGGTCTGGATCCAAATGCAATGGCCGTGCCCTGGCCACCTGAGAGAGAGCTCCCCGGGGACTAGTGCGTGAGAAACCTTCTGGTTTCTCACATAGGGGACATCAGGCAGGCTGTGTAGAAGGAAGTGTTATGGATTGATGATAAATGCATTGGCAACATGCCTTATATGATTTGGTTGGGCAGACAGCTATGGGCCATGACAGTCCGCCTGCTTAAGCTTGGTACTATTTATTCTCCTCATTTGTCCCTGGCAGCTGATATTTGCCACGACTGCAGCTACCTTTTGATTGCTAGGCGTTGGGAGGAGGCTGGTGTTTCTGTGTGGGGGATATGTATGAGGGAAGGGTCTTTAAGGACTTTGAGGATATGGATTCCAGCACTGGGCTGCATTGGAGCCAATTCCTGCGATATCTGAAGGCCACTAAGTTGGGCAAGAAGAAATGGCCTGAATGGCCAGCAGAGCCAGAGCCCCGGAAGACACTGGCGTTATTGTATGACATGGTGTAACGCTCACCTGGTATCCACGGGGATGTCACTCAGCCTGTTCTGACCTCTTACGACCTTGAACCCTTTCCTGCAGTCTACTCGACTGGAGACTGGGCCTGAAAAACAGGATTGGTAGAGTTTAACTCCCTATTGTCTCTCTGTGCTTGAACCCCTTTTTCCCCATGGTCCAACCCTTCCCTTTGATCCACAGCTCACCTTGTTTTCTTGGAAAGTGTGCTCTCCGTCCTGCTTTCAGCGCAGGGGAGCGTTGATTGATGCAGGCTCGTTGCTGCCTAGTTACTTCACTGGCAAGAGTTCGACAGGTAAGTATAATGAGTCTTTTGAACAGTTCTCTAACTTCGTTTCTTTCCTTCCTTAGATGATGGCCGGCGTCCGGGGATGGCGACGTGCTGCTGAGATGAGTAGCGCTGAAGGTGAGTGAGAGCACGATGCGCGAAGAAATGCGGTGAGTAAGCGCGGTATGTGACGCCTCTAGATGTTTCAACGCTAATCCGGAGTGTCTTTTCCCTCTTGCAGATGGATGAGAAGTTCCGGAGACAGAGTTCCCCAGAGCGGCTGGGATTCAGGTAAGCGTTTGGTAAGTCTTTAAAAAATAAGCAAAGATTTGCTGAATGCTTGCTAATGCCTTTTTTCTGTTCTTTTCCCTTTTTCTTAGGAAGCGGCGTGCCGGGATGGGAATAACACAGCCGAAGATGCCCGCAGAACAGAAGGAGCGATGAAGGATGGGAAGAAGCGCCACAAGGTAAGGCAGTTCCTAACGGTGTTCTTGTTCTTGCAGGAGCTGAGCGCAGAAGAAAGATGCAGGCCTACTGGAGACCGATCCGAACACGGTGAGTGTCACGCTGCAGGTGCAGAAAACACAAAGCATGTTTCTAAGCCTGGCCGTGACTTAAATAGTCTGTGGGTATCCCAGGTGTCTCTGGGCTGAACCACACCCAAATGACTAGACTACACATGCAGTTCTGGGAACCAAAATATGTGGGGGCATCCATCTTGTCCCCATCAATGCACTACAAGTCCAATCCCCAATGTTATCCTATGGGAGTGAGTGAGTCTGGTGCCACAAGCGCCAAGTCTGACTCCAAGTGGGTCTTTGGAAGGATGGAGAGGCCCTTTGAGGGCGGTGATCGTGGCCTGGCTCCAGCCTGACATCTTGGAGGGCTGGGGACATGAGGGGCAGGAATCATGACACATGGAGGATGTCTGGAAATCGGTATCGCGTCTATACAGCGGCCTCCTGTCTGTGGTAGGCACTGCAAGTTTAAAGACATGTAATTAAACTTATGGATTTGGCATGTGTGCTTGCAAAAAGAAGAATTGTGCTTGCCTGGAAAATGTCAGGCAGCTGGACCAGCCGGAGCCAGCTACTGTGGCTGAAGGACATGCAACAGTGGAGCATTGCTGAGACTGTAGTGTGGCACAAAGCCATGTAGGTAGGCCTTAGGGAATGTACCACCAATATAGAGGACTGGAATGTGCTCCTTGTAGCTATGTTTGGTCCTTCTGATGACAAGCCACTGTGAGTGCTGTGCCCCTTCTCAAGTGTCTTATTAAATACTGAGGGTGATGTGGTTGCTCCCCCATCCTGAATGATGGTGTCCACATTTTGTGCAGATGTTGGGGCTATTGGAGTTCCTGGCTCAGTCGTTCGCCCATTTGTGGGGGGGAGACTTCCATGGGGAACCCACTGGTTTGCTCCCAGAACGCCACTGTAACATTGCATTTGTCAGTACGATGCCCAGTTTATATGGTTGCTGGTTATGTTGTTGTTCAATCTGCACCTTGATACTATGTTCATCCGATATTGCTCCTGTAATGTGATATTGCGTACATTCCAATAAACAGATTTTAAAATAAATAGAGCTGTCGAGCCTCTGGGAACAGGAGCGTGTGGGACTGGAATCAGACATAACAAAAGAAGAGCTCCTGCGGGTGGTGCAGGGACTGCAAGCTGGGAAGTCGCCAGGGCACAATGGGCGTTCGGACGAATTCTGGAAGTGCGTTTAGGAGAAAGTGGGTGACCCCCATGTTAAGGATGCTGCAGAAAAGTTAGGAAAGAGGTGAGCTCCACGAAGACCTGAGAACGGCCAACATAGTGGTAATACACAAGAAAGGGAAGCCCCCGAAACAATGCCCTTCATACCGACCATTCTCATTTCTTTATTTTTTAAACTTGATTTTATTAGCATTTTTAAAGAGAAACAGGCATTTTCAATATAACAAGAAACATATATAACCCACTGTGGCAATGATAGTCTCTATCTCCGCACCCCATCTGCCCCTCCCCACTCCTACCCCCCAACCCCTCATCCAAATCAACCTTTGTTCAATGGTGCGAGTTCCCACCAGCATTGACTCAGATCTGCAGGTACTCGTACTGTCTGTACATATCCCTTGTCGGCTGCCCTCCGAGTACCTCTCCCCTCCTCCACATTCCACTCTTTCCCATTCCACTCCACACATACATTATATTAATCTATGTGGCTGTCTTCCTCCAACCCCCATTTAAGCAGAAGGGCTGACCACTCAGTGTGGAATCCCTTCACTCTATCATTCACCACTGCTGTGAGCTTCTCCATTACCGTCATGTTTTGCACTTTTCCTTTCCACACCCCTTTCATGGGGAGCGTTTCATTTTTCCGGCATTGTGCAATGGCCAGTCTCCCCGCTCTCAGCATGGCTTCCCACATCTTCTGGAGTCTATGTTCTTCCCTATCTTTTTGTGGGAGCCCCAGCAGCGGCTGCAGTGGGTCTAGGTCCAGCCCTATCCCTGTCAACTCTTCCATCCAGCTCAGCACCTCTTTCCAAAACACTTGTACCTTGGGGCATCTCCACCACACATGGGCCAGGGTCCCTTGGTTACTGCAACCACTGGGGCACAATGGAGATTCTCCCGGAAACATCCTGGACAGTATCACCGGATCTCTGTGCCATTTCATTAGTAGCTTAAAGTTATGTTCTATTGTGGAGGTGAACAGCTCTCCCTGAAAGACCACCCTATACATATGCGCCCACTCCTCCTCGGAGATCTTAGCACCCACTAGCTCCACCCAATATATTTGGAAGGTTGGCCTCCCCTCTAAACAGGTCTCGTTCATGGCCTTATATAGTTGGACAGTATACCCTTCCTTGTCGCAGATTGGTCTAGGACTTTTTCCACAGGTGTTAGTTCTCTATCCATCCCCCTCCCCCACTTTGGGTCCATCAAAATACCCTTAATGCCAAGATATTCAAATATAGAAATGGAGTCCCCGCCCAGTATATCCCACACTTTATCCCTTGCGCCCCATTTCAAACGGCGGCCCCCAAAATGAGGACATAGGGGAGGGCAACAAAGTATAAACTCGTGCATCCCTAGAATCCCTCCAGACTGACCAAAAAAATCCTAGTGTGGGGTGGGACCGGATGCGTTCTGGTATCGATCTAGCCGGGGACCAGAAGTAGTCCCTGACCATCAGAGGATGCGCTACAAGATCTTCCAAGTAGGTCCAATAAGTCCTCAACTCTTCCCTCATGTGTTCCAGCATCCCCCTGGTTTGTGCTGCCTTATAATACAGGTGGATATCCGGGAACCCAAATCCCTCCTTATCCCTTGGAAGGGCATCAGTTGCCATTTTTACCTTTGGGGTCTTGTTTCCCCATATGAATCTACAAAGCTCTCCTGTGACTTCTAAGAAAAACTTATCCGGGAGCTGGCTCGGGATGGATGCAAATAGATATAGCAGTCTAGGGGGGACATTCATTTTTATGGAGGTTATCCTTCCGTACCAGGTCAGTATCAAAGGGAGCCACCTCTTCAGGTCTGCTGTAAGTTGAACATGAAAGGGATTGTAATTAGTTGCCACCATCTCTCCTAAATTCCTTGTCACCCAAAAGCCCAGGTATTTAATACTGCTCTGGTTAATCGGCATGCCCTGATAGCTCTTTTCTGCACTTAAGAGGGGGCTACGTGCCAGTAGCGGGAGGATTGCAGACATACCCACATTCATTTTGAGTCCCGAGAGGCGGCCATACTCCCCTATCTGGGCCATTAGCGCTGGGAGAGAGACCTGTACATTTGTTAGGTAAGCCACTATATCATCAGCAAACAGGGACATTTTACACTCCAGCTCTCCCCCCACGATGCCCTTGATCCGTTCATTCCCTCTAATTGCTATCACCAGCGGCTCCATGGTGAGGGCGTATAGGAGCAGGGACATCCCTGCCTGGTCCCTCTCGAGAGTTTGAAAGCCTCCGTAAGTCCCCCATTTATCCGAACATTTGCCTTGGGTCTGTTATATAGTGCAAGCACCCATTTCAGAAAGTTAGCTCCCAGCCCCATCCTCTCCAGCACCTTCATCATGAAAGGTGTCATGCATGCTGGACGCTACGCTCGTAGAACAGCTAGACCGTTCTACTCCAAATGGAGGCTATTCGATACGTTACCGGGAAAACGACGTTTACACTTTTCACGTCGCTAACTTCACGTGACTTTTGCTTCGTCACGTGAACTACGGTATCACGTATTTAAGCAGCGTAGAAACTTCACTCGCTGCTTCTGATCGTCTCTATTGGCGTCGTGTAGCTGAACCTCTGATCTACATCCTGGTATATTCCTACAGCTACTTTTGGGCCTTCGATAGCGTGTGTTCCGCCACACGCTGATTCCTGGAGCTATCCCTTCGCGTGCTATTCCACACGCGCTCTTCGTCTGCAAGTGCGGCCAGCCCAGGCTGCGTGAATCCTGCCCGCGTGTAAAATCCACACGCGCTCTTTGTCTTCATACGCGGCTGGCCAAGGCTGCGTAAAACCTGCCCGCGTGTAACATCCACACGCGCTCTTCGTCTTCAAGTGCGGCCGGCCCAGGCTGCGTGAATCCTGCCCGCGTGTAAAGTCCACACGCGCTCTTTGTCTTCATACGCGGCTGGCCAAGGCTGCGTAAAACCTGCCCGCGTGTAACATCCACACGCGCTCTTCGTCTTCAAGTGCGGCCGGCCCAGGCTGCGTGGATCCTGCCCGCGTGTAAAGTCCACACGCGCTCTTTGTCTTCATACGCGGCTGGCCAAGGCTGCGTAAATCCTGCCCGCGTGTAACATCCACACGCGCTCTTCGTCTTCAAGTGCGGCTGGCCCAGGCTGCGTGAATCCTGCCCGCGTGTAAAATCCACACGCGCTCTTCGTCTTCAAGTGCGGCTGGCCAAGGCTGCGCGAACCCTGCCCGCGTGTAAATCCACACGTGCACGTTGTCTTCACACGCGGCTGGCCCAGGCTGCGCGATTCCTGCCCGCGTGTAAATCCACACGCTCACGTTGTCTTCAAACACTATTTTCTTCGAACTCCTGCATCTGTGGAATTAACAGAAGGATTGATCACTAAGTGGGAAGGAAGCCTTTCAAGGATTATTGGAAGTGACTTTGAACTGAACTTTGGACGCTATCCTGTGGTGAATACAACCCGTATCTAGCGTGAGCCTCGTTCCGTCCGGGATAAGTCTCCCTTACTAATTTTCCCTTCCCTGTCGTTTTGTTCTTCATTTCAAATCCATCAAGAGACTTCTGGATTGTTCTACCCAGAGATACAGGTCAGTGTGATCATTCCTGTCATTATCTAACTCATCATACTCAGGTTGGAGCAGTTATTCATGATACTTTAATTTGTCCTAGGCTGGATTACTATACCTTACCCACGCCCTTTCCAGTGATCCATCGCTCTGCCTGTTTTATCAGCCAGAGGGTTGTATCATTTGGAAGGTCTTTGTTGACTTCACGACTATCAAGTCGGGTGAACAGGGATCCGGAAGACCCTACCTCCTGTATCCTTTTGAATATTGTATCCTTTTCGGTTGATACTTTGGTGCATTCTGACAGAATCAGAAGCCATGGAGGGTACGGATCCTTTAACTGTTTTGACACAGTTGATCCACGATTTGAGAAACGAAATGGTTACTGCACAGGACATGTTACGGCACCGTATGGACGTTATGCAAGACGCCCTACATGGTAGTCCTCAGGGAACACAAGCGCCGATGGCTACCGCATCCGGATCTGGGACTACGGCACCCCCACAGGAGACTATTAACGTGGTTATGCCCACTCAGTTTCCCTTGGCCCCTCCAGAAAGGTTCACGGGTGATCCCAAAACCTACAGAACCTTTGTAAACCAGTGCCGACTCCATTTCCTTTGCCGTCCTACGTCTTTTCCTGACCTAACCACAAAAGCAGCCTTCGTGCTTTCCCATTTAGGGGGCACGGCTGCTGCTTGGGCTAACCCTTTGTTGGAAACTAATAGCCCTTTGTTGTACGATTGTGACGATCTCTTGACTGCTATGAGTAAAGTCTTTGACATGCGTTACTCTACTCAAGCCACAGATTTGGAGTTGCTTAACCTACAACAAGGCAGCCAACCCCTTATGTCTTACGTCGCCCGGTTCAATCAACTGACGGCGGAAACCCAATGGCCTGACAGCAAGAAAACGGCTGTTTTTTACAAGGGTCTTTCTGAAGAACTGAAAGACGCCTTATCTACTGTTCCTGTGGTTCCTACGGGTTTCCCAGAGCTGCTTGATTTGGTTCTACAAATCGACGCCCGAAGGAATGCTCGAAAGGGAGAGAAAAAGCCCTTCATGCCAGTCTCGGGGCGGTCAGAGACACCAGCAGTCATCTCTAACGACCCTGAACCCATGCAAATAGGCGCCGTGAGAGGCCGATTGTCCAATACAGAACGGGAGAACCGAAGAAAAAACCACTTATGTATGTATTGTGGTTCTTCCGAGCATTTATTGGCAACATGTCCTAAAAAACCCGTCAAGCGTGCGGGAAACGCCAAAACTCGACAATAGCAGGAGTCCCTATGTCGAGTGTTTCATCGGACTCCAGTACCATTCCTAAACATGCACCTGTAATAGTACAGGTGACGTTACATTGTGATGAGCGAGAAGTGGTTTCCAAGGCCATGGTTGATTCTGGCGCCACCAGCAATTATATAGACATCACCTATGCCAAGAACCGTTCCTTACCCCTAGTAAACAAAAAAAAACCTGAAACGGTGAATACCGTGGACGGATCTGTGTTAACTTCTGGTATGGTAACCCAGGAGACGGTACCTGTTCGGATGACGTTATCAAATAACCATTCAGAAGAAATCGTCTTCGATGTTATTGCTGCTCCGCAGTACGAGATCATACTTGGTCTTGCATGGTTAACCCTTCACAATCCTACTGTTGACTGGGTTTCGGGATCGCTCCAATATCCTTCGACCCATTGCAACGAACATTGCTTTACCAGTCAGGAGGTGTCAAATAAACAACACATATTGGCCTCTGTGGTGGAGGATTCTGCTATCAGCGTTGTACATCAATGCGACAATATCATACCATGCGAATACGCTGATTACGCTGATGTCTTTGATAAAGGCCAGGCAGAACAATTACCTCCTCATCGACAGTACGACTGTCCTATCGAACTGATTCCGGGTGCCAAAATTCCTACAGGCCGTGTTTATTCTTTAACACCTAAAGAAGATGTCGTGTTAAAGGAATACATTGACAAGGCGCTAGCCATGGGCTTTATACGACCCTCGCAATCTCCTGCTGCATCTCCTCTATTCTTTGTTCCTAAGAAAGAGGGAGACCTCAGACCCTGCATTGATTACAGGGCACTTAATGATATCACCATCAAAAACCAATACCCCTTACCGCTAATAAACGTGCTGTTGGATCAGTTAGGCACTTCCAGCTACTTCACCAAACTGGACTTGCGAGGTGCATACAATTTGGTTCGCATTCGTGAAGGCGACGAATGGAAGACCGCTTTTAAGACACGGTATGGTCTTTACGAATATTTGGTGATGCCTTTTGGTCTGTGCAATGCTCCCGCCACATTTCAATTCTTCATGAATGATATATTCAGAGACATCATGGACCGATTTGTGGTTGTCTATCTGGACGACATTTTGATTTACTCCTCATCTCTATCGGAACACGTCAGACATGTTTCTACAGTCCTACAAAGACTTAGGGAGAACCACCTCTATGTGAAAGCCGAAAAATGTGTCTTTCATTCGCAGGAAGTGGAATTCCTTGGTTACGACATTACCAATCTAGGTGCTCGAATGAGTCGTTCCAAGGTAAAGGCCGTCTTGAATTGGCCGATTCCACATAACGTCAAATCGCTACAGTCTTTCTTGGGCTTTGCGAATTTCTATCGCAGATTCATCCATTCCTTTTCCAAAACAGTAGCTCCTTTGACGGCTTTAACTAGTTCCAAAGTACCTTTCTGTTGGAACCAACATGCCCAAGCAGCATTCGAAAAACTGAAGGAAGCATTTACCACTGCACCCGTGCTTCAACATCCGGATCCTGATCGCCAGTTTGTCGTTGAAGCGGATGCATCCAGTGTCGCTATTGGCGCAGTGCTCTCACAAGTCTGCACAGAAACCAAGGAGGAACACCCAGTGGCTTTCTTCTCTCGTAAACTCACCTCATATGAACGGAACTACACCGTTACTGAACGGGAACTACTGGCTATCAAAGATGCCTTCCGAGAATGGCGTCATCATCTTCTTGGGGCCAAACAACAGGTGTTGGTATACTCTGACCATAGAAATCTCCAAGCATTCAAATCCATGAAATGCCTTACGGCCCGTCAGGCCAGATGGCATGTCTTTTTTGCCCAATACGATTTCCAGGTCACCTATCGTCCTGCCCGAGAACATGTTAAGTCGGACGCTTTGTCCCGTATGAGTAAAGAGGCGCAGGAAGAAAAACAAGTACAGATCCAGCTGTTGGCAGATCATGTGATTTGTGGTTGTTCGGTTCAACCATCCTTAAAGACCGAAATACAAGAGTGGGTAAAAAATAATCCACAAGTAGTCCAGGATATGAATCTAGACGTGCATAACGGTCTACCATTCACACAGGGGGTGCTTTATCTATCAACTCCTTCAATGCGGGATAAGGCCCTCAATTGGAATCATGATTCCTTGATTGCAGCCCATCCTGGACAGAAGAAAACACTGGACCTGCTCAAAAGGTGGTGCTGGTGGCCATCCATGGCAAAAGACGTTATAAACTACGTATCTTCTTGTTCTGTATGTATCCAATGTAAAAATACTCCTGGTAAACCAGTGGGCTTACTCCAATCCCTGCCTGTCCCTACCAAACCATGGGACATGATATCTATGGACTTTGTGGTGGAACTCCCCCCAAATCAAGGATATGATACCCTATGGGTCGTAGTGGATTATTTCACTAAATTGGCCCTGTTTATTCCTTGTATTGGTTTACCAACTGCTACTGTTCTGGCTGATCTATTCATCCAACATATATTCCGTTTCTTTGGTCTACCATCAGTAATCATTACTGACAGGGGCTCACAGTTTGCGTCACGCTTTTGGAGAGCCTTAACATCTGCATTACTAATTGATGATAGAATGTCCAGCGCTTATCATCCTCAAACCGACGGACAGACCGAAAGGGTCAATTGTACTATGGAACAATATCTGCGGTGTCTGTGTTTGCAATACCAATCGGATTGGCTCACGGTACTGCCGGCGGCTGAATTCGCCTATAACAACTCTTATCATAGTGCCATAGGCACTTCACCGTTCTATGCTCTCTATGGACAACACCCCCGATCAATACCTCTAGATTCCGGTCTATCCCTGGACACGCCTGCCGCAGGCCGTACGCTTCGTGATCTGAAGAGATTACAAAGAAAGGTGAAGCAGCATTTGGAGCAGGCCAAACGACGTGACAAGTACTATGCCGACGCTCATAGGGTGTCCGCACCTGTCTATAAGGCTGGGATGAAAGTCTGGCTATCCACTAAGAACTTAAGAATTCCGGGCAAAAAGAAATTGTTGCCTAGATTCATCGGTCCGTATGTTGTGCTCCATGTTCTTAATCCTGCTGCTGTACGTCTGGCTTTGCCACAACGATGGCGGGTGCATCCTGTATTCCACGTATCGCTCATCAAGCCTTTCTCTGACACTACTAGACTGCCGGTACGGCCTGTGGCTATTTCTGTGCGGGGGTCTGATGAATACGAGGTACAAGACATACTGGATATGAAACTCCGTTCTGGTAGACCATTTTATCTGGTGGACTGGAAGGGCTATGGACCCGAAGATAGGTCCTGGGAACCTCTTTCCAACATTCATGCTCCTGCTTTATTGAAGCGCTTCCACACAAGAAGGGGAGAGGTTGTCCCTTTGGGGGATGGCACTGTCATGCATGCTGGACGCTACGCTCGTAGAACAGCTAGACCGTTCTACTCCAAATGGAGGCTATTCGATACGTTACCGGGAAAACGACGTTTACACTTTTCACGTCGCTAACTTCACGTGACTTTTGCTTCGTCACGTGAACTACGGTATCACGTATTTAAGCAGCGTAGAAACTTCACTCGCTGCTTCTGATCGTCTCTATTGGCGTCGTGTAGCTGAACCTCTGATCTACATCCTGGTATATTCCTACAGCTACTTTTGGGCCTTCGATAGCGTGTGTTCCGCCACACGCTGATTCCTGGAGCTATCCCTTCGCGTGCTATTCCACACGCGCTCTTCGTCTGCAAGTGCGGCCAGCCCAGGCTGCGTGAATCCTGCCCGCGTGTAAAATCCACACGCGCTCTTTGTCTTCATACGCGGCTGGCCAAGGCTGCGTAAAACCTGCCCGCGTGTAACATCCACACGCGCTCTTCGTCTTCAAGTGCGGCCGGCCCAGGCTGCGTGAATCCTGCCCGCGTGTAAAGTCCACACGCGCTCTTTGTCTTCATACGCGGCTGGCCAAGGCTGCGTAAAACCTGCCCGCGTGTAACATCCACACGCGCTCTTCGTCTTCAAGTGCGGCCGGCCCAGGCTGCGTGGATCCTGCCCGCGTGTAAAGTCCACACGCGCTCTTTGTCTTCATACGCGGCTGGCCAAGGCTGCGTAAATCCTGCCCGCGTGTAACATCCACACGCGCTCTTCGTCTTCAAGTGCGGCTGGCCCAGGCTGCGTGAATCCTGCCCGCGTGTAAAATCCACACGCGCTCTTCGTCTTCAAGTGCGGCTGGCCAAGGCTGCGCGAACCCTGCCCGCGTGTAAATCCACACGTGCACGTTGTCTTCACACGCGGCTGGCCCAGGCTGCGCGATTCCTGCCCGCGTGTAAATCCACACGCTCACGTTGTCTTCAAACACTATTTTCTTCGAACTCCTGCATCTGTGGAATTAACAGAAGGATTGATCACTAAGTGGGAAGGAAGCCTTTCAAGGATTATTGGAAGTGACTTTGAACTGAACTTTGGACGCTATCCTGTGGTGAATACAACCCGTATCTAGCGTGAGCCTCGTTCCGTCCGGGATAAGTCTCCCTTACTAATTTTCCCTTCCCTGTCGTTTTGTTCTTCATTTCAAATCCATCAAGAGACTTCTGGATTGTTCTACCCAGAGATACAGGTCAGTGTGATCATTCCTGTCATTATCTAACTCATCATACTCAGGTTGGAGCAGTTATTCATGATACTTTAATTTGTCCTAGGCTGGATTACTATACCTTACCCACGCCCTTTCCAGTGATCCATCGCTCTGCCTGTTTTATCAGCCAGAGGGTTGTATCATTTGGAAGGTCTTTGTTGACTTCACGACTATCAAGTCGGGTGAACAGGGATCCGGAAGACCCTACCTCCTGTATCCTTTTGAATATTGTATCCTTTTCGGTTGATACTTTGGTGCATTCTGACAAAAGGCCACTCGACCGGTCAAAGACCTTTTCCGAATCCAATGACACTAAACATGCATCCAGCCCTTCCACTTGCACTCCGTGAATCAGAGTGATGGTCTTCTTGATGTTGTCTGATCCTTGCCTTCCCCTTATAAATCCCACCTGGTCCCCATGCACTAAGAGTGGCATACCTCCCTCCAGTCTCGTTCCTAGGACTTTCGCCAGTATCTTCACGTCACCATTAAGGAGGGAAATAGGCCTATAGGAGGCACATCTAGTGGGGTCCTTCCCTTTGTTTGCAATTGCAACAATAATTGCTGCCATCATCGTGGGGGGAGGGATTCACCCTCCAAGCATGCATTGAATACCTTCACTCGACGTGGGGCTAACAGGGATTTGAATAACTTGTAAAATGTTATCATAAACCCATCTTCCCCAGGGGCCGTCCCCGATTTCATTCCCTGTATGGCCCGCTTGACTTCCTCTTCGGTTATGGGATTCTCTAGAGTTTCTGCTATATCTTCGGGGAGCTCAGGGACTGGTAGCCTTTCCAAAAATGTGTCAATTTGGGACTCATCCCCTACCCATTCCGACAAATAGAGGGTCCTATAGTATTCTACAAATTCACTCCCTATTCTTTGGACATTGTGCAGGGACCTGTTATCCTCCATCCCAATAGCCCCAATGGACCTCTTCTTTTTCTCCTCCCTCAGTCTCCATGCCAGGATCAGCTCGGTCCCCCCTCTCATGATATTTCTATTTCAGAAACAGGAGGTTTTTTTCTGTATCCTGCGTCAATATAGCTTTCAATTGTGTCTTATACCATCAAAGTTCTATCGCTTTGGTGGGCGTAAAATATTGCCCGTGGGTACCTCACAGTTGTATTTCCTCTATTTTCCTGCGGAGCTTAACCTCCTTCTCTCCCCTTTCTCTCTTTTTTCCAGAGCCTATCCTCATCAGGTTCCCTCATATGGTTGCTTTGAAGCCGTCCCAAACCGATTGGATCCCCACCTCCCCTGTATCATTGAAGAGGAAGTACACTTTGATTCCCTTGAGCAGTTCCTGTTGCACCACTTCATCCTTTAGCAGGAAGTCATTACATTTCCATTTCCCCCAGGGCCCCTTCAAACCCCCATGTCAACCTGTATTGTTACCATCTCGTGGTCCGACCACGGAATCGAAATTATTCGGGATTGCAGGACCCGTTTTTTCAGGGTCACGTCCACTAAGATCAAATTGATGCGAGAGAAGGAATCATGGACAGCTGAGTAGTAAGTAAATGGCATGTCCCTTTCTGGTACCAGGAAAAGGGAGTCACATAGACCTAATACCTCATTGATCTCTTTAAATCGCACCGAATCACCTGGGTTAACCCTCCTCATTTGTTCCCCCCTCATATTCTTGCTATCCCTCAGTAGGTCCAATACCATATTAAAATCCCCACCCACCACCAGTTCACCTTCAACAAACTGGATTAGCTTTCCCCTGACCTTCTCCCAGAAGTCACACTGCTGCACGTTTGGTGCGTATATTGAACCGATAGTGAGCTTAACCCCATTTAATTGGTCCTTTGCAAACACATACCGCCCATTGGGGTTGGTCAGTACCGCTTCTATCATAAAGCTTATCCGGGTTGAGACCAAGACCGCAACCCCACGTCTCTTTTTTACGTCAGATGCCATAATCACCTCCCCAGCCTCCTGAGAGTGCAATCTGGGTTCCCCTCCTTCTTCCAGTGTGTTTCCTGAATGCACATCCAGTCGAGGTTTGACTTCTTAAATTCACATAACACCATAGATCTTTTGGCAGGAGAGTTCAGGCCCTGGGCATTCAGGGAGCCTACCCTCATATCACCCTGGCCAGACTTCTCCTTATACCCAAAGGAGCACTCTACTTCTCCCTCCTCCGAGACAATTTCAAGTTCTAGACCCTCTTATCTACACCACACCACTGATTTAAAACATTCACAACTTGAACATAGATCACCCTTCGCTCCTCATCCTCCTCCCTCCCACTCCCAGCCTCGGCATTTAACTCTGCCCAGAGCCATTTCTCCTGATGAGATTGAATCATGAGTGGTCCTCTCCACTCGTGGACCGGCTCAACCAAACACACTAATTCGAGGCCCGCTCAGTTCCCTCTAACAACAACACATAATTCACCCATAAATTCACCCCCGCCCTGATCCTAATCATAGAAACGGAATTATATCCTCTCTGACAATTCTCACGGCTCAAGAGGGGCTAACCTGGGGCGAGCCAATCTTCCTAAATTTTCTGGAACCTGGAACTTTACGTACCATCGTCTGTCTTCCTGGCCGTTTTCGTCATCAGCCCTTCTTTGCCTGTCTCCTCCCAGTAACTCTTCCATGACCCTCCTTATATCTTCCTCGGTCACCAGTTTATAGCTGTATCCCTCAACCTCAAAGGATATAGAGAAGGGGAACCCCCAGCGGCACCTCATACACTTCTCGCTGAGCTACTTCGTGAAAGGGGCACATATTCACCTCTTCGCCAGTGTCAGTGCTGATAGATCCTGGTAGATTGCCACCTTTGCGTTTCCCAAGGACACATAGCTCAGCCCCCTTGCCTTCTCAAGTATTTTTTGTCTGTCTAGATAATTGTGGAAGTGTGCAAGCAATGAGCACTAGCCCCTCCCAGTAACTCCTGCTCTATAGACCCTCTGAAGCTTGGGTTCATCCATGTTCGCGTCTCTGAACAGCGTCTTCACCACCTCGTGGATGGTTCTCCGAAGGTCTGCTTCCATTTTGCTTACCTTCTCCTCTCCCGTTTTTCTAAATCATCCATCTTTAGAACTACCTTGCCTTCCCTTCTCTCCAACTCCACCAGCCTCATATCTCTCTGTGTTTCCAATGTTTTGAGGGAGGTCTGGTTGTGCTCCACTGCCTGTAGCCTCTCATCCATGCTGTCAATTCTAATATTTATTCGGTCTACTTTACCGCCAATGTCCACCCTCACTCCTCTGATCTCTTCCAAAAGGGAAGCGCTATCTCTTTTGGTGGACATAGCATCGCTCCCGGCTTCTGACCTGATGGGGTGGGGTGATTCACTCCCTGACTCTTCTTTCTGGTATTCGAATAATCCAAATGTTGCCCTCCAGTCCATGTACGGGCCAGAAGACTGGTGTAGGTGGATGGGTCGTGCCTCGTTCCCAGCACCCTTGCTGTTAGTCCGTTCTTTAGTGGGTGCCGCTGCGTTCCCCTGTGTGTACTCCCACTCTGTTGTCGAACCTTACCACTATTCTTTCCCTCACAGTCCAGTGGCTTTGGGGGCAGTGATCATATGATGAGGCCACTCTCTTCCCTCCCCTCTGCCAGGCGGGAGGTTTATTGCCTGCTCCGGTACCCTCTATCTGGGAGCACAGCCCCAAATCCCGGGGAACTTCCTTAAGGTGGGCACATGCCCCAGGAATGTTTACTGGGGGCCCTCACCTCTACCCTATTCACTTGGATTCCTGGTTCCCCACTGGGCGTTAGGTAGGGGTTCGAGAGTCGATCCGGCGATCCCTGCTCGTGGTGGCTTCTCTTACTCTCTCTCTTCGGCTTGTGTCCTCGATTGGTGGGGTCTGAGGCGGGGAGACCCCCACAAGGTGGGTACAAGCCCCAGGAATTAGCCCGGGGGCCCACACCTTTGTTGGATCTCCCCAGGTTTTACAGATCTCACAAGTCCCTTACAACTCTTATCTGGGTTCACCTTGGGTCAGTCTTGCATCTGCGTGTTCTCCTTCCAGGTCTCTCTCCTCACCCTCTGGCCTTCCTCCACTTTTCCCGATGGGGGGGTTGGGCCCCCCATCCCGCATCCACAGCGTGCCCTGGCTGGGTGGGTGCCGGGGGATCAGCTGGAGTCTCAGTACTTCTAAGGGGAGGGCCAACGTCAGGGTCTTCTATGCCTGCTCCACGGGGCTTGCCTGGAGCAGCTGGGGTCCCCAGGTTGCTGGTTGCCTTTGAGGGCGCTATCACCAATACTCCATACGCTACTACCTCAGATATGGGACCAGAGGGCTCCCTTACGCTCTCGGCCGCAAAGCTAGCCCACTTTTTTGAGCTTTGGGAAGGAACGTTGCTTGACTGAGTTGTACTACCAAGCAGGATCCGTTTTTGGGCTCAGGATCCAGTGTGACCCCTTCACTGTGCTGAGCTGTGCTCAGCTGGATCTTCTTGGGCCAGGTATATTACCTTTATTGGGCTATTCTGCCCAAGTGTGTCTTCCGGTTGGGTGGAGTAGGGAAGAGGCCCCTCCTGACCCTCACCCACTGCTGGATTTTTGCTCCTCAAATGGTGAGCCCCCAGTGGGCTCTAGGGCTTCCTGGGCTGGCTTCTTGATCCGAAGTGTACCAGTATAGTGGGAGGAGCCAAGGGGATAAGGTGTTCCGATGGCACCCACAATAGCCAGCAGCTCCCCTGCCTTGCCTCAGTAGTCCTTCTTCGCGTGGGGCTGCTGTGTTTATTTTATCCCTCAAAGGGATTGCGCACCGTGCGGGCATGGCATGAGGGAGATTGAACGATCCGCTGCTGACCTCTTTTGCTCCGCTGCTCGTCGAATGCTAGTCCACATAGCCAGGCACTCCGAGTCGCCCGGGGGGCAGGTCGCTCCTCCATTCTCGCCTTCACTTAATTGGAATGTCGGCCGCTCTGCCTGCAGGCAGGGTGCGTAGGCTGACATCCTCAGTGCCTGGCAGTTTTAACTTGGAACCGCAATGTGGCTCGGATCACCCTTAGCCCCACCTCCTCAACGATCTCGCATAGCTCAGACGTTGCGGATATCCAGCTTCCGTTCCCCCTTTCCCCGGGCGCTCCTGTTGTGAGCTTGGCGAGTGGGGATCACCACAGCTCCCTGGGGTCCACATGGGGGGATCAATCTACTTTTCGGTCACGTTGGGGAGAGACAGACGCAGAGGAACTACCACATCCCTATGCCCCCTGGTGTATTTGTATTTTATTTATTTATATAGCGCACAAGGCCCAAAGGCATCCAGGCGCATCACTTAAGTTACAACAAAGTATAAGCATAAACAAGAGCATTTACAGAATTATATACATAAGTAGATTGTGAAGGACAGTTAAATTACATATTTACACAGGAGCCAGAGCATAAGAGGTATCTAACGAACGGTCTGAATCCGGTGGCCGTTCCATTCTCATTATTAAATGCAGAGGCCAAAATCCTAGCGAAGGTCTTGGCTAACCAGTTGCTACCACTAATATGTAGGCTAATACACCCGGATCAATGCAGGTTTGTGCCGGGAAGAGCCACCCGGATGAACCTGAGGAGGATCCACAATGTTTTGGAACTCTCTGAAGCCCAATACATGAGCTGGGTATGACTGCTCCACACATGACCAATAGCCAGGGTGCAGGTAAATGGCCAAAGGACCCGCCAGTTCAAGCTGCAGAGGGGAATCCAACAGGGGTGCCCCTTATCGCCTCTGCTGTTCCTCATGGCGATAAAGCGATTAGCGCAGACCCTTGGGCGGATCAATTAATCCGGGGATTTTGGTGGCCCAGGTAGGGGGAGGACAACATCTCCCTATCCGTGAATGACCCAATTGGTGTTGTGGGAAACCTGATGGTATTCTCCCACACACTCCCTCAGGATCTTCCATTCAGGTGGCCAGGGAAGTGCCATCGCTTTTGGATTCCGACCCTGGGGGTGGACAAGCGAGGGAGGGTCACCTGAGTGGAGGTTCACAGGGGATTGGGAGGAGGATACCCAAGGGTGAGACATGGTATTCACCCAGTCCTGAAAACACCCTAACGTACTCTCCCTCAGCTTTGGTGGGGTGTTTACAATCTCACATGATCCCCCCATTTCCAACAAAAAGTGAGACGAGGAGAAGGCAACTAGGATCAGTAAAGATTAGCCATAGGAATAACATGGGGAAAGTAAGGCAAACCTACCATAGAAAGAACTCAGGTTGTCCCACTAATAAGAGTCAGGCAGGGTCAGGCATTCAATAGTAACTACTCACACCTGACTCCACTTGACAGGTTTGTTCACTGGGATGCATTTCGGACAGGTGGAGCCCAGGAGCAGAGAGAAGCAGGAGCTGCAGGCTGGAGGAGGACGGGGTGCAGAGACGCTGGCCTGTGTGGGTTAAGGGCTGCACTGTGGTGAGGGAGCCGTGCCTCCAAGGAGCCGGAGAAGTGCAGCCTGCATTCTCCCGGCCAGGTTCAAGAGAGCACTCATTCCCTTGGGGCCTGTGCCGACCCCAAGGTGCCTGAGGGGCACATGGTAAGACCCTGACCTCAACCTCACATTTCTGGAGGAACCGCCTCTCAACGCGACACTGCCAGGTGAGTTTCATTGAGAATGTCAGAGAAACTCGGGAGCGTGCGTTTGGATGAGAGCAGAGCGGGGAAAAGGCACGGACAGTAAAAGAATTATAAGGAAAGGAAAGTGTAAAAGCAGAAGGCGCAGCCGAAAGCAAGAGCGAAGCAGAAAGTGTAAAGGTTGAAAGCACAGCTGAAAGCAAGAGCAAAGCAGAAAGCGTAAGGGCTGAAAGCACAGCTAAAAGAAAGCAGGAGAGAAGCAGAAAGTATAAAGGCAAAAAGCATAGTTGAAAGCAAAAGTGAAGCAGAAAGTAAGAAAAGCAGATTGGAGCAGAAAGCGAGTAAAAGACAGTTCAGAGCGGAAAGTGAGAGAAAGTGAAAAGAAGCACAAGGGTGCGAGTGGCCCGTAACAGAAAAGAAGAGTCAAGGAAAGGTGCCAGGGGCACGATAAAGAGGAAAATAGAAAAGAGGTGCACAGTAGCCTGAAAAGAATAAGGGACAGGTGCCAGGGGCACGATAAGAAAAGCAGGAATAAACAGTGAAAGAGTGCATGGAAAGGAAAGAAGAAGTAAAGGAGCGCAGGAAGCATCTGAAGGCAAAGAAACGGTATCAGGAAAAGTACGAGCAAGAAAACAAAGAGAGGGGCAAAAGGATCTGAGTGGTCATGCTTAAGAAAAGCAAAAAGCCTGGTGTTTTTTAAAGCCTCTGATTCTACCCCATGAAAGGATGTTATATGGAAAAGATTGTCAATAAGAAAAAGTATATCCTGACCAATTGAGTTTGTGTTCTGAATTCAAAGGGCCCAAACCTGGGGAAGGGCACCCTGGGAAATCAAGAATATATTTGTCATGAATCGGCGTACCTGGTCCCTCACTCAATAACCAATACTCCGGTCACCTTCAACATGGTCGACGCCATATCTCCGATGCGGTCTAGTCCTCTGTCTGGATAGCATGCTCCCTTGAAAACAGACACGCCCCACCGCCTCCACGCGTCAATGCTTTGCTTGCCTGCGTCTCGCCTGGCAAGTTGTGTTCTAGTAACCAGCCCCTTTCTCCGCGAATCCTGGTAACGAACCATCCATCCTTCCTAGTTGCCCCTTCCAAATTCCTACTCGTACCCTATTCGGAACCTAGTTTCCCTGTCTTCCTTATCCTGGTTCCGTCCCAGACCCTCCCTGGAACATTGAACGTATCCCGAGTACCGGTACTACCGCGATCGGGAGACTCTGACCTGCGCGCGCACCAAAGCCCAGCAGACTGGATTCAGAAGACTCTAGAGCTTACCTTTATAAGGTGCGCTCGTCCAGGTAAAAGAAACCCGCAAACTCCAAGAAGAAATCCACGAGAAGCAAACAGGTGAGTCACGAATCCGAGGACTCGGATTCTGACAGTTTGACACGCCAACAGATGTCACTGGGATCAGAGATATCCTCGTCAGAGAACGTTGTTTCCGATTCTCCACCTTCCCCTAGCTCCTCACATTCTTCTTTCCTTTCCATACCCTTCTCTCCTTTTCTTCTTGGTCGCTCCTTTTTTTTGTGTAGATAAGGACGGCCACGGAAGGAAGCCACTGTGCTACCCGAAAAGGGTAAAAGGCCCTAAGGCACAAAAAACCCCTGAGCGACCCCTGAGATGTAGTCTTGAGATGGGGCCAGGCAGAAGAGATGGTCAGCAGAGAGATACTGGAGGAGCTCTGGAGGAAGGCAGTCCAGGAGGTAAAGGGTGATCACAGGGAGAAACCCAGTTCAAGAAAAGAGAACCAGGAGAAGTCGGCAGTCCAATAGCAGGCCAAGATCCGGTACACTGGGAAGCAACAGAAGAAGGTGTCCGAGCGGTAGAGTAGGCAATCCGAAATTAACAGGCCGGGTTCCGGTACACAGGGGATTCAGAAGGAAGATGAGAGGAAGCAAAGGAGGAGACGGGTACAGGAAGACAGAACGGAGAAAAGGTAAGGAACACAGAGTGAAGGAAAGATGGGACGGGGGTGGGCTAGAAGACTGGAAGGAGAGCAAGGGGGAATGAGAGGAGCGGAACAAACAGGGGGGAAAAAGCTCAGAACAATGAGGAGCAGGCAAGTAAGAGAGGAGGAACGGAACCCAATAGGGATCGGGGACCGACAGAGAAAAAACACGAGTGTGAAAGCTGCGAAAAGCACAGAGCGTAGAGCACTCTCGGAAAAGGAAACCGGAAGCGTTGCAACCCGTCCGCGATCCGGAAGTGGGAGGCTTTAAGGTTCCGAGTCGCGTCAGCGCGCAACACTAGAACGGTGCCAAAGGAGAACGTGACGGGTGAGCGGAGCGTGTGACGGGCTAGTATCTGCGCCGCCAGCGGCTCCACAGGCTCCACCCGCCTCGCGGCATGACAACAGACTATAATTGTTCCCGCCATGGAGGCAGCCGTTCAAGACCTAATGAGAGGTATGCAGGAACTCACTACTGAAGTTCAGAATCTTAAAGCTGAAAATGCTGCCTTAAAACAGCTTGTTTCATCCCGGGACTCAGCATATCAGGAAAGTGCATCGGTAGAAGGCATTGTGGACAAGTATGATGGAAATCCAAAAACCTTGCGTTCCTTCGTGGACTCTTGTTTGGTTCATTTCACTTTCAAACCATACTACTTCTCTACTCCCAGAACTAAGGTGGGGTTCATGATTCCTCATCTATCTGGCAACGCACTGGCCTGGGCTACTCCCTTAGTCTCCGCAGGGGATTCGATACGTGACAATTATGATGAATTTGTTTCTGCCCTCAAGGCCATGTTTGACCGCCCTGAACAGGTGTATTCCGCCCGGGAAAGATTATTAGAGTTCCGGCAGGGAAATCAGGATATGTTGACATATGTTACACATTTAAACAATTGGCTAAGGATGCTAGCTGGACCCCAGAAGCCTATTTTACCTTGTTCAGACGCAGATTAAGCGAAGAAGTCAAGAATGAGTTAGCCAGAGCAGCCCGCCCGGTCTTGTATCAGGCCCTTTTAGATCTGTCCCTGCAGATAGACTTCAGAATACAAGAGAGAAAGGCAGAGAAGAAGACACAGAGCCTGCCATCCAAACCTCTACCTGAATATAACAGTTCCGGGGAACAGGAAACCTCAGTCCAAGGTCAATCTGAACCTGAACCTATGCAGCTTGAGTCCTTGAGAATCCCCTTCTCTACCCAGGAAAGAACACAAAGGATCAATAGCGGTCTTTGCATGTACTGTGCATCGGATAAACATTTAGTGCATAATTGCCCGATTGCCCCTCCACGATGATCGGGAAACGCCAGCTCCCGATCATGATCAGAGCCTAGTTTCAGGAAAAGGAATCTTGCTCTGACTTCTCACCCTCACTAGACTGTCCGTTAAGCAGTACCTTGGTGCTACTCCAGGTGAACCTTTCGACATACAACAAAGAAATACATTCTATACTAGACCTGGTGGATTGCGGTGCCATGGGTCTTTTTGTGGATGATGAATGGGCACAGAGATATCATATTCCCCGAAAAGCCAAGGAAGTCTTCCAGGCTGT
The DNA here is from genome assembly GCF_040938575.1 of Ambystoma mexicanum. Classification (NCBI taxonomy): domain Eukaryota; kingdom Metazoa; phylum Chordata; class Amphibia; order Caudata; family Ambystomatidae; genus Ambystoma; species Ambystoma mexicanum. The sequence goes on along the minus strand of NC_090924.1, from coordinate 873,904,450 downwards.
GGAAGGAATCGACGGGAAACCCTTATCTTCCGCTCCCATAACGCAACAAACTTTTGAGCTTATGCTATCTATTCACAATCACCAAGAAATATTGCGTTTTGACCTAATCAGAGCAGCTCACTATCCCATTGTGCTTGGCATGCCATGGTTGCGGAAACATAACCCGTATATCATCTGGGCAGCTGGATCCTTGTTCTTGGGTTCCGAGTTCTGTCTCACTCATTGTCTATCTAGGAAACCCAAACACTCCGCCGGAGAGAAGCTTCCTCAACCATAACAACTCACGGTCTCTGTCATCATCCAGGTACCCGAGGTGTACCATCAATTCTCAGATGTATTTTCTTCCGCCATTGTTCAATCACTCCCCCCTCATCGTCCTGAAGATTGTGCATTTGACACAGAAGAGAATGCAGTTATTCCATTTGGAAGGATGTTTATTCTCTCAGAACCCGAGAAAGTCGCCTTGTGAGAGTATCTAGACACCAACCTCTCCAACAGAACCATTCGTCCATCCAAGTCCCCAGCCGGAGCATCTTTATTTTTTGTACCTAAAAAGGATACTAAGGAACTCCGTCCATGCTTGGATTACCGGGGTTTGAATAAATGTACCTTGAAGGACAGATACCCCTTGCCACTCATTTCGGACATCCTGGAGGCCCTACGTGGAGCCTTGATCTTCACTAAGATGGACTTAACCCTTTAACTGCCATGGGTATTTCCCCCCAGTGCCAGGGCCTTTTTTGGTGATTTCGGTATGTGGCCATTCAATGGCTTGTAACGTTTTTGTTACATGAGATATCTCGGCCAAATTTGGCTCCTTTTTTTCCCACATGTAGGCGGTCGTAACACGACCCAGGAATCCTAGGTTGCTGTAGGGGGGTGAGAGAAAATAAGCAAAAGGGGCGAAAATGTTGGGTTTTTTCAAAAAATGGCAATAAAATGATGTACAAAAAAGCCTGTGCTTTTTTCCTTGTAAGAGAAAGGAACGAATGGTTTGCTGTGCTGAATTAAAAAGATTAGGTGGAATACCCAATCATACAGCCGCTCTCTGGAGTCCCAGTACGGGTTTTACGTAAGTTGCAATTTGCTGTATGCAATCAGTGTGAACATTAGGGATAACTCATAAAAAATTCAAATGGTAGTAGTTTTTAAATGTTGGTTTTATCTGTCAAACCAATGTTTTTAGAAAAAAGTAACAAGTAGTCACTAATATTATTCTTAGTGAGGAAGAGTATGCCACAAGTCACTCCATCCTTAGACTTATATTATGCCAATGTATTTCGGAATACAACAATTCCTTCATCAGGGCAAGTCTGATCAATTTAAACATCACATGTACATGTAATTCAAACCGTATCATGATAAGTATCCATATGTATCCAAAAAGACATGTGTTTGTAAACATAAGCATCAAAAGTATTAGGAAACATAATGTTGCACATACCCAGTCGTGATGTAGGCAGAATCAATAGGCAGGTCAGAAATGAATGAAAAGAAATAAGGAAAAACAGATCAGTACCGCGGTGAGCAATAGTGTTATGTGGTCAAAATGGAAGGAAAATGGTCCGTTACCTGGAACAGGTAAATCAATAATGGCGTATTCTAAACTTGAAAAACGGATCGCTGTACCGGAGTCAGCGTCTGTGGATATGAAGGTAAGTGTTAGGGGGCCTTACAGAGCATGACTAAAGGCATCTAGTTTCAACCCGCGTTGAAAGTAGCTTACCATTTCCTAAAAACGAAGCGGAGCTGTTCCCTCAGCGTCTGCTGCAAGCAGACTGTCTTCGTTACATCGGCGCGTTGCCGGGCAACCCTGTTTTATGGAACACGTGATCGCGGCTCCTCGGTGGAGGGCGCGAGCCACGATCCGTGTCTGCAGTCGAGCCGTAGGGCTTGAATCTGGTACAGAAATGTAATTTACAAGCATCCTGGGCTGATACTAGGAAAAGTAATCATATAAAAGGGAAAAATCTGAAAAACCGAGAATAGTTTACATAGAAAAAATACTGGGATCCATATCTAAATAGGAGAAGGTAGGTCATACGGAAAAAACAACAATAGTGGCTGTTTCATAAATCCCAACCAAGTGGCTGTGTTATACAACGTACATGTGTACCTAAATGAGATAATACAGAAATATCCATGGGTGCCGTAATGCCGCTAGTGGTGACGTCCAAACAGACGGCACCTTGGGTCCTGGATGAGGCTCCAGGATGCGCAGCATGCAGGGCACTACCATATGGATCATAGTTTCATATGTGAGTAGTATTAAACAAATTATAGGTAACCATCAACATTCAAGTCATTTGAGTTATGGTGTCACATGCACCTCGGTACTATTCCAAACAGAAAATGCAACATACAATAGAGAAAACAGTGAAAATTGATCTCCTCATTAAGTCCATCAGGTACCAAACTGCCAAGTTTGTCTATCCAATATGTCTCTCTGCGATTCAAAAGTTGGCATAAATCCTCATGAGGACTATTCTTGGTTAACACCTCCAAAATCACAAATCTTATCTGTGACACGTTATGTCCATTAGCCACCCAATGACGTGCCACTGCTGAATTAGTGTTTGCATTGCGGATACAGGATCGGTGTTCACCCCACCTCAGTTTGGCGGTTCGTGTCGACTGTCCAACGTAGAACTTCCCACATGGCCATTTTATGCCATAGATGATGTTACTTCTGTCACATGTGCCATAAGTCTTAAGCATAATCTTCTGTCCCGTTCTCGGATGGTTAATGATGTTCCCTTTCATGACAAAGTTGCAGTTAACACAGTGAAGACAAGGAAATGTTTCAGTCCGCTGTGTCACAGGTTCCTTTGCTGTGGGTTTTGTTTGTACAAGTTCGTCTCTCAAGTTCCTGCTGCGTTGATATGCAAAGACTGGTTTTTCGCTGAACAAATCCTGTACTCGAGTGTCATTATAAAGATATCCCAGTGTTTCATGATGGTTTTCTTAATTTTGTTACTTTGTGTAGAAAACTTGGACACATATACCGGTGACTTCAGTTCTCTATTATTCATGGGATTCTGTCCTGACAATAGAGTCTCTCGTGACACGGCATCAACTTTGTCGGATGCTAAGTCAAGTTCATTCTGCTTATATCCACGGGCCAGGAATTTTCCTTTCATCTCCATCTGTTGCACTCTGTAGTCTTCGGGATCACTCACTATTTTTTGACTCTCAATAGTTGACTGTATTGCAGGTTCTTAAGCAGGCTCGGCTGGTGGAAGCTGAGACGGTGCAAAAGATTATTGCGATCCGTCATTTTCTGAAATAGTGTGGTGCTGTAGCTGGTTAGTTGTTTTTAACTTGGACATCAAGGAATGTTATAGTGTTACACGAGAGATCCCTTGTGAATTGTATCCTTTGATCAATGCTGTTTAGATATTCAAAAAATGTCTCAAAGGACTCTCGGGTTCCCTTCCAAACTCCAAAGATATCATCTATGTATCTCGTCCATATGCGGATATCTTTACTCCATTCTTGTCTATTCAGTACGTAGTCTGTTTCAAATTTATGCATGAAGCTGTTGGCATATGAGGGGGCCATGGTGGCCCCCATTGATGTTCCTCCAGTTTGAAGAAAAAACTGGTTGCCATACTGAAAATAGGAGTTCTCTGCAATAAACTGTAACAGTGCCAGTATGAATTCCTTCTGGGCCCGTATCTCTGGAGCTTTTAGCAAAAGCCACTCTACAGCTTCAGTTCCTAGATCATGAGGTATCGAGGTATACAAACTCTTTACGTCTATAGTGAACATTAAATCTTCTGGCAGAGGTTTCAAGGAGTTTAGTTTTTGTAGAAAATGTGTGGTATCCCTAGTATAGGTACTGGTTTCCTGTATCAGAGGCTGCAGGAAGAAGTCAATATAGATGCCTGGAGGTTGGTGGATACTCTCTATTCCTGCGACAATTGGCCTACCTTGTGGTTTAGTGGCATCCTTATGGATCTTCGGCAACGTATAGAAATGAGGTATTCTTGGATGATCTTTTAAGAGAAATTTTTGTGTGTGCTCATTGATCCACTCCAATTCGAGTGCTTTCGGCAAAAGGCTCTCCAAATTCTGTTTGATTGAAAGAGTCGGATCGTGATCCAAAGTGGCATACGTGGTATGATCTTGGAGCTGTCTCTTACATTCCACATCATAGTCAGCTGTGTTCTGAATGACTAAGGCTCCCCCCTTGTCTGCTGGACGGATGGTGATGCTCTTGTCACTAAATAGGTCCATAACTAATCTCATCTCGTGGGGTTTGAGGTTCCTGTGAGGCGGAGTTTTATAACTGATGCGTTCAAGGTCACGGGTAACAAGTTTCTGAAAAATTTCTATGGATGGGACTGTAATATGAGGAAAAAATCCACTTTTATTCCTGAATTCTTGATAATGAAAACTCAACTCCTTGGAACCTCTGCCAGAAGATTTAATGTTCACTATAGACGTAAAGAGTTTGTATACCTCGATACCTCATGATCTAGGAACTGAAGCTGTAGAGTGGCTTTTGCTAAAAGCTCCAGAGATACGGGCCCAGAAGGAATTCATACTGGCACTGTTACAGTTTATTGCAGAGAACTCCTATTTTCAGTATGGCAACCAGTTTTTTCTTCAAACTGCAGGAACATCAATGGGGGCCACCATGGCCCCCTCATATGCCAACAGCTTCATGCATAAATTCGAAACAGACTACGTACTGAATAAACAAGAATGGAGTAAAGATATCCGCATATGGACAAGATACATAGATGATATCTTTGGAGTTTGGAAGGGAACCCGAGAGTCCTTTGAGACATTTTTTGAATATCTAAACAGCATTGATCAAAGGATACAATTCACAAGGGAGCTCTCGTGTAACACTATAACATTCCTTGATGTCCAAGTTAAAAAACAACTAACCAGCTACAGCACCACACTATTTCTGAAAATGACGAATCGCAATAATCTTTTGCACCGTCTGAGCTTCCACTAGCCGAGTCTGCTTAAGAACCTGCCATACTGTCAACTATTGAGAGTCAAAAAAATAGTGAGTGATCACGAAGACTACAGAGTGCAAAAGTTGGAGATGAAAGGAAAATTCCTGGCATGTGGATATAAGCAGAATGAACTTGACTTAGCATCCGACAAAGTTGATGCCTTGTCACGAGAGACTCTATTGGCAGGACAGAATCCCAAGAATAAGAGAGAACTGAAGTCACCGGTATATGTGTCCAAGTTTTCTACACAAAGTAACAAAACTAAGAAAACCATTATGAAACACTGGGATATCTTTAAGAATGACACTCGAGTACAGGATTTGTTCAGCGAAAAACCAGTCTTTGCATATCAACGCAGCAGGAACTTGAGAGACGAACTTGTACAAACAAAACCCACAGCAAAGGAACCTGTGACACAGCGGACTGGAACATTTCCTTGTCTTCACTATGTTAACTGCAACTTTGTCATGAAAGGGAACATCATTAACCATCCGAGAACGGGACAGAAGATTATGCTTAAGACTTATGGCACATGTGACAGCAGTAACATCATCTATGGCATAAAATGCCCATGTGGGAAGTTCTACGTTGGACAGTCGACACGAACCGCCAAACTGAGGTGGGGTGAACACCGATCCTGTATCCGCAATGCAAACACTAATTAAGCCGTGGCACGTCATTGGGTGGCTAATGGACATAACGTGTCACAGATAAGATTTGTGATTTTGGAGGTGTTAACCAAGAATAGTCCTCATGGGGATTTATGCCAACTTTTGAATCGCAGAGAGACATATTGGATAGACAAACTTGGCAGTTTGGTACCTAATGGACTTAATGAGGAGATCAATTTTCACTGTTTTCTCTAATTGTATTTTGCATTTTCTGTTTGGAATAGTACCGAGGTGCATGTGGCACCATAACTCAAATGACTTGAATGTTGATGGTTACCTATAATTTGTTTAATACTACTCACATATGAAACTATGATCCATATGGTAGTGCCCTGCATGCTGCGCATCCTGGAGCCTCATCCAGGACCCAAGGTGTCGTCTGTCTGGACACCACCACTAGCGGCATTAAGGCACCCATAGATATTTCTGTATTATCTCATTTAGGTACACATGTACGTTGTATAACATAGCCACTTGGTTGGGATTTATGAAACAGCCACTATTATTGTTTTTTCCGTATGACCTACCTTCTCCTATTTAGATATGGATCCCAGTATTTTTTCTATGTCAACTATTCTCGGTTTTTCAGATTTTTCCCTTTTATATGATTACTTTTCCTAGTATCAGCCCAGGATGCTTGTAAATTACATTTCTGTACCAGATTCAAGCCTTACGGCTCGACTGCAGACACGGATCGTGGCTCGCGCCCTCCACCGAGTAGCCGCAATCACGTGTCCCATAAAACAGGGTTGCCCGGCAACACGCCGATGCAACGAAGACAGTCTGCTTGCAGCAGACGCTGAGGGAACAGCTCCACTTCGTTTTTAGGAAACGGTAAGCTACTTTCAACGCGGGTTGAAACTAGATGCCTTTAGTCAGGCTCTGTAAGGCCCCCTAACACTTAGCTTCATATCCACAGACGCTGACTCCGGTACAGCGATCCGTTTTTGAAGTTTAGAATACGCCATTATTGATTTACCTGTTCCAGGTAACGGACCATTTTCCTTCCATTTTGACCACATAACACTATTGCTCACCGCAGTACGGATCTGTTTTTCCTTATTTCTTTTCATTCATTTCTGAACTGCCTATTGATTCTGCCTACATCACAACTGGGTTTGTGCAACATTATGTTTCATAATACTTTTGATGCTTATGTTTTCAAACACGTGTCTTTTTGGATACATATGGATACTTATCATGATATGGTTTAAATTACATGTACATGTGATGTTTAAATTGATCAGACTTGCCCTGATGAAGGAATTGTTGTATTCCGAAATGCATTGGCATAATATAAGTCTAAGGATGGAGTGACTTGTGGCATACTCTTCCTCACTAAGAATAATATTAGTGACTACTTGTTACTTTTTTCTAAAAACTTTGGTTTGACAGATAAAACCAACATTTAAAAACTACTACCATTTGAATTTTTTATGAGTTATCCCTAATGTTCACACTGATTGCATACAGCAAATTGCAACTTACGTAAAACCCGTACTGGGACTCCAGAGAGCGGCTGTATGATTGGGTATTCCACCTTATCTTTTTGCTTCCACTGTTTTTCTGGGCTTGGGTGTCTCCAAACCTTTTTCAGCCGGCTCCTGTACACAGAACCTAATTTCTTTGAACACTCATTACATCAGAGACATTTAAGGATATCAAACAAATGAATGCTACCGTGGTGCCCACTCATATTTGCTTCTTGCTGTGCTGAATTCCCCAATTTCCTGGCTTTCAAGAACAGGTTGAGTGGAAACGAAAAAAAATGATTTTGATGTGGTTATCAACCGTTTTGTGAGAGGTAGGCGATTTTGGCCATTTTTGCCAATTGGACATGCATGGACAGAATGGAAGAAAAGGGTAGGAAAGCGGAATTGGAGGACAGAAAGGCATATATTTCAGAAAAGTAGACAAAATTCCAAGTTTAGGAAGGGGTGATTTGCGTAGGTCAGGCAAACACTATGTAGGGGAAAATGCCATAGATTGGGGGAAAAGCGGGAAAATGACCAAACAAAAAGGTATATGTTGGACATGGTTGGCTTGGTACAGCAATGGCTTCTATGAATTTTGAGAAAAGCAATGTTCTGCTACATTCCCCCGACTCTTGCAGTTAGGAAAGCACACATTTTTTGTAGTGTTTTACAAAACAAGCAATACCACAAGCCAAAAACTGAGCCATGGTACACAGGAGTTTTACGCTCACGGCCTGCACAGATGCACTTTGCATGTGTAAATCGGGAAAACCAATGTGGTGAGCAACAGCAAGCACACATTTTTTGAAAGAGCACAGGCAGACCTTTTCAAGGGTAGGTGACTTGTGCAGGTTAAAAAAGTGTATGGTGGCTAAAGCAGCGACTAAATGTAGGTCACATTTGGGAAATGAAAGGGTTGTATGACAAAGGGCACCAGCAAATGGGTCAAGACGTTATGAAAACCACACAAACACAACCCATGGCCTACTGTCCCGCGTTCCCACAGGTGTCCCGATGAAAACGGTACCTCACATGTGTGGGTGCACCTACCTGGACGCCAAGGGGAAAGCCTAAAACACAAGTAACCCCAAGTCTGTTTTCAGACCGGAATGTCAGACGCTCTGCCGACCGGTACACCATACAGATATGGGCCTCGGGTGTCCAAGCCACCAAGGAAAACAGGGAACCCGATGCATTTCCGAAAAGAGGACACCCGTGGGAATCCGCAGAGGTATGATTTGGGCAAATCGCTCCAGAATTTGTTACCCAGACACCCCCACAAAATCCAAAATGTGTGAAAAAATACGCATTTTCCCCACGTTTTGCTCGTCTCGCCCATCGAAACACACCCCCAACAACACATGGCCTACCGTCCCGCGTTCCCACAGGTGTCCCGATAAAAACGGTACCTCACATGTGTGGGTGCACCTACCTGGGCGCCAAGGGGAAAGCCTAAAACACAAGTAACCCCAAGTCTGTTTTCAGACCGGAATGTCAGATGCTCTGATGACCGGCACACCATACAGATATGGGCCTCGGGTGTCCAAGCCACCACGGAAAACAGGGAACCCCATGCATTTCCAAAAAGAGGAAACCTGTGGGAATCCGAAGAGGTATGATTTGGGCAAATCGCCCCAGAATTTATTACCCAGAAATCCCTGCAAAATCCGAAATATGGGGAAAAAAACAAATTTTCCGTACATTTCGCTTGGCTCACCCATCGAAACACGCCCCCAACAACACATGGCCTACCGTCCCGAATTCCCACTGGTGTCCCGATGAAAATGGTACCTCACATGCGTGGGTGCACCTACCTGGGCGCCAAGGGGAAAGTGTAAAACACAAGTAACCCCAAGTCTGTTTTCAGACCGGAATTTCAGACACTCTGCCGACCGGCACACCATACAGATATGGGCCTCGGGTGTCCAAGCCAGCAAGGGAAACAGGGAACCCCATGCATTTCCCAAAAGAGGACACCCGTGGGAATACACAGAGGTCTGCCTTGCGCAAATTGCCCCAGTTTTTATTAGCCACAATCCCCGACAAAGTGTGATATTTGGTGGGGAAAAAACACAATGTTCACTTTGTCTGGGGTTCTGGGTAATAAATTCTGGGCCACTTCGCGCAAGTCAGACCTCTGTGCATTCCCACGGGTGTCCTCTTTTGGGAAATGCATGGGGTTCCCTGTTTTCCTTGCTGGCTTCGACACCCTAGGCCCAAATCCGTAGGTTGCCCACATGAACAAATTGTGCTGGGTGGCGAAAGGCTTGGGGTTACCAGCGGGTTACCCTTTTCCTTTTGCGCCCCCGGTAGGTGCACCCACACATGTGAGGTACCTTTTTTGTCGGGACACCAGTGGGAACGCGAGAAGGTATGACATCTGTTGTTGGCGACGTGTTTCGGTGAGTGGACACAGGGAAATGTCTCTGAAATTGGCTGGAAATTAAGACAATTCTCAGACATTTCGCTCTGGCCACCCACCGAAACATACCGCCAACAACACATGGCCTACCTTCCCGCGTCCCCACACATGTCCCGATGAAAACGGTACCTCACATGTGTGGGCGCACCTACTGGGGGGGGCAAAAGGAAAAGGGTAACCCACTGGTAACCCCAAGTCTTTCGCCACTGCCCATTTTGTTCATGTGGGCAACCTACAGATTTGGGCCTAGGGTGTCGAAGCCAGCAAAGGAAACAGGGAACCCCATGCATATCCCAAAAGAGGACACCCGTGGGAAAATGCGCCCGATCCGCGGGCAGAAATGCCACACAATGGGTATCGTTGTAAAGGGGAGAATCTCCCCTTTCCAATGATACCCGCCTCGATCTCCGGCTTGAAATACAGCCGGAGATCGAGGCGGAGAAACGTGAACACTCACCTTCTGTTTTCACCGCAGCAGCCCGAAATGGCTGCTGCGGTGAAAATTACTTTCACTTTCACGCTGACGTGAAACTGAAGGTAATCCAGCCCCCTGGCAGTGAGGGGGGACCTCCCCCTCACATAGCCCGGGGGTTGGATTACAGTTTTGTGCGATCCCTGCTTTGCAGGGATCGCACAAAACAGAGTGCCTGAAAGGATGAGCTATCTCGTCCTTGGCAACAGGGAGGTAATCCCAAGGACGAGATAGCTCGTCCTTGGCACTAAAGAGGTTAAGAGGGACTTACCATCTGATTCGCATAAGGGAAGGTGACGAATGGAAGACAGCCTTTCGGACCCCCTTTGGTCACTATGAATATCTAGTGATGCCATTCGGTTTAGCAAATGCTCCTGCCGTATTCCTGCGCTTCATGGATCGGGTTTTTTCTGACATGTTTCTTTTCATTATCGTCTACTTAGATGATATCTTGATTTATTCACAAGACCCGGCCTTGCATCAGCAACACGTCTCTATGGTTCTACAACGATTGCGCGAACAACATCTGCTGGCCAAACCCGAGAAGTGTATTTTCCACGTATCCACAGTCAGATACTTAGGGTTTGTATTATGTCCTCAAGGAATAGCCATGGATCCATCTAATGTGGAAGCAATCCTTTCTTGGCCGGCCCCAACCACTGCAAAAAAGGTGCAGTCATTCCTAGGGCTTGATAATTTCTACAGGAAATTCATCCCATCTTCTCGGACATTGTTCAACCCATTGTCCATTTGCTAAAGAAAGATACTCTCTTCCAATGGACTGCCAGCCAAGAAACTGCCTTTCAGAGACTCAAACATCTGTTTACTTGTGAACCCATCCTGGCCCAACCGGACATTACCAAACCCTTCCTGGTAGAAACTGATGCTTCCGAACATGCTATCGGGGCAGTCCTTAAACAAGAAACCAAAGATAGACTGGAACACCCAATTGCATATTTGTCGTGAACCCTACAGCCTAGCGAAACTCATTACTCAATCCTGGATAAAGAACTACTTGCCATCAGACAAGCCTTTACAGATTGGCGTCACCTCCTTTTGGGTGCAAGATATGCGGTCTTGGTACGGACCGACCATTGTAATCTCCAGGTTGTACAGTCCATGGAATGCCGAAACAGTCGCCAAGCAAGATGGGCCTACTTTTTTGCCCAATATCAAATCAGCATTCAACCCGTTCCTGGTCCATCCAATGTAATCGCAGATGCTCTCTCCCGAAGATCGGATTACATAAAAGAGGATGGACTTCTCCTTCCCAAGATGTTTCCCGACAAGGTATTCATAGCACAGGATAACTGGCTCATGGAAATGATACGTGAGGAGACTGCAACATCGGACATTTGAAAGGAGTATGTTACAGACAATTCCTGGATCCTCTCAAGCAAGGGTGGATATCTCTTTAAGGACAAGTGCTTGGTTGTTCCTACACAGAAAGTTCAATCCAAGATTATGAGTCTCTGTCATGACATGTTCTAGTCCGGGCACCGTGGCATCACGGCCACTTATCAGACAATCAGCATAAACTTTTGATGGCCTAAGATGCGCTCTGACATACGTGCCTATATACTAGCCTGTTCAGTCTGCAACCAGAACAAGATCGACAACATGAAGCCAGTAGGTTTGCTTCATCAACCTGAATTATCATCTCGACCCTGGGAAATTATAGCCACCGATTTTACTGTGGACCTACCTCCCTCCAGAGGTTTTACCACCATAATGGTCATGATAGACCTCTTTTCCCACATGGCTCACTTTACCCCTCTAACCAAACTACCTTCAGCGCCCGAGATGGCAGGGATCTTTGTCACTCACATATTCCGGTTGCATGGACTTCCTTCCAAAATCATCTCTGATCGCGGACCACAATATATTTCCAGGTTCTGGAAGTACCTTTGTCGACAACTAGGTATTCAACGTGCATTGTCATCAGGTTACCATCCACAAACAAATGGAATTACTGAGAGAGTAAACCAAACCCTGGAACAGTATTTACGTTGTTTCGCATCTAAGGTACACGATGACTGGTCGCTTCTGATTCCTGTAGCTGAATTCGCCTAAAATAATTCAGATCATTCCATGACAAGGATCAGTTCGTTCTTGTGTAACCAAGGGTTCCACCCTTCTGTATTACCCACACTCTTGCCACCACCCACGTTGACTCCTTCGGTAGACGCTTGGATTGCTCCACTTATCACCATTCGCAATCAAGCTAAAGAGCATCTAGAAAAGGCCAGGATGGACATAAAGAGATTTGCGGATACCAAGAGGCATCCCAGACTTTCTTACACTGTTGGAGATAAAGTCTGGCTTTCATCGCATTATCCACCCAGATACCTGAGACCCAACAAGTTGGCTCCTCGTTTCTACGGACCCTTCACAGTGATAGAGATCATCAATCCAGTCGCCTTTCGACTTCGATTACCCGCCACTTGGAAAAAGATTCACCCTGTTTTTCATACATCACTACTGAAACCCTTTCACCAGTCAACCTAGCCAAGTCCTCGACCTCCTCCACTTCTTGTTGATAGCCAAATCAAGTTCAAAGTTTCCCGGATCTCTGATTCTAGATACAGAAGGGGTCGTCTCCAATATTTGGTGGAATGGAAGAGCTATCCACCTAGCAAACGAACCTGGGAACCAGTCTCCAATATGAATGCTCCACGCCTTTTGCAACGTTTCATCTGACTCATCCAGGCAAGCCGGGTGGACTGGAGTTTAGGAGGCGGCATGCTGTCATGAATCAGCGATATCGACCCTTCTGGTGTGCCTGGTCCCTCACTCAATAACCAATACTCTGTTCACCTTCAACATGGCCAATGCCATGTCTCCGATGCGGTCTAGTCCTCTGTCTGGATCGCATGCTCCCTTGAAAACAGACACTCCCCCGTGCCTCCACGCGTCTCAACGCTTTGCTTGCCTGCGTCTCGCCCGGCAAGTTGTGTTCTAGTAACCAGACCCTTTCTCCGCGAATCCTGGTAACCACCCATCCATCCTTCCTGGTTTCCCCTTCCAAATTCCTATTCGTACCCTATCCGGAACCTAGTTTCCCTGTCTTCCTTATTCTGGTTCCGTCCCGGACCTTTCCTGTAACATTGAACGTATCCCGAGTCCCGGTGCTGCCGCGATCGGGAGACTCTGACCTGCGTGCGCACCGAAGCCCAGCAGACTGGATTTTTGAAGACTCTAGAGCTTACCTTTATAAGGCACTCTCGTCCAGGAAAAAGAAACACGCGAACTCCAAGAGGAAATCCACGAGAAGCAAACAGGTGAGTCACAAATCCGAGGACTCGGGTTCTGACAATATTATGTTTTGTGTTTGAAAGCTGAAAGGGGCCTAAGCTCAGGGAAAGGAACCCTGAGAGGTCTATGAAAGAAAGCATCCTGATAACAGTGACTTTGTGTTTAAAAGTTGGAAGGAGCCTGAGCTTGGGGAAGGGAACCCTAAGAGGCTGTCATGGCCATTGGACAAGGGTCCAGGCCTTCATCACCCCCAGGGCCCAAATGGACCCAGTCCTGGCGCCATTGGCGCCAGGCTCATGAAAAAGTGTGCTTTGCACACTCTGTGCCTAGGGCACGTGCATCAGGGCCGGGCGTGGCCATAGACTATCATTGAAGGGCACGTTCAAGAGTCCCTGGGAGGGGCAAGGTGGAGCCACAAGGTGGGGCCAAAGGGAGGGGCCAGGGCCAGCCTATTCAAGGCCAACCCACCCACATGCTTCCGCTTCGTGTTATTCTGCTTTCAGCATCGTAACGCTTACCGCCGTCCTACCTGTTCTTCATCTCGTCGTGCATCCACTAAATTCCAGCTGCTCCATCGCTGAAGCCGCCTCTTACCTGAATCCAGCTACTCCATCGCTGAAGGCGTATCTTACCTGATTCCAGCTGCTCCATCGCTGAAGGTGCCTCTTACCTGAAACCAGCTACTCCTTTGCTGAAGGCGTATCTTACCTGATTCCAGCTACTCCATCACTGAAGGCGCCTCTTACCTGAATCCAGCTACTCCATCGCTGAAGGCGCTCCTTACCTGATTCCAGCCACTCCATCGCTGGGTGCGCATCTTACCTGCATCCCATAGTTATCAGAGGTGGAGCCTTTCCTCACCTGATCCGGGCTTCTAGCAATGCGGAGCTCCACGTCCTTTCTTCATCTTCGTGGTACCTTCATCCTGCAGCTGCGGACCTGCTTCCTAGCCTCCAAACTCCGCTCTACGCTGCCAGTCTTCTCCTGCAAGGGAAAAAGAACACAACAGATTAGAAACCATATAAATAACGAACGCTTGGCCGCACCATACCTGAGTCTAGAGTTCCATTATAAAGTCCAACTTACCAGCTAATTCGGGAGCTCCATCATCCTCAAGGGAATCCCCGGACTCGCTCCACGACTCCGATTGGCCATCTTCACACCTATTGGGGAAGAGATAAGACATTGCAAAAATTACTATTAATAATCAAGGCAAAAGACATTATAAAGAAAACGAACATTAATCATAACCAAAAGACTTATCTTCTAAGTGGATTGGTCGCAGCCGGTCTGGATCACCACTTCCACGGACTAGTGAAGCAACTAGGTCCACTTAACGCGCCCCTGCTACACGAAGCAGGACGGGGAGCTCAGCGTTAAAAAAACCACAGGTGAGCTTGCATGGGAAAACGCTTGCGCACTTCATTTTGGCACAAGAGGGTCGAGGGAATTCACGACACCACGACGGCATTCTCATTGCCTCGCATCTTCTCTCAGGGGCAATACCAGCGTCCAGAACAGCAGGCTCAGCAGCAGTTGGGGGAGAGAGACTATCCAAGGGAGCCAAGCCGAGGGAGGGCTCCAACCGTGTCCCAATGTCCCTGCAGAGACCAGGTGAGCGTAACAGAGGCACAACCAAGTTGGAAACTTGTTAGTTTTGTTGTACTGTTGAAAGGATTGAAGCATGGGGAAGGAAACTCTGAGAAACATATAAAAAGAACCGTGTTACATTTTTCCATGGTGTTTTGAAATTTGAATAAGATGGAGCTTGGGAACGGGAACCCCAATGAACTCGAAGACATTTAAAGGCAGTTGGAGTAACTACAAGGGCTCTGTGGAGAAGGTCTTACGAACAGCCCTGTTGATTTAATTCATTTGTGTGACATTAACCAACCAGCACCTGCTTAGAAGACCACCTGAAACCAACTTTGCTTTCCCACTTTTTGTTGAACCACTATTTTTCCTTTTGGAAAAAAGTTACTATCACATTGAGAGCAAGCATAGGTTTAGACACAGACAGACTTTTATTTTTTACTATTAGACAACGACGGCCATTAGAAACATCAGTTAAGGGAATTACCCCTTTAGAGTTGGGGCCAATTAGGCATTACACCAACCCAGGAACCTTAGTAAATAAAGGTTTTCAAACAAGCCCTTTTGAGTCTGTGTCTCTCTTGATGCCATACCTGTCCTACAGTGTACTTGGGTACCCAGCAAGATCATGCTCAAGAGCCATTGAGTTATTACATGACTTCCAATGGTACTGCAGACTGAAGATTAATTGGGACAAGTCAATGGTCATGCCGGTCACGGGAGGGATGAAGGCTATACTACGGGGCTGCCCATTGCAGGTGGAGGTAGAGGGTTTCAAATACCTGGGGATACAAGGACATGGGGAAATCCTTAGAGAGCAATCTGGACCCACTAGTCAACAAGTTACAGGGAGACGCAAAACACTGGACCAGACTACCGGTAATCCTACTGGGCAGAGTCAACTTATTGAAGATTATTGTACATTTTGCAGAATACCCCGGTGAAGCTCCCAAACAGGCAGTTTGATGAGATTGATGCCCTGATCAGAGGGGTGATATGGGGGAACAAGATCCCTTGCATAGCACTGCACACAATGACTAGGTCAGTATGGGAGGGGGGGGGGGTGAGACTGCCGTACATCAGAAAATACTACTGGGCAGCCCAATTGGTGGTAGCAAATGAATGGCTGTTTGGGGGGGGGGGAGACCTACACACATGAGACTAGAAATAGACGCCATGGAGGGAGCGGACCTGTTGAAAACACTGTATGTGGGCCCGGGGTGGTGGCGACTTGATCCAGCAGGGCAGAGATTAGTGCACGTAAGGGAGGAAGCCACAAGAGCGATAGGATGGGGAGGGAAAACAACACAGTTTCAGCTGCTGTGGGGCAACTCAGGCCTGAAAGAGATCAGGAAATTGGGGGAACAGACACAATGGGTTAGGGCGGGGATTACAAAAGTAGGGGATGTTCTTGAGCAAAATGCCCTAATTTCCTTCCAGGGACTGAGGGACAAATATGGCCTGGGTCAGAGTGAAGCATACATATATGCACGTATAGCGCATGCAATGATGACGCAATTTGGAGGCGTTCACGATCTCCCGGACCACAGCCCCCAAGAGGTCGATTTGTTCACTGAAGTGTTGCAAAAAAGTGTTGCAAAAAAAGAGAATAACAACACTGTACCAAACAATCAATAACTTCTCATCACCCCAGCTAACGCAGTTGAAAGAGAAGTGTGAGAGGGATGTGGGGGCCTTAGAGAGCGACGAATGGGTGGAGGCAATTGTGGAGGCCAGGGAGTTCAATGTGTCCTCGCGGATGAGGCTAATTCAGTATGATATATTGCATAGGGTATACTATTTAAGGGATTGACTCCATAGAATGGGTAGAGTGGAGACTGACACATGCCTCAAGTGTGGGGAAACTGCAGGAACCTTCTACCATCTGTTATGTGAATGCAGCTTGATCTCGAGCCTGTGGGACAGAGTACTTTCTACATTGTCCAGGGCGTTTGGTAGAGCAATCCCCAAGGACCCCAAAATGTTAGTTCTACATACTAGCAGAGACTATGAGGGGACTAGGTGAGGAAGCAGACTTATGTCATTTGTGGCAATGGTGGTTAAGCGAGACCTGGCAGTCAGGTGGGGGTTGAGAAAAACCTGAGGGCATTCTCACTCCTAAGCCCCTTGGATCCTCTGCGCAGGTCGGCAGGGAAATGCCATTGTTCTTGGATCCCGACCCTGGGGGTGGAGAATCGAGGGAGGATCACCTGGTTGGACGGTCCATGGGGACCAGTAGTGGGGAGTCCTTGGACGAGACATGGTATCCCCCTTTCCCTACTGATGACCAACCCAAACCTACCCACACCTTTATAGGTTATTGGAACTCAGCTCCCCTTGTTTTCTGTGAGAAACCTGAAGGCGTCTCCCTGTCTAGTCCCCGGGGATCTGTCATCCAGGTGGTCAGGACACAGCCATCACTTTTGGATCCAGTTCGTAGGGGTGGATCAGTGCGGGAGGATCACCTGGATGGGGGTCCTTGTGGGGTGGGAGTGGGACACTGATGGGTGAGACATGGAATCCCCCTTCTTTGAACACATTTTCCCATCCTACCAGTAGGATATTCTAAAACACTGCCAGACCCTTTTCCGACACAAACTCTTTCGCACAACATGAAAGACAACGGACTAACACCAGAGCCGTTTACCTGAAATGTTCCAATACAATGGTCAGGCAAAGTCAGGCAATCAACCAGAACCACACAGACCTGACAGCCCTTTCCTTTCCCCACAGGGATAAAAGGTGGAGCACGACAGCACACTACGAGCAAGGCAGACCGCACAACATGAGAGCTAACTCAGCACAGCAGTTCAAGAGGAGGCGAAAGACGGTGCAAGTCGAGAGGATATCAAGGGGAGAAGTGACCTTTCCCTTATCGACGGAGACCCGTGAAGCCTTAAGAGAAGGAATCATAAGACCGTGAACAATAGCCAGCGTGTTGCCAGAGATGTCAACGGTGCTCGGGCGTCTCCTCCGCTGACAGCCAAGCCGGGTAGAGACGCATAGCCCAATGGTACCGGCCTTGACTCTACAGACAAGAAAGCAAAGAAATTCATCACAGCTGGTGAGTCGCAGGGAAAGCCGATAAAGAAACCAAACTGTGTTGAACGAATGTAGCAAACAGCTAATTGAACTTTGAGTAAACAAAGGAACTATTGAGAAAGTGGGGGAGAAGCCTGCACCAGAGGCGTCCAGCACCACGTGGGTGCTCATGCAGGAATCTCTGGGCGATTACCCGGAGGTAGAGACTACCATAACCAGAAGGCATTGGGAAGAGGCGAAGAGAGGTCAAAGTGGTCATATAGGGGTCTTGTCAAATCCTCTGTACCTTCGAAAGTCTTTGACCGACAGATGATTGTGAAGGAGGGAAGTGAATCCTGCATGGTGAAATCAGTAATGAACTGTGTTTTGTAAAGTTGGCATGAGTGAACCCGGCAGATTGAAGCTGACAACCAAGGGCAAAGCCTGATGAACTGTATAAAGCGCATTGAAGATTGGCAAGAGTGAACCCAGTGGAGGGATGCTAACGAGAAGGGGCCAAGTCTAAAGTCCAGTAATGAACTGTGTATCGTAAAGGTTGGCGAGAGTGAACCCGGCAGAGGGAGGCTAACGAAAAGGGGCGAGGCCTAAAGTCCCTATGAATAGTGTGTTGACAATGTGAACCAAATCGAGGGAGACTCACACTGAATTGTTTGAAAAAACATTAAGATTTGTGAAAGCAGGGGGGGGCGTGGCTACATGGCCACGGGCTAGGACGTGATCTCTACGAGCTCCTGCTAATCCGACACTGATCCGACCAAAAAATCATATTCTGAGCCTGCAGAGTGCCGTCTTATTGGAACTGTAAACACGTGAACATGGGAAGCATGCGGAGGTCGTGGAGCCGGCAATAACTGTGCAAGGAGTGCTGTCTTGCGAGTGAATTAAGTTGACGAGCTCTGGTCGGTGAGAGATACAAAATGGCGTTTATGGGAGAACAAAGAGACAAGCTTTTGGACGGCCGCACTGAGAAATCGCGGAACGGCTGAGCTTGCCAGCGAAGGCGGATGTGATACATTCGAGGTGCCTTGGATACAAGTGAGCGGCTGCAGTAAGAATCACAGCTGACACGCCCTGGTAGTCTGGCAGATCAGCGTACACAGCGGCCTACGTGCAACAAAGTATCGCCGTGAAGTATACAGCCGGCGAAGTCAGTACAATGAGAGTGCTGATACGTGAGACGCCGGGATAGTAGGAAGCAAACTGCACAGCCTGAAGAGAATAAAGCATGCGATCTGACACAGCCCGTTGGTGGATCCCTATATGTGCGGTTGGACAAGCAGTGGAATAAAGAACATCCCATGCGAGTTGAGAAGTACATCATGGAATGATGAGATACGCTGGCCTCATCTGGACCTCAGCTGACCTCGCCAGACCCGAACGGACACATATGATAGAGCTAGTGCACGGGACAATTCATACGCCCATAGCTGAGGGTGCTTGAGCAGCGAGAGGCGAGCCAGCTCTCACGGGGAAGCGAGGTGGAAACTGAAACCATAAAACACTGAAGGAGCGGAAAACGGCAGAAACTCAAACAAGATGGCACCTACTCCCACACGAAGGTCGGCACCTACATGCCGTAAATAAACATAACACAGGATGTTGCGTGGAGGCCGGACACACGGTCACAACTGGCGAAAAGCGCTGTACATAACAGAGCAGTAAGCAGACACGCATTGTGTGTAACCCCCACGGCCATATCAGGGCTGGAAGGCACAGCCGGGGCGGAAAACCAAAATCCGGCCAGCACAGCACACAAAGCAGTAGTGACATTGGTTCTGGGTAAAGACCAAGGGACCTCCCACGCACGTTGGGAGGTTTACTATGGGATGATGAGACACGCTGCCCTCATCTGGACCCCAATTGATCTTGCCATACCCGAACAGGCACACATGATAGAGCTGGTGCACAAGACAACTCGATAAGCCCAAAGCTGAGGGTGCTTGAGCAGCGAGGGGCAAAACAAGCTCTAATGGGGAAGCGAAGTGGGAAACCGCAACCATAAGACACCGAAGCAAACAAGATGGCGCCTGCTCCCACATGAAGGTCGGTACCCACAGGCCGAAAATAAGCATAACGCAGGCTGTGGCGGGGAGGCTGTTCACACGGTCACAGCTGGCGCAAGCGCTGAACGTAACAGAGCAGCAAGCAGACATGCATTGTGCATAACCCCCATGGCCATATCAGCGCTAAAGGACGTCAGAGGTGCAGAGACCAAAACCCGGTCAGTACAGCACATAAAGCAGTAGTTCCGGGCAAAGACCGGGTGTCGGCGACTCGCACTTGATCACCCAAGTGTGGGACAATGTCGGTGAGAGGAGGCAAAGCGAAGGCTAAACAATCAACGATAGACATATTTTCTAAGATCCCGACCACCCCGGCACAGACCCCCACTAGCGTGTCAGCGGAAACCGCCCCCTTGAGAGACGACCAGGCGATCCTAGCTGCCATTACAGAAGGAACAAGTTACTTACCTGTAACTGTTGTTCTCCAGCATGAGTCTGGCATGGATTCACATGTTCATGAATATTCCCCGTCGTCAGGCTGGGAATCTTCGGTAAAGAAAAAATCAGTATCAGTTTTGTTTCTGATCTGTCTTTCTTAGTAGTAACCAATCACTGGACTCTGGGTCATACTGCCCCCAGCCAATGACTGCCCTCTCCCTAAGCCCCTCCCCTGGCAGCCATCCTCAGATTTGGTAGCACGTTAAGTGGCAGTATGACCAAGTGAAGAGCCGCAGAGGGGAAGGAGGGAGGGTTCGCATGTGAATCCATGCCAGACCCATGCTGGAGAACAACAGTTACAGGTAAGTAACTTGTTCCTTCTCCAGCATGGGGTCTGGCATGGATTCACATGCTCATGAATATAAGAATACAAATCAGTACACACATGCACAACCACGGGAGGTAGCAAGGCTCAACATTAAGCATTACATAAACTCAACATTAAGCATCTCTTACCTCCTCACCAGGCCCACCTTCAGGCGAACAGGTTGCGCAGCACTGCTTGGCCGACTCTGGACTCCTCCCTGGAATCCCGGTCGACGCAGTAGAATCTCGTGAAGGTGTGCGTCGACACCCACGTAGCAGCCCTGCAGATGTCCAGCAGGGGTACACCAGACAAGAACGCTGTGGTAGCAGCGATCACTCTGGTTGAATGGGCTCTCGGACGGCCGGGCAGTGGTTAGTTTGCCAACCGGTGACAGTGCATGATGCAGCCGGAGAGCCATCTGGAAATGGAAGCCTTCGAGAGGGCCTTCCCTTGATTCACAGGTCCAAAGTTCACAAACAGTTGTAATGTCTTCCGAAAACTCTTCGTGCAGTCCACGTAGATCTTCAGCGCTCTAGCTACATCCAGAGAGTGCAAAGTCCTCTCGCCGGTGACGAAGGCGACGGGAAGAAAACTGGTAACACCAAGGGCTCGTTGAGATGGAAGTCCGATGCCATCTTGGGCATGAAGGAGGGGTGCGTCCTCAGCACCACCCTTGTCTCGTGAAAAGTCAAGTATGGAGGCTTGCAGGATAGGGCCTGGATCTCTCCCACTCGTCGTGCGGAGGTGATGGCCACAAGAGATGCTGTTTTCCACGACAGGAACTTCAACAGTGCCGAATGCATAGGCTCAAAGGGCGCCCCCATGAGCCTGGTCAGCACCACGTTGAGCTCCCACGCCGGGGCCGGAGCCTTCACCGGCGGGAATGAACGGAACAGTCCCTTCATAAACTCCTTCACCAGGCGATGAGACCACAGAGATGATCGTCCCGTAGTTCTGGTGTAGTGGGAGATCACCGCTAGATGTATTTTGATGGAGGCATGAGCCAGCCCTGCCCTGGCCAGTGACAGCAGGTACGGCAGCACTTGCGGGAACGTAATTCGCAGAGGGTTAATCTTCTGTTCACGGCACCAGACAGAGTACCTCTTCCATTTGTATCCATAGCACTTGAGAGTTGAGGACGCCCTGGCCTTTGCAAGTACCTCCTTGCAGTCCACCGAGATATCGTGCCCTCCAAACTCTAGTGTCGCAGGAGCCAGGCCTGCAAGTTCAGCGACCCCAGGTCATGATGGAGGATGGCGCCTCCTTCTCTGCAGAGAAGATCTACGTCCGTCGGTAGCTTGACTGGGGGGGACGCTGACAAGTCCAGAAGGTCCGGTAACCAGATTTGCCTCGGCCATGCCGGTGCGACGAGGATCATCCTGCACCGGGACCTCTTGAGTTGGTTGACGAGTCGCAGTAGCAACGGAAACTGAGGGAACCGGCCGTCCCAGGGGAACGAATAAGCATTGCCCATGCTCCTCGGCTGGGGAAACCTGCTGGCGAACCTCTGACGCTTGGAGTTCGTCGCCGTTGCGAACAGGTCGATCTGGGGTTTGCCCCATCATCAGAAAAGCCGATCCACTTGGTCCTGACGCAGTTCCCACTCGTGGCACGAGTGCAGCTCCCTGCTGAGCAAGTCGGCGATGGTGTCCTTTATCCCTGCTAGGTGGAAGGGCACCAGAAACATCCCCTGGGCAACGGCCCAATGCCACAGATCCTGGGCCTCCTTGGATAGGGCTGGGGACCTGGTTCCTCCCTGCTTCCGGATGTAGAACATCGTGGTGGTGTTGTCGGTGAAGATCCTCACCACCTTGCCCTTGAGGGATGGGAGAAACGACCTGACAGCCCAGAACACTGCTCGGAGCTCCAGGATGCTGATGTGGAGTGACTTCTCCCTTCTGGGAGCCAAAGGCGTGAAGATCTCCGGTGTGCGTTCCCCATCCTTCCTGGGAGGCATCCGTCATCACAGTCTCCTGGTGTGCTGGGGTCTGAAAGTCTGTGCCCGCCGCGAGATGCGCGTGGGTGCCCCACCACCGAATAGCTTGGCGAAAGACCTCATTGAGCGGGATCTTGTCTTCGAAGCTGCCCGCCGCTTGCATCCAACGGGCATCGAGGAACTCTTATAGAGGGCGCATCCGTAGCCTGCATAGGCGCACCAGGTAGATGCAAAAGGACATTATGCCGAGAAGGGACTTGATGGACCTCACCCTGGCCACATCTGTGGCCAGCAGGCGCTGCACCTTGCCCAGAATGGCCTTCGTCCTTTCTTCTGACGGAGAAGCCAATCGTGCCACTGTATCGAGCTTGGCTCCCAGAAACAGGGCAACCTTTGACAGAACCAGGTGGGATTTGGGGAAGTTGATGGAGAATCCCAGATCCGTGAGCAGTTTGACGGTCTTCTCTGTGTGCTCGACGGCGAGCTCCCTTGTCCTTGCTCAGATGAGCTAATCGTCCAGGTAGGGGTAAACGTGGATCCCCTGCAGGCGCAGCCGCGGCGCCACTGGTGCTAGGCACTTAGTAAATACCCTGGGCGCCGACTTCAATCCGAATGGCAGGGCCTTGAATTGGTAGTGCCGTCCTTGAACTACAAATCTGAGAAACCTTCGGTGTCCTTTTAGAATGGGGATGTGGAAGTAAGCATCCTCCAAGTCCAGCGACGATAGGAAGTCGCCTTCCTCCAGCTGTCCCAGCACATGCTGGAGGGTGACCATCCGGAACTTCTGGGCCTTGATGTATTTGTTTAACCGACGCAGATCCAGGATGGGGCGCCAACCGCCTGTCTTCTATTTGACGAGTAAATGTATCTTGAGTATACTCAGGAGTCCCGGAGCCTCTTCGGGGCGAGCTCGATGGCACCTTTCTTTTTTTTTTCAATACATTTTTATTAGCATTTGAATGAACCAAGAACAGAAATCCCTCTTATCCCTCTATGGCCCCCCCCACTTTTCCTTCCCCCCCCCGAAAACATACAGGTTTAACATCAGAGCAGGTTAAAGAAGTAAATCAGGGACATTGTTCTCATGAATACAGCCCAGTAACCCGCCTCCCAGGCGAAGTGATCTCAAAAAGAACAGAATGTAAGCCTTCACAAGTCCAGTTCGTCTTGAGGTTGTGCAATGCCCAATAGTTCCATGGCCTTGGGGCACCATGCATGGCGGGCTCCGGCCTTTAAAAATGTCAACAGGTTGGCCCAGTCTGAATTAAATCGCCTGTGAGACCCCTGGATCGAGTAGTTAAGCCATTCCATTGCCACCAGAGCCCACAGCTTCGCTACCCACTCGTGCTCCTGTGGAGGGTCCCTTGACTTCCACTTCCTGGCCAGGACTAATGCTGCTGACATCATCATTATCATATACAATTTGCTATCGGCTCTGGATGGCAGCGTTGTGAGCACAATATTAAGGCCCAGCAAGTCCCGCGCCCTGTTGCCTCCTAGAGGGATCTCCACCACCTGGGCGATTGCTCGCTGAACTAAAGACCCGAAGGGACCAATTTTTGGGCATTCCCACCAAATGTGAGCCCAAGAGCCCACAGCGCCACATTCCCTCCAACAATAAACAGAAATCTTGGGGTAAATTTTATTTAACCTGAGAGGGGTTAAATGCCATCTCAGTACCAGCTTCAGCCAAATCTCGCGAATTTGGAGAGATCTTGCTAGTCTCAGGATTTGGGACCACAGTTTGACCCATTGCTGTTCTTCTATGCCCTCGTTTAGATCCTGCTCCCATTTGCTCATATATGTTCCGGAGTGTACAATTTCCTCCTGTTTTATAAGTTTATAAATGGACGAGACCACCCCTCTATCACCTGTGTCCGTATCTAGGTACTTCTTGAACTGGGTAAGAGATCGTGTCCCCGCTTGTCTTACTAAAGGATGGGAGATCCAATGTCTAATCTGAAGGTAAGAAAACCTCTGTTTCTCCCCCACCCCAAAGTCCTTCTTGCACTGTTCAAAGTCTTTCACCCCCCCCCCCGCTAACATATCCCGTATCATCCTACAGCCACCCTGAAACCAAGGATCAAAATTCGGCTCATTCGCTGCCGCCGGTGTGAATTGTGGGTTACCATGTAGGGGCAAGAACGGTGAGGGGAAAGAGGTGATTTGTGCCCTCTCAATTGCTTGGTCCCAGGAGTCCCCTGTAGCCGCCGTTATAATACTACAATACATTCTAACTGGCCTATCCCACTTCAGTATCCACAAAAACCCTTCCAGGTCCTTTCCTATTACTGCTCTGTCCATCTGTCTCCACACCTTGTCCCTGTCATTCCTCTGCCAGTCCCTAATCACTCTAATCTGCGCCGCTAGATAATACACCCAGAAGTCCGGCTGCCCCACTCCCCCTCGATCTGGCAAGGCTTTCATAATGGAGGCCGCCACCCTCTGGCTTTTTCGGGTTCCATATGAACCTGGCGACTATTCTTTGCAAAGCCCGGAAAAAGGATGGCGGGACACCGATCGGCAGAACCAAAAAGTGGTAGAGGAAGCGGCAGGATTGCCATCTTCAGCGTGTTAATCCTACCCACCCACAAGATCTCCAGGGGTCCCCAATCCACCAACTTCGACTTAACTTTCTGAAGGAGCGGAGGATAGTTCGCCACATACAGTTGCTCCACCGACTTGGTCAGGTTAATCCCCAGGTACCTCAAGGAGGTATCAACCCATCTGTAATCGTAGGCCTTCCTTAGGTCTCGGATGTCGGCGGGTGACACCGTGAGGGAAAGGGCCTCCGATTTGTGGGGATTAATTTTCAGGCCAGCAACTTGACTAAATCTAGTCAATTCTCTCGCCACTGCTCGTAGAGAGGTGATCAGATGGGTCAAAACCAGGATCATATCGTCTGCGAAAGCTGCGATCTTGTGTATCTCGCCCCCAAACGGGATTCCCCTGATATCCTCAGCTGCTCACACCACCTCCAGGAACAGCTCCAAGTGGTGAGCATAAAGAAGCGGTGACAGCAGGCAACCCTACTTAGTGCCACTGCCACCCGTATTGGGGTGGATACCTGGCCATTTATGGCTAACCGTATAACTGGGTTCTGATAGCATGCCCTTACCCGTGAAATAAAGCCCGGGGCAAACCCCATTTTGCCTAAGACCGCAAACAGAAACCCCCACTCAACCCGATCGAAAGCCTTCTCAGCATCAATTGCCAGAAGAAGGGCCTGTATATCCTTTTTCTGGACCTTTTCGATCAGGTGGGCCAGTCTCCTGACGTTATCTGAAGTTTGTCGGCCTTTTATAAATCCTGACTGGTCTCTATGGATAAGTTTAGGTAAGATGCTCTTGAGGCGATTCGCCAATACTTTAGCATATATTTTAGCGTCTACGTTTACCAACGCAATTGGACGGTAGGATGCGCAATCCGTCGGATCCTTACCCTGTTTATGTATCAGAATAACTTTGGCTTCGTTCATGGAATCGGGAAGAAGCCCAGAGGACCCTATGCAATTGAATAATTTGGTTAGGATGGGAATCAACACTTCTTTGTGGGTTTTATAGAATTCAGCGAAAAAACCCATCAGGGCCCGAGGCTTTACTAGTTGGAAGACTGTTAATGATTTCCGCACTTCGTCTACAGAGATCTCAACGTCCAGCGCATCCCTATCATCCTGCGAAACGCACCGAAAGCTAACCCCCCGTAAATAAGCTTCCTGGTCAGCTCCATCGGGATAATTGGAACTGTATAGGGCCGCATAAAATTTCGTGAATTCCCCCTCAATACCTGAGCTCGATGTGAGCATGACCCCTCCCGCCCCCTTTACTTTTAATATAGTTTTGTCTACTGCCGCCTTGCGCATTTTTCTGGCCAGCAATCGGTCAGCTTTATTGCCTTTGATGTAGAACCTTTGTCGTAACCGAAGGAGAACGCGCTCGGCCGCCCTTGATTGTATGAGATTCAATTGGCCTCTCACTGCCCTATATTCCTTTTTGACAGCTGCCGACATCTTAGGGCCCATCCGGCCCATGACCTCAAGTCTAGCTTCTAGCTGTTGCTCCTCCAACCTTAGTTCCCGTTCCCTTCTAGCCTTGACTGCAATGATCCTACCCTGCACCGTGGCGTTCAGGGCGTCCTACCAAACCTGGGGGGTCGTATCCTCCCATGTGTTATGGTCCATAAACTGCAATATTTCCTGCTCCATTTCCCTAACCAAGAGCGGGTCCCTAAACAATGAGATCAGGTATCTCCATTTCCAAATACCTCGGGGTCCCCTGGGCTTAGCTAGAAGCAGAGTAAGCGGCGCGTGATCGCCAAGGGCGACCACGCCCACCTCCAATGACATTGCCCTTCTCGATAAAGGTTTTGAGATCCAAATATAATCGATTTTTGAGTGAGACCTATGGGCATGTGGATAAAAGGTGTAGCCAACCGCCTGTCCATATAACTCCCGCCATGTATCTACCAAGGCTAAGTCTCGTATTTTCTTCTCCAGGTCTCCTGACGGTCCCCCCTGAGTCTCCCACAAGGAAGAACTCCTATTGATGGTGGAAGAATTCCAGGCAATGTTGAAGTCCCCCATCAAGAGGATGTTCGCCCGCGCAAACTTCCCTAGGCGAGTGAGAGTATTTTGTATAAAGGTGTCTTGCGTCTGGTTTGGAGCATAAATAGTCGCTACTGTGAAAGACTCTCCTCTACCCTCAATTTGCACCGCCAGATACCTTCCCTGGTGGTCCTTCTGCAAATCCCCAATAGTCAGACCCGACCCGTCCCACAAAGCTATCAAGACTCCTCCCTTTTTGCTTGCCTGGGTAGCCTGAACCACTTGGGAATAGCCCCAAAATCGAATCCTATGGACATCTTTAGTGTGTACATGGGTCTCCTGCAGTGCCAACAGTACGGGCTGTTCCCTCCTAAGAAACCTCTCCACCATCCTCCTCTTCACCTGGGAGTTGAGGCCGTTCACATTTAGGGAAAGAAACTTTAACGCCTCTGGGCTACCCAGGGGTCATTTCAAGTGAAGTTTCACCAGCCAAACTGGGGTTACTGAGCTCATCTCCGTTTATCCTATGTAAGGAGCCCTTTCCCCTTACTTCGCTGTTTGAGCAGTGCCAACCTGTACCTTGAAACCATTTACCCCCCACCATGCCCCACCCCCTCTAGGCGAGATCGACTGGCCCTCGGCCCCCCACGCGAGTCCACCACGAGAGCCGATCTCAATATCAAACCCAGAAACACCCCACGCGGGAAAACCCATTCCCATCCCAAGACCTCCCCGTCCCCCCGACTCCCCGGACCTGAACAACCTTACAACTCTAAGAAAAAAGAACACTGACCCTCAGCAACATCTGAACAGACCTCGGTAGCGCCCTCCCCGGACTCTAGTTGGGACACTTCCTGACCATTGACATTCTTATGGGGCGGCCCCAGGGCTCCCCCGCACAGACATGGGTTCCCGGACTTAACCATTGGTCACTTCCTTAGATATCAAGTCCATAGCTCTCTTCCTTCCTTTACTATGCTTGGTAGTGGACCATTCCCATGGTTTGCGGCGTGCCGGGGGAGCCTCCTTTTCCTTCGGTGGGGGGGAGGCCTGTTCCTCCAACCCCAGCAGGGTCATCCCCTGCTCGCACATCGTGATCTTATGATGGGCCCCTTGCCAGGTGAACGTTAAGCCGAAGGGATGGGTCCACCTTTACCGAATTTGTTGCGATCTAAGGAATGACAAAACCGGGCCCATCCTTCTCCTTTTAATTAGTGTAATCATTCCCAAATCTTGGTAAAGGGAGATCTCATGGCCTTTATATGTAACGGGGGCTGACCTTCTCGCCTTTTCCATAATTCGCTCTTTGACCGCATACTTTTAGAAGGCTACCAGCACATTGCGCAGTCTGGATCCAGGCTCTAGCCGACGGGGTCCCACCCTATGGACTCTGTCAAACTGCATATCTAAGTCCGAGCTCGCGTCTAGCATGCCCCCAAATATTTCTTTCAACACTGGGGCCAGCTCCTGGTCTTGGATATCTTCCGGCAGTGACTTGATTCAATGTTCGTTCTTCTCGATCTGTTTTCCAAATCTTCCGCTTGTAGCTCTAAATTTTGCGATGGCACCTTTCGTGAGCATCGCCTTTACCGCTAACTGCAGTTGAGGGATGTGATTTTCCTTCCTGGGCACGGGAGGAATGCAGGGGCACTTCTTTAGAAATTCGAGAGTGTGCCCGTGGGCCAGGGCATCCAGCACCCAACGGTCGGTGGAGATGGACTCCCACACGCTGACGAATTTCGCCAGCCGGCCTCCCACAGGGGTGCTCAGGTGGGGGCCCAACGCCACGGCAGGTTCAGTCCTGCTTGGCAGCGGCCTTGCCGCCCTGGCCTCCCTGGTGACGGCAACGAGATCCTCCTGACTTGCCGCGCCCTCTGTAGGCCTCTTGCGACGAGGAACGGGCTGCCCGGCGGTACGTAGAGGAGCCACTGCCGAATCCTTTGGAGGCACCTTGCTTGCCTCCGGAGTTCCGAAAGGGCGGCCGTCGTTACTGCAAAACTCCCAAGGCCCGAGCCGTCTCTGTCGGCCTTGATGGCCTGAAGTGACTCATCCACTGTTTTCCCAAACAGGTTGTTCCCGTCGAAGGGCATTTCCAAAACTCTAGTTTGCACGTCCTGGCGGAAATCTGTTGCCTTGAGCCATCCCCGCCGTCGAGGGCAAACACTGTTGCCCAACTGGCGGAACCCGGTGGTAGCGATGTCCGTGGCCACGGTTATGGCGTGGTCCGACGCCACCTCACATTCCTGAAGGATCTCCAGGGCCTCCGCCCTCTTGTCGTCCGGTAGGAAGTCCAGCAGGGGAGCGATCTTGTACCTATGGACTCTGTCAAACTGCATATCTAAGTCCGAGCTCGCGTCTAGCATGCCCCCAAATATTTCTTTCAACACTGGGGCCAGCTCCTGGTCTTGGATATCTTCCGGCAGTGACTTGATTCAATGTTCGTTCTTCTCGATCTGTTTTCCAAATCTTCCGCTTGTAGCTCTAAATTTTGCGATGGCACCTTTCGTGAGCATCGCCTTTACCGCTAACTGCAGTTGAGGGATGTGATTTTCCTTCCTGGGCACGGGAGGAATGCAGGGGCACTTCTTTAGAAATTCGAGAGTGTGCCCGTGGGCCAGGGCATCCAGCACCCAACGGTCGGTGGAGATGGACTCCCACACGCTGACGAATTTCGCCAGCCGGCCTCCCACAGGGGTGCTCAGGTGGGGGCCCAACGCCACGGCAGGTTCAGTCCTGCTTGGCAGCGGCCTTGCCGCCCTGGCCTCCCTGGTGACGGCAACGAGATCCTCCTGACTTGCCGCGCCCTCTGTAGGCCTCTTGCGACGAGGAACGGGCTGCCCGGCGGTACGTAGAGGAGCCACTGCCGAATCCTTTGGAGGCACCTTGCTTGCCTCCGGAGTTCCGAAAGGGCGGCCGTCGTTACTGCAAAACTCCCAAGGCCCGAGCCGTCTCTGTCGGCCTTGATGGCCTGAAGTGACTCATCCACTGTTTTCCCAAACAGGTTGTTCCCGTCGAAGGGCATTTCCAAAACTCTAGTTTGCACGTCCTGGCGGAAATCTGTTGCCTTGAGCCATCCCCGCCGTCGAGGGCAAACACTGTTGCCCAACTGGCGGAACCCGGTGGTAGCGATGTCCGTGGCCACGGTTATGGCGTGGTCCGACGCCACCTCACATTCCTGAAGGATCTCCAGGGCCTCCGCCCTCTTGTCGTCCGGTAGGAAGTCCAGCAGGGGAGCGATCTTGTACCACAACTCCCTGTCATAGCGGGCCACAATCGCTAGGGCGTTGGCCGCCTTCATTGTCGTCGCCGCAGATGAGATGACTTGTCATCCCATGGCGTCCAGTTTCTTTCCCTCGCCGTCAGGTGGGGAGGTTGAGGTTGAAGCCGTTGTCCCCGCCGATTTGTTCTTGGCCGCCGTTGAGACGACCGAATCCGGGGTCGGCTCTGCCCTAAGGCACAAAGGGGTGGAATCGGGGACCCGGTACTTCTTCTCGTACCGATCCCTCTTGGCAGGCGTCGTGGACGGGTTCTTCAGAAGAGCAAGTCCCTCGTCCCAGATGTCATCAAGCAACGGCACCGTGAGGACCGTCTTCCTCTTGGCCTCGCGCCGTTGATAGAGGAAGCCTTCCTTCTTCTGTTCCTCGGGGCAGAGCTGGAAAAGCTTGGATGCCCTGGCAATCATGGCATGGAAGGAGCCGATTTCGTCGGGCGGGGAGGCCTGAAGGGGTGGTGATGGAAGGCCCATCCCGCCGTCACCACCGTCGTCATCATTCCCCGTCGTGGCCGTATCTGTTCCCGTGTCCTCCCTAGGATCAGGGGAATGAGATGAAGGCTGAGCAGGCCGCAAGGGCTGGAAGGGCGGGGGGATGAACTCTCCTCCATTTGTTTGGAGGGCTTCCCGACGGGCCCGGTTCTGCTGGGTCGTCGGTTGGGGGTAGAGGCAACCTTGTCCTTATCTCCGTGCATAAGGTTTGGATGGCCATCAAAATGGCAGCAGAGTTATCCTGAGGCTCGGGCACTGGTTGCGACGGCCGCGATGCTTGCTCCTCCTCCACGGGAGCCTCATTGGCGACACCGTCACTCTCCTCGTCTGTCTCCTCGGGATTCCTCCCGTGGGACCGGACATCCTCAAACCTCTTGTTAAGGCCATTCACAACTTCAACCAGCTCCTCCTCAGAAGCTGTATCCGTGTCCGTAATGGCCACCGCCCCCCCTCTTTTTCCACCGGGGTCTTCACGGGGGTCTTATTGATGGGCTGAAAAGAGGATTCCCTCCGCAGTGGCAGGGAAAGTCTGGGCCCCGAGATCACCACCACTGGTGTAGCCTCCACAGGCCTCGCCAGGGCCGCCACGACTCCCTCGATATCCTTCACCACCTTGGGCGCGCTTGAGGCCTTCACCTTGGGGGGAGGGTCACCGCCTCACTCCCCCTCGGCTGACTCCTTCGAGATCGACCGGGACTTCTCCAGAAGCTTACCCGGGTTCTCAGACTTTCTCTTCCCCGAGCCAGAGCGCTGGCTCGTGGTTGATGGCGTCGGTGAAAGTGCACCCTGCCTGGCAGCCAAGGAGCCCGACCGTTCGGCGCTCCCGGTGCCCGCGGACTCGCAGTGCTTTGCCTTCTGTTGGGCCCCCGTTGCCAGAGCGCCCTCAAAGGACTTAGAAGACCGCTCGGACCTCTTCTTCTTCTCACCTGCTGGGCTCTTTCCTTCCAGCCAGTTGGTGAGGCGGATACGCCGATCCTTCATGGTCCGTTCCGACATGTTCTTGCAAAATGCACAGTCCTTCTCCACGTGTGTTTTGTCTTCGTGAAGGCAGTAGAGACATCTCGAATGCTCATCCTCCTTCAAAACATTCTGTAATCCGCATCCAGGGCAGTTCCTGAACAGCTTGGATCCGGGCCTCGAGCTTCCCTTGTCCTGGGCCATGTCCACGGAGTAGGCCTCAGATCTTCTGGAATCCTCCAAGAAGCATAACTTGACGAAAACTTCGCCCTTGAGGGGCGTAGAAAATTCCGAAACGGGTCCCTGTTGATCAGAAGTAGAAACGGTGGAGCTTGAGGCTCGATTGACCGAAAAAATGAGATTAAACTCTTAGAAAAATCGCAAAATGCAGTAAAAGCTCGAGAGCTAAAGCACGATGACTCCCAACACTTGAAGGTGCAGTAAAAATCTGAGGATGGCTGCCAGGGGAGGGGCTTACGCAGAGGGCAGTCATTGGCTGGGGGCAGTATGACCCAGAGACCAGTGATTGGTTACTACTAAGAAAGACAGATCAGAAACGAAACTGATACTGATTTTTTCTTTACCGAGGATTCCCAGCCGGACGACGGGGAATATTCATGAGCATGTGAATCCATGCCAGACCCCATGCTGGAGAACCGAAAAACTCATGGGGGACAACGATGGCAGACTTAAAAGTGGTACTGGAGACCAAAATAGACGCAGTGGGAATAGAGGTCAATTTATTACGGCAAGATATGAGGGCGCTTGCGGAGAGGACGACTAGTCTGGAAAGTGCTGTGAAAACCAACACGGAGACTAGCACTGGCAATGCTAAGGAGGTTCATGTGAGGAAACAGCAAGTATCCAACCTAGAGAACCGAGCAGAGGAAGCCGAAGGGAGAGGGAGACGTAACAACATACGTGTGCCGGGCCTTCCAGAGGGAGAGGAAGGCCAAGATCCAATGGACTACGTGGAGAGCATGATAATACAGGAAATCGGGGCAGGCAAGCCCTCTCAAGGATTCGCCGTTGAATGGGTACACAGAGCCCTGATGCGGAGGCCGCAACCAGGGGCCCCGCCCCGAGCGATCATAGCGAAAATCCTGAACTATAGAGACCGGGAGAAGATCCTGGAGTTCTTCAGGAAAGGGGGGACGATAAAGAGAGCGTCAGCGACCATAACGGCATACCCCGACTATACCATGCAAGTGCAGAGACAACACTACGGATTTGTAGCCATGAAAAGGAGACTACGCACAGCTGGCCTTAAATACATGCTTCTGTATCCTGCAAGACTCAACATAATAAGAGCAAAATACATTTCTTTGACACCCCGGAAGAAGCGACAAATTGGCTGGATGCCCAGGGCTGTATAGTCGACGATGAGGAACAGAGACGAGAAACACAAGATAAGTTTGTTTGTTTGTTTGTTTATTTTATTTAGTATAGCGCTCCAGACCCAGGGGTAAATGGGCGCTTAAGGACAAGTTACAATGTTACAGTATACAAGCAGTTATACAATTGTGGCGGGAATATGCCATATTTGGTATGTAGGCAGGTAGAAGAAGCATTTCAGATTATGTACAATATATACCCTTAGATAGAACTAAGCTTATTCTATCTAAGGGTTTCCTTCTCCAGTAGCCAGCTAATGACTAATTTTCTGAACAATTGGAAGGATTTGACCAGTTTAATATTCAGTGGCAAGGTGTTCCAAAGTTGAGGGGCGAGGACAGTGAAGCTCGAGCCTCCCGCTCTTTTGGCGGTGAATCTGGGCACGATGAGGCTGAGGGCATTAAATTATCTGGTGACTCTTGTGTTGGGTTTAAGAGTGAGTTTGTTAGTCAAGTATTGGGGGGCTAGGTGATTTAAGGCTTTGTAGGTGAGGCAAAGGGTTTTTAGGTCAATTTTCTGCTGAATGGATAACCATTTGCAAGATATTCTTGTGTGGGAAATGTGCTCCCTCTTGGGAATATTTAGTGCTGCTCTCAGCGCATTATTTTGGAGGATCTGAAGTTTCTTGATTATAGCCTGGTTGGCACCAAGGTAGAGGCTATTACAGTAGTCAAGTTTTGATTGTATAAGGGCTCTCGCCAGAATGAGGCAACTGTTTGTAGATAGGAACAGTCTACAGGCCCTGATTAGTTTTCCCGTGTAGGCGGTGGCTGAGGCAGTCATATTAACTTGTTTGGCGAGGTTGGTATTGGCGTCCAGGTAGAAGCCTAACGTTTTCACGTTCTTCACAACTGGGATGGTGAAGTTCGAATAATCGGGGCTGAGTTTCTGTAGATTATTGGGGGACCCGACTAGGAGGAGCTCAGTCTTCTCATCATTCAGACAGAGGCCGTGTGTGGCCATCCATGCCTGAATGATGGCGAAGATTTTGTTAATCCTAGTGGCGTCAGAGTTATAGTTACCAAAGATGGTGAGGAGCATCATCTGCGTAGTTGGTGTAGGTGACACCCAGGTGGTCCAGTTTGTCAAAGAGGGGCTTCGTAAAGATGTTATAGAGGGTAGGGGAGACGCAGGAACCTTGTGGGACACCACAGGTGATGGGGATGGGGTCAGCTGCAGCCACAGAAGAAAAGACCCTCATGGTTCTGTTGGCTAGGAAGGATTGAATCCACATGACAGCAGGGGGGGAGAAGTGGGCAGCAGAAGAGAGTTGGTTGCAAAGTATTTTGTGGTCAACCAAGTTGAAGGCTGCTGAAAGGTCTAGGAGGAGTAGGATAGCTGCTTTGTTTTTGTCCTTGATGTCTTCAATCTGGATTTTAAGGTCAACAAGGGCAGTTTCCGTTCCATGTTGAGGGTGAAAACCAGATTGACGCAGGCCTAGCAGTTGATTAGACTCCAAGTAATCCTGGATTTGCAGATAGGCAACACTGTCGAGGATTTTTAGCAGGAAGGGGAGCGTGGTAATAGGCTTGTAATTGGTGGGAATGGCTGGGTCAAGAGTTTTTTTAGGAGAGGGAGAACCCAAAACTGTTTTGGGTTGTTAGGTACAGATTTGGTTGAGAAGGAAATGTTTACTAGTTTGGAGATAAATGGGGCGAGGTCTCGCGCTGTGTCTTTGATGATCTGTGCGGGGCAGCTGTCCCCTTTACAATTTGAAGGTTTAAGGGATGCTATGATTTTTTGAATTTCGGGTATAGTAACCGCTTTAAATGTAAAGCCGGAGGTATTGCTAGTAGGGGTGGGTGTGCTAGGTATGAAGGCGTTGCTGTTTGATAGTTGTAATCTTTTGGATTCGATTTTGTTTTGAAGACCAGTGATTTTGTTAGCTAAGGCATTTTGGATGCTGGTGCACCATGCCTTGTCCTTCACACAGGTATCGGTTGGAGGATTCGGATTTTCTAATTCCTTCAGGATGGTCAAGATTTCTTTAGCAGAGGATTGGGCATTGTTTATTCTGACATTATAGGCTTCTTTTTTGGTCTGGATTATCTCCTTCTTGTAGTGGGAAGAAATGGTCGTAAGATTAGCTTTGTTTTCTGCAGAGGGGTTAGTTTTCCAAAGGGTTTCCAACTTGGCTTTCTTTTTTCTAAGAGTTTTGAGTTCCGGTGTGTACCAAGGGTTCAGGTGAGCTATAGGCTTACATTTGCGTTGCTTAAATGGGGCAACGGCATCAATAGTGCTAGTTAGGGCATCATTGTAGGAGTCGACCAGAATGTTAAGGTCGGCGGTAGCTGGGATTGTGTTAAGAAGGGGGAGGATAAGTGGTGTTAGGGTCTCTGCGGTGATATTGCGCTTGTTTCTCATCAGGCAGGCTGGTGCGTAAGGGCGCTGTTTAAGGTTAGGATTGTTTTGGTAGATGTCAAATAATATGAGGAAGTGGTCAGTCCATACAAGAGGTTGTGGGGCTTTGCAGGTGATATTACAGTTGTGGGCTGCTAAGTGATATGAAGCACTGCTATGGGCTGCCGAGAAAGGGATATAGTGGGAGAGACACCTGGTAGTGAATAATGGGGGCAGTCTTATGGCATGACATTGATTGCTCAAGATGAGTGATGCCGGACATGCTGGATTGGAATATAGATGGCACTGTTAAAAATTGATATTGATATCCTAATCTGATGACTAATGCAGGAGGCATAAAAGGGACATGGCCTACCCCCGGTAAATAGAGTGAGGAGAAAAGCCACTAGGGCTGAATCACCCCACTAAGCCCTGAGCGCGCGAATCGTCGGGTTAAGCGCTAGATGCGGGGGTGCCTGAGATCCAGGGATGGAGCTGGGCAACAAATGGGAGGGTTGGGGAGTAGTGACGGGGTAGATTTTGTGTTTGGGCAAGTTAGGGAGGGGGATGGAGAAATAGAGGGTGGTGCGGGTGTTGTGGAGTTGAGTCTGTTATTTGTACTTGGGGACAGAGCTTATATGAGTCTACACATGGAAATAAATGTTTTGAATAGGAACTGCGCCGATGGGAGGGGGAGAGACGGATTGACAAATAATGGGAGAACTCAGAATTATTACGTGCAATGTAAGAGGACCCAATAGCTACCTAAAGAGGGACAAGGTTATGATGTACCTGCGCAGACAAAAAATAGACATGGCATTGATACAGGAGACACACCTCACGCGCGACAGGTTGGAAGTGCTACAAATAAAATGGAGGGGGACTGTGGTGGGCGCCACATACTCGGCCTATGTTAGAGGAGTGATCACGTGGGTGGCACTGCATGTCCCTTTCCAGCTGCTACAATCCACGGTGGAAGCGGATGGGAAGATGGTAATGATAAGAGGGTTGGTGGAAAACAGAGAAATAAGCATTATCAAAACATATGCCCTGGATCAGGATACAGTGGCGTATTTTAGGTCCCTGTACGGTAAGGTGGGTGGGTGCTTGGGGGGGGGGCGGTGGTCTGGGGAGGAGACTTTAATTGCGCGCTGAACCCAAGAATTGCTAGATCGGATAACAAAATAGATAAACCCGCCCCAGCGGCCAGAGCGTTGCAGACACTACTGAGGGACTTGCGGTTCGAAGACGCATGGAGAACGCAACATATGCCAGAGAGACAATACTCCCACTTCTCAGCCCCACAAAATTTGCACACTAGGCTGGATTACATATTTGTTGCGCACGGACTAATGTCTGGGGTAACATTTAGGGAATATAAAGCGAGGGTCCTATTGGACCACTCACCGTTAATACTGGGATGGCAATATCAACCCCCGAGAGCAAGGATACCCACTTGGCGCCTTCATGCTGAGAGATACTATATTTATAGAAAGTCTGAGAGACGAAATAATAAGCTATTTTAAAATTAATACTTGTAGTGTTGAATCTGCCGGCATGCTGTGGGAAGCCTTTAAAGTAATGGTAAGGGGAATGGCTATAGTGAAATCCAAAGGACTGCAAGGAGGGATTGTGCGGAACTACAAGAGGCTGAAAGTGAGTTGGAGAAAACGCTGGAGAGGGGTGGCACCACTGAGGCAGAGAACAAAGAGATACTTGGGCTGCAACAAAAATATGTGGGATGTTGGGAGAGACTGTGTAATCTGAATTATAAGAAGTACGTAAAGAGACTGCATGCAGGAGGGGATAAACCAGGAAGAATGCTGGCATGGCTCTATAAAAATGAAACCCCCAGGTCCACAATTCAGACAATTACGAGAGACGATGGGAGTGCGGTGGACACCCAAGAAGGTGTCAATCAAGAATTTGTAGAATATTATCAAAACTTATATGGTGATAAAGTAGAGAGCGATCGTAGGAGAATAAACAAAATGATAGAAGATATAGGCCTGCCACGAATTAGTTTGGACGAACGAGAAGAACTAGATGCCCCAATCACCCTGGAGGAATTGGAGGAGCTAGTGGTGCAGTTACCCACAAGTAAGACCCTGGGAGCTGATGGACTCCCGAGCAAATTTTACAAAAAATACAAAAACGAGGTGCTACCCCCGCTACTGGCAATGCTAAATGAGGCGTATGACAAGGGTAGGCTCCCGGAGACCCTCCAAGAGGCAATAATTATACCACTCGCGAAACCTAATAAGCCTGCCAAGGAATGTGGATCATATAGACCATTGTCAATGCTAAATCAGGATAGCAAAATACTCACAGCGGTTCTAGCAAATAGGACGAGAAGAATTATCACCAAACTCATACATCCTGATCAGACTGGATATGTCCCAGGCAGAAATATCACGAATAATCATAGGAGGCTCCATCGAGTCATTGAGTATGCAAACGAAGAAAAGGGAGAGATGGCAATCGTATCACTGGACGCAATAAAAGCCTTTGATTCAGTAAAGTGGCCCTGGCTGGTGGCTGCCCTGACCAACTATGCGATAGGGCCAGGGTACCTTAGATGGGTCAAATTGTTATATAGCGAACCTCTGGCGAGGGTGAAAACGGGAGCAATAATCTTGGAGAGGTGGCAGCTTAGCAGGGGCACTAGACAGGGTTGCCCATGGTCCCCAATGTCATATATTCTAGCTTTGGAGCCCCTAGCAATATATCTAAGGCAACAGTATAATGTGATAGGTATCACCATTAAAGCGGAGCCACATTTAATCTCCCTGTATGCACATGACATATTGTTGTACTTAAAATACCCTGAAGAAAACCTCCAATACGTGCTAGAGGTGATGGAACAATTTGTGTCACTGTCCGGCATAGCAGTAAATCCTAAAAAATCATGCGTGTTCCCGCTAGGCAGATATAAGGGGACCCCAGTAGAGCAATTGCCAGTATTACCAATACCATCAGGTACCTTTGCATAGACATCTACCATACGGTGGAGGCAGAGCACCTACATAACACAGAGAGGGCGGTTAAAAGTATTGAGAGTAATATGAAGTCCTGGGCGAAGCTTCCTTTGGCGATGATGGGAAGAGGGGCAATGTTGAAAATGGTGGTCCTGCCGAGATTATTGCACTACTTTAGTAACATACCGCACCTGATCCCAAAACGATTCTTTGCCCGATTACATAGTATATGTAGAGATTTCTTATGGAGTGGGATAAGGAATAGAATAGCCCTCTGGAAGCTACAAAATATGCATGACAAAGGAGGGATAAAACTGCCAAACTACGAGGTCTATTACTTAGCGAGTCAATTACAATATGTAGCAAAATGGTTATCGGAAGACTCGACCTCGGAATCTATGCTGTTTACACCAGAATGTACACCGTTCTTTTTACAAGAAATGATGTGGCTGCCCAGAGCAAATATGAAAGAGTGCCAGAAAATGATGTTGCTGGGATGGGACATATGGCACAGGGCCTGTTGGGTAATACAGAGCCCCTCCCCATGTTCCCCGCAGGTGCCACTGGTGGCACTTGCGGAAAAAGACGCCCAACTGATGAAGATGATAAGGAAGCACTGGGAACCAGTTGGGATAGCAACGCTTGGGGATGTATGGCAAGAGGGGAAGATTATAGATTTTGAGACTTTGGTGGAGGAAACCGGGTTACATAGGGGACAGTACATTACTTACCACCGGGTGGTGGGGCGGGTTAAAGAAACGTGGTCAGCGATAATATTGGAAAGCCAGCCGGACGCCACCATAGATGTTATATGCGACATAGCAGAAGGAGGACATGAGATATCCAGAATATATGAGATGGTTATGTCTAAAGTGGGTAAAGGACCAACACGATTAAGACAAGAATGGGAAGAAGAGATGAGCACCCCTATGACGGGAGGGATGTGGGAAAGAGCCCAAAGATATCATAAGAAGGTGTCAATAAATGCTAGGTTGCAGCAGATACAGCTTTATACCACCCACAGAGCTTACATGACGCCCCAAAGAATAGCTAAATATTCGAATGCGGGGCAGCAAGTGTGCCCTAAATGTAACGAGAAGGATGCTGGGATGGTGCACATGTTTTGGGTTGCCCAGTGATTGAAAGATTCTGGAGGGAAGTGGTGGATAGGTTGAACACAAAAGGGGTTAAGCTAATGATAGAATTGGCGTGGGCATGCCTGATAGGAGGGTTCCCTAGACCTCATACATTGAAGCATGTCAGTAAACTTAAAGACCTAGCGTATATACTTGCGAAACGTAGAGTTGCTATGAACTGGAAAGCATGCCATGATCCGATAGTAGAAGTGTGGTGGAAAGATCTACAGAAGTGGTCAGAAGCTGAAACCGCAGTGTGGCAAGAAGCAAGTAACTCGGGTGGGGAGGAGGAAGCAGAAACCTTGACAGCTTGGAAGCATTTAGTGGCTACGATAATCGGGCTCACGTATGATGGGTCGAGTGATTGCGACTCAGTTGAGAATTCTGAGGAAAGACTCCACCTGCAAGGTGCAGGAACAGAAGGTGTGGAAGAATAGGCTCGGTAGGGGGTAGGGTAGAGGGAGCAGTATATATTATTGTAATAATGTTAACTGTACTGCAAATTTGGTTTTATTGTTGTTAAAAATAATAAAAACTGTTAAAAAAAAAGATTTGTGAAAGCAGTACATATTGCAAGATAAGGGGAAGTGAAGTGTCCCCCTTGTCATTTGGGGTCCAAGCCCGGCTGAGGGAGATCCAGGGGATGGAAAGTCATAACCCTAACTACCATAGGAAAATAACTGTTAAATTTAATTGTTGAGGAATGACTGTGAGGGGTCTGTGCCCAGAAGAGGGGGATCTAGCGGGACGCTGTTATCCAAAGCCATACGAGGAATAGAACTTTTGTGTTTGTTTACTATCAGGCCCTTGAGGGCAAGAGACTTTGTACCAAAAAAATACTTTAACCACGGAAGAACCTGATAGCTGATACAGAACTGTTGCCTCGTGCTGAGAAAGCTTGAGAGTGTGCTGTGCTCCAAGGTTCCCACCTTGTGCCATCCGGAAAACGTGGGGAAGGAAGACACCTGGCAATCACATCCTAACAAATTACTTGTGAACCCTTATCCCACACTCTTTTTATAATTAGTTGTAAGGAATTGCCAATAGGTGTTTCATAGTATAGGCCCTTTTATTTTGACACAACGCCACAAGGACTGCCTTATTTTTCAATTGATGATCGATGCTTGCTCCCATCTTAAATTAAGGTTTAAATTAGGCGTTTTTCCGCTCTGCATTTAGAATTTAATAAACACCCTTGAACTGTGATCACTTGTGTCTGTCTTTATTGTTGCCACCATGAGTTCCTTACGTTTCCTACATGTAAACCCTGACAGTACTGAGACGAAGAAGCAGCAACTAAGAGCAATGAAGACTACACTCTTTTACCACTCTGGTACTAGGACAAGGAAAATGCCTGTTAAAAGCAGTGAAGGTCAGGCATGTCCCTTTTATTGTGGTCAGGCAGGGCTGATTGAACATCCAGACCTGCAGCCTGTCAAGGGGCTGCAGGTCTATAAAAGGAGACCAGCCCACCAGCAAAGAGAGCGACAGAAGCAGCAGCAGGGGGCCGGTGTAAGCAGCAGAGAACTTTGTTTGGAAAACATGCCGAGACGCCGAGGTCTGCGGAGGGAGGTGATCTATGAAGCGTGTTTGAGGAGCTGGGGCTCCGTGGAGCAAACCGAACATTGTGAAGCAAGCCTTGTGGTGAGGCTGTCCCTCTTCCTTGGGGCCAAGGTTCTCGTTCCCCTCTGACAGGAGTTAGCCACAGAGGTGGCTGAGGGGCAGGAGTTGGGCCCTGACATCACACGCAGAAGGCCCTACGATCCATGCAGCTGGGAAAAGCTGTGAACGCGATCAGTGAGTTTCTAACAAGAAACCCGGTGCGCTAGCATTTGAACTCTTTCATTCTAACGAAATACTTTGTATCAGAGTTGTTACGTGTTTGAGGAAACACATTTTCAAATGTCTATGGTATGAACCATTATTGTATAATGAATTCCACGTAATACTTTGTATCGGAGTGGTCGCGTGTCTGAGGGCTGGGCTCTACAATTAAAGCAAACTGAAGCATTATGAAACAATGGGTTGAATTGAAAGGGTGTCATGATTGCAACCCACCTTTTTTGAATGCCGAACTGAATGACAACTCTCATTATTAAACAACGGGTTGAATTAAAAGTGTGTTATGAATGCAACCCACCTCTATTGAATACAGAAACTGAATGAAAACTCTATCAATAAGCAGAACTTTTCTTGAGTTCAGAAATGAATGAAACTTTAAAATCACAATATGTTGAACTCTAAAGTGAAAACCAATGTGTGCTGTAAGAAACTCATGGTGGCAACAGTAAAGAGACACAAGTGATCACAGTTCAAGGGTGTTTATTAAACTGTATAAATGGGTGAGAAAAATGTATAATCTAAACCTAAATCTAAGATGGGAGCAAGCTACGACCATCAAATAATAATAACGCAGTCCTAGTGCGTCTTGTCAAATAAAAGGGC
Organism: Ambystoma mexicanum; assembly: GCF_040938575.1. Classification (NCBI taxonomy): domain Eukaryota; kingdom Metazoa; phylum Chordata; class Amphibia; order Caudata; family Ambystomatidae; genus Ambystoma; species Ambystoma mexicanum. The sequence continues at coordinate 873,862,243 of NC_090924.1, read as the reverse complement.
CTGTACTAAAATAAAACTATTGCCAATCCTTACCGCTAAGTTACAAAAGAGTGTGGGATAGTGTCCACAAGAAAAGAAGGAAGTGTTCACAAATTATAAGTCAGGATGTTATAGCTGGGCTCACCCTTCCCCACGTTTTTAGCACGGGGCAAGGTGGGACTCTTGAGCATAGCACAGCCTTGGGCTTCTCCAGCATGAGGCTACAGTCCCTTTCAACGATATCAGGACCTTTGGTGGTTAAGTCTCTTTCTGCAAATGTCTCTTGCCTCCAAGGTCCTAATGTATCCAAAATAACAAAACAAAGTTCCTTTCTGTATATACTTTGGGTGATGACTCTTCACCCTGGGATCCCCCTCTTCCACGCTCAGATCCTTCTCCAATGTTTTCCTCACTCCATCGTGTTCAGTACAGCCTTTTCCTCAGACTATTTCACTTGTTATATTCATGAGTCTCAATGTCTTTTTAAACAATGTTTCATTGCGGACATCTCTTAGCCAGGTTCACTCTTGCCACCACAATGTTAACGTGGTTATCATCGTACTTCACCCCGTTCAGCAGGCATCCCTCAGCCGGGTTCACAATTGCCACAAATACAGTTCGCTTTGCTTTACACAATGCAGGTGGCTTGTGGTTGTCGGAGGTGGCTTCTAATCTGTGTGCGCGCTCTGTGTTTCGTGCTCCAGTACAGCAGTGCGGCTTGACGGCCCAGCGTTCAGGAAACAGTGTACGCGTCTGGGGCGCGACGAGAGGTGCTTTCCTCAAATCCCGCAGAACCCACAGAGAACCTGCAGAGCCTTCAGCGGGGAGTGTACCAAGAAGGATTGAGCGGGCGGAACTGGCAATACAGAGGTGAGGTGACTGCAACCTCTGGAGGCTGGAGGTCGGGCCAGAGGCCAGGCGGTGAGTCATGGACGAGACCGGACCATGGGCTGGAAAACCCAAGGGCTTAAGGGCTTTAGTGGTCTCCGGTTACCCTGTTATCCTGCAACTCATCATCTGCCTCCTGCCTCTTATTGAAATACTCGCGATGAGGCTCGCAGTGAGGCTATTCCAATTTGACCCGACCTGCTTGGCTTTAGCGTGACTGCGTTCGCGGTAAGCAACGAGCATTAGCAGTAAGCCTGAGGCCTAGTGAGCCTAGTAACCTGGGGCCGCCAACAAACACAACGATTTTAGCATTATAATCACCAGCACTAGTAGGGCAGTGACATAGTAGTGGGTTGAGCTGAGTGAAAGTGGGAGACTGCTGGGGTTAGTCCCCTTTGATCCTGTGACTCACCACTTGCTATTATAAAAACAAGTTGGTTTTTCGTTGTCGGAAGCGGCTTGGCGTTTCCTCCCTTCCCTGCTTTACCTGCATTACCTGCATTCTTCTCCCAATATAAACACTGGTGTATTGGTTATCTGGTGTATCACCTAGTTGCCACGACCCCTGGTGGTGACTGTGGGCACATTTGCCTTTGAGCTACCAGGGTGTGGCTTGCTGGTTACCGGTTCCCTTGAATCCTGGTTGGGGCTGTGGGACTATTAACCTTGGAGCAACCTGGTCTTTCATCTGGTATAGAGTGAGCCTCCTCTGACACCTTGGACCTCAGATGTTGGTGAGCGAAGCCACTCACCAAAAGGCACCTCACTTCAGTGTGAGGAAGCCTAAGACCTGTAATAAGAGGGGCCCCTAGCCATAACAGGGGGACCATACTTGGACTAAAGCTGGTGTTCCTGTGACAGTATGGTGTGAAAGGGAGCCAGCAAGGCCCAACTGGGGGTGTGTCATTACCCTTATACTTGGGAGTGCATTGGGGTGTGGCTGTGACCGCACTTTAACACAATAAATTGATCCAGAATGCCGTCGGGGAAAAAACCCACACAAAGTAAATACAATCTGCGTAAGACAAGGAAGCTACTAGATGCAGATGGCTTGCAGAGTAAGGTGACAGGCATTTCAAAGGATAATAAGAAGAATACCAATAAGACTGTCCCCGCTGGACAAGGAACAATTACTGGCTTCTTCCCCCCCGAAATCCCATACCGGAAATTAATTCCACGATTATTGAGGAATCGGTACTGCCGGATGTTGGTGGAGGAGACCCTACAAGTTCCTCAAACTATGATGACATTGATAATAATTCATTGTTAGAATTATGCCTGAGCATACAGAGAGGGATGACTCCACGGATCCCCAGGCTGTCCGAAGACATTGGTTTGACCCAGGGAAATAATCCATTGGCCTCACTTGTTAGCGCTCAGGTTCATTCACTTCCTATAAGTAGATTGTCTGCCTCCCCTAATATGGTAATGGTTTCCATGGAAGATGCGCCAGTCACAGAGGAAGAAGATTTGACCTCTCTGTTCCCGGGGGCAAATGAAATAGAGATCCACAAAAAGGGCGGCCAGAGCCAATAAAAAGAATAGCTCTGGAGATGGTTGTTTGACCAGCTGGCTGATAACCGATCAAGAGAAGAAGAAAGAGCAGCCTGAAGAGGCGGATCGACTAGGGAGGAATGAATTGAGGGTAGAGGGAGGACAGATACCCACAACAGAAGAAATAGAAGAACAGGTCGCAGAGTGGGAGCAGTTTCAGAGTGAAGTTCAAATTGAGGAAGAAAGCCAAGCTCTGAGCCCTGAGCAACCTTCCCTACCCCTGCATACCACTAACGGAGTCAGTAATCCACCAATGAAATTTGGAAAGGCTGAGACTGATATCTCAGACAATAGGATCCATCTGATTAAGAACATTTATAAGGACGGTAAACGTAGATGGCTGCCCCGCTCTGAGTTCCTGATCCTATTGCATTATGTACCTGAACTTCGTGTTCTGAAGTCTGACGACTTCCAGTTTGTGGAGCCAATGAAAGGCCCGAATCCCTGTATCTACGCTCTCCATTGTAGATTCATATCGACTGCCCAGATGATCAGGAAATTTCGGGATGAATTGTGGGCAGTGGATGTTGAAATCTATGCAGACCTGGAGGAAATTGACCCCAGTTCCGAATAAGAGGATGTAAAAGGTCCGGCAAAAGTGTGCATTGTACCCAAGGGAAAGAAGCTGGAAGTGGCAGATGTCCAACCTGTGTTAAAATGGCTGGCGGACTTCCGACCGGAGGTGCAAACTAAGCATTGAAATCTATCATTACTATCCTGGAACTGCAGAGGGTTTGCACACCTTTTGTCCACGGAGGGTTCAGTAAATTTCGTTATAAAGCACAATCTCATTTGTCTTCAAGAGACTGGATGCTAGATGGCTATGTGAACTATCAATCTTTTGCTAAATGGGGTGACAAAGAGAGACCCTTTGGAGGGCTGCTGATCGGGGTGGCTAGCTTTTTGACTTCGAGATGGATTTTCTGCAATTTAGAGAGTAATTTGATGGCAGTAGAGGTACTATATGGTCCCAAGGAAAAAGGGGAAAAATTATTGCTGGTAAATTTATATAATCCTCCCCAAACATTGTTAAGTGATGCACTGCAAGAAGCTCTCCATGAGCTACTAGCCTCTTGGTCAATTGGTTCTGGAAACACCTCGGTGGTTGTTGTGGTTGACTTTAATTGCAACATGGCTGGTGAGGGAGGGAGCTATCCACAGAATCCAAAGTTAAGGGAGAAACGCTCACTGACTCATACCAAAATTGATAAGGAGGGGCCCAGATGGCTCCATTTGTTTGTAGAATGGGATTTAGAAATGCTGAACGGCTATACTTTGAGTGATCATCCCGGTAGGCATACGTGGTCCAATGGGTCTTCTTTTAGTATACTAGATTATTTATTTATGTGTCCAAAAATGCTACTGGGTGTTGAGGAGATGATAGTCACTCCAAATAAATGGCGTGACCATTCAGCAATCCAGTTTGTGTTAAGTGTTCCACAGGGAGACCCTGAGAAAAGTAATCTGGGCACAGTATATGTTGATAAAGCAGGAACAAGTATAAGATGGTCTGCCAAGAATATAAATCTAGCGGCTGACGCCCTTGTGATTGAGAAATGGCCGTATTTACCAAATTTCAAAAGCATGTCTACTGATCTTATAGAAAACTGGATTACTGTTTTTTCTAGCAAGCATGCAACTGACTGCCCCTAGACGGCAGATGATTAGACCTGAAGGCGAGATACCCCCTTTGAACAAAAAGATTAGAGATGCTAAGAGAGACCTTAGAAGGGACCTGCGTGTCTGCAAGAATAAGTTGGGCCCCGTAGAGGAACTTGCGGTGGCCGTTAGGAAAATCAAAAAAAAATATAGAGCTCTTATTAAGAATATACGATTTGCAGAAAGAATACAGGCCCATCAGAAATTAGTACAAACCATCTGCGCTAAAAATACTCGCAGCATTTGGTCTCTGCTAGGTGAAGCTCAGACGACTGTTAAGGGTCAACTGGTCAATCCTACAAATGCAGCAGAATGGGAAAAATTCTTGGGGAATCGAAATGTTATTACGTTGACTGAGGAGAGTTATCCTCTAAAAGCTATAATACCAACCGTACCCTTTGATATATCTTAAACGGCCATAATTAGTAAAATAAAGACTCTAGAATCTTCTAGAGCTCCGGGTCCCAATGGTCTGGCTAACATAGTAATCAAAAGTTAGCCCGAATTCTGGGCCGGTCTCCTGGCCATTCTGTTTGAAAAAATAATGGCGAAGGGGAAGATTCCTAGCTCTTGGCAGACTGCCGTGTTGATCCCTGTCTTTAAAAAAGGAAATCGGCTTGACCCGAACAATTATAGATTACTGTCTATGCTGGATACGACAGGCAAATTATTTGTGTCCTGCTACTTAATGAGCTGCAGATATGGGTCGACAAGGCTAACATTTTGCCTAAATTCCAATATGGCTTCAGAAGAGGCTACTCAACCTCCCACAATCTTATGGTCATGAATTTACTGAGATCTAGGGCCCGTAGAAGGGATGAACCGCCGTTGTATGCACTATATATTGACTTCAAAGCGGCCTTTGAATCCGTCCCTAAGAGGTTATGGTCTAAATTAGCCACCCTGGGCTGTCCTGCAGGCATTTTGCATTACCTTAGATTGCTCCACTTTACCACCTCAGTAAGGTTGAAACTAGATCAAGAGGGGCATTTGACTAGAAAAGTGCAGCAGAATAGGGGGGTTAAACAGGGTTGAGTCACCGCCCCTCTTGTGTATAACGTTTATGTACATGACATTCCGGTGGCTATAGATGCTGTTAACAATTGTCCTCCAAAAATTGGGGAGGCTGTCTGTTCTGTTTCGGCATAAGCAGGTGATTTGGTCATCTTTGATCATACCATCAGCAGACTGCGTCGATCTGTCACGGCACTTTGAGAATATGCCTCTTGTAATAGTCTCACCATCAACCTGGATAAATCCTAGGTGTTCAGATTCGCCCGCAAAAGAGTCTTTCGGGTCAATCTCATGATGGGCAATGTCAAGATCTCTTACGCGCCACTATATCGCTATTTGGGAGTAGACTTTGAGCCCAGTGGTAAATATGTGGCGTGTAAACATTCCTGCATTACATGCGCAGCGCAAGTAACAGCTTTAATTGCCAGTTTCACAAACAAGCAGGGGCGCTTTACGTTATGGGGCACGCGCCAACTATATATGCAAGTACTCTCCCAAATGATGACCTATGGCCTAGAAGCACTGTTTGACATAAATCTTGGATGGCTACAGGTCAGGGAAATTTTGGCGCTGTGTCTCGGTTTAGCACCGGGAGTCCATATGGCCATTATTCGCCTAGAATTGGGGGTGCCCTCGCTCTATGCCTCTATCATGAAAAAGAGACTAGGGTTTTTTCTGAAGATGTGTAGTGGAATAGATAATCCTCTACTAACTACTGTATATCAGGAATTATGTAAGAAACAGAACCCCTGCTCTCCGCTTGCTAAGATAACAAAATATCTAGCTGACATTGGCTGTGCCTGGCGTGGAGGGGTGTACTCAACTCTGGTACAGAATGCATTGAATAAGCATGCTGAAATGTGGGATTGGTTAGAGAACTTTGCCCACCTAAACACACTGAAAAGTTACCAGTTTGTACACTATAGGTTATATTCTTTCATGAAACCACAGGCTTATCTCAATTTTTGCCCCTCTAAAAGGTTGAGACACTTTATACTGCTACTCAGGATGGACCAGCTTCCAACCTTGATGGTCAAGGGTATTAGAGAGCATATCCCAAGGGACCAACGGATATGTAGGGTATGTAAAGCAGATAACGAACTAGAAACAGCTAGACATTTACTAACCCAATGTGGTGGTATGACAGATATAATCCACCAGCACATTGGGACTTATACCCATGATTTGTCAACAATCAGTGACTTAACCTTTTGGCACACCTGCATAAACTCTGAGAGCCTGCGGACATTAACAGCCTTTTACAACATCTGGTTACGGATTGAAGAGAGGTTGGGTATCAAGATCTGAATAGCATCCGGGAAATCATGCGTGATATATCTTATTATAGATTCACATTTATGCCGTGTGAAGTGGCAAATTATCATTTTTAACTGCCAATTGATTAGAGGTTGAATATACTCTTGCCCTGATCTCACTGAGGTATCTTCAGTACATTAATCAGTGATGTTCAGTGTTTTGATGTGCTGTTGATTGTTGCTTTTTATCTTTATTATTCCTCGTGCTCACTTATCTTCATGCTTATTTGTACAAAAAAGGTGGAAGATAAATTCGGGAGTGTTTGTTGATTATTTGCTTTTTTATGTATATGAATGTCACCTTATATGCTCATATTTGCACTCCTGTTCTTCTATAGGTATTCGATTTTCCCATCATTCTAAATGTTATATTGGAATGTGATATGTATTTATTAGGATTGCTTGTTAAATGTATTTTTAGGACCTAATGTATGCTGTTTTAAGCTATTTGTTTTTAGATATTTTTTACCATATGTATATGTTTAAATTTAGATTATGTGTAAAGTGTATTAATGTAAACTGTATCACATTAAATGTTGACGAAACAATGCAGGATTTTCATCCCTTAGTTTTTCTCTTGGTTATGATAGCCTCCCTCTGTCGGGTTGAGACCATCAATTCACTGTAAACATCCCACTGTCGGGTTCATGCGTGTCATTCTCTTGTTGTCCCTCTTAGGTCTTTTTCCTACCTAAGTCCGGGTTTCCGCCCCAGTCAGGCTTCACGTACTTCAATGTTCACTGGGTGTTACTGACCACCCTTATTTGCAAGCATCCCTCTGTCGGGTTCACATTTGCCACAAACATAGTTCAGTGGGTATTCACAATGGGTCAAAGCCTTTCGACTGTACGAGGGCTTTTGACTCGTCCCTTGTATGACCACTTTGACCTCTTACGGTGGCCCTCCTCCGGCCTTCTGGTATCGGAAGTTCCAACAAGAAAAGGGGACTGGTCAGAGTCGTTCGAATGAGTGCCCACGTGGCACCAGACCACTCTGCATCTGGCCTCTCCCTGGGTTTTTCTAAACAGTTCTGTAACACAAAAAGTCTTTGTTCCTTGATTCACATTACGTTGCCACTTGCAACCTTTGCTCAATCAGAGTTCCGTTTACTATCGGTTCTCCCTCCGACTCACCAGCTGTGATGAACCGCTTGGTATTTCTGGTCTCTGGAGTCATGGGTGGTACCACGGTAGCAAGCGTGTCTCCCTGTGTCGGTTATCAGTGTAGGAGGGTTCGGTGCACCGCTGACACCTGCTACACCACACACTGGCTTTGCGATTTCTTTCTCAGAGGCCTCACAGGTCTGGGTCAAAAAGGGCCTCGTAGCCTTTCTGCTCCTCTTGAATTGCTGTTTTAGAATAGCAAAATAAAAAGTAACAGTTTGATAAAAAAAACTTTGTAGGGTTGGCGAAAAGCCTAACTGGCCCCAACTCTAATGTGTTGTTCCCTCAGCTGATGCTTCTAAGGGCCATCGATGTCCGTAGGTCCAAAACTAAAGTCTATCGTGTCAAAACCTATGCTTGCCCTCACTCTTAAAACAAATGTCATGTTAGGTCTTCTTAAAGGAAAATGGTAGTTAAAAATTAAATGCAAGCCAAGGCTGGTTTCAGGTAGCCTTACCAACAGGTTCGGTTCTGCCAGTTTAAAAAAAATAGTTCAATGCAAAAGAGGTGCCCCTTGGGATCTTCCAGGTAGTGCTCTTGCAGCAAGTCAACATATTGCACAATGTCTCTGGGTCTCTTGGAGTTCCCTTCCCCAAACTCTGACCCCTCTGGTTCCAAAAGAAAAGACCCAGTTCCTTTTAGGCCTCTCAGGGTTCCCTTCCCCAAGTCTGGGCCTCTCTTCTTTTGACAATATTTCTCACCATTTCTTTGGGCCTCTCAGGGGTCCCTTCCCCAAGCCTAGGCCCCTCTTGTCTCAAGTTATGATTCACGGTTCCTTTCACAGTTTTCTTTGGGCCTCTTGGGGTTCCCTTCCTCAATCCTAGGCCACTCTTGTCTCAAACAAAAGCTCAATTAAAGGTTTACAAACACAAAATGCCAAAGTTCACCTTGTTAGGATGTACCTTTCCACCTTCTATCAAGTAGCACTGTACACCCCCTTTGGTCAACGTAGGGCAGTATCAGAGACTTTCGAGAACACGTGGCTTTTGCGCCTCCCATGCGCGACCACTCTGATTTCTGGCCCCTCTCCTTACTGTATTTTTATTCTGGCATCTTTTCCTTCCTGTGCCTCTTTCACTCTTTTGTCTGTCCGTGCATCTTGCACACTTTTCTCTTTGCTTTGCCTCTTGCACACTTTACACTTTTTTATGCCTCTTGCACACTTTCCACTTTGTTGTGCCTCTTGCACCCTTCTTTTACTTTGCCGTGCCTCTTGCATGCTTCTTTTACTTTGCCATGCACACTTGCACACTTCTTTTCTATTTGCTTTGTGCTGCCCGCACCTTTCTCACTTTTTCTTCTCTCTGCTGGGTTGCTCGCATTCTTTCTTTTCTTTCCATTCCACAGTTCACTGTTTCTGCGCTGCTAGAGCACTTTCTTTCTCTTACTTTCTCTCGCTTTTCAATTATCGTGCCACTTGCACCTTCCGCTGCTACTGCTCCCGCTCTGGCCGACTGCACGCTACTGAGTTTCTTTCTCTGTCTCATGAAACTCACAGAAGGCCTCACGAGTTAAGGGCACGCTTTTGACTGCTGTTTGGCTGTGCTGCTGTACTTACCTGTTGCTCCTGAAGCTGCCTCATGTGCCCTGCTAAGAGCCTCCTGAGTCTCCTCATCACAAACAGAACGCGGGATGTGTAGACTGCGGCTGATATTTAAATGTATCCTAAACGGAACATCAAAGGAAATAAGGCACTGCTGCCTTAAGAGTTACGGCCCGCGTAGCGCCGCCCACCCAGGAAGTGAAAAGAATAAAAACACAGCATTGACGCCCTTACGGCGTGAAGCCCGCGCGAGTTAAGGGTGCGCTTTTGACTACTGTTTGGCTGTTTGCTGCTTGCTGTGCGCTGAACGGCGACCTCCATCCCCAAGCAGAGAGCAAGTGGAGGTACAAGCGCTATTAGTGATCCGTCGGCGAGAGACGGAGCCCGAAGGCCGTAGGAAGAAAAGGAGATCTCCACGCCCCTCCCACAGAGGGATATCGGGTAAGAGACTGAAAGCGCCGCTTGTGACACAAAGTGGGAGACTGTAGAGGCAAGTCCTCTTTGATCCCACTGGTAATCTTGTGTTCTTAGCAACGTGGACAATCCTGAAACGGAGAAAAGAGCATACGCTATTTACAATGCAGTCTTGTTAGTGTGCTAGAGGTGTGTGGAGTGAGGCCCTCACCCCAGCTGTTTTCTTTTGTGTTCTTGAGCTCCTTGCCCCTGGAAACTTTGTCACGGCAAGGATCCTTAATTCTACATCTATTGAATTTAATCAGCTGCGGAGCAGCGGGAGACTGTTGGAGATATCTCCTTTGATCTCGCTGGCCCGGCTCTACCGCATATGAAGCCTTATTAGACCTTTATTTAAGAACTGATTGAAGACTGCGGGTCAAGTATTTTGGACTCGCTCAGCTGTGCTGTGCTTAATCTTACGTCTAGTCACCTATCCAATCCCCCTCCCGCCTTTTCTGATTGGTAACCGAGGGGGAAGAGGTAATGCCAAATATCTACAATCTGCGGAGTGGGCCCTTGGGAGATAAAACATTATCTGACCCTCAGAGTAACTCTACCCCAATGGATAGGCTAAATATGTCGGACAAGCTCCTAACACACCCCTATAAAATGGGGAGAGGTAGTTTTTTGCTACCAAAGAGTACTTTTCCGGATGATTTGGAAGTCCCTACAAGCTCTGGCTTATCTCCCTGTAAGATAGACAAACTTAAGGATACAATTTACTGTACCCCACAGAATATGGCAACTAAGACTATATTAATGTCGAAACTGAAGTATACTGTTACGGCGGTTACTAAGAAAAATACCATTGAAGATCACTTCCCCTCATCCATTGTGTCTGCAACAAAAGACTGTACTTCTATGTTAACAGACGAAATTTCAGACTGCCAGCAACCACTGGATGAATAACATAAGCGAAGCCATCAAAGCCGGCACTCCCATGCTGAAGCCTCTGATGTCCAAGATGTCGACTTGTCTACAGAGCAAAATCCTGTATTGGAATGATGGCCCGCACCAGAAGGATAATGTGCAATGGAACGACAAACTCCTGACTTGGCCTCCGAACATTGGAAAAAAGACCCTAAACACGCAGCCATGGATGGGGAAGACTTGGGGCCTCCAACTATAGTAGCCTTAAATTTTGTACTGACTTCACTGGTGACAGTATTTGAAAATATTAAATCAGAAGTGGAACAACATTCAGGACATGGAGTCAGTAGACCTAAATATGGTGGCACTGAAATCAGCAATAAACGAGGAAAGAACTACATCTACGAATCTCTTGAAATCTTTCCACGAAATCCAATTAAGTAAAATGGACCTTATGTTATCTCAAGGAGTGGATCTAAAACAGGGCTTAACCTTATTGACCAAAAAATGGGAATCAAGTCTGTGAAGCCATGACTCCCCTCTTGCACCCTCGAGCTTGGAAACAGGCCAAATGGCCAATGAGTGGGATGATACACCTCTATCGGCATCTGTCATGGAAGAATTCATGCGCCTAGCCCAGTTGGCTGATGAAGAAACCGCTCCGACTCCTAAAGATGACATAATTGAGGAAGCTGATCCTCCAAATAAGAACTCGGGCGAACTGGGGAATTTGGACAAAGTCTCAAAGAACCCGAATGGAAAGACAAAAAAAAAGAGGAAAAGGAAGGTGGAAGAGTAAAAACTGGCTGAAAAAAACAACAAGCTATCAGGAAAGAATAGGAAAAGTGAACATCCCCTGGAGAACACCAAGCAGTCTGTCAGAAAATTGAAAAAATTGACTATACCGACTACAAAGTAAATTTGAAAGGCCCTAGGCTAGGGTCGACTGAAAATCCATAATCTAACTTAGTAGAGCTTGAATCAAACAAGAATCTGGACGAGGGCCTTCCAGCGATCATCAAAGTGACAATCAGCAGTCAGACAGACTTTTTGGCTCCGCCCAAAAAAATTGCTCCCATTTTCCTTCCCCCAAAGCAAAAACCTAAACCGAATGTGCCCCCTATGAAAATCGCTCCAATTGTTCTCAAACAAAAAAATTCAAATACATTGTTGTGGCAAAAAAATCTAAATGCAGGAATAAATGTTGAGACCCCACAAATAGCTGATTCAGCTAAAGGACAGGACATTGTGATAGAGAGCAGACTAACTGAAGATGGTCGGAATGATAAACATCAGATGGAGAAGGATGATCAACAAAACCTAAGACCTCCTTACCACTGCAATCCTTATTGAAGCCAAGGGTCTCAGCTGTCTCCTCATCTACTAAAAATGGTGCTGGTAACTTTTCAACTTAGAGAATCTTTTTGTTTAAGTCCCAAGGTAACAGGTCATAGACCCCTATCAATCGTTCAGTTATTTTGGAAGAGATGAAGTCTATGAACTTACTAACATTTTTTACCTCTAGTGATATAGATCGAGTAAGTTTCCCGGACTATCCAAATACAAGCTCATCTGAAATTCGAATGAAATCAAGACTAGCGTCTGAGATAATGCTCGAGTCCAAAGTGGAATGGTTGAAAAGATCTTTGGGAAATAGTAGCAGAAATTATAGCTCAAGTCTTTCAGAAGATAGGTTTTCCTGAACAGAAACTCTAGCCAACCAGGAACACAGATGTCTATCTTGGAACTCTAGAGGATATAACTCTTTTTCCAGGGATAATCAGAGATGTTTCATCTTTCAGAACTTTGATCTGATTTCTTTACAAGAAACCTGGTTGATGGAGGCCCCGTGTATTGAAGGTTTCTTCGTCTTTCAATAATTTGCTGAACATAGAGGTGTTGGACGTCCTAGTGGAGGACTGCTCTTGGTTTGCAGAAGAGAGTTCTTTAACAAATGCACTTTGATATCAAATATTGTTCAGGGACTCTTGGTGGTTAGAGTGCAGATTAAAGAAAATATGACCTTCTCCTATTGGATGGTAATTACAGTTTATTGGAACCCTATAGCATCCTCTCTCAGAGTTTTCTTGAACTCCTTATTTGATATTGGTTAAAGTTATATCTCAATTTCCTTCCGATGAATTGATACTCTTGGGTGATTTGAATACGCAATGTACTACCACAAATTTAGTATCTTTTCCTTCAAAGAATAAGTCACCTAATGGGTATGTTTGGGATGAGTTTTTGGCGGAATGGAATCTAACTATGCTTAATGGGAATGTGACGGGAGATATGCCATGTGCACCATCTTGGGAGAGAAGTAACGTCTTCTCAACCATTGATTATGTGTATGTCTCTAAGAATATCTTTGACAAATGTTTACCTCTTAAATTGACCCATACTCAAGACAGCGATCATGCTATGCTGGCTTTAGTTATAAAAATAGAGGATACTTCTTTGAATCCTCAGTATTCTTACCTTCTTGAAGTAAATACAGCGGGAAATCGAGTTGTGAAGTTTGAAAAAGGGGGTCAAACACTCAACAGCAATCTGGAAAGAGTTATTAACCACTCATCTCCTAGCCCATTGACAGAGAAATGTAAACCGTGTAACTTCACCAGCTTTCTGTGGTGTGTGAATCCCCAAAAACGGGTAATGGTAAGCCTCTAAAAAACATAAACACTCTTTCGATAATCAAATTTATGAAATAAAGAGGCAACTAAGAGGCAATAAACATATAATCAAAAAAACAGTAAAAGATGAGAAAGATCGTTTAGATCAAATTAAACAAATGAATAACCTATATAAGAACCGGGTTAAAAGTCACAGGTTTATGTTATCCCATAAAGATGGCGAGGAAATGTTGAAAGCTCTTTCCCTGCGAAATTCTAAGAATTTTTGGACAATTGTCAACTCGGTACACAATACTATTGATACTTCTCAAACATCACTGATCGACGAAAAAACATGGGTGGACCACTTTTTGAAGGTGTATGCCCCTGCTACTTCCCAACTCATCTATTCCCAGCAAGAGGCAAATTGGATTCTCCAGTTTGAGGCAGATGATATAGAGCGCCCAATAAAGAAATCTTCCAGCTCGAGGGCGCTGGGGCCAAATGGTTTGTCAAATTCGGTTCTAAAAAAAAATCCAGCTATGTGGGCCACAATACTGAAGAGTCTTTTTGACAATATCCTCCTGTCAAAAACAACTCCACATTCATGGAGAGAGGCTATTATCATTCCAATATATAAAAAAGGTGACCGTACCCAGGCGATTAATTATCATCCTATTTGTTTACTCGATGCAGATGGAGTCTAAGGGTATAATCCCTAGAGAACAGACAGGTTTTAGGAGAGGCTTAGCAACGTCCTTCAATACATTGATTCTTACCTGTATTACCTCATACCCACTGGCCAAAGCTGGTACTCCTCTCTTTGCTGCCTGGGTTGATCTTTCTCAGCGAAAACAAAGAGGTGATGGCTGGAAGGTTTAGAATGAATCTTAACCACTGGCATGGCTCTGGGCAACCCTCCAGACCACTGTTCTTCGCCTGCCAAGCCATTACAGAAGGGGAAAGACCATATGCAAATCAGGCTTGGACCCACCCCAAAAGGGGCAGTACAGCCCGAACTGCTAGGTCACATCCCTTCTGCACGAGACCACAAGCATCCCCAAACATGTTTCACCCTTGATCTTTCTCAGGCCTTTGATACCATAAATAGGAATACATTATGGTACAAACTAAACAAATTGGGTCTGTCTGACGTCCTGCTGAATATTCTTATCTATCTGCACCAAGATTCTGCACTCAGAGTAAGGCTTACAAAATCTGGTTTTCTATCTACCGCTATTAAGACAGAAATCGGGGTCCGTCAAGGCTGTCTACTGGCCCCTTTTTTTGTTTATTCTGTTCATGGCGGACCTACTCCAATGGCTGTTGCAAAACAGTCGGGTGGCTCCTAAAATTGGAACAGGTAAAACCTCATGGCTGGCCCATGCCGATGATATTGTGGTGATGGATCACACCCAAGTCGGCCTACAACGTTTACTCACAGCCCTAGCCAAATCTGCCTCTCTGAATTACCTATCCATCAACCCAGATAAGTCAAAACATTTTATTTTTAAACATCCTCATAAAATAACTAAAAACTATGTATGGCATCTGAACAACTCTATTGTTTCCACATATAGAGAAGTGACTTATCTGGGTTGCCAGATTCCGTCTTATCCCTCTTTGTGTCATCTTCTAACAATTATTGACCCTAAACAAAGAAAGATGGGAGCGCAAATGAAGAGAGTATACTCCAAACATTGTAGATTTTCCCTGGTCCCACTAATTAAATATTATGTGGGGAATGTTCTTCCTTCCATTACCTATGGTTTGGAGTGTTACCCTGAGACCTTTGATGTAAACTGGGATAAGATAGAGGGCCAGGTATGGAAAAATGTATTAGGTTTACCAAATTCTATACCAACCCCATGTGTGCGATATGAGCTAGCTCTTGGCTCACTATTATCAGCAATGGAATGGAAATGGTTGAGTTTATATAAATTGATCCTATATCGTCAGAAAGCGTCTCTATATGAGGAAGTTGCTCAGCAGTTGAAAGTTAATGATAACGCCTTACTCAATACCCTGAGACTCCATTGTAACAACATATTAGAAGCGGCAGATTCCTCAATCGATATTCTAATCCAGAACCCATTAAAGGTAAAAGAATCTGTTAAGCGAATGGACTGGATTAGAAAAATAGCTAAGATGAGAGCTGCCAAACTATCGGCGTCTTGGACGCAAACCGATAAACCTATTGGCTATCTTCCGGTGTACCTGAGAAAATCATTAAATCCAAGGGCCAGATCTGATTTCCTGAGATTCAGGCTAAACCCGTTTCCCTCTCTGGAATTACAACATATTAGAGATCCAATGGCGTTCCCCTCTAATATCTGTGACAAGTGTGAAGAGGGCGTGAAACAAACTGTGGTCCATCTGTTAGCAGAATGTATGGGGACGTGGCCTCTCAGAATTAAAAGATTTAAAAGATTTGTTCATGATCCGAAAACTCTGAACTCAAAATTGTTTTGGCAAAGACTGGCACAAGACCATGAAACTTTTCTAACTCACAAAGTAACATGTTTCTTAAAAGATCTAAAACCAACTGGGAATGTGACCTAGAAGACATCTCCTTTTTTCTTCTTTTTTCTTTCTCCTTTTTCTTTCCTGTTTTCTATAAGAACTTGAATGTTTAGGTATCTTTCTATTGTCTTTTTTTAGTTTAAAAGTGTTTCGAGATGAGGTGGAATTGATCAAAATTGCTACTCTCTTTTTTTCTTTATTGGTTTTGATCTCTCTTTTAAACATGTTTGTATATAATGCTTGCTGTAATTGCTTTGTTGTATTCTGGTTTGATAAAAAAGCTTTTTTATATGTAAAATGTATGTCTGTGTAAAAAGTGAAAATTTTGACTAATATCACAATAAAAAAATAAAAATAAAAAAACAATTTCACAGAGTAGCACAACACTGGCAGGCAGTGTCCTCAGGATGTGTGTGTCGAGGTCAGGGTCTCATCACCTGCCCCTCAGATACCCCTGCAACCTGCACACGTTCCAGGGAAATGAGCACTGGCCTGGATACGGCCAACAGGTCACAGCTTTCCCCAATCCGGGTCCATGGAGACACGGCACCTTCGCCATGCTGCAATCCCTCTGACACACCGGGTGAGCATCCTGGTGTCCCGTTCTCCTCCAGCTGTAGCCTCCTGTCTCCTGGCTTCCACGGTCCATCCAGCAACCCGAGCTTGCTCTAGTTGTCTGGCAAACACTGGTCTGGGAAGAAGAAGGGATGCCCTGCTGTACTCAGCCACGTAGCCTCCCTTCTGCTCTCCCAACTGCTTCTCCTTGCACTGCTGAATGCCCTGCCTTTTATACACCTGAGCCCTGTTAATGGGTTTCAGGTGTGAGTCCTTGACCTCCCTTGCCTGACACTCCTTGGGCCAATAAGTGGGAAAGGCCTGACCCTTTGGACCCCTTTTCTCCTGGTTAGTCCTGAATTGGTGTTTAATAGAGTGCAGGTGTGTAGCATTGCTGTGAAGTGCCTGACTCTGCCTGACTCTATTAATGGGTCAGCCTAGTGGTGAAGTGAAGTAGGACTCTCCCTGCATTTTCACAGTGTTGTTCCTATGGGCATTCTTTATAACTCTTGTCGCCTCTTCCTCGTGCCAGTGCATGTTGGAAATGGGGAGGGGGAGATGGGATGAGACTGAAAATATCCCATAAAGGCTGAGGGTATGCGGATGTACAACTGCGAAAGAGGGAATATCATGGGCCTCATTACGAGTCCGGCGGTAGCCATGCCGGAAAAACTGGCAGGCTGCCGCCGGACCCCAAATACCATTCCGCCTCCATGATTGCCGGAATCACCGGGGCATTACAACTCCGGTGACCCGGTAATTCCGGAGGCGGAATTACATAAATTCCCATTCCCATAGAGTCCCATAGGATTCCATGGGTTTGAGGACAATGGAAACACCGGTTCCATCTATGACAAAACCAGTGTTTCCATTTCCGCCTGCAGGCTGGTGGCGTCAGGTCAGACCTGGCGGGAGTTACACCTCCCGCCTGCAGAACACGGAATCAGCCAGTCTGGAAACAACGGTGGAGGCGGATTTACCGCCATCGTTATTTCCGGACCGGCAGGGTCATAATGAGGCCCCATGTCTCAGACATTTATTAGTTCAGAGGGATATGGTTTGCAATAAGAGTCTGCATTTCTCTTTTTACTTTGTGTTGCTCTTCTCAAGATTTTTCCTTTTGGCTTGGTCAGTACCCCAGGTAAACCCATGTTGGTCTGTTGGGTTGACACTCCTTCATGATGTATGGTAGAATGAGCCTGGGGCCACATGAGTGGCACAAACCTACAAAGATGAAAGGTAGGTATTCCCTATGGTGTTGAAAATACTGTGTCTTGCTTGGAGGCATCTTTGCTCCACTCCCCTGCGACCCTCTACTCAGGTGATCCTCCCTTGCCTGTCCACCCCCAGGTTCTGGATCCAACATCGATGGCCGTCCACTGGCCACCTGAGAAGAGGATTCATGGGGTGTAGGAGTGAGAACAATCTCAGGTTTCTCAAATACCTTTCCCTATACCTCTGGCCTTCCGTCCAAGGAAACTCTGCTGATAGTTTTTCAGGGGATGGTTGTCAGGAATTTTCCTGAATAGAGTACGATTCCTGGGATTTATTTTTCTTTCCATTCCTGGCAGATTGCTTCAAACCCTCTTCTCCTTTGCAAGTGGGGTTTGTTTTTTCTTCACTGACGGTATAGTCAATTTTATTTAAAGGGCAATTTCTTGTTATATGATCCACCTCTCTACAGGAGATTACGACCCTGGCGTTCCGGGAAGTCAGGCGCCGGTAAATGTTAATCCCCATTCCCATTTGAGTCCCAAATTGATTTTAGACTCAATGGGAATGGGGACCACGGAAGCACCAGCATGTTAATAACAGTGCCGGTGCTACTGTGAAACTCTGTGGGCGGGTGGAATTCCAGGTCTGACCCTGGCGGGCGGGATTGCACCCGCCTGCAGAGTCGTACTATGGCGGTCGGTAACAACGGTGCCGGTAGGCTTACCGGCACCGTTGTTAACAGACCGGCATAGCCGTAATGAGGCCCCCTGTGTCTGTTCCCCTTTTGGTTCCTGTAGAGGAATCATCTCATCAGCATGGGTGTACATAATACTGATATCTGTTGTTTGTGGTTTGGATTCCGTGGGGTTTACATGGGGGAGGGGTTTAATAGATGTTCCCGTATCCCTTTGAATATACTCCAGGGAAATTAATTCCTCCTCATCCTCCTGTTCTGTAGGAAAATATCCCAAAAAGGGTTCCAACCCTTCCCTAAACAATCGTTCGGTTTTAGTGGGAGACAAGGATCTTGAAGATGGTGTTTCTGGGATGGGTGATTCATACATAGGGCTCCATCGGGCTTAGGTTTCTATTTCCTCCTTTGTTTGGGCCTCCATTAGCTGCTGTTCTCTATTCCTGGGACTAAACATTAAGATATGGTCCCAAACCCCATTAAACCAATAACTATATATATAAATAACACTCTATATGGAAGGATTCTGACTCATCTAAAGAAGTGGTAGAAAACACAGCAAGTGCCTCCTTTTCTCTTGTCCTAGAGAATCGGGTGTTGGTTTATCTGGCAGAATCATTTTCTGGGTTATTGGGGAGATGGATGTAAGATGGAGAGGCAGTAAATCAGATGGTACTTTATTTGAACCTCCCTGACAGCTCTTTTTTAAAAAAAAGTCTTTATTGATTTTATTTCAAACAAACAACCAACAACCAAACTTGCAGTACAGATTACAATATTTCAAATGTTATGTAATTCAAAAAATGTCTGCTGCTTCTCCCTTACCCATCCCCCCTCCCAAGCCTACACTACACTACTGCACAATCTGCTTCCTCATCTTGCAGCGGAGTTCCCTCTACTGTGTTTTCTTCTGGGTCCTAGTTGTTGAACCCGTTCTGAGTGGGCCCAAACACTGTAGCTATTAGATGTTTCCAGGCTCTCAGGGTTTCTTCCTCCCCTCCAGTGTTACTAGTTTCCTGCCATACTGCCGTTTCCGCTTCTGCCCATTTCTGAAGGTCTTTCCACCATATGTATATCCTTGGCCTATAGCTTGCCTTCCATCCCATAGCAATTCACCGTTTCACCAGTATTTATGCCAAATCTTTCAGTTTACTTACATGTTTAAGTTTACGTGATCTGGGAATCCCCCCTACCAGACATGCCCATGCTATGTCAACGATTATCTTAATCCATTTTTCTTCTAGAACATATGGGTCATCTCAGCGTTTTCCTTGCCGCATTTTGGGCAAGCTTGTCGTTCTGCGTTTTTGAATTTGGCTATCTTCTGAGGTGTCATATAGGCCCTGTGGGTTATGTACGGTTGTATTTGCTGTAGCCTCGCATTCCTCGACACTTTCTTATGGTACCTTTGAGCCCTTTCCCACATCCCATCATTCATAGGGCACCCACTTCTTCCTCCCAGTCCTGTCTCAGTTTCGCCACTTCCTTTCCCACTTTGGCCATCACCAGTTCGTATATCCGGATATCTCGTGCCCTCCCTCTGCCATGTCATATATCATTTCTATGGTGGGGTCCGGTTCCCCCTCTAATACTATTTCGGACCCTGTCTCTTGGATTCACCGCACCATCCTATGATATGTGATATATTGTCCCGTATGCAACCCCGTTTCTTCCACCAGCGTCCCAAATTCTTTCATCCTACCCTCTTGCTACATGTCTCCCACTGTTGCTATCCCTACCGTTTCCCAGTTTTTCCTTGTCATCTTCCTTAATTGGCCTTCCTTTCTCGTCAATGGGACCAGTGGCACTTGCGGGGAGCACGGGATGGGTTCTCCATTATCTGACATGCCGTATGCCATATGTTTCATCCCAGTGTCATCATCTCTGAACGCTCCTTCATATCTGATTGGGGCAACCATATCATTTCTTTCAGGAAAAATGGACCACACTCCTGTCTAAACAACCTAGATTCTGAGGTTGGATCTTCTGATAGCCACTTTACCACATATTGTAGTTGGCTCGCTAAATAGTAGATCTCATAGTTTGGCAGTTTTATTCCCCCTTTATCCTCCGAATTTTGTAACTTCCAGAGGGCTAGTCTGTTCCTCGTCCCATGCCAGAGGAATTCCCTGCATATGCTATGTATCCTGGTGAAAAATCGCCTCGGTATTAGATACGGTTGTTCCCAAAATAATGCAACAATCTCAGCAGCACTACTATCTTCAAGATTGCCCCACTGTTAACCATCTGGCAGCTCCGTTCTCGCCAGCCTCCCTCGGCAGTTACACCGGCTCACACCGTCCGGGGAAAGACATCGCTGTGGCAGCGTGATCGGTTTCCATGGAGACTGTCTGGACGTCGGTATCAGTATCGACCGCGTCAGCTGACACGCGCATTACGCACTACACGTAC
Source organism: Ambystoma mexicanum (assembly GCF_040938575.1). Taxonomy (NCBI): domain Eukaryota; kingdom Metazoa; phylum Chordata; class Amphibia; order Caudata; family Ambystomatidae; genus Ambystoma; species Ambystoma mexicanum. The sequence continues at coordinate 873,841,793 of NC_090924.1, read as the reverse complement.
ACCGATGCCCCGCCCCTTGCCTTCTTAATCCGGTTCCGCTCGGGGCTCGGTGCTGCTAATTGTAGTCTACACGTACTCTTACGTGTTTAGCCCTCGAGCTAATCTCTTCTTCAAATCTTCCAACCTAGAATTCCTGGTTTTCGACCTTGCCTCCACTCGGACTGTTCACGGATTGCCCAGCTGATTTTGTTTCTACACGCTGTTACGACTCGGAACGTTTCGTGGATTGGTGATGGCTGTTAGAAGTCGTTTTCCTATGCTCTGTAGCCTTTTGGTTCCTTCCACAAGGGCTGCATTAAAACAATCATCGCCTGACACTAATTGCTTTCAGTAAGTGTGGCTTCATTGTCATATTTCCGGTGATTTACTTCTTGGATAACACTGTCTACTCCCGCTGTGAAGAAAATTACCTTCCTTGGACATTGTGCTGGATTTGTATTCTTACATTTTCAAGTACAGTTCAGGAAACTTTCCAGTTATCTGCACCAACCCGTACCTAGTGCGTTCCTCGTGCCGTTCGGGTGTTTCCTCCCTCACTAACCTTCCTGTTTATTATTTTCTCCTATTGTTGTGTCCTTTTGAACTGGACCTCCCTCTTGGCTCTTCAACCATCTCCTTCCAGGTCAGTTGTGCATTCCCTAGGGGCTCAAGGGGATTTGTTAACTCAGTAGTTATTTCCTTATTGTCCTTTGCATTGTTCTTTTAGGCTCTGTATCTGATCTGCTATTCCAACCAACTTATTATTCAGGGTAGCCGAGGTCGAGACTGGTTGATCTGAGAGTTCCACCACTTCTGTCTTCGAGGTCCGGTTTCAATCTTCCGAATCATGGTGTGGTGAGTAACACCCTCTTCCCATCATCGCTAAGGGGAGCTTTACCCAGAATTTCATACTATTTTCTATACTCCTGACCGCCTTCTCAGTATTATGTTGGTGCTCTGCCTCCCCCATGTGATGAATGTCTATCCCAAGATATCTGAACGTGGTGACCTCCCATGGTATTTGTAGGACTGGTAATTGATCCTGCGGGATCCCCACATACCTGCCCAGCGGAAATATACATGATTTCTTTGGGTTCACTGCTATTCCAGATAGCGGTGCAAATCGCTCCATCACTTCCAAAACATATTGGAGGTTTTCTTCTGGGTATCGCAAGTACAGCAGCATATCGTCAGCGTACAAGGATACTAAGTGTGGTTCCCCTTTTATGTTAATGCCTATTACGTCATACTGTTACCTTAGGTATATCGCCAGGGGCTCCATTGCTAAAATATACAACATAGGGGACCATGAGCATCCCTATCTGGTACCCCTACTGAGTTGCCACCTTTCCAATATTATTGCTCCCGTTTTAACCCTGGCCAGCGGTGCACTGTATAGCAGTTTCACCCATTTACGATAACCAGGCTCTATCCCATAACTGGACAGGGCTGCAATCAGCCAAGGCCATTTAACTGAATCGAAGGCTTTTATTGCATCCAACGATACAATTGCTAATTCACCTGTGTCCCCTTTCGAGCATTCTATAACTCGGTGAAGTCTTCTATGGTTATTGTATATATTCCTGTTTGGAACATATCCAGTCTGATCGTGGTGTATTAGTTTATTAATGATCCGTCTCATTCTGTTTGCCAGAACTGCTGTGAGCATTTTGCTATCTTGGTTGAGCATTGACAGCGGTCTAAAGGATCCGCAGTCCTTGCCTGGCTTATTAGGTTTAGGGAGCGGTGTGATAATCGCCTCCCTCAGGGACTCTGGCAACTTTCCTATCTCGTATGCTTCATTTAGCATTGCCAATAGTGGGGGTAGCACCTCGTTTCTATACATTTTATAAAACTCACTAGGGAGTCCATCAGCGCCTGGGGTCTTGCAAGTGGGCAGCTGCTTTACCACCTCTTCAATTTCCTCCAAGGTTATCGGGGCATCTAGATCTTCTCGCTCCTCCGTGCTGATACGTGGCATGCCTATGTCCTCAAGTGTTTCTCTTATTTCTCTGCAGTTGCTTCCCCCTCCATCCCCATATAGTTGTTGGTAATACTTTAGGAATTCTTGATTCACTCCCTCTTGGGTGTCCACTATACTTCCATCCTCTTTTATTACTGCTCTGATTGTAGGTCTGGAGGACTCGCTTTTATATAACCATGCCAGTACCCTCCCCGGTTTATTTCATCCTGCATGTTGCCTTTCCACATACTTTTTGTAGTTTAGATTACATAGTCTCTCCCAATGTCATGCACACTTCTGTTGCAGCCTTAGTATAGTTTCAGTGTCCTCCTTGTTGGTACCCTCTCTGCTCAGCGCTATTTCTAGCTCTTTTTCCGCTTCCTGTAGTTCAGTCAATATCCCACCTTGTAGCCCTTGTAGGACTTGGCTATGGCTGCCTCCCTTACCACCACTTTGAAGGCTTCCCACAGCGTGCCGGCTGACTCAACACTGCCAGTATTGGTCTCGAAATAATTTATTATTTCTTCCCTTAAGTCCTCCCTGAACATTGTATCTTTTAATGCTTCAGCTCTGAGGCGCCACGTTGGTATCCTTGCTCTTGGGGGTCGATATTGCCATATAAGGACCAGTGGCGAGTGGTCTGATCGGACCCTCGCTTTGTATTCCGTCTGTACTATTTCTGCCATTAACTCCTGTGTGGCAAACATATAATCTAGTCTGGTGTGTAACTTTTGTGGAGCTGAGTAATGTGAATACTGTCTGCCCTGCGGGTGGCCCAGCCTCCGTGCGTCCTCGAACCCGAAATCCGTCAGCAGTGTCTGCAATGCCTTAGAAGCCGGGGTGGGTCTGTCTACCTCATCATCTGATCTATCTACTTCGGGTTTAGTGTACAGTTAAAATCGCCCCCCCCAATCACCGCCCTCCCCCCCAGATACATGCTCATTTTGTCATACAAGGTTTTAAAGTATGCCACCATGTCCTGATTCGGGGCATATGTATTTATGATGCATACTTCTTTGTTTTCCACCAATCCCCTCATTGCAACCATCCTCCCATCTGCTTCCACCGTGGACTGTAATAACTGGAATGGGACATGCAGGGCCACCCAGGTGTTCACTCCTCTAGCGTAAGCAGAATATGTTGCACCAACAACTGTCCCTTTCCACTTCCTTCGGATCACTTCTAATTAGTCTTTTGTGAGGTGAGTCTCTTGTAATAGGGCTATATCTATTTTCTGTCTACGCAGGTACATCATAACCGTATTCCTTTTCAGATAGCTATTGAGCCCTCTAACATTCCAAGTAATCACTCTAAGGTCCCCCATATTCCCATCACAGCTCGCTCCTCCCTCTGCAAGTCTCCCGGTCTCATTTAATTTTTTTTTAACATCTTTTTATTCACATTTTTAACCAGAATAATGGAACAATACATGAGAAGATGAAGGTGCGACTCTACATTGTAAAATTCAAATCAGATTGAACGCTTACTAGCCAAGCTCAAATGTAACCACAGTTCAAAGCAAATGATCCAAATTAACACCTTCACTCATGAATTATCCATATATGCCCTCGGAATATTCCACTTTCAACTCCAACATTTTCAGATATAAAATGTGAACCTCCCAAACAACAAAAGGGAGACACAACAAGAAGAAGAAGAACCCCCCCCCTCCCTAGGTGAGTTGCATATCAAACACAGTAACTTTGACAGGTTATAATCGAGCGAGTAAAGCATCACCAAGTTACTCAAGGACTTTGCACATGTTAATTAACCAGCGCATTCAGAAATGAGCAGGCAGACATGAAAGGCTAAATATTAAACAGACTCAGGAGTCCGATTCATCCCCACTGTCTCGATTGCCATCTAAGTATGCTCTTAGCGGGGCTCAAATGTCTTTCGGTCTGCACACTGACAGCACGGGTCTGACATATAGCTCTTCAACCTCTTGGACGTACACTAAGTCTTTCAGCCAGGCTTTATGAGTATGGGCCACTTTAGCTTTCCAACACTGTAAAATGTTTTTATTAACAACTGCACTTGCAATAGCTACAAGGTGACGGATCTTGACAGATGCCTTGCCAATATCTCCCAATAAGTACTTTAGAGGTGTTGCCGGAATGGATAACCCAACAATATCACTAACCGTTTCAGCAACTTCCTCCCAGAATGCCCGAACCGGGGGGCAGCTCCAGTACATGTGAATAGAATCTGCAAGGTCAGAGCTACACTTAGGACATATGGGCTGTTGTTCTGGGTTAAATTTGGAAGCTTTATGTGGTGTAATATGCAGGTGATTCAGGATTTTGAATTGTATCAATCGAAAGTTGACATTGAGCGATATGGATTTAGTATGCTGACAATATTTAGACCATTTAGCATCATCTATCGTGATACGCAGATCATGCTCTCACGTTTCATGTCATTTTTGGAAGGGAAATATAACTGCGTTGCCCTGTACAGGCTAGAAATAGAGCCCGTAAACCTGTCTGGAGAAAGCGTAGCAGTGATAAATTGATGGGTTTCTGGGGCATTAGGAAATGTGGGCCACTGTTTCTTGCATGCAGCTTTAAGCCGACAATATTGCAGGGTAATGATTAGGCCAGCCCCCAGTTTTTCCTGCACCAGTTGCAGCGTGACAAATTTCCCCCCAGGGTGTAGATCGCCCACTCTCATCTCCCTATCGGGGTCCCATCTCTTTTGGAGTGCTGAATCAAACGAAGGCTCCAGCCCAGGGTAGTGCCAAAAGGAAAGTAACGGCCAGAAAGGGGTTTCACATCCCACCCTAGCGAACAGGGATGACCAGGCTCTGACCGTGGTGGCCACAGGATCAATATCTGTTATGTTCCCTTTAACCACGGAGAACGGCATCGCCTGAATATTGGAGGGGGCTACTGCAAACCTTTCGGCCCAAACATGGGCTGGGCAGCCGTGGTAGCCCAGTATTGAGCGTAGTGCGCCTGCGCTGCATGGTAGTATAGTAAATAGTCTGGAGCCGCCAAACCTCCAGTTTCATAACTTTCGCACATGTTCGGCCAATTATGTCGGACTGCCCTCCCTCCCCACACAAATGCAGTAGAAAGTTTTTGTAGCCTTTGAAAGAAGACCCTTCCTGGCCAAACGGGAACCCCACAGAACAAGTAGAGGAGTTTAGGGACCACAACCATTTTAAGTATGGACACTGTTCCATAAGTAGATATTGGTAACACCCCCCCAAATTTTTAGTTTGTGTTCCAGGGAGCTCAGGTACGCTTCATGATTGTTTACAAGGAGTGTTGGTCTGTCTGTAACCATTATTATACCCAGGTAACGTGCAGTAGTAGGGGACCATTTTAAGTCTCCCGGTCTCATTTGAAGGCCATTGCTCGTATGTGTAGGCTCGTTCCCCAACTTCAAACTATCCCCAAACAATGCCCTCAACTCCCCCACTCCCCCCTCCCTAACCGTCCCCAACTGTTGCCCAGCTCCATCCCTGGATCTCAGGCGATCCCGCATTTAGTCCTGTCTCGGCTAGCCGGTACAAGGAACACAGCAGGGTGGCTACCACTCTACCAGTAGCCTGTCTAATCTAAACTATTGGGGTATGAAAGCGGGTTAATTTTGCTCCTGCATTATGCTCAATATGTTGCGCATGCTAATCTCCTTATGTTGGGACTAGTATGCACTGGTGCGTCTCTATGTATACTGATTTATAATCTAGTCCCAATGTCTCAGATCATGCAGCACCTCGGTTCTCGGCGACACTGCTTCACTTCTCCAGTCCATTTGCCTTCTGCTGGTCTGTCTCATCCGGACAGCTCTGGCCATCCAGCCACTCTGCCGCTTCCTCCGGTGTTGCAAAGAATAGGGCTCTGTTTTTGTGGAGCACTTTCAGCCTTGCTGGGTACATCAACATGTACCTATAGCCCGCATCTCAGAGCCTCTTCTTCACAGTTCCGAAGTTCAGCCGTTTTCTCTGTACCTGGAGCATATAGTCTGGGTCTGCCGTGATGGATGCTGTCGCCCTGCGTATTGTGCCTCCTTTGCGGAAGAATTCCAGGATCTTCTCTCTGTCCCGAGTGCATCAGACCTCCCCCGAGGGTTGTCTTACCGGTTAGAGTTAGTTCAGCCCACTTGTGCGCCAGCGGGGATCTCTTTGCACTTTGTCTACGCCCTACTAGCACCCAGATTGCTGGCTCGAGTCTTCCAGTGTTGTCTCAATGCGTGTTGTTCTGTGCTCTTATCGTTCTCCGATGGTTCAGTAGGCTGTTCATTTGTTGCCAGCTTATCGTGGACTTGGGCCAGTTTATTGTAACCCTGCGAGATCCGTTAGTATTCCCCCTGCCAAGGGTTGCCAAACTTGTGATATGAGTTTTATTTGTGTGCTTTGCTGCAGTTTGTGACATGAGCACCAAGGCTTCCACTAATTTCTCTCTCTGCTCCCGTTTTTTTGTTTCTTGGTGAATTGGCCTATGCAGCTATTATGCCAGTCCCATGCGCCGTATGTTCTTCCTTGCTCCAGCTTTTCCAGCGGTTTCTACATGAAGCGCATGCTTCTGGTCTGTTGGTCAAGCTCTGGACTATTCAGTGGGTTAATGCGCCTTTATTGCCATCTATTCATCGAGCGCTGTGTCCTCCTGTCTCCCCCTCACTTTATTCCGAGCCTCAGTTTAACAGAGTTTGCCAGGCTCCCACTTTGCCAGCATCTTCTCCGCTTTATTATTGTTGCAGTGCGCAGCTTCCCCGAGTCACTGAATAATGTGTCTTCCATGCGCGGCTGTTTGCCTTGTCTAATTTTGTTTCAAGTGCAGCCTAATTCAAGCTGCCCACTTGCAGGGTGGAGGCCCCACTCTTCGTTTACCAGGGCTCAGCTGGCGTGTCCCGCCTGGTCGGAGCAGCCCAGGCTCCAATGCCTGTGCGACTCCTATTTAGCATTACAATGTATCTGCTCTCCCTTTCCTTTATCCACATGCACCGGAGATCGAAGAATCAACCTTCTATCATGTAGCTTGAGGCTTCCGCTACATTTCATCTCTCATTGCCACTGTTGTTGTGTGCTCGGGCCCGTCCAGCCTACGCCTTCAGCACGTATTATGATGCGCCCTGCACCCCCACCAACTGTCGCTCCTGTGGCATTCGCCGTCACCGCACCTCCCGGTGACCCGTCCCAACGTGCGCCTGCTAATTGGGGCACTCTGCTTTTGTCCCCCTCGTCCACTGCTTTTAATTAATCGTTCACCTCCCGCACTTTGTCGCATGGCGGGGGCGAGCGTTTCTCTGGGTGTCATGTATAATGAGCCCCAAGCGGCACCAACACCCGGCAATCTCTGTACACTCGGTGTCCGCTCCGGCTCTGCAATTGTAACCCCGGCTTGGCTCCCTCAACTTTGCTTTTGCATCCGCATTAACCCTTGCGTCTTCGGTGGGCGCGTAAGGTCTCCGCTCCGGCTTCTGTCCGACAATGTCCTTGGGCAGACTTTCACGCCACACAGCTCAGTTTCTGTTTGTTTTTGCGGGCTCGCCGTCCTCTCCCTTTGTTCTCATGCGGCTGCCATTTTAGCCCCTCTTCAAACATTCCATCCCCGCATCTTTACACCAGTATATTCGCGTTCACATCCAGTTTTCTGCCGCCGACGCCAGCATCACAATCCTTGCTTCTTCCGACAACAGCAATGTATTTTCTGTCCCCAAAACACCGGTCTTTGCGTGCTTGCGACCAAGGATCATGTAGGATTTTGCAGGAGCCTCTATGAACCACGGCTTATCCCATGGCCTCTTAGCCACGCCCACCTCCCTGACATTTTTCTCTCTTCTTTCAGGTGACAAAACAAATGTTCTTGGACGTTGTTATTCTCTATTCCTCCCTTATCTTACCTAGTGGTTGGTTCCCATGGTATTGGCAGAACTGTGGACTTTGGCTAGTGAAAGCCAGCGGTGTGGGTTGCACACCCTTAGTCTAGGTAAAGAGCCAGAGCAATATACGTTAATGGTGTCGCTGATCTTGTAGTATTCTTCTTGAAAAAAAATACATAACTAGAGATTCTTCTTCAGACAAAACAATGTTGTAGTCAATATGTTGACCACTATACTGCGGACAATGCCAAAAAGCGACAAAGCCTCTGCATTTTGGACCAGTGGTCCATCGTCAGGGCATATAGCCGTGCATGTCATTAAGAAGGCCATCAGGACCCCAGACAATCAATGGAGCAAGGGTAACCCGATGCCAATAACAGAAAGATACATCATTAGAGAACCGTGTGGAAACATCGCTAAATGCATTCAGTGTTTACATCTCACCACCACAATTACATATTCTATGGTTAAAAAGAGACAAAATGTTGCAAAAATGTCAGTGATCACATAGTCCAATAAGACAATATCATTGAGTAATGGGCATCAATAAATCAAAGCAATGAAAACAATGCAAAAGGGAAGGAAAAGAAAAGGGAGAAAAAATAAACAGACTGGAATTGGTAAATGAACCGTACCATGTAGGTACTGCAACCTACTGGAAATAAGTGCCCCATTATTGTAGCTAATGTTACTCAATAAACACATATGTTGCAAAATTCCATCTTCCTGGCACATAGAATTTGTGTTGTGGTCAGGGTGTCTCAATGTGTCACAATCATCAGCTGCCCATCCGGCTGCACACCCCTGGCGTTTGCTTGCAAATGACAGCAAAAAGTTATCAAAGTACGTGTCGCGACAAACTGCTTCTACTGTTGAAAGTAAGATAACAAAATAACACAAATGTAGCACGATAGTGCATCCTGCACTCAAAACTAATGACCCATCCCGGGTCTGACATAGTCTTACCTGCGAAAGCAGTGGCGAGTGTTCATTCGACTCACCTAGAAAGAAGTTCCTCGTCTGCAACCTGCTTTAAGTCTAATGTGTGCCTGATTGCGTGATCAAGAGGATGACTTGGTAGAGGGCTGTGAGGCCCGCTAAAGGTTGTTTTCAGCAGTGCCTGTCCTGTGTGTGCATTGTAAGGAACTCATGGTGGCAACACTAAAGACAGACACAAGTGATCACAGTTCAAGGGTGTTTATTAAACTGTAAATGCAGGGTAGAAAAATGCCTCATCCAAACCTAAATCTAAGATGGAAGCAAACCCTGACCATCAAATGAAAAATAAGGCAGTCCTTGTGGCGTTGTGTCAAAATAAAAGGGCCTATACTAAAGAAAAATCTATTGCCAATTCATTACAACTAATTACAGAAAGAGTGTGCGATAGGGTTTCAATAAAGAAAGATGTGTTACAAATAATAAGTCACGATGTGATTGCCAGGGGTCTCCCTGCTCCACATTTTCAGCATCGGACAAGGTGGCACCTTGAAGCACAGCACACGCTCAAGCTTTCTCAGCACGAGCCGACAGTTCCATTCCAGCGATCAGGTTCTCTTTTCAATATAAAGTATCTTGCCTTCGAGGGCCTGATGTATTCAACAACAAACAAAAAGTTCTTTTGTCAATGGACTTTGGGTGAGGACCTTTCACCCCTGGATGTCCCTCGACCGGGTTCGGACCCACTTGACAAGAGGGACAATTCACTTCCCCCTGGTCATCCAATAGTTCTTACTTTCACAAGTCTTAATGTCTCTTTAATCAGGTCTTCAGGCTTCGCCCCTTTGTATCGGCTTCACTCTGCCAGGTTCACTCTTGCCAACTTTTACCAAACAGTTCACTATGGGACTAGTTCCACTGCACTCTTAAGTCTACATGATCCTGGTACTTCATAATTTTACCACATACCACCATTAACTCTACCCTCGGCAAGTTAGGCTACCCACCCTTGCACTTTCTAGCAGCACTTGAGTCTGCACATGAGGCACAAACATACCTAGCTAACTCTAAGATAAGGCACCTTTTGACTCGTTCAGATACCTTAGTAGTTGATTAGTCACATCACTTCATTTCCAGTCAGTTGTAGTACCTACATTGTACGTTTCATTTCCTAATTCCAGTCTGTTTATTTTTTTCTCCCTTCTCTTTTCCTTCCCTTTTGCATTGTTTTCATTACTTTGATTTATTGATGCCCATTACTCAATGATATTGTCTTATTGGACTATGTGATTACTGACATTTTCATGACATTTTGTCTCTTTTTAACCATCGATTATGTAATTGCGGCAGTTGGATGTAACCACTGGATGCATTTTGCAATGTTTACATGCGATTCTCTAATGATGTATCTTTCTGTTATTGGCATGGGATTACCCTTGCACCACTGAATGGAACCTGCATTTTGGACCTCTAGAGCCAGAGTAAAGGGCTGGCTCCTCGGTAAGAAACAGGAGTGCCCAGCTTTCTCACCTTTGCATCCACCCCGCATCCACCTTGCCTGCTTATTCTCTTTATGTCTTCTGTCACATGAGCAGCCTGGTATTGTAATTGACTTTCCCATGTCTCAACCCCCACGTAACCATGGTCGACCTGCACTTATTTCTGCCACGGTTATTATTCTTTTTGTTGTTGTCTAAATTGTCTATAACTCTTGCATAAGCCTTGGGCGCCCATTTACCAGAGGGTTTGGTGCGCGGTACAAATAAAGAAACTAAACTAAACTAAACTGATTGTTTGGGGACCTGATGGCCTTCCTAATGACATGCACAGCTATATGCCCTGAGATTGAACACTGGTCCGAAATGTGTAGGCTTTGTAGCTTTTTGGCATTGGCCGCAGTATAGTGGTCAACATATTGAATACAACATTGTTTTGTCTCAACAAGAATCTCTAGTTATGTATTCTTTCAACCTAAGAATACTACAAGATCACTGACACCATTAACATACATTGCTCTGGCTCTTTAGCTAGACTAAGGGTGTGCAACCCACACTGCTGGCTTTGACTAGCAAAGGTCCACAGTTCTGCCATTATCTTGAATGCCCAGTGCAGAGACAATTTTTCAATAGGTATGCACCCCTCACTTTGACATTAACCAGAATTACCAATAAACTATTGAGAATACTGAACCTACCCATAGCGATGCCCAACACCTAGAATTTGTGGTTCCCATGGTATCTCATATTCTAGGTTTCCCAAATTCTGGCTCCTGTGAACCCTCACATGTTTGGGATTGGTTCACTACCCACACACCTAACTTCCGTTTTGGCTGGGCCCTATAGAGATGTTTTTATGCAAGGTGGCTTGTGTTCTTTATGCTTAAGAGGATAGTTTTCCATAGAGAATTTCAACTCCATCCACGAGGGATCTGGGTTTTCCAAGGGAACAAGTGGATAGTCAGATGGTGCCTTTTTATCTGATAAGGGTGTTAACTGCAGAGACCTATACTTTTCAGGGTGAGAAAACTCCTCTCCTGCTTCTTTAAACCATTCAGGTTGACCATTCGGGGGGTAATCAAGTATATCTGCAGTTTCAATGGTCTGCTTGGATAGGGATTCCCACATACTCTCCTACACAAGGTTTCCCACTATCTTACCCTGATTAATCCCTATAGGAGTGGAAGAGAAGTTGAGCAGAACAAATCTCAGCTCATCCTCACAAGAGAGAGGGGGTAGTATTTTTAGTTATCTCTTTCGGCTGAGTATTACATAGATAGCTGAGCTCATGGAAAGGTTTATTTGTAAATCCAGAGAGCTTAGGATCTTGTCTCTCCCTGGTACTAGATATTCTTGGAGACACAGAAGTTGATAGAGTCTACCACTTTCCTTTCAGGAGGAATCGCCTGTGGGGTCAAAGGATGAAAGATAACCCCCATTTGATAGGCGAATTCTCCGGAGAGTTGATTAATGTATTTCTCATGGGAAAATGATCTGTTAGTGGAGAGGAAGAGTTTGTCGGTTTCCTGTAAGGAAGGCATGGTATCAACAATAAGACAGACTCAAGGGAATTCAAGGGTGTTTATTGAGCTTCAATAAGGGTTTGAAAAACGTGTATCTAATCCTAAATCTAAAAATGGGCGCAAGCTACGACCATCAAATAATAATAATGCAGTCCTAGTGGTGTCTTATCAAAATAAAAGGACCTATACTAATAAACATATTGCCAATCCTTACCTCTAAATACAAATAGTGTGGGAAACAATGTTATGTAAAAGAAAAAGTGTTAAAGAAATCATATGTCAGGATATTCAAGCAGTAGTCTTCCCTTCACCACGTTTTATAGCACAGGACAATGCGGCACACACAAGCTTAGCACAGACTTTTGCTTCTCTAGCACGAGGGTGCAGTTCAAGCCTTCATCATCATGGCCTTCTGTGCCTAAGTCTTTTTGCCATACAAAGTCTCTTCTTTCAGAAGGCCTGATGCAACAAACAATAAAGTTCCTTTCCTTTTGTATTTCACACATACACAATCTTCTTAGGTATTTTACTATCCACCTCAGAAGATCCCCCTCTGCCGAACTCAGATCTGCTTTAAACTATTTCTTAGGATTTTCACATATCCACTTTCTCAGGGGATTCACTGTTCACCCCGGATCCCCCTCTGCCGGACTCAGATCCACTTGGACATCAAATCTTCAATCAGTCTCCCTCCGCCCGGCTCGCACCAATAACACACACTTGCTTTAACCCAAAGCTTTCAATTGATCTCCCTCTGCCGTGCTCGAACCAACTTTATCTCCTTTGCCATAAACTTTCTTTATCAACATCGAAGACTTTCGACTGTGCGCAGGATTTTGTTTAACCCATCGCAGGACCTCTTTGATTCACAATCCTTTGCCACTCTTTCACTTTTGTTAACTCTGAGCTGGATACCTTACAGAGACCTTTGATTGAGCACCCATGCAGGGCCGGGCCACTTTGTCAAAGGTATCGTATCTTGGTTTCAAAGTTCAGTCACTCATCTGCCGTTCAACTTCACTCACGTTGGTTATCACACGCATATGAAACAATGTTTGCTTCAGCGTTCACTATACAATGTTGCTGCTTGCAACCTTGGTTTCAACACAGACCGGTCCTGTATAGGTCTCCCCAACTCACCGGCTGTGTTGATTTCATTGATGCTGCTTTGTTGTTGGAGCCAAGGACAGTACCGTGGCAGCTGGTGATTCTCCCCGCCTTAATTATCAATGCGGGAGAGCCCTGGTACCTCCGACACACAATACAGGACTCCTCAGCAGGGGTTCCTGGTATTAGGCTTTCTATTCTCGAGGTTTCATGAAAGTAGCGGTTCCTTGTCGAAAAGGTCACCTTGCAATCCCCTTATGTTTCGCCGTCCCTCTCCTCTTGTTAAATTGCCATTTTGGAACTGCTGTTTCCTCGTGTGCTTTGCCTCGCTCAGAGTGTGCTCTCATGCTCTGCCTTTTATCTGTGTGGGGAAGTGTAATGAAAGTCAGGATTGTGGGATTGCCAGTAATTGCCTGACCTCGCCTGACCATTGTATTGGGACACATCAGGTATACTGCTCGGGTGTTAGTCTGTTTTCTCTCATAGCAGGCTGTCCGTGAGAAAGTGTTTGTGTTGTAAAAGGGGGAGGGAGGGTTTGAGTTCCTAAATATCGAACCTGGTAGGATGGGGTAAAGGTGTTACAAAGAAGGGGATACCGCGTCTCGCCATCAGGTGTCCCACTCCCCGAAGACCCTTCACCCAGGTGATCCTCCCGCACTGGTTCACCCCAGGAACTGGATCCAAAAGCGATGGCCGTGTCCTGGCCACCTGGATGACAGATCCCCGGGGACTAGTGGGTGACACACCTTCTGGTTTCTCACATGCCCTTCCCCTATGTGATGTAGCCGCATCTGTTCCACAGGGAAACCGAGAAAGGAAATCGACGTTCCCCTGGTCTTTGCCTTTTCGGTGCTCCACAGTGAAACAGTAGGGTTGCAGGTCTAAGAACCATTGCATGTCTCGAGGGTTAGAGTCCTTTCGCTGGCTAATCCATACTAATGGAGAATGTTCCCTGACGAGTTTGAACTTTCTTCCTAGGAGGCAGTATCTAAGGTGGGTGATGGCCCACTTTATGGCAAGGGCCTGTAATGTCAGCACAGAGTAATTTCTTTCACGTGGGAAGAGTTTGCGGCTAGTGAATAGGACAGGGTGTTCTAATCCATCACAAACTTGTGACAAAACTGCTCCCAACCCTGTAAGGGAGGTGTCTGTTTGCAACAAACTCCTTAGAGAAATCTACTACCTTTAGGATCAGGTTCTGGCACAGGTTTTTTTTAACGTTGTTGTAACATACAGCGTCCTCGTCAGTCCAATGAGGTTTCTGGGGTTCGGCGTTCTTCAATCTGTCAGTCAACCTAGCTGGTCTGTCTGAGAGGTTAGGGATAAACCTACAGTATTAATCGATTAACCCTAAAAATGCTCTAAGGTCGCTCTTGGTTTTTGGCGTGGGGGTATGTAGAACGGCTTTCACTTTTCCTCGATGAGGCCAGACACTGCCATTCCCTACAAAGAAGCTGAGGTATTTCACGGCTGATTGGCAGTCAGGCCGGCTTCTCCCAGGGCTCTCATAATAGTAAAGAGATGGATTCATGAATCTAATGCCTATATGTGAGCAAATGACCGAGGTATTCACTGTAGATAGACTCTTTCTATCTACAGCTTTTTCTATCAGTCGATTTTGAGTGAGTAGAGGGAAAAGGATGTGGGGCATATCAGCCGACATGGCTGGGTATCTCCCTCCTTGCGCACATACACACCCAAACGAGTGCTTTGTGAATGAGAAAATGGCAAAATGGCAACGCAGCCAAAATTCGACTGGGTGCCATTCGTCTGCTAGTAGTAGAGAATAATGTACGTGATGTACAAAATGGTATGTGAGTAAGTGTACTCTATGGTAAGTCCAGGGAGAAGAGTCAAATCAGTGCAAGCAGGGCATAGGGCCGACAAGCAGAAAATGGATTCTGCTAGGTGCCCTATTCCTGCTTTAGATAAGAGGAAGAAACTAACAGGCCGATTCATGGAATAATTAGCGCGGCGCAAGTGGCCAAAAACGTGCGATTCACAGTGGAATAGCGAAAATCGCAGTGCAAGTGCGAAAATCGCACAAAAAGCAGCGCTAAAAAAGTGCGCGGCGCACGTTGGCGCACAGGCCATCTAACGGCGTGCGCCAGGTCACAGCGAAAATCGCACAGGCCACAGCGAAAATCGCACATAGCGCAGCGCACACAACAAAAGTAGGCGGAACACGGGGCGTAACACTCGGAATGGGGAACAACTTGCCAAAATGTGGGCGTCACGGGGGAAGTACAGGGTGCAAGTGCGCGGAACGCCCACACGCTCGCCTACAATCCGTATTCATGGAATCGAATAGGGCAAAAAAGCGCACGGTCAAACCAGTGCGCAGGCACAAACACGACCGCCACAAGAAGGCAGGTGGTAGCGTCTCTGCGCCTGTAATAAATGTGCGCCAAAAGGTGCGCCAACAAATAGCACCTATATACAGCCATGATGAATGTCCTATACTGTCGCCCTCCAGGACAAATGACGTGCAAAGGGGTACCCACAAACACGGACACCCGCTGACTGAAAAATAACGTGTGCGTGTATTCCGGGGTGCGCGGGAAGTCTCACACGCGATTTGGCAGGGTACGTGGATTTCAGGGGTGCGCGGGAAGTTCCACACGCGATTTGGCCGGGTACGTGCGTGGGAATTTCCACACGCGATTTGCCTGGGTACGTGGATCTCAGGGGTGCGCGGGAAGTCACACACGCGATTTGGCAGGGTACGTGGATTTCAGGAGTGCGCGGGAAGTTCCACACGCGATTTGTCCGGGTACGTGCGCGGGAATTTCCACCCGCAATTTGTCTGGGTACGTGGATCTCAGGGGTGCGCGGGAAGTCTCAAACGCGATTTGGCAGGGTACGTGGATTTCAGGGGTGCGCGGGAAGTTCCACACGCGATTTGGCCGGGTACGTGCACGGGAATTTCCACACGCAATTTGTCTGGGTACGTGGATCTCAGGGGTGCGCGGGAAGTCTCACACGCGATTTGGCAGGGTACGTGGATTTCAGGGGTGCGCCCATCAGTCCGCAGGCACATATACCTGTCCAGAACACATGCAGAAAGGCATGCTGCCGCCCTGGATTTTTACGGTGTGGCACGATTCCCCAAAGTGCTAGGTGCCATCGACTGCACCCATGTGGCTCTACGTCCCCCCAGGGCATCTGAGCACATCTATAGGAACCGCAAGCACTGGCATTCCATCAACGTGCAGGTAGTATGTAATGCCAAGGGAATCATCACCTCAGTATATGCCAACTATCCCGGGTCCACCCACGACAGCTTCATTTACCGAATGTCCACCCTAAACCGGGACCTAGAAGCTGGGCGGCATGGCGATACATGGCTGCTTGGTGAGTATGAATGCCACTGCACATGCATGCATGTCAGATCCTGAGCAAGGTCACAACCCCACCAATGATACCAATCACCACCTCCACAGGGGACAGTGCCTACCCTCTCAGCCCCCACATGATGACGCCAATTCGGAACCCCACCACGCCACCCGAGGTAAGATATAACACAGCCCACATTGCAACCCGGGGCATAGTGGAGCGCACATTCGGAGTGCTTAAGTCACGCTTTCGCTCCCTTGACCGTTCTGGCGGGCAGCTGTTATACGCTCCCCCAGTAGTGTGCAGGATCATAGTGGCAGCATGTGTCCTGCACAACGTTGCAACACGCCGGGGCCTGCCTGTGGACATGGTGGTGCCCCCACATCCCCAACCACATGCACGCCCGCTGCGCATGGGAGGGGAAAGGGCACGGGGGGAGGCAGCCCGTACACAGCTAGTGGCTAATTACTTCACATAGAAATCACACCCCTGTGGAGTGCACACTGCCCTGGCACATACCATCTGACAATCAATGATGACTCAACCTGACACTGATCCTGAATGTCTGGAGAATCAACCGTCAAAACCATATCAGCCTGAGATTGTTCACCTGGAAGTGTTACAATGTGTGCATCCCTACCTACACAGACACCACCAATGCAGTTTCGTGAAAAAACACATTCATGGAGCTAAAATGAACACCCACTTGCAAAATGCAACATGAGGACAGTGCCATGTCACCCAACCCATCCCCAGCACCGCCACACGACACACCGTGCCATGTCATGCTATGTGCAGGTAAACAAAGTAATCCCCACAACATGACACAAGTGTCACAATGTACAATGTCCCTAATTGAAACTTGCGACACCTGAAATGCTCACAGTAATGCAGGACCAACAACACACTTGAGCAGGTATTTTGCAAAAACACTTATCATCTACTGACCCTCAAAACTACCATTAACATGAAATTACGAATGTAAGGAATTAGTAGTCTCACCACCTGGAAATGCCTGCACTCCCACCACTTCCAACTGTATGGTGTTGCCGCCATGTAGAGTAGTAGGTGCACTGCTGCCAACATGGACCCCATCTCCAATGTAGAGGGCCTTGTGTAGACATGAGGAAAGGACCTGCAAATTAGGAGGTAGACACGGATGATGAGTTACACATCAATGCAACATGCAGTGTACAACACAACAGCAATATGCACTAGGAATGTATACAAAGTATTGACTAGACTGCCCACACATGTAGTGGGAGTCCAATGTCACCATGTACGTCAATGTCACTTGGGCACACCCTTTGCAAGCCCATGGAAACGGGAAGCAGGAGGGGTGTGTGTGACATAAACCCAAGCATCTGAACCAAATACATGACAAGCCTGCATGTGCCCAGCCACAATGCAGCGTATGCCCACGGGAGCCACACAAGGCAACACATTGTCCCAAATAAATAAAATAAATAAATAAATTAAAAACAAAAAAAAATGCCCATTAATGGGCCCGGGGGGGGGGTTGGGGAGGCCACCCAGGAGGTCCGAGGACAGGGTGCACACCAAAACCCACCTGTGTGGATCTTGCGAAAAAAAAAACACCTCCATGGGCACATGGCCCACACGGCTACCCTATTGTGGGAGTATCACTGCTGTCACTATTATCACCCTGTGCAGCTGCATCCGGAGGTGGTTGCACTATGGGAGGCAGCCCACGCAAGGCCCTAGTCTGTTCCTCCATGGCTGCAAGCATGCGGGTGTGGTAGGTCTCGTTCTGGAGGATGAGTGTGCGGAGGTCCCCATGCAACAACTCACGGGATGCCCGGACCTCCGCCCTAGTTGCCTGCATCTCAGCTGAGAGCGTACGGGTGAGACGCTCCAGCTGCTGTTCTGTCCTTCGGTTTGTTGAAGCCTCAAGCTCAACAAGAGTCGTCCTGAGGTGAAGGTGTTCCAGCCTCAGGGCTTCCCTGTGGCCCTGGGACTCTATGGAGATGGCTTCCTGCAGAGTCGCCAGTGCCGCCCGCCTGTCCCTGTTGGACGCCAACATGCCCTGTGTGACTGGCAGATGGAGTCTGTTGCCTGCTGTAGTCGCTCCATCAGCCTTTCGGGGGGGACAATGGAAGAGGCCACCCTATCCATTGCCTGAGCCATCATCTCTGATGATGCTGCCTGTTGGGTTGCCATACCGTAAATGCATTTCTCCCATGCGGTATTGCCAGGTGGCGTACGGCCACCACGTCGGAGGCCACCACACCTGTCTGGGGCAAGGCGAACTGCGCCTTGCTGTGCCGGCACTGCCTGAGGCTGCAGGACTGCATTCCCCCTCTGATCTGCTGGCCCAGGAACAGGATCAGATGTCGCGGAGTGTGACCCTGCATCCATAACCACCAAAGGCGTAGCTGCCAACACTGACATCCCCATTGAGGGTTCTGACCCTGGTGCAGGTGGGTGGGACAGAACAGAATCCCTCCCAGGAACACCCACCTGCGACGGCACGTAGGTCTCATCATCCGAATCAACACCTGAGTACAGATCGGGGGAGGTGCAGCCAGAGACACCCCTTGAGAGCACGACCTGCAGCAGTTGTGGGTTCTCACCCACCACCACACCACGTCCCTCACTGGTGGTCGGTCGGCCCTCGGACCCCTCCTGGGTCTGCACCATCTCCACAACCCCAGCAGTATCACGTGCGTCTTCCCCTGCAAAGACATAAAAGCAAACAAATGGAAACAGGCATTAGCACCATGGCACACAATGAGGGCTGAAAAGCAACAGAACCAGTACTTGATTGACACATGTTCCACATGACTAAAACCCTCCCATGCATGCACCCTCACTGCGTATGAAGGGGAGGCAAATGGCACACA
The DNA here is from genome assembly GCF_040938575.1 of Ambystoma mexicanum. Lineage (NCBI taxonomy): Eukaryota > Metazoa > Chordata > Amphibia > Caudata > Ambystomatidae > Ambystoma > Ambystoma mexicanum. The sequence goes on along the minus strand of NC_090924.1, from coordinate 873,822,760 downwards.
TTGATGACACCAAGATGGAAGATGAACACATTTGCTGCATGCTGCCTAGCAGTGGCATCACACATTGGCCTGTGATTGGCAGGTGAAATACACATGCCATCACACAGATGCCATGTACCATTGCTATTGAGTGAAGATGGAGAGGAGGGCAGCACTTATTCATTCAGTCCGGTTCCCTCATGTAATAGCTTTTCTAATTCAAACAGGTCTGATTTTTCACCTGGAGCTGCCAGTCCAAAATGGTCCGATTGCACAGGGACATGTCTAAACAAATGATATCCAGGTAACAAAGTCACTCCACTTTACCATAGCCATGTCAGACAGTGAAAAATAAGCAACAATGTTGGTGCAAGGTGACACTTCAAGGGCAACTGGCATGCTGTTGGGCTATATGTCTACTGTTGGCAGAAGGGATACTGCTATGGCCAAATGCTGCTGCGCAGAATGTATTGCATGAAGCACATGGGTGACCCAAACGACTCAGGCGTACACACCCTCACCTGGCACACACACAGAAGCCCTCACACACACACCATGCACATGCATGACACACACATGCATGTGCACTCACCGGACAATGCCTCATAATCAGGCAGATCTCCCACGCCTTGGATCTGTTCCTCCGTGACGTAGGTCCCAGCGACTGACTCATGTGGAGTGAGTTCCATGTCTTCTACTGGAGACCCACCTCCAGTCACTAGAGTTGCGGCATGACTTGAGGCCAGCTTATTCTTTGCCTTGCGCTTTAGGTCATTCCAGCGCTTATAGCAATCATTGGCTGTGCGCCTCACGATTCCAAGGGCACTTACGATGTCCGCAACGGTCTGCCAGTGTGCCTGGCGTTGTGCAGGTGTGGTCTTGGATCCTGCAACAATGACCATCTCGTTATCATGTGCGGACACATACTCGACAAGTGCATTCAGTTCGGCATCCGTGAAGCTGGGCTTCCTCGACGGGCCGGACTGTGTAGCCGTGTCTGGGGCATCAGCCTGTGCCGGACGAGCACTCTTCCTCTTCCGCTTGGAAGGTGGTGGTGATCCTGAGTGTCCTACGCCGCTCTGGACACTAGGGGCAGGAGCCCTGGTGGACTCTGTATCAGGAGTGTGGGATTGCACACTCAGCATGGGAGTTGGTGCAGGCATTGGCTCAAGTGTAATGGTGTCAGGGGGAATGTCAGCAGGATGGACTAGGACCGACACTGTCCTGGCTGGGTGTGTGAGAGCTGGGGTGGATGGAGCCACAGCTGCCCCTGCAGCCTCTCCACCCTGCCTACTTGGGGCAGCAGATGACCTTGCTGCCCCTGATCCACGTGGCCTGATGACATCAACGTGCACCGGCGCACGTGTCATAGGCCTGTTGACCTGGAAGTCAGCCATGGGGTCAGCCAGGCCTGGTGCCACAATGGGCTGGTCCAACAAGGGCTGAGCATGGATGGTGTCAGCCACATCAGCCTCAACCAGGGGGGGGGGGGATTATGGGTGCCCTTGACTGGTCCTCCACACATGGGGGGACAGGGTCACCCTGCAAGTAACGACCACGTCCCCTACCGGATCCACCACGGCCACCACTTGTGGCTCATCCACCTTTGCCACCCTTACGGATTCCTTGCCTCCCAACCATGGCACTGATGTTAATGTGCGTATGGGAGTGGCTGTAAACTATTGTCCTGGGCAATTGGGGGTCAAAGGGGTTGGGTACCAGATGGTAATTGTACCCTAGTGCTCTAGCAAGGCTGAATGTGACCCCTGGGGAAAGATGACGGGTCATGCAACGCACAGGAAGCCCAAAAAAGGGAGATGACGTGCACGCAACCCCTCCTAGACCACGTGTGCGGAAAAAAAAACCTGCACTACACTGTGGCACCCAGTAACACAAGAATGAGCATATGCGTTTCACACGCAGCCTAGAATGACCTCTGAAGGGGTAGGCTACACACGGGGCAAGCACAGATGTTAGATACGTGCGTGACTCACCGTCTGCCAGGAAAAAGAGCATGAAAAAGAAGCGCGTTTGGTTGGCAACACCCCCGCCAAAAGAAGATTTGTACGCTGTCTGAGGAGACAGGACAACAGTAGAAGGGAACACTGTTTGAGGGAAAAGGCCCAGGAAAACCAGAAAAAGAGAAAAAAGAGAAAAAGCTGTCAGAGGTAAGAGGGAGTACGAACTTGAAACGCCGTGAAGTAAATCGCCTGTGAAACGACAAGAAGTACAGAATTCACCCACTCGCTCTCCACGAAAAGCACGTACAAGGAAATGGTGTTCTACACGTACCTTTTATGCAGGTCCAGCGTCACTTACGCGGCGTGTACGCGCTAGGGCCATTTCCACCAATTACACGCTTTGTCACTGCCGCGTGTACGCGCTAAGGCCATTTCCACCAATTACACGCTTTGTCACTTCTGCGTGTAGGGCCATTTCCACCAATTACACGCTTTGTCACTGTCGCGTGTACGCGCTAAGGCCATTTCCACCAATTGCACGCTTTGTCACTTCTGCGTGTAGGGCCATTTCCACAAATTACACGCTTTGTCACTTCCGCGTGTACGCGCTAAGGCCATTTCCACCAATTACACACTTTGACACTCGGACGTGTCTTTCATTTTTTTAACACGCAACATTTCCAACGTGTGCCCTATTCAACGTGCACGTGACTTCATAGACGCGCATACGCTGGTGACGCGTTTACGCGCTAAGGGCCTTTCCTCAAATTACACGCAGACGTGTTGGATTTTCATGTGCAAAATCACTCCGTATCAAGCTGGCCACGCGTTCACACACGGAAGACAACGCTCCTGCCCAGAAGGCCAAATTACTGCCCCCCAGAGCCCTGAGCACGCTCCCACCTGCCATCTGCAGCTGCCTGACTGCCTGCTGCCCACGTGCCCTGCCATTTGCTGCCTGCACATCAGCCAGGGGTGCTGTTGCTGTGACCACCCCTGCCGGAACCGAAGACTCCCGACTGCTTTTCCATCGCCCCACAGCCCAGCCCCAGGACCTAGTTGCCCACCCACTCCTGCCTCTGGGGTTGCCATGTCGGGCACTGCAACATCTGGCACCAGTGGCAACCCCCGGCCAAGGAGGCAGAGGGGCACCAGCTTCACTGCCACCGAAGTTGGTGTCCTGGTGGCAGTATGATGCCCTCTTCGGAAGGTTGCGCGCCGACAAGGAAGGACGGACTCGGATCTGGATGGACATCGTGACTGCCATCAACGCGGAGGAGGTGACAGTCCGCGACTACGAACGTGTCAGGAAGCGCTGGGAGGACTTCAGGTCCAGGACCCTCAACAAGGCCCGGCGCCTCCTGAAGGCAGCGGATGCTAAGGGGCGCCGGGGCCACTTGTGGGAAGATCAGATGAGGGTCCTGGAACGCATATCCCCAGCGCTCCACATCCAGGTCCTTGAGAAGCAGACCCGTCTGGAGTCGAGCGGTAAGTGTACATGCATACTGATTGTATGCTGTGCGTGTGGTGGTGTGCCAGGAGTGTGCAGGTTGAACATGTATTTTTATGTGGCCAAGTAGGGGGGGGGGGTGTACAGGGCCGTGAGGGTGACACATGCGAGGGGTCTCATGTGTGACACATGGATGGTGCTTGTGTGTGTGTGGGCTTGCATGGCACAGGATGTGGAGGAATGATTGTCAGGTGTGACATGGGTGTCGATCAAAACACTGCGACAGTTGGCGGAGGAGTACACATGCATGCAAGTTTGGTGTTGTGTGTGCATGTGTAGTATACTCCATATGTTGCATGTGATGTGTAGATGACCTTTGGCTGCTCATGCTGTTGTATGTGAATGGATGGTGCTGGCTGTTGCTATATGGCTGTGGTATGGCTCATGTGTGCAAGTTGAAATGACATGTGTGTTGGGGATTGTGATGCCATGTCTGAGGTTTACCAATGCCTCTCATGTATAACTGTCATGTGTGTATGAGTCCATTTTACAGTGCCCTGATGCCTGTGTTTTCTTTCTCCCTGTCTGCAGCGTCAACTGATGAAGAGGGCGGAGAAGGTGCTGTGGAGCACAGCGGCAGGGGTCGCACCACCAGCCGGAGACGCAAGGACCGGATCCCCTCCCAGGTTGTGATCTCGTCGGGGAGTGAGGAGTCCGGTGCCGTGTCCCAGGCCGCAGCTGCCGAGGGGAGGTCCTGTCCCTGCTCCTTTCACTGCATCATCTTGCACCAGCGGGGATGCCTACCTCCAGACCCGTTCTCAGGGAGAGGATTGGCTTACAACACCTGGCCTTCCTCTCCCTGCGGATGTGGCTATCCTGCACCAGGTTGAGCCTGCCAGGGTGGGGTGGCGTTGCGTCAACGGGCCATGCGAGCTGACCTGCAGTCTTTTCATGATGAGTCTGCACGTCTTCTCGCATGGCTCGTTGACCGCGTTGACCCACTGGGACAGCTCACCAGGGCTGGATTCCTCCGTTTCCTGGACCTTGTTCCGACCCCCTTCTCCACAGAACCCCCTATGCCCCAGTCGTCCTCCATGCCATCTTCCCACCCATGTGTCACCTGGGTGCCCTGTGGAGCTGCCTCCGACCGTGCGGCCAGGCTGGTGGACAGCAGATCCCTGCCACAGTCGGGAGTCGGACGTCCAGCAGGGGTGGCCACATCAACGGCTGCACCCCAGCTGGAGGAGGATGTGCAGGCACCATCGGACAGGGCACATGGACAGCAGCAGCTGCAGCAGCAGGAGGCTGTAGGTGGGAGCCACGATAGCTCGGGGCCTTCAACATCGGAGGGGCAGGCATCGGCCAGAGGGCAGGAGGACCCTGGACGGGAAGTGTCTTCCGTGTGCCAGCGGTTGGGCCACGCCATAGATGCGGAGCGGCGGCAGGTGGAAGAGGAGCGGCTCACGATGGTCAGGGCGGAGAACTCCATGCGGAGGGCCCTGAGGCGGGCCGAGTGCCTCGAGGCAATCCGCAGGGAGTTGGAGGTGAACATGTCGGTGTCCCTGCGGACCCTCGGGGCCATGGAACAGGACCGCCTCCGGGACATAGACGAGGAGTTCGATGATGCCCTGGCCCGGAACACCACTAAGTGAGCCGCTGGACTGGCCCGCCGCCATTGTATATAGTTATTTAGTGATAGGTTTCCTTTGTAGATTATTTTTATTTGGAGTCGACGGACACTGCTCCACCTTTTGTATATAGTGCCATTTTAGATAGGTTTTTTGGTAGGTTTCATTTCTTCTCTTGGGAGGATGGACCCTGAATACTTTGAACATAGTTGGATTTTGGATTTGGATATTTTTTTTACTATGAATATTTTTTCCCATGGAGCAATGGTTTTCTATTTCTTTTTTCCCTTCATTTCCTTTTCATGGACTTGAACTTTGGAAGATATTTTTTTGGATTATCATTTATTGATTTTAATTTGAAAAGGGACAGCCAGCTTAATTTTGTTATTTTTTTACTTGTGTATTTTGGTTAATTTTGATTGCCATTGCTGTTGTTTTTAATACATTATTTGGACTTTTTCATTCTTCAATGTGTGGTTTCATCTCATTGTTTTCATGCATGTCATGATATGGGTTTTCAGGTTCACTTGCAACCATTGTGTGTGTGTGAGACACATGTGTTGATTTACATTGTTTCCATTGGAGTAGTATCATGGGCACATGTAATACTTGGTTGTGTCTTTGGGCTGTGGTATCTGGCCATGAGGCACATGCTTGAGGATTGTCAGGGCCTGTGGGCAGGGGGACATGAGTGGGGGCCTGGTGGAGGCTGCCCCGGGATGCTGGGGGGTGGGGGTGGTGGGAGACATGAGTGAGGGCCTGGTGGAGGCTGCCCCTGCACTGCTGGGGGGTGGGGGTGATAGGGGACATGAGTGGGTGCCTGGTGGAGGGTGCCCCTGCACTGCAGGGGGGTGGGGGAGCAGGGGGACATGAGTGGGTGCCTGGTGGAGGGTGCCCCTGGATGCTGGGGGGTGGGGGTGGTGGGAGACATGAGTGGGGGCCTGGCGGAGGCTGCCCATGGTGGGTGGGGGGTGGGGGTGGTGGGAGACATGAGTGGGGGCCTGGTGGAGGCTGCCCCTGCACTGCTGGGGGTGGGGGTGATAGGGGACATGAGTGGGTGCCTGGTGGAGGGTGCCCCTGCACTGCTGGGGGGTGGGGGTGCAGGGGGACATGAGTGGGTGCCTGCTGGAGGGTGCCCCTGCACTGCTGGGGGGTGGGGGTGGTGGAAGACATGAGTGGGGGCCTGGTGGGGGCTGCCCATGGTGGCTGGGGGGTGGGGATGGTGGTAGACATGGGTGGGAGCCTGGTGGAGGCTGCCCCACACTGCTGGGGGGTGGGGGTGGGTGGAGACATGAGTGGGGGCCTGGTGGAGGCTGCCCCTGGTGGCTGGGGGTGGGGGTGGTGGGAAACATGAGTGGGGCCCTGGTGGAGGGTGCTCCTGGATGCTGGGGGGTGGGGGTGGTGGGAGACATGAGTGGGGGCCTGGTGGAGGGTGCCCCTGCACTGCTGGGGGGTGGGGGTGCAGGGGGACATGAGTGGGTGCCTGGTGGAGGGTGCCCCTGGATGCTGGGGGGTGGGGGTGGTGGGAGACATGAGTGGGGGCCTGGTGGAGGCTGCCCCTGGATGCTGGGGGGTGGGGGTGATGTGAGACATGAGTGGGGGCCTGGTGGAGGCTGCCCCTGGTGGCTGTGGGGTGGGGGTGGTAGGAGACATGAGTGGGGGCCTGGTGGAGGGTGCCCCTGCACTGCTGGGGGGGTGGGGGTGCAGGACGATATGAGTGGGGGACTGGTGAAGGCTGCCCCTGCACTCCTGGGGGGTGGGGTGGTGGTAGACATGGGTGGGGGCCTGGTGGAGGGTGCCCCACAGTGCTGGGGTGTGGGGGTGGTGGGAGACATGTGTGGGGGCCTGGTGGAGACTGCCCATGGTGGCTGGGGGGTGGGGATGGTGGTAGACATGAGTGGGGGCCTGGTGGAGGCTGCCCCTGGATGCTGGGGGGTGGGGGTGGTGGGAGACATGAGTGGGGGCCTGGTGGAGGCTGCCCCACAGTGCTGAGGGGTGGGGGTGGTGGGAGACATGAGTGGGGGCCTGGTGGAGGCTGCCCCTGGTGGCTGGGGGGTGGGGTGGTGGGAGACATGAGTGGGGGCCTGGTGGAGGCTGCCCATGGTGGCTGGGGGGTGGGGATGGTGGTAGACATGGGTGGGGGCCTGGTGGAGGCTGCCCCTGGTGGCTGGGGGGTGGGGGGGTGGGAGACATGAGTGGGGGCCTGGTGGAGGCTGCCCCTGGATGCTGGGGGGTGGGGGTGGTGGGAGACATGAGTGGGGGCCTGGTGGAGGCTGCCCCACAGTGCTGGGGGGTGGGGGTGGTGGGAGACATGAATGGGGGCCTGGTGGAGGCTGCCCCTGCACTGCTGGGGGGTGGGGGTGATAGGGAACATGAGTGGGTGCCTGGTGGAGGGTGCCCCTGCACTGCTGGGGGGTGGGGGTGCAGGAGGACATGAGTGGGTGCCTGGTGGAGGGTGCCCCTGGATGCTGGGGGGTGGGGGTGGTGGGAGACATGAGTGGGGGCCTGGCGGAGGCTGCCCATGGTGGGTGGGGGGTGGGGGTGGTGGGAGACATGAGTGGGGGCCTGGTGGAGGGTGCCCCTGCACTGCTGGGGGGTGGGGGTGGTGGAAGACATGAGTTGGACATGAGTGGAGGCCTGGTGGGGGCTGCCCATGGTGGCTGGGGGGTGGGGGTGGTGGTAGACATGAGTGGGGGCCTGGTGGAGGGTGCCCCACAGTGCTGGGGGGTGGGGGTGGTTGGAGACATGAGTGGGGGCCTGGTGGAGGCTGCCCCTGGTGGCTGGGGGTGGGGGTGGTGGGAGACGAGTGGGGGCCTGGTGGAGGCTACCCATGGTGGCTGGGGGGTGGGGATGGTGGTAGACATGGGTGGGAGCCTGGTGGAGGCTGCCCCACACTGCTGGGGGGTGGGAGTGGGTGGGAGACATGAGTGGGGGCCTGGTGGAGGCTGCCCCTGGTGGCTAGGGCGTGGGGGTGGTGGGAGACATGAGTGGGGGCCTGGTGGAGGCTGCCCCTGGATGCTGGGGGGTGGGGGTGGTGGGAGAAATAAGTGGGGGCCTGGTGGAGGGTGCCCCTGCACTGCTGGGGGGTGGGGGTGGTGGAAGACATGAGTTGGACATGAGTGGGGGCCTGGTGGGGGCTGCCCATGGTGGCTGGGGGGTGGGGATGGTGGTAGACATGGGTGGGAGCCTGGTGGAGGCTGCCCCACACTGCTGGGGGGGTGGGGGTGGGTGGGAGACATGAGTGGGGGCCTGGTGGAGGGTGCCCCTGCACTGCTGGGGGGTGGGGGTGCAGGGGGACATGAGTGGGTGCCTGGTGGAGGGTGCCCCTGGATGCTGGGGGGTGGGGGCCTGGCGGAGGCTGCCCATGGTGGGTGGGGGTGGTGTTAGACATGAGTGGGGGCCTGGTGGAGGGTGCCCCTGCACTGCTGGGGGGTGGGGGTGGTGGAAGACATGAGTTGGACATGAGTGGAGGCCTGGTGGGGGCTGCCCATGGTGGCTGGGGGGTGGGGGTGGTGGGATACATGAGTGGGGGCCTGGCGGAGGGTGCCCCTGCACTGCTGGGGGGTGGGGGTGCAGGGGGACATGAGTGGGGGCCTGGTGGAGGCTGCCCCTGCACTGCTGGGGGGTGGGGGTGGTGGTAGACATGGGTGGGGGCCTGGTGGAGGGTGCCCCACAGTGCTGGGGGGTGGGGGTGGTGGGAGACATGAGTGGGGGCCTGGTGGAGGCTGCCCCTGGATGCTGGGGGGTGGGGGTGGTGGGAGACATGAGTGGGGGCCTGGTGGAGGCTGCCCCTGGTGGCTGGGGGGTGGGGGTGGTGGGAGACATGGGTGGGGGCCTGGTGGAGGCTGCCGCACACTGCTGGGGGGGGTGGGGGTGGTGGGAGACATGAGTGGGGGCCTGGTGGAGGGTGCCCCTGGATGCTGGGGGGTGGGGGTGGTGGGAGACATGAGTGGGGGCCTGGTGGAGGCTGCCCCTGGTGGCTGGGGGGTGGGGGTGGTGGGAGACATGAGTGGGGGCCTGGTGGAGGGTGCCCCTGCACTGCTGGGGGGTGGGGGTGCAGGGGGACATGAGTGGGGGCCTGGTGGAGGGTGCCCCTGCACTGCTGGGGGGTGGTGGGAGACATGAGTTGGACATGAGTGGGGCCCTGGTGGTGCTGCCCCTGCACTGCTGGGGGTTGGGGGTGCAGGGGGACATGAGTGGGTGCCTGGTGGAGGGTGCCCCTGGATGCTGGGGGGTGGGGGTGGTGGGAGACATGAGTGGGGGCCTGGTGGAGGCTGCCCCTGGATGCTGGGGGGTGGGGGTGGTGGGAGACATGAGTGGGGGCCTGGTGGAGGCTGCCCCTGGTGGCTGGGGGGTGGGGGTGGTGGGAGACATGAGTGTGGGCCTGGTGGAGGCTGCCCCTGCACTGCTGGGGGGTGGGGGTGGTGGTAGACATGGGTGGGGGCCTGGTGGAGGGTGCCCCACAGTGCTGGGGGGTGGGGGTGGTGGGAGACATGATTGGGGGCCTTGTGGAGGCTGCCCCTGGTGGCTGGGGGGTGGGGGTGCAGGGGGACATGAGTGGGGGCCTGGTGGAGGCTGCCCCTGGTGGCTGGGGGGTGGGGGTGGTGGGAGACATGAGTGGGGGCCTGGTGGAGGGTGCAAAAAGCAGGCGTTAAATCCCCCAACCCGCAAAGGGACCTCGTAGTAAGGCGGTAGGGATTTACCGGTACCGGTATTTTACCGGTACCGGTAAATCCCTAACGCCATCCGTGTAATGAGGCCCTAAGTCATACATGAACTATACAAAACACATTAAATCGAATTCACAGTTCGTACCTCGTGGGTATAGTGAGTCAAGAAGATCGATCCATAAAACGTCCCTTTGTGGCAGTCTTTTATGCATGTCTCCCCCTCTGTTGTCTAATTTAATCTGTTCTAAAATCAACCATTTCAGCTGTGCTACTATGTGTGTCTTGCCTCGATAAAATGCATGGCTTCCGGAGATTTCAAATTCTTAGTACGGAGGTTCGACTTGTGTTCAGTCCACCTTGTCTTAGCTTTCCTCATCATCATGCCTATGTAGTAAAAACCACAAGGACACTTAAGTGCATACACTACATTTGATGAATCACATTTACAAGAATGCTTGAGCCAGATGGCCTTCCCTGCATGTGAATGTGTGATGGTGTTCCTCGGTATTATATTGCCACAATGTTGACAATTGTGGCAGGGCTGTGTTCCCTTGAATTGAATCTTACGTTTTCGGACAGTGGGCATCTCTGCTCACACAAGACTGTTGCGTAGTGCCTTGCTATTTCTATAGGCAAATGTAAGTAGCTGTTGAAACAAACCACTGGCTGTAACTGGGGATCCATTCGGCGCATAGGCCAATTTCTTTGTATGATCTTGTTGATTTTGTGACTTTGAGTGGAATGTGTCGTCACGTAGACAAGTGGTTCACTCCTCTTGGGAGGTTTGGGGGTTATAAGAGTTTCCCTGTCAATTGTTTTAACTTTTTCCACAATGTTAGAGATGAGGTTGGGGCTGTAGCCCCTCTCCCAGAATTTTTTTTGTAGGGATGTGGATTGTCTCTTGTATTCCTCAGTCTCTGAGATATTCCTTCTAAATCTGAGAAATTGACTCAAAGGCACACTGTCAATAGTTCGTTACGGATGGAAGCTAGTGGTAGGTTTCGTGAAAATCCTAGTCGCCAGATTATGGCCCTCACTGTAAATCTCCACATCCAGGAAATTGATAACTGAGTCAATGGTTTGAGTCGTAAATTTGATTCTCAGGTGCATCCTGTTCATCATCCCAAAGAATTCCTGTAACTTTTCTGGGGCACATGTCCAAATGCCAAAAACGGCATCAATGTAATGTACAAAGATGCAAAGGTGATGCATCCATCTCGGTGATGTAAGTACGTGTTCAGTCTCCAAGTAGAACATGTATGTGTTGGCATATGTCAGTGCCATGGCGGCACCCATGCTTGTGCCTGAGAGTTGTAAGAAATATCTATCTTGGAATTTAAAGAAATTGTTCATCAGGACAAGCTTCAATAATGTCAGGACAAAACGTCTGTCACCTTGGCAATTTTCTGACCTTACCAATAAGCATTCGACCGCTTCTATACTTGCTTTGTGCACTATATTGGTGTAGAGGGAGGTCACATACATGGTGAACAGCGTATCTCTACCATTCACAAATGTTGTCTCCTTGAGTCGTCGCAAGAAATGCCTGGTGTCCTTTATGTGGAGGTATCTTGGATCATTGGCTGTAAGATCCTATCCAGGTAGTTGGCCAGGGGTTACAGTAGGCTATCTGTGGCTGCAATGATGGGACGCCCTGGAGGTTTTATGAGTCTCTTATGTATCTTGGGGAGGATCTGGAACACCAGGGTGATAGGGTGTGTATTCTCAAGAAATGTACAGGTTTTGTCTAAGATAACTCCTCTGCTTTCTGCATCATCCAATGCCTCCTGGATTAACAACCGCACTCTCTCGGTCGGGTTAAATTGAATTTCCTTGTATGTCTCTGCATCCATAAATTGTCGTTCTACCTCCTCAAGATAGTCAAGTTTATTCATCAGGACTAGAGCCCCTCCCTTGTCGTCAGGTTTGAAGATAATGTCTGTGTTCTTCAGGTTCTTTAGAGTCTGTCGTTCTCTGCAGGTGAAGTTTCTGTGTCCCTTTGCATTGAAAGGGACTTCCTTGAAGTCTTGCAACACCATTTTCTCGAAGAGAGTGAATACATGATTTTGAATAGGTGGATTGAATGTACTTTTGGGATTAAGCTCCAAGTATTCAGAGGGTTCCTCCAAGGTAGAGCCTCCCTCATGGAAATCGAAGAAGACTTTCAACTTGAGTTTCCTCATTAGCTTGAATAAATCGATCTTCTCTCTCAGTAAATTACTACTATGTTGGGGAACAAATGATAGTCCTTTCCTGACAACATGTAATTCTAAACGCGATAGTGAACAGGAAGAGATATTCACCACTAAGGGCCGATGCACAGCACCACAACCTCAGAGGCCCACTCCCCTACCCCATCGACCCCCAGAACCCCAATGTCTCCAGAGCACTGGTTGCCACTGGACTTGACGACAGCAACAGCTCTCACGTCCCTTTGCCCCCTCATACTCATTCAGAATAGTACTGCATGGATCAACCTGACCCCCAAAGTCCGGGACCGCTTCCCTCCATGCCTGGGATCCCTGCACTGGCTCCCTGTGATGGCATGGACCAATAGCCAGGTCCCCGGCCGCATACACCAGAATATCTGTGCCCTGGTCCCCCATGAGTCACACTGGTACGAGCACATCCACGGCCAGTCACCACCAGCACTCTTCACAGGCACTAGCCCATGGACAACCTTCCCTGAACTAGCCAGGATCTGGACCGCCCAATCCCTCGCACTGTACTCCCTTGCCCCTTTTGCCTCCTGCAACTGCCCCTGTTGCTGCCGTGATCAGCCCCTTGTGTCCACCACCCCCTGCACTACACCCCCTCCCGTCCTGGTACCCACAGCCCTCCCTTCCCAGCACGACATTGTGCCCTGCACTTGCACAGTAGCCATAATACATGGCCCAGTACGGCTGCATCTGCTAATTTCTCAGCTCATGCACACCATCTTGTTGGTGGTGCCTGGTGACACTTGTGTATATGCGCCACACCATTCAAAAATCCCTGAACTGTATGCAGCATGCACAGGCATCATGTGAGATGCCGACTGAACAGCATGTAGCAAAGCCATTCGATGGCGCAGAGGTGACTAACGGCATGCCCATCTCTCCCCCACAGGCACGTCCTCTGACAGTGAACAAGCTGGCCCTAGCACCCCAAGGGCAGCCCCACAGAGGAGGAGAGTGATGCAATGCCACAACACAGCAGAGACAACAGCAGCCACTGCCACCACTCCTGCTGCTCCCACAGTGTTAACTACAGCAGCCACTGCAACCACTCCAACTGCTCCCACAGTGGCAACTACGGCAGCCCCTGCAGCAACTTTAGATGACCTAAGAGGGGCCTCAACAGGACAGCCATCCTCTACTCCCCACGAGGCATACATGTACATGGATGCATCCACAGACGAGGATGTCATGCAGGAGGCTGGGGACACAACGGACGAGACCTCCGAGCACATTCCCGATCACTGTCCCACATTCAGCCCCCATGGCCTTCCCAGCCCGCCGCCACCACCCATCCCCAACATCAGGGACATGGATGCACAACTACTGCGCATAGAAGAAAGTCATGAACAGATGGTGGGACTCGTGCGCCAGCACACTGAAGAGGGTCATTTGATGTGGGAGGAGACACAGTTGATCCGCGAGAGCATGTAGGCCACTGGTCGGCAATGTGCACGTGCCCGGGTTCGGTCAACTTGCACAAGTGTCCTGCTGGCACAGAGGGTCCGGGAGGGAAATGAGGCTGTCTCTGCAATGGCCGAGTGCCTCGCCCTTTGCCTGTGTGCGGCCCTGGAATGCAGGGAAATGGCCGGATCTGACACACCCTCTACAAGCACCACACTTACCGGCTCCCAACAGAGCAGCCCGAGGCACCAATCCCAGCGCCTGTCAGCCTTGCCACGGAAGGGCATTGCATGTGAAAAAAAGCCACAGAAGTGATCCTGGCACACAAGTGCAGTGACACTGCAGCTCACTAGAAGATGTTGAGGTGTTGGGGAGAGATAGTTGGGGAGGGGCTGGTGGGGAGGTATAGTTGTGGAGGGGGTGGTGGGGAGGGATAGTTGGGGAGGGGGTGGTGGGCCACACGTTCCTTGATCTTTGTATATATAGAAATATACATGGCTCTGCATCTGAATTGACAACCGGACATTCATGATTTGTGTTGGAGTGATCTTTCTTTTTTTTTACCATATTTTTATTACTTTTTATATCACATATAAGTACATCATAAACAACATAAAAACTCCCCATCCCCCCCACCCCACCTCCCACCGGAAGATCATCATCTATGTCCATCCTCTTTGGAAAGTCTCTATTTCTACTTCAACTAAAAAGGTCAAGTATCCTTATTTTATGTGGGCACCATTGCTCTAAAGTCTGTTTGCAGATACTCCAGTACCATACCCCAGTCCATTCTAAATGTTTGATGTTCCCCTTGAATATTGTATGTTATATGCTCCATGGCTAAGTATGACCATACTCTTCTTGTCCAGTCCACTGCCAGTGGTGGGTGTTTCTGTTTCCATTTTTGAGCTATTTCCATCCAAGCCCCTATCAATAAGCCCATAACGTTTCTTTTCTGTGTCACATTCAGCTGTTTGTCCCGGGGGTCCCATAGGCCCCCTAGCCGCACTTCTTCCCCCAAGCTCGCTGCGCCTGGGAACATTTTCTGCATTTGGGTTTTTACATCTTCCCAGAATTGATGAAGGCTGGGGCAGTCCCATCAAATATGTCGCCAGTCTCCCACCCTCCACATTGCCTCCAGCATCTATCTGGGGAGTTACTGTACATCATATGTAGTCTTTCTGGCGTATAATTCCATTGCACCAGCGTTTTCATCCACATTTCTCTAGTTTGAATGGCTCTTGTCAGCTTCGGTATAACACCCCATATATATTCCCACCGTTCCTTAGGGAGTGGATATTTTAGCGTTTTCTCCCACCTTTTCAAGTAATGCCACTTGACAATTTCGACTTGTGCATTTAAATGCTTGTATGTGTTTGAAACAAATTTATGTGTTCCTGTGTGCGTCATTCAGTATATTTCAAATGGAGTCCGATCCCTTGTCGTTGCGCATTTTAAGCACGGTGTACTCAGCCAGTGGTGCAATTGTTCGTTTTTTGTATCTGTCGTTAGGGGTCAGATTCAGCTCTGTCGAGCATTCTGCAAATGTTTTTATCTGCTGATCTTGAAACATATCCCGACCATTTTACACCCGGCCTCCTCCCATTTCTGGAACGTCCCCTTTTCCATTCCCAGAGGGAATTCGGGATTTTTAAATAAGGGCATGAAGGGGGCTGGATCCCTTGTTAAAGTCCCTTTCTGTGTGGCCTCATCCCATACACTCAGGGTCGCCTTCATTATTTCGCTAATATGTACATTGGGATGTCTATGTTGTTTGCTCAGCCATAGAAGGTGTCGGGTGGGTGTTGTCGCCACCGCCCTATCCTGTGACACCCAGATTTTCTTTGCGTTTTCCGGTGTCCATTCTTTTAGTACCCATAACTGTGCTGCTTCGTAATACCTAAAATGTGGGAGGGCGCACCCCTCATCTCTCCGTGTGCCGTCATAACCACACTTGATACCCTTGGGGTTTTATTCTGCCATATGTATGCTGTCACCACTTTCTTGAGTGAATTAAAGAAGGAGTGGGGGATTCTTACCGGGAGGGCTTGGAATAGATACTTGAGTTTTGGCAGTATGGTCATCTTCACCACCGTTATCCGGCCCCACCACGATGTTGATAGTGGGTTCCATTTCATTATGTTTTTTTTTTTATTTTTTCTAGGAGTTATGGATAATTATGAGCATATCGCTCATCTATGCGCCCCATGAGTGTGATTAGCAGGTATTTGATCCCAGAGTTTGCTACCTTCAGTTGGAGATCCGCTGCTACTGCTTGGATGTTTGTTCTACTCCCTGCTAATACCAGAATTTCTGACTTCTGCCTGTCAATTTTTAGCCCTGAAATCGCACCATATGTTTCGATCTCATGCTTGAGAATCAGGAGTTATCTTTCCGGGTCTCCTAACGCCACTAACATATCATCCGCGTATGCCATTACTTTGTGCGCCTGTCCCGCCATACCTATGCCTCTGATTTCCTGCATTTCTCTAATTTTTGCCATTAGGGGCTCCAAATATATTGCATATAGAAGGGGTGATAGCGGGTACCCTTATTTGGTCCCTCTCTCTATCTGCACCATTTCTGACAATCCCCCATTCACTGCTATCCTTATCGTCGAGGATTTGTAATTGGCCAGGATCAGATCTATAAGCGCTTCTCCCATGCCCATTTTCCTCAGTATTTGGAAGAGAAGCGTCCACTCGACGCAGTCAAACGCTTTCTCTGCGTCGAGGGCGATCATGATCGTGGGGGATTGTGTAATCCCTATTTTTTTCACTAAGTGTATTACCCTTCTGATGTTATCATGTGCTTGCCTATTCGGGACAAACCCGGATGGATCCTGATGGATCAACTTTGGGAGTTGTGCCAGCCTAGTAGGCAATATCTTAGCATTAATGAATTTGGATGCAAAATTATACTCTATCTGGCGGTACGCGCTAGGGAGCTGTGCATCCTTCCCTTGCTTTTGAAATACCAAGACTTTTGCCTCATTCATGGAGTGGGTAACATTCCCTTTATCTCTGAATGAGCTAAACAGGTCTGTCTGGACTGGGGCAAGTATATCTTTATAGGTCTTGTAAAATTGTGCAGTGTAGCCGTCTGGGCCTGGAGCTTTATTTTTGTAGAGGTCCTGAATTGCCTTATTGACCTCTTCTAATGAGATTTCCCTATATAAGTGTTGTTTTTCTTCCTCCGATATTATTGGGGGGTGAACCCCTCTTAAGAAGTATGACTTCTGCTGCTCCTCCTCCGGGAGATCCGAGGAGTATAGCACCTGATAATAGCTTTTGAATATGTCTCCTATATCTGTGGTTAAACTCTTTATTAGCCCTTTGTCATCTTTTAGGGCCTTTATTGCCTGGGACTGCTGCCTCCCTTTCAATTGTCTGGCTAGGAGTTTGTCGGCCCTATTCGCTTTCACGTAGTACCAGTGTTTTGTATAAAGGAGATCTATCTCCGTCCTTTTGGTGCGGAGTGATTCCAGTTGTCCTTGGACGTGTCTTAGTGTTCTTTGAAGTTTATTAGTTGGTTTTTGCATAATTTCTGCGTGGATCGCGCTTATGTTAGCCTCTACCACTTTTTCCCATTGGCGATTCTGCTTCTCCCTCTGTGACTTAAGAGCTATCAGGTGTCCCCTTGTTACCGCCTTCAGGGCTTCCCATAATGTTCCCCTATCTGTTTCTTGGGGGTCATTGCTGGCTAGATAGTCTATAATGTGTTCTCTGAAGGCCTTTCCCATGACTGGATCTCTGATAATTCCCTCTGGGAGGCGCCAGCGCCATGACCGGGAATGGTCTTGTGTACATCTAAGGTCTGCCCACAGCGGGGCATGGTCCGAGAGTGTAATGAGACCGACCTCCGAATGCTGTATTTTCTCTAAAAGCCCAACCGAGACCCATAGATAATCTATTATTGAGCTTGATGTGTGGACATGTGAGAAATAAGTGAAGCCTTTCTGATTGCCATTCATATTACACCAGACATCTACCAGCTCTAAGTCTGTCATTTTCGGCTTAAATGCTTTTGACGGGGTGCCCTGGTCCTGTTGTTTGGTTCCCAATCTGTCCAGGATGGGGTTCCACGCCATGTTTAGCCCCCCCCTCCCATCACAATCTCCCCTGTGGCACGGTGTTCTAGTTTGTCTAGAATGTCCCCAAGGAAACTGTCCTGGCCCGAATTTGGGACATACACTGAAGCCAATGTGAGGGGTTTGCCTTCGATTGTTATATTCGCTATCAGATATCTCCCCTGTTGGTCTCCCAGTGTGTTTAATATCTGTGCGTGTAGGGAGTTGCGTAGTGCTATCAGTACCCCCGCTCTTTTCTCTTGTGCGTTTGCCTGTTTTATTTGGTTGTAGCCTTTAAATCAAACTCTATTTTTATCTTGTCCTTTTATGTGTGTTTCCTGGAGCATTACAATGTCCTATGAGCCCTGTCAAAGGAGTTGCTCCACCTTTTTCCTTTTGACCGGGAAGTTCAGACCTCTGACATTATACGTTAACATTTTTAACCCCATCCTACATTCTAGGTTTGGTGGCTTTCCTGACCTTCTCGCTTTCCCCTTGGCTATGCGTGTTTCTTTCTGGTTTTCCCCCCTCTCCCATACTACCCCCCCTTCATGTTACGCAACCCCCAAGTGGCGTCCCCTACGTTCCCACCTTAAACTGCCCTGAGGAGGGCACAATGGCCTATGTTCACTCAGGCGTGTCGCCTTTTGCGTCATGCCCTCTTGAACACTCAGGGATAACTTTGAAGGGAATCCTAAACCCTTCTCCATGACCTCAGTGGTGTCCGGGTCTGCTTCCCCACCCCCTCCTGGCACCTGTTTGGATGGTCTCTCGCTCCTACATCTGCTTTGGATGGAGTTTCTGTGGAGTCTTTTCACTGCTGTCTGTCTTTGGTTTGATTCTGAGTGGCCAGATATATATTTTCTTTTGCTGGGGCCCCTCACCCTTCTATTTATTGGGCCTCATTCCGAGTGGGGCGGTAAGGGATTACCGGCACCGGTAAGGGCACCAGTGCCGATAATTCCTTACCGCCCTATTACGAGTTCTCTTTGCGGGTCCTCCATTAACGCCTGGTTTTTCCAGGCGTTAAGGACGGGACCCGCAAAGGGACTCTGGAGCTAATAACGGTACCGCAATTTGCGGTACCGTTATTAGCGCCTTCCCCATTCCCATTGAGCCCTCTGGGGGCTCAAATGGGAATGGGGAACGGCCCTGGTGAATGGGGAATTACCGGTCCCGCCAACCTTGGAATGGACCGGTAATTGCTCCATTCACCAGGGCGGAGTCGGAACGAGTTTGGAGGCAGCCATGGCGCTACTAGCGCCATGGCTACCTCCAACCTCGTAATGAGGCCCATTGTCTTCCATTCCCAGGGGGTCCTTCTCCTGGGTGGGTCCATTCCACTTGTCTATGGGAGATCACTTTCCTGTTCTTGCAGGTTCAGTATTCTTATCCCTTCTTCCCTTGTCGTTATTCTCTGCTGGGTCCCTTCCCACGTAAAGAGGAGTCCGAAGGGGAATGTCCACTTGTACCTGATCTGACATGAGGTCAATTCCTTCGTCACCTGGGCCATCTCCCGTCTTTTTTCCAAGTGTCGACTGTGCCAGTTCTTGAAATAGGGAGATGTCCTCTCCGTTCATTCTAAGGTGGTCCATTGTCCTTGCTTTCCTGAGGATTTGGGAGTATATGGTTAGGGCCACCAATACGTCTCGGGGGCGGGCGCCTTGCACTGCTGTTCTCCTCGGACCCACCCTGCGTATTCGACCTATTGGGACTTCCACTTCATCCGCTTGGTCCAATATGTCCTTGAATACCTGCTGCACCGCTCCTTTGAGATCTTTGTCTTCAACTGTCTCTGCAATGTTTTTTATTCTTATGTTTGACCTTCGAGATCGATTTTCTAAATCTTTGCATTGAAGTTCCAGGTTGTGCGTTAGGCGGACTAGATGTGCCTGTGTTTCTGCGTTTTGTTGCGTCTCCTCCTCCATGTTCTGCGCTACTTTCTCTAGGGTGTCCGTTCTTTCTCCTAATTCTGCCACCTTGGTCTTTAATTCTTGCACCACCGATTTAAATTCCCTTTTCATTGATTCAAACTGTGCGTTCATTGAGGTCATAAATTGCGCCTGAAACTCCCTGAACCAGGCCTTCATATCCTCCTTCGTGGCCATATCTTCTGGTGGGGAGTCCATATCCATCCCTGTTCTATGTCCTTTTTGCGCTTTCACTCTCTCTGGGAGCCCTTTGTCCGCTCCCTAGAGGTGGACCAGATTCTGATCTTGCTTTGCTTGAGGGGTCTGTGGGAGTGGTTGGTATTGCTTCCCTCTAGATTTTGACATTAGTGTCGCTCTTGTGTTGCTTACCTTTTACTTTCTCCTGTTTCACACTGGTGTATGTGTTGTCCATGTGGGCCCGTTCTGTTCAGGAGTCAAGCCTTGGGCTATCCTTATGATCCTTATGTTCTCACGTCCAGTTATACAGGAGAAAACGCAGGGTATCTCCCCTGCCGTGGAGGAGCTGTGTAGTCTTCAATTCTGCCTCTGTGAGCCCTGTTTTCTATGAAGAGCCTAGTTCCTTGAGGGGGGGTCCCTCTGTCCTCTGCGTTAAGAATGGGTCTTTTTATTTGCTTGTGGGTTGTGTCTGTGTCGTTGACTGATATCCTTTCTCTGCTGTGTGCAGTGGTTCCTGTTCGCCCTCGACCCCTTTGGCCCTGGTGTCTCCAGCCCTTGCTTCTAATGGGTCTCTCCTCCGTGGGGGGGCCGTCTGGTGTGTTGGAGGCCCTTGCTATCCGTGGTTGTGCGCATCTCTCGGAATTGGAGGAATCCACTCCTCCGCTCTCTCCGTCTTGGAGGGGCCCCTTCGTTCCCTGTTCTTGTCCGGAGGCTCCCTGGGCCTGTTTTTACTGCCCTCTCCCTGGGGTGCCGATGGATGTTCCCCCAGGCCCGCTTTGGTGGTTCTTGTAGTTCTCGTTAGCTTCTGTTGATATCTCCCCCTTCTGCTGTGAATCGGGCCATGCTTCCCCAGCTCTCCTCGCCGATTGTAGCCTGGAGGGGGGTGCCACCTAATATTTAATGTCTCTCCAGTATCATCCCGTGTTCTTGCTTATATGGGCCCTGCCGGGGGTTTACCCGCTTCTGCTTCGTGGGTGTTTGCCCTCGGGCTCTCCTGGGTGACGTCCATCTCCTGCTACCGCAGCAGCGTCTCCTGGTGGGTCATCCCTTCCTCTGGGCCACGTAACGCGGCCCTCTGTACTCCTGTGCCGCTCCAAAGAGCGTTCTCCGGCTGTTGTGTAGCTTCGTAGGTGAGTGTCGACTGACTCTGCGTCTCCTCACACTATCCTCGGGTGATCTCTCCCGTATTGGCCGGCCCAGCCCTCTTCAGTTTCTGGTGGGAGGCCTCCCTGTTCGGGGTCTTCGGTCCCGCCGGTCCTTGAATCAGGGCCGCGTCTCGCTGGCGTTCACTCTGCTATGGTGCTTCTGCTCTCCATCTGCTCCAAATCACGCCTCCGATATCAGGTAGCCTCCTACTGAGACTCAGACCTGTTCTGTCTCCTTGGAAGCAAGAGATCGCACAATGTTGAAGTGCTTTCTGTCGCAGAACGGGAGGGGAGACAGAGCCCTGCTCACGCATGTCTTCCCTCCACAGCTGCCATCTTGAAGTCTGATCGGAGTGATTTATTTTTGTACAGTATAACTGTTACGCTCACCTGGTATCCACGGGGACTCCACCCAGCCCTGGTTGGATGTTTTGCACTCTCGAACCCTCTCCCGGTCCCTTGGTAAGGGCCTCTGGTTAAAGATGGACCTGCAATGTAGGAGAGCTGGATTCAATAACAGATTGTCTTTATGTTTTCCCACCTCCCTTGGCCTCAACTCCTTCTTCCCCCTTGGGCCTTCTCCTCACCTTAATATTGTAAGTGGTGGATTCGCCGTCCTACTTCTCGTGGCAGGGGCGCATAGATGTGGGGGACGAGCAGCGACCAAGTTACTTCACTGGTGCAAGCCCCCTGTGGGAATCCAGGCCTGATGCGACTCTGTGGGTTTGCTGCTTTACAGTCTTTATATGCAGTTCTTATGTTCCTCTTAGTTCGAAAAATAATGTCTTGCTTCTTTCCTTTTAGGTATGGAAAGGTATTTCGGTCTTGTCATGCAGTTTGAAGATGAGCATGGGCCGGTAGGCTAAAGCGCGGTGTGCGCGATGCTGTCCGGCGAGTAATGCGCAATGTGCGGCGCTGTTTCGCCTTTTATATTGCTAACCTGTGTCTTTTCTCTCCTTGCAGATTGCGATGTTCCTCGCCGAGCGCCGTAATGTTCCAGCAATGATACTGACCAGGAGATGACTACCCAGGTAAGAATTGTGTGGCTTTCTTCATTCGAGAGGAAATGTGAGTAAACGCTTACTAATGATGTCTTTCTTTCTCCTCTTTCCAGGTTATGGTATTCCAGGATGCATGCAGTGCCGAGTTCGTACTTTCAGGTGAGTGGAACTGAAGTCAGCGGTGGATTGAAGACAGGATACTTTTCCAGGTAAGTTTTGTAGTGTTCTTTCTCTCTCTGCAGGTCCTTGGTTTCAGGAAAACTGACATCAAAGAACTGGACACAGTGAGCGTTACGCTGCCCACAGCAGAATAACGCAAAGCATGTTCTGCTGTTTGGGTGTGGTTTAAATAGTCTCAGGTAAAGTAGTCGAGGTAAAATAGTCCCAGGCCTGCCACACCCAAAGTAGTCCAGGTAAAGTAGTCCCAGGCCTGCCACACCCAAAAGACTAGACCGCATAGGTCAGTTCCTTGTAAATGAGCTATGTGTGTGCCTCCATGTTGGCTGAACCCCCCCAGGTTAAATAGTCCCAAGTAAATAGTCCCATTCTAATGTTGGTCTTCATGATGGTGACGAGCCTGGCGCCAAAGGCGCCAGGACTGACTCCAAGAGAGTATTGGATGACGTTTTAAGGCCTTTGACCTGGCCCTAACTGGAAGACTGGCTTGGCAGTGAGGGCCAGGGGCAAGGGTCATGACAATAACATGCAGTGTGTGACTTGTGCCATGTGCTCAGAAGTAATTCTGGATTAGTTCCAGGTGGGCTGCACACTACTCCCTGCAATGGTGAATTTGCATGTCTGCATCTGCATCCACTTCAATGTTGCCATCATCTGCCAGAGGCATGCACATGTCCGGGCCAGGGGAATGTTCCACCGGATGCACATGTTGTGCAACATGGCACAGGCAAGGACTATCTTGCCCACTTTCACAGGCCTGTACATCAATGCCCCCCTGAGCGGTGAAGTCAACTGAACCGTGCCTTCAACAGACCCAGGGTCAGCTCAATTGTGGCCCTTGTTATGATGTGAGCACGGTTGTATGCAGTTTCCCAGTGGCTCTGTGGATGTCTAACAGGGGTCATCAGCCATGGTAGTAAGGGGTAACTGGAATCACCTGCATGGGAAGGGACACAAGGAGGGCAATGTTATTGAGGTGACTGGGGAGTGCATGCATGTTTGGATGTGGATCTTTGACACATGCATATGGGTATGTGCGCTTTCGGGACGTCAATCACGTTGCTGGACCCGTGACAGTTACTGCTGGTCAGTACATGTGTAGGATTGGACTCACAAGGATGTGTAGGTAGTGGTGGGTGGGTCATAGTGAGGATATGCTGTACTTTGTGTCATGGGAGTGATGCATTCTGGTACCTGTGGTGCATTATATGTGCCTGTCCATCTGTGCTCAGAGTGTGCTGGTCTGTCCTTCCGTTTACTCATGTGGTACATGCCATCCATGGGCAGCCACTATTGCATGCAGATTGGGTCCCTACATGTTCATGTTGCCTGTGGACCATGCACTAGTGACAGTAACCAACCCCCCCCGCCCCGCCCAAGTACACAATCAATGTGGTGTGCGTGTTGATCCTTTGACTCAACCAATAGCCAGGTTTGGGTCAGACGTAACGCTCCATGTACCCAGGCAGTGTGCTATTGTGCAGGATCATGAAGTCATGTGTTGATCCTGGGAAACGTGAGCAGCAGTGTGTAATCGTCAGGTCGGCATCACAGACGAACTGCACATGCATCGAGTGGTTCAGCTTCCTGTTCCAATAAACCTCCTCTGTTGCGTGGGCGGCCACTAGCTCAATGTGTGTGCAGTCCAATGCTCCAACTACATTAGGCATGCCAGCAAGGAAGTGTACCTTGGTGGCGTTCACCTGGGCCTGTGTCATAAGTAGGGCGATGTGTTGGGACACATGACACAGGAGGGAATGCGGGATCTGCACACGCAGTTTTGAGAATCCGGGCTGAGAGATGCCAGGCAGCTCCCGACTGTGCTGGAATGTGCTGGTGGCAAGGAAATGCAGCACAGACACCACCTTCAACAGGGGGGTATGGCATTCCGATGCCAATGACGCTGTGGATGTCATCCTGGATGAGGTCCACTATCACAAGGATGATCTGCCTGTTCAGGGGGTACAGTGTGTGTATCTGCCCGACAGTCAGGGACCAGGGAGTGGCCCTTCTGAGGGGCTTGGGTGCTCGCCTCCGGGGTGCTAGTTGCTGCCCATTGTTCCTCTGCATCATCATCATCCTCCTCCTCCTCTTCCTCCTCCTCCTCCTGTCAGCCTGTTGCCACTGTTGCACCTCCTCTGCATGTAGCTGCATTCCTGCATGCAGCACTTCCAGGTCCATGACTGCTGCTACCAGCATGGTTGTGTTGTAAGGTGTGTGGGGTGTGTTTGGGGCCCTTTTCAGCAGTCACTGTGCTCATTGTGTGCAGCTGGTTCAATTGGGTGCACCTGTGTTAGCAAAGATTATTTTTACTGCACCTTTCCTTGCATCTTTATGGAACCGCCAAACTTTTTGCTTTTATTTTTTAATCTGACCTGTACTTTTTGCAGTACAGTGAAGGTTTAAGCTTTACTGCACTGGCCTTTGCTCACATGTTATGGGGTAACTGATATATCCTTCAGGCTATTAGTACTGGGAAACAGTGTTTTCCTTAGTCGTGTTACTATATATCACTTGTGGTAACGTTTTATCATTGCACTGCAGTGTAAGCTGTTTTGTGCAATGGGGTGCATTTTTGTTTTGCCCTAGACTAACACTCAAAGGATTTTTGGTTACTCTAGATGTCCTTAAAAGATGGGCTGGTGGCAGCAGTGACTTTTCCCCACTTAGTGGGGAATTTCGTTTTAGCTTTACCGTGTTTACCACGTTTGGCTACTAACTGTGGCTACTGGTCAAACATGGCAATGCCAGATTTTTAACCTGTTTTTTCTATCTTGTTGTTTAGCCTTCTTCCTGGCCTCAGAGGCATCCTAGCACTAAGGGGACCCGAGATAGACCGGAAAGTATGACGCGGCTACGGAGTTCTGTTGCATCACTGTGCGTGGTGTGCACCATCCAAAAACTGCTTACCTGCCCGGAGTCCAGTCCTGAGAGGGGTGCTGCATTGAGAGTTTTTGCATTCTTCGACCGAGAGTCCTTGCACCAGCAAAAGACACCAACCGGAGTGAAGCTCGAACCTGCAATCCCTGAAAATAAATCGAGGACAGCGGATTTCAGCGGGAAAAGCAACGTAGGACACCCTTCCTTTGTTCTACCAAGTTTGGGGAAGATTCAGAGTAAGGGGGGTAAGTTACTGAGCTTTTAACCTATCCCTATACTCCCATTATAAGTCAATGGGCTTATAATAAATCTAATTCCCACAGTTTGGCTTTGCCATTACTTGGCTATGCAAGACTTCTGACTGTTGGGGCTAATTTTGGGCATTAGTGTACATTGATCCCTAACTCTAAGAACCCTTCACTGGACCCCAGAGACCCTACCTGCATTTCGTCCTGCATCCTAAGTTCTGTGGAACTGTATACTGAACAATAGGGCACAAGGCCCCAGGCAACTTAGGGCTAGACAATTTTAGCTAGGGATCATCTCTGTGGACCTTTTTGTGTATAATACTTGTCTACCAATTCCTTTGCAGGAGTATCTGATTTGTATTGTGCATTTGAACCAAGTGAATGTATATTTGTATTCAGTTTAATAGTGTTTAGTTTAGTTCAGTCTAGTTTATTTTCTTATATAGCGCGCTTATCCCAGAGGTATCTAGGCGATTTCCTTAAATGTACAACATAGTTACATATAGCAATAGTATTACAGGAACAACACGCAATATATACCTACATTTAGAGAAAAAGAACAGGTACAGCGTACATACAAATATACAGATGTTACAGGTCAGAGTCACATGACTTGACCAAAAGCAGACAGTTAAATACAGATAGTTGCACGGGTGTGGAGATGGAATGGTGGAGAGTCCTGCTAGGGGTGGAACTTAGTGTTACAAATATAAGCGTGGGTTCTTTGATACGCAAGGCAATTGGTCGTAGGGATTGTAGGTTAAATAAGCAGGGAGACGAGCCAGGATTTTACCTTCCTTCTGATGGACGGAAAGGATGGTTTGTCGCCGAGGGCAGGGGGTACAGAGTTCCAGGTTTTGGCTGCCAGTACTGGGAAGCTTGACCCACCTGCTTTCTGCTGCTTGAATTTAGGAATGTTGAGACAGTGTAGGTAATTGGCTCTTGTACGTCAAAGTTGGGGAGACGCAGAAGCCTTGTGGAACTCCGGAAGTAATGGGCGAGGGTTCTGCCTACGCTGATGGGGAGAAGACCCTCATAGATCTGCCTGAAAGGAACGATTGGATCCAAGCAGTGGCTTTTGGGGAAAAGTGTGCTTGTGCATGTCAGGTGGGTTGTTAGGATGCTATGATCGACAAAATCAAAAGCTGCCGGTGAGTCGAGTAGAAGGAGTAAGGCAGGGTTTCCGTTATCTTTAGCTTCATCCATCTGGATTTTT
The DNA here is from genome assembly GCF_040938575.1 of Ambystoma mexicanum. NCBI lineage: Eukaryota > Metazoa > Chordata > Amphibia > Caudata > Ambystomatidae > Ambystoma > Ambystoma mexicanum. The sequence continues at coordinate 873,796,608 of NC_090924.1, read as the reverse complement.
AAGTCGAAGGGGGCTGTCTCAGTGCCGTGATTGGGTATGAAGCCAGATTGCCTGAGGCCCAAAAGGTTGTTGGCTTCGAGATGATTCTGTATTTGGATATAGGCTGCTTTATCCAATATTTTTAAGAGAAATGGGACAGTTTTTATGGGTCTGTAGTTGGTTGGGTTACTGGGGTCGAGGTAAGATTTTTTCATGAGGGGCAGGACCCTGGCATCTTTGAGATTTTTTGGTATAGAACAGGAGGCGAAAGACGTATTGATGAAAGATGTAATGAAAGGAGCTAATTCCTTGGCCCCCTCTTTTATGATAGTAGCAGGGCAGATGTCTACCTTGGCATTTAGACGGTTTGAGGCTGGCAATAATGGCTTTTACTTCTTTCGTAGTGACTGGGGAGAATTCAGATAGGTTGCAGAGTTTGGTGTGAGAGGGATGGGGTTTACTGGGTTTGGCGCTGGTGGCGAGGCATAGTTTTTTAGCTTCTATTTTTGCTTTTAATAGAGCGATTTTGTCTAGGAGGGCCTTTTGGATGCTGGTACACCAGAGGGCATCTTTGTTGCCCACTTCTGGTGGGGGGATGGGTGACTAACTCTTTGAGTATGGTCAAGAGCTGTTTGGTGCTGGATTTGGCGTTTAGAATTCTGTTGTTCAAAGTGTCGCTTTTAGTTTTCAATATGGCAGCTTTATAGATGTTTAAGGTAGTGTTGAATATGTCGTTATTTTAGATTGTGGGTTTTTTTCTTCAGTTGGATTCTGAGCATCTTTTGGACTTCCGTAAGGCTTGCAGGTCTGGTGAGAACCATTTGTTTAAATGTGCTGGAGGTTTGGCTTTTCTTAGTTTGAAAGGAGTGAAATAAAGCAGTTAGAGCTGCAGAGTCCTCTTTTTTAGGGGGCTGTGTGGCGAAGGACTACTATAAATATATAAGACAAAGAGAATACCACAAAGACAGCTACCCGCCTACACACGTGCCAGGTGTGTCTAGTTGCACAACGTGCTACCTTTCATGTCGGTCTCTTTGTCTTAGTTTGAGAGGAGCAATATGATCTAGAGCCTTCAGTAGGTTCCGATTATATATATTCACTAGTTTGTCTGGGTCCTTGTCTGTCATCTTGTGGGGGTTGATAATAGTTTGGAGTAGAGGGAGTATATTCTCCAAGGTGATCAGACTGTTATTTCTGGTTGTTGTAGGGGGTGCTTGTTGCCTGCTGGGAAGTGGATGGCAAGTGTCTTGAATCTCAAAGGCTATGACGTGGTGGTCAGACCAGGCTCAAGGGGAGTTTGAGAGGATTTTGATGTTGCAGTTTAGATCAGCTACCCAGTCCAGGGTTGTGCCCTTGTTTTGTGTTGCGTTGTTTTGCGTTGGGTTGAAGATATGTTGTTGAAAGCCTAATTCAGTGAGAGAGTTTTTAATGGCTATAGCGTTCGCATCCTGGGCGTCATGTAAGCCTAGGTTTAAATCACCTAATAACAGGATTGGGGTGTTGGGCTTGGTGTTGTGGGAGATCAGGTGTGTGAGGTCTTCGTCGAAGGAAGACAGGGGGCCAGGAGGTCTGTATATGAGTAGTGTGCACATAGCTGTTAGAGGGAGTTTAGCGGAGAGGAGTCTCCCAAGTCAATCGGGAGGCTTGCAAATTCTCTGATGCCAAGTTGTTTTTTAGCAATGAGAGCGACTCCGCTGCCTCTACTGGAGGTTCTATCAGCCCTTATGACTGTGTAATTTTCAGGTAATGCCAACAAGAGGGAAGGTCCTGCTGCTGGGTGAAGCCATGTTTCTGTGACTGCTAAGAAGTCTAGGTTATTAGAAGAGCTTAGGTCTGCTATATCTAAGGCATGGGCGATCAGAGACCTGGCGTTGATGAGAGCCCCTTTAATGTTTGGGGCTTCCTTGGATGGAGGCGATCCTGCGGGGCAAGGTTTCTGTGTAGGCCCATTAGTGTTTGTCTTGGGGAGGTCAGTGTCATTTAATGTGGATTCAGTTGTTGTAGTCATTTTATCTATAGTGTGTTTTGGCCATAATTAAATAACTGTATTTTTATACATCCTGCCTAAGTGTAATTTGTTTTGCCCATTGTGTGACCTCATTGTGGACCCTTTACAAGCTCAGCCCCTCTGAAGAACTTAGCCTAGACCGCCTGTCACTGCTACCTAAACTGGTTTGGCTACAGCTTCCCAGAGTTGCTCCTATCACAATACAGGTTGGCCTTCCATACATCTGTCCACCAGGCCAGAGTATAGAAAATCAGTACTTACAACTTGTGGGCTGTTTCTGCACACCTGGGCCTGTTTACCGCCTGCTCCACGGTGCCAGTGTTTCCACTGGGGTTTTCACAGTGGCACTAGCATTTTTGTGCCAGTGTTTCTGTGAAGTCTGCTGTTGTAATGCAGACTTATCTCTGTGGTGCCAGTGTTTCTGGCACTGGTTGACAGGGTTTGCGCTGTTTCAGTTGCAGGGGCAACGTTGTTACCAGCATCCCGTCTTGTAATCCCGTCAGCATCCCCTCATCCCTTTGGTCAACACAGGGTAGTATCAGAGACTTTCGAGAACGCTGGGCCTTTGCTCCTCCCATGCGCAACCACTCTGATTTCTGGCCCCTGGCCCCTCTCCTTACACTCTTTATTTTTCTTCTGGCACCTTTTCCTCCTGTGCCTCTTTCGTCTGTCCGTGCCTCTTGCACACTTTCCACTTTGCTGTGCCTCTTGCACACTTTCCACTTTGCAGTGCCACTTGCACACTTTCCACTTTGCAGTGCCACTTGCACCCTACTTTTACTTTGCCTTGCACACTTCTTTTCTGTTTGCTTCGTGCTGCCCACACATTTCTCACTTTTCCTTCTCTCTGTCGGGTCGCTCACACCCTTTCTTATCTTTCTGTTCCACAGTTCATTTTCTATGCTTTTTCTGCTTTTGCGCCGCTAGCGCACTTTCTTTTTCTCGCTTTTCAATTGTCGTGCTGCTTGCATCTTCCGCTGCTACTGCTCCCGCTCCAGCCACCCGCATGTTACTGAGTTTCTCTCTCACTCACTTTCTCTCTCTCATGCATGAAACTCACTGAGTAGCACAGCACTGGTAGGCAATTTCCTCGGGATGTGTGTGTCGAGGTCAGGGTCACACCACCTGCCCCTCAGGTACACCTGGCCCTGCACATGTCCCAGAGGAACGAGCCCTGGCCTGGATACGGTCAACAGGTCACAGCTTTCCGCAATCCGACTCCATGGAGACACAGCTCCCTCACCACGCTGCAATCCCTCTGACACACAGAGTCAGCCTCCTGGCGTCCCGTTCTCCTCCGGATCTTCCGGGATCCTCCAGCTATGGCCTCCTGTCTTCCATGGTGCATCCAGCAACACCAGCTCACTCTGTTTGCCTGGCAATGTCTAGTCTGGGACCAAGAAGGGATCTCCTGCTGGACTCCTCAGTCACGCAGCCTCCCTTCTGCTCTCCCAACTGCTTCTACTTGCACTGTTGAATGCCCCACCTTTTATACACCAGCCTTGATGCCCTATTGGAAACCTCTACAGTGATGTCTGGCAGGTTAGTGAACCTGACCTGACAAGAGACTGTAAGAATCATTTTTCTGTGCTACGGCATAGAGAAGAGGAATTCCCCCAGAGGATTTTGAGAAACAATATTTTGTGAATAAGAAGAACCAGAAACCCATGAAGAGGTTCCTCCCAGGATACCGGGGAACTGAATTACCTTTAAGTTGGCTGATTTTGTGAACAGTGAACTATTCATATTCTTTTACATAAGAACTGTGCTTTGGTGCCAGCATCCAGAACAGCAGAGCCTTCATTCTGGAATTAAGAAGACACCTTTTTCCTTTAGTTAGATTGAAAGTGTAAGGGACGGAAATAGGTTTGGACACAGGACGGTGGGTATTTTATTTTTGACTGACATCCTGACCAGGTCCATAGTATTCTTTTGTTGAGGCAGGGTAATCCCTCATAGTATTTAAGGACAGTTAGGCCTTTCCCCAACCCGCTTTCCTTTCATTTTGTGCAAATAAAAGTCACTAACCCAAACAAATATGCAACCTGTGTTTCGTCTTCCTCCATCTGCACCCTTACAAGTACAACAAGCGGAAAGGCGCAAACCCTTCCAAGTATACCACATTAACAAGTTAAAAGCTTGCCATGAGAACATTAATCCCCAGCTACTGCTTTTGTATGCAAAGAACAGCTGGCCAACTCTACTACCCACAGAAATACACATAGTATATATCCTGAGCAGCCTGCGGTGGCCAGGACACAGCCATCACCTTTGGATTCAGACCCTGGGGTGGACCAGTGTGGGAGGCTCACCTGGGTGAGGGGTCTTCGGAGAGTGGGGGTGAGGCAGCCGATGTTGAGACACAGTATTCCCCCCTTTTTTGTTCATCTATTCCATCCTATTTTTCAGGGTTCTCGGACGTCCCAACTCCCCCCACTTTTACACAAACACTGGGCTGAGGAAGAGCATGACAGAGTAACAAGACAAACTCTCATAGATTGTACTTGACATGTCCAGTTAATTGGGTCAGGCAAAGTCAGACACATGACTTTAAGTGCATACACTTGATACCAATTAGCTCTCCTCACATGGATAAAAGGCAGAGCCTAGAGTATGAGCAGCAATACTGAGTAACGGAGTGGTTCGGCAAAAGGAAGTAGCCCACTCAAAAGTCTCAGTGAAAGGTGCATGGTTTGTAATGATAAAGTGAATGAACTGCAAAAGGGAAGTAAGCAAAGGTATCTCCTAGAGAAGGGGAGAGTGAAAGTTGAACCTTGAATTAGTAGTCGAAGTGGTCCTGCGGAGGTCCATAAAGAAACCCACGCACATTCGAAAGTCTTCAACATCCGAAAGTGGTCTGAGCCTGACTGAGGGAGACCTATGTGAACTTTGTTCTGAAAAGGTCTGAGCACCGACAGAGGGGGACCAGTGTGAACCTTTTTGATGAACTTTTTGTTGAAACATTATTTGGAAGTCTGAAAGAAAGACTTTATCGTGGAAGGCCAGGCGAGCCTCGATCCACGTGCTGGAACTGTTTATTGTGCTGCAAACCCGAGCCAGAGTGTGTCATCCTTCCTACAGAGACTGCCTTACTCCGTGTGGTTAACGTGGGGAGGAGAGCTGATTCAGCTGCATTTATTCTTTTGAACACTGATTTTACTTTACATACGTTTCTCCTTTAAACACTTTGTGTACAAGAGATAGGGCAGGCATTAGGTTTTGGTAGCATAGGCCACTTTGATTTGACAGACTCCACTAGGACTGCTTTGTTTATCTTTTGATGGGCGAGACTACTCCCATCTTAGTTATAGGGCAAAGTAGGAGTTTTTCCAACCCTAGAAATTTCAATAAAGGTTTTACAAAATTGTACCTATTGTGCCAGTGTCATTATTGTGATGCCATGCCTCCCCTACAAGGTGCATGCATGGAGGAAATTGTCATATATAGTGAAGATTGGGACAAACACCTAAGAAACCTTGATGCAGTAGGCACATAACTCCAGAAGGCCCACTTAACAGCCAATCCCAGTAAATGCTATCTAGCCAGGAGCTCTGTACAATATCTAGGCTTCCAAGTGGGAAATTGGAAAGTCCTGCCCCAAAAAGCCAAGGTTGAATCAATACAAAAAACCAAACGATCACTCACAAAGACAGGCATACAGGCCTTCCTGGGACTGGTGGGGTATTACCGCTGTTTTATACCCACATTTTCTGAACTTGCTGGGCCATTAACAGATTGCCAAAAGAAAGAATCTCCCAATCTTGTTCAATGGGACGGTGAGACCCAGAAGTGTTTTGAACAACTTAAAAGGAACCCTACATACACAGCCTGTCCTTATTATTCCAGCCTTTCAAAAGAGTTCATTTTGCAGACGGATTCCTCTGGCATCGATTTAGGCGCAGTATTGTCACAGCTAGAAGATGGAGAAGGAAAAATCCATCAAAACTTCAACCCAGCGAAATCAACTATTCTGTTATCGAACTAGAAGTATTAGCCATGAAATGGGCTGTGTATAGCTTGAGATATTATCTCACAGAGAGGCAGTTCCGATTGGTGACTGATCATGCTCCACTTGTGTGGATGGCTCGCAATGAAGACTCCAATCCCTGTGTGTTGAGATGGTCCTTGGCCTTACAGCCATTTTCCTTTACGATAGAACATCGGGCAGGAATAAAACAAGCCAACGTAGATTATTTGTCTCGCTGTCCCCTGACAGCCCACAGGGAGAGTCCGGAGAAGGGAAAGGTAACTTTGTGGAGAAAAGGTGGAGGTATGTGACAGGGCCGCTGATCCACCCTGTCAGGGGTGTGAGGGAGCCCGACCCCAACAACACAGTGTGCCAGAGAATGTGTATACAGGCCTCCTTCCATCATATACTTACCTGCCAAGACGGTACCATGGCAGGACCTGGCGTTGTGCTGCACAACATCCTCGCAAGAAAGACCACAGACCAGCAAAGGAGAAAAGCCAGCTCGACAGCCCTTATGTAACCTCCCAAGCCCTCCCATGTCACACCCCTTGAGAGCAAGGTAATCCATTGGTAGGGTAAGTGGCCAATCAAGAGAGGGAGCTTGGTAGTTGTTTGGTGTGGGCTGCAGTTGTGTGAGGGCTGATGGCTGAGGAGAACGTCCGAGAGACCAGAGGAGGCTAGAGTGATTGGAGTGCAGAGGCCATTGTTAAGGAGGAGGTCTGCTGAGTGTTTGTGTGAGAGGGGAAGAGTGTGAGTAGTAGAGGTAGAGTAGGAGTAGTGGTTGAGTGGACTAGTGGTAGTTGGGAATAAGTAGAGTAGACAGTAGGAGTAGCGAGTGAAGGAGATAAGAAGTAGAGTGGTAATTGGTAGTAGAAGGGTGAGCAGGGTGCCATATCACTGGGTGTCTTAGAGGAGTAAAGGTAGTAAAGTGAGATTGGTAGTAGTGGAATAGGTGCAGTAGTAGACAAAGAGTGGGTAGAGTGACAGTAGGTGGGGAAATAGGAGTAGCTATAGGTCTAGAGGGAGAGTAAGAAGGGAAGAGACGGTAACAGACACAAGAGGAGTAGTTGGAGGTATGAACCTTAGTAAGAACAGGAGAAAGAAAGGGTGCAATATCGAAGGGTGGAGGTGGAAACGGTGGAGTGAGAGGCTGGATGGACAGTGACGTGGTGGAAGGAGAACAACTTAAGAGGCCGGTATAGCAAAGGGTCAGGTTTGAGAGGGTCTGAAAGACGTGAGCGTGACACTAAATAGCGAAAGGTGAGGGACAGTTATAAGATCCCGAGGGAATCAGACATTGGATTAGGGCTACCACCACCGCCAGTCTTAGAAAGAGAACAGACAGATAGGTGTTACCCTTGGCAGCACTAACATCCATGATAAGGATGGCTGGGCTAGGGAGAAGGGAAGCTCAGGGAAAGTTGTGTTAGAGTGGGACAGCCCTAGCACCAAAAAACCCCAAGCCCTCAGAACCATAGAATATATTCTTGTTGAATATCAAACCAGTATGTACATCTAAAAAAAATACCCTAGGACTTGACATCAGAGTTGGCATGGTTCTTTGAGGCGGGTCGCTGTCACACTTGCCACTGTTATATTTTGCTGCACTTGCATCATTCCCATGTTGACCATAAGGGTTTTCACCATTGACAATTTTGGTCATTCCTGGAAGGGAAGCCTTATTATTACAACAAGCCAATAGGAATTCTGGTATTATGGAAACCTCAACCTCCGAAGAAGATGAATACTGCGTCTCTCCTCCCAGGTGATTCACCTGGCTAGTACCACCACTGGGGTTAGTATCAGGTAGCGGCTGGCTTCCCCTGGCCACCTCAGAAGAGATTTTTTGGCTGGAATTCTGTGAGGACTCTAGGATTCATCACAGATCCCTCTGATTCAGATGTTATTCCTCCTCAAACGGTTCTCACTGTCCTCCATCTTCTCGTCCAGAGCAGTCTTATGCATCCCTAGAGCCACCACCATTTGCTCCAACTGATCATAGGTATTAGCCTTATCACAAAAGGCAGTTTCCAGGTCACCTAGCCGGTGTTCTGCTTGTTGGACATTATGAGCTAGTTTGTGAAAGGAGTCCTTTAGTTTCTGAAGGGTAGTTGCCATCTCCTTCTGAATAGACTGGTACAATTGCGCGATATTGCCCTTTGTGGACAGTTGGGCATCAAAATCAGGAGCCGATGTCTGGTCCATGACAGATGACCCTGATTGGGCCGATTTGGAGGGCTGAAGCAAGTCTTTAATGGAGGTTGATGATTTTTCTTTGGATTTGCTAGCCTTCCTGGTGGTTCCTCCTTCTACTCAGTGGTACTGCCTATGAAGTAATAACACGGTTGCCAAGCCTAGCGGTTGCCCTCAACAATGGTGCAACATTAAAGTATGGGTGGATTAAGTCTTCAAATCATAGAAAGTATGAATGAATATGCTCCTGCTACAGTTGCTCACCTTCTTAATGCCCAGTTGCTGACTCCATGCCACCTCCAGTAGTAAAGAACAGGGAGGCAATAAAACGGCTACAACCAACATTTCTCATGTAAAATGTCAAATTGCCGCTGTCTGAAGAAAAATCAGAGATCCTGATCCTTGATAGTTCGCCAATATTCATTCACGTCTCTCACCTCAATTCAGATAGAGAATCCACTCGGCTCCAGCCTTTGTCACAATGTTATCGCCAGGTGCCAGTCCACCACTGCAGAACAGCCAACTTTCTGGGAAACTCCCATGCACACTACCAACAGCCCTATGGTGCCGGAGGAGCCTCCCCACTGATGCGGTCCCACACTCCGAACGAATTCTGCTGCTGCTCCATTTCACCACTACGTCCTTGCCAGCAGACAGATCAACTCAAAAGGCTAGGGGTTCTAGCTCGCCTGCAATTTCAGGCATACAAGGCCATCTTGGGTTGCTAGGTCTCACACTGCTCAAAAAGTATAACTGTATTGGAGAAAAACTCTGGATCCTACACGATAAAGAACCACCATGAAAGTTGTGCATTCTCCGGCAGGGCTATTGGGTCTTAGTTACGACTCCATTGGCCTCCAGCCAGGCTACGCCCCCTGCCAATGCTTCTTTTTTCATGTTAAATTATGTGTATTAATGATTAGAAGAACATTACAACAAATTGATAAATATACAAAATTATTGATGAATAATTTGTAACATGTAAGAATCATTAAATGCAATAAATATTAAGTAATACATGTAAATGTAATGCACATTTAAATAAGATATTTTTTAAAAATTGATACTAATAACTATAAACTTGTAGAATTGGGGGATATGAGGTAAGCGAGGAAGCGGTATGGGGAAACAACTTGTATTTATTCATAGATCAAGTATATTAAATATAATAAACGTATGGCGAGCCCCGCTGGTCTCATCCCTCATTTGCTCTGCTCCAACCGCCTCCTCACTTGCGCCCCGCTTCCGGTAATCTGGTCTCCCTGCTGGCTGAGTTCCATCGTGGCATGTTACAGGTGACGCTGTAGTCACCACTTTACACATCCCCTTCACTTCTCAAAACAGTTTGAGAAAAAGATATGCAACGCAAAACTTCTGTGCTATTCATGACGAAACTATGTACAAAGTGAGGAACCGCTGTGCAGATCACCTCCTACACATATCCTGTTAGATGTTTGAATCTCTGATGGATTCTCCCTGACCTTGACTGGCCAGAACCTCCAGCTGTATGACCAGGCAAGGAAAATTCACTTTTACGTTTCCCTAGCGTTCTCGCATGCACTCCTTTGGAAAATTCTTTGACATTTTTGAATTTTCCGGTAACATTCTCTTCCTCTCTGGTAATACTCTCTTACTCTCTCTCATTTTTCTCTCTCTCTTCAGTATACACATTCCTACTCTCCCATCTTCTCACCAAAGACACTCTCTCCATGTTCCATACTCTCCCATCATCCACTCGGACAGCATGTTTGAAAACTTCTATCACCACACTTGGCTTGGACCACCTACGGTATCCATCTCTGATAGCAGGGGGAAGTTTGATTCTCACTTTATCTCCTATAGTGGGGAGAGCACTGTTTTCCTAATTCCAGTGTGATCATGTGCTTCTTTGTTCCTCAACTGAGTGTGCCTGATGTTACTACCAACATTCTCCAACTTGCTCCCAATCATGGTATCTTTGTCCAACCACGCCGGTACTAGTTTTTGTATTGGCTTTTCTACCTCTGCTAAGTTCCAAGGGAAAAACTCCCGTAGCGCAATGAAGAATACATCTGTGAGCAACAACCACTTCTCTCACTGCTCTTCCATTGGCCCAGGCCCATATGATAGTTTCTTTGAGAATTGTATTAAAGTGCTCTACAACTCCATTGGTTTGGGGATGGTATATGGCGCTTTTCCTATGCTCAATGGAGCTATTCTGACATTATTCTACCATTTCCTTAGATGTAAATTGTGACCCATTGTCAGTCACAATGACCCTGGGGAATCCTTCCCGTCCACGCATTTCTTCCAAGAACTCCATGACTGATTTCGTTGTTATGTTAGGTTTCATCAGAATTTCAACCCACCTAGTTAATAAATCAATAACCACCAGGCAAAAGGATTTCATTCCATTACTCCACATAGGACCCAAAACATCAGTTTCCAATGTGTCCCATGGTTGTTCTGGGATGTCTGTGATGACCATGGGGTATTTAGAACTCACACACTCTGTCACTTTTATTGCAAAGGATACAATCTCTGACAGCTCTCCTGATTTGTAGATCGCAGCCTGGCCACCAGTAGTCATTTCTTATTCTTTGCTTTGTTTTGATGATCCCTTGATGACCTTCATGGGCAAGATTTACAAGTTGGTCACGAACTTTGAATGGTGGAATTATTTTGTCTCCTCGCATAATCATGTCACCTTGGATATATAAATCATCTATCACATTGCAGTACGATAAAAGACCCAATCCTTCAAAAGATTTACTCTTCCTGTGAGAACTGTTCCCCTATAGTCCTAGTTTGAGTCTGTTCAACTTAATATCTTGTCTCATTACTTCTTCCCACTCCTCTCGTGACACCGGCACAGATGTTATGGGCAAAACAACTTCTTGATCCTTCTCTTCATCATTTAACTCTATTACGGTTGTCAATCTTGACAAACAGTCTGCTGCAACATTCTTTACTCCAGGTAAATACTTCACTGTGCAACTGTATTCCTGCAGTTGAGACACCCATCTTCTGATGCGACTTGATACTTTATCAAAGCCCTTTGACATCATTATTTCTACAAGAGGTTTGTGATCGGTGCGGAATTCAAAAATCATGCCCCAAATGAAATTCCTACATGTTTCTGCAGCCCATTTGATCGCTCTTGCTTCTTTTTCAGTGGTGGCATACGTCTTCTCTACTCCCTTCAGCCGTCTGGAAGCAAAAGCTATGAGAAATTCCATCTCATCCTCTTCCTGCGTTTCCACTGCGCCTAGACCAACATTACTGCTATCAGTAGTTATAACTGTCTTCCTGTTGTTCCTAACATTCTGCAATGCAGCAGCTCTCGTTAAGGCTTCTTTGATGAATTCAAATTCCTCTTCGCACTCTATTCCATGTGAATACACTCTTCCCCTTGGTAGGTTCACGCATGGACATGGTATGTTTCGCAAAGTTTTTAATGAACTAGGAGTAATACTCCACCATTCCTAGGAATGTCCGAACTTCTTCATGGGAAACTGGTCTAGGCATGTTTTCAATTGCTTCTGCAAGTTGTCTTTTGGGACGTATGCCCTCTGATGATATGACATGTCGTAGATATTCAATTTCCTGTCTATTAATTTTGCATTTTTACTAACAAAGTCATTCCTGCTGTGTGTAATTTTCTGAAGACACGGTCTACTCTTTCAAAATGAATTTTTAAATTATCCCCATAAACTAAAATGTCATCTTGGAAGCATAGACTTCCTTCATCCCCACTGAATAATTTGTGCATGAATTTCTGAAATACTGAGGCAGCGGATATTAAGCTGAAAGGCATTAGTCTGTATTGAAACAGTCGGTGTGATAAACGCTGCCAGACACTTGGATTCATCATGTAACTTCTTCTTATTTCCCTGTACTTCCTTCTCGGCGTGTACTCTCAACTCTCCCTGTTATGTACCCATTTGAAGCTGCCTCTGTACTCACATCTACCATCTGACTCCCACTTTCAATTCCTTAACTACTGGGCCCTCATTTAACTTGAAAGTCAACCTTGGGTGTATTTTGCATTTAACTTTGGCCAATGACTTGCCTGTAACCTGCTAGCCCAGTTACTGTTCTACACCACTGTAGTTGCTTACTCCTCCCTCTGCCTCCTCTCTTCCCACTCATGGCACTTTCTGTTCCCCCCATATATTCCAACTGCTTCTCTATCAACTATCCTTTCCTTCTCACTAAGTCCGGAAAGAAGAAGTTTAAAAAGGATATCTTGGCCTCCAACCCCGGTCTCCCTATCGCTGATACCTATACCAGCACCTCTTCCAGACAGAACCTCACTGACATCCTCTTTGTTGTTCCTTCGCTGGATCTATGGACCCTTCATATGATCTCTATGCTCTGTCCTGTCTCCTTCTCTCCCATTTATGGTGGCACTTGCTGGGACGTCCTCATGGATTCCTTCGACTCCTCCAGAGTCATCCTTAATGTCTACCTAAATGGCACTGTCATGGTCCAAGGTCATCAGGCCAAACTCTTCCTCGTCGATAGGCGGCTCCCTCGCCCCATCAACTTCCTTTCATCTCTGGCTGTCCCTTACTCTCATTCCTTGGCTACCGTGCCCACACTTCCCTCCTCCTCTGCCCCTCTTCAGGCTACCTCCACAACTCCACAGGGCCTACCTCTGATTTTACCCCTCCCCAGAAGGTCTTTAAGGCTGGCAACCTTCTTAATCTTGCCACTCTCAACTCTCGCTCTGCTGTCAAACACTCCACTGACATCTGTCACCTCCTTGAAGAACTGGACCTTGATGTCCTTGGTCTTACGGATACATGGTTTACGGCCAGCTCTGTCACAAGCTTTGACTCTCCTCCCCGATAGTTACAAGATCCTCTCAGCACCCAGATCCACTCGGCCTGGAGTGGGAGCTGCCCTGATCTTTCCTGAGTGGATTCCTGCCACTATCATTCCCACTCGGATTTACTCCTCTTTCGAATGCCTTGTCTGCAGGCTCTCAATCTCTCCTAGCCATTCTCTTACTGTTGCTACTCTCTACCGGCTCCCTGGTCAAATCACCTCTTTTCTCTCTGAGTGGGCTGACCTCTCCTCCTCCCTCCTGGCCTCAACCACTCAACTCCTCCTCCTTGGTGACCTCAACATCCACCTCGATTCTCCCTGTCCCCCATCTTTTCTCTTTCGCGACCTCTGCGATTCCCTCTCGCTCTCTATCCTCCCCTCTGGCCTGACACACTCTGCATGATACACACTTGATGTCTTGATCTCCTCCAGCCTTCCCCTCTCTATCCCTCTGACCTCTCCTGGAGTGACCACTACCTTCTCTCCTCTCATCTCTCACTCTCCTCCCCCCAAGCCAAGCACACCCCAACACTGCCACCTACTTTCTCGGACATCCGGCCTATGAAGCGTGTGTCAGTTGAGGCTTTCGCTGCCACCCCCTGCCCTCCTCCTCTGGCTGACTCACACCTGGACACAGCCTTGTCCCTTCTCTACTCTTCTATTTCTGATACTATTGATGCTCTGTCATGAGGATTCGCTTGAAGTCCAAAGCCAAGTGCAATTCCTGGTATGACACCGACCTAACTACACTTAAACGTAAGTGTAGGGCGCCTACTTACAAATTCAATCTTACCTGGAAACACATAACATCCTAGGCAAAAGACAATCTGGCTTCCGCCCTCGTCACGGCACAGAATCAGCCCTACTGGACCTTAAGAACCAATTACTCAAAGCCATGGACAAAGGCAAATCCTCACTCCTCCTACTCTTGGATCTCTCAGCGGCCTTTGATTTGGTTGACCACAAGATCCTGTGTAAACATCTCACTGACACGGCTCACTTCTCCCAAGAAGCTACAGCCTGGATCACTTCCTTCCTGGAGGGCCGAGCCATGAGGGTCTTCTCCAACCAGGCCTCGGCCTCCCCTTCCCCCATTGAGTGCGGAGTGCCACAAGGATCATGTACCTCCCCTATTCTCTACAATCTATTCACCCTTCCCCTGTTCAGCGACCTAGAAGAATTCGGCATAGCGTTTACTAACTATGCCGACGACACGCAAATTCTTCTCCCCTAACAGGGAACTATGAACAAGACCTAAACACTCTCCAGAAGGCATAGGCACACATCCAGGCCTGGATGGCAGCCAATGGCCTATGTCTAAATGGGGAAAAAACTGAAATTCTACTGGTAGGCCCAAAAGAATCCCTAAAAAAACTAGACATCAAATACAATTCCTTCAGTATTGAGAACACTGTTATCACATCCTCTACTGCAGTGAAAACCCTTGGGGTATATCTTGACTCCACCTTATCAATGGACAGGCAAGTCAGCGCCAGCTCATCTTCAGCTGCACTTACAACAAAAATCATAAACGCAGTCAAACCCCACCTGTCGTCAAAGAACTGTCTTAACATCGCTAGAGCCACAATTGGCGCAAAACTTGATTACTGTAACATCCTACTGCTAGGCACCTCAGCAAATAACATTAACAGATTGCAAATTGCACAAAACAGTGCCCTGAGAGCCGCCCTCAGCATCCCTAGGAGAGAGCACATCTCCCAGGCGAGAAAAGATGCCCACTGTCTTCCTATCAAAGAACGCATAACATTCAAGGCTCTCACGATCACACACAAATGCCTCACCCGGACCGCCCCAGCCTACCTAGCAGAAAGAATACACCAGGCTCCGGCCTACAGACCACAACGTGACCAATACTCCCACTTACTCTCAGTACCAGCATTCAACAGAGCCAAAGCAGGCGGCACCAGCTTTGAAGTACTAGCCCCAAAAGCCTGGAACGCGCTTCCACTTAGCGTAAGAAACGAAGAATCCCTCACAGTTTTCAGAAAGGTGCTAAAAACAAAACTATTTAACTAGACCACCTCCCAAATGTACAGTATCCTACATTGTTCCTCTGTAACCATGGAACACCAACTGTCATTAACATGTATTACTGCCTATGTATTATCGGTGCTATTTTGTATCACTGCTTCTGTCATATCTGCCATCTTGTATTAAGTGAATATTCTGTAACAGCGCCACGATGCCCCAGGGCCGCTGGGCGCTTTATAAATTCAAATAAATAAATAAATAGGGCAGCTGAGAGGAAATGGAGGGCTTCTTGTTCACCCCCTGATAAACTGGCCTGTCGCCTGCTCCAAACTCAATACCGACTCTCTGTCCGCACCAAGAAGAGAGTCCACATTCAAGCCTGTGTATCTGTGGCATCAAATAACTTGGCCAAACCCTTTAAAATCTGCAAGGAGCTTGCCAACCCTGCTGCAGTCTCTATCCCTCCTCTTGCCTCCCAGGCTGTCTGCAATGCCCTTGCCTCTCACTTTATCTAAAAAACCCAGGACATCCTGTCCGCCCTCTTCTCCCCTACCCCTCCTATTCCCTCTCAGTCTGTGCTTGCTGACCCTCCTTTAACCGCCGCCACCCTCCTTCTCATCCTTCCTCTTTTCTCCCCTGATGAGGTCGCTAGACAAGTCCGATCTATGAAAGCCTCGTCAAAACAGGTTCATCCCTGTTCCTCTAAAACCATCAAGGACCACATTGACACCGTCGCTCCGGCCCTTGCCGATTTTTGCAACAACTCCTTTGCCTCAGGATCCTTCGCCTCCCCTCTGAAGCACTCCCTTGTGCATCCTCTTCCCAAGAAACCCTCAGCTGATCCTTCTTGTCTGGCTAACTATCGCCCAATTTCTATTACTCCCTGTCTGGGAAAACTCCTGGAAAAGCTGGCCATCTCTCAGCTTAACCTTCATTCCGATTCTCTTGGTGGTCTCCATGACCACCAGTCTGGCTTCAGAGCTGCCAGAAGCACAGAAACTGCTGTCCTGAACATCCGTGAAGATCTGCTCTCCAATCCTGATTCTAACATTCCCTCTGTTCTCATCTTACTCGACCTCTCTTCTGCCTTCGACACGGTCAACCATACCATCCTGCTGAACCATCTGCGTGATAACCTAGGTATCACTGATCAGGCCCTGGCCTGGCTGAGCTCTTTCCTCTTTGATCGACCCTCCCAGGTCCAACTTGGGTCCTTCATATCATCTATCTTCTTCTCTACCTGTGGTGTTCCCCAGGGGTCTAACCTCTTATCCTGGCTTTTCAACCAATACCTGGCAACTCTCGCCCACTGCACTGCCATTTTCTGCTCAAATTTCCAGTGCTACGCTGACGACACCCAACTCATTATCAGACTGCCCTCGCCCACTTCGTCTCCCTCTCGCATCTCTGATTGCCTAACTGCCATTCAAGATTGGTGTGCCACCAATGATCTTTGCCTAAATGCCACCAAGACGGAGATCCTCCTCAACTGCAAACCTTCACCATCCTTTCCCCTCACTCTCTGGCCAGCCTCCCTTGGCCCTCCTCCTACCCCCACCTGCGAGGCTAAGAACCCCTGGGTCATCTTTGACTCCACACTTACCTTCTCTGCCCACATCTCTGTGGTCTCTAAAAAGTAAAACTTCCTACTGCACCTCCTCCGAGGCACTCTGCCTTTCCTCTCCTTCCCCCAGAAGCTCACTGTCTCCCAAGCTCTGGTTCCCTCTGGGTTGGACTATTGTAACAGCCTCTTTCTAAATCTACCTCCCTCTACTCTCCGTCCTCTGCAACTAATCCATAACAGGACTGCGAGTCCTGCCCTTGGCCTCAAGCCCTGGGATCGTATCTCTCCAGTTCTGAAATCTCTCCATTGACTCCCAGTGGATGCAAGGATCAAATTCAAAACCCCCTGCATTGTCCACTAGGCTTTCTGGGGCCTGGGTCCAAAATACCTTCAGCTATCCCTCGCAAATACCTCCCCTCACGAGCTTTTCACTTCTCTACCTCTAACTTCCTCAGGGTCAGTCGTTTTTCAAAGAACGAGCTGGGGGTAGATCTCTGTCTTCGGCAGGGGCATCCCTATGGAATAACCTCCCTGCCACTCTAAAACTTGAGGAGAACCATCTCCGGTTCCGAAAGCACCTCAAGACCTTCCTCTTTGCTTCTGCCTTCGCTCCCCTTCTCTCCTGCTGATCTGCTCTCTCTTGGCACCGTGCACCTTGCCACCCTCTGTTCCCTTGGCCCAGGTACCTGCTCTCCCTGCTACCCTCCTGCACTGCCTCCTGTCCACCCCTTGCACTGGTGACTATCTGTACCATACAGTCCCCCACACCCCATTTTATTATTTTTCTGCACTTATCAGACTTACCCAGACTGCTGCCGTAAACATAGCACTTGCAACTTGCTAGCTGCACTTCCACTGTTTATTGCCTCTTTATTTATTTTTATTTATCTGTTTTCCTCTGCTCCGCACTTTCCACTCTCCCCCTTCCATGCACTTTTCCCCTTATCCCTTCCCCATGTACTTGCACGTTCTCAATGTCACTGGGCCTAATAAGATTGTTATTTTGTTCTCCCATGTTCCCCTCCCTTGCCTTGTCGCGCTCTGAAACACTTGTGTATGAGCGCGATACAAATAAAATATCATATATCATATAACTTCACTTGATGATAAGCAGATGCAAGATACAAAGTCGAGAAGAACTTTGCAGGGCCTACTGTCGATATGATCTCCTGTATTTTGGGTAGCGAGTGTCTCTCCGGTACTACACACTTATTAAGTACTCTCATGTCGACACAAATTCTGAGTTTCTCAGTTTTCTTCCCCAAAACTACTAGGGGTGAAACCCATTCTGTGCATCTATGCTCTCTATGATTCCTTCACTCTCCAGATTCTTCAATTCTAATTTAACTTCTCTCATTGACAGGGGAATTCTGCACAGTTTCTGTGCTACTGGTTTGCAGTTATCTCTCATTTTTATTTTGTGTCCAAATCCGTGTAGACAACCTATTTCATCTCTAAATACTTCATTCATCGCTGTCTCTCTGCTGTTGCCACTTTCTACAGTGAGTACTGTTTCCTCAGCATTGGGATCCAATTTTACTTTCAGATTCCTTTGGTGTGTCCAGCTCAGTAAAGGAGTGTTCCCCTTCTTGGTCAGCTACACTTTGCCCTTGGCTTCTCTCGCCTTGAATTTCAAGATAGCCCAGAACCAGCCAATCAATTCAATTTTCGCACCTCTATACGCTCTGGAATTGATAACTTATTTGAGAAATGTGTGTCCTATTTTTTTTCACTCGCTTTGGGGTAATAGTGCGTACTTGACACCAGAGTCAGTCATCATGAACATATCTGTGTTGTCTATAGATATCAGGGCTTTGGGGCAATCTATTCTTCTTCATTTTCACCACTACCATGGATTTGCATTCTTCACCATCTTATTCACTATGGTCAATTCCAATCCAATTAGTGGAAGGGTTCTTTGTTCTGCAGTATCTCGAAAAGTGTCCTTTTCCTTTGAATATTCTTGAGATGATTTTTAAAGCTGGGCACTCTGGGTTATCCGCCCAATGATTCACACTATTGCACCTAAAACATCTCTTAGGGCTGCTCCTCCTTGGTCTACTTCTTCTAGTGCGAAAGGACTTTCTACCTCTCCTGTTGTCTCTCCATGTGGATTTTTGCATTCTGTCCACTACTTTAATTTTTACAGTATTATCATTGACAGTAGATATTGTGTCATTCCCTTTGGGTAGGTTTGCGGGTTGTGGTGTGATTTCTGTCTTTAGGTTTGTATCTTTTATTGTTTTCTACTATTCTGAGACATTTTTCTTTGTGCTCTACTTCTTTAGCTACTTTTAGAACGGTATCTAAAGGAGGGTCATCTTCTGACCATAACTTTTCTCTCACTTTTGCACTGTTGCACTCTAACGTGAATTGATCTCTTAACCGCTCATCCAATTGATTATTGAAGTTGCATGTTCTAGCCAATTTCCTCAGGCTTGTCATGTATTGCTCCACGCTTTCACACTCTTCTTGTGCTCTCTTTCCAAATGTATAGCGCTCTAGTATGGTGCTAATTTTTTTCATAGTATTTACTGATATTCTTTACAGCTCTTTCCTATTCGTTCAGGTTTTCGTCTTCATTTTCTGGGCGGTCTAGTAAACCCTCGAATTTCTCTGGACCAGCAGTGCCTAAGCAATGTAATAATAGAGATGTCCTCCTCTCTACACTGTAATTGGTACCACAGATTACACTGGCATAGTGTTCAAATTATTTTATCCACCTCTTCAGGGTATTGTGAGTTCTCCTACTTCAGGTAGGAAGAATACAGGTGGAGGTACGCTGTTAAACGCCATTGTCAAAGGTGATGTGCGTGTATAGGTTTGATTTCCCCTATTTTGTGTTATTGTCCTTACTTTGTTTACAATTGCTGGATTTATTTGTGTGAAATGTGGAGAGTGCCCTGGTTTGTTAGTACTTTGAAATTGAATTTCCTCGCCTTCCTTTTCCTTTGCGCGATATATATATATATATATATATATATATACACACACACAGTCTCTACAATTGTAGAAATGCAGGTTCAAATATTTCCTTTGTAAGCAGGAAATAACTGCCCTTGTGTGCCGTTTCTTATGTGGACACAAATTCACTGGTACACGTTCTCTATGGACGTTGGATGATGCAGTGCTCTCAGATACTGTGTAATACGGCAGAGTAGAAAATGTTAATGAGCATATGCCTGCTTTGCTTCACTATTCAGTGAGGTGGTGCTGCTGGGCTGGCTTTGCCTCGCACTACGCAGGGGCTGCTGCGCAGGAGCTCGCTGGGGCCGTAGTGACAGACTGCCTGTGGCTTAAAATTAGTAGATCCACAGTGGGGAGTGAAACACGGCTATCTGCTTACCGCTGTCAGCTGGAGAGGCCTGAGTCGACTCTGCAGCGATCACGGGGCACGTCTTCCAACACATCCCATCCTCGTCGCCACTGTAGAATTGGGGGATATGAGGTAAGCGAGCAAGCGGTATGGGGAAACAACTTGTATTTATTCATAGATCAAGTATATTAAAATGTATGACGAGCCCCCTGGTCTCATGCCTTATTCGCTTCACTCCAACCGCCTTCGCACTCGCGCCACGCTTCCTGTAATTAGGTCTCTGTGCTAGCCGAGTTCCATCGTGACGAGTTACAGGTGACGCTCTAGTCATCACTCTACAAAATTATACAAATTAGGACTCACAGGGGGACAGACTAGACATACAAGTGAAACAATAGGAGAGAGGAAAGGGGATTATTAGCTAAAATAAAACGAAATGTGAAAGGTTATAACAAATATGCTGTAAAAACCCTCCATTTACTTTTGAATTTAGGCATACATTCTCTCAATTCTAGAGATTGTAGGACTACTTCTGAGCTGTTTTCCAGTTGAATACAATAAGGTGAAAAGCAGCAAAGATGAAAAACAGAATAAATCAGGAGATTGGATGGTGGTCATATATGGGTACACTAGGAGCCAATGCTTGTTTTTAATTATTAACGAAACAGGAATTTTTAATCTTACCAAGATAGAAATAAATTTGAGATGATGATAGTAAGTGTAGTGTCACATGACCCCCAGTGTGATGTCATGACGCAGAGGTGAAAATAAAGAGGGCAGCTTTGCACCTTTTTGATCGGACCGAAGCGGGGCCCGTGAAGCACCACATCAGTGTCTGTCGTCATTCCTGTGCAGCTCTGTGCCACACGACCGGACTTCACGGCCCCCATAACATTGGTGATGAGGGAGACCCCGGACACAGGCCTGCCGATCGGGCGGTTG
The DNA here is from genome assembly GCF_040938575.1 of Ambystoma mexicanum. Classification (NCBI taxonomy): domain Eukaryota; kingdom Metazoa; phylum Chordata; class Amphibia; order Caudata; family Ambystomatidae; genus Ambystoma; species Ambystoma mexicanum. The sequence continues at coordinate 873,775,832 of NC_090924.1, read as the reverse complement.
AAAGGCGTCTGGGTCACCGTTCACACGGCATGCTGTCCCTCAGCCTGCAGCGGGATCTCCACCAGCTCTACGAATGCCGGTAAAGAGTCCCGCACCAAAGCAAGCCTCACACCAGCTACTACTGGCAACTCCCAGAATTCTTGGACGCCCAGAGCATCGTAGAACAACCCACCACAAAGAAGGTTGGGAGGCACAGACACCCAAGAATTCAGCGCTGCTCTCTCAGGAGAGTGCTTGTGCGCCACCTCTCATCGACCACATCACAAGAGGGCGACCCCACTAAAAGTGGCACCCACACGCCTCACTTATAAGTATGGGAAATCCCAAGGCCCACAAAAGGGGCAGTGGCTTCCCCAGGAGCACCTGTGCACCCCAAAGCATATCCTGTGCTAAGGAAGGTAGAGCGGCAGCAACCCCTTCTGGAGTGCCTGTCCACCCCGTACCTGCATCTGTGCTGACCCACACATATCTGAAGACATGTCAGCGGATGAGTCTGCTGCACCTGAGCCTCCACGCCAGCAAGGAAGGGGTCGTCCTAACAACATGGATCACTCGCACCCCTATGTGAGTTTGACATTGACGTGTGCTCCAACTTCACTGGCCCCACAGTGGGAACTATGACGGGAACGCTTAGATATGTACTTCAATGCCACAGGGGAAAAAGACTATCTGACAAAGAAATGCACGCTAATCTATTCAGTGGGACCTGCAGTTCACAAGCTCCTGCGCCCCGCAGACGAGTCATGTAGTGCAGCCGTCAGGCACTGATGAATTATTTCGCCCCAATGGTGAACACAGATTACAAGAAAATCGTGATGCGCACTGCCATGCAACAAAGTAAAGAAAATCTGGATAAATACCACAGTCGGCTAAGACAACTAGCCATGACCTATAGGTGGGAGAACGAGGAGGAAGAGGTGAGACTCCAAGTGATCATTGGCTGCCACTCAGTGAAACTACAAAAACAAATCTTGCATGAACCAGGAATCACGCTCCCCAGAATTCTCAAACTAGGCCGCTCCCACGAACTAGGAGACTTCAGAGCCTCCAAAAGGGAGTCAGCTCTGAAATTGGTCAAACACGAAGAGATGTGCTCAGTGGGGAGGCAAACCCTGATAATTCAAGGAAAAAGGGGTACCTGGCGACAGAAGAAGCAGCGAAACCCCACTACTCCAACTCCCTGCCCACAGTGTGGATTTGACCTGCCACACGAGAAGGGTACGTACACCTGCACCAGATGTATAATCCCAAATCACTTTGCCCGAGTTTGCAGAGCTTCAGCACCGGCCAGTGTAACAAGGGGGATGGAACGCCCCAGAGGATTCCCACAGGAAAAGATGACCTTGTCTGCTAACACTACGTCTACTGACTCACAGATGGACACGAGCAGAGGGGACGAAGAAGAGGTTTTCTTCATATCAGCGGTACTTACTGTGGGCAGCCGCAGAAAACGCCAATCTCGATGCGCAGTGACCGTTCTGAACACCCCGGTCCATGTGCTTCTCAATACAGATGCATCAGTCAACGTAAAGGCCGACTAACAATAGCGAACACTACCAGGTCCCCCGTCGATCCAAGCAACAAGAGTGCCCATCTTCACTTTCGGGGGCAAGACCCCTCTACCACTTGAAGGCACCTTCACTGCTAATGTTGAGCACCATGGTATATCCATTCGAGACAGATTCTATGTGACAAAGGTAGCAACACAAACGCTACTCAGCTGTGCCGCAGCAGAAGCCCTAGGTCTCATCCATTTTGCCCACAGGATGTTTGCAGAAGATGTTGTCAGGTTCCAACAACCCCTCCCGATCCTCCTCCTCACCTGATACTTCGATAGGTTCCTCTTGGGTCTCCGATTCCTTCTTTCTGTGGGTCCTCTTGGTGTCCTTTGGCTTTCTGTCTTTCTTTTGATGTAGGTAGGGGTGAGCCCTCTCGGAGGCCACCTTGGCCCTTGAGAATACTTAGGCCACAGGGCACTCCAAGGGGCAAGCCTCCAAAAGGTCCAGGGAAAAAGCCACAAAGGCACAAAAAACCCTGTTGAAGTTTTGACCAGAGGTGTAGAATGTAGTTGGTAATTGATGATAAAGTCTTCGGTTTGACAATGTTCCAATGATGTTCGTGGACTGTCCAGCAGCAATTCTTATGAAGTACTTGAGCTTCAATACGATGGAAAGATGTATGGAAAGGAATGACACAGAAGTCTGTGTTGGCTAGGAAAGACAAGCCGCCGAGAGAAAAAAATGGGAAGAGCACAGAAAAGAGCACAGAAAAGTGGATATAGAAAGCCTAAGCAGAAAGAGGAAAAGATAGGGTAGTCTACTTCCAAAGATATAGAGATAAGAAATAATCAAAACACCGAACATTAGGAGGAGAAAAATTTCTGAAAAACTAGGACAGGTGAAAAGGAGGAAACACTGGCGAATCCAAGAGAGAAACGCGAGCGGGGAGAGAAGGAAAGACCGGGAAGCAGAAGGTAAAACGGAGCACCACTACCGAAAGAGAGGAGGCGGAGTCAAAGTACAGGGAAAGCCTTGTAACGCAGTTACAGGGAAAAAACAGATGGATACAAGAAAGGTAAAACTGCAAGAAGAAGAGAAAATAGAACTGATAAGAGAAATAGATGAAAGATACAGATCGACAAGGAAACAGATAGGGAAGAAATGCAAATGATATACAAACCGAAGCAAGGAAAAAACGGTAGCCAGAAATAAACAGATCAGAATAGTCAGAGCCGCGGGGCGGAGAGAGAACAGAACAAGAAAGGAAAACACAGAGCACACGTAGCGAAAATACGTAGGGAAGAATGCCCGAAAACAGACACTGGAAATGCCGGTACTACTGGAGCAAAGTACTTGCACAGCGTCTGGGTCCAAAGGACAGATACAACGGACAGGAAACAGAGACAAACCCACAGAAATACAGGCGGTGGCCATATTGAGAGAAGGCTAGACCGCGCAGAGTAGTTAGGTCACAGGTTACTGCAGTTTCCATCGGCTCCAGCACTTCCATTGTTGGTGCATGACAGATGTACAAATGCTACTGCAAAGGTTAAAAAACATATTCACCGGAATAGGACGGATGGAAGGCAAACCAATCCGGCTCCATATCGACAATACAGTCCAGCCAGTGGAATTGAAACACAGAAGAGTACCCTTCTACCTTCGCGAGAAAGTAGAATCAGAGATTCAAGACTTCAGTGACCTTGATCGACATCGTCGAGCAAGTTGAAGGGCCCACACCCTGGGCAGCCCCAATTGGCGTTGCCCACAAGCCTACCAAACAAGCACTACCTGCATCTCATCTCGCCCCCCTCAAATCCTTCTACCACTCAGCTGTTCGTACCCTATGTCTCCTTGCCCCTCATGACTCGATTTCCGCCTCACTTTCTTACCTTGGTTGGCTTCCCTTCCACTCCCAACTTAAATTTCATTTTCTCTGCTTTGTCTTTAAATCTCTCCATGATCTTGCTCCCCCTTACCTCTCCTCTCTTTCTACACCACTTCCCATTCCCTTCCTTCTGCTGATCTCTTCCTTCTCACCGTTCCCTCTTCCCCATGTGCCTCCTACCGTTTCCGCTCCTTTCGGCTCCTAGCTCCCCTGCACTGGAACTCCCTATCTCTCTCTATCCGCTCCATACCTACCTTTTCCTCCTTCCGTACTTCCCTGAAATCTCTCCTCCATTGCCCACCCTGACACGTTCTCCCATTACTATCTCCTTTCCCTCACATCTCCCCCTATGCACCTCACCCCTAACCCCCCCTTTTTCCCTTACCCTCCTTGCTTCTTCACCCTAATGCCCTTTCTTTTCCCTCCTCCTTTCCCATCCTCACCCTCTCCTTGCCTCTTACCCTCACAGATTAATTGCTCTACATACTGTTTTATTGGTTTGATTCATGTTTTGTAAATTGCTTCTACTGTTAAAAAATCTTTTATGTACCTTGTTGTTATAATGTACAGTGCTTTCGATTAAAGCGCTATATAAACACGATAAATACAAATACAAAAAACAACCGGACAAAGTCTGCATCTGCGTGGACATGCGACTGTCCAACAAGGCAATTAGAAGAGAAAGGCACCCGACTCCCACCCTGGATGACATCGTCGCAGAGCTCAAAGGAGCAACAATCTTCTCCAAACTTGACCTCCGGTCTAGCTACCATCAGCTCCTCCTCTACCTGGACAGTTGTTACATCACAACCTTCACCACCCACATAGGCCTCTACAGCTAGAAAAGGCTGAACTTTGGCATCTCGCCAGCCACGTAGGTGTTTCAGAACACCATTTGCGGATCGCTGGCAGGGCTACCAGGTACCCTGAATGTAAGCAACAACATTCTAGTGCACGCCAAGTCTGAAAGTTAACACCTGGAATGGCTAGAGAAGGTTCTGGCGACGATCTAGTCCTTAGGCCTAACCCTCCACTGCAAATAATTTGTTTCTGGAGAACAAGATCGATTTTTTCGGGTTCATCTTCCAAGAGGGAGGACTATCCGCCGTCCCGCCGAAAGTCAGGGACATCCAAGTCAAACCCCCAGAATCTGTGTGAGAAGTGAGGAGTTTCCTGGGGATGGTCACTTATTGTGGCTGCTTCATTGAAAACCTGGCTGCTTTATCCAAACCCCTAAGAAACCTCACAAAGCAGTCAACAGAATGGAGGTGGTCGGCCCAGGAACGAACCTCGTTCGAGGACATCAAGAAAGCCCTGTCCGAAGAATACATATTATTGTTCTTTGACCCCCAAAAAGACACAAAAATTATTGTGGACGCGAGCCCGTTTGGACTTGGAGCCATCCTCACCCAGGCCAATAAGGATGGCTCACCATGCACCGTGGCATATGCCAGCCAAGCACTCTAACCTAATGAATAAAGATACTCCCAAATAGAGCGCGAAGCCCTGGCAGTGCTATGGGGTATCTGGACTTTCCATCGAAAATTAATTCATCTAATTCATTTCCATCGAAATGCATTTTCATTGAATAAAATTTGATGGATTTTAGACTTAGGGTTAATGTTAGGGCAAGGGTTAGAAATAGGGTTAAGGCTAGGGCAAGGGCTAGAATTAGGGTTGGTTTAGGGTTAGGGCTAGGGTTTGGGGGAACCCCCCCCATTGAATAATAAACACTAAAATGTTACATGAAGCTGGCCAGTGCCGTAATACTTGGTTTTCAGCACTGGACAGCCCCTTGTAAAGTTTTAACGTGTAAAATAAATGCATGGAAATGCTATCTTTTACATGCAAAAGAACATATCCATAGAAACTTATCCATTCCTATATCCGATGGACAAGTTTCGATGGATATGTACTTTTACATGTAAAAGATTGCAATTCGATGCATTTCGTTTGATAGATTTCCGTTTCGATTAAATGCTTTTGTTGAAAAGACCATAAACCGTGCTATGGGGATGCCGCCACTTCTATATCTATATTTATGGGAAACGAGTGAAGGTGGTCACAGATCACAAACTCCTTCTTCCCATCATGACAGGCGGGTCAGCAAACACCCCACCATGCATAGTAAAATGGTTGCTCGCACCCCAAGTATACAACGTGGACCTCAAATACAGGCCAGGACAAAGCAACGCAGCAGACTACTTGTCCCAACACCCCAAAACATCAAACGCAGCCACCACCTCGACCCCCGAGGAGGCTGCAGCAGCCAAATAACACGTTTCATCGTAGAAAGTTCTGTCCCCAACTAAATGTACATCGCTGAAATAAAGGCAGCGTCAATAAATGATGTTTCCAGATTCCAAGCAATGCCATGGAATCAGGACAGTGGAGGTCTGCTGTTGAGGACCTAAGCTCAAGGACACAGGAAGCAAAATTCACTCTTGAGCAACTGTGGAAAGTGAGAAGCAAACTAATGTTCAAAGATGACAGACTCTTTTTGAGAGGGCTCCACATAGTCATCCCTACCAAGCTAACCTCCCGAGTGATCGCCCCTGCCCATCACGGCCATCAAGGCGCTGCCAAGACTAAAAGCCGCCTCAGGTTCAAAGTTTGGTTTCCTTCAAGTGGTGGCAAGCCGCCGCTCCACATGTTAGAGAACCATCCATCCAGTGCATGCTTCTAAGTGAAGAACTGCAGGAAACCATTCACAAGGACTTTGGCTCGACACAATGCGATTCACACTTCTTAGTTATGAAAGACCAGTGGTCCCGGTACCCTGAAGTCGAATGGGTCCCGTCACTGGCTCTCCAAGAAGTCATACCGGTAATGGAAAAGATGCTTGCGACCCATGGCTTCCCCAAGACAATATGCTCGGACATTGGCTCCCCATTCCAGAGCACAGGCCTAGAAGAATTCCTGGCAAAACAGGGCATTGACCACTGAAAAATCAAACCTTTGTCACCATGCGCAAATGGCGAGGAAGAACACTTTATGTGCACGCTCAACAAATGCTTCCGCATAGCACATAGACAAGGGACATGTGAGAAATGGGCCCTGTTCCAGTTTCTACTTAATATAGGACAACCCCACACTGCTCGACAAGAGTAGCCCCATTTTACCACCGGGGGTACTATTCCTCTTCACGGGTCGGCGCAGCTTCCACTGCATCCTCGCCGAACCCCGGCCCCTGAGGGGAAACAAAAGGACAGCAAGGTGAAACAAAGGGACAAACAAGGGGAAACCTCCTCACCATAATAGACTTACCTGATTTTACCGCCGGAGGCATTATTCCCCGAGACTTTATACTTTCTCTCAGCGCCTGAATAAGGGAGAAAGCAACAGGTTACATATTGACATTATTTTATCGAACTGTGTTGGATAATACAAATCCTTACCTGAATATTACTGGTTGCCACGAAGAATTCTTCGCTAGGGTCAAGCTGCAACCTGCAAGGAATCGGACAAGAGTGAAAGTCAGACATTTGAACTCTTACGAACTACATACTTACGGCGCCTTGCCGGGAATCTCAGAGTCAATATTTTTCTGGAACTCACCAATTCCTTCGAGCCAGTGAAGCAACTGGTTATCTACACGCCCCTGCGCTCAATGCAGGATGGAGAGCTCATCTTTCCAAACCATCAGGTGAGACTATAAGAGGGGACACCAAAGGTGGTCAGTGGGGAGAACAGCGGGAGTGGGGGGGGGGGTTAACGCTCAACTCCACGGGTGGTTAATTCCCTTTCTCCATTTGCAGAAGAATATTCCTATGGGCCAAGCAAACGAAGCTGGGTGGGCCAGTCCAGTCCGTCATCTCGGCACTACGCATCACATTGGTGGAGACCGCAGCTGTCCAGTTCAGATCGACGCCCCTGTGGGAGCTAGGTGAGCGTAACACCCCAGCAGAGGCACTATTTCGGAGGTGTCCTAACACGTTTCTTCCTGAACTGGAGGGGAGAATTCCAGGGACAACTGACAATGAAGACGTGCGAGCCCGGAGGGAAGCCACAATCCAAAAGAAGAACCGCAGGCGAGGGTTACGAGAACATGACATAGCAGTCAGTGACAGAGTGCTAGTGAGAGCTTGCCACCAGAAGGAACATTCTCTCTCCCACATGAGCCCTCACTCCTAAAGATAGTGCCACGTGACCCGTAACAGTAAGTTGCAGTTACTGTTTTTTTTTCAGATTTGTACATACTAAATGTTTATTTGACCTGAGTGTACGTGAGGTGAGGGACGAGTTTACAGTACTTTTAGGTGCTGCGAGACATGTGCGCACGTTGTGCCATAGAAATCGCAAGGTTTTTCATTTTCAAATGTGGGCAGGTCTGTTTGCAGCACAAACAGAAAAAAGACAGGGTGCTTAGCACACGCACAGTGCAAGATGATGCATGCTCAAAAAAATAAAAACTACGGAAATTGGTAACATCATGAAATGGGCAATATGACATACTCAACCTAGCGATCGACTCAATTGCCCCGTTAAAACTCTGCAAGGAGAAATCTAGAGCTCACTTGAACTCTTGGTTTACTCCGAGCCTTAAAACTTTACGCAATGAGAAAAGGCATGCTGAATCCAGTTGGAAAAACAATCTGACTGAACAGAATTAAAAAAAATAAAAAAATAAAAAATAAAAATACTTACCTCCCTTGCGGATAGGTACAAAAAGGAAATCATCCAAACAAAAAAAAGACACATTTAACAAAATAATTAAAAAAGCTAAATCAAGTACTATCCTAAGAGAACTAGAATCCCCAACCACTCCCAATGACACGTGTATCAAAAATAAAACTTGGTGCACCGACATCCAAAATGCCCTCTGTAATAAAATCTCCATGCTCCAAAAGAAAATTGAAACCAAAAAGACCTTGCTACACAAGAATGTATTAGCGACACAAGAAACCATACTTCAAGAAATCACCACCAAACAAACTAAACCAAGTGATCAGTTTAAATTCAAACCTATTTCAATACTAGAGGTGGAGAACATCATCACTTCACTTAAACCCTCCAGATGCCTTGCGGACACATGCCCAGTACCTATTATTAAAGAAGCAGCTAGGGACCTACCTCATTTCATTACCACATTCATTAACTCTTCCTTCAAAACTTGTTCAGTTCCCACTCATTTGAAAGACGCCTGGGTACTACCCCTCTTAAAAAAAGCCAAATCTAGATCCAACCGTTCCTACCAACTATAGGCCAATCCCTACGGTGACGTTTCTTCTAGAAATCTTTGACAAGGCTGCCTACCTCCAGATTCAATCTTATCTGGAGCTAACAAATTACTAGGTAGCCGCCGTAGACTACGAAACGGGACAGAAACCGCCCTTATCGACCTAAAGAACCAAATGGACAAACGAAAGGACAAAGGAGAAGCCGCCATTCTTCTCCTTCTGGACTTATCTGCCGCGTTCGACTTGGTCGACCATAAAGTTCTCTGCAACCACCTTAAATCAACAGCTCACTTCTCGAAGGAAGCCACCACGTGGATTAACTCTTTCCTAAATAACAGATCCATGAGAGTGTTTTCACCCACCTCTGCAGCGGACCCAGTACCAATCACATGTGGAGTACCAAAGGGATCTTGCGTCTCTCCAACTATGTATAATATATTCACTTAGCCTCTCTTCGATATACTCGATAGTCTGGGTGTCTCATATACCAACTATGCTGACGACACCCAGATTCTCATTCATATCCAAGGAGACTACGACACAGATGTTGCCCTGATCAACAAAATCTACCTAATCGTACAAACATGGATGGCCACCCATGGCCTGTGCCTCAATGATGATAAGATTGAGCTCTTATGCATTGGGGCAACTAACAAACTGAAAAAAACTCTCTACCCAAGATAAATCCTTCATCATTGATGGAATAAACATTAAAGTCTCCAAGGAGGTAAAAACATTAGGTTTTTATCTGGACTCGGCACTAAACCTCAATAAACAGGTCAATGCTACAGCCTCCGCCACCAGCTACACGTGTAAACTTATTCACGCATGTGAGCCATTCCTTTCCATAGAAAGCTGCATCTCGATTGCTCATGCTCTCATCCTATCAAAGCTGGACTACTGTAACGCCCTCTTATCGGAGTACCAGCAAACATAACATCAGTAAATTACAAACACTTCAGAATAACACCCTGAGAACTGCCTTAAGCATCCCAAAAACTCATCATATATCTCAAGCTAGATGCTCCACCAACTCGCTCGCCACTAAAGACAGAATAAAGTTTAAAACACTAAACCTCACTTTCAAATGTCTTACCAACAAGGCCCCGCAATACCTCGAGGACAGATTTACTAGATACACCTCAGAACGCCCGATCGGAAAGGCGCAAACTAACAGTCTTAGAATCCCTAAATATAAATTCAAAAAAGCAGAAGGGACCAGTTTTCCAGTCATGGCGGCTGTTAAGCAGAATCCAGTGCAGTTCCCTTAGGGAGCACTACACCAGATTAGGACTACATGTGAGAGCAATAAATCCCCTTTGGTATCAGTCTGTACCACAAAGATTTAGTTGGTAGCTGTGGCTGAGCAGCCAGACTTATCTCAAGAGGGAGATGAGCAGTATTCAGGGTTTACACAATAGGCAGTACAATACTATGGAGCAAGGAAACACTGACCAAAGCTTTGTATCAAAAAGAGAATATATTTATTCTATACACTTTTAGTTTCAACACATAGATCACAGTTGATAAAATAAATTAAGTTTAGTCAACAAAAAGCATATACAACTCCCTATTCAATTGTAGACAAGTTTGTGGTAGAGTGAAAACTGAGCAAAACGGCACAGTGAAAACCAAATACAAATGGCACTCTAACAATTTAACGAAAGGGAGGGAAGGCACAAGTTAAACCGAAATATCTTCAGACACCCCCTAGCAACACTTCCCTGAAGTTTTGTGAACAAGTAATGCACAGTAACACTTTAGCCAAAAGATAAGTGAATGAAAACTGACCAAAATGTCACTCCACAGGTTAAAACAGTAGGAAGGAAGAGGGGTTAAGAAGGTTTAGGTGCATCAACACATTTCTCATTGAAAACCAATCTAGTGAGAGCAGATCTAACAAATCAGCCAGAGTCAATAGGCCTGAGCCAGAGTCAGTGGTACAGGACCAAGAGCTTAGGAGCAAAAATGTTCTTGTAGCTGCAGTCAAGTCTTTAGTAGAAAAATATTGAAGAGGCAGATGCGAGGCAAAAGACAATGTTAAGAGGGAGGGCGGCCGACCCCACAAGTAGTTAAAGGATTTAAAACACCTTTAGGGCTACCACGGAGAAAGTGTGGCCTGGCGGAACAATGTGCCTTAAATGTGAAGAAGTGGCTCCTGCGGTGGCGGTTGTTCCTGGTAGTTCCTGTAGGTCGAGGGGTCCAACAGAAGAAGAGAGGCTCTCGTCGTGGAGGAAGGTTCGAGTCGCTACACTACCCTGGGATGAAACCAGCCGTGGTGCTGCCAAACGAAGTTTAAAAGGTACGTTCCTTTTAATCGCGGTCCGGGTCGATAGCTGCCTGGCTATCCGGTCTCCAAGTGCGGGGCACTGTCAATTCAACCAAGGCAGGTCTGAGGATGCGATAGGTGAACTGGTTGACCCCACCAGCTCAAGGGAAGGAGGCTCTTTCGCTGAAGATCTCCTCTCGTCTTGTGGAAGAAAAGTGGTGAGACGATCTGGCAGGGCTTCACTGGTGGTGTAGATGCTGAAGATGTCTTTGGCTTCTCTTCCCTTCGGTTCCGTAGTTCCAGTGGCGATGTCTTGCTCTTCCAGTCCTCAGGACCCTGCTTTTATGCAGAAAGAGACCCATTCATATAGCCTAGCTGTCACTCACACAGTGGAGTGGTCTTCTTGGCGGGAGCCTATCAGGTTAGAGTGCGACCTGAGTTGCTGTGGCAACTCTGTCCAGGGGTTCTACTCCCCCTCCCAAACAACAGACCCACCCCAGACTCAGAGGCGCCAAAAGGAGGGCTTCTTGGCAGAAGCCCGTCAAAAGAGCGAACAAAGGATCCCCGACCCGAGTTAGGAAAATGGAGTAAGACTTGAGAAAGAAATTATATCAAAGTTCTGGCAAATAAAACCTACCACAGTAAAGTTAATAATAAAATAAACCGGCGGTATGTTAGAGGCTGTCAGAAAAAGTGTTAGCCTCGAACAATGGGAAAATCCCATAGGAAAATATTTGCGGTCGAATATAAAAAGGTAGTAACCACTGCCACCAGCCAGAAACTTTGTAGAGGGGGGCTTTAAGGTACCCTCTCGAAAATTAACATAGGGGAAAAACTATTAAACCCCTTCCAGTACTTCCATTTTAAGATGGGTTGTACTGGTTTAGTTCATAAGATTTGACTAGTAAAGTCAATGGAGACTTTACATGCCCTGGGAGACCGTAGTCAGCCCCAGGGTATGGAGTCTATGTTTGGGGGTAGCTACGATACCGCTGTGTAACACATGTGTATAAAGATGGTTCCTTTGGTTAAGGGAAAAAATCCCATAGGCATTAAACACAAAATAGCCGAGAACACACCTAGCAAAGATGCCTAAGAGTGAGAAAAAGAGTCTCACTCTTAGCAGGGAAAAAAGAAATAAACCCTTCGAATCCAGCAAAGCTGCTGGGGGACTCTATAGGTAAGGGAAATTACCCATAAGTGAGAATTCTCCCTAACAGCGGCCCAATTATGGAACTCTAGCCCTGCCTCCTTAAGAGCTATACCTTCCTTTCATACCTTCAAGAATAGAGCCATACTATGGCTGCAATCCCTCGACCAGTGAAACTGTACAACCTTATAAAATACTAAGTATAAGATATCTGCACACTGTAACTGTCATACTTCGTCTGTATCTCCACATACAAAAACTGTAAATAATGTATATTAAGAAACTGCATACAATTTAGCTGCATATTATAATCTGTGTATAAATACTAAGAAACTGTATATAACGTATAAATGATGTAAAATGTCTCTCTTTCCAAATGCCTGTACAGTAACCGCTATGCATGTATGTACTGCGCCCAGATACCTGAGGGTTTGGAGCGCCATATAAATGAATACACAATACAGTACATACTGAAACAGCAATGCAACGCAAACATCTAACTCTGGATGTTTCTTCCTATAGAGCAGCCCCGTAACACAGTGTCAACCTAACCGGAAGCGCTTACGTGCTACAGTCACCGGGTCAAGGCGTAACGTCACCGACTGCCGCTAGAAGCCATTTTGTATGACCGGCTGCCGCTAGGAGCGCTGCGAAGAAGAGACGGACGGTAGGGACGTAACGTTTGGAAGGGGGCAGCCTATGTTTTTTTCACAAAAAAGTTTGTTGAGGTGTTTCCCCGCCCGTCACTGAGATGTTTTCGTTATGCGCCACGGTTCAGCCGCAGGTGAGTGCCACGATGTCCCTGTGTCCTTTACGTAATTATGTACAAATAAACGTATTTAAGTTTTGCTAAGAAACGGCGCTTACTTTCTGCCGCGTGACGTCACGCGACTCGCCAAAACGTTCGTTGTGACGTCCATCGGTTGGCGCTTATGGCTAAACCGAATACCGGTTAGCCTTGGAAAACACTAGACCGTCAGTTCTATAGTTGACTTGGTTTGTGGACATGTTGGGTGTAGGCAATTCCAGACGAATTCTCGTATTCCTCATCCTCCATAACACTGAGTAATGCGCTTGCAACTATATTGGGTGAGGGTCGAGATGCGCAAGTTGTAGCCAAACAAGCAGCAAAAGCTGGGCTGCATGCAGTCTGACATACCTAGTGACTCCACAATGAACCTTAACATTCCCTGTGAAATGTGATGATGATGATATTGTAAAGTGCATGGAAACCAGTACCCGGCCTGCATTGGCTTATTTGGATTTTTGGACATGATCTTTTAGAAGTTAAAATGCTAGAGTGAGCCTAAAATTGTGACTAGTGCCTTAAAAAAAATAAAAGTAAACACAGGCCAGTGACGGTGTCCATTTGTATAAACTGCGATTTCTGTTGCTAGCAGTAGCAATTCTTGTGCAAAAGGTTGTGATCTCATCTAGTTTTATGTCATTAGTTCACCCAGTGCTGACGTTTGTGTGGGATCTATATTTTAAATGCACTTATGTTACCTACGTAATCTGCACCATTCTGGTTAATGGCCGGTATCGGGGCCGGTTGGCTGTTTTGAGAAAGGTCGCAGGTCTCCTGGGATGCGTTGGACGGCCAAAGATTTGAGGGCCCCAACAATTTGTATATGACATCACAGAAAATTACATTGCAGAATTAGTCTTTGATACTCTATGGGATCCTGCAAACTTCCATTCAAACAAGTTTCCAGTAGTAAGACAAGCGAAAATACATTTTGTATTGTCCAGTGAAGGGTCACTGTTATTATATAAAAATATCATGAGTGGGATTTTCATGGGAGTAGTGGACGTGTGAGTTGAATCGACCTTTAAGAACTTATAATTTTGGAAGATGAGGCATAGTGAGATGTTTTCCAGGGCGCATGCAGGCGTTGAAGCTGGGGTTTTACAGTCCGAAACCATGAACTTAAGCACACATTTTATTTATGTATTTATTGGGTTTTTATAATGCGCCTGTACACAATGTGTTTCAAGGCGTAACAAGACAAAGTGGGGGGCAGGGATGACCAACAAAAACAGACCTACTAGACCTTGTGACATTTGCATCGTGTAAGTGCAGTAACAGAAGTCCAGGGGAGAGGAGGAAGTGCTGGAGGGTTAAGTGAGTGCCAGGGAAGGCAAGGTGGGCACAGCCCAGGGAGTGCAAGGGCAGAAGGTCCATGTGGTGCGAGGAACTGGTCTGGGAAGGCTGAAGGGGTGCAAGCCCAGCAAGGATAATGCAGTGGAAGAGAGCCCAGAAGTGCAGTATAGGGTAGGCGGGGTGGGTCAGAGGAGACCAAATGCATGGTTAGACTGGTAGGGGAGGTCCTGGTGCCCTGTAAGAATCTGAAGGAACAAGGCAGCCAGTCAAGAGGCAGAAGGGGATCATTAGCAGTAGAGGGAAGGAGGAAGAGAAAAGGATGGCCTTGAGAAGCTTCCGGAACTTAAGGAGATCTGGCTCAAGTCTGAGAAGGGCAGGGAGGCAATTCCAGTGGGAGGCACCTGCGGGGGAGAGAGATCTACCCGCCACTCTATGCTTGGAGAAGCCGCTAATCTGCAGAGTTGGAGCTAGAAAACCGAAGGGCTCTAGCAGGGAGGTATTTAGGGAGAGAGAATTGGATGTAGGGGGGGTCCCAGACCCCAGAAAACCTTGTGGGTGATGCAGAGGGCCTTTGAACTTGATCCTTGCAGCAACCAGGAGCCAATGGGGAGATTTTAGGGCTGGAGAGATGCAATCCCCGGGCTTGAGGCCAAGGATAAATCTTGCGGTCCTATTCTGGATTAGTTGAAGGGGATGAAGGGAGGACTTGGGTAGATTGAGGAAGAGGCTGTTGCAGTAGTTCAGCCTGGGAAGGACCAGCGCTCTGGAGACAGTGGGCCTCATCACGAGTTGGGCGGTATCCCGTCACTAATTGGGATACCGCCCAGCGCTATTAGCGTTAACACTACTTGGTACAGCACTATTGGCACCGGATCACAAGTAGCGGTTAGGCCGTTTAGTCCATATATGAGGGTTTCATGGTGCTATTAGCGCTGACGCAATTAGCACCGCGCAAATGGGTCCCAAAACAGGCGTTAACAGGCAAAAAGCTGGAGGTGAAACTCCCATTTAACGCCCAACTCATGATGAGGCAGCCCTTAGATGCAGTAGTAATAGCATTACCGCCGCATTTAAGGGTTAAGGCCCAACTCGTGATGAGGCCTGTTGAGTTTCTGGGGGAAGGTGTGGAAAGGAAGAATGGCAGCTGAAAGTGGGCCTTATTGGCAAGGTCTGTGATGCGAGGAGCGAAGGGGAGAGCGAGAGAGTGGGAGGAGTCGATGACACCAATGTTTTTTGCCTCACAGGAGGGTGGGGGGGGCCCCCCATGGATGGCGGCTAGAGTGTAGGAGGGAGGTGGAGTCCCAATGAAGAGGATCACAGTCTTACTGGCATTAAGGCAGAGATTGTTAGCAGAGCACCATGCCTGAATAGCAGACAGGAATGAGCGAGGAAGAGAGGGAGGAGGGAAGATTGAAGGAGAGTTGCGTGTCGTCCGCATAACACTGGACGTAAGAAGGCAGAGAACAAGTGGGCTGAGGGGGCAAGGTACATGTTGAAAAGCTAAGGTGAGAGAATTGAGCCTTGAGGGACACCACAGGTGGAGAGAGATGGAGGAGAGAAAAGGGCCCAGTTGTACCTGGGAAGGTCGTCAGAGAGGAAGATGGTCAGCCAGTCCAGAGCCAGGTCTGTCATGCCAAGGGTATCACAGAGCCGATTTATAAGGGTGGCATGATTGACCGTATCAAAGGTAGAGGAAAGGCCAAGAAGGATGAGAACAGAAGGAGAGTTGGAATTGAGATTAGGGAGCAAGTCCTTGCAGGTGTTACGGAGAGCAGTTTCCGTGCCTCTGGCAGCTTGTGCCTCTGGCAACTCTGAAGCCAGAGTGGTATTCGTGGAGACAACCAACAGATTCAGTGTGGTGGATAAGCTGGGAGATGGCCAGCTTCTCCAAGAGTTGGCCCAGGAAGGGGTAGTGCAGATAGGGTGGTAGTTAGTCGGACAGGAAGGGTCGGCAGAAGGCTTTTTGAGCAGAAGTGAGTGCTCGAGGAGTGATGGGAAGGATCCAGTGGCAAAGGAGTGATTGCAGAAGCAAAGGCTGGAGCAAGGGAGACCATGTTGTCCTTGATAGTTCTGGAGGAGTAGGGGAGTACCTGCTTGGATGAGACTTTCATGGAGAGGACTTGTCTAGAAACCTCATCAGGTGATATGAGAGAGAAAGAGGAGAGTAAGAGGGGTGATGGGAACCAAGGAAGGCCTGAGAGAACAGGTGAGGGTGTTGTAGTTGGTAGTAATATTGTTGGCTGCAGGTCCTTATTTAACTATGGTTTCAAAATGTCACCTGGCTTTGGAATACAGTATTAATTGCTAATTAAAGTAAGTTTTGCACAGGTTTATTTTTATCGTGCATATATTTGGCTATAATGTCCAAACTAGCACTGTGCTTTAAATTCATACAATAAGTATGAGTATTTTGACTGTGGAAGGAAAATAATCTTTAGGATTCTTTTAAACATATGTTGAGCTATATATCTAAATAATATCTTCAGCTGTGATAGCAGGTTCCAAGACCTAGTGCCTAGCATTTGCTTTGAAGCAGACAGAGCAAAGTGCTTCTACTGCAGGATTGTCTTCTGGTGTGATCAAAGCAGAGCGTATTTACCATGGCACTGAAGGTAGCTTTTTATTCGGCCAGCTTCTTATTCAAAGGCTGAAATTTAGCTTTTTATTCGAGCCGCACCTTTAGAAAATATTTCAATTTTACTGAATGGTTTGTTGTTCAATTCTCTGCATCAAAGGAGACATGCATTTTAGTTTTTGGGATTCTCCATATTTTGTTTGCGAAATTTAACTTGGCTCAAACATGTTCCCACTGGAACTTTTTTTTACTCCTCATCATGCTTTGGAAACCCCAAAAAAAAATACAGAAATGTGCCAAAATCAACTTGGCTCACAGGTCACAAATATGTTTATATTGTGAAGCCCTCTACCTAAAACCTGTATAATTTCCCTGAGCTAAGCAAGAAAAGTAACGATATTTGTCACCAAATAAGGCATGCTCAGTTCAATGCAATTCTATGGAGTAATGTCCATATGAGAAACTCGCATTTTTCTTTTCCTTTCAAAAAACATTTATTTGACATACTGGGGAAAACGGCAATGACACATACAGCACGCTTTATACAAGCACAATGGTGGGATTTGCAGAGTGCAATATTCTGTGCACACTATACAAATCGCTCCGGCCTGCGCCTCCGCAGCCCCCAGCATCATAAATACCAACAGAACTTGCCCCCCCACCCCACACAGTGATTATTACAACAGTGAGAATTACTGAATCGGCTGAAGTTTCCCCACAATGGCCTGGTATTTCTCTGCAAAGTCAATGAATGGCCTTCAGGTAGTGACATAACTGCCATATCTCCCCTCACATAATGCAGTGATTTTGTCTGCAACGAAGATATTGCACACTTTCACCCACCACATCTGGGCTACCAGACCCTCCCTTGATTTCCAGTTTTGGGCAATGGTCAGTTTGGCCGCCGGGAGAAAGTGCCCAATCAGTGTGGCCATGGGACTAGATAAAAGAAATCCTTGTCTCTCGTTTCGCCCAGCAATACCACCCTGGGATCCATTGGTAGTGACAGACATGTGATATCTTTGTTTTTGGACGGCCTGTCCTGGGAGGAGGAAGTACAGGTCCTCACAATAAGTCCTATCCAATTGAATGTTCGAGTCTTCAGGAAGGTCCAGAAGGAGTGAAAGAGGTCAGCCACTAAGTCTGGAAGTTCCTCATCCTCCACAGCTGAAGAGCTGCCACAAATTCAAATGTTTCTGCGGGAGCAGTTCTCCCCATCCTCCCGTTTATCTTCCAAGGCACCACAGTGCGCCTCCAGAGCCTTTAATCTTTGGCAGCACACCCCCTCCCCCCCCACCCCACCTCGTACGACTGCTCACATAGCGTATTCTCCACCTCTGAAACCTGCTGTTCCGTCTCAAACTCTTTTAGCTAATGCCAAGATCTTGTGGGAAAGCTTGTCTGTACTTTTGTGGAGTTGTTCTCGAATTTCCATGAATAATTCTTGCAAGTCTGTCTGAAAGCGCACAAACTGGTGTCCTTCTCCCTGGCTGTTTGGTTTCCTGCAGCACTTTGAGGAAAATACAACCAGATCCGAGAATGGTGTCCATGTGGCTTACGAGTTGATTGGTCCCACCAACTCAAAGGGAGAAGTCGCCCTTGAAGGGTTTCTCTGTCGAGATGAACTCAGCGATTTGGGCCTGCAGCAGGGCTTCACTGGGCAAACAAACGGTCCAGGAGTTGCAGCAGCTGTCCTCTTCCAGCTCGTCTTCAGTTCTTTCGTTCCACTGGTCGACTCTGCCTTTCAGTCCAAGAGACTCGCCTTTTAAATAGTTTTCCCCCATTCATTCCGGACAGTCAGCCAGCCAATCACACCAGAGTGCATTTGGGTCTCCTAGGAGACTAAGCACAGGGAGTTTCGGGCACCTCCTTCACTTCCTGCCCACCCCAGACACTTGGGCGCCAGAGACGGTCTTCAGTCCTGAAGCCTGCCAAAGGCGTAGAAACAAAGGGACCAAACCTAGTTTGGCGTGCAGAGACAAACTCTAGAAGGATGTTTCCAAAAAGAAATGGTAAAAAAAGAAGACCGAGACCTGTTTAAATAAAGGGGGCTCAGACGCCATCTTGAAAAACATGGCTCTCGTGATTTTTAGCTACCGATGTTCGCGGTCGGGAAAAATCATGGTAGTTCGTTGTAAAACCACTGCCACCAGCCATTTCGATAGGAAAGGGTAGCATTTGACTGTTACATGAGTTTCTAGATGTAGGGGATACTAGGTAACCCCTCCAGCACTGTATTGGAAGATAGTGTGTGCTGGGTCTAGGAATTTAAAAAGACTAGTAAAGCCAATTTAACTTTACATTCTCTGGCAAACAGTAGTTTATCCCAGAGAAGGTATTTAAACCTTGGGACAGCCAAATGGCTTCCCTGTGTCACTGCATGCACTGAGGGTGCTGTGTGACACACATGAAAAGATGATGCCTATAGAGTTGTCTAAAACTCCATAATCAAAGAACACAAGAGTAAAACACACATCAAAATAAATGAGTGGGGAAAAAAGGCTCACACTGTTTCCAGGTAAAAAAAAAAGCAAGTACTCAAAATCAAGCAAAGTTGCTGGGGGTCTCTAAGGTGAAGGGAATTAGCACATTTATGAGAATTATCCCTAACAGCGTCTATTCTTGTTGGCTGGCTGCAGCATTGCAGAAATGACCCCTTGCTTTCCCGGCTTGGGTGTTTTTAGTATAGTGCATCAGACAAATGCCACGCAAGGGCTGTCTCGCTGCTGGCTACGCTGTGTTTTTTGTATCCTGAAAGTGAAGCTCTACTATTTTACGACATTCAATCTATTTATTGGCTGCCTTCTGCTGGTCCTGCCTCCTGGACTTGTACATTTCATAAATTGAGCACATGCGCATCAGCGCATAAGACTAATGCAATGAGAGTGCTGTCTCGCTGTCCTGCGGTTCCATGGACGAGGAGGCGGATGCGTTTAAAAATAACAGATTAAGTTGCTGTGACTTATACACAGTTAAGGTATCTACTTGTCTAATTATCCTTTGAATACCCATAAAGGTGTCACTTATGTGGAAAACGTAATTTTACTTGATTACTGACGAAGGCGAATGCTAATGTATTGAGTGGACAATTAGAATAATAAAATCTTGTGCTCAACGAAATTGCTTGAGGAAATAGACGGTAGTGTATACTGTTGAGTCATTTTTGGGGTGGTAAAGACGAGGTGCAACTTCATAGAGTTCAATCGGGCCACTCATTAGAGTCTTCACCTTTATTGTGTAACAAATCCTTACAGCTGGTGATGGGAGAAGGGGAGGACAGACGTTTGTATAACTACCTTGAATTTTCTGGAAGTGTACTGGTTAACTTTCCTTTGGATTCTGGTAAAGAGACAGATTCTGTTGACTGAACATCAACTTGCTCTTGCTAATCCTTATACACGGGAGCAGATTGTGGATGCTTTTTAATTTCCGGTCCTGTCCAGAATATTGAATTCTATGGACCGAGGAAATTATACGTTTCAATATGAAATGCGTGCAGTTAGATCCACACTAAAGGAATTATCTGCCAAATTAGTTTTGAGTGTTTTATAACTGCAGTGGAATCCGAATTGCAGACAAATTTTAAAATCTGGACACTGAAATTATGCTAGTATAGGTAGTGAACAGATTGAATGCTTTTAATCATGATATGATTAGACATCTTTGTGATCTGACTAGGCAGGAAAATATATGCAACAAGGTTTTAGAGAATTGTGGGGCGCCACTACAGTCTCCCTCTAGCCAAGTATCGTGCATTTGGGCTACTAGTTTAAAAGATTCCCCGGACTCTTTGGCTCCACAGACCCAAGCTGATCTAGAACCGGTAAGGGTTGAATCAGAGGATCTTAATATCATCAGATCAAATCCCACTCATTTTGCAAAAAACAAAAATAAAAATCATAAGAACATTCCAAAACGGTGTACGAAAAGCTCTTGGAAGTTCCTGCGGGGCTTGAAGATTCATTCTAATTTAACACCATCAGAAACAAGAATCACAAATGTAGCTATGCAGAGCAAGAAAGACGAGAGTACTTTTAACATAAAGTCTAACTTGGGTGTAGCTAGTAATCTTAAACCTGCTGTGGCGTTTAAGCCCACATAAGCCAAAAGTAAACAAACATTTAATACCCACACATAATTGTGCTGCTTCATCTACTTTGAAACCAACATTGGATATAAATGACTCCTTGGATCTTAAGTTTGTTCAGTATACATTTGGGTCGGCTAGACTCAACCCATGAAAACAGCGGGTTGGTTTCTAAGGATTACCATGAGACGATGAGCCTTCAGAACCTGCAGACACGGTCGCACCTCTGCAACCGCCAAAGTTGGTTGGGGTCGGAGATTTTTGCTTGGTGCCTACAGCACCTATTTTTATTCCCTCGTTTAATGTGGTGTCTACTAAGGAGAATCTTTATCCCATGTTTCTTGCATTAGAAGAAAAGAGAGCTCAAATTAGCAAACAGACCACCGCCCTGCTCATACTCCAAGAATTCCTCGAGGCCCATTACAGCTCTCGAAAGTACCCTTCAGATTACCTACATTTACAGATAGTGTTATGGGTGATCTGAGCGGTCCTAGTGTTTATAAAGCGACTTTGTTACATGTTGATTATGTATATTATCTCTTCTTGGAACACAATTTTAAGCTTAATGGGCCCTATTCGCTTAATATACAATACATTTTAGCTTTTGTTTATGGAATTACCCAAATTGGCAACAATTTGGTCTTTTGACCTTTCCTGTGTTGAATTCTTTGACAACTCAGGAGTGGAAAGGGATAGGTGGATTTTTCATCAAAACTGATTAGAGCTGTTGTTTTGGCAGATGCCCCACTCTTTGAACAGCTGGTGTATGAGATTTGTGCGAATTGTGATATTGTAGCACAGGGTGGACCATTGGGTACAGTACCCTTTAATTTCCAGTCTATTGCACGAGATCCACTACTAATGAATGTGAAAACTGGTGTTAACAATGAGACATTCTATTCTGGCAAATTAAATTTGACCACACTCCAGATCGGTATCTTTGACTGGTCTCATATAGTTCATGCTTTGTATACGAAAAGTGGTTAACTAACTGAAATAGACATTCGAAGTCTAACCTCTGCATATTTTCGTGGAATACGCATGGTTTCTCACACTTGCTAGATAAAAAGGATTCTTAGGCCGATTATTATTTTGTTTGCAAGAGCCCTAGATTATTGATGAACCTGCCTTGGATGGCTTTTCCGTATTCTTTATTCCAGCCTCCAGAGGACCCAAGGAATGCCCTTTTGGGGGCCTTCTGTGTATTTTAAACCTTCAGACTGGTATAACTATGGAGAAATTGTGCATTAAGAAAGATGACATATTGGTTGTAAAATTGAAATGGTTGGATGAACAGAGTTCCGTTTGTTGGTGGTTTGTGGTGCTGAATGTATATTTCAATCTGGTATCCAATAGTGTAGTGACATTTATGACATTTTAACATCTATCCCTGAGGAAGGAGCCTCCGTAATTGTGTTCAGCGATTTCAACGGCAAATGTTCTCATGTTTTATAACCTTCCAGGTAGAAACAATTGTTCTAAATTCTCGATGGTTTGGGGAAGTCTAATTGGAGATGACATGGATAGGTGCCATGTGGTTATTACTAATGGCAATGTCCAAGGCAATACCTAGCCTAGTTATACGTGGTCAGGGGCGTGGCTACATGGCTGCATGAGAGGTTGTGTTCCCGAATGGCTCCTGCATATTCTCCAGTAATCCTGTGAAGCATTCCTGCTTCACAACCTGCCAAGCACGATTAACCAACACGGATACATAAAGATTACAAGCGCATGCTGAGCGCAAAAATGGAATGATCTGTGACATGAAAGGCGCGGCAAAATGGCGGATGCTGGGACAAAGGACTATATGAAGTGAACATCGTGTCGTGGGAAGAGGAGCTGAGCGCAATGAACTGAAAAGGCGAACTCTTCCACATCTACGCCGGACTCATGGTGCCCGACAGGCCCTGACACAGCGTGGGACAGCCGTGGAACGAAGCAGTTCAACGTGGCAAGCTAAAGGAAGGTGGGCGAAGGAACGCGGAGCGCCGGTGTGTTGTAAAACCAGGGTGACCGAAACAGAGCTGCAGACACTGATACTGTGGGAGTATAACACTCCGGTTAGGAGGACCGTGCCCTCGGCCCCGTGACGGCACCACGACAGAGAATGGAAGTACTCAGCGGGAGTGTGGAACTGCCCCGGGAAGGGGGGGGGGAATAAATAAAAGAGGTCACCCTTCAGTTATCTCCCTGTCGGAGTGGAGCAGAGACATGGCCCGCAGCAACAGCCTCTGACGGGATCGGAGCGTGCGTACAGCCACCACGCCAGAGGAGAGGATACATTGTTATTACAGAGGCAAAGTAAGCCGGCGCTGCTTTCACGAAACATCTCCACACTTGCAGCGCTTCACGAGTGTCCGGACGTGACTGGCTGCTCATAGATTGAGAAATAGGAGCCTGGGGAGCCGTGCCACCCATGGGGGGGAAACGGAAGAAAAAACGTTCCCCGGCCGCTCTGCATGAAGTTGAGGGCACCGCACATAAAAGACGCATCAGAACCGGAGTCCAGCGGAGACTAACATTAGTTACCTGCTGGAGCAAACGTGGGGGGACTGCCTACTCTGCCGGAAGGAATAGCCTCAACACGCCCCGGCAAACACAGTGCACCGTATTTCATAAACACCCAGATGGGAAAAGGGACCCACGCCCTGAGGCCTGAACAATAGTATTGGCCGCAAGTTGACACACTCAATCCAAGCTCCCTAGCAAATTGCCCCACACAGCAACAAAAGCTGGATCAGTCCCATGGTCCAGTGATGCGCCACAACAGAACGCCCCATACACAATAAGATACTGCCCAAACTGTTGAGTGGTGAGTAATAAAGGAGCTGCACAGAACGTGACCCGGTGTGCAAGGGCCCACAATAACGCACAATACCGACGAGAGAAAGCTAGGGGTTGCGAGCGCATGTGAGCAGGACAGGAAAATTGGATTGAGCAAGGGGCCGCTTCGCCCTGGGCGCTGGTGAGGTGCTGGTGAGGGGACGAAGGTTAGGAGAGACGGTGGGCAGGCCATAAGCTAATACCAAGACACAAGCCCATGCCAACGTGCTTCTACGGCACCAGGCACCGCGTGAGTCTGAGACATAGCGGAGGCAGAGAAGGGTGGGCACTTAAGAGCTCCGAAAACGGGCGAGGAAGCCACCGGTGATAACGGCAGTGGAGACGCCGAGTGAAGCGGTAAGCCGGACCAAAGTAGGCGCCCACAAGACCCGCAATAACACTAACTTGGGGCCCCAGGACGTGCAGACGGCGAGAGGCCTCACCAAGAGCGGAAGAAACAGCAACGGTCAAGTACGTGGGAGAATATAATCCACACGTGTCACGACACAGTGCACAAGAACGTTCACGGCAGCCCCTTGAGGGCAATATGCCTGAGCACAAAGTATTCCTGAGGCGCCAAAAGCCGCATTTCTGAGCTCCCGCCGGGTGACACCAGGCGACGCCCAGATGGTGAATAAACAGACCAAGGGGAAGGGCAAACAGCCCGCGCTGGAGGAATTTGCAAGAACACTGCAAATGTCAGAGGGGGACAGAAGCAAGGAAAAGACCCCAGCCGCAGACACCGCCGCGGGAAATAAAGACCAGCAGATACTGGAAGCGATAGCGGACCTAAAACTCGCATGGGAAACCAAACTGGAAGCGGCCATGGCCGGAATTAAGACCGCACTAGAACTCAAAAGTGGATGCCGTACAGGAAGAGGTGAATCTCCTCAGGCAAGACGTCAGATCGCTGGCGGAACACACAGACAAACTGAAAAAGAGATGGCCCCCAACACAGCTGCATGCGCGTCTCACAAATCAAGAGGTCCACATCCTAGAACAACGAGTGAGTAACCTGGAAAACGGGGCAGAAGAAGCAAAATAACGTATGCATCGTAGGACTACCAGAGGGAGCAGAGGGATCAAACCCCACAGACTTAATCGAAACAATGCTGCTGCAGGAAATAACCGGAGGGGGGCTGACTCAAGGTTTTGCAGTGGAACGAGCACACAGGGCCTTAACTCGGAGGCCACCACCAGGGCCCCACCGAGACCAATTATCGCCAAAATCCTGAATTACCGAGACAGGGAGCGCATCCTGGAATTTTTTTGAAAAGGGGGAACGATATGTAGGGCGTCGGCGAACATCACAGCATACCCTGATTATACACTGATGGTACAGAGACGGCGCATGAACTATGGTGCAGTGAAAAGACGGTTGCGGGATGCAGGGTACAAGTACATGCTGATGTACCCAGCGAAACTGAAGGTATACCATCAAAACATAGCGCTGTTCTACGAAACTCCAGAAGAAGCATCAGATTGGTTGGATACGCAGAACTGTCCTTTGGAGACGGGCACCCAGAAGGAAGGAGGCGCAGATAAGTAACACAGGTTCTGCTATACTTAAGTGCCGCGGATTTAGACACTGGGACTTGAATAGAAGATGGGGTGTATGCAGCTGGGCCTTTGATTACATAAGACATATTGATAAGTGTGCTGAGCTATGGAGAAATAGATTAAAATGCAGGAGCCCTACGGAACTCGCAATCACACCCTGGGTATAGATTAGTTGGATACCGATACATCGGTATCCCCCTGCTGGGATCCTGATCTCGGCAACCCGAGATCGGACCAAATGCGGGAGAGCCTGAGATCCAGGGATGGAGCTGGGCACCAGTTGGGAATGGGACGGGCGGGGGGTGGGAAGGGAAGGCGTGTAGGGAATAAAGTTGGGGGGATATTGGAGGGGGGGAGTTAGTTGGGGAGTTGATGTAGATTTTAGAGAGGGAACAAGCCCATATTCATGCCAAATTAAGTTTGAGAGGGGAAGAGGGAGAGGAGGATGGGGAACAAGACACAGATGGCTACCGGAAGTCTCATAATCGTAACTTGGAATGTGAGGGGTCTTAACAGCTATTTGAAAAGGAATAAGGTAATGTATTTGAGGAGGCTGAAAGTGGACCTAGCATTACTACAGGAAACCCACCTCACTAGAGACCAACTTGAAAAGGTCCAAAAAAAAAAAGTGGAGGGGGACCACTGTGGGAGCGATATATTCAGTTTATGCTAGGGGGGTTGTTACCTGTGTAGCACCTCACGCCCTGTTCCAGATGCTCCAAGCTATGGTGGAGCCAGACGGGAGGATGGCCGTAATCCGGGGATTGCTGGGAAACAGAGCTGTGCATTATAAATACTTGTGCTCCCAATCATGACACAGCGGCCTACTTTAGGACCTTATATGGAAAGGTTGGCCCCCTTCTGGGAGGGGCGATCATGGGGGGGGGGGGGAGATTTCAATTGCACGTTATGTCCCAAAATAGATAGGTCCGATAAGAAACTACATAAGCCCACCCCGCCTCATAAGACCTACTGGCTTTGCTGAAAGACTTTGGGCTAGAGGACATCTGGAAACAGCAACCCCTGAAGGATGGGCATTACTCGCACTACGCAGCCCCTCAGGACCTATATACGAGACTGGATTATATGTTTGCTGCCTCCGAACTCGTGGGCAAAATGGTGGGCTCGGAATATAAGGCAAACACATCCGACCACTCCCCCCTGGTGGTGGAGTGGAGACACCAGCCCCACAGGGCAAGAATCCCAACATGGAGACTTGGAGCCGAAGCCCTAAAAGACTCGGCATTTCGGGAGGATTTAAGCAAGTATTTTGACACTAATGCAGGGAGCGTGAAGTCGGAAGGAACTCTATGGGAGGCGTTCAAAGTGGTAATAAGAGGTGCGGCCATATCCAAATCTAGTGGGCTCCAAGGGGGTATAGAGCGGGAACTGCATGAGAATGAAAAGAAACTAGAAGTATTGATGCAGAAAGAGGGTTCCTCACAGGAGGATGCTGAACAAGCGAGCCAGTTACAGCAAGCCAACAGGGAGCTCTGGGAACGACTAAGCAACTTGAAATATATTGAAAGACAACTCGCAGGAGGGGATAAAACAGGGGGGCTGCTGGCATGGCTATATAAAAATGAGACACCGATAACTGTAACCAGAGAGATAATGGGAGAAGGGCAGATCTGGAATACCCAAGAGGGAGCGAACAAAGGGTTTCTTAGTTTCTACAAACGCCTCTATGAAGATACAGGGGAAGAAGCAGAGCAGGAGATCCTGGAAACTGATGATATAGGGTTGCCTAAATTAAATGAGGAAGAAAAGGAAAATCTTGATGCCCCAATTACATTAGAGGAACTTGAGACAGTGGTCCTGCACTCGCCTACCTTTAAGGCCACGGGGCCAGATGGGCTCCCCAGTGAGTTTTATAAAACTTATAGACGGGAAGTAGTCCCGGCACCCCTCCCATCTGTTGACCATGCTAAACGAAGCGTTCGAAAGGGGAAGGCTGCCGGTATCCGTGAGAGAAGCAGTGATTATACCGCTTCTGAAACCCGGCAAGCCAAGCACAGACTGCGGGTCCAATTGACCGCCATTACATTTTAAACCAGGACAGCAAAATCCTTACGGCAGTGCTAGTGAATAGATTGAAAAAGGTAATCAATAAACTCATACACCCTGATCAAACCGGATATGTCCCTGGCGGGAACATTACCGACAACCATAGGAGACTCCACCAATTAATAGAACAGACAGAGGGCGAGCTGGGCGAAATGGCGATAGTCTCGCTGGATGCAATAAAAGCCTTCGACTCAGTCAGGTGGCCTTGGATGATGGCGGCCCTAAAAATACGGGAAGGGTCATGGGTATTTGAGGTGGGTTCAGATGATATACAGCTCCCCAGTAGCCAGGGTCAAAACGGGCGCGATAGTCTCTGACAAATGGCAACTCAGTAGAGGCACGAGGCAGGGCTGTCCCCGGTCCCCCATGCTATACATACTGACATTAGAACCATTAGCAATTTGCCTTAGACAACAATATGGGGAGATGTGGTCCCCCCTTCGTGTGGATGCCCATCTGATATCATTGTATGCTGATGATATGCTACTATACCTGCGCTATCCAGAGGAGAACTTGAAGTATATCCTGGAAGTGATGAAGCATTACGCAACCCTCTCTGGCATAGTAGTAAACCCAAAAAAATCCTGCATGTTTCCCTTGGGGAGATACAAAGGGTCCCCACTGAGAGACCTACCTGTTTTGCAAATACCCTGACAGCTCGAAACATTTAGATACTTGGGGATCGACATATATCATAAGGTCGCAGACGAATACAAACGCAACACAGAGAAGGCGGTGGAGGGCATCAAGAATAGCATGGGGTTCTGGGCAAAACTCCCCCTGGCCATGGTGGGCAGGGCGGCCTTGCTGAAGATGGTAGTTCTGCCCAGATTGCTACACTTTTTCACGAATATCTCGTACATGCTTCCCAAACGTTTTTTCACAAAGCTCCAGAGCTTATTCAGGGGCTTCATATGGCATAACTCCAGAAATAGGGTAGCTCTTTGGAAGCTGCAGAACCCTTATGATAAGTGGGGTATAAACCTGCCGAACTTCGATCGGGATATACCATCTGGCAGGGCAGCTTCAGTACGTGGCCAGATGGCTGTCAGAAGAAGAGACCGCAGAATCAAGATTGCTTAGCAAGGACTGCATCCCATACTTCTTGAGGGAGCTCATATGGATACCTAAATCAGAGATACAAGGATTGCTGGAACTAGGTTGAAAAGCATGGCACAAAGCGTGCAAGGTGATGGGAAACTCGACCCTGTGCTCTCGCAGGTACCCCTGGTAGCGCTATGCAGCGAGGATACGCAAATGGTGAAAGGGGTAAATTCTGGGAACCAATGGGCTTGGTGACGCTCGGGGACATATGGCAGGAAGGAGAGGCACTAGATTTTCAAGAGATAATGAGAGACACCGGGGTACACCCAGGACAACATATAACATATACCAGAATGATTAAACGAATAGGTAGGAAATGGCCAGCTGCAATATTAACAGAACAACCCGACAGTTATTGAAACGATGTACGATATCTCGGAGGGCGGACTTGAAATATCCAGATTAAATGAATTATTGATGTCCAAAGTAGGCAAGGAGCTGCTCCAGCTGAGGCGGGAATGGGAGGAGGAGGAGGGAGA
The DNA here is from genome assembly GCF_040938575.1 of Ambystoma mexicanum. Taxonomy (NCBI): domain Eukaryota; kingdom Metazoa; phylum Chordata; class Amphibia; order Caudata; family Ambystomatidae; genus Ambystoma; species Ambystoma mexicanum. Next base: position 873,747,047 of record NC_090924.1, on the reverse strand, counting down.
ACCTATGCAGGCCGGGCAATGGGAGAGGGCCCAGAGGTACCACAAGAAAGTGTCCTGGAACGCGCGGCTGCTGCAGATCCAGCTGTACATCACCCACAGGGCATATATGACCCTGAGTAGAATCGCCAGGTTTGGAAATACAGGGATACAGAAATGCCCTAGGTGTGGGTAGGTGGATCTCGCAATGATTCACATGTTCTGGGAGGAGGTTAAACAGCGCCTGGCCCAGAAGGAGATTAAGCTAGAGGTAGAATGGGCATGGCCATGCATGTTGGGGGGGTAGGGGGGGCTCGCTAGACCACATAATCTAAAACACATTAGCAAACTGAAAGACCTGGCGTACATACTGGCCAAACGGAGAATAGCTCTGAGCTGGGAGGCGGCCCATCGACCTAGACTAGAGGTGTGGTGGCATGACCTCCTAAAATGGGCAGAGGCGGAGACAATGGCATGGTACGAAGCAGTTAGCAGGGGAGGGGAGGAGGAAACGGGGCCCCTGATGGCATGGAGGCAAATGATAACCTTGATGTCGGGACGTCCCGAGGCTGAATCCAGTAAAGATGACATGCCCGAACACAATAATGGAGATAAACCCTAAACAACGAACTGGAAGGCATTGAATTAGGGGCTCAAGTTAAGGGGAAGGGAGGGGGGAGGACTGTAAAGTGTAACATTTGATTGTAAGACAAGATGTGCATTATGGAATAGTCCGAAATGTTTGATGTGTTTAAAACAATAAAAATATTTTTCAAAAAGTTATACGTGGTCAAATAGTTTGATGTTTTTGACATTAGACTATTTATTTTTCATCGATCACTGTGCGCGCTTCAAGAATATTGCAATAACGTGGATCTGCTGCTCAATACTGAAAAATCCAAAATGTTAGCACTAAACCCGAGAAGAGGTATTAAAGGGAAGCTGCTCGACACTTCTTTTCAATGGTTTTTATCGGGGCAGAAGTTGGAGAAGGTGGACACATTTTTTTATTATAATTGGTAATTTATAATGTGCTTAATAACGAAGAGGTTTTTAAGCGCAGACCCGGGATTCGAGCCTGTGTTGCTCTGAGTCGTCTTGCTTCCAAGACGAGCGCATTGCCACTGAGCTATACTACCCGTGTCATAATAAGACTGATATATTTAAATACTTCAGGATCGTAATAACTTCTAATAATGAGAAACGAACTTCATCCCCAGTCTCAAATTCAGCAATTCCGGCAGCAGTGACCCCCCACTCCCCACTTACGCCAACTGGATATGAATTTTAGTAGATTCTGTTTGTCTCCAGTCTTATCATACTATCGTCAGAAGATTGCCCCCAAATTAATTTATGCTAAAACAAGATGGTGACTGGGCTAAAATTGAAGCCAAGATCTGGAAGAAAGTTTTGTCCCATCATCAAGGGGTCCCTTTGCCTGTTCTTCGTCTTTTTGTCCTTACAGACTCTTTTATCTTGGAGCCGCTTACAGGTGTATAGAGGTTTCTTCTTTCCACCCGCTGGTTCGTTAAACACATCACTCAAGGAGGTTATGAAGGCTCAATCTTGTCGTGTGTTAACATTTTGGAGAGAATGGTGTATGACGACATTGAGGGAGACAGGATCCCGTCCACTTTGTCTTACGAAAAAGTTATTTTATTTTGATTGGGTGTTGGGTGATAATTAGGGATTTGCTTTCTACATACACGTTTAACCATTTTGTGTATGATATAAATCTTTTAATGTGGTACAGTGTTTTTTAAGAAATCATCTCTCGAAATATGATGTTGAGGTTGAAATTTAACTTACTAATGATGCCACAGGTGCAAGGTTAAAAATTCTGACAAATGAAAGACTATGCTGCTTCTGTAATAACGTGGTACAAACTTTGCAACGCTTGTTTACTCAATGTGACAAATTGGTGCACGTTCGTAATTAAGTGTTTAGTAAATTTGAGCCATTTACTGATTAAATATTTCTTGTTACATTTTGGCATAGCTTGCTGTGTGAACCTAGTACTTGTGTATTGCTGCCATGAGATTTTTAAATTGGCCGTTTATGGATAAATTATTTTTGCTGACTTAGACGCGTTTTCTTTTTATAAATACTATTTAAGCAATACATTTAATCTGTTTATTTTATGTTATTTTGCAATGTCGCTTTGAGTTTTTATTGATAAATATATACGATTGTGATTTTATATACTGTTGTTTCTTGCCAGTAACTGCCAAAAGTTTATGTAAATCTATATCGCACAATGAAAAAATATTGCATGCATGAGTCAGAGGAATCTGGGATGCAACCTAGCCCCACATAGTGTGCTTCATCCTCGTAGCTGTGACCTAGACATGTGCCCCTTATGACACTCCACACCCGGGCTCACCCTGTGATGTAGCTCCGTATCGACCCCACCCCCACGGCGATGCCACAGCTGCTGGCAGTAGTAGAGCACACAAAGTGCATAAGCTGAACAGATCAAATGCCACTGAGGAGCTGCCAGACTCCGCAAGACCAAACCCCTACACTCAGAAGCTTGTTTTCCAAAAAGCCCCCAAACACTGCACTAGAACAAACTATCACTTCTTATTAGGCTTCCAGAGATGCTGGATAGTGGACAGGCAGAACCTGTGTTGTTTGTTCTCCAAGCACGACCCAAAACCCCTCAAATAGGGCAACAGTGGCATTAAGTGAAACCGAGAAGGGCACCATACTCCCTTGACAATGCTGGTGCTCTACGAGGCCTGTGATGATGGGCTCCACAGAAAGCTATACATTTTGTAGATGCAGGGCATACACATACTGGCAGCGGGACGAGTTGTGCAACCCCCTCGCTCCCCAGAGTCAAGTGGCTAATAATGTAGACACCACCTGGGGGGGGCGCAGCACATGGAGCCAAGCCACCCAGCAACAGCCCATCGCTCACCTTCACCACCACAGAAAGCTTGCATCCCTGCAGGCTCTGCTGCACTGGGTAAGGCGAAGCGGAGTTCCCGGCATGGGAGCTCCACCGTGACTCATAGCTGGGGACTTCCAGTCGCCACAGCTCCTACAGGGCCAGCCATGCCGCTGCGCACTGCTACATCGCACTGCTACATCGCACTGCTACTCCATTGCAGGGGCAGTCCACCCAGCCCACACCAGGACTCAGCCACTCGATGGCAGCAAACTGATCCTCGGCTCGAGGCAAACCCAACCGCAGCTGCCCCTGTCGCTGCTCCAGACTGCATCTCGTGCCTTCACACTGGGGCTGCACGGGCATACGCCATCTTACAGGTGGGCAGCCCGTACATTCATGAACTCAATCTGCAGACTGCGGCCACCAATGGAGGTCGGAGAATCGCTCACATGAAGTGCCATGCTGGACGCAGATCACACCCACATTTATTTTCCAAGATTGGGGTGCTGGGAGATGGGTGCACTGCATTACTCAGCCTCACTTCACCGGTGGCTCTTAAGAGAGCCTTATTGCGATGACCTGCATGGCCACACCCCTCAACTTCATATTTCTTATAAGAAAACAATTTGGCTAACTTATCTTTTTTATTGTTCCTAGCTCACATGGTATCCCTCTATGCGATGCAGGTGTTTTTTAGCCTGAGCCAAGCACTAGCTATCACGAACGGGGAATGTGCCACACGTTACTCAATGTATTCCTATGAAGAAATGTCCGACCATACCTACTTTAAAATCAATTTGGCTTACAGATAAGGATATTAATATGTATATATTGGGAATCCCTCTACCTACATTGTGTATAATTTCCCTGAGCCAAGCAAGAATAAAGCTATTTGGCACCAAATATGGCACACTCGGTTCAATGCAATTCTACGGAGAGAAGTATGATTGACGAAAGAGCGTTTCCTATAGGGAAATCAATTTGGCTCGCATATCCCTTTATTGTTCCTATAATCGCAAAGCATACCTCTGTGCGGTTCAGGTTTCTTTAGCTTGAGCCAAATGCTAACTATCATGAAACTGGGCATGTGCCCCTCGTTGCTCAATGTATTCCTATGAACATGAATAAGTAACAAGTTCTTGCACCCTTAAAAATCAACTTTGCTGACGGGTCTCTGTTGATTTGTATATATTGGGAAGCCCCTGTTGGGAAGAATTTCCATCTTGTGTGATATTCTGCTCACCTGGTGAGTCCCCCAGCACCTTTTGCTGGACTATTGGGGTTACCTATCTCTCATGTGTGAGTGGGAATCCCAAGGAAAATGCAACCATCTAGGGTGTAGCCCTTATAAGAACATCACGCTCCCCCCTCCCACACACACTCTAGTCTCTCCTTTCCCCGCTAATCTCTTTGTAGAGAGTAGGTCTATGCACTGTTGTAAAGTAGGCTACTTCAAAGTTCTGGAAAGTACTAGGACGAAGAACAACATCAGGAACATAGGTAAACCAACTACTGGGATGAGGCAGTACACAAGAGCAATGAAGAACAATACTAAGAAGGAACTGCATTGGTATAGACTTTGCGGAGGCGTGGTTCCGCTTACGTGATGAAGAGCAAAGAAGGACTGCCTGTCAGAAGATTACGAGCCGGAATATCTTCCTAGTGTCAGTACTTGGCAAGCGAAGCCAATGGGACATAAAGAGAGGGAAAGCGAAAACAGAGTCGGGGAGCCAACCCAAGAGTGATAAGTCCTCTTCCTTGTGGCTGTACTTTGCAGCAGGGGTGTTGCTAGGTCTGGAAAAGACCCTGGGCTACGCTGATGTCCGAACTGTCGGCACTGGGGGCTAGCTAGCTGTTTGGTTGTAGCACCTGAGATTCTATCCGGGGCTACAACCAAAAGACCAGGGGTTATAACCCTCTTAGCCCCCCCACCCCCAGCAACGCCTCTGGTTGGCAGGGAAGTGGACCAAGTATGCCTAACCAAAGAAGAAGAGAGAAACCAGGGCTGCAGACCGTCACAACACAGAGTTTGGTGTTGTAAGTGTGAAACCTAATGAGAAGACCTGGGGAAGGGAGTCCCACCCACTGGCTAATTTGAAACTTGAGACCAAACTCCAGGGGGAGGTAGGCATTCTTCTGGCTTATGAAGTAACTGTTATTTTGGAAATGTATACAGTGGGGAAGGGAGTCTTTCCATCAGGGTGTTTGAGACTGCACGCCAGGAGAAGGGAGGCCTTATCCAGACCCACCAAGGAAACATTGTATGGAACTTTGACCATAACCCAGGAGAAGGGATGCTTTTTCCTAGGATCAGCACAGTGCTGCTTTATTTTTTAGTTCATAGGGTAAGGGCCAGACATAGGAGTTTCTTGTCACGGGGCAGTGGATACTTTTACTTTAACAGACATCCTGACAGTCACTGTAGATCTTTAGTTGGAATAGGGAAAGAGAGGTTTCCTCTTGCTTTATTTGAGTAATAAGTCTATAGCCCCACATATGAAACCTTTGTGTCACAAGTACTTCTTCTGCACCCTTACACTACCCATGTATGAAAATCAATTAGGCTCACACATGTTTGCATTGGCATTCACCCAACCGCATACATACATAAAAATCAACTGGATTAACCTGAGCCGAACAATATTGCTCATGAAATGTGGCATATCCTCAATGAATTCCAATGATGGTATGCACGGGATCCATCCTTTGAAAATCGACATCATTGATGTATATTAGGAATCTCTGTGCATAATTCTTTTGTACTTTGCCAGAAACAAGTAGAAATGGTGAATAAAGTTGGCGGCAACTCTGCTACCTTCAGTACAATGCAGGTTTATGGAGGTATTTCCGAATAATAACATAAACATTCCTGAAAGTGAATACTTTTTTTTTTTTTAAAGAATTTTATTAATTTTTCAATACAACCAACAATACAAACCAAACACGCAGTGCGATCCACCATCATTACATTTAACATCAATTGGTCTTTATTCACTGCCCCCCTACTGCCACCCCCCCCCCCCCCCCCTTCGCGAGCCTGTTTATCCTTCACACCCAGTATCTGCCACACATGGATGGGCTTCATTACCTGAAAGTGAATTCTTATCTCAATTTCTTTAGAAATTTCACTCACACAACAGCCATCCCTCAATGAGATTCAACTGGATTGAGCCTGAGCCAATCAATATTTCTACAACAGGCTTTATTCAATGTATTCTAATGGTGATATGCCAGAGCAACCAACTGGTCCTTTCCTATATGAAAATTAACTTGCCTCACACACTTTGATGCTGATATTTATAGATTGGGAAGCCCCCTCTATATCTTTACTTTGTATTTTGCCTGAACCAAGCCACCTGTCACCAAATATGGCACATTTAGTTTAATGCAGGTCAATGGAGGCATGTACAAATAGTAAATTACCCTGTCCTAAATGAAAATCAATTTTGCTCACAGATGTTTACATTTTTTTCCCACACATCTGGCAAACTTCTATGAGATTCAGCTGGTTGCAGCCTGAACCAAACCACATTTCTCACAAATGTGCCACCCATTATTCAATGTATTCCTATGAATTTATGTCTGAATTAGTTAAGTCGTTTCCTAGGTGTAAATGACGATTTGTTGCTACTCGCAACCTCTGCAACCCATAATCTTGCCCATTGTCTTGATTTAGACCTGTGTAGAGGGAATACCTTATCTCATCAGGAAAATGAACCAGTAAAGTGGTCTGACCATTTTGTCGTTCGCTTTCTCATCAGGATGGAACAGGTTGGTCTTTAAGAACCTTATCGCGAAGTAAAAAAGACCTGAATGCCACATCAGTCTTGGTTTACGTCTGGATTATCCCCTTTTTCTCCTGATCTAGACTGTAATTACTTCTATCTGACCAACATGACAAGCCTACAGAAAGTGTATGATTTGAATGCACCTTTTCAAAGTTCTTAAGAAATCCAGGCATAAAAAACTGCATGATATTTTGACTTTATAAAAACTCTGCAAAAACACAACCGCAGGAAAGGGGGAACCTGGCTTCAATGTAGAAATCTTAGTGAGCTTCAAGTTGCCAAGTTAGCGCTGATACCTATGAAACAGGAATCTTATCAGCCAAGTCTTGGTTCCTTCAAAACCAGATCGATCTAACAGATCAAAGGAACTCTTTGCCATAATAAATATTCTAACTGCACTTATGTGCACCTTTCTCAGCCTGGTCCCATCGCCAAAACTGGCCAATTAATTCAACATTTTCTTCATGACAAAATTTAACCTTCTATAGAAGAACTTTGACATCCGACCTACAAACCCACAAAACCTCAAGTCTCCCATGGAAGCTGAGCCTCCTTCCTCGCTATCTTTGCCCAAGTTCACATTTACCATGGTTTGTGGTGATGAAAATGAGAGCCTGATCCAAAATCTCAAACTTAACAAATCAAGACTGATGCATTCCAGCCTCTCGCCAATCAACACTCCTCTGTGAGGGCCTTTTTCACTAATGCGCCACTGACCGATGGCTGTCTTCCTCTAGTTCTTTAAAAGATCATACCCGTCTCCCCTTCTCAAGAAACACACATTGGACCACAATGTTCTCCACAATTACCGACCCATTGCCGGTCTTGCTTGGCTCTTTTAAGATTCTTAAAAAAATAGTCCAGATACAACTACCGAACTTTCTTGTTACATTCCAATCTGGCTTTAGGCTTGGACGCGTTACTAAAGCCACCTTAGTGGCCGTTTGGGATAGTAGCCTCCGGGCCATGGATGAGGGTGATATGAGCATGCTCTAACGGTGGAAGTCGACACAGTCAATTTCGAGATTCTTATCTCTAGACTGTCCCAGGTGGTTCAGGGATCTGAGGAATTGCTGAGATGGATTGCGTCCTTTTTATCCAACAGAACTCGACAAGTTAAATTAGGGACTCACTATTCCGATTCCTTACCTGTTATCTGTGGTGTACCACAGGGGTCTTCTAACTCCCCACCCCTGACTTTTTAATGTATGTTTGGCCTTTGTTGAATATCTTTTGAGTTCATTCTTAGATGCCAGTAGTACGCTGATGACACGCACATTTGTTAGACTCACAAATCCCTCAGAAGCCATCAGCGGGGTGGTAGCCTGTGTGCAAAAAATATACTCCTACGTCCTGTCCCCTTTCCTCCATACTTGTGGGACATTCCGTCCATTGGGACGGGACCGGAGCACTTTTTAAAAGAATCTTATAATTTACTTTGTTGTCCTTCTTTTATTTTTACGCGGCTACAGCACGTGATATGAGCCCCGCCTTCCTGAGCTCTGCTCCGCATATGATATGATGTATGATATGGCATTTATAATGCGCCTATACACAAGCGTTTAAAGGCGCGACGCGGCTAGAGAGGGGGGAGGCGGAAGGGGAAAAGTGTGGGGTGGGGACAGTGCAGTACATGGGATAAATGGAATAAATAAAAACAATAAGAGCAGTACGGCCAGCTGGTGGCAAGTGCAAAGGGTAAGTGTAGACATCAGGTGTCAAGTGCTGGTGGGGAACTATAGGGATACAGAAAACAGTCCATAAGTGTGGGGGGGCGGTTGCCAGGGAGGCAGTGCAGGTGTGCAACTGGCAGGGTAGGGGACTTGGGCCAGAGATCAGAGGGTGGCCCGGTAACCAGTGCAGTTTCAGCCAGGAGTTCAGCAGGGGAGAGAAAGCAGAAGCAAAGAGGAAGGTTTTGAGGTGCGTCCGGTCCGGAACCGGAGATGGTTCTCCTCAAGTTTCAGGGGGGCAGGGAGGCTGTTCCAGAGGGAGGCCCCAGCTGAAGAAAGAGATCTACCACCAACTCATTGCTTGGAGAAGCGACTGACCCTGAAGGAGTTGGAGGTGGATGAGCGAAGCGCTCGAGAAGGAAGATATTTATGAAGAAAGAGTTGAAGGTATTGAGGCCCCAGAAGGCCTTATGGACAATGCAGAGGGTTTTGAACTTCATCCTCGTAGCCACTGGGAGCCAGTGCAGAGATTCCAGTCCTGGAGAGATACGATCCCTGGGCTTGAGGCCAAGGACCAGTCTCACTGTCCTGTTCTGGATGAGTTGCAGAGTAGAAGCAGGCAGATTTCACCTTTCAGTCCTTTTCTCCGCACGGTCGGACACACTAGCATCACAAGGAATATTTTTGTTTCTTCCCTTGTCCTTCATTCCTGCTCCAGTTCCATGTACAACTCTTTTTCCGTCTATGCTGGAGCTTCTGGGATTCATGTCCTGTTCATCCTGTGAACGTTGCTTCGCGCGGGCGGATCCCCACTCTTTGCCTGGAACCCCGTTGGGACGGGTTCTTCTACTGCGACTCCCTCTACGACCGGGCACTCCAGTTTTGGCTTGTCAGGTGGGAGAAAGGTTTTCAATGCCTTCCTCCTCGCTTACAGCTCTTCATTGATGAAAAAAGGAGAAGACTGGTAAGTTTGTTCTTTTTTAGGGCACTCCTGCTGGGGACTCCTTCCTGGGGTCTTCTGGGCCTGGGAGGGGCTCAAACGGCTCTACTACCAGGGATATCCCAGAGGTGTCCCACAAGGGATCTAACGGGCGCACTGGAGCATCCTCCGAGGACCCCTGTAAGGGGGGTCCAAGACCGGATCTTCATCCGAGGTTCCCCTCCTTGGGGGCAACAGTTGGGCCCAGTTCTTCTGGTGCTTTTTTCACCGGGGTCAGCCCAGGTTTCGTGGAACTAAGTGTACAGAGTCTCAGCTCGAGGTTCCTATCAAGGTGACTATATGTACTGGAGTTACCCCTGAGGTTACCCTTCTTGGGGCTATTTCTGAAACCGGCAAGATTGAGGGGCCCTCTGCAAAGGCCCTGGCTTCAGGGTGTGACTCGAAGCCTCCCCACATGCAGACTTGTGGTGGAATCAATCCTGCTGAGGGGACACAGAAGCTGGTCACGCACCAGAAGTCTTCTCATACCGGCTCTGCCTAGGCTCCCCTTTTCAGGGCTAATTTACCAGCAGGCCCTAGGCAGTCCCAGAAGCACCCTAGATCTGCTAGCACCGGCTCTGCTGAGGTTCCTTGTCACAAGGCTAAAATGGCACATAAGACCCCTGATAAACCTGCGGTCACCACTGCCTCACTTACACCAGTGACGCAGTTCACCTCGGGTGTTGACAAAATGGCGGTCCAACCCCTGTGGTCCACGGCGGCCATTGTGACTACCTCTTACACCAACATTCACCACGGCTGGTGCTGAGGGGCCTGTTTTTGGGGCAGAGCAGCCTTTCCCACGTTTCGTGGGCTGTAAGAACCCTTTCGCCCTCCAATGGATTGGCGTGCTTGGGCTCCGCTGCCGCATACAGTCTCGCTCCTTCCTGCGTCCGCGCTATCTATGTGGATCCAGTTGGTGAGAACCATCTGGCAACCATCATCTCTGCATTCCTGGGGCTATGCCCCTTCCGAGCGGCCTATGCCCAATCCGAGGATGCGTTTTTTTTTTTTTAATTTTATTTTTGACGGCAGAGGTTCACAACGGTGCATACAATGTAACAACGGATGTATACAGCAGGTATTCTATGGAGCAACACACAGGTCTAATGTATTGATCAAAACAGGTAGAGCAATGTCCACAGGGCTGCAATTGATGGGGGAACAGGTAGGTCGCTTTGTCTGTTAAGATACGCATTGAATTCAGCCCAGATGGTCTTTGGGGCGGGCTTGGGCCGGGATCATGGTCCGGTATTCCTCCTTGCAGTTCCGTGACCAAGTGAGCAAGCGCAGCCATTTCTGATATATTGGGTGGGAGGAGCCCTTCCAGCACTGGAGTATACATTTTTTGGCAATCATACAACTTATATTTAGAAACTTAGCCGATCGTCTAGTGTCATCCGTTTTCCAAATCCCAAACAGAACCGCTAGAGGGTCAGGATCAACCACAGTTTCAGTGATAACAGTAAGGGTCTCTAGAATACTTTCCCAAAATGCAAACAGTTTATCACAAGTCCAGAACATATGCAAGTGATCGGCACCAGTCGAACCACAACGGGGACCGGAGTGCGCTGTGTTGTTGGTGAACTTCGAAGTCCTGTATGGGGTATAATAAAGCCTGTTTAAAAGTTTGTACTGCATGGCGCGGTGACGGAAGTTGAGAGAGACTTTTTTAGTGTGTAGGCACATTGTCCCCCAGAGTTCGTCAGATATCTCCAAGCCCACTTCAACCGCCCAGTCGTGGCGCGCCTTGGGAGCAGGAAGCGGGGTGGTATCTTGCAGGATCTTGTATAGTGCGGAAACTACTCCACATGCGCCGCCAGAGTTGGCGATATATGCGATCGCAGGGTTATCAGGGGGCTCATCAGGGAATGAGGGCCATTTAGCGCGAAACGCAGCGCGGAGGCTGTAGTACTGGAGTGTCTGTAAGGCGGAGCAGTGTGTCCCTGTTTCCACGTGTGGGGGTCAATGAACCTGCCCTCAGGATAGAAATCAGACAGTGCCCGGTATCCCAACGCCTCCCAGTGTCGATGCAAAGCGGTATCGTGTGTGGGTTCCAGTCCGGGGAAGGACCACACGGGGAGCCATCTATAGTATGGGGAGGATTCTGGTGTCGGGTTCAGTAGGTGCGCCCAGGCCTGAAGGGTCGCATTGAGCGGATCAATAGGAGAGTCGGGTGTATAATGCTGATGCAGTATGAGGGACAGTATGTTGGTACCGGCGGTAGCCAAACGTTCTAATTTGACATGCGGACGTGCTGGGGAAGCAGGGTACCACTGAGTGGCATGTTGGGCTTGAGCCGCAGTCCAGTACGATATCAGATCCGGGGCCGTGAATCCCCCCTGTTTGTATGGGAGGGCCATGTTGGTCAACTTCTTGCGCACCGCGCCAGAGTGCCGGAAGAATTGTGCCAATAGCGTGTGTAGGTTGCCAAAGTATTTCTTTCCAGGCCAAACGGGTACGTTGCTGAAAGTGTATAAGAGTTTGGGAAGTAGAATCATTTTGATGAGGGACAGCCGACCGGCGATGGATAATGGGAGAGAGCGCCAACGTGAGAGTTTGGTCTCGGCTATTTGTGCCACTGTCAAGTAATTATCGGCTAGCAAGGTGGGTTTGGATAGGGATATTTGTACTCCCAAATATCTAACAACATCCGAGGACCATTGGAGGGGGTATTCGGTAGTGGGTTGTTGGGTAGATTTAGTGAGCAGGAAAATCTCAGATTTTGAATAGTTGATCGTGAAGCCAGAGTGGGTTCCTATGCGGGTGATGTCTCTCAGTATAGGGTCAAGGTGGGCTGTAGGGTCTCTGATGTACAATAAAACATCATCTGCATATAGGGAGATGATTTCGGGGTTCTCTATCAGTCTTATCCCTTTACGGGCATGGCGCGCACGAACATGGTCGGCCATCGGCTCTATTGCTAGAGCGAATAGAATCGGCGAGCAGGGGCAACCCTGTCGGGTACGCCTGAAGAGTGTGAAAAGGTCAGATGTCCGTGTGTTAGCTCTCGCTCGCGCCACCGGGGAGGTGTATAATAATTTGATGAACCTGATCATGTTAGGGCCAACACCCATTGTCTCCAGTACTAGCCACATATACCTCCAGGAGACCATATCGAAGGCCTTTTGAGCGTCCAGCGTGATAGCCACAGCCTGCGCGTCTTGGTCTATATGGGACAAGACACTAAACAGTCTTCTAATGTTGTGGGACGTGGATCTCCCAGGCACGAAGCCCGCCTGGTCTTCATGGACTAAATATGTCATAATGGGCAAGAAGCAAGTCGCTATGATTTTGGCAAAGATTTTAGTATCAAGGTTCATGAGGGAGAGAGGTCTATAGGACCCGCATTCATCGTCGGGCTTCCCAGGTTTTAGCAACACTGTAATGACAGCTTCACGCATGGAAGGAGGAAGTATAGAGACACGAAGTGATTCATCACAGACCTCAAGCAACCTGGGGGCCAACATGGCGATGTGGTGTTGATAAAATTTGGCAGTAAGCCCGTCATGGCCCGGGGCCTTGCTTTTTGGCAAGTCTGAGATGGCAGTTACTATCTCGTCCAAAGTGATCGGGGAATCCAGCTGTTCCCGGGAGGAGGAGGATATTTCTGTAGTGGGGATCTGTTCAAGGAGCTCACGGATGTGTTGTTCGGAGTGTTCGGCAGGCTGAGAATAGAGAGACCTGTAAAACTCAGTGAATATGTCTAAGATTTGTTGGTCAGCCCACTGTGCATTACCTTGGTCGTCCTTGATGGAGGTGATCTGAGTCCGACCAGACTCCCTGCTAACTAGTGTCGCTAGCGTTTTCCCAGGTCTGTCCCTTTCGCCGTATTTCCTAGCGGCCTGTGGGCGGCTAAAATATTGGACTTCGTTGGTGGCAAGTGCGTTATATGTTTGGAGTTCATCGCTGATCTGTGCGAGTATAGTGGGATCAGCAGCAGTGGAGCATTGCTGCTCTAAGTGTTTCTGTTTGGCTTCGGAGCGGCCGAGGGCGGCTCTGATAGCCTTCAACACTCCAGCTTCCCTGGAAATAGACATTCCCCTAATATACACTTTAAAGGTGTCCCACCTAACTGCCGCTGATGTGTTCAGAAGAGAGTTGTGTTCGAAGAAAGATTCAATATCCCCCAGTATTTCAGCTTTGAACACAATGTCTTTGAGGGCCTCGGATTTGAAACGCCAGGTGCTGAATGTCGGGACAGGCATTCCCAAAGCTATAGTTACTATGTTCGGTGCGTGATCTGATAACGTGTGAGGTAGGATCTGGGACCCCTCCACCCTGCCCATTATGTCACTAGATACAAGGAATAGATCAATCCTAGACGAGCTGTCGTGCACAGATGAATAATAAGTATATTCACTTACTTGGGGATGTAGTGTCCTCCAAACATCGCAAATGTTAAGTGTCTTGATATGGTGGTGTAATCTGCGGGCAGTGCAGCATAGGGGTCGGGGAGCAGTGCCAGTTCTGTCCAGAGCAGTATCCAGAATAAGGTTTAGGTCTCCACCCCAAATTATCTGGACCCCTGCGTAGCCCACCAGTATGGTGGCTATGGTGTCAAAGAACTTGGAGGGGGGGGTGGAGGGTGGTTGTCTGCGTTGGGGCAATAGGTGTTAACAAGTAGGTATTCTCTGTTGACCAGTGTGCAGTGGAGTATAACATAGCGCCCTTCAGGGTCCGTTTAGTTTTTATGCAGTATGATCTTAAGTGATTTATGGATCATCGTGAGAACTCCCCTCGACTGGGTGGAGTAGGAAGTGAAGAATCTAGCGGGCCCCCATGTCGGGGCTATGGTCTTTGGCACATATCCATTGGAGTGTGTCTCCTGTAGGAATAGTATCTTACAGCTATGTCTGTTGGCTTAGGCCATAATTTTACGGGCCTTAGTGTGATTGCCTAATCCCCGGATATTCCAGGACAGTACAACAGTAGACATATCAGTAATAGGTAACCAATCTTATAATGCATTTTTCAGTGAACATCCCACATCAAACAATGATGTGAGCTCCCAAGATTAGGGTTGGAAGTGCAACCAAGGCCTTCCGATGCACATGCCGTGCAACCTCACGTGCCATTTTTATGTAACACCCTGTTCCCACCCACCTCCCTCACCACCAATACAAAGTTAGCAGTGTAAGCTTCCCCTACCCTAAACTGTGCACAGCTGAGCCGGCCCCAACTTGGCCCAGCCTGTTCGACAGCCCAACAGGGGCTAACCCACAACAAAGGTATAGAGAGCATTGCAATCTCAGTGGGGTGCGCCATTGCCGTGCACTAGTAAGCTTGGGACCCAGAGGTTCCGTTGCAAAGCGAGCAGTTTTTGCAGTCTCATATTGCCTGCCCTTGTATTCCCTAATGGAAATTCGAGGTCGAAGTGTAAAACATTGGAACATTATATAGGAACAGTAATGAACAATCAACGCAGTCGAGATGAGCTGGTCAGTGCTACGGTAGTGTAGCAGCATATGTTGAAAACACCAAGAGACATGTTTACAGTTCGGGCAGTGTAGCGGAATAAGTATAATAACAGAACTACTTGTAGAGTGGTCAGTGAGCGCTAAGGACCGAATAGACATATCATAAGACAATCAACGAGTGGAATCCACAAGCCAAGTTCAGTCATTGTCCATGACATCGACTGCGGGCGGGTGACAGGGAATGTGAGCCTCTATAAATTTAACCGCCTCAGATGGCACCGTGAAAAAAGTAGTTTGCTGTTGAATGTGAACTTCAGTCGTGCAGGAAAGAGAATGGCATAGGGAATATTCCTCTCACGGAGTAGTTTTTTAACCCCGGGGAATTGGCGGCTCTCCTGCTGCACTCCTGTTGAGAAGTCAGGAAAAATGTTGATGATTTGCGACTCCTTTCTGTGCTCACCCCTTTCACGTGCGAGGCGAAGGATCTGGTCATGATCTTTAAAACTTAGGACTTTTGCAATGATGGGCCTCGGGAAATCCCCAGGCTTGGGACGCGGTGACAGCGCTCTGTGTGCTCTCTCGATGGTGAAGAACGGGGATGACATGTTACCCATGGCATACGTTAGGGATTTATTTATGGAGATTTTCCCAAGTTGCCTGATCCGGCCCCTTTTCCAGCAGGTACTATGCTGATTCCGGTTACACCACCTCCTCCACTTCCTCCTCTTTCCCCGTGGAGAAGAATCTGGAGGCTCTGCCAAATACCATTTTAGGACCTGAGGCGCCACGTGCAGCAGACCAATTATCTGCTCCCACTTCGCTGGATGAAGTCCAGGAGGACCAGGACGGTGGCGACCCGCCTGCTCTATTTGAGCTTTTCATGACCGGGTGCTGGATGCAGCTAGACATTCCAATACCCGAGCCCCCAGCTCCCCAGGAGGGGGTACTTTCTGGAGCCTTCACCTTGTCGGCACAGGAGCGCACCGGCCTGTTCCTTCAGAAGGATGTCCTGGCTGAGGCCCGTAAGGTATGGGAAAAAGCTCATACCGGGCGGCAGCACCTGAACAGAAAAAAAGATGCTTGCTACAAGCTTCACGTGTCTGAAGAGATATCTTGTCTTCGTGCCCGCTCCCTTCGACGGTGGTGGCAGCAGCTACACTCCAGTCAAAACCGGCCTCTACATCTTCTACTACAGCGTCCCAGATCCTTTCCATGGAGGACAAACCTCTGGACGTCATTTGGGAAAGAAGGTTTTTTCCAATTCAGCTCTTGAGCTACGTCAAGCTAATACTGAGCTTATCCAGGCCGCGCCAATGTTTAAACTTTGGAAAGAGCTAGCCGAGTTCCAGGAATGCATTCCTCCGGATAGGCTCGAAGAATTCAAAAGTGGCTTATCTGACACCAGAGTTCTGGCACAGGATTTACTGGAGGCTGCGGCCCGCCACGTAGACATTTCCGCTCAAGGCCTTATGGTAGACATTTCCTGCCAGGCATGGCTCCATGCTAGAAAGTTTTCAAAGGAAGTCCAGGACAAGGTGCTTGACCTCCTTTTCGAGCTTAAGGAACTGTTCCACGCCTCCAAAGAAGAGGAACTTACGAAGACTAAGGCCAGTACTCAAACTGCAAAGTCATTGTCAGTCCTTGCGAAGACTCCTGCAAAGGCACCTTGCACTCAAAGGTCGGGGTCTCCGACAAGGTCCTTCTCTGGCTTCAGAGGGTTTCAGGACCGCTGTGCATGCCGCCCTGATGCTCCAAATGGTTGGCCCTTCCGTAAACGGCAACGGCAGGGTGGGCGGTTTTTCTCTCGGCCAGCAGCCTCCTCTTCCGCAACAGGTGGTCTCTCCGCCGATAAATCAACTAAATGATACTTTCAATCGGTTGCACGAGACTGCAGTGGGAGGATGGATTTCGTCTCATCTGGAGGCGTGGCAGACCATCACCGAAGACGGATGGGTTTTGTCAGTCGCTCGGGCGGGCTTTCGCTTGCCCCTCCCACCCTCCACATCAGCAGACTGGGTCACCTCACCCTCCTTCACAGCCGAGGTGCAGAAGCTTCTAGACCTCAGAACAGTGGAACCTGTTCCCCTATGGGAGCAAGGGGAGGGGTTGTACTCCTGTCTGTTCAGTGCCCAAACCCAACCAGGCTGCCATGTGCACTATCCTCAACCTCTGTAAGTTCAATCTCTTCCTACCCCAAGAGAGATTCAAGATGATTACACCCTGCAAAATAAAGTCCTCTCTCCGGAAGGGCGATTGGCTCAGCATGGTGGATCTTCAGGATGCATACATGCATATTCTGATCTGGAGTCTGCATCGAAAATATCTGCGGTTCCGAGGGAACGGATCACTTCCAGTATTGTGTGCTTCCGTTTGGTCTCAGCACCGCATGTCTTTACAAAGATGTCGGTCATTGCTGGGTTCCTCAGACTACAAGGGGTTCATGTCTATCCATATTTGGATGATTGGCTTCTGCGCAGTCCTTGCCCACAAGCCTCGCTGACCAACCTTCAGTCACTTCTTCAGCTTTTGTTCAGACTCGAGCTGTCAGTGAACTGGTGGAAAACTTTGATGATGGTCTCTCAAGACCTGATCTTTCTGGGTTTCCTTTGGGACACCGTCAGTACCAGAGTGTTCCTGATGGAGGACAGGATTGCAGATCTGTCAGCCACGTGCCAGCTTTTTCTGCAGTCCTCCCCATATGTCGGCCTGGTGCTTCCAGATACTTCTGGGTCTCATGGCCTCTTGCGTGTTAGCTCTACCTCAGGCACGCCTGAAAATGAGACGCACTTAGCTTGTACTTCGGAGCTGCTGGTCCCAGGCTATGGACCCAGATTCCAAGATGATTCCGGTTCCTTCCTGCATAATGGCGGATCTTCAATGGTGGTCATCCGCCAACAACCTCTCAGTGGGGGACCTCCTCCAGGAACCCTGCCCACAAGTAACGGTTACTACAGACTCCTCCCACCTGGGATGAGGCGCAACACTGCGTCACCTCGAGGTGTACGATGGGTGGATGCCTCAGGACAGGCGCTTCCATATCAATTACCTGGAGCTCCTGGCAGTTTTTCTGGTGCTAAAGGCTTTTCAACGCTCGATCACCAACAGTGTGGTTCGAAAACGCACGGACAATTCCGTGGCAATGTTTTACATCAACAAACAAGGGGGCACCAACTCCCCTCTTCTGGTGGACCTTGCTATCGAAATTTGCAATTGGGCTATCCAGCACAATGTCTGGCTCCAATCTGTGCGCATTCCGGGCCACATCAATGTGACTGCAGACTCCCCTCAACCTCCAGTCTGCAGCGAGTTACGAATGGGAGATGAACACAGATGTTTTCACTGAGATATTCCAGCAATGGGGGCACCCCAGAGGCAGACCTCTTTGCAACATCATCAAACGGGAAACTTCCTCTTTATGCTTCCAGGGACGGGCTCGGAGCATCCTTCCTTGGGGGACGCCCTCGAGATCCCGTGGGACACCATTAGAGCTTATGCTTTCCTTCTTTTACCACTAATAATCAGTCACTTTGGAAACTCTGGAGCGCTTCCAACTGAACTCTCCTCTTCATAGCCCCTTGGTGGCCACCCAGATTTTGGGTTCCGGACCTGCAGCACCTGTCGACGTCCTCCCCGATCAGACTGCCGCAGATTCCCAACCTTCTTCACCAGAACAATCATCAGTTGTGGCACCCCTCTCCACAATCGCTCAGCTTGGTGGCCTGGTGCCTGAGTTCCGATCGCTAGCGCAGTTTAATCTCTGAGGACAACATGTGTATAATACAAGCAGCACGGACGCCCTCTACAGGAGCAAGTGGCTGTTTTTGTCACTGGTGTCTAGCCAAGGAGCCTGACCCCAGGCGTTCCTCTATTGACACTGTTCTGTCTTTCATATCACACCTGGCAGCCTCTGGCATACATGTCTCGTCTTGCAGGACTTACTTGTCCTCCATTGCGGCTTACCTGTCCACTGACAGTTGCTCTTTTTCACTGACGGTCATCAAGAGACACTTTGCAGGTCTTCTCCATCTCTTCCCGCTGGTTAAAACCCCTCATCCCAAATGGGATCTGAATGTGGTGCTCACGCCTTATGCCATAAACCTTTTGAGCCTATGGCCACTACCAAACTCAAATACCTTTCTTGGAAGGTGGCTTTTCTGATTGCGCTAACATCTGCAAGGCAACTAAGCAAGCTTAAAGCTCTTTTGGTGGAACACCCGTTCTTAACTTTCCATAAGGATAAGGTTATGCTTCATACTCATCCTTCCTTTCTTCCTAAAGTGGTCTCCGAATTCCATTTGCACCAGTCGATATCCTTATTAAGTTTTGTTATTTGAACTTATGCACACATTCACCCAAAGGTATCATGGCGCTGAAGGAGAGGGGGGGGAAAAAACAGAGAGCCACTGCTGAGCAGAAATTCACTCAGTTATGTTTTTAAGGCTCTTAAGGCATAATGATTCTAAAGATTTTTCAAAATCAGTGCAAGACTGTTCCACAATTGAGCCGAGGCGACCGAGAAGGCCCGCCCTCCAATGCGGGAACATCGAAAAGGGGGAACTACACTAGACCCTTAGCCTCAGATCTTAATGGCCGCATGAGAGAATAACTGGTAAACTTGTCTTGCAAATGTTCAGCCCCTTGGTCATGTAGGGCACGGCATACCAAGTACAGGGCCTTAAAAACAATGCGCGGTTTGACAGGCAGCCAATGTAAGGAGCGCAGGACCGGAGTGATGTGTGCTCCATAAGGAGTGCCGGTGGCAACCCGGGCTGCCATATTGTGAAGGCGCTGAAGCCGCTGGACTAGACCCTTAGGTTGGGCAAGATCTAATGAATTGCAATAGTCCAGACGACTTAGTACTAGGGTTGCAACCAGCGGGGGTTAGAGATGTGGAGGTATAAACGGGAGAAGCTTCTTCTGAATTTGTAGCTGGCAGATTGCCGAAAAAAGGTTCTTCACCTTGACAGTCGAGACCGGAAGAGGACCAAGAACAGAAGGCTAGAAAGAAGACACCCACAGTGAAGGACCACCAGCACCTCCGTCTTGTCTCCATTCAACTTCAGCCAATTCTGGTGCATCCATGCCCACGGCAGTCCGGCACTGAAACCGGCACAATGACATATCAGCCTGATCAAGGTCTAACGGGTCTGAATCTCAGTTTCGTCAGCATAAGGTGCTATTTTTATGCCGAAGGAGCAGATGAGACGCACAAGAGGCCAGATGTAAATATTGAAGAGAATAGAAGACAAGGCAGATCCCTGTCGGACACCACAGCAAAGAGAAAAAGGAACCCGAAAGGAAGTGAGAGAGCAAAGTGAACCAGATAGGAACCTGACTCGAGATGCCAGCTTGAGCCAGGCAGGCGACCAGGATGAGGTGGTTGACGGTGTCGAAAGCCGCTGAAAGATCTAAAAGATTCAGTGCAACTCCTCAGGCATCGACCAGCCTGGCCATGTCATCTTGGACTGAGACCAAAACACACTTGGTACCCCACCCTGGCCTAAAGCCAGATTGGGCCGGGTCAAAGAGCTCTGTTGTTTCCATAAAGTGGACGGCAAGGGAGACACCAGTGATTCCAGAAGTTTCATGAGAAATGGTAGGAGTGAAATCTGACGACAAATAGAAAGTAACAGAGGCTCAAGTGAGGACTTCTTAAGAAGAGGGATTTCAATAGCAACTTTGAGCTCTGCTGGAATAATGCCAGATTGGCAGGATGCATTAACTGCCCCTGTAATTTCACACAGCAACACAGGGGAGATAATTTTCATCACAGCAAGTGGAATGATATCAGAAGGAGACCCCGACTTAATGTGTTGGATGGCAGAAAGTACATCGACTTCCGTAAAAAGAGGAAAGGAGGACCAGCCTTCAATAACTATCGAGCTTATCAAAGCTTGAAGTTCAGGCATGGGGACAGATGTAGGAGTCATAGCTAGCCCAATATTGGTGCGTATAGAATACATTTTTGTGGTAAAATATTGTGCCACTGAGTCAGAGTTTGTGTAGGACTGACAGAGGGTGTCAGTCTGGCTGCGGAATGGAGAGATCTCACCACTGAAAAGAGGGCCTTAGGTTGGCCCAACAAAGACTTTTCTGAGCATAAAAGGTCCTCTTTGCTGCCGCAATAGCTGCCGAGTAGGAGGCAGCACAACATTTATAGTGTAATCTAAGGCTAGGATCATATGCAATCCGCCACTTGCGTTCAGCCTGACAGAGAATGAGACGTTACTCTGAGAACCAAGGTTCCGCAGGCAGTCTCCAGGGTTGAATAAGCAGAAGAGGAGCCACCCTATCGGCTGCCTCAAGCGCCGACTGAGTACACCCTTGTTTGAGGCCTTGGTGGGTGGCTATTGGGGCTGTTAAATTTCCATTCAGAGATAGTCTAACCTGGATCGTTGTATCAGTGTGCAGTTGTTTAATCCAATACAGAATTGGTTCCGGGCATGCTGTTTTAACAAGTTTATCCCAAAACAATTCCCTCGACAGAGTCTAAGGCAGCCTTGAAATCAATGAAGGCCATATAAAGTGCCTGATGTCTTTCTTTTTCAAGAAGCTTTATAGCATGTAAGGCCATGAGATTCACATTTGTTCCCATTCCCACCACAAACATCCCCCGGCCTCCCCGCCCCCCCCCCCAAAGTCTTGTCCCCGCCTTCCTTTTGGTCTTGTGCTGGAATTATCCCCTTTGGGTCGATCGTTTACCTCTCTTTCTCTGAGTCCATTTCAGGGTGTTCTTGCCCCCTCGGGGACCATCGGGCCTTGATAGGTTTGTAGGTCAGGGCGGGGAAACATTGGTCATATTCTAGTACCGGGGCCCAAATGTTCTGGAACCAGTGAAGAACCCCTGCTTTTGCCGCAGTCACTTTCCGTGATCAGTATGTCCCATAGCTTTGCCCACCAATGGGCCATGAGGGGTCCGTCTGGGGACTTCCAATTTTGGGCCAGCACAGTTTTCCCGGTTAGCAGACAATGGGTCAGCACTTTCGCCTTGTTCCCCGAGCGTGGGTAGACTGTGGGGATCGGGACTCCCAACAGGACTGGTTCTGGTTCCAGCGGGATTGTTGTCCCGGTGATGGTGATTTGTGTGATGGTTCCCAGACATAGTTTCCAGAATTGCTGAATTTTCGGACATGTCCACCACATGTGGAAGAGAAGCCTGGGTGGCCACACCCTCTCCAACAAGCATAGTCTACCTGGGGGTTCATGTGATGGAGTCTAAGGGGCGGGTAATACCACCGTAGCATTATTTTGTATGCACATTCCCTGTTGGTAACGCAGGTGGAAGAGGCGTGTGCTCGGGTCCAGATGTCTACCCAGGTCTGGTCCTCCAACGGGTGTCCCAGGTCGGCCTCCCATTGGGCCATGCAGCGGGTTCTTGTTAACAGGAAGTTACCCAGGAAGCGCCTATATAGGGTAGATACCCTGCCTCGAGTCTGGGGGGGGGTGGAGGGGGGTCCTTGAGTGTTATCTCCAGAGCGGTGAGAGGTCGAGTTGCCGCCTGTCGAGTTTGGGGGTGCGAGCTCCAGTGACGCAATTGTATATAAGTATATCTGTCTCTTTCCTGGAGCTTGAACCTTTCTTTACATTGTTCAAATGTGAGGGGCCTCTCTCCCGCATATAGCTGATCTATGGTCTCCAGGCCGCCGCTTATCCAATTTCGGAAGTTGCGAGGGTTCCATCTGGGCGCAAAAGCTGGGTTAAGGAAGATCGGAGATTGTGGGCTCAGACCCCTCGGGACTCCTTTTCGTCTTAGCGCCCAGTCCCATAAGCTTGGGGTATGTTTGGTTACTAGAAGAAGGTCTTCCCCAGTGAGTTCTGAGGGAGGGTGGGATGTGTGGCAGGAATCGCAGGGGTAGGGGAATCTGTGATTGCTCCAATTCCACCCATATAGGGCGGTTTGTGATTATTTGCCATGCATGGACCTGTGGTAATTGGGCTGCCACTCTATAGGCCTGTAGATCCGGGACCCCCAGCAGTGTTTTGTAGGGGATTCTCGCTTTTTTACCTTTCCAGATGAATTTCAGCATCTTTCTTTGTAGGTCTCAGAGGGTTGGCGCAGGGATTGCTACCGGGAGGGAGGAGCAGTCGTAAAGAAACCTCGGAAGGAGGTTCATCTTGCAAGCTGTTATGCTCCCCATTAGCGATATCTCCTGGGTCGCCCATCGCTTCAGATCTCCCTCTAGTTCTTTGAACAGCCGGGGAAAGTTGGCTTTGTACGTGTCTTTTGGGTTTGCCGCGATGTAAACTCCCAGGTAGGGGAGTGCCCTTTTTTTCCACGTAATTGGGCACATCTTGGCCAGTGTCTCTCTTTCTTCCGGGGGTAGACCGATGCTTAGGGCTGTCGACTTGGTAAAGTTTACTGAAAAGCCGGACATGTCTCCATAGGTCGCTATTTCTATTAGGGCGTGTTTCAGGAATGAATGGGCCTCCGAAATCGTGAGCAGGACATCATCGGCGTATAGAGCGATTTTGTGTTACGATGGGCCGACCTGTGGGCCTTTGATCTGGTTGTTTAGCCTAATTCTTTAGGCAAAGGGCTCCATCGTGAGTGCGAAAAGCAGGGGTGACAGTGGGCAGCCTTGTCTAGTTCCACAGGACAGGGGGATTGGGGCTGAGATAGATCCATTAATCCTCAGGAGAGTCTTTGGTCCTTTGTGGTTAGCCAATACCATCGTCTGGAATGCTGTCCCAAAGCCAAAGGCCCCGAGGGTGTGTCTCATGAATGGCCAGTCCACCCTGTCGAATGCCTTGGCAGCATCTAGGGCCATTAAGACTAGTTTCGAGGGGGGTCACCGATCCCATCTCCCTGAAGGAATTAAAGAGTGTTACCAAGGGGGGAACCAGCTGGGTCTAAATATCTTGTAGAACCTGGCCGTGAATCCATCCGGGCCCGGCCGTTGAGTTTTGAGTCACTTGATAGCTTCCTCGATCTCTTCCCCTGTGATCGTTGCCTCCAGCTTCTCTCTCGCCGTGTCGGAGACGCGGGGCAGCGCCGCATTTTGTAGATATTCCCTTTGTTTCGTCTGGTCTTGTGGGGTACCTGTCATAACCTGGGTCCATTGGTCCACCCCCAGTTGCGGTTTTTTGCATTCTGAGTATTGAATGACTCCTTGGGAGTCGCGCAGCCCAGACATTGTATTAGTTTGTTTTAGTTTGGCCAGTTTGGCTACCAGGATTTTATTTGCCTTGTTGTTCTTCGCGTAATATGATTGTTTAGCTTTAGCCATGAGTATTGCGGTTTGCTCCGCATGGTGCGCTTCCAATTTTTTCCTGGCTGTGCGTATGGCTCGTTGTGTCCTGGGAGACCAGTCTTTTTTCTTGTGGGCTTCCTCTGCTGCTCCCATTTCTTCCTCTAGGGCTATCCGGATCTGCCGCCTGGATCGGTGATAGGCCGCTTCTCGTGCAATCAGGGCGCCTCTGATTACTGCTTTCATGGCATCCCAGTTATTTGCCACAGAGGTATCTGAGGTTGGATTCTCTTCGAAGAAGTTCTTGATCGCAGTTGCGATCTTGTCCCTTGTTGACATGTCATTGAGGATTGGGTCATATAGCGACCATCTCCGTGGAGCGTTGAGTCTGGGGTTTTGTGCCTGGATCTCCAGGATGACTGGGGCGTGGTCGGATAGGGCTCTTGTGCCGATGGATACCTCCTTGACAAAGGCAAGCGTTTGAGGGGAAGCCAGGAGGAGGTCGATCCTCGAAAGTTCGGCGGACGTAAGAGTAAAAGGAAAAGTCTTTTTCGGTGGGGTGAAGCACCCGCCATGTGTCTACCACGTCCAGGGATCTGAACAGATGTAGGAGGCTTAGTGCCTGGGTGAAGTTGCTCGGAGTCTGGGGGTGAGATCTGTCCCTCGTAGGGTCTGGTACTCTGTTAAAGTCCCCTCCAATTATTGTTTGGCCCTCGACAAAGCTTGAGAGGGAGGCGCCCAATGAATCGTAAAATTTCGGTTGTCCAGTGTTGGGGGCATACACTGAGATGAAGGTGTATAGGTCTCCTAGCAGGAGGCATTTGACTGCTACGAATCTGCCTTCCAGACATGTTTTCGTTTCCAGGACCTGTGGGTTTAGGTCCTTCCTGAAGAGGACCGCAGTGCCTCCTTTCTTAGTCCCTCCTGAAGCAAAAAACTGGAGTGGATACAGCCGGGAGTGGAGCCGGCCCACGTCTGCGTTTGGTGGGAGAGTTCAGCCCATTGACGTTTAGGGAGAGGAGTCTTAGGGTTTGGTGATCCGAGGTCGGGTCCCTCTCAGTCATTTGGCCCAAGGGGGGGGGGGTTGAAAGCGGGTGGGTCAGTCGCCATTGCTGGTGTGCGCTAAGAGTGTCATCCTGCACTTGGAGTTTTAACACATGCCCCCAACGGGAGGCCGTAATTTTGGCCCAACATTGTGTGTGTGGACGCACCCTTGGCCAACTGGGCCATCTTGAGAATTGAAGAGTTGTGCAACGTGGGTTTCCAGGAAATCGGTGTTGCAACTTTCCTTGGAATGGGCATGAGCCGTGGGTACGTTCCGCCGCCACCCTTGCCGGGGTATCTTCATTTAGCAGTAAGATGATGGTTACTTGTGCAGCAGGGCCAGGTGGTCGGGAGGTCGGTGTGATCAGGGTCCCTAGGGCACCAGCTTGCCCTTAGTTATCTCCTCCTGTTGTTCTGTTGTACCTTTGACCATGATGACCGCCTCGGCTTTGGTGAGGGGGGCAGCTCCGGATCCTCAGTTACCTCTGGGCTTGGCGAGGAGGTCTCCCTGGGTGAGGTTGGATGCATGATTTTGTTTGCGTCCTCTATATGACAATTCGTTGTACCGTGCCTTTGAAGGAGAATGACAAGGCCGTTGGGAATAGCCATCTATAACGCACCTGTTGGTCCTGGAGAAAGAGTGCCAGAGGTCGGAGAGCTCTTCTTTTTTGGAGGGTAAGCATTGCGAGATCTTGGTAGATCTGAAGCGGAGTGCCCTGAAAAGAGATTTTGTCCCTAGTGCGGCTGATGGCTGAGATGGCCTCTTTAGTAGTGAAGAAATGGACCCTGGTAATGACACTTGGGGGGAGGTCCGAGTCCACTCCCCGGCGCGGGCGCAGTCTGTGGGTGCGGTCCAGGAGAAGCTGGGAATGGTCCAGCTCTGGGAGCAAGGCCTGGAAGAAGTTCCCTATGTATTCCGCCAGGTTTTTATCGGGAAACGAGGATGGAACGCCTCGGATCCAGAGATTGTTGCGACGCACTCTATTTTCAAGGTCCTCTTGTTTGAACTCCAGGATCTCATTCTTGTCTTGTAGGGCTCTATTAGCACGCTGGACTTCCCCCCCCAATTTGGCTGTGTGATCTTGTGAGCGATCTTCGATCTCGCCCAGTCTCTGCGCCACCTCCGTCACCCTTAGGTCAGTCTGTTCTACTTTGGTGGTGAGTTCTGACAGGCAGTCTTGATGTCCGCCATGAAAGCCACCAGGTCTTTTTTGGTAGCAAGGGCTTCACTCTCTTCTTGGTGTTTCTGCGGGTAGGTTTAGGAGGGTCCTGTTTCTTCCCCTTGTCTGATGTTGTGAACATAGTGGCAATGTCTGAGTTTTTACTGGCTTTCGTTAGTTTAGACATAATAGCTGTGCAGGGCGGCCACGCCAGGAAGGATTAGTGGAAGAAGACTCGTGGAGGAACAATCACAGCGAGAACTCTGAAGTGGCGCTTGCGGATCTGAGCGTGTTATTGAGCTGGGCAGTTGAGTACCTCCAACGGTCACCCTCGTGACGCTCCTGCGTTGGGGAAAGGGCTGGGGGCCAGCTTTGTTAACCAGAGTTGGACTGAGTTGCCGAGTGGTAATGTGGGCCGGGGCGCCCCAGGAAGCTTTCGGGGGGTAAAGGTATCATAGCGTTGAGCCTCTGCTGGTAGGGACCTTCGTCTGCTATGTTGGTTGGAGCAAGCGTGGATTTGTTGTAGGTGTGATTTACTTTTCGGGTGAAGAGGGGGACCCAGCCAGTGCTGAGTCAAAATGGCGCCAGCAGTGTATATCCTTTCCCTGGGTCGTGCCTCGATGCCGCCTGCAAACTAAAGGGGGAGACCTCTGGTAGTGACGGGGCCAGCTTCTGGCCAGTTGCCAACAATCTGCTGCGTTGGGGAAGGTGGCAATGTTGGTAATTGGTGGCCGTGAGGCCCGTCCCTGGACTGCCACCGGTCGATCCTATAGATGGGGCAAGTCCTTGTAGATCTGTTGGCGGTTTATGCGAGTGGGACCAATGTTGAGCCCTCAGTAGCAGTGTCCAGCAGTGGGGAGGATGTCCAGGCCGGTGTTTCCAGGCCCTGGAGGATGGTTGGCCTGGAGAGGGCTCCGCATTGGTACCTCCTTGGGATATCCTCTGTTGTCGGGGTCTCAGGCCGCAGCCCGTTTGCGTGTTGGAGTTGGTCGGGGGGTCCCCACTGCACCCTGTGCTTCCGGAGTTGTTTTGCCCGCCGGGGGGAGGGTCCCAGCCAGCCGGGGTTTGATGTTTGGGGCCGGGGGTCATTCATGCGATCTTCCTTGAAGCGTGGTGGAGGCCCCCCCCGCATTGTTCGTTGCGGCTGTCAGCAGCGAGGGAAGCCCAGCCCGACCCAGCTGTACTTGCCGTGTCTCTTCTTCCGGGTTGGTGTTTCCCTTGCGCCGCCTGCTCCCATTCGAGTTGTAAGAGCAGGGGGATCCCGTATGTTGTCTCACCGCCGCTCCAGCTATTGCATCATACGCTCGGGGGCCGATGCAGGTTCTCTTGTTCAGGGCGCCGTCCGGCCTCTTCCCCGTCCTGCGACACCCTCCGAACCTGGGACCAGAGGCGCTCACACGATGCAGGGTGCTAGACCGCTGCCTCTTCTCTGGGCTCACAGGTCGTCTTGCATGACTATCACAGTGGGGTCCGCCTCCCCTTCCTAGGATCCTCCGCGTCCGCCATCTTGGTTTTCGGGCTGGCGCTGGCTGCTGGTCTTTGATTGCCGAATTCAGGCATACCTCTGCAGCGTCAGCCTCTGGATTTTGGCCCACTTATGCTCTGGAGGTTCCGATCACCTTAGCTGGTGTTGGTGGCCTAATTACCACACGGGAATCGCATCATTTTTACGGCGGCGGCGAGCCATCCACGGGCGGCTTTAGAGGAGCGACCACATCGATGGCACTCCAAGCCACGCCTAGATCACCCTTCTTATACAAGGGTACTATAATAGATTTTAACCAAGAGGGTGGTTGTCGACCAGATTGAAACACTATTATCACCAGGATGGATGCCCAGGATTCAGGGTGGGTCTTAATCATTAGGTTGGTTAAGCCATGGACCTAATAAGTTTGCTTATGTAATACAAAATGTCGTCCATATCAAAATCAATAGCCATTTGACCGGCTACTATCATTTGTGGAGATGGAAAAGTGCATTTCTGCATACAAGGTCTTCTAATATATGGTTCATACTTCCTCAGGGACTGCATTGATCTGTACTCCTAAGTGGCTAGGCCCTTGGGCCTGATTTAGAAATGCCCATATCAAGGCTAAAATTTTAAATGCCTGGGATTGGAGCTTGTTTTGTGAATCTCGCTGGTACACATTGGCCTTTCTTGCCCTTATCCAGTTCTTGTACTTTGTATGTAACTGTCTCAGGTTTTGTTGCGTCTTAGATGTCCTATGCTTTAGTTCATGGCGTCTATTCGCTCTGTACTGAACCTTCTTGGTGACAATCTCTGAATCATAACTGTGGACATGTATAGTGTTCTTCTGACCACTACATACTCCTTTCTATTTGTATCTTTCCAGTAAGGTGACATCTAGACCTCTAGTGATTTCGAGCTCATATCCTTTGCCACTTGAGAAATGAGTCGATTTTTAAAGTTGGTCAGGGTCGGTAGAGTCAACCTAAGCCTATTTCCAGAATTTGAAGCTGTTACATTATTGATGTTGGATTTATATACTATCCTAGGGTTCACCTGTATATTTCACGTTAGCTGTAGTAGATTATGATCACTATTGGTCCGAGTGAGGAACTGGAAATATCAACCTTTTGCAAAGAAGCTCCGACTAACATAAATATAATCTGAGGGCTGACTGTATACCTCTCTGCTTGGGAGGAGTGTCTCCACTGGTAATTCCATTTACCATCATCATCTGCCTCTCTTTCATAAGAGCAGACCATAAGAGTAGCTTTGGGTTGAACCAGAGAAGTCTTTTTTAAGCATTTAATATTAAGATCTCCCACTATGATTATATGTGAAACTTCTTTATCATTATGGACATGCTCTAAAGTCAACTCAAATTCTTTCAAGAAGTCTTCATCTGAAATCCTGACGTGGTTTCATTATATATTGATCAGTGCAGTCAATCCATATGTCATCTTTATCCTGACCAATTGAATAAACATGTTGTGGACAAAACCACGGAGAGAGCTCTAAGTTTGCTCTCATTTTTACCACTACCATTAACCCAGCCATGGGTCTGTCCCTAACCGGTAGTTTAGCAGGTAATAGAACAATATAGTGTTCATTGCATATTGGGGGCGTCGTTAACCAAACTTCTTGCAAAGCCAGAATGTCATACTTATTCAAAAAGATGTTACCATAAGTGAGATGTTTGTAACCCCTCTCATGTTCCACGAGGCGATGGAGCATGTTTTAGTTTTCTCTCGTTCTTAATTCCTGCTACTATATGGGCCTTGTCCTGTCGTCGTGTTTTGATGGCAAATGAATCTAAGATTCTGAAAATGTTCTTGATTCTTAATTTGTGGCATCCTAGTTACTAAGCCTTGGCGCTGATTATCTATGTGCATATCTTTTGATATTGCATTTAGTTGCAATACTCCTACTTTAACCAGCACTTCGTATTACAATGGTGCATCTATGTTCATCTACGAATTCTACCTGATCTATATTGCATGAGCATATATCTTCTGTCATGGGGATTTCCTTCATTATGTTTAATACAGATTATGTTTAATCGGATCATATTCACCAGATTAACCGCCTCTGCATTGCATTATTAAAAAATGATATGCTCGATTTCCCTTTGGATTCACTGGCATCCTAATTGTTTGCCTTTCCTTTTCTTCTTCTTCCCCCTGGTAGTAATATGGGATAATTTCCGCAAACTTCTATCAGTATTGTTAAAACTTTGACTTTTTGAGATGCTATTTCTGCTCGCATTCCGTTACGAGGTTTGATTAGTCATATAGAGCTCCAAAGACCTGGCAATGTCCTCTCGTCTTTGCTCTAGCCAAATTTATATGTATATTGCACACTTGGACCATTAGCGATGCCTTCTTCCTGGGCCTTATGTCTTAGATGCACTAGCCTTTCGCCATGGTGATTTATTGCCGGGATGATGTTCCTCCCATGATTTATATTTGCTGACAGAGGCTCTTGTTTGCCATCTGTTAATATTGTTTTTGACGCCCTGTTTACTCACCCCCCAATCCCTCCCTTGTCTTTATCTAACTCCGTCTTAAGGTCATCTATGGGCTGATATTTCAAAATTGTACTGGATGTGGGCCCTTTTTCAAAGTTTTTCAGGCCTATACTCATTATCTTTTTTTTTTTTTTTGGTGCATTTTAGTGTATTTATTCACTACTGCGTTGCTTGCAATTTGGGACGCAGCTCTTGGAAGGGCGATTTTCTTTATAAACTGATGGGTGCTAACCCTGCTCTTTGGAGTCAAAATTTTCATGATTTTCGGGTTTTTTTGTATTAACATTTTGTTAGCTAATTTTGATTTTACATTGGTGAATATAATAAGTGTTTACTAAATTCTCCTGAACAGGGTTTGCTAGCACTTCGTAGTTGGTTCCGAGTGAACATCCTTACCATCTAATGTTTGAGCCGAGTCCTGCTGGGCAGTTGTTTCTATATTATTTTTTCCAATTTTTTTTGTTGTTCTTTCTTTCGTCGCCGCTTGTCTATTATGGCAGAGTCATGTGTGGAAGTGTACTCGTTCTCTATGCATGTTACCTCATTTGCATGAAAGTGATCCTTGATAATGGCACTAATTTCCTTTGGTATTTGTTAAAACCCCCCACCAATCATTCTTTCTGCCGCCACAAGTACTTTTGCCGTTGTAAAATTTGAGACGACATATCAAATTGCACTATTAATTTTGAGTCTAGGCATTCATACAATTTCACCACAGAGTAAATTGCTGTGTTCATGGCGTGAAGAGTGTTTTGAAAATTATCACTACCGGCAAATGGTTGAGTTGTTGGCTCAGAATAGGAAGGTTGATGTCCCCTCCGAGGGGTTGGTTCAATAAAGGATAGTGAAAGGGCGGGTGATTCTCAAACCGATGGAGGGAACATGATAGGGGTTTGAGATAAATCATCACAAGGAGGTAACTTCTACAATGGATGGTGCAGGGGAATGAAAAGTCTTGTCACAAAGAACCTTCCCCGAATGTTCTTCCCCAAGTTTTACCTCCTGAGTCGGGGAGTGTTTGTGTGGAGTCAATTGTGTGGGGGAGGCTTTGAGGGTCCATCTGCAGGGGGCGGGGGGTAATTCCTCCCCCCTAACAAACCTCTGAGTCTTGCTCAGTACTTTCATTTTGTGGACCCTGCCCAGGTTTGCAGTCTGTGACATTGCTACACCCCGTAGCATCTGCTAACTTTGTCTCCAATACAAAACCAGAAATGATAATAGTCAGACGGGGGTGGGGGGTTTCCTCTAACCCACCAACTAGGGGTACCTCATTTGTTATACATGATTCTAAAGGATAGTATCGGCGTATATCAGACAGCAACCGCCACGGCTGATTCTTTGCAAGCGTTTTGGTTCGAGCCAAGACTGCGAGTCGGATTAATATGATGGCTTCAATGTTTTGGTGTTATTACAGCATTTCCAAGCAGCTTGGACATATCTTTGTGAGAAGGCATGCCTGATACTAGAGAATAAGCATGTTATTGCACAGTTTTAAATGTAACAAGACACAGATTAATTGTCTCTGTCTGAAATTAAGAATACAAGCAAAACTTTTTCACTACAGTTCAAATAGTATGTGCAAAATACGTGAATTAGGCTTTTAAAAACGAATTAAAACAATCATACTAAGTTATTGAGAAACAAACTGAAAAACATTTCAAACCCACACTCCCCGCCTCATGCGCATCAACTGCAGTAACTGCTCTTGTCAAAATGCTCTTTGTTACAAATGCGCACGTGCGAATGCACGTGCATAGGTAGTAAATAGAATCCTGGGTAAAAAAGGCAGGCCTTCTGACTCTTAGAAGAAAAAATAAATGTCCTCACCCTTTTTTTCCAAACAAAACGCCACTTGGCACCATGGAAGCAAAAACAATCCAAAGCAGGTAAGGGCAATCCAAAGCAGGTAAGAGCAATCCAAAGTCTTCCAAATGGATAAACCAGCAGTCCAAAGAGTTCCAAATGGATAAGTCAGTAGAGCGAATTCACCTAGCACTAACGTAGGTGTCAGCAATTGGTAGGCCAGGGTTACAGTCCAAGATGTCTTTTAAAAAAAGTGTTTCTTTCAAACTTTGTGAGAGAGGAGGGATAGGTGATAGAGTAACATTTAGAATATATGGGAGAGATATAGAGTGCCATTGAGGAGGAGGAGGAGAAAGGGGTAGCAGGAGAGGCTACAAAATGCACAGTCAAAATCACCAGGGGGTCCAGTAGCCGAGGGAGGAAGAAGGGTGCAGAGATGTAAGGGGCACCTAGATGCGAATTTCCATAGTAGTACGTTGTGTTCTGAATGACGTTCACATGCATTTCCTACTGTACATCAAGTAAAGGAAATATATCCTCATCCAGTATATTAATGTACTGTTTTACATAGCAAAAGCTATGGTGAGAACTATATTATGGAAGTACTCACTAAATCAACATTGTTTAGTCGAGAAGTAGAAGATATTACAAATCTATCGAGTTGGGATGAGCTTTCCCAATTAAAAAAAGTCTGGTTAGAATGGAACTGCATGGTTCTATTATGTTAGAGTAACTAGATGTGGTGGCGTTGTACACAAGCATTCCACAGGGTTTATCATTGGAGGTAATAGAGGAACGTCTAAGACCAACTACAACAAGTATTAGAACTCTGCTGTCGTTTATCCTGTGGTGCGCAGAGCTAGCACTGACAGAACATTATTTTCACTTTATTGAACATTTTTACAAACAAGTACAAGGCACTGCGATGGGGGCAACATTGGCCCCTAGTATAGCCAATTTGTATATGGAATATTTTGAGGAGAAAACAATATATGCAGATCACAATCCATTCAAAAAACGTCTTTGCTGATGGTGACGATATATAGACTGTCCTAATTATATGGACAGGAAATGAAGAGTAAGCAGCTAATTTTTTCGAGTGGATAAATCAACAAGATAGACATCTAAAATTCACATATACTTTAAATAGGAATGAGATCAACTACTTGGATTTGACTATTAAAATGGATAGCTGTGGTAGGAATCTATTTGTAAAACCTTTTCATAAAATAACAGATAAAAATGCGCTTTTGCATTATACTAGCTTCCATCCCAAACAGATGCGATATAATCTGCCACTAGGCCAATTCCTTTGACTTAAGAGGAACAGCACTAATAGAAAAGACTATAAAGAAGAAGCAAACATTTTAAGGGATAAACTCCATGATCGGGGTTACTCACGAACCTTACAGCAAAGGCAATGAAATGAGCCAATAACAATCGTGAAGCCCTGTTAGACCAGAGTAAGAAAACGACTAAAAATAAGGAAGAAACGTTGGTTTTTGTAAATACATATAGCCATCTTTAAACAAGATCCAGAAAATCACCTCTAAAAACTGGGGAAAATCCCTTCGATAC
The DNA here is from genome assembly GCF_040938575.1 of Ambystoma mexicanum. Taxonomy (NCBI): domain Eukaryota; kingdom Metazoa; phylum Chordata; class Amphibia; order Caudata; family Ambystomatidae; genus Ambystoma; species Ambystoma mexicanum. Next base: position 873,713,550 of record NC_090924.1, on the reverse strand, counting down.
CATTGATAGCTTACAAAAGAAGTAAAAATGTAAAAGATCAAATAACGCGAAATAACATGGTAAGAAATACTAGACCACAAACAATAACAGAGCTGGTGGATGTCACGTACAACGGGATATACTCCATGCGGCAATTGAACCAGCTGTATTCAAACAAGCAGGAGTACAGAAGTAGATGTCGGTTTACCTAGAAAGTGGACAGAAAATACTGCAATTCGAAAATGGTGCTTTACGCAATATGGTGCCCATGTGGTAAATGTTACATTTGGAAAGCAAAGAGGAAAAATAGAACAAGGATTACAGAACACACAAGCTATATCAAAAATGGAACACATACAGCGCCTTTTAGTAAGCCATTTCATTGAATGGATCCATAAAGCAGAGGACCCTTGATGGATGGTATTATACCGAGTGAAACCAGGAGCGGATGAAAACGTGGACAAAAGAAGATTGAACATCTCTTCCTAACTAAAGTGCAGTCATGGGTTTAAATGAACATTCGTAGGAATAGTAGAGGAAGAAACCAAATACTAGGCACATATGTGGCAGATGGAAAATCACTAAATGAACAGAATCTGCCCTAGCCCTCAAGACATTGATGTGGGGACATGAAAACAGAATTGGACATTTTGAACACATATATGTGTAAACCGGAACATAGAAGACAAAAAAGATGCTTCAAACCATATGGTGAGTGCAGGAAGGCAGGATTCCGTCTGAACTCGCACCTAAGAGATGCTACCATGTAACGGAGAAACATTGGCTCAAAACCTGAGTGGTTTAGAAAAAAGGACACACGCCTGGAGGAGTAGATAAAATGATAACTATGGCTACGGGCTGAGCGAGTGAGGAGCCGTAGTAAGACAGCCGAAGAACGTGAACTAAGCGGTGGGAAGCTTAATGGTAAGAAGTGCAGGAGGAAAGGCGCAATTTTTTTTTTTAGAATCTGACCACAGTATCTGTTTTGCTTTTATCCTGGCGCTTAGAGGTGACAGAAAAATTGAGCACAAAACGTGATCGCAGAAAAAATGCAGCATCCAGACTGCCTCGGAAATTGAAACAGCCGGAGAAAGCACGCACCCATAGCCGGTGAAACAAGGGCCCGATGTAAACAGAAGGGCTACTGTAAAATGCACACTTAGGAGGACAACTAGTACGCATGAGAGTATTCTGAATTGGCTTTCTCTTTATTCCCTCACTCACAGTGAATGAAGCAACATAATTACGAGAATAATAAAAATGTAAAAATGTGTTAAAAAAAATAAATAAAAACAGGAAGGAACAAAGAGAAAATCGGCATTGTGGATCAAAGTGGAAAGTGAGAGAACGCGGCAGCAGTTGGTGAGTTGGTGAGTGAGAGTGGAATCAGGGGAAACTGATTAGTACCCCCATAACGGAATGTAGTTATTTTGAAAATGTTCAACCTTTATAGGTAACCGTGAGATTGAACAGTCCCCTCCTTGTGTTTTTCATCACGCAGGGAAGTGAATGAAAACAAATGCTTACAAAACCTTGCTGACAAGGCCTTAATACAGACGTAGAGCTTCTTTTCTTAAACAGAGATATCCCAAATCGGTAAGTGTGGATACTGGTTGCAAACCAGATTTAGCCATATAAAGAAATAGGAAAATAACTTCCATAGTATCGTTTGACATTTATGGTCAATAAAAAACGGTAAATTAAAACCATTTTATATGTTTACTATAGGGAATAACTGTTGGACAGACCACGTTAAAGAGTGGAACACAAAGACCTAAGACCAACAGAAGGATAGTCAAAAGATTTTTATTACAGCTAATAAACTGGATTTCCTTGCCGTAACAGAAACTTGTGGCTAAATCCTGCAGCAGGACCCTCCGTATCTCTAGCCATCCCTGACAACTATACAATCATCCTCTCTCACAGAAACTCTGGCAAAGGTGGTGAATTGGCCTTCATAGCTAAATCCCACCTGAACCTCCGAGAATTCCCAAACGCAGGCGTCCATCAGCAGAGCTCCTTTCAGTGAAACCCGCTGTCGGATACTCGCACTCTCCTGCTCCACCTCATCTATCGTCCCCCAGGTTCCATCTCCTCCTTTGAGGAAGACATCACCCATCTCCAGATACGTAGGCGTAGGCAGGTGCAATGGCTGTATGAGTGGGAAGGGAAGATAGGTAGCGCTGTGAGGCAGGCAGGGGGATGACGGGGGGGCTAGATGTACAAGGCACCTTGAAGGGTGGATGGATTCAGATCATGACAGATGCATAGGGGTGCTACCGAAACCCATCTCTGGAGAATACAGAAACCCACCGTCTCAAGTTGGGATAGAGATGCCAACTAATCAACTGCACTAACTATTTCCCCCTCTGCATACCTCTCTCAAACTCCAAACCAAACACAACCACAAACCTACAGCACAGTAAACCGCACAAACTTCACTACATGGCAACAAGAAAACAAAACACACATAGACTCGCACAACAGTACACAACGACTACCGGCCGCAAAACATTCCAGGCCTAGCCAACGGACCCAGTAGGCTGAGGCTGCCAACAGCAAATCACTGCTCTCTTGCACTTTTCCAGCTCCTTCCCTCTAACCCCCCCCTTCCCTTTTCAGAGCCGCCAGAGCGCCCGGGGACCACTTCGGTGGTGATAGTGCGCGGTACTAATATCCTTTAACATTAGCATTAACACCTCCTAACCCAAAACACCAAACCAGGCTCACAAAATCATTCTACTAGGCGACCTTCCCTTGGGTCTACATGATTCCAATGATACAAATGCCACCACGCTAGACCATACCATTACACAACTTGGGTTTAAACCGCGTATGAACGAACCTACCCATTCCAAAGGTAGAACGCTGGATTGGCTGACTTTAACTGAACCATCACAATGCACGTGTGTGTGGTCGGATCACCACTACATCACCTTTTCTATAGCGATATGCACCCACACTATCACTCATACTGCCCTGGCCCCCCAATCTCTGTCCAGTAACAAACAAAACATATCTCTTGACAACCTTCTTCCACTTCTTCACCCCATCACTGATACTCCCAACAATACAGATCTGGATCCTTCCTCTCTGGTACACCTGTACAACAACACCATTGAGCAAGCCCTAAATCAAATCGCACCTCTAAAATTAAAGGCCAAACCAGCCGCCCATTTAAATAAATGGTTGTCCGCCAATCTAAAAGCACTTCGTAACGCTAAAAGATCTGCCGAAGCCAATTGGAGAATATCGCCCTCAACAAGGAAAGTTTCTCTATTGCTGCGGCATCCTACCAAGCTGCCATCACCAATACTAAAAGATATTTATAACACCCGAATACAGAATGCCAAATCTGGTGCTAAAGAGCTATTCTCTATCTTAAGAGAACTGGAGTCACCTGTGCCGCCCACTGATGATTGCGCTAAAGACAAAGCCTAGTGCGCTAACATCCAGAATGCTCTTTCAAACAAAATAGCCTTACTTCAAGACAAAATTGAGATAAAAAGAACAGTCTTGCTCCTAATGCTCACTCGCCCAACCCGCTCACCACTCATCTGCCTTCATGCCCACCCTTCCACTTCTCACCGGTAACTACTGAAGAAGCGCTAAACATAATAGCGGGTCTTTAACCCTCTAACTGCCTGGGTAATACCTGCCCAGCTCCAATCATCAAGGATGGGGCTTAAGAATTAGCACCCTTCATCACCACCCTGATTAACGCTTCCTTTAAAGACTGCCTAGTACACAACAATCTCAAAGAAGCATGCGTCATGCCTCTCCTCAAAAAACCCAACTTAGACCCAAACATACCAACAAATTACCGTCCCATAACGACGGTCCCATCACTCTTAAAGATACTAGATAGAATGCCTATCTACAAATTCAACAACACCTAGAAGTTAATAACCTCCTCGGCTTGCGACAGTCCGGTTTCAGACCTAGGCATGGAACGGAAACGGCCCTTCTAGACTTAAAAATCCAAATGGATGAAGCTAGAGACGAGGGCAATTTGGCCATCTTGCTTCTTTTGCACTCATCAGCGGTGTTCAACCTTGTCGACCACCAAACTGTAACCAAACACCTTTCCACTGCTGCAACATTTTCCCCTAACGCCACCAGTTGGATCCAATCACAATAGAACTACGAGTCTTCGCCTCCACTGCAACGTCTGAGCCAGTTCCCATCCAATGTGGAGTCCCTCAAGGATCCTGTGTTTAACCAACGCTCTATAACATATTTACAAAGCTTCTCTATGATTGTCTTGATAACCTGGGTGTCACCTACACCAATTATGTAGATGACCCTTAGGTCCTCCTCACACTCACTGGTTGCTATGAAAGAGATTCTTAAAAACTAAACAAAATCTATCTTGAAATTCAGGCATGGCTGGCTACTTGCAGCCACTGCCTAAATGACGACAAGACAGAACTTCCGATTGTCGTCACTCAAGACTGGGTAAATAAACTCAACCCCATGTACAAATCCTTTAACATCGACTGCAATATCATCAAATTTGCCAATGAGGTGAAAACCCTTGGCGTCTATCTAGACTCCACCCTCGCTCTCAAAAAAAAGTAAACTCCACAGCCTCTACAACAGCATATACTAACAAATTAATCAACGTCTGCAAACCTTTTTTATCCACTAACAGCTGCCTCACACTAGCAAGGGCCCTGATCTTGTCCAAACTGGATTACTGTAATACCCTATGCCTAGGCTCTACTGAGCATAACCTGAATAGATTGCAAGTTCTCCAGAACAACGCCCTTTGCTGTGTCCTAAACATACCCCGCTCCAGTCACATCTCGTCCTTCAGACGAGACTCACTCAGGCTACCAGTACGAGACAGAATTAAACTACGTACACTCGTCATCACTCACAAATGCCTGGCCAATGCAGTCCCCCAATACTTAAGTGACAAATTCTCTAGACACTCCTCTACCAGACCCATTAGATCATCCTACCTGCACTGCCTCAATATACCGAAGTATAATCTAAAAACGGCAGTGGGCTAAAGCTTCCCAGTGTTAGCAGCCAAGTGCTGGAACTCCCTCCCCACTGCCATCGGAGCCAAACCCTCTTTCTGGACCTTTAGCTCTAGGGTGAAAACATGGCTTTTTGCCCAGTATTATTAGTACTGAAATTGTATGCTGTGATGGGCTTCACTGTACCTATGCTTGCCACCTGCTCCCCAGCCTTGCATTGTAACGCAAACCAGTTGCTATATTACTTGCTGTAATTGTAAATTTTGTATGTGTTCTTAACCCTACAGCGAGATGACTTGTATTTGTACTGGCTCAATTTTGTAAATCTTGTATGTATGCTTTATTTCAATGACTTGCAAAGTGACTTGTATCTGTAACTCTGTAACCAAGCTAAAGCGCCTAGATACCTGAGGGTTATATTTTTTTTAAAACACTTTTTATTGATTTCAACAAACAACCAAAACATAAAACCAAACGGTGAACCACACTCATAAATGTCCAGTATCCAGTGTAATATCACAATGTGTTCACCACTTCCCTGTTGCCCCCTCCCCTAACCCGTGCTTGCCCCACATCACTGTCTTCCACCACTCTATCTGAGGACACTCTTTCCGTTTCCCCTGAAGAGCCTTCGTCTTCTAGGCAAGTCTGAGCAGTCCCGGACAGTAAGGCCACTAAGTGCCTCCACTCTATCAGTGACTCCGCTTCTTCCTCTCCCCCTATATTAATTGCTTCAGTCCACACCACCGTTTCCGCCTCCGCCCATTTCTGAAGTTCGTACTACTAGGCTTCCTCTTCTGGTCTATGACTAGCTTTCCAGCATATGGCAATCATGCGCTTTGCAAGTATATAAGCCAGGTCTCTGAGTTTGCTCACGTGTTTCAACTTGCGCGAACTGGGGAACCCCCTGTCATGATGCCCGCTCCCGGGGAGCCGGTTCTAGCCCTGCGTCCCCGAAAGCGGACATCCAGTCCCCAAGGAAGGACCCAGCAACCCCATATAGGGGCCCTTTGGACAGTGTCCTGGCGCCTATGGCGCCAGGCTCATAAAAGACATCAGTCCTGGCGCCATAGGCGCCAGGCTCATTATGGGAGTGCATGGGTGCACTTACCTGATGCAGACCATGCTGCAGGATCCCGGCCTCCTTGAGGCCTGAAAGGAACTACTTTACCTGTGGGACTAATTTACCATCCGGGCGTGGTCGGGGAAGGATGCATACCTGATTGGAGGAAGGATACATACCTGGAACTTCTTCCAAGGCTATTTAAACCCCACCCGAACAGCCACACGTGCTTCGCGTTGTTCTGCATCTAGCAGCTGGACGCTCACCGTGTCTGCTCCTGCATCCTGACTTCTGCCACGCCTGCCAGCATCCTGAATCACCTGCAAAGGAAGAGAAGAAGAGAACAGAAGAAGGAAAAGTCCTTTCCTGCTAAAACCGCATCCCGGAGACATCTCGCCGACAATCCTGAAAAGGAAGACTTTATTTAAAAGCTCATTGCGTTGATCGCTGCAGCGCCGCATTCCACTCACCTTTACAGGGCGCCTCCATGTTCAGCAGCGATCATCCGGATTCGCAGTCACGCCCCAGCGCCTAGGGAGAAAAAGACCAGAACAAAAGGTGAGCGAGAGAAGGGAATAAGGAAAGCTAAATCTCCATGTTAAGACTTACCAGTTGATTCATTCCCTCTCCATTTCGGGTCCGCGCCGCTTCCTGGCATTTCCAGACCCCGGCCCCTAAGGGGAAAAAGACACTAGCATTAGTACATTAATGCATGGACACAAGGGGAACCTCTTATCAAAAAACTTACCTGGAAGCCAAGCAAGTTTGGTTTTCACCAATCCGAAAATCCAGTGAAGTAACTGTATACCAACGCGCCCCTGCATCAGAAGCAGGATGGAGAGCTCGTCCTTCCAGACCCTAAGGTGAGACGCTACGAGGAATCACAGAAGGGTTGCGAGGAGGGTGAGAGGGGGAAGTGGGAGGCCGATTGCATTACCCCGCAGACAGTTAATCCCCTATTTTTGCCTACAGAAGGATACTTCTGCGAGCCAGACAAGCCAGATTTGGGGGCCCGGTCCAGTCCGTCTTCCGAACCCTGCGCATCACCTTAGAAGAGGTCACAGCAGCGCGAACCAGGCCAGCGCCTCAGTGGGAGTCAGTTGAGTGTTACACCCCCCCTCCCCCCACCATGCATGCCCACAGCGATTCCACCTCTAGCCTAATCTCCTTTCCGATCAACCGGTGGGCCACCTCCCGCCAGAATCTCCTTATGTCCGGGCACGCCCAGAACAGGTGCACCAGTCCCACATTCTTTTCCCCACATTTCGGGCATTTTTGTATTCCTGCATTCTTATATGGGGTCATATATGATCTATGGGTAACGTATAACTGAATTTGTTGCAACCTCGCGTTCCTGGACACTTTTTTTTTTATGGTACCCTTGTACCCTCGCCCACAACCCATCACTGATTTCCCAACTTCCTCTACCAATCCCGTCTCAGCTGAGTCACCTCCTTTCCCACCCTCGACATCAGCAGTTCATATATCCGGGAGACCTTGTGACCGCCCTCCGACACATCGTAAAATGTTTCTATGGCCGTGTCTGACTGACTCTCCCGCGCTATTTCTGATCAAGTAGCTTTTATCTTCCGCACCAATCTTTAATAAGTGATATACTGCCCCTAGTGTAGTCCAGTGTTTTCTACCAGTATATCAAACTCCACCGCCACACATCTCCCAGCGTTGCTATACCAATCGGTTCCGAGTGCTTCCGGACTATTTTCCTCAGTTGTTCATCCACTCCATTCAGTGCCATTGGCGGCGTCTGTGGGGAACACTGATACAGGTTCTCCATGGCCCTGCAAGCCCTTCGCCATATCTTCCATCCCAAGTCTAACATTCTTATCCCTCTGCCCTGCCGTGATTTTGGTAACCATATCCATTCTTTCAGGAAAAATGGGGCACATTCAGCCCTCAACAGCCTGGACTCCGATGTGGAGTCTTTCGATAACCACCTTGCCACATATTGTAGTTGACTGGCCAGGTAGTACATCTCGAAGTTGGGCAATCTGATGCCTCCTTGGTCATATGTGTTTTGCAATTTCCATAACGCTATTCTGTTCCTAGTGTTGTGCCATATGCACCCCCTACATATACCCTGGATTTTAACAAAGAATCTCTTGGGTATCATGTATGGTACATTCCCAAAGTAGTTTAACAGCCTGGGCAACATCACCATCTTTACCATTGCCACCCTTCCCATCATGGTCACAGGGAGCTTAGCCCAGAACCTCAAGCTGTTTTAAGTGTTAGCCACTGCCTTCTGTGTTTTGTTTATGCTCGATCTCTACGCTGTGATATACATCCACCCAGTGGTCCAGATAAGATTTTGAGGTGGGAGTATTTTACTCCCTATTTTTAAACTTTGAGAGTAAATGTGATAGTAAAAATGACTTTTCACCTTTGCAAGACAGTAAAATGTATGTGACATTCATCCGACGTGTTAAACTATCTGGAAATCATTACTATGGGGCTGCTTTCTGCATTGTAACAGAATACACCTTTCATTATTTCTCCAAGGTCTGACCATTTGATCTCTCCTGTATATATTTAAATGTTGAAATCTCAAAAACCTAGCCAATTACATACTAAAGCAAACATGAATTGTATTGTGTGTTTTGAGGTTCGATAGCAGAATTGTCTTTTGATGTTTAATGCAGTCCGAATTTCCTGGAGATATTACTACCTAATGGTATGCCATTGTTATTATACAACAGTACAGAGAGACAAGGACTCCATGCAAAATTCTATATCTAATCTAATGGTCAAATGGTTATTTATATAGCGCTTTTGTCAAAGCTCTGTACATGGAACATATTTATCACAATTATCACCAAACCAAAGTCGGTACTCCTTTAGCGACCTGGAAAGGATGAAAGGCTGAGTTCGCATTGCCGGGATTCGAACCTGCAACCTACAGATGACATACAGATTGCAGCAATGAGTGCTCAACTCTCTGAGCTATCTTATTGGCTAACATCAGAGGTCGGTATACTGAGTATCGATTTAGGTATAATAATCACAGTACCTACATGTTGGACGAACCATTGATGAAGCACTACATAACAGGGACAGGTTTTTGTGAGTTTCTATTTCAATTACCAATGTAACTTTCGTTTGCTTGTTTTTGAACAGCGCTTGCACTCCCTAGAAAGTCAGGTTTTGGATGTTTTAATTGTAGTCTTGGTGATTTGAGAGGCTAGAACACCTGTGATTGGTATAATGACAATCGCTCACCCTTGAGCAAAGACTCTGCTGCCACTGACCATTTATAGTAATGTACCCCATTGACTGCAAGGTTGAAGGGGTGTAAGCTAGACTGTACATAGTCATCATTTTGCACACTGTTTTTATAATTAGAGTGTAATTTAAATAAGAAGTGTACAAATGATATGCCTCTGCATGATTACACACACAGCACCGGAACTCTGAAAAATACAATTGTGTATTACTGGTTTGCTTTCACTGGAAAAAAAGCATCATTTGTTACAAAATATGAATTCTCAATTGCAACTTAGTTTTCCATCTAATTAATTATCCAATCCTAAAATTCTAGGAAATTATGCATAGTGCTTCTAAAGCTGAATAGAAAGAAACCATTCCCTTTATCACAGTGTGCAGTTTATCATGTAACCTGACCTTTGCACTGCCCTTTGCTCTAAACCTGTGTGTAAATGTACCCAGGAAAATAATAAAGCTGTCGTATTTGCAAGATTTTCATGCGTAAAAAGGCTTAGTACCCACCTTATCTGGAGGCCTGCATCCACCCCCAGATATCTGATGGTCCTGGTCTCCCATTGTATTTGTAATACTGGCAGTTCCTCTCGTAGTATCCTTTTATATCTGCCCAGGGGAAATATGCAGGATTTCTTAGGGTTCACACTGATGCCAGACAGCGGCGCGTATCGGCCCATTACTTGCAGAATATATTGTAGGCTCTCTTCAGGATATCTCAGATACAACAGCATGTCATCAGCATACATTGATATTAAATGTTGCCCTCCCGTCGTGCTGATCCCCACCTCCCATATTGTTGCCGCAGATATATCGCTATGGGTTCTAGTGCTAGAATGAACAGCATCAGGGACCACAGACATCCCTGTCTAGTGCCCCTGCCGAGTTGCCATTGATCTGAAATGGTCGCTCCCGTCCTAACTCGAGCCATTGGTTTCCTGTACAGCAATTGGACCCATCTCAAATACGTGGGCCCAATCCCGTATTCTTTCAGAGCCACCATCAATCAAGGCCATTTGACAGAGTTGAAGGCCTTCACTGCATCTAGTGAAATTATTGTAACTTCCTAGGCTTCCCTCTCGGTTTGTTCTATTACGTAATGGAGCCATCTAAGATTGTCAGATATGTTCCTACCCGGTCTGGTCAGGATGTACGAGTTTATTAATGACTGGCTTCAGCCTATTTGCCAGCACTGCTGTAAGTATTTTACTATCTTGGTTAAGCATGGATAATGGTCTGTATGATCCGTAGTCTAAGCTTGATTTGTTAGGTTTGAGCAGTGGTATGATAATCGCCTCCATCAGATACTCCGGCAGCGCTCCCTTTTATAATGCCTTGTTTCACATTGGGGGGAGCAGCTCCGCCTTGTACATTTTGTAAATCTCGCTTGGAAGCCCATCTGCCTCTGGAGCCATACTGGTGGGTAGGAGTTTGATCACTGCTTCCAACTCCTCTAGCGTAACCGGGACCTCTAAATTCTCCCTTTCCGCTTCCTCTAATGTGGAAAGGCTAATGTCCTTCAATGTTTCCATCGCATCAATCTCCTCTCCCTCATCAACGTCCGTATACAATCGCTGGTAGAACTCTTCCTGGGTATCTAGCATTTGTCCATCCATCCCCCGTATAGCTCTGATCGTTTGTCTCGGTGTCTCATTCTTGTACAGCCAGGCTAACAACCTGCCTGGTTTATCCCCCTCTGCGTGCTGTCTCTCAATGTGTCTTTTATAGTTCCGGTTGCATAATCTCTCCCAGTGCCCCTTACAATCTTGTTGCAATTGTTGTATGACTAGAGATTCCTCTGGGGAATGCTCCTCCTTGCACATCATCACCTCTAATTTATTTTCTGCTACGTGTAGCTCATGCGTTATTCTACCTTGTAGGCCTTTGGATTTGGATATTGCTGCCCCCTCACCACCACTTTGAATGCCTCCCATAACGTGCCAGCCGATTCTACACTCCCTGTGTTGTTCTCAAAGTATTCCACTATATCCTTCTTCAAGTCCTCTCTAAACCCTATGTCTTTCAAGGCTTCGCCCCCTAATCCTCCATGTCGGGATCCGTGCCCTGGGCGGAAAATACTGCCATGTCACAATCAATGGCGAGTGGTCTGAGAGGACCCTCGCTTTATATTCTGACTGCACTAGTTCCCTCAGCACTGGTGCCACAAATATAGTCTAGCCGCGTGTTCAGATTTTGTGGGGCTGAATAGTGAGAATATTGCCTATCCTGTGGGTGGTTGTTAGGGAGAATTCTCTGCTTAGGCTGAGTCCCCCAGCAGCTTTGCTGGATTTTTAGGGTTTATTTTTTTTCTCCTGCCAAGAGTGAGACTTTTACCCTCACTCTTGGGCATGATTTGAGTGTGTTTCTTTGACTCTAGATGTGTTTAATGGGCTATGGGGTCTTTTACTCAATAGGGCAATCATGTGTGTTTGTGATGTGTGTTACACAGCACCCTCCTTGCAGTAACACAGGGGTGTCATAGTGACCCCCCAATATAGACTCCATACCCTGGGACTGACTGTCTCCCAGGGCATGTAAAGTCACCATTGACTTTACTAGTCTCAAATTCTGAACAGAACCAGTACAAACCATCATATTGTGGACGTACTGGCCGGGGCAATTCGATTGCCCCGGGGTCTGTTAGTCGAGGGGGCACGTCTCCGTCCCCCCTGATCGAGTTTTGGCTGGTGGCAGTGGATACTACTTTTTATATTCGACCGCAAATATCTCTCTATGGGATTTCCCATTGTTCGAGGGTACCAACTTTAATTATTTAATTCCTATAGCCTCGAACATACCGCCGGTTTATTTATTTAATATTAATTCTCCAGTTGGTATTTTTTGCCAGAACTCGGTTCTAAAATGGCGTTTGTGTTCGCTTCTGTGACTCCAACCCAAGTTGAGCCCTTTGTTCCACTTTTTGGCAGGCTTCTCCACAGAAGCCCTCCAAAGTGGTGCCACTCTGTCTGGGGTACTTAGGAGGGGTGGAGGGGGATTTAGGCACCCTGGACTGAGTTTCCTAGGCAACTCAAGTCGCACTCCGTCCTGATTGGCCCAAGTGGTGGGCCGGCCGGCTCACAACTTAGCATGTTTGAGTGACAGCTAGGCTGAGTGAATGGGGGGTTTCTGCATAAAAGCAGGGCTTTGGGGACTGGAACTTCAGAAGTCGCCACAGGACCTAAGAATCCGAGGAGGGAGAAGCTGAGCCGGCCTGCAACGACGACACCACCGGTGGAGCCCTGCTGAACCGTCTCACCACTTTTCCCAATGACCTAGGAGATCTCCAGCCCGGAGAGTCTTCTTCCTTCGACTGGGGGGAGATAACCAGTCTGCTTCCTTTTTTCGCTTCCTGGAGCATCTCGTGGCCGCCTTGCCTGTGCCAAGCACCCCGGCAACCGGGATACCACGTTTTACCACTACCGCGAATCAAAGGGTAGTACCTTTAACCGGAAAACTCTGCGGCTGGTTTCTTCCCTGGCAGTGCAACAACCTTCAGCTTTCCTCGTCGTCGAGATCTTCTCTTCCTCTGGACGACGCCGCGACTTGCACCCGTTGCCAGGAACAACTGCCCCTGCTGGAGGATCCTTTCCACTTAAGGTACCGTGTTCCGCCTGGCTTCCCTTGAAACCGACTGTACGGGGTAGATTTAGCCCCCGGCTTTCGAACCTGAGTTAGCCTGGGACACCCTGGCTAAACTTTTCTGAGCCTAACTAAAACCTTTCTGGACTCCCTGCAAGACTTTTTAAGCCTGTTGTCATTGTGTGATCTTGGGTGCATTTGTGCCCTGCTCTCCAAGAGTGGGCCCGGCCTATGGACTTTGGCTCACAAGTAACTTTTGACTTTCCTGCCTTGCTTAAGAGTTCCTAAGTATTAGTGTGGTGTATTTTCCTACATTCTGCCCTTTTCCCTCCCTTTTTCGTTAACTTATTGGAGTGCCATCTATAGTTAAGCACTCACCTCTGTCTGGAAATAAGTGGTGTTAACCAAGACTTGTCTGATAAGGAATAAGGGATGTATATATAAAAATAGGAACTGTGTTTAAAGTGATTTACAATAATAGTGGAGTGTTTCAATAAGTGTGTTTTTAAATAAATAATTATATACCTTGATACCAAAGCTCTGATCAGTGTTTGCTTGTGCTATTGTGTCTGAGTGCCTATTGTGTATACTTTACATACTGCTTAACTCTTCTTGAGGGAAGTCTGACTGCTCAGCCACAACTACCAGGTAAATCTGGGTGGTACAGACTGCTACCAAGTGGATTTACTGCCAACACCTGTAGTCTTAAATCTTTTGCAGTGGTCCCCAAGGGAACTGCACAGGTTTCTGCCTAACAGTGGTGCATCCTCCATACGTCCACCAGTCGGAAATCACTTAGTAGGGACTTCAGAGCTTTGGCCACTGGGGTGGGCTTCTCCATCTTATCTGACCTGTCGACCCTGGGGTCTAGTGTGCAATTAAAGTCCCCTCCCCATATAACTGCCCCCCGATATGTGGGCTGATCTTACAGTACGTACAGGGTTCTGAAGTAGCTGGTAGCGTCTTGGTTTGGGGCATATGTGTTGACAATGCTTAACTCTCTGTTTTCTGTCAGTCCTTTTATTAATACCATCCTCCCATCTGGCTCTATGGTGGATTGCAACAGCTTAAAGGGGACATGCAGTGCTATCCATGTGATGACCCCTCTAGCATACAGCAAAGATGTCGCTCCTATAGTGGTCTCTCTCCATTTCCTCCCCACCACTTGCTGTTTTTCATTTGTCAGGTGAGTTTCCTGTAATAGAGCAATGTCGATTCTCTGTCTCTTCAAATACATCATGCCCTTATTCCTCTTCAAATAACTATTGAGCCCCCTGACGTTCCAGGTCACTATCTTAAGGTCCCCCATCTCATCCATACCCTGTTTCCTCCCCCCGTCCTCCCCTGTCTTCCGTTCCATGCGCAGTGATTTATGTGTATGCTCGCCCTCCCCCTTTTCTTCCCATCCTTACCCTCTCCCACAACTCCCTCCCACCCCATCCCCAACTACCCAGCTCCTTGCGTTTGTTAACTCTCCTTCTTTCCCCTTCCCCTCCCAACCCAACCCCAACTTTTGTCCCTCCCCCATCTTCCCTCTAACTCCCCAAACTGGTTGCCCAGCTCCATTCCTGGATCTCGGGCTCTCCCGCATCTAGCCCTTTTCTCGGTGTAACAGATACTCTGTTCTCTGCGGGGGGGACACTGCCCTAACAGTATCCCAACTAAACTACCTGGGAGGTTGGTAGCGAGTCTTCTGGCATAGTACCTCCTGTAATACACTGGCTACATGCCTCAAACGACTATAATCCAGTCCCAGTGTCAACGCATGTGCTGTACTTATCTCACATAAGGCCTCCTATGCAGCAGTTCGGTAGGTGCACGTGTCCGTTTTACTCCGAGACCCCGCCCTCCTTCTGGTCATCCTCCCCCGTCGGGCAATTCCATGAGTCCAGTCATGTGGTCACGTCTTCTGGTGACTCAAAAAACAAAGCTTTATTGTTCAGGAGCACCTTCATTTTCGCTGGATACAGTAGCATGTACCTGTAGCCATCTTCGCGCATCCTCCTTTTTAGAGCGACGTAGTTCAAGCGTTGTCTCTGCACCAAGAGTGTATAGTTCGGGTATGAAGTGATGGTTGCCGACGCTCTGTTTATCGTTCCCCCTTTGCGAAAGTGCTTCTCCCTGTCCTTATAGTTTAAAATCTTGCCGATGATGGGCTGCGGTGGAGCACACAGCTGTGGCTTTCTTGACAGGGCTCTGTGCGCCCTCTCCACTGCAAACCCTTGGCTCAGCACTCCACCTGTAATCTCCTGTAACAGCATGTTTTCCACATAATTCGTCGCGTCGGCTCCCTCCTCCCCTTCCAGAAGCCCTATTATGCGCACGTTGTTTCTTCGGGCCCGTCTCTACGCCTCTTCCACTCTGTTCTCCAGATTGCGCACCTGTTGCTGCAACACGTTGATGTCTTTTGTATTAGTCGTTCCCGTGGTCGTGTTGCCTTTCACCTCCTTTTCCAATGTCCCTGTGCATGTGCGCCCTGCTAGTGACCTTGCATCTTCTCGCAGCAGGTTAACGTCCATTCTCACTGTGTCAATTTTGGACTCGAGCGCTGTTCTCAGGTCCGATATTGCTGTGCCCATCTTACATTCAAGCGATATCTTCAGTTCAGCGGTGGCGTCGTACCTGTTGGTTATGGAGTGCCATCTTCTCTGAATCGCAAGTGCCCTGGCCTCTTCCGCTGTCTGCTTCCGACGCATGTGATGTTGTGGCAAATGTGTTCGCTTGTGGTGTTCTGGCAAATAGAAGATTGTTTCCCCTTGCTTTTGGGCGCTTTGGCTGCCATTCCTCTTCGCGCCAGGGGCCTCGTGACAGTTTTGCCTCAGAACGAGGCTCCTTTCTTGATTGTGGGCGCTCCCCCTCGGTATGGGGTGCGTCTGCCCCAACCTGAGCTATCTGAGCGTGTCAGTGCGCTCGCGGTGTCCTGTGGCACTGTGCTCACTCTCCTCTAGGGATACCCCTGTCCCGTATTACTACATAGCCCAGTTCTTGCTGTAAGGAAGTGCCTCCTATGTTATTACTTGCTCCCGAATGTCAGTGAGCAGAGATGCCCCTGCACAGCTTGTTGCTTCCACTCAGTCTGCTGTGTTGGCAGAGTGTCCAGTGTTCAGTCCAGTTTCCATTGGCTGTGCACTGCAGTCCACTTGCTTTTCTCCTATACAGTGCCCTTCACAGCAATGTCCATAGCGCTGCCTGCATCTCCACCCCTACAGGCTCCCTTCTGTTCTTTATTTGTATAGCGGTGCACCAAACTGTACTCGCTCCTTAGGGCACATTGCCATGCAGTTCCAGCTCGGCTCATGTGTGTAGCCAGCATTACCCTTGTCACCTCACGCTTTAGCCAGGCAGGCAGCTTCTCTGCGCTCTGCTCCGTAGCACACTTGCTTACGGTATGCTCATGTTTTCCGGCTGAGGGCTTATACATGTAGATTCCGGCCGCCCGGATTGCGTTGGCCCCTGCGGATTCCGTTTCAGCGCTCGCCCCCGTGCAAGTGCCCACAGCGAGGGGTTTCCTCATTGCGCCCCCTCCTTGGTGGGGTCTCTGGTCCTTGTCGGACTCCTGTGGCAGCTCTCCCCCTCGGCCTCCGTCCTCCAGGGGTGCCGCAGCAATTGTCCACAGTCTGCTCCTGATGCTGCGAGCGCAGAGCGTTTGCTTCAATGTCTGTGTCCTCTCAGTGCGCCCGAAGCGTGATGCACTTCTTCCAGGCCTGGATGAAGCTTTTCGCTTCATACAATGTTGCGGACGGGCCCTCTGAAGTCCGTGTCTGCCATTTTGTTTCTTTTGTTAGTATTATACCACAGCACCCAGACTCAAATATCTTCGGCTCCCTTGACACCACGCACTTGTAGCTTTCAGGTTCCCTGCAGTCCACCTTCCGACGGTCTTGTCTTTGATTACAGGGTTTTCAGGCTGCATTCAGCATGTATTTGCACAGATCAATCACGGATCACCAGGAGCTACTAAGGAAAGACGTCCTACACCATGGCTAGTTAGCCACACCTTCCTCCCCAGATACCCGAGGGTTAAGTGCGCTATAGAAATAAACGAAACGTTAGAATTCATGAAGCAAGATTTGTAAACGTGTTAGGACGTAGAGATAAAGTATGTGTTAGACTTTGCAGATCAAAGCGAATTTTGTTGTAATTGTAGTGTCCCCATTTAGAATTTCCTGCAAAATTGTTTTAAAGTATGAGTGAGGAATACTATTGCACATGTTGGGCAATAGAAATGTGAAATAATGAAGAATGGATGCAAACCGTGAAGTAATGCTATATTGAAATGCACTGGAACATATTAGAGATAGTAGTATCTAGTGAAACATGGAGTAGTATACTACGCACAGATAGGTCCACAAAATGCATTGGAATTATTGCAGGCAAATGAAATAGCTTCAATTATTTGGATTGTACTGTATATATATTTTTTAAAGAAATTGATTTTTAGTAGTATTAATATATTCTGGTTTTTGGAAACTGTTGTCCTCCTTGAATGTGTGAGCTGCTTGTCTTCCCTAGACAAAAGGAACATAGGACCACCAGATCACTACAAAGTGTTAAACAACTGTCATATTATTGTTCAAATCTCATAATAATATAGTTATGGAGAGACAATGCGCAGTGAACATGGCCAAGGATTTTTGCACAAGATCACACAGTGAGTAATACATATCAAAAACATGCACTCTGAAACAAGAAACTGGCATGTTTAGTAAGGATTTAGAAGCTCCTTATCACAGAGAAAGCCTGCAAGCTTCTCATCCACAATTGCTGTTATAGGTACTGCCGGTGCTAAGCCCACATACAGGATAAGCAAGGACCGGGTCTGTGAATGAGCACCCTTGATGGTATTCTATAAGGGAATTTAAAGAGCACTCTCATGAGGATGGGAAATGCCACCTGCAATGTCAAGGAACCCCACAAATCCTGCTCATCAAACAGGGACCCGGAAAGGCTTTAACAGCAAAGGGAGGATAACTTAACACACAAGACTCCTGACAAGTGACAAGTAGGAATAGTGCTTACAGAATAGTAAGGAAAACCTAGGCATTCACACAGGAGCTGGACACAACAGCACATTACGCCTACAAATCAATAGGGAACACAGAGAGAAGTGCAAGGGAAAACCAGGAGCAGACTCCAAGAGAAAGCCAAGGAACCAGATCAGAGAAAAGTGCAAAACCTCTCCCCTCCCCACCCAGGGAAGTGTTGTATTGTGCCTGTCTGTGCTGAGGTAGCTTGAGATGTCATGTGCAATGTTTATGTGTGGATGATGGAATATTCTGAGTCAGTGTTCTGTGTAGAGGCGTTTACAGCTGGCGGGCCCTGGGTGATGGGAGCCGGTGTTGTCACAGCTTATGTCCTTTATGTCTTCATGTGGATATATAACTAAGAACTTGGAAATAAACTTACCTGAAGAAATCTTCTGGAACCTGCTTTTTAACAGGAAGGAAAGGAAAAGGATACAAAATAGGACATCTCTCAGTAAGGAGCGTCTAAAGGATCAGTGTTAAACTGCATAGCTGAGCGAAAGAATAAAGAACAAAGACAAACTGGGCTGCACAGGAAAAGGGAAGCACTGGAAAGTGCGTACTGCAAAACAGAGGCAGACTGAAAGGGAATCCAGGAAGCAGAAAATACTAATACGCACACATAATGTGAAATCCAGAGTCAAGACATGAGAAACTAGGTACTAAACACTAAGCATAAGAAAAAGGGACTGGTCACAAACAGGAACACTAGAGTAACGACCAGTGTTGGACTGAAGTAAACTGAGGCTTTTAAAGCTGGCAATCGATCCCATACCTCAAGTGTGCCATTGCTAGCACCTGTAAGCCGCAGGTGCTCCATATCCTCCACCGAACACCGTCCTGCAAGGGTGGGGATTAAGCAGTGGGACAGGCATTCTGGGAAGCATAGTCTTTTGATTAAAGCAGCATACTGGCTGTCAACCTGGAATGGATCCGGAAGGGAAGTGAAATGGAAAATCCGGATTTATAGTGCCCATATCACAACCGTATTGACTCGTACAGGTTTCGGAAGGAAAGTTCTGTAGGAATAAATCCCAAATTGGGCCCCCAAGTGGTGGGAACGAGACAGAATCGTGACCATAGTGGATTTAAATAATATCATACAGTATAATATGCAGAAAAACAGAGATTCTTTTGTGTGGTTTGAATAACATTGGTGTTTGTTTTAGCTTGATGGTGTGCTGACTTTAAGTTGACCCTAGTTTCAACTCTGAGAAAAATATCCCTCCCACTTTTGTAAGTCTTCCCGGGAAAAACCCATCATTCCAGCCAAATAGAATTCAGTCTGTATAGAGATTATCATTGGCTGGTAAAGATTTGGTCCAATGTACAAGCCAACTTCAAACATTTTTTGCACTTGACCGGTTTAGCCATCCCTCACCATACAATGTGTGTGTTGGACTAATGCAAGTAGAACGATAGAGCCCTGTCAACAGACCTACAAAAATCACTAATCAAGGCCTCACAAAGAGCCATTCTCGTGTACCGAGCACAAGTTCCCCGGGGAATAACACGCCACATATATAGTCTTGTATATTTCACTTGATTTTAAAGCTGCACATAATTACTCACGACTTGACATGCAGACAGTGGATATTACTCATAACTTTTGAACGACAACAGACAGGAACATTGATTATGATGCCTGTCCTTATGACCTCACCCACAATTACGTCCTCAACTTCATATGTTCACTCTGCTTTAACAAGCTGTAAAATGTGCATGCTACATACGCATAGTGTACATGGTATCAGAATCAACTCAACCACATTATCATTCACTTGTTCCATGTGTTCGGCAAACGTTCTTTATAGTTAAGAAACTGGAATGTGGCCATACAGGGAACATGAAAGCAGACCTTAGTAACAATTATTTATAATTATCTTGGAGTTAGTTTTACTCATTAGAAACATAAAATGGCAGGCAACCTGTGTTCCTGTTTAGTACAAATGTCTGTATTGTACAACAACGCGATGTGGGCAGAAACCAACAGGAAGCAGACAGACTTCAGAAAGGCTATTTGTTACTACTGTGGCTTTTTGTTTTACCGGCTAGATAAATAGAGGAAGTGAATTTTCAAAGAGCCGAATTCTAAACTTCCCTGTTCACAAATCCTCATTCTAATGCAGAGGTGAAAATGTGACCTATAGACTTCCAGAACAGACATTGAAATGTTCCAACTCACTAGCCTTTATCTTTGTTACCTAATTAAAATATATAGGCCAGGCCAATAGCGCCACACATACAATTGAAAAGTACAATACAACTGCTCCCTCTGTATATCGCCTTTTACAGTTATTATAATCTCAGTGCACTGTTAGTGGGAACGCCCTCGGACGACCGAAGTACAGAATGTTGCAGATCAAGGAGTACAATTAGGATGCATGTGTGCATTTGGCCAATAAGGCTTAGCAGGCTGGCCATGCTCCGGTAGAGTGCAATCCATGAGGTCAGACATGTGGATGGGTGCTGAGAGGAGTCTGGAGATGGCGTGAGTGCTAGAGACTTGCTATGTGTTCAGCGTGCCCAAGTTTGTCATAGGTCTGCGCTGCAATCTGATGTTGGAGGTGTTGAAGTGCAGTCTGGTGTAAGTATGCAAAGAATTATGTGAACAGCGCAACAATATTTTGTCATAGTCCTTGCTGTTTTCTGTTGTGCGGTTAGCCATGCCTGCGGCCAGTGTCCACCGGGATAGTGCGCTCTACATATCTAGCAGAATTCGGTGGCGATTTACTGTTTGTGCACCAACTCTGAAAAATGGCTTCTGTTGCTTCTTGAGGCTGCCATAAAACGGTTGGCAACAGCGACAGCCTATGCTCCACTATATGCAACAAGGGGAGAATAAGTCATGGCCCACGTCCTCCCACTGCTAAATGAATTGCTGATGAAGGGATGTCTGCCCCAGTAGAGAGCTGGTACTGTCTGATCTGCTGCCCAGCCTCTTGTTTGTACCCTCTGAAGGGAATTCCAGAATCCAACCTATGTGTAGTGGATTCCATGACCCACGGGTCCCTTGTATACTAAGATTGAATATTCTACACACTGGGGAGGTATTGGCAAAAAGAGGTATGGATGAAATGGCCATACACCTATGCCAAACTTGCGAAAACCCAGAAAATCAATCCATTAAACACCTGATGTTGGAGTGTGAAGGAATTAGTCATGCCAGACATCATTTCCGGAGTAAATTTGTCTCTGATACAACATCTTGGGTACAAGAGCTACCTTGGGAACTATTGATTGATGGGCAGTCACAGCAGATGACGGTAGCAATGATTCAAATGCTCGAGAGATGTAAGATAGGGCTCTAAGCAAACTGCTAAAAGGGACATTCTGCGTCATGTGAAAATATAAGTAATTGGCTAGTTTCTTTCTTCCTATCATTCTTTCCCTTTTGTCGCTATTTTCCTTTTCCTTTTACCATCTCCTCATCTTAAACCTGTCTACTCAGCTCCATTTAACTCAGCAAGAAGCATTTTCTTTTTAGTGTTATTCATCTATCTGTTTTTAGTCAATTTTATAATCATTTTATGTTACTTAGATGTATAATTGTTGTTTTATATGTATTGAGATAATAGGAATCTGTTGATTATGAAAGGTTACTTTCACACCATATGCAATATAAAAATAAAAAAATAAAAAGCAGTGGATTCCATGACCCACGGGTACCTTGTATACAGAATTTCACACACGCCTCCCGAATTTACTTCTGACGTGGCAATATTCATCAAGCACGATCACTACCACAGGATACCCCTCTAATTGTGAGACTTCCTCACAATTCCCTGTCCTGATGAAGGCTGCTGTAATTGGAGCATTCTACAACTAACTGCTGGAAAGGCCCAAACAGTTGTTTCGACAATCCTACCACAACACAGTGTCTACTTTACAATACTGTACACCAAGCTGATTGATTGAGCGTACATATTAGTACACGCCCCCAGATAATGCTAAAGGGTCGTTTTGCATCGATATGATTTATTTTCCATGTACTATGTTCATAGGTATTGATGGTTTGTATATATGGAATGTATGTTGTATATTTTCCTCTGCAACATGTTGATTTAGTATATGTAAATCGTTGTTGAAACATCACCATTTTAAAAATAAGGTAAATAGAATAAAATAGTGGGTCATATTATATCCGGGCTCGCCCTGATAATTTTTTATATATATCCACGTCCTCCCATGACCATTCCCTGCAGTGCATCCCACTCTGATTGTGATGGAGGGGATTCTATCAAACCACTTTGACTCCACCACAGCGAATGCGTTTCGCCTGTATTATTTTAGTTTATTTATTTCCACGTACATGCCAGGTGCTGTGACTCAATGATCCTGTGACAATCCATGTACGATGGGCTGTGGTTCAGCTAGAGGTGCTTGTGGGAAACCAGGATCCTGATTGGTGTATGACAGTTTCGGTGGTCCGGTCGTGGCCTGTGCTTCCAGGTGAGGAGAGGTTGGGTTCGCCGTAAACGCAGCCAGCACCGCCTGGTGCGGAGTGTTTCTACGTTTGGAATGGGAATTGGAAGAGTTTTAGGTAGGCATTTCAGGATAATGCAGCAAATGGGCAGGTTTTGAGGACCTTTTTTTTTTTTGTAAAGGTAGTTTTTAGTGTGACAGATGTGCAGAGGGAGAGCATTCCTGATGAAGGGGGCAAGGATGGAGAAAGCCGAGCCGCCAACTCTGGCGGAGTGATAAGGCAGAATAGCGAGGAGGAGAGCTGAGCCCGATGGGAGGTTTCTGGGGGGTTGGTAGTGGGTGATTTTGTTAGGAACACATGTCCTGTATTATAGATGGCTTGGTGTGTGGTGCACATTACTTTTGAAAGTTGCTCTTAGGCTAACTGGGAGCCAGTGCAATATTCTGAGTACGGGTTTGTTTTCTGGGTGAGAGGGCAAGGAGCAGTCTTGCAGCTGTGTTTTGGATTCGTTGAGGTTTTCGGAGCTGGCGTGCTGCGACTCCGAGCTAGAGGGAGTTGGCATAGTCTAGTCGGGGGATGATGGGCAGAATTGCAGAGACTCTTTGGGGATGGGAGAGGTAGAGAAATATTAATTTTAGGATGCGTTGGTGGAAGTGGTAGATTCTGGATACAGAGTTGATGTGTTTGGAGAGAGAGAGAGAGAGGTTTGCGTCCATGGTGCATCCATGATTTTCTAATGGAGGTGGATGCGGCAGATGGGGCTCTCGGGCCAATTTGCCACGGTAAAGGTTTGTGGGATTAGAGCAGTTTGCAGCAAATTAGGTTTTCAGATTTTCCCGGGTTGAGGATAAATTGGTTGGTCGTCATCCATAAGTCGATATCCTTTTTTTTTATTATTTTTTTTTTTAAACTTTCTTTGAGTGCTTGACATTACAACACCGGGTCAAAAAGTGGCAATGTCAATAAGGGCAATATTTTCACATCAGCCGTTTTATATATCATCCCAGCAATAGCCCCCAAAACAAAACAGCACGGATAATGACTCAAACCAAGACTGTACAAAATTCAGACAATTGAGGAGGAGGAAATCTAGAGCAGGCAGTTGATCACTCTGTATCAGACTCGTTTCCATGTTGTGACTTTAGATCGTTACGGAAAGGAGGCCCTATGTCCACCGGCCTGCAATTCACCAGTTGCAGTGAGGACCACCGCTCCTCCTGGATAGAGGCCCATGTTGAAGCACGCATCCATTGCGCCACAGAGGGGCTTGCGGGCCCCAACCACAACAGCAGTACTTATCGTACGGCAAGAAGTATCATACAGAGGCTAGCAAGTCTATGGAAACTACTTCAGAGTGACACACATTTGTGGAACAGACCATCGGGGCAGGGACACTAGCACAGTCGAATATCATTGACGTAGTGTCACGGATCCCCAACCTAGAATTCCTTCAGCTTTGGGCAATCCCATATCATGTGGAAATATCCCACCTGTCTGTGTGACACCTAGGACAGTGGAAAAGGTGATCTTGCGAAATGAGATGCAATCTAGCGGGGGTATAATTAAACCTGTGTATCAGTTTGAATTGTATTAACCGGAATCTGGAATTAAATGATACAGTACAGGTTTGTGTACACATGGCTTCCCAGATACCATCAGTGATGTCTGTGCCCAAATCACCAGCCCAGGCCTCCCGGAGCTTAGTTTGTGGTTTGTTACCCTGGCTCTGTAGCAGGTTATATATCATGGACACTCTGCCATGAATTGAGTTCCCTTCCATTACTAGGCCAAGCAACGGCTCGTCTGGGGGCAGCACAGGGAAGCCTATCCAGGCACGGTAAACTTCACGGAAGAGCCCAGCTTATTGCAGCCAGTGCGAGGGTTGTCCTTTACTTACTCTGGGAAATGTCAGGAGGCAGTTCCACAGTGGAAGATCTCCATGAAACGGGCGAGGGGCATCTAACAGTTTCCGTATTTTGCCCCAAGCCAGTTCCATCACACCAATGGGATCCACTATCCTGGGATTCCTCCATAGCGGTGGCAGCACCAAAGAATGCACATCTCGAGTGCCGGCCGCAAGCCGCTCGATCTCAACATGTAGGTGAGGGCCATCTTCGTCAAACAAATAGGCTGCATATTGCGCCTGGGCCGCTATCCAGTATTTTTTGAAGTCTCGTGCCGCGAGACCACCCTGACTGTATGGTCTAGTCAATGTGTCCCATATTAGGCTTACCGCCCCTGCATGCCACATAAAGTTGTCAATAGCTACTTTCAGTGTCTTAAAATCAGATCGCGGCCATAGTGGTACATTTAAAATGTAATAAAGCAGTTTTGGCAGAATGACCATTTTAAGGAGGGACATCCGCCCAGTGATAGTAATGGGAAGTTTCGCCCAGCCTCAGAGCTTAGTTGGGGTAAGTAGTTAAGTTTGTATAGCGAGGTCAACTGTTGTGTCGCTGTGATTCCCAGGTATTTAATCTCGAAGGGGGACCAGGCGAACCCCATAATGTCTTGCGGTGCCACTGTCACCTCTGTCAATGGGAATAGTTCAGATTTAGTGCAGTTGACCCGGAGCCCAGACACGGTCCCGAAGGTAAGGACGTCCTGCATGATCAGGGCAAGATGTAAATCCGGATACCGCACAAACAATAGGGCGTCATCTGCATATAGTGATATAATTTGAGGTTTACCTAAGAGCCTGATCCCTCTGTGCGTGCTTGTGCCTAATCCAGTCAGCCAAGGGCTCCATCACTACCGCAAATATCAAAGGTGAGGGCGGGCATCGCTGCCGTGTCCCCCTACAGATGTCGACAGAAGTAGAGAGTTGTCCATTTGTGCTAACTTTGACTGTAGGAAGCGTATATAGTAAACATATCCACAAAAAGAATCGAGGACCAAAGTTGCACTTCTCCAGTACCACCCAGAGGAATTACCAAGACACAGTCGAAGGCTTTCAGGATATCCAGCGCACCAGCAACCGCCTATACTGCTGGGTCTACCTGGGCAATAATATTGAATAGGCGCCTCAAGTTGAGTGCCGTAGACCAACCAGGAACAAAGCCCGTCTGATCTGGGTGGACTATGTATTCCATTTAAGGGGCAAGTCGAAGGGCCAGTACCTTTTGCAAATATTTTCACATGGGAATTAATGAGTGAAAGGGGTTTGGTAGGATCCACAAGGTGTTGCCGGTTTGTCGGGTTTAAGCAACAGTTATTGCCGCTTCTCGCAGTGAGGTGGGGTGGAAGTACTCCTAGCATGCAGAACTCCTCCCATAGGGTGGCAAGCTGGGGGACCTGTTGGGATCTGTAATGTAAAAAGAAATTCCATAGTCAGACCATCAGGACCGGGGGCCCTGCCAGAGGGAAAAGCCTCGATGGCACCGAATATCTCTTCCGGCAACACAGGACAGTCAAGAGCTTCCCTAGCCTCATCCGACAGCGGTAGGTCATTGAGGAACGCCTCAATGTCTGAGGTGGATGCCACATCATAGTTTGCGTAGAGTGTTTCGTAAAAGGAGCGAAACGCACAGTTCACCTCAGGCCAGTGTCCCGGATGCATCTTGCTCAAGTGGAATGTGGTGGCTTCCACTCTCCTCCCGTATGATCTTAGCAAGCAGCTTGCCAGAGCTCGCACCTTCACCGTATTTCCTTGCCAACCCCGGGTTATCAAAGTTCCGTACTCTATCAGCTTTGTTCCTGAAATTGTCGAGCTCAGCCTGGATATCGCCCAGTGTGGTGGTAGCAGGGAGTGATGTGTACTGCTGTTCGAGCTGGTGCAATGTAGTCTCACTCTCCTGGATTTCACGCCGTATCGCCCGCACCATCCCAGATTCCTTCGCCAAGGCCATACAGCGGGTATAAACTTTAAAGGCCTCCCATAGAGTTGCACATGAGCTAACTGAGCCCATATTCATCTCAAAGTATTCCTCCACGCATTTCCCCATTTCGGCTTCAAACATCGGGCCGGACAGTGCCTGCGGTTTAGTCTCCATGGGCGCCTTGCTTCAGCTACAGTACCCAGTGTAGTGTAACTGGGGAATAATCTGAGAAAGTCCTGGGTAATATATTGGCCGTGTCTATACGTCTGATGAGGTCGTCAAATATCAACCACATGTCAATATGTGAGTGGAAATCATGTACAGTGGAGTAGGAGTACATACGGGATGTCTGCTTTAACAGTCTCCAGGCATGCACCACCCCCAGCTTGGTAAGGCATTCTCGTATCACTTGGGTAGCTCTGGACAATTGCCTATCCTTACACCGGGATCTATCAAGGTTCGTATCCGATTGTTTTGAAATCTCCTCCCCACAGTATGTGTACCAGGGGGTACAACAATAAAAGGTCTGCTACCTGGGAATAGAATTTGGGATCATCTACATTAGGCCTATATATATATTAATTGGCACTACTTCCTGACCTAGCATTTCGCTATGCAGCAGCACATGTCTACCTAGTGGGTCCAGGTGTGCCGTTTTATGTGTGTATAGTATTGACCTATGGATAAGGGTCATGACTCCCCGATATTGAGTGGAATATGTCGTATAATAACATTGCATGCCCCAGCTCTTGGCAAATCTGTCACAGCTAATTGCCAAAGCATGCGTTTCCTGTAAAAACAAAATTCGGGCCTTATGTCGTTCAGCAAATAGTCGGAGCCTTTGCATTTTCACTGGATTGCCCAGTCCCCGCACATTCCAACTCATACACTGCAGTGTCTCAGCCAACATCCGGCCAGTGCACTGTGTATACCCTGAGCCCAACCTGGGGAAATAGCATTTCGCTGATGTAATCAACAAGGGACACTGCCTTTCCCCAACAATAACACACGTCAAGCACATTTCGTATATTTTTCCCTGAACTCCCCACCCCCACCCCAACCCCTCTCCCAACCAGAGGAATGAATACCTCATACAGAAGAACCCAACATTGCTTTGCATGGGGGCCTGCTCGCAGACTACAGCCCGGCCTTCAATACAGCTTCACATACATCGTGTAGATCAATTTGCAGGTGCACTTTCACAACATTATACCAATTAGAGAGGCGGCAGGAAGCCCCATCTAGAGAATCCCCAATAGTGGGTCACTAGGCAATCTGTGCATTATCATCAATTTCTCAGCAGGGGTCAGTGACTAGGGCTTGTGAGCGATGGAATAGCACTGTTGAGGCCTACCCAGGGAAGTGGTCATCAAGGAATTTCATGGCCTCCTCGGGTATGGTGAAAAAATATACCTTGTCAGCATGTTCGATCTGTAACTTGGCTGGGTATAGCATTGCATATTTAAAGTCTCGAAGCCTCTTCTTAGCAGCCATAAAGGATTTTCGTTCCTGCTGCACTGCAATCGAAAAGTTGGGATACAGGTGAATCCTGTTGGAGCCCAGCAGCAATTCCCCCTTAGTTTTTGCACCCCGCAGCAGCTCATCCATATCCCGGTAGTTGAGCACTTGGGCTATAATTGGGTTGGGGGTGGAGCCCCAGGTCTATGCTTGGGGGCAAGTGATTGGTGGGCCTGTTCTGTGGTGACAGTTTAGGGGCATCCAGTAAGGACAAGAGGGTGTGTTCAACAAAGTCTTCCATGGAACCATCAATATTATCCTCTGGAACCCCTATTATTCACAATTATTGCACCTTGATCTTCCAGATCTTAGTTCTTCTTGCTGATTGTTTGCACTTGTTTTGAGAGCAAGGTAACATCAGCCCTGAGCGCCTCAATCTCGTCCTCAGTTTCCCCCACTCTGGTCTCCATCTCTGTAATACATGCATCAGATTTCTCCATACAGGACTTTATGGAGCTAATTGTGCAGCTCATATCGTCAAGTATGGTGTGTATGGCCGTGAATCCCTCCCGCATGTACTCCATCATATGTTGTAGTTCGCTGGGTTCTTCCGGTGGTAGCAGCCCGCCACTTGCGCCGACTGCTTCGGCCTGAGTCTTGGGTGCGGTCTTAGTGTACATGTTTATAGAGGACTGATTCTTTCCTGTGCACTTAGTCATGTTAATACAGCGTTGTGCCAAGAGGAGTAGCAAGAGTTATGCTGCGAGGGGGAGACAGGTCTGCAGTTCCCCACCAGTGTTTTATCATATACCACAGTGCCATCCCAGTATACAGGTTTCGCCCCCAGGAGAGACACGTATGCGGTAGGTGTGGATGTAGGCTTCAAGGAGCGAGTGCCCGCCAGGTTTCTCTGGCGAGGTTCAGCATTGCAAAGGGCCCAGACTGTAATGTAGTGTGCCCCCAAACCGCAGAAATGGAGCTGCAGGTCACAGGCTGCACCAGCACCACTGAAGTAAGGGCGCCCCCCCCCCCCCCACCCCGAGCCCCAAGCAAGCCTCAAAGGGATCGAAGGATTACAGTCCATGTACCGTTAGTCGTAGCGGCAGCCACTGCAGAGTTTCTAGATGGCCCAGGGACCCGGACATAGCCTGTGCCCACACTGCAGAATCGGAACGCTGCGCCAGCTCAGAGGAAATTAAGGTGTGTGCACGGGACCTCATGACCTGCCCAGGGCCTGCTGGCAGTTACGTGCAGGTATTGGGACCCAGCGTGTTGTGGGAGTCACCCGTGGGCCAAAGCAGGAGGCAGATAGCCCCTGGGGAGGGGCGCTTCACCCCAGTATGGCCCTCGAAGAAGGTGGAAGAAACCCCACTGGCCCCCGCCACTCACCGTTCCAGCTCCTGGGAGCGGCTTAGGGGGTTGGGGAGTATGTCGGAGTTAGATTGCCTCAGGCCATATATACGTAGAGGTGTGCCACTGCAGGAATAGTTCAGTTTGGGTTCAGTGCACACTCATAAAACTAGGTTTTAGACCGTGTTAAGGTCCCGGGCTGCAGAGCTGAAGTCTAAGCAGCCATCTACAATCGCGCGCAACAGCGCCCCCACCCATAGGTCAATATCTGAGAGACAGGTGGTGACGTTGAGGAGTGGAGAGGCTGGAATCTTGGTGATTTGAAAATTATCTAGGTATTGTCGGCATACTTGTAGCAGGTAATGTTCTGTGAGCAGGTGAGTGCTAGCAATGGACTTAGGTAGAAGTTGAAGAGAAGGAGTGGAAAGGAGGTTCCTCGTAGCAACCCTTATGTGACGGGCGTGGGGCAGGGGAGAAAGAAGAGGAGAATTATTTGTGAGTGTTTGGAAATAAAGCAGGTGATCCAATTAAGGGCGGTGTCTAGGGTTAGGAGCCCGTTTCTTAGTATTATTTGATCTATGGTATTAAAGGCAGTTCTTTTTAGCTCGTCCCAGATCGAGACCAGTGAGGATTCCGTTCCACAGAGTGTTTGGAACCCTGATTGGTTAGGGTCGAGGAGTATATTGGCTTCTGTGAAGAGGCGAAGGTACTTATATGTAGCACAGTCAATTTAGCAATGAAGCAGGTATTGAAGATTGGGCGGTAGCTTGATGGAGAGAGGGGGGGTTCAGGAGTGATTAGTGGTAGGATATGGGAGGTTTTGAAGGCCTCTGGGGAGGTGACAGAAAAGAGGGATTATTTACGATGGAGCGGGCTACGCTGCCAGCACAGGTGGGAGGTAAGGATATTTTTTAGAAGCGGAGGTGGGCAAGGGTCTCCAGGTGAGCCAGAGGGTCGGCTAAGTGCTAGTAGGTTGCAGACATCTGCCTGGGAGAGAGATGTGAAAGAGGAGAAAGTTGGTTGGGACGGTGGGGAAAGGTTCAGGTACGAGAGAGGGACGGAAGTGGAAGGCTGGATCTGTTCTAGTTTTGTGGTGATGGTACGATGTCTTGCATCGCTCCGTTATGAAGTAGTTGGAAAGTTAATCGCAGAGAGCTTGTGAGCTGAGAGTGGTGGGGGGGTAGTGGGTTGGGCGTTGGCATGTGAGTTGAATTCCCCAAGAATGTTGTAGAGTTCCCTTCAGAGGTTAGTGGAGTTGGAAATTCAGTTTCTATAGTGGGACTTTTTTGCTTTTTTGATTTCATACAAATATGCCATTTTCAGTCTTGCAAGGGCCGTTTTGTTTTGTGGTAGGGTTGGTCCTCCAGGCTCGCTCTAGGTGATGCTTGAGGGGTTTGAGAGCTACAAGGGAAGGAGTGTACCACTTATGGTGTGGGGTTGATTGTCGAGAGGGGCGGCGGGTTGGTGTGGGGGGGGGGTCATAGCTTTGGAGAGCAATTGGTTGAAGAGGATGTTGTAGGGGTGTCCTTCCTTGCGAGAGAGATCCGGTAGTGTAAGAAGTAGGGGAGTTAGCCAGGTTTGGGTTGATGATTTCATTCCAGAGAGGGAGAGTGGCTGGGATGGTTGAGGGGATTTTCGCAGGAAGAGGAGTGGAGGGGGGAGAGGTGTTGAAGTGAGAAAGGTATAGCGTGGTGTTCAGTCCAGATGAGGGAGTGAGGCGGGAGCGGGGAGACTTGACCTGCTGTGCAGAATAGTGTCTCTATGGTGTGTCCTGCAATGTGGCCGGGGGGGGGGGGGGTAAACCAGTTGTTTTAGGCCGAGAGCTTCCAGATTGTCGGTGAGTCAGTCATGGCGTTGGCAGGAACATCAAACCAGATGATAAAATCTCTGCGTGGGTGAGAGGGAGTCTCGGAGAGAGTCGGAGACATTTTGGTCATAGCCGGCTGGCCTGTATAGGGAGAAGGAAGCTGTGGGTGACGGAAGGGCTGAGGAGGATCTTAGCGAGAATAGATTTGCATTTAGTGTTGCAATGTAGATTCTCAGTGGATATTACTGAAAGTTGTAGTTTGTGGAGAATGGCTAGACCCCCCCACCCCTCATTCCCCAGCTCTGCTGGGCCTGTTGTGGGCGAGCCAGGAGGGAAGGCCTTGTGTGCAATGGGGTTGAAGTCCTTGCTGTACCAAGTTTCCGTGATAAATAGGCAGTCGGGGTTTTCAGTGGCTATGAGTTGAATGGGAGAGCAATGTGCCGCTAGCGGTCTGCGGTGAGTATGACCAGTGCAAATTGTGTTGTTGTATTTGAGGGGCACAGGTGTGTGCGAGCGGGTAGGAGGGTTTGCTGATGGGGGGGTGTCCTGGGGGGGTGCTGGGCCATGGCTGCTTGTACTGTACTGAGGGACGGGAAGTTTGTTAGTTGTCTGAGGCGATGAGGTGGAGGGCATTGAGGTGGTGGCTGAGGGGCAGTGTGACATTGCCAGGGGAGGGGCTGAGGGTGGGTTCAGGATTATTATGCAAGATACACGCTGGGGTGTCATGACGGGGGGTGTGGCGGTGGTACCACCAGCAAGCTGCCAAAGCTGCTTTGTTTCTGAGCGGATGAGGTGAAAGAATGGGAGCGGTCATGGATGAGGGGTCGGTGGGAGCGGTCTGGGGTGGGGTTGGATTGGCATGGTGATGTGAGGCGGCGGCGCCTGGTGGCTACTGAGGGTGTAGGGTAAGACCCAAAAATCACAAGTGACTCGTGGATTACTTTTCAATAAAAGTACACAGGAGCAAGAAAAACTAAAATGTATTACACGCAACTGCGGCAGGGAGTCATTCAAAAGAAATCATCAAGTGAGTAATGCAAAATGGCAGTTTTATAGTGAAGTGCAGATTTTAGCATAAGCAATGTTTCAAAGTACGTAGGTAGTAACACGCTTCTGATTGGTAATATAAGTTATAGGGGAATCTATACAGTTCCTAGCCCTATTGGCTTACCCTGACCCTTGTGACCTTGCTACATATTGATTCATAAAAAGGACTTCATACTCATTGTCTACCATCTCAGAGCTACTATTGGGCAATCGAGATCAGAACTTTGTTCCTTCAGTCCTTGGCATTTAATTGGTGGAGCTCCTGTGGCCATCCTGGGGTGGGACACTTCGATCATCCCTAACCAATAATAATGTGCTGGGCAGACAGTGTGGCAACATTTATAGCTTGTACATTTTGTCTCCCCTGGTTCTACACAGGTTTTTCTCTTGAGTGTTTGTTGTGCGATGTCACCAGCAGACTTCCTCTATTTGGCATGGAGTTGCCCCCTTGTGTGTACATTTTGGATGGAGGTTTTTTCGGGACACTGGGTGATATTATTGGGGAGCAAGTGGACTCTACGCCAGTAGTGGCCTTATTAGGCAATGCTAAGCAGATTACTGGTTGTGTGAGGGGGTTGGCAGGGCTCCTAATACTTCTAGAAAAGCAGAGTGTGGCGATGCTATGGGGAAGGGTGCAGTGCCCTACATTAAAGCGGTTGAGAAAGGATCTTCTGTATTGTAACAAAATGGAAATGGACTATGGGATTTTGGTACCCAGATTCACCCGGCTAAGGCCTAGATTGAGGGAGTTGTGGCGTCCTTGGCAAGCCCACAGAGGCGACCCCAGTGGAGACGGCCTCCAGGCCTAGAGTTTCCCTGCCATCCCAGAGGGAATAGTCTTTCCAACCAATCGAAAAGACCCCCGTGAAGCCCCGGGCCGAGAATGGGGGGGCGAGGTAGTCCTAACTGACTCAGATACCTCCTCTGAGGACGAGCTGTCTGTCATCAAGGCAACCCTGTACAAGAGGTTCATGGAGGCCAGGGCCTGCGGGAAGGATCCTGACAAGGCAGACGTAGAGAGCGAGGGTCAAACCGATGAAGAACAGCAGGTTGAGGAGGAACCTGAGGAGCCTCTGCCGACGCTCCCGTCTCAACCGATGCCAACACCGTCGGACAGGTCGGAAGACATCTTGCTGGCACTGCACACCTTGTGCACAGAGAGAAGGACAAGGTTGCCCTTACCGCCGGCGGACGATCCAGCGGCGCCTGGACCATCGGGGAGCCCTCCAGCCAAGCGAAGGAGAGTCCCTCCACCCCCACCTTTCCATCCTGAGATGGCGACAACGGGGATGGACGATGGCTGAGACGACGGAACATATCTCCCGTCGCCGCCTCCTCAGGCTTCCCCTCCTGACGAAATTGGCATTTGGCCCAGTGCCTCGGAGCTGTTCCAAATATGCCCCGAAGAGCAGAAGAAGGAGGGATTCCTGTATCAACAACGGGAGGCCAAGAGGAAGACCATACTCTCGGTCCTGCTGTTGGACGACATGGGGGACGAGGGACTGTCACTTCTGAAGAACCCGTCCACGGCCCCTGCGAAGTCCCAGATTCCACTCCTATGTACCTCAGGGCGCAGCTGTCCCCGGACTCAGTAGTCTCTGCGGCAGCCAATAAGAAATCGGCTGGGGCGATGGCATCGACTTCCACTTCGCCGCCGGACGGCGAGGGGAAGAAGCTGGACACCATGGGACGTCGGGTCATCTAGTCGGCAGCGACAACCATTAAGGCGGCCAAGGCTCTTGCTGTCACGGCCTGCTACAATAGGGAGCTGTGGTTTAAAATCGACCCCCCCTCCCCTTTGGACAAGATAGCGGAGGAGCGGATGCCCTCGAGATCCTGCAGGAGGGCAAGGTGGCTTCTGATCACGCCATCACGGTAGCCACGGACATTGCTGACACAGGGTTTCGCCAGATGGGCAACAGCGTTTGCCTTCGCCAGCGTGGTTGGCTCAAGGCTACAGACCAGGGTACTGGACATACCCTTCAGGAACAATCTGTTGAAGGCAGTGGAAGAGTCACTGCAGGTCATCAAGGCGGACAACGAGACGACCCGTACCCTGGGCACGCTACGTTAGCGATGGCTGTCCTTTCGGACCTCCGGAGGCAAGTCCCAAGGTGCCTCCAAAGGATTTCGGTGGCAGCTCTTCGCCATACCGACAGGCGGCCCCTTCTTCCTTGCAAGAATCCTACAGATGCCGCAACAAGGCCGGTGGACATAGTCGCTGTCGCCAAGGGGGCAAGGCGAAGCAGGACTGATCCGGCCGTGACGTCGGGGCCCCCACCTGAGTACCCCGGTGGGAGGCCGGCTGGCGAAATTCGTCAGCGTGTGGGAATCCATCTCCACCGACCGTTGGGTGCTGGATGCCCTGGCCCATGGGCACAATCTGGAGTTCCAAAGGAAGTGCCCAGACTTTCCACCGGTGGCCAGGAAAGAAAACCACATCCCACAACTACTTTTGGAGGTACGAGCGATGCTGGCAAAGGGCGCAATAGAACTCGTCCCGAAGAAGCTTCGGGGCTGCGGAGTATACTCGCTGTACTTCCTCGTCCGAAAGAAGACCGGCGGCTGGTGGCCTATCCTGGACCTCCGCCGCCTCAACAGGTAAATAAAATCCCAAAAATTCCGGATGGTCACCCTTCAGCACGTGCTGCGACAGCTGGAAGAAGGAGACTTCCTGTCGTCGCTGGACCTGCAGAATGCATACTTCCACATCCCCATACATAAAGGAAGTTACTACACTTCGTGGTCCGGGGGCGGCACGATCAGTTCAGGGCACTGCCCTTTGGTTTGAAGTTGGCACCAAGGGTCTTCACCAAGTGCCTGGCACCGGTGGCGGCGCGGCTGCACCTGCAGGGGATCCACGTCTACCCCTATCTGGACGATTGGCTCGTTCGAGCGAAGTCAAGGGAACTCGCCGTCGACCACACAGCGAGGACCGTCCGCCTCCTCAAGGAACTGGGGTTCTCGATCAACTTTGCAAAGTCCTGCTTGGTGCCATCGCAGGACACCCTGTTCCTAGGGGCCAGGCTCAACACGGTGGCGCGGCTGGCTTCACCGTTGGAGGAGAGGATAAAGGCCATCCTGGGCAAGGTACAACGGCTGTTGACCATGGAAGTAGCCAGGGTGAGGTCCATGAAGTCCCTGCTCGGCACTATGTCGTCTTGCATCTACCTCGTGCGTCTGTTCAGGTTGCGGATACGGCCACTGCAGGAGTTCCTTGATGCCCTTTGGCTACAAATAGTGGGAAGCTTCGAAGACAAGATCTCCCTCAACAAGACTTTCCGTCAAGCGATCTGGTGGTTGGGCACCCGCGCGCATCTCGTGGCGGGCATGGACTTCCAGACCCCAGCCCATCAGGAAACCGTGACGACAACGCCTCCCTGGAGGGATGGGGCACGCACTCTGGAGATCTCAACGCAAGAGGCCTTGGGCTGCAGGAGGAGAGGTCACTGCACATGAATGTTTTGGAGCTCTGGGCCATGTTCTGGGCCCTTAGGTCCTTCCTTCCGTCCCTCAAGGGCAAGGTGGTACGGGTCTTCACTGACGACACCACCACAATGTTCTACATCCGGAAGCAGGACGGCACCAGATCTCCAGCTCTATCCAAGGAAGCGCAGGATCTGTGGCGCTGGGCCGTTGCCCAGGGGATGTTCCTGGTACCCTTTCACCCGGCAGGAGTGAAGAACACTGTCGCTGACTCACTCAGCAGGGAGCTGTGGTCTTGCCACGAGTGGCATCTTCGGCAAGATCAAGTAGATCTCCTATTCCGATGATGGGGCAGTTTCCTGATCGATCTGTTCGTGCCGGCGATGAACACCAAGTGCCGGAGGTTCGCCAGCAGGTTTGCCCAGCCGGGGATCATGGGGGATGCATTCTCCTTCCCCTGGGACGGCCTGTTCCTCTATGCATTCCCACCGTTGCTGTTGCTACTGCGACTCATCAGTCCACTCAGACGGTCCCGGTGCAGGATGATCCTCGTTGCACTGGCGTGGCCCGAGGCAGATAAGGTTCCCGGACCTTCTGGACATGTCAGCGTCCCCTCTGGTCAAGCTACCGACAGACGCGTATCTTCTTGCCAGGGAAGGAGGCGCGATCCTGCATCACAACCCAGGATCGCTGAACCTGCAGGCCTGGCTCCTGCAGAACTAGAGTTTGGAGGCTACAATATCCCGGCGGACTGCAAGGAGGTGCATGCCAAGGCCAGGGCATCCTCGACTCTGAAGTGCTATGGACATAAATGGAAGAGGTTCTCTGTCTGGTCCCGTGCACAGAAGATCAACCCTCTACGGATTGCGGCCCCTCCAGTGCTGCCGTACTTGCAGTCGCTGGCCAAGGTGGGGCTGGCACATGCCTCCATCAAAATTCATCTGGCGGCTATCTCCCGCTACATCAGAATTCCGGGGCGGTCGTCGCTGTGGTCTCACCGCCTGGTGAACGAGTTCATGAAAGGACTGTTCCGCTCGTTCCTGTTGGTGAAGGCTCTGGCCCCGGTGTGGGAGCTCAACGTGGTGCTGACCAGGCTCATGGGTCCGCCATTTGAGCCTTTGCATTCGGCGTCGCTGAAATTCCTATAGTAGAAAACAGAGTTTCTTGTGGCCATCAACTCTGCACGACGAGTGGGAGAGATCCAGGCCCTCTCCTGTAAGCGGCCGTACCTGACATTCTATCAGATGAGGGTAGTGCTGAGGATGCAACCCTCCTTCATGCCCAAGGTGCCGTCGGACTTCCACCTCAACAAGCCCTTGGTGTTGCCCGTTTTCTTCCCGTCGCCAGCTGAGAGGACTTTGCACTCGCTGGATGTGGCTAGAGCGCTGAAGTTCAATGTGGACCGCACGAAAGGTTTTCGGAAGACATCACAGCTGTTTGTGAACTTTGGACCTGTGAACCAAGGGAAGGCCCTCTCCAATGCTTCCATTTCCAGATGGCTCTCCGGCTGCATCATGCACTGTCACCGGTTGGTAAACTGACCGTTGCCTGGCCCTCCGTGAGCGACCATTGCTATTACGTCATTCCTGTCTGGTGTGCCCCTGCAGATGGATATCTGCAGGGCAGCTATGTGGAAGTCGACACACACCTTCACGAAATTCTACTGCGTCGACGGGGATTCCAGGGAGGAATCCAGAGTCGGCCAAGCAGTGCTGCGCAACCTGTTCGCTTGAAGGTGAGCCTGGTGAGGAGGTAACGGATGCTTAATGTTGAGTTGTTGAAATGCTTAATGTTAAGCCTTGCCACCTCCTGTGGTTCTGCATGTGTGTACTGCTATGTATTTTTGTATTCATGAACATGTGAATCCATGCCAGACCCCATGCTGGAGAAAGAACAAGTTACTTTCCTGTAACTGTTGTTCTTCAGTATGGGTAAGGCATGGATTCACATGCGAACCCTCCCTCCAACCCCTCTGCGGCTCTTCTCTTGGTCCTACTGCCACTTTACGTGCTTCCAAATCTGAAGATGGCTCCCGGATGAGGCGCTTAGGTAGAGGGCAGTCATTGGCTCTGGGGCAGTAAGACAGTTCAGAAACGAAACTGATTTTTTTTCTTTACCTAGAATTCCCAGCCTGATAACTTGGAATATTCATGAGCATGTGAATTCATGCTAGACCCATGCTGGAGAACAGTTACAGGCAAGTAACTTGTTCCTTCTCTGTTCTTGCTAGTCTATCCAATCTTGTTTTTTTGGCTTTTGTTTAACAGCACCTGGATTGGAGACCAGACGTTCCATTGTAGTGTTCAAGTGCTCAAGATGAAGAAGGCATTTATCGTGACAATTTTGTAATAGCCCTGGATATGGCCCGTTATCGCTTGGTTGTAGAATTCGATATGGGTTTGCTGCATCCACTACCATAACTTTCCGTAGGAAAGACGGTGACTTCCAGACAATTATTGAGCGCAGAGATTGAAGTCCAAGTTCCACTTTGATCGATGCCATTGGTGTGCTGTTGGGTAATTTCAGTATTGTTTTCAAATATTTGCCCTCAAGCACATTCCAAGTCATCCGTGAGAGATTAAAGGTGGGCCCCCCGACCCATAGGTTAATATTGGCACCACCTTTTGTTTATAAAACGCGATCATTGGAATCATAGTGAACTTGCCATATCTAGCATGTATTATTGCGCCTTGTTGAGCTAACGTTTTCATTTTAACTTGTAGTTCAATTAGCCTTGCTTTCTATGCAACATTTTTGTTAAATGGAATCCCCAGGTATCTGATTGACTCTACCTGTTAATATTTTCATGCTCTTATTTTCCAATGGAAATTTCTTCCTCTTGTTCTCATCTTAACTCCAAGAGCAATTATTTGCGATTTTTCGGTGTTGATTACCAAATCATTGCTTATTGTATATTGAGCAATCGTTGCAGTCCCAAGTTGGGTTTGTGAGAGCAGCATTAAATCGTCTGCTTAAATCATAGATGCCAATGCCTGGTTGTTAGATCTTTGGCGGATCAGCTGTTGTTTTCAGTGGCAAATCTGCAAAATACAGCTTAAATAGTGTTGCAGCCAGTGAACACCCTTGTTTTACTCCGCGTTGAAAGCTGCCCTTCATTGTTCAGTCTAATTCGCATCGTAGTGTTCATATGGAAGGCTTTAATTGCAACTAGCAGTTCAAGTGGGCAACCCCATTTTTTAAGTTTAGCCCATAATTTCTCCCGATTCACATGGTCAAATGCTGGTTTTAGATCAATGAATCTCAAAAACAGATTGTTTTTGTTTTTTAAGGCTTGTAGTTTTAATACGTTCAAGAGAAAAAGATTGAGATCTGTCCCCACACCTTTTGTGAACCCTGCCTGTCTTGGATTGGTTATTTCTGCTTCAGCTGGTGATTTCATCAATCGTTTTTGGAGATTGGAGGCGAATAGTTTATCTATTATGCCTAATTACGCGATTGAACAAATCCGGCAAACTACAGACCAATCTCCTTATTTGAAAATGGGCTCCACAATTTCTGTAGTCCAAGACTTTGGTAATTCACCAGTAACGCGTATGTGCTGGAGTAAAGCAGCAATAAAAATTGTCAATTTTTCTGGATCTCTTGTTATTTGTTAGACCTTCTGGTCCTGCTGCACTGGACTGCTTCAGATTATTGATGGGTTCTCTGATCTTCTCATTACCGAGGTCCAAACTCCACCAATTTGCTTGTGTTTTTGAAGTTTTAACATAGGGTTGCGTCAGATCAGCAAACACTTTTGAAAAAAATGCCTTATTCATCTTTGCTCTGCAACACCATTACTTAGGCTGGCACACTGGCTGAGCGTTGTTTTGTTTATAAGTGCCCATAAATCTTTTGCCTTAGGATCACACATTGCCTTAAGCATCATCTCTCCTTGCTCTTGGTCACGCTGCAACTTGAAGCTGATTAGCCAGTTTTTCTAGCATTGGGTTCTTTTCTTTATCACAGCTTTTGTAGACGTGCCACTTGAGTTCTTTATTCGTTTGATATCTATTTCCAGCTTTTTTCGCTGCTCAATAATATCATGGCCAAATTGATGTTTTGGTTGCATAAATGGTAACATTTTTACCACTTAAAACGAGTAGAGCATCATAGCATAGACTACGTTTATGAGCATGACACATCTCCAAGTATTGATCATTAAGGAGATTAAGGGCTTTAGTTATTTTTAGACGATTGCCTCCTTGATTGGCTGTAATATTGATCTCCGGTTGGTGTACAGTAAATGCAACATTTTTTACTTTCCATGTAAGCATCAAAGCATCATGATCGCTGTTTTGTCGTTTTTTATAATTTCCAGTCGTTCTAGGTTATGCCGGAACTTACTAGACAGCCATTTGCAGTCAATTGTTGATGTAAGATTGTTGGCCCTCCTGGTCGATTTTTACTGATACATCCCTGGCCTTGTAGCATGTAGCAATTCCTGATTTTTAATTCCTTTATCCACATTTCACTTCTTTCATTTCGATCTGATGTTTTATTATCAATTGGTTTTCCTTCTTTTTCTAGGCATCTTACGTTTAGAGCACCACGGATTAAGAAATGTGGATTTGGCAATGTTGTATATACCTCATCAAAAATGTTGGATATAGAATGTAGCAATTTGGTAGTAGAAATCATTACAGGATGAATCTGGCCATGGTGTAGGTTGCCTCTAAGGTTTGCTCCCACCTGATCCTGAAGTATCCGACAGAAAAGCATTTCGGAATGCACTATCATGGCCAAAAAGAAGCAAACCATGTCATCATCCCAGTCAGTGAGCATAGTCCTCATTCAGGCTAGACATGGAACCTTGTATCAGTCAGCAGGTCAATGATGGGTGTTAGCCTGGCACATATGGCATTTAAACCATTCACATAATATGCCTCATTAGACTCTAGTAATGTTTAACAGTAACTTTTATACACTAAACATGCCTGCCGCAAGATCCATTCACAAATTGCAGCATGTTCTATTCATATTGCATACAGAGCTATTTAAGCCCCGCCTCGGCCTGAACGCACGCTTTGCATCTGCTCCGCTGACAGCAGATAACGCTACTGGCGTTTCTCCTTACAGAACATGTAAAAGGAGAAAATAGTTACATTAGCTTTACAAAAATCTACAGAATACAATAGTTTATAGAAAAGACTTACCTGACCAAAGACATTCTAGGAAGCGGTTATCTTCAGTCAGAAGTTTCATTCACAACGCAGCATCTTCCAAAAGTATTTTCCTCAGCTTTCCGAAAACCTGCAAACGCAAAAGGTATTTAATTAATAAACTAACTTAAATTGATAAAAGAAGTTTAATAAGCTTTTACATACCTGAAGGTTCTTCAAGTTTTCACATCTGTTATTTCCGCGCTCTTCCTTGAAGGCTGCAGCTACTCTGTATAGGCAAATTTACGTTTTAAAAAGTTTTCTCATCCTGAGTAACTCTGCAGTCGTCATTCTTATCCCACATTCCGAAAACCTGCAAAAAGATAAAGAAAGAGAGATCTCTCCAATGTAGGAAATTACAATATTTTCATCAGCTTACTTACCAAAAGACTAATTCTTAAAAAAATATAGACATTTCAAGGCAAGAAGCAATACATTACTTCAGCTACCCACGTTACCATTGTTTTCTTCATCCTAACGCGCCCCTGTAGAAAAGCAGGATGGAGAGTTCCACAATAAATAAATAAACATAGGTGAGAAGGGAGGGATTTAAGGAGTATACATCTCATGCAGTACAATCTCCGTTAGTAGATGTTATAGCATTTCTATTGTTGTCATGGTTGTTTAACAGAAAGAGAATCCAAGTGCCAAGGTACCAGGTCCACAGGCTGAGAAGGCATTGCGCTCCCGAGGAGTCCAGGAAAGCGTTACAAACCAGCAGATGGACTGCGGGCGAACAGAGCTGTTGGGGTTTACTTGGTGGAAGGCTAGAGAGAGGGGACCTTCGTCGGCACCCGAAATCAAGATGGCGGCCAGGGTGTAAAGAAAGCAGCTGCAGGGCTTGAGAGGCTCTGGTCGGTTCCTACAGTAAAATGCAGGAAGCTGTGGGATCCTGGTATTGACCGGAGCTGCCCAGCAGGGAAGAACCAAGGCAGTGAGAAACAGTGCTGTCGCAGGCACAGCAGTGAAGCGAATGCGGAGGAGCGCACCAGAGGGACCAGCTGCGAGGAGCCGCGAAGTGGAAACGGCAGCAGACTCCTGTCGGAGCGAGCAGGCACGGCTGGAGGAGCCCGCACCATGCTGAGATTTGAAGGCAAGTGACCTGCTCGCCACCTGCCCCCACAGATTCAAAAGTAGGGACAGGGATGAAGAAGAGAGGGGGCACAGGTTGGCGAGCCCGGGCGGGCGGTGACGCTTGGAGGCAACACCCCTATGGCCCTGAGACCCACAAAGGAGCCGGCAAGGCTCGATAGTATTTGGCCTTTTCCCCCAGATGCTCAAGGCACCTGGTGGAGGGACAGGGAACCTCCTGGCCAGTGTGGAGCGAATCGGGGCTGTGCGGTGATTGCAAGGCACCGCCCTGGGGCCTAGGAGCACCACAGGGCGCAAGCGGCTATGATCAGCCCTCAAAACTGAAAGGCCCCAGAGGATGGAACCAGGCACATAGCTGCAATGAGTTCACTGGAAGACAAGCACCTGGAATCAGTTCAGTGGCTATGGAGAGGGAAGCTGTTTTCATCTACTACTACTAACAGCTAGTAGTGCCTGTCAGGCTTGGCCACTGCAGCTGGAAAAACAAAAGTGCATTGGTGCTGCCTTCGGACTAGTCCAAGGCTCAGGGATTTGGCAAACAAAGGACAAATACGGGGCGACAGAACAGCAGAAGGGAGTTTGTGTTCACAAGAGTCCTCCTGGTAATGGATAGCTGTCGGGCATAAAAGGCCTGCTTCGAAGCTTGAGAAACCAGAATGCCTTGTCTGCCAACCCTAACATTCCCCCTAGGTATCTAGTGGCAGAGCCTCGTGCCCACAGTAATTGCAGCTTGCTACCGAGGAAGCAGGCAGACTTGATGCCTCCGAAATTGGCCAAAGCAAAAGCAGGCCAATCGACATTGGACAGTTAAGCCAGGGCCCTGCAAAAGGCTCCCGGTAGCAACATGGACCCTGCACAGAAAAAAGAGGGCAAAGCCCTGGACCTACACAATTAGGTAATGCAAGCCTTAGCGGATCTAAAGGCCTCATTGGGGACACTGATTGCAGCAGTTCAGGTGGATGTTGGACTGCTATGACATGGTGTGTATAGCCTGGCGGAGAACACTACTATGCTGGAAACCCAAGCGAAGGAGAACTCTGTGGAGATCCGGAAGACGCATGCTAACGTCCATGTCTTGCAGCAGAAAGTCAGCTTGCTGGAGAACAGGGTTGAGGAGACCGAGGGATGTGCCCGTAGGAACAACATCTGTATAGTAGGCCTGCCGAAAGGGGAAGAAGGCACAGATCCTACAACTTGTATATAGAACATGCTACTTCAGGAAATTGGG
This sequence comes from Ambystoma mexicanum, assembly GCF_040938575.1. Classification (NCBI taxonomy): domain Eukaryota; kingdom Metazoa; phylum Chordata; class Amphibia; order Caudata; family Ambystomatidae; genus Ambystoma; species Ambystoma mexicanum. The sequence continues at coordinate 873,670,869 of NC_090924.1, read as the reverse complement.
CCCAGAAACCTTACACAGGGTTTTACAATCGAGAGGGCTCACAGGGCACTGACTACGTGCCCACCCCCAGGGGCACCCCCTAGACCAATAATCACAAAAGTCCTGAATTATAAGGACTGGGAGGGACACTGAAGAGTGCTTTGGCCGACCTGGAAGTCTACCCCAATTACACCTTCCAGGTGCAGAAGAACCGTGCACAATTCTTTCCTGCTAAAGCTAGACTCTGGTTGGCGGGTCTGAAATACATGTTGATCTACCCAGCCTGTCTGAAAATCATATATAAGAACAGGGCCCTGTTCTTTGACCTCCCGGAGAAGGTGCAGTAATGGATGGACAGGGAAAAGATTGGTCCTGACGAAGGAGACGGAGCCGACAGTCACGAGAGGCGCAAGTGAAGTTTGATATAACACTAGTCCAGTCAAGTTGGAGGATCCGCCAGCTGGGGTTGAGGCTCCGCCTGATGGGCACCATAAAGCAAATGGTTCCCCACGAAGAGAATGGTTCCTTCTTAGAGGAGACATGAAGCACTTGAGCTATATTGAAATGGCGGGATACGAATAGTCAACGTCTTACATCACAGGAGGGAGACCAGATCTATGGCGAAGGTTGCCAAGCTCTCAGAGTTCAAATTTTTTTTTTAGAACACTTGTTTTTGTGCCCATCTGCTGTGCACTACTGGGAGCGAATGCGAGAAGCGGACACGCCCGAGCAAGGATATAGACGCTGGGCTGTTATTGTTGTTTTTTGTTGGGGCAAAAGGGAAGGGGTTTTGCCTGAATGCATGTCACAGATAAAGAGTAGCACTGTTATTTTGCCTGGAACGCTGCATATGGAGAAAGCAGAATCATCTGCAGCATGGGAGGTGGACGCAGATGGGCTGCTAGACGGGGACACACGCTTATGACTGGAACTGTAAATGTACTCACCTGGAATGTACGGTGCCCGAGTGCTTATTTTAAAAGAAATGGGGTCTACTCATACCGAAGGAGGTGCAAAGTGGCTATTGCTATGTTGCAAGAAACACATCTTACGGCTGACGAACAAACATTGGTAGCAAATAAATGGAGGGGTGAGTATTTGGTTCCCCATATTCCGCTTATACCAGGGGGGGGTTCCTGATATGGATTGCGCCCACGGTACCCTTTGAGGTTATCCAGGTAAAAACTGATAACGAGGGCAGGATGGTAATGGTGCAGGGCCTCTTCGAGCAAGTACACGTTTGCCTGGTCAACACGTATGCTCCCAATCATAGTGCTGCTACGTTCTTTCGCTCACTATACCACCGGCTGGGCCCAACAGGGATGGCAATATCATATGGGGTGGCGGTTTTAACTGCACGTTGAATCCGTCCTTCGATAGATCGGACACTAAATACCTTAAACCTGCTCCACTGGCCAGGACATTGCAGACCTTACTGACTCCTTTGCTTTAGTGGATGCTTGGAGTTTACTTCACCTGGATACTAGACACTATTGGCACTATTTAGCAAGCGCACAGTGCACACTCGAATAGACAACTTCTTTGTGGGATGGGAACTGGCACACTTCATCTTGAATGCACAATATAAAGGAAGGGTCCTCGCAGACCATGCCCATCTTAGCATGCAGTGGCAATACGTTCACCCAAGAGCTCCAATACCGACATGGAGACTCAGAAGTAAATCCCTGAAAGATCCCCCATTCCAAGACTACTTAAAAGATAGCATCGCAGATTACGTCGCACACAATGCAGGGAGCGTATCTAGCGCAGGAATCTTCTGGGAAGCGCTAAAGGTAGTAATTGGGGGAGCTGCCATGGCTGGATCATGCAGTGTCCAAGCAACCATCAGCAAGGAATTGGCCTCTGCAGAGAAACGGCTGAGGAAAGTAGAACGTCCCCCGGGAAGCTACTGGGTGAGACTGCTGGGGTTACGGAGCTGAAACAGAAATGCATGGAGTGCTGGGAGAGGCTGGGCAGGCATAGTTATGTGAAATACGCTGAGAGGCAGCATAAAGAGGGGGATATACCTGGCTGACTACTGGCATGGCTATATAAAAGAGAGGAGAAACGGGGCCCTATTCATTCGATTCGCACAAGATATGGGGACATCTGCCACACCCAATCCGGGGTGAATGAGGTGTTCAGGTTTTCTACAAGAATCTCTATCAGGAGGGGGCCCCCTACACCTGGGGCTTACCTGGAGGAGGTGTTAGGCGAGAGAGTGCTCCCCGAGCTGAGTCAGGAAGCGAGGGATAGTCTCGAGGATCCTATCACCTTATAAGACCTACAGAGCATAATTACAGCATTACCAACAGGGAAGACCCCAGGATCGGATGGGCTGCCTGGCAAATTCTAGAAGGAATATGCCCTGGGGTTGGCCCCAAGCTTGCTCAATACTTTAACAGACTCCCATGAGGCAGGCCTTCTCCCACCTCAGTCAGAGGGAAGCCATTATTATACCGCTCCTTAAACCTCACAAAACCCCAATGGAGCCCGGCTCGTATAGGCCCCTCTCGATGCTCAATCGGGCCCGCAAGATACTTATGGCTATTCTGGCAAATAAGTTGAAAAAGGTGATGCACACTCTGATACACCCAGATCAAACTGGCTATGTGCTAGGCAGTAGCATGGCATGGCATCTTCAGAGATTACACCACATGATAGATAGTCCATCATCCTGGGAGACTCCGGGCTCCATAGCTACGCTAGACAGTGAAGGAGTTCGACTCAGTAAGATGGGACTGGCTCTACGCAACTCAGCGTAGGTTTGGTTTTGGGCAGACATATATAAAGTGGGTGCAATTGGTGTACACAAGACCAATGGCACGGGTGAAGACGGGCAAGAGCATCTCGGAAGCATGGGAATTGGAAAAAGGAACGATACATGGCTATCCACTGTCCCTGTTGCTTTATTTCCTCGCCATGGAGCCGATAGCACAGTACCTCAGGGCAGAATACATAGAGGCAGGTATGGAGATGGATGGGACCAGGCACCTGATATCATAGTATGCGGATGATAAGTTGCTATACCTCCAGAATCCCAAAGACAACTTGGAGTTGCTACTGGAGGCCTTGGAGCTGTTTGCGAAACTGTCAGGGATCACAATCGGTACAGACAAATCAGCCCTGTTTCCAATAGCAGGGTGGCACAGGACAGAAAGGAGGGTATTGTCGGTCCTTGATCCACATTTAGATACCTCAGGGTCAATGTATACCATGACCCAGCGAAGGAACATGCAAATATTACGCTGAATGTCCTAGGGGGCATCCAAAGCTCAATGAAGGTCTGGGCTAAGCTGCCCCTGTCGTTAATGGGGACCTGCTGAAAATGGTGGTGCTCCCTAAACTGCAGCACTTCATTTTCAATGTCCCGTTCTAATACGCTGGACAGCATGTGTAGGGGCTTTCTATGGCTAATTGGGAGGAATAGGATATTGTTAACGACACTACACAGGACATATGAGGAAGGCATCAGGATTCCACAGTTTGAGCTATATGACATAGCAGGGCAACTGCAATTTGTGGTGGACTGGCTAGCAGACGACCCTACACCACGACACTGATGCTTCAGCCCATAGGGCCATGCCACTACTTGAAGGCATTAGTATGGATCAGAAAGCCCAGAGGAGAGCAATGGTCGGACCTAGTGTCCCTGGGGGTGAAAATGCGGGAGAAGGAGCTTGCAGTGATAGGGCTCACAGACCTGTTCTCAATACAGGTCCCCCCTGGTCTCGGTGGCAGCATCCACAGTGCAGGTGAGACTGGGAATACACATGAACTGGGAATCAGATGGGGTGGCCACAATAGGGGATCCATTGCACAGTACCTCTTTTTATACCCTTTGCAGAGCTGGTGGAGCATTCAGGCCAATATTTATTATATGGCATGATCAAAAAGGAAATTATACGTAGGTGGCCCGCGCACAGCGAAAAGCATTCCATTGTGGACACTCTGTATGACATATTGGAGGAGGGACACATTATGGATATATGGTTGACTAAACGGCCCCTCTCCCGTTTGGCAGTAAGGAGCCAGTGGGAAGAAGACTTGGGTGCACCCTTCATGGACGCACACTGGGAGGTGGTACTGAGTTACCACACGAGGGTGTCATGGAACTCAAGACTACAGCTCATACAACTGCTGATAAAACACAGGGCATACATGACGCCTCAGAGGATCTTTGTTTCCAGGCGCGGAGGAGAAAACATGCCCCAGGTGCAAGGCGGTAGATGGCGGGGATATGGCATGTTTTGGGGGTGCCCGGTGGTGGGGCAATACTGGCAAGAGGTGGCAGGCAGACTGAATAGAGGAGGGGTGCGAATAGACGTTCTTTCCCCGGGGGCATTGTTAAGATGGATTTCTGAACTCTGACCTGGTGGGCAGAGATTCAGAAGGCCAGCCTAGTTTCTTGGAACAGGGTAACCTTCTGGACAAGCCAGACCAATCGAGGTAGCATTGGCAGTGGTCAAAGCGAAGTCTCAGTAGGGGTGAGGCTGACTGAAAGACCTCAATGAGCACACAGAGTAAAGGACACCACAAATCACTCGTATATATAGTAGAAATACAAGCACATTTATTCAACGCCTTTGAGTTTCAACACACATAATTATCAACAGTAATACCTTTAAACCAATACAATCCTACTACAATATATAATCTACAATACCAAATGGCCTAAAGGGTTTAAAAAGCACAGAATGGGTCAACAACCTAAAAGGGGAGGAAGCAAGCAGTGCAAATAGTTTTTAGGCAGTTCTTTACCAATCAATCCCTAACTGAGTGGCAGTCCAGTCCCTACGAAGAGTGGAGCTAGTGCTCAAAAGTACTGTTAAACGCTGGTGCACGCAATAGTGCAGAAGGGCGAAAAATAGGGTCTCTTGCAGGGCTGTAGCAGTTCAGGAAGGTGGTTGAGGCGATGAAGAAAAAGTTTCCACTATTCGTGTAGGGTCTCCCCAAAAGGGCAGAACAGGTTCCACGAGTTGGGAATGGGACGGCAGCACAGGCTACCTCTGGAAAGGTCAGTGGCCCTCAGGGGACCCTTCTGCGTACAAGTGGATGAATGTGCTAGGGGCCACCGTAAGGGTTGCAAGTACTCACCGACCCCTGGCGCGCTCCAGACCAAACTTCGCCAGTCGAGTCCACTTCGGTTGCAGGTTCAAATGCGGCAGTTGTGCGGCTCTGTGGTTTTCAGCTGCAAAGTTATACCGATGATTCCCAAACGGGACAGAGGCGATTTCTCCGCACCTAGTGGATGGATCCGGCCAGTTTCACTGTACCAGGTTTCAGGGCACAGAGGGGCACAACAGCACAGCACCTGCGAAGTTCGTCACCACGGCTGGGCGACACGGTAACTGCATGTACTCCGTTTCGGGTGCTCTCTCTCTTTATTCCAGACCTGGGAATGCCAAGTGTACGAAATTCGGTGTGAGTGCCGTGAACACAGAGCTTGGGATATGCCAAGTTTCAAGGGTCTCCTCGAAACGGAGGCGGTGTCAGAACAAGGTCCTGCGCAAGCTGGTCAGCCCACTGGTTGGCCATGGGACACTTAACTTGCAGGGTTTGATGGAGGTGCCGAGAATAGTTGGTCCCACTATTGCAATGGGTCGTAGCTTCTTCCCAGACCTTCTAGTTTGATCAGATGCAGAGGGGTCCAGCGGGACAACATCGTGCTCGGGGTGCCAAACCTTCCAGCGTGTCACCGGCGGTTCCTCGACTCGGCTTCTTAGTTTCAGGATACTTTGATCCTATCCTAGGTTCAGTGAGAACTCAAGATCGACATGGTGTGTGTGTTTGGGGCCTTTTCTTATCCAGAATCTCCTTCGTTCCAAAACGAAGAGGACCCAATGGGAGATCTGCTCACATACAGGAACACCAGATGTGGACTAATCACAGACCAAGGTGGTCGCAGTCATTCACAGCATTGCAGACTCTCTGGTTTCAATACACATCCTGACCGTCCAGCCCACATCCTGGAAGCGGACACACACACAAGGCATGCAGAAGCCTGCGAAACCTTGCCGTTTCGTGGGAGAATGCATGCCCAAATAAGGACTGACCCGGTTCGGCTCGACCTGGTGAAAGCAAAGGGGCAAGGTGGGCAAAGAACCTCGTGGCATGGCCGTTTTGGAGCCAGGCCACCGTCCTGTGCCAACTGCGGTTTGTATGGCAAGAAAGAGTTAAAAATACACGAAAAGATAAGCTGCCACCAGCCCTGTCCAAGGCACATCTGCACTTCTCCTGAAAAATCCTTTGAGGCAGTGTAGAGCCTTTGGAACGAAAGGACGACCCAAGCACATTGTACTGTAAGGTACATTGTGCACTTGTAACATGTTGCAGAAAAGTTGCAGCATTGGAAAGGACTGAGGGAAACAGTCTCCCAGTACTGTCAAAGTCGGGCCATGGTGTTTAAACAGCAGCAAAAAGTTGGGGGTTACACAACTGAAGGGAAAACTTCACATAAATGGGAATGTTTCCTAACGGGCATGCCTGTTGGACCACTTTCTGTGCCCTAAGAGAGCAAAGCATATTAGTAAATTGAAGGACTGGGCGTACATTCTAGCTAAACGCAGAATCACCATGGCATGGAAATGAAAATCCCACAGGGGCCCAAATGTGGAGAAGTGGTGGAGGGACTTGCAGAAGTGGGCATTGGCCGAAACAGCAGTATGGAGGGGGGTGGCAGGGGGATGTCGGTTAGAGTCTGCAACTGGAGTTTCTGAATGGGAAGCCTTATCACAAACTGATGTGGGAATTGAGAATGACGCGAAGGGGTCCCCATTGAAGGAAAGCGGCATTCCAGGCTTGCAAGCGAGACGGTGGGTAGTGAACAATAGTTTCTCAGGCAAAGAGGGAGGGGAGAATTGCGGGGGGGGGGGTAGAGGGCTGGTTGGGTGTGCAGTTCTAGATGTGTTACAATGCGACCACTGTAGACATTGCATGTGGCAGTAATGAGTGAATGTTTTAGTTTCTGTATCAAATTAGTAAAATAAATAATAATAAAAAATAAATCATTACAGGATTCCAGTATAGATTTATGACTGTGTGCGAGGGAGTTATTTGCGCTGAACATGTGTCTCAATATGGTCCACTGAACAACAGAATTTCGATTGCACGTTTTAATTATTTGTAGACCCTGTCCAGGTTTGATCAAGGTGAGAAGACAGAGGTCGGCCGGCCTGTCCTTTTTCTGCCGGATTTATTAGCGTACTATAGCCGTGCACGATGGAGGCGAGCAAAGCCATGTCTCTTGTAGGCAAATGATTATATGACGTGTCCGATTCAACCCAGAATAATTAAATGGGTGTTTAAATCTGTGTGTATTCCAGGACAACCGGGAATGAGATTCCTCAGACTTTTTTTGCTAGTGATGTCTAGGGCCCACTAAGGTTCTTCAATTCCAGCGCCAATCCGTTGCTTTGATTAAGTTGTTTACTGAGCTGTTAAATGTAGGATGCTTACTTGTAGAGGTATGTTTATTTCTGATTGTGATTTTCAAGGGCACTTCCCGTGACTCATTCAGTTCGACGTCAGTTTGTTTGAATCCATCACTGTTTTAATTTGAGTTGCACTTTTATTTTCCTTGTGCTGTCGATCATTATTTTCGAACTCCACAATCACTCGATTTGATTGTTAAAGATTTCAAATGTAGAATTGCACTGTCAGTTCTGTCTTCATTTACGTATTCAACAATCTCAATATCGTCAGAATCAATTGTTCGCAGTGCCGGAATGCAATGGAATAAATGCATTATGTACCCCCTATTTAAAGTTATTTCATTTCTCGGGCTTAAGATGTTTTCCAAGTATATTGTATATTTTTTTTCTACTGCCATTGTTAAGCCACCAGAGGGCTTTGTTACATTGAGCCAAGGCCTCACATTTGCTTTTTCTCTCTCCAGTGGTGCTTTCGGATTTAGATCTTTCACTGTAGTCGTTCTGGTTTCAAAGTGTTGATGAAGAACTGATTTTTTATTTGATTGCATGACACAGCGTCGACTTGACAGTGTTAGGAAAGATGATGCTATACTTGCTTTCCAATTTGGCCTATTTGAGGCCAGTGCGTGCTTTTCCGTTCTCAGCATATTTTCTTGTTGTGTACACTCTAAATCGTTCACCCAATCATTAGATCTCGGCGCATTTCATCCTGTGAATCCTCTGCTTCATCTGTGTCCTCAAGATATTTGGAGAGGTCATCAATAAGATCAATTTCGTCCACTATGTTGGTTTCAATGGCATGCCTTATAGTCAGAGATTCCTGCTGCTTCTCCCTTCTTGTTGTTAATAATATCGGCCTTTCTCCGCCAATGCTGTTACAGGCCTCTTGATACTTGGCTCTACTTTTCTGTCGTCCTTGTTGATCTTCTACAGCATTTATTCGTGCAGACGGAGTTCCGATTCCTGAAAAGCATGTGAGCCATTTGATTTTTGTTTGGGACAATTTTTAACATTCTCGTTTTATTTTTTTACAATTTCTGGAACGTATGTTTTGTTTTTACTAGGAACCCGTGGCATAGTTGGCTTTTGATTCTTTTAAACATCGCCAAGATTTTATCGGTCTTTTGAGTGCCATGCTTTTGTTGTCCTGTGGTTACTATTGTATCGCTTTCTTGACTGTTTGGACCTCTTGTCATTGGATCACAGGAATTAGTCCTATGATTTAGAAGGTTTCTGTCTTGATCAGTGGTTCTTTGAGTAAGATAGATTGCATCTGCCTGACGCGTTTCTCTTGCAAGCACCTTGGCTGACTGCAACCTCTCATGATGGCTGTTGTCTGTTATAGATTCACATTGGATAAAGATGTTCATGGTCCGCTTCTGTACTCTGCCCGCAATTCTCACTGCAAGTCTGTGTTTCTATATTCAAGACATGTTTGCTGTTTGCAATTGTCTTTGGTGACACTGTTGATGCATCCCTCAGTTGTTTCGTGATCCATTTGTTAGAATCTACTAAGGCTCCCATCATCGTTGCTTTATCAGTATGTTCACCTCTAGCCAAATCGCAGAGTCGTGCTTGCCAGTTTGCTGAGGTTTCAGCTTCATGATCTAATCTGTTCTGCATTTTGGTAGTAAAGGTTTCCAGATATAAAAGTTTCGTATGCATCATTGCGAGTAGAGTGGTGGTATCTTTTATGCTGTCATTAATTGATTCGTATAATTTTATGTATGCTGCCAATGAAATCGACAGGGCTGCCATCACATTATGAATCGCAATACCTGCGGCAACCGATTTAACTTGTTCAGTAATGGGATATGTTTGAGGCTCTACCGCCTCGACCAGGACACTTGCGTAATTTAATAGTGAGCCATTTTGTAACGATTCCTGGAATGTAGATAAAACATGGGTTTCCTGGGCTCTGACGCCATCTGTACCTAACGCCCTAGGCTTAGGCAGTGTCACTTGTTTGAGATGAATGCTTAAGTCATTTTCATTGCTTCCTGTGGAATTCTTCGGCGTTGAATGAGCACTTTCCTCCATTGTAGGGAACAATAATTTCTCAGTCATTGATTCTTTCAGTGATGTTTGACACTGATCCTTCTCATTCTGAACATAATGCGGTTGAGCCGTTTCCAAATGGTTAATTCCACAGGCAGACAGTGGCTCAGTTGGTTCATCGATTTTTCCAGCCATAAGATCCTCCCACTCATTAAATTTCGCAAGTTCTGTCGCAATCGATTTTTCATTAATGTTGTTTTGACGAATAAGCGTCTTGTGTTTTTGCATTTACTGACACAGCGCGGGCATGAAACCTCAGTGAACTTTCCTTTATTTGTATTTTTACACACTGAGGCAGGCATATCTACGACGGCTGCTAAATAAGCTGGTACTGGATTACTATTGGACTTTTGAAGCTTTGCATGTGAGTTGCGAGCGTCTTGTATTTCCTGTGCCTCCCTCTCGGACTCGCTACCTGAATTTCCCCGCAACCTGAAGGAGCGCCACATTGTATCCATTGGGTGCATCGTTTCCATCTGTTTCAGCATGACTTGAATGTCGCAGCGTAGTACACAGGTTTCGATGTTCTGGAGTTTGAAGTACTTTTTGATCGATCTAAGTCGATTACACCCCTGTGTCCGACAGCAATGTTCACGGACTGCACTAACAGAGGTTTGTCGGTGATGTTTAAAACAAAAGATTCTGCCTCCATAAGTTCAGTATCAGTTGGTTTTCCCCATCTAGTTGTATTTGTGTATTATTTTACAGATACATTCTCTCTGAGCACAGTCTGCTAGTCACAAGGCACATTCTCTGACATGGAGCACTGTGATTCCTCGCAGTCGCTGTCTTCACCGGGTACACGGACCTGCGTGCAGCGTCGCCGGAGAAGTATTCATAGTCTGCATCTTCTGCATTGTTTGCAGGCACTCGCTGGAAAAGCTTCAACCTCTTATCTCGGGTTACAGAAAGACCATCCACAAAGGAGCAGAGGCCTGTGCTGCCCAGTGCGTGACTGGACTCGCTTGCAGCACTCGCGCACTGGCGCTATGTGCCACTACCCACAATTATAAGCAGGACAAGCAGCTTAAAGGAGCAGGAGCACCATTCCTCCACAGTCGGAATACGAAGTTGGCGTAAAATGATTTTTTAGGGAGAAAAATATAAGTCCAATTCCCAATGGGAGTATTTTATAAGTGAGTAAAAATGTTTTTAACTGGAAAATAAAAATATTTTTGTAATAGTTATTCCTTTGCATCCAGTTATTCATACACATTAAAAGATAGGTTTACTTCTGAGCAGGCACTAATAATAATAGTTGCTTCCTGTGGAACAACGTGCACTACTGTTCCAAACCTATCCGTGGAGCTGTGTGGGTTAAAGCAGGCGCACAAGGTTCTACTTGTCTGTTTGCTATTTTTTGTTGGGAGTATTTTTATTTTTTGGCAGTAAGTGCCTATTTTTAGGGAGTAAAAGTGGCCGTTACACTCCTTATCTGTAGGGCTGGCTAGATGTGAGATAGATTTGGGGAGGGTGACTAGGGATTGATTGAAAAGGTTATAAAGTGAAACGAGGGTGACTGCAGAGATGGTGTGGTGGAGGCATGTAGTTGTGTGGGGAGTGGAGTAGAAGCCAAGGCATAGAGGGAAATAGTAGTCTGAAGAGGAGGGAGTATTGAGTAAGATCGGAGTGTGGAGGTAGACATGTCGAGAGAGAAAGGAACATAAGAGGGAGAGAGGGAGAGCAGGAGAGCGGGAGAGAGGGAGAGAGGGGGAGAGAATGAATATATATGAGAATGGTGGACAGAATAGGAGGAAGGAGGTGAATAAGGAGTCATTAATAATAGGCCTGGGAATAGAAGGGTGTGGAAGTAGGAGACCTAGTGGCCTGTGTGGCTTTAAGGCCTCTATTATTTCATGCTACTTTGTCAGGTATTGCCTAGATTGTGCTCCACCAGAGTCTTACCTCTTCTCTAATTTGTACATACTACATTACATACACTACCGTCCCTACCTTGCCTAAGTTTCATCTGACATTTTAAGCCTGCCATTGATATTCAGGTCACTTAATGTTTCCAACTCCTCTTTACATCTTGTAGCAAATCTAACATGCAGCCCTGCTTCCATCCTAAGCAAATCCTGTAATGGCAGATGCTTCCTGTAGGGCTCCCACTTTTTTCATGTATTTCAGAGCTGCTCCCACACTTAACCACCCACCCTCTTTGAAGATTCTTGTTCCAGCAGTTCCATCCACTTTTCAAGAGTTTTACAATCGGATCTACTACCATTTACATCTCCATAAAATACCAGTTCAGAACAGGTGGTTGCATCTCTGCCTCCATGTTTTCCACATGTTATAGCAATCTCTATCCCAGACCTCTTGCTAGAACACCATCAGTTTATCAGGGCTAGGCACCTCCCCAATAACAGTTTTAGGGGAAGGGTGAAGGCAGGCATTTGCTTTGCTGGCAAGGCGCTATAAGAACTGTCTGAATATTTACATTTTGGCCAACAAGACTATTCTCTCCTGCAATCCAACTGTGAGCTTGATCCATCGTGTAACCAACCTTATTTTCCAAACATTTGATTGTGTTCTGCTGATGAGTCTTTCTCAAACTTCTAAACATTTACACTCCCAAATATTTGAATGGCTGTGTGTCCACCCATAGTGATATTTTGGGCAACTCTTGTTGGTCTGCTTAATTTATATAACATATTGCCGATTCCCTACTTTCCCCTCCCAATTTATTTGAGATTTGAGACTTCACCAAATGGATCCATCGCCTCCAAGATGGTTGCCAGACTGTCCCTGGGCCACTAGAGATACAACAGGATAATCGAGCTACCATGGATTCTACACTTTCACACATTCACCCCCTGGCTGTCAATTCTCTTGAATGACCATTCCTGCCATTGGATCCATCATGTCAAACCACAGGCAAGAGAGAGGGAACCACTCATTTGTGCACCTCAGCAAATGACAGGGTGTCACAGTTAACACATAGTCGTGTGTGTGAAAGCTCAATCAATCCAACACATACTCTGAAAACCAGCCATCTCTGAAGCACCATGAGGTAGACCCAAGTCCACCACCAGCTCTTCGTCTGGTTTTACGCCTGCTGCCACAATGTTGGCAAGATCTCCTGTGATTCCAGGACATTGACTGCCCCACCCATTTATTTATGTTCAGAAAGGAACATTGCTCTTTTGATCACAAAAGAACATACAATATCTGATTTTACAGGAAGGAGTGAGCTTTTTACAATGGGGTCAGTTAGAATGATGTTCTGACCAGGTTGTGGAGGGTAGTAAAGGGAACAATCACCAGGAACAATACATGGGTGGACTTAAATGATTAAGGACAATCAACATTAGACATTTTTAAGTGCAGTTAGGGTGTACGGCCAACTGTGTTGAGATGTGACCGTGCTAGAGTGGAGGCAGAGAAAGTGAGGGACAGTGGCAGGTTGGAGGCAAGGGAAAAAATGTTAGCTAGTAGGCAGATGAGCGAAGTAGCTTAAAAGGTTAACTTGGAGGCGTGGAGGTAGGCTTTTATTTTGATTTTGAACAAATCAGTGTGGACTGTTTCTTGGTGGTCCGGGGGAAATTGCCCTGCACCAGCCTCACTGTGCAGAGGGAGGGCCTGCCAGCACCCTATAGCCCTTCAAGGACACGGGCTTGCCTGCGTCTGTCTCTGACTCAAGATTGCGTCACTGTGTCACCTTGTGGGTGATCTTTACAGTCGGCACACTCCGCCTGTAGGCCCCTTTGCCGCCAGCACGGCACTCAAGGCGCTTAACAAGGCTTTGCTGCTTCTTGTCTTGGTATTCAGTGCATTTCAGAGTTCACAGGCTAAGGCATCCAGGAGCTGCCAGTGGTAGCCTCATGGAGCAGCGTTCAGGCCATTCCCCATCTCTGCTTTGTCCCACTTGTTTAATATTTTGGAGGTGAAGAAAGGGGGACCTCAAGAGGCACCCAGATAACAGGGCAGCGTCCTCCTTCCTTCCCCCTGGATAAGGGGTAGGGGGTGAGCGGAAGCCCCAGAAAAAAGCAAAGGGGCGGGATGCCCGCCAAAGACAAGCAAAAGCCTGCAAAAAGGTAACAAAGGCCAGCCAGGAAATATAAGGCGGCTCAGAGCGCCAAGCAGCTTCAGATTTTCACTGCACCGACACTGGAACAAGGAGTCTGGGAGCTGTTTTACTGAGCTCAGATATTCTCAATGCTGATTTTGGTGAACAGTGATTGTATTGTCCATGTTGTAGTTGTCTTATGTTGTGGATGGCCATTGCGAATGGATCACTTTTTCTGGACTGCTTGGCTCCTCCGTAATTGACATTCTGCTATGTATATATTATTGCAAATCGATACTCATATATTACAATGAGGCGTGGTGGAGGAAGGTATCTTGCATCCTTGAATGTTTGTTTTCATGTCTGGTTAACTTTTTTACGCCAGTTTTATCTTGTTCCTTACATTTGTAATCTCAATTTTGTTGCAGGTTACTGTCCCACTCAGTCACCTCATCAACGCCTTCCACGCGTTTAAAAGTTCTGCCACTTCAGTCAGCACTGCGTTGCTTTCAAGCCTACAGAGAGATGCATCAGAGATTGATGCTCCAAGCATCGAAGTTAGTGATTTCTTCACTTTTAAAGTTAAACAAATATTTTGTTTTGATGTCGTCTTAGAAAAGAAATTTGCTTGCATTAAGCTTTTCATTTTTGTATTTGTTTTACAGCCTGTACTTAATCTTCGAGATCTGGGATTGTCTGAATTGAGAACAGACCAGCTTAATGAACTTGTGGACAGACTTCTCCCTGGCATTTGCATTAAGATGAAGGAGAGGGCTTCCCTGTGGCACACATCTCACACCTCTGCAAAATCCTTCTTTGAAAACAAGCATGGTATGTAAAATATGTAGATCTCAACATAACGGTGAAGAGAAGAATGTTTTTCTTTTTGCAACAACCCAAATGCAGTGTAGGATAGCATAACCTCCACTTCCTATCCATTCCCCTCCGCATCTGCTATTAACGTTCCATAAGGAAGTGAGTTGGGATTGCAGGGTGGACAGCGTTGGCCAAGTCACACATCAAAGAGCAGGGTTTTTTTTAATTAAAAGGTAGGGGCTGTGCAGGGAGCTACATTTCAAAGGAAGGCATTGGGTGAGCATGTGATGCTTTTGAAATTCTTATTGCTGTTCAGGTTCCCTTGATCTTCAATAAAGGCTAATCCTGTGCAAACTTTATTTTGCAACTAACAATCTGCAAAGATGTATTTGTTTAAACACTTGATAATAATGACATTGTTTTGTAAGTGTTTGGATGTTGCACTGAAAAAGTGGCATTCGGCATCGGAATTCAGAGTTGTTCAAAAGTCCCTGCAATCTGCTTCCTTGTTTCTGACTGTATCTTTCTGACTTGAAATTGTCATTGGTGTTTGGTCTTGTGGGCCACTGTATTTGTCTCACTAGTCCTTCTTGCAGGAGTATAGAAAGTTGATAAGTGGTGATGAATGACAGCTCACAGAAAGTTGGGCGATTGTGATGCATTAATACAGCCCTATAGAGATAGGGTGGATCAGCCACTTTTCCTCTCTGGCAAATACTCCTCAAAAAGCAAAATGGGGAGTACAAATACTCCAAACAAATATGAAACAGCCCCATAAGTTGACTGTCAAATTGCTTTCACCCACACATCTCCATGGATATGTTTGGATCAGTACTACACGAAGTACCACAGGATGAAACTCGGCTATTCGTACTGCCTCATCTGAAGAGGTAAACATTTATCTTTTAACGTACATGAATACATTGGTGCAAAGAAATATTACAAAAATAAGAATATTCAAAGGGTGGTCCACTGGGATCAGATCCCTTGCTATCTTCACTGTATGAGTCCTTCCAGTCTGCACATGATTCAAAGAGATCTAATGGCACAGCTCTCGCTAGCCTGAATGTCTTCCAGGGGCTTCCAGAGAGATCACTTGGAAAGACATCTTCCCCGATCAGCCCGCCTCACACCGTGTTTGTTGCGCAACAATGATGGTGGCAGCACAACGCTTCTATCTCAGTGGCTTTTGTACCCGTGGCATGGTATTGACTGCTTGAAACTGGCCCGGGTCAGGTCGTTCAGGGTGGCACAGAGCATAAAGGATTAAGTAATTCTTGAATGGTAGGACTGGCTATCGGGGTGTTCTTGTGGTACATCCGTTTACAGTGGGATTATGATGCCCATAGGCTTCAACAGGAGTTGGACTTTCTACGTTTTCCGGGAGAATGGCAGCAAATTAATGAGGATGAAATGGTCGTCTACTGGAGGCCATGATTTATAAAATATGGCGAGTTTGTTATTGGTGCATATTTACGATTTGTCCTAAAGTGGCAGTCAGGAGAACCAACATGCAATTGTGAAAGATAAAGTATTATCCGTTTTGATGCCCAACCTTGCTTTGGTCACAATATGCACGTGAATTTGCTCTAGTTGTGATATTCAATATCTGGACACTGTCATGGTTTAGGGGCGGCTGACGGTTGTTCATTGTATCGTTCTGATGCATAGCAATGAAATAAATGAAACGAGTTCAAGTTTTCGGATGCCAGAATGTACAGAAATCTTGCTTGTAATAACAAAGATGATCTCAGAGACCTAGAGAAACACCTATGGGGTGGGATTTTGCCTTTTAAAGTAGGCTAGTCCTAAACTGGCTGCAATTTTGTATTAAAGACGGAATGCTTTCCAGATCAGATATATATTTCCCACGGAATAATGGGGAAGTTTGGGTCTAAGTTGATAGAATGTCTTATTGGTTTGGTCCAAGGAGTGCTTTAAAAGTAACAGTGAAACATCACTGGACAGCAAGGCATAAAATAAGCAATGTCGCATAGCAATTCTGTAGGTTTGCTAATCAAATTGATATTTGTGTAGCAAAGCTAGCTATTTATTTAAGTTTCCTTGTTCAATAAAAGCACAGCTCCCCCACATTCCTCTCTTGCCCTTTATGCTCTTGTCACCTTTGCTCTGTTCACTTCAAGTGCTAATGGAGAGAAAGTGCAGCAGTAATCATCTCCTACACTCTTAAATGTTAAAGACCTATGTGGGTGTGCTAGGCAAGAATTTCTTTTTCAAATAATTGCAAACCAGAAGTAATCCGGATGATACTTTTAGTGATAATTTTACTAAGCTTTCTATATCATGTCTGGCAAAGACCAGTATGTGTAACTTTATATTTTTTTAAAGACCGTTATGAATTCCATTCCTAAAATGTAAGTTGTTACATAATGCATATACAGTATTGATATTGTAAAACACTGCACCATTTCCATGCTTAATAAAGTTTAGGTTTTTGGATCTAAATCTCAGTGTCGACTATATTTTGTTTTGTTGGGGAAGATTTATTTATTTATTTATTCACATTTGTTTAAAGTGCACAATCAGCCCGTGAGCATCGTGGCGCTGTTACATGTAGAATATTGGCTGGTTACAAAAAAAGCAGGTTGCAAAAGGCAGGTTGATACAACCAGAAGTTACAGAGAAAGGTACGATGATGATTACAAGTCATTTTTGTTTGACACTAGCAATTTTAGATACATGAGCTAGCAGTGCAGGCATGGCGCATTAAGGAGCAGTTCATATCAGTGGCAGAGGGTGGGGTAGGATTAGGTAAAGAGAGTAGTTTTGAGGGATTTGCGAAAGGAGTACAGAGAGGGTTCGGCTCTGAGAGCGATGGGGAGATCGTTCCAGAGCTTGGGTGCTATGTGTGGGAAGCCAATGCCTCCAGCTTTAGCTCTTCTTATGTTTGGGACTTGAGTTGGTTAGCAAGGTGGCTTCTTATGGGCCGGCAGGAGGATTTCCTGATTATGGTTTCTGATAAGTAGGAGGGAGCAGTGTGGTTAATGCATTTGTGTGAGGGTGATTATTTTGAAGTTGGATTCTATCCTTGACTGGGAGCCAGTGGGCATTTATTCGGGCCTGCGATACATGATCAGATTTAGGGATGTGCAGGGCAGCACGTAGCGCGTTGTTTTGCACTATTTGGAGCTTATTTAGATTTTTCGAGGATGTGCCGGCTAAGAGGGCGTTACAATAATCAAGTCTAGCTCCTATCGTGGCTCTAGCGATGGAGAGGCAGTTGGGAGTGGTAAGATAGGGTTTTATGGCATAGATGAGTTTAGTGGTCAGAGCGGATGAAGAGGAGATGGCGCTGACTTGTCTTGTCATAGAGAGTGTAGCGTCAAGATAGACTCCGAAGGACTTCACGGCAGTGGATGCAGGTATGTTAATGTTGTCGATAGGCATGTGTGAGTAGTCTTGGCTGAGCTTGGATAGAATTTCGCTGGGTGCCGGGATGATGATCTCTGTTTTGTCACCGTCAAGGCAAAGACCATTGATAGCCATCCAAGTTTGTATCGTGGTGTAGATGTTGAGGAGTGCTTCTGTGTCCTTTGTATAGTCTCCTGTGAGTGGAAGGAGTACTTGTGTGTCATCGGCATAGTTTGTGTAGGCTATGCCGAGAGAATCCAGTAAGTCAGAGGGGTTTAGTAAAGAGGTCGTAGAGGGTTGGTGGGCTGCATGACCCTTGCGGGACTCCGCAGCTTATGGTGGTTGGGGGAGCGTTAGCCTGGTCAGAGTACACTTTCATGGCTTTTAGAAATGAGGTGATCGAAGTCGTTGCTTCGTGGGAAAAATGAGCAGCATTGAATAGGTGGGATGTGAGGATGCCATGGTCGACTAGGTCAAACGCTGCAGAGAGGTCGAGTAGTAGGAGGAGGGCAGGCTTGCCTGTGTCCATTATACTAGTGATTTGATCCTTTAAATCTAGGAGGGCAGTGTCGGTTCCATGGCCTTTGTGGAAACCCGACTGTCTTCTACCCAGAATAACATGGGTTTCAAGGTATTGCTGTATTTGGTTGTGGGCGTCTTTGTCTAGGATTTTGAGGAGGAAGGGGACAGTGGTGATGGGGCGATAGTTTTTTTTTTTTTTTAATATTTTTATTTTATTTTGAAATCAAACAAACACACTACAACTGTTTCAAGACATAGAAAGCATCATAGTCCAGCACATTTTCATTAGAACTCCCCAACTCCCCCTGCCCCCCCTTAAACTAGAGCCGGTTCTCACATGTCATTTACGGGAGCATCAGTGGGTAGCACAGTACTTAGGCAGTCATCATCCGGGTCCTCTGTTCCGTTGTTACCCTGGTGAGGGTTTGCCATAGAGGCCACCAATTGCCGCCAGGCCAGCAAGGGCCCTACTTCCTCCTTGCCCCCCCTGGTGACCGGTTCAAACCAGACTACAGATTCAGCTTCCGCCCACCTCAAGAGATCTGTCCACCATAGCTCCACCCTAGGTCTGTGGGCTGCCTTCCAGCCCATGCCAATCCTACGTTTGGCCAAAACACAAGCCAGGTCCTTCATCTTGCTTATGTGTTTTGAATGCCGGGGTCTAGGGAAAAGCCCAAGCATGCATGACCAGGCCGATTCCACATCCAGCACCACCCCCCCACCAGCCAGTTTAGACTTGACCTCATCCCAAATTCTGTGCACCTCCGGGCAAGCCCAAAGCATGTGTAGCAGTCCCGCATTCACCTCCCCACACCTGGGGCATTGCTGCGTAGCTGGTGCCCCAAACTTTGCAATCTTCCCGGGGGTTAAATAAGCCCTGTGGGTAACGTACAATTGAAGCTGTTGGAATCTCGTGTTTCGGGACACCTTTTTGTGGTACCTCTGGGCCCGTTCCCATTGCCCGTCCGTCATGGGTCCTCCCACCTCCTCCTCCCAATCTTTCCTCAATTGAAGCAACTCCTTTCCTGCCCTTACTCGCAGGAGCTCGTATATCCTCGATATTTCGTGCCCGCCCTCCGATATATTATACATGGTTTCCAGGGAGGCGTCAGGGTCTTCCGCTAGCACTGTCTCAGGCCATCTTTCTCTAGTCTTTTTCACAAGCCTAGTGTAGGTTATATATTGGCCACCATGTACCCCCGTCTCTTCCTGCAACCTCTGAAAGTCCACTGCCTCTCCTTCCTGCCATATGTCCCCGAGGGTGGCCAGACCTACCTGTTCCCAGTATCTACGGACCGATTCAAGTAGTTGAAAGTCGCTCCCGCACAGCGTCGCCAACGGGGCCTGCTGAGAGTATGGCTCCGAGCCCCCCCCCCCAATCTTCCATGTCCTGTGCCAGATCTCCCAGCCCAGCCTCAGTAGCCGCCCCTTGCCCACCAGTTTGTCTCTGCACAACCACACCACTTCCATCAGAAAGTATGGGGCTGTATCTCCACGCAGAAGCCTAGCTTCCGCCGAGTCTTCAGCTGAAAGCCACCTGGCCACGTACTGCAGCTGCCCCGCCAGGTAATAGAGTTCAAAATTAGGCAGGCCTATCCCCTCCCCCCTGTCACATGGGTTCTGGAGCTTCCACAGAGCAACCCTATTCCTAGAGCTGCCCCACACGAAACCTCTACACGCTATGAAGTTTCACGAATAGGCTCCTAGGTATCAAAAACGGGACGTTTACAAAAAAGTGCAAGAGTCTAGGCAGGACCACCATCTTGAGCAAGGCCGCCCTCCCCATCATGGTCAGGGGCAATCTAGACCAGAATACCATGCTGTTCTTGATCCCCTCTATCGCCTTTTCCGTGTTATGCTTGTGTTCTGCCTCGACCTTGTGGTAAATATTTATCCCAAATACCTAAATGTCACAGGCTGCCATGGTATTGGCAGGACAGGCAGCCTCTGTACCGGGACTTTCCTATATCTGCCCAAAGGGAACAGACTAGACTTTCCAGGGTTCACCGATATGCCCGAGAGGATGGCGTACCGTTCTATTACCTCTAGCACGTCCTGCAGGTTTTCTTCCGGATAACGCAAATAAAGGAGCATATCATCTGCATATAATGATATCAGGTGCTCTCCACTGACAGTGCTTATGCCCACCTCCCCATATTGTTGTCGCAGGCATATTGCCAGCGGCTCTAATGCCACTATGTATAGCATGGGTGACCAGGGGCATCCCTGTCTGGTCCCCCCACAAAGCTGCCAAGAATCTGAGACTGTAGACCCTGTTTTGACTCTCGCCATCGAGGTGCTATAAAACAACTGGACCCATCTGAGGTATCCAGGTCCCATTCCGTACCCCTTCAGGACCGCTTTCAGCCAGGGCCATCGTACCGAGTCGAAGGCCTTGACTGCGTCTAACGACACTATAGCCAACTCGCCCGTGTCTTCCTCAGTTTGGTCTATGACATTGTGTAGCCTCCTGTGGTTATCAGTGATGTTCCTGCCTGGAACATATCCCGTCTGATCTGGATGTATCAGTTTCTTAATCACCTTCTTCAGTCTATTAGCCAGCACCGCCGTGAGTATTTTGCTGTCCTGGTTAAGCATGGACAACGGTCTGTAAGACCCGCACTCCACGGCCGGCTTGCCTGGTTTCAAGAGTGGGATGATTACAGCCTTGCGGAGGGACAATGGGAGTTCCCCCTGCTCATAGGCCTCGTTGAAAGTGGCAAGCCGTGGCTGAAGCAACTCTTGCTTGTATGTTTTGTAGAACTCGCTGGGCAGCCCATCCGAACCAGGCGCCTTACAAGTGGGCAAGTTCTGAATCACTACCTCCAGCTCATCCGAGGTGACGGGTGCGTCTAACTCGGTGCATTCTAGATCATCCAAGGTGGGCAGCTCTATGTCCTCCAATGTGTCCAGTATGTCTTGACACATATCCTCCCCCGTGTCCTCATACAAGTGTCTGTAAAACTTAAGGAATTCCTCATTTACCTCTTTCTGGGTGTTGCATATGCAACCTCTCTCATCCTTAATCTCACTAATCACCGAGCGGGGGGTCTCACTCTTATATAGCCAGGCCAGCAGTCTGCCCGGCTTGTCGCCCCCTGCGTGTATCCTCCGTATATTTCCTGTAATTGAGTCTGCATAGTCTATCCCAGAGTGCGCTGCAGGACAACTATAACTCCTTTACTTTGGTTCTGTTATTATGAGCGGTGCTCTCGCAACGCGTCAGATCCTCTAGCTCCCTTTCCACCTCCTGGAGTTCCCTTTCGACACCCCCCTGTAGCCCCTTAGCTTGGGAAATGGCTACCCCGCGCACCACCACCTTAAACGCTTCCCACAGTGAGCCTCCTCGTCCTGCAGAGCCTCGGTCCTGAGTCTCCATGTAGGGATCCGCGGTCTTGGGGGCTGGTGTCTCCAGTCTACCACCAAGGGCGAGTGGTCAGATAGTACTCGGGCCTTGTATTCCGCTCCTTCTATGTCTCTCACTATCTCGGCTGTTACAAACATGTAATCTAATCTTGTGTGCAAATCATGTGGCGCTGCGTAGTGTGAATACTGCATATCCGTGGGATGCAGCCTTCTCCACGCATCCTCTAGACCTAGGTCTTTCAGTAAGGTACCCAGCGCTTTAGCCGCCGGTGCCGTTTTCCCTGCCCTGTCCTTGGACCTGTCCATTCTGGGATCCAGGTACAGTCAAAGTCCCCCCCCCCCACACTACCGTACCCCCTGCCAGGGGGCCAAGTTTACCGTAGAGGGTCCTAAAGTAAGCCGCTGTGTCGTTATTGGGGGGCGTACAAATTTATGATGTGCACTTCTCTGTTTTCCAGGAGACCCGTTACAACCACCATTCTACCCTCCGGGTCCACCGTAGAATCAAGCATCCGAAATGGCACATGAGGCGCCACCCAAGTAATGACCCCTCTAGCATACGCCGAGTACGCCGCCCCCACAACATTGCCCTTCCATTTCCTCCTGACCACCTCCAGCCTTTCCCTAGTGAGGTGGGTCTCTTGCAGCAGGGCTATGTCTACGCGCATCCTCTTTAAGTACAACATCACTTTGTTACGTTTCAGGTAGCTGTTAAGGCCCCGTACATTCCAGGTCACAATTCTGAGATTACCCGATGCCATCCGGTCGGACTATCTCCATCCCATCCCTTCCCATAATGCTCCCCATGTTGGGTCGATCCCTGGCGCTCTCCCTTCTATCCACAAACAATACCCCCCTCCCCCCTTCCCCAACTTCACACCACTGCACACAACTCCCCCCACCCCCCTTCCCTGCCAACCCCCAACAATAGCCCAGCTCCATCCCTGGATCTCAGGCCTACCCACGTCTGGACCCGTCTCGTGTCCGAGGACGAGGACCCCGCGGGGTATCACCAATCTAACAGTGACCTAACTAAGTGTACTACTATTGGGTGCAGAGGGTGCTCCCCAGGAGCTCCCAGTCGTCTATTTAGGAGAAGTGCATTCAACGGGACCCGTCGGCAGATACTGTGTCTTCCTCCCCACAAGCACAATATCGTACTATATTCTAGTCCCAATGTCATAACTATGGCCTCACGGGTGCCTCTGCAACGTGCTACTTATCTCCAGCCGCTTCTGTCTGGGCATCCGATTCCTGAGGTCGACCTTGCATATCCAACCACTCCATCGCTTCGGTCAGCGTTTCAAAGAAGAGGGATCTGTTCTTATAAAACACCTTTAACCTGGCGGGGTAGAGAAACATGTAGCGGTGGCCTGCTTCTCTAATCCTCCTTTTCACCGTTCCAAAGTTCATTCGGCTCCGCTATACGAGCAGCGTATAATCCGGATACGCCGTTATTTTCGCTGATCCCCTTTCTATCGTACCTCCTTTCCGGAAAAATTTGAGAATCTTTTCGCGGTCACGATAGTTCAAGATCTTCGCGATCAACGGCCGCGGGGGGGTCTCCTGGGGCCGGTCTCCTGGTCAGGGCCCTATGTGCCCTTTCGACCGCGAACCCCTGGGTCAGCTCCCCGCCTGTAATCTCCTGCAAGAGCATTGTTTCAACGTAATCCGTGGGGTTCGATCCTTCCATTCCCTCGAACACCCACTATGCAAATGTTGTTGCGCCTGGCGCGCCCCTCTGCCTGCTCTGCTCTGTCCTCCAAATTGCCCACTCGTTGCACGAGGGCATGAAGCTCCTTAGCGTGAGCATGCACGCCTCCGTGGTCGGGGCCAACTCCTTCTCCAGTTCCCCAGTGCGCTCCGCGATCGTACGCACATCCTGGCGCAACATGTTCACCTCTTCTCGGACCGCTCCGATCTTAAGATCTAGGCCCTCCTGCAGCTCTTTCATGGCCAGGCCCAACTTCGTCTCCCAAGCCACCTTCAAGTCGGCAATTGCTGCAGGCACCTCCTGGATAGTACCCGGTGGGTCCGTCGCCGCCGCGGGGTCTTCTTTGCTCTTGCCCCTTCCGCGCCCGAGGGCGACCTACCGTAGACCTCCATCATGGGCTGTTTGATCCAGGGTCGCACCACCTTGGAGGACATCCTGCTGCGTCGGTTGGGCCCACGCACCCAGCTGTATCTTCGGCGCTGCGGAGCGCCTTGCGGGGTCGCTCGCCGGCCCCTTCACAGCAAGGTTCCGCTGAGCTGTGGTTTACTCCGCTGGCCCGCCACGATCCAGGGCCTCCTCAGTGGGGGCTCGCACTTATGTTCTTGCCTCCAGCCAGCGGCGCATGCGACGCGTCTATCTGGTTGGGCTCGCTCACGCTCCGGCCAGCTTTGTCTTCCTCAGCTCCACGGACCATTTATGGCCCTTTGTCCACAGGCGGCCATCTTGGGTGCTTCCCTTCTACTGCGCGACCGCCACCTTCTTCGAAGTCTAGTTCTGTGGATATGCAGTCTCGCTGGTGGGGAGGGCACTCGCCATGTGCCCCCCACTTTCATGCACCCTTGGATGCACTGTGGGCTCGAAAGTCCGCCGAAAACCATCACTTCTTCCCAGGATCAAGATCGGATCATCGGGAGCTCCTCCAGGGAACGTCCTCTCACGCAGCCATCAAGCCACGCCCCCTGATGGGGCGATAGTTGTTGGGGGCAGTAGGATCTAGTGAGGGTTTTTTTAAGAGTGGGCGAACCCAGGCTTCTTTTAGGCATTGAGGTACGGTGCCTGATGAGAAAGAAGCATTGATGAAAGCTGTGATGATCGGGGTGAGTGCTTCTGAGCACTCTTTGATGATGGTGGGTGGGCATATGTCCCCTTTGCATGTGGAAGGTTTGATACATTTTGAGTAGGGCAGAGACTTCTAGCTCAGTAACGTCTCTAAAGGTAAAGAGGGGTATTTGCGGGAGAGGGTTGTGAGAGGGGAGTGAGGGGGACATGGGGAGGTTGTTGAGCGCTTTATGTTGCGGTGCTATTTTATCTTGGAGCGTTTTCACTTCATTAAGGAGGGCTGTCTGGATGCCTGTGCACCATGCTTTATCCTTGATGATCTCGTCGGGGCTGGACTCGGGAGTGGTGAGTTCTTTGAATATAGAAAATATTTCTCTGGATTTGGAGCTAGCTTTGGTAATTCTCTGATTAAATGATTCGGATTTGGCTTTGAATACGGCCTTTTTGTAGGTCCGGGAGATTTCTTTGAACTCGTTGAGGGAGGATTGGTTGGGTGTAGATTGCCAGTTAGATAGGGCTTTACGTTTCTTGCTGCGTAATGCCGATAGTTCTTCTGAGAACCAGGAGTTGGAGTGCATGGATTTTTTCTCTTTTTTTTCTTCCAACGGGGCGATGGAGTCAATGGCTTGGGCGAGGGCCTTGTTGTAGAGGTTGGCGAGAAAGGTGGGATCTTGGTTAAAAGGATGCTTCAGTTCAGGGATATCAAGAAGCGGAGCAAGGTTATTGGCCATGAGTTTTCTTTAGAGCTTCCGACGTTGGCGGGAGGGGCAGAAGTAAGAGTTTACCGGGTGGGTGTGGTTGGAATGGAGAATTGGATGAAATAGTGATCTGTCCAAGGGAAGGCTGAGATGGAGGAGATCACTGATGAGCAGTTATGATCTGCTATCCAGTCGATGGATCAGCCTTTGCAATGGGTTGGACTGGTGACTTTGTGTTGGAACCCCATGTGGGAGAGATCCTTGGCTAAGAGTGCGGCGCCCTTATCCTTGGGGTAATCTAAGCCCAGGTTTAGGTCACCAAGCAGGATGGTTTTAGTGGAGCCTTTCAGGTTGTTGCTTATGATTTGGAGGAGTTGCTTATGTCAGTCGGGGGAAGAGCCTGGTGGTCTGTACGTGACTATGAGGTTAATGGTGCAGTTGGGGGAGAGAGCCATTTTAGCATAGAGAAGATCTGCGTTGTTGTCCCATTGTTGGTTACACAGTGTAATGGGCAGGGAGTTTTTATAGATGAGGGCGACGCCCCCTCCTTTGGCTGTATTGAGGTCCTGTCTAAGGATGTTGTAGCCCTGAGGGAGGGCGAGGTGTAAGGATGGGTTAGATTCTTCATGGAGCCATGTTTCAGATATGGCTAGTATGTCTAATTTGTGGGTGATAATTAGGTCATTGATCTCAATAGCATGGGCATGGATGGAGCATGCATTAATGAGTGTGCAGTTTAGGGTCAGGTTGGCTGGTGAAGTATCACAAGCGTCTGTTCACGCGGTGCGAGGTGGAGGGTGCATGTATGGGTGAGTGAGGTTGGGGTGTAGGTTTGGGCATCGGGTGGTAGGGGGTGTGTATGTGGACAAGGAAATGTGAGTGTGCGAGTGTTGTGTGGGTGCGATATCTGAGGTTGATGTTTCTGCTGTGCGTAGGAGGTGGAGCGCTGCAGAGCGAGAAGGATGGTTTGGTGCGAGTTCTTAGTCTAACGCCTAAGGGAGTGTTCAGGTGGGTTAAAAGTGCAGAAGTTAAGTGAGTTGTGTTGTGGATGAGGCAGAGTGCATGACGTCAGGTGGTGACGTGAGGCCTGTGTGTGCATGGAGCAGGTTGCCGGAGGCCCAGAGAGAGAGCATAATAAGGAAGATGGAGGAAGGGGAGAGGAAGGGTGTGGGCGCTGTAAGGTGAGAAGCTGAGGAATGCATTGGTAAACAGTTGCAGGATAGAGTTAAGATGTATACTATTGACGAGTGAACACTTTTGCAAATGCACATGATTACAAACTCACATGTTTTTGATGGCAGACCAAGTTCTGTAACTTGCTGGTTGCATACATTTGTGCAGCTAGCGCTCAACCCATGAGCGATCCCATACGCTGAAATTCTATATTATCACACTGTTGCTTTATAATAGCTACCCTGAAAGTGAGATGACCACGAACTACAATATTCCACTTAGTTTGCCCAATTCTCTGCTTGCTACACCATCCACTCTGCTTAGTCTTTCTTTCCTCTTAGATCATGAATACAGAAAGCTAACTAGATGTTTACGCAAAGTAGTGATCAATAGTTCCATCCAGTCTATACATCTACAGATCTACTGCACTACCATAGGCTGTAGTTAACTTCTAGAGGTTGCTTTGTTTGATTGAATTATACATTAGCACCTGCAGGAGACAGCTATTAATGCTAATGTTAAAGGACATTTGTACCACGCACTATCACCACCGTAGTGGTTCCCTGGCGCTCTGGCGGCTCTGAAAGAGGAGGGGAGGTTGAGTTAGTGGGATGAAGCAGGAAAAGTGCAAGAGAGCAGTGATGTGCTGTTGGCGGCCTCAGCCCGGTGGGTCCGTTGGCTGGGCCTGGGGTGTTTGCGGCCGGTAGTCGTCGTGTACTGTTGTGCAAGACTATGTGTGTTTTTGTTTTGTTGTTGCAATGTAATGAAGTTTGTGCGGTTTGTTGTGCTGTAGGTTTTGGTTGTGTTTGGTTTGGAGTTTGAGAGGTGTATGTAGAAAGGGACATAGTTAGTAGGGTTGATTAGTTTGCGTCTCTATCCTAGTTGAGGCGCTCGGCTTGAGTAGTCTCCCTTGATGCGGCTCTGCCCTGATCTGGGTCCAACTGGCATACCAAGGTTCCTTACTCCTCTGGCCCCCACCTCTAACATGCTCTCTCATAGCTCCCCTCATGCTCCCTTCATACTCCTGTGGCTAGTGCACCTGCCAATGTCAACCTCTCAGGTAGTGTGGTGATTTCCAGTATCTCGACAATTCCACACCACTGTGTTACCTGGTGATAACTAAGGGGCTGGCGAAAGTGTTGGTGGGATTGTCTGGGGTAGTTGACTCAGTCTCCGTGCGCCAGTCTATCCGCTGTCACCCGTCCAGGTGCTGTGGGAGCTACCCTCCCGGGCCGGGGATGTCCGTGTCCTTTCCGGTTTCCTTTAGTCATCCATTTTCCGGTTTTGGTTTCCAGATTTAGTCTGTGGTTTGAAGAGCCAGGTTTT
The DNA here is from genome assembly GCF_040938575.1 of Ambystoma mexicanum. Taxonomy (NCBI): domain Eukaryota; kingdom Metazoa; phylum Chordata; class Amphibia; order Caudata; family Ambystomatidae; genus Ambystoma; species Ambystoma mexicanum. The sequence goes on along the minus strand of NC_090924.1, from coordinate 873,643,344 downwards.
TAGTGATTTCCTGAATTTTAGGTGATCTTCAGTGTTTCTTATTTCTTTTGGGATGTTGTTCCAGGTTTTTGCAGTTAAGTGGTAGAAGGAGGTGCCTCCAAGTTTTTTCTTAAGGTATGGTTTGAGTTCCAGGCGGATTTCGTTGCTTGATCGGAGTGGTCTTGTTGGTTTGTAGACTGTTATTTTCTTTTGTAGGAATTCTGCTCCTTGTCTGCTGATTGCCCTGTGCGTTATGCACATTGTTTTGAAGGTGATACCATGTTTTACTGGGAGCCAGTGTAGTGTTTTTAGGGCTGGAGTGATGTGGTCTCTTCTGGATAGTTTGAGGAGTAGTCTTGTTGCTGCATTTTGGATCAGTTGCAGTTTCTTCAGGAGGTATTCTGGTATTCCGAGGTAAAGGCTGTTTGCATAGTCGATTTTTGACATGATTAGGGCGACGATAGTGAGTGTTTTGTGCGTGAAGGAGAGGAAAGGTAGAATTCTTCTTGCCGCGTGGAGGAGGAAAAAGCATTTCTTCACTGTTGCATTTATTTGTGGTTCCACGGTTAGGGTGTTGTCCATTAGGACTCCCAGATCTTTTACTACCTTCGATGGTGTTGGTGCGTTTCCCATTTCCATAGGCCAGGGGATGGTGGTTTCGTTCTCTTGGTCTTTGGATACCATCATGATTTCTGTCTTTCCTGGGTTGATTTTCAGGTTGTTGGCATCCATCCAGTTGAAGACTTCTTTTAGACAGTCGATTAGGGTTGAATGGTCGGCATCGGTGTCTTTGATTTTGTAGATGATCTGAGTGTCATCTGCGTAGTTTTAACATGTAATGTTGTATTTTTTGAAGATTCTGATGACTGGAGTCTGATAGATGTTGAAATACAGTGGAGATAGTGAGGATCCTTGTGGCACTCCACAGTCGTTAACTTGTGGAGTGGATTTGAAAGGTTTGATCCATACAGTTTCTGTTCTGTCTGCTAGGAATGATTTGGTCCAGCGTAGTGCTGTGTCTGTCATGCCTATGTCTTCTAGTCTTTCAGTCAGGGTGTCGTGGCTAACTGTGTCAAAGGCTGCGCAGAGGTCGAGCAGAATAAGGGCTGAGGTAGTGTTCGAGTCTGTGTTAGTTTTGAGGTCGTCCCAGATGGATAATAGCGCTGTTTCCGTTCACTCGCTGGTCTGAAACCGATTTGAGCTTGGTCCAGCAGGTGGTGTTTTTCAACGTGTTCTTGGGTTAGTTTATTTACGTAGGTTTCTAGAAGTTTTGCTGGGTAGAGGATGTTATAGATCGGCCTGTAGTTGGAAAGGTCATCTACGTCACTGCGTGTTTTTTAAGAGTGGATTGATGTATGCTGATTCGAAGATCTTCGGTACAGTCCCTGTTGATAGTGATAGATTTACAAGGTTTCTCCAGCATGGGGTCTGGCATGGATTCACATGCTCATGAATATTCCCCGTCGTCAGGCTGGGAATCCTCGGTAAAGAAAAATCAGTATCAGTTTCGTTTCTGATCTGTCTTTCGTAGTAGTAACCAATCACTGATCTCTGCGTCATACTGACCACAGCCAATGACTGCCATCTCCCTAAGCCCCGCCTCTGGCAGCCATCTTCAGATCTTTACCGCACGTTCAAGTGTTGGGATCCTCGTGCTATTGCTCTCGAGCTTTAGTGCTTTTTTCGCGCTTTTTCTTAGGAACATTTTCTCTTTTTCGTTCAAAAGAGCCTCAAGCTCCACCGTTTCTTTATCCGATCAACGGGGACCCGAGTCGGATTCTTCTACGCCCCTCAAGGGTGAATATTTCGTCGAGCCACGCTTTTGGAGGACTCCAGAAGTTTCTCAGGCCCATCTCGATCATGGCCCAGGAGAAGGGAAGCTCGACGCCCGGAAAGCTGTTCAGGGTCTGCCCTGGATGCCAGCTTCAGAATGTCTTTAAGGAGGACGAACACTCCCTTTGCCTCTACTGCCTGCATGAGGACAAGACGCACGTGGAGAAGGACTGTGCATTTTGCGGCAATATGTCGGAGCGGGCCATGAAGGACCGCCATCTGCCTCTCGCCAACTGGCTGGAAGCGAAGAGCCCGTCAGGCGAGAAGAAGAAGAAGTCTGAGCCGTCTTCTAAGACCTTTGAGGGCGCCCCGGCGACGGGGGTCCAACAGAAGGCCAAGCACTGCGAGTCCACTAGCACCGGGAGCGCCGAACGGTCGGGCTCTACGGGCGCTAAGCAGGGCGCATCCTCCCCGGCGCCATCAACCACGAGCCAACGCTCTGGCTCGGGTAAGAGGAAGGCCGAGCACCCGGCTAAGCTCCTGGAGAGACCCCGGTCGAGCTCGAAGGCCCCATCGGAGGGGGAGCGAGGCAGTGACCCTCCCCCCCCAAGGAGAAGGCGGTGAGCGCACCTAAGGTGGTGAAAGCCTTGATCTACCCGGCCAAGGCCTCTATCGAGACAGTCGCAGCGGCCCTGGCTCAGCCTGTGGAGGCTAGACCAGTGGTGGCGACCTCGGGGCCCAGAGTCTCCCTGCCACCGCGGAGGGAGTCCTCTTTCATGCCCATCGACAGGACCCCCGTGAAACCTCCGACGGAGAAGAAAAAGGGGGGGCAGGAGGTCGTCGTGGATTCGGCCTCAACCTCTGAGGAGGAGCTGATCGAAGTCTTAAGCCACGGCGTTGGCGTGGAAGAAGACCAGCCCATCGGGAGGGACCCCGACGTAGGAGACGACGAGAACGTTGAGGGTGCCGACGGGGCTCCTGACCGCCCGTCGGACTCCCCTCAACCAGTGCCGCAAGACAACTCGGCGGCCATTTTGTTGGCTATACAGTCCTTATGCTCGGGGATAAGGACGAGATTGCCGTTACCACCAACGGAGGAACCGCTCCCGACGAGGGACCCGGAGCCAGGCCCTTCTGGGAGCCCTCCTCCTAAGAGAAGAAGGATTCATCCTCCACCTCCTTTTCAACCATCGCGCCCTGCTCAGCTCTCCTCTCCGTCCACGACCCGTGGGGATGATACGGGGACTGACACGGCCACGACGGGCACAGACGACGAGGTTTACGACGAGGTTCTCCCATCGTCACCTCCTCCCCGGGCTTCCCCGCCCGACGAGATTGGATCGTTTCATGCCATGATCGCCAGGGCATCCGAGCTTTTCCAGCTCTGCCCGGAAGAGAAGAAGGAGGAAGGTTTCCTTTATCAACGGCGCGAGACCAAGAGGAAGTCGGTCCTCGCTGTAACTCTACTGGACGATATCTGGGATGAGGGTCTCGCCCTCCTCAAGAACCCATCCACAAGGCCTGCGAGAAGGGATCGGTACGAGAAGAAGTACCGGGTCCCGGACGCGGCCCCCTTGTGCCTTCGGGCACAGCCGACCCCGGACTTGGTCGTCTCCGCGGCAGCCAGGAAGAAAACGGGGGGGGCCTCCGCCTCTACGTCGAGGGAAAGAAATTGGACACGATGGGACGCAGAGTCATCTCATCGGCATCAACGACGATTAAGGCTGCCAACGCCTTGGCTATCGTAGCCCGCTACGACAGGGAATTGTGGTACAAAATCGCCCCCCTGCTGGACTTCCTACCAGACGACAAGAGGGCGGAGGCCCTAGAGATCTTGCAGGAAGGAGAAGTGGCGTCGGACCATGCCATTACGATAGCGACGGACATCGCTGACACTGGATTTCGCCTGTTGCTCAAGGCAACTGACTTTCGTCAGGACGTGCAGACCAGAGTCTTGGACATGCCGTTCGACGGGAGCAACCTGTTTGAGAAAATAGTGGATGATTCCCTACAAGCCATCAAGACGGACACAGACGGCCCGGGCTCTTGGTGTTCTCCAGCAACGACGGCCGCCCTTTCGGAGCGGCGGAGGCAAGCAGGGTGCCTCCAAAGGTTCCGGTGGCGGATTTTCACCTATCGTCAAGCGGCCCGTTCGTCGTCAGAGGAAGCCTACAGGGGACGAGGCAAGTCGGGCGGATCCCGCCGTCGTCGCCAAGGAGGACAAGGTGGCAAAGCCTCGTCGAAGCAGGACTGAACCGGCCGTGGGGTCCGGCCCCCACCGAAGCACCCCAGTGGGAGGCCGGCTGGCAAGCTTCGTCAGCGTGTGGGAGTCCATCTCCACTGACCGTTGGGTACTGGACGCCCTGGCCCAGGGTCACGCGCTCGAGTTTCTAAAGAAGTGCCTGAGCGTTCCCCCCCCCCCCCCCCCACCCACCCGTGGCCAGGAAGGAACATCACGTCCCTCAACTTCTCTTGGAGGTAAAGGCGATGCTCAAGAAAGGCGCCATCGAGCTCGTCCCAAAGAGGCTTCGGGGCTCCGGAGTTTACTCTAGATACTTTCTCGTGAAGAAGAAGACGGGAGGATGGGGTCCCATCCTGGACCTACGAAGCCTGAACAAATTCATCAAGGCACAGAAGTTCCGGATGGTCACCCTCCAGCACGTCCTGGGTCAGCTGGAGGAGGGCGGTTTCCTGTCGTCGTTGGATTTGGAGGATGCCTACTGCCATATCCCCATCCTAAAAGGAAACCGAAAGTTTCTCAGATTCGTGGTCCAAGGGCGTCACTACCAGTTCAGAGCCCTTCCCTTCGGATTGAGGTCGGCACCAAGGGTGTTCACCAAGTGCCTCGCACCGGTGGCGGCGCGGCTGCGCCTGGAGGGGATCCACGTCTACCCCTACCTGGATGACTGGCTCATCCGAGCAAAGACAAAGGAGCTCGCCGCGGAGCACACGGCGAGGACCGTCCAACTACTCACAGACCTGGGATTCTCCATAAACTACACCAAGTCCCACCTGGTGCCCGCTCAAGACGCACTGTTTCTGGGAGCGAGGCTCAACACAGTGGCGCTTCTGGCCTCTCCGTCGGAGGAAAGGACGAGGGCCATCTTGGGCAAGGTACAGCGGATGCTGGTTGCGGACGCGGCCAGGGTGAGGTCCATCAAGTCCCTCCTCGGAATGATGTCGTCTTGCATTTATCTCATCTGCCTGTGCAGGCTTCGGATGCGCCTGTTACAGGAGTTCCTGGACGCTCGCTGGATCCAGACGACGGGCAGCTTCGAGGACAGGATCACACTCGCGAGAGCTTCCGATGAGTGATCCGGTGGTGGGGCACCCGCGCGCATCTCACGGCGGGCATGGACATCCAGACCCCGGGCCACCAGAAGACAGTGACCACGGATGCCTCCCTGGAAGGGTGGGGAGCGCACACCGAAAATCTGCACGCGAGGGGCTTTTGGCTGCCGACGGAGAAGTCCCTCCATCTCAACGTCCTGGAACTCGTGCAGTGTTTTGGGCCCTCAGGTCCTTTCTTCCGTCCCTCAAGGGCAAGGTGGTGAGGAGCTTCACCGACAACACCACCACCATGTTCTACATCAGGAAGCAGGGCAGTACCAGATCCCCAGCCCTGTCCAAGGAGGCTCGGGATCTGTGGCATTGGGCCGTCGCCCAAGGGATGTTTCTGGTGCCGTTTCATCTGGCAGGGATAAAAAAACACCATCGCCGACTCACTCAGCAGAGAGCTGCGCTCGTGCCACGAGTGGGAACTACGACAGGATCTAGTGGACCGCCTCTTCTGATGGTGGGGCACACCCCAGATCGATCTGTTCGCGACGGCGACGAACTCCAAGTGCCGGAGGTTCGCCAGCAGGTTTCCCCAGCCGAGGAGCATGGTCGATGCTTTCTCGTTCCCCTGGGAGGGCCTGTTCCTATATGCGTTCCCTCCATTGCCGCTGCTGATCCGGCTCATCAACCAGCTCAAGAGGTCACGGTGCAGGATGATCCTCGTCGTATGTGCGTGGCTGAGGCAGATATGGTTCCCGGACCTTCTGGACTTGTCAGCGTCCCCGTCAATCAAGCTGCCAGTGGACGCGGATCTTCTCTCCAGGGAAGGAGGCGCCATCCTCAATCACGACCCGAAGTCGATGAACTTGCAGGCCTTGCTCCTGCAGCGTTAGAGTTTGGAGGTTACGACATACCGGCCGACTACAGAGAGGTTCTTGCAAAGGCCAGGGCGTCCTCAACTCTTAAATGCTACGGGCACAAATGGAATAGGTTCTCTGTCTGGTGCTATGCACAGAAGATTAACCCTCTACGGGTTACGGCTCCTCAAGTACTGCCGTACCTGCTGACGCTGGCCAAGGCTGGACTGGCGCACGCTTCCAGCAAGATTCATCTTGCTGCGATCTCCCGATATACCAGAACCACGGGACGGACGTCTTTGTGGTCTCATGGTCTGGTGAAAGAATTCATGAAGGGACTGTTCAGATCGTTCCCGCCAGTGAAGGCCCCGGCCCCGGCGTGGGAGCTCAACGTGGTGCTGACCGAGCTCATGGGACCTCCGTTCGAGCCTCTGCACTCAGCTCCGTTGAAGTTCTTGTCGTGGAAAACAGCGTTTCTTGTGGCCATCACCTCCGCACGATGGGTGGGAGAGATCCAGGCCCTTTCCTGCAAGCCCCCGTACTTGACTTTTCACGACACGAGGGTAGTGCTCAGGACGCACCCCTCCTTCATGCCCAAGGTGCCGTCGGACTTCCACCTCAACGAACCCTTGGTGTTGCCTGTTTTCTTCCCGTCGCCGGCTGAAAGGACTTTGCACTCGCTGGATGTGGCTAGAGTGCTGAAGTTCTACGTGGACCGCACAAAGTCTTTTCGGAAGACGTCACAACTTTTTGTGAACTTTGGACCTGTCAATCAGGGGAAGGCTCTCTCGAAGGCTTCCATTTCCAGATGGCTCTCTGGCTGTATCATGTACTGTCATCGGTTGGCAAACCGACCGCTGCCTGGCCGTCCGAGAGCCCATTCCACCAGAGCGATCGCAGCTACCACGGCGTTCCTATCTGGTGTGCCCTTGCTGGACATCTGCAGGGCTGCTACGTGGAGGTCGACGCACACCTTCATGAAATTCTACTTCGCCGATCGGGATTCTGAGAGGAGTCCAGGGTTGGCCAAGCAGTGCTGCGCAACCTGTTCGCCTAAGGTGAGCCTGGTGAGGAGGTAAGAATTGCTTAATGTTGAGTTTTGGATGTAATGCTTAATGTTGAGCCTTTGCCACCTCCCGTGGTTGTGCATGTGTGTACTGCTATGTATTCTTTTATCCATGAGCATGTGAATCCATGCCAGACCCCATGCTGGAGAAGGAACAAGTTACTTACCTGTAACTGTTGTTCTCCAGCATGGGTCTGGCATGGATTCACATTCGAACCCTCCCGCCTACCCCTCTGCGGCTCTTCACTTGGTCATACTGCCACTTCACGTGCTACCAAATTTGAAGATGGCTGCCAGAGGCGGGGCTTAGGGAGATGGCAGTCATTGGCTCTGGTCAGTATGACGCAGAGATCAGTGATTGGTTACTACTACGAAAGACAGATCAGAAACGAAACTGATACTGATTTTTCTTTACCGAGGATTCCCAGCCTGACGACGGGGAATATTCATGAGCATGTGAATCCATGCCACACCCATGCTGGAGAACATCAGTTACAGGTAAGTAACTTGTTCCTTCTGTAGTGTTCTGTTGACGATCCTTGCGCGAGGATTGATTTGTAGATGTCTGGGGGACAGGGGTCCATGGGTGATCCTGCTTTCTTGCTACGTTTAACCAGCATTGCGAATGTCTATGCTGATATTTCAGGAAAGCTTTGGAGTTTGTGTTGTGGTTCCGTGTTAAGTTGGTTGGGTTGTATGTTGTGGTTGGTTGGTCGCTTTTGTATGGTTTGTCGGGTTGGAATTGATTTTTTGTTTGAAGTGGTCTGCTAGGTCGTTACATAGTTTTTCTGAAGCGGCCGGGGTGTTATCGCAGCCTGGTGGGTTTCTCATTTCTTTAATGATGCTAAAAATAGTGGGGTGAACCACTTTGCCATTGCTCTTTTTTTTGATGGGGGTGAACGGTTTTTCTGGGGCGATCTTGTCTATTGTATCTGCGATCTATTTGTGCAGTATCTCTGCTTTCCCGTCTAGGTCAGCTAGCTCCAGTTCTGTAGTTGAGGGTTTCGTTAATTCTAGTTGTTTCGAATAGGTTGCTTTCCTTGATGTGTTTCCAGTTTCTTTTGGTGGTGGTTGTGAGTTTCAGATGTTGGATGTAGGTTTGGGTAGGCAGAGTGATCACGAATGGGATGATGAGATGGTCGCTCCACAGTATTTGTATTGGAGGTGCCATGGTGATTAGTTTTTCTTTGGCGAAAATTGAGTGTGTCCTGCCGAGTGTGTTGCTCCTTTCACTAGTTGTTGTAGTTTCATGGTGCTAAGTTGTTCAATTAGTGAGTTGTGGGAGTTGGTGTGGCTGTCTTCAAACCAGATGTTGAAGTCCCCCAGGATTATTAGGTGTTCGTGGTAGATGGCTAAGTTGGTGATGGCTTCTATGAAGTTATCGTCGAATGTTGCATCATATGTCGATGGTCTGTATACCAGGATGAATGTGATGTTGGTTTTTGGGCTTGCTGTTAGGTGTATTACCATGGTTTTGCAGTTGAGGATGTTGAGTGGTTTGTCAGTTTTTATTTTCAGGTGTTCTTTGAATGCTATAGCGATGCTGCCTCCTTTTTTGTTTTTTCTGTTCATTTGTAGGCATTTGAAGTCGGTCGGAAGGCAGCTTTGTTGTGTGATTTTGTAGTTGTCGTTCAGCCATGTTTCTGTGATGAACATGTCAATGCCGTTGTCATCGAGTAGGTCTCTGAGTGTTTTGTCATGGATCTTGCGTTTACTAGATTGCAGTGAAGTTTGGAGGTGTTGTTTGGTTTGTGTTTTGTTGAGGTCGTCTTCTGCTTGGTGTTGAGGTTTCCTACCTGGTCGGTCACTTGTTGGGCTGTGGGATTCGGGGTGTCAGCGTCTTCGAAGAGTTCTTCTAGGTTTTGTCTTGGGTGTTTTTGTGTTTTCATTGGGTTCGTCTTCTGGGAGTTTTGTTGATTGTAAGTTCCTCTTGCTTTGGTGATGTAGGGGGTTATTGCGTGGGTCGTCTGTTTGTTGTTTGTTTTGTTCATCCTTCTTCTACTTGCTTGTGTTAGATTGTTTGATGTTGTCTGCGAGGTATGGAGTTAGGTAGAGGGATTTTTCTCTTCTCCCAGAGTTGCTTCGGTTTGTGTTCCTGTCTGGGGGGTCCAGTCTATGCGTGTTGTTCTAAGTTGCTGTTCAGGAGTGTTTGTTCTTTGATCTCTTCGTCTTTTCCTTGGAATGGGTCGTTTGCTCTGCATTGTAAGATTGAGAGTTGTTTGGTCTTTGTTTGGTGACGTCTAGTTAGTCCTGCTTTGGTCTGGTTGTCTTGTGGTCTTGTGGTGTGCGAGGGGGTGTCAGCTACTAGTTTGGACTCTGTCTGTAGGTGGTGTTCCGGCTGAAGTTGGCGACTCATTCTGTTGATGTCCTAGGAGGGTAAGGGGGGTGGTAAGGGTTATTAAGTTGGGTTTTATCGGTAGCTCTATTTACTGTCCGTCTCCCTGAGCGCGGTTCACTGTGGTGAGCAGGCTGTGTGGGTTGGGAAGGGTTTCTGCTGGTTGGAGGGCAGCTTTGACAGGCGCAGTTCGGACTTTCGCCTTGTGATGCGAGAGGCCTTAATCAGAGTGACCCAGCACCGTAATTCACTGGTGGCTTCTGTCTCACTTGAGTGTTCTAGATTTGAGAGTGAACTAAATTTGAGACACCTGTGTCATGACCCACAGAACGCGCCCCTTCTGGACTTCCTGGTCCTTGTCACGGCGGGGCTTGCATTCATTGTTTCTCCCAACATGGCCGTATCACGTGACACGCCACGCACCAGCCTTCACGGCGGACGTAGTACGTTCCATAAATATGACTCTCCCCCGCGGCCCCGCGCGTCTCAAAGCTATTGCGAAGTAGCGACCAGACGTTGTGCTCCGTAGCTCGCGGTATTGTTTCCCTTGCTTCTTCCACTCTAACCCAATTCTAGTCCCTTTCTTGATTCCTGGACTCGTGTGCTAGTTGCGCACCCTGTTATTTCCTGGATTCCTGGATCCCTGCATCCCGGTACTTGAAAGCACCCTGGAGTCGTAAGTGACTCGTGCAGCCTTATTCAAGACTCGATCAGTACGTAAGAAGGCATCGATCAAGAAATCGAGCAAAGGTCGAACTCTGGTGAGAAGGGGGGAACTCCTTGACAGTTTGAGGCGCCAATCGACCGAACTCGATATGGACATGGAAGCGGCCTTCCAGGACCTGATGCGTGGCATGCAAGAGCTATCAACCGAGGTGCAGAATCCAAAGGCGGAAAACGCTGCTCTCAAACAACTAGTTCTATCCCGCGATTCTGCCACAAAAGAAAGTGTATTGCTGGGCGGTATAGTGGACAAATACGATGGCTCACTAAAAACCCTTCGAGGATTCCTGGATTCATGTTTGGTTCACTTTACTTTTAAGCCCTACTACTTTTCAACTCCCAGGGCTAAAGTGGGCTTCATAATTTCCCACCTTTCAGGAAACGCCTTAACCTGGGCCACGCCCCTCGTCAATTCCGGCGACTTACTTCTAGATGACTATGAAGGCTTCATACAAGCCTTTAAGACCATGTTTGACCGTCCAGAACAGGTCTATAGTGCCCAGGAACACCTGTTAGACTTTCAGCAAGGATCCCAGGGTATGCTCACCTATGTTACCCGATTCAAGCAGTTGGTCAAGGAAGCTGATTGGTCCCCAGAGGCGAGTTTTACCCTTTTCAGGAGAGGACTGAATGAGGAGATTAAGGATGAGTTGGCCAGAGTGGCTCGCCCAAACTCATTCCAGGCACTAATGGACCTTGCCATGCAAATAATTTTCATATCCAGGAAAGGAAGGCAGAGGAGAAGAAATCCAAAGCTAATCCTCCGAAGCCGTCCTTTGAGAGTACCACCAAGGCGGACACAAACCCAGGCTCAATCTCTGAACCAGAACCCATGCAGATAGGAGCCTTCCGTGGACCTATATCCCCGCAAGAAAGAATGAGAAGGATTCATACGGGGTTGTGCATATATTGTGCCTCAGACAAACACCTGGTTAGGGAGTGTCCTCTGGCCCCTCCTCGGCGTTCGGGAAGCGCCAGCTCCCGATCCTGGATTGAGCAGAGCTTCGGGACAGAGATGTTTGCTCCACATCAATTCCATCCTTGAACTCTCCTGGACAAAACAATTTGGTGATACTACAAGCCTTCCTGTCGCCCTCCAAGAATAAGATCTATCCCATTCTGGCCTTGGTGGACTGCAGAGCTATGGGAATTTTCATTGATCAAGACTGGGTTGTTAGTCATCATATTCCGTACGAGACACGAAGCATCATGCAGCCGGTGGAAGCAATCGACGGAAGACCCCTCTCTTCAGGACCCATAACCCTGCAGACAAAAGAGATCTAACTTTCCATAAACCATCACCAAGAGCGGATTACATTCGACATCATTAAGTCAGCCCATTACCTCATGGTATTGGGTATGCCCTAGTTACAGAAGCACAATCCGTATATCAATTGGACAGCAGGATCACTATTCCTAGGCTCAGAGTTTGGCCACTGGGCCAATCAGAAACAGCGTGCGACTTGAGTTGCTAAGGCAACGCAGTTCAGGGTGCCAATTCCCCCACCCACACATCCTGTGGAACCCAGACAGAGGGGCACCAGTTGGAGGGCTTCTGTGGAGAAGCCCGCCAAAAAGTGCAACAAAGGGCCTGACCTTGGTTGGAGTTACAGAGACGGACACAAACGCCATTTTGGAAAAGAGTTCTGGCGAAAAGACCCAACCGGTGATTTTATATTAAATAAATAAACCAGCGGTATCTTTAACATTGCACCAAAAAAGTGGTGCGTTTAAAATCAATGGGAAAATCCCATAGGAAACATTCCGGTGGAATATTTTGCATGGTAACCACTGCCACCAGCCAGAAACTCGACAAGGGGGGGACTGGACAGTGCCCCCTTGGAAACAGACCCAGGGGCAATCGAATTAACCCCTTCCAGTACTTCCACAATATGATGGTTTGTACTGGTTCTGTTCACAAATTTGTACTAGTAAAGTCAATGGTGACTTTACATGCCCTGGGAGACAGTAGCTAGTCCCAGGGTATGGAGTCTGTTTGGGGGTCACTATGACACCCCTGTGTTACTGCACTGAGGGTGCTGTGTAACACATACATTAAAACAGATGATGCCCTATGGAGTAAAAGACCCCATAGCCCATAAGCACACAAGTCAAAGACACACCTCAAATCATGCCTAAGAGTGGGAGAAAAAGAGTCTCACTCTTAGCAGGAGAAAAAAACAAACCCCAAAAATCCAGCAAAGCCGCTAAGGGACTCAGGTTTGCGAAATTAGCCTTATAAGAGAATTCTCCTTAACACCTAGTCTCACGGCCAGAAAACACAAGGGTGCCGAGAGATGGCCTGACTCACCTCGCGCCGGCTGCCTGCAGTGGATGCAGGGGCCGGTGTGAGGGGGGTCGCTAGACCCTTTCCAGCTGAGCTTTAGGCCCAATCAGAGAGGGGATGGGCGGGTCGGGAGGCGGGAGGGCGCTCAGAGTAGGAAGATGGTGCGGGGCTGGAAGGGGATGCTTGGGGACCTGGGAGCCTAGTCTCGCGGCCAGAAAACACACAGCTGCCCAGAAATGGACTGACTCACCTCGCGCCGGCTGCCTGCAGTGGATCTGTTTTCAGAGCCTTTTTATCATATCTATTTGTGACCAGTCATGCAGCTAATCATTTACGTTTTACAGACACTGATCCAGGGCTCGCAAATCCTTTTTGCCCACTCACATAGTCAAGTAGATTTTATAAAGGGGTGAGTGCCATTAGCAAGGAATGTTATTTAACATTTGACATGTACTGCAAACAAAGTCAATAAAAGTTTCACTGTGCATGGCTGGCCTCTGAGTGGCAGCAGTGTGCCAGATATAAAGCGGCTTTGTAGTGAGATGCATCCCTTTACAGAACTCGCATTTAAATGTGTTGTCATACATTGCTATCGGTCGAGTGCATTTCTTTTAGGTTGAATTGGTAAACTAAGTTACCCAACTTGCAGGTCTAGCAGAATTTTAAACAATGTGCAATGCCCAAATCCTCCCACTAATGTCTTATTTCAGCGGTATGCAAAATTGCAATATTGTTGCTCATTTCATGTTTTGGGTACAAATAACCTCTGGTAACATTGATAATATTAGTACAACACAGCTAATCAAATAGGTCTGTTTGCTAATCAAGAAAATGTTAATTAGCAAACTGCTAATAAGTTGTTGAAAACTGAGTTATGCCTTGGGACAGTGTGCAACAAGGTATCTGGGACTTCTTTCGGAATGGGATGAGGCTCATCTACTGGTGCAATGTAGGGGCCTTGTAACAGAACTTTACATTTTCATTTAACTCTACCCCATGGAACCAAGTACGGTCATCTCAAAAATGCAAGTCTCAAGTATCCTCCTATCCTCTACTACTTCCCTCATGTCTTTCCTGTACATACATCTATACTCGTCCAATGCTTGTTTGATACTTCTGTCAGCTGGCTTGGCAAACCCATCCCCCCACACCCTATTGCAGAACTATTCTGGGGAAGGCCTCCATGTCACTAGGGCCGCTTGACCGTTTCTCAAGTCCATCATGCAGTCACACACCCAGCACATTTAGTATCTTGCACTGTCTAGTCTAAATATTACCTTTTCAGTAAAGCCCTGCTTTTAACTGAACATATTATGGAAATGTTCTCTCATAATGACTGATAACTAATCCCAGTTAAAAACGTGCATTGTTACTTCCACAGCAACTTTCCCTTCCCCTCATCCCAATTGTTTGTCCCCCACTCATCTGTCCTCTCCAGGTTCTAATCCCCCTCTTTTTTTCCTACCCACAGATCTAGTTCTGATGACACCGTAGCAGGGTCACACTATGCTACCTCTCGGACAAAGTTGGGTTCTGTAAGACCACTATGGTGCTGATGGGCGCAATGTAAATACTTGGTAACATAACATGCTTGGGTTAGGGCTATTCATAATGCAGCCTGGGTGGTGAATACTTTAGATAATCCAGCACTTCACTTTCTTCTACTGCTTGGAGGAACAAACAGCATATTGTGTCGAATCCTGCGGATCCCTCATTGAAACCCTGTCTAAAGTCTCTTTCCAGGTGCAGGTGGCCAGGGGAAGGCAGTCCCTTGCTGATCCCAACCCTGTGGGTGGTGTACTGCGGGAGGGGCACCGGAGAGGAGACCGGGCCCTGGGTTGTGAGGAGAGTCTGTGGGATGAGACAGTATTTTTCCTCCGAAAGGAACATTCTTTCCAATGTACCTAAAGAGGTTATGGCCTGTTGTCATTTTAATATCTCACAACCTCATATTAAATCTAAGGTTGTGAACTCTAAGGTTATACAATCCAAAGCACCATATACCAAAAGAAAGATCCTTTAAGGTATACGTAGCTGTCATGATCTCTGCTTCCAAAAGGCCAGGACTTACCCAACTCCCTTGGAAGCAGACCCATAACCCAGGTTCCGAGTGCCAGCCAGTCCCAATTGGGACCTTTTGGACCCTGTCCTGGCGCCAGTGGCGCCAGGCTCATAAATATGCCCAGTCCCAGCGCTGCAAGCGCCGGGCTCATAATGCTTGGGTGGACTTACCTGCAGCAGATCATGCTGCTTACTTACCTGCCAATTGAACCCCTGATCCTCTTCTGTTTGGGACTACTTTTCCTGTTGGGTGGGGCAGGAGCCACTCCCTAGGTTCAGAACACTGGAGCTCTTCTGGAAAGCAGGAACTCTTTTCTTACCTGGGTGTGGAAGGAGACACCTAAGCACTACAGGAGGCTATTTAAACCACACCCGATGGATGAATCTTGCTTTGCGTTATTCTGCATCCTCTGCAGCAGAACGCTCATCGTGTCTTCTGCATCTGATCCTGGGCCTAAAGGAAAAAGGCTTACCATCCTGAATCCAGTCTTCAGCAACATCTATAAAGACAAGAAAGAACAGGTTAGCACTACGGTCTTCAGTGACAGCGCATCTCTTACCTGGTCCATCGGCTGTCATCAACGCCTCGCGCAGCATTCCTGCATCTGAAAGACAAAGGCTTACCTACTCTTCACGCGCCCCGGTGGTCATCGCACTGCATTCCGGCATCTGAAAGACAAAAGCTTACCAACTCTTCGCACGCTCCGGAGGCCTTCGGCGCTGCATCCCGCATCTGTAAGACAAAAGAAGGTGCGTTTAAAGACATTGGGTAACGTTAAATACTCACGTGCCATTACTCCATCCATGCCGAACTCAGTGGGCATTCCGGCATCCTTCAGCAGCTCCGAACTGGTACCTGCAAAATAAAAGGACAGTTAGTGCGCATCGTGAAGCAAGCAACAAGCGCTTACTTACGCGCTTCCAGGCGCTTCTATTCCGCATACGGGTCCATCCTCAACTCACTTCAGCCAGTCAACCGCCATCGCCGGAACCCTGCAAAATAAGAGACAGCATTACAAAAGACTTTTAAAGACATTTGAAATACTCGGAACTCACCGTTCGTGAAGTAAACGACGGACAGCAGTCCTCTGAAGTCAAGAGGCCTGCGCTACCTATCCAGTGAAGAAACTGGTTACAGCACCCTGCCCCGAGGCAGATGGAGAGCTCGGCGTTCACTTACCTAAGGTGAGAGCGTTAACCTTTGGGGTTCTACAGGAGAGGAGAAAAGGAAAGAGATGGGGACACCCCAATAACCCCAGTTCATTAATCCCATATTTTCTATCTGCAGACATCTTACTCTTCGAGTCAGGCATACAGTGCACAGAGGTCCAGCCCAAAGAGCCAACCGGGTGCTACACATCACTTTTGAAGATACGGTAGTCGCCCAGTCAAGACCGGCGCCTCTGCGAGAATCAGGTGAGCGTTACAGTAGCTAAATAGCCTCCCCAATCCCAAGGGTACAATGCAAAGGTTTATGGAAATGATGTCTTCTCTAACCATCTTCCTCTGTAAAAGCTAAATCTTGCAGCCTCTCAGTTAAAAACCTTAAGGGAATTAAATCTACCCTACAAGTAATTCAGAAGTAGAAAAACCTATCTTTGTTGAAAAGAAATGCATGTCCCAGAATTCTAGAGTTACTGAAACGAGGTAGAGGATTGAAGAGGTATGTAGATGTACTAGTCAGGCAAGTAAGCCAAGTAGCCATTGTTGCAGTCAAGCAATTGAGGCTAATAACCCAGATCTGAAAACAATCCTTAAACCTGTGAGGCATGAAAGGCCCCAGCAGTAAACCAGGAATAGAAGGAGCTGGAAAAGGAGTTGGAAGGCTAGCAGTAGTAATAGCAGAGGAGAAGCACAAGGCTGGCGAGTCGCGAGGAAGTGGGAGTACAGAAGGGACGGTGGGAACGTGGAGACAGCAGATTTCACATGCAAGTTCTGATAGGTTCCTGTTCTCTGAAAACCTGAATTGCTGTGTCTGCGCAGCGGCATACAGGCTGGAAAGCTGAGTTTCTCCATGTGAGCTGAGTTGCTGTGTTTGCAGAGCCCTGACCGTGCTAAGACCAAGGCCAGAAGCAGAAGAGAAGCCGAGGGTCTGCGGAGAAAAGTAAACTCCCAATTGAAGTTGCTGGACTGGAGACACCTGCGTTGGAAAAGGGTGTGGGCCCCTAGTGAGCCAGACGTCGTAGCAGTAGTCGAAGTCTGGGAATCAGAGCAACCCGCAAAAGCAGTGTTCCTAAAGCCGGTGAGTGAAGCACAGCGCTCAGATACACTTCACAATCCTTGTTGGTAACTGTAGCCAGCTCCTAATGGATTTGGGTAATGTTTAGTGAGCAAAAGCTGTTTGATATACTTGGGTTAACAATGTAATTGTAACACTTGCGCTCATAGTGAAACCAACACTCGCGTGAGAAACCAAAAGTGTTTAAACCCATTGTAGAATCTTATAAAATCTGTGGTAGACTAACATAATGGTCGTGTGTCCTTAATCAAGGAGGAGCAACACTTTTCAGACCATTACCGAATAACGAACCATAAAGTTTTAGAAGTTAAAAGTAACCAAGAGTGAAATCTACATTGTAACGCTCACCTGATTCCCGTAGAGGCGCCGGTCTTGACTGGGCGTATACCGTATCTTCAAAGGTGATGTGTAACACACGGCTGGCTCTTTGGGCTGGACCTCTGTGCACTGTATGTCTGACCCGAAGGGTAAGATGTCTGCAGATAGAAAATATGGGATTAAGGAACTGGGTTATTGAATGTCTCTCTCTTCTTCCCTTTCTCTTCTCCTGTAGAACCCCAAAGGTTAACGCTCTCACCTTAGGTAAGTGAACGCCGTGCTCTCCATCTGCCTCGGGGCAGGGTGCTGTAACCAGTTTCTTCACTGGATAAGGGGAGCAGGCCTCTTGACTTCAGAGGACTGCTGTCCGTCGTTTACTGCACGAACGGTAAGTTTCGAGTAATTCTAATGTCTTTAAAGTCTTTAGTAATGATGTTTCTTGTTTTGCAGGGTTCCGGCGATGACGGATGACGGGCTGAAGTGAGTTGAAGATGGAGCCCGTGTGATGAATAGAAGCGCCTGGAAGCACGTACGTAAGCGCTTGTTGCCTGCTTCACGATGCGCTCTAACTGTCTTTTTATTTTGCTGGTACAAGTTCGGAGCGGCTGCAGGGTGCCGGAATACCCACTGGGTTAGATGTGGAAAGGAGTAATGGCACGTGAGTATTAAAGTTCCCCAATGTCTTTAAACGCACCTTGTTTTGTCTTTCAGATGCGGGATGCAGCGCCGAAGGCCTCCGGAGCGTGCGAAGAGTTGGTAAGCTTTTGTCTTTCAGATGACGGAATGCAGTGTGAAGACCTCCGGAGCGCACGAAGAGTAGGTAAGCCTTTGTCTTTCAGATGCCGGAATGCAGCGCGAGGCGTTGGTGACAGCCGATGGACCAGGTAAGTGAAGAGCTGTCACTGAAGACCGTAATGCTAACCTGTTCTTTCTTGTCTTTATAGGTGTTGCTGAAGACTGGATTCAGGATGGTAAGCCTTTTTCCTTAGGCCCAGGATCAGATGCAGAAGACACGATGAGCGTTCTGCTGCAGAGGATGCAGAATAACGCAAAGCAAGATTCATCCATCGGGTGTGGTTTAAATAGCCTCCTGTAGTGCTTAGGTGTCTCCTTCCACAGCCACGCCTAGGTAAGAAAAGAGTTCCTGCTTTCCAGAAGAGTTCCAGTGTTCTGAATCTAGGGAGTGGCTCCTGCCCCACCCAACAGGAAAAGTAGTTCCAAACAGAAGAGGATCAGAGGCTCAACTGGCAGGCAAGTAAGCAGCATGGTCTGCTGCAGGTAAGTCCACCCAACCATTATGAGCCCGGCGCTTCCAGCGCTGGGACTGGGCATATTTATGAGCCTGGTGCCACTGGCGCCAGGACTGGGTCCAAAAGGTCCCAATTGGGACTGGTTGGCACTCGGAACCTGGGTTATGGATCTGCTTCCAAGGGAGTTGGGAAAACGCTGACCTTTTGGAAGCAGAGATCATGACATACATCAAATGAAGGTTGCAAGACTGAGTTGCCTCCTTTTAATTACACAGAATACAATTCTGTTTACAATTTTAAACATGAATATCTACCTTTTAAAGAGTGGTTACCTGTGCCCCAATTGTGTTTCACTCAAGACTGAATCCTATACTGTATCCAGAATTTACATTCTTTCTAAATCCAAGAAGTAAAGAATTTAAAATACTGATGAGAAGTAAAAGCATTACCCAAGCCAAGAGGCAACACCCTTACTACTACGTCCGTCCCCTTTCCTACATACTTGTGGGAAATTCCATCCTTCGGGACGGGACCAGAGCACTTTTGTTAAAAAGCATCTCAAATTAAATGTTTGTCCTACTTTATTTTTACGCAGGGCCGCCTCATCTGGCCATAACCCCGCCCTCCTGCGCTGCTCCTGTGCATCGTACTTCAGTCCTTTTATCTGCGCGTTAGGGTTCGTACGCACTAGCATCACTGGGGATTTTTTTCTTTTTATTCCCTTTGTCCTTCCTTCCTGCTCCGGTTCCATTCATCTTGTCCTCCGTCTATAGCGGAGCGTCTGACATTTGTGTCCTGTTCATCCTGCGAATGTCGTTTTCGCGAGGGCAGATCCCCACTCTGTTTGCCTGGAGTGTCTAGGCCAGAACACCGTTGGGACTTGTGCTTCTATTGCGACTCCCTTTCTGTCCGTGCACTCCAGCGTCGTCTTGTCAGGTGGGAGGAGGTGTTTCAAGGCGTTCCTCCCCTCCATTTTCAGCTCTTCGGCAACGAAAATAAGAAACGTCCGGTGAGTTTTCCTTTTTAGGACACACCGGCCAGGGGACTCCTTCCCGTTTTCTTCCAGGACCGGGAGGGGCTCAAGTAGCTCTTTTACCAGGGATATCCCTGAGGTATCCCGCAAGGGGTCTAATAGGTGCACCAGAGTTTCCTCCGAGGGCCCCCACAGTGGGACTGCCGCAACCAGATCTTCTTCCGAAGTTCCCCGTTTGGGGCCTAAAGTTGGGCACAGTTCTTCTGTGCCTCTGAGTACCAGGGTTCGCCCTGAGATCTTCGCATCAAATCCACCCTAAAAGCAGACTTTCTGACACCAAGGTTGTGGTCTGGGACTAGCTAGTGCAAGCCCCAGTTCTGGGAGGGAGACACACGCCCACATGTACTTTTACACGCACACTCTTATATACACACACACGCACACACACACGCTCACACGCGCTCACACACACACGCGCTCACACACACACACACACACACACACACACACACACACACACACGCTCACTTTTACACACACACGCTCACTTTTGCACACACACACATGCATTCACTCTTACACACACACGCTCACTCTTACACAACATACACACGCTCACTCTTACACACACACACATACACACGCTCACTCTTACACACACACACGCTCGCTCACTCTTACACACACATACTTAGACACACTCTCTCTACACACACACACACACACACTTTCTGGGCAGGTGCTTGACAGAAGGACTTTTCTGACCTGTGAGTGCACTGCCATTTTAGAGAACTAGCCATGTTTAGTAGCCATACACAGTAATTTTGAATGGGCTTATCAAAAATAATACAAAACCTGTAAAATTGTAACTGCTGCCACCAGCTTGTCTTTAGGCATATATATAAGCTAAAGGCTCCCCTTAAAAAAATGTAAGGACAGGATTAAATCAAAGCAAAAAGAATGGGGTTCTATTGGGAATTATGGAGGGAAAGTTGCAAAAAGAAAATCTTCCTAACACTAGTGTGATGAGATTTAAAGTTCTAACATGAAGAATCAGTTTTGGCCTTCAGTATTACTTGCATTTCATATTACAGCAATTTTAACTGGTGCCGTTGTGTGATCCTGATGTTTGTGTTGCTTAGAAGAAGGATTCCTTTGAATGTCTTAGCTGCAAGCTCTTTCATTTCAGTTGTTGAGATTGTTACCTTCTGTATGCAGGAATACTCTGATACAGATCCTAATGCTGATGAACTATGTATTCGTCTTTTTAGGGTTTCCAGATATGATCAGTGTTTTAAGATCATCTACCTTGTACAGGCAACATCCCAGTCCGCTTCAGAGCATGTGTACAAATCTTCAGCCATGGCCGGGTATGTTAAATATAAAATGTTTTGCTTCTTGCTTGTGCTTTTTTTAAATATATGTTTTCACTTATCTTTTATAGTTTTTACTGTGTGTGAAAGCTACATTCTCCTTAATGTGGTCTTGTGGTCTTAATTGTTATTAGTAAACCCTGGATATATCGCCACTAGTGTGGAATTTTGGTTTGCTCATTTCATTGAGCAAGAAGACTTTCCTATTATTAAAATGAATGAAATTTAACATATCTGACTATTTGTTTTTGCAATTTTCCATCAGAAAAATATTTTGTGGACCCACAGGAGGTATTCCTACTTGGGTAGCATTTCACATAGGAATAAACAATGAGGACTGTTAAGTAGCTTTACATGCAAGAGCAGAAAGGGTCACTGCCAATTAAAGAAAGCCAGTAGTACCCAACTTCCATCTTGCCTGTTCTGAGCAGCCTCGACCTTAATGCATGGCATCTTGAGAGGATAGGGGTGAAAGGGCTGTGATCTGTCTTAGGTCCTGGCTGTTCTTCTTTCGAACAGTAAACCATCTTTCGAATGGATTGTGTCCTCCCACGTAGTCCTTCTTTGATATTTTCCAGCTTTGCTGATTCGTAAAAAAGTATCTTTTCAGCAGGGGGTGCTGTGCATCGATGCCTTTCGACTCGATGTCCCTCGGAGGCCTCTGTCTCGATATCCAATTCACTGCTGGTATATGTAGCACGCACAGCGCCCGTTGGCTTAATTTCCGTTTTTCCACGCTATGCTTCGGATGCGGTACGCCCTGTTCCTTGACAGGAATATCTTCGATAACTTCTTCGAGAAGTGTAATCCATTCTTCGAGTAGAATAACCATGGCTTCGTCTTCGGCGTCATCCACCCCGCGATCTGGCTTCAAAAAATGCAGTGTAATAATTGTAATAATTCCTTTGCACCTAGTTATTCATACTCCTTAAAGATGGATGTTTACGACTTCTGATCAGGCGCTAATAGTTTCTTCCTCTGGTACAACGTGCACTACTCTGCCAAACATGTCTATGGAGCTGTTTGTGTGTGTGAAAGCAGGGGTACAAGGTCCTACATGTCCATTTCCTATTTTTTGGTAGGAATAGGTTTACTCAATATTTTTATTTTTTGGCAGTAGTAAAAGTGGCCGATACACCCCATATCTGTAGGACTGGTTATGATACATTGGACGACCCCAACAAGCAGCACTGAAAAGGGAAGAAAATGACCGGCTGCAAGAATAACATATGCCCAGATAGTTTAGCCCCCATATCAAAAATCATAAGCTGGCACCCATGAATATACGCATGGTAAGTGAACATATATCTTACAGTGAAATATACAAATGTAGTTGAATTGACCTTCCCCTTAGAAGAAAGTGTGCAAGACAAAATAGCATTGGACTTTAAAAAAAGTAATGAACACCCGAAAATTAACCTCGGAGAGGAAATGTTCCAATAAATATGCAGGCCAAGTATAAAAGGTGTTCACCTTTTAAACCCGGCAATCTATCATGAAATATTCCCTGGTAAACCAAATCCCAATACGAAAGAAGTGCTTGTGATCTTGTGGGTAATCTTCTGCACTGGGAGCATGACAACCTGAGTAAAATACTGGTAGGCAAATACTTGGGTAAGCTAGCCAACCTAAAAAAAAACCAAAGGGTTGCGTCCGCTCTCTGAAAAAAGTTAGCTCTCCACCCACATGTGTCCTTTACTTGTGCCCTGAAAAACTGCCACAATCGGGGGAGGATAACTGCACCACTGTCCAGGATTTCAAAATCTCTTGCCACATTGTGGGCAAATACTCATGATTTACTTGCCCCCTCATCATTTCCCCTCCTCACCCTCACGCCTAGCTTTCAACAATAGATGACGTGAAAAGTACGCATATCATAGTACCACTATTGTGGCAATCTCCAGCATTGGGTCACATGCTCATAAATATTCCTGGTTGCCAGGCTGGGAATCCTCGGTAAAAGAAAAAACGGTTTCACTTTAAAACTGTATTTAGCCTCTAAACCAATCACTGTCCTCTGGGTCATACTGCCCCCATCCAATTACATTCTTCTCCCTAAACTCCACCCCTGGTAGCCATCTTCATATTTTTTACTGCACCCTGTGGGAATTCTCAAGTTGCTCTCTGAGCTTTTTTAGTGCTATTTTTTTACATGAAACGTTTTGGAATTTGCACTGATTTTTGCTTGAACATCCACTGTCGGATTGTCATCAAAGTTTTAAGAAGGCCTGGCCTTCGGCCTACTTCGCGCCTTTCAGCCATGTTTGAGGAGACCCTTCCACCACCGCCACCTCGTTGCGACATGACCCCACACGGAGCCCCGGCTCTGCATAGAGCTACGGGCACCGACAAGGATGACTTTGTCTCGGCTAACAGAGAAACCCCAGACGCGGACAAGCCCCTTAGGGCCTCTCCACCGGACGAAGTTGAATCTTTTCATTCTTTGATGCCAAGGGCCTCTGAGCGGTTTCAGTTTGTGCCCAAGGAGACTAAGAATGAATGTTTACTGTACCAGTGGTGCGAGTCAAGAAGAAAGACTATTGTGTCTGTTCCCTTCCTGGATGACAGCTGGGTGGAAGGCCTGGCACTGATGATGAACCGAGTATGGCCACGCCCAAGCCTGACATATTGGAGTAGTAGTAGTACAGGTTACCAGATTCAGCGCTCAGGTGCTTAAGGTCTCAGCCCTTGCCCGACTTAGTGGTCTCAGCCGCAGCCAGGAAGCGCTCAGCAAATCCATTGTCGGTGGCCATGGTACCTCTGGACCAGGAGGGGAAGAAGCTGGGTGCAATGTGCAAGAGGATCATTTATAGAGCAGCCTCTACCATCAAGGCAGCTAACACCCTATCCACTTTGTCCAGATATTTCTGGGAACTATGGTACAAGCTGGGTCCTTTTCTAGACGTCCTGCCCGAGTACAAGAAGGTTAAGGCATTACAACTTTCTCAAGAAGGGGAAGTGGCCTCTGACCACACCATCAGAGTGGCGGTGGACATTGCAGACGCAAATTTCTGCCAGATGGGGAACGGCATGTCCCTGCATCGGCAAGGTTGGTTGAAGGCAACAAACTTCTGCCAGGACATTCAGGCTAAGGTGCTGGATATTCTGTTTGACGGGGAAAACCTCTTCAGCAAGGAAGTAGACTAGTCTTTGCAAGTAATAAAAGCTGACCGATGGTACGCTCCCTTGGAACCTTACAGCAATAGCGGTGGTCGTTTTGTTCATCCAGAGGAAAACACGGCAGATCTTCCAGGGGTTATACTACCCCATACCAGCATCCTTCACGCTCCCATACACAAGAAGCATACAGGGGTTGCCCTCAAGGATGCGGAGGACTGCGCTGGCATCGCCTGCAGGTCAGAGCTCCGACCTCCAAGCAGGCCTGAACCGACTATGGCCTTGTGCCCCCACTTATGTAGCCCAATGGGAAGCCGGCTGGCGAACTTCAACAGCACGTGGAAAAAGATCACCACAGAAAGATGGGTGCTGGATGCTCTCAGACAGCGGCACACCTTGGAGTTCCAACGCAGGTGTCCTTGTATTCCATCGGTACCGTGACCAGAAAAACACAGACCACAACTTCTGCAAGCGGTGTGGGCCAAGTTACAAAAAGAGGCAATAGAACTTGTCCCCCATCGTCTCTGGGGATCTGGAGTATATTCCAGATACTTTCTGGTTTGAAAGAAAACAGTGGTTGGAGGCCGATCCTGGATTTGCATCGTGTCAGCAAGTAATTAAAAGTCGCAAACGTTCTGGATGGTCGCGTTGTAACACGTGTGCTCGGCCAACTGGAGGAAGCTGATTTTCTGACGTTGTTGGATATGGAGGACGCCTACTTCCACATCCCCATTCACAAGAAATGCTGCAAGTCCCTACGATTCGTGTTTCAGGGTCAGTACTACCAGTTCAAGGCAATGCCCTTCGGCCTGAAGTCGGCCTCACGGGTCTTTACAAGGTGCCTGGCCCCAGTGGCAGCGCATCTTTGTCCGCAAGGCATCCACGTATTCCCTTACTTGGACGATGGGCTGGTGCGTTCACGCTCACGCACTGTGACAAGCGAGCACACATCGAGAACCATAGTCTGCTGATGGAGTTGGGGTTGTCCATAAACAATCCAAAGTCCTACTTGACGCCATCTCAGGACGCACTACTCCTAAGCGCCTGACTCCCCACAGTGACGTGTTTGGTGCCTCCCTCGGAGGAGAGGATGGCAGCCATACAAGGCAAAGTGCATCACTGTGATCGTAACGGGTGGCGTTGCTGCTGCCCAAGATGTAGTCCTGCATCGACCTTGTCTGCCTCTGCAGACTTCACATGAGACCTCTCTGGGAGTTCATGGATGTGAGGTGGATGCAAATATCTGGGACCTTTTCAGAAGAGATATCCCTCAACGAAGAGTTCCGTTGGGCAATAGAGCGGTGGGGTGTAAGACCACATCTTGTCCAGGGAAATCCGTTTCAAGTTCTGCTTTAACAGGAGACAGTCACCACAGAGGCCTTGCTAGAAGGATGGGGAGCCCACACCGGACAGTCGCATGCCAGGGACTTCAGGCAACCGGAGGAAAAGGACCTCCACATCAACGTCCTGTAACTTTGGGCCATATTTTGGTCCCTCGAGTCTTTTCTGCTGTCGCTGAAGGTGAAGGTGGTGAGGATCTTCACAGACAACACCACCACCATGTTCTAAATCCGGAAGGATGTGGGTACCCAATCACCAGCACTCTACAAGAAAGCCCAGGATCTGTGGCTCTGGGCCATTCGGCAGGGCATGTTCCTAGTCCCTTTTCACCTGACAAGCGTGAAGAACACCATTGCGAATTCACTCAGTATGGAGTTGCGTTCCTGCCACGAATGGGAGCTCCACCAGGACTAGGTGGACCTTCTGTTGGACAAATGGGACAAACCCCAGATCGATCTCTTCGCAAATGCGGCGAATGCCAAGTGTCAGAAGTTGACCAGCAGTTTCCCCCAGCCGATGAGCATGCGGGACCCATTCTCGTTCCTGTGAGAGGAACGGTTCCTGTACGCTTTTCCTCCATTTCCACTCATGCTACGTGTGATCAACACACTTGGACAGTACCACTGCAAGATAATACTTCTCACCCCAACGTGGCCGAGGCAGATCTGATATCCGGTCCTGTTGAGTCTGTCAGTGGCCCCGTCCATCAGGCTACCGCTGTTGTCGGACCTTCTCACCAGAGAGGGAGCAGCGATTCTGCACCACAACCTGGGGTTGCTGAACCTGAAGGCATGGCTCCTACAGCAATAGAGTTTGGGGGTTATGCTTTACCAGCAGAATGTAAGGAGATCCTGGCCAGAGCCTTGTCAATATTGAAATGCTACAGCCATAAATGGAAGCACTTCTCTGTGTGGTGCCGGACTCAGAAGATTACCCCTCTGCCGGTCACTGCCGTGCAACTTCTATCACTATTTGTTTTCCCAGGGCCAAGGCGTGATTTGGCACACACCTCTATCAAGGTGCACATAGCTGCCATATCCCGGTACACTGGGTCTCTGGATTGACAAGTCTGTGCGACCACAGAGAGGGTCTAAGAGTTCCTCGAGGGGCTCTTCAGGACTTTTCCTCTGGTGAAGGTTCCAGCCCAGACTTGGGAACTCAATGTAGTACTGACTGAGCTCATGGGAGCTCCTTTTGAATCTATTCATCAGGTCCCGCTCAAGTTCCTCTCGTGTAAGACAGCTTTCCTCGTGGCTATCACCTCGGCCATGAGGGTCGTGAAGATTCGGGCCCTGTCGTGCAAGCAGACTTGCTTGTCTTCCATGCTTCAAAGGTCATACTGCGTACACACCCCGCATTTATGCCGAAGGTACCATCAGAATTCCACCTCAACAGACCTTTGTTACCCTTCTTCTTCTCGAATCCGCCGTCACCAGCGTAGAGGGCCTTGCATTTGCCTGATGTTGCTCATGCCTTGAAGTGCTATGTGGCACGTACAAAGAATTTTCAGAAGACTTCTCAGATGTTTGTCAACTTTGCACCCATGAATCACGGAAAATCCTTATCGAAGGCTTCCATCTCCACGTGGCTCTCTGGCTGCATCATGCTCTGTCATCGACTGGCGAGCAGGCTGCTGTCAGGCCGGCTGAGAGCCCACTCCACCAGAGCCATCGTAGCAACGACGACGTTTCTCTCTGGTGTGACCCTGCTTGACATTTGCAGGGCTGCTACGTGGAGGTCCACACTCACCTTCCGAAGGTTCTACTGCGTCGACAGGGATTCCAGGGAGAAGTCCAAAGTCGGCCTAGCGATTTCTATGCAACCTGTTCACTTGAGCCGAGTCTGTTCCAGAGGTGATTGTTATTTCTTCTGTTGAGTCTTGCCACACCGTAGTTGTGTATATTTACTGCTGTGTAATCGTTAAACTCCTACGTCCGCCCCCTTTTACTCCATACTTTTGGGACATTCCGTCCTGTGGGACGGGACTAGATCACTTTTTGTAAAGCGTCAAATTGAAAAATGTGTCCTTCTCTTTTTACGCGGCCGTAACCCTGCCCTCCTTAGCTCTGCCCTGCCCCCTTCAGTCCTTTACTTTGTGCGGTCGTGGCGGGATGCACTTGCATCACCGGGAAGATTTTTCTTTTCCCATTGTCCTTCTCTCCTGCTCCGGTTTTGCGGTTGCGTAGTCCTCCGTCTATGCCGGATCGTTTGGGATTTGTCGCTTGTTCCTCTTGTGATCGTCGCTTCGCTAGGGCGGAATCCCCATTCTCTCTGTTTGGAGTGTCTGGGACAGGATCACTGTTGGGACTCTTTTTTTTCTACTGTGACTCCCTTTCAGTCCGGGCACTATAGCGCCATCTTCGTCGGTGGGAGGAGATCTTCCAGAGTTCCGCCACCGCATTTTCAACTCTACATCGATGGAAAGAAGAGATGCCCGGTAAGTTACTTACTTTTCAGGGCACCACGTCCTGGGGACTCCTTCCCGGGGTCCTCCAAGTCCGGGAGGGGCTTCAAAAACTCTGCTACCAGGGTTTCTCGTGAGGTGCCTTGCAGGCCTAATAGGCGTACCAGGGTTTTCTGAGGGTTCCCGCGAGGGGCCTGCTAACACCGGATCACAATCCAAGCTTCACCACTCATGAGCTCCTAGCCAGCACTGTCGTACTGAGGCGTTTGGTACCGGAGTTCGCCTAGAGGTCTTCTTCTCTGGAGCTTCCCATACAGACACTGGGGTGCGCCATGAGACCTCCGTTGAGGCTTTCTGTAAAGAACCACGGTTTGAGGCCCCTCTCGGGGAGCTATAAAGACCGGACGCCATTCAGAGGTTCCTCTTATCGAGGCTAAGGTGTGTACCGACAGAACTGAGAGACCTGTTGAGGCCTTGTCTGTGAGGTGGATTCCTGAACTTTCCCACGCTCGAAGTGTTACCGCTTCTGTTGAGGGGGCACAGGGAGAGGTCGCTGACCGTTTCTCTGCGCTTACCTGCTTGGCCGAGGTTCCTCTCTTGGAGGCTAACTCAAATGGTCACGACAGGATGTCCATTAAACATCCCAGGCCTCATAGTACCGGCTCTGCCGAGGATCCTTGTGTCAAGGCTAAAGTTTCGATCAAGTCCCCTGACCAGTCTGTGCAGTTACCTGCCTCATCCACACATGTGACGCAGTTCTCCTCAGATTGTCACAAAAAGACAGGCCTTCCCGCATGGTTTACGGCAGCCATTTTGGATTCTTCCCTCACACCCACCACACTATCGACGGCGGGTGCTGGGAGCTGCCTTTTTGGTTGACAACCTTGTCCACGCAACAGTGTGAATCTGTTCCGCCCATCCTATGACTGGCACGCTCGTATGCCACTACCACATACGGTCTCGCTGCCTCCTTCTACTGCCCCACTGGTCTATGTAGACCCCGTTGGTGATAGGCCCTCTTGGCAGCCTTCCTCACTATGTTTGTGGGGTTATGCCCCTCATGAGCGGACTCTGCTCATTCCAGTACCTAAAGTTTCGGCAGAGGATGCCTTTTTTGGGAAGTTCAAAGTCTTACGAACACTGATCCCATGAGGGAGTACTTTTCACCTGACGGGCGTGAAGAACACCATTGCGAATTCACTCAGGGAGATCTGCCCTCTGGTGCCGCATCCTGCCCCGGCGGTTCCAGTCACGGCACCTGTCGCCCTGGCAGCGGTTCCACCTCTACTTCCCGGTCCGCCTCCACCTCTGTTGTCTCCGGTTGACAAGGCACCAGCAGAGCAAGACGCCTATTTGACGCTGGTTGCATCGCAACCGGTGGATCTTGACTTTGTGGACGAACCCTAAGGCAGACTAGTGAGGACCAGCCCTGCTCAGTAAGAGCATTCCATGACTGGGTTCTGTACATGTCACTCCTTGACATACCAGTACCTGAGGCTCCCGCTCCGCAGGAAGGGGTGCTTTTGGGGGGCGCTCACCTTCTCCAGCATGGGGTCTGGCATGGATTCACATGCTCATGAATATTCCCCGTCGTGAGGCTGGGAATCCTCGGTAAAGAAAAAATTGGTATCAGTTTCGTTTCTGATCTGTCTTTCTTAGTAGTAACCAATCACTGGTCTCTGGGTCATACTGCCCCCAGCCAATGACTGCCCTCTCCCTAGGCTCCGCCCCTGGAAGCCATCCTGAGATTTTTACCGCACGTTCAAGTGTTGGGAGTCCTCGTGCTATAGCTCTCGAACTTTTACTGCGTTTTACGCTTTTTCAAAGAGATTTCTCATTTTTTCGGTTTAATCGAGACTTAAGCTCTACTGTTTCTACTTCCGATCAACGGGGACCCATTTCGGATTGTTCTATGCCCCTCAAGGGAGAAGTTTTCGTCGAGTTACGCTTCTTGGAGGATTCCAGAAGTTTTCTGAGGCCTACTTCGCAGACGAGAGGAACATGGCCCAGGAGAAGTGAAGCTCGACTCCCGGCAAACTGTTCAGGATCTGCCCGGGATGCAACCTACAGAATGTGTTCAAGGAGCACAAGCATTCGAAATGCCTATACTGCCTCCACAAGGACAAAACGCACGTGGAGAAGGACTGTGCGTTTTGCATGAACATGTCGGGGCCCAACAGAAGGCAAAGCACCGCGAGTCCGCGGGCACCGGGAGCGCCGAACGGTCGGACTCCTCGGCTGCCTGGTGGTGCGCACCTTCACCGACGCCATCAACCACGAGCCAGCGCTCTGGCTCGGGGAAGAGAAAATCCGAGAACCCGGCTAAGCTTCTGGAGAGGCTCCGGTCGATCTCGAAGGAACCGGCCGAAGGGGAGCGAGGCGGTGACCCTCCCCCTAAGGTGAAGGCCTCAAGCGCGACCAAGGTGGTGAAGGCCTTGATCCCGGCCAAGGCCTCGATTGAGGGAGTCGCAGCGGCCCTGGTGAAGCTTGTAGAGGCTACCCCAGTGGAGGCACCTTGGGGCCCAGAGTTTCCCTGCCTCCCTGGAGGGAATCCTCTTTTAAGCCCATCGAAGACCCCCGTGAAGACCCCGGTGGAAAGAGGGGGGAGGGGAGGGCGGTGGCCGTTACGGACGCAGACACAACCTCCGAGGAGGAACTGACCGAGAATTTGGAAGATGCCCGGTCCCACGGGAGGAATCGCAACGAGGGGGACGACGAGAGCGAGGGTGGCGACGATGAGATTCCCGTGGAGGAGGAGCAACCGTCGCGCCCGTCACGCTCGTCGCAGCCCGAGCCGCAGGATATCTCGCCGGTCATTTTGACTGCAATCCAAGCCTTATGCACGGAGATAAGGACGAGACTGCCCCTACCCCGAACGGACGACCCAGCTGAACCGGGTCCGTCGGGAAGCCCTCCAAACAAGAGGAGGATAATTCATCCAGCGCCCTTTCAGCCCTCACGGCCTTCTCAGCCTTTGTCGCCTTCCCTGGTCCCAAGGGATGACACGGGAACAGACACGGCCACGACAGGGACGGATGACGACAGCAGTGACGACGGGACTGACCTCCCGCCTCCGATTCCTCAGGCGTCCCCGCCTGACGAAATTGGCTCCTTCCACGCCATGATTGCCAGGCCGTCCGAGCTTTTTCAGCTCTGCCCCGAAGAGAAGAAGGAAGGCTTCCTTTACCAACGGCGCGAGGCCAAGAGGAAGACTGTCCTCGCGGTGCTGTTGCTGGATGACATCTGGGACGAGGGACTTGCCCTCCTGAAGAACCCATCCACGACGCCTGCCAAGAGGGACCGGTACGAGACGAAGTACTGGGTCCCCGACGCCGCCCTGATGTGCCTTAGAGCATAGCTGACCCCAGATTTGGTCGTCTCTGCAGCGGCCAAGAAGAAGGCGGGTGGGGGGGGCTTCGGCTTCATCTTCAACTTCCCCACCGGACGGCGAGGGAAAGAAACTGGACGCCATGGGACGAGTCATCTCGTCTGCGGCAACGACGATTATGGTGGCCAACACCCTAACGATTGTGGCCCGCTATGACAGGGAATTGTGGTACAAGATAGCCCCCCTGTTGGACTTCCTACCGGCCAACAAGAGGGCAGAGGCCCTGGCTATCTTACAGGAAGGAGAGGTGGCGTCGGACCACGCCATAACGGTAGCCACAGACATTGCCGACACCGGTTTCCGCCAGTTGGACAACAGCGTTTGCCTTAGACGGCGGGGGTAGCTCAAGGCGACGGATTTCCGCCAAGACGTGCAATCCAAGGTTTTGGACATGTCCTTTGACGGGAACAATCTGTTTGGAAAGACAGTGGATGAGTCACTGCAGGCCATCAAGACTGACACAGAGACGGCTGCAGCAACGGTGGCCGCCCTTTCGGAACTCCGGAGGCAAGCAAGGTGCCTCCAAAGGATTTGACGGCGGCTCCTCGACCTACCGTCAGGCGGCCCGCTCCTCGTCACAAGAAGCTTACAGGGGACGAGGCAAGGTAGGTGGATCTCACTGTCGTCGCCAGGGAGGCCAAGGCGGCAAGGCTGCTTCCTAGCAACACTGAACCGGCAGTTGCGTTGGGAGGCCGGCTGACAAAAGTACGTCAGCGTGTGGGAGTCCACCGACTGTTGG
Organism: Ambystoma mexicanum; assembly: GCF_040938575.1. Classification (NCBI taxonomy): domain Eukaryota; kingdom Metazoa; phylum Chordata; class Amphibia; order Caudata; family Ambystomatidae; genus Ambystoma; species Ambystoma mexicanum. The sequence continues at coordinate 873,611,842 of NC_090924.1, read as the reverse complement.
GTGCTGGATGCCCTGGCCCACAGCGGGCACACTCTTGAATTTCTAAAGAAGTGCCCCCGAATTCCTCCCGTGGCCAGGAAGGAAAACCACGTCCCTCAACTGCTGTTAGAGGTAAGGGCGATGCTCAAGAAAGGTGCCATTGAGCTCGTCCCAAGGAGGCTCCGGGGCTCCGGAGTATACTCAAGATACTTCCTCGTCAGAAAGAAGACAGGAGGATGGCGTCTCATCCTGGACCTACGACGACTGAACAAGTACATCAAGGCACAGAAGTTCCGGATGGTCACCCTCCAGCATGTGCTGGGACAGCTGGAGGAGGACGACTTCCTATCGTCGTTGGATTTGGAGGATGCCTACTTTCACATGCCCATACTAAAAGGACGCCGAACGTTTCTCGGGTTCGTGGTCCAGGGACGGCACTACCAGTTCAGAGACCTCCCATTCGGATTGAAGTCGGCACCCAGGGCATTCAGCAAGTGCCTAGCGCCAGTGGCGGTGCGGCTGCGCCTGCAGGGGATCCACGTCTACCCCTACCTGGATGATTGGCTCATCCGAGCAAGAACAAGGGAACTCGCCGTCGAACACACAGCGAAGACCATCCGGCTGCTCACAGACTTGGGATTCTCCATCAACTTCCCCAAATCCCACCTGGCTCGTTGCAGGTCGCACTGTTTCTGGGAGCTGGGCTCGATACAGTAGCGAGATTGGCCTCGCCGTCGGAGGAAAGGACGAAGGCCATCCTGATCAAGGTGCAGCGTCTGCTGGCCACGGACGTGGCCAGGGTGTAGTCCATCAAGTCCCTTCTCGGGATGATGTCCTCATGCGTCTACCTGGTGCGCCTGTGCAGGCTTCGGATGCGCCCTCTGCAGGAGTTCCTCGACGCCCGTCGGATGCAAGCGACGGGCAGCTTCGAGGACAAGATCTCGCTCGGCGAGGTATTCCGCCAAGCAATTCGGTGGTGGGGCACCCGTGCGCATCTCGCAGTGGGCACAGACTTTCAGACCCCAGCACACCAGGTGACGGTGACGACGGATGCCTCCCTGGAGGGGTGGGGAGCGCACACCGGAGATCTTCATGCGAGAGGCCTTTGGCTCCCGGAGGAGAGGACGCTCCACATCAACATACTGGAGCTCCGAGCAGTGTTCTGGGCCCTCAGGTCGTTTGTCCCGTCCCTCAAGGGCAAGGTGGTGAGGATCTTCACCGACAACACCACCACAATGTTCTACATCCGGAAGCAGGGAGGAACAAGATACCCAGCCCTGTCCAAGGAAGCCCAGGATCTGTGGCACTGGGCAGTTGCCCAGGGGATGTTTCTGGTACGCTTTCATCTGGCAGGGACAAACACAATCGCCGAATCGCTCAGCAGGGAGCTGCTCTTGTGCCACGAGTGGGAACTGCGTCAGGATCAAGTGGATCGACTCTTTCAACGATGGGGCAAACCCCAGATCGACCTGTTCGCAACGGCGACCAACTCTAAGTGCCAGAGGTTCGCCAGCAGGTTTCCCCAGCCGAGGAGCATGGGCGATGCTTTCTCGTTCCCCTGGGACGGCCTGTTCCTGTATGCGTTCCCCCCATTGCCGTTGCTACTGCGACTCGTCAACCAGCTCAAGAGGTCCCGGTGCAGGATGATCCTCGTCGCACCCGAGTGGCTGAGGCAGATCTGGTTGCCGGACCTTCTGGACTTGTCAGCGTACCTACCAGTCAAACTGTCGACGGACGCAGATCTTCTCTCCAGATAAAGAGGCGCCATCCTTCATCATGACCCGGAGTTGCTGAACTTGCAGGCCTGGCTCCTGCAGCACTAGAGTTTGGAGGGTACGATATCCCATCGGACAGCAGACAGGTTCTTGCAAAGGCCAGGGCGTCCTCAACTCTCCAGTGCTACGGACACAAGTGGAAGAGGTTCTCAGTCTGGTGCCGTGCACAGAAGATTAACCCTCTACGGATTACGGCCCCTCAAGTGGTACCATACTTGGTGTCGCTGGCCAAAGCTGGACTAGCTCATGCTTCCATCAAGATACATCTGGCAGCGATTTCCCGATGCACCAGAACTGCAGGACGGTCATCCCTGTGGTCTCATCGCTTGGTGAAGGAGTTTATGAAACGACTGCTGCGATCGTTCCCGCCGGTGAAGGCTCCAGCCCCGCGTGGGAGCTCAATGTGGTGCAGACCAGGCTCATGGGCCAGCCATTCGAGCCTTTGCATTCGGCTCCGTTGAACTTCTTGTCATGGAAGACCGCGTTCCTTGTGGCCATCCCCTCCGCACAACGCGTGGGAGAGATTCAGGCCCTATCCTGCAAGCCTCCATACTTGACTTTTCACGAGACGAGGGTGTTGCTGAGGACGCACCCCTCCTTCATGCCCAAGGTGCCATCAGACTTCCATCTCAACAAGCCCTTGGTGTTACCTGTTTTCTTCCCGTCGCCTTTGTCGCCGGCCGAGAGGACTTTGCACTCGCTGGATGTAGCTAGAGCGCTGAAGTTCTACGTGGACCGAACTAAGAGGTTTCGGAAGACACCACAGCTTTTTGTGAACTTTGGACCTGTGAACCAAGGGAAGGCTGTCTCGAAGGCTTCCATTTCCAGATGGCTCTCCGGCTGCATTATGCACGGTCACCGGTTGGCAAACCGACCGGTGCATGGCCGTCCGAGAGCCCATTCGACCAGAGCGATCTCTGCTACCACGGCGTTCTTGTCTGGTGTACCCCTGCTGGACATCTGCAGGGCTGCTACGTGGAGGTCGACGCACACCTTCATGAGATTCTACTGCGTCGACCGGGATTCCAGGGAGGAGTCCAGAATCGGCCAGGCAGGGCTGTGCAACCTGTTCGCCTGAAGGTGGGCCTGGTGAGGAGGTAAGAGTAGCTTAATGTTGAGTCTATGTAATGCTTAATGTTGAGCCTTTGCCACCTCCCGTGGTTGTGCATGTGTGTACTGCTATGTATTCTTATTCATGAGCATGTTAATCCATGCCAGACTCCATGCTGGAGAAGGAACAAGTTACTTACCTGTAATTGTTGTTCTCCAGCATAGGTCTGGCATGGATTCACATGCGATCCCTCCCTCCCTCCTACCCCTATGCGGCTCTTCACTTGGTCATACTGCCACTTTACGTGCTACCAAATCTGAGGATGGCTGCCAGGGGAGGGGCTTAGGGAGAGGGCAGTCATTGGCTGGGGGCAGTATGACCCAGAGACCAGTGATTTGTTACTACTAAGAAAGACCGATCAGAAACGAAACTGATACTGATTTTTTCTTTACCGAGGATTCCCAGCCTGACGACGGGGAATATTCATGACCATGTGAATCCATGCCAGACCCATGCTAGAGAACAACAGTTACAGGTAAGTAACTTGTTCCTTATCTCTACAGGAGCGCACCGGCCTGTTCCTTCAGAAGGACGTTCTGGCCGAGGCCTGCAAAGTCTGGGATAAACCCCACACTGGGCTACATATAAATAAGAGAATTGACGCCCGTTACAGGCTTTGCACCTCCGAAGAAGTAGCCTTGGCGTCATGTCCTCTCCCTTTCTCAACGGTGGTTGCGGCCACCACTCTGCAATCCAAGCCGGCCTCTGCTGCCGCAGCTCAAGTTCTGGCCAAGGAAGACAAGTTGCTCGACTCCTTGGCCAAGAAAATATTTGACAACTTGACGCTGCAATTGCGTTAGGCAAACGCAGAGCTAATTTTGGCGGCAGCGAGTATGAATCTGTGGAGGGATTTGGTGGACTTCCAGGAGTTCGTTCCTTGGGACAGGCTGGAAGACTTTAAAGGCTTCAGAGGGTTCCAGGACGCTAGTCACGCAGAGCTGATCTCGTCCCCCACCCCCTGACAGGTAGCACCCGTCGGAGACAGCAACAGGGTCGATTTTTCTCTCGGCCTTCAGCCTCCTCATCAGGGACAGGTAGTCTCTGCCGAAAAATCAGCAAAATTACATTTTTTGGCCTTCGCAAGAGACTTGGGTGGGAGGACGAATCTCGTCTCATCTGGAGGAGTGGCAAACCATCACTGAAGCCCGTTGGGATTTGTCCATTGCTCGGGCGGGCCCCTCCCCCCCCATCACACACTTCAATCCTCCTGGTCAGCAGTCGGGGACGCCCTCCCTCAGAGCCGAGGTACAGAAGCTTATAGATCTCAAGGTGGTGGAACCTGTTCCCTTAGTGAAACAAGGGGTGGGGTTTTATTCTCCCTTTCGTTCACTCTACCCAAACCTAACCAGGCTGTTAGGCTCACCTGGTCTCCATTGGGGTGCCGAACGGAGCTGGACGATCCAGTGATGAGTGGTGTCTTGTGCTCCCCTCTGACTTCGTCACGAAAGCCGGCTTGCCTAGAAACTTAAATCATATGTTACCCAACCATATGGATGAGGGCAACAACCGCCTCCCGTGGCGTCCTCTTGCACCCCCCACTGCTATATCTCACCTTTGTGTTATGAATAGTGGGCTCTCCGTCCTGCGACTGTTTGCAGGGGTGCGTAGTAGTTCAAGGATCTAGTTACTTCACTGATACTACCAAGTTCCAGACAACTGTGACTCAATGGTAAGTCTTATTCCAATGGTATGGATTGCTTAAGAGTTCAAGTTGTTAAAGTTCACTCCTGTGCCCCCTTCCTTACAGGTTCCTTCTTCATGCTTAAGATGGAGCGAGGTCCCGTGATAGCTGGCTTCCAGGTAAGATTTGCGCCAGCGCTATGCGAAAGTCTTTCCACACGGTATAGTTCTCTGCACAACTAACCTGCTGCTCTTTATATTCTGCAGGGGCGGAACCTCCTGGACAGAGGTTGAGTGATGAAGTATTGCGAGTCCGTGAGGATTGCTTTCTTCAGGTGAGAGCGGCGTTGCGCAAAATTAGAAGTCTAAATGAGGCCTTCCCCAATGCACCGCTAACCTGATGTCTTTCTTTGTTTTCTACAGATGCGGCAGATCCGGAGCGGTGATCGGATGATGGAGCGGCGATCGTGTGATAGTGCTTCGTTGGATCGCTGGTAAGTATTAGCGTTGCGCTGAACTGCGACGAAGATTGCGTGGGCTGCGCAGCTGATCTGGTGTCCTTTCTTTTTCAGCTCAGAAGAAGCAGCGACTCCAAAAACGGCCGCAAAGGAGAGTCGGGTTAGTATCTTGTTCCGTTCTCTATTCTCTCTTCCCTTGCAGGTAGCTCGAGACAACTGGCTGATGGCTGGCCTGGAGCTGCAGACACGGTGAGCGTTACGTTGCAGGAGTGCAGAATAACACAAAGCGTGTTCTGTACCAAGGGTGTGGCTTATATAGTCTTCTCAAAGTAGTCCCCAGGTAAAGTAGTCCCAGCAACCACACCCAAGCAAATAGTCCCAAGGCAAGTAATCCCTTCAACCTGCTTCAGATTCGTTTACACGTGCTTCATTGGGTTTGAAACATGCCATGTTGGTGATGGCAGTATGAGCCTGGCGCCAATGGCGCCAGGACCGAGTCCAGGAAGCCCCTGCGAGATCCTTTGGAGTCTTTAAGGTCCCCATGGAACCCAACGCCTTGGCCCGTTTGGTCTGTACCTGATGTTTGGGGGTATGGACCGTGACACAGGCTCGCCTGCGCACCATCCTAGACCTTCCTCTAACGCTGGTGGGCAGGGCTTCACTTTTCAAAATGATGGCGTTACCGCAGTTCCTGTATATCTTGCAAAACACTCCACTTAGGATCCCCGATCCTGAATTTGACCGGGTTGAGAGCCTCCTTAGGGAACCTATATGGGGAGGAGGGCAATCCCGCATCGTACTCGCCACATTGCAGAGATCGGTCTGGGAAGGGGATATAGGGGTGCCACACCTTCAAACCTATTACTGGGCAAGCCAAATGGCGGTGATCAATGAGCTACTGTTTGGAGACCGGGAGTTGCCACACATCAGGGCAGAACTGACCAATGTTCATAACTCTGAGCCACTTCACTTGATCTACCAGCTCCTCACTAGGCCTCTCCTGCAAACAACGGCAGCGCATATTGCTGCGGTTTGGAAGCAAGCACATCTCTTCATTGGGTGGGGGAACAAGGTGACCACAATGCAACCCCTATGGCACAATAGTAATCTTGCAGAATTGGGAAAACTCGGTTCATGGCCCAATTGGACAGAGACAGAGACAGGGACACGGATCAATAAATTAGGTGACATTCTTGCTGAGAGTGGCGTAGCCTTGTTTGAAGCCTTGCAACGGAGATTCCAAATTCCGGATAATGAGCGCTACCATCACATGCAACTGACTCACGCTATGAGGAAACACATGCATCCCCACCAAACCCACCTTCATCCTATTCAATGCCATGACAGCCTTTGCCACCCCAGAGCTGGCCAATCTCAAAGCTAAATGGGAAGCAGATGTGGGAATTCTAGAACCGGAGGACTGGATACTGGTGCTAATGCACACGTGTGAGATTGCAATCTCATCTAGACTCTGCCTGGTTCAACTCAAAATACTTCACCGAGTCTACTATCCCAGAACTGCACTGTATGGTAGTCCTCATCTTTGATATTCGATATCCAGCTTAAATTTGCAGAGGGCGCTGTGCGTTGATGCAGTCGACTCTGTCCCTCGAGGGCTTTTGTCTCGTGGATGATCAGCATGCGCAGCGCCCATTGGCTTCAATTCTGTTTTTCTGCAAATGCTATCGCTTCGAGAAATTCTTTACTTCATCGCGAGTATGTCTTCTTCGACGACACAGACTACTCCGAAGACCAGGTTCAAGAAGTTTCGAGATTGTGACTTGGAAATGTTGACAGATGCAGACCATATATGTCTAAGGTGTCTCAGGGTGGAGCATAAGTCCTCGCACTGCTCCAAGTGCCAGTCGATGACCGGAAAGGCCCGAAGGAGGGGAAAGATTAAATTGGCGGTAGTCGAAACTCCAAAAAAAATCACCTTCTATCCTGACCAAAAAGCCTTCGACTGACGAGTCGAGAGGTGACTGTCCTCGGAGGAAGAAAGTGTCGAGATCGAGGAGTGGCTCCCACCACTCCTCATCATTGTTGAGGAAGTCCAAAAAGAGGCACCGTAGGTCGTCTTCTTTGACTTCGTCGGACACCTCCCATGCAAAAAAGTCCACACTTGCCGAATGGGAAGCATTTAGAGCAGAAATGCTGAAAATATTTGAAAAGCAGAAACCCAAAACGGCAAGCCATGTGCCTACCGCGCCTTCCAAAGAGCCCGGTAAGGAAAGGGCTCAACTCAAGTACTGCGCAACCTTCAGCCCAGGACAAAGGCCGGATGCTCATTGAGAGCCGACAAGGCCTTGATGCAATGACAGGTCATTGAAGGATCCGTCGAGCCGGAAACATAACCATAAGTCTAGGTCGTCGACACCATCGATGCCATCTGCGCCACCAATGCCAGCTGCACCATTGACGCTGGCTGCGCCCTTGACGGCAGCTGTTCCGTTGACGTCGAGTGCCCCATCTAAACCTATGGTGCCATTGAAAAAAGTTTGGAGGACTCCTCGTGCGTCAAATCCACAACTTGTCAAACCCTTGATGCCTGAGAAAAAGGATGTTTGTTAACCAATGAGAGAATATTTTTAATCCTGTACCTCAAAATATGCGGAGAATGAACCCTCAGACACTAATGCACCCTTTAGTCTCAATTTTGGAATACCAAATATGCCTGAAAGTTTCATTTCTGAGGAATCAAGGTTAAAATGCCTTTGATAATTTAGACAGCCAGTGGGGTAGACCCCTCACCTGAGCTTGAATTTGTAAGACCAGAGGCTGGGGAACACACTGATGCATCTTATAGACAGCTAATGTCGAAGGTGGTAGAATATATGGGGTGGAGTAGACCTCCTTTCCCATTTGAGCAGGATGATTTTACGGACATCCTGGATAAGGGTCCATAGTTGGGCCCTGTACTGCGTTTCCATAGTGCTTTCCAGAAAAGGGTGGCAATGTTAGGGAGAATTGTCAGAAATGTGCTAATTCCCCTCCACCTTAGAGACCCCCAGCAACTTTGCTGGATTTTGAAGACTTGATTTTTTTTTTTAACCTGGAGAGAGTGTGACCCCTTTTCCCACTCTCCCATGTATTTTAATTTGATTTTGTACACTGTTTCTTTTGGTTGTGGAGTGTGACAAACTCCATAGACCTAATCTTTTACGTTGTGTCACACAGCCCCTTCAGTGCAGTTACACAGGGAAGTTTTTCAGATTTCCTAAAGATTTAACTACCTTCTCCGGGATAAACTACTGTTTCCCAGCGCAGTAAAGTGGAATTGACTTTATGTGCTGGGTCTAGAAAGTTACAATGGCAAGTAGAGTGATGGAGGGGTTACCTAGTATCCCCTTTGTCTAGCTTCTCATGGAACATTTTTTATGTTACCCTTTTCTCACTTAATGGCTGGTGGCAGTGGTTTTGTTTTAACTACCATGGTATGCCTTTACCGCGGGCTGCGTTCGCAGCTACAGTAAAGCACCCACGGGAGCCATCTTTGTCAAAATGGCGCCCGGTTTTCTTTTTTCACCATTTCTTTGTGGAAAGGTCCTTCTTGAGATTTACTCTGCGTGCCAAACCAGGTTTGGTCTCTGTTCATTTTGCCTTTGGTGGGATTCACGAGTGAAACCCGCCTCTGGCTCCAGAGTGTCTGGGGTAGGCAGAAAGTGAGGGAGGTGCCCGAAACTCCCTTTGCTTAGTCTCAGAGGAGACCCAAATGCACTCTGTGGTGATTGTCCGGCTGACTGTCCGGCAAGAACAGCCACCGTGCTGGGTGACTGACAGCTAGGCTGGGATGAATGGAAGAGAACTGAATAAAAGGCAGGTCTTTTGGCTTGGAAGGCAGAGTCGACCACTGGACGAAGGAACCGAAGAAGAGCTTGAAGAGGACGCCTGCTGCAACTCCTGCACCGTTGGTTTACCCGGTGAAGCCCTGCTGCAGTGCCGAAACGCCAAGTTCGCATCGACGGAGAAGCACCTGTAAGGACGACTTCTCCCCTTGAGTTGGTTGGACCAATCCACTCCAAAGTAAGCCACCTGGACATCCATCTCTGAGCTGGTTGAATTTACACAGAGTTGCTGCTGGAAACCGTATAGCCAGGGAGAGGAACACCAGATTGTGTGGGTTGCTTTTAAGCTGGCCTAGAGCTTTTGGAAGATCCTTCGGACTCCCAGAAAGCAAGACTGACCGACCCTGAGCCCCCTCAACAGAGTGCGGGACCCCAGAAGCAAGGCAAGTCCATCTCGACAGCCAGGAACCGCTTTATTTGCGTTAGACACGAGGAGCTGAAACACTGAACAGCCACTGAAAGTGAAGTTTGCTGGTTTCGAGTTTTGACCCTTCCAGTGCATTGCAGGAGTCCCCCGACTACGTCCCTCTTGTCCCCACAACTGAGGCCCAGGAACAGTGAGATCTGCAGAGCTGTACAGGAACAGAAGTCATCAGCTGCATCTCTTCTTCATTTCTAAGGTACTGTAAAATGTCTGAGAGAATTTACCTCTTATTGTAGAGTGCTTGTAACGTCTACAACTCACAAGTCTAATCAGCTTGTGGCCCTAAATTTGATTCTTCTTTTCATCAGACTCCTAAGAACTTGTGCAAAGACTTTTCCATTTACTTACCAGAAGTGCTTCATCCTATTCAAGACTTTTACCCATTGACTTTGGCTTAGCCTATTGAATTGTATGACTTTTCTTGAGGATCCAAAAGTATTTGCCTGCTTAAGAATATTTGTGGTCTCTTGTTGAGACCACATCACTCCAGCCCTAAAAACACTGCACTGGCTCCCAGTAAAACATTGCGTTGCCTTCAAAACAATGTGCATAACGCACAGGGCAATCAGCGAACAAGGATCCGAATTCCTACAAAAGAAAATAACAATCTACAAGCCAATGAGACTCCTCAGATCAAGCAACAAAATCCGCCTGGAACAAAAACCATACCTTAAGAAAAAACTTGGGGGCTCCTCCTTCTCCCACTTAGCTGCAAAAACCTGGAACAACATCCCGAAAGAAATAAGAAACGCCAAAGATCACCTACAACTCAGGAAATTACAAAAAACCTGGCTCTTCAACACCACAGACCAAAACTCAAAAAAGCTCAACAACCAAACGGGAAACACAAATAAAAAGGATTACTTAGTTTAGATTGACACCGACAATACCCAGAACCGACCAGAGAAACTCTTACTACAACTAGAGAGACGATGCCAAGTCGAATAGGACACAAACGACACCCTTGAGGACAGGAATCTCCATCCTTAGCCAACCCAATGCCAACAACCTCACCCGCCCCTTAATCGCAACCATCATACTTGCATAGAATTGTGTGAATGTTAGCACTAGCCACACTTGAACTAAGTTATGGACACTGGCACGGGCACTGACCGTAAGGAGTCGTGAATGAAAGCGGATGCTGGCCCTGGACGTAATTACAAGCGAAGGCTAGGCACTACTGTGCACGGACTGGGTGGGGAATGCTCTCTGGGCCAGACTGTAAGGGGCGCACAAATGCTTGCCTGCCCCGCATACAGACAGGTGTCATCTAGGTGGCCGAAGGAGAACCTGGGTGTGGTTATGAATGTGAGGGGATGCCATGTGCGAAAGGGACTGTGAATATCTGACAGCCCAGATCAAATCAGAAGACAGAGATGCTCCCGCATCCCATCTGGAGAGAACACTGAAACTAAGCGTCTTGCTTCCGGACAGCAATGCCAATTACCAACCCACTAACAATCTCACCCCTCTGCATACACCTCTAAAACTCTAGCCAAACACAACCGCAAACCTACAGCACAACAATCCGCACAAACTTCACTACACTGCAACAACAAAACAAATCACACAGACTTGTACAACAGCACACGACGACTACCGACTGTAAAACGCCCGAAGCCCAGCGATCGGACCCACCGGGCTGAGGCCGCCAAACAGCACATCACTGCTCTCTTGCACTTTTCCAGCCTTTTGCCCACTAACTTCCCCCCACCCTTTTCTCCCTTTTCAGATCCGCCAGAGCACCAGTGGACCACTCCTTTGTTGATAGTGCATGGTACAAATATACTTTAACATTGTTGTAATAACCTTTGCCTTTTAGCAACTTCTAAAAGAATTCTAAATGCCAACAGTAAGATATTTGTCCCCAGCACCCTAGCTATTGAAGTCACCTGTGGGTGTAGGTTGTGTCTATGGGCCATCCCAAAAAGGTCTTTACTGATTTAGAAACTAAGAGAGTACAGTATTGAAGTGTATTTGTGTGTTACTATTATATTTGCTCAATTCTAAAGTAGGCTTTATAACTGACTGATACATTAATAATTGTTTATGCAAGAAACCTTGAGTGTAAGAGTTTATTTGAATGCCTGTAACTGTGAATCTCTGTGTAACTCCACTACAGCTCACATTTCCCCTCTTGAGATAAGCCTGGCTGCTTAACACGCTACCAAAACTATGTAGTACAAGCTTATACCAAAGGTTGGGTTGCCTATACCTGTAGTCATAGTTGTTTGGAGTGTTCCCAGAGGGTACTGCATTGTTTGCTTAACAGGCAGCAAACTGGGAGACACCAGAATCTAATCCGGTTGTGAATACAAATCTGACTAACAAATACTGCCCTTCCAGTAGTGACCCAGACTAACTGTCTAAATACCCCACTCCAGAGAGTCTGATGGTGCAGGCAGCTATTGCTACTTCCAAGCAGGCGGCTTACCCTACCATCCCTCCAGATAGGCACGACAAAAGAGTATATGGATGTGCAACGATAAGTATTTTCTGCAGGGAGTATGGTGCTCAAATCCGGCAACTCCACATGTGCCCTTGCTAAATTCTCATTCACTCTATGGGACTGCATTTCCATGGCAGTAGAGCTCATGCCCGAGGAGGAAGAAAGAGACGGTTTCTTGGCCATAATTAGAGACGGCAAAGAAGCCATGTGTGAGTCTCTTCAGTCGGGTTTGGATTCTGCTGACAGCATCAGCAGAGCCATGGCTACTAGCACTGTTACATGCAGCTTTGTGTCATTGAGGAAGTCTGGTTTTGCACCAGATGTGCAATCCAGACTCCTCAACATGCCCTTTGACAGGTCTCACCTTTTTGGCAGCAAGGCTGACGAGAGCTTTGAAGTTGCAGACCTCAAAGGCAACAGCCAAATCTTTAGGTGCCGCTATTAGGCAACCTCAGCCTTTTCATCCTACTAGACAACCTTGGAGGGGGTAGATCTTTTCATCAGTTGGAAGAGCGAGAGGAATGGCTGGTCAAAGGGGCTAAAGAACATTTCCTCGTGGTGGGAGAGGTGTGTAGGCAGCTCAAGCAAGGGGCATCGTTGCCATCAGCCACTGCATCAGCCGCCTCAAAACCTCTCTGAGGTCTCGAGTCACAGTTCACCAGTGGGGAATGGACGGGGGGCTGGGGGCAGACTGTCTCAGCATCTAGAAGAATGGCAAGACATTACTTCGGATGCTTGGGCATTGTAAACCATAGCCCACGGGTACTGCCTTCCTATTATTCATAGACCTCAGAGCAATCCACCGGGGCGCCACTCTGAGGAGTCCCGATCCGCTCCTTGTGCAGGAAATTTTAACCCTGCTAGAGAAAGGTGCTATAGAACCGGTGTCTGTAGCGGAGAGGAACAAGGGATGGTATTCTCCATATTTCCTAATACCCAAAAAGGATGGAAGATGAGACCTTTCTCGGACTTGAGATACTTGAACAAGTTCCCCAGGGAGGACAAGTTCTCATATCCTTCAGGCCCTTCAACTCCAGGATTGGATGGTGTCATTGGACCTTCAGGATGCTTATTTTCATGTGCCAATCCATCTCAAGCACAGAAAATATCTGAGATTTGCCATTGGCGTTAATCCTTATCAGTTTCGAGAGCTGCTATTCGGGCTTCCCTCGGCATGAGGGTTTTCACCAAACTGATGGCGGTGGTGGCAGCTAGTCCCAGGAGAGGCGGGGAACCACGTGTACCCTACCTGGACGATTGACTGATCAGGGCACGTTATCCCGAACACTGCCTGGATGATCTCAATGTCACCTGCCACTCTCTTCACAGACCGGGCTTCTCCCTCAATTACAAGAAGTCCCATATGACACCTTCTCAGAAGCTCCTGTTCATCGCGGCTGTACTGGAAACATCCTTTGGAAAGAGATTGCCACCCGAGGTGGTGGCTCAAGACATTCTACAGATGGTCTCCAAATTTCAGAGTGCCGAGAGTCTACCGGCCTTCGAATGTTTATTTTTATATTTTTTTATTATTTTTTTTTAGATTGCCCAGCTTCATGGCATCCTGCATTTTTCTGGTGTCAGAGGCTTGCCTGAGAATGAGATCCCTTTAATGGGCCCTCAGAACTCAGCGGTCCCAGCCCTCAGGAAAGATGTCGGTCCTACCACAGGTTCCAAGCAGGGTCGCACAGTATCTTATGTGGTGGGCCTGCAAGGGCAATATTCTGAAGGGAGAACCGTTTTGTCAAACATGGCTGGAGATAACAGTAGTGACAGACGTCTCGCTCACTGGGTGGGGAGCCCACACCAACGATCGGACGGTCGGCGGTCGTTGGTCTCCATCGGAGTCCAAACTACACATCAACCTTTTGGAGCTGAGGGCATTCAGACTAGCGCTGAAGGCCTTCCTGCCCTCTGTACAGGGAAAGAATGTCCTGATAATGATGGACAAAACGGTGGCCCTGTACTACCTCAACAAAAGAGGAGGTGTAGGGTCACTACCACTGTGCAGAGAAGCAATGGAGCTCTGGTACTGGTCAATTCAAGAAGGAATCTCTCGATCGGCAGTTCACCTAGCCAGAGAAGAGAACAAAGCGGTGGATGCTCTGAGCAGGCAAAGCACAGTCTCCCACGAGTGGGAACTAGCTCAGGAAGTCCTTCAAGAGATCTTCACCCTTCGGGGAACACCTCAAGTGGATCTGTTCGCTACCAGTGTCAACTGGAAGTGCAAACTGTACTGCTGCAGGGAATTTCTCCCGAGAGGTGCTCTAAGAGATGTGTGTTTGTAGTGGACTGTGAGTTTCTACTCCTGTAAGCTTTACCTCCAGTCCCCGTTATCAGAAGGTTGATAAAGTTCGGGGAAACGCATGATCCCAGTTGCCCCGGATTGGGCCAGGAGGACGTGGTACCCGGACATTTTGGACATGCCCATCTGCCCTCCAGTATGTCTTCCGCTAAGAGGACCTTCTCTCGCGAGAGGACGGTCGTGTTCTCCATCCAGAGGTCAAAACTCTCAGCCTTCACTCATGGTTTCTGAGAGGCCGAGATACAAGGACTGGGACCTCCCGGATGACGTAATGGAGATTTTGCTTTTGGCCAGAATGCCAGCAACAAAGTCTTTGTATCGTTGCCGTTGGAACACGTTCTGCAAATGGTGCAGGGACAAGAATGTAGACCCCTGTGCAAGACACCTGAGGTGTTATCCTTTCTACTATCCGTAGCCAATCTCGGGCTCCAGGTTGGAACTATTAGGGGCTATTTAGCGGTGCTGTCCATCTTTAAGCACTCGTCTCAAGAATGTTCATATTTCAAGATTCCACTGGTAACACATTTTGGGCTCACCAATGTGTCTCTCCCCTCTTCCCTAAACCCCCCCCTTAAATCTCCTTTCCAGTTTCCAATTTGGGACCTTAATCTGGTACTAAAATGTCTAATGTGTGCACCCGTTGAACCGTTGTACTCCTATCCGTTAAGGTTGTTCACTTTTAAATTCTCTTGGTAGCTCTAACCTAAGCCCGTAGAGTGAGTGAATTGCAGGCACTTTCATCCAAGTCACCCTTTACTATCTCACATAAGGATAGGGTTGTTATGAGGGTTAAGCCTTAGTTCTTACCCAAAATCATTCGATTTTCACGTAGGGCAGAAAATGTTTTACCTTCTTTCTATCCCCCACCTCATCCTGGCAAGGAGGAGAGATTACAAAGGTTGGACCCTTACAGCGCTCTGAGCTTTTATACATCTAGGCTATCAAATCTTTGCATTGATTATAAGCTTTTTATTGACTGAACAGGCCACAAATTGGGTCTGGCTGTTAACGAAACAGACCTTATCCAGGTGGATCATTCTGGCCATTTCGAAATGTTAAAAACTGGCAGGCAAGGATCCTCCTGAAGAATTAAGGGCCCATTCCACCAGGCACATGGCTACCTGTACAGCCCTGCAAAGGGGTGTACCGATAAAAAGTATTTGTAAGACAGCAACGTGGTCTACTATTCACACGTTCATAATATGTTACTGCCTGGAGTCTTCCCTCGGTCAGGATGGGAGCTTTGGAAAAGCAGTCCTGCATTCGGTTCATGAAAACCATTTAAAAATCTAAATTTGTACTCCCTTCACCAAATATAATACTGCTTTGGAAGTCTATCAAAGATGAGGAATACGTGGGAGGACACAATCCATTTAAAGAACACGTTTCTTACCCCTGGTATCATTCTTTTGACTGTTCCTCCCACATATTCCTCATCACCCTCCCTCCCTACCCCACAGTAAAATCTCCCATGCTATTACAGCTTTCTCACCTTCAAAGTTGAGTACGGTCATTCCTGTGGTTATGCAGGTATTTCTACTGTAAGAAAAAACAGAACTGAAGCCAACGTGTGCTTAAAGTGCTACCTATGCCTCCGATGACATCCTCTAGACGAAGGCCCTCGATGGACATTGAGTCGACACACGACGCCCTCTGCCGAAATCTTTCTCCGAAGCAGCTGAAGCTGGATAGCGAATATCAAAGATGAGGAATACATGGGAGGAACATCCAGTCGAAAGAGCATTCCCAGAGGTAAGTAACTTGTTCTTAACAAAATAGTCCACACGCTACAACCCCGATTGCTCCTATCTGGGCACGACAAACATGGTTCTCATACCTGCAGATGATGTCCCTGTATCCTCCCATGAAACTACTGTGTCCAACAAACATGTTGACACAGGATCAAGGTACAACAATCTACCCTTGACCTCAGACGTTGAACTTAGCCTGGCTCCTGAGATCATGGAATTTGTTCAATTAAACCGAGACCAAAAATTTCTGACGTTCTTAGAGGCACGTAAACCAAACGCACAGCATTGCTATTTTAACAAATGGAAGCCTTCTGTGTTATGGTGTAAGACACGTTCACTCAATCCAATTAAATGCTCAGTGTCAGATACAGTACACTATTTACTTTATCTATTATACTCCGGCTTAGTCTTTAACTCAAAGTACACCTAGCTGCTCTCTCAGCATACACCACTTCACAGAGTAACATTTATTGGTGGAAAGTACCAGTAGTTAAAGGTTTCATGGAAGGTGTTAAGAAATTGCTCGTACCCACGTACTTACAAGGCTCATGGGTGCTGTAAGGGATGCATGGTATCGAAAGTATGACAAACACGAGCTGCAAGTTCAAAACCTTTATGAAATTTGTTTTTTTTTTTTTTTAAATTTATTTTTAGGTGAGTCATATTGGTTATACATTTTTGACAACCTTTGACCACCATGGTCTCCATAATTAAACAATCAAATAGAGACAAGTTTCAAATTTCAAAATGAAGCGGAGAGAAGAAAAGAAATAAGATTAGAAACAGAAACAAAATGTTATAAAAACAGGCAAATCGTGTTTTGTGTACCATGTGTACACCACTTTCCCAGTTCCTCTTTTACTCTTCAAGTTTTTTTTTCATTACTATTAACCATAATTTTGGCTCTGGTTAAATTTTTATCTTCTCTCTTGCTAGCGGGATTTTCCACCAAGCGTCTCTGGTTCTATGACCATATTTGGTGATCACCTCCTGCATTAATTTTCTTCTTTGTTGGTCCAAGTTCTTACAGTCCATTTCTAAGTGTTCAGTTGTTTCCTGTGAGTCTTCAGCCTTACACAATCAACAAATTAATGGGTTACCATCTAATTTACCCCAGTTTTTTGTTCTTATTCCCAAACAGGTTCAAACGAAATCGAAAAAACTGATCTCTAAAGAAGAAATGTGGGAAGATCAACAGATATTTTGGTAGAGTGTTCAGTTTCCTGCACTCGTCTATTGGTCTTCCATAGGTTTTGTATTTCTGTCTTTCAGCCTGTGTCTGAATCCAATCCAGAGTAAACAGTTTTTATCTGGGTTATCAACAAGGGATTGCGGCGATTCCTCAATGTTAACCAGGAGCGTCTTGCATCTCATCTCCCATTTTTGCAGAACGGGTTCATTCTGTTCCGTGAAGTATTTTTTTAGACATTCTAAAGCCCCCTTTTGCCTCCTCTTGGATGCATTTCCTAAAGGACAATGTTTTCCACTCTGCTATTGCCTTTAGTGAGGAAAGTCCAAGTTCCATCCTTCCTGCCTGGATTTGGGGTACTTGCGGGTATGTTCAGTGTCCTTTTCCAGAAGACCCCTTCTATTTTTGCCCAGTTCCCTGGGTCAAAGTTGAGGTATCCTTCTGTTCCATATGTTAAAATAGCCGATCCTTTGGCGCGGTAGAATCTAATCAGTGGAAGCATCGAAAAACCAGCGTACTTCTTAAGTAGAATCTTTGCTTGACCTGCCAGGGTCCGTGCTTTCCTTACAAGACTCTCCTGTCTGTGTTTCTACAGTACATGTATTAAGACAGACTCCCAGGTAAGTAATAGCTGTTAGGCTCACCTGGTGTCCACGGGGGCGTCTATCTGAACTGGGCTGTTGTTACCTCTTCCAGCGACACACGGGGCGCCCAAATGATGGACTGGACCGGACCACCCAGCTTAGCTTGTTTTGCCTGTATGAATATTCTTCTGTAATGGAGAAAAGGGAATTAGCCACGTGCGGGGACTGGGCGCCAACCCCACCTTCCCCCCACTCCTGCGATCTCTTCCCACAAATTACTTCCGAACTCTTGCTATGTTCTCACCTGATAGTTTGGAAAGATGAGCTCCCATCCTGCCTTGAGCGCAGGGGCGCGTAGATGACCAGTTACTTCACTGGTGTGGGATGTTGGAGAGTTGCAGAACGGTATTGACTCCGTAAGGAAATAGTTTGAAAAAGAGTTCAAAAACATCTGGCTTTCACTCTGTCCAAATTCCCTAGGTTGCCTTAATAGTTCTTGAGAAGAGTTCCAAGTGGCAACCAGTAAGATGCAGGTAAGTGTTTATGGATTCTGTTCAGTTCGATAATGAGGACCTGGTCTAACCTGTGACCCTTTCCTTTTGCAGGCGCTGAATCAGTGGAGGTTCTGGTGATTGCGGCCTCAAGCAGTAACCAGTTAAGTCTGTAGCGGAATTCGTTTTCCCCTACTTGCGCTTTTGTGTTGCTTTTGTTTCCCCTTTGGGGCCGGGGTACGGCGGAGAAGCTGTGGAGGCTGCGCCGCCCCGAGATGAGGTAAGTACCCCCTGTGTTATCAGGTAAGTCCTGGGGATTGCCTGTGGTATCAGGTAAGTCCTGGGGATTGTCTTTATTGTCTGGGAATGCTCCCTTGCTCACCTTATTGTCTTTATTTCCACATGTGTTGGAGAGCGGCTGCTGGATGCTGAAAAGCGCGATGGAATGCAGAGGATTGCTTTAGGTGAGTTCCCGCGCGGCGCTGCAGGATGCGAAGCGGCGCACGTCTGATGATTTCTTCTTTCTAGGTCATAGCCAAGAAGATTCAGGATTCAGGTAAGGATTGCAGGTAAAACTCCGGTTCTAACCTTCCCTCTGCTTTCTTTCAGGTTTTTAGGAGCTCCGGCATCCAGGCGGGCGTGGCTGAAGGCTGGAAGCTGCTGCTGGCACGGTGAGCGTTACGCTGCAGGTGCAGAATAACGCGAAGCATGGGTTGCTGTCAGGGCGTGGTTTAAATAGCATTGGAAGTAGTTCCAGGTAAGTATCCTTCTGCGGCCCCACCTGAGTAAAAAATAGTTCCTAGGGAAAATTAGTCCCTCCTAGGCCTCATTTGACTTCTGGTCACTGGCAGCATGGCCTGCCCCAAGTAAGTTAGCAGCATGGCCTGCTTCAGGTAAGTCCTTGACCATGAGCCTGGCGCGATAGGCGCCAGGACTGCACCCAAATAGCCCCTAATTGGGGTTCATGGGCTAGCATTAAATGGCATGATGCCTGCTTCCGGGGTAGCTGGGCCAAACCTGGTTTCCCAGGGGCAGGCATCGTGACAATAGCGGCCACCACTGGGATCTTTATACCATTCAGGTTCCAAGCATACTGTTTTGTTTTCCCTTTCCGACATCCTAATGGGCGAACAAATTATTTTTTTCGGGTTGACGATTAACCCGTTTTTCCCAATATATGTTTGTAAAGCGACCAATTGTCTCTGTAGCCCAATCGGGGTTTGATCAATGATCACCAAATCATCAGCATACAACAGTCTCCTTATTTCCATGTTGGCTATTCTTGGAGGAAAACAGATGGTTTCATTGAATGCATGTGTGCATTGAATGCATTGAATCGATGTCCGAAATAAAGAGTTTGAATAGATCTGGGGCCAAAGTACAGCCTTTCTTCAGAACCCTTGTTTGTTTCAATCGGTTTAGTGAGTAGCCCCGCTGCGTTTAGTCTAACTTTAATCGACGTCTCGCTGTGCAATTGCTTGATTGGGGCCATCAACGAGTGCGGGCAGCTCCATTGGTGTAATTTGGACCAGAGTAATGGACGACTCACTAGATCGAATGCCTGCGTTAGATCTATAAATACGATGTATAGTTTCTTGGCATTGCTTTTTTCATTACATGCTTTTAACAGGTTTATTAGGAAAATGTTGATACTTGTGCCCATACTTTTTCAAAGCCAGACTGCCAAATGTGAGTATGTCCTGAGGTAATAGCCCATCTTCTCAAGGGCTTCAATATGAAGGAGGCAACGATTTTTCCCGGGACATCTATCAGAGCAATTGGGCGATAGTTAACGGGGTCTGCTCTTGCTCCCTTCTTATGGATTGGATTGATAATTGATTCCCTCCAAGAAGCCGGCATCTTCCTGGACTTAATTATGTATTTGAACAGTATTGACAGAATAGTCGCCCATTGGGGTATATCTTGTTTTAGAATGCTGTTGCTCAAACCATCGGGACCCGGTGCTCTAGAATTAGACGATTTGGAAATCAATTTCTGCAATTAAATCTGGATCAGATTTAATCATATCCCATTGGTCCTTTGTTGGTAAACTCCAGTCCGGACTGTTCAAATTGGCCTCAAAGAATGATCTAAAATGATTCTCCCAGAGAATCGAGATTGGATTTAAGATTGCTGCTTCTTGTGGGGAATCCTGTTGGTTTATCACTCTCCACATTTCAGATGTGTTCTTTGTACTGAGCAGGGTTAACATTTTCTCTGCATCGTTCCTCATGATGATTTTTGTTGTAACGGTTCAGCCAGTTATGATAATGTTGCCATATCTTTTTCTGCTGAATATCAGCTTTTAGCGGACTGACTTTTTTTAAGGAATTGATCTTTTTCTTCATGTTGTTCTTCTTTTAAGCCACTATTGCATCGTAAGCATGTCGATGTGTAAGCCTTTCTTTAGCACAACTCCTTAATTTATCTTCAAACAGGTTAAATAGTCCCAAATAATTTATTGGTCTTAGATCTTCTTTCGATTCTGCACAATTAATTGCAGTTCTTAGTTGGTTAGTTAATACTGGTATTTTTTCCAGTGCAATTTTAACTCTGTTTCTTCCGCTGGTTACTTCCACATCTTGGGAATATAAAGTCCCCTGGCTATATTGGACAGGAATCAACTTCGCAGACAATAGGTTGTGGTCACTATCTTCCATGTGCACCACCCTCAACCTGTTTGCGGCATCCAGCATCTTTCCAGAGATGCATATGTAGTCAAGCACCTGGCCCCCACTTCTTCCATTTCTTGTGATTTTAGCCGGGTTATCCCCGGGAGTGTTACCGTTCAGCACTACAATGTTTAAACATTCAATAGTTTCCCTCAAGAAGATCCCTCTTTCTCCAGCATGGGGTCTGGCATGGATTCACATGCGCATGAATATTCCCCGTCGTCAGGCTGGGAATCCTCGGTAAAGAAAAAATCAGTATCCGTTTCGTTTCTGATCGGTCTTTCTTAGTAGTAACAAATCACTGGTCTCTGGGTCATACTGCCCCCAGCCAATGACTGCCCTCTTCCTAAGCCCCTCCCCTGGCAGCCATCCTCAGATTTGGTAGCACGTAAAGTGGCAGTATGACCAAGTGAAGAGCCGCATAGGGGTAGGAGGGAGGGATCGCATGTGAATCCATGCCAGACCTATGCTGGAGAACAACAGTTTACAGGTAAGTAACTTGTTCCTTCTCCAGCATGGGGTCTGGCATGGATTAACATGCTCATGAATAAGAATACATAGCAGTACACACATGCACAACCACGGGAGGTGGCAAAGGCTCAACATTAAGCATTACATAGGCTCAACATTAAGCAACTCTTACCACGGTAAAGAAAAAATCAGTATCTGTCATGATGCCTACCTCCAAGGAGCCAGGCCCAGCCCAGCAACCACAGAGGCAGACATCATTTTCCCCAAGGACGTCTCAGCAGGCCCAAGTTGGGGCCTTTTGGACGCAGTCCTGGCGCCTTCGGCGCCAGGCTCATTCTGGACCCCAGTCCTGGCGCCTTAGGCGCCAGGCTCATAAAGCAAGACATGTGTGTAAGTGTTTTAATGTGCACTTACCTGAAGCAGACCCTGCTGCTACATCCAGGCCCTCTTGAGGACTGAATGGGACTACTTTATCTTTTGGACTACTTTATCACTCGGGTGTGGTCTGAGGAAGAATACATACCTGAGTGGAAGGATACATACCTGGAACTACTTTACAGGCTATTTAAACCACACACGAAGAGCAGCACATGCTTCGCGTTGTTCTGCATCTAGCAGCTGGACGCTCACCGTGTTTGCTCCTGCATTCGGACTTCTGCCACGCCTGCCAGCATCCTGATCACCTACAAAGGAAGAGAAAGAGAGAATAGGAGAAGGAAAAGACTTTACCTGCAAGATCCGCATTCCGGAGTCGGCTCACCGACGATCCTGCAAAGGAAGACACTTAATTTAAAAGCACATCGCATCGACTGCCGCAGCGCCGCATTCCACTCACCTTCACAGGGTGCCTCCATGTTCAGCAGCGATCACCCGGATTCGCAGCCACGCTTCCACGCCTAGGGAGAAAAAGACAAGAGCAAAGGTGAGAGAGAGAAGGGAATGAGGAAACCTAAACCTCCATGTTAAGACTTACCTGTTGGGTCATTCCCTCTTCATTTCGGGTCCGCGCCGCATCCAGGCGTTTCCGGACCCCGGCCCCTATGGGTTAAAAGACATTGACATTAGCATATTGATGCAAGGACAACAGGGGAACCTTTCAAGGAACTTACCTGGAAGCCAAGCAAGTTTGGTTCTCATAAAACCAAGAATCCAGTGAAGTAACTGGATACCAACCCGCCCCTGCATCAGAAGCAGGAAGGAGAGCTCGCCCTTCAAGACCCTAAGGTGAGACGCCACGGGAAGCACAGAAGGGTTTTGAGGAGGGTGAGAGGGGAAAGGGGGAGGCTGGTAGCATTCCCCGCAGACAGTTAATCCCTTATTCTCGCCTACAGAAGGATACTTTTGCAAGCCGGACAAGCAGGAGTTGGGAGTCCGGTCCAGTCCATCTTCTGAGCTCCGCGCAACACCTTAGAAGAGGTCACAACAGCACGATCCTGGCCAGCGCCTCCGTGGGAGTCAGGTGAGCGTAACAGTATCAGTTTCGTTTCTGATCTGTCTTTCTTAGTAGTAACCAATCACTGATCTCTGGGTCATACTGCCACCAGCCAATTACTGCCCTCTACCTAAGCCCCGCCTCCGGCAGCCATCCTCAGATTTTTACCGCACGCTCTCAAGTGTTGGGAGTCCTCGTGTTTAGCTCTCGAGTTTTTTGCTGCGTTTTCACGCTTTTTTCAGGAGATTTCTAATTTTTTGATTTAATCGAGCCTCAAGCTCCACCGCTTCTTCTTCCGATAACGGGCACCCGTTTCAGAATTCTACTACGCCCTTCAAGGGTGAAGTTTTCGTCGAGTTTACACTTCTTGGAGGATTCCGGAAGATCTGCGGCCTACCTCAACGGACATGGCCCAGGACAAGGGGAGCTCGACGCCCGGATCCAAGCTGTTCAGGAACTGCCCTGGATGCGGATTATATAACGTTTTCAAGGAGGACGAGCATTCGCGATGCCTGTACTGCGTCCATGGGGACAAGACGCACGTGGAGAAGGACTGTGCGTTCTGCAAGAACCTTTCGAAACGGACCAAAAAAGATCGTCGTTCCCGCCTCGCCACCTGGCTGGAGAAAGGCACAGCAAGTGAGAAGGGGAGGAAGAAGACTGAGCGGGCTTCTAAGTCCTTTGAGGGTGCTCCGGTGACGGGGGCCCAACAGAGGGCCAAGCACTGCTAGTCCGTGGGCTCCGGGAGGGCCGAAAGGTCTGGCTCTTCGGTTGCCAAGCAGGGCGCTACTTCCCCGGCACGTTCGACCACGAGCCAGCCCTCTGGTTCGGGGAAGAGGAAGTCTGAGCGGACCCAGTCGATCTCGAAGGGGGAGTGAGGCGCTGATCCTCCCCCCAAGGCGAAGGCCCAGGACGCACCTAAGGTGGTGAGGGCTTTGATCCACCCGGCTAAGGCCTCTACCGAAGTGGTCGCTGCGACCCTGGCAGAGCTGGCTGAGACTACGCCAATGGAAACGGCCTCTGGGCCCAGAGTATCCCTGCCGCCTCGGAGGGAATCCTCTTTCCAGCCCATCGCTAAGACCCCCGTGAAGCCCCCGGCTGAAAAAAGAGGGAGGGGGGGGGGGGCGGTGGCCATTACAGACTCGGAATCAGCCTCTGAGGAGGAACTGGTGGAGACCGAGGAGGGCCTCAACGAGAGGTTCAGAAACCTCAACGAGAGGTTTGAGAAGGTTCGATCCCAGGGGACGGTCCCTGCTGATGTGATCGTCGGGCCCCCACTGAAGCACCCCGGTGGGAGGCCGGCTGACGAAGTTCATCAGCGTGTGGGAGTCCATCTCCACCGACCGTTGGGTGCTGGACACCCTGGCCAACGGGCACTTGTTGGAATTCCAAAAGAAGTGCCCTCGCATTCCTCCCGTGGCTAGGAAGGAGAATCACGTCCCTCAACCGCTGTTGGAAGTAAAGGCAATGCTCAAAGGTGCCATCGAGCTCGTCCCCAGGAGGCTCCGGAGTGTACTCAAGGTACTTTCTCGTCAGAAAGAAGACCGGCGGTTGGCGCCCCATCCTGGACCTGCGTCGGTTAAACAAATACATCAAGGCGCAGAAATTCAGGATGGTCACCCTCCAGCACGTGCTGGGACAGCTGGAGGAAGGCGACTTCCTATCGTCGTTGGACCTGGAGGATGCTTACTTCCACATCCCCATTCCAAAAAGGCACAAGAAGTTCCTCAGGTTTGTGGTTCAGGGACGGCACTACCAATTCAGAGCCCTACCGTTCGGATTGAAGTCGGCACCCAGGGTTTTCGCCAAGTGCCTGGCACCAGTGACGGCGCAGCAGCGCCTGCAGGGGATCCACGTCTACCCCTACCTGGACGACTGGCTAACCCGGGCAAGGTCAATGGAACTCGCTGTAGATCATACGGCGAGGACCATCCGGTTGCTCACAGAGCTGGGGTTTGCTATCAACTACCCCAAATCCCACCTGGTTCCATCGCAAGTAGCTCTGTTTTTGGGGGCGAAGCTCGATACTGTGGAGCAATTGGCCTCCCCTTCAGAGGAGAGGATCAAGACCATCCTGGGCAAGGTGCGGCGCCTGTTAGCCACGGACGTGGCCAGGGTGAGGTCTATCAAGTCCCTTCTCGGGATGATGTCCTCATGCATCTACCTTGTGCCCCTGTGCAGACTTCGGATGCGTCCGCTACAGGAGTTCCTCGACGCCCGCTGGTTTCAGGGGAGGGGTTGCTTCGAGGACAGGATCCACCTCGACGAGGAGTTCCGTCGGGCGATCCTATGGTGGGGCACCCGGGCTCACCTCACGACGGGCACGGACTTTCAAACCCCAGCGTTTCAAGAGACGGTGACTACGGGCGCCTCTCTGGAGGGTTGGGGGGCCCACACCGGAGATCTCCACGCAAGACGCCTTTGGCTCCCGGAGGAGAGGTCTCTTCACATCAACATCTTGGCGCTCCGAGCAGTGTTCTGGGCGCTCAAGTCGTTCCTCCCGTCCCTCAAGGACAAAGTGGTGAGGATCTTCACAGACAACACCACCACAATGTTCTACATACGGAAGCAGGGGGGCACCAGATCCCCAGCCCTATCTAAGGAGGCCCAGGATCTGTGGCACTGGGCCTTCGCCCAGGGGATGTTTCTGGTTCCCTTCCACCTGGCAGGAATAAAAAACAACATCGCCGACTCACTCAGCAGGGAGCTGCGCTCGTGCCACGAGTGGGAACTGCGCCAGGATCAAGTGGATCGACTCTTCCAATGATGGGGCAAACCCCAGATCGACCTGTTCGCGACGGCGACAAACTCCAAGTGCCAGAGGTTCGCCAGCACGTTCCCACAGCCGAGGAGCATGGGCGATGCTTTCTCGTTCCCTTGGGACGGCCTGTTTCTGTACGCGTTCCCTCCGTTGTCGTTGCTGCTCCGCCTCATCAACCAGCTCAAGAAGTCCAGGAGCAGGATGATCCTCGTCGCACCGGCGTGGCCAAGGCAGATCTGGTTCCCGGACCTTCTGGACTTGTCAACGTCCCCGCCAGTCAGGCTTCCGGCGGACGCGGATCTCCTCTCCAGAGAAGGAGGCGCCATTCTCTGTCACGACCCACAGTCGCTGAACTTGCAGGCCTGGCTCCTGCAGCACTAGAGTTTGGAGGGTACGATATCCCGGCTGATTGCAGAGAGGTTCTTGCAAAGGCCAGGGCGTCCTCAACTCAAGTGTTACGGTCATAAATGGAAGAGGTTCTCTGTCTGGTGCCGTGCACAGAAGATTAACCCTCTGCGGATTACGGCCCCTCTAGTACTGCCGTACCTACTGTCGCTGGCCAAAGCTGGTCTGGCTCACGCCTCCATAAAAATACATCTGGCGGCCATCTCCCGATATACCAGGACTACGGGACGGGCGTCCTTGTGGTCTCATCGCCTGGTGAAGGAATTTATGAAGGGACTTTTCCGATCATTCCCGCCAGTGAAGGCTCCTGCCCCGGCGTGGGAGCTTAATGTGGTGCTGACCAGGCTCATGGGGCACCCATTCGAGCCTATGCATTCGGCGCCTTTGAAGTTCCTGTCATGGAAGACAGCGTTCCTCGTGGCCATCACTTCTGCACGACGAGTGGGAGAGATTCAGGCCCTATCTTGCAAGCCTCCATACTTGACTTTTCATGACACGAGGGTGGTGCTAAGGACGCACCACTCCTTCATGCCCAAGGTGCCGTCGGACTTCCACCTCAACGAGCCCTTGGTGTTACCAGTTTTCTTCCCGTCGCCTTCGACGCCGGCCGAGAGGACTTTGCACTAAGTTCTACGTGGACCGCACAAAGAGTTTTCGGAAGACGTCACAACTGTTTGTGAACTTTGGGTCTGTGAATCAAGGGAAGGCTCTCTCCAAGACTTCCATTTCCAGATGGCTCTCCGGCTGCATCATGCATTGTCACCGGTTGGCAAACCGACCGCTGCCTGGCCGTCCGAGAGCCCATTCGACCAGAGCGATCGCTGCTACCACGGCGTTCTTGTCTGGTGTGCCCCTGCTGGACATCTGCAGGGCTGCTACGTGGAGGTTGACGCACACCTTCACAAGATTCTACTGCGTCGATCGGGACTCCAGGGAGGAGTCCAGGGTCGGCCAAGCAGTGCTGCGCAACCTGTTCGCTTAAGGTGAGCCTGGTGAGGTAAAAGATGCTTAATGTTGAGTTGTTGTATTGCTTAATGTTGAGCCTGTTGCCACCTCCTGTGGTTGTGCATGTGTATACTGCTATGTATTCTTTTATTCATGAGCATGTGAATCCATGCCAGACCCCATGCTGGAGAAGGAACAAGTTACTTACCTGTAACTGTTGTTCTCCAGCATGGGTCTGTCATGGAGTCACATGCGAACCCTCCCGCCTACCCCTCTGCGGCTCTTTACTTGGTCATACTGCCACTTGCCATGCTACCAAATCTGAGGATGGCTGCCGGAGGCGGGGCTTAGGGAGAGGGCAGTCATTGGCTGGGGGCAGTATGACCCAGAGATCAGTGATTGGTTACTACTAAGAAAGACAGATCAGAAATGAAACTGATAATGATTTTTTCTTTACCGAGGATTCCCAGCCTGACGACGGGGAATATTCATGAGCATGTGAATCCATGTCAGACCCATGCTGGAGAACATCAGTTACAGGTAAGTAACTTGTTCCTTTTTCCACAGCTGTAATTCTTATCGGGTGATGTAATATAGGGGAGCCAAGATTATCCACACAAACTGCATTCAAGTCCCCACATATCGCGTACCAGGGATCTTTCCATTTTAGACTACAGTTTGCTATCCAATTTGCCACTTGAGTTGGGAAGTTCATACTTGCTACACTTGCCGGATTCCAGTACAAGTTAAGCAAGATTAGAATTTTTCCTTCTTTATGAGTTTTCCAGTTTACTTTCCCCACCACTATTTGTATTAGTGGTGTCCGTGATATTTCCTCAAGTACCATGAATTGAAGTTTGTTTTTGATCAGAATAAGCAGACCTGACATAGGCCTGCCTTTTTCTCCTTTGATTGCTGGATTAAGGTGTGATGAATAACATATCAGTGGTAATGATCTTAATACAGAATACGTCATGTTTTTCGATCTTATCAACCCCAGGGGTCAACAGATGCTTAAAGCTCGTAGTATTCCAGCTTGCCACAGTATGGGGTTGCGAGACAATACTCTGTTGAATCTATGGCTTTTTTATCTTGTCTGCAACCATGTTCATCAACCATATCCAGTTTTCTTCAGATCCTTGTGCTCTTCCCTTCTCTTCTTCTTTTCTCAGTGGCGTCCTTTCTCAATCGTTTCTCCTGTTACAAGGAGACCGTCTTTTGCTGTTCCTACGGTTCCAATTATCCTCTCTCCCTGAGGTATGGTGTTTTTGTTCTCGTTGTCTACTCAGCGATTTTTCTCGTCGATTGCTTTCCCTGGTCCTCCCTCGAGTTTCACCACCCCTTCTAGATCTCTCAGATCTCCAATTATCCTTTATTAAAGTTTTCAGTGGGGTTGGAAAACTCAGCTGTAGTGCAAGATAGGGAGATGGGAGTATTCTCAACCATCAAATAATAAAGAAAACACAGTTGTCAAATCAAAATGGCCTATACTAACCAAAATCCAATGCCTGCCCTATCTCTCATACAAAAAGTGTGTAATGGGGAATATGTATGCAAAGGAAAATCAGTGTTATTACATAAAGGATCAAAGTGGCTGAGTCGGCTCTCCTCCCCACGTTGGACAGCACGGAAAAAGGCGCCTCCCGTAGACAGGATGACACACTCTGGCTCAGGTTCTCAAAACAAGGGAAGTTCGAGCACATTTATATGCAATTTTGCGTGGTTGAGAAAGTCTGGATTTTCACCGGATGTACAGTCCAGCCTGCTCAACGTTCCCTTTGACTGCATTCAGAAGTTTGGCAGCAAGGCTGACGAGAACCTGGAGAAGCTGCAGACCTCGAAGGCAGCAGCCAAATCACTTGGCGCCGCCATCAAACAACCACAGCTGACACACCCCAGTGCACCAGCTTGGAGGGGTAGGTCCTTTCGTTACTACTCCTCTTTTGGTTGAGCGAGTGTACTGGCCGGTCAAAGGGGCCAAAGAACCTTGTGTTGGACGGGGAAGAGGTGCCAAGTCCGCCCAAGCAACAACTACTTAACCTTCAGCCGCTGCTTCAGCCGCCTCAAAACCTCTGAGGCCTTAACCCACAAAACCCTGGTGGGAAGCAGACTTTCTCAGTGTCTGCAAGAATGACGGGTCATTACTTCAGATGCATGGGCATTAGAAAATAGTAGCCCAGGGTTACTGCCTCCCCTTTGTAAGAAGGCCTCAGGATCATCCACCGGGGAGCCACTCGTTCAAACTTCTGGATCCCTTCCTTTTGCAGGAAGTTTCCAGCCTGCTGGAGAAAGGAGCTATAGAAACCAGTACCTGCGACGGAGAGGAAGAAAGGGTTGTACTCTCCCTATTTCCTATTCCCCAAGAAGGACGAAGTATTGATACCCATCTTGGTCTTGAGACGCTTGAACAAGTTCCTCAGGAAGGACAAGTTCAAGATGGTCACACTTTCTCAGATCCTTCAGGCCCTCCAACTTCAGGATTGGCTGGTGTCATTGGAACTTTAGTATGCTTATTTTCATGTGCATATCCATCACAAGCACAGAAAGTACATGAGGTTTACTTTTGGTGGTTCTCATTATCAGTTTGGAGTTCTGCCATTCGGGCTGACCTCCGCCCCAAATGTTTTCACAAATTTCATTTTATTTATTTTTAAACTTTCTTTATTCGCACACTTGGATCACTAACAGCAGAGGTGATAGCACAGGGGGAGCATGAGGATTACAGGGGATGGGATTCAGGGGAGTCGCCAGGTCTTGACATAGTTCGTATTAATAGGTATAGTCTTAGTGGGGTCCATATGTCCTTGGGTTGGGAGTTGAGCAGTTTAGTTTATTTACTTACTTTTATAGCGCACCACACCCAAGGGTATCTGGGCGCTTTTACTTGGGTACAATTTACAGATGCAATACACATGACCCCAAAAAGCGGGGATGTAGGTGTTACAGATCACCTTACAGGAAAGAGCAATGGAGGTGAGTTACAGATCACCTAACGGGCAAGAGCAATACGCACATAGAGTAAATAACTAAGCAGACAAACATATTTATATTACAGATGCAATATATATTTATTAGTCCATAGACCTAAGTTACCTATACCAATACATTTACAAGGAAATAGGGTAACATAAGCTATGAGTGTGCGCTCTTTGTTGGCATATAGTCGTGCTGAGAGGTTGTTTGAGTTAAGGAGCCATGCTTTGGTTTTGGCTCTGAAGGACCAGAATGCAGGCTCTGCTCTGATGTTGGCGGGGAGTGAGTTCCAGCGTTTGGCCGCTAACACTGGGAAGCCAGACCCTCCTGCTGTTTTAGGTTGAAAATGGGGATGTTGAGTTGGTTGAGGTAGTTGGATCTGGTGGGTCTATTGGTCTGATGTCTCTTGAATCTAGCTGTCGGGTAGGCGGGTGCCGTGTTAGCTAGGCACTTATGGATGATAAGCGCCCGGAGTGAGATTTTGTCACAAATGGGTAACCAATGAGCTTGTCTTCGGAGTGATGAGATGTGACTGGAACGAGGGATATTTAGGGCCGATCTTAAAGCATTGTTTTGCAAAACCTGGAGTTTGTTTAATTTCCGCTGGGAGGTCCCGAGGAGAAGGATATTACAATAGTCGAGCTTGGAGAGGATTAGTGCTCTCGCTAATGTAGTACAGCTGGTGGTGGATAGGAAAGGCTTACACGCATTGATAAGCTTGTTAGTGTAGGCTGTGAACTTGTTTATTTAGCGTCAAGGTAGATACCCAGGGTTTTAACTTCCCTTGGGACTCTGATGACATTCCCATCAATGTTGAAGGCATCATAGCATTTATCTAGTTTGTTTAGTAGAGTTTGGGACCAATGATCAGTATTTCATCGTTTAAGCAAAGACTAGGAGTAGCCATCCAGGCTTGGATCTCTAGATAGATGTCATTGATGAGTTTAGTGTCTTTAGTATAGCATTCAGTGAGTGTGATGAGAATCTGAGTGTCATCCGCGTAATTGGTATACATGACACCCAGATTGTCGAGTTGGTCGAATAGGAGCTTTGTGAAAATTAAGCGTGGGCGATACACACAAGCCTTGTGGGACTCCACAGTTGATGGGCACTGGGGGCGCTGAAGCCGAGAGTGAGAAAACCCTTGTGGTTCTATTCGATAGGAATGATTGGATCCAGCTGGCTGCATTCGGAGAGAAAGCAGCTGCTGAGGTTAGCGGTTGGGTCAGGATTTTATGGTCTACCAGATCGAAGGCTGCTGATAGATCCAAGAGCCGGAAGATGGCTAGCTTGCCTCTGTCTTTAATTTCATCCATCTGAATCTTGAGATCTAGCAGCGCCATTTTGGTGCCATGTCTGGGGCTAAAACCAGATTGTCGAAGGCCTAATAGGTAATTGTCTTCAAGGTGACTTTGAATTTGTATATAGGCACCATGGTCCAGGATCTTTAAAAGAAAGGGGACTGTTGTAATGGGCCTATAATTCATGGGCACGTTAGGGTCTAGATTCAGTTTTTTAGTAGTGGCATGACCCAAGCTTCCTTGATGTTATCTGGAACCGAGCAGTTTTTGATTGCTGCATCTATTAGAGTTGTTATAAATGGGGCTAGTTCTCTAGCGCTCTCCTTGATGATAGCCGCAGGGCATATGTCACCCTGACAGTTTGAAGGTTTAATTCCCAAGATAATCTTTTCTACGTCTTTGATGGAAACTGGGGAGAATTTGAAGGGGGTACATAATGGGGCTTTGTGATTAGCGGTTTCAGAAGTGTTGGAGCTAGGAGGTAGATTATTTCTTTTTGTGTCTATTTTAGATTGTAGAAGTGCAATTTTGTCTTGAGTGCCTTCTGAATGTTTGCACACCATGCCTCGTCTTTGGAACAGGCGTCAGTGATTGGAGCAGGGGACTCGAGTTCCCTAAGGATTGTGAAAAGTTCCTTGGTGCTTGATTTGGCATTTTGTATTCTTTCGTTATACATTTCTTTTTTTGTTCTAATGATAGCTGCTTTATAGGCAGAGGCAATGGACGCCTAGTTCTCCTTGTTAGGTAGAAGGGGGTTTCCTCCTAACAGTTGCTTCTAATCTTTTTTCATTATGGAGTAATTTTAGCTATTTATTTAGGTGAGAGGAGGATTTGGCCTTTCGTAGTTTTAACGGAGCAATCTGATTGCTTGCTTCATTGTAGCATTGTAACTATCGACTAGGTCGGCAGGATCTTTGTCTTTATTCAGTGGAATGTCGGCAATGGGTTGTAATAGAGGTAATAAATGGTCTGGTGTAAGGTTGTGCTTATTCCTTGCTAGAGAAGCTGGGGCCGTGGTTATGTCGGGGTAGGAGGGAACTTGTTCCTGAATGGAAAAGGAGATACAATGGTGGTCGGACCATGCACAGGGTACATTGAGTATCGTGGTGGAGCAGTTGAGGTCCGCGAACCAATCCAGGGTTTGGCCTTTGTCATGGGTGGGTTTAAAGATACGTGATTTAAAACCATGCTTGGAGAATGGTATTCTCTAGTGCAGTGGCGTTAGTATCTTTAACGTCATGGAGGCCTACGTTCATGTCCCCCAGCAGAATAATCTGTGATCCGGGTTTGGTATTTTGAGTGAGAAGGGTAGATATATCTTCCTCAAATGAAGAAATGGGGCCGGGTGGGCGATAGATAAGGTGTAAGAGTAAGGTGCTTGTAGGTGAGAGGGGTAGTTTGACTGAGAGTAGTTCTGCAAACGGGAGGTGGGTGCTAGCAAATTCTCTGAGACCAAGGTGTATTCTGGCGATGAACGTGCCCTGCTCCCTTTACCGGATGTTCTGTCAGATCTAATGATTGTGTAGTTGTCTGGGAGGGCTAATGCTAGAGCTGGCCCTGAGGCATGGTTAAGCCAGGTTTCTGAGAGGTCTAGTTGGTTGGCGATGATCAAGTCTGCAATGTCGGTAGAGTGAGCTATTGGGGAACGGGCATTGATCAGCGCTCCTTTGATGTCAGATGGCGCCTGGAGGTTATGTTTACAGGCATTAGATGTGGGCTGCCTTTGTGCTCCGCTTAATGTAGAACCAGTGATCGGATCTGAAGTACCCTGGTGTAGTTCACAGGGTGTAGTTGGGGTGGGAAGCCTGAAGCGGGACCCAAGTCTGGTATTCCTCATAGTGAGTGAGCGCGGGACCAGTGAGGTAGGTGGGAGGGCGAAGCAGCGGATCCATTCTTCGGGGTTGAATTGACTACAGATGTCTGGGGATATAAGGCTCGTGGGTGGGGTAAAAGTGGGTGGTGCATTTGTGGTAGACATTGAGGAGAGCTGGAGGGAGAATAACCAGCGTTAGAACTATGAGGCAGATGTGGGCCATTCGGATCTGGGGTGGATCGAGGGCAGTAGAGCTAACAAAATGTTATGCAAAAGCAGTTAGGGGCTAGCGAACACGTAGTGAAGGAGCAGTCGGGCACGAAGGTAAGGTTGGGACGGTGGCAGTTGAACTGCGAGGCTTAGCACCTGGAACAACGGACCAGTATGGCCGGTAAGTGTTGTTGGGTGCTATCAGGGAGCGGATATCGCAGTCATAAAATGCGAACAATCAGGCAATATGTATCGCAGTGATTATATGCAAAACAATAAGGCAGTAAGGTTAGGCAATAGATATCGCAGTCATTGTATGCGAACAATCGGGCAATACGTTTCTGATGCTTGTTAATCTGCTTAGAATCACATGCTGTGCATATGGTCCGACATCCAGTGGTAACTGCAGAGTATTGCATCTTGTCTTTCAGGGACCGAAAGGGGACGTCGGCATAGGCGTGTCTGAAACCCTATCCCTATCGTGAAGTGTGTAGTACCCAAAATCCCTCACGCGCCGAGGTCCCTCAGATTGTTTTTTTCCGCCCAGATAACTGGTCGCCCTATAGCGGAGCTCTTCATGAGACATTGTTTATCTTACCGAATTGTCGGTTTAATCCCCGTTAAGTCACTTAGCCCATCAAGAACATCTTCGACTAAGACTACGGGGGAATCGTCTACGGCTGTGGGTTCCGGCGCCTAAGATCCGGCGTTCGAACTTCCACGTGGTCGGGCCTTCTGGCCGGCCTACACAGTCAGGAGAGTGGGCTCGGGGTTTGCCATGCTGTTATGTCTTTCCTCTTTTCCACTGCTTTCCTTTTTGGTCTGGTCACCCTTCCCTTCTGCTATGGAAAGGACTCCATTTAGATTCTGCCCTGTGTGTACGGTCAGATATCCGTGGAAAGACGAGCACACGTCGTGTAATGCTTGTCTCCCCCTAGAGCACGACCAAAAGCGGTGTTCGGCGTGTAAACTCCTTATACCTAAAACCCTTAAGGAGTGCCGGTTGAAGCCGTGGGCCGTGTACGGAATGTCACACGTGGAGCCTCCCTCCCCTGCCGTGACACCAGCCGAAAGTGACGGGGGTACATCGCGTTGGACGTTTGGTCAGCCGGACATTATAGACCTTGAGGCAGACTATTCTAGGGCCGCCACGCCCGTCCCCGACCCTTCCCGACTCGACTCCGCTCTTGCTACAGGGACCACACCCGGTGACTGGGGCGTACAATCGGACCACACAAAGCACACAACCCAAGCGCTCTCCTCGACGACTTCGTCGAAGAAGGCGAAAGCGCCAACGGGTCCGCCGGAAACTTTGGCGGCACCCACGGATCGGTCTGATCCAAAGCCTTCCCCGCATCCGCAGCAGCGCATGACGACTGGGCATAACAAACATAACAAGGGCGCTACTCCCCAAACTACACGTGCCGAAGTTTCAGACCAAGAAACTTTGACAGAGTCCAAGGTTTCCAAGGCCCGTGCAGGCCCGAAAACTAAGAGTATGCCTCTACCCGAGAAGCCATCCGCTGGCCCTTCTGGAGCCGCAGAAGACCTTTTCACTGCCAAAACATCATCGGAGGCGTAGTCTCCCGAAGATTGGGTGACTATCCGTTAGAGCATCAATAGGATTGCTACGGCGGTGGGCCTAGTACCGCTTCCGCCCACAGTTATGGGCCAATCCGCCGAAAAGTTTTCCACAGATTTGGAAGACGATCCCGAAGACAGTTAAGAAGAAAGCCAGGTACCCCTCTCAAGCACCCTGAGGAGATCCTCTCAACGCCTTAGGGCGGAGAACACGGTTCCTACTCAGCTAGGTCCATTTGGGTCATCCAAGTGGGCCACGGAGCAATTCGAGGGGTGTATGGATCGGCTGGGGCAGTTTTTCAGGGCTTCTGATCAACCTCCGCCGAAAAAAGCTCGGGTAGACCCTAACCCTCAAACACAAGATGTCCAACACCTAGATGTCCAACACAAAGTTGACTATCAAGAAGATGTCCTGATGGACACGTATAGAGACATCTATACAGAAGAAGAGGAGTCTTCTTTTCTGGACAACTATGGGCAAGATCAAGGAGCAACGGACAACTGGGAGGACACCCAGCAGGACGATCACAACTCTATCGTCTTCCTCGACTCTTCCCCCATCACCCCGATTCGACAAGCTTCCCCGGTGGATGATCAAATGGCTTTCAACAACATGTTGAAAAAAGCAGCGGAATTCTTTAAAATTGCCACGCTTGAAGCCTTACCCGAACAAGATTTCGCAGAGGACATTATTAATGAAAAGCCTCCGGCAAGCCAGTCTATCCCTTTCTTGAGCTCTGTAAAGAGACGGCTGGCCCCTTCCTTACTCACACCCGCTCAGACTAGGGCTGTGAACCCAAGGGTTGAAAAACTTTTCCAACCCTCCCCCACCGACCCGCTTCATATCAAAGGACACGCAATCCCAGACTCGCTAGTGGTGCCAACACTCGCAAGAGAGCAGCGGTTCCCCTTGCCACGGGAGAGTCACCCCCGGACAAGGAGTCCAAAAGGTTGTATGCCTTAGGCAAACGGGTTACGTCAGTGGCGGCCTATACCGTCCGGATTGCCAATAACATGACGTTACTGGCAATCTACGTCGACGCCCAATGGAACCTACTCCAGGAAGGACTTCAAGAGGTTACGGAACCAACCAGAGCCAAGCTTCTCGCCATTGTCTCGGAGGGCAAACTTGCCAATCAGAATGTGGTAAAGAATACCCTGGACACCGCAGAGACAGCAGCCAGGTCTCTCACACAGGGTACTCTCCTAAGGAGGAACGCGTGGCTGCGCACGTCAGGCTTCAGGCCCGAGACCCAGGCATCCATTATCAACAAACCCATCGAAGAGGCCAACCTCTTCGGGAAGGCGGTAGACGATGCGTTGGAGACAGCCAAGAAGGAGCACGAGACTATTAAGTCGCTGCACCAAATTTCCCAGAAGCCCTCTTCAGAGGGGCAGTAATTCTCGGCGGTCCTTTCGAGGACAAGCCCGCGCCGCTCAAAACGATTTCGGCACGGGCAACTTCAACTCAAGTCAACCTGCTGCAAGCCCCACTTACTACTCCCAGAGGGGTCAGAAGCGCGGAAAGAATAGAGGCAGAGGCTCCAATTCCAGAGGAGCGTCTGCTTCGGGTCAGAAATGACCACCAAGTCCAGGTCCCCTCCCATGTCTCCCCGGTCGGGGGGGGCGATTACATCTTTCCTCAAGGCATGGGAGGGGAGAACTTCAGACCAGTGGGTCTTAAAGACGGTCGCCCACGGTTACTGCGTGGAATTCGCCCGACCTCCACAGTTCAGACCGCCGAAACATCGACGGCTTTCACCGGAACATCTGCAGATCCTGATCCAAGAGGTGGAAGCGCTGCTGGGAAAGGACGCCATAGAAGCCGTCCCGATTCTTCAGGTAAACGAGGGTATCTATTCAGTGTACTTCCTTGTACCCAAAAAGGATCTCACCATGCGTCCTGTTCTAGACCTGCGCCCAGCGAACAAGTTCATAAAGCCGCAGAAGTTTCGCATGGTAACACTGCAAGAGGTGATCCCATTGCTAAAACAGGGGGACTTCATGACAACGTTGGATATGAAAGATGCATACTTCATATTTCAATGCTGCCAGCGCACAGAAAATTCCTAGGTTCATGATTCAGGACAAACACTACCAGTTCAAGGTACTCCCCTTCGGCATAGCCTCGGCGCCATGGGTTTTTACCAAGGTCCTGGTAGTAGCAGCGGCACACCTGCGCAGACTTTCAGTTCCAGTTTACCCTTACCTCGACGATTGGCTCATCACGGGGGACTTGTTCGGCATTTGTTTTTCAAACACCCAAAAAACAATAGACCTACTGTTCAGCCTGGGATTTTCTATGAACGAAAAGAAATCCAGCTTAGTCCCCAGCCAAGTAAAACAGTTCCTGGGGGCTCTAATTTGTACGGAAGACGGTCTAGTCTTCCCCTCCAGCGAGAGAGTTCAGAACATGCTCTCTCAGGTTCCTCAGTATGTAGCCAGTCGAGAGGTGACGGTACGCAAAGCTATGCGTTTGCTAGGGATGATGGTGTCGTACATATACTTGGTTCCCCACGCGCGGCTGCGCATGCGTCCTATGCAAGAGTGGCTCAACAG
Source organism: Ambystoma mexicanum (assembly GCF_040938575.1). Lineage (NCBI taxonomy): Eukaryota > Metazoa > Chordata > Amphibia > Caudata > Ambystomatidae > Ambystoma > Ambystoma mexicanum. The sequence goes on along the minus strand of NC_090924.1, from coordinate 873,574,738 downwards.
CCAGTGGTGTCAGGCCAGTGGACAATGGGAAGATCTGTTAGTTGTCTCGCCAGCCCTCGTTCTCTCTCTGCAGTGGTGATCGAGGGAGAACCTCTTGAAGGGGAAAACCTTCACCACCCCTGCAGTGGAAGCCACTCTCACGACAGACGCATCTCTCACAGGGTGGGGGGGGGGGGGCTCACCTGCTTCAACAGACAGAGCTCGGAGTGTGGTCCCCTCAGGTAGCGTCCAACCATATAAACCTACTGGAGCTACTAGCAGTGTTCAAAGTATTGAAAGCCTTTCAGGAGCAACTGCAAGGGAAGACAGTGCTGGTCCTAACCGACAGCACAACAGCAATGTATTACCTGAACAAATGGGGGGGGGGGGGACACTCACTCTCCAGGGCTATCCAAGCTGTTCCAAAACATCTGGATATGGGCTCTCAAACACAAGATGTTCCTGATATCCCAACATGTTCCAGGGGAACTCAATCTTCTGGCAGACGTACTCAGCAGAGGTTTTCCTCGGCCAGAAGAGTACGAATGGCGACTGCACGAAGACGTATCCAACGTCTTCGCAGAATGGGGGTTTCTAGAGATCGACTTGTTCGCTACTCAGGAGAATGCCCAATGCCAAGATTACGCCTCCAGGTACCCCCAGAACTCCAAGGGGAACGGTCTCTGGATAACTTGGTCGGGGAAATTTGTCTACGCTTTCCCCCCCCCCCCCCCCCCCCCGACTCCTCCTCTGAACAAGATAGTACACAAGATGCACCAGGAACCAGTCACCATGATTCTGGTGGCTCGCATGTGAGCCCGCCAACCTTGGTTCGCGCACCTGATGGAAATGTCCCTCTCCCCACCAGTCAAGCTGCCCTGCCCGTACAACATGTTGTCTCAGGACAGGGGGGAGACTCTGCACCCATGCCCACAAACTCTGAACTTAGCAGCCTTGCTCCTGAGGTCATAGAGTTTGGACATCTGCAACTCCCTCAAAGATGCATGGACATACTGAGGGAGGCAAGAAAGCCTAATGCACGTTATTGCTATGCCAGCAAATGGAAACGTTTTGTCATCTGGTGCAGTTCCAAAGGCGTCAATCCCACCGATTGCTCGCCTTCACACATTGTGTTATATCTAGCCCATCTGTTGGACTCTGGGTTAGTCTTCAATTCCTTAAAGGTTCACCTAGCGGCGTTGTCAGCCTACACCACGTCACAACAGAAGGTGTCGTCGTGGAAAATGCCGGTGATTAAAGCCTTTATGGAAGGGGTTAAAAGAATGTATCCCCCCATCACTCACCCAGCCCCTGGGTGGGATCTAAATGTGGTTTTAACTAGGCTCATGGGACCCCCTTTTGAGCCTATGCATAAAGCTAGTCTGAAAGACCTGACTTACAGGACAGCCTTTCTAGTAGCTATCATTTCTATCAGAAGAGTTTGCGAACTACAGACCCTCTCGGTTTTGGACCCCTTTGTTACAGTCCACAAAGATAAGGTAGTTCTGCGCACACATCCCAGATTTGCACTGAAATTTATTTCGAAGTTCCATGTGAACCAGTCAATCGAACTACCCACGTTCTTCTAGAGACCTACTAACATGGCCGAAAGAAGCCTTCACACACTAGATGTGCACAGGGCAGTCATGTTCTACATGGATAGAACTAAACCACTGAGGAAAACTAAACAATTCTTTGTTTCAGTGGCAGCTGGTAGAGAAGGGGATCCTGTCTCTAAATCGGCAATATCGAGGTGGATTGTCAAATGCATCACACTGTTACACTCTTGCAAAGAGAGAACTGCCCTTCAAGCCTAGAGCACATTCTACTTGGGGCACTGGGGCATCCATGGCATTCATTGCAAATGTTCCCCTTGAGTCCATTTGCAAAGCGGCAACCTGGAGTTCTGTACACACCTTTACAAAACACTATTGCCTAGACACTCATTCTAGGTCTGATTCTCAGGTGGGACAAGCAGTACTAAGACATCTTTTTTTCTACTGTTCCTTCTCACAGCCCACCTCCAACTCAGGGTACTGCTCGCTAGTGTATGCACAGCATGTGATTCTAAGCAGATTAACAAGCATCAGAAGACATGCATTTCTTACCGTAAAAGCATTTCTGATGATTGTATCTGCTTAGATTCACATACGCCCTCCCTGTCTCCCCGCTCGGGGTGTAAGGAACATAGACTTCTTACTACTTTCTCTTTTCATGTACTCACTCACTATAGCCTTGGGCTCCCTCATGGCAGAAAAAATACAATCGGAGGGACCTCGGCGCGTGAGGGATTTTGGGTACTACACACGTCACGATAGGGATAGTGTTTCAGACACGCCTATGCCGATGTCCCCTTTCGGTCCCCGAAAGACAAGATGCAATACTCCGCGGTTACCACTGGATGTCGGACCATATGCACAGCATGTGAATCTAAGCAGATAAAATCATCAGAAATGCTTTTACGGTAAGTAATGCATGTCATCAGTCATTATATGCAAAACAATCAGGCATACGCTTCCATTGTTCCTCCCTGTCGTTTGCCCACACCACATCGTTCAACCATTGACCCTTATTGGGGGCCTGTGTGTTTGTCCAACGTAGGAGAATACAACATTTTGCCAACAATAAGCACAACTTCACAAATTTACTCGTAGCAGGTTTGGGCGGGTAAAGGATATGGAAAAGGGACAGTAGGGGAGGGGGTTCGACAGATTCACATATCATTTCAGATAACATTGCACATGCAGCTTTCCAAAAGGGGGTTAACATGGGGCAGTCCCAGATCATGTGGAGATATTTAGCATTTGGGGATCTCCAGCGTGGGCATGCCCCGGTCCCTTCATTAGAAAATAACTGAAGCCGGCTTGGAGTGTAATGGTACCGGTGCCAAACTTTTAATCGAATCAATCGGAAACCGTGAATTATACGACACCCCAGGTGTCTGAGAGCACATGTCACTCCAGAGGTCATCACTAATCTCAAGTTGGAGATCCGATGCCCACTTGTCCCGTGCCTTACATGGGGAGGTGCTGGAGCGGGCCTGGATCAGTTGATATAGGATCGACACTCCGCTACGGGTGTCATGTGCGGATAGGATGAACCCAAGGAGTGAGTCGCTGTCGGGTTCCACCGAGAAGGTGCACCACAGCTTCTTGCATGGTTTCCGCAGGCCAGCATATTGCAGCCACTGCGAGGATCTCCCACGCCTCAAGTCTGGTATCGCGGCGGCTTGAATGAAGTTACCCCCTGGGTGTAATCAACCCACCGTATGGTATCTGTGTTGTATCCAGATTATCTGGGAGCCTGTGTCTGAATGCGGCAGTGAGGGAACACAGTTCCAGAGGGGAACCTTTTCATGATGAGGGTTAGGGATGCCCACCTCTGTCCATATTTTACGCCATGCCAGTCCTATGACACTAGCAGGGTCAAATCTTCAATTATCTGCGAATCCCGTTTGGAAAACTAATGATCGGAAGTCCCTGTCTCCCGCCAAATGTCTCCAATTGTGCATGGGGGCTGGAGGAGGTGCTGTCCCCCAAATTAAGCAGCCGCAAATTGTGCATGTGCAGCCATCCAGTATCGCTGGAAGTATGGTGCTGCAAGTTCCCACCTCTCGTGTGATTGGGTTAGTGTGTCCCATTTGGGCCGTACTGCAACGGAGTGCCAAACAAATCTAGAAATGTCGCTGTTCAGCTCTTGAAAAAAATTGGCCCAGGCCATAGGGGTATATTGCGAAAAAGGTATAAGAGCTTGGGTAGTACGATCATTTTCAGTAGCGCTATTTTGCCCACAATCGTGATGGGTAGATTTGACCATTTTGTGAGCTTGCCTCGCAGTTGGGTCATGTAACTGGTGTAACTGTAATCGTGTGCAAGGTAGTTGTGTGCCAACGTCACACCAAAGTAACGTATGAACTCGGGGGCCCATTTGAAGTCTAGTAAGTCTGGGGGAGGAGTAGTTGCTTCTGTGAGGACAAAGAGTTCTGATTTTGCACAGTTAACCCGGGGTCCTGAAACCTCCCCGAATAGTAGGATATCTTGCATATTGGTTCCCAGGTGTACATCAGGGTTACGGATGTACACAGCAGTGTGTCATCCATGTAAAATGAAATTATATTTGGGTCTCCTGCTATTCTTATCCCTCTGTGACTGTCTGAGACAGCTCGCGTCCGCCAGTGGCTCTATAACAATAGCAAATGTTAGAGGGGAGAAGTGGCAAACCTGGCGGGTGCCCCTCCCTATCTCAAATTGTAAGGAGGTTATTCCGTTCGTGCTAACACTAGCCACCGGTGCAGTATGAAAAAGGTGCACCGCCTTGAGGGATTTGGCTCCAACCCCACATTTCAGCAGCATAGTGTACATGAACTGCCAAGACGCTGAGTGAAAAGCCTTTTGAATATCGAGTGTGGCAGCTACTGCCTGGATTGATGCGCGCCAGTATATTAAATAGCTGCTTTAGGTTCAGTGCTGTGGACCTCCCTGGAATAAATCCTAATTGATCCAGCTGGCATTTAGTCGAGTTACCAAAATCTTTGCAAACACCTTAACGTCGGTGTTGATTAGTGAGAGAGGACGGGAGGAGCCACATTGATCGGCTAGTTTGTCCGGTTTCAGCAGCACTATGATCACCGCTTCACGCATGCTACCGAGGAGTATCTTTGATGTTAGAGACTCTTGCCACACTTGCAATAATTGAGGGGCGAGTGCAGGGGTGGACTGGGAACTAAGAGGCCCTGGAAATAATTATTGGGGACCAAAAAGAGGTCCTGGAAATAATTGGCAAAGTGGCCCCATATGAAACATTTTTAGCAAGTCCAATGCTTTTCTATGAGAAAATTTGGACTTGCAACCGAAAAGAGGCCCAGGGTGCAGAGGCCTACTGGGAAATCTTTAGGCGTTCCCTATAGGCCAGTCCACCCCTGGGCGATTGTCCTTTTATACTGCTTATATAGTTCGTCCGAGAGGCCATCAGTACCCAGGGACTTGCCAGTTGGCAGACTATCAATTGCTTGATTAATCTCTGACCACGTTATCGGGAGTTCCAGCAAGTCTCTTGTCTCCCGTGAGAGCTGGCTGAGTGGAAGGGCATCAAGGAATGCATTGATGTTCTTAGTTGTGCATGTGTCTTTTTTGGAGTAGAGGTCGGTGTAAAACTGGGGAAAACTCAGTTTATGGCAACGGGTGTATGGACTATGTCCCCGGATGTATCAGTAATGACAGTGATGCACTTATCGCCATTTTCGCTGCGTGCCATATGGGCTTGCTGCTTACCTGGCTTATCCCCTTCCCTACATTTCCTAGCCAGCAGGGGGCTTCAAAGAACGTCCTCTCTCTGCGCATGCATTGTAAAAGTATCTAAGGCTTCCATTATTTGAGCCGGGCGGGGGGGGTCGGCCTCAAGGCCATGTTCCAGGGCTCTCGGGTTGTTCTGGCATTGTTCTATGCTGCGCAGGATCGTTTTTAGGACACTGAACTACGAGGCCACTGCAATTACTCTGATGTAGAAATTCAAGGCCTCCCAGGCCACCCCGGGTGAGGTCACCTATCCGACATATTTCTCAAAAAACAGTTGGATGTGGTCTTCTATGATGGATGCAAAAACAGTATCCTGGAGTGCCGATGGTTTATACCGCCAATTGTTACGGGACTTGGAAAGTGTTGGTAATGATAGGGTAATGCTGATGGGGGAATGGTCGGAGGAGGTGTAGAGAAACAAGTGTGTATTTGATACTTCCCCAAGTAACGTGTCTGATAGGAGCCACATGTCAATGCAGGAGGAAGAGTTGTGGACTGAAGCGTAGAAGGAATATGACCGGACGTCAGTATGTAGAGTTCTCCAAACATCAACTAGTGCCAGGGACTGCATGCCCTCCCTGATAACTTTGGTGGATCTTGTGAGAGGTGTCTGTGTGTGTCTGTCAAGGTTCAGGATAGTGTTGAAGGTCTCCCCCACAGAAAATGGAGATCGGGGGGGATATTGGGCAAGTTCCTCCAGGTGGGCCCAATAGGCGAACAACAGGGCATGGAAGTAGGGGCCAAGTAGGCCGATAACTGTGGAGCGTGGGATGAGCGGGCTGTTTATGCACAGGGTTCTGTCAAGAAACCATAAGCCCTGTAGGTTTTCTTGGGGGCGCCCAATGGATCAGGCGGGGAGATACTGTACAGTAGCCTTAGAAAGGGAGCCGCCAGTGGCCTCTTCGTAATGGTATGCTTCGTGCGATGGGCTCACCTGTAATGGAGATGCCTCTGACGAAGTGCAGCTTTAGAGTCACGTCGTTGATCGGGAACTCCCTCCGGGTTCTCGAGAACGAGATTTGGTACGCCACAATGGGAACCACCTCACGTGGGCAAGGGTAGAGCAGGTCACACACCCGGTGCACTTGGCTGTCCAAATGTTCTGTCAGCCGCCTCTGATGGGTCTCTCTCTCTCTCTCTCTCTCTCTCTCTCTCTCTCTCTCTCTCTCTCTCTCTCTCCCTCTCTCCCTCTCTCCCTCTCTCCCTCTCTCCCTCTCTCCCTCTCTCCCTCTCTCCCTCTCTCCCTCTCTCCCTCTCTCCCTCTCTCCCTCTCTCTCCTCACGCCCTCTCTCCCTCTCTCCTCACGCCCTCTCTCCCTCTCTCTCCTCACGCCCTCTCTCTCCTCACGCCCTCTCTCTCCTCACGCCCTCTCTCTCCTCACGCCCTCTCCCTCTCTCTCCTCACGCCCTCCAACACAGAGGTGGAACCCGTAGCCGTGCCTTGAAACATAGCACATCGGGCTGGGGGCCCCCACAGTGCCGCGCCCGCTGCACCCCTCTCGGGGGGTATTTTATGAGTTTTGGACCCTGTCTGACACAGGGTTTTCGGACCTTGCCAGGATGTAGGATGCAGGAGTCGGCACAGGCAGTTTGTCCCTCACTTTCAGCACCTGACCTGTGCCCTAACTTCCAAAGCTCGACCCACTGCACAGCGGGCACGTCGGAGAGTCTGAGCAGGAGCGATGTGTTGCCAGTATCTTCAGTGTCTATTCGGTCGAGGTTGTGGCCGTGATGGGTCCATTACGAGGTAACTTGCAGCCTTATGACGGCGCTGGTTGCAGGAGCTCTAATGAAGAGTCACCATCTTAGCCAATGTGCAACAGCGCATCCCAGGTTTTCACCAAGTTAATGGTGGTGATGGCAGCGAGTCTCAGGAGAGGGGATTTACGTCTACCCCTACCTGAACCATTGGCTGATCAGGCCCCTTTTTCCCAAACAGGTCCTGCAACATCTCGGCATAACCTGCCACTCTCTCCACAAACTGGGCTTCTCCCTCAATTTCAAGTAGTCCCATATGTGATACCATCTCAAATGCTCCAGTTCACTGGCGCAGTCCTGGATGCATCCTTGGTAAAAGCCTTGCTCCAGAGTTCCCAGTGTCTTCCGGCATTCAGTTTTCTGAGGTTGCTTGGCCTCATAGCATCCTGCATTTTCCTGGTGCCCGGGGCTCGCCTGAGAATGAGATCCTCCAATGGGCTCCCAGAACACAGTGGTCTCAGTTCTCGGGCAAGATGTCAGATCTGCTTCAGGTTCCGAGCAGGGTCGCAAAGGATCTCCTATGGTGGACCTGCAAGGACAACATTCTGAAAGAACCTTTTTAGCAACCATGGCCAGAGAAAAACATTAGTTACGGACGCCTCACTCACGGTGTATGAAGCACATGCTATTGATCTGACAGTCAGTGGTCATTGGTCTCCGTTGGAGTCAAAACTACATGACCTTTTGGAGCTGAGAGCAATCGGACTACCACTGAAGGCTTTTCTGCCGTCTGTACAGGGAAATAATGTCCTGATAATGACGGACAACACAGTGGCCATATACTACCTCGACAAGAGGTGTAGGGGTCACTACCACTGTGCAGAGAGGCAATGCTGCTCTGGTTCTGGGCAATTCAAGAAGGAATCTCCCTAGCAGCAGTACACCTGGCCGGAGAGGAGAACACTGGAGCTGGTGCGCTCTGAGCAGGCAGAGCAGTCTCCCACAAGTGTGAACTAGCTTAGGAAATCCTTCAAGAGTTCTTCGCCCTTTGGGGAACCCCTCAAGTAGACCTGTTTGTGACCAATGCCAACCGGAAATGTGAGCTGTTCTGCTCCAGGGAATTTCCCCCAAGAGGAGCTCTAGTGGACTTGTTCATAGTGGACTTGGAGATTCCATTCATGTACACGTTTCCTCCATTCCCTGTCATTCTTCAAGTAATCAGGAGGTGGAGAACATTCAGAAAATCCATGATCCTAATTGCTCTGGATTGGGCCAGGACGACACGGTACCCGGACATACTGGACATGTCCATCTGTCCTACACCAAGTCTTCAACAAGGTTCTCCATCCAGAGACCAAGATACTCAACCTTCACGCATGGTTTCTGAGAGGTTGAGATATAAGGATTTGGACCTCCCGGATGACGTAATGGAGATTTTGCTTTCAGCCAGAATGCCAGCAATGAAATCCTTGTACCGCTGCCATTAAAACAAATTCTGCAGCTGGTGCAGGGAAAAGAATGTGGACCCTTTTCAGTGCGATACACATGTTTTGCCATTCTTATTGCATCTGGCAAATCTGGGGGTCCAGATGGGAGCCATCAAAGGGTACTAGGTGGCACTTTAGATCTTTAAGTGCATGTCGCAAGAAGTTTTAGATTTCAAAATGCCACTGATTATCCAATTTTTAAAGGGGCTCACAAATGTTTTCCCTCCTACCACTTTTCAGGTCCCAGTTTGGGATTTACATCTTGTGCTAACATTTCTTACATGCGCTCCATTTCAGCCGCTTCACTCATTTCCATTGAGACTGCTGACATTTAAGACCATCTTATTAGTTGCTTTGACATCAGCCAGCAGGCTGAGTGAGTTACAGGCCTTATCCAGTAAACCACTGTTTACAACTTTTAAAAAAAAAAATGTAATTAAAAAAAAATGTATTAATTTCCATAAACATCAGAACACATTAACTCCCCCCAACGTACCTGTCCCCTTACTCCGGAAGATCAGTTCTCTCCATCTGCCAGGGACCATTCATACGGCAAACAAGTCCAATATTCTTATTTTGTGTGGGCACCACTGTTCCATATAGTCCGATTGTAGGTATTACACCATCTCCCCCCAAACTGTCACAAAGGAGCCCCACAAGCCATAGTTACAAGAGTCCAGACCTTCTGGAGCCAACCAAATGGCAGTGAGGGATCTCGCTGTTTCCAATTCTGGGCCAGCGCTGCCTATGCCGCTATTAGCAGAGCCATAAAGCCCCTCCATTGTGTCTTAGTGAGCTCCTTTGCTGCTTGGTCTTTAATCCCGCAGAGCCAGACCTTCGCCCCCATTAGGGCCACATCAGGGAACAACACCTGCATCTTCGCTTCTACCCAATAGCCCTGAACCCATTTGCAGTCCCACCAGATGTGTCTCCATGTTCCCTCCGCCCCCACGCTCTCTTCAGCATAATTTGGACCACTTAGGAAACATCGAGTGCAGCCTCGCCGGAGTGAGGTGCCATTGAAACACCACCTTTACCCACATCTCCCTCATTTGGACCGAGTGGGTCAGTTTCGGAATGTTTCCCTACAGATCCTCCCACTGCCAGACACTGATGGGTTCTCCTAGCGATTGCTCCCACCTTACCATGTAGTTCCAATTAACCTTTTCCCCCCTGCAAGTTAATGTGCCTATAGAGTGCTGATACAAGCTTCTTGGTACCAGGGTCTGTCAACGTAAACTTTTCAAATGGGGTAAGTTCCCTTGTTGCCGCCTGCCGGACTGAAGGAGTAATTAGCCAGTGCTTAAGCTGCTCATATTTATATCCATCTGTGACCGTAAGGCCCAGGCTGCTCTTGCAAACTTCAAAGGAGATTACCTCTTGTTCCTGCATCATTTCTCCTATCTTTGAGCACCCCGCTTTTTCCCATTTTGCATACAACTCCTTTTCCATCCCCGGTGGAAAGTCTGGGTTCCTGAACATTGGGGTGAACGGACCAGGCACACCTGTTAATGTGCCTTTCCGTGCTAAATCGTCCCTTACGTCCAGCGTGGTCCTCATTACTTCGCTAATATGCAGATTTGGGTGCCTATACTGGCCCCCTTCCAAAGCAGTTCCCTCAGCGGAGTTCGCGCCACCGCTATATCTTGCTCAGCCCACACCTTTTTGTTGCTGCTCGCACAACTTTTCCCTCAGAATCCACAATTGCGCTGCCTGATAGTACCTGAAAAAGTGCAGGAGTGCCATGCCCCCCTCTAGAATTGGAGCCGTTACAACTGGCCTACCTACCCTTGGGTACTTATTCTTACATATAAAGTAGGGAACTGCCTTCGTAAGTGCCCTGAAGAAAGATTTGGGGTCTCTGATTGGGATAGCCTGAAAAAAGTACAGTAGTTTCAAGAGAATGGACATCTTCACTGTAGCAATCCTACCCCACCATGAAATTGCGGGCGGGTTGCACCTATTTAAATCCCTCTTAATTTTCTCCAGTAATGCCAGGTAGTCCCCCACTCCCCCGTATAACTGGTCTACCCTACCAGTTAGGGTAATGCCTAGACATTTAACCCCTTTATCTGCGATCTTTAAGCCCCAGGAGGCTGCCACCTGTTCGATCATCCCTCTATCCCCTGCAAGGGGTAGGATTTCTGATTTTGTCCTGTTGATCTTCAGACCAGAGATCGCCCCAAATGTCCCCAGTTCTTGAATTACCACCCGGAGATTGCGTTCGGGTCGGTGATGGCGACCATCATGACGTCCGCATACGCAACCATCCTGTGCTGCTTGCCAGCCATTTCAATCCCCTCAATATCCGCCGATTCCCTGATTCTGGTAAGTAAAGGCTCGAGGAAAATCGGGTACAGTGTGGGAGACAGTGGGCACACTTGTTTTGAGCCCCCTGTAAGAACAACTTTGCCTCCCCATTTATGGCGACTCTAATGGAGGGAGAGTTATAATTGGTCCTAATCATACGCAGAAAGTTGCCCCCAAACCCCATGCGAGAAAGTACAAAAACGGAATCACCATTCCACCCGGTCAAATGCCTTTTCGGCATAGAGTGCGAGAAGGATTGCCGGGGTCTGCTTGACTCCCACTTTCTTCACCAGGTGAATTATGCACCTCAGATTGTCGTGAGTTTGCCTGCCCGGTATAAACCCTGACTGGTCTTCATTTATCAGCTTGGGGAGAAGTGGGGACAGCCTTGCAGTGAGAATGTTTGAATATATTTTCGAGTCTATATTAATCGGGGCTATTGGGCGATAAGACCCATGGAGGGACGGATCCTTCACAGCCTTATGGAACACAAGAACCTTAGCCTCATTCATAGTCGGGGTCACATTCCCCTCTTCACGGACAGAATTGCACAACCTTGCCAGAAACGGGTTCAGAGCCTCAGCATACTTTTTTATAAAAGGAGGCACAGAATCCATCTGGCCCCGACACCCTGTTCACCTGGAGCCTTGCAATTGCTTCCCTCACCTCCTCTTCCCTAATGTCCCCTTCCAGAATCTCCCTTTCTTCTTCTGAAATTTGCGGCATGGGGAGAGTACTCAAATAAGAATCTTGGTCAGTCCCACTCGGGCTCCCTGAGGAATATAAACCCTGATAAAAGCCTCTGAACACCTCCCCAATGTCACTGGTGCAGGTAAGCTTCTCTCCCTGTGCATTCCGTATTTCCCTGATCGTGAGGTCATGTTGTTTGGCTCGCAGTTGCCTAGCAAGACGTTTGTCAGCCTTATTGGCCTTTATGTAATACCGATGTCTGAGACGTAGCAGACTCATCTCTGCCTTTTTTGTGCCTAGCACATCTAACTGCCCCTGCACATGTCTTAAGGCCCTCTTCAAACTTCGAGTGGGGCTCTTTAAAATATCCCCTTGTATATCCAAAAGCTTCCTTTCCAGCTCCCTTTCCCACTGGTGTCTGAGCTTATCCTTCGACGCCTTCATGGCAATAAAGTGCCCTATAATGACCGCCTTGAAGGCCTCCCACACCGTTCCCGGCCTTACTTCACCCGTGTCGTTGATGGTAAAATATTCTTTGATCTTTTTCCCAATAGCGTCCCCCATAGTGGGATCCTGGAGTACCTCCTGGGGGAGCCTTCACCTCCACACACCCTTGTTTCTGCTTGACGTCTTAACCTCCAACCATAAGGGAGCATGGTCTGACAGCGAGATTGGCCCAATATCCATTCCCTGCACCTCCCCCAGCAGGCCCACAGAAACCCAGAAGTAGTCAATCCTCGACATAGAAATATAAACATGAGAGAAATGCGAGTATCCCCTTTGCTGATCATGAAGCTCACACCATACATCTCTAAGTGCCAAGCTGGCCATCATCTGATCACCTCCCGAGCTTCTGTCTGTTGCTGGGTGCCAGGTTAAGTTCAGATCCCCGCCCAGAACTATCTCCCCACTAGCGAACTCCTCCACCTTCCCCAACGTCTCCCTCAAAAATCTGTCTTGACCCGAGTTCGGTGCGTAGATGGTGGCCAGTGTAAGACGGAGCCCGTCGATTGTGGCATTAGCAAATGCGTACTGGCCAGTCCTATCCACCATAGTACCATGGATCTGCAAATTCCTACTTTTGTGGACCGCTAGTAGGACCCCAACCTTTTTGTCAGTTGCATTGGATTGCCCCATCGGGTTATACCCTTTTAAGCGCAGCTTTGACTTGTCCCAGAGTCTAATGTGGGTCTCTTGGAGCATTAAAATGTCCCCTCTTTCCCTTCTGAGCATGTGCTCCAGTTTCTTCCTTTTTAAGGGGGTATTCAGCCCCCTGACATTCTCACCATAGACCAAACCACCCCAAAGAACCCAGCAGCCCCAGCCCCCCTACCTGCCATACCTGATCTTCCTGCCAAACCCCACCATGTCCCCTCCCCCCAACTAAGAACTCCCCCAACAATAACAATCCCGAGGAGGGCCCAGGGACCTAGGGATGCTAGGGCGCTCGGCCCATCACTCCTGGCCCTCTGCTGACTCGGGTAAAACTCCCTGGGGAGTCCTAAACCCTGCATTACCTCTGTGGGTGTGCTATTCCAGTGGGTGCGCCCGCCCACTGGGCCGCAAGGCTGTCCTTCCATTGAGTCTGCTTCATGCCTGCTCTTCCCCCGACAAGTGGCACCGCCCCCCCCACCCCCTCCAAGCAGGTCCGATTGATCCATTCTAGCCGGGACAATCACCCCGCCATCAGCGCTTCCCTCCATTTGGCGGTTTTCTCTTCAGCTGCACGGCTTTCCACTCCCATGACTTCCATTGCACCTCTCCCCTAGACCGGCGGTCCCCAAAGTCCTGGTCTTCCTCTTGCATACCCATCACCTGAAGACCTTCTTCACAGGAAGTCGCTCTTCTTTGCCTCCGCTCCCACGAGAACAGGAGGCCAAACAGGAAAGTCAATTTATATCTGTTCTTCCTCGAGATTAGCTCTTTGACCACAGGACCCATAGCCCTTCTTTTCTGCAGCGTAGCCAGAGCCAGATCTTGGAACAACTGCATTTCCACGCCATTCATCCTGACATGGTCCATTCCACTGGCCTTCCTCAGTATCTCCTCCTTTTGGGTATAAAAGGACATGGCCACTAATACGTCTCTAGGGCGCTTCCCCGGCTCTCCCAATCTCTTGGGGCCAGCCCGGTGCACTCTGTCAATTCTGAGCTCATCCACCTCTTCCCCCGCCAATACATCTCTAAAAACTTCCTGCACCGCCTTCTTGAAATCCTTATCTTCCACCGATTCCACCATATTTTTAATGCGGATGTTCGCCCTACAAGACCGATTTTTAAGGTCTTCGCACTGCAGCTCGAAGTTGTGTGTGAGCCGCACCAGATGATGTTGTGTCTCACCATGTTGCTGTGCTTCTACCTCCACATTTTGTACTATTCTCTCTAATGTATCCGTGCGCTCCTCCATTTTCGCTACATCTATCCGAAGATCCTGCAACGCCTGTCTCATGTCCTCCCTCATTGTTGTGAACTGCTCCTCCACCGTGGACATGAATTTTTCTTGCAGTTCCCTGAACCATGAGTGAGTGCATGTCCTCCTTCGAAGCCTCTGACCCCTGCGGGGGAGGGGAGGTGGTGGTGGTGGTGGTTGCGAGTCCTCTCCTGCTGCCTCAGATGCTGCTTTTCCTCTTGTTTGGGCCGGATTGTCAGACGCCCACATTTGGACCAAGCTGGCTTCCTGCCTGGATGACTGCATCTGACTGCCTCAAGGCCCTCCTTTCCCTTTAGACTTCGACATCTTGTCGAACCAGCCTCTCCGCTGCGCCCCTTTCGTGGAGGGTCCTTTCGCAGGTGCCTGTAGCTAGATGAAAACTGCCACAATCGGATCGTTAGAATGATTCTGTGTTCCTGCAGAGGCCTGGCAGCTGTTGTCCCTGAGAAGAATCAGGCCTGCTACTCCCCTCCTTCCACGGTGAGAGCCAGTCCCCACTTACTGGCTGAACGCCCGGTCCTCCAGACCCCCACCGGGCCTCAACCTCGCGGTTTACGCTCCTATGACCTTCAATACTGTGTAGGAAACTATCCTCCCGCCCGCAGAGCGGGTCTATGCCTGTAGGCTCTCCACCTCTCCAGTCCACAACCGTATAAGTAGCCCGACGTGTGAGGCCCCCCCACCCCAGCACAAAGTCCAGGTCAGACCTCAAATCCTCTCCCAATGAGGGCTAAAGGCTCTCCTCAGAGCCACTACTGCTTCCTTCCCTGATGCTTCTGGGGTCCTGTCCCCACCTGCCTGAAGACCGTCACTCCCTCCAGGACTCTTGCTCCAGTGGGCCTCTCTCCTCTGCTCTGAGACTGCCCTGCGGGGATGGTCAGCACCCTCCTCCGGGCCTCGTCTGAAACTGTGCCCCGTGGGTATCCCAACCCACTGTGCTCGGCCCTCAGGCCGCCCCCGGACTTGTAAGTCTCTCAATGGGCCACAGGGGGCGTCCCTCCAAATAGCACCCATGAACTTTATGGGCGAATCTCCCGGGTATTGGGGGTGGCCCGTGTAGCCTCCGGCCACTGCCGTGCCTCACCTGGGGGGAGAGGTTCTCTTGCTCTCCTCTCCCGCTCTGGGCAGGGGACAGTACCGCTGCCGCTCGATAGCCCGCCGTAAGGACCGGCTCACTCGCGGGAGACCTGCAGCAGGGGAAATCGGGCACGCTCCACAGCCCTAGTCCGGCTCACCCCTGTCCACGCATCAGTTCCTGCCTCCGAATCCGGCTTCTCGCTCTCCGGGGCTCCTCCGGCGCCGCAGCCCTTCTCCTTTGCCCGCTTCCGAGCTCTGCGCCGCAGCTCCGCTCTCCTCTCCGCCAGTGATCACCCTTCAGGACTGCGCAGGGGGGGCGCAATCTGATATCTCCAGACTGCCAGGAAGGGGAGTCGCCGCCCGGCAGTGTGCCTATCTGGCTGGGTGCCGCGTGGGCCGCTGCCCGCACTGATGTTCCGGCGCCTGGAGAACACGCAGCCCTGGTCCCCTCACAGGCAGACACCAGAAATATCGAGTCGCCGGTGCCGGGAACGGGGCTACCTCAGTATGGCTCAATGTCCCAGTTAAGTGCTTTATTATCGTGGCCTGGTGGGAGAGACCTCTACCCACATCTCCTCGCTGCGGCCGCCATCTTGGAATCCAATGTTTCCAACTTTTTAAAAGGACAAAGTTCTTCTAAGGGTTAAGCCTACATTTCTTCTGAAGATTGTATCAGATTTTCACATCTCTCAGATTTGTTTTGCCAACATTTTATCTGGCGCCACATCCTGGCAAGGAGGAGGAAAGACTACAGAGGCTAAATCCAAAAAGGGCACTTTGTTTTTACATATCGCATATGGCTAAGATAAGACCAGATGACCAACTCTTTGTGGGGTACACCAGTCACAAATTGGGTCTGGCGGTCACAAAGCAAACATTATCCAGGTGGAAGCTACAAGCTTGCAGGAAAGGATACCCAAGAAGGCCTGAGGGCAACCTCCACAAGGGGCATGGCTACGTCTTCTGCTTTGACATTTGTGTGGTAGCCACCTGGTCTACAATTGATGCCTTCATGAAACACTACTGCTTGGATTGGTCTTCAGGCCAGGCAGGTGGATTTGGAAAGGTGGTTTTGAATTCTGTTCATGACAAAACTTGAGAATGAAATTCATGATTCGAAAATTCTTACTACACCCTTCATACCTTACACTGCTTTGGGAGTCTAAAAATCAGCAATACGTGGGAGGACACAATCCATTCAAAGAACAAGCTACTACCCCTGGTAATGTTCTTTCGACTGGATGTTCCTCCCACGTATTCCTCATCGCCCAGCCTACCCTGCAGTAGAATTTCCATGCTTTCCACCTTACGTTTCTTCTTGGGCATGCGTATGCCGGTAATCCTGTGGGTAGAAGGCAAAACAACAGAAATGAATTGAACGGCTGCTGCGCGTGTTATATATAACCGTGATGAGACTGACCTTGAGACGGAGGCCTTCGAGGGAAATTGAGTTGACCACATCGACGCACAGCGCCCTAGGCCAAAAGAAATTTTAGAAGCAGCTGTTGCGTGTAGTAACTTGTTCTTCTTGATCAATTGTCAAATGTAGTATACAACATAATTTAACTTTAAGGTGGTTCCTGAAAAAAGATGTGCCCAAAATTGATCCGGGCACACACTGCGTGGAGTACTTTAGATACATGGACTTTGTAGATAAATGGTTGATGTTATTGATCGTATCCCATTCTTCTGCTTTTTTTCTTGATCTGCTTGATATGTAATCCTATATTTTGTGGTAACTGCTGTATACCCTATGGTTTCGTGAAACTTTCTTATCTCAATGAACAATTTTTGCATCATCTCAGAGGGATATTTGAAATACAAGGCATAGATGACATTGGTCTTCACGCTTAGTTGGAGGATTTGAAAATAAAATGTGCTACTCCGGGTTTTACAGTGAGTAAGCATGGTGGTTAGGCCCAATTCATTACACAGGGCCTCGAAAGGAGTGCTTGGTAATACCCCAAAAATGTTGCGGACAAAGTTTACCTTCAAGCACCCTTAACCAATCAAGTTCATTATCAAGCAGTAAACCTAGTCCGTAGAGTGGACTAGGAACAAAACATACATTACAAGTTTTAAAAAGGCCTTCCACTGAGAACCCACCATTGTAAGATATCAAGCACTTTATTGCATACTAATGTTTTGTCAATTTGTTCACAGTATCATTAACCAATCAATTAATAATTTAAAGTATCCACAATATGCATACAAATGTACATGTATCATCATTTTACAGTTTCAATAATAGTTCCATAGATTTTCCATGTAAAATATCCTCTATTTTCTTTCTTAACATTGATGCCCAAAATGTTCGGTTTTCCCCAATTAATACGTAAACCATTTTTTTTGTTATTGTTTAAAAAAATAAAAATGAACCTTGCACATTTCAACATATTAAAATGCAAAAAGAAATGTCATCCAAGAAGGAAAAGGGAAAAAAGACAAAAAAGTAGATGAATAATACAAAGTCGTGTATACATTCTGTAGTTAAAATAGCTGACTTTATATGTCCTATTTTCTTTGGTTCTCCTTAATGTCTCTACTAGAAAACCATAAAGAGCGATTATAAATGATAGATGCTCGCCCCACATTGAACGAGCCCAAAAGGTTGCACCTAAATCGCTTAATTGGGCAGGCACTGCTGAGCTGAAATATTTGACTCTGGTATCTTTGAGCCGAGTACAATCTAGAACCAGATGTTTTAAAGTTTCACGAGAGGACATAGTCGCACAATCTACAGTGTGACCTAGTACCTACCTCCTGTTTCCAGGAACCTATGTGCTCCAGTGTGGGGAGTTGTTATAAGTGAAAGCGTATGTATAATGTTTGTTTGATTACTAGGGAGCAGGTAAACGAATTTGGGAAGATCCTCCCTTTTTCTAGGGAACCTCGTGTATTCGTTGTAAGACTTATGACGAGATAGATTGTCAACCGTAGTACACCAATCCTTTGTGAATAATTTTGTTATGGTGAATGACTTGGAAGACAATTCCTCTACCGGGGAGTTAATGGCCTGCAGGATGTCGCTGCAGTGTACTTTAAACATATTTAGTGATGGTACAGATTGATTTATTAACAGGTCACCCAGATCCTCACATAGTGTTAGGAGGGGAGATCGTCTTTTGGTAATTTGACAGTTGCCTCCATTGGGTCATTGCTTGAAGAGAGATCAAACCCAACTTGTGCTGAAGTATTCGGTTAGGAATAGAGTTAGGGAGGCCTAAAGTTTTTTTCCATACCACCTCCTGAATGGTACTTGGGTATTATGTATGGGCCTGTTTGTTTTAGAGTAATCTTGAAGAGCCATCACACTTCGTTGTAGCCCGGTCTAAAACGACTGCTAAGAACAGCCAACTAACAGGTTGGTCTCCTATTTTTGGGGTGGGGGGGGAGTTGTGGCAGTTGTTTAATGTGTCATCTAGGTCTGATGCATATAAATTCAAGCGTACCGGGGCCAGGGTACCCCCCTGTTTTAGGCCATAGTTTGTGGGAATTGGGTCGTATCCGACGATTGTATCGGAATACAGTGCTGTTATAAAGTGTTATATAGTAGGATCCAATCCCCAGCACTGTAATATCTGCCACATCCTATTTCAAATTACAGTGTTGAATGCCTTAGGATAATCTATGAAGCCAATGTAAAGGGCTTCACCTTTTTTTTGTCTGTGCTGCTCGAATTAAATATGTTAAACTCCATAGATTAGTTAGAGTGTTCATTCGGTACAATGTCGTTTCGACAGTCGTTTTTTTGGCGGGTGTATTTCCGAAAACACTTTTCCGAAAAAAAACACATACATTTCTATTTCTTTTTTGATGGGGAGGGCAGATAAGGGATGGGGGAGGGACAGGAACAGTTGCAAATAGGTGGGGAGAGTGGTTTGGGGGAGGAACCCTCCCAAAAATAAAAATAAAACGGTTTTGATTACTTTTTGTTTAGGCAAAAAGCTTTTGTAAAAACACCAGTTGTAAAAATGACTGTCGATGATGTGACACAGAACTGTTCATTCCCTGTCTAAATCCTGTTGGTTGTTTTTTCAATATACTATTAATGTCTATCCAATTATTGATTTTCTTAGGACAAATTCGCAGAGATCTAAGACCTAAGACAGGGAATGAACCATTGCCAAAAGGCGATAATTTTCCAGCAGTGATCTAGTACCCTTCTTGTGGACCAGGACAAGTATTCTCCATGTTTTTGGAATGTTTCCTGTGCTTATGTGGCAGAAAATATTTATTATATCTATTGCTCAACTACTAGGGTTTACTTTGTATAATATACTCCCCACTTGATCTGGACCTGGAGCTCATGATCCTTTTAGCTTCATGATGCAACTTTCAATCTCTTGAGCAGAGATTGAGAGACTCTCCAGAATATTCTCGCTTTTGTTTTATTCTGGTTTTCTTAATAGAGGTGATATGTAGATATAATTCTTTCACATACTTTTCCCAATTCTCTGCAGCGATTGGGCTAATTTAATTTCTTTTAATGATTACAGAGGTTTGTCGATTTTTTTAATCGTTCAGAATTTACGAGAGTCCGAGTGGCGCAAGGCGCTGTACATCAATTGCCACTGGACTGTGGCCATGGATTGCTTATGTTGCCTGATGCTGTTTCTGTAGTTTGTCATGAATTAGTTAAGGTCATATTGGTCACAATATTTAGGAGTAATTGTTTCTTAACAATAGACACATTCATTCTATATGCCTTCTTTTTCAGTGCTATATCTATATCATGGCTTTTGCCAGGTCTATTCTTATCATGGTTGCTTTTTTTGTGTTTTCAAAAAACTCCTTCGACTATAATTTAAAAATAACTATTAAATGTTCAATAATCGAAAAGTATAAGATTAGCTACCTAGCTTCTTTATTGAATGTATGAACATTTTTGTTCCACCAGATAATGCAATTGGCAGCATTGTTAATACTATAAGTGCCATACATATGTGCCAAGTTCTCAACCACAGAAGTGTCTATTATTCTCAATTAACTTGCACAGTCGTTGCTATGGGTTTTCAAAATAAGTTTGAAGTTTTCAATATATTTAAAGAAATCAGCATGCATAAGCACATAGTCAATCCATGAATAGTAATGGACGTTGGTCCACGTATATTGCCAAGAATCCTTCAAATTGGTGTCCAAGTACATTTGTGAAAGATTCCAGTTAGAGATAAAATCCTCCCGTTTATTTGTGTTACCATAGCTATGTCTCATTCAAAGCCATATCTAATGATACATGCTCTTACCCTTTTTTATTAAGACAAACAAAATATCTCTACTCAAGTTAATCGGCCAAAAGGATACCGTTGAAAATTGAGATCACCCATTACCAAAAAAGTGCTTCTCAGATTAGTTAGTAGCCATTCATTTAAAATGTGTCCCACATGGGAGATCATTTAGGAGTTCATCCTGCTTCCCGGAGGGTCATGACTATTAACATGTGACCAATTTGAGCATTTAACTTGGTGGATATAGTTCCAGGTAGCACATACTGATTATGCAGAATAGGCTTGAACTACACCAGCGCAAGTCCTTTATTTGCTCCTATAATGAGGCCTCCATAAGGCTTAACTCCCTGTTTTACCTATGGTTATATCTGAATGACTTAGTATTCATCTATGCTGAAATCGTGCACAAGCCACGTTTCTTGAAATACAAACACGTCCAACTCCATTAGCAAATTCTGACCAGCAGAATTGAAACCCCAGAGTATTCCAAACCGTCATTACTAAGGGATCATGGTTTATACTTTCTGGTCAGACTCAGTCGCTTAGACCCTTTTCACAATAATTATCTTTAGATTTTTCCTTGATCCCTGAAATGCCCGGGCCAGTTAGCCTAGTATTCCCTCTAAATCACTACTTTGTGGGCTTTGTCTCGTCCCAGTCTGCCCTCTTTTGGTTTATTTGTTATTGGGACTTGTTTCTAGCATCCGCTGAAAGTCATTGCCCCCACTAAGAAATTCTTGGCCACTTACCATTATAAGTTCTACTATTCTGCCCCTACTCCTTCCCACGCCCTTTGCAAGGCACTCACCTCTCGCTTCATTTCCAAAACCCAAGACATACTGAAGAGCCTTGTCTCACAAGCGAAGTACCTGAAAAGTACTGTTGGCTGTTGGAATTGAGGTCGAGCAATGTTTTTCTGCACTGCTTTCACGTTTGAGCCACGAGCAGCAGTCAGTCTGTCCATCAGGAGGACGTCTTTATTCACTGCACACGATTTGCCTGACCCTGGAACAGGAAGAAGGTCTGAATGGGTATCGCCCTTTTTACTACTTGTGGCCACTAAGCATTGACTAATGACATTGTGTGTCCATAGCCCGGAACATTGGAGGATATTGTGTGTCCATAGAATGGACTTTTAACTATATTGTGCACTGATAGAGCACACTGCTAAGGACATAGTGTGTTTATTTTTGACTCGAAATCGTTGCACTTACAACCTTTTTGTCTGTTTTACTTTAAGGTGTTTCTGGGTTTTGGCACCCCACCCCCCATGAGTGTTATTCCCACATCTCTTCCTTATAACCAGCTAGCACAGCGCACTCGCGCTGCGCACCAGCGAAGTACCTGAAAAGTACTGTTGGCTGTTCGCTGGTCAGTCTGGGGGTACATGGCTGTCTTCAACACATAAAACGACGGGCCATTCTTCACTTGATTAGGTTGTGACTTCGAAACTATTTGGTTTCGCAGTAGGAGAGGTTCCCCTCTTGAAGCTGTTTAATCCTAAAAAGTAAGTCTTAACATTTGCTGTATTTGTATATCCCACTCTAATTTTACGTTAGTCAATTAATAATGGCTCAAGGCTTGCGAAGTGGGCGTTGCATTGAGGTATTAACTAAAGTTTTAACATCTTCTAACATTGACTCTATGGTGTGCAAAGGTCGCACTTCATATCACGAACTGCCGTTAATGGACGCTTTGGCTGGGAGTACTACTATCGACCCCCTGGCCTGCTTAGATACTGCGAATCATGCTACCCATTTAGCCCAGGTTCATGCTGTATCTTCTGTTTGTATGCATGTCCCTATAAAGGATGAGGAAAGAGATTGTGCAGATGTGAATACGAGTGATTGTATGATTATATCGGCTTCCTGCACTCCTAGTAAAGACCAATTTAATATCACTATGCAGAAGATGGTTGCACTAGATGCACAGGTTAAACAATCTATTGGCATGATGACTCCATTAGTTTATGGTACAACAAAGATGGGTATTGCTAGAAAACCGAATAGCAGTTATTTTACTAAGATAGATGATGATGATGTACCGGATGAGAGACATATGGGAGCAATCCCGCACGCACTTTCATACTCCCCCAATCAGATTAAAGTCCAAAGTAAATTGTTACAGGATGATTCTGAAGTAGGTATGAATAGTGTGGGTGGAAGCAAACAATCCCCAACCTCTCTCCCGGTGATCACCAAAATTTTTGATCTTGACAAGGGCCATGAGCTCACTCACCTTGAACTTAAGGAAACTTAGACTATTCTGCATTATCTATGTTCCAAAATGGATAGAATTGAGGGGTTCATAACTGCAGTTGATACCCTTAAATCCATTCAATCTGAAATCAGTGGACAAGGAACTAGTGATGCAGGTGTTGTGAGCGATGACAAATGTATGAATTGTCTGCAACAGAGTAGTCAGGATATTTTGCCTGAACCTGTGAAGTGCAAATGTGATAATGACTTGAAAGAGATCAAAGCATCAGTTGATGCATTGAATATCACTATTGCAACTCACTTTTCCAAAAGGGAACCATCCTTACCGACCCCTGACAGTCCATCCATATTAGTTGAAGAAATTGAACAACAAAAAAAGATGGAGAATGAGAATCTTGTATCTAAGGAGACATTTACCTTCATGACTCGACGAGCTAAAAAAACACACATATGTGCTATTAAGAGATGCGCTAAGCGAAGGAAGGAAGCAATGATCCACAGGGAAGGTGGATCAGGAAAGGATGTTAGAGCTGTTCCTAGCTTAGAATTAATTGACGACGAACACATTGATGTAGAACAATTGTCCAAAGAAAGTCAAGATGCACTTGCACCAGCCACTAATACTTCAGAGGAAGTGAGTCAAAATGGTATTCTAACGAATTCACTAATGAAGGTTGCAGTCCCTCCCAAGACTCTAAATCCTAATTCAGGCAGTATAAAGTTGGAGAAGAATCCATTTGAGAAAGTAACGAACTGCAAATCTCTAACTAAACCAAAAACATGCAAGATGTCTTTAAAGGTTTTGGAAAATCACGATAAGGGAGGTGGAGTGTCTTTAAGTGAACCTACGAGAGGCATCGAAGCGAAAACCAATTTAAACAATTATTTCCCGACAGTAGGGAGAAGTTGTATGACGAAAAATGATACTAAACAATCTGGCTCCTCTGGTTGTGATAATTTGAATCTACCGATAAGAAAATCCTACAGTGAAGCATGTATGCATGTTGTGACTATGGAACCTATATTGAACAATAAATGTGAGCAGAGTAAAAAAAAAAAAGGTCCCTAGTTGTAGTAAATGGTATGGGTAAAACAACGAAAGTTGAGGTTGCCGAAATAACCAACACCACACCAGATGGGGTGAATAAGATTAAGTCGGCAACTGCAGTAAATGGTATGGGTAAAAAAATAGCATTGGTTGAATCATCGACTATGCTTCCTATTGTGAGCCCTAAGCTTAGACGTTCTCTCCAAGCTGAACCAATTTATACTGGACAGTCCCAAAATTGTATATTTATTCATGGTTCTTCACAAAGTAGATCATTATCACAAAATGTTAACAACAATGCCCCTTTGCATAATAACCATGAAACCTATGAAGCCGTGAGTAAAATGCCTCAGTTTGGATAGTCAGAATATGAGTGGTAATAGTGGGATTGTTTCAAATCAACTTCTTGGCACCTTTCTGAAAGTGGGAAATTAATTCCAATGAGGTCTTTACACCTAGATGCTAAAAGGCAGTGTATTATTGGATTTGAGGGTAACGCTGTAGAATTGATAGACAGACGCATTAATCGCTCATTCATATTCTCTCTATTCTCCAAAATACCCCAACTGAGAATGGTGAAATCTGATATTACCAGGGTGTCTATGGCTAGATCAAATAATTTCAGGGCTGTATGTTATCTCAGCTCTGAGGCCATAATGAAATTTATTTGGTTCAGCCGGGAGGAAATAAAAAGTGAGGGTTTGGCATTGCTTACTTTTGGCTCCGAGGAGGAAGCTGCTGCATTTTTAGAACCCCCAAGATCGCTTGATGCAAATCGTTTTGACTTGAGTGGACCTAGTATGAAACTGAAAGAGGGCTCCGATTCGGATTTAGTTGAACTTCTCAAAGGTGTAGCAAATGCAAAAGGTTTTCCTTGGCTGGAACCAATGCTCTCGGCCATTTTGTGCTCCAATACTTCTTCAACAATCAAAACATCTGTCACATAGCCACCTAACCATACAGAACTTAAAATAATTTCTTGGAACTCGTGTGGCTATGTGAATTTATTGAAATGGCACTCCAATCTTACTAGTGACGAACAACCAATGATAATCAATGTACAAGAATCTATGAAAACTGAACCCTTTCTAATGGCTGGTTACTCTACCTTTAGCTCACCAGCTAAGAGACATCAACAAGGCCGCCCCTTTGGAGGGTTAGCGATTGCAATTAACACCTCACTTAAAGTTCAACCTAAATCAGTTTGGGACTCTGGAAATTTACTAGGTATCCATCTTGACATACCTTCAATTAGATAAGCCTCATTAATTGTTATTTCCTTATACTGGAACCCTGCCAATGTAACAATAGATGAGATGCTTGATGACTTGGATGCATGCTTAGACTTCATCGCTGGCAGGTATCAGACTTGTGAGATCATTGTAGGGGGGATTTTAACTGTGACTGCAGAAACGCGAATGAAATAGGCCTTTCTAACTCATCAACCTTATCTTGTAGGAGAGGAGCTAAGTTCAGAGAACTCCTAACTGATTGGGATTTGGATTTACTAGCGACTATTGACATGAAATCCAAAATAACATGGGAAAGAGGAATGTAACATGGGAAAGAGGAATGAAGAACTCAATGATAGATTTTATCTATGTCCCTCGTAACCTTATCACTCACATGGCTGTGTTAGAAATAGATCAGATATTGATCGGCGATCATGCGCAACTTACTACATCTCTGAAATTGAAATGTCAACAGCTTAGAGCAAATAGCACACTAGCATTGGTGGAAATCAATCGCCCCCAACACTCCATTAGGTGGAACAATGGGGTATGCAACCAGATTGTTAAACAGATATCGCTAGAAACAGGGCGGCTTGGGCAAGACTGTGCTAACCCTAAAAAACTCTTGCACTGAGTACTCTGAAATAGTTAAAACTATTGAATACATTTCGTAAAAACGAAAGTATTGTGAAACATACTCACATTTATGATCAGAAATGTAAACTACTGAAAAGAGAAAAAAATAAATCCCTAAGACACTTGAAACAAAGCAATTTAGATAGCAAGGGATTTATCGAAAGGCGGAGACAAATTTTGTCCCTTTACAAACACAGCCTAAGATTTGCGCGTATTTTAAGACACAACGAGGAGAACTGTGAATTAATACGTGCCATTGCGTCACATGATACCCGCGTCATCTGGCGCACCTTAAAAGCTGACTCTAAAACTAGCTCGCTGCCTATGCCAAATTGCATCTCTGATCAGACTTGGGTAAATTACATAATGGCCAAATATCAATTGCCCAATACATTTCGGCTTGTTCCAAGTTTTAGTGGACCAAAATAATATACCATGGCCTAAGTGGAGCCTTAGTGACATCATTTGGGCAATACCACGGCTGTCATACTCTAAGGCTGCAGGTCCTGATCTACCCCCCCCCCCCCTGTCTTTATAAGGCGGATCCCGTTATATGGGCAGAAATCACAAACATCAAATTTGAAACCATCCTCAATACCTGGGAAATTCCACCATTATGGCTAACTGCAAACATAGTCCCGATTATTTAAAAGGGGTGATCCTTCTCTTCCTGAAAACTATCGCCCGATTTCTCTAATCGATACTGAGGCAAAAATCTTTGCGATCTTACTCTTACACGATCTGGAGAAATTCATTGAGACAAAGGGCTTATATTCAAAATTTCAAACTAGTTTCAGGAGGTGCATGAGCACAACTTTAAATGCAGTTATCCTTGCTCATGTTATCGCAGGAGCAAAAAACAAGAACTCTAACCCGGTGTATATTGCAATGATAGATATGAGTGCAGCATTCGACAATGTTGTTCGTAACTTGTGGTTGAAAATGTTGGAGATGGGAATTCCGAGTGTTCCGATGTATTGGATTATGAAATTGCAGCAACCCTCCTCAACCTTTACATGTCTGATCTTGACAAGAATTGGGAAAACAAGAACTTGTTCTCTGTGAAGGTCGGGAGTATCTCCCTGAAATGGATGTCCTTCGCAGATGACATCATTTTGTTTGACCCTACCCCGGCAGAGTTACAAACTAAATTAACTCTTTTTGTGGAATTTGCAAAGGAACATAATCTGACCCCAAATCCGTCAAAAACTGCCATTATGAAATTGGAGTGAATCAGAAAAAAGGCAATTTCAGATGGCATATCATGGACACACAGATATCTTGCATTAACACTGCTATTTATTTAGGGTACCACCTCTCGGCCCAGAGTTCTATTAGTTCATGGACGGATATTATAAAGTGCAAGACCAGGCCACTCCTTTCGCAAATGAAAAAGATTTACTCACGGTTTTGCAAGTTTTCTTTAACAGTTAATTGAATTTATGTCACTGAAGACCGAGAGTGTTCTCCTTTGTGCACTTGATATTTGTCTGTGCGATATGACTACCATGCTGGATTGCTTACAAGGATCACTTTTGAAAGCCGCAATGTTACTACCAATGTCTATAGCAAATGCCATCATCCGACATGAACTGGGGATGATCGCACTGTCGTCTCGATGGAAATGGAGACAGCTTTCCAACTATGTGAAAATGCATTATCCACCTACACAATCGTTATATGTGGATATGAATCGGATGCTGGGTACACATACTCCTGTCTCATTTCATAATCACCATTTGAAAATGCAACAACTATTAAGCGAAGTGAATATTACAGTGAATGATGTTTACCATCGACCTTGTTATGCCAAAAAAAAATGTTTTGATTTAGATTGGTGTTTAACTATCGATCGGATCATGACCTATACACTATATAAGGAATATGGGGCATTTGTCAAGCAGCGCATCCCTCGATATGACCACATTATACTATTTCCCTGTGAAATTACTTGGAAAGCATATATTCGTTTTAGATTTAATCTTTACCACACAAGAGAAAGAACTAAGAACTGGAAAGTAAATGACATAAAAGTTTCTGTGCGATGTCGCTTTGATGACTGTAAGGAACCTTATGAAACATTGAAGCACCTCATACTCTGTTGCCCTCATTTCAAAAGAATTAGGACAGATAGATTGAGGAAATTTGTTAATATTGAATATGAGGACTGCCTCGAGTTTTTATGGTCTCGGATGATGCAAGGAGTTCACTACCGTTTAATCTATGAATTGGTAAGCTTTTGTAAGCATATTGAAAAAGAACTCGCATTGTTTTGAAAATGAAATATTTACATGGCAAATTGATTAATAAATATTTCTTTTAACATGCTATTGTGGAATTGCAGTGAAATTGGCCTATATATGAAATATGTAAATGACGACTTGGATATGAATATTGTACAAACTCCATCATGCACGTTTTTAAAAAGATTTTTTTTTAAATATGTTGAGGTAATGAAATTTTTGAAAATGGATTTTATATTTTTGCAAAGGTTCTACATGAATTTATTCTTGTAAACGAACTAAAAGCAAATAAAAAAAAGGCCTTGTCACACACTCTTCCAACCCTACCCTCACTCCACTCCCCCCACCACTTTCTCCTACTTCTTCACTCCCGCCTCCCCTGAAGAAGTCACCAGAGTTTGCAACTCCATGAAGGTCTCTTCCAAACAGTTTGCCTCATGCTCTTCCAGAACCATCAAGGACAACGCCACCTCTTTCGCCCCTGCTTTTGCTGATCTCTGCAACCACTCCTTTGCTACTGGATCTTTTCCATCCTCCCTCAAGCACTCCCTTGTTCGCCCCCTCCTTGAAAAACCCCTCTGCAGACCCTTCCTGCCCAGCCAACTACCGCCCCATTTCCATCTCCCCCTTCCTGGGGAAACTGCTAAAGAAGTTGCCCCTCCCCCGACTCATCTCTCATACCGTACTTGTGGGCGGTATACACGACCACCAGTCTGGATTCAAGCATCCAGAGGCACAGCAACTGCTCTTCTGAACACCCGTGAAGAACTGCTTGCTTCCATTGATTCCAACTCCCCTGCTGTCCTCGCCCTCCTTGGTCTCTCTTCTGCTTTTGACACAGTGAACCATTCCATCCTCATAAAAAGGCTCCATGATACCCTTGGTATCTCAGAGTGGGCACTGGACTGGCTTACATCCTTCCTAACTGACAGTTCCTCCAAAATAATTCTGGACCCTTTCTAGGTCTAAATCCGAAGTTCTTCCAATCACTCCCGGGGTCTCCGCACAAGACGTCGGTGAATCCTTGGGCATAAAGGCATCCACTTCTCCTGCTCGCTTATTCGAGGAGAACTACATTACGGTCCTGCAGTTATTGGAGCACAAGGTGGAAGTTTGGATAAGACTTCCCCTGTCTCAAGCGGCCCGCATCTCCTTATCTAAAATGGTGATCTTGCCGAAGTTGTTATACGTCTTTAATAATGTTCCAATATGGCCCCCGACTTCCTTCTGGAAACGTGTAAGCACTCTGATGTCTAAACTGATCTGGGCTCGGAAACGTCCTCGTCTTGCGTCCTCGTCTTGCGTTATCCACGTTGTGCTGCGCGTACACCCAGGGGGGACTCCCTAATCTCTTTCTTTACTATCTTATTGCTCAGATCCAATATTCGCCTGAGTGGTGTTCCCCTTCGGATGGTTGTCCCCATTCCCATCTCGAGAGAGCTATCGCTCAACCAACGACTTGAGGAGCCTTCTTTGGGCTGTCCGTGAGCGTCATGTAAGGGTTGAGGTCTAACCCCTGGAGATCACGTTGAGGGCCTGGGATCAATTGGCGAAGTGGGCGGGCTTGGGTCCGTGGTATTCTCCGCTGTTGGCCATATATAGGGTTCGTGGGATCCCCCTCACATTCGAACATATATTCATTCAGCATTTTCAGGCCTTGGGTATCTCCGCGCTGGGGGATGTTGTGCCGCATGGTAGATTTATAGCTTGGGAGGAACTTGAGTCCTGGTCACCGCTCACTATGCTGCTGTACTTTCGTCTTAGCGAGGTGCTACGGTTGAGATGGCTGGATTTCCCCTCGGTGCTGGTTGTTTCCCCAATCTTGGAGTATGTCACAAACTCGGCGTCCTCTAGAAGGGAGGTCTCATTGTTGTATGGTATGGCTAGATTGTTGGTGTCCCCCTCTCCATCCCAATATAGGACTAAATGGGAAGGCAATCTAACACGATCTCTGACGGAGACACAATGGGGTGTTATTCTGGGTCAGTCCAAATTAATCTCCATTAATTGCAGATTTCGCCTGATTCATTATAAGTTTCTATAACGGCTGTATTATTCTCCTTTGTCTTTGCACAAAATATTCCCACATATGTCTTCGAACTGTAAAAGATGTCGGCAGTCCATGGCTGACTTCTACCATGTGGCTTGGCTCTGTCCTCTTATTCAACCCTTTTGGAGGGCCATTGCAGACGCTGTGGGAAAGATGATTGAAGAACCATGAAACTTGGCTGCTGACATTGGTGGATCTGCGCTGTAATAGTGATAAACGATTGATGAGCATGGTCTCTGTGGTTTCCAGGTCATCGGTGGCTCGTGCCTGGGGGGCGGCAGTGGCTCCTACCCTGCACCATAGGTTGAATTCTATGTCGTTGTGTGAGCGTAGAGAGTCGCAGTACAATCAGTCGCTCCCGCCTTCTGGCAGACCCAGGGACTATTGGGGAGTCTTCAGGAACTACCTGGTTGATGGGCAATGTGGCGGTGGGGTTTCACCATCCTAAGAAGCTTCGGAAACAAATCTGATAATGATCTAAAGGTGCCTGGCCATTGAACAGAGCCGCTCCCCCCCCGCCTTGGTGTGGGCTGGCCTAGAAGCTACCGCCTTTATTGTAATAATGCACTATAGGTTCTTTTTCTGTTGGAACTTTTGCTGCGACTTGGTCATGCTGAAGTGTTATTATGGTATTTATGTGGGGCTCGGACGGGGGAAGTGGGTGGGTAGGGGGGGTATGTTTCGTCTCGGTTAACAGGACGTTGTTGTGGTGTTTGGGATGTAATTTAAACCTTAATAAAAACAGTTAAAAAAACATTCTAGACTCTTTCTACTCCCCTACTTCCTCCTCCACCTGTGGCGTCCACCAGGTCCCCATTCTTTCGCCCTGGCACTTAAACATATACCTTTCTCTGCTGGCATGCCTCATCGTCTCCTTTCCCCCCAACTTCCACTGCTACGCTGATGACACACAACTCTTCTTCAAACTTCCTACTGATGCCCTTGCACCTTCCTTCATCCCTGACTGCCTTTATGCCATCCAGGCCTGGTGCACTGCTAATGACCTCTGCCTCAATGCCAGCAAAACAGAGATTCTCACTATTGGGTACCATGCACCCTACTTCTTCCCTTCACTCTGGCCTTCATCCATGGGCTCTCCCGTACCCCCTCCTCTGAAGCCAGGAATCTCTGAATCTTCAACACCCCCTTTTCCTTCATCCCTCATATTCTAGACATTGTCAAGTAGTCCAACTTTTAGCTCTTCCTTCTCAATAGAACTCTACCCTTCCTCACTTCCCCCAGAGACTCAATGTTACCTGTGCTCTGGTTCTCTCCAGGCTATACTATTGCAACAGCCTCCTCTTTAATCTTCCTTAGTCCAGCCTGCGACCCCCCCCCCCTCCAGCAAACCCAGAATAGGGCAGCAAGACTTATCCTTGGCCTCAAGCCCAGGGACCGCATCACACCTACCCTACACAAAACCTTCACTGGCTCCCGGTCTCAGCAGAGATTAAATTCAAATCCCTTTGCTTCATCCACAAGGCAAATATCTTCAATGCTTCCTGACCAAATACTCTCCTTCTAGACTCCCACGTTACTCTGGCACCAACTCCCTGCGTGTTAAGCGGTTTGCTAAACGGAGAGCTGTTGGTCGATCCCTTTCCTCAGCGGGCTCCCTTCTGTGGAATAACCTCCCTCTCCATCTGCATTTTGAGCAGGACCTCCTCGTTCCTAAAAATCTTCAAGACCCTTCCCTTTACCTCTTGCTTCTCCACCTCTCTTCCCTGCTAATCATACAGTAGCGTGACTGATGTGCAAGACCCTTATGTATCCTCTGGGCCGTGGCCCCCCACATCTCTCATCCCAGCCGCTGTCTATTTACAGCACTTGCTTAGGCTCCCCCTGCCCCAGGAGGCTGCACTTAAGCTTTCCATTCTTAGCACTTCACCCCAAGCACTTCTCATGAGCACCACAGCACCTATCCCTTACCCTCCTCCCCTCTGCACCACAGCACCTATCCCTTACCCTCCTCCCCTCTGCACCTGCACGTTCTGAACACTCACAAAGCATTGTAGGGTTGTCTCCCCTCCCTTTTACTCTCATGATTTGTTTGTACTATTAATTCAATAATTTATCTTTGTTGTTTCATTGTCTACCTTCCACTGCCCCCACCCTGTTGCCCTGTGGGCGTTTTGAAACAGTTTTGCTGATTGTATAAGCGCCTAACAAGTGACCAATAAATAAATAAATATTATTGGCAAGACCAAGTGTAATATAGCCCAATTTGCGTCTTTATTGCTGGGTGCAAGTTGCACCTGTAGAAGCTGTTTCGTTGAACTGGGATGCAATTGCGGAATGCAACGTAAAATCTCCAAAATTCCTGAGCCATTTTTAAAAAGCACTATTGTTTGTGGCAAACACTTGATGAACTCATTTCTTTAATCACGAATCGCTTTGGGACAACATTTCAATCTTATAGGCTTGCTTACTTCATTAATAGCATACTGTTGTACAGACTTCATAGTTTTAGATGATGAAGGAGCATTAGGATTAGTTAACCGGGCCTCTAGCGTTGCCTTTTGGCCCATCTCAGTGGGTTGTTTACAACTAGTACTAGGTTGGTCAATGGACAATGGACAAAGCTTGTGAACGATTAGTCAATTCTAGATGTGCCGGATTCTGTTTTTTCTTAGTATACCGCAATTATGTGGGTGACTAAGAAGCTGCCACATTCTTGACCACCTCTGGTTATTAGCTCGCTGGCGTCCAAGTTCAGCTCTTCTCTGCTTTTTATGCAATCTTCTTTCTCAATGGATTCTGTTCTGAACTCTACGCCGCCTGGCTGTTTTGTTCACCTGCAACAAAATCGCTTACAGCTGCAAGTGGTTTTTCCTTTAGTTCAGGTGTGACCCTTTGAATACTAATGTCTGTCGAGATTGTTTTCTCCGAATTATCCCACCCACTTGCTATTTGGCTGAATTCATGCTGGTGGGCATCAACCAGTTTAGTAAGGCCTGCTTTCAACATCTGTTGATCTCTAAGTTATTACACAAGGAGAGCACATACTTCAACATAATCAGTGATTTAGCCTCTCAGTGATTTTGAATAATGGAAGAGTCCATTGTACTAGCAACGAAAGAAGTGTTGTATACATGATGCGTACAGGCTCTCTGAAATACGTACAGAGTCAGGCGATTTTGACAAGTTAGATGAATTGGCCATATTTTCAGATGGATTCAAACTAACAGTTACTTGCCGCAGGTGCTTGCCTACGTAGTCTCTTTGAAGGCCTAAACACATATTAAGAAGCAAGTTGTCATCTACCCCAGGGTGCACAATTTCAAGTTGTGAGCTACTTAGCCACACATAAATGTCACTCGCCATTTGTGAAAGGTGTGGTGGATGACTAGTTGTGAGCCCATTTGCGGCCATACTTCAGCACTAGTGTTGTATTAGCAACAAGCAAGGCAAATACATGTCAAATTACAATTATAAACCAGAACAATATAAATTCTGTAATCACCAAGTTCTCTTTTCCATTGTGAATTCCATATTCCATTTTTGAGAATTTAATATCCCTTCGAATGATTTGAAATGGGTTGTATTTTTTTTTTACCTATGGACGAGTCCACTGCTAACAGCAGTCAATGGCGGGTGAGAAAGAACAGGATATGATCACACTACTATATTGCTTTTTAAGCTGTTCTTTCTGCTCTTGCTGATCCATCAGGTCAGAGAACACTGGTCTGGGGTATTTATCCCTGTTACTGTAAGTCAATGTCGGATTGGTTGGCTGCCTTAGGCATAAGACAAAAGTGCACCAGCATGTGCACACTAGTAGGAAAACCAGTTTTTCTCTCTAACCTCTTTCAGCCCCTTTATTCTCAGGCCAGTTGTGCAGCTTTTATCCTGTTATTTCTGTTCTGTCTTCCTTGAGTAACAGAACTCCTCTGTTGGCTTTTTGTATTTTCAAAAGGAAGTCTGTTAGTAGAAGCTATTCATGGCAGGGCATGAGGCAACACTGAAAAGTGCTCCAGCCTTCAGCCTATGCAAAATGCCAACTAAGTACTCCAATTACTGTTGATATCCAGTCTTGTATAACAGGTCTTCTCTGCTGAGAAGTACCACCTGTCAATGGCTTTACTTGGATTGAATTCTTTCAGTGGTGGGATATTAACAGCAATCATCGGTAGGTCATGCAAGGTCTCCCAGGCCAATCCAGACTGATAATTTGTCTTTATCCTGTTTTGGTAACTGAAGCCATGTTTATAAAAATCTGTTCTAGAGGGCAGAACTGCACAGAAATCTATCAGTGGAAGTAATGTTGGGAGCCACTCTCTCTGTTCATGTAGTTTATATAAGGACTCTTTAAAAGATATTCCATTTGGGAGAGATAGCTTTATATCTGCCCACTCAACTATTTTGTCCTCAGTCAGTGGAATATATATGCTTCCCAACTATACCCAAATCCTCAACTCCATACTTAAGAATGTTTGACTTGTCTGGCCAGCATATGCTTTCAAATCTGCTGAGACACTACACTACCTCTGAGGATACTGAGGAAAGACGGACTTCAAGTATTTTCCTGTATTATCCAATACAAACTGTCGAATAGCCTGAAATTGATTTTCCCCGGCCTTATTCGAGATCAGTTGCAGCCCACTCAAATTACATATCAACCTTTTTGGAGCCGAGGGCAATCAGGCTAGCGCTCCAGGCCTTTTTGCCCTCTGTAGAGGGAAAGAATATCCTGATAATGACGGACAACACTGTGGCCATGTACTACCTCAACAAGAGATGAGGTGTAGGGTCACTACCACTGTGCAGAGAGGCAATGCAGCTCTGGTTCTGGGCAATACAAGAATGAATCTCCCTATCAGCAGTTCACCTAGCTGGAGAGAACCCAGCGATGGACGCTCAGAGCAGGCAGAGCACAGTCTCCCCCGAGTGGGAACTAGCTCAGAAAGTCCTTCAATAGATCTTCACCTTTTGGGGGAACCCCTCAAATGTATCTATTTTCGACCAGTGCAACCGGAAATGCGAACTGTTTTGCTCCAGTCAATTTCCTCAAGGAGGAGCTCTAAGGGACGCGTTCGTGGTGGACTGGGAGATTCCACTCCTGTATGTATTTCCTCCAGTCCCCATCATTACTCACGTGATCAGGAGGTTGAGAAAGTTCGGGAAATTCATGATCGGAATTGCTCCTGATTGGGCTAGGAGGACGTAGTACCCAGACCTTCTGATCTCCAATACGTCTTCCACAAAGAGAGGATCTTATCACGCAAGAGGGAAAGTCAGGTTTTCCATCCATAAGTCTAGACACTCCTCTTTCATGCATGGTTTCTGAAATGCTGAGATAGAAGGATTGGGACCTGCCGGGTGATGTAATGGAGATTTTACTTTTCGCCAGAAGGCCAGCAACACAATCGTTGTACTGCTGCCGTTGGAATAAGTTCAGCAGCTGGTGCAGGGACAAGAATGTGGATCCCTTTCTATGTGACACACCTTTGTGCTTTCCTTTTTATTACATTTGGCAAATCTGGGGCTCCAGATTGGTACAATTAAGGGTTACCTAGCAGCGCTTTAGATTTTTAAGTGCTCTTGAGAGGAAGATTCATATTTTAATATCCCTCCGATTGTTCAGTTTTTGAAAGGCCTTACTAATGTATGTTCACCAGTCCGATTCAATGTCCCTGTATGTGATCTCAATCTAGTGCTAAGGTTTTTAACATGCATTCCCTTTTAGCCTTTGCACTCATGCCTATTAAGTCTCTTGTCCTTAAGAGCCGTTTTGGTTATTGCAATAACGTCAGCCCGCGGGGTAAGCGAGTTGCAGGCACTTTCCTGTAAAACTCCAAATACAGTGTTTCATAAAGAAAAGGTTATTCTCAAGGTAAAGCCTTCTTGTCTACTGATTGTAGTCTCCGACTTCCACTTATCACAAGCAATTACCTTAGCAACTTTCTATCCACCTCATCCATGAAAAGAGGATAGGTTGCATAGACTGGACACAAAAAGGGCTCTCAGTTTTTTTATATCCAGAATGTCTAAATGTCGCTAAGGTTATCTGTTATTCATTGGGTATACTGGCCCCAAATGAGGTCTTGCGGTTACTAAACAAACCAGATCCAGATGGATCATCCTGGCTACTGGCGAATACTACAGATTTGCGGGCAAGGACCCGGCGTAAGGGCACATTCCACAAGGGGCATGGCAACCTCTGCTGCTCGTCGGAGGTGTCCCAATCAGTGATATTTGTTCAGCGGCCACTTGGTCGTCTATACATACCTTTGCGAGACATTACTGCCTGGATTCATCTTCCAGTCAGGGAGGACAATTTGCAAAAGCGGTGCTTCATTCAGTCCATGATTAGATCTAAATTTAATTGGTACTCCCACCTTCAAATTATTACTGCTTTCGGAGTCTCATAAAATGAGGAATATGTGGGAAGACACAATCCATTCGAAGAACAAGTTACTTACCCCTGGTAACATTTTTTTCCATTGGATGTTCCTCCCACGTATTCTTCATCTCCCCTCCCAGCCTACCCCACCGTACAATTTACATGTTCTTAGACTTTACGCTTTCTGTGAGCCACCGGTGTAGGGTACGCCTTGTAAGTCCTCTTCAGGAGGGGTGGAAAAAACAACTAAGCCATACGGCGCTGCGTGAGCTACTTATACTGATGTCGACCATTGAATGGAGGACTTCGAAGGGACATCGACTTGACGAGAGGGCACAAAGCACCACTCTGTTGAAAAAAAAAAATCCGAAGCAGCTGAAGCTGGAGATATATTATCATAAGATGAGGAATACGTGGGAGGAACATCCAATTGAAAGAACGTTATCAGGGGTAAGTAACTTGTTGTTTTCCCCAAACCTTAAGCTACAAAGCAATTCGTTGAGTAGCTGCCTGCGTCTGACCCGCACACCATCCCTCCATCCTTCCTTGGACGAATACATGGGCTAAGAGACTGCTCTGCTTAAATATTAGTGTTTTTTACTTTTCTGCGCCGTGACAGTGGCTCGCCTAGATATTTGTGTTGGCGATGAAAATATATATTTTAAGATAGTAATAATGTATGACTCTTGATACTGAGCTAGTAATAGTTATATTGTTGCTTATATATGGCATGGCATGGTACTGTTGGTATCTGAATGGTCTGAATTTTGGGGGGGGGTTTTGCAGTGATGCAGGTAATGTCGGTATTACCCAAATTGATAGTTTACAATTGACCGTATGGTAAATCTGGCCGAATTCCGCCCATACCATTTGATCGTTTGGAAACTATAAATTTGGGTAATTGTTGCCAAACATGGGGAGCGGGGGTTGTTGCGTGTCCTCTCGCTCCCCATGTTTAGTAGTGATGGCCTTTGGCAGTAGCAGGGGTGTCCCCTGCTTCCAGAGGTTTGGAGGTGGGAGGACGAAAATGAAACAGTTTGAAGTTCTGATACATAACCCTGTTTTTGCTAAAAAGTTAACCTGAGAAACAATGAACTGTAATAAATGCCAAACAGCCAGATGGTGCTCCCTCCCCTTGAACCAGTGATGCCAGGGGGCAGAGATTGGAATGGAAGGCTGTCCTATCCCAGGGCAGGAGTAATTCTAGGGTACTCCCCCTAGCTTGTAAAATGAATGATGTCATTTGGGCTATATCGGGGGGGTGGAGGGGACTGTACTAGACACAGAAACACACAAGAGTCCGGGGAGACAGGAGAAGAACGGGGAGGAGGCAGCTGATCCCATCAGAGTGCAGAGACCAGACCCCTTGCCTAGCTGTCCAGAGGGTCCTGAGATCCAGCTGACTTTCCAGAATCAATAACCTGAGCCCAAATTGCATAAACCTATCCTTTTTGTTACATTGAAACTCACTTTGAAACCCCATTGAAAGTCCCAAATTGGCAGTATCATTCATTCACCTTCCATAGAAGAATCAGTATTAGTCTGGGTATGTTAGCGTATTCCCTGTGATAAATCTCTGTTGTCTGTATAAATCCTTAGCATTATTTTGAAGTAAATCAATTAATTGACCATTGAAATTCACGGTACGAGTTGGTGAAAATTCAAAATTAATCCCTTTGTGCTTAGTGTCTTTCTTTAATAACTATAGTCATTAAAGTATAGGCTTAACAGAATTAGTCTCTGTTTAACTGAAAACCGAATTTGCCCATTTATTGTATGCATTATCCCACAAACTCCTAACTTGCATCTGTCCTGTAAAAACCCCAAACCGCAGTTCCATTGAGAGCAACCCCTTCTGTCTAGTACCCTTGTCCGTGAAAACTGATTTCTGATTGCGAAAGCTAAACCCTTTACCTTAGCTGCCCGTCATTGCAAATCGAAGTTCCATTTGCTGTTTGTATTTTTTCCTTTCACATTTGCTTTCTCCCCAAAATTGATTTTCCTACCTCATTTCCACGGTATTCTCTGTACTGATTAGTAGTCTGTAAGCTTCCCTATCTTCTCAAGCGTAGCAAGACAAATCTCCTTTCTGTCCCATAGCTGTGTGAGTAACAATGAAAATCCGATTCTGCCGTTTTGCTCCAAAAAGGGGTTTTCACTTTATTTTCTGGCTTCCCATCTTGGGTTGGTGGGCTTTATTCCAAATCCGATTTTTCTCTCTCTATCCTTTACTCCTTTGTCACTTCCTTCCATTCAAAGGAATTAAGTAGCTGATGGTTGGGGGTGTGTGTTACAGGGGGATGGGTGGTATCCCTTGAGTAAAAAAGTGTTATTTTTCCTGTTTTGCCATTAAAGATCTGTGTAAACTGTGTTTGTATTTCTGAACCAATTGTTCTGTAGGAATCATTGCAATTGCGTTGCCACAACATTGGTTGCTGTTGTAAAATGGTTTGATTTTCCTTTTTCATTAAACATAAATTAATAAATATCTTATTGATAAACACTGGCATGCTTCCTAGTCCATTGTGACACAGGGTGTTGGTGAAGGTTTGTTTGTTTTATTATTTATAGTGCACATCATACCCGGGGGTAACAGGGCGCAGCCGTTACAAGTATATGCAAGGCTTAGTTACAACAGAGAAGGTATAAAATGTGCATACAAGGTTGGGTGCAAAACAGGTTGGAGGCCTACTCTTCTGTGGTTTATTAAAAATAAAAATCTTTTTATTGTATGCCGCATTCATTGTCGGGGAAGGAGTCCCTGGCTGGAGTTTGCCGTGTTATAAACCGTGACAACAGATACTTCGTACACTCTGAGGTGACTTAAATAAGTAGGACACTGTGGACATTGATATACCACTCGGGCATTTCGAGCAATACTGAGGTTAGTGTCAAAAGGAAAAGATTAGGGAATAAAACAATGGTTAACAAATATTCTTATGCAGGCAAGTCGTTTTTGAACCCTACAATGCAAAATAAATTAACCCTTTCCTGGGGGAAAGTTAAAGCACAAGTCAGCGGTAAGAAGAGTCTTTCAGGGAGCCAGGACAGCCATTGTTAGTTGAATGAAAGTGTAGGTGAGCTGAAGCACTTCTTACAGGTAGGTAAAAAGTCTTGCACAATGTTTTAGAAGTCTTTGTATAAAATGCAATCACTGTAGGGCCACAGGCTGGGAGTGTTGTGAGGGGCAAAGCTGCAAGCAACTCTGTCAAGGCAACCAACAGAAGTCTCAACTGAGAACTAGCAAGGCTGCACAACAAGAGGTAAGTCCCCTTAGTTTTACAGTACCTTTGGTTTGAAGAACCAGCTGGCTTCTGTTACTGTGTAGGTCTGCAGATCCTGTTCCTCATTCGTGGGGACAAGAGGGAGGACGTCTGGGGACTCCTGCACTACGAATTGAAGGTTGTGGCAGCAATGGGCAAACTTCATATCAGCAGCACTTTGCGGTTTCAGCTTCTCGTGATTCTCGGAAATAGCACCACTGCGGTTCTCTGATACCTTTATGAACTTTCCAGGCATTTGGGGTCCAGCACTCTGTTGAGGTGGCTCAGGCTTGGTCAGTCCTGCTTCATGGGAGTTCGGAGGATCTTCCTGGAGCTCGGGTTGGACTTTAAAACGATTCACTCTGTTTTGGTGTTCCTCTCCCTGGCAATCTGTTCCTGCAGCAGCAATGGAAGGTACAGCCAGTTCTGAGAGGATGTCTAGACGAGTTTGCTTTGGGGTTGATTGGTCCCACCAAACCAAGGTCGAGAAGCCGTCAGTTGCAGGGCTTCTCTAGTCGAGGCGTGTTTGGAGCTTCAGCAATGAAGCAGGGCTTCACCGGGCAAACCAACGGGCCAGGAGTTGCAGCAAGAGTCTCTTACAAGTTCTTCTTCGGATTCCTTCGTCCAGTGGGCAACTCTGCCTTCCAAGCTAAAAGCCTCGCCTTTTATGCAGGTTTCTCCCATTCATTCGCAGACTTGCTGTCACTCACACCGCAGGGTGGCTGTCCTCCAAGGACAGCCATCCGGCCAATCACCTTTGGGTGCATTCCTGTAACCAAGGGGATTAAGCACAGGGACATTCGGGCACCTCCTTCACTTCCTGCCCCCGCCAGACACGGTGGAGCCAGAGGCGGGCTTCGCTGGTGAATCCCGCCAAAGACAAAACAAACAAAGGAACCAAACCTGGTTTGCTGCACAGAGTAAATCTCAAGAAGGACCTTTCCAACAAGAAATGTCGACATAAAAGACGACGGGGGCCATTTTGACAAAATGGATCCCATGGTTGCTTTACTGCAGCTGCAATTGCAGCCTACAGTAGAAACACACATGGTGCTTCCATGTGCAGTACTCGCACCTTCAGCTGCTCCTTATCACCAGAGCCTGGCTGCCTTCTTTGCCCTGCTGGAGTCTTTTTCATCTTATGGAGTTATGCGGCCTGAATCATCAATGCAGACTTGAAATGCAACACCTGCTGTGCAAATCCGCATTTTGAATCTCAATAATGAAAATATAATTCTGATGTGGGGGTGTTTTGGTTGTTCAACATTGGACATTGTCCTGCCTTGCCTGCCAAAGGTGTTCTGGCTGCCTTTTTGAATACTTGTGCATTATTCTGCCTTTGTTTGCTGGTTTTCGGAGCGATTTTCAAAATGGTGGCCGTATTACCTGGGATGATCGGAGGCTGACTCAGACAAATGGACCAACTGGTGACTGGCGGCCCCCCTTTTAGCCGGCCCCCCTTCTTCTAAGGCCCACTTCTAAGTCTCCTGTCGGCTTCCCTGTCCGGTGACAGGCCACTACATGCGACTACTACCACGTCCCAACTCTCCCTGCTGTTGCTATCCCTGGACTGCTATCACTCTTACCTCACACAGCATGGGTTAGTTACCTCCTCCTGACTGCCCTTGTTCTCCCATCTCTGCCGGTTGGGTACTAATTTGAGCCTTTTCTGCACTCATCTGTACCATCTTACTCCCACTTTCGTTTTCCTTAAAAACAGTGCCTTGAATTTGTATGGAAAGTCAAACTTGGGTGTATTTTGCATTTGTATTGAAAGTCAAACTTGGGTGTTTTTTGCATTTAACTTTGCCCATCTATTTATAACATACTAGCCCAGTGACTGTTCCATACCATTGTACCCACATACTACTCTGCCTCCTATCTCTTACCACTCCTGGCTCTTTCTGTTTCTCCCATCTATTCCAATTGCTTCACTATCCACCATCCTTCCCTTCTCACTAAGTCTGGAAAGAAGAAGTTTGAAAAGGATATTGTGGCCTCCTATCCAGGTCTCTCTATCGCTGATACCTATTCCAACGCCTCTTCGCCAGGTCTATGGACCCCACATATGATTTCTCTGCTCTTGACATGTCTCCTCCTCTCCCATTAATGGTGGCACATGCTGGGAAGTCCTCATGGCTTCCTTTGACTCCTCCAGAGTTATCCTCAACATCTACCTTAATGGCAGTGTCATGGTCGAAGGTCCTGAGGCCAATCTCGTCGTCCTCCTCGTTGTTGGGCGGTTCCCTCGCATCATCAACTTGCTTTCATCTCCAGCTGTCCCCTCCTCTCGTTACTTGGCTACCATGCCCACTCCTTCCTCCTCCTCTGCCCTACTTCAGGCTACCTCCACTCCTCCGCAGGGCGTGCCTCTGATTTGTACCCCTCCCTGGAAGGTCTTTAAGGCTGGCAACCTTTTTGCCACTCAACTCTCGCTCTGCTCTCAAACACTCCTCTGACATCTGCCACCTCTTGGAAGAACTGGACCTTGATGTCCTCGGTCTTACCAAGACTTGGTTCACGGCCAGCTCTGTCACAAGCTTTGACACTCCTCCCTGATGGCTACAAGATCCTCTCTGTGCCTAGATACACCCGCCCCGGAGGTGATGTAGCCCTGATCTTTCCTGAGTGGATTCCTGCCACCATCATTCCACGCAGACCTACTCCTCTTTTGAATGCCTTGTCTGCAGGCGCTCTTTCGCCTAGCCACTCTTACTGTTGCTACTCTATACCGGCCCCCTGGTCAAATCACCTCTTTTCTCTCTGAGTGGGTTGACCTTGACCTCTCCTCCTCCATACTAGCCTCAACCACTCGACTCCTCTTACTTGGTGACCTTAACATCCACCTCGATTCTGCCTGTTCCTCATCTTTGCTCTTTTGTGACCTCTGCGATTCCTTCTCCCTCTCCATCCTCCCCTCTGGCCCGACGAACTCTGCAGGTCACACATTTGATGTCCTGATGTCTTCTGGCCTCCCCCTCTCTATCCCTCTGACCACTCCTCTCACCTGGAGTGACCACTGCCTCCTCTCCTCTCTCACGCGCTTCCCCCCCAAGCCAAGCCTACCCCAACACTGCCACCTACCTTCTCAGACATCCGGCCCATGAAGCGCGTGCCAGTTGAGGCATTTGCTGCTGCCCCCCCTCCCTCACTCCCTCTGGCTGACTCACACCCTGACACAGCCCTATCCCTTCTCTACTCTTCTATTTATGATACTCTTGATGCTCTTGCCCCTGTTATGAGAATCTACTTGAAGTCCAAAGCCAAGTGCAATTCCTGGTATGACTCCGACCTAGCTACACTTAGATGTAAGTGTAGGGCGGCTGAGAGGAAATGGAGTGCTTCTTGTTCATCCTCTGACACACTGGTCAGTCGCCTGCTCCAAAGGCAATACTGACTCTCTGTCCTCACCAAGAAGTGAGTTCGCATTCAAGCCTGCGTCTCAGCGGCAACTAACAACTCGGACGAACTCTCTAAAAACTGCAAGGAGCTGGCCAACCCTGTTGCAGACTCTACCCCTCCTCTTGCCTCCCAGGCTCTTTGCAATGCCCTTGCCTCACACCTTATCTCTAAAACCCAGGCCATCCTGTCCACCCTCTCCTCCAATACCGCTCCTCTCCCCTCTGTCTGTGCAGGCTGACACTCCTTCAGCCACCCCCACCCCTTTCTCATCCTTTCCTCTTTTCTCCCCTGATGAGG
Organism: Ambystoma mexicanum; assembly: GCF_040938575.1. NCBI lineage: Eukaryota > Metazoa > Chordata > Amphibia > Caudata > Ambystomatidae > Ambystoma > Ambystoma mexicanum. The sequence goes on along the minus strand of NC_090924.1, from coordinate 873,531,813 downwards.
TCGCTAGACAAGTCCGATCTATGAAAGCCTCGTCAAAACGGGTTCATCCGTGTTCCTCTAAAACCATCAAGGACCACATTGACACACTCGCTCCGGCCCTTGCCTATTTCTGCAACCACTCCTTTGCCTCAGGATCCTTCCCCTCCCCTGTGAAGCCCTCCCTGGTGCATCCTCTTCTCAGGAAACCCACAGCTAATGACGCCCAATTTCCATTTCTTCCTTTCTGGGCAAACTCCTGGAAAAGCTGGCCATCTCTCAGCTTAACCTGCATTCCAACTCTGTTGACGGTCTCCATGACCACCATTCTGGCTTCAGAGCTTCCAGAAGCACGGAAACTGCTCACCTGAACATCCGTGAAGATCTGCTCTCCAATCTTGATTCTAATATTCCCTCTGTCCTCATCCTACTCGGCTTCTCTTCTGCCTTTGACATGGTCAACCATATCCTGCTCAACTATCTCCATGATAACCTGGGTATCACTGATCAGGCTCTGGCCTGGCTGACCTATTTACTTTCTGATCGACCCTCCCAGGTCATATTGGGGTCCTTTCTGTCTCCCTCTCTACCTGTTGGGTTCCCCATGGGTCTAACCTCTCACCCTGGCTTGTCAACCAATACCTGGCAGCTCTCGCCCACTGTATTGCCATTTTCTACTCAAATTTCCAGTGCTATGCTGATGACACTCAACTCATCTTCAGACTGCCCTTGGCCACCTCCTCTCCCTCTCTCATCTCCGATTGCCTTACTGCCATTCAAGATTGGTGTTCTGCCAACAATCTTTGTCTGAATGCCAGCAACTTCTCATCGGCACACCTTTTCCATCCGTTCCCCTCACTCTCTGGCCGGCCTCCCTTGGCCCTCCTCCTACCCCACCTGCGTGGCTAAGAACCTCGGGTCATCCTTGATTGTATACTCTCCTTCTACGCCCTCATCTCTCATGTCTCTAAAAAGTCAAACTTCCTATTTCACCTCCTCAAAGGTACTCTGCCCTTCCTCTCCTTCTCCCAGAATCGCATTGTCTCCCAAGCTCTGGTTCTCTCTAGGTTGGGCTATTGTGACTTATTACAAGGTCACCCTTTAGCCTGGCTCTAATAGACCCCTTCAAGGTCTAGTCTTCTAGATGTAATATATTGAATATACTCTAAGGAAGACAGAAGATACCCCATGAAAAACTTTATATGGAGTTTCCACTTCCAAGTATAAGGTGTAGAATTGTGTGCATCTTACAGACTGTCATTTGGGACTCTTTTCTTTACACATATGATATGATATGATATGGTATTTGTAACGCGCCTATACACAAGTGTTTCAAGGCGCGACGAGGCAGGGAGGGAGGGAAACAAGGGGAAGACAGACAAACGATCCTACTAGGCCAGGTGTCATTCAGATCGTGCAAGTGCAGAGGTAAGGGGAAAAGGAGAAAGTGCAGGGGGAGGAGGTGGGGGGGAAAGTGCAGTACAAGGTAAGTAGCGTAATAAAATAATAAATAATAAATAATAAATAAAAGGGCCAGCTGTTGGCAAGTGCGAGGTAAGTGCAGAGCAAGTGCTGGGAAGGGGGCTGTAGGGATGCAGTGACAGTCCCACAGTGCATATCTACAGTGTTCACATTGAATGACAAGTCCGCATGAAGTAATGCGCTTGTGTCTGAAAATTCCCTTGTTTGCCCTCCCTCATATGTGAAAAAACACTGTTGGTATTACATTGCTTCATGTTTTTGTTTGCTTGGTTTGGGTATTCACTGATTTGGGAAACTCGCCCTCACATGTATGAATAATTTATTCTGTTGGGATTACACTGTTACTTGTACCGTTTTTCTTATCATGAGACAACCTGTTTCTTGCTCTATGAACCCTATTGGGTCTTTATGTACATTGTTCATGGTACTTTTGAACCTTTATGAATGTTTTCAATAAGAATGTGTCAACTATCAGTAAACAAACTGAAATTCACTTTGAGTCCCTAACTGCATTTTTTACACAGCTGTGCATAACATGACAGTAAATAGTATGCTGCCAGTTTGCCATTTATGTAGGTAAATTTGCATTTGAACAAGTTTGCAAAAGAATAGTATTCCCACAGGCAGGACCCATCCTTTCTCTTGTATATGGACTATTGTAAAAGCCTCTTTCTAAATCTACCTGCCTCTACTCTCCGCCCTCTGCAACTAATCCAGGACAGGACTGCGAGACCTGTCCTTGGCCTCAAGCCCTGGGATCGTATCTCTCCAGCTGAAATCTCTCCATCGGCTTGCAGTGGATGCAAGGATTAAATTCAAAACCCTCTGCGTTATCCACAAGGCTTTCTGGGGCCTGGGTCCAAAATACCTTCAGCTATCCCTCCGCAAATACCTCCCCTCTCGAGCTCTTCGCTCCTCTACCTCCAACTCCCTCAGGGTCCGTTGTTTTTCAAAGAAACGAGCTGGGGTTAGATCGGTCTTTGGCTGGGGCCTCCCTCTGGAACAGCCTCCCTGCCACTCTCAAACTTGAGGAGAACCATCTCTGGTTCCGGAAGCACCTCAAGACCTTCCTCTTTGCTTCTGCCCGCCCCCTGCTGATCTGTTCTCTTGGCACTTTGCACCTGGGCACATTCTGGCCTCCGGGCCCACGTTTCTGCTCACCCTCCACCCTCCCGCACTGCCTCCGGGCCACCCCTTGCACTGGGGTCTGTCACCCATACAGCTCTCCCCGACCCCCTTCTTTTTTTTTCTTCCTGCACTTTTCTGACCTACCGTGTCTGCTGCCTTGGCTGCAGGACCATTTTTGTTGCTTTTATTATTTATTCTGTTCTTCTTTTGATCTGTACTTTCCATTTTTCCCCCTTCCTAGCACTTTTCCCCTCCCACATGCACTTGCACTTTCTTCATGTCACTGAGCCTAGTAAGATCGTTGTTTTGTTCTCCCCTGCTCCCCTCCCATGCCTTGTCACGCTCTGAAACACCTGAGAAATAAAATCTCAATATCAATGGTAGGAAAAAGTAAACCACTGCCAACCGCCATTAATTGTAGAAAGGGTAACATAAAAAATGTTGCATGAGAAACTAGACAAAGGGGGAATACTAAGTAACCCTCCAGCACCCTATGGTAAGATAGTGTGTGCTGGTCTAGAAAGTTACAAAATGTAAGTAAAGTCAATTTCACTTTACTGCTCTTGGAAACAGTAGTTTCACCAAGAGAAGGTATTTAAACCTTTGTGAAATCTAAGAGATTTCCTTGTGTCACTGAACTGAAGTTGCTGTGTGTTATAATGCAAAGATGATGCCTGTGGAGTTTGTCAGACTCCAAAGTCAAAATAAACAGAGCCCAAATCACAGAATAATACATGAGAGAGTGGGAAAAGTGCTCACTCAAATTTAAAGTCCAGCAAAAGAGCTGGGGGGCTCTAAGGTGGAGAGGAATTAGCACATCTATAAGCATTCTCCTGAACAGCCGCCATGGAAATGCAGTCCCATAGAGTAAATGAGAATTTTGCAAGGGTACATGTGGAGTTGGCTGAGTTTAGAGCCATACTTCCTGCAGAAAATACCTTTCTTGCCCATCCATCTACTCTTGTCATCCCTATCTGGAGGTATAGTAGGATAAACTGACTGCTTGGAAGTTGCAGTACCTGCCTGTACCACCAGACTCTCTGGAGTGGGGTGTTTAGACAGGTAGTCGGGGTCACTACTGGAAGGGTGGTATTTTTTGGCCGGGTTTTTATTCACAGCCGAATTTGTTTCTGCCGTCTCCCGATTTGCAGCCATGGCGATGGTGTCGCTGATGTCGAGAGCTTAGCTGGTGTTGATGGTGTTGACGCACTCGACCTCGACTTATCTTTAGTCTTATTGCTAGAAGGATCCTTCGATGACTTGTCATCGCGTCGAGGCCTCAATGGCGCTGTGAGGATCTCGCCTTCGTCCCGGGCTCTAGGGCGTGCAGGATTTGGCTCAAGCCCTTTCCTTACAGGCTTCTTTGGAAGGCGTGGTATGAGCATGGCTTGCCGTGGGTTTTAGTTTTTGGAATATTTTCAGCATTTCTTATCTAAATGCTTCCCATTCGGCAGGTGTGGAGTTTTTCGTGGGGCAAGATAGCCTCTCAGGGGAGGTGTTCGACGACTAAGTCGAAGAAGGTGACCTGTGGAGTCTCTTTTTTTTACCTCGACGACCTCTCGGCTCGTCGGACGAAGGTTTTTTTCGATGGCATAGATCGATTTTTGGGGTTAATACCTACCGCCAATTTCCCCTCTCGCTCCTTCAAAGCCTTTCCTGTCATTGACTGACACTTTGAACAGGCATAGGTCTTATGCTCCACCCCGAGACACCACAGACGTACTTGGTATGGCTTGATTAACAACATTTTCGAATCACAATATCAACACTTCTTGAACCCGGTCTTCAGGGTCGGTGTCGATGAAGAAGACATATTGCTAAGAACAAATGAAGCACGCCGTCGTTTCTCAAAGCGATGTCTTACGTGGGAAAAAAGAAATGAAGCCAATTTTGTAACTTTCTAGACCGAGCACACACTATCTTACCATAGGGTGCTGGAGGGGTTACTTAGTATCCCCTTTGTCTAGTTTCTCATGTAACATTTTTCTATTGCCCTTTCTCCAAATAATGGCTGGTGGTAGTGGTTTACTTTTTACTACCATTGTGTGTTTTTACCGCAGGCTGCAATTGCAGCTGCAGGAAGACACGCATGGGTGCCCATTTTAGTCAAAATTGCCACGGTCGTCTTTTTTCACCATTTCTTGTTGGAAAGGTCCTTCTTGAGATTTACTCTGCGCGCCAAACCAGGTTTGGTCCCTTTCTTCGCTTTGTCTGGATTCATGAGTGAAGTCTGCCTCTGGCTCCAGTATGTCTGGCAGGGGCAGGAAGTGAGGGAGGTGCCTAAAACTCCTTGTGCTTATTCCCCTTGGTTACAGGAATGCACCCAAAGGTGATTGGCCAGCCAGCTGGCTGTCCTTGAAGGACAGCCATCCTGCTGTGTGATTGACAGCTATGCTGGAATGAATGGGAGAAACCTGCATAAAAGCCGAGGCTTTTGGCTTGGAAGGCAGAGTCGACCACTGGACGAAGGACGAAGGAATCCGAAGAAGAACTTGGAACTCGTTTTGAATGGAGAAGCCCTGCAAGGACGACTTCTCCCCTTGAGTTAGTGGGACCAAACAACTCCAAACTGAACTCGTTTGGACATCCTCTCGGAGCGGGCTGTACTTCCGCTTCTTCTGCTGTTGGAACTGAAGTGCCAGGGAAAGGAACACCAAATCTAGTGGATTGCTTTTACAGTGAACCAGAGTGCCGGGAAGATCCTCTGGATTTCCCTGAAACAGAACTGACCAAGCCTGAGCCACCTCAACAGAGTGCTGGACCCCAAATGCGAGGAAGGTCTGAAGTGGTATCTGTGAACCGCAGTGATGGTGTTTGCTGTCAAACGCGAGCAGCTGAAACCACAAAGTGCCGCTGAATGAGGTTTGCCCATTGCTGCCGCTGACCTTCCAATTGCAGTGCAGGAGTCCCCAGACGTCGTCCTCTTGTCCCCACGACTGAGGCCCAGGCACAAAAGGATCTGCAGAGCTGTACAGGAACAGAATCCAGCTGGAACATTTATTCTAAACAAAGGTACTTTAAAGTCTAAGAGAACTTAGCTCTTGTGGTGTTGCATTACTTGTTCAGTTGAGACTTGTCTTGGTTCACCTTGCAGAGTTGCTTGCATCTCTGCCCCTCACAAGCCTCCCAGCTTGTGGCCCTTCAAGTGATCTTATTTCTACAAACGTTTCTAAAAACACTGTGCAAGACTTTTACTCACCTGCCAAAAAGATCTTCAGCTCCCCTAGACTTTGCTCACTAACATTGCTTGTCCGGGCTCCCTGAGAGACTCTTCTTTCCTCTGACTTTGTGTCTTTACCTTTCCTCAGTAAAGGGCTCATTTACTTTGCATTGGAGGGTTGAAAAGTACGTACCAGTTTTATGAAGTATGTGTTAACCTTTGTTTTATTCCCCTATCCAACCTTTGCACCAAACTCAGTATTGCTCTAAATCTACCAGTGATGAATCGATGTCCACAGTGTCCTAGCTATTTAAGTCACCTGAGGGTGTAGGAAGTTTGTGTGCCATCCCCAATTGGTATCATCTGATTAAGAGTAACTGGGTGTGTTTTGAAGTGTATTTTGAAGTGTTACATGATTTCCTCCTTTGTGAAGAAGGCTTATATAACTGACTTAAATAAATTAATAATTGTTTTATCAAGAAACATTGAGTGTAAGAGTTTATTTGAATACTTGTCACTCTGAATCTCTTTGTAACCACTCTACTGCTCACATTGACCCCTCTTGAGATAAGCCTGGCTGCTCAGCCACACTACCAACCTGTGTAGTACAAACGTATACCAAAGGTTGCGTTCCTTTTGCCAGGAGGTCAAGGTTGCTGTAGTCTCCCAAAGGGTACTGCACACAATCTTGCCTAACAGCAGCAGAGCATATTCCTGAGGGGGAAGAAAGAGACATGTTCTTGGCTATTGTTAGTGACAGCAAAGAAGCCATGTGCGAGTCTCTTCAGTCGTGTCTGGATTCTGCTGACCGCATCAGCAGAGCCATGGCTACTAGCATCGTAATACTCAGATTTGCGTGGTTGAGGAAGTCTGGATTTGCGCCCGATGTACATTCCAGACTCCTCAACATGCCTATTGACAGAAAAACAAAATTGAGGTGTGCCGGTGTGGTGAGGCGCTGGGTTAGAACTAAATTTGAGAAGACAAACTAAAGTCAATGAGACCCTTACAAACCGAATAAGATTGGGTTGCTGCACGAAAGAGGGACCAGCAGTCACCTCATAAACTGCTAATAGATACAAACACTTGAAATTGTCACCTCTAAATGATTGCGCAGCCCTGAGCAAATGGTAAATGTCCTATTCAAATTGAGTGTGTAACTGGACAACAGATACAGTGAAACAAAGAGTCCAAAGCAAGTAGATTCTTCAGGCAAAATACGCTGTTGAAACAGATTTTATGAAATGATGCAAAAACAAGACTGCCGACACGTGTTTCGACCCAGAACAACGGGTCCTTTTCAAGGCAAGACTGTGGTGTTAGTATGATTCATATGCATTCAAATACAGCAATATATTATGTAATCATGCCATAAAGATAAGAACATTTGAAATTTAAACCAAAATTAACCAGCAGAGGAAGAAGAGGCGGCCAGGGTTAAAGAAGAGAAATGCAAACAAGAAAGAAAAAAGCCCATATGTACATTACATCATGTCAAAGAGCAAAGCAACCATTTCAATGTGAAACATATTCCAAGTAAATAAGAAGTAAATAAAAAACATTTGATTTATTACCATATATTGTCGAACCAAAAATCACGGTCGAAGTGCCAATATGTGAATGTCCATATGATGAAAACAAAATAATATGTAAAAAAGAGAGAAAAAAAAAAACACCATAAGCCTGAAACCTAAATGAATAAACAACTGGTACATTTTTACAATTAGTTAATCCCATGTACACGCATAGTGCAAAGGTAACAAACTATTGTGCCAGGGATCAAAATGCTCATCCCTCATGCGCCCTCATGCGCCTCATGGTGGTAAAATGTATTGTTACATTGTCACCCGTGTGTGATATAAATGTTAGAATGAATAAATGTTTTACCGTATGTTAAAATATTTTTATTATTTCTATTTGCATGCACACTGCCATTACAGCTTATTATGCATTAGACTTTTATTTAATATTTATTAGTTGTGCTAACGGATGTAGACATTCTCTAGGGCACATATAAAATGCAAGCGCGTGCCTTATTTAATACAAGGACTACCATTACCACAATTCCATGCACTAAATTTAACCACATGACTGAGTCATGTGACACATTTTTAGGTTCTTTTCTCTAAACACATGGAAGGAATGAACTGCACAACACTGATTTCGTGAAGCGTTTGGACTTTGGCCACAGTGGGGAACCAGCCTCTGAACTCACAGGTATGGGCTTGACAGTACCTTCAGAGTATCTCACTGTTAGAACGATTTTCACAAATATTCATGTTATTTGACCCATCTGTGGAATTGGGTTTTGATGCATTGTCTTTCCTTGGCAGTTGTAACGTTTGAATAAACTCCCATGTTCTGGGAATGTACCACACTGTATCAGTAACAGAGACTGCTTCAGGTATTGCTGTCCATTATTTTTACGCATTTGGATTTTTTTGACAACCCATTCAAGTCATAAGTCGATCTCTTGTCAAGGCAACTCATGCCTTGGGCTTCTCTGTTTATGTATTTTTCAGTTATTTGACGCTTATTTTCTTGAGGAGAATCAACTACTTTAGAATTGGCCCATATATCTGCCCCCCCCAGGAGGGCTTTGGGTTTTCCAACGCAGTTTGAATAACATACGGTAAAACATTTATTCATTCTAACATTTATATCACACACGGGTGACAATGTAACAATACATTTTACCACCATGAGGTGCATGAGGGATGAGCATTTTGATCCCTGGCACAATAGTTTGTTACCTTTGCACTATGCGTGTACATGGGATTAACTAATTGTAAAAATGTACCAGTTGTTTATTCATTTAGGATTCAGGCTTATGGGTTTTTTTTTTTTTTTTTCTCTTTTTTACATATTATTTTGTTTTCATCATATGGACATTCACATATTGGCACTTCGACCGTGATTTTTGGTTCGACAATATATGGTAATAAATCAAATGTTTTTTATTTACTTCTTATTTACTTGGAATATGTTTCACATTGAAATGGTTGCTTTGCTCTTTGACATGATGTAATGTACATATGGGCTTTTTTCTTTCTTGTTTGCATTTCTCTTCTTTAACCCTGGCCTCCTCTTCTTCCTCTGCTGGTTAATTTTGGTTTAAATTTCAAATGTTCTTATCTTTATGGCATGATTACATAATATATTGCTATATTTGAATGCATATGAATCATACTAACACCACAGTCTTGCCTTGAAAAGGACCCGTTGTTCTGGGTCGAAACACGTGTCGGCAGTCTTGTTTTTGCATCATTTCATAAAATCTGTTTCAACAGCGTATTTTGACTGAACAATCTACTTGCTTTGGACTCTTTGTTTCACCGTATCTGTTGTCCAGTTACACACTCAATTTGAATAGGACATTTACCATTTGCTCAGGGCTGCACAATCATTTAGAGGTGACAATTTCAAGTGTTTGTGCCTATTGACAGGTCTCACCTTTTTTGGCAACAAGGCTGATGAAAGCCTTGAGAAGTTGCAGACCTCAAACGCAGTAGCCAAATCTTTAAGTGCCGCCATTAGGTAGCCTCAACCCCACTGAGCAGCCTTGGGGGGGGGTAGATCTTTTTGCTACTCAGTTGGAAGAGCAAGCTAAATGGCTGGTCAGTGAGGCCAAAGAAGATTCCCTAGTGGTGGACGAGGGAGAGGAGCAAAGCCCACTCAAGCAGGGGCATCCTTGCCATCAGCCACTGCATCAGCTGCCTCAAAACCTCTCTGAGGTCTTGATTCAGAAATCCCCAGTAGGAGGCAGACTGTCTCAGCATCTGGAAGAATGGCGAGACAGTACTTCGGATGCTTGGGCACTGGAAACCATAGCCCAGGGTTACTGCCTTGCTTTCATTCAGAGACCTTGGAACCACCCACCGGGGAGCCACTCTTTGAGGATTCCGGATCTGCTCCTTGTGCAGGAAATTTTGACCCTTCTAGAGAAAGGTGCTATAGAATACGTGCCTGTAGCGGAGAGGAACAAGGCATGGTACTCGCCATATTTCCTAATACCCAAGAAGGACGGAGGACTGAGACCCATCTTGGACTTGAAATACTTGAACAATTTCCTCAGGAAAGACAAGTTCAAGATGGTCACACTTTCTCATATCCTTCAGGCCCTCGAACACCAGGATTGCATGGTGTCATTGGACCTTCAGGATGCTTATTTGCATGTGCCAATCCATCTCAAGCACAGAAAATACCTGAGCTTCGCTGTTGGCGTTAATCCTTATCAGTTTCGAGTTAACCTCGGCCCAAGGGTTTTCACCAAATTGATGGCGGTGGTGGCAGCATGTCTCAGGAGAGAGCAAATACACGCCTACCCTTACCTGGGCAATTGGCTGAACAAGGCGCGTTCTCCTGAACAAGTCCCAGCATGACCCGCCACCATCTTCACAGACTGGGCTTCTCCCTCAATTACAAGAGGTCCCATATGACCACTTATCAAAAGCTCAAGTTCATTGGGACTGTACTGGATACATCCTTGGGAAAGAGCTTGGCGCCCGAGGTGAGGGCACTAGACATTCTGCAGATGGTCACCAAGCTTCAGAGTGCCCAGCGTCTCCCAGCCTACAATTTCTTGAGGTTGCTTGGCCTCATGCATTTTTCTGTTCTGGTGCCAGAGGTCTGCCTGAGTATGAGATCCCTTCAATGGGCCCTCAGAACACAATGGTCCCAGTTCTCAGGAAACATGTCAGACCTACTTCAGGTTCCCAGCAGGGTCACACAGGATCTCCTGTGGAGCACCTGCAAGGACAAGATACTGAAGGGAGAACCCTTTTGGCAACCAAAGCCGGAGATAACGGTAGTGACGGATCCTCACCCACGGGGTGGGGAGCCCACACCAACGATCTGACAAGTCACCGGTTATTGCTCTCCCTCGGAGTCCAAACTACATATCAATCTTCTGGAGCTGAGGGCAATCAGACTAGCACTGAAGGCCTTTCTGCCCTCTTTACGGGAAAAGAATGTCCTGATAATGACAGACAACACAGTGGCCATGTACTACCTCAACAAGAGAGGTGGTGTAGGGTCACTACCACTGTGCATAGACTGGTTCTGGGTAATTCGAGGAGTCTCCCTATCGGCAGCTCACCTACCTGGAGAGGAGAACATAGCGGCGGACGCTTTTAGCAGGCAGAGCACAGTCTCCTACTAGTGGGAACTAGCTCAGGAAGTCTTTCAAGCGATCTGCATCCTTTGGGGAACCCCTCAAGTTTGCAACCAATGTCAACCGGAAGTGCAAACTTTTCTACTCTCGGGAATTTCCCCCAAGAGGAGCAATGGGGTATACATTTTTAGTAGGCTGGGATTTTCCACTCCTGTGCACGTTTACTCCAGTCCCCGTAATTCCTCAAGTCATCAAGAGGTTCTCTTGTACTGATCTCAGATTTTGTTCCAAAGTTGTCTCGCGCAGTATATTATGTGTGTGCTTTCTTGCATGTTTAAGTAGTTTTCTTTTCTTGGATAGCCCCTTTCCTTCAATCTAGTCGTAAGCGCTAAGGCTTGTGCATCATATTTGCCTGCATCAGAGCAATTCTGTCAATATCAGGAATTGCCCAGTAACGGCCATTAAAGTAAATAGTTTGGCCTAATATTGGTGGGTATTTCAACTGTACCCTACATTTTAAAGTGTTTCGAAGCAAGGTTTGTTGGATTAACTTCTCCTGCTATGTCCAGTACGCAGGCAGCCGTACACGCACCAGGGACTGGGCCAGTGATACATGAAAGTGCACATTTTCGTGAGAATTGAGTTTAAAGAAATGTGTGGTGTTCTCTTTTTCTATCCACTTTTAGATAGGCGGCCCACCAGCGCAGCCTAGGGAAAACACTCCGGAGAGGAAGGGACAGTTAGCTTTCAAAAGAGGGAAAGAGAAGGTTCTATCTGCAAGGCACAGGCCCCTGGTTGTCGTTATCTGCTAACCACACTAGCAGTCTAGTAATTCATACTGTAGTTGAACAGGCGCAGGTTGCCCTCAGTTCATCACCTCGCCCGAGGCATGGTGCTTTATCTACGAACATTATAAATGTTTGTTGGCGCGTTTGTCTGCCCACCCTTTTCTCATTGTGCTATTAGCTATAGCATGGGCATAACCCTGCAACTTGTTACTAAGCTATTAAACTCCTCCTTTCTTTCTAACTACCTTCTTTTTATTCACCTCCTCATCCTGGAAAGGTGGAGGAGAGATTGCACAGGCTTGACCTAAGGCGAGCACTTAGCTTTTGTATTTCTAGAATGTAGAAATTGCGACAGAATGATCAACTGTTCGTTGGTTATACAGGCCATACGTTGGGTATGAAAAAGAACTGTCTAGGTGTATTATTTTAGGCATTTCTGAGTGTTGTAGACTAGCTGGAAAAGATGCTCCTGAGGGTTTGAGGGCTCATTCGACCAGGTGCTTGGCTACATCTTCTGCTTTTTTAGAGACTAGTCCCAATTCAAGTTATTTGTGCGGCGGCCACATGGTCCTACATACATTCATACTTTTACAAGGCATTATTGTCTGGACTCTTCCTCAGGCCAGGAATTCGGATTTGGGAAGGCAGTGTTACATTCTGTTATTTCAAACCCACACGATGTCCTAAATTCTTACTCGCTCCTCCAAAATAAATACTGCTTTGGGAGTTTATCAAAAGATGAGGAATATGTGGGAGGACACAATCCATTCAAAGTACTAGTTACTTACCCCTGGTAACATTCTTTCGATTGGATGTTACTCCCACGTATTCCTCATTGCCCCACCCAACCTACCCCGCAGTAGAATTTCCTTGTTACGCTTTGTTCTTTCGGGGCATAATGCTGTCCTAGTCAAGGTAACGCCATAAAGTATTGATGGAACGCATCGAAATGGAACTGAAGTTCATGATCGCTGCGCACGCTGTATGTACCAGTGGTGACGTCGACATCGAGACGGAGGCTCTTGGGGGACATCAAGCCGATTTGCATCGACACACAGCGCCCCAGCTGAATTTCTTTTCCAAAGAAGCTAAAGATGAATATGGATATATCAAAAGATGAGGAATACGTGGGAGGAATATCCGATCGAAAGAAAGTTACCAGGGGTAAGTAACTTGTTCTTTGCTGTATATTGCTAAATATCAATAATGAAAAATATATAGAAAAAAGAACTTCCAGCTCTTAATCAGCAGTGTTGGCACCTAGACTGGCAGGGCAGTTAGAAATAAACCCTGTCTCATACATGACAACATTATCCATTCCCATTCCATTCGGGAGACGCTAGTCCAGTCCAAGTTTTAACTTTTATTCTGGGACTTGTGTCCTGGCAGTATAATGGGGAAATCAAGGACTATGAGCCTCAGAATGCAAAGTTAAACAAGGCCTGGACTCGCTTCTCCTGAATGGAATGTATAACATTGGAATGTATGTTTTACAATGGCTTTTCTCTGCATTCTGCAGTGCTCTACTTTAATAAACCAGGGACTTCAGGCTCATTCAGTTTGTAGTTTGGTGAAACCTCTGCCTTCGAGGGGTATGTCCTTTCATTGACCTCTATTGGGGGTTACATGGATATCGTGGCACACTTTAGTTGGTTATTATTGCATGTGTTTCTTGTTTGGTAAGGGCCCCCATTTTATTTTTTGTGTTTCAGAGTCTTGTGGTGCAGGTTTTGAAAGACAAAAAAGAATGAGGAACCACATTCTGTACAGCTTTGGGAGTCTATAAAATGAGGGATTTATGTGAGAAGGGAATGCATTGGAAATGCAGATAACTTTGTTCTGTTCATTTTATTCTGATAATGAATTCTTCTGATTGATTAAACCCTTCCTCCCACAGACTCCTAATGGTCTACCCACTTACCCCTCATACAGAATACTTGCAACCTTGGGCAATTCTGCAATTCCTTAGCACCTGATTGTGTGAACATTGGTGGAATAGAGGTCCTGCTGTTAGCCAGTCCCTTATACACAACTCACAATATCACATTCAGAGTCCATGGATATGGGTAACGTTGAGTGGAGCAGACAGTGCTGCAGTGCATCCTCTGGCGAATTAAAGTTTTCAGAAACAAACATGCACCTGAGCAGATAAGATCAGGAATATGTGAGGGGAAGGATTAATCATTCATCAGAAAGAACATTAGCATGGGTTAGTAGGATTATATTTGCATAGAAAAGATTTGTTTTTGATAAAACTAATCTCATAGCTTATGCTTTTAGAAGGGAAACTGTAGGGAATGTATGTAGACTAACAACAATCGGGGAATTTGATTGAAAATACAACATTTAGCCTTAAGTGTTAGTTAAGGTAAATTGTTATCACACACAAGATCGCTTTCAGCAGAGGATTTATTGAACATGATTCTTCTTTTACACTACATGTTTTACCTCCATGTCCCTAAAGGAAGAACACCCTTTCCCTGTGTGGGGTTTCTGTCCCTAGGTGGGAGCTGGTGCAATGCCTATCTAAAAGGGAAAGATGAGGAGAGGTATCCCTATGTCTACAATGTTGTTCACTAATTAAACTTCTCTGTTAAAAGGCAAAACAATCTCTACACAATTACTGTTAACATTTCTAGGAGGAACTTTCTCTCCGGGGCATCGAAGCCCTGTTTCTTTTTAATAACCTTCCACAAAGTGTGTTGGCACTATATTGTAGATCAGTTGCTGTTATGGGAAGCCCCAAGGCCCTTTTTGGAGGGACAATCTAAAAACAGTATAATTTGTGTACATATAACTCCTATATACCACGAATGGATCCTAATTATATTTACAAGGTTCATTAGTAAATTGAGGGTAGAAGAAGTCTGTTCTCCACTACAATGACTTTACTTATGTCCCGTATCCCATCTGGTTTCGGGGATATCGTCCATCCATGTGTCATCTTCATCAGGGCTAGGTAATGTGCTCCGTCTGGATCAGATCGTATTTTCCAATCGATATGGCGTAGATCACCACATACACCTTGGACCCAGACTTTGCTCCCTTGTGTCTGGCTGTTACAGTAGACTCCCGGTTTTCGGTGGTGATGATGGATCACAGAGTTTGCCAGTTTTAGTCATGGGTCCCCTTACGTACAACAAAACGTTTTTTTGTACAGGACACGGGAGCGCGAGCAAGACAGTGCTCGTCTAACACTGCAGGCTGGGATTCTCACAGTAAGGGGGACCCACGACTAAAATTGAAAAACTCTGGGCTTACTGTGTTACTTAATCCAGAATTTACAAAATTACTTTATTGCATGCTCCATGAGGGGAAACATGGCTCCATCCATGGCAAGGAAAAGATTACAGATACTTTGTTCTTTATTTCTTTTATTTATGTGTGTCGAATAACCGTAATGTTGGCTTTAACACACAATCCATACAAAAATACATATAAAATCAAAAATTGGATAATAATTCTAATTAGTGGTATGTTGTAAACCTTTCAACAGTAAACGGAAGGAATGATCCCAATCAGTTGCAACACCCTGATTACATTAATGACTAATGTTTCGTGGCCCTCTGAGTCTGTCCCAAAACATTTCTGATAGAAGACTCTCCTCCGTTTCAACCAGCTAGCCAAAACTACTTTTTCACACTTCCCAGGTGCCTTCACATTCCATCATAAGATGTCTTAAGGACTGCTTTCGAGGATCCTCGCAGACTTTACACAGTTTCATACCTTTGTTACCACGGCCCGAACAAGATAGAACTTCCCCCGTATAGAACTTCCCCCGTATGTAACAAGTTCAAACAAAATCTTAAGTAATTTTGTCTGACTTTAAGGTCCAGGAACTTTCTCAGATATCTTGGGAGAAACCCCTTTTTTATCATAAGGGGAAAGTGAGCCTGCCAAAGCTAGATTCTGCATTTGGTCTATGGTATGAAACCAATCCATCTGCATAAGAGCCCCTTTGGTCTTATCTGGGTTACTGATGAGTCTCCACGTCACTACTACAGTCCATGAGGGCTCCTAACACCAGTCCCTGAAAATTTGACAGGAGGGACGACCGTCGATGGTTCAAATGGGTTAGCAGGTCTTCATAGAGGGAGTCTGTCTGTGGGGCCATAATCTGTCGATACAGAGGAGTGAGCCTCCAAATTGCTTTTACCTTTAAGTATTTAAGCCCCAATTTATACCGTAGGCTTACCATCGGGATGCTCTGTGGTACACCAAAAACTCTCTTCCATCATGAACCCTCCAAGTGCTGTAAATTAAAGTCCCACACCAATGGTTTTGCCTCCAACCCATACAAAAGGATTGGTTGACTTTGGCTGATATCTGATAAAAGGTAAGATTGAGAATTTGCAATATTACCTCTTAATTTTAGCCATTTGGGCGGTTAGTTGAGATATTTTCCCTATAGGATCTTGGCCACTTTGGGCCACACTAGGGGACACATACAGGGGAAAGCCCAGGCAAATAAGCTCATTCACTACCGGAATTACTTGTACTTTCAGTGTCCAAATAAATTTGGGCCCCCTGCCTACTTCGACTCTTAAAGGCAACTATTTTCCATTTGCTTGGATTAACTAGGAGATCATTGTCCTTAATATAGATCTCCAGGGAATTCAACCGGCGCTGCAGACCCACCTCCGTCCTATCCAAAAGGATATCGTCTGCGTATATGAGGCATGTAATTGCACTAGCACCAATCCTAGGACTTATCAAGGCTAAAGCTTCCAACTTCCTTCCCATATCTGCCAGATATAAGATGAAGAGGAAAGGTGCAACCCTGCTTGACTCCTCTTTCCACCTGAATATAGTCGGAGAGAGTGCCTCCACCGTCCAATCTTACTAGCAGTGTGTTATCTCTATGCAGAGTGATTAAGATAGATCGATAGTGGTTTCGGTATACCCTAACTGTCCAACTTAGCCCAGAGGCGATCTATGTTGACAAAGTCGAACGCCTCCGACGGATCATTCTAAGTCCCCTTACAACTTGCAACTAGGCTTCCCTATTAGACTTGGTAATATTGGCCCATTCAATGAGGTGGAAAGGCCTTTCCAGAAACCGGTTTGGAATTTGGGGATAATACGGCTGTGCTTTGCCCAATTATTTATCTCCCCAAGCACTAGATCTGCGAATAACTTACTTTCTAATGGATTGTGTCCTCCAACGTATTCCTAATCTTAGATGTATTCACCCAGCTTTGGATGCTTCGAAAAATAATTATCGGCAGAGGACGCTGTTTGTCGATGTCGTCGAGTCGAGGTCCCTTGGAGACCTCGATCGAGGGTGACGTCATCGGGTATACAAGCTGCACGCGCGGCACCCGTTGGCCTCAGTTCCGTTTTTCCACAGTATGTGTTGCTTTCGGAGACTCAGCTCGCCTCAATAGTTCTGTGACACAGTTATTGTGAAGGTATTTGAGATGTCCTCATCGTCGCCCCCGACTGCCCCGCGTTCGGGGTTAAAAAAATGTAAAACTTGCGGTTCCAAAATGGCGATCTCGGATCCGCACTGAGAATGTCTATGGTGCCTCGGCAAGAACCACGACACGGAGGCCTGTGCAAAGCGTCAGGCTATGACGGGCAAGGCCTTGCGCGAGAGGAAAGGAAAGCTACAGCTAGGTCGAAAACCCGACCGAAAAGCCTCAAGCGTCAAGTTGAGAACCCATGAGGAGAAATCTCCTCGACGCGAAAGGCAAAGACATCGATCTAGGTCCCGAAGTGGTTCCCACCACTCTTCGTCTTTGACGAAAAAGTCTAAAAAGAGACGCCACCGATCCCCTTCCACCTCGTCTTCTGACAAATCCCCCAAGAAACTGAAATGCCCCACAAAACATTCTTCCTCTGAAGAATGGGAAGCATGAAAAGGCTAAACCTTGGTCCGTGCCTTCCTCGGAGGCCGGCCGAGAGTGTTACCATTCTGACACTTGCGCGCCCTCGAGCCCGGGTGATCGAAGGAGAAAAGATCGGGAACCCTCCAGGACCCCGAGTGATGAAGATCGCTCGATTCGAGTCGACCGCTCGAGGTCATCGACACCGTCGGGAACCCGACGCACCTCGAAGGACGAGCCTTCGAAGAGCATCTCAACACCTTCAAAGCCAGCTCCACCGACGACTGTTATTTTTGGTCGACGCCATAGACACTTTTGCCAAAGTCGACCCCGAAGCCTTCGGTGCCCGTAGTTGCAGAGGCTCCAGTTCAGTCAGAAACTGACAAAATAGCAGCTAAAGAAAAAGCTGCAAAGCCTTCAGCCTCCACTGTAACAACCCCTCCAGAAAAAAATGTATAAGCCTCTGCCAAGGATAGATTTTTTGTGTTAAATTTTTGAAGAACAAGAAAGGTCTGAGGAGGAGGATGTTCCTTTTGGCCTAGAGTATGGCACCCCTGCTGTCCCAGAATGTCTAATTTCTGAGGAAAGAAGAATGAGGCATTTAGTGGAAACTTTGCATAATGCAAGTGGAATTGACACATCACCTGGGACAGAATTTGGCAACCTAGAGCCAGGGGATCATGCCAGTCCCTCATATAGACAACTGATGACAAAGGTGGTGGAATATTTAAGATGGGCTAGACCACCAACTCAGTTCATTCAGGATGACCTGACATACCAGATCAGGGCCCCACCAAAGATCTGATTTTACCCTTCCATGTAGCCTTACAAAATAGGGTGGCCAAAAATGGGGAGATCCCGGACTCAATTCCTCCTGTGAATAAGTCCCTCGCGTCAAAATACTGCCCTTCCAGTAGCAACCCCGGCTATCTGTCCAAACATCCCAGTCCTGAGAGTCTGGTCCAGGCAGCCACAGCTACATCAGATAATGTGGTGTACCCCACCATGGACGACAAGCGTGTGGATGGTTGGGCACGCAAGGTATTTTCAGCTGGGAGTATGGCATTAAAATCTGCCAACTCCACATGTGCCTTGGCAACATTTTCGTACACTCTGTGGGAGTGCATTGCAATGGCGGCGGAGCACATTCCAGAAGGGGAAGAAAGGGAAGGATTCCAAGCCATCATTTTGAGAGGGAAAGGAGGCCAGTCAGGAATCCCTTCAGTCTGGATTGGGCACTGCATATAGCGTGAGCAGGTCCATGGCCACTAGCACAGTGATGCGCAGATTTGCGTGGTTTTGAAAGTCGGGTTTCGCACCAGACGTGCAAAACCGTCTTTTGAAAATGACTTTTGACGGGTCTCACCTTTTCGGCAACAAGTATGACGAGAGCTTTGATAGGTTTCAGACCTCGAAAGCGGCTGCCAAGTCCTTAGGAGCTGCTATTAGGCAACCTCCGCCTTTTTGTGCATCAGGACAATCTTGGAGGGGACGATCCTATCGTTATTACACCTCATATGGAAAGGCGAGAGGAATGGCCAGTCAAGGAAGCCAGAGAAAAATCACTCGTGGTGGACGAGGAAAATGTGCTAAACCAGCTCCAGCTGCAGCTTCCTTACCATCTGCAGCCGCAGCATCCGCCACAAAACCACTTTGAGGACTTGCATCACAAGACACCTGTGGGAGGCAGGCTGTCCCAGCATCTGCAAGAAAGGCAAGCCACTACTTCAGATGTTTGGGCTCTAGAAATAATAGCCCAAGGTTACTGCCTTCCTTTTCTAACGCAGCCTCAAAGCAATTCACCGGGGAGACACACTCCTACAGCAAGAAGTCTTAACCCTGCTAGAGTAAGGTGCAATAGAACCAGTACCTGTAGCAGAGAGGAACAAGGGATGGTACTCCCCATATTTTTTGATTCCCAAAAAGGGCGGAAGACTGAGACCCATCTTGGACTTAAGAGGCTTGAACAAGCTCCTCAGGAAGGACAAGATCAAGATGGTCACTCTTTCTCAGATCCTTCAGGCCCTTCAACTTCAGGATTGGTTGGTGTCATTGGACCTTCAGGATGCTTATTTTCATGTGCCAATCCATCTCAAGCACAGAAAATACCTGAGGTTCGCGGTTGGCGACTCACACTATCAGTTTCGAGTCCTACCATTCGGGTTGACCTGCGCCCGATGGGCTTCACCAAGTTGATGGTAGTGGTGGCAGCGCACCTCAGGAGAGGGGGGGGGGGATTCACGTCTACCCCTACCTGGATGATTGGTTGATCAGGGTGCGTTCTGCCGAGCAAGCCCTGAATCTTCTGAAAGTCACCTGCCACTTCCTTCACAAACTGGGCTTCTCCCTCAATTTCAAGAAGTCACAAATAACACCTTCCCAACAGCTCCAGTACATCGGGCTGTATTAGATACATCCTTGGGAAAGAGCTCGCCTCCCAAGTCGAGGGCTCAAGACATTCTTCACATGGTTTCCAAATTTCAAAATGCCCAAAATCGCCAGGCCTATGACTTCTTGAGGTTGCTTGGCCTCATGGCATCCTGCATTTTCCTGGTGCCAGAAGCATGCCTGAGGATGAGATCCCTTCAATGGGCTCTGAAGACTCAATGGTCCCAATTCTCAGGACAAATGACGGATCTCCTTCAGATTCCGAACAAGGTTCGGCAGGATCTTCTGTGGTGGACTTGCACAGAGAACATCCTGAAAGGAGAACATTAGTGGCAACTATGGCCGGAGATTACAGTAGTGACGGACGCCTCACTCATGGAGTGGGGCGTTCATGCCAACAATCTGACAGTCAGCGGTCGTTGGTCTCCATCGGAGTCCATACTACACGTCAACCTTTTGGAGCTGAGAGCAATGAGACTAGTGCTGAAGGGTTTTCTGCCATCTGTCAGGGGAGAAAATGTCCTGATATTGACTGACAACACAGTGGCCATGCATTAACTAAACAAAAGAGGAGGTGTACGGTCACTACCTCTGTGCAGAGCGGCAATGCGGCTCTGGTATTGGGCAATTCAGTAAGGAATCTCCTTCTCTGCAATTCATCTAGCCGGGGAGGAGAATATGACGGTGGACGCTCTGGGCAGGCAGAGTACTGTGTCCCACGAGTGGGAAATGGCTTAGGAAGTTCTTCAAGAGATCTTCGCCCTTTGGGGAACCCCTCAAGTAGACCTGTTTGCGACCGGAATCAACCCAAAGTGCGAAATGTATTGCTCAAGGGAATTTCCCCCCAGAGGAGCCCTAGGGGACGTGTTCATGGTAGAGTGCAACTTCCCACTGCTATACGGGATCCCTCTGATCCCCGTCATTCCTCCAGTCATCAGGAGGTTAAGAGGGTTTAGAAACCGCATGATCCTGATTAGGCCAGGAGAACGTGGTACCCTGATCTTCTAGGCATGTCCATCTGCCCTCTGTTACATCTTCCTTCTCTCACAAAAGGAGGGTCAGGTTCTCCATCCAGAGGTCAGGACTCTCCACCTTCATGCTTGGTATCTGAAAGGCTGAGATAGAAGGATTGGGACGGAGGTGTTGCTTTTGGCAAGAAGGCCAGCAACAAAACCTTTATACCGTTGCCGTTGGAAGAAGTTTTGCAACTAGTGCAGGGAAAAGAATGTTGATCCTTTTATGTGTTCTATCCCAGAAGTGTTATCTTTACTCTTATGACTGGCACATGGAGGTCTCAATGTTGGGACCATTAAAGGTTATCTTGCAGCGCTTTCCATTTTAAAACGCTCTTCGGAAGAATGTTACTACTTTAAAATTCCTTTGATAATACAATTCTTAAAGGGACTCACCAATGTGTTCCCTCCTTCATCTTTCCAAGTCCCAGTTTGGGACCTTAATCTGGTTCTAACGTTTTTGATGTGTGCCCCTTTTGAACCTTTGCACACATGTGTATTAAGATTACTAACGTTGAAAACCGTTTTCTTTGTTGCTTTAACATCTGCACGAAGAGTGAGCGAGTTGCAGGCACTGTTTCTGGGGCACCCTATACTGTATTCCACAGGGTTGTATTGAGGGTTAAACCCTCATTCTTACCTAAAGTTGTCTGATTTCCATTTGAAGCAGAAGATGATTCTGCCCGCATTCTATCCTCCACCTCATTCGAGCAAGGAGGAGGAAAGATTCCACAGGCTGGACCCGAGAAGAGCTCTAAGCTTTTACATTTCTAGGCTCTCCAAGCTTAGAGTGGACGATCAACTTTTCATTAGCTACACTTGAAGGAAGTTGGGTCAATCGGTGTAAAAAAAAAAAAAAAAAACCCTATCACGTTGGATTGTGTTTGCACCTCAGAATGCTACAGATTGGTGGCCAAAGATCCACCAGAAGGCTTGAGGGCCTATTCAACCAGCGGCATCGTCTCTGTTTGACAGCTTTTCAAAGAGGTGTTCCCATCAAATCTATTTGTGAAGCGGTGACTTGGTCTTCACTGCACTCGTTTTCTAAATTCTACAATCTGGATGCTTCCCACTCTAAACTTTTACACTGCTTTGGGAGTCTATCTAAGATGAGGAATACGTAGGAGGACAGAACTTGGGCCAATGGGCGCCGCGCGTGCTACTTGTATACCGATGTCACCCTCGACTGAGGCCTCCGAGGGACCTCGACTCGACGACATCGACGCACGGCGCCCTCTGTCGAGCAAAGATTTCTGAAGCAGCCAAAGCTGGGCGAATACATCTAAGATGAGGAATACGTTGGAGGAACATCCAGTCGAAAGAACGTTACCAGTTGGTAAGTAACTTGTTCTTCCACATCCAAGAGGGCTATAGGGCGGTAATTCGCTGGTGATGTCCGGTCGCCCTTCTTGTATATGGCAATGATAATCGAAGAGGTCCAGGACTTGAGTGTTCTACTAAGCCCGATTTCTTTGAATAACTGGGTTAAGACCCACCCCTATAGATTTACGTTTCCTTTGAGAACCTGGTAAATCGGGCCGTTTGGCCCAGCAGCTCGAGGGATGATGCTTTTTTTTTTTATCAATTCCCTTACGTCACTTTCTTCAACAAACAAGTTGCAAGTGACATCTGGGGTATTGTAACTTAGAGTACCCTTTGGCCTTTGATATTGAGACGCCAGGTACCCTATCCAATGTACATCAGCTACGGAGTTTATTAAAGCTTGGTTCAAAGCATTCTCCTCCCCATTGACTATTGACAAAAGTTGCAAGAATTATTTTCAGTGAGTACTTCAATTATTCTCTCACTGTCCTTCTCGAGGCGTAGTGCCTGATGTTGACGGGGACAACTTTTATACTATCTTTTAATCTTTCGAGCCTTTTCTTTATATTCATCTCTCGATGGGGTAGTTAGCTTTATGATCCTAAGGATATATCTCATTTCACTTTTTTTGCCCCACGTGGGTTCATCAAATGAATGGTGGTGCACCTTCTGTTTACTGATGTCTAGGCCAGTCGGTGAAGCCAGGGACCACAATAAATCATGGAAGATTAAGAGCCTACAATTGTCCCTCCATTCCCTGCTTGTAGTGTTCTGGGACTCTTCTAGTTTGTCATTTTGGTGCCTACCCTTGCTCTTATATTTCATCAATCTGTTCTTACCATTGTTCAATATAAGTGATTGGTTTAGATGTAGAACTTTCTTTGTGAAGCTCCAAGCCATTTCTGCTACTAGACATTTATGATCACTCGTGTCCCCCCCCCCCTCTCTGATCTCCAGTTGTGTGCACATCTCGAAGATCTGTGAGGAGGGAAGGATATAGTCTAGAATTGAAGAGGATTTAACCCTGCTCCATGTTACTGAGGCAGGGATAATCCCCTTGATGGAGCTATTAAGAATCTTCAAGTCCCACTCAGTAAAGAAAGCTTGCCATCCTTTGCCCGGTTGAGATGTTTTCTTTTCACCCTTTTAACTTTTTTCCCCACTAATGGCGATGTTACACATTGTGTGTTAAAATCTCCGGCCATTGGTATCTGGGTACCGGGGAAATAATATGTCCTTTATTGACCCATCACATTAAATGTGATGGGATTGTATCAGAATGTCTTAGTGTAGATGGTTGTGTATTCATAGTTGTACAGGGTAGAAACGCTATTTGGGAGGAAAAGTTAATTCAAATTGGGATTCGTTGGGAGTGCTCATACGAAACCCATGGGTTTCATAGCCCCCCACCCGTCCAAAAAGAACTGTGGGGAAAAAGTGACCGCATTTGTATTTTATTTCGATTTTTAGCTTACCCTGTAATGCAATTTGTGATTATTTAAATATGAAAGGATTAGAACATGGTCACATTTGGTGATTGGTATAACATCAGGGTTTGAAATTGCTGAGAGCTGTTTGGCTCCTGGGTAGGCACTTCAAAAGCCTGGTTAGCTTGATACCAGAAGCTACCAGGAGCTACATTTGGTCCCCCAAGCCAACTGGTGAACACAAATGTACCTGCCTGAATATTAACTCTGTTTGGGATTTTGTATAAAAGGTGCATTAGGAAAATCTTTAGAAATCATGTAAATCTGAATGGTCATATGTACCGTACGCAGTGTTTTATAGTTTCATGTCATTTGGAAGTTGTATAGCTCCTGTGTCATGATGAATAACTCTTGGTCAGAGGAAAATCCTGACACCCAGAAGTGACTTCCAGCTCCTGCACTATGAATTCCAATTTCGACTCATGCAACATATCCGTTTTATATAGTGTCTCATGTCGGATTGCTCCTGCTTCTAAATTATGTTATATAGTAGCTGATGTTCTGACACAATTTTAATGGTGCTCAGTTTATTGACCCTGGAAGGGTTAGGGGCTGAGCCTACCCAGCCTATATTCAAACAGTGCAAGCTGCCCCATGCTGTAGGCATGCACTTAATTTGTTGAGCTAGCCACCCAGGCCAAATGATGACAAATGTGTATATGAGGGGAAAAACTGTATGGGAATGGTTACATTGCTAGAAGTGCAACTAAGAGGTATTCCAATATTCGATTAAAGGTGAACGGGAGAATTGACACAACACTTTATGCTCCTTTTTCATTTCTGTACTTTGATGTATTGCTGGTTACACAAATAAATAGGTTCTGAATTGTAATGTTAATTTTAGGATTCTGATTATGGTACAGTCTTTCTTGAAACAAAAGGAGTTTCACATTTTAAGCTATGTACATATCAACTTGTTCTGGCAATGTATTCATTCAATTTATCATTCACTCTATAGTGTACATGCAGTCACGAGGCTTTAAGACATTGAAATCAAGAACCAGGCGTTTACAGTCTTCCTCGGAGCGAATTGCAGACACTGAATATGTTGCACCTTCTTTTATGAAGGTAAGTTCAGCAACCACTTTTTCACAATGTATTGCTTTAATGTGTAGAAGGGTTTGACTTTGACTTCTGATGTGGGGAAATTACTGTGATCACCAATGAGCATCACTAATTGTAATGCAAGATCTTTTAGAAAAATAGTACACATTATAAAATTTTACAAAACAAAGCTCATTCCCACCTTGAAATATGGGACAGAATTTAGAGGGCCTACATTTTGCATGGACAAAGTTGAGGGCAAATTGTGGCACTGTGTTTTAAAGTTGCTATCATACACCCTGATCACTGTAATTAGATCTGGGTTGGCTCTCACTTCAATTTGGGCTATGATTCAGTGAAGAACCTTGACTTTTTATGGCAAGATCTTACACCTGGTACCAGTTCTCGATTTACTAACTTAGCCATGTTAGCTTTCGAAAGCTCCTGTCTGGTACTTCATGCCTGGATTGAATATTGTTAGACTTATTGGGCAAGGTAAATGCAACAAAAGCACGTTTAACTTCTAAACTCCTTGAGGTGAAGAATACATTGTGTAAAGAGGACTGAATCAACACCTTGAGAAAGAAAAATGAGTCTAAGATGTTCTGTCATTTAAGTCATCTACTAAAAATTATCTCCAAATGTTAATTGCAGATCACTCTTGGACGATTTGGTTAAATCTATTCCTGACTATGGAACTATTAGGGGTCCGAAGCAAGTCGCACACTTCCACTAGACATTGTCATTTTTTTTTTAACTCAGGAAAGGTGGAGTTGCTTGAGCATTAATTTGTGGAGTGTACTGACCTGACACCTCTTGGGTGTTTATACTTCTGCAAATTCATTCACACTGTTGATAATCTTTAGACGCTGTTTTTTTTTTTTAACAGACTTAAGAATGGAAGATCCAAGGTCTTAATTATTGATGCTGCTACTTTATATGCACAAATTGTGCTAGGAATTAAGTAGTACTAAGTTAAAGATTTTTCCTGTGAAGTTATTTTCATGAATCTTAAAAGAATTCAATAACCGATTTACTCAGGGACTTTGTATATGCAATTTTTTTTAAAAAAAAAATATTCCTGTTTGATAAAGAATCGGAGGGTGTTATCCACAATCTGCCTTTTCCCATAAAGTTTCTTTTACAAATTCAAATTATAATACAAAACCGCACTATTCAGGGACCGTTGCACGCCAACTTTATTTTGTTTACACGATAAAGGCTTGGGAGTGCGTTCATCTTTTTCTGATTTTGGTAGCTACATTTGTTATTGAAATTGTTTTTTTTTTATGTATGTTTTGTAAAGGTTTATCATAAACCACATAGACATACAAAAAATAGTGATTGCTAAGTTTTCCGAAGGTCCACCCCACTGAACATGTTTTAAACAGCTGTATTCTCCTACTAGATCTTTTATAGTTTAAGATTTGTGTCAAAGAAGGCCTTAGAATTTGTGAAGTCTTCAAGAGAGTTGAAGCGTTTTTAATTGTTAACAGAAATTGTGCAGATTATTCACTGTTCAAGTTTTTTTGCAGTTATTCTGGCTGCAGAAGTTGTGGGAAAATATGCTAATGGACGTCCCTCTCGTTTCCCATGGATTATCCCTCCATGGCCCAAGCTAGTGATCGTAAATGCCTACTAATGAGGGGCTAATGGCAACAGCCTTCTTTTTCTGCTCCATCTGGGAATTTCCTCTGAATGCCCTATTTTAACACTCCACAGGATGGTCAATATGGCTTGATGGAAAAGTGCCAATCTCAAACACTGTGGTTCAGTCTCTCCCTCAGCCTTTCCCTTTCACCCCTCTCCCTTCCTACTCCCTCTGTTCTTTCTACACCCCTGGTTTCTCCCACCTTCCTCCTCTTTACCTGTCATTACACTGTTAGGACTGATTTTCTATTATCTGACCTGTGGACAGATGTATAGAAGGCCACCCTATATTGTGATAGGGACAACTCTGGGGAGCTGTAGCCAAACCAGTTCAAGGTAGCAGTGACCAGTATATAGGCTAAGTCTCAAGATGTGGTGAGCTTGTAAAGGGTCCACAATGAGTACACACAATGGGAGTAACAAATTACACTTAGCCAATGGCCTAACAACACTATGAAAAATTACTACTAATGGGTAGAAATATCACACAACACTAATAATAGAATACATATATACAGTCACTGAAGTAGGGCATAACACAAATCAAACCCCTGTAAAAGAAAGTGCAGAGTAGGTTATGAGAGTTAGCCCCATCTTCACAAGTCCTTCTCCAAGTTATCTGGAGCCTTATGCTCAAAAGTTCCGACACAGTTTGTGATGCAGGAAAAATGAAGGTAGGGTCTCTGGGGTCCAGTGAACAGTTCCAAGGGTTAGAGGGCAATGTATTCTAACTAATAGAAGTGTCCCCAACTTTTGGAATGCTTGTGCCAGCAACTATGGTAAAACGAAAGTATAGTCAACGCTTTTTTTTTTTTTTTTTAGACTTTAGGGTCAGGTAAGAACCACTGTAACTTACCCCGTACTCCGATTCTATCTAGGACTTGGCAGGTAAATTAAAGAAGGTCTGAGGTTGCTTTTCCCGCTGTCCGCCTCAGTCCTTGATTTACAGGGGTTGCAGGTTCGAGCTGATCTCCGATGGGTGGCTTTCGTTTGTGCAACGACTCTAGGGTGAAGAATGCAGAAAAACACGATCCAGGACCCCTCTCAGGACTGGACTCGAGGCAGGTAAGCTGTTATGGATGGTGGTCACATCAGCACAATGACGCGTAGTGCCCCACGTGTCACGGTCATACTTTCCCCTCCTATCTCGGGTCCCCTTGACGCTAGGACTCCAAAATCTCGCCTAGGTTAGTCTTGTAGGACAAGCTGAGGATCCCCCAAGTTCCAGGTTGCAACTCGGAACGGCGACGTCGGCAGCACGGTAGCCCAAACTAAGAGCTGGTCAGCTACAGGACGGTCCTGGGACACTTCCAAATGCTCTTTTTTGCAGGGTACCAAGCAGACGTTGGGAATGGATGTTCCCTCCACTCCAAGGGTTGCAGCTCCCTTGCAGGGCTGCTGAAAATCACGAGAAAGACAGGGCTCCACCATGACACCAGAAAAAGTTGGTTGGCAGTCCTCCTTCAGTCGGGTCTCCTGTCTCTTCACTGGTCTCACAGCTGGACAGGTGTCTTGGCTCCTTCAGGTTACTCCAGGATCTCTGGAGAATGGGTGCAGGGGTCCTTTTCTTAACCTAAAAGGCAGGTAATCTTGGCACCAAGCTTGCCACACTTTCTCACCTACAGCAAGCTGACTATTTACCTCTGTTAAGCGCTCACCTTATTACCTTGGACGCGGCCCGTACAACTGGGCACTTGCATAAACACCAGTACAGTAATATCATCCAAGCAGCTAAAAAATCAATGAGAAAGGATTTGAGTCTCCTAAAGCACAACTTGCAGAGGAAAGACTTGCAAGAAGCCATTAAAAATCGAAGACGCGAGTACCGCAACTGGGTTAAATCTCACGCAAAAATAATTGACCAAAATCGAGCAGAAATAATGCTGAAATTACTGATCACAAAAAACACCAGAGACATTTGGCAGATACTGAATGGCAGTAATACCAAAAGCCTTGGCAGGATTATTAATCCGATTTCCAGAGCTGCCTCGGCAAAGCATTCTCTGCTGTGTTTTTGAAGCCTCGAGCTGAACCGGTTGTGGTGAGTAACCTGGCAAATGCTCCATGGGTTGTGAAAATGTCATTGGTAGACATAGAACGAGCAATTAGTGGCTTAAAGATTCTCATGCAGCAGGTCTCGATCTGATATCTAACGTGATGCAAAAAAAGCATCCAAAAGAATGGGCTTCCTTCATCGAAAATCAAATATCGACCACAAAACAGCTTCTGCATTCTTGGTCGACGGCTATTGTGCCGATTTATAAGAAGGGCAGCCAGGATGACCCTTCCAACTACCGCCCAATCGCGCTTCTTGATGCCATCAGCAAAATCTTTAGCTCAAATTTGCGACAAAAACTGGCACTGTGGGCACAACAGGAAAGATTCTGGATATACGCCAAACTGGATTCACCAAGGGGGTCGGAGTCGAGGCTAACCTTTTGATCTTAACAACTTTAAAACTTGAGGCGATGAGAACAAATCGAAAACTGTTCCTGGCATTCATTGATATGAAGCAAGCTTTTGATAGCTTTAATCGAGGTAAGCTTTGGTCAAAACTGGTGACTTGGAAGTGCCCGGGAGAGCTTCTTGATCTAGTTATGGCACACCACGCACACATGTCGATGCAAGTAAGAGTGAACAATCTCTGCAAACTATCCAACGCCATACAAACTGCTAAAGGCGTTAAAAAAGGGTGCCAAATTGTTCAAACATGTTCTTGGCTGACCTAACTATCCATCCTAACCAAGTCCAGTCCTTTTCGCCCAAATTTTTATAATGTTCCTATAAAGTGCATAATCTATGCTGACGACCTGGTCTTAATGGACTCCACACAGATCGGTCTGCAGCGGCTGCTTACGAAACTCCATGAGTATCTCTCTTCTAATGGTCTTGAGATAAGTCCCAACTAAAACGAAAATACTCACAATCGGTCACCTGAATAACAAGGACAAGTCTTTCAGGTGGTCGGTAGACAGGGAAATTTTAAACTCTGTAGGTATCGAGGAATCCAATTTAACAACTCATTATGCGAACAGCCATGGAAACTCAATCTTAAAACCTGGATGACAAAGTTTGGACTGCAAGGAACTAAGATCAACAAGGACTATGGCAAATTCTCATTGGCGCGGATCTTGATGTTCGATCTTCAAAACGTAGTGCCTGCCATAACATTTGGGGCTGAGGCCGGATGGAACATTGACGAAGGCACTTGGCAGACACTGGAGGGTCTTTAGTGGCCTTGTATCTTGAGCCTGCCACAGTCGGCTTCAATGACCGTCTTAAGATATGAACGGTCACTAAATTCCCTCTATACCAGATTTCTGTGGAAATCTCTCGCGGCAATGCGAAAAATACTTGCCCCTTCACCAACGCCTGCTTACCAGATCCTTGCAAAAGACAAAAAAGGCCAGCAAGCCGGCCTAATAAAGTCCTTGGTGCATCATCTTCATCAAATCTTAGACGCAGCGGACATAAAGATTTCAGCGCTAATACAACACCCTCAATGCGCAAAGAAAAAGTTTGTCTTGGGCATGGATCATCAACCAAGACCAAAGAGCCAGGATACGCTCTGCCATTGCTTTAGGTGTAAGTCGACACAAACTTAATGTTCAAACTCGGTACCTTCTTCACAGGCCTGCACGACACCATAGAGCTCAATTCCTAAGATTGAGAATGAATCTCCTGGAGACGAAAGAGATCTTATGGCAAAGACGCGACAAGGCTGTGAAAGACAATCTTTGTCGCTTTGCCGGCTTTCTATAGAGTCATCCAAACATTTATTAATTAATTGTGTATGCACCAATAACCAACATTCTCTATATCTTGGGCAGTATGCCCCTGCTGATGAAGATATGGAAGCCTGGTGGTCCACGATTATTTCTGGAAATAACATCAAATTGTCTTGTGACGTTGTGGACTATATGGATTGTCTGCTAAAGACTGAGACCTAGAGTAAAACCTTTAATGCTGCTGGCCTTTGGAATCGAAGAATCCTAATTTAACAGGGCCAACTGGGACATTATGTTAATATAAGTTTTTGAGATGGACGCAAGGAAACAATCTAACTTAATTGTTTGGTAGAAGGATTGAAACAAATGTTTAAATTCTTTTTCGTTTTTGAACTGTAGTTTTCAATACAAAAATTAATTTAAAAAAAAAGCCAGGTAAGAGCCGACATTCCCAATAGCAGGACTTGCCACACACAATACCACCCCTCAGCAGTGGTCCAATCAGGACCACTGGCGGGGACCCTCATGCCTACCACTGAGATATACTGAAACCCTGGATAGGGACCAGACAGTGCCAGCCCAAATCCTGCCAGCAAACAGACACAGCCCCCCAGTAGACTGCCAAAAGCAAAATCTTTCCCAGGTAATCGAAATCTTTTCCTGGCCTCACAGGCCAGGAAGAAGGCTAAAGAACAAGATGGCCAAAGGACAAGCAAAAAACCATGTGGCACGGCCATGTTTGGACACTAGCCACAGTTAGTAGCCAAACGCATTAAGGCTAAAACGAAAACCACCAAAAATTATAAATAAGTCACTGCTGCCACCAGCTTGTCCATTTAGCACACTTAGAGTAATCAAAAATCCTTTCAGCGTTCGTCTAGGGCAAAACAAAAAGTGCACTCCATTGTACTGCATTGTAAGATGCATTGTACAATGATAAAAAGTTGCCACAAGTGATAACAAGTTACTAAAAGTAGTAACAAAGTCTCAAGAGTAAGGGAAACAATTTTCCCAGGTCTGACGGCCTGAAGGACACGTCAGTTTCCCCATAACAGATGAGCAAAAGACAGTGGGCCTCATTATGAGACCGGCGATAGCCGTGCCGGTGAAACCGGCACGTCTGCTACCGATATTTCTTTTTTATTCGGCGCACGCAAATGGGCAATTACTGAGTCATAATGGTCCGCCAGACCCGATAATTGCCCATTCACAGGTGCCAGAATAAAATGCTCCCCCATTTGAGACCCGAAGTGCTCAATGGGAATAGGGAGGTCAGCTGCACCGGCACCATTCGTGAATGGTGCCGGTGCATCAGACATTTTTTGCTTGCGGGTGCCGGTACTCCAGCCAGGTCAGACCTGGCGGGTGAGCAGGTACCCGCAAGCAGGACTCTTAGTTTGCCGGTACGATAACAGTACCGGCAAGCTTACCGGTACCATTGTCACCGGACCAGCAAACTTATGAGGCCCAGTGTAGTAAAAATTACAGGTCAGAATCAAAAATAAAAGCAAAAAGTTGGGGGTCAATAAAAATGCAAGGACAGGTGCAGTAAAGAGAAATCGTTCCTGACGCACACCACTCCCCACCTCTTACTAGACCCCTCTCAAACCTTTCACTAAACCCCTCTACCCTCTCACTACACCCCTCCTCATTACACCCTTCTTCCATAGCCACGCCTCACCACACGCTCTCCTCCTATCTCTTACCACCACCACCTTCACCCTCTCTTGCTACACTTCCACCACCCCTCTGCTCTCATTACCGTCTTGTACTCTGTCCACCCACTCTCACCATACACCCCAACTCTCATTTCCACTCTGAGTCCCTAGAACCTCTCCCTCTTTCTCTCACATTTTACACAGCTCCCCCCCCCACCTCACACTACTCTCTCTATATACACACACACACACACACCTGGTACCACTCTCTCTCTCACAAATACCTAAGCTACACTCTGCTCTATGTTAGGGAGAATTCTCAGAAATGTGCTAATTCCCTCCACCTTAGAGACCCCCAGCAACTTTGCTGGATTTTGAGGACTCGATTTTTTTTAACCTGGAGAGAGTGTGGCCCTTTTTCCCACTCTCTCATGTATTTTAATGTGATTTTGTACACTGTTTCTTTTGGTTGTGGAGTCTGACAAACTCCATAGGCAACATCTTTTACATTGTGTCACACTGCACCTTCAGTGCAGTGACACATGGAAGTATCTTAGGTTTCCTAAAGGGTTAACTACTTTCTCTGGAATGAACTACTGTTTACCAGAGCAGTAAAGTGAAATTGACTTTACGTACCATTGTAACTTTCTAGACCAGCATACACACTATCTTACAATAGAGTGCTGGTGGGGTTACCTAGTATCCCCTTTCTCTAGCTTCTCAGATAAAAATGTTATGTTACCCTTTTCTAACTGAATGGCTGGTGGCAGTGATTTCGTAACAGTAAAGCACCCACTGGAGCCATCTTTGTCAAAACGGAAGGTAGAGTCGACCACTGGACGAAGGAACCGAAGAAAAACGTGAGGACGACGCCTGCTGCAACTCCTGGGCCGTTGGTTTGCATGGTGAAGCCCTGCTGCAGTGCCGAAACGCCAGGTTTGCATCGACGGAGAAGCCCCTATAAGGACAACTTCTCCCTTTCTCCCCTTGAGTTGGTGGCACCAATCAACTCCAAATTAAGCCACCTGGACATCCATCTGGAGCTGGTTGAATTTCCACAGAGTTGCTGCTGGAAACCGTATAGCCAGGGATAGGAACACCAGATTGTGTGCGTTGCTTTTAAGCTGGCATAGAGCTTTTGGAAGATCATCCGGACTCCCAGAAAGCAGGACTGACTGAGCCTGAGCCCCCAGAAGCAAGGAAAGTCCATCTCGACAGCCAGGAACCGCAGTGTTGCTATTTGCGGTATACACTGTTCAAACACTGAACAGCCACTGTTAGTGAACTTTGCCAGTTGCTAGTTTTGACCGTCCCAGTGCATTGCAGGAGTCCTTTGATGTCCTCCCTCTTGTCCCCACGACTGAGGCCCAGAAACAGTTAGATCTGCAGAGCTGCACAGGAACAGAAGTCATCAGCTGCATCTTTGCTCCATTTCTAAGGTACTGTAAAATGTCTGAGAGAACTTACCTCTTACTGTAGAGTGCTTGTAACGTCTACAACTCCCAAGTCTAATCAGCTTGTGGCCCTACATTTGATTCTTCTTTTAATCAAAGACTCCTAAGAACTTGTGCAAAGACTTTTCCATTTACTTACCAGAAGTGCTTCATCCTATACAAGGCTTTTGCCCATTGACTTTGGCTTAGCCTATTGAATTGTAGGACTCTTCTTGGAGGATCCACAAGTATTTGCCTGCTTAAGAATATTAGTGATCTCTTGTTGTTATAACCTTTGCCTTTTACCAATTAAATGCCAACAGTAAGATATTAATGTCCCCAGCACCCTAGCTATTGAAGTCACCTCTGGGTGTAGGTTGTGTCTGTGGGCCATCTCAGAAGAGTCTTTACTGATTTAGAAA
The DNA here is from genome assembly GCF_040938575.1 of Ambystoma mexicanum. Taxonomy (NCBI): domain Eukaryota; kingdom Metazoa; phylum Chordata; class Amphibia; order Caudata; family Ambystomatidae; genus Ambystoma; species Ambystoma mexicanum. The sequence goes on along the minus strand of NC_090924.1, from coordinate 873,498,192 downwards.
CGAAGAGTGTACAGTATTGAAGTGTATTTGTGCGTTACTATTATATTTGCTCCCTTATAAAGAAGGCTTTATAACTGACTGATAAATTAATAATTGTTTATGCAAGATACCTTGAGTGTAAGGGTTTATTTGAATACCTGTAACTGTGAATCTGTGTGTAACTCCACTACTGCTCACATTTTCCCCTCTTGAGATAAGCCTGGCTGCTCAAAACGCTACCAAAACTGTGTAGTACAAGCTTATACCAAAGGTTGGGTTGCCTATAAATGTAGTCACAGTTGTTTGTAGTGTTCCCAGAGGGTACTGCATTCAAACATTGCTTAACACTCTACTTCTGCCACCAGCTCCCCAACACTATGCCTCCACCACTCCGTTCCTCCATCCGTCCTTCACCTAGTCACCCGTTCCGCCTTACCACCTGCTGATATCACCCTTCCACCATACACTCTGGCTCTCCTGTCTGTTTCTATGCTGTGGCCCTGCTGGTTGCCCCTCCCAGGTTACACAGGTGAGGTGACTTTATGACTCAACTTTAATGAAGAATATTTTTTATATTTTTTATTTTATTAAAATCTGTTTTTAGTACAAACGCACCTTTACAAATTAATACATTAATTACATCTCTTTGACAATCAAACAAAACGCCAAACAAGAAAGGAGAAAGCATTAATTCACTAACAAAAACATACAAATTCTCATAACTTACACTTAAATTAATAACTTATCATTTGCAATCTTGCATGGTTATAAAATGTTATTAGTACTTCCTAATCAATGTTTTATTTATGTTTAAAACTTTGTTTCATTGAGTTCAAGCTCAGCTTCTATAGACTCTACTGGACGCACTGTTGCAAGGAGAGTTGCATTGTTAGATCCCCACATACATTTCAGCCATATGCAATTTCTAGCAAAGGACGTATGGGCTTGTGCAAATTCTTTCATCATTTTAACACAAATTTATTCAAAATACGAACAAAAGAGAAATAAATGTTTCATTGTTTCCTGTGCTTCCTTACAAAATCTACAAGTATCATTTCCTGAAGAATTTTCATACTTGCTCCAATGTTTAGTCCGCATTTTGGTGTGCAAGAGATCCAACTTAAACCGCATGTATATATTTCTAGATTTTTTACATGGACATAGAAGCAGGTAAGGCATACGAGGAATTTGGTTGTGACTAAAACATGCGTATTCTGCAAAGGATCTATATGAATGAATACGATCAATGTATTCAGCCCAAACATTTACAAAATGCTTTTTTATAATCTTATTCATATGAAAGTTAAGTTCACTAGGTTGCATATTGATTTTCTCTAATAAGGTATTCATTCTACCCTTGAAATGTGCCACAGAGACTGGATGGTTATTAAGAAGCATTTTAGTAAACTCTCCATAGATAAAATTTTTAGGAGGGAAAAACATTTTTGAGTAATTTGTGAGGAGGCGCCAATTATAGCGCGCCAATAAAGAATTCAGCCCAAGCTCATGTCTCAAAATTACATTTGGTAGATATGAGGGCAAACCCAAGGTAGACTTCCATAAATTGCCCTGTAAGTGATCAAAAAGAGGCCCAAGATCGCATAGATATAGCTCTACCCCATAAAGGAGAATTGCTTTTGCCATAAAATTCAAATAGAGGTATTATTGAAAATGGATATAATCCATGCAGAATTAGTTTCATTTGCCCTATTAGGGGCAGCAATTTTTCCATTAGCGTTTCCTTCGCTCGTTTAAGGGAAACATTATTTGCAAGACTAAACCCTAAATAGGACAGATTTTGTACAATGTTTATTTGCATAGAGTCAGTCGACCAGCTGAAGTGGCGAACTTTTTTACGGTTGGAAAAATGTTTTGATTTTTGCAGATTAACCGTGAGATTATTTGCCTTGTACTAAATTAGAAAACTCTCGAGCTTGTTTTGGAGTCCTGATTGTGTGCTATCAAATAGCACATTGTCAGCGTAAGCTAACCATGATATTTTGCAGGTTCCCAAGCGAATTGCAAAGGATTCATCTATATTCCAGATTTGGTCAAGGTCAGCCATACATAGATTGAACAATATGACTGCAAGGTTGCAACCTTATTTTACCCCGATCCAACTGGGGATTGCTTCAATTAAAGTACCATCACAGTTAATCCGTACTTTAAAGTTTGTCTTGTAATGTAGCATTGATGTTAGTGTAACCAGGTATGAGGGAAAATGTGCATTTAGCATTTCCTGCCACAGAATTCCTCTGATTACACTATCAAAGGCAGATTTCAGATCTAATGAGGCGACAAAAATTGGGCCTTTGTCCGGAAGATGAGCGTAAGCCATCAAGTAAGCTAATATGCAAGCATTCAGAGGCGTACCCATGGCTTTGCGAAATCCTACTTGTGCTTTATTTAGGCACTCATTGTCATGTATTACAATCTCTACCTCCTGTAGGATCAAGGCAGCAAATATTTTTGCTGCTACATCAATTAAAGCTATGGGTCTAAAGGTGTTAGGATTATTGATTGGACCTTTTTTGTGCAATGGATTAATGATAGAAGTGAGCCAAGAGGGAGAATTATTTTAGTTCTGAAAACTGAGCAGAATCTCTCTAATAGAATATTTGCCCAGAAACAGGGATCATCTTTAATGACACATGGAGGCAGGCCATCAGGGCCTGCACATTTGGAAACTTTTAATGTATGAATTGCATTAAGTATATCATTGTATCCCCATGGGCAAATATCCAGAATTTTTTGACATTCTGGCGGTTTTTCTATAGATGTAAAGATTGAAGGTAGAGCATATTTGTTCAAGAAAAAGGACATCCACGATAGTCCAATCGCGAACTCTAGGGCCAAATTCGAATCCTTGTCTGTGGTTCCTAATACATTTCCATATATCTCTAGTTTTGCGTTTGCATAACAGAGAAACTATCTCTTGGTGAGATTTTAGAGATACTTGCAAGCGCAATCTAGAGATTGCGCTCTTGTGTTTCAACAATTTGTTTTTTGTATGCAAATATAATTTCACATTGGTGGCTAGCGTGGACTTCCTTATTCTTCGAAGCTCATAGTTCTTACTTTGCTTAAGCTGTGTAATCGCCTTGGAAAGATGAGATTCCTGCTTTTTATATAATTCATTATGTCTCTCTAATGAGGCTATTGAAAAGAAGATGCATACCAATCATCTTCATATTCCATTGTAGAATGCTTTCAGCATCATCCAAAGACTCTGCTGGAGGCTTCCAAAGATCACAGTTGAAAAGAAAAGAGTTTTCTATATGTAGACTCTTTCCAATTAATAGAAAGCAATGGTTTGTCAGTCTGATTATGGACAAGATTAGGGTCACGTATTAGAGGTTTGAATTTGCCAACCAAAGAAGTGGCTATGATAAAATGATCCCCCAATGCTGGACTAAGAGTAATAGTTTGTGACAGCATACCAGATATGGTCTTGGACGCTACTACATAATTGATCCATGATTAGTACGACCCTCTTTTCCATGTAAAGCTAGCGTGTTTAGGATCTGGAAGCACTACATCTATCCTGCTGGATAGATTTTAGGATGCCACCCTAGTTATGGTCAACAGGGAACTCTGAGAAGTTAGCCCAAACCCAAACAAGCAATGAAGAGCAGTCGAGGCTTATTCTCAGGAGAGTGTGATTGGGGTCACAGGTCCTCAATAAGTCCCTCCAGAATAACACTCTAATTAAATGTAGACAGTAAGCATAAAACAGTTATTTATTATAGGGCTTTGGACACACAAAAAAATTAATCTAACAGGTAGCATTATAACACAATACTCTGATCCAAATATTTACAATTGCCACCGTTCTAATATGCATTAAATTAACTTTTCAGCAAAGCAGGTAAGCAGTGAAATGCAATAAATGATGGAACCAAGTCACAAGTTGGTTCCCTAACTTGAACAGTCCAAACTCTAAGATGAATGGGGCCTTGTACCCAACGTCAAAGGAGCCACAATGTTTTTCCGCAGGGGAGTCTCTGCAGGGAAGTTTATAATTCACTTGTGTTGGTGGTAGTTCAAAGACGTTTTTCATCAATTTTACTAAGGTAAGTGTGTTTTTATTTAATTCAAGTTACTCCTGTGTCCTGTCCCCTTTCCTCCATACTGCATGGGCCGTCCCTCGCTAGGGACGGGAACAGAACGTTTTTCATACAAAAAAAGCCTTCCCCTTTAATGTATCTGGGTGTTGTAAGAAAGACATGGTATCGAAGCAAGACCGACACAAATGACCACAGTTCAAGGGTGTTTAATTAAACTGTAAAGTGGGCGAGATAAACGCTTAATCTAACCCTTAATCTAAAATGGGAGCAAGCTACGACCATCAAGTAATAAAAATACAGTCCTAGTGGAGTCTAATCAAATAAAAAGGGGCCTATACTAAGAAAACCTATTGCCAATCCTTACTGCTATGCTACAAAATAGTGTGAGATTATGTTCACAAGAAAAAAAAGAAGTGTACACAATATAAGTCAGGATGTTATGGCTGGGGTCCCCCTTCCCCACGTTTTTAGCACGGGACAAGGCAGGACTCTTGAGCACAGCACACTCCTGGGCTTCTCTGGCATAAGCTCACAGTTCCTTTTTTCTATATCCGGGCCTTCTGTGGCCAAGTCACTTCTCATGCAAAGTCTCTTGCTTCAGAGGGCCTGATTTAACAAAACAGCAAACAAAGGTTCCTTCTGTTAACTTTCACGTAGTGTGATTACCCTTGACCCTTGGATCCCCCTCAAGCGGGCTTCGATCCTCCTCTCAGTGGTTAGCCTCCCTCAGTCGGGCTCAGACCAACCATTCACTCTTGACATCACTCAGTCGGGTTCACTATCGTCTTTCAATCAAGTTCCTTGTTTGTTATATTCAAAAGTCTCAATGTCTTTTAAACAACCACCTTTTAGTTGGGCCCCCCTCATCCGGGCTCATACCTTCCACAGCACTTGCCAACTTTAAACAAAGACTTCTGAAGGGTGATCATGTCTCGCAGGGTCACTTTGTTAGCCTATGGCAAGGGCGTGTTTATTCACAACCAGTTCATTCGGCACTCCCCTCCACCGGGCGCAAACACTTATTTCACAATTCCCTATTATCGTCACAATTTCTGCAATGTGTCGAGGACTTTCGATTGTACAAGAGGTTTTGCTTTACCTGTGTATGACCACCTTGACACCTCACGCCAGCCATCCCTAAGGCCTCTTTTTATTTGTAGTTTCTTTACCCTTTCTTGTTCAACACAGTCTCTTCGTTCAGGAGTGGGGTACCAGTCAGAGACCTTCAGAACAAGCGCCCAGGTGGCGCCGGACCACTCTACCTATTGTACCAATGTCATTCACAAAAGACCTCCGTTTCTTAATAATCTTAATGTTGCCACTGCAACATTGAGTGTAACACAGTCCGACCCACTATCAGGTTCATCCGACTCACCGGCTCTGCTGAACTCATTGACGTTTCTTTTGCAACTGGAGTCAAGTACGGTACCACAATGGCAACCGCATCTCCCCGCCATGGCTATCAGTGCGGGGGAGGGTTCCATGTACTGCTGACAACCGTCACACCACTTGGCAGCTGCCATTCCCGGTCTAACATTTTTTATCAGAAGCTTTGCGGGTCTGGGTTGAAAAGGGCAACTCCCTCCTTGACGTCCTTTCAGGTCTTGCCGCCTTTCTCCTCTGTTTGAACTGCCGTCCTGGAATAACCACTTCCTCGTGCGTTCAGCCTTGCTCAGAGTGTGCTCTTGTGCTCTGCCTTTTATCCCTATGGGGAAGGGAAAGCGCTGTCAGGTGTGCGTCATCGGCAATTGCCTGACCCTTGTGTTGGGACATGTTGGGTAAACGGCTCTGATATTAGTCCGTTGTCGCTCATGGGGTGAGAAAGTGTGTTGGAAAAGGGGCTGGGGGTAGAGTTTGAGTATCCTACTGGACAGGATGGGGAAAAGGTGCCCTAAGAAAGGGGATACCACGTCTCACCCTTCAGTGTCCTACTTCCACTCCCCAATCCAGGTGATCCTCCCGCACTAGTCCACCCTCAGGAACTGGATCCAATAACGACGGCCGTGTCCTGGCCACCTGGATGACAGATCCCCCGTTAACTAGTAAGTGAGACGCCTTCAGGTTTCTTACAGCGTGCAGGTGTGGCCCCAGTAGCATGCGCTCCATTGACCACCCCCCCCCCTCCAGGGCACACCTCAGCCCTCTTTTCCGCATCGACAGGAGAGGACCTGCTTCACTGGCGCTGGTAGTTGAGGCCTTTTTCCTCCTAGTTCCATGTGCTTAACCTACTCCTACGTTCCTTCTCCTTTCCTCCATACTGCATGGGTGTCCCTTGCTAGGGACGGGAGACGGGACCTGTTTCACCAGAAAAAACCTTCCCCATTAAATTAAAGTTGCGCTGGGGTGCGGCTCTTGGAGCATGCGCTCCCCTGACTCCGCCCACCGGTGCCACTCCACAGTCCCCTTTTCCACGTCAATGGGAACAGACAGCTTTCACCTTCGCTCCTGGGTTTGGCTTTGGCTTTGTAATACCACGCGATCTTCTCAGGATACTTCATACTGTCTTCTGGTCTTAATCTCCCGGGCACATGTCAATGTGAGCGGGCTTCAGCAGGTGCCCAGTCTGTGAAGGGGTCTTACCTACATCCGACTCTCCCCACTCTTTGCTTCCGCTGTCTTGGCCCCGATCACGGCTGGGATGGTTGTACCGCGTGTGACACACTTACCCCGAGCACTTTGAAGAACAGGTTAGCCCGGTGGAGGGAGCTCTTGCCTCTCCAGAGGACTTGAAGGACTTCGTCAGACACAAGTCAAAGCCCAAGGTAGATGCCTCTTTTTCCATCGTACCCCGTAAGGGCGAATCCTTCCCAAGGAAAGGCCTGAGCGGGAGGAACCAGTCAGGTTCTCGCACCAGCACAGGAACCAATACTACTTCAGCTACCGGCAGCCAGGCCGAGGAGTCATTAGATCCTTCCGGGGATAGTGCTGAGGGAGCGCAAGTTTCTTTTTACCGGGTGTGCACCTGAGGGGATACGCCCTAGTACCGGACAGATGTCTGAGTGGGTGCCTGTACAGAGTACTACCAGCGTTTCGGCTGAGGGCAGCATGCCTACCAGGCCCCGTCCTGAGGTGCAGGGTAGGTCTGATGCTCCACCTCCAAGAGTGAGTCCTGGAGGAGGCCGGGCACAGCGAGGCGAGCACAATGACTTTGGCACGTGGTACGCAGCCCGACAAAATGGCCGCCGCAACAGACAAGATGGCCGCTCGTCCGATACCGCCCCATGGTGCGGAGCAGGTGGGAGAACGAGTTTCAAGGTGGGACTAGTCTCAACCAGGTACGTGGCCTACTGCTTATCCATCAGCATCGCAGGGCAGATTTACAACTGGCAAGACTGAGTACGCCATCAATATCGCCTACCACCCACCGGCCTGTGAGCACATGTTTTTTGAAAAGTTCCTCACACTCATGAGGTCTACTCAGATGGGGGCGATCCTTCGGGGATGTGATCAGGGACATGCTCGCTCCGACTGCGCCTCTAGTCATTCCTCCTATGGTTCCAGCTCCGCAGGCCCCCCGCACAGCCCCTGCTGCCCTTGCTGGGTTCTTTGATTCCGGTTCAGGCAGTTCCACACCAGCCTCCGCAGCAGCCACCGGCTCCTACACCACAGCCCTCTGCGCCCAGCACTCCTCCACCCGCACCGGACCAACCGGACACTCTGGTGGACACTGATGAGGAGGAGGACCACGGCACGCCGTCCTTAGCCAAGGCCTTTCATGAACGGCTCTCAGGTTTGGCCGAATATTTGGGGCTTCCTCAACCATAGGTCAAACAACCGGAGGCAGGGGTCCTGGCCGAGGTCCTTACTATATGCCCTGTGGCTAGAACGAGGATCCCGATGCAGAAGGACGTTGTCGCCTTGGCCAAAGAGGGATGGCTTAAACCCCATTCGGCCCAGCCTGTCAACCTGCGCCTCAACGCCAAGTATGGCAATTGGAGGGGAATTAATTCTTGATGTCGGCACACCATCAACTGCACTCTCCGGTGATCGCTGCCGTGTCACTCTACTCCAAACCTCTGTCATCCTGGGCCACCTCGTCTTCAGCGCTTCTAGTCAGGGAGGAGAAGATCTTGGAGGCTTATGGAAAGAAGGTTTATTCCAACGCCTCACTGCACCTTCGTCAATCCAATGCAGATGCCATTCCGGCATTCGTTAACCAGAGGCTTTGGTGGGAAATAGCGGACTTCCTTCCAGAACCTCTGGTGCAAAGCCAGGCACGTATCAAGGCGGGGCTGGCAGGAGCTAAATTGGTGGTTCAGGACATCATGGAGTCCACCGTGTCGCACATTGACACCTCAGGCCGTGCCATCTGCATTGCCACGGACATGAGAAGGACTGCCTGGCTACGGGCTACCAAGTTCAACATGGCTGTCCAGGAACGCATATTGGACCTTCCATTCGAGGGTGGCGACCTTCTTCATTCCACCAGCCATGAGGAGTTAGATAAAAAAAATACACCCAGTCGCATCAACTCTCCGACAAGGGGCGGGCGTTCGGCGGGTTCCGAGGATTCCAAGAATGGAAGTTGAGGCAGCCTGACTCTTCTCTGAGACAGCACCGGCGCAAACAGCAGAAGGTGGGGGGGGATTTTTTCTGTCCTCCACCACACCAGCCTCAGAGGGAAAGAAGGCATGATGTGCCTGTTCGGATCCACGTGTCTCCGATGGGGGGGCAGGCTTGCCCTTCACGCAGTCTTTGCGGCAGAGGTTCGCGGGCACCTGTCTGCGAGTTACCGTCTACCGATTCCTCCCTCTCCTCTCCCCTCTACTTCCACAGGTTGGGACAACAACTCTGTTGGCGGAAATTCGTTTGCTCATATAGAGCCAGGCAGTGGAAGAAGTCCCAGCCTCCAAGAGAGCCTCAGGCTTCTACTCCAGGATTTTCGCCATACAAAAAACAAACCACGCTGGCCTGAGAGTTGTGTTGAACCGCTCCAATCTGAACCCTTCCCTACCTCTTCAAAAATTCAAGATAGTTATGGCAGCACTCATTGCGGAGACACTGTGCAGGGGAGACTGAATGTGCTCCCTGGATCTGTAGCACTTGTATCTACATGTCCCAATTTGGCAGCCTCATCGGTCCTTTCTACGGTTCAGGATCATGGGCTTCCATTTCCAATACAAGGTTCTGCCCTTCGGCCTCAACTCAGCCCCCAGGGTATTTACCAGACTGATGAATGCAGTGGCAGCCCTCCTCGGGGCCCAGGGCCACCATGTCTACCCACACCTGGACTGGCTCGTCAGGGCAAGATCCCCGGAGGTGGTTCACCACACTTCTTCACCCTTATGATCACACTCCATGAGCTGGGGTTTTCTATCAACCTCAAGAAGACTCAGCTGCAGTGTAAAAAGAGCCTGATCTTTCTAGCTTTCATCTGGGGCATGAGCTCCGAGAGAGTTTTCCCCTCGGAGGACAAGATTACAGCCATCAAGAAGGCCACAGGTCCCTTCTCAGCAGAGAGGTGACCTCAGCCTGGTTGTACCAGCATCTATTGGGTATCATGGCAGCGTTCTTACTAGCTGTACCCCACACGAGACTCAAAATGAGGCGATTACAGGTGCACTTCGCAGCCTCATGAAATCGCGAGAGGGACTCCCAAGCAGAGCTTATCAGCATTCCACCATTTCTTCACCTGGACCTCATACCCTTTTCCTTTGTCCAGCCAAGTCTGGGGAAGAATCGTAGTATTGGGGGGGTAAGTTACAGAGCTTCTTAGCTACCTTTATCCTCCCATTATAAGTCAATGGGCTTATAATAAAACTTTATTCGGACACGTTTGGCTTCGCTGTTGCTTGCTGGCGCAAGACCTCTGAACGTTGGGGCTACTTTTTGTAGTTAGTACAACTCGTTCCCTAACAATGAGAACCTTTCACTGGACCCCAAGAGACTCTATCCCATTGTTTCCTGCTTCATAACTTCTGAAGAACATTTACCTGAAATATTGGGCAAAAGGCCCCAGCCAACTTGGATGGACAATTTTAGTTGGGTATTATCTCTGTGGACCTTGGGTGCATAATGGCAATTTAACCTTTCCTTTACCGTAGCTTCTGATATGTATTCTGCCCTATAACACAGTGAATGCATATATGTATCTATGTTTATTAGTCTTGTGTGATAACTCTACTTGCTAGTGGTCATTTTTCTATAGTGTGTTTTGGCCATAAATAAATAACTGTATTTGTATACATCCTGTTTAAGTGTAATTTGTGATTCCCAATGTGTGACCTCATTGTGTGGACCCTTTACAAGCACACCACCTTTGAAGAACTTAGCCTAGACTGCCTGTTACTGCTTCCTGAACTGGTTTGGCTACAGCTCTCCAGAGTTGTCCCTGTCACAATATAGGTTGGCTTTCAATACATCTGTTCACCAGGCCAGAGTATAGAAAATCAGTTCTAACAGTCCAACAAAGTCATGACTTCCCAGATGTGGGAAGTCAGTACCAGCTTAGCGAGTCAAGCTGGTCATGATTAACCACATTCGCTGAATTTCAAGGGTTTTGTTGCGTTAAATATGTGCAACTTGACTGCATCTTAACTAAGGTTAATTGCCAGTGAACGTCAAAGGTTTTGTTATACCATAAGGTTTTTTATGTTCCACTAGCCATGGCCTTCGACTGTGTCCACTGTACATGTTACCAATATGTTTTTTTGTGCCACTAAACATGTCTTTTGGCCCTGGCCAGTGAGGACGGCCTATGGCCGTGCCCACTGAATCTTTTAAAACATTACCTTTCTTTCCCGCTCACTAGCCATGGCCTTCGCCCATGACCATTGGCCTGCCTCTAGCTGTGGAGCTGTAGACCCTTTACATGTTACCTCTATAGCTTTCTTTTGGTCCCACTAGCTATGGCTTTGGGCTGCGGCCACTCAACATATTGCGGCATTAGGTTTCAGAAATTGTTCCACTAGCAATGGCCTTTGGCCATGAGACCTTTAGTACACCCATCATGATCCCTGGGAAAATGTGAGTTGGGAGGTAAGTAAGTAGAACTGTGCCTGTCCCTCTGCTGTCTTCAATAGGAGAACATTGGGACCACATGCCTTCCTCTCCTATTACCCTCTTGCTTATCTTCGGTCGTCGGACCTGGGTCATGTATCCTGCCACCTGGGTTATCCTTGGGTTTGGAAGAGAGTCGAGCATACCCGTATTCTTGTAAATTGTTGACTTTTAAATAGTTTTACATTTTCTGAATCACCACAGCAAGTCTTTTGCCTCATTGTAGAGAACCCATACCTGTGAGAAACCTTGTGTTGGAACCTGCGACTTTTAGGCATTAGGCCTATACATCTTAGGGTTTGCACTTGTGAAGGTTCTGGGATTGGATTTATGGCTGGTCTAATCATTTAAACGGCATCTGCATTACTTGCCTGTTTTACATGGAAAGATATTTGATGACCTATCCGGAGTGAACATACTAGTGATTGTATATATTTTGGAGCATTGTGTTATAATACTGCATGATAATTTCATTTTTCAGTGTGTTCTAAACGCCTAAATGAATAAATATTTTTTATATTTGACTGGCGAAGCTGAATTATTATGTATTATCTTGTGTGGACTCATTGAGGGCCCCTGACCATGCTGACACTCTGTTAGGGAGATTTCTCATTTATGGCTAATTTCCCTCATCCAGTGAGTCCCCCAGCAGCTTTGCTGGACTTCTGGAGTTTATTTTTTTCCACTTGGTAAGAGTGTGAGCTTTCCCCCCACTCTTACCCATGTTTTGCCATGTGTATTTCTCTGTTTTTATGATTGCGGACTCCGAAGTACACCACTTCGGTAGCCCCTTCTTTTTGTGTCACACAGCACCTTCAGTGCCGTGGAACAGGGTTGTCTTTGAGACTTCACCCCGACTCCATTTCTGAGGCAGACTACAGTCCCCCAGAAAAGGGTAAAGTTGCCATTAACTTTACTTAGTCAATCTACCACAGATCCAGTACACCCCATCTTCCATGGAGTACTGGAAAGGGTTCATTCGTATCCTTTTTTTTTTCTGTACCTCCTAGAGCATTGTTTCGCTCTTTTAACATTTAGACTTGGCTGGTGGCAGTGGTATCTACCCTAACTTTTCTACCGCGATTATATTAGATAAACGTGGTATTGTTCTTGGCTATTATATTAGCCTCGAACATAAACTCGCTTGACCAAATCGTCTTTCTTTTGGCTCCGGTTGGGTTTATTCGCCATTTCTTTTTGTTAAAGTCCTTCTTGTGTTTTAGTTTGCAAAGGTAGCGGGCGCCCCTCTCTCGACAGACCAAGGCCTGATAACCTGTTCAGTGGTTATTAACCACTTGAGAGTTCACAGCCACTGCTTTTACTCACTGTGCCTTTCACAGATGGGAAATATCCATTTGCATATCAGTCTTTGTCCTGCCCAGGGGCAGTCCAGCACCGAAATGCAATGGCAATTCCAACCTGAACGAGAGTACTACCAGCAACCCCATACACGTGTTTCACCCTTGTTGGGGATCATCAGTGAGGTGAAGCTGATGCCTCTCTAAGCACAGTGAGAGGGAGACCACGTCTGGCTGCCCCCAGGAGACCTAGGGTTACCAATCCCAGGTTCCTTGAAATTTAGTTTGCAAAGGTAGCGGGCGCCCCTCTCTCGACAGAACAAGGCCTGATAACCTGTTCAGTGGTTATTAACGAAGTACTCTTGGCTACGTTGAATCGTGAACTATCCGACTGTGTGATCTTCGTCAACAGGCCCCTGGTGTCACTTGACCCTGGCTCCGGCCCTTTGACTTTTGAACTCTTGTCTGAGTGTTTCTCGATTCTGTCTGCCTAACCAAAATATTGCCTGTGATTTTTGCCTCCAACTCCCTCTGGGTATCTCGGGTGCTAAGTGTGTTTTTGCCCCGGTAGCATTTCATGTCACGGATACGAGTTTATTTAGTAGACCGAACTGTCAAAAAGTGATTGCAGTCGTATTCGCGGTAACGTGTTTTGTTCGTAACACTGGTTCATTCAAACACAGGGTATTTACCTTGAGACATACTGTACAAAGTGAATTGGTTAGTTGTACTATATTTGACGTGTGGTTTGTGTTTAAGTTTAATAGAAGTGTCGTGTTTATAACAAATGGTTTAAAAATAAATGTACTTATATTTTTTACCTGAAACCTTGAATCAGTGTTTGCTTGAGTCACAGTAATTGTGGTCCCTTTGTGTAATCTCTGCTACTGCTCATATACTCTTGAGATAAGCCTGGCTGCTCCGCCACTGCTACCACTCTGAAATAGTAGTACAGGCTTGTACCAAAGGTAAAACTTGTATTGCCACCTGTGGTCTTAATTGTGTGTAGTGGTCCCTAAGGGCACTGCACGGGATTCTGCCTAACACTCTCCTGAGACGAAGTCTTGATAGTTCTCCATTGCTACCTTGATAGAGTTTTGGCAAAACTCTTAGCTCCCTGTTACCCCATAATGAGGGTGGCATCTTAAAATCTGTCCACCAGGCCTGATTTTAAAAATCCCTCTTAACACACTTTGTCATGAACAGGGAAGATTTTAGTCATAGTTCATATCGTTCTTTGGGATTTCCTTCATGTTTGCAAGGCCCAGGATTTTGTTTTTGAGATGCGAGTCATGATCATGCTCGTTGGTTCACTTGTATTGATCAGTGCATCTATGCTTGGCTGTGGGAGTATTCGAGCCACAGCTGGTAAGACAATTAATTTATTTTAACTAGAATAAATCTCCTGCAGGGTTTTCTTTAAGTGTATGAAGCCCAAGTCATCGTAAGCAATTCTTCTCTGAATCGCTTATCTTGAATAGTGTGACCATGCTACTTTTTTCAAGATTTAGAGCTTCTCCAGCATTGTATCTTTCATAGATTTTGCATGCCGATTATTCCTCGTTGTCAGAATTTCCCCTGGTTTATTGGACAACATTCCATTGTAATACATTGCATACAAAAAGACTTCATTTTTGTATGCTCTCCATGTTATAGAAATCCTTTTTGTCCAGGTCAATGATGGGAGAGCCCCACTTTCCTCCCCCCTGATGGGCGTTTTCAGAATCTTCATCGCCAGCCTTGTGACAGGGGACCTCCAAATTGCTTGTCTAAATCGTTTTTTTTTGTTGAAAACTCTTTATTAATTTTACAATGTTTTAAACCATCCCCCAACCATCCCCCCCCCCTCTCCCCAGAGGCGACTCCTTCTTTGTCCTTGGTTCATTCCTGTCATGAACTAACCACCGGAATTTAATGGAAATCCAAGAGTCTTAGGCCCTGGGGGCACCATGCAATCCGAAAATCGTCTTTGGGGAAGTCCATAGTCTCACCCCAGTCCGTTGCAAAGTTGACCAAATTATTATTCATGGCATAGGTTGCCCACTCTAGGGCTAAGATTTCCCATATGTTCCGCAGCCAGTCCTGCAACAGTGGAATCTCTGGACTTTTCCATCTCTGAGCTATTGTTATAGCTGCAAGCGTGAGGACTACCCTTGCCTTTTCACAGGATCTAGGTTCCCCACCCCAACATCCCCTTTGATTCCTAGTAGGATCTGTGCCGGTGATCTTTTATCCTCTGCTCAGTAAGCCTGCTCTTGCGCCCTTTGCACCTCCTGCCAAAACGGCACAATCTTCGGGCACCCCCACCAGATCTGCTCTGCCCACAGCCCCTCCAGCAGTCCCCTGCAGCCCCCGGATATATCTTGTGGAGCCGTGCCGGTGTATAGTGCCATCCATACAATATCTTGTACCACGTTTCCTGCAGCTGAGAAGCTTTAACCAACTTGAGGTTCTGCCTCCACAACCTCTCCCACTCCTCCCTATCGATGTCCCTCCTCAAAATTCTCTCCCACCTCCGCATGTATGGCCACTGCTGACAGGTATTTGAGTCATCTAGTACCTTATACCGGTTAGATATAAGATTCTTAGACCCATTGTTGGATAGGAGGAATTTTTCAAACTGAGTTGTATCCCTGGTTGCTGCATGTCTGTTCCCCGGATGTAGCACCCAATGGCTGATCTGGGCACATCGAAGTCTTTCCCCCTCTCTTTCCACAAATTCCCTTTTTAAAGTCTTCAAACGTACGTATTTTCCCTCCCCGAAACATATCCCCCAACCTCCTACAACCACCTTCCTGCCACTGCCTGAATGCCCCCTTCTCTAACCCAGGTGAGAATAGGCGTGAAGGGGGACGGGAAGGTAGTAATTTCCTTGGTACCCACTAGTCTGTCCCAGTTGTCCACCACCAATTTGGTTATAGTGCTTTCGTATAGATGCTGTGGTCTGTTTCGGTAGCCACAATACTTCCGCCAGACCATGGGCGCCACCGCTCTATCCATTTTCACCCATTGTTTGTCTTATGTGCTTTCCCCTTCCCGTAGCCATCTTTAATTACCCGTAGCTGTGTAGCCTTGTAATACTGATGGAAATTCGGTGATGCCAACCCTCCCTCCCTTCTGGGTGCCGTCAATAGGTGCCTACTGAGTCTCGCTTTCTTTCCCTCCCATATGAATTTGTTGGTCAGGGCATTTAGCTCCCTAAAGGAGCTTGTTGGTATTCCCTGCGGGATCGCCTGAATGAAGTACAATAATCGTGGGAGCGTGACCATCTTGACCGCCGCTAACCGTCCCACCCATGAAACCCTAAGGTTCCTCCACCTGTGGAAGTCCCTCTTTACTTCTTTCAATAGCATACCAGCCCGTTAACATGGCCGTGATTCTTACTCCCAAATATTCCCCCAGGTCGCCATACAAAGGGAGTGGCTAGCCTCAATGCTTCTGTCCTCTGCCTTCAGAGTCAAATTCAAGAGTTCAGATTTGCCTATGTTGGTCTTCAGGCCCAAGGCATCCCCAAATTCCTCCAGCAGTGTTCCTCTTGCCTGTGTAGATTGTATTGGTGTTGTGAGGGTAAGTAACATGTCATCAGCAAACGCTGCTACTTTTTGAATTTTCCCCCAAATGGGATGCCCCTAATTCCCTCTGTCTCCCACATGGCCTGCAGCAGATGTTCCAGATAAATTGAATAAAGCATTGGGGACAGGGGACATCCTTGCTTCGTGCCCCTACTGAGCCTAAAGGCTCTTGACATACCCCCATTGACTGCCACCCTTGTTGATGGTGATTGGTTATTGGCTTGAACCATTTTGAGGAATGCCCCTCCCGCACCCATTTTCTGCATCACTCGAAACAAGAAGGACCACTCCACCCGATCGAATGCTTTTTCCGCGTCAAGCGCGAGAAGGATCGCTGGAGTGTTTGTCTTTTGTGCCTTTTCCACCAGGTGAGCCAGCCACCTTATTTTGTCCGCCGTCTGTCTACCCTTTATAAAGCCCGCCTGGTTCGGACGGATCAGATCCAGAAGGAGGGGCTCAAGCCTATTGGCCAAGACCTTAGTATAGATTTTGGCGTCACCGTTTATCAACGCGATAGGCCTGTAGGATGCTCTTTCCTCTGGATTTTTATTGGGCTTTAGGATGAGGGTTAGTTTTGCTTCCTCCATAGACGGAGTTATTCTGCCTGTTGACCTGAAAGTATTAGAGAAATGTCAAGTGTGGGATTAGTTCTGTAGCAAATGTTTTATTGAAAGCTGCAGTAAAGCCGTCGGGGCCAGGAGCCTTGTCTGGCGATAGGTTACTAATCACCCTCTGGACCTCCTCCTCCGTTATCTCCCGATTAAGAATTTCCTCCGCCTCCCTCCCTATCTGTTTAATCTGCACCCTGTCTAGAAACTCCTTCTGTAGGTGGGGCTGGGGACTCATCGAAGTATACAAGGATTCGTAGAACTCTGCCAATGTTTCCTGGATGTCCTCTGCTTTTGTGACCCTTTCCCCTGCTTCTGTCCTCAGGGCTGTAATCGCGTTCTTAGACCTCGCCCCCCCTTAATAGACTTGCCAGGAGAGCATCTGCCTTGTTTGCCTTAGCGTAGTATTTTTGGCGAACAGCAAGTAACGCCCCTTCAGCTTTTTTTTGTTCGGAGGATTTCTAGCTGACCTATTGCCTGTCTATATCTTCTCATGGAGGCTCTTGTCGGGGTTGTACCCGCCATCTGTCTTACCGACTCAACCTCCCCCCTCAAGTTGAACCTCAAGGGGCTTCAGTTGATTCCCTCTCTGTGCTGCTGCCGATATCAGTTCACCCATGATCCTATCCTTAAAGGCGTCCCACCTCGTGTCTTCTCTTGTGTCCCCTCTCCCATTATCCACGAAGAAGGTCTTAATTTTCCCTTCTATTTCTTCTCTAATAATTGGGTCCCTGATTAGAAGAATTTTGGATATTTCCAACCCCACATCCCTGATTAGAAGAATTTTGGATATTTCCAACCCCACACCCCGCCTTCCCGGTGCCCTAAATTCAATTGAATGGAAACAATCTTGTGGTCCGCTATTCCGATGGGGCCCATCCTGACTTCCTGGGCTCGACCTACCAAACCCACTGAGACCCAAATATAGTCAATCCTCGATTGTGACCCATGGACACCCGAGAGGAAAGTGTAGCCCTCCTCGCCCCCCGTAATTCCCTCCACACATCCTGTAACCCCGCTTTCTCAATCCTATCTCTTAATTCCGTTGACATCACTGCCCCCCCGCCCCTTGCCGTACTCCCTGACCTACTCCGTCCCCTCTCCCAAGTTATGTTGAGATCCCCCATCAAAATGATATTTCCCCTCGCTTTATCCTCCAGGACTCCTAGGACCCTCTGCAGAAACTGCTCCTGTCCGGCATTTGGTGCGTATACCACTGCCAAAGTATAGGGGAGATCTTGATATGTCCCAATAGCTATGATATACCTACCCCCCTTATCCCGTATGGTCTCAATTATCCTGAAGTCCAGCGTATTCTTGATGGCCAAGGCTACTACCCCTGTTTTGTTCTTCCCGGAGGCATGCCAAATTTGGTCAAACCCCTTCAGTTTCATTCGCCCTTGGCCCTTAAGCATGAGGTGCGTCTCCTGGAGCCCAAGGATATCCGGTCCCTCCTTCTTCGTGAATTGCTTACGTTTTTTCCTCTTGAGAGGGGAATTTAATCCCCTAACGTTATGCGTTACCCACTTATATGCCCCCTCACTTTAGGCACGCCCCTGCTCTGCCCTTTATCCCCCTTCTTTTGCTTCGTCCTGAGATTCCTCCTTGCGTCTGCCGCCCTGCCCCCACTTTCTCTTTCGCCCCTTTAAACACCTAATTCCCTCTGAATGAGTCACCCCCCACCCTCCCCAACTAGATCCCCAAACCTCTCCGCTCCCTCCCTCCCGGGTCTCATCGCCCTTTCTGATCCCAAGATGTTTTCGTCCCCGGCTGCCCCGCTCTACATTCTTTCCCTTTTTGCCCACCACCGCTTTGTCAAGTAACTATTCAAGGCTCTCCTCCACCCACTGCCCCCCCTCTCCTCACTGTTCGGATTTTTCCCTGTCTCCTTATACGGTTGGCCACTTACCGCGTCCCTCCTCCTCCTTTTCTCCCCAACCATGAACCTCTCCCATGGCTTTGGTCTCTTTCCACTCGCCCCTCCCGGGGCCCTACCCGATCCTCCTTCCCCCTGCTCCCTGTCGCGGTCCAGGTGTAGTAGGTCCGCGCCTTCTTGTAGAGTAGTTATGCGTTTCTGCCCCCCTGCCCATTCGAAGAGGAGGCCGAAGGGAAATGTCCATTTGTATTTTATCCCCTTTTCTTTGAGTACTGTTAGGACCGGCCCCATCTGACGCCGTTTAATCCGCGCACTGTTGGCCAGGTACAAGAGTTCCACTCGCTGATCTTGATACCGAATCGGTTCCTGTTGTCTTACTGCCCTTAGAACCGCCTCTTTTTGGGCGTATCTTGTGAACGCTGCAAGGACATCTCTTGGTCTGGACTTTGCATCTCTGTTAAGACATCCCACTCTATGGACTACGTCTAGTTCTACCCTATTTGGGTCAGTTTCGCCTAAGATGTCTGCACAGATGTTTTGGATGACCCCCTTCAGGTCCTTGTCTTGTACCGATGCCGCAAGCAATTTGAATCGTATATTCACCCTCCGGGACCTATTATCCATGTCCTCCATTTGGATTTCCAGATTCCGGGTCGCTACATCCAATCTATCAATAGCTTCACTATTGATAGATTGGATCTTTGCTCTTGCGTCGTCATCCATCGCCTGCAGACCCCTCTCCAAGATATCTGTTCTCTCGCCCAACTGGTTCAGTTCCTGTTTGACCTCTCCCAAGGCCGCGCTGAGGTCTGTTCGCAGCAGTTGAAATTGGTCCTGGAATGTTTTGACTAAGTTAGCCTGTAATGTCAGCATTTCACCATGAAAGTCCTGACGCGTGACTGGAGCTGTAGGGTCCGTCCCCTCCAGAGCGTTGTTGCCCATTGCCCCCTCTTGGCTACCCCTGGTAGCTTTGGCGGTTTTCCTGACTGTCCACATTGTGGGCAATGTACCAGACGTGTCTCCTTGAGGGTTCACTCCTCTACTCACTTTGCTTTTGTGTTAGACATAGTGGAGTGCGTACCAAATCCCTCTATCGGCGGTGGCAGTCACTTGACGCTAGACCCACTCCTGTGTTCCATCCTGCTTTGCCCAAAGCCTCTTTAACCTCTGGGGGGATGCTCGACAGTCCCTTCCTTCTCTCTGATGTACTCCTGTGGAACACACGCTCTCCAGCATCTGTGTTGCTGAGGGGGAGCTTCTGCCCTCTTCTTGTCAATATTGGTTACTTACTCTCCCTGCCCCCAGCGCCTGTCAAGAGTGAATTCCACCCCCGCTGTTTCTCACAGCTTGAGATGGGGCCCTTACAATCCGTCCGGCTCTACACTAGTGGTCTTGATCGGAGCTCTGCCCCCTTGTGCCGGAATTTGAGTCACCTTTAAACGGGCCACTCTGCTTAAGTCCTTTGTGCCCAGGGCCTGAGATCCAGCCGCACTAGCGTTGGTATGCGGGGGGAGGGGTGCCTTGCGCAACTCCGTGGCCGACAACTATCCCTCCCAAGGGCTGCTGGAGGTGCCCTGCTGGTGGTGCCCTGCGCGCGTTCTTGACCTAGGCCCGGTGAAAAGGCCAGTGGGAGGCAGGAGATGCAGCTGTAGTGCTCCTTACCTCGGAGCTCCTTCCTGGGATCTGCTCTCTGGCAACGCGGGCTCTCTCTCCCTTCCGCGGGACCAGAGGTGGAATGCCGATTCCTCGCCCTCCGCTCCTCCCTCACTTCACGCATCTCCTGGGGAGCCACCACTGAGTTGGGACCTGGGCCACCAGAACCCCAGATCCTCCCCTCGGAAACCTCCTTCGTCTCCCTCGGCGGATTTGGCTCCATCGTTTCACCGAGCGGGACGCCGCCGGGGGTGAGAGGGAGACCTCCGATGAACCCACGCAGGGCACACTCCTCCGACAACCGCAAGCTGGTAGCCCCAAGCGCAGTGCATCTTCCTTTCGGCCACTGCTCCTGGGCTGCACCGTGCTCCTTCTGATTCCTCACAGAGCCTCGGAGGGGAGCGCAACGCTTTCCCTGCTCCCCAGACGCCTCTGCCGATCCTCCTCTTGTCGCCCCAGTAAGGCAACTGCTGCGCGGTGGTGGGTCCAGCAGTAGCTGCAGGAAGGTACTGGGAGCTCCGCCGGCACGTCTACCTAGTGTCGGCGGCCATCTTAGTCTACCTAAATCGTTTATTTGAGATTTCCCCCAAAGAGTGCATGTACTTCCTACATCCTCCTAGAAAGTTCTGGAAGATGCTTAATTTACATCTCTATCAATCGTGCACACAAGTACCTCAGATGTTTGATTGGATCTCAGCATTTCAATGGATTTCCTTTCTCCTGCAGATTCCTCATCCGATAGATAACCCCTTCCAGTTTCAGTTGCTTGGAAAACCCTTCGACAGGGGGGGGCGTAGTGGACCTCGACCCGGTCCTCAATGGTCTGCTCCAGACGTGACGTTGGGCATCGAATATATACTGCGCCACTACGCCTGTGCCTCAGTTCCTTTTTTCTGCACGCTCAGCACGCTGCTCGTGAGGAATACTAGTGATTTAAGATCTCAATTTCACTCGAGCTGTTATTGACAAATGTTCTGTCATCACATGCCACCATGTCTGCACCCTGGATCTCGGGCTTCAAGCTCTGCTCCAACTGCTTCCAATCATTGTTGACATGCCACCGGCGACCAAAACCTTGTTGGCGCCGACCACCATACCTTCGGCTAAACCATTGACGTCGACTGCTGTTGAACGGTCCTTTATACCGTTGTCTCGATTCGACTTCTTCAGGTCGATGGTGGACATCTTCGGCTTCCAAGACGAAAACCAAGGCAATATTGACCCCATTTATTTGGGAGTTAGTAGTACTGACTATTTTACTGACCAGGCAGACCTGATTACCTTGGCAGAGGGACTGCAAGACTCTAGTGGGCTGGACACTTCTCCAGACATCGAAATGCAACAGGCCCACCCCTATGCCCATACACATTCAAAGTGTAGGGCCCTGGTTGATGGAGTAGTTGATATCTTGGGGTTAAGTACCCTGGCTGTGCTTGTCCAGAGCTATGACCTCATGGACATTCTTTACGAGAGTCCCACCACAGAAAGGGCTATTCCTTTCCAAGGCATAAAATAAGCGGTATTGCATCGCAATTTGCGATATAATACTCCCGATTTGCTTTTTATTTCAATAATCATGTCACACAAACTGCAACATGATTTCTAGAATGAGGGTTACATGTTTAGTTCGCCTGGCCTGTGCTTGTGGTGCAGTGCGCACAGGCGAGGCAGAGGGTAACAGGCTCACGGGCTGGGCTGAAACATTATCAATTTTTCATGTGTCCAGCCCAGCGCTGTCTCAGAAAGAAATGCGCACATGTGCAGAGGCCAGAGCACGTAAGGGACAGCTCGAGCCACAGTTCGGCTGCCCAGCCATCGTGGATGCTGTGGGTAAGTACTCGTTAATTAACGCATATGCCTGCAGGCTGTTTGATCAGTGCAGGAGGCTGTATAAGCCCTGCACTAATAAAAACTGCCTGCAGGCATATGGTCTTCTTAATGTTCTTAGAAGCGGGGTTTCCAGTGATTTGCTGCCATCCTGCGCTTCAAAGGACATTTTAGAACTTCTTATCATGCTGTTTTATCAGTGCGGGGCTCACACAGATCCTGCACTGATAAAACAGTCTGCAGGCATATTGCCTTCTCAATGTTCTTTGGAGCATGGTACTACTGTAATTTGCTGCTGTCCCGCGTTTCAAAAAACATTTAGAAAGCCTTGGGCTGTATTATTAGTGCAGGGCTCACACTGCCACAGCACTGATCACACTGGTTGTACGCAGGGAAATATCCAGCATTGCAAGAGTTACGGGGGAGGGAGATGGGTGAGCAAGCAACGTAAGAAGTCCTGCTACCTTCCCCGCAAATGCAGTGCACACAATTCCATATGGTCTCATTCGCGCCCACAAACCGCCCACCCCTGCCCAATGTACTTTTTTTGTTAACATTAGTGGTAGATGGCATTTTAACACATAACCAAAATAAATAAAACTGCAGAATCCTTACAGATGCAGGAAACTCATCTATTTGAGCTCTGTCCTGGCGCTCTGGGGCAGAATGCATACAAACCTCCTCATTTGCATATGGATTGCACCAACAGAAATGACTTCACAGAAAAGGGAAGGAGCATCATCAGTCTTTGATACTTGTAGGCACCATGGCAGTGAATTTAGAATAAGTTTCCATAAGTAAGCCAAGTGGCAAGTAACTTTGTGGTGCAAAATACCTAAATTGCACTATTCTTATTTATGAAGCAACTCTATAGTCAGGCTATTTTTAAATAACAGCATGGTATATTAACATAAGCTCTAAAGTGAATCGCAGAGCTGTAGATAAGACAGTATGATTAAATGATCTGCCCAGGATCACACACTTTGGTTAAGTGGTTAAACCGTGATGTGGACAATTTAAGCAACTGAGCACATCTTCACAGGTTTATTTGATATAGATGTTTATTAAGGTTTCCCTTTGCTTTTCATGTGGTTAAATAATACTTTAGTTAAAGCAATGCCTTGGAAGCAAGGCATATTACATAAGAAACTATCCTTTCACAAGTAACTTTACACTATATACATCATTATGGAAATATATTGAAATATAAGCAGATGGCTTTACTTGTATTCTCCCCATCCTTCATGCAAAGTCACAATAGCATCATGCAGAACAAATCCACCCTGAGTAAAGACTGCAGTATTATGTTACCCTGCTCAATGCTGATCACTCGCTCCCATGCACATTACTAAAGGGACAAAGGTCCCATCTAATACCCCCCCTCTCTCGCCCCCCCCCCAATATCGGTGCCTAATGACTCTCATTAGCTCACGAACCTTGGGACATTGTCCGGGCAGCGGGACACCTCTCCCATTCGGAAAGGGTCAGGTGTTCTGCTGCCAGGACAATGATCATGCTGAATAGGAATTGCTCAGCACACATTGTCCTCCCAGCGGGACACCTTTCCCGTTGGGCACCATCATTGAGGTACCGAACGGAAGAGGTGTCCCAGTGAAAACATTCCCGGTTAGGCTCTCAAGAGCCTGTGTGGGGTCAGGGGCACAGTTTACCCCTTCATGGCCACCCTGCTCGGTACGCCACTGCCTGTAGGCATGGGTGCCAAGTTTTGATTTTCATTACAGGGGCACAACCAAATTTTGCGATGAGGGGCAGAAATTTCCATTCTGCGAAGCGATGGGGCCAGATCCATCCACCTTTTTCAAAACCCATTTACCAGCAAGAATTGGGGGTGCGGGGGGAGCCACAGCATTTATACGCAGGTCTGTAACTCTAACAACTCAGCAGCAGTCGCCTAAACTGCTGGGTTGTGTTTGCATTATCCTGCTTTTGTAATTCCTGCTTCCCCGACAGCCCGGCCACAAACAGGTTGGCCTTTCCACCACCTATCCCCATTCAAGACTGACCACAATAAGGCAGTCGTACCCCCTTTGAAGTGAGAAGCACTTGCTAATTTTGCAGATGCACGTTAACACTTCACTAAGCCAAAGGCAACAGGAGAGGAGGCCAGCCAGGGTGATTCAGAATGGCATTTCAATCAATTTGGCTACTTTATGGTTGCAAAATGACACTCCTGCCCCCGTTGTTCAAAGAGAACGGAGAGGGGAGGAGGGGGCCAAGTGACCCTCTGCTGAAGGCATTGCCATCGTAATGTTCTTTCAGTCGTGGGAGTACAGTGTTTTTTTGTCTGCACATCATGCTTCAAACAACATTTACAAGGTCAGATGCCTTCAGGCAGACCTGCCTACGTTTGAAAATCAAAAACCCTGTGATTTCTGCATTCCGGCTTCTATAATTACTATTAACTCGGTCCTCGCCTTTCCCTATATGGAAAAAGGGGACAACTACCTAAAAATAAGACCCAGAATCGGGCGCGGTTAGGCAGGTCTTCCTGCATGTTGTATTATCAAGTGGTTGTGTTTTATCAAGTGTCTGGAAATAATATTTCTCCTGCCTGATGATTGGTAGAAGATATATTTTTCCCAGCCATTTGCTAATGGTCATCCCGGCACTGAAAATACAACCTACATGTCTTTTAAGCGCCAGACTGCAGCAGGGTCGGCTGAAGATTTTCCAGGACTTGTGCAGGCCCATTTCAATCTGATGTTTGGGGGCCACTTAGCCTGGAGCGGAGGCTAAGTGTGAGGCACCCGTGGGGTGCAAACATTGTTTTTTTTTTAGTTTACAAAAACCTTTACACTTAAGTAAATTAGAACAAATAAAAATGAAATAATATAACCAAATTTCTGATGTTTGTTAATCTGCTTAGAATCACATGCTGTGCATAGTCCGACATCCAGTGGTCACTGCAGAGTATTGCATTTTGTTTTTCGTAGTCGAAAAGGGGACGTCGACAATGCGTGTCTGTAACACTATCCCTATAGTGACGTGCATTGTACCCACAACCCCTCGCGCGTCGAGGTCCCTCACATTGTTTTTTCCGCCCAGTTATTGGTCGCCTTTATGCGGAGCTCCTCGAGAGACATTGCGAAATCATTTCCTCGACCCTTGGTCGTTTATTATTATTAATAACTATCACATAGATCCCTCTCTCGACGTAGCTGCCAAGCTGTTCTCCGGTGAGCAAGATCTTCGACGGAGGGACAAGCGGAGGAGATCCTTCGGCGCTGCCGAACACGTGGCCTGGCCTCGCCGGCCTAACACAGTAGGGAGAGTGGGGTTGTGTGGTAATTTCTTTGTTTCACTCTGAGAATGCCTCTCTTTCCCCTCCCTCTCTTTCGAGGTCGTAATCACATTTCATGCCCTCAGCTATGGAGAGGACGCCCTTTAGGTTTTGCCCGCGTTGCAAGGGCAAGTTTACCTGGAAAGACGAGCATAAACGGTGTAACCGTTGCTTGCCCCTCAATCACCAAGAGGACGGCTGTGCGGCCTGTAAGTTACTTAAACCCAAAACTAAGGACCGCAGGGTCAAAAGGTGGGCAGCCCATGCGATGTCTAGGTCTGACTCCTCGCCAGCTGCCGCGGAATGTGATGAGGACAGTGATTACACGGCCTCCGCAACGGAGGTTGTAGACATCTTGAAGGAGCGTTCCCGCTCCTCGTCGTCCGTCCTCGGCCCCGACAAGCCCGGCTCACGCCCCGCTTATGGGGATGAACACCCCGGCGACAAGGACGAACACAGAAAAACACATAAGCACATACCCCACGGAACGCATTCATCGAAGACAAAGGCAGCCATAGCGTCAACGGAGGCGTCGGGTCCACCGGCGTCTTGCGCCGACCGTAAGGGTCGCAAGCCCTCCCCGCCACCGCTTCCGCGACTGGGCTTTCTGTAAATAAGGGCGCTAAGCCCAAATCCTCAGGCGACGCGCCGCGCAAGAGTGCGTACGTTGCCAGTAAAGACTCGGCACTGCCTAGCGCGACGGTGAGTGATCCCTCGATGGAGAAGCTGATCGCCGAAAGCCTCGCGCGTATAGCTTCTAAAGACGGCCAGAGACGGACTGCGGGTGACACGTCGAAAACCGCTCACAAGGCCAAAGAAACGCAGAGGACGCCGGAGGGTAGGCTGGGACAGCTCCCACCGTCGACAGAAGACCCTAGCCAGCAAGAAGGTTTCTCAGAAGGCAAAGGGACCCTATCTTCGACGCTATGGGACAGAACTAAGCATCTACAGGGAGAGGGAACTCCCTTTTCACTCCCAGACCGCTCTGGCCTACCTTACTGGACTGTAGAGAGGTTCCAGTCATGTATGGACAAGCTAGACAGGTTCATGGCCATCCCAGAAAATAGGACACCCAAGAGGCCAAGGGAGGTACTCCAGGAGGGGCCAAGGGCTAAATACCCAAAGCTCTTTAACCCCCTACAGGAAGACATGAACTCTTATGACCTCACTGAAGAGGACTCTCACTTCCAGGAAGAAGATGAGTTTGTGAATAATGTAGACCAACAAGAGGAAGAAGGTTTTCATGATGACACTAACCTAGGTGAGGAGGGCTACGAGGAGGACCCAGGTGAAGGTGGCTCACAGCCCTGGCAGTCACCATCAGGGTCTACAGACCCCGACATTATAGACATTTCTTCTCCTCAGACCACGCCGGTCAGGAACCCATCTCCAGTAGACGATCAGCCCACCTTCAATGCGCTACTGAGGAAGGCAGCAGCACATTTTGAAGTTGAAACTGGGGAGGTCACCCCAGATACTGATTTCGTTGAAAGGATTATTAAAGAAAAACCTCCCACTAGTCAAACTATTCCTATCCTCGCCTCGGTTAAGAGATGACTCACCCCATCGCTGTCCTCCCCCGCGCTGCTAAGAGGGGTCAATCCAAGAATCGAGAAATTGTTCTCACCCTCTCGGGCAGACCCATTATATATCAGGGGTACTCAGTCCCGGAGTCCTTAATGGTGACTAACACAAGGAAGAGGGACCAGCGAGGCACCCCCAGATAAAGAAGGGAAAAAACTTTGTCTTGGGCAAAAGAATTACCGCCTCAGCAGCGTTTTCAATTAGGATTGCCAATAATAATACATTGCTGGCAAGCTATGCTGATGCTCAATGGGGGAAAGCTTAAGCAGGACATCGAAGAAGCCCCTGAACCTCTAAGAACTCGCTTATTGGCTACAGTTACAGAAGGAGCTCTGGTCAACCAGAGCATCATTAAGAACACTCTTGATGCGGCCGAAACTGCTGGCCGTTCTTTGGTGCAGGGAATTCTGCTGAAGCGTCACGTCTGGCTTTGCAATTCCGGGTTTCAAGGCAGAAACGCAGGCGTCACTCTTTAATAAGCCAATAGAAGAGTTAAATCTCTTTGGAAGGGCAGCGGACGACGCACTGAAAAATGCGAAGAAAGAATTCGACACCATAAAGACCTTAGACCAAATCTCAAAGCCTCCAAACAGGTGGGGATTTGGCAACGAGCGCTTTTTTCGTGGCCAACGCCAACAGCAGCAGCAGCAACAGCATTACACTGCGGGCAACTGACCCTCTAATCAGGGCACCAGTAACCAGTATAACCAAAGAGGACAACGCCGTGGCAAGGGCAGAGGCCGGGGCTCCAGCATCAGAGGCACCCCGGCAAATAACACCAAATGACCCCTCCCATGCGTCTCCGGTTGGGGGCCGGATAACATTGTTCCTATCAGCATGGGAGGGAATAACATCAGACCGGTGGGTATTGTCAACCATAGCCCACGGGTACTGTATAGAGTTCAATCGGTCCCCCACCTACAGACCTCTAAGGGGGCGACGCCTGTCACCAGATCACCTCGTCATCCTCCTGCAAGAAGTAGAACAGCTGCTACAGAAAGGAGCAATAGAGGTTGTGTCAGGTAATGGAAGGTATTCATTCAGTGTACTTCCTTGTACCCAAAAAGGACCTAACCATGCGCCCTGTACTAGATCTGCGCCCAGCGAACAAATTTGTAAAACCACAAAAATTTTGTATGGTAACATTACAGGAGGTAATTCCCCAGCTATCTCAGGGGGACTACATGACAACACTGCACATGAAAGATGCATACTTTCATATTTTGATGTTGCCAGCGCACAGAAAATACCTCAGGTTCATGATAGAGGGCAAACACTACCAGTTCAGAGTGCTACCCTTCGGCATAGCGTCTGCACTGAGGGTATTCACGACGGTACTGGCAGTGGCAGCAGCCCACCTGCGCAGGTTGTCCATACCAGTATACCCTTACCTCGACGATTGGCTCATAACAGGGGAGTCTTGCGAGACATGCTTCTCAAACACCCAAAAGACAGTAGACCTTTCGTTCAAACTGGGCTTCTCCATCAACGAGAAGAAGTCTATCTTAGACCCCAGCCACATCAAACCATTCCAAGGGAGGGTCCAAAATATGCTGTTTCAGATCCCTCAATATGTGGCCGGTCGAGAGGTGACGGTACGCAAAGCAATGCGCTTGCTAGGAATGATGGCGTCATGTATTTATTTGGTACCTCACGTGCGCCTGCGCCCAATGCAAGAGTGGCTCAACAGCCAGTGGTGTCAGGCCAGCGGACAATGGGACGATCTAGTGGTGGTCTCGCAGGCCTTGGTTCTCTCGCTACGGTGGTGGTCGAAGGAAAACCTGATAATAGGGAAACCATTCGCCACCCCCGCAGTGGAAGCCACTCTAACCACAGACGCATCCCTCACAGTATGGGGGGCTCACCTATCCCATCAGACTGCTCAAAGAGTTTGGACTCCGAGCATAGCTTCCAAGCACATAAACGTACTGGAGCTACTTGCGGTGTTCAAGGCACTAAAAGCCTTCCAGACACACCTAAAAGGGAAAACAGTGATGGTCCTCACGGACAGCACCACAGCCATGTACTACCTCAACAAGCAAGGGGGCACTCACTCTCCAGGACTGTCCAAGCTGTCCCAGAACATCTGGAAGTGAGCTCTCAGACACATGTTCCTATTATCACAACATGTACCAGGGGAACTCAATCTGCTAGCAGACGATCTCAGCAGAGACTTCCCTCTGCCCTCAGAGTACGAATGGCGGTTACACGAAGACATCGTCTTCGACGTCGTCACACAATGGGGCTTCCCAGAAATAGACCTGTTTGCAACTCTGGAGAACTCACAATGCCTAGATTACGCCTCCAGATACCCACAGAACCGCTCCAAGGGGAACGGTCTCTGGATACCATGGTCAGGGAAATTTGTTTACGCTCCCCTCCCCCCCGCCCCCGACTCCTCTGCTGAACAAGATGGTGCACAAGATGCACCAGGAACCAGTCACCATGATACTGATAGCCCCGATGTGGGCCCGCCGACCATGGTTTGCGCACCTGATGGAGATGTCACTGTCCCCACCGGTGAAACTGCCCTGCCCGTACAACATGCTGTCACAGGACAGGGGCAAGACACTACACCCATGCCCACAGAACATGAACTTAGCAGCCTTGCTCCTGAGGTCATAGAATTTGGCCATTTACAACTCCCACAGAGATGCATGGACATCCTCAGAGAAGCAAGAAAACCCAACACTCGCCACTGCTATTCTAGCAAGTGGAAGAGATTTGTCATCTGGTGTAGAGGTAAGAGCATTAGCCCAGTCCACTGCTCTCCCACACAAATTGTCCTTTACCTGACCCATTTACTGGACTCGGGTCTAGTGTTCAATTCTATTAAAGTCCATCTAGCGGCACTTTCTGCATACACCACCTCGCAACTTAAAGTGTTGTGGTGGAAAGTCCCAGTTATCAAAGCCTTCATGGAGGGGGTAAAGAGAATACACCCTCCGATAGAAAACCCAGCTCCTGGCTGGGACCTTAATGTGGTACAGCTCATGGGCTCACCCTTTGAACCCATGCACAAGGCAACTCTTAAAGGAATGGTTCGGTCAACATTTTTATTGCTCCTACGGGTCGGTCATGTGTTTTTAAGCCTAAGTCGCTCAATTTTAGAAAAATTTCCTATGGACCTTACCCGAGTTTTCGTCCATTAAACGCACGCGAAAACAGGCACCAGGGAGCTGCCATTTTGTGATAATCCTATAATTTCCCCCATCGCCCTCGCTGACCTGCTTTTGCGGCACTAAATCATATCCCCCGCCCCGGAGCCTGACATTATCAAAACATTCATATTCCCCGCCTCTCTCCGTGATGTTACTGTGCTGCGTAGGCAAACGCTCCCAGTCGTCTTCTACGCGACTTCACACAGAACCCGGAAACCAACACAGATCAGCTCACAACACAGCGCGCCACAATTCGGAATATGAAACTGTACTTTAAAATCAAACAGCAACACAGTAAATTTGGTAAAGTACATTTATTTATTTATTTTTTTTAAACTTTTATTTTTAGCGGCACAAGGTTACATGGTGCAGGCAGCAAGGGCACGAGTCCAGCCCGTGTAAAAGACGTAACAATACAGTACATTTAACATGGTACATTGGTCACAGCAATACAAGGCAGTGGTCGCATGAAATATATACAAATAAGTGTGCACATAGTAGGGGTAATTACAGAGGGGTGGGAGACAAGCCAGAGCTGGAGGCACTTGTGCTTCTATTGTTAAGGTATGTGTTGAATTCTGTCCAGATGTTACGGGGGCGAGATGTAACAGGGAGCATGGATATGAATTCCTCCTCGCAATTGCGTGACCAGGTAAGCATATGGAGCCATTTCCGGTGAGCCGGAGGGGAGGGATTTTTCCAATTCTGAAGGACGCATTTCTTGGCAACCATACATGCAATATTCAAAAATCTAGCTGAACATCTAGTGTCATCGGTCGTCCAGGCGCCAAACAGGACGGCCAGAGGATCTGGGTTAACAACAACCCCAATGATAGCAGAGAGAGTTTCTAGGATGCCCTCCCAGAAACCAAGCAGTTTGTTACAAGACCAAAACATGTGTAGGTGATCGGCCTCTGTCGCCCTGCAGCGGGGGCAGGGGCGTGTCGCAGTGTGAGCGAACCTAGAGGTTCTGTACGGAGTATAATAAAGTCTATTTAGGAGTTTGTACTGCATGGCACGAAAACGGAAGTTGAGGGAGACTCGTTGGGTGTGCAGGCACATGTTCTCCCAGGCCCCATCTGATATTTCCAGGCCCAGGTCGTCGGCCCAGTCATCGCGTGCCTTGAGGGTGGGAGTAGGGGAAGCAGCCTGAAATATCTTGTAGAGTGAGGAGACCACGCCGCGGGCGCCCCCTGAGTTGGCAATGTATGCGATGGCTGGGTTGTCTGGGGGCTCGTCCGGGAATGTGGGCCATTTGGACCTAAACGCGGCCCGCAGTCTATAATATTGGAGGGTTTCCAAAGCGGTCCCGGTGTGACCCGGTTTCCAAGATCGGGGGTCAATAAAGCTGCCTTCAGGGTAGAAGTCCGTCAGTGCATGGTATCCCAGCTCCCCCCAGTGTCGGGCCAGCGCTGCGTCGTGTGTGGGTTCCAGGCCAGGAAAGGCCCACACGGGAAGCCACTTGTAGTACTGGAAGGCTCCAGGCGTCTGGGAAAGCATGCGAGACCAGGCCAAGAGAGTTGTGTAGAGAGGGTCGATAGGAGAGTCGGGTATATATTGGTAATGCAGTAGCGCGGACATTAGGTCGATGCCGGTGGTCGCCAATCTCTCCAGTTTGACATGGGGACGCGTTGGTGCACCAGGATACCAGTGGGTGGCATGTTGGGCCTGAGCTGCGTGCCAGTAAAGTGATATATTCGGGGCTGTGAGTCCCCCTAGTTTGTATGGAAGTGTCATGTCCGTCCACTTTTTGCGTACTGCGCCCGCGTGCCAAAGGAACTGAGCAAACAGTGTGTGCAGTCTGGCAAAGTAGTTATTCCCAGGCCACACGGGTACGTTGCTAAATATGTAGAGGAGTTTGGGGAGCAGAATCATTTTAATGAGGGAGAGCCGTCCAGCAATGGAGAGCGGGAGGGCACGCCACCTGAGGATTTTAGTTTCGGCCATGCGTGTTACCGCCGAGTAATTGTCAGCGAGAAGGGAGGACTTGGCCAAGGATATGTGCACGCCCAAATATCTAAAACCATTCGGTGACCAACGGAGGGGGTATTCAGAGGCAGGTTGCTGGGTGGCCTTAGTGAGCGGGAAGATCTCCGACTTAGAATAATTGATAGTGAAGCCGGAGTGAGTGCCTATGCGAGTAATGTCCCTTAGTATTGAGTCAAGGTGTGTTGCAGGGTCTCTGATGTATAAGAGAACATCGTCCGCATATAGGGATATAATTTCGGGGCTGTCTTTCAGTCTTATACCCTTGCGGGCGTGGTGAGCACGGACATAGTCTGCCATTGGTTCAATTGCTAAAGCGAACAGTAATGGAGAGAAGGGGCATCCCTGTCGGGTACCTCTGAACAGTGTGAAAAGATCAGAAGTTAGTGTATTGATCCTAACCCGTGCCACAGGAGAAGTGTAAAGTAATTTTATAAACTTAATCATGTTCGGGCCAATACCCATATTCTCAAGGACCAGCCAAGTGTATCTCCAGGAGACCATATCGAAGGCCTTCTGGGCGTCCAGTGTGACCGCCACTGTTTGTGCCTCTTGATCAATGCGGGACATTACGTTAAACAGTCTCCTGATGTTGTGGGAGGTGGACCTGCCCGGTACAAAGCCGGCCTGGTCATCATGGACCAGATATGTCATAATGGGCAGAAATCGGTTCGCTATAATTTTTGCAAAGATCTTTGTGTCGAGGTTCATTAGGGAGAGGGGTCTATAGGACCCACATTCGTCGTCGGGCTTATCGGGCTTGAGCAGCACCGTAATGACTGCCTCGCGCATAGAGAGGGGAAGAATAGAGACTCGGAGCGATTCATCCCAGACCTCGAGTAGCTTGGGGGCGAGTATAGCGACGTGTTCTTGATAGAAATCGGCAGTCAGACCGTCGGGCCCCGGGGCTTTGCCTTTGGGTAGGTCAGAGACGGCTGTTACTATCTCGTCAAGCGTGACTGGAGAGTCCAGTTCGTCACGGGTAGCGGAGGAGATCTCAGTGGTGGGGATCGAGTCAAGGAGTTCCCGCATGTGCTGTTCAGTGTGCTCAGCAGGCTGGGAGTAGAGAGATCTGTAGAACTCGGTAAATGTGTTCAGGATTTGTAGGTCAGCCCATTGGGTATTACCCTGTTCATCTTTAAGTGAGGTGATTTGTGTTCGGCCAGATTCCCATTTAGTTAGTGTCGCTAACGTTCTCCCGGGCCTCTCTCCCTCACCATATTTCCTGGCCGCTTGAGGGCGGCCAAGGAAATGTATCTCGCTGACGGCGAGTTTGTTGAAAGCTTGGAGTTCCTCAGAGATCTGGGCAAGAGTGGCGGGGTCGGCACCAGAGGCGCCTTGCAGTTCCAGTTGTTTCAGTTTGCTTTCTGAACGGCTCAGCGCTGTTCTGATTGATTTCAGCACCCCAGCTTCCCGGGAGATAGACATTCCCCTGATGTACACCTTAAAGGCGTCCCACCTCACGGCGGCAGAGGTATCTCGGAGAGTATTTAGTTCGAAGAAAGACAGAATATCGTCGAGTATTTCAGCCTTAAATACCACATCTCGCAGGGCGTCGGATTTAAAACGCCAGATGCTGAACGTCGGGACGGGTACTCCTAGTCTGGCTGTGAGTGTGATCGGGGCATGATCAGAAAGCGTGCGGGGTAAGATCTGGGAGCCCAACACCCCTCCCATGACACCTTTCGAGACAAGAAACAAGTCTATCCTAGAAGAGCTCCCATGCACTGATGAGTAGTAAGTGTAGTCTCTAAGATGTGGGTGTAGCGACCTCCAGGCATCGCAAATGTCGAGGGTCTTAATGTGAGAGTGCAACCTGCGTGCGGCGCTGGACAGAGGCCGTGGGTTGGATCCAGTCCTATCCAGGGCTGCATCAAGGATAAGATTCAAATCTCCCCCCCAAATGACCAGAGTTCCCACGTATCCCAGCAGTATAGTGGCGATCTTGTCAAAAAAATCAGGAGAATCGATATTGGGGCAATAGGTGTTGACGAGTAGATATTCTTTGTTGGCCAAAGTGCAATGTAGTATGACATAGCGTCCTTCAGGGTCAGTGTAGTTTTTATGCAGTGTGAACTTGATGGATTTATGGATCATGGTTAGAACCCCCCTGGATTGAGTGGAGTAGGAGGTAAAAAATCTAGTAGGTCCCCATGCCGGGGCCATTGTTCTGGGGATGTGGCCATTGGAGTGTGTCTCCTGCAGGAACAGTATCTTGCAATTATGTCTGTTGGCATATGCCATGATTTTGCGCGCCTTAGTGTGATTGCTTACCCCTCGGATATTCCATGACATTAAGACGGTTGCCATACCTGTGCCAGGTATCTCATTATGTAACACGTGTTCTCAATGAACGTCTCGGACCCAACAATAGTGTGCGCCCCAAGGGTGGGGGCAAAATTTACGAACGTGGCCCATTAGTGCCGGCCACATGCAACCCCGTGTGCCTTTTGTAGATAACACCCAGTTTCCCCCCCCCACCCTCACCACCAACCCATGATCAGCAGTGTACATCCCACCCATCTCCAACAGTGCACAGTCGGACCGACCCCAACATGATCCAGCCTGTGCAAGAGCCCAACAGGGGCGAACCAAAAACAAAGAAATAGGAAGCAGTGCAATCGCAATGGGGTGCGCTATTGCCGTGTGTTAGCACGCTTGGGACACTAAGGCGTCCGTGAGAAAATAAACAGTGTTTGCGGTTTAGTGATGCATGTCACAGCCATTACCTGTGGCCGCGCCGGCCTGGATGCGAAATGGGGAGATATTGCATTTGATGAAGACAGGAATCAACATGATCACTATGAGTGGACCAACAACATGCAAAATAGAAAGTGTGTATCTGAGGGCTAAGGAACTGTGAGTACAGCCCGGAGGGCGTGAAAAGTAGGAATAAAACAGCAGGGTGGTAGTGTGGGCAGTCCATGGATGATGAAGCCCTCAGACCGCTCGAGTAGGCGGCGATCCGGGAGAGCAAGTTTCAAATTAAGTTCAGTCATTTTCCATATCATCTCCGGCAGGTGGATGCAGAGGGATGTGTGCCTCTATGAATTTCACCGCTTCTGAGGGCACCGTGAAGAAATAAAGTTTGTTGTTAAATGTGAACTTTAGACGGGCCGGGAACAGGATGGCGTATGGAATGCTTCTCTCCCTGAGCAGGTTCTTGACCCCGAGAAATTGGCGACGCTCCTGCTGTACTGCAATCGAGAAGTCGGGGAAGATTCGGATCACCTGCGAGTCCAATCTGAGTTCACCCTTCTCCCGCGCAAGGCGGAGGATTTGGTCCCGATCTCTAAAACTCAGAATTTTGGCGATGATGGGCCGCGGGAAGTCTCCTGGTTTGGGACGTGGGGCTAACGCCCTGTGGGCCCTTTCGATTGTGAAGAAGGGGGACAATTCCGGATTGCCCAATAGGTCTTTCAGGAGGTTCTCGACTGCGGATTCAAGTCGGCCCTTCAGTGCATTTTCCGGGACTCCAATGATGCGTATGTTATTCCTCCGTGATCTAGATTCGAGGTCGTCGCATTTAGCGCGCACTAGTTTCATGTCCGTGACAAGGGTGGACACCGTGCTTTGCAGCGTGTTAATATTGTCCTCGTTGGAGCTGATCCTGTTTTCGGTTTCGGTGATACGCGACCCTTGTTGGTCCAGTTTGGTTCGTAGAGATGCCACATTTGCATTAATGTCATCTAGCTTCTCGTGAAAAGCTGCGAAGTTTCTGGCCATGGATTCCATAACGACCGTCAGGTCTGCGGGGGGGGCCTCTGCAGGGAGCGGTGCTTCGATTTGATCGCATGACGTATGGGCCGAGTCGGGTCTCGGGGTGGCCTTAGCAAACTTGTCCATGGCGCCAGATTTACCGGTGTTCCTGGACCTGTTGGACATTGTGGCGTGTTCCAGGGAGTCAGACTCGTGTGGTTATCGTGAGACGGGGCAGTGCACCGGCACGGCGTGGAGGACCTTAAAACCGAGTGCCGGAGGTAGTGGGCGAGAGGTTCGTTCTGACGGAGCCCCGCACGGCTCTTAGGGCGGCAGACAGATTGACCCAAGGGGTTGTGGAGAAATGCCGCACATACAGGGCCCACCAGCTCCTCACCTCAGGCTCGGTTCGCAGTCGTTAGTTGGTTCAGGCCAGGAGCGTCTTCAGCGGAGTCTTCAGCGGAGCCTTCCGCACAGGCGGCCCCCGCGCTCCGGCCCCGGCCCCAGTCACAAGGCAGGTGGGCGCGGTGGCGATAGATAGGGAGGCGGCCCGCCGGGTCGCCAGCTGCGACGGAAGGAAGTCTGCGACACCGTCCGCGGCGTCGACCGGCAGCGCACGGGCCTGGTTCGAAGCACCGCGAACACAGGGTCAGAAGGTCCGATTCAGGGCCAGATTTCACAGGCGGGTGGCCCCGAGTGTCAGCTATGCGTGGGCCGAATCCGGAGACGGGGCAGAGTAGCAAACCGCAGATGGAAGCAGATGTAAAGCGGCAGCACACGGAGCTGAAAGGCTAGGCAGCCATCTTGTCGGCTGCTCAACAGCGCCCCCCTTAAAGTACATTTATTTGACATTAAATGTTTATAGAATATTCTGCAATTGCCATATGAACTCCGAAAGTCATTTATTTTCTTTTATCTCTATCCGCAAATCCTTAAAATTTTATCGTGAGTCACGCGCTGTTCATTTATGGTACACAGGGTGTTGGTTTTCGTTCAAAGAGGCACTTTTGTCGCACGTTGAACCGCAAGGCTAGGCCAGCATAAAGGTTGATATGTTGCTTCTAGCCGCTAGAACCACGTAAGGGCATATGGGCCCTTGGTGATCGTCCCATAGGATCATCAGAATGGTGCAGTTGTTTACATTAAGCTGCAGCTGGCGGCTGAAGAAACCGTCTGCCAGTGTCTGAAACTGGTGGCAGGGGCAAAATGGAAGGATGTACCTATTTTGAAAACATAAAATGTATAATTAGTCTTGCCAGCCGATCTTTATTAATATTATTCATTTTATTTATTACGGCCGAGCTGAAACTATTTGCTTTCAAGGATAGTGCAATGGAGTATGTTCGGCTCTAAAATCAATGCGAAAACTAACAAAATAAATCGAGGTTGGTACACAATGAGAAACGACTTTTTGTCTACATTCGTGTGGAATGTGGACCTGCATGCCCATGTGCCCGCTACAAGGACGATCCCACAAACCTTTTCAAAGCTCTTCATTCATTCATTTATTCATGCATCCATTCATTAATTTCTTCATTCCGGTATAAAAGCGTCTAAAGAGTTACTTACATTATATTTGCTATTTCCATTGTGTCTCTGCTTAATGCAGTCCGTAAATCCCACTGTGCTCTTGACAACGATTTTTCGTATACTGAACTTACATGAAACTCTGTTTAGTTTAAGAATTTTCTGCCTTATCGTCTCAAACGTTATTGCATCCCCCATCCCCCCCTTCAAATGAAGTTCTTTCTGCATGGTCCCTTTCTCTCATGGTCAAAAAACAATAGAACCTTATACTGCCGTGCGAGTTGTGGGCCTCTTCAGGGTGCAACCTGAAAATCAAAGCTGCTGACCTTCACTAGAAATTAGCATACATTCTTTCTTTGCAACATCCCGTAGTAAAGCCATCTGTGAGAACTTGAAGTTTCGAATCCATCTATGTAGTGCGCCTCAATGTGCAAATGCGAACTGGCTTCTCTCCCATCTGCAACGGCTCGCTTGGCGCGTTCTAAGGCCCCAATTTTGTCCTCGTTGTCTGCGAGCTTTGAAGCCCCAAAGAACCATAACTATTGAGACTTTTTTAATTTTTTGGGGAAGGTCAGGGAAAGTATAAAGTACCCGAGGAGTTGAGTTGAAAGTGAGATTTATTGTTTTTGTTTTATTATTTGCAATACGCAAGCCCCCTCTCGGTTAACAGTGCCCAGCATTTATAAGATTGCGAAAATTAGTTAACATCAACAAAAATATAGACATACACATACAGACAAGGTCAGCAATATGAGGTGAATAGAGAGAGAATTCAAAGCTGACACCCAGGTAGTTCGGCACCCAGGGTGGTGAAGGTAGGGGTTAGGGTTAGCGTACTTTGTATGCACACTGTACAATAACATTTATTAAGAAAATCGTATTACAATTATTTAAACCGGGATTTGTACTTCACAACCAGCTCTCCTTTGGGTGGACATGGCACAGTGGCAATGTTGGGTGGCAATGGATCAGTGCTCTGCACAGAAACGTTCAAGATTCCATATCTGTGCTTCTCTAATACAGCAACAATAAGGCTTTTGACAAAGTCGAACTCCATTTCCTCACAGTCTGGTTTGATCACCCATTGCTTACTTCTTTTTGAAAAGGCCTTAGTGTAGCGAGGCATCCTTACATTACCCTTAGTCCTAGATTGTTCACGGCCGAGATTCTCGTTATGGGCCAAGACGGCAAGTAGAGTCCTATGTCTCATGCCCTGTATGCTGAAATGCAAGCGCTTTGGCCTGTACTTTAGGCACATATTGTGGAACACCTACAAACCTCCTGTGTGACAGAATTCTGTCAGTCCCCTCAAATCTCTTGATAGAGTTTTATCGAAAACAATCTTCTCAATGGCTTTGTGTGTCGGTGAAGATGGATTCAACCACTTTTCTTCCGTGCCTCCACTGGGGATAAAGGGCCATGTTCACATTGGTGGAAATGTAGGTTTTCTGACCAGCGGTGCACGTTGGTACAGTGGTGCATCAGTGACCGCCATTTTTCAAGTAGTATTTCCTCTGACCCTTCACAAGTTTTGTAGCTCCACCTAAGATGGTTGCTGACAGACTGGGACCACTATGAAATACTTTCCAAACCTTTTTTTTCCCTGCAGCCGAGATTTTCTTATTGATTGATTTAGCAAGATGCCATACGTCAAATTGATGTTTAATATGTGGGAACTGCTCTCTCATTGTCTTGACAATTGAAACGTGTCTGTCCGTGGCTATGAGGTCGATGTGCATTCCCCTCGATTGTAGATATTCCACTGATTTTATAAATCCTAGTTGCTCCATGGCCACTGAGGATGTACATTGTGTTAGCTGCACGACCACCGAACTCACAATTTTCTTACTATCCATGTCCTGAAAGTGGTAGGTGCAGTACTTGGCAGAAAATCCAGGGCTGTCGCACTGTCCATCGCCAGCTAGCCTGAATCGTTTGCCTTCGAATGTACTTGTCAGAGACAATTGTTCAATTTTCCAAACATCACTAATGGCCGGAAACAGATAATCATGTTGGTATTTGTAGTACTGCCTTTTTGAAATGAAATGGAGTCCCACAAACTGAAAGAAAGTCTCTAACTTTCTAAAACTGGAGCCACTAAAAAGTGATGCAGCTGCACACAGTAGATTGCCCGCTGGCAGTTTTCCCAGCATCGGTTGTGCAGACCATGAGAAGGTATGATGTAATCTACAGGCGGCATGTATTGTGACGTTACTGCCTTGTTTTTGACGAGTCACATGAATCAATGGCTTCCCACATACTTTCCCTCTGACGGAATGCCCACATTTCAGCATACTTATAATATCCATCAAACAACTGTCGAATACTATGTATTTGCCCTCTTTCATTAGACTGTCATCCTGCGTCAAAGTTGTTTCGGCCTGTGACGTTGAGGACATATCACCACATTTGAAAGAAATATCGCTGCGATCAAGTTCTGATGCGTCGGTGAATGCTACTGCTGGTTCATTGTCATTTCAACATCTGCTACCTCAACATTGATGGGAGAACACAACAATGTCGACAGCTTTTTTAGTGGCAATTTTTTGGCGGGTGTAGATTGTGTGAATTGATCTGCGACTAATTCAGAGCTATCTTCAATACTTCCAGTAGCATGTTGTTGCGGCTGTGCGGTTGTACTGTAGCAATGATCCATTAAAACTTTGCTGGATTCTCCGGACACATTCATTTCATGTTCTGGCCATTGGACATGAGCATCCCGAGTCTCAACATGCCGCGTCTGAATTAATAGTTCCTCCATAGTGTAAATGGTCTGGCAAGCAGCATCTCTTATTCGCTTCACTGTCTGTGTATGTATAGTTCGTAGACCCACGGGTAACTAGAGGACAGATTGGAAAAGGGATGTTCTGTTTAAACACAAGATAAAGTATAGTACAATTGACTGGAAAAAAACATAAAATAGTCCCCAGCACAAAAATTTTTCTAAAGTTATGAACTGTTTGTAACTAACCTTATTTTTGTTTCTTTTCTTTGCAACTTTTTTGACTCGACCTTCAACATTTGCAAGCTGTTGCTCTGATACGTATCTGCATGTCTCCCATTCCTCTTGCGCTGCAACGACTATATTTTCTGTATCCGCATAGACAGCACGGAATGAGGCTCCATCAACTCCCTGAAACATAGTATTTTCATTACTGTGTATCAAAATACTGTTAGCGTAAAACGCACGTGAGGACGAACACACATGTACATCTCAATAGCCAAACACGATTTAAACATTGTGTGGAACAATCAAACGACAAGTATTCGAGCTCTGATGACCTAGTTCGACGGAGATGTCAGTATCCATACCTCTGGCTCTACATGGACTGCCACAAATGATTGTATTGAAGAGGAGGCATCAGCAACTCCCTGAAACACAGTACTTGCGTTACTAGGGAAGAAAGTATAGCAAATGGAATCACGTTATATGATCACGTTCGATGGAGCTGTCAATATCCATACCTCATGCTGCTGAAGAATATCTAGGGCTGTTGTCAATGTGGTGCGCACTTCCGAAAGCTGTTGCGCCGATTCATATCCGCATGGTCCCGCTTCCACCGGAATTACTTGAATGTCAGGCTCTGCATCAAGTGCGTGGTTTGACGATTCAACAACTGCCTGAAACATAGTATTTGCATTAGTAAGGATTAAAATATTGAAAACACAACACACGCTTGGGGTCGACCGCACAGGTACATATCAACGGCTAACCACAAATGAAACATGGTGTAGAACAATCAAACGACAAGTGTTCCAGTCCTGATGATCACGATCAGTTGAGCTGTCAGTATCCATACCTCGGGCTTCTGAAGAACATCTAGGGCTGTTGTCAATGTGGTGGACACTTCAGCATCTCCCTGAAAGACAGTACTTGCATTAGTATAGATAACACTAATTATAACTGAAAACAACACCAGGGGACAACAACTAAGGTGTATATCAATTAGAAAGCACTAACCAAACAATTGGTAAAATAATCACACGATACATACAAACTATTACTTGACATGCATAAAACAAGTCTGTAGCGGAATAGCCAAGTATGATTACCTGATACGCGATAGAAGTGGTTGATAACTGCGAGCATGTGACGGAAGTAGAATGTTCTTGCTTCAGATTCAAGGGATAGTCAAGAAGTTGTAAAGGT
Source organism: Ambystoma mexicanum (assembly GCF_040938575.1). Classification (NCBI taxonomy): domain Eukaryota; kingdom Metazoa; phylum Chordata; class Amphibia; order Caudata; family Ambystomatidae; genus Ambystoma; species Ambystoma mexicanum. The sequence goes on along the minus strand of NC_090924.1, from coordinate 873,456,905 downwards.
AAATTATTGTTTGATAATGAAATGCCAATATTTAAAATTGCCATGTAAGGAGACAGAATACTTGAGTAATGCGCAATATAGCACAGTTCCCTGTGCCCATATATAGATTTTTCGTTGGTGGGTTATGAAATCTAAAAATAATATATTGATAAATGTCATTATTCAAAAAGCTATACACTCCTATCAATGTCGAAAGTATTACAAATTGGAAACAACACCTAAAATATCAATGAATCCATTTGGCTACCTACACACTACCGCAAGGCCTAAAGCTAAAAACGGACACTTGACTCACCAGTGGCAGATTGTGAACGAATAGTGGGAATGGCGTTTGCGAGCAATTTTCGTGTTGATCGCCGTTTATTCTTCTTTGTTACCCAAGATGTGGTGTACATGTTCGAGGGAAAGTGCCGGCTGCAGATGCGGTATCGATCACCCCTCTTGTCTTCAAAGACTTGTTGGACTCTACTTTCCAGCTCATCCAGTGGATATCCGCAATGTCTGACCCATTCTCTTATTCGATCAACAGTTTTCGGGAACACATTCATTGTAGTGCCTTCAGATTTAGCATGGGTCTTCGAAGGGCAACCGCTAATCGAACAGGCAGGCATTGTTGAAAATTCTGAAAAGTAAATATCAAGATTATTATAAAACCTTGATGAATAAAAATGTCATAAAGTAAATGAACCATACCATGCTCAATGCAAGGTTTGTTTTGGTCGCCGGAACTATACCAGTTCATCATGTGCGGCTTAGTATTTGCACAAGTTACATACATTTTTAAAATTATGTGATTAAACTCTGAACATGTGACTCGTCCCTTGGATGTTCTGTCTTGCACGAAAAGGAACCATGCTTACATTCTAGACTGGACCCCCGAAGGATGCAATTCGATGACAATTGACACAGATGAAAATAAATAGCTCTATTGATAGCATAACAATTGAAAGTCAAGTCAAAAGCAATGAGACCAATGACCATAGCTCTATTAGGTACTGTAATAGCAAATAGATTGAAATGTAAAAATGACCAAAATATGACTAGGATACATGGCCTTACCTTGACCAACAAACAGTTGGATTCAGCAGGCGGAGCAGTATGTTGCAGGAGAACAGGTAGATGGCCACAGGTAGCACACTGACGAGTTTGCTCGAAGCGGTCACAGATAGCACGGCGACGAGCAGATTAGCATAGTTCTCCAGCATTGGATCTTTCATGGATTCACATGCTTAGAATATTCCCCGTCGTCAGGCTGGGAATCCCCGGTACATTATATATAGACTCTTTCCCGTAGGAAAACTTTTTCGACGCTTATGCGTCCTATCCACCTTGTTTTGTATCATGCGTGCCCGCACCGTCAGAACGTCATGATATAAATACAGGACCCGCCCCCGCGCTCCCTCAGATTTCAACCGTCTTTCAAAGTAGTGGGATCCTCGTGATTACTGCTAGTGGAAACTAGGTTGTTTTTTCTGTTTCGCTTCCCCTTGAGTCCATTTGCAAAGCGGCAACCTGGAGTTCTGTGCACACCTTTACAAAACACTACTGCCTAGATGCTCACTCTAGATCCGATTCCCAGGTGGGACAAGCCGTATTAAGACATCTTTTCTCTACTGTTCCTTCTCACAACCCACCTCCAACTCCGGGTACTGCTCGCTAGTCTATGCACAGCATGTGATTCTAAGCAGATTAACAAGCATCAGAAGACGTACATTACTCACCATAAAAACATTTCTGATGGTTGTATCTGCTTAGATTCACATGCGCCCACCCTTCCTCCCTGCTCGGATGGAAGGAACATAGACATCTTTCTACATCTCTCTCTCTTTTCTGTACTCACTCACGTATAGAAGGCTCCCTCAGGGCATAAAAAATACAAACAGAGGGACCTTGACACGTGAGGGGTTGTGGGTACAATGCACGTCACTATATGGATAGTGTTACAGACATGCCTTGTCGACATCCCCTTTTCGACTACGAAAAACAAAATGCAATACTCCGCAGTGACCACTAGATGTCGGACTATGCACAGCATGTGAATCTAAGCAGATACAACCATCAGAAATGCTTTTACGGTAAGTAATGCATTGTCATACATTCTAATGAAGACAAAGAAATAGACCTGGGGGGCAGTGGACCGATTATCAGAAGACTGGCAAACAGCGGGAAACGGAAACACTATAATTCCACTGAAAAGCTATTCATCCTTCTTTAGCCGCAATTGTCTATTTTGAAGCTTCCCGGCTTAAAAGGCAACAAGGTGATAACCCTTCTAGATACTGAGGAAGCCCACGGAAGGTGATGGTCTGAAGGACTCCTTCCCGATGATTGGCTGGAGATACATTATTGCCAGCCATTTGGTAGAAGTCGTCCCGCACGGATAAGAACCTGCAGGCATGAGGCCTTCTAAACGTTGTTTGAATATCCATGTGATAAATTAATTGTGCCTGCGCTGCACGGTTAAAAGGCACAGAGATTACCTCTGTAAAACATTTTATTGTTAGTTGAAATTCCACCTTATTTAGGCAATTGTCATGTTATTAACTGCTCATGCCTTTAAAAACAAAGATATAAAAATTGCTAATCATTTAGGTTGGATTGCTAATCAATTGTTTTTTACTTAGCAATTTCAGCTAATCAATTTTGCAAAACTAATTTATGCCTTGCCTTTCAATCTTGCTATCTCCGACCCCATTGCCTCCTTATGGCAACGTCCCTGTACCATTCCTCTGGTTATTTCTGAACTAGCCAAGAAATATAGGCTGTCAAAGGGAGAGACCCCACTTTTCTCTCCTCACCACCAGGGCCGCTACTTCTATGTCAAATTTGCCTACTGACAGGGAGGGCAAGAAAGTGGATACCCTAGCGAAAAAGATGTTCTCCGGGAGCATGGCGTTGGGACTGTGGAAGACAGTTGAGCAGGCGACCCAGTACATCCCTGAGGGGGAGGGTTTCCTGCAGTTGGAGTTGGTGGACGGTGGGAAGGTAGGAAGGAGGTGGCTAGACAGTCCCTGCAAATGGGCCTGTACATGGCAGACTGTGTTTATCGGTTGTTGGGATCGGTTATGGTTTTAGGACAGTTTTTATGAAGCCCACACTCCACTCTTCGTATAAGGCTGTACCACCTGAGTATGTGGGAGCGTAGACAGAACATCCAGGCTTATTTTAGGGGGGAGAGAGGGCTGTTGGAAATGACAAAACTCGTAGTATACCAATCGTTCGAAGCACTGACAACCAGAAGTATTATAAAAAAATAAAGATTTATTATAAATACAAGTTAGGTCAAGTTCACTCTTAAGGTAATTACTTTGTCCTAGAATCATGGACACATTATAAAAACACAACACAATGCTTGAAGGTACACAGACCAACGCATAAATCTTCTTCAAAATAACTAACAGTAATTCTAGGGAAGTCAGACCTTATCATACACATTTAGTATAGGCCAAATCTATTCATGAGGAGTAAAAACATAAGTTACTTTTAGATAACTTTACAGTAAGTCAAGGGTAGTAGACCCTAGCAGCTGTGTAGTGACACTCAGTTAAGGATTCGCTTAGTAAACCAACCAGCAAGTATACTTTTCTGAATAGTGGAACACTCATTCAAGGAACAGTAGAAACCTATAAGCATATTCAGGATAACAAACAGCTATACTAGGTGAGTAAAACCTTTTGGTGTAAAATACAATTACAGTTGCTTTTCAGCTGAGTGGGACACAGGCTAAGGTAAGCCGGAAGTCTTTACGCTAATTTAGGGTTGCAGCAGGCATACTAAGGTCAGCTACACCTACACAACACTCTTTAAGAATGGCACAAAGCTTTTCTAGGCAGGTAAAACCTAATGTAATATACTATTACCATTGTTTTTCAGGTCAGTGGAGCACAGACTAAGGTAAGCAATAACTTTCTAACTTATGCTATTCAAGGTAAGTAAAACCCATACACATAGGAGCTACCAGCAACTTAAAGGTATGTATAAACCTAAGACCAAACCTTGAGATAAGGTTCGTACCAGGCCTTTTTACGCATGAAAATCTTTTAAATAAGACAGCTTTTTAATTTTCCTGTGTACATTTACGCACAGGTTTAGAGCAGAGGGCAGGTTACTTGACGGAAACCGGAACGCTTCTTTTGATTATTATCTACATGGATGTAATCACAAGCTCCTGAAACATATTTCTTTTTTCTCTGAAGCCTTTCAAAAAAGAAACTGCACACCATGTTAAAAGGAATAGTTTATTTCTGTTCAGCTTCTGCTGTGCTGGGTGTAGATGCTCATGGAGCAAAGAAGCACTATACATTTTTTATTTTCCTAGCATTTTAGGATTATGTAATTAATAAAATGGAAAACTAAGTTGCAATTGAGAATTACTCTCTTAACAAATTATACTTTTTTTCCCAGTGAAAGAAAAGCAGTATCACTATTTTTCAGAGTTCCTGTGCTGAGTGCATAATCATGCAGAGGCATATAATTTTTACACTCCCACTCTTATCTGGAGCACTGCCTAAGACTGTTTTAGAATTTGTATAAAACGGACCAGGGAAAGCAAAACCCAATGTTACACTTTAAGAATGACTCAATGGTATTCCAGGTAGGTAAAACCCTAGGCAGACTTAGTTTAGACAGGCTATACAGCAGGTCAGGGGAAGCAAGGCCCAGTTGGTGAACTTACACATTAATATTCTGGAAGAAATAGTTAAGTGAAGCCAACAGCATTACTTTTGTGAAGAGGCACAACCAATTCACAGGTGAGTAAAACAACCTAACAGATACTTTTCAGGATGGCATAACACACATTTAAGGCAAGTAAGAACTTTTGTAACTGCTCACTCTTAGTTACCAACCAACTAATTTACAAGTAAAGATACTTTTAAACACTTACTTTACATGGCAGAATCCTTTTCTTATCCAGTCCTTCCCTCTTCTATTGCATGAGTTCACTCAGACAGAAGAGGGACCCTTCTGGTCTAGGTGCCAGCTGTAGGCAGTGCGAGATAGGGTAGAGTTGCAGAAAAAGTCAAGAGTTCCTGTGGAAGACTGTTCAGACAAGCAAGTAGTTCACTTTTAAGTAAGGGTCCAGGGACCTCTGAGAAGACACTCTAGGAGGATTCCAGCAGTGGGCCTGGTTGAACTGGATGAGGGGACTCCCAATCACAGAAAACACTCCAAAAGCTTTACAGAAATCGGACAGGTTTAAGGTAAGCAAATACCCCAGCCAACACAGTACCTCAACACAGAAGAAGGGTTGCAGCAGGAACACTTCAGGATCTGTAGCCAAAAACCTGGTTAAGGGAGTCCTTTGTCATAAAGACAGGACTTTGGAAGGGATTTTGCAGCAAGGATCAACAGGGAATGCTCCAGGCAAGAATTGCTATGCGGCTGGGTGCAGCTTTATGATTTTGGCACCCTTTTCAGGAGCCAAAAGAAGACAGATTATCGCTGATCGTATATCTTGTCCAGCACTCTGGTGAGGGTGCTTCAAGGGCTGGAATCGCGTCTCTGGAGGGTCCAGCAGGATGCCACCAAAGTGTCAGCACGATAGGGAATTTGGAAGACCATGCACCGCACGATAGCTTGAGGTCCCAGGGTATTGCAGCACCCCAAGGTGGCAGTACGACTTGGTATGGCTCAAAATGCAGGTGGTGTTGTGTCTAGTTTATCTCACCAGGCTCTGGGTTGGGGTAGTTGTTTTCGGAGTTCCCAAGTAGCTTGGAAGGAAGGGTAACCGCAGATTCCGGTTACATAGCAGGAAGGAAGGGTAAGCGCAGATTCCGGTACATAGCAGGCTCTCCGGTCACTGGAAGGGGTCTCAGCTGCGTTTTCTTAATCTTTGGATCTGGTTCCGGTGGTCGACTACCTCTTCAGCTTCCAGGATCAGTCTTTTATGCAGGAACCCAGCCAATCAAACAGACGTGCAACATTCAAACGTGGGGTGTTGGCAGTCCTTTCAGGACAGCCAGCCTTCCAGTTTGAACTGGATTCTCGTATGCAGGCTGGAAGACAAAGAGCTGCAGAGTTTTGGACTACTCGCTCGCTTCCTGCCTTCAGACGCTCTGGAGTCTGGGTGTGCTTGACCAAGGTCTCCCGCCGAAGATGCAAATCACACAAAGGAATGTCTTGCCCCTGCGAAAAAAAAGAAGACGAGGGGCCATTTTGGGAAAATGGTCACCAATGGGTGCCTTTGCCACAGCTGTGAAAACAGCCTGTGGAAAAAGTGCACCGAATTTGTAAAAAGATTCACTGCCACCAGCCATTTGAAGTACGCGTGTCCCTGTAACAGAATTGATACAGTGCTAATGAGAAAAGGCATACATTGTATCTCCCCTGCACACCACTTAAGGTGCGGTGTGCTGGTTTCACCTAACAAAATGTAGAAGGGATAGAAATATCCATTCTACCCTTGGAAACTGTAGTTCTCACAAGGTTAGCCAGAGAAAGTAAAAGGGGAGCCCAAAGGGCGACCCTGTAACAATAAAAAGGTATATATCAAAAGTTGTCAGAGGATTACATTATTTTTTTTTTTAATTTGTATTTGGTTGAAACAACCTTTTACAAAAGAAAACACATTTTACATCCTTTTATAGAAAATAAAACAAAGAAGAAAACAGAACTAATTTTATTGAACTATCACATAGTACAAAAATTATAATATTACTAAATATAAAACAAGCTAAAAAAAATAGATATGAGGCAATATAGAAATCTAAAAAGAAAATTCTATAAACTTTCTAAGATCGAAGCACATTACAAATGACCTAAACCTCTACTTCGTACAAAAGAACCAAAAACTAAATTCAAAATTTAATGCAAAAGGAAGGAGTAGAAGAAATCTACGTAACCTTAATACCCATTTGCACATTCATTAATCAACAATATTGCAACTGGCGAGCACCTGCACAACTGCAATCGTTGGAGGATTGTGGTCACCTGCGATTAGCCAGTCCCAGAACATATCTGGTAAAAAGTTAACCTTATTAAGACCAAATCTGGAAAACAAACGATCTCTCACTTGCCCAGTTCCTTGACAATCCATTAAGAGATGTTTCAGAGTTTAGGCTTTCGGGTTAGAGCACCAGTCACATAGTTTTTTTGCATAGTCTCCTTGGCCTTTTTGTGCCAAAACCTCTCCGGTTCTAGCTACATTAAGCCGAAATTTGAGGAAGTCCTTCTTTATTTTCCGATCAGGAAATTTGACTAAATAGTTTGAAATTAAGCCTAGATTTTTTTCTTCCACCATGAATTAATTGGTTCTGGCTCTAACATGCATAGTTTCAATTGTTTTGATCCAGTCCATTTCCACCAGATTCTTTTTTGCCTTACTGGGGTTATTTATTAAAGTTTCTAAATAAGTATTTGCCTTAGATAGTTCCTCGGAGACCCACTCGTGAAGTTGTCTTATTGTCTCTGAACCACCCATCTTAGAATGCTCTTTCATATCCCCATAGAGGGAATCCTCTTGGGCAATCGAGATTGACCTGAAAAGAGAAATCCATTTCCAACCTGGAAATAATTTAAAAGAATTTAGCCCTAATTCGAATCTGAGAAGACCCATAGAAATAATCATTGGGAGATTGAGAACTTTCTTCCAAACCAAACCCTCCCATTTCTTTTTTTTCCCAAATATATTTTTATTGATTTTATATACCTATCATGTAACTTGTGGCATATGAGTTGAGAGTGCTGCGCGCAGCGTTACAGTGCTTATCAATACGTGTAATAAACAGAAAAAAAGAAAAAACATAAACAACAACAGGTCAGATAAATGCTTGTGGGGAGGGTCAGGAGAGGGGAGGTGCGAAGATAGTAGTTCTCAGTTGGGTGAAGGTGAGCAGGGGGGATTGTTCATGGTTCGGACTTGTGGAGGGGGCGTTGTTTTGTCTCTGGGCTCTTGATCAGGGGGATACCCCTCTCCACCCCCCCCCCCCCCGGTCAACACCTCTGTCGTGCCCCTCCACCCTACTTTATCAGTCGACTTTATCCATCGATCGTAGAGCGGGTGGTTGTCGGGCCAGGCCTGGGTATTTCTGAGTATAGTCCAGGAAAGGGGCCCATGCCTGGAAGAATTTGTCGCTATTCCCAAACCGGAGGGCAGTTTTTTTTTCTGCTGCAATTATGTCCCAGCATTTCGTCCACCACATTTGTACTGCCGGGCCATCTGGGTTTTTCCAAAGCCTAGCCACAGAAATCTTTGCGGGGCATGTCCAGAACAGGTGGTATAGTGTGCCTTTGTCTGGGCATCCTCTCCAGCACGTCGATAGGATTGACGAATTGCATTTATTGAGCGTTTCTGGGGTCAGGTACCACCTGGAACATACCTTGAATGCCCCCTCCTTATTGGATACACATTTCGAGCTTCTGTGTGCTCTCGTCCAGACGTGGTCTCACTCCTCCGGTTCAATGGGCCTCCCAATGTCGTTCTCCCATTTGAGCATGTACGGCTCCTTCCCGGTTGGGTCCGTTCAGTCAAGGATCTTGTAGAGGGTTGATATTCTGCCCTTAGGGGGGGGCTGTGAAGGTGAGTTCCAAGGCTGTGAGGTCTCTGCTTCCGAGGTGCTTCATGTCCCTGCTCGAGAGCCAGTGACGAAGCTGAGGGTATCTGAACCTCTCATTTTCCGGAACGTTAAATTTCATCTTGCAGGACTCGAAATCCAGAGGGTTTCCTTCCTCATAGAAGTCTTGCACCCTCTCCAGGCCTCCTTCTCTCCACCTTATAAAGTTCTTGGGGTTGTAGCCCAGTGTGAATTCCGTGTTCCTCCAGACCGGGGTGAGTGGGCCTGTTGTGCTGCAGACTTTCCACAGCCGCGCCGCCTTCCTCCAGCTCGCCACCGTGTTTTCGGTTGCTGACAGCGGCCCCCTGCCCTCACATTTGCTGGGGTGTTTCATGTGTGGTAGAGCGGTTATTGGGGCTGGGATCCAGGCCTCTTCCAGCTCCAGCCAGTGGGGTTTTGGGGTGGAGGACAGTCAGGCGAACAGATACGAGAGCTGTGCAGCCAGGATCTATCTGGCAACATCAGGCGCTCCCAATCCTCCCATCGCCCGTCCTCGGAGCATGAGTTTCCTTGGGATTCGTGGCTGTTTACCTTCCCAGATATAAACCCTCCCATTTCTGCCAATCTGTGTGCCATAGAAGTCGTTCAGTTTCCAGCCCATAGAGTATTACTGGGATAACTATAGCCTTATAGAATTTTATTAATGGTAATATTGAGAATTTGCAATATTTTAATAAAATTATTTTCATCTGGGATACTAGTTGTAAATATTTTGTTGCAGATCCATCTCAACCTTACACACAGCAGGAGAGGCATATATTTTGAAGCCTAGATATAACCGCTCCTCCACTCTCTCAATTCGCTGGCCCCCCATGTCCTACTGACTAAAAGGCACTTTTCTACGACTGTGTCTGAACACTGGAATCTTAGATTTTTTGGATTGAGGGCCAAACCGTTTTCACTGGCATAGCTATGCAATCTGTTGAGCAATCTCTGCAGTCCTACGGGAGTACAATCTAGAAGAACTACATCATCTGCGTAGGCCAGCCAGTGAACCCTTGTTCTACCTATCACCGGACTGGCCAATGCAAATTCCTTCAGACATTCTCATGCATCTGCCAGATACAGATTGAAGAACAGCAGGGCACACAGACAGCCTTGCCGGACCCCCTTTTCCATTCTAATAGACTGACAGGTTCCCTTCCTCATCTATTCGGATTCTCATGGTGTTATCTTTGTGAAACTCGATCAACATGGCAAGCAACACCTCGGGAATGCCCCAAGCTCTTAGCTTTACCCACAAGCGGGACCTGTCCAACCGATCGAACGCTCTGGGGAAATCCACCCAATTGCCTCTGTGCTTACTCGTCTTCTCTGACATGACATTGAGAGCTCCCCCATTTAGGGCTGTGGACTGTCTCTTCCGAAAACCAGTTTGGTACTTGGAGAGAATCTTATGTTCTTTTACCCATTTCTCCACTTCCCGCAGAAGAATTTTCATAAAGATTTTTCCATCAATATCCAAAAGAGCGATGGGACGATAATTAATTGGAAGCGTCCGATCCCCTCCCTTGAATAGTGAAATAATAATAGCCGACCTCCTGGTGGTGGGCAGCGCTTTCCTGAGCAGAATCTCCCTGTATAACCGAGACAACAAATTGGCCCATAATGTAGGATTCTCTTTTAGCACTAAGTACGTGAGCCCATTTGGGCTTGGCCGCCTTAGAAGATGAATTCTTCCTGATAAGGTCCTCTAGAATGAGTACATCAAATCGAAGATCCCATTTTACACTCTCCTTTACAGAAAAGGTAGATGTTATGCATGAGCCAAATGTAAGAGAAAGATAATCCACCCAGACCTTTGCAGAGACCAGGTTTTTGGGTTACCCTCCGATGTATTTAATAACTTCCAAGAATTGCCTGAATCCCTGTCCACCACCAACTTCAGCATAAATTCACTATCCTGCTGTAGCCGTATGACCTGTTTATAAAGCAGACCTAATGCTTTAGATTTCTTTCCCAGTTCAACTTTGTCCAAGTTCAGATATTTTAACCTTCTTAGCTCTTGTTTCAGACGTTTTTTCTTTAGCATAGACAATGATTGAGCTAGTTTTGCCTTGAGATCGTGTTGGATTGGCTGGAGAATCCCCTAGGAGAGACCCATTTCCCATTTTCAGACCCCATCCTCCCAGGAACTCTACCCAGGATCTACCCTTCTCTGAAGGTTTCCGCCCATGTGAGGCCTTGCCCGCCTTTATCGGGCGCAGGCAGTGAGCATTTAGGTCATCCCCCCAGTATAATATGAGCTCCCCCATAGAGGAGTTTGATTTTTTCCAATGAAACTGCCAGGTCCCTCAAAAAGGCTTCCAAGCTGCTACGCACAGGGTTCCAATAAACATTGACAAATATCATCTCAGACATAAAGATTTGACATTTCAATGAAACCCGACACATTTGAATCCCACCATCATTTTTTATAATTGAATGAGAGTCCCTCATTAGAGAGTTTCTGATTCCCAACAGCAGCCACCCCAATGGTCTCCCCTTCCCTTTTTGAATGGCGGCCTGGGAGATAACTCTGAAGCCCGCCATTTCAATCGGGTTAACCAGCCAAGTTTCTTGGAGCATTATAATGTCCCCGATTTTAAAGAGGGTCTCTTTCATGTTTTGTGATGTAAAAGTATTAGGACCTCGTGTGTTCCAGCAGATTACCTTTAGCTCCCTTTGCCTAAAGGTGCTGGGTGCCTACACCCAGCTTAAGAAGAACCTAAGATACCATTTCTGGCAATAAAGAGATAGGTCAATTGTCTCTATTACTCCCAGTGTCTTCCACCCTTCTGACCGCGGGATGAGCGTCTTGTGAGTCCCCTGACCATTCTGTGGCTTTTGATATCCATTGGGACGAGTTCGGTTTTGCCTTTTGGTTTTCCACCGGACAGGCGTTTCACACTCGAACTCCCAGCCCTTCCAGCTCTATTGAGGCTCCCTTTTTTGCTTCTTTACACTCTCTTGTGGTCAGACCAAGTTCAACCAAAAAGGCGTTTTGGATCTCTGGAAAGCAGACCTATTCAATATCTTCGGATTTGATCAAGTAGAGGCTCCATACTTTTTTCATATATGAAAGAATAACACTTCCACAGAGTGATCTGGTTGCTTTTTTGTTCGATACCAGAGATAACCAAAGCTTTGGGATTGCAAAGATTGACATATCTTCATCCCTAGCTGCCACCTGCTGGATTTGACGGAACTCCTATTGAGAGTCCTCTGTTGAGGTATCTCTGATCTCCTTCACCTCTCGGACTTTCTCGGTATGTTCTATATTCAAGGAGCTCTGTTTACCTGGCCCCATTTTCACTTCTTCCAGCATCACGCTTTTCCCGGCACTATAAGTTTTGGCTTGCCCCAACAGGAAAATGGGAGCTATCCTCCTGTTGGGGTCAACAGCTGTCGATACTTTACAGTTAACATCAGCCGCTTTAGAAGCTGTACGCTGTTTATTTAGAATGAAGATGGGTGCCACTGGAATTTTCTTGTTGTTAATGCTCCAGCAGAAATTAGGGCCCAGTGAATAATCACTGGTCTTTCTTCCTTTACACAGCTCCTTTACCAAATCTTCCTTCTCTGCTACCTTCCAATCTGTTTGCAGCCCCACACTAACATTGATCACCCTAATTTCCTCTTGGTTGGATACCCACCCATGGGACATTCTGTACCAGAGTTCCTATTAAGATCTTTTACAGAGTCCAAATCCTCACGCCCCTAGGTGGAAAGAACTGCCTTTATTTTGGGCAAAGATTTCACAAAAGAGATTGTTTTTGTTGTCTGTATTTTTTGTCGTCCTTGGTTTTTGGGTTTCTTCGCACCCTCACGGGCAGGTACCACCCCTTTACTTTTCCTCCTCTTTCTCGCCTCTTTTCCTTTGTATTTTTGTTCTTAGATAAGCACTGCCCTGTCTTTCTACTGGGCAGGCTTAACAACTCTGGATTTACCTGAGGGTTTACTACTGCTCGATTTGGCAGTTGCTCCACCGTCTCTAGAGAGGCATCAACTAGATTGGCCATTCGTAAAAATTCTTCAAGGATAGATTCTGACAGAGGAGTGTTGTTAAAGATGAAAGGATTCCTCTCCTGTAAGTTTTCTATTTTTTCCTCTTCTGGTCCTCTGGTGATTGTTTTGATTTTTGTTAAGATGTCTTGGAGAAGTATTAATGTATTTCCTTCTTCCTCTTTATTTGCTACCAATGAGCATTGGATTGCTGATATATCCAATCCCTGTTTCACCAGTTGCAGCCCCATATCTTTCAATGAGGTATCCAAAGAGACATTGATAATATTATTGCCCCCTACTAAGTTTGGGTCCAGGTTTGCCACTTCCCTTGTGAGTTCAAGGAGGATCCCAGCTTGCCCCTGGACCTCGGACCTTAAAAGTTCGAAGACCGAGACCATTGAGTTCAGCACAAAATCGAAGGCTGCCAGGGTATTATTGTCCCTTACTTGCATAATGTTCTGTGGAGATAGGGACTCTGAAAGTACTGAGTGATCCCCCAGTTCAGCACTTAAACTGTCTCCTGCTGGTGTCGCACAACTTTCTTCCATATGCTGAATTCCCTCATTAGACTGGTGAATCTCTTTCATCTGCGGAAGGAGATTCGTTGGGGGGTAGTAATCGCTTGCCAGTCCTCCTTCCTTCTGTCTTTCTCTCTTGACTGAGATATTGGATTGTGATCAATTTTTGAAGAAGTCTTCATTGTTCGTACTTATGTTCCTCTTGTTACCAAGGTGACTATCAATTTTACTTTGAATCTTCTTGGTTGTTGTTGTGTATTCTAATCCGCGCTTCCAAGCTTGAGCTATGCTTTCCTGTCCCGCGGCTTGTCTTGGTCTGGACACTGGAGTATGAAACTCCATACCAGCCCGATTGGGATCCTGAGAATACACTTGGGCATGGGTGACTAGTTTCTTAGGGCCCTCTGTTAGGTCGACATTGTGCGACGCTAGATCCCTTTTTAAGCTCACCATTTGTAACTCCCGAGCTATTGCCTGCATTTTGGGATATCTAACAATCAAGTTCCGGTGCTTTCAGATCATCTAGCATCACAGTACTGCGTAGCTTCATCATCCTCTCAAATTGACTACTGCCAATAATTATAATGCTGTTATGCAATTACTTTTGTGCCCTATGACAGTTGCCGTATATCTGTTGCCTCGTCTCGGGCAGCTGTCTTGCAGCTGTCTTGCACCAATCTCCTTTCCCAGCAGCTAACAATAGCTTGCAATAGCCAATTGAAACCAAGGATATGGATTGATGTTCTTTTTCCTTTACTGTGTATTTATTTTCTTCGTTTTGTTTTTGTATTTTATTTTTGATTTCAAATTATTTTTACTTCTTCCAGTATATAGTTGACAGACTGGTGGGTAAATGTGCTACAGAGAGCAGCTGATTCCGCTTGTACCACAGTGAGAACAGCTATGCGAACAGCTATGCAGGATCAAGGAGACATAGCTCTGCAGTCTCCTGCGAGAATCAATACGCTGCCCACAAACGCTCTCACATTTACTGAGAGCAGTAACAGCTGTGCGGGTCAAAGAGACTAGGCTCTGCAGTCTCCCACTAAGAGTGACATGCAACTCAAGGCAGTTAAAGGCTCTTCCTTAGAGAAAGGAGGAAGAGCAAACAATGCCCTTTTTTCTTCCCCATTCAGCACACAACTGGGCAGTTGTGGGGTAGGTTAGAAAAGCGTTATCAGCGTTAAAAGTAGAAACAAACAAAGCTGGCTGTGTAATGCTGGATGCTGAATGATGCGGTGTATACTGCTGTATGGTGCGGTGGGAGGAAATTACCTTTGTTCGAATGGCGCATAGATCTTAGGGTGCCAAAAAACGACTGGTGTGTCATCAGCCACTCGGCAGTGCACCAGCCCCCACTCACCCCTCTCTCCAATCAAGAGGCACCACAATTCGCCCGCGATTCGCACCACAAAGCAGGTGAGGGCGAAGCAAGGCAGGACAAGCCCAAAGACCCCAAGACGAGCCAAAAACTCCACCGGCGTGTGTCCGCCCTCCTCCTCTGCACTGCGACTTCCCAAGTTCCTGACCAGAGGAGGGAACCTGCATGCAGTACGTGTAGTGAGGTGGACACGTAGTAAACACACCGCGCTCATGGAATCAAGCCACACTGAATACAGCCACTTCTGATTCCCAATCTCGTGCACAAATTAAAAAGGTCACTATGGAGAGTCTTAAAAATGAAACCCAAAAAAGAGTAAAAGGATCTGCGAGTGTGGACAAAGGTTCCCACTCACTAATGTATAGGTAAAAATGATCTACCAGTCCAGCAGAAGTTCTGGGGTTCTTACAAGGGTGGTAGATTTAGCACTAAGATTAAAATCTTGCCGGCCGTATGGTCCTTAGGAGGCAGGCCTACCTGCACTCCTCTGAGTTATTTCCCAATGTCTAGAGTAAATTGTTCAAGCTTTCTGCTAGGTCGCTCGGCATGGCTGTGCAACAGCCGCCCAAACCTGCCTTCAGTTTCGCTTCGAGGGGCAGGGACAGGAGTTACGCCCTCTGTCAGGAAGGCTCAGCTCCCACAAGCCAGGCAGGGGAGGAGGCGTTTATCACACCCGAGAAGGGCAGGTGGGCCTCTAGAGGCCAGCAGACAGCTGCAGCAGCGATTGGCGTGGCTCCGTCCTCAAAGCCTCTTTGTTTTCCCCTCTCACAACTCGCTGGTCGGAGGACGGCTGACCAAGCTTTGGACCCAGTGGCAGGAGATTACCTCCGATGCCTGTGCTCTGCAGCTCGTGTGCTGGGGATTTTGTTTGACTTTCTTGCGAAGACCTCCGGGCAATCCCCCACCGCCTCCTTGCCACCCGGGACAGGAGCTCCAGGAAGATCTGCGAGCCCTGTTAATGGGTGCGGTGGAAGAGGTAACGCCTGAGCAGAGAGGGCGGGCTGGTATTCTCTGTGTTTCCTGGTTCCCAAAAAGCTGGGTGATCTACGTCCCATACTGGACTTCAGCCCTTGAACAAGTTCCTGAGGAAGGAATAATTCAGGATGGTGACATTGAGAGAGATTCCCCACGCTCTTGAGTTACAGGACTGGCTGGTGTCCATATATCTTCAGGATGCTTACTTTCATCTGCCGATGCATCAAAAGCACAGGAGGTTCCTCATAGGAGACCAGCACTATCTGTTCAAGGTGCTTCCCTTTTGGGTTGACCTACGCATCAAGGGTCTTCAAACTCATGGCGGTAGTTGCGGCTCACCTCAGGAGATCAGGCGTCCATGTGTTCCCATACCTGGACGACTGGCTGATCAGAAGGAAGTCGGCGGAGCCTGTATTGTCTCATCTGGGGTCACCTGTTCACTACTCCACAGGCTGGGCTTCTTGCTGAACTTGGAGAAGCCCCACACAACACCAGCTCAGAGGCTCCACTTCATCAGGCCGTCCTAGACACTCGGGCAGAGAAAGCTTTTCTGCCTGGGGAGATAGTAGCCAGCATTGTACAGATGGTACAACTGTTCCAGGACCACACCATCTGACCAGTGGCTTCCTTCCTCCGCCTCTTAGGCCTCCTGTATTTTTCTAGTGCCAGAGGCCAGGCTGGAGATGCGAACATTGCAATGGCTTCTGCGAGGTCAGTGGTCCAAGTACTTCGGCACTTTGAGGGACTTCCTTAGGGTGTCTAAAACCGTGGTCGACTACCTTTCTTTTTGTGCCAGCAGCTGAAACATGCTAGCAGCGGAACACTTCTGGGCTCTATGGCCTCAGGTCTAGGTAGTCACAGATGAGTCTGTGAAGGGTTGGGGTGCTCACTGCGAGGACTTGAAGGGGAGCGTCCTTTGGTCAGCAATGGAAGCCAGGTAGCTGTGGTTCTGGCTATTGGAGAACCAGATCTCACTCTCGGCATTCATCTGGCGATCTGGCGGGGACAGAGAACAGTTTGGCGGATGCTCTGAGTAGGCAGTACGGTCTCGCATGATTGGGAAGTGTACCAGGAAGTCCTAGAGGAGGTGTTCTCTCTCTCTGGGATACCCCAGCGGTGGATCCGTTTGCCACGCAGTCCAACAGGAAGTGCAAACAGTTTTTGCTCGAGGGAATTCCCATCAAACGGTGTGCTAGGGGATGGGTTTTCTGGTGTATTGATCCTTTCCTCTTCACTACGTTGAGGAGGGTTCGAGCAACCTTGATCTTTATCGCCCCGGATTGGGCGAGGAGGACATGGGACTCGGACCTCCTGGGTTTGACCATCTGCCCACCTCGCTGGTTGCCTCACCGCCTGGATCGCTTAACCCAGTCGAAATGTTGGGTGCTCCACCTGAACCTGGACTCCCTCAAACTACTTGCGTGGCTCTTGAGAGGATGAGTTGATGACTGGGGCCTCTGAGCAGGTACTCCAAGTGCTGCTGGCTGCACGCAGGCCGTCCACAAGATCTATCTATGCGTGCTGCTGGAGAGGATTTGAGGCGTGGTGCAGGGAATGAGAGATTGGCCCCCATCTCTTGCCCCACCACCACAGTGATCTGTCAATTACCTTGTCGGGCCTTCAGGTTCCCACAGTCCAAGGATACTTGAGGCTTTCTCTGTGTTCAAAAGGTCCCTGGATCAAGGATCTTTATTCACGATTCCGGTTATGGTCCAATTCCTGAAGGGTCTTGTAAATACGTTTCCGTCTGTTCCCTTTGTTGTCCCTAATTGGGAGTTCAACCTGGTTCTCACGTTGGGCCGTTACATTCTTGTTCTCTGCGGCTGCTAACATTAGAAACCGCCTTTCCAGTTGCCATCACTTCAGCCGGACAGGTCAGCGAGTTGCAGGCTCTTTCTTGCAACCCACCATTTCTTTGCTTTTTTCGGTAGAAGGTATCTCTTAAAGTGAGACCAGGATTATTGCCAAGGTGGTGTCAGAATTCAATCTTTCTCAGGTGATAGGTGTTCCGGTGTACTACCCACCTCTGCATCCCACTAAGGAGGAGGAGCGTTTTTATTGGTTCGACCCCAAGAGAGCGTTAAGCTTCTATGTAGCATGAACTGCGGGATACAGTAAATCAAACCAGTTTTTTGTTGCCTTCTTGATTTCCAGAAAAGGTGTAGCTGTATTGAAGCAGAGAATATCTTGATGGATCGCATTGTGTATTTCGGAATGCTACCATACCCCATGCAAGGAATTGCCTCCTGGCATCGGGGGCCCATTCTACCAGAGGGGTTATCTACCTCTGCGGCTCTCCAAAGGGGAGTACCGGTCAGGGACATCTGCCGGGCTGCAGCCTGGTACTCGCTTCATATGTTCACAAAGCATTACAGTCTGGATGTAGCCCGTGGGGATGATGCTCGCTTCAGAAGGGCAGTTTTGCTAAATGTACTGCTATAGAGTTTTCTTCCCGCCTCTGTTATTTCTACTTCCTTGGGAGTCTAATCTGATGAGGAATCTGCAGGATAAAGGCAATCCATTAAAGGAGAAATGACTTAACTTAATGTTGTTTCTATGGATTCTACTTCTGCAGATTCCTCATCATCCCTCCCATCCATCTTACTAAGAAAGCATCAGTAGTAGGTGTCTGCCTTCTCCCAAGAGGTAGGTGTTGGCAATGGCTCTAGGGTCTCTTGTTCTTCTTGGTTGCAAGCTGCATGCCTTCCTCTTTTTTTAAAAAAGGGGAAAAAAGGATGTTCTATTTATCCTGGTTGGGATTTCCTTTTTTTTCTAACCCTCTGTTGGCTACTTGGCCATCTTTTATTTTTCTCTCTGGTTTTCCTCTGGAGTGGCTGAGAATGGGGGAAAAAAGTTGGGAACTGAGGTATGAAGCGTAGTGACTCAGTATATATAGGACGCCCAATGACACATCTGGGGCTGAGGATCCAGCACCGGGTCAAGATTGATCGACAATCAACGGCCGAGTTGAGGTCCACTACGCCCGCTGTCGAAGATTTATCTTAGCAGCTGAATCTGGAAGGGGATATCTATCTGATGAGGAATCTGCAGGAGAAGAATTCCTAGAAAGAGCATTAGGTTAAGTCATTTCTCCTTCAAGTTCAAGGTCTTGCCATCTGGACTCCGGTCCGCCACAAGAGTCTTCACAAAGGCCCTGGCACCTATGGAGATACATCTTTGAAGGCTAATGAGTAGAAGTTGTTCTATACCTTGACTATCGGCTGCTTAAGTCAGTGTCCAAACATGTGCTCCACAATCTTCAAGAGATGGTACTATTTCTTCACACTCTGGAATCCTCTATAAACATTGACAAACTCACTCTGCAGCAACAACAAACAATACCGTGCTTCATGCCATTTCCTGACAGTTTCAGCCCTCGTGGGTCTTGCAAATCATTTTCCTTCAATGGGCAACTGTTGGGTGCAAGAGTTCAAATTGCTCCTGGGGATAATGTCCTCCTGCTTGTTCTTGTAGGAATTGGATGCTCAGTGGGCTCAGGCAACCGGATCATTGGAGGATTGGCTCCAACTAGCGCGACCCCTTTACATCTCCTTGTATTGGTGGACAAATAAAGCAATCTACAGCAAGGGTTGTCTTTTCAGACTCCCCACATCCACCTGCACTCTCAGGACGAATGCAACCCCAGTGGTATGGCAAGTGCACTTAAATCACTGTCAAGGGTCTCTGGTCACAATAGGAGTCCAGGCTGCATATCAACACCCTTTCAACCCGTCCTTCAGGGGAAGACAGCAACTGTGCAGATGGACAACACCATATCCATGCCTTATACCAACAAACTAGATAGTACAGGATCGACTGTTGTCGGTTGAAGCCCAGGGTCTATGGCACTGGGCTCTAAAGAAGAACATATAAATAAAGGAGTCCCATTTGTTGTGAAAGGATAACTTTGTGGCCGACCGTCTAAGCAGGGAATCAGACGTCCTACAAATGAGAGCTGGAGAAAGTGGAACTGCATTGCGCTATAAGACCCTCATGCCACGAACCACAGTCTTGTTCGCCACAGCCAACAATGCAAAGTGCCCCATTTCGAATGGATTGTGTCCTCCCACGTATTCATCTTTGATATACATATCACGCCAGCTTTGCCGCTTCGGAAAAAAAAATTCTCAGCAGGGGGCGCTGTGCACGATGACGTGCCATTGATGGGGATTGAAATTGGCTCAGTCAAAGGCGAATGAAGGCTCCCGCAGGACAAAGTGCAGAAATTGAAGGAGATCATCAGGGGGCTGAGGGGTAAGAACAGAGCAACCTTGAGGGAGCTGCAGTCTCTGGCGGGTAACCTCAATTTTGCTGGGAGAGTAATAACCACAGGGAAAGTGTTTGCCAGAGGTATAGAGCTAAAAACATTGGGACTGCAGCATGCTTCCCAACATGTCCGGTTGGGATCCGAAGTAAAGGAGGACCTCTGGATGTGGAATTTTTTTTTTGGGGATAAGTCAATTGGGATTTCAATTTGGAAGGAGGATTGGGCCAGCAGGGAAAGGCTCAAACTATTTACTGATTAGTCGGGGTCTCACGGTTTCGGGGCGATCTTGGGGGTCAGGTGGTGTGGTAAGGCATGGCCTGCAGAGTGGCATTTGAAGGGAATCACGAAGGACATCACGCTGTTGGAGCTGTTTCCCATTGTAGTAGCATTTAAACTATGGGGGTACAACTAGAGAACAAAAAGGTGTCTATGGTCAGACAATTTGGCGCTGGTTCAGATTATCAATCTGCGGTCATGTAGCAATGTAAGGGTGTTGAAGTTGCTCAGGGAGCTCACTAAATGCCTACTGGCACTAAACATCGAGGTCAGGGCTTGGCGTATCCCCGGCATCAAAAACACAGCCGCTGATTCTCTCTCGTTTACAGTGGGAGAAGTTCTGAGGCAACTGCCCAGAAGCAAGGAAGGTGATGTCCCCATTCAAGGAACATTGGTGGGGGATGATTGGGGTGATCTGAGTTCTCTGATGGACACAGCTCTGGCGCCAGGCACAGCAAAAAGGTACAGGGCATGTTGGGAACGATTCACAACGTTTCAAAGGGGCGTTTTATCAGAAGGGCAGAGAGAATTGCCGGTTCGAGCTTTTGTGGGCTGGTGCTGGCGGATGGGAAAAACCAGAGCTTGGTTGACTTATCACTTGGCAGCAATAGCCCATAATGCCAAGCTTCGGGGTGAAAGGGACCCCACCAAGGAGCACTATATTGCGTTGGCCATGAGAGGCTGGGCTAAACAAACTGTACGGAAGCCGGATGATAGGCGGCCAGTCAAAGTGGTGAAACTACATGGTTTAACCAAATGTATGAATATAGTAGGCAATAGTGATATGGGGAGAGTGTTATTCACAGCTGCCTTCACTGTGGGATTCTTTGGGGCGCTCGGGGTGAGCGAGCTAGTCCCCGAGAACAAAGAGGGCAAGCGGTCTGGCTTCTTGCGTGTAAGGGATGTTCAGGCAAATAACACCCAGGTGGTCATTTACGTACGCAGGTCAAAGACCGACCAGAAGGGGAAAGGGGTGCCGATGACACTGCAGGCCATCCAGGTGAGTTTAGTCTGCCCGGTGGCGGCCGTGGCCACCTTCCTCCAGCAAAGGCTGCCGTCGGACTCAGGAGCTTGTGGAATCTGCTTAGAGCACATGCTATGCATAGGCCGACATCTAGTGGAAGCTGCAGAGTATTACAGTTGTTGTTTTTGAAAATTCGAAAAGGGACGACGACAGGGCGTGCCAGTAATACTATCCCTAGTTCGACGTCCACTGTACCCATGGTCCTTCACACATCAAGGGTCCCTCAGATAGTTTTTTCCTGCCATTGTGAACGGTCGCTTATCGTGGAATGCTATTTCGGCTAACATCATTTACTTTATAAAAGTTTTAAAATAGTTACTCTTCCTGTCCTTTTACAACTGCTGTGTCTCGACAAGACGAACCGTAGGACGAAGAAACTTCGATGGATTCCTTTCGGCCTTTGAAGGCCCAACGGGCCTAGGCCTTTACAGTAGGGAAAGTGGGGGCGGTCATTTCACAATGTATTTCTCCATCCTTTTCCTTTGTCGCCCTGCTGCCTGCCCCAACCATTGATAGGAAACCTTTTAAAGTTTGCCCATCCTGTAATAAAAAATGGCTGTGGATCGATCAGCACAAGGTGTGTAACTTGTCTTAATCGGGCCCACGACGAAGGGCACTGTCGGGCTTGCAAGCTCTTTCGACTCAAGACCCTCAAAGATCGTAGGACGAAACGCTGGGCCCATCACGCCATGCATGCCAAGGCCGCCATGGACATGGAGGGGGCCTCCAGCGGCGGCAGCGACACCGTCCTTTTGGACTCACTGGACAAAGGGGTATGGGGGCGAGTTTTCACTGTTTTCTCAGCCAAAATCAAAGTGGCTCTGGGTACGGACAAAACCAGAATACATCTTGGAATTACAACCAGGGTCAAGCGTCCCAGGGTTATCCTAGAGGCCAGTGCAGAGGTCGCGGCCAGGGGAGACCCTCCACTGGCAGAGGTGGAGGAACGCCTCCCAAACAATGACGCCCCGCTACAGGTCCCCTCCTATGCCTCCGCAGTCAGGGGACGGATTTCAAACTTCACCCACGCATGGGAGGGCATAACCACAGACAAGTGGGTGTTATCAACAGTAGCTAAGGTTATTGCGTGGAGCTCCTAGAAACACCATCAAACCTCCCCCTGCGCCAGAGGAACAACTCATCTTGATGGAAGAAGTCAACGCGCTACTCCTCAAAGATGCCTTCGAGGTTGTGCCGTCCAACGAGGTAAACAAGGGTATCTATTCAACATACTTCCTTTTACCAAAGAAAGATCTGACAATGCGCCCAGTATTAGACTTGCGCCCTGCAAACAATGTAAAGCGCTTTGGATTAAAGCGCTATATAATCACAATAAATACAAATAAATACAAATAAATATGTCAAGCCACAAAAGTACTGCATGACTAGACTACAAGAAGTAATACCTCTGCTAAAGCGGGGAGATTACATGGCAACATTGGATATGAAAGATGCTTATTTTCATATTTCAATGCTCTCAGCACACAGAAGACTCTTGCGGTTCAAAGTAGCAAACCAGCACTACCAATTCAAGGTGTTACCCTTCGGAATAGCCTCGGCTCCAAGGGTATTCACCAAGGTACTGGCAGTGGTGGCAGCGCACCTGCACAGGGAGGCAATCCCAGTGTACCCCTACCTGGACGACTGGCTGATCACAGGAGAAACTCCCCATCTTTGCAAACTAAACATGCAAAGAACCTTAAATCTTCTCTACCTATTGGGCTTCTAGATAAGAGAAAAGGTCAAGTCTTGTACTTAATACATCAAAACAGTTCCAAGCAGCTGTATTAGATACACAAACAGGCTTAGCCTTTCCATCCATGGAAAGAGTGCAAAACATGCTTCGGCAAATAAACCAGTATCAAGCCAGTCTCCAAATAAGCGTACACAACTCAATGCGATTACTAGCCATGATGGCATCGTGCATATATCTAGTCCCACACGCACGTCTTCGCATGCGCCCAATGCAGGAGTGGTTGGCGAAACAATGGTCTCAGGCAAGTGGTCAGTGGGACGATCTAGTGGTTGTTTCGCCAACACTGGTACAAAACCTACGCTGGTGGTCGAGAGAAAATTTGTTAAAGGGAAAACCCTTTATGATCCGGAGGCGCAAGAGGTTGTCACGGTAGACGTGTCACTTTCTGGGTGGGGGGCTAATTACCTTCACCACACAGCACATGGTCTGTGGACACAGGTCGCTGCACAGAACCATATCAACTTGCTGGAACTACTGGCAGTACTCAAAGCACTTCAGGCATTCGAGATGCAACTGACGAACCAGTCTGTTGTAATTCTAACAGACCGCACAATGCCATGTTCTATATCAACAAACGGGGGTCACACGCTCTCCAAGTCTATCCAAGTTGGTGCAAAAAATATGGAGGGCGGCACTCAAACGGGGGATATCCCTATCCTCCCAACACGTTCCACAGGTACTCAACACTCTAGCAGACTCTCTAAGCAGAGGCTCCCCTACCAGAGGACCATGTGTGGTAACTACACTCAAGCATCGTAGACCACATCTTCTCTCAATGGGGTTATCCCACACTAGACTTGTTCGCTACAAAAGAAAACAAGCAATTCCCAGGCTTTGTGTCCAGGTTCCCCCAGCCAGACTCCAAGGGGAACGCCCTATGGATGAACTGGTCAGGGAAATTTGCTTCAGCTTCGCCCCCAGCCCCCAACACACCATTAATGAGTAGGATTGTGAAGAAGATGCACAGAGAACAGATGACGCTCATCCTAGTTGCTCCTCTGTGGGCTAGACAACCATGGTATCCGCATCTGCGCAAACTGGCAATGTGTGATCCCATCAAGCTCCCGTACCTAACTGACCTGTTAACCCAACACGGGGGAACAACCGTACATCCTCAGCCACACTCAATAAACTTGGCAGCATGGCTCCTGAAGTCATAGAGTTCGGACACCTTAATCTACCACAACAGTGTTTGGATATCCTCAAGGAGGAACGAAAACCAAACACCTAGACACTGCTATTTCGACAAGTGGAAGTGGAGAAGATTTGTAATTTGGTGCCAGTCAAAACAAATAAACCCTGTAGAATGTACTCCTTCACACATTCTAAATTATTTACTCCACTTGTTAGATTCAGGGTTAGTATTCAACTCTATAAAGGTCCACCTGGCAGCTTTATCAGCCTATACCACCTCTCAAAGTAAAGTCTCATGGTGGAAAGTGCCAGTCATCAAGGCATTTATAGAGGTAGTAAAGAAGCTCCACCCTCCAATTTCTAATCCCCTGCCAGGATTTGATCTCAATGTAATACTAGCCAAGCTCATGGGACCCCCTTTTCGAGCATATGCACCAGTCGTGTCTTAAACACCTGTTCTACAAGACTGCTTCTTAGTGGCTATTACTTCCCTAAGAAGAGTCGGTGAATTACAAGCCTTGTCAGTGCAGGACCCTTTCTTTATCGTCCATAAAGATTGGTTTTACAAACTCATCCTAGGTTTTCCCCTAAATTCATTTCTAAATTCCATGTAAACCAATCCATTGAGCTCCCGGCTTCCTTTCAGAATCCAACTAGCTCAGCTGAGGTTAAATTCCACACACTAGATGTGAGCAAAGCGGTCCTCTACTACATAGCAACAGGCAGAGAGGGGGGCCGCATTTCCAAGAATGCTATCTCCAGATGGATGGTCAGATGTATACCACTATGCTAGTCATCTATACAAATAAAAAGGTAAATGTTCGTTTGTTCAAAATCTTAAATCTCCAAAAGTTCTTCACCGATTTGCTTTTGAGACAATGTTGCATTTGAATAGGCGCGTGTTTTTATATACCTACTATACATAGATGTCACATCTGTGACGGGTTAAAACATGCTTTTTCTGAAAAACAGCGCCATCTGTTGGACGTAAGAGCAACACACACTATTTTACGATTCCGGCTCAAATACATGCAGAGGAAGCAGAAGAGCGACGTGCAACCAGACTTTAGGATGCATGGTTACGAACACGGCAATCGCGTTCTGCAGCTTCAGATCAGCTTCGTTCTCAACAGAATGAACGTGACAGACCGAGAGTGGCTAAAAGAGAGAAACAGCAGATCAGCGTCAAACATGACTCTGTGCTCAGCAATCACGCAATTACAATCGCTTTGTATTCCTGTACAACCCAGCTGATGATTATAGTTTGAGCCGGCATGTTCTCATTGTTACCATCTCTGAAGTGTGTCCTTATTGCAAGGCTCTGAAATTTAATGGAGAAACTAAAGGAATGTGTTGTGCCGCCGGGAAAATTAAACTGCCTTAACTTGGAGAACCGCCAGAGCCATTTAAAACTACCCACAAGCATTGTCAAATTAAACATATTAGAAACGTGCACTTTCTCTTTTCTTTCTTTTCCATTTAACCAGACTGAGCCACAGCAACGCGTGGCCAGGGACAGCTAGTTATCAAATAAAACATTGCCTTTCACGCCAAGAGCTCATTCCACACTGAGCACAGGAGCTACTATGGCTTTTATTGCAAATGTACCCTTAGACAGCATTTGCAAAGCAGCTACATGGAGCTCAGTACATACTTTCACTTAGCGTTACTGCATTGACACACATTCCAAAGCAGATACACAAGCCTCAGAAGGGGTACATTACTCACTGTAATCGTATTTATGATGTTTGTATCTGCTTAGATTCGCATGCACCTTCCCTCTCCTGGGAGAAGGTGCATAGATGTTACATGAGCTTTCTTTCTATATCTGCTTGGATACATCTGTACTCATGTTACACTTCATGCAACCTCATGTCAGAACAAAACAATCTGAGGGACTCCGACGCGTGAAGGACCATGGGTACAGTGGATGTCACACTAGGGATAGTATTACTGGCACACCCTGTCGACGTCACTTTTCTAATTTCGAAAACAACACTGTAATACTTTGCAGCTTCCACTAGATGTCGGCCTACGCATAGCATGTGAATCTAAGCAGATAAAAGCATCAGAAATTTGATTATGGTGAGTAATGTATCATATATATATATATATATATATATCTCTTTATGTATCATAATGGCTTCTTCGCTCTCATCACATTTCTACCTGCTTCACGTCTGGTTGGGAACACCTGCATCCGCAGGCAGGCCGGAAAAGCTGGCTGCAAAAGATAGCTGTCGCTTTAAGACAATTGAAGGCATAGGGCCTATGTCACTCGTGCGTCCTTCCTACTGGGCGGGTTGGAATTTTGCAGCGCTACGACTCCTTCCTTTTTTAGGGCGTTACTTTTTGCTGTCCATCCCTTTTTTCTTAGGGATTAGTCTTTCATTTTTAACTTTATTCATGGTGCTTCACTCTACGTATACCGTATGAGGCAGGATTCAAACCGTTCATCCATTGTCGGAAGCAATTCTCTGCGGTCAAACACCATCATGCCTGCGTCCGGTGTTTGGGTATACATCACCTGGAGAGTACCTGTGTCTTTTGCTGTGGGATTCACCCGAGGTCTATGCAGGCTTGTCTTCTCTCCATGGCACAGCTGGGACCGGTACCAAAGACTTTGTACAGAACATGAGGGGAGGTTGACATCGCTAAGAGTGGGGAAACCTTGGGCATGTTCACCTCGGAGTACCTATGGGTTGCAGGCTTGACTCTTCTACATCACCTTTTAGGTTACCATAACCCCAACCTTGTACTTCTGAAATGGTGAATGACATAACTAATACAGTACTGGAAACCATGCTTTCTGAGCCCTTCTTCGAAGTTCTGGTTCAACGCATTAAAGACAAAATGTTGCCTATTATACCTCCTCAGGGATCAGTGCCCACTGATCCTATTCCTGAGCCAATCACTGTCAGTTGACCACAAGGATTAATTTCCTCTGTCCAAGAAAACAAAAATGTACAATGATTCTGACAGATACAGATGACAACACTGCTCCGTCACCATCTAAGGTGTTTCATGAGATTGTGGCGAAAGCCATGCAGGCCTTGGAATTCATTCCTAAGGATAAGCCTGAAACGGCTGCCATCTCAGCAGTCTAAAAATGTGCTTCCCATGAAACCTCATTCAGATCCGCACATCTCCAAATCTTTAGACACCAAGTATAAGGTGCCGAAGGAAGAGCCTTTCATACTTATGGGAAATCTTCATGCACAATCTGCGATACTTTCAGCTGCCTTAGGCAGCAAGGGAAAAGTTCCTAGTCTTCTCTCCAGCTTCAGTTCTTGATAAAAATGCAAACGTCTGTGACGCACAAGGTAAAAAGTTCTACACAATGCTACCTTACAACTCAGGCAAGTAAACACTGCTACACTTTTAGCAGGATTTAATATACTTAGTTGAGAGAAACTAGAACACTTTATAGACATGCTCCCTCGGTAAGCCGCTGATGAGTTTTCAAAAGGTAGAGATGGCTATTATTAGGCAGCTTCAAGTCGTTAGGACCTCGTTGACACTACAGCGAGAAAGGTCACTAATGCAGTCTGCATGCGTAGACAGGCATACTTATCCTCTTTTCTTCACCAGGATTTTCAAGAGAAAGTTCTCGACCCTCCTTTTGATGGCAAAGGCAAAACACTTGTTGATTCTTCTACTGATGAGGTCCTTCAAAAATTTAAAATCAGCGTCACTGCTGCTAAAACCCTTAGCTCAATTTCGGTCAAACAACTGTTTCACCAAAACTTACAATCGTTCAAAATACGCCCTCAAGGAAATAGTGGTCCTGCCACATCCACATAATCTTATTATCTTCTCTTCTAAGAAGAGAAGATATTAGACCTAAGCCGGGGCCTTCTCCTTCATCAAATTCTTCACAAGAACAAAAGAAGTCTATTTGATTTCCTTCCGGGCATGTACATACCTTCCGCTCCAACTATCAAGGAGCACACATCCCAGGTAGAGGAATGGGTATTGAATATTATTCGACATGGTTACCATCTTGCCCTTCTGGCTATTCTGCCATCCTCTTCCCCCGAAGCTCCAAAAACCTTCCCCAGAGCTCCTAGAAGAGATCCAAAAACTATTCCTTAGAAGCGATAGAATTGGTTCCTCAAGAGGAATTGGGTTGGGGGGGGTTTTATTCCGTTATTTTCTGATCCCAAAGAAAACTGGCGGGATCCGGCCAATTCTAGACCTCTCAGATATCAACCAGTTTCTGTTCATCGAAACCTTCCATATAGTGACCGTTCCTCAGATTCTAGCCTCTCTTCATCTGAACGATTGGATGCCATCTATAGATCTACAAGATGCTTATTTTCACATTCCCATCTTCAAAGATTGCTGTCAGCTCTGAGGTTGACCATAGTAAGGTCTCATTACCAGTTCACATGTCTGCCCTTCTGACTCAATTCTGCTCCCAGGGTATTCACAAAATATCTGGGAACAGTGGCAGCTTACCTTTGGTTAAGAGCAGTACATCTATATCCTTACCTAGACTGGCTACTCAAGGCCAAGGCTCCGGAGGAATTGCGTCAAAAGGAGCAATTTACATGCCACACTCTTTTCAACCTACGGTTTTATAAAAACGTGCCAAAATCCAAACTTGTCCCTTCACAAAGGATCCGATTTCTAGGAGCAGTTATAGATACTACTCTACACGGAGCCTTCCCTCCCCCGTAAAGGGTGGAAGCAATTAAACAAGTCATCTTGAAATTCCAAACACATCAGGTTCTAGCAGCTTGGTTGTTTAAAAGGCTCTTGGAACTAATGGCCTCTTGTATAAACCTAGTTCCCTTTGCTAGGCTCTGAATGCGAACAGCTCAGTGGCATCTTTACTGCAACTGGAACCAACTGTTGCATTCTTAAAAAATAAAAAATCTAATTCCAAAGCAAGTTCCGGACTTGCTAATCTGGTGGAACTTCCCAGAGAACCTTTTAATATGGTCTCCTTTTCAGCCTCCCCTTCACCAAATAGTCATTACAGCAGACTCATCCGAGTACGGTTGGGGAGCCCATTGTCTAAGTCTAACAGCACATGGCTTTTGGTCTTCTCAAGAAAAAAGGGGACCACATCAACGTCCTGGAACTAAGAGCCATATTTCTCGCTCTAAAATCATTTCTTCCTCACTTCAAGGAAAGGTGGTGAAAATGCTCACTGACAATACCACTGCAATGTTCTATATCAACAAGCAGGGCTTACTTGTTCCCTTCCCCTGTTTCTCCTTCCAAAGAAGATTTGGTATTGGGTTGTTCAGAATCACATTTTCTTGTTGGTGTCCCATCTGGAGTGAAAGAAGAACGTCCTAGCAGACAAACTGAGCAGGTTAGTCTGCTCCGCACGAGTAGGAGCTGAAACCGTCAAAGACGATCTTGCAAATGTGCAGCCATCCACCAGATCTCTTTGCCAACCAGCAAAACACTCTTATGTCCTCAGTTTGCGTCAAGGCAGGTCAGAGTTTTCAGTCCCTGGGAGATGCTCTACACCTGGATTGGTGGAACCTAGGTGTTAGGTAAGATTGTATGCTGGACCCTTTGGGTGCACTACAACAACCCTGACCTCCTGGCAATAGAAACCCAATCTTCGAAGGGATTGTGTCCTCCGACGTATTCCTCATCTTAGATATCTCCTTCCAGCTCTGCTGGCCTCGGAAAATTCTTTCTCTAGAGGGCGCTGCGCGTCGACGTCCTCCGAGTCGATGTCCCTCGACAGCCGCCGTATCGACGTCATCCTGCCTATAAAGGCCGCGCGCAGCGTCCGTTGCTCAGTTCCGTTTTTCCGCGCTTACTCAGTGCCTCGGAATACCGTTGCTCAGTTTTTGTCAGGTTTAACCTATTTACCTCGAGTTATTCGATCCGTACTCGATGGCTTCTTCGTCGGATTTGACAACTCCTCGATCCGGCTTCAAAAAATGCCGAGATTGTGGGAAAAAGATGTCGCTGACTGACCCTCAGTGTTTGTCTGTGGTGTTTGGGAGCTGAACACCATTGTTTGGAGTGCGAGGACTGTATGTCCATGACAGCTAAGGCCCTGAAGGAGCGTAGGGGGAAGCTGGAGAAAGTTAAGACTTTTAAAGCTTCTTCTTCGTCGACGAAGTCGAGACATTCGTCTCCTCGTCACCATTCGCGCTCCAGGTCTCGAAGTGGGTCCCATCACTCTTCGAGATCGAAGCACTTGAAGAGGAGACGTCGAAGATCCCCTTCTCCGTCTTCCTCTTCCTCTTTTTCGCCAAAGAGAATCCCTTGCCCCACGAAACATAGTTCCCGGGCTGAATGGGAGGAATTCCGCAAAAATGAGCGTCTTCGAGAAAGCGGCCTCGACCCCCTCGAAGACTGCCGAGAGCGATGCTCTGGGCGAAAGACCCGAAGGTCAAAAACGCCACGAGTCGCAGTACCCGGCGAAGGAAACCTCTCGAGCGCGTCTCGAACCCTCGAGTAGGACTATGACCTCCAAACCTTCCTCGAAGGTTCCGTCGACGCCGAGGTCGGTGTCTTCGACGCAGTTGTCGAAGGGACCTTCGACACACGGGTCTGTCGACTCGACGCCAGCTTCAACACCGGCGTCGACGTCAAGAAAAGTCACGGTTACGACACACCCAGTGACTATCCCCAGGTCCTCGATGACGATGGCTTCGAGATTGTCGAGCAGAATCCCAATTCTGTCGAGGTCATCGAGGCCTCCGCCTTTGTTTTCGACGCCACGCTCGAAGCCTTCAGCGTCAACGACATTGACGTTTTCGAGGCCGATTATGACAAGTTCGGCACCCTCTGCCTTGGAAATGGGGTTTACACCCTTTGAGTTCAGAACAATTGAGAACTATGTCCTCAATTATGGAAGAGGGTGAATTGTCTGAACAGGAAGACACATTTGAGTTCCAGGAACCTGTAACCCCAATTAGAGAAGAAATTTCCTCTGAAGAACGCAGGTTAAAGGATCTTCATGATTCCTTACATGAGGCAAGTGGGTTAGACACTTCCCCTGAGGTGGAGTTTGCTAGGCCAGACCCGGGGGAGCATGCTGAAACCCCCTATAGAGCCTTAATGGCCAGGATCACAGAGTTTATGGGGTGGTCTGCACCTTCACAATCTTTCCAACAAGATGACCTCACGGATATTCTTGACAAAGGCCCACAGGAGGATCCTGTGGTGCCTTTTCATAAAGCTCTTCAGAGGAAGATTATGACGAACTGGGAAACCCCAGATGTCATCCCGGCAGTAAATAAAAAACTGTCTACAAAATACAGGGTATCCTCTACAGACCCGGAGTTTTTGTCAAAACACCCATCCCCAGAAAGTCTGGTGGTACAGGCAGCATCTTCTACCGATGTCAAGACGGCTTATCCTACCGTCACGCAGGACAGGGACGATAAAAAATATGAATCTATGGCAAAGAAAGTTTTTTTCGGCATGTAGCATGGCGTTAAAAATTGCACCCTTGCTAGATTCAGACATACACTTTGGGAGTGTGCTTCTACAGCGGCTGACTGCATCCCGGAGGGAGAAGAAAGGGAGGCGTTCCCGAATATCATACAGCACTGTAAAGACGCTATGTGCGAATCCCTCCAGACGGGCATTGATTCGGCTGACAGTATCAGCAGAGCAATGGCGGCAAGTACAACAACCAGGAGATTCGCTTGGTTGAGAAAGTCTGGTTTTGCCCCAGATGTGCAAGCCAGGCTCTTGAACATGCCATTCGATGGCTCTTCTTTATTCGGGAAAAAGGCGGATGACAGTTTAGAGAAACTGCAAACTTCAAAAGCAGCAGCAAAATCCCTAGGCGCTGCAATCCGTCAGACACCTTTTCGTCCCACAGGAACCTCTGCGAGGGGCAAGTCCTTTCGCTTCTACTCCGCATTCGGAGGAGGTAGAGGACGACCGGCTCAAAGGGGACAAGAAGAACTACCAGAGGTGGACGGGGTAGATATTCAAAAGCCGCAGCAACAGCAGGTGCCTCTTTACCATCTGCATCAGCCGCCCCAAAACCACTCTGAGGACTTCCCTCACAGGACACCTGTAGGAGGCAGGTTGACTCAACATCTGGCGGTATGGCAGGCTAGCACGTCAGATGCTTGGGCATTGGAAACAGTTGCCCAAGGTTACTGCCTGCCTTTCCTACGCATACCTCAGAGTCGTCCACCGGGGATCAGCTCTCAGAAAGCTCCAGATCCGCTCCTCTTGCAGGAAATTTTGGACCTGCTAGAGAAAGGTGCCATAGAACCGGTACCTGTAGCGGAGAGGAACAAGGTCTGGTACTGCCCTTACTTTCTCATTCCAAAGAAAGACGGAGGACTGAGACCCATCTTGGACTTGCGAGAATTGAACAAATTCCTCAGGAAAGACAAATTCAAGATGGTCACTCTTTCTCAGATCCTCCAGGCCCTTCAGTTCCAGGACTGGTTGGTATCTCTGGACCTTGAGGACGCTTATTTCCCTGTGCCTATCCATCTCAAACACAGGAAATACCTGAGGTTCGCAATTGGCAACTCTCACTATCAATTTCGAGTGCTGCCATTTGGGCTGACCTCCGCCCCGAGGGTCTTCACCAAGTTAATGTCGGTAGTGGCGGCAAGTCTAAGGAGGGAAGGGATTCACGTCTACCCCTACCTGGACGATTGGTTGATCAGGGCTGTTTCTTCGGAACAAGCTCAGATCCAGCTAAATCACGTGTGCCACTTCCTTCACAAACTGGGCTTCTCCCTCAATTTAAAGAAGTCACAAATTATACCATCGCAGAGACTCCAGTTCATCGGAGCGATCCTGGACACTTCCCTGGGAAAATCCTCGCCACCAGAGGTGAGGGCTCAAGATATTCTACAGATTGTTACCAAGTTCCAAGATGCCCAACGTCTCCCAGCCTTCGACTTTTTGAGGTTGGTAGGCCTCATGGCATCCTGCATTTTCCTAGTGCCAGAGGCTCGCCTGAGAATGAGATCCCTCCAGTGGGCACTGAGAACTCAGTGGTCACAATTCTCAGGGAGAATGACAGATCTTCTTCAGGTTCCCGACAGGGTGGCTCGAGACCTTCAGTGGTGGGCCTGTCAGGAGAACATTCTGGAAGGAGAGCATTTTTGGCAACCCTGGCCGGAGATAACAGTAGTCACGGATGCCTCACTCACGGGGTGGGGAGCCCACGCCAACGACTTGACCATCAGCGGTCGTTGGTCTCCATCGGAGTCCAGACTACATATCAACCTGTTAGAGCTGAGAGCCATCAGACTTGCGCTGAAGGCGTTCCTGCCAGCTGTACAAGGGAAAAACGTCCTGATAGTGACGGACAACACGGTGGCCATGCATTACCTCAACAAAAGAGGAGGCGTAGGATCACTACCCCTGTGCAGAGAGGCCATGCAGCTCTGGTTTTGGGCAATCCAAGAAGGAATCTCTCTATAGGCAGTTCACCTAGCCGGAGAGAAGAACTTGACAGCGGACGCTCTGAGCAGGCAGAGCACAGTCTCCCACGAGTGGGAGCTAGCTCAGGAAGTCCTTCAAGAGATCTTCTCCCTTTGGGGAACCCCTCAGGTGGATCTGTTCGCCACCAGCCTCAACAGAAAATGCGATCTTTTCTGCTCAAGGGAATTCCCCCCGAGAGGAGCTCTGGGAGACGCGTTCATAGTGGACTGGGAGTTTCCGCTTCTGTACGTGTTCCCACCGGTCCCTATCATTCCTCAAATTATCAGGAGGTTGAGAAGATTCCGGAGAACCATGATCCGAATTGCCCCGGATTGGGCCAGGAGAACGTGGTACCCGGACCTTCTAGACCTGTCCATCTGCCCTCCAATTCGACTTCCACTCAGAGAGAACCTACTCTCACAGAAGGGAGGTCAGGTTCTCATCCAGACATCAAAACCCTCAACCTTCACGCTTGGCTTCTGAAAGGCTGAGGTACAAGGATTGGGACCTCCCTGATGATGTTATGGAGGTGTTGCTTTCGGCAAGGAGGCCAGCAACAAAGTCTTTATACCGCTGCCGTTGGAACAGATTTTGCAGCTGGTGTAGAGAACAGAATATCGACCCTTTTTCATGTGGTACACCAATGGTTTTGTCCTTCCTACTA
Source organism: Ambystoma mexicanum (assembly GCF_040938575.1). Lineage (NCBI taxonomy): Eukaryota > Metazoa > Chordata > Amphibia > Caudata > Ambystomatidae > Ambystoma > Ambystoma mexicanum. The sequence goes on along the minus strand of NC_090924.1, from coordinate 873,422,981 downwards.
TATTTGGCGAATTCAGGCCTTCAAGTTGGCACCATTAAGGGCTATCTCGCAGCGCTATCCATCTTTAAACGCACTGCGGAAGAACCATCCTATTTCAAGTTACCCTTGGTAATACAGTTTCTAAAGGGGTTAACCAATGTTTATCCCCCAAGACCATTCCAAGTTCCCCTATGGGATTTAAACTTAGTCCTAACTTTCCTGATGGGCACACCTTTCGAACAAATCCATTCTTGTTCGTTAAGATTCCTTACCCTTAAAACTGTTTTGTTAATAGCACTTACATCTGCTAGAAGGGTGAGCGAATTACAAGCTCTTTCTTGTAAACCCCCTCACACAATCTTTCACAAAGACAAAGTTGTCCTGCAAGTGAAGCCTAATTTCCTCCCAAAGGTGGTTTCTGAATTCCATATCACTCAGAAGATTACCCTACCATCTTTCTATCCTCCTCCTCCGAGGAAAGAGGAAGAGAGGTTACACAGGCTAGACCCTAGAAGGGCTTTAAGTTTTTACATCAGTAGACTAGCCAGGATAAGACGGGCAGACCAGCTGTTTGTAGGTTACACAGGTCATAAGCTGGGGTTGCCAATAACTAAGCAGACCATTTCCAGATGGATCATTCTGGCCATTCTGGAATGTTATAAACTGGCAGGGAAAGAGCCCCCTCAAAAACTTAGGGCTCATTCGACCAGAGGTTTTGCAGCTTCATCGGCCCTCAAAAGAGGTGTGCCGGTTAAAGACATCTGTGCGGCCGCTACATGGTCGTCTGTCCATACCTTTACACGATTTTACAACTTGGATTCCTCCTCCAGTCAAGAGACTAGGTTTGGAAGGGCTGTACTGCATTATCTTCATCAATAGAAGACAGCGTGAAGTCAGTACTCCCTCCTCCGATAATAGAATACTGCTATGGGAGCCTATCTAAGATGAGGAATACGTCGGAGGACACAATCCCTTCGAAGAACAAGTTACTTCTTACCTTGTAACGTTCTTTCGACGGGATGTTCCTCCGACGTATTCCTCATCGACCCTCCCATCCATCCCCGCAGTTCTACTTCCCTTGTTGTTGCAGCTTACGCTCCTTCAGGGTGATTAGTCTAGTCCAGAAAGAATTATTGTGGGCTACAAAACGGAACTGAGCAACGGACGCTGCGCGAGGCATTTATCGGCAGGATGACGTTGACGTCGATACGCGGCTGTCGAGGGACATCGACTCGGAGGACGTCGACGCGCAGCGCCCTCTAGAGAACATTTTTTACGAGGCAAGCAGAGCTGGAAGGAGATATCTAAGATGAGGAATACGTCGGAGGAACATCCCGTCAAAAGAACGTTACAAGGTAAGAAGTAACTTGTTCTTTGGTATAAGAGTGTACTGCACAGGTTGGTAGCGTGTTGAGCTGCCAGGCTTATCTCAAGAGGGGTCAATGTGAGCTGTAGGGGAGTTAAACGGAGATTCACAGTGACAAGTATTAAAATAAACTCGTACACACAAGGTTTCTTGATTGAACAATGATTAATTTGTCAGTTTGAGTAAGCCTTCTTCAGAAGGGACAATATAGTAACATACAAATACACTTCAGAATACACACTCTTAAGAATACACACTCTTAGTTTCTCTGAATAAGCAAGTGCCCATTTGGGATGGCACACGGACACCCTCATGTGACTTATAGCTAGGACACTGTGGACATTAATATATCACTGTTACATTTAGAGCAATACTTAGGAGTTTGTCAAAGAAAAAGGTTATTAGAACAAAACAAGATATCTCATACATATTCTGAAGCAGCTAAGTACTTTTGGTAACCCCCACTCCAAAGGAAGTGAACCCCTTCCTGGAAGGACGACAAAACACACAGAGGGAAGAAGAGTCATTCAGGGAGCCAGGCCAGACCAAAGTCAATTGGGCAAAAGTCTAGGTGAGCTGAAGCAATTCTTGCAGGAAGGTAAGTCTTGCACAATGTTTTAGAAGTCTTCGTAGAAAAGAAGAAATCAAAGCAGGGCCAGAAGCTGACTATGCTTGTGAGGTAAAGAAGCTGTTAGCAACTCTACAGAAGCAACCAAGACAAGTCTCAACTGAGAACCACTGAGGTTACACAAGAGGTAAGTTCTCAGACTTTACAGTACCTTTGGTTAGAAGAAAAACGATTCCAGCTGGCTTCTGTTCCTGTGCAGCTCTGCAGATCCTGTGTTCGCCGGCCTTAGTCGTGGGGACAAGAGGGAGGACGTCTGGAGGACTCCTGCACTGCAACGGGACGGTCAGCAACAGAAAAGGACCAACTTCTATTCAGTGGCACTTCGCGGTTTCAGCTCCTCGCATCTCACCAAATAGCATTACCGCAGACACTTGGCTGTCCAGATGGGCTTTCCTTGCTTCTGGGGTCGAGCACTCTGTTGAGGTGGCTCGGGCTTGGTCAGTCCTGCTTCATGGGAGTCGAGAGGATCTTCCTGGAGCTCTTGGCCAACTTAAAAGCAATGCACACGATCTGGTGTTCCTCTTCCTGGCTCTTCAGTTCCAGCAGCAACTGCAGTGGAAATCCAACCAGCTTCGAGAGGATGTCCAGGTGGCTTACTTTGAAGTTGACTGGTCCCACCAACTCAAGGGGAGAAGTCGTCCTTGCAGTGCTTCTCTAGTCGAAAGGAATTTGGACCTTTAGCACAGCAGCAGGGCTTCATCGGGCAAACCAACGGTCCAGGAGTTGCAGCAGGCGTCTCTTCCAAGTTCTTCTTCGGATTCCTTCGTCCGGTGGTCGACTCTGCCTTCCAAGCCAAAAAGCCTCGCCTTTTATGCAGGTTTCTCCCATTCATTCCAGCCTATCTGTCGGTCACCCAGCAGGATGGCTGTCCTTGCCAGACAGCAAGTCGGCCAATCGCATAGGAGTGCATTCCTGTCTGATAAGAGACTAAGCACAGGGAGTTTCATGCACCTTCCTCTCTTCCTGCCCCCGCCAGACAGTCTGGAGCCAGAGGTGGGCTTCACTCATGGATCCCGCCAAAGGCAAAACGACCAAAGGGACCAAACCTGCTTTGGCGCGCACAGTAAATCTCAAGAAGGACCTTTACACAAAGAAATGGCGAAAAAAGATTAGTGCCATTTTGACATAAATGGCACCCTTGGGTGCTCTACTGCAGCTGCAACCGCAGCCCGTATAAAAGCACACCACACTAGTTAAAAGTAAACCACTGCCACCAGCCATTCATCGAGGAAAGGGTAACATAAAATGTTACATGAGAAACTAGAAAAAGGGGATACTAAGTAACCCCTCCAGCACCCTATTGTAAAATAGTGTGTGCTGAGTCTAGAAAGTTACAAATGTAAGTAAAGTCAGTTTCACTTTAGTGCTCTTGGAAATAGTAGTTAATCCAAGAGAAGGTATTTAAACCTTTGAGAAATCTGGAAGACTGCCCTGTGCCACTGCACTGAAGGTGCTGTGTGACACAATGTAAATGATGATGCCTATGGAGTTTGTCAGACTCCACAACCAAAAGAAAGTGTTAATCATAACAAAAATGCATGGGAGAGTGAGAAAAAGGGTCTCTCTCTCTCCAGGTTAAAAATGAAAGACCTCAAAATCCAGCAAAGTTGCTGGAAATCTCTAAGGTAGAGCGGTAGAGAGGTTGGCACATTTCTGAGAATTCTCCCTAACACTAGCACTTTAGGATTTTCCACCTCTCCCATTGATAGACAAAACATTGCTCAAATTCAAAATGTCACAGAATCTAACATTCTCTTATAGCTACGCTCTGGGGCCTCACCAGATTTAGTTTCCAGACATCCTGGAGTTAGCAGGGACTTCCAAATTAGATCTCCCATTATTGAGGGATCTGTTGCCTCAACAGATAGGGCAGGTTCTTTATCCCTCCCCTCAATTTCGGATCTTGAAGGCCTGGTTCCTGAAAAACTAGCCTTTTCCCACTTACAATTGTCAGAGCAAAATGTAACCATCATGTCAGCTTCCAGAAAAGCTATTGTAAGAAGCAAGATTGTAGCAAATGGTTACGGTTCTGTCATTGGGCCTTCAACCGCAACCTTAACACTCTGGAGGCTTCTATTGATAATGTCATGTCATTAATGCCTAATCTTGTTTCCACAGATGTCAAAGTAGACACTTGCAAACACTACTTATCTGCTATTGGAGCATACCTAAACAGAGAACCTAGGTCTTTCTCTCTTTCAAACAAAGCCGTTTGTAGGCACTGTACGGGCCTTTTAAGTTTACATCTCCCTGTTCGTGAACCTCCATCAGTGGGATCTCAACATAGTTTTCTCAGATCTAATGCAAAAACCATTCGAGCCTATGGCATCAAGCCAATCGGAACTCCTAACCTGTAAAACAGCATTTTTAGTAGCCATTACTTTGGCTAAAAGAATTGCAGAATTCCAACCTCTCTCCTCCTTAAATAGTTTTCCATAAGGATAAAGTAGTCATCCGTATGGTCCGCTCCTTTCTACCAAAGGTGGTTTCCGATTTTAATTTGCATCAAGAAATGTGTTCCTGTTTTTCTTCCTAGGCTGCATGCTTTGTATGGTATGATAATGTTTATTTATAAAGCGCCTATACACAGGCAAGTGCTTCAAAGTGCTCAAGGAGGGTGGGAACATGAGGGTTGGGGGGACAACAGTTGCTCAGAGCCCTTGAAATTCGGAGATGATAATAGTCTGCACAGGCAGAGTAAGTGCATATAATACATTTAACAGTTGAGACACAGCAGATAGGCCTGACGACGATTCTGCAGTTTTACCAAGTGCAAATAAGGGGTGAAGACAAGGGAGAACAGGCGCATTCTGAATGCACCCTACCTGAAGATCGTCTAAGTGCACAGACGAGAGGGGGAGGTCCAATTGCACCCAGCCAGTGGAGAATGGGGTAAGTGCAGAGAGAGCCACTCTCTTGGATTGTTTATCAAGTGCAGTGAGGGTGATTTGGGTGCAGGGCCCTGGGGTAAGTGTGAGAGGACTGCTGGGGATGCCCGAAGCCTGTGAGACTGAGGTACACCAGGTGGCAAGTCAGCAAGCTGTAAGGAAGAGGAGGGAGAGAGGGAAGGGGCTGGGAGCCAGGTTAGCAGGGTGGAGGGTGAGAGAAGGAAGAGGAGAAGAGTAAGGTCTTGAGGAGTTTCTAGAATTTAAGAACAGGCTCAAGACTGAGGGCGGCAGAGAGGCTATTCCAGAGAATGGCACATGCTGAGGATAAGGATCTCACTCCAATCTCTGCTTGGAGAACCGGCTCACCCGCAGAAGGTTGAAGGTATAAGAGCGGAGGGCTCGTGAGGGACAGTATTTAGGTAGGCAACATTGCAGGTAGGTATATCCCCGGCCCCTAAAAGCCTTGTGGACAATGCAGAGGGTCTTGAACTGGATTCTTGCAGCCATGGGGAGCCAGTGAAGGGATTTCAGCACCGGAGAGATGCGGTCACTGGGCTTGCAGCCAAGGATAAGTCTCAAAGTTCTGTTCTGGATGAGTTTCGGAGGGCGAAGGGCAGAAGCAGGGCGGTTGAGAAAGAGGCTGTTGCAGTAGTCAAGCCTAGCGAGAACCAGGGCTCTGGAGACAGTGTGCTGCTGGGGGAAAGTGAGAAAAGGCAGAGTACCCCTGAGTAGGTGTAGCTGATAGACTTTTTAGAGCTATCCGAAATGTGAGAGGAGAAGGAGAGAGAGGAGTCAAAGATGACCCCAAGGTTCTTAGCATCACAGGTGGGTGCGGGTGCATGGCCAAGGGAGACCGGCCAGAGTGAAAGTGGGAGCAGGGGTCCCAGTGCAAACTATCTCAGTCTTACTGGCGTTGTAGATGAGGTTGTTTGCAGCACACCATGACTGAATAGCGGACAGACAGTTGGATATGAGCGAGGAGGAGTGTCATACGCGTAACACTGGAAGTTAGAGGTGAAAGTGGCAATCACACTTGCCAAGGCAGCCATATTGATGTTGAAGAACCAGGGGGCTAAGTTAGATCTCTGGCGAACCCCACAGGTTGAAAGAGCGATAGTCGAGAGAAAGGCTCAACTTTCCACCTGGGATGTGCGGTCGGAGACAAAGGAGGTTAACAATGCCAGAGCCTGACCTGTGATTCCCAGGGTGTCACATAGATGAGCGATCAGGATGTTGCGGTTAACCGTGTCAAAGGCAAAGGAGAGGTCAAGGAGAATGACGACAGATAGTGTGTTAGTATCAAGGTTTGAAAGCAGGTCTTCACAGGTGTTTAGAAGAGCAGCTCCTGCAGTCGAGGAGTCATTACATAACCTAGACCTTGTGAGAACTCTAAAATGCTAAATTGAAAGGACTAAACCGTTCAGGAAAGCAGACCAGCTCTTCATTACTCACAGTGGTCCATCTCTTGGCAATAAAGCAGCTAAAGCTTCCATCGCCAGATGGGTTGTTTCCTGTATCTCCAAGGCTTATGATATGAAAGGGCTTGCAGAGACTTCGGGCTCATTCTATAAGAGCCAAGGCAGCATCCGTAGCCTTCACCAGGCATGTTCCCATTGTAGACATCTGTACAGCTGCTACCCCCCTTTCCTTTTGCAAGCACTACGCTATGGATACATCCCGTAGAAACAACGCAAAATTCGGTCTGAGCTCGGTGGACACAGACGAAGAGGAGGACCCTAAACACGCAATCTTCAGCTGGGGCCTTCCACGAACGCCTCACAGGTTTGGCTGCGTGTTTGGGCCTTCCTCGGCCCGAGGTAGAGCAGCCCCAGGAGTGGGTCTTAGCAGAAGCTCTCACCCTAAGAACCCCCTACCAGAAACGGGGATCCCGATGCAGAAAGACATAGTTGCCCTGGCCAACAGGCCCAACCTGTGTCTCTGCGCCTCAACGCCAAGTAATGGCAGATGGAGGGGAACACACTCCTGCTTTCAGCGCTCTACAGAGCCAAACGTGCCTCAAGGCGGGATTAGGAGAATCCAGGATGATAGCGCAGGACATTATGGAGTCCTACATCGATGCCTCTGCCCGGGCCATCCGCATTGCCACAGACATGAGAAGGACTGGTTGGCCCCGGGCTACCAAGTTAATCCTGGTGTCTAGGAAATGCATATTGGACCTTCCCTTCGAGGGCAGCGACCTTTTCCACTCCACCACGAATGAGGAGTTAGATAAAAGGTGGAACAGCTTCCACACCGCAAGGTATTTATCTCTTTTTACGAAGGCCACGCCCAAGACCTCACCCAGTCGCAGCCACGCTCTGACAGGGGCAGGCGTTTGGGGGGTTCCAAGGCTTCCTAGGCAGAGGTCAAGACAACCCTAATGTTCTCAGTCGGGGCATCGGAGGACACCATAGGGAGGGGGGGGGGGGAAGGGGTTCTTTCAATCGCCCTCCTCCGCAACAGCCTATAAAAAATAGGGTGGGGGTGAGGCATGACATTCCCCTTCGGGTCTACGTGTCCCCTGTGGTGGGGCCGCGCCTTGCTATTCACGTGCAATTTTGGTGCCAGAATTATTCAGACCCTTACATCCTCTTCTTAGTCTCCACGGGGTACCACCTACCGGTACCTTCCTCTCCCACAGGTGGGACAGCAACTCTGCTGGCGGAGTCCCGGTCGCTCGTCGAGTGCCAGGCTGTTGAAGTCCCAACCTCCCAGCCAGGCTTGGGGTTTTATTCCAGGATTTTCACCATACAGAAGAACCAGTCCGGCCTGAGAGTTGTGTTGAACCTTTCCACGCTCAAGCTCTCTCTTCCTCTGCAAAAATTCAAGATGGTTACGCCAGCGCTTATTGCGGAAACACTGGTCAGGGGAGACTAGATGTGCTCCCTGGATCTGAAGGAGGCTTACCCACACGTCCCAATTTGGCAGCCGCAGCGTTCTTTACTACGCTTCAGGATCGTGGGCTTCCATTTCCAAAACAGGGTGCAACCCTTCGGCCTCAACTTGTTTTCCAGGTTTTTTGCCAGGTTGGTGAACACCTTGGCAGCCCTCCTCAGGGCCATCATGTCTACCCATACCTGGACGACTGGCTCGTCCTGGCCACCTCTCAGGCAGCGGTTCAGCATACTGCCTCCACACTGATAAACACACTCCATGACCTAGGGTTCACTATCAATCTTAAGAAGTCTCAGCTGCAGCCCACGCAGAGCCTGACCTTCTTGGGCCTCATCTGGGGCATGAGCTCTGTGAGAGTCTTTCCCTCTGAGTACAAGATTGCAGCCATCAAAAGAGCTTCCTCTGCAGGCCTGTGACCTTGGCCTGCCTGGTGGTACCCACACCTACTGGGTCTGATGGCAGCGGTCCTTTTGGCCGTGCCCCACATAAGACTCGGGATGTGGAGATCACAGCTGAACTTTGCATCCTCATGGAATCAGGAGAAGGGCTCCCAAGAGGAGCCAGTCAACATTCCTCCCTTTCTCCTCTTGGACCTCCAAAGGTGGTCCGTGGACTTCAACAAGAGGCAGGGCAATCCCTTCCGCCAGCTGGCCCCTCAGGTCACAGTTACTATGGACTCTTCCCTAGAGGGCTGGGGAGCCACCCTGGACAAACACAGCTTCCATGGAGTCTGGACTCAGCAGGAGCAGGAGTTCCACGTCAATTGGCTGGAATTGAAGGCCATATGGTTGGCTCTCAAGGCCTTCCTCCCTCTTATCGAGGGCAAGACAGTTCTTATCCAGACAGACAACTCCACCAGCATGTACTATGTCAACAAGCAGGGGGGCACTAGACCCCCTTCGCTGTGCGACCTGGCAGTCAGCATGTGGGAATGGGCTCTGGAGAACATCTACCTCATGGCTGTCCACCTCCCGGGGGAATCCAACCATGAATTGGACAGACTCAGCAGACTGGGGGCAGACAATTACGAGTGGCAGTTGAACAACCTGTTACTGGAGATCTTCCTCAGGTGGGGGCATCCCCAGGTGGATCTTTTTATCTCCTGGTACAACAGGAAATGCCAACAGTTCGCCTCCTTGCAGGGGTAGAGCTTGGTCTCTCTTAGCGATGCATACCAGATCCACTGGAACGACATGACAGCATATACCTTCTCGTCCACACCCCTAGTACACCGGGTGGTCTGCAAGATAAAGGAATCCCGGCATCTCAGCATAATTTTGATAGCTCCCTGGTGGCCGGCCAGACCATGGTTCTCTGAGCTCCTCAGCCTTTTGGACAGACCACCCATTCACCTACCGCTGGGCCCAGCTCCTCTCCTGGCCATTCATGGGGGCAGGTTACTCCATCCTGCTCCTCACAAGCTAGCCCTCGCAGCGTGGTTCCTGAGCAGGTCACGCTGAAACACTTAAGCCCATCTCGGGCTAACCTAGAGATCATCCAGGGCGCTAGAAGCAAGGCTACTAGGATCCAATATAAGAGTAAATAGTCTAGATTCTGCCATTGGGCCGACTCTAGGGAGACCAACCCTCTTAAGTGCACCTTGGATGATGTGCTCCCCTTTTCAGCACACCTCGCCCATCTGGCGTGCAGGTGAATACATGCCCCAACTATCTGGCAGCCATAGGGGCTTACAGGAACTCGGAGGAGGGCCTCTTCTCCTCCAACCCATCGGTCAAGCAACATCTGGCAGGCCTCACAGGCTTTACCCGCCCATAAAGAAGCCACACCCGGTGTGGGACCTTAATGTTGTTGTTAGGGAGAATTCTCTCTTAATGCTGAATTTCCTAGCCTAGTGAGTCCCCCAGCAGCTTTGCTGGATTTCTGGAGTTTGTTTTTTTCCTCCTGCCAAGAGTGAGACTCTTGTTCTCCCACTCTTGGACATGCTTTATGGTATTCATTTGACTAGTAATGTGTTTTATGGGCTATGGGGTCCTTTACTCCATAGGGTCTCATGTGTTTTTCCTATGTGTGTTACACGGCACCCTCCGTGCAGTAACACCCCACCATAGACTCCATACCCTGGGACTGACTACTGTCTCCCAGGGCATGTAAAGTCACCATTGGTCCCAAATTAATAAGAGAAACCAGTACAAACCATCATATTGTGGACGTACTGGTCGGGGCAATTTGATTGCCCCGGGGTCTGTTAGTCGAGGGGGCACGTCTCCGTCCCTCCTGATCGAGTTTTGGCTGGTGGCAGTGGAAACTACTTTTTAGATTCGACCGCAAATATTTTCCTATGGGATTTTCCCATTGTTCGAGGCTACCAACTTTAATTATTTAATTCTCATAGCCTCGAACATACCGCCGGTTTATTTAATTAATATTAATTCTCTGGTTGGTATTTTTTGCCAAGACTAGATTTTAAAATGGCGTTTGTGTTGTCTTCTGTGACTCCAACCCAAGTTGAGCCCTTTGTTCCACTTTTTGGCGGGCTTCTCCACAGAAGCCTCCAAAAGTGGTGCCACTCTGTCTGGGTACCACAGGGGGTGTGGGAGGGGGTTTAGGCACCCTGGACTGAATTACCTTGGTAACTCAAGTCGCACTCTTGTGTGATTGGCCCAAACCACTTAGCATGTTTGAGTGACAGCTAGGCTGAGTGAATGGGGGTTTTCTGCATAAAAGCAGGGCTTTGGGGACTGGAACTTCAGAAGTTGCCACAGGACCTGAGAATCCGACGAGGGAGAAGCTGAGCCGACCTACCACAACGACACCACCGGTGGAGCCCTGCAGAACCGACTCACCACTTCCCGACGACAGAGAAGATCGCCCGGCTGGAGAGGCTTCTTCCCCTGACTGGTGGGCACAACCAGTTTACCTTTCTTTCTTCGCACCCCAGCCCGGTTTGTGGTCGAACTGCCCGTGCCAAGCACCCCGGCAGCCGGATAGCCACTCACCACTGATCCGCGAATCAGCAGACCGCTCCTTGTACCTGAGAAACTCCACGGCTGGTTTCTTCCCTGGCAGTGCAACGGACTCCTGTCTTCCTCCACGACGAGATCCTCACTTCCTCCGGACGAAGCACCGACTTGCACCCGCTGCCAGGAACAACTGCCCCCGCTGGAGTATTCTCACCACTTTAAGGTACCGTGTCCGCCAGGCCTCCCTTTCTAAAGATTGCTACAAGGTAATAATAACCCCTTAACCTTCTGGACTGGTCTGGCCGCCTTCACCCTCTAACTGGTCCCTTTCTTTGGTCCAACTCCTTTTTGAACCTTTACAAGACTTTTGTGCACTGCAACCGTGTGACCTTGGACACATTTCGTTTGGATCCTCTAAAAGTGGATCCGGCCTCTTGAACTGTAACTTCATGGTTTTACTTTGCCTTCCTCTTGTTATGTTCTGATAAAGTGTTCTGTTTCAACTTGTTCTCTGCTATTCTCTCCCTTTTTAAAACGAACTATTAGAGTGCCATCTACGTTAAGCACTCACCGCTGTCTGAAAATAAATGGGACTTTACTTAAGACTTGTCTAATATTCTTTTAAGGGAGTGTATATCTTTTAGTGACCGTGTTTTTGAATTGCTTACTATTAGTGCCTGTGTGTTTTTCTAGATGTGGTTTTAAATAAATAATTATTTCGAAGGGATTGTGTCCTCCGACGTATTCCTCATCTTAGATATCTCCTTCCAGCTCTGCTGGCCTCGGAAATTTTTTTCTCTAGAGGGCGCTGCGCGTCGACGTCCTCCGAGTCGATGTGCCTCGACAGCCGCCGTATCGACGTCGACATCATCCTGCCTATAAAGGCCGCGCGCAGCGTCCGTTGTACAGTTCCGTTTTTCCGCGCTTACTCAGTGCCTCGGAATACCGTTGCTCAGTTCTTAGTCAGATTAATCCTATTTACCTCGAGTCATTCGATCCGTACTCGATGGCTTCCTCGTCGGAACCGACAACTCCTTGATCCGGCTTCAAGAAATGTCGAGATTGTGGGAAAAAGATGTCGTTGACTGACTCTCACAGAGTTTGTCTGTGGTGTTTGGGAGCTGAACACCATTGTTCGGAATGCGAGGACTTTATGTCCATGACAGCTAAGACCCTGAAGGAGCGTAGGGGGAAGCTGGAGAAAGGTAAGACTTTTAAAGCTTCTTCTTCGTCGACGAAGTCGAGACATTCGTCTCCTCGTCACCATTCGCGCTGCAGGTCTCGGAGTGGGTCTCATCACTCCTTGAGATCGAAGCACTCGAAGAGGAGACGTCGAAGATCCCCCTCTCCGTCTTCCTCTTCCTCTGTTTCGCCAAAAAGAATCCCTTGCCCCACGAAACATAGTTCCCGGGCTGAATGGGAGGAATTCCGAAAAAATATGATGAGCGTCTTCGAGAAAGCGGCCTCGACCCCCTCGAAGACTGCCGAGAGCGATGCTCTGGTCGAAAGAACCGAAGGTCAAAAACGCCGCGAGTCGCAGTACCCGGCGAAGGAAACCCCTCGAGCGCGTCTCGAACCCTCGAGTAGGACTATGACCTCCAAACCTTCCTCGAAGGTTCCGTCGACGTCGATGTCTTAGACGCCGTTGTCGAAGGGACCTTCGACACACGGGTCTGTCGACTCGACGCCAGCTTCGACACCAGCGTCGATGCCAAGAAAAGTCACGGTTACGACACGCCCAGTGACTATCCCCAGGTCCTCGACGTCGATGGCTTCGAGATTGTCGAGTAGAATTCCAATTCTGTCGAGGTCTTCGAGGCCTCCGCCTTTGTTTTCGACGCCACGCTCGAAGCCTTCGACGTCGACGACATCGACGTTTTCGAGGCCGATAATGACAAGTTCGGCACCCTCTGCCTTGGAAATGGGATTTACTCCCTTTATGAGTTCAGAACAATTGAGAACGATGTCCTCAATTTTGGAAGAGGGTGAATTGTCTGAACAGGAAGACACATTTGAGTTGCAGGGACCTGTAACCCCAATTAGAGAGGAATTTTCCTCTGAAGAGCGCAGGTTAAAGGATCTTCATGATTCCTTACATGAGGCATGTGGGTTAGACACTTCCCCTGAGGTGGAGTTTACTAAGCCAGACCCGGGGGAGCATGCTGAAACCCCCTATAGAGCCTTAATGGCCAGGATCACAGAGTTCATGGGGTGATCTGCACCTTCACAATCTTTCCAACAAGATGACCTCACGGATATTCTTGACAAAGGCCCACAGGAGGATCCTGTGGTGCCTTTTCATAAAGCTCTTCAGAGAAAGATCATGACAAACTGGGAAACCCCAGATGTAGTACCAGCAGTAAATAAAAAACTGTCTACAAAGTACAGGGTATCTTCTACAGACCCAGAGTTTTTGTCTAAACACCCATCCCCAGAAAGTCTGGTGGTACAGGCAGCATCCTCTACCAATGTCAAGACGGCTTATCCTACCGTCCCACAGGACAGGGACGATAAAAAATATGATGCTATGGCAAAGAAAGTCTTTTCAGCATGTAGCATGGCGTTAAAATCTGTTAATGCTACTTGCACCCTTGCTAGGTTCAGCCATACACTTTGGGAGTGTGCTTCTACAGCGGCTGACTGCATCCCGGAGGGAGAAGAAAGGGATGCGTTCCTGAATATTATACAGGATGGTAAAGACGCTATGTGCGAATCCCTCCAGACGGGCATTGATTCGGCTGACAGTATCAGCAGAGCAATGGCGGCAAGTACATCAACCAGGAGATTCGCTTGGTTGAGAAAGTCTGGTTTTGCCCCAGATGTGCAAGCCAGGCTCTTGAACATGCTATTCGATGGCTCTTCTTTGTTTGGGAAAAAGGCGGATGACAGTTTAGAAAAACTGCAAACTTCAAAAGCAGCAGCAAAATCCCTAGGAGCTGCAATCCGTCAGACTCCTTTTCGTCCCACAGGAACCTCTGCGAGGGGCAAGTCCTTTCGCTTCTACTCCGCATTCGGAAGAGGTAGAGGACGACAGGCTCAAAGGGGACAAAGAAGAACTACCCGAGGTGGACGGGGTAGATATTCAAAAGCCGCAGCAACAGCAGGTACCTCTTTACCATCGGCATCTGCATCAGCTGCCCCAAAACCACTCTGAGGACTTCCCTCACAGGACACCTGTAGGAGGCAGGTTGACCCAACATCTGGCGGTATGGCAGGCTATCACATCAGATGCTTGGGCATTGGAAACATTTGCCCAAGGTTACTGCCTGCCTTTCCTACGTATACCTCAGAGTCATCCACCGGGTATCAGCTCTCAGAAAGCTCCAGATCCGCTCCTCTTGCAGGAAATTTGGGACCTGCTAGAGAAAGGTGCCATAGAACCGGTACCTGTAGCGGAGAGGAACAAGGGCTGGTACTCCCCTTACTTTCTCATTCCAAAGAAAGACGGAGGACTGAGACCCATCTTGGACTTGCGAGAATTGAACAAATTCCTCAGAAAAGACAAATTCAAGATGGTCACTCTTTCTCAGATCCTCCAGGCCCTTCAGTTCCAGGACTGGTTGGTATCTCTGGACCTTCAGGACGCTTATTTCCATGTGCCTATCCATCTCAAACACAGGAAATACCTGAGGTTCGCAATTGGCAACTCTCACTATCAATTTCGAGTGCTGCCATTTGGGCTGACCTCCGCCCCGAGGGTCTTCACCAAGTTAATGTCGGTAGTGGCTGCAAGTCTAAGGAGGGAAGGGATTCACGTCTACCCCTACCTGGACGATTGGTTGATCAGGGCTGTTTCTCCGGAACAAGCTCAGATCCAGCTAAATCACATGTGCCACTTCCTTCACAGACTGGGCTTCTCCCTTAATTTAAAGAAGTCACAAATGATACCATCGCAGAGACTCCAGTTCATAGGAGCGATCCTGGACACTTCCCTGGGAAAATCCTCGCCACCAGAGGTGAGGGCTCAAGATATTCTACAGATGGTTAACAAGTTCCAACATGCCCAACGTCTCCCAGCCTTCGACTTTTTGAGGTTGCTAGGCCTCATGGCATCCTGCATTTTCCTAGTGCCAGAGGCTCGCCTGAGAATGAGATCCCTCCAGTGGGCACTGAGGACTCAGTGGTCACAATTCTCAGGGAGAATGACAGATCTTCTTCAGGTTCCCGGCAGGGTGGCTCGAGACCTTCAGTGGTGGGCCTGTCAGGAGAACATTCTGAAAGGAGAACAGTTTTGGCAACCCTGGCCGGAGATAACAGTAGTCACGGATGCCTCACTCACGGGGTGGGGAGCCCACGCCAACGACTTGACCATCAGCGGTCGTTGGTCTCCATCGGAGTCCAGAATACATATCAACCTGTTAGAGCTGAGAGCCATCAGACTTGCGCTGAAGGCGTTCCTGCCAGCTGTACAAGGGAAGAACGTCCTGATAATGACGGACAACACGGTGGCCATGCATTACCTCAGCAAAAGAGGAGGCGTAGGATCACTACCCCTGTGCAGAGAGGCGATGCAGCTCTGGTTTTGTGAAATCCAAGAAGGAATCTCTCTATCGGCAGTTCACCTAGCCGGAGAGAAGAACTTGACAGCGGACGCTCTGAGCAGGCAGAACACAGTCTCCCACGAGTGGGAGCTAGCTCAGGAAGTCCTTCAAGAGATCTTTGCCCTTTGGGGAACCCCTCAGGTAGATCTGTTCGCCACCAGCCTAAACAGGAAATGCAACCTGTTCTGCTCAAGGGAATTTCCCCCGAGAGGAGCTCTGGGAGACGCGTTCATGGTGGACTGGGAGTTTCCGCTTCTGTACGCGTTCCCACCGGTCCCGGTCATTCCTCAAATGATCAGGAGGTTGAGAAGATTCCGGAGAACCATGATCCTAATTGCCCCGGATTGGGCCAGGAGAACGTGGTACCCGAACCTTCTAGACTTGTCCATCTGCCCTCCAATTCGACTTCCACTCAGAGAGAACCTACTCTCACAGAAGGGAGGTCAGGTTCTCCATCCAGACATCAAAACCCTTAACCTTCACGCTTGGCTTCTGAAAGGCGGAGGTACAAGGATTGGGACCTCCCTGATGATGTTATGGAGGTGTTGCTTTCGGCAAGGAGGCCAGCAACAAAGTCTTTATACCGCTGCCGTTGGAACAGATTTTGCAGCTGGTGTAGGGAACAGAATATCGACCCTTTTTCATGTGGTACACCAATGGTTTTTCCTTCCTACTACATTTGGCAAATTCAGGCCTTCAAGTTGGCACCATTAAGGGCTATCTCGCAGCGCTATCCATCTTTAAGCGTACTGCGGAAAAACCATCCTATTTCAAATTACCCTTGGTAATACAGTTTCTAAAGGGGTTAACCAATGTTTATCCCCCAAGACCATTCCAAATTCCCCTATGGGATTTAAACTTAGTACTAACTTTCCTGATGGGTACACCTTTCGAACCTCTCCATTCTTGTTCGTTAAGATTTCTTACCCTTAAAACTGTTTTGTTAATAGCACTTACATCTGCTAGAAGGGTGAGCGAATTACAAGCTCTTTCTTGTAAACCCCCTCACACAATATTTCACAAAGACAAAGTTGTCCTGCTAGTGAAGCCTAATTTCCTCCCAAAGGTGGTTTCTGAATTCCATATCACTCAGAAGATTACCCTACCATCTTTCTATCCTCCTCCTCACCCGGGGAAAGAGGAAGAGAGGTTACACAGGCTAGACCCTAGGAGGGCTTTAAGTTTTTACATCAGTAGACTAGCCAGGATAAGACAGGCAGACCAGCTGTTTGTAGGTTACTCGGGTCACAACCTGGGGTTACCAATAACTAAGCAGACCATTTCCAGATGGATCATTCTAGCCATTCTGGAATGTTATAAACTGGCAGGGAAAGAGCCCCCTCAAAACCTTAGGGCTCATTCGACCAGAGGTATTGCAGCTTCATCGGCCCTCAAAAGAGGCGTGCCGGTTAAAGACATCTGTGCGGCCGCTACATGGTCGTCTGTCCATACCTTTACACGTTTTTACAATTTGGATTCCTCCTCCAGTCAAGAGACTAGGTTTGGAAGGGCTGTACTGCATTATCTTCATCAATAGAAGACAGCGTGAAGTCAGTACTCCCTCCTCCGATAATAGAATACTGCTATGGGAGCCTATCTAAGATGAGGAATACGTCGGAGGACACAATCCCTTCGAAGAACAAGTTACTTCTTACCTTGTAACGTTCTTTCGACGGGATGTTCCTCCGACGTATTCCTCATCGACCCTCCCATCCATCCCCGCAGTTCTACTTCCCTTATTGTTGCAGCTTACGCTCCTTCAGGGTGATTAGTTAGTCCAGAAAGTATTATTGTGGGCTACAAAACGGAACTGAGCAACGGACGCTGCGCGCGGCCTTTATAGGCAGGATGACGTCGATACGGCGGCTGTCGAGGGACATCGACTCGGAGGACGTCGACGCGCAGCGCCCTCTAGAGAAAAATTTTTCTGAGGTCAGCAGAGCTGGAAGGAGATATCTAAGATGAGGAATACGTCGGAGGAACATCCCGTCGAAAGAACGTTACAAGGTAAGAAGTAACTTGTTCATCTCTTTTACACCAAGCCCTGGTCAGTGTTTACTTGTTCTACTGTGTTCTCTTGACCTATTGTGAATACTCTGTATACTGCCTAACTCTTCTTGAGACACGTGTGACTGCTCAGCCACAGCTACCAAGTGAATCTGTGTGGTACAGACTGCTACCAAGTGGGTTTACTGCCAAACACCTGTAGTCCTAAATCTTTTGCAGTGGTCCCAGAGGGAACTGCACAGGTTTCTGCCTAACAGTTGTGTTGGGCGCCTTGGCACACAAACCTTTTGAGCCTATGGCATCTGTGGACATCAGGATGGTCACCACAAAGACAGCTCTGCTCGTGGGCCTCAGCTTGCAGTCACCAAGATCCAGGCTCTGGTGGCATCAGAACCCTACACCAATTTTCACAGGGACAAGGTTGTCCTGCGGACGCACCCTGCGTTTCTACCCAAAGTGACCACCTCCTTCCATCTCAACGAGGAAATGGTCTTACCCACTATCTTTGCCGACCCCATGAACAAGCCTCAGAGGGTCTTGCACCATCTAGATGTCAGATGCACGCTGAAATACTACCTGGACAGGACCAAGGACTTCCGCAAGTCGGACGCCTTCTTTGTCAAGGATCGGTTATTAGGCCTCCAAGGCCTCCATAGCAAGGTGGATGATTGCGGCCATCTAGGAGGCCTATGAGGGGTAGCACAAACCACTGCCAGCTAACTTACCTGCCCATGCAGTCAGAGCCAAGTCCACGGCCACTGCGCTCCAACGGCATGTGCCGTGTCAGTTCATCGGCAGGGTGGCTACCTGGGCCACGCCTTTGGCATTCTGTTAACACTACTGTTTGGACGCCTCCTCTAGGTCAGACACGGCATTCGGGCAGGCGGTTCTAAGAAACATGTTTTCTTAAGGAGGGGCTCCTCTCCAGCCTGTAGCTACATAATCGTCCACACAGTATGGAGGAAAGGGGACGGGACGTAAGAGTAATTAATAGTTACTCCCCATAGTGACTAACGTACTCTTAGTCCATAGTCCTCCATCTTCCCCCCCCTAATAATACTGGTGTCATTAGGCACTGTTAAATATTGTTGACGCATCAATGGGGACTGAGGAGTGGCGCCGGTGGTGGCGTCAGGAGAGCGCATGCTCCCAGGGCCACGCCCCGCGCGCCTCTAAATTTAAAGGGGAAGAGGATTTTTTTTCTGGTGAAAGGTTCTGTCTCCCGTCCCTCGCGAGGGATGCCCATACAGTATGGGGAAAAGGGGACTATGGACTAAGAGTACGTTAGTCACTACGGGGAGTAACTATTCATTTTTCTGGGTGAATGAGGCCTTTTCAGTCCCACTCGCTTGGTCAAATCACTTATGCTCACTTTTACTCACGTCAGTCGTTAAGACGTTTTCCTGTACTTTTTGGTTTGCACCACAAACCACCTTCAGTGGTGTGTTGCCGGGGCACTTTGTGTCCCTTTGTTTCCATTTGTCTAGCAACGTTTTTTTGTCTTTCAAACGTGCCTAGAGCAGGCAGTGAACCGTGTTTTGCAACATTTTCATTGCACTAACATGCACCATCATTTTTACACTATTCTTTTTTCAGTACCATATACTCCTAATTGCTGCTTGTGTTTTAAAACCGTCTTTAGGCCATTTTGCCTTTTGATATTCTTTTTTCCTTCTCAGGCCGAAAACACCAAATAAAGGCCATGCACCTTTGTGGGATCTAGTCTTCATTACGGGTTGGTACTTTGTTTGACTGGAACTGGTTTACATGGAGATTTGGGACATCTGGTGCCAGTCCACTTTTATCCCAGGGGGATGTCTTTTGCTGGACAGATTGTGGGTTGGTAGCTGGCTGTCCATTATTGGATGGTCACTACCCGTTTTACTGTTGAAAATCCTTTCCAGTGTGTTGAGTGGAGAGGCTATGCTTTCTTTCTGGAAGTCACCCACTGGAACCAAGATTCCAAAAATATATTGCTTTGAAGAACCAGAGGACTGTTAATAGTGGTAATTGTCCAAGTTAGTCTGGTCTTCCCAGCTGAGGCATCTCTGGGACTTTTTCTGCTATGGAGCCTGGAACCGCCGCTTGTCAGACCCAAACCAGACACCCACTTCAACCATTGCACCTGCAACCTTTTGACCACCTGCAAGAGAACTCAAGGCATGAGTAGTAGGGCCAAGATTCTTTCTTACCTGGTAGAGGAGTTCAGCAATCAAATGTATATACCACTCCTGTTGTTACCCTAGCCCCATAGGGATAAGTATTGAACGCCTTTGGGACACTGGAACTTTATTTACATGCTTAGTGAAATACTGCTTATGTTAAGGCAGCTGCCTTACAAATATAGGGCATATTGTTTTATTATCTGTGTAACCACTTTTTCTTTTTTTTTCATTCCCTACTTTATTTGAAACAAATCTATTTCTTTGCTTGATTACTTAAGATATTGTCACAAGATTACCTCTTCGAAGAACGTAAGAGATGCCTCTTTGAGGATTACATCTCTTCACTGAATTGCTTTGCAAAATTGAATGAAATTAAGACATCCTATGTGAATTAGGCTAAAATGGCAATGACTTGATCACTAATCCTCTAAAGATCAAAAATAAGTTGTAAGGAATGGATTGGTGAAACACAATAGAGAGTTTGTTTTTACTCATTTTACAAATCTTTTTTTTCTTCTTTAGGGTAAGGGGCATCTTCATGAAATATATGGCACGATTTCCATCAGCCTAAAGATCCCTTATTTGAGATTTAGATTGAGAAGTTAACTATTTAAAATAGTCGGGAGGAGCTTATGTGATAATCCATCAACTTCCTGATAAATCCACATCTTCTACATTGGTTTGGACTATTAGGTGTCGCTTGCGACACCTATAAGCCCAAACAATTGCATTAGAGTACAGATACGGAGGAATGGCTTATGAGGAGGCACACCCAGCCTGATCAAAGAGTGTATACAACAGCATTGCAGAATTCTGGTGCTCAAGCCTACAGAGTTGCAGGAAAGCCATTGGATGTTGAAAATTATTTGGTTTACCAAAAACCTTTACACAATCTGTATAATACATCCATTAATATACAAATACATCAAATAGAATAAAATCAGGCAAAAGAACAAATAAATATTTATCTTATACAAATACATCAAAAGATACTGTCATCCCACTTATTTAAAAGAAACATCAATTCATTAGTTCATCAAATTCAATTCATCAAATGCATAGTTTTGATAAAACCAGAAACAGCCAGGCCCTCTTTAATCGAGTTAATGTTAAGACTTCTTTTCCAAATATGGTTGCAATTCAGTGAGCTGAAATTATGTACGTGATCCGATATAGTAGGGAGATATTTCATCCTACTTGTATTTAGAGCTTCACATTCCACAACCAAGTGTCGTGCAGTCTCAATAGGGCCCAAATGAAACAGTCTGCAATTGGTTTCTGAGAGATTCTTCCTCTTCTCAACAGGATCTCTTTAGTTAACAGAAGATGACATCTTAATCTCAGAATCATTCTTTAATGATTATTTGGAAACTGCGAAAGAATCATAGATGGGCTCCGCCCCTCCTTCTGTGTTCAAATACCAAATTATATAGGGATGGGTACGAGTGAAATGAGTCAGTAGTGCAAACTCA
Organism: Ambystoma mexicanum; assembly: GCF_040938575.1. Classification (NCBI taxonomy): domain Eukaryota; kingdom Metazoa; phylum Chordata; class Amphibia; order Caudata; family Ambystomatidae; genus Ambystoma; species Ambystoma mexicanum. The sequence continues at coordinate 873,402,119 of NC_090924.1, read as the reverse complement.
GTCATAGTCCTACAAGGCTTTCTTTACTCTTTCGGGGTTAGCCAACAAAGAAGCCCTGTCCATCGCTACATTTTCCAGAATTGCTAGGGACCTCTCTTACAACTGGCAACGGAAGTCGCAATTATTCTTTATGGAGGATAGTTGTTTTTCCCTAATAACTCATAAATGGATTGAGGAATAGGGTTGATTAATTATTAGAATAAGGCAAGTATTTGCCACTGCACCGTGCCCTCATCGAGACAATCCCCAACTCAAATTAATAGCAGCTGGTGGTAGTGCAGTTGGCATTTTAAATATTTCACGCCAAATTTTTGTTTCAATGAGATCTAATACCTTAAAGATAGTATCGTCTACCAACTCCAAGCCATAGATTAGATTCGGGACGATTTTACCTTCGTAAAACTTAAGAGCTGGGTTGATAGAAAAACGCCCATACTTCTTATCAAATTTCAGTTCCTGGTTAATCAGGAACTTCTTTGTTTAAAAGACTCTCTCTAATGATCGCACACCCTGGCCGAGCACTGATCTGAAAACCTAACTAAACCAGAGAATCCACCGTTCCAATCGGCCTATTCTCCAAAGACCAGACCCTACCTATCTGTTTTTTTCCCCAAGAGATGGCTAAAATCTTGGTCTTACTAGGATTCACCACAAGGCCATTATCATTGGCAAACAAGGAAAACTTTGCTAATAAATGTTCTAGGCCAGTCCAGGAGTTATCAAATAAGTCATCCGCATATGCCAACCATTCAGTGCTCAACAAGCCTATACTAAGTGTGATCAGACCAGCTCCCGCCAGGTGATTTACCACATCAGAGATGTAAAGATTGAACAAGCATGGTGCCAAATTACATCCTTGTCTCAAGCCTGCATAGGTTTTAATACGTTCGGACAGGTCACCATCCCTGTTCAATCTTACACAAATACCAGAATCCTAATAGAGACCCATCGAGAGAGTCAACAAACCACCCCGGAGCCACCATCTGGTAAATTGTCACCAGTCTGTTCATAGATATTTTGTCAAAGGCTATGGAGAGGTTGATGGATGCCAAATAGGTGCATCCCTTCGCCTTATTCCATGCTGAAACTTGCAGGGCCTTCTCCATCAAACCATTTAGGTTTGTGGAGTGTCCTTTGCGGAATCCTGTCTGAAAGGGGCTCAATCGTCCAGTTACCTGCACCCATTCTTCTACGTGAGCTAAAAGTACTGATGGGAACATTTTGCAATCGGCATCGATTGATTAAATGGTCCGGTAATTTTTGGGGTAGGAACTTGAGCCTCTCTTAAAAATAGGAACATTAGCTGTACGCCATGACACGGGAAGAATACCCAAGTCCATTATACTTCCAAACAATATATAGAGGACCCTAGACCATTTTGCAGGATCTAGTTTCAAGGTGTAATTCATAAGGCCATTAGGCCCCGGGGAACGCAACTTCTTGCACCTCTTTATTAGGTCCCCAATGTCCTCAAACTCAATGTCCCATGTGTACTCAATGATATATTTGTTAATGTTAGGATCAAATTCCTTGTCAGTAGACCCACCTCAATAAATCTCACTGAAAAAATCCACCCATTAGGTTTCGGAAATTGCATTCAGTGCATTCGCCTGTAGGGAAGGGTCCAGATACCCAAAATGCACAGGAGTCGTGTTTAATTAAAGTACAGCACATATCTTCCGCATCCAACTGGAAAATAGTTGCTTTTATGGATTTACAGAAATGTTTATATTTTTGTTTGAATTTCTTAAAATTGGGCGAAAAGTTAACGTTGCTCTTACTTCCCGCTTTCAAAGCCCTAATGTCTCTATGCAGCTTCCTCTTCGCTTCTACCACAGTAGAGTTATAAACATGAGTCGTTTAGCTCCTTATCTTGCTAGAAAATGTGCAATTCTGTTTTACACGATCTGTCAGTTCCCGCATGAAATCATCGAAACACTGAGAATTAAATACCCTGAACTTCCATTCTAGGGGGTTACCTCTAATAACACCATCCAGCTATTCATTCAAAATTGTAATTTTCCAGGCAGACCACCGAATTGCATTCCCAGAACAAGTTAGTTCAACATTCTCATTACGCGGACTTGACCACGTTTTAATCTGAAAATTAAATTCGGCCATAAGAATTGCATGGTCCCTCCAATTATTGTGTTGGCCTAAAAGACTTGCATAGCGGCTACTTTAAGACCGCATCTGCAAAAATGTTATCCAAGGTTGAGAAGTAGTCCCCTCATCTCCAAGTCAGCGTATCATTACCATCCCCTGCTGACATGGTGTTCATTAGGCTCAAACCCATCACCTCCATGGTTGATCACCACTTCAAACCATTTTGAACTTTAGGCTCATTAGGTAAACTCTGCCTAATCTCATCCTAATTTCCATCCATTTATACTGGAATTATACAATTTGCATTAATATCGCCACCCACAAGTATTCTTTTGTCAGGGTAAGAGTTGGCACAAGTAATAATACAATCAGATATAGCCTGAAGGAAATCTTGCAGATCAGCCACTCCATGATGCCAATATACATTCATGATCAACATATGCGTTAAGCCATCGGAGGTAGTTCATTTCGTAGCTATCACCCTGAAAGGGAGATTGGGAATCAGAGACGCCCTCATTCCTAGAGTCGAGCCCACTGCTGTTAGCAGGCCCCCTGGGGCCCTTCTCCCATTACTGTGCCTTGCCAATTGTGTAAACACCCGATAGCCATCCAAAACCAAAGTTTGCACCAGCCATGTCTCCTGAATCAAAATTATATTGCCCAATCTCAGGATTTGCATTGCGTTAATATTACTGAACACGTTTTGGCTTCCTCTGGAGTTCCAAGAAACAACTTTCAAAAACCTAACTGGTCGCTGTTCCCATTTCTAGCTTTCATAATGCTATGGTCCCTCTCTTTTCCACAGAGGATGTGCATAGGGCCCAATTGTGGTTGTCCACATCCTCTTGTGAGGCAACCAATTTAGCAGATCTTAAGCCCTGAATTGCAGGATTCAAAGAAACTTGGAGGCTCCCACCACCTAACAGATTCATAGCCTCCTCCTTCTCCACTCTTTCGAGTTGTAGATCTTTCAGTTTAGTTGCTTATGATAGAACTAGTTCTATCACCAGGATTGATGCAATATAAAAATGACAGTGATTAATGTCAGCAGGGTTTGAAAATGCTACACAGACTGTCAGTGGATGAGACTAGACTTAGAGTTGGAATTTCAGAAACAATGTTGAGAATATTTCCACTATTTAAGCTTACCTGTATCTCTGGACCCAAGGAACAGGACATATTCAATTTGAATACACCAATCTATCTTCTACAATTCAAATCTCTGGGCAAAACCCTTGTAATCTGCCTCTCCCTGGTGCCAGTCTTAGTACACTATAAGGTTTCAATTTCTGGGCCACCCCCACCTCTTCGTGCTCAACCTCCTGGATCCTTGGATGCATCTATACAGTGTATGTAATAATTGTCCAACCCCTGAGTGCAATCTCAGATATAGACTCCGAGGTGCGTTCTGAGTACATTGTTGTTTATTGTTGTTTTTGATGGCTCCACTCCTCTCGGTTAGTATTGGGAGCCCCCTGAGTCCGCTTCTGCCCTCCATTAGCCATAGTTACTAATCGTGTAGTCACCAAGTCAGAATTTTTTTACCTGCAGAGCAGAGTTAGGATCTATTTAACACAATTGAGATTTACCTTCTGACTGCATGGCTAGCATAGAACCATTGGAAGAGATGTTAGTTGTGGAGGTAGTCTTGATACCACAAGTATCAGGGGCCTCACTGACAAGATTAGACAATAAGCCTCCCTGTACTTCCGCAATCCTACCCTTCTTTGACAAATCCAAATGTCACTCCCCTCTTTCCCTTCTGCTTGATAATGCTTTCCAGCCCATCCTTCATTGCGTCTCATAGAACGTGCCTGGTAAGTATAGACCCCTAGATCCCTTTTTCCCAGATCACCCGATAGTACAGGCTCAGTTTGAGTTGTACAGTTTCTGGAGGGCAGTAAATTCAACTTCTTAGCACGTGATGGCAGTATATTGAACTTCTTAGTACGCCCTTCAGATGACAAACTCAAATGGGCGAAACTTCATTAGTTTGTAAATCGAATTGGGCAATGGAGTTGTTAATTGGAACTTATTTTGCCCCTTCTGAACCAGACGGGGTTTGAGAGGCAATGAACATTTCCTGACACGTTCAGAACCAGTTCAGACCCCTGGAGGTGTCTGAACAGAACATAGTTTTCTTCTGCCTGCCTGGGAATGTCTTAAGGTGTCCAGAATTGGCCCAACTTGGGTAGGATTTCCAGTAGGCACTGCATTATTTTTCCTTAATAACTTCCTTTTTGATGGCTGCTTGGCTTTAAAACCAAATGGATCAATATTTTGGGGCCCAAGGACAGTTACCTTGCCATTTTATTTTTGCTTTCCCCTCAAAGTTTCAGCAAACAGTGCCACCTCCAGAGGTTTGCAGAATGGTAAGACTTCCGCCTCAGATTCTAGAGGGACTTTAGTCTTTAAGATACTATCTTTCGAGTTACTCAGTGTCGATCTGCAAACGACAGTCGATACCAATTACCTTAATTGAGTATTCACTAATTATAATAGGCTTAGAGGTAACTACCCTCTTGGGAGGAGATAACATTTCCTCCCTTACAATTGTCAATGGGGCATCAGTGTTAGGACGAGGGTTCGAGAGTGTAGGGATATTGTTTATACTCAAATTCTCAACTTTGTCACCAAGCTGCAGCAATAACAGACTATGTTCTTTGAGTTCATGCCAAATATTATCATAAAGGTTGACAAACGAACTCAGTACCATATTCAAAGCTGATACAGTTGGATGGGTTCAACACATTTGTTGGTTAACCTTTCTCAAAGTATATTGCATCTCCCAGTGAGTATAAGGACTCTACCCGAGGGGATTGAATAGCGTTTTCCGCCATTCTCATTTTTTTCAATGAAATTGGTCAGAGCAGTTGGTGAATAGGCATAGGTGCATCACAGGTCTGCTGAATCACATTCATAGGGTTACCCACCGTTTCGACTCCCTCTGTGCCTCCCATCTCTAATTTAGCAAATTCAATGATGCTTAGGTAATGAATCTCCCTAAAATCAGCCTTGCAATTACCATTAGTCATTAGTGAATGGTCAATAAATGCCATGGCTTTAGTTGGAGCAATTCATTTTTATCTCTGTACTATTTCCTACCTTTTTACCTAAGTAGGAATCGATAATTTGTTGCCCCACTATTGGGGACTGGTTAAATGTTTGATTTGCCAAGGTCAATTTCCGATTGCAAGGCTGAGTAGGAGTTTTCAAGCAGATGAGATCACCATGATTACCACTATGTAGGTCTCACGCAAATCCCCGCCGGGCGGGTCATTTAATTACTGATTCAATCCCTCATTGACATTTGCCTAGGGGAGGTCTAAGAGTACCAGTGACAACCGTACCAGCCATTGTATTACCAGGCACCCCTGAGAACAATTTTGTTTTTCTCTCACCTTTAACCTTTTCAGCAAGCCCAGTGGTCCACCGCAACGCCAGGAAATCGGGTGGAGAGGAGCCTAGGGGCACCATTTGTATCCTCAAACCCTTCCACATTTAACACAAGCAATGATTTTCAATTAGCCCTCTTTCGCCTGTGCTAAACCCAATTTATTCCCCGAATGGAGGTCATCAAAAACAGGGTAAAGGGCGGGGGATGGGAAAAATACATGATATACAGAATAAAAATCAAGAGTCGCCAATCCTTATTGGCGACCCTAAATTGGGGGATTTCAATAAGGAAAGGGTGTGTGGAAAAAATGCAAGGTTTTACATGCTATGCAAAAAGTGCAACGAAATGCCAATTATTCAGAGCGCATTCACAGGGTAAAAACAGACCAAATATTAAAACCCATTATGAAGCCCACAGTATGATATCAAAACAAATCAGACGGTAACCCTTAAAGACACAATAAATGATTCCACCTAAAAAACAGGGTAAGGAGCCGATAAAAACAATATATGATGGCATCTATTTTAAAATAAATTAAAACGGCAAACACACAATAAGATGGAAACAAAAAAACTATCATGGATAAGTGCAATATTTGATGCTAGGTATAAACTAAATCAAATAAGCACCCCTTATTAAATACAAACGCACACTTTGATGAGAATGGAAGAACAATCAATAATGAATATAAACTCACTATTTGATGCATTGGTGTACATAAAATAGAAGGAACACGCACTGTTCAAATCAAAATTGAAGGAAAAAACTATTAGGTTAACAGTTCCACAGGAGTTCTTAAAAAGTAAGAGAACTGGCAGAGCTGGATCAAGGACTGGCGGGCTATAGCGTCCTCTGCTACACTCCTGCAATGTTTTCAATTCCAGATAAGAGGTGGCCCAAGTAAAGATCGGCAGGCTACAGCGTTACGTAACAAAGTTAATCACACTGTCACACTCCCACCCTGGGTGTTTCAAAAGTTCCAGCTCAGATCCAAGTGTCCCAGAAAAAAATCCAGCAATGCGTCCAAGAAACGCAGGCTACGACGTTGCAGAGGTACTAGAAAAGCAACGCCACACTCGCGTATTTAATTCTATGTTATCACACAAACTGCCAGGACAAATCAAGCAATTGTCTATTCAAACCAAATATCCACAGGCTATGACGTTGGTAAGGGCCGGAAATAGCAACGCCACACTCCCGTGATAAAGATCGGCATTAACAGAGTTCAACCGAGACAAGCAGAGTCAAGCGGAACTGCGCATTACAAGAAAATACAAATATGTAAAATCAGGCTTCACACAATGGATTAAAAGAGCAACGGAAGTCGGGGCTTAGAAAAATAAAAAGTCCTGCCGTCTCTTACCAGAGGAGCACTCGGGATAATCCTTAAGCTAGCAGCCACACCACCCAGACCGTGTGGACTGTCAACTCTGCTCCGCTCCTTGGTCTTGGGACGTTTTGAAATGGAAGCTCCTGCTCTCCAATGAAGGTGAAAGAGTTACTGCAATGTTCATGTTGTTCGTGCTGTGTTGCCTGTGTCATCTCTGCCCCAATTTCCTATTTAAATCCCTTGGATTCCAATTTGTCTTGTCAGTATTTACGATAGATGCCCTGAAACCTGGCCCGTTTGTGTCTCTTGCATGGGGTTGTACATCTTTGGTGCACACTGAAAAGAGGATAACAGCACTGCACTGAAGGAGGGCAAGGGAGGACGAGATTGCTTGATGAGGGTGGCAGGGCATTGATGGATAGGGTGACAGATTTTACTAGTGGAAGTAGAGACTGCACTGAAATGGGAGGTGCAAATGAAAAGATTTGATGTTGTTCATAAGCTTTTTTTTACAATTTTTACTGTTGTGAAAGGTTAAAGGAGTAAGGAGGCTCGGGGAAAGAGAACATATTTGTCTCATAAAAAAGAGGCAGGTCCTGAGGAAAGTTAGGAAGGGATCACTTGTAGAGAAGGATAAAAGCTTGCACAGAAGACAGCGGGTAGGACAAGTTGGGTAAGATTTTGTTATCGATGATAAATCTTCCTGACCTGTGTCAACCGCAGAACTTGTTGCTGGACTGGTAGATTATTGTTCCCCATACCTCCAGTGAGTGGGAACTTTTTTCCACACTCGCAGAATCTTTTACTCTTTTTATAGGTGTCCTTTTTAAGACTCTCCATAGAGTCTTTTAAAAGTTATCCTCTTTGACCACTTTTTGGCAATAAATGCCTATTGTTGCTGGGTTGCCCTAGGGACTCCCTTTTTAACTCTCTGGCTAACCTTGTGAGAGCTACCATTCCCGAGGGTGGAAAGGATCTTTGGATCCCTTTCACATTTTATTAGGCGAGACCAGCACGCCCCACCTTATGTGGAGTGCTGGGGAGATAGTGAGCATCTCCTTTCTCATTTTAAATAGAACATTTGTTACATGGACAAACTTACCTTTTAATGACTTGTGGCAGTGAACCTTTTTATTAATTTAGTGCACCTTTACCGCAGGGTGTTTGCACAGCCCCGGTAAAGGCACCCATGGGAGCTCATTTTACCAAAATAGCCCCGGTTTTCTTTTTGACATTTTAACATTCCTTGTCCTTTCTTGTTCCTTCTCCTGAAATCCAGGGCGGTAAAATCCTTTGTGTTAACTTTATCTTCTGCGGGAATACTGTGGATTCCCCGCCCAGGCTCCAGAGTGTCTGTGGAGGCAGGAAGCCAAGGGAGGAGTCCAAAGCTCTGCAGCCCTTTGTCTTCCAGCCTGACTGCGAGAATCCAGTTCAAACTCGAAGGCTGGCTGTCCTGAAAGGACTGCCAACCACCCGAACCCCCAAGTTTGAATGTTGCATGGCTTTTTGAATGCTGGGTTCCTGCAGAAAAATCTGATCCTGGAAGCTGAAGAGGGAGTTGACCACTGGATCCAAAACCGAAGAGGAAGATGAAGAAACCACAGCTGAGATGATTTCCAGCCACCAGAGAACCTGCTGTTTAACCGGAGCATGCTGTAACCCTTCCTTCCAATCGACCTGTGGACTCTGGAAACGACGGCCCGACCCAGAGCCTAGTGAGACCCACTAGACTCAAGAAGACCTGCATTTTGAGCCATCCCACGCCGTGCTGCGACCTTGCAGGGCTGCAATACCCCAATACCATGGGACCTCGAGCCATTGTGCGGTGCACAGTCTTCTGAATCGCACTGAAACATCGTGGGCATCCTGCTGGATCTCCAGAGGCATGATTCATGTCCGAAAAGCCCCTTTACCAGAGTGGTGGACTTAGCAAACGATGAGAATCCGACCAGCGATATTCTGTCTGCTTCTGTGCTCCTGAAAAGGTGCTAAATCCACAGAGCTGTATCTAGCCACAAGGAAACACTTGACTGGAGCCTTCTCTTGTGATCCTTGTTGCCAAAGTCCTTCCAAAGTCCGGTCTTCCTTCTTCTTGACAAAGGAATCCATCAACTTGGTTTTTGGCTGCATATCCTGAAGTCTTCCTGCTGCAACTCTTCTTCCTTGCTGAGGTACTGTGTTGGCTGGGGTATTTTACCTACCTTAAGCCTTTCTGATTTCTGTATAGCTTTGGAGTGTTTTCTATGCTTGTGAGGCCACTCATACACTGCACCCAGGCCCAGTGTGGAATCCTCTTAGGGTGGCTTCTCTGAAGTACCTGGACCTGCAACTGACTTTAAAGTTAAATACTTAATTGTTTCAACAGTCTTCCTCTGGAACTGTGACTTTGCCTGCAACTGGACCCTATCTCACCCTGACTACAGCTGGCACCTAGACCACCACCTCTACTGCCTCTGATTGAACTCATGCTATAGAATAAGGGAAGGACTGGATAATAAAAGGGTTCTGCCTTGAAAAGAACAACAAGTGTGAAAAAGTTACTTGTAAAAGAAGTTGGTTGGTAACTGTAACTCTGAGTGTGCACAGTTACAAAGGTTCTTATTTACCTTGAATGTGTGTTGCACTATTCTGAAAAGTATATTAAAGGTTCAGTTACTCACCTGTGAATTGGTTGTGCCTCTTCCCCAAAAGTAATTCTGTTGGTTTTACTTTACTATTCCTGTTAGGATAAATGTATGAGTGTGTCCTCAATTGAGTATAGCTTCCCCTGACTTGCTTTTAGCCTGTCAAGAATAAGTCGACCTAAGGTTATACTTAGCTTTAAGTTGCTGATAGCCCCTTTAAAAAGTATATAGGTTTTACTCGCCTTGTTTGAGCTGTGTGACATCCTAAAGCAAGTTAAAGAGGTATTGCTTAACTCAATCTGTGTTATACTGATCTTAAAAATTAACTGTAATAGGATATTACAACCTTAGGTCTTACCGGCGTAGAATAGCTGTGTGCCATTCCTGAAAAATGTTCCTTTAGGTGTAGTTGAACTTGGTCTGCTTGGGGCATCCCAAAATTAGTGTAAAGAGTTCTTACTGATCTTAGACTGTGTTTCTCTGAGCTACAAAGTGCTGGTAATGCTCCTACATCCCGTCCCCTTTCTTCCATACTTGTGGGACATTCCGTCCTTTGGACGGGACCGGAGCACTTTGTCAAAAAGCATCAAAAATTAAAATGTTTGTCATTCTATTTTTACGCAGGCTACCGCACGCGTCCGTATCCCCACCCTCTTGAGCTCCGCCCTGCCCTTCGCCCTTCAGTTCTTTTCTTCGCGCAGTCGGGGCTGGACGCACTAGCATCACTGGGAATTTTATTTTTGTTCCCGTTGTCATTTCTCCTGGCTCCGTTCCTCGGTCGTCTAGTCCTCCGTCTATGCCAGAGTGTCTGGGATTCATGTCCTGTTTTTCCTGCAAGCGTAGTTTCGCCTGGGCGGATCCCCGTTCTCTTTGCTTGGAGTGCCTCGGCCCGGAATATCTTTGGGATTCGTGCTTCTACTGCGACTCCCTCACCGTCAGGGCACTCCAGCGGTGTCTTCTTCGGTGGGAGGAGGTGTTTTAGCGTGCTCCTCCATCTCGTTTCCAGCTTTTCATCGACGAAAAGAAGAAACGCCTGGTAAGTTCCTTACTTTTTAGGGCGCCACGGCCAGGGCACTCCTTCCTGGGTGTAAAGACTGGAGGGGGTTGTCTGTACTCCTGCTCTCTATATGGCAGAGAAGAGGCACAGAGGACCCCAGCCAAGATTCTCTATTTGGTAGCTATGGTCGAGCAATCGAGGCCTAGCTTCTCAGGAGGTGATGCGGGCTGGTTCTCAAGTACAGTGTAGTCCCCAAGCACCCACAAAGGTATGTCCACACACTGTTTGTGAAAACAGTCTTTATATAATTAAGGTTCAAGTTATATACACAGTCACAATAACTCACTTTGTACTCAGTTAATCTACAATGGCAAATATATCCACAATTATTATCGGATTTGTGTCCCAGAGCACGGTGAGTGTTGCCCCCGTTTGTGAGGCCATTTTAGTAAAATTGTGCAGGCTCCAAAGCCCTTAAACAACCCTGTTGCAGCCCGATTCCCACCCCGAGCCCTCTTCCTGTTTCCCTGTCCCTCCCGCCTCCCAACCCGCCCCCTGCTCTCATTGGTCCTCTTACCCTCTATCACTGGTCCTCCCAGGGCAGCCCACTGCCCGTGCAGCCCCACGGCTAAGGGCCCAAGGCCAAGGGCGGCTCCAACAGAGGCGGCTCCAGGAAGTGTCAGCAGGTGTCTGCAGGGGAAGCCAGTGGCCAGCCGTCAACCAGCAACTACGAGGACCTGTAAGGTAGGGTGGCTTGGGTTGAGGAGAGGTACAGTTCTACCCTAGATACCTGACCACTAGGCTAAACCAATATTTGCCAAGGTGATCACCCCCGTTGCCCCAAACTGCATTGATAGCAGGGCCTCTGTGCCCAAATTGTATTGTGTGATCTCCAACCTACATAGATTGCATTCCGTGATCCCATACTGCATAGATAGGCCTCTCTCCCACTATATAGGTCTCTCAAAATTAGCAGGGCCTCTGTGCCCAAATTGTATTGTGTGATCTCCAACCTGAATAGATTGCATTCTGTGATCCCATACTGCACTGATAGGCCTCTCTCCGACTATACGGGTATCTTAAATCTAGATCACCCGCAGTCTACGGGGGGCCTCTCTGACTAGGACCTCGCGCACCACAAGGCGAAAGTACAAGCTGTGCCCTTCTAAGCCAACCTGCAACCAGCAGACACCCTACCCAACCCACACAGCCTGCTCACCACAATGTACTGCGCTAAGGAAGACGGACAGTAAAGAGAGCCTCCAATAACAGCCAACTTAATAACCTGTACCACCCCCTTTCCCCACCTAGGACAACGACTGAACGAGTTCCCAACTCCAGCCGAAATACCACCTACAGACAGAGCCCAAACTAGTAGCGGACACCCCCTCACCCGCCACTACACCACTACACCACAAGACAACCAGACCAAAGCAGGACCAACTAGACGTCACCAAACGAAGGCTAAACAACTCTCAATCTCACAATGCCACGCAAACGACCCATCCCAAGGAAAAGACAAAGAGATGAAAGAACAAACACTACAGAACAGCAACTTAGAACAACAACCATAGACTGGACCCCAACAGACAAGAACACAACCCGAAGCAACTCTGAGAGAAGAGAAAAATCCCTCTACCTAACTCCATACCTCGCAGACAATCGGCCACCACAGCAACCCAATCCAACTCTAGAAGCAGCAACATCAAACAACCTAACACAAGCAAGGTAAAGAAGGATGACCAACACAAACAACAAACAGACGACCGATGCAATAACCCCCTACATCACCAAAGCAAGAAGAACTTCCAATCAACAACCACAACTCCCGGAAGACGAACCCGATGAAAACACAAAGAACCCAAGACAAAACCTAGAAGAACTCTTCGAAGACGCTGACAGCCTGAATCCCACAGCCCAACAAGTGACCGACCAGGAAGGAAACCTCAACACTGAGCAGAAGACCGCTACAAAGTCCAAACCAAACAACACCTCAAAACTTCACTGCAATCTAATAAACACAAGATCCATGTCAAAACACCTAACAGAGATCTTCAACCTTCTCGACGACAACGGCATTGACATCCTGTTCATCACGGAAACATGGCTGGATGACAACTACAAAATCACACTCCAAAGCTGCCTTACGACCGACTTCAAATGCCTACAAATAAACAGAAAAAACAAAAAAGGAGACGGCATCGCTTTAGCATTCAAAGAACACCTGAAAATAAAAACTGACAAACCGCTCAACATCTTCAACTGCGAAACCATGGTCATACACCTAACAGTGAGCCCGAAAACCAAAATCACATTCATCCTGGTATACAGACCGCCAACATATGATGCAACATTCGTCGATAACTTCATAGAAGCCATCACCAACTTAGCCATCAACCACAAACACCTAATCATCCTGGGTGACTTCAACATCTGGTTTGAAGACAGCCACGCCAACTCCCAAAACTCACTAATTGAAAACTCAGCACCATGAAACTCTGACAACTAGTCAAAAGAGCAACGCACTCGGCAGGGCACACCCTAGACGCAATTTCCGCCAAAGAAAAACTCATCACCACGGCACCTCCTATACAAATACTGTGGAGCGACCATCTCATCATCCCATTCGTGATCACTCTGCCTACCCAAGCCTACATTCAACATCTGAAACTCACAACCACCACAAAAAGAAACTGGAAACACGTCAAAGAAAGCAATCTATTCGAACAACTGGAATTAACGAAACCCTCAACTACAGAACTGGAACTAGCGGACCTAGACGGGAAAGCAGAGATTCTGCACAAATGGATACAATAGACCAGATCGCCCCGGAAAAACCGTTCACCCCATCAAAAAAAAGAGCAACGGCAAAATGGTTCACCCCACTATTAAGCGACATGAAAAAGGAAAACAAAAAGACGGAATTAGAGTGGAGGAAAGAATACAACCCAAAAAAAACACTGTACCAGAAACAAATCCGCGCATACAAAAAGGAAATTCAAAAGGCAAAGAGAAGACATTACGATGACAGAATCAACAATGCCACCAACACTCAAAAAGAATTGTTTAGCATCATTGAAGAAATGAGAAACCCACCAGGCAGCGATAACACCCCAACCCCCTCAGAAAAACTATGTAACGACCTGGCGGACCACTTAAAAAAAAAATCAATTACATCCGTCAAACCTTACAAAAGTGACCAACCAACCACAACATACACAACCCAATGAACCTAACACGGAACCACAGCACAAACTCCGAAGCTTTCCTGAAATATCAGCAGAGGCATTCGCAATGCTGGTAAAAAGAAGCAAGAAAGCGGGATCACCCATGGACCTATGTCCCCCACACATCTACAAATCGATCCTAGCGCCAGGATCGCTAGCAGAACACTACAGAAACCTTCTTAACCTATCACTATCAACAGGGACTGTACCGAAGATCTTAAAATTGGCATACATCAAGCCACTCTTGAAAAACACAAGTGGTGATGTAGATGACCTTTCCAACTACAGGCCGATCTCTAACATCCCCTACCAAGCAAAACTTCTAGAAACCTACGTATATAAACTAACCCAAGAACACGTAGAAAAACATCATTTCCTGGACCAAGCTCAAATCGGTTTCAGACCAGTGAGAGGAACGGAAACAGCAGTACTATCCATCTGGGACGACCTCAAAACTAACACAGACTCGAACACTACCTCAGCCCTTATTCTGCTCGACCTCTCTGCAGCCTTTGACACAGTTAGCCACAACACCCTGACCCAAAGACTAGAAGACATAGGCATAACAGACACAGCACTACGCTGGACCAAATCATTCCTAACAGACAGGACAGAAACCGTATGGATCAAACCTTTCAAATCCACTCCACGAGTTAACGACTGTAGAGTGCCACAAGGATCCTCACCATCCCCACTATATTTCAACATCTATCAGACTCCGGTCATCAGAATCTTCAAAAAATACAACATTACATGTTACAACTACGCGGATGACACTCAGATCATCTACAAAATCGAAGACACCGATGCCGACCATTCAACCCTAATCGACTGTCTAAAAGAAGTCTTCAACTGGATGGATGACAACAACCTAAAAATCAAACCAGGAAAGACAGAAATCATGATTGTATCCAAAGACCAAGAGAACGAAACCACCATCCCATGGCCTACGGAAATGGGAAACACACCAGCACCTTCGAAGGTAGTAAAAATTCTGGGAGTCCTAATGGACAATACCCTAACCGTGGAACCACAAATAAATGCAACAGTGAAGAAATGTTTTTTTCTCCTCCACACGGCAAGAAAAATTCTACCTTTCCTCTCCTTCACGCACAAAACACTAACTATCGTCGCCCTAATCATGTCAAAAATCGACTATGCAAACAGCCTCTACTTCGGAATACCAGAATACCTCCTAAAGAATCTGCAACAGATCCAAAATGCAGCAGCCAAGACTACTCCTCAAACTATCCAGAAGAGACCACATCACTCCAGCCCTAAAAACACTACACTGGCTCCCAGTAAAACAACGCATCACCTTCAAAACAATGTGCATAACGCACAGGGCAATCAGCGGACAAGAAGCAGAATTCCTACAAAGGAAAATAACAGTCTACAAACCAACGAGACCCCTCCGATCAAGCAACGAAATCCGCCTGGAACTCAAACCATACCTTAAGAAAAAACTTGGAGGCACCTCCTTCTACCACTTAGCCGCAAAAACCTGGAAAAACATCCCAAAAGAAATGAGAAACACTGAAGATCACCTAAAATTCAGGAAATCCCTAAAAACCTGGCTCTTCAACACCACAGACTAAATCTGGAAACCAAAACCGGAAAAAGGACGATTAAGCCGGAAAGGACACGACATCCCAATCCCGAGAGGGTAGCTCCCACGGCACCTGGACGGGTGACTCCGGATAGATTCGAACACAGGCGGCACGCACAGAGACGGAGTCAACTATCCCAGACAATCCCACCAACACCTTCGCCCACCCCCTTAGTTACCGCCAGGTACCACAGTAGCGTGGAATTGTCAGGATATGGGCTTATCACCACACTACCTGAGTGGCTGACATAGGCAGGTGCACTGGCCACAGGAGTAGGAAGGGACGTTAAGGGGAGCTATTAGAGAGCATGTTAGAGGTGGGGGCCAGAGGAGTAAGGAACCCTGTCTGCCAGTCGGACCCAGATCAGGTAAGAGCCGCATAAGGGGAGACTATGCAAGCCGGGCGCCTCAATTCAGGATAGAGACGCAAACTAACCAACCCTACTAACAATTTCCCTTTCTGCATTGCATACACCTCTCATACTCCAAACCAAACACAACCAAAACCTACAGCACAACAAACTGTACAAACTTCACTACATTGCAACAACAAACAAAAACACACATAGTCTTGCACAACAGTACACGACGACTACCGGCCGCAAACATCCCAGGCCCAGCCAACGGACCCACCGGGCTGTGGCCGCCAACAGCACATCACTGCTCTCTTGCACTTTTCCTGCTTCCTCCCACTAACTCAACCTCACCTCCTCTTTCAGAGCCACCAGAGCGCCAGGGGACGACTCCGGTGGTGATAGTGCGCGGTACAAATGTCCTTTAACATTCATTAAAGTGCATCAACTGTACTCTGGTCAAATTCACACAAATGAATTAATAAAGGTAACCAACAATAGACATAGGAGGAAAGCATTTGGATAGAACAATTGGCAGAATACTGGCCCCGTTACCTAGACACAGTTCTGTGTGGACACCCCCCCCCCCCCCCCACCTGGGCAACCTGTAAAATAAAGATATACTACAAGCCCTGTCCATATATCGTTCAATGAGTCTTATTTCCTTCTAAAGTGTTTCTACCACTCAAATGTACCTGGAATAGCAGAGTTCCTCGAGGAGGCATCGATGGATCCTTCTTGAGTGACTCCCTTTTAAGCAGGAGCCACAGATCGTCGATGGGCCTCGAAGAAGGTGAATTTGGCGTCGAGGCAGCAGCTTCGGTCCTGACGGTGCTCGTCGACGTCCTGCAAGGATGAGGCGTGTGGGGCACCTCAATGTCAATAGTTCAGGACCGCAAAGAGTTTGTGAAGAACTGTGGCCCAGCAAGGGCATCGAGTCGTCCGACGGCTCTATGGTCTTTGGGTGGCGGGAAACCCTCCGGCAGATGCTCCTCAGCACGTCAGCGACCTGGCCTTCTCCGGCGGGATAAGGTGGTCGGCGGTGCGGACGAGTGCGTTGAGGAATCGAATGTCTTAGGCAAAGGAGCATTGCGGCTCCAGTCGTCAACGGCACAGCCTCAAGCAGTCCCCACTTCTGGACAACTAACTTCGACGGACCTCCAGCGGTTATAGCAAACCTGTGAACCCTGGTCGACAATGGGGGACGGCTGTCCAGTGCTTCTTTTCGTTTCTCGTCGGCGGTCCCCGTCTCCGGCTGACAGTCTTTCATAGGCTAACTTCCAGAGCACTTCGGCGAAGGTTAGCAGTGCATGATGGTCCCTCGTAGCTTGGAAAGAGGGCGCCTAACCAGGTCCTCTCTGGATCAGTTCTTGTAGACGCAGCAGCTTTCAGATCGACGAAGTAGAGCCACAGCAATACTTCTCTTCCAGCAGGGCTTCAAGGTTAAGCTTCAGTTTCAATGTCAGTTTCCAATCCAGCTTCTGAACGATTTCTAGCAGTGAGAGGCCCCCAGATATACTGTTGATCTACCATTCATTCTGCTGGGTCACACTCGGGCAACCAATCACTCAGAAGGGCATTCAGGCAGTCAGCCAATCAGGCGCACAGTGCATGCAGGCCATTCTTCTCCATCCAGACACTCACAACACAGAGTGTATTCGGCAAGTACCACGCCATTCAACACTACACACTGCATTCATACCAGTTTCGGGCGGGGCTTTCTTAGCCATTGTGTCAAACACCAGATACTAGACCTCCACAACACAGAATGCGTATTAGTCACACACTCCATTCATCCAGGTCCCACCCAAAGGCGTACCCACAACAAACGGTCGTTGGGAAGGCTCCAGCCAGTCTGGTCGGCACTTCCCCACACTACCATATATGAACCTCCACCCAACAGCCAGTCAGGAGGAAGGGACAGAGTCGGGGCTTCCCGAAACTTTGGGAAAACCAAGGCAACAGGTGATGGAAGGCAAGAGGCCACGGGAGCCATCTTGTTTCCATCAGGAATCTACTGATTCCAATGACAGGGCCTGGGCATCCCAAAATGGAAGACGCTCAGGGCACCTGTCAATTCAGCACGGTGCTGCCACCAGCCCATACCCTGCTCTGTGGCCCACACACAGGTGCCCAAAAACATACACTAGGGGCACAGGGTTGTACCCCCACCCATGGGTGGCATAAGGGTAATGCATGGGTCTGTACACCAACCCAAAAGAGAGCTGCACCGCCAGGAGTCCTACATGAACTCCTGCGCGGAAAATATGACAGAACACATGATGATAAACAGTAAAGGACAAGGATACGGAACCCCTGTCCCTCCGATGCATTTCCAGCATCACACTGGGGTCCTCCAGGTCCGGGAGGGGCTCGTGTAGCTCTGTCACCAGGGGTTCTCCTGAGGTGCCCCAAGGGCCTAATAGGCATACCAGAGTTTTCTGAGGTTTCCCGAAGTGGACCTGCCAGTACTGGACATTGTACCGAGGTTTCCCATTTGGGGGCTAAGGTTAAGCCCAGTTTGTCTGTGGCGCTGGATACCAGGGTTTGCCCTGAGGTCTCCATTTCTGGAGCTTTCCACACCGTCACCGGGGTATGCCCTGAGGTGTCAGTTTCTGGAGCTTTCCATACCGAGTCTCGGCTCAAGGCCCCTCTCGAGGGAGCTTTACGTACTGGGTTAAAACCCGAGGCTCCTCTTATTGAGGCTAGGGTCTGCACCGAGAGACCCCCTTTGAAGGTCTTATCCGTGAGCTATATTCCTCAACCGTCCCACGCTCGGGGTCGTGGTGGTACCAGTTCTGTCGATGGGGCAAGGAGGGCGGTCACTGACCATTACACCTCCACTACTGGCTTTGCCGAGGTTCCTCCGCTGGAGGCTAAGTTTGTGGCGGGTTCTAAGGTTTCCAGTAAATATCCAAGAACACCCAGTACCGGCTCTGCCGCGGATCCTTGTGTCAAGGCTAAAGTGTTGTTGAAGTCCTCTGTCTCCCCAGAGGAGACAGAAGCCTCATCTCAACATGTGACGCAGTACTCTTCAGGTGGCAACAAAATGGCGGTCCAACCTCCATGGTCTACAGCGGCAATTTTGTATACCTCCCTTACCCCGACGTTCACGCCGTCTGGTGCTGTGAGCATTCCTTTTGGGGCTGAGCAGCATTTTCCACATCAGGTGGACAGCAAAAATCAGTTCCGCCCATCACTTGACTGGCGTGCCCAGGCACCGCTGCCATACAGTCTTGCTACCTCCTGCTTCCGCTCCACTGGTTTACGCGGACCCAGCCGGTGGTGGGCCTTCATGGCAACTGTTCTCCTTGCATTCATGGGGGTACACCCCTCACAAGCGGCCTATGCCAAAGCCTTCGGCTGAGGATGAGTTCTTTGGGAAATTTCAGATGCTCATGCACTCTGACCCTATGAAGGCGTACTTCAAACGTCTTTTCAGGGAACTATACCCTGAGCCTCCTGGCCCGCCTTCAGCCCCAGCTGCTCCGTTGCAGGTTCCGGTGGTGACACCACCTCTTCCTTCTGGACCTCCTCCGCCTCTTCCTCCCTTGCCCGAGTTGTCTCCTATAGAGGAGACACTCGTTGGAGGATCCGCAAGCAGGTCAGGACAGCGATGAGCAGCCCCGCTCGGTGAGAGCATTTTATAACCGGTCCTGGATAAGATGGCCTTCAATGACATTCCAGTACCTGCGGCCCCCGCTCCACAGGAGGCGGTGCTTTCAGGAGCCTTTACCCTGTCACCTCAAGAGCGTAGCCGCCTGTTCCTCCAGAAGGACTTCTTGGCTGAGGCCCGCAAGGTTTGGGAAAAACCCAACACTGGGCTACACATCAACAAGAGAATTGACTGAGGAAATAGCCTTATCGGCTTGTCCGCTCCCATCCTCGACGGTTGTGGCTGCAGCCACCCTACAGTCCAAGCCGTCCTCTGCATCTTCAACGGCAGTGGATCAGATCTTATCCAGGGAGGATAAACTGCTGTACTCCCTGGGCAAGAATGTTTTTACCAATTCGGTGCTCCAGCTTCGTCAAGCGAACACCAAGTTCATCCTGGCAGCAGCCAATCAGAGGTCGCGGAGAGAGTTGGCTGATTTCCAGGAGTGCATTCCTGCGGATAGGCTAGAAGACTTAAAAGCCGGGTTGTCGGATGCCAGAGTACTGTCGCAGGATCTACTGGAGGCTGCGGCACACCACGTGGATTCCTCAGCTCGAGGCCTTATGGTAGGGGTTGAAACCTCTCGCCAGGCATGGCTTCACGCGACAAAGTTCTCAAAGGAAGTGCAAGACAAAGTTCTAGACCTCCCTTTTGATGGCAAGGAATTTTACAGACGCGGAACTCACAAATGGCGAAAGCGAGGACCTAAACCGCCAAGTCTTTATCGGTACTGGGGAAAGCTCCGGTCCCTTATGCACAGAGATCAGCGTCCTAGACTCGGTCCTTCTCTGGTTTCAGGATCGCCATGCGTGCCGTACTGATGCTCCGGTTGGCGGGCCCTGTCGAGAGCAACAGTTCGCCCCAGGTGTTGACAAAATGGTGGCCTAGTCTCTGTGGACCACAGCGGCCATTTTGAATACCTCCCTTACAGCAGCAGTGTAGTTTGTGTTTGCACGGACCATTTGGTGGCAATGTTTTACATCAACAAGCAGGGCGGCACCAAGTCTCCCCTACTTGTGGATGTTGCCATACAAATTTGGGACTGGGCCATCCAGCACAATGTTTGGCTGCAGGCTGTATACATCCTGGGTCACATCAATGTGGCCGCATATTCACTCAGTCGCCAGTCAGCATCAGTTACGAGTGGGAGATGAACTGCAATGTCCTCCAACATTTTCCATCTGGGACACTCCTGAGGTGGATCTCTTTGCAACTTCTTCAGACAAGAAGCTGCCTCTTTATGCAACCAGTGACGGGTTTGGAGCATCCTCCCTGGGGGACGCCCTCGATATCTTGTGGGACAACATGAAAGCTTATGCTTTCCTTCATTGCCTCTTAACCATCGGTTGCTCTTCAAGCTCAGGAGCACATCAAACTGCACTCTCCTGTTCAAGGCTTCTTGGTAGCCAGCCAGATTCTGGTGTTCGGAACTACCGCATCTGTCGGTACTTCCCCCGAACAGATTGCCGCAGATTTCCGACCTGCTTCACCAGAGCATTCACTAGATGTGGCACCCCTCCCCACAATCATTCATCTTGATGGCCCGGTGCCTGAGTTCAAATCGTTGACACAATTTGACCTATCCAAGGACAATGTGCGCATTATCAAGCAGCCAGGAAGCCTTCTACGAGGGCTCAGTACAGGAGCAAAAGGCTCTGGTTTCGTCATTGGTGCCTAGCTAAACAGCTTGATCCCAGGGGAGCTTTGGTCGACTACCGTTCTATTTTTGTGTCTCATCTGGCCGTTTCTGGCATCCATGTCATGTTATGCAGAACTAAACTTATCCGCTATGGTGGCCTACCTGTCCACGGACAGCTGTTCCTTTTCATTGACTAATCGAGTCATCAAAAGGCATTTTGCGGGTCTCCATCGTTTCCCGCCAGGTCATTATGCCATAAGCCATTTGAACCCATGGCCACAATCGATCTTAAGTACCTTTCTTGTAAGGTTGCCTTCTGATAGCAATAACATCGGTGAGGCGAATAAATGAGCTCCAAGCTCTTTCCGTGGAACATCCGTTCCTCACTTGCCACAGAGATACGGTTGCGCTCCGCTCTCATCCTCCCTTCCTGCCTAAGGTGGTTGCACATTTTCAGTTGAACCAATTGGTCTCCTTCCCTGTCTTCTTCCCTAACATGGCATCTGATGCCGAGAGTTTTACACAAGTGGGACGTCAGGTGAGCCCTGGAGTATTACCTCGATAGAACGAGTAAACTCAGAAGCTCCTCATAACTTTCTCACATTAGGAGACCTGAAGCGGAAACCGGCTTCCAAAGCAACTATTCCACGCTGGATTGCCTCATATTTTCAGAAGCCTAAAGCATTCAAGGCCTTCATCCACCCAAGAGCATCCATGCACATCTAATCTATAGCAAAGCGACTGCTGTTGCAGTCCTAAAGTATGTCCCTTGTTGGCTTCCAAAAGGATGTCCCTTGGGAGTCCATCACCAAGTGGCTTTCTGGGCCTCCCCATCTGCTTTACCTGAGCTGCAGGGCAGATGCTCAATTTGGCCAGGCTGTTCTTAAGAACTTATTCCTGTAAATGGGTTTTTCCATCCACCCGTACTACCTATGGTGTGTGCTTGGGAATCTCCCACAAGTATGAATGAAAGGGGACGGGACATAGAAGTATAACAAAGGTACTCACCGTATTGACTACCTTACACCTAGTCCCCTTTCCTCCATACTCCCGCCCGCCGTCCCCTCTAATAAGTATCCTCTATTATTGCTTAAAGGGTTGCACACCTGGCAATAGAAAAGGACTGAAGGGCGATGCGCGGGGTGGAGCTCAGGAGGGCAGGGTTACGGCCGCGTGCGGTACCCCGCGTAAAAAAGATTTTCATTTTTGCTTTTTTGACAAAAGTGCTCCGGTCCCGTCCCGAAGGATGGCATGTCCCACAAGTATGGAGGAAAGGGGACTATGGACTAGGAGTAAGGTAGTCACTACGGTTAGTAACTTTGTTATTGTATTACTCCAAAAAGGTCTTACCTAGTATAACGGTGTGTTATCGCAAAGGTAGTAGAGGTATACTGTTTCTTGAATCTGTGTTCCACTACTCAGAAAAGTATATTTGCAAGTTGTTTGACTGTGATTTCCTTGTTGTGTCACTGCATAACTGACAGGGTCTACTACCCTTGCATTACGGAAACTAATCAGACAGTAACCTATGGTTTTACCCCCTAGAAATACTGTTGGGTGTTCCAAATAAGGTCTGTACTTTTTAAAGCATAGTGTTGTTTCTTTATGATGGTACTTACTTACGCAAGAATCGCTTGGTCTGCTTGTATATAAAAGAAACCCTTTATTTTTTACAATACATACTGTGCAAGTGTTTTTCTAACCATATGTATAGTACAATTTCTTTGTACTGATTCTACAGCCCTCTCTCCCTCCTAAGATAAACCTGGCTTCTCTGTCTACGCTACCCTGAACTCGGGTGGTACAGCCTTATGCTAAAAGTGGAGTCTTGTACTGCCTTAGTTGAATGGTTTTACTAAGCCCTTAGTTGGAGTTCAGAAAAACTGTCCTAACAGGACAGCCTTGAGAAAGGACAAGACTGTTTGCATTTGAAGGGGCATAGTAGAGACTTATGGTAGGGCATGGGTGGAGTAGACTATATTAAGTAGGAGGCAGGTGGCAGAGACTGCACACATGGAACTGACAGATTCTGTGCTTTAGTTGGAATGAAAACTTGCACTGCACTTCCCTTGTGTAAGACATGTACTGACAGAGGCATAAAATAAGATGCTCTGTAAACTGACAGGTTTTAATTAATGTTGGGTGCCTTTTCTTTTAGGGCCTTTTGTTAAGGGACAGAGGTGCAGACGTTGAAAACTTGGACAAAATTGTAAAAGCAAAAAACATACCAGAAGGACAGCATGACACATTTAAAACTGGTTTTGCAGAGGGCTTCCTGAAGGCACAAGCACTTACTCAGAAAACAAACGGTAAGCATTTTGTGCTGTGTTATGTTCACTTTTTCTGTCATGTTAGCAATACCTTTTCTATAATTACACTGTTTTTTATTTTGGCAGATTCTTTAAGAAGAACACGTCTCTTTCTCCTTGTTATTCTGCTGATTGGCATCTATGGTCTGTCTAAAACACCATTTTTATCTGGTAATGACTCTTATTCTAACACTTACGAAATGCTACCTGTGTGATCTTCTTTAACAATATTTTAACCTTCAAGATAAAAATGTAATACTGTTTATGGATTATATGAAAGGATAGAATGTGTTTCACTCCTAGCATCAGGTCTATGGTAGGTTTATTCTTTGACAAAGCCCACACCAATTTTCAGACATGTTTAGAACCCATCACTTCATATGCTGTATACTTGATTTTTAAAATGTCATGAACCGTCACTCATGAATAAATGGAAATATGTCAGGTTAAGCTGCATGAATCTTTGATTTCTCTTTGTTTCTTATTTTAGAATGGTTTCCCCACCAAATATCACACACGTTAACTTCTCTTCAAAGGACAAACACCACTGTATTGCTTTCTCTTTCATTTTATCACTCTATCAAAAGCAAGAAAATGTGACATCCTGCAGGAAAAATGCACAGTTCAAATATATTTCACGAATGCATCCCTTCATTGAGCACATATAGTTACCCCATTCTCAACTTTCTGTGAAATGGAAGCTGCATTGAATGCACATTATTTATGAGGCTTGTGGAATCTGCTTAGATCACATGCTGTGCATAGGCCGACATCTAGTGGAAGCTGCAGAGTATTACAGTTGTTTTTTGAAACTCGAAAAGGGGCGTCAAACTAGGGCGTGCCAGTAATACTATCCCTAGTGTGACGTCCCATGTACTCACGATCCCTCACGCGTGTAGGACCCTCAGATTGGTTTGTTCGGCCATACTAGTTGGATGCATGTTGCGGAGTTCCCTTGGCATTTGCCAATTACACCTAAATATTGTTAAAAACTTTTCCTGTTATCGTCCATCTTACGCCGAAGATCGACGTCAGCGAAGATCGAGGGAACCAGCCGTCGAAAACTACATGATGGACCTTGGGCCTTGGAAGGCCTCGGCCCGGGCCTTGGAAGGCCTCTGGCCTCGGCCCTGTACAAGTAGGGAGAGTGGGGGGTGGTCATAACTTTCCCACATTTATTTCCTACATATACACAACCTGCTGCCATATTTACACATATGCAGAGCGCTCCTTTCAAATTCTGCCTGAAGTGGAACAGGAAGTATTCCTGGGTAGATGAGCACAATACGTGCAATCTGTGTCTCCCACAAGGCCATCCTGAGGCTGTGTCGAGCTTGTAAGCTCTTCAAGCCAAATACACTTAAGGACCGCTCGACGAAGTACTGGGCCCACTACGCCAGGCAGCTAGAAGCCATGGACGTCGAAGGGTCGTTCAGCGACGGTAGCAACGGCGCCGTATCGGACGGCGAGGGCAGAGGGGTGACTTCAGACACCCACGCGCAAGCCCCTGAACTCGGAGGACTGGCCAGCGGCCCAGTTATGGGGATAACACCCGGCGGCAGAAGCGCAACCCACACCACTGCCTCTAAACACATCAGCCCCAGCCGTGACTAGACACGCGTGTCGAGAGATCGGCAACGGAAGGCACAGAGAGAGTGGTCCAACGATTGTGTCCTCTGGGCGTTCCCCATCGCGATCGCCACATGACAAAGACCACCCGTCCGCGGTTGGAAAAGGTGCCGTACTCCCAATACTTCCAGAGGCTCGATCGTCAGAAGACGATTCCAACCTCTATGCTCCCAAGTCAAAGTGTGTAGCGTCTGCTCCCGAGATTCGGCGCCCTCCTTATACCTCTGAATCTCGACGCAAAGCGTCGGAACCCCTAAAACCTCCGTAAAACATTCCTCTAGTCACGGGAAGGGGGATAAACAACACAAGAAACCTTCAGAACACCATTAAGAAAAACAGAAAGCTCCTAAAGTGATGGAGAAATCCAAGGTCCCTGACACTACTCCTAAGAGTAAAATTGTCCCTCCCACTCCTCATGATATGGGCATGGTTCAGGAACCAGAACAGGAGAGGCTTATTCCCAGTTCCAAGGAATGGAACTCAGCTGACATTGATAGGGTGATGAGAAGGATGTCTTTTTTTGCAGACTTCTATGAGAAAGATCCTAACTATTTCCATAGCTATGCCAACACACCAGCTACCTATGCCCCTTCGGGGTCCAAGGACTTTCAACCCCCTACTAAAAGGCTCCGCTCTGAGGCTCCGGCGCAAGGATTTGCTAACACCCTTTGCTAATTGAACCTTACCATCCAGATTCTTATGGAGAGGAGACAGAAACACATATGCTGGATGACCAGAAAGGGGTTTCTTATTATGGGGATGACCAGGACCAGGAAGAGGAACAGGAGGATGAGGCGGAAGCCTACAATCCAGACTCCCCAATTCCTAGGGATCCCCCCCCGGTGAATGACTCACCGATTGATAATCAGCCACTCCTCAATGAGGTACTAGCTAAAGCAGCAGCTCATTTTCAGATAGACACACAGGGTGTCCAAGAAGATGAGGATTTCGCAGAAGAAATCCTAGGGGACAAGAGAGCCATTCCCAGGCTATCCCAATATTAAAATCGATCCAGCACAGAATTCATCCCTCGCTGGTAACGAGTGGAAAAATTATTCTGGGCTGCACCCTCCGATCACATGGACATAAGGGGTCAATTAAGACCTGACTCCCTGGTAGTAACAACCACCAGAAAGAGGTCAGGTACACGACTAGCTTCTTCAGAAGCTCCTCCCGATAAGGAGAGCAAAAGAATATATGCTCTGGGTTAAGACAGTTGCCTCCACGTCAGCCTATCAGGCACGTATTGCTAACAGTACCACTCTTTTAGCAGGCTATAACTGCCATCAGTGGGAAAAAGTAGCTGCTCTAGTAGCCTATGCACCTGAACCACTAAAAGGCCAGTTGGCCCAAATTGCAGCAGACGGAAGGTCCGTATCTGGATGCATCCTTAAGACAAATTTTGATGCAGCAGATAATGCCGGCAGATTGATAGCGAGAGGCACAGCAATAACGTGCCACGCTTGGTTATGGCAGCCAAGGTTCAAACCCGAGACCCAATCCACGCTTATAGACATGCTGGTAGAGCCGAACGTTCTTTGCGGCAGGGCAGTGGAAGAGGCACTAAAGACAGCTAATGATGAGTATGAGACCCTAAAATCTCTCGCCCAACTCACAAATAAACCCCCAGGTCAGAGGGGAAATAATAGTTTTCACTGCTTTCGCTGCCTAAGCTCCCAGAGGGGTTGCAACTACTACCAAAATCAAGGAACCTCATGGGGCAACAATCAGTTCCAAACATCACAGGGATTCACCAGAGGCCAGCGCAGGGGCCGCACTAGGGGTAGAGGCAGCCCCGCCAGAGGTGGTACGCCACCTACTAAACAGTGACGTTCTGCTTCGTTTCCCCTCCCATGCATCCCCAGTAGGGGGGCGCATTTCCACCTTCACCCACTCATGGTAGGGGATCACTTCGGACAGATGGGTGCTGTCCACAGTGTCTGCAGGATACGGT
This sequence comes from Ambystoma mexicanum, assembly GCF_040938575.1. Classification (NCBI taxonomy): domain Eukaryota; kingdom Metazoa; phylum Chordata; class Amphibia; order Caudata; family Ambystomatidae; genus Ambystoma; species Ambystoma mexicanum. The sequence continues at coordinate 873,375,290 of NC_090924.1, read as the reverse complement.
ATAGAACTATTAGCGTGCCCCCACAACCATCCTCCAAGACAGAAGGTAGACTTGTTGGAGCATCAGAAAATCCTTCTTGAGGAGATCGCCATTCTACTTGCAAAGGACGCCATAGAACTCGTCCCGGGTAACCAGGTAAACAGGGGTAGTTATTCAACCTACTTCCTTGTGCCAAAAAAAGATCTAACAATGCGCCCAGTATTAGATTTGCGCCCTGCAAACAAGTATGTCAAGCCACAAAAATTCTGCATGACTACACTCCACGAGGTAATCCCCCTACTAAAAAAGGGGATTACATGGCAACATTGGATATGAAAGATGCCTATTTTCATATTTCAGTGTTCCCAGCGCACAGAAGATTCTTGCGTTTCAAAACAAGCGCCAGCACTACCAATTCAAGGTGCTGCCCTTCGGTATAGCCTCGGCTCCAAGGGTATTCACCAAGGTACTGGCGGTGGTGGCGGCGCACCTACGCAGGGAGGCAATCCCAGTGTACCCTTTCCCCTTCTCATCACAGGGGAAACCCCCGTAATTTGCAGACTAAACATTCAAAGAACAATCAACCTCCTCTTAAAATTGGGCTTCTCAATTAACAAGAAAAAAATCAAGCCTAGTGTCGAGCACCTCAAAACAGTTCCTAGGTGCTGTCCTAAACACCCAAGAGGGGTTGGCCTTTTCATCAGAGGAAAGAATTCAGAATCTTTTGCTGCAAATTCTTCAATATCAGGCCGGTCGCCAAATAAGGGTGCGCAAAGCGATGCATTTGCTAGGCATGATGGCATCTTGCATTTACCTGGTTCCCTACGCACGCTTGTGCATGCGACCCATGCAGGAATGGGTGGCGAAACAGTGGTCTCAAGCAAGTGGTCAGTGGGACGATCTAGTGGTAGTTTCGCCAACACTAGTACAAAGTCTTCGCTGGTGGACAAGAGAGAATCTTACGAAAGGGGAAACCCTTCTATGATCCAGAGATAAAGGCCGTCGTCACAACAGATGCCTCCCTGGCAGGGTGGTGAGCTCACTACCTTCAGCACACAGCTCAGGGCCTCTGGTCTCACACAGTGGCTCAGAACCACATCAAGCTCCTAGAACTTCTGGCAGTCTTCAGAGCGCTTTGGGCATTCAAACTCCTCCTATCCAACCTGTCAGTGCAGATCCTAACAGACAGCACAACGGCGATGTTTTACTTAAACAAGGGGCACTCGTTCGCCAAATTTGTCCAAGCTTAACCAGAAAATTGGAAATGGGCACTCAAACGGAAGATTTACCTGTCATTCCAACATGTTCCAAGGGATCTCAACTCGCTAGCAGATGCTCTGAGCAGGGATCCCCTTCCAGAAGAACACGAATGGCGACTACACAAAGACGTCGTAGAACACCTCTTCTCTCAGTGGTGTTTCCCCACAATAGACCTATTCGCCACAAGCAAAAGCAGTCAATTCCCAGACTTCGCGTTCAGGTTCCCCCAGCCAGGCTCCAAGGGGAACGCCCTATGGATGAACTGGTCAGGGATATTTGCCTATGCTTTTCCACCAACCCCGCTAATGAGGAAGGTGGTGAACAAGATACACAAGGAACAGATGACGCTTATTCTAGTTGCTCCTATGTGGGCAAGACAACCATGGTATCCACATCTGCGCAAACTGGCGATGTGCGATTCCATCAAACTCCCGTGCCAGTACAACCTACTCTCCCAGCACGAGGGACTAACAGTGCAGCCGCACTCAGTGGACTTGGCAACATGGCGCCTGAGGTCATAGAGTTCGGACATCTCAACCTGCCAGAGAGATGCATGGATATCTTTAAAGAATCAAGAAAACCAAACACTGTTACTTTGGCAAATGGAGAAGATTCGTAATATTTGCTGCCAGACTAAACAGATCAACCCTATAGAATGTACTCCATCACACATTCTAACTTAAATGCTCCATTTGCTAGATGCAGGATTAGTATCTAACGCCCTAAAGGACCACCTGGCGGCTTTGTCAGCCTACACGTCCTCTCACAATAAGGTCTCATGGTTGAAAGTACCAGTCATAAAAGCATTTATGGAAGAGGGTAAAGAGACGCCACTCTCCAATTTCTAACCCGCCGCCAGGGTGGGACCTCAATGTGGTACTCGCGAAGCTAATGGGACCCCCTTTCGAACTCTATGCACAAATCTAGTCTCAAACACCTGACTTATAAAACTGTCTTCTTAGTGGCTATCACTTCCATAAGAAGGGGCAGTGAAATTCAAGCTTTGTCAGTGCAGGATCCTTTGTTGTACACAAAGACAAGCTGGTTTTACGTACTCACCCTAGGTTCTCACCTAAATTCATCTCCAAATTTCATTTAAGCCTATCATTTGAGCTACCGGCTTTCTTTCAAGAACCCAAAAGCTCAGCTGAGGTAAAACTCCACACACTAGATATGAGGAGAGCAGTCCTCTATTACGTAGACAAGACCAGACCGCTAAGGAAAACAGATAGCGCTAGGCAGAGAAGGTGACCGCATTTCTAAGAATGCTATCTCTAGGTGGATAGTCCGATGTATCCAACTGTGCTATTCCCCATCAGATAAAACACTGCCTTTTACGCTCAGGGCTTACTCCACAAGAGGTACAGGAGCCACTCTGGCCTTCATTGCAAATGTCCCCTTAGACAGTATTTGCAAAGCAGCTACATGGAGCTCTGTACATACCTCAGCACTACTGCATTGACACTCATTCCAAGACACATGCACAAGTGGGACAAGCGGCTCTAAGACATTTATTCACTCATGAACTTTTTCACATCCCACCTCCTTCTTCCACTGCTCACTAATCTATGCACAGTATGTGATCTAAGCAGATTGACAGTAATCTTATTTCTGATGCTTGTATCTGCTTCGATTCTCATGCGCCCACCCTTCCTCCCCTCTGAGAGAAGGCGCATAAACTTGTCTATCGTATCTGCTTGGATGCTTCTGTACTCGCGCTACTTCTCATGCCAGGAAAAATACAATCTGAGGATCCTACGCGCGTGAGGGATCATGGGTACAGGGGACGTCACACTAGGGATAGTATTACTGGCACGCCCTATTCGACGTCCCTTTTCGAGTTTCGAAAACAACTTTAATACTCTGCAGCTTCCACTAGATGTTGGCCTATGCACAGCATGTGAATCTAAGCAGATACAATCATCAGAAATACAATTATGGCGAGTAATGTATTATATGTCTGTGGCTTGTGGAATCTGCTTAGATCACATGCATACCTGACATCTAGTGGAAGCTGCAGAGTATTACTGTTGTTGTTTTCGAAACTCAAAGGGACGTCAACAGGGCGTGCCAGTAATACCTAGTATGCCTAGTGTGACGTCCATTGTACCCATTCCTACACGCGTCAATGTCCCTCAGATTTATTGTCAGCCATCGTGAGCGAACGCTTATGGCAGAGTTCCATTTCGGCTAACGGCATTTTCTTATGACAGATTAGGCACTGGGCTTAGGCCCCTACAGTAGGGAGAGTTGGGGGCGGTCATTGTAGAATGCCTTTCCCACCCATTCCCTTTCGCGCCTGGCTGCCTTTCCCAAACATGGATGGAACACCTTTTAAATTCTGCCCCACGTGTAATAAAACATTCCTGTGGATAGACAAACACTGAGTGTGCAATTTGTGTCTGGACCACGACAAGGGACATTTACGAGCCTGCTAGCTCTTCAAAAGGAAGACTCTTAAACACTGAAGAACCAATCGGTGGGCCCATCACGCAATGCAGGCCGAGGCTGCCATTGACGTGGAAGGAGCTTCCAGTGATGGCAGCGTTTCCGTCTTTTCGGGCGGCGAGGGTGACGGGGAACAGTTAGGTTCCCAAAAGCAGGCCCCCGACCCCAAGAGATAGGCCGGCGGCTCTGTTACGGGGACGACACCCGGCTGCAAAAGCTCTTCCACTACCCCCCGCTACTAAACACACATCCCGGGGCAATGAGTCGATGTCGTCGACCAACTGCCCAAGTACGGCATCAAGGGGGAGGTCTATAGAATCCCTGTCCTCTCGGCATTCTAGGTCCTGATCGCCCGAGGACAGGACCCGGAAATTGAAAGGCACTGTCTCTAAAACATCATCGACCAAACGTCGGCAGAGGAGGCGGAAGTCCGTCCCATTACCGAAAGTCGACATATGTCGAAATTGGCTGTGGGCTCGAAAGACTGGTTTATCGCACCTAGTCAAAAAAATGTCCCCGATAGCCTGCTAAGGGCTACTCATTCCAAGAAATGCTCTTCCAATAATAAAGATAATTCTCATAAGGACAAATCCACACCTACTAGGGAAACACTGTCTGCCCCACAAGAGGAGTGTTCTTTGGTTGAAGCCTTGCAGAACAAGGGCCCATCCACACCCCAAGGCCATCCTAGACCCTTAGGACAAGTCCCTACCCCTCAGTACCCTGGTGTCATTCCCAGTTCAGCCCTATGGACTGCAGAAGACATAGACCGGGTCATGATGAGAATGACCTTTATGGCCAATATCTTTGGGAAAAGAAAACCTCAAGCTTACCAAAACGTTCAGGTTCCACCTCCTACTACTGAGGCTTGGAGCTCCCAGCCTCCGGCTTCCGACTCCTGAGTCACTACCTGTCCAACCAGAACTAGGTGATCTGTATGACGTCCTTACAGACACCAAAGGTGATAATGAGGACCATCAGCAATCTGATAATTATTTTTATGAAGATGAGGTGTATACCCTAGCCTCGCCTATTCATCAGGACTTGCCAGTGGCCGATTTGCCAGTGGATAATCAGCCTCTCCATAATGACATGTTAATCAAGGCGCCTAAACACTTTGGTATCCAGTCACAAGAAACCCAGCTAGACAAAAACTTTGTGGAAGACATTTTGGGAGACAAGAAGGCTGCCTCTCAATTCATCCCAGTTTTTACAGTCTGTCGAAATAAGGATTCAACCTTCCTTGGAGACGCCTGTTAAGATGGATTTCTGAACTCTGACCTGGTCGGCAGAGGTTCAGAGGGCCAGCCTAGTTTCTTGGAACAGGGTAACTTTCTGGACTAGCAAGACCAATCAAGGTAGCATTGGCGGCGGTCAAGACTAGGTCTCGGGAGGAATGAGGGTGACTGAAAGACATCAATGAGCGCACAGAGTAAAGGATACTTGCGAATCACTCCCAGACTGGTGTAGATCTATTAAAAATACAAATACATGTATTGCAATGCCTTTGAAACCACACAATAATAATCACACTAATACTTTTAGATCAATACAATCTTATCTAGATACATATATACAAGACCAATGGGGTCTAAAGGATGAATGCACCAAATGAGTCCACAACCTAAACAGGGAAGGAAGCAGGCAGTGCAAATAGTCTTTAAGCCCTTCTGCATCAAACACAATCGTAACTGAAAGGCAGTCCAATCCCTAAGATGAGGGAAGCCTAATGCTCAAATGTACTGCGAAGCTGGCACACGTGGTAGTGCAAATGGGCAAAGCAGGGTTTTTTGTAGGGGCGTTAGCAGCTCAGGAAGGCAGGTGCTGTGATGCAGAATAGGTTCCCATTCCAGGAGAGCCTCCACCTGAGGACAGAGTTGATTCCAAGAGTGGGAATAGTTTGGTAGTTCGCACTAGCACTGGAAAGGAGAGGGGCCTTCAGGGGCCACTCGTGCAAAAAAATGGATGGATGCGCTAGGGGCCACCTGTTAGGATTGCAATTACTCACCAACTCCTGGCGCACTCTGGAACAAACTTTGGCTGTCGAGTCCACTTCGGTTACAGGTTCAAATGCGGCAATATCGCACCTCTGCGACTTTCAGCGACGAAGATAAAGTGATGATTCCCAAACTGGACAGTGGCGATTTCTCCCCTCCTGATGGATGCATCAGTTCAGTTTCACTGCAGCAGGCTTTAGGGGCAAGAGGGGCACAAAAGCAGTGCACCTGCAAATTTCGTCACCACGGCCGGGCGACAAGCTAACCTTGTAGACTCTGGTTCAGGCGCACTCACTTTACTCCAGACCTGTGAACGCCAAGTGTACGAAATTCGGTGTGAGAGTGCGGTGTACACAGAGCTAGTGACGTACCAAGTTTCGTGCATCTCCTCCAAAAGGTGGTGGTATCAGGGCAAAGGTCCTCCATAAGCTGGTCAGCCCACTGGTTGGCCCAGGGACACTTCTGAGAAGGCTTACTTGCAGGGTTTGATGAAGGTGCCGAGAATAGTTGGTCCCACTATTCCAATGGATGGAAGCGTCTTTGCAGACCTTCGAGGACGACCAGATGCAGAGTGGTCCAGTGGGACGACAGCGGGCTCATGGTGCCTAACCTTCCAGCGGGTCACCAGCGGTTCCTCGACTCAGCTTCTTAGTTTCAGGATACTTGGATCCTATCCTTCGTTCAGTGAGAACTCCAGAGATCGACATGGTATGGGTGTTTGGAGCCTTCTCTTATCCAAAATCTCATTCGCGCCAAAAACAAAAAGGACCCAATCGGAGATCTGCTCACATACAGGCATACCATACGTGGACCAATCACGGACCACAGTGGTTCCAGGCAGTCACAATACTCCAGACTCTCTGGCACCCAGGATGTGTATTGGGGACAGACACCCCAGCCCACATCCTGGAGGCACACACACAAGGCATGCAGAACCCCACGAAAGCTTGGCGTTTCCCGGGAGAATGCATTCCCAAATAAGGACTGACTCGGGTCGGCTGAACTTGGGAAGGGGCAAGATGGCCAAAGGACAGGACAAAGAACCTCGTGGCATGGCCATTTTGGAGCCAGGCCACCTATTCGTGCCAAACGCGGTAACCGCGGTTTACCTGGCAGGAAAGGGTTAAAAGAAATTATGAGTTGCCACCAGCCCTGTCCAAGGCACATCTGTACATCTGCAAGCTGGATTCGCTCGTGGTTATAACTACCCGTAAAAGGGCAGGGACACCACTAGCCTTTTGAGGCTCCCCCAGACAAGGTGAGCAAAAAGCTCTATACCATGGGAAGGAAGGTAGCGACTCCGGCAGCTTTTCAAACTAGAATCGCCAACAATTTTACACTGTTGGCAAGTTATAATTGACATAAATGGGATGAAATAACTACCTTAATAGCATCTGCAACCGAACCTTTAAAGTCTCAACTAGCCCTGGTGACAGCTGACTGTAAAGCTACTACCAGCTGCATTCTCAAAAATAAGCTTGACAACAAAGATAATGCGGGCTGAATTCTCGCTGAAGGAACCATAATCAAGCGCTATGCTTGGCTACGCCAGTCTGGCTTTCAGCTTGAGACCCAGGCTACGTTACTTAACATGCCAGTGGAACCGACAGTTTTATTCAGCAAAGCAGTAGAGGACGCCCTAACGTCCACCAAAGAGGAACAAGACACCCTCAAGTCTCTGCGGCAACTGACAAACAAACCACTTGGTCAGAGTTTCTTGGTAAAACACTTAATTATTACAGTCAATTAGAAAACGTTCACTAAAAGGAGGCAATCGCTATCACACAAAAATATACTACAGTACTTCACACCATTCGGTTCTGCGACATTTAAACTACTTTGAAGTAGAAGCAAAATGGCATTCAGAGCATTTGAAGTAGGAGTAAAAAGGCATAAGATAAAAACTAATATTAACAGTTACTCTTAAACAGTGCAAATAGTTTGAGTTCACCAGAGAAGTTGATTCAATACAATAAATAGGCCAAAGTCAATGGGCTAGAGTCTTGTATAGGTAAAAACGATTCTGGTAGTTAAACGGAAAAGTCTTTGCCATGGTTCTTAGAAGTAGTTCCTTGAAGAAAGATTTATGTGTCGGGTCACAAGCTGACTAGGCCTGCAAGTTGCCAAAGTTTCACACACTTTCGCAGTGAGAGTTAAGTTCTCTTGGTTGGGTTTTCACAGTACCTTATATTGAAGAAAAAGATGCAGCTGAAGACTTCTGTTCCTGGCAGTTCCTGCAGATCTCGCTGTTCCTGAGCCTCCGTCGTGGGGACAAGGACAACGTCGGGACTCCTGCACTGCATGGGGACTGGACACAACGCTGGCAAACTGGCAATTCTTTGATTCCGGTAGCTGTCGTCAAGCACACAAACTGGTGTTCTTCCCCTTGGTTATTCTGTTTCCTGCAGCACGCTGAGGAAAATACAACCGGCTCCAAGAACGGTGTCCAGGTGGCTTACGAGTTGATTGGTCCCACCAACTTAAAGGGAGAAGTCGTCCTTGAAGGGCTTCTCTGTCGAGATGAACATGGCGATTCGGACCTGCAGCAGGGCTTCACCAGGCGAACCAACGGTCCAGGATTTGCAGCAGCCGTCCTCTTCCAGCTCGTCATCAGTTCTTTCGTTCCAATTGTCGACTCTGCCTTTCAATCCAAGAGACTTGCCTTTTAAACAGTTTTCTCCCATTCATTCCAGCATAGCTGCCACTCACCCAGCAGGGTGGCTCTCCTTGCTGGACAGTCCGCCAGCCAATCACGCAGAGTGCATTTGGGTCTCCTAGGAGACTAAGCACAGGGAGTTTCAGACACCTCCCTCACTTCTGATCACCCCAGACACTCTGGCGCCAGAGGCGGTCTTCAGTCCAGAAGCCTGCCAAAGGCATAGGAGCAAAGGGACCAAACCTGGTTTGGCGCACAACGACAAACTCTAGTAGGACTTTTCCAAAAAGAAATGTCGAAAAAAGAAAAAAGAAGACCGGGACCTGTTTAAACAAAGGGGGCTCAGATGCCATTTTGAAAAACATGGCTCACGTGATATTTTGCTACCAGTGTTTGCGGTCGGGAAAAATGTTGGTAGTTTGTTGTAAAACCACTGCCACCAGCTATTTTGATAGGAAAGGGTAGCATTTGACTGCTACTTGAGTTTCGAGACATAGGGGATACTAGGTAACCCCTCCAGCACTCTATTGTAAGATAGTGTGTGCTGGGTCTAGGAATTTTAAAAAGACTAGCAAAGTCAATTAAACCTTACATTCTCTGGGAAACAGTAGTTTATCCCAGAGAAGGTATTTAAACCTTGGGACAACCTAAAAAGCTTCCCTGTGTCACTGCACTGAGGGTGCTGTGACACACATGAAAAGATTATGCCTATGGAGTTGTCTAAAACCCCAGACTCAAAGAACACAAGAGTAAAACACATATCAAAATACATGAGAGAGTGGGAAAAAAAAGGCTCACACACTCTCCAGGTAAAACAATCAAGTCCTCAAAATCCAGCAAAGTTGCTGGGGTCTCTAAGGTGAAGGTAATTAGTACATTTATGAGAATTCTCCCTAACGTCTTTATTTATTTTATTTATTTATTTGTAATGCGCCGGTAACTCGCGAGTTTCGGGGCGCAGAGACATGGACACGAAGACAAACAAAATGGGACGAGACCGTTCCTAATGAAATCAAAGGTTTAGTGAGTCAAGGATAGCGAGGTCAATTAAAGAGATACGTTTTCACTAACTTACGAAAGCGTAATTAGTTGGGTTCTTTCCTTATGTGGACTGGCAGATTGTTCCAGATCTCCTGCACTGCTCGATCTACTAGTGCGGTTGCCATATTTAAATGTCTGGCACACTGTAGACTTTAAAAAAACTAACCTGCATGTGGTACTTCAAACTTCTTTCACTTTGCATAAACTCCCTCCTACTCCTCCTCGTTTCAGTACTTGAGTGGTTATGGTAGTTGGAGTCTATGGATGTCTTTGGACTTGTAACTCTTAGATGGTTTTTCTCAGATTTTACATAAAGGCACGTCAGAAAAACATGTTGTGGATGTTGGGGTCAAAGGTGGGTGCCTGACCAGAGTAGCGTAAAGAAAAGGTTTCTTGACTTCCTCCAAGTGGAAACTGTTAGTTGACCATAGGCCGTTAAAGTCTTGGGTGCCAGAGGGTCTACCTCATGTGGAAAGGGGTTGGGGGAATTCTGCGTTTCATCCAATGAAGTCATAACATCCCCCCGGAGAACTTGTCTCCTCCCATGTGATACTCCCTCATAAAACCACCCTCAGGGTCAGGATCAGTTAATGGCTGCCGTCCCTTGGCCACATGGGCGTTGGTTCCCACTGTGGAATCTGTGATGACTCCATTGGATTCATCAGAGTCCTTGTGCTTCGCTCCTCGAAAATGGTTAGCTGTTGGCTCTCTTTTTGCCTATTTTTGAGAAATGTCTTGATCTTTGTCAACTGCCACATTGTAACCATCTGTGGTGGGGACATGTTGCCGGAGAAGATAGTCGGTCCATCATCGGATCTCCAGCTCTCGGTGCCACAAGCCCAGGCTTGGGTCTTTGTCAATTTAAGGGGTCAGAAATGTGAGGTGGACCACGTTCTGCACATTTCTCAATAAAAGACATTTTATTATAGCATAAGGTTGGCTGAACGCCTCACTATCCCTAACCTATCGAGGATTTCCCTGCCTAAAATAACATAAAGGAAATACTCTAACTAAGGATATCTGTCCCTCCCACTTATACATATGACAAATAAACAAGGAAATAAATGGCAGTTCGAAACAATGATTGAATTCAAAATGTGACCACAGTCTCTTTTCTTTACGTGGATGAATTCCCTTTCCCCAGGTTTAAACATGATTCTGCTTCACAGTTCCTGGCTGAACACAAGGAAATCCTGTTTCGCAACTAAAGTTCCAGCACAGTTCAAAGCAAATTCAACGTGTCCTCAAAGTTCGAACACAGAAGATAAATCTTTTCTTCTTTAAACAGGTTCTCAGTTCCTCGATAGTAACAATGATTGTCTCAGTCAGGATGATTTGCCTCTTAACTCAAAGAAATACAACTTTTCTGTAAGAGCTTGGAACAGCTCTTCCTCCTACTTCACGAAACATTGTGTCAATACCACCTTGTAGCACTCCTGCACTTGACCTGCTTCCCTGCCAGGGCTAAAGGCTAACCATTCCAGTATACTGCCCTGCCTTAACAGCTTTTCACTACTACAAGTGCTTTTGTGGTCAATGTCAACTGAAAATGGATTACAACACTACTGCAGTGTTCAACAAATTGCAGCTTCAAAGCTTTCAACAACTTTTCAGGGAGGCCATTATTCACATTGTTGCTCTTTGATACTTTTCTGGTAATGATGCTCCTCTCCTCCTGGATATCTGCTCCCAGAAGGGCAGCCCTATTGCCTCTTAGTTCCCCGCTGTACCAGCAACCAAAGACTCATAGGGATAGTCTTTTCTCGCCTCTCCCTTGGTTTTGGCAATGTGCATGTATCACAACGTGTACTAGATGTTGTATTCAATATTGACAACATGTTTCAGATATACTTTGCAATAACCCCCTTCTGCCATTGACAATATTGGATACATTATATTTTCCTTGGTTTCAGTTTTTCTTGACTTGGGCAATGCCTAGTATCTCTTAATAAAGTCGCCCTCACGGATAGTTTGATTCTTCACAGACTTACAATATCAAAGTTAGTAATATGGCTTTAATTTAGTAAGGTTTTGCTGCTTTTCCCTGGTTGGATGTTTGAAACCAATTTTGGAATCCAATATATCCTACAAAATAAACTGCAGCGTCTTGTACTGTCCCAAGGCGATGATCATTGGTAATGTAGGTTTTATGTCCTTCCTTACAAATGCTACTTTATTGTCTGCCCAAAAGTATTTTAACATTAAAGAACTTTCAGTTGTATTGTAGGATGCACCAGACAATGAAGATAATTCGTTAGAAATGAATAAATAGGCAATATTGTTCAGTAGTAGTACGGAATTCCTCTATTCAAAGAGTTATCCATAGTAGTCTCGGTTTCTTAGTTTAACTTCCAAAGTCCTTTAATTACATTTTTTGATTTTCCTCAAATCAAATTATGGTTATTCTCGAGTTTACTTGTTCTCCAAACACATAATAATTGTCATTGATTTGCCTCTTCAAATGTTGATTGTCCTCAAAACAAATGATATCCAGGCAGATTTTAGTATCTGTAGAATGGAACATTTGTAGAAAAATAGTTGTCAATTTTTCCAGATTAATACATTCTTTGTGTAAAAGGACACTAATTTGCTTGAACTTCTTAAATTAAATTACACATTATTTTTTTTTACATTTTTCTTCATTCAGAAACTATTGTAATTGCAGGTTTAGAAAACCATAATTATGCAGTGGCTTCTACACCATATGGAAAACCAACTTCTGATGTTTGTTAATCTGCTTAGAATCACATGCTGTGCATAGTCCGACATCCAGTGGTCACTGCGGAGTATTGCATTTTGTTTTTCGTAGTCGAAAAGGGGACGTCGACAAGGCGTGTTTGTAACACTATCCCTATAGTGACGTGCAGTGTACCCACAATCCCTCATGCGTCGAGGTCCCTCAGATTGTTTTTTTCCGCCCAGTTATTGGTCGCCTTTATGCGGAGCTCCTCGAGAGACATTGCGAAATCATTTCCTCGACCCTTGGTCGTTTTACTATTATTAACTATCACATAGATTATAGATCCCTCCCTCGACGTAGCTGCCAAGCTGTTCTCCGCCGAGCAAGTTCTTCGACGGAGGGGCGAGCGGACGAGATCCTTCGGCGCTGCCGAACACGTGGCCGGGCCTCGCCGGCCTAATACAGTAGGGAGAGTGGGGTTGTTGGTTATTTCTTTTATACTCTGAGAATGCCTTTCTCTTTCCCCTCCCTCTCTTTTGAGGTCGTAATCACATTTCATGCCCTCAGCTATGGAGAGGACGCCCTTTAGGTTTTGCCCACGTTGCAAGGGCAAGTTTACCTGGAAGGACAAGCACGAACGGTGTAACCGTTGCTTGCCCCTCTATCACCAAGAGTACGGCTGTGCGGCCTGTAAGTTACTTAAATCCAAAACTTTAAAGGACCGCAGGGTCAAAAGGTGGGCAGCCTATGCGATGTCTAGGTCTGACTCCTCGCCAGCTGCCGCCGCCGCCGAGTGTACCGAGGACAGTGATTACACGGCCTCCGCAACGGAGGTTGTAGACCTCTCAAAGGACTGTTCCCGCTCCTCGTCAGTCCCCGGCTCACGCCCCGCTTATAGGGATGAACACCCCGGCGACAAGGACGAACACAGAAAAACACATAGGCACATACCCCACGGCACGCATTTGTCGAAGACGAAGGCAGCCATATCGTCAACGGAGACATTGGGTCCACCGGCGTCTTCCGCCGACCGTAAGGGTCGCAAGCCCTCCCCGCCACCGCTTCCGCAACTGGGCTTTCTGGAAATAAGGGGGCTAACACCAAATCCTCAGGCGACGCGCCTCGCAAGAGTGCGTACATTGCCAGTAAAGACTCGGCATTGTCTAGCGCGCCGGCGGCCGATCCCTTGACGGAGAAGCTGATCGCCGAAAGCCTTGCGCGTATATCTTCTAAAGACGGCCAGAGACGGACGGCGGGTGACACATCGAAAACCGCTCACAAGGCCAAAGAAATGCCAAGGACGCCGGAGGGTAGGCTGGGACAGCTCCCACCGTCGACAGAAGACCCTAGCCAGCGAGAGGCGAAGGGACTCTTATCTTCAACGCTATGGGACAGAACTAAGCAACTACAGGGAGCGGGAACTCCCTTTTCACTCCCAGACTGCTCTGGCCTACCTTACTGGACTGTAGAGAGGTTCCAGTCATGTATGGACAAGCTAGACAGGTTCATGGCCGTCCCAGAAAATAGGACACCCAAGAGGCCAAGGGAGGTACTCCAGGAGGGGCCATGGGCTAAATACCCAAAGCTCTTTAACCCCCTACAGGAAGACATGAACTCTTATGACCTCACTGAAGAGGACTCTCACTTCCAGGAAGAAGATGAGTTTGTGAATAATGAAGACCAACAAGAGGGAGAAGGTTTTCATGATGACACTAACATAGGTAAGGAGGGCTACGAGGAGGACCCAGGTGAAGGTGGCTTACAGCCCTGGCAGTCGCCATCAGGGTCTACAGACCCCGACATTATAGACGTTTCTTCTCCTCAGACCACACCGGTCAGGAACCCATCTCCAGTAGACGATCAGCCCACCTTCAATGCGCTACCGAGGAAGGCAGCAGCGCATTTCGAAGTTGAAACCGGGGAGGTCACCCCAGATACTGATTTCGTCGAAAGGATTATTAAAGAAAAACCTCCCACTAGTCAAACTATTCCTATCCTCGCCTCGGTTAAGAGACGACTCACCCCATCTCTGTCCACCCCCGCGCTGGTAAGAGGGGTCAATCCAAGAATCGAGAAATTGTTCTCACCCTCTCAGTCAGACCCATTATATATCAGGGGTCACTCAGTCCCGGACTCCTTAGTGGTGACTAACACAAGGAAGAGGGCTGGGTTCCACTGTCAACCAGCAAGGCACCCCCAGATAAAGAAGGGAAAAAGCTCTATGCCTTGGGCAAAAGAATTTCCGGCCTCGGGAGCGTTTTCAATTAGGATTGCCAATAATAATACATTGTTGGCAAGCTATGCTGATGCTCAATGGGGAAAGCTTAAGCAGGACATCGAAGAAGCCCCCGAACCTCTAAGAACTTGCTTATTGGCTACAGTTACAGAAGGAGCTCTGGTCAGCCAGAGCATCATTAAGAACACTCTTGATGCGGCAGAAACTGCTGGGCGTTCTTTGGTGCAGGGAATTCTGCTGAAGCGTCAAGTCTGGCTTCGCAATTCCGGTTTAAAGGCAGAAACGCAGGCGTCACTCATTAATAAGCCAATAGAGTCAAATCTCTTTGGAAGGGCAGTGGACGACGCACTAGAAAATGCGAAGAAAGAATTCGACACCATAAAGACCTTAGACCAGATCTCAAAGCCTCCAAACAGGTGGGGATTTGGGAACAAGCGCTTTTTTCGTGGCCAACGCCAACAGCAGCAGCAACAGCATTACACTGCGGGCAACTGGCCCTCTAATCAGGGTACCAGTAACCAGTATAACCAAAGAGGACAACACCGTGGCAAGGGCAGAGGCCGGGGCTCCAGCCGCAGCGGCACCCCGGCAAGTAACACCAAATGACCCGAAGGTTTGGGTCCCCTCCCATGTGTCTCTGGTTGGGGGCCGGATAACATCGTTCCTTTCAGCATGGGAAGAAATAACATCAGACCGGTGGGTATTGTCAACCGTAGCCCACGCGTACTGTATAGAGTTCAATCGGTCCACCACTTACAGACCTCCAAGGGGACGACGCCTGTCACCAGAACACCTCGTCATCCTCCTGCAAGAAGTAGAACAGCTGCTACAGAAAGGAGCAATAGAGGTCGTGCCCCTATCTCAGGTAATGAAGGTATTTATTCAGTGTACTTCCTTGTACCCAAAAAGGACCTAACCATGCGCCCTGTACTAGATCTGCGCCCAGCGAACAAATTTGTGAAACGACATTACAGGAGGTAATTCCCCTGCTATCTCAGGGGGACTACATGACAGCACTAGACATGAAAGATGCATACTTTCATATTTTGATGTTGCCAGCGCACAGAAAATACCTCCGGTTCATGATAGAGGGCAGACACTACCAGTTCAGAGTGCTACCCTTCGGCATAGCGTCTGCACCGAGGGTATTCACGAAGGTACTGGCAGCGGCAGCGGCCCACCTGCGCAGGTTGCCCATAGCGGTATACCCTTACCTCGACGATTGGCTCATAACAGGGGAGTCCTACGAGACATGCTTCTCAAACACCCAAAAGACAGTAGACCTTTTGCTCCAACTGGGCTTCTCCATCAACGAGAAGAAGTCCAGCTTAGACCCCAGCCAAATCAAACAATTCCTAGGGGCTCTAATTGGAACAAAGGACGGCCTTGTCTTCCCCTCCAACGAGAGGGTCCAAAATATGCTGTTTCGGATCCCTCAATATGTGGCCGGTCGAGAGGTGACGGTACGCAAAGCAATGCGCTTGCTATGAATGATGGCGTCATGTATTTATTTGGTACCTCACGCATGCCTGCGCATGCACCCAATGCAAGAGTGGCTCAACAGCCAGTGGTGTCAGGCCAGCGGACAATGGGACGATCTAGTGGTGGTCTTGCAGGCCTTGGTTCTCTCGCTACGGTGGTGGTCGAAGGAAAACCTGGTAATAGGGAAACCATTTGCCACCCCCGCAGTGGAAGCCACTCTAACCACAGACGCATCCCTCACAGGATGGGGGGCTCACCTATCCCATCAGACTGCTCACGGAGTCTGGTCTCCGAGTGTAGCGTCCAAACACATAAACTTATTAGAGCTACTTGCGGTGTTCAAGGCACTAAAAGCCTTCCAGACACACCTACAAGGGAAGACAGTGATGGTCCTCACGGACAGCACCACAGCCATGTACTACCTCAACAAGCAACGCGGCACTCACTCTCCAGGACTGTTCAAGCTGTCCCAGAACATCTGGAAGTGGGCTCTCAGACACATGTTCCTATTGTCACAACATGTACCAGGGGAACTCAATCTGCTTGCAGACGAACTCAGCAGAGACTCCCCTCTGCCCTCAGAGTACGAATGGTGGGTACACGAAGCCATTGTCTTCGATGTCTTCACACAATGGGGCTTCCCAGAAATAATAGACCTGTTCGCAACTCTGGAGAACTCACAATGCCTAGATTACGCCTTCAGATACCCACAGAACCGCTCCAAGGGGAACGGTCTCTGGATACCATGGTCAGGGAAATTTGTTTACACCCCCCCCCCCCCGACTCCTCTGCTGAACAAGATAGTGTACAAGATGCAGCAGGAAGTCACCATGATACTGATGGCCCCGATGTGGGCCCGCGAACCATGGTTTGCGCACCTGATGGAGATGTCCCTGTCCCCACCAGTGAAACTGCCCTGCCCGTACAACTTGCTGTCACAGGACAAGGGCAAGATACTACACCCATGCCCACAGAACATGAACTTAGCAGCCTGGCTCCTGAAGTCATGGAATTTCGCCATTTACAGCGCCCTCAGAGATGCGTGGACATTCTTAAAGAAGCTAGACAACCCAACACTCGCCACTGCTATTCTAGCAAGTGGAAGAGATTTTTCATATGGTGTAGAGGTAAGAGCATCAACCCAGTACACTGCTCTCCCACACAAATTGTCCTGTACCTGACCCATTTACTGGACTCAGGTCTAGTGTTCAATTCTGTTAAAGTCCATCTAGCACTTTCTGCATACACCACCTCTCAATTTAAGGTGTCATGGTGGAAAGTCCCAGTTATCAAAGCCTTCATGGAGGGGGTAAAGAGAATACACCCTCCAAAAGCAAACCCAGCTCCCGGCTGGGACCTTAATGTGGTACTTACCAGGCTCATGGGCTCAACCTTTGAACCCATGCACAAGGCAACTCTTAAGAACCTCACCTTTAAGACTGCTTTCCTAATAGCTATCACCTCCATTAGGAGAGTAAGTGAACTACAGGCCCTTTCTATTCTAGACCCCTTCGTAACAGTTCACAAAGATAAGGTGGTTCTACGCACACACCCAAGGTTTGCACCAGAATTCATATTGAAATTCCATGTCAACCAGTCAATAGAACTACCAATGTTCTTTCAAAACCCTTCCAATTTGGGAGAAAAAAGCCTGCATACACTAGATGTGCGCAGAGCTGTCATGTTTTATATGGAAAGAACTAGGCCACTGAGAAAGTCTAATCAGTTCTTTGTCTCGGTGGCAGCAGGAAGAGGAGGAGATGCAGTCTCAAAGTCCACTATATCTAGATGGATTGTTCAATGCATCACTCTCTGTTTCTCTCTTGCTAAGAGAGGACTACCCTTCAAGCCAAGAGCACACTCTACTCGAGGCACTGGGGCATCCATAGCATTCATTGCAAACGTTCCCCTTGAGTCCATTTGCAAAGCGGCAACCTGGAGTTCTGTACACACCTTTACAAAACACTATTGTCTAAATGCTCACTTTAGATCTGATTCCCAGGTGGGACAGGCAGTATTAAGACATCTTTTCTCTACTGTTCCTTCTCACAACCCACCTCCAACTCCGGGTGCTGCTCGCTAGTCTATGCACAGCATGTGATTCTAAGCAGATTAACAAACATTAGAAGACAATGCAATACTTAAAGTAAAAGCATTTCTGATGGTTGTATCTGCTTAGATTCACATGCGCCCACCCTTCCTCCCCGCTCGGATGGAAGGAACATAGACATCTTTCTACATCTCTCTCTCTTTTCTGTACTCACTCACGTATAGAAGGCTCCCTCAGGGCATAAAAAATACAAACAGAGGGACCTCGACCCGTGAGGGATTGTGGGTACACTGCATGTCACTATAGGGATAGTGTTACAGACACGCCTTGTCGACGCCCCCTTTTCGACTACGAAAAACAAAATGCAATACTCCGCAGTGACCACTGGATGTCGGACTATGCACAGCATGTGAATCTAAGCAGATGCAACCATCAGAAATGCTTTTACAGTAAGTAATGCATTGTCATCTATTTACTTTGCAATTTATGATGGTGTAAAAGTGTCCTTTTATACAAAGAATGTACTAATCTGGATAATTGACTGAACAGTTTTTCTACAATTGTTTCATTCTATAAATCCTCCTGAAGATCCACCAAAAAAAATAACGCATGTTAAGAACTAGTATAATTTGTTTGGAGGACAATCAAAATCTAAAGAGGATAATCATAATTTGAATTGATGACAATCTAAAAATGTAATTAAAGGACTTTGGAAGTCAAATTAAGAAACGAAGAATACTTTTGATAACTGGTTGAATAAAGGAATTCTGTACCAATACTGAACAATATTTGCTATTGATTCATTTCCAACAAATTATCTTCATTGTCTGGCGCCTCCCACAATCCAACTGAAAGTTCCTCAACTTTGGAATCGCCTCACTCACAAGGTAGTGCTGCTGCTGCTATTTTACCATATTTCGGTATGCACAAGTAACATGTGACTTACTTTCATTCACACGCGAGAGCAGCATCTGATTTTTTATACTAATTCTGCTTCTACACGAGCACTGTTCACTTGCTGGGTGCCTGCTTCCAATACGCAAGGGTAACTAACATGCTGTAAATTCACTGGATCAGACGTGTGCCTCTGTTCCCCTGGCTGCTCACAGGACTTCAGCTGTTACACTTGAACTGGCAAACTGCTGCGGTATGTCTGCCTTTGTCCACGCCACTTCCAATTGGAGCTCCGCCCACTCCTGAGGCTTTCTGGTGCACGCCAGCCACTGGAGACATCATCAAGGCCCTCAGGTGCACGTCAGTCACGTGAGAAAGCCTCCTTCCTGCCGCGCAGCCTCTGCAAACCAGGTAAAAAGGGGGAAAGCGTTCTTCCTGCACGCTTTCTGCTGCGCAACCTCTGCACTTCAGATTTCTGGGGGTCCAGACCCTCTCAGGACTGGCATTTGACATCTGCCCAGCAATGGTCTTGGCGTCTTTTCTCTCCTCCAGTTTCTGCCTGGGCTGTCAGAAAGAACCACAGAGCATCTGGTGCGGACTTCCTCTACTCTACACCAACAGTGCCAACTCTATGGCCTGCATCTGAGTGAGCCTTTTAAGCCTCTCAACTCTGTCTCCCTCAGGTGTGGCGCATCTGCTCTAATGAACTGACCACTCCTGCAACATTGTGCCTCTTCTTTGCTCTTCTTTGTCTCAGCACTTAAGGAATTATGGGACTTGAAGTCACTTATACTAAAATTAGGTTTTGTTATTTCTGTTGTTTTACAATAAGCCATTTGAAGAGTGCGGCTTCAGCGAGTCGCACAAATGGGTTTCCTATTCCTTTTGACCCATTTTCCCCATGATGTGATCACCCCCCCTCCCCCCCCCCTCCCGCAGAACACCACCCCCAGGGTGTCGATCAGAAAGCCTCTGCTTTCCCTGGTTACATGAGAAGGGTCCCAGGCCAGGTTTTCTGAGGGACTCATTGCCGATTCATCACATCTAACACGATGGAGGATGCTACGAAGAAAAGTCTTTTCAGGTCCTGTAAAAATTGTGGCCTGAAGAATATAGCGTCACTGTGTTAAAGTTGAATCTAGAAAGTGTGTCTAATAGCGTTACTGTAGTATTGTTGAATGTAGAAAGTGTCCCCAATATCATCACTGTGCTAAAGTTGAGTGGATGGAGTGGATATATCTATGTATATCTCTGTATCTCCTATATATGCTATGTATATGCTATGTACCTGCATCCCCATGTTATATGGATCACATGTTTATCCTATCCAACCTGTTGCTTTATATACATATGCTGCTATGTGTGCCCCCCCGTCCTGCTCTCGTGCTTGGTCGCAGGCGCTTTACTGATAACCACCATATCACACTACTACGCTTACTCTCTCCTATACATCATCATCATTCAACTAGAACACAGCTATGCTGAGACACATTCGGCTTAGCTGTTCTCATACTAACATGACCCCATGAACCCCTCATCCTAATAAAACACAGCTAGATGAGCACATACCGGCTAGCTTAGGCGTCTCCTCCGGCCTAACGTAGTCAGAACTGAGTCTGGGTGACAACCCTCCAGACTGAACTCATCCAACTGATTTCCTCAGCACCACACCTACTGCTAGGAAGCGGCTATCTTGCAACAACCACACCAGCTGCACACACATCCGGTGCGCCCACGCACCATACTACACTCTCTCTCTCTCTCTCTCTCTCTCTACTGACTTGAACTGCGGTTCCCGGGGGCTTTCAACCTACCAGCGCTTTGAGATCATAACAATGATACATAAGGAGCTATATAAATGCTAAGTAGCATAACTTAACAGATCTTCAATGAGGGTCGGTACCTCGGGTGCATTTACTATTTCCATCCTGACCACGATTCGGACGTATATCCAATTTGCCAGTTGTTTTCCCCGAAGAAATGGAAGGACCACCAGTCAGAGATTGGTAGTGTGGATCAAAGCGGCGAAGGCGTCTGATATGGCCTCTGGGTGTAGTCATGCCTCATCCAGGGTTGGCAGGTCCAAAGAGCATGCTCCCTCCAGTAAATAGGTCAATGTCTCTTTTGAGGATGCCTCCTTGGCGAAGATCCAAAAGAAAAAATCACACGCTCCCATCGCTCTCTTGTTGACTCTCCATGATGGCGGGACCAGTTCGGAGAGAGGCTGGTCGCCGCCACTGGCTCTTTCGACAGTTAGCCTGCCAGCAGGTAGGCTGCCTCAGTCAGCGAGTAAGTCACTGACCCGTCACCGGCTCCACTGTCGACACGAGCCTCATCGACTAATTATCCTACCAAGTCTGTCGCCACGTCATTGAGTGTCTATGAAGTCTGCTCTTCCTTCGACGGCTGCAACACCAAAGGGTTCGTTTACGACAGTCACCTTTACCATTGTGACTATTACCACACCTAGGGTTCATCTGCCACCCAGACCTCAGTCAGCGGTCCCGATGACGGTCCCATCAGCGACGGCACCTTTTCCTGCTCTGCAGGCTCCAGTTGTTGCCAATTTCCTTAAAGGCTCTGATTTAGTGAGACACGCCTCCTGCTCTGGACCGCCTGCTCAAGCCCACCAAGGCTGCACCACTCTTCACTTTGGCACCTCTGGAATCCCTCAGAAGATCTCCAGCAAATCTACACCAGCTCTGAAGACGACCTTTCAGAGGAGGTTTACTTGGATCAGGAAGCGGGCAAAGGGGAAATTCTGCCTATGCCTTATCAGGCGTCACTGGCCCTCAGGCCTTGCCAGACGTTTAGCCCTCCTAGAGGGTCAGGCCCTGCACCTGCACCTGCACCTTCACCGAGTGACATGTCCTTGAACATACTGACTACCTTACACACACTGGTGGCTGAAATCTAGCAGCGACTGCCCACTGCTCCTGTTTCGGCAAGAAGTTCCCCGAGGCCTCTTCTGGCTCAACTGCTGCCGCCTCATAAGGCCCCTGTCGCCCCTTGGCCAATGCCAGTCATGCTATCCCCTGTGGTAGAGGACCAGCTCAGATGAATGGGGCACTCCCGGATGTTGATGTGCCTGCCAGGGCTTCTGCCCCGCACGAGATTGGTTCTTTCCACTCTATCATATCAAAGGCTGCCAAGCTGTTCAACCTGATGCCGGATGAAAAGAAAAAGGAGGTTTTCCTTTTTGAACCACGGTAGTCCTCCAAGAAGACCATTGTATTGGTACCCTTGTTGGATGACCTATGGGAGGACGCTTTAGCGGTCATGAAGAATTCTGATAACTTTTCTTCTAAGCGTGACGGGTTCATGAAGAAATACCAGGTTCCAGACTCGGCCCCTAGGCCACCTCAGGTCCTAGCCCTCGCCAGATTCTTTGGTCTCGGCCACCGCTAGAAATATTTTTCAAACCCCCTCTTCTTCGTTCCTCCGGACCAGGAGGGTAAGAAGATGGATGTTGCAGGAAAGCGCATCATCATTATGGCAGCTTCAACAAACAAGGCTGTCGAAGCCTGCGCCATCCTGTCAACATTCGGGGAGTCATGGTGTAATTTGGGGCCCATCCTCGACTTTTTCCCCAACTATAAGAAGACTGAAGCCTTAGCCCCGTTCCAAGAGGGGGAGGTGGCTTCTACCATACCATCACCATCGCTCTTGACATTGCGCACTGCGGCTTACGTCAGATAGGGAATAGTGTGGCCTCTTTCGCCAGGGTTGGCTCAAAGCCGCCAACTTCTGCACAACCGTGCAGACCATGGTAGCTGATATGCCCTTCGATGGTGACAACCTGTTTCAAAAGGCAGTCGATGAAACTCTTCAGGGCATTAAGACTGCGACAGCGCATCATCTAGGTACCCTTCAACAGTGGAGGCTGTCCCTTTGTTCCTCTTGGGGGAGAGTTTCCAGGTCTTCAAAGAGTTTCACCCCCCCTATCATCAGCCTGCCCGCTCTACCACCCAGGGGGCTTATATGGGACTTTCCCAGGCCTACGGCAGTGGCTCCCAGCGTTATCCAGGACGCAGATGCTGAAGCAGGCCTGAACTGGTCCAGGACCCGCGCCCCCACTTCTGCAGCCCAGTGGGAGGCCAACTATCAAACATTGTTTTTTTATTTATTTTTTTTTTTTTAATACAACAATTTTTATTGTTTTTTTCACACAAAGAAAACACACGTCTCGCACAGCGAGAAAACAGTTACGTTCCTCCCCCACCCACCAACAAACACTTTTCACCTATCCATTACTATAATGTTCCTAAGCGTTGTCAACTGTCTTTATCGTGCCAGTAGCGTGTAACTCTGTAATATCCGTTCATGTCTTTGGGTGCTACCTCCCTGCCGAGCAGGGGGCATCTTTCAGTGTGAGTCTTCCCACTTTTGCCAAATTTTCGGGCCTTTTTCAGGGCATCCCCTGGCCGTGTAGATTCTTTTCTCCATTGCGACACAAATGCTCATGTCCGTGGTCCATTGTTCATATTTTGGTGCTGATTCAGAGCCCCAGAGTTGCGCTATGTTTCTTTTGATTAATGCACTGGCCGTGAACAATAGCACTTTTTCGTACCGTGACAGTTCAATCTATCATCTATCCCCAATAATAGCAGTTTTGCATTTCTGTGAACCTTTTTGCCCAAAACCCTTGAGAGATCGTCGCAGCACTGCTGCCAGTAGTGTCGAATTATGGTGCAGTCCCATAGAATGTGAAAGAAGGTGCCCTCATCTCGTTTGCATCTCAAACACGTGGAAGAGGAAGCCCTACCCCATTTGAAAAGGGCAACCCTCGGATAATATATTCTATGCAGTATCTTTAGTTGTACCAATCTCAATCTGGAGGAGATCGCTATTTCTCTAGGGAACATCAGGGCAGTTACCCAATCCTCAGGGAGCATACTACCTATGTCCCCCTCCCATTTCGTTTTCAGGTTCGTCAGTTCCTCGGTGGCAAATGACGTTATGACACCATACATGGTAGATGTGACTTTACTTTTAATCATGTTTGGGAATAGGTTACGTTCCAAAGGGGTGTATTCCGGCATGTCAAACATCTCAGGAAGATGAGTTTGTATGGCGTGTTTGAGTTGTGTGTAACGATACTGCTCTTTAGTTGTCAGACCGGAGTTGGCGATTAGATTCGCAAGAGGTACCATTTCGTTACCTTGTATTACATCGCCAATTTTGGTGATACCCGCTTGGGTCCAGGAGTGCCATTTTGGAAGTTTGTTCACTTCCGGAAGCAGTTTATTATTCCATAAAGGTTGAGCTGGGGTCAGCTTATTATCCCAGCCTAGGTATCTGTGGACGTTCGACCATGTTAGAGATAGGTGTGAAAGCATGGATGGGGTAGTGGCTCGATCTTTTCGTCGATAGAGGTATCGAAGTATGGGCCGTTCTTTTTGGGTAGGGTCTGGTTCTCTGTTGTGTGGTAGTGTCATGTCTGCGTGGAGTTTGTCGTTCACTATTGCCATTTGACTGGCCCAGTAATAAGTTTGCACTCGGGGCAATCCAATCCCACCTTCCCATACAGATCTTTGTAGCGTGGTTAGTGCTAAGCGCGGATGACCTCCCTTCCATAACAGTTTGCGTAGCGACTGGTCTATTTTCCGAAATTCGTTAGGAGCTATGGGTAGCGGTGCATTTTGAAGTATGTAAAGGAAGCGGGGGAGTGCCAGCATCTTAAACAGTGCGGCTCTGCCTAGTAGTGTCAGTGGTAGGGACATCCAGTGCTGGACGTCTTCTTTGAATCTCGTCATTATTGGATACAGGTTATTGGGCACATAGTCTGTCAGGTCGTTCGTGACTTGTATGCCTAGGTATCTGAACTTCTCCTTCTCCACATAATATGGACAGTCATCCGGTACCGCATTGTCTATGTGTTGCAGTGGAAACAATCTGGATTTATTCCAGTTGACGCGAAGACCGCTGAATGCGCCGTATTTAATTAATAATCGCGTCACTATGGGGCAGGATGTACGTGGGTCTTTCAGGTATACTAACAGATCATCTGCGTAGAGGGATACCTTGTCCTCCCAGTTGTCTGCCCACCTAAAGCCACTCCATGTTTGCGTAGATCGCAGTAGAATTGCTAGGGGCTCAATTGCTATTGCAAAGATTAGGGAAGACAGGGGACACCCTTGTCTCGTGCCTCTGCCTAAATAGAAGGGGTTGGAGACGTGTCCATTCACTTTTGTGGCTGCTTCGGGGCGGTTGTAAAGTAATTTGACCCAGCTCATGAAGTATGGTCCAAAGCCCATGCGTTGCATGATCGCCCATATTGCCTCCCAATAGACTGAGTCGAATGCCTTCTCGAAGTCTACAGCGAGTAAAGCCAAAGGATCCTGAATCTCAGGTGTTCTCTCCAGTGCAGTATGCAGCCTGTGTATGTTTTGTCTAGTAGACCGCTGTGGCATGAATCCACACTGGTCGGGATGTATGAGTGTGTGTATGACCTGTTGGAGGCGGTTGGCTAGCACCTTGGCCAGCACCTTGGCTTCGCAGTTTGAGAGAGATGGGCCTGTAGGAGCTGCACTTGTCGGGTGGCTTGTCTGCTTTGGGCAGGACCACAATTGTGGCTTTCCTTAGATCAGGGGGGAGACAGCCCTGTGAGTGAGAGTGCTGTAGTGCGCGAAGTAAGTGTGGGGAAATTATGTGTGCACCTATTTTTTTCCATGTTTCAATGGGGAAGCCATTCGGGCCCGGGGTTTTACCTGATTGGATTTCTGACATGGCTTGGGTCAGTTCGCCTTCAGTGATTGTCTGTTCTAACAGGGTAGACTGTTCTGCACTTAAGGTGGGGAGGGCAATCTCCTCTAGGACATTCATCACGGGTGGTGAGGTTGGTGCCCTATATAGCTCAGCATAGTATTTTGCGAAACCCTCCGCTATGTCTGCGTAACTATCAAACATTGTTGATCACTGGCAAAAGATCTCCAAGGACAAGTGGGTGCTTGGATGTCCTTTCCCTGGGTTCTGGCTATCTGTGGGAGGACCAGATGAGGGAGAACAACCCTCTGGGAGGCGTGGTGAATTTGCTGGACCAAAACAGAATTGTTTCTGTTTTTCTGACTAACACCTACTTGCTTTTTCCCCATTCTTATATGCCATATTGTAAAGTGGATAGAGCTTCCAACAAGAACTGATCACCAACCTTGCTTGCATCCTCCTCCTACTACTTAATACTGAGATCATGAAGAGTGTTGGAGTAATCAAGATCACTAGAAGTGGGAAGCCACTGCTGCTTTCTAGTGGTTGGGGAAGATTAACAGGTGCCGGGGACATTCAAATACAGCTCACCTGAACACATCATGAGACTCGCCTCTCCCAACGCTGGTTGGGACACCGTAGGAAAGCAAGCTGCAGACTAGAGCAGAGAAGCTGTCGAATGTTGTCCAGGGATGTTGGGCAGAGGAAGGTTCACTGCGCTGGTGCTGCAGGCAGCAGGACCTGATAAGCGAGGAAGGAGACCAAACGGGAACCCAGCAGCCGAGAGGACGTGCTACCAGCCTGCAAGCAGCGTGCAGTGAGAATGGTGAGACGCCAGGTAAGAGACCGCTAAGCCCAGAAAAGGAGATTGGGACATCGGAATGCAGCATACCGTTAACACATCAAGGGAGCACAAACAAGGCAGCTAGAACACTAAGAACTGCTGAGAAAGGCTTGCTGACCCAGTGTATGAAAATTATAATTAACTGGATGCAAGAGAAAGTGATTAAGGACTAGAAGTGTAAATCTGGAATTTTCACCCAAATATTGAAAAAATATTGAAAAAGCCCTTGCAGGAGAGTAAACCAGGCATTGGAGAAAAAAGGGGAAAAGTCCCCCGTATATGAACTGAAGGTGAAAATCTCTGGACAGTTGGACTGTGAAACTGAAGGAAACTGAGCGGAAGGGTTGTGCCTCTTGAAGGTGTGGAGTTTATTTAAGTGACATTGAAAAGCCAGAGAGATCTTGGAAGGGAAGATCCCTTTTTGGCTGATCTGTTCAGTTCAACACATTGTCTTTTCCATAAACACTTGTACAAAAACTAAAGTAGTAATTCTCCTCCACAATATCCTTCTTGATAAGGCAAATGTCTTTCATAAACCAAAGCAGTTGATTTCCTTCACAAAAAATGTCTTTCTCAGGTATCAATGTAAATCTTAACTTTTCACAAGTGTTCTTCCAATGGAATTCTTTTTTCAGGATTGCACAACCATTACTTTTGGAAATGCAGCACTTTGTAAAAATTATATAATTATCAATGTCTCTCCGCAACACCTTTTTACCACAACCACATTTCTTTCATTCGATTGTTTCTTTCTTTCCTGGTCTACTCACCTACCAGGAACAGAACACCTACTACTACAGTTGATCTCCTCTTATTGGCAATATAGGTTACCGATTTCCCCAAGATGGTGTTTCTGTAAAGGAGACTTGCGCCCTTGTTGCCCTTTTATCTCTTGATTATAGTGTCTGTACTGTTGGCGAGGTGGGTTACAGGTGTGCCCAAATTGACATCTCATAAATGGAGATTTGCGCCCTTTTTGCCTTCTTACTACGTATTTTGGATTTCTTCGATTTCTTGGCTTTTGGCAATGCAGGTTACAGGTTGCCCCAAGTTGATGGAGAATTGCGCCCTTCTTGCAGTCTCACGTGTCTCCAATTAAGGGGTTTAATTAGGAATTCATTCCACTCTTGTTGCCACCCATTCCTTATTGCACGTTGTTTCTTTTCTTCTGAGGCTCACTGGTTACTGTTGGCAACCCCAGCGTCCTATCCAGGTGCTGTGCGGCCCAGTGGTTCCTCTTTCTGGCATTGCAGCATCTCGGGAGCCTCTTCGGTTCTCTTGCCTCCTGGGGCTCCCTCTCTGGGATCCGCTGCTGCTCCACCTTCAGCAACCACAGCTTTCCCAATCTACTCGCATATGCCGCTGTAGCAGCTTCCTCACCTCTGCACACCTGCTACTCTGTATGTAACCCATGCTGCAGCCTGGGAGAGTTCATTCTCTCCTGCTCCCTCCTCTTCGACCTCCAACACCCTGCCACACCACTGTGCTACTCTTTCAGATTTAAATGTCCCGCTCATGTGCCTTGCCTCCAGACAACTAGACCGTACTTTTTCTTCAGTGTCACTTTCTATCCTCATTAACTCCTGGTCCTTCTTCCTCGTCCCGGTACCAGAGGCATATTGGCGTCCATAATGAATTGGGGTCTTTTAGGTGTACTCAATTTTGTGTGTTTGTTGAATTGGTTATTAAAGCCAGGAGATGTTATGAGGGATGTGTGGCTTATCATTAGGGCCAAGATTTCTACCCTAAACAGAATCATGGGCATTAAAGGATGTCGCATGTAATTAATGAATTCCTAAAGTATATAACTGATTCTGCCTAGTTGACTCTTCACAGAATGTTCTTTGGGTTTCTTCATGAGAGGGACTTTTACAATGACAGCATGACATTAGATATTTGGGCATTACAGGATTCTCGTCCTCGCGAGAAGGTGAATGCTCCCAAAGGAGACACCACTTCACCCTGATAGTCATCTCCTTCCATGTTATCATCCCTCATAGTACCACCCCCAGTGTCCGGTAGCGACTGCTTTCCCCTGGCCACATGGGAGGAGATCGTAGGCTGAGGTTCAGTGATGACTCTGCAGGATTCATCACATAGGCAATAAATGACCCTTCTGAATGAAAATAAACTAACTGTAATAAACTAATTCTGAATTCCTAATCTCTAGAATTGACAACTCTAGGGCGTAAGGATCTGAAAGAAGGTTCTGCGTGGCTTGGAGTTTTGCAGAATGCTCGGCTAACACAACCGTTGCGAGAACAGTCTTTCTCGCGATGCAAGTTCTTCAATACAGACCGCTGGCTTGTATTTCCGCCACTGGACGTGGCACGTAGCCCCACGGTTAGAGGAAAGCACCGAACCGTGTGGGCACGCACCAAACCGGGGTTGGAATAATGGATGATACAACCTAGCTTTGGGAATGCTGCAGATATACTTTGCAGTGGTCCGTGAGCCTCCAAGGTATTCCATGCCAAGGCCAGTGCGCCCCTCTCAACCGAGGTCGCAGCGGTTAGTTCATAACCTCTTTGGGACTCGTTGTGCAGACTGACCATAAGCCCTTAAAGTGGCTAATGAACACGAAAGGAGAGAATCCTAAATTGCTCAGGTGGTTCATAAGCCGTCAAGGCTTTCACTTGACTATTGAGCATAGGCCAGGTGCACAACCTAGCAATGCTGATGGGCTGTCCTGGATGTATAACTGACCGGAACAGGAAATCCTTCCAGGGGTGGATTAGATCCTCTGTCTCTAGTCTTGGAGCAAGGAAAAGTGGGGGTGATTACAGAGGGGGAGAGGTGGTATTAGGAAAGATTTCTCTTGGAAACTTTCCCTTCATAGTCCCCCAAAGTTTTGTTTTTTTGCTTTTATTTTAGCATGTACTGATGTTTTACCAGGAAGAGAAGCTTTCAGCTCCCCTTCCCTAGCATTTTGCTCATTTTATTATGGGGAAACTGATCAGTCCTACAGGCTATCAGTACTTCGAAACTGTTTCCCTTTTGACTTTTACACTTTTGGAACTTTTGTACCTTACACACAGCATCTTACAATGCTTTGCATTGGGGATACTTTTTTATCACCCTAATCTTCTACACTTATGTTTTGGTTACTCTTATATGTGCCTAAAGACAAGCTGGTGGCAGCAATTATATTTTTTACAAACCTGCAGCTTTCATGGGCTAGTGAAGCCTTTGTGTGTGTGCATGTGGCTCAGGAAATGGGTCTGACTGTCTGGCCCCATTCCATATCCGTGGTGCCTGTGAAACTAGGTGGGGAATGAGTGAAACCAATAGTTGTCCCTGATGGGACTACTAGCTTTTCGAATGGTGCAGTTCCTTAGCATTGGTGGGCTTGGACTTGCTTCCAGACCTGATTTTGGATAAGTGGAGGAATCCTGCAGCCATTTCTTCCAATCAGCATTGGAATCAAGAATCTCTTGTCGAAGACTCCTGAAGAGCCCCAGCTTCCCCTTTGCTGTGTCTGGCCCGGTGAAGCATCAACATCTGGACTGGTGGGACCAACCAGTCTTGACGTGTTCTTGAGGATCCAGCCATCCTGAGCCCTCGGAAGTGTCCCTGGACCATCCGGTGGACTGAGCAGCTCTCTTTGGACTACCTAGTTACTTCGCTAGAACTGTCGCCTGAAAGATGAGAACAAAATTTTAAAACAAATGTTATTTTTATTGTCGGGTTTTCACAGAATAGAATCAACAACCTTTAACTAATACAATGACCAGAAAGCCCCCTTTCTCCAGCATGGGGTCTGGCATGTATTCACATGCTCATGAATATTTCCCGTCGTCAGGCTGGGAATCCTCGGTAAAGAAAAAATCAGTTTCAGTTTCGTTTCTGATCTGTCTTTCGTAGTAGTAACCAATCACTGATCTCTGCGTCATACTGGCCACAGCCAATGACTGCCCTCTACCTAAGCCCCGCCTCTGGCAGCCATCTTCAGATTTTTACCGCACGTTCAAGTGTTGGGAGTCCTCGTGCTTAGCTCTCGAGCTTTTACTGCGTGTTTCACGCTTTTTCAGGTGAATTTTCACATTTTTTCGGTTAATCGAGCCTCAGCTCCACCGTTTCTACTCCCGTTAACGGCTACCCGTTGCGGGATTTTCCTACGCCCCTCAAGGGTGAAGATTTCGTCGAATCAACTTCTTGGAGGATTCCAGAAGATTCGCGGCCTACTTCGAGATGGCCCAGGATGCGAGTTCGTCGCCCGGACCCAAACTGTTTCGCAGCTGCCCTGGATGCGGGCTGCAGAATGTGTTTAAGGAAGACGAACATTCGCGATGCCTCTACTGTCTTCATGGGGATAAGACTCATGTAGAGAAGGACTGCCAGTTCTGCAAGAACTTGTTGGAGCGGACCATGAGGGACCGTCGATCCCGTCTCGCCAGCTGTTTGGAGAAGGGCTCAACGGGTGAGAAGAAGAAAGGGTCCGAGCGGGCTTCTAAGTCCTGTGCGGGCGTCCCGGTGGCCCAGCACCAGGCCAAGCGCCGCGAGTCCGCTGGTCTGGGAGCGCCGAAAGGTCGGGCTCTTCGGTCGCCAGGCAGAGCGCACCTTCCCCGGCACCGTCAACCACGAGCCAGCATTCCGGTTCGGGGAAGAGGAAGTCAGAGACCCCGGGTAAGCTTCGGGAGAAGCCCCGTCCGATCTCGGAAGAGGGGGAGCGAGGCGTCGCCCCTCCCCCGAAGGAGAAGGCCCGGGACGCACCTAAGGTGGTGAAGGCCCCTACCCAGCAGGCAAAGGCCCCTATCGAGGTGATCGCGGCGACTCTGGCCAAGCCGGCAGAGACCCCGCCAGCGGAGTCTGCCTCCGGGACTAGAGTTTCCCTGCCACCAAGGAGGGAATCCTCTTTTCAGCCCATCGTCGTGGCCGCCATGGTGGAAGAAGCGAGGGGGGGCACGGTAGCCTCCTCGAGCTCGGAGTCAGCCTCGGAGGAGGAACTGACCGAGGCCGTGAGGAACCTCGAAGTTCAATTCGAGAAGGTTCGATCCGGTAAGGAAGATCCTCGGGAGATAACCGAGGAAGACCACGATGGCGAGGAAGAGCAGCCTTCCCTTCCGGCGCAGCCGGAACCTAGGCCTCAGGATGGCTCGGCGCCCATTTTGTCTGCGATCCAGTCCTTATGCTCTGAGATAAAGACGAGATTCCCACGGCCCAGGCCGGAGGACCCGCAACCTGGCCCGCCGGGAAGTCCTCAGAACAAACGACAGAGGACCCAACCCTCTCCTCCGCTCGCCCCCGTAAGGCCTACAGTTCCCTCCTCATCCTCCCACGAGTCGGGAGATGACGGTGCGTTGGGCTCGACGACGGGTTCTGAGGGCGACGACGACGGAACGGGTCTCCCGTCGCACGGGCCTCGCCGCCCGACGAGATTGGCTCATTCCACGCCATGATCGCCAGGGCGTCCGAATTGTTCCAGCTCTGCCCGGAGGAGCAGAAAAAGGAAGGTTTCCTCTATCAGCGCCGGGAGGAAGACTGTCATCGCGGTGCCTCTAATCGATGACATCTGGGAGGAGGGCCTGTCGGTTCTCAAAAACCCCTCCACGGCACCAGCCAAACGGGACCGGTACGAGAAGAAGTACCGGGTCCCCGAAACCGCTCCCCTGTGCCTCAGGGCCCAGCCAACGCCAGACTCGGTCGTCTCGGCGCCGGCGAAGAAGAAAGCGGCGGGGTCAGGAGCCTCGACGTCGAATTCCCCGCCGGACGGCGAGGGAAAGAAGTTGGACGCCATGGGGCAGCGGGTCATATCGTCGTCGTCGGCGGCGACGACGATCAAAGCGGCCAACGCCCTGGCGATTGTGGCCCGTTAGGACAGGGAGCTCTGGTTTAAGCTGGCCCCCATATTGGACTTCCTGCCGGACGACAAGAGGTCCGAGGCCCTGGAAATACTGCAAGAGGGCGAGGTGGCGTCGGACCACGCCATAACGGTGGCAACCGATATTGCCGATACTGGGTTCCGCCAGCTGGGCAACAGTGTTTGCCTACAACGACGGGGTTGGCTCCGGGCAACCGACTTCCGTCAGGACGTCCAGACCAGGGTGTTGGACATGCCGTTCGACGGCAGCAACTTGTTCAGGACGAATCCCTCCAAGCCATAAAAACGGGCACGGAGACGGCCCGTGCCCTAGGAGCCCTTCAGCAACGACGGCCCTTTCGGAGCTCCGGAGGCAGACAGGGTACCTCCAAGGGATCCAGCGGTGGCTCGTCGTCCTACCGCCAGGCGGCACGCTCCTCGTCTGATTAAGCCTACAGGGGTCGCGGCAAGCAGGGAGCGCCTCGCCGCCGTCGGCAAGGTGGCCAGGGCGGCAAGGCCACCACCTCCAAGCAGGACTGAACCGGCCGTGGTCTCGGGCCCCCACCGAAGCACCCCGGTGGGAGGACGGCTGACGAATTTCGTCGGCGTGTGGAAGTCCATCTCCACCGACCGTTGGGTGCTGGATACCCTGGCAAAAGGACACTCCATCGAATTCCTGAAGAAGTGCCCTCACGCCTCACCTTTTGGCCAGGAAGGAAAATCACGTCCCGCAACTGCTGTTGGAAGTACGGGCGATCCTCAGGAAAGGTGCCATCGAGCTTATCCCGAAGAGGCTCCGGGGCTCCGGGGTGTACTCAAGGTACTTCCTCGTCAGGAAGAAGACTGGCGGCTGGCGCCCCATCCTGGACCTTCGTCGTTTGAACAAATACATCAGGTCACAAAAGTTCAGGATGGTCACCATCCAGCACGTACTGGCACAGCTGGAGGAAGGCAACTTTCTATCGTCGTTGGACCTGGAGGATGCTTACTTCCACGTTCCCATCCTCAAAAGTCACGGAAAGTTCCTCAGGTTCGTCGTCCAGGGACGCCACTACCAATTGAGAGCACTGCCGTTCGGATTGAAGTCGGCCCCCAGGGTCTTTACCAAGTGCCTAGCACCAGTTGCGGCGCTGCTGCGCCTGCAGGGGATTCACGTGTACCCCTACCTGGACGACTGGCTCATCCGCTCAAGGACGGGGGAACTCGCCGTCGAACACACTGCGAGGACCGTCCAGCTACTCACAGACCTGGGATTCGCCATAAACTACCCAAAGTCCCACCTGGTGCCGTCGCAGGTGGCCCTGTTTCTGGGAGCGAAGCTCGATACAGTGAGGCGCCTGGCGGCCCCGTCGGAAGAGCGGACGAAGACCATTCTAGGCAAAGTGCAGCACCTGCTAGCCACGGACATGGCCAGGGTGAGGTCCATCAAGTCCCTCCTGGGGATGATGTCCTCTTGCATCTACCTGGTGCTCCTCTGCAGACTACGGATGCGCCCTCTTCAAGAATTTCTCGACGCCCGTTGGATGCAGGCGACAGGCACCTTCGAAGACAGGGTCCCCCTCAACGAGGTCTTCCGGCGGGTGATTCAGTGGTGGGGTGTTCAAGCGCACCTCACGGCGGGCAAGGACTTTCAGACGCCGGCGTACCAGGAGACGGTTACGAAGGACGCCTCCCTGCAAGGTTGGGGCACCCACACCGGAGATCTCCACGCAAGAGGCCTCTGGCTCCCGGAGGAGAGGCTCCTGCACATCAACGTCCTGGAACTCCGAGCCGTGTTCTGGGCTCTCAAATCATTCCTCCCGTCGCTCAAGGGCAAGGTGGTGCGGATCTTCACGGACAACACCACGACAATGTTTTACATAGGGAAGCAGGGAGGCACCAGATACCCAGCCCTATCCAAGGAGGCACAGGATCTGTGGCACTGGGCGGTCGCCCAGGGGATGTTCCTGGTTCCCTTCCATCTGGCAGGAGAAAGCAACACCATCGCCGACTCGCTCAGCAGGGAGCTG
The DNA here is from genome assembly GCF_040938575.1 of Ambystoma mexicanum. Taxonomy (NCBI): domain Eukaryota; kingdom Metazoa; phylum Chordata; class Amphibia; order Caudata; family Ambystomatidae; genus Ambystoma; species Ambystoma mexicanum. Next base: position 873,341,209 of record NC_090924.1, on the reverse strand, counting down.
CGCGCGTGTCACGAGTGGGAACTGCGCCAGGATCAGGTGGATCAACTCTTCCGACGATGGGGCAAACCCCAAATCGACCTGTTCTCAACAGCGACGAACTTGAAGTGCAAGAGGTTCGCCAGCAGGTTTCCCCAGCCGAGAAGCATGGGCGATGCATTCTCGTTCCCCTGGGACGGCCTATGCCTGTATGCGTTCCCTCCGTTGCCGTTGCTGCTTCGACTCATCAGCCAACTCAAGAGGTCCCGGTGCAGGATGATCCTCGTCGCACCGGCGTGGCCGAGGCAGATCTGGTTCCCGGACCTTCTGGCCTTGTCAACGTCCCCTCCCATCAAGCTGTCAGCGGACGCGGACCTTCTCTCCAGAGAAGGAGGCGCCATCTTCCACCACGACCAGGCGTCGCTGAACCTGCAGGCTTGGCTCCTGCAGCGCTAGAGTTTGGAGGCTACGATATACCGGCCGATTGCTGAGAGGTTCTTGCAAAGGCCAGGGCGTCCTTGACTCTCAAATGCTACGGTCATAAGTGGAAGAGGTTCTCTATCTGGTGCCGAGCACAGAAGATCAACCCCCTACGGATTACGGCCCCTCAAGTACTGCCGTACCTGCTATCGCTGGCAAAGGCTGGGCTAGCCCATGCCTCCATTAAGATTCATCTGGTGGCGATCTCCAGATATACCAGAACCACAGGACGGACGTCCCTGCGGTCCCATTGACTGGTAAAAGAGTTTATGAAAGGACTGTTCCGGTCGTTCCCGCCGGTGAAGGCCCCGGCCCCGGCGTGGGAACTTAACGTGGTGCTGACCAGGCTCATGGGGCCCCCATTCGAGCCGATGCACTCCGCACCGATGAAGTTTGTGTCGTGGAAGACTGCATTCCTGGTGGCCATTACCTCTGCACGACGAATGGGAGAGATCCAGGCCCTATCCTGCAAAGCACCGTACTTGACTTTCCATGCCTCGAGGGTGGTGCTTAGGACGCACCCCTCCTTTATGCCCAAGGTGCCGTCGGACTTCCATCTTAACGAGCCCTTGGTGTTACATGTTTTCTTCCCGTCTCCTTCGTCGCCGGCCGAGAAGACTTTGCACTCGCTGGATGTGGCTAGAGCGCTGAAGTTCTAAGTGGACCGCACGAAGAGTTTCCGGAGGACATCACAGCTGTTCGTGAACTTTGGACCTGTGAATCAAGGGAAGGCTCTCTCGAAGTTGGATAACCGACCGCTGCCAGGCCGTCCGAGAGCCCATTCGACCAGAGCGATCGCTGCTACTACGGCGTTCTTATCTGGTGTGCCCCTGCTGGACATCTGCAGGGCTGCTATGTGGAGGTCGACGCACACCTTCACGAGATTCTACTGTGTCGATCGGGATTCCAGGGAGGAGTCCAGAGTCGGCCAAGCAGTGCCGCGCAACCTGTTCGCTTAAGGTGAGCCTGGTGAGGAGGTAAGAGATGCTTAATGTTGAGTTTTTTGTATTGCTTAATGTTGAGCCTTTTGCCACCCCCCGTGGTTGTGCATGTGTGTACTGCTATTTATTCTTATATTCATGAGCATGTGAATCCATGCCAGACCCCATGCTGGAGAAGGAACAAGTTACTTACCTGTAACTGTTGTTCTCCAGCATGGGTCTGGCATGGATTCACATGCGAACCCTCCCGCCTACCCCTCTGCGGCTCTTCACTTGGTCATACTGCCTCTTCACGTGCTACCAAATCTGAAGATGGCTGCCAGAGGCGGGGCTTAGGTAGAGTGGAGTCAATGGCTGTGGTCAGTATGACGCAGAGATCAGTGATTGGTTACTACTACGAAAGAGAGATCAGAAACTAAACTGATACTGATTTTTTCTTTACCGAAGATTCCCAGCCTGACAACGGGGAATATTCATGAGCATGTGAATCCATGCCAGACCCATGCTGGAGAACAACAGTTACAGGTAAGTAACTTGTTCCTTACCCTGTCCCCTCGTTGCTCCCTCCTTCTGCCCCCTACCAACGGAGTCGTCCCACATTCAGCTTTGAAAATTAACCACCACAGTCTTCGGTTGTCTTCTGTGGAGCTGAAATATATAACAATCAGGTCCTTATTTGTCCATGACCGCCTCCCGTGCCTTTCTTTAGTTTGTGGCTATGTTCCGCTTACGGGTGTCCCCTGAGGGGTGGACTCACGCTGATAATCTTGATAGTACTACTCCCCCCAAACCCCTGTGCCCCAAATCACATTCCTTCAATCATTCAGGTATTCTGGCATAAATTCCCTCCACATATACTCATGTATTGCTGCCCTCCCATGCAATGCTGAGGTGATCCTTTCCATGTAACAGATATTCAGTGCCACATTGATCCATTCCCTCTTACCCGGGGTTCGGACACTCTTCGATTTCATCACCAGGCAGGCCTGCACTGCGAGCAGCAGGGGTGATGCCAAACCACCAACTTTGCTCAGTTCGTATTCCTCCATACCAAACAGTATCAAAAGTGTCTCTATGGCGCAAGGAACCCCGTCTAGTTCCTTGATCCACCCCAGCACTTCTTCCCAAAAGACCTTAACTCTTGGGCATCCTCACCACATGTGCCAGTAATCACCCCTTTCCCCACATAGTCGCCAGCATTCCGGACTCGTTGTCTGAAACATCTTTGAGAGCCTAACCAGATCATTTTGCCACCTATGGAGGAGCTTGATGGTGTGAAGCTTGTATTGGCACGAGATTAAGGTCTGTGAGGCCCCTCTACAGTGTCTCTGCCACAGTGCTGGATCTATGTCCCCCTCCAGGTCATTTTCCCACCTCCTTCTCAGATTTTCAGTGGATCCCTTCCCCGCAATCACCAATTCTCTATATATGACTGAGATCAGACCCTCAATTTCAGTACTTTTATCCAAAATCTTTTTGACGGGAGTGAGGTCCCTCTGTATACTATTTTTCCATTTCCCACATGTGAGCACTCCTTCCAACTGCAGATATGAGAAGGCCGACAGGGTACCCAATCCCAACTCCTCTTCCAGTTCAGATATAGCAATAAAGGTGCCCCCCCCCCCCTCCACAACTGACGCACTCGTTCTAGACCTGCTTCAAACCACCCCTGGAATTTCTCTGGGCTCGGGATTGCATCCCGTATTTCCAGAGCCCACATTTGGCACAATGGGGAGCGCCATTTTGTCACCCCCCTGAATTTCAGAGCCCTGTCTTCACAAGTCCCATATCGTTCCCAGGATAGGGTGGTCCCGGATTCTGCGGGGGAGCCCATCCCTTGGCACCCACAGCCACTCCCCGACTGAGGTGTGGGGGACAGGTAAAGATTGTCTAAGCCTACCCACTGGTAATCTCTCCGCGTTCTGAGGTGTCGGATAAGGATCCGCATCGGCAAGGCTTTGTAGTACAATTTCCCATTCCGGAGCACCACCTCAACTATATCCTTGGGGAGAGAAAGAACGTCCCATGAAACTCGCAGCCTTTTTCCCTGCCAAAGGAATTTTACCATGAACCCAATTATATTCTGGAAGAATGCCTCGGGAAGTTGCATAGGAAGCATTTGAAATGCATATAGAAATCTCAGTAAGCACACCATTTTCAGGACATTGAGGCTACCAAGCCAAGAAAGCCAGCTTTCCCCATTTCTGTAGGTCTGTCATAAACACGGTTAGCAGGGAGGGGAAATTGGCCTGAAAGAGGTCACCCAGATCTCTTGTGAGGTTGACCCCCCCAAATATCTGTGTGCCCTGCTGTATCGAGAGTCCCAACGAGGAAAACCTATGGACTTCTCCGTCCCCCTCCTTGTCCAGTGGGAAAAGAAATTATGTTGACCTATTGATCTTAAGTCCAGAGAGGTGTCCGTATTGCTCCATCAACTCAATTGCCCTACGTGTGGAGTTTAGGGGGTTCCTAATATGAAGAAGCGTGTCATCCGCATATAACGCCACCTTATAGTCCACTCCCCCCACCATGAATCCCTCTAACCCCGGGGCCTCCCGGATCTTCTGTGCTAATGGTTCAAGAGACTGAGTCAATAGAGTCAGCGAGAGAGAGCATCCCTGCCTCGTACCCGTACTTAAAGCGAACCACTGGGAGAAGCCACCATTAACTGCAACGCAGGCCTAGGGAGGATCCATAGACTGCCATAATAGCCAGTCTTAACCTGGGTCCCAGTCCCACCTTACCCAATACTTCCTCCACTCTATCAATGACTTTCTCTGCGTTCACCGAGAGAACAGAGTCCCCCTCCATATTTCTCGCCTCATAAATCAAATACAAAGTTTTCCTACATGTGTCTGCTCCCTGGCGACCCTTTATGAAGCCCACTTGGTCAGAGTGGATCAGTTGGGGCATATGTTACTCTAATCTTGCTGCCAGAATCTGTGTGTACATTTTTGCATCGATATAAAGAAGTGAAATGGGACGATAAGCCACACTTCTGGGGATCTCTGCCCTCCTTGGGTAGAACCGTGATCATTGCCCTTTCTCTGTCTCCAAGATGTTGTTGAATAGTGTTAGGCAGGGTTTGTATGCAGTACCCTTTGGGACCACTACACACAACTAAGACTACAGGTGTAAGCAAACCAGCCTTTGGTATAAGTCTGTACTACACAGTTTTTGGTAGCAGAGCTGAGCAGCCAGGCTTATCTCAAGAGGGGAATGTGAGCAGTAATAATGTTACACAGAGGTGTACAATCCCAGGTGTTCAAATAAACTCTTACACTCAAGGTTTCTTTGTTAAACACTTATTAATTTATTCAACAGTCAGTTATAAAACATTCACTAGAAAGAGGCAGTTACATATCACACTCAAATATACTTCAGTACTATACTCGTTAAGTTTCTGAGGCATTCAGACTACTTTGAAGGAGGAGCAAAATGGCATTCAAAATACTTTGAAGGAGGAGCAAAAAGGAATAGGTTCAGAACATAAAAGGATTACAATTATTTTTAGACAGTGCAGATACTTTGAGTTCACCAGAAGAGTCAATTCAATTCTCCAGCATTGGATCTTTCATGGATTCACATGCTTAGAATATTCCGCGTCGTCAGACTGGGAATCCTCGGTACATTTATAAAGCAGTTTTCCCTAGGAAAAATTTCGACACTTCGGTGTCCTATCTACGTCGTTTTGGGCTGCTTACGCATGCCCCAATCGGATGTAGCGGTATAAATGCCCCGCCTCCGTGGCTCCCTTCAGATTTCAACAGTCTTCCAAAGTAGTGGGATCACCCTGCGTTATCTACTATTTTTGCTAGGTTGTTTTCGTTGTTTTTCCTAATGTCTGGAAAAGCTCTTTTTCGACTGTGTGCTACATGCGGGCTAAAGAAACTGTATGAAGGAGATGGCCATATGGACTGTGTATATTGTCTCCACCCTCACCATTCGGCAGACAATTGTGACATCTGTAAGGGCTTCTCCCAGAAAACTCTTAAAGACCGGAGTCGGCAGTTGGTGGCTTGGTTGAACGACGGAGCGGGTGCGTACCCCCCTTCGGAGGTAGGCTCCATGCGTAGCTTGGCCTTGATAACAAAATCCTTAGGGGCTCCCCGCCGTTCAGCATCGGCTGAACCCCCGGTGAAGAAAGCGTGCTCTGCGGAGAAAGGCTCTTCGGAAAAGCATTCCGCGATTCGCTAAAAGCGAAAACTTCGTCATCCTCCTCATCTAAGAAGGCGAGAAAAGAAAAGTCAAGATCCTCCTCAGGTGATCATCACAGATCATCCTCGAGTCGAGATGCTGAGAAACACAGGTCAAGTTAAAAAAAGGCGGGAACGCCTCTAGGATCTGCGCAGATACCACCATCGTCGACGGGAGGGCGATCGTCGACGCCATCGCTACCAGTGACGCAGTTGGTTTCTTCAGGTGTTATGCCTCAGGTGACTGCGACGATGACGGCAGTGCAAAATTTTGCCTCGCCGACGGAGACTCCACAGGAGGCCTGGCGACCGGAAGTATACAACCCGGTTCTGCCGGAATCCTTGTTGCAGCAGGAGGCCTTATCAATATCCTCTGTGGACGACGAGGGTGAGCGGGTGGCTGGACCTGCAGAACTTGGGTTGCAAGGGGTTAGCAGACTGACTCTGTTGAGCAGGACAAATATCCCGATTACAACCCCGTTGCTGAACCCTCAATCTGTTTTATCTCTGGAAGTTCTATCTACATTGCAGACCTTGTTAAAGAAGTTGGATGAGAAGTTACCTCAGGTGGCAGCGCTGACCACACCTATCGACGAGCCAGGTCCTTCCCATCGACCAGCTCTGATGGTGTCGACGGCGATGCCGGCCCGTGAAGGCCTGCCATGTGCACGCCCGGAGGAAGGAGAGCTGTTGGACTTCGAATCAGACAGAGGGTCCATATCGGATATATCGTTATCCCCCTCTAGGGACCCAACTTGGGAGTCGGAAGCGGAGTTAGAAACTCCAAGAAGCCCAGCCCAACCGCCGCCTCCGGACGACATTGGTTCTTTCCATTCCCTGATGAGTAAGGCTTGTACCGCATTCGGATTGGCCCAAGAGGAGGAGAAAAAAGACTGTTTTCTGTTCGACCATATGGGGAAGAGGAGGATGTCGGTGTTCTCATTCCCCATCCTAGATCATGTATGGCAAGAAGGACTACAGACGATGCGTCATCCCTTCTCGGAGCCCTCAATAAAAGTTAGACTGCAGAAGAAATTTAAGGCTCCCGAATCCACTGCCAAATGTTTGTCCTCTCAACCGACCCCAGAGTCGGTGGTATCAGCGGCGGCGGCGGCGGCGAGAAAGGCAAGGTCTCAGCACAAATGCACGACTCCTCCGGAGAACGAGGCCAGGAGACAAGATGCCTTTGGCAAGAAGGTGTTGTCGGTAGGTGCAACAACAGTGAAGGCGGCCAACTCTCTGGCTATTATGGCCATGTATGATAGAGAGATGTGGCACCGGTTGGCACCCATACTAGAACATCTCCCTGACGAACACAGAAAAGCGGCGATGTTACTCGTCCGAGAGGGAGAATAGACCTGGCAGAATCTGGTTTTAAGCAAGTTAACAACGGGGTGGTTCTACGGAGACAGGCGTGGCTTAAATGCACCAACTTTTGACCTGAAGTGCAATATAAGGTGTTGGATATGCCTTTTGAGGGAGACCTTCTTTTCGGCGAAAAGGTGGACGAGGCCTTGAAGGGCATGAAGGAGGACTCTGACACGGCGCAAACTCTTTGTGCCCTCCAGAGTGGAAGACATTTTCGTTCATTTCACCCCTTTAGAGGAGCCTCAGGAAACTCCCGGTTCTCGCAATCAAGGGTCTGTGCTTTCAATAGACCGACGTACTCCTCGCAGGGCTACAGGCGGGCTTCTCAGAACACGAAAAGACGTCGAGACTATCAAGCTTCTAGGAAGAGGGGAGGTTACTCCTCGTCGTCGAAAGACAAACAATCCAAAGACCAACAATGACGGGCACCAGAACGTCCTGGGAAGAAGGGTGTCGCATTGTGTTGACGAATGGGAACAGATGGCCACGGACCGGTGGGTATTGGACACTGTAAAGTTCGGTCATTCCTTACAATTCAAAAGCAAGCCCCTGAACATTCCACCAGTGTTTTCGGCTCAACCCCACCTGAGCGTCTTAAAACAAGAGGTAGTGCTCATGCTACAAAAAGGGGCTATAGAATTGGTACCTGTGTCGCAGAGGGGTCAAGGTGTGTATTCCCGATACTTCATGGTGAAGAAGCCCAACGGAAAATGGCATCCCATTCTCGACCTTCGAGACCTCAACAAAACATTAAAAAATCTAAAATTCAAAATGCTCCCTCTTCAGGAAGTGATCCAATCCATTCAACAAGGGGATTTTCTGGCGTCGCTGGACTTCCAAGACGCATACTTTCACATACCAATGCGTCGACGACACAAAGTTCCTAAGGTTTATGGTCGGGAGAACTCACTGCCAGTTCACAGTGCTCCCTTTTGGACTAAAATCCTCTCCCAGGACGTTCACGAAATGCCTAGCTCCGGTTGCAGCATGGTTAAGAAAACTGGGGCATCATGTTTACCCGTATCTGGACGACTGGTTGGTGAGGGGATCGTCCCCTATGACAACTCAAGCAAGTCTACAGGCCACCATGCAGCTTTTGCGACAACTAGGATTTGCAGTAAACTTTGAGTAGTCCTCATTGATTCCGTCGAGAAGCTTAGTGTTCTTGGGTACACAGTTCAAAACTCAGTCAGGATTGGTAAGACCATCCGTGGAGAGGTTCCACAGACTCAATCAGCTGGCAAGGCAATGGAAGGTCAACACCAAAGGGTCGGTAAGAAGATATATGTCAATACTTGGCGCCATGGCGTCGTTGTAACGCTCACCTGATTCCCGCAGAGGCGCCGGTCTTGACTGGGTGAATGCCGTATCTTCAAAGGTGATGTGTAACACACGGTTGGCTCTTTGGGCTGGACCTCTGTGCACTGTATGTCTGACTCGAAGAGTAAGATGTCTGCAGATAGAAAATATGGGATTAATGAACTGGGGTTATTGGGTGCCTCTCTCCTCTTCCCTTTCTCTTCTCCTGTAGAACCCCAAAGGTTAACGCCCTCACCTTAGGTAAGTGAACGCCGAGCTCTCCATCTGCCTCGGGGCAGGGTGCCGTAACCAGTTTCTTCACTGGATAAGGGTGCAGGCCTCTTGACCTCAGAGGACTGCTGTCCGTCGTTAACTGCACGAACGGTAAGTTCTGAGCACTTCAAATGTCTTAAAAGTCTTTTGTAATGATATCTCTTGTTTTGCAGGGTTCCGGCGATGGCGGATGGCGGGCTGATGAGAGTTGAGGATCGAACCCGCGTGAGGAATAGAAGCGCCTGGAAGCACGTAAGTAAGCGCTTGTAGCCTGCTTCACGATGCGCACTAACTGTCCCTTTTATCTTGCAGGTACAAGTTCGGAGCTTTAGAGAAGCTGAAGGGTGCTGGAATACCCACTGGATTCGGCGTGGGAAGGAGTAATGGCACGTGAGTAATCAAGTTGCCCAATGTCTTTAAACGCACCTTCTTTTGTCTTTCAGATGCGGGATGCAGCGCCGAAGGCCTCCGGAGCGTGCAAAGAGCTGGTAAGCTTTTGTCTTTCAGATGCCGGAATGCAGTGCGAAGACCTCCGGAGCATGCGAAGAGTAGGTAAGCCTTTGTCTTTCAGATGCCGGAATGCAGCGAGGCGTTGGTGACAGCCGATGGACCAGGTAAGAGATGCGCTGCCACTGAAGACCGTAGTGCTAACCTGTTCTTTCTTTGTCTTTACAGGTGCTGCTGAAGACTGGATTCCAGGATGGTAAGCCTTTGTTCCCTTAGGCCCAGGATCAGAAGCAGAAGACACGATGCAGAATAACGCAAAGCAAGATTCATCCATCGGGTGTGGTTTAAATAGCCTCCTGTAGTGCTTAGGTGTCCCCTTCCACAGCCACGCCTAAGAGTTCCTGCTTTCCAGAAGAGTTCCAGTGTTCTGAACCTAGGGAGTGGCTCCTGCCCCACCCAACAGGAAAAGTAGTCCGAAACAGAAGAGGATCAGGGGTTCAACTGGCAGGTAAGTAAGCAGCATGGTCTGCTGCAGGTAAGTCCACCCAAGCATTATGAGCCCGGCGCTTCCAGCGCTGGGACTGGGCATCTTTATGAGCCTGGTGCCACTGGCGCCAGGACAGGGTCCAAAAGGTCCCAATTGGGACTGGCTGGCACTCGGAACCGGGGTTATGGGTCTGCTTCTAAGGGAGTCGGGCAAGTCCTGATCTTTTGGAAGCAGAGATCATGACAGCCGTGCATCCTTTTGGTGAACAACTGCTGCCTTTTCATGAGGCCAATTCAAGAATTCCTGGCGGACCGATGGACCCAGAGCCAGGGACTTTGGTCAGACAAACTGACCGTCGACGTCGATGGTGGCAAGGCTCCCAGAACCTATCCAGGGGAGTCCCCCTGCAAGAACCGGAGTTCCACTTAACCGTAGTGACGGACGTGTCGCTGACTGGATGGGGGGCACATCTGGACGCTCTCCAAACGCAAGGTCGGTGGTCGTCGGCGGAGTCGCTCCTACATATCACTTTGCTGGAGTTGAGGGCAGTGCGTTGGGCCCGGAAAGCTTTTGTACTGCACATAAAAGGGTCAGTGGTGAGAATATTGACAGACAATACGACGACAATGTTTTACTTGAGAAAACAAGGAGGTACTCACTCCAGAACCCTTTCCACCGAGGCTCAGAAGGTATTTCAGTGGGCCCTACAACAAGATATAACCTTCGTAACCCACCATCTTCCGGGAGTAAAGAACTGACCAGCAGATTCCCTCAGCAGGGAAATGGACCAGATACACTAATGGGAACTGGACGATCTTCAGTTGTCGAAGATTTTCAGGAAGTGGGGGCAGCCTTCTCTGGATCTCTTTGCAACAAAGGAGAACAAAAAATGCGAACAGTACGCCAGCAGGGGGCCGCAGATCGATTCGCTGGGGGAAGCGTTCTCCTTCCCATGGACGGACAAGTTTCTGTACGCCTTTCCCCCTTTTCCTCTCATACGCAGGACCCTGCAGTGGATTCACAGATACAGATGTTGAGTGATCTTGGTGGCTCCTTATTGGCCGAGACAGGTGTGGTTCTCCGACCTGCTACAGCTTTCAGTAGCGAGGCCGGTAACGTTTCAGAAAGTCCCGAACCTCCTGTCCTGGGACAAGGGAACAGTGTGGCACCACGACCCGGACAGTCTCAACCTCACAGGTTGGCTCCTGACTTCTCAGAGTTTGGTACCCTGAGTATTTCATCGGATTGCCGTCGAACCGCGCGAGCTCCGTCCACGTACACTTCGTATGCATGCAATTGGAGGAGATTCTGCGTATGGTGTCAAAATCAGCCGGGATTGCAGCCCCTGAATATAACTCCGGAACAGCTTCTACCATATTTGCTGCATTTAGCTGAGAGTGGGTTATCCTTTTCATAGATAAAAGTACACCTAGCAGCCATTTCAAGGTTCACGCGGAGAAGACAATCGTCGCCGTTGTTTAGTGATAGACTGATAAAGCACTTCATGAAAGGTTTATTCTGTACATTTCCACAGATTAAGCGCTTTCCTCCGACATGGAATCTGAACTTGGTGTTGGCGGGGCTAATGAAAGCCCCCTTTGAACCGATGGCTTCCTCGTCTATGAAGTTCTTATCGTGAAAGTTGGCTTTTCTGGTAGCTATCACTTCAGCACAACGGCTCTCGGAGATACAAGCATTGGTCATAGATCCGCCGTACTTGAGGTTCTTTAATGACAAAGTGGTGCTGGCAACCAGCCCTCATTTTATTCTGAAAGTTCTTCTATTTATCATAAGCATTCGTCATTTGTTTTACCTACCTTTTTCGTGACTCCTTCATCGGTTGCGGAAAAAGCCCTCCATACTTTGGACGTGGAAAGAGCTCTAAAGTTTCATCTTCATCGGACTCAGCAATTCAGGGCTACGCAACAACTGTTCGTGGCTTATGGTCCGTCGACGAGAGGAAAGGCAATCTCAAAACAAGGACTAGCTCGATGGGTCTCGTCGATGATTGCTTTTTGTCACTCCAAGGCGGGGAAACCGCTAGAAGGACGTCCAAGAGCTCATTCCATGAGATCAACTTCGTCTTCTGCGGCGTTGTGGGCCGGAATTCCGCTGGCAGACATTTGTCAGGCGGCGTCCTGGTCGGTGCCACATACCTTTACCCGCCATTATTGTCTCAAACGGCAGCATGCAGACGATGTACAGATGAGACGAGCAGTCCTACGGCATCTGTTTCAGTGAGGTAAGCCCTATTCAGGGTAATGACTGTATTTTATATATATATATATATATGTATATGTGTGTATGTGTATATATATATATATATATATGATGTTTGTTAATCTGCTTAGAATCACATGCTGTGCATAGGTCCGACATCCAGTGGTCACTGCAGAGTATTGCATTTTGTTTTTCGTAGTCGAAAAGAGGACGTCGACAAGGCGTGTCTGAAACACTATCCCTATAATGACGTGCGTTGTACCCACAATCCCTCACGCGTCGAGGTCCCTCAGATTGTTTTTTTCCACCCAGCTACTGGTCGCCTTTACGCAGAGCTCCTCGAGAGACATTGCAGATTTCATCTCCTCGACCTTTGGTCGTTTTCTTATAATATATAACACATAGATCCCTCCCTCGACGCAGTTGTGAAGCTGTTCTCCGCCGAGCAAGATCTTCGACGGAGGGGACGAGCGGAGGAGATCCTTCGGCGTTGCCGAACACGTGGCCTGGCCTCGCAGGCCAAATACAGTAGGGAGAGTGGGGTCGTGGGACATCTCGAGTTTCCTTTCTGAGAATGCCTTTCCCTTTCCCATTCCTTTCCCTTGGGGTCATTATCACTATTTACTGCCTCAGCTATGGAGAGGACACCCTTTAGGTTTTGCCCGCGTTGCAAGGGCAAGTTCACTTGGAAGGACAAGCATTCACGGTGTAACCGCTGCTTGCCCCTCGATCACAAGGAGGAGGGTTGCATGGCTTGTCGGCTTCTTAAGCCAAAGACTCTAAAAGGCCGTAGGGTCAAGAGGTGGGCGGCCTACGCTATGTCGAAGGCCGATTCCTCACCCGCCGCCGCTACCACTGACAGTGACGAGGAACGTGATAACACGACCTCCGCTACGGAAGTCGTAGACCCCTCTAAAGAGCGCTCGCGCTCTTCGTCGTCTGTCCCCGGCCCCGGCGGGCTCGGCTCACGTCCTGCTTATGGGGATGAACACCCCGGCGACACTGACGCACATGATACCACCCATAAGCACACAACCCACGGCTCTTCTTCGTCAAAGACGAAGAAAGCATCAGCGCCCAAGGAGACGCAGGTTCCACCGTCGGCCTCCTTGGACCGTTCAGGTTCGAAGCCCCTCTCGCAGCGCGACCAGCGACTGGGCTTTCGGCAAATAAGGGCGCCGCCCCCAAACTATCGGCCGGCGCGCACCAGCAGAGAGCGCACGCCGCCGTAGAACGATCGACACCCGTAACGTCGAAACCACAGCCCTCCTCTGACAAACTAGCCACAGAGAGCTTGGCGAGGATCGTTGTAGCAGACGCCCAGAAGCGTATGCCGAAAGACACGTCGAGCGCTATGCAAAGGTCGAAAGACAAGCCGAAAAGGGCCGAAGAAGGACAGGGACTACCCCCTTCAGTCGGGGGGACCCCCAGCACACCGGAAGGCTTTTCTGACGGCGACGGGAAACTTTCCTCGACGTTATGGGAGAGGTCGCGCCGTTTTCAGGCGGAAGACACTAATTTTCCCCCGCTAGACCGCTCAGGGGTACCCCATGAGACCATGGAAAGGCTCCATCTCTGCATGGAGAGGATGGAGAGGTTCATGAAGACCCAGAACCCTCCCACTCCCAAGAGAACAAGAGAAGGGCCTCAGGAGGACCCCAGGGCTAAATATCCGAGACTATTCAACCCCTCCCAGCAGGACACAGCCTCAGATTTCCATAATGTGTATGACCTCACTGGTGAGGAGCAATACTTGGAGGAGGAGGATGAATTTGTGGACGATGAAGAGGGACAGAACCAGGAGGAAGGTCTGGAAGACAGCCCAGACATGGTAGGAGAAGGCTTCGGAGAAAATCCAGAAGCAGGGCCTTCACATCCCTGGCAATCCCCATCAGTATATTCGGACACTGATGTCCTGAACCTAAATCCTCCTGATAATTCACCTGTTAGGAACATGTCTCCCATAGACGATCAGCCCACATTTAATGCCCTGTTGGGCAGGGCAGCAGCACATTTCGAACTGGACACTGGGGAGATCTCTCCTGAAATAGACTTTGTGGAGAGAGTAATTAAGGAGAAACCCCCGGTCAGCCAGACCATTCCCCTCCTCGCTTCAGTGAAGAGAAGAATCATCCCTCCGCTATCCACGCCCGCACTAATCAGAGGAGTTAATCCAAGAATTGAAAAACTTTTCACTCCTTCACCCTCAGACCCGCTGTACATCAGGGGACATTCTATTCCTGACTCCCTTGTAGTAACTAATACAAGGAAGAGGGCAAGGGTGCCGCTGTCCACCAGCGAGGCACCACCTGACAAGGAGGGCAAGAGATTATATGCCCTTGGAAAGAGAGTCACATCCTCGGCTGCCTTTTCTGCAAGAATTGCGAACAACAATTCCTTGCTAGCTAGCTACGCAGACGCGCAGTGGGCCAAACTGCGCAAAGACGCCGAAGAAGCGCCGGAACCGCTACAGACACGCCTGCTATCAACTATTGGCGAGGGAACCCAGGTCAACCAGAGCATTGTGAAGAACTCTCTGGATGCTGCAGAGACAGCGGACGTTCCCTGGTTCAGGGAATACTCCTAAAACGCCATGTATGGCTGCGTAACTCAGGGTTCAAACCGGAGGCACAGGCGTCTTTAATAAATAAACCTATTGAAGACTCAAACCTCTTCGGGAAAGCGGTGGATGAGGCTCTGGAGATGGCAGATCTCTAAGCCCACTACCAGATGCGGCTATGGCAACAAACGGTTTTTCCGTGGCCAATGCCAACAACAGAATCAGCAGCAACAGTACCCTGCCACCAATTACCAGACCAATAGTGGGCAGTACAGCCAAAGAGGCCAGCGCCGTGGCAAAGGGAGAGGTCGGGGGTCTACCCCCAGAGGCTCCCAAGCCCCCAACAACACCAAGTGACGCGAAGATTCACGTCCCCTCCCATGCAACAACGGTCGGGGGCCGGCTAACATTCTTTCTTCCAGCATGGGAGGGAATAACGTCAGACCGCTGGGTACTTTCCACCGTAGCCCACGGATACTGCATCGAATTCAACGGTTCCCCAACATACAGACCCCCGAGGGGACGACGCATGCCACCAGAACACCTTGCCATCCTTCTCCAAGAAGTAGACCAACTGCTGGAAAAAGGAGCCATAGAAGTCGTGCCTCTATCTCAGGTAACGGAAGGTATTTATTCAGTGTACTTCCTTGTACCCAAAAAGGATCTAACCATGCGCCCTGTATTAGATCTGCGCTCAGCGAACACGTTTGTCAAACCCAGAAGTTTCGTATAGTGACCTTACAGGAAGTGATCAACCTGCTATCACAAGGAGATTACATGACAACACCAGACATGAAAGATGCATACTTTCATATTTTAATGTTGCCAGCGCACAGAAAATACTTCAGGTTCATGATAGAGGGCAAACGCAAGCAGTTCAGAGTGCTACCCTTCTGCATAGCATCTGCATCAAGGGTATTCACGAAGGTACTGGCAGTGGCAGCGGCCCACCTGCGCAGGTTGTCCATCCCAGTTTACCCTTACCTCGACGACTGGCTCATAACAGGGGATTCTTACGAAACATGCTTCTCCAATACCCAAAAGACTGTAGACCTTTTGTTCCAGCTGGGCTTCTCCATCAACGAAAAGAAGTCCAGCCTAGACCCCAGCCAGATCAAACAATTCCTAGGGGCTCTAATTCAAACAAAGGACGGCCTCGTCTTCCCCTCCAACGAGAGGGCTGTTTCAGATCCCTCAATATGTGGACGGTCGAGAGGTGACGGTACGCAAAGCAATGCGCTTGCTAGGAATGATGGCGTCGTGTATTTATTTGGTACCTCACGCGCGCCTGCGCATGCGCCTAATGCAAGAGTGGCTCAACAGCCAGTGGTGTCAGGCCAGCGGACAATGGGACGATCTAGTGGTGGTCTCGCAAGCCTTGGTTCTCTCGCTACGGTGGTGGACAAAGGAAAACCTGGTAAGAGGGAAACCCTTTGCCACACCTGCGGCGGAAGCCACTCTAACCACAGACGCATCCCTCACAGGATGGGGGGCTCACCTATCCCATCAGACTGCTCACGGAGCGTGGACTCCGAACGTAGCATCCAAACACATAAATCTACTGGAGCCACTAGCTGTGTTCAAGGCACTAAAAGCCTTCCAGGAACACCTACAAGGCAAAACAGTGATGGTCCTTACAGACAGCACCACAGCCATGTACTACATCAACAAGCAGGGGGGCACCCACTCTCCAGGACTGTCCAAACTAGCCCAAAATATATGGAAGTGGGCTCTCAAACAAAACATGTTCCTACTGTCATAACATGTACCAGGGGAACTCAATCTGCTGGCAGACAAACTCAGCAGAGATTTCCCCCTGCCCGAAGAGTACGAATGGCGACTGCACGAAGACATCATCTTCACGCAATGGGGATTCCCAGAAATAGACCTGTTCGCAACCCTGGAGAACTCACAATGCCAAAGTTACGCCTCCAGGTACCCCCAGAACCAATCCAAGGGGAACGGTCTGTCGATTCAATGGTCAGGGAAATTTGTTTACGCTTTTCCCCCCGACTCCCCTTCTCAGAAAGGTGGTGCACAAGATGCACCAGGAACAAGTGACCATGATACTGGTGGCCCCAATGTGGGCCCGACAGCCATGGTTCGCTCACTTAATGGAGATGTCTCTATCTCCCCCAGTGAAACTCCCCTGCCCGTACAACATGCTGTCACAAGACAAGGGCAGGACTCTGCATCCATGCCCCCAGAACATGAACTTAGCAGCCTGGCTCCTGAGATCATAGAATTTGGACATCTACAGCTCCCGCAGAGATGCATGGACATCCTCAGGGAAGCCAGAAAACCTAACACTCGCCACTGCTATTCTAGCAAGTGGAAGAGATTTGTCATCTGGTGCAGAGGAAAGAGCATCAACCCGATTGACTGCTCTCCCACACATATTGTTCTATACCTGACCCATTTATTGGATTCAGGTCTAGTGTTCAATTCCATTAAAGTCCACCTAGCGTCACTTTCTGCATACACCACTTCCCAACTCGGTGTCGTGGTGGAAGATCCCTGTTATAAAGGCCTTCATGGAGGGAGTAAAGAGAATACACCCCCCGATAGCTGACCCAGCTCCCGGATGGGACCTTAAAGTGGTGCTTACCAGACTCATGGGCTCACCATTTGAACCCATGCACAAAGCATCTCTTAAAGACCTCACTCTTAAGACTGCTTTTCTAATACCTATCACCTCCATCAGGAGAGTACGTGAACTACAGGCTCTTTCTGTTCTAGACCCCTTTGTTACAGTTCAGAGATATGGTGGTTCTACGCACGCACCCAAGGTTTGCACCGAAATTCATCTCGAAATTCCACGTAAACCAGTTTATAGAACTACCAACGTTCTTTCAAAATCCTTCCAACTTGGGAGAAAAAAGTCTGCACACACTAGATGTGCGCAGAGCGGTCATGTTCTACATGGAAAGAACCAGACCACTGAGGAAGACTAATCAGTTCTTTGTCTCGGTGGCAGCAGGAAGAGAAGGGGATGCAGTTTCAAAGTCCACTATTTCTAGATGGATTGTTCAATGCATCACTCTCTGCTATACTCTTGCTAAGAGAGAACTGCCCTTTAAGCCAAGAGCACACTCTACTCGAGGCACGGGGGCGTCCATAGCATTCATTGCAAATATTCCCCTTGAGTCCATCTGCAAAGCGGCTACCTGGAGTTCTGTGCACACCTTTACAAAACACTACTGTCTAGATGCACACTCGAGATCTGACTCCCAGGTGGGACAGGCAGTATTAAGACATCTTTTCTCTACTGTTCCTTCTCATAACCCACCGCCAACTCCGGGTACTGCTCGCTAGTCTATGCACAGCATGTGATTCTAAGCAGATTAACAAACATCAGAAGACAATGCATTACTTACCGTAAAAGCATTTCTGATGGTTGTATCTGCTTAGATTCACATGCGCCCACCCTTCCTCCCCGCTCGGATGGAAGGAACATAGACTTCCTTTTATATCTCTTTCTGTACTCACTCACGTCTAGAAGGCTCCCTCAGGGCAGAAAAATACAAACAGAGGGACCTCGACGCGTGAGGGATTGTGGGTACAAGGCATGTCACTATAGGGATAGTGTTTCAGACACGCCTTGTCGACGTCCCCTTTTCGACTACGAAAAACAAAATGCAATACTCCGCAGTGACCACAGCATGTGAATCTAAGCAGATATAACCATCAAAAATGCTTTTAAGGTAAGTAATACATTGTCATATATATATATATATATATCTTAATGTATATTGTTGTTGTTGCCTTTCAACCAACCTGTAACCGCTGCATTAAAAAAAAAATTGTGCTTAGGATGGTATTGGATTACATTCACACCTGCATGAAAGATCCAATGCTGGAGAAGGGAATAGTTTCTTGCCTGGAACTCCATTTCGAAGGGATTGTGTCCTCTGACGTATTCCTTATCTTAGATAGATATCTCTTTCCAGCTTTGCTGGCCTCGGAAATGTTTTCTCTCTAGAGGGCGCTGCGCGTCGACGTCCGCCGAGTTGATGTCCCTCGACAGCCGCCGTATCGACGTCATCCTGCCTATAAAGGCCGCGCGCAGCGTCCGTTGCTCAGTTCTGTTTTTCCGCGCTTACTCAGTGCCTCGGAATATCGTTGCTCAGTTTCGTAGAGATATTATTCAATTTTCCTCGAGATATTCGAGCCATACTCGATGGCTTCCTCGTCTGAACCGACGACCCCTTGGTCCGGCTTTAAAAAATGCCGAGACTGTGGAAAAAAGATGTCGCTGACGGACCCTCACAGGGTCTGTCTGTGGTGTTTGGGAGCTGAACACCATTGTTCGGAGTTCGAGGACTGTATGTCCATGACAGCTAAGGCCCTGAAGGAGCGTAGGGGGAAGCTAGAAAAAGGTAAGACTTCTAAAACTTCTTCTTCCTCGACGAAGTCGAGACATTCGTCTCCTCGTCACCATTCGCGCTCCAGGTCTCGAAGCGGGTCCCATCACTCCTCGAGATCGAAGCACTCGAAAAGGAGACGCCGAAGATCCCCTTCTTCGTCCTCCTCTTCCTCTGTTTCACCTATGAGAATCCCTTGCCCCACGAAACATAGTTCCCGGGCTGAATTCCGAAAAAATATGATCAGCGTCTTCGAGAAAGCGGCCTCGACCCCCTCGAAGACTGCAGAGAGCGATGCTCTGGTCGAAAGACCCGAAGGTCCAAAACGCCGCGAGTCGCAGCACCCGGCGAAGGAAGCTTCTCGAGCGCGTCACAAACCCTCGAGTACAGCAAAGACCTCGAATCCTTCCTCGAAGGTTCCGTCAACGCCGAGGTCGGTGTCTTCGATGCCGTTGTCGAAGGGACCTTCGACACATGGGTCTGTCGACTCAACGCCATCCTCAACACCGGCGTCGACGCCAAGGAAAGTCACGGTTGCGGCGCACCCTGTGGCTATTCCCAGGTACTCGATGTCGTCGAGATTGTCGATATCCTCAAGCAGAATTCCGATTCTATCGAGGACCTCGAGGCCTTCACCTTTGTTTTCGACGCCAATTACGACGAGTTTGGCACCCTCTGCCTTGGAGATGGGTTTTACACCCTTTGTGAGTTCAGACCAATTGAGAACAATGTCCTCAATTATGGAAGAGGGAGAACTGTCTGACCAAGAAAAGACATTTGAGTTGCAAGGATCTGCAACCCCAGTTCAAGAGGAGTTATCCTCAGAGGAACCCAGATTAAAGGAACTCCATGATTCCTTACATGAGTCAAGTGGTTTAGACACTTCCCCAGAGGTGGAGTTCGCTAGGACAGACCCGGGGGAGCATGCTGAAACCCCTTATAGAGCCTTAAAGGCCAGGATTACCGAATTTATGGGGTGGTCAACACCTTCACAGGCTTTCCAACAGGATGACCTCACGGATTTTCTTGATAAAGGTCCACAGGAGGATCCTGTAGTACTTTTTCATAAAGCTCTTCAAAGAAAAATAATGACTAACTTGGAAACCCCAGATGTCCTCCCGGCAGTAAATAAAAAACTGTCTACTAAATACAGGGTATCTTCTGCAGACCCTGAGTTTTTGTCCAAACACCCATCCCCAGAAAGTCTGGTGGTACAGGCAGCATCTTCTACTGACATCAAAACTGCTTACCCTACCGTCTCACAGGACAGGGACGATAAAAAATACGATGCTATGGCTAAGAAAGTCTTTTCGGCATGTAGCATGGCGTTAAAATCTGTTAATGCTACTTGCACCCTTGCTAGGTTTAGCCATACACTTTGGGAGTGTGCTTCTACAGCGGCTGACTGCATCCCGGAGGGAGAAGAAAGGGATGTGTTCCTGAATATTATACAGGATGGTAAAGACGCTATGTGCGAATCCCTCCAGACGGGCATTGATTCGGCTGACAGTATCAGCAGAGCAATGTCGGCAAGTACAACAACCAGGAGATTTGCTTGGTTGAGAAAGTCTGGTTTTGCCCTAGATGTGCAAGCCAGGCTCTTGAACATGCCATTTGATGGCTCTTCTTTGTTTAGAAAAACTGCAAACATCAAAGGCAGCAGCAAAATCCCTAGGCGCTGCAATCCGTCAGACACCATTTCGTCCCACAGGAACCTCTGCGAGAGGCAAGTCCTTTCGCTTCTACTCCGCATTCGGAAGAGGTAAAGGACGACCGGCTCAAAGGGGACAAAGAAGAACTACCCGAGGTGGACGGGGTAGATATTCAAAAGCCGCAGCAACAGCAGGTGCCTCTTTACCATCGGCATCTGCATCAGCCGCCCCAAAACCACTCTGAGGACTTCCCTCACAGGACACCTGTAGGAGGCAGGTTAACTCAACATCTGGCGGAATGGCAGGCTATCACGTCAGATGCTTGGGCATTGGAGACAGTTGCCCAAGGTTACTGCCTGCCTCTCCTACGCATACCTCAGAGTCATCCACCGGGGATCAGCTCTCAAAAAGCTCCAGATCCGCTCCTCTTGCAGGAAATTTTAGACCTGCTAAAGAAAGGTGCCATAGAACCGGTACCTGTAGCGGAGAGGAACAAGGGCTGGTACTCCCCTTACTTTCTCATACCAAAGAAAGACGGAGGACTGAGACCCATCTTGGACTTGCGAGAATTGAACAAATTCCTCAGGAAAGACAAATTCAAGATGGTAACTCTCTCTCAGATCCTTCAGCCCCTTCAGTTCCAGGACTGGTTGGTATCTCTGGACCTTCAGGACGCTTATTTCCATGTGCCAATCCATCTCAAACACAGGAAATACCGGAGGTTCGCAATTGGCAACTCTCATTATCAATTTCGAGTGCTGCCATTTGGGCTGACCTCCGCCCCGAGGGTCTTCACCAAGTTAATGTCGGTAGTGGCTGCAAGTCTAAGGAGGGAAGGGATTCACGTCTACCCCTACGTGGACGATTGGTTGATCAGAGCTGGATCTTCGGAACAAGCTCAGATCCAGCTAGATCATGTTTGCCACTCCCTTCATAGACTGGGCTTCTCCCTCAATTTAAAGAAGTCACAAATGATTCCATCGCAGAGATTCCAGTTCATCGGAGCGATCCTGGACACTTCCCTGGGAAAAGCCTCGCCACCAGAGGTGAGGGCCCAAGATATTCTACAGATGGTCACCAAGTTTCAAAATGCCCAACGTCTCCCAGCCTTCGACTTTTTGAGGTTGCTAGGCCTCATGCCATCCTGCATTTTCCTAGTGCCAGAGGCTCGCCTGAGAATGAGATCTCTCCAGTGTGCACTGAGAACTCAGTGGTCACAATTCTCAGGGAGAATGACAGATCTTCTTCAGGTTCCCGACAGGGTGGCTCGAGACCTTCAGTGGTGGGCCTGTCAGGAGAACATTCTGAAAGGAGAGCAGTTTTGGCAACCTTGGCCGGAGATAACAGTAGTCACGGATGCCTCACTCACGGGGTGGGGAGCCCACGCCAACGACTTGACCATCAGCGGTCGTTGGTCTCCATCGGAGTCCAGACTACATATCAACCTGTTAGAGCTGAGGGCCATCAGACTTGCGCTGAAGGCTTTTCTGCCATCTGTACAAGGAAAGAATGTCCTGATAATGATGGACAACACAGTGGCCATGCATTACCTCAACAAAAGATGAGGCGTAGGATCACTACCTCTGTGCAGAGAGGCGATGCAGCTCTGGTTTTGGGCAATCCAAGAAGGAATCACTCTATCGGCAGTTCACCTAGCCGGAGAGAAGAACTTGACAGCGGACGCTCTGAGCAGGCTGAGCACAGTCTCCCACGAGTGGGAACTAGCTCTGGAAGTCCTTCAAGAGATCTTCGCCCTTTGGGGAAACCCTCAGGTGGATCTGTTCGCCACCAGTGTCAACAGGAAGTGCGATCTGTTCTGTCCAAGGGAATTTCCCCCGAGAGGAGCTCTGGGAGACGCGTTCATAGTGGAGTGGGAGTTTCCACTCCTGTACGCGTTTCCACCGGTCCCTGTCATTCCTCAAATGATCAGGAGGTTGAATAGATTCCGGAAAACCATGATCCTAATTGCCCCGGATTGGGCCAGGAGAACGTGGTACCCGGACCTTCTAGACTTGTCCATCTGCCCTCCAATTCGACTTCCACTCAGAGAGAATCTGCTCTCACAGAAGGGAGGTCAGGTTCTCCATCCAGACATCAAAACCCTCAACCTTCACGCTTGGCTTCTGAAAGGCTGAGGTACAAGGATTGGGACCTCCCTGATGACGTTATGGAGGTGTTGCTTTCGGCAAGAAGGCCAGCAACAAAATCTTTATACCGCTGCCGTTGGAACAGATTTTGCAGCTGGCGTAGGGAAAAGAATATCAATCCCTTTTCATGTGGTACACCAATGGTTTTGTCCTTTCTACTTTACTTAGCGAATTCAGGCCTTCAAGTTGGCACCATCAAGGGCTATCTCGCAGCGCTATCCATCTTTAAGCGCACTGCGGAAGAACCATCCTATTTCAAGTTACCCTTGGTAATACAGTTTCTAAAGGGGTTAACTAACGTTTATCCCCCAAGACCATTCCAGGTTCCCCTATGGAATTTAAATTTAGTCCTAACTTTCCTGGTGGGCACACCTTTCGAACCACTGTACTCTTGTTCGTTAAGATTTCTTACCCTTAAGACTGTTTTATTAGTAGCACTTACATCTGCTAGAAGGGTGAGCGAGTTACAAGCTCTTTCTTGTAAAGCCCCCCATACAATCTTTCACAAAGACAAAGTTGTTCTGCAAGTGAAGCCTAATTTCCTCCCAAAGGTGGTTTCTGAATTTCATATCACAGAAGATTACCCTTCCATCTTTCTATCCTCCTCCCCATCTGGGGAAAGAGGAAGAGAGGTTACACAGGCTGGACCCAAGAAGGGCTTTAGGTTTTTACATTAGTAGACTGGCTAGGATAAGACAAGCAGACCAGCTGTTTGTATGCTATGCAGGTCACAAGCTGGGGCTACCGATAACTAAGCAGACCATTTCCAGATGGATTATTTTAGCCATTTTGGAATGTTATAAACTGGCAGGAAAAGAGCCCCCTCAAATTCTTAGGGCTCATTCGACCAGAGGTATCGCAGCTTCATCGGCCCTCAAAAGAGGAGTGCCGGTTCGAGACATTTGTGCGGCTGCCACATGGTCGTCCGTCCATACCTTTACACGGTTTTACAACTTGGATTCCTCCTCCAGTCAGGAAACTAGGTTTGGAAGGGCAGTATTGCACTCTATTCATCAATAAGAGGAAGCATGAAGTCAGTACTCCCACCTCCAATAACAGAATACTGCTATGGGAGCCTATCTAAGATAAGGAATACGTCGGAGGACACAATCCCTTCGAAGAACAAGTTACTTCTTACCTTGTAACGTTCTTTCGATGGGATGGTCCTCCGGCGTATTCCTTATCGATCCTCCCATCCATCCCCGCAGTACTACTTCCCTTGTTGTTGCAGCTTACGCTCCTTCAGGGTGATTAGTTGAGTCCAGAAAGAATTATTGTGGGCTACAAAACAGAACTGAGCAACGGACGTTGCGCGCGGCCTTTATAGGCAGGATGACGTCGATACGGCGGCTGTCGAGGGACATCGACTCGGCGGACGTCGACGCGCAGCGCCCTCTAGAGAGAAAACATTTCCGAGGCCAGCAAAGCTGGAAAGAGATATCTATCTAAGATAAGGAATACGTCGGAGGAACATCCCATCGAAAGAACGTTAC
The DNA here is from genome assembly GCF_040938575.1 of Ambystoma mexicanum. NCBI lineage: Eukaryota > Metazoa > Chordata > Amphibia > Caudata > Ambystomatidae > Ambystoma > Ambystoma mexicanum. The sequence continues at coordinate 873,317,306 of NC_090924.1, read as the reverse complement.
AAGGTAAGAAGTAACTTGTTCTTCTCCAGCATTGGTATCTTTCATGGATTCACATGCGCCCGCCGGCCTCCCCTGAATGCAATATATGTATGTATGTATGTATGTATGTATATATGTGTGTATATATATATATATACCCCCATTCTACTTTGGAGGGGTTAAAATTTGAAGGGAGCAGTGGGGGCGGGGTATTTATACCGGTACGTCCTATTGGGGCATGCGTAAGCAGCCCAAAACGACGTAGATGGGACACGAAAGTGTCGTCATTTTTCCTAGGGAAAACGGCTTTATAAATGTACCGAGGGTTCCCAGTCTGACGACGGGAAATATTCTAAGCATGTGAATCCATGAAAGATACCAATGATGGAGAAATTGAGTTACAGGTAAGAAACTATTCCCTTCAATAGGCTAGGCCAAAGTCAATGTGCTAAAGTCTTGGATAGGATAAAACGGTTCTGGTAAGTAAACGGTAAAGTCTCTGTAGAAGTTCTCAGAAGTAGTTTTTAAAAAGAATTATATGCTGGGTCACAAGCTGATTAGGTCTGAGTGTTGCAAAAGCTTCAAGCACTTTCACCGCGAGAGGCAAGTACTCTGTCTTGTTTCACAGTACCTTGCAAATGAAGAAAAAAATGCAGCTGAAGACTTCTGTTCCTGGCAGATCCTGCAAATCTCGCTGTTCCTGAGCCTCAGTCTTGGGGATAAGAGGGAGGATGTCGGGGGACTCCTGCACTGCATGGGGACTGGTCAAAAAGCTGGCACTTGGCAAATCTTCAATTCCGGTAGCTGTAGTAAAGCACACAAACTGGTGTCCCTCTCCCTGGTTATACTGTTTTCTACAGCACGCTGAGGAAATTCAACCAGCTCTGAGATAAGGTGGCTTACTGTCGAGTTGATTGGTCAAGTTGATTGGTCATGCCAGCTCAAAGGGAGTCGTCGTCCTTGAAGGGGCTTATCTGTCAAGGTGAACTTGGCGATTCGAACCTACAGCAGGGCTTCACCGGGCAAATCAACGGTGCAAGAATTGGAGCAGCCGTCCTCTTCAAGCTCGTCTTCGGTTCTTTCGTTCCAGTGGTCGACTCTGCCTTCCAAGCCAAGAGACTCGCCTTTTATTCAGTTATATCTCATTCATTTTAGCCTAGCTGTCACTCAGAATCCTCCCTATTGCCTTCTGTATTTCTTCAGCTGCTATTGGAGCCGCCAGTGTCTCCGAGACTCCCGGGGATGAATTGGGCATCCAAATCCCATCCAAGTATTTTCTTATTACTCTTAGGTCCGTCCCCTTTCCTCCATATTGCATGGGTATCCCTTCCTAGGGACGGGAGAAAGAACTTTTTTCACCAGAAAAAAACCTTCTTCCCCTTTAAATTTAGAGGCGCGTGGGGGTGGGGCCCTGGGAGCATGCGCAGCCCTGACTCCGCCCTCTAGCGCCACACCTCATTCCCCTTTTCCGCATCGACAGGAACGGGCCGAATTCACCAGCGCACCTGTGTTTGGCTTTGGCCATGTAATTTCACGCGCGGATACTTCTTCTCTTCTTTTATCATTCAGGTACTCGGTCCTCAGGCCTCTCGCTCCTCCCCGGCACATGTCGACTCCTACAGGGTCCAGCAGGTGTCCATCCTGTGACTGGCTCTTTCCAGCTACAGACCCCTACGCACTCTGCCTACGTTGCCTTGGCCCCGACCACGGCTGTCAAGCTTGTACTGCGTGCAGTGTGCTTTCCTCAAGGTCTCTGAAGGTAGCGCCACTCTTTTCCAACGCACCACGCAAGGGAGACTCCTTTCCAGGGACTCGCCCGAGACCGTTCAGGTTCTCATACCAGCACGAGTACCGAGGCTAAGTCAGCTACCGCCCGGCATGCCTGGGGGTCAGCAGATCCTCCCAGTGACATTGCTGAGGGACCAGAAGGTTCTTTTACTGGGTCTTCACCCGAGGGGCAACACCCTATTAACGGCAACATGTCAGAGGGGGCGCCTATACGCAGTTCTACCAGCAGATGCGGCGAGGGCGAATCACCTACCGGGTCGCAGCCTGAGGAACAGTGTAGGCCTCAGGAACCACACTCGAGTCCTGGACGAGGCTGGGCCCAGTGAGCCAAGCAACACGACGCAAGCACGTGGAAGGAAGCTAGACAAGATGACCACCGTGCCAGATGTTGGACACCCGCCCAATACCGCACCAAGGAAGGGAGCAGGCGTAACAGCGAGTGTCAAGGTGGGACTGGTGTCAACCAGGCATGTGGCCTATGGTCTAGCCTTCATTTGCATAAGGCAGGTTACTGCCGCGTCCGTATGGGCAGGGCACACAATGACTCCAGCAGCCGCACGCTACCCCGTCAATATCACCTACCACCTCGCTGGCCTGTGAGGACAGATTTTTCGAAAGATTCCTCTGGCTTATGAAATCTCTTTGATGGGGGGGCATCCTCAGGGACGCCATCAGTGATGTGCTCCCGCCAATGGCTCCAGCACCGCAGATTCCAGTACTGGCGCTCTTGGCCCCTGTGCAACCTCCGCCGCTCGCTCCGGCCCCCCAACCGATAATGCAGGCGGTTCTGTACCAGCCTCTGCTGCAGCCTCTGGCCTCCACACCTCAGTCTTCGGCTCCCAGCACCCCTCCACGGGTGCCGGACCAACCGGACCCCCAGGTGGACACAGAAGAGGAAGAGGATCCCGACACACTGTTGTCAGTCAAGGCCTTCTACAAACGTCTTGCAGGGCTGGCAGAGTACTTGGGCCTTCCTCAACCCGAGGTTGAGGTTGAGCAACCATAAGAAGGGGTCCTCGCCGAAGTCCTCACGCTACGTCCCGCAGCGAGAACGTGCATCGCGATGCAGAAGGACGTTGTCGCCTTGGCCAAAAAGGGCTGGCTCAAGCCCCACTCGGTCAATCGACACCTGGACGGCAAGCACAGGCAGATGGAGGGGGATACACTCTTGTTATCGGCACACCCTCAGCCTCGCACCTCGGTGATTGCTGCAGCATCACTATACTCCAAGCCTCAGTCCTCAGCCTCCTTGTCCGCAGCACTGCTAGGCAAGGAGGAGAAGATGTTGGAGGCATACGGGAAGAAGCTGTATTCCAACGCATCCCTTCATCTTCAAGCCAACGCGGATGCCATGCTGGCAGCCGTTAACCAGAGGCTCTGGCGGGAAATTGCAAATTTCCTCCCAGAACATCCGACGCACAGCCAATCACGGTTCAATGCGGGACTGGCTGAGGCCAAGATGGTGGTACAAGAAGGCATGGAATCCACCGTGGCCCACATTGACACCTCTGGCCGAGCCATCAAGCAGTCCCAGATCATTGAATGCACGCATCAGCTTCCTTCACGGCCGAGAGACGGGCCAGGCTCAGGACTGGGCCCCACCGGCGCAGATCAGCGGAGCGGTGCCAAGTGTGGTGCCTCCTGGACATCCAAGGCTCTTGGCACCCACACCGTCCCTGAAGTGAACTTGGGAGCGGTGGCTGGATGGGCTTCATCTGCCGAGGAGCGGAAGAGAAGAGACCCGGAGGGGTGGGAAGAGCGGGAAACCCTGAGCTGCGGAGGGGCAGCGCTGCCTAGGAAGGGCACACAGGAGTCGTGGCAGCCCCCACCTCCACTGGAATAAACAATAAACGCTGAGGGAGCAGCGGGAGCCGGTGCCTCTCCGGGATCCACCAGCGCTACTGTCTGCTCCAGGGACAGAAGTAGAAGAGCAGGTGTGGACGAAACTTTGGAGATATAATCCCAAACTAACAAGGTCACTGCAAATACGGGAGATATGGGTCAAATTAATGCACCAGTGGCATATGATTCCAACAAAGCTGCACAGGGTTTACCCGGGCACGTTGTCGCTCTGCTGGAGGGACTGTGGGGAAGAAGGCACATGGAGTCACATTTGGTGGGGCTGTCCCAAACTGGATGCATACTGGAAGCCATTGGGATTAAGTGTATAGAAAACGGGGGCCTGGCGATGATGGGATTGGGGGGCACATTGGAGGCCATCAAGTACAAGTCAGACCGCAAACTGTGCGTGATCATGATGATGGCGGCAGCCCTAGTGGTGGCCCGCAAATGGAAGGCCAAAGAACCGCCCGCAGGACCACGAATGGGTGGCAAAAATCTGGAGTTTAGTTACAGTGGAGTGGCTCACCTACTCGATACAGGGGGACTACCAAAAATGTAAGACAGAATGGACTTCGCTATTGCAGTATCTTCAGCGGGGAGCCAAGGGAGCCTGGTGCCCAAGAGCTATGGGTATACTGGGGATGACTGAAACCCCCCGAGTGAAGGGGTTAACTGAATGGGGATATAAGGATGAGAGCAACCCCTGATTGGAGTTAAAGGAAGTGTGCGCAACAAGAACTTGATATAGAATTCCCAAACTGGGGAGGTATGGGGGGGGGGTGCAGAGTTGGGGATGTTTGTTACCTGTTACTGTTATTCATAAATGCCATGGGCTTCGCCGTTCAGAAAATGAACCAGGTGGGCCTGAGAGTTGTGCTGGACCTTTTTACCCTCAACCTCTGCCTACCTCTACAAAAAGTCAAGATGGTTACACCAGCCTAAATAGCGGAAACATTGTGCAAGGGAGACTGGATGTGCTCCCTGGACCTGAAGGACACATACTTGCACGTCCCGATTTGGCAGCCTCATCGTTCTTTTGTACGATTCAGGATTCGTCCTCATCTTGGCCCCCAGGGTCTTTACCTCCGGGCCACTACATGTACCTGTACCTCGACGACTGGCTCGTCGGGTCTTCATCTCCGGAAGCGGTGTACCACATTTCCCACGCTCTTATGAATACACGATCTGGGCTTTTCGCTCAATCTCAAGAAGTCGCTGCTTCAGCCCACACAGAATCTGACCTTGGGGCTCATCTGGGACACGTGCTCAGAGTTTTTCCTTCAGAGGTGTATTGCTCGCCAAGAGGGCACGGACAGTTATTCATCACCAGTATATTTACAGAGCAGGGCAATTACTTTGAACGCAGGTAGACGGAGAAATAACTCACAACCAGATACGCGGTTAGCTAAATAATGAGCACTTATAAGGCTATTTATTCATAGTTAAGAAGCAACAAGTGATACAACAGAAATAAATCACAGAAAGGATAGAGAATTCAAGAGAAAATACATCACCATGGGCGTAACTGAATCCCTCATCTCGCCAGAAGCGGCTGGAAGACCCCGGTAACAGCCAGGCAGAGAGCACAACAGCCCGCAGGAAGGTCGGAACAAGGTGTCCCCCCTACGACTGAGGTCTTTGTGTTTTTTTCCACCTGACCTTTCCAGAGCTCCGCATATATGCTCTCAAAAAGGGGTGGCAATTTCTCGAACCTTCTGGCACTAGCGATTGCGCAGTGCTGAGTGACTGTTGGTTGCCGGCCTGGTCAACCGACAGTAACTCCCAAGGAGCAAAGCTTCCCTCTTATAAAGCACCACAGAAAACAATTTCAGAACTCATCCTGAACAAGACATTACAAAACCCTTTTTTTTTAATATCTGGTGCCAGCCGACACCTGTGGATCTCAGCAGCTTTCCCAGCACAGTGTCCTTGACGGAGGCCTGCATACCAGGCTCAGCAACGAATAACATCTAAAGCATGTATTTTAGCAAAGCAAGTGCAGTTTTCACTGAGGCATGGAATAAATATCCATTATAGCTCTTGAGTGCCCCCAGAATGCACTGCGCATCAGCGCCATGTTTTAGCTCAAGCATAACAGGAGGACAAGATCAGGGCCATCAAGAGGGTCACTGCGCCCTTCCTCAGCACAGAAGCGACATCGGCCTGGTAGTACCAACACCTACTGGGTCTCTTGACAGTAGCCCTACTGGCCATCCCCCACACAAGACTCAGGATGAGGAGGATACAGCTGCACTTTGCAGCTTCCTGGAACCAGGAGCGGGGCTCTCAGGCAGAGATGATCAACATCCCTCCTTCTCTTCACCCGGACCTCACATGATGGTCCATGGACTGCAACCTGCGGGTGGGCAAACCTTTCCGGCAGCCTACCCCGCAGGTCACCATCACTACGGACTCCTCTCTCGAGGGATGAGGAACCCCCCTGGACAACTACTGCATCCATGGCACTTGGACCTGGCAGGAGTACCACATCAATTGGCTGGAACTGAAGGCCATCTGGCTGGCTCTCAGGGCCTTCCTTCCGGTTATCGAGGGCAAGGTTGTCCTCATTCAGACAGACCATTCAACCAGCAACCACCATTCAACCAGCAAGCAGGCAGGTACCAGGACCCTCAGCTGTGCATGCTGGCGGTCAGCATGTGGGAGTGGACCCTGGGGAACATCTACCTCACGGCCGTCCACCTTCCGGGTGAATCCAACCTGGAGGCGGACAATTACGAGTGGCAATTGAACAACCTTGTGCTGCAGGAGATATTCAGCAGATGGGGACACCCCCTGGTGAACCGCTTTGCCACCCAGGACAACAGGAAGTGCCAACAGTTCGCCTCCAGGCAGGGACAGGGCCCCAGCTCCCTGGGCGACGCATTTCCGATTCAGTGGAACGGCATTACAGCATACGCTTTCCAGCCCACACCGCTGATACACAGGGTGATATGCAAGATCAAGGAGTCTCGTCACCTCAGCGTAATTCTAATAGCTCCATGGTGGCCAGCCAGGCCATGGTTCTCGGAGATGCTTAGCCTCTCGAAGAGACCACCCATTCACTTCCAACATGCCCAGCACATCTTCTGGCTCAGCAGGGGGGGGGGGGCGGGACATCCACCCTCGCCTCAGAAACTAGCCCCCGCAGCATGGTTCCTGAGCACCTCACACTAGGGCACCTCAGCCTTTCCCAGACAAATCTAGACATACAGGGGACTAGGCGCAAAGCTACCAGAACCCAGTATAAGAGAAAATGGAACAGTGTCTGCCACTGGGCAGACTCTAAGGATATCTACCCCCTTGCATTTACATTGGAAGACATGCTCTCCTTCTCGGCGCACCTCGCCCACTCGGGCGTGCAGGTAGACACTTGCCACACGTACTTGGCAGCCATTGGGTCCTACAGAAACTCGGAGGAAGAGGTGTTCTATTCCAACAAAATTGTCTAGAAGCATTTGACGGGACTCGCCAGACTCTACCCTCCCACCCATCAAGAGGCCACACCCTGTGTGGGACCTTAACATAGTTTTGGGGGCCCTGGCGCACAAACCATTTGAGCCAATGGCATCTGATGACATTAGGCTGGTCACCATTAAGACTGCCTTGCTAGTCGGCCTCACCTCGGCTCACAGAGTCAGCAAAATCCAGGCGCTGGTCGCCTTAGAGCCCTATACTATGTTTCACAAGGACAAAGTCCTGCGGACACACCCAGCATTCCTACCCAAGGTGCCATCTGCATTCCATCTGAACAAGGAAATAGTGCTGCCTACGTTTTTTGCTGAGCCTAAGGACGAGGCACAGAGAGTTCTGCACTACCTCGGTATCAGGCGTGCCCTGAAATTCTATTTGAATAGGACCAAGGGCTTCCGCAAGTTAGACGCACTGTTTGTCACCTTCAGCGGATTAAGACCGGGGTATCGGGCCTCCATAGCCCAGTGGATGGACTCAGCCATCAAAGAAGCTTACGAGGGACAGCATAAGACACTGCCGGCCAACATGCACGCCTACGCGGTCAGAGCCAAGGCAACGGCCATCACATTCCTTCTGAATGTCCCCCGGCCAGTCATAAGCAGGGCGGCTACATGGGCCACCCCCTTGGCTTTCTGCTAGCATTACTGTTTGGACGCTGGCTTTCGGACAGGCGGTTCTTAGAAAACTATTTGCTTAAGGAGGGTCTCCTCTTCACCCTTGGGCTACATTCAGTTGTAATCGCCCATGCAGTATGGAGGAAAGGGGACGGGACGTAAGAGCAATTATAAGTTACTCACTGTAGTGACTAATGTACTCTTAGTCCCCTTTCCTCCATACGTCCCACCCCCCCCTTAATAAAACTGGTGTCATTAAGCAATGTAATCTATTGTTGACACGTCTATGGGGACTGAGGTGTGGCACCGGAGGGCGGAGTCCGGGCAGCGCATGCTCACAGGGTCGCACCTCCGCGCGCATCTAAATTTAAAGGGGAAGAAGTTTTTTTCTGGTGAAAAAGGTTCCGTCTCCCGTCCCTAGGAAGGGGTGCCCATTCAGTATGGAGGAAAGGTGACTAAGAGTACGTTAGTCACTACTGTGAGTAACTTATAATTTCTCCATTGTCGGCATCTGTTCCACTTTCATAAAGGTCCTCATAGAAGGATGCAAATGCTTCCTGAATCCCCTCCCTCCCTTGGTCCACAGTCTTGTCCTTCCCCTGTATGGCAGATACCCATCGTTCAGCTCGCTGTCCCTTCAACCTTGTGGCGAGCAAGCGTCCGCTTTGTCTCCTTTTTCATAAAACGTTTGTTTCAGGAATTGCAATTTCCTGATTATTTCACCCTCCTCAAGGAGACAGTTCTTCCAGCTTCCCCCTTGCCTCCATGACCATATCTTCTCTCCCCTCAACGGCGCCCCTTTATCTCGGATCTCATTGGGCGAGTTCAGCCCGCAACCTGTTTTCTATTAATGTCCGCTCTCGCTTTTTCCGAGCCCCTTCCCTAATCAGGATCCCCGTCCAGGTCGCCTTTCCAGCCTCCCACACCATTCTCATAGAAACCGCCCCAGCATTGTTAGTTTTGAAAACTTCCACAATCTCCCTGCACAGTGCCTCATAAAACACAGGGGCTTTCCAGAGTGATTCATAGCATCTCCATTTCTAACCCCCGGGGCACCATCCCTTGCCAGTTCAGGTCTACTAAAACCAGGTCATGGGCCGACCATATGATCAGTGAGATCTCAGAACTCAGTGCTTCCTCCCATAGTCCCATCGAGATAACACATAGGCAATTCTTGTGAAAGTGCCATGTGGGGCCGAATAAAATGTGTACCCTCTGTCTTTTGGGTGCAGGTGCCGTCATATGTCCCGTAGCCTTTCTACTTGCAGCATTCCCAGGACCTTTTCCGGTGCCTGTCTTGGGAGCTCCCCCGCCCCCTCCACCCTGGCCTGCCTATCGATATTATAGTCCGCCCATATATTGAGGTCACCACCCAGAATTATACGATCCAAGGCCTCAAGCATTATCTTTGGGAGAGTTTTCAAGAGGAATCTCAGTTGCCCCTGATTCGGGCAGTAAATTGTAGCATATGTGAACCACACCTTGTGTATAGACCCCGAAATCAGAAGGGCCTGTCCCTCTTCATCTGGCCAGACTTTTGAGACTTCCATTCTAATTCGTCTGCCAAGATGAATTCCGTCCCCAGCCTTCCGCAGAGGGCCTGACCCCTCTTGACCCAATGTCCCACCCAGGACCCTTCGTTCTTCCCCTCTTGCGTATTTAGTCTCCTGCAGGAACAGTATATCAAAGCTGCCTCTTTGAAATTCCCTGGCTACCAGAGACCTCTTGGTGGGCGAGTTCATTCCCTTCACATTTAGCGTCCCGACTCAGGAGGCCGCTCCCTTTATCACCCAAGACTACAGCCATCTTCCTACTGTCCTGTTACGCCACCTCTTTGCACTCTAGGCGCCCTGCACACACATTTCCCTGCTACATTAATCGATAAACTCCACTCTGAGAAGACCTGAACCCCCCCACAATTTCCACTACCTCCGCCACCCCCTTTTTAACCCTTAACTTCACCACAGTAAGATCGGTCCCCTAGTTGGAACCAGGTCCCTGCCTATCCCTTTAATATAACACCGCATAAACTTTAAGCCCCCCCTTACCCACCTTACACCTATTGCTAACCTCATTCTCAACATTCCCCAATCATCATCTGCCCCCCCCACCCCCCACAAGTATCCCAACCTTGGGGTACTACATAATTTCCCCCTTGAGAACCTAGCCTCTAGTTATGTAACAAGTTAACAACTTGGGCCAGCTGCTGCGTTGACTTCACGTACTTCACCCTATTACATTCTCATGCGAGACTCTCAGGTCCCCTGTTCACGTCCAACTATTTTCATACCGGATCAAGTGTCAGCGGTAGGTGATGTATGTAGCTTTCTGTATTTCCTTGATCCTGGCATCTGTCGTCTCCTGGAACCCTTTGTCGACCATTGTCTGTCCCCCGCCACTTAGTCTCCTTGCTTCTGTGGGGCGTCGGCATCACCTAGTAACTCCCCTGTGACCCTCCTGATGTTGGCCCCCCTCATAGACCGGTAGTTGTGGCCTTCCAGTTCGAAGGAGATGGAGAACTCCCCACCTGTACCTCACTCCTTTCTCGTTCAACCATTTGGTGAGAGGGGAGCACATTCTCAGTTTGGTTAAGGTCAGAGAGGACAGATCCTGAAAAATCGTCACTCTGGATGTGCAGTGTGTGACTGGGCCTTTCTGCCTTGCTTTTGCCAGGATTTTCACTTTATCTGCATAGTTGTGAAACTTGGCGAGAACAGTCCTCCGCCCTCCATGAGCCCCGCCAGCCAGTGAATTCTCTCAATTTTTGCCTCGTCTATAGTGTCATCTTTGAAAACCAATTTCGTGACATCATATATCACTCTCTTCAGGTTGAGTTCTGTTTCCCTGTCTCTATCTGGTACCCCAAATAGCCTGAGATTGTTCCACCTCTCACGGTTTTCCAAATCATCCGTCTTCAATCTGATCTCTTCCTCGCGTCGTTCATTTTCGTAAAAATCGCATGTCCATTTGCGTCTCGTGTCAAACGAAGACAGATTGTGCTTGACTTCCTCAAGCCTCTCCTCCATTTTATCTATCCGTTGTGTGATCCTGTCCACCCTGCTCCCAATGTCTGCCCCCATGGTTCTTATTTCCTCCATAAATGCAGCGACATCCTTCTTGGTCACAGCAGAGTCCCCTGGGGCGGTAGCCATGCTGGGCTGTGGTGTCTCTGTGGTTCCTAGGTTGTTCGAGTTGTACCTATAGGCCACCAACTTCTGCTTGGCCCCCATGCACCTCCTACAAATGACCAAATCAGGTCCTGTGCGGGTCGTCCCCCTTAGACTGGCAGGGACAGTATCACTGATTCTCTGTCCACTTAATCTCATTGGGGTGGCCGGTACACGTCCCTAAATTAGAGGGCCCTCACCTCCCTCCTGCTGCGATAGAGCCAGAGTCCTTCTCACCACAGTCTTTATTTTTTACCCACTGAATCCAGGGAAGGTAGCCGTCCTGGTATACACAGAACTTGGCGTCTCCGTCTCTGTTCGGGCCTGGGTACACCACCCCTATGCTCAAAGGTGCTACTGCAGCGAGCCCTGAGTTGTTGCTGGTTACCAGGCCTCTTGTTACTACTTGCTAAAGCCCTGGGGCATGCCGGGTAGGCCACCGCAGCCTTGTGCTATCATATATGGTGCGACCAAACCTATTGCGGGAGATTGTCACACTCTGTGGTTATCCCTCACACCAGCCCCAAGTTGAACAGCAGAGTCCACCGGACCCGGGGTGGCACTGGTTTGCGGACTCACAGTGGATGAAGTACACCTCTATTGGATGTAGCACTGGCTCCTCATTTAAGCGCTTCTGGTTTCTCGTCGGCCCTTGTGTACCTGCCACTGTTCCACACAGCTCTTGCTCAGTCTCCCGTTAGGAGGGCACACTTCAGACCTCTCCCCGTGGTCCAAGGGGCTTCCTAGGCTGCACCTGCCCTTGCCTTCCCCCGAGTAGCTCCTCCAGGTGTGTCTTCAGTCCCATGGCTATGCTGGGGGGGCTCCACTAGACGGCTGTGCAGCGCTCCGGCCCCAACTGCTGCGTGGGTTAGACTATCAGTTCCTCAATAGTGCAGATGCTATGCAACACAAGCTCTGTTGTGCTTTTGTCTGCCCAATTGTACATTTTCCTTCCACCCCCCTCTGTGCTCCTCTCATACTCTCCAGCAAGTTTGGGCGAGGCCGAGGTCTGCCTCTAGCCCAGGAAGTCAACCGCCCCACTCCGTGGTGGGGGGCGTCCCAGAGGGCCCCTACCTCACTAGGCATCAGGCAGTGGGTGCCGAAGTCTGTGTAGTGGAGTGACCCAGCCCACCTCATCACCCGGACGGAGGGTCGGGAGATGTGCACCGTGGCCAGGCCCTTGAATCTCTAAGGTGCTCCTTTTCACTTGTCTTGGGAGAGTGCCGAACGTTTGTCCTAGCCTCTTCGCTGATCTCTCGAGGCGCCGCCTGGAGGTCTCTGTGTTGTCCAACGTTGGCGCCTCCTTCCTCACTTACCCAGTGGATTTGGAAGAACCTCAGAGTGCTCTCGCTGGCCCCTTACTGGCGGGTGGGGGTTCATCAGTAATTGGGCCCATTCAGACGGCACAACTCTCAGGAGCAGTAAATTCCTTCGCCCCCTGGTGGCCAGTGCACTTTTTTGTTTTTTTGTTTTAAGTACAACACAAAACAAGGCCAGAGGCACAGTACAGTCTCAGAATAAGCATGAAAGACCGGCCAATGTACACACTGGCCATCTTCTGCCAAGCCTCCCTATCACCTTACCCTCTCACCCCTGGTATATACTTTCCTTCTCCTTTTGGCTCCAGTAAATCCCAACAGCCCCACAGTCGTTTCTTCTTGGCTTGAAGTGGGACCTCCTGATCACTGATCGCCCTCCATCCATTCTCCTCAATCCCAACTACCAACAGTCAGCAAACCTAACACACCTCCGGTCCTCAACCCTCCATTTTCAACTCGCCCTCACCTGAACCATCTCACCATCCGTCAGCATATATTCACCCCATTCTGCTTCGCAACTCATCACACCACCATGTATGGCTTCAGTAGTTCTTTCCATTACATAGATATTGTTAGCCGTGCTAACCCATTTCCTTTTCCCTGGAAGCTGCACCCTCTTACAATGTGTAGCCAAGCAAGCCCTACCTGCCAGTAACAAACAGTGCTCCAGGTGTGGGAGAAAGTAGTACTTTCCCAACAGACCAAATACCAGCAATGGACTCTGTAGGAAAGGCATGGTATCAGGGTAAGACAGACACCAATGATCACAGTTCAAGGGTGTTTATTAAGCTGTAGTGGGTGAGATAAACTCCTAACCCAAATCTAAGGTGGGAGCAAGCTACGACCATCAAATAATAAGAATACAGTCCTAGTGGAGTCTAGTCATATATAAAGGGCCTATACTAAGAAAACCTATTGCCAATCCTTACTGCTATGCTATAATGTCCACAAGAAAAGAAAGAAGTGTTCACCAAATAAGTCAGGGTGTTATGGCTGGGGTCTCCCTTCCCCATGTTTTTAGCACGGGACAAGGCAGGACTCTTGAGCACAGCACACTCCTGGGCTTCTCTGGCACGATCTCACAGTTCCTTTTCTCTATATCAGGGCCTTCGGTACCAAAGTCTCTTCTCGTGCAAAGTCTCTTGCTTCAGAGGCCTGATATGCCAAAACAACAAAACAAAAGTTCCTTCTAATAACCTTCACGTAGGGTAATTATTCTTCACTCTTGTTTCCTGCTCAGCTGGGCTCTGATCCTTTGCTCAGTGATTAGCCTCCCTCGGTCGGGCTCAGACCAACCACTCACTGTGGCCATCCCTCAGTCGGGTTCATACTTTTCGTCACATTGTTCTTCACCACTTATCTCTTGACGTCCCTCAGTCTGGTTCACTATCGTCTACTCATCACAATTTCTTTATTTGTAATATTCAAGTGTCTTAATGTGTTTTTCAACAACCACCTTTTAGTTAGGTCCCCCTCATTCAGACTCAGACCTTCAACAGTACTTGCCAACTTTAAACAGACTTCTGAAGGGCGATCACGTCTCGCTGGGTCACTTTGTTACCCTATGGCAAGGACGTGTTTATTCACAATAACCAGTTTCTTCGATGTTCCCCTTTGCCGGGTGCAAACTCACAATTCACTCAGTCGGGTTTACATTTTCACAAACGTTAAACTCTTTTTCAACGTGTCAAGGACTTTAGATTGTACAAGGGGTTTTACGTTACCCGTGTATGACCACCTTGACACCTCATGTCAGCCTTCCCTATGGCCTCTTGATCCTGGTATTTTCCTTCCCCTTATGGATCAATACCGTCTTTGTTCTGGAGAGGGGTACCAGTTAGGAGTCCTCAGACCCACGCCCACATGGTCCTAGACCACTCTATCTCTGGTACCTAGTTTGCACACAAAGGACCTCTTTCTCTTTTTAATGTTGCCACTGCAACCTCGAGTCTTAACGCAGTCCGGCTGACTATCAGGTTCTTCCGCCTCACTGTTTGTTAAACTCAGTGGTGTTTCTTTTGCCGCTAGAGTCAAGCGACGGTACCACGACGGAAGCAATGTCTCCCAGCCCTGGCTATCAGTGCAGGAGGGTTCCATGTACCGCTGACATCTGTCACACCAATCACCAGCTGCGATCCCCGGTCTTGTTTCTTTTGTCTGAGGCTTTGCGGTCTGGGTTGAGAAGGGCAAGAGCAACTCCCTCTTTGACATCCTTTCAGGTCTTGCCGCCTTTCTCCTCCTTTTCAACTGCCGTCCTGGAATACTTGTTTCCTTGTGCATTCGGCCTTGCTCGCCATGTGCTCTTGTGTTCCTCCTTTATCCCAGTGGGGAAGGGAAAGGGCAGTCGGGTGTTTGTGGTTGTAAGCAATTGTCTGACTCTGCCTGACCCTTGTTTTGGGACATGTCAGGTAAACAGCTTTGATATTAGTCTGTTGTCACTTGCGGGGTGAGAAAGTGTTTGTGTTGGAAAGGGAGGGGAAGTAGAGTTTCTAAGTATCCTACTCGACAGGATGCGGAAAAGATGTCTTAGGAAAGAGATACTGCGTCTCACCCTTCAGTGTCCCACTTCCACTCCCCGAAGACACCCTCATCCAGGTGATCCTCCCGCAATGGTCCACCTGCAGGAACTGGAGCCAATAGCGAAGGCCGTCTCCTGGGCACCTGGATGACAGATCCCTGGCACTAGTAATTTAGACAACTTCAGGTTTCTGAACTCCTATCCCGAGTGACCCCATCCACCTCCTTGAGCCACCCTAGCACTTCATCCCAAGAATTGCACTCTCACAGCCCCACCACATGTGCCAATAGTCTGCTTGCATTCCACATTCATGCCAACACAGAGGGCTAGCCCTCGGGTACATTTTTGAAAGTCTCACTGGATCATATTGCCCCTGATGCAAGAGTTTGATCGCATGGCGCTTGTACTGGCACGCAATAGACATCTTAAATGGACATCTTTCATAGGAGCACTCCCACTTCCATTCCCGAGTCCCTCTGCCAATGTTTTTGCAACTTCTCTGTGTTTCCCTTCCCTGCCTCCACCAGAACCCTGTTTAGGGAGGAAATCAGCCTCTTCATCTCCGTTCTGGAGTCCAGGAGTTTCTCCATCGGGGTAAGGTTCCTCTGTATGCTTTCCCTCCAGACTTCCACCGTATGCACTCCTTTCAATTGCAAGTATGAGAACACTGACATTGTACCTATCCCCAATGCTTTCTCCAGGTCCACTGTAGGGATGAACTGGCCAATTGTCACTAAATCAGCCTCAAACCAACTTTGAAACCTTTCCGGGTTTGGGATACCATCCCTCACACCAGGTGCCCATAGGTGGCTCAACGGGGAGGGCCATGTAGTTACACCCTTAATCCATGGGCCTTGCCGCCAAATGTTTGAAATGACTCCTAGGATAGGATTTACTCTAACCCTTCTCGGGATCCGTTCCCATTGTACCCATAGCCATTCCACCACCGTTGCAGGCCCAAGTTGAAAGTTATCTAATTCTACCCACTGATATTCACTTTTCTCCCGCGGATGGGAGGGGGGGGGTGTCAAAATCCGAAATTGAGCTGCCTTATAGTACAGGTACAGATTCCGGAAAACGACCCCTCCCTGTTGGGCAAAGTTTGTATGCAGTACCCTTTGGGTGCATTACACACAACTCTAACTACAGGTATAGGAAACCCAACCTTTGGTATAAGCTTGTACTACACAATTTTGGGAGCATGTTGAGCAGCCAGACTTATCTCAAGAGGGGTCAATGTGAGCTGTAGGTGAGTTACACAGAGATTCACAGTGCCAAGTATTCAAATAAACACTTACACACAAGGTTTCTTGAATACACAATTATTTATTTATCAGTCAGTTAGAATAAGCCTTCTTCAGAGGGGAGCAATATAAAAGTAACACAGAAATACAATTCAATACTGTACACACTTAGTTTCTAAATCAGCAAAGACCCTTTTGGTATGGCCCACAGACACAACCTACACCCTCAGGTGACTTCAGCAGTTAGGGTGCTGTGGACATTAATATCTTACTGTTTGCATTTAGAATACTGTTAAAAGTTGGTAAAATTAAAGGTTATTAGAACAACAAGAGACCACAAATATTCTTAAGCAGGGAAATACTTTTGGATCCCCTAAGAAGAGTCATTCAGTACAACAGGCTAAGCCAAAGTCAATGTGCAAGTCTTATATAGGATGAAGCACTTCTGGTAGGTAAGTAGAAAGGTATTTGCCAATGTTTTAGAAGTCTTTGAAGAAAAGAAGAATCAAATGTAGGGCCACAACTGGTTAGACTTGTGAGTGTTAGAAGATGTAAGCAACTCTACAATGAGAGGTAAGTTCTCTCAGACTTTAAAGTACCTTTGTATTGAAGAAAAAGTGCAGCAGATGAATTCTGTTCCTGTGCAGTTCTGCAGATCTCTCTGTTCCTGGGCCTCCGTCATGGGGACAAGAGGGAGGACTTCTGGGGACTCCTGCTCTGCAATGGGACAGTCACCGCTCTTTCCAACAAGTGGCACTTCGGCATTTCAGCTCCTCGCGACTACCGCAATAGCAACACTGTGGTTCTTGGCTGTCTAGATGGATCCTGCTTCCTGGATCTCTTGGCCAACTTTAAAAGCAATGCACACAATCTGGTGTTCCTCTCCCTGCAACTCTGTGGAAATTCAACCAGCTCCAAGAAGGATGTCCAGGTGGCTTACTTTGGAGTTGATTGGTCCCAACTCAAGGGGAGAAGTCGTCCCTGCAGGGGCTTGTCTGTCGATACGAATTTGGAGTCTCAGCACAGCAGCAGGGCTTCACCGGGCAAACCAACGGTCCAGGAGTTGCAGCAAGCCTCCTCTTCAAATTCTTCTTTGTTTCCTTCGTCCAGTGGTCGACTCTGCCTTCCAAGCCAAAAGCCTCGCTTTTATTCAGTTCTCTCCCATTCCGAGCTGTCAGTCACCCAACAGGATGGCTGTCCTTGCCGGACAGTCAGCCGGCCAACCACTACAGAGTTCATTTGGGTCCCCTAGGAGACTAAGCACAGGAAGTTTCGGGCACCTACCTCCCTTTCTGGCTACCCTAGACACCCTGGAGCCAAAGGCGGGCTACACTCGTGAATCCCGCCAAGGGCAAAGCGAACTATGGGACCAAACCTGGTTTGGCGCGCAGAGTAAATCTCAAGAAGGACCTTTCCACAAAGAAATGGTAAAAAATGATGACCGGGGCCATTTTGATGAAAATGGCACCTTTTGGGTGCTTCATTTCAGCTGCGAACGCAGCCCGCAGTAAATGCACACCACGGTAGATAAAACGAAACCACTGCCACCAGCCATTCAGTGAGGAAAGGGTAACAGAAAAATGTATCATGAGAAGTTAGACAAAAGGGGATACCAGGTAACCCCTCCAGCACCCTATTGTAAGATAGTGTGTGCTGGGTCTAGAAGTTACAAATGTAAGTAAGGAATTTATCTGTATATTGCGCCTTTATTGACTTTTCTGCTGCATTTGATACTGTTTGTAGGAATTTACTATGGCGTAAATTGGTGGATTGTGGGATTCCAAGGGGCTTGCTCCGTATGCTGATGCTTCTTCATACAGACACATCAGTCAGTGTCCTCCTTGATGCCTAGGGGAAATTATCCAAATCCATGCCTACCAAATGTGGTGTTGTTAAACAGGGTTGCATGATAGCTGCGACACTTTTTAACCTATATTTGGCCGATATGATCGCTTCTTTTAACATCTATGCTGCCAAGCCGAACAAAATCAAAAATGTAGCTTTGGGATGGCTTGCCTATGCTGACGACCTCCTACTCCTCTATTATACTCCAGCTGGCCTACAACTTATGTTGAATGCTTTAGCCAACTATGCATCTAACAATGGCCTAATAATCAATAATTCTAAAAGTAAAATGATGGTCTTCACGCAGAAGTTGAGGCCAAAGCGTTTACATTGGTTCTTAAGCGATGTTTCATTGGAGCAAGTTTCCACGTATAAATATTTAGGTCTAATCATAGATGATAAGCTTACATGGTTCCCTCATTGGACGGAAGCAAAACTGAAATGTGAAGCTTCGGTCAATCTACTAAGTGCATTTATTGGTCGCAATAATGGCTACAGTGCATCGGCTGTCTTATCTATCTACATCTTGGAAATAATAGCCATGCTGTCATACGCAATAGCCATTTGGGGACACAAATTCCACAGAGCTCTTGTTAGATTTGAAGCCAAACTTCTGAGGCGACTATTGCGTCTTCCGAAATGCATTAGCATTGAATATCTGTCCCTTGAATTTAATATAAAAGGCATATGGAATGTACATTTATCTCAATGTGTATTGTTCTACCAACGCCTGACCATGATGTCAACTGATACTATAATCGTCCCATACATGCAGGCCTTTTTAAGTCTGGATGTTATTCCATCATTGGGTATAATTGGTACTTTGAAGAGTATCCATTGTCACTGGCTATATGAAGGAAGTAATTTGTATGTTACAGGTAACATCAAATTTTGGCTGAAGAGAAAACTTACTGAATTTGCTTTTTTGCAAAATATCCTTCATTTAGAAACTTTGTCATCTGCCACTGAATATTGCCATTATAGATGGGCCCGCAAATCTATTCCGAAATACTTATTAGCATACCCGAATCCAAATATATTTAGGACCTATCTTCTCTTAAAGTTTAACGTATCAGTTGCACTATCACCATCAAGTTGAACAAGACGATTTATAATCACAAATATCGCAGACTATGTGGAAATCTCCTGGAAGAAACTCTGGTCCACCTAATTATTGAATGCGAAAGTCTGCACTATCTTCGTATGAAATATTTTAAGTCTTTTAAAAATGCTACTACGGTGATAGATATTCCATGTGTATGGGTGAAGTTTCTACAGGGTGATGATATTAATCTAATTTATTTTATTGTTAGATTTTATATGCATATCGTTGAGATTTTAAAATGTATTATATAATTGCACATCTGTAATGTGAGGTAAACATTGCAAATGGCATGAAATTAGGATGTTTTAACTTCCTTGGGTATTAATATGAATTATTTTTAAATGCTTGTTTTGTAATGGTATACAAAGCTGTTGCTATATGTATATACAATAAACTTGCTTACTTAAAAATGTAAGTGAAGTCAATTTCACTTTACTGCTCTGGGAAACAGTAGTTTATCCCAGAGAAGATATTTAAACCTTGGGGAAATCTGAAGGACTTCCCTGTGCCACTGCACTGAAGGTGCTGTGCAACACAATGGGCCTCATTACACGGTAGGCGGTGAGCCATGGCGCTATTAGCGCCATGGCTCATGCCGGTAAAATACCGGCACCGCCTTGGCGGAAAGGGGATTTACCGCCCCATTCCAAGGTTGGAGGGGCGGTAAATCCCCTTTCCGCCATTGCCCTTCCCCATTCCCATTTTTGCCCCATAGGGCATAATGGGGATGGGGAAGGCGCTAATTACGGCACCGTAAATTACGGTTGCCGTAATTAGCTCCGAGGTCCCTTAGCGGGTTGGATTTTAACGCCTGCAAGAAGCAGGCGTTAAATCCTCCAACCCGCAAAGGGACCTCGTAGTACGGCGGTAAGGGTTAACGGTCACCGTTGCCATTAACGGTGACCGTTAACCCTTACCGCCGTCCGTGTAATGAGGCCCAATGTAAAGATGATGCATATGGAGTTTGTCGGACTCCATAACCAAAAGAAATACAGAGTTTAAATCACATTAAAATACATGAGAGAGTGGGGAAAAAGGGTCTCACTCTCTCCAGGTTAAAAAATCAAGTGCTCAAAATCCAGCAAGTTGCTGGGGCTCTCTAAGGTGGAGGGAATTATCACATTTCTGAGAATTCGCCCCAACACTCTCCTATCCTTCAGGAGGACCAAGACTTCATACGCCACTCTAGCCTTCATTCCCAGCCACCGAAACTGCAGGATGCGCGCCTTAACCTCCCTACAGAGTGATTGGTGGATCCAAATCGGGAGCACCTGAAACAGGTACTAAATCTTCGGGAGGAAAAGCATCTTTATAGTATTGAGTCGTCCAAGCCAAAATACGGTTAATTTACTCCACTTCTCTAGGTCCTCAAATAGCTTTGAAATTGGAGGAGGAAAATTTGCGCTGTAAACCCGCCGCGGGTCCCTTGTGACGTTGATTCCCAAATATCACAACTTATCCACTCTGATCCTCATCCCCAGGGGAGTCAATCTTTGAACATCACCCTCTTTCATGTCACCCAATGGGAACAGAATGGACTTCCCGTTACTGATTTTAAACCCTGATAACCTCCTGTATTGTTCAATCAGTTCCACCGCTGCTGGGACTGAGGTTACGGGGTTCCGTATGTGCAACAACATATAGTCTGCGTAGATTGAACACCTTGCACAGCTATTCCCTCCCCATGCTGATCAACCCTCAACTTCTCGCTAAGGCTCCAGGGAGAAAGCAAATGAAATTGGCAAGAGGGGGCAACCCTGCCTTGTCCCCTGCCCTAGCCCAAACCAACGGGAGAAGCCCCCATTTGCCACCACACACCCTGGGTCCTGAGTATACTGCTATAGTTTCCCTGTAAGTATGTCAGTAACTTTCAATTCCCTCCCCATCTGGTTGTCCCCCACCTTTGTATAAGTCCTCATAAAAGGAAGCAGAGGCCTCCAGGATCTCCTCAGACATCACCTCTAATACAGCGTTCTTGCCACCACACCTCTGATATCCACCTATCAGCCCGCTATCCCCTTGGGCGTGCCGCACGTAGTGCATCTGCGTTGTCCCCCTTTTCATAATATTTCTGCTTCAGAAACTGGAGCTTGCAGCCTATCCTGCCACCTCCACCACAAGCACCAGCCTCATTTCTTCCTTCTTTCCTCTCACCTCTTCTATCCATTCTTCCACCTCCCCTTCCGATACCTCTATCCGCCTCTCCAGGGACCCATGTTAGGGCAGTTCTTCTGAAGTCCAACTAAGGGCTTAGTAAAACCATTCAACTGAGGCAGTACAAGACTCCACCCTTAGTTTAAGGCTGTACCACCTGAGTTCAGTGTAGCGTAGACACAGCAGCCATGCGTATCTTCGGAGTGGAGAGAGGGCTTTAGAATCAGTAGAAATGAAATTGTAATACAAATGGTACAAAGAAACACTGAAACACTATGTATTGTAAAAATAAAGGATTTATTTCAATACAAGTAGGCCCAGATAAATCTAGGGGTAATTAAGTACTATCACACATCAAATGTAATCACAATTATAAAAACACAACACTATGCTTGCAGGTACACAGACCAAAGCATGAACCTTATTTGGAACATCTAACAGTAGTTCTAGAGAAGTCAAACCTTTTCATACACATTCAGTATAGGTCACACCTATTCCTGGGAAGTAAAAAGCAATGGTTACTTTCAGATTACATTAAGTAATTCAAGGGTAGTAGACCCTACAAGTTGTACAGTGATGCTCAGTAACAAATCAGTCAACTGGACAGTATATATTTTGTGAATTTGTGGAACACTTATTCTAGGTACAGTAAAAACCTATAACTAATTTTGTGATAACGCACAGCTAACTCAAGGGAAGTAAAACCCATATGCTTTTTCAAGGAGCTATCAGCAACATGGGGCAGGTATAAACCTAAGACTCTTTTTGTGTCTGTCTAAACGGCACCGGAAAAGCAAAACCCAATGTTACACTTTAATGAATAGCTCCAGGGTATTCTAGGTAGGTAGAACCGAATTCAGCCTTATTCTGGACAGGCTAACAGCAAGTCACGGGAAGCAAGACCCAGTTAGGGGACACTCCTACAATTATCCTTACCGGAATAATCTGGTGAATCCAAAATTACTTTTGGGAAGAGGCACAATCAAATCACGGGTGAGAAATATACCTTCCCATCTACTTTGTGTTAGAATGGCAAAACGGTTTCTAAGGAAAGAAAGATGTTAACCATACTTTTGAGATCAGTGCATCACACATCCAAGGTAAGTAAGAACTTTTTGTAACTGTTAACTCTGAGATTCAGTAACCAACCAACTCTTTACAAGTTTTTAAACACCTATTTTCTATTCTAGGCAAAAGGCCCAATCCCCAATCCCTTAAAAGACTTTCCCTTATTCTTGGAGCATGTGTGTTCTCAGTGGCAGAAGGGGGGGTCACTAGGGTCTAGTGTCCAACAGACAGTGTCAGGATAGGATCTTAAGTAGCATAAGTCAGAGTCCCTCAGGAAGACTGGGCAAACACGTGAGTATTTTACTTTAGAGTTAGTTGAAGGTGCAGGGACGTCACAGAAGACACCCTAGCAGGATTCTAGCAGCGGGACTGGGTGCACTGGACAAGAGGCCTGCCCATCACAGAAAACACCCCACAATTACACAGGAACCTCAAGAGACTTAAGGTAAGTACATACCCAAGTTAACACAGTACCTCAGCATTGAAGGAGATTTTGCAGCAGGAGGACTTCAGGATCTGCCGCCAAAAAACCCGGTCAATGGATTACTTGTCGTGGTGACTGACACAGGACCTTGGAAGGGACTTTGCAGGAGGGATCAACAGAGAAGGCTCTATGCAAGGTTTTCCTCGCGGCTGTGGGTTTGGTGCCTTTTACATTAGCAAAGAAGACAACAGAATATCGTGGTCGGATTCTCGTCGTTACAAAGGTCCAGCACTCTGGTAAGGGGACTTTTCGGACTCGATACTTGACTCTGGAGGTACACCAAAATGCCCACAAAGTTTCAGCGAGATTTGGCATTCGGAAGACCGCACACCGCACAATGGCTCGAGGTCCCATGGTATTGGGTATTGTAGCCCTGCAAGGTCGTAGCAAAGCGTGTGATGGCTCAAAATGCAGGTCGTCTCGAGTCTAGTGAGTCTCGCCAGTCTCTGGTTCAGGGTCGTCATTTTCAGAGTCCCCAGGTTGATTGGAAGGAAGGGCTACTGCAGGCTTGGGTTACACAGCAGCTCTCTGAAAATAGTCTCAGCTGCTTTTCCTTCATCATCCTCTTCGGTTTCAGTTCCAGTGATCGACTTTTCTTCAGCTTTCAGGTTCGCAGAATTTAACAGGAACTACAGCACACCCTCTGCATTTTACAAGGGGTGGTCTGGTTGTCCAACCAGAAGGGCCAGCCCCCACTGGGATTTGTCCCCATTCAGTCAAGGAAGAAGACAAAGTGCTGTGGAGGTTTGGACTCCTACCTCGCTTCCTGCCTTCACAGACAGACTGGAGCTTGGGTAGGGAGTCCAGGCGACTCCCGCTGAAGATGAAAATTCCACAAAGGAATTTCCCGCCCTGGATGTCAGGGGAAGGATCAAGAAAGGACAAGAAACACTAAAATGGCTAAATAAGACAGGAACGTATTGATCCAATCTTGGTTCTGCAATTTACTCTTGGCCTTCAGATGGTTGGTTATTAAGACGGCTCCCGTTATGTAATGAGCCTTTAAATAATTTTTATTCTTCCTTCCATATTGTAAACCCTTTTTCTGACCAATTCAACTCCTTTTGTTTCAAGATTGCAAAGGCTGGAATATTTTCTAAGGTCATACATTTTCTATAAAGGGAAATAACTTTCCAAGCCACCACTGAAGCCATTGATTGCAGTCCCAAGTCATTGGGAGAGAGTTTGGGAGTCAAAGGACTTTTCTCCAAAAGACTCCTTATAGCCTACCTCATTCTTTCCACGATAAATTGAGGATTGCACCCCTTAAGTACGAACCTGGACTACTTTTTGTTTGTAAAATACCAGCACAGGAAGTACAGAGAAAGCCCCATATTTTCTGTGTACGACACTCGCCTGCCTCCCAACCTTCCCCCGCAGCCTTGCTATTTGTGCTCTCTCATCAACGTTTTTGTTGATTAAAGTCCCCAACTATACCATGGAATCTATTTTTTGGCCCACTCTGTCGGACCTCCTGTCAATTTTCTCTTGGCAGAAGGCATGAGAATTTTCGACTTATTAGCTTTGACCTTCATGATGTTGGCTTTTAAATAGGTGATAAAGCCATTTAATCTGCACTGGAGTACTGTTGGTGTCTGGTCAGTGAAGACCAGATCATCCGCGTAAAGAATCCAAGGAAGCTCTAATTCCCCAAATATAGGCGGAAAAGCACGTATCCCAAGTTGCGACTCTCTCAGATCCGACAGATAAAGGTTGAAGAGAATCGGCGCTAGAGAGCATCCTTGCTTCATCCCTCTATATGTTGGAATTCTACCTGAGACCATCCCCTCTGATGAAAGCCTCATTGGACTGATGTGTCTGAGAATAAGAGTTGAATGGCCTCTACCAAGTCTGGGGGGCTGTTCCACATTATGAGTTTGTGTCATAGTCTTTCCCTATTGTTAGGCAGAAACCTGTGCAGTTCCCTTAGGGACCACTGCAAAAAGTTTAAGACCACAGGTGTTAGCAGTAAACCCAATTGGTAGCAGCCTGCACCACCCAGATTTACCTGGTAGCTGTGGCTGAGCAGTCAGACTCCTCTCAAGAAGAGTTTGGCAGTATATAGAGGATACACAATAGGGCAGGTAAACACAGTAAAACAAGCAAACACTGACCAGAGCTTTGGTGTAAAAGATATATAATTATTTATTTTAAAACACATCTATAAAAACACATTGGCACTAATATCAAGCAATTTCAAAAACGCAGTTACTAAAGTATATACACTCCCTTAAAGGAGTATTAGACAAGTCTTAAGTAATGCACCACTTATTTTCAGACCGCGGTGAGCGCTTAACGTAGATGGCACTCTAATAATTCGGTTAAAAGGAAGAGAAAGGCAGAGCATAAATTGAAACGGATCCCAACACTTTCAAAAGAACACAGCAAGAGAGGAAGGCAGAATAAAACCCCGAAGTTAGAGTTCAGAAAGCCGGATCCACTTTAAGAGGATCAGAACGAAATGTGTCCAAGGTCACACAGTTGGAAAGTACACAAGAGTCTCGAGAAGGTTCGGAAAGAAGTTGGACCAACAGAAAGGGACCAGTTAGATGGTCAAGGGGCCAGCCCAGTCTAGAAGGTTAAGGATTTACTGTCACCTTGTAGCAATCTATAGAAAAGGAGACCAGGCGGACACAGTACCTTGAAATGGGGAGAACACTCCAGCGGGGGCAGTTGTTCGTGGCAGCGGTTGCGAGTCAGTGCTTCATCTGGCGGAAGAGAAGATCTCGTCCGGGAGGAAAGCAGAAGGTCGTTGTACTGCCAGGGAAGAAACCAGCCGCAGAGTTTCTCGATTCAAAGGAGCGGTCCTTTTATTCGCGGTTCAGTTGTAAGTGGCTATCCGGTTGCCCGGGTGCTTGGCACAGACAATTCGACCACTAGACGTCCTGGTAGGCGAAAAGGAAAGCGAACTGGTTGTCCCCACCAGCTCAAGGGGAAGAGACTCTCCGGCAAGAAGATCTCCTCTGTCGTCGGGAAGTGGCGAGACGGTTCAGCAGGGCTCCACCAGTGGTGTCGTTGCAGGTCGGCTCAGCTTCTCCCTCTTCGGATTTTCAGGTCCTGTGGCGACTTCTCAAGTTCCAGTCCCAAAAGCCCTGCTTTTATGCAAGAAACCCCCATTCATTCAGCCTCGCTGTCAATCAAACAGGCTAAGTGGTGAGCGGGGCGGCTCACCACTTGGGCCAATCATGCAAGAGTGCGACTTGGGTTGGCAAGGCAACTTAGTCCAAGGTGCCTAAACCCCCTCCTACACCCCTGTGGTACCCAGACAGAGAGGCACCACTTTGGAGGGCTACTGCGTAGAAGCCTGCCAAGTGGAACAAAGGGCTCGACCTTTGGTTTGGAGTTACAGAGGCGAACACAAACGCCATTTTAAAACAGAGTTCTGGCAAAAAGACCCTGCCGGTGAATTAATATTAAATAAATAAACCGGCGGTATCTTTAGCATTGCACCAAAAAATGGTGCGTTTAAAATACATGGGAAAATCCCATAGAGAATATTCTTAAGGAATATTCTGCGTGGTAACCACTGCCACCAGCCAGAAACTCGACTAGGGAGGACTGCACAGTACCCCCTCGAATAAAACAGACCCAGGGGCAATCAAATTACCCCTACCAGTACTTCCACGTTAGGATGGTTTGTACTGGTTCTGTTACTAAATTTGGGACTAGTAAAGCCAATGGTGACTTTACATGCCCTGGGAGACAGTAGTCAGTCCCAGGGTATGGAGCCTATGGTGGGGTGCCACTATGACACCCCTGTGTCACGGCACTTAGGGTGCGGTGTAACACACATAGTAAAAACACATGAGACCCTATGGAGTAAAAGACCCCATAGCCCATAAAACACATTAACAGTCAAAGGAACCCCTCAAATCATGTCCAAGAGTGTGAGGAAAAGAGTCTCACTGTTGGCAGGAGAAAAAAACAAACTCCGGAAATCCAGCAAAGCGGCTGGGGGACTCACTAGGTTAGGAAATTCAGCCTAAACAGAGAATTCTCCCTAACACATATTCACGCAGTCAAAGGCTTGTTCAAGATCCATGAAAGCTAAGTATATATTCTGCTTAGTTTCAGTTGCCTTGAGTTTTAACAGATTGAGAAGGAATGGGTTTAAGGGTGTACCAACACCCTTTACAAAGCCAGTCTGTCGCGGGTCCATATGTCCTGACTGTACTGCCCATTTATTTAGTTCTTTCAGCAGGAGGCTAGCAAACAACTTGCCCAAAGTATCCAATAAGGCTATTGGGCGGTAATAGTTTGGGTCTCTACGATCCCTCTTTTTAAAAATAGGAACTAGAATTGCTTCTCTCCAAGTAGAGGGAATATGCTTTGTGGCCAGGACTTGTCGAAAGATCTTTATAGTAATTTCTGCCCAGGCTTTTACCTTTCCTTACAGATACAAAGATAATCAATCCGGGTGAAAGTCCCATGGGGTGGTGAGGAAAAGGTGAGGCCCCTCTCCTGCGGGTGAAAGAAGCGCCATATGTCCCGCAGACCATGTGCATCTAAGCTCTCCCGGAGACCGTCACCTCCCCGCCAGAGGCCTCATGTCCCACCGGTCCCGCGGTTCACCTATCCATACTGTGATCTGCCCACACATTGAATTCCCCCCCCACCTGCCCCTATTTAGGTGTCCTGCGCCTTCGCTCAGGACTTTCACCAACACTGCTCTAAAAAATTTCACCTGGCCCTGATTAGGGGCATACATTGTCGCAAAATGTAACCACGCTTCCTTTATCAGACCTGAAAGCAACATGGCCCTTCCATCCACAATCTTCCACACCTTCAAAATCTCCATCCGCAAATGCTTATGAAGCAGGATACCTTCTCCCCCTTTTATGAAGTCTCCCGATCCCCAATATACATGTCCAAGAATACCACATGTGGCATATTTTGACCCATTCCAATGTGCCCCACTACACCACTTTACTGCACTGGTGAAGGAAACAGCCCAAAATGACCATGCTCACTCCTGTGCGTACCAAAATCTTCAAAACTGCGTTTGTAATAACCAGAAAATGGCTGCACCGCCCTGCCAACCTCATTTCAGTTGGGGTAAAACCAGAGTAATCACTGCAGGAATGTGCCAGTGTGCTCTGCAACATTCAACATGGAGCAAAGGAAAGAAGCAGCAGTACTTTGCTGCAAAACCGAAAATGCTTTTTAAAATGTTATCTTTTCAACCTTAAAAAGTGCTGTTTTTGGCACCATATCCATTCATTTCTACTACATCATTGAGATTAAAGGGCCCTGCAATGCCCAGGATCGTCCATGGTGGCTCAGAGGAGCTGGGCCTCATTTGACTGACAGCTAATGACAAATATATCCTTGAGAAATCAACCAGGGACTGTTTTTTTCATTTTCATGCAAGCCCAACTAAAACTTTGCGACAAGTATCAGAATCAGCTGTGCAGAGAGAGACTCTAAGCAAAGGCATGATACACATATCCATGCAAACAATCCCAGCAGTCAAGGGAGGACCTAGGGCTGACTAAAATGTGTATTTGCTGCAGATGTAAACCGGATTTAAAGACATAAGTTTAATGTGCTTTTGACTGAATGGGAAGCAAAATCGCCTATTTTAAAAGTCTATTATTGTGTAAAAGCTTGATTATTTAAGAATGTAGAAGGATTTGCGACTGGTAAAAATGTACTTATAAACTGTTTAATTCCATACGGTTAAGTAAGGATTTAAACATTTGAAACTTAAAAGCAAACCCAGTCTGAGTTAATCAACTATATAAAAAAAAAGGGACCCTGCTCTAACAAGTTCTTAGCCTGAGAAAGGTTGACACCTCCACTGCTGGCACAGGAAAAGCTCATTGCTGCTGGGAGGCCTCGCAGACTCATGACAAAGGGACTTCATTAGACATTCGTCTTTGCCCCAGGAGAATACAATACACAAAAGACCATCCGGTCTCCAGTAACCAGCGGCGTACAGTGCAGTAACCCGAGCCGGCCAGTCCAGCTGAACAGAACCGCCCAGCTGACCTATCCCGCCAGATGTGCCCTGCTGTCCGTTGTTGGACCTGACCTGTGTGATGACCAGCCCTTGACGGTCCAAAATCTTAAAATAAAGTGGACTGTAAGTATAAATAGGAATCATAGTAAGCCATAGCAAATGTTGCCTTGTCCTATCCCCATCTCTAAACCATCCTATCTTTACCTTAAGAACATATAATATTGTCAGAACCATTCTTGCAACCCTGTCTGTAATTCCTAGTGTAAGCGCCAATGTTCTCTTCATTTTTGTTTTACTAGACCCGAA
This sequence comes from Ambystoma mexicanum, assembly GCF_040938575.1. Classification (NCBI taxonomy): domain Eukaryota; kingdom Metazoa; phylum Chordata; class Amphibia; order Caudata; family Ambystomatidae; genus Ambystoma; species Ambystoma mexicanum. Next base: position 873,288,440 of record NC_090924.1, on the reverse strand, counting down.
GCCATTAGTGATTTTGATTAAATAAAGTAATTCCCATAAAGAAAACAGGGTGTCCAACACGTGAAGGGTTACAGTGGCCGTGTAACTGTGGAGATTCATGGGTGGCATTCTCTTTTTCTTAGCGATTAAATCAAGTTTAAGTAAAAGTAACGTCATCTTAAAACCGATTTTCTGTTTTTTCTGTTCTATTTTTCTACAAACACCTCTCATTCAACCTTACATAACTTCCTCAATTTAATAGCTAGAGACTTAAATTTAAACTCTGACTTAAACATCAGACCTGTAGCTACATCCCAACGCATCCAAATAAAATATATTTCTCCTGTTTTTCTTAAAAACCGTTTAGTGAATTTTAGGCCGGAATTCGCAATTCTGCAAAAGTTTCAATTATTTCCAAACTTCCATTAAGATTCAAAGTGTTTACTTTCGCTTAACCTATCGCTCAGGATTGTTAGCATCTTTTCAATGTCGCTCCCATACAGACTCATCATGATTTAGGACTTTTGCACACTTTTCATTGTTTTGCTCAGCCATTTTTGAATGTCATTTTAAAAGTAAGATTTTAAAACCGTTTTTCTCTCTTGTTTGGGGAGGAAAGGTTATGTTTAAATTCTGTTGACTGTTCTTTATTCCTGAATACCTGCTGTTCCCTTGCATCTGTGTAGAATTGCTTATTTTTGAGTTGAGATGTTTGCAGGGGGAAATCTTAACTTAAGCGCTATCTTTCAAATAAGCCAAAACTGATCTTTTCTCTGTGTTTTATATTTTGTGTTGCTAAAAGTGAAGTTAACTGCCTTACATAACTTTTTTATTTGTATTGCCACCACGTTGGTGATTGCTGCCCCATATATTAAAACATATGTTTGATTTGCATTTTAAATAAATAAATATTACTTTTACCAATGAGCCGGATTCCTGGTCCATTGTGACCTGGGGTTTTTTTGAGAAGGGGTGTGAAATGAGTGGTATATCACTCAGAATATTGAACCTGTAGACACAATAAAATAAGTAATTCATTTGCGCACTGCATACTAGGCTGAGACTAGGGTGTATTGCCTGATTGAAATCCTTAACACACAGGGAATCCTCCTTTCATCTCCCTGGAGAAACCTAGTCTCTTGCAGGAAGGGAACATCTGTCCCCATCCTCCAAACCTCTCTAGTCACAAGGGATCTTTTCGCTGAAGAGTTTGAGTCCCTTCACATTCAATTTGCAGATCCGCAGGCGATCCTCCCTTCCCCTCTCCCTCATATCCGCCATTGCCGTTTAGTCCCCACCTCCAAACGCTCACTTTTGAGTGCATTGTGTCCTCCAACTTATTCCTCAACTTAGATATATTCCATCCAGCTTTAGCTGCTTCGGAAAAAAAATTCGGCAGAGGGCGCTGTGCGTCGATGTCGAGTCGATTGTCCTTCGAAGGCATCCGTCGAGGGTGACCTCATCGGGTGTATAAGTAGCATGTGCGGCGCCCGTTGGCCTCAGTTCTGTTTTTCAGCAGTATACGTTACTTCAGAGATTCAGCGTGCCTCAAGTTCTGTGAGAAATAGCAAATATATCAAATATGTCCTCGTCATCGACGCCGACCATGACCCCGAGATTGGGTTTCAAAAAGTGCAATTCGTGCGGTTAAAAAATGTCGATCACAGACCCGCACGAGAGTGTTTGTGGCGCCCCGGAGAAGGCCATGGCATGAAGGCCTGTACGAAGTGTCAGGCGATGACGGGGAAGGCCTTGCGAGAAAGGAGGGGAAAACTACAGGTAGGTTGCATATCTGACCGTAAAGCCTCAAGCGTCTGGTCGAGGTCTCGCGAGGAGAAATCTCCTCGACGTGAAAGGCATCGGTCCAGGTCCCGAAGCGATTCCCATCGCTCGTCATTTTAGACAAAAAAAATCGAAGAAACTACGCCACAGGTCCCCCCTCCATCTCGTCCTCAGACGAATCCCCAAAAAGGATGAAATGTCCCACTAAACTTTCATGATCCGAAGAATGGGAAGCATTCAGGGTGAAAATGATGGAGGTGTTTGAGAAAGCGAAGCCTCGGTCCGCGCCTTCCTTGGAAGCCGGCCGGGAGCGTCATCGCTCCGACACTCGCGCACCCTCCAGCCCAGGTGATCGAAAGAGGAAGGATAGAGAACATTCTAGGACGCCGAGTGAGAAAAGCCGCTCGAGTAGTCGACCGCTCGAGGTCACCGATGCCGTCCGAGACTGAACACACCTCGAAGGGCAAGTCTTCGAAGAGCGCCTCGACGCCATCGAAGCCGGGTATTGCACCGACGTCATCAACGCCTTTGTCGATGTAGACCCCTCAGTTCGGCAAAATCAGCCAGAAAAAGGGAAAGAGAAGGCTACAAGACCTGTAATCCCTTCAGGGCCCATTAATACTCCTCCACCTCTCCCAGAAAAGGTTTTCAAACCTCTTCCTAGGGAAGAGTTCTTCAAGTCTCTGACCTCTTTTTTTGAGGAACAGGAGACCTATGATGAGGAGAATGTACCTTTTGCGCTAGAATATGGCACCCCAAATGTCCTGGAATGCCTGATTTCAGAAGCAAGCAGGATGAGGGATTTGGTTGAATCGCTGCACAATGCAAGTGGTATCGATCCATCTCCTGAAAATTACTTTGGTAGACCAGAACCAGGAGAACATGCCAGTCCATCATACCGTCAGCTAATGACAAAGGTAATAGATTATTTAGGATGGGCCAGACCTCTAGCCCAATTCATCCAATATGATCTAACAGACATATTGGATCATGGTCCTACTGAAGACCCAATACTACCTTTTCACGTAGCCTTGCAAAATAGGGTGGGCAAAAATTGGGAGACTCCGGATTCCATATTCCCCCGGTGAATAAATCCCTTATTTCAAAATACCGCCCTGCCAGTGGCGACCCCAGCTATCGGTCTAAACATCCCACTCCCAACAGTTTGGTCATACAGGTAGCCACAGCTTCTAACAAACTGGCGTACCCTTCGATCCCTCCGGACATGGACGATAAGCGTGTGGATGGCTGGGCACGGAAGGTATTTTCAGCTGGGAGTATGGCATTAAAATCAGCCAACTCCACATGTGCCTTGGCAAAGTTTTCGTACACTCTGTGGGAGTGCATTGTGATTGCGGTGGAGCACATACCAGAAGGGGATGAAAGGGAAGGATTCCTAGCCATCGTTAGAGATGGAAAGGAGGCCATGCAAGAATCCCTTGAAACTGGATTGGACACTGTAGATAGTGTGAGCAGGTCCATGTGCACTTTCACGGTAATGCGCAGATTTGCATGGTTACGGAAGTCGGGTTTCGCACCAGACGTGCAGAACCGTCTCCTGAACATTTTGGCAGCAAGGCTGACGAGAGCCTTGAGAGGTTGCAAACCTCAAAGGCAGCTGCCAAGTCTTTGGGAGCTGCCATCGGGCAACCTCAGCCTTTTAGTGCACCAGGTCAATCTTGGAGGGGACGATCCTATCGTTACTACTCTTCATATGGAAAGGCGAGAGGAATGGCCAGTCAAAGGGGCCAGAGAAAGACCACTCGCGGTGGACGAGGAAAACGTGCAAAGCCAGCTCCAGCTACAGCCTCCCTGCCATCAGCGGCTGCAGCAACCGCCTCAAAACCACTTTAAGGACTTGCATCAGAAGACACCTGTAGGAGGCAGGCTGTCACAGCATCTGCAAGAATGGCGAGCCATTACTTCAGATGTTTGGGCTCTAGAAATAAAACCCCAAGGTTACTGCCTTCCTTTTCTAACGTAACCTCAAAGCAATCCACCAAGGAGACACCCTTTGAAGTTTTCAGACCCGCTCCTACAGCAGGAAGTTTTAATCCTGCTGGAGAAAGGTGCTACAGAACCGGTACCTGCAGCGGAGAGGAACAAGGGATGGTACTCCGCATATTTTTTGATCCCCAAAAAGGACGGAGGACTGAGACCCATCCTGGACTTAAACCTGAACAAGTTCCTCAGGAAGGACAAGTTCAAGATGGTTACCCTTTCTCAGATCCTTCTGGCCCTTCAACTTCAGGATTGGTTGGTGTCATTGGACCTCCAGGATGCTTATTTTTATGTGCCGATTCATCTCAAGCACAGAAAATACCTGAGGTTCGTAGTTGGCGACTCACACCATCAGTTTCGAGTCCTGCCATTCGGATCGACCTCCTCCCCGAGGGTCTTCACCAAACTGATGGCAGTGGTGGCACCGCACCTCAGGAGAGAGGGGATTCACGTCTACCCCTACCTGGACGATTGGCTGATCAGAGCACGTACTGCCAAGCAGGCACTAGTGCACCTGAAAGTCACCTGCCACTTCCTCCACAGACTGGGCTTCTCCCTCAATTTCAAGAAGTCACAAATGACACCTCAACGACTCCAATATATATAGAGCTGTATTAGACACATCCCTGGGAAAGAGCTCGCCTCCCAGGTTGAGGGCTCAAGGCATTCTTCAGATGGTTTCCAAATTCCAAAATTCCCAAAATCTTCAGGACTACGACTTCTTAATGTTACTCGGCCTCATGGCATCCTGCATCTTTCTGGTGCCAGAGGCACGTCTGAGAATGAGATCCCTTCAATGTGCTCTAAAGACTCAATGGTCCCAGGTCTCAGGTCGAATGACAGATCTTCTCCAGATTCCGAACAAGGTCTTCTATGGTGGACTTGCTCAGAGAATATCCTGAAAGGACAACATTTTTTGGCAACCATGGCCGGAGATCACAGTAGTGACGGATGCCTCACTCAAGGGGTGGGGAGCTCATGCCAACAATCTGAAAATCAGCGGTCGTTGGTCTCCATCGGAGTCCAAACTACACATCAACCTTCTGGAGCTGAGAGCAATCAGATTAGCACTGAAAGCTTTCCTGCCATCTGTCAGAGGAAAGAATGTCCTGATAATGACGGACAACACAGTGGCCATGCATTATCTAAACAAAAGAGGAGGTGTAGGGTCACTACCTCTGTGCAGAGAGGCAATGCAACTCTGGTATTGGGCAATTCAAGAAGGAATCTCTTTAACGGCAGTTCACCTAGCCGTGGAATAGAATATGGCGGCAGATGCTCAAAGCAGGCAGAGCACGGTGTCCCACGAATGGGAACTGGCTCAGGAAGTCATTCAAGAGATTTTCATCCTTTGGGGAACCCCTCAAGTGCGACCGGAATCAACCGGAAGTGTGAAAGGTATTGCGAAAGGGAATGTCCCCCGAGAGGAGCCCTGGGGGATGCGTTCGTGGTGGAGTGGAATTTCCCACTATTGTACGCATTCCCTCCGATTCCTGTCATTCCTCAGGACATCAGGAGCCTGAGACGCTTCGGGAGGCGCATGATCCTAATTGCCCTGGATTGGGCCAGAAGAACGTGGTACCCGGACCTTCTAGACATGTCCATCTGTCCCCCATCCAGAGGTCAAAACGCTCAACCTTCACGCTTGGTATCTGAAAGGCTGAGATACAAGGATTGGAACCTTCCAGATGACGTCATGGAGGTGTTGCTTTCGGCAAGAAGGCCAGCAACAAAATCTCTATACCGTTGCCATTGGAAAAAGGTTTGCAACTGGTGCAGAGAAAAGAATGTCGATCCTTTTCCATTTTCTCTTCCGGAAGCACTGTCCTTCCTCCTGACCCTAGCACATAGAGGTCTAAATGTTGGAACCGTTAAAGGTTATCTTGCGGCGCTTTCCATCTTCAAACACTCATCGGAAGAATGCTCCTACTTCAAAATTCCTTTGACAGTAAAATTCTTAAAAGGACTCACTAACGTGTTTCCTCCTTACCCATTTCAAGTGCCAATTTGGGATGTCAATTTGGTCCTAAAATTCTTAATGTGTGCTCCTTTTGAGCCTTTGCACACTTGTCCATTAAAATTACTGACATGGAAAACTGCTTTCCTAGTTGCTTTAACATCTGCAGGAAGAGTGAGCGAATTGCAGGCACTGTCTTCTGGGCCACAAGGACAGAGTTGTGTTGAGGGTTAAACCCTCATTTTTACCAAAAGTGGTATCTGATTTTCATTTAAGTCAGAGAATTGTCTTACCTGCATTCTATCCTCCACCTCATCCTAGTAAGGAGGAGGAAAGATTACACAGGTTGGATCCGAAAAGAGCTTTAAGCTTTTACATCGCTAGGCTTTCTAAGCTTAGAGTGGACAATTAACTGTTTATTGGCTGCACAGGAAAGAAATTGGTTCAGTCAGTGACAAAGCAAACAATATCACTTTGGATTGTGCTTTGTATTTCAGAATGCTACAGATTAGCACAAAAAGACCCACCAGAAGGTCTAAGGGCTCATTCCACCAGAGGCATTGCCTCTTCAACAGCCCTACAAAGAGGTGTTCCTATAAGGTCCATTTGTGAAGCAGCAACTTGGTCCTCGCTGCATACCTTTTCAAAATTCTATAGCCTGGATGCTTCCCAGTCTAAGGAGCTTAATTTTGGTAAAGCAGTACTATACTCAGCCATTAAAGGGTATCGAAAAATCTAACCCCTCCGCCAGAGGTATTGTCTATGCTGCTTTGGGAGTCTATCTAAGATGAGGAATATGTTGGAGGACACAATCCACTCGAAGAACAAGTTACTTACCAACTGGTAACGTTCTTTCAATTGGATGTTCCTCCAACGTATTGCTAATCACCCTCCCATCCTACCCCTCTGTAGATTTTTCCGGGCTATTGCCACTCCAACTCTCGCAAGGCAAATACCTGTCTGCCGGCACAGTCCACACAGTGAAAAATCAATAATGAAGGGGGAAAAACAGAACTGAGGCCAACGAGTGCCACGTGTACTACTTATACACCCGATGACGTCGACCTCGACGGAGGCCTTCGAGGGACCGTCGACTCGACCACATCGACGCACAGCGCCCTCTGCCGAAATTTTTTCTGAAGCAGCTAAAGCTGGATGGAATTCATCTAAGAGGAATACGTTGGAGGAACATCCAATCGAAAGAACGCTACCAGTTGGTAAGTAACTTCTTCCCTCCCATTCAAGGAATTCTTACTCACCCTACATGTTTCAGCAACAAGTACCCTATACCAGGACCCCTAAACCCCCTTATAACCGTCCTATCCCCCATTCCCACCCCCACCCCCAACCCTCAATGGCACCCAGTTCCTTCCAGTTAACATCACTGATCAGATACCGGACCACCAGTAGGACCTGGTCAGCCGGGTCATCGCCACATTCTCCCCTAAGATCAGAGCCCCCCAACCCCACTCACTCCTTCAAGCTCCTCAACACCGTCCACCTCTCCCCCACGGCAACACTTGGGTGAACCATCACCACAAATCCAAAACAGAGACCCCTTTGTCGCCAGGCATCCCATCAACACCCTATAACCATGGAGGATTGAACTGCCAAGTACCAGACAGACGAGAGGTTCCACAGCAGACGAGTCAAGTGCCCCCAGCTCGGAGAGTGTTCATCTTCCTGTATTTCCCTGAGTCTGGCATCTTGCGCCTGGTTCTCCCTTTATTCCGCCATATTCTGGCCTCTTCCTGGCGTGGGCTCTCCGCCTCCTGTTAATTCTCCTGTGACCCTACGTATGTCCTCTTTTGTGACCAATTTATAGTCATAGCCGTCCACCTCGAAGGAAACCGAGAAGGGGATCTCACCCCTTTCTCATTCAGCCATTTCGTAATGGGGGGCGTGGGGGCGGCGTGCACAGGCATCTCTTCACCAACGTAAGTGAGAATAAGTCCTGAAAAATGGTAATGTTTTCAATTCCAAGCACTACTGTGCCCACCACCCTGGCTTTTTCCAGAATCCTCTGCTTGTCCGGGTAGTTGTGGAAGCAGGCCAGGACTAACCATGGGCCTCTACCTGCCCCACCCGCTCTGTGCACCCTATCAATCTTAGGTTCGTCGATGGTCGTCCCTAAATAAGAGCTTTGCCGCCTCATGTATGACCCTCCGCAGGTCCCTTTCTGTTTCGCCATCCTTCTCGAATCTCAAGTTGTTCCTCCTTTTTCGATTGTCAAAATCGTCCATCTTGAGGGGTGATCTCCCCTTCCCTTCTCTCCAGCTCTGCCATTCGCATGTCAATCTGAGTTTTCAGTCTATCAAGGAACGACTGATTTTTTTACCACTCCCTGCAATCTCTCATCCATCTTGTCAATCCTCACAATCATTTTGTCCACCTTGTCTCCAATGTCCGCCCTCATCCCTGAATCAACGAGGCAATGTCCCTCTTTGTGGATACCGGATCGTCTCCTCCCTCTTGCATTTTTCGTTCCGAAGTACCTTTCTCTGTCTGTCTCTGTGGGTATTCAAAACATTCCAGTTTCACCTTCCAGTCAATATGCGAAGTGGATCAGTAAACAATTTCTTGAAAGGGCACCTCATTCCAACTGTAACCATCAAAACCCCTCCCCGTTGGCTATCTCCGACTTCAATTCCCGGGGCAAGGCGGCCCCCATTCTCTGTCCCCCTGATTCTCCAAGTGGCTGCCAGCAGATCGATACATCGTACAGGGTCGGGTTTGCTGTACTTACCCTCCTGACCCTTGCACGCCTTGCACCGGGTATCCTCACCTGGCCTACGCGGAAAAGAAAAATCGACTGGCCCCACTCGTCTGTGCGGATATCCTGGAACCCTTGGGCCTCCACTGCAATCCTCTAGTCCTTTCTCAAAATATACATCCAGCCTAGCGGGCACACACCCCTAGCCACAACCAGGGGGCCCACACCTCGTCTCACACCTCCGGCAGGTCTCCAAAGCGCACTGCACTTCGGCTCCCCAGGAAAGGCATCCCAGCTCCAACTCTTCACAGAGGGGTGGCGGGGAGAGACCAATTCCCCCCAGCCCCCACACTCCCCCAGTACTGGATGGGTAGAGTCACACCCCACCGCAACAGGGCCCCGGTATCAACCCCCTCCCACCACCCACCCCTCAGCTCCACTCACTGTAAACCTGCACCGCACCGCCCTAGTGCTTTAGAGAGGGGGCCATTGTCCCTAGACACCGCTCCGCCGTCCTACTCACGTTGTCAAATCGGTGGGGCTGGGCGTTAATGGCACTCCGCATCCACGGCCCACACTAGGGATCCACTCCCAGGACCCCAGTATATCATCTGCGGCTTTCCGTAGCTCTGGGGCTCACCACAGGCCTCAAATTCGCAGCACACCCAGTTGATGCTGCTGCGGAGCGCCGCGTCGAGCAGAGTACTTTCACTTTCCTGCTCCGACCTCTGCATGTTGTATCTCGGGACTCGGGAATTCGCCTGCTTCTTGGTACTTATGGGTCCACAGTGCTTATAGGCAGGATAGTCCAAGAAATCACCTGCCCTGGGGGGTCCGAAGTGGGGGCTTAAATGACTTAACAGCCGCTTGTACCAGGAGTAGAAAGCTCAGGCAGCAACCATAAGCACGCCCCCTGATGTCCTCCCGAACACATTTCACATAACTAGAAACTTAGTTGCATCTCTTCATTTGTACAATCACCACCACAAGTACTTCACCTGCAATCAGATACATTCTGAGGAGAAGCAATGGGGCTTTGGGCAGAAGGCTCCATCTTCCTAGGGATTGAACTTCTGAAACTAGGCAATATTTCTTGTGACCTAGTTCTATCTTTCTGCATCACTGTACTTACTGCTTTTCTTGATTTAAATCATTGGATGCATTTTAAGAACCTATGGTGAATGTATATATGTTTTTTATTGAGTGTTGCACGATATCACCTGCTTGTTTCCTTTATTAGTGGGTGTATGGCCTAGAATAAATACTTTATATTTTATACATTCCTGTCTAAATTGATGTATTGTGTGCTACACAATGTGGTCCCATTGTGGACCGCTGATCTCACTCATACTCGCCTGAGAATAACCTTGACGGCTCTCCATTGCTACCTTGATTGGATTTTGGCTAACCATTCCGTTTTGGCCTCTCTGGGTCCCACTGTCTGTCTCAATCCTTCAACAAAGTCCTGGTCTCTGGTATTCTTAGTTTAGTTAGCAGTGGTCGTGTGTAGCTAAATTTTGGTGTGAAGACCTCACCCCGGCTCTTCAGTCCGAAGTGGAGTCTTTTGGCTGGTTCTGGATTCCGTGTTAACATGAGATCAGCCTTAAACCAGGGCCTTGAGCCATAGGAAGACAAGTGGCAGCCCTAAGGTCTCCACAGCGTCTTTAGTTTTTTTCCTTCACCTCCTTGGTGGGTCATGAACCAGGGGGCACATGTTGCCATTATCCATATCTTTGCAACTATTGGTCTGAGGCTGTGGCCCACCAAGTTTAGGTCCTGCAGTTTCATTCTGGGCAATCTGGCTGGAAAGTGATTTTCGATCTCTGATTTAGGGTTTTCATGCTGGGTTACACCCTCCCCGGCTCAATCACTTCCTTGCACCGCTTCTGCAGTCTTGTAACTTGGCAATCCTCTCTAACCTGCTGCTACTGCTCTTTTGAGCCTGACTCCTACCTCCTATCACCTCCTCACCACATACTCATCCCTCCTCATCCAATACGCTGATCCGCTTTGGCTGCTTCTCCTTTCAAAAATAAGTCATTGTGGGTCCACGTGTGCCGCCTCCCCTGGGTCTGTGTGTACACCAGGGTTCCCGGAGTCAATGCAGGAATAACAGGGTGAAATGTGGCCACAATCTGCATATATGAGCATTATATGGGCCCATGCAGCAATCAAGCTGCACCTGTTGAACCTTTTTCACGTGCCTTAATCCAAGAAATGAGAAGGTCAACAAATACAGAAAAGTGACTTGCACTTTTCGCAAATGATGTGCCGCCAGGCCTGATGAATACAATAGTGTTTGACACCTGATACTTCTCGATTTATGCGCCCCTAGCACTCCTGTAGGTTGGGTGGGAGCAATTCATCATGATGCACTCTTCATGGTGAACTGTCCCATAAAATACATTATTTCTAGGAGCAGAAATGCACGCGATACATCACTAGTTAATTCCGCTATTGGAAATGCCCAAAAGTCTGGAACTGACTATTCTGTGTAATATTTCCCCTGCACCTGTTCTGAACAGGCGCAGGGGAATACATTGATTAATTTAAATGTCTCGCTCCCCGATGTTATCTGTGCATCGGCATTTGCAACACATTCTTAGCCCCATCAAGATTTTTCTGCATCTTTCTGTTGCAAGTGAAGGGCAGTGCTATTTCATCACTTCACTTGTATTACAAAATATTTTTTGAATTAGCAATGTGTGTGCGGACATACCTTGGTTCTATTTTTTTGTGCAGCGTTATATCTTTTGAGATGTATATGCTTTGATCTGGCAAGTCTATAAATCACTACAAAACTGTAATAAACATAGCCCCACCCACATAGTGACTTTTCCTTACGTTTTTCTATATCTTTTTATTATCAGTTCGCTTTCGGACAACAACTGGACTGGATGCAGCCGTTGATCCAATTCACATGAAGAATGTCACATTTGAGCATGTTAAGGGGGTAAATATTTACATATTATTTCTTTCATATGTGATTTCATATGTGTCATGGCTACCTGATTTGGCTAATCATGTATAAATATCCTAATTTTGTAGTTATGAACACTTCCGAAGAGGACATTTCATAATTTGTCAAGTATATGTAAAGCTCTACACAAGCTTTCCAGTTTCAACTGTAATTTCATGACTTGGTAGTCTCTGGGCATTCCATGTTATTCTTTGCACCAAAATCACGATTTATACACGTGGCACGCCAAGGAAGAATGATTCCTGACTGGACATCCTCATTGAACAGAATTTAGAATGGATTGTACCACTAATTAGACCATTATAACTGAGGAGCTATATAAGATGCAATTAATGAATGACACCTAACTCAAGATTGGAGTACCCCAGAAGAGTTAGTGAGGTTAAAAATGTCTTAACTTGTCAGAAGCGCATTCTAAAGCCTTCAAAACGACCTATGGCCGAAACACGTGTCGATTGAGCGGTTCATTAGAATGCCACGATTTGTATTTGACTTGTACAAATTTCATATAATTCTGATTGAGATTATCATATGACAAGCACAATATTCTGGTATGCAAATATTTTATTAGCGTTTCTGCTGGAAGAAACCTAGGGGTATTCCTGGCAAGGGGAGGGACATCGCTCTTGGATCCCAACCCTGGAGTTAGATGAGCAAGGGAGGATTACCTGGGCAGAGGAACCCAGGTCTGTCTGAAGGGGGATACCCCAGGCAAGACGAGGTATCCTAATAGGGAAATGGGTGAGAAAAAGGGAATCCCGGAAGCCTTTATGGGCTATGTTGATTCCTACAACTTTTTCTCAGGAGTCGAGGTCTGTGATTCCTATCATTTATGACCCAAAAAGGAGAAAGAGAGGAGTCTGTTGCCAGAGAAAGGTGAGGAAGACGACCCAAGTGACACAAAAGCAGAGTTCTTATATTGAGATCCATTCAACCGCTACCTGTCCGGGTCGTGCACTTCCTCAAGAGTCCTGTCCCTATAATCACTCTGCAGACCAGATTAAAAGATTGTCCTATGAACCGAGATCACTCCTTGGAGGGGTGGCGGGAACGCAATCTCGCCTACTGTCCCATTTCACCTCAAAACCCCTTCCCTCCACTTTCATGGGGGAATCTCCAAACCCATACCCTCACCCCCTCCCCATTTCCAACAAATACCTGGACTAGGAAGAGGCAACTGGGAGTAGTGAAGATTTCCCAACGGAATAACTTGTGAAGTGTAAGGGAAACCGACTGTAGAAGTTGTCCCATTGATAGTCAGGCAGAGTCAGGCATTCACAAATTATCACTCGCACCTGACTCCACTTGATTGCTTTTCCAACTATAAAAGGTTCGATTCTGCACAGCTGAATGAGCAAGCTAGGGACGTTGCTTGGAGAAGCCAAGGAGCAGTGAGCAGTAGGATTGACGGCTCAGAGGAGAACCGCATGCTGAGACGCTGGCCCGGTGTTTCTGAGGGGATGCAGCGTGGCTAGGGAGCTGTCTCCAGCATGTAGGCTGCTGTTGGCAGTTGGAACATTGCTTGTTCCCTTGGGACCTGTGCCGGCCCTAAGAGTGTCTGAGGGGCAGGTGGTGAGACCCTGACCTCAAGCCTGCACATCCAGGAGGGACCGATTGTCACCACGCTGCTGCCCAGGTGAGTCTTGTGGAAAAAACAGAGAGAGAGAGGGACTCGGGGAGCATGTGGCTGATTGAAGCAGAGCAGGCGAAAGGAATAACGTTCCCCAGGGATGTTCTGCAGCTCTGCGATCACTCGCCGGCTTCTCTCTGTGGCCTGGACCGAACAATGCTCCTTCCCGGTACGACTGCACCTCCATTAGCTCCGCTGCGACTCCCAGTTCTTCTGTGGTTCCTCGGTTGTGCCTGCTATGTCCCTCCTGCTCTCTCGCGATTCCGGTAAGTGAGCCTTGTGTTCTTGAGCCGCTGCCAGGCTTTGGACGTCCTCTCTCTTGCTGCTCTCTCCTGCACGGTTCTGACTCTAATTGCCCCTGCCATTTTTTATCTTTCTTTTTTTATTTGCATTCGGACCCTCAATGACAGCATCACATTTTTCTTACATTCTTATCCAACAACAATAAACCCCCCGCCCCCTCCTCCCAACTCAATCAGTGGGTTTGGAGAACAGGCGTTCAGCTCGAACTCCTATCAGGGATGGATGAACATTGATAAACCAAAAATGGACTAGAGTGTCTTGGATTGGCTCCTGTCTGACCGGTCATTGCTACAGGCTACCCCATCACCAATACGGTTTCACCATCATTCCTTAACCCCCTCCATTCTGGACAGCAACAGCCCCCATTCTTTCAAGAAGGACTCCCTGTAGTCGTTCACAATGGCTGTCAGTCTCTCCATTTCAATCATGGAGTATAACTTACATTCCTGTTCCCGTCTGTTAGGTATTCTCCCCACCTTCTTCCTCTTTTCTTCTGCCTTCGCCCCCCCCCCCCCTCCCACCCCTGCTGATCTGTTCTCTCTTGGCATCGTGCACCTGGTCACCCTCTGTCCTCCTGGCCCAGGTACCTGCTCACCCTGCCACCCTCCCGCACTGCCTCCGGGCCACCCCTTGCACTGGGGTCTGTATCTGTACCCATACAACCCCCCCTTTTTCTTCCTGCATTTATCAGACCTACCCTGTCTGCTGCCTTAAACTTAAACCTAGCATTTGCAAATTGCTGGCTGCACTTCCACTGTTTGTTGCCTTTATTATTTATTTATTATGATTTATCTGTTTCTCCTCTGCTTTGCACGTTCCACTTCTCCCCCCTTCCATGCATGTTTCCGCTCCCCCTCTCCCATGCATTTATTCATTCTCAATGTCACTGGGCCTAGTAAGATCGCTGTTTTGTTCTCCCCTGTTCTCCTCCCTTGCCTTGTTGCGCTCTGAAACACTTGTGTACAAGCGCAATAGAAATAAAATATCAATATTATCTTCCTGGGTTGGGCTACTGCTAGTCAGCCAGTCCGTAACATTGCCTCACATACCCTGAGCAACAGGTACTCCTCCTGGTCTTTAGTCTGGTTTCCTAAAAGGATCTGAAGCGGGTCAGGGCTCAGCTGGGCACCCACGAGTTCCTTGATCCAGCCATGGAGTTCCTGCCAGAAGATGCAAATTCTAGGGCATCTCCACCACGTGTGCCAGGGAACCCACCCCACCGCACCCTCTGGGGCACGCGGGCGAAGCGCCTGCGTACCTTCTTGAGATTTTTGGCAGCTCCCTGTGCCAGCCATGAAGTATCTTGCCATGCAATGTCACCTGGATATTTTGGCCCAGACCTCATCTGTGATTTCACCCCCTGCTAGTTCCTTCCAGTATCTCTTGAATGTCTATCTCCCCATCTCTGGGGTCGACACTAGTATTTTATATATGCTGGAGAGGGCACCCTTTCTGGTGATGGTCTTGTCTAGCCATTTCTCAAACTTGGTTAGGTCCCTGGAGAGGCGGCGGTGTCCCATTTCGAGTCAGTAAACATCCCCTTTAGACTCAAGTATTCGAAAATAGAGATCTCACTCTGCTCAAGTCCCTCCTGAATTTCCTCATAATCCCTAAAGCGACCTTCTTTAAACAGCTGCCCACCCCTCTCCAGCCCCTCGTCTGACCACTGCTGGGCATATCTCATCCCCTGGTTAGTTAGATGGAATGTGGGGGCCCCCGACCAAAGCCACTGGTGAGGGCCAGGTCGATAGGGATGTGTTTGCACCATTGTACCTCCACAGCTCCCACAGGACACCCAATGTGGGATGCTCTCTTGGCACTCTCGGAACCTGCCTCGGCGGCGCCCATTTTCTTTTTTAGTACAGGGGGGTGGTCCTGTCCTTGAACATTTTAACTACAATAAATCGTTGTAGTAACAGTTTCAACACATCTCCATATTAACGTTATAATACATCTATATAAGTATATATCGTTGGAGGAAAGTACAGATCCAAAGCCTGGAAAAAGAACACAGTTAAACTGACCTTTATTAATTAGGTCCCACGTTTTTAGACATTGGTAACTCAATGTGCATATGAACAAGTTTACATAACATGTCAAAAGTTATTGAGTAGTGGAATCAACCTTGTCATCCGCTTGGTGTATTTGCTAGAACAGGGGTGCAATTATTACAAATATTAAGTGCAGGTATGAGTAATCCATGTTTTAGTGGAGACAGGTAATCACTCCGTTTTTTCATACAGTCTAATAGACAGAAGTGATCTTAGAAAAATGTACCAACAATTCAAAAGAAAAGAAACCGTACACTTTAGCTGTGTTGTGTCAATTATTACATCATATTGGTCAACCTGTTGGGTTATTCTTCTGGTATTATACAACATTAGTAACACAGTGCATTACTTAAAAGAAACCTAAAAATAGGATCTGCTATTTGGCGACGTCAATATGAAGGTGGTAAACCAAGTTAGGGTCATCGGTCAGAAAGGTGTAGGCTCAGTGCAGAAGCCTTCTTCTGGGGCCAGTTAAAGCAGGACTCCCTATAGATAAAAACAATATGAAGAATATTGTTGGATGGTCCAGGGGATGGATCATAACTGAAATATTTATAGTGCGCCCGTGAGAGGCTACCCCGAGGGCTGTCCCTCCAGTCCCCATCACTGACCTTGCTTCAGAGGGACGGGAAACCCTCTGGTTAGTTTGTGGCTGTCCTGGTGAAAGGGATGAACCTGATGCAGTGATCTGAAAGTAAGAAGGACACGAGTGTTGGTGTAAAGGTAGGAAGGGAAACAATGCCTGTGCAAATGTGGAATCAACCAAAGAAATTAAATTATATGGAGTACCTGGGTACCTGGTGAAGGCAGCAGCATGGAAATGAGGTTGCCGGGCTCCCGTGGAGAACACAAGGTTTTCCTGAGATGTGAGTCTGGAATTACGAGGCTCGAGTGTGGAGTGTGGAGTATGGAGTCTGGGAAGCAAAAGGAAAGGTACATGAGCTGTCCAGTCCTAGGCAGGCTGATGGGTTCTAAAAACTGTAAACGCTGGGCCCCAGGGCATGGAGCCTTACCTGAATCACTATACTGGTCCGCTCACGCTGAGTGCGAAGGGGAATGGCGTTCGTGCTAGAGATGGAGAGAGCTGTATGAACATATAGCTAGTGCGCATGCGTGGAGGAGAAGTGAGCGATCCTCACGCATGTGCCCATAGCTAGTCCCTCACCTTCAATGGATGCACTTCTAGGTCCTCGAGGTAGGACTGATAGGTCCACAGGTTCTCTCTGCAGTGTTTCAGAAGGACTCTTAGCTCTGCCGCTTTATAGTATAAGTAGGGGTCGGGGAAGCCGAATTCCCCCCCCCCTGCCCCACCAGTCATGTGGGAGCCTCAGGGTGGCCTACTTCACTCGAGGCCTTTTGTCCTGCCAGATTAATTTGGATATTACCCCCTTTAGCTCCCCGAAGAAAGTTTCCGGCAGTTTCAGCAGGAGGGCCTTGAACAGATAGAGTAGCCTAGGAAGGGCATACATTTTTACCGCCGCCATGCGCCAGTACCATGATAGTGTCAGGGGTCTCCATCTCTGGAGGTCTTCTTTGATCTTAAGGAGTATCGATCGAAGTTCGCTTTCCTCATGCCTGCAAGCTCTCTTGTTAGAAGCACCCCTAGGTCTTTGTTTCAGGCTTGCGTGACCCTTAACCCCAGGCATTGGGGTTGCTCAGCTGTTATTGGGCATCCTGGGCATTATAGTGGACTTGCCTACATTGATCTTTAGGCCCAAGAGGAGCCTGTATTTCTTTCTGTTACATGAATTTCAGGAGCAACAAGCTCACCTCGGTGAGGTATGCCAGGATGTCGTCTGCAAAAAGTGACAATTTGAATTTCACCTCCCCACACCTAATGCCCTTAATCCCCTGGTTGGCCCTGATCGATTCCATTGTGAGGGCATACAGTAGCAGCGAGAGAGGACATCCACCTGACGCGTGGGACAAGACGGGGAACGGTCCCAAACAAGATACCATTAACTCGGTTGTGTGTACATTTCCTCCACCCATTTCATGAATCCCTGCCCGAGGCCCACTCTTTAAGACTGTATCCCCGGTTAGGCCAGGGAATCAAAGAAGGTGGCTATTTGCCCCTCGTCACCTTTGAACTCAAAAGTGTAGAGCCCTTTATAGAACCTGGCGAATTCCCTCCCCACTCCCTCTGGGTCGTGCACTCTCATTGCATCCTCACCCTTTATTGTCCCAACCGTCTTCCTTTTTCTCTCCTCCCGCAGTCGCCAGGTGAGTATTTTACCCGCCCGCTCCCCTCGTTCGTTGTACCTTTGCTTTAGGAACATTAGCTTCTTTCTGTGTTCTGGACTATGATTGCTTTAAGCGTTGCCCTATGGCGTCTCAACTCTGCTGCACAGGCTGGCATGAGAGGGGCTCCCCCTGGTCTGCCCGGCTGTAGGTCCCGAATCTTATGCCTCAACGCCTTCTCCCTCTCTTCTTTCCTGCGCCTGATCTAATAAGCACCCCCCAGATTGTGGCCTTAAAACCCCCCCCCCCCAGAGAGTTTGCACTCTCACCTCCCCATTATCGTTGAAGTCGAAGTAGTTGGTGATCTCCATTAACACTGACTCTCTGTCCTTAAACAGATAATTGTTGCACCGCCAAACTCTCTGGGGCCTCTTTCCGGGGGGCTGTCTCATTACACATACCACCATGTCGTGGTCCGACCATGGGACTGTGGACACCCTGGATTCCCTAACCTGGGCCTTCAATTCCCCATCCATCAATATAAGATCATTGGGTGAATAGGAGTTGTGTACTGCTGAGAAAAACGTGAAATGGCGATCTCCTGCCTCCCCCTCCTGTAGGGAGTCCAGGCCTAGGTCCCGGTTAGTGTTCCGGAATCTCCTGGCCGCTGCTTCGCCTAGTATTTCCCTCGTACCCACCTAGTCTCTTACGGTCCCTCCTTGGGTCCAAGACAATGTTGAATTACCCCCCACCACCAGACAGCGTTCCACAAACGTTACCAATTCCTCCTTGACCCCTTCCCAGAAGTTCACCTGCCCAGTGTTGGGGCCATATATCGAGCACAGGGTGATACTTTGCCCTTTCAGGCTTCCCTTAAACAAGCAGCGTCCACCCATGTCCCTTTGTGCCCCGTCCACCACGATCCCAGGTGGGACGACACAATAATCGCCACTCCACCCTTTTTTTCCATACCCAAAGCCGTGAAGACCTCCTACCTGTTTCGCCCCCAATCTCGTTTCCCTGCCTCTCTGCCAGTGCGTTACTTGTACCATGAGAATGTCCAATTTGGCCCGTCTGAATTCCCTCACTGTCATTGACTTCTTACCTGGCGAGTTTAGCCCTTTAACATTGAGGGAGCCAATCACTCATTTGTCATCAACAGGCATGTCTCCAGTTCCATACGCTCTGGGTAGGCCATCCCTCCCCTCTAAAGATCACCTCACCTTGTACCCAAACCACTGAAAAAGCTTTGACCAACCTAAACTTCCCATGGGGGTATCCCACACTACCCCCTCCCCCACCACTCCCACCATGTGGATCCCACCCCGAATTCAAAACCAGTGTGTGCCTGGATAGGAACACCAGAAGTCTGAGTCTACAGGACTCTCAACACACCCCTTGTTACTGAAACCCCTGCCCATCTCTCAACATCAACCTCATCAGTGCCCTCGGGACCATGGGTTCACTATAGAGCCCTCTTGTTTCTCTCCATGGGCCATCCTCCTCAGGGCTGGACTCCCGTTTTCATTCTCTTAAATCATCGCCATTTGGCTGCCACAGCCCTTACATAAGGCCGAGTCCTGTGCCTGAGGGGCCTCTCAGTGGGTTATTTCGCTTTTTATGCTTGAAGGCCCTTGTTATCTTGCATCTATTTCTGGAGCTCGGAGACAGGCCCATCGGTCCAGCGGTCTCTCCCGTTGCTCTGAGCCGTGAGTCCCCCATAAGTTCCTCTGAGATTCTGTGTATGTCGTCCTCCATCGCCAGTCGATAGTCCTGGCCGTTGTACTCAAAGTTGAATGAGAATGGAAATCCCCAGCGGTAGTGCACTCCTTTCTCTGTGAGCCACTTGTTGAGTGGGCCACAAATCCTCCTCCTCGGGAGTATGAGTGTAGTCACCTGGGCCTCCCCTTATTTGATTGGGCCCCCCTTCTTTGCTCGCTCCAGGATCTTTGTCCTTTGTTCGTAATAGTGGAATCGTGCCTACACAGAGCGCTGGTCTCTCGAGCCACCACCTGCTCTATGCGCCCGGTCAATGGTGGGCTTGTCCATGGAGTTATCGCCGAAGAGTGTGCACAGCACCTCCCTGATGGCTCTTCTGATTTCCCCCCTTTGCCTCCCCCTTCCTTCTCTGGGAAACCAAAGAAGAGCAGATTCTTACGGCGTTCCCTATTATCCACATAGTCTAGTTTGAGTGTAGTCTCTGCCTCTCTTGTCTCCAGCTCTGCCAGTCTCACTCCCGTTTGGAGTTCCATGGTGTCCACTGAGGCCTGGTTGGCTTCCAGCCCTTGGATATTGTCCTCGACTGACCAGAGGTAAAAAGACAAGGTTAAGCAAAATCAATGTACAAATACTTTCATAGGCAGGGCAAAGGGTTTCAGTTAACTACAATCAACAGTTCAATAGGCCTGGGCCAAAGTCGATGGTTCAGAGTCTTGTATAGGATAGCACAGGTCTGGAAGTAAACAGTTAAGTATTTGCCACGGTTCTTAGAAGAATTTGGTCAGAAGAAAATTTAGATGTTGGTTTAGGGAAGGACAACCCTCCCAAGTCGGGAAGGTTTCACAAACTTTCACTGCGGCCGAACAGAGTTCTGCACCGTGCTTGTACAGTACTTTGTAAGTGAAGAAAAGCTGTAGCTGAGGCAGTTGTTCCTGGCAGTTCCCGCAGATCTCGCTGTTCCTTAGCTTCAGTCGTGGGGACAAGGAGGACGTCAGGAGGTTCCTGCACTGCCTGGGGAGGCGGCCACATGCTTGAAAAAACGTCGGTTTAAGGTGAGTGCCTTAAAGACCACGAACTGGTATCCTTCCAACTGGCTATCCTGTTTTCAACAGCACTCTGGAGAAAATTCGACCAGTATGGGGACAGTGCCCAGGCGTCTTACGAGTTGGTTGTTCCCACCAAACTCAAGGGAAGAAGTTAACCTTGAAGGGCTTCTCTGTCGATGGAGTTTCAGACAATTCGGACCTGCAGCAGGACTTCACCGGTGGACCAGGTGTCTTCCTTCAGCTCGTATTCGGTTCTTTCGTTCCTGTGGTCGACTCTGCTTTCCAAGTCCCAGAGACCTGCTTTTAAACAGTTTTCCCCATTCATTCCAGCCTGGCTGTCACTCACACAGCAGGGTGGCTGTCCTTGCCGGACAGCCAGCCGGCCAATCACGCCAGAGTGCATTCAAGTCTCCTAGGAGACTAGGCACAGGGAGTTTCGGGCACCTCCCTCACATCCTGTCCACCCCAGACACTCAGGCGCCAGAGGAGAGCTACAGCACTGAAGCCCGCCAAAAGCCACTGAACAAAGGTGCCAAACCTGGTTTGGCGCGCAGAGACAAACACAAGAAGAACTTTTCCAAAAAAGAAGTGTCGAAAAAAGTTGACCGGACTGTTTTTACAGATAGGTCTCGGGCGCCATATTGGAAAACATGGGTGACCCGATTTTTTGCTACTGGTGTTCATGATCGGGAAAAATCATGGTAGTCGTTTAAAACCACTGCCACCAGCCATTTCAAGTGGGAAAGGGTAGCATTTGACTTTTAAATGAGTGTTTAGACTCAGGGGAAGCTAGGCAACCCCTCCAGCACTCTATAGGAAGATAGTGTGTGCTCGGTCTGTAAATTTAAAAAGACTATTGAAGTCAATTTAACTTGACATGCTCTGGGAGACAGTAGTCAGTCCCAGAGAAACCTTAGGGAGTCTGAAAAACACCCCTGTGCCACTGCACTTGAGGGTGTTGTGTGACACAAAAAAAAAGATGATGCATATGGAGTTGGTTTAAAACTCCATATGCAAAGAACACAAAGGTAAACTACACATCAAACTACATGAGGGGGGGGGGGGGGAGGCAGAAATTAAAATCCTAGAAATCCAGCAAAGTTTTTTTATTTTATTTGTTTTATTTTGATATGGCTGAGTAAATCAACCTTTCAAAAAGAACATATACCATACGAAAACAAAAAAAAACATTCAATATTCAGTTTTACACAATTTTAAACCTAAAAGTTAAAACCAAATTAACAGATAAACTTATGCAAAATTTCAAAGTTTACGATGCTTTACCAACTCAATTCCTGATAAGGAGTCACATTCTTTACAAATTGAGCCAGTGCAATCTGAACAGAAGATTTCGTACTAGTTAACAAGTAGTTCCATATTTCTTCTTTAGAATGGAATATTTGGAAGTTACATTTTGCGTGAAAATGTTGAAGTCGCAAACAGCTTAAAGCTGGACATTCAACCACTAAATGACATAATGTTTGAATTAATTGGGGGTTACAACAATATCTGCAGAAGGTTTGATCTTGGGGCACCAATTGTCTTCTTCCCAAAATCTGTCTCGTTAAGCACAAATTAAAACGGATGCGCATCATCTGAGCCTTTACGAAACTAGAAGCACATTTAATTAAGTAAGGTTCAGGGCAACGCATTTTTTGTGGGCTGACTTTACCACTTCACAATCCACATATTCCAAACATTGGTTACGTGTGTTTATCCAGTCAAAGCGAAATAATTTCAGTTTAGACTTCGTTGGATTCATCAACAATAATTGAAGGGAGATATCAGCTTTATCCAAAGTATCCAGAACACAGTTTGCCCATTTCTTGGGAAATTTCTTGCGAGAAGTTAATAAATAATTGGCTAGCACACCCAAAATATTGGAGGATGAAGCTCCAATTAGACATTTCCGATAGAGTAAACAGAATTTCCACAATACTTGAGTGCACACAGAAATGAAGCTTAGTTCGTAACGAATCAATGATGTAGGGGTGCTTTGGGGCAAACCCAGAACACCCTTCCAAAAGTAAGATTCAAGATGGTCCCAGAAAGCTCTTGGCTTTGGTGCTACTGTCTCCGCCCCATAGGTGATTATGGGCGTTACATTTTGTAGAAAAAAAACTGATAATATGAACTAATGTGAATTTGCCATATCTAAATAGTAACATTTTAGCTTGTGAAGTTAGTGAACGATTTTTCGCGTTAAGAGTTACGTAATAAATGTTGTTGTTCATAACTTCCGTGAAGGGAAGACCCAAGTATTTGTATTGCTGAACTGCGGTTAGGTCTTGATTGTAAAGAGACTCGGTAAATGTACTCATTCTTTTTATAGCAGTTTTGTGGCAAACTACTACTTGGGTTTTTTCAAGATTGATAATCAAATTGTTCTCAGTAACATATTCCTGGAGTTTGTAAAGAAGATTTTGAAGACGGTTAGGTGTGCAAGACAGTAGCACCAGGTCATCAGCGTATAGCAGCCAAGTAACCTTTTGTTTACCTAATTTGGGTGAGTCAGCTATTACATTCTCAAATTTGAGGCCAATATCTAGTAAGAAGAAATTAAATAGGGTAGACGCTAAAGTACATCCCTGTTTTAAACCTCTTTCAGTAGGGATTATGGCTGATATTAACCCTTCTAAAGATAGTCTCACTTGCAGGGAGGTGTGCGAGTGCAAGAGTTTGATTAATGTGAGAATCGAAGAGGGACAGCCGTGTTGGAAAAGTGTCTTAAATAGAGGTTGGCAATCGATCGAGTCGAATGCAATGCTAAAATCAACAAAGGCTACATAAAGGTTATGATTTTCGTTAACATATTTGTGTTTGATTAAATTGAGCAAAAGCATGTTAGGGACAGTGCCTATTCCGCTGAAAAAACCAGACTGAAACGGGTCTCTTTTACGTTCACGTTTCGTCCAATCATTTAACTCCTGTAAGATGATGCGACGAAATAATTTGCCAGGAGCGTCTAATATGGCAATCGGTCGGTAGCTTTGAGGCAACTGACAATCACCTTTCTCCAGCATGGGGTCTGGCATGGATATTCCCCGTCGTCAGGCTGGGAATCCTTGGTAAAGAAAAAATCAGTATCAGTTTCGTTTCTGATCTGTCTTTCGTAGTAGTAACCAATCACTGATCTCTGCTTCATACTGACCACAGCCAATGACTGCCCTCTACCTAAGCCCCGCCTCTGGCAGCCATCTTCAGATTTTTACTGCACGTTCAAGTCTTGGGAGTCCTCGTGCTTAGCTCTCGAGCTTTTACTGCGTGTTTCGCGCTTTTTCAGGTGAATTTTCACATTTTTTCAGTTAATCGAGCCTCAAACTCCACCGTTTCTACTCCTGTTAACGGCTACCCGTTGCACGATTTTCCTACGCCCCTCAAGGGTGAAGATTTTGTCGAATCAACTTCTTGGAGGATTCCAGAAGATTCGCGGCCTACTTCGAGATGGCCCAGGATGCGAGTTCGTCGCCCGGACCCACGCTGTTTCGCAGCTGCCCTGGATGCGGGCTGCAGAATGTGTTTAAGGAAGACGAACATTTGCGATGCCTCTACTGTCTTCATGGGGACAAGACTCATGTAGAGAAGGACTGCCAGTTCTGCAAGAACTTGTCGGAGCGGACCATGAGGGACCGTCAATCCTGTCTCGCCAGCTGGTTGGAGAAGGGCTCAACGGGTGAGAAGAAGTAGAAAGGGTCCGAGCGGGCTTCTAAGTCCTGTGTGGGCGCCCCGGCGACGGGGGCCCAACACCAGGCCAAGCGCTGCAAGTCCGCCGATCTCGGAAGAGGGGGAGCGATGCGTCTCCCCTGCCCCGAAGGAGAAGGCCCAGGACGCACCTAAGGTGGTGAAGGCCCCTACCCAGCAGACAAAGGCCTCTATTGAGGCGATCGCGGCGACTCTGGCCAAGCCGGCAGAGAACCCCGCCAGCGGAGACTGCCTCCGGGACTAGAGTTTCCCTGCCGCCAAGGAGGGAATCCTCTTTTCAGCCCATCGTCGTGGCCGCCATGATGGAAGAAGCGAGGGGGGGCACGGTAGCCTCCTCGAGTTCGGAGTCGGCCTCGGAGGAGGAACTGACCGAGGCCATGAGGAACCTCGAAGTCCAATTCGAGAAGGTTCGATCCCGTAAGGAAGATCCTCGGGAGATAACCGAGGAAGACGACGATGGTGAGGAAGAGCAGCCTTCCCTTCCGGCGCAGCTGGAACCTAGGCCTCAGGATGGCTCGGCGGCCATTTTGTCTGCCATCCAGTCCTTATGCTCTGAGATAAGGACGAGATTCCCACGGCCCAGGCCGGAGGACCCGCAACCTGGCCCGTCGGGAAGTCCTCAAAACAAACAACGGAGGACCCAATCCTCACCAACGCTCACCCCCGTAAGGCCTACAGTTCCCTCTTCATCCTCCCACGAGTCGGGAGATGACGGTGCGTTGGGCTCGACGACGGGTTCTGAGGGCAACGGCGACGACAACGGAACGGGTCTCCCGTCGCACGGGCCTCGCCGCCCGACGAGATTGGCTCATTCCACGCCATGATCGCCAGGGCGTCCGAATTGTTCCAGCTCTGCCCGGAGGAGCAGAAAAAGGAAGGTTTCCTCTATCAGCGCCGGGAGGCCAAGAGGAAGACTGTCATCGCAGTGCCTCTAATCGATGACATCTGGGAGGAGGGTCTGTCGGTTCTCAAAAACCCCTCCACGGCACCAGCCAAACGGGACCGGTACGAGAAGAAGTACCGGGTCCCCGAAACCGCTCCCCTGTGCCTCAGGGCCCAGCCAACGCCAGACTCGGTCTTCTCGGCGGCGGCGAAGAAGAAAGCGGCGGGGTCAGGAGCCTCGACGTCGAATTCCCCGCCGGACGCGAGGGAAAGAAGTTGGGCGGCGGGTCATTGCGTCGGCGGCGACGACGATCAAAGCGGCCAACGCCCTGGCGATCGTGGCCCGTTACGACAGGGAGCTCTGGTTTAAACTGGCCCCCATATTGGACTCCCTGCCGGACGACAAGAGGTCCGAGGCCCTGGAAATACTGCAAGAGGGCGAGGTGGCGTCGGACCACGCCATAACGGTGGCAACTGATATTGCCGATACCGGGTTCCGCCAGCTGGGCAACGGTGTTTGTCTACGACGAAGGGGTTGGCTCCGGGCGACTTACTTCCGTCAGGACGTCCAGACCAGGGTGTTGGACATGCCGTTCGACGGCAGCAACTTGTTCAGGAAGGCGATGGACGAATCCCTCCAAGCCATAAAAACTGACACGGAGACGGCCCGCGCCCTAGGAGCCCTTCAGCAACGACGGCCCTTTCGGAGCTCCGGAGGCAGACAGGGTGCCTCCAAGGGATCCAGCGGTGCTCGTCCTACCGCCAGGCGGCACGCTCCTCGTCTCAGTAGGCCTACAGGGGTCGCGGCAAGCAGGGAGTGCCTCGCCGCTGTCGGCAAGGGGGCCAGGGCGGCAAGGCCACCACCTCCAAGCAGGACTGAACCGGCCGTGGTCTCGGGCCCCCACCGAAGCACCCGAGTGGGAGGCCGGCTAACGAATTTCGTCGGCGTGTGGAAGTCCATCTCCACCGACCATTGGGTGCTGGATACCCTGGCAAGAGGACACTCTATCGAATTCCTGAAGAAGTGCCCTCACGTTCCACCTGTGGCCAGGAAGGAAAATCACATCCCGCAACTGCTGTTGGAAGTACGGGCGATGCTCAGGAAAGGCGCCATCGAGCTTATCCCCAAGAGGCTCCGGGGTGTACTTGAGGTACTTCCTCGTCAGGAAGAAGACTGGCGGCTGGCGCCCCATCCTGGACCTTCGTCGTTTGAACAAATACATCAGGTCACAAAAGTTCAGGATGGTCACCCTCCAGCACGTACTGGGTCAGCTGGAGGAAGGCGACTTTCTATCGTCGTTGGACCTGGAGGATGCATACTTCCACGTTACCATCCTCAAAAGTCACTGAAAGTTCCTCAGGTTCGTCGTCCATGGACGCCACTACCAATTCAGAGCACTGCCGTTCGGATTGAAGTCGGCCCCCAGGGTCTTTACCAAGTGCCTAGCACCAGTGGCGGTGCGGCTGCGCCTGCAGGGGATTCACGTCTACCCCTACCTGGACGACTGGCTCATCCGCTCAAGGACGAGGGAACTTGCCGTCGAACACACTGCGAGGACCGTCCAGCGACTCTCAGACCTGGGATTCGCCATAAACTACCCAAAGTCCCACCTGGTGCCGTCGCAGGTGGCCCTGTTTCTGGGAGCGAAGCTCGATACAGTGAGGCGCCTGGCGGCCCCGTCGGAAGAACGGACGAAGACCATGCTAGGCAAAGTGCAGCGCCTGCTAGCCACAGACGTGGCCAGGGTGAGGTCCATCAAGTCCCTCTTGGGGATGATGTCCTCTTGCATCTACCTGGTGCGCCTCTGCAGGCTACGGATGCGCCCTCTTCAAGAATTTCTCGACGCCCGTTGGATGCAGGCGACGGGCACCTTCGAAGACAGGGTCCCCCTCAACGAGGTGTTCTGGTGGGCGATTCAGTGGTGGGGCGTTCGAGCGCACCTCACGGCGGGCAAGGACTTTCAGACGCCGGCGTACCAGGAGACGGTGACTACGGACGCCTCCCTGGAAGGTTGGGGTGCCCACACCGGAGATCTCCACGCAAGAGGCCTCTGGCTCACGGAGGAGAGGCTCCTGCACATCAACGTCCTGGAACTTCGAGCCGTGTTCTGGGCTCTCAAATCGTTCCTCCCGTCGCTCAAGGGCAAGGTGGTGCGGATCTTCACGGACAACACCACGACAATGTTTTACATACGGAAGCAGGGAGGCACCAGATCCCCAGCCCTATCCAAGGAAGCACAGGATCTGTGGCACTTTGGCGGTCGCCCAGGGGATGTTCCTGGTTCCCTTCCACCTGGCAGGAGAAAGCAACACCATCGCCGACTCGCTCAGCAGGGAGCTGCACGCGTGTCACGAGTGGGAACTGCGCCAGGATCAGGTGGATCAACTCTTCCGACGATGGGGCAAACCCCAAATCGACCTGTTCGCAACAGCGACGAACTCGAAGTGCAAGAGGTTTGCCAGCAAGTTTCCCCAGCCGAGAAGCATGGGCGATGCCTTCTCGTTACCCTGGGACGGCCTATACCTGTATGCGTTCCCTCTGTTGCCGTTGCTGCTTCGACTCATCAGCCAGCTCAAGAGGTCCCGGTGCAGGATGATACTCGTCGCACCAGCGTGGCCGAGGCAGATCTGGTTCCCGGACCTTCTGGACTTGTCAACGTCCCCTCCCATCAAGCTGTCGGCGGACGCGGACCTTCTCTCCAGAGAAGGAGGTGCCATCTTCCACCACGACCCGGCGTCTCTGAACCTGCAGGCTTGGCTCCTGCAGCGCTAGAGTTTGGATGCTACGATATACCAGCCGATTGCAGAGAGGTTCTTGCAAAGGCCAGGGCGTCCTCGACTCTCAAATGCTACGGTCATAAGTGGAAGAGGTTCTCTGTCTGGTGCCGAGCACAGAAGATCAACCTCCTACGGATTACGGCCCCTCAAGTGCTACCATACCTGCTATCGCTGGCAAAGGCTGGGCTAGCCCATGCCTCCATTAAGATTCATCTGGTGGCGATCTCCAGATATACCAGAACCACAGGACGGACGTCCCTGTGGTCCCATCGACTGGTAAAAGTTTATGAAAGGACTGTTCCGGTCGTTCCCGCCAGTGAAGGCCCCGGCCCCGGCGTGGGAACTTAACGTGGTGCTGACCAGGCTCATGGGGCCCCCATTCGAGCCGATGCACTCTGCACCGATTAAGTTTGTGTCGTGGAAGACTGCATTCCTGGTGGCCATTACCTCCGCACGACGAGTGGGAGAGATCCAGGCCCTATCCTGCAAAGCACCGTACTTGACTTTCCATGCCTCGAGGGTGATGCTTAGGACGCACCCCTCCTTTATGCCCAAGGTGCCGTCGGACTTCCATCTTAACAAGCCCTTGGTGTTACCTGTTTTCTTCCCGTCTCCTTCGTCGCCGGCCGAGAAGACTTTGCACTCGCTGGAAGTGGCTAGAGCGCTGAAGTTCTACGTGGACCGCACAAAGAGTTTCCGGAGGACATCACAGCTGTTCGTGAACTTTGGACCTGTGAATCAAGTGAAGGCTCTCTCGAAGTCTTCTATTTCCAGATGGCTCTCCGGCTGCAGCATGCACTGCCACCGGTTGGCTAACCGACCGCTGCCAGGCTGTCCGAGAGCCCATTCCACCAGAGCGATCGCTGCTACTACGGCGTTCTTATCTGGTGTGCCCCTGCTGGACATCTGCAGGGCTGCTACGTGGAGGTCGACGCACACCTTCACGAGATTCTACTGCGTCGATCGGGATTCCAGGGAGGAGTCCAGGGTCGGCCAAGCAGTGCTGCGCAACCTGTTCGCTTAAGGTGAGCCTGGTGAGGAGGTAAGAGATGCTTAATGTTGAGTTTTTTGTATTGCTTAATGTTGAGCCTTTTGCCACCCCCCGTGGTTGTGCATGTGTGTACTGCTATTTATTCTTATATTCATGAGCATGTGAATCCATGCCAGACCCCATGCTGTAGAAGGAACAAGTTACTTACCTGTAACTGTTGTTCTCCAGCATGGGTCTGGCATGGATTCACATGCGAACCCTCCCACCTACCCCTCTGCGGCACTTCACTTGGTCATACTGCCTCTTCACGTGCTACCAAATCTGAAGATGGCTGCCAGAGGCGGGGCTTAGGTAGAGGGCAGTCATTGGCTGTGGTCAGTATGACGCAGAGATCAGTGATTGGTTACTACTACGAAAGACAGATCAGAAACAAAACTGATACAGATTTTTTCTTTACCGAGGATTCCCAGCCTGACGACGGGAAATATTCATGAGCATGTGAATCCATGCCAGACCCATGCTGGAAAACAACAGTTACAGGTAAGTAACTTGTTCCTTCTTATACAATGGTATAATGATGGCATGTCTCCAAGAGGCTGGTATAGATTGTGTAACGATGATGTTTTTGAAGATTTGAAATAAAACTTCAGCCCATAGGGTCGGATTGAGTTTGAATAGTTTGTTTGAAAGCCTGTCCATGCTTGGGGCTTTGGAATCACTTAGTGTGGAAATAATATGCAGTATATCACATTTTGTGAAGTTAAGATGGAATGGTGCAATATTTTCACATTGTAGCTACACCAATTCCGTTGAGCGCCTCGCATAGATCTTAGTGAAGTGTTCAATCCAGCTCTTCTCTGAGACATTGTGTGATTGTATCATAATTTGGGAAGTGGATGTAACTGGATTTAGAAAGGTCCACATTTGGGCCGTGTTTTGATTACGAGTCATGGACACATGGCCGAGCCATCCCTTTGGTAAAGAGAAGCCCGATGTGATTGCATCCAATTTTTATGTCTTGTTTTTAATTCTAGTCAGAATAGTTGCCCAATATTTTGGAGGAAGAAGAGCGACATTGTGTAGCTGAGCACGGTGTTCAGTTTTCTTACTTTTAACCAGTGTGTCAAAAACATGATTTCTCACTGTTAATGGTCGTTTAGTGTTGTGACCTATTGGAACAAATTCTTGCATAAGATCGTAATAGCAGACATTAGGGTGTTCGTTACTTAGTCATGAGTGAGTAAAGGCCGTTGTTAGTGAGTTAGCATATTGAGATATTGTTTCCTCACACCACTTGATTTGATTTAGTTTGGCATTTGCACTAAGGACACCCAGATAAATTGGTGCTGGCTTTTGAGGTGTTGTCGAGGGTGTCAACCATTGGCTTAACAACATTTGGTGATCACTGTCACTAACAGACATTACATTAAATGAGACCCCATTCATGAATAACTTTAAATCGACATATATGCAGTCAATGATGGATTTGTATGTTCCACGTTGCCAGGTGTGTTTTGGAGGAATATCCCCTGTACACGATCCATTCAACATGCACAAACCTCGAGAGGACATCATATGTTCCCATTGCATTAGTCTGGAGTTTTCCAAATGTTTCTTAGCCGAAAAAAGGTGCAAAATGAGATCTCCAGCAATTAGTGCGACAGATTTCCGGTGTCATCACAATAAAATCCAACATGCAGTTCATATCCTTAAAAAAAAAATCTTTCATCATTGATACCATTATGGTTCCAATAAACATTAAAGCATACAATGTTGAACAGATTGAAATTATAGTTAACTGTACAAAGGCATTTGGAGAATAAGATGACACTAATTTGATGGTAGAACTGATTTTAAAGGCAGTTAGACGTCCTGACATTGGGCGTCCTTTTTCGCCCTGCAAAGCAGGAGTAAAGTGCACAGTGTGATCTTGCCAGGTGGGGTGTTTGGTAAGCATTGTTTCCTGGAACATAATTATGTCAAAGTGATTTAGGTTTACTTTGTAGTTATTAAACAAGTGAGAATGACCACAAGAGTTCCAGGAAGCAAATGATAACGGCCTGTTTTTAATTTGTGGGCTTAGTTAACTGGGTATTACACAGTGACATTCACATTTAGATTGCAAATCACTCTCAAAGTATTCCTCACCACCTGCATAAGCTGCTGCTTCAACATCTTGCACTGGAGCTTTGATTAGGTCATTAGCTGTTGAGGGACCAATGGTCAGGAGGAAACCTAGATCAAAGAGTTGGTTTTTAGCAGACCATATAATATTGCGAACCAAGTGGGAGCGCAGCTTCAAACAGCTAACGGTCAGTGTATTTTTATCAATAAATTCAACTTGTTCAATGTCAGCAGACCATACATCCTCTAGTTGATTTATGTCAGAAAATATCTCAAGAATGCTTTTTCTATTTAAAAGATATTGTGGATGAGGGGCCGGGCGACAACCAATGATTAGGGAATTCAAATTATTGTCCCGCAAAGGACCTGCTAGTTGTTTTTTTCCGGTGGTAGGTTGGCGCTGCAACTCAGCCACCGGCTGTGGTGTGTTTCTAGATTGAGCTTTAGGCAATAAAGCCTGTAACATCATTGCTATTTCTAGTCCTTGACCCTCCAGTGTGTTCGCCTCTGTTTTAGTTTTTTCAGTTGAATTCGCACCTTCTCTTTTGTCAGGAGCGAAGTGAACTACTTTTTGGGCTTTAGTACCAGATTTACAGCAAACATTTGGTAGAGGATGAGTTTGTTCCCCTGAGTTTCTTTCAGGGACCAAATGTGTAGAAAAGATTGTTTGCTGTGCACTTACTAATGGCAGGTGGACAAAGTTAACCATATAGGCTTCAACAGCCCTTCGAATTTCATCTTGCCTGTAGGTCTGATCAGTGAGAACATTAGGATTGCCCTGCTCTCTGGGGGTGTCAATAGATACCAATGGGGGATTCGACCGTTCAACTACTGACGATGACTCATGACTCTCAGTGGCCTCTACCAGTTTGTCCAAAGGGACATGTGGTATAGGATTTAGTGGGTGCTTTAAGTTTCCTACTCTGGCTTTCCGTTTCTGATTCAAAAGCACATATTTTTTGTGATAGCAGTGGATGCCATGGTGCTTTTTGGGGTAGTAAGAGCATTAATAAATTGTTTTGCGGAATTTGAAACATCACCTTTCTTAGTTTTTATGTTCTTGGACTTCTTTTTTTCCTGTGCTACTAACATTTTCTTTTGAGAATTGCTTAGATTTTTACTTAGAGGATTAGAGGCTAGGGTTTCGCCGGTGGTAAGTCAAAAAACCGAAAACAAAATCTCGAACTGCAAAAATATCGAATCCAAAATCTCGAAAAACAAAAATCTCGAATTATTTATTTATTTAGTTATATGTGTTTTTGGGGTCAGGTAAGTAAAAAAAAGGGTTAAAATAAAAAAAAATAGAAAAAAGGGAGGTTGGGGGGGAACCCCCCCATTTCGAAATAAAAACATATTAAAAAAAAAATTTGAGTTTTTTTTTCGAGATTTTGAACTCGAGATTTTTTTTTTCGAGATTTTGTATTTCGGTATTATCACTATAAACCGGTTTCGCCATTGTTAGAGTTAGTAAAAATGGTGTAGATGGGTTTGGCTATTAATTCTGAAGGAGAAGGCAGACTGTTGGAGTCCACAATTTCAGTTGCCGTTGGGTCAAGGATGATTTTTTGGAATAGGGGTACTGCAAAAGTAACTGCATTTGCTTCCAAGTTAGAACAGGGTTCCTCTCTAGAGTGGCTGCGATTAAAGGGAGAAGAAGCTCCATCATTATATTTAATTTTCAAAGGAGGCAAAGTCTTGGGTTCAGTCAAACAAGGGTCATTTGTTTTTACTGATTGGACAGTGGCTTGCGAGGCTATGATGGCTGCAATGTGAGAACTTTGAGTGTTTAGCTTTTCGTTAAGTGAGTCAAACAATTTAACCAGAGTGTTCATAGTTGTGTTCATGGCTTCTAAGGCCAGTCCCACAATTCTGCCGCCACTTTGCAAGGACTGAGATTCTCTAAAAGATGATTGCCTAATTTGAGTATCTCTATTTAATGTGTGTCTGGGTGTAGGTTCCAGGAACGATGAAGATGTATTAGAATTTTCAAGTTCTACTTCAGAAAACATTTTCGGTGAAAAAGAAAGTCTTTCAGAGATCGTTTGTGCAGAATAGCTCGTATGCATAGAGTCTAAATCAATCACTGCTATGTCTGTCAAATTCGTGTTGGGGTTTCTAACCCCCAAGTCCTGGTCACTCGCTAGCATCTCAGTTTTCTTAGTTGTGCTAGTTGAGGACAACACATCACAAGAAATAGTATGTGTGGAGACACTTACTCGCGCCACTGCATGCTCACCTTCTGCCCCTTTTTCAACAGGGCATTTCCCTGCTTGGCTCTGAAGAGGCAACTTGTTCAGTACTCCTGGGTAAAAGGTTCGTATGTCTACAGTTGCCGAATCTTTCAGTGGCTTGGCTGGGAACAAGAACGGTGCTGGTTGGGCTTGTTTCGGCGTGGAGCAATTCCGAGAAAAAGGACTTTTCAAGGACATGGTTCGTTGTTTGGGAACTATTAATCCATTTGTGCCCGTGTCAAACTGCACTGGCATGCCAGTGCATAACATGTAGAGGGGTTGATTCATCTTTGAGCCGAAAGCCCAGGAAAAAAATGAATAGGGAAAACTTGAAACAAACACAGGGTCTCAAGGCGAACCCCTAGCGACGCCGCAGTGAAGCAGCAAAGCGGGACTCACCGGGACTCCTTCGGTGCGCGCGCGTGCACTATTTTATGCAGTCGCCCACTTTAGGCAGCAGAGTGCCTTATGGGAGATGCAGTTCACTCGGGTCAAAACGAAGAAATTTGCTTGTAGCGGTACACAGCAGTCGAGCAAGGCGGGCAAAGCGGGACTCACCGGGACTCCTTCGGTCCCGAAGCAAACCAGCAAAGTTGCTGGGGGTCTCAAAGGGTAAGGGAAATTAGCACATTTTTGAGAATTCTCCCTAACAGCCGTCGGAGGGGTAAGGCCTGCCTCTGCCTGGTCCCCAAATGTAAATTGGAATCTCTGTAGTGTCTCTCTAGCTCATGGGCTGGGGGACGAGGAATTCCACAACCCGGATTCTGTGCGTCGCCAGCGGTCTCCCTTTCGTTACAGAAACATACGGCTCCGCTCTGGGCTTTCTTTGTTTTTTGGGGAGGGTCTCTGGTTGGCCCGGGGCGATCCCCTTCCCCGCCTACGGCGTCTCCACTTACCGGGTCGGGCTCTTGGTACTTAGGATTGTCTCCAGGTTCACCCCAGGGCTTGTGTCTGTTACTGGGGGCCCCCTTAGTCTTCTCTGCACCCTCGGCCGGGTCTCCCCTATTGACTAGCTTTTGCCACCCCAGCTACTCCGTTAGGCCTCACTCCCTTCGCCATTACTTTGTCGCTACTGCCCCTCCAGACCAGTGGTCTGGCCAGTGCACCCCAGTGCCCTCTCTCTCTCTTCTCTGGTTTGCATATCCCCAGATGGTGGGGGCTCTGGTTTGCCGTGGGGGTGGGGGGCTGTTGGCCACGTTCCCGTCACTGGCTTCTGCCTCTGCGCCTTCTCTGGTGGGTTCTTTTATGATTCCCTTCCGGACCTCCCCCAGATACACATTCGGCAGGTGGCTGGGGGGGACACAATCCAGTGTTTTTGTTCGGGAGCAGGGGCCACCCACGTGCTACTGTTAGGCAGAAACCTGTGCAGTTCCCTCTGGGACCACTGCAAAAGATTTAAGACTACAGGTGGTTGGCAGTAAACCCAATTGGTAGCAGTCTGTACCATCCAGATTTACCTGGTAGCTGTGGCTGAGCAGTCAAACTTCTCTCAAGAATTGTTAGGCAGTATACAGAGTATTCACAAAAGGTCAAAAGAACACTGTAGAACAAGCAAATACTGACCAGAGCTGGGTGTAAAAAAGATATAATTATTTATTTAAAGAAACATCTAGTAAAACACACTGGCACTAATATCAAGCAGTTCAAAGACACGGTCACTAAAAGATATACACTCCCTTCAACGATTAGTTAGACAAGTCTAAAGTAAAGCGACACTTATTTGCAGACAGCGGTGAGTGCTTAACGAAGATGGCACTCTAATCAATCGGTTTAAAAGGGAGAGAAAGGCAGAACAAAGATGGAAACAGATCCCTACACTTTCGGAAGAACACAGTAGGAGAAGAAGGCAGGTTAAAACCGTAAAGTCAAAGTTAACAAGGCCGGACCCACTTTAAGAGGCTCCGGTCGAAATGTGTCCAAGGTCACACGGTTCAAAGTGCCCAAAAGTCTTGCAAGAAGTTCAGAAAGAGTTGGACCAAAAAGAAAGGGACCAGTTAGATGGTCAAGGCGGCCAGCCCAGTCCAGAAGGTTAAGGGATTATTGTTACCTTGTAGCCATTTTTAGAAAGGGAGGCCTGGCAGACACGGTACCTTAAAATGGTGAGAACTCTCCAGCGGGGGCAGTTGTTCCTGGCAGTGGGTGCAAGTCGGTGCTTCGTCCGGAGGAAGAGAGGATCTCGTCAGGGAGGAAAGCAGGAGTCCGTTGCACTGCCAGGGAAGAAACCATCCGCGGAGTTCTCAATTAAAAGGAGCGGTCCTTTTATTCGCGGTCCAGTGGTAAGTAGCTATCCGGTTGCCGGGGTGCTTGGCACGGGCAATTCGACCACAAGACGTCCTGGAATGCGAGAAAGGAAGGTAAACTGGTTGTGCCCACCAGTCAGGGGAAGAAGACTCTCCAGCAGGGAGACCTCCTCTGTCGTTGGGAAGTGGTGAGTCGATTCAGCAGGGCTCCACCGGTGGTGTCGTAGCAGGTCGGCTCAGCTTCTCCCTCGTCGGATTTTCAGGTCCTGTGGCAACTTCTGAATTTCCAGTCCCAAAAGCCCTGCTTTTATGCAGCACACCCCCATTCACTCAGCCTAGCTGTCAATCAAACATGCTAAGTGGTGAGCCGGCTGGCTCACCACTTGGGCCAATCACACAAGAGTGCGACTTGAGTTACCAAGGTAACTCAGTCCAGGGTGCCTAAACCCCCTCTGACACCCCCTATGGTACCCAGACAGAGTGGCACCACTTTTGGAGGCTTCTGTGGAGAAGCCCGCCAAAATGTGGAATAAAGGGCTCGACCTTTGGTTTGGAGTTACAGGGGCGAACAAAAACGCCATTTTAAAACCGAGTTCTGGCAGAAAATACCAACCGGTGAATTAATATTAAATAAATAAACCGGCGGTATGTTAGAGGCTATGTTAAAAAGTATTAGCCTCGAACAATGGGAAAATCCCATAGAGATATATTCGCTGTTGAATATAAAAAGTAGTATCCACTGCCACCAGCCAAAACTCGACGAGGGGGGACGGGACAGTGCCCCCTCGAATAACAGACCCAGGGGCAATCGAATTGCCCCTACCAGTACGTCCACAATATGATGGTTTGTACTGGTTGTGTTAGTAATTTGGGACTAGTAAAGCCAATGGTGACTTTACATGCCCTGGGAGACAGTAGTCGTCCCAGGGTATGGAGTCTATGGTGGGGGGTCACTATGACACCCCGGTGTTACTGCACGGAGGGTGCGGTGTAACACACATAGAAAAAACATATGAGACCCTATGGAGTAAAAGACCCCATAGCCCATGAAACACATTAACATTCAAAGGAACACCACAAATCATGTCCAAGAGTGGGAGAAAGAGTCTCACTCTTGGCAGGAGAAAAAAACAAACTCTAGAAATCCAGCAAAGCTGCTGGGGGACTCGCTAGGTTAGGAAATTCTCCCTAACAGCTACTCCTCGTGGTCAGCTTGTCCCGCTGGTCTGAGGGGCCGCCGCTCCTGGGGACTCTCTAACCCGACTGGGGGTGGGCCTGCCCCACTTGGCCTCTGCCTGGTTGCTGTCCCTATGGAGTGGCAGTGAGGTCCCCCACAGACTTATCCCTATGTGCTCCTTACTTGTTGGTGTGGACGGGCGCCCTGTCTGTTGGACCCTGGCGCCCCCCCCCCCCCTTGTGACTCCTCGCCCAGATGGGCTCCCCTCTGGGTCGTTCCGGTGCTCCTCACTTTGGTGGGCTACAGTGCCCAGCCAATTCTCCTCCCCAGGGCTGGGGTGCTGGCACCAGCAGTGGGTGGTGGAGGGAGTCTTCCCACCTTGTTTCTTCTCCTCCACAGGGGTGGTGCCAGGACCTCCCCACTCGGTCCCGACGTGGCCCCCTCCTTTCTGATTGCACCGGTAATACAGGGTGTTGGGCCTTGCCTCAGCCTTTCTCCTGCAAGGTCCGCTCCGAGTCGGACCTCGCGTATCACTTTCGGTTCACTGCCGCGGGTTAGGGGCATCTCCTTTCCCACCTCACCTCTCCCTGCTGACAGCTCCGCCGTCTGCTGGCAGAATTGTCCCAAATTTTGAGCGGGGTTGCTATGCTTGCCCCCCTCACTGGGCGTGTCCTCAGTTTGTGCCGCTGTGGGTTAAAGGGGGTCCCAGCACACCTTTACATCCTGTTTCACCAGAGCCGACGGAAGGTTCCGCTGCCTTCCATGCGCCCCCTGGTGGCCAACGCCACTGCCATTTTTAAATATTCCGCGCACCTTGGGGTCAGTAAAGCAACTAGCCTGTGCATTAGGCTTCACTCTTCTCTTGATCGCATAGCCCTTCCTCCTCTTCCTCGTCTCAGTACTTTTGGTTTTATGGGAAATGAAGTCCATAGCTGTTATTGGCTTTCTTAGATGTTGTTCAACTCTTACAAAAAGCCATATAAAAACCAGAACATGTTGTTCATGAATTGTGAATGGCTTAGCTATAGATAGGGTTTGATTACAGGGATTGAGAGAAGGTTTTCTGACCCAACATTATAGGAGAGCACTGTTAAGTGACAACAACCCATTAAAGTAGTTGTCTCCTCCAATGTGATCCTCCCTCATACAGCAGCCCCCAGGATCATGTTGCTGCTGCCTTCCCCCAGCCACATGGGAGGAGGTCGTCATCTGGTGGGGGGAGGGTGGAGTCTGTTTTGACAGGAATTCGGTAATGGAGGGGGTTGATCATCAAGTATGCACTGGACATCCAAGACTGGATCAGCGAGAGGCAGGTTTTGCGCCTTTGGATGTCCTTGCTGGAGTCAATTTTGAGGCATAGCTGTGCGTCATTGGTGGATTGGTGGATATGGATGTTGTGTGGCTAGGATGGCCAGCTGCTCCATGTATAGATTGAAGATCACCGGGGAGAGGATGTAACCATGCCGGACTCCACAGGTGACTGGTAGCATTGGCGATCTAGAGGCATCCATCTGAACAAACTGATGGCGTTTGACGAGGTGGACTTGAACCAGCGTAGGACAAGGTCGCTGATCCCCATGCGCCAATGCAGGATGACCCTGAGCGCCTGGTGGTCTAATGTGTTGAAAGCAGGCCAGAGGTTGAGTAGAACCAAGAGGCAATGGTGGCCGCTGTGAGAAACCTGAAGGCGCCTGACCCGCTAGGGATCTGTCATCCAGGTGGCCATGACACGGCCATCGCTATTGGTTCCAGTTTTCTGGGGGGGGACCAGTGCGGGAGGATAACCTGGATGGAGGATCTTCGGGGAGTGGAAGTGGGACATTTAAGGGTGAGATGCGTTATCCCCTTTCTTATGACACCTTTTCCCAATCCTGCCCAGTAGCAGTAGGATACTTCGAAACTCTAATCCCCGACCCCCCCTTTTGCAACACAAATACTTTCTCACAGCGTGAACGACAATGGACTAATACCCGAGCTGACATGTCCCAACACAAGGGTCAGGCAGACTTAGGCAAGTCCCGACAAATACACACACCCAACTGCCCTTTCCCTTCCCCATAGGGATAAAAGGCAGAGTACGAGACCACACTCCGAGCAAGGCCGAACGCACGAGTAAGCAGCCATTCCAGGACGGCAGTTCAAACTGGGGAGAAAGGCGGCGAGACCTGAAAGGGCAGCAAGGAAAGCCTCTGATGAAAGAAACATAAGACCGGTATTCACAGCTGGCAAATGGTGTAACGGATGTCAGCAGTACATGACACCCTCCTGCACTGATAGCCAAGGCAGGGAGACGTGGTTGCAATCTCGGTACCGTCCTTGACTCCAGCGGCAGAGGAATCTCTAACGAGTTCAGCATAAACATTAAGATGATAAATAGACAAGAGGTCTTTTGTGAACAAACTTGGTACCATAGAGTGGCCCGGCGCTCAGTCGAAGGTCTCTGACTGGTACCCGTCTCCTGAATAAAGAGACTGTTGAACATTGTGAGTTAAGAAACTACAAATACCAAGAGGCCATAGGGAAGGCCGGTATAAGGTGTTAAGGTGGTCATACAAGGGTCAAGCCAAATCCCTTGTACAATCGAAAGTCCTTGACACAGTGCAGAAGTTTTGATATTGTGAAACAGGCGTTTGCTTCCGGCTGAGGGGAACGCTGTGCGAACTGTGATGGTATGAAGCCTGCGCTTGCCGTAGGCTAAGAGTGACCCAGCGAGATGAGATCGCCCTTTGAAAGTCTCTGCAACACAGCCCAGCCAGAGGTGCAGCCTGGGCTTGCGAACGGTCAACCCACATGGGAGACAGCTGCCCAAGGCCAGGCATATCACCCCAGACAGCCGCTGCACTTGGAGATGGTCGCCCCATATGGGAGACAGCCGCCCAAAGCCAGGGACATTACCCCTGACTGTCCTGGAGCTTTAGCTGACCAGTGTGTTAGCTTTTCCCCACCAGGGAGCCCCGGCAGTGTGCCAGTAGCTCCCCGGAGGAGAAAACTGTAATGCAGCCCAGCCAGAACTCCAGGACGGTTGGAGGTGATGTCACCGGCCTTAGGCATCCATCTCCCATGTGGGTATAGTCTCCAAGCATAGTGGCAGTCCCAGGGAGCCCCGGCAGGGTCCCTATCCTTTCCCAGAGGGAGAAACTGTAACGCAGGCCAGCCAGAGCTCCAGAATAGTTGGGGTTGATGTCCCTGGCCTTGGACGGCTGTCTCCCATGTGGGTCCACCAAGGGCAGCCGCAGGGAGCCCCGTTAGGGTCCCCATCCCTTCCCGGAGGGAAATTCTATTATTCAGGCCAGCAAGGGCTCCAGAATGGTCAGGGGTGATATCCCTGGCCTTTGGTGCCTGTCTTCCATATGGGTCGACCGTCCCCAAGCACAGCCTGGAGCTGTGGCTGGGGTTCCATGTGTTAATATTCCCGCAAAAATATTGCGATATAAAAATATCGGCATATTTTTGAGGCGATATTGACCCATGGACCCTGCAGGGGACACCCCTGCAACCCCTGCATTATTTGAAAATGTGCAGGGGACTCCCCCGCTCGCACAAATTATCCCCCCCAAAAATATTGGCTATTGTGAGACAAACAGCCATATGTACAGCAATATTTTTGGTGGGGATATTTTGTAGGCATACCCTGGCTGGGCTGTGTTACTGCTTTTCCCTCCGGGGAGGGATGGGGGTACCTGCCGGGGCTCCCCGGGACTGCCGCTGCACTTGGGGATGGTAGCTCCACATGGGAGACAGCTGCTCCCTGGGAAACAGCAATGTTCTACTGTCATGGTGGTCATTTTGTGGCCTGACCCTGCAATTGTGCCCCAGCCCACCAAAATACCTCTCCAGACTGCCACTACCACCCACACTTCTAACAATTCAGCCCCCATCCCTCCCACCCCACTGACAATGGGCCCTAACAGTAGAATAAAAAAAAAACTTGCAGAACGTCAAAGCTCCTTGCTTAAAAAAAACCTGTAAACGAAACCATAAGTATTCATTATCTGTGGTCAGCCCAGCAAAAATAAATCCTAACTGTCACGCTCCGATCATCACCCCCCCTTTCAAGCCATCCCTGGTGGTCTAGTGACCCTCACCCCCCCTCCCGTAAAAACACATTCGAAGGGATTGTGTCCTCTGACGTATTCCTTATCTTGATAGATTACTTCCAGCTTGCTGGCCTCGGAAAATGTATTCAGTAGAGGGCGCTGCGCGTCGACGTCCCTCGAGTTGGTGTCCCTCGACAGCCTCCGTATCGGCGCCGACGTCATCATGCGTATAAATAGACTTGCGCAGCGTCCGATGCTCAGTTCCGTTTTTTCCAAGCTTCGTGGGCCTCGGAATCGTGTTGCTCAGTTCGTTCTTCAAGTAGATTCTACTTATTCCTCGAATATATCTTACTCTTTTCGATGGCTTCCTTATCTGAACGGTCGACCCCACGGTCTGGCTTCAAAAAGTGTCGAGATTGTGGAAAGCAAATGTCATTTACGGATCCTCACAGGATCTGTGTGTGGTGCCTGGGATCGGAGCACCATTGTTGAGAATGCGAGGACTGCACTTCCATGACGGCGAAAGCCTGCGTAAAGGGAAGCTCGAAAGAGGTAAGACTCTTAAGACTTCTACTCCTTCAAAAATTTCCTCGGCAGAGGTGAGACATTCGTCTCCTCGCCGTCACAGGAAACATTCTTGTTCTAGGTCTCGAAGCAGTTCCCATCACTCTTCGAGATCCAAACACTCGAAAAAGAGGCGTTGAAGATCACCCTCTTCTTCTTCTTCTGTTTCCCCGAAAAGGTCACCTGCCCCACAAAACACAGCTCTCCAGCTAAATGGGAGGAATTCCGTAAAATGATGCTCAGCGTATTCGAGAAAGCGGCCTCGACCCCCTCGGAGATGGCTAAAGGTGATACCCTGCGTGAAAGACCTGAAAAATCGAAACGCTGCGTTGCACCCGGCGAATGAAACTGCCCGAGAGCATCAGGAACCCTCGAGCAATGGCAGTAAGACCGTGTCATCGACGCCATTATCGAAGGGCCCATCGATGCATAGATCGGTCGAATCGACGCCGTCTTCGATGCCGATGTCGACGCCGATAAAGGACAAACCTACGGCTGTCACTACTTCGCAGTCAGTAGTCATACCGAGGGCTTCCACCATGACCTCGAGAATGTTGTTGATAACCTCGACGACTCCAAGTAGGATTCCGATCCTCTTGAGTTCTTCGAGGTCTCTCCATACCTTTGCAACGCCTTTTTCGGTTTCTTCGAAGCCTTTGACTTCCGATTCGACAACGTCGACGTTTTCTCAACCGGT
The DNA here is from genome assembly GCF_040938575.1 of Ambystoma mexicanum. NCBI lineage: Eukaryota > Metazoa > Chordata > Amphibia > Caudata > Ambystomatidae > Ambystoma > Ambystoma mexicanum. The sequence goes on along the minus strand of NC_090924.1, from coordinate 873,246,675 downwards.
TACTACAAGCTTCCTTCTGTATTAGAAATGTTTTCAGCCTTTTCCAAGGTCAGATTATTTCAGAGCCTTGTCCTCTATTTATGAGGAAGGGGAGGATTCTGATCAGGAAAGACCTTTTGGGTTGCAGAGAACTACAACACCTGTACCAGAGGAATTTATCTCTGAAGAAAATAGGTTGAAGGACCTTCAAGAATCCTTGCATGATGCAAGTGGATTAGATACTTCCCCAGAAGTAGAATTTGCCAAACCAGACCCAGGGGAACATGATGAGACCCCTTATAGAGCTTTAATGGCCAGAATAATAGAATTCATGGGTTGGTCTACACCTTCACCTGCTTTTCAACAAGATGATTTTACAGACATTTTAATTAAAGGCCCACAGGAAGATCCTGTGGTTCCATTTCATACTGCATTGCAGAGGAAAATATCAGCCAACTGGGAAACTCCTGAGGTGATCCCCGCAGTTAACAAAAAACTATCTGCCAAATATAGGGTATCTGCTTCTGACCCTGAATATTTGTCCAAACATCCAACTCCAGAGAGTCTGGCTGTTCAAGCAGCAACTTCATCGAACAGTAGATCTGCATACCCTACTGTTCCACAAGACAGGGATGATAAGAGATTTGACGCTATGTCAAAAAAGGTCTTTTCTGCGTGTAGCATGGCGATTAAATCCATTAATGCTACTTGTACTCTCGCAAGATTCAGCCATACACTTTGGGAGTGTGCTTCAACAGCGGCTGACTGCATCCCGGAAGGAGAAGAAAGGGAAGCTTTTCTGAACATCATTAAAGATGGTAAAGACGCAATGTGCGAATCCCTTCAAACTGGCATTGATTCTGCTGACAGTATCAGCAGGGCCATGGCGGCAAGTACTACAATCCACAGATTTGCGTCGTTGCGAAAGTCTGGTTTTGCTCCAGATCTACAGGCCAGACTTTTGAATATGCCCTTTGACGGCTCTTCTTTATTTGGTAAGAAGGCTGATGACAGCCTAGAGAAGTTACAAACATCCAAGGCAGCAGCAAAATCCCTTGGAGCTGCAATCTGTCAAACTCCCTATCGCCCCTCAGGAACCTCTTGGAGAGGTAGGTCCTTTCGTTTTTATTCCGCATTCGGAAAAGGCAGAGGACAGGTGGCTCAAAGAGGCCAAAAGAAATTCCCCCGAGGTGGACGGGTTAAAAGTACAAAAGCAGCAGCAGGTGCCTCTTTTCCCTCTGCATCTGCATCAGCCGCCTCTAAACCACTCTGAGGACTCTCCTCACAAGACACCAGTAGGGGGCAGGTTAACTCAACATCTGACGGAATGGCAGGCTATTACGTCGGATGCTTGGGCATCGGAGACAGTTGCCCAAGGTTACTGTCTGCCTTTTCTACGCACCCCTCAGTCATCCACCGGGGAACAACTCTTTGAAGTTTCCAGATCCGCTCCTTTTGCAGGATATTCTAGACCTGCTGGAGAAAGGCGCTATAGAACCGCTACCTGTAGCGGAAAGGAACAAGGGTTGGTACTCCCCCCTACTTCTTGATACCAAAGAACGGAGGACTGAGACCTATCTTGGACTTATGAGAATTGAAAAAGTTCTTCAGGAAGGACAAGTTCAAGAGGTTAACTCTTTCTCAGATCCTTCAGGCCCTCCAGCTTCAGGACTGGCTGGTATCTCTGGTCCTTCAGGATTCTTATTTCCATGTGCCAATCCATCTCAAACACAGGAAATACCTGAGGTTCGCAATTAGCAACTCTCATTATAAATTTCGAGTTCTGCCATTTGTGCTGACCTCCGCCCGAGGGTCTTCACCAAGCTAATGTCGGTAGTGGCTGCAAGTCTAAGGAGGGAAGGGATTCACGTCTACCCCTACCTAGACGATTGGTTGATCAGAGCTGTATCTTCGGAACAAGCTCAGATTCAGCTAGATTATGTCTGCCGCTTCCTTCACAAACTGGGCTTCTCCCTCAATTTAAAGAAGTCACAGATGATACCATCACAGAGACTCCAGTTCATCGGAGCGGTCCTGGACACTTCCCTAGGGAAAGCCTCACCACCATAGATATTCTGCAGATGGTCACCAAGTTTCAAAATGCCCAACGTCTCCCAGCCTTCGACTTTTTGAGGTTGCTAGGCCTCATGGCATCCTGCATCTTCCTTGCGCCAGAGGCTCGCCTGAGAATGTGATCTTTCCAGTGGGCACTAAGAACTCACTGGTCACAATTCTCAGTAAGAATGACAGATCTCCTTCAGGTTCCGGACAAAGTGGCTCGAGACCTTCAGTGGTGGGCCTGTCGGGAGAACATTTTGAAACGAGAACTGTTTTGGCAAGCATGGCCGGAGATAACGTAGTCATGGATGCCTCACTCACAGGATGGGGAGCCCATGCCAACGACTTGACCACCAGCGGTCGTTGGTCTCCATCGGAGTCCAGACTACATATCAACCTGTTGGAGCTGAGAGCTATCAGGCTAGCGCGGAAGCCTTTTCTGCCATCTGTACAAGGGAAAAATGTCCTAATAATGATGGACAATATAGTGGCCGTGCACTACCTCAACAAAAGAGGAGGCATAGGATCACTGCCACTGTGTAGAGAGGCGATGCAGCTCTGGTTTTGGGCAATTCAAGAAGGAATTGCTCTATCAGCAGTTCACTTAGCCGGACAGAAGAACTTGACAGCGGACGCTCTGAGCAGGCAGAGCACAGTCTCTCACGAGTGGGAGATAGCTCAGGAAGTCCTTCAAGAGATCTTCGCCCTTTGGGGGAACCCCTCAAGTGGAGCTGTTCGCCGCCAGTATCAACAGGAAGTGCGATCAGTTTTGTTCAAGGGAATTTCCCCCGAGAGGAGCTCTAGGGGATGCGTTCGTGGTAGACTGGGAGTTTCCACTTCTGTACGCGTTTCCTCCAGTCCCTGTCATTCCTCGGATGATCAGGAGGTTGAGAAGATTCCGGAAGACTATGATCCTAATTGCCCCAGACTGGCCAGGAGAACGTGGTACCCGGACCTTCTGGACATGTCCACCTGCTCTCCGATTCGTCCTCCACATAGGGAGGATCTTCTCTCACAGAAGGGAGATCAGGTTCTCCATCCAGACACTTCACCATTGGTTTCTGAAAGGTTGAGCTACAAGGATTGGGAGCTCCCAGATGACATCATGGAGGTGTTGCTTTCAGCCAGAAGGCCAGCAACAAAGACTTTATACCGCTGCCGTTGGAACCAATTTTGCAGCTGATGTAAAGAAAAGAATATTGAACCCTTTTCATGTGGTACACCAATGGTGTTATCCTTTCTACTCTATTTGGCGAATTCAGGTCTTCAAGTTTGTACGATCAAGGACTACCTTGCAGCGCTTTCGATCTTCAAGCGCACTGCAGAGGAGCCATCATATTTCAAATTACCCTTAGTAATACAATTTCTGAAGGGGTTAACTAATGTCTATCCCCCCCGAGACCGTTCCAAGTTCCTTTATGGGGCTTACATTTTGTTTTAAATTTCCTGATGGGTACTCCTTTTAAACGACTCCACTCTTGTTCGTTAAGATTTCTCACCCTTAAAACTGTCTTATTAGTGGCTTTGACATCTGCCAGCAGGGTGAGCGAATTACAAGCCCTATCTTGTAAACCCCTTATACAATTTTTCACAAAGACAAAGTTGTCCTAAAAGTGAAGCCTAATTTCCTCCCAAAGGTGGTTTCTGAATTCCACATCACTCAGAAGATAACCTTACCCTCATTCTACCCTCCTCCCCATCCAGGGAAAGAGGACGAGAGGCTACATAGTCTGGATCCAAGGCGAGCCTTGAGTTTTTACATCAGCAGACTTGCTAGGATTAGGCAAGCAGACCCACTGTTCATAGGTTACACAGGGCACAAATTAGGATTGCCAATCACAAAACAGACCATTTCCAGAGGGATTATTTTAGCCATTCTAGAATGTTTCAAACTGGCAGGGAAAGAGCCCCCTCTAAATCTTAGGGCTCATTCAACCAGGGGTATCGCAGCCTCTTCGGCCCTCCAAAGAGGGGACCGATTCGAGACATATGTGCGGCTGCCACATGGTTGTCCGCACATACCTTTACAAAATTCTACAATCTTGATTCCTCCTCTAGCCAAGAGACTAGATTTGGCAAAGCTGTGTTACACTCTGTTCATTCTTAAAGGGGAATATGGCAATTTTACTCCCACCTCAGTTTACACACCACTGCTATGGGATTCTATCAAGATAAGGAATACGTCGGAGGACACAATTCGAAGAACAAGTTACTTCTTACCTGGCAACGTTCTTTCGATGGGATGTTCCTCCGACGTATTCCTTATCGCCCCTCCCATCCATCCCCTCAGTAAAACTTCCCTTGTGGTTGCAGCTTACGCTCCTTCAAGGTCAATAACCAATTCATGCACAGCTACTCTTAAGCCTCAAAACGGAACTGAGCAACGGACGCTGCGCAAATCTATTTATACGCATGATGACGTCGGTGCCGATACGGAGGCTGTTGAGGGACACTGACTCGAGGGACGTCGACGCGCTGCGCCCTCTACTGCAAAAATGTTCTGAGGCCAGCAAGCCGGAAGTAATCTATCAAGATAAGGAATACGTTGGAGGAACATCCCATCGAAAGAACATTACCAGTTAAGAAGTAACTTGTTCTTTGCCCCTTCCTAGGAGCTGATTGGCAGATTACACTGCAAAACTGCCCCCAGGAAGGTCTAAATTACATGCCCCATCCATTTGGGTCTGGGTGTGCACCTCCCCCTTTTTTGTAAGAAAACATCCTTGGTGGTCTAGAGACCCCCCAACCCCCAGTAAATACACATGTGTGCTTCCTAGGGGCAGATTGCCAGATTGCACTAGCAATCTGTCCCTAGGGTGGGCTAAATGACATGCCCCATCCATTTGGGGCAGTGGGGAAGAGAGCTGCTCGCCCTTCTATAAAAACCATCCTGGTGGTCTAGTGACCCTTCCACCCCCAGTAAACACAAATGTACCCCTAGGGAGTGCTACATGAGATGCCCCCCATCCTTTTCGGGTTGAGGGACACCCCCCCCCCCCTTTCCATTGCAAACTACCCTGGTTGTTTAGTGTGCCCCGACCCCCCCTGCCCCCCAGCCCCCTACAACAACCCCACCAAAACAGCCTTTTTTGTTTTGTTTTACCCGAGGGTGGGCAAAACATACTGTCCCATGCTTTAGCGGCTGGGCGGGGACCCCCACCACTTCAAGAAACAGGTCCCTGTTGGTCTAGTGATAATGCCAGCAATGCTTCAAGGAAGGTGTTGTTGGGAAGGGGATTGTCCCCTTTCCAACAACGCCTCCCTCGATGAAAACGGCATGGAAATGGCAGAGATCGAGGGAGGAACCTTGCTTACGTTTCACTGACACATGAAATGTACATTCAGTGTCGCGTCAGTGCACATTACGCACACTGACGTGACACTGAAGGAAATCCAACCCCAGTACCGTGAGGAGTAACCTCCTCCTCACATAGCCCGAGGTTTGGATTTAGAGTTTGTGCGATCGCTGGTTTGCAGCGATCGCACAAACTAAGTGCCAAAAAGGATGAGATATCTCGTCCTTGGCCAGGAGCATAGTGCCAAGGACGAGATACCTTGTCCTTGGCAAATAAGGGGCCAAGGGGATAAACACCCTGGAACTATGATCACTTGTGTCAGTCTTACTTTCATGCTAAGCCTTCCGTACACCGTCATCAATGATGTTGATGGCGTCGTCAACCCTCCAGTATGGTGGTTGGCGTGCTGCATCTGGGTCTGAGCCCCAGAGTGGTAGGTTTGGAGGAGGTGTTTGGTTTCGATGTGTTGCTGCAGTTGCGCAGCTACTGCTTTCTTCAATGATCTTACCTTGGAAGGAAAGATGGATGATGGGGCGATAGTTAGCTAGGTTGTCTGGATCCAGAGTGGCTTTCTTTAGTAGAGGGTTGATGATTTTCTCCAGGAAGTGATTTTGAGGAGGTATACTGCAAGGATGTCTATACGATGTGGCTTTGATGGCAGCCAGGGTTTCTACCAGGCCCTCTGTAGAGTGTCTTGAATGTTATCTAGGTTGTGGAGAGTTTGCGAGGTGGGTCTGTGGATGTAGAGCTGGTGTCTGTGCTGGCGAATCTTGCTGATTTTGTTGAAGGTGTTAATGGCCGTGGACTTTTTCGATGGAGTGTGGTATGGCATGGTCGGGTAGCATTAGATGCAGTGCTTGACCACTTTGAAGAGGGCTCTGCTTTTGTTGTCTGCTTCTACTATGGTGTCTGATAGTAGGAGGCCTTGTCTCTGTTAAGTTGTCAGTGGTGTAAGGAAAGCAAGCACGGTATCAAACAGTGAATACAGATACAAGTGTTCACAATTAAAGGGTGTTTATCGAACTTCACTGGGTGTTAGGGAGAATTCTCTGTTTAGGCTGAATTTCCTAACCTAGTGAGTCCCCCAGCAGCGCGGCTTTGCTGGATTTTTAGGGTTTATTTTTTTTCTCCTGCCAAGAGTGAGACTCTTTTACCCTCACTCTTGGGCATGATTTGAGTGTGTTTCTTTGAATCTAGATGTGTTAAATGGGCTATGGGGTCTTTTACTCCATAGGGCTTCATGTGTTTTTGTGATGTGTGTTACACAGCACCCTCAGTGCAGTGACACAGGGGTGTCATAGTGACCGCCCAGTATAGACTCCATACCCTGGGACTGACTACTGTCTCCCAGGGCATGTAAAGTCACCATTGACTTTACTAGTCTTAAATTCTGAACAGAACCAGTACAAACCATCATATTGTGGACGTACTGGCTGGGGCAATTCGATTGCCCCAGGGTCTGTTAGTCGAGGGGGCACCGTTTTGGCTGGTGGCAGTGGATACTACTTTTAATATTTCCCTATGGGATTTCCCATTGTTTTAGGCTACTACTTTATTTAATTATTTACGGTAGCCTCGAACATACCGCTGGTTTATTTAATTAATATTAATTCTCCGGTTGGTATTTTTTGCCAAAACTTGATTCTAAAATGGCGTTTGTGTTCTGTTCTGTGACTCCAACCCAAGTTGAGCCCTTTGTTCCACTTTTTGGCGGGCTTCTCCACAGAAGCCCTCCAAAGTGGTGCTACTCTGTCTGGGGTACTTAGGAGGGGTGGAGGGGAATTTAGGCACTCTGGACTGAGTTGCCTAGGCAACTCAAGTAGCACTCCATCCTGATTGGCCCAAGTGGTGAGCCGACCGGCTCACCACTTAGCATGTTTGAGTGACAGCTAGGCTGAGTGAAAGGGGGTTTTCTGCATAAAAGCAGGGCTTTGGGGACTGGAACTTCAGAAGTCGCCACAGGACCTAAGAATCCGACGAGGGAGAAGCTGAGCCGACCTGCCAGGACACCACCACCACCGGTGGAGCCCTGCTGGACCGTCTCACCACTTTTCCCAACGACAGAGGAGATCTCCCGCCAGAGAGTCTACTTCCTTTGACTGGTGGGGATAACCAGTTTCACCGTCTTTTCGCCTTCCCGACGTACCTTGTGGCCGCCTTGCCTGTGCCAAGCACCCCGGCAACCGGGATACCACGTTTTACCACGACCGCGAAACAAAGGTACCACCTTTAACCGGAAAACTCCATGGCTGGTTTCTTCCCTGGTAGTGCACCGACCTTCATCTTTCCTCCAAGTCGAGATCTTCTCTTCCCCTGGAAGACGACGCAACTTGCACCCACTACCAGGAACAACTGCCACCGCTGGAGGATCCTTCCCACTTAAGGTACCGTGTCCCGCCTGGCTTCCCTTGCTACCGACTGTACGGCGTAAATTTAGCCCCCGGCTTCCGAACCTGGGTTAGCCTGGGACACTCTGGCTAAATTTTCCTAAGCCTCTCTAAACTCTTTTTGAACCCTCTGCAAGACATTCTAAGCCTAGTGTAACTGTGTGATCTTGGGCGCATTTGTGCTCTGCTCTCTCTAAGAGTGGGCCCAGCCTTTGGCTCACCAGTGACTTTTTGCTCTTCTGCCTTGCTAACAGTGTTCCTGAATCTTAGAGTGGTGTACCTTTCCATATTCTGTCTTTTTCCCTCCCTTTTCTCACAAACTTATTGGAGTGCCATCTAGTTAAGTGCTCACCTTTGTATGAAAATAAGTGGTGTTTTACTGTGACTTATCTGATAAGGAAAAGAAGTGTATATATTACAATAGTAACTGTGTTTAGAATATTTTACAATAAGAGTGCTGGAGTGTTTCAAACCATGTGTTTTTAAATAAATAATTATATACTTTGATACCAAAGCTGGTCAGTGTTTGCTTGTGTTATTGTATCTGGGTACCTATTGTGTATACTTTGCATACTGTCTAACTCTTCTGGAGGGAAGTCTGACTGCTCAGCCACAGCTACCAGGTAAATCTGGGTGGTGCAGACTGCTACCAAGTGGGTTTACTGCCAACACCTGTAGACTTAAATCTTTTGCAGTGTTCCCGAAGGGAACTGCACAGGTTTCTGCCTAACACTGGGTTGTTTGAATACCTATCTAACCCTAAATTTAACGATCAAAGCAAGCTACGACCATAAAATAATAACGCAGTCCCTTTGGGATACCTCAGCCCCTAATGAGTTAGTGGGGCTAGTCAAACAAAAACACACCATGTATTTGATGAAGAGACACAGAGAAAGAAAAGAGCACAGAAGGGCACTGTTGGGAATCAAATCAGCAGAGCTTTTACCAGAGGCGTATAAAGCAGAAGTCAGCAGAGAAAAGACCAACTATAAATCGTGGTCAGTCCTCCAAAAAGTTTCCCAAATGCAAAATGATGGGGAGCAATTGCAGAAATTGCTCAGAGAAGGGAACATGAAGAACTTCTGGCCATTAATCAGTCAATTTTAGGGTGGATCTGGCCATTCTCTGTGCAACTTAGTGTCTGAAAGAGGATGGGTGGAGTACTTAAGAAGTCTTTAAAGATTCTAGTGGTTCCCAGTTTGTAGTGCAACCGCATACACTTTGGCAATTGAAGAGAATGGGTGGAGTACTTAAGAAGTCTTTAAAGATTCTAGTGGTTCCCAGTTTGTAGTGCAACCGCATACACTTTGGCAATTGAACTTTATGAAAAACACATTGAAGAGATAATTATCAAATCCTCTGCCTCAAAAGCAGCAGGCCCCAATGGCCTGACATATCAAATAATTAAAAATGAGCCAAAAATGTGGTTGCATCTACTTTACTGTTTATTTGGTTAAATACTAAAAAGACGTGCATTTCCATCATCCTGGAAAACTGCACTGGTCATACCTTTTTTTTAAGATTGGGGATCGTCGAGCAGCGGCAAACTTTCGACCTATAGCCCTGCTCAACATAGAAAGTAAGATTATTTTCATGAAGCTCTTGTTAAATGAAATGACACAGTGGGTCGAAGATCGAAATATCCTATCCCTGTTCCAAACAGGTATTCGAAAGGGCGTGTCAGCATCCCTAAACGGCCTGATTCTCAATTTACTAAGTGAGCAGGCAGAGAGAAATAGATCACTGCCCCCTGTATGGAGCGTGGGCTGATTTATCCAAAGCTTTTGATCAGGTAGACCGGGCTCTGCTTTGGAATAAATTGAGGCACTCGGGTTTACCCGAAACACTTTTGGCAATGTTGGTGGAGCTCCACAAAGAGACCAAACTAAGAGTTTGCTTGGACGAGTCGGGCACCTCTGGGATATCATTAAGGTAGAAAGGGGGCTAAGGCAAAGGTGTTTAGGTGCCCCACTTTTCTTCAATCTCTTCCTGGCAGACATAGGCATATCGTTTGTTACGCTCACCTGGCTCCCACAGGGGCGTCGATCGGACCCGGACAGCTGCGACCTCCTCCAACGTGAAGCGTAGTGCAGAGATGACAGACTGGACTGGACCGCCTAATCTCGTCTGCTTGACCCGTGGAAATATTCTCCTGCAAGTGGAGAAAGGTATTCAGCCACCCGTGGATTTTAGAAATGGCACCCCACTGTTCTCCCCACTAATCACCACCGATATTCATTTTCTGTAAGCTCACCTTATGTTTGTAAATCATGAGCTCTCCATCCTGCATGGAATGCAGGGGCGTGTAGATACCAGTTACTTCACTGTTTTGAGGGCGTTGTAAGAGTTCCAGATGAATATTGACTCCGAGGTTCCAGGCGAGAACCCGTAAGTATAAAGTTCAAAGAGTTCAATATGTCCGATGTTCACTCTTGTACATTCCTTTCTTGTGTTGCAGCTGGGTTCAAGAGAAGATTGTCTTGTGGCAGCTGATGGTGTTGAGGTAAGAGTATGTATTACCCAACACTGTCCGGCAAAAGATGCGTGTGCTTAAATTGCTGTTTTCTCTCTCCTTACTGGTGCGGCGTAAGAAGTTGCGGTTTGTTACAGAATAATGCCTCTGGTTGTTAATCAGGTAAGTCTATGATGGAGAGGTTGTATTTGTTGGCTCTCTCTGCTCACCTTATGTTTCTTTTGTCCCCTAGATGGTGGAATTCGGCGGAGAAAATGATGGAGGCTGCGCCGGATCAAAAAATGCTGTGAGGACTTGTGAGTATGGCGCGGCGCTGCAGCTGGCGTTGCGATGTGTGTAGAATAATGTCCTTTTCAGTTCGAAGATGTGATAGATCCGGAATTCAGGTAAGGATTGAAATAATATCTGTTTGCTAACCTTTCCTTCTTCTTTCTTCTATTGCTAGGAGCTCTGGATTCGAGACGGGCATGGCTGAAGACTGGATGCTGACTGCAGGCACGGTGAGCGTTACGCTGCTGGATGCAGAATAACACAAAGCATGTGCTGCTGTTCGGGCGTGGTTTAAATAGCCTCCAAAGTAGTTCCAGGTAAGAAGTCCCCTAGAACCACACCCGAGTAAAAAATAGTCCCTGTAGAAAAATAGTCCCATCCAGGCCTCACGTTGGCTTGGATTCATTTGCAGCATGGTCTGCATGAGGCAAGTAAAGTCTGTGAGCCTGGCGCCTATGGCGCCAGGACCGATTTCTATTATGAGCCTGGCGCCTAAGGCGCCAGGACTGAACCCAGATAGCCCCCAGCCGTGGCTGCTGGAGTTTTATTAAATACCTGGATGCCTGATGGACTTGATCCGGATGCCTGATGGACTTGATCCGGATGCCCGGGGGTAGGCATCATGACAGCGTTAGAACCGTCTGCATTGGCCAGGCCTATGTTGAATGGAAGAAAAATCTTTTGGCTGGCCTATGCAGATGACATTGTGCTGCTAGATAGAACACCAATTGGGCTCCAGCGTTTGCTAGCCAGGCTGAGTGAGTATGCAGAAACTAATAGGCTCTCTATAAACCCTGCTAAATCAAACATCATGGTTTTTAAACGCCCTCAAAAAAAGGTCAAATATTCAAACTGGGACTCAAAGGGTAGAAATGGTCAAATATCTGGGCTATAACATCCATGCCTCCCCTGCCCTTTATAAAGTTGAGGCCGAGGTCGCAGTGGAGATAGCGCAGGGTGCAACACAAATGCTCAAACTGAACCATAAGATCTGTAAATTCTCCTTTTCTTCGTTGGTCAGATACTATCTGGCAAAAATAGTCCCACTGATTCTCTATGGGCTGGAGGCTAGACAAGCGGCTTTGGTTCACTAACTGGGGCGTATTTGAAGGCAGGTTATGGAAGAGGGTATTGGGCATCCCTGCCTGCACACCCAGTGCGAGTCTCGGGTTTGAAATGGGCTTAAAATCACTGGGATGTATGGCAAATTGGATGTTAATCTCCTTATGCCGGGATATTATCGGAAAACGTACTACTCTCTATGGTGACATTAGATGTCATATATCAAATTCTAGATCCGCAATATTGGTGTCATTAGAGCGTAAGGTGAGAGAATCCCTCTTTAAAATTGACCTTGATATAGATACCCTCATCTGCAACCCTTTAAAAATCAAGAAGAAGCTACAATCCATTGACTGGTTGAGAAAGTGAGAATGGTCTCTTCTACAAATCCCTTTTTACAGGGTGAGTAAAACTAGGTTGCCTTTCTAGTTATCTCATGAAATTTCCAGAGAGCTCGATACCTAATGATTCTTTAAGAATAAGGTTAAACCTGGTATAATGTGGAGAAGTGCTTGAAAAGAGAAAACAAGGAGACAGAGCAAAGCAGCTATGCGTAGTCTGTACTAATCCAGCGAAACAAACGCTCAGGCACTTGCTGATGGATTGTGAAGAGACATGGAACTTGCGTCTAGTACTCTTCTGGAGGTTTGTGTGACATGAAGTAAATCTTATTTCAGAATTCTTTTGGGACAGATTGGTATCGGGCTCCAGAGCTCCATTAACATCTGTGGTGGTATGCGTTTTGAAAATCTGTGAAATCATTGCCTAATATCTGCAACCATAAAATTGTAAAGGGCTGAGGATCAAAAGTTGGATTTTATCAAATGTAATGTTGCTAATTTGAGAGCAATGTAATTTTTAGTTTATAATTAACTATGTTTGAAATGTTGTTTTATTGAATTTATAATCCGTTTTGTAAATATTTTTATGATTTTGTAGAGACTCGCTGAGTCATAAACAAAATAAAAATGTTTTTAAAAAGAAATAATGCGTTCCTAGTGGAGTCTCTGTCAAAATAAAAGGCCCGATACAAATTGCCAATCCTTACTTCTAAACACAATGGTATGGGATAACAATGTATGCAAAAAGAAAAGTGTTCAAGAAAGGTAATGTCAGGATAGTTGAGCAGTTGGCTTCCCTTCCCCACGTTTTCAGCACGGGACAAGGCGGCATGCTCGAGCTTGGCACACGCTCTGACTTCTCAGTCACGAGGATGCTGTTCAAAGCATAGGTATCAGGGCCTTCTGCCAAAGACTCTCTTCCAATAATGGCCTCTTATTCCAGAGGGCCTGACATAACAAACAAGCACCAAAGTTCCTTTCTTCATATGAATTTCACATTCACAAGCTTCGCAATTGGTCTGCCTCGTTCAGGCTCGGACCATGTAAGTTTGCTTTCTATAGCTTTCCTCTTTGTGTCAAGTATCGGAAGAGTTTCGATTCTGCAATGGTTTGCTTAAGTCTTCGCAGGACCACTTTGATTAATTTCTCATTACACACTTTTACTTTCGCTTCTGCCACTTCTTGGCTGGATCCCTTCAGAGACCTTCGATTGAGCACACTCGCGGGGCCGGACCACTCTGTCACTGGTGTTGTATCTTTTCACTGTTAAAGTTCAAACATCCATAAGCTGTTAAGCTTTCCTTCCGTCTTTGATCACATGCGCTACCAATCTTCGTTCTTGCGCTCTTTATCCAAGGTTGCCGCTTTCAATCTTGATTTTAACACAGCCCGGTCTTGCATCGGTCTCCCCAACTCACTGGCTGTGTTGATCTTTCTGACGCTGCTTTGTTCTTGGAGCCATGGACTGTACCACGGCGGCTGCTGCTCCTCTCCGACTTGGTCAGCTGTGCGGGAGGGCCACGGGTATATCTGACACACAATGCAGAATATTTCCGTCTGCTTTCCTGGCCCTATGCTTTTAAGTCTGAAGAACTTGGGCCACCAGGGGACACGCAGATGTGACCAACTACTGCGTGACTCTCTCCCAGATGGGACCAGCAAAAATGGATTGAGCCCCCCTTTTTGAACCCCACCAATACTGCCCTGGGGGTATGTACGCCACCATTGTTGTTGGCGGCGATGTGAGCAGTACTCCGCCCACCAAATAGTGGATTGCAGGCTCTGATGACGGGGAACCAGTGATAAGACTGAGAGGCTGCTAGAAAAGGAGCAGCAGAGCCACCCCCACAAGCTAACTGGAGGGAGTGTAAAGTGCCCAGAAACCTCCTTGCGCTTGAGGAGCCCTGACCCCACGCAGGGGGCCCTGTGATGGAGGGACATCCACAGCACACCTAGACCTTCTGCCTGGTGGGTGCCTGCATTGATTGGTGCAGAGTGCACCAGCAAAGTGAAAGGGGACTGCATGGTGAGATGAGAGGACACTGACGATAAGAGCATTACAAGGGCACATGTACACATGGAAAGGAGGCGCCCCCCAGACACACTAGGGCTGGAGAAAGCGTTCTGGAAAAGACAATGTTGTTGTATTATCGGTTATTGCGCACTTGTGCAGTTTTCAACGGGTTATACAGTAATACATTTCTCCAGCATGGGGTCTGGCATGGATTCACATGCTCATGAATATTCCCCATTGTCAAGCTGGGAATCCTCTGTAAAGAAAAAATCAATTTCAGTTTCACTTCTGAACTGTCTTTCTCCTCACAACCAATCACTGGTCTCTGGGTCATACTGCCCTCAGCCAATGACTGACCTCTACCTAAGCCCCTCCTCTGGCAGCCATCTTCAGATTTTTACTGCACTTTAAGTGTTGGGAGTCCTCGTGCTATAGCTCTCGAGCTTTTACTGCGTTTTGCGATTTTTCTAAGAGTTTTGCTCTATTTTTATGGTCAATCGAGCCTCACGCTCCATCGATCCATCTTCCGATTAACGGGGAACCGTATTCAGATTATTCAGAGCTCCTTCAAGGCCTACCCCGTGTGGACATGGCGGAGGAGAAGGACTTTGCGCCGCGCTTCAAGGTTTGCCCTGGTTGCAACCTACGGAATGTCTTTTCGGACGACGGACATTCCCTGTGCTGTTACTGCCTGCACTCGGACCTGAAGCATGTGAAGGATGAGTGTGCGGCTTGTTGGGAGATGGTGCTTCGCACGCTGGCATATCGGCGCAAGAGCCTCAACGAGTGGCTGCAGGCCAAGGACTCTGCTCCGGGTGAGTCCCGGCAGCATGTGTCCCCTGCCCAGAAGAAGAAAGGTGAGTCGTCTTCTAAGACCTTTGAGGGCACACCCCCCAAGGGGGCCCAACATAAGGCTAAGCACAGCGAGTCCACTGTCTCCGGGAGCGCCGTTGCAACTGGCTCCTCCGCGGCCAGGGCGAGTACATCATCTCCATCGCCTTCGACCACGAGCCAACGCTCAGGATCTTCGTAGAAGAGGAAGTTGGACCATCCGGGCAAGCTCTTGAAAACCCAGACCGGCCCTGCAGAGAAGGCCAAGGAGGCGCGGGGGTCCCGACCCTCCCCCTAAGGTGAAGTCTGCAGACTCGGCCAAGACCGTGAAGGCCCAGGTGCATCAGACGAAGGCCCAAACTTCCATCGAAGTGGTGGCGGCGTCCCTCGCTAAGGCCGTTGTGGCGAATCCGCAGGGCACGGCCCCAAAGGCGAGAGTATCCCTGCCTGCCGGGAGGGAATCCTCTTTCCAGCCCATCGAAAAGACGCCGGAGAAGGTGATGCCCATCATTTCCCCAAAACAGTCTCCCTTGGTCACCGAGAAGGGGATGGGGCACGATGGCCCTCCAGGGCATGGAAATCTCCTCAGAGGAGGAACTCGCCAACCTCCCGATCCTCCAGGAGGGAAGATGCGTCGAGAGCGGGTCCTACGGGAGGGATCCTGATGAGAGCGACGACTAATGTGATGACAAGGAGCAGCAAATCGGTGACGATGCGGAGGAGCGACCTAAGCCGCAAACGCCCTTGTCTCCGTCACCTCCACTACCTCAACAAACACCTGGGGATATCTCGGTGGACATTCTTACAGCTGTTCATACCCTGTGCTCGGTGATCCGGACAAGGATGCCTCTTACAGCGGCGGCACTCCCGCCCCCCAAAGGAGCCAACACCATCGGAGGAGCCACCATCCAAGCGGAGGAGAGTCCACCCCCCTCCGTTCCACCTTTCGCCTCTCTTCCCCACCGAGGGATGAGACAGACCCAGACACAACGACCACTAGCGACGGCCAGTTGGGGGGGGGGGGAGTCTCCCATCGCCTCCTACGAGATCTTCACCGCCCGACAAGATAGGCTTGTTCCACGCCATGATTTCCAGGGCCTCAGAGCTGGTCCAGCTCGTCCCGGAGGAGAAGAAAGGTGGTTTCCTATACAAGCGTCGAGAGGCGAAAAGGAAGACCGTGCTGTCGATCCCACTGTTGGATGACATTTGGGACGAGGAGTTGTCCCTCATGAAGAATTCTTCATCAGCCCCGGCGAAGAGGGACCGTTATGAAAAGAAATACAGGGTGCCGGACTCTGAGACCAAGTGCTTACGGTCCCAGCCATCACCAAACTCAGTGGTGTTGGCCGCAACCAAGAAGAAGTCTTCACGCTCCTCCTCGTCGGCGGCTCCCCCCTCGCTCCCCGGACGGTGAGGGGAAGAAGTTGGAGCCACGGGGTGAAGTTATCACGTTGGCAGCGCCGACTATCAAGGCCGCTAACGCCCTCGCCATCGCAGCGCGTTACGACTGAGAGCTTTGGTTCAAGATGGCCCCCCTCCTGGACTTCCTACCCGACAAGAGGGTGGATGCATTGGAGATCCTACAGGAAGGCGAGGTGGGTTCGGACCACGCCATTGCAGTGGCCACGGACATTGCCGACACGGGATTCTGCCAAATGGACAACAGTGTTTGCCTTCGTCGGCGGGGCTGGCTGAGGGCCACTAATTTCTGCCAGGATGTTCAGTCAAGGGTGTTGGACGAGTCCCTTCAGGCCGTCAAGGCGCACACTGAGGCGGCTTGTGCTTTGGGCACGCTCCAGCAAAGACAGCCGTCCTTTCGGAATTCTGGAGGAAAATCCCAAGATTCTTCTAAAGGATTCGGAGGAGGTGCTTCATCCTACCGTCAACCCTCTTGCTCGTCAGCCTAAGAGACCTACAGGGGCCGTGCTAAGTCTGGAGGTAGACGTCGTCGTCAAGGCCCCCAGGGCGGCGCTTCGACGTCAAAACAGGACTGAACCGGCCTTTGAGCTGGGCCCCCACCCGTCCACCCCGGTGGGAGGCCGGCTGGCAAACTTCATCAGCGTGTGGAAGACCATCTCCTCTGACCGTTGGGTGCTGGATGCTCTCGCCCACAGACACACCCTAGAGTTCCAACGGAAGTGTCCCTGTATACTGCTCGTCAGGAAAATCACGTCCCTCAGCTGCTGCTGGATGTGCGGGCCATGCTAAGAAAGGGTGCGATAGAGCTCGTCCCAAAGAGGCTCTGGGGCTCCGGAGTGTACTCTGGTTACTTTCTTGTCAAAAAGACCACTGGCGGTTGGAGGCCCATCCTGGACCTCTGCTGCCTGAACAAGTACATAAAGTCTCAAAAGTTTCGGATGGTGACTCTGTGACTCTTCAGCATGTGCTAGGACAGCTGGAAGAGGGGGGATTTTCTGTCGTCGCTGGACTTGGAAGATGCCTATTATCACTTCCCCATACACAAGGGCCACCGCAAGTATCTGCGCTTCATGGTTCAAGGACAACACTACCAGTTCAAGGCACTGCCCTTCGGACTAAAGTCGGCGTCAAGAGTGTTGACCAAGTGCGTGGCACTGGTGGCGGCGCCGCTGCGCCTATGATGGATCCACGTGTACCCCTACCTAGATGACTGGCTCATCTGGGCAAGCTCAAAGGACATCGCCGTCGAACACACGGCGAAGACTGTCCAATGCCTGACGAATCTGGGGTTCTCTGTGAACTTTGCAAGTTACTGCTTAATTCCATTGCAGGACGCACGGTTTTTGGGATCCTGACTCCACACAGTGTCATGCCTGGCGCCTCCGTCGGAGGAGAGGATAGCGGCCATCTTGGGCAAGGTACGACAGCTGTTGGCCCTGAAGATCGCATGGGTAAGGTCCATCAATTCCCTACTCGGCATAATGTCGTCATGCATATACCTCATTCGGCTGTGCAGGCTACGGATGCATCTGCTGCAGGAGTTCCTCAACGCCCGTTGGATACAAGTATCTGGAAGCTTTGAGGACAGGATCACACTCAACAAGAGTTTCCGTCGAGCGATCCAGTGGTGGGGAGTACGCGCACCTCTGTCCACAGGAGCCAATTTCCAGACCCCACCTCATCAGGAGATGACACGACTGACGCCTCCCTGGAAGGATGTGGAGCGCACACCAGAAGTCTTCATGCAAGAGGCCTGTGGCTACCGGAGGAGAAGCATTCTCCAAGGAGGCACAGGACCTTTGGCACTGGGACACATTCTCTTTCCCCTGGGATGGCCTGTTTCTGTATGCGTTCCCTCCGTTGCCGTTGCTTCTTCGATTAGTCAATGAACTCAGGCGGTCCCGATGCAGGATGATCCTCGTCGCACCAGCGTGGCCGAGACAGATATCGTACCCGGATCTTTTGGACATGTCAGTGTCCCCTGCAGTCAAGCTTCCCGCAGTCGCAGATCTTCTCGCCAGGGAAGGAGGCGCGATTCTGCACCACGAACCAGGATCGCTGAACCTGAAGGCCTGGCTCCTGCAGCAGTAGATTTTGGTGGCTACGCTCTTCCAGCGGATTGTAAGGAGGTGCTCGCCAAGGGAAGAGGATCCCCGTGTGGTGCCATACTTGGATCGACCCTCTACGAGTCACTGCTCTGCAGGTGATTCCGTATTGGTTGTTGTTGGCCAAGGCAGGACTGGCCCATGCTTCAATCAAAGTTCATCTGGCGGCTATCTCCCACTACACTAGATTTCCTGGACGATCATCCTTGTGGTCGCAGCGATTGGTCAAGGAGTTAGTCAAAGGACTATTTCGCTCGTTCCTGCTGGTGAAGGCTCTAGCCCCGGCGTGGGAGCTCAATGTGGTGTTGGCTAGGCTCATGGGTCCTCCGTTCGAGCCTATGCATTCGGTGCCACTGAAATGTTGTCGTAGAAAACAGCTTTTCTTGTGGCCATCACCTCCACACAACGAGTGGGGGAGATCAAGGCCCTCTCCTGTAAACCAGCTTATTTGACATTACAGGAGACCACGGTGGTGCTACGGACGCACCCCTCCTTCATGCCCAAGGTGCCGTCAGACTTTCATCTAAACAAGCGCTTGGTGTTACCGGTATCCTTCCCGACGTCTTGGTCGCCGACTGAGAGAACTTTGCGTTGCTGGATGTGGCTAGAGCGCTGAAGTTCTATGTGGACCGCACAAAGAGTTTCGGGCGCACGTTGCAGCTTTTTGTGAACTTTGGCCCTGTGAAGCATGGGAAGGCCCATCTCCAAGGCTTCCATTTCCATGTGGCTCTCCGGCTGCATCACCCACTGTCACCGGTTAGCAAACCGACCGTTGCCTGGCCGTCCGAGGGCCCACTCGACCAGAGTGATTGCTGCAACTACAGCGTTCCTGTCTGGTGTGCCCATGCTGGACATCTGCAGTGCTGCTACGTGGAGGTCGATGCACACCTTCACGAAGTTCTACTCCGTCGACAGGGATTCTAGGGAGGAGTCCAGAGTTGGCAAAGCAGTGCTGCGCAAACCTGTTCGCATGATGAGGAGGTAAGAGATGCTTAATGTTGAGATGCTTAATGTTGAGCTTTGCCACCTCCCGTGGTTGTCATGTGTGTACTGCTATGCATTCTTTATTCATGAGCATGTGAATCCATGCTAGACCCCATGCTGGAGAAGGAACAAGTAACTGTTGTTCTCCAGCATGGGTCTGGCATGGATTCACATGCGTACCGTCCCGCCTACCCCTCTGCAGCTCTTCTCTTGGTCCTACTGCCACTTTACGTGCTACCAAATCTGAAGATGGCTGCCAGAGGAGGGGCTTAGGTAGAGGGCAGTCATTGGCTGGGGGCAAGTATGACCCAGAGACCAGGGATTGGTTGTTAGGAGAAAGACAGTTCAGAAGTGAAACTGATTTTTTTTGTATAGCGAGGTTTCCCAGCCTGACTGGGAATATTCATGAGTATGTGAATCCATGCCAGACCCATGCTGGAGAACAACAGTTACAGGTAAGTAACTTGTTCCTTACTCTGCAAACACATATAGTAAAGTCACTTAAAGGGAGGAAAATGGTTAGTGCAACAGAAGGCTTAGTTCAAGGTTCTAGAGACGGTTTCTTCGCCTGGTAAATCTTAAGTCCAAAAACACAACCCTAGCTAAAGGCAGTTCGGAGAGGACTTGAAATCTTTGCAAGAGCGAATTAGAGTGTTACTGTAGATTGCTTCCAGTGTCTAAAGTCGTTGAAGAAGCAAGTTAACAACTAACAAAGGAGACCTTAAAATGGACTCGAGAAACGTTTGAGGAGGTAAGAGGGGGTTGTCCTGAACACCTGTACATGACCTCCAACGCTCTGAGGCAACTTCTTGGAATCAGGTAAGCAATATCCTTTTCCCCGCAGTTTCTTATGCTAAAAGAATATGTTTGTGTTTTATTTTGCAGCTCTGGATCCGACCTCCGGATTACTTGGTCTGGTGACTGAAGGCAGGACAATGGACTGGATCTCTCAGCAGCAGTCTCTAGGGGGAGGACCTGTGGCATGACGTTAAGCAACTTCTTGGTTCACTCTGCAGTTCTGGCTCCTTTTCTGCAGCACCAACAAAGGACACTGATCGCCTTGGCAATGTTCTTCTCTTCCTGCTGTCTGTTAGGGAGAATTCTCCAAAATGTGCTAATTCCCTCCATCTTAGAGACCCCCAGCAACTTTGCTGGATTTTGAGGATTTGATTTTGTTTTAACCTGCAGAGACTGAGACCCTTTTTCCCACTCTCTCGTGCCTTTTAATGTGATTTTGAACACTGTTTCTTTTGGTTGTGGAGTCTGACAAACTCCATAGGCATCACGTTTACATTGTGTCACACAACACCTTCAGTGCAGTGACACAGGGGGAAGTCTTTCAGATTTCCCAAAGGTTTAACTACCTTCTCTTTGATAAACTTCTGTTTCCCAGAGCAGTTAAGTGAAATTGACTTTACTATCATTTGTAACTTTCTAGACCTAGCACAAACCATTTTTTATTTTTTTTATTTAAAATTATAGTTTAAACATACTTTTCATTTATGGTCCTTACAAAACTTAGATTTCTCATTCTGTGTCCAGATTGTGTCAATTTGTAGTTCATAGGGCTTTTTGCCACGGTTTATCAAGTTCCAGGATATGGCGAATATACTGTACAATCGTTTTTTTTTTTTTTTACAACCATTCAGTATCGAGGTCCATCTAGCTTCTGTATCAAGTTGGTTAGCAGAGATCTTGAATAGATCACAGAAGAGACCTCTCTGGGAGGCAATAGCAGGGCATATCATGATGAGTAGATGTAATGTTTCAGGTGTTTTCAAGTGCAGGCAAAATCGACAAAATTGGTCCGCCATGTTGATTTGTCTAGTTTTTGCTAGTCGATGTCGAGTTGGAATTACATTCAAACGAAATTTCAGCTCGCAGATAGTGGTCTGAGAAGAGGTACAAGTACCGCAGAAGCTCGTTAATTGCTCGAATATCAGTATCGCATTGCAAGTTCATGGAATACTTTGTTTTGTCGTGTGTGGTTAGGATCCAATCATTTTGTTGGATCCTCGCTTTCGCATGTTGTGGATGATTTATTAGTATTTCTGATGAAATGTCTTCTTTTACCATCTTTTGTTATAGACCATGTTTCCATGCTTTCAGGATGATGTTCATTGCATTCAGGATGTCTCGTAATATTTGCATGGCCTCCTTTTTATTGTTGTTTGTCAACTTACGAAGTAGGTCTAGTTCTTTCCATAGGACAATAGAGTTTAATTACTGGCTTGCTACTTCGAATCGTATCCTGGCCATTGGAAAGTTGTTAGGCAGTTTTAATATTTTCCTCCAAAAGGAAGCTTCAAGGCGAATCCAGTTTGAGAGCTACGTTAATCATGGCTTCAATCCCGTAGGTTATGATGGGTATCACTTTTTGTCGGTAGAAAGCGATGATAGGTCCGAAAGAGAACTTTCTGTATTATTTATGTAGCAGACAGCCTTGTCTGGCTAGGGATAGCATCTTCACTTCTATACCTGTTACCCACTCTTTTTTTCGGACCTGGATTGGTTTTGTAATTCCCAGGTATTTGAAGGTGTTTACTTCTGATAGTTCTTTGTTCTCAAGGGTGAACGTTAATTTCCTGTTGGATTTGGGTGTATTTTTTGTTAGGTTCATGATCTTCGTTTTTTTTACATTAATTTGTATTTCGTTCTATTGCATGTATTCTTCCATCATTCGCAAGATGTTCTGAAGGCCAACTGGTGTTTTATCTAATAGCTCTATATCGTCGGCGTACATCATGGCCGGAACCTGGATGGAGTTAATCTTTGGTGGGTTCAGTAAGATAGTTTGTAAGCAGTTTTCAAAGTCAGCTGTAAAAAGATTGAGAGTAGCTGCAAGGGGACATCCTTGCTTCAGTCGGAAGAACTGACACCATCTTTTGAAAGTCTGATCGTAACTGAGGTATTTGAATATAATAATTTAATTGGCTCGATGATGAGTTTGCACCACAATGTTTGCCTATTTCTCCAGCATGGGGTCTGGCATGGATTCACATGCTCATGAATATTCCCCGTCGTCAGGCTGGGAATCCTCGGTAAAGAAAAAATCAGTATCAGTTTCGTTTCTGATCTGTCTTTTGTAGTAGTAACCAATCACTGATCTCTGCGTCATACTGACCACAGCCAATGACTGCCCTCTACCTAAGCCCCGCCTCTGGCAGCCATCTTCAGATTTTTACCGCACGTTCAAGTGTTGGGATCCTCGTGCTATTGCTCTCGAGCGTTAGTGCTATTTTTTCTCAGAAAAATGTCTCTTTTTTTCGGTCAAAAGAGCCTCAAGCTCCACCGTTTCTTCATCCGATCAACGGGGACCCGTGTCGGATTCGTCTACGCCCCTCAAGGGTGAAGATTTCGTCGAGCCACGCTTTTGGAGGACTCCAGAAGTTTCTCAGGCCCATCTCGGACATGGCCCAGGAGAAGGGAAGCTCGACGCCCAGAAAGCTGTTCAGGGTCTGCCCTGGATGCCAGCTTCAGAATGCCTTCAAGGAGGACGAACACTCCCTTTGCCTTTACTGCCTACATGAGGACAAGACGCACGTGGAGAAGGACTGCGTTTTGCGGCAATATGTCGGAGCGGACCATGAAGGACCGCCATCAACGTCTCGCCAACTGGCTTGAAGGAAAGAGCCCGTCAGGCGAGAAGAAGAAGAAGAAGAAGTCTGAGCGGTCTTCTAAGACCTTTGAGGGCGCCCCGGCGACGGGGGTCCAACAGAAGGCCAAGCACCGCGAGTCCGCTGGCACTGGGAGCGCCGAACGGTCGGGCTCTACGGGCGCCAGGCAGGGCGCATCCTCCCCGGCGCCATCAATCGCGAGCCAACTCTCTGGCTCGGGTAAGAGGAAGGCCGAGCACCCGGTGAAACTCCTGGAGAGACCCCGGTCGTGCCCTAAGGCCCCATCGGAGGGGGAGCGAGGTGGTGACCCTCCCCCCAAGGAGAAGGCGGTGAGCGCACCTAAGGTGGCGAAAGCCTTGATCCATCCGACCAAGGCCTCTATCGAGACAGTTGCGGCGGCCCTGGCTCAGCCTGTGGAGGCTACACCAGTGGTGGCGACCCCGGGGCCCAGAATCTCCCTGGCACCGCGGAGGGAGTCCTCTTTCATGCCCATCGACAGGACCCCCGTGAAACCTCTGACGAGAAGAAAAAGGGGGGGCAGGAGGTCGTCGTGGACTCGGCCTCAACCTCTGAGGAGGAGCTGATCGAAGTCTTAGGCCACGGCTCTGGCGTGGAAGAAGGCCATCCTGTCGGGAGGGACCTCGACGTGGAAGACGACGAGGGCGTTGAGGATGCCGACGGGGCTCCTGATCGCCCGTCGGATCTCCCTCAACCAGTGCCGCAAGACAACTCGGCGGCCATTTTGTTGGCTATGCAGTCCTTATGCTCGGAGATGAGGACGAGACTGCCATTACCACCAACGGAGGAACCGCTCCCGACCGGGGACCCGGAGCCAGGCCCTTCTGGGAGCCCTCCCTCTAAGAGAAGAAGGATTCATCCTCCACCTCCTTTTCAGCCATCGCTCCCTGTTCAGCCCTCCTCCCCGTCCAGGAAGAAAAACAAGCACAGAATACATCATAATCTTACTAAGGGTGAGAGAAAAGCTTTGAAAGATCTTGCTAGCAACCATGATCTTGTCATAAAACCAGCAGACAAAGGTGGCGGTATTGTCTTGATGACCAATGACCAGTATACCAACATGATCAATAATCTATTGAACGATGGGGTTAGCTACCGTATACTTAGAAAGGACCCTTCGAAAGAAATGAAAATAGAGATCTCAGAAATGGTCGCGTTTGCACTCGAAAGAGATTGGATCACAGACAAAGAATCAAGTTTCTTAACTACATCGTCCAACCGCACCCCCTGTTTATACGCCCTCCCTAAGATCCATAAGAACGCACAGGATCCTCCGGGTAGACCCATTGTTTCGGGCTGTGGCTCCATTTTGGAACCCTTGGGTCAGTTCATTGACCATTTCCTTAAACCCTTGAGCAGTAAAACCCAATCATATCTCAGGGACACGGCACATACCATTCAGGTGTTTGAGAACCTGCCGTTTGATGGTTCCAAACAACTTTTGGTTACCATGGACATACAAGCCTTATATACATCCATCCCACAAGATGCAGCGATTGATTGTATCTATGAACTGACCCGGGGTCACACTGAGACCGGCATATCCCGGGTACCACCAGAATTCATCATTGAATTAGCCACGTTTGCTTTATGCAAGAATTTTTTTACTTTTGACAATCGGTTTTACTTGCAGGTCAAGGGCACAGCCATGGGTGCAACTTTTGCACCTAGTCTTGCCATTCTTTTCATGGCCTCTTTTGAGGAAAAATACATCTTCAGTCAAACCAACCAGTGGTGCACCAATATCTCTCACTGGCATCGATACATCGATGACATTATCTTCATCTGGACAGGTGACGACACATCTCTCCAACAATTTTCTGAATGGTTGAATACTTGTGATAATAATATCAAATTCACCATGGAACATAGCACTACACAGATACACTTCCTGGACTTAGAGATTACAGGTTTTAACAACAAATTAGCCTGTAACCTATTCAGGAAACCTACAGACCGCAACACTCTCCTTCATTATCAGAGTGACCATCCACTACATATCAAACAGAACTTGCCATATGGGCAATTACTAAGAATCAGAAGAAATTGCACTTCTCTGAAAGATTTTTATGAGAATGCCGAAGTACTCGGTCAGCTCCTACATAAACGGGGATACCCCAAAAGGTTGGTGAATACTGCTACCAAGAGAGCTAGGTTCACGGACCGAGATTCACTTTTGATATCACGGCCGAAACCAAATACCCATGATGCAGCAAGGTTAACATGCGTCTTGACGCACGGACCCAATGTCTTTGATTTCAAAAAAATGATCAGAAAATATTGGCCCATCATCAGATTACAACTGGTGGATGAGCCTACACCTTGCTTTGCTTATAAAAGAGCAAAAAACATCAGAGATCATCTAGTTCATTCCTCATACAGTAAAATTCCACTCCGCACAGGCCTGTGGAACTTACGCAAGGTTACTGGACACTATCCATGTGGATCCTGTTCGGTCTGCAAATTCACTAAGAAGATCCAAACTTTCAATATTGGCGATAGAAAATGGGTCTTAAACAATCAATCTAATTGCAAGACCAGCCAAGTGATATACTGTATTGAATGCCCCTGTGGGCTCAGATATGTGGGACAAACTATGCGGAATGTAGGGACTCGTATCTCAGAACACCGCTCGAGGATCCGGTGTAAGAATATTACATCTCCGTTGGTCACACATTATTTGACCAACTCCCACAGCCCTGATGACATCTTGTGGTGGGTCCTTGATAGGATCTACACAGGTCAAAATATACAGCACAGACTTCTCGAATTGGAAAAGAGATGGGTGCACAGATTGGACTCCCTGGACAATGGTCTCAATGAGTTACCTCCTGCTTGAATCCTTCACCGCTAACAGAGTTTCTTGTTTAACAATATTTTTTGAGCGGAGTATTTTACTTAACATGATATGCACATTCTTACCCGGGACGGCTTCCACACAACTATTCAGTCCCGGTGTGCATACACTGTCCTCATGCACACCCAACATTTTTCTTCCTTACCTGGCAGTTTTTCATGCCCAGTTAATTTCCCCATGGCACAACAGTCTAATTACCTTGGGAGCCGGTCAGGAGGGCCCCAACCATAGCACTAGGGGGTGTCCGCTCCAGTACTGGTCCCTGGAGACCAGCATGCCCTTGGGCCGCTCATTAGTCAGAGGCGGCACGAAGAAACATGATCCCCTCGATGTCTCGAGGCGGATACCGGCTTTAACATCCATCACTTGTTTGGTCGACGCCGCGTTGTATTTATTACAACCCGACTAAAACTCTCCCTCCCCTCTGATAGGCTAGGCGGGACACACTCCCCCTGCCACTTGGCGGGCATACAGGGTCCTGATTGGATACCCCGCCCGCTACCAGACACCGGCCCCACACGCCCGCCTCCACACGTCACGGCGTCCACCTAAATAGAAAGGCTGCCTTTCCACGTTCTAGGAGCCAGTCGCAGCAGATTTTGCAGCGCGATACAGACGCCAGCTGGAGGCGGTCCTTTCCCCTCCACTCCCTTCCTGCCTAAGCTTTTTCGCTACGGAACTCAGCTACACCTTATCACAGGTACTGAATTACCTGTACTAATAAAACAACAATATAAAAAATAATTTCCTCTTTTTTTACACACAAATAATTTCGTTTTGGCTTCATAACTTGAAAGCAAACTGCCCTTCAATTTGGGGTTTGTTTCCCTCTCTGTCTGTCTAGGTTGGCTTTTTTCAACAGTCCTCATATACATCTGGTGATATAATC
Source organism: Ambystoma mexicanum (assembly GCF_040938575.1). Classification (NCBI taxonomy): domain Eukaryota; kingdom Metazoa; phylum Chordata; class Amphibia; order Caudata; family Ambystomatidae; genus Ambystoma; species Ambystoma mexicanum. The sequence continues at coordinate 873,220,075 of NC_090924.1, read as the reverse complement.
TCCCTTGGGAGGCAACTGCCGACTCGATTGTCACCATACAGGATTCAGCCAGTGTCCAACAAGCAACAATAGGCTCACCTCTTTCGTTGAGCGTAGCATAGGATCACGCTCAAGGTAACAATATTCTCATGCTTAGATTATTCACTTATGCCCCATTGGGGTTTTAATTTAAATTTTATTGCACTCTCTTTCTGCCTCAATTACACCCCCCCCCCTTGCCGGGGTAGGCGGGTCACGAGTGGTGTGTTCTAAGTCCCCAGCGTTGTTGTTCACAGAAAGGGGTTTTCTGGCCAGGTCCTTTTATTTTCCTATGGGGGGGGTCACACTAGCATGTTACCAGGTGATCCCAACAGTTTAGGAAATTTAGACTTTGGCATGAAGTGAGTTGCAAACATGACCAAGATCATGCATTTTGCAAGTTTTTGACTTTAGCGATTCATCTACACAATTTTGTTCCACATAAATCATTCTTTGCATCATCTTTTGGACATGTTTTCTCTCTTTCATTCAGTTCTTTTCTTACTAAAACATTCCTTTCTCTCTATTTCTCTCTCTTGTTTCCCACAGGGTCTTGCTATTTCCGCCCTGATGAAGGCGGAGCTGGTACCGCCGAAACGCAATATTGCCTAGAGGGGATTGAAGGTCCCTCAGAATAACATCTGACCCATATTGGACCTCTTGTTTACAACAATTTATGTTTTGTTGTTTTTTCAGTTAGCCAGGATCTACAGTAACACTTGTTCAGTATCCCAGTTGGTTTTCGTAGATCACTGTCTATTGAATCAGCCTTATTCGTTGTTTGGGAATATCAGCATTTTTCTTACTTCCCTTTCTTCCCCCTCATGCGTTGGCAGACCCCACCTCATTGGTGTATGAACAAATATTCCCACTGGGGTGTTACTGATACTTACTATGATCATGTAATGTTGAAAAAAGTATTTGTTACCTTTTTCCAGTGTTGATGTTTCTACATTGGGAGAAATATTTCCTTATTTTGGTTTATGTCTCATTGATTTTTCCATTTTTCCTTCTTTCTTTTTTATCTAACATTCATGATTTCTGTTTAGCAATTTTGCATTTTGATTCATACTAAGAAGGATTGTTTTTCATATGTATGTAACCTTGTAAATGTTTTATTGATTGTATTTGTACGGATGTTTGCACATAAAGTTTTGTCTTTAACTTACAATAATTTGCATGACTATCCTTGATGTGTTGTACTATGATGGATACTAATTATATGTAGATGCTATTACCCCAAAGGGGTACTTAGGTTTGGACCAGGGGTAGGACCTTAATTCATTCACACCTTCCTCTAGGCCAACCTACATACGTACTAGTACCTTGTGTTAATATTAACTCCTCCCCGTCCACGACACGTGGGGATGATACGGGGACTGGCTCGGCCGCGACGGGTACAGACGAGGTTTACGATGAGGATCTCCTGTCGTCACCTCCCACCCGGGCTTCCCCGCCCGACGAGATTGGATCGTTTCACTCCATGATCGCCAGGGCATCCGAGCTTTTCCAGCTCTGCCCGGAAGAGAAGAAGGAAGGTTTCCTTTATCAACGGCGCGAGACCAAGAGGAAAGACGGTCCTCGCTGAACCTCTACTAGACGATATTTGAGATGAGGGCCTCGCCCTCCTTAAGAACCCATCCACGACGCCGGCTAGAAGGGATCGGTACGAGAAGTACCGGGTCCCGGGCGCGGCCCACTTGTGCCTTCGGGCACAGCCGACCCCGGACTCGGTCATCTCTGCGGCGGCTAGGAAGAAAGCGGGGGGGGCGTGCAGCCTCTACGTCAACCTCCCCGCCGGACGGCGAGGGAAAGAAATTAGACACGATGGGACGCAGAGTCATCTCGTCGGCAGCGACGACGATTGAGGCGGCCAACGCCTTGTCTATCGTAGCCCGCTACGACAGGGAGTTGTGGTACAAACTGGCCCCCCTGCTGGACTTCCTACCAGACGACAAGAGGGCGGAAGCCCTAGAGATCTTGCAGGAAGGAGAGGTGGCGTCGGACCACGGCATTACGATTGCGACGGACATCGCTGACACTGGATTTCGCCAGTTGGGCAACGGCGTGTGCCTTAGGCGGCGTGGATGGCTCAAGGCTACTGACTTCCGTCAGGACGTGCAGACCAGAGTCTTGGACATGCCGTTCAACGGAAACAACCTGTTTGGGAAAACAGTGGACGATTCCCTTCAAGCCATCAAGGCGGACACGGAGACGGCCCGGGCTCTTGGGGTTCTCCAGCAACGGCGGCCGCCCTTTCAGAGCGACGGAGGCAAACAGGGTTCCTCCAAAGGTTCCAGCGGCGGATTTTCCACCTATTGTCAAGCGGCCCGTTCGTCGTCACAGGAAGCTTACAGGGGACGAGGCAAGTCAGGCGGACCCCGCTGTCGTCGCCAAGGAGGACACGGCAGCAAAGCCTCGTCGAAGCAGGACTGAACCGGCCGTGGGGTCGGGCCCCCACCGAAGCACCCCGGTGGGAGGCCGGCTGGCGAGCTTAGTCAGTGTGTGGGAGTCCATCTCCACCGACAGTTGGGTGCTGGACGCTCTAGCTCAGGGTCACGCGCTCGAGTTTCTAAAGAGGTGCCCGCGCGTCCCCCCTGTGGCCAGAAAAGAACATCACGTCCCTCAACTTCTCTTGGAGGTAAAGGCGATGCTCAAGAAGGGCGCCATCAAGCTCGTCCCAAAGAGGCTTCGGGGCTCCGGAGTTTACTCAAGATACTTCCTCGTGAAGAAGAAGACTGGAGGATGGCTTCCCATCCTGGACCTACGACTACTGACCAAATTCATCAAGGCACAGAAGTTCCGGATGGTCACCCTCCAACACGTCCTGGGTCAACTGGAGGAGGGCGATTTCCTGTCGTCGTTGGATTTGGAGGATGCCTACTTCCATATTCCCATCCTAAAGGGACACCGAAAGTTTCTCAGGTTCGTGGTCCAAGGGCGCCACTACCAGTTCAGAGCCCTTCCCTTCGGATTGAGGTCGGCACCCAGGGTGTTCACCAAGTGCCTTGCACCGGTGGCGGCGCAGCTGCGCCGAGAGGGGAATCCACGTCTACCCCTACCTGGACCACTGGCTCATCCGAGCAAAGACGAAGGAGCTTGCCGCGGAGCACACAGCAAGGACCGTCCAACTGCTCACGGACCTGGGATTCTCCATAAACTACGCCAAGTCCCACCTGGTGCCCGCTCAAGACGCACTGTTTCTGGGAGCGAAGCTTGACACAGTGTCGCTTCTGGCCCCTCCGTCGGAGGAAAGGACGAGGGCCATCTTGGGCAAGGTGCAGCGGATGCTGCTTGCGGACGCGGCCAGGGTGAGGTCCATCAAGTCCCTCCTTGGAATGATGTCTTCTTGCATTTATCTCATCCGCCTGTGCAGGCTCCGGATGAGCCCGTTGCAGGAGTTCCTGGACGTGCGCTGGATCCAGACGACTGGCAGCTTCGAGGAGAGGATCACACTCGACGAGAGTTTCCGACGAGCGATCCGGTGGTGGGGCACCCGCGCGCATCTGACGGCGGGCATGGACTTCCAGACCCCCGGCCACCAGGAGACAGTGACCACGGATGCCTCCCTGGAAGGGTGGGGAGCGCACACTGAAAATCTGCACGCGAGGGGCCTTTGGCTTCCGACGGAGACGTCCCTCCATATCAACGTCCTGGAGCTCCGTGCAGTGTTTTGGGCCCTCAGGTCCTTTCTTCCGTCCCTCAAGGGCAAGGTGGTGAGGATCTTCATCGATAACACCACCACCATGTTCTACATCAGGAAGCAGGGCGGTACCAGATCCCCAGCCCTGTCCAAGGAGGCGCAGGATCTGTGGCATTGGGCCGTCGCCCAAGGGATGTTTCTGGTGCCGTTTCCTCTGGCAGGGATAAAAAACACCATCGCCGACTCGCTCAGCAGAGAGCTGCGCTCGTGCCACGAGTGGAAACTACGACAGGATCTAGTGGACCGCCTCTTCCGATGGTGGGGCACACCCCAGATCGATCTGTTCGCGACGGCGACGAACTCCAAGTGCCGGAGGTTCGCCAGCAGGTTTCCCCAGCCGAGGAGCATGGGCGATGCTTTCTCGTTCCCCTGGGAGGGCCTGTTTCTATACGCGTTCCCTCCATTGCCATTGCTGATCCGGCTCATCAACCAGCTCAAGAGGTCACGGTGCTGGATGATCTTCGTCACACCTGCGTGACCGAGGCAGATATGGTTCCGGGACCTTCTGGACTTGTCAGCGTCCCCGTCAATCAAGCTGCCAGTGGACGCGGATCTTCTCTCCAGGGAAGGAGGCGCCATCCTCCATCACAACCCGAAGTCGCTGAACTTGCAGGCCTGGCTCCTGCAGCGCTAGAGTTTGGAGGATACGACATACCGGCCGACTGCAGAGAGGTTCTTGCAAAGGCCAGGGCGTCCTCAACTCTTAAATGCTATGGACACAAATGGAAGAGGTTCTCTGTCTGGTGCCACGCACTGAAGATTAACCCTTTACGGATTACGGCTCCCCAGGTACTGTCGTACCTTCTGACGCTGGCCAAGGCTGGACTGGCGCACGCGTCCATCAAGATTCATCTTGCTGCGATCTCCCGATACACCAGAACCACGGGGCGGACGTCTTTGTGGTCTCATCGTCTGGTGAAAGAATTCATGAAGGGACTGTTCAGATCGTTCCCGCCGGTGAAGGCTCCGGCCCCGGCGTGGGAGCTCAACGTGGTGCTGACCAAGCTCATGGGACCTCCGTTCGAGCCTCTGCACTCGGCTCCGTTGAAGTTCTTGTCGTGGAAAACAGCGTTTCTTATGGCCATCACCTCCGCACAAAGAGTGGGAGAGATCCAGGCCCTTTCCTGCAAGCCCCCGTACTTGACTTTTCACGACACGAGGGTAGTGCTCAGGACGCACCTCTCCTTCATGCCCAAGGTGCCGTCGGACTTCCACCTCAACAAACCCTTGGTTTTGCCTGTTTTCTTCCCGTCGCCTTCGTCGCCGGCCGAAAGGATTTTGCACTCGCTGGATGTGGCTAGAGCGCTGAAGTTTTACGTGGACCGCACAAAGTGTTTTCGGAAGACGTCACAACTTTTTGTGAACTTTGGACCTGTCAATCAGGGGAAGGCTCTCTCAAAGGCCCATTCCACCAGAGCGATCACAGCTACCACGGCGTTCCTATCTGGTGTGCCCCTGCTGGACATCTGCAGGGCTGCTACGTGGAGGTCGACGCACACCTTTACGAAATTCTACTGCGTCGATCGGGATTCCAGGGAGGAGTCCAGGGTCGGCCAAGCAGTGCTGCGCAATCTGTTCGCCTAAGGTGAGCCTGGTGAGGAGGTAAGAATTGCTTAATGTTGAGTTTGATGTAATGCTTAATGTTGAGCCTTTGCCACCTCCCATGGTTGTGCATGTGTGTACTGCTATGTATTCTTTATTCATGAGCATGTGAATCCATGCCAGACCCCATGCTGGAGAAGGAACAAGTTACTTAACTGTTGTTCTCCAGCATGGGTCTGGCATCGATTCACATGCGAACCCTCCCGCCTACCCCTCTGCGGCTCTTCACTTGGTCATACTGCCACCTCACGTGCTACCAAATCTGAAGATGGCTGCCAGAGGCGGGGCTTAGGTAGAGGGCAGTCATTGGCTGTGGTCAGTATGACGCAGAGATCAGTGATTGGTTACTACTACGAAAGACAGATCAGAAACGAAACTGATACAGATTTTTTCTTTACCGAGGATTCCCAGCCTGACGACGGGGAATATTCATGAGCATGTGAATCCATGCCAGACCCATGCTGGAGAACAACAGTTACAGGTAAGTAACTTGTTCCTTATGGCGTCAAAGGGCATGTGTAGATCCACAAAGGCTACATACACCTGGGTTTTATTCCGTATTGCTTCATAATTTATCATGTTTAGTAGCAAGAGATTTACATTGGTTCCCACGTTTGGTGTGAATCCTGTTTGGCGGGTGTCGAATCTCTTCTCTTTGGAAGCGCACGTTCGTTTTTCAGGAGATAGGTGGCAAACAGTTTGCCAAGAGGATCGAGAAGGGCAATGGGTCGGTAGTTTGATGGGTCGTCCCGTTCACCTTGTTTGAAAATCGGTACGAGCGTTGCCATTTTCTATGTACTTGGTATCTGGTTGAGTTTATTAATTAGAGTGAGTAGGTGGTCCATCAAGTTTGCCCAGGAGTGAGGTTGTAGTTTAATAGTGGCATTGGCTAGTCCATCTGGGCCTGGAGTGCGGGATGCATTGAGTTTTGTGATCACATCCAGAAAGTTTTGTTTAGTCCAGACTAGGTTCCATTACGTAGAATTAGATGTAGCAATCGGAACATTGTTGAATCCATTTGTTTTCAGTCACGTTCGACACAAGTTGCTTTTGCTGTTGAGAGTTGTTATTCAGCAAATTCCACAGATCTCTTAAGTTGTGGTTTTTAAATGTTGCTAAAATGGCTTCAGCGTCAGTTTTTTGTGTTGTCATGGTATGAGTTTTTTTCCAGTTTCTACAATTTTGTTTAGCTTGTTTAATTTTTTAAATATTTTCGTTGTTAATATTTTTCCTGAGCAAGCATAGATTTTTACGTAGGACATTTTTTTTTTCTACCAATGCTGAGTTAAAACTGTTTGTGAATCATTTTCTGTGTAGGAAGCCTCTTATCTCTATGCGGAATCAGTAGCCAGTCGAAATTCTATTTCTCTGTGTCCTTCATTGAGGCATGTTGGAAAATCTTCGGCAACTGGATAGTTTGACTGTTACTTAATCTTAGTCTTGAGTTTTTTCCTGTAATTTCCAACAAGGGGACGGGTTGGTTCTTTTCCTGATCAAAAAGGCCAAAACCACTTATTGTTGGCATGTGGTGGTCACTTTTTGTAGTTGGAATCGTGTCCGATTGTTGTACTGCAGTGCTGTCATGATCTCTGCTTCCAAAAGATCAGGACTTGCCCGACTCCCTTGGAAGCAGACCCATAACCCCGGTTCCGAGTGCCAGCCAGTCCCAATTGGGACCTTTTGGACCCTGTCCTGGCGCCAGTGGCACCAGGCTCATAAAGATGCCCAGTCCCAGCGCTGGAAGCGCCGGGCTCATAATGCTTGGGTGGACTTACCTGCAGCAGACCATGCTGCTTACTTACCTGCCAGTTGAACCCCTGATCCTCTTCTGTTTGGGACTACTTTTCCTGTTGGGTGGGGCAGGAGCCACTCCCTAGGTTCAGAACACTGGAACTCTTCTGGAAAGCAGGAACTCTTTTCTTACCTAGGCGTGGCTGTGGAAGGAGACACCTAAGCACTACAGGAGGCTATTTAAACCACACCCGATGGATGAATCTTGCTTTGTGCTATTCTGCATTCTCTGCAGCAGAACGCTCATCGTGTCTTCTGCTTCTGATCCTGGGCCTAAGGGAACAAAGGCTTACCATCCTGGAATCCAGTCTTCAGCAGCACCTGTAAAGACAAAGAAAGAACAGGTTAGCACTACGGTCTTCAGTGGCAGCGCATCTCTTACCTGGTCCATCGGCTGTCACCAACGCCTCGCGCTGCATTCTGGCATCTGAAAGACAAAGGCTTACCTACTCTTCGCATGCTCCGGAGGTCTTCGCACTGCATTCCGGCATCTGAAAGGCAAAAGCTTACCAGCTCTTCGCACGCTCCGGAGGCCTTCGGCGCTGCATCCCACATCTGAAAGACAAAAGAAGGTGCGTTTAAAGACATTGGGCAACTTTATTACTCACGTGCCATTACTCCTTCCCATGCCGAATCCAGTGGGTATTCCAGCACCCTTCAGCTTCTCTAAAGCTCCGAACTTGTACCTGCAAGATAAAAGGGACAGTTAGTGCGCATCGTGAAGCAGGCTACAAGCGCTTACTTACATGCTTCCAGGCGCTTCTATTCCTCACGCGGGTTCGATCCTCAACTCTCATTAGCCCGCCATCCGCCATCGCCGGAACCCTGCAAAACAAGAGATATCATTACAAAAGACTTTTAAGACATTTGAAGTGCCCAGAACTTACCGTTCGTGCAGTTAACGACGGACAGCAGTCCTCTGAGGTCAAGAGGCCTGCACCCTTATCCAGTGAAGAAACTGGTTACGGCACCCTGCCCCGAGGCAGATGGACAGCTCGGCGTTCACTTACCTAAGGTGAGGGCGTTAACCTTTGGGGTTCTACAGGAGAAGAGAAAGGGAAGAGGAGAGAGGCACCCAATAACCCCAGTTCATTAATCCCATATTTTCTATCTGCAGACATCTTACTCTTCAAGTCAGATATACAGTGCACAGAGGTCCAGCCCAAAGAGCCAACCGTGTGTTACACATCACCTTAGAAGATACGGCATTCACCCAGTCAAGACCGGCGCCTCTGCGGGAATCAGGTGAGCGTTACAAGTGCTCAGTCCAATCGATATGTAAATGTAGTCTATTATTGTGGCCGCCGTTCCTCTGGACCATGTCAGAATCAAGTTTTTATGGGCATCTGTGGGATGTCCTGTTAAGATAAAGTTTCCGATTGTTATTTCCTTAGTCCACCGTCGGGCTCAACATTTGCTGTAAACATATGGATGTAAAGATCTCCACATATTATAAAGTCGATATGCTGATGTTTGGTGGCTGTGCTGTCTATGGTCATGAAGACGCCATCTAAAACATTATCATTAATAGCGGCAGGGTTCCAGTAAAGATTTATAATCGCTATAAATCTAGACGGGGCGAACATGAGGGAGGTTGATTACGTTGAGTGGAATCACTCTTCCTTGCTATTATCGTGTTTTGGATCCAAGGTTTGGGATTTTCAGTATCAACCACACTCCAATTTTGGTCAATTTTAATCATCGTAAGAAGACCTGAGGATGGTCTTCCTTGATTTCTTCGTATTGCAGGATTTAGGAGTGTAATGAAGCCGTCACAGCTAGGCGATTTCGTGAGACATGTTTCTTGTAAGCATAGAATTTGAAATGATTCAAGTTCAGGGGCAGGAAGGTCAAAAGAATGAGAATGGCATGAACATAGGGACCATCTGGATGGAATTGATGTTTTTAATGGTTATAAATTGGAGTTCCTGTCGTTGAGCTGAGCTCTGTATGGTCTACATCCAAATCTCACCATATGAAGTGTTGGATCTCGTCCGGTATTGCGGACTTTCCCTAAGGATGTCCCGATCATTAGTTCCGACATAATCGGCATTCTTCGTTGTAGAGTGCCATTGTTCTTTAACTCTGTTCTGTCGAGATCTTGCAGTACAGAGTTCACAGATAGTTTTCCTTTATTGGTATTTAGTGAATTTGATTTCCTGAATGATGTCGACATCTGAATCCTAACTTCAATTTTAAAAAAAAAGGAAAAAAAGGGGGCGCTCTGTAAAATCCGGTTCATTGCATCTACATCGTAGAGTTCAATGTTTACCTTGTCCAGAGTCTGTTCTTCCTCAAATGTCACAACTTTGATGTCTTCTGATTTGATGGACCTTAGTTGGGGGATTACATGTAGTAATCATAGGATGTTTGTCCTATTAAGAATTAGATGGTCGAGTCTTTGGTCGACCTTGGTCAAGTTGAGGATGTATTGTATTCTCTTGGTCCTTGGATCCACAAAGGTGGGTAACTTGTATTCATCAGATGCTCTGGGATGTGTGGTATCGTTATGTGATCTATCTTGCACATTATGTAAGGTTTTATCATGGGAGCTACGTAGCGAATTCCAGTTGGTCCGCGAGGAGTCCTCTGCATCATGTCTCTCCTCAACATCCCTTGAATTATCTGATGAATAGTCTGAGGGTGAGTCTGATGTGTCTTCACATGAAAGCTCGGGACCGTGGGACAATTGGGATGAGATCGTAACATATTTGTCAAGTATTATTAGTAATGATTTATTAATAACAGACGAAATCTCCTCGATCTCTGAACGATCCATGTGAATGGATAAGTTGAGATGGTGTTCTAGTTGTGGTTCAAAATATTTTGGAGGAGATTTCCCAAGATCGCTGGGAAGGGCTGATTATTAGCTGTTGCCCTCACAGCAGTTTTCTGTTCTTTCAAATGGAATTGCACAATTTGTAGGCCTGATGTAAATTTCTGTAGTGGCAAATTGATGGTCCTGAAGAAGGCTCTTGAGCCTGATTGTTTATTAGTAGATTTTATGTTTTGGTTTTACCTTTAGTAGGTTTTGGTCCAGTAGTAGATTTATTATTAGAGAATATTTGGAATGTGTCGGCTGGGTTCTTCATTGGATTGGATTCCAAGGATTTTACTGTTATTGCTTGTGATGAAGAGGGATTTGATATAGCGATTTGAGCAGTCTTCACGTTTGCCTGAAGGTGATGCATCTCATCGGTGGTTGGAGATTCAGCTGGTGAAGCTTTGGGATCTACATTCATAGGTGTCGGGATAGACAATAACTGCGGGTGGCTTTCCAGCCACGACATAACTAGTGAGGTCAGTTGTGTTTTGTCTGCTCTTTCTGATCCCACCAGTTCGAGGAATCTGGTTTGCCATTGGCGAGATTGTTTTGCTTGAAAATAGAGTCTCTGTAGATCTGTTTCGAGTGGATTAGCGTTAGTAATGTTGCTTGATCTTTAAAAAGGGAATCATTGATTGCGAAATGATGGCTACAAGCATATTTTGGAAGTCCATCATATTCGATGGAATCCTCTGTTGGTGTGTGTCTTGAGGGTAGTTGCATCGGTATCTAGGCTCTTTGGAGTCAGCTTCATGAAGTAAAGGAGCTCTAGGACCGTTGTTAGTCTGTCACAAGCCGAGGTCTCTTCAATTTCAAAAGTAAATTGCATTGGTTCGGTTTTCATCCCTAACGTTGGCATCTGTGCCTTTCCATTTGACGCCTGTGTTCGATAGGAACCAGACTGGTGTTGTCTGGCTGCAGGAGTCGAGGTGATGGGCATTTCAGTAGCCAGAGTCTGAAGTAAGTTTCCAAAGACTTCTTTTATTTTTCAATGTTGGACATAAAGGACTTGATTTCCGTCATGTCCAATTACAAGCGGGCTGCTCTGGTGTTCGGTTTGAGGGAGTCTCGCATCATGTTGATTTCATTATGGCTTTGAGCATTGTAAGTTTGTATCCATTTCATCTTGGCTAATTTTGCTTTTTCATTTTTTGAAAGATCAGATCGGGGGCTGTCGGTCTAGCTTGCCTTTGAGCTTTGATGCAGTGGCTTTGACAGCATATGTTGAAAGAAGGTCCAAATTTGCTTGTATTGCCTGCTCAGTCTGCAGGTTACATTGGAAGTGTGTTGATTTAAGAATCTGTGATAGTATCCCTTTAGAGGGACTGGCTTTCAATGGAGCCGGGGTCTGGTTGTTCCGATTAGTCTTTGTGTTCTCTATTGTCTTCCTTTCCTTGGGTCCTGCCTCATGGGGAGATGGAGCTGGACTTTTTTTCAAAGGTCAGGCATCATCCTGGGATCGCAGGTCAGATTTCAAAGAAATGAAAGAGCGGTGCATCTGATGCGGCACAGTCTGAACTACGGTAGGTTCGGATAAGGACTTTGTTCTTCGAATCGACAGGATTGTTGTGATTGTATTGGAAATGCAAGTACCGGAGAGCACTACATGGGGCAGGTCCACACTGGCAGTGGAGCATGTTTCCAACGTTCCCACTGCGGGTTGAGGGGGGATGGGTGCAGCTGAATGGGCTTCTTGAGAACAAGGAGCGTCTAACACCTCTAGTCGGTGAGGGTAGCCTTTGGATTTCCAGATTTCTCTAACGTTTTTGGCGTGGAGCGCGGGCTACACAGGATCAAGGTGCCACCAGTGACTGTGCCTTTCTTCTGATTGACTTTAAATAAAACTTGTTTGATAGTTGGTTGAGATTCTGTGGACATTGGAGCAGTCGTTGGTTTAGCTCCTAGTTTCCCGCGTTGTCTGGTTTGTGGTCCTGCGGCATTAGAAGAATTCTGCATAGAGATGAGCAAAGCAGAGTTTGGTTTTGCAGTCATTTCATTGCCTGGTACGCCTAGAACGCGCGGTGCGTTCAGGGAGTATCTGGAGTCACAATCTGGCAGATGACTGCACGGACGTCCAGTGGCCTTAAAGGGTAGAAACGATGAGCCTTCCACCGGAAAGGAACCAAGGGTCGAACCCCTGCAGTTTCCTGTTCGTGGGGTTGGTTCTATGATGCCTTGAGGGTCAGAATTTTGGGGTGGATTTCCCTTATTGCCACTTCACTCCTGGTTGATTGCTTGACAGCGAAGTGCAAAGGTTCAGGAGAATTGTGGCAGAACAGCCAGTAGAAAGATCCAGGCAACCACCGCTTCCTTGTAGATGAGTAGTTGACTCAGTCTCTCCGAGCGGGATCAAAGGGGCATGCCCCCACAACTCTCCCGTTCGTGCGTCTATTTCACTTTCCGTGGCACTGTGGATGCCAATGGGTCAGAGCAAGTTATGGTTGATGTTCAATGGACCACAAGGGGGTCAATAGGCTGTGGATCGAGGTGTTTCAAGAGATTTCAAGTTCAGTCAGCCAAGTCAGAAAGGCAAACCACCACTCTCTAGCAAGCAATTAACATTTGTATCTCCACCGGGCACGAGGCGGCTCACAGGACTGGGATAGCAACCCACTGAGAGGGGCTCGGCCGGGGGCAATCACAGAGTCTGCTAGATGGAAAAGGAGATCGTGCCCTGTTATGAACAGAGGGGGAGCCAAGATTTGTCCGGGTTGGAAACGATAAGAGTCAATGCATGCAGTTTGAAGTGCGCTTACCGCAGAGAGCAGGCTTGTGTAGTTTCTTTGCCGGTGATGATATCGTCAGCCGAGAGAGGCTGAGGCTTCTCCTCGGGCCGTGGGCACATTCTGGGCAGATGTAGGTTAACAAGAGAAATCGGGCACAGCAGATGGATCGCGTTGCAGAGAGCGTGACCTGGGAGCCCGGCGAGCCCGAAGACTCTGCGACATGACTCAGCAGCCCGCTCCGCAGGAAAGTAGAGTTCTTGAGCTGGCAGTCATTGAGCACAGAAACAGGACAGGAGTCTCAGCAAACAGCAGACAGGCAGACCCAAAGACTCTGCGAAACAACCTATTTTACAATAGGGTCCTGGAGGGGTTACTTAGTATCCTTTTTGTCTAGCTTCTCATGTAACATTTTTGTTACCCTTTCCTCACTGAATGGCTGGTGGCAGTGGTTTCGTTTTAACTACCGTGGTGTGCTTTTACCGCGGGCTGCATTCGCAGCTGCAGTAAAGCACCCACGGGTGCCATTTTTGTCAAAATGGCCCAGTCTTCTTTTAATTTACTCTGCGTGCCAAACCAGGTTTAGTCCCACTGTTCCCTTTGCCAATGATGGGATTCACAAGTGTAGCCCACCTCTGTCTCCAAGGTGTCTGGGGTAGGCAGGAAGTGAGGGAGGTGCCCTAAACTCCCTGTGCTTAGTCTCCTAGGAGACCCAAGTGCACTCTGTGATGATTGGCCGGCTGACTGTCTGGCAAGGACAGCCACCTTGCTGGGTGACTGACAGCTAGGCTGGAATGAATCGGAGAGAACTGAATAAAAGGCGAGGCTTTTGGCTTGGAAGGCAGAGTCAACCACTGGACGAAGGAACCGAAGATGAACTTGAAGAGGACGCCTGCTGCAACTCCTGGACTGTTGGTTTGCCCGGTGAAGCCCTGCTACTGTGCTGTAACTCCAAAGTCGTATTGACGGAGAATCCCCTGCAAGGACGACTTCTCCCCTTGAGTTGGTGGGACCAATTAACTCCAACGTAAGCCACCTGGACATTCTCTCAGAGCTGGTTGCATTTCCACAGAGTTGCTGCTGGAAACTGAAACGCCAGGGATTGGAACACCAGATTGTGTGCATTGCTTTTAAGTTGGCTGAAAGCCCCAGGAAGACCCTCCAGACTTCCAGGAAGCAGGACTGACCGAGCCTGAGCCCCCTCAACAGAGTGCGGGACCCCAGAAGCAAGGAAAGTCCATTGTGACAGCCAGAAACCGTGGTGTTGCTATTTGCGGTAGTCGCGAGGAGCTGAAACACTGAAGTGCCACTTGTTGAAAAGATTGCCGGTTGCGAGCGGTGACTTTCCCATTGCAGTGCAGGAGTCCCCAGAAGTCCTCCCTCTTGCCCCCACGGCTGAGGCCCAGGAACAGTGAGATCTGCAGAGCTGCACAGGAACAGAAGTCATCAGCTGCACTTTTTCTTCAATACAAAGGTACTCTAAAGTCTTGAGAGAACTTACTTCTCATTGTAGAGTTGCTTGCATCTTCTACTACTCACGTCTAATCCACTTGTGGACCTACATTTGATTCTTCTTTTCTTCAAAGACTTCTAAAACATTGTGCAAAGACTTTTCTACTTACCTACCAGAAGTGCTTCAGCCCATATTAGACTTTGGCCCATTAACTTTGGCTTAGCCTGGTATACGGATTGACTCTGCTTAGTGGATCCGAAAGTATTTGCCTGCTTAAGTATATTTGTGGTTTCTTGTGTTTCTAATAACCTTTTCCTTTAACCAATTTCTAAAAAGTATTCTAAATGCAACGGTAAGATATTAATGTCCCCAGCACCCTAGCTATTGAAGTCACCTGAGGGTGTAGGTTGTGACTGTGGGCCATCCCTAAAGGGTCTTTACTGATTTAGAAACTAACAGTGTACAGTTTTGAAGTGTATTTGTGTGTTGCTTTTATATGGCTCCCTTCTGAAGAAGGCTTATTCTAACGGACTGATAAATACATTAACAATTGTTTCTTTAAGAAACCTTGTGTGTAAGTGTTTATTTGAATACTAGTCACTGTGTAATTCCCCTACAGCTCACATTGACCCCTCTTGAGATAGGCCTGGCTGCTCAACAAATTACCAACCTGTGTAGGACAGACTTATACCAAAGGTTGTGTTCCCATAGTCAGGAGGTCAAGGTTGTCCTTCACTCTTGTGAGGGGGACTGGGCGAGTTGGATCGGATCTCTGGATTGTCCTTACAGGTTCAGCAAAGATTTTGACAGATGCAGCCTTTCCATGATGATGCACTTGAATGGGCAGCAGGTCTCCTGGTATTGGGATTCTGCAGCTCTAGAAGTTCCTAGGACCTGGGCAGATGGCTTGTTTCAAAGTTCGTCTTGGGACTGGTTGTTCCCACTAGCCAAAGGGAAGGAGTTGTCCTGTTTGAAACTCTTCTGTCGCTTAGAAAACTGGGTCGCTGCACTGCATTGCAAGGGGTCTGCAGGCGTCTCTGGCCATCTGCGGTTACTTCTGTTTCCAGTGGTTTACTTGCTTTTCACTCCATAAGCCACACTTTTTATACAGTTCCAGCACACACACCTTTGCAATCTCAGCATTTTACAGAAATGGGCGTTTGGCTGTCCAATCGGGACAGCCAAGACCACCTGTGGGAGCTTGACCTATTCAGGCACTCTGGCAGACAAAGGACAGGGGGGGTGGAAAACTCCTCCCCTACTTCCCGCCTGCCTGGACACTCTGGAGCCTAGGCGGGGATGCCTACTTGTTTCCACTAAAGGCAAAACTCACACAGACCTCCCAGAATGGTAGAAGGAGGGCTAACAAAGAACAACCACTCTAGTAATGGCGTAAAAAGAAGGGAGGCCCCAAGTTGGTACCTGGGTGCCCCTATTGTGCACTACTGGCGCTTTGGACATAGACTGCGGTTTAAAAAATAAACACTGAAGGTGGCGTGTGCCAATCTCTCAGACTATAGAGTGTTGGGAGAGATACAAAGTGTCTGTCTATCCTTAGTAACTGTAGTTACTTGAGGATATAGAAAAGAAATCTTAAAGGTAGACCCCAAGTGTCCCCAGCAACACTGCCCATAAGTAGCCGTGTGCTGCAGTATTAAAAACACAGATGCCTTTAAGAGCTATGAAGCAGACAGACTCCATAGTACAGGTAGAATACAAAGAATAGAGTTCCAAAAGACAGAACCCCCAAGAAGGAATGAGAGGAAAAAGGCTCCACTCATTCAGGTATGAAAGAAAAAGGTCCAGAGGCCCAGCAAAAAATGCTTGGGAGGTGGAGGGGGGTATCGGATCTCACTAGGAGAGTGGATGAAGCAGAACAATGATTAATCTCCCTAACATTAATTATAGATGATAAAAAATGTATACATCTTTTTAAATGGTTGACATTGAATGTGTAATTTATGTACCGAGTTTGTATTTTTTGGGATATATATATATATGGGAGTGGGTTTCGATGCGTGTTTAGTCAATCCAGGGATAAACCACCTCCTGTGTGTTTTTTTTCTTTTTTTCCGTTCCCCCTGGGACCTCTAAGTGTTTAGGACTGTATGCTCTCTGTCCTGACACAGGAGGCGCCCCACACTCAGGATATGCAAACCTTCCAGTCTATAGCAAATCTGCTGGTCAACCGAGCTACAGGAAGGTGCCAGCAGAGGTGTCTGTCTGTGAACCAGTTGTGCCTACTGGTTCAAGGGAGGGCAAAACTTTGAAAGGATTCTCCTAGTCTATGAAGGCAGTTTCGACTTAAGGGAGTTGTCTTTGGCTGTGGCATTCACAGGGTCAGCCCGAGACACTTGGTGTTGCGGGGTCCTGGTTCCAGTCGGTAGACTACAGAATGACTCCAAAACCTCTTTAGATTCAGATGTGGGCTGCCCCAGCCCACATATCAGGAGAAATGCTGCATTTAAACTGTGTGAGGTTATCTAATCCTGGATAAAGAATTTAGATGCATCAGTTGCATCATGCAGGATTATGGCGTCTATAACCACTGCCCAGACCAAACCAGTAACAAGCACACAGTTGCTATTCTTGGACTTTGGACTCAGCCCACTTAAGAGCTTGATGGTATTTGGCCATTCCCTGTGAACAGGGTGAAGAAGGCCAACAAAGCCAGTAATTTGCAAAGTGGGCTATACCCATCAGGTTGCCATTTTGGCTACTACTCTGGACAAAAAGCAGCCTTGTGGTACAAACAGAAAAGTGCACTGCAATTCTCCTGTTGTATATAAAAAAGGTTAGCATTAATATAAACCTATCAGGAACACTTTGCCTGTGTGGATATGTCACCCAAGGTTAGATGAAATGGAAGACAAGTTCTCACTGCACTGGTTACACTGTTTACCATGGGTACCAGTACTGCTACGTAAAAATATAAAGTGTGAGACAGGGACCCCCTGCAATGACAGCCATAATGCTTGGTCATTGTTCCCCAAAGGAATTAGTTGTTTTGGCAGGTGGCATGGAAGCAGCAGAGAGTCCAAAAATATATCCAACATTAATTGTGCTTCAGGTCTTAAAGAATGAAACTGTGAAATCTGCAAAAAGAAAAACACGTTCTCAATCTAGACATGAGTAAAAATAACAGGGAACAATATTTTCTAAAATATTTGGTGCCATAATGTATCATTCCTACTTTGATTTTTAATTGTCATTGCTTGCAGTTTCCCATTTTGTTTTTACAGAGGTCAATGTGGATAGCAAAGAACATGCAAATGTTATTTTGGGAGTAATGTATATATTTTTATGTTGCCAAATATGCAGGTTTATTTTCTAATTTGGTAGTTTTATATTGTCTTTGAAAAATGTGTTGCGATTGTACTTTAGGCAGAGCTATTCAGTTATGGATTTTAATGAGGGTACATATGATGAAGAGCTAGGATAACAGGCTTTCCTTCTGGATCTTCTCTTAATTTTGTATACATCACAGGCTATATCAAGCAAGTGAGGATGTTGCTTTGTGTTATGTCTAATCTTATGTAACATGAATGCCAATTGACATGTGGGAGGAAGAGTAGTGGTATAGTCCACACAAGACCGGAAGCATTTGCCTCATGTTTGCATATACTTCCCTCCAGGAGATGTGCAAGTTAGATATATGGAGGTTAATAAATATTTTGTGGTTGTATTATTGTCTTGACACATCATCACATGAAGATGATTAGGCTCGGCAGTGCTAAAGAATTTTTGTTAAAATTCAGTTGCTTTTCCTTTTAAATGTTATAAAGTCCCAGATCTTTATATAATTATGTAACTTATATTGCTTATTTTCTAGAGCATGGAAGACTTGCTTTGATGATGATCTTGATGTAGTAATTTGTCTCCAGTGTGGTGCTCTCTGTAGTTAAATCTGCACATTTGTACACTTTTTAAACAATTGTTATTAACTTTTACAACCACCAATCAACAGAAAACAAACCCAACAGTGCATGTCATGTAACTTCAGGCATCATATACAGTATTGTGCCATGTCCACTGCCTCCCCATAACCCCCCCCCCTTTAACTCGAGCCTACTTCACTTTGCCCTGCCCCGTTGTTTCCTCTTGGGGTACCTCGCCCTCCGTATTCCCGGAGGAATCATGTTCACTTAGGCAGGTCTGGGTGGAACCAGACAGTGTGGCCACTAGCTGTCTCCAGGCCATCTGTATTGCTCTCCCCTGAAAAGTGCACGGAACAACCATAAATCACCAATGCAATTATAGAGCAAATACTTCAACCCATAAACAGACAGACACAATAACTCACAGCCACGCACTCTTTAGAAGATAATCAGCTCTTTACGGTTATTTATTCAAAGATTACAAGTACATAGAAATAACTCCTAAAACTAATATGGACATAGATCACAGAAGAAGTAAAGAAGTCAAAAAGAAATACATCACGTGAGCGTAATATAATTCCTCATCTCGTCCAGAAGCGGATGGAAGACCCCGGGGACAGCCAGGCCGACAGTGCCACAGCTCACAGGAAGGCCAGACGGAGCGTCCTTCTCTGGCTGAAGTCTCACCTGAGCCCCTCTGGGTTTCCGCATATATAGACACTCCACAAAGGGGATTTAATTCTCGAACCTTCTGGAAATTGCACCTGCGCAGTTGAGGAATAGCCATCGGTTGCCAGCTGGGTCAATCGAGAGCTACCCCCAAGGAACGAAGGGCCTCCCTGCTCTAAAAACACGCTCCACGGAGAACAGTAGCAAGCCATAACAACATTAGCTTTCCCAGCAGAAATGGCCTTGACCGCATACCAGGTTTTGGAAAAGCATGTTTGTCTCAGCACTGTGAATCTAACACTTCAGCAAAATGTGCGCAGCCTTTCACTGCGGTGTGAAGTAAATATCCAACATGGCTCTGAGCGCTCCCAGAATGCATTGCGTGCCCGCGCCATCTTGAATCAAGCATAAATCAAGCATAACACCATCAGAGTTTCAAAGTTTCCGCTTCCTCACCCCAGCCCCCCTTCATTCCATACCCCTGTTTCCGCTTCTGCCCATTTCTGGAGATCATGCCACCAGACCTCTTTATTTATTACATTTGTTATACGCCCAGACCCTGAGGTATCACGGCGTATTTACAGACATTGGCAAATACAATCTTAGAACATAATAAGGCAATAACAGAGATAATACAGTAATCATTTTCTAGCGGTTATGTACAATGGCATGGGTTAGGTTCTGTAATCATGTCAGAATTTATTAAAAAGCCAAGTTTTTAGTGACTTTTTAAATGATGGGAAGGATGTTTCCATATTGATATTAATAAGAAGGGTATTCCAGTGCCTGGGGGCGAGTACTAGGAAGCTACTACCGCCTGCTTTTTCTCTCTTATATCGTGGGATGTCGAGATTATCACTGTTATTCGATCTGAGAAGTCTAGTGTGGTGTTTGTTAGTACTCTAGCTTGAATGGGGAGCCAGTGGTTGGATCTCCTGGTATTTGAAATGTGGTCTGATTTTGTGTTTATTTTTTTATGCCTAGTGCCGCTCTAAGGGCTTTGTTCTGCATAAGTTACCTTTGGCCTATTTATTTGCTTTCCAACCCATGGCAATTCTGCGCTTGGCAAGTATATAGGCCAAGTCCTTGAGTTTACTCACATGTTTCAGTTTGCGCGGTCTCGAAAAAAAAAACTACCATGCATGCCCACACAGATTTCACATTTAGAGTGATCCCCTTCTCGGTTAAGCAGTGGGCTACTTCTCCCCAGAATTTTCCAATTTCCGGGCATGCCCAGAACATATGTATCATGCCTGCGTTCACGTCCCCGCATTTGGGACATGTTTGTATTTCTGCACTCTTGAATCGAGCAATCCTCTGGGGGGTCATGTATGCTTTGTGGGTAACGTATAGCTGGATCTGTTGCAGCCTCGCATTCCTAGACACTTTTTTATGGTATCTCTGGACCTCACATTTGTACACTTTAAACATATTTTTTCTTTTGTACTTTTAAATCATTTACGTGTGATTCCAGAGATTCTTTTTTTCCTTTTAATACCCAAATCATTAATTTTATATTCATTTATTTATTTTTGGCAGGTGGAAGAAGCAAAGCAAGAGTTGCAAGAAGTAGTAGAGTTCTTGAAAAATCCTCAGAAATTTACTGTACTGGGAGGCAAACTGCCAAAAGGTAAAATACATTTTCACATCTTTTTGCAAACCTTGATAGTGATCACGTGTAAGGGCATAATTCCATTTTGGGGTTTGCTGCTGGCCCGGTCCATGGAATGTTCCGTTTGTTTTCTTGTCTCTGACTTTATTTTTGTGGTCAGAGTAACTTCTGCAGATGTCCCCCCTCCCACTGTAACCTTTTCTGGTGTGCTGTTCTGTGGTAGCCAATAGGGCTCCTTTTGGCCCAATGACGATTTATCTTTCTACACCCTCTTGTGTTGTGGAGTTGGCTAGTGGGAGCTGTGCATCCGTTCTCTTCAGTATTTACTGCCTTGGTAGCCCAACAAACCAATAACATGGACTCCCTCTGAACCCAAACATGCACCATCCATTGTGCCTTTGGCTGCTCTCCTGCCACCGACAGACCAATATGCATACTGTGTAGGTGGACCTGAGTGTGCAAATGGTCAGCCTGATAAGTTGGATGCCAAAGCCTTTGTGTGTGTGTCTGCCTGGTGTATGAATGGAGTGCTGGTCTAGGCCTGTCATGATCTCTGCTTCCAAAAGATCAGGACTTGCCCGACTCCCTTGGAAGCAGACCCATAACCCCGGTTCCGAGTGCCAGCCAGTCCCAATTGGGACCTTTTGGACCCTGTCCTGGCGCCAGTGGCACCAGGCTCATAAAGATGCCCAGTCCCAGCGCTGGAAGCGCCGGGCTCATAATGCTTGGGTGGACTTACCTGCAGCAGACCATGCTGCTTACTTACTTGCCAGTTGAACCCCTGATCCTCTTCTGTTTGGGACTACTTTTCCTGTTGGGTGGGGCAGGAGCCACTCCCTAGGTTCAGAACACTGGAACTCTTCTGGAAAGCAGGAACTCTTTTCTTACCTAGGCGTGGCTGTGGAAGGAGACACCTAAGCACTACAGGAGGCTATTTAAACCACACCCGATGGATGAATCTTGCTTTGCGTTATTCTGCATTCTCTGCAGCAGAACGCTCATCGTGTCTTCTGCTTCTGATCCTGGGCCTAAGGGAACAAAGGCTTACCATCCTGGAATCCAGTCTTCAGCAGCACCTGTAAAGACAAAGAAAGAACAGGTTAGCACTACGGTCTTCAGTGGCAGCGCATCTCTTACCTGGTCCATTGGCTGTCACCAACGCCTCGCGCTGCATTCCGGCATCTGAAAGACAAAGGCTTACCTACTCTTCGCATGCTCCGGAGGTCTTCGCACTGCATTCCGGCATCTGAAAGACAAAGGCTTACCTACTCTTCGCACGCTCCGGAGGCCTTCGGCGCTGCATCCCGCATCTGAAAGACAAAAGAAGGTGCGTTTAAAGACATTGGGCAACTTTATTACTCACGTGCCATTACTCCTTCCCACGCCGAATCCAGTGGGTATTCCAGCACCCTTCAGCTTCTCTAAAGCTCCGAACTTGTACCTGCAAGATAAAAGGGACAGTTAGTGCGCATCGTGAAGCAGGCTACAAGCGCTTACTTACGTGCTTCCAGGCGCTTCTATTCCTCACGCGGGTTCGATCCTCAACTCTCATCAGCCCGCCATCCGCCATCGCCGGAACCCTGCAAAACAAGAGATATCATTACAAAAGACTTTTAAGACATTTGAAGTGCCCAGAACTTACCGTTCGTGCAGTTAACGACGGACAGCAGTCCTCTGAGGTCAAGAGGCCTGCACCCTTATCCAGTGAAGAAACTGGTTACGGCACCCTGCCCCGAGGCAGATGGAGAGCTCGGCGTTCACTTACCTAAGACATCTTACTCTTCGAGTCAGACATACAGTGCACAGAGGTCCAGCCCAAAGAGCCAACCGTGTGTTACACATCACCTTTGAAGATACGGCATTCACCCAGTCAAGACCGGCGCCTCTGCGGGAATCAGGTGAGCGTTACAAGGCCAGCCCATTAGTGAATGCACGTTTTTAGGGGATACCCTGTCCATTCATCAGCTACTCTCCTGAATTTATGGAGTTTTACCATAAAAATAATGTGCTTATTTTCTAGGATCATGTTGTGTCATAGTGGCAGGGTCCTGTGTCTCAACTCTGGTTTGTTCTTATGGCTGCTGGATGCTCTGCTTGGGCTGTTCATTGTCCTCCTGGACTGGATGTCTCATGTTGTGATCATTTCTGGTTCGATGCAGTTATGCTTTCCCATGAAGTCCTCTTAGATAAGCCTCTTGAGGTGGAAAGCCTCTGACACATGGAAAACTTGCGAGTAACCCTACTACACACCTGCTCTGACTTGGGCCATGCTGGGCTAATCCCAGCTGGTTACCCTGTTGTGGGTCTGCTCCTTGTTGGCTGGCTGACCAGTCCTGCCCCATAAGCTGTCTGGGTCGACTTGGTCGGGTTCATATACCTTCCTGGTGCCTTCTTGGTCATTGCTTCTGCTTCTCGCTGTTGGGGTTTTCCTTCTTGGAAGACTGATTATTATTCTTTGTAAGGATTAGGTCACAGGCTGCTCACATACAGCATTCTACGACAGTGACACACAGATTTTTACCACCGGTATCCAAGCAGAAAACTCCTGCTGTACATGTACCAACATTCTGGGGATCTCAGAATGGCCTTCCTTCCATTCCATCCCGACTACATGAACCACGTAGGTGGAGGTTCCCATGGCGATTGTGGCGTCGTCTGCATGTTTGCTGCAACTTGTTCCATGCTAGGGGTGGAGCTAGGACTTTTTACGGTAATCCTACTTAAGCTTCCGGGTTGCCGAGTACGCCGCTTCTGATTTGCAAAAATCGCGGCTTACCCATCTTGCATTACTTTGTCTTTTGTATCTTGATTTTTGTTCCGACCTTGATCCTAGATCCTTACTTTTGGTGAACTCACGGCTACGGACTCGGAACATTTGTTTGTTTTATTATTTATAATGCGCGCCAGACCAGAGGGTATCGGCGCAGAAAGCAGCAAGAAT
Organism: Ambystoma mexicanum; assembly: GCF_040938575.1. Classification (NCBI taxonomy): domain Eukaryota; kingdom Metazoa; phylum Chordata; class Amphibia; order Caudata; family Ambystomatidae; genus Ambystoma; species Ambystoma mexicanum. The sequence goes on along the minus strand of NC_090924.1, from coordinate 873,196,861 downwards.
ATTTTTAGTTTGGTTACAGTGCTGTACATGAATATACAATGGTGCAATATACAATACAGGGTAAGGTCAGTAGGCGCAGAAGAGCGACGGGGATATTTCTCGTTTAGTTGCAGTGCCGTACAAGCATATAAAAATAAGGATATAGTCAATAGGTATATACATAGAAGATAGAAGTCAACAAGTTCGGAACAGTAGTGGGGCAAAAGCATTTTAGGGATTAGACACAAACAATTTATGCAAAGTGTACAGACAATGAGTAGCATAAAAGCGACATTATAGACAGTGTAAGATAGTAGGGAGGAGCCATCCGCCCTGTGTTTTAGTGATTGGATTTTATTTAATCCAATTGATGTTGTATCTGAAATGAGCGAAGTTTGGTCTTTCCTTAAGGCTGAGGGTAGGGGGTGCCACAGCTGAGTGGCTTTAACTGGGAAGCTACACCCTCCAGTTCTGGAGAGTTTAAACCTAGGTACCATCAGGAGATTAGTGTTGGCCATTCTTGTAGGTTGGTTGGATGATTGTCTAGTAAATCTTTCTATAAGATAGCGTGGGGCAGCATTGTTTAGGCACTTGTGTGTAAGAGAGGCCGTTTTTAACAAGATTGTATTGTTGGTTGTGAGCCAATTGTTCGATCTTCTTCTCTCTGAGATATGCTCTTTTTTAGCTATACCTAGTGCTGCTCTAAGGGCGTTATTTTGTAGAATCTGTATTTTATTGATGATCTACTTATTAGCCCCCAAATATAGGGCATTACAGTAATCCAATTTCGATCGGATTAGGGCTCTGGCCAGGGTAGTGTAACTGTATGTAGAGAGGAAGGGCTTGGCAGCTCTAATTAGCTTACACGTGTAAGCAGTGGCTGAGGCCATGGCGTTGACTTGTTTGGCGAAGGAGAGGGTGGCGTCTAAACAGACAGCTAATGTTTTAACTTCTTTGGCAACGTTGATGGTGTTGCCATCGATGTTGAAGCTAGAGTATTTGTGGCAGAGTTTATCAAAATTGGGTGTGGTGCCAAGGATAATGAGATCAGTTTTGTCATTCAGGCATAGACCATGAGTGGCCCTCCATGCCTGGATGATGAGGTAAATCCTGTTCACCAAGGCCAAATCCTTGTCATAATCTCCCGTCAACGGTATGAGGATCTGGGTATCATCTGCATAGTTAGTGTAGGTGATGCCAAGACCATCCAGATCTTCCAAAAGGGGCTTAGTGAATATATTATACATGGTCGGCGAAACACATGAACCCTGTGGCACCCCGCAGGTGATGGGATTGGGGTCTGCAGATGGTGAAAAGACATGCATGGTCCTATTATTCAGGAAGGATTGTATCCAGCCTATTGCTTCTTGTGAGAAGTATGCAGCCGACTCGAGATGGTTACAAAGGATTTTGTGGTCTACCAAATCGAACGCCGCTGATAGGTCAAGTAAGAGCAGCAAGGCGGTTTTTCCATTGTCCTTAAGAGCGTCGATTTGGGCCTTAAGGTCTATCAGAACAGTTTTGGTCCCATTTTGGGGCCTGAAGCCTTATTGACGGACTCTACTTCTGAATTTGGATGTATGCTACCCTGTATAAGATTGTAAGCAAGAAGGGCACTGTGGTGATGGTTCTATAGTTTATGGGTATAGTAGGGTCTAGTGATGGTTTTTTGAGGAGTGGGAGTTCCCAGGACTCCTTGAGGTTGCTGGGGATAGTGCCAGTGGAGAAGGATGCATTAATAAGCTTCGAGATGAAGGGTGATAAGTCTCTGGCAGCATCTTTAATGATTTGGGCTGGGCATGGGTCTCCTTGGCAGGTAGAAGGTTTAAGGGTGAGGATGACTTTTTCCACCTCTAGGATGGACATTTTTGGTGAAGCTGAAGTGATGTGTGGGTTTGTGTGAGGGCATGCGTGGGTTAGGTTGTGGGATTGAGTTGTGAAGGTTGTGTGTTTTTTGTGATCTTATCCTGAAGGGTTGCTACTTTGTAAGATAGATCTTTTTGAATGCTAGTGCACCAGTTTTTGTCCTTCGCAAGTGTCTGGCACAGGGATAGGAGTTTTGAATTTTTTAATGATTGTGAATAGTTCTTTTATACTTGAATTGGCTTGCACTTTTCTCTTGTTATAAGAGTCTTGTTTGGGTAGAAGTATTTCCTTCTTGTAATTGGAAGATATGTTGCTAAGGTTGGACCTGCTGACGTCTGATGGTAGTTGTCTCCAAATAGCTTCACTTTTTCTTTTTTCCAGTGTTAGTGATTTGAGGTAAGGAGAGAACCAGGTATTCAGGTGCATTTTGGGTTTACTCTTTCAGAGTTTTAATGGGGCAATGGAGTCTAGGGCTTCGGACATTATTTTGTTGTATTCCTCAACTAGGATGGAGGGCTCTCTGGACTCGGGTAAGGAGTTTATTGTCGGTAGTATAAGCGGTACACGTTTCTTGTCTGTAATGTTTTTTTATTCCTGGTTCGAATAGAGGAGGCCAGTGGGTTGTTGATGGTGGGCGGTGTTATGGCTTCTGGTGAGAATGCTAAGAGGTGGTGGTCCGTCCATGACTGTGGGGTGATGGACGTGATGGAGGGGCTGCAGTTATAGTCTGCCACCCAATCGAGAGTTCTTCCTTGGTTGTGTGTGGGAAGAGACGCTCTTTGACAAAAGCCTAGTTCAGTGAGAGTGCCAGCGATTAGTGCTGCTTGCTGGTCTTTGGGGTCTTTAAACCCTAGGTTGAAATCACCTAACAGCAGGACTTGTGAGGTATTTTTGATGTCAGAGGATGGGTGGTTAGGTCCTCTTCAAATGACCCGATGGGGCGGGGGGGGGGGGGGGGGGGAGTGTCTGTAAAGTAGGTTGATGGTAAGCGTTTTGGAACCGGAATTGGTAGTTTAGCGATTAAGGATTCACAAGAAGTAACCTCAGGTGAGGGGGCTAGTCTCATGGCTAGGTTAGTTTTGGCTATTATGGCTAAGCATCCACCGCAGGCCTCTGTTCTGTCTGCTCTGAGTAATCCTCAGGGACTGCAAGCATGAGGGTGGGGCCGGCTGCGACATGAAGCCAGGATTCGGTGATGGCGAGGAAATCAAACTTTCCTATCTGTAAAATGACGGCTATCTCTGTGGCGTGTGCCACTAAGGAGCGGGCATTCATTAGAGCCGCTTTGAGATGTGGGGCATTCATTCCTGCTAGTGGTTTTGGTGGGGTCTGGTTATTTCGTTTTTGAGAGGTGCATTAAGTGGTTTGTTTTGCTGCCAATTTTCATTCTTGGGTGGAGGAGTGGGATGGAAGCTGGTGTTAAGTCTGGTTAGAGGGCATATTTTCCTAGTGTTAGTATTAGTCGTTGACCTTGCAAGAGGTTCGAATAATTTTAGTAATCTGGAGCGGAGTCTGTTATATCTGGTGGTGGAGCTACATGGTCTGTTGGTTCTAGGTGGGTCCTGGATGTGAGCATTGGGGGTTAGTGGTCGTGGAAGACTCGGGTTACTAGGTAATAATGGTGTCAACGGGTCATCCATGAATGTTGATAAATAGTCTGTCAGGGTGTTAGGGAGAATTCTCATAAATGGGCCAATTCCCTTCACCTTCGAGACCCCCAGCAACTTTGCTGGATTTTGAGGACTTGATTTTTTTTACCTGGAGAGTGTGAGCCTTTTTTCCCACACTCTCGTGTATTTTGATGTGCGTTTTACTCTTGTGTTCTTTGATTATGGGGTTTTAGACAACTCCATAGGCATCATCTGTTCATGTGTGTCACACAGCACCCTCAGTGCAGTGACACAGGGAAGCTTTTTAGGCTGTCCCAAGGTTTAAATACCTTCTCTGGGATAAGCTACTGTTTCCCAGAGAACGTAAGGATAACTTTACTTTATTAGTCTTTTTAAATTTATAGACCCAGCACACATTATCTTACAATAGAGTGCTGGAGGGTTTACCTAGTATCCCCTATGTCTAGAAACTCATATAGCAGTCAAATGCTACCCTTTCCTATCAGAATAGCTGGTGCCAGTGGTTTTACAATGAACTACCATGATTTTTCCCGACCGTGAACACCGCTAGCTAAAAATCACGGGAGCCATGTTTTTCAAGATGGCGCCTGAGCCCCCTTGTTTAATCAGGTCTAGTCTTCTTATTTCGCCATTTCATTTTGGAAAGGTACTTCTAGAGTTTGTCTCTGCGTGCCAAACCAGGTTTGGTCCCTTTGTTCCTACGCCTTTGGCGGGCTTCAGGACTGAAGACCGCCTCTGGCGCCCGAGTGTGTGGGGTGGGCAGGAAGCGAGGGAGGTGCCCGAAACTCCCTGTGCTTAGTCTCCTAGGAGACCCAAATGCACTCTGCTCTGGTGTGATTGGCTGGCTGACTGTCCGGCCAGGACAGCCAGCCTGCTGGGTGAGTGGCAGCTAGGCTGGAATGAATGGGAGAAAACTGTTTAAAAGGCGAGTTTCTTGGACTGAAAGGCATAGCCGACCACTGGAACGAAAGAACTGAAGACGAGCTGGAAGAGGACGGCTGCTACGGCTGCTGCAACTACTGGACTTTTGGTTTGCCCGGTGGAACCCTGCTGCAGGTCCGAATCGCCAAGTTCATCTCGACAGAGAAGCCCCTTCAAGGATGACTTCTTCCTTTGAGTTGGTGGGACCAATCAACTCCTAAGCCACCTGGATACCGTTCTCGGAGCTGGTTAGGATTAACCTGGGGGAAGGACACCATCTTGTGTGCTTGAAGAACAGGAACCGGAATCGAAGATGTGCCCATTTTCCAGCTTTGTGACTGGTCCCCGTGCAGTGCAGGAGTCCCCTGGCATCCTCCCTCTTGTCCCCACGACTGAGGCACAGGAACAGCGAGATCTGCAGGAACTGCCAGGGACAGAAGTCTTCAGCTGCATCATTTTCTTCAATATAAGGTACTGTGAAAACCTGAACGAGAGAACTTGCCTCTCGCCGTGAAATTTTGGAACTTTGGCAACTTGCAGGCCTCGTCAGCTTGTTACCCGACATATAAACCTTTCTTCCGTGAACTACTTCTAAGAACCGTGGCAAAGACTTTTCCGTTTGAAATACCAGAACCGTTTTTACTTATACAAGACATTAGCCCATTAACTTTGGCCTACCTATTGCATTGAATCAACTCCTCTGGTGAACTCAAACTATTTGCACTGTTTTAAAGAACTGCAATATTCGTTTTATTAACTTATGCCTTTTTGTTCCTACTTTAATGCTATTTGGCTCCTACTTCAAGGGAGCTCAACTACTTAGTAATCAGTATTGTAGTATAATTTTTGTGTGATATTGGTTGCCTCATTTAGTGAATGCTTTTAAAGTGTCTATCTGAATACTTGTCATTGTAGACCTTTGTGTAACACCCTTACAAGCTCACATTCCCTCTTGAGATAAGCCTGGCTGCTCAGCTCGCTACCAAAAACTGTGTTGTACAGACTTATACAAAAGGTTGATTTTGCTTAAGCTACTGGTGTTCGTGGTCAGGAACAATCCTGGTGGTTCGTTGTAAAACCACTGCCACCAGCTATTTCGATAGGAAAGGGTAGCATTTGACTGCTACATGAGTTTCTAGACATAGGGGCTACTAGGTAACCCCTCCAGCACTCTATAGGAAGATGGTGTGTGCTGGGTCTAGGAATTTAAAAAGACTAGTAAAGTCAATTTAACCTTACATTCTCTGGGAAACAGTAGTTAATCCCAGAGAAGGTATTTAAACATTGGGACAGCCTAAAAAGCTTCCCTGCATCACTGCACTGAGGGTGCTGTTTGACACGCATGAAAAGATGATGCCTATGGAGTTGTCTAAAACTCCATAATCAAAGAACACAAGAGTAAAACACACATCAAAATACATGAGAGAGTGGGTAAAAAGGCTCACTCTCTCCAGGTTAAATAAATCAAGTCCTCAAAATCCAGCAAAGTTGCTGGGGGTCTCTAAGGTGAAGAGAATTGGCACATTTCTGAGAATTCTCCCTAACACTGGCCTCCTTCCAATCTTCTAAGGTCATCATTAATGTTTAACTGAATGGTACTGTCTTGGTCCAAGGCCCTCTGGCTAAACTTCTCCTCTTTGATAGATGCTTCCCATGCCTGATCAATTACCTTTCTTCTCCTGCTGTCCCCTCTTCCCTCCATGGCTTCCTTGCCCTCCCTTTCCCCCGTGCTGTCTCCTTCTTGGCTACCGTGCCCTCTCCTGCTTCCTCTTCTGTCCCACCCCCTCTGGCTTCTTCTACACCTCCACAGGGCGTACCTCTTATTTGTACCCCTCCCTGGAAGTATTTCAAGGACGGCAACCTTCTCCATATTGTCACGCTCAACTCTCGCTCAGCTGTCAAACACTCCTCTGACATCTGTCGCCTCCTCGAAGAACTTGACCTAGATGTCCTCAGTCTCACTGAGACATGGTTCACGGCTAGCTCTGTCATGAGCTTTGACACTCTCCTCTCTGACGGCTACAAGATCCTCTCTGTGCCCAGGTCCAATCTTTCCAGACAGGGTGTAGCCCTCATCTTCCCTGAGTGGATTCCTGCGTCTGTCATTCCTATCCAGGCCTATTCCTCCTTTGAATGCCTCATCTGCAGGCTCTCTCTCTCTCTCTCTCTCTCTCTCCCCTAGCCATTCCCTCACTGTGGATCCCATCTTTCGGCCACCTGGTCAGATGTACTCCTTCCTCTCTGAGTGGGTGGACCTCTCCTCTTCCCTCCTGGTCTCGACAACTCCTCCTTCTTGGAGAATTTAACATCCACCTGGATGCTTCCTGTCCTTCCTCTGGACTTTCGCAACCTGCGTGACACTCACTCTCTATCGTCCCCTCTGGCCCGACACACTCTGCAGGGCACACTCTGGGTGTTCTGATCTCTACAGACCTTCCCCATTCCATCCCTCTCACCACTCCTTCTCCTGGAGTGATCACTTTCTCCTTTCCTCCCAGCTCACTCTCTCCACCCCCCAGGCCAAGCCTACTCCATAACTGCCACCTACCTTCTCGGTTATCCGACCCATGAAGCGTGTGTCAGTTGAGGCCTTTGCCGCCATGGTCTCACCCCCCTCCTCCTTCGGGTGACTCACACCCTGACACAGCCCTTTCTATGCTCCACACTGCTATATCTGATACTCTTCAAGGCATAAATTAGTCTTGCAACATTGATTAGTCGAGACTGATAAGTAAAAATATTTTGATTAGCATCAACGTATATGATTAGAAAATGTGTATATCCTTACTTTCAATCAGGGCCAATGCAAGACATGTTTCCCCTGTACCGATGCAGAGGGTGTAGGGACCTCACACTTGTTTCACCACTGGTGATATAATTAGGATGCCTTTTGCTGGACATGTGACCAGACACCGCTATCCTTGCAAATTCAGCGTGGCTTCCCACTAGTGCCTCTCAAATAGTCAGTGATCAACAATTCCCAGAGCTGCCTACGGCAACCACATCAGTCTGCCTACATTCAAGAAGACCAAAGCTGGAGCCTGTTGTTTCCCAGCCATAGCTGGCAAACACTGTAACCTCCTCCGACCTGATGTGCTGAACTCTCCTACTGGATTCAGAACTGTTTGCCGGAATGTTGGACACAAGCCCTTTACCTGGTCTGATCTTTGAAACTACAGTAACTTTTACTGAACAACTATTACGCTGTGCTTATCCCAATGTCTGTACATTTCTGAGTAACTGGTCACGCAACAGTGCCTTGATGCTCTTGGGCTTAGTGTGCTATACAAATGTAAAAAAAAAAAAATACACTCACTTATCTATCGGCAGAGCCTTTTAATGGCAAGCTCATTAGTGGTGGTTCTTTGATGAACCATTGTTTCTGACAAGTGTTCACCTTCCCATCACATGATATGCAGTAGCAAGCATGATTCTGTCAAACAATGACTACAAGAAAGTGACCTTATCATACAATACCTTTTTATGTGTGTAAGTCTTCAACGTACATTTACCAAACTCCTAGGATGTTTTTTAGCTTAACGTTACTTTGCGTTCTTGTAATTTTGCATTCAAGAATGAGTAAATAAAGCTACAACCATGGTGTTTGTTCTCAACATGGATTTATATATTTTTCAGCTTGGATGTTGATTTTTTTGTAAGTTTCAAAACATCTCTACAAAACAGAGTGTTATTTAAAACCAAAGTACTATTTCTACCAACTAAAGCTGGGAAGATATTTGTTTAAGGGCCTTATGTTGCAGACTGGTCTCAAATCCCGGCTTCACAATTAACTAAAGTGTGTGTTCCTTGGCAAAACATTTGATCTCACAGAAGTGCCCACAAGCCGTTCAGTTGACATGTGTATGCTACACAAAAATGCTCACTCAAGGTACTGCTTCATATATAATAATGATAATGCCACTTAATCTGCACAGCAAAGTTATTTGTCTCTTGGCTTACGAATAAAAACGTTTCGTAATGTAATTTACCATCATCACATTTAGTATCCAAGGCTAAATATGAGCTCATTTTCTGTGGTATCGCTTTCAGCGATGTCAATACATATGCATATTAGGGGAGGCTTCATGTATTGAACGGCCACTTAAATTATAAGCCTGGCAGCTTTCAGTGGAAAGCAAAGTTGGATGGTGTCCAAATGGTAACATGTAAAATACCCACAGCAACACATATCCTGTCACTGCAGCTTTGCATGAGCAATGCAGACTTTCACATGCACACAGACCTCAGCCCTACATGGGCACACATAGCCTTTCATATGCAGCATACCTTTTCAGGCACAAATAACTATAGCCTTTCACATGCATGCACACCAAACATGCTCATGTGCACTCTCAGCCATTCACATCCTTTCAGATGTATGCACACAATAGCCTTTTGCAAGCACACATGAACATCTAGCATGTTTAAGGCCATTGCAGTCTGAGTGGAATATAGAGCTCAGCAAAGGTGAACAGCGAAGAGAGGGGAATTAGACAATTGATTTAGGAAGCAAGATGTGTGAGAAAGAAATAGATGAAAGAAGAGCCACTCAGAAGTGAAGAGGGGAGATGGGCAGGAGCGAAAGTTATAGGGTCGGTGTATTCATGAGAGCAAAGTGAACAAAAAAAAAAGGGGTAGAGCTTTTATGGGCGCAAAAGTGAGCAAACAAATTATGAAATAGAAAATGCTGGGTAACAGAGGTGGAAGCAGTGACAGATGAGAGAGAAAGGGCTAACCTGTTAAGTGCCATCCTGCATCCCTCCCAATATGTACAGTGGAAGACAGACAAGCTCCCACAGTCACCCGTATCTGCAGTTTCCATCAGCCAAAGTACTCATTAAAAGTCAACTTTGGGGTCAGCCTGACGCCTAGATCTCTGCTTTCCTTTGTATAGGCCCGTACTGTCCTGGAGTTTGGTAAAGGAATAATAAACAATGCTCACCTTCTCTGAAATTACATCGCAGTTAGTGCGACACGATTTATAAAATGAATTTTATGCCTTGCTCTCGATGTTCTTGCCCCTGGAGGATCTGCTTGAAGCCCAATGCTAAGTGCATTTCCTGGTACGACTCGGACCTCGTCACCCTTAAACGCAAGTACAGGGTGGCTGAGAGGAAATGACATGCTTCCTGTACATCCTCTGACAAACTGGCCTGTCGCCTGCTCGAAAGACAATACCGGCTCTGTCCGCACCAAGAAGAGATCCCTCATCCAAGCCTGCGTCTCTGCGGCATCCAACAACTTGGCCGAACTATCTGCAGGGAGCTGTCCAATCCTGCTGCACTCTACACCTCTCCTGTCCCCTCTCAGGCCCTCTGCATGGCTCTGGCTTCTCATTTCATCTGTAAAACTCAGGTCATCCTGTCCTCTTCCTCCCTCTACTCCCCTCTTTTCCTCTGGCCCTCCTGTGGCCAACTCTCCTCCCCCTTCTCTGCCTTTCCCCTGTTCTCCCCAGATGAGGTTTCTAGACAAGTCTGATCTATGAATGCCTCGTCAAAACAGGTTCTCCCCTGTTCCTCTAAAACCACCAAGGACCAGATTGACACCCAGGCGCCTGTTTTGGCTGACTTCTGCAACCACTCCTTTCCCCCCTGAAGCACTCTTGTGCACCGTCTTCTTAAGAAACCTTCAGCCAGACCCCTCCTGCCCTGCTAACTACTGCCCAACCTCCATCATGCCTTTCCTCTGCAAATTCCTGGAAAAGCTGCCCATCTCCCAGCTTAATCATCACACTGAATTGTTTGGCTGTCTCCATGGCCATCGGTCTGGCTTCAGATCTGCGAGAAGCAAGGAAACTGCTCTCCTGAACATCCGTGAAGATCTGCTCTCCAACCTTGACTCCAATACCCCCTGTGTCCTCATCTTACTTGATCTCTCTTCTGCCTTTGACACGGTCAACCATGCCATCCTAATCAACCATGTCCGTGATACCCTGGGTATCACCGATCAGGCCCTGATGTGGCTGACCGATTTCCTCAGCGATCGACCCTCCCAGGTCCAACTTGTGTCCTTCCTCTCCTCTATCTCTTATTTCTACCTCTACCTTTGGTGCTCCCCAGGGCTCTAACCTCTCTCCCTGACTGTACAACCAATACCTGGCACTTCTTGCCCACTGCATGGCCGCTCTCTGCCCCAACTTTCAGTGCTGTGCAGACGACACTCGGCTCATTTTCAGGCTCCCTTCCGCCACCTCCTCTCCTTCTCTCATCTGACTGTCCGCTATCCAGGAGTGGTTTGCCGCCAACTATCTCTGCCTTAATGCCAGTAAGACTGAGATTCTCCTCATCGGCACACCTGCTCCCTCCTTTCCTGTTTCTCTCTGGCCGGCCTCTCTTGGCCCTCTTCCTTCTCCCACCTGTGAGGCTAAAAACCTTGGGTTCATCTTCGACTCCACGCTCTCCTCACATCTCTGACATCTCTAAGAAGTCGCACTACCAACTGCACCTCCTCAGAGGTATTCTTCCTTTCCTCTCCTTCCCCCAGAAGGTCACTGTCTCCAGAGCTCTGGTTCTCTCTAGGCTGGACTACTGCAACAACCTCTTTTTAAATCTGCCTGCTTCTACTCTCTTCAACTCATCCAGAACAGGACTGAGAGACTTGCCCTTGGCCTCAAGCCCAGGGATCGTATCTCTCCAGGACTGAAATCTCTGCATTGGCTCCCAGTGGCTGCAAGGATTATGTTCAAAACCCTTTGCATTGTCCACAAGACCTTCTGGGGCCTCAATACCTTCAACTCTCTCTTCCTAAATATCTTCCTTCTCAAGCTCTTAGCCCATCTGCCTCCAACTCCCTCAGGGTCAGTTGCTTCTCCAAGCAACGAGTTGGTGGTAGATCTTTCTTCGGCTGGGGCCTCCCTCTGGAACAGCCTCCCTGAAAACTTGAGGAGAACCATCTCCGGTTCCGGAAGCACACCAAGACTTTCCTCTTTGCTTCTGCGCTTTCTCTCCTCCTCTCCCCTGCTGAATTCCTGACTGAAACTTAACTGGTCACCTGGCTGCCCTCTGATCTCGGGCCCAGGTCCCCTCCCCCGCAACCTGCACACCTGCAGTGCCCCCTGGCAACCCCTGCACTTGGGGGCTGTTTCTGTATCCCTACAGTCCCCCCAGCCCTGGACACTTGATGTCTGCACTTACCCCTGCACTTGCCACAAGCTGGCCGCACGTTTATCTATTGTTTTATTTATTCTTACTGTTGATCCTATGTATTGCACTGCCCTTTCCCCCCTCCCCCTAACCCCTCCCCTGCATTTGCGCAATCTCAATGTCACTTGGCCTAGTAAGATCGTTGTCTTTGTCTTCCCTCTGTTCCCCCTCCCTTACCTCGTCGCGCCTTGAAACACTTGTGTATAAATGCCATATCATATACCATACTTTCCTTACATCACCCCAGTTGGGGGCAGGTTTGCTCACCACAGTCGGACTTGGAGTGTGGTTTGCAGACACCTGGGTGATTGCTGTAATCTCACTGGGCTTCCACCTGTCTCTCACCTCTCCTCATCTTTCTTCCCCTCCCCTTCCACAAATCGGGACACAATCACTCCTAGAGGAGGTTTGCTCCCTTATGGCAAGCAAGGCGGTCGAGCAGGTCCCAATCCCCCAGCAGGGGTTGGGCTTTTATTCCCGCATTGTTGCTATTCTGAAAATGAACCAGGCTGGCCTGCGATTGGTCCTAGATCTTACCTTCTTAAACCAGTACCTGCCACTACAGAAATTGAAAATGTTGACTACAGCTCTATAAGTAGACACGCTGTGTGGGAGAGTCTGGACATGCTCCCTGGATCTGAAGGACGCATATTTACACGTCCCCATTGCGCAGGCTCATCAACCCTTCCTCAGGTTCCGTGCCATGGATCTGCATTTCCAATACAATGTACTACATTTGGCTTGAACTCAGCACCCAGGGTCTTCACAAGGCTCATGAGTGCTGTTGCGTCCCTGCTCCGGTCAGAGGGCCATCATGTACCTGTACCTTGATGACTGGTTAGTCCGAGCAGGGTCTCCGGAGCCAGTCAGATTCTCAGCCTCCCAGCTCATAACCACACTCTACGAGCTGGGGTTCTCACTCAACTTCCAGAAGTCGCAACTCCAACCGACACAATCACTGGTATTCTTGGGTCTTCAATGGTACACGCAAAGGCAAATGGTGTTCCACACGAAGGAAAAGGTGTCAACGATCAATTTGTGGGATGTGGGGGATGGAATTGCGCTAGACACCATTGAGCTAAGAGACAACAATCAAAGTACAGTATTTTAATGGATTGAATGAAGAACAGCCGACACGTATTTCGACACTTGGGTCGTCTTCAAGGCTGGATGGTTAAACCACATTCAAGTGCCATGTACGATAAACGATAACCTAATACATCAGCATATATAGCAATGTAAAGTACAAAATTAAATAACAGATATGTGAGACAATCACAAAGAGAACATATTATTAGAGAAGAAGAAAATATTGAATAATCTAACATGAAAAAATGAATGAATAAAAGAGGGACATACCATATCCGGTAAGAAGGGTAGGGCAGCAGTAATGGGTCAGTATAGGCACATGGCATAAAGAACAATAATATGGAGAATGTACATGAGCATAGTTATAATCAATGCTGTCATCTTCAAGTATAGTTGATGCCACACACACCGTCGCAAGGCCCCCATGCAAATCACGCACCAACACAGTGCCGTAAGTGCAGAGTAATAGTGTCAAGACAGAAAAATAATCCAGTCGGTAGTAGTGCCGATAGTCGTCAATAGAAAAAATATATATATAGATGGCACCCTTGACAGAAGTTGCAGGATCAATAAAAAAAGGTACTAAAGAAAGTGGCTAGATCCAGGCATAGCGTCCATTGAAGAGTCGCCAAATCTAATGAAGTGACCATACAAGGCAACCCAAAAACACAGTGTCAAATGTACCATGTGGGTCAGTATAAAATGGTGTAACCAATAAAAATATGCTTACCATAAGGATTTGGAAATGGCAAATGAATATAGGAAACCTGTTGGAACATGACCAAGAGTAAATTAGTAATGGAACCCAGGACATACCTGGAATCAACTGAAAAGAAGAGAACGATAGCTATCGAAACTTACCACACTGGAGATTGGTAGGTAAGTACCCCTTGAGGGATGTATTTTAAACTGCTTGATTCAATAAGAAACGCCAATTGGCTGGGACGAATATATCGCCTGCAAAAATAGCATAATAATAAGAGATGGGAACATAGAACCATCAGTTGACGGCCACAGGCAAAAAGGAAACAAAGTACTCACTCGGTAAATAGAGTATGGAGCAAATTAAATGAGACAAATCCAGCGAATGCTTACCTGGGTCGCTCTAAAATACTAATGGCCGCCATGTACATCACGGAAGTGACTACGGCGGAGGCGTAAGTTAATTACGTCGCGTGAGTGACGTACATTGTCAACACAGTGACGTCAGCAGAAGTGAAATTAAATTGGGTCACAAAGATGACGTATACTGTCAACAAAGAACCTGACATTACGCCGAGGTACTCTGTGCGTAATCGCGATCGCCGCTTTCGTATAACCAAGTGACTCATAATTAGATACTAATCATTAATCAAACAAATATTCAATAACTCATACAAAGTTAATGTCTTTGAACGCATTGTGGTTGAATGAAAACCAATGTCAAGAAATATATAAAACACAAAAGAAAATTCAACAAGCAGGGGGGCACCAGGTCCCTGCCTCTGCCAGCTGCCAGTGGCCATTTGGGAATCGGCCATTGCACATGGCATCTGGATCTCTGCAGTACACCTTCTAGGAGAGTCGAATCTAGAGGCAGACCGCCTCAGTCATCTGGACTTGGAATACTATGAGTGGTAGCTGAACAAGAAGGTACTTTCGGAAATGTTCAGCAAATGGGGTCACCCCAGCATAGACCTGTTTGCAACAGGGAGCAATCGGACGTGCCGGCGGTTCGCCTCCTGGAGTGGCCAGGACCAGGGTTTCATGGGGGACGCTCTACAGATTCAATGGAATGGAATGTGGGTGTACGCTTTCCCCCTCCGACCCCTCTTCTGCACAAAGTCCTTTTCATAATCAGGGAAACCCACTAGCTGCGTCTCATTGTGATAGCTCCCCAGTGGTCAGACAGGCCGTGGTTCTCGGATCCGCTGCAATTTTCAGACGAACCTTTGGTTCCCCTACGACTCGGGCCGGACTCTCTCTTGGTAAAGCAGGGAGGAGCGGTAATCCACCCCTCCCCAGAGAAACTAGCCCTAGCAGCTTGGTCCCTCAGCACGTAACGCTTCAACTTATGCAGCTGTCTCAGGGAAATCTGGAAATCATCTAATAAACCAGGAGTCGGGCTACATGGAAACAGTATAAAAAGAAATGGACCAGATTTTGTTTCTGGGCCAAATAAAATGGAGCGGACCCACTGACATGCACGCTAGCTATCACTCTCAGATTTAGCTAAATCAGGGTTCCAGGTGGACACGTGTCGAACATACCTGATGGCCATTGCAGCATACAGGAACTCAGACAGGTCTTAATTTTCTTAATCCAACCCAGTGGTCAAAAAGCATCTAGTGGGTCTAACAAGACTGTACCCACCGGTCAAGCACCTGCACGCAGTGTGGGACCTGAACCTGCTTCTCAGTGCCCAGGCGCACAAACCTTTTGAGTCCATGGCTACAGTGGACATCAAATTAGTCACTTTCAAGACAGCGCTCCTGATGGGCCTCACATAGGCATGCAGAGGCAGCCAGATTCAGGCTCTAGTAGCTACAGAACCCTACAGTGTTTCATCGGGACAAGGTGGTGCTTCGCACTCATCCTAGGTTCCTCCCAAAAGTCGTTTTGTCTTTCTATCTCAACAACGAGATTGTGCTCCCCACCTTCTTCCCTAACCTGGCAGAGGAGGCGGAAAGGGTGCTCCACTGTCTTGACATCAGACCAGCTTTAAAATTCTACCTGGCCAGGAATAAGGTCTTACGCAGATTGGACGGCTTATGCGTCGCCCTCATCGGTTCAAAACCAGGCGAGCAAGTGTCTAAGGCATCTATAGCCAGATGGATGGTTGCAAGCATTCAAGAAACTTACAGAAGACAATGTAAGGGGGTCCCAAGGGACATGCATGCTCACAGAATCAGGGCCAAAGCAGCAGCGGTCGCTTATCAACGCCATGTTCCATGGCAGGTGATTACCAAGGCAGCCACATGGGCCACCTTATTGGCCTTCTGCAAGCATTACTGTTTGGATACCAGCGCTCGGGCGGTTTTGCATAACCTGTTTGTATGAAGTCCACAATCAAGCTGCTCCTCAGGGCTTACTAGTCAGTGGTAATCGCCCATGCAGGATGGAGGAAAGGGGATGGGACGTAGGAGTAAGTGTTACTCACCAGAGTGACTAACGTACTCCTAGTACTAGTCCCCTTTCCTCCATCCTTTCTCTAAAAATAGAGCATGGTTGTTAAACATTCTAATACAGCCAAAGGGGACTGAGGTGTAACGCTGGTGTGCCGGAACAGGGCAGTGCATGCTCCCAAGGCCGCGTGTATAATTTAAAGAGAAAGTATTCTTTTTCTGGTGAAAAAGGTTCTGTTCCCTTCCCTAGAGAGGGAAGGGAACAGAACCTCCACTTTCCTCCATCTGCATCCCATGCAGGATGGAGGAAAGTGGCCAAAGGACTAGAATTAATTTAGTCACTCCGGTGAGTAACACTTAATTTCTTCAGCATTGGGTGGTGGGTGGGGATCTGGCATGGATTCTCATATTCCTTGTTGTTGGGCCTGGAATCCTCAGTGAAAAAGAAACCAGTCATGCTTTAAAAGCTTGAAAACTGTCTTTCTTCCATTAACCATTCACTGGAGACTGATTCATACTGCACTACCCCTGGTGGCCATCTTCAGATTTTACTGCACGTTTCGGTGTAGGGAGTTTTCTCGAGTTGCTCTTGCGTTGGTCAGTGCTGGTAGCAGTGATCCGTTGCCGGTGAAGATCGACCACTAAATCGCTGTATCTTAGTTTTTCCAGTTACGAAGACCTAGTTGAGTCCTACTCAACCATGTCGGAAGAAGGCAATCCGGCCTAGCTGCACACACAACCATCCTACAGGCCTAATGCAGCCAGAACCCAGTCTGGGTGTCCATCCACCAGACTGCACACATTCAACTGATATCATCACCACCACACCTAATGCTAGGATGCAGCTACCATCAGGCAATTACATCAGATGCACACATAACTGGTGCACCCATGCACCCTACGACACTTACTCTCTCAACTGACCTGGACTGCGGTCTTCGAGGGCGTTCAACCTACCAGCGCTTTGAGGTCATACCATTGCTATATAGAGCGCTATATAAATGCCAAATAACATAACGTAACAAGAGGAGTCTGTGCAGGCTCTGCTCCAGATGTGGCTTGAGGAATATCTACGTGGAAGATGGCCACACAAGGTGCCTCTATTGTCTGCATCCTGACCACGATGAGGACTGATGGACATCTGCTGAGTTTTCCCCACCAAGATGAAGCGGGACCGCTACCACAGGTTGGTGGTGCATCTGAAGGAAGAAAGGGCTTCAGATGCAGGCTCTAGGCACGTTCTCTGGGTGCACACAGACCTCCTCCAGGTCCGGACGACCTTTGGAGCGCTCTCCCTTGGAGAGAGGTTGAGATCCTCCAAGGATGTTCTTCCACAGGATGTCCACAGAAAGGACAAGCTGCAGCTCCAACACCGGACGCCTCTGCCGCAGGTCCCAGTTCGGAGCACACACACACTCTCCTTTGCCTTCCCCATCCATGGTAAGCTTGCCGGTGGGTAGTGCATCTTCGGAGAGACCATCCGTCTCTTCCAAGCATGGCCCTTCATGGAAGGATAGATGGGGCAAGGAAACATTCCCGTAAGGAAGTCACTCTGAGGTCCTCGTCGACGTGCACGACTTCGCCAGCCGCGAT
Organism: Ambystoma mexicanum; assembly: GCF_040938575.1. Lineage (NCBI taxonomy): Eukaryota > Metazoa > Chordata > Amphibia > Caudata > Ambystomatidae > Ambystoma > Ambystoma mexicanum. Next base: position 873,179,536 of record NC_090924.1, on the reverse strand, counting down.
ACCGTCAGCCCCTCACTAACAGGGCCCCGCCTGCGAGACCGTAGTCTCCCACTGCTATGACGACCAGGATTCTGTTGGTGCTTGCCCCTTCGACCGCTGCTGCAACCCAGTCTACTGTTCCGTCAACGACCACTGCAAAGTCAATAGCGAAATCGTCATCGAGAGTTACACTGCCTCCCCGACTCACGTCTGCGACCGCTCTGGCCACGAATGCCCAGTCTGTAAAGGCCCCATTCGTTTCCTCTTTCTCAAAGGAGGTAAGAAGATTAAGGGAGCTGTTGCTGCTGACAAAGTTTCTTCCCAGACCTTCGGTTGGTGTAAGGGAGGTAGCAAGAGATCCTGTCAAGGCGATCTACACAAGCTCAGACGAGGAGTCCTTGCAGGAAGGCTGCTACTCAGACCAGGGAGGGCGCAGCCCGATGGGTGAGGCTACCCCCTCCACCCCCTGTGGAACAGGACTGTCAATCAATCCCAGCAAAGAACACTAGCCCTCCCATCAGTGCCACAGGCGCGCTAGCCCTCCATCAATGCCCGCGATACGCACTAGCCCTCCATCAGTAGGGCTCTAGAGACTTGTCCGTAGATATCCTGAGTACGCTACATAGGATGGTGTCGGAAATACAGCAGCGGCTCCTGCCCCCGGTGGTCCCAGCGAGGAGCACGCCCTCCCAAGAACTCGGTGCACACACCACACTGCTGGTCCAAAGCGCCGTCCAAGACAGAGGTGGCCGATGCCACTCCCCCCACTGACCCTCACCCCCCACACCCCACTCTGGCGGTGCCAGTAGTGTATCCACCCCATACAGATACTGGAACAGACACGGACACAGGCACCATAGAGATGGATGAGTTTCATGACTTTTTTCCAGCGGATGGAGAACCGATGGGTGCTGATGATTTCCCCCCCCCCCCCCCTCCGGCATCTTCTTCTGATGAGGAGTGTTGATTTCACTCCATGATTTCAAGGGCATCTACCCTCTTCAACTTATTGCCAGAGGAAAAGGAGGGATTTCGTTTCCAGAGACGCACATGAGCCAGGAAGACAGTGATGACTGTTCCTCTGCTGGACGAGGTTTGGGATGCAGGCCTGGCTCTGATGAAGACCCCAAGCTCCACACCAGCAAAACTAGACAGGCTTGAGGAAAAATACAGGGTGTTTGACTCGGTCCTTAAAGGCCTCAGATCGCAGCCGTTCCAGACTCTGTAGTTTCAGCCGCAGCCAGTAAGCGGTCAGCAAACACATCCTCCAAATCCATGGTTCCCCCTTGACCAGTAAGAGAAAAAGCTGGACGCAATGAGTAAGCATATCATCTATACTGCTGCATCGACTGTGAAGGTTGCCAATGCCCTCGCCATCCTGGCCCGTTATGATAGCGTGTTGTGATTCAAGCTGGGCCCAAGGCTTTAGCACTATTTCAGCAAGGCGAGGTGTCCTCAGACCACGCCATCACGGTGGTGATGGATGTCGAGAACTCAGATTTTTGTCAAATGGGAACAGGAGTGGCACTTAGACACCAGGGCTGGCTGAAGGCCACTTACTTTAGAATCTGATGTCCAAGAAAAGGTGGTGGTTATACCCTTCGATGGAGATAATCTCTTCGGCAAGGTGGTGGATGAAACGCTGCAGGCAATAAAGACGGACACTGAAACAGCAAGATTGCTGGGGACAGCTGCGATCTTCCTCCTTATCGATCTTCCCGAGTGAAGTTCAACAGATCCTCTAAGGGCTACGCATCCACCTCATACCATCAACCCTCGCGCTACAAGTTCCAAGAGACATGCAGTGACTGGTTGCAGGCCTCAGCGGAGGGGCACAGCATTGACGTAGACCACAAAGCAGGATGCCAACACCAAAGCATGCCTGACCTGGCCCAGGGCTCGGAGCTCCACTTTCTCACTCTTGTGGGGGGGCATTCTAACACACCAAGTTGAAGAGTGGTCGAACATCGCCACCGATGAGTGGTTGCTGGACATACCTCGTCAGGGGCACACCCTGGAATTCAAACACTGGTGCCCTCGCATTCCCCCTGTAGTGAGAAAGGAGCTGCGCATGGCCCAGATGCTCAGAGAAGTGCAGGCCATGTTGAAAAAAGGGGCAATAGAACCCGTCCTTCTGCGCCTCCAGGGCTCCCGATAGTAGGATACTGTCACGTCCGCAAGAAGTCAGGGGGGTGGCGTTCTATCCTATTCTTGGGACGCCTCAACAAATACCTGAAGTCCCAAAAATGCAGGATGGTCACATTGCAGCAAGTGCTCGGCCAGCTGAAGGAAGGGGATTTGGCCCCTGTGGCAGCGCACCTGCGTCTCAAGGGCATACACGTCTATCCGTACTTGGATGACTGGCTCATCCGGTCCCCCTCTCAGGCCTTGGCAGTGCAGCACACCAGGGAGACCATATGCCTTCTGTTGGAACTCAGTTTCTCCATCAACTTTCCAAAGTCCTGAGTAGTGCCATTTCAGAAAGCTCTGTTCCTGGGTGCCAGCCTCAACACGGTGGCATCTCTGCCGTTAACCTCAGTGGAGAGGGTGGCAGCTATGTGGAGGAAGGTGCATCTCCTAGCTTCAACTCAGTGCGCACCATCAAGTCGCTGCTAAGTATGATGACGTCCTGCTTTCACCTGATTCCGTTTTGCAGGCTACAGATGAGGCCTCTACAGGGATTTCTGGGTGCCAGGTGGCTCCAGGTCACGGGCATGTGGACGGACAGGATTGTCTTCAACCAAGACATCAGACAAGCCGTTCAGTGGTGGGGGGGGTGTGGCAGCACCTTAAACAAGGTGCCCCGTTTCAGTCTCCTCCATTCCAGGCTATGTTCACCAGGATGCATCTGTGGAAGGTTGGCGGGGGGGGGGGTTGCACACACTGCCTAGTCCCACGCCAGAAGCCTCTGGCTTCTGAAGGAGATGGATCGCACACCAATGTTCTGGGGCTGCGGGCTGTGTTTTTGGCCCTCCTGTCTTTCCTAAGATCCTCACCAACCTAGGACGGTTGGTGAGGATCTTCACAGACAACACCAGCACCATGTTCTACATCCGGAAACAGGGCGGGACCCGATCCCCCGCTCTCTCCCTGGAGGCGTAGGCCCTGTGGCACTGGGCCATTCTTCAGGACATGTCTTGTCCAATTTCATCTGGCGGGCATCAAGAACACCATCGCAGATTCAGGGAGCTGTGAACCTGCCACGAATGGGAGGTCCAGCAAGCACAGACATCACGTTTGTTCAGCATGTGGGGCCGACCCCAGATCGTCCTTTACAAAAGCAGCAAACTCGAAGTGCCAGGTTTTCGCCATCAGGTTCCCCCAGCCGGGAGCCAGGGAGATGCGTTTTCGTTCACATGGAACGGTTTCTTCCTGTATGTGGTCCCTGCAATACCTCTGTTGCTTCGTGTGATCAAGACACTCAAAGGCTGTCGCAGCAAGATACTAATCTCCCCGGTGTTAAGATGGATTTCTAAACTCTGGCCTGGTGGGCAGAGGCTTAGGAGGCCACCCTAGTTTAGTGAAACAGAGGAACCTTCTGGGCAAGCCCGACCAATCATGGTAGCTTGGCAGGCGGTCAAGACTAAGTCTCAGGGGGAGGGGGGTGAGAGAGTAAAACTCCACAGAATACGCTTAGACAAGTGTATATAAAAAATGCATATACATTTATTATAGGCCTTAATTCACGTATCAACTACAGTAATATCAAACCATTACCACACACGCCTTGAACTATTTAACACATATACAGTTATGTATTGCCTAATGCGGTCCAGGGGAAAACACAGCCACAGCCTGCAACAGAAGGGTAGGTTAACACAAATATAGCATTAGATAGTTATTCGGAATCAATTCCTAACTTAACAGTCCAGCCCTACGGAGTGGGGAGCCTTTTTCTCAACAGTACAGTAGCGTGTTGGAAACTCACAGTTCTCCAGCATGGGGTCTGGCATGGATTCACATGCTCATGAACATTCCCAGTCGTCAGGCTGGGAATCCCTGGTAAAAGAAAAGTCTCACTTTCACTTTCGAAGTTTAGTTTATTTATAAAGTGCAAGCCAGGCCCAAGGGCAACCGGGCGCATACTCTTGAACATAGGTTGCAGTAATCAGTAAATACACAATGAATTTGCATAAATGTACATAAATGTACAATATACAGAAAAGCCATTAACATATTATAATACAGGTACAATAATAGGTGAATATACCCGCAACCTATATTGCAGGTCGAGGGCAGGACTAAGTGAGGTGCCTCATAGATCATGAGAGAACAGCCAAGTTTTAGCGTTGTTCTTGAAGTTTTGGAATGACGGTTCAGTTCTGATAGGGGTAGGCAGAGTGTTAAAAAGTTTGGAAGCTAGGACAGGGAAGCTCACACCACCAGCTTTTTTTAAGTTTGAATATAGGCATGGTGAGGCTGTGAGTTTGGGCTGATCTAGTGGGACGAAAGGACTTGTGGAGTGTAAGGCGAGAGGAGAGGAGAGGAGAGGTAGAGTGGGGCATTGTTATACAGGCATTTGTGGGTCAGGGCTAGAGTTTTCAGGGCAATTCTTTGTTTGACCTGGAGCCAGCATAGGTCAGATCTGACGGAGATGTGGGAGCGTCTCGGGATGTTTAAGGCTGCCCTTATGGCATTATTCTGTACAGTTTGCAATTTATTTAGGTTGGACTGACTGGTCCCTAGATAGAGAGCACTACACTAGTCGATTTTGGCCATAATGAGTGTTCTGGTGAGGGTGATGCAGTTGATGGGGTTTAGAAAGGGTCTGCAGGCGGTGATAAGTTTACAAGTATAGGCTGATGCCGACCTTACTGCATTGGTTTGTCTGTTAAGGGAGAGCGTGGAATCAAGGTAGACGCCTAAAGTTTTAGTGTCTTTGGAGAGTTTGATATCATTGCCGTCGATGGTGAAGGACTTGTAGGTTTGGTCTAATTTGTTAAGGCGATAGCTTGATCCTAGTAGTAGGAGCTCAGTCTTATCATCGTTGAGGCAGAGTTTGTGATGTGCCATTCAAGCTTGGATGACCAGGTAGACATCATTCAAGGCTTTGGTGTCGGCTGTGTAATCACCTGTGATAGGAATGAGTATTTGGGTGTTGTCCGCGTAGTTGGTGCAGGAGCCACCCAGATAGTCAAGCACGTCAAAGAGGGGCTTGGTGAATACATTGTACAACGTAGGGGACACACAAGAGCCTTGAGGAACGCCACAGTGAATGGGGGAGGGGTCTGCCGATGCTGTGGGTGAGAAGACCCTCATGGATCTATTGCTCAGGAATGAATGGATCCAGGCATTGGCAGAATCAGAGAAGTGGGCCGCAGTTTTGAGATGTTGGCAGAGTATTTGGTGGTTGACCAAATCGAAAGCCGCGGAGAGGTCAAGGAGAAGAGCTAACTTCCCATTGTCCTTTAGTGTCTCCATCTGAGTTTTCAAGTCAATCAGTGATGATTCAGTGCCGTGTTTAGGACGGAAACCTGATTGTCTTAACCCCAGAAGATTGTTGGATTTGAGGTAGTCTTGAATCTGCAAGTAGGCTACACGATCCAGTATCTTAAGCAGGAACAGGACCGTGGTGATAGGTCTAAAGTTGGTAGGGATGCCAGGGTCAAGGGAAGGTTTTTCAAGAAGTGGGATTACCCACGCATCCTTTAGGTTATTCGGGACTATATATTTACAAAGGTAGCGGGCGCCCCTCTCTCGCAAGAACAGACATGATAACCTGTTCAGTGGTTATTAACCACTTGAGAGTTCGCAGCCACTGCTTTTACTCACTGTGCCTTTCACAGATGGGAAATATCCATTTGCATATCAGTCTTTGTCCTGCCCAGGGGCAGTCCAGCACCGAAATACAATGGCAACTCCAACCTGAACGAGAGTACCACCAGCAACCCCATACACGTGTTTCACCCTTGTTGGGGATCATCAGTGAGGTGAAGCTGATGCCTCTCTGAGCACAGTGAGAGGGAGACCACGTCTGGTTGCCCCCAGGAGACCTAGGGTTACCAATCCCAGGTTCCTTAAAAAATAGATTTACAAAGGTAGCGGGCGCCCCTTTCTCGCGAGAACAGACATGATAACCTGTTCAGTGGTTATTAACCACTTGAGAGTTCGCAGCCACTGCTTTTACCTCACTGATGATCCCCAACAAGGGTGAAATACGTGTATGGGGTTGCTGGTGGTACTCTCGTTCAGATTGAAATTGCCATTGTATTTCGGTGCTGGACTGCCCCTGGGCAGGACAAAGACTGATATGCAAATGGATATTTCCCATCTGTGAAAGGCACAGTGAGTAAAAGCAGTGGCTGCGAACTCTCAAGTGGTTAATAACCACTGAACAGGTTATCATGTCTGTTCTTGCGAGAGAGGGGCGCCCGCTACCTTTGTACAATTATTCGGGACTATGCCCGTCTTGAAGGAGGCATTGATGAAGGATGTGATGAAGGAGGCTAAGTCATGAAATGCTTCCTTGATGATAGGTGCCGGGCAGGGGTCACCTAGGCAGTTGGACGGTTTGAGGTTGTTTATGATGCCTTCTACTTCGAGGGTGGTGAGCGGGGAGAAAGAGGAAGGTTTGTGAGAAGAGTTGGCTTGGTGAGTATTGAGTATAGGTGTTCACTTTAACACTGTATTTCTCCTCTAAACCAATCACTGTCCTCTGGGTCTTACTGCCTCCATGTAATGACAGTCCTCACCCTAAGCTGCTCCTTTGGCAGCCATCTTCAGATTCTTACTGCACACTTGAGTGTTGGGGGTCGTTGAGTTTGCTCTGCCAGCTACTTACGTTTTTTCATGTTTTTCGACAGAAAAAGGTTCTATTTTTGTTCCAAAAGAGCCTGTGCGCTCTTTTCTCCATCTACTGACAGCGGCGATCCGTTGTCGGTGAATTTCAGCACCCTTCGAGGGTGAAGATCATCAATGTTTCCAGAAGGCCGTCGGACCAACTCCTCGCCTACCGACCATGACGGAGAAGAAGGAAGGAAGGAAGGAAGGAAGGAAAGTAGTGCGGGCTACGTAATGTGTTTGTGGAGGACGAGCACCTACAATACCTCTACTGGCTGCACCCATGCCACAAGGAAGGAGATTGCGAGATATGCCTCAGCTTCTCCAAGAAGACGAAGGATAGGCACAGTAGTCTGGTAGCATGGCTTAACGCCCAGGCCTCTGCCCCATGCTCCGAGCAGGGTCATGCCTCACCCAGGTCTGGCCAGTCCAAAAAATGCAGTCTACTAAGTCCTTTGAGGGCGCCTCATCCGTGGGGGCCCAAGACAAGGCCAAGAACCGCAAGTCCATGTACACCAGGGTCACTGTGCAAGTTGGTCCTGCGATGGACAGGATGCGATCGACATCACCATCCGCCTCCATTGCCAGCTGGCAATCGAGCTCCTCCTCGAAGAGGAAATCGTCCAACCCGGCTAAGCTGCGGGGGAAGCCTGAGAAGCCAGAGATGGAGGAGAAGGCTGAACTGCCTAAGAAGGTCCAATAGGCGTAGGAGAAGTCTTCGAGGATAGAGCTGGTGGCGACTGCCCCCATGAAGGTAGCCCCCACAGTAAAGGTGTCCCTGCCACAAGGCTTGAAATCTCTGCAGTGACTTTGGTGAAGTCTGATAGCACGCCAGAGAAGGGGATGCTGTCTCTGAGGCCGGCTTTGACCCATCAGGGTGAGGGGGGGAGGGGGGAGGAGGAGGAGGAGGAGGAGGAGGAAGAGGAGGAGGTATTTCAACCTCCACATCTGCGTCGGGTGTCCTCTCCCTAGTAGACCCGGATACAGTGATGACATTGATATCGTTGCAGCGGGCCTCGGCAGCCTAGAGCGTCCCCACCGGAAGAGTTGGAGTTGCTCCTTTCCATGATGGCCAAAGCCTCCTAGTTGTTCCAGCTTGTGCCTGAAGAAACCAAAAAGGAGGGTTTCCTGCACCAGAGGCGCGAGGCCAAGAGGAAGACAATCATGGCAGTGCCCCTTTTGGACGATGTGTGGGAGGAGGGCCTGAATGAAGAACCCTTGCACGGCTCCGGCCAAGCGGGATAGGCTGGAGAAGTACCGGGTGCCAGAATCTACGCCCAAGTGCCTGAGGTCGCAACCATTGCCGGGTTCTGTGGTTTCGGTGGCTGCAAGGAAATGGTCGGCTAACCCGTCCTCGTCATCTTCAGTCCCTCCGGACAGCGAGGGGAAGAAGATGGACACCATGGGAAGAAAGTTGATCTACACCACAGTGTCCACCATCAAGGTGGCCAATGCTATGGTGATCGTAGCCAGGTACGACAGGGAGCTGTGGTACAAGCTGGGTCTGATTTTGGAGTTCCTCCCCGACAACCAGAGGATGGATTGGGTTCCGGCATATGGGCAACGGCGTCTGCCTTCATAGCCAAGGCTGGTTGAATGCCACGAATTGCGGCCAGGAAGTCCAGACTAGGGTGCTGGACATGCCTTTCGATGGGGATAACCTCTTTTGGGAAGGTTGTCAACGAGTCCCTACAGGCTATCAAAGCGGATACAGAGACGGCCGTTCCCTGGGCACACTCTAGCAACACTGCTCGTATTTTCGCTCCTCAAGTGGGAAGTCGAGCAGATTGTCAAAAGGTTTTTCCTCATCGTACCGTCGGCCTTCCCGATCCACGACTCAGGAAGCCTACAGAGGCTGTTCCCAAGCCTACGGTGGAGGACGGCAGCGCTGCCGTCTCCGGCAAGGCAGGACGCTGGCGCCGAAGCAGGCCTGCATCGGCCAGGACATCTGGCCCCCACCCGTGCACCCCAGTGGGAGGTTGGCTGACGAGGTTCATCAGCGAGTGGGGAAAGATTACCACCGACAGACGGGTGCTGGATGCTCTCGCACAAGGATATACCCTGTAATTTCAGCGCAGGTGTCCGTGAATTCCTCCGGTGGCCCAGCAGGGGCAGCACATCCCTCAGCTCTTGAAGGAGGTGCGGGCCATGCTGCGAAAAGGGGTGACACAGCTAGTTCCCCAGCGACTCTGGGGTTCCAGAGTCTATTCCAGATACTTTTTAGTCAAAAAGAAGACATTGGGCTGGAGTCCTGTACTAGACCTGCGACGTCTGAACAACTACCTCAAGTCCCAAAAGTTTAGGATGGTCACGTTGCAGCACGTGCTCGGCCAACTGGAAAAAGGAGACTTCTTGACATTGCAGGACCTGGAGGACGCTTACTTCCACGTCCCCATTGCCAAGAAGCACCAAATGTTTCTATACTTCGTGGTGCAGGGGACAGTTCTACCAATTCAAGGCCCTTCCTTTCGGCTTGAAGTCGTCCCCAGGGTGTTCACGAAGTGCTTGGCACTGGTGGCGGCCCATCTCTGTCTCCAAGGTATACATGTGTACGCATACCTAGACGACTGGCTCTTCCGGGCCCGCTCTCGAGAGTTGGCAATCTGACACACAGACGACCGTCCAGCTGCTGACGGATTTGGGATTCTCAATCAACTATCCAAAGTCCTGCTTGACACCATCGCAGATCGTGCTGTATCTAGGAGCCAGACTCAATACGGTCTCCTGCCTGGCATCACTCTCGGAGGAGAGAGTATCGCCCATTCAGGGGAAAGTGCAGTGACTGTTGTCAATGAAGACTGCCACAGTGCGAACCATCAAGTTGTTGCTCTGGATGATGTCGTCTTGCATCTACCTTATCCGGCTCTGCACTTTACAGATGCAACCTCTTCAGGAGTTTCTGGATGCTCGCTGGATACAGGTGTCCAGAAGCTTTGCGGACAAGATCCCGCTCGATGAGGAGTTCCGTCGGACGATAAGGTGGCGGGCAACAGGGTTGCAAAACCGCCCATACCAGGAGACGGTCACCTCGGCTGCTTCCCTGGAAGGCTAGGGAGCCCAAATCGGACACCTGCACACCAGAGGCCTGTGGCTGCCAGAGGAGAAGGATCTACATATCCATATCCTGGAGCTACGGGCAGTTTTCTGGTCCCTCAAGTCATTCCTCCCGTCTCTGAAGGGCAAAGTGGTGAGGATCTTCACGGACAACACAACTACCTCAGGAAACCAGGGGGCACTTCATCCATGTTAGGCAGAATTATATGCAGTACCCTTTGGGAACACCACACACAATTAAGACTACAAGTGACAGTACAAATTCACCTTTGGTACAAGCCTGTACTACAAAGTAAAAGTGGTTGCGATGGCTGAGCAGCCAGACTTATCTCAAGAGTAAGTGACCAGTAAAAGATAGTTACACAAAGGACAGCAATTTCTATGATTCAGGCAAACACTGACTCAAGGTTTTCAAGTAAAAGAATATACATTTATTTCACTCTTCAGTTCTATAACATTACACTATTATAAACAGTCTAAAAATCACACTCTTAATGCACAACACCACTTCCCTTAAATTCCAGACAAGTTAAGCTCACAAAATGAAGTGGGAGCAAAATGGCACTCAGCAATTTAAAAAGGGAGGGAAAGACAAAGTTAATAGAAATTAACTCAAATTAACAGGTAAGTACTCAGGACAATTGAACAAGAGGAACTACAGTGCTAGAATCAGGCAGAAAAGGCTTAGGGCCAAAGTCAATGGGTCAAAAGTCTGTTGCTCAGGATCATACAGTTCAGGGTAGTTCGCGGTAAAGTTTGTGGCACGGATTCCGGACAAGGTTGGTTGATAGAAAAGTTAGTTTATGGAGAAGAGAAGGACAAGCCCTTGGATTGGAGAAAGATTTCAAACACATTCACTGCGGTTGAATGAAACGAGCAACCAGATTTGCACAGTACCTTAAAATGGAGAGGAAGCTGTAGCTGAGGCGGGCGTTCCTGGTAGTTCCTGCAGGCTCACGGTTCCTGAAGCGACTGTCAGACTGACAAGAAGTAGGAAGACTTGGAGGGTCCTGCACTACCCAGGGAAGAAACCAGCAGCAGAGCAAAGCAACAAATAAAAGGTGTGTTCCTTAAAACCCAAGCAGGGTCCAACATTCCTGGCTATCTGGCCCACTGTAGCACTGTACAGCGAATTCGACCAGAGGAGGGGTCCTGGCTTGCAGTTTGGGCGAACTGGTTGGTCCCACCAGCTCAAGGGAAGAAGTTTCCTGGAGGATCTTCTCTGTCGTCGGATTCTGAAGATTCGGACCTGCAGTAGGGCTTCACCGGGCGTTTCGGGCTCTGTAGGGGTCCTCTTCCATCAGCTGCTCGTTTCGTTCCAGTGGCGACTTTCCAGTCCCAGAGACCGGCTTTTTATACAGTTTTCCCCCATTCATACAGCCTGGCTGTCAATCACACAGCAGGGTGGCTGTCCTGGCAAGGACAGTCCCCTCAGCCAATCAAACAGGAGTGCGACTTGGGTTACCAAAGGAACCCATGGCAGGGGTCCGAAGATCCCTCCCTCACATCCTGCCTATCTAGACTTTCAGGCGCCTTAAGGAGGGCTTTTGTGCAGAAGCCAGCGAAAAGACGGCGAACAAAGGAATCATCCCCGGTTTGGCGTGCAGAGAAAAACACGAGAAATACTTTAACAAAAAGAAATACCTAATAAACCTAGCCGGAGCCAAAATAAAATGTATTTGGTCAAGCGGGTTTTTGTTCGAGGCTAATATAATAGCCTGAAACAATACCATGGTTATATAAGATAACCGCCGTAGTTAGGGTAGTTACCACTGCCACCAGCCAAGTCTTGATGTAAAGGGAGTGAAACAAGACTCCAAGAGACACAGACAAAAAGGGATAAGAATTAACCCTTTCCAATACTTCATGTAAGATGCGGTGTACTGGCTCTGTGTTTTAAAGTGACTGATAATACATTTAATGGCATCTTTACCTTTTCTGAGGGACAGTAGTCAGCCCCAGAAAATGGAGTCAGTGGGAAGTCTCAAAGACAACCCTGTGTCACTGCACTGAAGGTGCTGTGTAACACACATGAAAAATATGAGGCCATAGAGTAGGTGAGATTCCAGTGCTCAAGATCACACAAAGTGAAAAAGCACACCAAAACACATGTAAGAGTGGGAAAAAGGCTCACACTCTTACAAGGTGAAAAAAATAAATCCTAGAAAACCAGCAAAGCTGCTGAGGGACTCATTAGGTAAGGGAAATCGGCCATTTATGAGAATTCTTCCTAACAATCCCCAGCGCTCTCCAAGGAGGCGCAGGACTTTTAGCACTGGGCAGTCGGCCAAGCGACTTTCCTTGTTCCTCATCACCTAGCGGGAGTCAAGAACATCCCAGACTGCCTCAGCAGGGAATTGCGCTCCTGCCACGATTTGGAACTTAAGCAGGAACAGGTGCACTGCATCTTCATCAAGTGGGGCAGGCCCCAGATCGATCGGTTTGCGACAGCGGCAAACTCAAAATGACAGAAATTTGCCAGTAGATTCCACCAATCGAGGAGCCTGGGGGACGCGTTCTACATGGGAAAGGCCTGTTTCTGTAAGCGTTTCCTGCGTTGCCTCTCCTGCTAAGAGTTATCAACACACTGAGACTATGCCAATGCAGGATACTAATCATTGCTGCAGCGTGGCCGAGGCAGATTTGGTACCCAGACCTTCTCAACCTGTCAGCGTCGCCTTCAGTCAAGCTGCCAGTGGTTCTGAAACTTTTATCCATAGAAGGAAGCGAAATCCTTCACCACGAACCAGGATCACTGAACCTGAGGGTGTGGCACCTGCAGCCCAAGATTTTGGACAATATGGGTTGCTTGCTGACTGCAGGGAGGGACTTGCCAAGGCCTGGGCGTTGTCGACTTTGATATGCTATGCTAACAAGTGTAAGCATTTTGCTACGTGGCGCCAGTCTCAAATGATTACCCCTCTTCCTTTTTGATGTGCCTAGGAGAGGGTGGTGGCACTGAACAGTGTTTTGCAACTTTTCTAGTGCAGTTCCATCCACCATCCTTTTACCAGGATTATGCAATTTTTAGTACCATATACCCGAAATGTCTGCTCTTCGTGTTGAAAGACCTGTCCTTGGACCATCTTGCTTTTTTGGCTATCTTTCTGCCCTCTCTATGATATGATAATGCATTTATAACATGGCTTTGCACAAGTGCAACTCCCAATTAACGGCATGCACTTTTGCGGAATCCAGCCTTGGATTCCAAGTCAGTGCACTGTGTGACAAACTGTTTAGACTGAACCTGGAGCTTTCCGGTAGCAAATTAACATTGCTCTCTGGGCATGTCTGTTGCTAAGCTGATGTGGCATAGGTTCTAGGTGGTCTGAGTACCACAAGTGTGGAATATTGACATGTATAGTGAGAGTGTGAATGAATGATGGAATGAATGGTGGTGTTTAAATGGGGATGTTGAGAACAATAAATATTTGTGTAAATTGTTTATAAATAAATATATATATTTTTTGACAAGACCTGGTATTGTTTAAATGTGTACAGATGTTCTGATCTCATTTCGCCCAGGTTCATTTTTGTTGTTCCATTATATTTAGCCTGAAGAACCTGTGGCAGTAAGGCAATCCCTATTTTGAAACTTCTTAAGGATCCAGCCATCTTGAGCCTTCGATAGTATCCCTGGACCACCTGACGTCTGACCAGCTCTCGTGGGCTACCTCACCAGAAACGCTGCTGTTCTGCGGTTGTATCTGGAACTTTGGTGGTAGCCAGCTGTGGTGCAAGTCGCGTTCCCTCTACATTTCAGCATCCCAGCATCAAGGGATACTTTCCTAAAGACGCTTCTTTTCTTTAACAGTAACTGGAAGCACGTCTGCTGTAGTCTGTGTGCAGTGGCCGTCTCTGGAACTCACCTTCCCTTGTCAAGTGTCCTGAAGAGGCCTGCATCAGTGATAGTGGATTGTTTCCTCCCATGTATTTCTCATCTTTGATATATCTGATGTCCTGCTAGCAGCTTTGGAAATATTTTACAGCATAGGGCGCCGTGCGGTATCTACTAAATGGCCTTCGCGGCTTCCATCCGCTCTCGATCATGACGTCGACACTGGTATAAATAGCACGCACTGCGTCCGTTGCCTCAGTTCCGTTTTTCTGTATGCACAGCACACTTTGAATGGTTCAGAATCGCCTCTGTGATTGTGATTTCGATTTCTCACCTGCGTGTTTGTCCTAATCTTTGATGAATTTCTACTCCAAATATCGGGTTTAAAAGGTGTACCGACTGTGGGTCGAAGATGTCTATCGCCTATATGCATTTAATATGTCTTTGGTGACTTGGTACCGGCCACACAGTGGATGATTGCACCTCATGAAAGTCCACAACCTTTAAGGCCTTGAAGGAGAGGATGGGAAAGCTCGCCCTGGGTAGGTCCCCATCTAAGTCTCATATGAGGTTGTCGGACGAGAGAAGCTTGAGGGTTTATTTCACCTCGGCAGGAAAGAGGCACTCAAAACATTCAAAGCTCTCTACGTTAAGAAGTGGTTTTTGGCACTATTATTGTCTAAATCCATAAGAAATCGAAGAAGAGTCATCATCGATTCCACTCATCCTCTTTGGACTCCTCACCCGACAGGAAGATGGTACCTTTCCCTGGTAAGTCACCATCAAAGCTGATTGGGATGACTTTTGCCTCCAAATGATGAGTGTTTGAGAAGATGGCTTCTCCCACCCTTTAAAAAAAATGAAGGCAGCTTTGGACCCTGTCGCGCCTTTTAAGGTCGACATGGAGTTGGTTGAAGCTGCTGCTTGTGCGCCTTTGAGTCAGGGCAAGAAAGCAGCAAAGCTTTTTCGAGAAGCGTTGAGTCTCGAAGGTTTGAGAAGCATCGAAATGCCTAACATCCATGAGCTCTATTTTTGTGGAGGATGTAGGAATGCCTTTCGACGCTCATACCAGAAAAGATACAACCCACTAGGGAAAAATGGCCAAAGACACTTCTTGCAAGGATAACAAGTATTTTATTCCTGAAAATAGGAGTCCATCATCAGAGTTCTGCTGCTGCCGAACGTTCTGCCAAAATTTGCATGAGCAGCACTTTAAGAAGGAATATCGCGTCATAAGTGACATCATTACAATACAGTAAAAACCTGCGCAGCTGGTTGTTGAGACCCTACACATAGGCTGCCTGCTCCATAAGGGATGACTAGGCCATTGCTCCGAGTTCCTTCTGTCCATCTTCCACGTAGGGGATGCTGAGGTCGTCATCAGTCATGAGGTGATAGCTTAGTTGCAATTATGTGAAAAATAAACGATACATCTGACGAAGAAAAGGGCCATTCCTGTTTGGACCAGGAGGACTCGGGGCCCGACCCCCTGCTCAGACAGCAGGTAAGCATCCACCAACAAGTGTTTACCCTCTCTGTCCACACAGGGCATCCCACCCCCTCTGGTCCCCCGTGATGTTCCCTTGTCCCCCCCCACTCCCCTCCAGCACAAAGGTGTTGCCTGTTTTGCTTGATTCTTTTACCCTGCGTCCTCCCCCCCAGCGTACTTCTGCAGAAGTCTGTCCTGATATATTCTGGTTTCACCATCACCGTCTTGTGGGCAATGCTGGTTTTGACTTTTATGGACTTCATTGATTCACAGTGCGTCACCCTTTCTCAACTCTCATGCTGGACTTCCTTTGCATCTTGTACCCATGGTGGCCCTGAATCATGCTGTTCCCGTCTTCATCTTGTATCCTGGCTTACAACATTATGTGTTACTACTGACCTCTGCAATTATATTCACTCTCCCCTCTTGCTTCTCCACACTTTTTGACTGCTTACTCTCTATTCTCTCCTCATCTCCCTTTCTCCGTTTTCCTATCTCCTCCACTTGCTTTCTTCTATGCACTTACTCTATCAGAATTGTCCCTGGACCTACTATGATAGCAACCTCATCTGTCTCCTCCCCCTCTCCTTACTTGTTTTTTTTTCTCCCCCCAACCCTCTCCAGCACTATCTGAAATGTCGTCAGGCCTAGTACAATAGTCGCTTGTTTTGTTCCTCCCCTCCCTTTCTGCACCCCTCTCCGTCACCTTTTTTTTTTCCCCGGCTCTACCAGAAATGTCGCCAGGTCTAGTACGGTAGTCACCTGTCTGTTTCCATTTCCTTAAAAAACAAAGATAAGTTCCCTAGTCGGGAACTCGCGTCCCCTGCACACTTTCACTGATTGGAAAACCAGACCAACAATTAGTTGTGTTTAAATTTGTAAATTTAGTAGTTACAAATGCTTTAGAAATGCAATAACTTAAAGAAAAGTTCATTAACACAAACTTAGGTCACAAGAAACGATCTTCTTTTTATTCATTTTCATGATGTGCTAGTCAAAAGGGGCCCAACGCGTTTCGAGTATTACACACTCTTCATCAGGGGCAATAAGCGATTTCTAAGAAAAAATATATATTTGTATCCATATTAGTGGCGGGTCAACCATAGTGTAAACAAAATACATCCTTTTTTCTAAAAGTAGACATTGTCTTTAAAATAGAAGCATTTTAGCATAAGCTCAATTGTGAAGACCTGATCCACATTTCTATAAATATGGGTTTCAATAAATTTGAACCAATCTTTTTATGAATCAATGAGCAACAGAAAACTTTCTGGCTACGAATCCTGGTGTGCAGTAGATAGTACTTGTAACGCTCACCTGAAAACTCTGCGGGAACCTTCTGGAACTCCAACTGACTTCTACCTCCCTGGGAACTAGACACTGAATTTCTGTGAAGAAAATAACAATTTTCCCTTCCTTAGTTTTCTCTTGTAAAACAGAAGGTCAAAACTGGTAATATGGGAGCCAGCAAATATCTCACCTTGGTATTTAATTAGTTGAGCTCTCCATCCTGTTCTATACAGGGGCGCAAGTTCTGAAGAGGGGACACTGGATAACAGTTTCTTTTGAAAGGGACTAAATGGCACTAAAACAATGACATAAACCCTATGCTATTTGAACCTAAAAGGGGGCAATAAGCTGAGGTGTAATGCAAGTGTAGAATTACAGAAAAAACTACCTCACTACACTACGAGACGGAAACAGGAAAACACCTGATCACTGAGCGTAATATGAACCTTAGTGTGACCAAAAATTTCTGACTAGAAAATCAGCTTCCAAGACAAAACTCCACAGGAAAGGGCGCGAACCCGCTAAAAACAACGTAATATCCTGAAAATGCGTGAGGAATTCAAATAACATTCATACACAATTTCAGTGTATCTGATAAGGCAACAAAGCAACAAAAACGAAGCAAATGCATTTGCATACAATAGGTGTACTTGCGTGAGAGAAGACTGCTACGAACTGAGAGATGAGGAGACCGCTATGACAGGACTTCAACTATGGACTGTGACTGAGCCGGGAACGGCAGCAACTGGAAAACACAGGAAGGGAGCTGATAACTAATTAAAGTTACTCAAGGAATGAATGGAATTTTCTGTGGACAAGGTATATTGAGCGGTGACAGGGAACGGAGGTACGCGGCGAGCGTTCATTCTGAACTCAGACAAACGACGCGAAGCGTGAGCCTCCTGAGGGGCGGGGCTTAAATAGCTGGCACATGAAAACAACTAGACCCGCTAACTAACTGACCAGAGGCGCCACCTAGCGGCCATTAAAGAAACTCAACCAACCATTAATATGGGGAGTTAGAATCAATAACTAGCTAGGGCAAATAAATTCCCTATGAACCTGCAACTCTTAGGACAAGTATGGGAAAATAAACTAACCTGTGGTCATGACAGTACTAAAGAGAAAGAGAGAAACAAAGGATGCTGACCTTGTGATTGTTTTTGTCCATACGAAAATATTATGGAGATGGAAAGAAGTTGTCAAGTGGAAAAGTCCAGTTTACAAACTCATCTGAATCATACTCCTGGTAAAGGCTTGGCTTCTGCTTCTAAAGTCTTGAGGAACCCGCTACCTGTAAGTGAAGCCAAGGTTATAACTCTAAACAAGAGAGGGGTCCACTGAATTGAGTAAGCCAAAGAATTTGTACTTACTTAGAAGCAATGAGGATATTTCTCTATGGGCGAGTCCAGCAGGTGCCTTATCTCTAAGATTCAAGGTCCCAAAGTGCAGCCACCTCGGTGTCAACACGAATCCTAAGGGATACAAAGTCACAAAAAGGGGGGATAAAACTAAAGATTGTCTAATAAAGTTCCTAAATAGGAAGGGTTGTAAAACTATGCTAACTTTTGTCTATAGGGAGTCTGGTCTCACCTGTAGCATGTACTCCAGTCCAAAGGAAAACAGGAACCATCCCGCTTGACAGTACCCGTGCTAATCTTTGTGGCATCTTATAAGGGGTGCATACTGATGACGTCATCACGCGCATGCACGTGTGACGCATCTTCTTGAAAAGATGAGTGCTCGGGCTCTCATTAAAAAGGAGCGCAATGTCATAGTCCATGTTGGAGTAAACTCAGTGTGAGTAAGGAAACTCAGGAAAAAATGTGTTCAGTCTATATCTGATATTTAGGAGGACGCGCTCGTTGTTTACATTGTGACGTAATCACGCTGCTCACGTGCATGACGTCACATATAAACAACGGCCGGCCGAACGCGCACTAGAATGATATAAGCGGGCTGTCTATTACATTATGTCAAAAGTTGTCGATTTGTTCAGTGTTAATGTGGTGGTGAAAAATGGAGACAACATGGAGATAGAAGTGGAAGGATGCACTCGCATTATTAGATCTTTACTCAACGTGCTCGTAGAGGATTTAAAAGTCTCACAATGACATAAAGCACTTCACATCACTGTCCTGATCCAGGTTCACATTCTCATGGATATATGATCCCCACAGTAATCATCTACACATTCTTATGGATATATAAGACCCCCAATGGGGTGTGTTTTGATCTTATACTCCATAATAGAGTCCAATACAAGACACCACTTAACATGAGTTTTAAGCCATACATTTTATAGACAACCTGATACAACTCATATACTCTATTTTTACTGGTAATTACACAGGATAGCAATAGTCCTGTCCTCAATTGGGTTCACATTCTTTCACAATGCTGTTGATCCATCATTGTCAGTCAAACTCTAACACAGCATTCCTAATTTAACTCAGAGGGTTCTGAATATGTTTTTAAATGAATGGACCTAAATAGTACTCTTCATTTAGGCCAAGTGGGCACATGGCATCAAGTTTGTGTATCCAGAAAAGCTCTCTCTCTGATAACAGTTTCGGTAGGTCTCCTCCCCTAGCCAGGGGATGTAGAACTTCCAGAATGGCAAATCTCATTTGTGAGATGTTATGGTTATTATCTCTAAAGTGACGAAATACTGGTGATTTTAGTTTTTTTGTCCTGATTTGGGACTTGTGTTCCGTCCATCTGTCTTTTGCCCGTCGGCTACTTTTACCTACATAGTATTTCCCACAAGGGCATCTGATGGTGTAGATCACATTTTTCGATTCGCAAGTTGTGTAACTTCTAAATGGAATCTTTTTCCCATTGTTTGGATGCCTAATGTGATCTCCTTTTATGATATTCGAGCAGTGCTGGCAGTTTAAACAGGGGAAGGTCCCTTGTTTTTGTTTAGTCAGTAGTCTTTGAGTAGATTTTTTTGGTCTCTCCGCTTTAATTAGAGTGGCACGCAAGTTTCTACCTCTTTTGTAGGCCAACATAGGAGGTGCTGGAAAAAGATGATTAAGGTTGGGGTCTGATTTAATGAAGTCCCAGTTCTTGTTTATAATTTTCTTAATTTGGAAGCTTTGTCCAAAATACTTAAGTGTATAGATGAGATTAGATTTGGCTTGAGATGGTTGTTTTGTCAGCAGTGTCTCACGGGGACTGGTTTCTGTCCTTCAAATGTTTCCATTTCCTTCCCACTCTCCCCCTCCCTTCCTTATCTATGTCTTAGCTCTTGCACTATCTGAAATGTCATCAGGCCAAGTACGATAGTTAATTTCACATCCTTACTGTTCATGGCATGTAAGAATGTCATTGTATTTTCCCTTGTTCCCTCCCTTGCTTTGAAGCGCTTTGAAACACATTGTGTATAGGCGCTATATAAATAAACTATCATATCATATCAAGTATGAGCCTGGTGCCAAAGGCACCAGGACAGACTCCAAGACAATCTTTTGCGAGTTGTCAAGGTCTTTGAGGCCACAGTGGAAGGCCGTAACCTGGCTCCAGTTGGGAGGCTGACTTGCCTATGAGGGTTAGTGGTAGGGATCATGACAGTACGTTTGGGATCTTGCTGTCGGGTATGAGTATCGTAGGAGTGGAACATACCGTTTAGTGAATAGAAAATTGGAACTCAAGGAAACTGTTCTTATGCACTCAATAAAATGTTTCATTTGTTCGGGAATTGTATTGCTTCCAGTAATGTCAGCATTAAAAGTAAAAACAAAATGAACTTCTTACATGAATGCTAGAATACAGAAGGAATGTTTGTATGTCCGAGTGTAGAGAACAGTCGAGTGTGGAGAGCGGCTATGTGCAGAGAGCGGAGGCACGTGGAGAACGGAAGAGCGTGCAGAGCGGAGGAACGTGCAGAGTGAAGGAGCGTAGATAGCGGAGGCGCGTGGAGAGCAGAGAAGCATGAGAGCGACTGAATGGGGGGAGCGACTGAGTGGGGGGAGCGACTGAGTGGGGGGAGCGACTGAGTGGGGGGAGCGACTGAGTGGGGGGAGCGACTGAGTGGGGGGAGCGACTGAGTGGGGAGAGCGGTTGAGTGTGCAGAGCGGTGGGGAGAGCGACTAAGTGGGGAGAGCGACTAAGTGGGGAGAGCGACTGAGTGGGGAGAGCGACTGAGTGGGGAGAGCGACTGAGTGGGGAGAGCGACTGAGTGGGGAGAGCGACTGAGTGGGGAGAGCGACTGAGTGGGGAGAGCGACTGAGTGGGGGGAGCGACTGAGTGGGGGGAACGGATGAGTGTGGAGAGCGGATGAGTGCAGAAAGCGGATGAGTGCAGAAAGCGGAAGAATGTAGAGAGCGGATGAGTATGGAGAGCGGATGAGTATGGAGAGCGGATGAGTATGGAGAGCGGATGAGTATGGAGAGCGGATGAGTATGGAGAGCGGATGAGTATGGAGAGCGGATGAGTATGGAGAGCGGATGAGTATGGAGAGCGGATGAGTATGGAGAGCGGATGAGTATGGAGAGCGGATGAGTATCGAGAGCGGATGAATGTCGAGAGCGGGTGAGTGTCGAGAGCGGGTGAGTGTCGAGAACAGATAAATGAGGAGGGCGGATGAGTGCGGAGGATGAGAGAGCTGAATAGGAGACCGAATGAATATAGATGAGTGTAGATGAGCGGGGAGGAGGAGCGCTGCCGGCTGACGAGTGTGGAGCGCGGATGAGTGTGGAGGTTAGCTGAGAGTAATGAGCGGACGAATATGATGAGCAAATGAATGTGGAAGACAGATGAATGTGGAGAGCACATGAGTGAGTGTAGAGAGAGGTTGAGTGTAGGGAGAGGTTGAGTGCAGAGAGGCGAGGAGCGTGGAGAGCTGAAGAGTGTCCAAATCAGAGGACCGTGCAGAGCGGAGGCGCGTGGAGAGCGAATGAGCGTGGAGAGCGAATGAGCGTGGAGAGCGAATGAGCGTGGAGAGCGGCTGAGAGTGGAGAGCGGCTGAGAGGGGAGAGCGGCTGAGAGGGGAGAGCGGCTGAGTGTGCGGAGAGCGAACGAGGGTGCGGAGAGCGAACGAGGGTGCGGAGAGCGAACGAGGGTGCGGAGAGCGAACGAGGGTGCGGAGAGCGGACGAGGGTGCGGAGAGCGGACGAGGGTGCGGAGAGCGGACGAGGGTGCGGAGAGCGGACGAGGGTGCGGAGAGCGGACGAGGGTGCGGAGAGCGGACGAGGCTACGGAGAGCGGACGAGACTGTGGAGAGCGGACGAGTGTGTGGAGAGCAAACGAACCTGTGGCGAGTGAACGAACCTGTGGAGAGCGAACGAACGAACACATGGAACAAATGAGTTATGGGTGAATAGTCCATAGAGCGGATGTGAAGATAGAACGGACATGACCGCTCAGAATTGCGCGACGTGCTTATTTTGTTTTGGAATGCAAAGAATCTTTGAAAGAGCATACTGCATATCACACCCCACGCTTACTCTCTCCTTACACCACCATTCAACTAGAACACAGAGATACTATGACACCATTCGGTATAACTGTTCTCATATCAACATCTCCCGCTCACCCCCCATCACTCTAAGTAAACATGGCTGGTCTCACACCCCCAGCCAGGCGTATCTCCTCAGGCCTAACGCCGCCACACTCGGTTCCGAATACATATCCCTGATCTCTCAACCACCACACCTACCGCTAAGAAGCAGCTACCACATGAATTCCGCACCAGCTGCACACATACCGGTGCGCACACGCACCTTTGGACTCTCTCTAATCTTTCCACTGACCCGAACTTCGGTTCCCAAGGGCGTTCAACCTACCAGCGCCTTCAGACCATACCAATGGTATATAAGGCGCTATACAAATGCAAAATAACAATAACAATGTGTGCGTGCTAGCAAAGAACATTGGAGTAAAAACTTGCACCTGTTGGGTGGTGGTCGTTGTGCAAATGGTTTTGTCTTTTGGATCATCATTTCAAGTACACTGGGCACTTTACTCCTCATTAAGTATGAATGAGGGATGTCAATGGGTTTTTCCATTTCAGGTTTAATTCATTCAGTTTCTTCAATATTGGGATTGTTGACATGGTTGTAATGATGTTCAGTGAAAGAAATTGTACACTGCGTGTTAGGGAGAATTCTCTCTTTAGGCTGAATTTCCTAACCTAGTGAGTCCCCCAGCAGCTTTGCTGGATTTCTGGAGTTTGTTTTTTTCTCCTGCCAAGAGTGAGACTTTTTTCCCACTCTTGGACATGATTTATCGTGTTCCTTTGACTGTTGATGTGTTTTATGGGCTATGGGGTCATTTACTCCGCAGGGTCTCATGTGTTTTTACGATGGGTGTTACACAGCACCCTCCGTGCAGTAACACAGGGGTGTCATAGTGACACCCCACCATAGACTCCATACCCTGGGACTGACTACGGTCTCCCAGGGCATGTAAAGTCACCATTGGCTTTACTAGTCCCAAATTATTAACAGAAACCAAATCATTCAGTTTCTTCAATATTGGGATTGTTGACATGGTTTTAATGATGTTCAGTGAAAGAAATTGTACACTGCGTGTTAGGGAGAATGCTCTCTTTAGGCTGAATTTCCTAACCTAGTGAGTCCCCCAGCAGCTTTGCTGGATTTCTGGAGTTTGTTTATTTCTCCTGCCAAGAGTGAGACTTTTTTTTTTCCCACTCTTGGACATGATTTATGGTGTTCCTTTGACTATTGATGTGTTTTATGGGCTATGGGGTCCTTTACTCCATAGGGTCTAATGTGTTTTTACGTGGGTGTTACACAGCACCCTCCGTGCAGTAACACAGGGGTGTCATAGTGACTACCCACCATAGACTCCATACCCTGGGACTGACTACGGTCTCCCAGGGCATTTAAAGTCACCATTGGCTTTACTAGTCCCAAATTATTATCAGAAACCAGTACAAACCATCATATTGTGGACATACTGGTCGGGGCAATTCGATTGCCCCGGGGTCTGTTAGTCGAGGGGGCACTTCTCCGTCGCCCCTGATCAAGTTTTGGCTGGTGGCATTGGAAACTACTTTTTATATTCGACCGCAAATATTTCCCTATTGGATTTTCCCATTGTTCGAGGCTACCAACTTTAATTATTTCTCATAGCCTCGAACATACCACCGGTTTATTTATTTAATATTAATTCGCCGTTTGGTATTTTTTGGCAGGACTCGATTTTAAAATGGCGTTTGTGTTCTCTTCTGTGACTCTAACCCAAGTCGAGCCCTTTGTTCCACTTTTTGGCGGGCTTCTCCACAGAAGCCTCCAAAAGTGGTGCCACTCTGTCTGGGTACCACAGGGGGTGTGGGAGGGGGTTTATGCACCCTGGACTGAGTTACCTTGGTAACTCAAGTCACACTCTTGTGTGATTGGCCCAACCACTTAGCATGTTTGATTGACAGCTAGGCTGAGTGAATGGGGGTGTGCTGCATAAAAGCAGGGCTTTGGGGACTGGAACTTCAGAAGTCGCCACAGGACCTGAGAATCCGACGAGGGAGAAGCTGAGCCGACCTACCACGACGACACCACCGGTGGAGCCCTGCGGAACCGACTCACCACTTCGCGACGACAGAGAAGATCTCCCGGCTGGAGAGGCTTTTTCCCCTGACTGGTGGGCACAACCAGTTTACGTTCTTCTCTTCGCACCCCAGACCGGCTTGTGGTCGAATTGCCCGTGCCAAGCACCCCGGCAACCGGATAGCCACTTACCACTGGACCGCAAATCAACAGACCGCTCCTTGTAACTGAGAAACTCTGCGGCTGGTTTCTTCCCTGGCAGTGCAACGTACTCCTATCTTCCTCCACGACGAGATTTTCTCTACCCCTGGACGAAGCGCCGACTTGCATCCGCTGCCAGGAACAACTGCCCCCGCTGGAGTATTCTCACCACTTTAAAGTACTGTGTCTCCGCCAGGCACATGCATCCCTGAATACTGACACAGGTGGCTCAGAGGAGTAGCGCATGCATCCCTGAATACTGACACAGGTGGCTCAGAGGACTAGCGCATGCATCCCTGAATACTGACACAGGTGGCTCAGAGGACTAGCGCATGCATCCCTGAATACTAACACAGGTTGTCACTCGCAGTACTGTACCACCGGAGAAGAAACTTGAGTTAACCCTCCAAAAGTGGTGCCACTCTGTCTGGGTACCACAGGGGTGTGGGAGGGGGTTTATGCACCCTGGACTGAGTTACCCTGGTAACTCAAGTCGCACTCTTGTGTGATTTGCCCAACTACTTAGCATGTTTGATTGACAGCTAGGCTGAGTGAATGGGGATGTGCTGCATAAAAGCAGGGCTTTGGGGACTGGAACTTCAGAAGTCGCCACAGGACCTGAGAATCTGACGCGGGAGAAGCTGAGCCGACCTACCACGACGACACCACCGGTGGAGCCCTGCGGAACCGACTCACCACTTCCCGACGACGGAGAAGATCTCCCGGCTGGAGAGGCTTCTTCCCCTGACTGAGGGTTTCTTTCTAAAGATTGCTACAAGGTAATAATAACCCCTTAACCTTCTGGACTGGGCTGGCCGCCTTGACCCTCTAACTGGTCTCTTTCTTTGGTCCAACTCTTTTTGAACCTTTTCAAGACTTTTGTGCACTGCAACCGTGTGACCTTGGACACATTTAGTTTTGATCCTCTTAAAGCGGATCCGGCCTACTGACTCTAAAACTCACGGTGTTACTTTGCCTTCCTCTCTTGTTGTGTTCGTGAAAAAGTGTTGGGATCTGTGTCAATTTATTCTCTGCTTTTCTCTCCCCTTTTTAAAACAAATTATTAGAGTGCCATCTACGTTAAGCGCTCACCGCTGTCTGAAAATAAGTGGGGGCTTTACTTAAGACTTGTCTAATATTCTTTTAAGGGAGTGTATATCTTTTAGTGACCGTGTTTTTGGATTGCTTACTATTAGTGCCTGTGTGTTTTTCTAGGTGTGGTTTTAAATAAATAATTATATCTCTTTTACACCAAGCCCTGGTCGGTGTTTACTTGTTCTATTGTGTTCTCTTGACCTATTGTGAATACTCTGTATACTGCCTAACTCTTCTTGAGGGAAGTCTGACTGCTCAGCCACAGCTACCAAGTGAATCTGTGTGGTATAGACTGCTACCAAGTGGGTTTACTGCCAAACACCTGTAGTCCTAAATCTTTTGCAGTGGTCCCAGAGGGAACTGCACAGGTTTCTGCCTAACACTGCTATTCTTAGATTAGCTGTCGTGTAGTCTGGGGCATATCCGGTGGGGCTGATATGCCTAGTGCCCAATAAACTGCTGCCAAAATAATGCTTATTTGAATCTGAATTTATTGGCCTGCTTTTTAATCCTGCCTCTTTCCCTGTCTTGTCATGAGTGAAAGTGAACGTCTGTGCTTTGATGTAGTTGTAACCTAAAATGTTGTCCTGAAATCCTTAGTTCTTAAATGTGAACAGTGGGCATTTATTAATTATTCATTAAACAGAAATTCACAAAGTAGCACATAAGATCTGAATTGTTGGGAATAATGGCATAATGTTTATAAACTTTTTTTTTTCTCTTTTAGGTATTCTTTTAATCGGACCTCCTGGTACTGGAAAGACACTTCTTGCCCGTGCCGTCGCAGGGGAAGCAGATGTTCCCTTTTACTATGCATCTGGATCAGAGTTTGATGAGATGTTTGTTGGTGTGGGAGCCAGCCGTATTAGAAA
This sequence comes from Ambystoma mexicanum, assembly GCF_040938575.1. Taxonomy (NCBI): domain Eukaryota; kingdom Metazoa; phylum Chordata; class Amphibia; order Caudata; family Ambystomatidae; genus Ambystoma; species Ambystoma mexicanum. The sequence goes on along the minus strand of NC_090924.1, from coordinate 873,153,427 downwards.
TCTTTTCCGTATGTAGCATTTTCTTTTAAATATACCTTATTCTACAAAATTTGGGCATTTTTCAAAACGGTTTTTCCAACTCTGAGTTGGGGAACTTTGAAATATGTAACATGAAGGCAAATTACTTTCAATATCAGAGATTTTGCTATGCTCTGTGAAAGCTACTACTAATGCATTTTTGTGGTGTTCTTTCGGCTACTGTGGCTAAAGCGCATCCCACCTCTTATGGTGTATACTTGTATGCCACAAATCACCTTTAGTCTCTATAGCGTGCTGACACTTCTGAAAAGCTGCAGTAATTCTTAACACAGCAATTCTTATTAACACAGTAGTTAATTGATTAACAGTTCCATTTAATAATCAAATTACTATAAATTATCATAATCAGCAAACTTTGTGTCACATTTTAGCATATCAGTTGAGACAGTGCTCTTGTGAGATTACATACATTCATATTGCCTTTAGTCAATAGTGCTGACTGTAATCTAATGATATTTTATAACTCTATTAGCCTAGAACACTAGCTTGGGCTAACATGTGTTTCGCACTATGGCAAATATTCTTTCGCTTATTCTGCTTCCTCAGAGCCTCCATAATATTTCATGCTACATTGATTATACGCTATGTAGGATATTTTTTATAGATAAAAAAAGCCTTGTTAAGTAGTTGTTGTAGTAGTGTATGCTTGATTTTTAACCTTTTGTGATTGGGATTGCTGAGATTATTAATACTCACTCTTAAATCTGTTCCAAATTTTAGATTTATCACTCCTTTTTTTCAAATAGTATAGGGAGTTTACCCCATTGCCGCTAGGTAAAGTAGCATTCATATTGCATGTCTTTCAACGTGTACTACATATTACATGTTGAAAGTCACGCAGCGTGGATGCTGCTTTACCTAATAGCAATGGGGTAAACTCACTTCACTATCTGAAAAAGGAGTGATACATATAAATGATGAAATAAAGAGTTAGCATCGTGAACAATCAATGAGAATTACTGTGGCTTTCATATGTGGCAGTGCACTGTAGAGACTGAAGGTGTTTGGGTAATATTGAGATAAGATGTTGACCAGGCTGGCCAAATGGAAAAGTGAACCATTGGCTTTTCTTCCTCCCTGTGATATTGATTGTTCTGTTGGTGTAACAATGTTTGCTTTGTTTTAACAAGAGTGACCAAACACTGCATTTCTTGGTCAGGCCCCAAAATAGTATATTGTAATTGCACTTAAAACATCAAAACTAGACGTGTGAAATGCTCAGTTCTCGGAGGGTGGCAGTCTATTACCAAGTCTATGGCTCAGGTCACCTGATCTTCCAGCCCTATTTTCCATGTAGATTAGACTCACAGGTTCCCAAACTCATCAGCCCATCCACACACTGGCTTGTTAAGTGGAATTGGGCTTTAGAAAAGTGGCTCAAAAACCATACCCACCTGAATCCTACTCCTTGACTCCTTCAGTTCATGCTGTCTGTCCCACTGTTCTGTTTTCTCCCGTTGCTATGCCTATTGCTGTGTGTTCGGAAAGATTTTATTTTTTTCTGCTTTTCTCTCATAAATATGAGCCACCCTTTCTTTTTGCTTTGTTAGCTATCCTGATCTGACATTTTAGAGGTAATTAAAGCCTTCTGCTTTACTTCCATATCTTTGTGTTCTTTTTTATGGGAGACTGATCAGTCCATAAAACTGTCTGTCACTCTTTTTATAGATTTATTGTATTTTTACAACTTAACTAATCACCCTAAAGCAGAGGTCTTCAAACTGTGAGGCTGGTCCTCCTAGTGGGGCTCAAAGGATGCTCAAGCATGGGTGAGGCTCCTTAAAACAGGATCACAGTGACCGTTTTGAATATAAAATATAAGTGTTTATGGCTTGTGGAGGGCCTGGAAACAATATTTTAAAACAAGTTTGAAGCCCACTGCCCAACATTGTAATGTGATTTGGATACTTTGAATCCTTATAGCTCTTTAATTCGTAACTTTTCGGTTCAAATGCAACATGACAAGGATGGGCTGGTGGCAGTGGAGGATTTTCTACTGTTTTAAACTTTTTAATAGTGCACTTTTGCATTACCAAAAGCCGGTCAGATAGCACAGCGAGTAGAGTGCTCGCTTTGACATCTGTGCAGAGCCTGCTGATCCAGGTTTGAATCCTGGCAGGGCCAAACTCACCCTTTCATCGTTCCGAGGTCGATAAATGAGCACCGCACACTGTGGGTAATAAGCAGCGCTCAGGTACCGGAGGGTTCATAGCGCTATATAAATGCCAACTTATTATTATTACTGCAAATGGGTATCAAGAGTGACAAGTACTCTAAGATGGCTGTGCCACAAGTTTTTTGCCTGTCCTTTGGCCATATTGTTATTTGCCCTTCTTCCTGCCCACTGACGGTGGGAATTGCCATGGAATGCATGTTCCCGGGTCAAGCTGCTGCTTTTGTGGGCTAAGCCTTGGTCTGTGTGTATGGCCGGATGTGAGGGCTGGGACTGTCTGATCCCAGTACACATCCTGGTGCCTGAATGCCTCTTGCTCAGCAGAATGGTGAATATCAGTACCATTGGTGGATCCTCACAGGCTTCCAGTACATATCCTGTATAAAAGGACGACTCTTGCAGCCATTCCACAGATCGTTGGGGCCAAGATCCCTACGAAGTATAGCAGCCCGTTGACAAGCCGAGGACAGCGCGTGCAGCTAACCAGCACCAACTCCAGTGAAGTTGCATTGAATCCATTCTCCTCTGCCTGATCTCAAGACCCTTGTCAGTGTTTCGACCCCTGGATGTGTGGCAACAACCATTCACTAGCCATGTTTGGGAATCTGTGCCTTCTGAGCCTTCGCAAGTGTCCCTTGACCAAAAGGTGGACTGACCAGCTCTTTCCTAGGCTACCTCGCGGCAGCGGTCGCCATTTCGAGTGCATCCGTGGAACTTATTTATTTTAAGTTTTTGTTTAGCACTTGTGATGTTTGAAATGCTTTTTGAAGTACAGAGCTTCCTTGTCCTGCCACTTCTCCAGTGGTGTTTTCTGCACACAAGTCCAGCTTGGACCCCTGGCAATGCAGCTCTTCATTGTTACCTCTTGGTGAACAGGACCCATGGAATACCCTTATTGGCACCCATGGTTAGGGGTACACCCTGGTACCCCTAGTGTATGTTTTTGGCACAGGTGTGTTGCCCGCATTGCGTATGGGCTGGTGGCATCTGCATGCTGACTTGGCAGTGGCTCTGGGTATCCTTCCTTTTTGGGGATACCCATGCCCTGCCATGGGAAATAATGGACTCCTACGCAAAGGCAAGATGGCCACTGGTGGCCTCTTGGTTTCCTTTGCATTTCCCCCTTGTTTCTCAAAGTCCTGAGAAGCTCTGGCTCTGTTCACTTCCCCTGAATGGCTGTTTGCTGAAGGGACCACATATGGCTCTGGGGCTGCCTCCTGCCAGAATGGCTGGAAATTTCCTAGGGGCTGCCTGTTGTGGGAACACACTTTGGGTGGAGCCTGCATGAATGGAGTGATTAGTCCTTATGTATTCTGTGTTGTAGGTGTCCGGTTTTGGCTCTGTTACCCAATGCCTGAGCTCACCCTGACTGAAACTGAAATAAATCCATTGTAGTACTCTGAAAGGCTGGGGAATAGCCCCCAATCCACAACCTGTGTTGTTGGTGTCTGGTTTCTGGTGAATGGCCTGAATGCCCGTGAGCCTGATTGGATGCTGCCTGCAGATATACACTTGTGTGTGATTGGCTGACTGAGCCTGGCTCAGCCTGAGTGAATGGGGAGTGTTTTGTATAACATGGGAGCTCACTCTCTCCTCCTTGTCATACACTTAAACAAGAAAACAGAAGCAGAGGCTGACGTCCTCTTAAGCTTGCATCCTGGAGAAGAATTCTGCGGCTGCAAATCCTCAAGTAATCCATAAGCTGCTTTGCTGACTCAAAGAGGACCTGGATAGGCGACCTCTTGTTGTAGATACAACCGCTTCTTGTAGCTACGAGGGAACATCGTGCAACTGCTGCTCTTCACCCCGAGTATCCTAAAAGCTAGAAGGCCATCTGTGTTACCCAAGGGACCGAAGGAGTGTTCCTGATCTCTGAAATCCAAGGTGCTAAATATCGCCCCGGAAGAGGGGGCACCCTGGCATAGTGCTGCCCGATACCTGCTGCTGCCCAAGTTCCAACCATCAGAATTCAAGTGGCACCCCCCACCTTTTCATGCCAAAGGAGGTCCAGTGTCGCTGTCTGCAGAATAGTGTATGCCGGTGGTCGTGCCCAGGTCACCAGAAGCCTTCCTGCGGTCTGTGCTGCGGCAGTAGCACTGAAGAACCCGAAAGTAGGTGAACCGCAAAATCTCGAAACCCCCCACCTACTTCTGCCAATGCAACCGTCGCCACCAAGAGTCTTAACTTCAGCCAGGCCTTGTCGAAGTCCACAGCAAGTTTCACCTTTGTAGGACATCCACAGCCAGCATAACAACCCCAAATCGGAGACCACCGCGAAAGACCTGCATTGCTGCCTTTCCGACACTGCTTCGTTCCCTTCTCGACACCAACATCCCAGCCACTTCTTCTTCCAAAGGGGGTCCATCCTCGAGGGGTCCATGAAACTCCGCCACTTTGCCTCAAAAGGCACCTAAAGTACTGTGACGAGAAAGAACCTCTTCCATCCTCAGGATTCATCCAGGGGTCCCATATTCGTCTTGGATCCTGTTCTGCAGTACCCTTTTTGTGCGCTAAAACAGCCCTGACCTCCTGACAATAGGAAGCCAACCTTTGGTATATGTCTGTACTACACAGGTTGGTAGCGTGTTGAGCAGCCAGGCTTATCTCAAGAGGGGTCAATGTGAGCTGTAGCATAGTTACACAGAGATTCACAGTGACAAGTATTTAACAGTTTGAATACGCCTTCTTCAGAAGGGGCAATATAAAGCAACACACAAATACCTTCAAAATACACAAGCTTAGTTTTCTAAATCAGTAAGTATCCTTTTGGGATGGTCCACAGACACTACTTACACCCTCAGGTGACTTCAATAGTTAGGGTGCTGGAGATGTTAATATATCACTGTTGCATTTAGAATATTCTTGAGAGGTGTACCTAAGAAAAAAGGTTTCAGAATAAGACAAGTATTCACAAAATTATTCTTAATCAGGTAACTACTTTCCAAATAACCCCCAATGCAAAGTCAGTTAAGCCCTTCCTGGAAGGAAGACACAACATATGAGCAGAGAAGAGTCATTTAGGGAGCTAGGCCAGCCAATGTTAAGTTGGCAAAAGTCAAGGTGAGCTGAAGCACTGCTTCCAGGTAAGTAGAAAGTCTTGCACAATGTTTAAAAGTCTTGTAGAATAGAAGAAATCAAAGTAGGGCCAGAAGCTGATTAGGCTTGTGAGGTAAAGAAGCTGATAGCAACTCTACAGTTTCAACCAAGACAAGTCTCCAAGGAGGACAAGTGAAGTTACACAACAAGAGGTACGTTCTCTTAGACTGTACAGTACCTTTAGGTTGAAGAAAAGTGCAGCAGGTGGCTTCTGTTCCTGTGCAGCTCTGCAGATCCTGGTATTCCTGTGCTTCAGTCGTGGGGACAAGAGGGAGGACTTCTGGGGACTCCTGCACTGCAATGGGACGGGTCACCGACCGCGACCGGCAATCTTTAAACAAGTCTCACTTTGTGTTTCAGCTCCTCGCGTCTACCGCAAATAGCAACACAGCGGTTCCTGGCTGTCGAGATTGGCTTTCCTTGCATCTGGGGTCCAGCACTCTGTTGAGGTGGCTCCAGCTTGGTCAGTCCTGCTTCCTGGGAGTCCAGAGGATCTTGCTGGAACTCTTGGCCAGCTTAAAAGCAACACACACAATTTGGTGTTCCTCTCCCTGGCTATTCGGTTCCAGCAGCAACTGCAGTGGAATTTCAACCAGCTCCGAGCGGATGTCCAGGTGGCTTACTTTGGAGTTGATTGGTCCCCCCAACTCAAGGGGAGAAGTCATCCTTGCAGGGCTTCTCTAGTCGAAATGAAATTGGTGTTTCAGCACAACACCAGGACTTCCCCGGGCAAACCAATGGTCCAGGAGTTGCAGCAGGCATCCTCTTCAAGTTCGTCTTCGGTTTCCTTCGTCCAGTGGTCGACTCTGCCTTCCAAGCCAAAAAGCCTCGCCTTTTATGCAGGTTTCTCCCATTCATTACAGCCTAGCTGTCAGTCACCCAGCAGGGTGGCTGTCCTTGGCAGAAAGCCAGCCGGCCAATCACCCAGGAGTGCATTCCTGTCTCCTAGGTGACTAGCACTGGGAGTTTTGGGCACCTTTCCTGCCCCTTCCAGACACCCTGAAGCCAGAGTCGGGCTTCACTCGTAAATCCCGCCAAAGTCAAAACGAACAATGGGACCAAACCTGGTTTGGTGTGCAGAGTAAATCTCAAGAAGGACCTTTCCACAAAGTGGCGAAAAAAGAAGACCGGGGCCATTTTGACAAAAATTGCACCCTTGGTTGCTTTACTGTGGCTGCGAACACAGCCCGCAGTAAAAGCACACCATGGTAGTTAAAAGTAAACCACTGCCACCAGCCATTCATCGAGGAAAGGGAATCATAAAATTGTTACGTGAGAAGCTAGTCAAAGGGGATAGCAAGTAACCCCTCCAGCACCCTATTGTAAAATGGTGTGTACTGGGTATAGAAAGTTACAAATGTAAGTAAAATCAATTTCACTTTACTGCTCTGGGAAACAGTAGTTTATCCAAGAGAAGGTATTTAAACCTTTGGGAAATCTGAAAGACTTCCCTGTGCCACCGCACTGATGATGCGGTGTGACACAATGTAAAAAATGATGCTTATGGAGTTTGTCAGACTCCACAACCAAAAGAAACAGATTTAAAAATCTAATTCAAATACATAAATACATGACAGAGTGGGGAAAAAGGGTCTTGCTCTCTCCAGGTTAAAAATTAAAGTCCTCAAAATCCAGCAAAGTTGCTCGGAGGTCTCTAAGGTAGAAGGGAATTGGCACATTTCTGAGAATTCTCCCTAACATCCTGTGTCTTCCCAGGTACTTCGGGATAGTGGAATCTGTAGCAAGAGAAGTAGACTGTTATTAAACATATGTGGACTGAGCTGTAATATACAAGACAAAGTGCACCTTAACCTTTTCTTCCATGTCTCCCAGGTGGAGGGCTCCCACAGTATTGCATTTTACACTAAAAACATTCTGCCTATGTTCTAATTATTACTTACCTATCTACTGGGATATGTTATGGATTTAATCCTCGCCTAAGAATGTAAATGCTTTTCAATAACTGTCAGTGGTTGGTGCATTGCAATTGAATTTAAAGTGAACAGTGGTACTACATAGAACTGTATATATGTTAAGTTCAAAGTTTTGATACTGTGCACTATTGCTGCCTGCATGGTTTATTAGTGCTATGGCCGATCTGTAAAGCAAGGGGGGAGGGGGATATTAGTAGAACTGAGTGGGAGAAAAGAGCGAGAGAGCTGTGATGTGCTGTTGGCAACTTCAGTTCGGTTGACACCGTTCACTGACCATAGGTGTGTTTTTCAGCTGATAGCTGTTATGTGGTGTTTGGCAAAGCTGTTTGTGGTCGGTTTTGTTGTCGTGGTGTAGTGAAGAGCGTGCGGTTTGTTGTGCTGTAGAGGTATGGTTGCGTTCATTCAGAGTTGGAGAGGTGTATGCTGAAGGGTGAGTTTTTAGTAAGGTTGGTTAGTGGCAGTACAGTTTCCTCGACCTGCTGTTCTGACTAACTGTGGCCCATATCCCTTCCCCTGTAGTACATTCTGGTGTGCAGCAATTACCACCTACTCGAGTTACTCCAGGGGTGATATGTTCCCTGTGCCCGCAATCTGTCCGTGTGAGATATTTCTCACTAACAGAGCTACGCCAAGTGAAAGATTGGCTCACTAACACAAACAGGCTATACCCATGGAGAAACACCTAAGTCTGAGATATTTGAGCAGTGGGAGAAAAAATGAGACAGCAATAATTAGAAAACGCCTAAATCTGAGACAAAGACACAGCAGCAAATTGAGAACCACCTAAAATTGGGACACAGCAGTAAATGTAGCACCACCTAAAATTGGAGAACAGCCATAAATGAAGAACCACCTAAAATGAATTTGGGTGATTTTCCTTTAGGTGCTTTTTGAATGTGTACTGTTATTTATAACCGAGCACGCTCAATCGTTAACAAATGTAGCGCACTAGCGCTTTGAAAAACACGGAAGATGTATAATAACGAGGCAAGTTGGAGAAAGGCCACCAGTATTGGCGCACTCACCCCCAGTCTGCAACAATACATTTATTTAGTTGGAAAATTGAGTTTCTGAATGAATATGGTATATTTAACCCAAGAATTTGATAAAAGATAGCCATTTCATTATGGAAGTAGTGTTTCCCAGGCATTTGCCTTTACTTTCTATGATCATGTGAACACTTATATGTGACGTGGGGGAGGAGTTTGCTGCAGATGGTGGCGTTCTTTAGCTTGCAAGTGTGTGATGCTTACTTGGATCATATTAGCCTGACGAAGCTTGGAACGCGTGGCGCTAGTCCACCTTGGAGGGTGAGGTGACTTTTTAAACTTTATCCTGTTGGTAAGCGCAACATTTGTGCTTGCTTGCAAAAAATGTGTGTTGCACTAAGATGCTAAAATAAAGATTGTTTGATTTTATCAAAAAGGCAGTGAGGTCTTGTGTGCTGGGGTACACTTTTGTACACAACTTCTGAGTTTTTTTTGTAGTGCTACAACCAAGGAATAATGTGTGTTTTGTCATATAATATATATATTTCTGAGGCTTGTGGAATCTGCTTAGATCACATGCTGTGCATAGGCCGACATCTAGTGGAAGCTGCAGAGTATTACAGTTGTTGTTTTCGAAACTCGAAAGGGACGTCGACAGGGCGTGCCAGTAATACTATCCCTAGTGACTTCCACTGTACCCATGATCCATCATGCGTGTATGTCCCTAAGATAGTTTTTTTCCGCCATACTAGTCGGACGCATGAGTTCCTTTCGGCATAAAGCCATTATCTATTGTTAATTACGTTAGATGTCTTCCTATCCTTTGCCCACCGAACGCCGAAGAACGATGCCGGTGAGGATCGGACAGACTTCAGTCGGAGACGGCCACGACGGACCCTTGACCTTGGAAGGCCACGCCGGGCCTCGGCCCAGTCAGTAGGCAGAGTGGGGGGAGGTCATATATAGATTATTTTCCCCTTTTCCTACATTTTATTCGCCCCGCTGCCATAATTTTACCATATGGAGAGTACTCCATTTAAATTCTGCCCCAAGTGTAACAAAGTTCCCTTGGGTAGATAAACATTTAACTTGTAATCTGTGTCTCCCTCGAGACCATATCGAGGCACCTTGTCGGGCCTGTAGGCTCTTCAAGATTAAGACCCTAAAGGACCGCTCCACGAAGCACTGGGCCCACAACGCCAGGCAGCTCGAAGCCATGGACCTAGAGGGTGCTTTCAGCGATGGCAGCAACACAGCTGAATCAGACGGCGAGGGCAACAGAGCAGCTTCAGCTACCCAGACGCAGAACCCCGACCCCGTAGGACAGGCCGGCGGCCATGTTGTGGGGACCACACCCGGCGGCAAAAGCGCAACACGTAGACCCAGCACATTAGCCCCATCCGGGACTCGACACGCGTGTCGAGTGATGGGCAGCGGTCGACACCTAGGGAGTGGTCCACCGAATCCCTGTCCTCTGGGCGTTCCCGGTCGCAGTCGCCTCACAACAGGGCCCAACGGTCCTCGGACAGAAAAGGTGTCGTCCATCAAACCACCGTCGAGACCCAGTCGTCTGACTACGATGCTGTGTCCCAACACACTTCCGAGACTAGACATGCCGCCAGGTTGGGACCTCAATGTGGTACTTGCTAAGCTCGTGGGACCCCCATTCGAGCCTATGCGCAAGTCTAGTCTCAAACACCTGTCTTATAAGACTGCCTTCTTCGTAGCCATCACTTCCATAAGAAGGGTTAGTGAAATCCCAGCATTGTCAGTGCTGGATCCTTTCTTTACTATACATAAGGACAAGCTGGTTTTACATACTCGCGTTAGGTTCTCACCTAAATTCATCACCAAATTTCATGTAAACCAGTCTATTGAGCTACCGGCTTGCTTCCAGGAGCCCAAGAGCTCTGCTGAGGTAAAACTCCACACACTTGATGTGAGGAGAGTGGTCCTCTACTATGTAGACAAGACCAGACCGCTAAGAAAAACAGATCAACTGTTTGTCTCCATAGCGCCAGGCAGAGAAGGTGACCGCATCTCTAAGAATGCCATCTCTAGGTGGATAGTCGGATGTATCCAACTGTGCTATTCCCTATCAGATAAAACACTGTCTTTTACCCCAAGGGCCGACTCCACAAGAGGTACTGGAGCCACTCTGGCTTTCATTACAAATGTCCCCTTAGACTGTATTTGCAAAGCAGCTACATGGAGCTCAATACATACTTTTACTCAGCACTACTGCATTGACACTCATTCTAAGACAGATAAACAAGTGGGACAAACGGTTCTAAGACATTTATTCGCTCATGAACCTTCTCACATCCCACCTCCTTCTTCCACTGCTTGCTAATCTATGCACAGCATGTGATCTAAGCAGATTCCACAAGCCTTAGAAGGGACACATTACCCACCCAGTGGCGGCTGGTGGGTTTGAAAGCTGGCGGGGCGTAAATTTTCCAGGGCGAATTTAGTACGAGCGCGCGCTGCGCGCGAGCCCACCCCCCCAAGGCGGGTGCGAGGGGGGTTCTCCCCCCGCAAAATTTTTGGAAAAATGGCCTACAGAATGTGCAATTTACTGTCCAAAAAAACCCACCGAAATATGAAAAAAGCATTCGGTTCTACATATTAATGGTGGTACACTATTCTTACTTGTGCAATTGTGATGGTGTATTTTACAGCAGCTTGTATTGAGAATAGCTGGTACTATGGTGTATGCATAAAGAAATTCATTATATAGTCAGTAATGATGGAAACATGTTTGTCATGCTGTTACTGGCATTCACATGCACTCATCCTCTTACTAAGGTGGGATTTTAGGCATTTTCTGAAAGGGGGAAATAAGCTAAAATATTACTTTAGTTTTTAACCACTTAATTAATGCGACATTTGTCCTACCTCCCAGAAATAGCACATACATATTGCATGGAGAAAAATGCAACAGAAATACTTTATAAAGCACTCAACATAATAAACTTAGTAATCAACCAACAACCATAACATCCAAACCAACAACCATAACATCCAAACATACTTCACATTTCTCACTGTTCTGTCAAATAGATCACTGCAACCTTACACACAATCCTAACATATATAAGGCCATTGAAACAAAGAATTCAAGGTAACCCACAAAATAACTGCAAATTTAGTTGAAGACAACACAATAAAGGACAACAGGTATTGAAGCATTAAAGCATATCAGGTGCTGAAGAAAACCTAAAGAAAAAACAGAACCTTGAGGATTACAAAATGAAGCACGTAAAGGCCTCAAGACAGCAGCTCAGTGAAGCACATGGATTCTGAAGATAATCCATCAAGGTGGTTGAAGTGTGCCACGTGCTTCTTTAGCATACGCCAGGCAGTGCCACAATCCAATAAATTACATCAGGAACTGAACGCAACCCGGCAAAATACATTGGGTCCAGAACACACTACATCAGAGTACATCAAGCACCAAACTCACTCAATTAGAGTACATTCAGTACATAACACACTCCCTTGGAGAACATCAGCTACTGAACACACTCGAGTGCATCAGACATTGTCCACACTGCTTCAATATACATCATATACCAAACATACTTCAAGGAGCAATGCCGGCCAATGAACACAATTCAGTGAAGCACATCAGACACTGAACACACTCCAAGTACAACAGGCACTGAGCGCAATCCAATTAAGTACATCAGCCACTGGACAGAATCCATTGTGCGGGGGAGGGGGGCAATACCTATTGAGCATCTGCAGTGGAGTTCATAGGCGCTGAAATAATCCAGTTAAATACACCAAGCACTAAACACACTCCAGTTGCATACAACCAGTGACATACAACAGGCACTGAACACACTGGAGTTAAGGAGATCAGGCAATGAGCAAACCACAAAGAAGTACAGCTGCCACGAAACGTTATCTAGTAGAGTGTATGCACTGCATACGCTGCAGTAAAGTGCATCAGACATTGAAGGCGCTGCAGTAAAGTGCATCAGATAGTGAACATAATGCACTAAACTCAATCCAGTGAAGCCGGCCCGACACTGAACACACGTCGTGGAAGTGCAAATGGCATGAAACTCACTGCAAGGAAGTTCGCAATGCACAGAGCATAAATCCAGTGGCGTTCATTAGGCAACAATAACAATAATAATAACTTGACAGTTACATAGCGCTTTTATCCAAAGCACTTTACAGTGTTTTATCTACAATTATTATTACCTAATCGAAATTGGTACTCATTTTATCCACCTCGGGAAGTTGAAAGGCTGGGTCGACCATGTTGGGGTTCGAACCTGCAGATCACATAAGCAAGCCCAGCACGCTGAATAGCACAGCTAAGTGCATCGGGCGCTCAACACACTGCAGGGCCCTGCACAAGATACAGAAAACAATCCTGCGCACTGCATTATGCACTCATCACACTACAGTGAAGGACATTTAACATTGGACACACTGAGGGAAGTGCAGAAGACAAAGAAAACAGTGCAAAGTAATGCATCAGGCACCAGTCGCACTGCAGTGAAGTGCATTAGGCACTGGGCATCGTGCAGGGACGCACACGAGGCAGTGAACAAAGTCCAATAAAGAACATAAAGCACTCAATACAATACTGGGATACATCTGATGCCAAACACAAGATAATATATATGATATGATAGTTTATTTATATAGCGTCTATACAGAATTGTTTCAAAGCGCTTCACGGCAAGTGAGGGAACAAGGGAAAATAAATTGACATTCTTACAGGCCAATATATATAAACCACCAAACTTAATCTAATGAAGCAGGCCAGGCACTGAACAAACTGCAGGGAAGTGCAGCGGTCACGACACTCACTACAAGGTAGTTCACACTGCATAGAAAACAATCCAGTGGAGCTCATCAGGCAACCGTAGCAATACAGCGAAATGCAACGAGCGCTGCATGCACTGCAGGAGTACAATCCCGTGTAAGGCACATTGCAACCATCAAAGCGCACTGAAGGACAGTAAGCACTGGACACACTGCGGGCCGGTCAATGCAGCAGGCAGCGGGAACAATCCGAGGAAATGTATCAGGTACCCATCTTAGCGTACAATGCAGTGCAGTGTCTGAGGCACGGGGCACCCTGCAAACAAGCACATTAATCTCGGGGGACTCCGCAGGGAAGCAGACAGACACAAAAAATCCAGTGGAATGCATAGCGGAGCAACAACACTGCAGCGAATTACACCGGGACTAAATATACTGCAGTGAACACTGCTCCCATTCCAGCGAAGAGATGTAAGCCTATTAAACAGTCCGCATTCAAATTCATCCGGCACTGGACACGGCGCAGTGAAGCACATTCAACACGGAATTCACACCCTGGCAGTATGCACGTCACTGTTAACAATCCAGTGAAGGGCATAAGGCACTAGTAAACACTCAACAGTAACGGTGCCTGTGCTCCCTGGACACTGCAGTGCAGCATATCAAGCACATAATGAACTGCAGGGAACATATTTGACTTCCTAACGCACCTATCACGCTTTGGATGCACTGCAGTGAAGTACACACGAAACGTGTGACGGTGTGCAATCCAGTGGCTTGCATGCAGCGCCTTACAGTTGCAGTGAAGTGTTCCGAGCCTTGAACAGATGACACGGACGGAAGCGGTGCAGCACAAAACAGACGTTAGTTTCCACAACTCCTCTTAAGCGACAGCTAAGAACACACAGGAAGGCTGTGTCAAGCTCCACCATAAGGTGGAAACGGCTGAAACCCAAATAAAACCCAAAGTGCCACGTGAAAGTGCCCGGACCTCACCTATTAGTTGATTTCCCAAGATCGAGTCCTGGCGCTTTGCAAAAGTTTGAAGCGCACGGCAGCCCCTGAAGCAAACCGCATCTCAGAGAGCCGGGGGCGCTCCTCAGCGAGGAGGTCTGTCTGTCCCTCTGCCTCCTTGCGGGGGTGTGGGTGTCCCCGAGGCTGACTGGACACGCGCAGTCACTTCCGCGCCCAGTGGATGGTCCAGGGGGCCGGTTTCCCCCGTTCTAGGCCCTTTCTTGGCTGGGATCTGAATTTCCTGGTTACATTCCGAGCCTTTGTCTGCGCTCTTGGCTCCAGCCTAGCCACGGCCCGCGACCACGGCCATCATGCTAATTGTGCCGTTTTATATTTTCGGCATTTGTTTTATATTTTCGGCATTTTTTTTTTCGAAAAATGCAGAAAATATAAAACGGCACAATTAGCATGATGCCGATGCGGGAGTGGTCGCGGGCCGCGGCTGCAGTATGGGCAGCAGCAGCGCACGCCTGCCTGCCCTGGGCCTTGCGTACCCGGTCTGGCGTGGCCCAAGGCAAGGCCCTTGGGCCACGGCACGGACCAGGGTACGCTACCACCAAGGCTCGCCACAAGTTGACGGCAGTCAGCTTGGCAGCAACAATGAGCGACGTGTAGGCCGTGGCCTACACGTCGTTCACTGTTGACTGGGCCTGGGCCGTGGTGGACCACACGGTTTGGGCCCGGGGAGGGGAGTGTAAGTGTAACACTCCTCCGACTCTGAGTCCCCGGGCCCAAACAGAGAAGAAAGTTAAACAAACATGGGGGTACTTTACTTACCGCGGCGTCGCTGCAGCAGCACTCATGTGTGTTGTTGTTCACTCGACGTCGTACTCTTGAAAGAAAGAGCACCAGACGTGTGAAGGCGGCGCAGGCGCACGCACACTCCTTGCGCCGCCAGTCATAGATACAGTAATGTCATTGGCTGTTTGCCAGCCAATGACATTACTGTATCCATGGCAGGGGAGGGGAGGGAATCCGAATAAGTGCGCTATTTGCGCACATTTTATACTGGCGGGGCCACCCCTGAAGCGCCCCGCCAGGCTTCTAATTAAAGGGGCTACGTAGAGTGCGTGGAGCTATGAGCTCCACGCACTCTACTATAGAAAAAAATATACTAAATTGGGACGCGCCCCGCTGTGAAAGCGGGGCCGGCCTATACACACTATTGTTTCCTTGCCACAGTGCCCCCGCGCTGTTGGCAAAGGAAATGCAGCACTAGAAGCTAAAAGAGATTCAATCAGAGAAGTTCTCTGATTGAATCTCTGTTAGCTTCTCTCTTTTTTTTCTGGGGGGGCGGCGCCCGGCCGCCCTATCATAGCAGCCGCCACTGTATCCACCGTAATCATATTTCTGATGCTTGTATCTGCTTAGATTCACATGCGACCCACCCTTCCTTCCCTCGGAGCGAAGGCTCATGGAGGCTTATGAGCTTGTCTAATACCTATCTGCCTGGATACAACTGTACTCATGCTACCTCATGTCAGAAAAATAATAATCTGAGGGACCTCGACGCGTGAGGGATCATGGGTACAGTGGACTTCACACTAGGGATAGTATTACTGGCACGCCCTGTCGATGTCCCTTTTCACGTTTTGAAAACATAACTCTGCAGCTTCCACAAGATGTCGGCCTATGCACAGCATGTGAATCTAAGCAGATACAAGCATATGATTACGGTAATGTTTCATATATATATTTCTGAGGCTTGTGGAATCTGCTTAGATCACATGCTGTGCATAGGCCGACATCTAGTGGAAGCTGTGGAGTATTAGTTTGTTTTTCGAAACTCGAAAATGGGCGTCGACACAGGGCGTGCCAGTAATACTATCCCTAGTGTGACGTCCACTGTACCCATGATCCCTCACGTGTCTAGAACCCTGTGATTGTTTTTTTCTGCCATACTGGTCGGAAACATTTTGCGGAGTTCCCTGGCCTTAGCCATACTTTTGCAAAATATCGTTATATTTTCCCCATTCTCCGCCCCAACGTCGAGCCACCAAACTTCCACACTCGATGCCGGCCTGGAGAGGAAATCGACCGTCGAGAGCTGCACGACGGATTTGGGCCTCGGAAGGCCTCTCGCCTCGGCCCGGGCCTCGGAAGGCCTCTCGCCTCGGCCCGGGCCTCGGAAGGCCTCTGGCCTCGGTCCTGCAAGTAGGGAGAGTGGGGGGGGGGTGGACATACTCTACACTCTTTTGGTATATAGGTATATTCTTATATATTCCTACACTTATCAGCCCGCTGCCACAAGATGCGTATGGAGGGTACCCCTTTCCAATTGTGCCCCAAGTGCAACCGCAAGTACCCTTGGGTTGACAGACACGCCACGTGCAATCTCTGCTTGCCGAGGGACCACCCCTAGGCGAACTGCAGAGCGTGTAGTAGGTTTAAACCGAAAACACTTAAGGACCGTTCGATCAAGCGTTGGGCCCACCACGCCAGGCATCAGGAGGCCATGGCAGCGGAGGGCGCCTTCAGCGATGGCAGCGACGCCATGCTTTCAGACGGCGAGGGCAACGTGGCATCAAGAGACAGCCGAGCGCAAGTCCCCGACCTCGGAAGGTCGTCCGGCAGGGCGGCTATGCAGATGACCCTCGGCGACACAAGCGCTACCCACAGCACTTTCACACAGCACATGAAGTCCAACCGAGACTCGACGCGCACGTCGAGTTCTCGGAGAGAGGCACATAGAGAACGGTCCGAATCGGTGTCCTCTGGGCGCTCTCTATCTAGATCGCCGCATGACTCCAGGCAAGCATCCACTGTTGCCAAGAGTGCCTCGCTCCCCAAGGTAATGGAAGTTCGATCATCGGAAGACGAAGCTGACTTCCATCCCCAGACCACACTCCAGGAGTCGGCGCCCGCAGACCGCGTAACGGCGGCTCCCAAGTCCCTACCTCCACGTTCTAAAGATAGGGACACTACCCCCAAACCCCGACGTCAGGCGTCGGAAGGCTCCGAATCGGCGAAAAGGCTGGGAAAACACTCTTCCGCCCGCGGGGAGGGAGGGAAAACAACAAAGGAAGCAGTCTCAGCCTCCTTACACACCTCTAAAACCTTCCACTCCACTTAGACAGACGGACAAGTCCCAGTCTTCTGTTATCCCAAAGATCCCTGCTAAAACCAGTAAGTCTAGTCAGGATAAGGCGGAGAAAGTCCCAGAAAGTGTCATTCCCAGTTCTAGAGAATGGTCTAGTGATGACATAGACAGACAGGGTTATGCCAAGGATGTCATCATTGGCAAATTTTTACGCGAAAAACCCTGAACACTTTTTCTCTCCTATACTCCCGACGGGTCAGCACCCTCAGGCTCTAAGGATCCAATACCTCCAAGTACGAAGTCCCGGTTTGAAGCCCCAACATGGTCTTCGGACCCCTTCTATATACAGCCCTACTCTCAACATCAAGGGGATACATCCTTTTGTGAGGATCCAGATTTGGGCATGTTGGAAGAGCAAACTGGTACGGGCTACTATGGGGATGATGAGGACCAAGAAGTGGAAGAGGAAGACCCTGAGACCTACAGAGTAGATTCCCCGGTAGAGAAAGAACCCCCGATTACCGACTCCCCTGTCGACCATCAACCTCTCCTGAATGAAGTTCTGTCCCGAGCAGCAGAACACTTCCACATTGACACCCAGGGTGCCCAGGAAGAGAGAGACTTCGCTGAGGAGTTAGTAGGAGAAAGTTGGGCAGGCCATCCCTATCCTTAAGTCTATTCAAAGAAGAATAGACCCTTCACTTGTTAATCCCAACCTCACCAGGGCGGTGAACCCAAGGATTGAGAAGCTTTTCAGGGCAGCCCAATCAGACCCACTATACATAAGGGGGCATCTGAAGCTGGACTCCCTGGTAGTTACAAACGCCTGTAAAAGGACGGGAACACCCTTGTCATCGTCCGAAGCTCCTCCCGACAAGGAGAGCAAGAAACTATATGGGTTGGGCAGGAAGGTAGCCTCCACTTCCGCCTACCAGGCAAGGATCGCCAACTCCACCACCCTGTTGGCCAGTTACAACTGCCACCAGTGGGAAGAAGTCGCGGCACTCATAGACTTCGCCCCAGAACCCTTAAAGAGCCAATTGGCACGTGTTTCCGCGGAGGGAAGAGCCGTGCCCGGTTGCCTTTTAAAAGCAACCTTTGATGCCGCGTATAACGCAGACAGATAGATTGATAGCAGAAGGGACTGTTATCAAGAGACACGCTTGGTTACGGCAGTCTGGATTCAAGGCTGAAACCCAAGCATCATTGTTAGATAAACCGGTGGAGCCGGATCTGTTTGGTAAGGCAGTCGAGGACGCGCTTAAAAATGCCAAAGATGAGTATGAGACACTCAAATCCCTAGGCCAACTAACCAATAAACCCCCTAATCTATGAGGGAATGGCAATTTTCGTCGCCCACGAGGACAAAATTCCCAGAGAGGATCTAACTATTCCCAGGGGCAGGTTACACCATGGAACAATAACAATCAGCAGTCTACCCAGGGTTACGGCAGGGGTAATAAAAGAGGACGTGGTAAAGGTAGAGGCAGCCTCAGTAGAGGCGGCGGCACGCCTCCACCAAAACAGTGACGCTCCGTTCAGGGTCCCTTCTCACGCAACCCCAGTAGGGGGACGCATTTCCAACTTCACCCAAGCTTGGGAAGGGATCACATCAGACAGATGGGTGCTGTCCACAGTATCCGCAGGGTACTGCATAGAAATATTAGAGCGTCCCCGAAACCATCCTCCACGACAAAAAATACATTCTTTGGACCACCAGAAGATCCTCCTCGAGGAAATCGTCAATCTGCTAGCAAAGAACGTGATGGAACTCGTCCCGGGACACCAGGTAAACAAGGGTATTTATTCAACTTACTTCCTTGTGCCAAAAAAGATTTGACAATGCGCCCAGTATTGGACTTACGGCCTGCAAACAAGTATGTCAAGCCCCAAAAATTTCGCATGACTGCTCTCTAGGAGGTAATCCCCCTCCTAAAAAAGGGGGATTATATGGCAACATTGGACATGAAAGATGCCTATTTTCATATTTCCATGTTCCCAGCGCACAGAAAGTACTTGCGCTTCAAAGTGGACAGTCAGCACTACCAGTTCAAGGTACTGCCCTTCGGGATAGCTTCGGCTCCAAGGGTATTCACCAAGGTACTGGCGGTGGCGACAGCACACCTACACAGGGAGTCAATCCCGGTGTACCCTTACCTGGACGACTGGCTCATCACGGGGGAGACCCCAGTAATTTGCAGAACAAACAATCAAAGGACAATCGACCTCCTTCGAATTGGGCTTCTCAATAAACGAGAAAAAGTCTGGGGCCAAGCACCTCCAAACAGTTCCTAGGAGCTATCCTAGACACTCAAGAGGTGTTGACCTTTCCTTCGGAGGAAAGAATTCGGAATATACTGCTGCAAATTCCGCAATATCAGTCCGGTCGCAGGATAACGGTACGCAAAGCAATGAGTTTGCTTGGCATGATGGCGTCATGTATTTGCCTGGTCCCCCATGCGCACCTGCGCATGCGTCCCATGCAGGAATGGTTGGCGAAACAGTGGTCTCAGGCAAGTGGTCACTGGGACGATCTAGTGGTCGTTTCGCCAACACTTGTACAAAGCCTTCACTGGTGGACAAGAGAAAATCTGTCCAAGGGGAAAGCCTTTTACGATCCCGAGATACAGGCGGTAGTCACAACCGATGCATGCCTGACGGGGTGGGGAGCTCACCATCTCCACCACACAGCTGAGGGTCTCTGGTCTCACTCAGTGGCCAAGAATCACATCAACCTGCTAGAGCTTCTGGCAGTATTCAGAGCGCTTCAAGCGTTCGAGCCCTACCTGCTAAATCTGTCAGTGTAAATCCGGACGGACAGCACTACAGCCATGTTTTACCTGAACAAGCAAGGAGGGACTCGTTCGCCAAATCTGTCCAAGCTTGCCCAGAAAATTTGGATATGGGCACTCAGACGGAACATCTTCCTGTCATCGCAACATGTTCCAGGAGATCTCAATTCTCTAGCGGATGCTCTGAGCAGAGACCCCCTCCCAGAGGAACATGAATGGTGTCTACACAGAGAAGTCGTAGAAGATATCTTCTCTCAGTGGGGTTTCCCCACTATAGACACATTTGCCACAAGCGAAAACAGACAATGCCCAGGATTTGCATCCAGGTTCCCCCAACCAGACTCCCAGGGGAACGCCCCCTGGATGAACTGGTCAGGAATGCTCGCCGTCTGAAAGTGCAGTGTCGCTGCCATCGCTGAAGGCTCCCTCCACCTCCATGGCCACGAGTTGTCTGGCGTGGTGGACGCATCACTTAGTGGAACGCTCCTTCAACGTCTTCGGTACAACCTACTGTCCCAGCACCAAGGTCAAACAGTGCATCCTCAACCCAACTCAATGAACCTGGCAGCATGGCTCCTGAGGTCATAGAGTTCGGACATCTCAATTTACCACAAAGGTGTATGGACATCCTAAAATAATCTAGGAAGCCAAACACGAGGCACTGCTACTTTGACAAATGGAAGAGATTCGTTATCTGGTGCCAGAATAAACAAATCAACCCAGTTGAGTGCACTCCTTCCACTATTGTTACATACATGCTCCACCTGCTGGATGCAGGACTGGTTTTTAACTCACTGAAGGTACATCTGGCAGCTCTGTCGGCATACACCACTTCCCATAACAAGGTGTCGTGCTGGAAAGTACCAGTAGTTAAATCCTTCATGGAAGGGATAAAGAGTCTTCACCCTCCGATTTCAAACCCACCACCAGGATGGGACCTTAACGTGGTGCTATCTAAACTCATGGGCCCCCCATTCGAGCACATGCATAAAAGCAGTCTCAAACACCTGACTTAAAAGACGGCCTTCTTAGTAGCAATTACATCTATAAGAAGGATCCGTGAAATTCAGGCTCTGTCAGTGCAAGATCCCTTCTTTACTGTTCATAAAGATAAACTGGTTTTACGCACACACCCTAGGTTCTCGCCTAAGTTTATTTCCAAATTCCACGTGAACCAGTCCTTCGAGCTTCCGGCTTTCTTCCAAGATCCACCCTAGATGTGTGTAGGGCGGTCTTCTACTATGTAAACAAGACCAGACCGCTAAGGAAAACAGACCAGCTGTTTGTCTCCGTAGCTACAGGCAGAGAGGGGGATCGCGTCTCTAAAGGTGCCATCTCTAAGTGGATTATTAACTGTATCCAGCTGTGTTACTCCCTTTCTGAAGAAACTCTGCCTTTCACACTGGGAGCCCACTCTACAAGAGGCATTGGGGCCACTCTGGCTTTCATTGCAAATGTACCCCTTGACACCATTTGCAAAGCAGCTACTTGGAGCTCTATTCACACTTTTACTTGGCACTACTGCATTGACACCCATTCCAAGACAGATACACAAGTGGGACAAGCGGTTCTAAGACATTTATTTGCTCATGCCCTTCTCACATGCCACCTCCTTCTTCAGGTACTGCTCGCTAATCTATGCACAGCATGTGATCTAAGCAGATTCCACAAGCCTCAGAAGATTCACATGCTGTGCATTGGCCGACATCTGGTGGAAGCTGCGGAGTATTACAGTTTGTTTTTCGAAACTCGAAAATGGGCGTCAACACAGGGCGTGCCAGTAATACTATCCTTAGTGTGACGTCCACTGTACCCATGATCCCTCACGCATCTAGGACCCTCAGATTGTTTTTTCTGACATGAGGTAGCATGAGGAGTAGCGTGAGTACAGATAATCCAAGCAGATAGATAGAAAGGTAAGACTACAAGCATCAGGAAGGGTGGGTCGCATGTGAATCTAAGCAGATACAAGCATCAGAAATACGATCACGGTGAGTAATGTATCCCATATATATCTCTGAGGCTTATGGAATCTGCTTAGATCACATGCTGTGCATAGCCCGACATCTAGTGGAAGCTGCAGAGTTATTAGAGTTGTTTTCGAAACTCAAATAGATGTCGACAGGGCGTGCCAGTAATACTATCCCTAATGTGGCAATGTGACGTCCACTGTACCCATGATCCCTCACGCGTCGAGGTCCCTCAGATTGTTTTTTTCTACCATGCTAGACAAACGCGTATAGCTGAGTTCCTTTTGGCAAATTAGCCATTGACTTTGTTAATTAAGATAGTTTCTCTTTCTATCCTTTCTTCGTAATACCATGCCGAAGAATCAGAACGAAGACTACCGTCGAAGACCATCGCGACGGACCATACGGCCTTGGAAGGCCGCCTCGGGCCTCAGTGCCCAAACAGTAGGGAGAGGGGGGAGGCCTTGTTGGGCCATTTGTAGAATGCAGATTCTCCCCTTCCTACACTTTGCTGGCGCAGCTGCCATCACCTTTACCCAGTATTATGGAGAACACCCCATTTAACTTTTGCCCAAGTGCAATCGTAAGTTCCCCTGGGTAGACAAACATCTTGTTTGCAACTTTTGTCTCCCGAGAGATCACGTTGAGACGTCTTGTCGAGCCTGAAGGCTCTTCAGAGCTGCCAGATGTACCTTCAGTGAGTTAAAAACCAGTCCTGCATCCAGCAGGTGGAGCATGTATGTAACAATAGTGGAAGGAGTGCACTCAACTGGGTTGATTTGTTTATTCTGGCACCAGATAACGAATCTCTTCCATTTGTCAAAGTAGCAGTGCCTCGTGTTTGGCTTCCTAGATTATTTTAGGATGTCCATACACCTTTGTGGTAAATTGAGATGTCCGAACTCTATGACCTCAGGAGCCATGCTGCCAGGTTCATTGAGTTGGGTTGAGGATGCACTGTTTGACCTTGGTGCTGGGACAGTAGGTTGTACCGAAGACGTTGAAGGACCGTTCCACTAAGTGATGCGCCCACCACGCCAGACAACTCGTGGCCATGGAGGTGGAGGGAGCCTTCAGCGATGGCAGCGACACTGCACTTTCAGACGGCGAGGGCACCGGAGTAGCTGTAGCTACCCAAGCGCAAGCCCCCGACCCCGTAGGACAGGCCGGCGGACATGTTGTGGGGACTGCAACCGGCGGTGGTAGCGCTCCAAGTACACACACCACAAAACACACAACCCCCAGTCGGCACTCCACAGATGAGTCGAGTACTCGACAAGGCTCGGCACCCCGTGAACGGTCCACTGAATCACGGTCCTCTGGGCAATCTCGTTCCAGATAGCCGCATGACAAGACATGACAAGACAAAGACGTCGAAAGACAGTTAAAAGTCGAAAGACGGCAAGGGTGCCTCGCGAAAAAAAACATCCGAGGGTCATTCGTCCGCAGACGAGACCTCGGGAACCATACCCGAAATTCGATGTTCTTCAGCAATTAAGACGTCAGGCCCCAGTCCATTTCACACTCCTCTGGGACCCAGGGTGGGGAGAAACACCATAAGACACACTCTAAAACTTGCCATACAGAAGACATTTTATCCAAAGGGAGACCTAAAGACTCTAGGCCTAAGCCTATCCCACCCACTAATGAAGACAAGGGTCTTCCTGACTTTGAGCCCAAAGTTGAAATTTCAAGCTCGAAAGATTGGTCCGCAGAGGACATCGACAGGGTTATGCGTAGGATGTCCTTTATTGGGAATTTCTTTGAAAAAAATCCTACCCAGCATCTAAGCCTTCAGACCCCCCCCCCCACCCACCTCAGCCCCTTCAAGCTCCCGACCCCCTGTCTCTGAACCCCCTTCTAAGAAGGTTTGTAGTGATGTCCCAACTCGGGGCAGAGTTTTAGATCTGTATGACCCTGAAGTCCATCCAGAAGAACAGGAGGATCTTCTGTTTATTGATACATCTGATCGTCAACTTATGGATGATGGGGACGATGAAGACCCAGACCAGGAGGCAAACGTTTACTCCTTGGATTCACCCATTAATCAGGATCTTCCAGTAGTAGACTCCCCTACAGACAACCAACCCCTACTTCTAACTAAAGCCGCAGAACACTTCCGCATAGATACCCAAGAGGTGGTAGAAGACAGAGATTTCACTGAGCAATTGTTGGAGATAAAAAAAACAATAGGACCATTTATTCCAATACTAAAGTCTGTACAACGCAGAATCCAAACTTCTTTGGAGGCACCCAACCTCACACAGGGCGTTAACCCGTGTGGGTAAAACATTTTCAGACCCGCACCTTCCAGCCCCCTTTACATAAAGAGGCCAGTTAAAACCGGACTCCCTGGTGGTTACCACCACACAGAATAAAGCAGGCACTCCCCTTGCTTCCTCCGAGACTCCTCCGGAAAAGGAGAGCAAAAGGATTTATGCAATGGGCAGGAAAGTAGCCTCTGCTGCAGCCTACCAGACTCGCATCGCAAATAATGCTACACTTATGGCAAGTTTCAACTGCAACAAGTGGGATGACGTTTCTGCATTACTTTCTTCTGCACCTGAGCCACTCAAGCCCCAATTAGCCCAGGTGGCAGCAGACGGTAGAGCGGTGTCTACCAGTCTCCTAAAGTCAAACTTTGATGCAGCAGGCAATGCAGATAGAATCATTGCAGAGGGCACTATCATTAAAAGACACGCAGTGCTTCACCAATCATTCTTCAGGCCAGAAACACAGGCCACCTTAAATAATATGCCAGTGTAAAAAGTTGTGCTCTTTTGCAAGGCGGTAGAAGACGCACTAAAAACTGCTAAAGACTAATACGAAACACTTAAGTCTTTGGGCCAGCTCACAAACAAACCCACGGGGCAGAGAGGCAACAGCAATTTTTGCCACTTTCGGGGACAACATTCTCAGAGGGGATCTGGATACAACCAGGGCCAGGGTTTCTATGGCAACAACCAAGGACAATCCTTTCAATGCTATCCACAAGGACAACGAAGAGGTTGTGGTACTCTGGGCAGAGGCCAAGCTCGAGGTGGCAACAATTTCTTCAGCTTTAATGAGTCATTTTATTTACAAGTCTGCGGTACTGCCATGGGCGCAGCATTCGCCCCCAGCATGGCTATAATTTACATGGCCGAATACGGCCGAATACGAACAAAGTTTTGTCCTTAATGACTATAACCCCTTCAAGGCAAGCATCCATTCATGGCGAAGGTACGTTGATGACATTATATTCATTTGGAAAGGAGAAAACGGCGAACTACAGAACTTCTTCACCTGGATTAATGGAAGGTCACAAGACATACAATTTATGATGGAACATGACAACACGAGCATTCATTTTCTGGACCTCATTATCAGTGCCGAAAACAACCAACTGAAATGCACCATTTTCAAAAAAGAAACAGACAGAAATACCATCCTGCATTACAACAGCCACCACCCCAAAGACTTACAAAATAACCTGCCTTATGGACAATTCCTGAGAATTCGAAGGAATTGCACCAATACGGAAGAATTCAAGTTCCACGCGAACCTTCTGCAACAGAAACTGGCCGACAGAGGTTACCCCAAGAAATTACTCAAAAATACCATGAAGAGGGCCCTCTACACACCAAGAGAAACGCTGTTAACTCCCAAAATACATGACCAAGGGACAGAGAATACATTGGCCTGTATTTCGACGTTTGGAGCCAGTACAACGTAATTCAGACACTTGATTAAAAAATACTGGCCCATCGTCCGTCTCAGTTTACCGGAGGAACCACTGCCTAGGATGGCACTGAAAAGGAATAAAAACCTAAAAGATTTATTGACTCAAGCCAGATCCCGACGAAATGCCAAGCATGCAACCAGACGAATAAAATGAAATCCTTCCAAATAGGAGATAAAGAATGGGAATTACGGCAATTTACCAATTGCAAAACCACCAACGTAATCTACCTCATTGAATGCACCTGCAAACTGAGATATGTAGGCCAAACGGCCAGACCAGTGCACAAAAGAATTAGCGAGCACAAATCAAGGATTAGGTGTACAATACACACTGCACCGCTGGTACCACACTTCATGGAACTACAACACCCCCATGACTCATTCAAATGGTGGGTTATTGACCGCGTATTAGGCACCACCAACATTGTGAACTCGCTGAACTACAAAGAATCCTGGTGGATATTTAAACTCAACACCTTGGCCGTGGGTCTAAACGAGGCGGCCCCTATGGATTTTCAAACTTGAGGAGGTCCTGCCTCACCCCCCGGCCTCCGTTGAAGATCCACACATAGGCACTAATCACCTGCCACACTCCCCTTCAAGTAGGGCCCCTCCCTAACTTCTACAAACACAGGCCTTGCCTTTCATCTACGTACAGCTAATCCTCACCATGATACTGTAAGCCTGGACAGGCGTCCACACAAGGCCACTGCACACTAGGACTTTATCCCAGTTGTTAAGGACACACGGTTGCCAGGGACGCTGCCCTTCCGCATTCATCCACATATGCGAGTGCTAGCAACCACTCATAGGAGCGCCGTTGCACATGCGCACTGGGGTGAAGCCTCACTTGCCCAACAGATCGACTCGGACGCCAACCCGAAGCAACAACAAATTAAGCATCCACAGCATCTGCACATGCGCGCACCACTAGACACTTCGCCAGCGCACAGACGCACATATAGGAACGTCTACAGCTCCGCTCTGCAGCACATCGCGATTGTTACACGGAGACGGCGGACGCAGCCAAGCCGTACTCGAGCCGTTTTTCACTCAGGTGAGACTCCCTAAGGATAGGCATTATGACCACCCACTGCGCTCCCAACAAACACCAGATGATTACCATGACTGAGGACATATCCCTGATTATCGCCTCCCACCCGTTTGTCACCCCTTGTACTACAGGGTTTGATCCAGACACTGGAACCTGGGAACCAGATACGAACATGGATGCCTCCCACAATCATGCAGTGACTACTCCTGCAAGACACTTACTGCACCATGCACCCCCATCGACCACTGGAAGTACATGAGTTTCCACACAGCTTCCGGGTACAGGTCAGTGGCTGGACTGGCAGGGCTTACAGCCCTTCACTAATTGTTTTTATCAGCATTCCACCCAATGCATTCACTTTTTAACCTCCCCCATATACCATGTCATCCCCTAGGAAAACACGTGGTACCCCACTCTAAGTGGACCCTATTCTTCTTTTTCCCTAGGGAGACCTTCATTATTAAGGCCCCAGAAGAAGATTGAGAATAAATACCAATCGAAACGTCAAGTGTCCCCCGTGGTCCCCCATTGCAAGACCACCTTCGAGGAACACACAGAACTATCTTTCTTCTTTAAACAGACGTCGGACCAGTCTCTCTCGGTCTTGTACCAGCCACGGCTGGCCATCATTATTAAAACTATTGTAAAAGAATTGAATTGCAAAATATAATACTGGATACCATTTTAATTAAACGGTTATGTTTCAATATGAAGTAATATGACATATACCTCTATTCCATGCTTTTGCTAAAACATAAGGTGTTTCTGAATATTAGTTACGCAGACTTGCGATAAATTGCCTTCTTATTGCTATAACACAGTTCTTCACCAAGTTTTTGATTGAAATTATGTGACGTTAAAACTCTGATGCTTGACTGTGTTTTCCATGCTTTACTCTATTCCTATATCCTTTATTCTAATTGAATGTTTGTTTTTACAAAAAAGTTACAAGAAAAAGCCACTTAAGAAATAAAATAAGGATACCTTCAAAAAAACAGATATTGTTAATGGTTGTTTTCTCATCCCATGCTCGGGATCTCTGTACCTCTGCATGGGATCTCCAGGAAGGTTGATTCATTTGCTGCTTTAAATTGTGCGCAGCACACAGAACTCGGGGAGGACAGGACCACCGAATGTGTACATACTCTGTTTATTTAGCCCACTATATCCTGTCCGTCTCTTAGGGCTTTCCCTCCAGTTATAAATACCTCAGAGCAAGTGACATTCCGTCCCAAGTACCCTCCCATGCATCTCCAGTAGGAGGACTAATTTCCAACTTCACCCACGCATGGGAGGGTATTACCCCAGACAGATGGGTGCTGTCAAAGGTAGCAGGGGGCTACTGTGTAGAACTTCTTCAAAGACCTGGCGATCACCCCCCGAGACAAAAGGTACACTCAGAAGAACATCAACAGATTCTTCTAGAGGAAATTACAGCGCTTCTATTAAAGGACGCCATAGAAGTGGTCCCGGCCAACCAGGTAAACCGAGATATATATTCAACTTACTTCCTTGTGCCCAAAAAAGATCTAACAATGTGCCCTGTATTGGATTTGAGGCCTGCAAATAAGTATGTCAAGCCACAAATGTTCTGCATGACCACTCTACAAGAAGTAATCCCGTTTCTAAAAAAAAAAAGGGGGGGATTACATGGCGACACTGGATATGAAAGATGGCCATTTTCATATTCCAATGTTTCCAGCGCACAGAAGGTTCTTGCGTTTCAAGATAGCGAACCAGCACTACCAATTCAAGGTGCTGCCCTTCGGAATAGCCTCGGCTCCAACGTACTGGCAGTGGTGGCAGCGCATCTGCGCAAGGAGGCAATCCCAGTGTACCCTTATTTGGACGACTGGCTCATAACAGGGGAATCTCCTCTGATTTGCAGACAAAACATTCAGGCAACAATCAACCTCCTCTTTCAATTGGGCTTCTCCATCAACGAGAAAAAATCAAGCCTGGTGCCCAGCACCTGGTGCCTCGATAGAGGCCTTTGCCTGCTGGGTAGGGGCCTTCACCACCTTAGGTGCGTCCCGGGCCTTTTCCTTCGGGGAGGGGCGACGCCTCGCTCCCCCTCTTCCGAGATCGGACGGGGCTTCTCCCGAAGCTTACCCGGGGTCTCGGACTTCCTCTTCCCCGAACCGGAGCGCTGGCTCGTGGTTGACGGTGCCGGGAAAGGTGCACCCTGCCTGGCGACCGAAGAGCCCGACCTTTCGGCGCTCCCGGAGCCAGCGGACTCGCGGCGCTTGGCCTGGTGTTGGGCCCCCGTCGCCGGGGTGCCCGCACAGGACTTAGAAGCCCGCTCGGACCCTTTCTTCTTCTTCTCACCCATTGAGCCCTTCTCCAACCAGCTGGCGAGACGGGATCGACGGTCCCTCATGGTCCGCTCCGACAAGTTCTTGCAGAACTGGCAGTCCTTCTCTACATGAGTCTTGTCCCCATGAAGACAGTAGAGGCATGGCGAATGTTCGTCTTCCTTAAACACATTCTTTAGCCCGCATCCAGGGCAGCTGCGAAACAGCTTGAGTCCGGGCGACAAACTCGCATCCTGGGCCATCTCGAAGTAGGCCGCGAATCTTCTGGAATCCTCCAAGAAGTTGATTCGACGAAATCTTCACCCTTGAGGGGCGTAGGAAAATCCCGCAACGGGTAGCCGTTAACGGGAGTAGAAACGGTGGAGCTTGAGGCTCGATTAACCGAAAAAATGTGAAAATTCACCTGAAAAAGCGCGAAACATGCAGTAAAAGCTCGAGAGTTAAGCACGAGGACTCCCAACACTTGAACATGCGGTAAAAATCTGAAGATGGCTTCCAGAGGCGGGGCTTAGGTAGAGGACAGTCAATGGCTGTGGTCAGTATGACGCAGAGATCAGTGATTGGTTACTACTACGAAAGACAGATCAGAAACGAAACTGATACTGATTTTTTCTTTACTGAGGATTCCCAGCCTGACGACGGGGAATATTCATGAGCATGTGAATCCATGCCAGAGAACAACAGTTACAGGTAAGTAACTTGTTCCTTGTCTCCATAGCGCCAGGCAGAGAAGGAGATTGCGTTTCTAAGAACGCCATCTCAAGGTGGATAGTCAGATGTATCCAACTGTGCTATTCCCTTTCAAATAAGACACTGCTTTTACACCCAGGGCCCACTCCACAAGAGGTACTGGAGCCATGCTGGCTTTCATTGCAAATGTTCCTTTAGACAGTATTTGCAAAGCAGCTACGTGGAGCTCTATACATACTTTCACTCAGCACTACTGAATTGACACCCATTCCAAGACAGATACACAAGTGAGACAAGCGGTTCAAAGACACTTACTCGCTCATGAACGTTTTCACGTCCCACCTCCTTCTTCCACTGCTAGCTAATCTATGCACAGCATTTGATCTAAGCAGATTCCACAAGCCTCAGAAGGGATACATTACTCACCGTAATCGTGTTTCTGATGCTTGTATCTGCTTGGATTCATATGCGACCCACCCTTCCTCCCCTCTGAGAGAAGGCGCATGGATGCTTATGAGCTTTTCTGTTAGGTATCTGCTTGGATATAACTGTACTCACACTACACCTCCATGCTACCGCATGTCAGAAAAAATAACAATCTGAGGGACCTCGACGCGTGAGGGATCATGGATACAGTGGACATCACACTAGTGATAGTATTACTTGCACGCCCTGTCAACGTCCCTTTTCGAGTTTCGAAAACAACAACTGTAATACTCTGCAGCTTCCTTTAGATGTCGGGCTATGCACAGCATGTGAATCTATGCAGATACATGCATCAGAAATACGATTACGGTGAGTAATGTATCCCATATTTCTGAGGCTTGTGGAATCTGCTTAGATCACATGCTGTGCATAGGCCGACATCTAGTGGAAGCTGAGGAGTATTAGTTTGTTTTTCGAAACTCGAAAAAGGGCGTCGACACAGGGCGTGCCAGTAATACTATCCCTAGTGTGACGTCCACTGTACCCATGATCCCTCACGCGTCTAGGACCCTCAGATTGTTTTTTCCGCCATGCTGGTCGGAAGCACTGAGCGGAGTTCCCTGACTTAGTCATATTTTGCTAATATTGTTATAGATTTCCCCGTTTATTCCACCTCTACGTTGAGTCTCCGAACATCGACACTCGACGCCGGATCGGAGAAAATTCAACCGTCGGAGTACAGTGATGGATTTGGGCCTCGGAAGGCCTCTGGCCTCGGCCCGGGCCTCGGAAGTCCTCTGGACTCGGCCCTGCAAGTAGGGAGAGTGGGGGGTGGCACATATCCTACACTCTGATTAATATAGGTACATTACTTATATTCCTACACTCCCAGCCCGCTGCCACAGGGTGCGTATGGAGGGTACCCCTTTTCAATTTTGCCCCAAGTGCAACCGCAAGTATCCTTGGGTTGACACACGCCACGTGTAACCTCTGCTTGTCGAGGGACCACCCCGGGGCGAATTGCAGAGCGTGCAGTCGGTTTAAACCAAAGACCCTTAAGGACCGTTCGACAAAGCGTTGGGCCCACCACGCCAGGCGACAAGAGGCCATGGCCGAGGAGGGTGCCTTCAACGATGGCAGCGACGCCGTACTTTCGGACGGCGAGGGCAATGTGGCGTTGATGGACAGCCAAGCGCCAGTCCCCGACCTCGGAAGGTTGTCCGGCAGGGCAGCTATGGTGAAGACCCCCGGCGACACGAGCGCTACCCACACCACTTCCAGCAAACAAAGGTCCAACCAAGACTCGACGCGCATGTCGAGTTCTCGGAAAGAGGCACGTAGAGAATGGTCCACCGAGTCAGTGTCCTCTGGGCGTTCGCGTTCGAGATCGCCTCATGACACCAAGCAACCCTCCACTGTTCCTAAAAGTGCCTCGCTCCCCTTAGTGACTGAGGTTCGGTCGTCGGACGACGCCAACCTCTACCCCCAAGCCGCACTCCAGGAGTCGGCGTCTGCAGGCAGCGGTAAGGCTGCTACCGAATCCCTTACACTCTCCAGAGACAGGGACTAGACCCCCGAATCACGACGCCAGGCATCGAAAAGCTCTGATAGGGCCCAAAAATCGGGGAAGCACTCTTCCACCCACGGGGAGGGGGGAAAACAACGAAGTAAGCAGTCCCAGTCTACTTCCACTCCGAAACTACATTCTACTCCACCTAAACAGACGGACAAGTCTCAGTCTCTTGTCCCTAAGGCCCCTGTTCAGGCCAGTAGGTCTAGCCAGGATAAAACAAGGAAAGCACTCCAGGAAGGAGTTATTCCCAGTTCAAGGGAATGGTCCAGTGATGTTATAGACAGAGTAATGTCAAGGATGTCATCACTGGCAGATTTCTACGCCAAGAACCCGGAACACTTTCTCTCTTATACCCCAGAAGGGTCAACTCCCTCAGGCTCTAAGGATCCAATACCCCCAAGTAGGAAGTCCCGCGGTGAAGCACCAACTCAGTCTTCAGACCCCTTCTATATACAGCCCTATTCTCAATATCAGGAAGATCCATCCTTTGTTGAGGATCCAGACGTGGGCATGTTCGAAGAACAAACTGGGACAGGCTATTATGGGGATGATGAGGACCAAGAGGAGGAGGAGAAGGACGACGACACAGATACATACAGGGTAGATTCCCCGGTAGAGAAAGAGCCCGCGGTTACCGACTCCCCTGTTGACGACCAGCCTCTCCTGAATGAGGTCCTGTCCAGAGCGGCACAGCACTTCCACATTGACACCCAAGGTGCTCAGGAAGAGAGGGACTTTGCAGAGGAACTGGTGGGAGAAAGGAGACCTGTTGCTCAGGCCATCCCTATCCTTAAGTCAATACAAAGGAGGATAGACCCTTCCCTTGTTAACCCCAATCTCACTAGGGCAGTAAACCCCAGAATTGAAAAGCTTTTCAGGGCAGCCCAATCTGACCCACCATACATAAGGGGACATCTCAAACCGGACTCCCTGGTTGTTACAAACACCCGTAAGAGGGCGGGAACACCCTTGTCATCACCGAAGCTCCCCCTGACAAGGAGAGCAAGAAGATTTATGGCTTGGGCAGGAAAGTAGCCTCCACTTCCGCCTACCAGGCAAGGATTGCCAACTCCACCACCCTGCTGGCTAGTTATAACTGCCACCAGTGGGAAGAAGTCGCGGCTGTCATAGACTCCGCCCCAGAAACCTTAAAAAGCCAATTGGCACGAGTTTCGGCAGAGGCGAGAGCCGTGTCAGGTTGCATTTTAAAATCAACCTTTGATGCCGGGGATAATGCCGGAATTTTGATTGCTGAGAGCACGGTCAACAAGAGGCATGCTTGGCTACGGCAGTCTGGTTTCAAGGCCGAGACCCAAGCATCATTGATAGATAAGCCGGTGGAGCCGGATCTATTGTTTGGAAAGGCGGTCGAGGACGCGCTGAAGAATGCCAAGGACGAGTACGAGACACTCAAGTCCCTAGGGCAACTAACCAACAAACCCCCAAACCAGAGAGGGAATGACAATTTTCGTTGGCCTCGCGGACAAAACTCCCAAAGAGGCTCAAACTATTCCCAAGGCCAGGGTACTCCATGGAACACTAACCAGCAGTCTACCCAGAGTTAAGGCAGGGGTAAAAAAAGATGTCGTGGTAGGGGTAGAGGCAGTCCCAATAAAGGAGGGGGCATGCCTCCACCAAAACAGTGACGCTCCGTTCAGGGTCCCTTCTCACGCATCCCCAGTAGGGGGACGCATTTCCATCTTCACCCAAGTTTGGGAAGGGATCACATCTGACAGATGGGTGCTGTCCACAGTGTCCGCAGGATACTGCATAGAACTCCTAGAGCGTCCCCGAAACCACCCTCCACGACAAAGAATACACTCCTTAGACCACCAGAAGATCCTACTCGAAGAGATCGAAAATCTTCTCGCAAAGGACGCGATAGAACTCGTCCCGGGACACCAGGTAAACAAGGGTATTTATTCAACTTACTTCCTTGTGCCAAAAAAAGCCGATTTGACAATGCACCCAGTATTGGACTTACGGCCTGCAAACAAGTATGTCAAGCCCCAAAAATTCCGCATGACTACCCTCCAAGAGGTAATTCCCCTCCTAAAAATGTGAGATTACATGGCAACATTGGATATGAAAGATGCCTATTTTTATATTTCCATGTTCCCAGCGCACAAAAAATATCTGCGCTTCAAGGTGGACAGTCAGCACTACCAGTTCAAGGTACTGCCCTTTGGGATAGCCTCGGCTCCAAGGGTATTCACCAAGTTACTGGCGGTGGCGGCGGCACACCTACGCAGGG
The DNA here is from genome assembly GCF_040938575.1 of Ambystoma mexicanum. Classification (NCBI taxonomy): domain Eukaryota; kingdom Metazoa; phylum Chordata; class Amphibia; order Caudata; family Ambystomatidae; genus Ambystoma; species Ambystoma mexicanum. Next base: position 873,119,557 of record NC_090924.1, on the reverse strand, counting down.
AGGCAATCCCAGTGTACCCTTATCTGGACGACTGGCTCATCACGGGGGAGACCCCAGTAATTTGCAGGACAAACATTCAAAGATTCAAACATTCAAAGAACTATCGACCTCCTCTTCGAATTGGGCTTCTCCATAAATGAGAAAAAAATCAAGTCTGGTGCCCAGCACCTCCAAGCAGTTGCTAGGAGCTGTTCTAAATACTCAAGATGGGTTGGCTTTTCCTTCAGAGGAAAGAATTCGGAATATACTACTGCAAATTCCGCAATATCAAACCGGTCGCAAGATAACAGTACGCAAAGCAATGCGTTTGCTGGGCATGATGGCGTCATGTATTTACATGGTCCCCCACGCGCGCCTGCACATGCGTCCCATGCAAGAATGGTTGGCTAAACTGTGATCTCAAGCAAGTGGTCAGTGGGACGATCTAGTGGTCGTTTCGCCAACACTTGTACAAAGCCTCCACTGGTGGACAAGAGACAATCTATCCAAGGGGAAACCCTTTTACGATCCCGAGATACAGGCGGTAGTCACGACGGACGCATGCCTGACAGGATGGGGCGCTCACCATCTCAACCACACAGCTCAGGGTCTCTGGTCTCACACAGTGACCAAGAACCACATCAACCTGCTAGAGCTTCTGGCCGTTTTCAGAGCACTTCAAGCATTCGAGCCCCCTACTACTGAACCTGTCGGTGCAGATCCGGACGGACAGCACGACAGCCATGTTCTACCTGAACAAGCAAGGAGGGACACGTTCGCCAAATCTGTCCAGACTTGCCCAGAAAATTTGGATATGGGCACTCAGACGGAACATCTACCTGTCATCTCAACATGTTCCAGGGGATCTCAATTCTCTAGCGGACGCTTTGAGCAGAGATCCCCTTCCGGAGGAACACGAATGGTGTCTACACAGAGAAATCGTAGAAGATCTCTTCTCTCAGTGGGGTTTCCCCACTATAGACCTATTCGCCTCAAGCGAAAACAGACAGTGCCCAGGATTCGCTGGTCAGGGATGTTTGCGTACGCTTTTCCACCAACTCCTCTCATCAGGAAGGTGGTGAACAAGATGAACAGAGTCGGATGACGCTCGTCCTAGTTGCTCCCATGTGGGTGAGGCAACCGTAGTTTCCACACCTACGCAGACTTTCGGTGTGCGATCCCATCAAACTCCCGGGCTGGTACAATCTTTTGTCCCAGCACCAAAGTCAGAAGGTGCATCCTCAACCCAACTCCATGAACCTAGCAGCATGGCTTCTGAGGTCATGGAGTTTGGACATCGCAATTTACCACAGAGGTGTATGGACATCCTAAAAGAGTCTAGGAAACCGAACACGAGGCATTGCTACTTCGACAAATGGAAGAGATTCGTTATCTGGTGCCAGAATAAACAAATCAACCCAGTTGATTGCACTCCTTCCACAATCGTGACATACATGCTCCACCTGCTGGACGCAGGGTTGGTTTTCAACTCACTAAAGGTACACCTGGCAGCACTGTCAGCGTACACCACCTAACATAGCAAAGTGTCGTTTTGGAAGGTACCCATGGTTAAAGCCTTCATGGAGGGAGTAAAGAGACTTCATCCTCCTATATCTAACCCACCACCAGGATGGGACCTGAACGTGGTGCTATCTAAACTCATGGACCCCCTTTCAAGCCCATGCATAAGACAAGTCTCAAACACCTGACCTATAAGACTGCCTTCTTAGTAGCCATTACATCCATAAGAAGGGTCAGTGAAATTCAGGCTCTGTGAGTGCAGGATCCTTTCTTTACTATTCATAAGGATAAGCTGGTTTTACGGACACACCCTAGGTTCTCACCTAAGTTTATTTCTAAATTCTATGTAAACCAGTCCATCGAGCTTCCGGCTTTCTTCCAAAACCCACAAAGCTCAGCTGAGGTTAAACTATGCACCCTAGATGTGCGTAGGGCTGTCCTTTACTACGTAAACAAGACCAGACCGCTTAGAAAAAAACAGATCAACTGTTTGTCTCCGTAGCCACAGGCAAAGAGGGAGATCGCGTCTCTAAGGGTGCCATCTCCAAGTGGATTGTCAACTGTATCCAGTTGTGTTACTCTCTTTCTGACAAAACCTTGCCTTTTACGCCCAGAGCCCACTTGACAAGAGGCATTGGGGACACTATGTTCCCCTTGACACCATTTGCAAAGCAGCTACTTGGAGCTCTATTCACACTTTTACTCAGCACTACTGCATTGACACCCATTCCAAGACAGAACCGCTTGTCCCACATTAGTATCGAAGACATTTATTTGCTCATGACCTTCTCAAATCCCACCTCCTTCTAACACTGCTCGCTAATCTATGCACAGCATGTGATCTAAGCAGATTCCACAAGCCTCAGAAGGGATACATTACTCACCGTAATCGTATTTCTGATGCTTGTATATGCTTAGATTCACATGCGACCCACCCTTCCTCCCCTCTGAGAGAATGCGCATGGATGCTTGTAGTCTTACCTTATCTATCTTCTATCTGTTTGGATCATCTGTACTCCCGCTACTCCTCATGCTACCTCATGTCAGAAAAAATACAATCTGAGGGTCCTAGACGCGTGAGGGATCATGGGTACAGTGGACGTCACACTAGGGATAGTATTACTGGCACGCCCTGTGTCGATGCTCTTTTTCGAGTTTCGAAAAACAAACTGTAATACTCCTCAGCTTCCACTAGATGTCGACCTATGCACAGCATGTGAAACTAAGCAGATTCAAGCATCAGAAATACGATTACGGTGAGTAATGTATCCCATATATTTGTATGCTTGGTGGTCTCTGTTCTGTTTGCAGTAGTACAACTATATAGTAAGTGAGGCATTGTTGGCTATTTATTACATGTTTCACAGTACGCAAAACTCTGAAACAAAAGCATTCATCATTTTACTATCCAACATGGCAAGATTTTGAATATTGCACCTCTATGGTGCATGCTGCAGACAATGCCTACGTTTCTACATGACTAGGTTGCTGTACCGGAAAGAACTCTGTAATACAATGGTGTTTATAGCAATGCATTGCTTAATGAATTTTGTATCTCATGATAATTCTTCCAATTACCTCTGATAGGTTTCTGCCAACATTATAATGACAATCCCTTTGTGGAGGCTTTTCAGGAAATATTTATGCACATGTGATGTCACCAGTGATGTCATCATTGATATTTGTGATGTTATCTTTCATGTCATGGGTGTTGGTTTTAGCAGTGCACAGTGGTGGCACAAGTTATGGTTGCTTAGCTTACTATAACTGCCGAATTTCTGGGGGTTTTCGGTTTTATTTGTAACCATAGTATGGATAGGTTGTTATTAGTGCAAAGTAACAGTAACGTCCCTGTAACAAAAGTTTTTGCACTGAATTCGCTAGGTTGTTCTTAGGGCAACTGAAGCATACCGTTCCTTTACCAACGTTTTTTCACTGAATGCGATAGGTTTTTAGTAGGGCACTGTAACCAGAGCCGTCCTTTAGCATTGTTTTTTCAGTAAAGGGGATAGGTTTTTAGTAGCGCAACTTAACCATAACGTCCCTTTAACAATGTTTTTTGTTAGTGAATTTCATGGGTTTTTAGTAAGATGCTGTAACCGGAACGTTGCTTTAGCATAGTGTTTTCGGTAACGGTGATAGGTTCTTGGTACCGCAATGGAACCATAATTTCCCGTTAATGTTTTGTCACTGATTCCTTGGCTGCGCTCATGACGAACTTGTTGAAAGCCCAAATTCCCCTGTGTATGTATCCATTTGTGCTACCCCTTACCTTTCCTAATAGTGTCTGTGTATCTTAGAAATTAAAGGTGTACATGTTGAGTGTTGCTGAGTTAGTGATTTCTTTTTGTGTTAACAATGCATGGTGAATCTGTGCCGCACATCACTGTCCGAGATGACTGCAGGTAAGCAATATGGAGGTTTCCTAGGGAGACTACACCTGGTCAGCGTATATGCAATCACAATGCAAGTATCCGTAGGACTCCAGTACTGGCCACATGGCTGCATCTTCTAATTCATTTTAATTAGTTGTGGGAGCGCACGTCTGTCCGTTGCACAGCTATGCGCATGCATAGGGTATACTCTGTGTGCTGGTAACACCGCCCCTGTCGCCAGCCCTATGGATTCATTGGGTAGGCTATCTTATTTCAAGTAGTCCTAGCTAATATGTGGCTTGCTGTGCAAACCTACCAATGTATGGCTGCAGCACGCCTGGCTGTATGAGGCCCACTGGAAAACAAGGAACAGCATCCTCCAGTGTACAGTGGGCGTGTTAAATGTCGCATTAATATGATTGTGCTGCTTGCCTTTCTCTGACCAGTGAAAGAGACGCACCATCTCTGCACTGAGCACTGTGACAAAGTGTCAAGGGTTCGCCTGCGCGTCGGAGAGTTGGAGAAAACAATTAACTGCAGTTGTGACAGTTTGTAGTGAGTCTGCAAAATGGCAAAGTTGTTGTGGTTTGGTCACTCACATACTAGTGCATGTAAAGAGAAGTAAGCAAACAGCAGATTCTTCAGAGCGCAAAAATATCAGTGGTGGTTAGAAAAGTACTCTAGCCGCATAGGTCTCGCTGAATAATCATCTTCCTGCTCCACGTAATGAAGCTGCATTTCGAAGGGATTTTGTCCTCCGACGTATTCCTTATCTTGATAGATCACCTCCAGCTTGCTGGCCACGGAATTTTTTTTCAGTAGAGGGCGCTGTGCGTCGACGTCGCTCGAGTTGGTGTCCCTCGACAGCCTCAGTATCGGGGCTGACGTCATTGTGCGTGAAAATAGACTCGCGCAGCGTCCGTTGCTCAGTTCCGTTTTTCTGCGCTTCGTGGGCCTCGGAATCGTGTTGCTCAGTTCTTTCTTCAAGTATTTCTTATTATTCCTCGAAGATATCTTCTACATCATTTGATGGCTTCCTCTTCCGAACCGTTGACCCCACGGTCCGGCTTCAAAAAGTGTCGAGATTGTGGGATGAAAATGTCGTTGACGGATCCTCACAGGATCAGTTTGTGGTGCCTGGGATTGGAGCATCACTGTTCCGAATGCGAGGACTATATGTCCATGACAGCAAAAGCCTTGAAGGAGCGTAAGGGGGAAGCTAGAAAGTGGTAAGACTCTTAAAACTTCTACTTCTTTGAAAGTTTCCTCAGCGGAGTCAAGACATTTGTCTCCTCGCCGTCACAGGAAACATTCTCGCTCAAGGTCTCGAAGCGGTTCCCATCAGTCTTCAAGATCTAAATATTCAAAAAAGAGGCGTCGTAGATCTCCCTCTTCTTCGTCGTCTTCTACTTCCCCGGAAAGGGACACCTGCCTCACGAAACACAGCTCTCCAGCTAAGTGGGAGGAATTCCGTAAAAATATGCTTAGCGTCTTCGAGAAAGCGGTCTCGACCCCCTCGGAGACGGCTAAAGGCCTGAAAAATCGAAAAGCCGCGAGTCGTTGCACCTGGTGAAAGAAACTGCCTGAGAGCGTCATGAACCCTCGAGCAAAGGCAGTTAGGCCGCGTCATCGACGTCGAGGTTTCCCTCGACTCATAAATCTGCGTCATCGACGCCTTTATCGAAGGGTCTGTCGACGCACAAATCGGTCGAATCGACGCCGTCTACGACGCCGCTGTCGACACCGATAAAGAACAGACCTACTGCTGTTACTACATCTCAGTCAGTGGATGTACCGAAAGCTTCAACCGTTACCTCGAGGATGTCGTCGATAACCTCGAAGACTCGAGTAGGATTCCGATCCTTTCGAGTTCTGCGAGGCCTCTTCATACTTTGTCGATGCCTTTTTCGATTTCATCTAAGCCTTTGACTTCCGGGTTGACAACTTCTGCTTTAGAAACCATACCCAAGGTCAGATTATTTCAGAGCTTTGTCCTCTATATATGAAGAAGGGCTGGATTCTGACCATGAAAGACCCTTTGGGTTACAGAGGACCACTACACCTATACCAGAGTAATGTATCTCTGAAGAGAATAGATTGAAGGACCTTCAAGACTCTTTGCATGAGGCAAGTGGTTTAGATACTTCTCCAGAAGTAGAATTCGCTAAACCAGACCCAGGGGAACATGCTGAGACCCCTTATAGGGTTTTAATGGCCAGAATAAAAGAGTTCATGGGGTGGTCTACACCTTCACCTTCTTTTTAACAGGATGATTTTACTGACATTTTACTTAAAGGCCCACAGGAAGATCCTGTGGTTCCCTTTCATACTGCATTGCAGAGAAAAATATCTGTCAACTGGGAAACCCGTGAAGTTATCCCGGCAGTTAACAAAAAACTATCTGCCAAATATAGGGTATCTGCTTCTGACCCTGAATATTTAAGCAAACATCCAACCTCAGAGAGTTTGGTTGTACAAGCAGCAACTTTGTCGAACAGTAGATCTGCATACCCTACTATTCCACAAGACAGGGATGATAAAAGGTTTGACCCTATGTCAAAAAAGGTCTTCTCGGCATGTAGCATGGCGCTTAAATCCATTAATGCTACTTGCACGCTCGCAAGATTCAGCCATACACTTTGGGAGTGTGTTTATCTGCGGCTGACAGTCTCCCGGAAAGAGAGGAAAAGGAAGCTTTTCTGAGCTTCATTAAAGATGGTAAAGACACAATGTGTGAGTCCCTTCAAACTGGCATTGATTCTGCTGACAGTATCAGCAGGGCCATGGCGGCAAGTACTACAATCCGCAGATTTGCGTGGTTGCGAAAGTCTGGTTTTGCTCCAGATGTAAAGGCCAGACTTTTGAATATGCCCTTTGACGGCTCTTCTTTGTTTGGTAAGAAGGCTGATGACAGCCTAGAAAAGTTACAAACATCCAAGGCAGCAGCGAAATCTCTTGGAGCTACAATCCGTCAAACTCTGCATCACTCCTCCGGTACCTCTTGGAGGGGTAGGTCCTTTCGCTTTTATTCCGCTTTCGGAAAAGGCAGAGGACATCCGGGGCCAAAAACGATTCACCCGCGGTGGACCGGTTAAAAGTACAAAAGCTGCAGCAGCAGGTGCCTCCTTAATCTGCGTCAGCCGCTTCTAAACCACTCTGAGGTCTCTCCTCACAAGACACCAGTAGGGGGCAGGTTAACTCAATATCTTGCCCAAGGTTACTACCTGCCTTTTCTACGCACCCCTCAGAGTCATCCGCCGGGGAGCAACTCTTTGAAGTTTCCAGATCCGCTCCTTTCGCAGGAGATTCTAGACCTGCTAGAGAAAGGTGCCATAGAACCGGTAGCTGTAGCGGAGAGGAAAAAGGGTTGGTATTTCCCCTATTTTCTAGTACCGAAGAAGGACAGAGGACTTACGAGAATTGAATAAATTCCTCAGGAAGGACAAGTTCAAGATGGTAACCCTTTCTCAGATCCTTCAGGCCCTCCAGCTTCAGGACTGGTTGGTATCTCTAGGATGCTTATTTCCATGTGCCAATCCATCTCAAACACAGGAAATACCTGAGGTTCGCAATTGGCAACTCTCACTATCAATTTCGAGTTCTGCCATTTGGGCTCACCTCCGCCCCGAGCGTCTTCACCAAGCTAATGTCGGTAGTGGCTGCAAGTCTAAGGAGGGAAGGGATCCACGCCTACCTAGACGATTGGTTGATCAGAGCAGTATCTTCGGAACAAGCTCAGATCCAACTAGATTATGTCTGCCACTTCCTTCACAAACTGGGCTTCTCCCTCAATTTAAAGAAGTCACAGATGATACCATCACAGAGACTCCAGTTTATTGGAGCAGTCCTGGATACTTCCCTGGGAAAAGCCTCGCCACCAAAGGTGAGGGCTCAAGATATTCTGCAGATGGTCACTGTTAGGGAGAATTCTCTGTTGAGGCTAATTTCCCAAACCTAGTGAGTCCCCCAGCAGCTTTGCTGGATTTTTGGGGTTTATTTTTTTCTCATGCTAAGAGTGAGACTCTTTTTCTCCCAATCTTAGACATGATTTGAGCTATCTTTTGACTTTGTAATGTGTTTTATGGGCTATGGGGTCTTTTACTCCATAGGGCTTCATGTGTTTTTGGTATGTGTGTTACACAGCACCCTCAGTGCAGTAACACAGGGGTGTCATAGTGACCCCCAAACATAGACTCCGTACCCTGGGACTGACTACTGTCTCCCAGGGCATGTAAAGTCACCATTGGCTTTACTAGTCCTAAATTGTGAACAGAACCAGTAAAAACCATCATATTGTGGGTGTACTGGTAAGGGCAATTCAATTGCCCCAGGGTCTGTTACTGAGGGGGGCACTGTCCAGTCCCCCCTGAGCGAGTTTTGGCTGGTGGCAGTGGATACTACTTTTTATATTCGACCGCGAATATGTTCCTATGGGATTTTCCCATTGTTCGAGGCTAATACTTTTTAACATAGCCTCAAACATACCGCCGGTTTATTTATTTAATATTAATTCACTGGTTTGTATTTTTTGCCAGAACTCGGTTCCAAAATGGCGTTTGTGTTGCCTCCAACCCGAAGTTGAGCCCTTTGTTCCACTTTTGGCAGCCTTCTGCACAGAAGCCATCCAAAGTGGTGCCACTCTGTCTGGGTATCACAGGGGGTATAAGAGGGGGTTTAGGCACCCTGGACTGAGTTGCCTCGGCAACTCAAGTCGCACTCTTGTGTGATTGGCCCAGTGGTGAGCCGCCCGGCTCACCACTTAGCATGTTTGAGTGACAGCTAGGACTGATGAATGGGGGTTTTCTGCATAAAAGCAGGGCTTTGGGGACTGGGACTTCAGACGTCGCCACAGGACCAAAGAATCCGAAGAGGGAGAAGCTGAGTCGACCTGCAACGACGACGCCACCGGTGGAGCCCTGCAGAACCGACTCGCCACTTCTTCCAACAACACAGGAGATCTTCATCCTGAAGAGTCTTCTTCCTTTGACTGGTGGGATTAACCAGTTTGCCCGCCTTTTCGCCTTCCCGGATCATCTCGTGGCCGCCGGGATACCACGTTTTACCACTACCGCGAATAAAAGGGTAGTACCTTTTTTTACCGGAGAACTCCGCGGCTGGTTTCTTCCCTGGCATTGCAACGACCTTCAGCTCTCCTCCATGTCGAGATCTTCTCTTCCTCTGGACGACGCCGCGGCTTGCATCCACTGCCCGTAACAACTGCCCCCGCTGGAGGATTCTCTCCACTTTCAAGGTACTGTGTCCGCCTGGCCTCCCTTGCAACGGTCTGTGTTGGGGTGTCTCGTAAATCCTCAACTTACCACTTGGGTTGGCCCTAGACTGGCTAACTGAACTTTTTTGAGTTGAAATGATTCCTTTTTAAACTCTCTGCAAGACTTTCCAAGCCTTTAAACTGTGTGATCTTGGGCGCATTGGTGTCCTACTCTCTCTAAGAGGGAGCCGGGCCTCTAAACCTTTGGCTCACCAGTAGACTTTGACTTTCCTGCCTTGCTGAGTGCTTCTAAAGTATTGTGTTGTGTGCTGTTTCTGATTTCTGCCTTTTCACTCCCTTTTTCTTAACGTATTGGAGTGCCATCTTTAGTTAAGCGCTCACCTCTGTCTGGAAATAAGTGGTGTTAACTAAGACGTGTCTAATAAGGAATAAGGGCTGTATATATATTAATAGTGACTGTGTTTTTGAAGTTGCTTACAATAATAGTGCTAGAGTGTTTCTAAGTGTGTCTTTAAATAAATAATTCTATACTTGATACCAAAGCTCTGGTCAGAGTTTGCTTGTGCTACTGTATTTTGGTACCTATCTTATATACTCTATATACTGTCTCTCTCTTCTTGAGAGAAGCCTGGCTGCTCAGCCACATCTACCAGGTAAATCTGGGTGGTTCAGACTGCTACCAATTGGGTTTACAACACCTGTAGTCTTGAACCTTTTGCAGTGGTCCCTAAGGGAACTGCACAGGTTTCTGCCTAACAGTCAGCAAGTTCTCCAGCATGGGGTCTGGCATGGATTCACATGCTCATGAATATTCCCCGTCGTAATGCTGGGAATCCTCGGTAAAGAAAAAAATCAGTATCAGTTTCGTTTCTGATCTGTCTTTCTTAGTAGTAACCAATCACTGATCTCTGGGTCATACTGCCCACAGCCAATGACTGTCCTCCCCCTAAGCCCCTCCCCTGGCAGCCATCCTCAGATTTTTACCGCACGTTCAAGTGTTGGGCGTCCTTGTGCTTGCTGCGTTTTCGCGCTTTTTTCAAAGAGATTTTCTAATTTTTCGGTTAAACAGATTCTCAAGCTCCACCGTTTCTCTATCCGATCAACGGGGACCCTCAAGGGTTAAGTTTTCGTTGAGTTGCGCTTCTTGGACGAGTCCAAAAGTTTCTGAGGCCGACCCGGACATGGCCCAGGAGAAAGGAAGCTCGACGCCCGGAAAGCTGTTCAGGGTTTGTCCTGGATGCCAGCTACAGAATGTGTTCAAGGAGGACGAGCATTTGAAATGCCTCTACTGCCATCATGAGGACAAAACGCATGTGGAGAAGGACTGTGCGTTTTTGCGGGAACATGTCGGAGCGGACCATGAAGGATCGACCTCTTCGCCTCTCCAACTGGCTGGAAGGGAAGAGCCCGTCAGGTGAGAAGAAGAAGTCCGAGCGGTCTTCTAAGTCCTGTAAGGGCGCCCGACGACGGGGGCCCAACAGAAGGCAAAGCACCGCGAGTCCGCGGGCACCGGGACTGCCGAACGGTCGGGCTCCTCAGCTGCCAGGCAGGGCACATCCTCTCCGGCGCCATCAACCACGAGTCAACGCTCTGGCTCGGGGAAAGGAAAGCCGAGAATCCGGCGAAGCTTCTGGAGAGGCCCCAGTCGGGCTCGAATGATCCAGCCGAGGGGGAGCGAGGCGGTGACCCCCCCCCCAAAGGTGAAGGCCGCAGGCCCACAGAAGGTGGTGAAGGCCTTGATTCACCCGGCTAAGGCCTCTATCGAGGAAGTCGCGGCGGCCCTGACGCAGCCTGTGGAGGCTACATCAGTGGAGGCGACCTCGGGGCCCAGAGTTTCCCTGCCACCGCGGAGGGAAGCCTCTTTCAGGCCCATCGAGAAGACTCCCGTGAAGACTCCGGCGGAAAAAGAGGGGGGGGGGGGAGTGGTGGCCATCGTGGATACGGACACAGCCTCGGAGGAGGAGCTGGTTGAAGTCTTCGAGGGCCGCAACGAGGGCGTTCAGGAGGCCCGGTCCCATCGGAAGGACCCCGACGAAGAGGACGACGAGAGTGATGGCGGTGCCGGCGAGGTTCCAAGTCACCGTCGCGCCCGTCGCTTCCGGAGCCATAGGACAACTCAGCGGCCATTTTGTTGGCAATACAATCCTTATGTACGGAGATGAGGACGAGATTGCCCCTACCACCGGCGGAGGAGCCTTTGCCAGGCCCGACGGAGGAGCTAGAACCAGGCCCATCGGGACGTCCCCCAAGCAAGAGGAGACAGACCCATCCAGCCCCGCCTTTTCAACTCTCTCGGCCTGTTCAACCTTTGCCCCCCTCCCTGGGGATGACACGGGAACGGGCACGGCCACGACAGGCATGGATGATGACGACGACGTGATGGATCTCCCATCGCCTCCGACTCGGGCCTCCCCGCCCGACGAGATTGGTTCCTTCCACGCTACGATTGCCAGGGCATCCAAGCTTTTCCAGCTCTGCCCCGAAGAGAAGGAGGGTTCCTTTACCAACGGTACGAGGCCAAGAGGAAGACGGTCCTTACCTTGCCTCTGCTGGACGACATCTGGGACGAGGGACTCGCCCTTCTCAAGAACCCATCTATGACGCCTGCTAAGAGGGATCGGGTACGAGAAGAAGTACTGGGTCTCTGACGTGGCCCCCCTGTGCCTTAGGGCGCAACCGACCACTGACTCAGTCGTCTCAGCGGCAGCCAAGAACAAAGCGGGGGTGGGGCATCGGCCTCAACGTCAACTTCCCCGCCGGACGGCAAAGGAAAGAAGCTTGATGCGATGGGACGACGAGTTATCTCGTCGGCGGCAACAACGATTAAGGCGGCCAACGCCCTTGCGATCGTGGCCCGCTACGACAGGGAATTGTGGTACAAGATCTCCCCCCTGTTGGACTTCCTACAGGACGACAAGAGGGCAGAGGCCCTGGAGATCTTGCAGGAAGGTGAGGTGGCATCGGACCACGCCATAACGGTGGCAACAGACATTGCCAACACCGGTTTCCGCCAGCTAGGCAATGGCGTTTGCCTTAGATGGCGAGGGTGGCTCAAGGTGACAGATTTCCGCCAGGACGTACAAACCAAGGTGTTGGACATGCCCTTCAACAGGAACAACCTGTTTGGGAAAACAGTGGATGAGTGTCTCCAAGCCATCAAGGCGGACACAGAGACGGCTCGGGCACTAGGAGTTCTCCAGCAACGACAGCCGTCCTTTCGGAACTCCGGAGGCAAGCAAGGTGCCTCCAAGGGATTCAGCGGTGGCTCCTCTGCGTACCGCCAGGCGGCCCGCTCCTCGTCGCAAGAAGCCTATAGGGGACGAGGCAAGTCGGGTGGATCCCGCTGCCAAGGTAGCAAGGCGTCCTCCAAGCAAGACTGAACCGACCGTGGCGTCGGGCCCCCACCGAAGCACCCCGGTGGGAGGCCGGCTGGCGAAGTTCATCAGCGTGTGGGAGTCCATCTCCACCGACCGTTGGGTGCTGGACGCCCTGGCCCAGGGGCACGCCCTCGGGTTTCTAAAAAAGTACCCCCGCATTCCTCCCGTGGCCAGGAAGGTAAACCACGTCCCTCAACTACTACTGGAGGTAAGAGCGATGCTCAAGAAAGGTGCCATCGAGCTCGTCCCGAAGAGGCTCCGGGGCTCCGGTGTATACTCAAGGCACTTCCTCGTGAAAAAGAAGACAGGAGGATGGCGGCCTATCCTGGACCTGCGACGACTGAACAAGTACATCAAGGCACAGAAATTCCGGATGATCACCCTCCAGCATGTGCTGGGACAGCTGGCGGAGGGCGATTTCCTGTCGTCGTTGGATTTGGAGGATGCATACTTCCACATCCCCATTCTAAAAGGACACTGAAAGTTTCTCAGGTTCGTGGTCCAAGGACGGCACTACCAGTTCAAGGCCCTCCCGTTCGGATTGAAGTCGGCACCCAGGGTTTTCACGAAGTGCCTGGGACCAGTGGTGGCGCGGCTGCGCCTGTAGGGGATCCACGTCTACCCCTACCTGGACGATTGGCTCATCCGTGCAGGGACAAGGGAGCTCGCCGTAGAACACACAGCGAAGACTGTCCAGCTGCTCACTGACCTGGGGTTCTCCATCAACTTCCCGAAATCACACCTGGTCCCCTCGCAAGTCGCACTGTTTCTGGGAGCCAAGCTCGACACAGTGGCGCGCCTGGCCTCGCTGTCGGAGGTCCTTTCTCCGTCCCTCAAGGGCAAGGTGGTGAGGATATTCACGACAACACCACCACGATGTTCTACATTCGGAAGCAGGGCGGAACCAGATCCCCTGCCCTATCCAAGGAAGCCCAGGAGCTGTGGCATTGGGCCGTTGCCCAAGGGATGTTTGTGGTGCCGTTTCATCTGGCAGGGATAAAAAAAACGCCATCGCCGACTCACTCAGCAGAGAGCTGCGCTCGTGCCACGAGTGGGAACTACGCCAGGATCAGGTGGATCGACTTTCAGCGATGGGGCATACCCCAGATCGACCTGTTCGCGACAGCGACAAACTCCAAATGCCAGAGGTTCGCCAGCAGGTTTCTGCAGCCGAGGAGCATGGGCGATGCCTTCTTGTTCCCCTGGGACGGCATGTTCCTATATGCATTCCCTCCGTTGCCGTTGCTGCTCTGACTCATCAACCAGCTCAAGAGGTCCTAGTGCAGGATGATCCTCGTTGCACCGGCGTGACCGAGGCAGATCTGGCTCCCGGACCTTCTGAACTTGTCAGCGTCACCACAGGTCAAGCTGCCGACAGACGCAGATCTTCTTTCCAGAGAAGGAGGCGCCATCCTTCATCTCGACCCGGAGTCGCTGAACTTGCAGGCCTGGCTCCTGCAGCACTAGATTTTGGAGGGTACAATATCCCGGCTGACTGCAGAGAGGTTCTTGCAAAGGCCTGGGCATCCTCAACTCTTAAGTGCTACGGACATAAGTGGAAGAGGTCCTCTGTCTGGTGCCGTGCACAGAAGATCAACCCTCTACGGATTACGCAACCTCAAGTGCTACCATACCGACTGTTGCTGGCCAAGGCTGGACTAGCTCACGCTTACATCAAGATACATCTGGCGGCGATCTCCCGATACACCAGAACTACAGGATGGCCGTCCTTGTGGTCTCATCGACTGGTGATAGAATTTATGAAAGGACTGTTCTGATCGTTCCCGCCGGTGAAGGCTCCAGCCTCGGCGTGGGAGCTCAATGTGGTGCTGACCAGGCTGATGGGGCCGCCATTCGGGCCTTTGCATTCGGCTCCTTTGAAGTTCCTGTCGTGGAAGACCGCGTTCCTGGTGGCCATCACCTCCGCATGGCACGTGGGAGAGATTCGGGCCCTATCCTGCAAGCCCCCATACTTGACTTTTCACGATACGAGGCTGGTGCTAAGGACGCACCCCTCCTTCATGCCCAAGGTGCCGTCGGACTTCCATCTTAACGAGCCCTTGGTGTTACCTATTTTCTTCCCGTCGCCTTCGTTGCTGGCTGAGAGGACTTTGCACTCGCTGGATGTGGCTAGAGCGCTGAAGTTCTACGTGGACCGCACAAAGAGTTTCCGGAAGACATCACAGCTGTTTGTGAATTTTAGACCTGTGAACCAGGGGAAGGCCCTCTCGAAGGCTTTCATTTCCAGATGGCTCTCCGGCTGCATCATGCACTGTCACCGGTTGGCAAACCGACCGTTGCCCGTCCGTCCGAGAGTCCATTCGACCAGAGCGATCGCTGCTACCACGGCGTTCCGGTCTGGTGTGCCCCTGTTGGACATATGCAGGGCTGCTACGTGGAGGTCGACACACACCTTAACGAGATTCTACTGCGTTGACCAGGATTCCAGGGAGGAGTCCAGAGTCAGCCAGGCAGTGCTGCGCAACCTGTTCGCTTGAAGGTGAGCCTGGTGAGGATGTAAGAGATGCTTAATGTTGAGTTGTTGTAATACTTAATGTTCAGCCTTGCCACCTCCCGTGGTTGTGCATGTGGTCTGTATTCTTGTATTCATGAGCATGTGAATCCATGCCAGCTCCATGCCAGCCCCCCTGCTGGAGAAGGAAGAAGTTACTTACCTGTAACTGTTGTTCTACAGCATGCATCTGGCACGGATTCACATGCAAACCCTCCCTCCAACCCCTCTTCTCTTGGTCCTACTGCCACTTTACGTGCTACCAAATCTGAAGATGGCTGCCAGAGGAGGGCCTTAGGTAGAGGGCAGTCATTAGCTGGGGCAGTATGACCCAGAGACCAGCGATTGGTTACTAGTAGAAAGACAGTTCAGAAACGAAACTGAAACGGATTTCTTCTTTACCGAGGATTCCCAGCCCGACGATGGGGAATATTCATGAGCATATGAATCCATGCTAGACCCATGCTGGAGAACAGCAGTTACAGGTAGGTAACTTGTACCTTTCTACTGTTCGAGGTACTGTTTCACAGTCAAAGTCCAACCTTGCATTGAAAATCTAATTCATATAAAGGTTACTTATAAAAGTAACTGTTATGCATTGTGTGACATACTTTGCAGTTAGTTCTCCTGGTAATGTTGAGCGTGCAGTTGAATGTCAGACACATGATTAACCTAGCAGGGATGCCCTTTGCCTGCTTGGCACTGGGAAGCTTCTGTAAGGATGGCTGAACAGATATCTTGACGGAACACCACAAATCTTTCCCTTTGGCACACAGGTTTTGTTCTCTCTCACCCTTGCGCATTTAGATGTACTCTATTTAAACTTCTGTACAATCCCTTTATGCTTGTGCTTTTTGGGCGGCCACAGACTTCCGAAGTGTGGTGCCAGTCCTGAACATCATTTTAGTGCCCACCTATGGAACTATGTGCTTGACCTGAGCATAGGTATGTGTTTAATATTGTAAAATGATGTATACTTTTTAACCTATACTTTACTGGTTGGAAACCCTCATTTTTGCAACAGTTTAAAAAATGCATGTCATGTGTATTTGAACATACAAGTGATTGCTTAACACAATGTATGTGTGTGTTGATTTGAAAGAACTCCAATGATAATGGGCAGTTGCACCAATAAAATCAATGAGGTTTTGGCTGTTTTGCATATTAACGAGCATTTTGGGAACATAACGATGACCAGAGAGCTTTGTCTGTCATATGTGTATGTTAAATGTTAAAGATATTTGTACCGCGCACCGTCGCCAACGGAGTTGGTCCCCAGACGCTCGGGTGGATCTTCAAACAAGAAGGTGGGATGGGTTTTTAGGTGAAGCAGGAGTAGGATAGTGAGAGGAGTGGTGTTCTGTTGGCAGCTTCAACTCGGTATACACTGGTTGCTGAGCTTTTTGCGAATATCGGATCGATGTCAGTCCTCGTGTGCTGTTGGTGCGGTTTATGTGTTACAGTTTTGTTAAGTGTGTGTGGGTTGTTGTGCGAGTTTTTTGTTAGTGGGTTGTATGAAGTTTAACATGCTAACATTCAGAACTCTGTCAGAGTGTGGTGCTTGCCAATCCTCCCAATCTCATCAGGGTGGGCGAAGGGGTTCCTGGCAGGGTTTGAGATTTGTTTGAGGCGCTCCCTGTGCTGTTCTAATGCGCTCTGTGTGTTCTAATTGCTCCTCGTCATTCTATTCTAGCGAGCTCTGTAGGTGTTCGAATGGTGATGGATTGATTAATGTGGGTTGGGTGTCTATTCTCCTCCTTGGGTGCTGGCGCTGGTGGTGTGGGTTTCTCTCACAAACTTTCTATCTAAATGTGTCTGATGGGGGGGTTTGGTTATGGTACGTCCGGGAGGCAGTGGATGAGTCATTTAAGGGATTTTGTCTCGGTCAGTCTATGATGATCTTCTTTTATCACTATTTCCCATAATATATTATGGTCTGTCGTGGGGTCCGTTCTTTGGGTTCTGTGTATGTCCATTTTGGGAGTGACCGAGGTTGGTGTTATTTTCACCGTTGTTTAACGGGTGGGCATTCTAGTGCGTCGCTGTTGTAGTTATGCTGTGAAGAGCCATGAATTGAGGAGTTTCCTGAATGCTAGGTGGTTTGTGTTCCTTATATTCTTAGGTAGGTCATGCCAGGTTTTCGTTGCCTGGTGAGAGAAAGAGGATCCTCTGAGTTTTCTTCTGTTATAGGGTTTTGGTTCCAGGTGGATGTCGATGCTTGATCTCCGTGTTCTTGTCGGTTGGTGTAGGCGTAGTTTGGCGCTTAGGAATTCTCCGCCTTGTTTGTGTATCGCTCTGTGCGTGATGCAAATGGACTTGAACTTTAATCGCTGTTTTAATGGTAGACGGTGTAGTATTTTTAGAGCGGGTGTGATGTGTTTTCTTCTGGGTAGCTGGAGGGAGGTGTCTGGCTGCCTCATTTTGTATGCGTTGTAGTTTTTTGGCGTAATTGTCATGATCACTGCTTCCAAGGAGTCAGGAACAGCCCAACATCCTTGGAAGCAGGCCCCTAACCGTTATTTTAGGCACCAGCCGGTCCCCACTGGGACCTTTTGGAACTTGTCCTGGCGCCGGTGGCACCAGGCTCATCAAAGTCATCGGTCCCGGCACTGGAAGCGCCGGGCTCATATTATGTATGAAGATGCTTGGGTGGACTTACCTGCAGCAGACCATGCTGCTTACTTACCAGCCACTTAGAAGTCCTCTGTGAACAGGAACTACTTTCTTACCTGGGTGGGGCAAGCTCCACTCCCTGGATACAGCACTGGAACTCTTCTGGAACTGGAACTCTTTTCTTACCTAGGCGGGGCCGTGGAGGAAGACGCCTCATCACTCCAAGGCTATTTAAACCACACCCGATAGATGAAACGTGCTTCGCGTTATTCTGCATCTGCAACAGAACGCTGACCGAGTCTGTTCCAGCCTTTCTTCTTTCGATCCTGAACCTGCAAGAATTATACTTACCATTCCTGTGTCCAGTCAACAGCAGCACCTGCAAAGACAAGAAACAGGTTAGCAAGGCAACCTTTACACGCCGTGCTTACTCACCTGATCCATCGGCTGCGGCCATTTCTTCACGCTGCACCTCCGCCTGTGAAGACAAAAGCATTGTTATTACTTACCGGCACTCCGCTAATTCCGGATTTCTTCACGCTGCACCTCCGCATGTGAAGACGAAAGCATTGTTATTACTTACCGGCACTCAGCGAATTCCGGATTTCTTCACGTTGCATCGCCGCCTGTGAAAACAAAAGGAGAGACATTAGACAGGTATTTACTTACGCCCATCGCGCTCGTCACAATAGAACGCCTGCAAGTACTCCGGCGTCTCTTCAGCAGGAACTAAGCAGCAAGGGAAAAAGACAGTTTGAGCTCTTGCATTTACTTACTCATTTCCAGGCGCTTCACTCCATCTTCCATCTTCCATCTCCAGAGTCCTGCAAGACAAAAAGGGAAAAGCATTATACAGAGTCCTGTTCAATATTAACGTGCCACGCACCTAAAGACTATAAAGACTAAAAAGGTGTCCGGAAACTCACCGCTCGTGCAGTTAACGACGGTAACGATCCTCTGAGTTCAAGAGGCCTATGTTTCACCAGTGACGGAACTGGCAACGGCACCCTGCACCAGACGCAGATGGAGAGTCCAGCATTCACCTATCTAAGGTGAGCACGTTGACCTGGGGGCTCTACGGAGAAGCTAGGAAGAGAGGGAGAGAGAGGGACATTCAACAACCCAGACCCTTAACCCCCATATTCTTTCACCTGCAGAAACCTCACCCTTCGAGTTCGACACACAGTCAGAAGAGGTTCGACCCCAGAAGCCAATCGAGTCCTGCACATCACTTTTCGAGTCGCAGACACCTTCCTGCCAAGACCAGCGCCTCCGTCGGAATCAGGTGAGCATTACAGTAATCTACTCTGGACATGGGTTCATAGTGATAATGTAGAAAGACAAAATGTAGAAAGTCAAAATGTCGAAAAATCAATGTAGAAAAAAAAGTCGAATTTTATTTTATGACGTTTTTTATTCAAAATGGGGGTACCCCCTAACCCCCCCCTTTTTTTTACCTATTTTTTTTAATTCCCGGACCCCAAAATAAATATATAATTTAAAAAAAGGGAATACGACATTTTTTTTTTCTACATTTTATTTTCGACATTTTGACTGACCACCCTGGACATGATCAGAGCGATGATGGTAAGTGTTTTGTTGGCGAACGACATCAACGGTAGGATCCTTTTTGCTGCTCGCAGGAGGAAGCAACATTTCTTGAGTAGAGCGTTTACTTGTGGCTCTAGAGTGAGGTTATCGACCAGGACCCCTAGGTTTTTTACAGTTGAGGATGGTGCTAGTGTGGTGCCAAGCTCTCTTGGCTAGGGGATGTAGCTGATGTCTCCTCCCTTTTTTGAAACAATCATTATCTCTGTTTTGCCTGGTTTCCTTTTGAGGTGGTTGAACATATCATTGATTTTGATCCAGTTGAATATATCACGAAGGCAATTCTCTAATGTAGTGTTTTCTTCTCGGGTGTCTTGTATGTTGAAGATTATTTGAGTATCGTCTGCGTAGTTGTAGCATGTGAGCCCTGTTTTTTGATGAGTTTTATTAGTAGGTACATGTATTATGTTGAATAGAAACGGGGAGAAAGATGATCCTTGTGGTACTCCGCACGTGGAGTCTCTAGGGTTGGAATGAAACGGTTTCATCCGTATGGTTTCGGTTCTGTTTGTTAGGAAAGATTTGATCCATAGTAGGGCGGTGTTATTCCTAGTCCTTCTAATCTCTTTGAGGATGTCGTGGTTGACCGTGTCGAAAGCTGCGGATAGATGGAGAATCAGGGCGGTACTGTTGTCAGAGTGTGCGTTTGTTTTTAGGTCGTCCCATATTGAGAGGAGAGCTGATTATGTTCCTCTCATTGGTCTGAAACCAACTTGTGCCTGGTCTAGTAGGCAGTGCTCTTCTATGAATTATAAGGTTATTTTGTAGACATACGTTTCTAGCAGTTTGGCTATGTAGGGTATGTTGGAAATGGGTCTGTAGTTGGATAAGTCCTCTACGTTTCCTGTTGTGTCTTTGAGTAGCGGCTTCATCTAAGCCGATTTGAAGGCCTGTGGTACTTTACCTGTTGAGATTGAGAGGTTGAGGAGATTCCTGTGGTATTCCATGGGGGTTCCTTATTTGAGAATTGTTTTGTATATGTCTGGGGGGCAGGGGTCTTCAGGAGAGCCCGATTTGTTGCTTTGGTTTACCAGTTTGACGAAAGTCTCCACTGACATTTCTGGGAAGCTTCGTAGCTTGTTTGGATTTTCCTCGTCAGTGTTGATGGTGTTTGAGGTGTGAATGTTTGGTCTGTTTTGTATGGTGTGTTGGATGGACGTTATTTTTTTTTTAAGTGGTCTCCTAGGTCATTGCAAAGTTTCATCGATGGAATTGGCATGTTGTTGCAGCCCGGTGGGTTTTTTATTTCGTTTATGATTTTGAAGAGTTCTTTTTGGACGTTTGGTGCTCTGAAGATTCGGTTGTCGTAGTGTTTCCTCTTCGCTTTTTGTATTTCCTTTTTAAATGAGCGGATCTGTTGCAGGAATTTCAATTTGTTTGCAGTGGTGTTGTTGGTCCTCCATTCAGATTCTAGTTTTAGTTTTTTTCTTTTCATGGCGCTGAGTAGTGGGGTGAACCATTTTGCTGCTGTTTTCTTACGTGATGGGATGAAGGGCTTTTCTTTGGCGATGTCTTCTAGAGTTGTTGCGATCCAGGTATGGAGTAGGTCAACTTTTTTGTCTAGGTCCGCTTCTTCCATGGTTGTTGCTTGTGGTTTGCTGAGTTCCAGGAGCTCAGTTAGGTTGGAGTTTTTTATGGTTCTCCAATTTCTTTTCATCATGATCAGTGTTTTATGACAGAATCACTAAATGCCAAATGCACGCTGGGTTTGGTCCGCATTTTCTTTTTTTTAATGTTATCAAAAGCCATCCTGAAAATAAAGCTTTTGTTAATATCAAGCACACATACAAGATTGGCCACAAAAAAATTTTTAGCTGCCATAGTGGAATGACTGCTAACAGCGCGGAATCACTTAAACTTTGAAGTGGTCAGTCAACACCATTGAAGCACAATTAACCTTTTTTTTTTCAAATTTTTTCTTTTTACTTTATTTACATTTCCAAGAATCAAGTAGCAAATACAATAAACTCATTGCAATTATCTGCAACGTGACAGAAATATACTAAAGGGCACAATGAGAACTACAATTCAACAAAATCAATACATAACCGAAACAACCCCACCCTAAAAAAATAAAACGAGAAACACACAAGAATTAACTTTATATTTAAAATAAGACATTGAAAATAAACCGCTATAAAATGCCACTTCTGGGACAATCTGCCACCATAAGCCCACGCCTCGTTGGCCCTATTGTAAGTACATTGCCGGACATACCAATTCATTTGTTGTTTAAAAGAATATCTTCATACTCTCGGTTAGGATACTGGTAACTTCCTTTTTATTTGCTGGCATTGAAATAGAACAATGTGAAGATTGAAATAAAAAAATGTGTTTCAGTCTCTTTATCCAGAATTTTTTTTTTTTTTTGTAGGAGAAGCAAAAGCTAATGCACCTTGTGTTATATTTATTGACGAATTGGATTCTGTGGGTGGGAAGCGAATTGAATCGCCGATGCATCCATACTCGAGACAGACCATAAACCAACTCCTTGCTGAAATGGATGGGTAAATAACATTTGTTTTTTTAATATTCCTTCCAATGTATATGTTGTCTTTATTATGTAATTGAAATTAAGATATTGTTGGATGAGGAAACTGAAGTTATACATTTTAAATTGTGATTTTGTTATATCCTATATAAAGAGTAAGGACATAACCATTTATTTCCTTTCCATTGCATCACTAAGGTGCGTGAAAATAGTAAGAACATTTTCCTCCATCGTATTAGTCTCAGTTTGCAGAGTTCCAGTTTCAGAGTTATTGCTAGTCACTGAGCCTCTAATAATTAATTGATTAATAACGCTTCACTCCCTGCCTTCAACAAAATCAATTGATGCATCCTGTGACTCTCGGCAAAGCACTTGCACCGTACAGAGATAACGGAGCCTTGCCGTCAGCCTACCATTCTTCAGGCTTTGCTTACACAGTAGGAAGAGTGAGAGGGGAACATTTCTAAAATTAGAGCGTGCTGCCATATATATTTCCCATAACTTGTAATGCCTCACTGTGCCCCTGTCCTTATAATGGAGAAGACTCTCTTGAAATTTTGCCTGTCGTGCAATTGAAAGTTTCCCTGGTAGTCGAGCGTTTAAGCTCTTCAAGCCTAAAACCCCTTAGAGTCAGTCAACGCTCTGGGTGGCCTACACGATGCAGGCTGAGTAATCGTCGGAATACCCCATCGGCGCAGAGTACTCCGGGGCAGAAGTGTTGCCAGGGAGACATCTGATCGGGAAACAGGATTCCTGGGTGCCCGTCCCCAGCTCCGGAAGGCAGGCATCCCGCACTGCTATGGAGGCCCCCTCTGGTGATAAGGACAGACGTATTAAGCACACAGTAGGGTTGGGACGGGTGCATGAGGCACCGACGCACAAGAAACACAAATGGCCCTCTGTCTCACCACACATTTCAACACACTTGTTGAAAAGTTTGAAAGCCGTTGCGGAACCTGTTCCTACTGCAGGCGCTTCTGCGCCTTACAAAACCTCTGCACCCAGTGCTCTACTTTCGGTGCATGTTCCTAAGCCCAAGCTTACGCCGAGTAAAAGTGGTTTTGCCCCTAGAATGCCTTCCCAGTCAACAAAACAGCCACTTAAACTTTTTTTTATGCCTTTTCAAACACCAAGGTCGGGCCACCTCTGCATTAGTAGATTCACTACATAACTCACACAGACAAGAGTAAGATGAGGAAATGGTCTTTCCTCGCCAAGACACCCCCTCTGGCAGTTTTTCGACTAAAGATGCATTTAAAAGCACTCTTAACAAGATGGCTTATTTTATGGGTTTTCAGGAAAACACCCAATAAAATACAAACATATATTTGTTTTTTAAATCTTTTTTTATTTTTTATTTTGATTACAAACTTTAAAAAAAGAATAAAATACATACTCATTTCCATATACATAGCTAAAAGGCTTAAAGGGGTAGTCCAGCTAAAAATGTTATTTAAAAAATAGATAGGCAACATTAAAAAAAAAATACTAGCACTTTTTTTTTAAACTTCCTATGTAAAATTTTGAGCTATTCAAGCTCAAAATTCGCAAAAGCAAGCACATGGGCGCATCCATTTTGTGAAATGGATGCCCGCCTGTGCTGGCTTTTGCTTTTGCGGCACTAATGAAGGAAAAGCCAGCCAGCTGTAGTAAACAAAAGCTACCGCTGGGTGGCTTTTCCTTCATTGGTGCTGTACGCGGAGGACGGGGACCGGAGACCAGAGCAGGAAAGCTGCAGCTGAATCTCGGTAAGTGCTATTTTTTTTTTTTTTAAAAATAAGCACTAGCTGCATTTTTTTTTCTAAGTTTTCCGGGCTGGAGGAGCCCGGAAAACTTAGAAATAAAACCGCAGCTTTAAAAACGTATTTATATTTGCGGTCGCTTTTGAAGCTACCGCACACATAAATACAACGTTATTGTGTTTGAAAATGCTGCGGTTTTTCTTTCCAAGTTTCTCAGGCTCCTCCGGCTCAGAGGAGCCTGAAAAACTCGGAAAGAAAAACCGCAGCATTTTCAAACACAACCGCGTTGTGTTTCTGCCTGCTGTGGCTATCACTTTGGGTTTTTTCCGAGTTTCTCAGGCTCCTCCGAGCTGGAGGAGCCTGAGAAACTTGGAAAGAAAAACTGCAGCGTTTTCAAACACAATAACGTTGTATTTATGTGTGCGGTAGCTTCAAAAGCGACCGCAAACATAAATACGTTTTTAAAGCTGCGGTTTTATTTCTAAGTTTTCCGGGCTCCTCCAGCCCAGAAAACTTAGAAAACAAAACGCAGCTAGTGCTTATTTAAAAAAAATAAATAAATAGCACTTACCGAGATTCAGCTGCAGCTTTCCTGCTCTGGTCTCCGGTCCCCGTCCTCCGCGTACAGCACCAATGAAGGAAAAGCCACCCAGCGGTAGCTTTTGTTTATTACAGCTGGCTGGCTTTTCCTTCATTAGTGCCGCAAAAGCCAGCACAGGCAGGCATCTATTTCACAAAATGGATGCGCCCATGTGCTTGCTTTTGCGAATTTTGAGCTTGAATAGCTCAAAAGTTTACATAGGAAGTTTTAAAAAAAAAAGTGGTGGTATTATTTTTTGTAATGTTGTCTATCTATTTTTTAAATAAAATGTTTAGCTGGACTACCCCTTTAACATTAGACTTAGAAACGAGAATTGCATAACACTTAAAACTACTGCCCATCAGTTTATCAGTGCATACTCTATATACTGTGAACCACTTCCAATGGTTCCTTAGGAATCGTCATTTAGAGCATCACTGCTAATTTTCAGACTTCGTGCCAAGATGTCCAAAAAGTCTGTTAATGCAAATATCAATTTATTTTCGCTGTGATGCATCATTATCCACCATTCCTCTGCAGTACGAGCCGGGTATTTATCCATCTCCTGACCTGTACATCTCTTCCTTTCATCTCTCATCTTGGGGCAGAACAACACCAAATGCTTCATTGATTCTTCAGAGCAGTTACAGAATCAACAAGATTGCTCTTCTCCTTCTTTTGTTGTGTAGTTTCTTTCGTTTCCCATGCCTTTAATCTGAATTTTAAAAAGATGAATCTTCTCCTTTTGCACAGGAATCTCGTATTCTTTTGGTAGAACATTTCGTTTTTTAGGTTTAGGTGGAGCATTTTTCATTCCTGTATGTCGCCTTCTTTTATCATAGGTATCTATCCAATCTTGTTCAAAAAGTTAATTTTTTTACTGCATTCGTGTTAAGCAAAAGGGTTTCCTTATCTGCATTCAGCTGCTTTAAGATGGTTTCACAGGAAGATCTCCAGATTCCCAAGAAGTCTTCAGTATTGCATTTGGTGATGTTAGTTAGAATGCTAAATTGTGGGATATTATCAACTCCCGCTACCTTCCTATATAGGGATAGCGTATTCCATATCATAATCGCATTAACAGAAGATAGACTCATCTCATACCTCATGCAGGCATTTGGAAAACCCTTAGGCAGTTGGAGTATCCTTCTCCATATCACATGTTTACATCGGGACCAAAGCTCATAATCGCAACCTAGCATGGTCTCAGCTCCATACTTAAGTGCCAGGATGATTTTGCTCCTGTAAAAACGTACCACAGGTACAACCGAGTATGTCCCATATTTCTCATGTAGTTTCTGAGCTTGGGTGGCAAGTTGTTTGCACTTGGAGGCTATCTCTTTCACCATCAGTTCGTCGTTGATGCTTTCACTCATTGTGATACCTAAATAGGTTGCCTCTGTCACAACTTTCAGGACGTCGCTGCCTAACCTCCATTAGAAGATTGCTTCAGAGAAAGGTGAACCTCAATCCAAAACACCTAGATTGGAACCCAGTGGCTCCTATGATGAGTCTATTATTGAGTTGGATGCAGATGAGGATGTATTTTTAGAGGATGATCCAGTCACAGACCCAGATAATTATACAGGCCCATTTCCAGATGTCATCAGTGACCCTGTTTTGTCCTCACACATTGATAACCAGATGCTTTATAATGACGACTTTAACAAATCTGCTGATTTCTTTAAAATAGACGCACAAGAATCAGAAGAGAATGCTGGCATGAGCGAAAAAAAACAGATGGGTCAGAACATCCCTTTATTGTAATCTGTAAGGAGACGTCTTCTACCGTCCACGTCTACGCCTGCACAAACCAGGGCAGTCAGCCCATGCATCCAGCAGTGCTTTAAACCAGCACCCACAGACCCACTTTTCTATTAAGGGGCACTTAAAGCCAGATTCACTGGTGGTAAGTACGACCTGCAAGAGGTCTGGCACACAGTTGACTACTTCAGAGGCACCACCAGATAAGGAAAGCAAGAAGATATATGCTCTGTGAGAAAAGGTTATAACATCAGCTGCTTTCCATAACCGTATTTAGAGGGTATTGGGTCCTCCGACATATTCCATATCTATGACCGGTAATGTCCACAGCTGTGCTGCTTCGGAAAATCTTTGGCGTCTGCATCCTGCGTCGATGCGCCGTCCCTGAGGACCTCCTCTGACGGCCGACGTCACCCGATGTGATAAGTAGGACGCACGACTCCCATAGCCTCAGTTCCGTTTTTTCCGCGAACGTGTTCGCTTCGTGAATCTCGGTACGCCTCGACTCGTTGGAGTTTGCTGTTTTCAATTCTTGGTTCGTTGAACCTGTTCGGTTTGTTGTGTAGACCTGTTCGTTGCGATGTCTTTCTCATCTTCAACCCCGCGTCCGGGCTTCAAGAACTGCGGGGACTGTGGGTCCAAGATGTCGGTCACGGACTCGCACAACGCCTGCCTCTGGTGCCTTGGGGAGGCCAACGATACGGACGACTGTGTCGACTGCCAGTCGCTCACGGCAAAGGCCTTGCGGGAACGCAAGAAGAAGCTGTCGGTAGGCTGGGTGTCTAAGCCCCGGAAGTCGAGGTCTGCGGGGCTTTCGACGGATGACTCGAGGGGCGACTCTCCGCGTCATCGTCGGAAGTCCGGTGGGTCGCCTTCCAGGAGTCGGTCTCGCCACTCCTCTGCCTCTTTGAGGCATTCCAGGAAGTGCCGGCATAGGTCGCCTTCATCGTCCTCTTCCCGAGGACTCCGCCCGTCGCTTATCCCTCCATGCAAGCGACACCGGAGGAATGGGCTTCCTTCGGGAAGCAGATGCTAGCGATTCTGGAATCTCAGGGCACGTGTCCGTCCGCGCCTCCGAGTGGGGTAGGTCGGCACCGGTCGAGAGACACCGCTCGTACGCCTTCGGGCTCGAGTGGTCGGCACGGCTCGCCGGAGAGGTCCCGCTCGGACAACGGTAGCCGTTCTCGCCATGCCCGTGCCAGGTCCCGGTCCTCGACGCGCTCGAGACCGTGTGATCCTGTGCCGTCTTCGAAGAAGACGTCGACGCCTGTGGCGCCGAGGTCATCGACAATTTCTCTCGAGGCTCCGGCCTCTGAGGGGGTCGTCGGTGCCTAGGTTGTCGAGAGACACGCTCGGAGCTCCGGCTTCGAGGACTGTGTCGATGCTGGCGGCGCTGCAGCTGACGTCGACGCCAGCCCTGACTCGTTCGGCGCCCTTGACGCCTTTTCTGTCGACGCTGGCGCCGACACGTTCGGCGTCCTCGACGCCTTTCGAGGCGGTGGTGTCAGAGGGGCCCGTGGCCCGGGGTTTGCCCCTAGAAAGGCTATGGTTAAGGTCCGGCACTGCTTTGGTCCTCAGAGGTCTTCCTCTCCCCGCCTGGAGTACATTTCAGAGGGTGATGAAGGCTCTGATGGCGGCCTGGTTCCGGTTACGGTTCCAGATGAGCTTATCTCGGGCCATAGCCAGTTTGATGACCTGAGGCAGTCACTGCATGATGCCAGTGGGCTGGACACCTCTCCGGAGGTGGAGTTTTGTCGGCCGGAGCCTGGCACTCATGCCGATTCTTCATATCGGTGCCTTATGCCCCAAGTTACCGAGTACTTGGGTTGGTCAGCTCCCCCAGGGGAGTTCGTTCAGGATGATCTCACGGACATTCTTGATCTCGGTCCACCCACTGACCCTGTTTTGCCTTTTCATATGGCTCTGCAGAGAAGGGTAGCGGCGGCTTGGACTGCTCCGGATAGTCTCCCGGCAGTGGGCAAGTCTTTGTCACGAAAATACCGTCCAGCCAGTAGCGACCCCTGCTACTTGTCTAGGCACCCCACCCATGAGAGTTTGGTGGTGCAGGCGGCTACGGCCCCGGCAAAGCAGGCGTCGTATCCTACCATCCCTCCGGATAGGGACGACAAACGTTTTGACGGCTGGGCGAAGAAAGTGTTTTCTTCAGGGGGTATGGCGCTTCAGGCGGCCAACTCCATATGTGCCTTGTCTCGTTTCACACACACTCTGTGGAACTGTGTTGCATTAGCGGCTGATCATATTCACAAAGGGGACGAACGGGATGGTTTCCTTGCTATGGTTCAGGATGGCAAGGATGCCATGTGTGAGGCCGTTCAGTCGGGTTTGGACCTGGCGGATTGTGTCAGCCGGTCCATGGCGGCGAGCACCGTAATGCGCAGGTTTGCGTGTTTGCGGAAGTCTGGGTTCGCTCCTGATGTGCAGTCCCGGCTCCTCAACGTGCCCTTTGACAGTGAACACCTTTTTGGCAGCAAGGTTGACTAGATCCTTGAGAGGTTGCAGACCTCCAAAGTTGCAGCAAAGTCGTTGGGCGCTACAGTTCGCCAACCTCCGCCTTTTCGTCCTAGGGGACAGCAATGGAGGGGAGGTTCCTTTCGCTATTACTCGTCCTTCAGTAAAGCGAGGGGAGCCAGCAGTCAAAGAGGCCACCGTAAGAGTGCCAGAGGTGGAAACAAAGGTACTCGAGGTGCCAAGGCCGCTCGGGCAGTTGCCTCTTTGCCCTCAGGCAACACCGCAACCGCTACCACTCAGTCATGAGACCAGGTCCCATGGTTCGCCGGTTGGGGGAAGGCTGGCGCAGTATCTTGTAGAGTGGCAAGCCATTACTTCGGATGTGTGGGTTCTGGAGATCATAATCCACGGCTACTGTCTTCCTTTTCCGGCAGAGGCCTCACGACATTCCACCAGGGAGCCTCTCTTTGAAGTGTCCGGATCCGCTCCTTGTGCAGGAAATTCAAGCCCTGCTGGAGAAAGGCACTATAGAACTGGTGCCTGTAGCGGAGAGGAACAAGGGCTGGTATTCCCCTTATTTTTTGATTTCGAAGAAAGACGGGAGATTGAGACCCATCATGGACTTGCGCGGTTTGTACAAATTCCTCAGGAAGGACAAGTTCAAGATGGTGACTCTTTCTCAAGTCCTCCAGGCCCTTCAACTTCAGGACTGGATGGTGTCTCTCGACCTCAAGGATGCTTACTTCCATGTGCCGATCCATCCCAAGCACAAGAAGTACCTGAGGTTCGCGGTTGGCGACTCGCACTTTCAGTTTCGGGTCCTGCCGTTCGGATTGACCTCCGCCCCGAGGGTTTTCACCAAGCTCATGGTGGTGGTGGCAGCGCATCTCAGGAAAGGGGGGATTCACGTCTACCCCTACCTGGACGATTGGTTGATTAGGGGGAGCTCTCCCGAGCAAGTCCTGGATCATCTGTTTGTCACCTGCCACTCCCTTCACAGGCTGGGCTTCTCCCTCAATTTAAAGAAGTCCCATTTGACAGCAACGCAGCGGCTCCAGTACATCGGAGCAGTGCTCGACACGTCCCTGGGGCAGTGTTTTCCTCCTCAGGTGAGGGCTCTTCACATTCAGCAGATGGTGCACAAGTTTCAGCTTGCCCAGAATCTCCCAGCGTCCGAATTCTTGAGACTGCTCGGCCTCATGGCATCCTGCATTCTTCTGGTGCCAGAGGCTCGTCTGCGGATGAGATCTTTGCAGTGGGCACTCAAGCTCCAGTGGTCTCAGTCCTCCGGCAGGCTGTCGGACCCTGTTCAGGTGCCGCCCTCGGTAGCCCGGGACCTTCTGTGGTGGGCCGTCGAGGGCAATCTGATGAAGGGGGCCCCATTTTGGCTGCCCTGGCCGGAGGTGACGATCGTGACGGACGCATCCCTCACGGGATGGGGAGCTCATGCCATCGAGTTGACAGTCAGCGGTCGTTGGTCTCTGTCGGATTCCAGACTCCATATCAATCTGTTGGAGCTGAGGGCTGTCAGGCTAGCCCTGAAGGCTTTTCTGCCGACTGTGCGCGGAAAGAGTGTCCTGATTCTAACGGACAACACGGTGGCCATGCACTACCGCAACAAAAGGGGGGCGTGGTCACTTCCGCTGTGCAGGAAGGCGATGCAGCTCGAATTCTGGGCCATCCAGCAGGAAGTTTCGATCTCGGCTGTTCATCTGGCCGGAGTCGACAACGAGACGGCGGACGCTCTGAGCAGGCAGAGCTCGATCTCTCACGAGTGGGAGCTGGCTCAGGAGATTCTCCTGGAGATCTTCGCCCTTTGAGGGACCCCTCAAGTCGATCTCTTCACCTCCAGTGTCAACCGGAAGTGCGAAAGATTTTGCTCGGGGAATTTCCTCCAAAAGGAGCCTTAGGAGACGCGTTCGTGGTGGAGTGGTCATTCCCACTGCTGTACGCGTTTCCTCCAGTCCCCGTCATCCCGCAAGTGCTGCGGAGGTTACGGAGGTTCGGTTCCCGGATGATCCTCATTGCTCCGGTGTGGGCCCGGAGGACGTGGTACCCGGACCTTCTAGACTTGTCCATCTGCACTCCACATCGTCTTCCCTACCGAGACGATCTGCTCTCACGGGAGGGGGATCAGGTTCTCCATCCAGAGGTCAGATCCCTCAATCTTCACGCTTGGCTTCTGAAAGGTTGAGCTATAAGGATTGGAACCTCCCTGAAGACGTGATGGAGGTGTTGCTTTCGGCCAGGCAGCCGGCAACAAAGTCTCTGTACCGTTGCCGTTGGAGAAAGTTCTGCGACTGGTGCAGAGTTCAGAATGTGGATCCTTTTGAATGTGACATTCCGATGGTTCTGTCTTTTTTGCTTTCTTTGGCCCACAGGGGCTTGCAAGTGGGGACCATTAAAGGTTATCTGGCGGCGCTGTCCATATTTAAGCGCTCGTCTGAAGAGTGTTCCTATTTTAAGATTCCTTTAATTTCGCAGTTTTTGAAAGGGCTCACTAATGTGTTCCCTCCGTCACCTTTTTTGGTGCCAGGTTGGGATTTGAACCTTGTTCTTAAGTTTCTTATGGGTGCTCCGTTTGAGCCTTTACATTCTTGCCCTTTGAGGCTGTTAACTCTGAAAACTGTGTTTTTGGTTGCGGTTACTTCCGCTCGCAGAGTGAGTGAGTTACAGGCACTTTCAGTTAAGCCACCCTTCCCTGTGTTTCTTAAGGACAGGGTTGTCCTTAGAGTTCGTCCTTCTTTTCTTCCGAAGGTGATTTCGGAATTTCATTTGAGCCAGAAGTTTGTTCTTCCGGCGTTCTATCCTCCTCCACATCCTGCTAAGGAAGAGGAGAGGCTCCATAGGCTTGATCCTCGGAGAGCATTGAGCTTTTATATTTCGCGCATGTCCCGGGTCAGAGTGGACGATCAACTTTTAATTGGTTACGCTGGAAAGCGTTTGGGGCAAGCTGTGACGAAACAGACTTTGTCTCGTTGGATTATTTTAGCTATCTCCGAGTGTTACCGGTTGGCGGGTAAGGACCCTCCGGCTGGCTTGCGGGCCCATTCTACCAGAGGAGTGGCTGCGTCTACTGCCCTGCAGAGGGGAGTTCCTATTCGTCACATCTGTGATGCAGCCACCTGGGCTTCAGTACATACTTTTGTACGTCACTATTCCCTTGATTCCATCAGAGGGCAAGATCTGGCCTTTGGCAAGGCAGTTCTCTATTCCGCAATTTGATTGGGCATGTTAAATTTTTATTCTAAATTCTTTCCCACCTCCTTGCTTGGTACTGCTTTGGGAGTCTGTCATAGATATGGAATAGGTCGGAGGACCCAATCCCCTCGAACAAGTTACTTTCTTACCTGGTAACGTTCTTTCGATGGGATGGTCCGACGACGTATTCCATATCGCTCCCACCCTGCCTTCACCGCTGCAGAATTTCTTTTGCGATTGCAGCTTGCGTTCCGCAAGGCCTTGTGTGTCTGACTGGCAGAAAACTGATGGCACACATTCTGGGAAAAAACTATAACTGAGGCTATGGGCGTCGTGGGTTCTACTTATCACATCGGGGGACGTCGGCCATCGGAGGAGGTCCTCGGGGACGGCGCATCGACGTCATCGACGTCATCGACGCAGGACGCAGACTCCAAAGATTTTCAGAAGCAGCACAGCTGTGGACATTACCTATCGTAAATATGGAATACGTCGTCGGACAATCCCATCGAAAGAACGTTACCAGGTAAGAAAGTTACTTGTTCTTCTAATAATATGATATGAAAAGTCATTTATAACGTGCCTGTACACAAGTTTTTCTAGGCGCGCCAAGACAAGGGAGAGAAGACCGAGGGAGGAGAAGACAAAATATCTTACTAGGCCTTGTGTCATTCAGGTGGTGCGGGTGCAAGAACGAGAAGTGCATGGGGAAAGGGGGGGTGCAAGGAAGGGGAAAACGGGCAGCAATGCTCTGAGTAAGTGCAGCCAGGGCAGTGCAATTCTGGGTAGTGCAAGTAGAACAAGGGACTGTGACATTAGTTACAGCCCCTAAGTGCATGGTAGGCCCGTAGGCAGTGCAAGGGGGACTGATCAAGAAAGAGGCTGGTACCCATTGAGACTCTGAGGGTAGCCAAGCAACCAATCAGTACAGCAGACATGTACGTCAGCAAGGGAGGGAAGCGGAGAAAGCAGAGCAAAGTTTTGAGTTGCTTCTGGAACATCAGGTTGTACGGCTCAAGTTTGAGAGGAGCAGGGAGGCCATTCCAAAGGGAAGCACACCTGCATCTCTGAAAAATCTACCCCCATCCCCACTCTCTGCCTGGATAAGCGTCTAACACTTAGAGAGGTAGAGAGAGAGAGAGAGAATGAATGAATTGCCTCGCAGTCAGGCGAAGGAAGAGTGCCCAAAGCGGGCGGCCCGAGTGAGAGAGGGAAAGCATTGGCAGGGGTCCCCATGAGATGGATCTTCGTCTTACTGGCACTAAGACAGAGATCGTTGGAGGCGCACCAATCCTGAATCGTGGATAGACGGTCAGGAATGAGAGGAGAGGTGGCTGAGGGGAGCCTGAAGCGGAGTGTCAACTGCATAACACAGAAATTATCCACGGTTGTCAATATGGTCCTTAATGGCTCTGGAGGAGCAGGGAAGCACCTGTTTGGATGACCCTTTCATTGATCGGGCTTGTCTAGAAGCCTTGTCAGGTGTTGTCAGAGAGAAAGCGGAGAAAGGAGTAGGAGAGGGGTAGATGGCCAGAGGGGTGCCGAGAGAGGGGATAGGATGTCCAGAGTTTTAGCAGAGAAGTGAGAGGCCAGAGCTGTACAGAGGGCCAGGGAGGGAACGGGAGAGGTAGAAACTGCAACAGGATTGGTCAGTTCCTTGCAGATTTTAAAGAGTTCAGCTGTGCTGTTAGAGACCGCAATCACGCAGGCTTGTATGTGTGCTTGTTGGGTAAGAATTGATGTAGTCGCACTGTGTGAGACTACACAACACTTATCTGCTTGGTATTAGGTAACCCACCTTTTGATATATGTCTGTACTACACAAGTTGGTAGTGTGACTGAGTAGCCAGGCCTATCTCAATTGGGGTAAATGTTAGCTGTAGAGATGTACAAATGAAATGCATCAATACAAGTAGCCAAGTTATACTTATACTCAAGGTTTCTGTTATAATAGTTATTTATTTAATTAACATCAATTTTTAAATGAACATTCTTTAAAAAGGCAATTTGTTGTAACAATGTAAATATACTTTAAAATAACTTTACAGAATCAAAACCAGTTAGTGGATAATCGTTGGATATGCTTCTTACACAATTCCTCACCCTGAGGGGACTTCAATCACAAGGACAGTAATGGCATTTATATATCACACTACTACACTTTGCAGATTCCGAGGTTGTAGAAAGGAAAGGTTAGGGAAAGAAAATGATTATACAGTTTCTCAGTATATGTGAGGACAACTAAGTCTTCCAATGAAATCTAGATGAGCCTTTCCCAGCAGTAACCGTATACAACAAGCTACCACCTATGAGGGACACACAGTATCAAAGTCAATGGATTAGAAGAGCCTTCGGGGAGCCAGGACAGCCAAAGTCATTTGAGACGCAGTCTATGGATCCTGATGTACTTCTTAGATCAATGTCTTGAACAAAGTTAGATAGTTTTTAGAAAAATCACATGTAGGGTCACAAGCTGTTAAGCCTGTTAGAAGAGAGTTGAAATCATCTCTAAAAGGTAAGCCAATGCAATTCTCAAATGAGAAGACTGCGGCTCAAAGGCAATAAGGTAAGTTCTCCAAGCATAAACAGTACCTCTGGTTTGAAAAACAGTGCTTCAGCTGGATTCTGTCTTGTTACAGTGGTACAAACCCTTGTTGCTGAGCCTCAGTCGTGGGGACAAGAGGGAGGATGTCTGGAGAGCTCCTGCAGCGGTACTTGGGAGGTCGTCAGCATCTACGGGCTCTTTTCGGTTCAGCGACAGTTCACGATTTCAGCACTTAGCACACAGCACCGTTGCAGATCTTGGACACCGGTTGGACTCTTTGCTCCCTCGGTCCTGCACTCTAGTGAGGGGACTCGGGATTTGGAGGTCCTGCTTCTGGATGGTCCTTAGGAGTCTCCTGGAGCTTCTAGCCGGATTCGTTCCACGGCTGACGTTGCACTAGACTATGGACATGCAGCCCCTGGCATTGGGCTTCCGAAGCAATAGAGGGACACAGCAAGTCGGGTATGGTGGTCCAGTGGCGTTCGTCTGAGGGTTAGTTGTTCCCACTAACCCAAGGGGAGAAGTCGTTCTGTCGAGGTAGGTGAAAATGGAGTTCAGCACAGCAGTAGGGTTTCACCTGGCAATTCAAAGGTCCAGGAGGTTTCAGCAAGCTTTGTTCACGGTTTCTTCATCGGGTTTTTCTTCCAGTGGTTGACTCTGCCTGTAGTCCCAAAACCCTCGCCTTTTAAGCAGGTTTCTTCCATTCATGCACAACCTAGGCTGTCAATCACACAGCAGGGGGGCAGTCCTGAAAGGACAGCCAGCCAGCCAATCTTGACTAGTTGCTTTCAGGCATTCCTAGAGACAAAGGAGAGGGGAGTTTCGGGACTCTCCCTCACATCCTGCCCTTCCAGACACACTGGAGCCAGGGGCGGGCTTCAGGGCTGAAGCCCCCCAAAGGCAAGGCAAACAAAGGGCTCAAACCTGTCTCAACGCACAGAGTAAAACCCATGAAAAACCCCACAGAAAATGGCAAAAAAAGAAGATGGGGGGCCATTTTGAAAAAATTGTCACCCATGGGTGCTGTACTGCAGCTGAGGGTTCAGCCTGCGGTAGAAAAGCACAATGGTAAGAAAAATTCAACCACTGCCACCAGCCATTTAAAGTAGTGAGGGTAACAAATAATTGTTACATGGGAAAGTAGGATAAGGGGCTACTAGGTAAATTCCCTTGCCCCCTCTAAGCCCCCCCACCCAAAACACACTCCGCATAAGATGTTTTGTGCTGGACCTACAAAGAGAAAATGTAAGTAAATTCAATTACTATTCTTGGGAACTGTAGTTCACACAAGAAAAGGTATTTAAACCTTAAGAGAAATGTAAAGGATTTCTCAGCGACACTGCACTGAAGGTGCTGTGTGTCACCATACAAAAAACAGATGCCTGTGGAGTTTGACAGACTCCAAAAACAGTGAAAACACAATCCAAATCAGGTAAAAACATATGAGAAAGTGAGAAACAGGTCTCCCTCACTAGAGGGTTCAAATTAAAAAGTCCTAAGTCCAGCAAAAGAACTGGGGGTCTCAAATGTTGAAGGGAATAAGCACAGAAATTAGAATTCTCCCTAACAGTGCTCATGTTGGGCAGGACAGAGTCTGTATTGCCTTTGAAGCTGTTAGCAGGCCAGTTTGTCAGAGGATGCGCCTGAAGCCCTCCACTTCCTCTCAGCCACCCCGCACTGTGTTTCAGGACGGTGAGGTCGGAATCATACAAGAGTTGCACTTGGAGGTAGTCTTCAGATGGATTCTCATGTCTGGGGCAAGGATGTCCAGGGTGTTGGAAATAGAAAGATGCAAATTAGAAATGATATGTTCTGATGCTTGTTAATCTGCTTAGAATCATATGCTGTGCATATAGTCGACATTCAGTGGGAAACCCAGAGCATTGCATCGTGTCTTTTGCGGACCTAAAGGGGACATTGGCATAGGCATGTCTGTAACACTATCCCTATCATGACGTGTAGTGTACCCAAACTCCCTCACGTGCTGAGGTCCCTCAGATTGTTTTTTTTCCGCCCATATAACTGGTCGCCCCAAGGCAGAGCTCTTCATAAGAGACATTGTTTATCCTTGTTTTACCGACTTTGTCAGTTGTTTCCCTTAAGGCCACTTCGACGTTGCTTCAAATACTATGACGAAGACTGCAGGAACCTTCGACGGTGGTGGACCTCGATGCCTAAGATCCGGCGGCAGAGTCGTCCACATGGCCGGGCCCGCTATCCGGCCTACACAGTAGGTAGAGTTGGGTTTCGGGTGGTCATATCTATCGCTATGTCTCTCCTTTCCCCCTCTTTACCCTCTAGGTCTGGTCATCATCTTCATTACCTCTCGCTAAGGAAAGGAAACCATGTAGGTTTTGCCCCTCTTGCAGGGTCAGATACCTGTGGAAGGACGAGCACGATAAGTGCAATAATTGTCTGCCCCTTGACCACAACGAAGCGCGGTGCGCGGCTTGTAGACTCCTTCGACCTAAAACACTTAAGGAGCGCCATGTTAAGCGGTGGCTGCCTACGGCATGAAGTGGGCTGGATCTTCTTCCTCCACCGCTGCACCCGCCGAAAGTGACAGGGGCACTAGTGATGACCAAGCACCATATTGGATGCCATTGACCTTACGACGGATACTTCTAATTCCGCCATGCCCGTCCCCAACCCATCCAGGTCTGGCGCAAGTCACGCTACGGGGACAACACCCGACGACAGGGACGTACAAAAGACACACACTAAACACACAAACCCTTCGCCTGTTTTGCAGATCTTGTTGAAACTGGTGAAAGCGCCAACAGGACCGCTGAAATAAATCCTCGGATCTTGAAGATCAACAGCCGTCCCCGCATCCGCAGCAGCGGCTTGCGACTGGGCCTTCGAAACTTAAGGGCACTACCTCAAAATCAAGTTTTTCCGGCAAAGCGCACTCAGGTGACGCTCCAACGCCCCCTAAGGCCCCGGTAGTTCAAAAATCTACTGCTAGGCCTCCTAGTCACTCGGTAGCGAAAATTCTACCTCTAGGCCTCCTAGTTGCACGGCACGCCCCGATTTACAGAACATCGCCGAAAGCATTGCAAGGATTACTTTGGCAGTGGGATTGATGCCGAAAGAGTCGACAAAACGCAAGGAGCATGCGAGGACACGTCTAAAGACGTGCCACAGCACCCCAATGCTCGCGAAGACTATGAAGATAGTCAGGCGCCTTTGTCTAGCACTATCCGTAATAAATTTCAGCGCCAAAGGCAAGAAAATGAAGATTTTGCACCGACTGGTTCGTCTAAATGGACCAGGGAAAAATTCGAAGGGTGCATGGACCACTTCGAAAGGATTGTCGCTTTCAGAGAACCCACCCCCAAGAGACCTTGGGAGGATCCTCTTGCTGTGTCAACCTTACAGTTTCCTGGAGATTTAGAATCTCCTCAGGACCATTTCAATTCCATCCACCCTGAAGATGAAATTCAAATGGACACATATCAAGATATTTATGATGAGGAAGAAGATACTACCTTCCTACAGGACTATACTGCAGATGACCAGGCGGATGCCACGGACAACTGGGAGGACACTCATCAAGTTGAGACAGAGCCATGGGCACTCGCTATTTACATTCAGGACACAGGTGTCCTGTGTGTGGAATCACCTCCTTCCACCCCAGCCCGCCAAGATTCACCAATAGACTATCACATAGCCTTTAATGCCATCTTGAGGAAGGCAGCAGATTACTTCAGATCGCCACCCAAGAAGCCATACCTGAACAAGATTTTGTGGAGGACATTCTTAAAGGACCCCCCCCCCCTCCAGTCAAGCCATTCCTCTCCTAAACTCCATTAAAAGGAGATTGGCTCCTTCTCTTGTCACACCAGCCCAGATCAGGGCAGAAAATCCAACGTTGGAGAAATGATTTCAGCCATCGCCTTCTAACCCTTAATATATTAAACGCCACGCAACTCCCGATTCCCTAGTGGTTACCACCACTGGGAAACGGGCAGGAGTACCCCTTGCTATGGGAGAGTCACCTCCGGATAAGGAGTCAAAAAGATTATATGCCTTGGGCAAACATATTACCACAGCAGCTGCCTTTACCACTCGCATAGCAAAGAACACCATGTTGCTTGCCAGTTATGCTGATGCGCAGTGGAACCTTATACAAGAAGGTCTCCAGGAAGTGCCTGAACCCGCAAGAAATAAATTACTCACTATTGTGGCCGAGGGCAGGCAGGTCAACACTAATGTAATTAAAAACAACCTGGATACTACAGAGGCGGCAGGAAGGTCCCTAGCTCAGGGCACCCTGCTGAAACGGCACGCTTGGCTCCGAAACACTGGCTTCAAGCCGAGGAGCCAAGCAGCCCTTATAAATAAGCCTATCGAGGAATCAAACCTCTTCGGTAAAGCAGTTGCCAAGGCTCTAGAGACTGCCAAAAAAGAGAATGAGACTCTTAAGTCCCTTCCACAAATCTCTCAGAAGCCCTCCCCCAGAGGGGAAGCGGTTCCCGTCTGTCCTTTTGAGGCCAATCCTGTTCCTCACAGAATATGTACAACATGGGAAACAACAAACTCAGGGCAGGCATCCAGCACCCCTGCCAACTTTCCACCTAGCGGTCAGCGGCACGCGAAGGTTAGAGACAGAGGCATAAACTCTAGGGGAGCCATAGCCTCTGGCCAGAAATGACGTACGGATTCAGGTCCCCTCCCATGTCACCCCGGTCAGCGGGCACTTAACATTGTTCCTTTCGGCATGGGAGGGAGTTACATCAGACCAGTGGGTTTTAAAGACGGCCGCCCACGGGTATTGTGTGGAATTTGCCCGACCCCCACAATTCAGTACGCCCAAGACGCCTGACGCTAGACCATCTTCGAATCCTGAAACAGGAGGTGGAAGCACTGCTGGAAAAGGACGCCATAGAAGCCGTCCCTATTCTGCAAATAAACAAGGGTATTTATTCAGTGTACTTCCTTGTACCCAAAAAGGACCTCACCATGCATCCTGTACTAGACTTGCGCCCAGCGAACAAATTTGTCAAACCTCAAGAGTTTCGTATGGTAACTCTGCAGGAAGTAATCCCACTGTTGAAGCAGGGGGGATTACATGGCAACACTGGACATGAAAGATGCATAGTTCCATATTTCAATTTTGCCAGCGCACAGAAAATATCTAAGGTTCGTGATAGAGGACAAGCGCTAACAATTGAAAGTCCTCCCCTTCGGCGTTGCTTCGGCGCCAAGGGTGTTTACAAAGGTACTGGCAGTAGCGGCAGCACACCTGCGCAGACTATCCGTCCCGGTTTACCCTTACCTCGACGACTGGCTCATAACAGGGGATTCTTACGAAACATGCCTATTGAATATTCAGAAGCCATTAGACCTCCTGTTCAATCTAGGATTCTCCATCAACGAGAAGAAATCCAGCCTAGACCCCAGTCAAGTCAAACAATTTCTAGGGGCTCTAATCCGGACAAAAGACGGCCTTGTCTTCCCCTCCAATGAGAGGGTTCAGAACATGCTTTCTCAGATCCCTCAAAATGTAGCCAATTTGGAAGTGACGGTACGCAAGGCCATGCACTTGCCAGGTATGATGGCGTCATGCAGTTACTTAGTTCCCCATGTGCGGCTGTGCATGCGTCCCATGCAAGAGTGGCTCAACAGCCGGTGGTGTCAGGCCAGCGGAAAATGGGAAGATCTGGTAGTTGTCTCGCCAGCCCTTGTTATCTCTCTGCAGTGGTGGTCGAGGGAAAACCTCTTGAAGGGGAGACCTTCACCACCCTCACAGTAGAAGCCACTCTCGCGACACTCGTCTCTCACGGGGTGGGGGGGGGGCTTCACCTGGTTCAGCAGACCGCGCATGGAGTGTGGTCCCCACAGGTAGCATCCAACCATATAAATCTGTTAGCGCTGCTAGCGGTGTTCAAAGCACTGAAAGCCTAAGCCTTTCAAACACAACTACAGGGAAGACAGTCCTGGTCCTGACAGACAGCACCACAGCCATGTATTACCTAAACAAGCACGGGGGCACACACTCTTGTTAGGGAGAATTCTCTTCTATGGCTAATTTCCCTTACCTATAGAGTCCCCCAGCAGCTTTGCTGGATTTGAGGGGTTTATTTTTTTCTCCTGCTAAGAGCGAGACCCTTTTTTCCCACTCTTAGACAGAGTGCTAGTGTGTGTTTTAGGCTATCTTGTGTGCTTATGGTCTATGGGGTTTTCTCACCCTCATAGGAAACATCTTTTTACATGTGTGGTACACAGCATCCTCCGTGCCGTACCACAGGGGTGTCGTAGCGACCCCCAAACATAGACTCCATACCCGGGGACTGACTACTGTCTCCCAGGGCATGTAAAGTCCCCATTGACTTTACTAGTCAATGCTTATGAACAAAACCAGTACAACCCATCTTACTATGGAGGTACTGGGAAGTGGTAATAGTTTTTCCCTAGTGTTCATTTTCGAGGGGGTACCGTACAGTCCCTCTATCAAAAGTTTCTGGCTGGTGGCAGTGGTTTCTACCGTAAATATTCAACCGCAAATATTTTCCTGTGGGATTTTCCCCTTGTTCGAGGCTAACACTTTTATTGACAGCCTCTAACATACTGCCGGTTTATTTTAAAAATTTTGTTTTATTGAAAGATTTGGGTTATGACATTAATAAAACAATCATACATCCTCAAAAATAGAATCAGAATACATACACAACCTTTACCCCCTACAATCCCCCCCCTTCCCCCTCCCCCATCATGGTTCATAAAGTTACAGATACGGCAAGGGTCCAACACAGTATAATGCAATGTATTACGAATAATGGGCAGTTCTTGTGTAGATGCTCAAAACGAAGGGCCCAAGCCCCCAGGGCTGAATCCTTCTCCTCGTTAGGCCCCCCCAATCCTTGGGGGTAGTGTCCAGTGAGGCTGGTCCTCAACTCAAGTGGTAGCTCTGAAATGTTCCTTCAAGCTCAGTTTGCCAAAGAAGGGGAGCCACAGACCCTCAATATTGGTCTTGGATTCGTCAATCAAGTGAGTAAGGAACTCCATGTCATGTATGGTGCAGAGTTTAACAACCCACTCCTTTTCCCCTGGAGGTTGGGGAGCCTTCCACCTCTGAGCCCAGCAACACCTAGCCGCCACCAGCATGACCTGTAGCATGTGGTCATGTCACTTTCGGGCCTCACTCAACCTCAATGCCGAACAAGACCAACCATGGGGATAGAGTTCTTTCAATACCATCCACCTCTTTTATCCAGGACAGGACCTCATTCCAATAGTTTTGTGCCACCCTACATTTCCACCACCTGTGTACATAGTCCCCCGCTCAGTGCGGCACTTCCAACAATGTGGTTCATAGCCCTTCCTCATTCTGGCTGTTCTCTGCGGCGGGTAATGCCACCTGTGTATTAATTTCAGGGCCTGGTGGAGATACTGGGGTGCAGCTGTGGAGCGGTTAGCCTGTCTACACATCTTGGTCCACCTCCTATCAGTAATGGGTGTTGCTAGGTCTTTTTCCCACTGCACCTGGGCCGGGGGGGTTCCCTCGGGGTGGACCGTAACAGGAGGCCGTAAAGACTGGATATTACCCCTTTGGTACCTTTGTGCGTAATCAAGAATTTCTTGCAGTCTGTTAGGTCCCTCCTAAGGGTGTCTCCCCATCTATTTTCGTTGAGGGCCCCTTTCAGTTGCAAGAATCGGAATGGAGAGAGGTCGCCCAGGTCCAGGAGGTCCCCGAGGTCCCCGAAGGAGATTAATGCACCATCCACCCAAAGCTGTCCTGCTGTGCTCAGGCCCGCCTCACACCTTTTCTGAAAAGCTAGTGGCTCGTCAAGCCCATCCATCAGTGGAGGAGCCCAAATGCAGCACAAAGGCGAGGGCCATGTCGTGAGCCATCTAAAGTAACCCCCCTCTTTACATATGGACCACAGTACCCCCAGGACTGGATGGTTCAGGATACTCCTTGGGATACATCTCTTGGGAACCCACAACCATTTGTCGAGGGTAACCAGGGAAGAAGTTTGTTATCCCAGGCTACCCATTGTTTCTTTGTGCCCTGTGCAAAGTGATCAATTAAGATTCTCAGTTGGGCTGCCTTGTAGTATGTGTCAAGGTCTGGGAAGTTCAACCCCCCCTCATCTTTAGGCCTTTTGAGTATGTCATAGGCAATTCTATGGGACCTCCCCGCCCAGAGATAGCGCAGGAGGGTGCGTCTGATCTCAAGGGGAAATGGCCTTGGTATCTGGGTTGGGAGCATTTGGAACAGGTAAAAGTATTTGGGGAGGATTACCATTTTAATTGAGTCGAGTCGAGCCATCCATGATAAACTGGATTTTGCCCATCTTTCCATATCTCGTTTGATTGCGGATCACAGGGGTGGGTATTTCTCCGTAAAAAGGTCTGCTAAATTTGGCGGTATCTGGATCCCCAAATGACAAAAGCCCTCCTCCCTGGTGCAAAACGGGAGGTCCGCAATATATTGCCTATCCACTTCATTGAGCTGCCCTGCCACAAATGCAACGACTTCCTCAGGTTAACCTTGTAGCCCGCGAGGGCCCTATATTGCTCTAAGCTGTTCAGGAGTTTGGGAACCGACTGGGACGGGTTAGAAAGGTAGAGCAGTACATCGTCTGCAAATAGACTCACTGAGGGATTGGCGTGAAGGGCGGAGAGCCACCCCCGCC
Source organism: Ambystoma mexicanum (assembly GCF_040938575.1). Lineage (NCBI taxonomy): Eukaryota > Metazoa > Chordata > Amphibia > Caudata > Ambystomatidae > Ambystoma > Ambystoma mexicanum. The sequence continues at coordinate 873,076,905 of NC_090924.1, read as the reverse complement.
ATTGCGGCCCAATCCCCAGAGACAACATGACCCCCTTCATAAACGACCAGCTCACCCTATCGAATGCCTTTTCCGCATCCAGGGATAGGAGAAGGGCGCCCTCCTTTCTAACCTCCCACGAGCTCAGTATGTGCAAGGTTTTGCGCATGCTATCGGCGCCCTTCCTGTTGAGTACTAAATCTACTTGGTCTGGGTGGATCTGTCGGGGGAGGCACCTCTCCAAGCGTGTGGCCAGGATTCTGGTAAATATTTTTGCGTCCGCATTTAAAAGTGAAATGGGTCTTTGGTATGACCGTAATCAAGGCTTGTAAGAATGTTGGTGGGATGGTCTCTGGGGTCCTAATCTGGTTGAAAAGCTTAGTCATTGGCTGTATCAAAACCGTTTGGTATTGTTTAAAGAAATCAGCTGTATATCCATCCCCCCCTGGGGCCTTACCTACTTTTAGTTGCTTGATGGCCTGCTCCACCTCTTCCTCCGTTATGTCCCCCTCTCGGACCTCCCTCTCTAATTCTGTAAGCCGATGGAGAGGATGATCATCTAGATATTTCCGGAGCTTGTCCGGGGACGCTCCCTCCTGTTTGGCATATAGTTTTTGGTAAAATCCCGCAAAGGACTGTATTATATGCTCAGTTTGGTTTGGATATTACCTCCCCCTTCTTTAATACCCTCAACCCGTCTATCTGCCCTGTTGCCCCTCAGCTTATTTGCTGGAAGGGTCCCCACTCTGTCTCCCTTTTCGTAGTATCTCTGCTTGGCATATCTCATTTTGTTTACCACTTCACCAATCAGGACTGTATGCAGAGCTTGCCTCTTTTCTCTCATTTCCCCCAGGAGGGTTGCCCGATCTATGTCTCCCTTAGTGAGCTGTGTCCTCAGGGCTCGCAAATCTTTCCCTCTTTCTCCTAGAGCCCCCTGCTATGACGGGGCCCCGGAAAGTGGCTTTGGCCGCCTCCCAGCCTGTGACCATCGATGTTTCTCCTGTGTCGTTTGTTATAAAGTAGGCCTCAATCTCCTTTCGCAGGAATTCCCGAAATACCTGATCTCTCAGCAGAGTATCATTACAACGCCATCTGTATGACTTAGTTGCTTCCTGTAGTCGCCAGTCCATGACAAGTAGATCATGGTCTGACCAGGTCACGGACTCAACTGATGGGTCGCTTATCACCCCTCCTTCCTCCTCTGATACCAATAGTAGGTCGATTCTAGTATACGTTTGGTGTGGGGAAGAGATGAATGTATACCCCCCGGGCGCTTGATGACACTTTCGCCAGACGTCCACCCAATAGTACTCCTGCAGAAGATACCTCATAGCGAGGTTCTCCTTTGTGGGTTCCTTTACCCCTACCCCTTTAGCGGTCCACCAGTCTAGCCGGGATCCGTGATGAGTTTAAAGTCCCCGCCAAGAATCATTGCCCCCTCCGCCCATTCGTCGATGACCTGAAACACCCTATGTATAACCCTATGTATAACTGCCACTTGTACTTGTCGACCCCCCCCAGCCTGCTGGGTCTGTCCATCTCCAATTGGATTCCCCTGGGAGGTGGATTGCCGATAAGATTTTGTTGGCCAGTGCCCTCCCCCATTCATCGATCGACAGCCTGCAGAGCAGAGGAGACCTGGAACCTTCCTGCTGGTTTTAAAACATATATATTTTATTGAAGCAAAAATAGGTTGGAGGTTACATCGTTTCTGCAAATTGGTACATGAAGGAAACATGTCAAAGTAACCATCAAAAGACACATTAAACAGCAATACAAAATACTCAGTGCTTGTTTTAGGGCCTTAATAATCAAACCACAAGATAAATCTCTGTCATAATTTTCAACCAACATAGCCCATCTTTACCCCCACCACATTATCCCCTCCTCCAGCTTCCGTTCCTGCCGTCACCCCCCCATCCCCCATGCCCCATTTTCTGATGACTGCTTTTGACAGGACGAGAGAATTCAGCATGGAGTGAACAATTGTCTGGCAATTGGTTCATAGCATTTGGGTCTCTTGCGATCTAAATGGCTAACTCGGTTGCCCTAAATCTGGTTATTGTATGTTGGGTCGTGCATATTGGTGGGTGGAGTGGTGAGTTCATGCCATGTTCCTTTCATAAAACTCCTGCAAGGGAAGCCACCGGGCATCTTTGTACGAGTGCATTTCCAGGAGGGCCGCTGTGAGCCTTTCCATATCGTGTATTTCTTTTGCTTTGCGCAACCAGTTGGCAGTGAGCTTCCTTTCCACTGTATGGTGAGACACACCCGGGCCGCCAATAGTAAGTTTCTGGGCATATGTGCCAACAATGCACATTGATCGTCTATTTTCTCAATGCCAAACAGGACCATAGGCGAGGTCGCTACCCTTTGAATACCGTCTGTCGATCCAACCCAGGGTTTCTTTCCAATATGTTTTTATCTTTGGGACATTCCCACCATTGGTGCCAGTAGGTACAGACTGCAGAGCAGACCCGCCAGCAATAAGGACTTATCTCCGGGTACATTTTAGTTAATCTCTGGGGCGTAAGGTGCCACTGCATGAGCTGTTTACTATTATGCATTTTGTGTTGGACCGAGATTGTGGATCTCCAGATCGCCCTATAGACTGCAGCCCACCCTTATAGGTTGTTTATCCATCCCAGGTCATTCTCCCATCGAGCCTGTGTGTGTGGCGCTGTCAGATGTCCCCTTGATAACAGAGCACTGTATAGTTTTGCTATCAGTCCTCTAGATCCCTGATGGGTGTTCAGAATATTCTCAAACAGAGTTAGATGTCGCTGGGGTTGTTTGTTCCACCTTGGATCTGTTAGTGCACTTTTTAGTTGCAGGTATATTAAAGGGTGTATTGACAGGCCCTGCTGCGCTGTCCCCAGCTCTGCTTTGGTCAGGAAGACCCTGTCTTTGCACAGTTGCCCCTCCCTGATCAGCCCCTGTTCATACTGCGGTTGGAACCGTATGGGGTCGACTGAGGTCTCTAATGGAGGGTGCCCATATGCAATTTAAGGGGGATGGCCAGGTGGTAACCCGAATCCTATCTGGTTTGTTTTTCCAGAGGGACCATAAACCGTAAGGATTGGATGCTCACATACCCTTCTCGGCAGTTGGGGGACCCACAACCATTCCCCTAGTTTTACCGGCGAACAGTATCCATTTTCCAAGTTAACCCATTGCCTCTCCCTTGATTCCCTTAGGTGATCAAATAACACTTGCAGCTGTGTTGCCCTATAATACTCATAAATATCTGCGAACCCCATGCCCCCATTGTCCTGTTTTATAGGTGATTAAGGGCCTTTTCCCTTTCCCATAGAAAAGCTAGGAGGGAGTGTTTTATCTCAACAAGGTATGAGTCCGGGAGTGCCACTGGTAGCGACTGAAACAAGAAAATGAACCGCAGGAGAAAATTCATTTAATTGTAGTCAACCGTGCAGCCCAGGAGAGGTTTAACTTGGCCCTTTTCTGGATGTCCTTTTTAACGGTGGCCCACAATGGGATGAAATTGGCTTGATATAGATCCTTTACTTGTTTCGTGATGGTCTTTCCCAAATATCCTATATCTATATTTCTGTGTCGTATGCCCCAGCTACTTGGAGGGCTACCGGGGGTGGGGGGCCAGCGGGAGTAACACCATCCTGCTGTGATAAGAGATCTGTTTTTGCCCAGGTTGATATGAAAGCCTGAGTAAGACTCCTATTCAGTGATTGTGGCAAGGAGAGCCGGGATGGACCAGGACAGGTGGTTCAGATACACCAGGACGTCGTCTGCAAATAAAGCCAGTTTATATTCCTTTCCGAATGTAGAGATACCGCTAATTGCTGCGTTGTCACGAATATTTTGGGTCAGGGGTTCTATAACCAATAAGAAAATGAAGGGCAATAATGGACACCCTTGTCTGGTCCCCCAACCAAGGGCAAAAGGCGGGACGCCACACCATTGACCACCACCTTTGCTTTTGTATTATGGTACAGGGCCTCAGCTCCTCTTATCCAGCATGAACCAAGGCCTGCCTTATGCAACGCTTCTACCATGAATGGCCACTCGACCCTATCAAATGCCTTTTCGGCATCGATTGAGACCAGAGTGGGATCATTATCTTGATTGGTTAGCGACGCTTTCAATTCTAGTGTTTTATGAATCTTATCAGTTCTCCAGCATTGGATCTTTCATAGATTCAGATGCTCGAATATTCTCCATCGTCAGACTGGGAATCCTCAGTGATTTAAATAATTATTATAAAATGTAATATAAATACATTATTTTCATAGAAACACAATGTAGATTGCACATTATGGCCTATGGGCCATTCAATTGTGTCATCCCGCCACCTCATTTTGGTCCTGTATGTATTTGTATTTTATTTGTTTTTTTTTTTTACTTTATGGCCCTAACCAATGAGGTGGCAGGGTTTAAGCTCCGACCCCGGCAGCCATCTTCAGATTTTTCACTGCAGTCTACAGACTAGAGGGAATCCTACGCTCTCTGAGCTTTTCGTTTTTCTTAACTGTTGGATATACACATTTTGTTCTCAAAAATAGCTCTATATTGATCTCCTGATCAAATCCTTCCTGCAGTGTTTCTGGGCTCAGAAAACACCTGTGTTCATCTGAAATTCGTCAAGTGAATCCTCTCTTCACACCATGTCAGAGGAACCTACTACCAAGAAACCTTCCCTTTTCAGGGATTGCGAAAAATGCAAAAATAAACTTGTCTATATGAAAGACCCTCATGAGCAGTGCATTTACTGTCTCTATCCCCATGACATTCACAAATGTGAGCTTTGTAAGACCTTTTCTAACACAACTCTCCAGGACAGACATAGAAGACTCCTTCTACATTTGGAATCAAGAGGACACTCTTCTGATGAAGAATCAGCTGAGACAGCTCCTGTACTGTCTATAAAGCCTTCAGAGAGGCAAACTTCAAACAAAAAGAAGGCCTCCTCTGTGGAAAGAGGTGCTTCTCCTTCACATAGGAGTAAGAAAGGGGAGGCGGGGGGGGTCATTTGTCATCGAAAAATGTGCCTACGAGCAGCACTGGCGATAGAGGACCATCAACGAGCAAGCCGTCGACGAAACCCAAGTCATCAACGACGATGCTTCAAACTTTGTCCACGACCAAGTAGACGTCATCGAAATCTGCCACATTTAAACAGTCGTCGACGAAAGAATCTCACCACTTGTCAATGAAGCTTACATCGATGGAGCATCACCTAGCCACAAAGTCAGTCGGTCCACCAAATCTTCGTCCACGGCACTTTTGTCGACAAAGGCATCCAAACCACCGTCGACGACAATTGATTCCCCTTCGACGGAGAAGAATAAGCCCAAGGCACCGTCCACGGATGTTCCCAGCACGCCTTCCAAGGAAAGCAAATCTTTCAAACCAATGGAGTCGGACCTACACACCCCAGAAGCCCTCAGTGTACCAATAGGGACCCAGCTGTCTCCTTCAAAAGAGATAGCAGAACGGCCTGACATCCTTCAGGAGGATTGTTTCGGATTCCGAACTCATTTCTGAGCAACCGATCCTCACTCCCAAGGAAAACCGTCCTCCCTGGCATCCTACCTCAGTGGAACCTGCAGACCCATATGATCGGAGCTCATGCTTTCAATGCAGAGGATCATTGACAAATTGAATAGGCGGCAAAGGCATTGTTCTTCTACACCAATGGAAAAGTTTCCTGCAAGGCAGGTATCATCGCCTCATCATTCTCCAAGAAACTCTCCTGACAGGAGCAGACCTCGCAAGAGCGCACGCTCACCGGAACCTCCCTGCAGGTCCAGGAGCAGAACCTGCAGTGATTCACCGACAAGAGTCTCCCCTAGATCCCCCTGCACCAAGACCACCTACAAGGGACCCCATGAGACCACCCACAAGGGAACCCACAATAGTTCCTTCCACCGCATCAGTCTCTGACTGGCAGTAAGATCCTTTCAGGGACTTTTCAGATCCTGAAGAAGGAGAAATTACCCAGCAACCGGATGGGCAGAGTGAGTGGGACGATTACATTGTGGAAAAGCCTAAGAAGGACTCCCCAGGAGACGCTTCACCACCCGATCTGGTGTTGTTTCATACCATGATTGGTAAGGTGGCGGATCTCTTTAATCGGTGCTCTATGAGCATAGAGACAAACATAGGACAGTCATTACGATTCCCCTTTTGGACACGATATGGGACACTGGAGTAAAAATTTTGGCCATGCCATTGTCCACACCGGCACTCGTTTCAAGACTGGAGAAAAAGTATAAGGCACCTGACGCAGCACCATTATGTCTAAGGGGACATAGTAAACTGGATTCCGTTATAACAGTTGCAGCCAGAAAAAGGCTGGCTAATCCATCATCCCCCCATTTCAGCTCCACCTGACAAAGAAGGGCGTAAATTGGAAGCCATGGGCAGGCAGGTATCATCGTCGGCATGTCACACCATTAGAGCTGGAAACGCTCTTGCCATGACTACACGTCCGGACCGTGAGCTATGCCTCTGTATGTACAAGCTGACTAAGCACTTGCATACAGAGATGCAAGAAGAGGCCAAAGCAATCATATGAGATGGCGAGGCTACCTCCGACCATATGATCGACACAGCCGTGGACATACCAGAGTCGGGTTTCAGACAAATGGCCCATGGTACAATCTTGAGGAGGCAAGCCTGGATGAAGGCTACAAACTTTAGACCTGAGGTTGAAGCTCAGATATTGGACATGCCCTTCAATGGGCAAGACCTCTTTGGAAAAAAGATAGACGACCATCTCAAGGGTATAAAGGCTGATACCGAAACGGCACAAGCCATCAGTTCCCTTAAGGACAAGGATTGCAGATCTTTTCGATCCTTTCGAGGTACATCTGCAAAATTATAGAGGTTTCAGTTTACCCTCCTACAATCGGAAAACGCAAAGTACCTTTCAAGACAGATACCATTAGTCGGCAAGCAGATATACCCATAGGGGTAAGCGTGGTTCGAACCACGCCAAGACCCAGAGCAAGCAAAATTGGCAGTCCTCCTCCTTACCTCGCACGACGCACCCCTGTGGGAGGGAGAGTGAGCAATTTCTACCAACGTTGGCTAAAAGTAACATCAGACAAGTGGGTGCAACAGGTGGTTTGCAAAGGGCACACCATAAAATTTCTGGATCAACCTCCGTTTCTTGCCCCCCTTCCACGCAAGGTACATCATTTAAAGCAGGTCATGCTGAAGGTTCATAAGCTGCTCTTAAAAGCGGCCATAGAACCAGTACCGAACCACCAAATGGGAAGAGGCTTCTACTCCTGTTTTTTTCTGGTGTAGTAGAAAAACGCCAAGTGGAGACCGATTCTGTATTTGAGAGCTCTCAACAAGTTTATCAAGTGCATTAAATTCAAGATGACATCCATTCAGAACGTTCTCCCGTGGCTCAACCAACATGACCTCTCGGCCACCCTCGATTTGGAAGACGCCTACTTTCATTCTGCCCACAGGCAATTCCTCTGATTCGCCATAGGGGAGTCGCATTTTCAATTCCGTGTCCTCCCATTCGCTCTAAAATCAGCTCCAAGAGTATTTACCAAGTGCCTGGCACCGGTGGCAGCATACCTCAGAAGATCGAAAACAGAAGTCTTCCCATATTTAGACGATTGGCTCATAAGGGCAAGCTCTTTGAATCATGCGAGTTTCGCAGTGGAGAGAACGATAAACCTTTTGAAAGAGTTAGGTTTCTCGATAAACGAGGAGAAGTCCTGCCTCGTTCCCAGCAAAACAGTGCTTTTTCTGGGAGCAGAACTCAATACCAATATACCCAGAGTAAGACCGTCAGCATACAGAATATCTGCACTAACTGGTCTTGCATCGTGGTTTCAAAGCAACGGGGCAGCCAGGGTCCGCTCCCTCAAATCTCTCCTGGGCATGATGTCCTCATGCATATTCCTTATACCAAATTGCAGGCTTCTCATGAGACCAATCAAAGAGACACTGGACCACCAATGGAATAAGGCAGTCTGGTCATGGGAGGATACCGTACAACTAACAGCAGCCTTTCACATGGCCCTCCTATGGTGGGCATACCTCAAAACCTGCTGCAGGGAATGCCTTTACAAGTTCCAACTTCAACTCTTCGTCTCAGGACGGATGCTTCACTATCAGGCTGGGGAGCGCACTTGGCGGATCTACAAACAAGAGGCACTTGGTCCCCTCAGGAATCCCAGTTGAACATCAATGTCCTGGAGCTCAGGGAGATACGGTGGGCGCTAAAGGCTTTTTTGGCGGTACTTGCAGGGCAGGCGGTGACCGTCCGAACAGACAACACCACATAGATGCACTACATGAACAAGCAAGGAGGAACAAAATCCGTGTTGTTGTCTCAGAAGGCTAAAAAGCTATGGACCTGGGCTCTATATCACAAAATCCACATCAAAGCAGAACACCTGCCGGGAGTGGACAACATTCTAGCAGACAAGCTAAGCAGGGACTATTCAGCATCCCACGAATGGGAACTAGACGAAGCAGAAGCCCGACGGATCTTCCAGAAGTGGGGGCACCCTCAGATTGAACTTTTTGACACCAAGGCCAACAAGAAATGCGACAGGTTTGCCTCCAGTTAGCCGGAGCGCCTCTCGATTGGGGACGCCTTCTCAGTGGACTGGACAGGTAAGTTCCTTTATGCCTTCCCTCCTATCCCACTCATAGCAAGAGTGCTACGCAGACTGAAAGAACAGACCTGCTCAATGATCCTAATAGCACCGGATTGGGCCTGCCAGATTTGGTATCCGACCCTGCATCACCTCTCTCTATGGCCCCGGATTCGCCTCAGGGTTCATCAGAGTCTCTTAACGCAACAGGATCGGAAGGTGCTCTACCACGATCCAGCGAGCCGGTCACTCCATGCATGGTTTCTGAGCAGCAAATATTAATTCACCTGTATCTTCCCGCAGAATGTTGGGACATGATCAAGGCCTCTAGGGCTCCTTCTACACGAACAACTTACATTACGAAATGGACTTGTTTTACCAGGTGGTGTGAAACATCTTCAGTGGACCCGTTGCCGTGTCCATCGAACAAATACTACCGTACCTGTTGCACCTGGCTAAGGCAGAGCTTTCACTTGCGTCCATCAAGGTGCATTTGTGCGCCATTTCGGCATACACAACTAACCCAGGTCAGCAATCTTTGCTCACTAAACCGGCTATCAACATTTTCTTTAAAAGGACTGATGCGTACTTTTCCGCCATCTCCAACACCGGTCCCCTCATGGGGCCTGAACACGGTCCTGGCAGCTCTCATGGAGCCACCATACGAACCTATTCATAGGTGTGACATAAAGTTCTTACTCTGGAAAACAGCTTTCTTAGTGGCCATCTCATCGGCAGGAGGATTAGCAAATTGCAAGCCCTTTCTTCAGAACCTCCTTTCACCTGGTTTCTGAAGGACCGTGTCATCCTGAGGATGCACCCTAAATTCCTACCCAAGGTGCTGTCAGAAATTATGATGCATAGTGCTCCCTACGTTCTTCATGAACCATACATCTAATGCGGAGAGATCATTACACTCGGTAGATGCGAGTTCCGCTCCTCGACTAGACTTCATTGCATCTGCTGGCCGGACTAAAGGGCAGCACATTTCTAAGCAGACTTTGGTGCGTTGGGTTTCCCATTGTATCATTCACTGTAATCAGTCTAAAGGTGATCACTCACCAGACCTCCTTCAGCCCACTCCACCAGAGGGAGGGCACCTTTGGTTGCTTTTCACGCCGGAGTAACATTGAAAGACATCTGCAGAGCCGCAACCCGGAGCATTCTGCATATGTTCGCCAAGCACTACTGCCTGGCATAAGACGCCAGCAAAGAGTCAGCAGTGGGTCAAGCGCCATCTCTTTGCATAAGGTAGGAGCAGCCTTCTCTTCCCGCCTCCCGGGCAATGTAACCTGTTACTTGCTGTATAGTAAGGCAAGCAGAAGGATCTGCAAAATGTACAGAATGTGTGGGCATGGTCTAACTGCTTTGTATTCTATTCAAGCATCTGAATCTATGAAAGATCCAATGCTGGAGTCTTAGTTACTTACCTGTAGCTGTATTTCTCCAGCATTGATATCTTTCATAGATTCACATGCGCCCGACCCTCCCCTCAGAGGCTGCTCCCCTGCCCAGCAACCATCAATTCATGTAGTCTTCTACGGCTCAAAATCTGAAAATGGCTCCCTGGGCGGAGCTTAAACCCTGCCACCTCATTGGTTAGGGCCATAAAGGACCAAAATGAGGTGGAGGGACTACACAATTGAATGACCCATAGCCCATAATGGGCAATCTACATTGTGTTTCTATGAAAATAATGTATTTAGATAAAATTTTATAATAATTATTTAAATCACTGAAGACACCCAGTCTGATGATGGGGAATATTCAAGCATCTGAATCTATGAAAGATACCAATGCTGGAGAATTACAGTTACAGGTAAGTAACTAAGATATCCTTGCCACCCTTTCACGTAGCCCACTTGGTCACTGTGTATAAGTCTCGTCAGTACTATGCTTGATCTGTTGGCCAGAACACTTGCATAAATCTTTGCATCGACGTTGATCAGGGAGATCAGCCTGTCAGAACCGCAATCCTGTTTGCCCCTCCCTTCTTTTGACAAAACAATTATGTGCGCCTCTGTGAAAGATTCGGGGGGGTGGGGTGGGGGCGCTAATCCCGTTTCCATGATATCATTAAAAAGACAGGTCACAAAGGGTGATAAGGCCCCACTGTAGGATTTATAAAAAAAGCTGGGGTAAAGCCATCTTGTCCTGGCGCTGATCGTACCTCCGTTTCGAGATGGCAGCGCTTACCTCCTCAATATTTATAGACGCACATAGCTGGTCTGCGTCTCGGTCTTGTAGGGTACTCTTCTACGTTTTTGCTGTTAAATTCATTGTCTGAAGTGTATAACTGTTCATAAAACTGTGCAAACCGAGCTGTAATTTCTGCAGGTGCATTCATCATTATCCCTTCTGAATTTCTTATTTTGTATACTGCTCTCTCCGCCCTCTTAATTTAGCCGCTAATAACCTGTGGGCTTTGTCCCCTTTTTCATAAAACTTTTGTTTTGTATATCGGAGCTGAGTTAGCGCTTTCCCTTGCCATACTTCTTGTAGTTCTTGGTTTAGGTCTCTTATGTGCGCTAATGCCCTCGCTGGGTTTCCTTACCCTTTAGCCAGGTCTGCCTCTTTGTTTTCGATTTCCTCCCGGAGGGCTAACTCTCATTGTGTTCTCACCTTTTTCTTGAAAGTTCCCTGTGCTATCAGTAACCCCCTGACTGTAGCTTTTGCTGCTTCCCATACTGTCCTAGGGAGGGCTCCCGTATCATTAAGTTTAAAGAAGTCCCTTCTCTCTACATCGAGTGTGTTTCTAAAGACCTGGTCTTTATATAAGCTATCATTTCAAGTCCACCTTCGGTCGGTTGCAGTGCTTGGCCCTAGGTCTAGTTACATGGTACCCATTTCATGGTCCCACCATCCCACTAGTTCAATTTGATCATGGTATGCTCTTCTGTTGCGTCTATGAGGATGTCGTCTATCCAGGTAAACATGTAGTGTGTGTGTGGGAGGGTATTGTGTTTGCACTGAAGTGTGGGTGCTGTGTTCTCCAGGTGTTTTAGGAAGTGTTCATGCAGGAGGGTATGGAAAAGATCCTTCCCTGGTGGTGGTGTGGCACCTTCTCTGTATGAAATTCAATCTAGTGTGCAGTCCATTACCATGTTGAAGACGCCACCACAAATTAATGCCCCTGTTTTCCAACCGTCCAAGAAGGCAAAGAGCTCTCTGCTAAAGGGGATTTGCTGGCTATTTGGTGCATAGGCCGAGCACAGTGTTGCTGCTTTTGTTCTAATAACCCTATTGTTCGCTAGGTACCTTCCGTCGGCGTTCTTGTGGATTTGTATGATTTGCAGGCCCAGCGACGCCCGATACATCACCCCCACTCCCCTTTTCTTTTGTGGTCCTGATACCCACAGGGCGCCACCTAATCGCCTCCACCCTGATGGTAAACTCCTCTCCCTTCTGGAATTTTGTCTCTTGTACAAACAAGAAATCCAATCCTGGCAGGTCGAATGCCCTAACCAACATGGATCGTTTCTGGGATGAGTTCACGCCTTTCACATTTAAGGACCAAAACTGGACTAAGTCAGCTGCAATTGCTGCAACCCTTGGGTATTCCAATACTTTCCCATCTTCCAGACCCCAGTAACCGCATTCCAACCTCTAGAGCTATTTGACAGTTTTCTGTCTACTCCTTTGTGTCATCTTTGTCAAAGGACCCTTTGTTATTATATGCTGAAGTTTGCCATACTGTTATATCCCGCCCCCCCCAGCTCTCATCTCCTTTTGAATTCCCCCCCACCCTGTTGCCATCCCTCCCCCCACTCCCTCTGAACTGAAAAAAGAGAAACTCTGGAGTTCCTCCTACCAAAGGAGATGCCCTAAAAAAGAACATAGGGCCACACTATGGAACACTCCTTGGAACCCATAACAAGATTAACTTCTAATTAACCAACTTTTTGCTGACGCTCACAACTTACTATCCATAATCGCGTACTCAGTTTATGAGGTGCAGGCATTTTGCCTTTCGAAGACGGTGAGTGCCCTGGCTCGATCTGGAGGTCACGATACGATAAATTGTCCAAATGTTGGTCCGCTGTGTGTTTCTTGGTCTTAACCAGGGGCAAAGTTGTTTGCTTATGGTGCCCGTCGGACTGTTCTTCCTTGGTCAAGGCGTGTTTAACCGCTTGAACTTTCTGGAACCTTTGGCTCGCCCTCTTATGGACCAGGGACCCTCTGGTTTTCTGGAAGGTTCTGAGGTCAGGAGTTCCTCCATCTCTGCGCCGTTGGCTCCAGAGGTCAGGCCCTTCAGTACACTGTTCGCCTCCTCAGCGGAGACTATACGATATTCCTCGTTGCCATGTTCAAGACTGTGCAAAGGGGAATCCCCATCTCTAGCTAATCCTCTGTTCCCGTAGCCAGGTGGTCAATGGGTGACCATCCTTCCTTTTGGTCAATGTGGCTGCCGACAAGTCTTCGAAGATTCCGACACAAGAGCCCTCAAAGTCAATGTGATCCCTTTCGCTTGCCCGCTGCATAATTACCATTTTCTGCCTGTAATGGTGGCACTTTGCAAGGACTGATCTTGTCGAATTCCAGCTCTGGCGTTAGGGGGTATCCAACAGGGAGCTAATGAGAGATTTCACTTGTCTTTCCAGGCTTAGTGGCGTTTCATTTGGCATCTCCTTCAGACCCTGTATGCGTATATGGACCTTCTTTTGCGGTTTTCTAGATCATCCAGCCATCTCCAGATCTTGGAAGATCCCCTCTGCCTTCATCTCAAGCCAGTCGGTTGATTGCTGGTAGTTCTTATGCTTCCACCTTGCCCTCCATCTTGTCAACTCTGATTTGGAGTGCTGTCACTGTTGTCGCAAGCTGCTCTATCGATCTAATTTCCTCCAGGAGCAGGCGAACGTCCTCCTTTGTGGCTGCTTCTTGATCTCCCCCCAGAATAATTGGCGGATCTGGGGGCGGCAGAGACTACATGTCTGGATTTGTGCGACAAAACCCCTGCAACTTGAGTGCAACCGCTGGGTCCTGGTCGTTTGGCATCTGGGCCTAGTGTCCGTAGATTCAGATATTTGCCCAGACGTCCCAGTCTTCGTACTCGGGTGCTTTGCGCAATTGGGGGCAGCAACAGTGTGTTTAGCGGTGCTTATGCTTTTTAGTTGGACCGAGGTCTGTTGCGCTAGGTCAGTGGTCTTCAAACTTTTTTGGCCTGGGCCCCCCTGAGCAAAATATGGGCAGGCCGGGCCCCCCAAAAATGCCAAACGAACAGTATGTATCGTGCACCGTCACCTGCTCCCATCACAGTCGCTGGGCTCCCTCATCCCACTCCTACCCAGTCCCTGGGCTCTTCCCACTGTCCCATGGTTCCCGCCCACCCTGCTCCCACCACAGTCCCTGGGCTCCCCCATCCGTTCCCAACAGTCAGAGGGCCAGTGGCGGCTGGTGAATTTAAGTGGAGGGACATAACTATTTCCCCCCAAAAAAGCCAGAGTGACCGAGCAAAGTGAGGGAGCCCGAACCAATCAAGAGAGGTTCAGGGGGGGGGGTTTCTCCCTGTGATTTAAAAAATAAATAAAAATAATGGGTTAAAATAATGCATTATAGAGCATACTTAAAAATAAAATTGGTAAATAGCCAAACAGTTTTCAATAGGTGCTGGGGGCCCCAGGGGCAGGCATGACATTTTTTACTGGATAGCTATGATGTCCAGTAAAAAGATACCATCCCTGGGCCCCACTGGGCCTAACGCAATCAACATGATTGTGTGTATGCAAGGCGCTGGGGTGCCAAGGAGTAGAGCATGGTATTTTTGACTGCATGTCTATGATAGAAATCCAGTAAAAAAAAAACATACAATCCCAGTCCCCTGGGCTCTACAGTGCCTCAGAAGGAGAGCTGATTTTGGCAGGTGGGTAGGGGGATTGTGCACCAAAGGCATTTAAGCATTTTTAAAATGCCTTTGTTGTGGGACACACACACACACACACACACACACTCACACTCTCACGGTGCTAAAAAAGCCCTGCTTTATCCCTATGTGCGAGGAGGCGCAGGAGCTCCCTCTCGCACATACAGACATGCAGTGCCCCAGCCAGCATTTCCAATTAGCTATGCAATACTGGTGAAGCAAAACACCCTGAACTGTCAAAGGGAAATAGTGTTTCCCTTTGACAGTTCAGCCAGCACAGGAGCACTCCCTCAGCTGGAAAAAGCAGCTATGGGAGTGCTCACTGTTTCACTAGGCTGGCTCCTTGGCTCATCCATAATGGGCGAGGGGGCCACTGGGTGGGCGCCCGCATGCCATTATGGATGAGCCACCAGGCTCGTACTGGCCTATAGGAAAATGCCTGTACCAGAAATGCTAGTGTGGGCCACCTTTTTGGTCAATGTGGGCCAGTTTGATGAGTTACTTCACTCTGCAGTTAGTAATTTTGACCATTTTTGCTTAATAAATATTCGTTAAATATCACAATTTACTTACATTCTCCAGCATGGGTTCTGGCATGGATTCACATGCTCATGAATATTCCCCGCCGTCAGGCTGAGAATCCTCGGTAAAGAAAAAATCAGTATCAGTTTCATTTCTGATCTGTCTTAGTAGTAACCAATTACTGGCTGCCAAAAGAGACCGGTACGAGAAGAAGCGGCAAAGAGGAAAGCGAGGAGGGGTGGGAGGGGGGGGCGCTTCGGCTTCAACTTCCCCACCGGACGGCGCGGGAAAGAAACTAGATGCCATGGGACAGAGTCATCTCGTTGGCGGCGGCGACGACGATTAAGGCGGCCAACGCCCTAGCGATTGTGGCGCGCTACGACAGGGAGTTGTGGTACAAGATCGCCCCCCTGTTGGACTTCCTCCCGGACGACAAGAGGGCAGAGGCCCTGGCGATCCTACAGGAGGGTGAGGTGGCATTGGACCACGCCATAACTGTGGCCACGGACATTGCCGACACCGGTTTCCGCCAGTTGAGCAACGGCATTTGCCTTCGACGGCGGGGGTGGCTCAAGGTGACGGATTTCCGCCAAGACGTGCAAGCCAAGGTTTTGGACATGCCCTTCGACGGGAACAATCTGTTCGGAAAGACAGTAGATGAGTCCCTGCAGGCCATCAAGACCGACACAGAGACAGCTCGGGCCTTGGGAGTTCTGAAGCAACGGCGGCTGCACTTTCGGAACTTCTGTTGTAAGGGAGACCAGGCGGGACACAGTACCTGAAATGGTGAGAAAGCTCCAACGGGGGCAGTTGTTCCTGGCAGCGGGTGCAGGTCGGTGCTTCGTCCAGGGGAAGAGAAGATCTCGACATGGAGGAAAGCTGGAGGTCATTGCACTGCAGGGAAGAAACCAGCCGCGGAGTTTCCCGGTTAAAAGGTACTACCCTTTTATTTGCGGTAGTGGTGAAGCGTGGCTATCCGGCTGCCGGGGTGCTTGGCACGGGCAATTCGACCACAAGATGATCCAGGAAGGCGAAAAGAGGGCGAACTGGTTATCCCCACCAGTTCAGAGGAAGAAGACTCTCCGGGATGAAGATCTTCTCTGTCGTTGGGAAGTGGTGAGACTGTTCAGCAGGGCTCCACCGGTGGTGTCGTCGTTGCAGGTCGGCTCAGCTTCTCCCTCTTCGGATTCTTTGGTCCTGTGGCGACTTCTGAAGTTCCAGTCCCCAAAGCCCTGCTTTTATGCAGAAAACCCTCATTCATCAGACCTAGCTGTCACTCAAACATGCTAAGTGGTGAGCCGGGCCGCTCACCACTGGGCCAATCACACAAGAGTGTGACTTGAGTTGCCGAGGCAACTCAGTCCAGGGTGCCTAAACCCCCCTCCCACACATCCTGTAGACCCAGACAGAGTGGCACCACTTTTGGAGGCTTCTGTGCATAAGCCCGCCAAAAAGTGAAACAAAGGGCTCGACTTGGGTTCGAGTTACAGAGGCGAACACAAATGCCATTTTAAAACCGAGTCCTGGCAAAAAGACCTAACCGGGGAATAAATATTAAATAAATAACCCGGCGGTATCTTTAACATTGCACCAAAAAAAGTGGTGCGTTTAAAATGAATGGGAAAATCCCGTAGGAAATATTTTGGTGGAATATGTCGCGTGGTAACCACTGCCACCAGCCAGAAACTCGACGAGGGGGGACTGCACGGTGCCCCCTCGAAAAACAGACCCAGGGGCAATCTAATTACCTCTACCCGTACTTCCACAATATGATGGTTTGTACTGGTTCTGTTCATAATTTAAGACTAGTAAAGTCAATGGTGACTTAACATGCACTTTCAGACAGTAGTCAGTCCCAGAGTATGGAGTCTATGTTTGGGGGTCACTATGACACCCCTGTGTTACTGCACTTAGGGTGCTGTGTAACACACTTACCAAAAATATGTGAAACTCTATGGAGTAAAAGACCCCATAGCCCATAAAACACATTACAAAGTCAAAGAATATCTCAAATCATGTCTAAGAGTGGGAGAAAAAGAGTCTCACTCTTAGCAGGAGCAAAAAATAAACCCCAAAAATCCAGCAAAGCTGCTGGGGGATTCACTAGGTTTGGGAAATTAGCCATAACAGAGAATTCTCCCTAACACGGACCGGTCTGGCGGATGCAAAAATAGTGGCTCAGGACCTTATAGACTCATCGGTGGCACACATAGACACGGCAGGCAGGGCCGCATGCGTGGCATCAGACATGCAGAGAGCAGCGCGGCTGAAGGCCACTAGGTTTAATCCTGATGTACAGGACTGTATCCTTGATCTGCCTTTTGAGGGAGGGTTTCATTCATCTACTGATAAACTAGATAAGAAGAATAGCTCCCAAACAGCCAAATCACTGGCCATACTGGCAAAGCCGGCTGCCTAGAGTTTCAGCCAGAGCCATCCAAGGTCTGACGGAGGCTGGACCTTCAGTGGGTATCATGGGCTTCCAGGAGCGCCGCACCAGGCAACCAGACAGGGCTTCCAGCACCTCTGTAAGCAGCAGAAGACTGCCTTTTTCCCTCCCCCTCCCAGATAGCAGCCTCAGAGGGGAAAGAAGCAGTGATGGGGTCATTAGGATCCACATCTCTCCGGTGGGGGGGCAGGCCTGCCCTTAACTATCAGTCCTGGTGGACAAGGTTCTGGGACCCATGAATTCTTTCAGTGGTTTCCCAGGGCCTCAGCCTATCCATACCTCAAGTTTCCCCTCTCAGACCCTCCCCCCCCATCCCCTCTCTGTTCAGCAGATTGGCACAGAAACGCTGCCGACGGAGATCCGTTTAGTGATTTACTTACCTTTAATTTTTAATCAATAAGAGTTGTTCAAGACCGAAATAAAAAATTGCATTTGTATACATTCTGCTTATCTTGTGCTCTGTGTGTGCTTAACTGAACCCTTCACCACTCTCACACTCTTAAGTCTAAACCTTACTGCTCAATCAGACTACCTTGATAGACTTTGGGTAGATATTCAGATGGATTTCTAAAATCAGCTTGGCAGGGATGATTTTAAGAGGTCACCCTATTTATGGTAAACTAGGGAAGACACTAAAAGGTTAGCCAAAATTCAATCAAGGTAGAGTGGAGGAGCAGTCGAGGCTTAGTCTCAGGAAAAGTGCGAGACTGTGAGAGTTGTTTAGGGTTACAAAGAGCCCACACTGAACAACACCAATAATTCAAGTTATTAAGTATCAAAAATAAAATTATTTATTAGGCCTTTTCTGAACACACTAACCATATAAAATTCAAGGTATGGTAATCAAAAAACATATATCACATATATGCATATACAGTCCCCCTCAGAAATAAGATTGACTATTCATTAAATAGCAGCAGTCAACAGGTGAGTAATTAAATGCAGGGAAAAAACAGTTTGATTAGATTGAATAATCGCAAACCTGGTTCTCTCTGTCTTAGTCCAGCCTTGAGTTGTATAGGGCCTCGTGCCCCAAAAGTCACAAGTTCCAACTATGTTTTTTTCAAAAGAACTGTTTCAGAACCGATGCATTTGGCTGCGTTTGCGATTGAAAAGTTCTTTAAAGTAAGGTAAGTTTGTACTTTAAATTATGTAATTACCACACTCTATCCTATTCCCAAGGTAAGTCCTAGTAAAAGATCCTTACAGATTCGATGATCAAATGCGTGGCCAGTGGGCGTTCGGGGAAGGGGGTGCTCTTCACCAATTGTTAACCTGTGGGAGACGGGAGGGGGTTGGGGTGCAGAAACCGGTATGTTCACATACCTCCGTGTTTCTGATTCTTCCTGGTGACACTGCAGGTCTTTCGTAATTCGCTGGAGCTCCAATTTTCTGTTTTTTATTCTGGTCACGGGAGCGCAGGGGTTGTGGGTGCAGAGGTAACTTTTCGAGTTGGGAGCTGGTTGTGGTTCTCACCAGACAGTTCCAGGCAACTTGTTGAATACCCGCAAACTGAGAAGACGCAGACCCTTCAGGACACCTCACGGAATTGCAGAAGAACAGTTCCATCGGAAGCCGTCAAAGTAAAGCGATCTTCAAGCAGTGCACACTGAAGCAGCCCCAGCTCAGCCACCCTTGTCGTAAGAAGGCTAAAATTGCAAGCACAGGTGATTTATGGAATAAGCTAAAGATCCTGTGAGTACCTAGGCACTTCTCTGGTACAGCAACGACTACAGTGCGGTAGCTCAAAAGGTCAGTTCACTGGGTGGCATGTCTTGTGGCATGGCCACTTTAGGTTGCTAACCACCTTCAGTAGCCCTTTGCAGTAAATGCAAAAGTGCATGAAATATATACCACAAAAACTCTAAAAATGTCACGGCTGCCACCAGCTTGTCTTCGGCACATAGTCAAAGTCACCAAAAAGCTGCTAGCAAAAATGTTCTTAGGATACAACTTCACTTTACTGTAAGGTGATAACGTGCAATTGTCGAAATCCAAAAGAGAGACAAAGTCTCTCAGTACTGACTGTCTTAAGGGCTAATCGGTTTCCCCATAAGAATGAACAAAATAGGCAAGGGACGTAAAACAGAAACTTTACTGACCTCCAAAAATCAGGACAGGGTTACAAAATGAGCAAAAAGGACTGGGGTCCCATAGGAATCTATGGAGGGAAAGGTGCAAAAAGATAATCTTTCCTTACACACTACGTTCTATTTACCAGAATAGGGAAGCCTCGCAATCTGTCCATGGGGCGGAGTCTGAAAATCCATATAACAAACTCTTATTAAAGTTGATGCTCATGAGAGTAGCTCTTTTGAGGTCTAATGAAAAGATATAGGGTGCTTGTATTGATGGCATCCAAAAAAGGTTAACTCAATGTGTTTCAAGAGCCTAACAATGGAAATATAGGCCTTCCCCAGGATCCCTAAAATTCCATCTCGGGGAAATGGTGCCCAACATGATTCTTGGCTTCCCAGACTGAGATATAGAGTCCAGCATGATTCTTCTCCTACTAGCAGGCAGGTATTCTTTAGCCTTAGGGTAAATTGGAGGCTACGCTCTATTTCTGGGCCCACAGTTATATCCACCTACTTGACTGACGACAGTGTTTTCTTTTGAGTTCCTGACTCTCCAAGTGGTAGAATGGCTAGAGCACTCAAGTCAACCCTCCAGAAGATGAAAGCGGGTCTAAAGGTGTAGTGAATACTTACAATTATCACACAGTAAGTGACGGTCTGCGCAACATATCTGCAAACTTAATTACGTTTTTTATAATACAGTTGTGCATACGCAACATTCAGAAAATACACAGGTAAGTAAACAATAAATAACTTCAGAAAATGGCGTTTGTCTGTTTTGTTTGCCTTTTCACACTTTCCCTCTCCCCTTCTCTTCCTCCTTCCCTCTCCTTCTCTTCCTCCTTCCCTTTCTCATATTTATTCAGCTGGTGATTAGAATATCAGAACACCTTAGCAGTGTTTGTTAAAAATTACCTGTGTTAACCTTTCGCCTTTTTAAACCTAGAAGTTATAATATTGAGTTATATGTAAATAAAGGGATAAGATATTCTGTTGGATTCCTTTGTCAACAACTATTCAGTAACATGGGTTATAACGAAAATAATAGAAGCATGTACAGCATTACTTTATAAACCAAAGAGCCATGAAGCACACTTGTCTCTATGCTGCAAGTCATAATGTTTTTAAGAGTGCTTGTTTTAAGATTCTCTTCATACTAGTATATGTGTGTTACTAGCAATCATGTGTCAAACTGAGACACTACCCAATTCTGTTTTTGGGTAATTGGGACAAAATTGCGAGATACTCAGCATCAGATTACATCATTAGCTTCTTTAGCTTTTTATTCTGATAGAATGTGTTATATTCTTTATTTTAAAGCTTCAAGCCCAATGAAGGAGTCATCATCATTGGAGCAACAAATTTTCCAGAAGCTCTAGACACGTAAGTACAGAACTTAAGTTTATGATTTTTGATTTAGATGAATGTTAAGAACGATTTTCTATTATGCATCATTTCCTCCATTTACTTCGCGGAGGCACCCTTTGAACCTGTCCTGACTTTGAAAGGAAGCAAAGCCTTCAACTTCACTTCCCTTGCCTTTTGCTCTTTGTTATGAGGACACTGACACGATGTGAAGACTGTCAGTACTGAGAATTTAGTTTTTGCTGTATTTTTTCAATTGCACAGTGTAGTGCAATGGGGATACTATTTATCCCCTTAACTTTTAATCGTATTGGTTTTTGGTTACTTTTGTTATGTTATGTTGATATGGTGGCAGCAGTAAACCTTTTATCTGTTTTTGTGTTTTTACTTGTGCACTTTCTTGTTTATCACGAATGGCTACTAAAGGTGGCTAGCAACCAAAGATGGCTATTCCATGAGACGTTTTGCTTGTTCTTTGGCTATATTGTAGTTTGTCCATCTTCCGCCCCTCTCAGGAAATCCCACATAATGTCATGCACTTGCCCGGGAAAGCTGCCTCTTTCGTGGGCTAGTGAGCCTTTGTGAGTGTGAGCCCAAGGGAAGGGGGTTGGGACTTTCCGGTCCCAGTCCACATCCCTTGGTGCCAGAGAGTCTGCTGCTTGGCAAATGTGAAACTAGTAGTTGTCGCTGATTGGACAACCACTGGCTGTTTGAATGCAGCCAATTCCTTACCATTGGTGGGCTTGGACTTGCTTCTAGACCCAAATCTGGATAAGAGGAGGACTTCTGCAGTGTCTCTTCAAATCTGCATTGGAGCCAAGATTCCGGTGTTAGAAGAGCAACCCGCTGACGTCCTGAGGAGGAATTCTGCAGCAGACCAGCATCCCCTCCAATGATTGCCCTTGTGAAGCCCTGCTGCTCCGAAGACCCTTGTTGATGCTTCAGGCTCGCTGCAGTCGTTGCTGTTCCACGTCAAGCCTTGAAACTTTGGTGGTCGCCAGTTTGTGCCATTTGTCCCACTCTCCTGACATTTCAGCATCCTAGCATCAAAGGAGGCTGTGGTGGAGCTGCTTCTTTTACCGCACCTGCAAGGTCACCTGTCGCTGCCTGAAATTGGTGACGGTCACTAGGCCTCATCTGTCCTGTGAAGTGTCCTGAGGGGGACCACACTTTGAAAGTCTACATTCTTCATCCTTCTAGTATTGATATAAGGCATTTATAACGCGCCTGTACACAAGTGTTTCTAGGTGCGACAAGACAAGCGGGGAACAGAGGGAGGACAAAACAACGATCTTACTAGGCCTAGTGTCATTCAGATCGTGCAAGTGCTGGGAAGTGGATGGGGAGAAGTGTCAGAAGGTGGGGGGTGGAGAAGTGCAGGTAATCGAAGTGCAGCAAGCTGGTTGCTCAGTGCAGGTAAAGGAAAGTGCAGCCAATGGGTGGTTCTATTTTTTTTTTAAACTTGTTTTTGTTTGACTTGACAACACACTTGAAAAGACAGGGCAAAGGGCGGCCACATGGCATCTAAAACAACAAAAGTAAATATACATAAATATACATAAACAGCAACACACGACTGTTCAACTGTGGGGAAGTGGAGCGGGAACACATAGATCCAACTAGATATCAGCATTTGAGTCAATCAGACGTACAGATGAACATGTTAAACACATCATTATACATTTTTGGGAGAGACACTAGCTGAGCATGAAGGAGAAGGCAAGGAGGCCATGTAATCACGGAAGCTTTGTCAGACATCTATTGGCCGACAGTGCGGATGTTGCATTGCACTCCAGGTTTCCACAGTGTCATGAGCCCACGTAACTGATCTAAGCCATTGTGAATACACAGGCGGTCTGGCACGGAGCCAGCATAACAGAATGCAGCGGACCGCCAGCAGCATACAGAGACCCGCAAGCCTCCTAGATTTCCGGCCCAGCTGGGGGAATTCATGAAAGAGACAATGTAGTGGGGTAGGGGCAATGGGGTGTTCCAGCATGTCTGATAGCGTGGCGCAAACCTCGATCCAGAATTGAGATAGGAGTGGGCAATGCCAGAGCATATGGATGTAGGTTGCTTGTTCCGTGCCGCATCTGGGGCAACTTCAGGGGGAATCTGGGAACATGCGGTGCAGTCTCTTAGGTGTGTGATGGTATCTATGCAGGATCTTAAACTGTATGAGCTTAAATTTTGAGTTATAGGAGACATCTTGAGTGCGAGCACACATTCGAGACCACCTCATCACTGATCTCCACCTCGAGGTCGACCTCCCAACTGTGCTTCAGCTTAGTGAAGGCCGGGACTGCTCTAGATTGCACCAGTGCATATAGTCTTGACACTTTACCCCTAAAGGATAGGTAAGAGCAGAGTTCTGCAACTATGGAGTCATCAGGCGGTATTGTGGGAAAATCAGGGTATCTGAATTTGAGATTCCTACGAAGGGAGGAAAATTGTAGCCATGCAGTGGGCCGGCGCTTGAGGGATGGGGGGAGGTCCACCCACTCAACGAAGTTGCCTTGTTCGTATATATTGCGGAGCGACAGGAAGCCAGCTTCAGCCCAACGGGTCACAGTGGATAGCGGGGTAGGTGAGACATCCGGGAGGAAGTTCCAAAGCGGTAGGTCTCCATGGAATGGCCGTGGTGTGGTAACCAGGGCCCAAAGTTTAGTAAGAGATAGGGAGGTGCATGTCACAGGATCTGTCGAGTCGGAGTCAGCTGGTATAGGCTTAAGAATGAGGGAACCCAGCACTCGATCAGCAGCAGATAGCTTCTCGAGTCGGACATGCGGGGGGGGGATCGGTGGTATTAAACCAATGGGAGGCGAATTGTGATTGAGCCACCACCCAATACCTCAAGAAATCCGGTGCGCCAAAACCCCCAAATTCTTTCGGGGTGGTAAGCGTAGAAAGTTTAAGCCTAACCGCACCTGAGTGCCAAAGGAAGGTGTTTGTAATGTGACGTAGTGACTTAAAGAATGTATCGCCTGGCCATACGGGTAGATTGGTGAATCGGTATAAAAGTTGGGGTAATACTACCATTTTAAGAATGCTGATCCTACCTGCTAGTGAAATGGGGAGCTTAGTCCAATTAGACATCTTACCGAACAGGGCCGTTAGATAATTCGAGTAGTTGTCCTCGCGCAGTCTTATTATGGATCGGGACACCTCGACCCCCAAGTATGTGAAACTAGATTGAGACCAGGAGAAACCCAACAGATCCGGGGGGGGACACGTACAATCAGTAAGCGGGAACAGTGTGGATTTGGAACAGTTCACTTTTAATCCCGATATGTCACCAAATCGGGCGACGTCTGCAAGGATAGGAGCAAGGTTAATGTCTGGTGAACGAATGTACAGCAGAGCATTGTCTGCGTACAGAGAAACTATGTCAGCCTGATCGGCCGTGCGTAATCCCCTATGGGCATGTGCCTGGCGAATCATGTCAGCAAATGGTTCGATGGCGACGGCAAAAATTAGTGGAGAGAAAGGGCATCCCTGGCGCGTCCCTCTGGCTATCTGGAAGGGGGCGGAGCATCTGTCCTCAGTACGGACTCTAGCTGAAGGGGAGGTGTAAAGCAGCTTAACCCAAGTTCGGAAATTGTGACCAAACTTACATTTCACAAGGACCCGCCACAAGTATTTCCAAGAGACCGAGTCGAAGGCCTTCTGCATGTCCAGATTGGCTGCTACCGCCTGCGAGGTGGGGCTGACCCTGCTGATCACATTAAAGAGTCTTCTTAAATTTAAGGATGTGGACCTTCCTGGGACAAACCCTGCCTGATCAGGATGAATAATGTGGGGCATAATAGGGGCTAGACGGTTGGCTAACAGTTTAGCGTAAATTTTAACATCGCTGTTAATCAACGAGAGGGGGCGGTATGAGCTGCATTGGGAGGGGGGCTTGCCCGGTTTGGGGAGAACCATTATCAATGCCTCCCGAAGAGAGGGGGGGGGAGTATACCCTTTTCGCAAGATTCCCCCCAGAGGCACAACATGTGCGGGACCAATAGTGACTTGTATTGCTTATAAAATTCAATGGGCAATCCATCCGGGCCAGGGGCCTTACCAGACGCCAGTGATTCAATAGCTTCGGTAATCTCCTCAGACGTGATAGGTCTCTCCAGAGAGGCACCAGCCTCGGAAGATAAAACGGAGAGAGGGAGAGAGTCTAGGAAGGAATCTATTTCCGAAATGGGGGGGTCATTGGCCTCGGAGTATAGAGATGTGTAGAATGCAAGAAATTCGGAGTTGATGTCCTGTGGGGACAGAGCCATGGAGCCGTCCGATCTTGCTATGGCCTGAATATTGGGAGCACCGAGTTCGCGACGGAGCAGCCTGGCTAGCATACGGCCGGGGCGTTCACCTTCGCCGTATCTCCTCGCCAAACATGGGGACTCTAGGAATTTGACCTCTCGCTCTGCAAGGGCACGAAAGTTATCTAGTTCCGATCCCAAGGCCGAAAGAGTGCTTGAAGAGTGGTTAAGAGCGTATTGAGCCTCGAGACCGGTAAGGGTTGATTCACTAGCGGAGATGTCAGCGCGGATCCTCTTAAGAATGCCACTTCCCTTGGAGATAGCCACACCCCTCGTATATGCCTTGAATGATTCCCAGAGCATGGCGTGAGTTGTCACCGAACCAGTGTTGAATTAAAAAAACTCTTCAATGGACGATTCGAGTTCAGCCGCAAAGGTCTGGTCAAGGAGCGTGCGGGAGCTTAACCTCCACTGCCTTGGTCTATTGGCGTCAGGACCCCAGTTTAGCGAGATGACGACAGGTGAGCGATCAGATAATGTTCTGGGAAGGATAGCCTGGTGAGACAGTGACCTAACTAACCTGTCGGTGATGAGCCATCTATCTATTCTAGAGTGGGAATCGTGGACTGTGGAATAGAATGAGTATTCTCGGGCATCAGGGTTTATTAACCGCCAAGAATCAACCAGTGTCAGACGTGGAAGAATAGTAAGTATGGTGTAGGCTGCTCTGGAGAGTTGGCGAGGCCGCGTGCCCGATCTGTCTAGGGTAACGTCCAATATAGTATTAAAGTCTCCTCCCCATATGATCGGGATCAAGGGAAAGCCTTCCAGGAGCGAGGCTAGGTGTAAATAGAAGTCCGGATCGTCAACGTTGGGACCGTAGATGTTTAGGATGGCCACCTCTTGGCACTGTAGTGTGCCAACGAGCAGGACATATCTGCCAAGGAGGTCTATACGTGAGTGATTGCACACAAATTTCAAACTTCTGTGTATCAGAGTCAATGTGCCACGGCTCTGGGTAGAATAGTTAGTATAATATCTTTGGGAACCCCACTGTTTTGCGAACCGGTCACATTGTTCGGAGCGGGCATGGGTTTCTTGTAAGCAGAGAATTTTGACCCCGTGGCGTTCTGCGTATAATTGTATCTGGCGCATTTTTTTATGATTGCCCAAACCACGAACGTTCCAGCTCATGAACGTCAGGACTTCACTTGCCATTTAATTGGGAATATTGATACAGTAACAGGAGTGCGTTGTCAAAAAAGAGAGAGTCTGTAGATCCAGACATGGAGGGATCTCCAGCCGTGTGTGTGTGATGTAGTGCTGTACAGCATGTGGTGCCCCTAGTGGTTGCCAAGTCATTTTCAACAATAACTACCCCTCCCCCCAATCCCCCCACCCACATCCCTCCCAAAACTCGAGGGAAGAAACCCAAACCCATTAACAACAACACCAACAAAATACTAGGCATCTACACCTGGGGGGCTGCAAGTCGGCCTAGCGATGTCATGCTGAACCGGGGAGAGCATAAGGATAATACACAGTGCAATAGTAGTAAGAAAACATAGTGGTGGCTCACGGGAGCCGTATGGCTACAGAATATCAGGATCGGAACGGCTTAAGGTCTAAAGTGCCGTGTAAGCAAACAGATCAAACAGCAAATCAAGGTGAATGCAACAGTTAAGGGTCCCTGGTAGCCAGACTGAGGCGAACTGAAAATCCCTCGTGATCAAGGTGGGACCACGGCCCAGACAGTCAGGTCCAGGTGCCCGTGGTCGACGGTACCACAGTCTTCGTGCCGGGGGCCCCGCAGGGGGCCAAGGCCGCCCAAGCACAACAGAGCCGTTTATAAACAAATGATGGACCCTCAAGGGGGGGCACTGGAGACAGCGAGAGCAAAACCGGTGATCAAGAGTTACCTGAGGTCATGGATATCATAGGGGACCTGGCGGTAGTGACCCCTTAACTGACAACGTCATGTGCAGGGGGGCCACCACGGGGTGCCCCATGCTATAGGAGCGAAAACAATCGTCAACCGGGAAAGTGTTCATCAATGAATTTCGATGCCTCCTCTGGGATGGTGAAGAAGGTGGTCTGATTCAAGTGTTCAATCCTTAATTTCGCCGGAAAGAGCATGGAGTATTTGACCCCCAGGTCGCGAAGTCTCTTTTTTACAACAAGAAAGGTTCTGCGCTCCTGTTGACCAGTGACCGAGAAGTCGGGGTACAGATGAATTCTTGCCGGGCCAAAGCGCAGCTCTGGCTGCTCGAAGCAATGCGTCTCGATCCCGAAAGTTTAGGATCCTGGCAATGATGGGTCGGGGAGGCGCGCCCGGTTTAGGCTTAGCAGTGAGAGAGCGATGTGTTCTTTCGACCGCAAAGTGTGAGGAGAGCTGCGGGGCATCGAGTACAGTTAAAAGGATACGCTCAACATAGTCCTCCATGGGCTCTTTAACATTATCCTCCGGAATGCCAATGATACGCAGGTTATTACGCCTAGAGCGAGATTCCAGGTCATCATTCTTCCTCTCCACCGCTGAGACACGATTAGTAAGTGTAGATACCGCAGCCCGAAGCGACAGCAGGTCATCCTCCGTGACACCCACCCTGGTCTCAACCTCGGCGACCCGGCCGTCCGTTCTTTCCATATGAGCTTTAATAGACGAGATGGTACCACTCATGTCGTCCAACTTGGTGTGCAGTGCGGTAAATCCCTCCTTCATGTACTCAAGCATCCTCTGTGAGTCATCCGAGGTTGAGGGTGTCGAGACCATGGGTGTCTCCTCAGGCGGATCGGGGGAAGCCTTGGACGGAGTTTTTGCAAACATGTTGAGTGAACTTTGTTTCTTACCAGCTCCAGCCCCCTTGGTCATGGTGATGACGGAACCACGAGTAGCGCCACCAGGGGAGCGCGTGTCCGTACCCGCAAAGACGGGGGGGGGGGGCCCGGCGAGGGAGGAAGTAACAACGGGAGATGTAGAAATGGAGCTGGGACCGGTCCACCCAATCGGGGCCGGAAACTATGGGTCAGGACCGCGTCCCTATCCAGAAGGGAGGCGCAGCCCGACAGCAATACGGTTATTTACGTGGATGTGCCCACCGGGTGTGTGTAACTGCAGGGGGGGGTCAAAGGGTCCCAAGCAACCGGCTGTTGTATTAAGACCTTAGCCACAGGCGGAGAACATCTGCTAGAATGATAAGGCTGAACTTGTAGAGCCCCGCATACACGTTGTCACTGCAGGCAGTTGAACCAGGTTCTGGGCCTCCTAGATTAGTGCAAACCCCAGGGACAGCTGAATTAACGTAAATATGGGGGAGCTCAGGAGCAAGGGACCATTATCCCCTGGGCGGGTGATGCGTGACCAAGTAGGGGGGGGATGCCAAGTATGTTCTCACCGAGCCCTGAGGAGAAGGAGGCGAAGCATGTGAGGAGATTCCAAAGTACCAAGGTATAGTGCAAGTCTGGGCCAGTGCAATCCGGCCACCAAAAGTCCAGCCTTAATTTCTCCGACTAAGGCAGATGCCCAACACATACCTCGGGGAGATGAACTTGTTGACAATTTAATCACTGCAAATACATGAGTTCTTTTGGCGCCTTGGCTGGATAATGGTAGGTTGCTCTGACTGATGAAGTAAGAGAGAGATCAAAGGCCACCTGGGCCGCTGTCGTGAGGGAGCTGGGAGGGCAGGGCTGAGTTATGCCCCACAGCCACGCCGCCGTTGCGGCCCACGCGGAGTCGGGAGAGGAAAACAGGGGAGATGGGCGAGCCAGCTGGGTAGACTCACGGGGCCAACAACGCCACAAGGAAGTCCTCAGGGATCGGCCGTGAAGGGCCGCTGCAACACCAGGGCTCGGCTCAATAGGCCCTCCAGAGCAGGGCGACGGGCGGATCAGCAGGGCCGGCCGCCGCAGCACCGCGCCCCCCACCAGAGAGGAGAGCCGCGCCGGGAAGATCAGGCACCCGCCGGCGGGTCACAGTGTAGAGCCCCCCCCGTGCCCCCCTACCTGGTCCTCGAAGCGGCCAGCATGGCGTCAGCAGGGGGGCAGCAGAGGAAGGGTAAGCATGCGGCGGCGGCACCGGGATCACAGTGACGACAGGTGTTCCTCCAAAGCTGGGACCGGAGGAAGGCGCGGCGGCAGCAGCCGGGCGAAGCGCCGGAGGGGTCCAGAGAGACTGTCCGTGGCCGCGTAGGGCCCGATCTCAGAGGAGGACAGAGGAAGGCACAGCGCCCCTCCCCCCCACAGAGGCCCGCTGCGCCGCACTCAAAGTTACGTGAGCGAGTCGAAGGCGCCGGAGCCGCGGGCCGGGGAGGTTAAGTGCCGGCGTCCGCATTCAATGCCGGGCGCCGCACCAGGATCAACCAGCAATGCCGGGGCACCAGACTCAGCCAGGGGATAGCGGATGGATTCACACGTCCGCTCCGCGAGCGTGGGTTTGCACAAGTGCACTGGAAGGGTGCTGGGACGGGATCTTCTACTCTCCTGGCTCAGAGCTCTGACATCAGGCGGCCATCTTCGTTCGGCGCAGCAGCGCCCCCCGCCAATGGGTGGTTCTTAAGCGCAGAGAGAGGTGACTGCATCTTGAAGTTGTACCTGACCCAGAGAAGCACTCGAACCTGCAACTGCTGGCCATCCCTCTTTCGAACAAAGGACAGAAGATCATGTCTCAGTTATTCCAGGACGAAGTATAGTGTGAGCTTGGCAAATCGGATCCCTCCCCAAACACCCGAACCCCCCCGCCCCTCACCCCCGCCCAAATTCTTGCCCGTCAACTCCCTCTGTGCTTACCTTTTGGATAAGGATCCTACCGCTGGGCTACCCTTGGGACTAGGATACAGAGGAGAACTTGCCTGTCTTTGGTCAAATACTTTCCAAACTTTTAAATAGTTTGGAACTGTTTTAAATTGCCACCACAAGCCCGTTGCATCTTTTTGAGAATGCCTCCCCTAGAGAAACCTGTACTGGAACCTTTGACTTTTGGGCACTAGGCCCCATACATCATAGGGCTGGACCTAAGTAAAAGGGAATTGGGATTATATTGGTTCTATTCATTTTATCTGCATTCAATTACTTACCTGACTTACTTGATTAATTGCTGTTGATGTATTGTAAATGACCTTCTGGTGACTGTGTATGTTTGAGATATATGGTTTTGAGTATACTACCAGCTCGTTACATTACTCTGTGTGTTCTAAAGTAAAGGCCTAATTAATAGCTGTATTTTTATACATTGACTTTTGTGTGTTATTCTTTGTAGACCCACTGAGGCCCTAGACCACTCGCACTCACCTGAGACCAATCCTTGATTGCTCTTCCACGTACCTTGATTAGGTTTTGGCTAAACTCTGAGTCTCCCTGTTCACCAAAAACTAGGGTGTCCTCCTAAACCCCCCCTCCCCCAGGTTGATTTTAGAAATCTATCTTAACGAATTAGTAAATTAGTATTTTCGGCAATGTTTCCAGAATCCACAATTTTGTCTGTGGACACTGCCTTGACTTACTTGCAGTTGGTTAGTTTCATTAAGCACTATAATAGAATATTGCAAGTATACATTACATACATGGTAACTTGTATTTGTATGCTTCCCTTCCACCCACAGATACCTCCTCTTTTGAAATCTATCCAGGCACAGTCTGTATCTAGAAATCGCCAAACAGCCACCAGGTCTCAATGAGCAGCTTTGCTATGATTAACTGCTACTGCCTAATGTGATATAGCAAGGAACTAGTCACTCAGTCTCACTGAATCAGTTGGGTACGCTTTCATAGATTGCAGATGACACCAAACACCAGAGGTCAGGCTCACAACACTGCCTGCAGTTTACTCCAGATGAGGCATCCAAATGCTGTCCAGGAGCAGGTCTGTAAAGGAGTTCCTCATGCGTTAGGTAATTGCTGGGTGAGATGTTCTTGGACACCCCAACTCTGAAACATGTCACCCATGTAGCTTTACGACCTTGAGCTCCAAAACCACCTACCTTGCTGACTGTTAAGAGGGACTTTTAGAGCCAGCCCTGCGGAGGGTTTTGAGAGGCCAGCCTAGTTAGAAAGCTGTGTAATTGGCATTTGGCTCTAGCCAAAGAGTATCAAGTTGACATAGACCGAGCAGTAAGGTAGACTTAATTAGTTGTGGGGGTGGTAGTTTAATGGTACAGTTAACCGGACATAAAGCGTTCTCATAAAATGTGCAACACAGGAGTACACAAATATGCTAATTTATTAGATCTATAACCCTCAGCAGTTAAGTAAAAGCACAGCTATCACTAAAACATGCTTACATAGACCTTTATATATACAGTTGGTGATCTCAGAGTGAGCTAGCCTGCACTTTACAATTGATAACAGTGAAAGCAGTTTAATCAAATGAAAAACAATGTGTAGTGGGAAAAAAAGACTGCTTGATTCCGGTAGATTGATGAAAACTTTAGCCATAGGAGAAAGCAAAACAAATGACCAACGACGAAACACCTTTGGAGCATGTGAACCCCCCTCCCTCTCCCTCCTGGGTCCAGGTATCTTATACTACCAGAATTATATGGGTACCAATGGAAGGGGGTGATCTTAGTCTTTGGCAAGGTCTCACCTTTGCACTTTATTGCTGACTGAGACAAAGCCCTCCTTGTACAGTGCTGTGATGCCAGCTGCGCGCGTTCGTGTCATCAGTAAGCAGCACAATGTAGCGCATTTCTTCTACACAATTTTACTCCCTACAGCCTCTCATATTGCCTCGACGCAGGTGATAGAGAAGCCTTTTAATATAACATCCGCATGCTAAAGCCGCCTCCGACGAAAAGGCAAGAGCATAAAATGGACTTGGCTATGCCAAAAGGGAAATACGTTAGAAGCGTGAACAGTGAAGGCTAGCATTCTTTAATTGTGAGTGAGACACATTTTGGGCAGTGACATGCGCAATGAGATTCGGCAAATTGCATTGTTTAGCTAGTAGCGGCTCAATATGGCATGAGGCAAACAGAATATATTGTGATTTCCATATTAACGTTTAAGTGATCACTATATGCTTGTAGACACTTTTAGGGTTGATCCCAAAGAAAATAGGATAGGACATGGGTTAGGACTTTTAGTGGTGAATTGTAGGGGCAATAGAACAATACAGAGTGACAGAAATGTAGCTCATTTAATAAGAGTTTTCAGTTTACATTTGTTAATACCACACTAGAACAAAAAACGCATTTGTACTCCGTAAACGATATTGGTAATTTTATACAGTAATTGGTTGCGTCCTTGATACAGCGCTCCGTTAGAGTCCCAGAGGGTAGACATCATTTGCACATGTTTGATCAAAATGTAAAGGAAAAGAAAAAAAAAGAGTAGGAAATCTATATGAGAAATTAAATGGACTGTACAAAATATTATCTAGGAGATTTTAATTAGAAAAGAAAAACATTGATGGAGAAATTGGTCTAAAGACTATAGATATCAGCTTGCGCAAAATGATGAGACTATTCTGGCCATTATAGCAGGGAAAATGATGTTAACATCTGGTCCACTATCAATGCCCTAGAACTGAGGCAATAGGAGGTCCAGACAAACCCATTTCTGAGGAGGTTTGGGTAAATTACTTCTCTGTTTTACGTGGTCAGAAAGGCGAAATAATGTAGTCAATGAAAATTGTGGAGATGATGGATTGGCATATGGAGTTCCCGGTTTATATTGAGAGAATCATTAGGCGGTGTAGCAGATCAAGAGCTTGGGTGGGGGGGGGGGGGCGGAGGGGGTTCCTAATAAATTGGCAAAAGAAATGATTAAACAAATACCAGAAATGTGGGCAATTATTTTATGTATGTTTATAGATATAATGGGAAAGCAAAGGACACCAGGTTCCTGGAAGTATGTATGTCATTCCTGTATACAATAAAGGCAATAAGTTATTGCCTCACGTAAGGAGGTAATGGTATCAAGCAGTGAAGACAGACACAAGTGATCACAGTTGAAGCTGGTCATTCCCCAAAAAGACAATTTTATAAACTCATAGAAAAAGGACACACCCCAGTAGGAAATTGAAACCAGGGGAAAGGTTGTGAGTAAAACAAAGGTTTATAGAAATAAAGCATACAGAGGACTCTGCTGCCTTGAGAGTGCTCTGTCAAACGATACAAAAACAGTACATTATAAGCTTTAGAAACATCGCTAGTGATGTCTCCCTATAGGTACATCAAGTTACATTGTGATTGGTGAAAGACATGGATACATTATAGTAGTGTAGGGACCGGCTCAACAGGATTGGCAGGCAGCTTGGCGGTCCGGTAGGCATGATGTGGGTCAGCTGGGCTCATCCTTGCGAGGTGAGGGTCAGGCCGGGTCCACGATAGGAGAATGTTCTGTCTAAGCTAAACTACACAATATCTCCTGCCATGTAGTGAATAATGCAATACATAAACCATATACTAGAATGTGGGGATACCTATAAATTGTAGACACTTATTTACACATTCCCGCCTCAGGCTTTTGTTGAAATAAAGGGTACGAGGGTCTTGCCCTCCAAGTGCTTTATCAGAGGGCTTGATCTAGGATTTATTTGCCATGGCGCCCCAGAGCTTGAGGGAATGGATTGATAGGTGTTGGTATTAGGCTGGATATATCATGACATAAAACCAGTTATCTTGGGGACACTTTAGTCTGGTCAGTGGGGAAGGGTCACACTTCTGTTACATCAAAGGAAGAATGGAGGGGCAAAAGGTTGTACAGGCAATAACTTACAACGATGGGGGTGAGAGACGCAGGAGCAGGTTCGTGGAGACAGATGGGCCACAAGTCATTATTCACTCCGGTCACACACAGGGCAGTGATCTCAGTGGAAGGAAAATGATACACTTTTTACTTGTAAAAGTTTGCGCCGGGGCATCTGTGAGAAATGAGCTTGGGCGACACAGACCCATGAGGAGGAGGTGGGGGCTGTCAGTGTTCGCTGTGCGCGGCGCTGTAAAGGGGAGAGAAGGCTTCTCAGTTATCAGGATGTGGCCTAGTCCAAAATGGAGTCCAGATGTGTCTTGCAATAGCCCCTCTTCCGCTGTTGTCAGGGAAGGGCAAGGACGACGTCTCCCCACTATTGCATGAGCATTAGGTTTCTTTCGTGCCGAATGTATGGGGGGCAAAACGACCCTTACACAGTTCAAGGGTGTTTATTGAACTTCAATGGGTTGGTTGAACGCCTATCTAACATAAATCTAAGGATTGGGAGCAAGCTACATCCATCAAATAATAACGCAGATATAGTGGTGTTTCTGTCAAATTAAAAGGGCCTGTACTAGTAAATGTATTGCCAACACTTACTTCTAAATACCAATGGTGTGGGATAACAATGTAGGCAAAAGAAAAGTGTTCAAGAAAGAATGTCAGGATAGTTGAGCATTTGGCTTCCCTTCCCCACGTTTTCAGCACGGGGTAAGGCGGCACGTTCAGACTTAACACACACTCTGGCTTCTCTGCCGCGAGGATACAGTTCAAAGAATAGGTATCGGGGGCCTTCTGTGCCAAAGTCACTTTACCATTCAAAGTCTCTTTAATGCAGAGGGCCTGATGTGACAAACAAGCACTAAAGTTCCTTTCTTCTAAGGTTTTTCACATTCACAGGTTCTCGGGTTTCACTATTCGCTATGGGTTGCTCTCCTTCAGTTTCGGACCCCCTTTATCCCAATATTCAAATCTGGTCTCCCTTGTTCGAGCTCAGACCACGGACCTCCCTTGTTCGGGCTCGGATCCTTTTTATCACAATGTTCTCAATTGGTCTGCCTCGTTCGGGCCCGGACTGTGTCAACAAGTGCAATGGATTTTGCTTAAACTGTCGCATGACCACTTCGATTCACTTAATTTCTCATTCTTATCTTTTACTTTTTTCACAGTTCATCACTTTTAGCTGGACACCTTACAGAAACCTTCGATTGAGCCCACTCGTGGTGCCGGACCACTCTGTCACAGGTGTTGTATCTTCTTAGTTCAAACATCCGTCAGCAGTTCAGCTTCCCTCATGTCTTTCATCACACGCGTTAAAAATCTTCCTTCTTGCGCTCGTTATACAATGTTGCCGCTTGCAACCTAGACTTCAACACAGAGCGGTCTTGCATCGGTCTCCCCAACTCACCGGCTGCGTTAATCTTACTGGCGTGGCTTTAATCTTGGAACCACTGATGGTACCACGGCAGCTGCTGCTCCTCCCGAATCGGTCAGCCATGTAGGAGGGCCCTGGGTATCTCCGACACACTATGCAGGATTCTTCAGTCTTGTTTCCTGGCCTTAAAGGATAGTTCCGGGACTTTTTTTTTATTGTCCCTACGGGTCGGCCATGTGTTTGTAAGCATAAATCGGTAGATCGTAGGAAACTTTCCTATGGACCTTACCCGACTTTTCGCCCATTATCGCACTCGAAATCAGCCTCCATTTTGTGATAATCCTATCATTCCGCCGCATCGACCTGGCTCACCTGCCTTTGCGGCACTAAATCAAATCCCCCGCCCCTGAGCCTGACATCAGCAGACGCGTACTGCCCATTTCAAGCACGTCTCGTGTCAACAATCGCTGCGCCTCAGCTATTGACGTGTTGCCATGGAAATGGCAGGACGCCTCTTTCCCCAATAAGTATAAACAGACCGTTTCACAACACACAGCAGCAGATTTTCGATTCCATTCCTCTCTCTGTGTTACTTTGAGTATTCTGTGACTCGTTTCAGTGCTCTGGTCAGCTACCTTCGCCGCTTGTAGCCCGTGTGAACACCTGTACCATCTCTGTAAATTATTTTACTATCTTTACCGCACAATGGCCACAATAATGCCGTATATGTACGAGCCCGAGTACACCGAGGAAGAACTACTGGAAAGTCAAGCACGCGAAAACGATGGGGATTCGGACGGCAGTTGGGAGGACCAGTCAACGGATGAAGAGCCTGGACCATGTCGCATGGACGGCGTCTCCACCTGGTGCACGTGCAATCGGTGCGAGCTAATGCCAACTGAGGAGGAGAACTGCTGCTGCCGTGAAAATTCCGGGTGCTTGGCCTACATTTCGGAAAGCGAGCAAAGTCTGCAGGAAGGCGAGCAAAGTCCGCAATGCATCACCGAGCTGCCAGAGTTCAGGGAAGCCTGCCTCTCACGGACCGTGTTGAGGATGATGATGGTGCTTATGCACGAACTTCGCGGCACTGTTCGTCCGCGTAATCCGAGTAACGAGTAAGTATACTCTGTTTGTGATGTCAGTGATGCCACCACTATTTCATGGTCGTCTCCCACATATAAAATTACATTTACATATCATTCGAACGCATGTAAATTTGTTCCATATAGTGCATTTTCTAGATATAATTTTTTTCTAAGAAAAATGACATGTGTTACCTGAATCGACATTGATAAGAAAGTTTGGTCAGTTTAATACAGTTTGCATCTTTTTTTTTCACAGGTGGTACAGGCTGGTGGCCTATCGTTGCTTCACTTGGTGGCTTCACGGGAGGCTCGGACACCGCGTTCGGAGAGTAATACCTGCCTGTGCGGTACTTGCCATTAGACAACATTTCCCCAGTGACAGTGGACAATACCGCGGATTTTCCCTCGATGTGCTGCAACCTCAACTTTACAATGTGTAATGTTTATTATTTATGTTTAATTAAAATCTAAAATAAAGCCCAACATATATTTTAACAATGGTTGTTTTGATTTTTTAAATGAATCTAGTGTATATTCTCCTGGGAGGGTGAGGTATTTATAAACTCACCCCCCTGCATTCCATGTAGTAGATCCTGCAGCCATCCTCTTACATTCAGTTAGATGGCCTCTCCTTGGTGAGGCCCTGCGGCAAACGGGTCTTGTCTGCACGACCACCGCCCCGATCCACCCCCCGCCCTATCAAAGGCAGTTCGCACCGGGGTACTTGTGCTGGCAAGTGGAGCTGTCAGGGAGCGATAAAGGCCAAGAGGTGCCAAAGACCATGTACACTTCAAAGTGGTCTATAGAGCATGGGTTGTTGTTCCCATGTCTACCTCCAGACCCCGTGTCTCCTGCCAAGCATCCCCCCTCACGCTGGACGGCCCCCTGCAATCCACATAAGTGTGTCTCCATTCACGAGTCTTCCTGTGTCTTGTCTGCACGACCACCGCCCCGATCCACCCCCCGCCCTATCAAAGGCAGTTCGCACCGGGGTACTTGTGCTGGCAAGTGGAGCTGTCAGGGAGCGATAAAGGCCAAGAGGTGCCAAAGACCATGTACACTTCAAAGTGGTCTATAGAGCATGGGTTGTTGTTCCCATGTCTACCTCCAGACCCCGTGTCTCCTGCCAAGCATCCCCCCTCACGCTGGACGGCCCCCTGCAGACCGCATAATGCCACGACATATACACGTCATTCATTCACAAACACACCCCTGTTTCGAATTCTTTATAACCCACTTCATATTTCTAATGAGAACTTCTTTGCGCTTTGCTAGTCAACCCGTGAAGGTGCTGGTTATCTGCTCTTCGTCTCTGTGAACTTCCGTGACCACTTTGAGCAAACTCGTCAGTTTGCAACCTGTGAACTGCTCCCTGTTCTACGACAAGAAACTACTCTGATCCCTGCATCTAACTGTTTGTTCGTCAAGGTAAGTCCATGTACCATAATCATTTTGCGTCCAATTTTTTAATTTATATCTATTTGCTAGTAGTCATCAAATTGCATCCATGTTTTCTTTTCGTTCACGACAGTACATGCAAGGAACTAGTCACATGTTCTGAGTTTAGTCAAATTACTTTTTCTATTTTTTGAAAGTTATTGAAATACTTATCCGCATGTGAATAACATGTATAGTTCCAAGAACCAAAACGGACCTTGCATTGAACCTTTTATGTGTCATTTAATGTTTTAACACATTGGTATTCATAGAGAATTGTTGATCTTTACTTTTCAGAACTTTCCATAATGCCTGCCTGTTCCATTGGCGGTTGCCCTTCGAAGACCCATAACAAATCTGAAGGTACTATAATGCATGTTTTCCCTAAGACAATAGATCAGATAAGAGAATGGGTCCGATATTGCGGATATCCAGCCTCTGAGATAGAAAGTAGAGTCCTAGAAGTCTTTGCGGACAAGAGGGGTGATCGATACCGCATCTGCAGCAGGCACTTTAGCCCAGACATGTACTCCACATCATTGCTAATAAGGACGAAAACACCGCGAGCGAGGCGAAAATTGCTCTCAACCGCTATTCCCACTCTATTCGTCCACATCCCTCCACTGGTGAGTCAAGTTTACGTATTTATCTCTCGGCATTGCGGTAGTGTGTAGCATTAGCTAACAATAATTTCCCCATTTATGTATCCACTCAATATGAAGGCTGAAGATTCTCCATCCGTGTCGTTATTGCAGTCATCAGCCACTTCAAGCGCCTATCGGGTAATCATACTTAGCTATTCTGACACTGACTTGTTTTAGGCATGTAAATCAATAGTTTTAATTGATCGTGTAATTATTTTACCTAATGGTACACCACAGTACTCGTCCTCTAGTCTTTGTTTTCAGTTATAATTATTGTTATCCAAAATAATGCAAGTACTGTCTTTCAGGGAGATGCTGAGGAGTCCAACGCATTGACGACAACCGTAGATGTCACTCAGATGCTCGAGGTACGTTTCCGGACAGTTCCATCGATGGAGATCATCAGATCTTGCATTCTTGTAGCGTGATTGTTACACACAATGTTTCTTTCATTTTTAGCCATTGGTATGTCCTTCTGTCGTCGCCCTCCTATGTGTCTTCTTTTTTCAATATTGTGTTCATTACTAATGAAAGTCCTATGTTTCAGGGAGTCGATGGAGCATTAGTCCAAGAGGAAGGGGGAGCATGCAGTTACGGGTCGGCGCAACAGCTTGCAGAAGTGTGCACCGCAGTTACAGCGTCCCTTGATGTTCTTATGCATTTCGAGGTATGGATACTGACAGATCAATCATGCGAGATCAAATGACGTGATTACATCCGCTATACTTCCTTCTTTATTAACGCAAGTACTATGTTTCAGGGAGCTGACGGAGCTTCTTCAACAAGAACATCACCCCTAGTAGTTGATGCAGATCTCTGGGTGGTGACACTTCCAACGATGGAGCAAATCGAATCATATTTGGATATCCATTATTTATTTTAGACAACTGATCATTTGTGCAGGTCTATTTAGATGAGCCGTTGACGCCTGCAGAAAGTTTATGTTCTTTTAAACAAAATAGAAAACCATACTAATGCAATTACTGTGTTTCAGGGAGTTGCTGAAGCGTCATCTTCAATAATATCATCAATGGAAGTCTATGCGGAGCCCGAGGTATGGATCTTGACAGTTCAATCTAACTAGATCAACAATGCGTGAACTATTGTCGTTTGAATGTTCTACACAATGCGTTCATTCGTGTTTTGCTATTGAGATGTACGTATGGGTATTGGTCCCCAAGTACATTTTGTGTTTTCAATATTATTATACATACTAATGAAAGTTCTATGTTTCAGCGAGTCGATGGAGCCTCAGTGAGTGATGGATGTGCTTATCATGAAAGTATAGTCGTTGCAGCGCGAGAGGAAGTGGAGACATGCACACACGAGTCGGAGCAACAGCGTCCAGATGTTGAAGTTCGAGGAAAGAAAGTTTCAAAGAAAAGAAAGCAAAAGAAGGTTAGTGTCCTGTTCACTATATTATGTTGTCTTTCAC
Source organism: Ambystoma mexicanum (assembly GCF_040938575.1). Taxonomy (NCBI): domain Eukaryota; kingdom Metazoa; phylum Chordata; class Amphibia; order Caudata; family Ambystomatidae; genus Ambystoma; species Ambystoma mexicanum. Next base: position 873,037,126 of record NC_090924.1, on the reverse strand, counting down.
TGTCAATAGTTCAATACTGTAAGTTGTGTTTAAACTGAACATCCCTTTTCTAATCTGTCCTCTAGTTGCGAGTGGGTGTAAGAACTAGATCTACACAGACAGTGAAGCGAACGAGAGATGTTGCTTGTCAAACCTTTTGGCAGGGACTTGAGACTGGAGATGCATCGTGCCAATGGGAAGAATATGAAGTGATTGACAACGGAGCTATACCACCACCAGCCATTGATAGTGAATGTCCTCCTGGTAGTTTGGATGCAGTCGTAGATCAATTCACAGAATCCACACCCGCAACAAATAAGAGCACGCGAAAGTTGAAGACATTGTTTTTTTCTCCCATCTCCGGACAAGGAACAGATGTTGCAATGGAAGAGAATGAAGTGGACGACAATGAAACACCATCAATATCACTCAGCATAGCGGAAGACGATATCAGAGATTTTACCTTTCATGCGAGTGACATGTCCTCAACGTTACAGGCCGAACCAGCTGGGATGCAGAGTGACAGTATAAGGAAAGAGGCCAAATTCATTGTATTCGATAGCTGTTTGATGGATATTATTATGATGATGAAATGTGGGCATTGGGTTGGTGGGGAAGTATGTGGGGAGCCATTGATTAATGTGACTCGTGCAATTCAAGGCACTAACCTTAAAATACATGCCACCTGTACACAATATCATCCGTTCGCATGGTCTGCACAACCCATGCTGGGGCAACTGCCAGCAGGCAATCTACTTTGTGCAGCGGCCGCACTTTTTAGTGGTTCAAGTTTTAAAAAGTTACAGTATTTCTTTCAGTTTGTGGGAATCCATTTCATTGCGAAAAGTCAGTTCTACAAATACCAAACCGATTATCTATTTCCAGCCATCAGCGAAGCTTGGAGAATGGAAAAAATGTCAATGGAAAGTACATTCGCGGGCAAACGCTTCAGGCTAGCCGGTGATGGACAATGCGACAGTCCAGGATTTTCAGCCAAGTACTGCACCTACCACTTTCAGGACATGGAAAGTAAGAAAATTGTGAGTTCGGTGGTCGTGCAGGTGTCACAAAGTACATCCTCAGTGGCCATGGAGAAAGTTGGCTTTGTAGCATCATTGCAAGAATTACAATCGCGGGGAATGGTGATCGACCTGATAGCCACGGACAGACACGTTTCAATTGCCAAGACAATGAGAGAACAGTACAAAAATATAAATCACCAATTTGACGTTTGGCATCTTGCAAAATCAATCAATAAAAAATTGTCGGCTGCAGGAAAAAAAAAAGATATGCAAGGTATTTCACAGTGGTCCAAGTCAATCAGCAACCATCTTTGGTGGAGCTCAAAAACATGTGAAGGGTCGTTGGAAATTCTACTGGAAAAATGGCGGTCAGTAATGTTGCACTGTAGCAACGTACATCGATGGTCGACAAATGAGCATTTCCACAAATGTGAACATGGCCATTTGTCCACAGAGGAGGCACGGAAGAAGAAGTGGTTGATTCCTTCATCACCCACTCACAAGGCCATTGAAAAGATAGTATTTGATAAAACTATAACAAGAGATTTGAGGGGACTCACGGAATTCTGCCACACAGGAGATTTGGAGGTGTTCCACAATATGTGCCTAAAGTACAGGCCCAAAAGATTGCATTTTGGCATGGAAGGCATGATAAATCGGACTCTTCTAGCGGTCTTGGCACATAACCATAATGTTGGCCGTCAACAAAGTAGGACGACCGGAACTTTAGGGACGCTTCGCTACAATAAGGCCTTCACTAAAAGAAGTAAACAATGGGTGATCAAACCAGTGTTTGAGGATATGCAATATGAGTTTATTGAGAGACTTATCGTAGATGTCCTCGATAGGCACATACATGGAGTGGTGAACGAACCTATGCAGGGGACAACTGCATTGCCACCCAACATTGCCTCTGTTCCATGTCCACCTAAAGCAGAGCTCATTGAGAAATACACATCACGGTTTAAATGATTGTAATTCGATTGTCTGTTCTCTCGAGTCTCCTCATGTTGCAGGCCCATTGCAATTAAACCAAACAGTAATATAAATCATTTTTACAAAAATTATAGAATGTTTCCGTATTACAAACACATGGCCGACCCATAGGGACAATAAAAAAAAAGGCACGCAGACAAGATGCCCTTACACTAACTGGAGCTAACTAGAAATGTGTGCTCGCTCAAAGTGAAGGTCAGCTGCTTTGATGTTTTGCTCGGGTGGCGGAACGGCCCACGACCCAATATAAGGTTCTATTGTGATTTGACCTTGACAGGCCGGGACCATCCTGAAAGACTAAGAAAAGATAATGAATAAAATTTCAGAAACGAAACGATGAGCCACGTTCATTAGAAGAAGTAACGTCGGCAAAGAAGGAGTGGTGTTTCGGGTCTGCCCTACACAGAGACACAATGGAAAATGCAAATATAATGTAAGTAACTTTTGATGAGTTTATACCGCAATTTCATTACTATACAGTGGCTTTAAAGACGGGTTCAGTTGTACTTGTTCGTTCTATGTGGCATAGTGTTTTCTACCGCGCACTATCTGGAGGAGAAACATCTGCTTTTACTGAAGCACCTCAAAACCTTCCTCTTTGCTTCTGCTTTCTCTCTCCCTCTCCCCTGCTACAACTGGTCCACTGTCTGCGACCTCGGTCCTGGGCCCTTCCACTCTCCACCTGCACTGCCTCCCTGTCAACCCCTGCACTGGGGGACTGTCTCAGTATCCTACAGCCCCCCCTTCCCAGCACTTGTTCTGCACTTACCTTGCACTTGCCACCAGCTGGCCCTATTTATTTATTATTTTATGCTACTTACCTTGTACTCCACTCCCCCCCCCTCCATGCCTCGCCACGCCTTTAAACACTTGTGTACACCCAGTAGCGCTGTCCTCGCTATGAAATGAATAATTTTAATAAGGATCTGATGGTGAGACTAATTTCATTTTTTATGTTTTTAGGTACATCATTCACTACTGTCTGTGTCACGAGTACCAGACACCGGCGGACGGCTTCTACAGCCGCCAGTTGCTTCTCCGCGTGAACAACGTTACCACCCTGACCATTTTATGGGACGATCGCCAAGTACAAGTATGCCCTTACGCGGTACTAACGGTTAGATGCAACATACCTACCGTTGTGGTGGCCTAGTGCCTCGTTGTTGGAACAGCCATGCGATTATCAGTGCGACAGAAGAGCTTATTTTTATCGTAAACCAACACCCTGTGTACTGCACACGAACATCGCTTCCCTCAAGACGAACTAATTTGGATCGAGAGCAAAGAAAAATGCAAATCGCTGAATATTCTCTAAACATTTGATGTCCAATAAACGTACTTTGCCAAATGTACAATCTTGCCGTTTGCTTTTAAACCACGGTTTCACATTCCGAATTGTGGTGCTGTATTGTGAGATGCTCTAAGACCCTGTGTACAGCAAAGGACCATCGCGTTCCTCAATACGAACTTTTTGGAACATGAGCAAATAAAAATGCAAATCGCTGAATATTCTCTAAACATTTGATGTCAAATAAATGTACTTTACCACATTTACAATCTTGCGGTTTGATTTCAAAGTACAGTTTCATATTCCGAATTGTGGTGCGCTGTATTGTGAGCTGATCTGTGTTGATTTCCGGGGTCTGTGTGGAGTCGCGTAGAAGACGCCTGGGCGCGTTTGCCTACGCAGCTCAGTCACGTCACGGATAGAGGCGGGGAATATGAATGTTTTGATAGTCTGTTTCAGGGGCGGGGGATTTGATTTAGTGCCGCAAAGGCAGGTGAGCCAGGTCGATGCGGCGGAATGATAGGATTATCACAAAATGGAGGCTGATTTCGAGTGCGATAATGGGCGAAAAGTCGGGTAAGGTCCATAGGAAAGTTTCCTACGATCTACCGATTTATGCTTACAAACACATGGCCGACCCGTCGGGACAATAAAAAAAAAGTCCCGGAACTATCCTTTAAGCCTTTCGATCCGAAGGACTTTGGAAAGCAACGTTTTCCGCTGGAAAGGTAAAGGGGATTTCCCTACTGGTGCACCCTTCTTGGTTTGCCGTCTCTCCACTCATTCAGCTGCCATCTTGAAAACCCTGTTCCTTTGTGTGCTTTGCCTCGCTCTGAGTGTGCTCTCGTGCTCTGCCTTTCATCCGTGTTAGAAAGCTTAATGGAAGTCAGGTGTGAGTGATTACCATTTATTGGCTAACTTTGCTTAACCATAGTATTGGGACATGTCGGGTACAATGCTTGGGTGTGAGTCTGTTTTCTCCCATAGCGGCCTGTCCATGTGAAAGTGTTTGTGTAGGGAAAGGGGGCGGGGGTGGGCAGAGTTCCTAAATATGTTACCGGGTAGTATGGGGTAATGGTATTACAGGGAAGGGGATACTGCGTCTCACCATCAGGTGTCCCACTCCACGAAGACCCCTCATCCATGGGACCTTCCTGCACTGGTCCACCTCCAGGAACTGGATCCAAAAGCGATGGCAGTGTCCTGGCCACCTGGATGACAGATCAGTGGGTGAGACACCTTCTGGTGTCTCGCATAAGTAAATATCTGGCAAAATATTTTCAGCCATAATATTCCAAAAACTAGATGATTTGATAGAAGAAAAAGGTATTTTAAACTCCACACTGAATTTAGAAGAAACATGGGCATTGATTATAATGCTTTTTTAATTAACTCTATTCAAAATCTGGCCTGGGTCAAAAATGTGGTCCCTATGTATGCTGCTTCCTTAGATCTCATCACTGCCTTTGACCTGGTAGATAGAAGGCTTCTCTGGAATAAATATTATTATTGTGGATTGCCTTGTGGTTTATTAAGTATTTTTTATTTTATTTTTTTAATATAAGTATTTCTTATTAGTTTCATTGCAGCACCCTACAAAGAAACATAAGCAAGACCAATTCAAACATCCCAACGTCAACTCTTACCCCCCCACCACAAGTGAGATTCATCTTTTTATTAGCTTAGGTTCTGTTGGGTTCACATTATGTCCATGAGTCTGATCTTGTCCAGGCACCATTGTGCCATAGTCACTTTATAAGTAGGTCATTACTGGACCCCATTCCTGTTTGAATGCATGCTGATCCCTCTGGATCTTATGTTACCCATTCTAGTGCTACAACATTCTAGACTTTTTGCAGCCAGTCCTGGATCATAGGTGCTTTGTTGTTTCCATCTTTGTGCTACCACCAGCCATGCTGCTATCGGCAAGATTCTCAATCCTAGTTTCTGTATCTTTGTGGTTGTTTTCGATCGGATCCCACAACCCACACATCCAGATCTTATCCCCCACTAGTTCCACTCCCTGATACATATCTTGAATTTGGCTCTTTACCCCCATCCAGAATGGTTCTAGGACTGGAGAATTCCCCCAAATGTGTTGCCAGTCTCTGTTTGGGAGAATTCTCCTTTCGGTGACAATTCCCTTCAACCTTAGAGACCCCCGGCCCTTTTGCTGGATTTAAGACGTTTTAATTTTAGTCCTGGAGCGAGTGAGCCCTTTTTCTCTTTCTCATGTCTTTTTACCTGATTTGGATTTTTGTGTTTTTCACTGTTTTTGGATTCTGACAAACTCCATAGGCATCTTCTTTGTGCATGGTGACACACAGCACTTTCAGTGCAGTGTCATCGAGAAATCTTGCGGGCTGAACCCTCTGCTGCAGTACAGCACCCATTGGTGACCATTTTGTCAATATGGCCCCGGTCTTCCTTTTTCGCCATTTTCTGTTTGTGATGTCTTTCTTGGGTTTTACTCTGTGCGTTGAGACAGCTTTGAGCCCTTTGTTTGTCTTGCCTTTGGCGGGCTACAGCCCTGAAGCCCGCCCCTGGCACCAGTGTGTCTAGAAGGACAGGATGTGAGGGAGGGTCCTGAAACTCCCCTGTCTCCAGGAATGCCTGAATGCAGCTAGTTCGAATTGGCCGGCTGGCTGTCCTTTGAGGACAGTCACCCTGCTGTGTGAGTGACAGCCTAGGCTGTACATGAATGGAAGACACCTGCTTAAAAGGCGAGAGTTTTGGGACTACAGCCAGAGTCGACCACTGTGAGAAACACCTGATGAAGAAACCATAAATGCTGTAACCTCCTGGACCTTTGAATTGCCCAGTGAAGCCCTGTGTTGTGCTGAACTCCTTTGTCACTTCAACAGAGAAGCTCTGGATGGAACGACATCTCCTCTTGGATTAGTGGGACCAACTAACTCCAAGACGAACTCCACTGGACCACCATCCCTGACTGGCTGTGCTTCTTGGTTGCTGTGAGAGCCCAATGCCAGGGGTCGAGTGTCCGTATTCGAGTGCAACGTCTGCCACGGAACTAATCGGGCTAGAAGCTCCAGGAGACTCCTAAAGACCGTCCAGAAGTAGGACCTCCAGATCCAGAGTCCCCTCACTAGAGTGCAGGACCGAGGGAGCAAAGAGTCCATCCGGTGTCCAAGATCCGCAACGGTGCTGTTTGCTAAGCGCTGAAATTGCGAACTGTTGCTGAACCGAAAAGAGCCCGTATCTGCTGACGGCCTCCCAAGTACCACTGCAGGAGCTCTCCAGACATCCTCCCTCTTATCCCCATGACTGAGGCTGAGGAACAAGGGTCTGCACCGCTGTAGCAAGACAGAATCCAGCTGGACCACTCTTCTTCAAACCAGAGGTACTGTTTAGGCTTGGGGTACTTACCTTACTGCCTTTTAGCCGCGCTCTTCTCATTTGGGAATTGCTTTGCCTTATCTTTTAGAGTTGATTTCAACTCTCTTCTCACATGCTTAACAGCTTGTGACCCTACAAGTGATTTTTCTAAAGACTCTCTAACTTTGTGCAAGACTTTGATCTAAGAAGTCCCTCCGATCCATAGACTCTGTCCCAAATGACTTTGGCTGTCCTGGCTCCCTGAAGACTCTTCTACACCATGGACTTTGATACCGATTGTCCCTCATAGGTGGGAGCTTGTAAACTGTTACTGCTGGGAAAGGCTATCTAGATGTCATTGGAATATTTAGTTGTCCTCACATATACTGAGAAACTGTCTAACCTTTTTCATTCCCTAACCTTTCCTTTGTGCAACCTCAGAAGGAAGTCACCTCATGGTGTAGGAATTGTGTAAGAAGCATATCAAATGATTATCCACTAATTTGTTTTGATTCTGAAAAGTAACTTTAAAGTATATTTACACAAATTGCCTTTTTTTAAAAACTGTTTTTATTGGCAGTTATGAACAAAGGCAACTTACAATCTACATTACCAACGGGCAACAGGCCCGGGAAGTACGCGAAGTACGACTGTTGACTGTTGGACCGCTGGCACACTGCAAGCCGTGAAGGAGAATTCGATGCTTGACTGAGGAGCGGACGTATATGCAAGCAACACGGAAGTTGCCTGTTCCCTACGTGCCTCAAAATGCTCTGATTGGTTTGGTATTCTAAGCCCGCCCTGACCCCGCCTACCCTCTCAATTGAAGAACGTGTCCGTAGCGCACTCGCGCGCGCACACGAGAAGTACGCGAAGTACGACTGTTGACTGTTGGACCGCTGGCACACTGCAAGCCGTGAAGGAGAATTCGATGCTTGACTGAGGAGCGGACGTATATGCAAGCAACACGGAAGTTGCCTGTTCCCTACGTGCCTCAAAGTATGAACTTTAAATGAACTTTTATCTGTTAGTTTAACAAAGCTAAAAGCTTCGGTGTGGCTCTTAACGCCCATTTTCTGTACCTCCCTCCTCAGATGCTCTGATTGGTTTGGTATTCTAAGCCCGCCCTGACCCCGCCTACCCTCTCAATTGAAGAACGTGTCCGTAGCGCACTCGCGCGCGCACACGGGAAGTACGCGAAGTACGACTGTTGACTGTTTGCTGCTTTGTGCAGTGGGCAGACAGGTTGTAGACACAAGAGAATTTCCATTGGATGATATAACTCTCATGTGGCTCTCAATGAATGTGGTGTTTGTGAACATTTGTGTGAGGTAAGCAATTGTAAGGTGCGTGTGAATATAATCCCTGTGTATGGTTAAGAGGTGGAGGTGATTTACTTATTGAAACTGTGCAGAAATGAAAAGAAGGTTCATTGGTGGTAAACAAGATATGGCAATGTTAACAAATACTATTAAGACAAGGCGTATGAGCATGGCACATGCAATTGCGCTGGCGCTTCCCGTTTCTTCGGATTCGGATGAGGATTTAATTGAATGTGCTCAGAATGAATCCGCCAAATTAAGTACTGAAAGGCAGGACGCGGTTAGCCAGGACTCCTCGCAGTCTCTATTCAATGAGGAGCCGAGAGTGAGAGGAGATGTTGGGATCGCTACCTGTAGCACTGAGCTAATTGAGTCACTACAAGGGCGGACTATGGAGTCCTTCTTAGATACACCCCCCATATTTGTTTCCGACGAATCGAATTTATTGGGTTTATCGGTATATCCTGGTTCATCTACGCAATGCCCCAATTCTACGAGCAGCATGGGTGAGACTGCAGTAGTGGGGAATGTGCGCAGGGAGATTGACGGCCCGCAATCGATAGAAGGAAATGATGGGATTCAGGGCGAAATACTAAGAGAAGTAAAATCTCAGACCTTTATATTGAAAGAAATGCTGCTTGCCTTGACTGCTTTTCCCGATATGTTAGCTGGAATTATGGCAAAGACTAATTATGCATTGAAAAGCAATGGCTTAATTGATAAACAAATAACAATCCCAAATAATGGGTCCTAGATTTTGAGTGATGTCCAACTGTGTGGGTCCAAGATTGTGTCTGAGGAGAAAGATCTGAGTGTATTTGAAGTGGCTAAGACTGTGAAGAACATCAAGGGGGTGGATGATTCAATAACTCCAGCAGTTGAGAGTGAGCCTATAAAGGTTGCCGATATATTTAATATTAAGATATCTAAAAAAAAAATGAAGAAAAATAGGCAAAAACAAGCGCGTGCGCAAAAAGCCTTTAATGTATCTTCACTAAAGTTCTTGAGAGAAACTAATATTTGTGATGCCGATATAACTACATTTAAGCAAGGAGTTACTGCTCAGGCAAAGATCGTATCATTGGGTGACACGAATGGCGAAGGGGCACCTAATGAGGGGATGCCGACAGTTGTCCCTTCATTGAGTCCTCGTATAAATAATATAGAGGTGATTCTTGGGAAGAATATGCCCGAAAAAGGGGTGGGTGATGAATATAATGTGAGGGATGGTCTTGGTAGGGGGATAACAAATAACAAAAAAGCATCTGAATACATTGACGCAGCAAACAAATTATCAGATGCTATGAAAAATAAAATAGTTACCGATAGAATTGACACTAACCTAAGAAATTTGGAAATGGGTATGCACGATATTTTTGATCTATTCAAGAATCCTGATGCGCATAAAGATACCCGCAAGAGATACAAATGCCCCTCCGAAGTCTAATTTGGATGAGGAGAATATGACCAAACTAAAAGTCAGAGTTAATGAACAACGGTGCACAACTGACGGCAAACAGGAAATTGCGGACTATAAGGTGAGTTTTTCGAGCTGCATTGATGATACATCGCTACCTCAAGTAGGGGAAAATAGACACAGTCTGCCATCTAACAATCATGACCTAGAGGGTAGTAATCAGTCTTTGACTGAGGCGCATGTAAGAGACTTAATAAAGGAAATCTTGGCAAATAGATTAGATAAGGTAATGACCACAGAAAAATTACTTATAGGCAATAATCCTCCTATCGATTGCAGAATTTATGATACAAGAAAAGTTGATGGAAGAAGTTTAAAGGATGCAGTGAGCACCCCAGGGTGTACTAATAGTACATTTAGAGGTATGGTGAGAGATAGGGAAGTTTTACAAAATCACGTGTACCCACAGGGAGTGCAAGAGCTGGATTACGATAACCATGGGAAAGGGTTTAGCCAGATTAGTAATCATAGTGTTAAAATGCAAAGGCCCGATCAGCCTGCAGAAGCAAGTCTGATCTTATATTATGTGTTTAATGATGGCTATTCTCCCATCCTTAATAGATCATATGTCTTGAGTTTGTTTCAAGACATCCCAGAGTTAGCGCTTGTATCATCATGTGATATTCAACTGGTTGATTTTGTCGACCCGAATAGGATGGACTTCGTACGATTAGTAATTGCTTCATCAATGGTGCGGGCTCTGATTCTTAAGGAAGCTGGAGCGCTGCAGAAGAGGGGTTTTGATACGTACGAATATGTGGACCACAGTGACTACCCACTAGAGAAAAATGAGGATCAAAGATCTCAATTTTATAGTACAAGAGAGACTACAAACGAGACGAATCAAGCCGGTGCTGGCCAGTTATCTATAAGTGATATGAATGAATGGAGAGCTATGGCGATTTCACTTAAGGAGACTCTGGAACAGTTAAAAGGGATGGGAAAATCCAGTCAGTAATGACAACTCATTTAAACTGGTGTCCTGGAATTCCAGAGGACACATGCATTTGGTACAAAATAAAATAATTTGTAAGACTTTAGAGAAATTTGACTTTGTCTTACTACAGGAGACATGGGCATGTGGTCCTCTGTTAAGGGGTGGTTTTGTTATGCTTTGTTTGGCCGGAAAGGTAAAAAAGGCCGGCCCAAGGGAGGTTTGGCAATAGCATATAGAAATAACCACGATATATCAATGATTAGAGAGATATATATACACACGTCTTGCCTAGCAGCTATTTTTTGAATAGCTTCAGAGAAGGGTTTTATCCAGCTCATGATGATTAACATCTATTGGAATGATGCTGAAAATGACGATACTATACTTGAAAAATTGCTGCAGGAGCTCCATACAATAATAGAGGAGTGGCTAATCTCTACCCCAAATGGCGTAATGATCCTAGCAGGAGATTTGAATGCGGATTGTGATCAATCAAGCAGTGAGAAAGCCTGGAATTTAAGTGGAGAGGAGTTTAATAACACGGTAAAAAATAATAAACAGCATAGAGGGGCTTTATGGTGTAGCTTTGCTTACTCTTGGGGCTTGACTAAGTTGTATAATGAGAGACCGACCTGGAATGCCCGAGGGGCTTCCTCTATCATTGATTACATCTTTGTGAGTGAAAATTTAATTGGCAATATGCCGAATATGCTTGTGGAAGCTAACTCTGAAAGCGATCATGCCATGTTATCAATGAATTTGAACATAAAGACACAAAGTAACATTAGCAATGCATACTGTCCTCAAATAACTGTGAATGTTAGGGGCTCCAGAATAAAATGGAACTGGAAAAAAACAGTGAAATTTAATAATCTAATGCAACTTGATTTTGAGAATTGTGCTCTGGAGGCCAAAAAGACGCAGTATTCGGTTGCCAAATTTGGTGAGTTTCTGGGGTCAATGATGACCAAGTTAGAGCACCCTATATTGGCTACGATTCCAAAGAAAAAAACTCATAGGCATACCTTCAATCTTGATATGAAATTACAAAGAGCTATGTTGAATAAGGGTCTCCGAGTACTAAAAAAACAAAAATATAAGTTGCCTACTAATGTGTTTGTTGAGAAATGTAGAGTGAGGCGACAAGCATATAAGAACTGGAGGATTCATCACCAGGTCTGTCTATTACAGAGGGACGGTGAAAAAATGCTAAAAGCAATGAAAGAAACCAATTCGAGAAATTATTGGGCTCTGATTAACAGTACTGAGCTTACTCAAATCCAACTGAACACTAATCCCATTAGTGAGATGGTGTGGTGCGAATATTTTGAAAAGTTATATGCGCGCCCTAGTAATGAGGATTATAAGATGGTGCAATTGAATCATAAGTGGAACCTTGATGTATCCATCATAAAAGTGTTATCTGTAATAAAAAGAATGAAAGCCTCCGGCACTCCGGGACCCAATAATTTGTCGATGGTATTGCTAAAGCAAAATGACTCTCTCTGGGCACGTATATTGCATATGATCTTCAGTGATGTAATTGAGATGCAAACCATGCCTGACTCATGGAAACTATCATATGTAATATTAATTTTCAAAAAAGGCAACCGGCTGAGTCCGAATAACTATAGACCGATTTCTTTAATAAATATCGAAACTAAGATATTCTCCGTCATAATTCTGGACAATCTGCTAAGTTGAATGGAGGTTAATGATATTCTTGACATCCGGCAGATCGGTTTCCGTAAAAGCATTGGAACTGACGCTGGGAGCTTAGTACTCACCATACTGCAGAATCAATCCTTAAGAATGGCGAATGCACCAATTTACGCTGCATCTATGGACCTCTCTGCCGCTTTTGACATGGTGGATAGGCCTCTTTTATGGCAGAGACTTGTAGACCTGAAAATAGAGGGGGGACTACTCTCCATGATCATTCATCTGTATACAAATACAGTTCTAAAGGTACGACTTAATAACAAGGGTCTAATGTCAAGGGAAATTTGTGCTAGGAATGGCTTAAAACAAGGTTGTGCCTTGGCTGCAATTTTATTTAACTTATATGTTTCAGGAGCCAAGGATAGATTGGACCCATCAGGTCTAATAGCCCCTAAGGTAGGGGGATTTACGATCAAATGGATGTCGTATGCAGGTGACTTCATGCTTTTTGACAGAACAAAGATTGGACTACAACGGCTTATTAATGCGTTTGTGGGCTTTGTTGGTGATATAAAATTAAAAATTAATCCGAAGAAAACTGTAATAATTAATCTGGGAAATAGCAATAAGAAATGTTCAAATCCGGTATGGTTTGTTGAAGGTACTGCAATTTGCCTACAGAAATCATTTAAGTATTTGGGTTATGCCTTTGCAAGCAATTGTACAAACAGTTTTGTGAAAAAATGTCTTGAAGTCAAAGCGAATGATGCGGCAAAGCAAATGAGAGTCATAGAAAGCAAATATGGGAAATTTTCAATGGGAGCATGTAGGGACTTTTATTTGATGAAAGTGATCCCAAGGCTGGCATACGGACTTGAGTTCTGTCCTGAGAAAGAAAGATTATACCTAAAATCTATGGAATCAAAAATTTGGAAAAAATTACTTTTTTTTTACCAAAAAGTATACCTATTGAACTAATAAGATATGAGTTTGGACTCAATTCTTTAAAATGCTCTATGGATTGTAAAAAAGCAATGCTCTACAGAAAGTGTTTACTTGCTAAACATAATTCTCTGTATCAGGTCTGTGGAAATGATACTGGGAAATATATGTCCAATTTAAAAGAAGAGGTGGAAAACATTATAAGTAATATTGGCGATTCAATGAAATGTTTGCTGGAGAGACCTGCTAAAACTAGAGCTCTGATTAAAGCATTCGATTGGGTGGCTAACAATTCTGTGATAATGAACTCAAAACTGTATGGTCAAGTTCTATCTTTCTGGAAATGGTTCCCTGAACCTGAACGATACCTGGTAAAATGTCCCTCCAGGAAATTGAGATATAGCATTATGAGATTCAGATTTAATGTAATGAATACAAATGAAATAGCTGCAGTAAGGAAATTGATTCCTGAAAATATGACAATATGTCGGTTTTGCCTGAATGAGGATTTTTCGGAAACACTGGGACACTTGCTACTAGGTTGCCCTATGCTCAACAGTGAAAGAGTTGCTTACTTTGCGGATTGTGTATATGATACCTCTTGTGTAGTTAGAGAGCATCTATGGTTTGAAATGCTGCACGGCTGTAACATCTCGCTGAAAATAAGGGTGATAGCCTTCCTAGCAAACGTCTGTAAAGTCGCATAATAATAGCAATTAAAAGGTATCTAATTAATGAGCTTATAGACATGACTATTGTAGTTGAAGGAAAAGGTAAATTAATGTAAGTAAGGGAAACTGAATCAATTCTACTTGAAGATAATCGAAACGAAGAATAGATAGCAAATATTTACGAAATGAATGGTCTAATTGTGTGATATATATTTTAATCGGTTTTAGATGCATGAAATGAAAACGGACTTACGAGTTATACTAAAGAGAAAATTGGTATTGTGACACAAAATGAATTTCTATTTTATATATAAAATGATGTTTTTAGAGGTTTGTGTTAATGAATTGTATATCTTCTGTGTGGTAAACGAGAATGGTTTTTATAATGACTTCTTTTTTTGATACTGCAAATTTGTAAATTCGTAAATCTACTACATGTTTATGCAAAATAATGTTTTATGATTGGTGTTAAATTATAAGTGTGTTTCGTATAAAGTTTAAATTTGTAAAGGTTTTTTTAAACAAATATACAATAAAGAAAAAAAAAAAAAAGGAAGAAGAAAAAAAAGGCACATGAGCATACAAGTCTAGTCGGTAGCATTTCAGGTGACCAGGAGGATGGTACAGAGCTGCCATGTAGACACAATTCAGTCTGGGATTCCGAAGACAAACACCCATACATGCGGAGATTGACATCTCTGATCCCAGCATGGCCCTTGGAGGTCAAAACATGTGGTTGGTGTCCAGAGGACATATATACAACGATTATCCACTAATTTGATTTGATTCTGAAAATGTTACAGTATATTTACATTGTTACAACAATTTGCCTTTTTAAAGAATGCTTATTTAAAAATGGATGTTAAATAAATAACTATTGATAACTGAAACCTTGAGTGGAAATGTTACTTGGCTACTTGTATTTACGGATTTCATTTGTACAGCTTGACAGCTCACATTTACCCCTCTTGGGATAGGCCTGACTGCTCAGTCACACTCCCAACTTGTCTAGTACAGACCTATACCAAAAGGTGGGTTACCTAATACCATGCAGATGAGCATTGTGTTTACTCACACAGTGTGACTGCATCAATTCTTACCTCACAATCTCCCACCACATTGCATCCCCTCCAACACTGATCTGATGCTTGGGGAAACATTGCATGGATCCTTTCTGGCGTATAGTGCGATTGTAAGATCACTTTGATCCACATTTCCCTTACCTGAATGGAGCTGGTTAGTTTTGGGATTGCTCCCCACAGGTATTCCCACTTTCTTCTTGGGCTGGTCTCCCCTAGGGTTTTCCCTCATTTCCTCATATGTGCTCCTCCTGGTCATTCAAATAGCTATACAATTTTGAGACCAGACATTTTGAGCCTGTGAGAGTGGTTATATATTGTTCAAAAGGTGTCAGTTGTCTTGTAGCCACCTCCCTAATAGCTGGGGTACTTAACCAGTTTTCAGTTGGTTATATTTAAATCGGTCACTCGCCATTAGGCCTTTGTCCTGGACACATTCCTCGAATGATCTGAGGGTCTGTCCCTAATGCATATCCCTTATCTTTTGGCAACCCACCTTTTCCCACTTTCTGAATGCCTTCTTTTCCATCGGAGGCTGGTATTCCGGGTTCCCAAACATTGGGTAGAATGGAGATGGTTTCACCGTTATTGCCCCCCCATTTGATGGCTGAGTCCCATACTTCCACCCGACCCTAAGTACATTACGGTGTCTATTTCGTCTATTCAGCCACAAGAGTCCCGGGAGGGAGGATCCTGATAACGCTCCGTCTTGTCGTGGGCATATTTTCTGTTGATCTCCGGTTAACCATTCCCTTGTAACCCGCAGCTGTGCCTCCTCGTAATATCTGTAAAAGTGGGGGAAGGTTAGGCCCCCATTGTCTTTTGGAGCCATAAGTGTGGTCATGGCTACCCTGGGGGGTCTTTTTTTTTCACAATATACGACAAGATGGTCTTATTAAGGGATCGAAAGAAAGTCTTTGGGATCCTGATAGGTAGTGCCTGAAAGTAAAGTGAGTTTCGGTAATACCACAATTTGTACTGTCGTCATTCTCCCCCTCCATGGTTAGAGGATTCCACTTCATGAGAGCCGCTCTAATTTTGTCCATTAGCTGCAGATAGTTTGCCCCATACATTTGCTTTACCTTTTTTGTGAGGGTTATGCCAAAGTATGCTATGCCTTTTTCCAACTGTTTTAGGCGCATTCCTGCCCCTAAACCATCTATTACTTCCGGGTCCACTGATAGGTTCAGCATTTCTGATTTTTGACTATTTTTAACTCTGAGATCTCCCCAAATGTTTCCAATTCTTTCATTAATACCGGGAATAAATGTTCCGGATCTGACAAGGTCACTTGCATGTTTGTTTTGTTTGTTTGTTTTATTCACTTATAATGCGCACCAAACCCGAAGGTAGCCGGGCGCAGCAATACAGACAATGCGAGGCTATCTGTCGTCAGCAAATGCTATTGCTTTATGTGCCTCTCCTCCCATTTCTATTCCGGTCAGCCATTCCAACTCCCGAATCCTAAACAATAGCGGTTCTAGCTCAATAGCGTATAATAGCGCGGATAGTGGGCAACCTTGTTTAGTCCCCCGTCCTAATTTTACTTTTCCTGAGACTATTCCATTGAGGGTTATGCAAATTGTTGGTGAATTAGAGTTAGCCTGCACCATGTGAAGACATTTTGTACCAAATCCCATATGTTTTAATATGTGGAATAGCAGGGACCGTTCCACCGTGTGGAATGCTTTTTCTGCGTCTAATGCTACTAGGATTTTGGGTTATTCCTGTCTTGTCTATTAGGTAACAGATTCTGCAAGTGTTGTCAAATGTTTGCCTTGATGGTATGAAGCCTGATTGATCCTCTGCTATCAATTTCTGTAATAGATGAGTTAACCTATCTGCCAGTATCTTGGTATATAACTTTGCGTCCAGGTTTATTAGCGCTATTGGACGATATGATCCTGGCAGTATTGAGTCCTTTACATTGTTTGTGAAACACTACCAATTTTGCTTCATTCATTCATTGTAAGCGTGATGATCCCCTTTATGTTAAATTTGTCAAATAGTTTTGTGAGGATAAGGGGGCAGGGTATCCCAAACTTTTTTTTATAAAAGCTTGCCAGGTATCCATCCGGACCCGGAGCCCTGTTTTTTGGTAGGTCCATAATGGCTTTCTGTACCTCTTCTTCCCTTATTTCTTCATCTAGACCTGCCCTTTCTTCCGATATCTGCGTGAGAGCAAGTCTCGCTAGGTATCCCTCCTGTTTAATTTCCGATGGGTTATCTGATGTGTACAGCGTCTGATAGTATTCACTAAAGATTTCCCCCACGTCCTCATTTGTCGTCTTGTCCTGCCCTTGACTATTGCAGAGTTTTAGAATTGTTTGGGTACCCTTCTTTTCCTTTAGTTGTCTGGCTAGGTGTCTCTTTGCTTTGTTGGCTTACACATAGTGCTATTGCTTCAGGTATAATAGTGCCTTCTTGGCCCTCTTTGATCTGAGCATCTCTAGTTGTCCATGGATCTTTCTCAGTGCCCTTCTTAGCTTATTATCTGGGTGTTTTAACAAATCCCCCTGTATGTCACTTAGTTTCCCTTCCAGTTCTACTTCCCACTGCTGTCTGTTTATCCCTCCCTGCCTTTAGCGCTATAAGGTGCCACCTCGTTACCGCCTTGAAAGCATCCCATACCATTTCCTGTGGTACGTCCTGTGTTTCATTGTCTCTAAAGTTTGCTCCATCTTCACCCTAATAGATTCAACTAGTACCGGGTCGTGTAGGAGGTCTTTGGGGAACTTTGATTTCAAAAGCCCCCCTTCATGTTTCCCACTGTAATGCTTTTCCACAACGGGGCATGGTCTGAAAGAGTGATGGATCCTGGCTCCACATCTTACTTTTCTCACTAGCCCTGTAGAGGTCCAAATGTAATCTATCTGCGACCTAGAGGAGTGCACATGTGAATAATGCATGAAACCCTGTTCCTGCCCCTTTTCTACGTTCCAGACATCATGGAGGGCCAATGTGGCCATCTTTCACCGTAGTGCCTTGGATGGGGCTTGTGCTCCTTGTGCTGTGCTCCCACTCCCCTCTTGTCTGGGGACCCATGCCATGTTGAAATCTCTGCTAATATAATGTCCCCTTTAGTAAAGCTCTCTAACTTTGACGGGACTTCCCTCAGGAAACCATCTTGGCCCACATTTGGGGCATATATCGACATCCACGTCACCATTTGGCCTCCGATGGCTGCGTTCAGAAACTTCTAAGTTCCCTCCTTGTCCGATATGGAGTTCTTTACTTGTGCCCCCAACCTATCATGCACTGCAATCAACACCCCTGCTTTCCTCTCTCCCGCTTTTGCTTGGTATATTTGTACGTATCCTTTAATTCTAAGTTTACACTTGTCCTGTTTGCGTATGTGTCTTTCTCCAGCATGGGGTCTGGCATGGATTCACATTCTTGTGAATATTCCCAGTCGTCAGGCCAAGAATCCTCGGTAAAAGAAAAAATAGTTTCACTTTCGTTTATAAACTATCTTTCTCATATAAACCAATCACTGAGCTCTGGGGCATACTGCCCCCAGCCAATGACTGACCACTCCCTAAGCCCCTCGTCTGGCAGCCATCTTCAGATTTTGACTGTACGTTCAAGTGTTGGGAGTCCTCACGTTTTGCTTTTTGAGCTTTCTGCGTTTCTTTGTGCTTTTTTGGTAGAAAAACTCTGTTTTGTTCAATCGAGCCTGTGTGCTCCCTCGCTTATCCATCCGATTAACGGGGACCCGTTTTTCGGCATCTTTCATATTGGCATTCCCGGAAGCGCCATCACCGGTCGCCTTCCCCGTCGTCCTCGGAGGATGGAGCCGCGAGTAAAGTGGCTTGTGCACCTAAGAATTGGCTGCCTTCAGGGAGCAGATGCTGACGATTTTCCAATCCCAGGGCACAGTTCCGTCCGCGCCTTCTGATGAAGCTGGCAAGGAACGGTCTTGATCCGTGGCTCATGAGCCTTCGGCTCGGGGCCTCGGCACGTTCCTCATTGGGAACCTTCGATGTCCCGTTCGGACAAGGCTCAGGATGGTTGCAAGAGACGTGCTTCCAGGTCTCGGTCCTCCTCCTCGAGACCGCAGATACCTGCTAAGGGCACGAGGTCGGCATTGAATCCGTCGGCGCTGTGTCCGTTGGATACAGACGTTGAAGCTTTGCCTTCATACCAGCTGTTGTCGCCGCCCAAGCCGCCGGCGCTCTTGACGCCATCGGGGCCTTTTGGTCGGAATTTGCCGTCTGAGATCCCTGGTACTGTGGATCCTCCAAGGAAGGCAACTACCAAGTCTGTGAGGCCTGTTAAGGACTCCAGATCCTCTTCTGTTCCGAGACAGGACTTTTACCTCCCTCTGGATGACATCTATGAGGAGGAGGAGAGGTCAGATTTAGATTTTGACCCTGTTGAGCCTGATGTGGCTCCTGTCTTTTCAGGGGATAGTCAATTGGAAGCGTTAAGGCAATCTCTTTATGATGCCAGTGGCTTGAAAACTCTTCCTGAGGTGGAGTTCGGCAGGCCTGAGCCTGGGGCTCATGCCGAGTCGTCCTACAGGAGACTGATGGCTAGGATCACTGAATATCTTGGTTGCTCCTGTCCTCCTGAAGCTTTTATTTTATAACGGATATTTTGGATCAAGGTCAGTCCTCTGACCCAGTGTTCCCTTTTCATTTGACGTTGCAGAAAAGGGTGGCGGCTGCTTGGCAGACACACCGGAATCTCTTCCGTCAGTTAACAAATCGTTAACTAAAAAATACTGCCCTTCCGGTAGCGACCCCAGCTACCTTTCATCTCACCCCACTCAGGAGAGTTTGGTGGTTCAGGTGGCTATGGCCACCTCGAGGCAGGCTGCGTACCCTACCATCCCTCCTGATAGGGACGACAAACGCTTCGACAGTTGGGCACGCAAGGTGTTTTCTGTGGGAGTATGGCGCTGAAATCAACCAACTCCACTTGTGCCTTGGCAAGATTTTCACACACACTGTGGAATTGTGTCTCCCTTGTGGCTGAGCATGTTCCCGAAGGGGAAGAAAGGGATGGTTTCCTTGCTCTTGTGCAAGATGGCAAGGATGCCATGTGTGAATCCCTTCAGTCGGGTTTGGACACAGCCGACAGTGTTAGCCGCTCCATGGCTGAGAGCACCGTTATACGCAGATTTACGTGCTTGCAAAAGTCTGGTTTTGCTCCGGATGTGCAAGCCCGTCTTTTGAACATGCCCTTTTTTGGCGCGCATGTTGTTTGGCAGCAAGGCTGACGAGAGCCTTGAGAGGTTGCAGACCTCAAAAGCTGCTGCGAAATCTTTAAGCGCAGCTGTGCGTCAACCTCCGCCTTTTCGTCGTAGGGGACAACAGTGGAGGGGAGGTTCTTTTCGTTACTACTCCTCCTTTGGTAGCACGAGAGGAGCCGTCAGTCAAAAGGGTCCGCGCAAAAGTACCTGTGGTGGTCGGGGATATAGGGGTGCCAAAGCCGCTCAGGCAGCTGCCTCTTTGCCTTCCGGCGCTGCTCCAAAACAATCATGAGGCCATGTCCCATGGTTTTCCGGTTGGAGGCAGACTGTCTCAGCATCTCGAAGAATGACGAGCTATTACTTCGGATGCATGGGTTCTGGATACAATAGCCCACGGCTACTGCCTTCCCTTCCTGCAGCGGCCTCACGACAGTCCACCAAGGAATCTCTTTGAAGCTTCCAGATCCGCTCCTTGTGCAGGATATCTTGACCCTGCTGGAGAAAGGTGCTATAGAACTGTTGCCTGTAGCGGAGAGGAACAAGGGATGGCATTCCCCATATTTTTTGATTCCAAAGAAAGACGGGGGATTGAGACCCATTTTGGACTTGCGTTTGTTGAACAAACTTCTCAGGAAGGACAAGTTCAAGATGGTCACTCTTTCTCAAGTCTTCCATGCCCTTCAACTTCAGGATCGGTTGGTGTCTCTGGACCTACAGGATGCTTACTTTCATGTGCCGATTGAGCCCAAGCGCAAAGTACCTGAGGTTTGCGGCTGGCGACTCATACTTTCTGTTTCGGGTTCTGCCATTCGGATTGACCTCCGCCCGAAGGGTTTTCACCAAGCTAATTGTGGTGGTGGCAGCTTATCTCAGGCGACAGGGGATTCATGTCTACCTCTACCTGGACGACTGGCTGATCCATGCACGTTCTCCCGAGCAAGCGATGGATCACCTCGGTCTCGCCTGCTGCACCTTCCACAAGCTGGGCTTCTCCCTCAATTTCAAGAAGTCGCATCTGACACCTTCCCAACAGCTCCAGTACATCAGGGCTGTGTTGGACATGTCCTTGGGGAAGTGCTCCCCTCCCAAGCTAAGGGCTCATCACATTGTGCAGATGGTGGACAAGTTTCAACATGCCCAGAGTCTCCCGGCTTTTGAATTCTTAAAGTTGCTCGGCCTCATGGCATCCTGCATTTTTCTGGTGCCAGAGGCCAGACTGAGGATGAGATCCCCGAATGGGTTATCGAGATGCAGTGGTCACAATTCTCAGGCAAGATGTCGGTTCCCGTTCAGATTCCACTCTCGGTCTCCCAGGATCTGCTGTGGTGGGCCAACGAGGGATATCTGATGAAGGGGGAGCCGTTTTGGCAACCGTGGCCAGAGGTGACCTTAGTAACGGACACTTCCCTCACAGGATGGGGAGCTCATGCCAAAGATTTAACCAGCATCGGTCGTTGGTCTCTGTCGGAGTCCAAACTCCACATCAACCTGTTAGAGCTGAGAGCCATCGGGCTAGCCCTGAAGGCTTTTCTGCCGTCTCTGCGGCGGAAATGTGTCCTGATCATGACAGACAATACAGTGGCCATGCATTACCTCAACAAAAAAGGGGGGTAGGGGGTCACTGCCGTTGTGCAGAGAGGCGATGCAGTTCATCTGGCCGGAGAGGAGAATGCGGCGGCGGCCGCTCTGAGCAGGCAGAGCGCAGTCTCTCACGAGTGGGAGTTGGCTCAGGAAGTCCTTCTGGAGATCTTCGCCCTTTGGGGAACCCCACAAGTGGATCTCTTCACAAACAGTACCAACCGGAAATGCGAGAGATTCTGCTCAAGGGAATTTCGTCCGAGAGGAGCCATAGGGGACGCATTCGTCCTGGATTGTTCATTCCCGCTTCTGTACGCATTTCCTCCAATCCCCGTCATTCCTCAAGTGTTAAGGAGGTTCCGGAGGTTCGGATCCCACATGATCCTCATTGCTTCGGATGGGGCCAGGAGAGCGTGGTACCCAGACCTTCTAGAAATGTCCATCTGCCTTCCACGCAGTCTTCACACCGAGAGGATCGGCTCTCTCTCTCTCTTGGTGGTGGTGGGGGGCTCAGGTTCTCCATCCAGAGGTCAGGACCCTCAACCTTCACGCTTGGTATCTGAAAGGTTGATGTGTAACGGATTGGGACCTCTTGGTTGACGTGATGGAGGTGTTGCTTTCGGCCAGGCGGCCAGCAACAAAATGTGTCTTTGCCGTAAGTTTTGCGACTGGTGCAGAGGACAAAATGTTGATCCTTTTCAGCATTCCAATCCCATGGTTCTATCTTTCTTGCTTTATTTGGCCCACAGGGGCCTTCAAGTAGGTACCATTAAAGGTTACCTGGCGGCGCTGTCTATCTTCAAGCGCTTGTCTGAAGAATGTTCTTATTTCAAGATTCCTTTGATTTCCCAATTCCAAGTGCCGGTTTGAGATCTGAATTTGGTCTTGAAACTCCTGATGGGTGCTCCGTTTGAACCTTGGCACTCTTGTCCTTTCAGACTATTGTCTTTCAAGACGGTGTTCTTGGTTGCGGTTACCTCCGCTCGCAGAGTGAGTGAATTACAGGCACTTTCATCTAAGCCACCCTTTACTGTGTTCCACAAGGATAGGGTTGTACTGAGGGTACGTCCTTCCTTTCTACCTAAGGTAGTGTCTGGATTTCATTTGAACCAGAAAGTGGTTCTTCCGTCTTTCTAGCCTTCTCATCCCGGTAAGGAAGAGGAGCGACTCCATAGGTTGGACCCTAGGAGAGCTCAGAGCTTTTATATTTCTAGGATGTCTGGGGTCAGAGTGGACGATCAACTCTTTGTGGGGTATGCTGGTCACCGATTGGGCCAGGCTGTTAACAATAGACCTTGTCCAGGTGGATTATCCTCACCATTACTGAATGTTACAGTTTGGCGGGCAATGACCCTCCTAAAGGGTTGCGCGCTCATTCCACTAGGGGCGTGGATACTTGCAGCGGGGAGTTCCTATTAGTAATATTTGTGATGCAGCCACATGGGCTTCTATCCACACCTTTTGTTAAACATTACTCCCTGGATACACTCCATGGTCAAGATATGGCCATTGGTAAGGCGGTTGTTTATTCTGCCATATGATTGGGTACTCTAAATTATTTTCCCTCCTCCATTTTCTGGTACTTTGGGAGTCTGTCAAAGATGTGGAATACGTTGGAGGACACAATCCATTCGAAGAACAAGTTACTTACCAAACTGGTAACGTTCTTTCGACTGGATGTTCCTCCAACGTATTCCACATCGCCCTCCCAGCCTACCCCCTCTGGAGAATTTCTTATGTGATTGCAGCTTGCGTCTCCGCAAGGCTATGTGCAGTCAAGCAGGCGTTGGAAATGTGCATGTCACACGTTATGGGGGAAAAAACATAAACTGAGGCTACGGGTGCCATGCGTCCTATTTCTAACATCCGGTGACTTCGCCCTCGACTGAGGCCTTCGAGGTACATCAACCCGGCGCAGGACGCCCTCTACTGAAAAAGTTTCCGAAGTACACAGCTGTGGACATTACATGTCAAAGATGTGGAATACGTTGGAGGAACATCCAATCCAAAGAATGTTACCAGTTTGGTAAGTAACTCGTTCTTCTTCCGCATGGGTCCGGCATGGATTCACATGCAAACCCTCCCTCCTCTCCCTCTGCAGCACTTCTTGGTCATACTGTCACTTTACATGCCACCAAATTTGAAGATGGCTGCCAGAGGGGCTTAGGGAGAGGGCAGCCATTGGTTGGGGGGGCAGCATGACCCAGAGCTCAGTGACTGGTTTATAGGAGAAAGACAGTTGATAAACGAAAGTGAAATTGTTTTTTACCGAGGATTCCCAGGCTGACGGGGAATATTCAGGAGTATGTAAATCCATGCCAGATCCATGCTGGAGAACAACACTTACAGGTAAGTAACTTGTTCCCTCTTGATACCTGAGAATGTCCAATTTTTCCCTCCGCAGGAATTGTTCCACTTTTGTCCTTTTTACTGGGGTATTTAGTCCCCTTACTTTGTACGTTAATACCTTAAGATCCTTCATCTACGTACTCGCCTTCCCCTTTCCCCCTAACTATGTGTATAACCCCCTTTTTCCTCCACCTCTGCCCCTTCTTTCCCTCCCCTTTCCGTTCCCCTCTCCCCAACTGTCAACGTAAACTCACAACTGAAGAGGGCCCAGGTTCCTATGACTGCTCAGACAATGTGTTTGCCACGCCTGGCCCTTGTACCATCCCAGGGAAGTCATTGTGGGGAATGCTAACCCCCACTAAGGATTCCAGGATGCGCTCGCCCTTCCCAGCTGCTTGGGCTGCAAGCGTATGTCCGCTTCTCCTTTTATAGTCTGGCTCCTATCCATTATTCTCAACCTCGGTCTCTTTTCTCTTTCGCGACTTTGTTCCATCTTTGCCATTTTTTGTCATTGTTTTCCATTCCCATGGTTTACTGCGTCCTCCGTTGCCTCTCCGTTGTTCCTTGATGCCCTCTCCTAGTACTCCTTGTAGGTTTAAAATCTGTTCCCCTTCCTCACACGTCGTGATTATATGCTGTTGTCCTTCCCAAGTGAAGAGTAGGCCAAAGGGAAATGTCCATTTGTTTCTTATTTGATTTATCGCCAGAAATGTCACCACTGGGCCCATCTGCCTCCTTTTTTGAAGTTTGTATTGTGCAAGCTCTTGGTATACTTGCAACTCTTCTCCATTTATTTGCACTTGTCCTGCTAGCCTTGCTTTCCGCAGAATCTGTTGCTTCTGGCCATATGTTATTGCTACTGATGGGCGTGTGCCTGGTTCTCCTGTACTTCGCGGGCCTACTCTATGTATTCTGTCCACCTGGCCCAGTTCTTCCTTGTCAGTTGCCATAATTTCAGCAAAGAGTTATTGGGCTGTGCCTTTCAAATCCTTGTCCTCCACCGTTTCTGAGAGATTTTCTATCCGGATGTTCGATCGCCGTGAACGGTTTTCAAGGTTGTTGGGAAAGATTGTATGCAGGACCCTGTGGGAGACAGCATCCGCCTTGTCCTCTTGGCAATAGTTAAACCAACCTTTGGCATAATCATGTAGTACATAGGTTGGTAGAGTGACTGAGCAGCCAGGCTTATCTCAAGAGGGGTCAATGTGAGCTGTAGGGTTATCACACAGAGATTCACAGTGACCAGTATCCAAATAAACACACTGTTTCTTGATTATTAAATTATGTGTTTAGCAGTCAGTTGAATAAGCCCTCCTTAGAAGGGAGCAAAATATGTATCGCTATAATATACTTCAAAAATACACACTCTCAGTTTCAATAAATCAGTAGATGCCCATTTGGGCTGGCACACAGATACTTCCTACACCCTGGCGGAACTTAAATAACTAGGACACTGATATATCACTGGCACATTTAGTGCAATACTGAGGTTAGTGTCAAAAGGAAAAGATGAGGGAATAAAACAATGGTTAACAAATATTCTTAAGCAGGTAAGTACTTTTTAAACCCTCCAATGCAAAGTAAATTAACCCTTTCCTGGGGGGGGTGGCGGGGAAGTTGAAGCACAAAGTCAGAGGATTGAAGAGTCTTTCAGGTAGCCAGGACAGCCAATGTTAGTTGATCAAATGTCTAGGTGAGCTGAAGCCCTTCTTGCAGGTAGGTAAAAAGTCTTGCACAATGTTTTTAGAAGTCTTTGTATAAAATGAAATCATTGTAGGGCCTCAAACTGGAAGGCTTGTGAAGGGCAAAGCTGCAAGCAACTCTGCAAAGGCAATCAAGACATGTCTCATCTGAGTGCTAGCAAGGCTACACAACAAGAGGCAAGTCCTCTTAGTTTCACAGTACCCATGGTTTGAAGAAAGTGGCTGCAGCTGGCTTCTGTTACTGTGTAGGTCTGCAAATCCTGTTGTTCCTGGACCTCAGTTGTGGGGACAAGAGGGAGGACGTCTGGGGACTCCTGCACTACGAATTGATGGTCGGCGGTAGCAATGGGCAAACTTCAGATCGACACTTTGCGGTTTCAGCTTCTCGTGGCTCTCGCAAATAGCACAACCGCGGTTCTCAGATACCTTTATGGACTTTCCCCGCATCTGGGGTCCAGCACTCTGTTGAGGTGGCTCAGGCTTGGTCAGTCCTGCTTCCTTGGAGTCCTGAAGATCTCCTGGAGCTAGGGTCTGACTTAAAAACGAGACACTCGATTCTGATGTTCCTCTCCCTGGCAATCGGTTCCTGCAGCAGCAGTGGTAGTACAGCCAGCTCTGAGAGGATGTCCAGACGAGTACGCTTTGGGGTTTATTGGTCCCACCAACCCAAGGGGAGAAGTCGTCCGTTGTAGGGCTTCTCTAGTCAAGGCGAATTCAGAGCTTCAGCAGTGCAGCAGGGCTTCACCGGCAAACCAATGATCCAGGAGTTGCAGCAATCGTCTCTTCCAAGTTCTTCTTTGGATTCCTTCATCCAGCTTGGCTGGGGCTCCTAGGAGTAAGATCTCCGTCTTCTCATCATTCAGGCACATGCCATGAGCCGCCATCCATGCCTGAATGATGGTGAAGATTTTATTGATCAAAGCTAGGTCTGTCTTACAGTTGCCTGACATAGGTATGAGAATCTGGGTGTCATCTTCATAATTCGTGTAGGTGACACCCAGATGGTTGAAGTCATCAAACAAAGGCTTTGTAAAGATGTTGTACATTGTGGGCAATGTACAAGATCCCTGTGGGGGACACCACATGTAATTGGACTAGGATCTGCTGCGTCAGAAGGCGAGTACATACTCATGGTCTTGTTACTCAGAAAGGATTGGATCCAGTCCATAGCATCCTTAGAGAAATGGGCTGCAGAGGATAAATGGTTGCAGAGCACTTGATGGTCCACCAAGTCAAATGCCACCAATAAATCTAAGAAAAGCAGCAGGGCCGGTTTGCCATTGTCTTCCAGTTCATCGATCTGGTTCTTAAGGTCGATTAAGGTTGTTTTGGTACCGTGTTGAGGTCTGAAACCCGATTGTCGCCTTCCCAATAAGTTATTAGTTCCTGTTAGGCAGAATCCTGTGAAGTGCCTTTAGGGACCACTACACACATTTGAGACCAAGTGCTAATACAAGTTCACCTTTGGTACAATTCGTTTAAACGGAAGGGACAGCCCCTACTGTGGAAGGACTGGGGCTCTAAACCAATGGCGGACAGAAGGGCTCCAACAGCAGATGTAACTCTAAACACTATCTTAATGTCGGAGTGTCTGCATGATTCTGTTATAAATTATTTCAAAATGGGGTTCCAAACAGTAAACCAAATATCCTTTGCATGCATAATCAGATCACCGTATAGAGTAGAAGGGGGCACAAGTCCCTCATTTTTAGTCATTATTCCATTTGGCTGAACCTTTGTTCATTTATTCTTTTGCATTGTATTTATCTTAACCAAAAAATCATAAACCATTACTGACTGGTTTATAAGTAGAGAAAAAATACAATATGTGGAACAAATAATTTCACAATGGATATTTTTGCTTTTCAATAGTCACATAGTGAGTGAGTTAGTATCAATTAAGTGCGTATATAGACATTTGTGCATAATAAGAAAACAAAAACGAAGATTATTCAATATTTAGACGGCTCCAATTGAAGGAGCATATTGACCAATCGATTGGACCACCAGCTTCAACGAGGGTTGACTAGAGCCCTTATTTTAGGCTGGGTATCCAACCAGTCAGTTATAATAGAACAACTTGAATTTAGTCAAATCAAAAACTGAATTGGACTGACCCAAAAATGCATATTAGCAGTACATAAAGAACAACAAAAGAACAGGAGGGACGGATAGTAAGGAAACACCTGATTTTTCAGTTCTCAAGTAGCGTAAGGTGCATAAATCGCCCTGCTAAACTTAGAGGTACTGAAAGGTCAAAAACAGGGTGTGAATTACTTTTCACATACAGAGGACCAAAAACCATCGGTCTACGCCAGGGGGAGGGACCCCCTATCTAGTTGGTAAGGGCCATACAGCACATGGAGTGTTTGGCCTTCAGGCGTTTCGGCTGGAGATTAGAACGCCTTCGTCTGGGCCTCCGGTATGGAGATCTCTTTAGGGTGGGAGCCGCTAATCTTCACCGTACAGGGGCGAAATTCTGTAATCACTGAGTCCAGGTATAGAGTTTCTGGCTACAGACCCCGCAAATTGGAGCTGTCTAAATATTGAATAATCTTAGTTACAAATTTAAACAGTGTTTTTGTTTACTTAATATGCACAAATGTCTATATGCGCACTTAATTGATACGAACTCACTCACTACATGACTATTGAAAAGCAAAAATATCCATTGTGAAATTATTTGTTCCACATATTTTATTTTTTCTCTACTTATAAACCAGACCGTAATGGTTTGATTTTTTGGTTAAGGTAAATAAAATACAAAAGAATAAATGAACAAAGGTTTAGTCAAATGGAATAATGACTAAAAATGAGGGACTTGTGCCCCCTTCTAGCCTATATGGTGATCTGATTATGCATGCAAAGGATACTTGGTTTACTGTTTGGAACCCCATTTTGAAATAATAACAGAATCATGCAGAAACTCCGACAGTAGTGTTTAGAGTTACATCTGTGGTTGGAGCCCTTCTGTTCTCCACCTTTGGTACAAGCCTGTACTACTATGTTAAAGTGGTAGCAGTAGCGGAGCAGCCAGACTTATCTCAAAAGCAAATGAGCAGTAGTAGAGATTACACAAAGGACCACAATTACTGTGACTCAAGCAAACACGGACTCAAGTAAAAGTACATTTATTTCTAAACCATCTGTTGGTAAAACACTTCACTTCTATTAAATTAAAATCACACGAAAATACTTCACACAACCAATTCTCTTGGCACTGAACAACTCAAAGTAAGTACCCTATGTTTTAACGGACCAGTATTGTGAAACAAAAGACATTACCGGGAATACATGTGCGATCACTTTTTGACAGTAATGGCAGTTCGGTCTTACGAAAGATACGCGTATCCGCGGAAAGAAATGTTACCGGGGCAAAAACACACTTAGCACCTGAGTTAACCAAAGAGAGTTGGGGGCAAAAATCATAGGCAATACTTTTGTCAAGGCAGACAGAATCGGAGAACACTTGCTGACAGTAAAACAAAAGTCAATAGGCCGGAGGCAGTGTCGTGGAACCGGGTTCCTGTTGTTGAGGATCACACAGTCAGATAGTTCAAGATTCAACATTGCCAGGACTACTTGGATATTGTCAACAGAGGAAGCAAAAGTTATAAGGAGGGAAGACGAGGGCAAGCCTTAGGTGAGGAGAACATGGATTCACCCTAGTTCCTCGAAGCTGGACACAGTACCTTATTCAATGAAGAAGCTGGTGCCACGGCAGTTGTTCCTGGTAGTTTCCTGCAGACCTATGGTTCCTGGAGCTTCGGTCGTGTAGAAAAGGAGGACGTCTGGAGGGGCCTGCGCTACTCAGAGATGAAGCCAGCAGCAGCGACAGTGAATAAAAGGTGCGCTCCTTTAAAACAGGAGAGGCTCTTCAGATAGCTATCCGGACCAATACAGCAGGGTGCAGCGAGTTTGACCACAAAGAGTATCCTCTGTCTGTGGAAGATGAGCTGGTTGACCCCACCAGGCTCAAGGGAAGAAGACTCCGGACTGGATCTTCTCTGGTCGTCGAAGGGTAGATAGCTCAGGACTGCAGCAGGGCTTCACTGGGACGGGTTAGTTGCAGCAGCCGTCTTCTTCTCCGCTTCTCTTCGGTTCCTTGTAGTTCCAGTGGCGACTCTGACTTCCAGCCCAAGAGTCCTGCCTTTTATGCGAAAATCCCCCATTCACAGAGCCTGGCTGTCAATCATGCAGCAGGGGGGTTGTCCGGCCCGGACAACCTCCTCAGCCAATCATGGCAAAGTGCGACTTGGGTTTCCTAGGATACCCTGTGCAAGGGGTGACTACACCCCTCCCTCACATTCAGCCCACCTAGACACCCAGGCGACCAGAGGAGGGCTTCTTGGCAGAAGCATGCCAAAAGACGGTGAACAAAGGAGGCAAACCTGGTTTGCCACGCAAGGTAAAACACAAGAAGGACTTTAACAAAAAGAAATGGCGAATAAACTCGACCAGAGCCAAAAGAAAGAGTATTTGGTCAAGCCGTTTTATGTTTGAGGCTAATATAATAGCCTAAAACAGTACCACGTTCATATAGTATAATCGCGGTAGAAAAGATAGGGTAGATACCACTGCCACCAGCCAAGTCTAAAAGTTAAGAGAGCAAAACAATGCTCCATGAGGTACAGATAAAAAGGGCTAAGGATTAACCCTTTCCAATACTCTTTGTAAGATGGGTGTACTGGATCTGTGGTTAAATGACTATGTAAAGTTAATGGAAACTTTACCCTTTTCTGGGGGACAGTAGTCAGCCCCAGAAATGGAGTCGGTGGGAAGTCTAAAAGACAACCCTGTGTCACTGCACTGAAGGTGCTGTGTAACACACAAAAGAGTGGGGCTACTGAAGTGGTGTGCTGAAGAGTCCACAATCACAAAAACATATGAAATGCACATGGCAAAACACAGGTAAGAGTGGGGGAAAAGCTCACACTCTTACCAAGTGGAAAAAATAAACTCCAGAAATCCAGCAAAGCTGGTAAGGGACTCACTAGGTAAGGGAAATTAGACATAGAATGAGAATTCTCCATAACAGTTCCAGATATGCTTGGAACTGGAGGTAGGCTGCTTTGTTCAGTATTTTAAATAAAAAAACGGGACTGTAGTGATTGGTCTGAAGTTCGTTGGTATGCTTGAGTCAATTGAAGGTTTCTTTGAGAGGTAATACCCAAGCATCCTTAAGGTTGGAGGGGAGGGTATTTGAGTGGAATGAGGCATTGACAAAGGTGGTCATAAAGGGGGCCAATTCTTTTACTGGTAGTGGTGCTGTGATAGACTCTCTGCGGTTATGGGCCACATCATCCCCAGAGATCCTAAATTGATACTGTAGGGGGTTGAGGAGGAGGGAGAAATGACCCGTTTTGAGAAACTATTGTTTTCAACTGCCACCGGCCTGGCAAAAAGAAATGTTGCACAATTATGGGGCTCAGATGTGGTTCCACAATATGAACAATGGGTGACAGATGTGGATGCATGCTTAGATTTGCATGCTATTTATAGACTAGCGAGCAGTACCTGGAGTTGGAGGTGGGTTATGAGAAGGAACAGTAGAGAAAAGATGTGTTAGTACTGCTTGTCCCACCTGGGAATCAGATCTAGAATGGGCATCTGGGGTCTGTATCTGTACCCGTACAGCCCCCCCCCTTTTTCTTCCTGCACTTATCAGATCTACCCTGTCTGCTGCCTTAAACCTAGCACTTGCAAATTGCTGGCTGCATTACCACTGTTTGTTGCCTTTATTATTTATTTATTGTTATTTATTTGTTTCTCCTCTGCTTCGCACTTTCCACTTCTCCCTCCTTCCATGCACTTTTCCACTCCCCCTCTCCCACGGACTTGCGCGTTCTCAATGTCACTGGGCCTAGTAAGATCGATGTTTTGTTCTCCCCTTTTCCCCTCCCTTGCCTTGTCACGCTCTGAAACACTTGTGTACGAGCGCGATAGAAATAAAATATCATTCAATCAATCAGTCAGTAGAGCAACGGGTATATGCAGCTAGAGGTTGCTCTGGGAAAGCCCACAAAATCTGGCAAAAGTGGGAAGAGTGCTAACGATAAGTGAACTATGATTCACTAAGATACCTAGTGTACAATACAACTGTGTTATCTAGACTGAACACATAGCGCAAGGACTAATGATGTGTAAAAGGCTTGGATCCACTGTTGGTGTGTAGATGTGCAAGAACTCGTGAAATGTGCATGTGTTTTAGTATGTGATGTTTCATTTTGCAAAAACAATAAAATGTGTTATTAAAAAAAAAACACTTGCTGGGCAGGTGTTGTCCTGGCGAGGCGATGATATTTTCCACTTCACCGACAGAAACTTCGGCAAATTTGAATTGTTGGTCCGGTTTCTTGGAGCTAAGACAAGTGCTCAGAGGAGTGGCTAAGTGAAGTATGGTCGTTTTTTTTTCCATTTTTTATTTTGCTGCGATTTTATTTTGCAGTAGTGAAATCTTAGCAGATGGGGCATTTTGGATGTTGATATACCATGCTTGAACATTGCTGCATATGTCTGGCTGAGTGATCGGGGATTCCAGTTTTCTAAGGATCTTAAATAATTCCCTCGTGCTGGAACTGGCTTTGCTAATCCTACCATTATACATTTCTCGTTTGGTTTCTATTATTTCCGATTTATAAGCCAAGGTAATTCTCTGTAAATTGTCTTTATTGCCTACGGTTGGGTCCTTTTTCCACAGCACTTCCACTTTCCTTTTTGCTGTGAGCATAGCTTTTTAGATTCGGGGTGAACCAGGAGTTCAGATGGGCACTACGTTTTTTTTACCCAATTTAAGCAGCGCAATTTCATCAATGGCACGCGAGACAGTGGCATTGTAGAGGTCTACTAACATAGTGGGGTCTGACGTGTCTAGTAATGGGTATAAAATCGGGCAAAGGAAGGGCCTTAGATTGTCCACCGTAATGTTTCACTTATTCCTTATGGGCAGTGGTGTGGCAGGCAGTTTAATACTGGCAGGCTTTGGTGAGTCCTGGATAGTAAAGTTTTAAAGGAAGTGATCCGTCCAGTTACACGGTTCTATAGACTTAATAACTGTGTTACAGTTGAGGTCTGCCACCCAATCTAGGGATCTGCCTTTGACATTAGTTGGCTGATTGACCCTTTGTGTAAGACTCAGTTCAGAGAGAGTATTGGCTATTATCATTGTATTCAGGTCATTTTGGTCATTGAGGCCCAAATTAAAGTCTCCAAGAACTAATATTTGAGTATTGGTTTTAGTTTTAGTGGTTAAGATAGAAGTGTTTGTCTTCCTCAAACAG
This sequence comes from Ambystoma mexicanum, assembly GCF_040938575.1. Lineage (NCBI taxonomy): Eukaryota > Metazoa > Chordata > Amphibia > Caudata > Ambystomatidae > Ambystoma > Ambystoma mexicanum. Next base: position 873,004,308 of record NC_090924.1, on the reverse strand, counting down.
AATAGGACCTGGAGGTCTATAGATCAAGTGCATGTTCAACGTGCGAGATTTGGATAAAGGCAGCTTGACGGACAACAATTCGCAAGAAGATACCGGGAGATGAGACACTGTTCTAAGTCCTAGCATCGTTTTGGCAATAAAAGAAATGCCTCCTCCTCTAGATACATCCCTATCTAGTCTAAGGATGGTATAGTGCTCTGGGATGGCAAGTAGTAGCGAGGGGCCGGCTGCAGGGTGCAGCCATGTTTCAGTAATGGCAAAAAAGTATAATTGTTTCTCCAAGATTATGTCTGCTAAATTGATTGCATGTGTTAATCAACGCGCCTTTGATCTGCTGTGATTTGTAGCTAGCGGTTATCAGTTTAGGCGCAGTGTTCTTTGTTTTAGCTACTTTGAGTGTCTTAGAGGAAGGTGTCCTCTGAGACTGGACTTGGTTAAGTTGGTGTTTGTTTGTTTATTTGTATGGCGCAGGGCAACTTTCACACAAAGGGTTACACGTATACTTACAGCTTAGTTACAGTAGATACAAAAAATGCAGTAGATGAGATGAAATTTACAGAAAAGTTGAGTACAATATACAACAGTACAGGAGCAGAATAGGAAAGGCTAGTAGGGACGAGGTTACATTGCATTGGGAAGTCAGAGGAGTCAGGTATTCTCGTACGAGCAGGCGTTGGGCTACCTATTGAAGTCCTTCGTAACCAGCCACTTAATCATATTAGGTCTGAACATGAAGAAAGGTTGGTTGGCTCTCAATGAGGGAAGTAAGGTGTCCCATTCTTGCGCTGCCAAAACAGGGAAGCTACTTCCCCCCTGCTTTTTTAAGCTTGAATCTGGGCACAACCAGACATGCTGAGTTGGCTGTCCTAGTACGGCGTGAAGTGGATTTTATTTTTTTATTCTCTCAGATAGGTAGATGGGGGCTGCATGGTTAAGGCATTTATGCGTTAGTGATAATGTTTTAAGCAGAACTGTATCCTTAGTGGACAGCCATTTGTTCTGTCTCCTGAGGTGCGAAATGTTTTCTCTTTGGTATGCCTTGAGCTGCTCTAAGAGCATTGTTTTGCAAAATTTGGATTTTGTTGGTGATGTATTTGCTTGCCCCCAAATATAGAGCATTACAATAATCCAACTTGGATAGGAGAAGTACTCTAACTCGGATTGTGCAACTTTCTTTGGACAGAAATGGTTTGCAGGCCCTAATCAGTTTACCGGTGTATGCTTTAGAGGAAGCCATAGAGTTGAATTGTTTGTTGAAAGTAAAGGCAGAGTCGAAGACATTTACTTTTCTTGCTATTTTAATGGTATTATCGATATTGAAGGAGGAATAATCCGAACTCGCTTTGTTGAGGTTGGTTATTGTGCGGAGTATTAAGAGTTCGGTCTTATCGTCTTTCAGGCATAAGCCGTGCGTGGCCATCCAGGGTTGGATAACCAGGTACATTTTATTCACCAAAGACAGGTCCTTGTCATACTCTCCTGAAAGAAGCATGAGGCTCTGGGTGTCATCTGCATAGTTGGTGTAGGTGACACCCAGACAGTCTAGGTCATCGAACAATGGCTTTGTGGATATATATTATACATTGTAGGAGAGACACCAGAACCTTGTGGCACACCACAGGTTATCAGCATTGGGTCAGCAACTGCTAATGGAGAGAAAAACTCTCATAGTCCTATTGTTCAAGAAGGATTTGATCCAAGTGATGGTGTCTTGTGAGAAATGCACTGCCGAGGCTAAATGTTTACAGTGAACTTGGTGATCCACCAGGTTGAAGGCAGCTGAAAGATCCAAAAGTAGCAGCAAGGCTGTTTTTCCTTTATCCTTCAGTTCGTCAATCTGTGTTTTTAAGTCTATTAGAGCTGTCTCAGTACCGTGACGTCGTCTAAAGCGGATTGGCGTGCTCCGAGGAGGAGGTTGGTCTCTAGGTACTCCTGGATTTGGATGTAGGCCACTTTGTTGAGGATCTTAAGTAATAATGGTACAGTGGTGATTGGCCTGTAGTTTGTTGGAATTGAAGGGTCCAGTGACTATTTTTTCAGGAGGGGTAGGACCCAGGACTCATTTAGATTACTTCAGGACAGTGCCGGAAGTGAATGAGGAATTAATTAATTTGGTTATAAATGGTGCCAGGTCTCTGGCGGCATCTTTAATTATCTGTGCTGGGCAACTGTCTCCTTGACACCTACACGGTTTGAGGGAGGAGATGATATTTTTATACCTCGCAGTTAGAGACTTAAGAGAAACTGAACTGACGTGGAGTTTGGCTAGACGGGGCTGGAGCTGCACTATGCTTACCTATGTTAGGTAGGTTAGCTTTATTATAGGCAATCTTACTTTGGAGGAGTGAGAATTGATTCTGTAAGGCATTCTGTATGTTCGTGCACCACAGCTTCCATGGCCACTTCCATTTCCCTTAGGATAGTAAACCATTCCTTGGTACTTGAGATAGCTTTATTAATCCTCTCATTATAGGATTGCTGTTTGGTGCGTATTATTTCCTCTTTTTTTAGAAGGCAGCTAGGTTTGTCAGATTAGTTTTGTTTTCCTCGGTAGGACAGTTTCCACAAAGTTTCAAGCTTGCTTTTTTCCATTTGCAAAGTTTTTAAGTGAGGTGTGAGCCATGAGTTGAGGAGAGCTTTAGTTTTGCTTTTCCGCATCTTTAGTGGGGCAATAGCGTCTAGAGCTTAAGTCATAGTGACATTATAGGTGTCTACTAAGTTATCAGGACTAGTTGAGTCTGGCAGAGAATTGAGAGTAGGCATAATAAGTGGAATAAGTTTGTCTGCAGTAATGTTCCTTTTATTCCTCGTGGGGAGTGGAGGTGCCATTTGATTGACTTTGGAATAGGCAGTATAAACTGGCAAGGTAAATGAGATCAAGAAGTGATCCTTCCAAATTTGAGGTAGGATATATGTGATAGATTTTGCACAGTTGAGCTCCGCTACCCAGTCAAGGGTTCTTCCTTTGTTATGGGTTGCCTCGGTCACTCTTTGGGTGAGCCCCAATTCTATTAGTTCATTGGAGATTGCTAGGGCGTGATGGTCGTTAGGGTCGTTAAAACCTACTTTGAAATCTCCTAGCAGGAGAATTTGGGAGTTCGGTTTGGTGTTATCAGAGAGGTCTTCTTCAAATGATCCAATCAGTCCTGGTGGTCTGTAGATTAAAAATATTGTTAAGGTGCCAGAATTGGAGATTGGTAATTTTAACTGTGAGTAGTTCACAGGAATCAACAGCAGGAGAAGGGGCTATTCTCATGGCTAGGTCTGATTTGGCAATGAGCGCAATGCTCCCGCCTCTAGACTCTGCTCTGTCCGCTCTTATAATTTCGTAGTTATCAGGTATTGCAAGTAGGAGTGCAGGGCCTGCCACAGTTTGAAGCCAAGACTCTGTAATAGCGAGGAAGTCGAGGTTGTCAATTGTGAGAAAGTCTGCTATTTCTGTAGGGTGCGTCACTAAGGATCTGGCATTGATTAAGGCACCCTTGATATGCAGGAAGTTACTGTCGTTGGTCACAACAAGGGGTTTGTCCTGGCATGTTTTGAGGAGTGAACCTGGAGAGGTAGGTACGTCGGGTTTTGTGATTCTGTCATGGGATTTGACCTTAATGAGGTCACCCATGATAATGGGGATAGTTTTAAAAGATTAATTAGAGGTGGTTCATAAAGTTTAATTAGTCTAGCCCCAAGTCTGGAATTTCTGGCTATAGATGGGCATGGTAGATTTGTTTTACTGAAAAGGTAATGGGTCTTTGGGCAAGTAGGTGGCAAGAGATGACAACCCATACTGTAGGCATGTTTAAGCTGAGGGCACAGTATAGGACGTTTAGTTACAGTAAGGAATTTGCAGTCCTCAGTAATCCAAGCAGTCCTAAGGTAGCTTAGCGCTGGTGCATTCACTTGTGCCCCTATGACCAATGAGGCGTATAGTAATTTTAACAACAGTAAGTTAAGAGCATACATACTTCTAGTGAAAGTGGGCAATAGTGTTATAACCATCGCACCATGGGCCAATATATGTAAAGGAGATGCCAGGTGATTACAAGACATGTTACAGGAATGTTTGCACCTTACAATTAGCAGATAACAGCAGGGATTGAAAGTGTTAAAGGAGCAAGTTTGGATCACAGACAGTTAGGTGTAGCATCACATTCCATGTAGGGAGGCAAGATGGGGAATGACGCGCAACAAGTCACCTTGATAGTAATGTTAATCAGGCACAATGTGAATGTGATAGATCTTTCAGATAGCAGCTCTTTACACATTAATTGTAAGAAGCGTTGCACAGTAATTGAGGCGATCATACTAACAGAGTGGAATACCTGTAAAGTTATATCATGATGGTTTACACCATACAAATCACCTTAGACATACAGTTAAACTGGCACATTTCATTCCATGATAGAGTAGGGTGATGAAGTCACAGCTCTTACAGTTTTGTTACATAAGGCGGAGTGCATTGTAAGAGCAATCAGACTGGTATAAGTTCAGTATAGTGTTGTAATATGGTGAATTGGCCCACTACAGGTACCTTCAGTAATACAGTTTGTCTCGAGTGCCGCCTTCCGTGTTAGGGAAGGATGGTGATTGTTATTGGTGGAGTAGAGCCGTAACTTTATTCGATGCTGCGGCGGATAGTCAAATAGATCAGAGCTTGCCTAGTATCCATGATGAGCACGGTCAGAACATGTGGGCATGCGTGGGGTACTCTTTCAGAAGGCAGTTAGGTACTTAGTACTGCAAACTAAGTTGCACAACGTTGCAGGGCAAGGTGCAGCGGGCAAAGTGGCACTCAGAGGCTCCATAGAGCTTTATGTGCATAAAGCATGGTAGGGCTGATGGAGCGTAGGGACCTCAAATGTTGCCAGATATAAGAGGGGTACAGATGTTATGCGTGGCGGTGTAATCACAGTTGTATAAGTAATAGAGTGCAAAGCAGCTGTGTGTCCGGCCATTGGCATGTCCTGCAGCAGACAGACGCAGACAGACTATGGGCCTTAGAGGTCGGGCCTTCGGAGGGACGGTGCTGGCTCACGTCTTCCGGTAAATCCGAAACAGGCAAGAGGCCTATGCTGGCAAATCAGCAGCTGTTGAATGTAGGCCAGGCACTGGAATTGTTGTTAGGCAACCGAACAGCAACACGGTGCAGCAGCCATCTTCACGCCAACACGTGGCTTAAGGCTTGGTAAAAACAAGCAGAATGAGGTGTGGTCTGGTGATGTGATACGAAGTACTTGGCCAATTGTGCTGGAATATAGAGGCCAGCCTTTCATTTCTTTTCAAAATAGGGCATGGTAGGTTAGGCAATGGTCTACCGTCAATGACTAGCCTACCCTGGTCAAATGTGACGAGAGAGATCTTCAGGTGACTGGTTGTCTATGATCAGGTTATTCAGGTTGATTTTCGGTAGAAACCTAGTTGGTCTAATATAGGTGGGTGACATTACAAGTGGAGGGAGAAACCTAGTTGGTTTAATCCAGGAAGGCCGTGGGGTAGGCGCAGAACGGGGTGGGACTATAGGGTTGCTTAGAAGCTCTAGTTCGTCAGGCGGGAACACGTTGTTTGTGGACAGGCCACTACCAGCTAAGGTGGCAAGGTTGCCAAATAGGACAATTAGCAACAGGCTAATAGCCAGAACGGTAACACTATTCATAGTTCGGAGATAGCAACTGATTAGGCCTAAAGGTCTGTATGACAGGGTTTGGAAGGAGGCCATACATTGGTTTTGAAATTCTAAAACAGTATTCAGTATTCATAGTTCGGAGCTAGCAACTGATTAGGCCTAAATGTCTGTATGACAGGGTTTGGAAGGAGGCCATAAATTGGTTTTGAAATTCTTTGAACCAGCCCTGCAAATCTTCTTTCTCCAGCATTGGATCTTTCATGGATTCACATGCTTAGAATATTCCCCGTCGTCAGACTGGGACCCCTCGGTACACATATATAGCCTTTTCCTATAGGAAAACTTCTGACACTTTTGTGTCCTATCTTTGTCCTTTTAGGACCCGCCTACGCATGCTCCGCAGGCCGTCCCAGTATAAGAAGCCCGCCCTCGTGGTTCCCCTTCAGATTTCAACCGTCTCCAAAGTAGTGGGATCTCCTCGTGTTGTCTTACTATTTTGTACTAGGTTGCCTTATTGGATTTCGAGTACGATATGTCCTCTGTTATCAGGAAAAGCGCTGTTCCGTCCATGTGCGACGTGCGGCTTGAAAAAGGTTTACAAGCGGGACGGACATATGGATTGCATATATTGCCTCCACCCTCACCATTCGGCGGATGCCTGCGACATATGCAAGGGGTTTTCTCAACCCTCAAAGACCGGAACCGACGCCAGGTGGCATGGCTGAATGAGGGTGCGGGGGCATACCCCCCTCGGAGGTAGGCTCCACACAGTCGGCGAAAACATCACGCCGCGCGGTCTCGTCGGAACCACCGGCGAAGAAATCTAGATCGTCGGAAAAAGAGTCGTCTGGAACTCACTCCACTACAGACTCCTCGTCAAAGAAATCATCCTCATCAAAAAAGCATGAGAAGGAAAGGAAATCCTCCTCTGGCGATCATCACAGATCGACCACGAGTCGAGAGTCGAGTAAAAGCAGGCACAGTGTGGAGAAGGCGGGACCGCCAAAACCACCTGCGAAGCCTGCGTCGTCGACGGCGATCCAGTCACCGGCCGCCTTCCCGCCACTAGCGCAAGGGGCATCCTCCGTCCCGTCGACAATGGCGTCGACGAGAGCCTCGTCGACGGGGGTCCTACAGGAGGCCTGGAGGCCTGAAGTCTTCGACCCTACCCCCCCCCCCAGAGGTTTTGCTACAAGAGCAAGCTATGTTGCTGTCCTCGGAGGAGGAGAGCGAGAGTGTGGCTGGCCCAGCAGACCTAGGGCTACGAGCGGCTGCCAAGTCGTCGACGAGGGCATCCGTTACACCGTTATCTGCCCCTCTCCTCAATCCTCAATCGGTTTTGTCGTTGGATATTCTGTCCTTGCTTCAGTCCTTGCTACGGTCGTTGGACCAGCGACTTCCCCAGGTCAGCCTGCCACAGTCACTCGTCGACGAGCCGGGCCTGTCCCGTCAACCGCCGCACCCACGCACGCCAATCTCAACACTGGTGCAGGAGGAAGGTGAGCTGCCAGATTCGGAGTCGGACAGGGGAGCCATGTCAGAGGTCTCTTTATCCCCCTCCAGGGATCCTACCTGGGAGTCAGAGGCGGAGTTAGAAAACCCCAGAAGCCCAGCTCACCCGTCCCCTCCGGACGACATTGCGCCATTCCATTCGATGATGGAGAAGGCATGCAAAGAATTTGGTCTGTCCCAGGAAGAACAGAAAAAGGACTGTTTTTTGTTCGACCACATGGGCAAGAGAAGGTCGGTGTTCTCGATACCGATACTTGACCATGTATGGAAAGAGGGGTTGCAGACAATGAGACACCCATTCTCAGAACCAGCAGTGAAAGGACGCCTAGAAAAAAAGTTTAAGGCTCCAGAGTCTACACCCAAGTGTTTATCCTCTCAACCAACACCAGACTCGGTGGTGTCGGCGGCGGCAGCGAGGAAGGCAAAGGCACAGCACAAGTGCACGACTCCACCCGAGAATGAAGCGAGACGCCAAGATGCCTTTGGCAAGAAAGTGCTCTCCGTGGGAGCGACCACAGTAAAGGCCGCAAACTCTCTGGCAATTGTGGCCAGATACGATAGGGAGATGTGGCACAGGCTGGCTCCGCTGCTTGAACATCTTCCAGAAGAACAGAGGAAGGTGGCGATGCTACTGGTCCGAGAGGGTGAGGAAGCCTCAAATCGCGCAATAAACATCGCGGTGGATCTTGCTGAGTCTGGCTTCAAGCAAGTCAATAATGGGGTCGTATTACGTCGACAGTCATGGCTGAAGTGTACCTACTTCAGGCCAGAGGTACAATACAAGGTCTTAGATATGCCCTTTGAGGGAGACCTTCTCTTCGGTGAGAAGGTGGACGAGGCCCTAAAAGGGATGAAAGAAGATTCGGACACGGCACGTTCTTTGGGTGCCCTCCAGAGTGGCAGGAGTTACAAGTCCTTTCGCCCCTTTAGAGGGGCTTCAGGTAATTCAAGATTCTCTTCTGGAGACAGATCCTTTGCCAGATCGGCTTACCCCTCCCAGGGGTACCGACGTGCCTCACAATCGGCTAACCGTCGACGAAACTTCCAGTCTTCCAGAAAACGACCATCATACCCATCGTCGGCGAGAGACAAGCAAACTAAAGATCAGCAGTGACGTTCCACAACCCGTTCTGGGGGGAAGAGTTTCAGCGTATGTCGACGAATGGGAAAGGATAACGACGGACCAATGGGTGCTAGACACTATAAGACACGGACACTCTCTTCAATTCAAACACAGCCCTCTGCAAATTCCACCTGCGTTCACCGCTCAGTCCCATATGAAGGCACTGCAACAAGAGGTTACACTCATGTTAGCGAAGGGAGTGATAGAATTAGTTCCAACATCACAGAGAGGCGAAGGAGTCTACTCAATATACTTCGTCGTAAAAAAGCCGAACGGCAAATGGCGTCCCATTCTAGACTTACGCGATCTCAACAAGTCCTTAAAGAGCCTGAAATTCAAGATGCTCACTCTGCAGGAAGTGATCCGCGCAGTTCAAAAGGGAGATTTTCTGGCGTCCCTGGATCTACAGGACGCGTATTTCCATATTCCAATGTGTCGGAAACACAGGAAATTCCTACGTTTTGTAATAGGGCGAACCCACTACCAATTCACGGTTCTAACTTTCAGGCTCAAAACCTCCCCCAGAACGTTCACAAAATGCCTGGCTCCAGTGGCTGCCTGGCTAAGGAAGCAAAGCCACCATGTATACCCATACCTCGACGACTGGCTGGTAAGGGGATCCTCCCCAGCGTCGACCAACACAAGTCTACAAGCCACCATGCAGCTTCTACAACGGCTAGGATTCGCCATAAACTTTGAGAAATCCTCTCTGCGGCCATCGAGAACGCTGGTATTCTTGGGGGCACAGCTTGAGACTCAGCTAGGGCTGGTGAAACCTTCTCTCGACAGGACCTCGAGACTCATGCAACAGGCGGCCCGGCTACGGCGAAACACCAGGATCTCAGTGAGAAAGTATGTTTCGGTCCTAGGGGCCATGGCATCCTGCATCCATCTGGTGAGAAACTGTCGACTTTTCATGAGGCCAGTCCAAGAATTCCTCGCAGACCGATGGACACAGGCTCAGGGATCGTGGTTGGTCGGACAGATAACCGTCGACGACGACTAGCTACTTCGGACCCTTCAGGCAGAGTTCCCACAATCTGAACAAAGGTGTGCCCCTACAGGAGCCGGAGTTCCAGAGCACCATAGTTACGGATGCGTCCCTAACCGGATGGGGAGCGCACATGGGTGCTCTCCAAACGCAAGGTCGCTGGTCTCCAACGGAGTCACTCCTACACATAAACGTACTGGAACTCGGAGCGGTACGATGGGCCTTGAAGGCGTTCCTACCACACATCAAGAGGTCGCGAGTGCCAATACTGACCGACAATACAACAGCCATGTTTTATCTGAGGAAACAAGGAGGGACACGATCAAGGACTCTCTCCATAGAAGCCCAGAAAACATGGCATTGGGCATCGAAGCACGAAATCTCCCTCGTGGCTCATCACCTTCCAGGAGTGAGGAACTGCCAAGCCGACTCCCTCAGCAGAAACATGGCCCAGATACACGAGTGGGAAATGGACACGGGTCACTTGAAGAAAGTGTTCGAGAAATGGGGCCACCCCCCTCTGGACGCCTTCGCGACCAAAGAAAACAAGAAATGCGAGAAATTTGCAAGCAGGTGGCCCCAAGAGGGTTCGGTGGGGGAGGCGTTCTCCTTCCCATGGACGGACATGTTCCTCTATGCTTTTCCCCCCGTTTCCCCCTCATACGGAAAACAATACAGTGGATACGCAGATACAATTGCCGGGTGATTCTAGTGACACCATACTGGCCAAGGCAACCGTGGTTCTCAGACCTCCTCCATCTATCGCTGGAACATCCCATAGCGTTTCCGAAAGTCCCGTACCTTCTATGCCGGGACAGAGGCACGGTGTGGCATCACGACCCGGACAGTCTCAACCTTAAGTCCTGACTCCTGACTTCTCGGAATTCGGCGCTTTAGACATTTCAGAGGAGTGCCAAGAAATTCTGCAGGCGGCTAGAGCCCCTTCCACTAACAAATCCTACTCCTGTAAGTGGCGGAGATTCTGTGAATGGTGTAGAAAACAGCGGGACCTACAACCATTGTTGGTGACGCCGGAACAAGTTCTACCTTACCTGCTCCTCTTAGCAAAAAAGGTATTGTCCCCCTCATCGATAAAGGTACACCTGGCAGCCATCTCGAGGTTCACAAGGAAGAGGCAGTCGTCTCCTCTATTCAGTGACAGACTGGTGAAACACTTCATGCGGGGTTTATTTCGAGCTTTTCCCCCGGTGAAACTTTTTCCCCCGGCGTGGAGCCTCAACACAGTGTTGGCAGGTTTGATGAAACCGCCTTTCGAGCCTATGGCCACGTCCGACATGAAATTCATTTTGTGGAAGTTGGCATTCCTGATAGCTATCACATCAGCCAGACGTATCTCGGAACTACAAGCGCTGGTCGTGGACCCGCCCTACCTAAGATTCTTTAAGGACAAGGTAGTCCTGGCGACTAACCCTACGTTCGTCCCTAAGGTTCCGACGGTATATCACAAACACTCATCCGTGGTTCTGCCTACTTTCTTCGCCACTCCATCGTCGGCAGCAGAAAAAACTCTTCATACCCTGGACGTTAAGAGGGCTCTGAAATTCTACCTACATCGCACACAAGACATCAGGGCTACTCGGCAACTGTTCGTCGCATATGGTCCGTCGACGAGAGGTAAAGCAATCTCGAAACAGGGATTGGCCAGATGGGTCTCGTCGACGATTGCTTTTTGTCACTCTAAGGCCGGAAGGCCACTGCAAAGACATCCTAGAGCCCATTCTACAAGGTCGATGTCATCCTCAACAGCGTTATGGGCCAGAATTCCGCTGACGGACATATGCAAAGCTGCGGCATGGTCAGTGCCCCACACGTTTACCCGCCACTACTGCCTTGCCAGGCAGCATGCGGATGAGGCGCAGATGGGAAGAGCTGTCCTGCGCCATCTGTTTCAGTAAGGTAAGCTCCACGTTGTGGAGAGTGTGTTTTCTACCTTTGATGACAGTATACTTTCGGTGGGAAAGGTTATATGAGTAAACTTATTACTGCTGCGCATATGTGTTGAGTGGTAGGGTGAGGGTACGTTACATTACATTCTCACCACCGTCTCAAGTGTTACTGCTATACAATCTATTCTAAGCATGTGAATCCATGAAAGATCCAATGCTGGAGAAGGGAATAGTTTCTTACCTGTAACTCCATTTCTCCAGCATTGGTATCGTTCATGGATTCACATGCGCCCGCCAAGCCTCCCCGGGACTGCAATGTATGTGATGGATAAGTTTAACCCTTCCTACTTTGGAGGGGCCGAAATCAGAAGGGGATCCGCGGGGGCGGGCCTCTTATACTGGGACGGCCTGCGGAGCATGCGTAGGCGGGTCCTAAAAGGACGTAGATAGGACACAAAAGTGTTGGAAGTTTTCCTATAGGAAAAGGCTATATATGTGTACCGAGGGGTCCCAGTCTGACGACGGGGAATATTCTAAGCATGTGAATCCATGAAAGATACCAATGCTGGAGAAATGGAGTTACAGGTAAGAAACTATTCCCTTCCATGCCATTGCTCCCCTCTGGTCGCTGACGTGGGTGGGCTGTGATTGCTTTCTCGTCTCCTGGGGTGTGTTGTATTCCCCAAGCTCCATAGTTGTTTAATGCTTGTTTTTTGCTTTGCCTGGGAGGGGTCTGTTGGGTTGCCAGCACAGCCTTCCCTCTTGTCTTGGACATGTAGGCACTGTTAGGGTCCCTTCTAATGTGCCCCTGCTGTGTAGTCTAATGTCCAGCACCTGTACTAGCGTTGATGGGCTTGCCTCGCTGCTTCCCCCGGTTGTGGTTCCCTTCTCTGCCTTCTTTCTGTTTCCGGGGGATATTCGTTACTAGTGGTTTATTGCCCCAGACTCTGAGTTCTCTGCCCCTCGGGATATTCTGTGTTCTGTTTCCCGGGTTTGTTTCAATTCGTTGGGAGAGGTCGTCTCTGTGCTCCCTGCACCCCCCCCCCCCCTGCCTGGTCTCCCCCTGCCTTATGTTTTGTATTTCCGTTCCCTTTGCTCTCGGTTGCCGCCAAGCCTTATGGTCTTGTCCTTACTGCTAGGTCCCTTTGCAATCAGGCAGGATTTTAAGTTGTTTCCCCGCGTCGTCCTGGTGCTCTGGTTTCTGGGTGTTATTGAGTCGCTCCGAAGACTCCCCCTAAGAGAGCTTACCCTGGGGATCACCTCCTCTGCTCCCCCCGCTCTAGTACCAGTGTTCGCTTTGAGTTCCCTTCCGGGTCCGGACCAATTCCACTGCTGCTCTCCCCAGGTTGCTAGAGACGTCCCTCCGTCTGGCCCGGAGATCTCTTCGCCTCCCCTCCTCCTGGTTCCTCTTCTGGGTGTGCACTTGCTTGCGGGATACTCTAGATGTTCCTTGCATTCGACTGGATAGTTGTCTTCGCGTGACTCCACTGTACTTCTTTCGATAGCTCGGTGAGATGTGCTGGTATGTTGTCTGTCTCCTGGTTTGTTATGGAGGGAAGTTCATTTCTTCCTTTTGTAGTGTAGCTTCAATATTTTACGCCGGCCGCCATCTTGGAATCTCTGATTTATTGAGTATTTTGATATAGTTACACAAGGACACCTCTATTCAGGTCAGATTAAATAGTTAAGGCGTGGTGTCAAGGCATATTATTACAACTTCTGGTTTTATGTTGCGTTTAAGCACCCTGCCTTTTTAATCTGTATGTTGCTGACATTGGAGACATTTTGGAGAAGGCAGCTTTTATTACCTTGAGAGTTTGGATGATTAAACTTGCTTAGCTAGCATATGCAGATGCTTTTATTCTTTTAGACAAAACCCCAGTAGGTCTGCAGCAGATGATTGGCCTTTGAGAAATATATGGAAAGAAAGTGCAATTGGTTCATTAAGGGGGGAAAAACTGGAAATGCCTTGTGTATTTAGGTCTTCCGGTTTTGGTTCATCCCAGCAAAACCTTTTATCCAGATCTTTTAACCGAGAAGGCTATTTTGTTAGCAGTGTTAGTTAAGATTTTCATATTTATGATAAATCTTCCTGACCTGTGTCCAGGTCCTTTTGCTTAGACATTGTAATTATTTTACCATATCCCTAGGGAAGTGGGAATCTATTCCACTCTTACCTAGTTTTTTACTCTTTTTTTCAGTGGCCTTTATGTCTCTTCATGGTGTATGATTGGAGTTTTAATTTCCTATAACTTTGGACTGACTGTAATGTACTATGGCAGCACACAGCATTTTAAATGCAGTGGCTTCCTTTTTTAATTCTCTTATTATTTTTTGGGTTTATTACTTTACATTGATGTTAGTGAGCCAGCACCCCCTCATCCCTTATGTGGAGTGCTGGGTGGCTACAATGTATCACCTTTCGTACTTGCATGGTAATATTTTTGTTGCAAGTTTACGTGAATGGCTGGTGGCAGTGGTTTTACTTTAGTGACTTATTAGTCTTATTACTCGCAGTCTGTTAAATAAGCCTCGGTAATGCACAGAAGAGCCACCATTCTACTAGAATCGTGGGATCCTTATTTTTCACAATTTCTTGTTTACTGCTTGTTTGAAGTCTTCCCCTGCCATTCTAGGTAGGAACGACCTCAGTTGAAGTTTTGTTTTCGGCAGGAATCCTTTGTATTCCCTGCCAAGGCTCCAGTGTGTCTGAGAAGGCAGGAAGCGAGGGAGGAGTCCAAAGCTCTGCAGCCCTTTGTCTTTCACCTTGCCTGAAAAGAACCAAGTCCGAATGGCGGGCTGGCTTTCCTAATTGGATAGCCACGCCCACCCCTTTCTGTAAACTGCAGGCAGTGTTTGCTGAAGTTGTGCTGTAATTCCTGATAAATACTCCAAATCTTGAAGCTGCTGATAAATTGACCACTGGAGCTGAGACCGAAGAGGAAGAAAAGACATCTGTAGCGATTTCCAGTGACCAGAGAGCCTCCTGTGTAATCGTAGCCTGTTTCAACCCTTCTTTTCAAACAACCAGGGGCCAGAGGCTGGTGAGATCCACTAGTCTGAAAAATATTTGAATCTTGAGCCTGTTTGTTTTTGTATTTATTTATTTATAGAGCGCACCAGGCCCGAGGGCAACCGGGCGCATATTTTAGTTACAACATGATAAGGCAGACAGAGCAATAGAATTACAGTTAAATTACAATTTAGAATTACAATCGGTAACAGATATTAACATATATAAACAAAAAGCAGTTACAGGTGAGTGGGGTCATAGCCTATGTACAAGAAGTGATGTGGGTGGCTAGCACATGGGGGGTGGTTGGTGAGTAGGTGAAGGGTCTTGGGCAGTTAACCAGGCTTTTGCCTAAATAAATAAATAAATACAAATACTTCTAGACAAATCAGACGGTATCAAAAGATATTTAGTATAGGACACACCTATTCATGGGGAGTTAAACCATAAGTTACTTTCTGATTACTTTCAATAATACAATGGTAGTAGATCCTAGCAGTTGCGCAGTGACACTCAGCTAAGAACTCACTTAGTAAACCAACCTGCAAGTATACTTTTCTGACTTGTGGAACACTCATTCAAGGAACAGTAGAAACTTCCAGCCACATTCAGGATAACAGTCATACTAGGTGAGCAAGACATGATGCTGTAATTTACAATTACAGTTGCTTTTCAGACCAGTAGAACACAGACTAAGGTAGGCAATAGATTTCAACACTAATTTAGGATTGCAGCAGGCAGACCAAGTTCAGCTAAACCTACATGACACTTTTTAAGAATGGCACACAGCTATTCTAGGCAGGTAAAACCTATGTTGTAATATACTTTTACAGTTGCTTTTCAGATCAGTGGAACACAGACTAAGGTAAGCAATAACTACTTATTTTTCGATGGCGCAAGGCAGACCAAGTTCAGTAAAACCTGTTTCTAATGCTTGTTAATCTGCTTAGAATCACATGCTGTGCATATGGTCCGACATCCAGTGGTAACCGCAGAGTATTGCATCTTGTCTTTCTGGGACAGAAAGGGGACGTTGGCATAGGCGTGTCTGTAACACTATACCTATCGAGACATGTAGTGTACCCAAAATCCCTCACTCGCCGAGGTCCCTCAGATTTGTTTTTTTCCAACCAGATAACTGGTCGCCCTGTTGCGGAGCTCTTCATAAGAGACATTATTAATTCTTATTTGCCGACTTTGTCGGTTAATTCCCCTAACGTCTCTTCGACAGTGTTCAGGTACTACTACGAAGACTGCAGGAACTTTTGACGGCGGTGGACTTCAGTGCCTAAGATCCGGCGGCAGAGCCATTCATCTGGCTGGCCTACACAGTAGGGAGAGTGGGGTTGGGGTGGTCATATCTTCCGCTATGTCTCTCCTCTTCCCCCTCTTTACCCTCTAGGTCTGGTCATCATTGTCATTACCTTTCACTATGGAAATTAAACCATTTAGGGTTTGCCCCTCTTGCAGGGTCAGATACCCGCGGTAGTACGAGCACGATAAGTGCAATAACTGTCTGCCCCTTGACCACGATGTAGTGCGGTTGCGTGGCCTGTAGACTCCTTCGACCCAAAACACTTAAGGATTGCTGCGATAAGCTGTGGGCCGCCTACAGCATGTCGCGGGCTGGACTTTCTTCCCCCACCGCCACACCCGCCGAAAGTGACGGGTGCACTAGTGGCTGACCAAGCATCCGTACCGGATGCCATCGACCTTACGACGGACCCTTCTAGGTCCGTCACACCCGTCCCCGACCCCGCTAGGCCTGACGCAAGTCACAATATGGGGACAACATCCGGCGATAGGGGCGTACACAAAAGCCACACTAAACACACAACCCCTATCCCGGTTTCGACGAAATGGGCTAAAGCGCTGACAGGACCGCCGAAAATTTTGACGGATTCCTCTGATCTTGAAGATCAGCCTTCCCCGCATCAGCAGTAGCGTCTTGCGACTGAGCCTTCGAAAATTAAGGGCGCTACCTCTAAATCACATTTGGAATGCGAAGCGCGCTCAGTTGACGCTCCGACCCCCACTAAGGCCCCGCTAGGAGAAAGATCTACCTACCACTAGGCCCTCTAGTCTCCCGCTAGTCGGAAAATCTACTGCTAGGCCTCCTGGTCATGCGGCACGGCCCACTTCGCCAGACATCGCCGAAAGCATCGCGAGAATTACCTCGGCAGTGGGGCTGAAGCCTATAGAGTCGACGAAGCGCAAGGAGCGTGCTGCGTACACGTCGAAAGACGCGCCACAGCACCCCAATGCTTGCGAGGCCTAAGAAGACGGTCTTGAGCCTTTGTCTAGCACTATTAGTAACAAATTTCGGCGCCATAGAGGGGAAAATTAAGATTTTCCACCCATTGACTCTTCTGGTTCGTCTAAATCGACCAGGGCGAAATCTGAAGGGTGCATGGACCGCTTGGAAAGGTTTGTCTCGCTTTCAGAGCACTCTACCCCCAAGAGGCCTCGGGAGGAACCCCCTTCTGTGTCAACTTTGAGAGTTCCTGGAAATATAGAACCTTCTCAAGAACATTTCACTTCCATCCACCCTGAAGATGAAATCCAGATGGACACGTATCAGGACTTTTACGATGAAGAAGGGGACACTACCTTCCTGCATGACTACACTGCGGATGACAAGGCAGACGCCACGGAAGACTGGGAGGACACTCATCAAGTTGAGATGGAGCCATGGGTGCTCCCTACTCAAGATCAGGACACAGAGGTCCTGTGTTTGGATCCCCTCCTTCCACTCCGGCTTGCCAAGCTTCACCAGTAAACGATCAGATGGCTTTCAATGCCATCAAAGGAAGGCTGCCGATTATTTTCAGATCACCACCTAAGAGGCCATGCCTGAACACGATTTTGTGGAGGGCATTCTTAAAGAAAAAAAACCCTCCAGCCAAGCCATTCCTCTCCTAGATTCCATTAAAAAGAGATTGGCTCCTTCCCTGCTCACACCTGCCCACACCAAGGCAGTGAATCCAAGGGTGGAGAAATTATTTCGGCCATCGCCTACAGACCCTCAATATATTAAAAGCCACGCCACCCCCGATTCCCTAGTGGTTACCACCACCCGGAAACGGGCAGGGTACCCCTTGCTTCAGGAGAGGCACCTCCCGATAAGGAGTCGAAAAGACTGTATGCCTTGGGTAAACAAATTACTGCGGCAGCTGCTTTTACCATGCGCATAGAAAACACTACATTGCTTACTAGATATGCCGATGCACAGTGGAACCTGATGAAGGTCTATAGGAAGTGTATGAACCCGCAAGAACTACATTACTGGCTATCGTGGCAGAGGGCAGGCAGGTCAACACAAATTGATAAAAAACACCCTTCATACGGCAGGAAGGTGTTGCGCTCACCTGGTATCCATGGAGGCGCCACATGATACTGGATGGAGGTCTAAACGCTATCCCGGACCCCTCTCTGCTTGGTTATGTGCCAGACGTTGGGTAGCGCCTATAACAGGAGAATGGAGGGTTAAGATATTGGTTCTGTGATGGGTGGACTCCCACCTCCCTCTTGTCCAAATCCCCTCCCTTGGGGTTTTTGCTCACCTTAGGTTTTTGTGCATTGAACTCTCCATCCTTCGTCTCTGTGCAGGGGTGCTTGGTTGCGGGCGTTCCGTGGACCTAGTTGCTTCACTGGTCCGTGTGCCCTTATGTCGGGTCCAGACCGGCTGTGACTCCGACTCTGCTTGCTGTCTTCCAGGTGAGTTAGCATGTCTTTTCCGTCTTTATTCTGTCTCTTTCTTTCCCTCCGTTTTCTCTGTCTTCTCGGCGTCTTGCTCCAATATGCTGTTCCCTAACAATGTCCCTTTTTGTTTTCACAGGGATGCTTGCGATCTCGGAGTTGCCGCGCCAATGGCGAAGACAACGATGAGTTATTGATGCGCATAGCGCTGCGCTGTTTACTGGTGTTAGTTGCTAACCTGTGTTCTCTTCTCTTTGTACAGGTTGCGGTGATGTTCCGGAGTGATGAGCGATCAAAGCGCTGCTTGCCCATGTAAGTGCTTTGTTAATGCTGACTTTGTTCCTTCTCCCTTGCAGGTTGTGGTGAAACCCGGAGAGGGGCGAGGTAAGAGAAGCGCAGTGTGCTGCCAGGACTTGCTGCTTGCCCAGGTAAGAATTGCTATTAATGCTGTCCTTGTTTCTTTACCTTTGCAGGTTGCGGCAAACTCCGGAGATGGGTGAGGTAAGCGAAGTGCAGGATGGATTCAAGGCCGGTAACTTCACAAGTAAGTGTTCTTTCTTGCTAATACTGTTCTTGTTCTTCCAGGTTATTAATATAATCCGGATCTAGGGCTTCAGGATTGGGCCACCGGAGAAGCAGATGAGCAGGAGCTGGACACGGTGAGCGTTACGCTGCAGGAGTGCAGAATAACTCGAAGCGTGTTCTGCTGTTTGGGTGTGGTTTAAATAGCCAGGCTAAAGTAGTTCCAGGCCAAGTAGTTCCAGGCCCAGCCACACCCAAAACACTAGACCACATGGCTTGGTTCTAAAGAACTGAGCTGTGTAATAGACCTCCATGTTGGATTAGGGTCCAAAACTGGTATTGCTTTATTCCTGATAATGAGCCTGGCTCCAAAGGTGCCAGGACTGACTCCATGTATGTTTCTGATGGAGTTTTCAGGCCCTTGGGGCCAGTGTGAGGGCTTTAGCCCCATTGCTGCCAGGGGTCTGTTATACCTGAGGGGGTCAGGGGCGTGGTTCGTGACAGAAGGTCCCTAGCTCAGGGCACCCTGCTCAAACGGCACGCTTGGCTCCGAAACTCGGGCTTGAAGCCGGAGACCCAAGCAGCCCTTATAAATAAACCTATTGAGGAATCAAACCTCTTTGGCAAAGCAGTCGACAGGGCTCTAGAGACTGCCAAAAAAGAGCATGAGACTCTTAAGTCTCCAACAAATCACTCAGAAGCCCTCCCTCCAGAGGGGAAGCGGTTCCTGTTGGTCCTTTCGAGGCCAATCCCGTTCCTCACAGAACATGTACAATACGGGAAACAACTGGAACTCTGGGCAGGCATCCAGCACCCCTGCCAACTATCCACCTAGAGGTCCGTGGCGCGGGAAGGGTAGAGGCAGAGGCCCAAACTCAAGGGGAGCCACAGCCTCTGGTTAGAAATGACCCACGGATTCAGGTCCCCCTCCCATGTCAGCCCGATCGGGGGGTGCTTAACATCTTTCCTTTCGGCATGGGAGGGAATTACATCAGACCAGTGGGTTTTAAAGATTGTCACCCATGGGTACAGTGTGGAATTCAGCTGACCCCCACAATTCAGACCGGCCAAGACAAGACGCCTGACGCCAGACCATCTGCGAATCCTGAATCAAGAGGTGGAAGCACTGCTAGAAAAGGACGCCATAGAAGCTGTCCCTATTCTTCAGGGAAAGGAGGGTATTTATTCAGTGTACTTCCTTGTACCCAAAAAGGACCTCACCATGCGCCATCTACTAGACTTGCGGCCAGCGGCAAATTTGTCAAACCTCAAAAGTTCTGTATGGTAACTCTGCAGGAAGTAATCCCACTGTTGAAGCAGGGGGCTTACATGGCAACACGGGACATGAAAGATGCATACTTTCATATTTCAATGTTGCCAGTGCACAGAAAATATCTAAGTTTCGTGTAAGAGGAAAAGCACTATCAATTCAAAGTCCTCCTCTTCGCCATTGCTTCGGCACCGAGGGTGTTTACAAAGGTACTGGCAGTAGTGGCAGCACACCTGCACAGACTATCCGTCCTGGTTTACCCTTACCTCGACGACTGGCTCATAACAGAGGACTCCTACGAAACATGCATATTGACTACTCAGAAGACAATAGACCTCCTGTTCAATCTGGGATTCTCCATCAACGAGAAGAAATCCAGCTTAGACCCCAGTCAAGTCTAGCAATTTCTAGGGGCCCTTATCCGGACAAGACTGCCTCGTCTTCCCCTCCAAAGAGAGGGTTCAAAACATGCTTTATAAGATCCTTCAATATGTAGCCAGTCGGAAAGTGACGGTACGCAAGGCCATACGCTTGCTAGGTATGATGGCGCCATGCATTTACTTAGTTCCCCACATGCTGCTGCACATGCGTCCCATGCAAGAGTGGCTCAACAGCCAGTGGTGCCAGGCCAGTGGACAATGGGAAGATCTGGTAGTTGTCTAGCCAGCCCTTGTTCGCTTTCTGCAGTGGTGGTTGAGGGAAAACCTCTTGAAGGGGAAAACCTTCACCACCCTGCAGTAGAAGGTACTCTGATGATAGACGCATCTCTCACATGGTGGGGGGCTCACCTGCTTCAGCAGACAGCGCACGGAGTGTGGTCCCCACAAGTAGCATCCAACCATAGCAATCTGTTAGAGCTGCTAGCAGTGTTCAAAGCACTGAATGCCTTTCAAACACAGCTACAGGGGAAGACAGTCTTGGTCCTGACAGACAGCACCACAGCCATCTATTACCTAAACAAACCCGACCTCGAAGCCGGTCTTCTAGATATTGACCGTTGGATGACAATAAACCACCTCCTCTTAAACCCCACTAAAACCAAAATCATGGTGTGCAGCAACACTGCACTTATACCTTGTTCGCTCCCTTGGCCCCCT
The DNA here is from genome assembly GCF_040938575.1 of Ambystoma mexicanum. Lineage (NCBI taxonomy): Eukaryota > Metazoa > Chordata > Amphibia > Caudata > Ambystomatidae > Ambystoma > Ambystoma mexicanum. The sequence continues at coordinate 872,983,554 of NC_090924.1, read as the reverse complement.
TCCCTGGGCCAAGCCCTCCCACCCCCCTTCACAGTAAAAAACCTAGGCTGCACTATGGACTCTGGCCTAACCGGTTCTCGACAGATCAACAATGTGTCTAAATGTTGCCACTACCATCTCAAACTCCTCAGATTCATTTTTCCCTACCTCTCGTACCTGAACATACTTGCCGCTGTTATGTCTATTGTAATGTTGAGACTGGACTATGCCAACTCCCTATATGTAGTATTCCCGGCATACCACCTTAATAAACTTCAAAGAGCACAAAACGCTGCTGCTAAACTGCTCCTCGCCCTGGGTCCAAGAGAACACACCTTTCCAGCTCTCCGAACCCTCCACTGGCTTCCAGTCGGATGAAGGGCCACCTTCAAGACCCTGTGCATCACTCACCGTGCAGTGCACAAGACCGGCCCACTATACCTGCAAAATAAGTTTAAACCTTACCTCCCACCCCTCACCCTAAGATCAAGCACTGCCTTCCTCTTAGTGATCCCAACCACTAACTCTGTGATGATCGGAGGCTCCGCCTGCTCAGTCTTGGCCCTGACTTTGTGGAACTCGCTTCCACCACACGTTCAACACACCCAAGACTATAAGACATCCCGCAAAGCACTAAAAGCGTGGCTCTTTCCATAACACCAATCACAACTTTAATGATGCAACCGAACTTCCAACAACCCAACGACTAAATCCACAATGGGACTCCCAACCATGTCACCAATGAATACGCCCATTGAACTGGCTATAGACAGTCGTATACCTGTATGCTGAATAATGGTCTCCTTGGATCATAACTCATCCAATTCCCATGTGGCTGCTATGCCCCCAGACCGTAAAACACCTGTGATTCTGTTGTGCCCCGTGTGTTGCTGTGTACACCTTCCCTCCTGTTCCTGTGATGTTGCTATGTACACCTCTTACTCCTATGTCCCATCCCCGTTCCTCTGTACTTTTGGGACATTCTGTCCAGTGGGACGGGACCGGAGCACTTTTGTAAAAAGCATTAAATTGAAAAATGTGCCCTTCTCTTTTACACGGGGTACCACACGTGGCTGTAACCCTGCCCCGTGCATTGCCCTTCAATCTTTTTCTCTGCGCGGGGCTGGACACACTTGCATCACCGGAAAGACATTTTCTTCTTTACGTTGTCGTCCTCTCCTGACCCGGTTCTGCGGTCGTGTAGTCATCGGTCTATGCCAGATCCTTTGGGATTTGTATCTTGTTCCTCTTGCAAATGTTGTTTCGCTAGGCCGGATCCCCACTCTCTCTGTTTTGAGTGTCTGGGACCGGATCACCATTGGGACTCGTGTTTCTACTGCGACTCCCTTTCGGTCTGGGCACTTCAGCGTCGTCTTCTTCGGTGGGAGGAAGTCTTCCAACGTGTTCCACCACCACATTTTCAACTCTTCATCGATGGAAAGAGTTCCTTACTTTCCAGGGCACCCCAGCCGCGGGATTCCTTCCCGGGGTCCTCCAGGTCCGGGAGGAGCTTTAAGAGCTCTGCTACCAGGGTTTCCCCTGAGGTGCCGCGCATGCCTAATAGGCGTACCAGGGGTTTTCTCTGAGGGTTCCCGCGAGGGGCCTGCTGACACCGTATTACGATCCAAGGTTCACCAATCGGGGGCTAATAGTCAGCCCAGTCCTTCTGAGGCGTTGGGTACCGGAGTTCACTCTGAGGTCTCCTTGTCTGGAGCTTCCAATACAAACACTGGGGTGTGCCCTGAGGCCTCCGTTGAGGCTTTCTGTACTGAACTACGGTTCGAGGCCCCTCTCGGGGAAGCTGTTCAGACCGGACTCTGTCCTGAGGTTCCTCTTTTTGAGGCTAAGGTGTGTACCGACAGAACTTAGAGACCTGTCACATTCTTGTCTGTGAGGTGGATTCCTCAACATTCCCGCGCTCACGGTGATGCCGGTTCTGTTGAAGGGGCAAAAGGAGAGGTCTCTGACCGCAACTCCTCTGTTACCGGCTTAGCCGCGGTTCCTCTCTTGGAGACTAATTCAAGGGGCAGGATGTCCAGTAAACATCCGAGGCCCCATAGTACCAGCTCTGCCGAGGATCCTTGTGACAAGGATAAAGTTTCGATCAAGTCCCCTGACCAGTCTGTGGAGATGCCTGCCTCATCCACACATGTGACACAGTTCTCCTCCGATGTTATCAAAATGGCGGGCCTTCCCGCATGGTCTACGGCCGTTTTGGATTCTTCCCTTACATTCCCGCTATCAACGGCGGATACTAGGAACCTTCTTTTTGGTGAACAACCGTTTCCACGGGTCAGTGCGAACCCGTTCCGCCCTTCTTATGACAGGTGCGCTCGGATGCCACTATCGCATACAGTCTCGCTTCCTGGCAGCCTCTTCGTCAGAGGATGCCTTTTTTGGGAAGTTTCAGAGACGTATGCACTCTGACCCCATGAGGGAGTACTTTAGGGGCCTTTCTTGTAGCTATGTCAACAGGGTTTCCCCTGAGGTGCCTCAAGGGACTAACAGGTGTACTGGAGATTCCTCTGAGGGTTCTGACGGACCTGCCAGTACCAGACATTGTTCCGAGGTTCACCATCACGGTGCTAAAGTTAAGCCCTGAGGTCTCCATTTCTGGAGCTTTCCCTGCTGTAACCGGGTTGAAACCTGAGGTTCCTCTTGTGGAGGCTAAACTCTATATCGACAGATCTCATGCACTCTGACCCTATGAGAGCATATTTCAAGCGTCTTTTCACTCCTGTTCCTCCCTGGCCCCGGCTGCTCCGATTCGGTTTTTCTTTTAAAACCTGAGGGGGTAGCCGTGGAGGACCAGTCTGCTGTTCCCGCCTCGTTGGGATGAGCCTTAAGCAGATGAGGACGGCAATGAGCAACCCCGCTCAGTGAGAGCATTCCATGACCGGGAGGGGCTTGTAGCTCCTTTACCAGGGATTCCTGTGAAGTGCCTCAAGGGCCTAATAGGCGCACCAGAGTGTTCTCTGTGGGTCCCTCAGAGGACCTGCCAAAACCAGACGTGGTTCCGAGGTTCACCATTTGGGTGCTAAGGTTCAGCTCAGTTCGTCTGTGGCTCTAGATACCGGGGTTCGCCCTGAGGTCGCCGTTTCTGGTGCTTTTCACACCAAGCCACGGCTCGAGGCCCCTCTTGAGGGAGCTATATGTGCCGGGTTAAAACCCAATGTTCCTCTAAATACACTACCAACGGATTCGAGGGATCCTCCAAGGGTCCTGTTGGTAGGGTACATTCCTCAACCGTCCCACTCTCGGGGTTGTTGTGGTACCGATTCTGTCGAGGGGGCAAAGAAGGTGATCGGCAACAGGCCTTCCAGTACCGGCTCTGCCGAGGTTCCTCCATTGGAGGCTAATTCTGGGTCAGTTCCTAGTATGTCCACTAAACATCCTATATCTGCCAGCACTGGCTTGGCTGAGGATCCTTGTTTCAAGGCTAAGTGTTTCTTAAGTCCCCTGACTCCCCTGAGGGGACAGTTTCCTCATTTACTCCTATGACGCAGTTCTGTTCAGGTGTTGACTAAATGGCGGCCCAACCTCCTTGGTCCACAGCAGCCATTTTGGATACCTCCCTTACACCAACTTTCATGACCCCTGGTGCTGGGAGCGTTCCTTTTGGGGCTGAGCAGCTTTCTCAAGCTATGTGGACAACAAAGACCCGTTTGTCGGTCCTGGCGACAGCTTCAGCTAAGGACCCTTGTACACAGAGGTCAGGGTCCCAGGATCTGTCCTTCTCTGGGATCAGGTTTCTCTCGGCCCTCAGCCTCCTCTACAGGGACGGGTAATTTCCCTGCCGACAAATCACCAAATGATATTTTTTGTCGGTCACACTACAGTTCGGTGGGAGGATGAATCTCGTCTCATCTGGGGGCATGACAAACCATCACCGAAGACTGGTGGGTTTTGTCCATCATTTAGGCGGGTTTTCGCTTGCCCTTTCCTCCTACCCCACCCTTCAAACCTCTCTTCCAACAGATCGGGATGCCCTCCCTCAGAGCAGAGGTACAGAAACATCTATACCTCAGAGTGGTGGAACATGTTCCCCTCGTGGAGCAAGGGAGGAGCTAGTACTGCTGTCCTTTCACAGTGCTCAACCAAGCTGGCCTGCGCACTATCTTCGATCTTTCTGACAGAAATTCAAGTTCATCACACCCTGCCAAATAAAGTCCTCTCTTCAAAAGGGCGATTGGCTCAGTGTGGTGGTCTTTCAGATGCTTAAATGCACATTCTGACTTGGAGCCCGCATATGAAATATCTGCGGTTCTCTGTGGAAGCAGAACACTTTCGGGTACTCTTTTTTTTTTTGTCTCAGCTCAGCGAGACACACCGGAAACTCCTCCGAGGGGCCCCGCAGTGGTCTCCCAATACCTGATCTTCTTCCAATGTTCCCCATTTGGGGCTAATTCTGACCCCAGTTCTGCTGTGGCTTTGGATACCAAGGTTCGCCCTGAGGCTTCTCCATCTGGAGCTAACTGTACCGAGTCTTGGCTCGAGGCCCCTCTCGAGGTGGCTTTAAGACCAGGGTTAAACCTGAGCTTCCCCTGCTTGGGGCTAAATCGGTTTCCAACAGAACTGAGAGTCCCTCATCGAGGGTCCAGGCTTTAAGGTATATCCAAAAGCCTTTACGCACGTGCGGCCGTGGTGATACCAGTTCTGTTGAGGGGGCGAAGAAGGCGGTCACGTACCACAGACCTTCCAGTACCGGCTCTGCCGAGGATCCTTCCCTAGAGGCTTATTCTGTGGAAGCCCCTGACGTGTCAAGTAAACACCCTAGATCTGCCATTATCTGCTTTACCAAGGATCCTTGTTTCAAGGCTAGCAGAGACTATTGCTCCACTTGCTCCTATGACGCAGTTTGTCCCTGGTGTGTGAAAATGGCAGCCCAACATTCACGTCCACATCGGCCGTTTTGAATACCTCCCTTAAAGGAAGGTTTTACATCAATAAGCAGGGCGGCAGACTCTCCCCTCCTTGTGGATCTTGCCATACAAATTTGAGCTCGGCCATCCAGTATATTGTTTGGCTCCAGGCTCCACACATCCCTTGCCCCCCTGTTCCCGTCACTCCGGAATGTATCCCGCTCTACTGCCTTACCCTCTAGTCTCTATGATGTCTATGTATGGCCACCGTGCCAGTGTGTCACTGTGTACCCTGCCTTCTGGTTCCCCATGATGGTGCTATATATCCCTCTGTCGCGGTGTGCCCCTTTGTGCCTGTTGTATGTGTACCTTGCCCTCCTGTTCCCGTGATGTTGCTATATATCCCCCTGTACTGCCATACCCTCTAGTCCCTGTGATGTTGCAGTGTGCCCACCATGCCCGTTTGTCACTGAGTACCTTGCCTTCTTGTTCCTCATGGTATTGCTATATATCCCTCTGGGCCGCCCCTCCTCCCCCGTCCTGTCGCTGTAAGCCCAGCCCTCTGTCACTGTGTGCCCCTTTGTGCCTGTGTGTCGCTGTGTACCCTACCCTCATGTTCACCTGCCTGGTCTCAGGTGCTTTAAGGATGAACCATCATATCATATATCACTACGCTCACTCTCTACTATACACCATCACTCAACTAAAGTACAGCTATACCCCTCGATAAATTCGGCCTAGTTGTTCACACATGAGCACTACCATGAACACCTCATCACTCTAATAAAATGCAGCTATATCCCATGACAAACCGGCATAGCTGCTCACATAAGCGTCCTACAGGCCTAACACAGCCAGAACCCAATCCCGATGTCCACTCACCAGACTGCACACATTCAACTGATATCTCCACCACCACACCGAACGCTAGAAAGCAGCTACCATCAGGAAATGAAATCAGCTGCATACATAACTGGTGCTCCCATGCACCCTACAGCACTTTTTCTCTCTACTGACCTGGACTGCGGTTCCTGAGGGCGTTCAACCTACCAGCGCTTTGAGATCACACCAATGATATATAGAGTGCTATATAAATGCTAAATAACATAACATTCAGGGTAAGAACGTTTGTAACTGCTCTTTCTCAGAGTTACAGTTACTAACCAACTCTTTCTCAAGTAAGTACAGTTTTAAACGCTAGTTATATTTTTCAAGGCAGAATCCTTTTCTTATCCAGTCCTTCCATATTCTATTGCTTGAGTTCTGAGGCAGAAGAGGGACCCTATTAGTTTAGGTGCGAGCTGTAGGGAGGGTGATATAGGGTTCAGTTGCAGAACAAGTCAAGAGTTCCTGTGGAAGACTTTTCAAACAAGTAAGTAGTTCACTTTAGAGTTAGTTAGGGTCCAGGATCTTCTGAGAAGACACCTTAGGAGGATTCCGGCAGTGGGCTTGGGTGAAATGGGTGAGAGGACTCCCAATCACAGAAAACACCCCAAAAGCGTTACAGAAATCACACAGGATTAAGGTAAGTAAATACCCCAGCCAACATAGTACCTCCGCACCAAAGAAGAGTTGCAGCAGAAAGACTTCAGAATCTGCAGCCATAAACCTGGTTGACGGATTCCTTTGTCATGAAGACCGAGGGCTGGACTTTGCAAGGGGATTTTCAGGAATGATCAACTTGGAAGGCTCAAGGCAAGAATTCCTTTGCAGCTGGATGCAGCTATGTGGTTTTGGTTCCCTTTTCAGGAGCCAGAAGAAGACTGAATATCGCTGGTCGGATTCTCGTCACTTGCAAGGTCCATCACTCTGATGAGGGGACTTTAACTCGATTCACGTCTCTGGAGGTCCTGCAGGATGCCACCACAGTTTCAGCTCGATTCGGAAGACTGTGCACCGCACACTGGCTCGAGGTCCCAGGGTATTGCGGAATTGCATCCCTGCAAGGTCACAGCACAACATGAGATGGCTTAAAATGCAGGTTTTCTTGAGTCCTATGCCTCTCACCAGGCTCTGGGTCGGGTCGCCATTTATGGAATCCCCAGGTCGCTTGGAAGGAAGGGTAACAGCAGGCTCAGGTTACACAGCAGGCTTTCCGGTCGCTGGAAATCGTCTCATCCGCATTTTCTTTTTTTCCTCTTCAGATTCAGGTCCAGTGGAAGACTACCTCTTCAGCTTCCAGGATCAGACTTTTAGGCAGGAACCCAGCCAATCAAACAGACGTGCAGCATTCAAACATGGGATGTTGGCAGTCCTTTCAGGACAGCCAGCCTCCCATTTCGAACTGGATTCTCTCAGGCAGGCTGGACGACAAAGGGCTGCAGAGTTTTGGACTCCTCCCTTTCTTTCTGCCTTCACAGACTCTCTGGAGCCTGAGTAGACTTAACTTCACACAAAGAAATTTCCCGCCCTGGGGGGGCGGGGGAAGATCGAAGAAGGGACAAGACAGGACAAGAAGCATGTAAATGGCAAAAAAAGACTGGGCATTTTTTTTAAAATGGGCACCCTTGGGTGCCTTTCCCGCAGCTGTGAAAAAAGCCAGCGGTAAAGGTGCACCAAATTTGTAAAAAGGTTCACTGCCGCCAGCCATTTAAGGTAAGGTGAGGTATAGGGAATTTTCTTTTTTTTCAAAACGGTCCAGGAGTGGCCAGAAACCGGACCCACTCCCCAGGGACGATTTTCGAGAGGCCAATCCGACCATGAAAGTGAATGGTATACCAAACCCACCTGCATTTATATAATGGACATAACCACCATAATGAAATATGGACTTAAGTTGCTTGGTGTGATTGATACATATGTAATTGCGTGCTGCTTCATGCTGCATACATTTATATACCCGGTACAAGTGGCCAATATGCAAGCATATGACTAATTTAGTATAATGAAGTGACCTCGCACATTTGGAGATCCATATCCTATTTGCCCTTTAAGAAGGGTTCTCAACACATGCGGGACATAGCTTGGAATCGAGATAACACTTTAAACTGACCGTGGGCAGCACATGATGTGTCCTACGCACAACGTGAGACGTCACATAGTAAATAAACCTAAATAGGTGAGTCAGAAAATGGCCCCGGGGCGTACTAAAGGACACGTGGAAATGCTGCACCACTCAGCCTGTCTTAAATAAGGAGGCTATTACAGATGAGACCCCAACACTTAGAAGAGGAGAGTATCTTTAAGTAATGTACAGGAAACAATCGGGGGCAAATGTCGAGAATGTGACCATTTAGAAACTGTGAATGGCTGATTGAGCAATATGCATTACGCAATCTGCATGGAAACCTGGCACAATGTGGAATCCAACTAAAGTCTAGACAGGAGTTAATATATGATAATGGGACAGTCACAGTGGTCAATTATTTGACAAAAGAAAAAAGTCCACACGTAGTAATGTCACCACATTGATGGCACACACTGGAAAGGTTTGAGTCACATAGGAGACATTAGTAAATGCAGACAACAAATGCATGACTTCTGTTCGCAGGACGAAAGACATGAGCAATTGAAAGCATTCATTTTAGTGAGTTCTATACCAAGAGGAACATGAAGGTGAGCCTAAATAGTGCATGCACATGCAACTGCTGTTTTGATCTAATAATCCACTAATAGAATGGTTGTTGATAACTGTACAGTATAGATTTAAGGGAAAAGCACCATTACAGTGTGCATCTAAACACAATGGAACCAGCACTGATAATTTAAATAGATAATCGATAATAACACCCTGGTGAAATATAATAATGGTTGGCATATTTTAGGGAGAATTCTCAAAAAGGTGCTAATTCCCTTCTACCTTAGAGACCCCCAGCTCTTTTGCTGGACTTCAGGACTTTTAATTTCTAACCTGGAGAGAGTGAGCCCTTTTTTCACTCTTGTGTATTTTTATTGTGATTTAGACTCTGTTTCATTTAACATTGTCAGAGTCTGACAAACTCCATAGTCATCGTCTTTTACATTGACACACACAGCACCTTCAGTGCAGTGGCACAGGGAAGTCTCTTAGATTTCCCGAAGGTGTAAATACCTCCTCTTGGTGAAACTACTGTTTCCAAGAGCAGTAAAGCGAATTTGACTTTACTTACATTTTGTAACTTTCTAGACCCAGCACACACTATCTTACGATAGGGTGATGGAGGGGTTACTTAGTATCCCCATTGTCTAGTTTCTCAACTATTTAATGGCTGGTGGCAGTAGTTTGCTTTTTACTGCCATTGTGGGTTTTTACCGCGGGCTGGGTTCGCAGCTACAGTAAAGCACCCATGGGTGCGCATTTCGTCAAAATGTCCCTGGTCTTCTTTTTTTGGCATTTCTTGCTGGGAAGGTCCTTCTTGAGATTTACTCTGCGTGCCAAACCAGGTTTGGTCCCTTTGTTAATTTTGTCTTTTGCAGGATTCACAAGTGAAGCCCGCCTCTGGCTCCATTATGTCTGGCAGGGGCAGGAAGTGAGGGAGGTGCCCGAAACTCCTTGTGCTTAATCCCCTTGGTCACAGGAACGCACCCAAAGGTGATTGGTCGGCTGGCTGTGCGGCAAGGACAGCCACCCTGCTGTGTGATTGACAGCTAGGCTGGAATTAATGGGAGCAATCTGCATAAAAGGCAAGGCTTTTTGGCTTGGAAGGCAGAGTCGACCACTGGATGAAGGAATCTGAAGAAAAACTTGATGCAACTGCTGGACCGTTGGTTTGCCCAGTGAAGCACTGCTGCTATGCTGAATCTCAGAATTTGCCTTAACTCGAGAAGTCCTGCAAGGACGACTTCTCCCTTTGAGTTGGTGGGACCAATCAACTCCAACGTACGCCCGTCTGGACATCCTCTCGAAGCTGGCTGTACTTCTGCTGGTGCTGGAACCGAAGTGCCAGGGAAAGGAACACCAGATTGTGTGCGTTGCTTTTAAGTCCGACCCGAGCGCTAGGAAGTTCCTCCGGACTTCCCTGATGTAGGACTGACCAAGGCTGAGCCACCTCAACAGAGTGCTGGACCCCAGATGCCATGAAAGACTAGAGTCGTATCCGAGAACTGCAGTGTTGATATTTGCTGTCAGTCGCGAGGAGCTAAAACACTGAAGAACCGCTGAATTGAAGTTTGCCCATGCCCATTGCTGCCGCTGACCTTCCCATTGCAGAGCAGGAGTCACAGACATCCTCCCTCTTGTCCCCAAGACTGGGGCTCAGGAACAACAGGATCTGCAGAGCTGTACAGGAACAGAAGCCAGCTGGAACCATTTCTTCTAACCAGAGGTACTGTAAAGTCTAAGAGAACTTCCCTCTTGTTTTGTAGTCTTACTTGCTCTCAGTTGACACCTGTCTTGGTTACCTTGCAGAGTTGCTAAAGATGTGCCCCTCACAAGCCTCCCAGCTTGTGACCCTTCAAGTGTTCTATTTTCAAGAGACATTTCTAAAAACGTTGCAAGTCTTTTTACCTACCTGCAAAGAAGATCTTCAGCTTCCCTAGACATTGTGCAATTAACATTGGCTGTCCTGGCTCCCTGAAAGACTCCTCCTTACCTCTGAATTTTTGCTTTTGCCTTCTCCCTCCACCTCCATCCTCCCCTCCCCCAGAAAGGGGTAATTTTACTCTGCATTGCAAAGTATCAAAGTTCTTACCTGTTTGTGAATTATTTGTTAACCTTTGTTTTATTCCTATATTCTATCTTTTACACCAAACTCAGTATTGCCCTAAATGTACCAGTGATAAATCAATGTCCACAGTATCCTAGCTATTTGTCACCTGAGGGTGTAGCATGTGTCTGCGTTCCATCCCTAATGGATATCATCTGATTTAGAGAAACAGAGTGTTTTTTGAAGTGTATTATAATTGTTACATATATTGCTCCATTCTGAAGAAGGCTTATACAACTGAGTGTGAAATAAATTAATAACTGTTTTTTTTTTAAAATATTTTTTTATTGACAATTTACAAATTAGGCTGGGCCTAACGGCCGACCCAACCGGCAAAAACAGCAAAGTGAATCACATTGTCAGTAACTTTTTCCTTTTTCATTTCCTTAACTCCCTTCCCCATTTCCCCCCTCCCGTCCCTCCCCCCCAAACGATTAACATGCCAAGTTTAGAAGTGTTACTAGTAGTTATAACATAGGGAAGAACGCTTGCGTACCACATGGTTGCTAGGAATATTCCTTGAAACAGTGGGGTATAACCGGGAAACTTTTAGGCAAGGGCCAGACCTGGACTTTGAGGGCTATGAAGGGATGTGCCATGTTCTCTCCCGTACAATCTCCCCTTTACAGGCGCATGGAAACAGTCATCATGCAGTAGAACTGCAGTCCATTCTTGTGCAAAATCCGACATGGTATCATTTACTATTGCCGTGAGTTTTTCATATGTAAAAATCACCCTGAGTTTGCAGAGCCATTCCTCTTTGGAGGGGGCCGAGACACTCTTCCATTTTTGGGCAAGCGCCAACCTCCCTGCCCGCAGCATGGCACCGATGACCTTGGGGTAAACATTTACTTCCGACTCAGGCATGGGGATACCCAGTAGGCCCTCCAGCGGGTGCAGGGACGGACCAAACCCCTCAATGTCTTTGATCCAACTAAGTAATTCCGTCCAGTAAACCTGTATAACAGGGCAGCTCCACCACATATGAAACCAGGTTCCCCTTTGGTGACATCCCCTAGGGCAGAAGGGGGACACATCCCGATACATCCTGGACAACAGGGCCGGGGGGCGATGCCAAGAGTGGAGGATTTTAAAGCTGTGTTCCATGGCAGCCGTGTACAGGGAACCCGTAAAGATGCATTTAAAAACCGCCCTCCAAGTGTGATCCTCCAGTGTCATCCCCAACCTCTCTTCCCATATGCGTTTGAAGGGTTGCCTACCCTCTAGATCTGATGTTATCAATACACTATAAAGCTTGGACAGAGAGCCCTTTCGAGACGTACTTTTAGCCAATATGAGTTCAAATGGGGTGAGGGGGCGACTAAGCTGCTCGTTCCACCGGGGTTGGGTCAAAATCCCTTTCAACCGCAAGTATTCGAAGACCGTGGGGGGCCTATCCACCAGAGCCTCGGCCAAGGCGTCGTACTCTATGAAGCCCTCTTCGCGTGATAGTTGGGAGACTCTTTCCAACCCCATATCAGACCAGGCCTGAGTGTCGCGGAATCCCTTTGTGCCCAGGTCAATGGGAGGCCCCCAGAGCGAAGAAAGCGGCGAAGGCCAAGTGGACAGTAGTTTATTAGCTTTACTGGGTTTCCATAGCGCCCACAGGGCTGCTAGGGTAGGATGCCCTCTGAGCTGTGAGGGGATAGCCCTAGGAGCGGTCCAAAAAAAATCCCTAACCTTTCTCGGGTGAGCGTGAATGTCTTCGACATACGTCCAGTACGTTCGCATGTCGTCCCGCATATGCTCCAACATCACCCTGAGCTGCGCTGCTTTGTAGTATATCCTGAAGTCGGGGAGTCCAAAGCCACCATGAGTCTTTGGGAGGGTCAGGGTGGATGTTTTAACCCTTGGCCTTTTACCGTTTCAAATAAAATGGAGGATACGGGATTGGAGCACTTCAAAAAAGGTCTCGGGTATCACAGCGGGAAGAGCTGTGAAAAGATAGAGTAGGCGTGGCAGGATATTCATCTTTATCGTGACCATGCGCCCCAACCAAGAAAGTGTGAGGGGTGCCCATCTTTTAAGATCGCTGCTGACCTGGGCGAGGATCCCCGGGAAGTTGCACTGGTATAGTTGTGATAAATCTCTGTGGATGGTGATGCCCAGGTATCTAGTGGATTTTCGTTCAATTTTGACCCCCAGAATATCCTCTCTGCTCCCGATGTCTTGGTCCAGCGCACCCATAGGCATGATACTTGATTTAGCTGTGTTTATTCTCAGCCCAGAGAAGGAGCCAAAATAATGTATGAAATCGAACAACCGCGGTAGGGATTTTGTAATATTGGTTAAATAGCTCAGTATGTCGTCTGCAAATAGGGAAAGTTTAAAGTCACACTCACCGCACTGTATTCCCGTGATTTCCGAGTCGTTCCTGACCACTATGGCCAGGGGCTCCATTGCCAGGGCATACAATAGAGGTGACAGGGGACAGCCTTGCCGGGTGCCTCTGGAAAGGGAAAAAGGCTCTGAGGTACCCCCGTTAACCAACACTCTCGCCGAGGGCGAGTTGTATAGTGTCGCAACCCACCCACAAAAGTTTTCTCCCAGACCCATCTTCCGGAGAACCTTGCCCATGTAAGGCCACTCGACGCGGTCGAAGGCCTTTTCTGAGTCTAGCGAGAGGAGGTACCCCTCCACTCCCTGTCTAGATGCCTCGTGCATAAGGTCGAGGGTTTTCCTTATATTATCTGATCCCTGGCGCCCCGGGATGAAGCCCACTTGATCCCCATGCACTAGGGTCGGGAGGTGCTTCGCTAATCTATTCGCCAGGAGTTTGGCCAGTATTTTAACGTCGGTATTAAGGAGTGATATGGGGCGATACGATTGGCAGTAAGCGGGATCCTTGCCCTCTTTAGGTAGGACTACAATTAAGGCTGACATCATCGTGGGCGGGAGAGTACCCTGGTCCAGTGCAGCACTAAACATCTTAGCCAAGAATGGTGCATTCTTGGCTAAGAAGACCTATAGGTCTTATAAAACTTGACTGTGAAGCCATCATCTCCCGGGGCAGTGCCGCTCTTTAAAGAAGTTATAGTATCTATTACCTCTTCAGGGGAAATGGGTATTTCTAGCGCCTCGGCTTTGTCGGGGAGGAGGCCCGGGACCGGGAGAGAATCCAAGAATCTGTCAATGTCCCTCCCATCCCCCGAATATTCTGTGCAATATAGCTTTTCATAATATAGCCTGAATTGTTCTGCTATTTTGGAGTCCCTCACGGTTGAGTCCCCTTCCGGGGTGTGGATTGAATTCACCCTCCTGCTTTTCCTAAGTTCACGGAGTCTCCAGGCCAATATCTTGTCGGCCTTTTCCCCCTTTTCCATATACTTTTGTTTCAAAAATGAGAGCTTCCTTTCCATTTGTCCCACCTGAAGGTCGGCCAACCTGTCTCGCAGCCCCTGCAATTCCTCCCACTGCCCAGGAAACATCTGTGTTTTCAACTTCCCTCCCGGTTGAATAGCCTCTATCTTGCCCTTAAGCACCGTCTCTTCGCGGTCCCTCTCCCTCTTCCTCCCCGCCCCTATGCCTATAAGGGTGCCTCTAATAGTTGCCTTAAATGCCTCCCATACTCCCATGTTGCCAACCTCCCCGTTGTCGTTAAGGGTAAAGTAGTCTTCTATGGCTGTTAGGAGGGTTTGGCGTATCTCCCTGTCCTGTAGGAGAAGGTCGTTACAGCTCCACCTAGATCCAGCTGCCGGGGGAGGGGGGAGGCCAATCCTAATCCTTACCATATCATGGTCCGTCCAAGGGACGGTCTCTACTCCTGTGCTCGAGACCTCTCCCCGCAGCGAGGAATCTACCAGGATGTAGTCTATACGTGAAAAAACAGCATGTGGCTTCGAATAGAATGTGTAACCAGGGTGCCGACCTTTCTCAGGAGTACAGGTGTCACATAAGCCCAGTTCCCCATTCACTTCCAGAAAGGTCAGCGCCAGCTTTTTGTAGTGACCGATGTTAGGGCAAGGATTAACTGATTTCCTATCCGTCTCGGGACAAAGCACCATATTGAAATCCCCCCCCCCACCAGAAGGGGGTACCCTCAGCGAATGCCATTATTTTCCCTTTCATACTCTCCCAGAAGGTGTCCTGCGCTTCGTTTGGAGCGTATATGCATACCAAGGTGAACAAACGGCCCCGTACATCCCCCTTTACCATGCGATACCGCCCCTCAGGGTCTGTCTTTGAAGCTTTAAACCCAAAATGGGCCCCGGGGGACACCAGTAGAGCTACTCCTCTTTTCTTTGCCTGGGTAGAAGCTATATACACCTGGTCTATGGTTTTAGCCCTGAGCTTAGGCTCCTTCCCCCGAACCCAGTGAGTCTCTTGCATGAAGAGGAAGTGTAGCCTCATCCTCGCAAATTCCCTTATAAGTAGTGACCTCTTTGTAGGCGAGTTGAGTCCACGGACATTCAGTGTCCCACTGTCAAGGATTGGAGAGAATCATCCATTAGAATGCGGATCGAGGCTCATACCTCCATTTTCAACACAGCAAGCGTTATTACTCCCCCAATGCTTTAGCAACCCGTAGACGGCTCGAGACCGCCCCTGGGGTGCAAGAGAATCCCTAAAACTTGGCGCACCATAACTGTACCCCCAACAACCCAACCCCCCCTCCCCCCCCCTCCCCCCTTCCCCCTAATCGCCTGGTTGTGTCGTGGCATCGTCCAGAAACCCCAACCAGGCCACCAATGTCTCCCCCCTCCGGGCTCATTAACTCTACATAAACAACAACTCGAGCCCCCCCCACCCCCAGGGTCAATGAGATTCATGAATCGAAACACCACCCTCCCTTCACAGTGTCAATCGTGGAGTTATTCGTCGGGCTCCATTAGCGCTTTTCAGCTACCTTGCTGGTCCGGCAACGCTGGGGCCACTCTCCTGAATTTCCTTTGGCCTCGCACTCTGTGCCTTTCTTTTTGAGCTTTATTCCCTTTTTGGCCCGTCGGGGCACGTTCCTGATCCCGGTCTCCCAGCTCCGTGTTTGCATTGTCTAATAGTTCGCCGGATACTCTCTGGATATCGCCTTCAGTGATCAAGGCGTATTTATAGCCCTCGAACTCGAAAGAGAGTGAAAAAGGGTACCCCCATCTGTATCGGACTCCCTTAGCTTGGAGCATTTTTGTCAGCGGGGAGCAAAGGCGGCGTCTTGCGAGGGTGAAGGCCGACAGGTCTTGATACACCGAGATCTGGGCCCCTTCCCATTCCACTGGGCCCTTCTTGCGAGCCAGTTCGAGGATCCTGCTTTTTTCAGAGAAATAGTGAAAGCGGACCAAGACCGATCTGGGGCCTCTGGATGATGCCCCCGCTCTGTGGGCCCTGTCGATGGTAGGTTCGTTGGTGTTGGCCCCCTCAAAAAGTACTCTTATTACCTCGTTAACGGCCTTGATAATGTCTGCTTGCGTTTCACCTTCGCGTTCCGGGAAGCCTAGGAAGCGCAAGTTACAGCGGCGTTCCCTATTCTCCAAATCGTCAATTTTTAAGGAACATTTCTCCTCTCTTCTCTCGAGCTCAGACAGGCGCATGTCAAATTGTGTCTCGAAGATGTCGTTCGAGGCTGTAGTGTTCTCCAATGCCTGGACCCTGTCATCGATATTGTCCACCTTTTTGTCTAGGGTATCCAGTCTTAGGGTAATATCTGCCCTGAAGCCTCTGATTTCCTCCAATAGGGCCGCCATACCCCTGGTGACCGTGCTTGCATCCGCAGATTCCTGTTGCGTTTGAGCCGCCATTTCAGGGGCTGTCCGGGGCTCGGGAGGCGGGCGGCGAAACTTCTGTAAGGATTCTCTCCAGTTCATAGGCTCTCCCTAGGTTCCTCTGTTCCCCGGGGGCTACCTCCAGATGTTCGTGGGTGATGCGGCCTGCTTATCACCCTCGTGGGGGGGGCCCTGTCTGCTTTGGGGCAAAAGGGCTGGGCCGCAGCCCCAGAAGTTTCGTCTCCACAGGGGCCCCCCACACCTCTCGATCCTCAAATGGTTCGACTTCCCTCCCTCGGAAGCCGTGACAGTGTTTGTTGCCCCCGGGGGTGTTCGCCCTTAGCCTGTCTCTTCGCGTGACTTACTGGGGGTGCTCTCTTTCAGCCGGGCCTTGTATGCCCCTCGAGCACGGCTGGGGAGTGCGCTGCACGGTGGAAGCCTCGTTGCCCCAGGCCCCTTCGGGGTTCACCTGCACGTCGGGGACTCACCTCCGCCTTTCTCCTGCTTCCCCCTATGAAAATCTCACTCTACCGGAGGTTACCCAGTCCCGGACCGAACCTCCTTACCTCCCTGTGGGAGTTCGCATGTGGCACGTTCTGGCCTGCGGGAGGCACCGCCTGTCTCCTGCGCCGCCGCCTGGGCCGTATGATCACTCTTCACGGGCTCGCCGGGATCCGCTCGCTCCTTTCTCCCTTTTTTAATTTTTTTTTAATTTTTTTTTTTTTAAAGGAGGTCCTCCGCTTTTCCGGTCACCTCCCGCAGCCGGGTCAGCCGCGTCTGCCCCCAGGGTCGTCCCGGCGCCGCCAGGTGGTTCAGGGCCGGGGCGGGAACTGCCGGCCGGGGGTCGCCAGGGCCCTCTACAGGCCTCACTCAGGCCCGGGCTCGCCTAAGATTTCCGCGGAGCCGCGGGGCCGCAGGGGGGAGGGGCTTCCGACCTTCGAAACTCGAGGGTTCCGATCTCCGGCTCCGCACCTCGTCCGAGGCTCAAAATTGGACCAGGGGTGCCCGGCACCCTCGTACTGGCGTGGGTGGCGTCGGCTCTTCACTCCGGGGGTGTCGGGGGGGGGGGGGGGGGCTCAGGTCCCTCGATCAGTGCCCTGCTGGGGAGACGAGCCGAGATGCATCAGTCCATCTCTGCGCCCCCTGGTGGATCCCTTAATAACTGTTTTATCAAGAAACCTTGAGTGCAAGTGTTTATTTGAATAATTGCTACTGTGAAACTCTTTGCCACAAGATTACTGCTCACATTGACCCCTCTTGAGATAAGCCTGGCAGCTCAGCCACACTACCAACCTCTGTAGTTCAGACTTATACCAAAGGTTGGGTCCCTATTGCCAGGAGGTCAAGGTTATTGTAGTGCACCCAAAGGGTGCTGCATACAATCTTGCTTAACAGCATAAGACCTAGTGTAAGGCCTGCCACTGGGTAGCACGGCATGGTTAAGAGAGATTTGAACAGGTTATCATTATTAATCTGACTATATGCAATTTCTTTCTCTCCCCATCCTACCTATCCTCCCCATACTAACCCCATTTCTCTGTCTTGAATCATTTTGACCGTGAATATATTTTTGGTTTTTACTTTGATTTTGTTTTAATGTATGATATGAATGATTGGGTTATTTCTTTTGTTAAACCTATTTTGGGGTGAAAATTCACAATCTAGCCTTGATACTTCGACACTTTATGTAACTTACAGTGAAATGCCAACTGTATAAGCCCTGTCTTAATAAAGACACAAAGAGTCAAAACACGTGTCGGCATAAGGGCAACCGACTAATAAGAGACTTGAAATCAATATTGTTTTGTAATTAATCAGGAGAGCTGGCGCAATCTATGGGCAAGCAAACCCTGGTCTATATTTAAATAATAAGGTATGGGGGATACCTTGGTTCACCCACATAGCGACAGCCCAAACCTTGTCCAAGCATGGAATTATTAGCGCAGAGTGACGTTAAGAACCTAGTCACTTTAATATATTGCTTTCAGTTGAATCAGCATTCATTTAAAATTCTAACAAGTCTGACATGCTCGCCTGCCATCCCAGTGCCCCCCCCCCCCTTCCTAGGTTGGCTCACCAGTTGGTGCTTACATTGTTCCAGCGAAGCTTCCGGCCGCCACAAGCTCTCTCTCGTGCTGCGGCTCTCTGTGGCTTCGCTCCCACCATCGATGCGTCTCTCGCTGCTCGGCCCCCACTCTACAATTTTGCCAGGTCGCGCTGGTTCCTTTTCCGTATTCCACCACAGGTCTCTCCTGCTTCCTTTAACCTTCTTCCCGCTGCATACACACTGCATCTTTTCAGGCCCGTCAAGCACTCAGTCTGCCACGCCGCCTTCCAGGAGAGGTCTGCTCCAATCCAGCAGTCCATAGATCTGCTTCCACAGCTGTAAGGAAGGCATGATATCAAAGTAAGACGGACACAAGTGATCACAGTTCAAAGGTGTTTATTGAACTTTATCAGGGGTATGAAAACACCTATATAAACCTAAATCTAGTGGAGTCTAGTCAAATGAAAAGGGCCTAAAAAAAAGATTGCCAATCCTTACTGCTATGCTACAAAATAGTGTGGGATAATGTTCACAAAAAGAAAGAAGTGTGCATAAAATGTTAAGTCAGGATGCTTAGGCTGTTGGCCTCCCTTCCTCACGATTCTAAGCACGGGACAAGGCGGGTCACTAGAGCACAGCACACCCATGGGCTTCTTCGGCACAAGGTTACAGTTCCTTTTACCAAGATCAGGGCCTTCTGTGCCCAAGTCTTTTATTCAAAGTCTCTTGCTTCAGAGGACCTAATGCACCAAATAAAACAAAGAAAAGTTCCTTTACAAAATTCAAGTCAGGCAACATGCTCTTCTCCCGTGATCCCCCTCAGCTGGGCTCAGATCCTTCTTTCAAAATTAGCCTCCCTTCAGCCAGGTTTGGACCACCTTTAATTCGCAGGCATCTCTCAATCGGGTTTACATTTGCCACAAAAATGTCTTCACAGGTGGGTTTTACTGTTCACCCCGGATACCCCTCTTCTGATCTCAGATGCCCTTTTAACCAATTATGCCCCCTCTTTCCTGCTCATGAATGTGCACAAGATTTAACTTAACCCGCTGCAGGAGCACTTCTCTTTTCACCATTCAATATTCACACGCTCTAGGGGGTACCAAACGGAGACCTTCAAGTGAGCACCCACGTGGCGCTGGACCACTCTGTATTTAGTACCTAACTGGGTTTCATGAATTTCAATTGCACACAAGTTCTTTAATAAAATGTTGCTGCTTGCAACCTGTAGCATAACACTGCTATCAGTTTCTCCCGACTCACCGGTTGTGCTGAACCCATTGGCGTTGCTTTGCTGTCGGAGTCAAGGACAGTACCACAGTGGCAATCATTTCTCCCCGCCTTGGCTATTAATGCTGCAGGGCCCTATGTACCTCTGACAAATGATGCACTGCTGTGATTCCTGGTCTTATGTTTCTTTTCCTTGAGACTTCTTGAAAGTAGCAATCCTTTCGTGAAAAGGACAAAGGTAAACCCCTCGTCGTCCTCTCTTGTCTCGCCGCCTTTCTCCTAGTTTTAAACTGCTATCGCAGATTAGCTGCTTCCTCATGCATTTTGGCCTTTCTCTTGGTTTGCTTTCATGCCCCGCCTTTTATCCATTTGTGGAAGTGTGATGGAGGTCTGGCATGTGTAATTGCCTGACTCTGCCCAACCCTTGCGTTGGGACATGTCAGGTATACGGCTCTGGTGTTAGTCCGTTGTCGTCCACGATGAACTGTCCATGAGAAAGTGTTTGTGTCGAGAAAGTGGGTGTGGGGGTAAGATGTGAGAAAAAGGTGTCCTAAGGAAGGGGATACCGTGTCTCACCCTTTGGTGTCACACTTCCAATCCCCCAAATCCCTCATCCAGGTGATCCTCCCGTACTGGTCCACCCTCAGGAACTGGATCCAATAGTTGTTAGGCAATGTGTGTATGCAGTACCCTCTGGGAACAATACAAACAACTCTGACTACAGGTTCTCCAGCACTTCTAAGATTGTTGGTACATTTAGATGCGGGTTCTTTATATACAAAAGTATGTCATCTGCATATAAGGATACTATGTGATACACTCCTTCCACTCTGATTCCAGCGTGAACAAATTGTTTCCTCAGGTATATTGCTATCGGCTCTAAGCCCAAGACATAAAGCATTGGCGACAGTGGGCAGCTCTGTCTGCTACCCCTTTGGATGTCCCAGTTTGCTGACACTATTCTTCCAGTTTTCAACCTAGCCACCGGTGTTTCGTAGAGTATTTTAATCCACCCAATGAAATGTTCGCCTAGCCCAAATTCTCTCAATGCAGCGATTAACCATTCCCAGTATATGTAGTCAAACGCTTTTATAGCGTCTGGTGAGACTATTGCATACTGTTCCTGCAAACCTGTTGTTTTTGCCATGATGTGTTGCAGCCATCGCACGTTTATTGCTGTGTTTCGGCCTGGTATTAACCCACTTTGGTCCCTGTGTACTATGTTCCCTATGATTCTAGACAGCCTTTTGGCCAATATGGTTGTCAACATTTTGAATCATAAATCAGCATTGCTAAAGGTCTTCGAGTCACACTCATACGTGAGTTTACCCGGCTTAGGTATCGGGACCTGTTGGGCAAAGTTTGAATGCAGTATTGTCTGGGAACACTACAAACAACTATGACTACAGGTATAGGCAACCCAACCTTTGGTATAAGCTTGTACTACACAGTTTTGGTAGCGTGTTGAGCAGCCAGGCTTATCTCAAGAGGGGTCAATGTGAGCTCTGGTGGATTAAACAGAGATTTACATTTACAAGTATTCAAATAAACTCTTACACTCAAGGTTTCTTGAATAAACAATTATTAATTTATCAGTCATTTAGAATAAGCCTTCTTCAGAAGGGAGCAATATAACAGCAACACTCAAATACACTTTATGAAATACACACTCTTAATATCTCTAAATCAGTAGATGCCTTTTTGGGATGGCCCACAGACACTACCTACACCCTGGGGAGACCGCAATTGCTAGGGTGCTGGGGACATTAATATATCACTGTTGCATTTAGAATCATGTAGTAATAAGTCAATGGACAAGGTTATTTAGAACATTCAAGAGACCACAAATATTCTTAAGCAGGCAAATACTTTCGGATCCCCCAATAAGAGTCATTCAGTGGAAGAGGCTAAGCCAAAGTCAATAGGGAAAAGTCTATGTAAGCTGAAGCACTTCTTTGTCGGTTAGTAGGAAGGCGTTGCACAATGTTTTAGAGGTATTTTGAAGAAAAGAAGAATCAAATGTTGAGCCACAAGCTGATTGGACTTGTGAGTAGTAGAAGATCCAAGCAACTCTACAGTAAGAGGTGAGTTCTCTCAGACTTTGTACAGTACCTTTAAAATGAAGAAAAGAGGCAGTAGATGACTCCTGTTCCTGTGCAGCTCTGCAGATCTCACTGTTCCTGGGCCTCAGTCGTGGGGACAAGAGGGGGACTCCTGCACTGGGATGGTCAAAACTCTCAACCGGCAAACTTCTCTTTCAGTGGCTGTTCAGTGTTTCAGCTCCTAGCGTCTACCGCAAATAGCAACACTGCAGTTCCTGGCTTTCGAGATAGACTTTCCTTGATTCTGCGGTACCGCATTCGGTTGAGCGGGCTCAGGCTCTGTCCATCCTGCTTCCTGGGAGTCCGGAGGATCTTCCTGGAGCTCTAGGCCAGCTTAATAGCAACGCACACAATCTGGTGTTCCTCTCCCTGGCTATACGGTTTCCAGCAGCAACTATATTGAAATTCAACCAGCTCCGAGATGGATGTCCAGGTGGCTTACTTTGGAGTTGATTGGTCCCACCGACTCAAAGGGAGAAGTCTTCCTTGCTGGGACTTCTCTGTCGATGCAAACTTGGCGTTACAGCACAGCAGCAGGGTTTCACCGGGCAAACCAACGGTCCAGGAGTCACAGCAGGTATCCTCTTCAAGTTCTTCTTCAGTTCCTCCATCCAGTGGTCGACTCTGCCTTCCAAACCAAAAGACTCACCTTTTATACAGTTATCTCCCTTTCATTCCAGCCTAGCTTTCACTCACCCAGCAGGGTGACTGTCCTTGCTGGACAGTCAGCCGGCCAATCACCACAGAGTGCATTTGGGTCTCCTAGGAGACTGAGCACAGGCAGTTTGGGGCACCTGTTATGATTCCTGCCCCTCATGTCCCCAGCCCTCCAAGATGTCAGGCTGGAGCCAAGCCACGATCACCTACATGGCCCTCGAGGTCCTCTCCATCCCTCCAAAGACCCACTTGGAGTCAGACTTGGCGCTTGTGGCACCAGACTCACTCACTCCCATAGGATAACATTGGGGATTGGACTTGTAGTGCATTGATGGGGACAAGATGGATGCCCCCACATATTTCGGTTTCCGGAACTGCATGTGCAGTCTAGTCTTTTGGGTGTGGTTCAACCCAGAGACACCTGGGATACCCAAAGACTATTTAAGCCACGCCCAGGCTGAGAAACATGCTTTGTGTTTTCTGCACCTGCAGCGTGACACCCACCGTGTTCGGATTGGTCTCCAGTAGGCCTGCATCTTTCTTCTGCGCTCAGCTCCTGCAAGAACAAGAACACCGTTAGGAACAGCCTTACCTTGCGGCGCTTCTGCCCATCATTCATCGCTCCTTCTGTTCTGCTGGCATCTTCGGCGGTGTCATTCCCATCCCGGCACGCTGCTTCCTAAGGAAAAGGGAAAAGAACAGAAAAAAGGCATTAGTAGGCATTCAGCAAATCTTTGCTTATTTTTTAAAGACTGTACGAGCTTCAAACGCTTACCTGAATCCCAGCCGCTCTGGGGGAACTCTATCTCCGGAACTTCTCATCCATCTGCAAGAGGGAAAAGACACTCCAGGTTAGCGTGGAAACATCTAGAGGCGCCGCATACCACGCTTACTCACTGCATTTCTTCTTCATAACCGGCATCCACGCTGAAAATGTCGCGGTACCTAAAAGACACAGAAAAAGAACTCAGTTCAATACAAATACGAAAGGGTCGCATCGCGCTCTCACTGACCTTCAGCGCTACTCATCTCAGCAGCACGTCGCCATCCCCGGACGCCGGCCATCATCTAAGGAAGGAAAGGAACGAAGTTAGAGAACTGTTCAAAAGACTTGTTATACTTACCTGTCAGACTCTTGCCAGTGAAGTAACTAGGCAGCAACGAGCCCGCATCAATCAACGCGCCCCTGCGCTGAAAGCAGGACGGAGAGCACACTTTCCAAGAAAACAAGGTGAGCTGTAGATCAAAGGGAGGGGTTGGACCCCGGGGAAGAAGGGGTTCAAGCACACAGAGACAATAGGGAGTTAAACTACCAATCCTGTGTTTCAGGCCCAGTGTCCAGTCGAGTAGACTCCAGGGAAGGGTTCGAGGTCGTAAGAGGTCAGAACAGGCTGAGTGACGTCCCCGTGGATACCAGGTGAGCGTTACAGAACCTCACTCACTTCCTGCCTACCCCAGACACCCTGGAGCCAGAGGTTGGTTTCACTTGTGAATCCCGCCACAGGCAAAATGAACAAAGGGACGAAACCTGGTTTGCCGCTCAGAGTAAATCTCAGGAAGGATCTTTCCACAAAGAAATGGCGAAAAAAGACGACCGGGGCCATTTTGACAAAAATGGCACACTTGGGTGCTTTACTGCATCTGCTAACGCAGCCCACGGTAAATGCACACCATGGTAGTTAAAACGAAACCACTGCCACCAGCCATTCCGTGAGGAAAGGTTAACATAAAAATTGTTTCATGAGAAGCTAGACAAAGGGGATACTAGGTAGCCCCTCCAGCACCCTACTGTGAGATAGTGTGTGCTGGGTCTAGAAAGTTACAAATGTAAGTATAGTCAATTTCACTTAACTGCTCTTGGAAACAGTAGTTTAACCAAGAAAAGGTATTTAAACCTTTGGGAAATCTGAAAGACTTCCCTGAGCCACTGCACTGAAGGTGCTGTGTGACACAATGTAAAAGATGATGCCTATGGAGTTTGCCAGACTACACAACCAAAAGAAACGCAGTGTTCAAAATCGCAATAAGATACATGAGAGAGTGGGGAAAAAGGGTCTCACTCTCTCCAGGTTAAAACAAATCAAGTACTCAAAATCCAGAAAAGTTGCTGGGGGTCTCTAAGATGGAGAGGGAATTGGCACATTTCGGAGAATTTTCCTAACAATAGTGATAGCCGTGTCGTGGTCGCCTGGATGACAGATCCCCGGGGAGTAGCGGGTGAGACACCCACAGGTTTCTCACACCTTCGAGAGGTCAACGCCCCTTCCGACTAAATCTTCGACACCATTGTTGTTGAAGAAGTTGGCGGTGCTGAGAACTTCAACACCATCATCAACGAAAATGGTGAAATTATCAAAGGATGTAGAGAAATCTAAAGAATCATTCTCTCCACTTCCAAAAAAGGATTTTTTCAAGTATTTCTGCAAAATATGTGGAGCATGAGTCATCAGAGGATGATGCACAGCCTTTTGGCTTGGAGTTTGGGTCACCAGGCGTGCCAGAGTCTCTAATTTCTGTAGAGTCAAGGATGAAGGATCTGTATGAGGTTCTACGGACAGCAAGTGGGATAGTCCCTTCTCCCGAGATTGAATTTGGCAGAACAGACCCCCCCGATCACACAGATGGGTCATATAGGCAATTAATGGCAATAGTCATAGAATTTTTAGGGTGGGGCAGGCGTGCACCACCTTTTGAGCCTGAGAATATGCCCACCATTAGGCTTCTCGTTCATTATACCGGACAAAACAATCTGGTACACCTAAACTGGAGGATTACCTTCAATAAAAATTTGATACTCAGCTAGTGCATAAATCATACTGACATTAGCAAGCATGCACTTGCATTTGGGCATACAACTTTCACACTGGTCACCCCATTCCACGCACATTTCCAGTAATAGGACCACCACCAGCCACTAAGCAGAACATATCTTTCACTCCCATGGACAAACTACAATCCATAGCCCCTCTCCCATCCACCCCTGCCTATCAAATCCATATCCTTGTAGCAACCTCGTTCGGAACTCCCATGCAACACACAAGCTAATGTTCACATAACATTGGCATTTAGCGCATTTAAACCCAATACGTGGTTATTTATCACCCGACCAGTTGCGAAAAAAAGAAATAACACCCAGGCACCTCAAGCCACACTTTGTGTTTGCAATCCCCAACATGGCATAAGGGGGATAACTCGCATTTGGACATATTATTTCAAGTCCAAATATCCCCCAAGTGCCTTACCCAGCCCAGCCTTTCACAAACACCACTTATACACCACCCGAAGGGGCCAGACCAATTAGCAAACAATGATCAATAAACCGAATGCACACGCACAGCATTTGTCATGGGAACTGGCATCGGGTGGCCATGCAACATGTTATTGGCGTACACCATCCTCACATATGGCACTATTTAGAGCCACCTCTTGTAAAGTATCAGCAGCACACTGGAGCGCTGGCACGTAACAACATGAGCAGACTAAAAGATAAGGGGACACTGCACCTACCCCCTTCACAAGAACTTGCAACTTTATAACTTTGATCTTCAAAGCTTAGTTCCCTAACGGCATCTCCATTATGGGGATCCCCTTGCACCTACATATCCCTGCCTGCCTAAAATGTGGCAACTACAATGAGACCTCTTTCTTGTCCCAAAAGGTATTTTTTTCTTCTCGGGAGGCGAGACGCGCCTGCCTGTAATATTGAAACTGACAACCGTACGACGCAGGGCAAAATAATATACTACATGGACTGCCAAGTCCACATCAAGTAAGTGCCTTCCTGCCCCTTTCATGCACTTTCGACCCAGCTCATGGATCACGCCCTAATTGTTGTCCTTGCTCCTGTATAGGCACTCACAGTGAACACACATGGGAAACCGACTTATCCTTACAATAACTCTCCAACCCTGGAAGTAAGTATTACAAGGACCCGACTGCTCACAGCCACAGGGCCTTTAAGCAATCTCACGATGACAAAGCACAACCAGTGCACCTGGCCACACTATCGGATGCATTTTAAAGCACACCCCTGTTTGCACGTGGATACCACCAATAGCTCACGCAGAGGCCTGCCCAACAATGCAATGTATTTATCCACGCACAATATCCCTTCACAAAACACTTGCCCACACAAGATTAGACCCAGCAATTAGTGCACACATTACATGCCACTGCATGCTTGCTCATAATACTGTCAGGCTCTCAGTGATAAGAGAATACTAAGCTTCCGGTAATAAATTGGAATTAACCCCAGCAATATATCCATTCTCCCAACCTCCATGTCTCCCCACCCCCCCTTTTTCTTCTTTTCCTTTGTTTACCTTCCAAGTTTTGAATGACTTAAATGTAATGAGACACTATGTTTTGCAAATTGATGTGATAACAAAGATACACGTATAAATGCATGACTCCTTTAAATACTGTATTCATTATAAACCCCTGACCAAAACTGACTTGACAACGCCCAGACGGGCGAAACTGTCGGCATAGGCGTGTCTGAAACACTATCCCGATCGTGACGTGTGTAGTACCCAAAATCCCTCACGTGCCGAGGTCCCTCAGATTGTTTTTTTCCGCCCAGATAACTGGTCGCCCCTTAGCGGAGCTCTTCATGAGACATTGTTTATCTTACCTAATTGTCGGTTTAATCCCCGTTAAGTCACTTCGCCCATCAAGAACATCTTCAATGAAGACTACGGGGGAATCGTCTATGGCTGTGTTCGGGCCTTCTGGCCGGCCTACACAGTAGGGAGAGTGGGCTTGGGGTTTGCCATACTGTTAAAAATTATCTCTTTCCTCTTTTCCACTGCCTTCCTTTTTGGTCTGGTCACCCTTCCCTTCTGCTATGGAAAGGACTCCATTTAGATTCTGCCCTGTGTGAAGGGTCAGATATCCGTGGCAAGACGAGCACACGTCGTTTAACGCTTGTCTCCCCCTAGAGCACGACGAGAAGCGGTGTTCGGCGTATAAACTCCATAAACCAAAAACCCTGAAGGAGCGCCGGTTGAAGCGGTGGGCCATGTACGGAATGTCATGCGTGGAGCCTCCCTCCCCTGCCGCAACACTAGCCGAAAGTGACGGGGGTACATCGGGTGACCAAACGTCCAAACCGGACGTTATAGACCTTGAGGCGGACTATTCTAGGGCCGCCATGCCTGTCCCCCGACCCTTCCAGGCTCGACTCCGGTCTTGCTACAGGGACCATACCCGTTGACAGGGGCATACAATCGCACCGCACAAAGCACACAACCCAAGCGCTCTCCTTGATGACTTCATCGAAGAAGGCGAAAGTACCAAGGATCGGTCTGATCCAAAGCCTTCCCCGCATCCGCAGTAGCGCATGACGACTGGGCATAACAAATATAACAAGGGTGCTACTCCCCAAACTACACGCACCGAAGTTTCAGAACAAGAAACTTTGACGGATTCCAAGGTTTCCAAGGCCCGTACAGGCCCGAAAACTGCGAGTAGGCCTCTACCCGAGAAGCCATCCGTTGGCCCTTCTGGAGCCACGGAAGCCATTTTCACTGCCGACACATCATCGGAGGCGTTGTCTCCCGAAGATTCGGTGACCATCCGTAAGAGCATCAATAGGATTGCTACGGCGGTGGGCCTAGTACCGGTTCCGCCCACAGTTATGGGCCAATCCGCTGAAAAGTTTTCCACGCATTTGGAAGTCGATCCCGAAGACTCTTACGAAGAAAATCAGGTACCCCTCCCAAGCACCCTGAGGAGATCCTCTCAACGCCTTAGGGCGTAGAACACAGTTCCTACTCAGCTAGGTCCATTTGGGTCATCCAAGTGGACCACGGAGCAATTTGAGGGGTGTATGGATCGGCTGGAGCAGTTTCAGGGTTTCTGATCAACCTCTGCCGAAAAAAGCTCGGGTAGACCCTAACCCTCAAACACAAGATGTCCAACACCAAGTTGACTATCAAGAAGATGTCCAGATGGACACGTATAGCGACATCTGTACAGAAGAAGAGTCATCTTCTTTTCTGGACAACTATGGGGAAGATCGAGGAGCAACGGACAACTGGGAGGACACCCAGCAGGACGATCACAACTCTGATATCGTCTGCCTCGACTCTTCCCCCATCCACCCCGATTCGACAAGCTTCCCCGGTGGATGATCAAATGGCTTTCAACAACATGTTGAAAAAAGCAGCGGAATTCTTTAAAATTGCCACGCTTGAAGCCTTGTCCAAACAAGATTTTGCGGAGGACATTATTAATGAAAAGCCTCCGGCAAGCCAGTCTACTCCTCTCTTGAGCTCTATAAAGAGACGGCTGGCCCCTTCCCTACTCACACCCGCTCAGACTAGGGCTGTGAACCCAAAGGTCAAAACTTTTCCGACCCTCCCCCACCGACCCTCTTTATATCAGAGGACACGCAATCCCAGACTCGCTGGTGGTGACCAACACTCGCAAGAGAGCAGGGGTTCCCCTTGCCACAGGAGAGTCACCCCTGGACAAGGAGTCCAAAAGGTTGTATGCCTTAGGCAAACGGGTTACATCGGCGGCGGCCTATACCGTCCGGATTGCCAATAACACGTTGTTACTGGCAAGCTACGTCGACGCCCAATGGAACCTACTCCAGGAAGGCCTTCAAGAGGTTCCGGAACCAACCAGAGCCAAGCTTCTCGCCATTGTCTCGGAGGGCAAACTTGCCAATCAGAATGTGGTAAAGAATACCCTGGACACCGCAGAGACAGCAGGCAGGTCTCTCGCACTGGGTACTCTCCTAAAGAGGCATGCGTGGCTGCGCACGTCAGGCTTCAGGCCTGAGACCCAGGCATCCATTATCAACAAACCCATCGAAGAGGCCAACCTCTTCGGGAAGGCGGTAGACGATGCGTTGGAGACAGCCAAGAAGGAGCACAAGACTATTAAGTCGCTGCACCAAATATCCCAGAAACCCTCTTCACAGAGGGGCAGTAATTCTCGGTGGTCCTTTCGAGGACATGCCCGCGCCGCTCAAAATAATTTTTGGCACGGGCAACTTCAACTCAAGTCAACCTGCTGCAAGCCCCACTTACTACCCCCACAGGGGTCAGAAGCGCGGAAAGAATAGAGGCAGAGGCTCCAATTCCAGAGGAGCGTCAACTTCGAGTCAGAAATGACCACCAAGTGCAGGTCCCCTCCCATGTCTCCCCGGTCGGGGGGGTGAAAACATCTTTCCTCAAGGCATGGGAGTGGATAACTTCAGACCAGTGGGTCTTAAAGACGGTCGCCCACGGTTACTGCATGGAATTCGCCCAACCTCCACAGTTCAGACCGCCGAAACATCGACGCCTTTCACCGGAACATCTGCAGATCCTGATCCAAGAGATGGAAGCGCTGCTGGGAAAGGACGCCATAGAAGCCGTCCCGATTCTTCAGGTAAACTAGGGTATCTATTCAGTGTACTTCCTTGTACCCAAAAAGGATCTCACCATGCGTCCTGTTCTAGACTTGCGCCCAGCGAACAAGTTCATAAAGCCCCAGAAGTTTTGCATGGTAACACTGCAAGAGGTGATCCCATTGCTAAAACATGGGGACTTCATGACAACATTGGATATGAAAGATGCATACTTTCATATTTAAATGCTGCCAGCGCACAGAAAATTGCTAAGGTTCGTGGTTCAGGACAAACACTACCAGTTCAAGCTACTCCCCTTCGGCATAGCCTCGGTGCCAAGGGTGTTTACCAAGGTCCTGGCAGTGCCCGCGGCACACCTGCGCAGACTTTCAGTTCCAGTTTACCCTTACCATTGGCTCATCACGGGGGACTCGTTCGACGTTTGTTTTTCGAACACCCAAAAAACAGTAGACCTACTGTTCAGCATGGGATTTTCTATCAAAGAAAAGAAATCCAGCTTAGTCCCCAGCCAAGTAAAACAGTTCCTGGGGGCTCTAATTCGTACGGAAGACAGTCTTGTCTTCCCTTCCAGCGAGAGGGTTCAGAGCATGCTCTCAGGTTCCTCGGTATGTAGCCAGTCGAGAGGTGACGTTACGCAAAGCTATGCGTTTGCTAGGGATGATGGCGTCATGCATATATATGTGGTCCCTCACGCGCGGATGAGCATGCGTACCTTGCAAGAGTGGCTCAACAACCAGTGGTGTCAGGCAAGCGGAAAATGGGAAGATCTGTTAGTTGTCTCGCCAGCCCTCGTTCTCTCTCTGCAGTGGTGGTCGAGGCAGAACCTCTTGAAGGGGAAAACCTTCACCACCTCTGCAGTGGAAGCCACTCTCACGACAGACGCATCTCTCACAGGGTGGGGGGGGGGGCTCACCTGCTTCAACAGACAGCGCACGGAGTGTGGTCCCCTCAGGTAGCGTCCAACCATTTAAACCTACTGGAGCTACTAGCAGTGTTCAAAGCATTGAAAGTCTTTCAGGAGCAACTCAAGGGAAGACAGTGCTGGTCCTAACCAACAGCACAACAGCTATGTATTACCTGAACAAACAGGGGGGCACTCACTCTCCAGGGCTATCCAAGCTGTCCCAAAACATCTGTATATGGGCTCTCAAATACAAGATGTTCCTGATATCCCAACATGTTCCAGGGGAACTCGATTTTCTTGCAGACGTACTCTGCAGAGATTTTCCTCTGCCAGAAGAGTACGAATGGCGTCTGCACGAAGACATTGGGCCTCATTACAAGTGCTCTGGTCTGGAATTAACGCAGCCGGTATAACCATACCGGCACCGTTTCCGCGTCCGCCTAATCATGACCTGTGAACCCGGAAATAGCACCACCTCCAACCGTCACCGCGGAGTCAAAGCTCCCGTAAACTCCGCCTGCATGGAAACTCCTCCGTTGCCGCCAATACGAAACACCGCGAGCATCACAACTAGCGCGGACATGGAAACACCGACAACAAAATGGCGGTAAAACCGTGATCACGGTGGCGGTACCGCCGCCACAGCGAACATGACGTTAAACTGTGCCTGGTGTCCTGAATCGGGCCACAGGTGCACCAAACCAGCCCAGCTGGACCCTGCAGGCCACTGGGTGCGTACAAAAGGGCCACACCCAGCCCAACTCAAAACAGAACCATGCATGCAGCAGCTCTAGTAGCATTGGGACTGGGCCTACTCAACCAACAGGCAGCACTGCACACGATGGCAGTAATGTTGCGGAGGAGGAGGAGGCGTAGAAGGCACAGGCGGCAACCAGCTAACCCTGTATCCATGGCAAACCCCATTGTCCAGCCGGCAGCACCCCGCAGGCAGCCTGCAATACCACGCATCAGGGCCTCACCCTGGAACCTCACCCCAGGACAGATCCACACATTATACCGGCTGGACCGTCCAACAATCCTGTACATCACTGGCCTGATAGAGGATGACATCAGCAGCCACATAGACGCCCCCACCGCCATCCCCCCCTCCTGAAGATTGTGTTTGTACTGCACTTTCTTGGCACCGGTACCTATCAACACACAGTCGGTGAGCTGCACGGCCTATCGCAACCCAGTTTCTCAATAATCCCGGTTCAGGTACTGGATGTCCTGTTGCGCCATGTGTCTGAACAGATTGCCCTACCCCGTACCCTCCCCCAAGTGATTGCCACCAAGTTGGCCTTCCATGCCATAGCAGGCATGCCAAATTGCATAGGTGCAGTCGACTGCACCCACATTGAGCTGACAGTACCACGTGCAATTGAAATGGTGTTCCGCAATAGGAAACAGTACCACTCACTGAATGTACAGATGGTATGTGATGCGACGCAAGTGATTACACATTGCTGCACACTTTTCCCGGGCTCAACCCATGACTCAATGGTACTGCGGAATTCAACATTGCCACGGTACATGGAATGCTATGCTGGACAAAGCACATGGCTATTGGGTGAGTACAGCTGCCAATGCTCCGGACCTGTGTAAGTGGGGTGTGTGTGTGAGACCAGGGCAATGAGCTACGTGAGTGGGCTGCTGCGAATGCACATGCATCCCCCCCCACCTATCCACTGAATAGACAGCAGAACCCAAACTTCACAAAGCAACACATGACAGGTAGCCACAGTGTGGCCATACACACACTGCCACCTGACATACACAGCTTGAACTCCCGCTGGCACACACACCTGGAGCCACAGCAAACCCCCCCCATATAATATGCAACACAGCACTCATAATGCACATGATGGCTGTACATCAGATGTCCTGCATCTACTATATCATCACTGTGGAGTGACCCTGCCATGTGTGCACATCACTACACAATGCCATACTCACAAGCCACATTCACACCAATGCATTGGTCAATGTCCAGCTGCAAACCCCCAATATGATGGCCATAGAAGATTAACACCCATCTGTGAAAACACTGCATGACACATACGCATGAATGACCAATGACACAAGATTGCACTGCATCTGATGAAGTCATGATACTACCAACACTGACATGTCTCCCACATCTACATCCCATGTAGGAGATTCCGGATATGCACTCACGCCATGGCTGATGACGCCTGTACGGAGGCCAAGGAACAGGCATGAGGATGCGTACAACAGGGCACATGTTCGCACACGTGGTATGATTGAGAGGACATTTGGACTACTGAAGGCCCGGTTCTGCTGTTTAAGCAGATCTGGCGGATCACTGCTGTACAGCCCAGTGAAGACGGGTAAAATTACGCTTGTTTGTGCCATGCTGCACAATCTGTGCCAGCGCAGGAACATTCCAATGCCCCCAGACGGAGATGATGAGGATGAAGATGGGGATGGTGACGGAGACGGGGATGGGGCTAGGGATGGGATGGCACAACCACCCCCTGGGGGTCCACTAGATGGACAACGAGCACGGGATGCACTGATTCGCATTTACTTTTGAGAGACAGCACATCCACAGCATTTCAGGGATATGGTGATGCCACTAAATGAATAAAGGTTATTTCCATGACCAAATTGTAGTTGGCCCTACGGGTCGGCCATGTGTTTTCAGGCATGGATCTGTCGCTCGTAGAAAATTTTCATATGGACCTTACCCGACTTTTCGTCCACTAAACAAACGATAAATCAGGCTGCTGTGCGCCGACATTAGGTGATAATCCTATCACTTGCCCCATCGCCCTGGCTGACCTGCTTTTGCGGCACTAAATCATATCCCCCGCCCCTGAGCCTGACATCAACAAAGCATTCATATTCCCCACCTCTCTCCGTGACGTTACTGGGCTGCGTAGCCAAACGCGCCCAGTCGACTTCTACGCGACTTCAGACAGAACCCGTAAAACAACACAGATCATCTCACAACACAGCGCGCCACGATTTGGAATATGAAACTGTGGTTTAAAAGCAAACAGCAAGATTGTACATTTATTTGACGTCAAATGTTTAGACAATATTCAGCGATTCACATTTGTCTTTGCTCTCGATCCGCAAAAGTTCATCTTGAGTCACGCGCTGTTCCTTTGCGGTACACAGGGTGTTTTACGATAAAAAAAAGCACTATGGTCGCACTGATAATCGCAAGGCTGTTCCAACAACGAGGCACTACACCACCGTAACGGTTGGGATGTTGCTTCTAGCCGCTAGTACCGCGTAAGGGCATATTGGTCCTTGACGATCGTCCCATAAAATGGTCAGGGTGGTGAAGTTGTTGATATGGAGCTGCACCTGGCAGCTGAAGAACCCGTCGGCCGGGGTCTGGAAATTATGGCATTGGCAGAATGGAAGGATGTACCTGTATTAAAAACATAAATTAGTCTCTCCAGCCGATCGTCATTAAATTTATTCATTTTATTTATTGAGCCTGAAACTATTTGCTAGCGAGGAGAATGCAACGGAGTATGTTACGTTATTCCCACTAACCCACCCCCTCTCCTCCACCTTTTTTAGAGCCGCCTGGGCGCCAGGGGAGCACTTCGGCGTTGATAGTGCGTGGTACAAAATGCCACATTGAACGAACAAGTACAACTTAACCGGCCTTTAACGCTACGCTATTGTTAATATATTCCGGTATAAAATCTTCTACAGGGTTACTTACATTAGATTTGCATTTTCCATTGTCTCGGCGTAATGCAGTCCCTAAATACCACTCCGTCTGTGCCAACGATCTTTCTTTTAGTGAACAAACATGAAAATCGGTCTCGTTTCAGAAATTTCATCCTTCTCTCTTACGTTATTGCACCCCCTCCTTCAAAAGAAGTCTTTAGGCACGGTGCCCGTCTGTCAAGGTCAAAAAAACAATAGAACCTTATACTGCGAGTCGTGGCCCACTCCGGCCCGCGAGCAATACATCGAAGCAGCTGACCTTCACTGTGAACGTGCATACATTCTTACTTTGCAACATTCTGTGTAAAGCCATCCCTGAGAAATTGAATTTTACACTCCATCTTTGTATATTGTCCGCATAGAGAACCATAAATATGGAGATAATTGTCTATCTATGTAAAAGTGAGATTTATCGTTTGTTTAGTGGACGAAAGGTCGGGTAGGGTCCATAGCAAATTTTACTATGATCGACCGATTAATGTTTAAAAACTCATGGCCGACCCATAGGGACAATAAAAATTTAGGACCGGAAATACCATTTTATTGTACTGCATATTAAATGAGATGTCCACTCATTATGATACTTTTCAAAGGTGTTGTATTTTCGATAACCCAGGTAAGAAAGTGCATTGGGTAGGTAAGCTGTACACCCGTGCCCACCCACCACCCAAACGTACACACCCCCAACCATGCCCCAAACAACAAACCCCCTAATGGACCTCCCCCACCACCCAAACGTACCCACACCCCTACACCCATGGTGTCCCCAAATGTCATGTTGACTGGCATCCCCACATGCCACTATTTGCAGGGGCGCTTATGCGGTGCGTGTCCTTACTGGCGGCTCCAGTCACCCGACTAGAACGCCTCCGTGTCCTGGTAGTGGCAGAGCTGGATGGGGTGGTGCTGGCTGAGGTGACTGTCGGTGTGACTGTGGGCAAGCGATCTTGAAACGCCTGCTGGGCTACCAACATTGACTGAGCAATGCTGGATTGCACACTGTTCCCTTCCCTGACATGGCGTGCCAGGGTGACAATGGTGGCTGCAAATCGTCCAATTGACCTGGAGAGCCGCCGCACCGATGTAGCATTGCTCTCACGCTGCAGCCTGGCCTACTCCCGCTGATGCACGCCCGCCTCATGCTGCAGCCTGGCCTCCTCCAACTGACTTTCCACCAGCTGCGTCAGGGTGGCCTGTTGTTGCTCAAAGTGCTGCAAGTGTGTACTGAGCTCAGCCATGGAGGGAGTTGGGGAGCGCATGGGGCTGTGCAGTTCTTGGGGGCTGAACTGTAGGCCATGGATGGGTGACACCTCATCCATGTTGTCCCCCTCACCCTGTTGTACTGCTTCGGCCTGCATGGCCGGGGCACTTCCATCACTTGATGCAGCCTCCTCAGCTGTGCAGATGGGCTGCAAATCATCATCCGCGGCTATGGTGGGTGCCTGCATGGGGATTGTGGCGTATGCTGGTGTGCCTGATGTAGCCGGTGCTTGTGTGCTGGAGCAACTAGCATCATCCTCCTAGGCAGAAGTGCTGAGTTGTTTTTCGCGTGCAGGTGGCCGCTGCGTTGCCTCTTGGCCGTCGCTGTCACTTGTCTCGACTGTGGGGATACAGAGGGCATGCTGTTAGTTGTGTGATGTTACTAGATGTGTCCATCACATGCATCCAACATGATAATCCATTACCACTTGCATGTACACACTTGTGACTATTGATGCACTCAGGTGTGTGTGTGTGTCTGCTTCCAGTCAGGCACGCACTGTGTGCATTTCCAGGGTTCATGCTTTGGGGATGTGTTACTTGTCATCTGGCCAGTCAGTGGGTCCATTGGGTCACTCCTGCCCTGTTGGGGGGGGGGGGGAGGGCATTGTGAGTGGGTCCATTGGGTCACTTCCATTCACACTTATGGCTTTGTACTATGTGCACTTACCAGCATGTGCAGGTGGGCTCACCCCTGCCTCTCCTATGCCGTGGATGCCTTCGAAGTGCATGACACTGCTGCAGCGCTCCTCCCACGGTTGCAACTTGACAGAGGATGCAGGGCCTCCACCAGTGCCAGTGCTGTGTGGGCGGTGTGCAGTCATGAGGTTGCGCACCCGGAGCCTGAGGTCATCCCACCTCTTAGGACAGTCCTTCACAGAGCGTGTGGCCACACCGACTGCTGTGCACTTGCGTGCTGCCTCCGCCCACACCTCCTTGCGGTGCCAAGTAGCGCGCCGCTGATTTGCACTAAAGAGCATTTCCGCATGCTCAACAATGTGGTCCACCAGAACTGTGAGCTCAGCCTCACTAAAGCGCGGCTTTCGCTGTCTGCGTGCTGGTATCCTGGATGCTATTCGATGAGTTGTCAGTCTCAGGGAGGTAATCTGACCTGTGGTGTCTGAGGATGGCAGTGGATTGTGCTTTGTATAATGGCCGCCTCTCTATTCCCGTTTTTTCTCGCAGTCATGGTGTTTCCGCTTCCGGTGTTGGTGTTTCCGCTTCCGGGTCGGCGGGGGCGGACACGGGTTTAGCACCTCCGCCTCGGTGTGTTGCGCACGACCCAAGTGCCGTAATCGCCCCTTCTTTCCGCAACCTTGCAGTCGCGGAAGTGGAGGAACCGTCGTCACGGAATCACCGGATTCCGGCACAGCCGACTCGTAATGAGGCCCATTGTATCCAACGGCTTCGCAGAATGGGGGTTTCCAGAGATCGACCTGTTCGCTACTCAGGAGAACGCCCAATGCCGAGATTATGCCTCCAGGTACCCCCAGAACCGATCCAAGGGGGACGGTGTCTGGATAACTTGCTCTGGGAAAATTGTCTACGCTCTCTCCGCCCCCCCCCCCCCCCCCCCCCCCGACTCACCTTCTGAACAAGATAGTACACAAGATGCACCAGGAACCAGTCGCCATGATTCTGGTGGCTCCCATGTGGGCCCGCCAACCTTGGTTCGCGCACCTGATGGAAATGTCCCTCTCCCCACCAGTCAAGCTGCCCTGCCCGTACAACATGTTGTCTCAGGACATGGGGGAGACTCTGCACCCATGCCCACAAACTCTAAACTTAGCAGCCTGGCTCCTGAGGACATAGAGTTTGGACATCTGCAACTCCCTCAAAGATGCATGGACACACTGAGGGAGGCAAGAAAGCCTAACACACGTTATTGCTATGCCAGCATATGGAAACGTTTTGTCATCTGGTGCAGTTCCAAAGGTGTCAATGCCACCGATTGCTCGCCTTCGCACATTGTGTTATATATAACCCATCTGTTGGACTCTGGGTTAGTCTTCAATTCCTTAAAGGTTCACCTAGCGGCGTTGTCGGCCTACACCACGTCACAGCAGAAGGTGTCGTGGTGGAAAATACCTTTGATTAAAGCCTTTATGGAAGGGGTGAAAAGAATGTATCCCCCCATCACTCACCCAGCCCCTGGGTGGGATCTAAATGTGGTTTAACTAGGCTCATGGGACCCCCTTTTGAGCCTATGCATAAAGCTAGTCTGAAAGACCTGACTTACAGGACAGCCTTCCTAGTAGCTATCCGTTCTATCAGAAGAGTTTGCGAACTACAGGCCCTCTCGGTTTTGGACCCCTTTGTTACAGTCCACAAATATAAGGTAGTTCTGCGCACTCATCCCAGATTTGCGCCGAAATTTATTTCGAAGTTCCATGTGAACCAGTCAATCGAACTATCCACGTTCTTCCAGAGACCTACTAACATGGCCGAAAGAAGCCTTCACACACTAGATGTGCGCAGGGCAGTCATGTTCTACATGGATAGAACTAAACCACTGAGGAAAACTAAACAATTCTTTGTTTCAGTGGCAGCTGATAGAGAAGGGGATCCTGTCTCTAAATCAGCAATATCAAGGTGGATTGTCAAATGCATCACACTGTTACACTCTTGCAAATAGAGAACTGCCCTTGAAGCCTAGAGCACATTCTACTCAAGGCACTGGGGCATCCATAGCATTCATTGCAAATGATCCCCTAGAGTCCATTTGCAAAGCGGCAACCTGGAGTTCTGTACAAACCTTTACAAAACACTATTGCCTAGACACTCATTCTAGGTCTGATTCTCAGGTGGGACAAGCAGTACTAAGACATCTTTTTTCTACTGTTCCTTCTCACAACCCACCTCCAACTCCGGGTACTGCTCGCTAGTCTATGCACAGCATGTGATTCTAAGCAGATTAACAAGTATCAGAAGACATGCATTACTTACCGTAAAAGCATTTCTGATGATTGTATCTGCTTAGATTCACATGCGCCCTCCCTGCCTCCCCGCTCGGGGTGGAAGGAATGTAGACTTCTTACTACTTTCTCTCTTCATGTACTCACTCACTATAGCCTTGGGCACCCTCATGGCAGAAAAAATACAATTGGAGGGACCTCGGCCCGTGAGGGATTTTGGGTACTACACACGTCACGATAGGGATAGTGTTTCAGACACGCCTATGCCGACGTCCCCTTTCGGTCCCCGAAAGACAAGATGCAATACTCCGCGGTTACCACTGGATGTCGGACCATATGCACAGCATGTGAATCTATGCAGATACAATCATCAGAAATGCTTTTACGGTAAGTAATGCGTGTCTTATCTGTCACTAACACATCTCACAGGATATAATAAATGTGGCTGTATTAATTATAAAAGTATAGTTGGTTAAGAATTAGTAGCAAGGCGCACACTCTGTTGCCAGTCAAGTTTTCCTGCATTGACTTCTCCAAACGCACGTTTTCATGACTCCATCAATCTTCAGGGAGGCTATATTTCTTTACCTTTTCAGGCGTGTCTTCATTTCCTTTTCAGGTGTTGCATGTTAATTGAACAAATGTCTCTAAGGATTCTGGTACTTGTATTTTTCGCACTTTGTTTCTCTTGCAGGTGACTGAAAACAACTCCCTCCATAGCACAAATCCTTCTCTTGATAGGGGGCCCTCCCATTGTGGCTCTCCATTGTATAGTTCAGTTTATGCTGCTTAAAAAAATTGGACACCATACTGCTTATACAAATAGGTACCCTTTTTTTCTTGGAGCTCTTGTAATGTACCCGCTTCTAACCCCACCTTTTGAGAATGATTACTTAATGGATATTTTAGACAAGGGACCCCTAGAGGACCCTGTTCTTCTCTTCATATAGCCCTACAAAGGTGGATCCGTGCTAATCCCAGCGGTGAATACAAAATTGTCAAATAAATACAGGACTTCCAGTAGTGATCCTTGTTATGTAGCCAAACATCCCACTCCAGAAAGCCTGTGGGACAGGCCGCTACATCTACTTTCGAAAACAGACTGCCTACCCAACGATTCCCCCAGACAGGGATGACACACCCTATGATATCTTGGCAAAATAATTCTTATCAGATGGGAGTATGGCCCTTAAGTTGGCCCCCACATGCACACTTGCTAAGTTCTCGTTTACCCTATGGGACTGTATAGCAATGGCGGCTGATCATATTCCTGCAGGGGAAGAAAGAGACAGAATTTTTAACACTGTTAAAGATGGGAAGGAAGGTCCCTTCAAACTGGTCTCGACTCTGCAGAGAGTATCAGCAGAGCAATGGCAACTCCAAAGCGGCAGCCAAATTCCTTGGTGCTGCAATCGGACAACCGCAACCCCTCCCCAGTGGAACAGCTTGGAGGAGGCAGGTCCTTCAGTTTTTATTCCTCAGTTGGAAGAGCAAGAGAACTGGTATGTCAGAAGGGGTCAAAGAAGATTTCCCCATGGTGGACGGGGGGGCGGGGTGCTGCTTTACCCTCAGCCGCTGCATCAAACCTCTCTGAGGCCTTAGTCCACAAAACCCTGATGGGAGGCAGAATCCCACAGCCTCTGAAAGAATGGTGGGATATTACTTCAGATGTGTGGACATTGCCAACTAGCTCAGGGTTACTGCCTTCCCTCTCTAAAAAGGCCTTGGGATCATCCACTGGGGAGAAACTCTCTCAAAATTCCAGATTCTCTCCTTGTGCCAGAAATGTTGACCCTGCTACAGAAAAGTGCTATAAAATCGGCATCTGTAGTGGTATGATATAAGATATGATTTCACAAGGCTTTTATAACGTGCCTATACACAAGTGTTTCAAGGCGCAACGCGGCAAGGGAAGGGGGACAGAGGGAAGACAGAGACAACTATCGTATTAGGCCAAGTATCATTCAGATTGCGCAAGTGCAGGGGAAGGGGGGAAAGGGAAAAGTGCAGAGTAGCAGTGCAGTACATGTGAAAAGAAATTAATAAATAACAATATGAGAAGTAGGGCCAGCTGGTGTCAAGTGCTGGCCGGGGAATGTCGGGATACAGAAAACAGACCCCAAGTGTTATGGTTGCCAGGTAGGCAGTGCAGGTATGTAACTGGCAGGGGAGGGTACCTGGGCCTGAGATCAGAGGCTGGCCAGGTAACCAGTGCAGTTCAAGAAGTGAAGTGAGTGGGCACCACTTGGTAATCAATCCACTTGTGTCCAGTATTATAAATAAAAAGGAAACTTGTTCCAAACAATTTGTAGCAAAATATTCGAAAGGAGCTGGCTGTGACGAGTCTGGAGACACCCAAACTCGGAATACATGTAAAGCAGGAGACCGAGTGAAATACCAAGTCACGCAGCCGCTCTCCATAGAACCCAGCATGGGTATGTGGTTAGTAAAAATTGCTAGCAATTCAATCTTGTAGCAACAGTAATGTGTTTAGTTTAGAAAAGACAAAAAATTATGTTCTGTTGTTTTTCAAAACGATTTATATCAAACATAATCTCAGGGAAGAGAAGTCACTAATATCTTCTTAGTGAGGAAGTAATTGCCACGATTAATTAATCAATCGGACCAAAATTGCCAATGCATTTCGGAAAGAATTTTCCGTCATCGGGGCCAGTCTGAAGATAATGCATTCAAGTTCATAAGCAAAGTAAAACAATTCCAAATCGTGCAACATAACGTACTAGTGTCATACATCATCATAGTAAAGCAAAAAACATAGCATTCAGTTGTAGTTTCAGAAATAGATGAGTAGTCAAGGAAAAGGATTTAAAAATAAAGCAAGCAAGAAAAATGAAAAAAATAGAAACAAATATAAGTAACTGTTCAATGTGGATGTCAAATAAATCAATAAAAACAAATAGAGAGAAAGCAATTTACCTGAGATAGTTAACTTGCATGCAGAATGTGTGGCAAAGTATAATCATGGGAAGCCATGTGGCGATCGAAGAAACTGCCTGACAGGGAATCGGGACAGATAAACAGCCGGCAATGATGTGGCTGTAGGCAAAAGAAACCCGTTATTGTAAAGGGTTAAGGCCCGTGGTTCAAGTCGATTTGGGAGTGTGGAAAGTCTTACCGTGTATCACACGGGAGCGGAGAAGTTCTCCTGTTGCCGGCATGCAAGAGACTGCTGCTGCCGCATCGAAGCGATGCCAGAGCAACACTTCCTTTAAACAACACATGACCGCATCGCGGCCTAAATGGGCGCACAGTCAAAATCTAAGGCTGCAATCAAGCCAATGAGCTTGATATGAATAGATTAAAACATTTGTCAGGCCTCATGTATATTTATAACAAATTATCATGTGATAAAAAATGAAAATGAAAAAATGTTCGTATTCATAGAGATAGAAGAAATACTAGTAGTGAAAAAAGAAAAGAGAAGAAACATGCACAACAGTAAGTGGTGACATATAGGAAGATGATGAATGGTCACAACAATAAGTAGGAACATATAAACAGAGATAATGAATAGTAATATTAAACCCTGCTGAAGTTGGTGTCGTCCTAGGGCGGCACCTTGGCTCCTAGACAGAGTCCAGGATGTGCAGCAGGGTACATTAAGAGTCCAGAAGAGTAGTCACAGTCCAGATATACAAATATATCTATATTGCACAAGAATATGCAACCCTGCAGTTCTCTGTGTCGTCAAAGGACGGCACCTTGGGTCCCAGACAAAGGGTCCAGGATGTACGGCAGGGTTGTTAGTTGGTCCGCAATATTTCAGACAAGGAAAGTACAATGCAGAAATCAGTGACATAATCTTATACAGTATCATCTTGGAACATAGCAATCATAGCAGTAGGAATAACACAGGATCATAGAAAACAGTGAAAATTAATTTCTTCATTAAGTCCATTAGGCGCTAAGCTGCTGAGTTTATCAATCCAAAAGGTCTCTCTGCGGTTGAGCCGCTGACCTAAGTCTTCATGCGGATTGTTTTTTGTTAGTGCTTCCAAAATCACACATCTTATCTGTGCCATTTTCAACCCAGTGGCGTGCTACGGCCAAGTTAGTATTTGCATTCCGGATGCAAGACCGGTGTTCATTCCACCGTATTTTAGCCGTTCTTGTGGATTGGCCTACATAGTATTTCCCACATGGGCATTTGATGCCATAAATGGTGTTGATACTATTGCAATTTCCACATGTTTTAAGGAGAATCTTCTTCCCTGTTCTGGGGTGGTGAATGACATTACCCTTAATTACTGAGTTACAATTAGTACAATGGAGACAAGGAAATGTGCCGGTCTGTTGAGTTATGGTCTCTTGAAGGGGTGGTCTCGTGTGTACCAATTGGTCTCTGAGAGTCCTACTACGTTGGTAGGCGAACACCGGTAATTCACTGAATACATTGTGTACCCTGATGTCATTCTTAAAGATCCCCCAGTGTTTCTTGATGTTTTTCTTGATCTTAGTGCTTTGAATAGAGAATTTGGATACATACACCGGTGAGTTCAATTCGCTCTTGTTTTTTGGGTTTTGGGTGGATAGTAGGGTCTCACGTTCCAGGATGCTGACCCTTGCAGATGCTGTATTGTGTTCCTTTTGTTTGTAACCACGTGCTAGGAATTTTTCTTTCATCTCTAGTTGTTGTGATATACAATCCTCTGGATCACTAACAATCTTTTTAACCCGTAACAGTTGGCTATATGGGAGGTTTCTGAGCAGACTAGACTGATGGAAGCTTAGGCGGTGTGAAAGGTTATTACGGTCAGTTGGTTTGCGAAACAGAGTAGTGCTGTAGCCAGTTGCTTGCTTTTTGATGAGAATGTCAAGCAAAGTGATTGTGTCATGCGAGATCTCTCTTGTAAACTGAATACGCTGATCAATGTTATTCAAGTATTCGAAAAAGACATCAAACGTTGCCCTGGTGCCTTTCCACACCCCAAAAATGTCATCAATGTAACGCGTCCATAAATGAATATCCTTGTTCCATTCCTGTTTGTTTAGTACATTGTCCATCTCAAACTTGTACATAAAGCAGTTGGCATATATGGGCACCCATCGATGTCCCTGAGGTTTGTAAGTAAAACTGATTGCGATATTGGAAGTAAGAATTCTCTGCAATGAACTGAAGAAGAGCCAGTATGAATTCTTTCTGTGCACGGACATCAGGTGTTTGAAATAGCAGCCATTCTACTGATTCAATTCCAAGGTTGTGTGGTATAGAAGTGTATAAACTTCTGACATCAATGGTAAATATTAGATCATTCTGTTGAAAAGTTGTGGAGTTTAGTTTTTGCAAGAAGTGAGTAGTATCACAGGTATATGTAGGGGTTTTCTGTATAAGTGGCTGCAAGAAGAAATCGATGTAAATACCTAACGGTTGGTTAATGCTTTCCATCCCTACAACTATCAGTGTTCCTGGTGGTTTAATGGCATCTTTGTGGATGTTCGGTAATGTATAAAAGTTCGGGATCCTAGGGTGACTGTTAAGCAAAAACTTGTGTGTGTGTCATTGATCCATTCTAGCTGAAGAGCTTTATCCAATAATGTCTCCAAGTTCTGTTTAATAGCGATAGTCGGGTCATGGTCCAGAGTAGCATATGTTGTGCGATCTGGAAGTTGTCTGGTACATTCTGTGTCGTAATCAACCGTGTTCTGGATAACTAACGCACCCCCTTTGTCGGCTGGGCGAATAGTTATATTCTTGTCGCTTTATAGATCTTTTATTAGTCTCATCTCTTGGGGTTTAAGATACTTGTTTGGAGGAGTTTTATAGCTGATCCGTTCTAGGTCGCGCGTTACTAGCTTCTGAAAGATATCAATAGATGGTACTGTAATGGGTGGTACGAACCCGCTCTTTGCTCTGAATTCCTGGTAATCGGGAATCTTAATCGGATTGTCTTGAGTCTCTAATTCTTCGAAGAAGACCTTGAGCTTAAGCTTTCTAACAAACTTGTATACTTCAATCTTCGTGTCGAACAA
This sequence comes from Ambystoma mexicanum, assembly GCF_040938575.1. NCBI lineage: Eukaryota > Metazoa > Chordata > Amphibia > Caudata > Ambystomatidae > Ambystoma > Ambystoma mexicanum. The sequence goes on along the minus strand of NC_090924.1, from coordinate 872,939,210 downwards.
AGTGGTTCCATGGGTAGGTACGAAACTCGGACCTTTCTGTAGTGTATCTTCCTCCGACTTGCTCAATATCCGGTCCGATATGTTAATGACTAAGTTTTCCTTAGCTGAAGTCTCGTTTGTGGTTTGCTCCTTAGGTTTCCTCCTCCCCCAGCGGGTTCCTTTGGGCGGGCGCCTAAAAAAGGCAAAGAGGAAGGTGCTTGTTCTGAGCGTCCGGTTGTTTGGTTTGAATTGTCTGTTGGCTGTTCTGTTGATGTTTGAGTCTCTCTGGGCCTGTGGCAATTTTGGTCTGATTGATTAATCGTGGCAATTACTTCCTCACTAAGAAGATATTAGTGACTTCTCTTCCTTGAGATTATTTTTGATATAAATAGTTGTGAAAAACAACAAAATAATCAACAGAACCGTGCTAAGTCACTAAACTATCTTACTGTTGCTAGCAGAGATGTAATTGCCTACGAAGTATCACCACAACCATGCTCGGTTCTATGGAGAGCGACTGCGTGACTTGGTATTTCACTCGGTCTCCCTGCTTAACCAGTGCAGTTGAGCCAGGAATTCAGCAGGGGAGAGGAGAGAAAGCAGAAGCAAAGAGGAAGGTTTTGAGGTGCTTCCGGAACCAGAGATGGTTCTCTTCAAATTTCAGGCCGAGGAAAGAGATCTACCACCAACTCTTTGGAGTGGAGAGGAACAAGGGTTGGTACTGCCCTTACTTCCTAATCCCCAAGAAAGACAGAGGATTGAGACATATCTTGCCCTTGAGAAGCTTAAAAAAGTTCCCCAGGAAGGACAAGTTCAAGATGGTTACCATTTCTCAGATTCTTCAGGCCCTCAACCTTTAGGACTGGATGGTATCATTGGACCTTCCGGATGCTTACTTCCATGTTCCAATTCATCACAAGCACAGAAAAAACATAAGGTTTGCAGTCTCACAATCAGTTTTGAGTTCTGCCTATTGAGTTGACCTCCGCCCGAGGGTCTTCACCAAGTTAATGGTGGTGGTGGACGATTAGCTGATCACGGCCCGTTTTAGCCAAACAGGCTTCTGGAACATCTCAGCATAACCTGCCACCCTCTCCACAGACTCAGCTTCTCCCTCAATTACAAGAAGTCCCATGTGATACCATCTCAACGGCGTTCATTCGAGCAGTCCTGGATGCATCCTCTGGGATTGCCTCGCCACCCGAGTTGAGGGCTCAACACAGTCTGCAGAAGGTTGCAGATTTTCAGAGTGCCCAGCATCTTCCGGCCTTTTACTTTTTTGAGGTTGCTCGCCCTCATGGCATCCTGCACGTTCCTGGTGCCACAGGCTCGTCTGAGGAAGAGATTCCTCCAATGGGCTCTCGGGACACAGTGGTCTCATTTCTCTGGCTGGATGACAGACCTTCAGGTTCCAAGCAGGTTCACACAGGATCTCTTGTGGTGGGCCTGCAAGGGCCATATTCGGAAAGGAGAACCTTTTTGGCAAGCATGGCCGGAGTTAACAGTATTTACGGACATCTCACGGGGTGGTGAGTCCATGCCAACGATCTGACAGTCGGCGGTCATTGGTCTCCATAGGAGTCCAAACTACACATCAACCTTCTGGAGTTGAGGGTGATCAGAATTGCTCTGAAAGCCTTTCTGCCCTCTGTACGGGGAAATAATGTTCTGATAATGACGGACAACATAGTGGCTATGGTACTACCTCAACAAGAGAGGAGGTGAAATATCACTTCCACTGTGCAGAGAGGCAATGCAGCTCTGGTTCTGGGTAATCCAAGAGTGAATCTCCCTAGTGGCAGTTCACCTAGCCGGGAAAGAGAAAACGGCTGTGGACATTCTGAGCAGGCAGAACAGTCTCCCACGAGTGGGTGCTAGCTCAGATCTTCACCCTTTGGGGAACCACTCAAGTAGATCTGTTCACGACCAGTGTCAACCGGAAGTGCAAACTATTCTGCTCCAGGGAAATTCCCCTAAGAGGAGCAATAGGGGACACGTTCGTAGTGGACTGGGTTTGTCCACTCCTGTACATGTTTCCTCCAGTCCCCGTCATTCCTCAAGTCACCAGGAGGTTGAGAAATCCATGATACTAATTGCTCCAGATTGGGCCAGGAGGACGTGATACCCGGACCTTCTGTACATGTCCATTTTCCCTTGTCTGCAAAAAGAGGATCTTCTCACGTTGGTGGAAGGTCGGATTCTCCATCCTGAGGTCAAGACACTCAACCTTTACGCATGGTTTATGAGAGGCTGATATCTAACGATTGGGACCTTCCAGATGATAATGACCTTTTGCTTTCGGTCAGAAGGCCAGCAGCAAAACCCTTGTACCGTGGCCTTTGCAGTACACCTATGGTGTTATATCGTTCTTTTTTACTTCTGACAAATCTGGGGCTCCAGGTTGGCACAATTAAAGGGTATCTGGCAGGGATGCCATTTCACCAAAATGCCAGTGGTAGCGGAAGTGACATCACATGACAGTTGACCTCTGATGACATCAGAGGAAGTGATCTCATTTGATCCCACTCCGAAGTGATTTTGTGGGAAGCGATGGAAACCAACCTTTAACCCCTGGACAAAACAGGAAGTGGCATTACATAGCATTGTTCCTAAGTACGCTACGAAGAATATGGTTACGGTATCTCTATAATGTGATATACATTTCATACAAGAATGGATCGCCATATGTATCGTTAAGATCAGTGTGTATAGGCCCAATTGCCAAATTACTGTGAATGCAAATAGACGTCCATGGCAAAATGATAATGATGTGTTAATATAAAGCACTTAAGCTCAGCTCAAACGCTTTATATAGAGAAAATATACATACAATATCACCCAACCTGTGTTGGTACTCATTTATCAACCTCAAAAGGATGAAAGACTGAGTTGAGGTGTTTAAGAACAGATTAAATCAGTGACTCACCCCCCTGAAATGTGCCTGAAATAAACCTTTAATGATTCTAACAATTATTGTATAGAATTCCAGAAAGACACATTATTTGGTATTCCTAGTCTTTCTTATTTAGGGTCCCTGCTGAAAGTGTTAGATTTGTGGATCCCCTGTTCTTTTTTTATTTCAAGAGGCCTGAACAAGAAACTCCAGAAGCAAAGTGCCACATGGGCTGGCCACAGCTTGCATTGCAAATGTGAAATAAAACAATAGGTTTCTTTTTTAGTTTTCTAGGGGTAGAAAGGGAGACCACAGGGGTTGCAGTTGTGACCCCTGGCGACCCCTAAATGACGTCCCTGGTGGTGTGCAGTCATAATGTCGACATCAATAATGTCGACAGTCAAAATGTCGACAAAATAATGTCGAAAATGTATAATGTCGACATACAAAAATGTCGACACAATACATTTTCGACATTATTTTGTCGACATTTAATAAAAGCATAAATACATTCTCTATATATATACACACAAATACGTTGTTGATGGTAAGTTTGATATATCAGTATGTTTATTAAATTGAAAGTAGTATGTGTAAGTAAACGTAACTGTACAACATAATAAATAAATAAAATTAACAATACTATTACTTTAATAAATATATAATTAAATACAACACCTTTTTGTAATTCATTTCAACTTGTTATATAATAAAGAACCAGTAGATGGCGCTTGTGAGCTAAAAATGTATGTCTATAATTATTAACTTATAATTGTTTTGACTTTCTACGTAAGGTACGTAGCACAACGTAAACGTGAGCGCCATTTTTAAAGCTCACTTTCGACTTGTTTTTACCGCGGTCGCGTCCTCGTCCCTTCGCTCCATGGATTTGTTTATTTTTTTGGGCATTTCATCATTTTTTTCATGGTTTTTCATCTGACGGACCGGGTCTTTGTGGATTTCAAGGATTTTGTCGTACGGATGGTGGATTTTTTTTTTCGGATATGGCTTTTTTGGAAGTTTTTATGTTCATGCAGTAGCGAGATTACCCGGAACTGATTATTGGACTTTCGAGTAATATGGATTTTGGACACTTTTCGGTGAGTTTGGATACCTTTTTTTACTGAAGCTGTGTATTTCAACAAGAAAACGGTACCTTTTCACGGTTAATGCAACGTCATTTTGCACCTGGATTCATGGATTTTATGGGGGATTCTTCACCTTTTTAACACGGAATCTTGGCCACCATGAACTGTAAGTACTCTTTTTAGCATTTTAAGTTAAAAGCTATGGAATCTAAGTAAATGTCCTTGTTTTCTACTGTGAATGCTTGTACTAATTGCACTAATTTACTATCATAGTCTCTGTATTTTTTGGTTTTCGGTGCCTTATTTGCCAAAGAAATTGTTTGCGAAATTCTCATTTCTTGGTGTTGTTCTTCTAACTTTAAGTCTCGCAAGAAATGCCACAAACTTGGATTTTGGGTATTGAAATTTTTACTTATGCGGCTATGCCAGCCTTCTAATGCGTTATTTGTGCGGGGTTTGTTCTCCATGGTGTTGCGGTAGCAGTTCCATAACTCAATTGTGTATTTTGGTTGCCGTCTGTTGCCACTCCGTGTTAACTGGCCTATCCATGTATTTTCGAAGTAGTCTAGTAAATTTGTTAATTCATTCTCATGATTTTTATAGTATTCACTGTCAATTAAATGTTCGTAATAATTAATAACATGATTCTCCGGTACAAAAGCCAATGCAAAAAGTTTTTTTACGTTAATCTGAAAGTAACTGTCCTCCGTATATTTTGCTGACAAACCTAATTTCTGTATTTTTCTCCAAACACTTTGAGTGAAATGAAAAAAACAACCCTTTATTGTAGTGTCTTTGTACACGCATGAAAAACCCTTGATTTGTGCTGTTTCAAAATCCATGATTATTGTCTCTGGTTGTGAATCGGGTGTAGTTTCCTTAATTTTATTGTATACGATTTTGTAAGCGTCCTCTGTTTTTTTTGGCATCAAAAAGTAAATCAGTGGTAATGTTTTGTCATTGATTGTTCCATGGACAGTATAAAATTGAAAAAACGGGTGGGGGCATACTTTAAACGTGGCGTCACTTTGCCAATATTTGCTTTGACTTAGATGGCGAAAGTTTTCAGAGGTAGCGAACACCAAGATTTTTTCATTGTTTATTCCCATTTCGCCACAATAAAAATGTTCTCCTCTCGCTGTAATCTTAAAAATATCCGGAATACGTATATGTTCAAAGGATGTAGGTGGAGGGGGTAGGTTTTCATTGGTATGTTTTGCTCGGTTCATAGTGCGTTGCATCAACTTTTCAGCTGGTAATTGCGCTGTTACATGCGTCGGTAATTGGCCACAAACTTCCCTGAGTAACGATCCACTAGTTTCCCCCTCATGTTCTACTGCTTTTCTTTTAAGTTCCGTTAATGTTTTCCTGATGATTATAGTTGTTTGATCAGGCATATGATTGTGTTCAGCGTTTCCCTTTACATCTGTTCCCACTGTTACTGCGCCGGCTGAACATTTATTTTTTGTATATTCTGTGCAGCGCCAGTATATTCTCTCTTTTGGCTGAAGTTCTTTACAGAATATGTATCCATTCCATACCAGCTGCTTACTTCCTTTTTGGCTTTCTATAAATTCTATTTTGTTTTCCATTTTATCACCTGAAACGACACGTAAAAATAATTTTTTTGAGGTACTGTATACTATTTCCTTTATTGTAGACGTAATTTTTCATAATGGTAGTGCGTCTTACCTTTTCGCTAGAAAAAAGTACGAAAAAAATGCTGTCAATTGCCCGAAGTAACCTCTCAAGAGATGTTCTGTCAGGTAATGACGGTTTTTTTCACAGCCGTTAACCGTTTCCTGCTATCAAAAACAAGGTGCTTTACTCAGGAATGTCATCTAGCGTGTTAACCAGTTCGTAACCTATCTTTATCCAGTGTCACAGACAAGTGGGTGATTACGGACGAAGGGAAGGGGAGGGGGTGCTGGGATGGTTCGTGATGGAGGGTGAGGTTGGGGGGTTGGGGGGGGGGGACCCCCCCCAATGATTATTTCTGGTTATTGTCTATGATAATCGACCATTTTTTTTGTCGACATTTTTTTTTCGATAAATTGACTTCTTCCATTCTATGTATAGGATGTCGACATTATTGTTTTCGACATTTTTTTTTCGACATTTTTGCATGTCGACATTTTTTTGTCGACATTTTGACTATAAACCGTCCCTGGTATCTGGCAGCACTGTCAATTTTTAAGCGCCCTTCTGAAGATGTATCTTTCTTCAAAAAGCCACTAGTGATACAGTTCCTGAAGGGACTGACAAATGTATTCCCTCCAATCCTATTTCAAGGTCCAGTTTGGGACCTTAATCTAGTTCTAAAATGTCTCATGTGTACTTCCTTCAAATCACTTTATCATTGTCCTTTAAGGTTGTTAGCCTTCAAAATCATTCTTTTAGTTTCTCTTACATCAGCCCGTAGGATGAGTGAACTTCAAGCCTTGTCTTGCAAACCTCCTTAGACAATTTGATTTAGTGGTCCTTAAAGTTAAACCCACATTTTTGCCCAAAATTGTGTCTAATTTTAATTTAACTCAGAAAACTGTACTACCTTCTTTATATCCACCAACTCATCCTGGAAAGGAGGCAGAGAAATTGCACTAGTTTTTATATTTCTAGAATGTCGAAATTGCGACAAGATGTTGAACTCTTCGTTGGTTATACAAGCCATAAGTTGGGCAAGGCATTGTGAAAACAAACCCTGTTTAAGTTGATTATTCTAGGCATTTCTGAGTGTTATAGGCTAGCTGGAAAATATCCTTCTGAGGGTCTGAGGGCTTATTCGTCCATGGGCATAGCTACATTCTCTACTTTACAGAGAGGAGTCCCAATTCAAGATATCTGTGTGGCGACCACATGGTCCTCCGTTCATACTTTTACAAAGCATTGTTGTCTGGACTCTTCCTCAGGTCAGGAAGAAGGATTTAGGAAGGCAGGGAACTCCTAAATTCTTTCTCCCTCCTCCAAAATAAATACTGCTTTAGGAGTCTTATCAAAAGATGAGGATTACGTGGGAGAACACAATCCATTCAAAGAACAAGTTACTAACCCCTGGTAACGTTCTTTTGATTGGATGTTCCTCCCGCATATTTTAGCAGAATTTCCGTGTTACACATTATGTCCTTTCGAGGCAGAATACTGTCTTACGCAAGGTAACACTGTAAAGAATTGAGGGAACGCATCAAAACGGAACTGAAGTTAATGGCTGCTGCGTTCGCTATATGTACCCGTGGTGACATCGAGACAGAGGCGCTCGAGGGATATAGTCGACCGGCATCGATGCGCAATGCCCCAGGCTGAAATATTTTTCGGAGGCAGCTAAAGCTGAATATGGATATATCAAAAAATGAGGAATATGTGGGAGGAGCATCCAATCGAAAGAAAGTTATCGGGGGTAAGTAACTTGTTCATCTGAAGATTGCGTTTCAGGATCTTTGTGAGATGTCAATAATGTTCATACAAGGATTATTTTACTAATTGGCACATGCAGATGTGTACTATAAAACATTAAGGAAATGTAGTGATCTATTTGGACCAAACACTAGATGGCCGAGCATTCTTGGCACTTGGATCTAAAACTACAAGCAGCAAAAATACTCAGGCAAAGTAATATTTTAGCAGCTGCAGTTCAGTCCAGACTGGGTCTCTGTTTACCAACCTTTCCTATATATGTCAGAAAATGTATAAAGTGTCATTTAAAAATGATATTAAAAGAGGTGTCTTAATTTTGTTTTAGTGCTTTAATACGTCCTGGACGTTTTGATATGCAAGTTACTGTTCCCAGGCCAGATGTGAAAGGACGTACTGAAATCTTGCGGTGGTATCTGAATAAAATAAAGTGTGATCAGAGTAAGTATCGTTTTCAGCATCGTTGTAGGGCTTTCATGTTCGTTTTTATATCAGTTTTACCAGTGATTGTAAGATCGCTCATGGAGTTAAAGTAACTGCTTGCTTATGAAATATTTGTGTAATTTACCTGTCACGTGTTTTTGTTCTAGCATTGCTGACGCAGCCTTTAATCATGTGTCCATTGTTTAAATATCCATGTCTAATGACAAGTGTTAACTTCCCAAATTTAGGCAAACCGTCTTAATCCTTTGGCTTAGCTAGAGGTAGCTGTGATCACGGCTACCCGTCGTACTTGCAATAGGGTAGATTAGAATATAGGGTGACTTTGAAAAAAAATAGATATTGACAAAAATGTGTGTATGTATTCTCTGGCTGACCTGGCCCAGAGAACTGCTCATTAGTATTGCTGTAATTTAAGAAAAACTGCAAACGTGTGCAAAACCTCCTGGCAAAACAACACCTATTAGTAATTAGATTTTCGCCAGTTCTCCCAGTAGAATTAGGCCAAGAAGGGTGTATGTGTTGCTAACAATCACTAAATATAGATGGAGTGTTGCATCCCCCAAACATCAGGATCAACAAAAGGATTTACAAGTCATAGATCCAATAAGTTCCTTGAAATTAGAGATTGCATTTCTTTATTTCTCCACTCCTCGGCTAAATCTCATGGTAAAAGAAAATAACACGTGGAGGGTGTTGTCTGGGAGTTGCATTACCGAGTAGCATTTACCTGTCGCACTGTTTTAGTCATCTGCCCCTGTTGACACCTGACTTAGTTTAGAAAACATGTTGAAATACTACGGGCCAACCACTAGGAGGTGCACTATGCATAAAATGCAGTTCTAAAACCTAGAAGATGCACGAATACTGATAAAGGTAAGTAATGTTTTACTAATATCTAGTCAAAGGTAAGTAAGAACGTTGGCTTGGATAATCTGAAATATGTGAAGGTAGCGTTCTTTACTCTTTGCATTGTAAAGGGCATGATCAAATATAAGGTTTGTTGGATAAGATAGGGTGCCCCAGAGTTTTATTTTAAAATGTTTTTATTGGCATTTATGGTTTACATTTAGCCTCTCAATTTGTCACCTTTCCCATAGATACATGTAATAACAGGTCAACAACAAGAAGTTATATTATAACAACAATAAACAGTCTTCATCGCTTGATTTGCACATGGGGCACTTGTCATTTCGCTTAGAGGCTCTGAGGTACAGGGCGTCGCCTCGTTTGCTATGGGTAAATAGGGGCCTGGTCAATTTTCCTTGTTTCGACAGTCTAGCTCTTAATGGGTATAAATAGCCCAGGTGTGGTCCCTGTTCATTCATGGGGGTTTGTCTGATGGTTGGAACGTGTTCCAGATCAATGTTTTCCAGGCCTTGTATTCAGGGCTTGCAATCGCCTGCAGCTTTGGACACCCCATCGCCCATACTCTAGTTTCTGCCCCTGACCAGTGTTCCAGTTCACTGTGCCATCTGGCAAATTGCGGTCCCCCCGCTTTTTTCTACGCCATTGCGATGGACCTTTTGGCCAGTATACATACCATGTCCATAAGTTTGACCACATGCCTAAATTTACTTATTCATGGGTATGCTCCCAGCAGGCATTGTTTCAGTGTCCATTCATACCTTACTATCCCAACCCGTCTGCAAGACTGTTGCCCCAGAAGCGCTGTATCTTCAGACACCCGCAGAACGTATGCGACATTCCCGCTCCCTCTGACCCGCACCTAGGGCATAATGGGTGTGCTCTGTTGCTAAATTTGGCTATTCTGCTAGGCGTCATGTAAGTCCTATACAAAATATTTAATTGGATCAACCTGAATCTGGCGTTACGTGACACTACACAGAGGTACATTAGGATCCTCTCCCATTCCTTCTCCGTTAAGCTGATTCCCAGGTCAGTCTCCCACCACTGTTTCAACACTGCACTTTTGGGGTTGGGCCTATCCACCAGCTGACTAGAGTCTGGACACTGGCCTCCATCCGTCGCCCTGGTTGTGAAGTACTGTTCGTAGTGGATCTGCTACTGGCTCCTCTGGCCATTCCTTCCATTTCTTCCTTGCTATCTTTCTAATCCTCTGATACCACAGAAACTGACCCTTGGGTTGTCCCGCTTTCTCTCCCATGGCTTCAAACTCCCTGAAAACACCCTCCTCATATGCGTCCCCCCTGTAAATGCTGCATCTTTCCCGTTGCCTCGCATTTGCCAGGTCCACTCTGGTCGCACAGACCACAGCTGCAATCGGAGTCTCTGGTGAGTAGGGTTGTTCTCGCCTCAGCAGTTTCAGGGCCCGGCCCCAAGCCCTCCTACCTAGCATTACGATCATTGTCATTGCCCAAGCACCCAGCAGAACCCACAGTATTTCTTTTAGGTGTGCATGCGCTACTAGCTGTTTTATCAGCTTTGTTTCCGAGGTGGTCTCATCTGCAAGCCAGTTGACCACGAAGCTGAGTTGCGTGCCAGATAATACTTCTCGAGATCTGGTAACTGAACCCCGCCTGCCTTGTATGCCAGCAAGAGTGCGGTCAGAGACAGCCTGTGTCTGGTGAGACCCCTTAGCAATTTTTCCAATACACGAAAGAAAGAGGCCGGGATAGAATAATGGACTTTGTGGAAGAAATACAGGAACCTCGGCAGGACTATCATTTTAATAATGGCGATCCTGCCCATCACCGATAGCGGGAGTTTAGACCAGAATTTCATGGATTGCCTGAGTCCCTTCACCGCCAGTTCAGTGTCACCAAGCGCATCAGTTCAGGTGTATGCCAGACATTCACGCCTAGATATCTAAACGATGTCAACTGCCATCGGAGCCCAACTTCCGGGAGATCTCCCTCTGCTTTCCCTGCCTGACCCGCCAATGGAAATATGCAAGATTTCCCCTTGCTAAAGGAGATCCCGGATACTCATGCAAAGTTCTCCAGCACTTCTAAGATTGTTGATACATTTAGTTGCGGGTTCTTTATATACAAAAGTACGTCATCCTCATATAAGGATACTATGTGATACACTCCTTCCACTCTGATTCCAGCGTCAACAAATTGTTTCCTCAGGTATATCGCTATCGGCTCTAAGCCCAAGACGTAAAGCATTGGTGACAGTGGGCAGCTCTGTCTGCTACCCCTTTGGATGTCCCAGGTTGCTGACACTATTCTTCCAGTTTTCACCCTAGCCACCGGTGTTTCGTTGAGTATTCAATGAAATGTTCGCCTAGCCCAAATTCTCTAAACGCAGCGATTAACCATTCTAAGTATATGTAGTCGAACGATTTTATAGCGTCTGGTGAGACTATTGCATACTGTTCCTGCAAACCTGTCATTTTTGCCATGATGTGTTGCAGCCATCGCACGTTTATTGCTGTGTTTCGGCCTGGTATTAACCTGCTTTGGTCCCTGTGTACTATGTTCCCTATGACTCTAGACAGCCTTTCGGCCAATATGGTTGTCAACATTTTGAATCATAAATCAGCATTGCTAAAGGTCTTCGAGTCACACTCATCCGTGGGTTTACCCGGCTTAGGTATCGGGACCTGTTAGGCAAAGTTTGAATGCAGTACTGTCTGGGAACACTACAAACAACTATGACTACAGGTATCGGCAACCCAACCTTTGGTATAAGCTTGTACTACACAGTTTTGCTAGCGTGTTGAGCAGCCAGGCTTATCTCAAGATGGGAAATTTAAGCTGTATTGGAGTTACACAAAGTTTCAGTTACAGGTATTCAAATAAACTCTTACACTCAAGGTTTCTTGCATAAACAATTATATGTCAGTCATTTATAAAGCCTTCTTCAGAAGGGATCAATAGAATAGTAACACACAAATATACTTCAATGCTGTACACTTTCAGTTTCTGAATCAGACAAGACCCTTTTGGGATGGCCCACAGACGCAACCTACACCCACAGGTGACTTCAGTAACAAGGGTGCTGGGGACATTATTATCTTACTGTTTGCATTCAGAATACTCTTTAAAAGTTGGTAAAAGGCAAAGGTTATGAAAACACAAGAGACCACAAAGAGTTCACTAGAAGAGTCATTAAATTCAATAGGCTAAGCCAAAGTCAATGGGCAAAAGTCTTGGATAGGATAACGCGCTTCTGGTAAGTAAATGGAAAAGTCTTTGCACAAGTTCTTAGGAATCTTTTATGAAAAGAAGAATCAAATGTAGGGCCACAAGCTGATTAGACTTGTGAGTTGTGGAAGTTACAAGCACTTCTATAGTGAGAGGTAAGTTCTCTTAGACTTGTTTTGCAGTACCTTGGTAAAGATGAAAAGATGCAGCTGGTGACTTCTGTTCCTGTGCAGGATTCACTGTTCCTGGGCCTCAGTCGTGGGGACAAGAGGGAGGACTTCGGGGGACTCCTGCAATGCACTGGGACTGGCAAAACCTGCAACCGGCAAACTTCACTTTCAGTGGTTGTTTTGTGGAGTCCGGAGGATCTTCCAAAAGCTTTAGGCCAGCTTAAAAGTAATGCACACAATCTGGTGTCCCGCTCCCTGGCTATAAGGTTTCCTGCATCAACTCTGAGGAAATAAAACCAGCTCTGAGATGGGTGTCCAGGTGGCTTACTTTGGAGTTGATTGGTCCCACCAACTCAAAGGTAGAAGTCGTCCTTGCAGGGGCTTCTCCGTCGATGCAAACTTGGCATTTCGGCACAGCAGCAGGGCTTCAGCGGGCAAGCCAACGGCCCAGGAGTTGCAGAAGGCGTCCTCTTCAAGCTCTTGTTCAGTTCCTTTGTCCAGTGGTCGATTCTGCCTTCCAAGCCAAAAGACTCTCCTTTTATTCAGTTCTCTCTCATTCATTCTAGCCTAGCTGTCACTCACCCAGCAGGGTGGCTGTCCTTGCCGGACAGTTATCCAGCCAATCACCACAGAGTGCATATGGGTCTCCTAGGAGACTAAGCACAGGGAGTTTCAGGCACCTCCCTCGCTGCCTGCCTACCCCAGACACTCGGGAGCCAGGGGGGGGTTTCACTCTTGAAGCCTGCCAAAGGCGAAATGAACAAAGAGACCAAATCTGGTTTGACGCGCAGAGAAAATCTCTAGTAGGACCTTTCCACAAAGACATGGAGAAAAAAGCCAACATGCATGCGGTTCTAAGGAACTTGTTTGCTTAAGTAGGGTTTCATCTCCACCCTGGGGCTACATTCAGTTGTAATTGCCCATACAGTATGGAGGAAAGGGGACAGAACATAAGAGTAATTACAAGTTACTCACCGTAGTGACTAACGTGCCCTGTGTCCTTAGTCCCCTTTCCTCCATACGTCCCACCATACTCCCCCCCCCCCCCCCCCCTATTAATACTGGTGTCATTAGGCAATGATAAATCTTGTCGATGTGTCAATGGGGACTGATGAGGAGTGGCGCCGGTCCCAGGGCCGCAGCCCTGCGCGCCTCTAAATTTAAAGGTGGAAGGTTTTTCTGGTGAAAAAGGTTCTGTCTCCCGTCCGTAGGAAGGGACACCCATACAGTATGGAGGAAAGGGGACTAGGACTAGAGTACGTTAGTCACTACTGTGAGTAACTTGTAATTTATTAAACGCCTCTGAGTCCATACTAACAGAGTGGAAGAACATCTGCAGCGCAATACTAAGCGACTTGAATGTCTCTGAGGACACCCCAGTTGGTTAAAAATAAAATATGGTTAAAAGACTGGCTAAAGACTCTGCAACAAAGGCAGTCCTATAAAATGTATTCACAACTGGCCCAGATATCAAAGCTTCAATAATTTACCCCAATACTTGGTAAAATATCCAAACCAATTTTATCGTGCTCAATACATGCATTTCAGATTAAACCTCTATCCCACGAGAGAGATTCTGGCTACATGAAGTAGAGGTTGAATGCCTGACCTAACGTGTAGGTTGTGAATTGTGGAATGTAAAAAAGTCCTTGAAGCATCTGATATTGTTTTGCACTGCATTGACCGAGTTGAGAATGTGATTGCTGGGCAAATTTATCAATGATGGAAGTTCGAGGAGCACAGATCAGTGGCGGGTAGCTCTCGCACATGGTGAACTGCTATCAGTTATTTTAGCGTTTGTTCCTTTTTTGTAAGAGATTTTCATAAAAATTGAAATCCTGGCCCAAGAAGCAATGGAAGTGGAAAATTGGTAGTTTTTATTGATTTCTATTGAGTCAATTTTTTTAGACATTGAGATTATTTATTGTAAGAGATTTGACTACACCAATGGGAGACAAATTAAAGAACAGTATGATGTATTGAGGAAAGGATGATGGTTTTAAATGGTTTTGCCTTGTTTTTCTTTTGTTATTTTTCTTTTTTTTTTCTTGAATACTGTGCAATGTTAAGATTGGTCAAAGGTTTCTTATAGTAAACAAAATGGCAATAAATAAATTAAAAATGTTTGGGGGATTTTTATGCTAATTGACCTTCATTTGTGCTTTATTCAACACAGCGGTTGATCCAGAAATAATAGCTCGAGGCACAGTCGGTTTCTCTGGAGCAGAACTGGAAAATCTTGTGAATCAGTCAGCATTAAAAGCAGCTATTGATGGGAAGGATTTGGTCAGCATGAAGGAACTAGAATTTGCCAAAGACAAGCTTCTCATGGGTATAACTATTTATCCAGAAATCGTGTGTATGTGATGTAAAGCCTCACGTGTTTGAAAATGTGCTAAATTCTTCATCTGGTTTTTGTGCATTTTTGCTGGAAGTGAATGGGTCATAAAATAGTTTTCTGAAAACATACTGATTGGGTGAGAACCAGAGTTTGGTGAAAGCTGAATAGTTTGCTTAAATCACTGACATTCCAAAAATACTAGCACAAAAGCTTACGTCTTGTGTGGTGCTATGTTTGTAAAAATGAGGCACTTTCTTACAGATGCTGTATATGGAAGGCTTAACAAAGTTAAACATTTATTTGTAATTATTTAAATCTTTACACTAGAGTTAAAATGTCAAGGTCCACGGTGGCAAATGTTGCAAAGGCAAATAGTTTGGCATTTCTAATGGATTCCTTCCTCCCACATATTCCTCATCTTAGATATAGCTTCTCGCAGCACCAGCTGTCCGTGCTACATTTTTAGCCTCCAAAGGGCGCAGGATTGGCACCGTTAGTAGCTTATGTTGCCAGAGGTGATGTCAGGGTCAGGGGCAGTGTTTATCGAGCCATCCATGCCCATTGACCTAATTTCCATTTTCTGCACTCAGCACAATACTTTAACACTGCTCAGCTCTTGTTATACTCGTACGTCCTGTCCCCTTTCTTCCGTCCTTGTGGGCATCCACCAACATGGGGACAGAACCAGAACCTTTGGCAGCAAAACATTTTGCTCCCCCATTAAAGTTAGTTGAGCGTGTAGGGGCTATACTAAATTTACAACTCGTCCCAGTCCCTTTTTCTGTACGAACAGTGTTGGACCTGGCAGCCAGTGCAGAGACTGTTTTAGCTTCCTGTGTGCTCTCTGTTTGTTTTTCAATCCTTATTTCATTTTCCATCTCTGCCTCCCCTCCCCGGCGCATGTTGGCCGCAGGAGGACGCCCGAGATCTGCCTCTTGCGACTGCTCGTTCTCGGCATCGGACCCCATGCACTTGAGTGTTTGGGGCCCGACCACCGCTGGGACACGTGTGCGGTCTGCAGCGCTCTCCGTCACAGGGCATTGAAGAATCGTTTGTCGTAGTGGAGGGAGATCTTCCACACTTCTCCTCACCCCACCATAAGCACTTCGTCACTGGGACCTCTCGTCAAAGCAAGGTAGGACCTCTGTTCAGCACTGCCCTGAACAGACTCCTTCCCCAGGGTTTGCACGGATCAGGGTTCCTCACATTCAAGTTCTGGCAGGCCCGAGGCCTCTAAGGCTTCCGGATCCCAGGCAGAGTGGCCTGAGGCCCTACCAGGCTGTCCACGTAAGGACGATGAGGCTCGTTCTTTTCTTCTACCCCAGGGGGTAAGGTATCGTCAAGTGTCACCTCCAGGAGTGGTTCCTCTGCTAGATTCAGCACGGCTACCGGCACAGGTGCCGAGGGCTCCCAGCCTACCGTAGTTCACTCCGAGACAGTCACCCAGGTCATTTCGACTACCATCCGTCCGGCAGCGGGATCAGCGCCTAACTGATGGATCTCTGCGGTTGACATCTCGGGTGCAAGGCTCAAGCTGTATCCTCCCATGTCTGAGGCTTCTCCTGACCCTCCCTCCTAGGGACTGGTGCAAGGCTATAAAATGGCGGAGCGGCACGCGCAGGGCCTGCCATGCAGCTAGCCATCTTGGATCCGGCTCAGGGCCCACCAGTGCTTTAGCCCATTGAGTGGGCTTTGCAGGATGATTCCAGCCCCCTTCCTTCTAGAAGTAGCATCAGTTCCTACAGTGCCGGATTCTGGTCCCCTCAGGGGTACATCTACCCATCCCAGAATCACAGCTACACGCCCCAGTCACCTCAACCAGGAGCAGAGGCCCAGCGCCTCGGAGGGCAGGGCCCCTAAGGACGGGTCAGCTAGTGAGGAGCGTTTCTTCGATCGCTTCATTTTCCTCATGCGTTCGCCTCAAATGAAGGGGCACAGAATGGACATTGTGAAGGACGTCAACCCCCAGACAGTGCCACCTCAGCCTCTTCCCCTGGGTACTCCTCCGATTCCTCTGGTGATTCTGGTGCAGGCCCTACCGGTCGTACCGACCCCTCCTCCTCTTCCTCCTCCTCCTGTATCAACATCCATCCCCCCCTCAACAGCTGTTGGACCTGTCTGCGGCTCTGGACTTGGGTGGGGGGGCGGGTGGGCCTCTGGCACCTGTGTCTCAGGGCCCGGATTCCCCTCAGCCTGTGAAAAAAGAGGGTTGGGGAGGGGGGCGATGATGACGGGGACGACAATGACGCCCAGGACAACGAGCCCTCTGCATCAGTTAAGGGCTTTCATAATTGCCTTCAGGGCCTGATGGAGTTCTTGGGGTGGGGGGGGGTTCCCTCTTCTTGAAGAAGCCCGTCAGGAGGTGGGGATGCTAGCAAATTTCTTGGGCAAACGCACCACGATCCTGTATGCATCCCCCTCCAGAAGGATGTCCTGCATGTGGCGTGGAATGTCTGGAAGAAGCCCAGGCCAATGCCCAGATGAACAAGATGTTGGACAGCATGTTTAGGCTGACTGATAGGGAGCCAATTCTCCTGGCTGCCCACCCGCAGCCCAATTCCTCTGTGGAGGCTGCAGCCTTGTTGTATTCTAAACCATTGTCTTTGTCGTATTCCTCCACGGGAGCCACCTCCACTTGCCTCTCCAAGGAGGACAAGGTCCTTGAGTCCTTGGGAAGCACTGTTACTCCATCTCAGGGCT
The DNA here is from genome assembly GCF_040938575.1 of Ambystoma mexicanum. Lineage (NCBI taxonomy): Eukaryota > Metazoa > Chordata > Amphibia > Caudata > Ambystomatidae > Ambystoma > Ambystoma mexicanum. The sequence continues at coordinate 872,922,114 of NC_090924.1, read as the reverse complement.
GCATCTGCTGCAGGCCAACACGGATGCCCTCTTGGCTGTGGCTAACCAGAAGCTGTGGCAGGAGCTTGGGGAATTTCTGCCCGACCTCCCTTCGGACAAACAAGCCTTCTTCAAGGCTGGTCTAGCAGATGCCTGGGCCATTGCGCAGGACCTCATGGAGTCTTTGGTCGCCACATCGATACAACCAGCAGAGGGCTGTGCCCGAGAGTCGAGATGAGGACGGCGGCATGGATGCACGCCACAAAGTTTTCATCTTATGTGCAGGAGCATATCCTGGATCTGCCCTTTGAGGGCGTGGACCTTTTTCATTCATCCACCGATGACGAATTAACAAAGAAGGAAACCTCCACTCAAACCGCCAAGTCCTTGGCCATACTGGTAAAACCAGGTCAGACATCCTTCCCTCAATTTCAGGGTATGACCAAGTTTAAACCCTGCGCTTTCTCCGGCTTCAAAGGGTTCTGAGACGCTGGTACAGGGGGGCCTGGCGGGTCGCCCAGCGACAACAGGAGGAAGCAGCAGATGACATTGTGTGGGATTTTCCGCTCCTCCTCCTCTGCTCCCACTTCTTACACCAAGAAGCAGTGACGTCCAGGTCGAGGAACACAGCTCGCTTGTGGGGGGGCTATTTGGCTATGCACCAGTCCACTTGGAAGCATCTTTTCAGCAACCTGTGTATCCTATCCGTAGTCTCCAGTCTCTTGTTCTTCCTTTGCCTCTACCATCCTTTCCTCCTCTTCATCAGATCGGCTCCCTGTCTCTTACATGCTGTGCTTTCGCTCTTGGAGATGCAGGCGATAGAACATGTTCCTTTTGTAGACAAGGGCTTTGGCTACTATTCCAGAATGTTTGCGGTACCTAAGAACAACCAGGCTGGCCTGAGGGTAGGTCGCACCTGTAATTTCTAAATCTGTCTTTATAGCTAGAACACTTCAAAATGATTTCTCCGGCACATATAGCCAAGTCTGTGTGTAGAGGGGACTGGATGTGTGCCCTGGACCTCAAGGATGGTACCTGCATGTACCCATATATCATCAACCGCATCAGAAGTTCCCGCGGCTCACAATTATGTCGTACCACTTCCAGCACAGAGTGCTGCCCTTCGGTCTGAACTCAGCCCCTCGTATCATCACGAGGTTGATGAATGCAGTGGCAGGTCTTGTCCACTTGGAGGGCCATCATGTATACTCTTTTCTGGATGACTGGTTGGTAAGGGCGGGGTCACCCGAAGAGGTGGTGCACTCCTGCCAGAGATTGGCAGATTCCCTTAACTGGGGTTTTCCCTCAACCAGTGGAAATCGCAGTTATGCCCTTCTCAGTAACTGGTCTTCCTAGGGGTGTATTGGAACACTACCGTTCAGCGGGTGTTCCCCGTGCCCGAGAGGCGTATGTCCCTCCGCAAGGCGGTGGGGCACTTTCTGGCCAACACAACAACCTTGGCATGGTGGTTCCAGCAAATTCTGGACTTGATGGCCTCCTCCACACTGACTGTGCAGCAAGCCCGTCTCAAGATGAGGGGCCTGCAGCTCCACCTGGCGGCCTATTGGGATCAGGAGATGGGGTCTCAGTTGGACGGGATCCCAATACCACCCCTCCTTCTGTCTGATTTTTGCTGGTGGCTGATTGCTGGCAATGTTTCAGTAGGAGCCCCCCTTCAGCTGACCACAGCCTACCATGCTGGTGATGACAAGATCCTTTCATTTGTGCTGGAGGGCTACACGATTCATGGAGCATGGTCCAGGATGGAAGCCCTCCTGCATATCCATCTGCTCGAGCTCAGGGCAGTGGGCCTGGCCATCAAGGCATTTTTGCCCCTAATCAGGCACAAGTCGTTCTGGTCAGGACGGACAATTCTACTACAATGTTTTACCTGAACAAGTAGGGTGACACCCGTTTCCCCTTCTCTGCATGGAACCAGTTCCAATCTGGGAATAGGCCCTCACATAGGGGATTTGGATTTTGGCAGTCCACCTGCCAGGGGACAAATGCTGAAGCGGATCAGCTGACTTGGAGTTGCATAACGACTCCTTGTTGCCTCTGTTTCAGCGTTGGGGGTTCGTTTTCAGCATGGGACTAGGTGGCACACTCAAGCTTAGCACACACTCTGGCTTCTCTAGCACGAGGATGCAGTTAAAAACGTCAGTATCTGGACCTTCTGTGCCAAAGTCTCTTTGCTATTCAAAGTCACATTCCTTTTTTCTCACGATTTCCATGTTTACAATTTCTCGGGTGATTTATTGTTCCCCCCGGAATCCCCTCCTTCAGGCTCAGACCCACTTTAACAGTTTTCCAATCCTTCCTTTCTTCTCAATTGGCCTCACTCGATCAGGCTTGGACCACTTTCTCATTTTCCAATCTTTTTTTTTCGGTATCAAAAATTGAAGACTTTCGACTGTGCGCAGGGTTTTGCTTGACCCGTTGCAGGACCCCTTCGATTCACAAACTCTGCTTACAACTTTTAACTTTACATTCTGCCACTTCTCGGCTGGATACCTTAGAGACCTTCGATTGAGCATGCACTCTGTGCCGGACCACTCTGTTACTGGTATTGTATCTTCCCTTTCAAAGTTCAAGCATTCATCAGCAGTTACTTGCGTCTTTCCAATGTTCGTTCCAGCACACGTTAAACAATTTTTCTGCTTGCAACCTTGGCTTCAACACAGACCGGTCTAGTATCGGTCTCTCTGTGATGCTGGAAATGCATTGGTGGGACAGGGCCTCGTATCCTTGTCCTTTATTTCTGCATCATGTATGTTCTGTCTTGTTTTCCACGCAGGAGTTCATGTGGGACTCCTGGCGGTGCAGCTCTTCCTCTTTTTGGTTGTGGTGAACAGACCCATGGGATACCTTTATGGCACCCATGGGTGGAAGTACAACCCTGTACTCCTAGTGTATGTTTTTGGGCATCTGTGTGTGGCCCACAGAGCAGGGTACAGGCTGGTGGCAGCTCTGTGCTGAATTTGACAGGTGCTCAGAGTATCCTTCATTTTGGGATACCCAGACCATGGCATTGGAATCGGTTGATTCATGATGGGAAATAAGATGGACCCTGTGGCCTCTTGCTTTCTATTGCCTGTTACCTTGTTTTCCCGAACTCCCGGGAAGCCCTGACTCTGTCCCTTCCCCCTGGCTGGCTGTTAGGCGGAAGTTCCATATATGGTTTTGGTGGGAGAGGGAGGGGGGGTGGGGGATTCCAGGCGAGACTGGCTGGAGCCTTCCCAATAACTGTATGTTGTGGGTACGCCCGTGGGGTGGGTCCTGGGTGAATGGAGTGTGTGATGAATACGCATTTCATGTTGTGGGTGTCTAGTATCTGGTGTTTGACACAATGACTGAGACAGCCCTGCCCGAAACTGGTATGAAAACAGTGTGGAGTGTTGAATGGTGCGATACTTGTCTGAATCCACATTCCGTGTTGCGAGTGTCTGGATGGAGAAGAATGGCCTGAATGCACCCTGAGCCTGGTTGGCTGCCTGACTGCCCTTCTGAATGATTGGTTGCCTGAGTGTGACCCAGCAGAGTGAATGGGAGATCAACAGTATATCTGGGGGTTTCTCACTACTAGAAATCGTTCAGAAGCGGAAGTTGAAACTGATGCTTAACCTTGAAGCCCACTGGAAGAAGAACTGCTGCTGCTGACCTTCGCTAATCTGAAAGCTGCGTGACTGTCAAGGAACTGATCCAAGAGAGGACCTGGCTAGGAGACCTCTTCCCGAGCTACGAGGGACCATCGTACACCAGCTGATCTTTTCAGAGCTCCCTGGGAGACAGATCTAGGAAAGGCTGCGACCGGAGAAGGGGACCGCCGGGGAGAACGAAGAGAAGCCCCGGACAGCTGTCCACCATCGCCGACCAGAACCGCAGTGCTCCCTTTGCCTAAAAACATTTGATCCAAGAACTCCCTTGCTCATCGTTGTCGGCTGCTTTCGTCCCGCCGGAGAAAGTCAAGGCCGCCGATGACCGAGGTGAATCCGCCAGTGGGTTTCCCGCCACCCAAAGACCTCAGAGATGCCGACGAAGCTACTAAAGCCAGCCGTGGTCCCATCCCTTGCTGGGCCAAAGATCTTCATTGACTCTTTGCAGCAACTATCATCATTGAGGCGCACCGCACGCTTCTTCTTCACAGGACGTTCACAAGCTTTCGTCAACGAGCACTGCGAAGATCGAAGCTGCTCCCTCAACGACAAACATTCACCTCTTTCTTCACCGAATCTCGACGATGCGCGGCTTCTTTCTTGAAAGGGAGTGCGCTCAAGAAAGGCCTGTCGACGACTCACCGAAGAACTCTACGAAACCAGGTACTTTGGGACAGTAGAACTTTTATAGAAGGAGATAAGACTCTAATAGACAATACATGGACTGGGTTTGTAGTGCATCTTCATTTACAGGTTTCCCAGGTGGGGTGATCCTCATACAGAGCTGTGCCTAGTGGTAGGGGCCCAGTATTCTTCCTCCTAAGTCTATGGTTGATATTGTTTTGCTGTGTTGATTTGTATGCTATTTGAACTGAGTACAGTTGATGCATTTTAATGAATCAGAGTAATAGTGGTACCACCTAGAACTGAATATATCTACCATTTTAGAATAGTCGGAGCACAAAGTGTTATCGTGATTGTGTATATAGCCTTGAACCTTATTTATATAAACACTGTGTTTTCACTAAAATAGTGTGTGGACATTCCTTTGTGGGTGCTTGGGGGACTAACCAGCCTGCATCGCCCCCTGAGAGCTAGGCCTTTATTGCTCGCCCACGTTTTACCAAATGGAGAATCTTGGCTGGGGTCCTCTGTACCACTCCTCTGCCATATAGAGAGCAGGAGTACAGACACCCCCCTCCAGTCTTTATACTCTCCAACTAACCGGCTGTGTTGCTTTCTTTGTCGCTACTTTGTTCTTGAAGCCAAGAATGGTACCATGGCGGCTGCTGCTTCTCCTAGACTTGATTAGTCATGTAGGAGGAGTGCAGGTACCTTCGACACACAATGCAGGATTCTTCAGACTGGCTTTGTGGCCTTAAGCTGTCCAGGAAAGGTCTCAGGAAAGTAACCGTTTTTTGCCGGAAAGGTCAACGGAATTTCCCTCCTTGCAAAGCCCTGCTACTTCAGCCTTTTGTCCCTCGTTCAGCTGCCATTTCCTTGTGTGTTTTGCCTCGTTCAGAGTGTGCTTTCGTGCCCGCCTTTTATCCTTGTGGAGGAGTCTAATCTGCCCCGTCCGGTATACTGCTCTGATGTTAGTCTGTTTTCTCCCAGAGCCAGCAGTCCATGTGAAGGTGTTTGTGTAGGAAAAGGGGACGGGAGTATGGGGGGTGGGGGGGAGGAGGGCAGTCCCTACGTATCCTACCTGGTAGGATGGGGTAAAAATGTCACAGGGAAGGGGATACTGCTTCTCACCATGCAGTGTTCCACTCCCTGAAGATCCCTCACCCAGGTGATCCTCCTGCATTGGCCCACCCCCAAGGACTGGATCCAAAAGAGATGGCTGTGTCCTGGCCACCTGGATGACAGATCCCCAGGGATTAGTGGGTAAGTCACCTTCTGTTTCTCATAGGGGTCACTGGGAGACACCTTCCAGATCTGTTGGTACGGCTGCAGGTGTTATGCGTTCCCTCCCACCCCTCTTCTCCAACAGACCCTCTGCGAGTTACAGGCCTCCTTGGGCTGCTGCCTCATCCTGGTTGCCGCTTGTTAGGACAGTTTTTTTTTTTTTTTTTTCCCCAAATTTTTTTACGTTTTACAAAACACACTCTTTTTATTACGTTTTACAAAACACAAAGACCATTTGAATACATGTTAGCAACATAGGCAGCGGGGCCCTGAGAGCAATAAGGACAGTTTTTCTGAAGTCCAACTAAGGGGTTAGTAAAACGATTCAACTGAAGCAGTACAAGACTCCACTCTTGGTATAAGGCTGTAACACCTGAGTTCATGGTAGCGTAGACAGAGCAGCCAGGTTTATATTAGGAGGCAGAGAGGAGAGTAGAATCGTTACAAATGAAATTGTAATGCAAAATGGTCCAAAGTAACACTGAAACACTATGTATGTAAAAATAAAGGATTTATTTAAATAGAAGTAGGCCCAGATAAGTCTAGGGTTAATAAAGTACTAGCACACATTATATGTAATCACAACTATATAAAAAAACAACTCTATGCTTGCAGGTACACAGACCAAAGCATCTACCTTATTTGGAACACCTAACAGTAGTTCTAGGGAAGTCAAACCTGTCCATACACATTCAGTATAGGTCACACCTATTCTTGGGGAGTAAAAACCAATGGTTACTTTCAGATTACATTAAGTAATTTCAGGGTAGTAGACCCTACCAGTTGTACAGTGACGCTCAGTAACAAATCACATAATCCGTTAACTGGACAGTATACATTTTGTGAATAGTGGAACACTTATTCTAGGTACAGTAAAAACCTATATAACTAATTTTGTGATAAGTTATACTAGGTGAGTAAAACCTAAGGATGTAATATTCACTTACAGGTGCTTTTGAGATCAGTGAAACACAGATTGAGATAAGCAGTAACTTTTGTAACTAATTTTTGGATAGCACACAGCTAACTAAAACCCATATACCTTTTCAATCGCCCAATGAAGTCTAGGTTAGATCTTTCCCAACAGTCCAAGTTAAACTTATTTACCACCTATGAGGGACAGTTAGAACCAAAGTCAATGGGTTAGAAGAGTCTGCAGGGAGCTGAGACACTACTTTAGATAGCACAGGGAAGGTAAACCCTAATGTTACACTTTATGAATGACCCAAAGTTGTTCTAGGTAGGTTAGACCTAATGCAGACTTATTCTGGACAGGCTCACCGCAAGTCAGCGGAAGCAAGACCCAGTTGGAGGACACTCGTACAATTATCCTAATGTAAACGCTCATTCTCTTTTCTAGACTCAATGTCCAATCCCTGAAGTCTTTCCATTATTCTTGGAGCATGAGTTTTCTCAGTGGCAGAAGAGGGGTCACTAGGATCTAGTGACCAACAGACAGCGTCAGAGTAGGTTCTTAAGTAGCCAAAGTTAGTTCCTGCGGAAGATTGTGCAAACAGGTGAGTATTTTACTTCCAGAGTTAGAAGAGCGTCCAGGGGCTTCACAGAAGACACCCTAGCAGGATTCTAGCAGTGGGACTGGGTGCACTGGATGAGAGGCCTCCCCATCACAGAAAACACCCCACAACTACACAGGAATACCAAGAGATTTAAGATAAGTACATACCCCAGTAAACACAGTACCTCAGCAGTGAAGATGATTTTGAAGCAGGAGAACTTGAGGATCTGCAGCCAAAAACCCAGTCAGTGGATTCCTTGTTGTGGTGACTGAAAACAGGACCTTGAAAGGGACTTTGCAGTGGAGAAGGCTCTAGGCAAGGTATTCCTTGGGGCTTGATGTGTTTCTGTGGATTTGGCACTTTTTACAGGAGCACAGAAGAAGATAGAAAATCCTGTTTGAATTCTCGTTGTTACGGACCTCCAGCAATCTGGTGAGGGGACTTTTCAAACTCGATTCATGTCTCTGGAGATGCACCAGGATGCCCACGACGTTTCAGCAAGATTCAGAATTCGGAAGACCGTGCACCGGTGGCTCGAAATGCAAATTCTTGAGTTCAGTGGGTCTCACCAGGCTCTGGGTCAGGGTCGTCGTTTTCAGAGTCCCCAGGTTGATTGGAAGGGAGGGCTAAAGCAGGCTCAGGTTACACAGCAGGCTCTCTGGTCGCTGGAAATCATCATAGCTGCTTTTCCTTCATCATCCTCTTTGGTTTCGGTTCAAGTGGTTGACTTGTCTTCAGCTTCCAGGTTCACAGTATTTAACAGGAACTATAGCACAACTTCTGTATTCTCTCCCTGCGTTTTACAGCGAGGTCCGGTCTGGTTGTCCAATGAGGACAGCCGGCCCCCACTGGGTTTTGTCCCCATTCAGGCAAGGAGTAAGACAAAGGGCTGCAGAGTTTTGGACTCCTCCCTCGCTTCCTGCCTTCACAGACAGATTGGAGCCTGGCCAGGGAGTCCAGGCGACTCTCACCGAAGATAAAAATCACACAAAGGAATTTACCACCCTGGATGTCAGGAGAAGGATCAAGAAAGGACAAGAAACACTTAAATGGCGAAAAAAGACGATCTGGGGCATTTTGGTAAAATGAGCACCCTTATGTGCCCTTAATGCAGCTGCGAACGCAGCCTGCCGTAAACGTGCACGAAATTAATACAAGGTATCACTTCTATCAGCCATTAAAGGTAAGCTTGTCCCTGTAACAGAATTGTTACATTTTTAGTGTGAAAGGGGATACATTGCATCTCCCCAGCACTCCCCATATGGTGGGGTGTGCTGGTTTCACAAAATAAAATGTAAAAGGCGCAACCCAGCAACAACAGGCACTTATTGCCAAAAAGTTGTTAAAGAGGATTTATTTTAAAAAGACACTATGGAGAGTAAAAAAAAATGATACCCATAAAAAGAGTAAAAGATTCTGTGGGTGTGGAAAAAGCTTCCCACTCACAGATGTATTAAGGAAAAATAAACTGCCAGCAAAGCAACCAGTTCTGGGGTTGACCCAGGTCAGGAAGATTTACAATTTCTATAAAAGTTTTATCTAACGCTGGCCCGCTGGCCTTCGAGACCCTGGTTTTCGGATCTGCTGCAGTTGTGCTGCCAGGGTCCCGTCCATCTTCCGATCTGCAGCAGGGGGTCCGTGACAGCAGGGATGGGCAGTGGAACATTCTGATCAGCTGAGGATTCAACATGCTCAATTTTCAGATGACAACTGGGATATCATTCAGCAGGCCAGGAGACCCTCGCGCCGGTACCAGTATAAGAGTAATGAACTAGGTTCTGCCATTGGGCTCACAACAAAGGTCTGCACCATGTCTCCTGTTCTCTGGATGACGTACTGGCTTTTTCAGCACACCTGGCTCGCTCTGGAGTTCAGGTGGATACTTGCTGCATGTATTTGTGCAGCCATTGGGGCTTACAAGAATTCCCCAGATCATTTGTTTACAGCAGCCAAGCCGGTGGTTAATTCCCACCTTAAGGGTTGTCTAGGCTTTTTCCTCCGGTGCATAGGCCGCATCCTGTCTGGGACCTCATTGTGGTTCTTGCAGCTTTGTAACACAAGCTGTTCGAGTTGGTCTCCCGGGACATCCGCTTGGTGATGCAAATTAGTTTTTTTTTATTGGTGGCTCTCACATCTGCGCGCAGGGTTAGTAAGCTGCAGGCGTTGTCTTCGTGCAAGCCCTTCACCACGTTTTATGACAGTCATCTTGCGTACTCACCCAAACGTCTTGCCAAAGGTTCTCACTCCATCCATCTGAATCAAGAGACCTGCCTGCCGGTGTTCTCTCTCCGAACCCACAGCAGGAGGCAGAGAGGGCCCTACATTCCTTTGACCTCAAGAGGGGTTCTCAAGTTTTATCTTTCTCAGACAAAATCCTTCAGGAAGTGCATTGTTTGTGACTTTTGGGGGCTCTTCCCCTGCTTTTCAGGCCTCCAATGCTTCCATCTCCTGTTGGATGGTTCAGGCCATTTCAGAGGCATACACGGCCATGGGCAACTCCGTTCCCGAGGGGATACATGCTCATGCAGTCAGAGCTAATGCCACGACCATCGCGTTTCAGAGACATGCATCTTGGGACGTCATCAGCATGGTGGCTGCTTGGGCTACTCCGTCGGCCTTCTGTAGGCACTACTCGCTGGACACTAGCTCCAGGCGCGATGCAGAGTTTGGTCAGGCGGTTCCGAAGAACCTTTTAGCTTCATCCTAGATATGAGGCAGCTCCACCCTATGTTCTTGTTCGGTGGAATCTCCCACAAGGATAGAAGAAAGGGGAAAGGATGTATGAGTAATTAAAGTTCTCGAGCATGGGGTTTGGCATGGATTCACATGCTCATGAATATTCCCCATCCTCAGGTTGGGAATCCTCGGTAAAAGAAAAAAGTTTCAATTTCACTTACAAACTGTATCTTGTCTACCAGCTTTGCTGCTTCGGATTTTTGTTTTCACCAGAGGGCACAGTGTTTGAGGCCGCAGAGTCATAGTTCCTCGAGGGCCAGCATCGACATCGTATGCTGTACAGGGCTCGAACTCTGCCCGTTACCTCAGTTCCGTTTTTCCATGCACTGCTTTGTGTCACAGAATGGCGCATCAGGTTTTTTCTCGACAGTGTCCTAGTCATCTACTCCAACCACACCCAAGACGGGTTTAAAAAATGTCTGAAGTGTGGTAGGAAAATGTCAATTACCGACACCCATCGGAACTGCCTTTGCTGTCTCAGCCCCAACCATAGGGTTGAGGAATGTGGTTCCTGTCAGGCCATGCCCAATAAGGCTCTTGGGGAACGGAAAGGTAAGCTGGCGGTGGGGGAGGAATCTTATAGGTCTTCGAAAAGACAAAAAGATTCACGGAAATCTCGACATGGGTCGAGGTCCAAGAGTCGCTTGAGGAAATCCTCCACGTCTTCGTCCAAGAAGTCAAAAAAGTGACGTCACAGGTCGTCTTCCTCCTCGTCTGAGAGAAGGGTGACTTATCCTTCCAAGCACAATTTCCCTGAAAAATGGGAGGCCTTTAGGGATTCGATGCTTAATATCTTTGAGAAAGCAGCCCAGAGCCCCTCGAAAAAGCTGCCTGGAGATCATGCCCCTGCCCACTCCAAAAGTGACAGAGGGAGATCAAAGACCAGGCACGCAAGATCCAAAAAACAGTCGAGGGTGTGATCAGGGGAAAGTTCTCCGACACCTCAAGTAAAGGCAAAACCACTGGTGCATTAATCAGGAGTAACGGAATCGATGTAGAAATCCGACTCCACACTGTCCACAACGATAATGTTGAAGCCGCCAATAAAAATGGCATCCATACCTTCCACAGTGTCGAAGCCTACTTCCACTGCATCGAAGCCTCCTTCGAAGACGTCGAAGCCAGCGTCCATACCATTGACGCCTTTATGAAAGCATTCCTTAATGCCGATGCCAAAGTCAACGCCATTGTCCAAGCCTAAGTCGATGCCACCCCCTTTACCAGAAAAAGTTTTCCACCCTCATCCCAGGCAGTAATTTTTCAGATCTATTACATCTATTTTTGAAGAGCAGTCCTCTGAAGAGGATGTAACTTCAGCTGGGGTTAGGTTTGGAGCCAGGGAGGTTCCTGAAGAGTTAGACCCAAATAACAAGATGACAGATCTTTGATTGTGGCCTGGACACTTCCCCTGAAGTGGAATTTGGGAAACCAGACTCTGCAGATCATGCAGATCCTGGGTATAGCAACCTAATGGGAAGGGCCATTGATTTCATGGGTTGGAAAGCAGCTTCCCCAAGTTTCAACCAGGATGATATGACTGATATTCTGGCTGAGGGACCTCAAAAAGATCCTGTCCTCCCTTTCCTTAAGGCACTGCAAAAAAGGGTGATGGCAAATTGGGATAACCCTGATTCGGGTTCGGCAGTAAATAAAATATTTCTGGCAAAGTACAGACCATCTTCATCAGATCCTAAATATCTATCTAAACATCCCTCTCCTGAAAGTTTAGTCGTACAAGCTGCAACCTCCAGAAGGCAGCCGGTTTACCTTTCAATACCACTAGATAGCGGTGATAAAAAAGTTGATGCTTGGGCCACGGAAGTCTTTCTTCGGGCAGCATGGCCCTTAAATCAACTAATGTAACTTGCACTTTGGCAAGATTTACATACACCCTGTGGGACTGTATGACATCAGCGGCTGATCACATCCTGGAGGGTAAGGAACGGGATGGTTTCCTGGCGATAGTGAAAGATGGGAATAAGGCTATGGAGGAATGCATCCAGTCAGTACTGGACACTGCTGATGGTGTAAGCGGGTCCATGGCATCTAGCACGGTCGTATGTAGATTTGCATGGCTGAGAAAATCTGGCTTTGCACCTGATGTGCAGTGCAGATTATTCAATATGCCCTTTGACAGCTTGAGGTTGTTTGGCAGCAAGGCGGACGAGAGCTTGGAGAAGCTGCAGACCTCGAAAGCGGCAGCGAAATCACTCAGTGCCGCTATAAGACAGCCTCAACAACACTCTTACGCAGGGTCATCTTCCTGGAGGAGTCGTCCCTTTCATTTTTACTCCTCTTTTGAGGGAGGGGGCAGGCCAGTCAGAGGCCAACAGAGAAAATCCCTTCGTGGTGGAAAGGGGAGAGGTGCTAGATCAGCCCCAGCAGCGGCTACTACCTCCTCAGCTACTGCTGCAGCCGCTTTGAGGTCTTCACCCGCAAGACCCTGGTGGGAGGCAGAATCACTCGGTATCAGAACAAATGGCGGGGCATTACATCAGATGCCTGGGCGCTAGAGCTAGCGACCCATGGTTACTGCCTTCCTTTTCATCAAAGACCTCAAGATCATCCACCGGGAGCCAACTCTGCAAAAATTACAGACCCGCCCCTTGTGCAGGAGATTTCAACCCTGCTAGAGAAAGGTGCAATAGAACATGTACCTTTAGCGGAAAGGAACAAGGGTTGGTACGCCCTTTATTTTCTCATCCCCAAAAAGGACAGAGGATTGAGACCCATATTGGACTTAAGAAATTTGAACATATACCTCAGTAAGGACAAGTTCAAGATGGTGATTTTTTTCTCAGCTCCTTCAGGCTCTTCAGCTTCAGGACTGGCTGGTTTCATTGGACCTTCAGGATGTTTACTTTCATGTGCCAATCCATCTCAAGCACAGAAAGTACCTAAGATTCGTGGTTGGCGGTTCTCATTATCAGTTTCGGGTTCTGCCATTTGGGCTGACCTCCGCCCCAAGGGTTTTCACCAAGCTGATGGCGGTAGTGGCAGCGAGTCTCAGGAGAGGGGGGATTCGCGGCTTCCCCTTTCCTGGACGATTGGCTAATCAGGGCAAGTTCATCCGAACAAACCCAGAAACATCTGGCCATGACCTGCCACTTCTTACACAGACTGGGCTTCTCCCTCCATTACAAGAAGTCACAAATGATTCCGAGCCAAAGACTCCAATTCATCGGAGCAGTCCTGGATACTTACTCAGGGAAAGCCTCGCCTCCCGAGGAGAGAGTTCACCACATTCTGCAGATGGTAACAAAGTTTCAAAATGCCCAACATCTGCTGGCATTCGATTTTCTAAGGTTGCTAGGCCTCATGGCATCCTGCATTTTTCTGGTGCCAAAGGCCAGATTCAGGATGAGATCCCTTCAATGGACCCTCAGGACTCGATTGTCCCAATTTTTGTGGGAGATGTCAGATCTTCAGCGAGTCCCGGCCAATGTGTCTCAAGATTGTCTATGGTGGGCTTGCAAGGAAAATATCCTCCAGGGAGAACCTTTTTGGCAACCATGGCCGGAGATAACCGTAGTGATGGACGCCTCACCCCCGGGGTGGGGAGCCCACACCAATGATCTGACAATCAGCGGTCGTTGGTCTCCATCAGAGTCCAAACTACACATCAACCTTTTGGAGCTGAGGGCAATTAGACTAGCGCTGAAGGCTTTTCTGCCCTCTGTACAGGGAAAGAATGTCCTGATAATGGCGAACAACACAGTGGCCATGTACTACCTCAACAAGAGAGGAGGAATAGGATCACTTTGCCGAGAGGCAATGCAGCTCTGGTTCTGGGCAATGCAAGAAGAAATCTCTCTATCGGCAGTTCACCTAGCCGTAGGGCAGAACATGGCGGCGGACGCTGTGAGCAGGCAGAGCACAGTCTCTCACGAGTGGGAACTAGCTCAGGAAGTCCTTCAAGAGATCTTCGCCCTTCGGGGAGCCCCTCAAGTGGATCTGTTTGCAACCAGTGTCAACAGGAAATACGAACTGTACTGCTCAAGGGAATTTTCCCCAAGAGGATCTGTAGGGGACGCGTTCGTGGTGGACTGGGTATTTCCGCTCTTAAACAAGTTTCCTCCAGTCCCTGTGATTCCTCATGTAATCAGGAGGTTGAGAAAGTTCAGGAAAACCATGATCCTAATTGCCCCGGATTGGGCCAGGAGGACGTGGTACCCAGACCTTCTGGACATGTCCATCTGCCCTCCAATACGTCTTCCACAAAGAGAGGATCTTCTCTCGCAAGAGGAAGGTCTGGTTCTCCATCCAGAGGTCATGACACTCAGCCTTCACACATGGTATCTGAGAGGCTGAGATATAAGGATTGGGACCTCCCGGATGACGTAATGGAGATCTTGCTTTCGGCCAGATGGCCAGCAACAACATCCTTGTATCTGTGTCGTTGGAACAAGTTCAGTAACTGGTGCAGGGATAAGAATGTGTATCCATTTTTATGTAATACTCCTACAGAGGAGTCCGCGACACCATCCCCAGCACCGAAAGAGGAGAATAGACACCCAACCCACATTAATCAATCCATCAGCATTAGAACACCTAGAGAGCTGGCTAGAATAGAACGGCGAGGAACAATCTGAACACTTGCAAAACACGTTAGAACAGCACAGGGAGCGCCCACACAAACCAAACCCTGCCAGGTGTAGCCCTTATGCCCACCCTGATGAAATTGGGAGGGTTAGCGAGTGTCACACTCGGACAGATTTCTGAACTTCTGATTAACCTTTATACAACCGACTAACAAAAAACTCAGCATTTCTACTCAAAAATCTCACACAACAACCCGCAAGCACTTCACAACACGGCAACAACACATAAGCAACACCAAAAGCACACGAGGACGGACATCGATCCAATACTCACACCGAAGCTCAGCACCCGGTGTATACCGAGTTGAAGCTGCCAACAGAACACCACTCCTCCCACTATCCTACTCCCGCTTCACCTACTAATCCATCCCACCTTCTCATTTGCAGATCCGCCAGATTGCCTGGGGACCAACTCCGTTGTTGACGGTGCGCGGTACAAACACCTTTAACATTACAGTACTTTCTTTACTCTTACACTTAGCCAATTTGGGGCTCCAAGTTGGTACTATGAAAGGATCTTTGGCAGCGCTATCTATATTTAAGCGCTACATGGAAGAGGTGTCCTATTTTAAAATGCCCTTGGTCATTCAATTATTTTCAGTTGCCCATCTGGTATTTGAATTTAGTTTCAAAATGTCTTGTGTTCCCCTTTCGAACCCTTACATTCTTGCCCATTAAGACTTCTCACTCTAAAAACAATTTTGTTAGTGGCTCTATTGTCAGCCCGCAGGGTGAGTGAGTTGCAGGCGCTCTCTTGTAAGCCTCCTCACACAATTTTCCATAGGGACAAAGATATTCTAAAAGTCAAACCCTCCTTCTTGCCTAAGATAGTCTCTGATTTCCATCTGTCACAGAATATCACTTTACCTTCTTTTTTACCCTCTTCCACACGCTAGTAAGGAAGAGGAAAGATTGCACAGACTAGACCCAAAAAGGGCTCCGTTTCTTTATTTCTAGACTGGCAAATTTTCGACAATGTGACCAACTATTTGTTGGGTATACTGGACACAAATTGGGTCTTGGAGTGTTTAAGCAAACGCTATCCAGATGGATAATTCTAGCAATCTCGGAGTGCTATAAATTGGCTTGGGAAGAGCCTCCAGATGGGTTAAGGGCTCATTCAACCAGGGGCATGGTAACTTCCACGGCTCTTCATAGTGGTGTCCTTGTGCAGGATATTTGTGCTGAGGCCACCTGGTCATCAGTGCACACTTTTGTGAAGCATTACTGCTTGGACTCTACATCATATCAAGCCCCCCCAGCACCCCTCATCCTATCGCCCTTTATCCCTCATTAATACATACACCAAAATCTACGCCAAAGCAATAGCAAACCGCCTGACCCCATACATGAACAAATTGATCCACACTGATCAATCTGGATTTATCCCAACACGCTCAACTGCACTGAATCTACAGAGGTTTTTCGCTATCACATCACAACTTGATCCCAAAGCCAAAGCTGCCGCAGTCACCCTACACGCAGAAAAAGCGTTTGACTCTGTTTCATGGAACTATGTTTTTGATCCTAGCAAAAATGGGGTTTGGGGCCAACATTTATAGGGTATATTCGAGTGTTATATAAACAACCGGCTACAGTGGTGAGAACAAACAATACTTCACACTAGAGAGAGGCACCTGTCAAGGCTGCCCTCGCTCCCCCTTCATATTTGCCCTCACAATTGAAGGTATGGCGGCCAAGGTCAGACACGAACACACATGGAGGAGCATCCGTATTAGAGGTTCCCCGCAGCTCCTTTCATTATACGCCGACGACACAATGATATATGTCAGATACCCTGATACACACCTACCCCCTATCATGAAGGAAATATCCACTTTCTCAACTTACTCTGGCTACAAGATAAACCAGTCAGTCAGAGGTTATCCCGCTGACTCCATCCACTTTACAGTCTCTGACTTTAACTGGGTTTAAGTGGTCCCCCACTACTGCGCGCTACCTAGGAATAATAATGTCCACCGACAGACAAACACTCCTCACAAACAATCGCAAAGCATATCTACACACCCTAGAGCAAAAACTCAAAATCTGGGGGGCATTACCGATATCTCTATACGGCTGGGTCACCCTGCTTAAAATGGTTGTGGTGTCCCCGTTTGGCCAGGAAGGGAATTCTTTCAAAAACTGCAAAAACTTTACACCGCTTTTGTGTGGGGAGGGAGATCAGTCAGGCTCAGTTGGCAAAAGATGTGTGAAAGATACAAAACTGGCGGCCTGACGACCCCTGATTATGTACTATATTATCACGCAGCACAGGCTCATTATGCTCGATACTGGGCTGCCACAGCCGAACCACATGCCCATGTACGAGCCGAAAAGTTTTCAGCAGCCCCCTCCAATATTCAGGCGATGCTGTTCACTACAATCAAGGGGAACATCACAGATATAGATCCCGTGGGCATTATGGTTCGTGCCTGGTCTTCCCTATTTACTAGGGTGGGATGCAAAACCCCATATTGGCCTTTTCTTTCCTTGTGGTACTACCCTGGTTTAGAACCCACGTTTGACACTGCACTTCAAAAAAGATGGGACCCCAATACGGAGATGAGACTAGGAGATCTGTACCCCGAGGGAAAGTTTGCCTCACTGCAGCTAGTGCACGATAAGCTGGACGCCGGCCTCATCATAACCCTACAATATTAACGCCTAAAAGCGGCATGCAAAAAAAATGTCCCACATTTCCAGATGCCCCAGAACCTCACCAATTCATGATGGCAACCATGATGCAGGACGGTTTTACAGGAACAATATCTAGCCTATACAGGGCAGCTCAGGCACATACCCCTTCCAAAAACTGTATGAAACAAAGATGGAAGCGAGACTTGGGAATCACCATTGAGGATACCAAACGGCCCAGATATTGCCAGCACACTAAATCCATCTCGCTCAACGCCAACTTTAGATTAATACAATTTAAGATCCTGAATCATCTACAAATTACACCACACAAAGCATCCAAATTCGACCCAGCACGGGAAACAAACTGTCCCAAATGTAACTCCAACATGGCGAACTCTATTCATATGTATTGGAACTGCCCCCCGGTCAGCGCATTCTGGGAAGAAGTTGCCACGACAGTCAGCGACATCATTGGGCTTCCTATACCGGCAACCCCGCCCAAGTACTTGCTGGGCGACGTTGGCAAGGCACCAGTCAAGACCCGCCGTTTTGTAGCTATTGCAGGGGCGGTCGCCAAGAGGAATATACTGCAGGCCTGGAAAGCTAAAACAGCCCTAAATTACAAAACTTGGTTGAGGGACTTACTATATGTCCAAGATAATGAAGAACAATACGTTCGATCCGTGTCGACGGTATGCAGACCGAAGGACATATGGGCCCCAATGCGTGCATGCCTATCATATACTGAAGATGGTGAAGAGGAGACCAATTCCTGAATACTCCAATAGACCGCCTGACACGCTCGACTGAATAACATGAATTGTAAATTCGAATGCTATGTTTGATTATGTTGTCCACTCCGGTGATGTGGAAATGTGTATATGCAAAATGCCTGTCAAATTTAAAGTGGATGTTAAACTACTCAGTTAGGGGGGGAGAGGGGTCAGGTTCTCGGGGGATTAATAGTCTACAATGTGGAAAGAAACAGACCATGATGAAACCAAACTAAGGGTATGTGCGGGTGGTTCGCTGGTGGGGTTCATAGGAAGGACAGTATGCAAAGTATGAAGGACTCTTCCATACCCAGCCTGCAAACGTGCATTATGATTTCTTTTTATAACTATGTACACGCCTGTATTTTCATTTCAATAGTTTGCTATCTTGATTCAAAATGTTAATAAAAAGATGTTTCTTTTTCCAAATATATTTTTATTGATTTTATACACACATCATATAACTTGTGGCATATGAGTTGAGAGCGCTGCCAGCAGCGTTACAGTGCTTATAAATACGTGTAATAAACAGATCATAAACAACAACAGGTCAGAGAAATGTTCGTGGGGAAGGTCAGGAGGGGGGAGGTGCGAAGATAGTAGCTCTCAGTTGGGTGAAGGTGAGCAGGGGGATTGTTCATGCTTTAGACTTGTGGAGGGGGTGGAAGAAGGGTTCCACAGAGGCCTGGACTTTCATTGTTTTGTCTCTGGGCTCTCGAGCAGGGGCAAAACCCCTCCGGTCAACACCTCTGTTGTGCCCCTCTGGGTATTTCTGAGTATAGTCCAGGAAAGGGGCCCACGTCTGGAAGAATTTGTCTCTATTCCCAAACCGGAGGGCAGTTATTTTTTCCGCTGCAATTATGTCCCAGCATTTCGTCCACCACATTTGTACTGCCGGGTCCTCTGGGTTTTTCCAAAGCCTAGCCACAGAAATCTTTACAGCCGTCAGCAGGTAGGCGCATAGTTCAGCCCTGTGCCCTGATAGAAGGAATTTTGCCCTCGCCGCTTGTTCCTAGTAGGACAATACCTGGGTCCCATGGGATTGTCAGGCCTGTGATCTTGTTGATTTGGTCTAACACGGATTTCCAAAATTGGGTGGCCTTGGGGCATGTCCAGAACAGGTGGTATAGTGTGCCTTTGTCTGGGCATCCTCTCCAGCACGTCGATGGGATTGACGGATTGCCTTTATTGAGCATTTCTGGGGTCCGGTACCACCTGTAACATACCTTGCATGCCCCCTCCTTGTTGGATACACATTTCAAGCTTCTATGTGCTCTCGTCCAGATGTGGTCCCACTCCTCCGGTTCAGTGGGCCTCCCAATGTCTTTCTCCCATTTGAGCATGTACGGCTCTATCCGGGTCGGGTCCGTTCTGTCGAGGATCTTGTAGAGGGTTGATATTCTGCCCTTTGGGGGGGATGCTGTGAGGGTGAGTTCCAGGGCTGTGAGGTCTCTGCTTCCGAGGTGCTTCATGTCCCCGCTCGAGAGCCAGTGACAAAGCTGGCTGTATCTGAACCTCTCATTTTCTGGAACGTTAAATTTCATCTTGCAGGCCTCGAAATCCAGAGGGTTTCCTTCATCATAGAAGTCTTGCACCCTCTCCAGTCCTCCTTCTCTCCACCTCATGAAGTTCTTGGGGTTGTAGCCTGGTGTGAATTCCGGGTTCCTCCAGACCGGGATGAGTTGGCCTGTTGTGCTGCGGACTTTCCACAGCCGCTCTGCCTTCCTCCAGCTCGCCACCGTGTTTTCAGTTGGCGACAGCGAATAAAAAGATGTTTAAAAAAAAAAAAAACTCTTTGTAAAAGCTGTCCTTCATTCAGTCCATGATTGAAATTTTGGTACTCCCTACTCCAAATTCCTATTGCTTTGGGAGCCTATCTAAGATGAGGAATTTGTGGGAGGACAATCCATTCGAAGAACAAGTTACTTACCAACTGTAACGTTCTTTTGATTGGATGTTCCTCCTACGTATTCCTCATCGACTCTCCCATCCTACCCCCTCAGTACAGTTTACGCCAGTTGCACTCGAACTTCATTAAGAGCCTGAGGACTTAAAAGCCTGATCAACTGATGCGACCGTGAACACCGTAAAAACAGAACTGAGGTAACGGATGTGGCTCGAGCCCTTTATACAGCGGTTGGCACAGACACTCGACGGCGGTCCTCGAGGGACTACGACTCCATGGCCTCGAACACAGGACCCGCAGCAGCAAATCTGGGAAACAAGATATCTTTGATGAGGAATACGTGGGAGGAATATCCAATTGAAAGAACGTTACAGTTGATAAGTAACTTGTTCTTCTCCTCTAAACCAGTTGCTGTACTGAGTGACCGTCCTCTCCCTAAGCCCTTCCTCTGGCAGCCATCTTTAGATTTTTACCGCACGTTCAAGTGTTGGGAGTCCTCAAGTTTTGCTCTGTGAGCTACTTCTACATTTTTGTTGTTTTCAATGAAAAAGTTTCTATTTTTGTCAAAAAAAGAGCCTTTGTGCTCTTCTTTCCATCTGCCGACAGCAGGGATCGATTTGTCAGTGAATTTCAGCACCCCTCAAGGGCAAAGATGGTCGAAGTTTCGAGAAGGCCATCGGGCCTACTCTGCACCTCCGGTCATGACGGAGGAGGAAGTATGATCCATTTTCAAGCTCTGCACCAGATGCGTAATACTACGGAATATGTTTGTGGAGGACAAACACCTTCAGTGCCTCTACTATCTTCATCCGTATCACAAGGAAGGAGAGTGCGAGATCTGCCTCAACTTCTCCAAGAAAAAGATGAAGGATCGACACAGTAGACTGGCGGCGTGGCTAAACACCAAGGCCTCTGCCCCAGTCCCTGTATTGCTCGCCAAGAGTGCACAGACAGTTATTTATCACCAGTACATTTGCAGAGCAGAGCAAATAATTTGAACGCAGGTAGACGGAACAATAACTCACAACCAGGCACGCAGTCAGAGGATAATGAGCACTTATAGGGCTATTTATTCATAGTTAAGCATACATAAGCAACAAGTGATAACCCAGAAATAAATCACAGAAAAGATAGTGAATTAAAAAGAATACATCACCATGGGCGTAACTGAATCCCTCATCTCGCCAGAAGCGGCTGGAAGAGCCCGGTAACAGCCAGGCCGAGAGCACGACAGCCCACAGGAAGGTCGGTACAAGGTGTCCCCCTCCGACTGAGGTCTTTGTGTTTTTCCCACCTGACCTTTCCAGAGCTCCGCATATATGCCCTCCTCCAAAGGGTTGGCAATTTCTCGAACCTTCTGGCATTAGCGCTTGCGCATTGATGAGTGACCGTTGGTTGCCGGCTGGGCCAACCGACAGTAACCCCAAGGAGCAAAGCACTTCCCTCTCCTAAAGCACCACGGAAAACAATTCCATAACTCATCTTCAACCTTGGCACGGGAATTACCTTCTTATCCGGTACCAGCCGGCACCTCTGAATCCTAGCTTTCCCAGCGCAGTGTCCTTGGCTGAGGCCTGCATACAAGGCTCAGCAACGAATAACGTTGAAAACATGTTTTTCAGCAAAGCAAGTGCAGCTTTTCACTGTGGCATGGAATAAATATCCATTATGGCTCTGAGTGCCCCCAGAATGCACTGCGCACCAGCGCCATGTTTTAGCTCTAGCATCACAGTCCCCAAGCAGGGTCATTCCTCACCCAGGACCGGCCGGTCCGAGGAGCGGGCTTCTAAGTCCTTTGAGGGTGCCCCATCCATGGGGGCTCAAGGCCAGGCCAAGCACCGTAAGTCTGGATCCATCAGGGTCGCTGCGCAAGCGGGTCCCGCGATGGGCAGTGCGCGATCAATGTCCCCATCCGTCTCCATCGCCAGCCAGCGATTGAGCTCATCCTCAAAGAGGAAATCATCCAACCCGGCTAAGCTGCGGGAGAAACCAGAGAATCTGAGGACAGAGGAAAAGGCAGCCAACTTACCCAAGAAGGGCCAAGCAGAGCAGGAGAAATCTTCATCAACGATTGAGCTGGTGGCGGCTGCTCTCTCGAAGGCCCAAGGGGCTGACCCCGTGAAGGTAACTCTTACAGCGGCCAGGGTGTCCCTGCCTCTGAGGCGGGAGGGCTCAGCTGGGCCGGTGGCGAAGCCTGCTGGCACGCCGGAGGACAGGATGCCGTCTGAGCCTGGCGCTGACCCGTCAGGGTGCAAAGAGGGGGGGGGCATGAAGTCCCAGGCCAACCACAGGCCGTACACCAGGCCATGGAAGTTTCGTCCTCGGATGACGAGGACCTGGAGTCCCTGCACACGGTCCACGAGGACGTGGAGGACGACGGCACGGGGCCTAGTGTTCCGACCACACCAGCTCAGCCGAGAGATCTATCCCTGGACATCCTTTCGACCCGACACACGTTGGTGTCAGAAATCTTGAAAAGGATGCCACAGGCCCCGGTCCCTGTGGCCCCAGATCAGCCTCCGGCTAAAAAGAGGAAGCGTCATCAGATGCCCTAGCCTCGCCCTCGGAGGAGAGGGTAGCGGCCATCCAAATGGATTGTGTCCTCCAACGTATTCCACATCTTTGACATGTAATGTCCAAGATGTGGCATACGTTGGAGGAACATCCATTCGAAAGAACTTTACCAGTTGGTAAGTAACTTGTTCTTCTGGGGAAAGGGCAGTGACAGTTGTCACAGAAGACCGCCATGTTGCAGACCATCATGTCGCTGCTCGGCATGATTTCGCCTTGCATCTACCTTAACGGGCTCTGCAGGTTACGGATGCTCCCTCTTCAGGAGTTCCTGGACACTCGCTGTATTCAGGTGTCCGGAAGCTTTGCGGAGAAGATTCTGCTCTAGTAGTTGCGACAAGCAATTAGATGGTGGGGCTTCCACCCAGAAGTCGCCCGGGGCACAGGGTTCTAAAGACCCTCCCCCCGTCCCAGTAGACGGTCACCACGGATGCTTACCTGAAGGGCTGATGAGCCACACGGACGCCTGCGCGCCAGAGTACTTTGGCAGGCGGAGAAGAAGGATCTTCACATCAATATCCTGGAGCTGCGGGCAGTGTTCTGATCCCTCAAGTCATTCCTTCTGTCTCTGAAGGGCAAGGTGGTGAGTATCTTCAGACAACACCACCACAATGTTCTACATCAGGAAGCAGGGGGGCACTCGATCCCCAGCGCTCTTCAAAGAGGTTGCAGGCCTTGTGGCACTGGGCTGTCGAACAAGAGATGTTCCTCATCCCCTTTTACCTGGCATAAGTCAAGAACACAATCGCTGACTCCCTCAGCACGAGTGGGAATTTCGGCAGAATGCCAGAAATTTCCCAGCAGATTCCACCAACCGGGGAGCATGGGGGGCGCGTTCTCCTTCCCGTGGGAAGGCCCGTTTCTGTATGCAATGCCTCCGTTGCCTCTCCTGCTGCGAGTCACCAATCAACTCAAATGGTGCCTATGCAGGATAATACTTATCACCCTGGCGTGGCGAGGCAGATTTGGTACCCGGGGCTTCTCAGCCTGTCAGTGTTGCCTCTTGTCCAGCAGCCGGTGGTTGCGTTTCTACTCCCCCGAGAAGGAGGCGCAATCCTGCATCACGACCCAGAATCACTGAACCTGAGGGCTTCGCTCCTGCAGTCCTTGAGTTTGGAGGATACAAGTTTCCAGTGAACTGCAGGGAGGTCCTTGCCAAGGCCAGAGCGTCGTCGACTCTTAGGTGCTACGGTCACAAGTGGAAGCGTTTTGCTACGTGGTGCCGGTCACTGAAGAATACCCCTCTGAGGGTCACGCCTCGCAGATTCTTCCATACTTGTTGTCCTTGGCCAAGGTGGGACTGGCGCATGTCTCTTTCAAGGTGCATCTGATGGCTATCTCCTGCTACACCAGGTCTCCAGGAAGATCTTCTCTTTGGTCCCACCGTCTCGTCAAGGAGTTCCACAAAGGACTGTTTTGATCTTTCGCTCGGGTGAAGGCTCCTGCCCTGGCGTCTGAACTCAACGTGGTGCTGACAAGGCTCATGGGGGCTCCCTTCGAGTTTATGCATCAGGCCCCTCTGACTTCCTCTGGTGGAACACTGCTTTCCCTGTGACCATCACTGCTGCCAGGAGGGTAGGCAAGATCCAGGCCCTATCCTGCAAACAGCCTCATCTCATTTGACTTTCCACGAATTGAGGATGGTGCTGCTGACGCACCCTTTGTTTTTGCCGAAGGTTCTGTTGGAATTCCACCTCAACTAACCTTTAGTGTTAAGTGTTTTTTCCAAAGCCTTCGTCACCGAATGAAAGGGCCTTGCACTTGCTGGATGTTGCTCGTGCCCTGAAGTTCTACGTGGCACGCGCAGAGAGCTTTCGGAAGACGTCTCAGCTGTTTGTGAACATTAGTCCTGTGAACCATGGGAAGACCTTGTCCAAGGCTTCCATCTCAAGGTGACTCTCTGGCTGCACCACTCACTGTCATCGGTTGGCTCACTGACTGCTGCCCGGCCGTCCAAGAGCCCACTCCACCAGCGCAATCACTGCGACTACGGTTTTCCTGTCTGGAGAGCCCCTGCTGGACATCTGCAGGACTGCTACATGGAGGTCCACGCACACCTTCACAAGGTTGTACTGTATTGACAGGGATTGCATGGAGGAGTTCAGAGTCAGCCAAGCAGTGCTGCACAACCTGTTCGCTTGAGGTGTGCCTGTTACAGAAGTAAGGGGGATTGCTTCTGTTGAGCCTTGCCACCTCCTGTGGTTGTGTAATGTTGTACTTCTGTGTATTCTTTATTCATGAACATGTGAATCCATGCCAGACCTCATGCTGGAGAAGGAACAATTTACTTACCTGTAACTATTGTACTCCTACGCCCCCGTCCCCTTTCCTCCGTACTTTTGGGACATTTAGTCCTGTGGGACGGGACCGGAGCACTTATGTAAAAAAGCATAACATTGAAAAATGTGTACTCTTTTTATGTGGGATACCGCATGCGGCTGTAATCCTGCCCTCATTAGCTCCGCCCCACGCTTCGCCCTTCAGTCCTTTTCTCTGCACGGTCTGGGCTGGACGCACTTGCATCACCGAGAAGATTTATTCTTTTCCTGTTGTCCTCCTCTCCTGCTCCGGTTCTGCGGTCGCGTAGTCCTCCGTCTATGCCGGATAGTTTGGGATTTGTCGCTTGTTCCTCTTGCGAATGTAGCTTCGCTAGGGCGGATCCCCATTCTCTCGGCTTGGAGTGTCTGGGACCGGTTCACCGTTGGGACTCGTGTTTCATCTGCAACTCCCTTTCGTTTCCTCCACCACATTTTCAACTCTTCACATGCGGAAAGAAGAGATTCCCTGTAAGTTCCTTACTTTTCATGGCACCCTGGCCGGGGGACTCCTTCTCGGGGTCCTCCAGGTCCGGGATGGGCTTCAATGGCTCTGCTACCAGGGTTTCTCCTGGGGTGCCTCGCAGACCTAGTAGGCGTACCAGCGTTTTCTCCGAGGGTTCCAGCGAGGGGCCTGCCGACACCGGATCACAATCCGAGGTTCAACAATTAGGTGCTAATTGCCAGCCCAGTCGTGCTGAGGCGTTGGGTACCAGAGCTCGCTACGAGGTCTCCTGTCTGGAGCTTCCCATACAGACACTGGGGTGCGCCCTGAGGACTCAGTCGAGGCTTTCTGTGCCGAACCACGGTTTGAGGCACCTCCTTGGGGGAGCTATAAAGACCGGACTCTGTTCCGAGGTTCCTCTTATCGAGGCGAAGGTGTGTACCGACAGAACCGAGAGACCTGTTAAGGTCTTCTCTGTGAGATGGATTACTCAACTTTCCCACGCTCACAGTGTTACCAGTTCTTTTGAGGGGGCACAGGGAGAGGACGCTGACATTTCTCCTCTGTTACTAGCTTTGCCGAGGTTCCTCCCTTGGAGGCTAATTCCAAGGGTCACGACAGGATGTCCAGTAAACCCCCCCAGGCCCCATAGTACCGGCTCTGCCGAGGATACTTGTGTCAAGACTAAAGTTTCGATCAAGTCCCCTGACCAGTCTGTGGAGTTTCCTGCCTCATCCACACATGTGACGCAATTCTCCTCAGATGCTCACAAAATGGCGGGCCTTCCCACGTGGTGTACGGCGGCCATTCTGGATTCTTCCCTCACACCCACGCTATCGATGGCGGGTGCTGGGAGCCTTCTTTTTGGTGGACAGCCTTGTTCACGGGACGGTGTGACTCCGCTCCGCCCTTCCTATGACTGGCGTGCTCAGATGCCACTACCGCATACGGTCTCGCTTCCTCCTACTTCTGCCCCACTGGTCTATGTTGACCCCGTGGGTGGCTGTCCCTCTTGGCAGCCTTCCTCACTACGTTTGTGGGCTTATGCCCCTCGTGAGCGGCCTCTGCCCATTCCAGTACCTAAAGTTTCGTTAGAGGATGCCTTTTTTAGGGAAGTTTCAAAGTCTTACGAACACTGATCCCATGAGGCAGTACTTTAAAGGTCTTTTTAGGGAGATCTGCCCTCTGTTGTTGCATCCTGCCCCGACAGTTCCAGTCACGGCACCGGTCACCCCGGCAGTGGTACCACCTCTACATCTCAGCCCGAATCCACCTCTCCCGCCTCTGCCTCCGTTGTCTCCGGTTGACAAGACTCCAGCAGAGCGAGATTTCGATTTGATGTAAGTCGCATCGCAACCGGTGGATCCTGACATTCTAATGACCCTCAGGCAGACCAGGATAATGAGGACCAGCCCCGCTCTGTAAGAGCATTCCATGACCGGGTTCTCGACATGTCACTCCTTGACATACCACTACCTGAGGCAACCGCTCCACAGGAAGGGGTGCTTTCGGGGGCGCTCACCTTGTCTCCACAGGAGCACACAGGCCTGTTCCTTCAGAAGGACGTTCTGGCCGGGGTCCACAAATTTTGGGATAAACCCCACATTGGGCTACATATAAATAAGAGAATTGATGCTGTTTCAGGCTTCACAGCTCCGAGGAAGTAGCACTGGCGTCATTTTCCTAATAAGCACATCCCTGACCCACCACCTGCCCCGGACAAACCCCCCCCCCAACCTTTCTCCTTCAAACCCATTCAGGAAAAAGACATCATCAACATAATGAGGAACATCAAGCCATCGAACTGCAAAGGTGATGCATGCCCAGCCTTCATTTTCAAAGACTGCACTGAAACGCTAGCTCCCTTCCTGACAGCCTTTGTTAATGCATCCTTTGCCACAGGGAAAGTCCCTGCCTCCCTCAAGGAAGCTTGGGTCCGCTCGATCCCACCTCTCCCAACAACTACAGACCTATCACCACTGTCCCATTCCTCCTCAAAATACTGGACAAAGCAGCCTACCTGCAGGTTCAGCACTTCATTGAAGAGAACAAACTCCTTGGACTCCGCCAATCTGGTTTCCGTCCCAGACACGGGACCGAAACCGCCCTACTTGACTTGAAAAACCAGATGGATGATGCTAGAGACATGGGTAAACCAGCACTTCTCCTACTCCTTGATTTATCCGCGGCCTTCGACCTCGTAGATCATGGTGTCCTATGCCACCACCTCTCCTCTACTGCCAAATTCTCCCCAGAGGCCACAGCATGGATCACTTCCTTCTTACAAGACCGAACCATGCAAGTATTCTCTGACCTAGCCTCCGCCTCACCAACCATCATACTCTGTGGGGTGCCCCAAGGCTCCTGCCTCTCCCCCACCCTCTACAACATCTTCACACGACCCCTCTGCCTCATCCTCGACGCTATGGGCATCTCCTACACCAACTACGCCGACGACATTCAGATCCTCCTCACCCTCACTGGGAACTATGACACTGACTCCCTAACCCTCAACCTCTACAACACCATCCAAGCCTGGATGGCAGACAATGGACTATGCCTCAACTCCGACAAGACTGAACTCCTCCTGGTAGGCTCCCCCGACACGCTAAAAAATCTAGACTCCCAATTCAGTCACTTCACCATTGACACCATCAAAATCCCTGTCTCAGATTCTGTCAAAACTCTTGGAGTTTACCTGGATTCCAGCCTATCCATGGATAGACAAGTCAACGCAATAACCTCCGCAGCTGCCTATCATGCCAAACTAATCAACGCAGTCAGACCCTTTCTCTCCAAAGAGAACTGCACCAACATAGCCAGAGCCATCACTGGCTCTAGGCTAGACTATTGCAATATACTCTTTCTAGGAACCTCCAATAAAAACCTAGAGAGACTACAAGTCATATAGAACAATGCTCTCCGGGCAGCCCAAGGCATTGCTAAAAGAGAACACATCTCTGAGGCCAGAAAATTAGCCCACTGGCCCCCAATAAAGGAAAGGATCGTCTTCAAAGCCCTGACACTGACCCACAAGTGCATTTACCTCTCTGCTCCTGCCTACCTCTCACAAAGGATCCACCCCGTCTCCACTACCAGGCCAATCAGATCACCGTATACCAACATGCTCTCTGTGCCACTAGTAAAAAGAGCCAGAGCGGGCGGATCCAGCTTCCCTTATCTCGCACCCACTTACTGGAATGCCCTACCTCCCACTATCCGAGTTGAGGCCTCCCTCACCACCTTCCGCAAAGTTTTGAAAAACATCCTCTTCACATAAGGCCCTTCACATCAGCATGAATACTTATCTTTTGGCCCGTTGCATAAGTTGTAATATAATGACTATGTGCAATATCTGTAACAACAGTATGATGTTTTGTAGTATGCACAATGTGTCAACGACCGCTACCATGCCTGTACCTGTGTAACTAAGTTCTTGCAAGTAACAGCGCCTCAATGCCCCTGGGCTGCTTGCGCGCTATATAAATATAAATAAATAAATGTCGGCTTCCTTCCTCAACAGTGGTTGCGGCTGCCAATCTGCAATCCAAGTCGGCCTCTGCGACCTCTACTGCCGCTGCTCAGGTTCTGGCCAAGGAAGACAAGTAGCTCGACTCTTTGGCCAAGAAAGTTTTTGCCAACTCAGTGCTGCAATTGCGTCAGGCTAACACGGAGCTCATTTTGGCGGCGGCAAATATGAAACTGTGGAAGGATTTGGTGGACTTCCAGGAGTTCATTCCTGGGGACAGGATGGTAGACTTTAAGGGCGGCTTGTCAGACGCCAAGTTATTGGCGCAGGATATGCTGGAGGCTGCTGCGCACTATGTCGAAACCTCAGCTCGAGGCCTCATGTTGGGGGGTGGACACCTCTCTTCAAGCTTGGCTTCATGCAACAAAGTTTTCGAAGGAGGTCCAATATAATGTTCTGGACCTGCCTTTTGACGGCAGAGAGTTGTTTCATTCTTCAATGGATGATGAGCTTACAAAGACTAAGGCCAGTACGCAAACTGCCAAGTCTCTGTCGGTGGTAGTGAAGCCCCCAGTCAAAGCTCAGATATCTGGATCCCAGTCTCGGTCCTCCTCAGGCTTCAGAGGGTTCCAGGACCACAGGTCACGCAGAGCTGATCCCCCGACAGGTATCTCCCGTCAGAGACCGCAACGGGGTCCATTTTTCTCTCGTCTTCAGCCTCATCATCGGGGGCAGGTAGTCTCTCCGCCGAAAAATTTGCTAAATTATACTTTTTGGCGCTTGCACGATACTCCGGTGGGAGGACAAATCTCGTCTCATCTGGAGGCATGGAAAACCATCACCAAAGACTGGTCGGTTTTGTCCATCACTCGGGCGGGTTTCCGCTTGCCCCTACCCCATCCTTCAATCCTCCCTTTCAGCATTCGGGCACCCCCCTCCCTCAGAGCCGAGGTCCAGAAGCTTCTAGATCTCAAGGCGGTGGAACCCATTCCCCTATCGTAGCCACACTAGGGTCCAGCTGTTTGGCTAAGCACCAGTGACAGAACCAAAGCCACTTGCTCTTATACTGAGACCTCGTCGAGGGCTTCCTAGCTGCCTGAATTATTCGCATGTTGTCAGCAGACAGGTTGAGATGCTCTAAAGACCTGAACTCAGGCACCATGCCACCAAGCTGAATGATTGTGGGGAGGGGTGCCACAGCTGTTGATCCCTCTGGTGAAGCAGACCGGTACTCGCCGGTAGCCTGATCGGTGCACACACGACAGATGTTGAAGTTCTGAGAACCAGAACCTGGCCGGCCACCACGGGGCTATGAGCAGAAGAGAACAGTTCACCATGTTCTTCAGCTTGCAAATCGTCCGATGAATCAGAGGCACAGGCGGGAAAGCATAGGCCCTCATGTTGTGCCAAGGAATCTCAAGAGCATCCCCCAGAGAGGAGGCTCCCAGGCCATTTCTGGAGGCACACAGAGGAAGTTTTTTGTTTGCCGATGTTGCAAAGAGGTCCACTTCCGGACTGCCCCACCAAAGGAATATCCGTGAGAGGATCTCTGCTTTCAATTCCCACTGACCACTGTCAGCGGACTGAGGGCATCCACCGTGACGTTCAGCTGGCCCGGGATGTGTACTGCTATCAGCCAGACACCATGACGAACCGCCCACTCCCAAATCTGGATGGTCAGATCCACTAGAGGAGGAGACTTGGTGCCCCCCTGCTTGTTGATGTAATACATTGACACGACATTGTCCGTGCGGATACGGACCACTTTGTTGGCAATGACTGGCCTGAACGCCTTGAGCGCTAGGAAAATCGCCAGAAGCTCCAGATGATTTATGTGAAGGAGATTGTCCTGGGGCGACCAAAGGTCCGAGACCTGAAGAAGAACCAACGTCGCACCCCACCCTAGGAGGGAGGAGTCCATCGTGACCGTCACCATCGGGGCGGGGTCTCGAAACCCCGCACCCACTGACAGGTTGCTGAGAGATGACCACCACACCCAAGTCCACTCTCATGGAAGCCGGAATCAAAATCATCTAGGAGTCCCGATCCACCGCCTGATGCCAAGAGCTCCGAAGAGCCATTTGAGTCCGCCTCATCCTGAGCCAAGCAAGAGGAAGAGCCAAAACACACGAGGCCATGAGGCCCAGAAGCCTTTGGAACCACCAGGCCGACATGCTCTCCGACTGCGCAAAAATCCGACACGTGGCCAACAGAGCCGCCATTCTGTCCCCGGTCAGGTAAACGCTGCAGTCTATTGTGTTCCACGGAAAACCCAGGAAGAGCAAGTCCTGAGAGACCGTCATGGAAGATTTCCGCCAGTTCACCGACAGCCCAAGGTGGAACAGGAGCTGGAGGAGAGACTGAAGATTGCACGCAGCTTTCAGCAGGCAAGGGCTGCGCAACAGCCAATCGTCCAAATAAGGATGCACATGGATACCCTGCAGACGAAGATGAGCTGCAATCACCGACATCATCTTCGTAAAGACACGCGGTGCCAAGCTGAGGCCAAAGGGAAGCACTCGGAACTGGAAATGCTCCTCTCTCAGAGAAACGCAGATATCTCCGCTGTGGATTCCAGATCAGAATATGCATGTACACATCCTGAAGGTCCACCACGCTGATCCAATTACCCATCTGTAAAGAGGATGTTATCTGACCAGGCGTGATCATCTTGAATTTCTCTTGGGGTAGGAAAAGATTGAACCGGGAAAGGTCTAGAATGGTACGCAGGCCAGCCTGGTTGGGTTTGGGCACCGTAAACAGTCAGGAGTAGAAGTCCCTCCCCTCGTTCCCCTAGGGGAATGGGTTCCACCGCTCTGAGATCCATTAACTTCTGGATCTCGGCCCTGAGGGAGGGCGACCCCGAGCGACTGACAAGACCCACCGGTCCTCGGTAATAGTCTGCCATGCTTCCCAATGAGATGCAATGCGTCCCCCCACTGGGTTCTCATGCGAGCGCAGAGAACCCTCATTTGGCTGTTTTTTTGGTGGCAGCACCACCTGAACCTGAGGAGGAGGCTGAGGAGCGGGAGAAATATCGACTCCGTTGCTACCTCTGGCAGGAATTTCCCAAAGGGGTATCGACTCTGTGGGATTTTCGGTCCAGAAAACCCCTAAAACCAGAGGAGGGCCGGGGCTGTGACAACGGTCTCCGTGTCCTAAAAGGTGGTTTCACCAGGACAGACAAGGACTTGGCGGTCTGGGTGCTATCTTTTGTTTTGGTCAGCTCCACATCCATTGTGGAATGAAAAAGCTCCTTGCCGTCAAACGGCAGATCCAAAACCTTATCCTGCACCTCCTTAGAGAACTTGGTGGCGTGCAGCCAAGTCTGACGAGAAGTATCCACTCCAAGCATAAGGCCTTGCTCCGAAGTGTCGAAATGATGAGCCGCTGCCTCCAGCAGATCCTGAGCCAGGACCCTGGCATCCGACAAACCCGCCTTGAAGTCCTCAAGCTTTTCAGTGGGGATGAATTCCTCAAACTCCGACAGACCTTTCCACATTTTCATATTCGCCCCGCTAACACCAGTTCTGCATTGGCCTGACGCAATTGCAGAGCCGAGTTAGCAAAAATCTTCCTCCCAAGGGAGTCCAGAAGCTTATCCTCTTTGCCCAGGACCTGTGTAGCCGTCATAGAGGAGGATGCCACAGGTATGGTCTGCAAAGTAGCCGCAGCCACGAATGTGGAGGAGGGGGGTGGACATGATGCTAAGGCCACCTCTTCCGAAGAATGAAGCATGTAGCGTGCGTCAATTTTCTTATTGACAAACAGTCCAGAGTGTTGTTTTTCCCATACTCTACAGACCTCGGCCAAAACGCCCTTCCGCAAGAACAAGCCGGTACGCTCCGAAGGAGACAAGGTGAACGCCCCTGAAAGCACGCCCTCCTGCGGAGCGGGTGCCTCGGGTACTGGAACATCCAACAGACACATCATGTCCAGTACCCGGTCGTGAAAGGCTCTGATAGAGCGGGGCTGGTCTTAGATGTCCTGATCGCTCTGTACATGATCCGATAGATCCGGATCAGGTTGAGCCACATCCGGCACCACAATCGCCTTGTCCATCGGGGACAATGGAGGCGGGGGTGGAAGAGTTGGGGGAGGCCCAGCCGGTAAAGGGGGCGCCGACGGAAGCACCGGCAGCGTAGCTGGGACTGTTGGCGCAGGCTGGCATATCTCCCTAAACAGACCCTTAAAGTAGTCCTTCATGGGGTTGGAACGCATACGTTTCTGAAACTTGCCGAAAAAGACTACGTCTGGCGATGACTTGGGTGCGACAGGAGGAGGCCTCTCATGAGGAGGGTAATTCCAAGGGTGCAGTGGAGAGGGTTGCCAAGAGGGCCCTTCCCCACTGTTTACATAAATCAAAGGCACCGATGCCGCCGGCAGCGAGACATTGTGCGATAGAGGCATCCGAGCGTTCCAGTCATAAACTGGACGAAACGGATGTGCACAAGGAAACCGATGTTCACCTGAAAGAGCACCCCCTACACCCAAGGCCAATGGCGTAGTTGTAAGGGTAGTATCCAAAATGGCTGCCGTGGTCTTGGTGGGAACAGCCGCCATTTTGTCAGCACCTGAGTAGAACAGCGACACGCGTGGAAGTGAGGCAGGGGTCCCCACAAGTGGGTCAGGGGTCTTCATTTTAGCCTCAACACAAGGAACCTCGTCCGAGCCAGTACTGTGTGGCCTAGGATGTTTTTGTGACATGCTAATAGCCAAACTAGCCTTCGTAGGAAGGACCTCTGCACTGCCGGTAAAGGAGGAATTACGGTCTGAAACCTCAATCCTTGCCCCCTCAACTGTTCTGGGGTCAACGCAAGAGTGGGAACGATGAGGAACACCTTTCACCGACAAGGACTTAACAGGCCTCTCAGAACTGTTAGTCACCTTAGCCTCTAAACGAGGGACCTCAGACCCGAGCCTGGTAGAAGCCTCTTCACACCGGGCCTCAAACTTCTGTTCAGTACCAACAAGCCCAGCCGAGGCCTCTGGGCGCACCCCGGTACAAATGAGGGCAGCTCCAATCAAGGAGGCCTCAGAGCGAGCTCCGGTACCCCACGACTCAGTAGAGCTAGGTCTACAAACAGTCCCCAACTGAGGGGCCTTGGATTGTGATCCGGTGTCAATAGGCCCCTTACGGAGACCCTCTGAGAAAACTCCGGTACACTTTAGGCCTAGACGGCACCTCAGGGTGAGCACCGGTAACAGAGCTTTTGATGCTCCTCCCAGACCTGGATGACTCCGGAAAGGAGTCCCCCGGCCGGGGTGCCCTAAAAAGTAAAGAACTTACCAGGCGTTGTTTCTTCTTGTCGATGAAGGATTGGAAATGCGTAGGAGTGTGCTGAAACACCTCCTCCTACCGCTCTAACCAACGTTGAAGCGCCCGGACCGAAAGAGAATCGCAATAAAAACAGGAGTCCCACTGGAGGTCAGGACCCAAACACTCTAAACATAGAGGATGGGGATCCGCCCTAGCGAAGCGTCGCTGACAAGACGAACAATTCGGGAAGTCTAGCTGAAAAGGCATAGACAGACTAACACGCGATCGCAGGCGAGAGCCACAGAGGAGGAAATTGGAAGAAAATAACTTCCGCAGATGCAAGTGCGTCCAGTCTCGAACGAGCGGAGAAAAGGACTGATGGGCGATGCGTGGGGTGGAGCTAAAATGGGCGGGGTTATGGCCACGTGCAGTACCCCTCGTAAAAGAGAGGAAGGACTAAAAGGTTTGCAAAATGTTTGATGCGTTTACAAAGTGTTCCGGTCCTGTCCCACAGGATGGCGGAATGTCCCATTAGTATGGAGGAAAGGGGACGGGACGTAGGAGTATAACAAAGTTACTCACTGTAGTGACTACCTTACTCCTAGTCCATAGTCCACTTTCCTCCATACTTTTGGGACATTCCATCCTGTGGGACGGGACCGGAGCACTTTTGTAAAAAAGCATCAAATTGAAAAATGTGTGTCCTTTTTACGCGGGGTACCGCACGCGGCCGTAACCCTGCCCTCCTTAGCTCCACCCCACGCATCACCCTTCAGTCCTTTTCTGTCGCCGGGTCTGAGACCATTTAAGCAATAATAGAGGATACTTATTAGAGGGGACAGCGGGCGGGCGTATGGAGGAAAGGGGACTATGGACTAGGAGTAAGGTAGGCACTACAGTGAGTAACTTTGTTATACTCCTACATCCCGTCCCCTTTCCTACATACTTTTGGGAGAGTACCAAGCCCTCCTCACTGGAAAACAGGTAGATGGGACTCCTTTACTGAAAGAGGTTTTTATGAACCGCCTGCTCGAACCGATCAGCAGCTCTGGAGCTCAGGTCTAAGCAGTAATGCTTACAAAAAGCTGATGGGGAAGCCCATGTGGCTGCTCTGGCAATGGTTTCCCAGGGAACATATTTCTGGAAGGCAACGGCAGCTGCCTTGCCCCGCACCAGATGGGCATGAATTCCCTTTGGAGGCTGAAGGCCCTGAACAGTATAGGCCTCTGAAATACATGAAGCAATCCATCGCGAGATTGTCGCTTTCGAGGCCGGCTTTACTTTCGGATCTCCGAATGGTCAAAAAGAGCAGGGAAGAGCCCCTAAGTTTAGATGTTCGGTCCAAATAAAACTTCAGAGCTCGCCAGACATCCAAATTATGCAATACCCTCTCGGCATCTGAGGCCGGGTCTGCAAAGAAAACGGGTAAGGAAATAGACTGGTTCAGATGAAAATCGGATACTACCTCTGGAAGGAAAGAAGGATTAGTCCGGAGGACAACCTCATCCTTGTGAAAGGTGAGGAATGGATGTTCTACAGACAAGGCCTGAAGCTCGCTTACACGCCTTGCCGAAGTCAAGAACTTCAAGTCCACCATAGCCATGGGCTCAAAAGTTTTATGGCATAAGGCAGTGAAGTCCACATTCAATTCCCACTTTGGATGCGGGTTGTGCACCGGTAGATAAAGATGCAATAGACCTGCAAAGTGTCTTTTAATGACGGGGCTTATCAATGAAAAAGAGCAAGAGTCCGTGGACAGGTAAGCGGCGATAGCCGATAAATAAGTCCTACAAGACCAGACATGTATGCCTGAATCTGCCAGATGAGAAACGAATGACCGGACTGTGTCGATGGTAGTTTCTCTGGGGTCCAGCTGCTTAGCTAAACACCAGTGACAGAACCAGAGCCATTTGCTCCTATACTGAGACCTTGTCGAAGATTTTCTAGCTGCCTGGATAATACACATTTTCCGTGGACAAGTTGAAACTTGAACTCAGGCACCAGGCCGCCAAGCGGAATGATTGTGGGGAGGAGAGCCACATCTGCTGATCGCTCTGGTGAAGCAGGTCGGGAATCAGCGGAAGCCTGATCGGCGAGCAGACTGACAGATGCTGAAGCGCCGAAAACCAGAATCTAGCTGGCCACCAAGGAGCTATGAACAGGAGAGTGCAATTCATTGTGTTCCTGAGCTTGCAGAGTGCCCAGTGAATCAGAGGAAGAGGCGAGAAGGCGTAGGCCCTCTTGTCGTGCCACAGAATCTCAAGAGCATCCCCCCAGGGAAGAGGCTCGGAGTAGGTTCTTGGAAGCATAAAGAGGAAGTTTCCTGTTTGTTGACGTCGCAAAGAGGTCCACTTCTGGAGTGCCCCAATGGCGAAAAAGGTCAGAGAGGATCTCTGTGTTTAGTTCCCAATCATAGCTGACCACTGCTCGTCGGTGAGAGAGTTTGCAGTCACATTCAGTTGGCCCAGAATGTGCACAGCCAGCAGCCAAACACTGTGCTGAATGGCCCATTCCCAAATCTGAATGGCTAGATCTACAAGGGGAGGTGACTTGGTACCCCCTGCTTGCTGATGTAAAACATGGACACTGCATTGTCTGTGCGGCTGCGGACCACCTTGTTCACAATCACTAGCTTGAAAGCTTTGAGCGCCAGGAAAATCGCCATATGCTCTAGATAATGTATGTGAAATTGCCTGTCCTGTGGCGACCACAGGTCGAAAAACCTGACGATGATCCAACGTTGCGCCCCGCACTATAAGGGAGGAGTCTGTCATAACGGTCGTTTGAGTGGAGGGCTCCTGACAAGGAGCCCCCACCGACAGATTGCTGGAGGATGACCACCACAGGAGATCTGTCAACATGCAGGTGGAACCGGAATCATTTTGGTGTCGGATCCACCACCTGAAGCCAGGAGCTCAGAAAAGCCATCTGCGTGAGCCACATCTTGAGACAAGCAAGGGGAAGAGCAAGCACGCACAAAGCCATGAGGCCTAGAAGCCTCTGGAACTACCAGGCCGACATGCTCTCTGACTGAATGAAAACCTGACACGTGGTCAACAGATCCGCCATTCTGTCCACAGTCAGGTACACTCTGCAGTCGATCGTGTTCCAACGGAAACCCAGGAATATCAGGTTCTGAGAGATCGTCATGGAGGATTTCCGCCAATGCACCGACAGCCCAAGGCAGAACAGGAGCTGGAGGAGAGACTGAAGGTTGCTCGAGGCTTTCACTGGGCAAGGACTGCGCAGAAGCCAGTCGTCCAAATATGGATACACATGAATACCCTGCAGTCGAAGAAAAGCTGCAATGACCGACATCTTCGTGAAGACACGCGGTGCTGAGCGGAGACCAAAAGGGAGCACTCGGAATTGGAAGTGCTCCTCTCCCAGGGAGAACCGCAGATATTTCCGATGCAGGCTCCAAATCAGGATATGCATATACACGTACTGAAGATCAACAACGCTGAGCCAGTCGCCTTTCTGAAGAGTGGAATCTATTTGACAGGGCGTGATCATCTTTAATTTCTCTTGGGTAAGAGAAAGGTTGAACTGGGAAAGGTCTAGGATCGTGCACAGGCCAGCCTAGTTGGGTTTGGGCAACGTGAACAGACTAGAATAAAACCCCTTCCCTCGGCTACGATTGACACAATGCTGTCCTTTGTGTCTCACCTAGCAGAATCGGGCATTCATGTTCTGTCATGCAGAACTTATCTTTCGGCGGTAGGTGCCTACCTGACCACGGACCAGTGCTCTTAGTCACTGTCAAATCCGGTGATTAGGAGGCATTTTGCGGTTTTGACACGTCTTTTTTCCTCCGGTTCGCAAGACCGCACCAGACGTGGAATCTGAATGTGGTCCTTATCATGTTGTGCCATAAACCGTTCGAACCTATGGCCACGGCGGACCTTAAACACCTTTGGTTGCCGTTACTTCAGCAAGGCGTGTGCGTGAACTCCAAGCTCTGTCGGTGGAGCATCCCTTCTTCGTTTTCCACAAGAATAAGGTGGTCCTATGGACGAATCCTTCTTTCCTGCCAAAGGTGGTCTCTGATTTCCATCTGAATCAGTCAATCTCCATGCCGGTCTTCTTTCCAAACCCAACTTCAGAAGCGGAAAGGGTTCTGCATTGCTTGGATATTAGAAGGGCTCTTAAGTTCTATCTGGACAGAACATCTGAATTTAGGAGCTCTTCTCAACTATTGGTGACCTTTGGTAACCCACAAGGTGGTAGGCAGTCCTCTAAGGTGACTATTTCCAGATGGATTACGGCCTGTATTACAGAGGCTTACACTGTCCAAGGTCTGCAGCCTCCTAAAGAAATTCATGCGCACCTGGTGCGGGGCAAGGCAGCTGCGGTTGCCTTTCAAAAATATGTCCCCTGGGAGACCATCGCAAAGGCAGCTACCTGGGCCTCCCCATCAGCTTTTTGTAAACATTATTGTCCAGACCGGAGCTCCAGATCTGATGCTCAGTTTGGCCAGGCTGTGCTGAAGAACCTTTTTCAATACAAGATTTTCCATCCACCGTAGTTCCTGTGAGAAGTGCTTGGGAATCTCCCATAAGTATGGAGGAAAGGGGACGGGGACGTAGGAGTATAACCAGGTTACTCACCGTAGTGACCACCTTACTCCTAGTCCATAGTCCCATTTCCTCCATACGCCCGCCCGCCTGCCGTCCCCTCTAATAAGGTTCCTCTATTATTGCTTAAAGGTCTCTGACCTGGCGATAGAAAAGGACTGATGGGCGATGCGTGGGGTGGAGCTAAGATGGGCGGGGTTACGGCCATGTGCAGTACCCCGCGTAAAAGAGAAGGACGACTATTAATGTTGGTAAATTTTTGATGCTTTTACAAAGTGCTCCGGTCCCGTCCCACAGGAAGGAGGAATGTCCCATAAGTATGCAGGAAAGGGGACTATGGACTGGGAGTAAGGTGGTCACTATGGT
This sequence comes from Ambystoma mexicanum, assembly GCF_040938575.1. Classification (NCBI taxonomy): domain Eukaryota; kingdom Metazoa; phylum Chordata; class Amphibia; order Caudata; family Ambystomatidae; genus Ambystoma; species Ambystoma mexicanum. The sequence goes on along the minus strand of NC_090924.1, from coordinate 872,883,395 downwards.
GAGTAACCTGGTTATTCTCAAGTATGGGTCTGGCATGGATTCACATGCGAACCCTCCCTCCATCCCATCTGCGGCTCTTCCTGGTCATACTGCCACTTAACGTGCTTACCAAATCTGAAGATGGCTGCCAGAGGAGGGGCTTAAGGAGAGGACTGTAATTGGCTGGGGGCAGTATGACCCAGTGTACAGTGATTGGTTTAGAGGAGAAATACAGTTTGTAAGTGAAAGTAAAACTTTTTCTTTTAACGAGGATTCCCGGCCTGACTATGGGGAATTTTGATGAGCATGTGAATCCATGCCAGACCCATGCTGGGGAAAAATAGTTACAGGTAAGTGACTTGTTCATTAATCACTGTAGTTACTGGAGTACTCCTACTCCATAGTCCCCTTTCCTACATACGTCCCACCCACCTTCCCCTGCTAGTATGCCAAGGCCTAATATATACGGGTAGCCAGGTATCAAAGCGTCCGATGTGTTCAAAGGGGACTGAGGTGATGCGTTGGGGCCTCGGCCAGGTGTTCCTGAGGCCACACCCCTGCGCGCTGTACTAAATTTAAAGGGAAAGCTCAATTTTTCACTGCCAATGGTTTCAGTACTGTCACCATGTTGGGGGCCACCCCACAAGGATGGAGGAAAGGGGACTTTGGACTATGTGTACTCTGGTCACTACGGTGAGTAACTTTATTTTTTTTGTCCTAAATTGTGTCTTCTTTCCTCTTCAACCAAGAGGTGGTTCTTCTTACATTTGTTCCTCCCTCTACCCACGTCCCATGTAGATGGTGAGAGTGTCCTACATTCTCGAAACATCAGATGTGCTCGGAAATTCTATTTAGATCGAACTAAAGAATTCAGAACAGCAGATGCTTTGTTTCCTGCAGGGATCATCAAGTAGGCTCTCGGGCTTCAAAGGCTATCGTAGCCAGGTGGATAATCTCTTGCATTGTGGAGTTGTAAAAGCTCCAAACCAAACCAGTTCCGAAGGACTTGCATGCTAGGGGCAAAGCAACAGCGGTGGCCTACCATGAAACATTCCATGGAAAGTAAGCAGGAAAGTTCCCCCACCCTCTGCTTTCTGAAAGCACTATTGCAGCCAGATTGGATGCTTAATTCGGACAGACAGTTCTGCAAAATCTTTTTGCCTAGAATGGGTTTCTTACCACCCAGGCAGAGTTATGCTTTGTAATTTCCCAGAAGTATGGAGGGAAGGGGATGGGACGTAAGAGTAAGAACAAGTTACTCACCGTACTGACTTTTATACTCTTATTCCCCTTTCCTCCATACGCCCCGCCCACTATCCCTCAATAATTAGTCGGGTTTCCCATCTTGCAGGGCCAAGGACTGACGGATGTTGCCGGTAGGTGGAATCAAAGGGGCTAGCCACGACAACACAATCAATTTAAAGGGGACATTATTTTTGCTGTTACAACTTTTCGATTCAGTCCCATAGGACGGACACCCATACATTTGTAGGAAATGGCACTAAGGAAGAAGAGCATCGAAGTCACTACGGTGAGTAACTGGTTTTTTCGGTTGGAGGCGGGATTGCCATCCTTAAGTACAACAATTAAAGTTATGAGGGTTACGTGTTTATTAAATATTATGCAGCAGGTGAAGGTGATATGAAATATCTACTTAAAAAGGCTGTGCTCCAAAAGAATTTAAAACTTGTTTAAAAAAATAAAAAAAACATGAATTGTTTTTTTAATATGTTGGATTTCAAATATGATAATGAAGTTATGTTGGAGAGAAACATCAATCATTTTAATCTGAAAGCCAAAAGATGTAATTGGATTCAAAATGTGCTTGCCTTTGAAGGAAAGGCTTTGCTATAGGAATGGTCCATACCATACGCTATGGTAATAAGCACATACACATTTTCCAGAGAATTGTTACGATTATTCTTAATATTTCACTTGGAACTTTGCAGTCTATGGGCTCTAGATCGGGCATTATGAATCTGAGGTATTTTCATTAATGCAGCAATAAAAATGTATTGGCAACCACTGAACATCAGATTATGAATTATAATGCTTTAATTGAGGATGGGTTTCAATATTGAATGGTCACCAAATGAGCTTGTCTAGCACTTACTCATTTCTGGATTCATGTACAAAAGAGGCTATATGTAAAGACTGTGGGTGTTCACTCTCTTAATGATCATATATTTTTGTAAGAACTTGATGTCTTATTAATAAAGTAATGTGGAATGTTTTGATTGTTGATGTAGACTAATGTGGAATGTATTATTGAATATTGTATATGTTATGTTTTATGAAGAAATGTTAATAATTTTGTGTATAGTGTATAAGGTTCAATTGAAACCATATTACACTTAAATAAAACAAATACAAAATATCTAAGAATGGGATCTAATCAGCAAGTGTGGAAAAGGGGCGTAGTGAGAGGTGAGCAGAGCAGCATGGTGAGAGTTGGAGAGAGGGGTGCGCAAGGAGAAGTGTAGGAGAAGGAGAGTGCGAGTGTGGAACTTTGGAGGGACGGAAGCCACAAAGGGGTGAGGGATGAGTGGGCTTTGGAGTAGCATAGGAGAGGAAAGGAAGCAGAGACGTAGTAAGATCAATGGCAAGGAGAGATATAGGAGCGTGCGAGAAAGGACCAGGGTGTCGACATTTGGCACAAAGAAACCATTGCCCCTTTTGAACACGCTGGGGATAGGTATACATGTAAATAAAACTAGAGGAAGATTGACAGATCAGGCTTTTGCCTTTAGGCCGTCATCTAAGCTGGCTTTATATAGTAGGTGTTACTGATCACTAGTGGGGAAACCTGGAATTTAGGGACGCCTGGGATAGGGAGGGGAAGCCCACGAGAGCCGAGGAAGGCCGCCCATTAGTGTTATTCTGCCCTTCTCTCTACGCTTTTCCCAGCCTGGAGCAATTTAACAATACATACATTGAATAATCTGCTTCTATTCAGACTAAACAATTTGCATATCTCAATTGGTTTAGGAAAAAATAAAACCCCTTGAACTGTACCCCAATTTCTGACCATCTGACACTTCCCTTCCGAGACTGATCACCAAGTTAAACTTGTCAAGCCGTCCATCTATGATCCTCATAACCCCTCATTAGCCAGCAAGAACCCGGTTCTCAGACCTGATTGAGCTTGCTTTGGAAGGGCTGGTGTTTCTCCCTGCGTTTTCAAGATGCTATTGCAGCAAGGAGATAAAGTGGGTACCCATTCACTCTATCGCTAAGCTTAGTGAGCTGGTTCCTAAAGAACTGACCCTAGGCCACTTGGCCATATCACAGGACTATTTCAAAATCATCCAACCGGCCACAAAAAGGCACACATGCACCACTAATGTCACACACCAAAACCACATATCCTATTCATGCCAGTGATGCTCTCGATGGCAAAGGGGTGATAGGTTGATTATTCAAAGGGACAGTCAACAGATCACTCACTCTTTTCCATGTCAATTTAAATTGAGCTCACAACCAAATGGGTAAGCCTTCTGATGAGCCCTTTGGTGTCATCACTTCTCCCGGGGAGGGGGACCCTTCACATGGGGCCAGGAGGCTCAGGCAACTACCCGATAGTCCCCCTGGGGGTGACATCCAGCAAAGGGACCCCCTCCTGAGGAGAAGAGAAGACTGCCCTGTCACTCAGGTAGACAATACTGTGAAGCGGAAGAGTGAGTATGGATGACTCTAAAAGTACTGACCTGAGGAAGAGCAGGGCAATGAAGAGCCGTACTTGACCAAGACAAACATGCTAGCTATTTGAGACTTAACATGTCACACACATTGACGAAGGATTCTCGTAAGTGTCGGTCCTGCCCCAGAGGAGCATCGAGCTGGGGAGCGAAGCCGCACAGAGGACGTGCTGTAGACCTGAACACCTGGAGAGGGAAGGCGGGGACCGAGAAGCCAGAGAAGAGCTAAGACTATTACCCAAAGGCTAGGGTTTGGGTGTGTTTCATCGTATGAAAAATTATCGCGGCAAACTGATCGAAAAAAAACAGCCTGCATGCGATCAATTTTCGTATGATCAAACACGCTTAAACCAACCCACCCTGCACCCCCGATCCAAAATCCCCCTTCCCTACTTATCTCTTTCCTGCCTCCCTGGTGCACTTCAGCTTGCAGTGTTGGATCCGTCCCTCTTAACGAGGGTCGGATCTGACCACCACAGGGTCCCTTTTGGGGTTTTTTTTCGGTCCCCCGCCTCGAATATTAAGGAAGCGGGGGACACCCCTGCAACCCTCCAAGGCGAATACATACTGAACATAGGGAGCGGGGGACACCCCCGCTCCACATGCTTGGTATGTATTAGCCCAATTGTTTGGGTTAATTTGGTCAAATGTTACTGTCCAAATTTGCTCAAATGTACCATTCCGTCAAATAAAACCAAACCATTATACTAATACCAAGGCTAGGGATTGTGGCATCCGGTGGCAGTAAGGCAGCCATGCAAGTAGCCCAGGCGGGGTCCGACGTGCGGGGAGAAACCAGTGATGTTTAGCTACCAAAAGCCAAGAGCAGAATGCGAGAGCCCAGGGAAAGCCAAAGAAGCATACTGGTGTTGCAGAGAACCAGAACCCTTGTGGACCAAGTTGGAAGGTACGCAGAGGGGGACTGGCAAGGCACTGGGAAACCCTAGAGACTGTGGTTGGCAGCAAGTGCTGAACCATCTTGCTTGTCTCAGCAGGACCAACCAGAGAAATCAAATAAGGACATATTGGGTGAGAGAACACCCCAGACCGACGCGAAGAGAGGCATGGCAGGATAGTGAACCCGGCCTGATTGAAAGAAGACTTCATGAACCTAAGAAGGGGGGCTGGGACACGAATACTGCGAAGCTGAGTGAGTTGTACATGCAAGAGAAAGGCTGGCATTATAGTGAACCTGGCTTAAGTAAAAGACATTATAAAGCTGAGAAGGGGAAAATGGGGAACACATAACGAAGAGAGGAAGATTCTCTAACCCAAGTCAAGAGAAGACATGGGGAGGAGAAAGGGATCCTTTGGCGCAAGTTATGAGAAGACCAGAGGAAGGAAGATATATCCTTTGGTAGAAATCAGATATTATTGAATCTATTAAGAGAGCCTAAGAAAGGCTTGGGGAACAGACACCTTCTCAATCTTGTTTGTGGAACTATAAGCAAATTGCATGCAAAGGTGTCATGATGCCTACCCCCGGGAAACCAGACCAGGTCCTTCCCCCGGAAGCAGGCATCACGTTATTTTGAGCAAGCCCAAAAACCCCTGCTAGGGGCTGTTTGGGTGCGATCCTGGCGCCATAGGCGCCAGGCTCATATGGAGAGTCAGTCCTGGCTCCATAGGCGCCAGGCTCATAGAGTGGAACTTACCTGATGCAGACCATGCTGCAAGCTTACCTGATGCAGACCATACTGCAGAGCTCCAAGCCAAATGAGGCTAGGAAGGGACTATTTTAACTCTTTACTATTTTTTTACTCGGGTGGGGCTGGGGAGGAATACTTGCCTGGGACTACTTTGGAGGCTATTTAAACCACGCCCGAAGAGCAGCACACGCTTTGCTTTATTCTGCATCCAGCAGCGTGACGCTCACCGTGTCTGCAAGCCTGCATCCAGTCTTCTGCCACGCCCGCCTCGAGTCTGCAGCTCCTAGAAAAAGGGAGCAACAGAAGGAGAAAAGGTTAGAATAAGAGCAAAACCTTCGATCCTTACCTGAATTCCAGATCCACCGCGCCTTCGAGCTGGAAGAAAGAAGCATTTTACGCGCGCCGCCTCGCCTGCTGCAGCGCCGCGCTGAACTCAACGGCCTTCGCAGCATCCTCACGATTCACTGCATCCTTCTACACGTTCCCGCCGCATTCTGGCACCTAAGGGGAACACAAGAACAGCAAAGTTGAGCCAAGGGAATAAACAGAGGCAATAGTAACTACCCCCATAGACTTACCTGATTACCGCCTCGGGTACTATTCCTTTTCACGGGTCGGCACAGTCTCCATTGCGTCCTCGCCGCACCCCGGCCCCTAAGGGGAACAAAAGGACAACAAGGTGAGACAAAGGGACAAACAAGGGGAACTCTTCTCACCGCAATAGACTTACCTAATTTTACCACTGGAGGCATTATTCCCCGAACTTCATATTTTCTCTCCACACCTGAATAAGGGAGCAAGCAATAGGTTACATTCTGGCCTTATTTTATTGAACTGTGTAGGATAAGCCAAATCATTAACTGAACTTCGTCAGCTACCACGAGGAACTCTTCGCTTAGGGTCAAGCTGCTAATTGCAAGGAATCGGAGAAGAGTGAAAGTCAGACATGTGAACTCTTACGAACTACATACTTTTTGGAGTGAATATTGTTCTAGAACTCACCAATTCCTTCGAGCCAGTGAAGCAACTGGTTATCAACGCGCCCCTGCGCTCAATGCAGGATGGAGAGCTCATCTTTTCAAACCATCAGGTGAGACTATAAGAGGGGGCATCAAAGGTGATCTGTGGGGAGAACAGCGGGGGTGGAGGGATTTACGCTCAACCCCACGGGTGGTTAATTCCCTTTCTCCATTTGCAGAAGAATATTCCTAAGGGCCAAGCAAACGAAGCTAGGTGGGCCAGTCCAGTCCGTCATCTCGGCCCTACGCGTCACATTGGTGGAGATCGCAGCTGTCCAGTTCAGATCAACGCCTCTGTGGGAGCCAGGTGAGCGTAACAGAAGGCCTGGGGAAGGGAGACCTCCTCCCCATCTGTTTGGAACAATACCGAAATGCCTATTGATGGCCAGGGGTAGTTGGATCCCCCCCCCCCATTCATAAACTGCCTAAAAATCATCCCTAAGTAGAGAGCCACCCTTTTTGAGTGTAGCCTACTTTATAGTTTTCGTTTGAAGTGTAAGGGACCGCAATATGTATGGGACATAGGACATAGGACAGTAGACTATTTGTTTTGACGGACATTCTGACGCCATCCTTAAGTTTTGTTCGAGGCAGGGAAACCCCTCTTAGTTATAGGGACAGGTAGTGTTATTCCTTATTTTCTAAAAAATGTTTTTGCTAACAAGCATGCCACCTTTGTGTCCTGCGTCTACTTCTGTACCCTTACAGCACTTGTTTCCTAGGTGTAGTGGTTCACAGGATATGAACAGATAGGGACTCAGCCCTGGACAAAGAACATTCTAGAGGAGGGGAAAGAACAACAATTATGCTTTCCAGGAGTTGGACCTTCAAGTCAGAAGGAAAAGCAGGGGGGTTGAAGACTTTGCCAGGAGAACACCTTGCAAATCAACTTACGGAGGCTCAAGGATACCAGTAAATTGGGAAGCTAGCAATAGAATGGCCTGGAAATGGCCCCAATACGGAAGGCGAGGCCCAGCACATGAAGAGCCACCAGGAGGATGGTGGATGCCCAGGAAGGATGACTAGCAGCCATAAATCCCAACAAGAGATGTTACATAGGGCACAAGGGTCAGTCGGTATGGCAAAGCCTGGTCCTAAAAATGCATCCTCTGGTAGGTAAGTAAACCTGCATCTGAAGTTTGGCAGAGGGTGCTGTGCGTTGATGCAGTTGACTCGATGTCCATCGAGTGCCTCCGTCTTGATGATGTCATTGAAAGCATATATAGCATGCGCACTGCCTGTTGGCTTCAGTTCAGTTTTTCCGATTCCTATTTTGGAACATTTGTCGGAGGAGCACCGCAAGACCGCCATGCTTTTGGTGCGTGAAGGGGAGGAAACTTCCAATCACAGTATTAATATTGCCGGTGACCTAGCGGAGTCCGATCACAGTATTAATATTGCCGGTGACCTAGCGGAGTCCGGCTTTAAGCAGATTAACAACGGCGTAGTGCTGCATTGCCAAGCCTTGGCTTAAGTGCACAGACTTTCGCTCAGAGGTGCATTATAAGGTTCTGGACATGCCCTGTGAAGGGGCGCAGTTGTTTGGCGAGAAAATTGATGAGGCCCTCAAAGGAATGAAGGAGGACTCTTGAGACTGCTAAATCTTTGGGAGCGTTGCAGAATGGGTGCTCCTTTCGCTCCTTTCGTCCGTTCCGAGGGGCTTCAGGGAATGCCCGGTTTACTTCCACCAGAGACTGGGGTTGCAGTCGGTCTGGTTATTCCTCCCAGGAGGTCGGCGCAGAAGAGTCGGGACTTTCAGGCCTCAAGGAAAAGAAGTGTGCAGCCCTCCTCCTCTAAAGGGAGACAGGCTAAGCCACAACAGTGACTGTCTTCAGGGCAATCTGCTGGGTAGCAGGGTGGCAATGCACATGGACGAGTGGTGCAAGATTACGTCGGACCGTTGGGTGTTGGACACGGTGCGTCTGGGCCACTAGCTGAAGTTCGTGTTCCCCGGTTTCTATTCCTCCAGTGTATGCCGTGCAACCTCACTTTCACATCCTGCGTGTCAGGTTTCAAGTTGCCCACGTAGTGTAGCCGAGGAATTCTTCTTCCCGATGTACCCCTCTGGTTCAGAGTCAAACAAGTAACCAGAGCGGTTAATCGGAGAAAAGAAAGGATGCCAATGGAGTCTCGGGTACTGCGGATGATGCCAGATGCCACAGGAGAAGGTACAGGCGAAAACCGGATGAAACACCCAAACGGTGTAGGCCCTGGATCTGCAAGTGAAGTGGGTTTGTTAACACAACACTAATAGCATGGTCCAACCTACTTCTAGATGAGATCAAGAGCCAATTGCCCAGACAAAAACAAAGAGGCAGTCACAGTTTAGTGTGTTCCCCTAATTCTTGGTTTCTAAGGTTTGGTCATAAACCCCTCCTCCCCTTCCCATACACGTAATATTAAGGAATCTAGTAATGGCTTACCGTAGTTTTCCTTTCCTTTACCAAGACAGAATCCATGCAGCAAGAAGCAGGAAGGTCAAATGCAACAATCCAAAAGAACGGAAATCCAGCAAGCTGTCCCGACGGCACGAGGACACACTGGAAGTCTCTAGTCCGTGTACAGAACAAACAAGGAAGTCTCAAGTTTCAAAAAGTTCCAATAGTCCAAAAGAACACATGATCCCAAAACACGATTCCAGAAGCAATCCAAAGAAGTAAAGACGAAGCGGTGCGGCAGGCAGACGGGGTCCGGGATCCGCCAAGGTAGCGTATTTCAATGGGCGTAGGCAAGAGGAGATCCAATAGCGGTCCGAGCTCAAAACATGAGTCGGAGAAAAAACCAAGGCACAAAACGTTTCCAAAGGCAGTTCCAGGCAGCGGTCCGGGTCGAGGGGCCAAGATGCTTTCAGGGTCAAAGAGAGGTGCGGGGGGAAGAGGAAGAGGAAACGGCAACAGGGAACGAGGTCCAAGGTAAACACAATACAAAAGTTTGTAGCGCCACTAATTCACAATCGGAAGCACCGGGGCAGAGTGAGTGAGGGAGGTGCTTATGAAGGACGGGTCATGTGACCATGCTGCACGTTGCTCGGCATTGGCTGTAGGAGGGATAGAGAGGACGCCAGCGTTGCCATGCCAACTTCCAGGCACCTGGCTGCAGAGTCCTTAAAGGGCTACGACCCCGTGTCTTGGTAGTGCACGTACGCCTGTACATGACACAGCGGCAGGAGGTTGTACGTATGCTACAGAAGGGGGCTATAGAATTGGTTCCTTTGGCCGAGAAAGGCCAAGGGGTTTATTCCCGCTACTTTGTGGTGAAGAAACCCAACGGCAAGTGGTGGCCCATTCTGGATCTTCGGGCGTTGAACAAGACTCTGCAACGCCTGAAGTTCAAGATGCTCACTCTTCAGGAAGTCATTTGGTCAGTACAGCCAGATGAGTTTCTGGCGTTTTTGGATTTACAGGACGCATACTTCCACATCCCCATGCGTCGACGGCACCGCAAGTTTCTGCGGTTTGTCGTAGGAGAAGATCATTATCAGTTTCGGGTACTCCCGTTTGGTTTAAAGTAGTCTCCCAGGACGTTTACAAAATGTTTGGCGTCGGTGGCGGCATGGCTCCGACGGGAGGGTCATCACGTATACCCGTACCTGGACGACTGGCTGGTGCGGGGTTCGTCGCCAGGGTAAGCGCAGGAAAGTCTTGGCGCTACCATTCAGCTGTTGCAATGGCTAGGCTTCGCCATAAATTCTGAGAAGTCCTTTCTGTTGCCTTACAAGGACTTGGTGTTTCTGGGGGCAGAGTTTCAGACACAACTGGGAATTGTGAAGCCCTCGGGCAAGAAGGTAATGAAGCTCCGGCAAAGGGCGGCCGAGTGGAAGATTGGTGCAAGGGTGTCGGTCCGGACCTACATGTCACTGCTGGGGGCCATGGCATCATGCATTCTGCTTTTGCCAAACTGTCGTCTCTTCATGAGGTCCGTGCAGGAGTTCCTCGCGGACTGGTGGGCTCAGTCGCGGCTCGTTGTCCGACAAGGTGGTGATCAACGGCAGTCTGGTGGAAGCTCTTCGCTGGTGGCAGTGCTCAGAAAATCTGGTTCGGGGCATGCCGTTGCTGGAACCGGAGTTCCAATTTACAATTGTGGCGGATGCCTCTCAGACAGGATGGGGAGCGCATCTCGGCGGCTCTCAGGTGCAAAGCCTGTGGTCTCAGGTGGAGTCTCGGTTCCACATCAATGTGCTCGAGTTGAGAGCGGTACATTGGGCCCTGAAATTGTTTCTGCTGCGCATACGCGGTTCGGTGGTGAGGGTGTTGACCGACAATACCACCACAATGTTTTATCTCAGGAAACAGGGGGGGCACGCATTCCAGGGTGCTGTCGAAAGAAGCACAGGAACTTTGGCATTGGGCTCTGTTGCACGACATTGGCATTGTGGCGTTTCATCTGCCGGGAGTGTTGAATATACAGGCAGAAGCGCTCAGCAGGGATGTAGGCCAGCTCCACGAATGGCAGCTGAAGGAGCAACAGGGGACCATGATCTTCCAGAAATGGGGCCATCCTCCGTTGGATCTCTTCGCAACGTGGGAGAACAAACAGTTGAGGGAGTTCGCCAGCAGGTGGGCTCACCCCGAGTCTCTAGGGGATGCGTTCTCGTTCCTGTGGACAGGCGGATCGCTTATGCATTTCCTCCGTTTCCGCTCATTCGATGGACCCTCCAGTGGATTCGGAGATACCCATGCCTTGTGATTCTGGTGGCTCCGTTCTGGGCCATGCAGCTGTGGTTCTCGGATCTCCTTCATCTGTCTGTAGCGGAGCCGAATCGGTTTCAAGCAACGCCGGACCTTCTGCCTCAGGACAAAGGCGCTGTGTGGCACCACAATCCGGGATCTCTCAGCCTGACGGATTGGCTCCTGACTTCTCTGAGTTTGGCCTGCTAAGGCTTTCCAGTGAATGTCGGCGAATTTTGGAGGCTACAAAAGCACAGTCCACGAAGGTCTCCTATGCGTGTAAATGGAAAAGGTTTTGTGTGTGGTGTAAGGGCCAGCCGGGGGTGGAGCCTTTGAACATTTCTCCTCAGCAAGTTCTTCCCTACCTTTTGCAGCTGGCGAAAAGGGGCCTGGCGCTATCCTCCATAAAGGTACACTTGGCAGCAATCTCTAGATTTACTCGGAGGTGACATGCGGTGCCTCTGTTTAGTGATCGTTTAATCAAGCATTTCTTGAAGGGGTTGTTTCATACTTTTTCTCCAGTCAAGAAGTTTCTGCCGGTGTGGAGCCTTAATGTGGTTCTGTCGGTTCTGATGAGACCACCGTTTGAACCGACGTCGACGACTCCTTTGCAGTTTTTGTCATGGAAGGCGGCCTTTCTGGTAGCCATTACTTCGGCCAGAAGGATGTTTGAGTTGCAAGCATTGGTTTTGGACCCTCCATACTTGAGGTTCTTGAAGGAGAAGGTGGTGTTGCCTACAAATCTGCACTTTATCCCAAAAGTGCCAACAACATTTCTCTCTTCTAATGTGTTGCCTTCAGAACGGGCTTTGCATTCGCTGGTTGTGAAGAGGGCGTTAAAGTTTTATTTGCATCGTACTCAAGATTTCAGACAATCTAAACAGCTGTTTGTGGCTTATCGGCCGCCCGTCAAAGGACGGGCAATCTCCAAACAAGGACTTTCGTGTTGGGTGTCCTCTGCTATTTCATTCTGCCTCACTAAAGCTGGAAAGCCTTTGGGAAGGACTCTGAGGGCACACTCAACGAGGTCTACGGCTTCGTTGGTGGCATTATGGTCAGGGCTTCCGCTGTTGGACATTTGCCAGGTGCCGCATACCTTTACCCGGCATTACTGTCTGGAGCAGCAGCATGGTGAGGATGTGCTGGTGGGACAGGCGGTCCTGTAACGCCCGTTTCAATAAGGTAAGCCCCGCAGCTTTGGGGTATTTGTTTTGAACTTGATCACTGCATGGGTTTCTTTGTCTCATGTATGTGATTGTTTCTATATTGGTTTGCCTTTACACTCCGCCATGCATGATTGGTACTGCTATGTAATCTATTCACAGCATGTGAATCCATGAAAGATCCAATGCTGGAGAAGGGAGTAGTTTCTTACCTGTAACTCCATTTCTCCAGCGTTGGTATCTTTCATGGATTCACATGCGCCCGCCGGCCGCCCCTGCAGGCAAACCTGGTTAAAATCAGAAGGGAAGCCGCAGGGGCGGGGCTATTTATACCCTACGTCCTATTGGTGGGGATTAAAGCACCCAAAAAGGACGTTGATAGGACACTGAAGTGTCAAAGTTTTCCATAGGAAAACGCTAAGTTAAAATGACCAAGGTTCCCAGCCTGACGACGGGGAATATTCACAGCATGTGAATCCATGAAAGATACCAACGCTGGAGAAATGGAGTTACAGGTAAGAAACTGCTCCCTTCCCAAGGGTAGAAAGGTTCTTTCTATCCCTTTTTACATTTTATTGGGTGAGACCAGCACCCCCACCTTATGTGGCGTGCTGGGGAGATACTGAGTAACCGCTTTCTCATTTTAAATGTAACATTCATGTTACAAGGGCAAACTTACCTTTAATGGCTGGTGGCAGTGAAACTTTTTATTAGGTGCACCTTTACCGCATGCCGTTTTCACAGCCCCGGTAAAAGCACCCATGGGTGCTCATTTGACCAAAATGGCCCCTCTTCTTTTTTCACTGAGTCCTTATCCTTTCTTGTTCCTTCTCCTGACATCCAGGGCGGGAAATCCCTTTGTGTGTTTTTTTAATTTCGGTCGGAATCCTGTGGATTCCCCACCCAGGCTCCAGAGTATCTGTGAAGTCAGGAAGCGAGGGAGGAGTCCAAATCTCTGCAGCCCTTTGTCTTCCAGCCTGACTGCGAGAATCCATTCAAAATGGAAGGCTGGCTGTCCTGAAAGGACTGCCAAGCCTCCCAAATTTGAATTCTGGATGGCTGTTTTATTGGCTGGGTACCTGCATAAAAGTCTGACCCTGGAAGCTGAAGAGGTAGTTGACCACTGGAACCAAAATTGAAGAGGAAGATGAAGAAACCGCAGCTGAGATTATTTCCAGAAACCAGAGCCTGCTGTGTAACCGGAGCATGCTGTAGCCCTTCCTTTCAATCGACCTGGGACTCTGAAAATGATGACCCTGACCCAGAACCTGGTGAGACCCAATAGACGCAAGAAGACATGCGTTTTGAGCCATCCCACGCTGCGCTCCAACCATGTGTGGCTGCAATACCCCAATACCATAGGACCTCGAGCCATTGTGCGGTGCATGGTCGTCTGAATTCCGAATCTTGCTTAAACTCTGTGGGCATGCTGCTGGATCTCAGAGGCACGATTCCATTCTGGAAAGTCCCCTCACCAGAGTGCTGGACCTTGCAAACAACGAGAATTCGACCAGTGATATTCTGTATTCTGTGCTCCTGAAAAAGGCGCCAAATCCACAGAGCTGCATCCAGCCACGAGGAAACCCTTGCATGGAGCCTTCCCCGTGATCCTTGCTGCAAAAGTCCTTCCAGTATCCTGTCTTCTTAATGAAGGAATTCAACAACCAGATTTTTGCTACAGATCCTGAAGTTCTTCTGCTGCAAAATCTTCTTCTGTGCTAGCTTGGCTATTTACTTACCTTCAGTCTCTTGTGATTCCTGTGTAGTTGTGGGGTGTTTTCTGTGATTGGGAGGCCTCTCTTCCACTAGGATGGCTTCTGTGAAGTCCCTGGACCTTCAATTAACTCTGAAAGGAAAGTACTTACTTGTTCTAACAGTCGTCCTTAGGAAACTCTGACTTTTGCTACTTAAGAACCTATCCGGTCCTGCCTAGACCCTAGTGACCCCCCCTTCTGCCACTGAGAACACTCATGCTCCAAGAATAAGGGAAAGACTTCTAACGATTGGGCCTTTTGCCTAGAAAAGAGACTAAGACTTATTTACAAAAGAAGTTGGTTGGTAACTGTAACTCTGAGAGTGAACAGTTACACAAGTTATTACTTAAAGTAGAAATGTTCTGCCATTCTGAAAACTATATGTAACATCTTTCTTTCAGAACTGTTTCGCCATTCTAACAAAGTAGATGTAAGAGTATTTCACTCCCCTGTAAATTGGCTTTGCCTCTTTCCCAAAGTAATACTGTTGGCTTCACTAACTATTTCTTTCAGAGAATAGGTGTATAAGTTTCCCAACTGGCTCTTGCTTCCCCTGACTTGCTGTTAGCCTGTCCAGCATAAGTCTGAATTAGGTTTTACCTACCAAGAATAACCTTGAGTCAGTTATAAAGTGTAACACTGGATCTGGCTTTCCCTGGTCTGTTTTTAGATAGACACAAAAACATTCTCAGGTTTATACCTGCCTTTAAGTTGCTGATAGCTCCTTTAAAAGGGTGTATAGGTTTTACTTACCTTGAGGTAGCTGTTTGCCATCCTAAAATAAGTTACAAGAGTTATTGCTTATCTCAATCTGTGTTTTACTGATCCCAGAATCGCCTGTTATAGAATATTACATAGTTGGGTTTTACTCACCTAGTATAACTGTGGGTTATCACAAAAGAAGTTATAGGTTTGTACTGTACCTAGAATAAGTGGTCCACTATTCACCAAAAGTATATTGTCCATAAAATAATGTGTTTATATGATCTGTGATAGTACTTATTCCCCCCAAGATTTATCTGGGCCTACTTGTATTGAAATAAACCATTTATATTTTACAATACATAGTAACACAGATTTCGTTTTTTTTTAACCAATTTATAGTCCCATGCGCCCAGCTGCTCTGTACAATTTGTATGTGTCACAGTGGGTGTGGGGCAAAGAAAGGGGCACCAAACCCTGACCCCTCAAAAAAAGACAGTAGACAGAAATGCTCCTCACTATTTGAAACTGTGTCACACTAGGTTCTGGTGAAACAAGTGTATTATTTAATAAATTGCCCTTTCCAACAACACGTGTTATCGGAATGGGCAGTTTATTAAATAATACACTTGTTTCACCAGAACCTAGTGTGACACAGTTTCAAATAGTGTGGAACATTTCTGTCTACTTTACAATAAATAGTGTTTGTTTCTCTTTGGACCATGTGCATATTACAATTTCATTGTACTGATTCTACAGCCCTATCTCCCTCCTAAGATAAGCCTGGCTGCTCTGTCTACGCTACCATGAACTCAGATGGTACAGCCTTATACTAAGAGTGGAGTCTTGTACTGCCTCAGTTGAATGATTTTAATAAGCCCTTAGTTGGACTTCAGAAAAACAGTCCTAACACAGCTTGCGGGGGGTTTCCAGGTTTTAGGGTGGGCACTATAGTGGATTCCCTCATGCTTGTCGGCAATGTGCCCATTTCATATGCCTCCACGTATACATCAGGAGCCTTGGCGCTAGTGTATCTATGTACTCCTTGTAGAATTCCCCTGGGAGTCCATCCGGCCCCGGGGTTTTGGCCATTGGAAGAACCACAATCACTGCCCCGATTTCATCCAGGGTCAGTGGGTCAGCCAATATGCCAGATTGGCCCTCCTCTAGTCTGGGTAACTCGATCTGGTCTAATGCCTCTTCTATATTCCTATTGCCCTCACTGGGGTCTTCTGCATGTAAGGACTCGCAGAATTCCGAGAAAAAAAAATGGATCCCCGCCTGTGTTTTTACTATGTGCCCCCTCTCAGCAGAGATGTTTAAGAAACCAAAGGGTGTCTCACCTGCTAGTCCCCAGGGATCTCTCTCTCAGGTGGCCAGGGCACAGCCATTGCTTTTGGTTCCAGACCCTAGGGTGGACCAGTGCGGGTGAATCACTTGGGTGAGTGGTCTTCTGGGAGTGGGGGCGAGGCAGTCGGTGGCGAGACGCAGTATTTCTCCCTTTCCCACACCCATGATCCCTCCTAATCCATAGGATTCTCTGGTGTCCCAAATCTCCCCCTACTCCCCCTTCCACACAAACACTGGGCTGAGGAAGAGGGCGACTGAGAGTAATAATGCTAACTCTTACTCAGCACATTGGACATGTCCTGCTTATTCACTCAGGCAAAGTCAGGCACTTGACTCTAAGTGCATACATCTGATAACAATTAGCTCTCCTCACATGAATAAAAGAAGCAACATAGACACACTTTGAGCAAGGTGGAACGCAAGTAAGTCAACATTACTAAAGGCAAAATACCCTTTTTAATACTCCCTCTCTCTCACGGTCAGGGGGTGATCACAAATATTTATATATAAAGGAGACTGTTTCCATTTTTCAAGTTTACTGATCTATACAGATAGTCTGAAGAACAAGCCCTCACTGTACATCTAGTCTTGAAAGAAATAGACCAAGTATGTGATACTTATGCACAGTATTCACACTATTTTAATAAAGTTTTCAAAAGGATAAAAAAACTCATGAAAATGATCAGCATGAACATGACCCAACACAAGCAAACATGGTAGGTGTAAAAACAAATAAATCACTAAATTCACATACATATTACCACATTAAACAGTAATAAAAAAAATACACAAATGGCTTTAACACCTCTTACAAATTCTGAGTATTCTAACTCGGACCAAAACAGATCTGACATGTGTCCGTTCTTTTTTGCACTAATTTCACAAACTTTCTTCAGGGGAAGAGCAACACGATTTTCTTAGTCCCCACCATGCAATCCCGGGCCACACAAAATATTCCAGTTATTAACCAGAAAGTTGCTCCTAAAAACAGGAGAAAGAAAAAGGGTGACCATTACTATATGTCACCATCAAACACCTCTTATAGACAGTCTATGCTTATAACATAGCTCAACCAACCCGTACATATGCTCCATAGTCGCAATGTACTAGGTGAGGTCCAAAGGTTGCTGTCAACCCTGCCTCAATAATCTCAGAAACAAACTACGTACCTCTTATTGTAATATTTGTAGTGCTGGTGTCTCAATACACCCTTGAAAAGCTGTAGTCTTCAAATATCAAGTCTCTATAGGTTTCTTCGCTGCTTTAAGTAGCCATAGGTCCTAATCAGTAATGCAAACAAACACAAGACAAGAAACCATAGTTGTCTGTCAATATGAGACCACATAAAACATGTCCCATCACCAAAAACAGACACCACTAGTCAAAAGTTAAAACTCACTTATTACCGAAAGTCTAAGAGTGTGAACTTGACTACTTCATAGCCCCTTCATCATAAATGACACCAAATATTGTGACATAGTACTGCACACCATCACCAACAACATTAGTGCCAATGTGGTACCTCCTATTTTGTTGTTAATGCCCGTAGGACTCGTCACCGTAGTCCTTTCTGCCAGGAATGCGGTCTCACACTGATAGTGCACCTCCAAAGTAAGGTACCTCTAGAAGTCAAAACATACATATGGCATCATCATTCCTCGTGTTCGCATCATTGCGTCTGCAACTACGAGAATGTGTCATGCTCACAAGAAAGGAACAACTTGCTAACTTCAATCATAACTTATTGAAAAAGCAGTCGCCAATATCTGCGTGGGCAGTAAAAACAACCTTCAACACTCCGCGTCTTGCACCTGATCCGTGCTTGTCGCGTTCTAGTCAGGTAAGCATATACAAACTCCTTTGAGATGGAAATAGAAGCAGGACTTGAGGAATCACCTCAATGGGCATAAAAAGAGGACTGAAAACCACCGATTTCACTTGCGAGAGATCGCAAATATAAATGCATGTCAAAACACCACGTCATCATCTTCAATAGACCACAAATAACCAATTTGGAGCAATTGGAACCGGAAACGCCAGATGATTTGACATATTGGCCAAAATCGAATTTTAGGTAGCAATGGACACAGAAAAAAGACTTATCAATAGGAAGCTTCACCCTATTAGACAGCCCAAGATTGAATTACATTTTGGCAATTACCCAAATTATTCGGTTTAGTTACGGGTGCTGGATTGCATGTTGGAAATTATACATCAGTCCATTTTGACATCATGGCGAAACGTGTATACTCCTAACATAGCATAACAGAATATACATGTATACTGTGTAGCATAAACACCAATTTTATCAGTTTCATGGAAAACGCTCTGATGACACAGTTTCAAAACATTGTTCAGGACTAGTATGATAAGGGCCTGTTTTGCCATAATAAAAATTAAAAAACGGGATTCCAAGATGGCCGCCGGCATCGAGTAGTCATGCCGACGGCGCTCTCCGAAACCCCAGTGACTTGGGCTGCCCACCGCTCGTTCCAGAGCGATTTTGGGGCATCGGATGTTCCTCTCGAGGTGTGAGGCGACGGAGCCGAAACGAATTCCGCGGTCAGCCGGTGCTTGGCGGCCGCCGGGAGCAACGCTGGAGTGGACTGCGCTGGAGCTGCGACTGAACCCGAAGTGAGCGCGGGCGAGGGAGAGCCGCGGACTCCTGTTACAGGGCCCAAGAAGATCGGAGGAGCGAAGAGACTCTTGACGGGGCCGGTGGAGGGGGATCGCTGGGAGCCGGCTGTACGGACGAGTGCTCCTGCGGCACTGTGTGGGTGTCCCGGCTGATTCCCCCCCCCCCCCTGCTGAAACCAGTGTGTGGAGCGCCACTGGCTCTGGGGGTCCTGAGAGGCACCTATCAGCGAAGCGGCGGGGTTGGGGAGAGGGGTGATGGGGACGTTGGAGGCTGGAGCCTGTGGGCCTGGCGCCCCCGGCCCCCCCCCATACGGGGTGCTGCCTGTGGGGACACCTGAAAGCAGTAGTGGCTGAAGCTTAAGAGCCCGACTCGAGTGGAACAACGGGCGGGTGCAGACCGCCCCCGGATTACTGGCAAAGAGCAGTGGTACCGTGGCCTGCAGCGATAGCCTGTGGATATAGGCTCGGAGAAGGAGGCCTGATACTGCTGTTCCCGGACCCCGACTGAAGCCAGAGGTGAGATGGCGAACCCGGTCCTGAATTTTGGCGGGGGCGGGTGAGAAGGCTTTGGGTTCCTGGCCTGGACCGTGGACCTGAACTGTGAGGAGGCCAAGTGGGGGAGAAGCGGTGCTCCAAAGGAGAAAGTGCTCTGGAGGTGGAGGAGCTCTGTCCCCGAGAAGTGAGGGGGATTCGTGTGCCACCATTTCCCTGCCTCCCCCCCCGCCGGGGTGAAGCGGGGCTAGTTTACATCCCGGCGAGAGTTCTTGGTGGAGAAGTATCCCGCAGTGGTGGGAATTCTGCACTCTGACCCGGCGAGCACAACGGAGGTTTGGTGCTACTGCTGATCTCTGGGCGCTACCCAACAGGAGTATAAGAGACGCTCAGGGAGTGGGTGACGTGCGACATGGCCGCAAAACCTAAAGGTAAAGGAGGAAGAGTGGGCCAATCCGCAGGAGACACATTGGGAACGCTTACTGCCATCTGGCCGGCACACGCCCGAAGGAGGGCCTGGGGCTGCCACGGGAGTCTTCAGGGAGATCGTACGATAAGGAGAGTGCGGAGGAACAGCCCGGGATGTCTAGACAGGAATTTCTGGGGGAGCTGCACGCCCTGCAGACGAACTTGGCCAAAACTTTTCAGGACCAGTTTCAGTTGATGCGAGCGGACCTGAATGAAGCTTTAGGGGAAATTAAGCAGGACCTGAGGCAACTGGGTGAAAGGACAGACTCTTTGGAGAAGGACCTCCAAGAGGTTGAGGAAGAAAACACAGCCCACAGTGAGGCCATTGAGAGGTTGGATGTGGCAACACGGAATCTGGAAATTCAGATGGAAGATCTGGAAAATCGATCCCGAAGGATCAATATTGGGGTGAAGGCGTTGCTGGAAACCGTGCTCGGTAAAGATTTGAAGGCGGTGGTACAAGGCATATTTGCGTAGCTCCTGAACGAAGAACACCCGGAGAAGGTCGAACTAGACCGAGTACATAGAACTGGCCGCGTGCCTAATGGACAAATGATGAGACCCCGAGATGTTCTGGCAGCGTTTGCCAGATATGCCCAAAAGGAGGCAGTACTTCGAGCAGCTCGGCAGCGGGAGCCTGTTGGGTACAACGGGCACCAAATTGCATTGTTTCAGGACCTAGCGGGTAGCACGCTCACCAAAAGGAGGCAAATGGGCCCTCTTCTGAAAGTGCTAAAAGAGAAGGATATTGGATACAAATGGACATTACCATTTGGTCTCTTGTTTGAATGGGACGGAGCCCAAAATCGCATCACCTCTCCAGGAAGGAGCTGACCACCTTCAATTAGATTTGGAGGAGACCCCCTCGAGCTTGAGTGTGCAGGGGGCCAATGCACGCCCCTGGAGGAAGCCCTGGGAATGGTCCACGGTGGGCGAGAAAAGGAGAAGAGGGGGCAGGGAAGGCAAGAAGCTGAGAAAGTCACAGCCGAACGAGGATGATAGCACCCCAACTGTCTCATGAACACGGTTCGTAGTAAGGGGGAGGTGGGCCCCAAAAAGGAGACTTGAGCTGTTGGGTTGTCGGAGGAGCGACCATTTTGGAAACAGAAAGGGCGGTAATGCCCGAGTTGGGAGGGGGACGCAAGCGGGGAGGGGAGAGCCTTCCAGGGAGGGTGGGAGGTACAGGGGGGAGGAGGCAGGGATTCAGGGCGAGGGGAACGAGCCATTCAACAAGGTGAGGGCAAGGTGGACAGGAGTTTATGGTGGGATTCAAGTTCTAACTCTGACCTCTTAGGTGGTTAACACATAATGTGAGGGGGCTGAACTCCCCTTTAAAGAGGAAAAAGATGGAGCAATTTACAAGAAAGGAGAGACCCGATATCATGGGGCTACAAGAAACGCACCTTTTGTTCAAGGACCAGGGTCGGTTTAAGTTACGGGGGTTCGAGAAGATTTTACATGCCTCAGGCCCCAGTAAAGCACGAGGGGTAGCGCTAGCCATAAGAAGTACAGTTGACTTTAGAGTTGAAACTGTTATTAGGGACAAGGAAGGAAGATTTATAGTGGTAAAGGGGAGATACCAGGAGGCCCCTTATACAATTGCTGTGGTGTATGCCCCCAACACGGGCCAGGAACAGTTTCTGTTACGGATCTTGAAAGCTTTAGAAGACCAACCGTGGGGGCAGTTAGTGGTGTTGGGAGATCTGAATATCGCTTGGGATATAGAGAGAGAGAGATCGGAATGGTACACGCGTGGGAGGAGGGGGAGCAGTGATGTCAGCGGGATTAAAGGAGAGGTTCAGGGAGCTGGGGCTAAGGGATGTCTGGAGGGAGCTAAAGGTAGAGGAGGAGGGTTACACCTTCCTATCTGGGGTCCACGGGTCACAATCTAGAATAGACTACATATGGGTCTCGGCGGAACTAGTGCGAGGTATTCGGGAAGTCGCTACGGGGCCGATAGGGATAGCAGATCATAAGATCGTCTCGGCTGTCTTTGACCTGGGTAGGAGGGTAAGGGGGATATGGAGCTGGAAATTCCCATGGGCTGTCTTGAGGAATCCGGTGATACGGGGGGACATCGAAGAGAAGATCCAGGCTTTTTTGTAGTTAACAGAAAAGAGGACACAGGTGAGGGGGTTAGGTGGGATGCTTTTAAAGTTACTATAAGGGGTGATCTAATTGCGGCAACCGCCTTTCACGCGAAGCAATTGAGGGCTTTGGAGACCCAACTGGAGTCGGAGGTGGAGGCAGCCAGACAGGCGGCGGGCATGGTTCCCTCTCGGGCGGCCATGCGGGCATATAGGAAGGCGCTGGGGCAGTTAGAACTACTGCGAACTAAAAAGGCGGAGGGGGCGTTACTGGCAGTGAGACAGAAATTCTATGCGAAGGCAAACAAAGCGGGTACGCTGTTGGCGAGGCTTCTGAGGGGTAGGAGGGTGAGGAATTCTATCACAGCGTTAAAGTTGGGCTCTGGGGAAAGGGTAACGAAGAGGGAGGAAGTAAAGGAAGCCTTGGCAGAATACTATGACTCTCTGTATGCGTCCCAGAATCCCTGTAGCGAAAAGCAGGTAAGGTTCTTGCAGTCGGTACAGTTAAGGGGAATTGATAGGGAGATGCAGGCAGACCTTAACTGGGAAATTACGGAAGAGGAAGTTAGAGGGGTAATCAGAGCCCTCCCTACAAATAAAGCCCCGGGACCGGATGGCTTTACCGCAGCATTTTACAAGCTGTTTGTCACGCAGTTGGCCCCTCAATTGACCTCTTTATTTAACTCGTTCCGGCAGTCGGGTAGAATAGCCCCATCCATGGATGAAGCGAAAGTGACCCTGGTCTTAAAACCACATAAAGACCCAGAGGAGAGAGCGGCTTACCGACCCATTGCATTAATTAATATAGATGCCAAGATCTACACAAAAATATTAGCTCATAGATTGGGGGGTATTCTCCCTTTACTGATACACCCCGATCAGGCGGGCTTTGTTAAAGGCCGACAAACGGCTGACAACATCAGGAGGACGGACACTCCCGCGGTATTGGTGGCGCTTGATGCAGAAAAAGCTTTTGACCGCGTGGAGTGGCCATTCTTGTTCCGGGTTATGGAAAAGATGGGCATACGGGGGGGAATTCATGACTATGGTGAAAGCGAATTACCGAGATCCATCCATCAGAATAATGGTAAACGTGGTGGCTTCTAGAAGGGTCCTCTTACAGCGGGGGACAAAACAGGGCTGTCCGCTGTCCCCACTCCTCTATGCGATTTACTTAGAACCATTGTTGCAAGCGATAAGAGAAGCGGAGGGGATTCAGTGTATCCCGTTTGGGGGGTGGGGGGGGGGGGGGGGAACAACAGAAGGTAGCTGCTTTCGCGGATGACATGTTACTAATGCTCACGGCCCCGAGAGAATCGCTCCTAACGGGCACAGCCTTGCAGGAACAATTTGGGGAGGCATCAGGGTTAAAAATCAACTCCACCAAGTCGGAAGTCTTAAATCTAACTTTAAGGGGAAGGGAGCGGGATGAGATGAAAGGGGGCACTCGCCTTCTCTGGAGCCCGGGTGGGATAACATACTTGGGGATATGCATCACTGCTAAACTGGAGGGGTGGTATGCTGCAAACTTCCCCCCTCTTCTTGAAATAATTAAGAGGGACTACCAAAAATGGAGGGGCCTGCGGGTCTTATGGTTTGGGCGGGTCGTGGCGGTCAAGATGGTGGCGCTTCCGCGGTTGCTGTACCTCTTTCAGGCGATCCCACAGCCTGTCCCTGCTAGCTTCTTTAAGGAGTTGGGGATTTTAACCAAGGACTTTATATGGGAAAGTAAGAGGCCTAGAGTGAGCGGTGGCTTATTAATGGCCCCCAGGAGTGCAGGAGGCTTAGCACTACCACACTTCAGACGCTATTACGAGGCTACTCAGCTTCGGATCATTGGAGAATGGCTGCAGGCCGAAGAGGCTCAGGAAAATAAACTTTGGGTGAGAATGGATAGGGCTGCGGCCCATCGTAACTTATCAGAAGTGTTGTGGTTGCCTAAAGAGCATAGACTGCGCCATCTTTATGAGAGTACAATAACCAAGCTAATAGCAGATACCTGGGATAAGATGGTGAGCACCAAGGGCATCACTTCGTACCCATCCCCATTTACCACCCCCTCTTTGATAATGGGGACTTTACCCCTGGCTTGGAGAAAGGGGCGTTTAAGAGCTGGTTGGAGGGAGGATGTGGGAAGGTTTGTGATCTGTTTAGAGGCGGGGATCTGCTAACCTTTATAGAATGTAAACGGGAATTCGCAATACAAGAGAGGGAAAGACTGAGATACGTACAGTTGAGACATTGGGCACTTCAACCGGAGGTCAAGAGGGCGGCTACTAGAGCCCCAACGCAGTTTGAGGCTTTTTTACTTTCTAACGATGGAACGAAAGGCCTCACTTCTAACCTTTATAGGATTTTGAATGATTCTCATACTGATCCTCAGTGGCCCTATATGCAGAAATGGGAGCAGATACTTGGTAGAGACATTAGCATGGAGGAATGGGGGAGACTGTGGAGGAGGTTACCCAAACTGGCAAAAGCGACCCAACTGCAAGAAGCATGGTTTAAGGTTCTAGTCGGGTGGCATTATACTCCTGCCCGGCTCCATAGGATGTTTCCCACAAGATCGGGTGACTGTTGGAGGGGTTGTGGCCAGGTGGGAACTGTAGATCACATTTGGTGGAAATGCCCCAAAATCAAGCCCTTTTGGGAGGAGGTCCAGAGGGTGCAAAGTCAGGTTTTTGGCACGGGAGATAAACGAACTCCGGTACAGATCCTATTGTGCCTTCGGGACCCCATGGAGGGGGGGGAAATCAGGGGAAGGGAAAAAGCGAAGGTAATTTTGATCCTCGGGGCTATGATGTTAATAGTTCAGAGGTGGAAAAGCCCGGATATTCCTGTGAGTCCTGATTGGTTTCGTAAAATTTGGGAGATCGCTGCATTGGAATGGGCGTCCTACGCGATGGAGGACAAACTACAGGACTTTGCCGCAGACTGGGGGGAGGTTATGGACTTTCTCAAGGATGACTACCGAGTGATGTGGTGCCTGCAACGGCTTAGACTGTTGGAGGTACAGTGAGGTGGAGGAACTGTCCAGTCTTAAGAAGTTTTAATTTGTTGAAGGCTCCTTTTTGTTCCCGGTTTTGGGGGGGTGGGTGAGTGGGGGGAGGGAGGGGTTTCTCTTTCTGACCTTGATTTGTTGTAAAATTCAATAAAGAGTTTTAAAAAAAAAACAAAAAAAAAACAGGATGACATCAGTCCTAATACACATCAAAATGTGACAGATTTTTCTCAGGGAACAAAACATTTTGAAATAGTTATACATAGAGCTTTAGGTCACACATAAACCACTGTTAGAATGTAACTGGTGGTCGTCTATGCAAGAAGCAGAGTTCATTCTAGTATATAAACACAGTTTAAGCACAGTACATGGACCCCATAATCAAGCATGCGTTGTATGCTGCCAATCCATTTCCTCATTCAGACCGGTCATATGACTTTGACATTTAAAAATCATTCTTTGCTCAAACATCATCAGCTTACTTCTGCCTTATTTTTGCCGCCAAACTTCTTCAAAATTACCCACCTAAAGTCTTCATGAGAATGTTTCATTTGTACAAAATGTTTGACAATTGGTGCCGTCAATATTTGATTCTTGATACAACTGCGGTGTTCCACCATACGTATGCAGCATTTTCTATTGGTCTTGCCAATATATTGTAGTCCACAAGGACATGTGATTAAATAGACCACATTCTCAGTATTGCAGTTAGTCATATCATTAAGCACTCACATGGTAGTCAGATTTAGCGCAATCTGCTTGGTTTCTTTGGTGAAAGCACACATTACACATTGGCCACAAGGGAAGTGTCCCTTCACAGCTGGAAGGCCCCATAGGATGGTTTGTCTGGGTTCTGCCGTGCGCTTGACCGATATGTCGTTCCTAATTAGCATCTCTCCAATATTTTGACTTTTCCTGAAAGCCACTAAAGACGAGGGGGTGGATTTATCATTATAGATTTCTTTCCATGTTTTGTTGATGATACCTTTGATTTTGTATGACAGGTTCAAAAAGGTGTTAACAAACACAATACGGTTTTCTTTGCCATCTCTTTTCTTTTTTTCTAATAGCGCCTCCCGGTTGTTGTATGCTCTTTTGGAGGACGCCTTGACCAGTTTAGCTGGATAGCTTTTACTGCATAGTTTTTTGGAGAACCTCTGTGGTGAAAGCGAACCTACCGGAGCAGAGTAACGGACTTAACGAAGAGAGCCACTGGTAGGGAATCCCAGGAGCGCCCTGCCAGAAGTAGTTGCCTCCAAAAGGCAGCGAACGACACGTGGAGAAGGCCGAATCCCAAACGAGAAGGCTGCATTGTGTTTCAAGGACGCCAGTGACCCTCCCGGGTTAACAGCAGAGTTGGGGAGGCGAGGCCAATCCTGTTGTACTAACCTTGACTCAGAAACTGGAAGACAGTAAAGACAAGAAAGAAACGCACACAGCTGGTGAGTTGGCAAGCGACGTGAGAGACCGGTGTGTGCTAAAGAAAGATTGAAGTGGCAACATAATATCACACAATTGAAGGCTGCACTCGTGTTGATGAGACACGAAGAAAGGCAGATCTGCGAATGAACCAGCGATACTGATTAATGGAGTTGTCCAGCGAAAGGGAGTAGCCCATTCAAGTCTCAGTGAAAGGTGAAATGTTTTTAGTGATAAAGTAAATGAACTGTAAAAGCGAGTTGATTGAAATTGATCCAGAGAAAAAGGCAGAGTAAAAAGGTGAACGTTGCATAATACAGTTAACTACCCAGACTAGGAAGCACTCGGGCAAATAACATAGGAGTGTGAGTTGAAAGCTGGAAAGTCAAAGTGGTCCTTCGGAGGTCTGGAGAAAAAAAGCCACGCACATTCGAAAGGCTTCAACATCAGGAAACGGTCCAAGCCCGACTGAGGGAGACCAAAGGTGTAATAAGTTAGGGGAAGGGAACCCCTAAAGGAAGTGAGTTACGCTTGGTGGAGGGGACCCCTGTATGAGTTTTGTTTTGCTTTGAAAGGTCTGAGCCCGACTGAGGGAGACCGACATGAACTTTTACTGTGAAAGGTCTGAGCCTGTCTGAGGGGGACCGATGTGAACATTTGCATGAACTGTGTTTTGGAAATTGGAAAGTGACTAACAGGGAAGGCCAGGCGGTCCTCGATCCATGTCTTCAACTGCCTTTGTGTTAAGAGCCTGAGCGTGTCATCTTGCCTACAGGGACCGCCTTACTCCGTGCTATCCAACGTGGAGAGGAGAGCTGACTCAGCCATATTTATCTTTTATATTTGAACAGTGAGTTTCCTTGGATACATACTCTCCTTTTCACACTTTGTGTACAATATATAGAGCAGGCATTAGGTTTTTGTTAGTATGGGCCATTTTGATTTTACGGACTCAACTAGGCCTGTTTTATATATCACTTGATGGTAAGACTACTCCCACCTTAGCTATAGGGACAAAGTAGGAGTTTCTCCAACCCCATTGAAACTTCAATAAAGGTTTTACAAATTGTACCTTTTGTGTCAATGTCTTAGTTGTGATACCATGCCTCCCTTACAGATGGCACTAATCATGTCCCTCTGCTCTTCCCTCCGGCACAACCATGCCAGCAGTCTCCCGGGGCTTATCTCCCTCTGCGTGCAATCTCTGGGTTTATTTTGCAAAATCTAGTCTGCCCAATCTTTCCCATTCAGCAATACATTTTTGGTGCAATGCAGTCAGTTCTGTAAACCCCTCAACTCCTGCCTCCGCTGCTGCAATAGCTTTCTCAGTATGCGTTAAGGCCTACATGATTTCTTTCCGCAGGCCGCCCATCTTCCCTATCGCCGCCCCCCTCATAACTACCTTGAAAGCGTCCCATAAGGTGCTAACTCGCTCGAAGCTGGCCCGTATTGGTGTCAAAGTATTCCCCTATCCTGTCCCCTAAATAAACATTGAAGACTTCATCTCACAGGGCCTCCGCCCTCAGCCACAAAGTAGGGAACCGAGGTCTCAGTGGAGTTCTCTGCCATGTTGAAATCAACGGGGTGTGATCTAAGAGGATTCTGGCCTTATAATCTATAGTCACAAACTCTCCCAGGGTTTCTTTCCCAGTGAAGATATAATCAATGTGCGTGTGTACACCATGTGGGGCCGAAAAGTGAGAGTAGCCGCACTCTCCTCTGTGCATTTCCCTCCAAATGTCTACCAGCCCCAGATGTTGCAGCAGGGAACACGGCTTTAGCCAGTGGTGCTGGGTTACAATGTTTCCAGTCTGATCTGTCCAGAATAGGGTTGCAGGTGCAGTTAACATCTGCATTTCTCTCACCGGCCTCCTCCTCGGATAGCGTGCAGCAGCTTCATGCTCTGAAACTGGTATCCTGAAGTACAACCGGGGTGTGCGACAGTCGCCCACAGTCGGTGCTGTCAGGGCACTGTCTCTGTGTCGGTATCCCTGTTCCATGTGCTTCTGCACTAAATGAGGTATCCATTGCTCTTAGCCATATGGCGCGGCCTTACAGTATCTCGTCCATACAGAGTCGCTGCGCTCCATTGTCTGCTTGGATGCTGCAGGATCCTCCGCACGTCCATCCAGGATTGTGCTTCCGCCATGCTCTCGAAAAAATGTGATATGCCATTGTGTAGAATGTTCAACTTACCTTGGTAAATCAACATATATTGCAGGTTTTCTCTCTGTAGCCTCTCCTTGGTAGGCCCAAATGTCGCCCTGCACCAGGGCAGTGATATATCATATGATGTGGCATTTATAATGCGCCTGTGCACAAGGGTTTTGAGGGGCGACAAGACCAGGAGGGTGAAAGAAGGGAGGACAAAATAACGATCTTACTAGGCCATTCAGATCGTGCAAGCGCGGGTTAGAGGGAAGGGGAGGAGTGGCAGGGAGGAGGCGAAGGGGGAAGTGTGTTAGGCAGAATTCTATGCAGTACCCTTTGGGAACACAACACACAATTAAGACTACAAGTGACAGTACAAATTCACCTTTGGTACAAGCCTGTACTACACAGTAAAGTGGTAGCCATGGCTGAGCAGCCAGACGTATCTCAAGAGCAAGTGAGCAGTATCAAATAGTTGCACAAAGATTCAAACAAATACTGGCTCAAGGTTTCCAAGTAAAAGAATATACATTTATTTACTCTTTAGTTATATAACATTTCACTATCATAAAGCAGTTTAAAATAAATCACAATCTTAATACACCACACCACTCCCAATAAGTTCCAGACAAGTTAAGCTCACAAAATGAAGTGGGAGCAAAATGGCACTCCAGCAATTTAAAAGGGAGGGAAAGACAAAGCTAATAGAAATTGAACCACACCAACAGGTAAGTACTCAGGGCAATTGAGTGAGAGGAACTACAGTGATAGAATTAGGTAGAAAAGGCTTAGGGCCAAAGTCAATGGGTCAAAAGTCTTTTGCTCAAGATCACACGGTTCAGGGTAGTTCGCAGTAATGTTCGTGCTACGGATTCCGGACAAGGTTGATTGATAGAAAAGCTAGTTCGAAGAGAAGGACAAGCCCTCGGATTGGAGAAAGATTTGAAACACTTTCACAGCGGTTGAATGAAACGAACAATCGGATTTGCACAGTACCGTAAAACGGAGCAGAAGCTGTAGCTGAGGCGGACGTTCCTGGTAGTTCCTGCAGGCTCACGGTTCCTGAAGCGACTGTCGGACTGACAAGAAGTAGGAAGACTGGAGGGTCCTGTACTACCCAGGGAAGAAACCAGCAGCAGAGTGAAACAACAAATAAAAGGTGCGCCCCTTAAAACCCAAGCTGGGTCCGACCTTCCTGCTATCTGGCCCACTGTAGCTCTGTACAGCAAATTCGACCAGAGATGAGGTCCTGGCTTGCAGTTTGGGCAAACTGGTTGGTCCCACCAGCTCAAGGGAAGAAGTTTCCTGGAGGATCTTCTGTCGTCGGATTCTGAAGATTCGGACCTGCAGCAGGGCTTCACCGGGCGGTTCAGTCTTTGTAGGGGTCCTCTTCCCTCAGCTCGTCGTTGGTTCTTTCGTTCTGCCTTTCCAGTCCCAGAGACCTGCTTTTTATGCAGTTTTCCCACGTTCACACAGCCTGGCTGTCAATCACACAGCAGGGTGGCTGTCCTGGGAAGGACAGTCACCCAGCTAATCAAACAGGAGTGCGACTTGGGTTACCAAGGGAACCCATGACAGGGGTCCTAAGACCCCTCCCCACATCCTGCCTACCCAGACTTTCAGGCACCTTAAGGAGGGCTTCTATGCAGAAGCCTGTGAAAAGTCTGCGAACAAAGGGGCCAAACCTGGTTTGGCGCGCAGAGTAAAACATGAGAAAGACGTTAACAAAAAGAAATTGCGAATAAACCCAGCCGGAGCCGAAATAAAATATATTTGGTCAAGCATGTTCAAGGCTCATAAAATAGCCTAAAACAATACCATGGTTATATAAGATAACCGCGGTATGAAAAATAGGGTAGTTACCACTGCCACCAGCCAAGTCTTGATGAAAAGGGAGTGAAGCAGTGCTCCAAGACAAAACAGACAAAAAGGGATAAGAATTAACCCTTTCCAATACTTCATGTAAGATGGGCAGTACTGGGTCTGTGATTTAAAGAGACTACATAAAGTTAATGGCAACTTTACATGTTTCTGGGAGACAGTAGTCAGTCCCAGAAAAATTGAGTCGGTGAGAAGTCTAAAAGACAACCCTGTGTCATTGCACTGATGGTGCTGTGTAACACACATAAAAATGATGCTCATGGAGTAGGTGAGGCTCCAGAGCCCAAGATCACACAAATGGTAAAAACACACACAGCAAAACACATGTAAGAGTGGGAAAAAGGCTCACACTCTTACCAGGTGAAATAAAGAAACCCTAGAAATCCAGCAACGCTGCTGAGGGACTCATTAGGTAAGGGAAATCGTCCATTTATGAGAATTCTTCCTAACAAAGTGCAGTTAACTCGCAAGTGCAACCAGCGGGTGGCTCATAAGTGCAGTGCAGAGAGAAGGCACTATAGGGATGCAGAAACAGATCCTTAAGTACTGGGTAGCCTGGAGACAGTGCAAGGACAACTGGACATGCAGGAGCCTGGGCCCGAGTTCAGAGGGTGGCCAGGTGACCAGTGTGCAGAGCAGTCGGGTGCATCAGCAGGGGGGAGGAAGAGAGAAAGCAGAAGCGAACTGGACGGTCTTGAGTTGCTTCCGGAACCAGAGATGGTTCTGCTCAAGTTTGAGAGAGGCAGAGAGGCTGTTCCATATGGAGACCCCAGCCGAGGAGATAGGTCTGCCCTCAACTCTCTGCTTGGATAAGCGTCTGACCCTCCGGCTTGGAGGTGGATGAGCAGAGAGCTTGAGAAGGAAGATGTTTTGGAAGAGAAAGTTGGAGGTAGAGCGGTTCCCATGCCCCAGAAAGCCCTGTGGACAATTCAGAGGGTCTTGAAGTTGATCCTTGCAGCCACGGCGAGCCAGTGAAGAGATTTCAGAGCTGGAGAGATACGATACCTGGGCTTGAGGCCAAGGACAACTCTTGCAGTCCTGCTCTGGATAAGTTGTAAAGGTCTAAGAGTAGAGGCAGGAAGATTTAGAAAGAGGCTGTTGCAATAGTCCAGCCTATAGAGGACCATAGCTCTGGAGACAGTGAGCTTCTGGGGGAAAGTGAGAAAAGGAAGAATACCTCTGAGGAGGTGCAGCTGATAGTTTGACTTCTTATAGACATCAGAGATGTGAAGGGAGAAGGAGAGGGTGGAGTTAAATATGACACCAAGGTTCTTAGCCTCATAGGAAGGAGCAGGCAGAGGGCCCAGAGTGGGTGGCCAGAAAGAGGAAAGGAGGAAGTAGGTGTCCAAATAAGGAGGATCCCAGCCTTACTGGCATTAAGGCAGAGGTAAATGGAGGCACACCATTCCTGAATTGTTGCCAGCCAGTCTGGTATGAGAGAAGTAGTAGAGGTGGATGACGGGAGCCTGAAAGAGAGCTGAGCGCCATCCGCATAACATTGGAAATTAGAGCAGAAAGTAGCGATGCAGTGGGCAAGAGGTTGCAGGTAGTGGCTGAAGAGCCAGGGAGAGAGGTTAGACCCCATGGGAACAGCACAAGGAGAGAGAGAGAGAGAGAGAGAGAGAGAGAGAGAGAGAGAGACCAACTGAACAACCGACCCACCCACTCGAGTTGGACATGAGGTTTGGTCGGTGAGAAAGGTCAACCAGGCCAGGGCCGGATCAGTAATACCAAGGTTGTCCCAGAGACGATTGAGCAGGATGGCATGGTTAACCATCTCAAAAGCAGAGGATAGATTAAAGAGTATGAGGACAGAAGGGAGATTAGAGTCGATTGGAGAGCAAGTCTTCACGGGTGTTCAGGAGAGCAGCTTCCGTGCTTCTGGCAGCTCTGAAGCCAGACTGGTGGTCATGGAGGCAACCAACAGAAAAGGAACAAAACAGACTGACTACCCCTCTCTCTAAGGTCTATCGACAACACAGATTGAGGTGCTTAGAAACTGTTGCATGAATCTGCAATGGGTACTTATTGTATACCTCAATCTGTGTTGTCGATAGACCTTAGAGAGAGGGGTAGTCAGTCTGTTTTGTTCCTTTTTCTCCCTGTCTACAGACTCGACCCCCAGATAACAAAAAATTTTGGGAGTACCCATTGCTATAACGGCAACCAACAGATTCAGTATGTAGATCAGCTTTTCCAAGAGTTTGCCCAGGAAAGGAGTGATGGAGATCGGGCGATAGTTAGCCGGAGAGGAAGGATCGGCTGAGGGCTTCTTTAGAAGGGTGTGCACAAGAGATTGCTTAACGGTGAGGGGAAAGGTCCAGTGGCAAAGGAGTGATTGCAGAAATCCGCCAAGGCTGGAGCAAGGGTGTCAATGTGGTCCTTGATTGTTCTGAATGAGAAGGGGAGAACCTGCTTTGATGACTTTCATAGATCGGACTTGTCTAGAAACATTATCAGGGGTGAACAGGGGAAAGGAGGAGGAGAGATGGCCTCAGACGGGCCAGTAGTGGTGGTGGTGGAGGAGGAGGAGGAGGAAGAGGAAGAGGAATAGGAGTTAGAGGAGGTAGCGGAAGAGAGGGTGGACAGGATGTCCTGAGTTTTAATGGTGAAATGAGAGGCCAAGTTCGTGCAGAGGACCTGGAGGGAACTGGAGAAGTAGAGACTGCAGCCGGATTGGTCCGCTCCTTGCAGATTTTTAAAAGTTCAGCTGAGTTGTTAGATGCCACAGAGATGCGGGCTTGGATGTAGGCTCTCTTCTTAGAGAGGACAGAGTCTGTACTGCCTTTGGAGCAGGCGGCAAGCCATTTTGTCAAGGTGTGCGCCCTAGGCCCTCCCCTTCCTCTCTGCCGCCCTACACTTGCGTTTAAGGGTGGCGAGGTCGGAATCGTACCAAGAGTTGCACTTAGATTTGGGCTTCAAGCGGATCCTCATGACAGGGGGCAAGGAAATCCAGTTTGTTAGAGATAAAGGTTGGAGAATGCTGTGTCAGGGTGTGAGTCAGCCAAAGGTGCAGCAGCAGCAGCAGGAGGAGGAGGAGGAGAGGGGGAGGGAGGGAGGGAGGGAGAGGGGGAGGGAGGGAGGGAGGGAGGGAAAAGAAAAACACACACTGGTGATGGGGTTAGAGAAGGGGAGGTCTGAGGAGAACAGCACATCCAGGGTGTGCCCAGCCATAGGGAAGGGGGGGGGGGGGAGAGAGAGAGAGAGAGAGACACACAGAGACAGAGAGAGACAGACACTGGTAGCATCCAGATGGATGTTCAAGTCCCGGAGGAGGAATCTGGATATATTGCCAGCTTCGAGGACCCCACTGTGATGGTCCCCCGTCGCTAGAAAACGCGAGTATCCTCTCCCTGTCCTTGTAGTTCATAATCTTTGCAATTATCGGTCTGGGAGATGCACCAGGTGGGAGTCTCTTAGCCAGCGACCTTTGAATCCCTTCGTCAACGTGCCAGGGCCAACCTCTTGCATGAGCTTGGTTTCCACATACGCTGTCGCATCTCTGCCTTCTTCCCCTTCCGGGAGGTCGAGGATCCTAAGTTGTTCCTGTAGGCCCTCCCTTCCGCATCCTCCGCATGTTGTTCTAGGGTCTGCACTCTATTCATCAGGTTTTTCACTTGCGTTTGGGTGTTAGTGAAGCTGACTGTATTAACCTGCACCCACTGCTCTGCCAATCCCAAGAGCTCTGAAAACCCCTGTACATCCTGCCGCAACAAACCCACATCCACAATGACAGCGTCGATCTTGTGCTCCAGTACTGATTTTAGTGCTGCAGTTGCCGCCAGGATCAGACCCTCCTCCTGTGGGTACACCAGCAGTGCAGATGCCGCCTCCACTGCAGCCTTGTGCTGACTTAAACTCTCTCCCTCCTTTCTGGTGTAGGCCTCCCTGACCGTCTGCCTGGCCTTGCTTTTGCGATTCTTATCTGGCATCAGCGCTCAGTACCTTAACGTCAGGTCAGTGCTATTCTCCCCAGTACCCTCTCAGCCTAGTGTCTTTACCACGGTCTCTGTGTCTAGCCCACAGTGGGGGAAGGCTCCCCTGACCCAGTGGGAGCCACAGGTCTGTGTCTACTACCTCCAACCTCCTGCAATGATTATCAGCACTGTCAGTCTCACCTCTGTTGACCAGAGTGTTGCTTCTGGTGTATTAGGGTTGCTGCAAGGGTCGTAGCAGGGGCCTCTCCATTGGCGCCCTCCTCTGCTGTTCCTCTGCATCACGCCCTTCCAGGAGCAAGCGGATCCGCAGGCAAGACCACCCCACCCATACCCCCAGGATGCTCTTGGTTTGGGCACCCCAGCAGCAGGACTAGAGGCATGACCCCCCCTGTGAGGCGAGCTGTTCTCCAGCCTGCTCTGATTATCTCCGGACATCCGTTGGCGGCCTGCCCAGTCTTTGCCGCGCTGCTTCTCCGACACCTGTTCCTGTCCTGTGCCTGGACGGTACTGTTCCCTTTCCCTTGTGATCTGCCTTGGTGTTGAGCAACGTTCAGCCCCGCTTGCCTCCTCTACGTTTGCGGGCTGACCAGGGCTGCCTCCAGTACCAGATCGAAGCTCGGCACCTGCTTCCACAGTGAAGCTGAGACCTCCACTCCAAGAACCTGCCGCCTTGTTCCAAGATGTCTCTCCAAGCACCTGACGATGGTGCCCTGTGAGCCTACCTTGCCAGCCCTGGCTCTGTCCCTCCGCTCACCGCTGGCAGTCGCGACCTCACTGCACCACATATCGCATCATGGGCTGGCCGCCGCAATTTTCGGAGACGCGTTTCTCTTGCCTTTGCGTCTCTCTTGCCTTTTAGCGAGCTTTCGCACTCCGCAGCCGCAGTCTTTCGATCTCGCATCCACAGATACTGCTCTGGTTGTGCTTCATTCCAGTTCCCAGCAATTTTGGGGCAATTTGACTTTATTTAGCAGCGTTTCTGCCAAATATTAATAGGAACATGCGGGAACACCAAAAAGAGCAGCCTCACTGCTTGGCTGCTGGCCACGCCCCCCCCCCACCCCAGACGAATAGTTATTGACTGACTTGCTTAAATGCCCCACCCCTTCCCAGGATTGGCCATTTACACTGCCAATCACTTACCTGGCTTCCAGGGACGTGGCATGCAAAGGATTTGACAAGCTTCATAGGGGATAATAAACCCTGGCCCTCCTTCAGACTTTCCTATATTCTTTTTGGCATAGACCGTGTACTGGTTTCTAAGGACCCCTTGTTCCCCAAATATACTCCCTGGTGGCCATGGTTAAGCTTGTCCTTAAACCCACTATGGGGTCTTCTTTATTAGTAAAAAGCCTCCTTGGTGGTTTAGTGAGATTCACTAGGCCTTTGTTCACAAAAAATTGGGGTTTCCTTGCAGCATTGGAGCAACCTCCAATTCAGGTAAGTGGCAGGGAGCGGGCTTGCTCTCACTCATGCCCCGCAAGCGGGTGTCAGGGGTTGGGCTTTCTCACTCCACTGAAGAGGCCTGATCCCAGGCCTTGTCACATTATGCATGTGAATGTAAGTAAATATAAGCCTCAGGAAGATTGTTAATATAGATTTCTATAGTGGAGTGAAAAGACTTGGAAAAAGCAGGTGTCTGACTCTTCATTTTCCTTTTCACACCTCTCGGCAGAAGTACACATGCAGGCACACACGCCCCACCAACGCCACACTGTTCTATTCAGGTCTTTCATCAGAAAAGGGGTGGCAGTACATAAGTTAATTTTTCAAAGGGATAGTCAACAGATCACACAAACTTTTCCATGTCAATTAAAATTGAGCTCGTACTGAAAATCATTTGCAAGCTCTCTGTAATATATTATTCTATCACCCTACTTTTGGATATGTTGAAGAAAGCCAAAGAGCAGTAGATGCATGAAGTCATAAAATAATGCATTTCAAATGCACTCATATTGTAACTGTATTAATGTGTGTTTTTAGGATGAATGGTCAATGTCAATAGTGGGAAGTACAGTGTTTTGAATATGTATGTCACTGAGTTTGGCAACATTGACCGTGCCATATGAATGTATGCTTTTGTTCTCTGCTCCAGTTCAAGCTACCAGAATGGTGATGTGTTTTTGCTGAGATATAAGTGTTTCAATAGGTTTGTTGCCCCAAACGGGTGAAAAATAAATAGCTCAACATTCCTCTGGCCAGTGCATTTGCTTACTTGAATACATTTATTTGTAAGGCTCTCGATATGAATTTTGTAAAAAGAAAAAAAAAAGAAAAAGTGCATGTTTGTGTCTCATAGATGACAAATTGGACATATCGCAATGTTGCCTTTAAAGCCTAATGGTAAGCAACTCTGAAAGGTGCTAAACAGGGCAAAGTTCCTGGACAGCAAGAAAGGTGCTTTTAATACCTGCATACTAGTTGACTTTCATCTGGTGATTTCATCCATATAAGTTCAAGATTAGGATTCGCTAGGGGGAGCACGGTGCAAGATGGCTAGAGGAGCTCCTGATCGAACAGGGACTGAGCCGCAAAAAAGATGCAGAACGCAACAGCTAAGCTAAAAAACAAATGAACATCAACTGAGCCCATAAAAACAGCATCCAGCAGAACTTCGTAGCGTGCAAATTGGTGCAGGACTGACAGAGAAACGGAACGGTGAAGGCCAAGAACCGTCAAAAGCCCACCAAAATCCTTGCTCCCCCTCAACGGGCACCAGTGCTACGGAGACAAGGGGCTCCAATACAGCCCTGAATTGTCGCGGAAAGGAACTCCGAACATCCCCCTCCAGCAGGCCGGACTTGCTGGTCCTCAGTCTGCCTCCATGCCCCCCACTAACTCGCTGTTGCTGGACTTGGGGGTGCGTGCGGACGCACAACGCAGCTGTCCTGCGGCTGGTGTTCGGGGGACACAGACGCCGACTCCAGGGGCCGCGGGCAGGAACAGCCAGCTAACATATGGCAGGGGGAGCGCCCACGGCGAGCTCCACACACCCGCCTTCCTGGCACCCAGCAGCCCCGTAACACACTGTAGAAGAGCACTGATCGCTTGCCGCAGCGCCAGTACCACGGAACAGAAGGAAGCCACGACAGCTAACCCCACAGGTGAGAGGGGTTGGAGGGCGGGGGGTTGGGACCCGGTGTGCGGGAGCCACGCCATACCCAAAGCAGCTAGTAAGAACCAACGTCGGGGCGCCCCACCCCACCCCACCACAAGTCCAGCGGTAGCACGCCATCTCCCGGAGCAGCACAACCCAGTGAAAGGGGGAGCAAGCCGCTAGAGCCCCCAGGACAGGACAGACAAAGCAAAATCCACCGGGGCGAGTGGCAGCGGGCGGTGATCCCTGTCAAGGGGCCCCAAACATTATAGAAACGAGAGAAACTTGCGCTTGAATCATAAGGTGGGGCACTCTGCAAAGAGGGGCACAAGGTGGCAAAGACTTACTGTGACAGGCAAAGGAGGGGCCCACGCTTGAGGACCGGTGCACCTGCGCACACCCCAGCCCCTGGCAGTTGCCTCCCAACCGCTCAATTCAACATAAAGGGCACTTCCTAATAAAGCGCACACCGCTGGCCCCCCGAAGGTGAGCTCCCCACGCACTGCCTAGGACTCAAGGCGGGCCTGACACCAACCTCACCCCGGCCCCCGCCCATCAGTCGCCTTCCGACCCTACGGGGTATGGCCCGACTACCCTGCTGGGTGGCAGACGCACCTCAACCCTGCAGCGTCCTCCGGACCCAGGCTGCAACGATAGCACAAACCGAAAGGGACAACCCAAAGCTACTGCAGGACCCCCCCACCCCCACTCAAGTGTAGCCCCACGCTCTAAAATATAACCAGCAAGCCTAAGAGGTCAGCACCCCTCCATACAGCACAGACCCAAGGCGACCGAACTTACAGACCCAACCTACGCCGGGAGAAGGGCCAAACGCGCAGGGTCGAACGGGCATGCAAAAAGGAACCTGGGCCCCGGTGACAGGTGAGCCCCCAGCACCAGATACACCCAACCAGCCTCAGAGGTCTAACCGAAACAAGACGAGATGGACGTCCAAACACAGCTACAGACCATCCTGGCTGACATGCGAAGCATTGGGCAAAGGACGCAAGAAACAAACAATACAGTCCTGGACATCAAGCAGGACTTACAGGAAGTACAAACCCACCTAACCGCGCAGGCTGAACGCATCACTGACAGTGAGCAGCGGATCAGCGCGCTGGAGGACAATTGTACAACTACTGGAGCAGACCTTGATGGGGTCATTAGGGAGGTTCAGTAATTTTGATGACCAAAAAAATCGCTACTGCCGGAACAACCTCTGACTGGTCTGGCTGCCTGAAAACGCTGAAGATGCGAGCCTCGAGTCATACATGCACGGCTTCCTCCGTGATACCCTCAAAATAGAGAACCGACACAACCTCAGCATCGAGAGAATCCACAGGGCACCTATACCCAAAGCCCTGACGGACCAGCGACCTCGGATCGTGACCATGCGCCTGTTCAATTTTCAGCATAAGATGTAGATACTCAAAGCATATAGAACGGCAGGCCCCATCAAAAATACGGACTGCGGACATACGAATCTACGACGACTACTCGCTGGAAGTCACAAGGCGCCGCAAAGAATTCAACCCGATCTTCGAGGCCATGAAAGACTCAGACCTTCGCCATTATTTAAAATTTCCAGCTACTTGGTGTGTCCAAATTGATAAACAATGGCAAAGCTTTGAGGACCCGGAGGCAGCATGACGCTTCCTCCAGCTGCAGGAGATAGTTACAACAGACCTTGACCAATCTCCAACCTAGCCCCGGCGCCCGGACCCCCGGCAGCCCTCCAGCCCGGAAGGGTCACAAACATCCTGGAAATGGCACAGGATCAACAGACGCCCGAGAGGTCGCGGGCCGAAGCGCTGAATGCTTGACGCTTCAATGACGGACGACACAAAACCCCAGCACTCAGGAACAATGCCTGTGGACCCCAAACCGGGATCTTACTTGCTAACGAACTCTGGATACTGTTGACAAGCGCACCCATCGCAGATCCTACAACATACTCGAGCAACCATGAGCCACGCGCTGCAGTAGCCGCCCCCGACAAGGAGAGTCACCCGCTGCCTCGTTAGGCCACTATGGCGGCAAGAAACACCTGGTGTTGGGTGGGGCACGAAGGGAGAGAGGGCACACAATGTAGTGTCATCCCGTCACCTTCTGCCTTGACACATGTCATCTGTTGGGGCTAGGCCGCAAGTTAGGCTGACCCAACGTTTTAAACTCACGGTTTGGTTAAGAGTTAATAAAGAATCATGTTGGGGTAATTTTGAGTTGCTCGCTCCCAGGGTAAACCAGCGGCACCTTCCTGTACTGACGCCTCACGGTGTCACTCGCGCGAACGTGATCAGAACACAAACAGCGAGACGGCTAACACTCATCCACATGAACCATGGCACTTTCCATTAACCTACTGACACTAAACATCCAGGGCCTGGGCCATCCCGTCAAGCTCAGTAGAATGCTCAACACTTTGAGGGACCTCCAAGGGGACATAATCTTCCTCTAGGAACCACATCTGGGGCCTATTGAATCCGCTAAACTGGGTGGGGGTGGGTAGGCAATGCGATTCACTCCCCATGCCATGCGAAAAGAGGAGTATCCATACTAGTCAACAAAAGGGTCCCATTCCAGGTCAAACACACAGTCGTTGACAAGGAGGGTCTGTACATTCTCGCCCAAGGCCAATTATACCAGCACATCGACACTCTCCTAAACGTATATCCGCCCACATCAGATAAGCCACAGTTTTTCACAAAGATGTTCACGCGCTGCGTGAAGTTCTTGGGGAACGTCCCGTCCATAGGGGGTGACCTCAACCTAGCTCTTGACCCTCACTTGGACCGCCAAAGCGTCCTCTCGGGGAAACACCTACCCATCAAAAAAGCAGATCGCCGTACATAATCTAATAATGATCTCCGCCTGGTGAACATCTGAGAGACGCACACAAGCAAAAACAGGACTTTACGTTCTACTCACATCCACACGACACCTACTCCAGGCTAGATTACTGGCTGATCCCAGCTACTGCACGCTACCTAGTGAAAGAGTGCACTGTCCTCCCGACCACCATATCTGACCACGCTCCCGTCAGCCTAACGATCTCCCTCCCAGACAGACAGCGGCAGTCTCCCCCATGGCGGGTTATCTTACGCATGCTTCCTAACCCAGGACTACTCGGCCCATAAATGCTGGGACACGTTCAAAGCGTACATAAGGGGCCAATGCATCTTGCGCTGGGAGCACAAATGAAAAACTTGGGGGGGGGGGGGGGGAGAAGCAGCCCGTCTAATGGAGGAATTGGGCAAAGCCGAGCGAATCCACAAAAAAACAGAAATAAACTCCCAAAACCCACACTGAACAAACTCTGCACCAAAATCGCCCAACTGTCGACCGACGGGGCTCAAAAGTCATACACCAGCTGGACCCATTCGTATTACGTAGAAAACGATAAACCCCTTAGATCAATGGTTCTAGCCCTGAAGCAAAGGCAAGCAGCACAAATAATAGTCTCCATTCAAGATAAGGAGGGGAAACAGGTGCTCAGTGACGCTCAGATGAATGCTAGATTTAAAGAATTCTACCAGGAATTATACACAGCCTCCGACCGCCACCCCCGCTATCCTCCCACCAACCACCCCCCCCACCAGCCCGGGATATTGAAGCCTTCTTGGATTCTATACAGATCCCTAAAATACCAGCTGACCACGAGTCAACCCTGGGAGCACCAATCATAGCCGCCGAAATATCTAACGCAATAATGTCACTGTCGGCGGG
The DNA here is from genome assembly GCF_040938575.1 of Ambystoma mexicanum. Taxonomy (NCBI): domain Eukaryota; kingdom Metazoa; phylum Chordata; class Amphibia; order Caudata; family Ambystomatidae; genus Ambystoma; species Ambystoma mexicanum. Next base: position 872,842,517 of record NC_090924.1, on the reverse strand, counting down.
CAAAGCCGCAGGCCCATATGGGAACCCCAAAGACTTATATAAGGAATTGATAGATGACCTGGCACCCGACTTGAGGATGTGTTTAATGAGGCAATATCCCTAGGCCACCTACCCCAATCAATGCTCGCCGCTAATATTATAGTCTTCCACAAGGGGGGTGTTGGACAGAATCCTGTGAAACACTGACCAAAGCTTTGTATTAAAAAGTAGATATATTTCTCCAGCATGGGGTCTGGCATGGATTCACATGCTCATGAATATTCCCCGTCGTCAGGCCGGGAATCCTCGGTATAGAAAAAAATCAGTATCAGTTTCGTTTCTGATCTGTTTTCTTAGTAGTAACCAATCACTGGTCTCTGGGTCAAACTGCCCCCAGCCAGTGACTGCCCTCTCCCTAAGCCCTGCCTCTGCCAGCCATCATCAGATTTTTACCGCACGTTCAAGTGTTGGGAGTCCTCGTGCTGTAGCTCTCGAGCCTTTGTTGCGTTTTGACACTTTTTTCAGGAGATTTTTCTCATTTTTCGGTTAAATAGAGCCTCAAGCTCCACCGTTTCTACATCCGATCAACAGGGATCCGTTTCGGAGTTTTCTACGCCCCTCAAGGGTGAAGATTTCATCGAGTTACGCTTTTGGAGGATTCCAGAAGTTCCGAGGCCTACCCTGGACATGGCCTAGGAGAAAGGAAGCTCGGCGCCCGGGAAGCTGTTCAGGACCTGCCCTGGATGCCAGCTTCAGAATGTTTTCAAGGAGGACGAGCATTCGTTATGCCTCTACTGTCTCCATGAGGAAAAGACGCACACGGAGAAGGACTGCGCGTTTTGTGGGAACATGTCGGAGCGGACCATGAAGGATCTCCACCTCCGTCTCGCCAACTGGCTGGAAGGGAAGAGCCCGTCAGGCGAGAAGAAGAAAAAGATGTCTGAGCGGTCTTCTAAGTCCTGTGAGGGCGCCCCGGCGACGGGGGCCCAACATAAGGCTAAGCACCGCGAGTCAGCAGGCACCGGGAGCGCTGAACGGTCGGGCTCCTTGGCTGCCAGGCAGGGCGCTTCCTCCCTGGCGCCATCAACCACGAGCCAACGCTCTGGCTCGGGTAAGAGGAAGTCCGAGAACCCGGCGAAGCTTCTGGAGAGGCCCCGGTTGATCTCGAAGATTCCGGCAGAGGGGGAGCGAGGCTCAGACCCTCCCTCCAAGGTGAAGGCCCCAGGCATCCAGAAGGTGACGATGGCCTTAATTCACCCTGCTAAGACCTCGATTGAGGATGTCGCTGCAGCCCTGGCTCATCCTGTGGAGGCTACACCAGTGGAGGCGCCCTCAGGACCCAGAGTCTCCCTGCCACCGCGAAGGGAGTCGTCTTTCAGGCCCATTGAGAAGACCCCCACAAAGTCCTCGTTGGAAAAGGTGGGGGAGGGGCTGGTGGCCATCGTGGATACGGACACGACCTCTGAAGAAGAGCTCATTGAAGTCGTGGAAGAGGCCCAGCCCATCGGGAGGGATCCCGACGAGGGCGACGACGAGAACGACGGGGTCGCTGACAAGGCTCCTCAAGAGCCCTCGCGCCCGTCGTTTCCAGCGCCGCAGGACACTTCACCGGCCATTTTGTCACCGATTCAGTCCTTATGTTCGGAGATAAGGACAAGGTTGCCCCTGTCCCCAACGGAGGTACCAGAGCCAGACCCGACGGGGGAACCGGAGCCAGGACCTTCGGAAAGTCCACCGCATAAGAGGAGGAGGACGCATCCTACGCCACCTCTCCCACCTCTGCGGCCTGCTCTGCCTTCCCCCCGGTCTAGTACCCACGGGGATGATACAGGCATGGACACGGCTACGACAGGTACAGATGACAACGGGACGTGTCCCCTATCGCCCCCTGCTCGGGCGTCCCCGCCCAGCGAGATTGGATCTTTTCATGCCATGATTTCCAGGGCATCCGAGCTCTTCCAGCTCTGCCCAGAAGAGAAGAAGGAAGGGTTCCTTTACCAACGGCGCGAGGCTAAAAGGAAGACGGTCCTCGCCGTACCGCTTCTTGATGACATCTGGGATGAGGGGCTCGCCCTCCTCAAGAACCCTGCCACAGCGCCGGCAAAGAGGGACCGGTACGAGAAGAAGTACCGGGTCCCCGATGCTGCCCCCTTGTGCCTTCGGGCTCAACCTACCCCGGATTCGGTCGTCTCGGCAGCGGCAAAGAGGAATGCTGGGGGGGGGGGCATCAGCCTCGACATCAACTTCCCCGCCGGACGGCGAGGGCAGGAAGTTGGACACGATGGGACGGCGGTTCATCTCATCCGCAGCGACGACTATCAAGGCGGCCAACGTCCTGGCTATCGTAGCCCGCTACGACAGGGAGTTGTGGTTCAAAATCGCCCCTCTGTTAGACTTCCTTCTGGATGCCAAAAGGGCTGAGGCCCTTGAAATCTTTCAGGAGGGTGTGATTGCTTCGGACCACGCCATCACGGTGGCAACGGGCATCGCCGACACCGGTTTCCGTCAGTTGGGCAACGGCGTTTGCTTGAGACGAGTATGGCTCAAGGCCACGGATTTCCGCCAGGACGTACAAACCAAGGTTTTGGACATGCCCTTCGACGGGAACAACCTGTTTGGGAAGGCGGTTGATGAGTCCCTTCAGGCCATCAAGACAGACACAGAAACTGCCCGGGCACTGGGAGTGCTCCTTGTCCGCCTCCTTTCGGAGCTCCGGAGGCAGACAAGGTGCCTCCAAAGTATCCGGCAGTGGCTCCTCCACGTACCGCCAAGCGGCAAGATCTTCGTCCCAGGAAGCCTACAGGGGACGCGGCAAGTCAGGTGGTGCCCGTCGTCGTCGACAGGGAGGTCAAGGAGGCAAGACGGCCTCCAAACAAGATTGAACCGACCGTGGGGTTGGGCCCCCGCCGAAGCACCCCGGTGGGAGGCCGGCTGGCCAGGTCAGCGTGTGGGAGTCCATCTCCACCGACTGTTGGTTGCTGGACGCCCTGGCCCAAGGGCACGCCCTCGAGTTTCAGAAGAAGTGCCCTCGCGTTCCACCCGTGGCCAGGAAGGAAAATCACATCCCTCAACTACTGTTGGAAGTAAGGGCGATGCTCAAGAAGGGTGCCATCGAGCTCGTCCCAAAGAGGCTTCGGGGCTCCGGAGTTTACTCAAGGTACTTCCTCGTAAAAAAGAAGACAGGAGGATGGCGCCCCATCCTGGACCTACGACGACTGAACAAGTACATCAAGGCACAGACGTTCCGTATGGTCACCCTCCAGCACGTGCTGGGACAGCTGGAGGAGGGCGATTTCCTGTCGTCGTTGGACTTGGAGGATACGTACTTCCACATCCCCATTCTAAAAAGACACCGAAAGTTCCTCAGGTTCGTGGTCCAAGGGCGGCACTACCAGTTCAAAGCCCTCCCGTTCGGATTGAAGTCGGCACCCAGAGTGTTCACCAAGTGCCTCGCACTGGTGGCGGTGCGGCTGCGCCTACAGGGGATCCACGTCTACCCCTACCTGGACGACTGGCTCATCCGGGCAAGGACAAGGGAGCTCGCCGTGGAGCACACTGCGAAGACCGTCCAGCTGCTCACGGACCTGGGATTCTCCATCAACTTTCCAAAATCCCACCTGGTTCCGTCGCAAGTCTCCCTGTTTCTGGGAGCCAAGCTGGACACAGTGGCGCGGCTTGCGGAAAGGACCAGGACCATTCTGGGCAAGGTGCAGCGTCTGCTGTCCACGGACATCGCCAGGGTAAGATCTATCAAATCCCTCCTCGGGATGATGTCCTCCTGCATTTATCTGGTGCGCCTTTGCAGGCTTCGGATGCGCCCCTTACAAAAGTTCCTCGACGCCCGCTGGGTCCAGTCGACGGGCAGCTTCGAAGACAGGATCCCTCTCAGCGAGACGTTCCGTCAGGCGATCCGGTGGTGGGGTACCCGCTCCCATCTGTCGGCGGGCACGGACTTTCAGACCCCAGCTCACCAGGTGACAGTGACGACGGACGCCTCCCTGGAAGGTTGGGGAGCGCACTCTGGAGATCTTCACGCGAGAGGCCTTTGGCTCCTGGAGGAGAAGTCTCTCCACATCAACATCTTGGAGCTCCGTGCAGTGTTCTGGGCCCTCAGGTCCTTTCTTCCGTCCCTCAAGGGCAAGGTGGTGAGGATCTTCACCGACAACACCACCACGATGTTCTACATCCGGAAGCAGGGCGGAACCTGCCCTATCAAAGGAAGCACAGGATCTGTGGCATTGGGCCGTCGCCCAGGGGATGTTTCTGGTGCCTCTTCATCTGGCAGGAATAAAAAACACGATTGCCGACTCACTCAGCAGGGAGCTGCGCTCGTGCCACGAGTGGGAACTACGCCAGGATCAGGTGGATCGACTCTTCCGACGATGGGGCGAACCCCAAATCGTTCTCTTGGCGACGGCGACGAATTCCAAGTGCCAGAGGTTCGCCAGCAGGTTCCCCCAGCCGAGGAGCATGGGCGATGCTTTCTCGTTCCCCTGGGACGGCCTATTTCTTTATGCGTTCCCTCCGCTGCCGTTGCTGCTCCGGATCATCAACCAGCTCAAGAGGTCCCGGTGCAGGATGATCCTCGTCGCACCGGCGTGGCCGAGACAGATCTGGTTCCCGGACCTTCTGGACTTGTCAACGTCCCCACCAGTCAAGCTGCCGACGGACGCAGACCTTCTCTCCAGAGAAGGAGGCGCCATTCTTCACCACAACCCGGAGTCGCTGAACTTGCAGGCCTGGCTCCTGCAGCACTAGAGTTTGGAGGGTACCACATCCCGGCCGACTGCAGAGAGGTTCTTGCAAAGGCCAGGGCATCCTCAACTCTCAAGTGCTACGGACATAAATGGAAGAGGTTCTCTGTCTGGTGCCGTGCACAGAAGATTAACCCTCTGCGGATTATGGCCCCTCAAGTACTGCCGTACCTACCGTCGCTGGCCAAAGCTGGACTGGCTCACGCCTCCATCAAAATACATCTGGCTGCAATCTCCCGATATACCAGGACTACGGGACGGGCGTCCTTGTGGTCTCATCGCCTGGTGAAAGAATTCATGAAGGGACTATTCCGATCATTCCCGCCGGTGAAGGCTCCTGCCCCGGCGTGGGAGCTTAATGTGGTGCTGACCAGGCTCATGGGGGCCCCATTCGAGCCTATGCATTCGGCGCCTTTGAAGTTCCTGTCATGGAAGACGGCTTTCCTCGTGGCCATCACCTCCGCACGACGATTGGGAGTGATCCAGGCCCTATCTTGCAAGCCTCCATACTTGACCTTTCATGACACGAGGGTGGTGTTGAGGACACACCCCTCCTTTATGCCCAAGGTGCCGTCGGACTTCCACCTCAACGAGCCCTTGGTGTTGCCAGTTTTCTTCCCGTCGCCTTTGTCGCCGGCCGAGAGGACTTTGCACTCGCTGGATGTAGCTAGAGTGCTGAAGTTCTCCGTGGACCGCACAAAGAGTTTTCGGAAGACGTCACAGCTGTTTGTGAACTTTGGGACTGTGAATCAAGGGAAGGCTCTCTCGAAGACTTCCATTTCCAGATGGCTCTCCGGCTGCATCATGCACTGTCACCGGTTGGCAAACCGACCGCTGCCCGGCCGTCCGAGAGCCATTCGACCAGAGTGATTGCTGCTACTACGGCGTTCCTGTCTGGTGTGCCCCTGCTGGACATCTGCAGGGCTGCCACGTGGAGGTCGACGCACACCTTCACAAGATTCTACTACGTCGATCGGGACACCAGGGAGGAGACCAGGGTCGGCCAAGCAGTGCTGCGCAACCTGTTCGCCTAAGGTGAGCCTGGTGAGGAGGTAAGAGTTGCTTAATGTTGACTTGTTGTATTGTATTATTCATGAGCGTGTGAATCCATGCCAGACCCCATGCTGGATAAGGAACAAGTTACTTACCTGTAACTGTTGTTCTCCAGCACGGGTCTGGCATGGATTCACATGCAAACCCTCCCGCCTACCCCTCTGCGACTCTTCACTCGGTCATACTGCCACTTTACGTGCTACCAAATCTGAGGATGGCTGCCAGAGGCGGGGCTTAGGGAGAGGGCAGTCATTGGCTGGGGGTAGTATGACCCAGAGACCAGTGATTGGTTACTACTAAGAAAGACAGATCAGAAACGAAACTGATACTGATTTTTTTCTATACCGAGGATTCCCGGCCTGACGGGGAATATTCATGAGCATGTGAATCCATGCCAGACCCATGCTGGAGAACAACAGTTACAGGTAAGTAACTTGTTCCATTTATTTTATACACTTCTAATAAAACACATGTATCACAGTCATCAAGCAAGTTAAATTAAGTTAAAGGAAAAATATACACTCCCAAGTTAAATTGTAGACCAAGTGAACCAGAGTGAAAACTGAGCAAAACGGCACAGTGAAAACCACACACAAGGGATCCTTTATCAATTTCTCACAAGGGAGGGAAAGCACAAGTTATATAGAAATATTTTCTTACTCACCCTAGCAACACTTCCCATAAGTTTGTGAACCAGTTTAAGCAAGACAGTGCATCAGTATAGGCAATACTTATATGAAAACTGAGCAAAATGGCATTTCACAAGGTTTAGAAAGGGGAAGAAAAGGGTAATTATAAGAAGTCGGTGAACCAACACAGTTCTAGTTGAGAATCAATCTAAAGAAGGCAGGTCTAACAAATGTAGGCAGAGTCAGTAGGCCTGTGCCAGAGTTAGTGGTACAGGGCAAGGGCCCAAGAGCAAAATGTTCTTGTAGCTGCAGTCAAGTCTTTGGTTAACGATTTTGAAAAGGTGGATGCAGAAGTTGAAAAGACAATGTTAAGAGCGAGGGGCGGCCAACCCAACAGGTAGGTAAAGGATTTAGAACACCTTTAGTGCTACCGTGAAGAAAGGGCGGCCTGGCGGAACAATGTACCTTTAAATGAAGAAGTGGCTCCTGTGGTGACGGTTGTTCCTGCAGTTCGGGTGATCCAGCAGAGTAAGAGAGGCTCTGGTCGTGGAGGAAGGTTTGAGTTACTGCACTACCCAGGGATGAAACCAGCCACGGTGCTGCCCGACGAATAAAAGGTACGCTCCTTTAAATCGCGGTCCGGGTGGACTGGTGCCTGGCTATCTGGCCTCCGAGTACAGGGTACGGGTGATTCGACCAAGGCAGGTCCGGGAAGGCGATCGGCAAACTGGTCGGTCCCACCAGCTCAAGGGAAGAAGGCTCTTGCAGATGAAGATCTTCTCTCATCGTGTGGAGAAAAGTGGCGAGACGCTGCAGCAGGGCTTCACCGGTGGTTCAGTTGTTGCAGATGTCTTTGGCTTCTCTCCTCTTCGGCTTCTTAGTTCCAGTGGCGACGTCTTGTTCTTTGAGTCCTCAGGACCCTGCTTTTATGCAAAAAGATCCCCATTCATGCAGCCTAGCTGTCACTCACAAGTGGTCATCTAGGCGGAGACCCTCCAGCCTATCAGGATAGAGTGCGACATGGGTTGCTGAGGCAACCATGTCCAGGGGTCCTACTCCCCCTCCCACACAATGGACCCACCCCAGACTCGGTGGCGCCGAAAGGACGAACAAAGTATCCCCGACCTGGGTTAGGAGTTTAGAGAAAGACACGAGAAAGCAGTTATATTAAAGTTCTGGCAAATAAAACCTGCCGGAGTCAAGTTAATATTAAAATGTGCCCGCAATATGTTGGAGACTGTCAGAAAAAGTGGTAGCCTCGAACAATGGGAAAATCCAATAGGGAAATATTTGCTGTCGAATATTTACGGTAGTAACCACTGCCACCAGCCAGAAACTTTTGAGAGAGGGACTGTACGGTACCTTCTCGAAAATTAACATAAAGGAAAAACTATTAACCCTTTTCAGTACCTCCATGGGTTGTACTGGTTTAGTTCATAGGAATTGACTAGTAAAGTCAATTGGGACTTTATATGCCCTGGGAGACAGTAGTCAGTCCCAGGGTATGGAGTCTATGTTTGGGGGTCGCTACGACACCCCTGTGTCACTGCACTGAGGGTGCTATGTAAAACATGTGAATAAAGATGGTTCCTATGGGGTTGAGAAAATCCCCTAGACATCAAGCACAAAAATGGCCTAGGACACACACAACAAAAATGCCTAAGAGTGGGAAAAAGAGTCTCACTCTTAGCAAAAAAAAGAAACAAACCATTCAAATCCAGCAAAGCTGCTGGGGGACTCTATGGGTAAGGAAAATTAGCCATAGAATGAGAATTCTCCCTAACAGGGGGGCAGGGATCCGACATTATGCGGCTTCTACAGGCCTTTCTCTCCTATAAATGCAGACGCCAAGATACTTGCTAAATGTCTGGCGAAAACAGTCATCCGAATATCATACACAGAGATCAAACGGGCTTTATTCGAAATAGACACTCAAATGACAATATCAGAAGGCTGCTTCACCTAATAGCGGGGGATAGGGACCCAGAGGATCTTATATTAGCTGTCGATGCCGAAAAGGCCTGCCACGTTACGGCTTCCCTCCCCACCTCATCTGACTGGTCAAGCTTCTACATATGAGCCCCACAGTCGCCGTAGTAACGAATGGCGTTACCTCCCCCGCTTTCGAGCTACAATCAGGCACGCGCCAAGGATGCCCGCCATCACCATTACTCTACGCTCTCTCCATAGAGCCAATTGCAATCAAGCTCCGGGCATAGTGCAGGGCAGAGAGGAACACTGCGTATCCTTCTACGCGGATGACATGCTACTGTACACTAGCAACAGCCCCACTGCCCTTCCATATATTCGTGCACTCCTAATGAACATTGGCCCAATGGCGGGATATAAAATTAACTTCAGCAAATCGGAGTTTATGCCACTGCGCCCAGACATAGCATGGGGCGAGGGGGGGTGTGCCCCTCTTCTTTTTACAAACGCTTCATATCCACTACCTCAGTATCCACATTAGCGTCTCATTGGGCGACCTTGCGGACTTCAACTACCCTCAGAAAATAGCAGGCATATGTCAAGACCTGAAAAAGTGGGACACCCTGAACCTCTTTTTAACCGGGTGGATTAACGCTCTAAAAATGAACTCCATCCCCAACCTCACGTACATTGCTATGGCGATCGCGGTCCGCCCAACAGCCACCTCACTAAAGGAGTTGGACAAAGCAATGTCTAAATTCATCTGGAAAGGGAAGAAGGCGAGAATCTGCCTCCCGGCCCTACAAGCCTCTAAACCGAACAGGGGTCTTGCAGCCCCATCTCTTAAAGCATATTACCAAGCGGCGCAAGTGTGCTGGATGAAACGATGGATGGACGCATCAGACGATTCCAGCTGGGGGGCAATGGATATCGGGATGATGAAACCCCTGAACCCGATCGGAATAATGGCCATACCCCCGAAGAAGCTCCCGCCTGGCATACGGAAGCACCCAGTACTGGGACCCACTCTCACCCAATGGCACAGACTTAGGACGGCTCAAGGGATTCAAGCCAAAAACGCTCTGCCATGGTCCAGTATCCGGGCAGTGCTACACTGTGGACATGCAGGGAGAATACACCCTAAACAAGACCACGACTGGGCCAACGTTGGGATAATTATATGATATGGCATTTATAACGCGCCTATGCACAACTGTTTCGAGGCGCAACGAGGCAAGGGGGAGGGAACAGAGGGAAGACAGACAGCCATCTTACTATGCCAGGTGTCATTCAGATAGCGCAAGTGCATGTGAAGGGGAAAAGGGAAAGTGCGTGGCGGAAGGGAGAGGGGAAAGTGCAGTACATGGCATAGTAGAATTAATAGGATAATAGAACGGCCAGATGGTGGCAAGTGCAGGTAAGAGCAGACATAAGTGCTGGTAAGGGGACTGTAGGGATACAGAACAGTCCCCAGGTGCAGGGGTTGCCAGGGAGGCAGTGCAGGTGTGCAATTGGCTGGGCCTGGCCCTGATATCAGAAAGGGTGGCCAGGTAACCAGTGCAGGTTCAACCAGGAATTCAGCAGGTGAGAGAAGGCAGAAGCAAAGAGGAAGGTTTTGAGGTGCTTCTAGAACCGGAGATGGTTCTCCTCAAGTTTCAGAGAGGTGGGAAGGCTGTTCCAGAGGGAGGCCCCTGCCGAAGAGAGAGATCTACCACCAACTCGTTGCTTGGAGAAGCGACTGACCCTGAGGGAGTTGGAGGCGGATGAGCAAAGAGCTCGAGAAGGAAGATATTTGGAAGAGAGAGATGAAGGTATTTCGGCTCCAGGCCCCAGAAGGCCTTGTGGACAATGCAGAGGGTTTTGAACTTAATCCTTGCAGCCACTGGGAGCCAGTGCAGTGATTTCAGTCCTGGAGAGATACGATCCCTGGGCTTGAGGCCAAGGACAAGTCTCGCAGTCCTGTTTTGGATAAGATTCAGAGGGCGGAGAGTAGAGGCAGGCAGATTTAGATAGAGGCTGTTAGAATAGTCCAGTCTACAGAGAACCAGGGCTCTGGAGACGGTCAACTTCTGGAGGAAGGAGAGGAAAGGAAGAATACCTCTGAGGAGTTGTAGCGGGTAGTGTGACTTCTTAGAGACTTCAGAGATGTGAGGATAGAATGGACATACAGGAGGGGGCGACACTGCAGTCATTCCAAGATGCCAGTGTGAAACTGGGCCTGGGGTGGGGGGGATTAGCTCTCATACTACACTATCTGCACCACGATCCAGCACTTCACAGCGCAACCCCCTTCCCTGCTGTCCTCGCTCCCTGTGTGGCCGAGATGGAACAACATCTCGCCGTCTTCCCACATCTCCGCACATTCTACCAAATGGCAATCTCGAACAACCTAGGACGGAACCATACGCTTGCATGCCGCTGGGCCGCAGATCTAGGGGCTCAAATAGAGACAACCGACATCCTCCAGTACTACGCCGCCATACCTTTAATATCCACCAACCTCAGAAATAGGGAGAGTCAATTTAAAATTATACAGCGGGTATACCTTATCCCCTCTACTCTACATCGGATGGGGATATGCCAAATAAACGAATGCTGGAGAGAATGTGACGACCTGGGCACGATGGGGCACATTCTCTGGCAATGCCCGAAGATCTCACAATACTGGAGGGACGTGCACAAACAGATAAGTGGAATTAGAGGAGCCACTGTTGCATTCACACCTGAGATAATGCTCCTGGAGGGGGAAGCAGACACATGGCACGGGGAGGGGCTCACACGCAAACTGATAGGCATACTACTCTTCACGGCTAGGAAACTCCTCATTATCCATTGGAAAGCCAGAGATCCCCCTACTGCCGCGGAGTGAAACTCACTCCTGACGAAAACCTGCAAGAAGGAATGCACGGCTATCACGTGTCAACAGCTCCAGAACCCCCTAAAGAGCCTCAAGAGCACAAATTTTCAGAGATCTGATAGACAAGTATACATAGGGGGTGGGGGGGGAGGGGGTCATGGACTCAGTGGATTGGATCTATGATGCACACATAGCCTAAAAAACGACCTGCACCATGACACTGGACAGAATGGCCTTCGGACATACAGCAGGTCACTCAATTACAGGAGTGCCGGTCAGATAGAACCATAAGGAAGAACTCATAGTTTAGGTGGGGTAGGGGGGAAATGTTACAGGTATGTTACTGTTGTTAGTTATTCGGACAAGGTGGCATGCTAGGGGAGGGGGGAGGCGGGGGCCGCAAATCAAGCGCAGAGCCTAGCGTCTACATGTACCTCCAAGGCCGCAAATGCGCCTTACACCATGGCAAGATTATCAAACTTGATACCCAACCTTACCTGCGTCTGATTACATGAAGTTTGTACCTGTATATTAAATGCCAATAAAAAGATTGTTAAAAAAAATAAGTTCAAGATTAAAACCACTGAGATTTTTTCTAGCACTGCAAAAACCTCAGATGTTCTATATCATGGAGAAAGTATTACAATTTGATGTTTGTTTCTTGAACAAATTAAGTAATGTTTGCTTTCATTTAGGTCCTGAGCGAAGAAGTGTTATAATTGATAATAAGAATAAAACAATAACAGCATATCATGAATCTGGCCATGCCATAATAGCGTATTATACCAAAGAAGCCATGCCAATTAACAAAGCTACGATTATGCCTCGAGGACCGACACTTGGACATGTAAGTTTCCAAAATGTATTTCAATAATATGATGGTAGTCTTACAGCCAGTTCCCTTTTGTACTGAGATGATGAAATACATTAGCTTACAAGGTTACACAGTTTTTTATCCGATGGTGTTCACATGATTAAATGAAAAGCAAAAAAGACATGGGGCTTCATTACGAATATGGCGGAGCAGTAGAAAAGTGGCGGTAACCGAATTACCACCACTTTTTGAGCTCTGCCAAAGTGTTAGGCCTTTGAGTGGAGGCTTTACTTCCAGCATCATACTGGAGGTAAATTCTCCACATTTCCGCCCAAAAATGATCAAACTTGCGGAATTAGCGCCTTTGGTAATTTTGCCGAAATCCCCATGGAGTTCTATGGACTTAAAAAAAATGGGGACTAACACAGCCTAACCCTATTTGTAATACGGTGGTAAATCCACCGGACCGAGTGTTGGTAACGGTAATTCCGCCCGGCAGATTTACAGCCGGAATACCACCCAACTCGTAGCGAGGGACGTAGTGCTGGATTTCTTTCACAAAGAGAAAATATTTTCACTTTAATAAACTCCATTGGCTGCAGAGAGTATACATGCCATTCATTCCTTGGTCAGCTCCTTTTCTACTGAGCAATGAATCTTGCTAAGAGGACAGAGACCTAACAGTACTCATTGTAAGCCAATTCACAGTGCAAGGATTTATAAACTTCTTCAGTGTGGTTCTAGGTTTGCACCCATCTAGGGCCAATAGAAGTACACTGAAATCCTCTCCTTGGTCCTCTTAGTGCATAAGTGACCAGCCAGGGGGACTTCTTGTGCTAACTGTAGGAATTTGCGTCTTAGTTCCTGGGGGACCACCAGTCTCCTGCGGATTTGTTCCAGTGTCTAAGGTTATTCAAGCAGCAAGTGAACAACTAACAAAGGAGACCGAAAAACAGACTTGTAAAGGGGGACACAAACAGCAGCTTGGGTCAGAGGTAAGAGGGGGTTGCCATGGATATCTCTAGGTGCACTCCAACGCTCTGGAGCGACTTGAAGTAAGGTATTGCTTACTTCAGGAAAGCAATACCTTTTTCCCTACAGTACCTTGAGTTTGAAGAAAGTGTTTGTGTTGTCTCTTCCACGATATAGCAGCTCTGGACCCGACTTCCGGATTCCATGGTCTGGTGACGAAAAGCAGGACCATGGATGGTGTCTTCCAGCAGCAGTCTCGAGGGTGGGGACATGTGGCATGACTTTCACTAACTTCTTGGTTAATTCTGTAATAGCGCCTTTTCAGCAGCACCAACAAAGGACACGGATCGCCCGGTCAATCTTCTTCACTTTCTGCAGTCCCACACTCTGGTGAGGGGGTCTGGGCGAGTTGGAGCTGATCTCTGGAGTGTCCTTACGGGCTCAGCACAGATTTGGACAGATTCAGCCTTACTACGACGATGCACTCAAAATGGCCAGCAGGTCTCCTTGTATTGCGGTTCCGCAGCTCTGGAAACACCTAGGACCTCGAGAGATGGCTCATTTCAAGGTTAGTCTTGGGACTGGTTATTCCCACCAACCAAAGGGGAGAAGTCGTCCTCTTCGGAGCTCCTCTGTCACATAGAAAACATGGTCAGGACAACAGTGTTGCAAAGGGTCTGCAGGCGTCTCTGGTCTTCTTCTTCGGTTACTTCTGTTTCCAGTGGTCGACTTGCTTGACACCCCAGAAGCCTCACCTTTTATACAGTTCCAGCACACACTCCTCTGCAATCTCTCTCAGCAGTTTACAGAAAGGGGTGTTTGACTATCCAATCAGGACAGCCAGACCCCCTCTGGGAGCTGATCCTATGCAGGCACTCTGGCAGACTAAGGACTGGGGGGTGGAAGAATCCACCCCCACTGTCCGCCTGCCCAGACACTCTGGAGCTTAGGCAGGGATACCTAATGGAGATACTAAGTTACCTCTCTATCCTTAAGAACTGTAGTTACTTAAGGATATAGGAAAAAGAGTCTTAAAGGTGGACCCAAAGGGTCCCCAGCAACACTGCCCATAAGGAGCTGTGTGCTGCAGTTGCAAAATACAGATGCCTTTAAGAGCTATGGAGCAGACCAACTGAATGGAAAAAGCCCCCACTCATTCAGGATAAAAAAAAAGGGCCAGAAGTCCAGCAAAAAGTGTTGGGGTCTCACTAGGAGAGGGGATGAAGCACAATAATAAATCTCCCAAACATTTCTGAAGTCGTTCTTAGTTTGTATTTCAAGCATTTTCTCCCCTTTGTTTTGGAGTAAGATGAATGTATAACGTTTCACCCCGTTTTTATACATTTGCTTAAGTAATCTAAGGCTTTGCTTGTATTCTGCTGCAGCCAGACCCCTCTCTGCTAGGCCCCTTATTGCTCTTCTTAGGATTTTCTTCTTATGTTAAATGTTAAAGGTATTTGTACCGCGCACCGTCACCAACGGAATTGGTCCCCAGGCGCTCAGGCGGATCTGTAAATGATAAAGGTGGGATGGGTTAGTAGGGTGAAGAAGGGAGTAGGTTAGTGACGGGAGTGGTGTTCTGTTGGCAGCTTAAACTCGGTATACACAGGGTGCTGAGCTTTGGTGCGGGTATCGGATCGTAGTCGGTCCACGTGTGCTGTTGTTCCGGCTTATGTGGTGTTGCAGTGTTGTGAAGTGCGTGCGGCTTGTTGTGCGTGAGATGGTTGTGTGAGTTTTTGGAGTGAGATAAGTATGCAGAGTTTGAGCTTATATTGGTTAGTGGGTTACCTGACCTTTACCATGCTAACATTCGCAGTTCTGTCTGAGTGTGGCACTTGCTGGCCCTCACATTCCCATCTAGATGCGGCGCAGGCCAATGTTTAGGGCTCCATCCAGGTGTGGGCATGCCAACATTCACAACTCCATCCGAACGCCATGCAGGCTGGTGTTCACAACTCTAAGTGTGGCACATGCTAGCATTCACGTTTTTTCTAGGCGCGGGCATGTTATCCTTCAATCCTATCCAGATGTGACGCAGGCTAACGTCTATCTAGGTGCGTCTGCCGGTCTGGATATGTTCGTCCGGTACGTACGAGTGGGAGAGTCACTTGAGGGCTTTCGTCTGGGTCTAGGTATGTGGTCAATCTCTGCAGCCTTCCTTTGTGGCTATTTTCCATGATGTCTTATGCTCTGTCGAGTGGTTGGTTCTTTGCTTCGAGTGTTTGTCCAATTTGAGAGTGGCCTAGGTTGGAGTTATTTTCATCATTGTTTTAATGTCTGGGCATTCTAGTGCATCTCCGTTGTGGTTACGCTTTGAAGAGCCATGATTTGAGGAGTTTCCTGAATGCTAGGTGGTTTGTTGTATCCCGTATATTCTTAGGTAGGTCATTCCAGGTTTTTGGTGCCTGGTGTGAGAAAGACGATCCTCCAAGTTTTTTCTGTTGTAGGGTTTTGGTTCCAGGCGTATGTCTGTGCCTGATCTTAGTGTTCTTGTCGGTTGATATAGGCGTAGTTTGTCGCTTAGGAATTCTGCGCCTTGTTTGTGTATTACTCTGTGCGTGATGCACATGGCCTTGAACTTTATTTGTTGTTTCAGTGGTAGCCAGTGTAGTATTTTTAGCGCGGGTGTGATGTGTTCTCTTCTGGGTAGCTTGAGGAGGAGTCTGGCTGCTCCATTTTGTATGCTTTGCAGTTATTTTAGAAGTCGTTCGGGCATGCCCAGGTATAGGCTATTGGCATAGTCTACTCTGGACATGATCAGAGCGATGATGGTAACTGTTTTGTTGGCGAACGACAAGAACGGTAGGATTCTTTTTGCTGCTTGCAGGAGGGAGAAACATTTCTTGATTACCGAGTTTACTTGTGGCTCCAGAGTGAGATTGCTATCCATCAGGACCCATAGGTTTTTTACAGTTGATGATGGTTCTGGTGTGGTGCCGAGTTCTCTTGGCCAGGGGAAGTAGTTGATGTCTCCTCTCTTTTTTGAAACAATCATTATCTCTGTTTTGCCTGGGTTGATTTTGACATGGTTGAGGTTCATCCAGTTGAATATGTCACGAAGGCAATTCTCTAGTGTGGTGTTTTCCTCTCGGGTGTCTTGTATGTTGAAGATTATTTGGGTATTGTCGGCGTAGTTGTAGCATGTGAGGCCGTGTTTTTTGATGAGTTTGATTAATAGGTACATGTAGATGTTGAATAGAAGGGGGGAGAAGGATGATCCTTGTGGTACTCCGCACGTGGAGACTCTGGGTTTGGATTTACAAGGTTTCATCCATATTGTTTCTGTTCTGTTTGTTAGGAAGGATTTCATCCATAGTAGGGCAGTGTATGTTATCCCTAGTCCTTCTAGTCTCTTCATGAGGATGACATGGTTGACAGTGGTGAAGGCTGCAGATAGATCAAGGAGAGTCCGAGCGGTGCTGTTGTCTGAGTCTGCGTTTGTTTTTAGGTCGTCCCATATTGAGAGGAGAGCCGATTCTGTTCCTCTCATATGTCTGAAGCCAACTTGTGCCTGGTCTAGTAGGCAATGCTCTTCTATGAATTCTTGGGTTATTTGGTAGACGTACGTTTCTAGCAGTTTGGCTATGTAGGGTATGTTGGAGATGGGCCTGTAGTTGAATAAGTCCTCTACGTTTCCTGTTGTCTTTGAGTAGCGGCTTGATGTAAGCCGATTTGAAGGCCTGCGGTACTTTACCTGTTGAGATTGAGAGATTGAGGAGGTTGCTGTGGTATTCCATGGGGGTTCCTTGTTTGAGAATTGTTTTGTATATGTCCGGGGGGCAAGGGTCTTCAGGAAAGCCCGATTTGTTGCTTTGGTTTACCAGTTTGACGAATGCCCCAACTGATATTTCTGGGAAGTATTGTAGCTTGTTTGCGTGTTCCTCGTCTGTCGGTGGGGTTTGAGCTGTGAACGCTTGGTCTGTTTTGGATGGAGGTTATTTTGTTTTTGAAGTGGTCTCAGAGGTCCTCGCAAAGTTTCGTTGATGGGATTGGCATGTTGTTGCAAGCCGGTGGGTTTTTAATTTCGTTTATGATTTTGAATAAGTCTTTTTGAGCGTTTGGTGGTCTGAAGATTCGTTTGTCGTAATGTTTCCTCTTCGCTTTTTGTATTTCCTTTTTATATGCGCGGATCTGTTGTAGGAATTTCAATTTGTTTTACGGTGGTTGTTGGTCCTCCATTCAGATTCTAGTTTTCGGTTTTTCCTTTTCATGGCGTTGAGTAGTGGGGTGAACCATTTTGCTGTAGTTTTTTTGCATGATGAGGTGAAGGGCTTTTCTTTGGCGATGTCGTCAAGGGTTGTTGCGATCCAGATATGAAGTAGGGCAACTTTTTTGTCAAGGTCTGCTTCTTCCATGGTTGATGCTTGTGGTTTGCTGAGTTCTAGGAGCTCGGTTAGGTTGGAATTTTTTATGGTTCTCCAATTTCTTTTCATCATGATGGGTTGTTTTTCTTGTTGCATTTTTGTTGGAGCGGCCGTTGTGATTATGAACGGAATAATGAGGTGGTCGCTCCAAAGTATTTGAATTGGGGGTGCCATGGTGATGAGACCCTTGTTGGCAAAGATTGCGTCAAGTGTGTGCCTGCTGAGTGGGTTGCTCCTTTGACTAGTTGTTGTAGGTTCATGGCTGCTAGTTGGGCGGTTAGGGATTTTTGTGTGGTTGTGGTTTCTTCGTCGAACCAGAAGTTGAAATCTCTGAGGATGATCAGATGATTGTACTTGATGGCTAGGGTGGTGATTGCTTCTGTGAAATCGTCTATGATAGTCGCATCGTAGGTTGGTGGTCTGTATATCAGTATGAATTTCAGGTTGGTTTTGGGGTTTACTGAAAGTCGTATTAAGGATTTGCATTTATCGATGTTTAGTGGATCTTCCATTTTGATGGCCAGTTGTTCCATGTGGATGATCGCTAGTCCCCCCTCCCCCCCCCGCCACTCCCCCTCTTTTGGATTTTCTGTTTGTTTGGATGCATTTGAAGTCTTCAGGCAGGCAGTTGTTGAGGGTGATCTTGTAGTTGTCGTCTAGCCATGTTTCGGTTACAAATAGGATGTCTATGCCTCCTCCTGACAGGAGGTCGTATATTTCCATTGCGTGTTTGGACATTGACCGTGCGTTTATTAGGTTACAGTGGATTCTCTGGGTGAGATTTTGTTTTGAGGTTATTTGTTGTTCGAGTTTGTAGTTGTCTGTTCGTGAAGTTTCCGCATTGATGTCGGTAGGATGAAGAACGGCAACAGTTGCTTCTTCATTGAAGCGGTCTAGTAAGTTGATAACAGGGCTGATTAGTCTTGGTGTTTCTGCTGTGATGCTACTCGGATGAAGATCAGCGGTGGTTTCTTCATTGGGTCCGATTGTTGGGTGGGAGGTGGCGTTGCTGGTTGTTGGTACTTCGCTGTATTGTGCGGGATGTAGTGGAAATCGATGTTGCCCCTCTGTTTTTGTAATGTGAGGGGTAATGGGGTCGGAGCCCTCCCACTCTCTTGTTGAGTGCCCCCATCTTTTTTCCGCTTGTATCAGGAAATTATTTGCATGTTTTGAGGTTTCCTTGTTGGGATGTCAGTGTCCCGTGGTTGTTGCGAGGTAAGGTGTGAGGTATAAGGATTTTTCTCTTGTGGATTTTGTTCCGGTTGTGGCTGTTTTAGGCGTGTTTTCTTCCAATGGGGCTGTTTCTTGTGGGTTCTGACGGTGTTGTGTGTTCGTGTTTCTTGTTGCACGATCTTGTTCTCTTTCTCTGCGTCCTTTTCTGGTATGGGCCATTTTCCAGTCTAGGTGCAGGCATAGTATGGTAGTTGGTCCTCTATGCTGTGCTGTGCGGTCGCTGTGACCTCGGTTTTCCTTCTCTGGATACGCTGGGGTGTTCTCTGGCTCAGTGTTGCTTTCTGTCGGTGGGTAGGGTGTGTTTCCTAAGGGTGCACTGTCGGGGGGGTTGGGGGGATTTAGGGTGTTAACGGTCTGCTGGTATGGGATTTAATTGAGTTAGGTGGTGGTGGGTTTCCGTGATTGGTAGAGTACTGAACTAAGCTCAGAGTATTTGAGACCTGTATAGTGGGAGAGAGGCCTATCAGTGTAAACTAAACATCACACGATGCAATTTGGAGATAGAACCCCTGCTAAACGAGAGACCTGCGCAGTGGGAGAGAGGCCCATCAGTGCAATCTAAACGTCCTACACAGCAGTTTGGGGAGAGAGCCCCTGCTGAATTTGAGAGACCTGTATAGTGGGAGAGAGGCCTATCAGTGCAACCTAAACATCATACAATGCAGCTCACGAGAAGCCCATCTCGACAGTCGGGAACAGCAGCATTGCCATTTGCGGTAGACGCAAAGAGCTGAAACACTGAAGGGCCATTTGTTTGAAGATTGCCGGCTGCGGTCGCGGACCGTCCCATCGCAGTACAGGAGTCGGCAGAAGTCCTCCCTCTTGTCCCCAAGGCCCAGGAACACCAGGTACTGCAGAGCTGCACAGAAACAGACACCATCTATTGCACTTTTCTTCAACCTAAAGGTAGTCTACAGTCTAAGAGAACTTACCTCTTGTCGTGCCACCTTGCTTGTTCTCAGTTGGCACTTGCCTTAGTTGCTCCTGTAGAGTTGCTTGCATTTTCTACTACCCACAGGCCCAACAGCTTGTGACCATACATTTGATCCTACTTTTCCTACAAAGATTTCTATAACATTGTGCAAGACTTCCTTACCTGCAAGAATCTTATCCTGAATTACTGGGTCAAAATGGTATATCACTGGTTGGGCTGCTATCCCGTTGCCTACAGATGTCTTCTTAAATCAATTAACAAAGGCCTGAAAAAATGTTGGTGTCATTTGTGTTAACATTAGTGTTATATTTGCTAACATTTCCTACATACCTGGATAATCTGTTGCCACCCATGTTAACCAAAATATTGCTAAATACGTTGTTCATGGCACAAACAACTTCACACTTCATGCACGCTGTCAGCATTTTATGGTCGCGTATGGCAGTGTCTCTGATCTCACTTCATCACAAAGGTCAAATAGCACCACAGACATTATCACGTAATCAAGAAATGACGTTTTCTCTCCTAGTGACCATGTAAAGTTTGGCGGTACATCCCCATAAATAGCACCATTGGCCATCTTTAGATTCTAGGCATGTTAAAAACAGACCCATGGCTTGCCCTCCATTCTCGTTGTACTTTTCAAATTATGATCATTGTTCGTTGACAGATTATTATAATGGAGAACAGCAATACAGTCAGCATTAAGGTGACCCATAATTATAATGTGCAGTCCATTCTACTGCCAAAATGTCAATTTTTCCAAAAAGCCACATATGTTACTACACCAAGGGTTCTGATAAATATTCACAAGGAGGATAGGTTTAGACCAGGTCGCCTCTTTCAACATGATTGTGACAGCAAGTAAACCATACGTGATGTTGAATATGATATCCAGGCTTTCTAGGTTTAGTGTTTATAATCGCTACAATAAGGCCCCCAGATGCACGACCACCCACACCCTTAGACGCCTTCTGTTGAATAACCGTATAACCATCCAATGTATTTGTCCGTTAGCCATACCTCTTGTAGTGAAATGATGTCAAAACCATATAAAGTTTTTGTCCTTGCCCCGTGCCCAAAAAGTTGTTGAACCCCCGGCATTTCCAGCTCAGTATGGCTAACTTCCTGGAGGCAAGTGTGGAGCTAAAGCCCTGTACCATAATCATCCAGTTTCCTTAAAGATCTTCCAAGTAATTCTGGCAGCCATTTCCTCATGCTGACCACTACTGGGAAGTTGCCCCATGGTACAAGTTACTTTCATAGGAAAACAAGATCCCAAACAAAGTAAAACCGAATATTGGGCCCTCGTCTTTTGCATCCAAGTCGCCAAGATGATCAAACGAGAGATCGTAGCCCAACATTCTAAGAGGATCAATTTGTACCATAATCATTTGAACTACGTACTGCGATTTGAAGTCCAGTTGTATGTAGTCGGTTCTATCATCAAAAAGAAAGCAAACCCTGTCAGTATCTTGCGATGCAAGGAGTCGTAACTGGGGTATTTTGTGCAACCGGTAAGTCACAGCCTTGTTCAACACAATAGGAGTGCTATCCTTCTCCAGTCTCTCTAGAAAGTCTGGTTGGTGTAACGCCAAATGAGTGCATCCTAGAAACCAGCAGGCCCTGTATGGCCAATGACGGTAGAGTGGCTAAGGGGTCTCCTCTCTTTCAATGATAGAGGGGCCAAGGGGCATGATGGATTAAATGACAAAGGCCCTGATTTTTACTAGTTTCCTTGTAAGGACCTCGAGGAGCCCTCTTGGTGAAGAATCAATAGAATATTAGCCCCATGAGGAACAATCTGACGGCCTTCCATACTGAAATCATTAGGTTCCCCACCATGGGCAACACACGGTACTGGGTATTGAGCATCGCAACAACGTTGGGGACGTGACTCCCTTCTTTGCACCTCCCTGGTGTTAGTCAGTTGTGTTTGATAGCTCAGCCCCTGATCTTTGCACTTTTCCTTACAATGGCTTCAGGGGGCCCACAAGGAGCCCTCTAGATAAGGATCCAATAAGATGTTAGCCCCATGGGGAACGTTCCGTCTGCTTTCTGTGAAAGGGGCCCCTAGGGGTCCCTCGCGTTATGGAAACAAGGAAAGTCACCACACACGATAGATATGCCAGACACAAGGCTGTATTCCCAAACCTAGGGTTTATTGCAAAGCAAATAGTCTCAGTTGGCCAACTCGGTCTCACGCCCCGCGACGTGTATCTCTAGACCTCGAGGGACGCAAGAGAGCGAATTACGTACATCAGTTACATATATACAAAATGCATATCATACAATCGGCTGTGACATGTTTAACACCGCCCTTTATTGGGTTTCTTTGAACTCAGTTTGATGATGGACACTTCCGACGAATATGACACCTTCAAATATCTATTCTAGTAACAATATGCAACCTTGTAAGTGCAGAGACATCTTTTCTTTGTTGAACAGAACACAGTGCTTCTGTTCTTGTAAGCGAGCTACATATGGGGGAACTCACATTCCAGACCTTGCTATCTATGAGGTGCTATTCGTGTCCTGGGGGCCGATACGCCCTACGGGGCTCGGAAAAGGGGGGCCGTAAAAAGAGCATAATTCAAGCCTTTAGCTGCTTTATTCTAACATATTCTACCATATAACGAGACTGGCTGTCAGCTGTGAAATGATTAAATGCCCTACGGCTCTGCTTCAAGGCTACATTCGGGAGGGAGCCGGGCATTCCTCTCCGGAGCTGCCTACGTTGTGTTTCAACAAACTCTTATTAGCCTCGCGGCCTTGCGGCCTTGTCCTTTCACGTTCAGACAACAATGTTAACAGTCGAGCAGTGTAAGCAGAAATGTGCTGCAAAGCAATTTGAACAGAAAGCAATGAGCAATCGTTAGAAAACAAAATGGCGATTCTTGTTACATCAAGATGGCCGTTCATTGGTCAAACTCGGAAACCTGTATTTCTATTGTTTCGTACATGAGACGGTTGGCCTTCAGCCACCAAAATGCGTTTGCTGTCCATCGTGAGAGGTGTCCATTTTTCCTAGACCGACAACTGGAATCCTTAAGTTCACCACCCTGCGTCTTAAGCGTTGGAATGACGCTGGGGACATTGCTCCTTTCTTTGTTCTTCCATGTTGTTAATTAATTGAATATGGTGACTCTGGGTTGTGCACAGCTATTGAGCTTGAGCAATCCTGCTCAATCAATCTGGCCACCCCCAAAGAGTTGCACTGTAAGCCAATGTCCCTTCCCAATATCTCCATTTCTTTTTCTGTTGCTGGTTGCAATTGCATAGGCTTACTGCTCCCGAGAGCAAGCATAGGATAACTACATGCTCCAAGATTTGGTTGGTTGGTCGTCGTCGTACTAGTCCCTTTTAGAGCCAGTTTCCTTTGATATTACAGCTATATTACTCACCACAGCAGATGGGATTGCATATCCCTCTGTCAGGGCAACCATAGTTATAATGCGGCTAGAGGCTTGGAGGACACAGATTGGGACTGGCAGTGAGAATTGTCATTGGATTGAAGTCTGACGAGATCTAGTTCAATTATCTCTCTGCTGTAATTTTGCGCTAAGGCACTACTGTCCGCTGTCACCTCTCCTGCCAGATGGCGGCTTCTTCCGCCAGTTGGAGATTGTGAAGGAACTTCCTAGAGTTGGATCTACTGGCTTAATTTTTGTTTTCCTAGCACTACATGCTTTCTTAGTAGCCGAGCTATCGATGGCAGCTGTGAGGGATTAATTGCGAACTTGACTGAGTTATCACTGGAGCCTTGTTGCCAGATTACTTCACCCAAACCCCCACAGTATTCGATAGGTCAATTCTGACCTGATTAGCCAGTTCTCAAAGTGTATGGTGCAAGTACTTCTGCAGAGCTATTGGACTGGTCACTATGTCCTCCGACAAAAAACTATTTGGACTATTTGGGTGCTCTGTGAAAAAGGAAGGGCAATCCTCATACTCCTACGTCCCGTCCCCTTTCCTTCATACTTTTGGGATTTTGGGTTTTCCCCCCCCCGAGGTGCCTCGCAGGCCTAACATGCGTACCAGGGTTTTCTCTGAGAGTTTCCACGAGGGGCCTGCCTATACAGGATCACGATCCGAGGTTCACCCTTATAGGCAGCATAGTTGTGCTGAGGCGTTGGGTACCGGAGTTCACTCCGAGGTCTCCTTGTCAGGAGCTTCCCACACAGACACCTGGGTGCGCCCTGAGGCCTCTGTTGAGGCTTTCTGTACCGAACCACAGTTCGAGGCCCCTCTCTGGGGATCTATTAAGACCGAACTCTGTTCTGAAGTTCCTCTTAACGAGGCTAAGGTGTTTACAAAACTGGAGGCCTGTTAAGACCTTGTCTGTGAGATAGATTCCTCAACTTTGCTGCGCTCGCGGAGTCACCGGTTCTGTTGAGGGGGCACAGGGAGAGGTTGTTGACCGTAACTCCTCTGTTACCGGAATTGCTGAGGTTCCTCCTTTTGGAGGCTAATTCAAGGGACAGGATGTCCAGTAAACATCCATAGTGTCTGCCGAGGATCCTTGTGTCAAGGCTAACATTTCAGTCAAGTTCCCTCACCAGTCTGTGGAGTCAACTGCCTCATCTACACATATGACGCAGTTCTCCTCAGACGTTCACAAAATGGCGGGCTTTCCCGCATGGTCTACGGCGACCATTTTGGATTCTTCCCTCAAACCCACGCTATCGACGGCGGGTGCTGGGAATCTTCTTTTCGGTGGACAACCTTTTCCATGCGACAGTGTGAATCCCTTCCGCCCTTCCTATGACTGGCGTGCTCGGATGCCACTACAGCATATGGTCTCACTTCCTGGCAGCCTCTTTGTCAGAGGATGCCTTTTTTGGGATGTCTGAGAGTCATATGCACTCTGACCCCATGAGGGAGTACTTTGAGGCCTCTATCACCAGGGTTTCCCCCTGAGGTGCCCCAAGGGCCTAACGTGCATAACAGATTCCTCTGAGGGTTCTGACGGACCTGCCAGTACCAGACATTGTTCCGAGGTTCACCATCACAGTGCTAAAGTTAAGCCCAATTCGAATGGGTGCTGGGATACCAGGGTTCACCCTGAGGTCTCCGTTTCTGGAGCTTTTCCTGCTGTAACCAGGTTGAAACCGGAGGTTCCTCTTGTGAAGGCTAAAGTCTGTATCGAC
Source organism: Ambystoma mexicanum (assembly GCF_040938575.1). Taxonomy (NCBI): domain Eukaryota; kingdom Metazoa; phylum Chordata; class Amphibia; order Caudata; family Ambystomatidae; genus Ambystoma; species Ambystoma mexicanum. Next base: position 872,817,849 of record NC_090924.1, on the reverse strand, counting down.
AGATCTGAGAGGCCTTCTCTGAGGGTCTTGTCAATGAGGTATTGTCCTCAACCGTCTCACGCTCAGGGTCGTGGTCGTACCGGTTCTGATGAGGGGGCAAAGAGGGGGGTCACGGACTGCATTCCCTCCTGGTACCGGCGTGTCTGAGGTTCCTCTGTTGGAGGCTCATTTTGAGAGTGGTTCGAAGATGTCGACTAAATATCCAAGACCACCCAGTACTGACTTTGCCGAGGTTCCTTATAAGGCTAAAGTGTTAAGCCCAGGACTCTCCTGAGGAGGCAATTGCCTCAGCTATGCATGTGACGCAGTTCTCTTCAGGTGGCGACAAAATGGCCGCCCAACCTGCGTGGCCTACAGCACCTACGTTCGCAAAGTCTGGTGCTGGGAGCATTCCTTTCGGAAATAGTAACCCGTTCCGCCCTTCTTTGACCACCGGCGTGCGTGGGATCCACTGCCTCATACTGTCTCGCTCCCTGCTGCTTTTGCTCCTCTGATCTATGTGGAACCGGCCAGGGGTAGACCCTCCTGGCAACCATCCTCCTAAGCCCTCGGCTGAGGATGAGTTTTTTTGGGAAGTTTCAGATGCTCATGCACTCTGACCCTACGAGGATGTATTTCAAGCGTCTTTTCACTCCTGTTTCACCCCATCCCCGGCGGCTCAGATTTGGTTTTTGTTTTAAAACCTGAGGTGGTAGGCGTGGTAAGTCTTCTGTTTTTGCCTCGTTAGGGATGAGCCTTAAGCGGATGGGACGGCGATGAGCAGCCCTGCTCGGTGAGAGTATTCCATGAACGCGGGTGGCTGGTGTAGCTCTGTTAACAGCGATTCCCTTAAGGTGCTTCAAGGGCCTAATATGCACATCAGAGTGTTCTGAGGGTTCCTCAGAGGACCTGCCAAAACCAGACGTGGTTCTGAGGTTCACCATTTGGGTGCTAAGTTCGTCTTTGGCTCTGGATACCGGGGTTTGCCCTGAGGTCTCCATTTCTGGAGCTTTCCACACTAATCCTGGGGTAGGCCCTGAGGTCTCCGTTTCTGGTGCTTGTCACACCGAGCTACGGCACGAGGCCCATCTTGAGGGAACTATATGTCCCTGGTTAAAACCCAAAGTTCCTCTAAATACAGTACCAACGGAGTCGAGGGATCCTCTAAGGGTCCTGTCGGTAGGGTACATTCCTCAACCGTCCCACTCTCGGGGTTGTTGTGGTACCGATTCTGTCGAGGGGGCAAAGAAGGTGATCAGCAACAGGCCTTCAAGTACCTGCTCTGCCGAGGCTCCTCCATTGGAGGCTAATTCTGGGTCAGTTCCTAGGATGTCCACTAAACATCCTAGATCTGCCAGCACCGGCTCGGCCGAGGATCCTTGTTTCAAGGCTAAGTGTTTCTTAAGTCCCCTGACTCCCCTGAGGGGACAGTTGCCTCATTTTCTCCTATGATGCAGTTCTTTTCAGGTGTTGACTAAATGGCGGCCCAACCTCCTTGGTCCACGGCAGCCATTTTGGATACCTCCCTTACACCAACTTTCATACCGACTAGGGCTGGGAGCGTTCCTTTTGGGACTGAACAGTTTTTCCACGCTACGTGGACAACAAAGACCCGATTTGTCGTCCCTTGCCACAGCTTCAGCTAAGGCCCCTTGTACACAGAGGTCAGGGTCCCAGACTCTGTCCTTCTCTGCGATCAGGGGGTTTCAGGGACACTGTGCGCGCCGATCTGAGCTCCTGTTGGTAGCCCCACCTCAAGCAGCAGCAGCAAGGTGGTTGGTTTTTCTCTCTGTCATCTGCCTCCTCTACAGGGACTGGTAATCTCCCTGCCGACAAATCACCAAATTATATTTTTTGTCGGTCACACTACACTTTGGTGGGAGGACGAATCTCGTCTCATCTGGAGACGTGGCAAACCATCACCGAAGACTGGTGGGGTTTGTCCATGGTTTAGGCAGGTTTTCGCTTGCCCTTTCCTCCTACCCCACCCTTCAAACCTCTCTTCCGACAGACTGTTCCCCTCATGGAGCAAGGGAGGGGCTAGTACTGCTGTCCTTTCACAGTGCTCAACCAGACTGCCCTGCGCACTATCTTCGATCTTTCTGAGAGAAATTCAAGTTGGTCACGGCCTTGCCGAATAAAGTCCTCTATTTGGAAGGGCGATTGACTCAGTGTGGTGGTCTTCCAGGATGCGTAAATGCAAATTCTGACCTGGAACCCGCATATGAAATATCACTGGTGCTCTGGAGCCCCGCATATGAAATATCTGCGGTTCTCCATGGGAGCAGAACCCTGATTCAGGTACTCTTTTTGGTCTCAGCTCAGCGAGACGCACCAGAAACTACTCTGAGGGGCCCTGCAGCGGTCTCGAATACCAGATCTTCCAAGGTTCCCTATTTGGGGCTAAGGCTGACCCCAGTTCTGCTGTGGCTTTGAATACCAGGGTTCGCCCTGAGGCTTCTCCATCTGGAGCTAACTGTACCGAGTCTTGGCTCGAGGCCCCTCTCGAGGTGGCTATAAGACCAGGGTTAAACCTGAGGTTCCCCTGCTTGGGGCTAAATCGGTCACCAACAGAATTGAGAGTCTCTCATCGAGGGTCCTGGCTGGAAGGTATATCCCTAAGCCTTTCCGCGCGCATGGCTGTGATGATACCAGTTCTGTTGAAGGGGCGAAGGAAGGCGGTCACGTACAACGGACCTTCCAGAACCGGCTCTGCCGAGGATCCTCCACTAGAGGCTAATTCTGGGGAAAACCCTGACGTGTCTAGTAAACACCCTAGATCTGCCAGTACCGGCTTTGCTGAGGTTCCTTGTTCAAGGCTAGGATGGCACGCACGGCCCCCGACTCCCGTGGGGAGACTATTGCTTCACTTGCTCCTGTGACACAGTTCGCCCTTGGTGTGTGTTAATGGCGGCCACATCAGCCTTTTTGAATACCTCCCTTAAAGTGAGGGTTTACATCAACAAGCAGGGTGAGACTCTCCTCTCCTTGTGGATTTTGTCATGCAAATTTGGGTTGGGCCATCCAGTATATTGTTTGGCTCCAGGCTCCACACATCCCGGGTCACCTCAATGTGACCGCAGATTAATTCAGGCACCAGTCGGCATTGGTTACGAGTGTGAGGTGAACTGAAATATCTCCAACTTTTCCAGCAATGGGGCACGCCAGAGGTGCTCCTCTTTGCAGTTCGTGGGTCAACATGAAAGCTTATGCTTTCCCTTCGTTGCCTCCTATTTATTGGTGGCTCTGTGAACACATCAAACCGTTGCTAAAGTAGCCACGTGGGCTTTCCCACCAGCTTTGTGAAACATTACTGCTTAGATCTGAGCTTCAGGGCTGATGCTCAGTTCGGGCAAGCTGTTCTCAAATCCTCTGTCAGTAAAGGAGTTCCATCCACCCGTTTTTCTGTAAGGAGTGCTTGGTAATCTCCCAAAAGTATGGAGGAAAGGGGACGGGACGTAGGAGTATAACAAAATTACTGTAGTGACTACCTTACTCCTAGTCCATAGTCCCCTTTCCTCCATACGCCCGCCCGCCGTCCCCTTCAATAAGTATCCTCTATTATTGCTTAAATGGTCTCAGACCTTGTGATAGAAAAGGACTGAAGGGCGATGAGCAGGGCGGAGCTAAGGAGGACCGGGTTACGGTCGCGTGCAGTACACCACGTAAAAAGAGGACGACACATTTTTCAATTTGATGCTTTTTTTACAATAGTGCTCCGGTCCCGTCCCACAGGACGGAATGTCCCAAAAGTATGGAGGAAAGGGGTCTATGGACTAGGAGTAAGGTAGTCACTACAGTGAGTAACTTTGTTAATCTCTATTGCAGCATTAGTCTTCTCTGGTTTGACGATGTCTGTTTCATCGTTAATGGCCTAACCGACATGTGTGCCTAATTCAAAAAGACTCTGGTCACTGACAAAGTTCTTACGTGGGTTAACTGCTCCCTTCCCCATCTTTGCAGTTGCAAGAGACTTTAGGTCAGTGCTCGTGGATGGGCCACATTTCTTGTAATAGTCAGACATCGTTTTCTTAAGGCCCTTTGAAGAAGGAGTAAATGTAGGCCTAGTTTTCTTGGTTACCTTTAATAAAGAAATGGGTAGACATTGTTTTCTTGGCACCATTTAGGGAAAAAGTCGATAAAGACCTTGCTTGGCCCACGTTCACGTAGGTGTCTAGTCAAAGGATCGACACCAAAGGGTCGACGGGTCAAAGGATCACATTTTTTTTTTTAATTATATATATTTTTTTAGGTTTTCGTTTAGGGAAAAAAAGTGTTTTTTAGCAAAAAAGGGGGGTTTGGGGTGAGGACCCCCCCCCCAAAAAAATGTGAAAAAAAAAATCGATCCTTTGACCGGTCGACCCTTTGGTGTCTATCCTTTGACCTGTCGACCCTTTCACTGTCGATCCTTTGACTGGCAACCGTTCACGTAAGCTCATTTGACTGTGCCACTTCCTAAGGGCATATTAGGTGATGATATGATAGGAGCGAGCTTGGACAGATGCCCGATGGACAATGTCCCTACATTGCCCCTGCCATTTAGGGAAAAGGTTTCCTGATCACCTCCCACAATGTCATCGATTAGGTAGCCACTTAATGCCAGGGGAGCTATCACATTCTTCTTGAGGGCGGGGGTGAGCGCCCCCCACGCATCCTTCCCCGTTTATCTGGGCGAAGTTGTCATGGACTCCCACTAAGGTGTCAGGTAAGCTGACAATCACCGCTATTGAAGCGTGTGCCCTCTACCTGGGGGGTCACTGCTGGTCGGTGCATGCTACTGCTTGTTGTTACACTGGTGGAACATAAAGGTAACTGTATATGCTTTCGTAGAGCCTTCAAGGGTAGGCCATTGTTAGGGAGAATCCTCATAAATGTGCTAATTTCATTCACCTTAGAGACCCCCAGCAACTTTGCTGGATTTTGAGGACTTGATTTTTTTACCTGGAAATAGTGTGAGCCTTTTTTCCCACTCTTTCATGTATTTTGATGTGCGTTTTACTCTTGTGTTCTTTGATTATTGAGTTTTAAGATAACTCCATAGGCATCTTTTCATGTGTGACACACAGCACCCTCAGTGCAGTAACACAGAGATGTCTTTTTAGGCTTCCCAAAGGTTTAAATACCTTCTCTAGGATAAACTACTGTTTCCCAGAGAATGTAAGGTTAAATTGACTTTACTAGTCTTTTTAAATTCCTAGACTCAGCACACACTACTTATAGAGTGCTGGATGGGTTACCTAGCATCCCATATGTCTAGAAACTCATGTAGCAGTGAAATACTACCCTTTCCTATCGAAATGGCTGGTGGCAGTGGTTTTACAACGAACTACCATAATTTTTCCCGACCGCGAACACCAGTAGCTAAAAATCGCGTGAGCCATGTTTTTCAAGATGGCGCCTTAAGCTCCTTTCTTTAAACGGGTCCCGGTCTTCTTTTTTTGCCATTTCTTTTTGGAAAGGTCCTTCTAGCGTTTCTCTGCGCGCCAAACTAGGTTTGGTCTCTTTGTTTTTATGCCTTTAGCGGGCTTCAGGGCTGAAGACCGCCTCTGACGTCTGAGTGCCTTGGGTGGGTAGGAAGTGAGGGAGGTGCCCGAAACTCCTTGTGCTTAGTCTCCTAGGAGACCCAAATGCACTCTGGCGTGATTGGCTGGCTGACTGTCCGGCAAGGACAGCCACCCTGCTGGGTGAGTGGCAACTAGGCTGGAATGAAAGGGAGTAAACTGTTTAAAAGGCGAGTCTCTTGGACTGAAAAGCAGAGTCGACCACTGGAACGAAAGAACCGAAGACAAGCTGGAAGAGGACGGCTGCTGCAACTCCTGGATCGTTGGTTTGCCCAGGGAAGCCCTGCTGCATGTCCGAATTGCCAAGTGCATTTCGACTGAGAGTTCCCTTCAAGGACGACTTCTTCCTTTGAGTTGATGGGATCAATCAACTCATAAGCCACTTGGATACCATTCTCGGAGCTGGTTAGGATTAACCAGGGGGAAGGACACCAGCTTGTGTGCTTGACGACAGCTACTCGAACCGAAGATCTTCCATTTTGCCAGCTTGTTTGACCAGTCTCTGTGCAGTGCAGGAGTCCCCCCGACGTCCTCCCTCTTGTCCCCACAACAGTGGCTCAGGAACAGCGAGATCTGCAGGAACTGCCAGGAGCCAACGTCTTCAGCTGCATCTTTTCTTCATATAAAGGTACTATGCCAACCCTATTGAGAGAACTTACCTTTTGTGGTGACAGTTCGTGGAACTCTCCCAACTTGCAGGCCTAATCAGCTTGTGACCCAACATATGATTCTTTTTCGTACAAACTACCTCTGAGAACTTTGGCAAATACTTTACTGTTTACTACAAGAACTGCTCTTTCCTATCCAAGACACTAGTCCATTGACTTTGGCCTAGGCCTATTGTACTGAATCGAGTCCTCTAGTGAACTGAAACTATTTGCACTTCATAAGAAAGTATTTGTGATCTATTTTGATAACTTGTGCCTTTTTACTCCCATTCAAAGTAACTGAACTGCATTTTTGCTCCTATTTCAGGGGAGCCTAATTTACTCCGAAACGTATCGGTTTGGTATTGAAGTGTATTTGTGTATAATATTAAGTTGCCTCCTTCTAGTGAATGTTTTCTAAATGACTGTAATAAATGAATAAGTGTTTTACCAAGAAACCTTGAGTGTAAGTGTCTACTTGAACCACTGTTATTTTAAGACCCCTGTGTAACATCCTTGTACTGCTCATATTCCCTCTTGAGATGAGCCTAGCTGCTCAGCTGTATGTGGTGGTCCCAGAGGGTACTGTATGCAATTACATATTAGTGACGTTGACGCCCAACTCTTTGCAGCTGTTAGTAGAAACCCTGATAGTGTGAGCCACTGTAGCCCCATCTAAATTGGAAGCTGAGACAGTAATGTCATTTAGTAATTTCAGAGGGGCTTTTGAGGGTCAACCCAGTGCTAGGAGCCATTGCCTCATCCTCGCCCTCTTGCAGTTCATCAATATTACAGCAAACCTTGCTCGGGATACATGCTTCAGGCAATTTGTAAGTTTATAAATGGGCCGGTTAAGCCTGAGTCACTGTGTTGAAACGGGGCTGAGGCCAGGGGTTCTAGTGCTCATACTATCTCAGACCCACCGACCTCACGCCCCCCCCCCCATCGTGCCAGAGATTCATTGATCTTTGATAGCACTTCCTCCACTACCAAACATTCATTCTTCATTCGTAGTTGGATTGCTTCTCAAATGATATCTCCTCAGCATTATGCGCACGTGTAATGCTTACAAGCAGTCACAAAAGGGTACAAGCAAGGAGCATACAAAATATGAAACGTGGACAGTGACTTACTGTGCAGAGGGATGCGCCGCCTGTTAAGCAAAGTTTGTATGCAGTACCCTCTGGGAACACTACAAACCACTCTGACTACAGGTATAGGAAACCCAACCTTTGGTATAAGCTTGTACTACAGTTTTGGTAGCGTGTTGAGCAGCCAGGCTCATCTCAAGAGGGGGTCAGTGTGAGCTGTAGTGGAGTTACACAGAGATTTACAGATACAAGTATTCAAATAAACTCTTACACTCCAGGTTTCTTGAATAAAAAATTATTAATTTATCAGCCGTTTAGAATAAGCCTTCTTCAGAAGGGAGCAATATAACAGTAACACTCAAATACACTTCATGAAATGCACACTCTTAAGATCTCTAAATCAGTAGATGCCCTTTTGGGATGGCCCACGGAAACTACCTTCACCCACAGGTGACTTAAATTGCTAGGGTGCTGGGGACATTAATATATCACTGTTGCATTTAGAGTCATATAGTATTAAGTCAAACAAAAAGGCTATTTAAACATACAAGAGACCAAAATTATTCTTTAGCAGGCAAATACTTCCAGATCCCCCCAATAAGAGTCAGTCAGTGAAAGAGGCTAAGCCAAAGTCAATAGGCAAAAGTCTGCATGATCTGAAGCAATTATTGTGTAGGTAAGTAGAAAGTCTTTGCACAGTGTTTTAGAAGTCTTTAAAGAAAAGAAGAATCAATTGTAGGGCCACACGCTGATAAGACTTGCGAGTAGTAGAAGATGCAAGCAACTCTGCAGTAAGAGGTAAGTTCTCTCAGACTTTACAGTACCTTTGTATTTAAGAAAAAGTGCAGCAGATGACTTCTGTTCCTGTGCAGCTTTGCAGATCTCACTGTTCCTAGGGCTCAGTCGTGGGGACAAGAGGGAGGACTTCTGGGGACTCCTGCACTGCAATGGGACGGTCACTGCTTGCAACCAGCAATCTTCATTTCAGTGGCTGTTCAGTGTTCCAGCTCCTCACGTCTACCGCAAATAGCAACACCGTGGTTCTTGGCTGACGAGATGGACTTTCCTTGCTTCTGGTGTCCCGCACTCTGGGAGGGCTCAGGCTGGGTCCGTCCTGCTTCCTGGGAGTCCGGAGGATCTTCCTGGATCTCTAGGCCCGCTTAAAAGCAACACAAACAATCTGGTTTTCCTCTCCCTGGCTATACAGTTTCCAGCAGCAACTCTGTGGAAATTCAACCCACTCTGAGATGGATGTCGGAGTTGATTGGTCCCACCAAGTCAAAGGGAGAAGTCGTCATTGCAGGGGCTTCTCTGTCGATACGAGTTTGGAGGTTCAGCACAGCAGCAGGGGTTCACCGGGCAAACCAACGGTCCAGGAGTTGCAGCAGGTGTCCTCTACAAGTTCTTCTTCGGTGCCTTCGTCCAGTGGTCGACTTTGCTTTCCAAGCCAAAAGCCTTGCCTTTTATTCAGTTCTCTCCCATTCATTCCAGCCTAGCTGTCGGTCACCCAGCAGGGTGGCTGTTCTTGCCGCACAGTCAGCCGGCCAATCACCACAGAGTGCATTTGGGTCTCCTAGGAGACTAAGCACAGGGAGTTTCGGGCACCTCCCTCACTTCATGTCTAACCCAGACACCCTGGAGCCAGAGGCTGGCTTTACTCGTGAATCCCGCCGAAGGCAAAGCGAACAATGGGACCGAACCTGGTTTGGCGCACAAAATTAATCCCAAGAAGGACCTTTCTACAAAGAAATGGCGAAAAAAGACAACCTTTCGGTGCTTTACTGCAGCTGCGAACACAGCCTGCGGTAAATGCACACCACGATAGTTAAAACGAAACCACTGCCACCAGCCATTCAGTGAGAAAAGGGTAACATAAAAATATGTTACATGAGAAACTAGACAAAGGGGATAGTAGGTAACCTCTCCAGCACCCTATTGTAAGATAGTGTGTGCTGGGTCTAGAAAGTTGCAAATGTAAGTAAAGTCAATTTCACTTTACTGCTCTGGGAAAAAGTAGTTTATCCCAGAGAAGGTATTTAAACCTTTTGGAAATCTGAAAGACTTCCATGTGTCACTGCACTGAAGGTGCTGTGTGACACAATGTAAAAGATGATGCCTATGGAGTTTGTCAGACTCCACAACCAAAAGAAACAGTGTTCAAAATCACATTAAAATACGTGAGAGAGTGGGGGGAAAAGGGTCTCACTCTCTCCAGGTTAAAAAAAACAAGTCCTCAAAATCCAGCAAAGTTGCTGGGTGTCTCTAAGGTGGATGGAATTGGCACATTTTTGAGAAATCTACCGAACACCTCCCCACTTCCAACCCTCGACACTGACGCACCAAAATTGGCCACATTTTTTACTTGCTTTGCGTGACAAAGCAGTTTTTGTATTCTGCCAAAGGGGGCCTTCGGGTGGGCTGGAGAAAAATGAATGGAACAGACTCCTTGGTTCGTTACAAACTCAATTCCGTAAGTGTGATAAACATGCTCTCCTGAGCGTCTGGACAAACAGATGAACCGCAGGGCCAAGATGGGCCAACACAGACACACCGCACTTGGTAACACTTCTACTGACTTGAAGCAAACAAGCTCCTGTAACTTAACCTTGCCTGCATAGCACCATCTGTCTGGAATGTTCTTGTTGATCTGGTGCCAAGATGTCTTGCAGCCTCATTCTTTCTTTGATTTCTCGAAGACTTTACCTACCTTCCTGCTACATAGGTTCTCCCCATCAAAAGGTAAGTTAATAATATTATTGGCTTGCATCTTCATGGCGCAACTCTACAACCATGAGCTATGCTCATCTTTCATTAGTAAGCATTGGCTGCTTGTGGGCCAGCTTTTTTCAGTTTATAGTGACTTTTTCGAATGGCTTATTTTCGAATGCCATTTTCTCAAACATTTTGTCGAAAAAAAACAATTCAAATGGTTTTTGAATTTTTTTTTTGAATGGGGCCCCCCAAACACCTGTAACGAAACCCTAAATAAAATATATAAATTAAAAAAAACATTCGAAAAAAAATAATTTCAGCAAACTGTTTTCGACTAAATTGCGTTTCGAAAATATGACCAGATACAGCTTTTTTCAACTGCATCAAGGCTCGCCTTTAAGATGGTATTTGTAGCTATCCATGTTTCCTGCAGTGTGGCCTGGGTTTACCCACTTACATCTTCTGGCAGAATTTTGTTGAAAGGAATCCTTTCTTTCCACTTTGTGTGTGCGCACGTGCCTGCCTATACGCAGGTCAGGGTAGGCAAAGGAGCTCTTATGGGTACAGAATTCTACAACCTTAGACCCAGTTTACACAGTGACCTAGGCAATTACAAAATGCCTGATCCTAGCCAAACAAATGCCATTTAGCTTGCTTTTCAGGGAGCTGCAAGTCTGTTCTTTGTGTTAACACATTCCCCGTTTAAATTGCTTAGCTGTTTTAGCATGAGACAGAGGGGGGCAATGACCCATTGCTTTTGTGGTCACATAGGGCACATCCAGCAGTTGCCCAGTTTAGGAGTATGGGGTTCTCCTGCTGTTTTCTCTGGCATTTCACCCAAGACATCTCGTCAACTTGTACAAAATGTGTAAATATAAGAGCACAATTCAGTCAACACCCCAAGTACTTCAGAGAGACAGCCCAGCAACCCCTCTCCTCCTTCCCTCTCTTCTGTAGTGTAAATAGCTGTTAATGGATGCAGCATAACCTTTTCTTGCTCCAGAAGACCCCCACCCCCTGTGGGGACAGCGCACACCTTGTGCATATGTTAATGCCTGACCACCCTTCCCTACCCTTGGAAGGACAGCACTGTCCTTGCCCTGCTCCCATCATTTTAGCTGCGGCACAAATAAGGAAAACCTGCTAAGACCCTTAATTGAAAGGGGCCAGAGAGACTGCAAACTCGAGATGGCAGATTTATTGGAAATTCCATCATATGCCGGAGCCCCATAACCCCCGTCTGTCCCTGCCATTACACTGCTCTTCACCATCGTGTGTGCGGCCATCGCACCGCCTAGTCCCCTTTTTTACGTTAGTGTCATGATCTCTGCTTCCAAGAGGTCAGGGCTTTCCCAACTCCCTTGGAAGCAGATCCATAACCCAGGTTCCGAGTGCCAACCAGTCCCAATTGGGACCTTTTGGACCCAGTCCTGGCGCCAGTGGCACCAGGCTCATAAATATGCCCAGTCCCAGCGCTGGAAGCGCCGGGCTCATAATGCTTGGGTGGACTTACCTGCAGCAGACCATGCTGCTTACTTGCCTGCCAGTTGAGCCTCTGATCCTCTTCTGTTTGGAACTACTTTTCCTGTTGGGTGGGGCTGGAGCCACTCCCTAGATTCAGAACACTGGAACTCTTCTGGAAGGCAGGAACTCTTTTTTTACCAGGAACTCTTTTCTTACTTAGGCGTGGCTGTGGAAGGAGACACCTAAGCACTACAGGAGGCTATTTAAACCACACCCGGTGGATGAATCTTGCTTTGCGTTATTCTGCACCCTCTGCAGCAGAACGCTCATCGTGTCTTCTGCATCCGGTCCTGGGCCTAAGGAAAAAGGCTTACCATCCTGAATCCAGTCTTCAGCAACACCTATAAAGACAAGAAAGAACAGGTTAGCATTCCGGCATCTGAAAGGCAAAGGCTTACCTACTCTTCGTGCGCTCCGGAGGTCTTCACACTGCATTCCGGCATCTGAAAGACAAAAGCTTACCAACTCTTCGCACGCTCCGGAGGCCGTCGGCGCTGCATCTCGCATCTGAAAGACAAAACAAGGTGCGTTTAAAGACATTGGGGAACTTTAATACTCACGTGCCATTACTCCTTTCCACATCTAACCCAGTGGGTATCCCGGCACCCTGCAGCCGCTCCGAACTTGTACCTGCAAAGTAAAAAGACAGTTGGAGCGCTTCGTGAAGCTGGCAACAAGCGCTTACTTACGTGCTTCCAGGCGCTTCTATTCATCACACGGGCTCCATCTTCAACTCACTTCAGCCCGTCATCCGCCATCGCCGGAACCCTGCAAAACAAGAGACATCATTATTAAAGACTTTAAAGACATTTGAGTTACTCGAAACTTACCGTTCGTGCAGTAAACGACGGACAGCAGTCCTCTGAAGTCAAGAGGCCTGCGCTACCTATCCAGTGAAGAAACTGGATACAGCACCCTGCCCCGAGGCAGATGGAGAGCTCGGCATTCACTTACCTAAGGTGAGAGCGTTAACCTGTGGGGGTCTACAGGAGAGGAGAAGAGGAAAGAGATAGGGACACCCCAATAACCCCAGTTCATTAACCCCGTATTTTCTATCTGCAGACATCTTACTCTGCACGTCAGGCATACAGGGCACAGAGGTCCAGCCCAAAGAGCCAACCGGGTGCTGCACATCACCTTTGAAGATACGGTAGTCGCCCAGTCAAGACCGGCGCCTCTGCGAGAATCAGGTGAGCGTTAGTTAGGTTGCAGCACATTTTTGAGGAATCTCCACCCCTCTCTATCTTTTTGCTCAGTGTTTCATCATGAAGAAGCCACTGCAGCATTTCAGCATTGCTGATACTGAAGGTCTGTTGCTACATCAAAACCTGAAAAGTTTGAGTATGTTGGTGGAGGGGAGTGGTGGTGGGGGGTTCACTCTGGGCTGTGTGAGAAGAGTTTAGAGCTTGAGGGTGACAGCAAGGCAGACCTATGGGTGAAATGACAAGGGATCGCCAACCAATGCCCGACGAATGCCTGACAAACACTTTTATTGCCCTGCCCAAATCGGCAGAATTCCCAGCAGGCCACTGAACAGGGCACCTGAACAATGTGGTCGAGTGACCTTTTGAGGCATTTCTCAGCAAGCCAACCAGCATGCTGAGCAAGGCAAAATGGGTGACTGCAGCCCCACATTTCAAGTAACCTTTTCTATGAACCGAAGCATCTTGCCTCCCACAACCGTTAGCTGTTGCTTTTGGTAATTGACTGGAGTTTACAGACTGCCTAGCCCTTCCACCTCATCTGCCAACTCACAGATGCTGTTTTTTCTGCACATGGGATACAATGTATCGATGAGAGAGATAGCTTGGCCATTGTGAGCTAGTGAAATGGTACCTGTATGCAAGAAGGCAGTGGAGGGATGCAGGTTGTTCTGCGTTGACTGCATGTTATTCACTTTGCATGTGCTCTGCATGTATAATATAGCACATCCCTCAACTAACTGTAGACGGTTGCCCTAGGGGTTGATAGACTGTTTAAAATACCCACTCCCCCTCTTGCACTGCAACTCATAGAATACAGCCGAGTCCATTGAAGATTTCGGTTCAGCAGTCATCTTTGCACCTGAACACAATATATCATGTTTTAAGATAGTCATCTCTGCTAGTACTGGAATAGTCCTCTAAGTCTAATTGCTATTTGCCTGCAATGTGTAATGCTCCTGTATTTCCATGTTTGCACAGACTGCGGCCTTCCACCCCCACATCGCTTTGTAGCCATAACAATGGCAGTAGGCGACATACAGGTACTAAGTAACAGACCATATTGACCTTACAAGTCAATGAAATTCACAATCTATATTTTCTTAATCATCGGTTGTTGCCATTCTCTTGCCTGTGGCATGCACTTGCTTTCTTTATAGGTTGGTGCCTTCAAGCTGGGTGCATGGGTTGTATTTCTTTCTTTGGCTCTGTCCCTGTCAGGTGGCAGTAGAGCCTCCTCTCATTCTGGGATGGGAGGCCTACTAGGGTCAACGCCAGAGCCAGTCTTTCCCCAGCAGTGGAGTGTTTAAGTTGAGGGGGCCCTAGTTCTTTCCCCTTCCACCTAGTTGTTTCACCGCATAGCACCATTCTGGCCTTTCTCCTTCTTTTTTAGGTTCTGTCACCCTGTCCACATTAAGGATACCGACAGCAAACACTCAGAAAGAGACCAATGGTTACACTCAAGAAACAGAACTAGCTGTGCAGCAGGAGGGATTTGGTCCTCCTCTACGCAACCAAGATGATGAACCGGAGTGCGGGCTGCTCCTCTACAATTCTTGCACCATTAACAAGGTTGTGCCAGCAGAAAGTCAGTGCAAGCCTAGACGCAGAGGGCCAGGCTAAGACTAATGTGCAACTAACACATGCAGGGTGGCGGTGCAGCAATCTAGCACACCTGAGTAGCCGGGGACTCCTCACGCGAAAATTGACATTAATTGTACCAAGCCTCCATGGCGGAGGAATGGCAGTCCTGCAGATAAAAAGGGAATCTCTTCTTCTCTGTAATACTTACTCCGGTAACATTCAATGGGTGGCTTTGGGAATCTGGTAAGGAAGTGGACCAATGGAGGGGATGTAAACGTAGGTAAAGTACCCCAAAGTAATCCAAAGGTAATGCCAAAATAATCAAAAATAGAGTGCACAAATTGCAAGAAAAGACTGCTTTTTATTTGCAAAATACGGCCGGGAGAATCAGACGACTCTGTGGAACTGAACTGTGGGACCATCTCAACATGCCCACTCGGGGCCTGTATATTTGAAGCAAGAAACCGCAAAATTAACTTTTTACAAAACGCAACAATAATTCTAACTCTAACCTTTCAATTGGCTATTCGATATTGAGCCCGTAAAGAACACTATACATTAAACAATATAATTGGAAGTTTTCGTGACAATCAGAATACCACCCCTTGAACAAGACATAATTTCATAGTCTGCACAGAATGCATCATTATAATGGTTAGGCTCCCTTCATGGAGTAATTGATTAAATAAAAAAAGCTCTAACCTAATTGGACAGCGACACCTGAGATAGCTCATGCTGCAGCATCCCATTGAGGCGAGACAATTATATAGTGAGTGGAAATCGCTGAGGTCAAAACTTTGTTGCAACCCATGGAGCACCACACTCCCATCGTCATAATTGTCCCTCTCGTCTTCCCGCCCCTTGCACCTGCTCTGCAACTCCCATCTCGATGCATGTTGTCAACCCTAAAAGCAACCTCCTAGTTATTTTCTCACAATGAATAGCTGCATGAAAAAATGGGACTGGGGCCCTGCTCCTGGAGATTAATTTCTCCTATTTGTTTGTTTTACCAAGGCACTTTACCACTGCACAGAGTGCATTAACTTTCACTGAGGGAGATGTGCTCATATCCTAGTTATTCATTTTGGCAATGCTGCTGTCTTGGTGTTTTTGCATATTTCACTGTGCCCTTCACAACCATTGTGCATTCATTTGTCTATCATCTGGGAAGGCACCTGTTGTCTCAAATCTCATGTCAAGCCCCTGAGAACTTCCTCCATTGCAAAAATTGGCTGAAAACTATTCTGCATCCCTTTCTATCCTGACCTTGGCTGCTTGGAGCCATCTGCCCAACAGCAGAAAGAAAATTAAATGACCATCGCTCATAAATGCAGCGCAGCACACTAAAATGGCAATATCTGCAGCCTTTAACAATGACCTATTCTAACATGGCAGACCTCTTGCTCATTACTCAACTATACTTAATAAAGCTCAATCTACATTTCCAAAATACATCTAAGCTACATAACCTTATCTAATAACATACGTGTGCTTTATTATGCAGCAGACAGCCTAGAAACTCCCTTATAAGTGTGTCTACCCTAAATACAATGTGTCACAACAAAACGTATTTGAAAGCCACGTCACTACTAGAGGTCTAATACCTTGCTTAAGAGTTTACTCAACTTATACTTACGCACATGTTTAGGATGTTGGACTTGCATATTTAAAGGGACGTGGGATAATAAAACTGAGGACAGGATACAGGAAGGTTGTGGTTATTCAGGTGAAGTTAAGGCAGGAGCCAGAGGACTAATAGATCATCTGTAGAAAAGACGGTGCAGAGGAGCATGTCATTTTTTTTAATTGAGTTTTGGTTGGTGGGAGAGTCTGGCGGACGTTTAGTGTGTGTGTGATAGGTGTGTAAGTGGGTAGTAGTAGTGTTCCAAAGAAGAACCAGACAGGCCCGCGAATGGTAGTGGACCTGCTTCCACTCCGTGCATTCGTCTGTCTAAACGAATTCAAGATGACCATGCCTCAGATCCTTTCGTCTGTAATGCAAGATGATTGGCTATGCACTGTCGACCCGAAGGACAAATGCTTGTATGGTTTGCCCCTTGCACATGAGTTTGTTCCACCTGTCCCTTGTAGATGTGCACTTCCAGTACAGGCCCTTCCATTCAGATTTAGTTCAGCTCCGATAGTTCTTACAAAGTGAGTGGCAGTCATTGGCGCTCACCTCCAGAGGGAGGGAAATACATACTTTTCAGTAATTTGGTTTCGAGGGGATTGGGTCCTCCGACGTATTCCATATCTATGACAGTAATCACCACAGCTGTGCTGCTTCGGAAAATCTTTGTGTCCTGCGTCGATGACGTCGATACGCTGCCCTCGAGGACCACCTCCGACGGCCGACGTCACTGGATGTTATAAGTAGGACGCACAACGCCCGTAGCCTCACTTCCGTTTTTTCCGCGAACGTGTTCGCTTTGGGGATCTCGGCGCGCCTCCACTCTTTGGAGTTGGTTTTTTCTCGGTTCTTCGAACCTGTTAGTTTTGTGAAGTTTTTTCTTCGTGAAGGATGTCGTCCACGTCTTCCACCCCACGTCCGCGATTTATGAATTGCGGGGACTGTGGGTCCAAGATGTCGGTTACGGACTTGCACGACGACTGCCTCTGGTGCCTCGGGAAGGCCCATGACACGGATGACTGTGTTGACTGCAAGTCGCTCACGTCTAAAGCCTTGCGTGAGCGCAAGAAGAAGTTATCGGTAGGTAAGGTGTCTAAGCCACGGAAGTCGAGGTCTGTGGGGCTTTCGACGGACGATTCGAGAGGCGACTCCGCGTCGTCATCGGAAGTCCAATGGGTCTCGGTCCCGGCACTCCTCTGCCTCTTCGAGGCACTCCCGGAAGCGCCGTCATCGGTCGCCTTCCCCGTCCTCTTCCAAGGACTCCGCCTGTTGGCTCGTCGTTTACCCTACCAAGCAGGCAACGCCGGAGGAATGGGCTTCCTTCGGGAAGAAAATGTTAGTGATTCTCGAATCGCAGGGCACCGGTCCGTCCGCGCCTCCGAGTGGGGTCGGTCGTGATCGGTCAAGAGATACCACTCGCACGCCTTCGGGCTCGGGTGGTCGGACGATTCGCGGGAGAGGTCCCGCTCGGACAAGGGGAATTGGCGCCCAGGCTGTCGAAGGACTCGCTCGGGGCTCCAACCTCGAGGCCTGTGTCGATGCCATCGATGCTGTAGGCGCCGCGTTCGGCGTCAACGCCGATACACTCGATGACCTCGACGCCTTTCGGGGCTGTGTCGATGAGGGTGCACCGAGGCTCGGTGGAACCCCCTAGAAAGGCTCTGGCCAAGGTCAAGCATGGCTTTGGTTCACATTCTGTGCCTTCTTATCGCCATCTTGAGTTTATTTCAGAGGTGGATGAGGGCTCTGATGATGGCAGGGTTCCTAATACGGTGCCAGACGAGATTCTCTCGGGCCATAGTCAGTTTGACGATTTGAGACAGTCACTGCATGATGCCAGTGGACTGGACACCTCTCCGGAGGTGGAGTTTTGTAGGCCTGAGCCTGGCTCTCATGCCGATTCCTCGTACCGGCGCCTTATGGCTAGGTTTTCTGAGTACTTGGGATGGTCTGCTCCCCCAGGGGAGTTTGTGCAGGATGATCTGACGGACATCCTTGATGTTGGTCCCCCAACTGATCCGGTACTGCCGTTCCATATGGCTTTACAGAGAAGGGTGGCGGCGGCTTGGACTGCTCCGGAGAGTCTCCCGGCGGTGGGCAGATCCTTGTCACGAAAATACCGTCCAGCCAGTAGCGACCCCTGCTACTTGACCAGGCACCCCACTCCGGAGAGTTTGGTGGTGCAGGCGGCCACGGCCCCGGCAAAGCAGGCGTCGTACCCTACCATCCCTCCTGATAGAGACGACAAACGTTTTGATGGCTGGGCGAAGGAAGTGTTTTCTTCTGGTGGTATGGCGCTTCAGGCGGCCAACTCCATTTGTGCCTTGTCTCGTTTCACACACACTCTGTGGAACTGTGTTGCGTTAGCGGCTGAACATATTCCCGAAGGGGACGAACGGGATGGTTTCCTTGCTATGGTCCAGGATGGTAAGGATGCCATGTGTGAGTCCATTCAGTCGGGTTTGGACTTAGCTGAATGCGTCAGTAGCGGCGAGCGGCAGCACCGTGATACGAAGGTTTGCATGGATGCGGAAGTCGGGGTTTGCTCCCGATGTGCAGTCTCGGCTTCTCAACATGCCCTTTGACGGTGAACACCTTTTTGGCAGCAAGGCTGACGAGAGCCTTGAGAGGTTGCAGACCTCGAAAGCTGCAGCGAAGTCGTTGGGCGCTGTAGTTCGCCAACCTCCGCATTTTCGTCCTAGGGGACAGCAGTGGAGGGGTGGTTCCTTTCGCAATTACTCGTCCTTCAGTAAAGCGAGAGGAGCTGGCAGTCAAAGAGGCCAACGCAGGGGTACCAGAGGTGGACGACAGGGTACCCGTGGTGCCAAGGCCACTCGGGCAGTTGCCTCTTTGCCCTCAGGTAACGCCGCGGCCGCTCCCACTCAGTCACGAGGCCATGTCCCATGGTTCGCCGGTTGGGGGAAGGCTGGCGCAGCATCTTGTAGAGTGGCAAGCCATTACTTCAGATGTGTGGGTTCTGGAGATCATAACCCACGGCTACTGTCTTCCCTTTCGGCACAGGCCTCGCGACAATCCACCGGGGAACCTCTCTTTGCAGAGTCCGGATCCGCTCCTTGCGCAGGAAATTCAAGCCCTGCTGGAGAAAGGCGCCATAGAACTGGTGCCTGTAGCGGAGAGGAACAAGGGATGGTATTCCCCTTATTTTTTGATTTCGAAGAAAGACGGGGGATTGAAACCCATCATGGACTTGCACGGTTTGAACAAACTCCTCAGGAAGGACAAGTTCAAGATGGTTACTCTCTCTCAAGTCCTCCAGGCCCTTCAGCTTCAGGACTGGTTGGTGTCACTCGACCTCAAGGATGCTTACTTCCATGTGCCGATCCATCCCAAGCACAAGAAGTACCTGAGGTTCGCGGTTGGCGACTCGCACTTTCAGTTTCGGGTCCTGCCGTTCGGATTGACCTCCGCCCGAGGGTTTTCACCAAGCTCATGGTGGTGGTGGCAGCGCATCTCAGGCAAGGGGGGATTCACGTCTACCCCTACCTGGACGATTGGTTGATCAGGGGGAGCTCTCCCGAGCAAGTCCTGGATCATCTGTCCATCACCTGCCACTCCCTTCACAGGCTGGGCTTCTCCCTCAATTTAAAGAAGTCCCATTTGACGCCAACACAGCGGCTCCAGTACATCGGAGCAGTGCTCGACACTTCCCTGGGGCAGTGTTTTCCTCCCCAGGTGAGGGCTCTTCACATTCAGCAGATGGTGCACAAGTTTGAGCATGCCCAGACGCTCCCAGCATTCGAGTTCTTGAGGTTGCTCGGCCTCATGGCATCCTGCATTCTTCTGGTGCCAGAGGCTCGCCTGCGGATGAGATCTTTGCAGTGGGCGCTCAAGACGCAATGGTCGCAGTCCTCCGGCAGGATGTCGGACCCGGTTCAGGTGCCGCCCTCGGTCGCCCGGGACCTTCTGTGGTGGGTCGTCGACGCTTCCCTGGCCGGAGGTGATGATCGTGACGGATGCATCCCTCACGGGTTGGGGAGCTCATGCCAACGGGCTGACAGTCAGCGGTCGTTGGTCTCCGTCGGAGTCCAGACTCCATATCAGTCTGTTGGAGCTGAGGGCCGTCAAGCTAGCCCTGAAGGCTTTTCTGCCGACTGTGCGAGGAAAGAGTGTCCTGATCCTGACGGACAACACAGTGGCCATGCACTACCTCAACAAAAAGGGGGGGCAGGGTCACTTCCTCTGTGCAGGGAGGCGATGCAGCTCGAGTTCTGGGCCATCCAGCAGGAAGTTTCGATCTCGGCAGTTCATCTGGCCGGAGACGAAAACGTGACGGCGGACGCTCTGAGCAGGCAGAGCACGATCTCTCACGAGTGGGAGTTGGCTCGGGAGATTCTCCTGGAGATCTTCGCCCTTTGGGGGACCCCTCAAGTGGATCTCTTCGCCTCCAGTGTCAACCGGAAGTGCGAAAGGTTTTGCTCGCTGGAATTTCCTCCAAAAGGAGCCTTAGGAGACGCGTTCGTGGTGGAGTGGTCGTTCCCGCTGCTGTACGCGTTTCCTCCAGTCCCCATCATCCCGCAAGTGCTGCGGAGGTACGGAAGTTCGGTTCCCGGATGATCCTCATTTCTCCGGCGTGGGCTCGGAGGTCGTGGTACCCGGACCTTCTCGACTTGTCCATCTGCCCTCCGCGTCGTCTTCCCTACCGAGACGATCTGCTCTCACGGAAGGGGGGGTCAGGTTCTCCATCCAGAGGTCAGATCCCTCAACCTTCACGCTTGGCTTCTGAAAGGTTGAGGTATAAGGATTGGGACCTCCCTGAAGACGTGATGGAGGTGTTGCTTTCGGCCTGAAGGCCAGCAACAAAGTCTCTGTACCGTTGCCTTAAGTTCTGTGACTGGTGCCGAGTTCAGAATGTGGATCCTTTTGCATGTGACATCCCCATGGTTCTGTCCTTTTTACTTTCTTTGGCCCACAGGGGCTTGCAAGTGGGTACCATTAAAGGTTACCTGGCGGCGCTGTCCATCTTTAAGCGCTCGTCTGAAGAGTGTTCTTACTTTAAAATCCCTTTAATTTCACAGTTTTTGAAAGGGCTCACTAATGTGTTCCCTCTGTCACCTTTCCTGGTGCCCGGTTGGGATTTAAACCTTGTTCTTAAGTTTCTTATGGGTGCTCCGTTTGAGCCTTTACATTCTTGTCCTTTGAGGCTGTTAACTCTGAAAACTGTGTTTTTATTTGCGGTTACTTCCGCTCGCAGAGTGAGTGAGTTACAGGCACTTTCAGTTAAGCCACCCTTCACTGTATTTCACAAGGACAGGGTTGTCCTTAGAGTTCGTCCTTCTTTTCTTCCGAAGGTAGTGACGGAATTTCATTTGGCCCAGAAGGTTGTTCTTCCGGCATTCTATCCTCCTCCGCATCCTGGTAAGGAAGAGGAGAGGCTCCATAGGCTTGATCCTAGGAGAGCTTTAAGCTTTTATGTTTCACGCATGTCCCGGGTCAGAGTGGACGATCAACTCTTTATTGGTTGCGCTGGAAAGCGTTTAGGGCAAGCTGTGACGAAACAGACTTTGTCTCGCTGGATTATTTTGGCCATCTCGGAGTGCTACCGCTTGGCGGGTAAGGACCCACCGGCTGGCTTGCGGGCCAATTCTACCAGGGGTATGGCTGCATCTACTGCCCTGCAGAGGGGTGTTCCTATTCGCAACATCTGTGATGCAGCCACCTGGGCTTCAGTACATACATTTGTACGTCACTATTCCCTCGATTCCATCCGAGCACAGGATCTGGCCTTTGGCAAGGCGGTCCTTTGCTCTGCTATTTGATTGGCTATTCTAAATTTTGATTCTAAATTCTTTCCCTCCTTGCTCTGGTACTGCTTTGGGAGTCTGTCATAGATATGGAATACGTCGGAGGACCCAATCCCCTCGAAGAACAAGTTACTTTCTTACCTGGTAACGTTCTTTCGATGGGATGGTCCGACGACGTATTCCATATCGCTCCCGCCCTGCCTTCCCCGCTGCAGAATTTCTTTGCGATTGCAGCTTACGTTCCGCAAGGCTTTGTGTCTGACTGGCAGTTGGCTAGTGTCACACGTTCTGGGGGAAAAAACTACAACTGAGGCTACGGGCGTCGTGCGTCCTACTTATCACATCGGATGACGTCGGAGGAGGTCCTCGACGACGGCGCATCGACGTCATCGACGCAGGACGCAGACGCCGAAAAACGTTTCCGAAGCAGCACAGCTGTGGTGATTACATGTCATAGATATGGAATAAGTCGTCGGACCATCCCATCGAAAGAACGTTACCAGGTAAGAAAGTAACTTGTTCTTCTTCTTTTCCTGTGCTTTCCTCCTGGCTTTTAACACTTACTCCAGTGCATGCTCTGTGTTCTGGCACCCCTTACCTTTTCTCTATCTCCCAGACATGGCCTTCTATTTCACCCAACCGTCTCATTCTCCACTATCCAGCCTCCCACCATTGCAATCAGTGTCGGGCAGCCAGTGCTCAGGTTAGTGCTGCTTTACTTTGGACACATTTAATGGCTCGCTCTTAGATTTCTTTTTATCCTCTCCATTTTTGGGCCATGTGGCCAGTATTTCCCAATATCACAGTGACATTCTAGCCCACTATGGCTAGGCTGGATGGACAGTTCTCAGCTCTTTCACCCTCGTTAAGCGCCCTATGATTTGCCTCAGGCGCTTAATTTGGGAGCTGGCTGATACCACCAATTGGAGGTTTGGAACCTGTCAGCATCCGTAAGACATTGACTGTCAATCTCTATTAGTACCCGGCGAGAGTCAACCAGAAGGTAAAACACATTCTGATTGGCTCGCCCCGGGTCGTTACCTGGCCTGGAATCCCTGAGCTGGGATTCCATGGCCATTGTTCTCGGGGCGTGGCAGCCCCTCAGCCAAGGAGGAGGCTCGAAGCAGGGCTATCTCCGCTCCAACTCTCCACATGGCTGAGAAGCTGCCATCGCCCCCCACCGGGGACTTGGGTATTTTCTTTTCCCCTTTCCTCCCTCCTCCCCACCCTTACCATCTCTCCCAACCCCCCCAACCCCACTTAGCTTTTGATTTCTCTTTTTTCAGGAGGAACGCGCAGAGAACACTTCTGTTCCCAGCGCGTCAGCTCCCGAAGTCTACAATGGAAAGGGAAAACAGACTCTGTTTTCCCTTTCCCCGGCAGCCATTTTCATTACATTTTTTTTTCCCGGTTCCGAAACACTGCAGCATTTCAGGACATAAAAAAATGCTTTTAGTACCCCAGTCTTGTGGGCCGGGATACTAATAGCAATAGGCCCCTCACGGCGGGGACATTACCGAGCCTATAACTATGGGCCCCGAGGCATTACCTGACTCGGTAATGCCCCCGCCGCTCGGGGCATATTGCTTAGTTATTGACCTCCTTGCACATATGTTGACTTCAGAAGCTGCCTAACAAGCAACATTAAATACACTGTTTTGTTTTAGTTTACCACAAAGTACTAATAGCCTTATCACCTAGGATAATGCTCTTGCCCAAATTTTTGCCTCCTGCTATGCCTGCGGCAATAACTTGGTGGTGGGCATTGACCCACAATAAAAACACCTACCCAGCTTCCCCATTATAACATGAACCGTCGTCCCGGGAGAATATCTCAGCAGCAACGTGCTCGCCTTGTAAAAAAGACGACACGGAGCAACATAGGTTCAATCCCCGGGTCCGCGCTTAGAAACCTCTGTGTATTTAAGTGCGTTATAAGTACGCAACTAAGATAAACAACTCCTGTAACAGCGCCTCAATGTCCCCGGGCTGTGTGAGCGCTTTAAAAATGCAAAATAAAAAAAGGAACAGTGGGTTTGTGGCATTAAGGACGTCAATTTACCACAGTACAAGGGGGAGTGAAAATGACATCTTACACCTGATGACTTCACTGGAAGGGGCATCTGGTGCCCCTTGACCACCCCACCAACTCCTGATGACCCTACAGGAAGTGTTGTGACATAAGTAAAACGCCTAAAATATGTGTACACAATTCATAACAGCAAATATATCTAAAGCAGAAAAAAGGGTGTTTAGTTGACAGCTAGATGTTAACTAAGCTGCTATAGCGATATCCCATGAGTGCTGTTAAGATATGCCAAGGGCACACTTAGGGGAACAATCATACCATACGCTAGTCCTGCCGCTGTGCCATGTTACTATCAGGTTATGTCAGTTAAAACCTCAGATGCCACTTATAGTCGTAAAATGCTAAATACAGCTTCACTTGCCCAGCTGCTTCCATAATATGCTAAACATAGCCTCGGGCAGTGCCAGCTTATAGTCGTCTCTTACAAGGTACAGGGTACCCTCTCGTGCCTTGATGCTGCCATCATATGGCAAGTGTAGCCATATTTGCCCATGCAACTGTGCTAGTGGGTCTACCATGGTTCAACATCACTAGGATATGCAGGATAAAGGGCACCATAGGCAAACATTATAAAAATGGCCTGGGCGTAAAGGGCGTGGAGTTGGTGGAGTTTATAGGAGTGTGTTAAGGACGTTTAGAATTTCGGTGATCTGGGGCGTGACAATGGTGAATTTAGCAATAAAGGGTTTAGGGTTTTTTATATTGCAAACTGAAATTAATCACTTCTCAGTGATCTATCTTTAGCCGTTAGGAAAATTGGTCCATTTGGGTAAAATTAATCACACAATTTAGCCAAGTCTGGAACCTGGAATTGTATACATGGTGTGTGGGTTTCCCAGTCTCCAATGTTATCCAGCTATGCACATTACCTCCCATCCGTCCATGAAATGTGCACCAACAATTAGGTTTCAGAGCCCAACACGGAACTGAAACCACCCTAACCTCAATCTGGGATGACCTTAAAATCACGGCAGACGCCGCGGGATGCACTGCATTAATCCTTCTTGACCGATCAGCCGCCTTCGACACAATCTCTCAATCCTCCTTGACCACCTCCACTCCCCAGGAATTCGTGGAACCGCTCTAAAGTGGATAGCTTCGTTCCTCAAAGATAGGTACCAAATAACGCTACTCTCCACCTGTTCCTCCCAAGCCCGACCAGTCGACACGGGAGTTCCACAAGGAGCATGCCTATCTGCCCTCCTGTTCAATCTCTACATGATCACCCTCCAAACCAATAATTCCCTCACACAACATCCTGTGTTACAACTACGCTGATGACGCTCAACTAATTCTAAAACTCCTGAACTCAAAACCCAACTGCCACCTGACCTCGCTTCCTGCCTCCTCGACATAGAGCTCTGGATGACCAGAAACCACCTCTTGCTAAACCCCTCCAAAACCGAAATCATGGGATGCGACAACTCTGATCTTCTTCCACACCCACTACCCTGGCCATCTGCCATGGGCAATTCACAGACTCCCTCTAAGTCAGTAAAAAACCTTGGATGCACCCTTGACTCTGACCTAACACTCTCGCGCCAAGTCAACAACATCTCAAAGTCCTGCCACTACCACCTTAAAACTCTTAGGCGCATCTTTCCATATCTCTCCTTTCCCAACAGACTCTCTGCGGTCCAATCAATTGTTATATCAAGACTGGACTACGCTAACCCACTCTACCTCGGAATCCACGCTTACCAACTGAATAAACTACAAAGGGCACAAAATGCTGCAGCCAAACTGCTACTAGCGCTCGGCCCGAGAGACCACATCTCCCCATCCCTCAAAACTCTGCACTGGCTTCCGGTGGACCGAAGGGTGACCTACAAAACCTTATGCATTTCTCACCGAGCACTGCATAAAACCAGACTTCAATATCTTCAAGACAAGTTAAAACCCTATCAACCTCCACATACTCTAAGATCTAGCTCTGCCGACCTCCTATTCATAAATAAAACAAACTCAGTCAGGTTAGGCGGATCATCATTCTCAGCCTTGGCCCCCGAGCTATGGAACGCATTCCCACCCCACATCCGCCTAACTGAAGATCTAATGTCTTTCCGCAAATTACTGAAAACGTGGCTCTTCCCCTAAAACCAACCCTGTACTGAAACTAACTCGAACTTAATAACAGCATCGCAATGACACCAACCCAAGAAACTACTAGATCTTGAATAATAACAATAAGACAAATAACTATACAACATCAAGATCCAAGTGAGAAATCGACAACTAATTACCGCTAATGTAAACTAAAAGGAAAAACAAAATAGAAAGAGGAAATTAGATCAATGCAGTGAAATGGATAAAAAGAATAAATCGTACAAAAACATTAATTGCAGTTTAAATTAATGAAATGGGTGTAATGATTGCAATGGACAAATGAACAAAATGAATAAAGAGAAGACGATGGAAAGATGAATACAGGAGACTGATGAGTACACAGACAGATGACATGGAATGTATGAGTGCATGGCATAAATGGAAAGTACAGAATAGACGATTCAAGTACATGAGACGGGTACAGTGCATGAAACAGACAGAGAGCATGGAACGGACCCAGTGCGTATGGCAAGTGAACCGATAATGCATGATGAATGAACGAAGTGAGTAGAGCGGACGAAATCGTTAGAATGGTTGAAGCGCGTGGAACAGAGGCGTGCGTAGAGCGGAGGCGTGCGTAGAGCGGAGGCGTGCGTAGAGCGGAGGCGTGCGTAGAGCGGAGGCGTGCGGAGGCGTGCGTAGAGCGGAGGCGTGCGTAGAGCGGAGGCGTGCGTAGAGCGGAGGGGTGCGTAGAGCGGACGGGTGCATAGACCTGCAGGATTGCATAGAGCGGATGAGTGTATAGAGCGGATGAGTGTATAGAGCGGATGAGTGCGTAAGAGCGAAGAACTGTTTAGAGCAGATGAGTGCAAATAGCAGATGAGTGCGCGTAGGAGCGGATGGGTGCGTAGGAGCGGACGGGTGCCCAGAGCGGGTGAATGAGTGAGTAGAGCGGACGAGTGCCTAGAGCGGATGAATGCGTGAATGATGGAATGGGTGATGTATGTGGATGGAATGGGTGATGCATGTGGATGGAATGGGTGATGTATGTGGATGGAACGGGTGACGTATGTGGATGGAACGGATGAAGTATGTGGAAAGTACTGGTATAATATGTGAAAGGTACAGGTGAAATATGTGGATGGAGTGCATAAATCAACTTGGAATATTACGACCGGATCGGGGAGCATGGAACGAATTCGAGAGCATGGAACGAATTCGAGAGCATGGAACGAATTCGAGAGCATGGAATGGATTGGAGTGCGTGGAACGGATTGGAGCGCATAGAATTACGCGACATACATGGAATGGTTTAGAGTGCATAGAACATTTGAAAGAGCATGTAAACCATCATATCACATCACCACGCTTACTCTCTTCTTTACACCACCATTCAACTAGAACACAGAGATACTATGACACCATTCAGTATAGCTGTTCTCATACCAACATCCGCCTCGTACTCCACATCACTCTAACTAAACACTGCTGGTTAGACACCCTCCAGCCAGGCGTTCTCCTCAGGCCTAACACAGCCAGAATCGTTCCGGATAAACCTGCCAGAACGAACACATACTCCTAATCTCCCAACCACCACACCTAATGCTAAGAAGCAGTTATTACACAAATGCCACACCAGCTGCACACATACGGTGCTCACACGCACCTTTGACTCTCTCGACTCTCTCTCTACTGACTTGTACTTCGGTTCCCGAGGGCGTTCAACCTACCAGCACCTTGAGACTATACCAATGGTACATAAGGCGCTATATAATTGCAAAGTAACATAACATATATTAATGTCTTCATTGATATCTGTCAAGACTAGAACCATGGCCGTGTGTTTAATAAAGCTGATTTGCAGAGCACAAAATCACATGCTAAATGAACCCGACAACATAAAACATTAGGAAAAACTGTTTGTTGAAAGGAGACTGATTCACTCACTTGTTTTGTATCTACTGCTTGCTACTGCTTCTTAGCACTGTAAAATCCGATCTTACTGTTTTTCCAACATAATAGTACTACATTTATCAACATTGGAAGGATGGGAGTTTGAGTCGGCCTTGCTGGCATTCAAGCTAGAGCAAGAACAATGGTTAGCACCAAGCATTCTTAAAAAGCTCCCTCCACCCGACACACTGTATGACAAGGGAACATTAAACAACACAAGGTAAATGCTGTGCACATTTAGTGATAAAGGGACACTGACAGATTATGATTCCCATTATTTCTTCTCAACATAAAATGTTAAATTGAATGTTTTCTTTTTTTTTAAAAACCCAAAAAACCCTTTTTTTTTTTTATGAATGTGAAAATGGGTGGAAGATTGCAGAGTGTCTCTGAAGGGCATAGCAAAAAGGGGAGTTAACACACAAAGGCTAACAGATCACAGGCTCGGAGGAGAGGGAGCATAATGTGAGTGAAGTAGAACATGGGAGATGGGTGCTCAGGGTCTTGGGTCAATGTATTTGATTTCCATCTCGCTAGCACCCACCCTCCTTTTGCGCACTCCCCCTTTAATGCACATACTCTTCCCTTTGCGTCCAGCCCCCTCTTCCTCACGTATCCCTTGCTTCCGCTCATGCAGCCCCTGTCCCTCTCAAGACAGCCCTATCTTCATCACCTACAGCACCCTCTCCATCTTGTGCACCATCCCGCTGTCCCGCACCTTTGCTCTCCTGTTTGTGCCTTTGCTTGGGCACACCCTCTCACTCGATAGCACCCTGGCTCTGTCGTACCCTTGCGCACTCTCACTCTTTCTTACACAAGGGCTCTTTTGCACCTTCATAGACACACAATTTTCTCATGCCCTGTCTTTCTCTCTTGCACCCTGGCTCTCTTGCACCTTTGCACACACACCCTCTTTGTTGCACCCTGGATCTCGACCCCTTCGTGCACACCCTCTTTTCCTTGCGCCCTGTCTTTCTCTCTTGCACCCTGGCTCTCTTGCACCTTTGCACACACACCCTCTTTGTTGCACCATAGCACTCTTTTTCTCACTCCCTGTCTTTCTCTCTTGCACCTTGGCTCTCTTGCACCTTGGCTCTCTTGCACCTTGGCTCTCTTGCACCTTTCCATTCACACACCCTCTTTGTAGCACCCTGGCTCTCTTCTACGTTCATGCACACACTCTTTTTCTTATGCCCTGTCTTTCTCTCTTGCACCCTGGCTCTCTTGCACCTTTGCACACACACCCTCTTTGTTGCACCCTGGCTCTCTTCCACCTTCATGCACACTCTTTTTCTCACACCCTGTCTTTCTCTCTTGCACCTTGGCTCTCTTGCACCTTTGCACACACACCCTCTTTGTTGCACCCTGGCTCTCTTCCACCTTAGTGCACACCCTCTTTTCCTTGCACACTGTCTTTGTCTCTCTTGCACCCTGGCTCTCTCGCACCTTTGCACACACACCGTCTTCGTTGTACCCTGGCTCTCTTCCGCCTTCGTGCACGCACTTTTTGTCACACCCCGTCTTTCTCTCTTGCACCTTTGCTGTCTTGTACCTCTACACACACACCCTCTTTGTTTCATCCTGGCACTCTCCCACCTTCGTGCACCATCTTTTTCTCGCACACTGCCCCCCGTCTCTCTTGCACCCTGGCTCACTATCGCATCATCGACTCCATGAACGATGTGCAACCAAAATCCTGCAAAAATACAGTTTTATGGCACAAAATGACCCATTCCATGATGCATCGCCAACAAGTCATGAGAAAGTCACTTAAGAAAACAGAATTGAACACCCACAGAGTATGCAGACATGCACAACCCCTAAAGTAATAATAGTTCTGAAGTTAGAAATGCCAGTTTGAGGAACACGCTTCATTTCCCTGTGCCCCTGGATGCAGCGCGCCCTGCTGCATGTGTTACTTGTGGCTCCCACTTTGTTCAAGTCATTTTGAAAAGGGGGAACTGGAGAGCATGCAGAGTGCCACAGCCACTGTGATCCATTTAAGGCCAACACATGTTGCGCACCGTTTGACAGTTCCCTTTACACGGTACATCCCCCCTTAGTCTTGCACACAGCTAAACGTTATTTACATGGCTGAGCAACATAAAGAGGGTCCTAATTACACGAGCGAGGACCAAGTGCAGCACGTTCGGCGTTATGGACTTCTGGAAAGATTGGTAACCTGCGTGAGTTCCAGTGATAGACCGTTCTGAAGATTAGCCCAAAATAAACATTTAGATTTACATTTTCTAATAGTAATCGCACCTGAAATGACAGTGCCTAATGTCGCTTGCTGCTCCCCTCCCTCGTGGTCTGGTGGGCGGTGCATGCTACACTCACCAGCAGCAGAGGCACTGAGTCAGCACTGAGGTCAGGTCGGCTCGGACTGCGCTGCACCTGCTCATGTGATACGAGCGCAGCAGAGGGCACATGCAGTCGATTCCCCTCACGACGGGACAGGCGCAAGCCACGGGGTCGACTCAGCGGGTCGGCAAGGGCAGAAAAGAAATGCGGCAGCCAGTGGCTAGCAAACTGTTCAGGCTGGCCTGGATGTTCGTTCCCAGTCATTTATTTATGTATCCTTCCCCCAAAAGGGGCCCTATGACCCCAAGGGCCACCGGGGAAAGTCCCGGTAGGCCAGTCCAGGACTGGTCTTCACCTATGTTAGGCAAAGTTTGAATGCAGTAACCTCTGGGAACACTACAAACAACTATGACTACAGGTATAGGCAACCCAACCTTTGGTATAAGCTTGTACTACACAGTTTTGATAGCGTGTTGAGCAGCCAGGCTTATCTCAAGAGGGGAAATGTAAGCTGTAGTGGAGTTACACAAAGATTCACAGTTACAGGTATTCAAATAAACTCTTACACTCAAGGTTTCTTGCATAAACAGTTAATAATTTATCAGTCAGTTATAAAGCCTTCTTCAGAAGGGAGCAATAGAATAGTAACACATAAATATACTTCAATACTGTACACTTTAAGTTCCTGAATCAGACAAGGCCCTTTTGGGATGGCCCACAGACACAACCTACACCCACAGGTGACTTCAGTAACCAGGGTGCTGGGGCCATTAATATCTTACTGTTGGCATTCAGAATAATCTTTAAAAGTTAAAAGGCGAAGGTTATTAGAACACAAGAAATTACACATATTCTTAAACAGTGCAGATACTTCTAGAGCTCACTAGAAGAGTCATTCAATGCAATGGTAAGAAGAAAAGATGCAGCTGATGACTTCTGTTCCTGTGCAGCTCTGCAGATCTCACTGTTCCTGGGCCTCAGTCATGGGGACAAGAGGACGTCGGGGGACTCCTGCACTGTACTGGCACCATCAAGACTGCCAACCGGCAAACTTTACGTTCAGTGGCTGTTTAGCGTTTCAGCTCCTTGCAATACAGCAAATAGCAAGAAGCACGGTTCCTGGCTGTCAAGGTGGGCTGTCTTCACTTCTGGGGTCCCGCACTCTGCTGAGGGGGCTCAGGCTTGGTCAGTCCTGCTTCGTGGGAGTCTGGAGGATCTTCCAAAAGCTTTAGGCCAGCTTAAAAGTAACGCACACAATCTGGTGTCCCTCTCCCCGACTATGCGGTTCCTGCAGCAACTCTGAGAAAATTCAACCAGCTCTGAGATGGGTGTCCAGGTGGCTTACTTTGGAGTTGATTGGTCCCACCAACTCAAAGGGTGAAGTGGTCCTTGCAAGGGCTTCTCAGTCGATTTGAACTGGGCAAGTAGTCACTGCAGCAGGGCTTCACCGGGCAAACCAACATCCAGGAGTTGCAGCAGGTGTCCTCTTCAAGCTCTTCTTCGGTTCCTTCATCCAGTGGTTGACTCTGCCTTCTAAGCCAAAAGACTTGCCTTTTATTCAGTTCTCTCCCATTCATTCCAGCCTAGCTGTCACTCACCCAGCAGGATGGCTGTCCTTGCCGGACAGTCATCCAGCCAATCACCACAGAGTGCATTTGGGTCTCATATGAGACTAAGCACAGGGAGTTTCGGGCACCTCCCTCACTTCCTGCCTACCCTAGACACTCTGGAGCCAGAGGCGGGTTTGACTCCTGAAGCCCGCCAAAGGCGAATGAACAAAGCGACCAAACCTGGTTTGGCACGCAGAGAAAAACTCTAGAAGGCCCTTTCCACAAAGACATGGCGAAAAACAAAGACCGGTGACCGTTTTAGCAAGGATGTCTGGATGCCATTTTGAAAAAGGTGGCTCCAGTGGTTAACGTTACTGGGTCTGCGAACAGTCGTAGTAAATGCAAACCTTGGTAGTTCGAAACAAAACCACTGTCACCAGCCAGTCAATTGAGGAAAGGGTAACATAAAGTTACATGAGCATTTAGACATAGGGGATACTAAGTAACCCCTCCAGCACTCTATGGTAGGATAGGGTGTGCATGGGTCTAGCAAGTACAATGCTAAGTAAAGTCAATTTCACTTTACTGCTCTGGGAAACAGTAGTTTATCCCAGAGAAGTTATTTATACCTTGGGAAATCTAAAAGACTTCCCTGTGCCACTTCACTGAAGGTGCTGTGTGACACAATTGTAAGAGATGATGGCTATGGAGTTTGTTAGACTCCATAACCAAAAAGAAACAGGTAAAAGTCACACAAAAATACATGAGTGGGAAAAAGGGTCTCTCTCTCCAAGTTAAAAGAAATCAAGTCCTCACAATCCAGCAAAGTTGCTGGGGGTCTCTAAGGTGGAGGGAATTAGCACATTTTTGAGAATTCTCCATAACACTCTATCCTTACGAGGGCCCCTGCCAAGGCATACACCCAGTCACATCAACGCTCCAACAAGGGGCGGACGTTAGGAGGGTTCTGCGGCTTCCAAGAGTGGAGGTCAAGGCAACCCGACTGTTCGCCGAGTCAACACCGGCGCAAACAACAAAAGGGAGGGGTGCAAGTGCTTTTTCCAGTCCCCCTCCTCCGCAACAGTCTCAGAGGGAAAGAAGGCACGATGCGCCCCTTCAGGTCCACGTGTCTCCAGTGGGGGGCAGGCTTGCCCTTCACGCGCAGTTCTGGCGTCAGAATTTTGCGGACCCCTAGATCCTCTCTGTAGTATTAACCGGGTACCGCCTACCGATCCCTTCCTCTCCTCCCTGCTCCACTCCACAGATTGGGTCAGCAACTCTATTGGCGGAGATTCGGTCGCTCTTTGAGAGCCTGGCAGTGGAAGAAGTTCCAGGATTTTCGGCACACAGAAGAACCACCAGGCTGGCCTGAGAGTTGTTGGACCTTTCTACCCTCAACCTCTCCCTCCCTCTTCAAAAACTCAAGATGGTTACGCCAGCACTCATTGCAGAGACATTGTGCAGGGTAGACTGGACGTGCTTCCTGGATCCGAAGGACTCGTATCTACCCGTCCCTATTTGGCAGCCGCATCGTTCCTTCCTGCGGCTCAGGATCATGGGCTGCCATTTCCAATACAAGGTGCTACCCTTCGGCCTCAACTCGGCTTCCATGGTGTTTACCAGACTCATGAATGCAGTAGCAGCCCTCCTCAGGGCCCAGGCCCACCATCTCTACCCGTACCTGGACGACTGGCTCGTCAGGGCCCAATCTCTGGAGCCGGTGCACCACACTTCCTCCGCCCTTATGAGCACACTCCACAATCTGGGATTTTCACTCAACCTCAAGAAGTCTCAGCTGCAACCTACTCAGAGACTGACTTTCCTGGGTCTCATATGGGACACAATCTCCAATAGTTTTCTCCTCGGAGGACAAGATCACGGCCATCAAGAGGGCCACTACTCACTTCCTCACCCGACAAGTGACTTCGGCCTGGTGGTACCAGCATCTGTTAGGTCTCATGTCAGCGGTCCTACTGGCTGTACTCCACACGAGACTCAGGATGAGGAGATTACAGCGGCACTTTGCAGCATCTTGGAATCAGGAGTGGGGCTCCCAAGCAGAGCTGGTCAACATTCCTCCTTCTCTCAACTCGGACCTCATATAGTGGTCCAGGGACTGCAACCTACGGACGGGCAAGCCCTGCCGGCAGCCGGGACCGCAGGTCACCATTACGATGGAATCCTCGCTCGAAGGCAGGGGGGCCACTCTGGGCAGCCACAGTGTCCATGGGTTCTGGACCCGGCTGGAGCAGTGGTCCCATATCAACTCGCTGGAGCTGAAGCCCATCTGGCTAGCGCTCAAAGCTTTCCTAATGCTTGTTGGGGGCAAGGTCGTCCCCATCCAGACCAACAACTCCACCAGCATGTACTATATCAACAAGCATGGTGGGACCAGGTCACCTCCACTATGCAGCCTAGCGATCAGCATGTGGGAATGGGCCCTGGAGAACAACACCTACCCGACGGCCATCTACCTTCCGGGGAAGTCCAACCTAGAAGCGGACAGGCTCAGCAGACTGGGGGCGGACAATTACGAGTGGGGACCAACTGAATGACCAAGTGCTGCTGGAGATGTTCAGCAGATGGGGGCATCCTCAGGTGGATCTCTTTGCCTCCTGGGACAACAAAAAGTGCCATCAATTTACGTCCTGGCAGTGACAGCGCCCCGGCTCCCTGGGCGACACATTTCAGATACAGTGGAACGGTATGACCGCATACACCTTCCCGCCCACCCCTCTGGTTCACAGGGTGATTTGCAAGATAAAGGAGTCTTGCCACCTCAGCATCATTCTGATAGCTCTGTGGTGGCCGGCAAGACAGTGGTTCTCAGAGCTTCTCAGCCTCTCGGACAGGCCACCCATTAAACTTCCATTGGGTCCAGCTCACCTTCTGGCGCAACAGGGGGGCAGGGTCATCCACTCCACGCCACAGAAATTAGCCCTAGCAGCGTGGTTCCTGAGCATGTCACGCTAAAGCACCTTAGCCTATCACAGGCTAACCTAGAGGTCATTCAGGGTGCCAGGAGCAAGGCTACCAGAAGCCAGTGCAAGAGTAAATGGACTAGGTTCTGTCACTGGGTGAGCTCTAAGGGGTCAACCCCCTTACGTGCACGTTGGACGACATGCTCTCCTACTCTGTGGACATCGCGCATTCAGGCGTGCAGGTGTACACATGCCACACGTATTTGGCAGCCATAGGAGCCTACAGAAGTTCGGAGCAGGAGGTTGTCTCCTCCTTCAACCCGATAGTCAAGAGACATTTGACTGGCCTCGCCAGACTCTACCCGCCCATCAAAAGACCACACCCTGTGTGGGACCTCAATGAAGTGTTGGGCTCCTTGGCGCACAAGCCGTTCGAGCCAATGACATCCACGGACATCAGGCTGGTCACCATTAAGACAGCTCTGAGATACAGGCTCTGGTGGCCTCAGAGTCCTATACTACCTTTCTCAAGGATAAGGTGGTCCTGTGGATACACCGTGCGTTCCTACCTAAGGAACCTTCCTCTTTCCATCTAAACCAGGAAATGGTCTTACCTACATTTTTTCCTGACCCTAAGGACGAGCCTCAGAGGGTTTTGCACTGTCTGGATGTCAGGCGTGCTTTGAAATCTAGACAGGACCAAAGGCTTCCGCAAGTCGGACTCACTGTCACCTTCGGGTGATTAAGGCCCGGGTATCAAGCATCCAAGGCATCTATTGCACGATGGATTGGGGTCGGCCATCAAGGAGGCCTACGAGGGGCAGCACAAGCCACTTCCAGCTAACATGCACGCCCATGTGGTTAGGGCCAAGGCCACAGCCATTGTATTCCAACGACAGGTTCCGTGGCAGGTCATCAGCAGGGCGGCCACCTGGACCACCCCTTTGGCCTTCTGCAAGCATTACTGTTTGGACGCCGGCTCTAAGTCAGGCGCGCCTTTTTGGGCAGGCGGTTCTAAACAATATGTTTTCTTAAGGAGTGTCTCCTCTCCACCATGGGGCTACATTCAGTTGTAATGGCCCATGCAGTATGGAGGAAAGGAGACGGGACGTAAGAGTAATTATAAGTTACTCACCGTAGTGACTAACGTAGTCTAGTCCCCTTTCCTCCACACGTCCCACGATCTTCCCCCCCAGACCCTCCCCAGTAATACTGTTGTCATTAGGCAATGTTAAATTTTGTCGATGCGTCAGAAGGTTTTTCTCTGGTGAAAAAGGTTGTCTCCCGTCCCTAGGATGGGACGCCAATGTAGTAAAGAGGAAAGGGGACTAAGAGTAAGTTAGTCTTTACAGTGAGTAACTTATAATTTTGTCAGCACTTCAAGGGTTTACTGCCACTGTTGCCATCATTGAAAGCACTGCATCCATTGGGGAATTTTAATGTGGTCGTATCAGCCACTACTCATAAACCATTTCAACTGATGGCTACAACTGATTTTTCTTTGTCACATTGGAAGTCTCCTTTCTAGTGGCAGTGACTTCAGCTCGAAAAATAGAATGTTTTATCAGCTTCAGAAACCTACCTGGAATTCCTTGAGGTCAAGGTCGTTTTACAAAAGCACCCAAACCTTTTACTAGAATCAGTGTCCTCATTTCACATTAACTAGGCAGTTTCACCCCCAGTCTTTTGAGCCCTCACTGGGAGGCTGAGAGGGGGATTATAACCTTGATGTTTGGAGGGTGCTAAATTTCTATATTTACAGGACCAATGACTTCAGAAAAGATCACCATCTCTTTCCATCGGTTTTTGAATTTTGGGGGTTTATAACCACTAGCTAAATCTTCCAAGGCATCCTGCTCTTGCTGGATTGCAGCTTGTTTTTAGAATCATACTCTTTACAGTACAATGGCACCCAGGGACTTTCTATCTCCCATGTTCAGAGCTAAAGGCATTGTGTTGCTTATGGAAAACAGACCTCATGAGATGTCATTGCAAAAGCCTTGGTATTATCGTTGCTTTCTGCAGACGTTACTCTATGAACACCAGCTCAAGATCAGATAGGTTTCGGCAGGCAATTCTAAAGAATATATTTGCAAATTCGTGCTTTCCACTCAAGAAGATATGTGATTGGTAATATCCCAGAGATTAAGAGGAAAGTGTACAAGGCGTTGGAGTAATCAAATGTTACTCACTATAGTGACTACAGCACTCCATATCTATAGTCCCCTTTCTTCCACATGTCCCACCTTCCATCCCCCCTAAAAGATGTAGAGAGAAAAGCCCACCCTCTGGTGTAGGGGGGGTCTTGGTGAGGGTTGCTGGTGGGTGGAGTGAAGGTGTCGAGGCCATACCCGCGTGTGCACTGCCAGCCTGACATGAGTGGGACAGACACCCATAAGTATGGACTAAAGGGGACTATGGACATGGAGTACTGTAGTCACTACAGTGAGGAACTTTTTCCTTATTTGTGCAAGCTTTTGCACATTTTCCCAACATCTTAGTGTATGTCGATTTTGAAGTGATTGCGTACATTTCACAGCCTTGCTAAGGGGCAGCTTCTGACTTTTTTTATTTGAGATATAAGCAAAAGAGTTATTGTTGGGATTTTGCCAACATTTTTAATTAGTAAAAAGTAACATGAATATGTTTAATTTTTTAAGGTCTCTCTGCTTCCCGAAAATGATAGATGGAGTGAAACCCGAGCCCAGTTGCTGGCACAAATGGACGTGAGCATGGGAGGAAGAGTAGCTGAAGAAATAATATTCGGAAGTGAAAATATTACTACAGGTTTGGTTAGCTACAGTCATTCAGTCTTACTCTGACTTCCTTTTTCAAAGTGAGGAAATACAACATTTTTAATGACTTTTTACTGTTTACTTATCAGGTGCGTCTAGTGACTTTGACAGCGCAACAAAAATCGCAAAGATGATGGTTACTAAATTTGGAATGAGCGAAAAGGTAACCTATTTAAAAGTGTTTACTGTGGATACATGCCTTTATCTTCACCAGTCCTTTAGTTTACTACTACTTCTTGCATATTAGTCCCTCTTCATTCCTTTGCCATCTCCATTACAGTACCGTTTTTGCTATTTCTGTTTTATATCACTGCATCTTTGTAATTGTGCGCATAGAATTTCGTATCTCTTTCGCAAGTGCTTGTTTTGAATTTTATGCTGATGGTGTAGAGTTGTAAGTTCATTTTAGGAAAGCATTAACAATAGTGTTACTCATACGTCCCGTCCCCTTTCCTCCTTCCTTGTGGGCGTCCCCCAACATGGGGACGGTATCGAAACCTTTGGCAGTGAAAAATTGAGCTTCCCCTTTAAAGTTAGTATAGCGTGCTGGGGCGCCGTCCCAGGCTTGGGAACACCCTCCTCCCCCCCCCCCTTCCCCCCAAGGCCCGGTCATCCGGCGGCTCACCTCAGTCCCTTTATCCGCATGGATGGTGTGGGACCTGGCAGCTAGGCACAGAGATTTTTTAACTTTCTGCCTGCTCCCCTTTTGTTTTATCTTTCAATCTTCTTCACCTTCCTTTGGTGCCCCGCCTCCCCCTGGCGCTTGTCGGCTGCAGGACGATTCACGAGATGTGCGTCTTGCGAACGCTCGTTACCGGCCTCGGAACCCCATGTCCCGAGTGCCTGGGGCCTAAGCATCGCTGGGACGCGTGAGCAGCTTACAGTGCTTTCCATCACCGGGCATTGAAGAATCGTTTGTAATGTTGGAGGGAGATATTCCACGCTTCTCCTCCAGGTCATCTTAAAGAATTTGTCTCCAGGACTCCATGTCAAGACAAGGTAGGTCCTTTGTTTAGTATGGCTCCTCAGCACATAGACTCCTTCCCAGGGGTTTCCACAGGCAAGGGTACCTTGGATTCAGGTTCTGGCAGACCAGAGGCCACTAATTCTACCGGCTCCTAAGCCGATGCGCCCGAGGGCTCTTCCAGGCGATACGTTGTCAGACCCGAGGCTATCAAGGCTACTAACTCCAAATTTGAGGAGCTCTACCGGGCGGTCCACGGGGGTGGGGGGACGGGCGATCAAGTTTGTTGTCCTAGTTAGCACCCGGGGTCAAAGGATCGCCGTGTTCTACCTCCAAGAGTCAGTACTTGGCATGATCCAACACGACTACCAACTAATTTGCTGAGGGCACACAGCCACCTATGAGGTCGTGAATCATGGGAATTGAACTACCGGCCAGCAGGTCGAGAGCACTGTGACTACCGGAGCTATCTGTGAGGTGGACGCTTCCGTTTAAGGTTCAAGGG
This sequence comes from Ambystoma mexicanum, assembly GCF_040938575.1. Lineage (NCBI taxonomy): Eukaryota > Metazoa > Chordata > Amphibia > Caudata > Ambystomatidae > Ambystoma > Ambystoma mexicanum. The sequence continues at coordinate 872,779,030 of NC_090924.1, read as the reverse complement.
CCAAGGTGTGTCCTCCCATGTCGGAGTCAACACGTGGCACAGGGCCTTTGTGCCATCCCGCCCAGGGCATGGTGCAAGGCCCCAGGATGGCGAATAAGCACGTGTCAGAGCCTACTAGACTGGCAGCCATCTTAGATTTGGATCAGGGCCTACCCGGTCCCTCGCCCATGGAGTGGGCTATGCACGAAAGTTGTTTGGTAGAATTCTGAAGAATGTGCTAATTTCCCTTACCTTTTAAGACCCCGAGTGACTTTGCTGGATTTCTAGGATTGACATTTTTACCTGGAAAGAGTGAGAGCCTTCTTTCCCACTCTTTCATGTATTTTGATGTGTGTTTTACTTTTGTGTTATTTGGATATGGAGTTTTTAAACAACTCCATAGGCATCATAACCAACTCGTAAGCCACCTGGACACTGTCTCCATACTGGTCGAATTTTCATCAGAGTGCTGTTGAAAACCGGATAACCAGTGAGAACGATACCAGTTTGTGGACTTTAATGCACTCACACCTTACAACCGACGCTTAGCCAAGCTTGTGACCTCTTCCCTGGGCAGTGCAGGAACCTCCCGACATCGTCCTTCTTGTCCCCACGAGTGAAGCTCAGGAACAGCGAGATCTGCAGGAACAGCTGCCTCAGCAAGCGCGCCACGAGCCGTTCTGGCATTCCGCTCCAGAAAGATGTCCTGCAGGTGGCAAGTAAGGTCTGGGAGAAGCCCAGGACCAATGCCCAGATGAACAAGAAGTTGGACACCAAGTTCAGCTTGACGGATGGGGAGCCGGTCCTCCATGCTTCCCACCCTCAGCCACACTCTTGAGTGGTGGCTGCAGCCTCCCTCAATTCTTAACCATTGTCTTCGTCGTCTTCCTCCTCCGGAGCTACAGTTGTCTATCCAGAATCTTTGGGCAACCGACACTACACCAAATGAGGGCTGCATTTGCGGTAGGGCAATGGTGGCGCCCTTTTAGCCACGGCTCACAAGAAGCTCTGGCGGGAGCTCGGGAGTTTCTGCCTGACCTCCCCCTATAGAGGCAAGCCTCCTTCAAGGCCGGTCTAGCGGATGCCCAGGCTGTTGCGCAGGACCTCATGGAGTCTTCAGTCTCCCACATTGACACAGCCAGCAGTGCGCTGTGCCTGGGGGTCGAGATGAGTAGGACGGCATAGATGCATGCCACTAAATTTTCATCTGACATGCGAGAGCGGATCCTAAATCTTCCCTTCAAGGGTGTGGATCTCTTTCATTCTTCCACCGATGACGAGTTGACAAAGAAGACCGCCACGCAAACCGCCATGTCCTTGGGCATCCTGACTAAGCCAGGGCAGAAGTCCTTCCCACAGTCTCAGGGCAGGGCCGACTTCAAACCCTGCGCTTTCACTGGCTGCAAGGGGTTTCAGGACTGCGGTACACAGAGGGCTGATTGATCGCCCAGCGACAACAGGAGGAAGCAGTAGAGGACTTTGCATGTTTTTTTACGTTCCCTTTTCTCGGCTCTTGCCTCGTATGCCAAGAAGCAGCGACGTCGTGGTCGGGGGACACAGCTCCCCAGTAGGGGGCAGCTGGATCTCTTCCAGGAAAGCTGGAAGCTTTATTTCAAGAGTGCTTGGATCCTTTCTATAGTCTCCACAGACTTCAGTCTTCCTCTTCCTTTTCCTCTACCATCCTCTCCTTCTCTACGTCAGATAGGGTCCAGGGCCCTGTTATGGGAGATCCTTTCTCTTCTCAATATACAGGCTGTGGAACCAATTTCTCGGAAAGGGGCTCCGGTTTCTACTCCAGGAATTTCGCGGTACTCAAGAACAACCAGGCTGGCCTGAGGGTAGTCCTGGAACCGTCATTTCTCAACCTGTCTTTACCGCTTGAAAGCTTCAAGATGATTGCTCGCACGCACATAGCAGAATCTCGGTGCACAGGGGACTGGATGTGTTCCCTAGACCTTAAGTATGCGTACCTTCGTGTCCACATTTATCAGCCACATCAGAAGTTTCTGCGGTTCACGATTATATTGTACCTGTTCGAGTACAAGGTGCTACCCTTCAGCCTCCATTCGGCCCCTTGTGTGTTCACAAAACTGATCAATGCAGTGGCAGGTCTCCTCTGCTTGGAGGGCCATCACTTATACCCTTATCTGCACGACTGACTGGTCAGGGCCAGCTCTCCCAAGCAGGGCGGTGCGCTCCTGCAAACGGCTGGCAGACCTTTTTTACGAGCTGGGCTTTTCCCTCAACCGGCGGAAGTCGCAGCTGACCCCCACTCAGGATCTGGTGTTCCTTGGAGTGTGCTGGGACACTGCTGTGCAGCAGGTGTTCCCAACGCCCGACAGGCGCCTCTCGCTCGGTAAGGTGATAGGGCACTTTCTGGCCAACACGACCACCTCGGCATGGTGGTTCCAGCCCTTTCTGGGACTGATGGCATCTTGCGTGCTCACGGTCCAGTCCACCAGCCTCAAGATGAGGTGCTTCCAGCTCCACCTGGCAGCCATTTGGGACTAGGAAACTGGGTTGCAGTCGGACATGATCCCAATCCCCCGCTCCTCATCCCGGATCTTCGCTGGTGGCTAATAGGCTGCAATGTGGCAGTGGGGGAGCCCCCTTGACCCAGCCAGAGCCCACCCTGGTGGTGACAACGGATTCCTTGCTAGGGGTGGGGGGGCTACTCTGGTGGGCCACTCAAATCATGGGGCGTGGACCAAGGTGGTGGCCCTCCAGAATATCAGTCTGCGCAAGCTCAGGTTGGTGGGCCTGGCACTGAAGACTTTTTTGCCTCTGATCAGGCACATTGTGGGTCAGGTCAGTACCGACAACTTCACAACAATGTTTTACCTGAACAAGGAGGGTAGCACTATCAACTCCTTGTTGCCCCTGTTCCAGCACTGGAGGTATCTGGATCTGGACTCGTTTGCATCTCCTTTGAATTCCAAGTGCCCCAGGTTTATGTCATGGGCAAGTCAGGGGTCTCTGGGAGACGCCTTCCAGATTGGCTGGCATGGTTGCAGGTGTTATGCGTTCCCTCCTACTTCATTGCTCCAGCAGACCCTCTGCAAATTCCAGGCGTCAATGGGCTGCAGTCTCATTCGGATTGCCCCCCGCTGGCCGTCTAGTACTTGGTTCTCAGACCTGCTGCCGTTGTGCTTTCAGGGGCCTGTCCATCTTCTGAACTCCAGCAGGGGCTTCTAATCCCCAGCATGGGACTTACTTACGCAGCAGTGCAGGGCAGTGGAGCACCCGGAACCCAACCAGGCTGGCCCTAGCTGCCTGGTTCCTGACCATCTGAGACTGCAGCATGCTTAATTCTCGGGTGACAACTGGGACATCATACGAGCGGCCGTCTGCTTGATCCCAGTATAAGAGCATGTCGACTACGTTTTGCCACTGGGCTTGCAATAAGGGGTGGACCCCTTCACCTGCTCCCTGGATGACGTTCTAGCGTTCTCCGCACATCTGGCTCGTTCAGGTGGATACCTGCCACACCTATTTGGCGGCCATTAGGCAGACAAGAATTCCCCAGAGCACGTTTTTTCAGCTGCCAACCCAGTGGTTAATGCCCACCTCAGAGGGTTGTCCAGTCTCTTTCCTCCAATCCATATGCTGCATCTGGTCTGGGACCTCAATATGGTGCTTGTGCCCTTGCATCGCAAGGCCTTTGAGCCGATGGCCTTGGTGGTCATTCAGCTGATGACACTGAAGACAGTATTATTGTTGGCGCTCACCACTTTGTGCTGGGTCGGCGAGCTGCAGGCGTGGTCATCATGCAAGCCCTTCAGTACGTTTCATGATGTCAAGGTCGTCTTACGCACTCATCCAAACTTTTTGCCCAAGTTTATCTCTCCATTCAATTTGAATCAGGAAATCTGTCTGCCGGTGTTCTTCCAGAACCTGCAGTCGGAGGCAGAAAGGGCTCTGCATTCCTTGGACCTCAAGAGGGTCGGTCCTCAAGTTCTAGCTCTGACACAAATGCTTCAGGAAGTCCGAAGCATCGTTCATTACTTTCGGGGGCACTTCTCCCGACACCCAGGCTTCGAAAGCTTCTATCGTCCGTTGAATGGTTCAGGCCATTTCAGAGGCATATACAGCCATGGGTAAACCAGTTCCAGAGGGGATCTGTACCCATGCGGTCAGAGCGAAGGCCACGGCTATTGCGTTTCAGAGGCATGTTCCTTGCAATGTCATCAGCAAGGCGGCTACTTGGGCCACTCCATCAGCCTTCTGTAATCACTTTTCCCTGCATACCAGCACCAGGCGCAATGCAGAGTTTGGTCAGGCGGTTCTGAAGAACCTTTTTGCTTCGTCCTACATATGTGGTAAATTGTCACGGCTCCATCGTATGGCCTTGTTTGGTGGAATCACTCATAAGGATGGAGGAAAGGGGATGGGACGCATGTTCACTCTAGTGACTAGAGTACTCCTAGTACATAGTCCCCTTTCCTCCATACGTCCCACCCACTTTCCCCTGCTTGTATGCCAGGGTTTAATATATTCAATGTAGCCAGGTATTTAAGCATCTGATGTATTGAAAAGGGGACTGAGGTGAGGCGCTGGAGAGCGGGGCCTTGGGGGGCGTTCCCGCGCGCTTTACTAAATTTAAAGGGGAAGCTCAATTTTTCACTGCCAAAAGTTCCTGTACCATCCCCATTTTGGAGGACGCACACAAGGATGGAGGAAAGGGACTAAGCACTAGGATTACTTTAATCACTACAGTGAATAACTTTTAATTTGTGTCAATTTACTGTAATGTCTTCAATGGTGGGGTCTAAAACGGGGGGTCGATGTTTCTCTGGAATTTAGAAAACTGAAATTGAATAATCTGGAAATCTGATGTGGTTATCCCAGGATACAGGAGGCAAAGAACCCTGCCTATAGGACTAGTTATCTGAATAAGTAAATTATAAAAGCGGTTGGCCACTGCAGTTTAAAAGCACCATATCCATGCTTCCTACTGACTCAAAAGAGAACATGAGACCGTTGTGTCGCCAGAGTAGCATAGGACCGATCAGGGATTAGGGTGAATGTGTTCTGGATGAGTGTGAAGAAAATATTTTGAATGAGAGCCCCATCGCATTCTTGTCTTAACCCACTCATCACTGGAAACCGTAAATGTGGCTCTCTGGTTGCGATCCCACTTTCATTTCACACTCTTCTCTATTTTGTTTTTTTTTAAAAACATATTTTATTGGCATTTGTATTGGATGCATACAAATACAAGAAAATTAACTAAAACATTAAACATAAACAACAGTCTTCATGTGAAACAGTTCATCTTTCTCAGGTGGGCATGGTTGCAAATAGGGGTTCCGATATCTCGGGAAGTGGGAGGGATCTTGGTCAAGAGGATCACCATCTCTAGGCGAGTGCGAGGGATCAGTTATGGCAAAGTAGTGGAGTTTATCAAGGGGGTTTATGGTCTGCACTGAAGTGTATATCTATCAGGAGGGCCTTCCAAGAGTCCAGAGTGCCACTCGCAATGTCTCCACTAGAGCTGATTCCATCTTGCCAGGCTAGAGTTTCGGCTGCAGTCCATCTCTCTAGTTCTTTCATCCAGCGTTCATGTCTAGGGCCTCCTGGTGTCTTCCATGCCATGGCTATAGTTCTTTTCGCAAGTATACAGGCAATGTCCATCAACTTGACAACATGTTTGTATTTGCTAGGTCTGGGGTAAGCCCCTAATAAGCATTGCCCGGGTGTCCATTCATATCTGCTTATCCAGAACATGTGGATCAGATCAGCTTTGTCGTTCCCACACCATGGGCATGCCGGGGAGGCCTGTTTTTTGAAGGAGGCCACCCTGCGTGGGGTCATATACGTCCGATATAGGAAGTTTAGCTGTATCTGACCGAATCTGGAGTTTCTCGACACCTTCTTGGGATATAGCAACATTCTTTCCCATTCCTTGTCTGTAAGCGTAGTTTCAAGGTCTGTTTCCCATTTCACCTTCAGTGCCGCACTTTTGGGGTTGGGTTTGTCGTTGAGCCTCTTATAGAGTCGAGAGTCCGGTTTCCAGCCATCCGTAAGGTCGTGCATCTCTTGTAACAGTGGGTTTGGGGTGGGTTCCTCCGGCCAGCTGCCCCAGTTCTTCTTGGCGGTTTGTTTGAGCCGATGATACCAGAGAAACTGGCCGCTTGATAGCCCTTCATTAGCTTGCAGTGACTCAAAATCCTTGAATTCGCCCTCCTCAAACATATCTCCCCATGTATAAATTCCGGCGCCCTCCCATCTCCTAGCTGTGGAGAGATCTGATTCTGTTTTGCACACGTCGAACAGAATGGGGTTGTCTGGAGAGTAAGGGTGTTTCACCTGCCTGATGTAGCAGGTTCTGGTCCAAATCTGCCCACCAAGTTCGACGATCAGGGGGGCATCTGGGGATTGTCTTAGAGGGTTCCAAAAAGTTTCCCTGGGGAATATTTTGGAGGGAGATTGTCGCAATAGCGGCAATCGGCTGATGGATCGTCAAAGAGCCACTTCGTCACGTGGCTAAGCTGTGCCACAAGATAATACAACTGGAGGTCTGGGAGTTGTATTCCCCTTCCTTGTATGGCAGGGATAGGGTAGCCAAAGTCAATTTATGCCTGGTAGGTCCCATTAGGCAGTCCTTGATAAGTGCCTCTAATTTCTTAAAGAATGGCGGTCTGATGTAGTGGCTTATGTTGACAAAGAAATATAGAAATCGAGGGAGGACTATCATCTTAACGATTGCTGCTCTGCCTACCATTGCAAGTGGGAGTCTAGGCCAAAATTTCATGGATCTGCGAAGGCCGGTTATTGCTACTTCTGTGTTGTGCTCGTGTGTGAGCATCGGGGTGTGACTCACATTAATTCCTAGGTACCGGAACGTGTCGAGTTGCCACTTTATCCCAATGTCTGGGAGATCAGTTTCTTCTAGGCCTCTCAGGCTAGCCAAGGGGAAGGCAGAGGATTTCAGTCTACTGATTTTGATCCCAGAGTATTTTGCATAGTTGTCTAGTACATCTAATGTGATTGGTGCGTTGACCTGGGGGTCTTTCAAGTATAAAAGGACATTGTCCGCGTATAGGGATATTATGTTATGTTCGTTGCCCACTTTGATGCCAACGTCAAAGAACTGTTTCCTAAAATATATGGCAATCGGCTCCAGGCCCAATATGTATAGCATGGGCGATAGTGGGCACCCTTGTCTGGTGCCCCTTTGTATTTTCCAGGATTCAGACACTAGTCTGCCGGTCTTTACTCTTGCCACAGGAGAATTTATAGAGTACTGTGATCCATCTAACAAAGCCCTCGCCAATCCCGAACCCTCTCAGCACCTTGACGAGCCACTCTCAGAAGATAGAATCAAAGGCCTTGACGGCATCAAGTGATAGTACTGCTAAGTCTTCTTCTCTCTCATAGGTTTCGGCCATAATGTGTTGAAGCCTTCTCAGGTTGGCTGTGGTATTGCGTCCTGGAACAAAACCGTTCTGGTCTTCGTGGATCAGGGACGCTACCACCCTAGCGAGACTGCTGGCCAATATAGTGGTGAGAATCTTGCAGTCATAATTTAACATAGCCAGAGGGCGATAAGAGTCAGTCAGTGGGTGGTTTGTTTGGTTTGAGCATGGGAATAATTATTGTCTCTTTCATAGTGTTAGGTAAGACCCCATTTTCGTAGGCCTCTTGGTAGACCTCGATGGAGGATTGGGGTGAGGGTGGATTCATATGTTTTGTAAAATTCAGGCGGTAGGCCGTCGCTTCCGGGAGCCTTACAGGTGGCCAGCGATCTAATTGCTCCTGTCACGTCTTCTGCTGTGATTTCCATCTCCATTGCCTCTATCTGTTCGCTGGATATTTTGGGGAGGCCTATCTCATCCAGTGTTTCTTTAATTTCATCTCTGTCTATTTGTGTGTCATGGGAGTACAATTTGGAGTAGAATTTGGCAAACGCTTCATTAATTCCTAGTTGTGTCTTGTGACGTATCCCGTTGTCGTCCAGTATCTCTGTTGGGAGGTGCCTGGGGCATTCACGCTTGCACAGCCAGGCCAGCAGTGTGACGGGTTTGTCGGACTCCTTGTGAGACCTGGTAGTGTATGTTGCGAAGTCAAACTTCTCTAATCTGTCCCAGGAAGATTGGCATTTCTCGCGGGCTTCCTTCAACTTCCTTTCGACCTCTGGAGTAATGCTTGAGGTGGATTCTAGATGAGAGATCTCTTCTTCTTGTGCTTCGAGTTCAGTCCTCAATTGCCTGCGAGTGCCTCCAGCTTTTGATATTATTTCACCGCTAGCCACCACCTTCATGGCTTCCCACAAAGTGCTCCAGGTAGATACTGAGCCTTTATTAATGCCGATGTATTGTTCTAGTTTTTCAGCGAGGTCCTGGTCCTCTCTGAACAGAGGGTCGACGAGGGCCGCAATAGGCATCCTCCACATGGGGATTGGTGGTCTAGGCCCGTTAGTTGCCATTGCATGATCAGTGGGGAGTGGTCTGAGATTGATCTTCCTAAATATGCCGTAGTTTCTGCCAATGGTATTTGTTCTCTGTCGATAAACAGATAATCGATTCTTGTGTGGACCTTGTGCGGGGCTGAATAATAGGAATAGATCTTTTCAACGGGGTGCTGTTCCCTCCAAATATCCACCAAGTCGAGTTGTTCCAGCGTTTCTGTCAGAGCGCATGTTGCGGGGTTTCTTGGATGGGGGCGTGGTACTGACCTGCCCATAGAGCCATCAATGACACAGTTGAAGTCCCCCACCCCCATATAAAGGTCATATTTCGGTGGTATGCCATCCGTGAGCATATTGCTCTGATGTGTGATGGAATTCCATGTTGCGGGAAGTACAAATTGACTAAGCAAATTGGAGTCTGCTCGATAGTGCCCCACATTATTACATACCTTCCTTCTTTATCGGACTCAAATCCTTGCAATTGGAAGGGTACATTCGGGTTCACCCATGTGAACACTCCCATTGAGTATTTAGAGTAGGGGGATCCTCTCCCGGTCCCAGCCCATCGATCTGTTAATTTGGACATGGTGTCTTCCGTAAGATGCGTCTCTTGCAACATCGCAATCGAAACCTTTTTCCTGCGGAGATAAGAATGTATTCGGTTCCGTCTCGGGTATGAGCTCATCCCTCTCACATTCCACGTCATCACTTTCAGTTGTGACGTCATTGGATCAATATTTCGAGCCCAGCTGGCAGCTCCTCATCTGGAGCCTGGAGTAGTGGCAATCTGAGGTTATGAGACTGCAGACGGGAGTAACCGGGTTCTTCGCCCCCCGAGTCGTAGCATGCACCCATCCTGTGCTTCTTTGGCAGTAGTGGTATGAAGACTGTATAACTAACAAAACTGTTAACAAAACTCGAACTGGTGCGCCCAGCGACTACATCATCGTTGTGGTGCTCAGGTGCTCTCGAGCCGTCTAAACCCATCCGGGTATCAGGCGCAAGCTGGGACAGGCAGGTGGCTGGCCCGACCTGGATTGTTTGCGGGGGATAGGGCTGGTGTCTGGCGGAGAGGCCGAACGAGGGCCGTTTCTATGTAGCTAACTGTTAGTTGGATTACCTTCTGAGGTCCGGTTGTTTGTGCTTACTGTGGCCATTTATGGCAGCGTGTGTCGTGTGCCGATGGTCTGAGAGCCTCAATCTTCCATCTGGGGAGCATCTTTACCATCTGCAAAGTTGTTATCTTCTAGCCACATGTTGGCGGCCGTTGGGTTTTCTAGGAATATGGCACGCCCATTGAAGATGACTTTCAAGCGCGATGGGTAGAGCAGCCTGTATTTCAGGTTTAGTTGTCGAAGTCTTGCTTTTATTGGGACGAAAGAGTTCCTCTCCCTCTGCACTTTCTGAGTGTAATCAGGGTAAAAGGTTATTTTAGAGTAGCCACGTTCGATGGGGCCTTCTTCCCTGGAGTGCCTTAAGATGATTTCCCTATCCTGAAAATTTAGTATTTTAGCAATTATTGGTCGGCGAAATGAGCCAGGTGGGGGCCACTTCTGGAGGGACCTGTGGGCCCTTTCGACCGCAAATCCCTGCAACAGTTTCCCGGCCCCAATCTCATGTTGTAGCAAGGACTCTACGTAGGCTGTAGTGTTTGGGCCTTCGCTTCCTTCTTGTACTCCTAGGATCCTAATATTGCCCCGTCTGGCCCGACCTTCGGCCTCCTCAGACCTCTCCTCTAGGATAGCCACTTTCTTCACTAAGTCTGCAACCTTGGACTTCAAGGCTGCTTTGGCCCAAGCCGTTTTTTCTATTGAAGTCTCAGTATTTGTTACCCTCTCGATTAAGTTGCGAGCGTCCTGACGCACAAGTTGAATGTCCATTTTAAATTCGTCAATCTTGGAGTCTGTGTGTCCTCAATGAAGCAATAGCATCCAATATTTGGGAGTGGTTATCTGTGGTTTCCCCCTCTCTCGTGTGGGTAATCTCTGGGGTACAGGAGCGAGCCTGTATAGGGCTCTTTGTCTTGGCGGATACAAATGAGTCCATGGTGGCTGCTTTCGCTTTGTTCCTGGCGGCCATATTGGAGTCTCAGTGAAGCTGCCCCTGGGACACTTTAGATGAGTTACTGGTGGGGGTATCAGCCGTCTCCATGTATAGGGTAATGAGTGGTGTTCCCAAAGTGTCAGAAGCCAATGAATCCGAATCTGCAGGGGGGTAGGGGTGCCCCCTCACTGGTGCTTATATATTCCCCCGCACCCAGTCATGCAGCTTTTGTGCAGCCACTATATCTGCGATGTCGCTGCCCTTACCTCTGCGCGTCTGACTCGCCGGAGCAGGGAGATCTGGGGACGAGGAATGCAGGCTGGGGCCGCTTTAGTTGCTCTCTTGCTGCTGGTTCTCGCTGTCCTGTGCCCCGGGGCGGCGCTGGGGAGGAACCTCCGGTGGTCGTGTGCGCCCTCGGCGGGCCGTCCTCAGCGACGGCTGAGCCCACGTAGTGTACCACGGGAGTGGTGCACAGGTCCTGCTGTGGCGGGCCTCGCCCAGCAGTGAGAAGCAGGGTGAGGGCTCTCCCTTCCGATGTTCTGCATGCGATCGTGCTCCGACGTGTTGTCTCTGCTCGATCCGGCTACCTTAGTCCCCCGATGCCGTTTGACGGCTTCCTTCTCGGAGGTTCCGCTAAGTGGCGCGGGGCGCCATCTTGGATGCGTATGGGAGCGGGGGAGGGAGTATGATTCGAGGACAATTTCGCCGACCAGAGGGTCCGATTTCCCGGCTGGTCAAGCAGATCGTGTCGGGGTCAGCTTCTCCCACCCCTGCATCAGCTTTTCGTGGTCGGAGGCGCTTCTTATGCCGGCAAGAAGGATCAAGAAACAGCGTCTCGGCCGGAGCTCGGCTATTCAGCCTCTGTACGCCATCGACTTCCACACTCTTCTCTATAAAGGGAGGGAGCTATGATAGGCTGTGTTTCAGCCAACTGTGTGTCTTGTCCTTGACGCCTCCCCATTTGTGTCTCTGAAAAGCGGAATACCGCTCTGCATTATGGGTAGCGCAAAGTGGCAGACATATGCTCCAAACAAGCAGTTACCTGAATTTGATCAACACTTACAATTGTTTCTGAATTGTTTGTATCGGTAGGAGCAGAGGTTGGGTGTGATACATGAGCCGCTGAATAGACGCGGCATAGCGGTTAAGCTAATGAGCCGTGCTCACGCAGCCAGCCAGGGGACTAGATAGCATCCCGATGCAGATGGAGTTCATAACGGACCTGTATCTCGAATAAGCCATACCTTGTCTTACCCCGGAGATAATGGGTTCAGGACAGTCTAGACAAGTGCTGCTTCCTCCTAAAGGGGGTCTAGCACATCCATGTTTACTCATTAGTCACCATGTAAGTACCTTGAAAAATGTCACAACAATACACAGACTGAGTCACCTAGACACTTTCCCCAGGAAGGCACATTTGGTTTAAACAGGATAACAAATTTGCGTGTTGCTAGAGAAGAAAGATGCATGTGTACACCCACGACAATGGGGCAGTTATCTTGACTGGTACACCGATGAGGCAGGTATAAAATCAAGCAAACATTTTGGAAACGGAGCAATTAAACCTGCTGATACCAGCCCATAAGGCTGGGTACAAATGATTATATCCTGTACTCCAAGGAGATCCCCTGCCAAAAGAAAGTCCTGAGGATATTTTTGACACATAGTCTGGCTTTTCTTAAGGAAATAACTGACAGGCAAGTGGTTAGTCGGGACTCTTCCAAACCGTCAATCGAGTTTTGGAGATATATCGATATATTTTCAAAATCAATATCGTTAACATGCATATGTACATAATTACATATACTATTTTATATTTACATTTTGATGTTTATACCGCTGTCTCTTCTCAAACCGGAAGAGCAACCCTGTATTTGCACTTTATTTTGATCAGTGTCTTATAAATAAAGATGTTTGCGACATCTCACATGTAGTTGGTGGCTTACAACTGAGAATTTAACACACACATACAATATTGATATATATATTGTATATCGCCATTCAGCCCAAAAATATCGAGACTTTTGATCCATATCACCTTGCCCTAGATGGCCCGTTCACTCCTATGCTACAGGCTCAGGTCTATAGCCTGTTCTTACTGTCCTCTGGCATGTTTGAAGGGTTTCCTAACACAACACTTAATACCACCTAGGTACATTTCTGCTGAAGGGGGAGATACTATGGATATTATAGTGACTGTGCATGCCCCATAGAGTGCTACTGATTTGTTTAACATTGTTCAAAGATTTCCAAAGATATAAGAATACCATGTTAAGTTTCAGGAGGAACTACAGGTCATTGACTTATCACCCCCCTTGTGTTGATCTGAATCAGTTGTTATGCCCAGCACCGCCCACAAATACATTCACTTTCCAGAAAGTATGTGCAAATTGGTTTGTGGAATAGCCTCCTTCGGCTAGGGATTTACAAGCGGTAACTGACAGATGGGTTCAAACTGTTATCCAGATTTGTCCGCAGAAGGCTGATTGGTCAATAATGAATGAATGCAAACAAGCAAAGGGAGAGAATCCAGCGGAATATCTTGAACATCTTAAGAGATGTTTTGAACAGTTTCCTGGGATTGTGGATGCAACACAATTAGCACCGCAAGTTGTGGTGGCCCAGTTTTTGATGGGGTTGCAACCGAGTGTCAGAAGGCTTTAAGGCAGTGTTGATTGGATGTGAAAGAAAGGAAATAGTGGAAGTTTTGTTGTCCGCAGGGCATTTTCATTAGAAGGTTGAGGGACAAAAAGAAGCTACTGAAGCCAAGTTAATGGCATTGCAAATACAGATCTTACAACTTCCCCAGTGAAGTGAAGGAGAGGGGAGGGGGTTTTCCCCACTCTGTGGATACGGACGGGGAAGAGGGAGAAGAGCGTCTGTCGTTTTAGGCCAGGGAAAACTGCTGAAAGGTATTATGCCAACACATATAGTGGTTAATGCAACTATTGTAAAGCGTTTGGACACTGGAAAACTGAGTGTCCACCTTCTCCTCAGTATGAATGTTGATGCCGGCAGCTAACTGTTTCAATGGAGATGGCAAGGTTCTTGCCTTCACCGCCAGAGCCATCAACTGATGTTTAGGATATCCAAATGGTTCCTGAACTTGTTGCACCACTCATTTCGATTGATCCTACTGCCTCGTATGTTGACTGTATTGTTGCAGGCCAGACAATTTCATGTCTGGTGGACACGGCCGTGTCAGGCTCCACTTTGAAGGCTTCTGAGTTTTCACAAAGAATGCATTCAAATGGATTGTGTCCTCCCACGTATTCCTCATCTTTGATATATTTGTTATACAGCTTCAGCTGCTGCGGAAACATTGTTTCAGCAGAAGGCGATGTGCTTCGATGGCATCGACTCGATCTCCCTCGAGGGCATCCATCTTGAGGATGATGTCATCAAAGGCATATATAGTGCATGCAGCGCCCGTTGGCTTCTGTTGTTTTCCCGCAAATGCGTTGGGTTCGAGAAATATGGTGCATTTCTTTACTTCCAGTGACGACTTTGTTATTTCGAAAGAGATTCGAGAAAAAATCTTCTTCGTCGAAACTGACAACCCCTAAAGACCAGGTTCAAAAAGTGTTGCGATTGTGGTTCAAAAATGTCATTGATCGATCTGCATCGTATATGTTTGTGGTGACTCGTGGTAGACCATACCACCTCTGACTGTTCCAAGTGCCAGTCGATGACAGGAAAGGCCTTGAAGGAACGAAAAAGGGTAACTAAAGGTAGGTCGAGTCCCCAAATCTCCTACCCTGACCAAAAAATCTTTCGACAGACGAGTCGAAAGGCAACTCTCTTCAGAGGAAGAAGGTTAAGCAGTCGAGATTGAGGTGGGGCTCTCACCATCTTCATTGTCCTCGAAGAAGTCAAAGAGAAGCAACTTATTTCGCCTTCGTAGACTTCGTCGGACACTTCCCCTCAGAGAGTTTCTTTCCCAATAAAAAAATCCACTCCGGCCGAGTGGGAGGCCTTCAAAGCAGAGATGGTCAAAATATTTGAAGAACAGAAGCCTCCAAGCCATGCTCCTACCGCACCTTTCGAAAGAAGCCGGGAAGGAAAGTGCTCGACCTAAATCCTGCGTGCCCTTCAGCCCGGGACGAAGAATCAATCCACATCGGGAGCTGTCGAGGCCTCATCGAAGGCCTCGACATCTAGCTGGCTTAACATCGAAGGATCAGTCAACCGGAAACGGGGCGAGGTCGTCGACGTCATCGACACCTTCGCTGGCGGCACCTTGGATGCCAGCTAAACCCTTGACATTGACTTTGATGCTGAAGGCATCGACTCCAGCTGTGCCATCGATGCCGAGCGCCCTATTTAAGCCTATGGCGCCAATAAAGAAAGTTTTGACGACTCCGCCAGCGTCTAATCCATTATTTACAAAACCTCTGATACCTGAGAAGACATATGTACCACTACCAAGGAAAGACTATTTCAAGTCACTTACTTCCATATATGAGAATGAACCCTCAGATGAAGAGGCTCCATTTGGCCTCCTATTTGGTATGCTAAATGTACCAGAGAGTTCTATTGCAGAGGAGTCAAAGTTGAGAGACCTTACTTGAGTTGGAGTTTGGGAGACCAGAGGCTGGGGAGCATGGTGATGCATCCTACAGACAACTCGTGTCCAAGGTAGTGGACTACATGGCGTGGAGTAGGCCTCCATTGCCATTCGAACAGTATGATCTAACAGACATCCTAGATAAGGGTCCTCAGTCAGATCCCATATTACCATTTCACATTACCTTGCAGAAAAGGATGGCGACGAATTGGGAGACACAGGAACTAAATCTGGCTGTAAATAAAAACTTGACCAAGATGTACCGCCCTTCAAGTATTGACGCCAACTACCTGTCGAAAGACCCCACTCCAGAGAGTCTGGTGGTGCAGACAGCTACTGCAACATCTAAGCAAGCGGCTTACCCTAGCATCCCTCCAGATAGGGACAACAAAAGAGTAGATGGAAGGGCAAGCAAGGTATTTTCTGCGGGGAGTATTGAACTTAAATCTGGCAACTCCTCATTTGCCCTGGCAAAATGTACATTCACTCTATGCGACTGCATTCCCATGCCGGCAGAGCAATTCCCGAAGGGGGTGAAAAAGACGGGTTCTTAGCCACAGTTAGAGATGGCAAAGAAGCCATGTGAGTCTCTTCAGTAAGTTCTGGATTCTGCTGACAGAATCAGCAGAGTCATGGCTACTTGCACCGTTATGGGCAGGTTGGCATGGTTTCGGAAGTAAGGTTTTGCACCGGATGTGCAAGCCAGACTTCTCAACATGACTGTTGACTGGTATCATCTATTTGGCAACAAGCCTGACAATGGTCTTGAAAAGTTGCAGACCTCGAAGGTGGAAGCCAAATCTTTAGGTGCTGCTATTAGGCAACCTCAGCCTTTTCGACCTAGTGCACAATAGTGGAGGGGTAGATCTTTTCGCTACTACTCCTCAGTTGGAAGGGCGAGAGGAATGGCTGGTCAAAGGGGCCGAGGAAGAGGTGCAAAGCCAGCTCAAGCAGGGGCATCTTTACCATCTGCTACTGCATCAGCTGCCTCAAAATCTCTCTGATGTCTTGAGTCACAGTTCACCAGTGGAGGCATACTGTCTCGGCATCAAGCAGAATGGTGAGACATTACTTTGGATGCTTGGGCTTTGGAAACGAACCCACAGTTACTGCCTTCCTTTTATACAGAGACCCCAGAACAATCCACCAGTGAACCACTCTGAGGATTCCAGATCTGCTCCTTGTGCAGGGGATTTTAACCCTGCTGAAGAAAGGCGCTATAGAACCAGTGCCTGTAGCAGAGAAGTTCAAGGGTTGGTATTCCCCTTATTTCCTCATACCCGAGAAGGAAGGAGGACTGACACCCATCTTGGACTTGAGAGACTTGAACAAGTTCCTCAGGAAGGACAAGTTCAATATGGTCATACTTTCTCAGATCCTTCAGGCCCTCCAACTTAAGGATTGGATGGTATCATTGGACTTTCAGGATGCTTATTTTCATGTGCCAATCTAGCTCAAGCACAGAAAATACCTGAGGTTTGCAGTTGGCGGTTCTCATTATCAATTTCGAGTTCTACCTTTCAGGCTGACCTCCGCCCGAGGGTTTTCACCAAACTGATGGCGGTAGTGACAGCAAGTCTCGGGAGAGGGGGGATTCACGTCTACCCCTAACTGGACGATTGGCTAATCAGGGTGCATTCTCCCGAACAAGTCCTGCATAATCTCAACATCACCTGCCACTCCCTTCACGGACCAGGCTTCTCCATCAATTACAGGAAGTCCCATATGACACCTTCTCAGAAACTCCAGTTCATTAGAGTTGTTCTGGTTACATCCCTGGGAAAGAGCTCGCCACCCGAGGGGAGGGTTCAAGACATTCTTCAGATGGTCAACAAATTTAAAACTGCCCGGTGTCTCCTGGCCTTTGCTATTTTGAGGTTGCTCGACCTCATGGCATCCTGCATTTTTCTGGTGCCAGAGGCCCGCCTGAGAATGAAATCCCTTCACTCAGCACTCAGGAAGCCATGGTCTCAGTTCTTGGGCAACATATCAGACCTACTTCAGGTTCCAAGCAGGGTCGCACGGGATCTCCTGTGGTGGACCTGCAAGGACAACATTCTGAAGGGATATCCCTTTAGGCAGCTATGGCCGGAGATGACAGTAGTGACGGACGCCTCACTCATCGGGGCAGGGAGCTCTCACCAACGATCTGACAGCCAGCGGTTCTTGGTCTCTATCAGAGTCCAAACTACATATACATCTTTTGGATCTGAGGGCAATCAGACTAGCGATGAAGGCCTTTCTGCCCTCTCTATGTGGAAAGAATGTCCTGATAATGACGGACAACACAGTGGCCATGTACTACCTCAACAAGAAAGGAGGTGTAGGGTCACTACCACTGTACAGAGAGGCAGTGCAGCTCTGGTACTGGCAATTCAAGAAGGAATCGCCCTATCGGCAGTTCACCTAAACGGAGAGGTGAACACGGCGGTGGACGCTCTGAACAGGCAGAGCACAGTCTCCTGCGAGTAGGGACTAGCTCAGGAAGTCCTTCAAGAGATTTTCACCCTTTGGGGGGAACCCCTCAAATGGATCTGTTCGCGACTAGGGTCAACTGGAAGTGCGAGCAGTACTGCTCCCAGGAATTTCCCCAAGGAGGAGCTCTAGGAGACTAGTTTGTGGTGGACTGGAAATTTCCACTCCTGTGTGTGTTTCCTCTAGTCCCTGTCATTCCCCACGTGATCAGGAAGTTGAGAAAGTTTGTGGAAACACATGATCCTAATTGCCCCGGAGGACGTGGTACCTGGACCTTCTGAACTTGTCCATCTGACCTCCAATACGTCTTCCACAAAGAGGACCTTCTCTCGCGAGAGGAGGGTTGGGTTCTCCACCCTGAGGTCAAGACACTTAACCTTCATACTTAGTTTCTGAAAGGCTGAGATACAAGAATTGGGACCTCCTGGATGACGTAATGGAGATTTTGCTTTCGGCCCGAAGGCCAGCAACAAAGTCTTTTGCACTGTTGCCGTTGAAATAAATTCTGCAACTGGTACAGCGAAAAGAATGTAGATCCCTTTCGAGGGGATTGGGTCCTCCGACGTATTCCATATCTATGACATGTAATCACCACAGCTGTGCTGCTTCGGAAACTTTTTTCTGCGTCCTGCGTCGAGGACCTCGTCCGACGTCATCCGATGTGATAAGTAGGACGCACGACGCCCGTAGCCGCAGTTCCGTTATTTCCGCGAACGTGTTGCTTCGTGAATCTCGGTTAACGCCTCGACTCTTTGGAGTTCTGTTCTTCTCGGTTCTTCGAACCTGTTTTTGTGAAAATCCTTTGTGTGAAGATGTCTTCTACTTCGTCTTCGACCCCGCGTCCGGGCTTCAAGAAGTGCAGGGAGTGTGGGTCCAAGATGTCGGTGACGGACTCGCACGACGCCTGCCTCTCGTGCCTCAGGGAGGCCCACGACACGGATGACTGTATCGACTGCCATTCGCTCACGTCCAAAGCCTTATGTGAATGTAAGAAGAAGTTGTCGGTAGGTCGGGTGGCCAAGCCCCGGAAGTCGAAGTCTGCGGGGCTTTCGACGGATGATTCGAGAGGAGACTCTCCGCGTCATCGTCGGAAGTCTCGTGGGTCTCCTTCTAGGAGTCGGTCTCGCCACTCCTCAGCCTCTTTGAGGCATTCTCGGAAGCGCCGACACCGGTCGTCTTCCAGGTCCTCTTTGGAGGACTCTGCCCGGCACGTCGCTTACCCCACCAGCCGTGCGATGCCCGAGGAATGGGCTTCCTTTGGGAAGAAAATGCTGGCGATTCTTGAGTCGCAGGGTACTAAGCCGTCCGCGACCCCGAGTGGGGTCGGTCGTGAGAGGTCGAGAGACACCGCTCACAAGAGTGGTCGGCACGAGTCACGGAGAGGTCCCGTTCGGACAAGGGAACTCGTTCTCGACGTACCCGTTCCAGGTCCCGGTCCTCGACGCGTTCGAGACCGTGTGCACCTGTGATGTCTTCGAAGAAGACATCGACGTCTGAGGCGTCGACAGGCTTTCTCGAGGCTCCGGCTCTGAGGAAGTCGTCGAAGCCGTCGACGCTCAGGTCGTCGAAGGACATGCTCGGAGCTCCGGCTTCGAGGACTGTGTCGACGCCGCCAATGCTGGCGGCGCTGCATCTGACGTCGACGCCGATGCCTGTTCTCTCGACGCCGGTGCCGATTCACTCAACGCCTTTCGAGGCCGGGGTGTCGGAGGTACCCTGTGGCACGGGGGAACCCCCTAGGAAGGCTCTGGTTAAGAGCAAGCACTCTCGGGTGCCTTCTTTTCGCCACCTGGAATATATTTCAGAGGCGGATGAGGATTCTGATGGCCTGGTTCCTAGTCAGGTTCCAGATGAAATTGTCTCGGGCCATAGTCAGTTTGACGATTTGAGGCAGTCACTGCATGATGCCAGTGGACTGGACACCTCTCCGGAGGTGGAGTTTTGTAGGCCTGAGCCTGGCTCTCATGCCGATTCCTCGTACCGACGCCTTATGGCTAGGGTTTCTGAGTACTTGGGATGGTCTGCTCCCCCAGGGGAATTTGTGCAGGATGATCTCACAGACATCTTTGATGTTGGTCCCCCAAATGACCGTTCCATATGGCTTTACAGAGAAGGGTGGCGACGGCTTGGACTGCTCCGGAGAGTCTCCCGGAGGTGGGCAGGTCCTTGTCGTGAAAATACCGTCCAGCCAGTAGCGACCCCTGCTACTTGACCAGACACCCCACTCCGGAGAGTTTGGTGGTGCAGGCGGCCACGGCCCCGGCAAAGCAGGCGTCGTACCCTACCATCCCTCCTGATAGGGACGACAAACGTTTTGATGGCTGGGCGAAGAAAGTGTTTTCTTCTGGTGGTATGGCGCTTCAGGCGGCCAACTCCATTTGTGCCTTGTCTCGTTTCACACACACTCTGTGGAACTGTGTTGCGTTAGCGGCTGAACATATTCCCGAAGGGGACGAACGGGATGGTTTCCTTGCTATGGTCCAGGATGGTAAGGATGCCATGTGTGAGTCTGTTCAGTCGGGTTTGGACTTGGCTGAATGCGTCAGCAGGTCCATGGCGGCGAGCACCGTGATACGCAGGTTTGCGTTGTTGCGGAAGTCGGGGTTTGCTCCTGATGTGCAGTCCCGGCTCCTCAACATGCCCTTTGACGGTGAACACCTTTTTGGCAGCAAGGCTGACGAGAGCCTTGAGAGGTTGCAGACCTCAAAAGCTGCAGCGAAGTCGTTGGGCGCTGCAGTTCGCCAACCTCTGCCTTTTCGTCCTAGGGGCAGCAATGGAGGGGTGGTTCCTTTCGCTATTACTCTTCCTTCAGTAAAGCGAGAGGAGCTGGCAGTCAAAGAGGCCAACGCAGGGGTACCAGAGGTGGACGACAGGGTACCCATGGTGCCAAGGCCGCTCGGGCAGTTGCCTCTTTGCCCTCAGGTAACGCCGCAGCCGCCACTACTCAGTCATGAGGCCATGCCCCATGGTTCGCCGGTTGGGGGAAGGCTGGCGCAGCATCTTGTAGAGTGGCGTGCCATTACTTCAGATGTGTGGGTTCTGGAGATCATAACCCACGGCTACATAACAGTATACTATACAGTAACATTTGCTTGTAACCTCTTAGAATTAATTTGGCATGATTTCCCTTTATCCCACCCTCGGTATCCCCAACTGGGTTTTGTTCTCCGCCCTCATTCTGCCTGGCCTAGCGGCGAGTGTTCGCTCTTAAAATGGAGGGCTCTCGCGATCAAGCGTGGCTTATAGGTCAGGGCCGGGTAGTTCTGGTCATAGTCTAGCAATGGTGGCCAAATGTTTGTAAATCGGTGGAGCAGATCCGCTTTTGCTGCCGTGACCTTTTCGGCCATTAGAATGTCCCAAAGTTTAACCCACCAGAGGGTCATCAGGGGTCTTTCCACAGACTTCCAGGTGTGGGCCACCGTAATTTTGGTTGCCAACAAAAATTGAGATACTAACGCTGCCCTCCTTCCTGTTCTCGTGTAAGAGTCTGGGAACGGGATTCCCAGGAGGACTTGCTCGGGGACTAGCGGTATTGTCACTTGGGTGATGTCCTTTATTTTGGCAAGGCATTGGGTCCAGAACTCCCTTACTTTAGTGCATGTCCACCACATATGGACATAGGATACTGGGTGGCCACAGAGACGCCAGCAGTGGGGACCCAATGCCTGCTGAAAGTGGTGAAGGCGTAGGGGGGGGGGTAGTACCAGCGCAAAAGCAATTTGTGGGCGCATTCCCGATTAGTGATGCAGCGGGATGCTGTGAGCATTCTTGTCCAGATGTCCACCCATGTGTGCCTCTATAGCATGACCTAGGTCTGCCTCCCATTGAGACATATAGGAAGGCTTAGTGTGGAAGGGGTCTTCTTGCAGCAGTTTATAGAGGGCCGAGATCTTGCCTCAGGCTGGCAGGTCATTTACTGTGAGCTCTAGTGGGGCAGGGGCTCGTGTTGCTGCCGCTCGGGTCTGGGAGCACCAGTGCCTCAATTGGGCGTAGGTAAATCTATATGTTTCCGCCAGATGGAAAGTCGTTTTGAATTGTTTGAAGGTGAGGGGGGATGTCCCCCTCCAAGCGCTGCCCCAGCGATTCGAGGCCTCCTGCAACCCACTTCCTGAAGTTCGTTGGGTGGGCGGGACCACTCCCAGGCCTTTATCGATTGTTTCGTAGAAGTCAACACTCCTGGACAAATCCGGCATAGTGCGGCGGGGATAAACGGAAGGAAGCGTAGGGGGAGGGAAGGCGGCATTGTTCGATCTCTACCCACTTTGGGCAGCTATGGCGATTCCCCGTGCTTGAAAGTGTGCCAGCTACGCTGCTATTTGGTATTTGCGGAGGTCTTGCACCCCTAGTCCTCCCAGTTTCGTGTTGGCCATCATGGTTCTTCGGGGGATCCATGCTTTCTTGCCCCTCCAGATAGTCAATCATTTTCCTTTGGAGCCGCTGTAGGGGGGGCAGTGGGATTAAGGTTGGGAGGGAGGGGCAGGCGTAAAGGAACCGAGGGCGGAGGTTCATTTTGCATGTCGTAATACGGCCCAACAGAGAGATCTCCTGCGACTGCCAACGGGTAAGGTTTCTTTCCAATTTCTCAAAGAGGGGGGGAAAGTTTGCCTGGTAAACTTTCGTTGGGTGGACGGGGATCTGGATCCCAATATGGGATAGATTGGGTGATCCATTGGAACAGGCTTTGCTTCTCCAAGACTTCCTTCTTGCCTAGGCCCAGGCCCAGTCTGGGAGCCATTGATTTTTGGAAATTAATGGTGAATCCTGCTACACTCCCGAAACCGTGGATTTCGGTCAGGGGTGCACTCATGGAAGCATTAATGTTTGTGATGGTTAACACATCGTCTGCGTAGAGAGCAATTTTATGTTGAGCATGGCCTATCTGCGGGCCGATGATCCGAGGGTTTCGGCGGATTCGTTGGGCCAAAGGTTCCGTGGCCAAGGCAAAGAGCAGGGGGGATAGTGGGCATCCCTGTCTCGTTCCACATGTGAGAGGGATTGGGTCCGACAGGTGGCCGTTAACTCTCAACCGGGTCTTATGGGCTTGATAGTTCGTTAGGAACATTTTCTTGAAAGTCGGGCCAAAGCTGAAAGCCTCAAGGGTGAGGCGCAGATAAAACCAATCCACTTTGTCAAACGCTTTGGTTGCATCTAGCGCCAGCAGAGCAAGTTTTTGGGTGTCCTGGCTGGCGACCTCTATTAGGTCTAGTGCTTTTGAGAATGTTGGGGAGGTGGGGAGCTGGGGAGGTGTCCTCGTCGCAGTTTTCAGCGAAGAAGTTTTTTATTGTTCTGGCGATGGAGTCTCTCACTGCCATGTCACCCAAGATGGGGTCATATAAGTTCCATCTGCGGCGAGGGGAGGATCTGGGTTGTGGGATCGCAGGGTAAGTGAGACTGGAGCATGGTCAGAGAGGTTCCGGGGGCAAATAGTAACGTCGTCTTTGAAGGCCAAGATCTGGGGGGAGGCCAGCAGTAAGTCGATTCTAGAGAAGGTGCGGTGCACATATACGAATAGAAGATGAAGTCTTTCTCTTCGGGAGATGGCACTCTCCAGGTGTCAACAACATTCAGAGTACGGAAAAGGTGGAGCAGGACCTTTGTCAACTTCAGGTCCCTGGATGTTGGAGGGTGGGATCTATCTTTGAGAGGGTCCGGGGTTCCGTTAAAGTCTCCTCCGATGACGACTTGCCACTCAATGAATGGAAGGAGGGACTCTTCTAGGTCTTGATAGAACCCTTCCTGGTGCTCGTTCGGAGCGTAGGCTGAAATGAGGGTATAGAGTTGGCCAAAGATGACGCATTTGATTGCGATGAAGCGACCCTCCCGGCATCGTAGCAAGTCTAGGACCTGGCGATTCAGGTTTTTTGCGAAAAGAATGGCAGCGCCTCCCTTCTTGGTGCCGTTGAAAACCAGAAATTGTAGGGGAAAAAGTCTGCTTCGCAGGCGGGAGAAGTCAGCCAGGATTAGATGAGTTTCTTGCAGGAAAGCGACTGAGGTTCTGTCATCTTGTAGCTTTTGCAGGATGGATTTCCTCTTCAGAGGGGAGTTTAGGCCCCTGACATTCAGGGTGGTGAATTTTAGTTTTAAATGCGCGGGCTGGCTCTCCGAGCTCTTTTGCTGTGGGAAGGAGGGTTGGGGGGGGGGTAGTCAAATCAGCCATAGCTGTGAGGGGCTAGCTGCTTTGGGTTCTCCTGTGGCTGAGTTTTTTTAAATAGTCTCCAACGGGAGATACGAACTTCCAACATCGGCCTCCAACGGGAGGCCCAAACTGACCAGGGGGGGCGAATGTGAACTGTCGGTGCCTCCCCTAGCCACCCAGGCTGTCATCAGCCAACGTTGTCGAGGTTCACTCCAAGGGTAAAGTGGTGACATCCACCCTGGAGGAGGGTATGGACCGCATGGGGCCTGCAGCAGGCGTTGACAAGCATGGTTCCAGTGCTATGTGTTCTTCGGGTATTTCACTGATCTTCATTTGAGTTTACGGCTTCTCTGGACCCTTGTCCAGGGGGCACGTCCAGGTTTAGGGAAAGCTGTGCCTGGGTCAGGACTCTTTCGGTTTGGGGAGGAAGATCCCATGCACCCCGGGGAGCCCGGGCGTAGGATTGACACTGCATCGTCGAGGTAGCTGATGGTACGTGGAGTGCCCTTGTGTTGGAATTGTAAGGCTGTCGGGAACAGCCACCGGTAGCGGATCTGCTGGTCTCGGAGAAAGAGCGTAAGCAGGCGTAGTGATCTGCACTTCTGCAAGGTCAGGGGGGAAAGATCCTGGAAAATTTGGAGAGGAGCACCCTGAAATGATAGTTAATCGCGTGAGCGACCTATTGCGCAGATGGCCTCTTTAGTAGTATAGAAATGGACCCTTGTGATTACATCAGGGGGTGGGAGCGAGTCGGTTCCTCGACGTGGGCCCAGTCTGTGGGTGCGATCAAGTAGAAGTTGGGATTCCTCTAGGTTCGGCAGCAGCGTCTGAAAGAAATTGCTCACGTACTCGGGGAGGTCCTTGACAGGGATGGAAGTGGGCACACCTCGGATACGCAGGTTATTGCGGTGGGAGCGATTTTTCCAGATCCTCCTGCTTGTGTTCGAGAATCTCGGTTCTGTCCATTAAGGACCTGGTGGTGCGTTGCACTTCCGCTAGCGCGTTGGGAGTGTTCTTGGGCCAACTCTTCGGATTCCCCCATCCTGTGTTCAACTTCGCCGATCCTTTGCTCTGTTTGTTCTAGCTTTGCCGTAAGTTCCGACATGCAGGATCTAAATTCTGCTTTACTATCGGACATGAAGGCTTGGAGGTCTTCTTTGGTTGCAAGGGTCTCTCTATCATCTGGCACTTTTTGAGGCGTGAGTTTTGGAGGGTCTGCTTTCTTCCCTTTTTCCTTTGCCAGCAGCATGGTGGAAATGTCTGCTGACTTGGGAGGTTTCAAAGATTTAGCCTTGGTTCCAGGGTTGGGGGGGAGGGCGGGACTCTCGGCGAGCTTTGCAACAGGTTACAAATGTTGGCTGGCTAATTGACCCGTAGGAAGCCCCAAGCCGCCAGGTAGGGTCCACGCTATCTAGGTATGGTAGTAGCGGGGGAGTAGAGTTGGCTGCGGCGCCCCAGGAAGTGGGCAGGCAGGATAGGGTCGTCGGGTCCTTTGCAGTGGTGGGGTAGTGGTCAGCACACAGGTTGGGGGGCGATGGGGTCTCCCAGGCGTCTGCCAGCCGTTGGTGCTCTGCTCCCCAGTAGTAGCAGGATCCCGGAGTGAAGGTAGAGGGGGCAGGCCACTCCGTTCTATTGCTGGCAGAGAGTGGGCAGGGGTGCCCCAGGAAGCTGGGAGAGGAATCAATACCGGTCAAAGCTGCCGAATAGGACCCGGAAGTCCAGGGTTCTGAGGAAGGTGCAGTCGTGGGTCTGGAGGGAGAGGGGGGGGGGGCATGTCCCGCGGGCCCCGACAGCAGACCCTGTCCCACCGCGGTGAGGGCCCCCAGGGGGAGCCTGTTGTGATTAGGCGGTTGTTGGAGGGGCTTTGAGCGCTCTGGGCCAGAAGTGGGTAAAAGGCCCCCTACGCTTAGATGAGTGGAGGGGGGCGGGGGGGTGTTGCCAAATAGCTCCTGTCACGCGTGGGGATGTCACTGCCCCGAACCCAAAGATCTGGCCTCCGTGTTCTGGCCCCAGCAAGTGGATCTTTCAGGCCGAGCACCCGGGAGGGGGATTCGCGCCAATCGGGCCAAGCAGGGGCCCCGTGGGGTGGTGACCGATCCCTCAGTGGTGGCTTGTGAGCTCCGCTCCGTTCGGGCCCCCAACAGGGCGGCAGAGGCTGTCCAATACTCTCGGCGGCCCCCAGCTCGCAGAAGGAGGAGTGGCCGTATCAGAGGCCGCCACTCATTGCCCCTGGGTCTGCAACTCCCACAAGAGGAGAATTCGGCAGCCCCCCCGGCGGGGAATGCTGCAGCATAGGCGGAAGGGGGCGCGCTCCAGGACCCGGCTTCGGAGAGGAGGGAAGCCGTCGCCGCCACTCTGTGGCCCACCACCTTGCCTCAGGAGGGGCAGATGAACCCCGGCGGAGATGACAAGTGAGTTGGGGGGGATCCTCGCTGGTCGGAGGCAGGCCGGAAGCACCTGTGTGGGGGTGCTGCCCCAGGGAGGTGCAATCTTCGCGGGCCAGGCCCCCCAGCCAGCCTCAGCCAGCGCAACATCCGCAGCTAGGGCTCAGCCCACGGAGCTGGGGACCTCAGGCTCTGTCGGTGAGCCTGGAAAGGATCCAGTTGTCAAGGGCAGCCCCAGAATCGACGAGGGCCTCAGGAAGATTGCAGGGACGGGGCCTGAACGGCGAGGCCGCCATTTTGAAATCGCCTGGTGGTCGCTGTCGGCGGGCCCCCCTGCCACGTTTTCAGAGATCCAGTCCGCTCAAAATGCCATGATCAGGGCTTCCCACATTCCGTAACCTAAAACCATCGGTCACGAAGATAGGTTACAGCAGGACCCCGGGATATTCAGTAAATGCTGCGGTCCCCATGCGGAGGCCATTAGAGGAGCTGGCGCTGCAGGCCACATCCCCTATTTAAAGGATATTTGACAGCGCTGTCCATCTGTAAGCACTTGTCAGTGGAATGTTCATATTTCAAAATTCCACTGGTGACACAATTTCTAAAGGGACTCACTAATGTGTGCCTCCCCCCTATCTCCTTTCCAGGTTCCAGTTTGAGACTTAATCTGGTTCTAAAATTCCTAATGTGTGCACCTTTTGAGCCTTTGCACTCATGTCCTTTAAGGTCGTTAACTTTTAAAACCATTTTATTGGTAGCTCTAACATCAGCCCGTAAAGGGAGCATATTTCTCCAGCATGGGGTCTGGCATGGATTCACATGCTCATGAATATTCCCCGTCGTCAGGCTGGGAATCCTCGGTAAAGAAAAAACCAGTATCAGTTTCGTTTCTGATCTGTCTTTCGTAGTAATAACCAATCACTGGTCTCTGCGTCATACTGACCACAGCCAATGACTGCCCTCTACCTAAGCACCGCCTCTGGCAGCCATCTTCAGATTTTTACCGCACGTTCATGTGTTGGGATCCTCGTGCTATTGCTCTCGAGCGTTAGTGCTATTTTTCGCGCTTTTTTCACAAAAACTTCGATTCTTTCGGTCAAAAGAGCCTCAAGCTCCACCGATCCTACATCCGATCAACGGGGACCCGTGTCGGATTCGTCTGCGCCCCTCAAGGGTGAAGATTTCGTCGAGCTACACTTCGGAGGACTCCAGAAGCTTCTCAGGCCCGGTCTCGGAGATGGCCCAGGAGAAGGGAAGCTCGACGCCCGGAAAGCTGTTCAGGGTCTGCCCTGGATGCCAGCTGCAGAACGTCTTTAAGGAGGACGAACACTCTTTCTGCCTTTACTGCCTTCATGAGGACAAGACGCACGTGGAGAAGGACTGTGCGTTTTGCGGCAACATGTCGGAACGGACCATGAAGGACCGCCATCAACGTCTCGCCAACTGGCTGGAGGGTAAGAGCCCGTCTGGCGAGAAGAAGAAGAAATCCGAGCGGTCTTCTAAGACCTTTGAGGGCGCCCCGGCGACGGGGGCCCAACATAAGGCCAAGCACCGCGAGTCCGCTGGCACCGGGAGCGCCGAACGGTCGGGCTCTACGGGCGCCAGGCAGGGCGCACCCTCCCCGGCACCATCAACCACGAGCCAACGCTCTGGGTCGGGTAAGAGGAAGGCCGAGCACCCGGCGAAGCTCCTGGAGAGGCCCCGGTCGAGCTCTAAGGCAGAGGAGGAGCGTGGCAGTGCCCCCTCCCTCAAGGATAAGGCGGTGAGCGCACCTAAGGTGGTGAAGGCCTTGATCCATCCGACCAAGCCCTCTATCGAAACGGTCGCGGCGGCCCTGGCTCAGCCTGTGGAGGCTGCACCAGTGGTGGCGACCTCAGGGCCCAGAATCTCCCTGCCTCCTCGGAGGGAGTCTTCTTTTGTGCCCATCGATAGGACCCCCCTGAAACCCTCCGTGGGGAAGAAGAAGGGGGGGCAGGGCGTCGTCGTAGATTCGGCCTCAACCTCAGAAGAGGAGCTGATCGAGGTCTTAAGCCACGGCCTAGGCGTGGAAGAAGGCCAGCCCGTCGGAATGGACCCCGACGCAGGTGACGACGACGACATCGTCGAGGATACCGACGGGGCCCCTGCTCGCCCGTCGGATTCCCCTCTGCCAGCGCCGCAAGACAACTCGGCGGCCATTTTGTTGGCCATACAGTCCTTATGCTCCGAGATAAGGACGAGGCTACCGTTACCGACAGAGGAACCTCTCCCGTCGGGGGATCCAGAACCGGGACCTTCTGGTGTTCCCCCTACCAAGAAAAGAAGGATCCATCCACCACCTCCTTTTCAACCGTCGCGCCCCGTCCAGCCCTCCTCCCCGTCCACCCGAGGGGATGATACGGGGACTGACACGGCAGCGACGGGTACGGACGACGAGGCATACGACGAGGATATTCCGTCGTCGCCTCCCACCAGGGCTTCTCCGCCCGACGAGATCGGATCTTTCCACTCCATGATCTCCAGGGCTTCCGAGCTTTTCCAACTCTGCCCTGAGGAGAAGAAAAAGGAAGACTTCCTTTATCAGCGGCGCGAGGCCAAGAGGAAGACGGTCCTCGCAGTGCCTCTGTTGGACGACATTTGGGATGAGGGCCTTTCCCTCCTCAAGAACCCTTCCACGACGCCAGCTAGAAGAGACCGGTACGAGAAAAAGTACCGGGTCCCGGACACGGCCCCCCTATGCCTCCGGGCGCAGCCTACCCCGGATTCCGTCGTCTCCGCGGCAGCCAGGAAGAAAGCGGGGGGGGGGGTGCGGCCTCCACATCGACTTCCCCGCCGGACGGCGAGGGAAAGAAATTGGATGCTATGGGACGTAGAGTCATCTCGTCGGCAGCGACGACGATTAAAGCGGCCAACGCCTTGGCTATCGTGGCTCGCTACGACAGGGAGCTGTGGTACAAGATAGCTCCCCTGCTGGATTTTCTGCCGGACGACAAGAGGGCGGAGGCCCTGGAGATCCTGCAGGAAGGTGAGGTGGCCTCGGACCACGCCATCACCGTGGCGACGGACATCGCCGACACTGGGTTCCGCCAGCTGGGCAACGGCGTTTGCCTTCGACGTCGTGGATGGCTCAAAGCTACGGACTTTCGGCAGGACGTCCAGACCAGAGTCCTGGACATGCCCTTCGACGGGAACAACCTGTTTGGGAAGACAGTGGACGATTCCCTTCAGGCCATCAAGGCGGATACTGAGACGGCCCGGGCCCTTGGAGTTCTGCAGCAACGACGGACGCCCTTTCGGAGCGGCGGAGGCAAGGGCGCCTCCAAAGGTTCCGGCGGCGGTTTCGCTTCCTACCGTCAAGCGGCCCGCTCGTCGTCGCAAGAGGCCTACAGAGGACGAGGCAAGTCTAGCGGACCCCGCCGTCGTCGCCAAGGAGGTCAAGGCGGCAAGGCCGCGTCCAAGCAGGATTGAACCGGCCGTGGGGTCGGGCCCCCACCGAAGCACCCCGGTGGGAGGCCGGCTGGCGGGCTTAGTCAGCGTGTGGGAGTCCATCTCCACCGACCGTTGGGTGCTGGACGCCTTGGCCCGGGGCCACGCGCTCGAGTTTCAAAGAAGGTGCCCGCGCGTCCCCCCCCGTGGCCAGGAAAGAACTTCACGTCCCTCAACTTCTCCTGGAGGTAAAGGCGATGCTTAGAAAGGGCGCCATCGAACTCGTCCCAAAGAGGCTTCGGGGCTCCGGAGTCTACTCGAGATACTTCCTCGTGAAGAAGAAGACGGGAGGATGGCGCCCCATCCTAGACCTGCGACGTCTGAACAAGTTCATCAAGGCGCAGAAGTTCCGGATGGTCACCCTCCAGCACGTCCTGGGGCAGCTGGAGGAAGGAGACTTCCTATCGTCGTTGGATTTGGAGGATGCCTACTTCCACATTCCCATCCTAAAGGGGCACCGAAAATTCCTCAGGTTCGTGGTCCAGGGGCGTCATTACCAGTTCAAAGCCCTTCCCTTCGGACTACGGTCGGCACCCAGGGTATTCACCAAGTGCCTCGCACCGGTGGCGGCGCAGCTGCGCCGCGAGGGGATTCACGTCTTCCCCTACCTGGACGACTGGCTCATCCGCGCCAAGACGAGGGAGCTCGCCGTGGTCCACACGGCAAGGACCGTCCAACTCCTCACGGACCTGGGATTCTCCGTGAATTACGCCAAATCCCACCTGGTGCCCGCGCAAGTCGCACTGTTTCTGGGAGCGAGGCTCGACACAGTGTCCCTTCTGGCCTCCCCGTCGGAGGAGAGGACCAGGACCATCTTGGGCAAGGTGCAACGGATGTTGGTGGCCGACGCGGCCAAAGTGAGGTCCATCAAGTCCCTCCTCGGGATGATGTCTTCCTGCATCTACCTCATTCCCATGTGCAGGCTCCGGATGCGCCCGTTGCAAGAATTCCTGGATGCGCGCTGGATCCAGACGACGGGCAGCTTCGAGGAAAGGATCAAGCTCGACGAGAGTTTCCGACGAGCGATACGGTGGTGGGGCACCCGCGCGCATCTGACGGCGGGCATGGACTTCCAGACCCCAGCCCACCAGGAGACTGTGACCACGGATGCCTCCCTGGAAGGGTGGGGAGCGCACACAGAAAATCTGCACGCAAGGGGACTCTGGCTCCCGACGGAGAAGTCCCTGCATATCAACGTCCTGGAGCTCCGTGCAGTGTTTTGGGCCCTCAGGTCCTTCCTTCCGTCCCTCAAGGGCAAGGTGGTGAGGATCGTCACCGACAACACCACCACCATGTTTTACATCAGAAAACAGGGCGGAACCAGGACCCCAGCGCTGTCCAAGGAGGCGCAGGACCTGTGGCATTGGGCCGTCGCCCAAGGGATTTTTCTGGTGCCGTTTCATCTGGCAGGGATAAAAAACACCATCGCCGACTCACTCAGCAGGGAGCTGCGCTCGTGCCACGAGTGGGAACTACGGCAGGATCTGGTGGATCGCCTCTTCCGACGGTGGGGCACACCCCAGATCGACCTGTTTGCGACGGCGACGAACACCAAGTGCCGGAGGTTCGCCAGCAGGTTTCCCCAGACGAGGAGCATGGGCAATGCTTTCTCGTTCCCCTGGGAGGGCCTGTTCCTCTACGCGTTCCCTCCCTTGCCTCTGCTAATCCGGCTCGTCAACCAGCTCAAGAGGTCACGGTGCAGGATGATCCTCGTCGCACCTGCGTGGCCGAGGCAGATATGGTTCCCGGACTTGCTGGACTTGTCAGCGTCCCCGCCGATCAAGCTGCCGGCGGACGCGGATCTACTCTCCAGGGAAGGAGGCGCCATCCTCCACCACGACCCGAAGTCGCTGAACTTGCAGGCCTGGCTCCTGCAGCGCTAGAGTTTGGAGGATACGACATACCGGCCGATTGCAGAGAGGTTCTTGCAAAGGCCAGGGCGTCCTCGACTCTTAAATGCTACGGACACAAATGGAAGAGGTTCTCTGTCTGGTGCCACGCACAGAAGATTAACCCTCTACGGATTACGGCTCCCCAAGTACTGCCGTACCTGCTGACGCTGGCCAAAGCTGGTCTGGCACACGCGTCCATCAAGATTCATCTTGCTGCGATCTCCCGATACACCAGAACCACGGGGCGGACGTCCTTGTGGTCTCATCGTCTGGTGAGAGTTCATGAAGGGACTGTTCAGATCGTTCCCGCCGGTGAAGGCTCCGGCCCCGGCGTGGGAGCTCAACGTGGTGCTGACCAAGCTCATGGGACCTCCGTTCGAGCCTCTGCACTCGGCCCCGTTGAAGTTTCTATCGTGGAAAACAGCTTTTCTTGTGGCCATCACCTCCGCATGACGAGTGGGAGAGATCCAGGCCCTTTCCTGCAAGGCCCCGTACTTGACTTTCCACGACACGAGGGTAGTGCTCAGGACGCACCCCTCCTTCATGCCCAAGGTACCGTCGGACTTCCATCTCAACGAACCCTTGGTGTTGCCTGTGTTCTTCCCGTCGCCTTCGTCGCCGGCTGAGAGGACTTTGCACTCGCTGGATGTGGCTAGAGCGCTGAAGTTCTACGTGGACCGCACGAAGTGTTTTCGGAAGACGTCACAACTCTTTGTGAACTTTGGACCTGTCAATCAGGGGAAGGCTCTCTCGAAGGCTTCCATTTCCAGATGGCTCTCCGGCTGTATCATGTACTGTCATCGGTTGGCAAACCGACCGCTGCCTGGCCGTCCGAGAGCCCATTCCACCAGAGCGATCGCAGCTACCACGGCGTTCCTTTCTGGTGTGCCCCTGCTGGACATATGCAGGGCTGCTACGTGGAGGTCGACGCACACCTTCACGAAATTCTACTGCGTCGACCGGGATTCCAGGGAGGAGTCCAGGGTCGGCCAAGCAGTGCTGCGCAACCTGTTCGCCTGAGGTGAGCCTGGTGAGGAGGTAAGATGCTTAATGTTGAGTTTGATGTAATGCTTAATGTTGAGCCTTTGCCACCTCCCGTGGTTGTGCATGTGTGTACTGCTATGTATTCTTTATTCATGAGCATGTGAATCCATGCCAGACCCCATGCTGGAGAAGGAACAAGTTACTTACCTGTAACTGTTGTTCTCCAGCATGGGTCTGGCATGGATTCACATGCGAACCCTCCCGCCTACCCCTCTGCGGCTCTTCACTTGGTCATACTGCCACTTTACGTGCTTCCAAATCTGAAGATGGCTGCCAGAGGCGGTGCTTAGGTAGAGGGCAGTCATTGGCTGTGGTCAGTATGACGCAGAGACCAGTGATTGGTTATTACTACGAAAGACAGATCAGAAACGAAACTGATACTGGTTTTTTCTTTACCGAGGATTCCCAGCCTGACGACGGGGAATATTCATGAGCATGTGAATCCATGCCAGACCCATGCTGGAGAACAACAGTTACAGGTAAGTAACTTGTTCCTTTTTCATTTTTGGGGGTGTGATATCGGCCCATGTAGTCCAGACGTGTCTTGCTGCAGCTCCTGCAGGGATCCTGGAAGCTGATCCTAATACTGCGAGTAGAAACACATTTCTGCAGTTCCGAACTGAAATACGGGTGTGGGATACCTGTGGCTGCAACCAGGCGAAATGTGGAGGCGAAACGGAGCCTGGAGAACTCTCATTGTCTAGCAGTGATTGTGGAAGATAAGATGCCAAAATGGCGGGGAATGCCTGCCTGGAGGGGGCGCTGCAGAGATATCTGTGCGAAGTGCAGTGGTTGTGATACTAGGCGAGGATCCCCGGAAAATGCTGGAAGCTGCATCACTATACTGAGAATCTGTCTGGTAGGTGCTGTTCATCAGGCTGAGGTCTGCGTGGCCTCCGACATGGGTTGCGTTGAGTAAGAACGGGAGGTGGAGAGCTGAGGAGCCCATAGCCAGGGGTTGCGGGAAGGCTACATTGGAGGACTGAAAAGAGCAGGAAGGAGCGGCGACAGTGTGCAGTAAGGCTTTGGGGTAAAGCATGGAGTGCTGCAGTAAGGATAAATGATACAAACTTTGCTCAGACGTAGTTTGTGCTTCTACACAGACTGTGAGGGAGGCCAATTGGACACTAGCTATTGCCTGATTATATTTATAGCTGAGCTGTGTCACTAAGTAAAGTCTGCTGGGGCACTGTATCTGTGACACCCTGCAATGGCCCCGCATAGAGGACACCGCCAACAATGAGTGGTTGCGCCTACAGCACAAAGATTTACATTTGATGGGAGAAACTTGGAGGTGGCCCGGGTGGGGAATTGGGCAGTGAGAGTGCGCAATATAGTATCAAACACCCAAGAACTTTGCAGTTTTGGTGGGGATGCCACCCCACCCCCAAGAATAAACCAAAGGTGTCGATTATGGACTCCTTGTCTGTGCATATGAATTCTAAAGAGGCAATGCCCAGGACAGAGAAGACACAAGAGGTGTCTGTGGAGCTGCTGGAAGACCCGCAAGAATCTAAGATATTAGCAGCAATTTTTGACCTGAAAACGTCACTGGAAGGTAAAATTGAAGCAGTAGGCATTAATGTGCAGCTCCTTCGCCAGGATGTCAGCTCACTGACAGAAAGGGTAACTACTGCTGAGTCTACCCTTAAAGAATTAGCTCCCAAAGTGACAGACCACACAGTGAAACTGCGGATGTTGGAAGTTAGAAATGCCTCCTTGGAAGCCAGGATTGAGGAGGCCGAGGGGAGGTCCCGCAGAAATAATGTCAGGTTACTTGGACTGCGGGAGAGGATCAAGGACAGACTATGTGGAAACACTTCTGCTACAGGAAATCGGACCCAAGAAGCTGTCCCAGGACTTTTCAGTGGAGCGGGCGCATAGGTCATTACGGCGGAAACCTCCACCAGGATCTTATACTAGGCTCTTAATTGCGAGAATACTGAACTTCAGAGATCGTGGGGTGGTGCTTTGCTTTCCTAGAGAAGGTGGAACCATCAAGAGGGGAGACTCAACAATTGCTATATACCCAGATTACACTGCTTTAGTTCAGCAAAGAAGAAATTCCTTTATCCCTATTAAGGCGCAGCTTCGTAGGCTAGGAATCAAATACATTCTGATGTTTCCGGCACGACTGAAGATCCTATATGGTGGGAAGATGCATTTTCTTGACACTCCAGCTGCGGCCAATATGTAGTTGGATCACAATAATCTGGGTGATAAAGAAGATGAAGCCCCTCTAGGCGGAATGGCCAGTCACAAGTGAACATGGGTAGATGCTGGCAGTGAAACCTCTGCCAGCACAAGGAACTGGATTGGGTGGTTGGCTACAGACGTAGACCAGGCTCAGGTGACAGAGCAGTGACGCAAGTGGTGGAACTACTGATTTATACTATTTAATTGAAGGAAGGCTGCAGTTGTAAGCACCACTAGATGGTGTTAAGACAACCACTAACAAGTTGTTTAACTAGGTCAGCTAGTTGCGGGCATAAGACCCAATACCCAATGGCTAGGAGTAGCCAAAAAGGAACGGTCCTTCCTGAACGGGGTCATACTGTTGGGCAGTGTTCACCCTCGAAGTTTGAGGGGTTATTTTGGTTTGGTTTGTTTGTTGGTGGTTTTGAGCTCATGAGAATTGTCGGGATGCAAGTGGTGAAGTCAGATTTGTGGGGAGTGGCGAGCATAACCGATGCAGGGTGCCTGGCCGGGTGGGGGTAGGTGGATCCCAACTGAAGACGAGTCATGGGAAGACAACGCCTGAAATGATGGCAGGAGGCACGTGCTTGCCTGATGGAGATGGGGAGACTTACATAATACCATGTTGAGATTAAACATTTTGTCTTGGAATGTTAGGGGGTTGGGGACATATATGAAAAGGCATCGGGTGAGGTCTTACCTCGGGAGGAAACGGATATCTGTGGCCCTAATACAGGAGACTCACTTGCTCCCAGAAGATAAGATAAGCTGCTAATGACCAGATGGGGTGGAGTGGGATATGGCTCCACATATTCCCAGTATGCAAGAGGGGTCCTCCTATGGGTAGATGCAGCGGTCCTGCTACGCGTGTCAGAGGTGGTGACAGACAGTGAAGACAGATATGTCATCCTATATGGGTACATAGGCCGAAAGGAAGTCTGCATAGTAAACTCGTATTTTCCAAATACTGAGATCCCGACATATGTGAAGAACTTTGGCAGTAAACTCGTTAAAAAGAGAGACCTAAAGTTCTTGTTGGGGGGTAGGGGAGATTTTAACTGTGTGCACAATGCCCTTTTAGATAGATCAGTGCCCGCTCTGAGAGGACATTCTATAGCTACGATTGCCCTAAATGCTGTCCTGTCAGAATTAGCTCTGGTGGATATTTGGCAGAAACTACACCCAGATGTTAAGACATACTCATTTTATTCACCCCGACATGGCCTATATACAAGGATTGACTATATATTTGTAAGATTGAAAAGCCAGTTTATCAACATCTTCCGTCTAGTCGAGGCTTTTTTGCCCAGCGCAGCTCGCCTCCTTTCAAATCCTCACACAGCATGTGAAGGAGGTACCGCCATGAACTTCTGTAGTCGCAGGGAGTTGCCCCTCTGGGATTCTTTAGCGACCTTCACCGTGCAGCTGGTAGGACCACAGCCTTCCATTCGCCTCCTGGTCCCGTGTGCTGTACTTCCATGGTTGCGTCGCCTTCCTAGGATTTCCCGCCCTTGCGTTCTACTGGTCTTGCTCGCTTCGGTTGCACTTCTCGCCTTGCTTTACAGGTGCTCTGATGATCTGCCTTTTATCACAATGGGGAAAAGGAAACCGGATTCAGGTGTGAGTGCCTGACTCTGATACTGGGACATGTCAACTAGACTGGCTATGTGTGAGTCTAGCTTCCCTTCCAGGGTTTGGTCCATGTAGCAGAGTGTGTGTAGAAGGGGGGGTGGGTGGGTGGGGGGGTGTAATTTTCTTAGATAGAAAATAGAATGAGAGTGATCTACAGAAAAATTGGAACAGGGATACCGCAGCTCTCCTCCTGGTGCCCCACTCCCCAGGGACCCCCCCCCCCCCCCAATCCAGGTGATCCCACCCACCCCCTGCACTGGTTCACCCCCGGAGTCTGGATCCAATAGCGATGGCTGTTCCCCGGCCACGTGGATGACGGATCCCAACGGATTAGTCGGTGGGACACCCTTTGGTTTCTCACAGATGGGAGAAGGAAGGTGCTTGCTAGGGGATGCCTTCCA
Source organism: Ambystoma mexicanum (assembly GCF_040938575.1). NCBI lineage: Eukaryota > Metazoa > Chordata > Amphibia > Caudata > Ambystomatidae > Ambystoma > Ambystoma mexicanum. The sequence goes on along the minus strand of NC_090924.1, from coordinate 872,742,406 downwards.
CATTCCATGGAGCAACCTCTGGTGCTATCCCTTGCCCCCAATACCATTGATTCAGAAGTGTTGGGAAAGTTTCAAGAATCAAAGGGATGTGGCATGATTCTGGTAGTGCCGAATTGTCCTGCCAGGATATGTTACTCGGAACTGGTGTGCTTAGCAGTTCAAGGTCCAGTTCCCCTGGGGCCACAGATTCACTTGGCAAGGGGGAGTGGGAGCACACCCGGAGCCCGGGTCCCTAGCACTTGCAGCGTGGTTCCTGAGCAGTTAATGAGGCAACATCTGGGCCTCCCAGAGAGAAATCTCGAGATACAAGTGCAGAGGGCGAGAAAGGACTTGAAATTGGAAGCAGTACAAGAGCAAGTGGTTGAGATTCTGTTTCTGGGCAAGAGACCACAAGGTGGACCCAATTTCGTGTACGCTGGATCAGGTGCTCTCAATCTTGGCACACCTAGCACAGTCGGGGGTGCAAGTGGACACATGCCGCTCCTATCTGGCAGATATTGGTGCGTATAGAAACTTTGAAGATGCATCCTTCTCTAAATCTAACCCGGTGGGAAAAAAGCACTTAACAAGGGCTGGCGAGGCTCTATCCATGGTCAAGGAGCCTCACTCCGTGTGGGACCTCAATGTCATGCTAGCAGCGCTGTTACACAAGCTGGTCAAACTTAAGACAGCGTTGCTAGTGGACCTATTATCGGCTGAATGTATCAGCGAGATCTAGGCTCTGGTGGAATCTGAGCCGTATACCATTTTTCCCTGGGACAAGGCGGTGCTGAGGACTCATCCAAAATCTTTGCGGAAAATAGTGTCGGCCTTCCACATAATGAAGAGCTTGTCTTGGTTCCTCCGACGTATTCCACATCTATGACAGGTAATCAGCACAGCTGTGCTGCTTTGGAAAATTTTCTGCGTCCTGCATCGATGACGTCGATACGCTGTCGTCGAGCCGATGTTATAAGTAGGACGCACAACACCCCTAGCCTCAGTTTTGTTTTTTCCACCCGCACAACGCCTGCCTTTGGTGCCTCAGTGAGGACCACGCCACGGATGATTGTGACAATTGCCAGTCGTTAACATCGAAGGCTTTGCGGCAGCGGAAGAAGTTTACTGTCGGTAGGGTGTCCAAGCCCCGAAAGTCGAAATCCGCTGGGCTTTCGACAGACGATTCGAGAGGCGACTCTCCGCATCGTCAGCGTCCAGGGGGTCAGCTTCGTAAGTCCAGGGGGTCTCGGTCCCGGAGTGGGTCCCGCCATTCCTCTGCCTCTTCGAGGCACTCGCAGAAGCGCCGCCACCGGTTGCCTTTGTTGGGCAGAATCCTGTGCAGTGCCCTTAGGGACCACTACACACAATTAAGAACACAGGTGGCAATACAAGTTTTATCTTTGGTACAAGCCTGTACTACTATGTTAAAGTGGTAGCAGTTGCAGAGCAGCCAGGCTTATCTCAAGAGTATATGAGCAGTAGCAGAGATTACACAAAGGGACCACAATTACTGTGACTCAAGCAAACACTGACTCAAGGTTTCAGGTAAAAAAATAGAAGTACATTTATTTTTAAACCATTTTTTATAAACACAACACTTCTATTAATTCAAAAACCACACGTAAAATACACTACAACTAACAAATTCACTTTGTACGGTATAACTTCAAGGTAAGTACCCTGTGTTTTAGTGGACCGGTGTTGTGAAACAAAAGATGTTACTGGGAATACACTTGCAATCAGTTTTTGACAGTAATGACAGTTCAGTCTTACTAAAGAAACGCATATCCGCGGCAAGAAATGTTACTGGGGTAAAAACACACTTAGCACCTGAGATACCCAGAGACAGTTGGGGGCAAAAATCATAGGCAATACTTTTGTCAAGGCAGACAGAACCAGAGAACACTCTTAGACAGAAATTCAAGAGTCAATAGACCGAAGCCAGTGTCAAGTGGAACTGGGTTTCTGTTGTCGAGGATCACACAGTCGGATAGTTCACGATTCAACGTAGCCTGGATTACTTGGATATTGTCAACAGAGGAAGCAAAAGTTATAAGAAGGGAAGACCAGGGCAAGCCTTGGAGGTGAAGAAAATGGATTAATCCTAATTCCTCGAGCAGAACACAGTACCTTATTCAATGAAGAGGCTGGTGCCAAGGCAGTTGTTACTGGTAGTTTCCTGCAGACCCACGGTTCCTGGAGCTTCGATCCGAAGGAGGACGTCTGGAGGGGTCTGCACCACACAGGGCTGAAGCCGGCAGCAGCAACGGTGAATAAAAGGTGCGCTCCTTAAAAACAGGAGAGGCTCTTCAGATGGCTATCCGGACCACTACAGCAGTGTGCAGCGATTTCGACCACGAAGAGCATCCTCTGGCTGTAGAAGATGAGCTGGTTATTCCCACCAAGCTCAAGGGAAGAAGACTCCGGACTGGATCTTCTGTGGTCGTCGAAGGGTAAATAGCTCAGGACTGCAGCAGGGCTTCACCGGAACGGGATAGTTGCAGCAGTCGACTTCTTCTCTTCGGTTCCTTGTAGTTCCAGTGGCGACTCTTGACTTCTAGCCCAAGAGACCTGCCTTTTATGCGAAAATCCCCCATTCACACAGCCTGGCTGTCAATCGCAGCAGGGGGGTTGTCCGGCCCGAACAACCACCTCAGCCAATCATGGCAAAGTGCGACTCGTGCTTCCTAGGATACCTGGTGCAGAGGGTGACTACACCCCTCCCTCACATTCAGCCCACCTAGACACCCAGGCATCTAGAGGAGGGCTTCTTGGCAGAAGCCTGCCAAAAGACAGTAAACAAAGAAGGCAAACCTGGTTTGCCGCGCAAAGTAAAACACAAGAAGGACTTTAACAAAAAGAAATGGGGAATAAACCCAACCGGAGCCAAAAGAGAAAGTATTTGGTCAAGCAGGTTTATGTTCGAGGCTAATATAATAGCCTAAAACAGTACCACGTTTATAAAGTTAGGGTAGATACCACTGCCACCACCCAAGTCTAAATGTTAAAAGAGCAAAACAAGGCTCCAGGAGGTACAGATAAAAAGGTCTAAGAAGTAACGCTTTCCAATACTCCATGTACGATGGGGTGCACTGGATCTGTGGTTAAATGACTATGTAAAGTTAATGGCAACTTTACCCTTTTCTGGGGGGACAGTTGTCAGCCCCAGAAATGGAGTCAGTGGGAAGTCTAAAAGACAACCCTGTGTCACTGTACTGAAGGTGCTGTGTAACACACAAAATAACGGGGCTACTGAAGTGTGGTGTACTCCAGAGCCCACAATCACATAAACAGAAATACACATGGCAAAACATGGGTAAGAGTGGGGGAAAAGCTCACACTCTTACCAAGTGAAAACAATAAACTCCAGAAATCCAGCAAAGCTGCTGGGGAACTCATTAGGTAAGGGAAATTGGCTATTGAATGAGAATTCTCCCTAACAAAGACACCGTTCCTTTTAGGCCTCTCTGGTTCCCTTCCACAAGCCTTGGCCTTTCTCCTTAAAAACAATGTCTTTCACGATTTTCTGTGGGCCTTGCGGGTTTCCGTTCCCCAAACCTTGGCCCCTCTTGTTTCAACCAAAAGTACACTTAAAAGTTCATCTTTTCAGGATGTATCTCTCAAAGCTCAGTTCTTTCACAGGGCAGTATCAGAGACCTTTGAGAACGCAGGGCTTTTGCTCCTCCCCTCTGCGATCATACTGATTTCTGGCGCCTCTCCTCACACTCTGTACTTTCCTTCCTGAGCCTTACTCTTACGTCCCGTCCCCTTTCCTCCATACTGCATGGGCGTCCCTTCCAAGGGACGGTAGACGGAACCTTTTTCACCAGAAAAAACCTTCTTCCCCTTTAAATTTAGAGGCGTGCAGGGGTGCGGGCCAGGGAGCATGCGCTGCCGTGACTCAGCCCTCTGGCGCCACACCTCCGTCCCCTTTTTTCTGCGCTGACGGGAATGGAGCAAATTCACCAGCGCTCCTGGGTTTGGCTTCGGCCATGTAATTCCACGCGTGGCTACTTCTTCTCTGACGTTTTTTTGTTATGTCCTCAGGCAGCACTCTCTTCCCGGGCGCATGTCGACTTCCACAGGGTTCAGCAGGTGTCCATCCTGCAACAGGCTCTTCCAAATTTCAGACCCCCATGCCCTCTGCCTATATTGCCTTGGCCCAGACCACAGTTGGCAAGCTTGTACAGCGTGTGGCTCCCTGTCATCGAAAGCGTTGAAGAACCGACTAGTCAGGTGGAGGGAGCTCTTCCAGAAGTCGCCTCCAGAGGACCTCAAGAACTTAGTGAAACATCGCACCAGGCCCAAGGTAGGGCCGCTATTTTCCATCGCACCCCGCAAGACTCCTTTCCAAGGACTATCCCACGGGGGACGGACTGTTCAGGTCCTTGTACCAGCATGTGCACCGAGGCTGCTTCAGCTACCGGCCTTCAAGCTGAAGGATCTTCTGATCCTCCCGGTGGCAGTGTTGAGGGACCGGAAGGTTCTTATACCGGATTGTCACCCGGGGGGTCTACGCCCTTGTACCGGCAATATGGCAGAGGGGCTACGCCCTTGTACCAGCAATACGTCCAAGGGGGTGCCTGAACGCAGCTGTACCAACCCCATGGTGGAGGGTGTCACACCTACCGGGCCTATGCCTGAGGAGCAGGGTAGGCCTTGTGATCCACATACAAGAGTCCTGGCGGAGGCTGGGCCCAGCGAGCCCAGCAACACATCGCAGGCATGTGGCAGGCAGCTTGACAAGATGGCCACCGCGCCAGACAGAGGCACCCGTCCGACACCATTCCAGGAGTTCGGCGAAGAACGAATGTCAAGGTGGGACTGGCCTCAACCAGGTACGTGGCCGACAGCCTATCCTTCTTATGTGCAGGGCAGCTTCCCAATGCGTCCATACAGGCAGGTTATGCAGCGGCTCCTGCAGCCTCCGGTTGCCCCGTCAGTACTCCCTAACCCCCCCTCAGGCAGGTGAAGAGGGGTTCTTCGAGAGGTCCTCGGGCTCATGAAGTCACCTAGGATGGGGGTTATCCTCAAGAACGCCATTAGGGAAGTCCTTCTGACTGCTAGCGGCACCACAAGCACCTCCACCGGCGCCTATGGCCCTGGTGCAGCCGCTGGCCCCGGCTCCCCAGTAGACTCCTCAGGCGGTTCCGTACCAGCCTCTGCCGCCTCCTCAGCCTCTGGCTGCGGTCCCTCTGACCCAGCCTCCGGCTCCAGCGACTCCTCCACCTCCGCAGGGTCCTCCTGATCTGCAGGACACGGATGATGATGAGGAGGATCCGGACACACCATCCTCAGCCAGGCCCTCCACTAACGTTTTGCTGGCCTGGTGGAATACATGGGCCTACCCCAGCCCGAGGTCGTGCAGCCAGCAGAGGGCTCTGGCTGAAGTCCTCACGTGACGCCCCTCTGCCAAAACGGGGATTCCTCTGCAGACTGATGTAGTCTCCCTGGCCAAAAAGGGTTTGCTTAAGTCCCACTCGGCCCAGCCGGTCAATCGACGGCTTGACGCAAAGTACAGGCAGATGGAGGTGGATACACTCTTGTTCTCGGCCCATCCTCGACCACACTCCTCGGTGATCGCTGCAGCATCACTGTGCTCCAAGCTTCAGTCATCTTCAGCCTCCTCCTCTGTGGCTCTACTAGGCAAGGAGAAGATCTTGGAGGTGTACAGAAAGAAACTCTATTCCAACGCGTCCCTGCATCTTTGTCAGGCCAAAGCCGATGCCATGCTGGCTGCCGCTAACCGAAGGTTATGGCAGGAAATTGCGGACTTCCTCCCAGAACTCCCTACGCAGAGCCAATCACGTTTTAAGGCGGGGCTGGCAGAGGCCAAGCTAGTGGCACAGGACCTCATGGAATCCACTGTGGGCCATATTGACACCTCTGGCCGTGCCATCTGTATCGCCACGGGCATGAGAGGGACAGCTTGGCTCCGGCCCTCGAAATTCAACCCGGACGTCCAGGAACGTATATTAGATCTACCGTTCAGGAAGGGGGTGGGGGGCCTCTTCCACTCCACCACGGAGGAAGAGCTGGAAAAAAGAAAAACAGCGCACAAACGGCCAAGTCTTTATTCAGCTTGGCAAAGACCACGCCCCAGTTGTACACCCAGTCACAGCAGCGCTCCAACAGGGTGCGTGCGTACGTATGGAGGGTTCCACGGCTTCCAGGAACGGAGATCCAGGCAGCCGGACCGTTTGCCGTCTCAGAACCGGCGCATGCAACAAAAAGGAGGGGTGGGGGGGTAAGGGCTTTTTCCAGTTCCCCTCCTCCGCTACAGCCTCTGAGGGAAAGAAGGCATGACACGCCCCCTCAGGTCCATGTGTCTCCAGTGGGGGGCAGGCTTGCTCTTCATGCACATTTCTGGCACCACGTAGTATCCACGGGGGTACCACATACCTATCCCAGCCTCTCCTCCCCTCCACTGTTACGCTCACCTGGTTCCCACAGGGGCGTCGATCAGACCCGGACAGCTGCGGTCTCCACCAACGTGATGCGTAGTGAAGAGATGACAGTCTGGACTGACCCGCCTAATCTTGTCTGCTGGACTTGTAGAAGTATTCTCCTGCAAGTGGAGAAAGGGATTTAGCCACCCGTGGACTTGGCCCCCCAACTGTTCTCGTTCTCCCCACTAATCACCTCCGATATCCCCTCTTGGTAACCTCACCTTATGTTTTTAAATGATGAGCTCTCCATCCTGCATGGCATGCAGGGGCGCGTAGATACCAGTTACTTCACTGGTTTGAAGGTACTGGAGGAGTTCCGAAGGAATATTGACTCCAGTGTTTATAAAGTTCAAAGAGTTCAATATGTCCGATGTTCACTCTTGTTCCATTCCCTCGTTAGGTTGCAGCTGGGTCCAAAAGAATATTGCCTGGAGGCAGCTGATGGCGTTCAGGTAAGAGTCTGTATTACCAAACTCTGTCCGGTAAAAGTTGCATGAGTTTAATTTGCTGTTTTCTCTCCCTTTTATAGGTGCGGCATAGGAAGATGCAGCGAATTAAAGGATAATGCCTCCGGTGGTAAAGCAGGTAAGCCTATGGTGGCAAAGAGATTGTCTTTGTCGGTTTTCTCGGCTCACCTTGTTGTTCCTTTTGTTTTCCCCCCAGGTGCTGGGTTTCGACGAAGAAAATGGAGGCAGCGCCGAGTTGAAAGATGCAGTGGACTGGTGAGTATAACGCAGCGCTGCTGCTGGCGAACCGTCGCGTGCTGAAATAATGTCCTTTCCAGGCTCGGAGTTGTGCTGGGTCCGGAATCAGGTAAGGAATCAAATAATGTCTGTGATCTAACCTCTTCTCTTTTCTTTTCCTTTTGTCTAGGAGCTCTGGATTCGAGGCGGGCGTGGCAGAAGACTGGATGCTGACTTGCAGACACGGTGAGCGTTACGCTGCTGGATGCAGAATAACACGAAGCATGAGCTGCTGTTCGGGCGTGGTTAAAATAGCCTGCAAAGTAGTCCCAAGTAAGAAGTTCCCCAGAACCACACCCGAGTAAAAAATAGTCCCTGTAATAAAATAGTCCCATCCAGGCCTCACGTTGGCTTGGACTCATTTGCAGCATGGTCTGCATAAGGTAAGTAAAGTCTATGAGCCTGGTGCCTATTGCGCCAGGACTGATTTCTATGATGAGCCTGGCGCCTAAGGCGCCAGGACTGAATCCAAACAGCCCCCAGCCGGGGCTGTTGGGGTTTTAATGAGTATCTGGATGCCTGCTCCCGGGGCTGATGGACTCTATCCGGATGCCCGGGGGTAGGCATCATGACATCCACTCCCTCAGGTTGGGACAGCAACTCTTCTGGCGGAGATCAGGTCTCTCGTAGAGACCCAGGCAGGCCTGAGAGCTGTGCTGGACCTCTCCACCCTCAACCTCTCCTTACCCCTTCAAAAATTCAAGATGTTTACGCCAGCTTTTATAGCGGAGACATTGTGCAAGGGAGACTGGATGTGCTCCCTAGATCTGAAGGACGCGTACCTACACATCCCAGTTTGGCAGCCCCATCATTCTTTCGTACAGTTCAGCATCATGGGCTACCATTTTCAATACAAGGTCCTTCCTTTTGGCCTCAATTCGGCCCACAAGGCTCATGAATACGGTTGCTGCCCGCCTCAGACCGCATGGCCTTCACATCTACCCATACCTTGACGACTGGCTCTTCGGGGCTACATCTCCGGAAGCGGTTCACCACTCTTCCCGTGCCCTTATGAACACACTCGCCCATGCCTTGAAACACTTCTGTATAGGCGCGCTATAAATGACATATCAAATCACACCACACTGCACGATCTGGGCTTCTCGCTCAATCTCAAGAAGTCACAGCTGCAGCCCACGCAGACACTATCATTCTTGGGCCCCATCTGGAATACGTGCTCTGGGAAGGTATTTTTATCGGAGGACAAGATCTCGGCCATCAAGAAGGCCACCGCCTACTTCCTCAGCAGAGAGGAGACTTTGGCATTGTGGTACCAGCATCTCCTGGGTCTCTTGGCGGCGGTCCTATTAGCCGTTCCACGCACAAGACTGAGGATGAGGAGGATTCAGCTGCACTTCGCGGCCTCTTGGAACCAGGAGCGGGGCTCCCAATCCGAGAGGATCAATGTTCCTCTATCTCTCCACCCGGACCTAGCATGGTGGTCCAGGGACTGCAACCTGCGGACGGGCAAGCCCTTTCCGCCGCCCACCCCGCAGACCACTATCAGCAGAGTCCTCGCTCGAGGGCTGGGGAGCCACCCTGGACGATCTTTCGGTCCACGGCACCTGGACACGACAGGAGCAGGAATACCACATCAATTGGTTAGAGCTGAATGCAATCTGGCTAGCGCTCAGAGCATTCCTACGATTTCTCAGGGTTGTCCTCATCCAGACAGACAACTCGACCAGCATGTACTACGTCAATAAGCAGGGAGGCACCTTGTCCCCTCCTCTGTGCAGACTGGCAATCTGCATGTGGGCCCTGGAAAATGACATCTACCTCACGCCAGTCCACCTCCCGGGGGAATCCAACCTGGAGGCGGACAGGCTCAGCAGGTTGGGAGCGGACAATTACGAGTGGCAGCTAAACTACCTCTTTATTCAGGAGATCTTCAACAGGTGGGGTCATCCCCAGGTGGATCTCTGTTCGCCACCTGGCACAACAAGAAATGCCCTCACTTCGCCTCCTGGCAGGGACACGGTCCCGGATCCCTGGGCGACACATTTCGGCTTCAGTGGCATAGCATGACAGCTTACGCCTTCCCGCCAACTCCGCTGATTCACAGAGTGATTTGCAAGATCAAGGAGTCTCGCCAACTAAACATCATTCGAGGGGATTGGGTCCTCCGACGTATTCCATATCTATGACAGGTAATGTCCACAACTGTGCTGCTTCGGAAAATCTTTGGCGTCTGCGTCGATGACGTCCATGTGCCGTCCCCGAGGACCTCCTCCGACGGCCGACGTCACCTGATGTGATAAGTAGGACGCACGACGCCCATAGCCTCAGTTCCTTTTTTTCCGCAAACGTGTTCGCTTCGTGAATCTCGGTACGTCTCGACTCGTTGGAGTTTGCTGTTTTCAATTCTCGGTTCGTTGAACCTGTTCGGTTTGTGAAGACCTGTTTGTGGCGATGTCTTTCTCATCTTCCATCCCGCGTCCGGGCTTCAAGAACTGCGGGGGCTGGGGGTCCAAGATGTCGGTCACGGACTCACACGACGCCTGCCTCTGGTGCCTCGGGGAGGCCCACGATACAGACAAATGTGTCGACTGCCAGTCGCTCACGGCAAAGGCCCTGCGGGAACGCAAGAAGAAGCTGTCAGTAGGCCGGGTGTCTAAGCCCTAGAAGTCGAGGTCTGCGGGGCTTTCGACGGATGACTCGAGGGGTGACTCTCATCGTCGGAAGTCCAGTGGGTCTCCTTCCAGGAGTCGGTCTCGCCACTCCTCCGCCTCTTCGAGGCATTCCCGAAGCGCCGGCATAGGTCGCCTTTCCCGTCCTCTTCCGAGGACTCCGCCCGTCGGCGGGTCGCTTATCTCTCCATGCAAGCGACACCGGAGGAATGGGCTTCCTTTGGGAAGCCGATGCTAGCGATTCTTGAATCGCAGGGCACCGGTCCGTCCGCGCCTCCGAGTGGGGTCGGTCAGCACCGGTCGAGAGACACCGCCCGTACGCCTTCGGGCTCGGGTGGTCGGCACGGCTCGCGGGAGAGGTTCCGCTCGGACAAGGGTAGCCGTTCTTGCCATGCCCGTTCCAGGTCCCGGTCCTCGACGCGCTTGAGACCGCGTGATCCTGTGCCGTCTTCGAAGAAGACGTCGACGCCTGTGGCGCCGAGGTCGTCGACGATTTCTCTCCAGGCTCTGCCTCCGAGGGGGTCGGCGTCTAGGTCGTCGAGAGACACGCTCGGAGCTCCGGCTTCGAGGCCTGTGTCGACGCCGCCGATGCTGGCGGCGCTGCAGCTGACGTCAACGCTGATTCGCTCAACGCCTTTTCTGTCGGCGCCGACACGTTCGCCGCCCTCGATGCCTTTCGAGGCGGTGGTGTCGGAGGGGCCCCGTGGCACAGGGTTTGCCCCTAGAAAGGCTATGGCTAAGGTCAGGCACTGCTTTGGTCCACAGAGGTCTTCCTCTCCCCGCCTGGAGTACATTTCAGAGGGTGATGAAGGCTCTGATGGGGGCTTGGTTCCGGTTACGGTTCCAGATGACCTTATCTCGGGCCATAGCCAGTTTGATGATCTGCGGCAGTCGCTGCATGATGCAAGTGGACTGGACACCTCTCCGGAGGTGGAGTTTTGTAGGCCGGAGCCTGGCATTCATGCCGATTCTTCATATCGGCGCCTTATGTCTCGGGTCACCGAGTACTTGGGTTGGTCAGCTCCCCCAGGGGAGTTCGTTCAGGATGATCTCATGGACATCCTTGATCTTGGTCCCCCCACTGACCCGGTTTTGCCTTTTTATATGGCTCTGCAGAGAAGGGTGGCGGTGGCTTGGACTGCTCTGGAGAGTCTCCGGGCAGTGGGCAAGTCTTTGTCACGAAAATACCGTCCAGCCAGTAGCGACCCCTGCTACTTGTCTAGGCACCCCACTCTGGAGAGTTTGGTGGTGCAGGCGGCTACGGCCCCAGCAAAGCAGGCGTCGTATCCTACCATCCCTCCGGATAGGGACGACAAACGTTTTGACGGCTGGGCGAAGAAAGTGTTTTCTTCAGGAGGTATGGCGCTTCAGGCGGCCAACTCCATATGTGCCTTGTCTCGTTTCACACACACTCTGTGGAACTGTGTTGCATTAGCGGCTGAACATATTCCCGAAGGGGACGAACGGGATGGTTTCCTTGCTATGGTTCAGGATGGCAAGGATGCTATGTGTGAGGCCGTTCAGTCGGGTTTGGACTTGGTGGATTGTGTCAGCCGGTCCATGGCGGCGAGCACCGTAATGCGCAGGTTTGCGTGGTTGCGGAAGTCTGGGTTCGCTCCTGATGTGCAGTCCCGGTTCCTCAACATGCCCTTTGACGGTGAACACCTTTTTGGCAGCAAGGCTGACGAGAGCCTTGAGAGGTTGCAGACCTCCAAAGCTGCAGCGAAGTCGTTGGGCGCTGCAGTTCGCCAACCTCCGCCTTTTCTTCCTAGGGGACAGCAATGGAGGGGAGGTTCCTTTCGCTATTACTCGTCCTTCAGTAAAGCGAGGGGAGCTAGCAGAAAAGGAGGCCATCGTAAGAGTGCCAGAGGTGGAAATAAAGGTACTCGAGGTGCCAGGGCCGCTCGGGCAGTTGCCTCTTTGCCCTCAGGCAACGCCGCAGCCACTACCACTCAGTCATGAGGCCAGGTCCCATGGTTCGCCGGTTGGGGGAAGGCTGGCGCAGCATCTTGTAGAGTGGCAAGCCATTACTTCGGATGTGTGGGTTCTGGAGATCATAACCCACGGCTACTGTCTTCCTTTTCGGCAGAGGCCTCAGGACAATCCACCAGGGAACCTCTCTTTGAAGTTTCCGGATCCGCTCCTTGCACAGGAAATTCAAGCCCTTCTGGAGAAAGGCGCCATAGAACTGGTGCCTGTAGCGGAAAGGAACAAGGGATGGTATTCCCCTTATTTTTTGATTTCAAAGAAAGACTGGGGATTGAGACCCATCATGGACTTGCGCGGTTTGAACAAACTCCTCAGGAAGGACAAGTTCAAGATGGTGACTCGTTCTCAGGTCCTCCAGGCCCTTCAACTTCAGGACTGGTTGGTGTCTCTCGACCTCAAGGATGCTTACTTCCATGTGCCGATCCATCCCAAGCACAAGAAGTACCTGAGGTTCGCTGTTGGCGACTCGCACTTTCAGTTTCGGGTCCTGCCATTCGGATTGACCTCTGCCCCGAGGGCTTTCACCAAGCTCATGGTGGTGGTGGCAGCGCATCTCAGGAAAGTGGGGATTCACGTCTACCCCTACCTGGACGATTGGTTGATCAGGGGGAGCTCTCCCGAGCAAGTCCTGGATCATCTGTCCATCACCTGCCACTCCCTTCACAGGCTGGGCTTCTCCCTCAATTTAAAGAAGTCCCATTTGACACCAACACAGCGGCTCCAGTACATCAGAGCAGTGCTCGACACGTCCCTGGGGCTGTGTTTTCCTCCTCAGGTGAGGGCTCTTCACATTCAGCAGATGGTGCACAAGTTTCAGTTTGCCCAGAATCTCCCAGCGTCCGACTTCTTGAGACTGCTCAGCCTCATGGCCTCCTGCATTCTTCTGGTGCCAGAGGCTCGTCTGCGGATGAGATCTTTGCAGTGGGCACTCAAGCTCCAGTGGTCTCAGTCCTCTGGCAGGCTGTCGGACCCTGTTCAGGTGCCGTCCCCGTTAGCCCGGGACTTTCTGTGGTGGGCTGTCGAGGGCAATCAGATGAAGGGGGCCCCATTTTGGCTGCCCTGGCCGGAGGTGACGATCGTGACGGACGCATCCCTCGTGGGATGGGGAGCTCATGCCAACGAGTTGACAGTCAGCGGTCGTTGGCCTCCGTCGGAGTCCAGACTCCATATCAATCTGTTGGAGCTGAGGGCCGTCAGGCTAGCCCTGAAGGTTTTTCTGCCGACTGTGTGCGGAAAGAGTCTAACGGACAACACGGTGGCCATGCACTACCTCAACAAAAGGGGGGGGCAGGGTCACTTCCGCTGTGCAGGGAGGCGATGCAGCTCGAGTTCTGGGCCATCCAGCAGGAAGTTTCGATCTCGGCGGTTCATCTGGCCGGAGACGACAACGAGACGGCGGACGCTCTGAGCAGGCAGAGCACGATCTCTCACGAGTGGGAGTTGGCTCAGGAGATTCTCTTGGAGATCTTCGCCCTTTGGGGGACCCCTCAAGTGGATATCTTCGCCTCCAGTGTCAACCGGAAGTGCGAAAGGTTTTGCTCGCGGGAATTTCCTCCAAAAGGAGCCTTCGTTCGTGGTGGAGTGGTCGTTCCCACTGCTGTACGCGTTTCCTCCAGTCCCCGTCATCCAGCAAGTGCTGTGGAGGTTACGGAGGTTCGGTTCCCGGATGATCCTCATTGCTCCGGCGTGGGCCGGGAGGACGTGGTACCCGGACCTTCTAGACTTGTCCATCTGCCCTCCACGTCATCTTCCCTACCGAGACAATCTGCTCTCATGGGAGGGGGGTCAGGTTATCCATCCAGAAGTCAGATCCCTCAATCTTCACGTTTGGCTTCTGAAAGGTTGAGGTTCAAGGATTGGGACCTCCCTGAAGACGTGTTGGAGGTGTTGCTCTCGGCCAGGGAGCCGGCAACAAAGTCTCTGTACCGTTGGCGTTGGAGAAAGTTCTGCGACTGGTGCAGAGTTCAGAATGTGGATCCTTTTGAATGTGCCATTCCCATGGTTTTGTCTTTTTTGCTTTCTTTGGCCCATAGGGGCTTGCAAGTGGTGACCATTAAAGGTTACCTAGTGGCGCTGTCCATATTTAAGCGCTCGTCTGAAGAGTGTTCCTATTTTAAGATTCCTTTAATTTCACAGTTTTTGAAAGGGCTTGCTAATGTGTTTCCTCCGTCACCTTGTTTTGGTGCCAGGTTGGAATTTGAACCTTGTTTTTAAGTTTCTTATGGGTGCTCCGTTTGAGCCTTTACATTCTTGCCCTTTGAGGCTGTTGACTCTGAAAACTGTGTTTTTGGTTGCGGTTACTTCCGCTCGCAGAGTGAATGAGTTACAGGCACTTTCAGTTAAGCCACCCTTCACTGTGTTTCATAAGGACAGGGTTGTCCTTAGAGTTCGTCCTTCTTTTCTTCCGAAGGTGGTTTCGGAATTTCATTTGAGCCAGAAGGTTGTTCTTCCGGCGTTCTATCCTCCTCCACATCCTGGTAAGGAAGAGGAGAGGCTCCATAGGCTTGATCCTCGGAGAGCGTTGATCTTTTATATTTCGCGCATGTCCTGGGTCAGAGTGGACGATCAACTTTCCATTGGTTACGCTGGAAAGCCTTTGGGATAAGCTGTGACGAAACAGACTTTGTCTTGTTGGATTATTTTAACTATCTCCGAGTGTTACCGCTTGGCAGGTAAGGACCCTCCGGCTGGCTTGCGGGCCCATTCTACCAGAGGAGTGGCTGCGTCTACTGCTATGCAGAGGGGAGTTCCTATTAGTCACATCTGTGATGCAGCCACCTGGGCTTCAGTACATACTTTTGTACGTCACTATTCCCTCGATTCCATCAGATTGGGCATGCTAAATTTGTATTCTAAATTCTTTCCCACCTCCTTGCTTGGTACTGCTTTGGGAGTCTGTCATAGATATGGAATACGTCGGAGGACCCAATCCCCTCGAAGAACAAGTTACTTTCTTACCTGGCAGCGTTCTTTCGATGGGATGGTCCGACGACTTATTCCATATCGCTCCCTCCCTGCCTTCCCCGCTGCAGAATTTCTTTTGCGATTGCAGCTTGCGTTCCGCAAGGCCTTGTGTGTCTGACTGGCAGAAAACTGGTGGCACACGTTCTGGGAAAAAACTATAACTGAGGCTATCGGCATCGTGCGTCCTAATTATCACATCGAGTGACGTCGACCGTCGGTGGAGGTCCTCGGGGACGCCGTATCAACGTCATCGACGCAGGACGCAGATGCCAAAGATTTTCCGAAGCAGCACAGCTGTGGACATTACCTGTCATAGATATGGAATATGTCGTCGGACCATCCCATCGAAAGAACGTTACCAGGTAAGAAAGTAACTTGTTCTTCTAATAGCTCCATAGTGGCCGGCCAGGCCATGGTTTTCGGAGCAGCTCAGCCTCTCGTAGATGCCTCCGATTTACCTTCCGACAGGCCCAGCGCATCTTATGGCGCAGTAGGGGGGCAGGGTCATCCACCCCGCGCCTCCAGAAAATAGCCCTCACAGCGTGGTGCCTGAGCAGTTAATGCTGCGGCACCTCAGCCTCTCCCAGGCTAATCTGGAGATCATACGGGGCGGTAGGAGCAAGCCTACCAGGGTCCAGTATAAAAGTAAATGGACTAGGTTCTGCCACTGGGCAGACTCCAGGGAAATCGACCCCCTGGCATGTACTTTGGACGACGTGCTCTCCTTCTCGGCACCCCTCGCTCACTCGGGGGTCGAAGTAAACACCTGTCATACATACCTTGCAGCCATCGGGGCTTACAGGAACTTGGAGGAGGCGATCTTCTCATCCTACAATCCTATTGTCAAGAAACATTTGACTGGCCTCGCAAGGCTCTACCCGCCCATCAAGAGGCCGCACCGAGTGTGGGACCTTAACATAGTCTTGGGCTCCTGTTAGGCAGAATTATATGCAGAACCCTTTGGGAACACCACACACAATTAAGACTACAAGTGACAGTACAAATTCACCTTTGGTACAAGCCTGTACTACACAGTTAAAGTGGTAGCAGTGGCTGCGCAGCCAGACTTATCTAAAGAGTAAGTGAGCATTATCAAATAGTACACAAAGGACAGCAATTACTATGATTCAGGCAAACACTGACTCAAGGTTTTCAAGTAAAAGAATATACATTTATTTCACTCTTCAGTTATATAACCGTTCACCTTTCTAAGCAGTTTAAAAATCACACTCTTAATACACCACACAGCTTCCCTTAAATTCCAGACAGGTTAAGCTCACAAAATGAAGTGGGAGCAAAATGGCACTCCAGCAATTTAAAAGGGAGGGAAAGACAGAAGTTAACAGAAACTGAATCTCACCAACAAGTACTCAGGGCAATCAAACAAGAGAGACTAAAATGATAAAATCAGATAGAAAAGGCTTAGTGCCAAAGTCAGTGGTTCAAAAGTCTTTTGCTCAAGATAATACAGTTCAGTTTAGTTTGCGGTAAAGTTCGTGGCACGGTTTCCGGACGAAGTTGGTTGGTAGAAAAGTTAGTTCAAAGAGAAGAGAAGGACAAGCCCTCGGATTGGAGAAAGATTTCAAACACTTTCCCCGCGGCAACCGGATTTGCACAGTACCTTAAAACAGAGAGGGAGCTGTAGCTGAGGCAGAAGTTCCTGGTGGTTCCTGCAGGCTCACGGTTCCTGAAGCGACTGTCGGACTGATCAGAAGTAGGAAGACTGGAGGGTCCTGCACTACCCAGGGAAGAAAACAGCAGCAGAGCAAAGTAATCAATAAAAGGTGCGCTCCTTAAAACCCAAGCAGGGTCGGACCTCCCTAGCTATCCGGCCCACTGTAGCTCTGTAGAGCGAATTTGACCAGAGGAGTGGTCCTGACTTGTAGTTTGGGCGAACTGGGTGGTCCCACCAGCTCAAGGGAAGAAGTTTCCTGGAGGATCTTCTCTGTCGTCGGATTCTGAAGATTCTAACCTGCAGCAGGGCTTCACCGTGCAGTTCAGTCGTGGTAGGGGTCCTCTTCCATCAGTTCCTCGTAGGTTATTTCGTTCCAGTGGTGCCTCTGCTCTTCCAGTCCCAGAAACCTGCTTTTTATGCAGTTTTCCCCCATTTATACAGCCTGGCTGTCAATCACTCAGCAGGGTGGCTGTCCTGGAAAGGACAGTCGACCAGCCAATAAAACAGGAGTGCGACTTGGGTTACCAAGGGAACCCATGGCAGGGGTCCTAAAACCCCTCCAAAACCCTTCCCTTACATCCTGCCTACCCAGACTCTCAGGGACCTAAAGGAGGGCTTCTGTGTGGAAGCCCGCGAAAAGGCGATGAACAAAGGGAACAAACCTGGCTTGGCGCGCAGAGTAAAACACGAGAAAGATATTTAAAAAAAGAAATGGCGAATAAACCCAGCCGGAACCGTAATAAAATACATATGGTCAAGCAGGTTTATGTTTGAGGCTAATATAATAGCTTAAAACAATACCCTGGTTATTTAAGATAACCGCGATTCAAAAAATAGGGTAGATACCACTGCCACCAACCAAGTCTTAGTGTAAAGGGAGCGAAACAATGCTCCAAGAGACAGACAGAAAGGGATAAGATTTAACCCTTTCCAATACTCCATGGAAGATGGGGTGTACTGGGTCTGTGGTAAAAGTGACTACATAAAGTTAATGGCAATTTTATCTTTTCTGGGGGACAGTAGTCAGCCCCAGAAAATGGAGTCGGTGGGAAATCTAAAAGACAACCCTGTGTTACTGCACTGAAGGTGCTGTGTAACACACATGGAAGAATATGGTGCCATGGAGTAGGTGAGGCTCCAATGCCCAAGATCACACAAAAATTAGAAATACACACAGCAAAAGACATGTAGGAGTGGGAAAAAAGGCTCACGCTCTTACCAGGTGAGAAAAATAAATCCTAGGAATCCAGCAAAGCTGCTGAGGGACTCCGTAGGTAAGGGAAACCAACCATTTATGAGAATTCTCCCTAACAGCGCCCTGGCGCGCAAACCATTTGAGCCAATGGCGTCCGCAGACATCAGGCTGGTCACCATCAAGACGGCTTTACTGGTCGGCCTCACCTCGGCTCGTAAAGTCAGCGAGATCCAGGCGCTGGTCACCTCGGAACCATATACTACGTTTCACAAGGACAAAGTAGTCCTGCAGACACACCCAGCATTCCTGGCCAAGGTGCCGTCTGCTTTCCACGTAAACGAGGAAATAGTCTTTCCTGCGTCTTTTGCCGATCATAAGGTCGAAGCAGAGATAGCGCTGCACAGCTTGGATGTCAGGCGGGCCCTGAAGTTCTACCTGGACAGGACCAACGTCGTCTGCAAATCGGATGCCCTGTTTGTCACCTTTGGAGGCTGAATACCAGGCTATCGGGCCTCCAAGGCCTCCATATCCCGCTGGCTGGTCTTGGCCATCAAAGAAGCATACGAGGGCCAGAACAAGCTGCTTCCGGCCAACATGCATGCCCACACAGTCAGGGCCAAGGCAACGGACATCGCATTCCAGCGCCATCTCTCTTGGCAATTCATAAGCAGGGCGGTCACTTGGGCCACTCCCTCGGCTTTCTGCAAGCATTACTGTTTGGATGCCGGCTCGATCTGACGCGGCTTTCCGAAAGGCGGTTCTCAGGAACCTATTTGGTTAAGGAAGGTCGCCTCTCCACCCTGGGGCTACATTCAGTTGGAATCACCTATGCAGTATGTAGAAAAGGGGATGGGACATAAGAGTAATCATAAATTACTCACCGTAGTGACTAACGTCTTTAACCCCTTTCCTCCATACGTCCCACCAACCTCCCCCCCCTAATAAAACTGGTGTCATTAGGCAATGTTAAATCTATTGTTGACGCGTCAATGGGGACCGAGGTGTGGCGCCGGAGGGCAAAGTCAGGGCAGTGCATGCTCCCTGGGCCGAACCCCCTCGTGAGCCTCTAAATTTAAAGGGGAAGAATGTTTTTTCTGGTGAAAAAGGTTCCGTCTCCCGTCCCGCCCATGCAGTATTGAGGAAAGGGGACTAAGGACTAAAAGTACATTAGTCACTAAGGTGAGTAACATAATCTTCCACTCTTTCCTTTGCCACCTTGTGTCTTTTGCACACTTTCCCGGCACCTTCTGCCTTTCTGTGCCTCTTGCACACTTCCTTTGCCTGACCATGCCTCTTGCACACTTTCTCTCTGTTCGCTTCGTGCTGCTCGCACTTTTCCGACTTTTCCATCTTTCTATTTTTGCTCTTCACAACTCACTGGTTCAGTTTTTTCTGCTTCCTTGCCGCTCGCTCCCCTTTCTTCTGCTTTCTTTTGGCTTTTATACTTTGCCGCTCTGTCACTGTTCCCGCTCCAGCCACCCGCACGCTTCTGATTTTCTCTCTCTCATGAAACTCACCCCGTAGTGCAGCGCTGGCAGGCAATCTAGTCAGGATATGTGGGTCGAGGTCAGGGTCTCACCACCTGGACTTCAGACACCCCTGGGACCGGCGCACGTCCCAGTGGAACAAGCACTGACTTGGACATGGCCAGCAGGTTGTAATGCTCCCCAATCTGGCTCCTTGGAGACACGGCTCCCTCGCCACGCTGCAGCCTGTTCTACACACTGCATCAGCGTCCTGGCGTTCCGTTCTCCTCTGGATCCTCTGGCCTCCTTCAGCTGCAGCCTCCTGTCTCCTGGCTTCTACGGTCCATCCAGCAACCCCAGCTCGCTCATTTCTCTTGGCAGAACCTTACCTTTTATATCCTAACTGAGAGTCAGGTGTTTATGTTAAATGTCGGATGCCTGACTCTTATTAACAGGACATCCGAGGTGTGGCGTGTAATAGGGCTTTCCCTGCACTTCCCTGCACTTCCTCTTCAGTGTTGTTTCTATGGGTAATCTTTATACCTTTCGGTTGCCTCTTCCTTGTCCTAGTACATGTTGGGGATAGGGGGTACATGATGGAAATTGATATTTTTAGGCTGAATAATCATAGGGTGATTGACAGGGGAGAATCTCCTGGCCCTGTTTTTATATATCTGGGTGGATTGTTAAGTTACTCCCTACCCCTGGTACCCTGCCATGAAAGTACTGGTCTTGACAGTACACTCTATTGTCTGGAATAGGGGAAGATAAATGGGTTTTAAGGTCAAAGACATGCTTTTGTCTCATCTGACCCTCCTCACTGCCGGTGTCCAGTCAATTCGTCGAAAAAAAACTGGTTGACTGCAATTTGGTCGACGCAATTTGGTCGAAAACCAAATGGTCGCATTTTTTTTTTATTTATATATTTATTTTTCGGGTTTTCGTTTAGTTAAAGGGGTTTTTAGAGAAAAAAAGGGGGTTGGGGGGGACCCCCCCAAAAAAATTTTAAAAAAAGGGTTAAAATACAAAAAAAAAAATTTCGACCATTTGGTTTTCGACCAAATTGGTTCGACCATTTGTCTGGTCGACCAATTTTTTTCGACCAAATGTCTGGCAACCCTCACTGCCTGCTTCTGTTCTGGTATGATATTTGTATTTACTCTAGGAATGATTGTCGTTCATAAAAATTTTAAAAAGTCTTTAGTAACAGAAAGTACCCATGTTCTATCAGGCTGAAGTGCTGTCTTGTTAAATGTATGCTTTATTTTGCAACCGATAATCATTTTGACTGTATATTGCTCCATTTCTCCATATACACAGCTCCAAGCCAGTTATTCTTTCTATATCCATAATAATTGATTTCCTTATTATGTAGAGAAATATTATTTATAATAGTATTTTTTTAAACCCAGGTACCGTTGTATACCTAGATATTTGAAATTTTTGGGACCTATTTAACAGCATAACGATCAGTAATTGCTTTAGTGTTTATTCTGGAGCTTGGCAGATCTTCATGTTTTTGCTAAATATTTTTTTTGCTAGAAAATTAAGAGCAGGTAAGGTAATAATGGGTATTATTAGTGTTTTTGGGCTTTTCAATGTTAACAAAGTATCATCTGAATAACGTTTGTTTCAATATAACAGCTTTGTGTTTACCCTTCTAATGTTGTCATCTGCTTAATGGCTACCGAATGTAATACCTTAATGCAATGGCTAAGAACGTCAGTGGTCCTAATAATTGTATAAAATTGAAAACAATCTTGCAGTATCTTAAAACTAAAAATTCTCCAGCATGGGGTCTGGCATGGATTCACATGCTCATGAATATTCCCCGTCGTCAGGCTGGGAATCCTCGGTAAAGAAAAAAACCAGTATCAGTTTCGTTTCTGATCTGTCTTTCGTAGTAATAACCAATCACTGGTCTCTGCGTCATACTGACCACAGCCAATGACTGCCCTCTACCTAAGCACCGCCTCTGGCAGCCATCTTCAGATTTTTACCGCACGTTCATGTGTTGGGATCCTCGTGCTATTGCTCTCGAGCGTTAGTGCTATTTTTTTCACGTTTTTTCTCAAAAACTTTGTTTTTTTCGGTCAAAAGAGCCTCAAGCTCCACCGACTCTCCATCCGATCAACGGGGACCCGTGTCGGATTCGTCTGCGCCCCTCAAGGGTGAAGATTTCGTCGAGCTACGCTTTTGGAGGACTCCAGAAGTTTCTCAGGCCTGGACATGGCCCAGGAGAAGGGAAGCTCGACGCCCGGAAAGCTGTTCAGGATCTGCCCTGGATGCCAGCTGCAGAGCGTCTTTAAAGAGGACGAACACTCCTTTTGTCTCTACTGCTTACATGAGGACAAGACGCACGTGGAGAAGGACTGTGCGTTTTGCGGCAACATGTCGGAGCGGACCATGAAGGACCGCCATCAACGTCTCGCCAACAGCTGGAAGGGAAGAGCCCGTCAGGCGAGAAGAAGAGGAAGAAATCCGAGCGGTCTTCTAAGACCTTTGAGGACGCCCCGGCGACGGGGGTCCAACACAAGGCCAAGCACCGCGAGTGCGCTGGCACCGGGAGCGCCGAACGGTCGGGCTCTACGGGCGCCAGGCAGGGCGCACCCTCCCCGGCACCTTCAGCCACGAGCCAACGCTCTGGGTCGGGTAAGAGGAAGGGCGAGCACCCGGCGAAGCTCCTGGAGAGGCCCCGGTCGAGCTCGAAGGCCCCATCGGAGGTGGAGCGAGGCTGTGTCCCCCCCCTCAAGGATAAGGCGGTGAGCGCACCTAAGGTGGTGAAGGCCTTAATCCATCCGGCCAAGCCCTCTATCGATACTGTTGCGGCGGCCCTGGCTCAGCCTGTGGAGGCTACACCAGTGGTGGCGACCTCGGGGCTCACAGTCTCCCTGCCACCTCGGAGGGAGTCCTCTTTTGTGCCCATCGATAGGACCCCCGTGAAACCCCCGGCGGGGAAGAAAAAGGGGGGGCAGGGCGTCGTCGTAGATTCGGCCTCAACCTCAGAGGAAGAGCTGATTGAGATCTTAAGCCATGGCCTTGGCGTAGAAGAAGACCGGCCCGTCGGGATGGATCCCGACGCAGGTGACGACGACATCGTCGAGGGTGCCGACGGGGCCCCTGATCGCCCGTCGGATTCCCCTCTGCCAGTGCCGCAAGACAACTCGGCGGCCATTTTGTTGGCTATACAGTCCTTATGTTCAGAGATAAGGACGAGACTACCGTTGCCGACGGAGGAACCTCTCCCGTCGGGGGATCCTGAACCGGGACCTTCTGGTGCTCCCCCGCCCAAGAAAAGAAGGATTCACCCTCCACCTCCTTTTCAGCTGTCGCGCCCCGTCCAGCCCTCCTCCCCGTCCACCCGAGGGGATGATACGGGGACTGACACGGCAGCGACGGGTACGGACGACGAGGTATACGACGAGGATCTACCGTCGTCACCTCCCACCAGGGCTTCTCCGCCCGACGAGATTGGATCGTTCCACTCCATGATCGCCAGGGCATCCAAGCTTTTCCAACTCTGCCCTGAGGAGAAGAAAAAGGAAGGATTCCTTTATCAACGGCGCGAGGCCAAGAGGAAGACGGTCCTCGCGGTGCCTCTATGGGATGAGGGCCTCGCCCTCCTCAAGAACCCTTCCACGACGCCAGCTAGAAGAGACCGGTACGAGAAGAAGTACCGGGTCCCGGACGCGGCCCCCCTGTGCCTCCGGGCGCAGCCTACCCCGGACTCCGTCGTCTCCGCGGCGGCCAGGAAGAAAGCGGGGGGGGGGGTGCGGCCTCCACATCGACTTCCCCACCGGACGGCGAGGGAAAGAAATTGGACGCTATGGGACGCAGGGTCATCTCGTCGGCAGCAACGACGATTAAAGCGGCCAACGCCTTGGCTATCGTGGCCCGCTACGACAGGGAGTTATGGTACAAACTGGCTCCCCTGCTGGACTTCCTACCGGACGACAAGAGGGCGGATGCCCTGGAGATCCTACAGGAAGGCGAGGTGGCGTCGGACCACGCCATCACTATTGCGACGGACATCGCCGACACTGGGTTTCGCCAGTTGGGCAACGGCGTGTGCCTTAGGCGGCGTGGATGGCTCAAGGCTACGGACTTCCGTCAAGACGTACAGACCAGAGTCCTGGACATGCCGTTCGATGGGAACAACCTGTTTGGGAAAACAGTGGACGATTCCCTCCAGGCCATTAAAGCGGACACTGAGACGGCCCGGGCCCTTGGGGTTCTGCAGCAACGACGGACGCCCTTTCGGAGCAGCGGAGGCAAGGGCGCCTCCAAAGGTTCCGGCGGCGGTTTCTCCACCTACCGTCAAGCGGCCCGCTCGTCGTCTCAGGAGGCCTACAGAGGACGAGGCAAGTCTGGCGGACCCCGCCGTCGTCGCCAAGGAGGTCAAGGCGGCAAAGCCTCGTCGAAACAGGATTGAACCGGCCGTGGGGTCGGGCCCCCACCGAAGCACCCCGGTGGGAGGCCGGCTGGCGAGCTTCGTCAGCGTGTTGGAGCCCATCTCCACCGACCATTGGGTGCTGGACGCCTTAGCCCGGGGCCACGCGCTCGAGTTTCAAAGAAGGTGCCCGCGCGTCCCTCCCCGTGGCCAGGAAAGAGCTTCACGTCCCTCAGCTTCTCCTGGAGGTAAAGGCGATGCTCAGGAAGGGCGTCATCGAACTCGTCCCAAAGAGGCTTCGGGGCTCTGGAGTTTACTCGAGATACTTCCTCGTGAAGAAGAAGACGGGAGGATGGCGCCCCATCCTAGACCTGCGACGTCTGAACAAGTTCATCAAGGCGCAGAAGTTCCGGATGGTCACCCTCCAGCACGTCCTGGGGCAGCTGGAGGAAGGAGACTTCCTGTCGTCGTTGGATTTGGAGGATGCCTACCTCCATATTCCCATCCTAAAGGGGCACCGAAAATTCCTCAGGTTTGTGGTCCAAGGGCGTCACTACCAGTTCAAAGCCCTCCCCTTCGGACTACGGTCGGCACCCAGGGTATTCACCAAGTGCCTCGAGGGGATCCACGTCTACCCCTACCTGGACGACTGGCTCATTCGAGCCAAGACGAGGGAGCTCACCGTGGAGCACACGGCAAGGACCGTCCAACTTCTCACGGACCTGGGATTCTCCGTGAACTACGCCAAGTCCCACCTGGTACCCGCGCAAAACGCACTGTTTCTGGGAGCGAAGCTCGACACAGTGTCCCTTCTGGCCTCCCCGTCGGAGGAAAGGACCAGGTCCATCCTGGGCAAGGTACAGCGGATGTTGGTTTCCGACGCGGCCAAGGTGTGAGGTCCATCAAGTCCCTCCTCGGAATGATGTCTTCTTGCATCTACCTCATTCCCATGTGCAGGCTCCAGATGCGCCCGTTGCAGGAGTTCCTGGACGCGCGCTGGATCCAAACGACGGGCGGCTTCGAGGAGAGGATCACACTCGACGAGAGTTTCCGCCGAGCGGTCCGGTGGTGGGGCAACCGCGCGCATCTGACGGCGGGCATGGACTTCCAGACCCCAGACCACCAGGAGACAGTGACCACGGATGCCTCCCTGGAAGGGTGGGGAGCGCACACCGAAAATCTGCACGCGAGAGGCCTTTGGCTCCCGACGGAGAAGTTCCTCCATATCAACGTCCTGGAGCTCCGTGCAGTGTTCTGGGCCCTCAGGTCCTTCCTTCCGTCCCTCAAGGGCAAGGTGGTGAGGATCTTCACCGACAACACCACCACCATGTTTTACATCAGGAAACAGGGCGGAACCAGGTCTCCAGCGCTGTCCAAGGAGGCGCAGGACCTGTGGCATTGGGCCGTCGCCCAAAGGATGTTTCTGGTGCCGTTTCATCTGGCAGGGATAAAAAACACCATCGCCGACTCACTCAGCAGGGAGCTGAGCTCGTGCCACGAGTGGGAACTACGGCAGGATCTAGTGGATCGCCTCTTCCGACGGTGGGGCACACCCCAGATCGACCTGCTCGCGACGGCGACGAACTCCAAGTGCCGGAGGTTCGCCAGCAGGTTTCCCCAGGCGAGGAGCATGGGCGATGCCTTCTCGTTCCCCTGGGAGGGCCTGTTCCTCTACGCGTTCCCTCCTTTGCCACTGCTAATCCGGCTCGTCAACCAGCTCAAGAGGTCACGGTGCAGGATGATCCTCGTCGCACCTGCCTGGCCGAGGCAGATATGGTTCCGGGACCTTCTGGACTTTTCAGCGTCCCCGCCAATCAAGCTGCCGGTGGACACGGATCTACTCTCCAGGGAAGGAGGCGCCATCCTCCACCACGACCCGAAATCGCTGAACTTGCAGGCCTGGCTCCTGCAGCGCTAGAGTTTGGAGGATACGACATACCGGCCGACTGCAGAGAGGTTCTTGCAAAGGCCAGGGCATCCTCGACTCTTAAATGCTACGGACACAAATGGAAGAGGTTCTCTGTCTGGTGCCACGCACGGAAGATTAACCCTCTACGGATTACGGCTCCCCAGGTACTGCCGTACCTGCTGACGCTGGCCAAAGCTGGACTGGCACACGCGTCCATCAAGATTCATCTTGCTGCGATCTCCCGATACACCAGAACCACGGGCCGGACGTCCTTGTGGTCTCATCGTCTGGTGAAAGAGTTCATGAAGGGACTGTTCAGATCGTTCCCGCCGGTGATGGCGCCGGCCCCGGCGTGGGAGCTCAACGTGGTGCTGACCAAGCTCATGGGACCTCCGTTCGAGCCTCTGCACTCGGCCCCGTTGAAGTTTCTGTCGTGGAAAACAGCGTTTTTTGTGGCCATCACCTCCGCACGACGGGTGGGAGAGATCCAGGCCCTTTCCTGCAAGGCCCCGTACTTGACTTTTCACGACACGAGGGTAGTGCTCAGGACGCACCCCTCTTTCATGCCCAAGGTACCGTCGGACTTCCATCTCAACGAACCCTTGGTGTTGCCTGTGTTCTTCCCGTCGCCTTCGTCGCCGGCTGAGAGGACTTTGCACTCGCTGGATGTGGCTAGAGCGCTGAAGTTCTACGTGGACCGCTCAAAGTGTTTTCGGAAGACGTCACAACTCTTTGTGAACTTTGGACCTGTCAATCAGGGGAAGGCTCTCTCGAAGGCTTCCATTTCCAGATGGCTCTCCGGCTGTATCATGTACTGTCATCGGTTGGCAAACCGACTGCTGCCTGGCCGTCCGAGAGCCCATTCCACCAGAGCGATCGCAGCTACCACGGCGTTCCTTTCTGGTGTGCCCCTGCTGGACATATGCAGGGCTGCTACGTGGAGGTCGACGCACACCTTCACGAAATTTTACTGCGTCGATCGGGATTCCAGGGAGGAGTCCAGGGTCGGCCAAGCAGTGCTGCGCAATCTGTTCGCCTGAGGTGAGCCTGGTGAGGAGGTAAGATTGCTTGATGTTGAGTTTGATGTAATGCTTAATGTTGAGCCTTTGCCACCTCCCGTGGTTGTGCATGTGTGTACTGCTATGTATTCTTTATTCATGAGCATGTGAATCCATGCCAGACCCCATGCTGGAGAAGGAACAAGTTACTTACCTGTAACTGTTGTTCTCCAGCATGGGTCTGGCATGGATTCACATGCGAACCCTCCCGCCTACCCCTCTGCGGCTCTTCACTTGGTCATACTGCCACTTCACGTGCTTCCAAATCTGAAGATGGCTGCCAGAGGCGGTGCTTAGGCAGAGGGCAGTCATTGGCTGTGGTCAGTATGACGCAGAGACCAGTGATTGGTTATTACTACGAAAGACAGATCAGAAACGAAACTGATACTGTTTTTTTTCTTTACCGAGGATTCCCAGCCTGACGACGGGGAATATTCATGAGCATGTGAATCCATGCCAGACCCATGCTGGAGAACAACAGTTACAGGTAAGTAACTTGTTCCTTCGAATGTATTGTGCCCTCCCACGTATTCCTCATCTTATTATAATTATCTCTCCAGCTTCAGCTGCTTCAGAATTTTGTTCCGACAGGGGGTGCTGTGTGCCGTCTCGTCAAGTCGATGTCTCTCGAAGGCCTCCATTTGACTGTCGACGTCATAATCAGTGTAAGTAGCGCACCCAGCGCCCGTTGGCTGCAGTTCTATTTTTCAAAGCTAACGCTTCGAGAGAATGACGGCACGCTTCGGTTCTTCTTTGAACTTCGATAGTGGTTTTCATTTTGAAAATGTCGTCCCTGTCCGCTCCATCAACGCCCAAGACGGGCTTCAAGAAGTGCCAAGACTGTGGATTGAAGATGTTGATCACCGACCCCCACCACATATGTCTATGGTGTCTTGGTACCGGTCACCTTACCTCCGACTGTGGCTCCTGTCTAGTCATGACCGAAAAGGCTCTCAGGGAGCGTAGAGGTGAATTGGCGGTGGGGAGGGGCTGCCTTCGAAGTCTCTGATGAGTTCAAAGAGAAAGACAGATGAGTCGAGGGATTCTTCTCGACGTAAAAAATAAAAACTGTCTCGATTGAGAAGTTGATCACGCCATTCTTTGTCTTCGAAGAAGGTCAAGAAACGGCGTCATAGGTCACCTTCGACCTCCTGTGATTCCTCGGCTGAGGTAATCCAGTGTCCAACTAGATCAGACTCTCCAGCAAAGTGGGTTGCATTTCGTAATGAAATACTCAACATTTTGGAGAATGTGGCCTCACGCCCTCAAAGGACAAGCAGAAAGGCCGTGCCCTTGTCGATCTGCATAAAAGCGACAAAGGGAAGTCGAAGACAAAATCTTCTAAACAAACCAAGCCTTAAGCCGGTTCCGAATCGAGAAAAATCTCGATCTGATGAGAAATCTTCAAGGGCTCCGACGAGTCAGGACCCCAGGCTATCAAGGGTTCCGTCGAAAAAACAGAATTCAACAATGTCGACACCTTCGTTGACACCGTCGGCGTCGGAGCCATAAACACCAGTACCGAAGGCGACACCGACAAAGGCAATCCAGTCTTGACGATTACTTCGAACTTGTCGAAGCCAGTGGTGGCCCAGGAAAAGATTTTCAAACCTTTGCCCTAAAAGAGGCTTTTTAAAGTCTTTATCAGCTATCTATGAAGGTGAATAACCTTCAGATGATAACCCGCCACCATTTGGGTTACAATTTGGCACCCTTAATGTGCCAGATTAACTGATCTCTGATGGGTCTAGATTAAAGGAGTTATATGACAACCTTCAGTCAGCCAGTGGGTTAGATACTGCTCCCAAGTTTGAATTTGGCAAGCCAGATCCTACTGAACATGCAGACTCCTCATATAGGAGACTAATGAGTAAGGTTATACAGTTTTTAGGCTGGATCAGGCCTACTCCATCATTTGAGCAGGATGACATGACAGACATCTTGGACCCAGGGTCCCCAGAAAGATCAAATTTTGGAAAGAATCACACTGCATTACAAAAAGGATCTCCGCAAATTGGGAGACACCAGAAACTGTGGCTGCAGTGAATAGAAATGTTGCTAAACAATACAGAGCATCCAGCAGCGACCCAGAATATCTAACTAAACATCCAACACCAGAAAGTTTGGTGGGTTAGGCTGCTACATCTACCAAGCAGACAGCATACCCATCAATCTCCCCTGATAGGGATGATAAGAGAGGATGCCAGGCCGAGAAAGGTATTTACTGCTGCCAGTATGGCATTAAAATCAACTAATGTAACTTGGACCTTGTCAAGGTTTACAGTTACCCTGTGGGACTGCGTAGCTATGGCGGCTGACAACATCCCAGAAGCAGAGGAAAGAGACGACTTCCTGGCAATTATCAAGGATGGTAAGGAGGCAATGGGTGAATGTCTCCAGTCAGGTGTGGATTCTGCAGACAGCATCAGCAGATCCATGGCGGCTAGCACAGTGTTGAGCAGATTTGCCTGGTTGAGGAAATCTGTGTTTGCACCAGATGTGCTAGCTAGACTACTCAACTTGCCCTTTGACGGCTCGAAGCTGTTTGGCAGCAAGGCGGATGAGAGTTTGGATAAGCTGCAGACCTCAAAGGCGGCGGCTAAATCCCTTTGCGCCGCCATTAGACGGCCTCAACACCCCTACAAGGCTCATCTTCCTGTAGGCATAAGGCCTTTCGAGTCTACTCAATTGGAAGAGGAAGAGGACAAGCTGGTCAAAGACGTCGGAGAATATTCCCTCGTGGTGGACAAGTGAGAGATGCTAAGCCTTCCCAAACGGTGGAAGTTTTACCATCAGCCGCTGTTTCAGCTGCCTCAAAATCACTGATGCCTTGACTCACAAGACCCCAGTAGGAGGCAAACTTGCCATCTGAACGCGTGGCGAGGCATTACTTCAGATGCTTGGGCACTGGAAACTGTAACCCAAGGTTATTGCCTTCCTTTCTGAAAAAGCCCTCAGGATCATCCACCGGGAAACTACTCTTTCAAAATTCCGGATCCGCTCCTTGTGCAGGAAATGTTGCCCTTGCTAGAGAAAGGTGCGATAGAACATGTACCTGTAGCGGAAAGTAACAAGGGTTGGTATTCCCGATACTTCGTGATTCCCAAAAAGGACGGAGGATTGAGACCCATCTTGGACTTAAGAAACTTTAACAAGTTCCTCAGGAAGGACAAGTTCAAGATGGTTTCCCTTTCCCAAATCCTCCAGGCTCTCCAACTCCAAGACTGGATGGTATTGATGGACCTTCAGGATGCTTACTTTCATGTGCCTATCCATCCCAAGCACACAACGTCCTGAGGTTGGCGGTGCTCCTAATCAGTTTTGAGTTCTGCTATTCGGGCTGACCTCCTCCCCAAGGGTTTTCACCAAGTTGATGGCGGTGGGGGCAGCAAGTCTCAGGAGAGTGGGGATTCATGTCTACCCCTACCTAGACGATTGGCTGATCAGGGCTCATTCACCCGAACAAGCCCGGGAACATCTCAGCGTAACCTGCCACTCTCTCCCACATGTTACCATCTCAAAGACTCCCATTTTCTGGAGCAGTCCTGGATGATTGTTCTGGGAAAGCCTCTCCATCCGAGGCGAGAGCTCAACACATTCTGCATATGGTTGCCAAATTCCAGAGTGCCCAGCATCTTCCGGCCTTCGTTTTATTTTTAGGTTGCTCGGTCTCATAGCATCCTGCATTTTCCTGGTGCCAAAGGCTCGCCTGAGAATGATATCCCTCCAATGGACTCTCAGGAATCAATGGTCCCAGTTTTCAGGCAGAATGTCAGACAACCTGAAAGTTCCAAGCAGAGTCTTTCAGGACCTTCTGTGGTGGGCTTGCAATGACAGCATTCTCAAGGAAGAATCTTTTTGGCAGCCATAGCCGGAGATAACAGTAGTGATGGACGACTCACTCACGGGGTGGGGAGTCCACACCAACGAGCTGACGATCAGCGGTCGTTGGTCTCCATTGGAGTCCAAACTACATATCAACCTTTTGGAGCTGAAGGCAATCAGAGTAGCGCTGAAGGCCTTCCTGCCCCCTGTATGGGGAAAGAATGTCCTGATAATGACGGACAATGCAGTGGCCCTTTACTACCTCAACGGGAGAGGTGGTGTAGGATCGCTACCACTGTGTAGAGAGGCAATGCAGCTCTGGTTCTGGGCAATTCAAGAAGGAATCTCCCTATCAGCAGTTCACCTAGCCGGAGAGAACACAGCGGCGGACGCTCTGAACAAGCAGTCTCTGACAAGTGCAAACTAGCTCAGGAAGTCCTTCAAGAGATCTTCACCCTTTGGAGAACCCTTCAAGTGGATCTGTGACCAGTGTCAACCGGAAGTGCAAACTTGTTAGGGAGAATTCTCAGAAATGTGCTAATTCTCTTATACCTTAGAGACCCCCAGCTCTTTTTGCTGGACTTTAGGACTTATAATTGTTATCCGGAGAGAGCAAGACCTTTTACCCACTCTGTCATGGATTTTTAATTGATTTGAACACTGTTTATTTTGACTTTGAAGTCTGACAATCTCCATAGGCATCATCTTTTTACATTATGTCACACAGCACCTTCAGTGCAGTAACACAGGGAAGTCTTCCAGATTTCCCAAAGGTTTAAATAACTTCTCTTGGTTAAACTACTGTTTCCAAGAGCAGTGAAGTGAAATGGACTTTACTTGCATTTTGTAACTTTCTAGAGCCAGAGCACACTATTTTACAATAGGGTGCTGAGGGGTTACTTAGTATCCCCTTTGTCTAGTTTCTCATGTAACATTTTTATGTTACCCTTTCTACAATTAATGGCTGGTGGCAGTGGTGTACTTTTTCCTACCATTGTGTGTTTCTACCGTGGGCTGCAATTGCAGCTGCAGTAAAGCACCTATGGGTGTCCATTTTGTCGAAATGGCCCAGTCGTCTTTTTTTGCCATTTCTTGTTGGAAAGGTCCTTCCCGAGATTTACTCTGTGCGCCGAACCAGGTTTGGTCCCTTTGTTCGTTTTGTCTTTTGCAGAATTCACCAGTAAAGCCCGCCTCTGGCTCCAGCGTGTCTGGCAGGGCAGGAAGCGAGGGAGTTGCCCGAAACTCCCTGTGCTTAGTCTCCTTGTTTACAGGATTGCACCCAAAAGTGATTGGCTGGCTGGCTGTCCTTCGAGGACAGCCACCCTGCTGTGTGAGTGACAGCTAAGCTGCAAATGCATGGGAGAAACCTGCATAAAAGGGGAGGTATTTTGTTCGACCACTGGACGAAGGAATATGAAGAACTTGGAAGAGACACTTGCTGCAACTCCTGGACCGTTGGTTTGCCCGGTGAAGCCCTGCTGCATTTCTGAAGCTCCGAATTCACCTCGACTAGAGAAGCCCTGCAACTGACGACTTCTCCCATTGGGTTGGTGGGACCAATACAACCCCAAAGATCTCGTCTGGACATCCTCTCCGAGCTGGCTGTAATTCCATTGCTGCTGCAGGAACCGATTGCCAGGGAGAGGCACACCAGAATCGAGTGTCTCGTTTTTAAGTCTAACCCGAGCTACAGGAAGATTCTCCGGACTCCGTTGAAGCAGGACTAAGTCTGACCCGCCTCAACAGAGTGCTGCACCCCAAATGCGAGGAAAGTCAATAAAGGTATCTGAGAACCGCAGTGGTGCTATTTGCGAGAGCTGCGAGGAGCTGAAACCACAAAGTGCCGCTGATCTGAAGTTTGCTCGTTGCTACCGCCGACCTTCAATTCTTAGCTCAGGAGTCCCCAGACGTCCTCCCTCTTGTCCCCACAACTGACGCCCAGGAACAACAGGATCTGCAGACTTACACTGGAACAGAAGCCAGCTTGGAACCATTTTCTTCAAATCAAAGGTACTGTAAAACTATGGGGTTGCTTACCTCTTGTTTTGTAGCCTTGCTAGCTCTCAGTTGAGACTTGTCTTGGTTGCTTTTGCAGAGTTGCTTGCAGCTTTGCCCCTCACAACCCTCCCAACTTGTGGCCCTACAGTGATTTCTTTCTCTACAAAGACTTCTAAAACATTGTGCAAGGCTTTTTACTTACCTGCAAGAAGTGCCTCCGCTCACCTAGACTTTTGTTCAATTAACTTTGGGCTCCTCGGAAAAAAAACTCTTCTATTCTCTTGACTTTGTGCCTTAACTTTGCCCCAGGAAAGGGTTAATTTACTTTGCATTGGAGGGTTTAAAATGTACTGACCTGCTTAAGAATAGTTGTTAACCATTGTTTTATTCCCTCATCTTTACCTTTCAACACCAACCTCAGTATTGCTCTAAATGTGCCAGTGATATATGAAGGCGAGCGTCCCCAAATAGCACAACCCTCCCCGCAATGAGAGGCAATAATGGACTCTCCCAAAATGGGAATAAGGCTAGGACCAAGTGCGGGTGAGCTTAATGGAAGTTTTATCTAAGTCAAATAGGGCATGCAAAGAACTCTGCAAACCCCGAGAACGCTCTGTCTGACAATCGCAAAGACAGGCGTTTATATTTACAAAAGGTGTCATAGGCACCTACATACTATAGGGGGTACATGCCCTTGGGGATTGGGTGGCGTCGACTAACTATATGTGCAGCTGTGATGCGTCGCTTCGTGGTTGGTGGACATCACTGGGTGCCAGCGTGGGGTGGGCAGGTCAGCTGGGCTCATCCGGGAGGTGCTGTCAGGCCAGGCGTGGTCAGTGTCATTGATGGACGTCTTTCTTGGCTTTCTGCCCTAATCGCCATGCACACCCCATTCATTCAATGCTGCAATGTCAGTGTTCCTGTAAATCCTACAGTAGGTTATTCTACAGGTTAGTACAACACAGGAGGAATGCACATTAGGTGGAATACTTTGATGATACATCAATACATGGTTACTGTTTTCCTGTTGACTAGGTATCGTAGGCCATGGGGTCGGGTCTTAGGGCACGGGGGTAAGCTGTCCGAGCTTTAGGTCTCGTTAGAAGTAATGACAGATGCTTTTACACAATGTTGGTGCAATATTAGGTGTCTTATTTTACAAGCGTCATTAATCTGGGGTGACCTGCTGGGTCGTGGGACCTATGAGGGGGCACCTCTGGCCTTTGGTTATGGCCCGGTTTTAGTGCTGGGCTGTAAATAATTCAGGTGGCTGGTCATGGCCATGTGAGCTGCGGGGAAACATGAATGCTTGAAGCGGCTCTAGCCTAGCTCGGGCCTTTGCTTTCTCTGGCAGGCTTCAATGGGAAGGGAGGGGAAGTGACCTTGGATATGCCCACGATGATACTCTTCTTGTATGCTGCAAATTGTATTGAAAACAAAGGGATTCATATAATGTATAATGCTTATTGATTTTCTAAAGGGTTACACATCTATATACTCCTACGTCCGTCCCCTTTCCTCCATACTTATGGGACATCTCTCTGTCCTGTGGGACGGGACCAGAGCACTTTTGTAAAAAGCATCCAATTTTTTTTCAAAAATGTGTCCCTCCTCTCTTTCATGCGCGGGGCCCGGCACGCGGACGTAACCCCGCACACCTTGGCTCCACCCCACGCATCGCCCATCAGTCCTTTTCTCCGCACGATCGGGGCCGGACGCACTTGCATCCTTGGAAGATTTTCTTCCCTTTTTCCCTCTCTGGCTCTCGCTAGCGTTAGTTTACTAGTCTGTCTTTTAAACTAGATTTTCCAGACTGTTCATCGTGTCACCGTCGCTTCGCGAGGGCGGATCCCCATCCTCTTTGTTTAGAGTATTTGGGTCCGGAACACCGTTGGGACTCCTGTTTTTACTGCGACTCCCTTTCGGTCCGGGCACTTCAACGTCGGTTGGAGCGGTGGGAGGAGGTGTTCGGACGGACTCCTCCTTCGCATTTTCAGGCGTTCATCGACGAGAAGAAGAAACGCCCGGTAAATTCTTTAATTTTCAGAGCACCCCGGCCGGGGGATACCTTCCCGGGTTCCTCTCGAGCCGGGAGGGGCGTTGATCGCTCTGTTACCGGGGTTCGCCATGAGGTACCTGTCTGGCCTAATAATTCTACCAGAGTTTTCTCCGAGGGTCTCCGTAAGGGGCCTGTGAACAGCAGAGTACCCTCCGAGGCCCCTCCTATGGGGGCTGTTGGTAGACCCAGTTCTACTGAGTCATGGGGTACCAGAGCTTGCTTTGAGGCCGCTCTTTCGGCTTCCCGCAAAAATAAAACCGGGGTATGCCCCGAGGTCTTGGCTGGGCTTGAGGTTACCGAACAGATGTTAGAGGCCCGTGCTGATAAGGCTTCTACCGGGCCTAGGTCCGAGGTCCCTCGTACAGAGGCTAAGGAAACCAACAGTTCTGAGGGGCTGGGCAAGGCCCTGTCGGTGACAGCGCACCGTTCCCGCTCTTGTGGTGACACCAGATCTGTTGAGGGGGCAAAGAAGAAAGTTTCTTCTTTTACCGGCAGTGCCGAGGCTCTTCCTTCGAAGGCTCAGTTGGCGGTTGGTATGTCGCAGAAACATTCCAGGCCTCATAGTATCGGCTCTGCCGAGGTTCCTTACGTTAAGGCTAAAATTAAGACCCCTGATCCATCGATGGAGACCCCTGCCTCACTTCCTCACGTGCTGCAGTTCCCCCTCAGATGAGGACAAAATGGCCGCCGTTCCCACCACGGCGGCCATTTTAGGTACTAGCCCTACAACTATGCCATCGGCCCCTGGTGTAGGGTTCGGTCCTTCGGGTGAACCCAAGGTCCTTTGTGCGCATTCTTACCAGCCGGTTTATGATTGGAACACCCGGATGCCTCTTCCGCACAATGTTTCGCTGCCCACAGGGGCGGCTCCCTTGATTTATGTGGATATGTCGGCGGAGGGGCCGGTGTGGCACCCTTCCCCGTTACGTCCCTGGATTTGTCCACCTTATGAGAGGCCTCCTCAGGTTCCGAAACAATCTCCTGAGGACGCTTTTTTCAGTAAATTTCAAGCGCTGATGCGCACCGACCCCATGAGGGAATATTTCAAAGGGCTTTTCAAAGAGATATGTCCACCCGCGCCTCTGGCTCCGCCCGTTCCGACGGTGGTTCCGCTGGCGACTCCCTTGCCCGTGGTACCTCCCCCTGCGCTTCCGCCTGTGCCACCATTGTCCCCAGTGGACAAGGCAGTGCCTGACATGGTTCAGCAGGATCCTGACCTGTCAGATGACCCTCAAGGCGATCAGGACAATGAGGACCTGCCCCGCTCTACCAGAGCTTTCCATGACCGGGTACTGGACATGATGAGCTTCTTAGATGTTCCGGTGCCCGAGGCACCTGCTCCGCAGGAGGGCGTGCTTTCTGGGGCGTTCACCTTGTCTCCTTTGGAGCGTACCGGCCTGTTCTTGCAGACGGACGTTCTGGCCGAGGTCCGAAGAGTTTGGGAAAAGCCACACTCGGTACTTTTTGTCAATAAAAAGATTGACACGAGGTACAGGCTACATTCCTCGGAAGAAGCGGCCTTGTCATCTTGTCCACCTCCCTCCTCCACAGTGGTGGCTGCGGCCACGTTGCAATCCAGACCTGCAGAATCCTCCTCCGCGACGGCTACTCAGGTCTTGGGAAAGGAGGACAAGCTCCTGGACTCCCTATGGAGGAAAATCTTTGCCAATTCGGCCTTGCAGCTCAGGCAGGCCAATGCAGAATTGATTTTGGCGGGAGCTAACATGCGGATGTGGAGAGGTCTGTCGGAGTTTGAGGAGCACATTCCGGTCGAAAAGCTGGAGGATTTCAGAGGAGGCCTTTCCGATGCCAGGGTCTTAGCCCAAGATCTCCTGGAAGCTGCGGCTCATCACGTAGACACCTTGGCTCGGGGTCTGATGCTTGGGGTTGATACCTCACGGCAAGCATAGCTACATGCCACTAAGTTCTCGAAGGAGGTGCAAGACAAGGTTCTGGACCTTCCATTTGATGGTAAGGAGCTTTTTCACTCTTCTACTGATGTAGAACTTGCCAAAACCAAAGACAGCACTCAGACGGCCAAATCAATGTCTGTTCTGGTCAAATCTCCCTTCAAGGCTCAAAGGCCGTTGTCGCAAGGTCGACCTTCCTCTGGTTTTAGGGGCTTTCTCGACTGCAAAAATCGCGGAGTGGATACGCCTGCAGGGAATAACCGCCGTAGGCAACAGGGTACGCAGTATTTCTCCCGCTCCTCAGCCTCCTCATCATGTTCAGGTGGCACCGCCACCGATAAACCTGCCAAATGAGGGTTTTCCGCGCTCGCACGAGACCCCGGTGGGAGGACGCATTGCGTCTCATTGGGAGGCGTGGCAAGCCATCACAAAAGACAGATGGGTCTTGTCAGTCGCTCGAGCGGGCTTCTGCTTACCTTTACCCCCTACCCTATCCCGCAACCCTCCCTTTCAGCTGTCAGGCTCACCCTCCCTCAAGGCCGAGGTTCAGAAACTGCTGCTCCTCAGAGCTGTGGAACCCCTTCCCCTTGGGGAGCGAGGGGAGGGCTTCTACTCCCGGCTGTTTACGGTGCCCAAACCCAACCAGGCTGGCCTGCGCACCATCCTAGACTTTTCCCAGTTCAATCTTTCCTTACCCCAAGAGAAATTCAAGATGATCACGCCCGGCCAGATTCGCTCCTCGTTGCAGGCGGGCGACTGGCTCAGCGTGGTGGATCTTCAGGATGCGTACATGCATATCCTGATTTGGAACCCACACAGGAGATACCTCCGTTTCTCTTTGGGAGAGGAGCACTTCCACTTTCGGGTGCTTCCTTTTGGCCTCAGTTCGCCGCCGCATGTCTTCACGAAGATGATGTCGGTGATCGCGACCTATCTTCGTCTCCAGGGTATCCATGTGTATCCCTATTTGGACGACTGGCTCCTACGCAGCCCTTGTCCGTTGTAACGCTCACCTGGCTCCCACAGAGGCGCTGGTCTGGTCTGGGTTGCTGTGGCCTCTTCAAGCGTGATGCGCAGAATTCGGACCACCGATTGAACAGGACCCTCAAATCTTGCTTGTCTGGCCTGTAGGAATATCCCTCTGCAGATGAGAAAGGGGATTAACTGTCTGCTGAATAGTGTGCTTGCTCACCCCTTTCCCCCTTCGTTCTCCTCTGACTTCCTCCAAAACCCCCCGGTTTAAGCTCACCTTATGGTTTGGAAGGATGAACTCTCCATCCTGCTTCTGGTGCAGGGGCGCGCGTTCGTCCAGTTACTTCACTGGTTTTCAGAATGGCGCTGGCAAATCCACTTGACTTTTTTGAGCGATACACTAAGTATGAAGATGCTAAAGTTCAAGTGTGAGCCTCCTTTTATGTTGTTTCTCCTAACCTGTGATCTGTCCTTTATTTCAGGTGCAGAACCAAGGCGATGCGTTGAGGGGTTAAATTGCCGGTGGTAAGATCAGGTGAGTTAGTGATGAGGGCGACCCCTCTAAATGTCTTTATAATTCCCCTGTAATGTCTTTTGTCCTTTCCCCATAGGGGCCGGGGTGCGGTACCTGCCAAAGATGCGGCGCCGACCTGAGATGTGGAATGGTTCACCAAGAAAAGCCAGTAAGTAATATGGCTGAAAATTCGGCCTTCCTCTTGTGTTCCCTTGCTCACCTTTTGTCTCTTCTTCTCTCCCCTAGGTGCAGAGATGTGGCGACTGGTGCTGAGAGCCGCGATGGAGCCGGGCGGCGTCTCGGGAACAGGTGAGTGAAGCGCTGCGCTGCAGCGAGCAAGGCGGTGCTTTTAAATGGAAGTCCTCCTTCAGGAATGCTGGCGTGAAGATTTCGGATGCAGGTAAGAAGGTTGAATAAGTTCTTGGTTTTCACCTTTCTCTTCTCTTCTTTCCTTACAGGTGTTCCAGGTTCGAGGTGGGCGTGGCTGGAGTCCAGGTGCAGGAGCTGACACGGTGAGCGTTCAGCTGCTGGGATGCAGAACAACGCGAAGCACGTGTGGCTGTCCGGGCGTGGCTTAAATAGCCTTGGAAGAAGTTCCAGGTGAGTATTCTTCCACAGCCCCACCCAAGTAACAAAATAGTTCCCTCAGAAAAATAGTTCCTCCTAAGCCTCATTTGGCTTGGTTCTTCATGCAGCATGGTCTGCATCAGGTGAGTGTGCAGCATGGTCTGCTTCAGGTAAGTGCACCAAACACTTCCCCTTATGAGCCTGGCGCCTATGGCGCCAGGACTGATGTCCAACATGAGCCTGGTGCCAACGGCGCCAGGACAGAGTACAAAGAGCCCCTCTAAAGGGCCGCTGGGCTTTTACCCGGGGGCGTGATGCCTGCTCCCGGGGGTGCTGGGCCTGGCCTGGTACTCCGGGGGTAGGCATCATGACATCCGTTGACAGCAGCGGGCAACCTCCAGTCTCTCCTTCAGCTCCTGTTCCA
Organism: Ambystoma mexicanum; assembly: GCF_040938575.1. Lineage (NCBI taxonomy): Eukaryota > Metazoa > Chordata > Amphibia > Caudata > Ambystomatidae > Ambystoma > Ambystoma mexicanum. Next base: position 872,703,690 of record NC_090924.1, on the reverse strand, counting down.
TCTTGGGCTGTCCGTGAACTGGCAGAAATCCTCCATGACGGTCTCACAGGACCTGATCTTCCTGGGTTTTTGTTGGAACACGATAGACTGCCGAGTGTATCTGACCGGGGACAGAATGGCGGATCTGTTGGCCACGTGTCAGATGTTTACGTAGTCGGAGAGCATGTCGGCCTGGTGGTTCCAGAGGCTTCTGGGCCTCATGGCTTCGTGTGTACTGGCTCTTCCTCTTGCTCGTCTCAAAATGAGACGGACCCAGATGGCTCTTCGGAGTTCCTGGCGTCAGGCTGTGGACCCGGATTCCAAACGGATAATGATTCCGGATTCCATGAGTGGACCTGGACTGGTGGTCATCGCTCAGCAACCTGTCAGTGGGCGTGGGGTTCCAGGACCCAGCCCCCATGGTGACAATCACTACAGACTCCTCCCTTTTCGGGTGGGGCGCGACGTTAGATGATCTTCAGGTCTCAGACCTCTGGTCACCTCAGGACAAGCTCCTGCACATAAATCAATTGGCGCTTCTGGCGATTTTTCGGGCGCTCAAGGCATTCAGACCTTTCATTGTCAACAAGGTGGTCCGCATAAGAACGGACAATGCGGTGTCAATGTACTACATAAACAAGCAAGGGGGAACGAAGTCTCCCCCTCTTGTGGATCTGTCCATCCAGATTTGGGAGTGGGCCCGTGCTCCATGGGATCTGGCTGCTTGCAGTGCACATCCCGGGCCGGCTGAATGTCACCGCGGGTGCCCTCAGCCGGCGGACAGTGGTCAGCTACGAGTGGGAGTTGAAGGCGGAGATCCTCTCATGGATTTTTTCACGTTGGGGCACACCGGAGGTGGACCTCTTCGCCACGGCGGTAAAAAAGCTTCCTCGGTACGCCTCCAGAGGAGGGCTGGGAGCCTCCTCTCTGGGGGACGCACTCGAGATCCCATGGCACAACATGAGAGCTTATGCCTTCCCGCCTCTTCCTCAGGTTCATCGAGCAATTTGGAAGTTGAAGAGCTCTGTCAACTGTTCTCTTCTACTGATAGCTCTGTGGTGGCCGGCCAGGTTTTGGTTCTCAGAACTTCAACACCTGTCGGTGTGTCCGCAGATCAGGTTACCAGTAACTCCCGATCTTCTTCACCAAGGAGAACAGCAGATGTGGCACCCCTCCCCACAATCGCTCAACTTGGCGGCATGGTGCCTGAGTTCACGGCTCTAGAGTATTTGGGTTTGTCTGCGGATAACATGCGCATTATCAATGCAGCCAGGAAACCCTCAACCAGATCTCAATACAAGAGTAAATGGCTCAGGTTCTGTCATTGGTGTTTGGAGAAAGAATTGGACCCGAGGCTGGCGACGATTGACACAGTGCTGTCCTTTGTCTGCTCCCTAGCAGAGTCAGGGGTTCATGTCTTGTCCTGCAGGACTTATCTTTTGGCGATCTCTACAGACCGGTTTTCTTATTCGTTAACTAACCCGGTGTTGAAGAGACATTTTGCTGGTTTGACACGCATCTACCCTCCGGTTCGTAGTCTGCACCCGCCCTGGGACCTAAACGTAGTCCTGACGGCACTGTGCCATAAACCTTTCGAGCCAATGGCTACGATTGACCTCAAGCATGTGTCCTGGAAAGTGTCCTTTCTGGTCGCCGTTACGTCAGTGAGGAGAGTGAGTGAGCTCCAGGCATTGTCGGTGGAGCATCCTTTCTTGGTCTTTCACAAGGACAAGGTAGTGCTACGGACGAACCCAGCTTTCCTACCAAAGGTAGTGACCGAGTTCCATCTGAATCAGTCGATTTCCCTTCGGTCTTTTTTCCGAGCCCTGCCTCGGAGGCGGAAAGGGTTCTACACTGCCTGGATGTCCGAAGAGCTCTTCAGTTCTACCTGGACAGGACTGCCGAGCTTCAGAGCTCTTCCCAACTGTTTGTGACCTTCGGTAAACCCCAGGGCAGGCCGGCGTCTAAGGTATCCATTTCCAGATGGATTGCTGCCTGTATCACGGAATCTTTCACCGTCCAAAAGCTGAACCCTCCTAAGGGTATCCATGCAGGAGCGAGGCAAGGCAGCTGCGGTTGCTTTTCAGAAGTATGTTTCCAGGGAGTCCATCGCTAGAGCGGCTACTTGGGCCTCCCCGTCTGCTTTCTGAAACCGTTACTGCCTCGATATGAGCTCTAGGGCTGACGCTCATTTCGGCCAGGCTGTTCTGAAGAACCTGTTTCAGTAAGGGGTATTTCCATCCACCCATAGTTCCTGTAAGGAGTGCTTGGGAATCTCCCATAAATATGGAGGAAAGGGGACGGGACGTAGGAGTATTACCAGGTTACTCACCGTAGTGACCACCTTACTCCTAGTCCATAGTCCCCTTTCCTCCATACGCCCGCCCGCCGTCCCCTCTAATAAGGTTCCTCTGTTATTGCTAATGGGTCTTGGACCCTGCGATAGAAAAGGACTGATGGGCAATACGCGGGGCGGAGCCAAGGTGGGCGGGGTTACGGCCGTGTGCCGTGCCCCGCGCAGGAAAGAGGGACACATTTTTTAAAACAATTTGGATGCTTTTTACAAAAGTGCTCAGGTCCCGTCCCACAGGACGGAGAGATGTCCCATAAGTATGGAGGAAAAGGGACTATGGACTAGGAGTAAGGTGGTCACTACGGTGAGTAACCTGGTAATTCTTTGCACTGTTACAAAGTCATTTCAAAACATGTTAACTATACCAACATTTCTATTAATCACTACAGGGTAAGTATATGCAAAAATAGCAGCTCTTGCATTATATGGTAAACACGATATGTGAGGTAGCATTAGGGTTGGTGGAGCACGCAGGAGCAACAGACCAATATGGTTGACATCAGTAATACACGTTAAACTCGTACATTCACATTTGATGGCATTCTATGTATCTCTTTGAACAATTTACATGAGCGCACAGTACTGTCGCGCTTGTGTTCCTTTGCACTCTAGCAGCGTCAGGGTAGTCATGGCATAAGGACTTGGTATCACTCTCTTTACATTACCCCTAGAGAAGCACATAGTAGGCGGCCAGGGGCACTGAGTGTTTGCACATAACTGAGGGGGTTTGAGTATCGTGACCATGTTGTCACACAATAACACATTCTTCTATTCTTACAGTGTTTGTAGATTTTTGACAAGGGGGTCGTGCAGAAGGAATATCATTGTAATGCAATATTTCTGAGGCTTGTGGAATCTGCTTAGATTCACATGCTGTGCATAGGCCGACATCTAGTGGAAGCTGCAGAGTATTACAGTTTGTTTTTCGAAACTCGAAAATGGGCGTCGACACAGAGCGTGCCAGTAATACTATCCCTAGTGTGACGTCCACTGTACCCAAGATCCCTCACGCGTCTAGGATCCTCAGATTGTTTTTTTCCGCCATACTGGTCGGAAGCATTTTGCGGAGTCCTCTGGCCTTAGCCATACTTTTTCTAAAATATTAATTTATTTACATCCTTCCCCATCCCAACGTCGAACTTCGACACTCGACGCCGGCTGGCGAAGAAATTGACCGTCGGCTGCTGCACGACGGATTTGGGCCTCGGAAGGCCTCTGGCCTTGGCACGGGCCTTGGAAGGCCTCTGGCCTCGGCCCTTCAAGTAGGGAGAGTGGGGGGTTGTACACCTTATACATTTCCTACACTTAACAGCCCGCTGCCTCAAGGTGCGGATGGAGGGTACCCCTTTTCAATTCTGCCCCAAGTGCAATCGCAAATACCCTTGGGTCGACAGGCACGCCACGTGCAATCTCTACTTGCCGAGGGACCACCCCGAAGCGAACTGCAGAGCGTGTAGTAGGTTTAAACCTAAGACACTTAAGGACCGTTCGACGAAGAGTTGGGCCCACCACGCCAGGCAGGCGGCCATGGCAGCGGAGGGCGCCTTCAACGACGGCAGCGACGCCGTACTTTCGGACGGCGAGGGCATTACGGCGTCGAAAGACAGCCAAGCACAAATCCCCGACCTCGGAAGGTCGTCCGGCAGGGCGGCTATGGGGAAGACCCCCGGCGACACAAGCGCTTCACACACCACACACACTAAGCACACGAAGTCCAACCGAGACTCGACGACGTCGAGTTCTGGGAAAGAGGCACAAACAGAACGGTCCGATTCGGTGTCCTCTGGGCGTTCTCGATCGAGATAGCCGCATGACTCCAGGCAATCATCCACTCTTGCCAAGAGTGCCTCGCTCCCTAGGCTAACAGAAGTTTGATCGTCGGAGGACAAAGACGACTTCCACCCCAAGGCCGCGCTCCAGGAGTCGGAGCCCGCAGACAAAATCAGCGAGGCCCCACATTCGAAGGACAGGGACCCTACCCCCGATCCTCGACGCCAGGCGTCGAAAACCTCCGGAGCCACTAAAGGACAGGGAAAACATTTTTCCACTCACAGGGAGGGGGGGAAAACAGCAGAAGAAGCAGCCTTTGCACTCTTCCACACCTGTGAAACACACCACTCCCCCTAAACAGACAGACAAGACCAGGTCTGCTGATATGTCTAAAACCAGCAAATCTACTCAAGATAAATCCCCGAGACTTGCTGAGAGAGTCATTCCCAGTTCCAAAAAATGGTCCAGTGAAGACATAGATAGGGTCATGTCAAGGATGTCTTCCTTGGCTGATTTTTACGATAAAAATCCAGACCATTTCCTTTCGTATGATCCACAAGGGGCGACACTCTCAGGCTCGAACGATCCTATCCCCCCCCCCCCCCCCCCCCGAGTAAGAATCCCCGGTTTGAAACACAGATGAGATCTACAGACCCCTTCGAGGTACAACCATACTCAAGACCATACTCACTGTATCAAGGAGAGACTTCCTTTGGTGAGGACCAGGAATTTGGCATGGTAGAAGAACAAACTGGGACGGGCTACTATGGGGATGATGAGGACCAAGAAGAGGAAGAGGAAGACCCTGAAACTTACAGAGTAGATTCCCCGGTAGAAAACGAAGCCCCGGTTACCGACTCCCCTGTCGATAACCAACCCCTCCTAAACGAGGTTCTCGCACGTGCAGCAGAACATTTCCATATTGACACCCACGGTGTCCAGGAGGAGAGGGACTTCGCAGAGGAGTTAGTGGGAGAAAGGAGGCCTGTTGCCCAGACCATCCCTATCCTTAAATCCATTCAGCGAAGAATAGACCCGTCCCTGGTGAACCCGAACCTCACCAGAGCAGTCAATCCCAGGGTTGAAAAACTTTTCAGGGCAGCCCAGTCTGACCCTCTCTATATAAGAGGACATCTGAAGCCAGACTCCCTAGTTGTCACTAACACTCGTAAGAGGGCTGGAACACCCTTGTCATCGTCCGAAGCTCCTCCCGACAAGGAGAGCAAAAAACTATATGGTTTCGGCAGGAAAGTAGCCTCAACGTCCGCCTATCAAGCAAGGATTGCAAACTCCACCACCCTGTTGGCCAGCTACAACTGCCATCAGTGGGAAGAAGTCGCGGCACTCATAGCCTCTGCTCCTGAACCTTTAAAGGGCCAGTTAGCTCGAATTTCCACAGAGGGTAGAGCCGTGTCTGGTTGCATTTTGAAAGCAACCTTTGACGCTGCGGACAACGCAGGCAGATTGATAGCAGAAGGCACTGTTATCAAGAGACATGCGTGGCTACGGCAGTCTGGTTTTAAGGCAGAAACCCAGGCATCATTGTTGGACAAACCGGTGGAAGCCGATCTGTTGTTTGGTAAGGCAGTCGAAGACGCACTGAAGAATGCCAAGGACGAATACGAGACACTCAAGTCCCTTGGCCAGTTAACCAATAAACCCCCTAACCAAAGAGGGAATAGTAATTTTCGTCGCCCACGCGGCCAAAATTCCCAGAGAGGATCTAACTATTCCCAGGGGCAGGGTACACAGTGGAACAACAGCCAACAGTCTACCCAGGTTTACGGCAGGGGTAATAGGAGAGGTCATGGTAAAGACAGAGGCAGCCCCAGCAAGGGAGGCGGCACGCCTCCACCAAAGCAGTGACGCTCAGTTCAGGGTCCCTTCTCACGCAACCCCAGTAGGGGGACGCATTTCCATCTTCACCCAGGCTTGGGAAGGGATCACATCAGACAGATGGGTGCTGTCAACAGTATCCACAGGGTACTGTATAGAACTACTGCAGCGTCCCCGCAACCATCCTCCACGACAAAGAGTACACTCCCTAGAACATCAGAAGATTCTCCTCGAGGAGATTGCCATTCTGCTAGAAAAGGACGCGATAGAACTCGTCCCGGGACACCAGGTAAACAAGGGTATTTATTCAACTTACTTTCTTGTGCCAAAGAAAGATTTGACAATGCGCCCAGTATTGGACTTACGGCCTGCCAACAAGTATGTCAAGCCCCAAATGTTTCGTATGACTACGCTACAAGAGGTAATCCCCCTCCTAAAAAAGGGGGATTAAATGGCAACCTTGGATATGAAAGATGCTTATTTTCATATTCCCATGTTCCCAGCGCACAGAAGGTACTTGCGCTTCAAGGTGGACAGTCGACACTACCAATTTAAGGTACTGCCCTTCGGGATAGCTTCAGCACCAAGGGTATTCACCAAGGTACTGGCGCTGGCGGCTGCACACCTACGCAGGGAGGCAATCCCGGTGTACCCTTATGTGGACGACTGGCTCATAACGGGGGAAACCCCAGTAATTTGCAGGACAAACATTCAAAGGACTATCGACCTCCTCCATGAGTTAGGCTTCTCAATCAATGAAAAAAAGTCAAGCCTGGTGCCAAGCACCTCCAAACAGTTCCTAGGAGCTATCCTAGATACTCAAGAGGGGTTGACCTTTCCTTCAGAGGAAAGAATTCGGAATATACTACTGCAAATTCCGCATTATCAGTCCGGTCGTCAAATAACGGTACGCAAAGCAATGCGTTTACTGGGCATGATGGCGTCATGTATTTACCTGGTCCCCCACGCGTGCCTGCGCATGCGTCCCATGCAGGAATGGTTGGCGAAACAGTGGTCTCAGGCAAGTGGTCAGTGGGACGATCTAGTGGTCGTTTCGCCAACACTAGTACAAAGCCTTCACTGGTGGACAAGAGAGAATCTCGCACAGGGGAAACCCTTTACGATCCCGAAGTACAGGCAGTAGTCACTACCGATGCATGTCTGACGGGGTGGGGAGCTCACCATCTCCACCACACAGTTCAGGGTCTCTGGTCTCCCTCAGTGGCCAAGAACCACATCAACCTGCTAGAGCTTCTGGCAGTATTCAGAGCGCTTCAAGCGTTCGAGCCCCACCTACTAAACCTGTCAGTGCAAATCCGGACAGACAGCACAACAGCCATGTTCTACCTGAACAAGCAAGGAGGGACTCGTTGCCAAATCTGTCCAAGCTTGCCCAGAAAATCTGGATATGGGCACTCAGACGGAACATCTTCCTGTCATCACAACATGTTCCAGGGGAGCTCAATTCCCTAGCGGATGCTCTGAGTAGAGACTCCCTCCCAGAGGAACACGAATGGGTTCTACACAGAGAGGTCGTAGAAGAGATCTTCTCTCAGTGGGGTTTCCCCACTATAGACTTAATTGCCACAAGCGAAAACAGACAATGCCCAGGATTTGCATCCAGGTTCCCCCAACCAGACTCCCAGGGGAACGCCCTGTGGATGAACTGGTCAGGGAGGTTTGCGTACGCTTTTCCACCAACTCCTCTCATCAGGAAAGTGGTGAACAAGATGAACAGAGAGTCGATGACGCTCGTCCTAGTTGCTCCCATGTGGGCAAGACATCCGTGGTTCCCACACCTACGCAAGATGGCGGTGTGCGAGCCCATCAAACTTCCAGCCTGGTACAACCTACTGTCCCAGCACCAAGATCAAACAGTGCACCAGCAACCCAACTCAATGAACCTGGCAGCATGGCTCCTGAGGTCATAGAGTTTGGACATCTCAATTTACCACAGAGGTGTATGGACATCCTAAAGGAATCTAGGAAACCAAACACAAGGCACTGTTACTTTGACAAGAGGAAGAGGTTCGTTATCTGGTGCCAGAGTAGACAAATCAACCCTGTTGATTGCACTCCTTCCATTATTGTTACATACATGCTCCACCTGCTAGATGCAGGATTGGTTTTTAACTCACTGAAAGTACACCTGGCAGCCCTGTCGGCATACACCACTTCCCATAGCAAGGTCTTGTGGTGGAAAGTACCAGTAGTTAAAGCCTTCAAGAGACTTCACCCTCCTATTTCAAACCCACCACCAGGGTGGGACCTTAATGTTGTGCTAGCCAAGCTCATGGGACCCCCTTACGAGCCCATGCATAAAAGCAGTCTAAAACACCTGACTTATAAAACGGCCTTCTTAGTAGCTATTACTTCTATAAGAAGGGTCAGTGAAATTCAGGCTCTGTCAGTGCAGGATCCCTTCTTTACTGTCCATAAAGACAAACTGGTTTTACGCACACACCCTAGGTTCTCACCTAAGTTTATATCTAAATTCCATGTAAACCAGTCCATCGAGCTTCCGGCTTTCTTCCAGGACCCTCAAAGCTCGGCTGAGGTGAAACTACACACCCTAGATGTGCGTAGGGCGGTCCTCTACTATGTAAATAAAACCAGACCGCTAAGAAAAACAGATCAACTGTTTGTCTCCGTAGCTACAGGCAGAGAGGGGAATCGCGTCTCTAAAGGTGCCATCTCGAAGTGGATTATTAACTGTATCCAGCTGTGTTACTCACTCTCTGAAAGAACTCTGCCTTTCACGCCAAGAGCCCACTCTACTAGAGGCATTGGGGCCACTCTGGCTTTCATTGCAAATGTACCCCTTGACACCATTTGCAAAGCAGCTACTTGGTGCTCTATTCACACTTTTATCCAGCATTACTGCATTGACACCCATTCCAAGGCAGATACACAAGTGGGACAAGCGGTTCTAAGACACTTATTTCCTCATGACCCTTCTCACATCCCACCTCCTTCTTCAGGTACTGCTCGCTAATCTATGCACAGCATGTGATCTAAGTGGATTCCACAAGCCTCAGAAGGGATACATTACTCACCGTGATAGTATTTCTGATGCTTGTATCTGCTTAGATTCACATGCGACCCGCCCTTCCTCCCCTCTGAGAGAAGGTGCATGGTTGCTTGTAGTCTTACCTTTCTATCTATCTGCTTGGATTATCTGTACTCACGCTACTCCTCATGCTACCTCATGTCAGAAAAAATACAATCTGAGGATCCTAGACGCGTGAGGAATCTTGGGTACAGTGGACGTCACACTAAGGATGGTATTACTGGCACGCCCTGTGTCGACGCCCATTTACGAGTTTCGAAAAACAAACTGTAATACTCCGCAGCTTCCACTAGATGTCGGCCTATGCACAGCATGTGAATCTAAGCAGATACAAGCATCAGAAATACGATTACGGTGAGTAATGTATCATATATATATATATATATAATATAAAAAGTTTCTTGGTATAAGATTGAGGCTTTTGTTTCATCAAGGACAATTTACAGTTATTTTACAAGCCAGCCCCGCTTCCCGGGTCACGCTGAGGATAATGATGCACTGCAGAAGGTGAAAGATACAGTGTTTGCTCTAACACTAGCTCATGTCCGACTGTTCGTGGGAACGGGCTTTCAGCGGATCTGCCAGGAAGCAGAGGCAACAGGGGCAGGCGAGGACTCTCTGAAGGTGGGGGCCGTGCTGCAGTGCACGAGGAATCATGTCTTAAGATGGCGTTCTGGTTTTCAAAATGGTTTCCAGGATCTAGCCTAATACAGTACGTTTGGTCAATGTGTCGGCCAGTGGTCCACCCACCACCTGGGCCCTGGTGGCAGGGGGTCCCCAGACGAGTCATGGTCACATGGACGTCACAAGGAGGGGACTGTAGGGGAGGGGAGTCCCTTGGACCTGTCCTCCCATACATGTATCACTGTCCACAGTGACCTAGTTATTTGAGTACCCTCAGGGTGTAGGAAGTATCTGTGTGCCATCCCAAATGGGTATTTACTGATTTATTGAAACTGAGAGTGTGTATTTCTGAAGTATATTATTGTTCTATATTTTGCTCCTTTCTAAAGTAGGCTTATTCAACTGACTGTTAAATTAATAAAGAATTGTTTAATCAAGAAACCTTGAGTGCAAGTGTTTATTTGGATACTTGCCAATGTGAATCTCTGTGTGATAACCCTACAGCTCACATTGACCCCTCTTGAGATAAGCCTGGCTGCTCAGTCACTCTACCAACTTGTGTAATACATGCTTATACCAAAGGTTGGGTTAACTATTGCCAAGAGGACAAGGCTGATGCAGTCTCCCACGAGGTACTGCATACAATCTTGCCTAACAGAATTGTTTTGCTACAGGGAATTTCCTTCAAGAGGAGCGCTAGGGGACGTGTTTGTGGTGTACTGGGAATTTCCACTCCTGTACACGTTTCCTCCATTCCCCATCAATCAGGAGGTCGAGAAAGTTCAGGAAATCCATGATCCTAATTATTCCGGATTGAGCCAGGAGGACGTGGTACCCAGACCTTCTGGACATTTCCCCACAACGTGTCTTCCACAAAGAGAGTATCTTCTCTCGCAAGAGGAAGGTCTGGTTCTCCAACCAGATGTCATGACATTCGGCCTTCACGCATGGATTCTGAAAGGTTGAGATACAAGGATTGGCCAAAAACAAAATCTTTGTACTGCTGTCATTAGAACAAGTTCAGCAGCTGGTGCAGGGATAAGAATGTGGATCCCTTTCTGTGTGACACACCTATGGTGCTTTCATTTTTGTTACATTTGGCAAATCTTGGGCTCCAGATTGGAACAATTAAAGGTTACCTGGCGGCAATGTTCCCTCTAATTAGTTTTTTCTATGTGCAGAACTGGTTTGCTCTTGTGTGCACATTATTTTCCATGTGCGTAACTGACTAATGAGGTAAGCCACTTCGTGAGCATGCATATTTAGTGAACTACCGTCACAGAAGAGAGTTTGGAAAGGAATGTCTGCTCCCCCTCCACTGCAATTCTTGACAAATCTTACAATTTTCCCAAACACATAGGCTAATATAGATGTCATATGTGATTAAACAGAAAACTCATCAACCAGTCCAATATTTCAAAATCTGCAACAGTACCTGGCAAAGTTTTATGACACTGGAAAATCACTCGTGTACTACAAAACACGAATATCTCTCGTTATAAACTGATGTGGCTGTCAGGAAGTTCAGACAGAATACAACATTTGCAGATGGATTAATGGCAATTAAAAGCAAGGTGTCAGAAAACATGCTGATAGGATTTCAAGTGCCACTTTAATGAAGTCATTCAAGGGCCAGGAGAACGTGCTTCTAATAATTTGTGTAAGGATGATAATTACATCAGAATAACTGCACCTCAGAATATGATGATCAAATATTCCTGTGCCTCTACTTAATATCCACATTATGTTGTCCTTTGGGTAGTGATAACACCAGCCTTACAGCTGAGAGACATATACACCATCCATTTTTACTCCTTAAAATGAAAATGTGCCCAACAAAAATGAGAAACAATGAACATTTTGTTGCTTCAACCCACAAAGCTCCACTGATATTTTTTTGAATTAGTGACCAGTAGAGCAGTGACATAGGAAGGAACTCTAATAATATAAATGCCTGATCTGAACAGTCTTTTAATGAGCAGAAAGTATCCCTATTGGCAAAGCATTACTTTTTTACTATCATTTGACTCCAAGTGGGAGCGAAATATGATTAGAGTCTTGCTTGTTACCCTGGCATAGAAAGTGAAATGACAGGGAACATAATGTAGTCTATAGTTTCGCCCACCCTTCCGCACCAGACCCTAGACAAATTAAACAAGAGCTTTATTGAGGTTTATTATGGATCTCTGTGCAAGAAAATCACATGTATATGCCTTTTTAGTTAATGGCATCAAATCTCAAGAGATGCAACAGATTGATTCCCGTCTTCTGTAACTATGGATCCCTCTTCTGTTATTCTTTGTTATAAGTTAAATAAGATGCAGGGAAATGCTAGAGATGATACAGAGCACATGGTTATATTGAAAAGCCCTCAGCAGCTGATCATAGAAAGAAAAATAAGGTGCTGTTGTCTAGATGGGTACTAGAATTTCTTATTGTATAACAAACAAGCAACATATTTCCTTAAGTATACTGCCGAAACGGGGGAGAGGGGGCGCTGTTGCGCGCAAATAAGATGGCCGCCTGATCGGAGCGCTCCGATACCACGAACGTTCTATATATAAATAAATCCTTTTTGGAGCCGCGGAGAGAAGAAACTACTACACCGTCCGTTTCCCGTACTTCTGCTGCACATTGTGTGCAAATCTTGCTCAAAACCGCGGAGGCGCTGGGGAGTTCGCAGCCCGCTTTGGACTAACGGCTTTTCCAGTGGACGAAAGAATCCGGAAGAATCGTACGCCAGACCGAGGTGCCGTCATCAGCACAAGGCCGCGAGGGGGAGGAGCGCTGAGCACCGTGGTGCAGCCCCACGACACGGGCCTGGGATTAGACCGTGTGGGCAGACATCAGGACCCAGTGTGGACACAAGGTGGCCTGTGGCTCCTGCCCGCCTCCCGGATAACGACTGGGTCAGCACGCCATCTTTCACGCAGGGCCCCAGCCGATTCGTGCATCGGGCCTTCCGCCGAGCGAGCCCTCGTCCGACTTTGCGAGTGCAGATGAGAGCTGTAGAGGCGTGCGGACCCAGAGACAACGGCTGTGTCACGAAGTAAAGTTTTATAAAATCCTTTCTACACTGGCTGCCGCCCAGAGACAGTGCTAATCCTGTGCATATGGCTGGCCCGACCCGTGTCAGCGACCCTTGCTCTGCACGGGCGACCCATGGGCCGCGACGAAAAAAAAGGCACGGGCATGAAAAAGACTGGCCCAATGGTCTCCTATGCCAGCTCCCAACCCCAGGGGACGCCGGCCGCCATAAACATGGGGGATGACAATCCTGCTGCGATTGAACATGGCGAAAGAGAAGACAGTCTAATGATCATGGTGCAAAATGGCTTCCTTGCAGTGAACGTCAAGCTGGACGATATTGTTTCAACTATCAGCTCCCTTAAGGCTAGAGTGGACAAGGAGAGCACTCGCGTTACAGAAGCTGAGACCAGAATCAGCACGAATGAAGATATCCTGACACAACATGGTCAAGACATAGCTCAGCTGAAAGGGGAACTGTGTAAGACTCAGGCAAAATGCGATGACCTGGAATCTCGATCTAGAAGAAATAATATCCGTATTGTCGGCATTCCAGAATCCTTCTGTAAGGGTCCGATGGAGCGACAAGTTGAGGCCCTTTTGAAAACTCTACTGGGCACGGAATCCTTTTCTAGCCACTTTCTTGTTGAGAGGGCTCATCGCACCCTTGCGCCGACACCCAAACCTAGGGCGCCACCGCGCACGATTATTGTGCGCCTACTGAACTATAGGGACAGGGACACGATCCTAAAACTTTCAAGGGAAAAAGGCTCCCTGCAATATGAAGGAAGCAAAGTCCACATTTATCCAGATTTTTCGACCAGCGTCCAAATGCAAAGCAGATCCTATAAACAGGCCAACGCTCCTGAGATTGCGTCATGTCCCTTACGCCCTCATCTTCCTGGCGAAACTACGGATTCAACATGGAGGCAGGTCACATTCTTTGAGACCCCTGCGGAAGCCATAATGTACATTGAGGCGTCCATCCCCATCCCTCCCAAAGAACATCCACGAGATCGGAACAGGCCACCAGGACCGGGAGACGAAGTCCCGGATTCAGTCGACTGACATGGAGTTACGGCAACATACTTATTTAAACTGTGTAGATGTCTCTCCCGAGAGCAACGGCTCCAATTGAAATTGTTTGCAGAGGGTGGGATCGTGAGCCTCTGCTGATGGAGGCCCTGCGAATGCAACTAGCGACCCTCAGGAAAGTTCCACAGGTTATGGGGAATGGGGTTACATCATCGGGTTGGGGTTGATGGTGGGGGTGGGGGTGGGGGTAGGGTATAAAGTTTTGCCACGGTTGGCAGGAGTTTCAAAACGCAGAGACTGGTTACATTGGGTTCAACTGTTAAGGCTGGTGGCGTAAGCAATTCACTTTACACATTGATAGTAATAGAAATACCATGGTACTGGGTGACAGGGGGGTAACTGTTAAACTTCTTTCATGGAATATCCGGGGACTAAACAACCCGATTAAGGCCAGGAAAATCGCAGCATACATAACTAGACATAACCCCCAGGTTGTGTTACTGCAAGAAACTCACGCACTGGGGCAGGTCTGTTCCAATTTTCTCCCTAGATCGGGTGCATTGCGATATTATTCTGAATATTCCTCCCAATCCAGAGGGGTTATGACCCTGATACATCCGAATCTGGGCTTCCGTGTACAGCACGCAAAAACTGACACTCAAGGGAGATATGTTGTAATCTGGGGCGAGTTGGCGGGACGGAAGATGGTTATAGTTAATACGTATGGCCCCAACATAGAAGACCCTGAATTCTACAATGCTATATATAATTTGTTGGTTGAAGCTGAGGATGCGGCAGTGATTTGGGGCGGTGATTTCAATACGATACTCGACACGACCCTCGACAGGTCTACAACTTCCCATAGAACCTTGACCAAAACCCCATTAGCCATACGACAAATAATGCAACAGACGGCCATGGTAGACATCTGGCGGGAACTACATCCCCAAGAACAGCGCTTCACTTTTTATTCATCAGAGCATGATTCTGAATCTCGAATTGATTACTGGCTTATCAGCTCCTCGCTCACGAATATGGTCCAGCACTGTGATATGTACCCCCGTACCCTCTCAGATCGATCCCCTGTGTCCATTACTCTTTGCGTCGGCGAGGCTGCCCCGAGGGCCAGATGCTGGAAGATTCCCCCTGTTCTAAGGGACCCTAACGTTTGTGAAGCACTGCGCACTGAAATTGAGGAATTTTTCCAACTAAACGAAGGGTCGGTAGACAGGTGCACTACACTGTGGGAAACATTTAAAGTATGGGTACATGGCGCAATTATGGCCAAAACTACGGGTCTATTGAAGGCAGTTAGGCAGGAGTTGGACACAATGGAGGCCAAACTTGAGCTCCTGGAGTTCGAATACACCTGTACACATAGTAAAGAGGCCCTACTGGATATTCACACTACACTGGCAGAATTTAATAAACTTGCTGCGAGGGAGGTACAATACATCGCCTCCCCGGTCCGAGCTCGTAGATACAGGGAAAGTAACAAAGCAGGGAGATTCCTAGCCCGGATGCTTAAGGCCGAAAACGGCCATCCCCGTATAGCGACAATCCAGACACCTAGTGGTGACATAGTCAATGGGGACCAAGAAATTAATGATATGTTTGCCGCATTCTATAAATCACTATATTCCAATAGGGACACCAAAACTAAAGAAGAAATAGTGGAATATCTAGACGTAATTGATCTCCCAACCCTGACCCCGGAAACACGGCATGATACTAGACACCCCCATATCACTTGAGGAAATTACAGAGGCAATGAAAGCATTAACATCAGGTAAAGCCCCGGGCCCTGACGGCCTAGGTGCCGAATTATATAAAGAATTTCATGATATCCTAGCCCCTGTCTTACTGAAAGTATGGGAAGAGGCGATGGAGTGCGGCATACTGCCAGACACTATGCGAGAGGCAGTGATAATGGTCCTTCTTAAGCCCCGTAGACCCCCTCAGGACATGGGGTCATATAGACCCCTCTCACTCATTAATACCGATGCGAAGATTTTCGCTAAGGTTCTAGCTACCAGGTTCCTGCCCTATATGCCTATATTGGTGCATTCCGACCAGGCTGGCTTTATACCAACAAGGTCCACTGCTCTTAATCTGCGCAGACTCTTTGGAGTGATGACACAGATAGACCCAGCGGCGGATGCGGTGTCCCTTGAAGCGGAGAAAGCTTTTCACTCTGTCTCCTGGGTCTATCTGTTTCAGGTCCTGGAGAGATTTGGGTTGGGAGGATACTTCGTTAGCTGTGTCAGGTTACTGTATACTTGCCCGGGAGCGAAGGTACTAACAAATCAAACCATGTCATCCCTGTTTCGCCTGGGTAGAGGCACCAGACAGGGCTGCCCCTTCTCCCCAATCCTTTTCACACTTACAATAGAACCCATGGCTGAATACGTCCGTCAAAACCATGCATGTAGAGGTCTTCGTATGACAGGGAGACCACAAATCATTTCCTTAAATGCGGATGACACCCTACTATATATTCGGAACCCGGAGGTTAATCTGGCGCCAATTATGGCTGAGGTTAAGAGGTCCTCTGAATACTCGGGGTACAGGGTTAATGTTTCTAAGTCAGAACTGTTTCCGCTTACACCTAAAACTAGAGATATGTCAGACACACAGGGATTCAAATGGTCACCAACGCACATCCGCTACTTGGGGATCATGGTATCCAGAGACGGGAGTACATTACTCGCAGAAAATCATGGCCAACTCCTACAATCCCTGACTGTTAAACTACAAGTCTGGAACAAGCTCCCTCTATCCCTATATGGGCGAATAGCGTTATTTAAGATGGTAGTGCTACCCAAACTCCTATACCTTTTTTGCAACATACCGATTTGGCCATGCAGAACATTCTTCACGAAACTCAATATGCTAACCACTACATTTGTATGGGGAGGGAAAACACCCAGGCTGAAATGGTCCAAAAGGACAGAACCCTTTGCAAAAGGTGGAATTGCTGCACCAGACTTTGAACTTTATTATCTAACATCACAGGCACACTTCGCGAGACACTGGTTTGATCCAGAGGACACCGCACCACACATTACCCTGGAAAGATTTGCGGCATCCCCCTCAAACCTTCGAGCTGTTATGTTCGACCTTAATCGGAAGGACACGTGCAGATATGATCCTGTAAGCGCAACTGCGTGTGCATGGGCCAGGATATATAAGAGACTGGCCATTACAACCCCGTATGATCCGGAGGTACCATTGTGGAACTTCCCGGGCATAAGCCCCACATTTGATAAGGCAGTCCAGGCTACCTGGGACCCACAGAAGCAATTTAGAATGCGGGACATGTTCCCGGAAGGGAGATATTGTGCACTAGATGACTTTGTCAGGGCAGTGGGTGGAGATCACCTTAAGCGATTTCGGTTTCACAGGATGAAATCTGCCTTTGCCGCCAAATGGCCCTCCTTCCCAGAAGAGCCACCCACACACAAATGTATTGGAGCCATGACCGAACAAGGGAGACACAGGAAAAGTCTGTCGGCACTATACAGCCTTGTTCAGATCCACTCCAAGCCATGCAATAACATTAAAGAGACCTGGGAACGAGATCTGGGTGTGGAGCTGTGTGAAGCCACATGGTTGAGATACTGCCAGTTGACTAAATGTGTATCCATGAACTCAGGGCTACGTCTTATTCAGTTTAAAGTTCTGAACCAGTTGCACTATACCCCAGCCAAGTTAGCCAATTTTGTGCAGGGCCACACGGGTGTTAGGGATAATTCTCTGTAAAGGCTAATTTCCCAAACCTAGTTAGTCCCCCAGCAGCTTTGCTGGATTTTTGGGGTTTATTTGTTTCTCCTGCTAAGAGTGAGACTCTTCCTCCCACTCTTAGACATGATTTAAGGTGTTCCTTTGACTTTGTATGTGTTTTATGGGCTATGCGGTCCTTTACCCCATAGAGCTTCATGTGTTTTTGGTATGTGGGTTACACAGCACCCTCCGTGCCGTAACCCAGGGGTGTCGTAGCGACCCCCAAACATAGACTCCATACCCTGGGACTGACTACTGTCTCCCAGGGCATGTGAAGTCACCATTGGCTTTACTAGTCTCAAATTGTGAACAGAACCAGTACAAACCATCATATTGTGGATGTACTGGTCGGGGCAATTCAATTGCCCCGGGTCTGTTGTTCGAGGGGTCACTGTCCAGTCCCCCCCGACCGAGTTTTGGCTGGTGGCAGTGGATACTACTTTTTATATTTGACCGCGAATATATTCCTATGGGATTTTCCCATTGTTCGAGGCTACCGCTTTTTTAATATAGCCTCGAACATACCGCCGGTTTATTAAATTAATACTAATTCACCGGTTGGTAATTTTTGCCGAAATTTGGTTCCAAAATGGCGTTTGTGTTCGCTTCTGTGACTCCAACCCAAGTCGAGCCCTTTGTTCCACTTTTTGGCGGGCTTCTCCACAGAAGCCTCCAAAAGTGGTGCCACACTGTCTGGGTACCACAGGGGGTGTGGGAGGGGGTTTAGGCACCCTGGACCGAGTTGCCTCGGCAACTCAAGTCGCATTCTTGTGTGATTGGCCCAAGTGGTGAGCCGCCCGGCTCACCACTTAGCATGTTTGATTGACAGCTAGGCTGAATGAATGGGGGTTTTCTGCATAAAAGCAGGGCTTTGGGGACTGGAACTTCAGAAGTCGGCACAGGACCTAAAGAATCCGAGGAGGGAGAAGCCCAGCCAACCTGCAATGACGACACCACCAGTGGAGCCCTGCGGAACCGTCACACCACTTTTCCCGACGACGAGATCTCCAGTCCGGAGAGTCTTCTTCCTTTGACTGGTGGGGATAACCAGTTTTGCCCGTCTTTTCGCCTTCCTGGACCATCTTGTGGCCGCCTTGCCCGTGCCAAGCACCCCAGCAACCGGAATACCACAGATCACCACTACCGCGAAGAACAGGGTGGTACCTTGTAACCGGGAAACTCCGCGCCTGGTTTCTTCCCTGGCATCGCAACGACCTTCAGCTTTCCTCCACGTTGAGACCTCTTCTTCTGGACGAAACACTGACTTGCGCCCGCTGCCAGGAACAACTGCCCCCGCTGGAGTGTTCTTCCCACTTTCAGGTACTGTGTCCCGCCTGGCTTCCCTTGCGACAGATCGTTCGGGGTGACAGTAAATCCCCGACTTTCTAACCTGGGCTAGCCTGGGGCCTGTTAACTAACTTTTCCTGACTTGATTTCAATCTTTTGCGAACTTTCTACAAAGACTCTTTGGGCATAACCCCACTGTGTGATCCTGGACACACTTTGCTTGCTCTCTCTAAGAGTGGCCTTGGCATTTGAACGTCCTTGCTCCCCAGTAGACTTTGCCTAACCTGCCTCACTGTGGTTCTTTGAAAAGTATTGGATATTGTGTGCTTTGATAACTCTGCCTTTTTTCCCTCCCTTTTTAATAACTTATTAGAGTGCCATCTTATGTTAAGCGCTCACCTCTGTCTGAAAATAAGTGGTGTTTCTCATTAAGGCTTGTCGAATAAGTAATTCGGGTTGTGTATATATATATATATATATATATATATATATATATATATATATATATAATAGTGACTGTGTGTTGAATTTAGTTATCTCTCTTTGTGCTAGTGTAATTTGCAAGTGTGTCTTCAAATAAATAATTATATACTTTTACACCAAAGCTCTGGTCCGTGTTTGCTTGTGCTACTGTCTGTCTGTACCTATTGTGTATACTCTATATACTGCCTAACTCATCTTGAGAGAAGTCTGACTGCTCAGCACCAGCTACCAGGTAAATCTGGGTGGTACAGACTGCTACCAATTGGGTTTACTACCAACCACCTGTAGTCCTAAATCTTTTGCAGTGGTCCCTGAGGGAACTGCACAGGTTTCTGCCTAACAACGGGGAAATGCCCTAAATGTGAGGCCCCTGACGCAGACTCCTATCATATGTATTGGGCCTGCCCACCGATAACTAAATTCTGGGGGGAGGTGGCGGAGATTCTGGAAGACATTACGGCAATACCTGCTACGCCCTCCCCGCGGAAATACTTTTTTGGGGATATTGGTAAAGCTGCAACTACCACTAGACGATTGTTCAATTTAGCGTGTGTGGTTGCGAAGCGAAATATGTTGAAATGTTGGAAGTCCACAGATCCTCCCAGGCGACAGGACTTCTTGAAAGACCTGTCGATGGTTAATGAACTTGAAGAACAATTTATCATTACATTGCCATTGAGATGCCGCCCTAAAGACATATGGACGCTGTTCAGGCTCTATCTATGTAATATGCTATCTGATGAAGAGGACAATCCATCGTCACCGCTCTAGTACTGTCAAACAAAGTGCAAATGTGTAGTGCATATTTTAAATGTTCATCTATGTTGTTATATCATGCTGTGATTCGCTAGCCGCTGGCCAGTTTGGTCTTGTTGTACCTTTCTCTGAACAAAAATTAAAAAAATGTTTTTAAAAAGTATACTGCCGAAACGTCTGACTTTGTTTTTGAAATGTGCTGCTTTGTTCATCACCCGCAAGGAGTGATAACCTGAGCTCTTCCACCCATACCCTTCCCCGGGCCCCTGTGCTAGCCTTCATTACTAATTGATAGAGCACTGTAAAAAGTGAGGGATTTTAACAGTAAACACTCACTGGGATATTTGCAGACCCCCCAATACTTTTCAAGCAAGGCATATTTAATGCCTCAACATATTATGCGCATTTTAAGAATGTCATGAATCTGCATGTAAGCAGTTCTTTTGCAGTGCATACTAGACTGTTTGCAGCATACCCCACCCTTATATCATTATGTAGGATTACACAGTGTTCGCTGAAACTGTTTTTGCATAGCAGCAAGTTACCATATAATATGTGACAGTCTATGCCCAAAGGAACTCTGTACACTTGTGTGAAAAGCATTCTCCTGTCTGAATATCTGGTGCCCTGATACTATGGACGAGTAATCCCAGGCAAAGTCCATACCCATTATCCCTTGTAGGCAAAGTAAATGATATTGCAATGTTGCTCTCCACTTCTAGGGTAATGTTAGTAATGCTAAAGTAGGAGATACTGAGCATCTCATTTGTCTTCTCAAAAGCCTGCTTACTTACAGTCAGTCCCCGATAGTGTAGCTGGTAGTTCGATTGTATCGTGTAGGTGACGCTTTTGGTAAGGCACAATGAGTAACAAATTCTGGCATTCTGGGAAAATGTGAACATTATTCATATTACAACAAGCATAAAACCAGTGGATGTAGGTACACATCTGCTAACCTTTTGCAGAGCCAAGAGAGGAGTCGTCAAGGTTGTGTGGTACTATCTTGATGTGTTCTGGGGCAGAAGTTAGTCATAAGGTCAAAGTGTGGTATAATCGAGCTTAGGAGTCATGGGAGGGGCGGGAACATTATTTGGCTAATGTGGGCAGGCATATTTAGATTCTTCTGTTCATGGAGCCAGTTTTTCATATTCATTTTTAACCTCGTGTGTATATTGCTGTTGGGAATTTTAGGTGTTTACGGTCACCCCTGCATAGTAGTGCAATGCAAATTAGCAGAATAACAAGACTAGTTGCTTATTTTAAGAGAAGGCACATTTCAATTTCTGTGGCTTGTCTTATTAAATTTTGCAATCAACACTGAGGACCTGCAGATCGTTGAATTTCCAGACGAGTGGTGAAATGATAAAGTAGTGATCCATATAGCTTCGCCTTTAATTGCTACATCGATTCTGGATGCTAGTGTCTCTCTATTTTCTTTGGGCTTTGAGGTCTACAAGTTACAAGATGCCCAGCCAACAGTTCAAACAAATGTTAGAGAGACGGCATACTATACACCAGAGCGCACAGCTGCCTTGCATTTTCCTTCACTGGGACTGTGCAAATCTTCCTTTAACTGGTCGGTAAAATCTACATTATCATCTTGCAACAATGTTAGAGAGGACGTGCCGATGCAAAACACAGAGACCACTAGAAAGAAACAAGTTTAGTTTGCGAAAGATCGAAGTCCAGAATCAGTAGACTAGTTTGAAAAAATAAGTATAGCCATACAAGGCCAAACACTAACAGATGGATGTACGGTCAAACCACCGCCAGACAACAACATGCAAGAACCAACTCAAAACTGGGAATGGTTAGCTGCAACGTTAAACATCAATCAACCACAATAATGCCAGAAGGAACAGGCCTTGCAATATCTCACCCTAGGTTCTTGGAATATGCAGGGTTTTGGTCACCTGTTTAACAGAGAATGGCTGGGTGACCTATCCATTGCTTGCCTACAAGAGACCTGGCTGAGTGCTACTCCAATGGTAAGAAGCTCTACAGGTTTCGACATGCTTAACTCAATAAATCACTCTCCATACATCCAAGAGTCAACGATTGGAAAATTGGACGGTAGGTCCAAAATAACAGAACAAATGACTGTAATAAAGGTTTATTGGAACCACAGAAGAGCGGGGCAACAAGAGTTTGACGTAGTCTCAACCATCATAGATCGCCTACTCGTTGAACAAAAGGGTACCAATATAATACTCTGCGGTGACTTGAATATCGATCTCTTTAATTTGAAGATAGCTCAGAGTAAAAACTTATCATCAAACCCGATGAAGGAAATGAGTGCAAGAAATGTACAAATGTTAAATGGATGTACATTAGGAGACATACCACCTGCTCTGACATGGAATCGCGAGAATCATGGCTCTACAATTGATATTTTTGTATCAGCGGATCTCCACCAACGGGTGAAAACTCTAAAAGTGTGCCAAAAAGAAAATAGTGACCATGACATGTTAATCATGGAATTCTGGAACGCTGAGGGATTTGTTAAAGCAAAATGGTCACAGAAAATCAAGGTGGAAGCAAGCAGAGTGAGATTAAGGTTCGCAGAAGATGAGGTAATTCTGTTATCTAACCAATATTGTAGTGGAGGGACTACGCTTGAATATGCACACTTACTGGCAGACTTTAAAACAAACAATGGTGGATGCAAACATGCGAACATGAAACATCTTCACTGTTTTGATTTGGACATATTAGTTCAAAAACGACTGATGAGACGGACAATTCGCCAAGCTCGGTCTGCTGACACCGACACAAGCGGACCAAAGATGAAGGCTGCCAAACAAAGATACAAAAATTGGATTCAATCACACAAAAGCCTAATGTTACAAAGAGATTCAGAGCGAATGTCAGAATGTCCCCTAAACAAGAGTACTATAGCCTTCTGGAATATCATCAACGACACACAAGCCCCTCATCGGCTCTGCAGGTATCCATGGTTCCGGAAACAGCATGGATAGCTCACTTTAATGAGCTTTACAAAGCCAACGAAAGTTCCTCAAACTCGTTTGTTCCAACCATCAAAAAATGGGCCTTAACTTTTCCCAAAGATGAGATCATGAGAATAATTACGAAAGCAAACGATTCACATGCCCCTGGTCCAGACGGCTTCACAAACTTCACGATCAAACAACAACCTGAACGATGGGCAAATGTTTGTGCAGCCCTCTTTCAGAGAATAAATGATCAGTGTCAAACACCCAAGTCTTGGAAATCGGCTGTGATTGTGCCGGTGTTTAAAAAAGGAGACAGAACTTGCCCGAAAAACTACCGCCCAGTTGCATTACTAGACGTCTTAGGGAAGATCTATGGAACCATGTTACAAACTAAACTAGTAAAATGGGCCAAAATTTCAAAACATCTAGACGTCACAGACCGGCTTTGTCAAACAGGTTGGCTGTTCGCTGAATCTGCTGATATGAAATCTATTGAAAATGGAGGCGATAAGAGCTGAAAAACAACATATCTCGCCTTCATTGACTTCTCTTATGCGTTTGACACGATTGACAGGGGATTACTATGGAGCAAAATGCGCACGTGGGGCTGCCCGGAAGACCTCATGGCGGCAATAAAAACTGCACACTGATACTTCTATCAGGATACGCTTGGATCAATCTGGCACCCTGTCAGCACCGATCAAAACATTTAAAGGAGTCAAGCAGGGCTGCCCCTTGGCAGCTGCGATATTCAGCCTATTCATATCGGACTTTGGAATTACCATCGAGGAGGCAAAATCTTTTCCCCCAAAAATGCATAGATCCCATCTGAGTTGGCTTTTATACGCTGACGACCTCATATTGCTGGACTCAACACCAATTGGTTTGCAAAGAAAAATTGACGCAGTTCAACAATATGTGGCTAAAATCACCTACTTAACACAAAAAAGTGTGAACTACTTGTCCTTAAAAACCTCAAAGGGAGAAGGACATGTCGGGCAACGCGTCTATCTTGGTCTATGGGGCATGAAAATCTGCAGATAGCATCCAGTGTAAAATACCTGGCCATGACCATCGGTTTGTGTATTGATGATGAACCTTGGGCAACGGCGACAAAATGCAAATGTAAACAACTGGCGATCCAGGCCTTAGTGCTAAAAAAAGAGATTTCGCAAGTTCTCCCTGAAACCTGTGCTACGATTTTATAATCAAAAGGTAATACCAGTACTAACGTACGGGGCCGATAATGCCCTGGGTTGCTCGTGGGAGCTATGGTCCACGCTCGAGTACATCTACTGGACCAAAGTACTAGGTTTACTGAAAGGAATATCGTCAGCCACCATTCGATATGAACTACCGTTAATATCCATCCACGCACAAGTTTGTTGGAACTTGCTGTCGTTATATCGGAAAACAAAAGCATGCAAACAAATTCCGCAATTTGAAATCTTTCACAGCGCCACCTCATCAGCCCCAGGGGTTATTTGCATTGTGGCTGAAACAATGCGAAAATTTGATGGATGAATATGATATTACTCCAGAGCTGCTTCATGGCAATCCCGATGCAGCAAAAATAAAAATCTGGCGGACGGATTGGGATCAGACTTGCACCCAAAGGGGGTGCATCTAAATCATTGAGCGAAGTTCCACCTGAAGCCCGTGCTTTCAACACTTTGCAAAAATACATTGATTTATTCCCAGATCCAAATGCCAGACGATTATTCATGTGTTTCCGACTTAATATGTTCAAAACAAAGGAAGGCCTACGAGCATGGTCGTTAAACGCGGACCTGGATCCGAAGTGTCGCTGGTGTACACAAGAACCTGAAACTTTAAAACATCTGGTGTTATTCTGCACTGTCTTGTGAACAGAAAGAACTCGATACCTGGGCGTATGGAGTGAATCTCATCCATCTCTTAACGCGGAAAGTTGGGGGCAACAAGTGTTCAATGGCACAGACATGAAACTGATATTGCCACCGACATATTTTCTGGCGATAATTGAAAAGCGGCAACTGTCTTAAAGATATTCTTGACTGTTGTAGACACTCTGATTTGCACCTCAGAGTAATGTCTATTGAGACCGTAATAATGAAGATAAAGCTGCGAGTTGAGAAACAAACATGTTGTAAACAGATGTAACGAGTAATAATAAGGAATGGTTTTTATTTTAAAGGTTTGTAAGTAAACCAATAAAATTATTTTAAAAAGAAATATATATTTCTGAATAGGTGAGAATTGTCTGTCTCCGCTGTTAAAAATCTTCTGAGCAGCACCCAGAAGGAAGCTGGGCAAGCGCACATGCGCACAGCTTAGAGGGAACACTGCCTGGCGGCGCTATCTATTTTTAAGCACTCTTCAGAGGAGGATTCATATTTTAAGATCCCTCCGATTGTTAAATTCCCAAAAGGCCTTACTAATGTATTTCCACCAGTTCCATTCAATGGCCATGTATGGAATCTCAATCTGGAAAGATTTTTAGCATGCATTCCTTTTGAGCCTTTACACTCATGCCCATTAAGACTTAACATTCAAAATTGTTTTGCTTATTGCAATAACGTCAGCTTGCAGGTTAAGCGAGTTGCAGCCTCCTTCCTGTAAACCCTCCACATATAGTTTTCCATAAAGACAAGGTTATTCTCAAGGTGAAACCTTCATTCTTGCTTAAGGTAGTCTCCGACTTCCACCTGTCGCAAAAAATCACTTTACCAACGTTCTATCCACCTCCCCATCCAGGAAAGGAGGAGCAGAGATTACATAGACTGGACCCAAAAAGGGCTCTCCATTTTTAAATATCTAGAATGACAAAAGTTTATCAAAATTACCAATTATTCATTGACTGTATTGGTCCCAAATTGGGTCTAGCAGTTACAAAACAAACCATATCCAGCTGGATCATCCTGGCTATTGGTGAATGTTAATCAAGAGGCATAAAATGGTGCATAAAGCACAGATAATTGAAAAACCCCTCACTACTGGAACCCAGGGGGAAGTAGAGATTGGCCGATTATTATCACATACAGCTTAACAACACCAAGAGTATGTCACATAAAAATACATTGCAAACGAACTCATTAGGACTAGAGACAAAATGGAGCAAACTAAGAGAGAAAAATATGTATAAATCTTATTTTAATGATAAATATTAAAAACAATATATATTCGTACAGTAGTGCATCACGGAAAAACACAAAAGACTGTCTATGTGATAGGACATATAATAGGGAAAGTGGAGAAATTATCAGTCCTCCTTTCACATTTAAAGAATTTGACTATAGCAGTTGTGCTTAAACGCTATTCGAGAAAGAGAGTGTCGACATGTTTCGACCAGATGTCAGATTAGATACGTTCTCAGGTATCCATTCGGGAATAGGTGAAATGGCCATCTTCAGGACAACAAATTTCTTTGTGTTGAAGCTGATGTGTAGTTTAGATAAGACATCGTGATCTACAAGAGTATATGCATAATTAGTTCATTGGACAAGATGCATAATTTTTAAAGATTGCAGTTGTCTTCAATTGGTAATGTTCACATCGTTTGCAATGTATGAAAAGTATTTAAAAAGGCAGTACAAAAAATCTATAGCCTATACACAGTAAAACAGGTGTTGTACACTTCAAAGATAAGACAACATAAAACATACGGATAACTCATAGTTGAGTGACAAATAAATCAGAACAATCTCTTACTTAATTCCACAGGGTCAAGTGTGCTGGAGTAGATGCAAACGTTCATCCGTCTCAGAGTTATTTTACATATGTTTGGCAGCACGCTAGCGGCACAAATCGTAGGACCTATGGCAAGGTGTACCACATCCTTTTTTAAATAAAAATATAGAAAAAAGGGGGGAGGGAGAACATATAAAATTATGTTCACATATTTTGTTAAATGTCAAAGGTTTGTGATCATTTAATACAGGCAAACGTCTCGCATAGTTTAGATGTTTGAGAGGGTTTCCATAAAATGAATTGAGGAATAACAAATTAGCTAATCATATTCAAAACTAAGCTTGAAGGGGACTTAAAAATAGTTTAGTCACCAGCGTTCCTTCCACTATACTTTAACACTGCATCTTTTGATTATACAGAGGAACTGCATTTGGGGGTCAGAAATGGATGCAACCCGAGTTGTAGATATATGCCTTTCTGTGGATGGAAAACAAATGGCAAAAGATCCAATAAATTGCTTATGTAAACCACACTAACAACTTTAAATGAAGGAAGATGCATAATGAATGTATACTAAGTAAATTACCTCGAGAAACTCCCATACATGGCTTCGGGAAGAGCTCTTATATGAGTCGTATTGGGAGACCGGGCATGTAGATGTCCCACTGACGGGTTTATTCGAATGTGCGACGTCCGTCGAGATCTAACAAATATACATGCAAGAAACAGTTGATGAATCTGTGCGATATTACAAAGTGCCTACCTAGTGGGTTAAATTCAGAAGTAAAGTCGCCTCCATGTTAGTTTAAGAAGGCAGATACGGAAAAAAGGTCTAACAAAAGGAATGTTTAGTAAGAGAAAAGCATTTTTACCTTGGTAGCCAGAGAGCCGGGATCAGTCGTTCGCTTCGGGTGTTGGCTAACCTCCAAATGGAGACAGTGTAAGCAGATCGGTTTTTAAAGTCCGAAAGCGAATGTGCGGTTGACGTGTATATTGTGTCGTGATCAACACACTGATCGCATGTGACCAAAGTCACATGATTTTCGATAACTAAAGGTGTAGTTTGGTTTAAAGGTGTACTACCCATATGCAAAAGCACCGTGATGGTAACCCATGGCAGCGGATAATGTATAGCGCATGCTATGGCTAGATGTATTGCTAAAACCATACAGTCAAGGTCGTCCCAAAAGATCATCTTTAAAGACATCTGCGAGTCTTGAAGCGTCTAAATGAACGAGTATAGCGTTGTATTTATAGTGAGACCCAGATTAGGGGTCACTTGACAAAGTCAAAAGAAATTAAAAGAAATTAAAAGAAATTGTGAGGTGGCATGCCAGTGCCCATGCAGCCATCCGGCTGAAGGTCAAGATAGTTACAAGACGCAATGAGCTAGGATAAGAGATTGTTCCATTCAATGGATGAATTTAAACCTTGATTGACCGTATTGAGGTTGTAGATCCATCTTTGTTCTGCCAGAGTTAGTGTCATCTCTCTATTACTCCCTCTTGGTGAGGATGGAATGTTTTGGATAACAAACCATAGTAACTCTATGTGTTTATGATTAGCTATTGTGTAATGGGCAACTAGGGGTTTATTTTCAGTTTTATTTTTAAGACAGGATATGTGTTCACAGATTCTCTGTCTTATCATTCTGCTGGTTTTTCCTATGTAAAGTAAATTGCAAGGGCATTTAATGCCATAGAATACCCATTCAGAAGCGCAATTTGAAAAAAACCTAAGGTTCCAAATTTTTCTGTTTAGGTCCAAAGTCTTGCAGTTGTTTGTTAGAGAGCAAACTGAGCAGTGCCCACATTTATAGTGGCCTAAAACTGTTGGAAGGTTCCAGAGGGTAGTTTGAATCGAAAGTGTCGGTTCCTTTGGGTAAGTATGGACTAGCATGTCCCTCATATTTCTTTGGCGTTTGAAGGCAAACCTCGGTTGTATCGGAATGAAATCTATAATAGTGTGTTTGGCTCTTTTATATGCTCTGTTGATGAATTTTCTTGGGTAGCCCCTGTTGATAAGCCGCTGTTTAAGGTCCTTTCCTTCTAAGATAAAATCACTGTCCTCAGAGCAGTTTCTTCTTACTCTGAGGAATTGACCCACTGGTAGATTTTCAGGAAGGCTTCGAGGATGAAAGCTATTGGCTCTTTTATATACTCTGTTGATGAATTGTCTTGGGTAGCCCCTGTTGATAAGCCGCTGTTTAAGGTCCTTTCCTTCTAAGATAAAATCACTGTCCTCAGAGCAGTTTCTTCTTACTCTGAGGAATTGACCCACTGGTAGATTTTCATGAAGGCTTCGAGGATGAAAGCTATTGGCTCTCACTGAAAATTTCTTCCTATACGAGGGGACATTTTACAAACAAATCCATGGCACAAGTATGGGGGCTACATTCGCCCCAGATTTGGCTAACCTTTTTATGGCCAACTTTGAGTCCACCTCTGTTTATGACCCCACCAATTCATTTAGGCATCACATCGTCAAGTGGTTACGCTACATTGACGATGTGTTCCTTATTTGGAAAGGGGATACTATCCTTCTTCAATCCTTTCTTGAGTAGCTTAATAATCACAATCCTCATATTAAGTTCACTATGTCGTACGACTTAAAAGCCATCCCCTTTCTTGACCTGTCAATGTACAAAACGGCCACTGGTCTTTTGAAAACGAAGTTATTTCGAAAACCAACTGATAAAAACACACTTTTAAGATTCAATAGCTTTCATCCACGAAGCCTTTGTGAAAATCTACCAGTAGGTCAATTCCTCAGAGTAAGAAGAAACTGCTCTGAGGACAGTGATTTTATCTTAGAAGGAAAGGACCTTAAACAGCGGCTTATCAACAGGGGCTACCCAAGAAAATTCATCAACAGAGCATATAAAAGAGCCAAACACACTATTAGAGACAGATGTCTGCATCCAGAGCCCACTATCTCAGAAGAAAGAATTACATGCGCAAGTACATTTAGTCCTATTAGCAATGCCTTACGAAGAACAATAAAGAAACATTGGCATCTTTTAGCTACCGAAGATTTCAGTCCGATACAACCGAGGTTTGCCTTCAAACGCCAAAGAAATATGAGGGACATGCTAGTCCATACTTACCACAAGGAACCAACGCTTTCGATTCAAACTACCCTCTGGAACCTTCCAACAGTTTTAGGCCACTATAAATGTGGGCACTGCTCAGTTTGCTCTCTAACAAACAACTGCAAGACTTTGGACCTAAACGGAAAAATCTGGAACCTTAGGTTTTTTTCAAATTGCGCTTCTCAATGGGTCATCTATGGCATTAAATGCCCTTGCAATTTACTTTACATAGGAAAAACCAGTAGAATGATAAGACAGAGAATCTGGGAACACAGATCCTGTCTTAAAAATAAAACTGAAAATAAACCCCTAGTTGCCCATTACACAATAGCTAATCATAAACACACAGAGTTACTATGGTTTGTTATCCAAAAATTCCATCCTCACCAAGAGGGGGTAATAGAGAGCTGACACTAACTCTGGCAGAACAAAGATGGATCTACAACCTCAATACGGTCAATCAATGTTTAAATTCATCCATTGAATGGAACAATCTCTTATCCTAGCTCATTGCGTCTTGTAACTATCTTGACCTTCAGCCGGATGGCTGCATGGGCACTGGCATGCCACCTCACAATTTCTTTTCATTTCTTTTAATTTCTTTTGACTTTGTCAAGTGACCCCTAATCTGGGTCTCACTGTAAATACAACGCTATACTCGTTCATTTAGACGCTTCAAGACTCGCAGATGTCTTTAAAGATGATCTTTTGGGATGACCTTGACTGTATGGTTTTAGCAATACATCTAGCCATAGCATGCGCTATACATTATCCGCTGCCGTGGGTTACCATCACGGTGCTTTTGCATATGGGTAGTACACCTTAAAACCAAACCACACCTTTAGTTATCGAAAATCATGTGACTTTGGTCACATGCGCGCAGTGCGTTGATCACGACACAATATACACGTCAACCGCACGTTGGCTTTCGGACTTTAAAAACCAATCTGCTTACACTGTCTCCATTTGGAGGTTAGCCAACACCCGAAGCGAACGACTGATCCCGGCTCTCTGGCTACCAAGGTAAAAATGTTTTTCTCTTACTAAACATTCCTTTTGTTAGACCTTTTTTCCGTATCTGCCTCCTTAAACTAACATGGAGGCGACTTTACTTCTGAATTTAACCCACTACGTAGGCACTTCGTAATATCGCACAGATTCATCAACTGTTTCTTGCATGTACATTTGTTAGATCTCGACGGACGTCGCACATTCGAATAAACCCGTCAGTGGGACATCTACATGCCCGGTCTCCCAATACGACTCATATAAGAGCTCTTCCCGAAGCCATGTATGGGAGTTTCTCGAGGTAATTTACTTAGTATACATTCATTATGCATCTTCCTTCATTTAAAGTTGTTTGTGTGGTTTACATAAGCAATTTATTGGCTCTTTTGCCATTTGTTTTCCATCCACAGAAAGGCATATATCTACAACTCGGGTTGCATCCATTTCTGACCCCCAAATGCAGTTCCTCTGTATAATCAAAAGATGCAGTGTTAAAGTATAGTGGAAGGAACGCTGGTGACTAAACTATTTGTAAGTCCCCTTCAAGCTTAGTTTTGAATATGATTAGCTAATTTTATGGAAACCCTCTCAAACATCTAAACTATGCGAGACGTTTGCCTGTATTAAATGATCACAAACCTTTGACATTTAACAAAATATGTGAACATAATTTTATATGTTCTCCCTCCCCCCTTTTTTCTATATTTTTATTTAAAAAAGGATGTGGTACACCTTGCCATAGGTCCTACGATTTGTGCCGCTAGCGTGCTGCCAAACGTATGTAAAATAACTCTGAGATGGATGAACGTTTGCATCTACTCCAGCACACTTGACCCTGTGGAATTAAGTAAGAGATTGTTCTGATTTATTTGTCACTCAACTATGAGTTATCCGTATGTTTTATGTTGTCTTATTTTTGAAGTGTACAACACCTGTTTTACTGTGTATAGGCTATAGATTTTTTTGTACTGCCTTTTTAAATATTTTTCATACATTGCAAACGATGTGAACATTACCAATAGAAGACAACTGCAATCTTTAAAAATGATGCATCTTGTCCAATGAACTAATTATGCATATACTCTTGTAGATCACGATGTCTTATCTAAACTACACATCAGCTTCATCACAAAGATATTTGTTGTCCTGAAGACGGCCATTTCACCTATTCCCAAATGGATACCTGAGAACGTATCTAATCTGACATCTGGCCGAAACATGTCGACACTCTTTCTCGAATAGCGTTTAAGCACAACTGCTATAGTCAAATTCTTTAAATGTGAAAGGAGGACTGATCATTTCTCCACTTAACCTATTGTATGTCCTATCACATAGACAGTCGTCTTTTGTGTTTTTCCGTGATGCACAACTGTATGAATATATATTGTTTTTAATATTTATCATTAAAATAAGATTTATGCATATTTTTCTCTTAGTTTGCTCCATTTTGTCTCTAGTCCTAACGAGTTTGTTTGCAATGTATTTTTATGTGACATACTCTTGGTGTTAAGTTGTATGTGATAATAATCGGCCAATCTCTACTTCCCCCTGGGTTCCAGTAGTGAGGGGTTTTTCAATTCTCTATGCTTTATGCACCATTTTTTGCCTCTTGATTAACGTCCCTTTTTGAGAATTGGTTCCCCGTAAACAAAACATTTTTGGGACTGTGCCCCCTATATGCATATCTATTGGTGAATGTTACAGATTACCGGGCAAGGATCCGCCGGATGGCCTAAGAGCACATTCCACAAGGGGCATGGCAACCTCTGCTGTTCTTCAAAGAGGTGTCCCAATCAAAGACATTTGTCCAGCGACCACTTGGTCGTCCATTCACACTTTTGTGAGGCATTACTGTTTGAATTCATCTTCCTGTCAGGGAGGACAATTTTCAAAAGCAGTCCTTCATTCGGCCCATGATTAGAACAAAATTGTATTTGTACTCCCACCTCAAATTATTACTGCTTTGGGAGTCTATCATAAGATGAGTAATACGTGGGAGGACACAATCTGTTCGAAGAACAAGTTCCTTACCCCTGGTAGCGTTCTTTCGGTTGGATGTTCCTCCCATGTATACCTCCTCACCCCTCCCAGCCTACCCCGCTGTACAATTTACGTGTTCTTACACTTTACGCTTTCTGGGAGCCTATGGTCTATAGTATGCCTGGTAATCCCTCTTCTAGGGTGTGGGGGGAACGGAACTGAAGCCAACGGGCGCTGCATGCGCTACTTTTACTGATGACGTCGACAGTCGAACGGAGGCTCTTGAGGGACATCGACTCGATGGGTCGGCACATAGCGCCCCCTGTCGACAACAAATTCCGAAGCAGCTAGAGAGATAATTATCATAAGATGAGTAATACGTGGGCGGAACATCCAATCAAAAGAACGTTACCAGGGTTAAGTAACTTGTTCATCTCACTTAGCATTTCAGGAAACCCATCTTGTGATGGTAAAGGCAGAAACATTAAGAAGAGATTGGGTAGTAGATGTTATATACAACATGATATATACAGTTGTTTAAAAGATGGGGAATGGAAGAAATGTGAGAGTGGCAATCTCTTTTCAAAAGTCTCTAAGATTATTAAGACTTAGTATGGTGAAAAGGGTGGATCATTTTAGTAATATTCAGTATAGGTTCTGCAGCATGTCAGAAGACGGACTGAGACGTGTTTCTTCCATTTCTAGACTTTTCAAAATTAAAAAGAAGACAAACTCCCAAATATCCTGAAGCTATAGGACTTCCCTGCCTAACACTAACTAGGGTGCTCGTCAATCGTGGGTGAGTCAAAAATAAAGATCTGTCCTCTGTCTAAAGCTAAACTATTCTGTCCCTTCCACTATCAAAACAGCTTAAGCACAGGAGAATGCCTAATTTCTCCTGTTTTCTGCATTTCAGCACAGTCACTTTAGTAACGTAATCCTAGCTAATTCTTGGCCACTATTTTTACGAGATCACACAGTGTTTTCTTGTATCCTTAACACCTTGCTTTCCCCTTCTGAAGTTATTCTTCGCTTGCTCTTTATTTAGTACACTTGTTTTTTTTTTCTATAGACCATGTCCGCTGTTTCTCCTTGCTGGGCCAGTCATAAGAATTCTCAAAAACTCTTGCTCGTCTTTCTCTTGATGATCACAGAGACCTAGTATACACATTCCCAAAAGGATTATCTCCTGCATTCACTTCTTTGGTTTTACTGGGGTTAGCATGAATGTTCCAGTAACGATTCTCTTCTGTTTCTACTTCTTTAGTTCCATTGGGACGAGTATGAGGATACCAGTAATGATTCACACTTCTCTTCACCTGTTTGTTATTACTGGGACCAGTATGAGGGAATCTATAATGATTCTAGCTTCTCTTCACCTCTTTCTTATTACTGGGACAAGTATGAGAGTACCAGTAATAATTCTCTTTGTTTACCACTGTTTGTTCTTTCTTATCAATGTCCCCATATAACGTCGCACTCAACTTAGGGAATATTGGGATGCATTCGTCACTGGGATGAGTATGATTATTATGCTTGTTTTGTATGTTATCCCTCCCGGGTCTCCTGCCTGCGATCCGGACGGGATGCTTCCTTCTGTTCATCTGGTTGGCTTCTTGTCTCTCGACTTCTCTCACTCATTCTCTGCATGGACTCTGTGTCGGAAACCTGTCTGTAGTCTTGGCATCGTTCTTGGACTGAACAATCCATGACTCTCCGCCACACCACCAATTATGACTCTGTATGCAGTCAGAGGTGTCTGTCCCCCAGCCCTTCTGCCTGCACACGGTCCGCTCGTTGCCTTCACCCGCCAGATTGTTTCCTTGTTTGCCAGCTGCACGTCCCAGTCTGCTTCAGAATTCCACACACAGCTGATTCAAATCCTCCAGGCTTCCCCTTTTGACAGGATTTCTCTTCTTTTATTGACGCTTAGATGGGCCTTCCCCAGCAGAGCCTCCAAGTCTTTTCTTTCTGTTGCCTACAATCTGCATGCCTCAGACTATCTTCTACAGTATTGTATTAATTTATTTTTCATATGAACTTAATGTTTCTGCACCACAGTAACATACATTAATTGGTTCTTTGTGCGTACTTTGGATGGAAGCTGTTGGAAGTGGGTTGTGGGTCAGTAACGTATGTAGTTACTCTTTGAAACGGGAGTCCTTGTCCCCAAAGTGGGAGTCTCTCCTGGTGAGGTCCTGCATGCCTCTACCCCTAGGGAGGGTATTGCATAGTGGGCCCACCTCCCAGCCTCACAAGGAAAAGCTCCCCCTGGGCAGAAGTAGCTGAATCCCGCGATTCTTCACAGTTCTTATAAATTAGTAATCGGGTCTGTGCATGCACATAATATCCATAATGCAGGTTTGTTCTCTTATTTAAAAAGGCTTTTGTTTGATGTAAGATCGACTCCAGTTGTGATAGAAGGAGACTGGAATTGAGTTCAAGATCCAGTAAAAGATTTTTCAGGAAAGCCAGACTTATTAAGTCATAAAGATAGGTATGATGTGTCAGGTATTTAGGACGCTTGTGGATTCCTAGAGCATTGGAGAATAATACATTCTCCTGATAAAGCAGACACACACTTCCTCTGTATATGGCACCAGTATCAAATTATTTTACTGCTTCATGATTACACATGGGGAAAATTAGTTGACAATATTCTTTCAGCTGGACTTTCTGATCATTGTTCAATTATTTTACAATATCACGTATATTGATAAACCCTCTTTTGTAAGGGTTAGAATACATATAGGGCCTCATTACGACTTCGGCTGTAGCCATGCCGCTATTGGGTCCGGGTTCCCAGAATGGGGAATTACCAGGCCATTCCGAGTTCGGAGGGCCCGGTAATTCCTCCCTTCAGGAACCCGGGCCTGGACCTTCCCCATTCCCATCTGAGCCCCCATAGGGCTCAATGGGAGAGGGTGCAAACAACGGGTCGATTACGAGCGGCCCATTGTTTGCTCCCTCTTCCCCTCACGGGACCCGGTAAGGACGCCTGGTTTGACCAGGCGTTACTTACTGGGTCCCGCGAGGGGAGCTTGTAATGAGGCGGAACGGGTTTAACGGGTCCGCCTCCTTTAGCGGAGCCCGTTAACCCGTTCCGCCTCACTCGTAATGAGGCCCATAGTGTCTAACTTTCCTTTCATTTGTTTTCACTTAATAACCGCTTTGTACATATTTATATCAATATAGGACCATACTCTCCTCCCGTGCTTTTGTTACTAACAGTGACTTCTACTCTCCAATAATCTACTGCTTCTAAATTGTACAATTCCTCAAACGCTTCATGGTTGGCAACTGTTAGTATCACATTAGTATGCAATCTTCCTTCTTTGCTGCTTTATGGGTACAGAGTTATTCAGATTTGAATTCTTCTGGAATGTTCAATGTATGAACCTCCTTCACTGTATGTACTTGACTGAGATTATGCATCTTGAAGAGCAGTAGTAGAGAATGAGTAAGTTCCTGTTGCTGGCAGTGCAACCTGTTGGTGGATTTCATCAAGGCATGTGAAACACTGACATAGTGCTTAGAAGACCTACACAAATATTGTTCCTGCTTGATAACCTATGAAATGTGTCATAGAATATGGACAAGGAGAGTTGGGTCATGTTTCTCCACCAAACCCCTCCAAGGTGCAATACACCTCATAGAAGCGCCGTCCTGCCATGCTGATTGGAAGTTGTTGCTTGTCTTCCAGAAAGGAGGCTGCCTTAAAACACCTAGTATACTGGGTACAGGGTAACCCTGAAAACCTCTGGCTGCCCAGTAGCCGTGGGTCCACAGATGGAGAAAGTCTACAGCCTGTGTTAAGGGTTAGGACAGGATGACACCCCACAGATCTGAATCTGGAAGGAGCTTTGAACACCCTCCTTGAAAAGTAACCCTTTTGATTCGGACTTTGAAAGAACTTTAGAACAACCTATTAGCACCCACCACTTGACTGGGATTGTTTGAGTTTGGAACTTGATGAGACAGGCTATTGCTTTGGTAGAAACCCTTTGGAGTAAGAGGGTGAGGTCCTGTTCTGATGAGACTGGCACTTTCCTTTACCTCACTACTTGGATACATAAGCACCCTGGCACTTCCATTTAAGTTAGATCTTTATCTTGACATGTTCAACTTTGGTTTGTACACTGAAAGTGTAATAAAAGGTCTTCAATACTTTTTTGTCTGAGTATCCCTTTTCAGAACATTGTGGTAAATCAACAATCAGACCGACATTACGGTTCAACACATATGTTCCCCTGTGCCGTGGGTCTCCCAACAGTGATTTTGGTACAGTATTCCTTGTCATCTAGTACCGCGTTTGGGTTCTGTCCTTGGTCATCCAATATTATTAAACCAAGCCAATGTAGAAAGTAACTAAACTAATTTCAAATGCGTCAAACTAGCTCAATGTTGCAATTTTGCTAAATTAGTCTATTGTTCAAACCTTCTCCCCTCCACAAGTTGTTTTGTAATTCAATTATATGCTCTCTTACTGTAGCTTGGAGTCATGACTTATTCGGATACATCAAAACTTAGCCCAGAAACACAAGCTGCTATTGAACAAGAAGTTAGAGGTCTTTTAAAGGTAAGTAAAAATGTTGTATAAGATCGTTTCTGGTAATGAGAGTGGATTACATTTATCTGAAGACATTTTGGTGTGCCTCAACTTGAAGGAATTAATAGAAGAGAAAAACAGCTCGATAGTTTAATTTGTTTTCGTAGTGGAAATGTTTATCACGGTAATGTACAATTAGAAGTTGCACACCTGTTAGTTTTGAGGAGTATTAATGTTCTGTCAGTTCATGCAGTGGCTGCTGAATTTTTCAGTGTCAATTTGAGTAAATATTTGAGTGTGGGTTGAAGGAGCCCTCCCCAGCATATATTTTCAATAATCAGTTCATATTGCTGTCTTCTGAAACATACTACTACGTCCCGTCTCCTTTCCTTCATACTGTATGGGCGTCCCTCGCTAGGGACGGGAAACAGAACCTTGTTCACCAGAAAAACATATCTACACCTTTAAATTTAGATTTATGTGCTGCCTTAACTCCGCCCAGCGGTGCCACTCCCCAGTCCTCTTTTCCACATCGATGGGAGCGAACCATTTCCACCGGCGCACCTGGGTTAGGCCTCCACCTTTGTAATTCCACGCGCTCATCCCCGGGATATTTTTTCCCTTTTTTCTTCCATAGTGAATTCTTTAAAGTTTAAGGTACTCTGTCCTTTGGTGCCACGCCCCTCCCCTACGAATGTCGACGTCGGGGTTCAGCCGGTGTCCAGCCTGCGAGGGTTCTGCCCTAATTGACGGATCAACGTGCTCTCTGCCTCAAGTGCCTTGGTCCAGACCAAGGCTGGGACGGCTGCTCAGCGTGCTTTCATTGAAGAACCGCCTGGCCAATTGGAGGGGGCTGTTCGCAAGATCACCACCAGAGAACATAAAGGAGTACGTAAGGTGGAAGACCAGGCCAAAAGTAGGTGTCCTGTTCACCTCTGCACCCCGCAAGGGTGACTTCTTCCCTTGGAAGCGTTCAAGTGGGAGATACCTTCCAGGCCCTAAGACTAGCAAGGGGACCAAGGCTCGAGGAGCTACCGGCCATCCGGCTGAGGGGTCCACGGACCCTCCCGGTCCTACCGCTGAGGGACCGCAAGGCTCTAGCACCGGGGATCTCCCAGAGGCACTCTGCTCTGACACCTAGCTTGATCCTGATGGGGCACCTAAACGTGTTACCAGCACTACTGGTGCTATGGCCGAGGGCACTTCTCCTCGCAGGTACCTACCTGAGGTGCAGGGAAGGCCCGAGCCTTCGCAATCAAGTGCACAGGCGGAGACTGGTCCCTGTGCAACGGTCGTCACGCAGCAGGCATGTGGCGCAGTACAAGACAAAATGGCGGCACTTCCAGGGCCTTAACATTCCAACCTGCAGACATCGGAACGCACGTCAAGGTGGGATTGGTCAACACCAATTACCTGGTCCACCTCATATCCAACTGCATCTGCACAAGGGTGATTCTCAAACCCTAGCTATGCCAGGCAAAGGGTGGCAAGAGCACAGCAACAGGTACATGTCCAAGGACCAAGGACCCACTCCGACAGGCTCCACACCAGTTTGCAAGGACAGGTTCTTCTGCAGCCTCATGAGATCCCCTCAAATGGGCACTACACTCAGGGGGTCATCCAGGACATGCTCCCTCCTGTGCTACCTCAATCTCCTGTCATGGGCCAGGACGCGGTAGCAGTGCTGGACCAGGCCCCCCCCCTCCTCTCTGCCCCCAGCGCAGCCCTTTCCGCAACCACTGACACTGCTGCCCGTAGCACTCCACCAGCCGCACACAGCGGGGGACACGGATGTCGGTGAGGACCAGGCAATTTCCTCCTCAGCTAGGGCCTTCCATGAGAGGCTGGCGGGCGTTATTGAATATTTGGGGATCCCTCAGCCGCAGGTTGAACAACCGGAGGCGGGGGTATTGGCAGAGGTACTGACAATCTGCTCAACCACAAGAACCAGCTTCCCTCTGCAGAAGTATGTCCAAAGTTTAGCCAAAAAAGGCTGGCTGAATCCACATTACACACAACCTATTAACAAGCGGTTAGATGGCAAGTATAAAGAGGCGGAGGGGGATGCTCTCCTGTCAGTGCACCCTCAGCCTTATTCCTCCGCTATAGCGGCGACTTCTGTGTTTTCTAAGCCACAAGCCTCCACATCAGCCCCTACATCAGCCCCACCTAGGAAAGGAAGAAAAGCTCCTGGAGGCCTATGGAAAGAAAATGTATTCCAATGCCACGCTCCACCTAAGGCAGGCCAATGCGGACGCCATGCTTGCCGCAGTGATCCAAAAACTTTGGCTTGAGATATCAGACTTCCTTCCTGAACTTCCGGAACACAGTCAGGCAAGATTCAAGGAAGGTCTGGCAGAGGCAAAGATAGTGGCCCAGGATATCATGGAATCAACTGTGGCAAACTTTGACACCGCAGGTAGGGCTATTCGTGTCGCCACTAACCTGAGAACAGCTTGGCTAGAGGCAACCGACTTTAACCCTGACGTGCAGGATCGCATTCTCGACCTGCCATTTGAGGGGGTGGGGGACCTGTTAAATTCAACAGAGGAGCTTGACAGACAGTTAAGTCCCTGTCAATTCTAACCAAGTCTGCGGCCAAGACCTATAGCCAGAGTCACCCACGCTCTGACAGAGGTCGTACCTTCGGTGGCTTCCGGGGTTTTCAGGAGCGCTGGTCGAGGATAAGTCGCCTAGCCAGCACAAACGTAAACAGCACAAATCATCAGATAAGGTGTTCTTCCAGGCACCAGCCTCAGAAGGAAAGAAACAGTGACTGTGCCATCCAGATTCACAGTTCTACAGTGGGGGGCAGGTTTGCCCTTCACTTTCATTCCTGGCGGGCAAGGTTCTCGGACCCATGGATTCTATCAGTGGTTTCCTTGGGCTTTCCGCCTACCCGATACCTCTTTTTCCCCTTCCTCTCCGCCCCCACTCCCACAGGTTGGGACTGCAACTCTTGTGACAGAGATCCGCTCACTCATTGCGAGTCAGGCGGTCGACTAGGGTCCAGCATCACATCGAGGCATGGGCTTCTATTCCCGTATCTTCGCCATACAGAAAAGGCTGGCCTGAGAGTCGTTCTAGACCTTTCATCCTTGAACCTTTTCAAGGATGAAAGGTCGTCAAGAGGGCCACGACTCACTTCCTCACCCGAGAAGTGACCTCGTCCTGTTGGTACCAACACTTACTAGGCATCATGGCAGCGATCCTTCTGGCTGTACCCTACACGAGACTCAAGATGAGATTGCAGCTGTACTTCGCAGCCTCCCAAGCGGAGCTGGTCTGCAATCCGCCATCTTTACGCCAAGACCTCACATGGTGGCCCAGGGACTGCAACCTGCGGACTGGTAGGTCCTTCCGGCAGTAGGCCCCGCAGATCACCATTACTACGGATTCCTTCCTGGAAGGCTGGGGGGGCCACTTTGGACAACCACCGCGTCCACGGAGTCTGGACCCTGCAGGAGTCTCACATCAACTGGCTGAAAGCAATTTGGCTCGCTCTCAAAGCTTTCCTTCCACTCATTGGGGGCAAGGGGATCCTCATCCAGACAGACAACTCCACCAGCATGTACTATGTCAACAAGCAGGGTGGTACCAGGTCCCCCCCCCTCTGTGCAACCTAGAGGTCAGCATGTGGGACGGGGCCCTGGAGAAGAACATCTACCTGAGGGCCATCCACCTTCCGGCAGAGTCCAACCCGGAAGCGGACAGACTCAGCAGACTGGGAACTGACAATTACGAGTGGCAATAGAATGATCAGGTGCTGCTGGAGATCTTCAGCAGATGGGGGCATCCTCCAATGGATCTCTTTGCCTGCTAGGACAACAAGAAGTGCCAGCAGTTAGCGTCCTGGTAGGGTCTGGGCCCCGGCTCCCTGGGCGACGCCTTTCACATTCAGTGAAGCGGCATGACAGCTTATGCGTTCCCTCCTACACCCCTGATCGACAGGGTGATCTGCAAGATACAGGAACTGTGTCACCTCCGCATCATTCTGATAGCTCTGTGGTGGCCCGCAAGACCATGGTTCTTGGAGTTTCTCAGCCTCTCGGACAGGCCTCCCATTCACCTGCCGCTGGGCCCAGCTCATCTCCTGACGCAACAGAGGGGCAGGGTCATCCACCCCGTCGACAGAAGTTAGCCCTTGCAGCGTGATTCCTGAGCAGGTCACGCGGAAACACCTGGGTCTATCACAGGCTAACCTATAAATCATTCAAGGCGCTAGGAGCAAGGCTACTAGGAGTCCCTACAAGAGTAAGTGGTCTAGGTTCTGTCACTGGGCCGACTCTAAGGAGATCAACCCCCTTACGTGCACATTGGATGACGCACTCTCCTTCTCTGCACACCTCGCCCACTCAGGCGTGCAGGTGGATACATGCTACACCTATCTAGCAGCCATGGGGGCCTACAGAAATTCAGAGGAGAATTTTTTTCTCCTCTTCCAACCCGGTGGTCAAGCGGCATTTGGTGGGCCTCGCCAGGCTCTTTCCTCCGATCAAGAAACCACACCCTGTGTGGGAAAGTGTGATGGAAGTCAGGTGTTTGTAAGGATCAGTAATTGTCTGGC
This sequence comes from Ambystoma mexicanum, assembly GCF_040938575.1. NCBI lineage: Eukaryota > Metazoa > Chordata > Amphibia > Caudata > Ambystomatidae > Ambystoma > Ambystoma mexicanum. Next base: position 872,661,869 of record NC_090924.1, on the reverse strand, counting down.
CCTTGTATTGGGACATGTCAGGTATACGACTCTGGCGTTCGTCTGTTTTCTCTCACAGTGAGCTGTCTGTGAGAAAGTGTTTGTGTCGGAAAAAAGGGGGGGTGAGATCCTTAGTGTCCTACCTGGTAAGATGAGGAAAAGGTGTTACAGGGAAAGGGATACCGCGTCTCATCATCCGGTGCCCCACTTCCACTCTCCAAAGACCCCCTCATCCAGGTGGTCTTCCCTCACTGGTCCATCCCCAGGAACTGGATCCAAAAGCGATGGCCGTGTCCTGGCCACATGGATGACAGATCCCCATGGACTAGCGGGTGAGACACCTTTGGGTTTCTCACAGAAGGGTGACCAGCTTTTTTGTTTGTTCTGATGCTCGTGCTGGTATAGCTATGACCAAACAGACCCTGTCCAGGTGGATCATTCTCTGCATCTCAGAATGCCAAGATCTGGCTGGCAAGGATGTGTCTGAGGGACTCAGGGTTCATTCTACCAGATGTGTGGCTTTTACCTCTGCCCAGCAGAAAGGAGTCTCTGTCCTGAACATTTGCCAGCCGGCAACTTGGGCACCCCGGCACACGTTGACTAAGCATTACTGCTTGGATTCCTAAGCGGGCCTGAATGCCTGTTTTGGTAGGGCAGTCCTCCAGAGTTTTCGGTTAAAGTGGTGTCCTTGCTTTCTCCCTCCTCCAGATTTACGTACTGCTTTGGAGAGTCTATCGTAGATGAGGAATCCATTAGAAGAACAAATTACTTGCCTCTCTGTCATTTTCTTTCTGGTGGAATATTCCTGCTATGGATTCCTTGCCGCCCTCCCTACCTGCCCCCACCATCGGTTCTATGGTCCCTCAGCGTCGGAGTGCTAGAGAAAAAGGCTGAAACTGAGGTATGGCGCTCCTACCTTTACTGACCCTGACGTCCTTTCCTGCCCTTAGAGGCGTCAGATGGACCTGGCGCAGAGCCGCGCAACACCTTCTGGTGGCAGAAACGCTTTCGGAGAACCACAGAAACACTTGTGTATGGGCGCACTATAAATAAAATATATCACTGCACTGGGATATGGATATCACAGATGAGGAATTCCATGGCAACATCCATCAGAAAGAACATGAGGTAAGTAATTTGTTATTTACAACCCATTGCCCCATGCCCATTTGTTGTTTAATTAAGTCTTTACTTTTCGCATGGGTTTTGCTTTGGAGCCCCGGTATTAATGTTCATTAAGATTGCGTGCTCACCTTAAGGTAATTTTCATGGTGGCCATCACTTCCCCGAAACAGTTGGGTGAGCTCCAGGACATTTATTTGCGAAATGTCCCTACTTGATGTTTTTCAAGGAGAAGATGACCTTGAGAGTGGACAAACCTTCCTTCCTAAAGTAGGGGTCAGACCTTATTCTCTCTGAAGATTCTTCCTGTTTTTTCCTCTCTGTTTCACCCTTCTAAGATGGTGGAACGATTCTATCAGCTGGTCCCGACGTGGGTCCTCCACTTCTACATTTCTCATATAAGGGATGTTAGGAAAGATGTCAGACACTTTGTGGGCTATGCTAATATTCATGCTGACAGGGCAGTGCAAAGTCATCACTAAAACCCAGCCTAAAGTCTCCTCCCATGTGGCCAGAGGAAGCAAGTTGCTACCTGATCCTAACCCTTGGGGTGGTATCATGAGGAAGGATCACATGGGAGGAGACGGCTGTCAAGGGGAAGTGGTGACTCGGTTGGGTGTGACGCAGTATTCATCCTCTGCCTAACTATCTAATGGCATGTTGTCACTGTACGATTCCCTCTCCCGGAATTACCCAAACTACTAAACTTAAAGACCCTTTTTTATAAACCTGAAAAGGGTACACTCTGATATCAGGAAGTTAACATCACACCTTCTAGATGTTATGATTCTGCCTTATATCACGGTCCAAAACCAAAGGGGAAAGCACCAATCCGTTTAATAAACTCCCCTAAATCAGGACACTGTTACCCAATCAAATAGAAGTAACTAAGAAAGAATAAAACATGCAAGAACATTATGGACTTCAGGTCCCACAGTGCTCTTAGTACTGAGACGAGGAAGAGGGGCTCAGAGTTAAAGGATTGGTATGGGTCGTCTCTTTTTAATTCAGAACACCTGAGCAGGACCTTTAAAAATATGAAGGACCTTCACGTGCAAAAAAAAGTAGCTGCAGTGGGAAGAAGCAGAAGTTGATGGTGCTGTGGCAGCAGCCGAACACTGTGTAGCAGATATGGCAGAGTTCGGGACAATGTGGCCGTGTGTTGGACGCGCAGCGGGAAGCGGTACTGAAGTGAGCCACGCCATGTGGGAGAGACGTTCCAGATATGCTATGAACTGCTCCGGTGCTACATTCAAACAGAGTCGCAGAGCTGCGAGAGCTCCATAGAAGGTTGGCGCACAAGACAGTTAATCTAGAGGAGCTGTCAGAAGCAGAAGAGGTCCCGAAGACAGAAGAGGCAACACCAGCGAGTTAGGAGATGCCAAAGCATACCAGTGAGTTGACCTGAAACTGGTGACCCACGAGGTGCTCCAAAGGAGACCGCTAGGTGATGAGAATTATTTTGAATATTGAATAATTGAATTATGCAAACTAGCCGCACATCTCCTAATGTGGGATTGCAAATAAGGGAACATTGTAACCCGCATATCCAAAATCAGAGGAAGCTGACATACAGACAAATTGGACATAACTTTCCCGAACAGAGGAATAAAACCAAGGCAAATTGGGTACAACTCTCCCAGAAAGATCTATACAGAACCTTCTTGAAATTGAACTTTGTTCTGAATAGTCCTGACTTAATGCAGGGGAAGGGAATCCAACCCTGGTAACAAGTATTACTGGTTATACATTTTGAGTGCAACATTGTGTTATTTTGTGGGCTTTAACCCTTTAACTGTCGTGGATATTCCTCCCCCCCCCCCCCACCCCCGTGCCAAGGCCTTTTTTGGTGATTTCGGTATGTGGCCATTCATTGGCTTGTAACTTTTTTGTTGCCAAATTTGGCTCCTTTTTTTCCCACATGTAGGCGGTCGTAACGCCACCCAGGAATCCTAGGTTGCTGTAGGGGAGGTGAAAGAAAATAAGTGAAAAGGCCGAAAATGTTGTGTTTTTTCAAAAAATGCCAATAAAATGATGTACAAAGAAGCCTGTGGTTTTTTTCCTTGTAAGAGCTAGGAACAAATGGTTTGCTGTGCTGAATTACCCAATTTCCTGGCTTTCAAGAACAGGTTGTGTGGAAACGAAAAAAAATATTTTGATGTGGCTATCAACCGATTTGTGAGAGGTAGGCGATTTTGGCCATTTTTGCCAATTGGGCATGCATGGACGGAATGGAAGAAAAGGGTAGGAAAGCCAAATTGGAGGACAGAAAGGCATATATTTCTGAAAAGTAGACAAAATTCCAAGGTCAGAAAGGGGTGATTTGCATAGGTCGGGCAACAACTAGGTAGGGGAAAATGTCATAGATTGGGGGAAAAGCGGGAAAATGACCGGAAAAAAAGGTATGTGGTGGACATGGTTGGCTTGGTACGGCAATGGCTTCTATGAATTTTGAGAAAAGCAATGCTCCTCTACATTCCCCCGACTCTTGCAGTTAGGAAAGCACACATTTTTTTTGTAGTGTTTTACAAAACAAGCAATACCACAAGCCAAACACTGAGCCATGGTACACAGGAGTTTTATGCTTACGGCCTGAACAGACACACTTAGCATGCGTAAATCAGGAAAACCAATGTGAATAGAAACGGCACGCATACTTTTTGTTGAAAGAGCACAGGCAGACCTTTTCAAGGGTAGGTGACTTGTGCAGGTTACAAAAGTGTATGGTGCCTAAAGCAGCGACTAAATGTAGGTCACATTTGGGAAATGAAAGGGTTTGTGAGAAAGGGCACCAGCAAATGGGTCAAAACGTTATGAAAACCACACAATCACAACAAATGCTATACCTGCCCGCATTCCCACAGGTGTCCCGATGAAAACAGTACCTCACATGTGTGGGTGCACCTACCTGGGAGCCAAGGGGAAAGCCTAAAACGCAGGTAACCCAAGTCTGTTTTGACACATGAATTTCACACTTTCTGCAGACAGGCACACCATACAGATATGGGCCTCGGGTGTCCAATCCACCAAGGAAACATGGGAACCCCATGCATTTCCGAAAAGAGGACACCGGTGGGAATCTGCAGAGGTATAATTTGTGCAAATCAGCCCAGAATGTATTACCCAGACACCTCTGCAAAGTCTGAAATGTGGGGGAAAAAAACGCATTTTCCACACATTTCACTCGGCTCAGCCATCGAAACACGCCACCAACAACACATGGCCTACCATCCCGCGTTCCCACAGGTGTCCCGATGAAAACGGTACCTCACATGTGTGGGTGCACCTACCTGGGCGCCAAGGGGAAAGCCTAAAACACAGGTAACCCCAAGTCTGTTTGACACGTGAATTTCACACTTTCGGCAGACGGGCACACCATACAGATATGGGCCTCGGGTGTCCAAGCCACCAAGGAAAACAGGGAACCCCATGCATTTCTGAAAAGAGGACACCTGTGGGAATCCGCAGAGGTATGATTTGCACAAATCGGCCCAGAATTTATTACCCAAACACCCCCGCAAAGTCCAAAATGTGGCAAAAAAACCCACATTGTTCACTTTGTCGGGGGTTCTGGGTAAAACATTCTGCTCCACTTCATGCAAGTTGGACCTCTGTGGATTCCCACTGGTGCCGTCTTTTCAGAAATGCCTGGGGTTCCCAGTTTTCCTTGATGGCTTGGAGGCAGACCTCTCATGCGCGGGTGTCGTTCCTGAGTGACAATGGGAAAATGATTTGTACAGTAAATTCTCTTTAGTGCGTTCAGGAAACAGTAAAGTACTGTCAGTAAGCCATTTCACATGCACCTATCCTCACACTTCTCATACATACCAGTCACAGTGCTATTGCACAGGCAAGGTGGGATTTAGCACAAGGATGAACCTCCTTGTGTAGCACAAGGAGGATCGTCGTTGTGAGCATTGATGCCACGACAAGGCACCCACCGGATCACTGGCCATTCGTACCCCTTTCGTGTCTGCAGTCAGTAGGCATCCATTTCAGCAGTTGCACTTCTACCAAATCACTTGCACCAGAGCAAGCGTATCTACACTTGAGCATATCTACACACTTATAGCACGTGCACATCTACTCACAATGCAACTGTGTCTCTAGCAATACCTTGTACATCATTTATCAGCAATTGCATAGCAACTGTGTCTGCATTCAATCTCTATGTGCCTGCACTGGTATGTGGACACTGATAGTAAGTGCATATTGGCTCACTTGGCTACCTGCCCTACAGGCGCCGTCTTCCACACCAACTTAAAGTATGCCCTTAGCCACTCTCTTCAAACATTCATATGTTCAACCGTACCCACACAAAACACACACCCTGAAACATGGCAATCATTTCTGCAGGGCTGGGAAAGTGTATTCACAGAAATGACATCTGCATGTTCTACCTAGCTTTACCTCATTCACACACCAATCGTATCCAATTAATTCCTCCAGAAGACATGTCACTTACACCACACATAACATTACTTACAGTAAAACAATAAACAAGGCAGGATGTTACAAGGTGTGCAAGACACAGCCGCCATACAGTTTGTGTCCAAGTACCACTTTCATGACACTTAGACCTCAAAGGAGGGAGCCCAAATGGCGTGTACTATTTCCAAAAGACACCCCTTGAGTGGAGGGAACCTGAAAGGTGTTCCAGTCTTCCCCAACGCACCCCTCGAGTGGAGGGAGCGGGACTGGCGTTTCTTTGCATGCCAAACCTTAGTTGGAAGGAGCCGGAATCGGGTTCCTTTCCAATGTACGCCGGAAGCAAAGGGGGCTTCCCTGACGTTTATTTCTATGGTAATCCCTAAGTGCAGCAAGCTCCACTAGCGTGCCTTGCCAAGGCACCCCAAAGGGAAGTGACCCAGAGTTCTATTGCCTTCTTCTCCAATGCCTGCCTCAAGTGGAGGGAGCCGTAGTGGCATTCCTTTCCAAGAAGTGCCTGAAGCGGAAGGAGCCTGATTGGCGTTACTTTGCAAGTCACACCTCGCGCAGAGGGAGCTAGACTGACGTTTCCTTCTGAGGGAGACCTGGAGTGAAAGGTACCGGGATGGAATGCCTTTCCAATGCAGGCCTAAAGTGGAGGGAGCAGGACTAGCATTGCTTGCTAAAGCACGCCAAAGGGTACTGAACCAGAGCGGTGTTCCCTTCTTCTCCATGGCACGCCTCAAGTGGAGGGAGCTAAAGTGCCATTCCTTTCCAAGAAGCGCCTGAAGTGGAAGGAGCCTGAATGGCATTACATTGCAAGTCACACCTCGCACAGAGGGAGCTAGACTGACGTTTCCTTCTGAGGCAGACCTGAAGTGAAAGGTACCGGGATGGAATGCCTTTCCAAGGCAGGCCTCAAGTGGAGGGAGCAGGACTAGCATTGCTTGCCAAAGCATACCAAAGGGGAATGAACCACAATGGAGTTTTCAGAGCCTAAGGGTCCCCTTCAAGGAATGATGGCCATTTTCAGAAATCAGTCGATCTCCCAATATATTTCCTTTGTTTGATACAAAAGGAAACAAGGCTGAAAGCAGAGGGCTGGGTGGGAAGGGCATTGGGGACAGTACACCAGAGTATCCTTCCTCCTTCCTCTTTCCTTGTTTTGTACACACCTTACATTTTCTGTAAGGTTGTGACTTTGTGGCTGTGGGAGGAACATAATCACCAAGTGTCGCTCTTGCAATCTGGCCACATCTTCTACCTCTTGAAAGGAAGGAATTTCTACATGGCCCATAGTCAGAGAATTAACAACTTCTGTTTCAAAGTTCAGAAAAGAAAGTTTGTTTTGTGGAGTAGCTTCCCGGTACACCACATACGCATTGTACGTTGCAATATGCACAATGCGTGTGGCCAACTTTTGTACCAGAAGCGGGACTTGCGCTCAGCACAGTATGACTCAAGCACTTGGTCGGTTTTATCTACTCCACCCATGTACTTGTTGTAGTCCAGAATGCAGTTGGTCGTCCACACTTGCCGGGTCTGCCCGCGTGGAGTGACTGCTGAAGTACTTTCATCATGAATAGTACTTAGCATGTACATATCCCTTTTGTCACAGAATTTCACTGCGAACAGTTCATCCCTCCGCAATGCCATACATTCTCCCTTGGCCAACTTCTTACGCACAAGTTGTCTGTGGAAGCCTTTCCGGTTACAGCGGATTGTACCGCATGCCAGTGTGCCCACATTCAACAATTCCTTGAACAGTGGATTCCATTGTAGAAATTGTCTACATATAAATGGTGGCCCTTGTTGAGCAATGTGTGAGAAGATCCCAAACTATCTTCTCACATGTACCTAAATGGGCGGGCAGCCCAGAGGGTTTAGGGTGGGGACTTTGCCAGTGTAGACTCTCATGCTGCTGACATACCCAGTGGTATTTTCACACATGTACATTTTGATCCCATATCATGCTCTTGCTAGGAATGTATTGCCTGAACACTAGGCGACCTTTGAACAACACCAACGATTCATCAATGGATACGTTCTGGCTAGAAACATACACCTCCGCAAATCGCTGACTGAAGTGCTCCAGAAATGGCTGGAGTTTGAAGAGCCCATCAAAGTTTGGGTCAGTTCTGGGTAATGCTGCCGAATTGTCATTGAAATGCAACATACGGTGCAGTGCTTGAAACCGATTTCTACTCATTATAGCTGGAAAAAAGGGGCTAGAATGTGCCGCTATAGTAGACCAGTACATTGAGACAGTGGGCTTCTGTGATATTCCCATGAGCAGAATGAGAGCCTAAAATGTTCTCAACTCCACATCGGTTTTGGCAACCCATGCATGTGCTCTGGACTGGGGTTTCAGAGTGGGACCCCTTGACCTCAAGAACTGTGAAGCGTATAAATTGGTTTGCTCAACCACATCTGCAATGAACCCATCATCAACAAAAAGGTTGAAAAAATCAATAGGCTGAAACCCATCTGTATTCACTGTGCACCCAGATGTACCAGTAAAAGGGGGCACAACAGGCTGAGCCATTGCTGGAGGCACCCGCTGCGACTCTTCGGCCATGTCAGGAACTGGCACATTGCGTGTGCACTTCCCACACGCAGATCCGCTGCGTGTGGGAAGTGTGTGCAAAGGTACATGTACTCTGTCATCCTCTTCGTCATCGGAGGAGGAGGAGGAACCTTCATCCATTGAAAACTCACTTCCCCAATCACTTTCCTGCTGACCCTCAGAAGCATGATCTGTTTCAGATTGCATATCCATCTCTGTGTCCGAGGCAGACTCCATCACTGCAGCTAAAGCCTCTTCACCAGACATTGATCGACGAGAAGCCATGAGTGCTGTGGCTATGGAACCCTTCACTGCCCAAAGACCAGATGAAGACTGAAACAATAAGTATGTGTGCTTCTCAAAGTATGGAACGTAGTACAGTTAGTGGTATTCAGTGCCACAAACCTACACCACACAAGTACGCCAAAAGGTCCAGACTTTGCTCAGAAACTGTAGCAGCCCTCTGCAATATGAGGTACTCTGAACACGCTACAAGAAATGGAGTACTATTTTGCAAACATTCACGTGAAATGCTAAGGACCAGCTAACTGCTTTCCTACAAGTGGGTAGACGGCTACAACACACCTGCACCTAAAACAAAGATCACAAAAAAGCTACGGACGATGTACTCTTGCACTATACATTACACAAAAACAAGTGTAGGGACGAAGATTGCGCCCACACTACCAATGCACAAACAGCCAACGTGTGTTGCACCATGCCCTCCTCCATGGGATGCTGGTGGATGGGAAATGGAGGTGAGAAGCAACCATGCAACATACAAGTGATTGGGTGAGTTGAAAAGCCAGAGGCAATCAAGACACAGACAGGGAAGATAAGAAAATTAGATGGCAGGCCATTCGAGACAATTGCTAGCACACTTTTGACAAAAACATCTGCACATTCACATAGGGTTCTGTGTTGGAAAGGGGAAGGTCACAAGGACGAAATTAATGCAGGGGCAAGCAAGTGGAATTAGGTTGATGAAAGTGATGATGGGTAGCAAAGAAATAAGCAGCATCAACATATACAAAATACATGGACATGCAATGCACAGAAATCAATTGCAAGGAAGTGGGAGTATCGCAGTCACCATACTTACTGACATTTTTAGTCCATCAGTTACTGGCCTCCCCCACACACAATAGCGTCTGGGTAAAGGTCAAAATGTCTTCAATGAAAAGATCCATGCCTCTTTTTGAAAGGTGGACCCCATCTCTGTGAAACATCACTTCCCCTTTGATGAAGCCATGGTGCATAGTTCGAATTCTGTAATTCCCTTTGTCAGTCTGGCAAGCTCCCCATTGAGTTTCCTCACCGAGGAGTTGATAGCCCTTGCATTCCCTGGAGTTCTTCAATCCCTCCTGGGAATCATCTGGGACCAGGCCACCACAGTGTTTGCAAACATCTGTGCGATCCATTCCAGTTCCGCCATGAGCTGCTTCCGTACCCCTTTTTGTCCCACAGACGCCAAATCATTTCCTACCAGGTGCACCACTATAAGGTCGGGGGGGATATCTCCTTTGGCCTCGACATCGCGGATGGCTCCTCAGAGCTGATGAAGGCGCATCCCCCCAACCTCCAAACCAATGCACCGCGAGGGCATCCCTACCAGACCCAGATGTGGTTGGCCCTCGGACAAGTCGTGCGGCCCTTTTGATGAAGAAGTGGCAGAAAATCCACACAACCCTCATCCTCACTAGGAAATGGAAACAGGAAAACCCCCATGAATATTGCCAGACATATAGTTTACCAATTAGCACAACAATTGCGTCAAAACATGCCTCTTGTAACAATTCCAGACACACACTTCACCCAATCGGACATGCACCTATCATGTGAGATAACAGTAGGTCGATAAGTAATATGCACATTAATTTCAGGGGAAAGAGGTGAAGAAGACAGTATGTCACCTTGTGCCAATAACACAGTTGTGCTGGCGCAATTGTAATCAGTGAAGGCTTCTACTGCTGTGGGCCACCAACCGCACTGAACGGTGGCAAGGTGACTTTCACATGCTACAGCACTTTACTTTGGCAGGGTGACTACTCTGCCAGAGGAAGTCCACAGCAAGTGTGCTTTGTACGCTCTCTGAATATAGGTACCCAGACAGAATGTGCCCCAATTACCACAAATGGATGCAACTTTAGACACTTTGGTTGGGAGTGCTTCGGCCACAGCTCCAGGACCACTGGTGAACTTGGGGGCACTCGACTACCAAGGCAGAGGCGGCCAAGGTCACACACATCAACCACCACCACCCTACATCTTTGCCTGGCCAGCACTACAGCTTTCCCCTCCAGGAAGGGATGGGGACCCTGCCGGGGAACCTTGCACCCACTGCTGAATTTGGGGGACAAAATATCCACCTGGGAGACGGACACCCAAGGCCAATGACATCACCCCCCCTCCAACGTTCTGCCCCTCTAGCTTCCCTGCATTACGACTTTTCCCCCTGCAAAAGGATGGGGACCATGGTGGGGCTCACTGGGACCACTGCTCGAATTGGACCACAGAAATGGTGACCATTGCAGTAAAAGGAATGCACTCTGTACCAAGTGTGCATAGCATGCTAAGAAAAAATTACCATCTGCATAACTACCGGAAACATTTTTGAAAGTTTGCTGCTACTTATGTCGGCCAAACTTTTCCTTCTGCAAATCAACCACCTTCCTCAATGCAAGGCACACCCATCACTGGCCCCCGAACCTCCCCACTACCCTTTCCCACCCATACCACTGACACTGCAGCCACAGTTCCTCCCACCACAGTAGCCCTCCATCCCCACATTACCAAGTCATATATGTAGTACTTGCATAAGTCAGCGATAGCTTTTTCAGTAGCCGCAACTGCAAAGGAAACATACAAAAATTACATTTAGTGTTTTGCCTACCAATAACACATCCAAACTGTCTGGCTGCTATCTGTACATGTTTCAGTTCCTTCCACCAGATACATGACACTTCTCAGTCATCTACCACCATGGAAGGCTGGACTGCACACTGATTGGAAATGGAAATAAGACCAGTGGGTGTATGGCATCCCCCAGCACAGAAAAAACCTCCTGGCAATCATCTGGGACCAAGCCACCAGTGTTTGGAAACCTCTGTGCAATCCATTCCAGTTCCTCCATGAGCAGCTCCTGTATCCCTTCCCCTCCCACAGACGCCAAGTCATTTCCTCCCAGGTGCACCACTGTAAGGTCAGGGGCTGGGGGGGTGGGGTGCATCTCCTTTTGGCTGGACATCGCTGACGGCTCCTCTGAGCTGGTGAAAGCGCTTCCCTCTGACCCCAAACTAATGCACCGGGAGGTCATCCCTTTGAGACTCAGATGTGTTTGGCTCTCGGAAAAATCGTGCAGCCTTTTGGATGAAAGAGTATCCAATTATCTACACAGCCCTCATCCTCATTAGGAAATGGAAACAAGTAAACCCCCATGAATATGGCCAGACCTACAGTTTACCAAATAGCACAACTATTGCGTCAACAAACGGCCCTTGTAACATTCCCAGACACACACTTCCCCCATTCTGACATGCACCTCTCATGTGAGATAACAGTAGGCCGATACATAAATGGCACATTCTTCTTAGGGGGAACGAGGTGCAGAACACAGTATGTCACCTTGTGCCAATGACACAGTTGTGCTGGCGCAATTGTCATCACAGAAGGTTTGTGCTCCTGTGGGCCACCGATTGCACTGCACGGTGACTTGCACATGCAGCACCGTTACACTTCGGCAGCGTAAGTATTCTGATAGAGGAAAAGAACTCCACAGCAAGTGTGCTTTGTATGCTCTCTGAATATAGGCACCCTGACAGAATGTGCGCCATTCACCACAAATGGATGCAATTTTCAACAGTTTCATTGTGAGACCTTCGGCCACAGCTCCAGGACCACTGGTGACCTTGGGGGCACTCAACTAAAAAGGCCGAGAGGCACCCAAGGGCACACACATCAACCACAATCCTATCTCTCTGCCTGGCCAGCGCTACAGCTTTCCCCTCCAGGAAGCGATGGGGACCCTGCCGGGACACCCTGCACCTACTGCTGAACTTGGGAGAAAACACCCACATGGGAGACGGGCGGCCAAGGCCAGTGACCTCACCCCTCTCTCCCCTCTGCCCCCCGGCTTTCCTGCCCCTCTAGCTACCCTGCGTAACTGCTTTGCCCCCTGCAAAAGAATGGGGACCCTGGCGGGGCTCACTGGGACCACTGTTGGAATTGGACCACAGAAACGGTGACTGTTGCTAAAAAAGGAATGAGCTCTGTATCAAGTGTGCATTGCATGCTCAGAAGAAATTACTGTCTGCATTACTACCAGACAACATTTTAGCAAAATTGTTGCTAATTATGTTTAGCAAACTCTTTTTTCTGCAAAGCAGCCACCTTCCTCACTGCAAGGCACACCCATCACTGCCCCCAGGACCTCCCCACTACCCATTCCCAACCACACCACTGACACTGCAGCCACAGATGCTCCCACCACAGTAACCATCCACCCCCACATTACCATAGCTATCCACAAAAGTAACATATGCAGTACTTACATAAGCCAGCAAAAGCTTTCCAGTAGCCACAACTGCAAAGGAAACAAAAAAGAATTACATTGAGTACTTAGCCTACCAATAACACATTCACACTGTCTGCCCGCTATCTGTAAACTTTTCGATTCCTTCTATCAGATACATAGCATATCCGAGTCATCTACCACCACGGAAGGCTAGACTGCACACTGAAAGGAAATGGGAATAAGACCAATGAGCGTATGGCAATCCCCAGCACAAATAAAAGCTAGTGCGGATGGCTTAGTGGCAAACTGCCCTCCATGGGGAACAGCACTGTTCAGCTGGTCTGGGGGGCAATTTGTGCACTACCCCGGCAAGTGTGCCCCTGGCCACCCCAATATCTCCCCAGAGCACCCACTCCCGTTCACTCCACCAACACTACAGGCCCAGTTCCCACCCACCCAGTAGCAATCTGCCCTCTGCATACTATACAATGTTGAAATAACCAAAAGTCCATACGTACGTAACAAGGGAGAAGCTTCAACTGCACAAGACCTGTAAAGGGAAGAAAAAAAACCCATAAATTATCTGTCAGCCCAGCCAAATACCAAACCACCCAAACAGGCCCTCGATTGAATTGGGCAGTAGGTTGTAGGCACCCTGGGGCCAGATTGATATGATATAATATGGTATTTATAAAGTGCCTATACACAAGTGTTTCAAGGCGTAACGAGCCAAGGGAGGGGAACACAGGAAGAACAGACCACAATCCTACTAGGCCAGGTATCATTCAGATGGCCCACTAAGGTGCCCATCTGCGTCAAGCGAAGTTTGGTAAACAAAGAAAACAATTGAAAATGGTAGCCTGCACTTTGGGGGGGCTGAAGGGCACTCTACACTGCTGGGTAATTTTGTAATGTAAAGGGGGTGCCCCTCTCCACCCCCACCCCAATTGGCGGGGCGGCACATCTCATGTAGCCCTCCCTGGGGGCAGATAAGTGGGGGTGCTGTCCTGCACTCCTACTTGGGCTCCGGCGTCCGTTCCTAGGAGCAGATATCTGGTCCCAGGGAGTGCTGCATGACATGGCACCCACTCCATTGCCGGTGGGGGGGGAAGGGGTGAACGCCCCATCCCATTAGAACATTCCCCGACCCTTTGGGGTGCCCCACAGCCCCCCCTAAAAAGCTTTCCACCATTTTCATTTTTTTCCTTTGGTAACCCAACTCCCCTTGGTGCAGAGAGGCACATTGATGTGCCAATCTGGCCCCGATGTGCCCAAACCTTACTGTCCCACCCACTGGGGGGCCTGTGACACCATTTTTGGGGGCCCTCACCCCAAATGGGTGGCGGGGGCACCTCATGCAGGCCTCCCTGGGCCTCATACAAACGGCTTTGTGAAGTACACCTCCCTCCATTTGGTGCGGGGGGGAGAGGGCCACCAAAAATGGTGGGACAGGCCCCCCAGTGGGTGGGACAGTAAGGTTTGGGCACCCTGGGGCCAGATTGGCACACCAATGTGCCCCTCTGCGCCAAAGCAAGTTTTGTAAACAAAGAAGAAAATGGAAAATGGTACACTACACTTTAGGGCGGGCTGAGGGGCACCCCAAACCGCCAGGTAATTTTCTAATGTAATGGGGGTGACCCTCTACCCCCGCCCCCACCTCCACACCAAATGCAGGGGGGGCATCTCATGCAGCCCACCCTGGGGTCAGATGCACCTTCCTAGGAGCAGATATCTGCCCCCGGGGAGGGCTACAAGGGGTGCCCCCATTTCACCTTGGGGTGAGGGGGAGAGGCCCACCCCGCTTTTCTGTAAAATAAATCCATGGTGGCTAGTGGCCCCCCACTCCCACCCAAAAAGTCCCTTATTTTTCATCTTTTTTGCCCCCTTCCCTGGGGGCAGGTGATCAGCCATCTGCCCCCAGGGTTTATTAGATATGTGCCCCCATGCTTTGGGGCCGGGGGGTGGGGGGGGAAGAGGGCTGCTTACTCCCACCTCCCCCCGCACCCCCGCTTATTACAAACATATCCCTGGTGGTCCAGTGGCTATTGCTGGTCACGGATCGAGCGCTCTGCGCCGATCCGTGACCAGCAATGCGCCATACATGGTGTCGTTGGAAAGGGGAGAATCTCCCCTTTCCAGCACCATTTTTGCCAGAATCCGTGGTGGCTAGTGGGCCCCAGGGCCCCAAACCCCCTCCCACCTCCCTTCGACTTTATTTTTTTATTTTGCCCCCTTCCCTGGGGGCAGATGATCAGCCATCTGCCCCCAGGGTTTATTAGATATGTGCCCCCATGCTTTGGCCGACGGGGGGGAGAGGGCTGCTTACTGTAAGCAGCCCCCCTTAACCCCCCCACATCACAAACGTATCCCTGGTGGTCCAGTGGCCATTGCTGGTCACGGATCGAGCACTCTGCGCCGATCCGTGACCAGAAATGCATCATACATGGTGTCATTGGAAAGGGGAGAATCATTTTTTTTTTCACCCCTGGGGGCAGATGATCATTGCCCCCAGGGGTCTCCAGCGCTGTGGCGCCATGCTTTGAGGGCTTAGGGGAGAGGGGGGCGCTTACCTAGTAAGCAGCCCCCCTCCCTCCGCTCCAAAAACAGATCCATGGTGGTCTAGTGCACATTGCTGGCCACGGATCGAGCTCTGCGCCCGATCGGTGACCAGCAATGCTGTCACCCAAGGTATCGCTGGAAAGGGGAGAATCTCCCCTTTCCAACGATACCTGCCTTGATCTCTGGCTTGAAATACAGCCGGAGATCGAGGCAGAGGCAGAGGGAGAGAGGGGCTCTTACTTTCTCTCTTCACCGCGGCAGCCGAAAATGGCTGCCGCTGTGAATTTACTTTCAATTTCATGTTGCGTGCGTCACGCACGCCGATGTGAAATTGAAGGTAATCCAGCCCCCTGGCAGTGAGGGGGGACCTTCCCCTCACATAGCCCGGGGGTTGGATTACAGTTTTGTGCGATCCCTGCTTTGCCCCCCAACAAAAACAAAATGAGCACATTCAATGGAATGTGCATGTTTAAAAGCTTGGCGATGTAAAAGCAGGTGATGAAATGACATGGAACCAAATAAACACCACATACTCCTGTGTCGTCCCTTTTCCTCCATACTGTATGGGCGTCCCTCGCTAGGGACAGGAGGCAGAACCTTTTTCACCTGAAAAATCATCTTCCCCTTTAAATTTAGATGCACGCAGGGGCGTGGCCCTGGGAGCATGCGCTCCGCTGACTCCGCCCACCGGCGGCCCTCCCCAGTCCTCTTTAACACGTCGATGGGAATGGACCGCTTTCACCAGCGCTCCTGGGTTACGCCTCCGGCCTAGTAGTTCCATGCGCTCTTCCTTGGAGAAGTATTCTCGTCTTCTTTTGGACATCTCACAGTGAAGCCTGGGTGCAGGTTTTGGTCCCTTCTGAGATGGGAAGGAGCACTACCTTGGGAGAGTTGCTTCAAGAGCTATGTGGTGATGGTTGGACTATCTGGGGTCCGGTAATGGCACTGTGATTTTAACCGAATTTTTTGTTGTTGAGGATTGGCCTCAGGTGAAGGCTTTTGGATATGTGCGATGTGGTCCTATGGATCGTGGATGTACAATACTGATAATGTCAGTAGTGAGTTTTGGTAATTCATTTGTACAGTTGAAGCAAGGGTAGGGAGTGAAGAGTTCTTATATGAGAGAGAATAAACAATCTCTATATATTTACTTGCAGGGTTGACAATTTTGTCTGACGAAACGTTAATATTAGGACTGTCTCTGCACGCCTACATGTAGACACGTGCATGGGAGGAGGTAGAGCAGTAGATTAACGTCCTGTGAAAAACCTACGTTATTGTATCATTTGTATAAATTATAAGTTACTCACGGTAGTGACTAACTTACTCCTAGTCCATAGTCCCTGTTCCTCCATACTGTATGCGCGTCCCTCGCTAGGGACAGGAGACTGAACCCTTTTCACCAGAAACATCATCTTCCCCTTTAAATTTCGATGCGCGCAGGGGCGCAGCCCTGGAAACATGCGCTCCCCCAACTCCGCCCACCGGCACCACTCCCCAGTCCTCTTTTTTTTCCACGTCGATGGGAACGGACCGCTTTCACCAAAGCTCCTGTGTTAGGCCTCCGGCCTAGTAATTCCACACACTCTTCCCCAGAAAAGTATTCTTGTCTTTTCAATGATCAGGTACTGCTTTGTCCTCTGGCGACACGCTCCTCCCTGATGCATGTCGACAACGGTGGGCTTCAGCAGGTGTCCAGCCTGCTAGGGTCCTTCCGAATGTCCGACGCCCTCTGCCTCCGCTGCCTTGACCAAGACCACGGCTGGGACGTCTGTACCACGTGCGGCGCCTTGACTCCACGTGTGCTGAAGACCTGACTAGCCAGGTGGTGGGAGCTCTTTGGAAGATCGCCTCCAGAGGACCTCAAAGCGTTTGTGAAGCAGACCACCACCGATCAGCGTACTGGTGGAAGCCCGTCCAATTCCGCAAGTTCCACGACGCAGGCATGTGGCACGGAGCAAAACAAAATGGCTTCCGGGCCAGACAAAATGGCGGCTCACACGAAGCCTTTTCCCTTCAGAGACCAGGCAGGGGAAAGAGCTTCCAGGTGGGATTGGTCAACCCTTGTCATTTGGTCCACATCCTATCCATCCACTTCTCAGGGCAGGTATACATCGCCATATGCAGCGAGACAGGGCACGCCCAGGACCAGCACCCTCAGGGCTCGGCCCCTATGCCTATTCCATCAGGCACTCCTCCGGCCTGTGAAGACAGATTCTTCGAGAAATTCCTCGCACTCATGATATAACCACAGATGGGTACCATCCTCAGAGACATGATCAGGAACATGCTCCCTCCTGCTCAGCCGTAAGCACCCATCGCCCTGCTGCCCCTGGGTCCAGCTCAGCCCTGGCTCCCGTGCCTGTACCAGTCACGGCAGCCCCAACTCTGCCTCCTAAGTACCCTCCGGCACTGATAGTCAGCACGCCACATTTGCCTGCGCCCAGCACTACTCCGGCTCCCCCAGACTTGCAGGACACAACAGTCGACACAGACAATGAAGAGGACCTGAACACTCTGTCGTCAGCCAAAGCTTTTCACAAGCAGCTGGTGGGCCTGGCTGAGTACCTAGGGATCCCGCAGCCACAGGTGAAACAACCAGAGACAGGGGTACTGGCTGCAGTTCTCACGCTACACCCTACAGCTAGAACCAGAATCCCACTTCAGAAAGACGTAGTAGCGCTTGCCAAAAAAGGATTTCAAATGGATTGTGTCCTCCAACTTCTAATGTCCACAGCTGAGTAATTCGGTTTCTTTTTCGGCAGAGGGTGTCCTTCCTCGATGGCGTTGGGTCAAAGTCCCTCGAAGGCCTCCGTCGAGTGCGACGTCACCAGATGTTTTAAATAGGACGCACAGCGCCCATAGCCTCAGTTCTGTTTTTTCCGCAAACGTGTTTGCTTCGGAGACTCTGAGCCCTTAGCAGGTTTCTGAAGCTTTCCCTTAGGTTCCCGCAAGGCCTTAGCAGTCAGCAACTGGCATTTGGAACAGTCGGTGTCATGACTCTCGCCCAAGCACCACAAAAAAATGCGATGCAGGTCGGTAATCGACATCTTAGACTTGCAGTCCCGGCGAGTCGGAGGGGTCCAAGAAGACATTCACGAGCAATACACAAGGTGCGCAGAGTCTCCGAAGCAAACACGTACCCCTGCCTCTGGTTGTTTCACCTGTGGCTGCGGGATCCCTAGGTACTCAGCCAGGCCCACCAGCTGCTTGTGAAAAGCTTTGGCTGATGACAGAGTGTTCAGGTCCTCCTCATTGTCTGTGTCCACTGTTGTGTCCTGCAAGTCTGGGGGAGCCGGACCCTCGGCTGTCCCGATAAAGGACTTTTACCTCCCTCTGGATGACATCTATGAGGAGAGGTCAGATTTAGAGTTTGACCCTGTTGGGCCTGATGTGGCTCCTGTCTTTTCAGGGGATAGTCAGTTGGAAGAGTTAACGCAATCTTTTCATGATGCCAGTGGCTTAGACACTTCTCCTGAGGTGGAATTTGGCAGGCCTGAGTCTGGGGCTCATGCTGAGTCCTACAGGAGACTGATGGCTAGGGTCATGGAATATCTTGGTTGGTCCACTCCTCCTGAAGCTTTTGTTCAGGATGACTTGATGGATATTTTGGATCAAGGTCCGTCCTCTGACCCAGCATTACCTTTTCATTTGACCTTGCAGAGAAGGGTGGCGGCTGCTTGGCAGACCCCGGAATCTCTTCTGGCAGTTAACAAATAGATAATAAAAAAATACTGCCCTTCCGGTAGCGACCCCAGCTATCTTTCATCTCACCCCACTCCCGAGAGTTTGGTGTTTCAGACGGCTATGGCCACCTCGAGGCAGGCAGCATAGCCTACCATCCCTCCTGATGGGGACGACAAACACTTCGACGGTTGGGCACGCAAGGTGTTTTCTGCGGGGAGTATGGTGCTGAAATCGGACAACCCCACTTGTGCCTTGGCAAGATTTTCACACACACTCTGGAATTGTGTTTCTCTTGCGGCTGAGCATATTCCCGAGGGGGACGAAAGGTATGGGTTCCTTGCTCTCGTGCAAGATGGCAAGGATGCCATGTGTGAATCCCTTCAGTCGGGTTTGGACACGGCTGATGGTGTTAGCCGGTCCCTGGCTGCAAGCACTGTTATACGTAGATTTGCGTGGTTGCAGAAGTCTGGTTTTGCCCCGGATGTGCAAGCCCATCTTTTGGACATGCTCTTTGATGGCGCACATTTGTTTGGCATCAAGGCTGACGAGAGCCATGACAGGTTGCAGACCTCAAAAGCTGCAGCAAAATCTTTAAGCACAGCTGTGCGTCAACTCAGCCTTTTCGTCCTACGGGACAGCAGTGGAGGGGAGGTTCTTTTCGTTACTACTCCTCCTTTGGTAGAACGAGAGGAGCCGCCAGTCAGAGGCAGGGTAAAAGTACCCATGGTGGTCGGGAAATAGAGGTGCCAAAGCCGCTCGGGCAGCTGCCTCTTTGCCTTCAGGCGCTGCTGCAGCCGCTCCAAAACAATCATGAGGCCATGTCCCATGATTTGCTGATTGGGGGCAGACTGTCTCAGCATCTCGAAGAATGGCGAGCTATTACTTCGGATGGGTGGGTTCTGGATACAATAGCCCACGGCTACTGCCGTCCCTTCCTACAGCGGCCTCACGACAATCTCCCGGGGAATCTCTCTTTGAAGCTTCCAGAACCGCTCCTTGTGCAGGGAATCTTGACCCTGCTAGAGAAAGGCGCTATAGAACTGGTGCCTGTAGCGGAAAGGAACAAGGGATGGTATTCCCCTTATTTTATTATTCCAAAGAAAGACGGGAGATTGAGACCCATCCTGGATTTGCGTTGGTTGAACAAACTTCTCAGGAAGGACAAGTTCAAGATGGTCACTCTTTCTCAAGTTCTCCAGTCCCTTCAACTTCAGGATTGGTTGGTGTCTTTAGACCTACATTATGCTTACTTTCATGGGCCGATTCATCCCAAGCACAGGAAGTACCTGAGGTTTGCAGCTGGCGACTCGCACTTTCAGTTTCGGGTCCTGCCATTCGGCTTGACCTCTGCCCCGAGGGTCCTTCACCAAGCTAATGGTGGTGGTGGCAGCGTATCTCAGGCGTGGGGGGAGTCACATCTACCCCTACCTGGACGACTGGCTGATCTGTGCGCGTTCTCCCAAACAAGCATTGGATCACCTCGGGTCTCACCTGCTGCTCCCTCCACAGGCTGGGCTTCTCCCTCAATTTCAAGAAGTCGCATCTGACACCTTTCCAACAGCTCCAGTACATTGGGGCTGTGTTGGACACGTCCTTGGGGAAGTGCTCGCCTCCCAAGGTAAGGACTCATCACATTGTGCAGATGGTGGACAAGTTTCAACATGCCCAGTCTCCCAGCTTTTGAATTTTTAAGGTTGCTCGGCCTCATGGCATCCTGAATTTTTCTGGTGCCAGAGGCCAGGCTGAGGATGAGATCCCTGCAATGGGTCCTCAAGATGCAGTGGTCACAGTTCTCATTCAAGATGTCGGATCCTGTTCAGATTCCACTCTCGGTCTCCCAGGATCTTCTGTGGTGGGCAAACGAGGGGAACCTGATGAAGGGGGAGCCATTTTGGCAACCGTGGCCGGAGGTGACTGTAGTGACGGACGCTTCCCTCATGGGTTGGGGAGCTCATGCCAAGGACTTGACTGCCAGCAGTCATTGGTCTCCGTCGGAGTCCAAACTCATCATCAGCCTGTTAGAGCTGAGAGCCATCAGGCTGGCCATGATGGCTTTTCTGCTGTCTGTGTGGGGGGGGAAAGAGTGTCCTGATCATGACGGACAACAGTGGCCATGCATTACCTCAACAAAAAAGGAGGGTTAGGGTCACTCCCGTTGTGCAGAGAGGCAATGCAGCTCTGGTTCTGGGCAATCCAGCAGGAAATTTCGCTCACGGCAGTTCCTCTGGCCGGAGA
Organism: Ambystoma mexicanum; assembly: GCF_040938575.1. Taxonomy (NCBI): domain Eukaryota; kingdom Metazoa; phylum Chordata; class Amphibia; order Caudata; family Ambystomatidae; genus Ambystoma; species Ambystoma mexicanum. Next base: position 872,640,780 of record NC_090924.1, on the reverse strand, counting down.
GGACAATATGGCGGCGAGTGCTCTGAGCATGCAGAGCACGATCTCTCTTGAGTGGGAGTTGGCTCAGGAAGTCCTTCTGGACATCTTTGCCCTTTGGAGAACCCTGCAAGTGGATCTCTTCGCCACCAGTGCCAACCGGAAGTGTGAGAGATTCTGCTCAAGGGAATTTCCTCCGAGAGGAGCCTTAGGAGACGCATTCGTAGTGGATTGGTCATTCCCACTGCTGTACGTGTTTCCTTCAGTGTCCGTCATTCCTCAAGTGTTAAGGAGGTTACGGAGGTTCAGATCCCACATGATCCTCATTGTTCCAGATTGGGCCAGGACAGCATAGTACTTCGACCTTCTAAAAATGTCCATCTGCCCTCCACGCCGTCTTCCCTACTGAGAGGATCTGCTTTCGCGCAAGGGGGCTCAGGTTCTCCATCCAGAGGTCAGGACTCTCAACCTTCATGCTTGGTATCTGAAAGGTTGAGGTAGAAGGATTGGGACCTCCCGGATGACGTGATGGAAGTCTTGCTTTCGGCCAGGAGGCCAGCAACTAAATCCCTGTACCGTTGCGACTGGTGCAGAGGACAAAATGTTGATCCCTTTTCAGTGTTCCATTTCCATGATTTTGTCTTTTTTGCTTTCTTTGGCCCACAGGGGCCTGCAAGTGGGTACCATTAAGGGTTACCTGGCGGCGTTGTCTATCTTCAATCTCTCATCTGAAGAATGTTCTTACTTTAAGATTCCTTTAATTTCCCAATTTCTTAAAGGGCTCACTAATGTGTTCCTGCCATCCCCTTTCCCGGTGCCAGTTTGGGATCTGAATTTGGTTTCGAAATTTCTGGATGGTGCTCCGTTTGAACCTTTGCACTCTTGTCCGTTCAGATTGTCTTTCAAGACGATGTTCTTGGTTGCGGTTACTTCTGCTCGCAGAGTGAGTGAATTGCAGGCACTTTCATCTAAGCCACCCTTTACTTTGTTCCACAAGGATAAGGTTGTACTGAGGGTACGTCCTTCATTTCTACCCAAGTTAGTGTCTGAATTTCATTTAAGCCAGAAAGTGGACTTCGGCCTCGGCACTCCTGGGCAAGGAGGAAAAGATAATGGAGTCGTTCAGCAAGAAAGTGTATTCCAACGCCACGCTCCACCTGCACCAGGCCAACACAGATGCCGTGTTGGCAGCTGTCAACCATAAGCTACCCACAGTCAGGCTCGCTTCAAGGCTGGGCTGGCTGAGGCCAAAATCGTGGGTTAAGACATAATGGAGTCCATGGTGGCCCACATTGACATTTCAGGTCGGGCCATTTGCATCGCCACTGACATGAGAAGGATGGCTTGGCTAAGGGCGACAAAATTCAATCCAGATTTGCAGGAACGCATACTAGATGCCTTTTGAGGGGGCGACTTGTTCCATTCAACAAACTACTTGGGAACCCCATTGGTCCTTCTTGAGGTTCAGGATCATGGGTTTTCACTTTCAAAACAAGGTTCTATCCTTTGGACTCAATTTGACCCCCAGGGTCTTTACAAGGCTAAAATGCAGTGGCAGCCCTAGTCAGGTCGCAAGGCCGTCATAATTACCCATATCGACGACTGGCTAGTCAGAGCGAGATCTCTGGAGGCGGTCCAACATATGGCCTCCGCCCTCATGGATACACTCTACGACCTGGGATTTTCTATCAATCTCAAAAAGTCAGTTGGTGCCCACGCAGAGCTTGACCTTCCTTGGACTTAACTGGGACAGGAGCTCGGAGAGTATCTTTCCCTCCGAGGACAAGATCACTGCCATCAAGAGGGCCACTGGACATTTTCTCAGCAGAACAGTGACCTTGGCGTGGTGGTACCAGCACCTGTTGGGAGTTATGGCCTGTTAGGCAGAATCCTGGGCAGTGCCCTTAGGGACCACTACACAAGATTAAGACTACAGGTGGTAGTACAATGTCACCTTTGGTACAAGCCTGTACTACACAGTTAGAGTGGTAGCAGTAGCGGAGCAGCCAGACTTATCTCAAGAACAAATGAGCAGTAGTAGAGATTACACAAAGGACTACAAGCACTGTGACACAAGAAAACACTGACTCAAGGTTTTTGGTTAAAAAGTAAAGATACATTTATTTTTAGACCATCTGTTCACAAAACACTTCACTTCTATTAAATTAAAACCACACTTCAAATACACCACACACAACCAATTCCCCTTGTGCAGAACAATTCAAGGTAAGTACCTTTGGATTTGACAGACCGGTGTTGTGAAACAAAAACGTTACCAGGGTTCTTACGCGATCACTTTTTGACAGTAATGACAGTTTGGTCTTAGGAAAGAGAAGCGTACCCGCGAGATTAAATGTTACTGTAGTCAAACACGCTTAGCACATGAAGTAACACAAGAGAATTGGGGACCAAAATCATAGGCAATACTTTTTTCAAGGCAGATAGAATCACGAAACACTTTCTAAAAACGTAGATAAGTCAATAGGCTTGCGCCAGTGTCAATGGGAGAAGGGTCCTGTTGTCGAGGATCACAAGGTTAGAACAGTTCACGATTCGAGATTGCCAGGAGTACTTGGATATTGTCAAAAGGGAGGCAAAAGTTACAAGATGGAAGGAAGATGAGGACAAGCCTTTGGTGAGGAGAAAAGGGTTCACCCTAGTTCCTCGAAGTCGGACACAGTACCTTATTCGTAAGAAGAAAAGCTGGTGCCAGGGCAGTTGTTCCTGGTAGTTCATGCAGACTCACGGTTTCTGAAGCTTCAGTCGTGGGGACAAGGACGACGTCTGGAGCGATCTGCACTACCCAGGGATGAGGCCAGCAGCAGCAAAGCAACAGTGAATAAAAGGTGGGCTCCTTTAAAACAGGAGCGGCTCTTCAGATGGCTATCCGGACCACTACAGCTGTGTGCAGCGATTTCGACCAAGAAGAGGATCCTCTGGGTGTGGAAGGTGAGCTGGTTGATCCCACCAGGCTCAAGGGAAGAAGACTCCGGACTGGATCTTCTCTTGTCGTTGAAGGGTATATAGCTCAGGACTGCAGCAGGGCTTCACTGGGACTCGGGAGTTGCAGCAGCCGTTGTCTTCTCCGTTTCTCTTCGGTTCCTTGCAATTCCAGTGGCGACTCTGACTTCCAGCCCAAGAGTCCTGCCTTTTATGCCATAATCCCCCATTCACACAGCCTGGCTGTCAATCACTCAGCAGGGGGCTTGTCCGGGCCGGACAACCACCTCAGACAATCAAGACAAAGTGCGACTTGGGTCTCCAAGGAGACCCTGTGCAGGGGGTGACTACACCCCTCCCTCACATTCAGCCCACCTAGACACCCAGATGCCAAAGGAGGGCTTCTGGACAGAAGCCCGCCAATGGTCGGCAAACAAAGAAGGCAAACATGGTTTGCCGCGCAAAGTAAAACACAAGAAGGACTTTAACAAAAAGAAATGGTGATAAAACCCAACCGGAGCCGAAATAAAAAGTATTTGGTCAAGCGGGTTTAAGTTCGAGGCTAATACAATGGCCTAAAACAGTACCACGTTTATATAGTATAATTGCGGTAGAAAAGTTAGGGTAGATGCCACTGCCACCAGCCAAGTCTTAGTGTTAAGAGAGCAAAATAAAGCTCAGAGAGGCACAGACAAAAAGGGGTAGGAATTAACCCTTTCCAGTATTCCATGTAAAATGGGGTATACTGGGTCTCTAGTTTAAATGACTACATAAAGTAAATGGCAACGTTACCTGTTTCTGGGGGACAGTTCTCAGACCCAGAAAAATTGAGTCAGGGGGCAGTCTCCAAGACAACCCTGTGTCACTGCACTGAAGCTGCTGTGTAACACACACAAAAGTGGGGCTCATGGAGTGGTGTAGCTCCAGAGCCTACGATCACACAAACAGTAGAAATACACATGGCAAAACGCATGTAAGAGTGGGAAAAAGGTTCACACTCTTACCAGGTGGAAAAAAATAAACCCCAGAAATCCAGCAGAGCTGCTGAGGGACTCACTAGGTGAGGGAAATTAGCCATAAATGAGAATTCTCCCTAACATGGCCCCATGTCCTCTTGCAGTGCCACATACAAGGCTCAAAATGAGGCGGCTGCAGCTACATTTCTCAGCCTCCTGGAACCAGTAGAAGGGTTTGAAGGCAGAGCAGGTCAGAATACAACAGCTCCACCAGGATCTGATCTGGTGCGGTACGGACAACAACCTGCAGATAGGCAGGCCCTTCCAGCAACCAACACCTCAGGTCACCATTACCAAAGACTCACCCCTAGAGGGATTGGGAGCTAACCTGGACAGTCACAACTTCCACAGAGTATGGTCCCAGCATGAGCAGCTGGCGCACATCGACTGGCTCAAGATGATGGCTATCTGGCTTGCTCTCCAAGACTTTCTGCCTATTATCACCAGCAGGGTGATTATCATTTAAACAGACAGCTCCATCTGCAGGTATTTTATCAACAAGCAGTGTGGCACCTGGTCCCCTCCCCTCTGCAGACTGGCGGTCGACATTTGGGAGTGGGCTCTTGTGAACAACATACATCTGTCAGCAGTCCACCTCCCATGGGAGTTCAACTTGGGTCTGGACATGCTCAGCAGGCTGAACACGGACAATTACGAATGGCAGTTGAACAAGCAGGTCCTTCAGGTGATCTTCAACAGGTGGGGTTATCCGCAGGTGGACCTCTTTGCCACCAGTGCCAACGGGATGCGCACCCAGTTTGCTTCCTGGCAAGGGCGCAAGGCAGGGGTTTGCTCGGTAACGCAATGCAGATCCAGTGGAACAACATGACCGTTATAAATGATATATGATATGGCATTTATAACGCGCCTATACACAAGTGTATCAAGGCACGACGAGGCAAGGAAGGGGGAACAAAGGGAGGAAAGACTACGATCCTACTAGGCAAGGTGTCATTCAGATCGCGGAAGTGCATGGGATGGGGTAAGGGGAAAAGTTCGAGGTTAGGGGAGGGGACAGTCCAATACATGGGAATAGAATCAAAACAAAAGTAAAAATAATGGCCAGTCGGTGGCAAGTGCAAGGAAGTGCAGAAGTCGGGTGTCAAGTGCTGGTAGTAGGAATGTAGGGATACAGAAACAGTCTCCGAGTGCGTGGGTTGCCGGACAGGCAGTGCGGGCGTGTGCGACTGGTGTGGGAGGGACCTGGCCCCGAGATCAGGGGGTGGCCAGGTAACCAGTGCAGTTGCTGTTTCAACCCAGGAGGTCAGCAGGGGAGAGGAGGAGAAAAAGCAGAAGCAAAGAGAAAGGTTTTGAGGTGCTTCTGGAACCGGAGATGGTTCTCCTCAAGTTTCAGTGAGGCAGGGAGGCTGTTCCAGATGGAGGCCCCAGCCGAATAAAAGAGATCTACCACCAACTCGTTGCTGCAGAAGCGACTGACCCTTTAGGGAATTGGAGGCGTATGAGCGAAGAGCTCGAGAAGGGAGATATTTAGGAAGAGAGAGTTGAATATATTGAGGCCCCAGAAGGCCTTGTGGACAATGCAAAGGGTTTTGAACTTAATCCTCGCAGCCACTGGGAGCCAGTGCAAAGATTTCAGTCCTGGGGAGATACGATCCCTGGGCTTGAGGCCAAGGACAAGTCTCGCAGTCCTGTTTTGGATGAGTTGCAGAGGGCGGAGAGTAGAGGCAGGTCCATTTAGAAAGAGGCTGTTGCAAAAGTCCAGCCTAGAGAGAACCAGAGCTCTGGAGAGAGTGAGGTTCTGGGGTAAGGAGATTAAAGAAAGAATACCTCTGACGAGGTGGAGTTGATAGTGTGACTTCTTAGAGACGTCAGCTGTGAGGAGAGAAGGAGAGTGTGGAGTCGAAGATGACCCAGAGGTTTTTAGCCTCACAGGTTGTAGCAGGAGGAGGGCTAAGGGAGGCTGGCCAGAGTGTGACAAGAAAGGAGGTAGTGGGTGTGCTGATGAGGAGAATCTCAGTCTTACTGGCATTAAGACAGAAGTAATTGGCAGCACACCACTCCTGGATAGCAGAAAGTCAGTGATGAGGAAAGGAGAAGAGAAGGCTGAAGGTAGCCTGAAAATGAGCCGAGTGTCATCTGCATAGCACTGAAAGATGGGGCAGAGAGCGGCAATGCGGTGGGCAAGAAGTGCCAGGTAGAGGTGGAAGAGCCAGGGAGAGAGGTTAGACCCCTGGGGCACACCACAGGTAGAGAAAAAGATAGCAGAGGGGAAGAACCCCAGTTGGACCTGGGAGGGTCGGTCAGAGAGGAAAGCGGTCAGCCAAGCCTGGGCCTGACCGGTTATACCCAAGTTATCACAGAGACATTTGAGCAGGATGGCGTGGTTGACGATCAAGCAAGATGAGGATACAGGGGGTGTTAGAATCAAGGTTGGAGAGCAGGTCACTTGTAATCGCCCATACAATATAGAGGAAAGGGGACGGGACATAGGAGTAATTATAAGTTACTCACTGTGGTAGTGACTAACATACTCCTAGTCCCCTTTCCTCCATACGTCCCTTACATCCTCACCCCCCCTTAATAAAACTGGTGTCATTAGGCAACGTTAATCTTGTTGACGCGTCAAAGGGGACTGAGGCGTCGTGCCGGTGGACGGAGTCAGGGGAGCACATGCTCCCAGGGCTGCGCCACTTCACGCATCTAAATTTAAAGGGGAAGCTGATTTTTTTGGTGAAAAAAGGTTCCGTCTCCTGTCCCTAGCGAGGGACGCTTATACAGAATGGCGGAGAGGACTAGGAGTATGTTAGTCACTATGGTGAATAACATAGGATTTTCACAGAAACTCGTTCCTGCCTTTCTAATCCAACACAAACCACTCCTATATCCAGCAGTATATTTACGCCCTATTATGTCTGTGTTTAAAAACCAGGGCCTACGTCCAGTATGTAGTTTGCCTATGCCATCATTCCATGGACCTTAATTTTATTCTCTGCTCTACCCCCGTGCACGTTTCTACACGTAGGTGCGCAGAGACACTCCTTTATATTAGTATTTTCGGCAGACAAAATTGTAATCCCTGAAAGTAAATTTCTGATGTTTGTTAATCTGCTTAGAATCACATGCTGTGCATAGGTCCGACATCCAGTGGTCACTGCGGATTATTGCATTTTGTTTTTCGTAGTCGAAAAGGGGACGTCGACAAGGCGTGTCTGTAACACTATCCCTATAGTGACGTGCGTTGTACCCATAATCCCTCACGCGTCGAGGTCTCAGATTGTTTTTTTCCGCCCAGCTTCTGGTCGCCTTACGCAGAGCTCCTAGAGAGACATTGCAAATACTTACTACGGACCTCGGTCCTTAATTATACTTATTATATTGTTAAAGATCCCTCCCCTCGACGTTAGCTGTGAAGCTGTTTCTCCGCCAAGCAAGTTTTCGACAGAGGGGAAGAGACGGAGGAGATCCTTTGGCGCTGCCGAACACGTGGCCTGGCCTCGCCGGCCCACATACAGTAGGGAGAGTGGGGGTTCGAACTTTTATCTTCTCTTTGAGAATGTCTTTCTTTCTTCCCTATCTTTCCCTTGGGGTTGTTATCACCAGTTATTATTGCCTCAGCTATGGAGAGGACACCTTTTAAGTTTTGCCCACGCTGTAGGGGCAAATACACTTGGAAGGACAAACACAAGCTCTGTAATCGTTGCTTGCCCCTCGATCATAAGGAGGACAGCTGCACGGCCTGTAAGCTCTTGAAACCAAGAACTCTTAAAGAACGCAAAGTTAAGAGGTGGGCGGACTACGCTATGTCGAAGTCAGTTTCCTCACCCGCCGCCGCTGTTACAGAAAGTGACGAGGAGGGTGATAACTCGACGTCCGTTACGGAAGTCATTAACCCCCAGAAGGAGCGCTCGCGCTCCTCGACGTCCGTCCCCGGCCCCGACGGGCTCGGCTCACGTCCTGCTTATGGGGATGAACACCCCGGCGACAAGGACGCACACAGACCCCATAGGCCTAAGCACACAACCCACGGTTCTTCTTCGTCGAAGACGAAGGATCCATCAGCGCCGAAGGGGACGCAGGGCACTCCGGCGTCTACCTCAGACCGTAAGGGTCTCAAGCCCCACCCGCAAACGCAGCCGCGACCAGCGATTGGGCTTTCATCAAACTCGGGCGCTACCCCAAAATCATCCGACGTAACGCTCCATAGAGCGGCCGTCGAGGAACAACGCGTAACGCAGGCAACGTCGACACCAGAGTCCTCTACTGACAAACTCGTTGTCGAAAGCCTGGCGAGAATAGTTTCCGAAGACAAACGTAAGCGGACGAGGAAACAAACGTCGAATACCGCACATAAAGCTATGGAAACGCCGAAAAAGCACTAGAGTAGCCAGGAACTGCCCCCTTCATCTAAGGACACTTCTGAACTACCGGAGGGCTTTTCAGAGGGCGACGGAAACCTTTCTTCGACGTTGTGGGAGCGTTCTAAGCGTTTTGAAGGTGAAAACACTGATTTCCCCCCTCTAGACTATTCAGGGGTCCCCCATGAGACCCTTGAAAGACTCCATTCTTGTATGGAGAAAATGGAAAGGTTTTTGGGAAACCAAAACTCACCCACACCCAAAAGACCAAGAGAATGGCCCCAGGATGACCCTAGGGTCAAATTCCTAGGCTGTTTCCCCCTTCTACAGACGTATATGACCTCACTGAAGAGGAGCAATACCTCCAGGAAGATGAGTGTTTGGGTGGAGAGGAAGAACATGAGGAAGAGGGGTTTGAAGAAGATCCTTACTCTAGTGCAGGAGCTTTCGAAGAAGATACAGCTACCTCGCAGCCTTGGCAATCCCCATCAGTGCACTCAGACCCTGATGTCTTTCACCCTTCTCCTCCCAAGGATTCACCTATTGGAAACACCTCTCCCATAGATGACCAACCTTCACTTAATGCACTATTGCGCAAGGCAGCAGCACATTTTGAAATAGACACAGGGGAGACTCTTCCTGACATAGACTTTGTAGAGAAAGTTATTAAAGAAAAAGCCTGTTAGTCAGTCTATTCCGCTCCTGGCTTTTATAAAGAGAAGAATAACTCCTTCCCTTTCCAATCCTGCCTTAGTCAGAGGGGTCAACCCTCGGATAGAAAAGCTCTTCAGCCCTTCGCCCTCTGACCCTTTGTACATCAGAGGCCATTCTATTCCGGACTCCCTCGTAGTTACTAATACAAGGAAAAGAGCAGGGGTACCACTATCCACTAGTGAGGCACCACCTGACAAAGAGGGCAAAAAGCTCTATGCACTTGGGAAGAGAATCACGACGTCCGCCGCCTTTTCAACTAGGATTGCAAATAACAATTCCCTACTAGCTAGCTACGCAGATGCACAGTGGAGCAAGCTGCGCAGCGAAGCAGAGGACGCACCAGAACCCCTGCGTTCACGCCTGTTAGCTACAATCTCAGAGGGAACTCTTGTAAACCAGGGCATCGTAAAGAACTCCTTAGATACCGCAGAGACGGCTGGTCGTTCCCTGGTTCAGGGAATACTTCTCAAACACCATGTCTGGCTGCGCAATTTGGGATTTAAGCCGGAAACCCAGGCTTCCCTGATAAATAAGCCCATAGAACAAACACATCTGTTTGGGAAAGCAGTTGATGAGGCCCTAGAACATGCGAAGAAAGAGTTTGATACCATCAAGACTCTTGACCAAATTTCTAGGCCCCCTAACAGACGCGCCTATGGCAATAGATAGCAGCAAAACCAACAGCAATTTTACTCTGCTACCAACTGGCCCTCTAACCAGGGTAACAACACCCAGTTCAGTCAAAGAGGCCAACGCCGTGGCAGAGGAAGAGGTCGCGGCTCCAGCCCCAAAGGTTCCAAGCCCAATACCAACAAATGACCCGAAGATTCGGGTCCCCTCCCATGCATCACCGGTTGGGTATTCTCCACCATAGCCCACGGATACTGCATCGAATTCAACGGTTCCCCAAAGTACAGACCCCCACGGAACCGACGCATGACACCAGAACACCTCACCATTCTTCTTCAAGAAGTAGAAGAGCTACTGAAAAAAGAAGCTATAGAGGCTGTCCCCCTATCTCAGGTAACAGATGGTATTTATTCAGTGTACTTCCTTGTACCCAAAAAGGACTTTACCATGCGCCCTGTATTAGATCTGCGCCCAGCGAACAAGTTTGTCTAACCCCAAAAGTTTCGTATGGTGACCTTGCAGGAAGTAATCCCACTGTTAACACAAGGGGATTACATGCCAACACTGGACATGAAAGATGCATACTTTCATATTTTAATGTTGCCAGCGCACAGAAAATACCTCAGGTTCAAGATAGAGAACAAACACTACCAGTTCAGAGTACTACCCTTCGGGATAGTATCTGCACCAAGGGTATTCACGAAAGTACTGGCAGTGGCAGCGGCCCACCTGCGCAGGTTATCCATCCCGGTATACCCTTACCTCGACGACTGGCTCATAACAGGGGATTCTTACGAAACATGCTTCTCCAATACCCAAAAGACTGTAGACCTTTTGTTCCAATTGGGCTTCTCCATCAACAAAAAGAAGTCCAGCTTAGACCCCAACCAAATCAAACAATTCCTAGGGGCTCTAATTCGAACAAAGGACGGCCTCGTCTTCCCCTCCAACGAGAGGGTCCAAAACATGCTGTTTCAGATCCCCCATTATGTGGCAGGTCGAGAGGTGACGGTACGCAAAGCAATGCGCTTGCTAGGGATGATGGCGTCATGTATTTATTTGGTACCTCACGCGCGCCTGCGCATGCGGCCAATGTAAGAATGGCTCAACAGCCAGTAGTGTCAGGCCAGCGGACAATGGGACGATCTAGTGGTGGTCTCGCAGGCCTTGGTTCTCTCGCTACAGTGGTGGACAAAAGAAAACCTGTTATTAGGGAAAACATTTGCCACACCCGCAGTGGAAGCCACTCTAACCACAGACGCATCCCTTACAGGATGGGGGGCTCACCTATCCCATCAGACTGCTCACGGAGCGTGGACTCCGAGCTTAGCATCCAAGCATATAAACCTGCTGGAACTATTAGCGGTGTTCAAAGCACTGAAAGCCTTTCAGGAACACCTACAAGGAAAGACAGTGATGGTCCTCACAGAGAGCACCACAGCCATGTACTACCTCAACAAGCAAGGGGGCACTCACTCTCCAGGACTGTCCAAGCTGTCCCAGAATATATGGAAGTGGGCTCTCAAACACAACATGTTCCTACTATCACAACATGTACCAGGGGAACTCCATCTGCTAGCAGACAAACTCAGCAGAGACTTCCCCCTGCCCGAAGAGTACGAATGGCAATTGCACGAAGACATCGTCTTAGACGTCTTCACGCAATGGGGATTCCCGGAAATAGACCTGTTCGCAACTCTGGAGAACTCACAATGCCAAAGTTACGCCTCCAGGTACCCCCAGAACCAGTCCAAGGGGAACGGTCTGTCGATTCAATGGTCAGGGAAATTTGTTTACGCCTTTCCCCCGACTCCCCTTCTCAACAAAGTGGTGCACAAGATGCACCAGGAGCAGGTTACCATGATACTAGTGGCCCCAATGTGGGCCCGGCAGCCATGGTTCGCTCACTTGATGGAGATGTCCCTATCTCCCCCAGTGAAACTTCCCTGCCCGTACAACATGCTGTTACAGGACAAGGGCAGGACACTGCATCCATGCCCTCAGACCATGAACTTAGCAGCCTGGCTCCTGAAATCATAGAATTTGCACATTTACAACTCCCGCAGAGATGTATGGACATCCTCAGGGAAGCCAGAAAACCTAATACTCGCCACTGCTATTCTAGCAAGTGGAAAAGATTTGTCATCTGGTGTAGAGGTAAGAGCATCAACCCGGTTGACTGCTCTCCCACTAACATTGTTCTGTACTTGACCCATTTACTGGATTCAGGTCTAGTGTTCAATTCCATTAAAGTCCACCTAGCGGCACTTTCTGCATACACCACTTCCCAACTTAAGTGTCGTGGTGGAAGATACCAGTTATCAAGGCCTTCATGGAGGGGGTAAAGAGAATACACCCTCCGATAGCTAACCCAGCTCCCGGATGGGACTTAAATGTGGTACTTTCTAGACTCATGGGCCCTCCTTTCGAACCCATGCACAAGGCAACTCTTAAAGACCTCACTCTTAAGACTGCTTTCCTAATAGCTATCACCTCCATTAGGAGAGTAAGTGAACTACAGGCTCGTTCTGTACTAGACCCCTTCGTAACAGTTCACAAGGATAAGGTGGTTCTACGCACACACCCAAGGTTTGCACCAAAATTCATCTCGAAATTTCATGTAAACCAGTCAATAGAACTACCAACGTTCTTTCAAAACCCTTCCAGCTTGGGAGAAAAAAGTCTGCATACACTAGATGTACGCAGAGCTGTCATGTTCTACATGGAAAGAACCAGACCACTGAGAAAGACTAATCAGTTCTTTGTCTCTGTGGCAGCAGGAAGAGAAGGAGATGCAGTTTCAAAGTCCACCATATCTAGATGGATTGTTCAATGCATCACTCTCTGTTACACTCTTGCTAAGAGAGAACTACCCTTCAAGCCAAGAGCACATTCCACTCGAGGCACTGGGGCTTCCATAGCGTTCATTGCAAATGTTCCCCTTGAGTCCATCTGCAAAGCGGCTACCTGGAGTTCTGTGCACACCTTTACAAAACACTACTGTCTAGATGCACACTCTAGATCTGACTCCCAGGTGGGACAGGCAGTATTAAGACATCTTTTCTCTACTGTTCCTTCTCATAACCCACCGCCAACTCCGGGTACTGCTCGCTAGTCTATGCACAGCATGTGATTCTAAGCAGATTAACAAACATCAGAAGACAATGCATTGCTTACCGTAAAAGCATTTCTGATGATTGTATCTGCTTATATTCACGTGCGCCCACCCTTCCTCCCTGCTCGGATGGAAGGAACATAGACATCCTTTTTCTATATCTCTCTTTTCTGTACTCACTCAAGTCTAGAAGGCTCCCTCAGGGCAGAAAAATACAAACAGAGGGACCTCGACGCGTGAGGGATTATGGGCACAACGCACGTCACTATAAGAATAGTGTTACAGACACGCCTTGTCGACGTCCCCTTTTCGACTACGAAAAACAAAATGCAATACTCCGCAGTGACCACTGGATGTCGGACCTATGCACAGCATGTGAATCTAAGCAGATACAACCATCAGAAATGCTTTTACGGTAAGTAATGCATTGTCATATGGAGATTGTTTATTCTCTTTCATATAGGAACTCTTCACTCCCTACCTTTGCTTCAACTGTATGAATTAATTACCAAAGCTCACTACTGACATCAGTATTGTACATCCACGATACCCAATTCATAGGACCACATCTCACACATCCAAAAGCCTTCACCTGAAGCCAAATCCTCAACAGCTTCAAATCACTGTGCCAGAACCGGACCCCAGATAGTCCAACCATCACCACATATCTCTTGAAGCAACACTCCCAAGGTAGTGCCCCTTCCTATCTCAGAACGGACCAAAACTTGCATGCAGGCTTCACTGTGAGATGTCCAAAAGTGCCCAATGGAATTGCTGGCTCCCTGACCACTCTTACCATAAAAAGATAGCCCCAAAGTAAGGTGCACATACAGAGCTGGTGGTTCCCCTCATGTGGGAAACCGCAGTTCTGCTTCAATTAGACATGGCTGGTGAGTAAACACCTCCATGATTGATGGTGTGATGGCAGCCCATCTCAATTCATCTCACCCCATGGGAGATGCACCCGTATTAATTCACCCGAGATTGAGGAGCTCTCTCAGGGGAGAACTATTGGTAGTTGGATTTCCTACACCTCCATGCCAATCCGTGATCGTCCCCATCACCTACTTAAGGAAACGTTGTGCAGGGCAGCTCACCTCCTATTTATTGTGTCACACGCCCGTGCTGGCTACAGCGAGTCCCTGCAAATGCTTCCAAAAGCCGTCTGCCGGCTGTAATAAACCAGAAATAGTCACTTGATGGCAAGCCACATCACATGACGGTGGATCATCCTCTGCATGTCAGAATAATACGATCTAGATGAGAAGGATGATAGGGCTTGGCTGCCACCTGTGCCCTCTACAGGAGAGGGGGGGGGGAGTGGGGTCACTGTCTTGGAATTATGTCAGTTGGCTACCTGAGCTGTGTTATAAACATTTTCTAGATATGAATATCTGGATTCCCTGTCGGGGCAGGATGCTTTCTTTGGCTGGGTGGTCTTCTTGAATTTTCTGGTGTAAGGTGGTGCTTTCTTACTCTCCTCCAGGTTTTAGTTCTGCTGTTGGAGTCTATAAAAGATGATGAATCTGTGGAAGGAAGGGATCATTAAAAAGATCATAGTACTTAACTTGTTTTCATGTTCTTTCTGATGGTGGTTTTTCCTACAGCTTCCTTGTTGCCCTCCCAACCTGCCCCTCTTGGTGGATAGCTTTTTCACCTTGTTTATCAATGGCCCCTTAGCTGCCGACTAACTGCTAGGTAAAAAGGGTGGAACTGAGATCATGAGACGCAGCAGATCTATATATGTGTGCCCCGATGTCATGTCTGATGCAGGGCTCCCATCAGCGCCGGGTGCAACCAAAGCGGAGGCAAACTGCGTGCCATGGTGGTAAAACTAATTCCTGAGACCATCTGGTTCTGGAGATGGAATATCTTAGATGAGGAATCTGTAGGAGGAACATCCATCAGAAGGAACATTACTGAGAAGTAAGTAATGTGTTCTTTGCTGCAAAGCTATCAGAAATATGGGCTAAAAATGGTCATACCCCCTAAAAGAATCATCTAGAAATAGCAGATCAACTGTGTACAGCAACATTTTCTTAGCAGCATGTTTTAAGGCTGGCTGGTTTTTATGTCGAAAGTACTTAATCCGGTTAAGTAAAGGGACCCTCGTCATTTTTGTTTATTTCCTGCTTGGCTTTTACAACTTGTTTCTTGGTGAGCCAATCGGAGGCCTCCTCAAGGATGTAAATGCCTTACGATGTGCTCTTAGGATAGGTATACCACATACATTGATCTTGTGCACTGTGAATACTGTAACACTGTTTTGTGTTAAGTATCTTACTGGTTGGTGGCAGATAACCTGAATTATAGTTTGGGGTACTGAGCATCTTATTACTTTTCAGTGAAGTGTACTTGGACCAGCCATGTGTGACTGTGCGTGAGTAAATGGCGGATATCGGGGGCTGCTCCCGCTGTACTAAACTCTGTTTTGACATGTAGCTATGGAGATCCTCCCTTCTAGCACAAATGTGCAGACATAAGTCAGCCTTATATGGTGATTTCTTCACAGAACCATTGTGCAGGCACAGTGCAGTATCTGACCGGACTGGAATGTCTTGGTGTTTGAGGTTTTGACTGCACTTACAATCCCAGGCCAAAGCTTTAGTAACGGACCTGCCACGCTTGAAAGAGGCAGCTTCCTAGTGATTGAGTGGCCTCTTAAAGTTTGACTGGACGCACACCTGCCATTGGTGGCTGATATTGTCTCTGTGTCTCTAATCCCCTAGAACAACTGGCGGTCTACTGAATTTCTTCATTCATCTGCTGGAATGTGCTGCCCCTGAAGGTAGAAAAGGAATATTGAAGGCCATGGATCTTGTAGAAGCTTTGGTGTTTTGCAACCCTTTCCAAGACTCTTCTCAATGTAAAGCTCCACTGAAAGCTGTGACTTCCATCTCTGAACCCTACCTGGATCCTTCAGCGATGACAAGCGGCCAAATTGCTTTCTACTCTTCTTGCCCTTTCAGATTTCTGCAGTGTGCTTCTCTGCATTGGATTGGAAGACCGGTCAAACACAAAGTAACAGGATCACTGGTAGATGGACAGACCATTGAGCCATGGATTACGTTGACTAAACCTAAACTAAAGACAAAGACCAAGAAAGAACGTTGGTGCCTCAAGGACACCTGCCCACTTGTCGTTAGACTGTCCGGCACCGACCTAATCACCAAAGTTGTTTTTAACTCAGTTTTCACCAATGCTCCTCACGACCTGCAAACTCTTGTTTATTTTGTTATCTTCATTTCTTTGCAATCTTCCTTTTGTAGTCCTCCAGCTCGATGATCATAAGAAATAATTGGCAGCAGCTGAAGTCCTCCCCTGGCTTCGGGAATCTGCAGTAGTTGCCCTTTAGTAACTAGAGCGTTACCGAAGGACATGGAAGGCCACTAGGAATGCTGTCCTGAAACTGCCACGGTCAGAAACTGAAAATACTCTTATATAAGTTGGCAGAATCTTTTCTGCTGTCCCCCTATCAGACAACTGTATTGAACCATAGTAAATCATTGAGCATAACTTAAACATTGGACTGCAACGACTATTGCCAAGCACTAAAAACAGGTGCTTACCAATGTTTGGTAATGGACACATCCTCCCATTAATTCAGAATCTTTGAAATATCCCAGTCAGCATCCAAAACATTTTTCAGCCACCAGGTGGTGCCATTCAGCTTCATCATGTACCAGTTCTTATTGTCAGTTCTTTCTTGTGCTGAGGAGGCATCAGCAGCGTGAAAGTATGGTGTTGCCTGTGTTTTTTACTCGGTTGCTTTTTTCTGCTGCAATGCACCAGAAACTGAGATGTCACTTGTTAAACATAATTATTCTACCTTTTTGATGCCTCCAAAATGGGGCTTCAAGCCTGGAAAACTTGTCATCAATCAATGTCTGTAACTGATCACAGCTCCTCATTTCGTTTCAGTTTAGGGATAGGCCATGGCACAGAGGGGTATGGATCCTATCAGGTGATGATGCCCAAGTCCTTGAAAGAAAGCTTAAGTCTTTTCTTGACCTCATTGAAGTAGACTACCAAGAAATCCAAAGTAACTACACCAGTCTCCGATGCCATGAAAACAGTGTCCAACTTCTGAATGGTCACATCACCATTCCAGATCGGAGGAAAACAAAAAGAAGCAACACCATCACTCCAGGAGCTGCTGTTCCTCATTGAGAATGCCCTCCTCTTCGAGGAAACAAAAAGACACTTCTCCAGATCCAAAACCTCCGTTTCCCAAAGCAGCGTCCTCAAAGAAGGAATGGGATGTGTTTAGAGGCTCCATCCTCCATGGAAAAAATAAATATTCTGAAAGTGTGCAAAACAAAAGTTACATCAGGAGATAAAAAAGAAAGAGGGTTGTCACTGCTCCCGCATGACTCGGACATGGGTGAGAGAAAAATCTAAAAAGACATCAAAGGCTTAAATACCTCAGACTTTGTCTGCTGCAGAGTATATGGCTGCAACATCAATGAATGCTGTGTTGATGGTCCCTTCAGCGACCCCCGAAACCGACGGAATGCTCTGGTTCAGAGAATACTATTTGAACAGTATGTTTCAGAGCTGTCTGAATCAGATGGTTCTTTGTACAAGCCTGGAAACAGAACTGTACAAATAGGGACTTTTGAAAGCTTTTTAGAGGAGCAAGATGATGATGCCCACCAGGTTTCCAAACATCAGACCTATCAGGACCGTCTTGGCCTGAAGTGCTCTTGGATACACAAACAATGAAACTGTTACTACTTGAAATAGATTTACAGGAGGCAAGTGTGGTGGGTACATCCTCCGACTCACAGGTAGGTATGAAACCTATTACAACCCTAGGCCAGAATTTAGCCTCTTTTAGAGCAGTAGTTACCAGGTCACGTGATCATCTCAATCTATTTTCCTCAGTGAAGGTGCAATGCCATGGTATCTCAGACATGCAGAAAGCCAAAGAGCCAAACTACCGGTCCTACCTGTGAGTGGTGCTCTGGTTGATGTTATCAAACCAGTTTGGGGGAACACAGCCTCTGCTTTAAATTGTGAACAGAGATATTGCCCAAAAACTTTGAGCAGGGCAAGGTGATCCACATTTCCTGACATGGCACCCATCGGCAGATTACTTGGTAATCCAGGCAGCAGTAGCAGGCCCAAAAGCCACATCATTTGTATATGTACCACCAGATAGAGAATCTAAAAAAGTTAAGAGCCATATTTTTCCACAGGTAGTCCATGTTTAAGGACTATGAACACTACCTGTACCCTAGCTAGGTATTTCCATTCCCTTTGGGAAATTGCAGATTCTGTGGCATCTCATTTTCCACCTGAGATGCAAAATTCATTCAGAGAATTGGTACAATATGGTAAAGATATGGCCAGGAGGTGGAGTTAGACACCGCAGACTGCTTGGTCTAAATGTACATCAACAGTTGTGCACAAACATTCTTGGATGCGCACAGCAAACCTTACACAGTACATGTACATTAAATATCTTTTTGGCACATAGGTTGATGAAAGCCTTCAAAAATGTAAAGAATCAAGATGAGCAGCTCAATCTTTAGGTCTTGTTTTGTCTATCCCCACAAATACTTTTTGAAGTGGGAGGTTTAAACCTGACACGTTTCCATCGAGTGGAGGAGGACTCGCTCAGAGAAAGCAACCCCTTTGAAAAAGAGGTTTCTTCAGACCATCCTCAGGCAGAGGAGCTCAAAAGCCAATACCTGCATCCTCAGTCCCATAAGGAACCCTCTGGTTCCAAAACCCCTCTTAAGTTAATCTCAATAGCACATCACAAGGTTCCTGTGGAGGGCAGGATCTCGCTATACAAAGAGGCGTGGTTCAGAATGACTTCAAATTTGTTCTGCAGTTGATAGCCCAGGGATTTTACCTGCCTTTCTTGAGAAAGCTCACCCAAACCACACTCCAAGGTCCAGGACAACGCTCGGGCCCACCTGGATGTTCTTGGGCACTGCAAACATCCTGGAATAATATCCAGAGCCCCTTTCTGGAGGGGGGACCGGTTCCACTGCCTGCATGTCCAATAAAAGCAGGATCTCTCGCAGGCAGGCAACCCTATCTGCAACAGCGGCCTCGAAGGAGGAGAGGGAAGGGGAAGACTCAACCCTGTGGAGACTAGTGAAACAATGCAAGGACTGGTGAAAAAGCACTTCCATTTGCTCGCAGAGAGCCAGCCGGCCCCCCACAGGAGAACTGTGCTCCCTGACCAAAACATCATTGCTTCTTGTCACCGGGGGCAGGCATGTAGGAGGGGGAGCGGAAAAAAGCCCTTCTGTTTCTGCATATGCGCACAAGGTGACATGTCTGGCTTCTGGGTTCTATGGTTGCGAAATCCCTTGAAGCCGTTGAAGGAGCCCAGCTTAAAATCCGATCTGTCTTGGTTCTGTGGGTAGCATTTAGGCCCCGGCTTGGCTAAGATTGCCAAGGACTTCACAGTCGGGGTGGACATAGTCTACTGATTACAAATGAACTAAGTAGACCATCTCCTGAACGTCAGGAAAAACGTGGTGCATGCATTCCCCGCTGTCCGCCTCATCTCGACGCCCAAGCAGAGGCCCCTGCTGGGCGTCTTAATATGGGAGACCGTGGACTCCATAAAATCCTGCGCAACCGCACAAGCCGCTGCTAGGCCTGCCTCGAAGGAGGCCTGCCTCGAAGGAGGCCTGCCTCTCCAGCGGCAAGTCTGGGCGAACTTCCCCAATGTTGCGCCACCATTTCTGGTTCACGGCCTCAAGTATGGCATCAGCGTTGGCCTGGCAAAGATGAAGAACGGCGTTGAGGTAGTCCTCTTTGGACAGACAGTTGGAGGCGGTGCCGGATGCAGAAGAAGGTGAGACAGGTTTTGAATACAAAGACGCAGCCGCAACGACTGAATAATGTGGTTGAGGGTGCAACGCCAGGAGGACTGGCTCCCCATCCATCAGCCAAAAATGGCCATCGAGCTTCTTGTTCATCCGAGTGCTGTCCCTTGGCTTTTCCAAGACCTTCTTGGTCAAAGAGTGCACATATTTTTGCAAAGGAATGCCTGAGCTGGAGTCTCCAGGTTGGGGTGCCTTAGAGAACAAAGGACCTACCTTCTCGCAACGTAAGGTCCTGGCCACAAAGTCCTTTAGGTGAAGTATGGAAGATCTCTCTCCAGTGGGAAAGACGATTCTTAAAAGAACGATGACCGAGAGAGATGCATCCCAGCGGTGGTCGGGGCCCCAGTCACTCAAGTCAGAGCAAATTGGCATCCGAGGCCGGGAACATCCGATTGCAAGTACTGCATCTCGTGAAGCCTCTTGCTGCCGACATGTGCCAGGGGAGACAAGGCACCCAAGGGAGGTGAAGAATTGGGGGGAAAAAAAAGAAGGGGAGCGCACGGAACGTTCGAAAGTTTCTGTGCCTAGCTGCCAGGTCAGACACCGTCAGTGTAGAAAAGAAAAAATTACTGAAGTGATTCGCTGGAGGGCGGGTCTTCGGGGCGTTCCTATACCTAGTGTCGCACCCCTGTATGCTATACTAAATTGAAAGGGGTAGCTCCCGTTTTTGCTGCCAAAGATTTCAGGACTATGAGTACTCTACTCTACTCTAGTCTCTGCGTTGAGTAACTTTTTTCCCTTTCCTTGATGACTGGCTCCTTTGAGCCAAATCGGAAGAGGGCACCTTGAAGACTTAGAAACGATGTGTTATCTTTTTGCACATTCAGTTTTGCCACCAACTTGAAGTCTTTTTTGACCCCCTCAAAATTTTTGCAGTTTATAGCTGCAGTTCTGGTACGGAGAGGGGCAAGACTTTACCAGCACAAGGAGGAATGATGAAGGCTTTCTTTTGTATTTGTGAGGATGCTAGGACTCATGGCGTCCCACATCTTCATAATCCCTGAAGCAAGACTAGAGATGCAGTCTCTACAGTCGTCCCTGAGAAGCCTGTGGTCGCAATTCAGTGGTGACATGAAGAACCTTCTTCATGTCTCCCCCAGGGCTCTATTTGATGGGCATCCATGACTAACCTCCCAATTTCACCATTCTCATAGATGCATCTTTTAATGGGTGGGGAGCTCATCTACAGGATCTTTCAGTGAACGGTCTTCTACATCAACTTAATAGAGCTCAGGCCAATACGTCTAGCATTGCGATCCGTCCATCCATCAGAGGTTGGACAGTCAGGTCCTCGCCTACAATACCACCACGGTGTACTACATCAACAGGATGGGCAGTGTGGGATCGCTCTAGCTGTGCAGTGAGGCCTATGGTTTTGGATGATCCACAGATGGGTCTCCGTGCCACCTTCGCAACTCGCCAGCAGTCTGAAGCCCCAGGCGGATGCGTTGAGTGTTAAGCTGACTCTCGGGAGTATCTCACTGTTGGGAGTTGAACAGAGAGATTGTGAAGATGATTTTCTCCATGTGGGAAAACCCCAAGGCGGCCTGTTCGAGAACAGAACAAATAGGTGTTATGGGACCATTCTTAAGTCCATTTTAGGATTCTAACGCAAAACCTTCAGGTCCAGTTAGTAACTACAGAACCCTGTATATGGAGTGACCACTTCTTGGTATCATTTTAATCCACACATTAAAGTAGGGAGTAGGAATTTTAAAAATCTGGATGCAGAACAACTACAACCCTGCCTAGATAATATTTTGTCATCTCTGCAGGATCATGATAGCTGCGAAACCATGCTAAGTAAATATACAACACAAATCCAAACTTTGGTGGAACAAGTAGCACCACTGAAAACCAAAATTGTTAGGAAAGATAGTAAGCATCAGAAATGGTTTAACAGCGAGTTGGATAAACTTAAAATAGAAAAAAGAACACTCGAAAGAAAATGGCAGCAGGACTGTACAAAGCAAAATAAGGACAACTGGAAGTTGGTAAATAAAGTATAGAGATAGCATAAGAGCGGCTAAAGCCAATTTCTACAACAAGGAAATTGAAGCAGCATCTAATGCTACAAGCAAGATATTTGAAATCTTAAAAAGCGTTGAGAAACCCAAATCTCTCCCCCCCTCCTTTCTCACCTACAAAAGAATACTGCGATGTAGAGCAAAATGCCTTTGCAGCCATAATACTAAAGGCTAGGCAAAATTTAATTAAGGCCAAAGAACTCGCAAGTACATTATCACAGAAGAAAGATGGTGTTAAACAGGTTGGGATTGACACATTTAATTTTACTACTATCTCCGAAACAAAAATGATCGAAGTCTTAAAACACATGAAACCCACCTCATGTGCGGAAAATATTTTGCCTTCTAAAATTATTCTGGAAAATAAGTCTTTGTGAAAATAGCTAATGCTTCGTTTAGAGAGGGCTCAGTACCGAAAGAATTTGTAAAAAATTACTTTTACGCCCCTAGTTAAAAAGGCAGGCCTTGACCCGAAGGATCCTGGCAATCTCTGTCCGATCACAAACTCAAACCTTATTCTTAAAATATTAGATAAAATCGCAACATGTCAACTACAAAAACACATAGAGAAACAAGCTTCCCTACATAAACAACAATCTGGCTTTAGGGCTGTTCATAGCACCGAAACCACAATGTTGGACCTTCAAAGCCACATGTTGGAATTAATTGAAAAAGGTAAAGTAGGTATGCTAATACTGCTGGATCTCAGCGCAGCCTTCGACTTGGTAGATCACCAAATATTGGTAAATGCACTGAAATGCACAGCAGGGAGTTCTACGGTAGCACTGGATCACCAAATATTGGTAAATGCACTGAAATGCACAGCAGGGAGTTCTACGGTAGCACTGGATCACCAAATATTAGTAAATGCACTGAAATGCACAGCAGGGTGTTCTACGGTAGCACTGGATTGGCTTGTATCGTTTCTAACAGAGCGCCAAGCAAGAGTGCACTGGGGGGACCTGTTCTCTGAGGCTATTACAATAATGTTTGGAGTCCCTCAGGGAGCGATTCTCTCTCCACTGTTATTTAACATATACATGAGAAGCTTATGTGACGTGTTAGATGAGGTTGGCGTGTTTTTTACAAACTACGCTGATGACACGCAGCTGATCATTGAAATAGAGGGAAACTACATCAGGGATAGTGATAAGATATTAAAAGTGTACAGTAAAATAGAATCATGGATGCAGCAGAATTGGCTGTCTCTTAATGACTCCAAAACAGAACTCTTGATCTTTGGAACGAATCAGACAAAAGCCAAGCTAGGAGAAGAGTATAAGACATTCTCAATAAATGAAGCAAAAAGCCAAGTATCAAATCAGGTTAAGACCTTTGGGATGATGGTCAATGCCTCAGTCAGCTCAGAGGCGCAGGTAAATTACCTGCACAAAAACACGGCATACTATCTGCGCCTCATGAGGGCAATTCGACCATATTTGAATGAGGCTAACATAGCCACAGTCGCTAGGGCAATTGTATTGTCCAGGTTGGATTATGGCAATGCCCTACTGATAGGAGCCACCAAAAAAGATTTGGCAAGGTGCCAAGTTTAGAAAATGACGCAGTGCAGATAGTGAAGGGATTAAAGAGCAGAGATCATGAGACTATGGGAAGAAGAGCTCTGCACTGGCTCAAGGTGGAGGAGAGGGTGAATGGGTGAATTTCAAAGCTATGACCATTGTCCATAGGTGCCTGTTCGGTGACACCCCTCAATACCTCAAGAACCAATGTGTGCCTTATACCCCACAGAGACACTTGTGCTGAGCAGGAAAAGGTCTGCTCACTGTGCCAAAACAGAAATTAAAGGCAGGTTTGGGCAGATCCTTTTCCGTTCTGGCTGCGCAGCAGTGGAACACCCTCCCACTTAAGCTGCGATTAGAAGAAAACATCCTTCGTTTTAGGAAAGGTTTAAAGACCCATCTCTTTAGGTGAAATCGTAGAAAATGGCAACCTTTTTTCCGAGCCGCCTCAGGGACTCTTTGATAGGCCCTCATTAGCCACAGGCTGTATTGTTTTATGTCAAGCGCTCTGATGCCTGCGGGCTGCTGGCGCTATATAAGATTACATACATACATACATACATACACACACACACACACACACACACACACACACACACACACTTGAGGGAAGACTTCATAAACCTGTCCCTTAGCACACAGGTCCCCAACTCTTAGTATACGTCTGTACTACTCAAGCAACATTGGTAGACTGGCATAGCAGTCAGGCTTTTCATAGGAGGAAGATGTGAGCTGTAGTTAAGTACACTGAACCCAATAAGTACAATAGTCCAAAGAAACACTTAAACATAAAATGTTAGTCTCCTTGCTCGGTCTGCGGTTTTGGCGCCTTTTTCTCAGCACCAACAAAGGACGGTATTCGCCTAGTCGATCTTCACTTCTGAAGTCCTGCACTTTGATGAGGGGACGTAGATGAGTCAGATCGTGCCTCTGGAGGTTCAGCTGGAGCTCACCAAAGGTCTGGACCAATGTTCCCTCTAATTATTTTTCTCTATGTGCAGAACTGGTTTGCTGTTGTGTGCACATTATTTTCCATGTGCGCAACTGACTAATGAGGTAAACCACTTCGTGAGCAGGCGTATTTAGTGAACTACTGTCACATAAGAGAGTTTGGAAAGGAATGTCCGCTTTCCCTCCACTGCAATTCTTGACAAATCTTACAATTTTCCCAAACACATAGGCTAATATAGATATGTCATATGTGATTAAACAGAAAACTCATCAACCAGTCCAATATTTCAAAATCTGCAACAGTACCTGGCAAACGTTTTATGACACTGGAAAATCACTCGTGTACTACAAAACACAAATATCTCTCGTTATAAACTGATGTGGCTGTCAAGAAGTTCAGACAGAATACAACATTTGCAGATGAATTAATGGCAATTAAAAGCAAGGTGTCACAAAACATGCTGATAGGAGTTCAAGTGCCACTTTAATGAAGTAATTCAAGGGCCAGGAGAACATGCTTCTAATAATTTGTGTAAGGATGATAATTGCATCAGAATAACTGCACCTCAGAATATGATGATCAAATATTCCTGTGCCTCTACTTAATATCCACATTATGTGTCCTTTGGGTAGTGATAACACCAGCCTTACAGCTGAGACACATATACACCATCCATTTTTACTCCCTAAAATGAAAATGTGCCCAACAAAAATGAGAAACAATGAACATTTTGTTGCTTCAACCCACAAAGCTCCACTGATATTTTTTCGAATTAGTGACCAGTAGAGCAGTGACATAGGAAGGAACTCTAATAATATAAATGCCTGATCTCAACAGTCTTTTAATGAGCAGAAAGTATCCCTATTGGCAAAGCTAATTACTTTTTTACTCCCTGAAAAATCATTTGACTCCAAGTCGGGAGCAAAATATGATTAGTCTTGCTTGTTACCCTGACGTAGAAAGAGAAATGACGGAACATAATGTAGTCTATAGTTTTGCCCACCCTTCCGCACCAGACCCTAGACAAATTAAACAAGAGCTTTAGTGAGGTTTATTATGGATCCCTGTGTAAGAAAATCACACATATATGCCTTTTAAGTTAATGGCATCAAATCTCAAGAGATGCAACAGATTGAGTCCCATCTTCTGTAACTATGGATCCCTCTTCTGTTATTCTTTGTTATACGTTAAATAAGATGCAGGGAAATGCTAGAGACGACACAGAGCACATGGTTATATTGAAAAGCCCTCAGCAGCTGAGCATAGAAAGAAGAAAAATAAGGTGCTGCTGTCTAGACGGGTACTAGAATTTCTTATTGTATAACAAACAAGCAACACATTTCCTTAAGTATACTGCCGAAACGTCTGATTTTGTTTTTGAAATGTGCTGCTTTGTTCATCACCCGCAAGGAGTGATGACCTGTGCTCTTCCACCCATACCCTTCCCCGGGCCCTGTGCTAGCCTCCATTACTAATTGAAAAGTGAGGGATTTTAACAGTAAACACTCACTAGGTGGGATATTTGCAGACCCCCAATACTTTGCAAGCAAGGCATATTTAATGCCTCAACATATTATGTGCATTTTAAGAATGTCATGAATCTGCATGTAAGCAGTTCTTTTGCAGAGCATACAAGACTGTTTGCAACATACCCACCCTTATATCATTATGTAGGATTACACAGTGTTCGTTGAAACTGTTTTTGCATAGCAGCGAGTTACCATATAATATGTGACAGTCTATGCCCAAAGGAACTCTGTACACTTGTGTGAAAAGCATTCTCCTGTCTGGATATCTGGTGCCCTGATACTATGGACGAGTAATCCCAGGCAAGGTCCATACCCATTATCCCTTGTAGGCAAAGTGAATGATATTGCAATGTTGCTGTCCACTTCTAGGGTAATGTTAGTAATGCTAAAGTAGGAGATATGAGCATCACATTTGTCTTCTCAAAAGCCTGCTTACTTACAGTCAGTATCCGACATTGTAGCTGGTAGTTCGATTGTATCGTGTAGGTGACGCTTTTGGTAAGGCACAATGAGTAACAGAAATTCTGGGATTCTGGAAAAATGTGAACATTATTCATATTACAACAAACATAAACCAGTGGATGTAGGTACACATCCGCTAACCTTTTGCAGAGCCAAGAGAGGAGTCGTCAAGGTTGTCTGGTACTATCTTAATGTGTTCTGGGGCAGATGTTAGTCATAAGGTCAAAGTGTGGTAGAATCAAGTTTAGAAGTCATGGGAGGGACGGGAACATTATTTGGCTAATGTGTGCAGGCATATCTTGGTTAGATTCATCTGTTCATGGAGCCAGTTTTTCATATTCGTTTTTAACCTCGTGTGTATATTGCTGTTAGGGATTTTAGGTGTTTACGGTCCCCCTTGCATAGTAGTGCAATGCAAATTAGCAGAATATCAAGACTAGTTGCTTATTTTAAGAGAAGGCACATTTCAATTTCTGTGGTTTGTCTTATTAAATATTTCTGAATAGGTGAGAATTGTCTGTGTGCGCTACTAAAAATCTTCTGAGCTGCACCCCGAAGGAAGCTGGGCAAGCGCACATATGCACATCTTAGAGGGAACACTGGTTCTGGGCGGATTTGACCTTGCAAAGACGTGTCACTGCGAATGGGTAAGAGGTCTCCTGGTATTTGCAGTCTGTAGCTATGGAGAGGCACAGCACCGCAGGAGATGGCTCAATTTGTAGTTCATCTGAGAGCTGGTTGGTCCTACCAGCCTAAAGAAAGGAGTCGTCCTCTTCGGAGCTCCTCTGTCAAGAGAAACCGGGTTCCGGACAGCAGTGGTCGCTTCGCAGTGATTGGAATGGTCTGCAGGCGTCTCTGGTTGTCTTCAGCTTCGGTCACTTCATTTCCAGAGGCTGACCTGCCCCTCACCTCAGAAACCACACCTTTTATTCCGTTTTCCCACACACTCCTCTGCAAACTCTCAGCATTTTACAGAAAGGGGCGGGTGGCTGTCCAATCAAGGCATCCAGCCCCCCAGTGGGAACTGGTTCCATTCAGGCATTCAGGCAGACAAAGGGCAGGATAGTGAATAACTCTTCCCCAACTTCCTGCCTGTCCAGAAACGCTGGAGGCTAGGCGGGGACACCCAAGGGTTGCCACCAAAGGCAAAACACACACACACAGACCTCCCCCCCATACCCCTCCCAGAATGGTAGAAGAAAGGCTAACAAAGGACAACCCCATAGTAATGGCGAAAAAAGAAGGGAGCCACCATGTTAGAACAGTAGGTGACCCTATTGTGCACAATCGGGAATATGAATACAGTCTGAGGTAAAATAAATAGTACAATAGTTGGTAAAAACAAAACACATCCACTGCCATAACTATAGGTTTGTCTAGGTGACTAAAAAGTATCAGGTGCAGAGAGAAGGGGGATACTAGGTCTCCCCTTAGGACTCCACATAAGGTGGTGTGTGCTAATCTCCCATAGTATAACATTTTAGGAACGATACAAAATATCCCTCTATCCTTAAAAACTGTAGTTATTTGAGGATGGTAAAAGAATTTCAAAGGAGAAACCAAAGGGTTTCCAGCAACACTGCACATAAGGTGCTGTGTGCTGCAAAAGTTAAACACAGATGCCTTAAGAGATATGGAGGCAAGTAGACTCCATAGTAAAGGTAACGCACAGAGAACATAGTACCAAATGTCAGAGAAAATAAGAATGAATGAGGGTAAAAAGTCCCCCCCCCCTTTCAGGATAGAAAGAAAAAGGTGCAGAAGTCCAGCAAAAAGTGCTGGGGGTCTCACTAGGAGAGGGGATGAATCATAAACATGATAAATCTCCTGACACTAGGAATTGCAAGAATGTCTGCTGCAGAGTTTCCACGGGGGACCTTACTGGGTGATGCGCTAGTGAAACCCCGGGGGTTCCACCTGGTTTAAACATTCCTTCCCTTTCTGCTGATTCCTTTGGTACTGAGAGATTGCACCGGACGTGGAGGACATGGACATGGTAATATTATTATTATTATTATTATTATTACCCAGTCACGCTGCTATGTCCTCCCTGGAAGAAACCTTGGAAGGAGGATCTACTGTCCCATTCATGTGGTAGGGTGATTCACCCCAACTCCAGGAGTCTCATCCTTCATTGCTGGATGTTGAAAGGTTGAGGTACAAGAATTCGTATCTTTCAGAGGAGATTCTTGGTGTGATGTTCTCGGCAAGACTTCCATCAACCAAGTCCATAATGCTTTTTCTTGGGAAAGGTTTGAAACCTGGTGCAGGGGTAGACCTGTAGACCATTATAGTGCTTCACCAGCACAGCTCCAGTTCTTGATTTCTTGTTCCCCTTGGCCAAGTCAGGCTTTAATATAAATACGGTCTAGGGCTACTTGAAGTTCTCTCTATATTCAAACGCACACCCGAACAGCGGTTTTATTTTATGGTATCCTTAGTTTTTAAAAAGTTTAAAGGGCTTTCAACTCCCTTTGTGGATCTAGAATGGAACTTAAACCTAAAACTTTTTTGATGGTAACCCCTTTTGAGCTTCTGCACTCGTGTTCCCTAAGACTCTTTTCTTTAAAAGTTGCTTTCTTGGTTACGTTAAAAGCGGTTTGAAAATGTTCAGAGCTTCAAGCTTTATCTAGTTCGCATTAGTTTATTCAATTCCAAAAAAAGATTCAGTGAGAATAAAACGGTTGATCTTATCTTTCATCTGACCCAAAAAGGTTCATTTACCCATGTGCTGTCCTCCCCCTCAACACTCCACACTGGAAAATAGATTGGACCATAAGAAGGTGTTAAAGGTTTACTTGACCAATACAACAAGAAAGAAGTTCACCAGCTATTACTCCTACGTCCCGTACCCTTTCCTCCATACTTTTGGGACATTCCGTCCTGCGGGACAGGACTGGAGCACTTTTTGTAAAAGAGCATCAAATTGATAAAATGTGTCCTTCTCTTTTTACACAGGGCACCGCCGCGGCCGTAACCGTGCCCTCCTTAGCTCCGCCCCACGCATCGCCCTTCAGTCCTTTTCTCCGCCTGGTCGAGGCTGGATGCACTTGCATCACCGGGAAGACCTTTTTTCCTTCCCGTTGTCCTTCTCTTCTGCTCTGGTTCTGCGGTCGCGTAGTCCTCGTCTATGCTGGATCGTTTGGGATTTGCTACTTGTTCCTTTTGCAAACATCGCTTCGCTAGGGCAGATCCCGATTCTCTCTGCTTGGAGTGTCTGGGACCGGATCACCGTTGGGACTCGTGTTTCTTCTGCGACTCCCTTTCGGTCCAGGCACTTCAGCGTCTTTGTCGGTGGGAGGAGATCTTCCAGACAGTTCCTCCATCGCATTTCCAACTCTTCATCGACGGAAAGAAGAGACGCCCGGTAAGTTCCTTACTTTTCAGGGCACCCCAGCCGGGGGACTCCTTCCCAGGGTCCTCCAGGTCCGGGAGGGGCTTCAAAAGCTCTGGTACCAGGGTTTTCCCTGAGGTGCCTCGCAGGCCTAAAAGGCGTGCCAGAGTCCCGACTCGAGACCCCTTTTATGGGAGCTTTACGTATCATGGTTGAAACCTGAGGTTCCTCTGGTGGAGGGTAAAGTCTATATCAACAGATCTGAGAGGCCTTCTCTAGGGTCTTGTCGGTGAGGTATTGTCCTCAACAGTCCCACGCTGAGGGTTGTGGTGGTACCGGTTCTGTCGAGGGGGCATAGAGGGGGGGGGGTCACGGACTGCATTCCCTCCGGTACCAGCTTGTCCGAGGTTCCTCTGTTGGAGGCTAAT
Organism: Ambystoma mexicanum; assembly: GCF_040938575.1. Lineage (NCBI taxonomy): Eukaryota > Metazoa > Chordata > Amphibia > Caudata > Ambystomatidae > Ambystoma > Ambystoma mexicanum. The sequence continues at coordinate 872,610,964 of NC_090924.1, read as the reverse complement.
TTTGAGACTGGTTCAAAGATGTGAACTAAACATCCAAGACCACCCAGTACCGGCTCTGCCAAGGATCCTTGTAAGGCTAAAGGGTTACTTAAGTCCCCTGATTCTCCTGAAGAGGCAATTGCCTCAGCTGTGCATGTGATGCAGTTCTCTTCAGGTGGCGACAAAATGGTGGCCCAACCTGCGTGGCCTATGGCAGCCATTTTGGATACCTCCCTTGCAAACGTAGGTGTAACGTCTGGTGCTGGGAGCATTCTTTTCGGCAATAGTAACCCGTTCCGCCCTTCTTTGACCGGTGTGCGTGGGCTCCGCTGACTCATACTGACTCGCTCCCTCATGCTTTTGCGCCACTGATCTATGTGGACCCGGCCGGTGGTAGACCCTACTGGCAACCATCCTCCTTGTGTTTGGGGGGTAGGTCCCTTATGAGTGGTTTCTTCCTCCTTCGACACCTAAGCCCTCGACTGAGGATGAGTTTTTTAGGAAGTTTCAGATGCTCATGCACTCTGACCCTATGAGCACATGTTTCAAGCGTCTTTTCACTCCTGTTCCACCCCAGCCCCGGCTGCTCCGATTCGTTTTTTCTTTGAAAATCTGAGGTGGTAGGTGTGGAGGACCAGTCTTCTGTTCCCGCCTCATTGGGATGAGCCTTAAGCGGATGAGGACGACGATGAGCAGCCCCGCCCGGTGAGAGCATTCCATGACCGGAGGGGCTTGTGTAGCTCTGTTACCAGGGATTCCCCTGAGGTGCCCCGAGGGCCTAATAGGCGCACCAGAGTGTTCTCTGAGGGTCCCTCAGAGGACTTGCCAAAACCGGACGTGGTTCCGAGGTTCACCATTTGGGTGCTAAGGTTCAGCTCAGTTCGTCTTTGGCTCTGGATACCGGGGTAAGCCCTGAGGTCTCAGTTTCTGGTGCTTGTCACACTGATCCACGGCTCAAGGCCCCTCTTGAGTGAGCTATATGTCCCGGGTTAAAACCCAAGCTTCCTCTAAATACAGTACCAACGGAGTCTTGGGATCCTCTAAGGGTCCTGTCGGTAGGGTACATTCCTCGACCGTCCCACACTCAGGGTTGTGATGGTACCGATTCTGTCGCTGGGAAGTTGATCAGCAATGGCCTTCCAGTACCGGCTCTGCCGAGGTTCCTCCATTGGAGGCTAATTCTGCGTCAGTTCCTAGGATGTCCACTAAACATCCTCGATCTGTCGGCACCGACTCGGCCGAGGATCCTTGTTTCAAGGCTAAGTGTTTCTTAAGTTTACTTACTTACTTACTTATTTTATATTTATAAAGCGCTCACACAGCCCGCAGGCATCGAGGCGCTGTTACAGGAATTGTTTGTTTTTCTTAGTTGCATATTTTTTTTTTGTTTGGTTGTCTTAGTTACGTATTTATAACGCGCTTAAACACATAGAGGTTTCTAAGCGCGGACCCGAGGATCGAACCTGTTGTTGCTTCGTGTCGTCTTGCTTCCAAGACGCGCACGCTGCCGCTGAGCTATCCTCCCGGGATAAGTCCCCTGACTCCCCTGAGGGGACAGTTGCCTAATTTTCTTCTATGACGCAGTTCTCTTCAGGTGTTCACTAAATGGTGGCCCAACCTCCTTGTTCCACGGCAGCCATTTTGGATACCTCCCTTACACCAACTTTCATGTCGACTGGTGCTGGGAGCATTACTTTTGGGGCTGAGCAGTTTTCCACACTATGTGGACAACAAAGACCCGTTTGTCGGTCCTGGGAACAGCTTCAGCTAAGGCCCCTTGTACACAGAGGTCAGGGTCCCAGACTCGGTCCTTCTCTGGGATCAAGTGGTTTCAGGGTCGCCACGCGCTCCAATCTGAAACTCCTGTTGGTAGCCCCGCCTTAAGCGGAGGCAAGGTGGTTGGTTTTTTCTCTCCCATCTGGAGGGGTGGCAAACCATCACCGAAGACTGGTGGGGTTTGTCTATCGTTTGTGGGTTTTTTGCTTGCCCTTTCCTCTTACCCCACCCTTCAAACCTCTCTTTCGACAGATCGGGATGCCCTCCCTCAGAGCAGAGATACAGAAACTTCTATACCTCAGAGCGGTGGAACCTTTTCCCCTCATGGAGCAAGGGAGAGGGGCTAGTACTGCTGTCCTTTCACAGTGCTCAACCAGGCAGGCCAGCGCACTATCTTCGATCTTTCTGAGAGAAATTCAAGTTGTTCACGCCCTGCAAAATAAAGTCCTCTCTTCGGAAGGGTGATTGGCTCAGTGTGGTGGTCTTCCAGGATGCGTAAATGCACATTCTGACTGGAGCCCGCGTATGAAATATCTGCGGTTCTCTGGAGCCCGCATATGAAATATCTGCAGTTCTCTGTGGGAGCGGAACACTTCAGGTACTCCTTTTGGTCTCGGCTCAGCAAGACGCACCAGAAACTCCTCACATTTGGGGCTCGGGCTGACCCCAGTTCTGCTGTGGCTTTTGATGCCAGGGCTCGCCCTGAGGCTTCTCCATCTGGAGCTAGCTGTACCGAGTCTTGGCTCGAGGCCCCTCTCGAGGTGGCTATAAGACCTGGGTTAAACCTGAGGTTCCCCTGCTTGGGGCTAAATCGGTCACCAACAGAATTGAGAGTCCCTCATTGAGGGTCCTGGCTGTAAGGTATCTCCCAAAGCCTTTCCGCGCACGCAGGGCCGTGGTGATACCAGTTCTGTTGAGGGGGCGAAAGAAGGCGGTCATATACCACAGACCTTCCAGTACCGGCTCTGCCGAGGTTCCTTCACTAGAGGCTAATTCTGGGGAAGCCCCTGATGTATTGAGTAAACACCCTAGATCTGCCAGTACCGGCTCTGTCAAGGTTCCTTGTTTCAATGCTAGGACGACACAGACTCTCCTCTCCTTATGGATCTTGTCATACAAATTTGGGCTGGGCCATCCTGTATATTGTTTGGCTCCAGACTCCACATATCCCGGGTCACCTCAATGTGACCGCAGATTAATTCAGTCGCCAGTCGGCATCAGTTACGAGTGTGAGATGAACAGCAATACCATCTCCAACTTTTTCCAGCAATGGGGCACGCTAGAGGTGGTCCTCTTTGCAACTAGTGGGTCAACATGAAAGCTTATGCTTTACCCTCATTGCCTCCTATCTATTGGTCGCTCTGTAAGCACATCGAAAACCGTTGCCAAAGCAGCTACGTGGGCTTCCCCATCAGCTTTTGGTAAGCATTACTGCTTAGACCTGGACTCCAGAGCCGATGCTCAATTGGGCAAGGCTGTTCTTAAAAACCTTTTTTCAGTAAGGAGGGTCTATCCACCCGTATTTCCTGTGAGGAGTGCTTGGTAATCTCCCAAAAGTATGGAGGAAAGGGGACTGGACGTAGGAGTATTACCAAGTTACTCACTGTAGTGACTATCTTACTCCTAGTCCATAGTCCCCTTTCCTCCATACGCCCACCCGCCATCCCCTCTAATAAGTATCCTCTATTATTGCTTTAAGGTCTCAGACCTGGCGATAAAAAAGGAATGAAGGCCGATGCGCGGGATGGAGCTAAGAAGGGCAGCGTTACAGCCGCGTGCGGTACCCTGCGTAAAAAGAGGACGACACATTTTTCAATTGGATGCTTTTTTACAAAAGTGCTCCGGTCCCGTCCCACTGGACGGAATGTCCCAAAAGTATTGAGTAAAGGGGACTATGGACTTAGGAAGATAGTCACTACGTTGAGTAACTTTGTTATTAGCTTGCATGTCAGACCCTAGTCTGAGAATTTTGTTTCAGAAAATGATTATTCTGTTGTTTTTACCTCTTACTCATTCATTTATGGTGGTGGAATGGTTCCGTAGGCTGGACCCGAAGGAGGTCTTGTGTTTTTACATGGTTAGAAGCAATGTGTCTCGAAACAGACCATTATTAAGAAGGAGTGTCTTATGCATCCCAACCTGTTATGAGCTGGCAAGTAGTTCCTGAAGGCCTGCAAGGTCAGCAGTTACCTCTAAATTGCAGAAAGGGATTCCATTGCTAGTCATGTTAGTCTTCAACGTGGGTGTTCCTTGACATATTTACAAGGCACTTGACAGTTCAGTGGGTGTGGTTGCTCAAGTGGTTGGCTTTGTACTTTTAAACCTTTTAATTGAAGACTGATGTCCTCGCACTTTTCTCTCGAAGCTCTGGGTAAGAATTTGGTAGTCATTCAAAGGTGAGGAATTTGTAATTTTATGTAGCTATAAAACAATTTACTTACTGTTGGTAATGTTCTTTCTGATGGATACTGTATTCCTCCCACAGATTACTCGTAGACTCTCATGCCTGCCCTGCTAAAAGTTTGCTCATAAATTGTTTTCTTTTTGATGTGACATTTCTACCATTCACCAGCCTGCATGACAAGTTTAAACAGGGTTGGAACTGAGGTTAGAGGACTCATGTGTCTCTGTATAGAAACACACCTGTCCCTTCCAGCACAAGAGGCGCCATTGGCGCTGTGATGGAGTTAGCACATAGCTTTGTGTACCACCTAGTAATTGTGAGACAAAGTTCCAGATCAGTCTGTGCCTGGATTACTTTTCAAAGATTAGGAATCCGCTGGGATGAATATTGTATCCAGCAGAAAGAACATACTCGTCTTTTGATATCTCCTTTCCAGCTTCAGCTGCTTCGGAAAAAATATTTCGGCAAAGAGCGCTGTGCATCCATCCGGTCGACTCGATTTCGCTCAATGGCCTCTGACTCAAGGTAGATGTCATCACCTGTATATATAGCACGTGGAGCGCCTGTTGGCTTCAGTTATTTTTTTCCGATGCCGCTATCGCTTAGAAAGTATTATGGCACGCTTCCTTTTTTAAAATAAAAACTATGACACTCGAGGGAAAATGTCTTTATCGTCTGCTACATCAACACCAAAAACTAGCTTCAAGAAAATACCATGATTGCAGTGCCAAAATGTCAATCACCGACACGCAAGTGTGTCTGTGGTGTCTGGGCACAGAGCATTGACCGGCTGATTGCGACTCTCGTCGTGCAATGACTGGTAAGGCTCTAAAAGAGCATAAGGGGAAATTAGCGGTGGGTAGGACCCCCTCGAAATCCCCTTCATCTCGATCTAAAATTCGGTCTTCTGACGAGTCGAGCGGTGACTCTCCTCAGAGAAAATCTTCCAAAAACCGATCAAGAGTGGGTCTGGCCATTTATCATCTTCGACTAAGGAGTCGAAAAAGAGGCGTTACAGATCTCCATCGTCCTCTAGTGATTTCTCTCCTGAGAGAATGTCATGTCTGACCAAGTCCTCTACTCCTGCCAAGTGGGAAGAGTTTTGGAGAGAGATGTTGAAGATATTCGAGAAGGAGGCCCGAGCCCCCTCGAACGACAATGAGTGAAGCCATGCTCTGCTTGCACTGCATAAAGACGACAAAGGGAACATCCTGCACGCCCTCGAGCCCGGGACGTAAGCCATCGACCCAACAAAAGCCATCAGTGCCTCGACCCGATGCAATTTTGTAGAAGACTCAGTTGAGTCGAGGGTCTAGCCCTTCAAGGGTGTTGTCCGCAAAAAAAGGCATCAACACCATCGGTATCAAGGTCCATCAACATCGTTGGTGTCGAGATCGTTGATGTCTCCGGTGTGGAACGTTGACGCCATTGATCTCGAAGCAGCCGCCGACAGGCTCCAATTGGTCGACGCCTTTAGCTAAGCAGGTGGAGAAAACGTGCAAACCTGCACCGAGAAAAGATTTTTTCATATCTTTATCATCAATCTATGAAGAGCATGAGCCCTCTGATGGGGACACTCCACCCTTTGGCCTGGAGTTTGGTACCCCTAACGTGCCAGAAGAGTCTAAGATGAAGGACTTATATCAGAGCCTCTAAACAGCCTGTGGTGTGGATAAATCGCCTGAATCGGAATTTGCAAAACCAGACTCTTCATACCACGCAGAAGCCTCCTATAGGCAACTCATGACCAAGGTTGTTGACTTTCTAGGTTGGAGCAGACCTGCTCTCCCCTTTGAGCAGGACGATTTACCAGATATCCTGGACAAGGGTCCACAAAAGGATCCAAACCTTCCTTTTTGTGTTGCCCTTCAAAAAAGAGTTAAGACAAATTGGGAGGCACATGAGACAATTGCTGCAGTGAACAAGAACCTCACCAAGAAGTATAGGCCATCTAGCAACAACCCTGAATATTTGGCAAAGCACCCCACGCCAGAAAGCCTGGTGATTCACGTGGCGACTTTCTCTTCCAAACATTCTCCATATCCCACTATACCTCCTGACAGAGATGATAAGCAAGTGGACGCTTGGGCAAGAAAGATGCAGCATGGCATTGAACTCTTCCAACGTCACTTGCGTCTTAGCAAAATGCGTGTTCACACTGTGGGATTGTATAGAAATGGCAGCTAACCACATTCCTGAGGGGGAAGAAAGAGACGACTTCTTGGCTAAGTGACGGAAATGAGCCTATATGCTAGTCTCTACAGTCAGGACTGGATACTGCTGAAAGCATCACTAGATTCATGGCGACAAGTACCATACTATGCAAATTAGCGTGATTGAGAAAGTCGGGATTTGCACTGGACGTGCAGTCCAGACTTCTCAATTTGCCTTTTGACAGCTCTCAACTGTTTTGCAGCAAGGCTGACGAAAGCCTGGAGAAGCTGCAGACCTCTAAGACGGTGGCAAAATCACTTAGCGTCGCAATCAGACAGCCACAACAATCTTACCCCAGTGGATCTTCTTGGAGGAGTAGGTCCTTTCGCTTCTATACCTCAGTTGAAAGAACGACGGGACAGGCTGATCATCAAGGAGATACAAGAGTCCCTCGTGGTGGACGAGTAAGAGGTACTAAGTCTGCCCAAACAGCGGTTGCTTTACCATCAGCCACTGTTCCAGCCGCCACAAAACCTCTCTAAGGTCTGAATCCACAAGACCGCAGTGGTTGGCAGACTGTCTCAGCATCTGCAAGAATGGCGGGGCATTACTTCAGGTGCTTGGGCATAGAAACTGTAGCCCATTCATAAAAATACCTCAGAATCCTGCCCCGGGGAACCACTCACTCAAAACTACAGATCCGTTCCTTGCGCCGGATTTTGTGAGCCTGCTAGAAAAAGGTGCTATAGATCCAGTACCTGTAGCGGAATGTAACACATGGTGGTATTCCCCATACTTTCTAATCCCCAAGAAGGACGGGGGATTGAGACCCATCTTGGACTTGAGATACTTGAACAAGTTCCTCAGGAAGGACAGGTTGAAGATGGTTATCCTTTCTCAGATCCTTCAGGCCCTCCAGCTTCAGGGCTGGATGGTGTCATTGGACCTTCAGGATGCTTACTTTCATGTGCCTATCCATCACAAGCACAGAAAGTACCTGAGGTTCGCGGTTCTTATCATCAGTTTCGAGTTCTGCCATTCGGGCTGACCTCAACCCTGATGGTTTTACTAAGTTAATGGCAGTTGTGGCTGCGAGTCTCTGGAAGGAGAGTGGGGGGTGCACGTCTACCCCTACCTGGAAGATTGGTTAATCAAGGCCCGTTCCCCCGAACAAGCCCAGGAACATCGCAGCATCACTTGCCATTCTCTCCACAGACTGTGCTTCTTTCTCAATTTCAAGAAGTCCCGCATGATGCCATCACAAAGACTCCAGTTCATCGGAGCAGTCCTGGATGCATCCTCGGGGAAAGGCTTGCCACCCGAGGTGAGGGCTCAGCACATTCTGCAGATGGTCACCAAATTCCAAAGTGCTCAGCGTCTTCCGGCCTTCAGGTTTCTAAGGCTGCTTGGCCTCATGGCATCCTGCATTTTCCTGGTGCCAGAGGCGTGTCTGAAAATGAGATGCCACAAATGGGCCCTCAGGACTGTGTTCTCAATTCTCAGGTAGGATGACAGACCACCTGTGATGGACCCGCTAAAACAACATTCAGAAGGGAGAACCAGTTTGACAGCAATGGCGGAAGAAAACAGTAGTTACGGACTCCTCACTCCTGGGGTGGGGAGCACACTCCAACGATCTGACAGTCAGCAGACGTTGGTCTCCTTTCGAGTCCAAACTACACATCTATCTTTTGGAGCTGAGGGTAATTAAGGCCTTTCTGCCCTCTGTATGGGGAAGAAACGTCCTGATAATGACAGACAACACGGTGTCCATGTGCTACCTCAACAAAAGAGGGGGCATCGGGTCAGTACCACTGTGTAGCGAGGAAATGCAGCTCTAGTTCTGGGCAATTCAAAGGGCAATCTCCCTGTCTGCAATTCACCTAGCCGGAGAGGAGAACACAGCAGTGGTCGCTCTGTGCAGGCAGAGCAGTCTCCCACGAGTGGGAACTAGCTCAGAAAGTCCTTCAAGAGATCTTCACCCTTTGGGGAACCCCTCAAGTAGATCTGTTTGCGACCAGTGCCAACAGGAAGTGCAAACTGTACTGCTCCAGTGTATGTCCCCCAAGAGTAGCTGTAGGGAATGCATTCATAGTGGACTGGGAGTTTCCACTCCTGTACACGTTTCCTCAAGTCCCCATTATTCCTCAAGTAATCAGGAGGTTGTGAAAGTTCAGGAAATCCATGATCCTAATTCCTCCGGATTGGATAAGGAGGACGTGCTACCCGGACCTTGTGGGCATGTCCATCTGCCCTCCAATGCGTCTTCCACAAAGAGAGGACTTTCTCTCGCGAGAGGAGGTTTAGGTTCTCCATCCAGAGGTCAAGACACTCAACCTTCAAGCATGGTTTGAAAGGTTGAGATATAATGATTGGGACCTCCTGGATGATGTAATGGAGATGTTGCTTTCGGCCAGAAGGCCAGCAACTAAATCTTTGTGCCATTGGAACAGGTTCTGCAACTGGTGCAGAGATAAGAATGTGAACCCATTTCACTATAATATACCTATGGGGTTATCTTTTCTTGCTACAGTTGGCAATTCTGGGGCTCCAGATTGAAACCATTTATTTGGCAGCGCTTTCCATTTTTAAGCGCTCTTAAAATTTGTCATGGGGCTCACCAAAGTGTCAAGGCCCCTCCCCCCCCCCAACTCCTTTTCAAATCCCAGTTTGTTGGGATTCGAAACTTGTTCTAAAGAATGTTATGTGCTCCTTTTGAGCCTCTTCATTTATGTTCATTAAAACCTCTGACATTTAAGACCATTTTACTAGTAGCTCTAACACCAGCCCGCAGGGTGAGCGTGTTGCAGGCATTATCTTGTAAACCCCCCATTTACTACTTTTTATAGAGACATGGTTGTTCTTAAGGTAAAACCTTCATTTCTACCTAAAATAGTCTCTGAATTCCATGCATCTCAATTGTTTTACCAACTTTTTACCCACCCCCTCTTCCTGGAAAGGAAGAGGAGAGGCTATATAGACTTGACCCAAGAAGAGCTCTGAGTTTCTAGGTTCGCTAATGGCAAAGATGCGCCAAGTTGATCTGCTCTTCATCAGACACAAGGGTCATAAATTGAGACTAGCAGTAACGAAACAAACGCTGTCCATATGGATTATTCTGAGCATTGGAGAATGCTACAGATTAGCTGGGAAAGTCCATCCATAAGGCCTAAGGGCCAATTCTATGAGTGGCATGGCAACATCTTCTGCCCTACAAAGAGGGGTGCTGATAAGGCACATATGTGCGACAGCCACTTGGTCTACCATCACATTTTGTATAGCATTACTGTCTAGACGGCGCTGCGCATGCTATATATATTGGGGATGACGTTGACCTTGAGACGGAGGCCCTTGAGGGGTTCCATGTAATAATGTCCCTGCAAAAATATCGCCATGCAAAAAAATAGCCGAAAAATACCCGTTTTTTGTGGGGACATTATGGGAGCGGGATCACCCCCGCAACTCCTGCTGGCCCTGTCCCCATATATATGGTCACCCAAATAATATCGCCACAACTTTTTCCGAGCAATATTATTTACGGCGACCATATACATGGGGATAATATTACTTGATACCCCTTGAGGGACATTGAGTCGACGGGATCGACGCACATCGCCATCTGCCGAATTTATTTTTCAGAAGCAGCTGAAGCTAGAAAGGAGATATCAAAAGATGAGGAATAATACGTGGGAGCAAAATCCAGTCGAAAGAAGGTAAGCAAATTCTTCTTCTATAATTTGAGTACCAGAGTTACTATAGTTTGTAGCATAACATTTCAAGTTTCAAAAGGTATTGTGAGCTTGGCAGCCTGCTTATTTAAATGTTGTCATGATATTGTGAAAATGTGGTCTTTCGTGTTGAATCATTTCACAGTCGTATGTCCGTTTGATCCAACTACCTTTTACATCTTCAGTGAGAAGAACCGCATAATCAGATGTTTGGCTTTTTTCTTGGTTTAAAATGAAGACTTTACATAATTGTAATGTGTTTGCTTGTATTTTTGTACTAGGATTCATACGAACGAGCTCAAGCCATCTTGAAAACGCATGCTAAGGAGCACAAAAATTTAGCTGAAGCCTTATTAACATACGAGACTTTGGATGCCAAAGAAATCCATATGATTCTTGAGGGGAAAAAGCTGCAGTTGCGATGATATCGGCCACTGCTAGACTTCAAGGCACTCATTTAGAGCACTCTCTGGAAATGCAGCTGTTATGCAGCATTCAGTACTTTGTTTTTTTTCTGCTCTGTATGTTCCTTTATCCACCTCTTCAAATATAACTGAATGTTCACCCAAAACAATGACATCTTTTTTTATACGTTTAAAAAACGCATCTTAATAAGCACATTTTGGACTGTGGACAAGGCCTCCTTTGTGCCCTCAATACTGTAGCATCTTCAGTTACTTGCATGCTACAGTAGTATTGCTGCTTTGTGTGTTTAGTAGTACTGTTACCAACCTCGCATGTATTGTCTAAAATATTTAAGCTTGAGACAATATGCTGTCAAATGTGTATGCGGAACTGGGAGATAAATGAGTTTGTTAAAGGCAATTTTCCATATATCCTTTCCCATTGCAGCAATTTCACCCACTCCCCACGCCAAATAATTACTGCTACCCTCTGTGCCTACCTGAGGTCATCTGTATGTGTCTTATTGCCAGGATAAGAACAAAACCCTTTATACCTACGATGCACGCCACCCAAGTCTCATTTTCTGTGTCAGGGGCTTCCTTCATCCCGGGTGACATCTCCCCCATCCCTTGGTGCGTTCAGTGCTGTCTCGCATGAGACAACCCATCTACTGCTCTTTGCACCCAGTGTTGGTCTTGCTCAGGCTTGATGGTGCACTCCCCTGCTTTGTCTTATTCCTCTTAGACTTTGATGTGTCCAGGGGATGCAAAGGTCGTTTCAGTATCAAAACAGATTCCAGGGATGGAGTCACCCTGTCCCTGACACTTTTAATCCAGTTTTCCTTTGAATTACATTGTGACAGTAGATGCTTAACCATTATGTTCAAAGTTTCTTTTAGCAAATGGTCATCTTATAGAATTAATTTACCTGAGGGGACACGTATGGGTGTGTTGGTTAACCTGGCAGATTGCATGATGTTCTGGCAGCATAGGACATTTTGGAAAACTATAGTTGTTATACACTGCTTTCGGGGCTGCTGCAGTTATTCTGCCAAATGGTCATGCAACATCTGCGTTAGATGAGCAGCACGTTTCTATGATTTAAGTGTGTACAAATTAACACTCTGTGCCTGCTTTGAAATAACCCAATCTCCCTCCCAAACTCCCACCACCCTCTCCGCCTATGGTACCCTCCCAAAATAAATATAAAACCATCTATTGTCTTGTTGAATGAAAAGTGTGAGGGTTGGCAAAGAATGGAAAATTGTTTTACCATTGGAAATAAGTAATATACATTATTGTTAAAAACCTTTGTGTGCTGAGCTCTCAAATGTAGAGAATAACCTTGCTTACATTTCCATTTATTTTTAATGAGATTTATATATCATTAGTGGCTGTAGATGATGCTCACAATTTTAGTACTCGTCCCAGCTGCATAAAAGAAGTGAATGAATGTGCCCTTTCTGCACGCACATTCCACCTACATTATCCCATTGAGAGAGCTTTTGGTACTGGCTACACGTTGCCATCTAATTTTCCACTGGACAAGTGGGACTTTGGAACCGACTCTGTTGCCCTGTAGAATATCCTGAAAATCAATGGAGATTGAGAACAGAGGGGCTTATTGCATTACGTTTTTTAAATTTGTTTTTTTACAGCTTTTCGAGTGAGATAAACATCTGTCATTCGTAGGGCATTTTATGTCACCTATATTGGTTTTTGTGTGTGCAACCTACTCTAAAGGGTAACCTCATTTATGTCCCATGTTTCCTTTGCATTCAATACCGGATTAGCACCCCTTCACTACTTTGCAAAGCAGTGATTACTTTGTCAAATCACACTGATTGCCGGTGCACATGTTGCACCTCTCGTCACCACTGAAAAAAGCTACAAGAAGCACATCATTCCGATTTCTGGGCAAGCATTCAAGTCGATCCGCTCTTGTGAGCTGTGGAATATGGTGCTGTCCCTTTTCTACCCATCTTGGTCCAATATGGAGAGTTTACTTAAGGTCACTTAGCAGAACAATATTCATTCAGGGAAGTTTTCTAAAACACACATTCATTCTAAACCTGTGGGGTCACCTTTGCCATTCCTATATGTGCTAAACCAGTATTTATGTTTTTAGTTGTTAAACACGCGAGTCCCACAGTGCCTGTATAGGTTCAGGTTCGATAGCTGAATGTGCTGTATGTTTTTATGGGTATATTCTGAAAGAAGTGAATTCCCTTGCATATGTCGCAATGAGTTGGTGCCTTCAATAGTCCAACAGGTTGATAGTCGTGTAGTGAGACGTGCAGTGACTTGAAAGGATTTGGACGAGTATGTGAGTGGTCTAGGAAGTTCTGTCTGTTGTCAGTAAGAGGGAGAGTCATACAACAGTTTGGTAGATATTACCTTACATTTTGCAGGGAAGGGGGCATCTTAGTGATTCTCACTAAAAGAGGCACAGCACAAAACAGGGTCCCTGTGCATCTTCTAGTAGATGCTAAAAGATTCTCCTGATTAGCTGATATGTGAAGGTCATGTGTGCAGAGCATCTAGTAAATGTCTTGCATGCAGAGGAAAGAGGTCAGTGCTCTGCCATGGAGCTGACTCGGGGAGAACCTGTATGGAAGTTTACTATTGCCAACATTTACTTAGATTGACCATAGCAATGTATTTCCAGTTCAATTTGGGTGCATATCACTTTAGTTGTGAAGGTGCTTTCTTGAGTTGCAGGATTGATACATTCCAGGTTGTACTAGGCACTCTGCCTGATGGTGTTAAGACGTGTTGCGTTTATCATCGAAGTTCATATATACAAAGCCAATTCCATCATTCAAGGTTAAAGCCCCACAGCCTTCTCTTTGTATAGAAAAGAACGCATAAGTCCTCCCACCCCCATCATTTTTAATGAGAACAGCATTTTGTTAAGATTGTCAGATTTGACATGTTGAGTGTTCTTTAGACATAGCACCTGAGTTTGGGGTAAATTATTGAATGTCTGATATGATCAATCGAGACTCAAATCAATCCAGGACTTAAAATAATTGGAATATTAATGTTGTGCTTTTCTCAACGGGGTTTGAATTAAATTTCTATCTGCATTTTGGTGGTTACCGTACTATTGTACCTGTACAGGGTATCTCATAAATCCTCATAAACTAGATTTTAGAATGCTCTAAATCCATTTCCTTCATCACTGATTTCTGAATTCAATGTGCATAGAATCACTTTTGCCTGATAAATGACTTTTATAGTTCTTTATACCTAGTTATAACAGATCGGTTTTACGTGTTTTTTTAGGAACAGGGTCATTGTGGCGTTTTCGCCCGTTCTGCATGCAATGCCGATACACATGCAAAATGTAGGGTTGGTTCTAGAACTGGCTGGCGCTTCTCTGTAGTTGACAGTAGTTAGGAGGTTGACAATATTTGTCATTTTGTTTCTCTTATTGTATACAAGACACAGATTACTACTGCTATGTTGTGTGATCTTTTTATTAATTTAGCTTGAACATTCTTTTTAACATGCTCAGAAATCGTAAGTTAAAACATTACTGAAAGGCGTGGGCACATATATTATGTTTATTTTTCTTTGCTTTTGAAATGTAATGATTTATTCCAGTGGAGAACAGTATTCAAATGTTGTTCATTGAAGGCAAGTAATCAAGGACCAGAATATGGTAGAAAAAGATCCATTGTTTCTCATAGCGCAAAACGTACCACATTTGCAATTGTTAAATCTCACACACACATCACTGGTAAACATTTTCTATTGAAAAGACTAGAGACTACTGCCTCTGGCAGACCAGTAAATTATCGGGCTGGTGTGCAGCCACTTTTTTATGTCTTCCATAATGGGTAGTTATGTCGACATACCAATACTTGTGCATGATGATCAGCTGTAGAGGCTACCATAACATGGGATGCCTGTGGAATCCATCTACTTTTGTGTAACTCAAGAGAAAAGAGAGTCCATAGGGATGCCAACCTCTGTCCGCAACAAAACAGGATGCAGTGGTTACAATGGTGGGTGCATGGAGCAGGGCAATGCACTGAGCACATTTCCTGAAAGCCAATTTTAAAATCATGAATTAGCATTGAAGCGGTTTATCTTGCTTGGCTCTGGAGAATTGATGGAGGAATACATATGTGGGAATATGGTCTGAAAAAGGTTGATGTTCAAAACCTAAAATGGATTATTTTGATCAAATTGTACTCATTGATGCTTTCTTTTCAACTCTGGTGCGTCAATGTTCAAATATTGTGTGCGTTACTTTCTCATTTTCTTTTTTTTACTAAAATGTAATTCCCAAAGCCATCTTGTGTAAATTGTGGTATATAAAACCTATTTAATGTGTACATACATTTAAACATGAAGGCATCCTTGTATATGGCCTTCAATGGTGATTGTTTTGCATACAGATGCCATGTGATTTTCTTAAAAATAATTAATTAATCTGCCATTTAAACATTTTATAGGAGTTTGTGCATTGAAAGCTATGCCTGGTTAACATATATCCATCTGTAAACAAAGGAACCGGAGAAAAGCTTACAGATGTGAAATAATAAATCTTATATTCATAAATATTAACTTTGTGATATTTTATCTATTCACCACAGACGGGCATTACCATCAGTACACTGTTAAAGAATGCAGTGCTCCAGTTTGCCATGTGCAAAAACACTGTTTTTCTTATTGTGAATCTGTCTATCAGTAATGCTTCCCAATGCCCAATAGCCACTGACGTAAAGTAATGATGCTTAGAAGGCTTGATTTGCCATATAAAAAGGTTAATCACTTTCAGGTGCAAACCCCTATTCGAGACTATAAAACCATTATACAGCTTTACTTCCAGGGAGTACTTTAACCAGTTTGATGCTAAACTACCACATGTCATTGGGACAGACTTTAAGGGCCAGGGCCTTAGAAACTATGACTGAGGATAATAATGTTGGCTTTGGCTAAAACAAAATGCTAATAGACCTATGTGGTGAAGTCTGCCAGGTTTCTTTTAACATGTTTCTTTATCAAGCCTGAGATATGCCATTGGCATTTAAAAATAACAGCCGTAGGTATGACAATTGCTTTTAAACTTTCAGGATCCACTTTTATTGCCTCTTTAGGTAGATTTCATACAACCAAAGCAGAGAGCTCCTTTATAAGACAGCCCTGTTTTGTACAGTGTGGGAATACATCGAATTTTGCAATTTGCTGAGACAAAAGGAAGTATGACTGTAATCTGCAATTTAAATAGTCATTAGAATTGTGCTAATTTCTAAGAGCTTATGTGAAGCAGTACAGCATAGTTGCCTCTGTGACAAGGAGAGAGAATAGTAAAGAGACCTAACTTTCTAATGAAGTGTTGCCCCTTACTTACTGCAGCCAACAGGCATTGAGCATGCATTTTACCAAGAAAGCTCTGTGGAAGGAATATTGTTATAATAGTGTGTAGAGAGAGGGATACAACGTGCCTAGTCTGTACAGTTCGCACCTGTCCTTGGGTTGCATAGTTTTGCCTCATGATGTTCAGTGCTACCATTAGTTTTTGATTCTAGGTATTGTTTTTTGCGCAATTTAGTAAGACTACATTGTGTTGCCTCATAGGTCGCACTTCAGCACCACCTGTATTTCTTTTCTTTGGAGGCACATCAGTGTCAAACAGATGGAGCCATGGGAGTTGTTACTGATATACATGATGAAAGAACCAGGTCTGTGAAGTGAGCAATGCATCCCTCTTTTATTTATTTTTGCCCTATGCTTGCAACTGATACCCACCTAGCTGCAAATAGTCAAGCATTGAGACAAGGAACACATATGTGACCTGTGATGAAAAGCCGCCCCTCTGACCCTGGGAGACCCGTGTCAGCAAGTGTGGAAACTACATCCCACCGAAGGGGTGGCACACATTTTCTTCACAGTGGTATGTTGTGTCCTCACCAGTGACTAGTTGCCATGGCTGTTAAAGCAGTTTTTGTACCACCTACTGTTGAGGATGCTACAACAACTAACACTAGGGATAAAGCTGATACACCTAACAAGAAAGGGAAGCCAAACCTCTCCAAGTGTAGGTAACGTGATTAGAGCGACATGGCTTAACTCTCGGGTAAAGGTAGTAGGTCAACAAAGGGCTACAATTAATCCACACACATAGCTCCAGAAAATGCACCAAACCGATATACTGAAAAATGTATTACAGAGGCTTGTAGATTTACTTGGAATTACATGATTTGCCGACTTCTAGTGGCAGGTGCGGAGTATTGTATGACTTGTTTTCGAAGTTCGAAAATGGATGTTGACTGGGTGTGTTTGTAATCATATCCCTAGCATGATGTGTACTGTACCCATTGTCCTTCACGCATCAAGGTCCCTCAGATTGTTTTTTCCACCTTTGTGTGGAGTTTCTTGGCTAACACCATTATTACAGTATTAAACCTAATTTAGAGTTATTTGTTCGCCACCGCTACTTCACCATCGCTCGGCGATCAACCTTGCAGTGGCTTTCGGCGAACATCACGTAATTTGGAAACATTTGAGGGCCTGTTCTCTTCAAATTAACAACTCGCTGGCTTTGGCCCATCTTTTCCCTCTACACTCTGTCGTGCTGCCTTTTTAAAAAATCATGGAAAATGCACCTTTTAAATTCTGTCCATCCTGCAATGGGAAGTATCCATGGAAGGGCATGCATCGGGTGTACAACCACTGCCTTCGAAGAGATCACTCCGAAAAGTCTGTCCTGTAAATTGTTTCGACCTAAAACTTTGAAAGACATGTACTCAATGTTGAGCGACCAACGCCATGCAGGGTGAGGTTTACACAGATAACCCAATGAGTGCAGAAGACTCAGATGAAGAGCAAGGCAGCTACGCCACACAAAGTGGCGCTGAAGACGTTATGGGGTTCCGCCGAATCCCAGGTGCCAGTTCCTACCTCCGAGAAGCAGGCCAGCAGTCCTATGATGGAAACCACACTCTGTGACAAAGGCACCCAAAAACACTCTTTAAAAACACAACTCCTAGCTATATGTTAAGATAAAGCATGACCATGCTGAATCAGAAAAAAGCATCACCGCTGATTCTGGCTCGAAACATCTTTTGCCCGCTGAGCCCACGTCTTCACGTTTGCCACAAGACAAACGTTCTAAACAAACGTTGAGCGAAACAACGTCCACTACCGCACATAAAGATACCGGTCATCTGCATACCGAACGACAAGTGTAGAAACGTAAATCTTTTTTTTAAAATTTGATTTTTATTGGTATTTCCAAAATAGAACAACACATTAAACAGAATACCCCAACCCCCTCCCCCTACGTCCCCCCTCCCGCACCCAGGGTTCAAGAGAAGTCCAGTGCTACCTCACTTTGTCCGAGGAGCCATTCCCGCCCAACACCCCCCCACCAAACCCCTAACCCGCCAAGCCCCTATAGGATGAGCTAAATTGTCATGCCCCTGCAGAAGTCCGTTACATCGGGGTCGTCTATTATGCCCAGAAGTCGCATGCTCCGAGGGCACCATCGCTGCCTAGTGCCATCGACCAAATACAAAAATAGGGAGTCCCAGTCTGACCTGAACCTTAGATGATCTCCTTGTATTGAGTATGTGAGCCACTCAAGTGCCACCGGGGACCACATCTTTGCCACCCATTCGTGATCCTGTGGAGGGTCCTTTGCTTTCCATCTGCGGGCTAGAACCATTGCTGCGGCCATCATCATTATTGCGTAGAGTTTGCAGTCCGCCTTGGTCTTGATGCCAGGGTCCCCCCCACGCCCAGTATCGCCAGGCCTTTGTTGCCCCCGTGATTAATTCCCTAAACTTGGCTAAGTGCGTCCCAGATCCCCGCCCAGTAATTCTTGATTTTTGGACACTCCCACCATATGTGCTCCCACGTACCCACCGCGCCACAATGTCGCCAGCCCAAAGAGGAGATCCCTGGATACATTCTATGAAGTCTGGAGAGGGGTCGGGTGCCACTGAGTGAGCAACGTCAGCCACGTCTCCCTTACTTGAAGAGATCTTGATAGCTTTGGTATCTGCGTCCATAACCAATTCCAGTCATTGTCCTCAATTGCGGACCCAGTAGCTAGTTCCCAATTCCTCATGTAGGACCACAGTGGAGGCTCCTTTCCTGCCTTCATGTGCCTATATATTGCCATGATCAGGTGTTTGTCCCCCAATTCCCTGCTAAGGTACTTTTCAAAGGGGGTTAGTTTTCGAGTTGCGGCTTGCTTTGGGATGGAATGACTGAGCCAATGTCTATGTTGGCAGTAGCAAAACCTTTCCCTTTCACTCAGAGCAAATTCTGTCTTACATTGTTCGAACTGCTTTACCTGGGTCCCCTCAAACATGTCCTGCAACATCCTGCATCCCCCCTGCTGCCAGGGTTGAAAGGTAATGATATTGAGCCCAGGGGTGAACTGTGGATTCGCGATCAGGGGGGTGAAGGGCGATGGTTGCGTTGTTAGGTGGGCCAGCTGCACTGCTTCATCCCAGGTACGGGCTACCAGGACTACAATTGCACTACAATACATTCAAATAGGCCTGTCCTGTTTTGGCTTCCACAGGACCCCCTCAAGATCCTCCCCCAGCACCGCCCTTTCCATGGGCCTCCAAACCTTCCCCGGGTCGTCTCTTTGCCAGTCCCGGAGGACCTTCAGCTGGGCCGCCCTATTGTACCCCCTAAAGTCAGGTAGGCCCGTGCCCTCCCGCTCAGTGGAGGTTCTCATCACCCTGACTGCTATCCTTGGGGATTTATTGGCCCACACAAACCTACTGGTAATTTTATTCGGGGACCTGAAAAAGGCCGGGGGAACGTGCACTGGCAAGGCAGCAAAGTGGTACAAGAGCTTAGGGAGTATTGTCATTTTTAAGGTGTTGATACGCCCTAGCCAAGATATCGCTAAGGGGCCCCAGTTAACCATCTTACACTTTTTTTTTTTTAATTTGTTTGACTCGATGAGTCTTTACAAAACATACCATAACAATTAAGAAAACAGTTTGTATACATTTAAATATAAAATAAATCCAGCTCGGATTAATCATTCAGTTGTACCAACCAGTGATATTGCTCATTGGGAGGGGCTGAAGTTCTAGTTCCATTTTGATCCCCTGTCCTTTGGCTAATATTGAGTGATCTCTGGTCGGATTAATCCCAATTTCCTATTCACCATGCAATCACTCTAAATGTCTATTTCACAGTTTATTAATACCTGGATTGCAGCAGCGGTGAGCATGATGTTTGAGCCTGAGATGATTCTGTCCCAAAGAAACTCAGATATAATATTTTCTTTTCTGACGAAATTTCTGAAGAATATGAGTCGGTATTTCCATGAACCTTCACAGTTCATTAGCAAATGTTCTAGCGTCTGTTTGGCCGGATTTGCACAGATCGAATACAATCTTTTGGCCATATGACCCTGATTTCGTTTCTCCAGCTCTTCCCCACAACAGACTAGATTAAGTCTCAATCTAAGAATATTTGAACAAAGTCTCCTATCTGGAGACTTCATCAAATATTTTGAGAGACTTCCAAGTTTCTTTTCTCCCCTTAAGAATGGATTTGCTACTGGAACATTTCTATGGTCTCTATCCAATCTAAAGTTTCCAGTTCTTTTTTTACTTTGAGTGGATTCGAGACCAAAGTTTCTATATCGAGTTCAGTTTTGGCAAGTGATTTAATTACGTTTCCTCTTAGGGTCGAGAGGATATCTGATTTGGAGCTTATCATATGTTATCTAATATGCCTATACAAACTGATTTCTTTACCTGTCATTATCTCTCTATAAAGGGTCATTAGTTTCCAATTTACCATACATCGTAAGGATTTGAGTCCTAATTCGAATCTCAAGCTGTTGGTAGATGTACAGTTTGGAAGACCTAAAGCTCCTTTCCATAGTCGCCCCTCAAAGAGGTCCCACTTTGCAGACCACAAACTTGGATTTGCTTCTAGACCATATAATATTACTGGTACTACTTTAGCTAGATAGTACCTCTCTAATGGTATGATGGAAAATTTGCAAAGCTTATGATTTAATTTAATCATTTGTGATGCTGCTTGAGTTACCTTAGCCATTACTTCACTCTCTACCTTGTATATGGCATGATTAGCATGTACACTATAGCCCAAATATTTTACCCTTTCTACCACTTTAGCTTGCTCTCCACCCAGTTTCCAACTAAAAGTTTTCACTTTTCTGTGCGGATATTTAAAGATGAGAATGTTCGTTTTAGCTGGGTTGATTGAAAGTCCATTGATCTTAGCATACTCATTCATTCTTGTTAATAATCGCTGGAGTCCTATTGGTGTTCTGTCTAAAAGTAATATATCATCAGCATATGCCAACCAACAGATTTTCCTCCCGTTCAAAACGGGGCTGGCCAATGCTGATGATTCTATAAAGGGTCCTATGTCTGACAGGAAAAGATTGAAAAAGAGCGGTGCTCCCAGACAATCTTGTCTTACTCCTCTGCTTACCTCTGAGTTCAGACAAGTGACCTATTTCATCTAACCAAACTGAGATTTGTATTTCTATGCGGTTCCACCAATTGTTACGCTCACCTGGTTCCCACAGGGGCGTCGATCGTACCCGGACAGCAGCGGCCTCCACCAACATGAAGCATAGGGCAAAGA
Organism: Ambystoma mexicanum; assembly: GCF_040938575.1. NCBI lineage: Eukaryota > Metazoa > Chordata > Amphibia > Caudata > Ambystomatidae > Ambystoma > Ambystoma mexicanum. Next base: position 872,589,905 of record NC_090924.1, on the reverse strand, counting down.
TGGCTGTTTGGACGGACCCGCCTAGTCTTGTGTGCTTGACTCGTAGGAATATTCTCCTGTAGATGGAGAAAGGGATTTAGTCCCGTGGATTTGAGTGCAGACCCCTCTCCACTGCTCCCGCTCTCCCCACTGGCCACCTCCAATATTCTCACTTAGTGTCCTCACCTTATGTTTTTAATGGATGAGCTCTCCATCCTGCGTGGCTTGCAGGGGCGCGTAGATACCAGTTACTTCACTGGTTTGGGGTATTGGCGTTCTGGAAGATTATTGACTCCGGAGTTTACTAAGTTTAAAGAGTTCAATATGTCCAATGCTCACTCTTGCACCCCTTGGTGATTTTGCGGCAACAAATACTGTCCGGTAAAGTTGCGTGGGTTTAACTTGTTGTTTTTTCCTCCCTTCATAGATGCAGCGTAAGACGATGCAGCGTATTGAAGGATAATGCCTCCGGTGGTAAATCAGGTAAGCCTTATGGTAAAATGATTGTCTTTGTAGTCTCTCTAGGCTCACCTGCTATTCCTTTGTCTTTTTTCCCCAGGTGTTGAAGATCACCGAAGAAAATGATGGAGGCAGCGCCGAGTCGAAGATGCTGTGGACTGGTGAGAATGGAGCGGCGCTGCAGCTGCGAAGCGACGCGTGTCGAAGTAATGTCCCTTCAGGCTCGGAATGGTGCAAGATTCTGAATCAGGTAAGGAATTAGATTAATGTCCATGACCTAACCTCTTCTCCTATTTTGCCCTTTCTTCTAGGAGCTCCGGATGCAAGGCAGGCGTGGCAGGAGACTGGATGCAGGTTCGCAGGCACGGTGAGCATTACGCTGCAGAATAACGCGAAGCATGTGTTGTAGATCGGGCGTGGTTTAAATAGCCTCAAAAGTAGTCCCAGGTAAGAAGTCCCTAGAACCACACCCAAGTAAAAAATAGTCCTTGCAGAAAAATAGTCCCTTCCAGGTCTCACGTTGACCTGGTTGCATGTGCAGCATGGTCTGCCTGAGGTAAGTGATGACTATGAGCCTGGCGCCTTAGGCGCCAGGACTGATTCCTACTTTGAGCCTGGCGCCTAAGGCGCCAGGACTGAACCCAGATAGCCCCTAGCCGGGGCTTCTGAGGTTTTACTAAATTTCTGGATGCCTGCTTCCGGGGCGGATGGGCTTGGTCCAGATGCCCGAGGGTAGGCATCATGACACCAATATGGATAGCAGTGTTTCGGGTATGCCCCAGCTTCGCAACTTTTGCCATAATAGAACTCTTTCATCTTGGTCAAAAGCCTTTGACAAGTCAATCCATGCTCCATATAAAGGGGGAAGAGTTATCTTTTTTTGTCTGCTCATTTAAGAGGTTTAGAATTAGACCATTTATTGTGGTCGACATTCCCTTCCTGAAGCCTGTTTGATAGCGTGAGAGTATTTCATGTTCTTCAACCCAGTATAGGATATGGTTTAGGAGGAGCTTCATGAAAATTTTGCTCTCTACGTCGAGCAGGGCTATTGGTCTATAATTAGCCGCTGCTCGACGATCTCCAGTTTTAAAGAGTGGTATTACCAGCATTGTTTTCCAAGAGATTGGAACTGTTTGATTCCTCAGAATTTCTCTAAAGAGACATGTCAGTAATTGTGACCATAGTTCTGGTTCATTCTTGAGTGTTTGGTAAGTTAAGCCATTCAGGCCTGCTGCTTTAGAGGTTGAAGCTTTAACTATAATCTCCTGGATTTCTTTTGCATCAAAATCTAAATTCCAGGGTGTGTCTGGGTTTATCGGAAATTGTTGAATATTTTGGCTGCTAAAGGTTTCTCTTCCGGGAACAGATTGCATAGTTAGTTACCCGTTTCCCCTTCTAGATGACTTATCATTGCCCAAAAGTTTTTTGAACTGTGTTCTATTAGGGTTTTTAGGACACACTCCCCATCTTTTTGCATTTGTGCTTCTTTCTGCAGATATGGCCAGGATTTACAATTAATTTTCTCTTTTTTAGTTCTGTTTTATATAGCTCATCCAAAAGTCCTTGAGCTCTAATTTCTCTTATGGCTTTTCTATGTTCTCTTTTTCTTTCTTGAGTGATTTAATCGAATGTATGTAGATGTTTCTGCTTTTCTATACCTGTTATTTCGCTTGGGGGAAGGGTTTCCCAGAGAAAGTTGGTCAATCTCTGTGGATTGCATTCTGTTTCCCGAATAGGGTTTGGAATTTTTTTTAGTTGTTTATTGAGCTTTATTCCTCCACTTTTATATTTCATAACCCTCACATTGCCTTTCATTTTCTGAAGGTTCTGAATATTTACATTTGGTGTGCGACTGAAAATATTAGGAAGGGTCAGCTCCAATCTACTATGATCACTACCCCCATCTTGCTTTATTCCAAATACTAAAGAAGATGTGAATAGTCTCTGGGAAACAAAGATGTAATCCAGGGTGGAGGCAGAGTTTCCTCTGTGCCATGTTGTAACTGGTTCTTGGCCTACATCTGTGGATCAATTTACCATTCTCAAATCCCAATGTTTCATAAAATCTAGCCACAGTTTTCCCCTTCTTGATTTCTCAATTCTGGGAGAGTTCAAAGTATTTTCTTTTTGTTGAATGCAATTTGCATTGAAGTCTCCAGCTAGAGTTATATGGCTGCAGGTCGATTCAATTTTTATCCTTACGAGAAGGAGACCTAGATTTCCCAAAAAATTGATCCGTTTAGAACTGGCGGGGTTCCAGTAAATATTAATGAGATTCCATATTGAGGACTTACCCTCATAAACTGTATGTGCTTTGCATGCTTGAATTCCTATATGGTTTTCCCATATTGGGACTATATTTTTGAACATTTGATTTTTTTTAAGCCATAAGGCCACCTGAAGGTCTACCCTGTGCCTTTTGGGATGCTAAAAGTCATGATACTGTATACCCCTCAATATTAAGTGGATTAACTAGCCAGGTTTCTTGTAATAAAATTATATCCCCATGGGTAAATAAATGTGTGCTCATATTTTTAGATTTGATGTTACTCCAAATGATCACATTTGGGCTCTCTTTTCTAAAGTTGCTGCAGGCTTAGACCCATTTTCTGAAACACTTGGGTGAGAATTTCTGTTAGATTGGAGAGTACACTTTCCTGTATCTTGACTTCTTGTTCTATGGTTCTCCTCTTGCTGAGTTTTTGTGCATTCAAGGTCATTTCTTTCTCCTGATTTGAGGCAGAGGTTTCCGTGGTGATGATACTTTTGGTAGTTGCATTTCCAAAGCCACTAACCGAAATTTCAAGTCCATAGGTTTCTAATTCTGTTGATTCTTTGAGCACGGCATTCATAGCATTGAGTGAACTAAAGACTAGTACTACAAAAAAGGAGTCTTGTGACATTGGGAATGTTACACTGGCTATATCTTCCGATGAAAGAGAGTAAAGATTTCTTACTTTCTTTGTTATGCTAAGTATAACAGAGCGGTTTTATCGATTTGTACTGTTTGGTGTTTAAATGAAGTCTAAGCCAGATTCTGGGCATTGCAAAGTCCTTGGTGTTGTTTGTGATTGGACTCTCCAAATTTTTTGTCAGGGCTTTTACTGGCCAATTTGCAATCTCTTGTTTGTCCTCATCATTTAGAGACACACATTTCCCTTGACCATTTTGCGTCGTATCTGTTTCCACTTGATTTAATTTGGAACCACAATTGTGTCTAACAAGTCTGTTTTATCATTAGCTGGACCTTTGATTCCCCCTGGCCCCTTGCTCTTTGTTGCTAAAAAGATCGGTGCTATTTTTGGCTTAGAGACATCATGTGCCGATAGGGTGATTGAGTTATTTTTGGCCTTTGATTTAAGTCCTTTTTGCAGGAAAATTTGGGCCCATTTAATTGCAGTTTGTGCCACATTTTTTGGGGGAGCTTTTATAACTTTTTTTTGGGCTCACCGAAATGTGAGAGTTGTTTGAATCATCAAAGAAGCTCGGTTCTCTATCACTTCTTGATTTGCTTCTGCGCCATGGTTTATCATCGTTTTGCAGTCCAATGCTAATTTTCTGCAGTGTAATGCTCTCTCCAACTTCCTTAGCAATGTCTGTAGAACTTTTTCCACTAGTGTTGGAGTTTATTTTTTGATTTTTCTTCTTTCCCCTTTTCATGTTTTTCTTTAAGGTGTTCGATACTTCTCGGGATTTATTAGTTGGATTTCCCATATCCTCATTTTTTTGGGTGATTTTAGGGGTTAGTAGGTTTTTTGATTTTTCCATCATGTTTTTGTTATTGGCGTTGCTTTGGTCCCCTTTTTTTTCCTTCGAGATCTTGCTTGTTCCCAATGCGTTTTTTTTTTTGTCCTTTCTTTCTCCGCCTGGCATTTTCTGAGTTTTCTTCTTCCTCTGGAAGTTTGACTATTTCAGGGTAACCAGCCGAGAGGTGGATCTTTTTGCTCTTCTCTTGGGGTTTCCTGATTGCTTTTAACTATTGTCTCAAGAATTTCAACTTCTTCATCCACTATGTTGGCCAGTCTCCCAAATTCCTCCAATATAGAGTCTGACAGTGGTGTATCGTCAAATAAAGACTCCTGAGTGTTTTCATTTCCTCGGTTTGGTGGATCTGCCTTTGGATTTCCTTTCAGCAGGTTTAATGTCTCTTCTAATAACTTTGTATTCTGTTCTTCTCGTTTGCTTCTTTTATGCACTGTATAGAGGAAATGTCGAGACCTTGTTTCGTTATTTCCAATCGTATGTCCCGCAGGGGCAGGGTCATATTTGTATTAATTGCAGAAACGAATCCCACCAATGTTGATTCGCTCGAGGATACTTCTTTTGTGACTTCTAGCAATGTACCAGTTTGTGTCTGTACCTCCATCCTGAGCATTTCAAAAACTGACACTAGTGAGTTCAGAACGGAATTCAGTGCTTTTAGTGTATCTTGTCTTCGAATCTGCCTTTTCCATGGAGTCTTCACTCTCTACTGAATTTTTTGGTTCTCTTGCATTCTCATTTGAGTTTGTAGATGATGTTATTTCTTCCTCTGCACCTATGAGGCTTAGACCAATCCCTGTCCTTTCTAGCAAGAGGGGGATTTCTGTGCTTGATAATGGGACTTGGGGGGGGGGGGGGGGGGGGGGGGTTGTGGATGTTCCCAGCATATAATTGAGACTCATTCAACATCATTATGGCTCTTATGTCTTTTTTTGCCAAAATGGTTCTTAATTTTTTGCTGGATCTTCTTTGTAGTTATAGTGTATTCTAGCCCCCGTTTCCATTTGTTTGTCAGTATGGTGCATGGGTTTTTTTTCTCCGTGCTCTGAAGTGTCATATTTCATTCGCTTCTTCAGCATGTATTTGCGTCTGAATATGCTCTGGTGTATTCAGGCATACATTGCTTTGAGTTGGCTGACTAATGAATTCGTTGTCAGCTTGGTCGTCCGCCAAATATGACCCATCTTTCTCTTCCTCTATTCCTTTTGTGCTTCGCAGTCTCATTTCTGTCAGCCAGGGGAGTTTCCTTATTAAATGGACAAAGTCTTGATGGTGCTCTCAAGGCAGAAACTGAAACACAATAGTTGTTTCTCCTCACTCTCTTATTGACTAATAATGGGTTCTGGTGCTTTATTTAGCAGATATAGGGGTACATTTTCATTATGCCTAACCTACTGAGCACTTGCTCTGTGTTTTAGTTCAGATGAACCCCTCTTATGTTGTTACTTTCTTACAATATGTCGAGAGGAGGGAAAATAAAAAGAGGGAGAGAGGAAATGAACGTTTCTCTTTCGCATATAATGGTCACTATGCTAATACAATCTTTTGACAATTTCTTTTAACAGTCTGATCTGTTAGAAAGGTGCAGCGGTATCAAAGGAGAAACCTCCCGCAGTCTCCCACTTCCACCACAATCCAATTTGGTAAGAATATATTTTGAATTGTACCTTTCCAAGCCGGGCCTCCCACAGTCAGCGTTCAGCGTCTCCCAGCAAACGTGGCACGGCGAAGCAGCAGCTGAACACTGCTTTTATTCACTGCGCTTTTGCGGAGGCTTTTTGAAGATACGGCGCGGGATGCACACGGTACCCCGCTTTTGGGTTCTGAGATGCGCCGGTCCCAAATGCAACACAGCTTTTATTTTCTGTCGTTTCCTCGGTCTTGATCCGTGCGCACCTTCACCAACCAGAGCCAAACAGCAGCTCAAACAGTGTTGTAAAAAAAAAAAAAGCACCGCCCTGTACTTCGCACTCGGGCTTCACCTACTTACTCTTTAATTTCTCCAGTAATGGCGGATAGTTCGCATGGTACAGCACCTCCACCTTTGTCGACAATTTTATTCCCAAGTCGGTGAGGGAGTGCTCCACCCATCTATAGGGGGAAGTGTGCTTCAAGGAGTGGGCTGCTGAATTTCTGTTTTAGAGGTGTTTTTTTTCAGTCCCGCCACGCTGCCAAAGCGCGCCAGTTTGGCTTCAACTACTGGTATAGCCGTATTCGGGAGGGTCAGAGAGAGTATCATATCGTCCGCAAATCCAGCTATTTTATGCGATTGCCCTGCGAAAGGGATGCCGGTTATGAGGTGGTTGGCTCGGACTGCCTCGAGAAATGGTTACAAATGAAGGGTGTACAGTATCGGGGACAGTGGGCACCCCTGCTTGGTGCACCTCTCGACATGCACCGTATCTGACAATTGCCCATTCACCGCTAGTCTGAGGGTTGGGTGTCTATAATTGGCTCTAATCCCACCCATGAATTTGGGGCCAAAACCCATCCTTAGCATAGTTGCAATGAGGAATCCCCACTCCACTCGATCAAACACCTTCTCGGCATCAATTGCCATCAGGAGGGCGGGGATTCCTCTCTTGCAAGCCTTCAGTAGTAAATGGGCCAGCCTCCTGACGTTGTCAGAGGTCTGCCTGCCTCTGACAAATCCCGATTGATGTAGATGGACTAGCTTAGGAACCAGGTGATCTAATCTTTTTGCCATGATCTTAGCCTGTATTTTGAAGTCGGAACTGATCAAAGCTATGGGGCGGTAGGAGGTGCACTGTGTTGGATACTTGCCCTTTTTGTGAATGAGGACAACTTTCGCCTCCTCCATAGATCTCGTGATTGCGCTATCCTGCCCTATTTGGTTAAAGAGCGTGGTTAAGATAGGGGTAAGTATTTCCTTATGCCGTTTGAATAATTCCGCGGCGTAGCCGTCCGGGCCCGGCGATTTAAAATAAGGCAAAGCTCTAATTGCGTCCCTAACCTCATCCTGTGCGATGTCCCTTTGCAGCATTTCCATCTCATCTTGCATTATGCGGGGCAATTTAACCCTATCCAAGTAATTTACTTGGGAAGTGTGCACCAGAGTGTCAGATGTGTACAAATCTGAATATAATCGGGTGAATTCCCGAAAAGAAATTGTACACAGTTACAGTTTTTGAACTGGTAGCCCCAACCCCACCTTAATTTTTAATATCGTTTTCTCCTTCTGCTCCTTTCTGAGCATTCTCGAGAGGAACCGGTCTGCCTTATTAGCTTTAATGTTAAATTTCTGCTTGAGGTATAATAAGCTCCGTTCAGCCGCTCGAGTCTGGATCAGGTCCAACTGGCCCCGGACTGCCCTGTGTACTCCCTTTTGGTAGCCTGGGTTTGATTTCTTTCCCATTTTTGCCGTTATCCCCCTTAGTGTTTCCTCTAGCCGCGCCTCCTCTACTCGCAATTCCCTATCCCTTCTCGCTTAAATCGCTATTATGACCCCTCTGAGTCGCCTTAATGGCGTCCCACCTAAGCTGGAGTGTCGTGTCCCCTGCTGAGTTCTCAGTGAAAAAGGTTTCTATTTCCTCCTCAATTTCTCAGACCAGGACTTGGTCTTTAAAGAGAGCAACCGGGTAGCGCCATTTCCACAGCCCAGGGGGTCTTCCCTTCGCTTTCAGGGTTATCGTTAGGGGGGCATGATCAGACGGCGTTGTGGAGCCCATGGAGATGTCCAACGCCCTCCCCAAGATGTTGGCTGACATCCAGATATAGTCTATTCTCGAGTGGGTCCGATGAGGATGGGAGTAAAAGGTATATCCCCCTGCATCTCCCTCCTGGCATCCACCAGACCCAGGTTACTGATTTTCTCCTTCAAATCATGTGTTGGTCTCCCCTGTGGGCCAGGCCCTCCCGCCGTTCTATCCTTCGCAGGGTCCAACGCGATATTGAAATCGCCAGGAAGAATGATAGGGTGCTTGGCAAATTTCTCGAGCTTCCCCCACTACCCTCTGGAGAAAGAGATCTTGGGCTGTGTTGGGGGGCGTATATCGTCGCGACTGTGAGAGGGTGTTCGCTGCCCTCCAGAGAACCTGCCAAAAACCTTCCCTGGTTGTCAGTGACCTTATCAGTGATATGTAGTTCAAGGCCATCTCTAAAGGCCAGCAGGACGCCAGCTTTCTTTTCAGCTTTATTTGCTTGTAATGACCTGGTGTAGCCCCAAAGCTTGACCCTTCCTCGATCAGCCGCTCTAATATGAGTTTCTTGGAGCGTAATAATGTCCGGCCGGTCGCGCCTAATAAAGCGCTCTACTTTCTTGCGCTTAATCAGTGAATTGAGACCATTCACATTGAGGGAGAAGATCTTCAATACTCGTTGGCTAGACATGGTAGTTCAGTGGGGATTACATAGATCGCGCGGCGCCCCCACCCCCCTGCCTCCCTTGGTGTCCGGAGCACCTCTCTTGAGCTCCCCCTATTGGGTTACGCTGTACCAACACTTCATTTGCTTCTGGAAAACTGGTTCTCCAAACATCCCCCCTCCACTTTTGCACCCCCTCCCCCCCTTCCCTCTGGCAGTGTGAGACAACTGGCCTCAGCCCCCCTCGAATCAGAACCTCGAGAGTCGTCCCATCAAATGCTATTCAACTGTTCCAACGCAGGACCGCCCTGTCCCATTCCAAGAGCCAAGCCCCCCCCCCCCTGAAACCCTAAAGGTATTGTTGAATATTCTCGAGCTTGCCAAACACTTTATCTGCTTCTATGCCCTCCCCAGGCATCCTTTCCTTGCACCGTCCTCCGGGACGTGTGCTGGAGCTTGCTCCCGGTAATGTTCTATTCACTTCTGGGGTTCCTGGTCCTTCCTTGGTGCCAGACCTTTCTGGAGAGATTAGTTGGCGTTTTTCCTTGACCTCTTTGACCGGGCCGTAGACCATTCCCATTGTCTACGTTCTGAGCGCTGAATTGAGGGCGGAATGGGAGAAGGTGGAGGGTCCTCTTCCAGCCCCAACAGGGCGAGACCATGTTCACAAGTGGTAATCTTCTGAGCTTTCCATTGCAATTCAAAGGCCAGACCGAAAGGGTGTAACCATCTGTAGCGGGTGCCTTGGGCTCTTAGGTGGGAGAGCACTGGGCCCATTCTTCGGCGTTTGTTTAGGGTTGCTTGTGCCAAGTTTGATTTAGCGCCATCTCCTTGCCATTATACGTGAGACGGCCTGCCTTCCGAGCTGCTGCGAGGCTCCGTTCCTTCATCGCGTAGCTATGCATAGCCACTAGGATATCTCTGGGTCTAGCGCCTGGCTCTGCTCGCTTGGGTCCCACTCGATGTAGCCTATCTAATACCATGTGCTCCGACTCTGGCGCTTCCAGAAGATCCACAAAAAACCCCTTTACTGCCTGGGACAGATCGTGATCCTGGGTATCCTCCACAAGGGCCTTAATACGAATGTTCGAGCGCCTAGACCTGTTTTCTAGGTCTTCCACCTGGAGTTCCAGGTTGTGAGTGGCTGTCGCCAACGTGTCTAGGAAGGAATCCGTCTTCCGTGCGTCCTCGGCTAAGTCCTGAATTGCCCTCTCGTTCGTGTCCACTCTTTCTTCTATCTTGCCAATATCTCTTTTGATCTCCTGCAGACCCTCTGCCAGATCCTCCCTAAGGGCGTCCATTTGCTTTTGACCTGCTGTGGTGATCTTATCCACTATGTCAGCTAAGAGGAGCTTCAGTGCCGCTTGCGTAATGGTAGTTCTTGAGCCTCAAGGTCCGCCTGGGGGTCCCCCACAGGCCATTCTTTGGAGTTTGCTCCCGGGACGTCCTCAGTTTCCTTGGCCCATATCCTGGTGAGTGCATTCTCCTGCGGTCTCCTCTGGGGTCTTTGGAGGGGTTGTGTATCCTTGATTTTATTCTTGGGCATGGTGAAGGCGACTCAGTGCTATGCTGAGCTATGGGCTTCCGGTTTCCACCAGTAGAAGGGAGAGCCCACCGGATCTCCGCCTAATAGGTCCACTTCCCCTGGTCAATCTGGGCTGCACGCTCTAGGTGGAGTCACCCCGCTTGCCCGGGAGTGAGTACGTCTGGCCCCTGTCGTGTCAGTGATCTGCTCTGGGTGCCGCAGGGCTGGGGTAGTGTGCGTCACCGTGGGAGGCCCAAGGGGGCCTGTGCTACTTCGTTTGGTGTGATTACAAGTGTGCTTCAGTCCAGGGCAAAAGCGCTCGTGAAAAAAAAGGGGGTCACATAGAAAGGGGGGGACACCCAACCCCCCCTCTCTTCTCCCTTCCCCCTCCGTGAACCTCCAGCTCGCCAGCTGCCTTTAGGTTCCAATCCCAGGCGAGGGCGGATCAGTGAGGAGCGCAATTTGGGGCAGTTCTGAGGGGTGGAAGTGGGCCCGGTGAGGAGGGGCCAGCAATCTCACCTCTTTCAGCTTGTAGGCCTGGGATGTTCCTTGGGGTGCGGCGTCCTCTGGTGCTCATGTGGGCCCTGTACTGCGCAGCCTCTCCTGGGTACGCACACCGCTGGAACCGATGCGTGCTGTTGTCCTCGAGAGGCGGGGCTCCGGCTGGATACCCCCTCCACTGCCGTTTCTTGCAGCTGGTGTGGGCAGCGTTATCGGCATGCAGGGGCCGGCTCACGCTCCCCGCCGCTCAGGACCCAGTCCCCGGCCCTTCCATGGGGGCGAGGTAGGCAGCTGTTCCGATGGAGGAGGGGAGCTGCAGGGGAGTTGCCACAGGCCGCGCCGCCGATCCGCCAGGCCTCGGCACGGGGGTTCTTTATGAGGTTCTGCCCCTGCCTCTTCGTTTCCTGACAATGTGCAGGGTGCTGGATGTGCTCCGAATGCCGCGTGGGCACAGCGGGCGCCACTTGCGGGTCCACAGCATCGCTCCCTCCGACCCACGCTAGACCGGGGACGGTCCCTGTTTGCTCCCGTACACCCAAAGGGGGGGTCCGGCGTCAGCTGCTATCACCTGGGGAGGGCTGTAACGCTTAGCAAGCCGTTATGCTGGGCTTCGGGATCGGGATCTCGGTGGCTGCGGTGTTTACAGCATTGCGGCCATCTTGGAATCCCCAGAAAAGTAAATCTTTAACCGTACGTCAGACACACATCGCAAACACGTTTCTACGTCCCTCGAAGGTATGTCGAAAAACACAAAAATATACATCTGCTTCATCTCCTATATCGGAAGCTTTACATTCACATCACACTTTTCAAGCTAGAGATGATTCTATTGCTTTCAATTTCCAAAACGCACCTAGTACAGGGTATTGGACTAAAGAAAAGTTTGAGAAGACTATAAATAAAATTTCATGTTGTGTAAACATTTTGGAAAAGGACCCTTTAAAACAATATTTCGAAGGGATTGTGTCCTCGACATATTCCTCATTTTAGATATCTCCTTCCAGCTCTGCTGGCCTCGGAAAATGTTTTCTCTCTAGAGGGTGCTGCGCGTCGACGTCCTCCGAGTCGATGTCGCTCGACTGCCGCCGTGTCGACGTCATCCTGCCTATAAAGGCTGCGCGCAGCGTCCGTTGCTCAGTTCCGTTTTTCCGCGCTTACTCGGTGCCTCGGAATACCGTTGCTCAGTTCTTGTCAGATTAATCCTATTTACTTCGAGTTATTCGATCCGTACTCGATGGCTTCCTCGTCGGAACCGACAACTCCTCGATCTGGCTTCAAAAAATGCGGAGATTGTGGGAAAAAGATGTCGCTGACTGACCCTCACAGAGTTTGTCTGTGGTGTTTGGGAGCTCAACACCATTGTTCGGAATGCGAGGACTGTATGTCCATGACGGCTAAGGCCCTGAAGGAGCGTAGGGGGAAGCTGGAGAAAGGTAAGACTTTTAAAGCTTCTTCTTCGTCGACGAAGTCGAGACACTCGTCTCCTCGTCACCATTCGCGCTCCAGGTCTCGGAGTGGGTCTCATCACTCCTCGAGATCGAAGCACTCGAAGAGGAGACGTCGAAGATCCCCTTCTCCGTCTTCCTCTTCCTCTGTTTCGCCAAAAAGAATCCCTTGCCCCACGAAACATAGTTCCCGGGCTGAATGGGAGGAATTCCGCAAAAATATGATGAGCGTCTTCGAGAAAGCGGCCTCGACCCCCTCAAAGACTGCCGAGAGCGATGCTCTGGTCGAAAGACCCGAAGGTCAAAAACGCTGCGAGTCGCAGTACCCGGCGAAGGAAACCTCTCGACTATGACCTCCAAACCTTCCTCGAAGGTTCCGTCGATGCCGTCGACGAGGGTTCCGTCGAGGTCGATGTCTTCGACGCCGTTGTCGAAGGGACCTTCGACACACGGGTCTGTCGACTCGACGCCAGCTTCGACACCGGCATCGACGCCAAGAAAAGTCACGGTTACGACACACCCAGTGACTATCCCCAGGTCCTCGAAGTCGATGGCTTCGAGATTGTCGAGTAGAATTCCAATTCTGTCGAGGTCTTCGAGGCCTCCGCCTTTGTTTTCGACGCCACGCTCGAAGCCTTTGGCGTCGACGACATCGACGTTTTCGAGGCCGATAATGACAAGTTCGGCTCCCTCTGCCTTGGAAATGGGATTTACTCCCTTTGAGTTCAGAACAATTGAGAACTATGTCCTCAATTTTGGAAGAGGGTGAATTGTCTGAACAGGAAGACACATTTGAGTTGCAGGGACCTGTAACCCCAATTAGAGAGGAAATTTCCTCTGAAGAACGCAGGTTAAAGGATCTTCATGATTCCTTACATGAGGCAAGTGGGTTAGACACTTCCCCTGAGGTGGAGTTTGCTAGGCCAGACCCGGGGGAGCATGCTGAAACCCCCTATAGAGCCTTAATGGCCAGGATCACAGAGTTCATGGGGTGGTCTGCACCTTCAAAATCTTTCCAACAAGATGACCTCACGGATATTCTTGACAAAGGCCCACAGGAGGATCCTGTGGTGCCTTTTCATAAAGCTCTTCAGAGGAAGATCATGACAAACTGGGAAACCCCAGATGTAGTACCAGCAGTAAATAAAAAACTGTCTACAAAGTACAGGGTATCTTCTACAGACCCAGAGTTTTTGTCTAAACACCCATCCCCAGAAAGTCTGGTGGTACAGGCAGCATCCTCTACCGATGTCAAAACGGCTTATCCTACCGTCCCACAGGACAGGGACGATAAAAAATATGATGCTATGACAAAGAAAGTCTTTTCAGCATGTAGCATGGCGTTAAAATCTGTTAATGCTACTTGCACCCTTGCTAAATTCAGCCATACACTTTGGGAGTGTGCTTCTACAGCGGCTGACTGCATCCCGGAGGGAGAAGAAAGGGATGCGTTCCTGAATATTATACAGGACGGTAAAGATGCCATGTGCGAATCCCTCCAGACGGGCATTGATTCGGCTGACAGTATCAGCAGAGCAATGGCGGCAAGTACATCAACCAGGAGATTCGCTTGGTTGAGAAAGTCTGGTTTTGCCCCAGATGTGCAAGCCAGGCTCTTGAACATGCCATTCGATGGCTCTTCTTTGTTCGGGAAAAAGGCGGATGACAGTTTAGAGAAACTGCAAACTTCAAAAGCAGCAGCAAAATCCCTAGGAGCTGCAATCCGTCAGACTCCTTTTCGTCCCACAGGAACCTCTGCGAGGGGCAAGTCCTTTCGCTTCTACTCCGCATTCGGAAGAGGTAGAGGACGACCGGCTCAAAGGGGACAAAGAAGAACTACCCGAGGTGGACGGGGTAGATATTCAAAAGCCGCAGCAACAGCAGGTGCCTCTTTACCATCGGCATCTGCATCAGCCGTCCCAAAACCACTCTGAGGATTTCCCTCACAGGACACCTGTAGGAGGCAGGTTGACTCAACATCTGGCGGTATGGCAGGCTATCACGTCAGATGCTTGGGCATTGGAAACAGTTGCCCAAGGTTACTGCCTGCCTTTCCTACGTATACCTGAGTCATCCACCGGGGATCAGCTCTCAGAAATCTCCAGATCCGCTCCTCTTGCAGGAAATTTTGGATCTGCTAGAGAAAGGTGCTATAGAACCAGTACCTGTAGCGGAGAGGCTGGTACTCCCCTTACTTTCTCATTCCAAAGAAAGACGGAGGACTGAGACCCATCTTGGACTTGCGAGAATTGAACAAATTCCTCAGGAAAGACACATTCAAGATGGTCACTCTTTCTCAGATCCTCCAGGCCCTTCAGTTCCAGGACTGGTTGGTATCTCTGGACCTTCAGGACGCTTATTTCCATGTGCCTATCCATCTCAAACACAGGAAATACCCGAGGTTCGCAATTGGCAACTCTCACTATCAATTTCGAGTGCTGCCATTTGGCCTGACCTCCGCCCGAGGGTCTTCACCAAGTTAATGTCGGTAGTGGCTGCAAGTCTAAGGAGGGAAGGGATTCACGTCTACCCCTACCTGGACGATTGGTTGATCAGGGCTGTTTCTTCGGAAAAAGCTCAGATCCAGCTAAATCACGTGTGCCACTTCCTTCACAGACTGGGCTTCTCCCTCAATTTAAAGAAGTCACAAATGATACCATCGCAGAGACTCCAGTTCATAGGAGCGATCCTGGACACTTCCCTGGGAAAAGCCTCGCCACCAGAGGTGAGGGCTCAAGATATTCTACAGATGGTTACCAAGTTCCAACATGCCCAACTTCTCCCAGCCTTCGACTTTTTGAGGTTGCTAGGCCTCATGGCATCCTGCATTTTCCTAGTGCCAGAGGCTCGCCTGAGAATGAGATCCCTCCAGTGGGCACTGAGGACTCAGTGGTCACAATTCTCAGGGAGAATGACAGATCTTCTTCAGGTTCCCGGCAGGGTGGCTCGAGACCTTCAGTGGTGGGCCTGTCAGGAGAACATTCTGAAAGGAGAACAGTTTTGGCAACCCTGGCCGGAGATAACAGTAGTCACGGATGCCTCACTCACGGGGTGGGGAGCCCACGCCAACGACTTGACCATCAGCAGTCGTTGGTCTCCATCGGAGTCCAGACTACATATCAACCTGTTAGAGCTGAGAGCCATCAGACTTGCGCTGAAGGCGTTCCTGCCAGCTGTACAAGGGAAGAACGTCCTGATAATGACGGACAACACGGTGGCCATGCATTACCTCAACAAAAGAGGAGGCGTTGGATCACTACCCCTGTGCAGAGAGGCGATGCAGCTCTGGTTTTGGGCAATCCAAGAAGGAATCTCTCTATCGGCAGTTCACCTAGCCGGAGAGAAGAACTTGACAGCGGACGCTCTGAGCAGGTAGAACACAGTCTCCCACGAGTGGGAGCTAGCTCAGGAAGTCCTTTAAGAGATCTTCGCCCTTTGGGGAACCCCTCAGGTAGATCTGTTCGCCACCAGCCTAAACAGGAAATGCGACCTGTTCTGCTCAAGGGAATTCCCCCCGAGAGGAGCTCTGGGAGACGCGTTCATAGTGGACTGGGAGTTTCCGCTTCTGTACGCGTTCCCACCGGTCCCTGTCATTCCTCAAATGATCAGGAGGTTGAGAAGATTCCGGCGAACCATGATCCTAATTGCCCCGGATTGGGCCAGGAGAACGTGGTACCCGGACCTTCTAGACTTGTCCATCTGCCCTCCAATTCGACTTCCACTCAGAGAGAACCTACTCTCACAGAAGGGAGGTCAGGTTCTCCATCCAGACATGAAAACCCTCAACCTTCACGCTTGGCTTCTGAAAGGCTGAGGTACAAGGATTGGGACCTCCCTGATGATGTTATGGAGGTGTTGCTTTCGGCAAGGAGGCCAGCAACAAAGTCTTTATACCGCTGCCGTTGGAACAGATTTTGCAGCTGGTGTAGAGAACAGAATATCAACCCTTTTTCATGTGGTACACCAATGGTTTTGTCCTTCCTACTATATTTGGCAAATTCAGGCCTTCAAGTTGGCACCATTAAGGGCTATCTCGCAGCGCTATCCATCTTTAAGCGTACTGCGGAAGAACCATCCTATTTCAAATTACCCTTGGTAATACAGTTTCTAAAGGGGCTAACCAATGTTTATCCCCCAAGACCATTCAAAGTTCCCCTATGGGATTCAAACTTAGTACTAACTTTCCTGATGGGCACACCTTTCGAACCTCTCCATTCTTGTTTGTTAAGATTCCTTACCCTTAAAACTGTTTTATTAATAGCACTTACATCTGCTAGAAGGGTGAGCGAATTACAAGCTCTTTCTTGTAAACCCCCTCACACAATATTTCACAAAGACAAAGTTGTCCTGCAAGTGAAGCCTAATTTCCTCCCAAAGGTGGTTTCTGAATTCCATATCACTCAGAAGATTACCCTACCATCTGTCTATCCTCCTCCTCACCCGGGGAAAGAGGAAGAGAGGTTACACAGGCTAGACCCTAGGAGGGCTTTAAGTTTTTACATCAGTAGACTAGCCAGGATAAGACAGGCAGACCAGCTGTTTGTAGGTTACGCAGGTCACAATGTGGGGTTACCAATAACTAAGCAGACCATTTCCAGATGGATCATTCTAGCCATTCTGGAATGTTATAAACTGGCAGGGAAAGAGCCCCCTCAAAACCTTAGGGCTCATTCGACTAGAGGTATTGCAGCTTCATCGGCCCTCAAAAGAGGCGTGCCGGTTAAAGACATCTGTGCGGCCGCTACATGGTCGTCTGTCCATACCTTTACACGTTTTTATAATTTGGATTCCTCCTCCAGTTGGAAGGGCTGTACTGCATTCTATTCATCAATAGAAGACAGCATGAAGTCAGTACTCCCTCCTCCGATAATAGAATACTGCTATGGGAGCCTATCTAAGATGAGGAATACGTCGGAGGACACAATCCCTTCGAAGAGCAAGTTACTTCTTACCTTGTAACGTTCTTTCGACGGGATGTTCCTCCGACGTATTCCTCATCGACCCTCCCATCCATCCCCGCAGTTCTACTTCCCTTGTTGTTGCAGCTTACGCTCCTTCAGGGTGATTAGTTTAGTCCAGAAAGTATTATTGTGGGCTACAAAACGGAACTGAGCAACGGACGCTGCGCGCAGCCTTTATAGGCAGGATGACGACGTCGATACGGCGGCTGTCGAGGGACATCGACTCGGAGGACGTCGACGCGCAGCGCCCTCTAGAGAGAAAAAAATTTCCGAGGCCAGCAGAGCTGGAAGGAGATATCTAAGATGAGGAATACGTCGGAGGAACATCCCGTCGAAAGAACGTTACAAGGTAAGAAGTAACTTGTTCTTTGATTTAGGAGAGGATGAACCTCCTGCTAAATATCAAAGGTTGTAACCTCCTGTCCAACCTACAAGAGTCATTTCAATACCAGATGATGAACAGGATCAACATCAAGGTGATCAAGGTTTAGGTGATAACGTTTATACGGATAATTATCAAGGTCAGTTTGTTTATCAGTATAGTCAGGATCGCAATGATGATCCTGACATTTGTGTGGCCATCCCCCGACAATGTTGATCAGCCTATAGCAAATTCACCAATGCACAACCAAATTCAGTACAATGAGCTGCTCATTAAAGCAGCTGGTCATTTTAAGATCCAGACTCAAGAAGTCCTGTCAGAGACAGATTTTGTCGATGACCTCTTTGGGGGGAAAAGAAGTCTGTTGGCCATTTTATTCCTTTACTTCAGTCAGTTGCTAAACATGTTCGGCCTTCTTTGTCTACTCATTCCCCAACCAGGACAGTCAATACCTGTATTGAGAAAAACTTTAAACCTTCACCTACTGATCCCCTCTATATTATAGGACAGCTTAAACCAGATTCTGTAGTGGTCACAACCACAAGAATAAGGGTGGGCACTGCATTCTGCCGAGGCACCGACTGAAAAAGAGAGCAAATGATATGCTCTAGGTAAGAAAGTATTAACATATGCAACTTATTGGGTACACATCGCTAATAGTACATCATTATTAGCCAGCTACGACAGTTCACTTTGGGATAGTGTCAATGATGAACTTGATGCTGTTTTTGATCCATTACATTCACACATTTGCAAAAGTGTCTGAAGGCTAACAAGTTGCCAACAACATTATTAAAACATTGTTTAGATGCAGTAGACACAGCTGGTCGATTTTTAGCTGAAGGTACTCTTTTAAAACATCTTTATTGGTTACGCCAATCAGGTTTTAAACTATAAACACAAGCAATACTACCAAGTATACCCATTGAACCCAATGTCTTATTTGGTAAGGCAATAGCTTATGCTCTTCAAAATGCTGAAGTGCATGATACTCTTAAACCCCTAGGGCAAATCTCGAATAAGCCCTATATCCAGAGTGGCGTTTTCAAAACGCCACTCATTTTTGAGGGCAAGGGTACCCACGCACATCACAGGCAGGTCATAATCGGGGACCTTCCACTCATCGGTATGCCTCCCAAGCTCAGTCGTCCCCTTATCCGTCCACCTTTCAAAAGGGTTACAAAAGGGGAAGCGGTAGAAATAGGGCTGCAGCCTGCAGAGACTCTGCAGCCCCTAATCAATGACGCACACATTTAGATTCCCTCCCATGCCTCCCCAGTAAGAGGTTGCATTTCTCTATTCACCCACGCATGGGACCCCCGAAATCATCCACCAAGACACAGGCAGGTGCTGCTAGATCATCAGCGGATTCTACAAGTAGAGATTGTCTCATCTACAGATAGGCGCAATAGAGCTGGTCCCATCTCACAAGGTAACCAAAAGTATCTCTCGAGTGTACTTGGTTCCAAAAAAGGACTTTATTTTTCACCCTGTGTTAGACCTGCGTCCAGCTAACAAATATGTCAAACCACAAATGTTTTGAAAGACAACTCTTCAAGAAGTAATCCCTCTCCTAAAGGAAGGAGATTACATGGCAACGTTAGATATTCAAGATGCATACTTTCATTTTTCAATGTGAAAAATACTTGCACTTCCAGATAGGAGAAACACACTACTTTCAAAGTGCTCCCTTTTGGCATTTCCTCAGCGCCAAGTGTGTTCACCAAGGTACTGGCAGTAGTGGCGGCAAGCCATCCCAGTGCACCCTTATCCAGATGACTGGCTCATAACAGGGGACATGCCACAAATGTGTCAACAGCACACTCAAACCACAATCGATGTTTTGTTCCAAGTGGGGTTCTCAACGTGAAAAAATCAAGTCTTGTCCCCAGCCAAGTAAAACAACTCTTGGACGCATGTGCATTGATACGAACACAAGAAGGCTTACTCTTCCCTTCCAACAAAAGAGTGCAAAGCTTGCTGTTTCAAATTCCTCATTATGTAGGATGTCCAATAACCATACGAATGGCAATGTGCCTTCTCAGGATGATGGCTTCATGCATATACCTTATCCAACAAGCACGTTTGTGCATGCATTCAGTGCAAGAGTGGCTAGCGTAACATTGGTCTCGAGCAAACGGTCTAATGGAAATTTCACAATCGCTGGTACAAGCACTGTAGTGGTGGTCAAAAGAAAGCCTGTTGAAGGGGAAACCCCTTTTGCAGCCTGGCAGTGCAAGCCACTCCTACAACAGATGCCTCACACTCAGGGTGGGGAGCTCATTATCTCCACCAAACTGGACACAGTGGGTGGACACAGTCAATGTCAAAAAACCACATCAACCTACTAGAGTTGCTAGCAGTGTTCAAAGCACTTAAAGCTTTTCAACATCAGCTAGCAGGGAAGACGGTTTTGGTCCTCTTAGACGGCAATACTGCCATGTTCTATATAAACCAGCTGGGTGGGACACAAGCTAAGTCTGTCCAAGTTAGCTCAGAGAATTTAGAATTGGTCTCTCCGCCACAACATATTCCTTATGTCTCAACATGTTCGAGGGGAACACAACTCTCTGGTAGACATTTACAGCTGCCTGCAGAGCACGAGTGGCAAATACACGCAGATATTTTACACACATCTTCACACAATGGGGGCAACCTGACATAGATCTCTTTGCAACACAAAAGAACGCACAATGTCCAGACTACGCATCCGGGTATCCACAGACGGGATCAAAGGGAATTGTCGGGGAAATTTGCGTATGCTTTTTCTCCCAACACCACTTCTGAACAAAATAATCCACAAGATGCACCAGGAACAAGTCACTCATATCCTGATAGCACCAATGAGTGCATGACGGCGATAGTTCCCACAACTGCTTAGAATGTCTCTTTGCACACCAGTCAAACTACTGTGCCCTTATAACATGCTATACCAGCATCAAGGGATAACACTCCATCCATGCCCTCAAACACTAAACTTGGCAGTTTGGCTCCTGGAGTCGTAGAGTTTGCACATTTTAACCTGCTGCAAATATGTATGGACATCTTGAAGAAGGCACATAAACCCAACACAAGACACAGCTATTTCAACAAGTGGAAGGGCTTTGTCATTTGGTGTAGAACACACAGCATTAACCCCATTGACTGTTCACCCTCACACATATTACACTACCTGCTTTACCTTTTTGGACTCAGGATTAGTCTTTAATTCCCTTAGGGTTCGTCTAGCAGCTTTTTCAGCATACACCACCCCTCAGAGTAAGTTGTCATGGTGGAAAGTACCAGTGGTTAAAGCATGTATGGAAGGGGTTAAAATATTACGCACTCTCAATTTCAAGTCCAACCCCTGTATGGGACTCATGGGTCCCCTTTTGAGCCAATGCATAAAACCAGTCTTGAGCATCCCACTTACAAAACGTGTGGCTATTACATCAATTAGAAGGGTCAGTGAACTGCAAGCCCTCTCAGCTCAAGATCCATTTGTTATTCATAAAGACAAAGTGGATCTAAGAACGCACACACACTCTTCTCCTAAATGTACCTCAAAGTTCCATGTCAACCACTCAATAGGACTTCCATCTTTCCTCCAAAACCCAACTAATTCAGCAGAGAAAAGCTTCCACACATTAGACATTAGGAGAGCTGTAATGTACTACCTGAATAAAACAAAGCCAATCAGGAAAACAGATCAGTTCGTTGTTGCCATAGCCAGGGGAAGAGAAGGGGATCCTGTCTCCAAGTCATCTATATCAAGATGGGTTGCAAAATGCATCTAAATGTGTTATTCTCTATCCAAGAAAACGTAACCTTTCACGCCCAGCACACACTCAACATGAGGCACAGGAGCTACTCTAGCATTCATTGCAAGTGTACCTTTAGATGCCATTTGCAAGGCTGCTACTTGGACTTCAATTCATACCATCACACAGCACTACTGTTTGGATACACATTCAAGGGGAGACTCCACGGTTGGACAAGCAGTGTTAAGACATCTTTTTACTACTATACCTTCTAACAACCCACCATCTTCTCCAGGTACTGCTTGCTAATCTATGCAAAGCATGTGATTCTAAGGTGGGACGAGACCTAACCTGTGACGGCCAGTCTTGAACCCAGTCCTTCTGTAATTTCAGGCTTGACTTCCATCGAAGACACCATCGGGGAGAGGGTTCCAGTATCATCCAACCAGGGCCGAGTGGCTTCCCTGTGGATACCAGATGAGCATAACAGAACGCAAAGCCTACAATAACACAATCCACCTGGGCGCCATGGAGACTTTAGAAATCGATCAATTGGCTCAGTTATTGGGACAGTTGCGTGCTGAAGTTCATTCAGCCAGACAAGAGACCAATGCTCTCCGGAGGGACCTAGTTGTAACTAAGGATCGTACCGAGGAAATCAGTAGGCAGTTACTACAATCACAGGCAGAACAGACTCCATTGCCTGGAAACAACCCGCCGGCACAAGCATCCACCTTATCAACTGCTCCCGTACAAATAACTCTTCCTGGAGCAGTACCTTTAGCATCATCAGAACGATTCTCGGGAAACCCCAGGAAGTATGCTACGTTCATGAATCAATGTTGCCTTCATTTCCTTTGCAGACCTGGTGCATTCTCCAACGATCAAGCACGGGTAGCCTTTGGTTTGTCATACCTGAGCGGTAGTGTGGCAGATTGGTTGGTTCCGCTTGTAAGCCATGATGATCCACTGTTACATGACTTTGGGAGGTTCCAGGGAGAAACGGAGAAGCTCTTTGCTTGTCAAACCCAAGAGCAAGCAGTAGATATCAAACTTTTGTCACTCGGGCAGGGGAATCAAGACTTATTAACATACATTGCAACCTTCAATAGATTAGTCGTTGAAGCTGGGTGGCCTGAAAACAATATAACCACGTTGTTTCACCGAGGTCTACGAGGAGAACTGAAGGATGTTCTAGCCCATGTGGTGACCCACCCAGAGATTGTACCGAATTCATTAATCTGGTTGTGCAACTAGACCACCGATTGCGGGACCGAAAGGCGGATCGGTCTTGATCAGACGCTTGGTCCGTGTATGTTCGGCCAAGGGACAATGCCTCACGCGTGTCAGAAAACACTGTAGAACCCATGCAAATCAGAGGTGTACGACCTCCGTTAACAAAAACGGAAAGAGACAAGAGAAGGCAACAACAGTTATGTTTGTACTCTGGAAAACCAGGACACATCCTCAAGGACTGCCCAGTGAAACACCCAAGGATAATTGTAGGGGTCACATAGAAGGACGATAGCAAGGAGTCAGAAAACTACCCAGCTCGACAAACTTAGAGTTCAGTTTGTCGAGTGAGAAGAAAGAGCCACCGACCTCACACTTTGCAATACCAGTGATCCTAATTAACCACCAACAACTGTCTCGGATGCACGCCGTTGAGGCATACATAGACAGTGGCGCAGTTGGGAATTATATAGATCGAGAACTGGCAGCAGAGATGGGACTTCCCTTATGTTCAAAGCCGACTACAGAAAAGGTAAACACTGTGGATGGGACAGAAATTGCTTCCGGACCAGTAACCCTACTGTGCCGGGATGGACACCAGGAATCGATTTCCTTTGATCTCATCAAGGCGCCTCAGTTCCGGCTAATATTAGGGATGCCATGGTTAGTAGCTCACAATCCTCAGATAGATTGGCGTGCAAGGAAGTTGACCTTTCCCGATGACTGCGCTCCTTCCTGCTATTACCAAGAGGAGAACTCCGACTTCTGCACCCCTGCGACTCCCAGAATGGCGGCATTAACACTTGGTGTAACTAGCACTTTACCGAGTGAATATCAAGATTTCCAGGACTTGTTCCTGAAAGAACAAGCTAACACACTACCGCCGCACAGGCCCTATGACTGCCAGATTGACCTCATACCTAGTGCACAAATTCCTTGTGGCAGAATCTATGCACTCACAGAACCAGAGAACCTTCATTTAAAATCTCGACCAGTACCTGGCAAACGGGTTCATTTGCCTGTCTAAATCACCGGCAGCCAGTCCCTTATTCTTCGTACCAAAGAAGGAAGGGGACTTGAGGACCTGCATTGACTAACGTGCATTAAACCAGATCACTGTAAAGATTCGCTATCCCCTGCCACTCATTCCCGAAAAGTTAGACCAAGTCAAGGATGCCCAGATGTATACCAAATTAGACCTTAGAGGAGCCTACCACCTGGTCCGAGCAAAAAAAGGTGATGAATGGAAAACCGCATTCCGTACCATATACGGCCTGTATGAGTACCAGGTAATGCCTTTTGGACTTTGCAACACTCCCACGGCATTCCAGTACTTCATGAACGATGTCTTGCGGGAATTAATCGATGTTTGCGCCTTGGTCTGCATAGATGACATCTTGGTGTACTTTGCCTCGGGACCAGACCATGTCAAGCATGTCCGCTCTGTTCTTAACAAGCTCTGCCAACATCGACTGTATGTGAAGCTTGTAAAATGCCTTTTTCACGTAACCGAAGTGGAATTCCTTGGTTTCATCCTCACTCCGAAAGGCATCAGAATGGATATGCACAAGGTAGACGCCATTCTTAAGTGGCCATCGCCAACTTCGCTAAAGGGGATCCAGAGCATGCTAGGTTTTGCAAATTTCTACCGCCGATTCATCCCCGACTTCTCTCAAATTGTACATCCGATTACGTTACTACTGCGAAAAAACAATAAGAAGTTCAATTGGACCGAAGAAGCAGAAAGGGCCTTCCAAGAACTTAAGAGAAAATTCACTTCCGCCCCAATCCTACAACAACCCGTCCGGACCTCCCTTATATCGTGGAAACTGATGCTTCCAGCATGGCTATGGGGGCTGTCCTCTCACAAAGGGACCCTGAAAATGGGCAGCTATATCCCGTGGCCTTCTGGTTGCAAAAATGTTCACCCCCAGAACTCAACTACGCTATCACCAACAAGGAACTCTTGGCTATTAAATCCACTTTCAAAGCATGGCGACATTATCTCCTGGGGGCCAGACATACCGTCACAGTAATCACGGATCATCGAAACCTGCAATAGCTGAAAACAGCAAAGGCTCAATCCTCACGTCAACTGCGTTGGGCCCTTTTCTTCGCCGAGTACGATTATGTAATCACATATCGACCGGGAGTTCGGAATGGAAAGGCTGATGCCTTGTCCCGCATGGGCATTGATGAAAAGGTATATACAACTCCGGATCCAATAGCCATCATTCCTGAGGACAAACTCTTCGGTCTCACAACAGCTTTGACACAAACAGAACTCCAAACGAAATCCAGCTTGTGATGAGTCCTAACACCTTGCTTGAATGGCGGACTCAAGGAGAACAATACACCATCAAGGACCAGCTACCATATTTTAGGGACCGTTTATATGTGCCCAAAAAGGAAGTACAACAGCGAATCATTTCAGATTACCACGATTCCCTGATGGAAGGTCGCCCTGGAATCACCAAAACCCTCGCCAAGGTAAAACAAAACTATTGGTGGTCTACTTGGCGTAAAGATATCATCCAGTATATCCAGTCATGTGGCGTGTGTGCGCAAAACAAATCGCAAAATCAGAAGCCAGCTGGTCTTCAACCATTAGAAATCCCTTCCGCACCATGGCACACACTTTCCCTCGACTTCATTACAGACCTACCTCGCAGTCAGGGTGTCATGATGCGTGCTCTGAAATCCCTGGAGCGGTTGGGCCCACCCCAGTCCCTGTCACCCAGGAGGACTCCTGCAGCACTAGAGTTTGGAGGATACGACATCCCGGCCGACTGCAGAGAGGTTCTTGCGAAGGCCATGGCATCCTCAACTCTCAAGTGCTACGGACACAAATGGAAGAGGTTCTCTGTCTGGTGCCGTGCACAGAAGATTAACCCTCTGCGGATTACGGCCCCTCAAGTATTGCCGTACCTATTGTCTTTGGGCAAGGCTGGCCTATCTCACGCTTCCATCAAGGTACATCTGGCTGCCGTCTCACGTTACACCAGAACTACAGGACGGGAGTCCTTGTGGTCTCATCGACTGGTGAAGGGATTTATAAAAGGACTGTTCTGATCATTCCCGCCGGTGAAGGCCCCTGCCCCGGCGTGGCAGCTCAACGTGGTGCTAACTAGGCTCATGGGGGCCCCATTCGAGCCTATGCATTCAGTGCCGTTGAAGTTTCTGTCATGGAAGACAGCATTCCTCGTGGCCATCACCTCTGCACGACGAGTGGGAGAGATCCAGGCCCTGTCTTGCAAGCCTCGATACTTGACTTTTCACGACACGAGGGTGGTGCCGAGGACGCACCCCTCGTTCATGCCCAAGGTGCCGTCGGACTTCCACCTCAACGAGCCCTTGGTGTTGCCAGTTTTCTTCCTGTCGCCTTTGTCTCCGGCTGAGAGGAATCTGCACTTGCTGGATGTAGCTAGAGCGCTGACGTTCTACGTGGACCGCACAAAGAGTTTTCGGAAGACATCACAGCTGTTTGGGAACTTTGGACCTGTGAATCAAGGGAAGGCTCTCTCGAAGACTTCCATTTCCAGATGGCTCTCCGGCTGCATCATGCACTGTCACCGGTTGGCAAACCGACCGTTGCCAGGCCGTCCGAGGGCCCATTCCACCAGAGCGACCGCTGCTACTACAGCGTTCCTGTCTGGTGTGCCCCTGCTCGACATCTGCAGGGCTGCTACGTGGAGGTCGACGCACACCTTCACGAGATTCTACTGCGTCGACCGGGATTCCAGGGAGGAGTCCAGAGTCGGCCAGGCAGTGCTGCGCAACCTGTTCGCCTAAGGTGAGCCTGGTGAGGAGATAAGAGTTGCTTAATGTCGAGTTGTTGTATTGCTTGATGTTGAGCCTTTTGCCACCTCCCGTGGTTGTGCATGTGTAGACTGCTATGTATTCTTATATTCATGAGCATGTGAATCCATACCAGACCCCATGCTGGAGAAGGAACAAGTTACTTACCTGTAACTGTTGTTCTTCAGCATGGGTCTGGAATGGATTCACATGCGAACCCTCCCGCCTAGCCCTCTGTGGCTCTTCACTTGGTCGTGCTGCTACTTCATGTACTACCAAATCTGAGGATGGCTGCCAGGGGTGGGGCTTAGGGAGAGGGCAGTCATTGGCTGGGGGCAGTATGACCCAGAGACCAGTGATTGGTTACTACTGAGAAAGACAGATCAGAAACTAAACTGATACTGATTTTTTTTCTATACCGAGGATTCCCGGCCTGACCTTAGCACGCGACAAGGCGAGACTCTCGAGCACAGCACACTCCTGGACTTCTCCAGCACGAGCTTACAGTTTGTTTCCAAAATATCAGGGCCTACTGTGGCCAAGTCGCTTTTACACCAAGGCTTTTGCCTCAGAGGGTCTGATGTACTATTAACAACAAACAAAAAGTTCCTTTCAGTAACCTTTTTGTTGGTTGATTTCCTTTCACCCATGGATCCTCCTCAACCGGGCCCCGATCCTTTTGCAATGTTGGCTTCCCTCAGTCGGTTCACTGCAGCCTTCCCTTCGGAAACCCAGCAACTAAATTTCTTTTTAAGCAACCGTTCAACCGTTCAAACCGTTTTAAGCTGCACCTCCTCAGAGGTATTCTTCCCTTCCTCTCCTTCCCCCAGAAGCTCACTGTCTCCCGAGCCCTGGTTCTCTCAAGGCTGGACTACTGTAACAGCCTCTATCTTAATCTCCCTGCCTCCGCTCTCCGCCCTCTGCAACTTATCCAGAACAGAACTGCGAGACTTGTCCTTGGCCTCAAGCCCAGGGACCGTATCTCTCCAGGACTGAAATCTCTTCACTGGCTCCCAGTGGCTGCGAGGATTAAGTTCAAAACCCTCTGCATTGTCCACAAGGCCTTCTGGGGCCTGGGGCCTAAATACCTTCAACTCTCTCTTCCTAAATATCTTCCTTCACGAGCCCTTCGCTCATCCGTCTCCAACTCCCTCATGGTCAGCCGCTTCTCGAAGCAACGAGCTGGGGGTAGATCTCTCTCCGCAGCAGGGGCCCTCCCTCTGGAACAGCCTGCCTGCCTCCCTGAAACTTGAGGAGAACCATCTCCGGTTCCGGAAGCACCTCAAAACCTTCCTCTTCGCTTCTGCCTTCTCTCTCCCTCTCCCCTGCTAAACCTGCTTAACTCCCCACTGAATTCTGCACCTAACCTGCATCTGGGCCACTCTCAGCGACCTCGGTCCAGGGCCCAGCCACTCTCCACTTGCACTGCCTCCCTGGCTCCCCCTGCACTGTGGGACTGTCACTGTATCCCTACAGCCCCCTTCCCAGCACTTGCTCTGCACTTACCTCGCACTTGCCATCAGCTGGCCCTTTTTATTTATTATTTATTATTTTATTACGCCACTTACCTTTTACTGCACTTACCCCCCCCACCTCCTCCCCCTGCACTTTCTCCTTTTTCCCCTTACCTCTGCACTTGCGCGATCTGAATGACACCTGGCCTAGTAGGATCGTTTGTCTGTCTTCCCCTTGTTTCCTCCCTCCCTGCCTCGTCGCGCCTTGAAACACTTGTGTATAGGCGCGTTACAAATACCATATCATATCATATCATATTGTGGATATCCCTCAGCTGGGTTCGCGCTTGTCGACGCAATGTTTACGGGGTGTTAATGTTTTGCTCTTATTCACGGGCATCCCTCAGCCGGGTTCACATTTGCCAGTTTCACACAGTTCACTTATTCGTAGTACCTTGCAGGATTCACTCCCCTTAGCTTTTCTAGCCCCCAGTCAGGTTTTCTCTTAAGCACCCAGTCAGGTTTTCCACATTTATCGGTCATACAGCGTTCTTCCTCATCGGGTGCACACGCCTGTTTCACACTGTCTCAACTTTGGTAATGGGTTAAGGACTTTCAATAGTACAAGGGATTTTGGCCTGACCCTCGTAAAACCACCTTAACTCTGCCGACCTTTCCTACGGCCTCTTGTTACTATCTTATTCACAAGAAAAGGGGACCAGCCAGAGTCTTTCGAATGGACGGCCACGTGGCGCCGGACCACTCTGCAGCTGGTCTCTCCCTCTGTTTTAAAAGTCGAGCAGTACACAAGTTCTTTGTTCATAACAGGTTGCTGTTTACAACCTTTGCTCTACACCGTCTGGTTTACTATAATTTCTCCCTCCGACTCACTGTCTGTGCTGACCTCCTTGTTGTTTCTTGTCTCTGGTGTCAAGGACGGTACCACGGTAGCAAGTGAGCCTCCCCGCCTCGTTTATCAGTGCGGCAGGGTCCTGTGCATCTGTTACACCACACGTCAGCTGTAGTTCCCGTCTTATGATTCCTTTCGCGGAGGCTTCGCAGGCCTGGGTCGAAAAGGGCAAGGGCACTTCCCTCCTTGTCCCTTGGAGTGTTTCAAGAAATCTGGATTATACTTCTAGCAGCAAAATGCCCAAAACGGGTAATGCCCATGCCACTGCAGTCACAAAATATTAAAAAAGGCCCAAACTGCGGGAATCGGCAGTAAAACTCCTTCTACGGGAGACAGCAAGTAAGGCAGTGAGTTAGGGGTGGGGAGAACAAAAATATCTCTGCAAAAGCAGGTTGGCCATAGGCCATCCAAAAAAGAGGCTGTCCGGTTGGTCACTGGGACTGCCACCCAGCCAGGGAGTGAGAGGGCATGTCCAGGGGTCTATATTGGCCTTAACCAGATGTGACCAATATGGAGGCTGCCATGATGGGCTCACAAAGTGTGAACATGGTAAGAACGGCCATTTTAAGCCTACCTTATTGTACCCTAGACAGAGGTAAGACCTAGAAAACAAAATTGTTGTGGGCAGAATAAAAAAAATTGAATGGCTACCAAAATACTAAATTAGCCTAACAATGCAGCAAACATTAAAATAGTTTGCACCCTTGGTGAAGCCAAATTTAAAACAAAAAGGACTATGGGCTTGGCTTCCAAAAGCCCTAATAAACAAACCCACGAGATAGTAATCATTTGTGACCAAAATCAAACATCTCTGGACATAGAATCACAATTCTCCGACAACTTCACAACAAAAACATTAACAATGGGGTCTTGGAATACCAGAGGCCATCTGCACTTGACAAAACCAGGGGGCCCCGACCTGGGGCCTTCGACATCCTTTGCCTGCAGGAGACCTGTCTGGCTGAAAAGCCATTGCTAGGTGGTTTTTCAGTCGTAATCTCGCTGGCCCTTAAAGGACCATTGGGTCGCCCGTCCACGGGCCTCCTGCTCGCCGTTCAAGCGGGCTCAGTGATCAACATCATAAAAAAGCTTTTGGCTTCTTACGACCAGCTAGCAACTCTAGTAACCTGGGATTATCCTCAACCGCAGTCAAAGAAAATGGTAACTACTCTGATGGCCATTATCACTCTATATTGGAACCCTCAAAAAACCACCAACAGAAATTTCTGTTCATCAGTAGCAGAGACAATTGACGAATTATATGTAGATTACCAGGTAACGCATAACATTATTTGCGGCAACCTAAATGCAAAATGCATCCAACCAAACCTGAGTGGGACAGTGCAAAAGTCGCGGCCGCTCGCAGAGGAGCGTGGGACGTTGTGGTTAGATCTAATGAATTCTCTGAACTTTCACAACGTGGCACTGCTGCACTGCGACAAGCCCCAGAACCCCACGTGGAAAAGAAACCATTCTACGGCCATACTGGACTATATCTTCGTGTCGCGCACACTCCTACCCTTAATTCAGCCTTTAAGGTTAAAAGAACTGAGGAAATTGACCATAACCTGTTGACCATGACATGGACCACAACGTGTCCACAGAAACCAACATATAAGAACAAAATTGAAGTCAACAAACAGCAGACTCGCCTGCGACTTACGGCGACAAACATATTAGACATAACAGAAAAGTATAAGCGACAAGCATCTAGCCGGGAAGACAGTGAAATTATGCCAAGAGTAAACTCAGCCTCTGCTATCGGTATATAAAGTGGGACAGACTTCTTTCAAAAAACTGATTTTAGCAAAAAAAATGTCTATAATAAGACCCGAGTTGAAAAAAGGCGTCATCTAAGACAAATGAAAAGAATGGTATTGAAGCATAACTCATATCAAACCAGAAACAATCTTCGCGAGGAGACCAAGAAATATAAGTCATGGCTCAAAAACTACCAGATCAGCCTCTACCAACACGACACAGAGGAAATGTTAAAGATTTTGAGCGATAAGAAATCTCGGGAATTCTGGTCTCTAATAAAGAAAACAGACACCCGAACTGACGAGATGTTAACAAACTCTGTAGGTGAAGAGACATGGGTGAATCATTTTACGAAACTCTTAAAATCCCCAGGAGGACCAATCCCCATAGTAGAAAAGAAAATACCCACAACATGGGAAGACTTAACTGATGAAGATGACATTAAAAGAGTTATTCGTAAATTAAAAACATCTAGAGACCCAGGGCCCGACAGTCTGACAAACATATACCTAAAGCTTCAACCGGAGGAGTGGACAACTTTTATCAGTAAGATCTTCAGTCGATGTAAAGAGTTGAAATCCATCCTGACTTCATGGACTTCTGCGGTGGTGGTACCTATTTTCAAAAAGGGCAGGAGGAAAGATCCGAAAAACTATCGTCCGATCGCCCTTTTAGACATCATTGGAAAGGCCTTTGCAACGTTACTTCTGACAAGATTCCAAGCATGGGCAAGAGCTTCCCCATGTGCAGACACATTTCAAACCGGCTTTATGAAGAATGCGGGCACGTCAGTGAATATTATGCCTCTCGAGCATAATTAAAAGTAAGATCAGAGAACGCTCCCCCAGGGTCGTCTTAGCTTTTATTGATTTGACCCAAGCGTTTGATCAAGTGGATCGTGAGAAACTCTGGAACAAGCTGGAAGCGCCTGCCTTCTATCTTGGGCACTTTGATTGCATTATATACCAACACAAAAATGCGTGTGAACCTCAGCCAACAGGGTCTTCTGTCAGATGAAATACCCTCTAAAAGGGGGGTAAAGCGGGGCTGCCCTTTGACCCCATCTTTGTTCATCGCCTTCCTTGGGGACTTCAAAGAAACTGAAACCACAGTAAGATTATTTCCACCAAAAATAGGAGATTGCAGTGTCTCTCGAATGCTCTACACTGACGACTTGATCCTTCTGGATCAAACTCCTATCGGACTTCAAAGGCAACTTAGAAATATACAAGGAAAAAACAAAAATCCTGATCTTGGAAAAATCCTCAAAAAAAAACAGAAAAACTAAGTTGGACTCTGGAAGGTGCAAAAATCGAAACCGTCTACCAATTTAAATATTTGGGAGTTATGATCGATCAAGAATTGAAGCCAAAATGCAACAATCCCTATGGGATAAGATGCAAAACCTTGCATCGCAAACTAGCGATAGATAAAAAATTTGGCAGGTTTTCCTTACTTCCTTCAATTCCACAAAGCAAATAAGGTTCCATCTATTCTCTGCGGGACGGACGCGATCCCCAAAATTTCAGTCACAATATGGCCAAAGTTGGAAGGATACCTGTGGAGATTAGTTCTTAATGTACCTAAGTCCACTTCTATTGCAGTTATAAGATGTGAACTAAGCCTGCGCTCTCTATCGGCAACAGTAGAATCGAGCAGCATGCAGTTCTACAGGAAAACCTTGATGAAAGAAAGTCCGCCAGCCTACCACCTGATTGCTCAGGAGATTAAAGGAGGCCGTTGTTAAATGCCTGGGTGGCCGCAAAAAAACTCCAACTAGAACTTAACACCTGCACCGAGGAAGATCTAAATTCCAATCCACTGAGAGTCCAAAAAAAGTTGAAGAATTGGATTGGATTAACACCCAAGAAAAAGCTTCAGATAACAAATTGTTAAGTCACCTTCCAAAGACGGTACAAAAACTAACGAAAGTGCAAGCGTACATCAATAAATTACCAGACAAGATCTTGAGAAGCATCTTTTTGAGAGCACTACTGAATCTCCTGCCTACGCATGAAATCTTGGAAATAAGATCTATGTCAAAATCAAACGAATGCAGACTATGCACAGATCAACAGAAATGGGAGACAATAAGGCATTTGTTGACGTCTTGTCTGGAAACCAGAGCTGTGAGACTCACATACCTGACCCTGCTGTTCTCCGACTGTAGGCTGCATGAAGAGGAGATCTGGTGGGCACGCCTGATCTCGGGTGAAAAGACAAGATGGACCATTGCTACAGCAAAGATTTTAAAACATGCTATGGAAAGAATGGAGGCCCTTAGTGGCTAGGAAGAAACATCCTTTTCGTCCTTGTAAAAATCATATTGATTAAATACAATTAATTAAAAAAAGAAAAATCTATTTTATTGTCACACAATCACACTTGGACAGAAATGGGATGGCTGAGGGGGCATCACTAGGACTGGGTGCATTATGGGCAACCCAATACCATATACATTATATAAGGGATAAAGGGACATAATGTCAGGACGACTTTAGGATAAGTCCCTCTAGCCACCAAAAAGATCAATGAACCTCAAAATATGGGTGGGTGGGGCAAAGTTGAGGAACCTCAAAAAGTGGCCCTAAAATCCCCAAAATAGGAATTCTAGCTTAACAATGGCCAATGAGGAATAGCCATCTCTGGGTTGCCAACCAACATCCCAGAAACTGACCTGGGGGAAATGGAAGCATTAGTAGAACAAAGCACAGAGTCTCATATTCTCGTGATCGAAGAGCGATGAACTGGCAAAGCGTTTTGGGGACATGACATGGGCTGCTGCCTGGAGGGCACTGTGAAGGGGGTATCTTGTCGCCATATTGGTCTTTTAAAGGACACTTGAGCAAGGCTCATTGTTACACAATATTTGCATAGGCTCTGCAAGCATTTTCCATATGCCAGTTTTTTTTTTCTGCATGAGATTAGAATTTTGTGATCAGCATTCATGTTTGACTACTCCCCCTTAAGATGATTTTCCTTGTTGTCATCACTTCCACGAGACGGGTGACTGAGCTCCAAGCATTTTCTTTGAAACCTCCCTACTTGCTTTTTCCCAAAGGCAAGTTGACTTTGAGAGTGAGATGCATCTGTCTCAGAACGGTATACTCACTGTGACCTCAATGCCTTCCTACTGTGTGAGCAGCACTGTAGATCCTAATAACCAAAGGAAGGTATCTAAATATGTGTCCAATTTCAGCTAATTCCAAGATCACCAGGGATCTAGACCCTCGGTGCTAACTATACTTCAAATCATTTAATACAAGTCAATATGTGAAAATAATACACCTCAAAATGCTCATACACAATTCTAAAAAAATACATAAAACATTCCAAACACAAGTGTTTGGATATGAAAAAAACTGCAAAACATTGAAATTAATGTCACAACATATCGTATGTTGTTCTTGAATATCATAAATACGCTTATAGTACTAGGCCAACTTGTGCAAGTTTCTGTCCTTTCGGCTGTGATGCCAGACATTCATCATGGGCAATTAGCACATCATAGGTGTAACATATAAAATTCTTATATTCTTTTGTCCTGGTCTCTTGGAAGACTTCCCTTAGCCAGAGTCTTGCATCTCCTTGTTTATGTCGGCCAACAACTTAATATGTTGTACATCTGCTGACCTCTTTCATATTGAGGTTACAGTCCACTATCCTCTTGTATGCCCTCTCATGAAATTGTCATTGCCTGATCCCCTGATGGTCTAGTGGGTCAGGAAATGCTTTCTTGACTGATGTCAAGTCACTAGTGAATTTGAAAAGTTGATAGCAATTATCCTGGTGGAAAGATTTCTTAGGCTCAGATTAGAGACAACAGGATCCAAAGTCCCAAGATGGAGTCCTCCTTTGAGTGCAATCCACTCTGGAAGAAACGAGGCAACCCTTGGCTTGAGGACGCTGTTGGGGCTTCTGACTCCTCTTCCCTACATAGCCATGCCTCTACCAGGATAATTGAGCCATTATGGACTCTCCACCATATGAAGTGGGGGTTTTCCATGTGCTCATGAGCAGAGCGGGCAAGATGTTCGGCCTCACCCCGGAGGAGCAACGGAAGGACAGTGACTTGTGCCACCCAAGGGAGCAGCAAAGGAAATCAGTCCTGTTCATTCCACTTTTGGAGGATACCTGGGAGGATGGCCTTGTCACCTTGGCACAGCCCGCAACGGCTCTCGGAAAAAAAGGACAGTTTTGACAAAGAATACAGGGCCCCAGACAGTGCTCCCGTCTGCCTCTGCACTCAGCCTACACCAGATCTGGTGGTCTTCGCTACTGCCAGCAAGAGGTCTGCCAGCCCGTCGACTTCCTACTCCTTTCCTCCGGACAAGGCGGGAAAATGCCTAGATGCCTTCGGCAAGAAATTCATAACCACTGCAGCCATGACTATCGGGGCTGCTAACGCAATGGCCATTCTTGCAAGATATGATCATGAGTTGGGCATAAACTGGGCCCCATCCTAGGCTTTCTGCCTGACTACAAGAAACAGGAGGCAATGGGCGTTTTCCACAAGGGCAAATTGGCTTCAGATCATGCCAATACAGTCTTGGTGGATATCGCCGACACTGGTTTTCCCAAGCTTGGTAATTTGGCGTCCTTCACAGACAAGGGTGGCTCAAGGCCACAGATTTTCAACCTGATGTCCAATCCAGAGTCGTCAACATGGTTTTCAACAGCAAGCCGGACAGACACTGCACCGCTCGTTCCCTAGGCACGCTGCAGCAAAGGCACCAGTCCTTTAGCTCCGGAAAAGGACGTTACAGTAGAACTTAACGAGACAACCGTTCCACGTACCAGTTGTCTTCCTCGTACAAGTCACCATACTCCTCAGGTAAGCGAGACAGGAAGAGGTTCCAGTCCTACAAGGCTTCTTAGCGCAGCTGTGGCTCCTCTTAATCCAGGGGCCAGTCCAACAAGCAGCCAAGACAAGCCCAGGGCTCAGCCCTCCCCCTTCAGCATCCTGGTGAGAGGACGGCTGTCAAGATCCGTCAGGGAATGGATAAACATCACATTCAATGAATGGGTGCTATCCCTTCTCCAGCAGGGCCACTCACTGGAATTCATACACTTTCCACCAGACATTCCAAATGCACACAAGCCAGAGAAGCTGCAGCAACTCCTGCTACTAGAAGTGCAGGCAGCATTAGCGAAAGGGGCGGTGGAGAAGGTGCCAAGGGCGAATTGATGACATGAGTCTACTCTCACTTTTTCCTGTTAAGAAAAAGGGCACTGCACAACAAGTCGGTGAGGTGGAGGCCCATACTAGAAATCATGGTGCTCAACAAATTCCTAAAGGTCCAGATGTTCCGTATGGTGACGCTGCAGCAGGTCCTGTCCCAGCTACAGAAAGGAGACTTGGCGTCCCTCGATCTCGAGGATGCTTTTGCATCCCTATTCGCCACTCACACCGGTGCTACCTACGCTTCGTATGGCAGGGATGCACTACCAATTTTAAGGCCATACCCTTTGGCCTTTGTTCAGCTCCACGGGTGTTTACCATGTGCTTCGCACCAGCGGTGGCTCGCCTGCAGCGAAGGGGCATCCACGTATGCCTGTACTTAGATGACTGGTTGGTGAGAGCCCTCTCCTACCCATTGATGGAAAACAGCACAGCGTCCACCATCCAGTGTCTACATCAGCTCGGCTTCTCCATCAACTCTCCAAAGTCGCGCAGAGTGCCATCAAGACAGGTGCTCTACCTAGGAGCGAAGCTTGACACTCAGACCTGCACCGCCACACCCTCAGATGAGAGGGTGGCTGCACTTCTTGCAAAGGTGCATCACCTCTGCAGTTGCCAGGTGACCCCAGACCGCAATTACAAGTCCCTACTGGGGGTGTTGTGCATTTCTCTGATCACTCACTGCAGGCTGTGCATGCGGCCGATGCAGGAATCCCTGGATTCCTGATGGATACAGGTGTCTGGGTCCTGGGATGATTGCATCACTCTGACACGAGACAGAGCCCATGCTGGTGGTCAGTGAGGGAACATCTGGTGAAGGGAGCCCCATTCAGGCTGCCAGACCATCAAGTCACTGTCACAATGGATGCCTCACTGTAATGCTGGGGTGCCCACTGTTAGGACCAACACATGAGAGGCCTCTGGTCCGCACATCAACCTACTGGAGTTGCAGGTGATTTTCTGGGCCCTAAAGTCTTTCCTCCCCCTACTAGCGGGGAAGGTGGTACAAGTCTACACCGACAATACAACATCAATGTTTTATGTCAGCAAGCAAGGGGGAACCAGGTCCCCACAGCTGTCCAAGGAAGCTCGGGCCCTCTGACACTGGGCTTTGCAACACCAAATGTTCCTCTTTTGCCTCCGTTTAACAGGGATTCAGAATACCCTAGCGGACTCCCTCAGGAGGTATTTGCACTCTTGCCATGAGTGGAAGCGGCACAAGGATCAATTTCACCTGTTCCAGACTTGGGGCACACTGGAAATTGACCTTTTTTGCCACTGACGACAACTATTGGTGCAAGAGTTTTGCCAGCCGATTTCCCCACCCAGAGAGCTTGGGGGCCACGTTTCCATGGGAGGGGAGGTTCCTGTACACATTTCCTGTGATCCCGCTGGTGCAGCGGGTCGTCCACACGTTCAGACTATATCGGTGCAAACTGATATTAGTGGCCCCTGCGTGGCAGAGACTGTTTTGGTACTCCAAACTCCTCGCCCTCTCCTCGGCTCCTCCTCTCAAGTTGAACCCACACCTGGCTCTCCTGTCGAGGATCCAAGGGGCAGTGCTGCATCATGACCCAGCCTCACTCAATCTGATGGCCTATGTTCTTAGAGTTCGGAGCTTTGTCCCTTCCACAAGACTGCCAAGAGGTTCTGGCTAGGGCACCCTCCACTTTGGTGTGTTACAAGAGCAAGTGTATGGGCTTCTGAGTGTGGTGCATATGTCAGCAATTGTGGCCTCATGCCATCCAGTCACAAAGCATCTTGCCATATTTGTTATGCTTGGCTAAGTCAGGCTTGACGCACTCTTCAATCAAGGTACACTTAGCTGCCATTTCCAGGTACAACCGTTCTGCAGGCTTGCCATCTCTGTGGTCCCACTGGTTGGTGAATGAGTTATTACGTGGGCTGTTTGGGTCTTTTCCACCTGTTCGACGGCTGGCCCCAGATTGGGAATTGAATGTACTGCCATCCAGGCTCATGAAACCGCCTTTTGAGCCCTTTAGCAGGGCATCCATCAAACATCTTTCCTGGAAGACTGCTTTCTTTGTGGCCATTACATCAGCCAGGTGAGTAGTGTAAATCCAGCATTTTCTTGCAAACCGCCATATTTGACTTTTCACAAGGAGACGGCCATACTTCGTACTAGCCCCCACGTTCATGCCTAAGGTGCCGTCCTCCTATCTGAATCAACCAGTGGTTTTACCAGTATTTTTTGCCACACTGCCTCCAGTTGAGTCGGCATTGCATCGTTGGATGTGGTGCGCGCCCTTAAGTGTCACAGACAAATTATTTTTGTCATTTGGCCCGACTGTACCAGGGAAGGCTTTGTCGAAGGTGGATTGTGGCATTTCCTTCTGTCATCAACAAGCTGACAGGCCCGTTCAGGGCAGGCCCTGGGCTCACTCCTCCAGAGCGGTGACTGCTACCACTGCCTTTCTCTCCGGTGTCTGCTGCCTGACATCAGCTTCGGTAGAAGAATCTAGAGTTGGCCAGTCAGTTCTGGGGAACCTTTTTGCTCGAGGTTAGTACGTCTCCAGTGGTAAGTTGTGCTGGGAGCTTGCCTCTGTCTGTATGTGTTTATTAATACTGCTTTATAATCGATTCACAGCATGTGAATCTATGAAAGATCCAAAGCTGGAGAAGGAA
The DNA here is from genome assembly GCF_040938575.1 of Ambystoma mexicanum. Lineage (NCBI taxonomy): Eukaryota > Metazoa > Chordata > Amphibia > Caudata > Ambystomatidae > Ambystoma > Ambystoma mexicanum. The sequence continues at coordinate 872,551,844 of NC_090924.1, read as the reverse complement.
TACATTACTTACCTGTAACTCTGGTTCTCCATCATTGGTATCTTCCATAGATTCACTTGTGACCCTCCCACCTACCCCGCATGGCTCATCTTTTGTCTCTTACTGTCACTCATGTGCGCTTGCTAAATCTAAAGATGGCCGACAGGGGACGTGTTAAGGGAGACGTTCCTATTGGCTGTGGGCAGTATGACCCAAAAATGATTGTACCAGAGCACAAAAGGGACTGCAAGTTTAAGTTTAAACTGCTCTGTTACTGAGGATTCCCTGCTTCACGATGGGGAATATTCACATCATGTGAATCTATGAAAGATACCAATGCTGGAGAACCCGTTACAGGTAAGTAACTTATTCCTTCCTACACCTCAACCATCCAAGCTTGGGGATCGAAGTTTTCAGCAGCCTGGGGCAAGCCCTCAGCTACTACGGCTCTCGAAGAGGGACATCAAAGATGACCAGCTTTTTTTGGTTATGCTGGTTCCTATACTTGCAGGGCTGTTATTAAACGAACCCTGTCAGGGTGAATCATCCTCTGCATCTTGGAATGGTGCGATCTGGCTTAAATGTCTCGGGGCTCATTAAACCAGAGCCTGGCTGCCACCTCTGCCCTGCAGGTGGTGGTCTCTGTCTTGGACGTTTGTCAAATAACTACGTGGGCCTTGCTGCACGAGTTTGCCCAACATTGCTACTTGGATTCTCTTTCAGGGCAAGATGCCTATTTTATTAGACTGGTACTCCAGAGTCTTCTGGTCTACCTGGTGTGCTTTCGCCCTCCCCCGGGTCTGTGTACTACTATGTGAGTCTATCATAGAGGAGGAATCTGTGAGGGGAAGAAAACTATTTTAAGAACTAATTACTTACCTTTTGGTAATGTTCTTTCTGATAGATGTTCCTCCCTTTGATTCCTCCTCCCAACCTGCCCTTCTTGGCAGATAGCGTATACAGCACATCTTCCCTTCTGTCCCTCAGTGGCTAGGTGCTAGGGAAAAGGGGAAGAACTGAGCTCATGGGGCTTAGCATCATATACACTGGCTATGATGTACATTCAGCATGTGGCATGTAGAGGCACGGAGCGTGGCTGATGCAGAGCCATGCTGTGCCATTTGGTGGCAAAAATGTTTTCTGAAGACAGCTCGTGCTAGTGAATAGGATACCACAGATGAGGAATCTTCAGGAGGAGCATCTATCTGAAAGAGTATTGCAGAGAGGTTAGCAATTTGTTAATCTCCCTTGATGCCACTTTTTCTGTTCAGACAACATGCTGTTGTTATAGACAAAAACATTGATTTCAAACACTGGGCCCACTGACTGCCAGCCACTGTTTCCATGGAACTCGGGAGATGTATCAGTCTGGTAGAGTGGACTGCTGATGTTTGCAGATTTTGCGACACCGGAAAGCCTTTGTTTAGCCACAGCTTACACACAGGAGCTCTGGCATCTAAAAAGCTGCCGCAACAACAACTAAAATACATCCAAGATGGTGAACAGTACAAATGTTTTCTTAGATTGGTGGGCCAGGTACGGGCCCACCCCCATTCACAGCTGTGAAGTTTGCAGTTCCTTGGCAAGTGCACCAATCACATCACTTGCATCAATAATAAAAAGTGAAATAAATACAACAATTAAGAGATAAGCTCACCAGACTATAACAAGAAGATGCCAGAGTTGGAGTTGTTTGGAGGTGAGAGATGAGGAATAGTTGTGTCAGAGTGTAAACCGGTAAAGAGGTGTGAAAAGGTGGAGGAGGTGAAGTGTTGAGGATAGGATGTACAGAAATTAAGTGTATAAAATCTGTGATGGGAGTAGAGTTAAAGAGCAGAAACGAGGGATGGAAGTAGAAGTGAAGGTGGTGAGGAGGAATAGAAAGGCAGGGTGAACCTCAGAAGTAGGAGCAGAGGCAAAGGAGGTGAAGAGGAGCTGCAAGGTGGAGGGGGAGGTATCAAGATCAAAATGGAGAAGCATTAAGGACCGAGGAGAAAGTATGCAACATCAGAAAGGAGGTTGAGTGATGGGGATTGTGCTAGTCATACCAGAGGAGGAGCAAGAGAAGATGAGAACAGGAAAGAGGGCTGCAGGAGTACCGGTTTAGGGGAGGAAAGGCTGAGGGAGAAATAATAGTGGGAAGACTAGTTGAAAATGGGAAAGGAAGCGGCAAGATGAGGGAGAGGTGGCCAAAGAGAGAGGCCACAATAGAGGACTAGTTGAGACCTGAGATCTGTGAGAGCCTCCTGTGTTTTTGGAGGACCAGTACCCAAAGAGGTCTCAGACTACCTACCAAGGAGTCAAGCCTGACATCATATAGGACCAAAAGAAATACCGAGGCTTAGTACCACCAAAGATGAAATATGCCAGTCACAAGTTCAAAAAGTACATGTACAGTTTTATTGGACGGGTAGCTATCTGGTTCTCAGCGCCTCACAGTGTTTACCAGTAAACACTGTGAGGTTGGAGAGTGCTGGACATTACAAAGTCATGGGTTTATATACACTTGGCCACAATCCCTGTTACATCGTCCAGCCCATCTTCGAGTTACATATTAATTAAGGGTTTGTAGCCAATTCACATAACTAATACAGAATCAATGTCTTCCTCAAACACTAGACCTGTTTTTCTCCACACATAGCACAATGGTAACTTTTGTTTTCAAGCTTAAAGTAAGTCCAGTTTCAAGGAAGGATCACAAAGATTTCTGCAAGGGTACACGGTTTTAGCTATTTACCATTCTGTTCACTGTTTGCACGAGGATGACGCTATTGGTACAGACTAAATTACTGTTCAGTTCAACTCTAGTTTAGCTCCAAGGTTTCTTAGTTCAGGACAAAAAAATCCACTCTCAGCAGCCACAACATGTTTATCTGCGTTGATACAGTGCAAAGTTCATTTTGCCCTGCTGGAGCTGAAAACACAAAGTTTAACATGAGGCAAAAACAGGAGTTAAGCAAAAGTTAAACAAAATGGTGGATAATTCTAAAATGGCGGCGTAGTCACCCTGATTCAGGTTCATTTTAAATGCGATTTTCAGTGCAATGCGAATGTTCGTTATCAAGCAGTATTATGTGAAATATAGTTTAACAAACCCTCCATTTAGCCTAAGCCAAGAGCATTAAACATTAGCATCATCTGAAGACCATGTATCATCGTCTGAACATCCCGAATCACTTTTTTCAGAGACATTAATCGCCATTAACTCCTTGATGGTAATATCCTGCATTACTAAGGCATTTGAAATTTTCCCGGGCATGTGTGTCTTGGGTTCTAGTCTACCTATTGCCGCTTACAACTTCCTCCTATCATAGAACAAATGACAGGCAGACATTGTATGGGATAACAGCAAAACAATATAAGGCCAAGGATTACCATTAAGACTACAAAGATTTTCCAACCCAAAGATCGCAACACGTCTGAGAACCATGTACTATTATCCCAGTTTCCCTCTGGAACGTGTACTTCAGTACTTAAGACATGTACATTCTTAATCACCTTAAATATGGTGGGGGAGGAATCGGGTACAAAAACGCAACATGCAGATCCCACCATTTTGCATACCCCACCACGCTCACCTAGAATGATGTCTAGCACCATCCTATTTTGGAAAGCCACTAATCTAATAGCCTTTTGCTTTAGCGTCATGTTATACAAAATGTCAGTAGTCTTATTGACGATTTTCTCCAGTACCCTTGCCAATCTCCTAATATGTTCAAAATTCATTATCTGTCCCCAGAATGGCACGAAGGATTTGGCAACATCACCCAAGACATCTGTAGAAATATCACCACCCGCATCCCGATTGGGGCGAGTTTGAGATTTCAGCGGTGGTGGCAACATATACTCCTAGTAACAATATACCCAAATAACAAGTTCTTTCCCAGTCCCTGGGTAACCACGGATATGTCGTATTGCCACAAACAAAGTAAACAGGATCTCCTACATTCAAAGGTCTATCCTCACTAGTTAAAACGGCAATATTTGTACATCCCTCAAATCTACCCATTGGTTGAGAACCTTCCCTTTGTATGCAGAATGGAACAGAGTTTGGACTATGATTGATGGTATAGGAAGGAGGCACAGCATCCCTATTGCCTACAGGAACCATCTTAAAGGAAATCAATGATTGAAAAGGTCTAGAGAGTCTGTCAGAAGGCCTAATAGAAGCAACATTCAGCTTGCTCCTATTTGCAAACAAAGAACATCCTAGAGGTGTTAAAACTTGTTTCTCAAATTTGTTAAGATTAGTCCTATCAAAATTCCCAGTGGCACTATCATTCCAACGGCCAAAGAAGAATCCCCTCAGTAAGGCATAACAGGCGGTAGTTAAAGGAAGAGGATGTATATACCACCCGAGTCCCTTTTCCCCATGTTGCAGCAAATGCGAACAGATCCAGCAGTTTGTCTTATTTAGAATGGCATGGGTTGCATTCATTATTATCAAAAGTGTTATTATGATAACCCTCTCTATGTTGGAGGTCTTGAGGAGGAAGAGTGTGCAAATGCACGTAAGGTGGAGACACAGTGGAGATACTTGCAGTTGGTAACAAAACATCAAGCGGATGTGCGTTTTCTAGATACCAAAAAATGATGCGTGCAATTATAATAAATACTGCGATTGTAACCGGTAACCATTTGGTCTTCGGGGACCATGACCCTTGATGGGCAGATTCATCATCAAACAAGTGACCAGCATCCTTTTTAGTACGAGTGGCTTTCAAAATGGGCATCGTTTCTCAGCGTCAGTTAAGAAGCCTCACTGCTTTTTTAGTTCATCCATCGGTGGCCCCTGACCACGTGGCTTATGTTGATTGAAGGTAACTTTGCCGGTTTCTGCCTCTTATTTGATGCAGCAGAGGAATGACGAGGGACTGGCTCAACAGTGGTTTCTGGTGGGTACAGCCTAGCTCCACTTTCCTATCCTATTTATATTAACGTAAATGTCAGCAACTCTAAATCTAAATTCGATTCTGTGGTCGCAAATCGTACCTTGAGACGCCAGGTACGGAATGGTCGGTGAACAAAGTGTTGTTGTTTCCTGAAGAAAGTGAAGAAGCAGAAGCAAGATCGATCAACGGTGAAGAAGAATTTGAAGAAGCAACAATCTCCCCAGCCCACACGGGCTAAGGAAGGATTTTGGATCCATTGCTTCTTGCCAGACACTTGTACGGCCGTCTGCGTGGCCAAAAGGATTTGATGTGGTCCTCTCCGGCGAGGTGCAAGACAGGAGCCCCTTTCAAAAATGTTAAGCAGGACCCACTGGCCAGGTCGGCCCCATGACAATCTCATAGGGGGAGAGTCCTGTCTTTGATTGTGCAGTCGTCCGCATTGATAATAAAGCTATTGGTAAAGCGTCAAGCCATTTCAAATTACTATGTGCACACACCTTTGCTATCTTATTCTTTAGTATTGCGTTGTGGCGTTCTACAAGTCCGGCACTCTGAGCGTGCCTGGCCGAATGGAACCGTTTATCGATCTGTAATCCTGCACATACTTGCAGGATGACAGCAGCAATAAAATGTGGACCATTATCAGACCAAATGACTCTCGGCAAGCCAAACCTAGGAAAATATTCCTTAAGCATGGTTTTTGCCGTTGACATTGCTGTGGCATCTTTTAGTGGAAAAGCTTCAACCCATTAACTGAAAGCACAGATGGCTACTAAAACATAATTATTGTTTTGACAACGCTCCATCGCAGTAAAATCAAAATGTATACCCGCAAAAGGCATGGAGGGGGGACCAAAACGACCCTTTGATGTCAGTGTTCCTTTTCCAATATTATGTTGCAAGCATATCATGCAATTTTGGACAAAACGCTGAGCAGTTTTCTGAATATTTGTATTGTACCAGACAGGATCTAACTGTTTGCAAATCTTTTTGGCACATATATGTGTTGGACCATGAGCCATGGTAACCATAGCAGTAACATAGGCATTGGGTAGCATCCATCTTTGCTTTACACTATCCACCCAACAACCCTCATCATCTAGACCCGCCGGACCCTCAGCCCACTGTTTGATTTCTTCTGGAGTAGTGTCAGCCTGAATATCTTTTATACAAACAATTCCTTTATTTATCATTCAAGTGTCAGTGACCCCCTTGTTGGATCTAACACATAAATATTTTAATGAAAATCAGTAGCAGTCTGTTTAGCTATACTGTCAGCAAAAGCGTTTCCTTTTCCTACATCATCCATCACTTTCTGATGTGCGGTGCATTTCTTTATTGCTTACTGTGTAGGAAGCGCAAGTGCTGAAAGTAACCGAACTATTAAGGTGTCATGCTGAATCTTTGTACCATGCGAGGTCAACAAAACCTCTCTCAGCCCATAGTCGACCACAGTTGTGAACTACCCCGAAGTCATATTGGCTGTCTGTGTATATATTCACACTATAAACCCTTCAGAAAGTTTACAGGCTCTGGTTAACGCAATAATCTCTGTGGCCGGCGCAGAATTATGCGGAATTCGTTTGGTTTCCACAATAGTGCTTAATGTGGTGATTGTGTAAGCAGCAATGGATGTACCATCTGGAAGTTTAAAGCAGGAGCCATCACAAAACAGCTCCTCTTGTGGATTCTTTAAGGGTGTATCACTTAAATCAATTCTGCCCTTAGTTTCTTGTTCTGTGGTATAAAGGAAATCATGTGATATCTTGTCACTACCATCTGTTTCTTACGGAAGAGGAAATGGGTCAGCCGGATTTAATGAGCAACATCTCTTAATTTGGATATGCAGAGCAAATGGAATCAGCTCGTACCTTGTTAGCCGAGCCAATGTGAGATGTTGCATCTGCGTTCTGTTTAATAGAATGTCTACGGGTGGGGTACCATCACGGTTAAAGAATGACCTAAAACCATACCCTCACTTTGTTTTACGGATACAGCAGCAGCTCTCAAACATCTCGACAGAGCACATGCAACAGTGTCTAACGTGGAGGAAAAATAACCGCACTGTCTATTCTTGCCCCCATGTCCCTGTGTTAAAACAGCCAAAGCACATCCTTCACATTCATGCACATGCAACACAAAGATCTTTTCGTAATTTCGTGTGCCCAAAACAGGTGCTGAACACAACACAGCCTTGATCAAAAGCATTCTGGCAATCCATGTTCCAAGGTAAAGGCAAAGAAATGCCCTTCTTTGTCAGTACCAACATAGGTTTTATCATTAATGAACAATTCAGGATCCACTGTCTACAGTATGAAGCCATTCCTATTAAAGATCTGACCTCTTTCTGTGTTTTTGGGACAGACATACTAGAGATGCTTTGTATACGTTCAGGTGTCAGTATTCTTCCCTCCGACAAGAGATAGCCTAAATAGGCAACCTCCTGTTGACAATACAAACTTTTTCAATGAAGCCTTATGCCCATGTTCCGCTAAATGAATAAGCACCAACATGGTGCACTCCTTGCAAGCAACTTCAGAATCAGCAGCTAGAAGTAGATCGTCAACACATTGCAACAACGTGCAAGTAGAAGGTAACTCAAGCGTATCAAGCTGTTCTTTCAATGCTCTACCATAGATGCCTGGTCTCTCAGTGTACCCTTGTGGCACACAAGTGAATGTAAACAAGCGTCCCCCTAGGGTGAACGTGAACAAATATCTACTTTCAACATGTACAGGAATACTGAAAAAAGTGTTTTCCAAATCCACAACACTAAAATGTGTAGCTGAGGCTGGAATCATGGTATGATATGGCATTTATAATGCGCCTATATACAAGTGTTTCAAGGTGTGACGAGGCAAGGGGGGAAACAAAGGGAGGACAGACAACGATCCTAATAGGCCAGGTGTCATTCAGATCGCGCAAGTGCATTGGAAGTGGGAAATGAAAAGTATGCGGGGGAAGGGCGAGGGGAAAGTGCAGTACATGGGAACGTGGAATAATTAAGATAAATAAAATGGCCAGCTGGTGGCAAATGCAAGGAAGTGCAAACATAAGTGCCGGTAGGGGGATTGTAGGGATACAGAAAAACGGTCCCCAGGTGCAGGGGTTGCCAGGGAGGCAGTGCAGGTGGGCAATTGACGGGGGCTGGGCCAGAGATCAGAAAGGGTAGCCAAGTAACCAGTGCAATTTCAGTCAGGAATTCAGCAGGGGAGAGGAGGAGAGAAAGCTGAAGCAAAGAGGAATGTTTTGAGGTGCTTCCAGAACCGGAGATGGTTCTCCTTGAGTTTCAGGAAGGCTGTTCCAGAGAGACGCCCCTGCCGAAGAGAGTGATCTGCCGCCAACTCGTTGCTTGGAGAAGCTACTGACCCTGAGGGAGTTGGAGGCGGATGAGCGAAGAGCTCGAGAAGGAAGAGAGAGTTGAAGGTATTGCGGCCCCAGACCCCAGAAGGCCTTGTGTACAATGCAGAGGGTTTTGAACTTAATCCTTGCAGCCACTGGGAGCCAGTGCAGAGATTTCAGTCCTGGAGAGATACGATCCCTGGGCTTGTGCCAAGGACAAGTCTCGAGTCCTGTTATGGATAAGTTGCAGAGGGCAGAGAGTGGAGGCAGGCAGATTTAGATAGAGGCTGTTACAATAGTCCAGCCGTGGGGGGACCAGGGTTCTGGAGACAGTGAGCTTCTGGGGGATGGAGAGGAAAGGAAGAATACCTCTAAGGAGGTGCAGCTGGTAGTGTGACTTCTTAGAGACGTCAGAGATGTGAGGGGAGAAGGAGAGTGCAGAGTCGAAGATGACCTCAAGGTTTTTAGCCTTGCAGGTGGGAGTAGGAAGAGGGCCAAGAGAGGCTGGCCAGAGAGCTGCAGGGAAGGAGGGAGAGGGTGTGCCGATGAGTAGAATCTCAGTCTTGCTGGCATTAAGGCAGAGGTCGTTGGTGGCACACCATTCCAGGATGGCAGACAGTCAGAGATGAGGGAAGGAGAAGAGTAGGAGGCCGAGGGTAGCCTGAAAATGAGCGGGGTATCATCCGCATAACACTGAAAGTTGGGACAGAGAGTGACAATGCGGTGGGCAAGGAGTTCCAGGTATTGGTTGAACAGCCAGGGAGAGAGGTTAGATCCCTGGGGGACACCACAGGTAGAGAAAAAGATGTCGGAGAGGAAGGACCCAAGTTGGACCTGGGAGGGTCGGTTGGAGAGGAAAGAAGTCAGCCACGCCAGAGCCTGACCAGTGATACCCAGGTTATCACGGAGACGGTTGAGCAGGATGGGATGGTTGACAGTGTCAAAGGCAGAAGAGAGATCAAGCAAGATGAGAACGCACAGGGTGTTAGAGTGAAGGTTGGTGAGCAGATCTTCACGGATGTTCAGGAGAGCAGTTTCCGTGCTTCTGGCAGCTCTGAAGTCAGACTGATGGTCATGAAGACAACCAACAGATTCAGTGTAGAGATTGAGCTGGGAGATGGCCCAGGAAGGGAGTGATGGAGATTGGGCAATAGTTAGCCGGGCAGGAGGGGTCGGCAGAGGGTTTCTTAAGAAGAGGGTGCACAAGGGAGTGCTTGAGGGGGGAAGGGAAGACTACAGTGGCGAAGGAGTGATTGCAGAAATCAACCAGGGCAGGAGCCAGGGAGTCGATGTGGTCCTTGATAGTTTTGCAGGAACAGGGGAGAACCTGTTTCGACAAGACTTTCATAGATCGGACTTGTCTAGAAACCTCATCTGCAGAGAAAAGGGGAAAGGCAGAGAAGGAGGGAGGAGGGGCGGCTGCAGAAGGGCCAGAGGAAGAGCAGTGAATAGCGGGAGGGAGGCAAAAGGAGGAGAGTGAGGACAGGATGTCCTGAGTTTTAGAAATGAAGTGAGAAGCCAGTGCCGTGCAGAGGGCCTGGGAAGGGACAGGAGAGGTAGAGACTGTGGCAGGATTGGCCAGTTCATTGCAGATTTTAAAGAGTTCAGCCGAGTTGTTAGATGCCGCAGAGACGCAGGCTTGGATATGAGCTCTCTTCTTGGTGAGGACAGAGAGCCGGTATTGCCTTTGCAGCAGGCGGCAGGCCAGTTTGTCAGAGGATGAACTTGAAGCGCGCCATTTCCTCTCGGCCACCCTACACTTGCGTTTTAGGGTGATGAGGCCTGAGTCATACCAGGAGTTACAAATGACTTTGGGCTTCAGGCGGATTCTCATGACAGGGGCAAGGCTATCAAGAGTATCAGATATAGAAGAGTGGAGCGTGGAGAGGGCTGTGTCAGGGTGAGAGTCAGCCAGGTGGGGAGGAGAGGGTGAAAAGGTGGCGGCGAAAGCCTCAACTGACACGCGCTTCATGGGTCGGATGACCGAGAAGGTGGGTGGCAGTGACAGAGATTGCTTGGCATGCGGGGTAGGGAGGGTGAGGTGGGAGGATAGGAGAAAGTGGTCACTCCAGGAGAGAGGAGTGGAGAGAGGGACAGAGAGGGGAAGGTCTGAAGAGATCAGAACATCGAGAGTGTGCCCTGCAGAATGAATCGGCCAGAGAGGAGAATGGTGAGTGAGAGAGAGTCACAGAGGTCGCGAAAGAGTCCAGGGGGGGGGGGCAGGAGGCATCCAGGTGGATGTTGAAGTCTCCAAGAAGGAGGAGTTGAGTGGTTGAGGCGAGGAGTGAGGAGGAGAGGTCTTCCCACTCAGAGCGGAAGGAAGAAATCTGACCAGGTGGCGGATAGTAGCCACAGTAAGGGAATGGCTAGGGGAGAGAGAGAGCCTGCAGACGAGGCATTCAAAAGAGGAGTAAACCTGCATAGGAGTGACGGAGGCAGGAATCCACTCAGGGAAGATGAGGGCTACGCCCCCTCCAGAGTGGTTGGGCCTGGGCGCGGAAAGTATCTTGTAGCCATCAGGTAGGAGCGAGTCAAAGATGGTGACAGAGGTGGCCGTGAACCATGCCTCAGTGAGACCGAGGACATCAAGGTCAAGTTCTTCAAGAAAGCGGCAGATATCAGAGGAATGTTTGACAGTGAAGCAGGAGTTAAGAGTGGCAATGTGGAGAAGGTTGCCCTCCTTGAAGGACTTCCGGGGAGGGGCACAGATCAGAGGTACGCCCTGTGGAAGTGTAGAAAGTGCCCGAGACGGGGCAGAGAGCGAGGGAGAAGGCAAGGTAGCCAAGGAAAGGGGAGATGGGACAGCAGGAGAAGAAATGAAGTTGATGAGGCGCAGAAAGCGTCTATCAAAGAGATGAAGGTTGGCCTGAGGGCCTTGGACCAAGATGGTCCCATTTGAGTAGACATTAATGATGACCTTAGAGGATAGGAAGGAGGCCAGGAGGGCGTCCCAAAGGGTGCCACCATTAATGGGAGAAGAGGCGAAAGGAGAGAGCACAGAGACCATATGAGGGGTCCATAGATCTGGTGAAGGAACGACAAAGAGGATGTCGGTGAGAGTTTCCTTGGAGGAGGCACTGATGTAGGTGTCGGCGATAGGGAGGCCTGGGTTGGAGACCAGGATGTCCTTTTTAAACTTCTTCCTACCAGACTTAGTGAGGAGAGCAGGATAGTCAATAGAGAAGCAGTTAGAAAAGATAGGGGAGACAGAGAGCACCATAGATAAGGTGGGAGAGGAGGGGGGATCCCATGGGTAGACAGACAAGACAGCGAGAGGCAAGTGAGTAGAGCTATGGGACAAGACAATATGGTCAATATGATATGATATGGCATTTGTAACGCGCCTATACACAAGTGTTTCAAGGCGCGACGAGGCAGGGAGGGGGAAACAGGGGGAGGACAGACAACGATCCTACTAGGCCAGGTGTCATTCAGACCGCGCAAGTGCAGGGGTAGGGGGAAGGGAAAAGTGCAGTACAAGGTAAGTAGAATAGAAATAAATAGATAAATAAATAAATAGGGCCAGCTGGTGGCAAGTGCAAGGTAAGTGCAGACAAGTGCTGGGAAGGGGGGGCTGTAGGGATACAGAGAACAGTCCCGCAGTGCAGGGGTTGCCAGGGAGGCAGTGCAAGTGGAGAGTGGCTGGGCCCAGGAGTGCAGGGGTAGGGGGAAGGGAAAAGTGCAGTACAAGGTAAGTAGAATAGAAATAAATAGATACATAAATAAATAGGGCCAGCTGGTGGCAAGTGCAAGGTAAGTGCAGACAAGTGCTGGGAAGGGGGGGCTGTAGGGATACAGAGAACAGTCCCGCAGTGCAGGGGTTGCCAGGGAGGCAGTGCAAGTGGAGAGTGGCTGGGCCCAGGACCGAGGTCGGTGAGAGTGGCCAAGTTTCAGATTCAGTGCAGAATTTTGTGAAGAATTAGCAGGGGAGAGGGAGAGAGAAAGCAGAAGCAAAGAGGAAGGTTTTGAGGTGCTTCTGGAACCGGAGATGGTTCTCAAATTTCAGGGAGGCAGGAAGGCTGTTCCAGAAGGAGGCTCCTGCCGCGGAGAGAGATCTACCCCCAGCTCGTTGCTTCGAGAAGCGGCTGACCCTGAGGGATTTGGAGACGGATGAGCGAAGGGCTCGGGAAGGAAGATATTTAGGAAGAGAGAGTTGCAGGTATTTAGGCCCCAGGCCCCAGAAGGCCTTGTGGACAATGCAGAGGGTTTTGAACTTAATCCTCGCAGCCACTGGGAGCCAGTGTAGAGATTTCAGTCCTGAAGAGATACGGTCCCTGGGCTTGAGGCCAAGGACAAGTCTCGCAGTTCTGTTCTGGATGAGTTGCAGAGGGCGGAGAGTGGAGGCAGGCAGATTAAGATAGAGAATGTTACAGTAGTCCAGCTTCGAGAGAACCAGGGCTCGGGAGACAGTGAGCTTCTGGGGGAAGGAGAGGAAGGGAAGAATACCTCTAAGGAGGTGCAGCTGGTAGTGTGACTTCTTAGAGACGTCAGATATGAGGAGAGAAGGAGAGTGTGGAGTCAAAGGTGACCCTGAGGGTTTTTGCCTTGCAGGTAGGAGCAGGAAGAGGCCCAAGAGAGGCTGGCCAGAGAGCTGCAGGAAAGGAGGGAGTGGGTGTGCCGATGAGTAGAATCTCAGTCTTACTAGCATTAAGAGCATTAAGGCGGAGGTCGTTGGCAGCACACCATTCCTGGATAGCAGACAGACAGTCAGAGATGAGGGCAGGAGAGGAGGAGGCCGAGGGTAGCCTGAAAATGAGCTGTGTATCGTCCGCATAGCACTGAAAGTTGGGGCAGAGGGCGGCGATGCGGTGGGCAAGAAGTGCCAGATACTGGTTGAAAAGCCAGGGAGAGAGATTAGATCCCTGGGGGACACCACAGGTGGAGAAAAAGATGTCAGAGAGGAAGGACCCAAGTTGGACCTGGGAGGGTCGATTGGAAAGGAAAGAGGTCAGCCACGCCAGAGCCTGACCAGTGATACCCAGGTTATCGCAGAGACGGTTGAGCAGGATGGCATGGTTGACAGTGTCAAAGGCAGAAGAGAGATCGAGCAGAATGAGAACACACGGAGTGTTGGAGTCGAGGTTCAAGAGCAGGTCATCACGGATGTTCAGGAGATCAGTTTCCGTGCTTCTGGCCGCTCTGAAGCCGGATTGGTGGTCATGAAGACTACCAACAGCTTCCGCATGGAGGTTAAGCTGGGAGATGGCCAGTTTCTCCAGGAGCTTGCCCAGGAAGGGAGTGATGGAGATTGGGCGATAGTTAGCCGGTCAGGAGGGGTCGGCAGAGGGTTTCTTAAGAAGAGGGTGCACAAGGGAGTGCTTGAGGGGAGATGGGAAGACTCCAGAGGCGAAGGAGATGTTGCAAAAGTCAGCCAGGGCAGGAGCCAGGGAGTCGATGTGGTCCCTGATAGTTTTGGAGGAACAGGGGTGAACCTGTTTAGACGAGACTTTCATAGATCGGACTTGTCTGGAAACTTCGTCAGCAGAGAAAAGGGGAAAGGCAGAGAAGGAGGGAGGAGGGGTGGCTGCAGAAGGGCAGGAGGAAGAGCAGGGAAGCGAGGGAGGGAGGTGATAGGAGGAGAGTGAGGACAGTGCAGTACAGAGGGCCTGGGAGGGGACAGGAGAGGTAGAGACTGCAGCAGGGGTGGCAAGCTCCTTGCAGATTTTAAAGAGTTCGGCCGAATTGTTAGATGCCGCAGAGATGCGGGCTTGGATAAGGGCTCTCTTCTTGGTGAGAATGGAGAGACGGTATTGCCTTTGGAGCAGGCGGCAGGCCAGTCTGTCAGAGGATGAACAAGAAGCACGCCATTTCCTCTCTGCCACCCTGCACTTGCGTTTTAGGGTGACGAGATCCGAATCATACCAGGAGTTACATTTGGCTTTGGGCTTCAGGCGGATTCTCATGACAGGGGCAAGGATATCAAAAGTATCAGAAATAGCAGAGTGGAGCAAGGAGAGGGCTGTGTCAGGGTGGGAGTCAGCCGAAGGGGGAGGGGAGGGGGGCAGAAGGTGGCGGCGAAAGCCTCAACTGACATGCGCTTCATGGGTCGGATGACCGAGAAGGTGGGTGGCAATGATGAGGGTGGTTTGGCCTGTGGGGTAGGGAGGGTGAGGTGGGAGGATAGGAGAAAGTGATCACTCCAGGAGAAAGGAGTGGAGAGAGGGACTTAGAGGGGAAGGTCAGAAGAGATCAGAGCATCCAAGAGTGTGCCCTGCAGAATGAGTAGGCCCAGATTGGAGAATAGAGAGTGAGAGAGAGTCGCAGAGGTTGCGAAAAAGTCCAGTGGGGGGACAGGAGGCATCTAGGTGGATGTTGAAGTCACCAAGAAGGAGGAGTTGAGTGGTAGTGGACAGGAGTGAGGAGGAGAGGTCAGCCCACTCGGAGAGGAAGGAGGAAATTTGGCCAGGTGGCCGATAGATAGTAGCCACGGTAAGGGAATGGCTAGGAGAGAGAGAGAGTCGGCAGACAAGACATTCAAAAGAGGAATAGGTCTGCATAGGAGTGACAGTGGCAGGAATCCACTCAGGGAAGATAAGGGCAACACCCCCCCCCTGCACGGTTGGGCCTGGGCACGGAGAGGATCTTGTAACCGTCAGGTAGGAGTGTGTCAAAGCTGGAGACAGAGCTGGCTGTGCATGTCTCAGTGAGACCAAGGACGTCAAGGTCCAGTTCCTCAAGAAGGTGACAGATATCAGAGGAATGCTTGATGGCAGAGCGAGAGTTAAGAGTGGCAATGTGGAGAAGGTTGCCATCCTTGAAGGACTTCCGGGGAGGGGTACAGATCAGAGGTACGCCCTGCGGAGGTGTAGAAGAAGGAGGTGAAGAAGGAGCCAGAGAGGGGGCATGGAGGGAGGGTAGAGGCAAGGTAGCCGAGGACAGAGGAGGGGGGGACAGCAGGAGAGGAGAGGAAGTTGATGAGGCGTGGGAAGCGTCTATCAAAGAGGTGAAGGTTGGCCTGAGGGCCTTGGACCAAGACGGTCCCATTAGCGTAGACATTAATGATGGCCTTAGAAGAGTGGAAGGGGGCCAAGAGGACATCCCAGCGGGTGCCACCATTAATGGGAGAAGAGGAAAAATGAGAGAGCACAGAGACCATATGAAGGGTCCATAGGTCAGGCGAAGGCACAAAAAAGAGGATGTCAGTGAGAGTAGTAACATCAGGTACAATCGGAAACTGTGGAGCAACAACCTTATTAATGCCGTGTAAGTGAATAATGAAAGGAAAAGGAATTGCATGATCTCCTTTTCTTATAAACTGGTAGAATCGCACTATTGCACATTGTTAGGCAGAATCCTGTGCAGTTCCCTTAGGGAGCACTACAGAAGATTAAGACTACATGTATATGCAAAAAATCCCTTTTGGTATCAGTCTGTACCACAAAGATTTAGTTGGTAGCTGTGGCTAAGCAGTCAGACTTATCTCAAGAGGGAGATGAGCAGTATTCAGGGTTTACACATTAGGGCTTCAGTACTATGGAACAAGGAAACACTGACCAAAGCTTTGTATCAAAAAGAATATACATATTTATTTTACACACTCTGATGTTCACACACACACATTACTATTATTAAAGCAAGTTAAATCAGTCAAGAAAAGTATACACAACTCCCTATTTAAACTGTAGACAAGTTTGAGCAAGAGTGAAAACTGAGCAAAACGGCACAGTGAAAACCACGCAGAAATGGCACTCTATCAATTTTTCAAAAGGGAGGGAAAGGACAAGTTACACAGGTTTAGACTCTAGAACACACCAGCAGCACTTCCCAAGTAGATTGTGAACAAGTTAGGCAAGGCAGTACTTGAGCATATGCAATACTGAGGTGAAAACCGAGCAAAATGGCACTTCACAAGTTTAAAAAGAGGGAAGGAAAAGGTGGTTATAAGAGTTAGGTGCACTAACACATTTCTAGGTGAGAAGCAATCTAGAGAAGGCAGTTGTAACAGATTTAGCCAGAGTCAATAGGCCTGTGCCAGAGTCAATGGTACAAGGCAATGTGCCCAGGATCAAACTGTTCTAGTAGCTGCAGTCAAGTCTTTGTTTAACGATTTGAAAAGGCGGTTGCAGAAGGTGAAAGACAATTTCAGATGATCGGGCGGCCAACCCAGTAGGTAAGTAAAGGATTTAAAACACCTTTAGCAATACCCCACGAAACGGTCGGCCTGGCGGAACAATGTACCTTAAAAGTGGAAGCGGCTCCTGCGGTGGCGGTAGTTCCTGGCAGTTCCTGCAGTTCGGGAGATCCAGCAGAGGAAGAGAGACTCTCGTTGTGGAGGAAGGTTCGAGTTACTGCACTGCCCAGGGATGAAACTAGCCGTGGTGCTGCCAAAATGAATGAAAAGGTAAGCTCCTTTAAATCGCGGTCGTGGTGGACGGGTGCCTGGCTTTCCGGTCTCCGAGTTCAGGGCACTGGTCATTTGACCAAGGCAGGTCCTGGAAGGCGATTGGCGAACTGGTTGGCCCCACCAGCTCAAGGGAAGAAGACTCTTGCAGAGGAAGATCTTCTCAAGTCTGAGAAAAGTGGTGAGGATCTGCAGCAGGGCTTCACTGGTGGTTCAGTCATTGCAGATGTCTTCATCTTCTCTCCTCTTCGGTGTCTTAGTTCCAGTGGCAACGTCTTGTCCTCCAGTCCTCAGGACCCTGCTTTTATGCAGCAAGACCCCCATTTATACAGCCTAGCTGTCACTCACACAGTGGGGTGGCTCTCATGGTGCGACAACCCCCCAGCCTATCAGGGCAGATTGCAACTTGGGTTGCATAGGCAACCCTGTCCAGGGTGCCTATTCCCCCTCCCACACATCCTGTCTACCCCAGACTCAGTGGCGCCGAGAGGAGGGCTTCTGTGCAGAAGCCCGCCAAAAGGACGAACAAAGGATCCCCGACCCGGGTTAGGATTTCAGAGAAAGACACGAGAAAGAAATATTATTAAAGTTCTGGCAAAAAAAAAACACCGGATTAAAATTAATAAAATAAACCGGCGGTATGTTAGAGGCTGTCAGTAAAAGTGGTAGACTCGAACAATGGGGAAAATCCCATAGTAGAATATTTGCGGTCGAATATTTATGGTAGTAACACTGCCACCAGCCAGAAACTTTTGAGAGAGGGACTATACGGTACGCCCTCGAAAATAAACACTATGGAAAAACTATTAACCCTTTCCAGTACTTCCATTTTAAGATAGGTTGTACTGGTTTAGTTCATAATTATTGACTAGTAAAGTCAATGGGGACTTTACATGCCCTGGGAGACAGTAGTCCGTCCCAGGGTATGGAGTCTATGTTTGGGGGTCGCTACAACACCCCTTTGGTACGGCACGGAGGGTGCTGTGTACCACACATGTTAAAAAGATGATTCCTGTGAGGGTGAGAAAAACCCCATAGACCATAAGTGGGGAAAAAAGGGTCTCACTATTAGCAGGAGAAAAAAATAAACCCTTCAAATCCAGCAAAGCTGCTGGGGGACTCTATAGGTAAGGGAAATTAGCCTTAGAAGAGAATTCTCCCTAACACACACGCTCCCTGCAATTTCCTCAATCACACCTATGTGTACAAAATCTGAAATAAGCCTGCTCACCTTCAACCGTATTGCGGAATACGCATAAATTTAACACCTT
This sequence comes from Ambystoma mexicanum, assembly GCF_040938575.1. Classification (NCBI taxonomy): domain Eukaryota; kingdom Metazoa; phylum Chordata; class Amphibia; order Caudata; family Ambystomatidae; genus Ambystoma; species Ambystoma mexicanum. The sequence goes on along the minus strand of NC_090924.1, from coordinate 872,534,019 downwards.
GTTCCAACACAATTTTAACTGGTTCAATTTGTAAAATGCCAACGTCATTATCATTAAATGCCCATAAACATGTCGGAACTTTATTCAATTCTGTTGGTAAAGGTCTAGACAAAAATTGTGAAACGGAAGTTTGTGGAGGGGAAATCGTTAAATGCACTCCATCCGGAGAACAGTAAATTAAAGCATTCAATTCTTTTAATAAATTTAATCCCAACAAATTTTCCCCACAATTTGTCGTCAATAGAAATGGACAAGAATCAGTAAATGGACCCAGTCAAATCGGTACCAGCCAAGAGACCGGACTAAGCACCGGCGTACCAGAAAACCTTACAGAAATGTTGTGACAGTGTAATATCTGGAACCTGTGAATGATCAAAAGAATACTTCTGTGCTCCTGTATCTATCAAGGATAGATCCTCCCTATTCCCCCACCTTCATTTCAACGTAGGGCTCTTTCTGATCGACGCAAATAGGTACCGGTTCCAGACTCTGCTTCGGGCTGTCCTAACGGAACAGTATATCATCAAATGCAAGATCCTCACAAAAATGAACAGTTGAAGGATTATCAAAAATGTTCCCACTATGAACACTTTGTTGCTAAATATCTTGTGAAGATGTCTGTTGATTCTGAGCAAACTGACTTCTACCAGGACCCCCTATCCCAGGATGGCCTCTGGATCATCTACCCATGGTACCATATGTGCTATTCGATCTCTGCTGATGGATTGGGCATTGTGCTCGCCAATGGTCTTCCTGTCTACAATATTCACACTGATTCATGTGCACAGAACCCATTTGCGCATTACCCTGTGGTGTAAATCTGCCTCTAAACTGTGTATACCCACCTCTGGCTCCTTTAGATATCTGCGGAAATAATACTTTAGTTTTCAAGTTTCCCTTCTTCTTTTCCGCCTACTCCTTCTCTGTATTAACTCTATTTTCATAGTTCTGAGCCATATGTAACACTTCAGATTGTGATTATGCTTGCCAAGCGCTTTCAGAAGTCATAATCTGTGATTGGATTTCAGGCAACAATCTGTGCACAAACTTGTCTACAAACAGCCTTTTTCCTGACTCTGTACTCAAATCTTGACCACTCAAATCTGAAAATACTTACTCAAAACTATTAAAATACTCTGTTGCACCCTCTGACTTCAATTGTATGCAAGCCGTAAGTTTATCCCATATGATTCTTTTCTCAGGAACCAGAGTTTTTAATTTGGCTACTATTCTATCTGGCAACATCCATATCACTTGTGGCAGTATTTCACCGGCATTCCTTTCCCCATCTATTCGTACTAAGTTATCCCACGTATCACCTATCCCTGCCTGATCGTCTACAGTTCTAATCTGCTTCCATAAATCAGCAGGTACGATCACGGTAAACAACAAATCTATATCACCCAGTGTGAAAACCGACGAATGCAAGACAGATTCAATTTCTTTATAAAATCCTGTTGGATTCTTCCTAATATCTGGAATTGTTTGTCTAACGGTATTCACTTCCTGTCTAGAAAATGGGACATGAACAAAACTATGAGACATAATGTACTTCAATAGCAGTGGCAGGTGTTCCTGCTGCGGCATTAGCAGGAATTTCTACTTTTGAAACAAATGTCAGGGGAACCTACCTAATCAGCAATTGTAAAGTAGGAAAATCTGAACGCTTATTAAGCAACAAAGCTAAATCAAGTGACAAAGTAGTTAAAGCAGTATCGAAAATGCTCTCTTATAAATAACCATTAAATCTGCATTACAGCAAACCTTTCTCTTCAGAAGCTCATCTTGTAGATACTCTACCATCACCTGTAACACTTTCCTTTGCATTGCCTGAGCATATGGACTAAACGTGTCATGCACTTCAATGGGAGAAATTGAAACATCCGAAATCCATCTAAGAGCGTCTCATGTGCAAACGCGCATTTCTTCACTCATTGGTTTCAATGGAGGAAGAAATTGCTTCTGCACGTATGAAGCTTCCCGTCCATTACCACCCATTTCATCTTTCTGTAACCAATCTAGCTCCCTTTTAAACTCAAATACCTTCTCAACATGCTCATGTACTTTCTCCGCAGTGTCCCTTGAGCGGGATAGGACATTCAAATCCTTCAACCCCTGTGGGACATTCATGTCCGTCCGATCACTCCGTTCTATCAAAATAGCCTGTTTGGTAATATCCCCTTGGACAGAAATCACAACTAAAACAGCGGACTCATCACCCTCTTCTATGTACTTTTTAGCCAACGTATGCAATTCTCTTTTTCTAGCTATGGATACTGTACCACGAGTCACTATTCTTGAATCAACTCCTGCCCCCTCAACTACCACAGGTGGAGCAGAACCGCTCAGTAAGGAAGCAATAGGTAACAAAGGCAATACCGTTGGAGGTGCAGATGGAGTTATGGGGATGGCAACTGTCGGCAAGGGTGGAGGTGCAGGAGGGGGAACAACAACAGGAAGAGGACCAATAACAGGAAGAGGAGGAACTACAACGGGAGGAGGCACATAAGGAGGAGGTGCAGTGGAAACATTTCTACGTTCCTTTAACAATTTATTAATCAACTTATCTGAGGTATGAAAATCCTGAGACGGATATATCTATTGCACATCAAGTGAAAAAGCCCTATACACACTTCTAATAGATTCTGGCTTTTTTCTGCTGATCATGCAATAGTGCTTTTTCAGCATTTGTCATGTATATACGTGCATGTTTTTCTTTACTTTTAAGTTGCTGCATAGCTTCCTTTCTCCAATCTTTAATTGCATCAAATGCTGCAGGCCTAGGCTTGTTCTTTAACAATATAGATTCTAAATATTCTAGGCGGGCAATTTTCGAAAATGCCAAAAATTGGCCACTGAAGTTCGGAAACATGTCTAGTCTGTCTGTGTCAAATTTCATTAAATACAATATTTTCTAGGCCGTACTTACAGTACATTAAACAAGCCGGCGACCCAATCGGTGGCGCCGGTTGGCCTTGTCCCAAAGATTGTTTATCTCTGCAGAATAATACCCGGAAACAGGATGACAATTTCCCAGGCATGTCAGATTACTGGTGTTAGCTGGCGTTGTTTGTACTTGCAAGTGCAGATCTGCAACCAATATCGGGATTTATAGGAATCTGGGCACGACTCGGATTTCAAAGGATCGTCATGGCTGGCGATTACGTTGAAACTGGCCTCGACGTGGGGACCCTCATCATGATGTCTTCCTAAATTGCTTGCTCACCCTCCAGGGATCGGATCATGCAGTACTGCTGAGGAGTCATGTCTCGTTTTGCAGAGGCCCCTTCACTCTCCGATCCCAGTCCGGTAGCCGCGTCTCTTGTTCAGCTATGTGACATCAATCTTGAGGGTCCCTATTCGGACGCCATCTGTAGGACCAAAAGAAATATCGAGGCTTAGTACCACCAAAGATGAAATACGCCAGTCACAAGTTCAAAAAGTACATGTACAGTTTTATTGGACAGATAGCTATCTGGCTCTCAGCGCCTCGCAGTGTATACCAGCAGACACTGTGAGGGGGTAGAGTGCTGGACATTACAAAGTCATGGGTTTATATACACTTGGCCACAATCCCGGTTACATCGTCCAGCCCATCTTTGAGTTACATATTAATTAAGGGTTCGTAGCCAGTTCACATAAATAATACAGAATTAATGTTTTCCTCAAACACTAGACATGTTTTTCTGCACACATAGCACAATGGTAACTTTTGTTTTCAAGTTTAAAGTAAGTCCAGTTTCAAGGAAGGATCACAATGATTTGTGCAAAAGGACACGGTTTTAGCTATTCACCATTCTGTTCACTGTTTGCACAAGGATGACACTATTGATACAGACAACATCTAAATTACTGTTCAGTTCAACTCTAGTTTAGCTCCAATGTTTCTTAGGTCAGGACAAATAATCCACTCTCAGCAGCCACAAAATGTTTATATGCGTTGACACAGAGCAAAGTTCATTTTTTCCTGCTGCAGCTGAAAACACAAAGTTTAACATGAGGCAACAAGTTAAACAAAATGGCAATGATTCTAAAATGGCAGTGTAGTCAGCCTTATTCAGTTTCATTTTAAATGCGATTTTCAGTGTGATGCAAATGCACTTAGGCCAATGTTCCTTATCAGGCGGTACTATGTGAAATATACTTCACCAATCCCTAGGGCCAAATGCAATCCTGCAAAGGATCTTAATTTGTCTAATGCCTGACCTACGTTCAGATGACCGAAGGCACTAGGGGTGGTGATGGCGTTTTATGCCTCAGAAGAAGTGTAACATCCTAACATCTACGAAAGCTGAGCAGGCAACTTCAATAAACTTCAAGTAGTGTGGGGCATCCAAACCTCAAACACTGTGAATTACTTTTGTGTTTCTGTGAGAAACCAAATGGTGTTTAACTTGCTAGTCTCTGGGGATCCCTCTCTCAGGTGGCCAGGGCATGGCCATCGCCTTTGGATCCAGACCCTGGGCGTGGACCAGTGCGGGAGGATCACCTCGGTGGGGGAATCTTTGGGGAGTGGGAGTGTGGCAGCCGATGGTGAGATGCAGTATCCCCTGGCTCTCCCGTGCCCTTACCCCATCCTATTATATAGGATTCTCCAACCCCTCCGCCCCCCTTCTACACAAACACTGGGCCGAGGAAGAGGGTGACTGGGAATAAAGAGGCTAACACATACATATCTTATTGGACATGTTCGGCTAATCAGGTCAGGCACTTGACCTTAATTACATCTATCTGATACCCATTAGCTCCCCCCACACAGATAAAAGCCGGAACATAGAGATACACTCCGAGCAAGGTGGAACACGAGAAGGAGCAGATCTTACGGGGCAAAGGCAAACCCACTGGAGCAGGATGACTGATCGAGGGACGAGAGCGAAGGGTAGAGAAACCATTAAGTTCCCTGCAGGTTGTTGCCTCTGGGAAGCCGTGAAGGATAAGCAGAGAAAGCCAAATCCGGGACGAGAAGAAACCTGCATTGTTTCAAGGATGTTAGTGGCCCTCCCGGGTGAACAACATAGTTGGGGAGGTGAGGCCAAGCCTGTGGTATCAAACCTTGACTCGTGAATCAAAGCTGCAGAGACAAGAAAGGAATGCACACAACCGGTGAGTTAGTGAAAGACATGAATGGCAGATCTTTGTCAAGGAAAGATTGAAGCTGCAATAGTGTATCTCACAATTGAAGGTTGCGCACATGCTGATGAGACGTGAAAGAAAGCGAAGCCAGTGAAACAGAGTAGCGGAGTGGTCAGGCGAAAGAACCATGGCGGGACCCCCTTTGAAATACTTCCTGGGGACAAAATTGCACAGGCAATTCTTGAGAAAGCTTGATTTCCCAGTTTTGAGGAAGAACCTGAACCCGGGGAAAACTGAGGGAGGTAACTTAGGCTTTGGAGAGGCCAATGAAATACCTACCACTGAAGCAAAAGGGGAAGATGAACCTACCATCCTTCCCGACCTAGCATTCGCCCAGCAAAATAATCCAGTTCTCGCAGAGGCTTTCTTGTAAGTGATTCCTGAGGGAGAAGAACAAGAAAAGGGAAGTCCCTTTTTCTGCCTGAACCAGCGATTACTATATAGAAGGGAAACCTCCAGGGAAGGCCTAAGTAAGACCCAATTATTAATGCCCAAAACCCCTCGCAAGATTGTGCTAGAGATTGCACACTCTCGTGTGACATGGGGACACTTGGGACAATCTCTACAACCCAAGCTCACATCAGTGGGAAATTCTATTGGCCGGGTATCCATGCTGACATCAAGGACTTCATTCAGGCATGAGATATGCCAAAAACATAGTTTCCATATTCCCCTACCTGCCCCTCTAAACCCACTAGCGACAATAGAAGTCTGTTTCTCTAGAATCGGGATGGATATTATTGGACTGTTGGAAACTTCTAAACTGGGCAATAAATATGTTCTTGTAATCGTTGATTACGCCACCCGATACCCAGAAGCCTTCCCCATGCGAAACAACACACCCCAGCAAATTTTATAACACCTGCTACCATTCTTTTCGCGCCTTGAAACACTTGTGTATAGGCACGTTATAAATGCCATATCATATCTTTTCTAGGGTTTGTTTCCCCGAGGAAATTCTAACGGATTAGGGATCCAATTTCACGAGTAAGCTCATGGGTGAAGTTAAGCAATTACTACACATTACCACCTTGAAGAGCCTCAGTTTACCACCCCCAAACGGACAGATTGATAGAGAGTTTTAGTAAGACCCTCAAAATGATTCTGAGAAAGTTAGTAAACGAGGATGGGAAGGACTGTTATCGTATGATCCCTTGGGCCCTGTTTGCAATAAGAAAAACCCCTCGGGCATCCACCAGTTTCTCCCCATTCGAGTTACTCTACAGTAGAGAACCAAGAGATGTCTTAGACATGCTCCGGGAGACCGGGGAAGAAAGAGTAGAGGCGCCAATACCCCTCTCACAGACAGCTACCTGATTGCAAGAGCATGTGAAACTTGTCCGAAGTCTAGTTCACACTCGTGGAGAAAGCTCAAGCCCAACAAAAACTTACCTATGACAAGAAGGTAAATCTAAGGTCATTTTCAGTACTTCAGAAAGTGTTAGTCCTCTTACCTACCTCTGAAAATAAACTTGTTTCAAAGTGGCACGGGCCTTATGAGGTACTAGAGCAAACCGGTGCATGTACCTATAAAACAGTCCAACCTGATAGAAGGCAAAAGCCCCACTTCTACCATGTAAATCTCGTGAAAGAGTGAAAATAAAATCCTTCCACTACTACCCCACTATATTATCCTGTTTGGTACCCGAGGAGATTCACAACTTAGAACGTATTCTCCAGGAACTTTCTAAAGATAAGCAAAGGGATTTGAACGACCTTGTTAATGCATACCCCAATGTATTTTGTGAGAAAGCAGGGAGAGTACATGGTACTTGCCACTATGTTAGAATTCCAAAGGGGAAAGTGGTCCATTTGAAGCCATGTTGACTCCCAGAAGCACGAAAGCAGGTAGTGACTGACAAGGTTAAAACAAGATTAAAGGCAAATATCATCGAGCCCTGTTCAAGCCCATGGTCCTCCTCTATTGTGTTGGTGACTAAAACCGATTCCCTCCTGAAGGTTTTGCATAGACTTTAGACAGGTTAATGCCATATCCACCTTCAATGCCTATCCTATGCCACATATTGATGATTTAGATAAACTAGGAAATGTCACATTCTTGTCAACCCTGGAATTGACCAAAGGGTATTGGAAGGTCACTGTGCATGGACCTGATAAGGGAAAAACTGCGTTCCCGACGCCAATAGGGCTATTACAATTCAAAGTCCTTCCTTTTGGATTGTGTGGGGCCCCAGATATTACAGCCTTATTCTGATTTCTGTGGGACCTATATTGACGGCAGTCATTTATAGTAAAACTTGGGAAGACCATCTTTTCCATCTTTCAACTATTATGAGAACCCTCTGAGAGGCTGGCTTGACTGCCAAACCAACAAAATGTAAGCTTGCTCAATCAGCAATGAGATACCTAGGCTTGTTTGTAGGGAATGGCAGTGTACAGCCCCAACAATAAAAAGTGAAAGCCATCCTAGATGCCCCCACACCCAAGACCAAGAGAGATCTAAGGGCATTCCTATGTTTGATTGGGTATTATCATAGATTTATCCCAGACTTTTCAGATAGAACAGCCAGACTGACAGATAAATTAAGATAAAAGGAACCCCAGAAAATGTGGTGGACTGATGAGGATGGTGCTTTTTACAATAACCTGAAACCAACCTTTTGCCAGAATCCCATATTAAAAGTAGTAGACTTCTCAAAGGAATTTGTATTAGAGACCTAAGCCTCCCTCACAGGGTACGGAGCGGTATTATCGCAAATACAGAATGGATTAGAACACCCCATGCAAAATTCACTAGTCGTAAACTCTACTTCACCCCCCGAGAGAAGAACTACTCTAAGTTGGAACTGGAAGCCCTTGCCATCAAATGGGCAATTATCCATATTAGATGCTACGTTCTAGGGAGACAATTCACACTCATCACGGACCACTCACCTTTGGTATGGATAAGTCAGCCAAAGGACTCTAACCCTCGAGTCATGCGATGGTTCTTAGACCTGCAACCCTACTGTTTCATTGTGGAACAACAAAAAGGTAAAGAACAGGGGAAAGTTGATTTCCTTTCCCAATTCCCCCGCCAAACAGATGCAGCTACATCGCATAGGGCAAGGGTATATGAGAAACCAAAGGGTGTCTCACTTACTAGTCCCCAGGGATATTTCTGTCGGGTGGCCAGGGCACAACCATCGCCTTTGGATCCAGACCCTGGGGGTGGACCATTGCAGGAGGATTACCTGGGTGGGGGATCTTCGGGGAGTGGGAGTGGGGCAGCCAATGGTGAGATGTGGTATCCCCCCCCTTTCCCGTGCCTATGCCCCATCCTATTATATAGGATTCTCCAACATCCCAACTCCCACCTTACCCCCCCTTTCTACACAAACACTGGGCTGAGGAAAAGGGTGACTGAGAGTAAAGTGGCTAACTCATATCTCATTGGACATGTCCCTTTAATCAGGCCAGAGCAAGTCAGGCACTTGACCTTAATCACATTAATTTGATATCCATTAGCTCCCCCCAAACGGATAAAAGGCGGGACATAGAGGCACTCTGAGCAAGTTGGAACATGAGAATGGCCAGATCTTCCGGGGCGAAGGTGAACCCACTGGAGCAGGATAACTGATCAAGGGATGAGAGTGATGGGTAGAGAAACCCTGAAGTTCCCTGCAGGAGGTTGTTGCCTCCGGAAAGCCATGAAGGATACGCAGAGAAAGCCAAATCCCAAACAAGAAACCTGGATTGTGTTTCAAGGATGCCAGCGAACCTCCTGGATGAACGATGGAGTTGGGGAGGTGAGACCCAGCTTGTAGTATCAAACCTTGACTCGTGAATCAAAGCTACAGAGACAAGAAAGTAATGCACACAACCAATGAGTGAGTGAAAGACATGAAAGGCCGGTTTGTGTCAAGGAAAGATTGAAGCCACAACAGTGTATCTCACAATTGAAGGTTACGCACATGCTGATCAGATGCAAAAGAAAGCGAAGCCAGTGATGCAGAGTAACGGAGTGGTCAGGTGAAAGGAAGTAGCCCACTCGAAAGTCTCCACAAAATGTTTGATGTCTTGTTTAAAGTGGCAAAGTGAACGAACTCTGGAATGTGCAATGGTCAAGATTAACCCTGACAAAAAGGCAAGTTAAAAGGTGATTACTTTAAGAGGATGATTCCTTTTGAACTTTTCTGATTGTGGTATAGAACTACCAATGCCTAGAGACACTGGGGAAACTAACTTAAGTTAGAGCTGGAGTGAAAGTCAAAGTAGTCTGGCAGCGGTTTATGGTAAAAGCCTTGCACATTCGAAAGTTTTCGACATCTGTGAAAGGTTTGAGCCTGGCTGAGGGAGACTAGAAACATTAAATAAGCTAGGGGAAGGGAACTCCTGACGAATGTGAATAAAACTTTGGCAAGGGATACCCTGCATGTGCTGTAATTGCGAGGTCCGAGCCCAGCTGAGGGAGATCTACATTGAATCAGGTACTTTTGATTGAAAGGTCCAAGCCGGACAGAGGGAGACCTAAGTGAACTTTTGTTGAACTGTGAAGGAACTTTTGGAAAGCTGGAATAAGTGACTTTAATAAAGAAGACCATGCGGGCCTCGAACCACGTTTTGAACTGCTTTTTCTAACCTGAGCCAGAGTTTGTCATCCTGTTTACGGGAGCCACCTTACCTAGTGCTGTCCAACATGGGATGAGAGCCCACTCAGCCACCTTGATCCTTTGTTATAACACTGACTTTTCTTTGCATACACATTCCTCTTTACACACTTTTTGTATAAGAGATAGGGCAGGAATTAGGTTTTGTTAGTATAGGCCATTTTGATTTGACTGAGGCCTTTGTTTGTCTTTATTATTTGATGGTAGAGACTACTCCAATCATAGCTATTGGAGTTTTTCAAAACCCCAAGAATTGAATAAAGGTTTTGAAACTTGTAACCTTTGCATCAGTGTCATACTTGTGATACCATGCCTCCCTTACATTTCCCACCAGGAAGGTTGAGCCTCTCAGAAAGAGGCAAGGACTGAGGACCATGGTCCTGTATAGAGAGATTTGATTTGTTTGTTGATTTCCCACCAAGTCGTCTCAGTTGAACTTAATCCATTGGCAGTCTTTTTGTTTAACTCTTGAACGATAGATCTTTGCTTCAAGTCATCTGTTAATCCCTTTTTCTGTTGCACCGTTCAATATACATGGAAAGCTACTGTTTTTTATAACATATTAAACGTGGAGACCTGCACACAGCTCTAATTATGAGAGACCATGTAGGGCAAGGCTGTGACATTTGGGATTCAACCTTTATTGGTTAGCAAGGTGTCTTTTCTAGGTGGAGCGTTCCTGAATGGTACTGTATAGTGGTTGGTCACACATCAGAAAACCAAGGCTTGTTATTTTCAGGATTTATCCCTCTTAAGGCGCCACTTGGGGTGCTGAGTCAAACACTTAGTACCTAGGCCTGCTTACTCTAAATCAGGCGTCTGCAAACATTGGTTCTACTGATGTTTTATACAACTCCCATCGGCTGTATCCAGCAGGGTCAATGAGCAGGTATCATGCCAGTTGTAGTCTAGAATATCTGGAGAGCCACTGTTTGCAGACCCCTGCTCTAAACAGAAATAGCCTATACCTTGACACCCCAATTCTGGTCACATACAGTAGGCACACCTAGAGCAGGAGTGAGCTCTGCCCCCTTAAGAGAGGTTCTAGTAAAGATGCACTACTTGAAGGAAGGGGCGAATTAATGCTCATCAATTTTGCCACTTCTTTGTGCATATCTATCAAGATATTACATGCTTAACGTTGCAGAGGTCTGACGCTGTACACACAATTACAGAAGATCAGGTGAAAGGAAACATGAGCAATTAACTGCTACATCTGTTTGGCTTCATTTTTAAATAAGAAAGGGCATTGTTGAAGCTGGTTCTGGCAATGAATCTGAACAGGTTTGCAAGAAAAACCAAACAGTCTTGCATGTGTTACAGCCCCCACAGGACTAGCTGCTTATAACATAGGATGTATGACATTACATTGGCTCCTGCGGCCCTTAATTGAGCATCAAAACAAACTACACTACCACAAACTACCTGCAGAGACAGCATTTTAAATATACAGAATAGTATGTCAAATGAGGTTTCTCCTAATATATGTGATGAGCATGGTTTCTACCTTAATGCTAGCCTTTATTGGCCTCAGAATAAAGTCCTCAAAGGGGAAGTTCTCTCAGGAATTGTACTGACCCAATGGACCGTGCATGTATTTTTGAGCACATATCTATCTGAAAAATAAATTCCAATGCTTCTCCATCATGGGGTCTGGCATCGATTCACATGCTCATGAATATACCCTGTTGTCAGACTGGGAATCCTCAGAAAAAAGAAAAAACAGTTTCACTTTCACTTTAAAACTGTATTTATCCTCTAAACCAATCACTTTCCTCTGGGTCATACTGCCCCCATCCAATGACAGTGCTCTCCCTAACCCCCCGCCTCTGGCAGCCATCTTCAGATTTCTACAACACGTTTCATTGTTGGGCGTCCTCGAGTTGCTCTCTGAGCTATTGGTATGTTTTCTCGGCGAGAAAAATTCAATTTTTGTTCCAAAGAGCCTCTGTGCTCTTTTCCTCATCTGCCGGCAATGGGGACCTGTTGTCAGTGAAGTTCTGCGCCCCTCAGGGGCGAAGATTCACCGAAGATTCTAGATGGCCATCTTGGACCTACTTCGCGCCCTCCGACCATGACGTAGGAAGAGGAGGAGGGAAGGTCCCTTTTCAGGCCCTGCACCAAATGCGGTCTACAGAATGTGTTTATGTTTGTGGAAGAAAAGCACCTACAATGCCTCTACTGTCTAAATCCGGACCATAAGGAGATAGAGTGCGAGATATGCCTGACTTTCTCTAAGAAGATTACGAAAGATGGGCATAGTAAGCTGGCGGGATGACTTAAGTTGAACAAGGCCTCTGACCTGTGCTCCATGCAAGGTCATGCCTCGTCCAGGACTGGCCGCTCCGAGGAGCGGTCGTCTAAGATCTTTGAGGTTGCCCCATCAGTGGGGATCCAAGTTAATGCTAAGATCTGCAAGTCTGAGTCCACCGGGTTTGCTGCTAATGCCGGTCCCAAGTTGGATAGGTCGCCATCAGCATCACCTTCCGCCTCCATAGCCAGCCTATCGTCAAGCTCCTCTTCAAAAAGGAAACTGTCCAACTAGGGGAAAAATCCAAAAAGCCAAGGACTGAGGAGAAGGCCGAGTAGCCCAAACAGGCTCAACCTGCACAAAGTCCTTGTCAGCGACTTCGTTGACGGCTACTACTACCACAGCAGCTACAGGCACTGATCCTACGAGGGTGGTTCCCGCAGCTCACCTTTTCCCTGCCCCCACGGCGCAACACCACCGCAGAGGCCTTTGCAAAGACTGCAGGCTCTACAGATGGGGTAAAGGTACCGGCCCATTTCCCGGTCCAGAACCCTCAGTGTTAAGGAGAATTCTCATTCTATGGCTAATTTCCCTCACCTAGTGAGTCCCCCAGCAGCTTTGCTGGATTTCTGGAATTTATTGTTTCCACTTGGTAAGAGTGTGAGCCTTTTTCCCACTCTTACATGTGTTTTATCATGTGTATCTTTACTGTTTGTGTAATAGTGGACACCACTCCATGAGACCCACTTTCTATGTGTGTTGCACAGCACCTTCAGTGCAGTGACACAGGATTGACTTGTAGACCTCCCACTGACTCAATTTTTCTGGGGCTGATTACTGTCCCCCAGAAACAGGTAAAGTTGCCATTTACTTTATGTAGTCATTTAAGACTATAGACCCAGTACACCCCATATTACATTGAGTACTGGAAAGGGTTAATTCCTATCCCTTTTTGTCTGTGCCTCTCTGAGCTTTGTTTTGCTCTTTTAACATTTAGACTTGGCTGGTGGCAGTGGTATCTACCCTAACTTTTCTACCGCGATTATATTATATAAACGTGGTATTGTTCCAGGCTATTATAGTAGCCTCGAACATAAACCCGCTTGACCAAATACTCTTTCATTTGGCTCCGGTTGGGTTTATGCGTCATTTCTTTTTGTTAAAGTCTTTCTTGTGTTTTAGTTTGCGCGGCAAACCAGGTTTGCCTTCTTTGTTCACCGTCTTTTGACGGGCTTCTGCCAAGAAGCCCTCCTCTTGGCGCCTGGTTGTCTAGGTGGGCTGAATGTGAGGGAGGGGTGTAGTCACCCCCTGCACAGGGTATCCTAGGAAACCCAAGTCGCACTTTGCCATGATTGGCCAAGGTGGTTGTCCGGGCCAGACAACCCCCCTGCTGCGTGATTGACAGCCAGGCTGTGTGAATGGGGGATTTTTGCATAAAAGGCAGGACTCTTGGGCTGGAAGTCAGTCGCCACTGGAACTACAAGGAACCGAAGAGACCTGTTTTAAAGGAGCACACCTTTTATTCACTGTTGCTGCTGCTGGCCACATCCCTGGGTCCTCCTTCTTGTCACCACGACTGAAGCTCCAGGAAGTGTGAGTCTGCACGAAACTACCAGGAACAACTGCCGTGGCACCTGCTTCTTCAAAGAATAAGGTACTGTATCCAGCTTCGAGGAACGAGGGTGAACCCTTTTCTCCTCACCCAAGGCTTGCCCTTGTCTTCCTTCCCTCTTATAACTTTTGCTTCCTCTGTTGACAATATCCAAGTACTCCTGGCAACGTTGAATCCTGAACTGTCTGTGTGATCATCGACAACAGGAACCCTGTTTCACTTGACACTGGCGCAGGTCTATTGACTTTTATCTTCCTGTCAGCAAGTGTCTCTGATTCTGTCTTCCTTGACAAAAGCATTGCCTATGCTTTTTGCCCCAACTCTCTTTTGTTAACTCAGATGCTAAGTGTGTTTTTACCCCGGTAACATTTCTTCCCGCAGATACACGTATCTTTAGAAAAACCGAACTGTCATTACTGTCAAAAAGTGATCATATATGTATTCCCCTTAACGTCTTTTGTTTCACAACACCGGTCCATCAAATCATAAGGTACTTACCTTGAGTTGTTCTGCACAAAGAGAATTGGTTATGTGTAGTGTATTTTACGTGTGGTTTTAATTTAATAGAAGTTAAGTGTTTTACAAACAGATGGTCTAGAAATAAATGTACTTTTACTTTTCAACCAAAAACCTTAAGTCAGTGTTTGCTTCGGTCATAGTACTTGTGGTCCTGTGTGTAATTTCTACTACTGCTCATTTGCTCTTGAGATAAGTCTGGCTGCTACGCTACTGCTACCACTTTAACAGTGTAGTACAGGCTTGTAACAAAGGTGAACTTGTATTACCACTTGTAGTCTTAATTGTGTGTAGTGGTCCCTAAGGGCACAGCACAGGATTCTGCCTAAGACTGGGGGAGGAAAAGGGGGTCGGGGGGAGAGGAAGCCTCGAAACAGTCCTCCCCGGTCGCCGCTCAAACTATGTTGGTGTCGTCTACGGACGGTGAAGATCAAGAGTCTATGCATATGGTCCACAAGGACGATGAGGGTGACGGTGGCACAGGGCTGAGTTTTCCTCCTTTGCCTTCTCAGCTGAGGGACATTTCATTGGACATCCTATCAACTCTCCACACCTTGGTGTCAGAGATCCAGCTGAGAATGCCACTGGTACCTGTAGTGCCCCAGGTCCAGATCAGCCTCCATCTAAAAATAGGAAGCATCACCTGATGCCCCCATGTCAACCTCCTCCAAAGTGTCGGGCCCCTACTCTCCCCGGCGGACCCAGAAATGGAGACGCATACGACCACGAGCACGGTAAAGACAGAGACTTTGTCCCAGAGGAAAATGAGCCACCACATTTGGATGCTCCTCACAGGTTTCCCCACCGGATGAGGTGGGATCGTTCCACTCCGCGGTCGCCAGGGCCTCCGAGCTATTCCAGCTGGTGTCCGAGGAAACCAAGAAGGAGGGCTTCTTGTACCAATGGCGAAAAGGCTAAAAGGAAGCTAATCATGGCCATGCCCTTTCTGTATGATATTTGGGAGGAGGGCCAGGCCCTCATGAAAAACCCTTGAGCAGCTTCAGCTAAGCGGGATAGGCTGAAGAAGTATAGGGTGCTGGACTCTGCACCCTAGAGCCTGAAGTCGCAACCATCGCCGGACTCGATAGTGTGTGTGGCCATGAGGAAACTGTCGGCTAACCCATCCCCATCGTAGTCAGTCCCTCCGGACAGCGAGGGGGAAAAGGGATGGACATCATGGGGGAATAAGGTGATTTACACGGCGGTCTCCACAATCATGCAATCCTAGCCAGGTACGACAGGGAATTGTGGTACAAGCTAGGACCGATCCTGGAGTTCCTTCCTTCCGTCCTTCCGTCCTTCCGTCCTTCCTTCCTTCTGTCCTTCCTTCTCAGAATCTTATTAATTGGCTTAAAGAAAATGACCACTAATGTACGAACGAACCAGTTATACTTTATCTGTCTCCTATTACACCCGCACTGTAAATAGTCTCCAGATTGCTATCTTAAATGATGTTCTTGCTGTACAGTGTTCTTCCTTCTGCATTGTATGTACCTACCATTACTTCTATTTCTTGTATTCTTGTACTTGTATATCATTACTTGTATTTCTGTATTTCTGTACATTAATGTGTAACCTAAGCTGAAAGTTTTCTTGTATCTCTTGCACTATGATACCCCCTCGGTCTGGCACGCATTACAAATAAACAAACAAACAAACAAGAAGATGGAAGCCCTTGTCACTCTTCAAGGACCGGAAGTGGCATCGGACCATGCCATCACAGTGGCAGTGGACGTCGCCAACACAGGGTTCCGGCCGATGGGGGAAAAAGTGTCTGCCTTCGTCGACAGGGATGGATGAAGGCCACTAACTTCCGTCAGGGGGTCCAAGCGAAGGTATTGGACATGCCCTTCAACTGGGAGAATCTGTTGGGGAAGGCTGTCGACGAATCCCACCAGGCCATCAAGACAGATACAGAGACGGCCCGTTCCATCAGCACTTTTTTTTCGCTCCCGGGGAAAATCGAGCAGGTCATCAAAAGGTTTCTCAAATTCTTACAGATAGCCTTCCTGGTCCTCAGTGCAAGAAGCCTACAGAGGCTGCTCCCAGACCTACGGTAGCAGAGGACACCGTCGCCCGCAGGGCAGAACACCAGCACTCAAGCCTGAACCGGCCAAGACGTCAGGGCCCCACTTGTGCACCCCGGTGGGAGGCTGGCTGACGAAGTTGATCAGCGAGTGAAGGAAGAACACCACCGACAGATGGGTGCTGGATGCTCTCACCCAGGGGCACACCTTGGAGTTCCAATGCAGGTGTCCTCGTATTCCGCTGGCTCCCCATCAGGAGCAGCAGATCCCTCAACTTCTGGAAGAGGTACGACCCATGCTACGAGAAGGGGCAATAGATCTAGTTCCCCAATGGCTCTGGGGCTCCGGAGTCTATACCAGATACTTTCTAGTCAGAAGACAGAGAGCTGGAGACCCATCCTGGACCTATGACATCTGAGAAAATACTTAGTCCCAGGATGCTCATGTTGCAGCAAGTGCTCGACCAACTGGAAAAAGGGGATTTCTTGATGTCATTGAACCTGGAGGACGCCTATTTCCACGTCCCCATTCACAAGAAACATCAGACATTTCTACGTTTTGTGGTGCAGGGCCAGCAGTACCAGTTCAAGGCCCTACCATTCGACTTGAAGTCAGCCCCAAGAGTGTTCGCAAAATGCCTGGCACCAATGACGGCTCATCTAAGTCTGCAGGCCATACACGTATACCCATACCTGGACGATTGGCTAAAACACGCCCGCTCTTAGAAGCTGGCCGACGAACACAAGAAGGCAACCGTCCGACTACTGACGGATCTGGGACTCTCTGTCAACTATCCGAAGTCGTGCTTAACGCCATTGCATTGGTGTGCCTCAGCGTCAGACTCAACACAGTGTCTTGCCTGGTGTCGCCCTCGGAGGAGAGGCTAGCAGCCATTCAAGGAAAGGTGCAACGACTGTTGTCGGCGAAGATGGCCATGGTGCGGGCCATAAAGTCGTTACTGGACATGATGTCCTGCATCTACCTCGTCCATCTCTGCAAGTTGAAAATGCAACCCCTACAAGAATTCCTGGATGCCTGTTGGATACAAGTGTCCGGAAGTTTCACTGACAAGATCCCTCATCGAGAAGTTCCGACAGATGATAGAGTGGTGGGGGACTGCTCCCACATCACCCAAAGCATGGGATTTCAAAACCCCCATACCAGGAGATGGTCACAACAGACGCCTCCCTGGAAGGTTTGGAAGCGCACACCAGGTGTCTGCACGCCAGAGACCTGTGGATACTGGAGAAGGATTTGCATATCAACACCCTGGTGCTACGGGCGGTGTGCTGGGCCCTCAAGTTGTTCCTACCGTTTCTGAAAGGCAAGGTGGTGAGGATCTTCTCGGAGAACACCACCACCATGTACTACATCAGAAAGCAATGGGGTACTCTATCCTCGGTGCTCTCCAAGGAAGCTCAGGACTTGTGGCACTGGGCCGCCGGACACAGTGATGTTCCTTGTCCCTCTCCACCTGGCGGGAGTCGAGAACCTCTTCGCAGACTCCCTCAGCCAGGGACTGGACTCCTGCCACGAGTGGGAGCTTCGTCAGGATCAGATGAACTACCTGTTCATCGAATGGGGCAGACCACAGATCAATCTGTTTGCCACTGTGGTGAACTCCAAATGCCAGACGTTTGCCAGCAGATTCCACCACCGGAGGAGCTTGGGGGACGCATTCTCCCTCCTGCGGGAAGGGCTGTTTCTGTACGTGTTCCCTCTGTTCCCTCTCCTGCTATGTGTCATCAACACACTCGGTGTCATTGCAAGATGCATATTTGGTATCCGGACCTTCTCACCCTATTGGCATTGCCTCCAGTCAAGTTGCCGGTGGTTTCAGATCTGCCCACCAGAGAGGGAGGCGCAAACCTTCATCACAACCCAGGATCGCTGAACCTGAAGGCTTGGCTCCTGCAGCCTTAGAGTTTGTAGGTTATGAGTTGCCAGCGGACTGTAGGGAGGCCCTCGCCAAGGCCAGGGCGTTGTCGACTTTGAAGTTCTACGGCCGTAAGTGGAAGCGTTTTTCTACGTGGTACTGGTCTCAGAAGATTACCCCTCTGAGGGTCACAGCTCCTCAGATCCTTCCATACGTGCTGTCCTTGGCAAAAGCTGGACTGGCTCACGCATCCATCAAGGTACATCTAGGGACCATCTCTTGCTACACCAGGTCCGAGGGAGATCCTCGCTGTGGTCCCACAGACTTGTCAAGGAGTTTCTGAAAGGCCTTTTCTGAATGTTCCCGCCGGTGAAGCCTCCGGCCCTGGCGTGGGCGCTCACTGTGGTTCTGACACTGTGGTTCTGGCAAGGCTCATGGGTCCCCCTTCGAGCCTATGCATCAGGCCCCACTCAAGTTTCTCTCATGGAAGACGGCTTTCCTTGTGGCCATCAACTCTGCCAGACGTGTAGGTGAGATCCAGGCCCTATACTGCAAGCAACCGTACCTGACTTTGCACGAATCAAGGGTAGTATTGCCTACGCCCCCCTCTTTCATGTCGAAGGTTCAGTCGGAATTCCACCTCAACAAGCCTTTGGTGTTGCCTGTTTTCTTCCCGAAGCCTTCGTCGCCAACAGAGAGGGCCTTGTACTCGCTGGGCGTTGCTCGTGCCTTGAAGTTCTATGTGACACGCACAAAGAGTTTTCGTAAGACTTCACAATTGTTTGTGAACTTTGGTCTTGTGAACCATGGGAAGACCTTGTCCAAGGATTCCATTTCAAGATAGCTCTCTGGCTGCATCATGCACTGCCATCGGTTGGCGAATCAACCGCTGCCGGGCCATCCGAGAGTACACTCCACCAGAGCGGTCGCTGATACGACGCGTTCCTGTCTGGTGTGCCCCTGCTAAACATCTTCTGGGCTGTTACGTGGAGATCCACACACACCTTCATGAAGTTCTAATGCGTTGACAGGAATTCCAGGGAGGAGTCCAGAGTCGGCCAAGCAGTGCTACGCAACCTGTTCGCTTGAGGTGAGTCTGTTCCAGAGGTAAGACTTAATTGCTTCTGTTGAGCCTTGCCACCTCCCGTGGTTGTGTAATGTTGTACTGCTGTGTATTCATTATTTATGAGCATGTAAATCCATGCCGGACCCCTTGCGGGAGAAGGTTTAAGTTACTTACCTGTAACTATTGTTCTCCAGCATGAGTCTGGCATGGATTGTTACGTTATGTTATGATTCACATGCGAACCCTCCCTCTGGCCCCTCTGCGGTTCTTCTTGGTCATACTGCCACTTTATGTGCTTACCAAATCTGAAGATGGCTGCCAGAGGCAGGGCTTAGGGAGAGGACACTCATTGGATGGGGGCAGTATGACCGAGAGGACAGTGATTGATTTAGAGGAGAAATACAGTTTTAAAGGGAAAGTGAAACTGTTTTTTCTTTTACATAGGATTCCCAGCCTGACGACAGGGCATATTCATGAGCATGTGAATCCATTCCAGACCCATGCTGAAGAACAGTAGATACAGGTAAGTAACTTAAACCATTTTCCCCTTGGTTTTCTCACATTTATACATGCGAAACTCACGGGTCGGAAACAGTCATCTTGTGCTAATGTTAACCGTTGATCCATCGCCCTAAGTTCAAGTGCCCTTGCCGCAGTAAATCAGATCACCCATGCCTCAAGCTGAAATCACTTAACGCTTATGCCCCTTGTAACAACACCAGTTCAAATCTCAATCAAGCGTCTTCTGTGCGCAATCTTTTGACGTGTCTCCATGGAAATGTCAAGACTCCTCTTTCCTCTAAGTATCAACAAACCCTTTCTGATCAGACAGCAGACAGCATTGGAGTTTATGCTGCCTTCGTGTCAGTCTATTTTATTCCGAGCCTCCACAACCTTTTTTTGCTCTGTTCAGCTATCTACCAAGTACAACGTACTGAGAACAGGGTAGACTGAGCGCTTTATATTTTTTTAAAGTGTTATATAATGTACAAATGTCTTTTACATGACTTCTTTTTTACATGTGCCAATGCGTAATTTCAATGTTTGGGCCTATTCCTCTCGTCTTTGCACTATGGCTTTTTGTAACGTCTTTCTCTTCTTATTTTCTTTTACATTGCATTTTAAACTAAAACCTAATTTTATTACTTTATCCAAATACCATTTTTTTTAATTTTTCTCCCACAGTTTATTTTATACTTCTTCAACACTCAATTATGGCAACCATTAAGTCCTGCCTATACGAGCTGAAGTAGCCCAACAAGATCAGACATCTACTGTAAGTTGTGACGATCGATCACAGGATCCTGATCCTAGTGGCATGGTAGATGTTTCTACATGGTGTACCTGCCTTCGATGTGAGATAATGGCAACTTTGCTCGAGAGCTGCTGTTGCAGATAAAACTCTGGCTGCTTGGCCTACATAGCTGAAAAAGATCCTTCACTGCTATGTGTTGCTCAGCTGAATTACTTCAGGACAGCCTGTCTTAAAAGATCTGTCTTAAGAATGATGATGGTCCTGATGCACGAAATTAGAGCAACAGTTCGCCCTCGTTCTCCAAGCAATAAGTACATTTTGTGTTTACACGTTTTATTTGTGACAACTTCGAACTGTAGCCGTTTGCTGTTATCCTACTAAATTGTAAGTGTGATGGTTCACTGACGATAAAAATGTTCTTATATTTGAAAAAGGGATAGTTCTTACTTAAAGCAAACTATTGAAATTGATTGTACTGACAGTTGTTTACTCACAAAGCCTTGCATTTTAGATGATCGGACAAACAAGATAAATGAAATTATTGGATTTGATCAACTAAACTCTTTCTGTTACATGGTGGATTCATGGAAGACTGGGATTCCGCGTTTGACGAGTATTACCTGTCTGTGGGGTTAGAGCTGTTCGTCAAGAATTCCCTAGTGACTCTGTACAATGCACAGGATTTATGCAGACAGTACCTGAACCACAGCTGTATCATTTGTAGTTTGTAAATACCATCAACCTTTTATAAAAAGACTACAATTTTTTCTAAAATATGTAACTTTTAATAAAAAATATATGTATATAATAATTTTAGATTGGATTTGTTCAAATTATTTCTATTTACTGTGTATTTCATTTCATGTTTTCAGTTTTCCTTTAAAATCTCACGTTTTCAACAACATACAACAAGGCACAAAAACTATAGGTAAAATAAATCATACTCTGTACTTGCTTTAAAAGGTTGATTGAAAATCATATCATTTGTTCACATGTTACTTTTTGCCTTCACGTACTCTATATTACATTACATTCTATTTCTGCATGATCAACTTAATAAATGTTTTCAGTGATCAAACTGTCATGCAACATAAAATCAATGCGATAATGACAAGTGAATACACGTTTCTAAGTTACTAACACCTCAATTATACTATTAAAAAATGTATGCTATACTATCATGATCAAGAAAGATTACCATTTCATTCTGAGTATATCCTAATGTAACCAAAGTGTTATCCCTTATCAATGCACTCATTAATTCAAAGCTTTTAAGTTTTTTATTTTTTCAGACAGCAGTTTCAACACAGTGTAAGTGAATGTACACCTCAACGTGTTCTAGGGTCTATCGACAATACTCCACTTAGGACCTGTGTTTCCACACTCTCCTCAATAGTCTACGTCCCTGCATTGAAAATATCTGTGTATCCTTTGACTAGGTGCCAGGCCTTTTGTGTACGCCTCATCCACCCCCTCCCTTTTGTCAATGGCACTTCTTACCAGTGTTCCTCTGCTGCCAAGGGGACTTGGTGGATGGGAAGGCATGAGATGCTGAATACCATGTGTAGCTCAAAGGGATATTGCCTCTAGGAACCATTGGCCTCATGGCCACCCCAGACCCTGTGTCTTCATACGCCCCTTTGAAGTCCCTGTAATCAACATATGTATGTGACCATTCATGAGGCTTGGGGCTCTTCCACTTGCTTCATCCTTATACATATTCACTCTCAATAGTTGGTTGTAGGTGCGCACATTCTTATTTTGAATTTGATGTCATCAAACCCTCACCACCATCAATCTTTAAACATACCCAATAGTTGGTATGTAACAATAGTACATCAAACCCCTAAAAACTAACTAAATTTAGGGGTAGTCCGTTAACATGACAAATTCACATACACACTTTTCTAGATGTTTACAAACTACTTCAAATTTAGCAAGAAAACATCTCTGCGGTCTACTATGGATATCCCCATCGCACTGCTTTTTATCCTCGTTGCAGAATTGCCTCAACAATTTTTCCTATTACAGGTAATTGAACACTTTATTACAGTCTCCTCGAGTTCAGCTTGGCAGTTTTATAGTGCCTTTTACTCCATTTCAATTCAATGTGTATGTTTGTGTATCTCAATGACTTCACCATTGTCACATGACAGTGTATTTTTTGAAAATATGTTTTGTCATCCCTCTTTTCTTTCTGTAGCTCAAAGGATGATCAATGTACCAGTAATACGTTTCTTCTTTTGACAGATCGATTCACATAAAAATACTTTTGTTTGCCTGGCTAGTCAGACTAGGTTACAGGGTAGTTACCAAACTGTACAGCACTTTGTCTTTGCAAGCTTTTTGTTGGTTGCATTAATCAGTGTCATACTTTATTAATTTAATCTTAATATTTTTTCTAGATCTTCTCCAGGGGTCTGCAACCTGTGGCTCTCCAGATGTTTCGGACTACAACTCCCATGATCTCCTGACATTGACTATGCTGTACAGGCCGGATGGGAATGGTAGTCCAAACACATCTGGGAGCCAAAGGTTGCAGACCCCTGTCTAGACTATCAAACAATGACTTAATGTATCGTTTTGGGGTTCCCTAATATCAGCCATGTCAAAAATCTGGGGACAGTTATGCATATCTTCGCAAAGGATTTGTTGATGAGAACATGGTTATTCAATTGTGGATTTCCAGTATCCGAGATTGACAGAGCCAAGGATGTCTCGGAGGACGTGAGGGGCAGTTGATTCTGCAGCATGCATTTCTCTGAAGATATGTACGAACCATCAAAGTTTACTAAACGCGTAACCCCAGACTCCTTTGTAAATGACTTCCCGATGCTGTTCCAACTGCATGTCACCACACAGTTTGGTGAGTAGTGAAAGTTGAAAGATTAATGTATGTGCATATATACACATGTGTGCATATATATTTTGAAGAAAAGATTGTTTATGTGTGTGCCAATAGGTGTGTGCCAATAGGTAATGGAATGACAGGTTTGGAGTTTTTGTGTTATATTTGTATATATGATTTAATATATATTTGTATATATATTGTATTTATAATTTCTCTATTAAGTTACAGTTTAGACATGTATTTAAATGTTACACTTTGTCCTTGAATAAATCTCTGCTTTGAGACACACAAAAAGTTAACTGCATTCTGAGCCTTTGAAAAAACCTTAATAACAGTATCAGAAAATTTGTTAATTTTAAGAATTTGATGATTACAATGTCAGTCATTAGATATGAACACACTGATGGAAGTCCAGACCATTACCTCTGAGGAAACAGGCACCTCAGATATCCAAACGGTGAGCCCTAATGACACGCACGTAAACTTATTTATAGTATCTAAAATTGTCTACTTTTTATTACTACTAATTCTTTTCTATTGACAATTGTTATGAATTTATAAATTGAATAAAGGAACATGCTTCAACATAGATAAATATTCTGGAATCAACTTCAAGCTCACTTCCCTTTCAAGTAATATTTTTTTTCTATTCTACATTTATATGCGTCTATACTATAGAAGTATAAGGTCTGGTTCACATTTTTCAACAAATTGCTAATTGTTATATTTCTTATTGATAAGAAGAATGTTGGATCTGTTTTCAGTATCTATTCTCTTTATTTAATGTTGCTATACTTCTCTTCCTACATTCTAATTCTAAAAAAAAACATATCCAGCGAGATGCAGTTACTTTTGCAACATACTTTTTTTATTGCAACTGCAATCAGGCGGATGAAGTATTATGCCACGTGATACTTTATTGAATGATATGAATGACTGGTGATTAATATTTCCTTTCCAAGTAATAACATAAATGATCATTTGTTTACAATTAATACATCTGAAAAATCTAATGCATGCGATCAGTCTTGTCACTCACCTTACTACATGCAACAATGACAGTAATCCATCCCAAAAACTATTATTATAAAAGAATTACATGGAATCGTTTATTCTCAAAATGGTTTATGTATGTATTAATATGTCGTCGCTGGACATCTAAAGTGCAATAAATGATGATCAACATTATAACATTATAATATAACATTTTATTGTGTCAATTCTCTATATGTTTGCAGGATGACAGTTGAGTGCTAACTCTGATGCCAATTCCCTGTGACATCAGTGAAGTTCAACAGGTATATTTCAGAATCAATTATAGTTACAATGTTAGACTTTTTGTTTTAAAATAACTTATGGTGGAAAGTCAACAATCATATACATTTACTCATGAAGATGTAATTTTTGTGATAAAAAAGTTAACTTTAAATTGTCTAACTAGTATCCAATTTTTATTGAATGTGTTATGTACACAGAGTTTACTGCTAAAGCGGTCGAAGTGAAAGAGACTCATGGACCACAGATATACAAATAATACTGATAATCATTTTTCATCTATTGTACCATTAATGTAACTTTGATTGTGTGTGAAGTGTTTTTCATACTGAAATGATGTCCCTGTTGTAATTGTATATATGTTTCTTGTACAAGGAAGAGTATTACGGTTGTTTGAAACATTTTGTTAAGGCTCTGTTACAGTTGGGTGATCAAATCAGGATCTCAAGATTTACTGTATTAAATGAAACACACTCGGAAAACAAAGGTAAATACCCTCCATGCTATTCATTTCTTTTTGTAAAGTGGTTGTTGTCATTCTTCAGTTGGTATTAGATTGTACGGTTGATATTCATATGTTTAGTAAGTGTGAAAGAAATAATGCATTTTGATTTTTATGTATTAGAGGCCCAGGAAGACTCGGACCACACCACTAACAAATGATGTTGCTTGCCAAACCAATGTCAATTGGGAGCAACTAATGTTTGCTGTTGAGAATGCTTGTTTGAAGGTTCAGAGTCGGGATATCTATGTCCAGTGGCCTGAATTCGAACTGAATATCCCCAGCGAACCATGGAAGTGATGATGGATCATTGTTACATCACACAACGTCCATAAGAAGTGACAGACAACACAGGAAATGTTTTGTCATTACTTGCAGAACCTCTTACACAATCCACACCCTCAAAACAATTTTAAAGAAATGCCTCTTTTTTCCCCTGTTTCCCCAATACATTCTGAAAATCCAGAAATCTCACAGATTGAAATCACTGAAGCATCTTCTGAATTGATCGACTATGTTCATGACCCTGATTTCAGGGAGCCAAAAAACATTGTATATGAAAGCTGCCTGCTGCAGATTATCCAAATTATTAAATACGACTATGGGATACATAGAAGGATTTGTGGGCAGCCATTGGTGAACTTTACCCGAGTAGTCAAAGGCACCAACCCAAAGATCAAGGGTAGCTGTGTCCACCAACTTAACACATTTTTGTGGCCCACACAACCCATTCTTGGATAAGTGCTTGCAGGAAATGTACTTTGTCTTCTGCTCTGTTCACTGGATCAACGTTGAGTGAGATTTCAACTTTCAGTACATCTGTAGGACTTGAGTTCCTTGCTAAAGCCACATACTACAAATATCAGCGAAAATTCTTGTTCCCCGTTATTAGTCATGCCTGGAATCTCGAACAGATATCCATAGACAATGCTCTCGCAGGCAAAAGGATCTGGCTTGCTGGTGATCGCAATGCCAGAGTCCCGTTTTTTTCTGCCAAGAACTGCACTTACCACTTCCAGGACATGGACACCCAAAAAATAGTGAGTTCAGTCCTGGTGCAAGTGTCTGAATGTACACCGTCAGTTGCCATGGAGAAGAATGGTTTCATTAAATCCAATGAACTTCTGCAATCAAGGGGAATTAAAGTAGAACTGATAGCCACTGACAGGTGCGTCAGAATAGCAAATGCCCTGCAAGAGCAGTTCCCACAATAAATCATTAATACAATGTATGGCGCATGAAAAAATCTATACCCCCAAAAATATCTGCTGATGGTAAAAAGTGTTCAGAAGAAATTTTAAAATGGTCATTCTCAGCAACCATCTTTGGTGGAGTTTAAAAAACGTCGGGTTCCGTAGATAGTCTTATTGAAAAGTGGTGTGCAATTGTCCCCCATTGTTCAAACCTGCACATGAGAGGAAAACTAGTATTGTCACAAGTGTGTACATGGACCTTTGAGTGAGGAGCACGAATGTAAGAAAAAGGTGTTGGTGCAAGGCTCCCCTTCTCCCAGCGACCAGGATCACCCATGTATCCTTTTTGAATGTGGACTGGAAGAGGTAAGGCCTGTCTCTCTGAGAAGCCATCTCACCTCTCTGAAAGGGATGCAGAGGCCTGGGGGCTTCCCCAGGAGCACCATCCCAAATATCGGAGAAATCCCAATCCAGGAAAAACCTCCTTTTGAAGTCTTCAATGTAATGCAGCTCTCTAATGGTAAAGCGAGTGCTCAACCCCTCGATGTAAAAGTAACTGAATGCAGATAGCCGCAGCAGTGGATAAGTAATCTGGCTCTCTGCAGGGCAACACAGATGCTCGAGTCCAGATGACAAGGGGCCTGGAAAGCGTTGTGGAAGACAGGGACTGCAAAATACAGGAGGACTTAAGGAAGGGAAAATAGTGGAAAGGAGATGAGCCAGGATCAAGAGAGAGACATGGCGTGTAGCGCATAGGAAGGGGACTGAAAGCGGAGCAAAAGGCAACTATAAAGAGATCAGCAGAGTTGTGATGCGAGGCTTACTGTGTTCCGATTATTTTTAAGCAACTCCCATCTACTATGTTCGATGAATCGGGTGCTGTCTGAATGACATCAAAAGTAAGGGATCCTTGATGTTGATAGTGGTTGCTCCAGGCAAATCTCAGGGGGCGATTTTGGACGGAAAGCCGTTTACCCTGTCACCACCGATTCCATAAGGACATCGACTGTGTGTGTGCGAAATGAGCCAGAAAACATGGCGCCGATGCACGTCCATTTTGGACATTCACTTCCATTCGCCACAATGAAAGCTTACATTTTCATGGGTTTAGCAAGTAAACATGTATTTCTGCAGCAGAGACAAGGTCAAATATTGATGTAATTGTGGAGAATAATTTTTGTATTGTCTGCCGAAGGACAAGCCAGAAAGGGAGTCGGAGCGCTCTGCAGGTGCAGTGATGAGGGGTACTGGGAACTAAAGCAAGGAGAGAAGACCCATGCCTCTCGCACACACTGTAACCAACTGTGCCTGTTTGTATATATGTATATAATCTTGCAGTTTTTGTTTGTCATTGTGCCTATGTATATTTTATGATTGTTGTAACTAAGCTTTGCATATCCATGTAAAGGCTGTGCCCTGTTACCCTAGGGTATGCTCGCGCATTACAAATAATAAACAAACAAACAAACAAGTTGGGATTTTTCCACTTGTAGCTGGAATATTCCACTCTTTGCTTTTCATGCTTATTGTCTGCTCTTCGGCCGAGGGCAGTCTGGTAACCCATGAGGGGCGGGGATGGAAAGTAGCCAGCATAAAGAGAAGAGGCATTCCTCTTGGGAAAGCAGTTAGAATTTGGACCCTGGGTGATGCAGTCTCTCTGAGAGAGAGGATGCTCTGCTCCAAACCATGTTGGTATGAGTGATCTCTTTGCCTACCTGCTGTGGGACTAAGCAGTGTCGTGGTGGCCGAGTTGAAGGTGTCTTCTGCAACTATCCTAACTGTGATGCGCTTTTTCTTTATGTATAATTGACTGTGTTTCTTTTCTTTTATGTATATTCTGAGCGAATAAAGGGCCTACAACGAGCCATTTATATTATAACTATAAGCAAGGTTTTATGTATAATTCTTTGCCTATCTGAGTCCAATAACTAATTTTGCAAGGGTCCGGAGGACGTAAGTTCGTAATCTCCCCATGTGGCCAAGATAAAGCAAAACACTGTGCCAGCTTCCACTGCTGCCCCTAACATTGCCGAATCCTGGCATCATGCCCCTTCCCAAACTCCGTCCCACCAGGCTTTCCCGTATAGGTAGAATGGAAAGTCTTCAGCAATTGAGGGGTATGAACATGATGTGGTGATCCCATGGCTGTTCTGAGATACTATTATCCTTCCAGTGGATGAGATAATGGAGCGCACCTCTAGAACCGTGAATAACCTGTTGCTTCCACAATGCATTCTTCCTTGTTATCAATCGGGACCGGAGGGGGAGTCTGTCTTTCCTTGTCCTTGATATGGTTTTAAAAGGGCCACATGAAATACCAGATGCATGCTCTCCAACCTTGACTCCAATACCTCCTGTGTCCTCATCTTACTTGATCTCTCTTCTGCCATTGACACAGTCAACCATGCCATCCTGTTCAACTGTCTCTGTCATAACCTGGGTATCACCGATCAGGCTCTGGCTTGGCTGACCTCTTTCCTCTCAGGTCCAACTTTGGTCCTTCCTCTCTTCTATCTCTGCCTGTGGGGTTCCCCAGGGGTCTAATTGGGCTGTTCAACCAATACCTGGCACTTCTTGCCCAACCGCATTGCAGCTCTCTGCCCCAACTTTCAGTGCTATGCGGACAGCACTCTGCTCATTTTCAGGCTCCCTTCCGCCACCTCTTCTCCTTCTCTCATCTCTGACTGTCCGCTATCCAGGAGTGGTGTGCTACCAACGATCTCTGCCTTAATGCCAGTAAGACTGAGATTCTCCTCATCGGCACGCCTGCTCCCTCCTTTCCTGTCGCTCTCTGGCCGGCCTCTCTTGGCCCTCTTCCTTCTCCCACCTGTGAGGCTAAAAACCACAGGGTCATCTTCGACTCCACTCTCTCCTTCTCTCCTCACATCTCTGACGTCTCTAAGAAGTCACTCTACCAGCTGCACCTCCTCAGAGGTATTCTTCCTTTCCTCTCTTTTCCGCAGAAGCTCACTGTCTCCAGAGCTCTGGTTCTCTCTAGGCTGGTCTACTGCAAAAGCCTCTTTCTAAATCTGCCTACTTCTACTCTCTGCCCTCTGCAACTCATCCAGAACAGGACTGCAAGACTTGGTGTTGGCCTCAAGCCCAGGGATCGTATCTCTCTGTAAAGGACCGGAGGGGGGTGTCTCTACTCCTGCTCTCTATATGGCAGAGGAGAGGTACAGTGGACCCCAGCCAAGATTCTCTATTATTGGTAACGTAGTCGAGCAATCAAGGCCTAGCTTCACAGGCGGTGATGCGGGCAGGTTCTTAAGTACAGTGTTGTCCCCAAGCACCCACAAAGGAATGTGTACACACTGGTTCTTAAGTACAGTGTTGTCCCCAAGCACCCACAAAGGAATGTGTACATACTGTATTAGTTAAAACACAGTCTTTATATAAATAAGGTTCAATGTTATATACACAATCACGCTAATACACTTTGTGCTCCGAAAATTCTAAAATGATAAATATATACAGTTCTAGGTACCACTATTACTCTGATTCCATTAAAA
Source organism: Ambystoma mexicanum (assembly GCF_040938575.1). NCBI lineage: Eukaryota > Metazoa > Chordata > Amphibia > Caudata > Ambystomatidae > Ambystoma > Ambystoma mexicanum. The sequence goes on along the minus strand of NC_090924.1, from coordinate 872,504,340 downwards.
TGCATCAACTGTACTCAGTTCAAATAGCATACGAATCAACACAGCAAAATTATATCAACCATATATTTAGGAGGAAGACAAGTTGGTTAGACAATTGGCAGAATACTGAGCCCCTATCACTAGGCACAGTTCCGTATGAGGATCCCCCCATCTGGTCAACCTGTAAATAAAGACATATCGTACAAGCCCAGTCCATGTATTGTCTATTAAAGTCTCATCTTCTTGTATAGTTCTGCAACCTAAATGTACCTTGTGTTGTAGAGTTCTTCGTCGGGGAATCTACGGGACCTTCTTGAGTGCGCTCCCTTTCAAGCAGAAGCCACGGGTCGTCCAAATTCAGAGATGAAGAAAAAGGTAAACAGTGGTCGTCGAGGGAGCAGCTTCGAGCTTCGCGGTGCTCGTTGACGAAAGCTTGTGAATGTCGTGTGAAGAAGAGGCGTGCGGTACACCTCAGCTACGAGTGTTCGTTGCCGCGAAGAGTGAATGAAGAACTTTGGCCCAGCAAGGTCGTCGGCTTCGGCGCACGGGACGTGACCACGGCTGGCTTCAGTAACTTTGTCGGCTTTTCTGAGGTCTTCGAGTAGCGGGAAGCCCACCAGCAGATTCTCCTCGTTTGTCGACAACCTTGACTTTCTCCGGCAGGACGAAAGCGGTTGACGAGGGTAAACAAGGTAGTCCTTGGATCAAATGTTCTTAGGCAAAGTAGCACTGCGGCTCCGGTCGGCGACGACGGTCATCGGTGGACAGCTGTCCGGTGCTTCTCTTCGTGATTCCGCGGCGGTCCCCATCTCCGGTCGGCAGCCTTTCGTAGGTCTGTCTACCAGGGAGTTTCGGCAAAGATCAGCTGGTGCACCATGGTCCCTCGTAGCTCGGGAGAGGTCTACTAGCCAGTTCCTCTCTAGGATCAGTTCCTTGAAGGCACAGCAGCTTTCAGATTAGCGAAGGACAGCAGTTCTTCTTCCAGTGAGCTTCAAAGTTAAGCGTCAGTTTGAACTTCAGCTTCTGAACGATTTCTAGCAGTGAGAGGCCCCCAGATATACTGTTGATCTCCCATTCACTCTGATGGGTCACACTCAGTCAACCAATCACTTAGAAGGGCATTCAGGCAGTCAGGCAACCAATCAGGTGCATAGTGCATTCAGGCCATTCTTCTCCATCCAGACACTCAACACAGAATGTGTATTCGGACAAGCACTCTGCCATTCAGCACTACACACTGCATTCATACCAGATTCGGGCAGGGCTGACTCAGTCATTGTGTCAAACACCAGATACTAGACACCCATAACACAGAATGCGTATTCATCACACAATCCATTCACCCAGGTCCCACCCCACGGGCGTACCCACAACATACAGTCATTGGGAAGGCTCCCACCAGTCTGGCCTGGACTTTCCCACAACACCATATATGGAACTTCCACCCAACAGCCAGTCAGGGGTAAGGGATAGAGTCGGGGCTTCCTGGGACTTCGGGAAAAGTATGGTAACAGGCGATAGAAAGCAAGAGGCCATAGGGGCCATCTTGTTTCCTATCAGGAATCAACTGATTCCAATGACAGGGCCTGGGAATCCCAAAATGGAGGACGCTCAGGGCACCTGTCAATTCAGCACAGAGCTGCCACCAGCCCGTACCCTGCTCTGTGGGCCACACACAGGTGCCCAAAAAACATACACTAGGAGTACAGGGTCGTATTCCCACCCATGGGTGCCCTAAGGGTATCCCAAGGGTCTGTTCACCAAACCAAATACAGGAAGCGCTGCACCGCCAGGAAACCCACATGAACTCCTGCACGGAAAACAAGTCCGAACATACATGATAAGGCAATAAAGGACAGGGATTCAGAGGCCCTGTCCCTCTGATGCATTTCCAGCATCACAATCTCCAGGACTGAAATCTCTGCACTGGCTCCCAGTGGCTACGAGGATTAAGTTCAAAACCCTCTGCATTGTCTACAAGGTCTTATGGGCCTCAATGCCTCCAACTCTCTCTTCCTAAATATCTTCCTTCTCAAGCTCTTCGCTCATCCACCTCCAACTCCCTCAGGGTCAGTCGCTTCTCCAAGCAACAAGTTGGTGGTAGATCTCTTTCTTCGGCTGAGGCCTTTCTCTGGAACAGCCTCACTCCCTCCCTGAAACTTGAGGAGAACCATCTCGGGTTCTGGAAGCACCTCAAGACCTTCCTCTTTGCTTCTGCTTTCTCGCCTCCTCTCCCCTACTGAACTCTTGGCTGAAACTGCACTAGCCACCTGGCTACCCTCTGATCTCAGGCCCAGGTCCCCTCCCCCACCAGCTGCACACCTGCACTGCCACCCGGGCAACCCCTGCACTTGGAGGCTGTTTCTGTATCCCTACAGTCCCCACCAGCTCTTGACACTTGATGTCTGCACTTACACCTGCAATTGCCATTAGCTGGCCACACTTACCTACTGTTTTATTTATTTTATTTATTCTTTACTGTTGATCATATGTATTTCACTGCCCCCTCTCTCCTCACCCCTGCACTTACCCTCTCCCCCTCCCCTTAATTTGCGTGATCTCAATGTCACCTGGCCTAGTGAGATTGTTGTCTTTGTCTTCCCTCTGTTCCCCCTCCCTTGCTTCGTCGTGCCTTGAAACACTTCCGTATAGGCGCGTTATAAATGCCATATCATGAGTTGGGTAGTTTTAAACGGAAGGTCACTGGATTGATCTGTTTTATGATGTTGAGAGGTCCAAAGTATTTAGGGAAGAACTTAGATGGAGTCAAATGCCTATGAAGATACTTGTCAGACAACCATACCTTGTCGCCCATTTGATAGTCAGGGGCTTGTGTTCTTCTGGTATCTCCAAATCCTTTAGACGTTTCTTGTGCCTGAATAAGGCTTGTACTTTTTCGTGTATTCTTTGTAGTTCGCGAAGGGATTCCTCCATCTTTGGGTATCGGGAGCTTTGTTGAGGGATGGACAGAAGCCAATGGTGATGAAATCTATAGGTACAGGGGAACGGACTCATGCGAATGGCTGAATGGATGGAGTTATTGTAAGAGAATTCAGATACAGCAAGCAGGGTACACCAAATATCCTAGGTTGCATTTGCAAAACAACAGAGATATTGCCTTGATCAATTGACCCTTTCAATCGGACTATTTGTCTTGAGCTGAAATCCAGACAAAAGGGCTCTGTCGATCCCCAAAGACTGGCATAACATGGTCCAAAATGTAGATGTATACTGTGAACCCCTATCAGAGACGATAACCTCGGGTAAGCCATGCAAAAGAAAATATCCCTGATGAATACATGACTCATTTTGAGTGTGTTTGGAAGCTTTGGTAAGGTGGACAAATTAGTCAGTTTGCTGAAGGTTTCGATGATGACCATGATTGTGGTACAATGTTTTGAGATGGGTAAATCCATGATGAAGGCAGTGAATATATGCTGCCATGGTCTCGTAGGCAAACGTGCTGGCGTAAGTTTCCCCGCATGATATCTTCGCGGGGTCTTGTTCTGATAACAAAAAGACCATTGTTTCACATAGTCACAAACTGATTGGCTTAGTTTTGGCCACCAGAAATACCTACTGATGAGTTCTTTGGTAGATCTTTCTCCTCTATGACCTGCAACCCCGGAATCATGGGCTAAGACAAGTACTTTTGTACGTAGAGATTCCAAAGGGACATGAATGCATTGGTTGTAGTACCAGAGACCGCCTCATGGGTGCAATTGTTCCTTTTAAGCCATTTCAGGAAGAAATGCTATAGTAGCTTGTAATTGTTGTAGAAAAGTATCAATCAGCATTATACAGACTGTTTTAGGGAACATCTTGCCTCTAGAATGTGATTGTACCAGCTTATCCCAACCGTTCGGAGACAAGATGTCTGCTGTGATGTTTTACGATCCCGAATATGGGAAATGGAAAATTCGTAATGTGAAAAGATGCAAGTCCAGCAGGCTTGCCTACTGTTTTGACAGTCAAAGTTATGCAAGGACTGTGAATTACTGTGTTCAGTTCGGACTGTGATGGGCCATTTGGCTCCCAATAACAGATGTCTTCATTTCAATGCATGCTTGATGGCCAACAATTCTTTTTCAATGACTGAATAATTACGTTCAGTTTTGTTAAAGTCAGAGAATAGTAGGCCACTGGATGTTCCTGTTGATGCTCAAAGTGTTGTTTTAGGATCGCCCCAATGGCATAGTTGGTGGCATTAGTGTCCACAAAAAATGGTTGGTCGTATGAGGGTTGCTTCAGGATAGGTGCTCTGGTAAACTTTCTTCTCAGGACTTGAAAGGCTGCATCCGTTTCTGGGCTCCAGTGGAATTGAGTCTCTTTTTTCAAAAGTCGAGTGAGAGGCAATACCAGTTTTGAGAACCCACTGATAAACCTTATGTAAAAATTAGCCATTCCCAAAACGCACTGGATTTCTTTCACAGATTTGGGAGCCTTCCACTGAGGAATGGCTTGCACTTGTTGTGGATCCATAGACACGCCCTGAGCCTATTCTATAAATCCTAGCTATGTGACATGGTACACGAAAAAGGCATTTTTCCGGCTTTACTTTGAGCTGGTGGTGGTGCAGATGTCTTAGTACTTCACCAACATGTAGTTGGTGTTTTTCTGGGTTCTGTGAGAATATCAAGATATCGTCGAGATATATGACTACGGTATGGAGAAGGAGATCTGCAAAATATGATCCATGAACCTTTGAAAGATGGCCGGCGCATTGGCCAAACCAAAGGAATCACTTGATATTGGAAATGTCCAAAAGGGGTGCGGAAAGCAGTTTTCCACTCATCACTGGCTCTTATCTGAACCAGGTGATATGCTCAGCGTAAATCTAACTTGGTAAATATCTGTGCTGATCTTACTGCTTCTAGAATATCAGGTATTAAAGGAAGGGGATATTTGTCTTTGGTGGTGATTTGATTTAACCTCTGGTAATCAATGCAGGGTCTTAACTTTGTAGTCTCCTTTTCTGGGATGAAAAATAATGAAGCACCCCTGATGAGTTTGATTCAGTTATTAAACCTTTCTGCAAGTTCTTGTCTAAATAGGCCCTTTGGGGCTTCCTTTTCACTGGGTGACATTTACATTCGACTGAATGGCACAGTTGTATTGGGTAGAAGATAAATGTTACAGTCCTTTGGCCTATGAAGCAAAGACATTTGTTCTTTCCTTTTGGCACACATCATAGAAACTGGAATACTACTCAGGCACCAATTGATGTATCTGTGTCACATAAGTAGTGGATCCTCTATGAAGGGGGAAAAAACTGTTGACTACTTCGTTGCATGCAGGTTTTTGACCGTGAAACAAGGTGTGTGCTACCCAATTGATGCATGGGTTGTGGTATATCAACCATGTCATCCCTAAAATAAGTAAGATGCACTGATTAAATGAAAGGTAAGTGTTTCTTGATGCTGGTTGATCTTCACAGTTAACTGTTGAGTGTTTTCTGTGATGGGACGACTTAACAGTCTTCCGTCAACTCCTTTGACAGGTAGGGCTTCTTCTTTCAAAACATCTGTTATGCCCATTTTTTGGGCCCATTCTTTGTCCATAGACATCCGCAGCACCAGTATCCACTAAAGCTGCTGTTTCAACTATGCCTCAAGCACCTGATACCAACTGGACTTTCAAAACCAGTAGTAGCACAGAGTCGATTCAGTGTTTGCACTGCACGACATACCCAAAGAGGTGGGACAGTCTGTCTTCTCTCGGACTAGTGTCCTTTCTATGAATGGGAGCTTGCATTCCTCACCCCCCCCCCAACCCCTTTGGGATGGAGCCACTTGGCAAAGACAGACCAAATGGTTGGCAGACCCACAGTGCATACCAAGTCCTTTGGTTCTCCTGCAAGTCCATTCTTCCTCCGAGGCCCCCATGCAGTGCCAATTTGCTTAGGTTTGGTTCCTGTTTTATCTCCTGTAAGACAAAGGCTTGAAGGAGCGTTGGCACGTGGTAAAAATTAAAGTTACTCACCGTAGTGACTAGAGTACTCATAGTCCCCTTTCCTCATCCTTGTGGGTGATCTCCCAACACGGGGATGGTACCAGAACCTTTGGCAGCAGAATATTGAGCTTCATCTTTAAATTAAGTATAGAGTGTGGGGGCTTGGGAATGCCCTTCCAAGGCCCCACCCTCCGGCGCCTCACCTCTGTCCCCTTTGAACACATCGGACGCTTTGATACCAGGCTACACTCAGGGGGAAGGTGGGTGTGATGTTTGGACGAAAGGGGACTATGGACTAGGAGTACTCTAGTCATTACGGTGAGTAACTTTGATTTCAATGGATTGCTTTTCTCCTGCAGATTCCTCATCTGAGTGATATTCCCTCCAGCGCTGCTGCTTCGGAACATTTTCGACAGAGGCGTAGTGAACCTCGATCTGACCCTCGATCCATCTTGCTAGTCATCGGCTCCTGATGGGACAACAGATGTCATTTAAATACCTTGTCACTACGCCCCACACCTCAGTTCCTTTTTTCCATGCGCTAACAAGCTGCTTGGGAACATAGGCGAGTATTTGACTCACTCAATGTTTTCGTCAGAAAATCTTTTTGCTTGTCATTCCTCGACGCTAGATGTCAGTCGCTCGGGTATCGTGTTTCAAGCGGTGTACCGACTGTGGCACCAAGCTGTCCATCACTGACCCACACGAGTTGTCTCTCTGGTGCCTCGGCATGGGTCACGGGACTGACGAGTGTCGGTCGTGTGCCAAAATGCAGCCTAAAGCCCTGTGTGATCGAGCAGCTAAACTCGCTCTTGGTCGACCGCCCTCTAAATCACTGGCGCGATCGACGGTTCAGTCTTTGGAGGCCGAAACTGAAGGGCACACCCCCAAAAAAGAACATAAGTGGAAGAAGAAACGGTCCCACTCGAGCCATTCTTCCTCGTCCCAAAAGAAGAAAAGCCTTCACCCCCACCGTCAGGACTTTGATTCGTCAGCGGATAAAGGTAAGCTGTTGTTGGGGTCTATAACCCACCAAGAGTGGGAGGATTTCAAGTCCTTCATGCTTGACATGTTAGTCGGTGCGCCTATCCTTCCCCCCACGCAGCAGTCTTCGGAGCCAAGAGCAGCGCACGGCATGTCCGACCCCTCTAGTTTCCCGGTACAGACAACAATAAATCTTTTGATGCCAAAAGAGGTTCAATGGAAGCCAGATCAACCCTGTGCATCCAAGGATTTCAACGCTATGGCGTCTCGATCCAGATAGACGCCAACATCCACCATATCGGCGGCAAGAGACAAACCTTCGACAGTTGTTGAGAATACCTTCACACCACAACCCTGTTCCGTCTTTTTTTATACCATGGCAGGTATCTTCGGTGGTAATAACGCCCATGACCAGGAGGATGTCGACTCCATTTACTTGGGTACAGGAGAGGTCGATTATTTTGAAGACCAAAATCAGCTTTTGCAGCTGGTTCAAGGCCTCCATGATGCCAGCGGTCTGGACACCTCTCCAGATGTCGAATTCAACAATCCCAGCCCTAGGTCGATAATATGTCTAAATTCAGGGCTTTAGTAGAAAGGGTTATTGATACACTAGGATTGCATTCATCAGTGGCAGTGATACAATGTTATGACCTTACAGATATCTTAGATGAAGGCCTCACCACAGAGAGAAATATGCCTTTAAACCTTTCCATTGCTGATAAATTAACAATTATGTGGCAGCATCCCTGTTCTATTCCTCCCGTCAGCTCCACCATTTCCGGGAAATATAGTCCGGCTAGAGGAAACTCTTTATTCCTTTCCTCTCACCCTTCACCGGAGGGGCTGGTTATGCAGGCTGCCACTCTCTCATCTAGACCCACATGTTCCACTTCTACTCTGCCACCCAACAGGGAAGCGAAAAAAGTTGATGCCTTAGCAAAAAAAACGTTTACTTTGGGCAGAATGGCCCTTAAGGCTGCAAATGTGGCAAGCAGTTTTGCCAAGTGCTTCTTTGTTCTATGGACAGCAGTTGAAAATACTGCACAGTATGTCCCAAAAGGAGAGATGTGCAAGGGCTTCCTATAGCTAGTGGAGGATGGGAAAGAGGTTGCCAGACAGTCGCTACAATCGGGCCTGGACATCGCTGACTGTGTGGGCCGATCTATGGTGTCCGCAGTAACGCTAAGAAGGCAGGCCTATCTAAAACATCTGGTTACTCCCCTAATGTCCAAGCTAAACTTCAGGACATGCCCTTCAAGGGTGATCTTCTTTTCAGCCAGAAAGCCGGCAATTCCCTAGCAGCGATTTTGTATTCCTTAAATGTTTCTAAGTCCTTGGGCCTAGTTGCGCAGCTGGCCAAACCTGCCTTTAGCTTTGCCTCTACGGGACAACATGGGGTATGCTCTTTCTGGCAGGAGAGTGCAGCTCCCACCGGCCAGGCAAGGGCAGTAGTGTTTGTCATGCTACGGAAGGGACAGAGGGGCTTCTAGAGGTCAACAGGCAGCGTGGGGGTGACCCAGCCTCCGAAGCCACTTTGATTTTCCCCTCTCACAGCGCACCAGTTGGAGGACTATTGACAGAGCATTTGCTGCAGTGGCAGGGAATTACTTCCAATGCCTGGGCTCTTCAGCTCATTCAGTGGGGTTGTCTGCCACCAGGCAGACCCCCACCCCAACCCCAATCCAACCGTGACAGGAGCTCCAGGAAGAACTGAGAGCCCTGTTGTTGAAGGGTTCCGTGGAAGAGGTACCTCCTTAGCAGAGAGGACCGGGTTGGTATTCCTGGTATTTCCTGGTACCCAATAAGGGAGGAGGTCTCCATCCCATTCTGGACCTCAGGACCTTAAACAAGTTCTTGAGGAAAGACAAATTCAGGATGGTGACGTTGGGAGAGATTCTCCACGCTCTCAAACTACTGGACTGGCTGATGTCACTAGACCTTCAGGATGCTTATTTCCATGTGCCAATCCATCGAAAGCACAGGAAGTTCTGAAGGTTTACCATAGAGGATATGCACTGGTTCAAGGTGCTGCCCTTTGGTCTAACCTCTGTGCCAAGGCTCTTCACCAAGCTCATGGCAGTAGGTTCGGCTCACCTCAGGCTCACCTCAGGAGATCCAGGATCCACGTATTTCCATATCTGCACGACTGGCTGATCTGAGGGAAGTCTGCAATGCAGGCCTTGTCCCATTTAGAGCACAAGCCGGGCTTCTTCCTAAATTTAAATAAGTCCCAAATGACGCCAGTCCAGAGGCTCCAGTTCATCGGAGCAGTCCAAGATACCCAGGTAGGGAAGGCTTTTCCTCTGAGGAGAGAGTAGTCAGCTTGACACAAATGGTCGACTTGTTCCAGAACCATGCCACTCTGCCAGCGGCTTACTTCCTCCGCCTCGTAGGTCTCATAGCCTTTTTTTCTAGTGCTAGAGGCCAGATTGCACATGAGATCCCTGCAGTCGCTCCTGAGGGGTCAGTGGTCTCAGTACCTCGGCACTCTCTCTAATCTCATCAGGTGTTCGCTTCAGTGGTCAACGACCTGTCCTGGTGGGAAGACAGCAACAGTCTCCTGGTGGGGGAACCCTTCTTGCCTCCTTGGCCTCAGATTTGAGCGGTCACAGATGCGGCTCTGAAAGGTTGGGGGGGGGCTCACTGCAAGGATTTGCAGGTGAGTGGCCTTTGGTCAGCAACGGAAGCCAGTGGCACATCAACAGGCTGGAGATGCGAGCTATTAGGCTTCCCCTGAAAGCATTTGCCCCGTCTCTGCAGGGAAAACATGCCCTCGTTCTGACGGACAACACAGTGGCAATGCATCTCAACAAACAAGGAGGTGTGCACTCCCGTCCCCTCTGCACGGAGGCCGATTTTTTCGTTCTGGTTGTTGGAGAACTGGATCTCAGTCTCCGATGTTCATTTGGCAGCCACAAAGAACAACTTGGCGGATGCTCTGAGCAGGCAGGGCACAGTCTCGCAAAAGTGGGAAGTGTGCCCCAGCAGTGGATCTGTTTGCCACGGAGTCCAACAGGAAATGCAAACAGTCAGAATGATGCTCTGGTGGACGTGTTTCTGGTGGATTGGACCTTCCCTCTCCATTACCCATTCCCTCTAATTCCCGTCATTCCATGGTGCTCCGGAGGCTGAAGAGGTTTTGAGCGACCATGATCTTGATTGTCCTGGACTGGGCGAGGAGAACGTGGTACTCCGGCCTCTTGGATCTGTCCATCTGTCCACCACACCGGTTTCATCAGCGACCGGATCTCCTAACCCAGTCGGAAGGGTGGATACTCCACCAACCCCACAATCCCTCAACCTACATGCGTGGCTCTTGAGGATGAGATGATGACTGGGACCTCTTTGAGGAAGTACTTGAGGTGTTGCTGGCTGCACGCAGACCGTCTACAAGTTCTTTGTACGCATGCAGATAGAGAAGATTTGAGGTGTGGTGCAGGGAACGCAAGATTGACCCAATCTCTTGCCCCACCACTATAGTGATGGAGCTCTTTCTGTCGCTGGCCTCAGAAGGCCTTCAGGTCACCACAGTCAAAGGTTATTTGGTGGCCTTGCCTGTGTTTGAGATCCCTGGATCAAGGCTAATTTGTTACAATCCCTGTAATGGCACGTATCCTGAAAGGCCTTGTAAATAAGTTTACACCATCTGCCTCTGCTGTCACGGATTGACACCTTAATTTGGTACTTCCTTTTCTGATGGCGGCTCCTTTTGAGCCTGTGCCTGCTTGTCCTTTAAGACTTCTCTCTTTGAAAATAGCCTTTATGGTGGCTGTTACATCCGCGAAGCGGGTGCGTGAATTGCAGACCTTATGCTGTAAGCCACCCTGCCTGTTTTTTTTCTGGGAGAAAGTCTCACTCAGGGTAAGGCCTGGCATCCTTCCCAAGCTTGTTTCAGAGTACCACCAGTTGCAATTCATCGACCTTCCCGTCTTCTACCCTCTTGCTCACCCTTCTGATCAGGAGGAACGGTTACATCACCTAGACCCGAAAAGGGCATTGTTATTCTGCGAGGACAGCTGATTTCAGGAGAGCTCAGCAGCTCTTTATGGCCTTTTCCTTAGCCCGTAAGGGCCTGCCCATAACAAAGCAGACTTTATCCCGCTGGATAATTTTCTGGATAACGGAATGCTACCAGTCCGCTGGAAAGGAATTCCCACCAGGCATCAGGGCCCATTCAACAAGTGGAGTTTCAGCGTCAACAGCATTGCAGAGGTTGTTCGTGAGATTTGTCGTGCTGGGACATGGTCATCCCTTCATAATTTTACTAAGTACTATACTCTGGATGTGGCTCGTATAGCTGATGCGCATTTTAGCAGGGTAGTGCTGCAAAATTTCTTATATTAACTTTCTGCCCGCCTCCTTCATCTACTGCTTTGGGAGTCTATCAGATGAGGAATCTGCGGGATAAAAGCAATTCAATGAAGGAGAAATTACTTACCGTAATCTTTCTATGGATTCTTCTCCCGCAGATTGCTCATCTCCCATCCAACCCCACTCAGAAAGTCGGTGGCTGGTGTGCATCTTCTCTTTCATGTTGACTTGGTGATGGTTCTCTGTTTTCTGTCTTTCCTGCCACAGGTTTCTTTTTGAAAAAGGAATAGGTTCCAACGATACTTTGTAGTGTTTGTTGCAATTGTTCCTCCTTCGGAGGTCTATAGTTATTTAATTTGAAGGGCTCATTAGCCCCTTTGTCCTCTGTTTTCCTATGCAGCGTGGTGTGCTGGGGTAACCGAGGTGTGGGGCGTAGTGACAAGGTATTTATACGACACCTGACGTCCCTTCCGAAGCCGACGACCAGATGCTGAGCAAGACCGACCGACAGATGACGGGCGGGTCGAGGTCCACTAAGTCCCCTGTCAAAAATGTTCCAGAGCAGCAAAGCTGAAGGGAATATCTATTAGATGAGGAATCTGTGGGAGAAGAATCCATAGAGAGAACATTACGGTAAGTAATTTCTCCTACGCATAGGTCCCGTCGCCCTTTCCTTCATGCTTGCTTCCACTGAATAAGACCATAGGGTCGAGCCATGGCAAACTGCCTCATATCTAGGAAGAAGCAAACGGGATCCTCAGAACCGCCTACCAAAACTCAGCATTGTGCCTGGAGCTAGTGTCCAGGGAATAGTGCTTGCAGAAAGCCGATGAAGTGGCCCAAGTAGCCACCTTGCTAAAGACATCCCAAGAAGCATGTCTCTGGAACGCAGGCATGAATCCCAGTCGGGACTGGTTTGCCCATGGCCGTATACGCCTCTAAAATGGCCGGACCCATCCAACGAGCGATCATAGACTTGGAAACCTGAGAGCTGGGGGAGGAGCCCTTGAATGTTACAAACAGTGCCTCAGACTTCCTGAAGGATTTTGTCCGTGAGAGGTAAAACTTGAGGACCCTCTTGAGGTCCAAAGAATGAAGGGTCCTCTCTGCCTCTGACTGCGGTTTCGGGAAGACCACTGGCAGGCAGATCTCTTGAATCAGATGAAATGGTGAGACCACCTTGGCCAAGAAGTTGGGATGAGTGCGCAAGATGACCTTGTTGCTGTGAAACGTGGTGTAAGGCTTGCAAGAAGACAATGCCTGTGGCTCGCTGACTCACCAGCAAAACCATTTTAGTGTCACTAGACGGATGTCCACAGAGGCCATTGGCTCAAAAGGTTTTCACTGCAAAGCCACAAGAGCCACATTGAGGTTCCAGACCGGGTGAGGCCTATGCACCGGAGGAAAGATCCTTGACAGCCCTTTGAGGTGGGCCTTAACCACCAGGTTAGCTGCCAAAAACGCATGCTCGGGGAAATTCTTGTAAGCCCCAATGGCCGCAAAATAGGTGCAGCAAGTATCCACCTGCACTCCAGAGCGAGCCAAGTGCGCCAAAAAAGCCAAAATGTCATCCAGAGTTGGCTGCTGAGTTGAGGTGCAGTCTGCAGCAATGTCCATGCTCTTTTGTTTTTCTGCTTACAGCGAGACCTTTACAGTCTTTTTGCCATCTCTACTACTGACAGAGGACAGAGGAAGAGACTGCTTAAAAACCTCACTCAGCCGCAAAGCGGCCGCAGAGTTGGCTGCTGAGTTAAGGTGCAGTCTGCAGCAGTCCTTGGTATCAGAGGCAGCAGTATGGAAGAGGAAGGGCAGAGACTTCGGAGCTAATGTACTCGCTGAGACGACTCGAGATTGGAACTGCAGAGTCCCCTGAAAAATCCTCTGAGGTTAAAACGACCCATATTGCCACCATTGGAGCCAACAACCTTCCCAATAACCTTCCAAGGAGCAGGTAGTCGGGAAGGATTGTAGTAGAGGAGGAGCAGTCGCGCCTTATCAAAAGGTTCTTACCACCAGTCCTCCACTAATTTAACAAGCAAGTGTATGATAATCACCTCCTTCCAACCCCTGTGTCAAATCCTCCCACAAGAAACTTCATAATGAAAGACTTACCCTGCGTTGATGAGGCTGGCAACAACGGCCTGGTGAAGACACAAGGCTGTGAGCACGCTGGGAACCCCGAGATGCAAGATCAAACGCTCTCGGGGACTGCAGCGCTGCCTGCCTCGGACGGTGCAGGAGTGCGAAGTGGAGGACTGGATGGCGATCAAGTACCTCCTTCTCCCTCTCCTTGTGCCGACTCAAGTTCTATTGGCGGTGTACCGGGAGAGAGGAAATTTGGAGGATAAACAAAGGGGAGCAGATGCCCTGCAGAGCCCTAAATCCGATTAGCACAATTCCGAAGTGGTTAACCCAGCCGGTCCGGGATTGGCTGTGGCCACGCCCCCAGACCCGGAAGATGTACTTAGCCTTCACGAACAAGAAGAACAACTGACGGGGCATCCCGCAACCATGACATCAGATGAAGAAGCTGCTTTATCGGCACATTTGGGGAACAACGACCCTGAATATAATAAAACAAATAAAGAAAACTGACCTGCCATACCAACGGAGGACACATGGAACACCACAGGTCCCCTACCTTTAAAGATCTGCATAGAAATCCACCCAGTCCCAGCTGGCCAAGCTTTGATGAGCCCTACTGACCATCAGAACTCAAGAGAAACGTCTCTTTCAGATGACAAAGGTGCATCTCCTCAACATACTGATGGCCTCATAAAAGACTCCACAGATGAGATTGAAAACATAGCGGAAGGCAGTGACTGCCTCACTGATCCCTCTACTGATCTCTGAGACTTTGTACGACCCCCTCAATTCAACGGATACAGAGATCTCAAGGGAAAAAGGGGGATCAAAAAGACCCTGCCGGAGGGGCATCGCTGCAAACTCGAGGGGAAATGTCATGGCCACGCAACTGCATGTGAAACACACCACAGTAGTTAAACAAAAAATACTCAAAACAGAAAACTAAAGGATGCAAAGTCAGTTCTCTTCAAGAGATTAAAAAAAAGAACATATAGAAAGATTACTTCACAGGGATCATTGTATCCACTCAACATGGGGTCAGTGGCCCGCTTCTTCCAAATAAATGCAAAATCTACAGCGCTGAACCTACGTGAGTTATCCAACGTGGACAGTTTGGAGGGGGCCCATTCTCCCACGAACCAAGTGCAGCAAGAAAAACATGGCTTTGCCTGGTCGGGCTTGAAAACCACAATGCCGCCAAATGGAACACCAAAGAAGGCTTTAACTCTCGTGGAAACCTTGGACAAGTGCCAAGTCTACTTTAGGTTCGGCGACAACTCAGACTATACAGAAAGTGAAACCCACATCTTTAACATCAAAAACAGACTCCATTTCGAAAATAGCTCACCCGGAGCGGCAGCTCGAAGCCCAGGGGTGCTTAGAATGGAGCAAAAAACCGGGACTGGACCCAAACCTCCCTGTAGAGGCTAAGGGGGAGGCTTCTACTGCTGTGTAAGACAGCACCTCAACTGTTGGGGACCAATTGGCTCTCTCACCGACGCACGACAGCAGGGTCCCAGAGACAGAAGCAGCCAGCTGCCAAGACCCCGATGTCATAATCTGAGAAGAACCACCAAACCATCTGAAGACAAGACTGAAGGAAGCTTTGACTAAAACAGATCTCCCCCCAGTTTGATCACCACCTCAAACTAGAAGATCCACAGCACTTCTTTCACAGAGTTGCAAGAAAACCCCCACTCAAATAAAACCAATCTTTTTGCTATAATGTCCGCTGTAACCATTGCACTGGTGCCTTTCAGTAAATGATATGAATCTTTAAACGATACTCGAGGACCACACATCCCTTGCCGCCATGTTGCATATGAAAATGATATACCTAGAAGGGTATATCACAGCTTCAGGAACTAAGAAACGGCAGGAACCCAACTTAGGAATTCCTCAACAACCTCCGGAACCAGAAAACTCACACTTTCAACAATGGACCACAGTATCGGTAGGAACCCAGACAGACACGGAACCCAAGAAGGCAGTAAAATCTGAATATACAAACACTATACCTTTGCCGTACCTTCGCCGTACCTGCCAAATCCAGGGAGTGACCCAAAAACCAACTTGCACACATCTAAGTCTATAGGTAATGAAATCCCCCCGAAGTCCAACGCATGCATCTCAAATCGAGAAGCGGATGTGCTGAAACCTAGGAGAGCTAAAAAGTCAGAAAACGGCTTTGTGGTCTTGAAACTGAAGGATAACCTATCCAGGTTTTGCAATCCTTCAAAGCAATGGGAAGGTGGTAAACAAACTGAGACAGGAGAAAAAAAGCTTTCCTCCTCAAAAGCAGAAGGAAACAACACTGACATAAATTCTGCAAATGACCCCCTGTTCTCGCAGAGGAAGAGACAAAGCGAACAAAAGGAAGACGTGTAACGATGACAGATGTCTTGTCTGAAGAAACCTCAACAACCCAAAAGAGACTAAAACCTCTAAAGGTTTTCCTGTGCCAGTTGTAGGTTCCAGTAATATTGAGGTTCTTCAATTAAAAACACAGGATGCTGGGAAGCCTTACCGAATTTGCAATAACATCGACAACTTGGAGGAAAGTGAAGATCTCATGGAGCTATCCATGTACTCAGTGAAAAAGTCTGAGTCCGAACTACTGACACGAGTATCGGGAAGCAATCCACCAATAGCAACCGCAAGTTTGCCCCAACCTCAGCACACACCAGCACACACCAGATGAACCATGCCTAATGAATTTCTTGACCTTGGCTGACCGATGTACTAAACTGACAAGAAACCTAAAATCCCCTGAAGGGAGAGCTAATGTTCAGTCACCCAGGAGACAAGAGGCCAACGCGGCTTCTTCAACCATACCGCGGAAGCCTGCTGATAGAAACTACACTAGATCACGTCAGAACCAGAGCCTTGAAAAAAGAAAGCCAGCAGCAATATCGAAATTGTCAAAGAGTTTGCCCCAGAAATCGAGAACTATGCTATCACATCGGTCCGACAGAGCAAAAACGGGGAACTCAAGTCATATAACAAATCAGAGAGAAGAACAGAATAACGATCCATATATTCCATACAGCCAAAAGATAAAGTCTCAACGTACCTTCCTACTGGAGCAAATTGGAAACAAACAAAACACTATTATTCTCAATAGGAAAAACATCATGATCCTATTTCATTATATCTCCAATTTACGGCTTATTCGATCAGACGATGTGAAGATAGTTGAATTTGGTATTAAAGGAAAGCAGAATAGTGTGTATCTGCACATGCCTTCGTCAGTAATTTGTGCAGTGTTAACAGCGGCCACAGAAAGCTTCCAAATGCTGGGTTGTGACCTAACTGATTGTTTGAATAGAAAGCCTATTCACACAGAGCAAAAGGAAAACCATAGCTGCTGTAAAAAGGGGACCCCTGTGGAACAAGGTGGCCGTCAACAGAGAGCGAAAGAAGAAATAAACCGAGTAAGCAATTTAAGAAGAATAGACAAAAGAACAGAGACATTAAACCATAACACAGAAACCCGGAGACCCCGAGAAGATTCTAACAACGCATACTGGGCGAGACACTCGGGATATCACAAAGTGACTTGTGAAAAGGGCAAGGGATGGGAGAAGACGTCCTTTCAGGATCCACTGAACATTGGTCGGGTCGAGTACCAAGTGGTCCGCTGCCTAAGTTAACAGTGACTTTTGAGCCAGACAAAACTTTATCGGAACAGACCGATGGAACCAAAGACCAAGACTTGAGATCGGAAACAAGTGAACATCAAAAATTCACCTGGAAGGCTTTGGTGAGTGACAACAAAAGATAGCCATCCAGCTGGGTAAATCCTCTCCGGGATCCTGCCATGGGTGCCGGTAGCTCGATTCTGGACGGAAAATCATTAATCATGGGCTCTTGTAATATTAGAGGCTTTGACCACCTCCTGGAACCGAGTGATGTCAATTTGGGCTCATTTGATATCCTGTGCCTCCAGGAGACATGGCTCACTAGAAAGCCCTACCTGGATGGCTTTGAAACCTATTTGTCACTGGCATCGAAGGGCCCCATGGCATGCCCATCTTCAGGCCTCCTGACAGTAATACGTTCAGGAAGTGAACTCCACTATGTAAAGTGTGTAACGGCAAATCTATTCTTCCAAGTACTACACCTAATATGGCGACAACAAGAACATCACGACAAGAAAGATCAAGGAGACAACCTGATACTAATCAACGTATTGTATTGGAATACCTTGGCCATAACAAACACAAAATTTATAAAAATGGCCGGAAATATTCTTGAAGACGCCCATTTAGCTTGCCAACAAAAATTCACCATATTATGCAGCGATCTAAACGCCTCCGGTGCGAAAAAAAATGGAAAGAAGATAACCTCAAAAAAAGCTGCATCTAACTATGGTGAGAGGTTCACTGTGGTCATCTCTGATGGCTTCCCAGGACCTACATAACCTACACACACTGACTGAACAAAACACACCACAGATTCCAACCTGGGAGAGGGATGGACACACGACCAACATAGATCCTATATTTGTGTCCAGAGAACTTCTCCCAAAAATCCACGAGTTCAAAATAATCAGAACCACAGTGAACATAATCTTTTACGGTTCAGCTGGATAACAAGAAGGGAGGCAAGACTGAAGATGATAGCAGAAATTGAAGCCTGTAGTGTCGGTACACGTCTTAGACTGACTGAAAAGACAATCGCAGAATTAACCACCACCTATATTCAAACTATCACTTCAAGACTGTCCGAATCACTGACGACTTCCATTGACTAGAAACCACTTCTAATGGTCTATCAAACAAAGAATAAAAATGGGAGCACTCAGACATTGTCATCGCATCATCATAAATATAACAAACTGTTGGGCGAAGAAAGGAAAAAACTGAGGGAGGCCCAAATGCCTGGCGCAGAAAACAAAAACCTGTGAATACTAAGCACAGGCAATTTCAGAAGCAAAAAGTTATAAGAACTGGGTGAGGTCCCAACGAGCTATCCTTTATGAGGCCGATGCAGCAGTGTGCGGTAGGAAGTCTACAGAGTTTTGGCCTCTAATAAAAACAACCACTAAAGACAAAAAACTCAACTGAGAACAATGTAGGTGAAGAAGTTTGGATCAAGCATTTTGAAACTCCAAAAGCCAGATGATATCTTAATAACCTACACAGAGAAGAGTCCTTCAGCGTGGAGAGTCCCTTGTGAAATGGAGGAGATTAAGTGGAAATTATCAAAACTGAATAACTCCAGGGCTCCTGGCCCCGACGGAATCACCAATGCAGATTTAAAGGAACACCCAGAAGAATGGACCTCATTTATTTACCAAATCATCGGAAACTGCATGGAAACTAGATCAATTCCGTCAAGTTGGACAACATCAAAAGTGGTCCCCATTTACAAAAACGGACCCAGAGACTTGGCATAAAATTATCGTCCAATAGCTCTATTGGATGTAAACGGTAAGTTTTTTGGGTCTTTAATGCTGGACAGTTTTCAAACTTGGGCCAGAGCATCCGGAACTGAAGATCCTCTGCAATCAGGCTTTGTCAAAGGTGGGGGAACATCATCAAACGTCCTCCTCCTAAGTACGCTAAAAGGAAGGATTCTGGAAGGCAGGCCTAGAATTTTTCTGACTTTTGTTGACCTGGTTCAAGCATTTGACCAGGTCAACCGAGAAGTCTTGTGGGAAAAGTGGTCAGAAAGAAACTGTCCGGACAATATTTTAGAGCCAATTAAATCTCTCCATCGCAACACAACAACGAGAGTACGCCTGAGCAACAGAGGTATTTTGTCAAAAGAAATCCAAACTGCAAGAGGGGTTAGACAGGGCTGTCCTCTAGCACCCACCCTTTTCAATTCATACTTATGGGACCTCAGAGACCACAAACCCAATGTTAGATCTTTTCCCCCAACAATAGGGGGGGTGACCATTTCCCACTTTCTCTATGCAGACGATATAATCTTGTTAGATTATACAGCAATTGGACTCCAACGTCAGTTAAGTAACTTGGCAAACTATATCAACAAGAACAGCTTGGAAATAAATTTAAAAAAACAAGATTATGACTATGGAGAAACATACAACGAAAAAAGAGAAATTTCATTGGCAGCTGGAAGGGCAGCAAATAGAACAAGTAAACAAGTTCAAATATTTGCGTGTGACCTTAAGTGACAGCATACGAGAAGTCCCAATGCAAGTGAATTTGATCGACAGGCCAAGAAATTAATTTCACACGCCAAAGTGATCGACAGAAAATATGAACGATTTTCAATGATGCCGATCATACAATTTTATAAAGGAATGGTCGTTCCATCACTGACCTATGGATTGGATGCGCTCGTCGTGATTCCGAAAATGTTTTGGCTACGACTGGAAGGTCTTTTTTGGCGTCGAGCACTAAGTCTGCCGCCTTCAACCTCAATTACATCGTTACGGTACAAACTATCTCTACAGTCGATTGTAAATAGAAATTCACTGATGCTCTACTGAAAAATAATGATTAACTAATGTAGGAATGTCCTTGAAATCATGAGTGTTGCTCTATCAGCCCCGTGTACTGGGGTCCTGTTACTGACTCGCCAGATGATTTGGTATCTTTGCTGTTCACAGCAGCTGTGAGAAGTTGACACTTTAATAGCTTAGTAGCTATTTAGAAGTACTTTAGGTTCCCATGTAGCTTGATTTTCCCCCACAAGTTGTCACTTTTCTTAGGATCATAGCTAATGTGGGGTTTCTTTCGAATCTCGAACCCCTCTTGTAAATATGACAGGGGTGTCAATCAGGACGTTCCGGATGAGGTTTTTCAGGTGGGCAGTTCATCCCTGGTTCTTTCATGGTACTGAGCACGAGTTTGGGCTACACAAACACTTGTCCCGCCTCAGGATCCTCACCTTGTTAGGTATTTTACGGGGTACTCATTCAAGCACTTGTGGATACCCAGTTCTTGCTGTGAGAGATTTTCAGATAATGTGATTGCATTCCGTTCAGGGGGTTCAAGGCTTGAGTGCGTTTTGATGTGCCAGGCTCCGTGCCTCCTCGCTCTGGCTCAAGGATGATTGAACTTCCATTAAAGCGGCATTAACTTGTTTGGCTCTTCCGAGTGTACTCCCATCTCCAGGCGTTCCGCCAATGTCATCAAGTTCTTCTGGTGGAGGTATCATGGCCGTTCACTGCATACCGGAAGCAAACACGTGCTGCTCTTAGATTAATTCTTGGTTGGCATGCAGCACTTCCAGACATATGTTCTAATGTTCCCCCTGCTAAAGTAAACCGATGGTTTAAGCTAGCCTTCCCCACATCCTGCAGGGTTACCAAGAAGTCCCATCTTTCAACAGTCAGAGATGTTTTCGCTTGGGTCAAACTTTGAGGGCATGTTTGTTGGGCGTTTGCTGAGCTGCTTCAGGTTTTGTTCCCACTGTATTTATGAAGGGCTTAAATGGTTGATAGGTGTCCACTATTTAGCTGCACTTGTTTTGGTGGTGGTCACTGCTGTTTTCTTACCGAGCAGCTGCATGGTGTTCAGCTAATTGCTGTTGTCAGATTTTGTCTTCCTGGGATACGCCTTGGTAGGCCTTTGCGTAAGTAAGGACTGTGATGAGGAACCCGGGCATGGGAGTAACAGCTCGATTACTTATCTGAAATAATCATTACACTGAGTCCTAATCTTCCTCATCACAGTCCTACATTCCCATCCCCCACCCTGTGCTGAGCGATCTTGCTTTGCAACAGGCTGTGATGTAGGAGTGGGAGGTATCTATCGGTCACATGATAAAAACAAACATATAGGATGGACTAAGGCAGTGCCTGGCCCAGTCTTCTGTGCTGGTTTGGAGAGGGTAGTTGGAAGAGCTTGTCTCAAGAAGCTGATGCAACATCTAAGTAAGGACTTTGACGAGAAAACTAGGTCTTGGTGTAATGCAGGTTATTGGTAAGCATTCAGGCCAGTCCCAACCACTACCTGCCCAAATCGCAACCCCCTGGGATCTATTTGTGCTAGCTCTTTGCTTTCTGAGCAGTCTTCTGAAAGGTAATGACTTCGCTGCAGTAACACACCAGTTCCTGGAGTGATACAAATGTCTTAGCCAAATGCTCCTTAAGACCCTTGACTTGCAAGTAGTAAGTGGGTCATTGCATCTGTTCCTTGCGCTGAATTCCTGTTAAAAAAAACGAGCATTGGCAAAGCGAACCTGTTGACCCCTTCACAGTCATTAGATGGGCATTTGCCAGACACTGCCACAGTATGTCCACGTACACCATTTCCCAACTGCTGCCATCTTATGATCAGTCAGTACCATTATGGTAGGTCCTGGAAAATTCTGATCCTTTGCCTAAACAAAAGCCAAAATGTGTAGGCTTTGGCATCGTGTGTGTATTCATTTGGGTATACTGTCTCTGTAGCACAGAGTGCTCTCACTGAACCCTGATTTGATGTCCCCTGCAGGTCCCTACCATGTGCAATGAAACACAGACAGCATATGCCTTATTAATATCAGTGAGATACCCTGATTGGCAGTCATTGCATACACATCCACATTGCACGAAGGGTACCGGGCAGAGTTCTGCCTGAATCACACATGCTCTGGTAGATTACATATTTGATCCCTGTGCGATTACCGTGCTATTCTCGGCATCACGTGCACTTTCCAAAAGTATACACGCCAAAACTCTGGGCGACAAAAAAAAAAGCTTTACTGCTTGAGCTACAAATACCGCCAAAGCGGGGTACAGAGAAGAAGAATGCAGTTCATCTTCAGGAGATCGGTGCATGAAAGGGATACACTAAAAGTGTCGGCCAAGCCAATGGGTCTGACTTTAAAAATGTAGTGGGTATGACTTTTTTTATTTTAAAGCGCCCACAGAACCAAGCATTCTTACCCTCAAATATCGAGCTATTGGATTTGCCAGTGTTTGTGTTTGCAAACCCTATACTTCAAAGCAAGTTATTTATAGGGACTGACAATGTTTCTAAGTTGGGGAAAGTGGGATTCATGAATTGCCCAAAAGTACACATTTTGGTCAATTAGTAAAGCCGGTATTTGAGCCCAATCTGCAATTTAGATACTTGAGGACAATGCTCACCTACTCTAATTTTCCAGCAAAGTATAGTTATTTGTGAAGATTTGCCTTCAAATAAGACTAATAATCATATGATAAACCAATCCGACAAAATAAAACCAAATTCTTATAGAAACATTCAAGGCAACATTTGTAGCTAGAACTGTCCATCATAGATGGAAGACTATAGGTCCCAGTCTCTCAGTGTGCCATAACATCTCGCTGGGCAAGTCTTTATGACTACCTGTTGCCAAGCAGTGGAGAATGTGATTCTCTCCTTCTCGGCAACAGAATCTTCTATCTAAGGGAGACGGTAGAGACAGAGACTGGAAGTGGGTGACTCACTCTCCGGTGCCGACCTGTCACTTTTTTTTCTTATTACATACAGGGTGCTGCAGGAGCTCAGAGTGCTGAGCAGGGGCAATGGAGCAGGCTTTAGGTGGCCAACCATCCTGCAATTTGCAGACTCACCTGCTTTGATGGGTTTTGTCCTGCGATGCACACACAACCTCTGTGGGATGCCAAAAGTACCAAATTTGCTTCACTCTAACCGAGTAGTCTTCAAACTTTTTTGGCCGGGGCCCCCCCAGAGCAAAATTTGGGCAGGCCGGACCCACCCAAAAATGCCAAATGGACAGTATGTGTTGCGCGCCGTCACCGCACCCTACTTCCATTATAGTCCCTGGGCTCCCACACCTGCTCCCATCACAGTCGTTGGGCTCCCTCATCCCACTCCTACCCAGTCCCTGGGCTCTCCCCACCCCATCACACACCTTGGGCTCTTCCACCCTGCTCTCTCCACTATCCCATGGTTCCTGGCCATCCTGCTCCCACCACAGTCCCTGGGCTCCCCCCATCCTGTTCCCAACACAGTCCGAGGGCCAGTGGCTGCTCGTGAATTTTTTAAGTGGAGAGGCATAACTATTTCCCCCAAAGATGCCATAGCGACCAAGCGCAGTGAGGGAGCCCGGACCAATCAAGGGAGTTTTAGGGGGTTTGCCACCCCCCCCCGTGAATTTAAAAAAAAAGAATGGGTTAAAATGTAGCATTGTAGGTGGGGTTTGGTGTATGATTTGATTTTTAGTTCTAGATTCTGGCTGCAAAGTTGATTGCCAGTGACTGGATTTCTTTTATCGTGCCCTTGTCTTTTGTTGTTAGGCCTTGCATATTTTCCAGGAGTTCTGCTATCTTTGTTTTTGGGATTCTGCATAAGCCCCCTGCAATGTCTCAATACCCGGAAAGGTTATGTTGGTGGCTGGTTTGGTCGTTTTTTCTGTTACCAGAGGGATGCCCCACTGTGCGGCCATCCTTTCTAACCTGGTCAGGGCTCTACTGCATTCTTCGGATTTTGCTGGTCCCATTACCATGAAATCATTGAGGTAGTGTACTACTTTGGCCCCTGGTCTCTGTTTTTGGAATGCCCACTGGAAAAAAGAGCTGAACTGCTCAAATAGGGTGCAGGATACGGTGCATCCCATGGGGGGGCATCTGTCGACATAGAATTTGTTTTTGAACGTGAAACCTAGCCATTGTTGAGAGTCTGGTTGGACTGGCAGTAATCTGAAAGCAAATCCGATGTCTAGTTTGGCCATCAGGGTGTTCCTACCACATTCCCGTATGAGTCTTACCGCCTCTTGGAAGTGTGTGTAGGATACCGCAGATTCGGTGTGCGGGGTGCCGTTGTTCAATGATTGGCCTTTAGGGTAGAACAGGTGATGAATTAGCCTAATTTTCCCAGGTTCTGTTTTAGGGACAATCCTAGGGGGGATATTATGTAATCCCTGAAAGGCATGGAGTCCCAGGGGCCTGCAATCCTGCCTAGAAGCAATTCCTTCTTGATTTTGCTCTCCACCATTTGTGGGCTCTCCCTGGCAGACTTCAGGTTTTTTGTGATATTCTGTGTCCCTGTACCTTTGAAAGGGATGATGAAACCGTTGGTGAAACCTTGCCGGATTGCCTCGCTGGTTTCTCTGTCTGGGTAATTCATGAGTGCTTCTCTAAAATTGTTTGGATTGATGGGGGTTCTGCCTAGTTCTAACAGTGGGGTTGGCGGGGCGGGGTTGGTGCTAATCTTTTGCATTTTTGGCTGGAGGTCTGGTGCAATTGCTTGCTACATGGTCACCATTGCAGTTTGTGCAAGTGTGTTTATACCAGCATTCCCTCCCCCAGCTCCACAGGTTTTTTCCAAAATTCCTGCATGGGAGGTTGGCTTTGGGAGAGTGGGTTTTGTTCTGCCTGTGGGCATTAGACTTAGTCGCCCCTGGCTGATTCTTCCGAAAGGGCTGTTCCCCCTTTTTGTGTTTTTCATTGTCTGAAAATCTGGGGCGCTGTGAATTTTTGTTATTTTTGGGTGTTGCTTGGGTGGCCTCTTCCTCTGATGGAGGCTCGGCGTTTAGCATGTATAAGTCATTCTGCACCTCGTCCCATTCTATGGCTGGCCTCAGTGACATGCTCCTCCTGAATCTAATATCATATGCTAGCCAGGTTTTTCCCTTTTGAGCGATTTTTACTTCTCTGATTTTGTCCATGTACACCCATAGTTTTTTGCCATCCCCGGGGAATTTTTCCTCATATATAGTTGCCAGGATGGCAAAGGATTGCAGCCAGTTGTCCCAATTCTGTTCTACCTGGGCGTTTCTGGCTATGGCTTTCTCCTCTATCTTTTTCCGATCCCTAAAAGCATCTCTCCCTTTACGTTGGGCTTCTATAAGTGAAAAGATTTCGATGAACTATTTAGCCCATGTGGCTTCTTTGAGTGTAATGTCAATGTTCCATGCTAGGCATCTTTTGTATCTATTCAGTATTTCTGTCTGGAAGGATTTCAGCTTTAGGTCTAATTGGGCACTGCTAATCATTACCATGTCTGATGAGTTGTTGCTTGCCCCTGTTTGTCCCTGGTGTGTTTGCATTGGGTATTTCCCATGCTTTTAGTGCACCTGTCGGGTCTGGCGTTGCCACTGTTGGCGTATGCGAACCTGTGGCGGCTGCTGCTGTTGGTACGTGGGGCAGTGGTGTTGCTGGGGCTGGTGATGTTGGAGTTGTTGCGGGTGGGGAGGTTCACAATGATGTCGGGTTCTAATGGTATGATGGGGCTTGTAGGCCCGGTCCCGCCTGGGGGGAGTAGTTGTTTACCCCTAATTTCGAGCAACAATTGTTGCATTTCACTCATGTTCTTGCATAATTTTGGCAGTTTTTTGTTACCTTTTCCCATGCCTTCTGTTGACTTCCTTTTCTTTGGTGGTGTTGGGTCGTCCTCCTGACCGGGTGGCATGGGCACACCTTCTTTTGGTAGGCCATACATGTTTTCTCTGACCCAGGCCCAGCGATAATGTTCAGCTGCCTCAATTGCTGCTAGCAGGTGAGGTGATTTGGGCTTCTGCAGGGGGGTTGATGGTTCCTGTGCTTTTCGTTTGGGAGCCATGATTCTTTAGCCTGTTTGATTGACAAGAAAAAGTACTTTGTGTGACTAGACAGCTGTTTTTGTTAAACTTTTTGAACGCTCATGCAGGTTTGCTTGTTGCCCCTTAAAACTGGATTCTCTGAAAGCTTGCTATGCTGTTGCCCGTATTGGGTAACTGGCTTATACGGTGCCAAGAAACTTTAAAGTCTATGTTTGAAAAGATTGCATTCAGCTTATGTGCATTTTATACTTGCACTGTGTGGCGGGTGCAGGCTTTGAACCCTTGTTGTTCCTGGGCTGCCTTGTTCTCGGACCTCTGTGTTGCCACTGAGCTATCCCCCAAGCTCACGGTCATATCTTGCTTTCAGGAGGCTAAAAATTGTTTGTGCCCAAGCTCAATGGTCCAGGGCAGTGTAACATATGGTAACCGCTGTTATTTAGACCTTAATAATTTAACATTTATATAGTGCTACAAAACCTCAGTTATCTGAGCGCTGCTTATTATTAACCAGGGTCCTTTTTAAATAGTCAACAATCTTGTGCGTAAAGTGTACAATGTTAATTTTGTTCCCCGCGGCATGGATTACACCCTGCTACTTTCATTCTTTGTAATTGACGACATGCGCGAGTTCGGAGGCTGCCGAGGGTTCTGCCTTTGGCAGGCTGCCAGCGAGGATGTTTACATAAGCGCCTGCGTTTTTTTAATAACTTTCATTTCCCTCGCAACCCGGCGCAGGGGCTCAACATGAAACTGTGAAATTGACACGCTGCCTGCGCCGGGCTGCCTTGTTTGTTTTTCTCCACTTCGCGGGCTGGCCTGGCGTCCTGCTCTGCGTACGCACACGTCCCTGGAGACTCCTTTGCTTTTCTAATTTCACTGCTCGCTTGCCCAGGAACGAAATGTTTTGTTAAGAACAGTGACAATGGAAAAAAGACGCTGCAGATGCTGTGAACGTTTGAAGTTTGCTAAAGAAGCAAAGTTTGGAGGACGCTGAGTGAACAGCGAACCTCCTGTTTGTTTGGGTTCCGGTTCAGGGTCCACAAACAGAACGTGTTTTCTTGCTGCTCTTATTTATAGGACCCAGGGGAGCCCTGGGTCTTTGATGTGCGTAGTGGGGGGCTGTAGTCCGGCCCCCAGGCCGGTGTAGCTGACTGTCTGGCCCCGTGAGGGGGGGCAGGTCTTTGAACCCGCTCCCTGCCTGACTGTTGCTTATCCTAGGTGCTTAGCACCTTGTTGCTTCGTGGAAGGGTGAGGTGATTGTTCACACCTCACCCTTCCCTTGGTTTGTGTGGCAGAGACTGCGTGCTCTGTGTCCGTGGGGGGTGAGGAGCAGGCTTGGGGGTGGGGGCTGCCGCTCTCCCTGCCCTGCCAGATGGTAACAGCAGTTACCCTGCCTCGTCTTGGGCGGCCCTGCAGCATTGCCCAGTTCTGATTGTGTGCACCTCAATGATGCTGGTTTCACAGTGTGCGTTTCATGAGGGTGCAGTTCAGCACCGCGTGAATTTCGTTGACCCATTACAGCAGAGGCCGGCCAGAATTGGGTACTTCTGCCAGGCATGATTGAAAATGATCATGCCTGTATCCTCGTCCGGCCCAGCGACAAGAAAGACTAAAACGTACAGTGTATCTGACCAGTCTGGCTTTTAAGATGTTCATGGTATCGCAAGGCAGCTATAGCGATGCCCCCGCTACCTAGTTCTTAGATTGTAGCCCTGAACACTATGCGGGAATGAAGACCAACTCTTTAACTGCATTACCAAACACCTGCGTGACAGTTGACAGTCTGTATTTATACAAACATTAAACATTAAATAGACCAAATTCTATTTTGCTTAATAAAATGGCAGCATAACTATTAAAATTGTGGGGCACTCAATCCATCATTCCCGCTATTATAAAAATAAAGAAAAGACAGCACAAGTAAAATTGTACCCACCCAATGGGAGCTACTATGCATTGGAAGCATTGTTGGTACATTCTTTAATCTCATTACCAATGGCACCCATAGACAATAGTAGCAATTAAACACATCAATACACCAAACAGTATGGAAACAAAACATTTCCTTCAAAGCAAACTTTTGATAACTCTCGTTACAATGTAAACTCGCAGCTGCAACATGGTTTATAGCAGAGGCAGACTTGACACTCGGGATCACCGACAAAAGGCAACCGGGCCCTGCTGTTTGCTGGTCAGCTGTATGGGCCCCTCTTCCCTGATCCTCTTGAACATATACACAGCACATGTCTCGGGAGGATAGCTTAGGGGCAACGTGCTAGCCGTGGAAGCAAGACGACATGGAGTAACACAGGTTCTATCCCTGGTCCACGCTTAGAAACCTCTGGGTATTAAGCACGTTATAAATAACCTATCATATCATATCACAACAAATTCACAACATGGTGGGACTGCTAGGCCTACAAGGCACTGATGTGTTCTAATTTGTCTTCTGGACCTGTCCTGCAAAAGATATGCAGAACCCTAATTTGCTCAGTATGGATTGACATGATCATTAGGGACATCACAGTAAAGAACATTACAAGCAGTGATATCAGTCTTGAACACTTTACAATGCCTTTGGTAAAGACATTAAAACAAGTTTTCACATGCAAGCCAAGAGAATAATATGCTGTGTAATATATAAATATTCACTATTATAAACATACAACAACGCAATAGTTTAATAAACCATGAGGGTTTTTCTTCATAACAGAAATTGCAAACTAAATCACTTCTAGCAACACCCAATGTCAACAGATCAAGCACAGTGAGATTAAATGATTTGCACAGGATCACAGATTTCGGTAAAGCGGTCAAATCAGTATTTGGACCCAGGCTGTGATGTAAGCACTTGACTACATATCTTTCCAGTGATGGGTCACGTAAACATTTTTTAAGGTTTGGTTTTCCAAAAACGAAATTATTAGTTTTTCTATCAATGCCTTGAAAAGTACACAAATCACATAACAAGAGGTTTATTTTCACTAGCTTGAATCCACGATTGCAGTAGCAGCCTGCAAAGGAATGTGGACCTAAATCAATATCATTTGGTTTTTTTTAAAAAAAAGGCATTCACAGTGAAGGAGAATTCAAAATAATGTCATCTGCATGAACCATTATTTTACACTGCTCCCCTCCCATTTATTATCACCCACCAATCACACCACTTGAGGGAACAGTCCTTACCCAGGCACCCCTGTCTCTGGATCATCAACCTCTAATCGATTTATTGAAATGAGGTTGACACAAAGCTGAAACTGGGGGCGTTGGTGTAGCATACATTATTATCTAAGTGGCTGCATTTGAA
The DNA here is from genome assembly GCF_040938575.1 of Ambystoma mexicanum. Taxonomy (NCBI): domain Eukaryota; kingdom Metazoa; phylum Chordata; class Amphibia; order Caudata; family Ambystomatidae; genus Ambystoma; species Ambystoma mexicanum. The sequence goes on along the minus strand of NC_090924.1, from coordinate 872,475,287 downwards.
TTGTTTACCTGTTTATTTATCTATTGCAGCAGTGACTGCGTATGGCTGTGCAGCTAGGGCAAGCACCCGTCCATTCGTATCACAAATATGCTCCCCTTTTACTCCTTTGCCTCCTGTTTCCATTATCTCCCATACAGCAGTCTTTTTGCCTTCTTTTTTCCTTACAAGCAATTTCGTCTCTAGTATCCCACTCTTTTCTGCTCTTTTTGGAACACTGTCATCCTCTCTTCTTGCCTCATTCCCTGAATCCTCCTCTCGCCTTTTCTTTCTCCATTTCTCCCAACGGTTCTTTGTTATATACTACTATTTAACTGACTGACCATTCTACTGACCTCTGCCCTTTAGGTTGTTTTTGTCTGTGTGCGCCCTGATGCCTGCGGGCTATGGCGCATTACAAATATATAAATACAAAAATAATAAAGATACTGCTCTGTTACTCATTTTGCTGCTATTTGCAACCTCACCTGCCTTCCTTCAATCCATTCTTCCCTCCCTTGTTTACCCACATCACACCAGTTGCCTTTACAGTGCTACCTCTCCACTGCCCATTCCTCACTCACTTGCGCCCCTTCGCTCCTTTTCTCTTGCCCTCCGTCAATCTTAATTTCTCCCTGACTCTTTAGACCTTCATTATTCTCCATTCTCCTTACACTCCTGAACACCCTCTTCTCTATTTCCCCGCCTCTAATCCTCTTCACCCTGCATTTACACTCACTCTTGTGCCTTATTAACTATTGCTCCATTCTCTTGTCCTCGTTCATTCTCTGTACCCATTCACCCTTTTACCCTCACCTGGTTCTGTTCTATCACTTTATCGCCTGCTTTGCCTCACTCTCAATCTCTGTCTCACGCCTCTGCCCTCTTTCATTCTCCGCTTCACTGTCCCATCAGTGTTTGTTACCTGCCCCATCTCTACTTTTCTTCTTCACTATCCTGCCCTCTTCCCTCTTCATTGCCATTCACTGCCCTGCAGCAGGGCCTTGTGAATCTGAAGGAGATATGGAGGTGGTGGGTTGGAGTTAAGTTTCCTTTCAAATGCCACAACCAGCACCCACAAAAAAGGTAGCCCCTGGTATGTTTTGAGATTTTAAGGTGTACTTCTTTAAGTTTGTGATGTTCAATGTCATTTCAAGTGTATGGTGTAAGATCACTGGGGACATGCACAAACTGGATCTGCATGCTGTAGGAATTATCCCCTGATATCGCATCCTGTAATGTCCCCTACCATTGCTTTGAACCGTATCATTTCCAACATTAGCTTGAGGCTTGATCTTTCAATATTACCACCATTGACAGCAAAACCTGGCGAGGTGTCATGATGCCTTCCCCCGGGCATCAGGACAAAGCCCATCAGCTCCAGGAGCAGGCATCCAGATACTTATTAAAACCCCAACAGCCCCGGCTGGGGGCTGTTTGGGTTCAGTCCTGGCGCCAGGCTCATCATAGAAATCAGTCCTGGCGCCATAGGCGCCAGGCTCATAGACTTTACATACCTGATGCAGACCATGCTGCAAGTGAGTCCAAGCCAACTTGAGGCCTGGATGGGACTATTTTATTACAGGGACTATTTTTTACTCGGGTGTGGTTCTGGGGAACTTCTTACCTGGAACTACTTTGGAGGCTATTTAAACCACGTCCGAACAGCAGCACACGCTTCGCGTTATTCTGCATCCAGCAGTGTAACGCTCACTGTGCCTGCAGTCAGCATCCAGTCTTCTGCCACGCCTGCCTCGAATCTGGAGCTCCTAAAACAAAGAGGAAAGAAAAGGACAAGGTTAGAAAACGAACTATTTTCGAATTCCTCACCTGTTACCGGATCCATCTTGCCTCCGGACCTGGAAAGAACATCATTTCAGTACGCGTCGCATCTCCAGCTGCAGCGCTGCGCCATACTCACCGGTCCTCGCAGCATCTTTCGATTCGGCACTGCCTCCATCATTTCTTCGCCGAACCCCAGCACCTGGGGGACAAAAGAAAACAACAAGGTGAGCCGAGAAAACCAACAAATATAACTCTTATCACCATAGACTTACCTGATTTACCACCGGAGGCATTATTCTATGACTCTCCACATCTTCATGTGCCGCACCTGCAAAGAGAGAGAAAACAACACGTAAAACACGTCCAAAATTTACCGGACAGCGTCGGGTAATACAGACTCTTACCTGAGCGCCACCAGCTACCACGAGAGCATCTTCTCGCAAACTCAGCTGCAAGACAAGGAAGGAATGGGGGAACAAGAGTGAACATCGGACATATTGAACTCTATGAACTTGATACTTACTGGTCCTACCAGGAACCTCAGAGTCAATACTCTCCGGAACTCTCCCACGCCTTCAAACCAGTGAAGTAACTGGAATCAACGCGCCCCTGCAATCCATGCAGGATGGAGAGCTCATCTTTCAAGGGTATAAGGTGAGATTGCTCAGAGGGCACTTCGGAGGTGATTAGTGGGGAGGACTGTGGTGGGTGCCATCACTTGAATCCACTGGTGGCTAAATCCATCTCTCCACTTGCAGGAGAATACTTCTACGGGTCAAGCAGACAAGATTAGGAGGGCCAGTCCAGTCAGTCATCTCTGCACTACGCATCACTTTGGTGGAGACCGCAGCCGTCCGGGTCCGACCGACACCTCTGTGGGAGCCAGGTGAGCGTAACAGAACACGAAGCCTTTCTATAAATCCCCATCCGGGCGTTATGGAAACCTCAGAAACCGACCAACTGGCCCAATTATTGGGGGAACTTAGGGCTGAAGTGCACTCCGCTCGCCAAGAGACTAATGTCTTCAGGAGAGAACTGATTGTCTCGAAGGAGCGCACTGACGATCTAGCTAGGCAGCTGCTGCAAAACCAAGCAAGGCAAACACCTTTACCAGGACTCGGGGGGGAATCCAACTCTTGTTTCATCGAGCAATCCGGTGCAAGTGGTTTTACCAGGGGCTATTCCTTTAGCTCCACCTGAATGCTTTGCTGGGGACCCAAAAAGGTTTGCCGTGTTTATGAACCAATGTCGCTTGCACTTTTTATGCAGACCTGGAGCTTTTCCAAATGACCAAGCCAAAGTAGCTTTTGTATTATCATATTTGAGTGGCAGTGCAGCTGATTGGTCGATTCCACTAGTCAATAAGGATGACCCTCTTCTTCTGGACTTTCAGGGTTTTCAAATGAGCATGGAAAGACTATTCGCTAGACATTCCCAGGGACAGGCCCTGGATAACGAACTTTTATCCCTATGACAAGGTAACCAGGATCTGTTAACCTATATCGCAACCTTTAATAGGTTAATGGTGGAAACCGGATGGCCAGTGGTAAAACGAATTACACTATTTCATCGTGGACTTCGGGGAGAACTTAAAGATGTTTTGGCCCAAGTTGTGAACCCACCTCAGGATTGCGCAGAATATATAGACTTGATGGTCCATTTAGACCATCGACTTCAGAATAGAAAGGCTGACCGAGCTAAGTTCGAGAATCGGGTATTGATTAAACCCAACGTCACCCCCAAAGGAACAGATGCAGCAGAACCTATGCAGATCGGGGGGGTTAAGGGACCCTTGACTCAAAAGGAAAGAGAAAGGAGATGGCAGATGCAATTGTGTCTATACTGTGGGGCCTCAGGACATTTTCTACAGGATTGCCCTATAAAACCATCCAAGAAAATAGTCGGAGTCGCTGATAGAAATCAAACAGAACTTGATTCGGGAAACGACCACGCCCGACAAGCGTAGAGGTCCGCTTGCCGAGCTTGAAGAAGGACACTCAGACCTCGCACCTAATCATACCAATGGTCCTTATTGATCCAAGGCAGCCATCACGTATGCACGCAGTAAGGGCATACATTGATAGCGGGGCCGTAGGAAACTATATGGACCGCGAGTTGGCTTCTAGGATGAATCTACCTTTCTGCAAAAAAACCTCTTCGGTTGTCATCACCACAGTTGATGGAACTGAAATTGCCTCTGGGCCTGTAACTCATTCCACCACAGAGATGGCACTGTTGGGTCAGGATGGGCATCGAGAGACTATTGTGTTTGATATAATCAAAGCCCCGCAGTTCCAAATAATACTGGGAATACCTTGGTTGGAAACACATAATCCTAGTATTGATTGGCGAGAGAAGAGAATAACCTTCCCGGATTGTGCACACACCTGTTACCTGGAAAAAACCTTGAACAAAGGCCTGACCACAGTCGCTAATCCAGTCGTGCAGTTGCCTCAGGAATATCAAGAATTCGAGGATGTTTTTCAAAAAGAACAGGCAAACACCTTACCACCTCACAGATCATACGATTGTCAAATCGACCTCATACCCGGTGCACAACCTCCATGCAGTAGGATCTGCGCCCTTACGAACCCAAAAACCTTCACCTATGACAATACTTGGACCAATACCTTGCTAATGGCTTTATTCGTCCATCCAAGTCCCCTGCATCCTCAGTTTTGTTCTTCGTGCCTAAAAAGGAAGGTGACCTCAGAACATGCATAGACTACCGCGCATTAAATCAGATTACGGTGAAGAACCGATACCCATTGCCTCTGATCCCCGAATTACTAGACCAAGTAAAGGATGCTTGCATCTACACTAAATTGGATCTCCGAGGGGCATATCATCTGGTACGTGTAAAGAAAGGCGACGAATGGAAGACTGCCTTTCGCACCAAGTACGGATTATTCGAATATCAGGTGATGCCCTTCGGGTTGTGCAATGCACCAGCAGCCTTCCAGTATTTTATGAACGATGTCCTTCGTGAACTCATTGACGTCTGTGTTGTCGTATACATAGACGATATTCTAGTGTACTCCTCCTCAGAATCAGACCATGTTAAGCACGTGCGTGCAGTCCTTGAGAAACTACGCCAGCACAAGTTATATGCAAAATTGGAAAAATGTGTTTTTCTTACTACGGAAGTTGAATTCCTTAGATTTATCCTGACTCCAAAGGGAGTCCGAATGGACTCTCGAAAGGTGGACGCAATTCTCAAGTGTCCATCACCCAGTTCAGTTAAAGGGGTACAAAGCATGCTCGGATTTGCTAATTTCTACCGCAGATTCATTCCGGATTTCTCACATGTTGTACACCCCATCACAGCACTTTTGCGAAAAAACAAACGCTTCTTGTGGACCAAAGAGGCTGAAAAGGCCTTCCAAGAGCTGAAAGCGAAATTCACGTCTGGACCTGTCTTAAAGCATCCCCGCCCTGAACCTCCATACATAGTTGAAACTGATGCTTCCAGTTTAGCCATGGGAGCTGTCCTGTCCCAGAAGGATCCTGAAACCAGTCAACTTCACCCAGTAGCATTTTGGTCCAGAAAGTTCTCGGCACCTGAGTTAAACTATGGGGTTACCGATAAAGAGTTATTAGCCATCAAATTCGCCTTAAAGGCTTGGCAGCATTATCTTCTCGGTGCCAGGCATACCATTACCGTAATCACTGATCACCGGAACTTGCAGTATTTAAAAACAGCCAAAGCCCAATTGTCGCGCCAACTTCGATGGGCATTGTTCTTTGCCGAGTTCGATTCTTGATCACTTATCGACCAGGCTGTAAAAAGGGCAAGGCAGATGCCTTATCCCGAATAGGGATGGGAGAAGCATATGCGAACCCGGAACCGGTACCTATAATTTCAGAACAAAGAATTCTTGGCATAACTACTCTACAGACACTAGAGGATATTCATGTAAAATCAAACAACTCTTCGATCCAACAGCCCTGCAGGACTGGGTAAAGAAAGGCCCAGACTACTCAGTCATCAATGACCTACCTTATTATCAAGGGCGACTATTTCTACCACACAAGGAACTAACTACAAGAACTAGTCATCTCCAATTATCATGACACCCTGATGGAAGGGCACCCAGGTATCGCAAAAACTGAAGCTAAAATTAAGAGACAATTCTGGTGGCCCACCTGGCGAAAAGACGTAAAGTCATTTGTGATGTCTTGTGGCATTTGCGCCCAAAACAAAAGTCAGAAGAAGAAAACAGTTGGCCTTTTACAACCTTTGGATATTCCACCTACACCTTGGCACACCTTATCTTTAGACTTTATTACAGATCTACCTCCATGTAATGGATTTAACACCATTTTAGTTATCGTGGATCTTTTTTCCAATATGGCCCACTTTATTCCTTTAAAGGGATTACCTTCTGTTTCAATTCTGGCCAAGGAGTTCCTTGAAAACATTGTTCAAATACACGGATTTCCTTCCGTATTGGTCTCTGACCGAGGTAGTCAATTCATTTCACATTTTTGGAAGAAATGTTGTCAATTGGCGCAAATCAAGGTGAGGTTATCAACCAGTCACCATCCACAGACCGATGGTCAGACGGAGAGGACCAACCAGACCCTTGAACAGTACCTACGTTGCATGCTACACTAGACCGAAAGTAATTTATGGATTTCCGAGTATGCATACAATAACTCTGTACATTCAGGAACCGGACAAAGCCCCTTTTATTCCATATATGGACATCACCCTCGAACCTCAGAACTAGATTCGCCTCAGCACTTAAAAATGCCTGCAGTTAGTAATTTGCACTCTACTATTACGCAAGCCTTTAAGGAGGCAACAGAACATTTGAAACAAGCAAAAGAGAAATATAAGAAAAATGCTGATCGACATAGAAGTGAAACTCCACAATACCAGATTGGGGATCAAGTTTGGCTGGCTACAAAACACATACCTCTGAAGGGAACTCAGACTTTTAACCCTAGATATTTGGGACCTTACACCATTAAGGCCATTATCAACCCGGTGGCCGTCAAATTGGAATTACCCTCTAATATGCGAATTCATCCTGTCTTTCATTTTTCACTTTTAAAACCAGTTCAACCAGGAACAAGATTAACCAAATCACTCGACCCCTTCTTGATAGATGGAGAACCTGAATTCGAGGTAAAAAATATCCTGGACTCCAAGATGGTTAAATCAAAACTTTTTTATTTAATCGATTGGAAGGGCTACGGACCACAAGAAAGGTTATGGGAGCCTAGTGACCATGTTTATGCATCTCGGTTGGAGAAGAGATTCCATCGGGACTTCCCAGACAAACCAGGGCCAAGGGGAAGAACAACTTTAGGACGGGCCTTGGGGAGGAGTGCTGTCATGATGCCTACCCCCGGGCATCAGGACCAAGCCCATCAGCTCCGGGAGCAGCCATCCAGATACTTATTAAAACCCCCAACAGCCCCACCTGGGGGCTGTTTGGGTTCAGTCCTGGTGCCTTAGGCGCCAGGCTCATCATAGAAATCAGTCCTGGCGCCATAGGCGCCAGGCTCATAGACTTTACTTACCTGATGCAGGCCATGCTGCAAGTGAATCCAAGCCAACGTGAGGCCTGGATGGGACTATTTTATTACAGGGACTATTTTTTACTGGGGCGTGGTTCTGGGGAACTTCTTACCTGGAACTACTTTGGAGGCTATTTAAACCACGCCCGAACAGCAGCACACGCTTCGTGTTATTCTGCATCCAGCAGTGTAGTGCCTGCAGTCAGCATCCAGTCTTCTGCCACGCCCGCCTCGAATCTGGAGCTCCAAAAACAAAGAGGAAAGAAAAGGACAAGGTTAGAAAACTAACTATTTTCGAATTCCTCACCTGATTCCGGATCCATCTCGCCTCCGGACCTGAAAAGAACATCATTTCAGTACGCGTCGCATCTCCAGCTGCAGCGCCGCGCCATACTCACCAGTCCTCGCAGCATCTTTCGATTCGGCACTGCCTCCATCATTTCTTCGCCGAACTCCGGCACCTGGGGGACAAAAGAAAACAACAAGGTGAGCCGAGAAAACCAACAAATATAACTCTTATCACCATAGACTTACCTGATTTACCACCGGAGGCATTATTCTATAACGCTCCACATCTTCATGTGCCGCACATGCAAAGAGAGAGAAAACAACACATAAAACACGTGCAACATTTACCGGACAGCGTCGGGTAATACAGACTCTTACCTGAGCGCCACCAGGTACCACAAGAGCATCTTCTCACAAACTCAGCTGCAAAACAAAGAAGGAAGGGGGGAACAAGAGTGAACATCGGACATATTGAACTCTATGAACTTGATACTTACTGGTCCTCGCCAGGAACCTCAGAGTCAATACTCTCCGGAACTCTCCCACGCCTTCAAACCAGTGAAGTAACTGGCATCAACGCGTCCCTGCAATCCATGCAGGATGGAGAGCTCATCTTTCAAGAGTATAAGGTGAGATTGCTGAGAGGGCACTTCAGAGGTGATTAGTGGGGAGGACTGTGGGGGGTGCCATCACTTGAATCCACGGGTGGCTAAATCCATCTTTCCACTTGCAGGAGAATACTTCTACGGGTCAAGCAGACAAGATTAGGAGGGCCAGTCCAGTCAGTCATCTCTGCACTACGCATCACGTTGGTGGAGATCGCAGCCGTCTGGGTCCGACCGACGCCCCTGTGGGAGCCAAGTGAGCATAACACGAGGAGGCCCAGCTGTCTCTAGCTCGAGTCAGACACCCAAACATAGAAAACTGTAAAAAAAAAACACAACTTTAAAAAAGTAGCATTTGTCCTTAAAGGTCAGCATTGTGCAACCCTGCCCACTCTAGACTCCACCTCCGTGACTTGCCCACCTGGGGCCCTCTGTCATTTTGCCCACTGGGCCCTTTGTCTTAAATATGCCACTGGTTTATAATACACCAAAGCTTTCATATTTAGGCACTTGTTATGTTTCCCGAGCAGCAGGCATCCAGGACCCTTTCATACCGGCTCAAGAACCAGATAGATTGTAAGCTCTCTAGCCAGACCTAGCCAGCATTGGCAATGGCAATCGTGATTTGGCGTTTTCTGCTGTTATTTGCATTTATAGGTACCCGTGTGCAAGGAGGAGAGTGCTAAGTTTCAAAGGAGGATGTGAGACAGCGTGAAGGCGTGCCAGAGAATGAGAAGGAAGCAGAAGAGAGCAAGGGAGGACATGATTAATAGTGGGTGCCATCCGTGATGATTAAGAGGGAGTATGAGTGATAAAGGTTGAGAGTGAGAGGGTAAGAAATAAAGCAAGTGTGTAAGTGGAAGGATTAGAGGGGTAGAGACTGAGGGTGAGGTGGGTGAGTGGATTGTACAGAGAGTTGGGTGAGTGGAGAATTTGAAGTCACTGCAGCTGGGGCCGAGGCCAAGATGGAGGGAATTAGAATAACCTAGATGTGATTTTCGAATTGCTGAAAGATGGGCCGAATGTTAAAGTAAAAATCTGTAATGAAAGTTAGGCATGAGTAGGCCATGCGGATCTATTTTCCTCTTAATTTCATTTTTTACAGTCCTGCGTAGGAAAGAGCACAGCACGTGTAAGAATGCATGACTGTGACTAATGCTTCACGAGGGGGCCATCGGGCATGGAAGTCATTTATGGGTTGGCAGGGGTCGCAGTTGCTACTCCTGTGGTCTCTCTTGCTACCCCTAAATCTTTTTATTTTTGTAAGTTTTTAAAAAAATTGAGGCTCACGGGCTGTGGCCATCAGCATGTGACTCTTTGTTTCTGGAGTGGCTAGTTTCCTGATAGCTATAGCCGGTAAGATACCTCAGAAGGTTGAGCGCTGGCTGCTGCAGTGATCTGTGTGTGATCTACAGATTGCAGGTTCGACTCCCTGCAAGGTCAACTCAGCCTTTCATCCTGCTGAGGTTGATAAATGAGTACCAACACGGGTTGGGTGATATTGTATGTATATTTGTTCTATATGAAGCGCTTAAGCGTAAGTCAGCAGTATTCAAACTGTGGGGTGTTCCCCCACAGGGGACCGCGGCCGCATCCCTGGAAGGCCGTGAAAGCCCATCATGAAATGTAAAAAAAAGAAAGTATTTTTTTGTTTTTTGTTTTAGATTGGAAGAAATGGGCAGGGGTGGCTCGCATGGTCTGGCTGAAGCATGAAACTGTCTCAGGCACCAATGAAAAAGTGGCCCGCAGTTGAAAATGGATATTCATTCCTTTAGTCAGACTGTTTGAATAGTACCCAAGGGGGTGCTTTGTGTTAAAATGTAAGTAAATTGTGATGTTTAAAGAATCTTTATTCAGCAACAGTGGTCATAATTACTAGCTGCATAGTGAAGTAACTCATCACACTGGTCCACATTGGCCAAAAAGGTGGCCCATTTTGACTGGCCCACACTAGCATTTTGCATTGCATTTTTGGTACAGGCATTACCTTATAGGCCAGGCCGAGCCTGGTGGCTCATCCATAATGGCGAGGGGGCACCCACCCAGTGGCCCCCTCACCCATTATGGAGGAGCTAAGGAGCCAGCCCAGTGAAACAATGAGCACTCCCTCAGCTTCTTTTTCCAACTGAGGGAGTGCTCTTGGGCTGGCTGACCTATCAAAGGGAAACACTATTTCCCTTTGACAGTTCAGTTCAGCTCTCCAGCCGCACATGCTCACTGAGCCATGCAAGGCTGGGGCGTTTTTCTTCACCAGCATTGCATAGCTCATTGGAAATCCTGGCTGGTTCACTGCATATCTGTATGTGCAAGGGGGACCTTCCTGCGCTTCCTTGCACATACGAACAGAGCAGACTGGTGCAGGGCGTTTCAGCACCCACACGCAGGCCAATGCAGAAGGTACGTTTATGTTCATTTTTTTTTATTTAAACATGTATATGGATGCGTGTATTATGAGTGAGTGTATGGTGATGGATGCTCGTGTGAATGATAGAGTGATTGCTGTATGAATTAGTGTGTGTGTGTGAGTGTGTGTTAGTTTGTTTTGGTCCATTGAGCTGATTTTGGCAAGTGGTGGATAGAGGGGGGAAGGAGGGTTGTACAACAAACACATTTTAAAAATGCCAAAATGCCTTTGTTGCACAATCCCCCTACCCACCTGCCAAAATCAGCTCTCCTTCTGAGGCGCTGTGCAGCCCAGGGGACAGGGATGGTATTTTCTTTACTGAATTTCTATCATAGATGTCCAGTCAAAAATACCATTGTTTCCCCCTTGGCACCCCGGTGCCTTGCATGCACACATAATCATGTTGTTTGTGTTAGGCCCAGGGGACAGGGATGGTATCTTTTTACTGGACATCTATTATAGATGTCCAGTAAAAAATGTCATGCATGCCCCTTGGGCCCCCAGCACCAATTGCAAACTGGTTACCCATTTTTATTTTTAAAGTATGCTCTACAATGCAACATTTTAACCCGTTATTTATTTTAAAAAATTCATTGGGGGAAAGCCCCCCGAACCGCCCTTGATTGATTTGGGCTCCCTCACTGTGTTCGGTCTCTATGGCATTTTTGGGGAAATAGTTATGCCCCCTCCAATTAAAAAACGTCACCGGCTGTCACTGGCCCTTTGACTGTGTTGGGAACGGGATGGGGGAGCCCAGGGACTGTGGTGGGAACAGGATGGGTGGGATCCATGAGATAGTGGTGGGAGCAGGTTGGGCAGAGCCCAGGGTGTGTGATGGGGTAGCGAGAGCCCAGGGACTGGGTGGAAGTTGGATGAGGGAGCTCAGCGACTGTGATGGGAGCAGGTGGGGGAGCCGAGGGACCATACTGGGAGTAGGGTGCAGTGAAGGCGCGCAATACATAAAGTCCATTTGGGATTTTTGGGGGGGCCCGGCCTGCCCAAATTTTGCTCAGGGGGAGCCCAGGCCAAAAAAGTTTGAAGACCACTGGCGTAAGTGCTATATAATAACACATCATTGTCGTTTGGCCTTGGAAGTCTACTTGCATTCACAGTGATTTGGTAATATGGGCCTATACACACTGATATTAACGATACATATGGTGATCCATTCTTGTATGAAATGTATATCACTTTACAGTGTTAGCGTAACCATATTTTTTTGTAGTGTACTTAGAAACAATACTATGTGATGCCACTTCCTGTTTTGTCGATGGGTGAAAGATTGCGTTCCATTGCTTTCCATGATGTAACTTCAGGGTGGGGTCAATCACGCCCTATGTGTGATGTCATCAGAGCATACCTGCCTAACCTCTGGGTTCATCCCGGCGACTCGTTGTTTTCACGCTCTTCTCCGCGTCTCCGGGGAAGAGCGCAGTCTCTCCGGGTTTTTGCAGCAGACCCAAAGTTGTTGCAACTCTGAGGCTCCAAAGGGCTGGAGCAGTCTGCATCCTCGAGAAGTGTGTTTTTAAATTGTCAGTGATTTTCTCATTAAGGGTTACATTTATTTGTTCCTGCCAGAGAAGCGCTGATCAAGGGCTTGACAAAATGTAAAAAGAAATGTCTCAAACGACTGCGGGTATTTCCCCCTCATTCTCTTTGTTTCTTTTAAGTAGCCCCCTTGACACGTCTTATTGCAGGCGTTAGCAGACAAGTCTGTGGGAATGGTCAATTTCTCTATCGAACAGCAGCACACGCTTCGTGTTATTCTGCATCCAGCAGTGTAATGCTCACCGTGCCTGCAGTCAGCATCCAGTCTTCTGCCACGCCCGCCTCGAATCTGGAGCTCCAAAAACAAAGAGGAAAGAAAAGGACAAGGTTAGAAAACTAACTATTTTCGAATTCCTCACCTGATTCCGGATCCATCTCGTCTCCGGACCTGAAAAGAACATCATTTCAGTACGCGTCGCATCTCCAGCTGCAGCGCCGCGCCATACTCACCAGTCCTCGCAGCATCTTTCGATTCGGCACTGCCTCCATCATTTCTTCGCCGAACTCCGGCACCTGGGGGACAAAAGAAAACAACAAGGTGAGCCGAGAAAACCAACAAATATAACTCTTATCACCATAGACTTACCTGATTTACCACCGGAGGCATTATTCTATAACGCTCCACATCTTCATGTGCCGCACATGCAAAGAGAGAGAAAACAACACATAAAACACGTGCAACATTTACCGGACAGCGTCGGGTAATACAGACTCTTACCTGAGCGCCACCAGGTACCACAAGAGCATCTTCTCACAAACTCAGCTGCAAAACAAAGAAGGAAGGGGGGGAACAAGAGTGAACATCGGACATATTGAACTCTATGAACTTGATACTTACTGGTCCTCGCCAGGAACCTCAGAGTCAATACTCTCCGGAACTCTCCCACGCCTTCAAACCAGTGAAGTAACTGGTTCTGGGTTCATCCCGGCGACTCGTTGTTTTCACGCTCTTCTCCGCGTCTCCGGGGAAGAGCGCAGTCTCTCCGGGTTTTTGCAGCAGACCCAAAGTTGTTGCAACTCTGAGGCTCCAAAGGGCTGGAGCAGTCTGCATCCTCGAGAAGTGTGTTTTTAAATTGTCAGTGATTTTCTCATTAAGGGTTACAATTATTTGTTCCTGCCAGAGAAGCGCTGATCAAGGGCTTGACAAAATGTAAAAAGAAATGTCTCAAACGACTGCGGGTATTTCCCCCTCATTCTCTTTGTTTCTTTTAAGTAGCCCCCTTGACACGTCTTATTGCAGGCGTTAGCAGACAAGTCTGTGGGAATGGTCAATTTCTCTATCAAGCCACAATATCAAGCTCACTGGGATGGGCTACTTAGCATTTAGCATAGATGCCCATTATCGGCATCTATGCTAAAGTAAATACCAGACTAACAATGCATTCTAGTCTGTGTTCCATGTCTGTGTGGTTCACATGAAAACAATGTTTTACCCTTTATGGGGCATTGCACATTTTCTTTACGTCCTGCATAACAAGATGCATTCCCGTGTGAAATGACTTAACTGCATTCTGGGACTTGTAGTCTTGCAGCTCGAGTTTCAGAGCGCGATAATGGGAAACCAGGGGTATATTCCCAGAATCAACTTAACGAGGTTGGAAGGGCGTCTCTGAATGCAATGTTGTGTGGGAGCACATTTCAAAATGCTGTTTGGAGGTCCTCTTGCCTGCAGTTGAGACGACCTGCCTGCACGTGTTAGCAAAAGTGCCTTTATCTGGATTAGTGCAATAATTCCATATGCAAAAGGGCACTGTAAAAAATGGTAAATGCGTTTTTGAGGGCACAGTTTCGTTTGATACAGTTCTGTGCACATAGCTGTTTACCTTTTTCACATGTGGGCGGAGCCTTGTGTAATTGGGCGGAGTCTTGTGTGGCTATGGGCGGGGCAGAATCCTCAGGGTTTTTGATTTTCAAATGTAGGCAGGTATGCATCAGAGATCAAGGGTCGGGTGATGTCACTTCTGCTACCCCTGGCATTTTGGTGAAAGGACGTCCCTGCGACCAGGCGTCCCTAGCTTTCACAGAATCTCTGTACTTCTCCTCAGTGCTGTGTCGAAAGTTCAGAAAATCACAGTGGCGGTAAAGCCTCACTACATTGGCAGTCAGGTGTGCTCTGTGTGGAGGGATGCATGAAAGCACTAAGTAACACATGCTGGCTTCGTCGTGTGCATCTGTCTGCTCTGACGGGTACACATAATGCCTTGCATAGACAGAGAGATAGACATGCAGACAGACAGGTAAACAGGTAAATGTACAGATGGACAAACAGATGAGGGGACACATAGGTCGATAACACGAGATGCCATATAGGCATGCATTGTTGCGCTATGCACCCCAGTGAAACATCTAATTAGGACAAACATCCGTATTACATCTTACACATACACCCTCAACCACAGACATCTACAATGCGCTACTGCATTCAACACCCCATACACCCAAGCCCTGGTTCAGGCACTGGCATTCCCCCAGACAACACGCTGTATGTATTCTATACCCAAATCAAGTTAAATCCTCATAAATAACCGACCAACATCAAAAGGCACACTCCAGCCGTTCAGACTCTGAAAGCCGTGCATCACACATCCCACCAAATCGGACATTAAATGCAGGCAAAGAAGCATTCTATTCCATCAGCCACCTCTGCCATGTATCCTTCCACATCCTCCTAGTCAGACACGCACGCTAACTTCCCGTCACACAGTGAAGTGCTGCTCCAGACACTGCATCAGACACTACAGTATCCCACTAGGCACTGCTTTGGACAACCCCAGACACCCAAGTCCTGCATTAGACACCCACATATCTCATCACGCATCGGATGACCAATCACACCCCCAGGCACCTATACCACCCATCACGCAGCCACACAGCTCCAGAAAACACCACAACTGACCTGAAACCCCCTGCTATCCCCTCCCCAATGACCCATTCGCCCATGCAATCACACGCCTGATTACTGGCCTTCACTGAAATGAATCGGCTAATCCCCTATGTTATGGGACAGAAATAATAATTGCGCTTATTCCTTTAAGCGCTCGATGGGCATATCAATATACATCATGTGATATTAAAGGTAGGCTGATGGTGAGCTTAAACTGTAGGTCCATGTGTTCAGGGGGAGCCGAAAAGCGCCAGAGAAATTAATTCGGACTCCTGGCACTGGTAATGTAGGGCTCCAGCAGCCATGTCCCCCTGCCTGCGCCCGCATGCTTTCTTGCCTGCTTCCTTATGTGTCAAGACTCTGCTCCCTTTCTTATATGGAGCCGTGTTTTACAAACATCCAGATACGGTCTACTGGTGAAATAGAGCCAGGAGACCCGAGCTCTAATCCCGGCTTCCCCGCTTCAGTAATTTGTGTGATCTTGGGAAAGCTGAGACGTGCCCTGTGCCTAGTAATCCTTTTTGCGCCCGTAGTGAACGCTATAGAGCACAGCTGCGCATGCTTAAATTAGTCATTTGTCACCGTGGGTGATATAGGCACCCCATATTTTGCTGTCAATTGAAGTTATCAGTTAATGGGCACTGCTGTTTTTTTTTTCTTTTTTTTAAATTTGAGCCCAAGTTATAGATACCGGGAGCAAATTGTCATTTTTTCCTACCTCACTGCAAACCCAAAAGTTAATGTTTTCCGATCTCGAAAAGGTATTGGAAGTTTTTTTTTGTAAAACAGCACATTTTTGTTTTAAAATTTTAAACATATACAATTTCGTCGCACAAAGTACACTTCCCCAAGCGCTATCGGCAGCCTAGAAGAAAACAACACATATATGCCTCAGAGAATGGAACGCCATAACATGTGTTGCCAAAATGGAAAGGCAAATAATAGTTTTAAAAAAAATGCACCAAAATTCAAAGCCACAGAACGACTGCGAGAAACAAGTAAATACCTGAAAGCAGGTCGAAAAATGCCAGGCGATCATTCAGGTGCCGTAGCTCCCCGTTCTCCTGCAGGCGGGTGGGGGAAGAGTGGGGTGCCGTGCCTGGTGGCGCAGTTCACTGGCCGTGCAGCAACAGGAGCAATCATGGGAAATGGAGGCCCCCCAAAAAAAGCCTCAGGTCTCCAGCGCAGGCGCGTCCACAATAGGCTCGATCACATTGAATAAAAAGAGAACACCATTCAAGCAGCCATCTCGTAGAGGAGATTATACTTAGCTTAAAAAGTAGATAGCGTTGGCATTGCAACTTGCTAACGATTGCCGATCAAAGGGCGGAAGCACAACCCTCCTTGAAAAAACGAGACCCACTGGTGCTTCGACCATTTCATCGCCAACCATCTGCAAGTTGCCACGCCAACGCCATAGACTGCTCCCGAACTCCCCTTCTCCTTTATCTTTTACAATAGCAATGTTTTTGGCGATATTTGTGGCTTGTGCCTGTGAGAAACCAGAAGGTGTCTTACCCGCTAGTCCTCGGGGATCTGTCACCAAGGTGGCATGACACGCCCATTGCTTTTGGATCCAGTTCCTGTAAGTGGACCAGTGTGGGAGGATCACCTGGGTGAGGGGTCTTCGGGGAGTGAGAGTGGGACACTGGATGGCGAGATGAGGTATTCCCTTCCCTCTAACACCTTTACCCCATCCTACCAGGTAGGATATTCAGGAACTGACCCGCCGCCCCTTCACAACACAAACACGTTCTCACGGACAGCTCGCTATGAGAGAAAAGGGACTAACACCCGAGCCGTGTACGTGACATGTCCCAACACAATGGCCAGGCAGAGTCAGGCAATTACTGACCAGCCCACACACCTGACTTCAATTACACTTCCCCAGAAAGATAAATGGCGGAGCACAAAAGCACACTCTGAGCAAGGCAAAGCACGCGAGGAAGCAGCAGGTCCAAGATGGCAGTTTAACATGAGGAGAAAGACGGCAAAAAAGAAGGGGATCACAAGGAGGGAAGAGCCCTTGACCTTTTCGACGAGGAACTGTTACTTTCATGAACTCTCGAGAATAGAAAGCGTAAGACCAGGCAACCAGGCTGAAGAATCCTGCATTATGTGTCGGAGGTACCCGGGGTACTCCTGCGTCGATAATCAAGGTGGGGAGAATTGATTGCCACTGTGGTACTGTCCTTGGTTCCTACTACAAAGCAGCACCAGTGAAATCAACACAGTCGGTGAGTTGGCAAGACTGATACCAGACCGGTCTGTGTTGAAGCCAAGGTTGCAAGCAGAAACATTGTATGGTGACAGCTGAAGCAAATAGTGTATGAAACGCATTTGATAACCAACACAAGTAAAAATTGAACAACAGATAAGTGATTGAACTTTGAATCCAAGATACGATACCCCCGACAGAGTGGTCCGGCACGGCGGCCGTGCTCATTCAAAAGTCTCTGTAAGGTCTCCAACTGAGAGTTAAAAGAGTGGCAAAGAATTGTACATCGAAGTGGTACTGCGATGGGTTGAGCAAAATCCTGTGCACAATTGAAAGTCTTCGATTTTGATACTGCCAAGCAAGTTGGTCCGAGCCAGAAGGAGGGACATCAATTGAATAAGTTGATGACAAGATAGAGAAAGTTGGTCCGAGCCCGAACGAGAAGATCAATTGAAAGCTTTTGGGATAAAGCAAGTTTGTGTTAAAGTGAATTAAATTGGTCCGAGCCTTGCTGAGGGAGACTGATGGAACATTGCCTTAAAACGCATCTGAGCCCGGCTGAGGCAAACCGGTGTGAACAGTGAATCACCCGAGAAATTGGACCCATAAAAGTCCTACGAAATTGTATTAAAGGGGATTTGAGCCCGGCTGATGGGGATCCGAGGTGAATAGTGAATCACCTGAGAAATTGAGTATGTGTGAAATTCCGAGAGGAAAATAACGTACTGTTTGTTTGTCGCATTAGGGCCCTCTACAAGAAGTGACTTTGAAAGGCAAAGAGACTTGGGCACAAAAGGACCTGATGCTAATGTTTGAAATGCACCCTCGTGCCTGAGAAGCCAGATACTGTGCTAAGCTCGAGCTCAGCGGGTTGAGCGCTCGCTGCTGCGTTCTGAGCGTGATCTGCAGGTCGCAGGTTCGAATCCCGGCAAGGCCAACTCAGCCTTTCATGCTTCCGAGGTCGATAAATAAGTACCAATTTCGGTTGGGTGATATTGTATGTAAATATGTGCTCTGTAAAGCGCTTTGGATTAAGGCACTATATAAATAACACATCATTATCAATATGCCGTGCTAAAAACGTGGGCAAGGGAGGCAAATGGCCTGAGAATTGTGACATATCATTTCTTGAACACTTCTTTCTTTTGCATAACATTGTTTCCCATACTATTTGTAATTAGAGGTAAGGATTGGCAATAGGTTTATTAGTTTAGACCCTTTTATTTTAACAAGACATCACTAGGAGTGCGTTATTATTATTTGATGGTCGTAGCTTGCTCCCATCTGTAGACTAAGGTTCAGATAGGCGTTTTTCAAACCCTTTTTGAAGTTCAAACACCCTTGATCTGTGGTCACTTGTTGATACCATGCCTTTCTTACACGCCACAAAGTGCCAAAACCAAAAAGGTCAAATAACGCTTGAAGGGAAGAGGATGAGGAAGGTGAGAAGGGATACAGAGGGTCAGGCAGTGGGTGACTGATAAAGTGGATGAGCAAATATAGCCAGAAAAACAAAGGAAAGGCAGGTAGTTAGGATAGGAATTGGTAGGAAAGAGAATCAATGGGTAGGGTGGAAGGGAAAAGAAGATGGGAACATGAGATTCATACAGAAACAAGCAAAGTAAAAAAATTGGTATGTAAACACGTGCCACGTCATTAAGAAATCGGTGGGTGCAATTCAAACAGCACATCTGCCAGAAAATACATAACCCCTCAGTTAGCTTTGCTTATTACATTTTCATTTACTTTATTTGTCAAGTTTATTGCCATTATTCTTTGGGTGAATGTGTCCACTTACTCACTACCCTTTCATGGTCTCTTCCTCCGACTTAAATTTGGAAATGTAGGTGTTACATCCTCTTTTTGCAGTTTAAAATCCAAACCCCTCCTTGCATCATGCAGCCCTTTGAATTTGCTGTAGTCTTTCTGCTCTCAAATACTTTACCTACACTTAATATGCTAAATATTCCTATAATATCTTTTTCCATCATTTTCAGCTTTATTTCGACAAATTTGTCCTAAAAACAGATTAAAGTGCAATAATATCTCTAACGCTTTATATCATAAACAGTTAAAACTCATGGTTCACTGTATACACCTTCGAAAATACATCAAATACATAGAGCATAAGGATACCAACATAACATCAATATATAAAATCACAGGCAACATTATCAGAATGCTCAATCTGTGAGTGAGGGCCCTCATCATCATCATCCTCTGACTCCTCCACCCAGGTAGCTGCAGGCAATAACAATTTGAAACAAACATCTCTCCCCAGTTAAAACACTTGGATCTTAATGTGCCACAGTAATGCGCTTCTGGTAAGTCCCCAACAACATGTTCATTTAAGCAAGGCCCTTGAAATGCATGCGTCTAAGATTCCGACATAAGGGACATAAAAGCAGAACGTGTTGTATAGTGTAATAGTTTGCTGGTCATTGGTATGTATGCTGGACTGCCTGGGTGCATGAATGAAATCTTGGTGTGGAATGGTGGTGGGGTGCTGGGCGGGTGTCCTGAGGGTTGACAGTTGGAGAGTGAGCTGGATAGAGCGTGGATGGACCAGTGGTTGTTACCATCTTTACTAATTTGATGCATCTTAAGTGACCTTCTGGAACGGTAAATAAACTCATCTGCAGTACTTACTATGGATCCAGCGTGGTGTGTCTCCTTAGAGGACCAGGTTATTGGCGACAGTGTGGTCTCCAGAAGAAGAACAAGAGTGAAAGAACTCTGGCGGGGGAGCAGCTAAGATCTTGGCAGCCATTGCCCCTCAACGGACCCATCCATTCCTCAACAAGTAAGTATGGGGCGCCAGCTTGGAGGAGCTGGCACTAGCTGGGAGGTCCAGTCCAAAAGGTGCCAACTGCGAGGACAGTGCTAGCTGGTGTGCCAGTTCAACCACATGCCTGATGCATCTTAAGTGACCTACAGGAACTGTACACTCACCTTCATGACTTACCTGTGGTACCAGTGTGGTGTGTCACCTCAAAGGACCAGGTCAGAACAGGACATGTTGAAAGGTCTGTTTACAAGCAATGCAAGAAGAGCGCCTCACAGACGATCCAGACTCCCATGCACCAGTTCCCTTTGACAGGGCAAAATGCCTAGTCATACTTTTACAAAGTGTGTATCTATGGAAGAGCAATCATTTCAAGATACCCTGCTCCCTGACCTAATTCATCGATGATTAGGTCAGAACATGGAACGCTACTAAGTATTAGTGGTTGTTATCTGAAAAAAAGTTTTTAAAACTCTTGTTTATCATAATATAGGAGCAATTGTTTGATAAGACTCATATCTTTAATATGACGCATACAGGCTAACGATTGGCCGTGGGTTAAATTCATTACCTCGATTAGCGTATTTTTGTCAGTCTCAAGCTCAGGAGGCAACCACCAACGAAGCCAATTAAAAAGTGAATTCATCTGTAGCATCTTCTCGATACTTCTCCAATTTGACTCTAAATGAACAACACAATCTGGAGGCAGATTTTGATAAACATCAAAAACGTTTCAAAAAATAATTGTCTGGAGTAATTAAAGGAGAAAGTCAAGACTGTCTGCCCACCCCAGCACCATAAAATGCAGCTGGTCTGGCTGGCAGCTTGCATACTCGAAGCGTTGGGCCTCCCACTCTATTACCAAATGTACGGCCGAACCCCAAAGTTGTCAAGGGAACATTTTAACTATTTGTGGTGACTAACCACCATTAATATTGAAACGGATGCCAAGGTAATCAAAACATTTTACTTTTTCTGTCTGTTCATCTTTCACGCTCAGATTAGTCCTATGTTTACCAGTTCGAGCTTTTGTACAAGTCAAAGTTTGATTTTTTAAATTGCTAAGTTCCAGCCTTCTGTGGATACAAAGTTCCATAAATCAATGTATTTGTTTTTTATGCCACTTTTTGTTTTAGAAACCAGGGCAGCGTCATTGGCGAACAAGAAGATATGCGTTTCTTAGTTGCGCACCAGAGCATCGGAAGTCAAGTCACAAGCCATTTCATTGCTCTATAAACAAAACGGGGATGGAACAAGTACAGATCCCACATGGGCCCCTTTTCAGACACTAAGCCCTTAGTGTGTTCACCCTCTAGTTCCCCAACTAACAGTGGTCAATTTGTCACTATATAAAAAGAAAATAGCAGAGAATATGTCTGTATGGGACCATGAGTTGTATCTGTTGATGATATTGCTGTATGTCCATATACTTTTAGGACAAATATCTCGAAATAAAACTAGAAATGAATCAATGATTGACTATTTATGGCTGTCCAGGTGCGCTCTGAGGGGGCACACATGTTGTTTGTGTTGATGTAATGCTAGTTGGGATAAAGACTGGCACGTTTCAGCTGCTACTTTGACAGCGCGTGCATACGGGTACCTTATCTTCCTTGGTGAATCATAATTCTAAATATATTTACTTTTACTTAGGAGGTCGAAGTGGCGAGCACGCACGCTACATGTTCCATTTAACAAGCAAACACCGACGGTAACGTTAATGCACAACGTATATCGGAAAAGCTCAAATGCATAGAAACTCCCTTCACCTAAAAGGTTCCTTTGCTGCCTTCTTACTTGTTTGCAGACGTGTTACAATCACATCAATTTCTCGATTGTTGATTCGGTGTAAGTGAGCGCAGCCTTGTAATGGAGTTGTTGATCTTTTCCCTTGGCTTCGGTGTCATGAATTAGAGTGACGCCGTAGCGATCTAAATAGAATGTTCTCGTAAGTGGGAAACGATGCCTCACCCAATTCGTCAAATCCTGGCATTTTCATCAATACCTTCAGTTCAATTATTTGGTAACCATTGTAGAAATTAATATTTACCTATAATGTCCGGATGACTAAATAGTTCTCTAATTCGCTACCTCCTTCGATATAAACTACAGAAAAATGCTTTCTCGCTTGAGTATGTTTAGTAAGGTGACCTCGTGTTTGATAAGCCCATGTTCAACACTTGGCCATTTTAGATTAATGGGAAATGCACGCGAAGGGACAGATTGATGTTTAATAGGGATAAAAACATTAGCCCTTGACCTTCGTGGATCCATTTAAATTTGCTGCTGTAACTCTATCTGACTGACTTCTAGCTTATAGGGAGGAGGAAGCACAGGTTCTCTGTGAGTAAATAGAGTAGCTGACTCCATTACATAAGATTCGCCGCAGCCTGGGACTGCTTCCTGGGGTCTGTTTTACAGTCGTTTCAGGGAAGTGTCCGCCGTGCTCACTCTAGCCATGTAATGGAGGGCCGGTTACCCTCGATTTTGGTGGTGGTACAATAATGCAATTAGGAGGTGACTTGGGCGCTACAAGAAGGGGAGCTCCACTGGTGCACGCTTCTGTTTCTGAAAAGCATCACGTCCGCCTTCTCTGTAAGGTTGTGGGGCCCTAAATGAGACTTAATTTGGGGCAGCAGAAATCCTTGCAACAAGGTGGAGACCTGGAGTGGGACAATCGTGGGCTTTGTGGGACCAGTAGCAGACTTCCTCCTGGACCACGAACAAGCTAAATAGGCTTGCGTTAGTTCTGGTGGCCCAGCTTCCACCCTTTCTGTAATGCTCTGGATTACACCACTGGCGTAACATAAGATGAGGCAGATCCCATTTGCCTGGGGCCTACTAGGAGTGTCATTCCGCCTCACTCTACATATTGGGGCTTTTGGTGTCATTGCTGTGGATCGATCTTTATTTGTATTTTTAATCCTGAGTTTTGGCTGTTTCCCCATTTCATTTTTTAGAATTGTTCTTTTGTTAAAGAAATTCCAATAATTGCAAAATAGAACATAAAAACCATGAAATGGCTCAAATTGCTCTCAAGTACCACCATTAAATGTCCTGCCCCCTCCCACTTACCCTACCCAATCCACATGAAGAAAAAAGGAAAATCATTGGAAAAGACCCAACTGTGGCCTAATACAAGGGCGTCAATCACCATTACTTTACTGCATTCTGCTAAATTCCCTCAAACCCCAGGGCAATATTGCGAGCCCCATTACTAGTCAGGCATCTTTCAAGCCTCTCTGTTTTGTTGTCTCTCTAACTCTGCATTCTCTTGATACATGACAATAAAGGGGTTACCATTCCCACTCAAAGTCTATTACGGAGACTTTCAACAAGTGCACCACTCTGTCCATTTAAAAGAAATCCTCGACTTTAAGTAGCCATTCCTTCTGAGCAGTGGGCAAGGGACTCCTCCACTTCGATGCTACACACACCTGTGCAGCCAGTCATAGGGTATGTGGCATATGAGGTAACACTCAAAAGCCTCTTCCATCTACCGAGAGGCCAAAAATCACCAAAAGCGGATCCAGTTGTCTTGATATTCCAGCAAGTTCTTCTAACGAAGACGGGGCTTATTTCCAATAAATCTGCATGTATGTGCATTCCCACCACATGTGCCAGCATGAGCATCACTCCCCACATCTCTTCCAAAAGAATGGACCAACCCATGGAACATTTGTGATAATCAATGAAGTAGCTTAATGAAATGGGCTTTATATATGTTTGCTATCACTGTCTTTCAGGCCCTCTCGCACAGTACCCTCCACAATGAATTCAAAATCTCACTTTCCAGGCCGCTCTACCACTGCACTCTGGCTTTCCCCTTGTCCCGCCCACTTGCATGTACTAATACATTATACATGTGTGAGATCAAATCCTTAGACCCACCCTCCCCCAGGAATCCAACGTTTTCTCAAAGGGAGTTAATTCCCTATTAAACCTTTCACCCCATTCTGAGTCCGGAATTACTCCCTTCATTTGCAAATATGACAAAATAGAAAGGCGTCCTACGCCTAATTCCACCTCTAACTTGTCCTTCCCAATGAATTGGTGCCTTTCCACAATTGCTCCACACTCTCTAATCCAGCTTCAAACCACTTTTGAAACTGAAAGGGCTCCAGTATCAGGTCTCGAAATGGAGGCACCCCCAGACTGGTGATGGGCACGTAGAAACACCTTTTGTACCAGGCCACTCCTGCCAAACTTCCCAGAGAACCCTTAGTACTGGATGATAACCGAATCCTTTTGGGGAGAAGCTTAGTAGGAACCCACTGTGAGAGGTTTCATAACCTAATTCTCCAGTGTGTTCCCTTGAATTTACTCTTTAACCAACTAATCTTCCAGCAATACTCTCAGGTGCGCAGCACGAACATATTCTTCCAGGTTCAGGGACATAACACCTTTTTTCCATAAGCAGGACTAAAGGTGCATAAGAAATCCTGTGCTTTTTATTTTGCCAAAGAAATCACAAGAAAGCCTGTGAAAATACCATCTTTAACCTGAATTGGTAGCATTTGGCACAAAAAAGACAATTTTGGGAGTTTATTTTAATGGTCGTGATCCTACCCATCCAAAATAGGGTCAACCTCCACCATCAATGTAAATCCCACTTAATCCTAGCCCAAAGCGGACCGTCATTTAGCATATACAATTCAGCCAGCGATTTTGGCACTTGAATTCCAAGATATAATACTCTGTCCATGCTAAGCCTAGAACAGAAACCCCTAGCTGTTTCTGAAGATTTGGGTTTGTGATTCCCAAGGGTAATGCTGCGGGCTTCTGTAGATGGACCCAAAAACCTGAACAGGCTCCCATATCATTCTAACTCCTGCAGTACCTCTGGGATTGAATCCACCAGGTCCAACAGATATGATCTTTCATCTGAAAATAAGCGACCTGACCATTACTCTCTTAATATATACATTTTCTGTATAATAATCGCAAGTGGCTCCATGGCTAGGGCAAAAAGCAATGGGGACAGTGGACATCCATGTCTCATGCCCCTGCTTAAACCAAAACTGCTAGGCAGGATTCCATTCAGTTTCACTCTCGTCCCTGGTGAGTAATATAATGCATCTATCAAGTGCTTTAGACCTGCTCCAAATCCAACCTGGAGGAGAACTTCTTTTAGGAATCGCCAACTGGCCTGGTCAAACGCCTTCTCAGCATCTAAAGATAATAGGACCATCCCAGCCATCGTTCCATTCTGAAAAGCAATCCGAGCAGTGGTGTACAAGCAGGGAGCTAGGGGAAGCACCTTGCCTCCCCTGCGGCTCTTTTCAGAGCCAGACCGGGACATTGGCAGGACAAATTAGGGTACCAAGCAGGAGTTCCTGCTCAGCACCTTCATTGTCCTGGCAACAGGACATCGCCCTTTCGGCAACCTCATTGTTCAAGCTCTGGCCAGCAGAGCGGCTCTCCCAGCGGCCTGACACTTTGCTCTTTGTCAACAGAGCATTATACTGAGGGCCATTAGGCACTGATGGGAAGGAGGGGGATACTATTAGCCAGGACTTTTGTTCCTTGAGAAATGTGAATAGAGGTGATCAAAATGAGAAGGGTGCATAATGTTGCATGCTTTATGAAACAATGACTATTGCTTTAAAACACAAGGAGGATTTGTTAGGCTCACATTAATCTGCATGATGCTATTGTAATTAAGCATGCAGGATGAAAACTAAAGCCATACTCTTATTGCTCAGCATATTTCTATGATGATGCATATAGTATAAAGTTAGTTTATTTTGTCCACTAGTTTATTATGTAATGTAATTTGCTATAAAGACATTGCTATAAATAAAGTATTATTTAAGCACATGAAATGCAAGGCAAAACATTAATAGATATCTATATCAACTAGACCTGGGAAGATGTGTTCAGTTGCTTAAATTGCCCACACCCCAGTTTCACTATTTAACCAAAGTTTGTGATCCTGGACAAATCATTTAATTTCACTGTCTCTTATCTGCAGCTCTGCAATTGATTCACTTCATATCTTATGTTAATATATCATGCTATTATAAAAAAAAGCCTAATGACTATGAAGTTGCTGTGTGTATAATAATAGTGCAATTTAGGTATTTTGCACAACAAAGTTATTTGCCACTAGGCTTACTTATGGCAACTTATTCTGAAGTCACTTGCATGGTGCATCCAAGTGTGAAAGACTGATGATGCTCCTTGCAATGTCCTTTTCTGTGAAGTCATTTTTCTTG
Organism: Ambystoma mexicanum; assembly: GCF_040938575.1. Lineage (NCBI taxonomy): Eukaryota > Metazoa > Chordata > Amphibia > Caudata > Ambystomatidae > Ambystoma > Ambystoma mexicanum. Next base: position 872,449,047 of record NC_090924.1, on the reverse strand, counting down.
GTGCAATCCTCACGCTAATTAGGAGATTTGCATGCATTTTGCCCCACAGAACCTGACAGGCTCTAATATATGAGTTTCCTGCATCTGTAGTGGTCCTGCAGTTTTGTTTTTGTTATGTGTATGTGTTAAAATGCCATCTGCCACTAATGTAACCAACAAAGTTGATTGGGACGGGTTGTGTGAATGATACTGTATGGAATTGCACGCACTGCAGGGCACTTCTGATGTGCTACCATGTACAAAGTGTCCTGAAAAATCATTTTGTAAAGTTGGCCACCCTAACAATGAGGCTGCTGCCATCCGAGCAGGGGCACACAGCAAATAGGTGTCCCACCTCGCTGTGGGCCACCACAGCAGCTGCAGCAGCCTTGAGCGGTGCAGGCCACGGACACCAGGCAGTGCTGTGTGCTCTGCCTTCAGCTCCAGTCCTATGTTCATTCACTAGTCTGACTTCAGAAAGAAGTCGGGTCAATTCTTTCCGGAGTCAGAGTGTGTCCGACACCAGAAAGAAATGATCTGGCTTCTTTCTGAAGTCCGACTAGTGAATACGCTCAAGGACTTAAGAAAGTAACATTCTAATTTCAGCGTGAGCACTGCCCTGCATCATATGGGGTCAGGAACGATTGTATGTCAGTTTAACATTAATTTGCTAAGGTGCATTTAGGACGGAAAGTGGCAGGACCTTTTTCATGCCACCGCCCCCCCCCACTCTTGCAAAGCTGGCTACTCCCCTGAATCAGACTGAGGGTTTTTTCTAATATCAGCTCACTGCTTCCCTTTAATAAAGCCCACTTGATCCCCATGGACCAATTTAGGCATATAAATATCTTGCCTCCATACCAATTTATTATTCAGAATGTTAGCATCCACATTTATTAAGGATGTGGGTATGTATTACTCACACTTATATTCATTCCTCCCCTCTTTTTTGGTCACTGATATCTTGATCAATAGAAAAGATCTGCATAACTTCTCAATTTCCAAACGAATATTATAGATCCTTACAACTACAGGTGCTAAGAGGTTCAGAAATCTTCTATAGAAATTAGTCGTAAGCCATTACTCCTAGGGCCATTTCCGTGTTTCATGTGGTGATTCGCCTGTTTAACCTCTGACATTTCAACAAAGGTTTGTGCCTCCTCCCTTGTTAGTCTAGGAAGATTCCAGTACGCAAGATATTCGTGTATACATCTAGAATTCTCTGATTTATTCTCTGAAGATAGCACCCTACAATATTCCTCAAATCTTCTAGCAATGTCTCTGGGATCAACTACCACTTCACCTCCTTCCTTAAAACTTGGTATAGTCCCCTTTCCAATTTGCGTTCTCAGCCTGTCCACTAATATATGTGCCTAAACCCTCCTTTCTTAATGGGTTTGTTATAGGTACTGCAGCTTCTGATATGTTGCTGATAATACTATATTCTTCAATTCCTGCCATGTTGTTTCTATTTCTATTCGAATATCTTCTTTGTCCACCCCCTGCACCCATTGTTTCAAAGCTATAATTTCTTTTCAAAGACTCTTCTATTACTGTCCCTTCTCCTTTTTCCTTTGCGTTCCCTAAACCCACATAAGGTCACATTGGCTGCCTCATGCACTCTATGGAGGGGCACTTCGCAAGTGTCATTCCTCTTAGAGTAATCCTCCATTTCCTCCCACATTCCATCATAAAACACTTTATCCCTAATAAGGGTATCATTACAAATCCATCTCCTTCGTTGCACCACAATGTTTCATAAATCAAACTCCACCACCACCATATCGTGGTCCGAACAACCTGTAGGGGTTATGCTATAGCTGGACACCAACAATTCTTTCCCCAATTCCATCAGAAAATAATCAGGGTGGTTGTATGTATGATGATTATGAGAATTAAATGTGACCCCCTGCATGGATGAGTTACAATTCCGGTTACATGTCTTTATAACAAAACATCTTATGCGCTTATAACAAAACTTTTATAACGAAAAATATAACGAATACCAAAACCCTGTTTCCCACTCCTAAAAACCCATCCCGACCATTTCCCCACAAGATTTAACCCTTTATTCCACCCCAAATAAATTTTCGATATATTTTTTGTTATTAAAGATTTGTTATAAGTTCATTCTTCATAACATTTTTGTTATAAAGACTGAGTACCGCAATTCCTCCAGACTTCTACCAACACATGTCCATTCATGTACTTCTCCAATCTATTGCCTCCCCTCTTGAATCGTACCCCCACCCCTGCTCCCTAATGATCCACCAATCCCTATCTTGATCTGAAACCATATTAAAATCCCCCCCACAGATCAGTAATCCTTACAGTGTCTCAATAGGCACCTCAAATGCCTCTCTACAAAATGACGGCTGCCCTTGGTTCTGTGCAAAAGCAAATCCTAAAGTGAATAAAATAATCACATACATACCCTTAACCATAACAAGCCTTGCACACTTCACCTCTCTATCTCAATCATAATCGGTTTGTCTATCAAAACAACTAATCTCCCTTCTCTACATCCGCGACCCCAATTTGCGTGCACTACTTATCCACATCCTCCCCTCCTATAAGATTGCGTTGCAGGCACACACATGAATGCAACATCATTCTTTACAAATTCTCTATCTGCTAACAATCTCGTATATGGAGAATTAAGCCTTTGTTTCCCAATTTTTAGTTTGGACCTTTAGGTGGCAAAGCCACCTATAAAATGAAACATTTGATTAACTCATAGATAGGGAGAAATTGCATATGAGGAAGCTTGAAGGTGTTCCCACTGTGAGAAACCTGAGGGTATTCTCACTCCTAAAACCCCTAGATCCCTTTCTCAGGTGGCCAGGGAAAGGCCATTGCTAGAGGACCCTGACCCTGGGGTTGGCGGAGTGAGCGAGGGTTACCTGGGTGGGGGCCTCAGAGATTGGGAGGGCGGTGCCCGCAGGTGAGACATGATATCCCCCTTTCCATATTGATAACCAACCTAACCCGCCCCCCAACCTTTATGGGCTACTGCAAGTCCTCTCCCCTCATTTCCCCACATTTAACCTTTGAGAGTACTGGGACGAGGAAGAGGATACTGAGAGTAATGAACACTACACCTTCATTTTAGCACTCTGGTACTGGGACGAAGGAAGATGCCTTCAGAGTATGCAGAGATTCAGGCATGTTCCCTTAATCATAGTCAGGCAAACCTAATTAAGGATCCACACCTGCAACCTGTTAAGTCGTTGTAGGTGTAAAAAGAGAGAGGCAGAGAACACAGCAAGGAGAAATAGGGAGGTTTGTGGGGAGGAGACCGGCAGAGGACCCGTTTTTGCAGGAGACGGCCACGGTGCGACCTATGGAGGAGCCAAGACGCCGACCAGCAGCCCAGAGTGGTGCCTCTGTGTCGAGGAACCAGCTGCCAGAGCTGCGAAAGTGCAGAATAAAGCAGGACGCCGCCCGCGTCCACTTAGAGGCAGCAGAGCTACCAGCATGGGCAAGACAGGCCCCGGTCTGCGAGCGGGCCTCGTAGAAGCTGACACACTGACTGACGAAGAGGAAAGAAGCAAAAGAAGATGCCCTGAAATAACAGGGTATAACTAGGGGCACACACAAAGAACTACCTAGTTCAGTATTTTAATTAAACAGAGTAGGTCATGAACATACATTCGAAACAAATACTTTTGAATTGTTCAATACTTAATGAATAATCAAGCATATGTGTCACTTCCAGGTAAGTGTCGATCTTTATGCAAGACCCTTTTAATTTCACCAAATAACATATGTATACAGAATTCCTCAACTGTGGGAATGCTTACATAAACACTTCATTCAATTTCTCATGAAAAGTACCAAACATAAAAGTTTGCAATCATAAATAAACAAATAGTTTCATTTTCCAACACTTCTAAACATATATGTATGTATGTGGATCTCCAAATCAACAGACAGGTAATGTTGTTCTATACCTATCTATCTAGCTACTACGCGTTTCGGGCCAATCCGGCCCTTCTTCAGGTAATGGAATATCTAGAGCAATACATTCATTAGGGTTTCCCAACTACAAACTTGGTAAGAAACTTTTGTTTGAACCAAAAACAATTTGTGTCTATCAATATTCATTCATCATCATAAATAAACCAAACAGATGCTGTTCTGTTCATCAGCCTTTACTGGGAGCGAGTTTTAGGGCGAGAACCGCCACTTAGGTGTTCTTGACTGCAGTTTCCTTCTTCACAAAAGGACCCTGTGAGAAGACATCATTGTATTACTACCTTCGATAGTATCACCTAGTACAGTCATCATCGGAGTTTGTGTGGGAATAGGTGCAAAAGTATGCGCTGAGTCCCACTCCAAACTCCTAGTTACATAGATTCAAGTATCATGTTCAACCATTCCAAAAATACTCACTCATAGTATTCTTTTAATCTGCTCCGAAATGATATCTGCAGATTCCCTTGGACTGCCCTGTCTGTAATGAGATACCCGAGTCTCCATTAGTGTGTTTTAGATTAGCCATAAGCGTGTCTCTGGTGACTTGTAAACATAAGAATAGATAGGCATACCTGTGGGACTACGATCCCCTTAGAAACGAGAAAACAGATGAATCAGTTCTCAATGTTGCACTGTAATTCGTGTCGCCAGAGCTGTGATAATGGGCTCCTTATGGATGAGACGGTTCCTATTAGAAAATATATGGGTCTAAGTTATGGTCCCGCTGAACTCCAGTATTTAGATATGCTAAGTAGCGAACTTAGAAAACAATTCAGGTATAAAGCCTACCTCGCGCGGACGCGCCACATGCAACACGGAGCGTGAGATGCGCCCGGCTGGTGCGCGTGAGCCGCGTTAGTGTTCGGATGCTTCCTCCGTGGGCGGACAATCTGTCTGAGCTGCTAATTCTCCCGACTACTTTGACTGAGTGGCGGCTACTGTGAGTAAACACTGTACCTTGCTGGTTACTCACTCTAATCTACGCTGCCACTTCTAGTGCGTTAAACTTCAGCACCTTGACCTCCATTTTGGGTGAGTATCAAAGCACTCACCCAGAATGGTGTAGATTCTGCAAGTCACGTGATACGTGTGTGAGGTCACGTGATTTGTGTTTACTAGATGTTAAGATTTGAACCATCTATATGAGTCAAAGTACTCACCCAGGAGGGTGCAGATTCTGCAATTTGCCAACTAAGATATGGTGCTTTTCTATGGAGATGTGATAATACTGTGTTTTTGAACAAGAGGCATGTTTAATCAAGTTATTACATATTAGCAAGAGTTGTACATAAATTTGTGTTGCTGCAATTGAATCATTTCACTGAAGTCCAAAGTAAGGAATTTAGTATAATATGTGCATTTAACATTTCCCTACTTGAAGCGTAATATTAGAAAAACATGCTGTTGGCTGGTTCACGCGACAATCAGTCTGTAAACGCATAGATTACATTATTAAAGAAATGTTCTTAGTTGATCTATAATCAACTTTTAAAGAAATATAGCCGACATTAACACATCCACAGTGTTTATTCATTAGATGGTTATACTATCAGTATCTAATTAATATTAACCACATTACCATAACATGTTGTCATGGGCGCTACTCCCGAGGGGCCAGGACTGGCCCAGCGCCCTCGGAAGCAGACCTGTCTTCCACTACTCCGGACCCAGCAGACCCCTACAGGGGCCCTTTGGACCGTGTCCTGGCGCCTTTGGCGCCAGGCTCATGAAGGGTTTTAGTCCCGGCGCCATAGGCGCCGGGCTCATATTGATAAACAGTGTAATAATGCTGGGTGGACTTACCTGAGGCAGACCATGCTGCATATTTACCCAGAACAATCCAGTCTGGTTGAAGTCCCCAGCCATCAGGGCTGGGAGGAACTATTCCCTCCATTCAGGAACTCTTTTCTTACCTGGGTGGAACCGGTGGAAGAACACACACTGGAAGCACTTCTCTGCTATTTAAACCACGCCCGATGGAAAACACGTGCTTCGCGTTATTCTGCAGCAGCAGCAGGACGCTCACCGAGTCGGCTCCTGCATTCCAGGTCCAGAGTCATCTTCAGCTTCCGCGCAGCAACTTGTGGATGAAGAAAGACACAGAACAATACTTACCAGATGCCGGAATCCAGTCACCGGCAAAACCTATAAAGAATAAACATAAGGTTAGAAAAGTGCAACTTGCTCGCAGCCGCGCCCGCTTACCTGATCCATCCGTGATTGCAACGGAGCTAACCGCGGCCTTCTCTTCGGCAGCTTCTCTGCACCTGAAAGGCAAAGGACATAATTAAAAAGGGGTTCGGGGGAAGGCAGTCGCATTCATCTTAACTTACCAGTTTTTGCACGCGCAGAAGCGGCCGCATCAACCGCAGCATCCCGGCACCTGAAAACTAGAAAAAGGACATTATTAGAGGTGCCATTAAAAGCGGCCAACAATCATTATACTTACGTGCATCGGCACGTGCAGTGGCAACGGATATAAAGCCCGCAGCATCCCGGCACCTGAAAACTAGAAAAAGGACATTATTAGAGGTGTCATTAAAAGCGGCCAACAATCATTATACTTACGTGCATCGGCACGTGCAGCGGCAACGGAAAACTACGCCCACAGCATCTCGAGGCCTGAAACAAAGGAAAAGGGACATTATTGAGGTGCCCATCTTTTAAAGCCTAAAGACTACAGTATACTTACAGGCATCCGCTCGTGCAGTAACGGCGGCATCGCTCTTCGGCATCCCAGCACCAGTGCCACAACTAAGGCCGCAAAAGACTTGAGCCTCAACACTGAACTCATCCAGTGACGTAACTGGAATCCACGCACCCCTGCACCAGACGCAGGATGGAGAGCTCAGCATTTTTACGCCTAAGGTGAGAGCTCGCCGAGACAAGTAGAAAGCTAGGCTGTGGGAGAAACTGGCGATTGGTGGGAGAAGGAATCCCATCAAACGGTGATTAACCCTTTTTCTTCCACCTGCAGAAAACTTACCCTGAAAGTCAGACATTCGATAAGAGGAAGCCCAGTCCTGAGAGTCGTCCGAGCTCTACGCTTCTCAATTGAAGAAACGATAGCAGCCCAGCCGGGATCAGCGCCTCCGTGGGAATCAGGTGAGCGTTACACATGTCCATCACGTGAGCAAATTGCAGAATCTGCACCCTCCTGGGTGAGTACTTTGACTCATATAGATGGTTCAAATCTTAACATCTAGTAAATACAAATCACGTGACCTCACACACGTATCACGTGACTTGCAGAATCTACACCATTCTGGGTGAGTGCTTTGATACTCACCCAAAATGGAGGTTAAGGTGCTGAAGTGTAACGCACTAGAAGTGGCAGCGTAGATTAGAGGGAGTAACCAGCAAGGTACAGTGTTTACTCACAGTACCCGCCACTCGGTGAAAGTAGTCGGGAGAATTAGCAGCTCAGACAGATTGTCCGCCCACGGAGGAAGCAGCCGAACACTAACGCGGCTCACGCACACCAGCCGGGCGCATCTCACGCTCCGTGTTGCATGTGGCGCGTCCGCGCGAGGTAGGCTTTATACCTGAATTGTTTTCTAAGTTCGCTACTTAGCATATCTAAATACTGGAGTTCAGCGGGACCATAACTTAGACCCATATATTTTCTAATAGGAACCGTCTCATCCATAAGGAGCCCATTATCACAGCTCTGGCGACACGAATTACAGTGCAACATTGAGAACTGATTCATCCGTTTTCTCGTTTCTAAGGGGATCGTAGTCCCACAGGTATGCCTATCTATTCTTATGTTTACAAGTCAAAAGAGACACGCTTATGGCTAATCTAAAACACACTAATGGAGACTCGGGTATCTCATTACAGACAGGGCAGTCCAAGGGAATCTGCAGATATCATTTCGGAGCAGATTAAAAGAATACTATGAGTGAGTATTTTTGGAATGGTTGAACATGATACTTGAATCTATGTAACTAGGAGTTTGGAGTGGGACCCAGCGCATACTTTTGCGCCTATTCCCACACAAACTCTGATGATGACTGTACTAGGTGATACTATCGAAGGTAGTAATACAATGATGTCTTCTTACAGGGTCCTTTTGTGAAGAAGGAAACTGCAGTCAAGAACACCTAAGTGGCGTTTCTCGCCCTAAAACTCGCTCCCAGTAAAGGCTGATGAACAGAACAGCATCTCTTTGGTTTATTTATGATGATGAAATAATATTGATAGACACGAATTGTTTTTGGTTCAAACAAAAGTTTCTTACCAAGTTTGTAGTTGGGAAACCCTAATGAATGTATTTCTCTGGATATTCCATTACCTGAAGAAGGGCCGGATTGGCCCGAAACGCGTAGAAGCTAGATAGATAGGTATAGAACAACATTACCTGTCTGTTGATTTGGAGATCCACATACACACATATATGTTTAGAAGTGTTGGAAAATGAAACTATTTGTTTATTTATGATTGCAAACTTTTATGTTTGGTACTTTTCATGAGAAATTGAATGAAATGTTTATGTAAGCATTCCCACAGTTGAGGAATTCTGTATACATATGTTATTTGGTGAAATTAAAAGAGTCTTGCATAAAGATCGACACTTACCTGGAAGTGACACATATGCTTGATTATTCATTAAGTATTGAACAATTCCGGGGCATTCCAAGCAGGCTGCAAATTAATTACTGAGCTGCACGGAAACTTGAAATTAAGCATAATGAATGCATATTGAATACTGAAATAAATAGAAATGTAAAATTAAGCATTTGAATATGTGTTGAATGCCGAAATTAATGAAACCTTCAAATTAAGCCTATGGAATTCAGTAAAACTTTATGGGCAAGCAAATACGAGCTAAAGGGAAAGTGCTCATATGACAACATAAAGAAAGTGTGAAAGAGTGCCATAGAAAGGTGGGACATGAGCAAGACCACCACACAGTGAGCTTTGAGCAAATGCAGTGCGGCAAGGCCAAAGACTGGCAAGAGGTTTGTGACACATTATGACAGAGCCAAGAGGCTAACCATGAGAAGCCAGAGGAGTGTAAATGTAGCACTTAAAGTCAAGAGGCCAACCAAAGAGACACCGTGGGAGCGTGACTCTGCACACAGGGACAAGTCTGGACGAACCTGTGTGGGCTGAGGAGCCTAGAGATCCTGTTTGCGCAACCTCTGTTGGGTGGACCTTGTGGTCTGACAACTGCGACTAGACCAGTACCCAGAGCTGTGAGAATCAAAGACATTGTGTAATACATTAAGGAGAGGCACTGCAAGTAAACTGGTGAAGCAATCCAGAAAGATGGTCAGGCTGACCTTGAGTTGGTTTAACCTTTTGAAAGACTGAAACAAGTACAAGTGGCTGAGCTTAAGTCTTGGGGAAGGGCACACTGAGACTTGAGGAACTGCAAGTATTGTCTTTAGAACGAAGACTCAAGACTCTTATCTTTTGAATTGGGTTGCTTGGAACCCGGAAGGCAAATAGACTCTTGCAGGGATGCCGGGTTGGACGGGCCGGGGTGCTGGGCCGACTATAGGCAGGAGGAGGCGCCAGGTGGAACCAGTTCCACAGCAGAGGGGCAAGCAGGTTTTGTGGGCCTGGGCTGGGCTCTGTGGGAGAGCGCAGTGATGTGAAATGTCCCATAAAACAGGGGCAAGAGTGCAAAGCACATAGTTCTCTGCTTTAACCTGGGGGGATTTTGCACCGCTTTGCTCCTGCCGTCCAGACCCGTGTCATCGACCTGCCTGCATCGGAGTGCTTTTTTCCAGCTTCCAGAGGATCGATCTCCTAGAGCTCTGCTGTGGCTGTCCGTCGTGTCGGTGTGGTCGCATTTGGAGAAGGAAGGTTCTGCTGATCGTGTGCGTGCCGGGAGACATATGTAAGGAGGGGTTTTGGGAGACGGGTCAGGGTGGTGGCGCGGGCAGATCCGGATGGAGGAAAGTGGTGTTGTGGGGGTAGTGGGTGGACAATAGGACTTTAATTGGGTTTTTGCTAGCTGCGGGTAACTGTGTTTAGCAGGCGCCGGGCTGTATGGGAAGTGGAAGACTAAAAAAGTCTGTGCGGGGAGAGGTCGCTTATGTAAAAAGCTGAGTGGGGATACATGCACATAGTGGAGACCAAAAAAGACAGAGGAGGGAGAGGTCCCATACATGAAATGGTTCAGCGAGCTCGCTGACACTAGAGAAACAAAGCGGGGCACAGCAGGTAAAGGGGAAAACGCGCAGGAAATGCAGGCACTGAGTGGGGAGAGGTCACATTTGTTGGCAATACGAGAAACACAGGCGGGGAGAGGTTGCATCATTTGGGTACTCTGTGAATGGGCTAGAGGAGGGAATTAAGGGGGGCTTTTTACAAAAGGCGAAATTGAACGTGTGGTATAGCGTTATAGAGAAGGTGAGGCGACCATTAGTGTGATAGAAAAGGGATTGCTGACGCAAGGTGCTGCACAAACAGGGTAGGGATATGGATCCAGGTAAATTAGCTGCTCTGATCACAATGATGCAGGACAAGGATCTGGATGCCATCATGGCTTCCCTTGCGGGTAATCCGGTACCAGTGGTGGGTGGCGGAGAGCCTGAAGTGGAGGAGAGACCAAGAAGGTCCAATGTGGCCCCCAGGGTGGCATTCCCCCCAGTAAAGAAAAGCCAAAAAGCAGTAAGGAGAGGTTTCACTATGGCTCGTTCACCAGTAGAGCTGGTAGTGGTGGTGACCCCCATGGCATCTGCCGGTCCAGTCCCCAGCGAGCCTGCAGGAGCGATGGACAAATGCACTGGGGTAGGGAGGAGCCACAGGCTGGGGCCCCACAAGGGCAAGGATACCCTCCAGTGGGGAGAAAGGAACAACCCATGGGCAATGAACAACAGCCAGAATATCTCATGGGGAATGGGCAACTGGCAGGGACCCGGGTATGGCTGGGGGACCCCACAGCAGGGGAATTCTGGTGGGGGAACCAGATGGCAAGCGAGCCGTAATTAATGAGGATATCAAAGGGGGGCCACAACAGCCGCCTTGGCGAGTACCATCCTGGACACTCCGGCCTCTGGCGGTTGGCCCGTCTGGGGGGACTCAACAGCACCAATCACCCAGGGTGGGGCAAACAGCAGTGGGGGCAAGCACTGCTCCAACAGAAGGAGAGATGGGGGCACTCTGGGGGGTCAAATCACTGGACAAGCCACTGAAAACCTGCTTACAGCAGCAACAGGGGCGATGGCAGGTGCAGGTGGGTGCACCCCGGGAGGGGTGAGCAATACAAACAATATGGAGGGACAAAAAGTGGCACCAACAGCGGCAGCAGGGTTACCCTAGGGCCCGGGGTGGCTGAGATGGACCCTGCCCCATGGCAGGCAATGACATCAGGTATGCTTACTTGGCACCTGTCGCTGGACACAAAGGAAACAATTTGGAAGGACAAATGCATTGATATATTCTCATTATTGGATTACAGGAGAGTAGAAGAGTGCAATGACGCTAACGGGGGAGGAAAGGATCGGACATTCTTTGTCAAAAAGCCTCCAATCAATTGGACCATCGGTTTTGCTATATTTTCTGCAATACTGCTGGAAAAATCCCCTGAGCTACACCAGAAGTTAAGGTCCTATCATCATTTAGTGTTATCCATGTACCATGATTGTGCTTTTGGGGCTTGGTTGGTTTATGAGAGCTTCAGGAGCGCCAAGGCAGGGAATGCGCAAATCAACTGGGGAACCAGGGCAATGGACTTATGAGCAAGCAGCACAGTGGTTCGCAATAAGTCCAGCAGAAGTTGTGGGACAGCGAGGCAGATGCAGCCCTTTCGGTGCAACATGGGATCAGGGCCTTTAATAAAACAACCTGTGCAAGACCAGTGTGAAAACTTAAGCACATTTGTTCATTTGGTGGGATGAAGGGGCACAGGGAGGCCAAGTGCGCAAAAAGAAATAAAGAGCAGAATTAACGGGTTGGCACTGGGGATGCCACCTTCGAGTTTACCCTGGCCGGTGTGGGTGAACATACTAAGGAGTTGGGCAAATGGGTAACCTAGGCACAAGGAGACACAACTACCAACAGAGGGTTTCTAACAAGGTTTCAGGATTCCAGTGCAGGAATTTACAACGCCACCAGCCCCAAAGGAAGGGGTGGGGGTGGAAATAGTCCCCAAAAAAGAAATTCAGACTGATTTCCCAAAGGTGCGGCGGTGAACGATGCGATTGATGAGGAACTCTGTACTCTCTGGTTTGCGACATTTGATGGGGCTCTGGTGGTGTTACAGAAGTTGGGGAGAGGAGCCTTATTGGCAAAATCCAACATCAAATCAGCATTCCAATTATTGCCATTGCACCCAGATGTTTACTATTTACTGGGCTTCCAAGAGGGCGGGGGCAATTTTAGTTTGACAAGTGCATGCCGATGGGGTGTTTGATTTCATGTTCCTACTTCGAGGCATTCAGTACATTTCTAGAGTGGGCAACCAAAACAGAATGCAAGGGAGTGCAGGTGCTGCATTACCTGGACAATTTCTTATTTATGGGCCCCGTGGGGTCAGATCAGTGCAGGAGGGCACAGGAGGCATTTCAGAGAGTGCCAGAGGAATTGGGAGTATCACTCGCAGAGGAAAAAACGGAAGGGACCACAACATCGCTATGCTTGGTGGATATCGAAATATACTCAGAAAAAGGTTTGTGTCACCTGCCCGAGGACAAGGTCAGGAACTTCAGAGTGGCAGTGGCAACTTGCTTGCAGGCCATTCTCCAGGGCAATTGCCGGGGCTATGTCAGGGTTGTCAAAGATGCACCATCACACAAATCTTTCCACACAGCTAAAAGATGACCTGGTGATCTGGGACACATTTCTGGCCAAATTCAACAGGGTGTTGGTGTGACCAGCGGAAACAAGAAACTGCAAGCAATTGGGCCTCTACACTGACGCAGCGAGTAGTGTGGGCTTTGGGGCCATTCTGGGTGTTAGGCAGAATTATATGCAGTACCCTTTGGGAACACCACACACAATTAAGACTACAAGTGACAGTACAAATTCACCTTTGGTACAAGTCTGTACTACACAGTAAAGTGGTAGCGATGGCTGAGCAGCCAGACTTATCTCAAGAGCAAGTGAGCAGTATCAAATAGTTACACAAAGGACAGTGATTACTATGATTCAAACAAACACTGACTCAAGGTTTCTGAGTAAAAGAATATACATTTATTTACACATCAGTTGTAAAACATTTCACTACAGTAAAGCAGTTGAAAAATCACACTCTTAATACACCACACCACTCCCAGTAGATTCTGGACAAGTTAAGCTCAAAATGAAGTGTGAGCAAAATGGTACTCCAGTAATTAAAAAAGGGAGGGAAAGACAAGGTTAGAATAATATTGAGCAGCACCAACAGGTAAGTAAGCAGGGCAATCTAGAAAGAGGAGCTACAGTGATGGAATGAAATGAAAAAGGTTTAGTGCCAAAGTCAATAGGACAACATTCTTTTGCTCAAGATCACACAGTTCAGGGTAGTTCGCGGTTAAGTCTTTGCAAAGAGTTCAGGACAAAGTTGGTCGGTAGAAAAGTTAGTCTAAAGAGTAGAGAAGGGCAAGCCCTTGGATTGGTGAAAGGTTTCACAGACCTTCACTGCGGCTGGACGAAACGAACAACCCGATTTGCACAGTACCTTTAAATGGAGAAGAAGCTGTTGCTGAGGCGGACGTTCTTGGCAGGTCCTGCAGGCTCATGGTTCCTGAAGCGACTGTCGGACTGACATGAAGTAGGAAGACTGGAGGGTCCTGCACTGCCCAGGGAAGAAACGAGCAGCAGAGCAAAGCAACAAATAAAAGGTGCGCTCCTTAAAACCCAAGCAGGGTCCGAACTTCCTGGCTATCCGGCTCACTGTAGCTCTGTACAGCAAATTCGTCCAGAGGAGGGAGTCCTGGCTTGCAGTTTGGGTGAACTGGTTGGTCCCACCAGCTCAGGGGAAGAAGATTCCTGGTGGATCTTCTCTGTCGTTGGAGTCTGAAGATTCAGACCTGCAGCAGGGCTTCACCGGGCAGTTCAGTCGTTGTAGGGGTCCTATTCTGTCAGCTCCTCATCTGTTCTTTTGTTCCAGTGGCGACTCTGCCTTTCCAGACCCAGAGACCTGCTTTTTATGCAGTTTTCCTCCATTCACACAGCCTGGCTGTCAATCACACAGCAGGGTGGCTGTCCTAGCGGGACAGCCACCTAGCCAATCAAACAGGAGTGCAACTTGTGTTACCAAGGGAACCCATGGCAGGGGTCCTAAAACCCCTCCCTCACATCCTGCCTACCCAGACTTTCTTGTGCCTAAAGAGGGCTTCTGTGTAGAAGCCCGCGAAAGGACGGCGAACAAAGGGACCAAACCTGGTTTGGCGTGCAGAGTAAAACACGAGAAAGATATTTTCAAAAAGAAATGGCGAGTAAACCCAGCCGGAACCGTATAAAAACGTATATGGTTTAGCAGGTTTAAGTTCGAGGCTACCAAGATAGCCTAAAACAATACCAGGGTTATTTAAGATAACCGCGGTAGGAAAAATAGGGTAGTTATCACTGCCACCAGCCAAGTCTTGATGAAAAGGAAACGAAACAATGCTCCAAGAGAAACAGACAAAAAGGGATAAGTGTTAACCCTTTCCAGTACTCTATGTAAGATAGTTTGTACTGTGTCTGTGGATTTTAAAAAGACTAATAAAGTCAATGGCAACTTTACATGTTCTGGGAGACAATAATCAGACCCAGAAAAGAGTCTAAGTTGGGAAGTCTAAAAGACAACCCTGTGTCACTTCACTGAAGGTGGTGTGTAACACACAGTAAAAAGATGATGCCTATGGAGTAGGTGAGGCTCCACAGTCTATGACCACAAGAAAATGTTAAACACACACAGCAAAACACATGTAAGAGTGGGGAAAAAAGCTCACACTCTTACCAGGTGAAAAAAATAAATCCTAGAAATCCAGCAAAGCTGCCGAGGGACTCTGTAGGTAAGGGAAATTAGCCATTTTGGAGAATTCTCCCTAACACTGGGGAGCAAATGGTGCAGACAGCGGTGGTCGGACAGCTGGGTGGTCAGTGAACTGACCAGGCTAGGTTAAAAAAATTTGCTTTTTTAGAACTATTTCCCATAGTGGTGGCAGTAGAGATTTGGGGGTGGGGGGTGGAGTTAAAGGACAGGAATGTGATGTTCTGGTCAGACAGCATGTCTGTGGTGTGCTCCATTAACAGTTAAAAGGCGGTTTGCAACATGGTTTTAAGATTACTAAAGGGATTGATATTTCCATGTTTAAAAATCAATGTGCACTTTCAGGCAAAACATGAGACGGTATTTACAATAACGCGGCTGACGCCTTGTCCCGCTTTAAATTAAAGGAGTTCCAGCGGTGTCTGCCCACAGCAGCCCCAGGGATGATGCCGTTTCCCGAGAAACTATGTGAGCCTGGTGCCCAGAGTTGGCTCTTCTGATTGAGGGATCTGTATTACAAACAACCTTTTTTAAGTGTTTCAAGGAACTGAGGGAATTTTGTCACAAACAGGGTTTGGTGGACGTATTCCACAGGGAGAGCATAAGGCAATTCCTGGGACATGTGCAAGGTTTGGGAGTATCAGCAAGGGCGGCCAGAACAAAAATGGTCACCATCAGGTTTTTTGCAGGACTAAAAGTAGAGCACCACCTTCCTCCGACTTTGTAGTAAAAAAAACATTGATAGGGTGGAGGAGGATAGAGGCTCCGCAGGGCAACAGCAGACATCCACTGGATCCTGAGAAACTGGCCACAATCATCAAGGACCTGGGAGATATTTGCAGGGGTGCCTGGGAAGTGGCTCTTTGTTCAGAGCAGCATTTGTTTTGGTTTGCTTCTGAGCATTTAGGATAGGGAAACTGGTGGGGACCTCCAGAGCAGACAGAACTTGGGGGAGGTGGGGTTGGCCCGTGAGGACCTGTCAAAGGATGGGGATGACCAGATACATATATGGCTGAAAAAATCTCAAAATGATCAGGAGGGAAAGGGAGTTGAGGGTCTCACTAAAAAGGCAGGCCAGAGCGGAAATCTGCCTGTTATGGTTGCTGGGAGCATTCCTGTCCCTTAGAGGGGAAGGAAGCGGTCCCTTGTTCCAACATAGGGATGGGTCGTGCCTCTCTAGATTTTAATTCAGGAAAGTCTTTGAAAAAGCCCTGATGGGAGAAGAACTCGGGGTGGGGGGCCAAAGGTTTCGTCCCTCATTCCTTCCGGATTGGGGCAGCTACCGCAGCCAGGTTTGGGTGCAATGAAAGCCAAATTAAGGAAATTGGGCGATGGAAAGGGTACAAGAGGCTGTGAGGGATGAAAAAGGTGGGTGGGGGCCCAGGACTGTGTGATTATGTGGAGGGCTGAGGAGGAGAGCGTCTCCGCCGGCTTTGATATCATTGTCATGTCTAACATACTCTCTTGTGTCTACCTGCATAGGGCAGATGGCGAAGACAGTGTTGTGGGTCCTGGGGTACTAGTTTGTAAGGCGAATGGGGTAGATAGTGGCAGAGTAGCCAGATTTGTTGTCAGGCGTGGCAGAGTTTGACTTACACTGTATTGGTGCAGGAGGTTTTCAGGTACATCAGGTTGGTTGTGTGTTAGAGGCGAGATAGAGAGAAGGTTGCCAGATCCGGACTTGGTGATCTTGCACGTGGGGGAGCAATGATCTGGTACAGCGGGAAGAAGGACTCTGATCATGTAACTATTATCACTGTTTGGTTAGTTTGGGCAGTTTTATACCCTGGTTGAACTGGGGGGTCAGTGGTGCCTTCGCGCCCTTTGAACATTGCAGCACCGAAAATGAACAGGGAGATGGCCCGGCTTGCTGGATGCAACGGGTCACTATGGATCATTGAGAATGGACTATTGAGAGGACCGGAGTCATCAGGGAGGGGTGCACCCGTCCCAACGGGGCACGGAACATGTATGGCAGAATGTTTGTTGCAGTGATGAGAACATATGTGTGTGTTGGGGGGGCACGGAGCAGTGGGCCCACACCACTGTGGCAGGTGGGGGGGACCACAGAGACATTATTATCCCCTTCTGGGGGGCTCTGGAGCTGGAATTAGGGGAAGGGGACGGTGCACTATGCCCCCTGCAGAATTCATGGACAGCTGCTTGGGGGACCCGGCGGGGGAAATGGCGTGGCATGGCGGTGGGTCAGGAGGCAAGTTGGGCAATAAAGGGTCGGCCTCCTGGGATCACCCCCCCACAAAGAGCAGGGCATGATGGGGATGGGATAGGGCCTCACCACCATGTGCCGCCTTGAAGAGCAGAGGACGTGGTCCATTTGGACCACCTGTCAGTACTAGGAGATTTATTGTTATTAGTGATGTGTGGTTTTTAAGTCACATTTTTGGTTATGATGTGTGATATAAAGAATACAACTATGGCTGATATGGCATCCAAAAAGAGAAGGTGTCGAGTGTGTTTCTCATGCCCCCGCACGTCCCCCCCGCAGAGCCCATGGGGAAGGGAACACTGAGGATTGTGTGAAACTGTGTTACCTTGAAAGTGAGAAAGGTAATTCTGAGACTTTTGTGGAACTTTCTTGAACTTGGGGAAGGAGATCTGAAAAAGGAAGCTAAGAGCTGGAAGAAGCTCAAAACTTTGTGTTGATCACCATTTCCTTGATTATTGACATCCCTATACACTGTTTAGTTTTAGTTGTGAGGGCAAGCATAGGATTTGGACACAGACAGACTTTTAAGTTGAACTCTTGACTTAGACTTTCCTTCGTTTAGCGCAGATAAGGAAATTCCACCTTAGCCTAGGGCAAGTTAAGCCTTCAACCATCATAACATTTAAGTTAATACATTCTTTTGTTTGAACTTTAGGTCTGTGGTCTGTATTTTACTTCATGATGCCTTCACACCACACAAATACATTATTTAAATACGCAGTTTGCTTTGTTCAAAAAAGTGCATCAATTATTCAGACCATACAATAACTTTAGGGTTTCTTCAAATGTGGCACATGTGCAATTATACAATAAATAAAATGTCAGGTTCAAAATGGTATGAACAGAATGGTCCACACCAAAGGGTTCATAAACTGCAAATTCACATTTGTGAGTTATCTCTATATTTGTATATGCAGACAATTCTATGTAGGAAGTACCAAAAGAGAATTAAGTTTCAGAATTCGAGAACACCTATATGCAATCAGAATGGGCAATACACAGTATCCGCTCGCACAGCATTGGCTCCAAGAACATACAGGGGATGATTTCCAAGAAATACCCTTTGCTGGAATAAAGAAGTTCACAAGAGGCATCAGATGTGACTACCGAGAAGTTGAAATGAGAAGAAAAGAAGCCAGAATGATTTATGAATTATGAGCGATCAAAGATGGTTTGAATAAAGACAGTGAATTGAATATCTTTTTGACATAATCATGTTGAACAGCCATCTTTTGCTAGAGATGATATATCTGGCGAAAGCATCCAAACTCAGACTTTTCATTAGCTTTTTTAGTTGCCTCTCTTGTACCTTATAGACGAAACTGACATTTTTCTTTGTTACTTTATACATATGTATGATATTGACAATGTTCTAGAAATTGAACAATGTCCTTGCAGCACTACATATTGACTACCATCGGCATGTTTGTGTTCTTGTGCATCGGAATCATCACTCTAAACTTGAATATTTATAAAAAGACATAAGTTGGAGCATATAACTGTTCCAGGGTCTGTCAAGCACTTAATTATAATAGTGTCACAGTAGACATAATATTATAAATCTTTAATCACCACTAGGTTTCATCATATATTGGAAAAATGGTATTAGCATACTTAATCGAAAATGATTTCTTCTTTTCAATTTGACTTAGTTTTTTTGATAGTTTCTTGGGGGAAATTCGGTCCAAATAAATTAAATATATATATGGGGTGAGGTAAGGGAATAGGTAAAGTTGGGGGGAAGCAGGAGGGGGGTGCAGGGGTCTCCCCCCATACTTTAGAACAAAACCAGACCCAAAAAATGTCAGTCAAAAAGGAAAAGTTCAAATATTTTCGATCAAGTAGACCTAAACCCAGAAAAATACCATAGATTTTTCTAGACTGTTAGATGTAGATTTTCTGAGCTCATTTTGTCATAACTAACGTTATAGAAAGTCAAGATTCTATTAAAGACCTGGAGGTGAAGGATTATGCTTTCTCTCTTTACTTTAAACTCGAGCAGCATTGAAACTATTGCAACCACATAAGAAATTGTACACATTAAAAACTACATTTCCCAAGGAATAGTCTTTTTGTGTGTAGTCCATTTTTGATATGTCAAACTAAAACACATGAAATTTTCACCCAGTCCTGTCACTCATAGTCCCATATCTTCTTTTCCATTTGTCTGTCCTTCCTCTTTCTTTGTCTGTCTCCAACTTCAAGACTTGCGCCCAACCGTTAGATGCTGCATTACGCTGTGGCTTTCTCTTTCCTTGCTGATGATGCTGTTGTCTTCACCTCCATTCCTGAAGAGTAATCAAACAAGCTGAGGCTAGCTGTGATAGGGTGGGCAATCGTTACAACACAGTGATGTTTCACAACATTAGTATTCCATATGCATTACAAGTACTCCATAAATTCCATATAACGATTGATCAGGTGGGATAATCCTTCGCCTCTGTGTATTTAATAGAATCATGACTTTCTATAACGTTAGTATGGAAAATCAGTATTCTATGTCAAGACCGGAGGCTCGGATTATGCTTGTTCAAAGCTTACTTACCACCAACGCAGACATCTCATTTTTTGGTTTAAAGTAAAATTGTTTGAACATTGATTCCCTTGACCAGTCTGCTGCTTTAGGATGTCCTCCAACCTAGCTCCTGCGTTATATGCTTTAGACACTATAGCTCCTTTAATGGAATGCACCCCATAAGTTCAAATGTCAATGCCCGCCTGAGGCATAAACCATCTAACCCATCTGGCTAGGGTCACCCCTGCTACGACCTTGTAAGGTTTCCTTAGTGAGATGAACAATTGGGTTACCCCAGTTGTTCTAAGAGTACCTGTCATTTCACCTGACAGGGAATAATTTAGGTTGGTCCGGAAAAACTGAGTAGCAAACTGTTCTGATACTTGTCTTAGTTCTCTTGTTAATGTAAAATGTGACCCCCGAAGGTCTAAAGGATCTCCTGTCTATTTCGAGTGCTGTTACATCTTACACTCATTTGCCAGATATGAGGCATAGCAGTGTAGCGAGCTTTGCTGATATTGCTTTTCTTGTCAAGTGCTCATTGTCTGGCCAGTTATTAAACACATTCAGGACTGTATTCATGTCCCATGTCTGTGAATATTTGGGTAACGGTGGTCTTAAAAGTCTCACTCCTCTGAGAAGTCTACATATAAGTGGGTGATCTCCTACCGTCACATTCTCTATCTTGGGGTGGCCGGCCGATATGGCTGAGCTACATGTGTTTACTGTTCTGTATGCTATGCCTTGTGCTGCCAAAGCCGCTGGGAAATGTACTATCTGAGTTACATCTTCTCTAGTGGGATGTATGTGCTGTTCCACACACCAGCTACTCCACTTTGTCCAGGCCAATCTTTAGGCCTTCTGGTACCCGGTGCTTCAGCTTCATCGATGAATTTTTCAGCGTCTCCCAAAAGTCCTGGCTTCACCCATGCAATCATTCTCAAGTCCCCTTCCTGGTTCAGCAGATGACTCTACCTGACTCGATTCTGAATCAGTTCCTTTAACTGGGGCAGTACCAGTTGTTTGTCGATTGACAATTTGAGAAGGTCCGGGAACCATACCTGACTCCTCCAGTCTGGCGTTACTATTATTAGTATCGTCTGTTGTCTCCTGACCTGTGCTGCCACTCTCGGGATCAATGCGAACGGGGGTTAAGCATATTCCTTGTCTGGTCCCCACTTTTGAAGAAATGCGCCTGTTGCCTCTGCTGCTGGATCCAGCTGAAGAAGCGAGTCAGCTGCGCGTTCAGTCTGGATGCAAAAAGATCCCTCTTGCATGGTCCCCTCATTTCCATTAGTGATAAAAAATATTGTCCTGACTAGTTGCCAGTCGCTGGCATCTCTCGAGTGTCTCCAATTCCATTTTGCCATTTGGTTCTGCAGACCCGGGAGATACTCTGCTGTAATGCTAATCTTTTTCCCTAGGCACATGTGTCAGAAATCCTTTGCCAGCTCCGCTAGCATCCTGGACTTCGTCCCGCTCAGCCTGTTTATGCAGTGTACTGCAGAGACATTGTCCCTTAGTTAGTAATACGCAACAGTTCACCTTGTCCTGGGTCCAGCATCTTACTGCGAAGGACCCACCATCAGCTCCAGGCAGTTGATCTGGAGCTCCAGTTCCTTCCCTGACCACCTGCCTCCCATTGTCATCTCTCCGTAACAGGCCCCCAATCCCAATGACTGGCATCTGATTCTATGATGAGGTCCGGGGATGAGCCAAATATCGCTCTCCCATTCCAGGCCTTTGTGTGTCTGAACCACCACGATCGTTCTGTCCTCGCCTCCGCAGATATCGATACTCTCTGTTCGTACGATAACCCCTTTTGTAGGTGTTGGATTTTCAGACGTTGAAGAGCTCTGTAGTGTAGTGGCCCCGGGAAGATCGCCTGAATGGATGATGTTAATTTCCCTACTAATCTGCCTAGCTCTCTGAGTTATAACTCTTCTCTCGCTATTATTGAGCTGATCTCTTTCTTGATCATATTCACTTTGTCTTTTGGTAGGCTGAGCGTGGCTGTCCTGTCTATCGCGAAACCTAGGAACTCTAGTGTCTGTACCTGCTCCAAAGCGGATTTCTCCCAATTTATGAGAAATCCCAGATTCTGCAATAGTTGGATTGTCACCTCTATCTGCTGTACCAGTTTCATCCTGTCTTGTCCCATCAGACAAAAGTCATCTAGGTATACTATAAGTCTGATGCCTTGTTCTCTGAAGTGACTCACTACTGTCTGCATTAACTTTGTGATGCCCCTAGGCGCTGATGCTAGACCAAATTGGAGGCATGTGAATTCCACTTCTGACCTCCCCATCAGAATTGAAGGAATCTCTGATGTTCCTTCACTATTGGGATTGTCAAGTAGGCATCTTTGAGGTCTATCCTGACTAGCCAATCTTCCCTCTGCAACACGTCTCTCAAGAGATGGATACCTTCCAACTTGAAATGCCTGTATACTATGAATGCGTTCAAACTTCTCAAGTTTATCACTCGTCTTTGCTTCCTTTTGCCCTTTACCAAGAATATATGGCTCACAAACCCGTTCGAGGAGTCAGACACTAGACCAATGGCACCCTTCTTCTCTAGCTCTATTATCTCCTTGTCTAATAACTTTTTGTCCTTTTTGTTGAACCTTATGAGCCTCGAGTATTCTACTTGTACTGGTTCCTGCCAGAATTCTAGTTGGAAACCCTGTACTGTTTGTTTGACCCATGTATCTCCTGATAACTCTCTCCACCGTTCTAAGAACCAAGCTATTCTCCCCTCTATCACGGGGGTCCCTGCATCTATTGGCTGAGTGTGTACAGCTGTGACCAGTCTCACCTTTGTTTGCCTGTTGGCCTCTGTTATTGCCCCTCCAGCCTCTGCCTCTACCCCATCAAATCAATGGAAAGAAGGGGTTGGGTCTGCGCTCTTCCTGATTCCTCCAGTCATTCCTGCTATTGTAGTTGGGCCTGTACGAGGAAAAGCGGCTGACAGATCGGCCCCTTCCTCTGCCAGCCCTTTCGAAAACCTTCAGTCTAAAGACTCTTTGTTTATCGCAGTGTAAGTATTTGCAATCTTCACCATCTATTTGATAAATGCAACCCCAAACATTTTTCCTTTACTGCTGGATGTTGATTCTGTTTTAGTGAGTTTGTTAATTTTGGAGTCTATTTTGACGAGGATGGCACCCGTATTTCTGTTGGCAGGGCGTTGTTTGCATTGCCGAACAGGCATATGGCCCTCTGCGCCCATCCCGCTAGGATTTCCGGCTCTACCTTCTGTTCTGGCTGTCTTGCCTCTTCCGCCATCTGCCATATTTTTGTTACCGGGCCTAGGACATCAAGGAGTTTATCCTGGCATGATCTCCAGGATCTATCTCTCCCTTTATTGATGTCCCTGCCATAGAGATCCATGAAGGATAGCATCTTTTCATCTGTTTCTGGTGTTTCCGCCATGCCATCCGGCACCTGGGGCCTGGAGCATTCCACCTGTAGTTTGCTCCAGGCCTCTTTTGACAGGGTGTTACGAATTCTCGTCTTTGCATAATTGGCAATCCCGGCAGGG
This sequence comes from Ambystoma mexicanum, assembly GCF_040938575.1. NCBI lineage: Eukaryota > Metazoa > Chordata > Amphibia > Caudata > Ambystomatidae > Ambystoma > Ambystoma mexicanum. The sequence continues at coordinate 872,425,890 of NC_090924.1, read as the reverse complement.
GGCTCCACTCCACCGACCTGGGATGGATGAGAGAATCTGGGTCGAATATCTCACCCATCCATTCCTCCTCCTTTTGTCTTTTCCTTTTCTTGGCAGCCTTATGCTTGTTAGGAGAGCTTGTGGATGATATATCTCGCCCTTCTGAGCTGTCCTCTGATATCTCGTCCCACTCTTCCTCGTCCAAGTCCTCTGAATTGTACTCAACATCTGTGTATCCCTTGCCTCTGCTCACCCAGGATCTCCCTCTTTTCTCTCCACCTCTCCTCTTGCGTGGCGCGCCTGGGGGGTTGGTTTGGCTGCTGCGGGCCTTTTGGGCTTTCTTTCTTCCCCCTTGCCCCTCTCGGTATCTCTCTGGGGCTTTCCCCCTCTGGGCCTCCATCCCTTGGGAGAAAGTAATAAGGGCGCCCACCAAGCTCCTACCTTGGGACAGTGCCCCCAAACCTGCGCCCAGTACACACTGTACTGCTTGGCCCTTGTTGGACGCTGTCCACTGCCTGCTAGTATGGGGCTCCTCAAATTCCATGCTGGAGCTGTGCATTTTATAATGCTGGTGGGTCTTTGCAGGGTTCCTGGGCCTGTACACGTCCAGAAATTGCAGTTTATGTGGGTCTGGGTTACCTGTTGGAACACTTTATCTTGGGTCTGTGCCCGTTTCTTTTGTGTGCGTAGCACTTTTCAGCTAACAGCTGCGGCCTTCCCTGCCTAGTTGCAGGTGAATGACTCACTCGACAGCCTTTACTTTCCGTCTGTATTATTATTGGCCAACAGGTGGCGCTCTAATGTGTGCTGCTGAATCTGTCTGTCTGCATTTGTGCTGCTCTCGCTCTGTTGCGCTATCGCGCGGGCTCTGTGCTTGTTGTGAGGTTTTATATCTGCTACCCGGAGCGTTGCTGTTCTCACTCCTCCTAATGGCCCGGAATATGATCAGTGAGCGCCGGAACCTTAATTGGTCCTGTTGGACTCAGGATCACTTCTGTGACCGCAGTGCCCCATTTCAATGACGGGAGATGTTGTGCTCGCCGGATGTCAGTGCCCTGTCGTGAATGCCAAATCAAGTAAATATACTTTCACTAATGACTGTGGATAAGCTCTGCCAAACTCCTACACGCTGTGCTCGATTTGCCTGGCTACGCTAAGGTATCTATGCACCTTATAATGTAAATAACTTTCATACAGTTAATACACCATAATGAAGTCAAAACACTTAACTGACTGCCCAAGCAGCAAAGAAAGAGGAAGGACAGAGGAATGGAAAGGAAGATATGGGACTATGAGTGGCAGGGTTGGGTGAAAATATCACGTGTTTTAGTTTGACATATCAAAAATGGACTACACACAAAAAAGACTATTCCCTGGGAAATTTAGTTTTTAATGTGTAAAATGTTTTATTTGGTTGTAATAGTTTCAATGCTGCTCGAGTTTACAGTAAATCCGAGCCTCCGGTCTTAACATAGAATCGTTAACAAACAGATTTGCTAACATGCTAACTTGGCATGCTACTATCAGTTTATATAAAGTTGGTGGTATATGGTTTGCATAACAAACGTTGAGTTAGATACAGTCCACTCAATTTGTCATGTATCTCATTACATATTTCACAATTTTAGCAGCTCAACAAAGGGATGTTTGCGGACTTTGCACGATGCGTGTGAATTTTGGAATACATTTCAGTGATTAAGCCACTAGGATTACTGCTGTGCAGCATGACACCACCAACATAGTTGCGCGTGTAGACAATGAGAACAAAATGTTATTCTCACATGTCTTGACTCGATCATGATGTAATTAAATACAATGAGTATGGAATTTAACGGTGCACGTGCACTCATCAATGGGAGCACAGAGTGACGATACCCGTACTTCATGAGGTCACAGTGGTGTTCTGGGTGCAATTAATAAAGGAAGCATGATTTTATAATGATGGATTTCTTAACAGTGATTATGTAACTTTTCGTCAATCTTTTGTTGCCCTTGGAATTATGCTTGAGTATTAGTAACAAAAATCATTAATCATGTAGGAATGCACGAACATGATTTTCCTTTTTAATTTTGGTTTCTTGGTTGAGTTTGATTTAATTTATGTTTATAAATCTAAAACTACTTTTGTGTAAACTACCTTTATATATTTTTTTCAGTTTGATTATTTAGTATTGATGATTTATATGCAATCATACTTGCAGATTACTAACCTCAATAGAAAAGTGTCATTCACTGTTGTTTGGTTAATAATTGTAACTTCAATCAACACTGTCATGAACCCTGAGGAAGATCTGAGATCGAAACACGTGTAGGCTCACTTCGCTAAACAATTAAATAACCATGGGAATCTAATGTTATTTAATGGTCTGAATAATTGGTGCATTCTTTTGAAAAAAGCAAACTGCATATTTACATTTATTTGTGTGAGAAGGCGCTGTATAGGAACCTGTTTTTGATCATTGTTTTAGTACTTCTCAAGACGTTAGGGAAGCGTCCCCCTTTAGGGTTCCATTGCGACATCCCATACTAGCATAATGTAACTGATAATAGCATTGAGTGCAGTGATTGTTATATTCCCATTGTTCTTTGTTTCTCAAGCTTGAAGGTCTTGTTTGGTTATTTGCCCACCAATTGACTGCCAATACCTATGCTAATCCTTATTTCCATTCCCACTCAGTTCCTGCCTCTCCCAAAACACCTCCTCATGGGAACTCTTTCAGCTCGCTTCAATCAAGTCTTACCATAAAACTCTGCACTCCACGTGCATGCCAGTGTATTTTCGAAGCAGTCTTCTGGTAGTTAATTACTTCATTGGAGCTCCAAACAGCTGCCTGTCTAATACAATTGTCCAAACCAGGTCTGCCTTCAGCCACGCGATTTATAAGCACTATGCGTGTCCTTCAGTGCAGTCCTGTTAAAAACAAGCCGTGATGAAGTCAACAGTTATGGCTTGTGTATACGTATTAGGCATTTGCCTGGGACTCCTATTAGATGCCTAGGTATCTGCACCATTTTACACCTGCTACCAACAACGTGCAGTTAATACCAGTACGGCACTGCCTATCCAGTGCCTTTCCTATGCCCAAACTGTTGGCATTGCCAATGCTTGTGACATTTTGTTAGTTTTTTTTTTTGCATGCAGTATAATGTTGAAAACTTTAATGAACTCAAATGCTCAATTGTGTGATGAGAGGGGTTGGGGGCTAGTGACAGAGCATTATAGGATGTACAATTCAGAGAGGTTTTGAAGTACTGTGGAAAAAGTCCAGAAACATACATGTTTTGGGAAAAATAAACATAAATACAACACTTGCTGTCGAAGCACCCTTTGTATACATAACTCCACTTTTCTACTTTAAGAATATGACATGTATTATGTATTTGGGCCAACACGCATCCATACTAGCACTAAACATTGTACCCCCTGGTGCAAGCCCCCTACCTTGGTTCTTTAAAGGAGTGGTTCGGTCCAAAAATGTTATTGTCCCTATGGGGCGGCCATGTGTTTTTTAGCCTAAATAGCTCAATTTTAGAAAAATGTCCTATGGACCTTACCCGAGTTTTCGTCCATTAAACGCACGCGAAAACAGGCACCAGGGTGCTGCCATTTTGTGATAATCCTATCACTTGCCCCATCGCCCTGGCTGACCTGCTTTTGCGGCACTAAATCATATCCCCCACCTCTGAGCCTGTCATCAGCAGACGCGTCCCACCCATTTCACAACGCCAAAGCACGTCTCGTGTCAACAATCGCTGTGCTTCAGCTAATGACGTGTCGCCATGGAAATGGCAAGACGCCTCTTTCCTCAATAAGTATAAACAGACCGTTTCACAACACACAGCAGCAGATTTTTGATTCCATTCCTCTCTCTGTGTTACTTTGAGTATTCTGTGACTCGTTTCTGTGCTCTGGTCAGCTACCTTTGCCGATTGTAGCCCGTGTGAACACCTGTACCATCGCTATAAATTATTTTAGTTTGTTTACCACACAGTGGCTACAATAATGCCCTACATGTACGAGCCCGAGTATACCGAGAAGGAACTACTGGAAAGGGAAACATGCGAAAACGATGGGGCTTCGGATGGCAGTTGGCAGGACGAATCAACGGATGAAGACACTGGACCTAGTCGCATGGACGGTGTTTCCACCTGGTGCACATGCAATCGGTGCGAGCTAACCGAGGAGAACTGCTGCTGCTGTGAAAACTCGGGATGCGTGGCCTACATTTCTGAAGGAGAGCCACGACCGCAATGCATCACCGAGCTGCCAGACTTCAGGGCAGCCTGCCTCACACGGTCCGTGTTGAGGATAATGATGGTGCTTATGCACGAACTTCGCGCAACTGTTCGTCCTCATAATCCGAGTAACGAGTAAGTATAATCTGCTTGTGATGCCACTACTAGTTCATGGTCGTCTCCTATATCCAAAATTACATCTACATATCATTGTAACGCATGAAAGTCGTTCAATAGTGTGCAGTGTCTAGAGAGCATTTGTCCGAGCAGAATGCCATTAGGTACAAGAATTGTCATTGACAACAAACGTTTAATCAACTTATCTTGGTCATTTAAAAACAGTTTGTATCATTATTTTTCACAGGTGGTACCGGCTGGTGGCCTATCGTTCCTTTACATGGTGGCTTCACGGGAGGCTTGGACACCGCGTTCGAAGAGTAATTCCCGCCTGTGCCGTTCATGCCATAAGAGAAACTCTCCCGAGTGACAGCGGTCAGTACAGGGGATTTTCCCTCGCTGTGCTGCAACCTGACCTGTACAATGTGTAAAGTTTTGTATTTTTGTGCCATAAAAAAAAGAAACAAAGTAAAACACCACATGTATTTTAACAACGGTTGTTTCGATTTTTTAAATGAATCAAGCGTGTCTCCATTCAGCAGTCTTCCTGTGCCTTTTCTGCACGCCCACCGGCCCATCCATCCATCCACCCCCCTTCCCTATAAAAGGCGAAGTATAACTATATAAAGTATAAAAAAGTGATTAGTTTAACAAAAACAAAAGTCCATAACAACAAGTCCAGTTGATGCGCGCTGCCATGGGGGGCTGTCAGGGGCGCGAACGGCCAAGGTGCCAAACAGCATGTACACTTCAAAAGGTATCCCACGCCAAGGGGCCATCGCTCACGTGGCCTCCTCAGACTCTGTGTCTCCAGGCAGGGCACCCCCTTGAAGCAGGCCGCCCCCCTGCAATCCACATAAGTGTGTCTCCATTCAGCAGTCTTCCTGTGCCTTATCTGCACGCCCCAGGCCCATTCATCCCACCCCCCTCTATCAAAGGTGGTTTGCGCCAGTGGATGCGCGCTGCCATGGGGGGCTGTCAGGGGCGCGAACGGCCAAGGTGCCAAACAGCATGTACACTTCAAAAGGTATCCCACGCCAAGGGGCCATCGCTCACATGGCCTCCTCATACTCTGTGTCTCCAGGCAGGGCTCCCCCTTGAAGCAGGCCGCCCCCTGCAATCCACATAAGTGTGTCTCCATTCAGCAGTCTTTTCTGTGCCTTATCTGCACGCCCCAGGCCCATCCATCCCACCCCCCTCTATCAAAGGCGGTTCGCGCCAGTGGATGCGCGCTGCCATGGGGGGCTCTCAGGAGCGCGAACGGCCAAGGTGCCAAACAGCATGTACACTTCAAAAGGTATCCCACGCCAAGGGGCCATTGCTCACATGGCCTCCTCAGACTCCGTGTGTCTAGCCAGGACCCCCCGCCTCACGCTGGCCGGCCCCCGGCAAACCACATAATACCACAACATACACACGTCATTCATTTACAAACACACCCCTGTTTGTAATACTTTATAAACCACTTGATATGTCTCATGAGAACATCTTTGTGCTTTGCAAGTCAACTCCTGAACGTGCTACCTGAGAACCACTGAGATCTATGCTAATCTGCTCGTCGTCGTGCTATCCGTGAACTTCTGTGACCGCTTCAAGCAAACTCGTCAGTGTGCTACCTGTGGCCATCTACCTGTTCTCCTGCAACATACTGCTCGGCTTGCTGAATCCAACTGTTTGTGGGTCAAGGTAAGGCCATGTATCCTAGTCATATTTCGTTGATTTTTAAATTTCTATCTATTTGCGAGTAGAGTACTCAATAGTGCTGCTTCCTTGGTCTCGTTGATATTGACTTGAGTTTCCATTGTTATGCTATCAATAGATCTATTTATTTTCATCTGTGTCAATTGTCATCGAATTGCATCCTTTGGGGGTCCAGTCTATAATGTAAGCATGTTTCCTTCTCGTGCAAGACTGAACATCCAAGGGACGAGTCACATGTTCAGAGTTTAGTCACATCATTTATACATTTCTGCAACTTATGCAAATACTAAGCCGCACATGATGAACTGGTATAGTTCCTGCGACCAAAACAAACCTTGCATTGAACATTGTATGGTTCATTTACTTTTGTATCACATTTTTATTCATCAAGATTGTATAATAATGCCGATATTTACTTTTCAGAATTCTCAACAATGCCTGTCTGTTTGATTAGCGGTTGCCCTTCGAAGACCCATGCTAAATCTGAAGGCACTACAATGCATGTATTCCCGAAAACTGTTGATCGAATAAGAGAATGGGTCAGACATTGCGGATATCCACTGGATGAGCTGGAAAGTAGAGTCCAACAAGTCTTAGAGGACAAGAGGGGTGATCGATACCGCATCTGCAGCCGGCACTTTTCCTCAAACATGTACACAACATCTTGTGTAACAAAGAAGAATAAACGGCGAACGACACGAAAATTGCTCGCGAAGGCTTTAGGCCTTGCGGTAGTGTGTAGGTACCCGAATTGATTCATTGATATTTTAGGTGTTGTGTCCCTTGTAATACTTTCGACATTGATATGAGTGTATATTGTTTTTGAATAATGACATTTATCAATATATTCTTTTTCAATTTCATAACCCACAAACGAAATCTATATATGGGCACAGGGAACTGTGCCATATTGCGCATTTTCAATAGCATTACTCTCAAGTATTCTGTCTCCTTACATGGCAATTTTTAATATTGGCATTTCATTATCAATCAATAATTTACCTTTACAACTGCTTGACTATCCCTTGAATCTGAAGCAAGAACATTCTACATCTGTGACGTGCTTGCAGTTATCAACCACTTCTAGCGCGTATCAGGTAATCTTACTTGGCTATTCCGCTACAGACTTGTTTTATGCATGTTAAGTAATATTTTTATTGTATCGTGTAATTATTTTACCAAATGTTTGGTTAGTGCTTTCCAATTGAAATACACCTTAGTTATCGTCCACTGGTGTTTGTTTTCAGTTATAATTAGTGTTATCCATAGTAATGCAAGTACTGTCTTTCCGGGAGATGCTGAAGCGTCCACCACATTGACAACATCCCTGGATGTTCTTCAGCAGCACGAGGTATGGATACTGACAGCTCCATCGAACTAGATCATCAGAGCTGGAATACTTGTCGTTTGATTGTTCTACACAATGTTTCATTCGTGGTTAGCCATTGATATGTACCTGTGCGGTCGACCCCAAGTGTGTGTTATGTTTTCAATATTGTAATCCTTACTAATGCAAGTACTATGTTTCAGGCAGTTGATGGAGCGTCAACCCCTAGACTTGATGCGGAGCCTGACATTCAAGTAATTCCAAGGGAAGTGGAAGCGGGACCTTGCATATACGAATCGGCGCAACAGCTTTCGGAAGTGCGCACTACATTTACAACATCCCTACATATTCTTCGGCACCACGAGGTATGGATACTGACAGCTCCATCGAGCGTCATCATATAACGTGATTCCATTTGCTATACTTTCTTCCCTATTAACTAGGGTGACCAGATTTTCAAAAGAAAAAACCGGGACGGCCAACAACATAAAAGAGGGACTACCCCATTGCAGCCCACCAATTACCGCCCCTCCCCCAACATGCCCCCACAACCACCCCCAACCATATTTCCAGCACTTCTCCTTTCTATAAACTGTATATAATCTCATTTGTGCAGTTTTGTCTGTGAATCGTGGCATGTTAATTCAAAACGAGCGTTAGCTCAAATTGATATTACATGGCTTGTTGTACGATTATTTCCAAGCCAGACTCTGTGGCACAGTCAGTAAGTGTTCTGACTTGTACCCGAGAGGTTGGGGGTTTGAGCCAAACCTCCAATTTCAAAATTCTGAAAGTGTTGTGAAAAATAATTACGGTTTTAATTACCGTAGCCCCCCCCCAAACATGAAAACCCCGGACGGGGTTTCAAAAATGAAAAAACTCCCGGGTCCCCGGGACGGAGGGTGATTTCCCCGGACTGTCCCAGGAAAACCCAGACGTCTGGTCACCCTACTATTAACGCAAGTACTGTGTTTCAGGGAGACGACAGAGCTTCCACTACAATAACAACATCCCATTTAGATGATGCAGATGTAAATAAATCGGAGAAATAAGTCGATGAAATCTGATCATATTTAGATATTCCTTGATTCTTTTAGACAATGCATCATTTGTGGTTATCTCTTTATATGTACCTGTGCCGTCGACCCCAAGTGTGTGTTATGTTTCCAATATTGAAAACCATACTAATGCAAGTACTGTGTTTCAGGGAGACGACAGAGCTTCCTCTACAATTACAACATCCCTTGTAGGTGATGCAGATGTAAAGAAATCAGAGAAATAAGTCGATGAAATCTGATCATATTTAGATATTCCTTGATTCTTTTAGACAATGCATCATTTGTGGTTATCTCTTTATATGTACCTGTGCTTTCGACTCCAAGTGTGTGTTAAGTTTCCAATATTGAAAACCATACTAATGCAAGTACTGTGTTTCAGGGAGTTGCTATGCCTCCTCTCCAATACAAACATTCATGGCAGTCCATGCAGAGCCAGAGGTATGGATACTGACAGTTCCATCGAACTAGATCATCAGAGCTCGAAAACTTGTCGTTTGATTGTTCTACACAATGTTTAATTCATGTTTAGCTATTGAGATGTACCTGTGTGTTCGTCCTCACGAGTGTTTTATGTTTTCAATATTGTGACACATAGTAATGAAAGTACTATGTTTCAGGGAGTCGATGGAGCGTCATTCCGTGCTGTCTATGCGGGTCCAGAAAATATAGTCGTTGCAGCGCAAGAGGAAGGGAAGACATGCGGAAACAAATCGGAGCAACAGCGTGCAGATGTTGAAGTTCGAGTCAAGAAAGTTGCAAAGAAAAGAAACAAAAATAAGGTTAGTTACAAACAGTTCATAATTTTAGGCATTGCTTTGTGTTGGGGACTATATACTGTTTTTTCCTGTCAATTGTACTATACTTTATATTGTGTTTAAAATGAACATCCCTTTTCCAATCTGTCCTCTAGTTACCCGTGGGTGTACGAACTATACATACACAGACAGTGAAGCAAATGAGAGATGTTGCTTGCCAGACCATTTACACTATGGAGGAACTATTAATTCAGACGCGGCGTGTTGAGAATCAAGATGCTCATGTCCAATGGCCAGAACATCAATTGAATGTACCCGGAGAATCCAGTAAAGTTTTATTGGACCATTGCTACAGTTCGACCGCACCACCAAAAGAAGATGATACTGAATGTATTGAAGATAGCTCTGAAGTAGTCGCAGATCAATTCACACAATCTACACCTGCCAAAAAAATGCCACCCAAAAAGCTATAGACATTGTTGTGTTCTCCCATCAATGCTGAAGTAACAGATGTTGAAATGACAGAGAATGAACCAGCAGCAGCACCCAACGACGCATCAGAACTTTATATCAGCGATATTTCTTTCAAATTTGTTGATATGTCCTCAACGGCACAGTCTGAAACAACTTTCATGCCGGATGACAGTCTAATGAAAGAGGGAAAATACACAGTATTCGACAGTTGTTTGATGGATATTATAGGTATGCTGAAATATGGGCATTCAGTTGGAGGGGAAGTATGTGGGGAGCCATTGATTCATGTGACTCGTCAAAAACAAGGCTGTAACGGCAAAATACCTTCCGCCTGTAGATTAAATCATGCGTTCTCATGGTCTGCACAACCGATGCTGGGGAAGCTGCCAGCAGGCAATGTACTGTGTGCAGCTGCGTCACTTTTTAGTGGGTCCAGTTTTAGAAAGTTAGAGTCTTTCTTTCAGTTTGTGGGACTCCATTTCATTTCTAAAACGCAGTACTACAAATACCAACATGATTATCTGTTTCCGGCCATTAGTGATGCTTGGATAATTGAACAATTGTCTCTAGCAAGTACATTCAAAGGGAAACGATTCAGGCTAGCCGGCGATGGACAGTGCGACAGCCCTGGATTTTCTGCCAAGTACTGCACCTACCACTTTCAGGACATGGATAGTAAGAAAATTGTGAGTTCGGTGGTCGTGCAGGTGTCCCAATGTAAATCCTCAGTGGCCATGGAGAAACTAGGATTTATAAAATCATTGCAATATCTACAATCAAGGGGAATGCACATCGACCTCATAGCCACGGACAGACACGTTTCAATTGCCAAGACAATGAGAGAGCAGTTCCCACATATTAAACATCAATTTGACGTATGGCATCTTGCAAAATCAACCAATAAGAAAATCTCGGCTGCAGGGAAAAAAAAGGTTTTGAAAGTATTTCACAGTGGTCCGAGTCTATCAGCAACCATCTTTGGTGGAGCTCCAAAACTTGTGAAGGGTCAGTGGAAATCCTACTTGAAAAATGGCGGTCACTGATGCACCACTGTACCAATGTTCACCGCTGGACAGAAAACCAACATTTCCACCAATGTGAACATGGCCCTTTGTCCACAGAGGAGGCACAGAAGAAGTGGTTGATTGCATCTTCACCTACACACAAAGCCATTGAGAAGATTGTTTTCGATAAAACTCTATCAAGAGATTTGGGGGGACTGACAGAATTCTGTCACACAGGAGAATTGGAGGTGTTCCACAATATGTGCCTAAAGTACAGGCCAAAACGATTGCATTTCGGCATACAGGGCATGAAACATAGGACTGTACTAGCGGTCTTGGCCCATAACGAGAATGTGGGCCGTGAACAGTCTAGGACTACGGGAAATGTAGGGATGCCTCGCTACACTACGACCTTTGGAAAAAGAAGTAAGAAATGGGTGGTGAAACCAGTATATGAGGAAATGGAGTTCGACTTTGTTAAAGGCCTTATTGTTAGTGTACTAGAGAAGCACAGATATGGAATTTTTAGCGTTTCTGTGCAGAGCACTGATGCATTACCACCAAACATTGCCACTGTGCCATGTCCACCCAAAGCAGAGCTTGTTGAGAAGTTAAAATCCCGGTTTAAATAAATCATTGTAATCTGATTGTTTTTTTTGAAAATAATGTTATTGTACAGTGTGCATACAAAGTATGCTAACCCTAAACCCTCCATTCACCATCCTGGGTGGCAAACAACATGGGTGTCATCTTTGACTTCTCTCTCTATTCACCTCATATCGCTGACCTTGTGAATATGTGTATGTATATATTTTTGTTGCTGTAACTAAGTTTCACAATCTCATGTAAATGCTGCGCGCTGTTAACCGAGGGGAGGCTTGCGTATTGCAAATAATAAAACAAATAAACAATAAATCTCACTTTCAACTCAACTCCTCGGGTACTTTATACTTTCCCTGACCTTCCCCCAAAAAGTCAATGTCTCCATAGTTATGGTTCTCTAGTGCTGCAAAGCTCACGGACAGCAAGGACAAAATTGGGGGCCTTAGAACGCGCCAAGCGAGGCGTTGCAGATGGGAGAGAAGCCAGTTTGCATTTGCACATTGAGGCCTAGTACAAAGATGGAGTCGAAAATTCAAGTTCTCACAGATGGCTTTACACGGGATGTTGCAAAGTAAGAATGTACGGTCATGCAGAGTGAAGGTCAGCGGCTTTGATTTTTTTGCTCACGGGCTGAAGAGGCCCGCGAATCGCACTGGCAGTATAAGGTTCTATTGTTTTTTGACCTTGAGAGACAGGGACCATGCCGAAAGGACTTCATTTGAAGGAGGGGAGCAATAACGCAAGAGATGATAAGGCTGAAAATTCAGAAACTAGACCGAGTTTCATGTTAGTTCAGTATATGAAAAATCGTTGGCACGAACACAGTGGGATTTACGGACTGCATTACGCAGAGATACAATGGAAATGGCAAATATAATGTAAGTAACTCTATAGACGCTTTTATACCGGAATCAATGAATGAATGAAGAGTAAGTACAACATTTGTGGGATCGTCTTTCTACCGGGCACATGGGCATGCATGTGCCCATTCGACACACATGTAGACAAACAGTCGTTTCTCAGTGGTTCAACAGTAAAAAAAATCATTAGTTTGTGTGTTTCCCTCGATTTATTTTGTTCGTTTTCGCATTGCTTTTAGAGCCGAACATACCCCATTGCACTATCCTCGCAAGCAAATAGTTTCAGCTCGCCCGTAATAAATAAAATGAATAATAGTAATAAAGATCGGCTGGTGAGACTAATTTCAATTTTTATGTTTTCTAAACAGGTACATCCTACCGTACTGCCACTGCCACCTATTCCAGACCCCGGCAGACAGATTTTTCAACCGCCAGCTGCAGCTTCTTGTAAATAACTGCACAACGTTGACCATTTTATGGGACGATCGCCAAGGGGCCATATGCCCTTACGCGGTACTAGCGGCTAGAAGCAACATATCAACCTTTACTGTGGCCTAGTGCCTAGTTGATGGAACAGCCTTGAGGTTCACCGTGCGTCCAAAGTGCTTCTTTTAACGAAAACCAACACCCTGTGTACCATAAAGGAACAGAGCGTGACTCACGATAAACTTTTCCAGATTTGCGGATCGAGAGAAAAGAAAAAAATTCCATTCCTACTTAATATGCCAATTGCTGAATATTCTCTAAACATTTAATGTCAAATAAATGTACTTTACCAAATGTACCGTATTGCTGTTTGATTTTAAAGTACAGTTTCATATTCCGAATTGTGGCGCTGTGTTGTGAGTTGATCTGTGTTGGTTTCCGGGTTCTGTGTGAAGTCGCGTAGAAGACGACTGGGCACGTTTGCCTACGCAGCACAGTAACGTCACAGAGAGAGGCAATGAATGTTTTGATAATGTCCGGGTCAGGGGTGGGGGATATGATTTAGTGCCGCAAAAGCAGGTCAGCCAGGGCGATGGGGCAAGTGATAGGATTATCACAAAATGGCAGCGCCCTCATGCCTGTTTTCGAGTGCGCTTAATGGACGAAAACTCGGGATTTTTCTAAAATCGAGCGATTTAGGCTTAAAAACACATGACCGACCCGTAGGGACAATAAAAAATGTTGACCAAACCATTCCTTTAACTTCTAGTCTCTCTTCTCCTCCCTTTTACTTCCCCCTTTTTCACGTTATCCTTTTCCTGGGAGGGGGACCAATCCACAATTTTACAGACATAGATTGGAACTTTTTAGCTACTACTGTGGTGATTCCGCATAGTGACCCAACATAGCATAATTTTGTTTGCTCATATAAAAAGAACAAAGTGTTATTTATTATTGGCAAAATTTCCTATCTATACTAATTTCTCATCTATACTATCTGTCCTCACTTTCCCCCAGAAGCTCAATGTCTCTAGAGCTCTGGTTCACTCTAGGCTAGACTACTGCAATAGCCTCTTCCTTAATCTACCCTCTTTTCTATGACCCCTCCAGCAAATCCAAAATAGGGCAGCAAGACTTATCCTTGGCCTCAAGCCCAGGGACTACATCTCTCCAGCCTAAAACCTCTCCACTGGTTCCTGGTTGCTGCAAGGATCAAAATATAATCCCTTTGCATCATCCATAAGGCTGTCTGGGGCCAGGTGCCACAATATCTACAACTTGCTCTTACTAAATACTCTCTCTCCAGATCTCTACGTTCCTCCGACACCAACTCTGTGTGTCAAATGCTTTGCTAAACAGAGAGCTGGTGGCCAATCTCTTTCCTCAGCAGGCTCCCTCCTAGGGAACAGCCTCCCCCTTCCTCTTCGTCTTGAGCCAGATCTCCTCAAATTCCAGAAGCTCCTCAAGACTTTCCTTTTCACCTCCTCCTTCCTCTGCTAATACCACAGTTGCTGAGATTGGTGACCAGGGCCCTTATGTGTCCTTTTGGGCCCTGGCCTCCCACAACCAATCACCTTCAGTGTCTGCTCACTCACAGCACTTGGCCCGGCTCCCACTGGCCTGTGCCACCGAGGGGCTGCACTTATTTATTGGCAGCTGACCACTCCCTAGCACTTTCTCCACTTGGCACAACTAGCACTTACCCCACCACTGCCTCTTCCCCTCTCCTCTCTCTGCACTTGCACATTCTGAATGCTCACAAGGCCTAGTAGCTCCGCCTCTATCCTTCATTGTTTTTATTCATTTTGATTCCCATGTTCTTTCCCTGTTGCCCCTTACAAAGGCGCAATAAATAAATAAATAAATACAATGCAGAAATGTGTAGCTTTTGCAGGAACATTTATCGACAAACATGTACAAATATAACACTCATTCAGATGTGTTGCATAGCCCAAAAGTCAACAATCGAAGATATGATTCCCAAGCAAAACAGGCACCGAAGCCTTCTTTCTCATGTCCAAATGATAGTCCTACTTGGAGGCAAAAAAAGATCCAAAGTTTACCATTTGGGTACAGGAATTGTAAGGGCCTGTTTACTTGCCGATAATCTTTGTGACTCTGAGTCTTCTTCATCACAGGCCTTACTTGTGGCACCCACCTCCCAAGACAGTCTCCAATTATCCATTCCAATCTTCCTGGGAGATGAGACCTTTTCCTTATGTCTCTTCTCTCTGTTTGTGAAAAACTTTTTTTTATCACGTGAGTTATAAAAGCCCCTCCTTCTGGTTTCATACCAAGCTGACTGCATAGCAGAGGGAGAGACAACTAGGAGCTGTGTAAGGAAGATTACTGGTAAGAAATCTGGACATTACCCCCTCGACCGCCTTCCTCATCACAGTCCTTAATTACTTCAGAATGAACCAGGCAGTACCTCGAAGAATACAGACACCATGCAAGTGAAAATGTTTTCATTGCTCTATCAGGGATTTATTTAGAAGCCTAGAGGTCCATCGCAGACAGACAGGACGGCTGAACCAAACAGTGGTATTGGCCTCCCTCAATAACAATTTATAGTGCTTGAAGAATGTCATAAGGGCCACCTGTAAGTCTACCTGACACATTTCCTACACAAGTGCATCCACAAATTCAGCCCATAGGACAGCCATTCCTCGATTAGATCGCCTCAGAATTACTGCGGTTGCACATGATGTGGAGATGGTCAGTTTAATCTATTTACTGAGTGTGGATAGAGAAGGGTGTGTCCCCTGCCTAGCTGTCCCAAAGTCAGAAACTGGGAATCAACCTGATGAAAGGGGTGCGCTTGTTCTATCAAATATAGACAGAGCTCTTGCTATGTCTGGGAGCAGTGGATAGTTCCCCTGGGAAGACTGGCAAGATGTTTAATTGAGATTGGTGGAAGGATATGATCTTGGGTTGCAAAGACAGAGGCTGACATAAGACCACCCTCTCTATAAAGAACTATACATTTGGTTTATGGCATAAACGGTCCCCCAATACCGCATTCTGCATTTCTGAGGCCGTCAACACTGAGAAGACTACCTCAGCTGAAATGAAATGGAGGGTAATGTCAGCTAATGGTTCAAATGGAACCCCTTCAATACTAGTATATACCAAAGGAGAACTAAGCGCCTCGTTGTCAGACGTTTTAAATCAAAGCTCTGAAACAGCTTTGTAACCAAAGATTCTAACTGTGGGACCCTATCAGTTGAAGCAGAAAGACAGGGGAGTCACCCACCGATACCTCTGATGGAAATGGGTAGGTTTAGCAAGAAAGCATCCCTCAGAAAATCCAAGACTTGTCAAGACTTGTTCACTATCAGGGACACCCTTTTCCCCTTCACCAATTAAGAAAGATTCTGCCAATACCACTTTAAAGAGGCACAACAGTACATGACTTTCTGGCTATCTCAAAACATAGGGCGCATCTCTTCAAGAAACGTATCCTCTGCAACTGTAGCAGCTCAATATCTCAACTCTGAGGCTGCTGACAGCACGCCCAGCAGGGCAGAGAGGAAGGGATGGCGCTAGGAGAGGGAGAAAGTGGTAGAGCACAGTGTCTGGGAATACAGAGATTGGATGAATCTAAAGCAAGAGGTGCAGTAATGGAGCCTTGCTACCTTCACGAGTTGTGCTTTTCTTCAGCTATCACGAAAAGGGTGCACATATGGGATGCCCGTTGTTACCTGCGGACAGCACCCGACATAGAAATCGGATTCTGCATCACTCCAGGAACATTCCCGGATTGTAAGGCGATAACGCTTTCCACCTCCTGCTGCATATGTAGACACAGACATGCATATTAGAACCTTGACACTATAATTGCGAAGATAAACATTCGAGAAAGCCCAGTGCTAAGCACAGAATAAAACTTAGTTGCATTAATGAAAGGCATTGCAAATGTGACTGCACTTGTAAAACAAACCCTCTTGTCATTTTATAAGCACATACGTGTTTAAAATAGAGCACCTTGTATTTAAGAAAAAAGAAATGGAAAACTGTCATAGTGTATACATTGTAATGTGCTGCTTATTGAGGATATGTTGAACACCAAGGAGAGAAATCACAGGTAGATATTCATAAAGAATGGCTTGTGCACCGTCCATATAACAGAAGTAAACAAGCCTTTCATGTATAGGAATTAATTGGTTTCTATTGTGGTTCTGCCAATTCTGATTTTCCAGGGAACCTGATAACACGCACATGTTTCTGTTTAGCCCTGCCTTTCTTGTTGATGGTAAGACTTAAAGTTCTAGGGGATTAGTGTGGCCATCACGGCCAAACAGACCTATATATTTTAAACCATCAAAGAAACACATTACATTCCCTATTAGAAATGCCTATCTATTTAGAGCCACTGGATTGGATGTCCCCATCAATTGGGGAGCAAACTATCCTTATTCAAAGACATTACAAATACTTTCATGTTAATTTACTTGGTGTTGGTTCTGTTGGCTATACAAGTTCATATAAAACTGAACTTAAATATGCCTCATTATTTTTAGACTAGGGTTTTTTCTTCTTACCTCGTCTTGTCTTTTTTCTGAGGAAGGGATCAATAGTCCAATAGAAAGTTTAGTAGTTAACATCTCAGATTATGTACCTATCCCCCCATGTCCAGCGGCACTCGCCAGGAGCTCACGCCAACTCACCACAGAAAATATTGCTCCTTTCCTCATGGTACCTGCTCTCCACCCTCCGTTCTCCAAAGACCCTTCCACCCTCGCCAGTGCCTTTAAACTTACCATCACCCAAGCTGTAGATGCCATTGCCCCTTCACCTTGAACAAAGCTAAGAAAGTCAAAGATGCCAACGCGTGGTTCTCCCAAGAGCTGATGGAAATACGCTCTAAGAGGAGGCTTGCACTCTCAGCCTGGAAAATGAACCCCACTGACGCCACCAGGAGGGCCTTTAAGGCCATCGCCAAAGAATATAAATCCAAAATAATTCAGGCTAAAGCCTCCTCATTCAACTCCAGAATTAACAACGCCAAATCAGGGTCTAAAGAAATCTTCTCCAGTTTTAGAGAGTTGGAAAAATCATCCACTCCACCTTCCACGATATTGAAGGATGAAAAATGGCGCAATAGCATTCAATCCCTCATGCTAGACAAGCTTAACACCCTGCAAGATCAAATCCTAGGCCATCAAAAGGCCCTGATGCACCTTCTAGCCAAACTGCACAGCAACTCATCCACGGCCCCTAAAACAAATCCATCTATGCCTTTCGACTTTAAAGATATGACTGAAGGTGAAGTCACTGCCCTGCTCAAATCAATTAAACCTTCCAACTGCAAAGGGGATGCCTGTCCAGCCCAATTTATCGAAGACTCTGCCCCCATCCTAGTCTCCTTCCTGCAGCTTTCATTAATGCATCTTTCCAATCTGGCCATGTTCCAACTGGACTTAAGAAAGCTTGGGTGCACCCGCTCCTTAAAAAATCGTCCCTTGACCCAACGGTTCCGGGTAACTATAGGCCTATAACCTCTTTCCCATTCCTGCTAAAATGTTTGGACAAAGCAGCCTACCTGCAAGTCCAAAAATTCCTAGAGGACATCCGTCTCCTCGGCCTTCGACAGTCTGGTTTCTGCCCACGACATGGCACGGAAACGGCTCTCTTAGACCTTACAAACCAAATGGATCACCTGAGAGATGCAGGAAAAGCAGCGCTCCTCTTGCTCTTCGACTTATCCGCAGCATTCAACCTGGTTGATCACAACACACTCTGCCACCACCTCTCTACTACGGCTAACTTCTCCCCCAAGGCTTGTGCCTGGATCACATCATTTCTTCAAGAGAGGGCCATGAAAGTCTTCTCCGACTCAGCATGTGCCACGCCAAGCCATATCAAATGTGGAGTAGCTCAGGGTTATTGTATCGCACCCATTCTATATAATCTGTTCACGAGGCCCCTGTTCAGCATCCTTGACGCCCTGTGTATCTCATATCCTAACTACGCTGACGACACACAGGTGCTTATCCCACTCACAGGTGACTACGATGTTGACATGAACACTCTCACCACCATATACTACACAATCCAGTCCTGGATGGAAGACAACTGGTTATGCCTCAACAGCGACAAAACCGAACTTCTGCTAATCGGATCTCCCACCACTTTGAGCAATCTGGACAAGCAATACATGTCCTTCACCATTGACAATATACCGATCACGGTATCTAATAATGTCAAGACCCTGGCCGTCTACCTTGACACAAACCTTACTATGGATAGACAGGACAATGCTATTGCCTCCTCTTCAGCATATTACTCCGAAGTACTCAATGCAGCCAGGCCCTTCTTATCGCGACAGAACTGCCTCACCATTGCTAGGGCAATAATCGAATCGAGACTGGATGACTGCAATGCCCTCCTTGTAGGGACCTCCAACAAAAACTTGTCTAAACTCCAAGTCGTTCAGAATAATGCCCTTAGGGCGGCCACAGGAACCTCAAGAAGAGACCAAATCTCTGAAGTGAGAAGGCAGGCTCACTGGCTCCCTGTCAAAGAGAGAATTCTCTTTAAAACCCTGTCTATCACGCATAAATGCCTCCACGACCTGGCACCCCTATACTAGGTCCAAAGAATTGTCAAGCATACTTCCTCCAGGCCCTTGAGGAAAGACTGCACTAACCTGATCACCACGCCCAAGACATTAAGAATCTGTGCTGGTGGCACCAGCTTCTCCACCATGGCCGCTTCACACTGGAATGCTCTTCCCACTCACCTACGTATGATTGACTCCCACCTACCATTCCACAAAGCTATCAAAACTTAGCTTTTTGTTTAGTCAGAACACCTTCATACATAAAATTAACTCTGCCTGTATGTTTATGCTTTCCATATAACGCCTCTGTCTGATCACCTCTGTTTCTGTAATCAAGCCTGTTGACTATTGTCATCTGTCTACATTGAATCAGGTCTACTTACAATCTCATGTAACAGCGCCTTGATTCCTCTGGGCAGCAAGTGCGCTATACAAATGCAAATAAATAAATAAAAATAAATAAAGTATACCACTTCGAGTACCAAACATTACAGGAAGGCTTAATGTTTGTACCACAGTGTACAAGTACATTCTGAAAGGAACACATTTGATTATTTTCAAATTTGTATGTAAAATGAAGTTAAGATTTTTTGATACTATTGAGTTACAAGAGAATAATGAAGATACAGGGCCTCATTACACGGAAGGCGGTACCATTACCGGTGACCCTTAACCCTTACCGCCTTACTACGAGGTCCCTTTGCGGGTTGGTACTTTAACGCCTTCTTTTTAAAAACCAACCCGCAAAGGGACCAGGGTGCTAATTACGGTACCGCAATTTGCGGTACCGTAATTAGCACCTTCCCCATTATGCCCTATGGGGCAAAAATGGGAATGGGGAAGGGCAATGGGGGAAGGGGGAATTACCGCCCCGCCAACCTTGGAATAGGGCGGTAATTCCCTTTTCCTCCAAGGCGGTGCCGGTATTTTACCGGCATGGACCAAGGTGCTAATAGCACCTTGGTCCACCGCCTACCGTGTAATGAGGCCCACAGTCTCAGAATATATTGAGTTAAGATCAAAGAGTACATTTTCTCCTCCAATACAAAATGAAACACTAGTAACTGTTCTACTTATTTGAAAAGGGCTATACAAACGTTGTGGAAAAGCATAGACATAGGGTCTCATTACGACCCTGGTGCTCCCGGATTAATCGGGGAGCGCCGATTACAAGCGTCCCATCGCAGGACCGGGATCGCACACAGGCATGCTTTCCGGGTCCCACGAGGGGAAGAGGGAGGCAATAACGGGCCAGATGTAATCTGCCCGTTATTACCTCCCTCCCCATTCCCATTGAGCCCTATGGGGGCTCAAATGGGAATGGGGAAGGGTTCCTGCATGGAGGACTTACCGGGTCCTCCTAACTCGGAGTAACCCGGTAAGTCCCCATTGCAGGAACCCGGTAATGGAGCCCGGAACGGTGGCAGCCATGGAGCTAATAGCTCCATGGCTACCGCCGTTCTTGTAATGAGGCCCATAACATTTAAACCAGCCGATAAAGGAGGAGCTTTGGAATCTAAAAGAATACAAAGAAGAAGTACTAAGGCAATTCCAAGATGAAAATACAAGAACATTTTTTGGGACCTGACAAAGAATGTAAAGGATCTAATAGAAGAAACTTTGATTTAACCAGATGTGAATTCTTAGGTAGCACATCACACAGAGATGTTTCTGACCTGTTTTACATCCTAACAAAGATGCATACAAGTTTCACAAAACCACCTGGTAGACCAATAATAGCACCAACAAACGTATGTTGGAACCACTGTCTCAATATATTGATAGTGGTACAACCGATTATACATTCTAGTCACGTGTACATCAAAGATACAATACATTCCTTGAGGAGATTGGATGAGGTAGACTTTAAAATGGATGTAGTTAGCCTTTATACAAATATTCCACATGAAGAAGGGATGCTGGTGATGGATTGGCTTCTTTTAATTCAGAAAATGGTTTAGCTGATAATGTTTTTGTATTGACATTTTTGAAAATTGTATTACCTTTTTTTAGATATGAAGATTCATTATTCTTACAAATATCAGGAACATCAATGGGGTCAGCAATGTGCCTCGTATATGCCAATGTATTCATGTTGCAGTTTGAAACTGATAGGATTTTGACACAAGTTCTATGGAAAATACATTTGAAATGCTATATGAGATATATCGATGACATTTTAGCTATCTGGCATGCACCTTTGAACCAATTGTTGGAACGTTTTGTTCACATCAATCAATTACATCCAAGAATCAAATTTATTTGTCAACATAATCAAGCAGAATGTAATTTCTTGGATGTGGAGATATATTGTGCTCATTGCAGATTGGAAACCACTGTTTACTCTAAACCAACAGACAGAAATAATGTATTATTAGCCAGCATTTTCCATTCTCACAGAACAATATCCCATACAGTTCGCTTTTCAGATACAGAAGGATTACTTCTAATCAGTCTGAATATTTGCGGAAAAGAATTGCAGAACTTAAAGCAAGATTTTGTCATTACAGTGAGGTTGACTTGACGGCAATATCACAAAAAGTTCAAATGACTTCTAGGATTCACTGTTGGTAACTAAAACAATGAAAGAGCCCCCTAAATTGGTTTATGTTGCCACATACTCACTTCAAAGCCAAAAGATTTTAAAAAAATGGTTAAAGAAAATCTGGACATTTTGAGGTTGGACTGGATATTGAATAAACTGATTTCAGAATTCCCGATATTTGCATATAGGAAAAGTCATTCCCTAAGACATTTTCTAGCAAAAAACAGACAGTGTACCTGATACTGAATAAATGCAGTTGACAAAAGGTTCACAGCCATGTAATAATTGGCAACAATGTCATAAAATTGTACAACAAAACACAATTGGTCACCCTTATACTGGTGAAAAAATGTGATTGAATCACTCACTGACCTGTAATCTGACTAACATCTTCTATGGCATAAGATGCCCATGTGGCATCTTCTATGTGGGTATGACTACTAGGAAAGCTAAAATAAGGTGGACGGAGCACGCAGTGAGAAATCCTCAGTAGCAACACATTTTGTAAAGAAACACACAATTGCTCAAATGCAATTGGTTATCTTTGAACAAGTACAGTTACCAAAGAGAGGGAGCAACTTGAATACATTAATGCTAAGAAGAGAAACGTATCGGATAAAAAACATATGGTTGCACTGAAACCAAAAGATAATAATGTAGATTTGGATTTTATATGCTTTTTATGACATTTGATGTAAATCACTGTGTATGTAGGGACTAATATATTTGTTTTAATGATTGGAAGTAAATTACAAGGCAACATTAGGATTTAGGATTCGAAAAATGTGTGTCTAGATATTTGTTGTTTGAAGAACTGATTTATTGGAAATAATATCAAAATGTAATTCTTGAAGTTGATGACACATGCAATGATACTTTACTCTATTTTGAATTCATGGTTTTTGAAAGAAGTTTGATGTTGACTATTTCATGAAATCGAGGCAGTGACAACATATTTAATTTTTGCAATTCATAAGGAACATAGACATTGCTTCGCTTATAGAAATGTACACTGAGATATTTCACAATGTATAATGAGGGCTGACACATGTTACGTGGATTACGACATTAGACGTCACGTAATATGGCGCCATTTGGAACTTCTTTTAAGCAGTGCTTTAGAACAGACCTGTTTTCAACTGGCATCTCCATATAGTCCCCATATCTTGAGGAAAGGTAAACAAATTGTTGCCCTTAATGTTTATTCAAGCAATGCTTTTTGTTTTTGGCACATATGGTGGTGCCAGCGCCGCCTATGTGGCAAAGCATTGCTAACACAAGAAAGCATAAGTGTTCACTTTCAGGATATTTTGTGAACATGGTTACTGGAAATGCTTAAACATGAATTTGCTGCATCAGAAAATGTTCTTTTTTTATGTCCTTGGGCCTTTTAAACCAATGTGTGGGTGTTTTACAATCATTCTCCCAATCAGGAGTCTTGTTAGAAAGCCCTTGCTCTCATCCTGTACTGGCATAGTGAAACGTCCTTTGCCTGCTCAACCAGGGTATATCACTGTGACATCTGGTTGCGTAGGGCAGAATGCCATCCCACCCCCATGAAAGTGCAGAGGCAGTGAACACTGCGGTGCAGGCAGGCACTAAGGCATGCAGTGGCAGCACACTGTGCTGCATTGAAATAGTGTAAAATAAATGAAATTAAATTAATAGATTATTCTGGCCTGTCCCACCAGCGTTGAGGCATGGGGCATGCAGATGCATCCCATGCCATGCACGTTTTATTTGCAAAATCTGCCGCAGCCCTGAGAGTTCTGTGCAGATAATGTAAGTATTTAGTTTTAGAGGTTGGTAGGGGGCCTGATGTGTGGCCCCACCAATATGAGTTTCTACGTAAACAGCGCAGTTAAGTAGGTTAGGCATACAGGGCATGAAACATAGGACTGTACTAGCGGTCTTGGCCCATAACGAGAATGTGGGCCGTGAACAGTCTAGGACTACGGGAAATGTAGGGATGCCTCGCTACACTACGACCTTTGGAAAAAGAAGTAAGAAATGGGTGGTGAAACCAGTATATGAGGAAATGGAGTTCGACTTTGTTAAAGGCCTTATTGTTAGTGTACTAGAGAAGCACAGATATGGAATTTTTAGCGTTTCTGTGCAGAGCACTGATGCATTACCACCAAACATTGCCACTGTGCCATGTCCACCCAAAGCAGAGCTTGTTGAGAAGTTAAAATCCCGGTTTAAATAAATCATTGTAATCTGATTGTCTTTTTGAAAATAATGTTATTGTACAGTGTGCATACAAAGTATGCTAACCCTAAACCCTCCATTCACCATCCTGGGTGGCGAACAACATGGGTGTCATCTTTGACTTCTCTCTCTATTCACCTCATATCGCTGACCTTGTGAATATGTGTATGTATATATTTTTGTTGCTGTAACTAAGTTTCACAATCTCATGTAAATGCTGCGCGCTGTTAACCGAGGGGAGGCTTGCGTATTGCAAATAATAAAACAAATAAACAACAAATCTCACTTTCAACTCAACTCCTCGGGTACTTTATACTTTCCCTGACCTTCCCCCAAAAAGTCAATGTCTCCATAGTTATGGTTCTCTAGTGCTGCAAAGCTCACGGACAGCAAGGACAAAATTGGGGGCCTTAGAACGCGCCAAGCGAGGCGTTGCAGATGGGAGAGAAGCCAGTTTGCATTTGCACATTGAGGCCTAGTACAAAGATGGAGTCGAAAATTCAAGTTCTCACAGATGGCTTTACACGGGATGTTGCAAAGTAAGAATGTACGGTCATGCAGAGTGAAGGTCAGCGGCTTTGATTTTTTTGCTCACGGGCTGAAGAGGCCCGCGAATCGCACTGGCAGTATAAGGTTCTATTGTTTTTTGACCTTGAGAGACAGGGACCATGCCGAAAGGACTTCATTTGAAGGAGGGGAGCAATAACGCAAGAGATGATAAGGCTGAAAATTCAGAAACTAGACCGAGTTTCATGTTAGTTCAGTATATGAAAAATCGTTGGCACGAACACAGTGGGATTTACGGACTGCATTACGCAGAGATACAATGGAAATGGCAAATATAATGTAAGTAACTCTATAGACGCTTTTATACCGGAATCAATGAATGAATGAAGAGTAAGTACAACATTTGTGGGATCGTCTTTCTACCGGGCACATGGGCATGCATGTGCCCATTCGACACACATGTAGACAAACAGTCGTTTCTCAGTGGTTCAACAGTAAAAAAAATCATTAGTTTGTGTGTTTCCCTCGATTTATTTTGTTCGTTTTCGCATTGCTTTTAGAGCCGAACATACTCCATTGCACTATCCTCGCAAGCAAATAGTTTCAGCTCGCCCGTAATAAATAAAATGAATAATAGTAATAAAGATCGGCTGGTGAGACTAATTTCAATTTTTATGTTTTCTAAACAGGTACATCCTACCGTACTGCCACTGCCACCTATTCCAGACCCCGGCAGACAGATTTTTCAACCGCCAGCTGCAGCTTCTTGTAAATAACTGCACAACGTTGACCATTTTATGGGACGATCGCCAAGGGGCCATATGCCCTTATGCGGTACTAGCGGCTAGAAGCAACATATCAACCTTTACTGTGGCCTAGTGCCTAGTTGATGGAACAGCCTTGCGGTTCACCGTGCGTCCAAAGTGCTTCTTTTAACGAAAACCAACACCCTGTGTACCATAAAGGAACAGCGCGTGACTCACGATAAACTTTTCCAGATTTGCGGATCGAGAGAAAAGAAAAAAATTCCATTCCTACTTAATATGCCAATTGCTGAATATTCTCTAAACATTTAATGTCAAATAAATGTACTTTACCAAATGTACCGTATTGCTGTTTGATTTTAAAGTACAGTTTCATATTCCGAATTGTGGCGCTGTGTTGTGAGTTGATCTGTGTTGGTTTCCGGGTTCTGTGTGAAGTCGCGTAGAAGACGACTGGGCACGTTTGCCTATGCAGCACAGTAACGTCACGGAGAGAGGCAATGAATGTTTTGATAATGTCCGGGTCAGGGGTGGGGGATATGATTTAGTGCCGCAAAAGCAGGTCAGCCAGGGCGATGGGGCAAGTGATAGGATTATCACAAAATGGCAGCGCCCTCATGCCTGTTTTCGAGTGCGCTTAATGGACGAAAACTCGGGTAAGGTCCATAGGAAATTTTTCTAAAATCGAGCGATTTAGGCTTAAAAACACATGACCGACCCGTAGGGACAATAAAAAATGTTGACCAAACCATTCCTTTAACTTCTAGTCTCTCTTCTCCTCCCTTTTACTTCCCCCTTTTTCACGTTATCCTTTTCCTGGGAGGGGGACCAATACACAATTTTACAGACATAGATTGGAACTTTTTAGCTACTACTGTGGTGATTCCGCATAGTGACCCAACATAGCATAATTTTGTTTGCTCATATAAAAAGAACAAAGTGTTATTTATTATTGGCAAAATTTCCTATCTATACTAATTTCTCATCTATACTATCTGTCCTCACTTTCCCCCAGAAGCTCAATGTCTCTAGAGCTCTGGTTCTCTCTAGGCTAGACTACTGCAATAGCCTCTTCCTTAATCTACCCTCTTTTCTACGACCCCTCCAGCAAATCCAAAATAGGGCAGCAAGACTTATCCTTGGCCTCAAGCCCAGGGACTACATCTCTCCAGCCTAAAACCTCTCCACTGGTTCCTGGTTGCTGCAAGGATCAAAATATAATCCCTTTGCATCATCCATAAGGCTGTCTGGGGCCAGGTGCCACAATATCTACAACTTGCTCTTACTAAATACTCTCTCTCCAGATCTCTACGTTCCTCCGACACCAACTCTGTGTGTCAAATGCTTTGCTAAACAGAGAGCTGGTGGCCAATCTCTTTCCTCAGCAGGCTCCCTCCTAGGGAACAGCCTCCCCCTTCCTCTTCGTCTTGAGCCAGATCTCCTCAAATTCCAGAAGCTCCTCAAGACTTTCTTTTTCACCTCCTCCTTCCTCTGCTAATACCACAGTTGCTGAGATTGGTGACCAGGGCCCTTATGTGTCCTTTTGGGCCCTGGCCTCCCACAACCAATCACCTTCAGTGTCCGCTCACTCACAGCACTTGGCCCGGCTCCCACTGGCCTGTGCCACCGAGGGGCTGCACTTATTTATTGGCAGCTGACCACTCCCTAGCACTTTCTCCACTTGGCACAACTAGCACTTACCCCACCACTGCCTCTTCCCCTCTCCTCTCTCTGCACTTGCACATTCTGAATGCTCACAAGGCCTAGTAGCTCCGCCTCTATCCTTCATTGTTTTTATTCATTTTGATTCCCATGTTCTTTCCCTGTTGCCCCTTACAAAGGCGCAATAAATAAATAAATAAATACAATGCAGAAATGTGTAGCTTTTGCAGGAACATTTATCGACAAACATGTACAAATATAACACTCATTCAGATGTGTTGCATAGCTCAAAAGTCAACAATCGAAGATATGATTCCCAAGCAAAACAGGCACCGAAGCCTTCTTTCTCATGTCCAAATGATAGTCCTACTTGGAGGCAAAAAAAGATCCAAAGTTTACCATTTGGGTACAGGAATTGTAAGGGCCTGTTTACTTGCCGATAATCTTTGTGACTCTGAGTCTTCTTCATCACAGGCCTTACTTGTGGCACCCACCTCCCAAGACAGTCTCCAATTATCCATTCCAATCTTCCTGGGAGATGAGACCTTTTCCTTATGTCTCTTCTCTCTGTTTGTGAAAAACTTTTTTTTATCACGTGAGTTATAAAAGCCCCTCCTTCTGGTTTCATACCAAGCTGACTGCATAGCAGAGGGAGAGATAACTAGGAGCTGTGTAAGGAAGATTACTGGTAAGAAATCTGGACATTACCCCCTCGACCGCCTTCCTCATCACAGTCCTTAATTACTTCAGAATGAACCAGGCAGTACCTCGAAGAATACAGACACCATGCAAGTGAAAATGTTTTCATTGCTCTATCAGGGATTTATTTAGAAGCCTAGAGGTCCATCGCAGACAGACAGGACGGCTGAACCAAACAGTGGTATTGGCCTCCCTCAATAACAATTTATAGTGCTTGAAGAATGTCATAAGGGCCACCTGTAAGTCTACCTGACACATTTCCTACACAAGTGCATCCACAAATTCAGCCCATAGGACAGCCATTCCTCGATTAGATCGCCTCAGAATTACTGCGGTTGCACATGATGTGGAGATGGTCAGTTTAATCTATTTACTGAGTGTGGATAGAGAAGGGTGTGTCCCCTGCCTAGCTGTCCCAAAGTCAGAAACTGGGAATCAACCTGATGAAAGGGGTGCGCTTGTTCTATCAAATATAGACAGAGCTCTTGCTATGTCTGGGAGCAGTGGATAGTTCCCCTGGGAAGACTGGCAAGATGTTTAATTGAGATTGGTGGAAGGATATGATCTTGGGTTGCAAAGACAGAGGCTGACATAAGACCACCCTCTCTATAAAGAACTATACATTTGGTTTATGGCATAAACGGTCCCCCAATACCGCATTCTGCATTTCTGAGGCCGTCAACACTGAGAAGACTACCTCAGCTGAAATGAAATGGAGGGTAATGTCAGCTAATGGTTCAAATGGAACCCCTTCAATACTAGTATATACCAAAGGAGAACTAAGCGCCTCGTTGTCAGATGTTTTAAATCAAAGCTCTGAAACAGCTTTGTAACCAAAGATTCTAACTGTGGGACCCTATCAGTTGAAGCAGAAAGACAGGGGAGTCACCCACCGATACCTCTGATGGAAATGGGTAGGTTTAGCAAGAAAGCATCCCTCAGAAAATCCAAGACTTGTCAAGACTTGTTCACTATCAGGCACACCCTTTTCCCCTTCACCAATTAAGAAAGATTCTGCCAATACCACTTTAAAGAGGCACAACAGTACATGACTTTCTGGCTATCTCAAAACATAGGGCGCATCTCTTCAAGAAACGTATCCTCTGCAACTGTAGCAGCTCAACATCTCAACTCTGAGGCTGCTGACAGCACCCCCAGCAGGGCAGAGAGGAAGGGATGGCGCTAGGAGAGGGAGAAAGTGGTAGAGCACAGTGTCTGGGAATACAGAGATTGGATGAATCTAAAGCAAGAGGTGCAGTAATGGAGCCTTGCTACCTTCACGAGTTGTGCTTTTCTTCAGCTATCACGAAAAGGGTGCACATATGGGATGCCCGTTGTTACCTGCGGACAGCACCCGACATAGAAATCGGATTCTGCATCACTCCAGGAACATTCCCGGATTGTAAGGCGATAACGCTTTCCACCTCCTGCTGCATATGTAGACACAGACATACATATTAGAACCTTGACACTATCATTGCAAAGATAAACATTCGAGAAAGCCTAGTGCTAAGCACAGAATAAAACTTAGTTGCATTAATGAAAGGCATTGCAAATGTGACTGCACTTGTAAAACAAACCCTCTTGTCATTTTATAAGCACATACGTGTTTAAAATAGAGCACCTTGTATTTAAGAAAAAAGAAATGGAAAACTGTCATAGTGTATACATTGTAATGTGCTGCTTATTGAGGATATGTTGAACACAAAGGAGAGAAATCACAGGTAGATATTCATAAAGAATGGCTTGTGCACCGTCCATATAACAGAAGTAAACAAGCCTTTCATGTATAGGAATTCATTGGTTTCTATTGTGGTTCTGCC
Organism: Ambystoma mexicanum; assembly: GCF_040938575.1. NCBI lineage: Eukaryota > Metazoa > Chordata > Amphibia > Caudata > Ambystomatidae > Ambystoma > Ambystoma mexicanum. The sequence goes on along the minus strand of NC_090924.1, from coordinate 872,396,574 downwards.
AATTCTGATTTTCCAGGGAACCTGATAACACGCACATGTTTTTGTTTAGCCCTGCCTTTCTTGTTGATGGTAAGACTTAAAGTTCTAGGGGATTAGTGTGGCCATCACGGCCAAACAGACCTATATATTTTAAACCATCAAAGAAACACATTACATTCCCTATTAGAAATGCCTATCTATTTAGAGCCATTGGATTGGATGTCCCCATCAATTGGGGAGCAAACTATCCTTATTCAAAGACATTACAAATACTTTCATGTTAATTTACTTGGTGTTGGTTCTGTTGGCTATACAAGTTCATATAAAACTGAACTTAAATATGCCTCATTATTTTTAGACTAGGGTTTTTTCTTCTTACCTCGTCTTGTCTTTTTTCTGAGGAAGGGATCAATAGTCCAATGGAAAGTTTAGTAGTTAACATCTCAGATTATGTACCTATCCCCCCATGTCCAGCGGCACTCGCCAGGAGCTCACGTCAACTCACCACAGAAAATATTGCTCCTTTCCTCATGGTACCTGCTCTCCAGCCTCCGTTCTCCAAAGACCCTTCCACCCTCGCCAGTGCCTTTAAACTTACCATCACCCAAGCTGTAGATGCCATTGCCCCTTCACCTTGAACAAAGATAAGAAAGTCAAACATGCCAACGCATTGTTCTCCCAAGAGCTGATGGAAATACGCTCTAAGAGGAGGCTTGCACTCTCAGCCTGGAAAATGAACCCCACTGACGCCACCAGGAGGGCCTTTAAGGCCATCGCCAAAGAATATAAATCCAAAATAATTCAGGCTAAAGCCTCCTCATTCAACTCCAGAATTAACAACGCCAAATCAGGGTCTAAAGAAATCTTCTCCAGTTTTAGAGAGTTGGAAAAATCATCCACTCCACCTTCCACAATATTGAAGGATGAAAAATGGCGCAATAGCATTCAATCCCTCATGCTAGACAAGCTTAACACCCTGCAAGATCAAATCCTAGGCCATCAAAAGGCCCTGATGCACCTTCTAGCCAAACTGCACAGCAACTCATCCACGGCCCCAAATCCATCTATGCCTTTCGACTTTAAAGATATGACTGAAGGTGAAGTCACTGCCCTGCTCAAATCAATTAAACCTTCCAACTGCAAAGGGGATGCCTGTCCAGCCCAATTTATCGAAGACTCTGCCCCCATCCTAGTCTCCTTCCTGCAGCTTTCATTAATGCATCTTTCCAATCTGGCCATGTTCCAACTGGACTTAAGAAAGCTTGGGTGCATCCGCCCCTTAAAAAATTGTCCCTTGACCCAACGGTTACGGGGAACTATAGGCCTATAACCTCTTTCCCATTCCTGCTAAAATTTTTGGACAAAGCAGCCTACCTGCAAGTCCAAAAATTCCTAGAGGACATCCGTCTCCTCGGCCTTCGACAGTCTGGTTTCTGCCCACGACATGGCACGGAAACGGCTCTCTTAGACCTTACAAATCAAATGGATCACCTGAGAGATGCAGGAAAAGCAGCGCTCCTCTTGCTCTTCGACTTATCCGCAGCATTCAACCTGGTTGATCACAACACACTCTGCCACCACCTTTCTACTGCGGCTAACTTCTCCCCCAAGGCTTGTGCCTGGATCACATCATTTCTTCAAGAGAGGGCCATGAAAGTCTTCTCCGACTCAGCATGTGCCACGCCAAGCCATATCAAATGTGGAGTAGCTCAGGGTTCTTGTATCGCACCCATTCTATATAATCTGTTCACGAGGCCCCTGTTCAGCATCCTTGACGCCCTGTGTATCTCATATACTAACTACGCTGACGACACACAGGTGCTTATCCCACTCACAGGTGACTACGATGTTGACATGAACACTCTCACCACCATATACTACACAATCCAGTCCTGGATGGAAGACAACTGGTTATGCCTCAACAGCGACAAAACCGAACTTCTGCTAATCGGATCTCCCACCACTTTGAGCAATCTGGACAAGCAATACATGTCCTTCACCATTGACAATATACCGATCACGGTATCTAATAATGTCAAGACCCTGGGCGTCTACCTTGACACAAACCTTACTATGGATAGACAGGACAATGCTATTGCCTCCTCTTCAGCATATTACTCCGAAGTACTCAATGCAGCCAGGCCCTTCTTATCGCGACAGAACTGCCTCACCATTGCTAGGGCAATAATCGGATCGAGACTGGATGACTGCAATGCCCTCCTCGTAGGGACCTCCAACAAAAACTTGTCTAAACTCCAAGTCGTTCAGAATAATGCCCTTAGGGCGGCCACAGGAACCTCAAGAAGAGACCAAATCTCTGAAGTGAGAAGGCAGGCTCACTGGTTCCCTGTCAAAGAGAGAATTCTCTTTAAAACCCTGTCTATCACGCATAAATGCCTCCACGACCTGGCACCCCTATACTAGGTCCAAAGAATTGTCAAGCATACTTCCTCTAGGCCCTTGAGGAAAGACTGCACTAACCTGATCACCACACCCAAGACATGAAGAATCCGTGCTGGTGGCTCCAGCTTCTCCACCATGGCCGCTTCACACTGGAATGCTCTTCCCACTCACCTACGTATGATTGACTCCCACCTACCATTCCACAAAGCTATCAAAACTTAGCTTTTTGTTTAGTCAGAACACCTTCATACATAAAATTAACTCTGCCTGTATGTTTATGCTTTCCATATAACGCCTCTGTCTGATCACCTCTGTTTCTGTAATCAAGCCTGTTGACTATTGTCATCTGTCTACATTGAATCAAGTCTACTTACAATCTCACGTAACAGCGCCTTGATTCCTCTGGGCAGCAAGTGCGCTATTCAAATGCAAATAAATAAATAAAAATAAATAAAGTATACCACTTCGAGTACCAAACATTACAGGAAGGCTTAATGTTTGTACCACAGTGTACAAGTACATTCTGAAAGGAACACATTTGATTATTTTCAAATTTGTATGTAAAATGAAGTTAAGATTTTTTGATACTATTGAGTTACAAGAGAATAATGAAGATACAGGGCCTCATTACACGGAAGGCGGTACCATTACCGGTGACCCTTAACCCTTACCGCCTTACTACGAGGTCCCTTTGCGGGTTGGTACTTTAACGCCTGCTTTTTAAAAACCAACCCGCAAAGGGACCAGGGTGCTAATTACGGTACCGCAATTTGCGGTACCGTAATTAGCACCTTCCCCATTATGCCCTATGGGGCAAAAATGGGAATGGGGAAGGGAAATGGGGGAAGGGGGAATTACCGCCCCGCCAACCTTGGAATAGGGCGGTAATTCCCTTCTCCTCCAAGGCGGTGCCGGTATTTTACTGGCATGGACCAAGGCGCTAATAGCACCTTGGTCCACCGCCTACCGTGTAATGAGGCCCACAGTCTCAGAATATATTGAGTTAAGATCAAAGAGTACATTTTCTCCTCCAATACAAAATGAAACACTAGTAACTGTTCTACTTATTTGAAAAGGGCTATACAAACGTTGTGGAAAAGCATAGACATAGGGTCTCATTACGACCCTGGTGCTCCCGGATTGAAGGGGGCCGGTACAGCACCGGCCCCCTTTAATCGGGGAGCGCCGATTACAAGCGTCCCATCGCAGGACCAGGATCGCACACAGGCATGCTTTCCGGGTCCCACGAGGGGAAGAGGGAGGCAATAACGGGCCAGATGTAATCTGCCCGTTATTACCTCCCTCCCCATTCCCATTGAGCCCTATGGGGGCTCAAATGGGAATGGGGAAGGGTTCCTGCATGGAGGACTTACCGTGTCCTCCTAACTCGGAGTAACCCGGTAAGTCCCCATTGCAGGAACCCGGTAATGGAGCCCAGAACGGTGGCAGCCATGGAGCTAATAGCTCCATGGCTACCGCCGTTCTTGTAATGAGGCCCATAACATTTAAACCAGCCAATAAAGGAGGAGCTTTGGAATCTAAAAGACTACAAAGAAGAAGTACTAAGGCAATTCCAAGATGAAAATACAAGAACATTTTTTGGGACCTGACAAAGAATGTAAAGGATCTAATAGAAGAAACTTTGATTTAACCAGATGTGAATTCTTAGGTAGCACATCACACAGAGATGTTTCTGACCTGTTTTACATCCTAACAAAGATGCATACAAGTTTCACAAAACCACCTGGTAGACCAATAATAGCACCAACAAACGTATGTTGGAACCACTGTCTCAATATATTGATAGTGGTACAACCGATTATACATTCTAGTCACGTGTACATCAAAGATACAATACATTCCTTGAGGAGATTGGATGAGGTAGACTTTAAAATGGATGTAGTTAGCCTTTATACAAATATTCCATATGAAGAAGGGATGCTGGTGATGGATTGGCTTCTTTTAATTCAGAAAATGGTTTAGCTGATAATGTTTTTGTATTGACATTTTTGAAAATTGTATTACCTTTTTTTAGATATGAAGATTCATTATTCTTACAAATATCAGGAACATCAATGGGGTCAGCAATGTGCCTCGTATATGCCAATGCATTCATGTTGCAGTTTGAAACTGATAGGATTTTGACACAAGTTCTATGGAAAATACATTTGAAATGCTATATGAGATATATCGATGACATTTTAGCTATCTGGCATGCACCTTTGAACCAATTGTTGGAACGTTTTGTTCATATCAATCAATTACATCCAAGAATCAAATTTATTTGTCAACATAATCAAGCAGAATGTAATTTCTTGGATGTGGAGATATATTGTGCTCATTGCAGATTGGAAACCACTGTTTACTCTAAACCAACAGACAGAAATAATGTATTATTAGCCAGCATTTCCACCCTCACAGAACAATATCCCATATAATTCGCTTTTGAGATACAGAAGGATTACTTCTAATCAGTCTGAATATTTGCGGAAAAGAATTGCAGAACTTAAAGCAAGATTTTGTCATTACAGTGAGGTTGACTTGACGGCAATATCACAAAAAGTTTAAATGACTTCTAGGATTCACTGTTGGTAACTAAAACAATGAAAGAGCCCCCTAAATTGGTTTATGTTGCCACATACTCACTTCAAAGCCAAAAGATTTTTAAAAAATGGTTAAAGAAAATCTGGACATTTTGAGGTTGGACTGGATATTGAATAAACTGATTTCAGAATTCCCGATATTTGCATATAGGAAAAGTCATTCCCTAAGACATTTTCTAGCAAAAAACAGACAGTGTACCTGATACTGAATAAATGCAGTTGACAAAAGGTTCACAGCCATGTAATAATTGGCAACAATGTCATAAAATTGTACAACAAAACACAATTGGTCACCCTTATACTGGTGAAAAAATGTGATTGAATCACTCACTGACCTGTGACTAACATCTTCTATGGCATAAGATGCCTATGTGGCATCTTCTATGTGGGTATGACTACTAGGAAAGCTAAAATAAGGTGGACGGAGCACGCAGTGAGAAATCCTCAGTAGCAACACATTTTGTAAAGAAACACACAATTGCTCAAATGCAATTGGTTATCTTTGAACAAGTACAGTTACCAAAGAGAGGGAGCAACTTGAATACATTAATGCTAAGAAGAGAAACGTATCGGATAAAAAACATATGGTTGCACTGAAACTAAAAGATAATAATGTAGATTTGGATTTTATATGCTTTTTATGACATTTGATGTAAATCACTGTGTATGTAGGGACTAATATATTTGTTTTAATGATTGGAAGTAAATTACAAGGCAACATTAGGATTTAGGATTCGAAAAATGTGTGTCTAGATATTTGTTGTTTGAAGAACTGATTTATTGGAAATAATATCAAAATGTAATTCTTGAAGTTGATGACACATGCAATGATACTTTACTCTATTTTGAATTCATGGTTTTTGAAAGAAGTTTGATGTTGACTATTTCATGAAATCGAGGCAGTGACAACATATTTAATTTTTGCAATTCATAAGGAACATAGACATTGCTTCGCTTATAGAAATGTACACTGAGATATTTCACAATGTATAATGAGGGCTGACACATGTTACGTGGATTACGACATTAGACGTCACGTAATATGGCGCCATTTGGAACTTCTTTTAAGCAGTGCTTTAGAACAGACCTGTTTTCAACTGGCATCTCCATATAGTCCCCATATCTTGAGGAAAGGTAAACAAATTGTTGCCCTTAATGTTTATTCAAGCAATGCTTTTTGTTTTTGGCACATATGGTGGTGCCAGCCCCGCCTATGTGGCAAAGCATTGCTAACACAAGAAAGCATAAGTGTTCACTTTCAGGATATTTTGTGAACATGGTTACTGGAAATGCTTAAACATGAATTTGCTGCATCAGAAAATGTTCTTTTTTTATGTCCTTGGGCCTTTTAAACCAATGTGTGGGTGTTTTACAATCATTCTCCCAATCAGGAGTCTTGTTAGAAAGCCCTTGCTCTCATCCTGTACTGGCATAGTGAAACGTCCTTTGCCTGCTCAACCAGGGTATATCACTGTGACATCTGGTTGCGTAGGGCAGAATGCCATCCCACCCCCATGAAAGTGCAGAGGCAGTGAACACTGCGGTGCAGGCAGGCACTAAGGCATGCAGTGGCAGCACACTGTGCTGCATTGAAATAGTGTAAAATAAATGAAATTAAATTAATAGATTATTCTGGCCTGTCCCACCAGCGTTGAGGCATGGGGCATGCAGATGCATCCCATGCCATGCACGTTTTATTTGCAAAATCTGCCGCAGCCCTGAGAGTTCTGTGCAGATAATGTAAGTATTTAGTTTTAGAAGTTGGTAGGGGGCCTGATGTGTGGCCCCACCAATATGAGTTTCTACGTAAACAGCGCAGTTAAGTAGGTTAGTTTAATTTTGCAGGGTTTAATTATGTCAGTCACACAAGATGTCTATTTGACAGCTAATGAAATTTGATGGTTATGAGGGAGGAATGGCTGCTGTGAGCTGCAGAATGAACAGGAACGAGCGCCAGGCCAAATGCTGAGCAACCTGTGTGTAGTAGAACAAACCTACCAACTAGCAGTGGGAGTGGCGCTTCTCTGTTTTTTTTGTGTTAAATTCCACTGTTACTATAATTTTATTTGAAAAAGGAACCATTTCAGAACAGATGATGTATTCCTATTAAAATGAAAGTTTAGAAAATAGGAGTTAACTCCTGAGGTAAGTGCTGATGTTGCACAGCAGGCATTTTGTCATTCGTGACACCTATCAGGGGCGTAGGAGACCCATAAAATCTGGGGGGGGGGACAGGGGACACCTTCGGGACTTTGTTTCTTTTATTTATTTGTTGTGTTTTAGTCAACAAACTCGACTTTTCACAAAAATATATCATCACTGTATAAAACAAGAGAAAAGAAGAAAAGAAAACCGGAGAAAATTAAGAAAAAGAAAAGCAGTTCAGAGTATAAAATCCTCCCAGTGATGGACCTTTAGAGAGATCTTTTATAATACGCTGACCTGCGCTTTAAGTGCAGATGCTTTATGGTGTTTCGACAACCCTTTCTATCCTATTCCACTTGAACTCTCAATGATGGAACACTTTACAGCAGTCTATGGGCTGCAATCATACCTTCGGCACCAGGGTATTCACTGGATTTACACGGATAGCGGAACTAGTGCTGTTTTGAATCTCAAGGCTCTGCTTTATTTTTTCTCTGGATCACCCAGATGGCTTATGGTGGCCTCTATTAAAACTTGTCTACAACTCATTATTCAGGTGGTGGTGGGTACCAAAAATGCAGTTGCATCCCTATTTTAAAACAAGCATTGGCAACGCCAACCGTTTGGGCTTTAATGTAGGCATGGAAAAGGCCCTTGCCAAGCATTGCCATAGTGGTATTAGGTAAGTACCTGAACATGTAATAGCAGTGCCTGGCAAATGCCCAATACGTATAGACAAGCAAACACTTGCCATTGCTGGTTTTTAGCAAGTGAAGGAAATGCATAGTGCTAATAGAGTGATTGATTGATTTTTGATTGATTGTTTATTTGCATAGCGCCTATACACAATGTGTTTCAAAGCGCTTCAAGGGGGGGAGGGAGCATGGGAGAAATACAGTAACATTCTTACAGGTCCTTGAAACAATTAAGAATGTGAAGAATAACTATCCTAATCAGCCTGACAACATTTCAGATAGTGCAAGTGCAATGAACAATTAAGGAGAAAAGGAGTGGATGAAGGCATCCCTGGATAAAACATTTGTATTACACCAGTAGTATGTTCCCAGCTCCAATTACATTATTAACTACCCAGGGATTTGTAGTAAACATCCCTAAGTCAGTGGCTTTATCTAAACCAGAACTGGCATTTTATGTGCCCTTTATAGATCCTTCTAGTTTTCTTTAAAGGAATAGGTTATGGCGTAAAATGAGTCTGCGGCCCGCGTGGCATCCATCCACCAAAAACCCATGAAAGTTGCTAATATAGCCCAAATAACATGATGCTGTGTTGCAAGGCAAGATGCCACGCACCCTGGCACCAGCTGCCATTACAGGACAGGTCAGAGGTGAATATATACCTCATTTAAGGTTAGTCCTGACTTCAGACCTAGGCTACAGGTAGGATTGAGTGAAAAAGGGAGTTGATGCAGGAACAGCCTGCTCTGACTGTCTCTTCCTGGAGAGGACCCAGACAGGAGCGGAGATGACACTGGCGCAGTGGGAGAGCGCCAAGCCCGAGCTCCCACGTTCCCTCTAATAAATCCTCCCCATGCCAGCCTGCACCTGGGAGAGAGGGGCCACTTTGAGTATTATCAGGCCCAATCAATGCTCAGACAGATATGGTGTAGTGTATATAGCTGCAATTATTTCAACAAACAACTTCTAATCGTCCTCGTGCAGGCCTCGTGAGCATGGCTTAAGCGTTAGAAGAAGACACATTTGTGACTCCACCCTTTATCTGGGAACATGAGGTGAGACACCATTCTTCCTTGTACAAATCTCCCCTCTGTATCCTTCTATACTCCACATTCTCATCTACTGTACACCCTTTTCTCCCAAGTCCCTTCCCTGCACCCCACATCAAGTCACTCCTCTAACCCAGTGCCCTCTGCACTTTCTCACTTGTCTGTACTTCTCTCTCATTTGCAAAACCTGACGCACCTCTTATGCCATTTCTGCCCTACACCACTCTCCCTGTGTTCTGGTCTTTCCTGCATCCCTCTCTCCCCTGCACACACTGGTCACCTCGTGCTGAAAACCATCCCTATCTTTCATCTTCCCTCGGTTCTTGTTCCCATCTCTCCTCTCCCTTGCTCCTCTCTTTTTCTGTCCTCTGCCCCCTTTCTACCCTTTTTCACTTTACAGTCCCACACTCTACTGCACCCCAGTCTCTCGCTTCCCATTCCCCCATGACCAGCACCCCACACCTCTCATTTACAGTTACTCAGGCCTTTCTCATCAGTCTTCAGAGCACCCTCGATATCCTGGCTTACATTTCACAGGTTTTCCCTTGCACGCCTTGCATGACCAACCACTCCTAGAATAAGCTGGAACAGGCATGCCAGATCCATGACCTTAAAAGGGCCCATTGATACCTGCAAGCATTAACTCTTAAGAAATAGTCAGAAGCATGAATATTTGGAAGGGGGACGACACAGAAGTCACTAAGTCCACGTACTGCCGACGTTCTACCCCCAAAATCTGATCGCACTGCGACCACTCAAATACGCTGACAGAAACAGCCAGGCTGAATAAAACAGGGTGAAGCTTAGCCAAGACCTACAGAAAATTAGCGCTTGATTTCTTTTAAGAGATGCGCAGGATAGGCACCAACAAATTCTTTATTTTGGGCAGGGACAGAGTTCAGGTCTGTGCTGTTAATAGTTTGTTTTATGGAATATAATAACACTTTGGTCATAGTGCTGTAAGAAGATTCAATTCAACACCACAGCTAAGTCAATGCCTAGTCTGGGATACTGAATGGAAACCCTTATTGATATATCTTTATGTCCATTTCATGAGTTCTGGATGACTACCCCTATATAACACCCCTCTCTTAGAATCCCCCTGACCCCACTGAGCCAAGAAGTAGTTCTGTTTTGCAAGTTTAAAAGGTTTATTTGAGAAATAAAACAAAATATAGATACCACGCTTTTATAGTAAATTAATAATCGATATCGCCCTTATAAATATAATGTTAATCAACAATGGGTAATCTGACACTAGCACACTTCTTTATAATCAATGAGGAGTTAGTATAGGATGGATCAAGTAGCAAAAATACTTTTATGATTTCAATGGAAAAGCAATGAGGAATAAAATGCAGTACAGAGATGATTTTAGCAAAAGATAATATAATCACTTTTTCTCTGGCAATTCACCCCCCTCCCCTATGCAATGTAAGACATGGAAGTAGATGGAAAGAGGAGCACACAGTTCTCAGGAATGCAATCAAATACAATACAAAATTCAGTTCCCCCCCAGCAAGCTTAGAGAAAATCGGTATGAGTTTTAAAACACAGGCCCAAGTGCTTTGAATGTGGTGGCAATGAAGTGAGAAATATTCTGAAAATGCTTTTAATTCCCTTTAGGAGGTTCAGGGTGAGTGAGAGATATTTGGGATGAGTTCAGGCTCACTTTAGCAATGATTCAGAGATGGTGATTAAGAGGCCAACAAATTTTTAGCAAGGAAAGAAATGACTGCAGATGGTTACACGTGGCTGGATTTTTAACCAAATCGCAAATCGCGGTAAAATTCGCGAGTGAAAAAGTATACGTTCTATGCTTGTTGGAAAGCTGAGATTCTAAGCTTTCAGAGGAAAGTTAAACCAAGTTCGTAGCCCAAACGGTTCCAGAGATATGAACGATTTTGTAAAGGTAGTTTTTCGGATTTAAAGTAAACTCAAATTGACAAATGACAGCTATGCAGCTGCAGAATTGACAAGTGACAGTGGTGCAGCTTTACAAAATGACAAGTGACAGTTAGGAGGCAGTTCTACTTAGGTTAAATAGATTGAATTATATTACTTTAAACTAAGAGATTTAGTTTTGCCCCGTCCTAGCTGTACTCACAATATATTTGGAAGGACTGGGTCTCGTCACGGATCTGATCAATCAGGCTAGCGGCACTTCACAGCGATCTGGTCTCTGGGTCTGCGGTTCTACACGGTCTGGTCTGGTCGGGTCTGGCACTGGTCTGGTCTGTCCGGATACAGCGGTCTCTGCACGGCTCCTGGATCTCTGCACTGGTCCTGGCAAAAGTTCTTGGCAAGGGATTCAAGCAGCTCACCCGGCTGTGAGTAGCTTGCAGTGATTTGAGGCCTGCTGCAGAGAACACAGCTTGTGGTTTTAGGCCTCTGATTTAGGTTCTAAAGTATAAGTTCTAGGTTCTGGAGTATGTAGCTGGAGTCAGTCTGGAACTGGTATCTTCTGGATGTTGTGTGGTCCGGCAAAACACTCCGCAGCAACTGGATTTGAATCCCCTCTCTAGCTTCAAGTGGCTCTTTTTATGTGTTTTGAAAATGGGTGTGTGTCTGGGCCTAGCTAAGCCTGCCCCTCTCTACTTGTCATTGGCCCAATTCTCCCCTCTCCCATGATTGGGGGAAGGAAATGTGAGTAAAAGTGATCCTGTAGGTTTTATGGGTCAGAGGATCCTCCCCTGGTCAGTTTGCCCACAAATCTATATTTGATTCAAATACATCCTTCCCAGATATACAATTTGTTGAAATTACATGTGCACATTATATATTCCTTATGGTCCATGCTTGTCCGCCTCTCATCTTCCTGGGGGCTTGCATTCAAAAATGACAACATTTTGCGCTTTTTAACTGGTTTTGCAATATCGGACATTTACCCAAATTTACACACATGTGCGCAAGGAGTATGGACATTAATTGATTAAGTGTCAGATTTTTAACATGCAGACATTTGGAGTGAGACCCTCTTTTCCGCTAGCAACCCCCCAGAATACACCACAGGGTCCTAACGCATCTCAAAATGTTCACAGAAAAATCACAAAAATAATGATATTACTTATATAATTCTGACAAGTCCACACTATGAGTTATCTATCTTTTTAAAATTATGCTCTGGCCCAGATGGGTGTGGTTTAGGTTCCAAAGCACATGGGGGAAGCTTCTGCCTGTCCCCGCCTCCAGCTCGGGTGGCTCCCAGAGGCACTTCTCCTCTCACTTCTCCCAAGAGGAAGCCACTTTTACGACGCCCCCAATATAACATTTGCCTGAGTCCAGGACAGGCCTTTGTTCACCTCCCTGTAGTCCCCAGCTGCTCCACCCCTAATCTAATCAGAGAGGTGACAACTCCTTTTGGCAAGGGGAAGAGTGGCTGAGCAGGTTTTAACTCCTGTGGGGGTAGATGTCAGGCAGAATTCAGTTTCATTAAGCCAGGTTTCAGCTAAAATGTCACTTTTTGTTCCCCATTTTAAATCAATACAATTTTTACATATGCAGCTTGAATGCTGATTCTAAGTTCAAAACTATGACATTTCAACAGTTACAAACTATGTGACACTCAACAGTAGGTCACTCAGTTAATTTAAACATTTCAATTTTGGTGGTTTTAATCCAGTTTCAGTTAGGCTGCTGACATGCATAGCTCAGCCAGTTTTGTTATGAACATTGTTTTGGGCTCTTCATCTTCCCAGATTTTGTATGCACACATACTTCATTCTGCCAGATGTCCGCTGGTGTTCAGTGAGATTTTTGGATGTGTTGCAATGTTTGAAAATAGGCATTTTGAGCTGGCATTCAGAGAAACCAAAAGGTAATTTTAAAGCGTTTTTGAGCTAACAGGCGCTGCTGTTTTACCTTTGGCACCCATTCCACTCATGGCACCCTGGCCCATCATGCTCGCCCTGGTGGGAGGCAAGTTAGGCAGCCATTTTGGTGTACGCACAAACCGCGTGGTTCTCCTGGATTCTGGCGCACATGTGGGCTTTTTGGCCATCTTGGATTTTCTAAGCCCACAGCACCAAATGTTGCAGCATGATGGCTCAAACGTGGGTCAGGACACCCAACAAGGCCCCCCCACGCGACTGCACTTTGAATTTGAGTCGATGGGGAGTCGGGTGCACAGAAGGTTTTGACCCAAGCACTGGTATGGCCGCATAATCTTCTTCCAATTCTGCAAATGGCACAGTTCAGCATCTTTTCCTCCATCCGGTACTGATCGATCGGTTCTCCTCGCCGGTCCTGATGGGGATATATTTGGCGGTACCCAGGACCAGGTTTTCTTTCTCTTAGGACGACAAAGGAAAAGCGGCAATACCTATTCATGGACATTTCTCCCCCACCATTGATATAGTGGGGTGGCATATCTATTTTAGAACTCAACAGATATGAACATGCACATTTTTTTAAATTAAGCGACAGGAACACATAAACCTGAGAAACACGGCTATATGTAGGATATTTTAGGGTTGGAATTGAATTACTCTGGAGCGGTACCCTCTGGGATTACAGAGGACTCCTCCAGTTGCTGCAAAGTGTGCCTGGGATGGCAACACTTCAACTGGTTTATGTGGACCCACTTGTCTTCCCCCTCTGCCAAACCGCCTTTGGATCTTGTAGGCCACAGGGGAGATCTTGTCTATAATCTCAAAGGGTCCCTTCCATGTAGGCAAACATTTGCGCTGTCTTGCCTGGTTTCTTTGGAAGTTGTATAAATAGACCCGGTCCCCCACCTGATATTCCTTCCTGGAAGTTTTCAGGTCATAGTGGGTCTTCATACTCTCGGCTGATCTTTCTAGATTCCGCTGAGCATAGGCAAAAGCATGTTGAAGGTGTTTCCTTAAATTCTCCACATACTCATGAGTTGTGGAGGCATTTATCAACATTTGCTCTTGGGTTCTGTAGAGCAAATGCTGGGGAAGCACCATCTTGCGTCCAGTCATCAACTCAAATGGTGACATTTTGGTTGCAGATGAAGGGGTAGATCTCATGGCCATTAGGACCAGAGGTAATCGGATATCCCAACTTGGCCCAGAATCTGCCACAAACTTCTTTAATATGCTCACAATGGTTCGGTTGTATCTCTCCACTGCTCCAGAAGAAGCTGGCCTGTAAGCAATGTGTAGCTTCCTTTTAACCCCCAGTATCTCCCACATCTTTGTCATTACTTCACTGGTGAAGTGGCTACCTCTGTCTGACTCAATCCTTTGAGGTAGACCAAAACGGGAAAAGATGTGGTTAATCATCAGGACAGCTGCAGTTTCTGCCTTGCAATTTGGGGCTGGGAGACATTCCACCCACTTGGTAAACAAGCATGTAACAGTCAACATGTACTTGTTTCCTCTAGACGAGCGAATCACAGGGCCTACAAAGTCGATTTGCAAATCTGACCATGGCAGTGTCATCCCCCTCTTTTGGAGAGGCGCACGGTGCGTGAGGGATGATGGCTGAAATTGTGCACACACAAGACACCCCTTCAAGTATTGGTCGAGGTCCTGCCCCATGTGTGGCCAGTATGCAACCTCTCTTAAGATTTCCAGTGTTGTGTGAAACCCCCTATGACCGGCGGTGGCCGCATCATGGGCGTGACTTAACATCAGGCTTCGGAATGAGGTAGGAACCACCCACTGATCATGGCCAGCTTGGGATTTCCTTACCAACAAACCGTCTTGGATTCGGAACATTTTTGGACATTTCATCAACACTCTTAGGTCCTCTTTCCCAATGTAATCGGTATCCGTCAGGGGAAAGTTCTCAGGGTCCTCAAGGTGTTGGTAAAACTTACCAATAATTGGATCCCCCTTCTGAGCTGTAATCAAATCAGCATCAGGGGTCTCCTTGCTCCATTGGGCAGTTGAAAGATCATTGTGAGCATTTGTCTGGGACCTAGTGATAGCAGTGACCTGGATTTCCCCATACAGGGACTCTATTTCGATTAGATCCCCTTGGATGGCCCCGGTTTTGGCCAGCTGATCAGCTAAGTCATTTCCAGTTTTGTCTGGTCCCTCTACTTTGGAATGACCCTTGATCTTTTTCCAGTAGATGGTCATCCCATTCGATGTGACCAGATCATCAATGTTTTGGATTAACTTCCCATGTTTCAAGGGTTTATTAGCACATAACATGCCTCTGGTTTTCCAATTAACCAGGTGCTCCACGAACCCGTTCTGTACATAATCCGAATCTGTGATTATGACCAGTTCGTGGAGTTGATGCTGGACAGCAGTGAGGATGGCCTGATGCACAGCCATCAATTCTGCCACCTGACTACTTCGGGGACCAATTTTGTATCCATCGGAGGGTTCTGGGAACTCCTTCACCCATGCATTCCCTATGCCAGCCACCAGTTCTTTCTCCCCATCGTTGTCAACATGGTAAGAGCATCCATCCACATAGACAGTGGGCATTCCATCACACTTGTCTTCTTCAAAGACTTTGTGTGGGGAATTAAGGTATGCCTCCATGTTGTCCTTGATTTTTAGACTTTCGTCCTCGAGACAGTTTTCTCTGGCACAATCATGCAAGTCAGCCAGACCTTGCGCGAGGGGACTCTTCTTGTTTTGGCCGTATCTGACCTCCACAGGAAAGCCTTGCATTGACAGAATCCAGGAAGTAATTCGGGAATTACTCACATTCCCGGCCCGGATTCTGTCACTTTGGAGATATTGCAGAGGCTGGTGTGGAGTCTCCACTATGATGTGTTCCCCCTGGATAAACGGGCGGTAATTCTTCAATGCCCACACCGTTGCCAGGAGTGCCTTCTCACAATCGTTGAATTTTTCCTCCACAGAGGATAAAGTTTTGCTCGCATAGGAGATTACTTTATTGACTTTGTCATGCTTTTGGTATAATACTGCCGTCAAGCACGTATTAGAGAACCCCGTCTCCAGGAAGAACTCCTTGTTTCTGACAGGGTAAGCTAGGCAAGGCGCTTGTGAGAGGCTTCTTTTGAGTTGTCTTACTGCCTCGGATTGTTCTGGACCCCATTCCCAATTGACTCCCCCTTTCCGGAGATGAATCAGGGGTCTAGTGATCTCTGCGTAGCCCTCAATGAACTTTCTGCTGTAATTAGTCAGTCCAAGGAGGCTCCTTAGGTCCCGCAGAGTTGTGGGTCTTTCAGTTTCTGGAGTGCTTCCACTTTCTTTTCTTGGGGACAGAGACCCTGAGGAGTAATCTCATGCCCCAAGAAATTAACACGGGTTCTACACCACTGTGCTTTCTGAAAGGAAAGTTTTGCTCCGGCGGCCCTCAACTGTGTCAGAACATAACGGATCTCCGCTATGTGTTCCTCTACAGATGAACTTTTGATGAGGACATCATCTACATAAGCCAGGTTACCCCTTGCACCCAGGTCGGGCATGGCCTTGTGTAGGAAAATGTTGAATTCATTGCCGGAGTTGAGGTATCCGAAGGGAGTCCGGGTCCATGTGTACTGCTGGCCCCCAAAGGTAAAAGCCAGCTTGTATTGGTCCTCCCTTCTGACAGGCACAGTCCAGTATCCATTGGTGAGGTCTATTGCAGTGAATACCTGTGACCCCTGGATCTGGGCCAGCCCTTGGTCAATGTAGTGCAGAGGCCATCGGGAAGTATGGACCCGTTTGTTGAGCTCCCTAAGGTCGGCGCAGAGCCTCCACTGGCCGTTTGGCTTCAATATTCCCAGCACCGGATTATTGAAAGTGCTGTGGACTCGACGGATCATTCCCCGGGACTCAAGGTTCTTAATTATTTCAGTAAGGGACTCCATGGATGCGAGAGGCAAGCGATATTGCTTCACAAACACTGGAGTCATTCCAGGGTCCGTGGGAATTGTTGTGGTGTGGATGTCGGTGCGACCACAGTCATATGAGTCTACCGCAAAGAGATCTTGGAAATCCAAGAAAACTTGTTTCAACTTTTGCTTCTGTTCCAGAGTCACACAGGCATCAGCTAGGTTGACTCTCTCTTCCACCATCTGCCTGAAGCCTGGAAAGACTTCTGGTTTGGCTATCTCAGCGGCCTCCTCCAGCTGGGTGGAGAAGTCCCTGGTCAGAGAGCTGATTTGGACTGGAGGCCTCAGGTGGGAAAGGCAACCCTCATGGACCTTGAAAATCACCTCAGCCCTCCTGAAGTCACAAGTCACATCTTCCTTACCATAGGGGCAGGAAGTGTACACCAGGAAGTTCCCCCCATGCCGGGTAAAAATCCTGTCTGGTGTTGTATTGTCATCACTGTCACTGTCAAAGCAGTCCTTGGGGATTGGTCCTAACAGTTCATTTCCTAAATCAATGGAAAAATGTCGGTCATCAACCGCCATTCCAATAATGGTGCCTGCGGCTAGAGTAATACTCTTTAAGTCGCTGTTATCCACCTCTATTAGAATGGTGTCATGTTCTATGTTGACTAATGGAGTTGGGTTTACCCCCAACCCTTGCTGTTGGAGAGAAGCATTTAGATGTATATAAGCATCAGGGTTTTCCAATTTTTGTCCTCTTTTAACTTTCAATCCCAGGGAGAATTGTCGGGCCCTTTCTGGGATGGTGACTTCCTCTTTGATCTGAATTTCAACTGCATAAGGTAGCAATTGAGCTGACCTAAATGCTTTTTCTGGATCATCAAAGCCCATGGGATTATCCGCTAATCGGGACCAAGCTTTGAAGTTTATTAGGTCCAAACTAATGGCAAAGCGATTGAGAATGTCACTGCCTAAGTAAAAGGCGGCAGTGACGTCTCGCACGACCCAACAATTATGGACTATGCTCTTGTTGCCAATGGAGATTTTGAGCATACACCTGCTTGGCAGGAGATGTTTGGAATTGGGTGCTTCCAGGTCCATTTCCCATTTGTCTATCAGTTTGAATGTGGGGATGGCTGGATCTTTTGGGAGTTGGCGGAACATGGTTTCGCTGATGAAGCTCTTACCATTGTTCACACACACTCGAGCGAGAACAGAGTCCTTCCCTTCATTTAACTGAACAGGGATGAACAACTGCTCTCCAATTTGCTGAATATCAGCCAGGCTCTGAGCTGATTTCACATCTTTCTGGACTATAGGAGTGGGAGTTTCTGATTGTGGATTAGTAAAGAATTTCAGGGTGTTTCCTTCCAGTGTGGAATACCACCTTAAACTGGAAGGAAGGTTGATTTTCAGAAATAGAGAGGACCCCCCATCACCAGTCTGTTGTCCTACTGCTATTACTGTCACGTCTGGAGTTTGGTTGTTCTGGAAGTGAAATTCTACTTGGTCAGATTTTTGTTCAACCATGTGGCAGGTGCCGTTTAAACTAACATGGTTGACACTCTGTTTTAATTTTATTGGTCGGCTAGTCTGGGACAGAGGACCTTGTTCACACAATCTATTAGGGGTGACAACCTTCTCAGGAGGTCATTCCCTAGTAAACAAGGGGTGCCCTCTGGAGTCACTACTATGACCGGGTGTTTCACCTTGTGTCGCCCAATTTTAATGTCCAAGTCTGCAGTCCCCTCAACGGGAATCTCCTTCCCGTCAAAGTTCTGCAGTTGTCCAGGAAGAGAGGTGAGAGGAATACGGTAATTCTCCCCCCTTCCTGCATTTAGTTCCTCAAAGGCCCTTTTGGACAGAAGGGTAGCTTGGGATCAAGTGTCCACCAGTGCCAAAATTTTACCCTGCCCCTGTACTTGTACCGGGGCATAGTATCTTCCCTCCTTCTCCTCAAGGGGGCACAGATAATGCACATTTTTGGACAACTGGTGGGCTAATTTTCTGGTTTTGGACATTGCTAGCGAAGAGATTTGGGCAGACTTCTGTGGAGAGCCTTGGGAATCTGAAAGAAAAAGTTGGCAACTGGAGATCAGAGCCATTGTGGGTTCCCCTGGTTCCGGTTCTGGGCTGCCCCCCCTTTTTGGAGGCAGTCACCGGATGGGTTGGAACCAGGGGATTTCGGTATTTTGGGTTCTGGGATGAGATGATGGGCGGCCACATCTCCCCAGTCTGAATTGGCGTCCCTTGGGACCCATTTTTCCTTGGGAGGAGTTCCCCCATCTCTAAAGGAGAAGATCCTTTCCCCAGGATCCTCTGAGGATCCCTCTCACTGAAATTGGAAGACCTGTACCTCCTCCCCAAAGTGGGTCTGTTTGGGTCCTTTGTTTCTCCTACCCCACCTCTGCTCCTTGGGAGGCGGGCTTTCAGGGGCAGGAGATTTTGTTTCCGGTTCCTGGTTTTCCAGGGGCTGTTTACAAGTTGGGAAGGAGGCTTCCTCCAAGGCTTTACACCCCCCTTCCTCTTGTGCCTCCTCCCTGGGAACCGGTGGATTATCGGGGTGATGCCTCCGTCATTGTTCTGGAGCACCAGGCCCAGAGTTTGGGGCATTCTGCGGTGGCATGCTCATCTGAGGGTTCTGTTGAGCCCTCAGTATGTGACCCAGATCCCGTGCCATATTTTGGACCTGGCGCTCAAGTTGTGAAACCCGCTCAGGCTGATACGGGGCTCTATTTTCTCCCCTGGGCTGATCCCGGGAAGGGCAGCTATCCCTTCTCTGGTAGTACCCCTGGTTGGGAAGATTTTGGTACCCCTCCACCCTAGGCCTCCCCTCTCCCGGATTAGGTTGTCTGGGCTCAGGGAATTGGGGAAAGAAGGATGGATGATTTTGGGGCTGGAAATTGGGTGGATACCTGGGGAAAAAGTTCTGCCCAGGATTTGGAGAATTTCTGCCCTCCTGTGGGAAGTTGGGAGGGAAGTTCCCTTGGTTAGGTGCTTGGCTGGATTCCCCCCTTGGGCTGGAGGAGTCCACACATAACCCAGGATTGGTCGGTTTCCCTTGTAGCGGGGACTTACATAGTCAGGGGAGCGGGGGACCCCATTTGTGGGACTACCTCCTCGACTCCCTGTCTGTGACTGGCCCGAGGGCCTTCTGGGCTGTGAATTATTTGGTGCAGGCAGGTTTTTAGGCCCCCCCATCTCCAAATCTAAAACGGGGGCAACCTTTACCTCTGCCACCTTGGCAGCAGTGGGGGTGCTGTTGGTTTTGGGGTTTTTCGGCGCGTTATTTTTATTTTCGATAGGCTTCTGCACCTCATAGATCCGGGTAGCCTGTTCAATGACCCAGTCTAAAGATCTTTTCTCATGAAAATCTCGCACGAGCTGGGTCATTATGTATTTGGGTAAGGCATGGAAAAACGTATTGATAAATTCTCTGCTATCCGTTCGCACCCTTCTGGTGGTCTGCGCAAAAGCACGTTTTAATTCTTGCACAAACTCTTGTGGGGCCTGATCCTCCCCACATTGCAAATTGTAGGCTGCCTTGCGAGCCTCTTGAGGATTTCTGTGAACAGAAAAATGTTTCAAGATGGCCGCCTTATAGGTGGACCATCTTAAATGATTTTGGTCCTCCAGCCCCGCAAAGAAACTGGAGTATTCTGGGGAGAATGTCCATTTGACGTACTGGATGCAGCTACTGCTGTCCTTCAAATGGAAAGTCTCCATCGTTTGCTCATAGAGCTCCAAGTGTTCCCAAACGGAATACTTGGCGTTCTTATGATAAGGCGTGATGACACTCCTTATTGCCTTTATTTGCTTCAATGGGTCCTTAAGCAAGGCCCTTTTTGCCTTATTGGCCTTTTTGGTTCGGGTAACCCTGGTCCATTCATCCTCTGACTCAGAGGCACTGCTCTCAGAGGTTCCTGTCTGATCTTCCAGGTTTTCCCGGATTCTGCGAGCCTGGGAATGGCTGGCAGAATGTGGGGACCTGGTCTCCTGTGTCCTGCGCCGTTCAGAGGAGTCTTCAGATTCCTCCTTGCTGCCAGGATTTGATGGGTACCCCCCCACTGACCTAACTGGGCAGACGTTTTCAGGATGCCCTTAATGGGCCTACTCTTCTGGGGTTCCCCACTAAATTGCACTGTGCTTGGGTGCCCATACCCGGATGCCCGCCCATCCATTCCTGGGAGGTACTGGCCTATGAGCCCCATACTTCTAGCTGGATAGTAATCTGCCATCCCCGTGGCCCTGGGCTCATATGCGCGAGGGGACATGGGGGTGGCAGAGTCCAGGGACTGGGAGAGATGAAGGCCTCTGGTACTAGGGCTCCTGAGGTTATGCTCAGGAGTTTCTCTTTCCCAGCGAACCTCATCTCTATCCGCCCCTGCTTCCTGTTGCAATGCAAGAGCCTGCG
Source organism: Ambystoma mexicanum (assembly GCF_040938575.1). Taxonomy (NCBI): domain Eukaryota; kingdom Metazoa; phylum Chordata; class Amphibia; order Caudata; family Ambystomatidae; genus Ambystoma; species Ambystoma mexicanum. Next base: position 872,375,571 of record NC_090924.1, on the reverse strand, counting down.
CTTTCAGTTCCTCAGTTAAGGCCTTACTCGACTTATCTGTGTCTCCTGCATCGCTACCTGTTGCTGGAGCCTATCATTGTGCTGACAGAGAGCCTCATTTTCTCTCTGTGCCTCCTGATTGGTCCTGGAGTACTGGGCCAGTCTCTGATGCAGGAGGGTTACCTCCTGAGCTGTGTCCCTATTGGCCTGCTCCTTTCTTGCCAGAGCATCCTCCACCCTCCTGGTGTGCTCTAACAAGTTCTGGTGTTCTTTTTGGAGGTCACCCAGTCCCTGGAGGGCCAAGTGATTTTCTTCCATTTTCTTTTTTAAGTGGCAGACTTCCTGGCCGAAGGTGTCCCTTTCCTGACTAAGAGCCTGCATCTGTGCCGGACGGTGCTCCTGATCAAACTCTGCCTGGGTATCCAGGTCTTTCAGAATCAATTTATTGCTTTCCTCTTTCTCTCTGTCTAATCGAATTTGCAGGGTAGCTACCTGTTCTGTGCATGCCCTGTTGAAGTCCAGTTGTTGCTCCAGCTTTTTCTGGCTCTGCCGAAGGGAGTCCAAACCTTCTTGGTACTCCTTCTGCAAGGCCAGAAATCTGGTATCCTGGTCAGCCTTCTCCCGTTGCAGTCTATCCATGTCCTCTTTTATTTTAATGATATGCTGCCTACTATCATTTTCTGACTCCTGGCTCCTCTGCAGCCTCTGCTCAGAAGAGACCAGGTCAGATTGGGCCTTTTCTAACGCCAGCTGTTGCCTATTTGCCAGATCTTGGCCTTCAGCACATTTGTCCTGCATGGCTCCCATATATAGATACAAATATGCTGCTATCCTGGCAATCTTATTATGTTCACCTTTGGCTTTAGGGGCCATATATAGTTCACTCAGGGCCACATGTAGGGGACCCTGATCTCCCCATATATCTGACCCTGTTTCAGTGACCTGTTGCGCGATTGCCTGCAACCAGACCATTTGGTCCTGATGAGTCCACTCACCTCTCACAAATAGCTTATGTAAGAAGTGCTCTCTGGCTATTTTGATGTCTACCAGTGTCGTCATTCTGGAATTTGAGTTCCTTCCTGACTTACAGAAGTTTGTATTTTATTTTTGCAAAACAGACCGTTTCCTTAGAGCGTTCCTTTGAGGAGTGCTTTACAGCGTAACACAGCGTGGTGATCCGACCGGATATGTGTATCTGGTCAGCTGGCACACTGTATTAATCTGCACAAATGGTAAATCTAACCCAGAATATCCCGGCTCGAGCCCCCACTCTGTAAGAAGATTCAATTCAACACTACAGCTAAGTCAATGCCTAGTCTTGGATACTGAATGGAAACCCTTATTGATATATCTTTATGTCCAGGTCATGAGTTCTGGATGACTACCCCTATATAACACCCCTCTCTTAGAATCCCCCTGACCCCACTGAGCCAAGAAGTAGTTCTGTTTTGCAAGTTTAAAAGGTTTATTTGAGAAATAAAACAAAATATAGATACCACGCTTTTATAGTAAATTAATAATCAATATCGCCCTTATAAATATAATGTTAATCAACAATGGGTAATCTAACACTAGCACACTTCTTTATAATCAATGAGGAGTTAGTATAGGATGGATCAAGTAGCAAAAATACTTTTATGATTTCAATGGAAAAGCAATGAGGAATAAAATGCAGTACAGAAATACTTGAGATGATTTTAGCAAAAGATAATATAATCACTTTTTCTCTGGCAATTCACCCCCCTCCCCTATGCAATGTAAGACATGGAAGTAGATGGAAAGAGGAGCACACAGTTCTCAGGAATGCAATCAAATACAATACGAAATTCAGTTCCCCCCAGCAAGCTTAGAGAAAATCGGTATGAGTTTTAAAACACAGGCCCAAGTGCTTTGAATGTGGTGGCAATGAAGTGAGAAATATTCTGAAAATGCTTTTAATTCCCTTTAGGAGGTTCAGGGTGAGTGAGAGATACTTGGGATGAGTACAGGCTCACTTTAGCAATGATTCAGAGATGGTGATTAAGAGGCCAACATATTTAGCAAGGAAAGAAATGACTGCAGATGGTTACACGTGGCTGGATTTTTAACCAAATCGCAAATCGCGGTAAAATTCGCGAGTGCATGAATCGTGATTGCGGAAGAAGTATAAGTCGGTTCTAGGCTTGTTGGAAAGCTGAGATTCTAAGCTTTCAGAGGAAAGTTAAACCACGTTTGTAGCCCAAAGGGTTCCAGAGATATGAACGATTTTGTAAAGGTAGTTTTTCGGATTTAAAGTAAACTCAAATTGACAAATGACAGCTATGCAGCTGCAGAATTGACAAGTGACAGTGGTGCAGCTTTACAAAATGACAAGTGACAGTTAGGAGGCAGTTCTACTTAGGTTAAATAGATTGAATTATATTGCTTTAAACTAAGAGATTTAGTTTTGCCCCGTCCTAGCTGTACTCACAATATATTTGGAAGGACTGGGTCTCATCACGGATCTGATCAATCAGGCTAGCGGCGCTTTACAGCGATCTGGTCTCTGGGTCTGTGGTTCTGCACAGTCTGGTCTGGTCGGGTCTGGCACTGGTCTGGTCTGTCCGGATACACCGGTCTCTGCACGGCTCCTGGATCTCTGCACTGGTCCTGGCAAAAGTTCTTGGCAAGGGATTCAAGCAGCTCACCCGGCTGTGAGTAGCTTGCAGTGATTTGAGGCCCGCTGCAGAGAACTCAGCTTGTGGTTTTAGGCCTCTGATTTAGGTTCTAAAGTATAAGTTCTAGGTTCTGGAGTATGTAGCTGGAGTCAGTCTGGAACTGGTATCTTCTGGATGTTGTGTGGTCCGGCAAAAAGCTCCGCAGCAACTGGATTTGAATCCCCTCTCTAGCTTCCAGTGGCTCTTTTTATGTGTTTTGAAAATGGGTGTGTGCCTGGGCCTAGCTAAGCCTGCCCCTCTCTACTTGTCGTTGGCCCAATTCTCCCCTCTCCCATGATTGGGGGAAGGAAATGTGAGTCAGAGTGATCCTGTAGGTTTTATGGGTCAGAGGATCCTCCCCTGGTCAGTTTGCCCACAAATCTATATTTGATTCAAATACATCCTTCCCAGATATACAATTTGTTGAAATTACATGTGCACATTATATATTCCTCATGGTCCATGCTTGTCCGCCTCTGATCTTCCTGGGGGCTTGCATTCAAAAATGACAACATTTTGCGCTTTTTAACTGGTTTTGCAATATCGGACATTTACCCAAATTTACACACATGTGCGCAAGGAGTATGGACATTAATTGATGAAGTGTCAGATTTTTAACATGCAGACATTTAGAGTGAGACCCTCTTTTCCGCTAGCAACCCCCCAGAATACACCACAGGGTCCTAACGCATCTCAAAATGTTCACAGAAAAATCACAAAAATAATGATATTACTTTTATAATTCTGACAAGTCCGCACTATGAGTTATCTATCTTTTTAAAATTAGTCTCTGGCCCTAAATGGGTGTGTTTTAGGTTCTAAAGCACATGGGGGAAGCTTCTGCCTGTCCCTGCCTCCAGCTCGGGTGGCTCCCAGAGGCACTTCTCCTCCCACTTCTCCCAAGAGGAAGCCACTTTTACGACGCCCCCAATATAACATTTGCCTGAGTCCAGGACAGGCCTTTGTTCACCTCCCTGTAGTCCCCAGCTGCTCCACCCCTAATCTAATCAGAGAGGTGACAACTCCTTTTGGCAAGGGGAAGAGTGGCTGAGCAGGTTTTAACTCCTGTGGGGGTAGATGTCAGGCAGAATTCAGTTTCATTAAGCCAGGTTTCAGCTAAAATGTCACTTTTTGTTCCCCAGTTTAAATCAATACAATTACATATGCAGCTAAAATGCTGATTCTAAGTTGAAAACTATGACATTTTAACAGTTACAAACTATGTGACACTCAACAGTAGGTCACTCAGTTATTTTAAACATTTCGATTTTGGTGGTTTTAATCCAGTTTCAGTTAGGCTGCTGACATGCATAGCTCAGCCAGTTTTGTTATGAACATTGTTTTGGGCTCTTCATCTTCCCAGATTTTGTATGCACACATACTTCATTCTGCCAGATGTCCGCTGGTGTTCAGTGAGATTTTTGGATGTGTTGCAATGTTTGAAAATAGGCATTTTGAGCTGGCATTCAGAGAAACCAAAGGTAATTTTAAAGCGTTTTTGAGCTAACAGGCGCTGCTGTTTTACCTTTGGCACCCATTCCACTCATGGCACCCTGGCCCATCATGCTCGCACTGGTGGGTGGCAAGTTAGGCAGCCATTTTGGTGTATGCACAAACCGCGTGGTTCTCCTGGATTCTGGCGCACATGTGGGCTTTTTGGCCATCTTGGATTTTCTAAGCCCACAGCACCAAATGTTGCAGCATGATAGCTCAAACGTGGGTCAGGACACCCAACAGTGCTTTGTGCTAGATGCTTTCAGCTTCTAGGCAATGTAATAACAGGTATTATTACCCTCATTTGAACAGCACTCAATTTATAAAAGGTTAAGCGGACCCTGCTGCTGGGTTTGAAATAGCGAAATGCAGGTAGCCCGCATGTCAGAGACCAAGCTTTAGGTGTGGTACCATCCAAACTTCAAGCAGGTGTGAGTTGGTGGGAAGAGGTGGAGGGGTGTGCCTTAAGTGAGGCCTACTGATATTAGAGTATACATCAACAGGCCGATTCATGGAATAAATGTGCGCCGAAAATCCCGGCGCAGAGGGGCCAATACGTGCGCTGCGCCGAAAATCAGCGCAAAGCGCAGGGAAACCAGCGCACGTCGATTCATGGAAGTCCCTGCGCAAGAAAAGCAGAGGACGTGCGCGGAAAAAACGCGCGGCGCAGGCCGGCGCACAGGTCAACCAACGTCGTGCGCCACGGCCACTGCGCCATCACTCCGAGCGCAGCGCACAGCTCTAAAGTAGGCGGGACACAGGGCGGGATACTCGGAATGGGGAATAAAATGGGGCACAACACTCGGAATGGGGAAGAATGTGGGCGGCACGGGGAAAGTTCAGGAGGCAAGTGCGCGGAACGCCCACACGCTCGCATACAACACGTATTCATGGAATAGAATAGGGCAAAAAAGCGCACGCTCAAAGCAGCGCACAGGCAAGAAAGCAGGCGGTAGCGTCTCTGCGCCTGCAAGAAATGTGCGCTAAAAGGTGCGCCAACAAATAGCACCTATATACAGACATGATCAATGTCCAATACTGTTGCCCTCCAGGACAAAAGACGTACAAAGGGGTACCCACAAACACAGACACGCGCAGAGAGAAAAAATAAACGTGTGCGTGCATACCGGGGTGCGCGGGAAGTTGCACACGCGATATGGCCGGCTACGTGGATTCCAGGGGTGCGCGGGAAGTTCCACACGCGACATGGCCGGCTACGTGGATTCCAGGGGTGCGCGGGAAGTTCCACACGCGATATGGCCGGCTACGTGGATTCCAGGGGTGCGCGTGAAGTTCCACACGCGATATGGCCGGCTACGTGGATTGCAGGGGTGCGCGGGAAGTTCCACACGCGATATGGCCGGGTACGTGGATTGCAGGGGTGCGCGGGAAGTTCCACACGCGATATGGCCGGGTACGTGGATTCCAGGGGTGCGCGGGAAGTTCCACACGCGATATGGCCGGCTACGTGGATTCCAGGGGTGCGCGGGAAGTTCCACACGCGATATGGCCGGGTACGTGGATTGCAGGGGTGCGCGGGAAGTTCCACACGCGATATGGCCGGGTACCTGGATTCCAGGGGTGCGCGTGAAGTTCCACACGCGATATGGCCGGCTACGTGGATTGCAGGGGTGCGCGGGAAGTTCCACACGCGATATGGCCGGGTACGTGGATTGCAGGGGTGCGCGGGAAGTTCCACACGCGATATGGCCGGGTACGTGGATTCCAGGGGTGCGCGGGAAGTTCCACACGCGATATGGCAGGGTACGTGGATTCCAGGGGTGCGCGGGAAGTTCCACACGCGATATGGCCGGCTACGTGGATTGCAGGGGTGGGCGGGAAGTTCCACACGCGATATGGCCGGGTACGTGGATTCCAGGGGTGCGCGGGAAGTTCCACACGCGATATGGCCGGCTACGTGGATTGCAGGGGTGCGCGGGAAGTTCCACACGCGATATGGCAGGGTACGTGGATTCCAGGGGTGCGCGGGAAGTTCCACACGCGATATGGCCGGGTACGTGGATTCCAGGGGTGCGCGGGAAGTTCCACACGCGATATGGCCGGGTACGTGGATTCCAGGGGTGCGCGGGAAGTTCCACACGCGATATGGCCGGGTACGTGGATTCCAGGGGTGCGCGGGAAGTTCCACACGCGATATGGCCGGCTACGTGGATTCCAGGGGTGCGCGGGAAGTTCCACACGCGATATTGCAGGGTACGTGGATTCCAGGGGTGCGCGGGAAGTTCCACACGCGATATGGCCGGGTACGTGGATTCCAGGGGTGCGCGGGAAGTTCCACACGCGATATGGCCGGGTACGTGGATTCCAGGGGTGCGCGGGAAGTTCCACACGCGATATGGCCGGCTACGTGGATTCCAGGGGTGCGCGGGAAGTTCCACACGCGATATGGCCGGGTACGTGGATTGCAGGGGTGCGCGGGAAGTTCCACACGCGATATGGCCGGGTACGTGGATTGCAGGGGTGCGCGGGAAGTTCCACACGCGATATGGCCGGCTACGTGGATTCCAGGGGTGCGCGGGAAGTTCCACACACGATATGGCCGGGTACGTGGATTGCAGGGGTGCGCGGGAAGTTCCACACGCGATATGGCCGGGTACGTGGATTGCAGGGGTGCGCGGGAAGTTCCACACGCGATATGGCCGGGTACGTGGATTCCAGGGGTGCGCGGGAAGTTCCACACGCGATATGGCCGGGTACGTGGATTCCAGGGGTGCGCGGGAAGTTCCACACGCGATATGGCCGGCTACGTGGATTCCAGGGGTGCGCGGGAAGTTCCACACGCGATATGGCCGGGTACGTGGATTGCAGGAGTGCGCGGGAAGTTCCACACGCGAATTGGCTGTGTGCTCCCAGGCATTACCTGTACACCCTCCACGGCCCCTGCAGGCAGCACACACCACAGGGAACTACCCTGCACACCTGCTCATGTCTCCCACCACCCCCACCCCCCATCCACCAGGGACACCCTCCACCAGGCCCCCACCCATGTCTCCCACCACCCCCACCCCCAGCACTGTGGGGAACCTGCCAGCAGGCCCCCACCCATGTCCAACCCATGTCTCCCACCACCCCCACCCCCCATCCACCAGGGACACCCTCCACCAGGCCCCCACCCATGTCTCCCACCACCCCCACCCCCAGCACTGTGGGGAACCTGCCAGCAGGCCCCCACCCATGTCCAACCCATGTCTCCCACCACCCCCACCCCCCATCCACCAGGGACACCCTCCACCAGGCCCCCACCCATGTCTCCCACCACCCCCACCCCCAGCACTGTGGGGAACCTGCCAGCAGGCCCCCACCCATGTCCAACCCATGTCTCCCACCACCCCCAACCCCCCATCCACCAGGGGCACCCTCCACCAGGCCCCCACCCATGTCTCCCACCCCCCCCACCCCCCATCCACCAGGGACACCCTCCACCAGGCCCCCACCCATGTCCAACCCATGTCTCCCACCACCCCCAACCCCCCATCCACCAGGGACACCCTCCACCAGGCCCCCACCCATGTCTCCCACCACCCCCCACCCCCCATCCACCAGGGACACCCTCCACCAGGCCCCCACCCATGTCCCCCTGGCCCCTGGTCCTGACGATACACAATAATGGCAGTAATGGTCAGCATACCCAGCACAAACACCCAGGCAAGGATTGCATGCACCCACATAGTGAATGCAATCACATGACACAACCCCAAAGGCAAGTATGCAAAAGAACACATGTCCGCCACACACACATACACAATGGGTGCAAGTGAATGTCAAAACCCATATCATGACATGTAAGAAACCAAAGAAAAAATGACACAAGTGTAAGATAATATAAAAATCTATTTTAAAAAAAATCAAGTAAACTAATACAACTATCTGGCAAAGCAAATAAAAGGTCCATGTCCGGGAACAAAAATGAGAAACCAAAAAACAAAGGATAGAAAAATCAACAGATTTTGTCCAAAGTAAACACATGTAGTATGAAATGAAAGAAAAACCATTACGACATGGTGTAAACAATATGAAAGTAAAAAAATGTACCTCCCAAAAAATAACTATATATACAGGAATGTTCAAGGGTCCATGAGCCCAACACCACTAATGAAACCTAATACTAACTAATTAAAAAAATATGTACAAAGAAGTGGCCATTGTCCAAGCGGTCCAAAATAATGAAAAGAAATAAAGGAAACCTAGCACTAACTAACTAAAAAACTATATACAAAGGCAGCGGGCTAGTCCTGCGGCTCACTTGGTGATGCTGGCCAGGGCATCCTCGAACTCCATGTCAATGTCCTGGAGGCGGGACTCAGTCCTGGCCCCGAGGTCTCGCAGGGACAACCCCATGTGCTCACCAAATTCCCTGCGAGCCTCCTCGAGGCACTCAGCCCGCCTCAATGCCTGATGCATGGAGATCTCCGCCCTGGCCATGGCGAGCCGCTCCTCTTCCGCCCGCTGCCGCTCCGCACCTATCCGCTGGCCAAACTCCTCCCACACGGAACACACTGCCATGCCAGGGTTGCCCTGCCCTCCGGCCGATGCCTGCCCCTCCGATCTTGATGGCCCTGAGCCATGATGCCTCCCACGTCGAGCCCGCTGCTGCCTCCGACGCCACTGCCTCTGCCAGCACGACGGCATCCAGGCTGATGGTAACCACCGACGCCGTCGTGCACGTGCCCTGCCCGATGATGCCGGCACATCTTCCATCTGCTGGGGTCCACTTGCTGTGTCGTCCACCCCTGCTGGACCTCCGACTCCCAACTGCGGCAGGGATGGGATCCCCACCGAGCTCGCTGCATTGGTCGGGGCAGGTCCACAGGGGGCCATGGTGGCATCTGGGCCGGAAGACGGCAAGGAGAACGACCGGTGGATAGCCTGCACAGAGGAGGAGAGGGCCATCAGATTGGCCAACACATGCAGGAACCCCCCAAACATGGCCGATCCCAATTGGGCCACGTCGGCACGGTGCACTTCGTGATGACGTGCGTGCTCCTCCCGGGAAGCACGCACGGCATCACGAATCACAGCCGTGCGCATCGCGACCCCAATCAGGACCTGCTCCACGCGGCCAGGGGTTCCCACGGCCGCAGGTGGAGGGGAGTCAGTTGACATGGACATCCCCTCTACCTGCGGACGGGCCTGGGACAGGGCATCCCTGCTGGTGCATGGTGGTGCACTCACAGGGTCAGGGACAGCGACATGCACAGGCACCTCCACGGTGACCTGTGCTGCCTCCTGCCCCTGGCCCTGGACTGCACCACTTGCACCAGCAGGGATGCTCCCACCAGGCCCCATGTGTGCACCAGTGTCGGCCTCCTCCTCCTCTGTGCAAACCACCAACCTGGATGGCTCCTCACCGTCTCCCGCCGTAGCAGGCCCCTGTGGGGGCTCACCCACCCCTTCCGCTGCAGCCGTGGGGGCATCCCCGCCGCCTTGCTCCACAGCGCCGTCTCCGCCCTCTTCTTCACTAGCCGCTGCGTAGAGGGAGACAAAGGACACAAGCATCAGGCTACTGTACAATGGTCCCCTAGACAGGAAGCAATAGCAGATGAGCACCCCTGTCAAAGTACACTTCCATCATGTCCCTCCACAACACATGGGTCAGTCCAGGCAAAACACACACAGTAACAGGCATGGTGCATGCCATGCACATTTCCATGCATGTCCAATTGACTCTTGAAACATTCAATGATAAGTAACTCACATGCATCATGGCTCATGCATATCACATGCACACACTTCACCTCAGTCACATCCATCTGGCCACAATCACACCGAACACAGGCAAAACAAGGGTAAGTTGGGTGCGTCACTGAATCTGTGCATTGTCACACACATGAGTCATGCATCCATGGCATGCACAAGTCACAGACATGCAGGTCAGGCACACAGACATGGCTACCATATATGTACCTGGCATCAGCACCCATCCTTCACCCCCATCCATGTCCAGGTACAGAGACTGGCATGCTCTCATGTCCCAAATCTGCATAGTGCTCCCCATGCCGCATTTCAACACATGCAACAACCATGTGGGTCACACATCACTGGTCGCACATGCATTACCATGATGTCCCAGCACACATACATGCATACATGGCCCATGGCACACATACAGGCAAGTATCATAGAACCAGCACACCGCAACATGCCCTGTCTCACACAGTGATGCTTGGACACTTACCGCTCAACTCCAGACGGGTCTCCCTCTCAAGGATCTGGGCGTGGAGCGCTGGGCGTACGCGTTCCAGGACCCTCTTCTGGATGGAACTCATGTGGCCCCGGCCCCCCTCCACGAGGCGCCGGGCCTTCACAAGGGTCCTGGACCTCAAGTCCTCCCAGCGCTTCTTGATCTTCAAGACGTTGCGGGTTGCCACCCCCTCCGCGTTGATGGCAACCACACAGTCGGCCCAGATCCTCTCCCGTCCTTCCTTGCTGGCGCGGGACGATTCAAAGAGGGCATCATACTGCCCCAGGACATGCTCCACCAGGACACCAACTTCGGTGGCAGTGAAGCTGGTGCCCCTCTGCCCCTCTGGCCTGGGGTTGCCACTGGTGCCAGATGTAGAAGTGCCCGACATGGCAACCCCAGAGGCAGGTGTGGGTGGGCAACTGGGTCCTGGGGCTGGGCTGTGGATCGATGTAATCCCAGTTGGGAGTCTTCAGTTCCAGCAGGGGTGGACACAGCAAGTGGACCCCTGCAGATGGCTGATGTGCAGGCACCAAATGGCAGGGCACGGTGGCAGCAGGCAGGCAGGCAGGCAGGCAGCAGCAGATAGCACGTGGGAGGCTGCTCAGGGCACTGGGGGGGCAGTAACTCGGCCTTCGGGGCAGGAGCGTGGTGTTCCGTGTGTTTTCGGGTGGCCAGCTTGATACGGAGTGATTTGGCACGTGAAATTCCTGCACGTCAGCGTGAAATCCGAGGAAAGGCCCTTAGCGCGTAAGTGCGTCAGCACGCATACGCGATTCTATTGGACCAGAGTCCCTCATCGCGTAAGCGCGTCTGACGTGATCCGCACGGGCGTTCCCCACTCAGCACGTGAACACGGAGCACACGTGGAAATACAGCACGTCAGAGTGTCATCGCGTGTAATTGGCCAAAAGTGCGCGTACACGCCATTGGCCTATGTACGTGTATTTCATCGCGTGTAATTGGCCAAAAGTGCGCGTACACGCCATTGGCCTATGTACGTGTATTTCATCGCGTGTAATTGGCCAAAAGTGCGCGTACACGCCATTGGCCTATGTACGTGTATTTCATCGCGTGTAATTGGCCAAAAGTGCGCGTACGCGCCATTGGCCTAAGTACGTGTATTTAAGGGGCGCGCGGCCACTTACACAAGCAAGTACGTCAGCGCACCTGTATGCCTGCTGCGTGGGAATTTCCACACGCGATTGGAGTGGGAACTCGATTCCAGGGGTGCGAGGCTCACACGCTCGCCTACAACACGCGCAAGGCATTAATTTGCGCACTTTTCAATAAACAAGCCAGATGCCAGGATGAACATACCGTTCCTAGCAGCAGTGGCAGTGGGCTACCAAAGGAGGAGGAGGAGGGGAGTCAGGGCCAGAATATTCACACCCAGAACCAGTCTATTCGGGATGCCTGATGACCAGGTGTATGGGAGGTACAGGTTTCCAGCACACATCATACTGGACCTGGTCAGTGAGTGGGAGGATGACCTCACATCACCCACCCTGTGCTCCCAAGCACTCAGCCCCCTGCAGAAGGTCCTGAATGTACTGCACTTCTTGGCCACTGGATCCTTTCAGCGGACAAGTGCCATAGTGGGTGGTGTGTCACAGGCCACGCAGTCACGCTGCCTACACCAGGTCTTGAACATCATCACTGCACGGCCATCAGTCCGCAGGCACATATATCTCCCCAGGACTCATGCAGAAAGGCGGACGTGCATCCAGGAATTCTATGGTGTGGCTCAATTCCCCAAAGTGCTTGGTGCAATTGACTGCACACATGTGGCTCTACGTCCACCCAGGGCAACAGAGCACATCTATAGAAACCGCAAGCACTGGCATTCCATCAACGTGCAAGTTGTATGCAATGCCAAGGGAATAATCACATCAGTATATGCCAACTATCCAGGGTCCACCCACGACAGCTTCATCTACAGAATGTCTACCCTATGCCGGGACCTAGAGGCTGGCCAGCATGGAGATACATGGCTGCTTGGTGAGCATGAATGCCACTGCACATGCATGCATGTCAGATACTGGGTCATGACACAACACCACTAATGATACCCATCACCACCTCCGCAGGGGACACTGCCTACCCTATCAGCCCCCACATGATGACCCCAATCCGGAACCCCACCACGCCACCCCAGGTAAGGTACAACACAGCCCACATTGCAACACGGGGCATAGTGGAGCGCACATTCGGAGTGCTCAAGTCACGCTTTCGCTCCCTTGACCGTTCTGGCGGGCAGCTGTTATATGCTCCCCGAATAGTGTGCAGGATCATAGTGGCAGCATGTGTCCTGCACAACGTTGCAACACGCCGGGGCCTGCCCGTGGACATGGTGGTGCCCCCACATCCACAACCACATGCACGCCCGCTGCGCATGGGAGGGGAAAGGGCACGGGGGGAGGCAGCCCGTACGCAACTGGTGGCCAACTTCTTCACCTAGGAATCACAGTGCTGGCTAGTGCACACTGCTCTGGCACATACCATCTGACAATCAATGATGACACTACCTGACAATGTCTGAAAATTACTTGACAATAAACAGTCAGATACACATCAGCCTGAGATTGTTAACATGGAAGTGTCAATATGTGTGCACCCCTAGCTACACATACACCAGCAATGCATCACAACGCAAAGACACAACTCCATCAATCTAATATGCATTGCCACAGGCGATTCACTACATGACAACATTGCCATGTCACCCATTCCCTTCACAGTCCCGTCACTGAGGACACCATGTCATGGTATGTGACAGCAAACAAACTGGCCATCACAACATGACACCAGTGTCGCAAATAGCAGTGCCCCAAATGGAACATAGCCGCACTTGAGCAGCTAACCGCCCTGGAGCCACTACTACACACCTGTGTAAGAGTATTTTCAATCAAATTACACACCAACCCACCCTGAAGCCCACCCAAACAAGACACATTGCATGTAATCAATGGTAGTGTCATTACCTGATTCTGGTGGTATGTCCTCACCGTCCAGATGTACAGTGATGGCGCCATGCAAAAGTGTCAGTGCACATCTACCGACATGTAGTCTGACTCCAGAGAGTATGCCCTTGTGAAGATCTGTGTGAAATACCTGCAAAACATGAGCAACATATGTAAGTAGAGGCACATATCAAACCATCATGCATAGTTAGGTGCAACAACAATGAACACTATGAATGTCTACACAGTATTGACTATGGACTGGCCAACAGCTCATGGGAGTCCAATGTCACCGTGTAATTTGCTGTCACTTGGGCACACCCTTTGCAAGCCCATGGAAACGGAAGCAGGAGGGGTGTGGATGTCTGCTACCCAAGCATCGAAACCAAACTCAGGACAAGCCTGCATGTGCCCAGCCACAATACAGTGTATGCCCAGGTACCCACACAAGGCAACACTCTTGCAAAATAAAAATAAAAATGAGAAAAAATGGCCATGAAAGGGCCGGCGGGGGGGGGGGGCCACCTATGAGGTCCGAGGACAGGATGCACGCCACAATCCACCTGTGTGGATCATGGGAAAGGAAAACACCCCATAGGCTCGTGGCCCACACGGCTACTCTGTTGTGGGAGATGAGTCGCTATGGCTCTGGCCAGACCCTGCAGCTGACTCTGGAGGTGGGGGAGCTGCCTCAGAAGATGGTGTGACAATGGGAGGCAGCCCACGCAAAGCACGAGTTTGCTCCTCCATGGCTGCAAGCAGGCGGGTCTGGTAGTTCTGGTTCTGGGTTATAATCATGCGGAGGTCCCCATGCAGTAACTCCCGGGATGACCTGACCTCCGCACGAGTTGCCTGCATCTCGGCCGAGAGCGTCCGTGTCAGACGCTCCAGCTGCTCCTCTGTCCTTCTATGGGATGAAGCCTCAAGCTCTAACAGGGTCGACCTGAGGTGACGGAGTTCTTCCCTCAGGCCTTCCCTGTGGCGCTGGGACTCCATGGAAAGTGATTCCCGCAGAGTCGCCAGTGCCGCCCGCCTGTCCATGTTGGACGCCAACATATCCTCCCTGTGTGCCTGGCAGATGGACTCTGTAGCCTGCTCCAGTCGCTCCATCAGCCTTTCTGGGGGGACAATGGAAGTGGCCACCCTATCCATGGCCTGTGCAATCATCTCGGATGATGCTGCCTGTTGGGTGGCCATACCGTAGATGGATTGCTCCCAAACGGTATTGCCAGGTGGCATACGGCCACCACGTTGACGGGCACCACACCTGCCTGGGGCAAGGCGGACTGCGCCTTGCTGTGCCGGCAAGGCCTCAGGCTGCAGGACTGCATTCCCTCTCTGATCTGCAGCCCCAGGAACAGGAACAGAGATTGGGTGGTGTGGCCCTGCATCCGTAACCACCGGAGGCTGATCTGCCGACACTGACATCCCCATTGAGGGCAATGGCCTGGCTGCAGGTGGGTCGGACAGAGGAGATTCTCTCCCAAGAACACTCACCTGCGACTGCACATAGGTGTCATCCTCCGAGTCTACACCTGAATACTGCTCGGGGGAGGAACCCCCAGAGACACCCCTCGACAGCACGGCCTGCAGCACTTGTGGGTTTTCACCCACAAACACACCACGTCCCTCACTTGTGGTAGGTCGGCCCGGGTTGCCCTCCTGGGACGGCTCCACCACCACATCCCCAGCATCAACAAGTGCTTCGTCCCCTGCAAAGACATGAAAGAGAAAAATGGAAACAGGCATTAGCACCATGGCATGCAACAAGGGCTGATGAACAACAGAGGCAGTAGTTCTACGACACATGTCCAACATGACTGGGAGACCTCCTATGCATTCACCATCACTGGGTCTGTAGGGGAGGCTCAGGGCATACAATGTACAGATTGGAGAGCAACGCCTGCTCACCTTGCTGCCTAGCACTGCCATCACACATTGGCCGTTGATTGCCATGTCAAAGGCACATGCCATCACACACATGGCATGTGACATAGCCACCAAGTGAAGAGGGAGAGGAGGGCTACTTTTTTGGATTTCAACCACTCTGGTCCTGACATTGCATCGTCACATCAATAAGTATACATGTTGTACATGGATCTGCTAGTCCAAATTGGCAACGATGCACAGTGCCTTGTCTACATCAACAAAATGCAGTAAACAATGTGATTCCACCTCCCCATCACCTGTAAAGGATTCATATTGCATTCGTGAAGCACCGGTCAAGTAATGTATGAAGGTACAGCGGAGCACTGAGGGGTGGTGGGGCAGAAGGGGATGCCAGTCAACAATCCTACTGGTGCTGGTGTCATTCATGTCACGCAAGAGCAGGGGTGGGTGGCACAATGAAGTGCAAGGGGAAGTGGCGGCTGGAAGTGCTGTACAAGGTAAGTAGGACTTGACGTCAAGGGCAGATGGTGTTAGGCGCAGACAAGTGCTGGGGGGGTGGCCTATAGGGGTACAGAGACATTCATGCAGTGCTGTGGGCTCGGAGGGGACAGGGAAGGTACACACTGCTTCTGGCTCGGCAAGGTCCTTTCAGATTTCTATGTGTCCTGCAGAGTTGTCACATGCCGCAGATATGTGCCCTTGGATTGGGGATCTCATCTTGGTGAAAAGGGTGAGGCGCTATTGCCTTTGGAGCATGTGGCAGGCCAGTTTGCCAGAGGATGGCCATGATGCAGGACATTCCCTCTCTGCCACCCGGCACCTGTGGTTTGGGTTCACAAGATCCGAGTCATGCCAGGACTCTGCATTGGCATGGGGCTTCAGACAGGTGGTCATGACCGTGGCAAAGACATCCAGTGTACCTGACATGGAGTGGAGCATGGAGTGGGCCCTGTCAGGATGGGAGTGAGCCTAAGGGGGAGCTGGATGGGGGGGAGATTTTGGCAGCATGAGCCTCGACTGACACACACTTCATGGGTCGGAATACCAAGAAGGTGTGTGACAGTGGTGAGGGTGGCTTTGCCTGTGGGGTGGTGAGGGTGAGCTGGGAGGAGAGGAGAATGTGATCACTCCAGGAGAGAGGAGTGCAGAGATGGACGGAGAGGGGAAAGTCAGATGAGATCAGAGCATCAAGAGTGTGCCCTGCAGAATGAGTAGGGACAGACGGGAGTCTAGAGGGTGAGAGGGAGTTGCTGAGGTCACAGAAAGGTCACGTGGGGGCGTCAACAAGCATGCAGGTGGATGCGTACAGCACCAAGGATGAGGATTTCTGTGTCTGGGGACATGAGTGAGGAGGAGAGGTGAGGACACTCAGAAAGGAAGTAGTACATTTGACCAGTTTTCCCAGACACAGTACGCACTGTTTGAGAATGTCAAGGTGTGGTGGAGAGAGACCTCACACAAGCCGTTCCAGAGTGGAGTAGGTCTAAGTAGGAGTGACAGTGGCAGGAATACCCTCAGGGAAGCCAAGGGCACACCCCCCCTGCACAGTAGTGGCGGGCCAAGGAGAGGGTCAAGGATGCAGACAGAGCTGGCCGTCAGACATGTTTCCATGAGACCAAGGATGTCAAGGTGCATAACCTCATGTAAGTGACAGATATCGGAGGAATGCCTGATGCAGCCGCAGTGAAAGGAGTGTAATTGTGGAGGAGGTTGACAGCCTTGTAGGACTTACGGGGAGTGCTAGAGATCAGAGGTGCAGCATGTGTAGGAGTTGGAGTGGGAGGCGGAGAAGGTTCATGGGAGGGTGCAGGGAGGCAGTGCAGGATTGATGAGGAGAGAGGAGGGGGGACAGCAGGAGAGGTAAGGAAGTTGATGAGATGTGGGTAGCATTTCTCAAGGAGATTGAGGTTGGCCTAAGGGCCTTGGCCTGAGACGCTCCCATTACCATGCACATCAATAGTGGCCTCTGAGGATTGGAAGGAGGCCAGGAGTACACCCCAACGGGTCCCACCAATGATGGTGGAAGAGGAGCAAGGAGAGAGGACAGGGACCATGTGAAGGGTCTATGGGACAGGCAAAGGCATGTATGAGCAGATGTCAGTGAGAGTTAGCTTAGAGTAGGCTCAGATGCACTGGTCAGCAATAGGGTGGGTCGCATTGGAGGGCAGGGTGCCCTCATTTGACTTTTGGCAAGCAGGTGTCGTGAGTAGGGCACGATGGTCTGAACTGTAGAAGTCATGGAAGATAGACCATGAAGAGCAGCATGGAGTGTGAGGGAATGGGGCTCGAAACCAGACGGTACCAAAGCCCACAGGTAGGAGGTGGATGTCAAGGCAACATCCACAGTATGACAGCATGTTGGTTGGCATTTATATACAGAGGACGCATTAGCATGTGGTATCATTGCATGTCAGGCATGTGAAGATGAAACTTGAATGGCTGGGGGAAAGGATAGGAATGGTATGTAAGACATCAGATGAATAGACAGGGGAGTATGAGCAACAATGTAGTGACAAAATGACAATTCAAGGGCAACTTCCATGGTGTCGGCCCATATGTGCACTGTTGCCAGTAGGGATAGTGCTGTGGCCAGATGGTGTTGCACTGAACATACTGGATGAGGCACATGGGTGCCACTATCAACTCTGCCACACACCCCCTTGACAGGCACCCAACATGAATGCTTCACACACACACCATGCACATGGATAATACACACATGCATGTGCACTCACCGGATGATGCCTCGTAATCAGGGAGGTCTCCCACACCTTGGAGTTGTCCCTCGGTGACGTAGGATCCAGCTACGGACTCGTGTGGTGTGAGTTCTATTTCCTGTGCTGGGGACCCACCTCCAGTCACCAAGGTTGCGGCATGACTTGAGGCCAGCTTATCCTTTGCCCTGCGCTTAAGGTCATTCCAGCGCTTCTGGCAATCACTAGCTGTGCGCCTCACTACTCCAAGGGCACTTATTCTGTCAGCAATGGTCTGCCAGTGTGCCTGGCGTCTGGCATGTGTGGTCTTGGACCCTGCAACGATGACCATTTCCCTATCATGATCTGACACATACTGAACAAGTGCATTCAGTTCGGCGTCTGTGAAGCTTGGCTTCCTTGATGGGCCGGACTGTGCAGCCGTGCCTGGGGCATCAGCCTGTGCCGGACGTGCACTCTTCCTCTTGCGCTTGGAAGGGGGTGGGGATCCAGAGTGTCCTACGCCGCTGTGGACACTAGGGGCAGGAGTCGTGGTGGACTCAGTACTGGGTGTGTGGGATTGCCCACTCAGCATGGGAGTAGGTGCAGGCATTGGGGGTAGTGGGATGGGGTCAGGCCTGATCTGAGGTGCATGAACTAGGACCGACACAGTCTTGGCAGGGTGTATGAGAGGTGGGGTGGATGGAGCCACACCCTGGCTACGGGGGCCAGCAGATGACCTATCTGGCATAGATGCGCGTGCCCTGATGACACCAATGTGCACCGGTGCACGTGCAGTGGACCTGCTGACCTGGATGTCAGCGATGGGATCACCCTCAGACAGGTCTGGTGCCACAATGGCCTGGTCCAACAAGGGCTGATCAGGGTTGGTATCAGCCACATGACTCTCAACTGGGGGGGGGGGGGGGGGGGCATGGGTGTCCCTGACTGTTCCTCCAGACTGGGGGGGACAGGGGCACCCTGCAAGTCACAACCACGTCCCCTAGTGGATCCTCCACGGCCACCACGTGTGGCTCGGCCACCTTTGCCACCCTTACGGCTTGCACGCCTCCCAACCATGGCACTGATGGTATTGTGCGTATGGGAGTCGGTGTGCACAATTGTCCTGGGCAATTGGGTGTCAAAGGGGTTGGGTACCAGATGGTATTCGTACCCTAGTGCAGTGGCAAGGCTATATGACACCCCTGGGGAAAGATGACGGGTCACGCAACGCACAGGCACCCCAAAAAAGTTAAGGAACGTGCACAATACCCCTCCTAGACCACGTGTGCTGATGGAAAACCCTGCACTACGCTGTGGCATCCAGTAACACAATGAACGTATGCGTGTCACACGCAGCCTAGATTGACCTCTGAAGGGGTAGGCTACACACGGGGCAAGCACAGATGTTAGATACGTGCGTGACTCACCGTCTGCCAGGTAAAAGAGCGTGAAAAATGTGCGCTTTTGGTTGGCAACACCCCCGCCAAAAGAAGATGTGTACGCTGTCTGAGGAGACAGGACAACAGTAGAAGGGGACACTGTTTGAGGGAACAGGCCCAGGTAAACCAGTACAAGAGGAAAAAGAGAAAAAGCTGTCAGAGGTAACAGGGAGTACGAACTGGAAACGCCGTGAAGTAAATCGCGTGTGAAACGACAAGAAGTACAGAATTCACCCACTCGCTCTCCACGAAAAGCACGTACAAGGAAATGGTGTTCAACACTACCTTTTATACAGGCCCACACGTACAGCGTCACTTACGGCGTGTACGTGCTTGGCCCATGTTCACCAATCACACGCTTTGACACTCCTGCGTGTAGCTCACTTTTCACCAATCACACGCTTTGTCACTCCTGCGTGTGGATCCTTTTTCACCAATCACACGCTTTGACACTCCTGCGTGTAGCTCACTTTTCACCAATCACACGCTTTGTCACTCCTGCGTGTAGATCCATGTTCACCAATCACACGCTTTGACACTGCACGTGCAGGTAACTATTGACGCACATATGCTGGTGATGGGTTTTCGCGCGATTCGCTGAGTGTGGGGTTTTCACGTGCAAAATCACTCCCTATCAGGCTGTCCACGCGTTCAAACACGAAAGACCACGCTCCTGGCCAGGAGGCCAAATTTAAGTCCCCCAGAGCCCTGAGCACGCTCCCACCTGCCATCGGCTGATGCCTGACTGCCTGCTGGCCACGTGCCCCACAGTGCTGGTGGGTGGGGGTGGTGGGAGACATGGGTGGGGGCCTGGTGGAGGGTGCCCCTGGTGGATGGGGGGTGGGGGTGGTGGGAGACATGGATGGGGGCCTGATGGCAGGTGCCCCTGCACTGCTGGGGGGTGGGGGTGGTGGGAGACATGGGTGGGGGCCTGGTGGAGGGTGCCCCTGGTGGATGGGGGTGCAGGGGGACATGATCAGGTGTGCAGGGTAGTCCACTGTTTTGTGGGCTGCCTGCAGGGGCCGTGGAGGGTGTACAGGGTACACCTGTGAGGGCCCACCCAGCCTATTCGCATGTGATAATTCCCACGCACCCCTGTGATACACGTACCCTGGCCAATCGCGTGTTGAACTTCCCGCTACCCCTGTAATACACGCACCCTGGCTGTTCGCGTGTGATAATTGCCGCGTACCCCTGTGATACACGTTCCCTGGCCTATCGCGTGTTCTACTTCACGCGTCCCCCTGTAATACACGTTCCCTGGCCAATCGCGTGTTGAACTTCCCACTACCCCTGTAATACACGCACCCTGGCTGTTCGCGTGTGATAATTCCCGCGTACCCCTGTAATACACGTTCCCTGGCCTATCGCGTGTTCTACTTCAAGCGTCCCCCTGTAATACACGTTCCCTGGCCAATCGCGTGTTGAACTTCCCGCTACCCCTGTAATACACGCACCCTGGCTGTTCGCGTGTGATAATTCCCGCGTACCCCTGTAATACACGTTCCCTGGCCTATCGCGTGTTCTACTTCACGCGTACCCCTGTAATACACGTACCCTGGCCAATCGCGTGTTGAACTTCCCGCTACCCCTGTAATTCACGTTCCCTGCCTAGTCGCGTGTAGTACTTCCCGCGTACTCCTGATTTGATGATTGCCCGCTTTTCTTTCCTTGTTTGCCTGCCCTGTGAAGTGGTCCAGGGTTAGCGCAGCCCTTAGCGATGATTTAGCGATTTTGATGGCTTTTCCTTGCGCGAGGGCGTTCTTGGGGGCGTTACTGGCGCTGCTGCAGGCTCGCTGCGATTCTCTGCGCCACGGCTGGTTTGGGAGCTTGAAATCCATGAATACGCTGTGCGCGGAAATCTGTTTTAGCGCACGTGCCTGGCGCAGACTATCGCAGGCGCACGCTGTGCGCCAGCCGCGTGCGCTACTTGTGCGCTGGATTCTATGAATTAGCCTGCAAGTGTTTTCCAGTGCCTACCTTAGACATTACTATGGAAAAGAGCACACATCCCATGTAGCGGTCCTTCTTGAGATTGGCTCATCCTCATTTTACTTTATATGGTTCCATGAGGATTTTGAATACAATCTCAGGCAGTGTCTGCCCTTTGCAAGCCAGGCCTGGGGTACAGGGACATCTTGGAGAAAATCCAGTCTTCGCTAGATTGTGTGATCCTGGGCGAATCATGTGAGCCCCCCCAGACATTATTTTCTATATATGTTTACTTGGGATCACCTAGAAGTGACTCAGTTGGCAGTGTACACTATAATGAAATGCCTAAATCGTAAATGTTCTAACAGAGTTTCTTGTTGCTCCACGTATGCTAAGTATGTTGAGTGAGTGTGAAGAAGGACAAAGTGTCACTGCAATAGATGTCACCTCCAGCTGGGGGACCGGGTCTTATTTTGGGAAGCAGTTATAGATACATAGAATTTGTAATGTTTTTTTTGCAGAGAAACGTATCAGGTGCAGTCAGCGTGATCCAACTCTAAGGAAATAAACTAACAAAGTAACCTGACGTTTTAGGGGCACTAGTATAGTGTAAGCAGCAAAAATAATCGTCACGCCCTTCTCCTTAAAAAAGGCAATACATAATATATTAAACAGTGTTGTGGCATTTGTATAGAAACTGCATGTACATGTCAATATATACCGGCTCCTATTGTGCACTCTTGATCCTCTGCTGTATAGGTGAATGGCCTCCGTATATTTTTGTGCGGCCTTGCAAGCCTGTGTTGGCCAATGCTTGGAGCTTGATTGTGAGCCCTGGCTACCCATCAGTAAGGCGCGAACAAAGAGCTGTTCCGAAATGTCACGTTGCAAACTGATCAGGGAATCCTGGCTTCTTAATGTTTAATTAAGAGGCCAGGATTCCCTGATCAGTTTTGCAATGCGCCGTGCGTGTTTAGAAACTATATCTGACATTGGCACAGCCGCACATTCCCTCCAATAAATCCTCCCCATGCCGCCCTGCACCTGGGAGGGGGGGGGGCACTTGACTGACTTACAATGAGGTAGCTGCTGCCTGCTCAGCCTGTTCTCACTTGATAACACACACACTGCCACAAGCACAGATTCACTGCAGCATGCGTCGCTGCCTGGCTTCTCCTTAGTTCTGAAAAACGAAGGCTGAGGCTGAGCAGCAGTGCACTGCGCAGGCAGGGCACGTGCAGTTTGTTTGTTCCCTGGCCTAGGCACGTTCATTATGCCCAGGCGCAGGGCCAGTTGCGCAACACAAAATGTGGGGGCCCCCCTGCGAGCCATGCTGAGGGCCCCCCCCAACTCAGCAACAAATCACGGGTCGCTCCACACTCTGGGCCAGCCTAGATTATCACTCTTGCGCAATACGCACAAATGTGCTGTTGAAGGGGTATGCCACACACTGCACTAGGAGAAAGATATAAATATGTGTTTTAATTCAATATACAGCACACTTTCTGAGAAAAACTGGCTAAAAAGCCAGAGTGTTTGCAATTGTTTTGTAGGTTAACACCAATCCAATACATGCAAGTCACCAACAGTTCACAGGAACATTATGCTTTGCTATTAAAAATGCCATACCACAATGAAAACATGTTCAACTGGCTGCACAATGTAGACCAGTCTAGACACATAATAACATTATGGTAAAGCATGCCAGGCCTCATTCAGACATACCTAGACTGGTTGCACCAAAATGCTAGTCGAAGCAAAAACACTCATCAAGAAGAGAACACACATTCAAGCTCGCGTCTCTGTGGCCTCTAACAACACGGCCAAACGCTTTAAAATCTGCAAGTAACTGGTCAATCCTGTTGCGGACTTTACCTCTCCTGTTCCCTCCCAGGCCCTCTGTTTGGCTCTGTTCTCTCACTTCTCTGCTAAAACCCAGGAAATCCTGTCCCCCATCTCCTCTTCCTCTACCTCTTCCTCTCTTCGCCCCCCTTTGGCCAGCTCTACTTATATTCCTCCTTTCTCCTCTTTCTCTCTGACAATACCTGATGAGGTTTCTAAACAAGTCTGATCTATGAAAGTGTTGTCCAAACAGGTGCTTCCCTGCTCCTCTAGAACCATCAAGGACCATATTGACACCCTCGCTCCAGCCTTGGCCGATTTCTGTAATCACTCTTTGACCACTGGAATGTTCCCCTCTCCCCTTAAGCACTCCCTTGTGCACCCACTCCTCAAGAAGCCGTCTGCCTTTCCTGCCTGCCTGGCAAATTATCACCCAATCCCCATCGCCCCTTTCCTGGGCAAACTGTTGGAAAAAACTGCCCCTCTTCCAGCTTACTCTCCACACTGAATCGGTTGGTTTTGTCCATGACCATCAGAGCTGCCAGAGGCACGGAAACTGTTCTCCTGAACACCCATAAAGATCTGCTCTCTTACCTTGATTACAGCGTTCTTTCTGTCCTCATCCTCCTTGATATTTCCTGTGCTTTCAACACGGTCAACCAGGCCATCCTGATCAATCGAATCCATGAGAACCTGGGCATCACGGATCAGGTCCTTGAGTGGCTGACCTCCTTCCTATTGGACTGCCCCTCCCAGGTATAACTTGGTCCCTTTCTCTCTGCCACATCTCTCTATACCTGTGGCCTTCCCCAGTGCTCCATCCTATCACCCTGTTTTTTCAACCTCTTCTTGGCCCCTTTGGCCCACTTGATCTCTACCTTCTCCTCTTATGCAGATGAAACTCAATTTTCCTTCAGGCTCCCCTCAGACTCCTCTCCTCTCTCTCTCTCATTCCTGACTGTCTAGCGCAATTCAGGATTGGTGCACATTCACAGATGTCTCCCTTAATGCCAGTAAGATAGAGACCCTTCTCATTGGGACCCCTGCTTTCCCCTCTCGCACTCTGGCCGCCTGCCTTGAGCCCTCTTCCTTTGCCTTCCTGCGAGGCAAAAAACGTTGTTGTCATCTTTGACTCCACTCTCTCTTTCTCTGCTCACATCTCTGACATCGCCAAGAAGTCCCACTACCAGCTGCTCCTCCTCAAATGGACTCTTCCCTTTCTCACTTGTCTCCAGAAGCTCACTGTCTCCAGAGCCCTGGCTCTCTCTAGGCTGGACTACTGAAACAGCCTCTTTCTCAACCTGCTTTCTTCTACTCTACGCCCTCTGCAACTCATCCAGAACAGGACTGCATGACCTATCCTTGGCCTCAAGCCCAGGGATCATATCTCTCCAGCCCTGAAATCTCTCCACTCGCTCCCGGTTGCTGCAAGAATCAAGTTCAAGACCCTTTGCATTGTCCACAAAGCTTTCTGGGCCAGATCCCACACTACATCCAATGCTCTCTTCCAAAATACTTTCCTTCTCAAGCCCTTCACTCCGCTACCTCCAACTCTCTAAGGGTTAGACGCTTCCCCAGGCAGAGAGTGGGGGTTAGATCTCTCTCCTATGCAGGGGCCTCCCTCTGGAAAGGCCTCCCTGCCCCTTTCAAACTTGAGCCGGACCACAGGAAAGTCCAGAAGCAGCTAAATGTTCCTCTTCTCCTCTGCTTTCTCTCTCTCCCTCCCCTGCTGGACTACCAGACCTACCTATCTGCTGTACCGACTGGTTGCTGGGCTACCCTCAGAGTCTCACTATGTCCAGACTCTTTCTTGATCAGTCACCCCTGGACTGCCTCTTGGACTACCACGCACTTTGTGGCTGTAACTGTAACCCTACAGTCCCTTGTTCTCCTTGCACTACCCAGAGCCGCAGTGCCTTGGCTGCACTTACACAGAGAATTGCTGCCCTGTTTTTCCCTCCCCTCCCCTTTGTACTTCCCCCCTCCCTTTCCCCTTGCATTTCTCGTTCTCGCACCTGCACGATCTGAATGACACAAGGCCTAGTAAGATCATTTATCTTGTCCTCCCTCTATCTTCCCTCCCGTGTTTTGTCGCACCTAGAAACACTTGTGTACAGGCGCATTATAAATGACTTATCACAGATGCCCAGAAAAATATACAATGTCCCAGTAAGAAACGACTAGTCTGGCAGCACCCAAATGCCAGTCTGGCCAGGTAATTACACTTAGCAGGACTTCTTTATCAGAAATGCCCAGTTATTAAAAAAAAGTCATACCAAACTGAGGAAGGACTAGAATGGCTGCACCAAAATGCCTCTCTAGCCACTAATACCACATATCATGCCTGCTTAGCCTGGACATGGACAACTATTATGATTTGTCGGTCAATCCTGCACCCCCCACAAACAGCCCCTCTCCCTCCCACCCCTACCTCAACCTCCTAAATCAGCTCCTTGGCACAGAATTACCTCCACATCCCTCTTCCTTGTCCCAGTGCTAACGTATGAGGCTCCTTGACTCACAGCTAAGTACTGGGATGAGGAAGAGTGGGACTAGGAGTAATGAAGATTACAATAAGTAATCACGGCATTAAACACAAGTAGTGGTGCAACACTATTGAGTTAACTGGGATTCAGCACTCCCTCCACCCCCGAAATGTTGGGCTATGTTGACTCGACCTGGCTGATCTTCAGAACAGTTGCCGGACAGAACAGGATAAAGATGTTAAATGGCACCTGGGGTTCGCTGTTAACAAGAGCTCAGCAAATACTAACATAAAGCATTTTAGTGTTCGTACCTGCATTAAAAATGCCACAAATTTTAGGCAATTGAAATCGTGATGTGGGTTTAGTACTTGCATTCCAGGGGAGTGATTGGAAGGGTAGAGGAGACCACTCAATTCTCGCAGCAGTTCATAAGTGGGAGCGTTCAACCATAAAGGAGAGAGTTAACTCCTTGTAACATTGAAGCTACACTAGAATAGTCTAATTAAAATGCGTACAGAAATTAGATGCCCCACACAAATAAGTTTGCCCTTCCTCAACTGCCGTGAAGTTAGCGCCTCTCCCAACATTTGAAGGGTTAGCCCCCCGAAATCTAGGTTTTGTTGCACCCTTGAACGCAAGCACACACACCATTTACCATATACACACATGCACACCCATCCATCCATACATTTAAGTGTGCATCCTTTCACCATACAGGCACACCCAGGCAGCCACCCGTACATTTAAGTATGCACCCTGTCACCATACAGGCACACACCCATGCACCCAACCATACATTTAAGTGTGCACCCGTTCACCATACACTCACACAGGCAGCCACCTGTACATTTAAATGTGCACCCTTTCACCGTGCATGCACACCCAGGCAGTCACCCGTACATTTAAGTGTGCACCCTTTCACCTTACACTCACACACACACCCGTCATGGGGCTGAGGGGAGCCCTATTACTTCAAAAATAAATTGTTTCTTTTTGAAGTCACTTTGACTTCCATAAAGAAATTATTTCCGCTAAGGACCGAACCATAACGGAAATAATTTCTTTATGAATGCAAAGTAAAATCAAAAAGAAAAACAATGTATTTTAAAAACATATATATATTTTTAATTTTTTTCTCCAAGTGGGGCCATCTCCCAGGACATGTGCTGGTGGGGCCCCCCCTGTTATGCCAGTGCGCGGGGCCGCAGCAGAAGTTGCAGATAGTCAGTATACTGTAAGCTTGAAAAGTAAAAGTAGACTGCAGCCAAAGACAAAAGTAAGGGGGCACAGACAAAAGTAGGGGGAGAACATGGTCACTGCTCGTCTTAGGTAGGGGGCACAAGGGGGGGCACAGGGTTTCACAGGGGGGGGCCCGGCACCCCCAGGGCCCACCCCTAGCGACGCCAGCCTGCACTGCAGTCGTATTTTACAACAGTTACACAAATAACCTGGGGGGGATAAAAGCTATTATATCTCCCCCACTTATAATTGTGGGGGGATTTGTCCCCCCCCATTCTCCCCATGTCCTACGCCCCTGACACCTATGTTACATGACCTAACAAGATTGAGGCTTGAGTGCACGTGTAGCAGGAACAGCCATTGTGTGTCTGCTCATGGAGTCAATCACCTATTGTTCTGAGAACCCTGTGCGTTCTTTTTGCAATGCTCCAGTGGCTGTGTCTCTCAACCCACCACCCAGCCGGCTACAGACTCCAGCGGTAGCCACAAAGTGAGCCGTTTCATTTCAGGAACTGGGTCCAGGTTTTGTTACATTGTGCCCTGACTGGCCTTTCTGCTTCAGCGGCACCGGAGCAACCGTCCTGTGGCGTTTACAACCATGATGCAATAGTCTACAGCCTACAATTATGTCGTTGGATCTGCAGAGTCTGTTGACAGTAGTGTAATTCCAAATAGCACACAGAGATCGTTATTGACCTCCTCTCATGCAATCTTAATACTTATAGTGCAGTCAATACATAGGTGTATTGACTGCACTCTGTTCACAAGCAGACAGGGGAAAGAAAAAGCAATTTCCAGGCACGAGATTTTTCAATAAGACACATGCTCCTCAGGAGGGCCTTTTCTTATTTTAGTTGTTGCAGGATGTGATTTAACAAATGAGGGAGATCGTTTAAATATTGTAAAATGCTTTCACTTCCTTATAGAGAAACCGTTTACTTTTTTGTACATGGCTCCTAATGCATGCTCATGTTAAACTTGTTCCTGTTCATCCAAGTTGCAATTGAAATGCTTAACCTATGAAGCCAACCATGTTTTTTAAATACTACAAAATAAAACCACATTTCATTTACTAACTCAGTATGTCCATTTACTTCACTCCTAAAGTAATGTTTTACTTCACAACCAAAACTCCAAAACATGTACTACTTCCAACACTATGTGCTAATACTCTTATAGATCTTAGGGTGAGTCATTATCCTGCGACCCCTCAGTCTATAAGGCTCCATTACCAAGTCACAATTTCTTTCAAGGATCTTAAACGTTTTCCTTTGGTGCTAGGCAGACACTCCAAGGCATCACCTGTGGTGCAAACATGTAAATAACCAAGGCTGCGTTACAATTAAGCAATAGGCCCTGAGCAGGGGGGAGACATTACCACTTGAGCTAATGCCCCACGTGCCCATAGTTACAGGCCTGAGTGAACAGAAAAAATAAATGGCCACCGGGGAAGGGAAAACAAAGTCAGTTTTCCCTTTCCATTGCAACCATTGAAAAGAAAAAAGCAAACAAAAAAAATGCCTGCCATGGAAACGGGAGAAGGAACTACACGTAGTCCCTTCTATCTTTCTGTGGTGGCCATTAAAAAAAGTAAACCAAAAAAAATGGCCACCATGGAAAGGAAAAAGTGACTATGTTTAGTTCCTTCTTCATTTCCATGACGGTCTTTCGCAGATCGGGCGCTGACGTGCTGGGGCCACAAGTGTTCCCAGCATGTCCGTTCCCGAAATGGACACAAAAGAAGTTAAGTGGGGGTAGGAGGGCGAGGAGGGAATTCTGTGGGTGGGGTTGGTGAGAGGGGAAGACTTACCTCATTCCCCGCAGAGGGGAGATGGTAGCCACCATCCCTGAGCAGGCTCAGGGCGGCGGGATTACCGTCTGGTATTGCCCGCATTCTGAGTCTCCCCATTGGCTGGGAGGCCGCCACAAACCTCTCACCAGATACTAATAAATATGTTCACCTCTGTCTGCATCAATTGTTCAGAACATTCAAAAAGTGTTCTTTTTCTGATACACTTACTGTTTCGCACATTTATTCAAAATGAGCTTTTTTATAAAGTTAACGTTTCTTCAATGTATGCATCCGGTAGTTTCGTTATAAATTTGTTTAATTTTCACTCCTTATTATCAGCATAGGAAACTGGTGTATTCAATTTAGCGACATTATACTGTGCTTGTGTAAAAATGTGGGCTACCTCCCAGTGGGTGCAATTTTAACAAGAGTCCAGGCAACTCGTATGCCATTAGCACGTTGCAAGTTAAGTTGTAAATGTTGGAAAACATGGACGACAGTAACATATAATACACGACAGTCTTCAACATCTGCATAAAAGTCTGTAAATATTTGTCTTATTACAAGCTAGTTGTGACATCACAACTGACCTTTAATAAGAAAATTACATTGCATCTGGCCTGTAATCCATTATTACACTTCAGTTGTGACGTCACAATGCCACCAGCTGGAGCCAGCAGAGAGAATTCCTGCTGTCACTGCAGTACATTATTAAAGCCACAAAAAACTTTTAAAATACCTTGCTTGCAGAATAGTTTTCTGTGTTACTTTAAAGCCATTCATTGACATTGGACAATTTATGGTAGAATGTCCAATGTGTGCACTGCTGGAGTTTAACACGTGAGCAAGAATCTGCATGTTATTACTTATTTTGAAGCACATTACATGGCCTGCGGTAGCGGCCATGTAGTTATGGTTAAGTTGCTAAACCCAAAGGAAGAGCACTTTTTGGGCGGCATATAACTTTGCTCGCCCTGGACGAATCCTCACCAAACTTTGCAAAAAAAGTATATGGCCCATACTGAATTTTTGGTGAGGTTTGGTCTGGGGGGGGGGGGGGGGGGCAAAGTTATAGGGGGGTCCCAAAATTTATTTTTTTCCCATAGACTGAATGGAGAAAAACTTTGCTCACGCCTATAGCCCAAACCACTGGACGGATTTTCACCAAATTTGCGGCAGGAGCAGCAGCTTGGTCCCGAAAGTGTGCTTTTGTAAATTTGGTGGAAATCCGTCAAGTAGTTTTTTTTTTTAATGACCAGAAAGTAGGTCTAAAAAAATGAGTGATATCTATGTCCGCTCCACGGACACACTTCCCTGTTCGCTCTGCGGACAAGACACCGATTGGATAAACGGCTTACGTCATGTCCGCGGACATACAACGTGTTCGCTGATTGGTTGGGGTGAAGTGTGAGGTGCGTCACATTCTTTCGTTGCGCCCGCCATGCTAGATCCATGAACATCCGCGGACAGCGCGGCGTTGAAGTGAGCATAAATCTAATTTTGGGGAATGTGTTGGTGTGTAGGAGTGGCTGGAGAGGGTGGGGGAGTGAGAGATGGGTCAAATGCTGTATTATTTTAGGTGGGAGAAGACCGTGATGTGTTTGCGGTGTCCGCGGTCACCGCGGTTGTCCGCGGAGATACTAAACACTGTGCACACTACTGGCTATTTTACTTTACTATGATGTTGGTTTTGGGTTGTTAGTAGAGCATTGGGTGAAGAGGGTATGTATTGAAGAGTTTGTGCATTGGTTTTAATTATTGTTTTAGAATGTTAATTGAAGTGGATAGGTTTCGAGGGGGATGTGTTATGTTTTTGGGTTGTGGTCATTTGGTAGGTTTTTGCTTCCATTGGTGTGTTAATCTGCAGTGGTTGTGGCCAGGGCCTAGAGTCTTGGGTGCTTTGGCCATGCACCCAAGACTCATGATAGTAAACATTTTGACTGTGGTATGTGGGCTGCTTAAGGGATATGTTTTCAAAAGTTTGTGTACTGATTGGCAGTAGTAGAGTAAGAGTATTTATGGGACAGTGAGAGGATGTGTGTTAGTTTTTTTGTTGGATTGTGTTCAGAATGTTGGTATTGAAGACTCTAGGCATTTTGGGTTGTATTTATTGGTGAGGTGGTTGTTTGAAGGGATGCGTTATGTTGCAGTGTTTGTGAGACCAATTATTATATACTTACTGTTTCCTTTGTTGAGGGTGTATGTAGAGTTTTGGCCAGGCCATGCAGTCAAGATTGCAGGGTTTGGCAACAAGCACTGCAGCATAAGATACCCATGGAAGCAAACATTTTGGATTGTGGTCTATGGTCAGGTGTTTGCTTGAATGGGTGTGTTATGCTGTGGTGTTTGTGAGTCCAATCACTATATACTTACTGTTTGACTTTTTGTGGTTGTATGCAGTTTTTTCATGACGTGGGTAATTGGAGCAGACCTTCTTTTTCCATCTCTGTGATAAAAGAAAAGATCACATGTTAGTGTAGGTAGTTTATAATGAGTTATTGCATTACATAGTAGACATTTCTGTATTTTGTCGACCCTCATAGTTAGTACTTTAGAAGTACTTGTCACGCTCACCTGATCTCCACGGGGGCGTAGCACGTGGCTGCACGAATGATGTCTGCACTGGTGTGGTGATGCGTGATTGGTGATGTTGCTGCGGCTTTTCCCCGGTTACCACCCTTCCGAGGCGTTGTCTGCAAGGTTAAAATAAGGTATTAGCGGCTGGGAGAGAGTTGAGTTGGACCCCCTCTCTGCTACCATCTGATCCCCGTCTCCGCTTGCTCTCACCTTGTAGTTTTGTAAGGCAGGCCCGCCGTCCTGCAATCTGGCAGGGGCGCGAAAATGCCTTCCAGGGTCGGGTTTCTTCACTGATCCGAAGAGCAAATGCTGGGTCGCGGAGAGCTTGGACGAACAGGTAAGTCTCTATGCCAATGTCTGCTTGGTATAAAATCTTTGAGTCGTTATTTTGCCCCAACTCCTTTAATCAGTATCTTTCTCTCTTTTCAGGCGTGGCTTCGAATGGAGTATGCATGGGGAGTCAGAAGGACTTGGCACGCCGAGCAGATGTGTTACAGGTAAGTGGAGTGCAAGAATGAAGCGCTGTTATCTGAAGTGTAGTCTTTTCCTTCTGTGCGCTATCCTTCTTTTGCAGAGGCGGTGCAGCGCTGGAATGAAGAATGGAGGAACACTCCGAAGATGCTCCGCAAGGATACTGAGCCCGAGAGGGCTCTTCAGCCTGAACGAAGTGAGTCGGCTGATGCGAGGGACCGGGAGCGGCCGAAGAAGCCGAAGATGCTGCCGGTTGTAGGAGGCTGCAGGTAAGGTTTCGCCGCTGCACTGAATCGTATTTTCTCTGTCTTTTTCCCTTCCAGATGCCGATGGTTAGAGTCCAGGACGGGCGTGGCTGTAGAAGTTCAGGAACAGAACAGACACGGTGAGCGTTACGCTGCAGGAGTGCAGAATAACGCAAAGCGTGTTCTGTATGCAGGGCATGGCTTAAATAGCCTTTCAAGTAGTCCCAGGTAAAGTAGTCCCTTTACCACTCCCTGTTCTGGAACAAAATAGTCCCTCAGCCACACCCTGAGGAAACAGAAAGGTCCAGTCCTGCCTAGACTGGGCACGTAGTTCTACATGAATCATCCCATACCATGAGCCTGGCGCCAACGGCGCCAGGACTGAGTCCAAGAGGCTCTGGGGGTTTGAAAGGCCCTCATGGGAGTCGATGACTGGGGGGGGCACCAGATCCAAGGGGCTATGAGTGTGAACCCCTGACAGTACTACAGTTCAAACCAGTGTACTGTGCAATTTGCTCAGTTCCTGTGTTTGTTCATTAAATCATTGGGTCTGTGGGAAAAGAATCCATGCTGGATTTAAAAAAAACTTTCTACATTATGGCACAATATATTTCTTTGGTTGATTTCAATAGGAGGAATTGAATAGGTGTACAGTTTTTGATTTGAAAGTGGTGGTAGTATTGGTGCAATTAGATATCTGTTGGTGTATTCTAATTGTCTATTTCTTGTTCCATTGCAGTGGTATTGATCTATCTGTTTGCTTGTTGCAGAATTTTGGGGAAGTTAGATACCTGTTGACGTATTCTAACTGTTTCTTTTTTGTTGCTTTTTAGCAGTATTCTTTTATGTGTTTCCTTGTTGCTGAATTTTGGGGTAGTTAGATACCTGTTGGCATATTCTAACTGTTTATTTCTTGTTTCAATTTAGTGGTATTTATTTATCTGTTTGTTTGTTGCAGAATCTTGGGGCAGTTAGATACCTGTTGGCGTATTTTAACTGTTGATAGTTTTGAAGTTGAAGTTTTGTTGATGTTCATACACAGATTAGTTATTACATTTTGGTTTGAAGAATATTAAATAAGCATTTGCAAGATGTGCTGGTAATCTCTGTTTTAGAGTAATGGTAGTATCATTATATTCAAACCATCCACCATTCTTTTCTATATATGCAGTGTAGTGACCTGCATTGGTTGTGGCTCCTGCATGGTAGATTATAACTATTGTTCTGAAGGTTTTCTTACCAAGTGATACTTGTCCATGTGTGAATCCAGTTAGCTTGCAGTTGTTTTTGGTACCATCTGCATTGTTACATAAAAGAATTACTATTATGTATTTACTATGTGTCTGTATTTGTAAGGTGGAGCGATTATCTGAATTGCAGCTAGTACATAATCTGCCATGGTTTGCATTTTGTACAAGTTGCTGAAATGGAATGGATTCACAGTTAGGTATGGAAACATACACGAAGCGTTCATTGGGGACTTGTTCTTGTGCCACATGGCTGCAAAGAGTGCACGTATGTTTCGACATGTATGAAATCTGGAAGATTTCATTTATAGGTATGGTTTTGTTTTCCAGTACTTGTAGTAAGTACACTAGAAATTCTTGTGGATCTTCTTGTGTGTTTATAGTGAATTTGACCATTTCAGCACAGTAGTCCAATTCCTGCCTTATTCTAGAAACACTGTAAGTGTTCTCAGAATTGTTGGTTGCATTTCTGTGAAGGACTAACATTTGCAAACACAATTGGTCTGTCCCGTATAAGTAAATGTTGTCAATAATTGGTGGCAATTGGAATAGAATATTGATTGCTACATTTGCATAGCAATTTAAACCAGTTGTATTTGAAAATGTGAATGGACCTGACAGTTCTGTGTCCAAGTCATTTCTTTGGAGTGCGCGTTGTTTCTTTGAAGAGGTAGTTGACTTTGTGCACTAGATCCTTCTTTGGTTGTGGTCCTTGATGAAGTATTCGCTTCTTTTAATTTCTTTGGAGGAATTGCTATGAGATCCTGTATAATTTCAGTTTGAAGTAGTTTTATTTTACAAGCAAACACATCTGTGTTATGAGTTAATAGCATCCAATTTTGATCCAGAAAAAGGTCCGGCTGGCGAAGCCAAAGAACAACTGTGCTATGGACTAGGGCAAATCTATTTCTAGCTTAAAAAGAATCAAGGCTGTGAAGGAAGACAGCAGGATAGAGCGAAATATAAGCTATCCCTACCTAGTGTGCACTCTCAACTAGGTTGAGGTGATAAAACGCCTGTCTAATAGTGATAGAATAAGAGTGAAAATAACAACTTCTATAGTTTGTAATGCATTCAGCCTTGTCAGTCCTATACCACTCTCTTCCGTTTGGGTATATATAATTTGCAGGAGATTATAGTAAAAAAGCGCACCAGGGAAAAAGAGGTTTTTTGTTTCTTAGAACACTCGTGGGGCATCTAATGGGATAGTAAAGTCTTTAATGACCCATAGATTGTCGCACTAGCCCTGGATTGCTAGGGTTAAAAAAGACACACATAAACAATGTACAAGGAAAGGGGGAATTTCCTTTTCCTAAGACAACAAAGACAATACATTCACTACTTTCCATCTATAGGTGTTGTGGATTGGCGGAAAGTAGGAATATATAAAAGGTTTGCTCAAACTCTCAGAAATAGGCTAATTTGCACCTTTTAAGTGTAGCAAACACCGTCGACCGGTTTCAGTGGCATAACTTTGATAAAGCCACTTTCATCAGGACAGTCTTAGGTTCCTCAAAGCTGGTGTGAATTAAAGTTTAGAAGCCAGTTTATGAGAAACAGGATACGGTAGATGGAATAGTACTTTACCACCTTGCCGTAGGTGTCATAGGACTGGAACAGTCTAGGAGGGAACCTGTGGACACAAACAAATTATACCACAGTCACTAAAGAGGCTGCTAAATTCCATTCAC
The DNA here is from genome assembly GCF_040938575.1 of Ambystoma mexicanum. NCBI lineage: Eukaryota > Metazoa > Chordata > Amphibia > Caudata > Ambystomatidae > Ambystoma > Ambystoma mexicanum. The sequence goes on along the minus strand of NC_090924.1, from coordinate 872,340,711 downwards.
TAGGTTATGAATAAACACATTAGTCCATGTCATTCATATATACAGTCAATGACTGCAGTAACACCAATAATTTCTTCAATCATTTTATGCGGCTTGCAATGTCCTTATTTTACACAGCCCTGAATGTACTGCACACCTAACCAGTGCTCATCAAAGTTTAAAGTCATCTGAGGAGAATGAAGGCTAACATTAGATTGGAAACCATGCTTACCTCATCTATTAGCAGCATTTTCATTTCATTTGTTTGAAAACTGTGTGTAGTTCCATTGCAGCTTCTGGAGAAAGTTTGTAGTAGTCTAATTTGTTTTGGTGTTCTACTGGAAGGAGTAGTAATCGGTGTAAAGTGACACCCCTATGTTGTAGGCAGCTAAACCTGTGGGGGCAGTTACAAGAGCTGACAGTTTGTTGTTTGTCAGTTGTTGGAGGAACTTGCTGATGATTTTGATTAAGAACGTTTTGCCTGAACCAGCTTGCCCACTCACGTATAGCAGTGTGGGTTTGTAGTCTTGACAGGTACAATTTTTAGTTTCATGCTGCACACCATTTTCAATTTGTTTTGTTATTTCTAGGATAATGCTATGCTGCTCATTGTTTAGTTGTGATTTTAGTAGAGCAAATTCTTCTGTAGATTGCTCAGACTGACACATGGTGTTTTCTACTTCAGTCATGGCTAATTCTGCCTCATTTGCTATTAGTGGCTGTCCAAGTGGTTCTTGGCTTCCTGCTACAGAAGGTTGACTACTGTCAGGAGTGTCCACATCTAGTTGTGCCTGGAGTTCTTCTTCTTGTTGCTGTTCATTGTACAACATTGTTTTGTACTGTGTAAAGTTTACGTCTGTTATAGTGCTTTCATTTGCTTTGAAAGCGTCTTCATAGGAGTCATAGGTATCTAGTAAATCTTCTTCTTTAGGGACATGTAATACAGTTCTTTGTGTTGAGGAGTTTTAATGATAATTTGATATGATTAATTAAGGGTCATTTGGTAAGTTTCATTAAGCTGCCTTCACAATTTTCCACTCTGTATCTACCTTTCTTCTCATCTGGTTTAATATTATGTTTGTATGTGAAGTTTTGGGCTTTGTGGTATAGACACATGGTTTCCAAAGTGGTACTTCCGTTTGGGTAGTATGTGTCCAGTAAGTTGGTTTTCAAAAAGTCTTGGCATTTGTTATAATTTTAGGCGATTGTTTCTATGTCTTCATATGATTTGAGAACTCTTTTTCTAGATTTAGCAGGAGCAAGGCTTAGCCATACTGTATTTTCAGATTTTCCACACAAGGCAGTACCGGTTAAACAGTCAGCAGCTTCATAGCAGCCACATTCTCTATGGGAGAGCAATTTTATGCCTAAACTGTATCATTTCTGTGATAGTGTTTTGTCAGATGATATGTCATCCCAGAGGCCTTTGAGCTCTGTATTTTTCAGCTTTGGTTAAGTAGGCTGTGACATATTGTGCAACTGCAGTGGAATTTTATGCAATGTACTGCACATCTATATTTGCATTTCATAGAAGGGCAATGATTGCATTGTAATCATTGATGTATTTTGATCCTTCTGTTCTTTTTATGTAATATGTGTTCTTAGGTGATTTAACTTTGACACTGTCTAACTGAAGACATGAAGCTGTTTACTTGACCTGTTGTTGAAACTGGTCTAGGGAAACCAAAGTGGCATTTGGTGTAGTATTTCCCTTTGTTTTTATATTTGCGACGACAATACTTCCCACATTTGTGTCTTTGAAATTGTAAAATGTATGCATGAAGGTCACTATGTGTCGTTTTTTAAGGGATTTCACAAGTGACATATTTGTGGATGAACTGCAAAACAGAGACATCACTGTCCTGACCAAAATTAGGAGCATCTTTAATCCTCAAAAACATGTGGATGTGTGGTGCTCCTCTGGCTTTGTATTCTTTTCTCCAAAAGAAGTGTTTCACTTCTCCGAGGGGAGGAACAGTTTTTATTACAAATGAAGTGTAGCATAGCAATGAAGCGATGATGGACACATCTTGATACATTTACAAGATCTAGAGAGTTCTCCTGGTGTTTTTATATCTATATTTGTTTTGTTTTTGTTTGCTATGCGTAGGAAATCGTGTAAATCTTCTCAAGCATATGCTGCACAACTTAATGTCACAAACCAAGTGGGTGGGCCAAGGTTTCTTATCATACAGCGTACATCTGCGTGACGTCGGAACCAGTATTCTGTTGTACCATGCATGTTTGCTAAAAGATTTGTAATGCTTGACTGTAAAACCTCATCTTTTTCTTGTGCTTTTTGTAGTAATTGCATAGCTGACATATTCTGAAAATTGGAACCTGATTTTAATGTGTGTGCGACTCCGTAGCATAGAGTTGCTAGTTCACTTTCAAAGAGAAGGTGGAATATGTATTCCACGTTTTGTCTGAATCTGGGGTCTTCAGAATACATTCGTAAAGAGCTGTATTCTGTGCTGTTATTTGTGTGGGTCTTTCATCGTACCTTCCTCCTTTTCCAGTAGGAAAGAGTAGAGCAAAGGCTTGTGCTTCTATACTTTTTTCGCATTTGGTAAGTTTCCAGTGCATTATCTATGGTGTCTTTAGAGTATAATGGGTGAATTGTATAATGGTCTAAAATATTGGATTCCATAGCAGGATCTAGAAGTTGAAATTGACCAGTTTCTGACGAGTCTTGAATTATTTTGGTGGTTTCCCTCAGGTTTTCTTCAATATTTATTTCTTTGTAGTATTTATTGTTGTCTTTTAGATATTGCAGGGCTTCTCTAACTTTATGTAAGTCCACAAGTTGTTGCCAAATTTATTTTGTCTTTTGTAGGTACGCCATTCACTAAGATAATTAAAGATTGATCTATTGGTTGTTGCACTCCCAGAGTGTGTACATTTTCTTTGAGATCTAATGGCAAATAAACTACTTTACCATGAATTCCTTTCAGTAATTAAGGGGGAGGTAGTTTTGCTGTTTATGGTTGAAGGCGTATTGTTGCTTGTAATGGGTGTACTGTTTGAATTATGATGCTCTCATACAAGTTAAGTTGTTGCAGGGGTTTTGGTAGTGGGAATAATTTGTGATAGCATGTGAAGGTATTTGGTTGTTGTCAAGTTTTGCAGTGCAGTAACTGCAAAGTATTAAGGGGTCAGTAATTTTGTATTTGTTTTCTGCTATAAGATAGAGAGCTAATTGGAACCACTTGTAATCTTCATTGTCTTCTATTTTGTACATTATGTCTACAGTTTTTGTGATATTCTTATAAAGTTTCTGCAACAACACACACACACACACACATGGTTCGGTACTTCAGCAGATGTGTTTTTAAACTTTAGTATTTCTTTTTTTGTATGTGTGTAGTAGAAGGTTGCCATCTGTAAAGTTGTTGCTAGTCTGTTGTAAAGCTATTGCATTTTGCAATTGGCTTTCAATTCCAAAATATTTTCTCTGGATATGTTCTATTTCTTCGAGTAGTTCTTTGGCTGTACCATGTAGAAGATTGTTATTTAAATTGGCTAGTGCTAAAGCAGGACTTTTGGAATAGTAAAGTTTATGAACCAGATTTCTTATAGTTGAATGGTGTGTTGATATCATTTTGATATGGTGGAAGGTGCTTTTGCAAATAGGTCCAGAAATGCAGGCTAATGAATGTCCTTGTAGTCCTGTGTATTTTCGCACTGGACAGGAGTCCATACTTTGTAATTGTTTTATTTTCAATTTGTCTTTGCCTTTCACATACTGATTGAGGAACTGGTGTAAAGAGGTGAAAGATTTTTTTGCCTATGTTACACATTGATGTGCACGGCCATTTGTAGACTGGACGCATTGGTTCAGTGGAATGGAGAGTTTTCTGGGGATATTTTTGTGAGCAGCGTTTCTTTTTCCATAATGGTATTGTTAAGTTTTTCATACCCTCGTCCACTGCTATGTATGGCAATTGGGTTTCTTTGCTTTTGTTTGTATGCTTCTTCATTGAAATATGGTTCTGTGCTAGTGGTGTGACTCCATTCACCTCCACAGATGTTTGCAAAGATATCTTTGTTGATATTCCGTTTATTGAGAAGTCTTTTTTGTAGTTTAGTAGTTAGTTTTGTTAGTGGTTTCATTCTGTTTAACACTAAAATAAATAATTTCATTTTGAGAAGGATTGCACTGTCTGAGAGCTTCTAGGATTCATTTTCTATGGTAGGTTTTAAGGGTTGTGCTTGATTCCTCTCCTGTTTTTATAAGGTACTGAAGGACTCTGTGGCAGAACTTTTTTTGTAAAATAATTATTTTGGCATGCTTACTTGTGGCTACATCGAGATTTATAGGTGCAGTGTTAGCACTAGTGGTAGCTGGAGTCTTTTTTTAATAACTTTCTGTTTAGCTTTACATTTTGAATGAGGAGACACAGTTTGTTTACTGGAAGCTGCTTTTGTTTCACTTAGTGACGGTATTAGCTGTTTTGTTTGAACTTTTTGTATACATTCTGCTAGAGGTGGATGCTTATTTTGGACACTTTTATTTTGATTTTGTCTACTTTTGCGTTGCTTTCTACAGAGTTTACTTTTTGGTCGGCATTCTTTGGGGTCTGTTGGAGAAAAAAGAAGGTGTGGGTTGGGACGTGATGCAGTGTATGTGTGCTTTGTGCATGAGTGTCTGAGTATGATGGTAGTCATGTATGTAGAGGTTTGTGATTGTGCAATGGGCTGTTACTCCAGGTTGGGAAGGCTATTCTCGTATTTATGTGTTACTATACTGGTGTTCAGATGACAATACAAAGTGTGCACCAGCTGAGGGGCAATCAGTAATACTGAATCTAATGCTGCAGGGTTATTACAATTGTTTGTTCTACAATACTAGAATTCTACAGTGTTTGAGTAACAGTTAGAACATTATGGCAGTATTGCACTTACTTTGGTGGATGTAAAGAGTAGGTTTCTTCTGAGTTCTGGTTCGTACTTTAGACGCTGCTGGTTTTCAGGAGAGTGGTCTTCACTGCAATTGTGAAAGAAATAAGTTAGTAAATATGTTTGTTAATAGCACTGTTGTCAATGTAGACATGAATTTGTTTGTTTTTGCAGTAGTAGTGCTTTCTGATAAATGTGCAAAGCATGTATATGCAGTTTCCTTTGTCTATATGCATTCTGTATATTTTACTTAGAATCTGTCAGTTGAACTTGCCTTAGAAATGATTACAATAGTAAGCACGCAGAGCACACTTGGCTTTTTAAAGCAGTGTTATTGGATGTTAGGAGATAGGAGAAATAACCATATGCCTTTCTTGCTATTTATACAGGGTAAATGGCAGGAACTGTGGGGAAAAGCATGCAATGTATGTATTTGTGAAGGTGTGGGAAATAAAGTAGAAGGATTTGATGGGTTAAGCAGCTTATTATTCTCCAGGATAGTTGTAAGGGAGAAGGTTTAAATAAGAAAACCTGGAAAATTGCCAAAGGGACAAAGCAAGTTTACCAGACTGCAGGTGATTAGCAAACTACTGGGTGATCCTGTGGTGCTTGGAAATGGGAGAGTCTGAAATAAAGTAAGGGTTGTAATGAAGAGTTTCGTGCTTGTGTTGCAGACTGAAGGGAAGAGGGGGATGTTATGTGTGTTGGTTTACTACACTGTTTGTACATAGTTGTACTTGATGTGATAGACATGACTGCACCTGTGTATAGTTGAATGCTGTAATAAATACTAGAAAGGAATGGGTAACCAGCTGGAATGGGAGAGCTGTCTAGATTGGAAGAACAGTTGTAAAGGCAGTGGTGTTGTTTCAGTTGGGAGCCTTTCCAATGATATTGGCTATCTGTGTGCACAAATAAAGATGCATGTACTCATCCTGGCTGTGTGTCATGGGTATTAGTCTTAGCAGTGCATGGTGGTGGCGCGAGTTATAGTTGCTTAGCTTACCATAACTGGTGAATTTCTAGGGTTTTTCGGTTTTACTTAAAACCATAACGTCCATTTAACAAAGTTTTTTTCACTGAATTTCATAGGTTTTTAGTAGCGCAACTTAACCATAACGTCTCTTTAACAAAGTTTTTTCACTGAATATACATTTTAATTTAACTGCTTGAACTTTTTTTCTGCAGCATATTAGGAGCTGCATTTTTGCTTTTTTTAATTGAATCAGATTCTATATTGATTATGTGGATCAGCAAATGGAAGATCTCTTACATTATATTACACAAGACACAAGGTATTAAAGGGAATGACAGTGTGTGGCCGTGTATTATAAGGAATAAAATACCCCATACCATACATACAAAAGGATATTGCAAGTCACCTTGGAGTTCCTTGATCTTATAAAGGAACTCCTTATAATGTATGGTAGAGGGTACTTTATCCCATATAGCAGCACATCTGAAAAGAGTGCACTCGAGCGACCTCTTCCCGATACCTTCTACATGAACAAAGCCACCTAGCTCCAGCAATCCCCATTTCTGCACTACATGTAATGTTCACATAAAAACTGTGGTTCACAACATGAATTTCACTTGTTTCTTGTCTGAGAACAGCATCACACAAACAGAGACAAAAAGCACACTCTGGATAGTGAATGTATAGTCAAACTTTTCAGTTCACTCCCTGTGATTTCATCTCCCGCATGCTAAATCCCCACTGCTCTGCCCCTGCACCTTCCGGAGCTCTTACTGCCATCCTTTTGTCACTGCACCCCCTACTTGTAGCCAGCCTTTATATTCCACAGTATTTCAAACCATTGTTCTCCACTATTTAAACACACCCCAAAATCCTCTCATAAATGATTTCTAAGATGTAATCCCATCTTTGAATATGTCACAACAACTAGTCAAATATTGCAACTCGGTCAGTTTAGCACCTGCTGCTATAGAAGGTACCCCACTTGCTCCCACAGGCCATATATTTAAATTTGTTCTGACACCCATTTTCATTTCTAGATTTATACATTCAGCAACATTAGATATGATTGTGAATGTTAGCATGTGCCACACTTAGAAAGAAAGAATTGTGAACATTAGCCTGTGTTGCATCTAGATAGGTTTGTGAAGGTTAGCAAGTGCCACACTTGGATGGGATTGTGAATGTTAGCATGTGCCACACTTAGATAGAATTGTGAACATTAGCATGTGTCGCATCTAGATGGGATTATGAATCTTGGTATGTGCCACACTTGGACAGAACGGTTAATGTTGGCATGTGCCACACTTGGATGGAATTATGAATGTTAGCATGTGCCACACTTGGATGGAATTGTGAATGTTAGAATGTTAAATGTTAAATGTTATATAACCCACTAACCAAAAAGCTCAAACTTTCTGTATACTTAACTCACTCAAAAACTCACACAACCATCTCTCACACAACAAGCCGCACACACTTCTCCACACCACAACAACACATAAGCCACACCAACAGCACACGAGGACTGACATCGAACTGATACTCATGCCAAAGCTCAGCGCACAGTGTATACCGTGATGAAACTGCCAACAGAACACCACTCCTCTCACTATCCTACTCCCTCTTCATGTTACCCATCCCACCTCGTTTGCAGATCCGCCAGAGCGCCTGGGGACCAATTCCGTTGGTGACGGTGCGCAGTACAAATACCTTTAACATTTAACATTAACGTGGGCTTAACATTTACCTATTTACATTGACATTGCCACAAAACATTTTTATAAAAAAGGTTGGGAGGACAGCAGCAGTACACCTGCACTCCCTCACATCACGTTCACTCCCATGCTGCCGCTACACTGGTTCTGACCTCTGTTCTCATTTAAACTATTTTTGAAGGGTCTTCAACTAGCCCTTTCACATGCATGCTGCAATAGGAGGTGCTATAGGTGTTGGTCTTTTTTCGGAAAGAAAATGGGCAACAGTAAAATTGAGAGTATGTAATGTGACAAATCTAGTAACATAGTCACTGATTCTCTGAAGGGAAGCTTCTCCTACATGGCCAGGGAAAGGCAGAAGCTACCTGATACTGACACTGGGGTGGCTATCTACGGGCGGATCATATGGGGGAAGAAAAACCCCAAAGGGACAAGAAAATACTACACCGAAATAATGTTGCAGGTTAATTTCTAAGAACATCCATGTGCCCGTACAACATACCTTTATGTCTTATTGTGATGTAGATGAAGAATATCCAAATATTCCCAGTCAATCACCTTATCTGCCACCCCTGCTTTTTAGTACTGAGAGGAAGAAGAGGGATGGAGCAATGAAGATGACCTGAAGCAGTAAGCCAACGCCATAGTCTAGTCTATAGAAATTGCTAAACCATGCCGCCAAGTTTAAAACTGTCACTGTTGACAGATTTAAGAGAGGGGCAGAGAAGGAGTTTGATGGTAACTTGTTCTGACGCCGGTCAGAATGCTGGGGGTGAACAAACCTTTCGAAGCAGCACGGAGGCTGATGCAAACAGCACGCAGAGAAACCAGAATGAAGGCAGCTTACCACCTGAGGCAGCTGTATGCAGCAGAAGAAAGCACGGGAGCCAGACAACTAACGGGGCGCACACTGAGTCAGTAAACTGAAACGAACTGAGAATGAGAGATGTGTGGGATAGCAAGTCGAGTCTAGCAAGGGACCCCAAGAAAAAGAGGTGGGATAGTTGGAGGTGATGCTCTCCGCTGTGATTTTATTTTTAAAATAATGGGTTGAAATGGTGAAATGATAGCACAATTTATATGAAAAACTGTGTTAAGTCACGCAATTTACAGTCCGTTCTGCAGGGTAATGCGTGAACAAATCCAGTAGATGCTAGTTCACCAACAGTGCACAGGAGCATTTTGAACACATGATGCAAAAAAGGTAGCAGGCGTCCCTCTCTCAAAAGAACTCGGCATGATAACCTGTACAGTGGTTTTTAACCATTTTGAGAGTTTGCAGCCATCTGCTTTTTGCTCGCTGTACCTTTCACCGATGGGAAATATCAATTTGCATATCATTCTTTGTCCCGCCCACATGGGCAGTCCAGCACCGAAATGCTATGGCAATTCCCTTCTGAACAAGAGTACAAACAGCAACCCCATACACGTGTTTCAGCCTTGTTGGGCCTCATCAGTGAGGTGCAGCTGTGCCTCTCTGAGCACAGTGAGCAGGGAGACCACGTCTGGTTGCCCCCAGGTATCTTAGGGTGACCAAACCCAAGTTCCTTCCAAAAATACAAAAAGGTAGCAGGCGCCGCTCTCTCGAAAGAACACAGCATGATAACCTGTTCAGTGGTTTTTAACCACTTTGAGAGTTTGCAGCCATCTGCTTTTTGCTCACTGTACTTTTCACAGATGGAAAATATCCATTTGCATATCAGTCTTTGTCCCGCCCACATGCGCAGTCCAGCACCGAAATGCTATGGCAATTCCCTTCTGAACAAGAGTACCAACAGCAACCCCATACACGTGTTTCAGCCTTGTTGGGCCTCATCAGTGAGGTGGAGCTGTGCCTCTCTGAGCACAGTGAGCAGGGAGACCACATCTGGTTGCCCCCAGGTAACTTAGGGTGACCAACCCTAAGTTCCTTCCAAAAATACAAAAAAGGTAGCAGGCGCCCCTCTCTCAAAAGAACACAGCATGATAACCTGTTCGGTGGTTTTTAACCACTTTGAGAGTTCGCAGACATCTGCTTTTTGCTCGCTGTAACTTTCACAGATGGGAAATATCAATTTACATATCAGTCTTTGTCCCGCCCACATGGGCAGTCCAGCACCGAAATGCTATGGCAATTCCCTTCTGAACAAGACTACCAATAGCAACCCCATACACGCGTTTTAGCCTTGTTGGGCCTCAACAGTAAAGTGGAGCTTTGCCTCTCTGAGCACAGTGAGCAGGGAGTCCACGTCTCGGTTCCCCCAGGTAACTCTGGGTGACCAACCCCAAGCTCTTGCAACATTTATTTAAAAAAGGTAGCAGGCGACCCTCTCCAGAAAGAACATGGCATGATAACTGTCATGATGCCTACCTCCAAGGAGCCAGGTCCGACCCAGCAACCCCAGAGGCAGGCATCATTCCCCCCAGGGAAGTGCCAGCGGGCCCAAGACGGGGCCCTTTGGACACAGTCTTGGCGCCTTAGGCGCCAGGCTCATGTTGGACCCCTGTCCTGGCGCCTTAGGCGCCAGGCTCATAAAGCTAGACATGTGTTCAAGTGTTTTAATGTGCACTTACCTGATGCAGACCATGCTGCTACATCCAGGCCCTCTTGAGGCCTGAATGGAACTACTTTACCTGTGGGACTACTTTCCACCTGGGTGTGGTCGGGGAAGGATACATACCTGATCGGTGGAAGGATACATACCTGGAACTTCTTCCAAAGCTATTTAAACCACACCCGATCAGCAACTCATGCTTCGCGTTGTTCTGCTCCTCGCAGCTGGACGCTCACCGTGTCAGCTCCTGCATCTGGACTTCAGCCACGCCTGTCAGCATCCTGGGTCACCTGCTAAGAGAGAATTGGAGAGAAAGAAGACCTTACCTGCTAAAGCTGCATCACGGAGACTTCACACCGACGATCCTGAAAGGGAAGACATCATTTTTAAAAGCATTTCGCTTCGATCGCTGCAGCGCTGCATTTCACTCACCTTTCCTGGGCACCTCCATCTTCAGCAGCAATCATCCGGATCCGCAGCCACTTCCCAGAGCCTAGAGAGAAAAAGACAAGAACACAAGGTGAGAGAAGGAAGGGAATAGGAAAAGCTCAGTTTCCTTCTAAGACTTACCTGTTGGGTCATTCCCATTTCATTTCGGGTCCTGCCGCTTCCTGGCATTCCGGACCCCGGCCCCTATGGGGAAAAAAGACAAAGACATTGAATGAGCGAATGCAAAGACATTACCCGAACGCTCATCCAGAACTTACCTGTCATTTACTGGAACTGCACGTTTCACTTCGGGTCGGCGCCATATCTCCGGCATTCCGAACCCCGGCCCCTAAGGGGAAAAAGACATAAGCATTAGCGCTTGTTGCAATAAGACAATGAACATTATTATTAAGCTTGAACTTTTGAACTTGCAACAGAACTCTTACAGCGCCTCACCTGAATAGTCAAGCTTATTTTGAACTCCCATCAAACCTCAATCCAGTGAAGTAACTGGGTTTCAACGCGCCCCTGCATCTGAAGCAGGATGGAGAACTCATCCTTCCAGACCCTAAGGTGAGACTTCACTGGGAATCGAGGAAGGGTATCGTGGAGGGTTGGAAGGGAGTGGGAGGCTTGAGCATTATTCCGTCAGTGGGTAATACTCCCTTTTCACGCACAGGGGAATATTCCTGCGAGCCAGAGAGTCCATCTTCAGAGCCCTGCGCTTCACCATAGAAGAAGCATCAGCACTCAAAGCCAGACCTGCGCCTCCGTGGGAATCAGGTGAGCGTGACAATAACCTGTTCTGAAGTTTTTCCCACTTTGAGAGTTCACAGCCATCGCTTTTTGCTCACTGTACCTTTCAGAGATGGGAAATTCCCATTTGCATATCAGTCTTTGTCCCGCCCGCTATGGCAATTCCCTTCTGAACATGAGTACCAACAGCATTCCCATACACGTGTTTGAGCCTTGTTTGGCCTCATCAGTGAGGTGGAGCTGTGCCTCTCTGAGCACAGTGAGCAGGGAGTCCACGTCTGAGTTCCACCAGGCAACTTAGGGTGACCAACCCCAAGCTCCTTGCAAACATTTTTCAAAAAGGTAGAAGGCGCCCCTCTCCAGAAACAACATGGCATGATAACTTGTTCTGTGGTTTTTTTCCACTTTGAGAATTTGCAGCCATTGCATTTTGCTCACTGTACCTTTCACAGATAGGAAATATCCATTTGCATATCAGTCTTTGTCCCGCCCACATGGGCAGTCCAGCACTGAAATGCTATGGCAATTCCCTTATAAACAAGAGTAGCAACAGCAACACACCCTCTCTTCCTACAAAGCACAACCTCAACACCTGATTGGCTAATCCCCACAGTCCCCTTTCCATGCCAGGCATCCTGTAAGGACCCGGATGTGGCATGAATTGTCTGTGGACTACCATGGTGTCTGCAGATCCCATAACACAGGGGCAGCCCTTCTTCTCTTTCCACATCACTCTCTGCACCACTCCCTCATTGGCTACAGATAAGCAGTCACAAAACAATCCACCAATCCCATCCAAGACCTCTTCATCTACCGCTATGATCACAGTTCAGCACTTTAAATATACATGTCTGCTGTGATTGCAAAGCACCTCCAGAACAAAGTACTGTACAACTCTCCAACACATCTGCTTCTAGATTTATCCACATCTGCATCCATCAACATTAACTACAGGTATGCATATATTTTGTAGAGTACATTTCCAACTATTTTACAAATGCAGGTGAACAAGGTACCTGCCACTTACCCTGCATAACATACTCAATAAGCATACTGCAATTTGTCCTATCTCCTACCATCAAAGTGGCACTTACAATACTGTGTGCTTTCAACGTTTTCTTTTACCTATATCACCCATTGTAATTTGCAAACTGTTATTCTCTTAATTCCTTCTGCCATTTTTACAACCACTTCCCCCACTAACACACCTGCTATAAAATGACTAGCGTGCACACAGAAAATGAAAACTGCATGTATCTTACCAAAGCATAGCAAGTACATAGATTACAGGCATGTGAACAGGGTACCTGCCACTTACCTTGCATAACCTACTAAATAATCAAACTGTCATTTGTCCCATCTCCCAACACCAAGTGGCACTTACTTACAATGCTCTATGCTTACAAAATGTTCTTTTAATGCCCACTTGCATAACTGTTTCACACTTCATATTTCCATTTTATCACCACTCTCTCTGATGTATTTGTAAATGTAAAAAGGAAAACCACATTGGAAACACTTTTACAGCAAGTTGAAGTGGCAAGTCCTATGTGAAATTCCCAGAATGCACACAGAAAAGGGAAACTGCATGTATGTTGGCAAAGCATGGCACGTACATACTTTGCACAATTCACAGAACGCACCATTACTTGAAAAGCAAACAAATGCATATGTACATTGGGAACAGTGCATTTGTAAATGTGGATAAATAAATCAAACAACAGAAAGGATTTTTGCACACTTGTAGCAAGCATCTATGTACGGGAATGTTAATGGAATTGCACACACAGAAACATAATCCTTTCCAATCTGAACATCTTTCTGGGCCTTTTTCTCACCCTACTACAACTTGTACTAAACTATTTCCAAACTAAAAAGTCCAACAGCAATGTACACACTTGCAAAAGTGCACCTGATAGGACACACCTATAAATACACCACTGCCCCCCATTGCAATGATGCTGATGCTCCCAAGTCCCCATTTGTATACAAAGCTGTACAATTTCACACACACCCTAACTCTTCCTGCCAAGAAATCCTTCTACAATTTTAAATAATGTGTTCTTCAAGTGCAATTACTGTGCCATTAACACACATATGTACTAACTTCCTTCTTTTGAAATTGCAGTGAAGACCACTCTCCTGAAAGCCAGTGGCATCTCAAGTGGAAAATAGAACCCAGAAGAAACCTACTCTTCACATCCAACAAAGTAAGTGCAATACTGTTGTAGTGTTGTGTCTGTTACTCAGACAGTGCAGTGTTCTTGTATTGTAGGCTACACAATTGTATCAGCCCAACGGCATTTTCTTCACTCTTACTCAATGCACACTTTGTATTGTCATCTGAACACCAGTATAGTAAAACACAGATACCAGTACAGCCTTCCCAACATACTCATGCACGGTGCACACATATACATTGCACAACCTCCCAACCCACACTTTCCTTACTTCTCCAACAGACACTAAAGAATGCCTACCAAAAAGAAACTCTGTAGAAAGCAACACAGAAATAGAGCAGATTCAACTAAAAACGTACAAAATTGCCATCCGCCTCTAGTAGAATTTGTACAAAATGTTCAAATAAAACAGCTAATACAGTCACTAAGCAACACTGAAGCAGCTAACAGGAAAGAAACTGTGACTCCCCTTTCAAAATACAAAAATGAAAAGAAATGTATTAAGAAGATTGCTACTACAACTAGTGCTAACTCTGCACCTAAAAATGTTAATGTAGCCAAAAGTAAGCATTCCAAAAAAATTATTTTACAGAAAATGTTCCACTACAAAGTCCTTTAGATCCTTAAAAAAACAGGGGAGAAATCACGTTCAACACTTAAAACTTATCTCAGAAAACTCATCCTGGAATCTCTCAGTGACAGTGCAATCCTTCTCAAAAGGAAATTGTTCATATTAGTTTTAAACAGAATGAAACCACTAACAAAATTAATTACAACAACAAGTACTTTGCAACAGATGTAATATCAACATAGATACCTTTGCAAACATCTGTGCAGGTGAGTGGAGTCACACCACCAGCACAGAGCCATATTTCAATGAAGAGGCATACAAACAAAAGCAAACAAACCCAATTGCCATACATAGCAGTGAGCGAGGGTATGAAAAGGTAGACAATACCATTGTGGAAGAAGAAACACTGCTCACAAGAATATCCCCAGCAAACTTACAATCAACTCTCCATTCCACCAAACCAATACGTCCCGTCTGCAAATTGCTGTGCATATCAATGTGTAACGTGCGAAAACAATCTTTCACATCTTTACGGCAGTTTCTCAATCAGTATGTGAAAGGCAAAGACAAATTAAAAATTAAAATATTACAAACTATGGAATCCTGTCCAGTGCGCAAATACACAGGACTACGAGGACCTTCATTAGCCTGCATTTCTAGACCTGCTTGCAAAAGCACCTTGCATCATATCAAAATGTTAGCAGCACACCTTTCAAGTGTACGAAATCTCGTTCAAAAACTGTACTATGCAAAAAGTCCTGCTTTAGCACTGGACCATTTAAATGACATTCTCCTACATGGTACAGCCAAAGACCTGCTAGAAGAAATAGACCACATCCAAAGCAAATATTTTGGAACTGAAGAGCACTTAAAAAGTCCAGTAACTTTAGAAAAGAGTAGCAAAAACCTTACAGATGTCAACCTGCTATTACACACATACAAAAAATAAATACTAAAGTTTAAAAGCACTACTGCTGAAGTATCAAAACAAGTATGTGTGTGTTGCCGCAGAACTTTTTTTTTATAAAAAAAAGCACCAAAACTGTATACATAATGTACAAAATAGAAGACAATGAGGGATAACAGTGGTTCCAATTAGCTCTCTATCTTATAGCAGAAAACAAATACGAAATTACTAACCCCTCAATACTTTGCACATACTGCACTGCAAAACCTGACAATAACCAAATGCCTTCACAGGCATCACTAATAACTTGGAAATATTCCCACTGCCAAAACCACTCCAACAACTTAACTTGTATGAGAGCATTATAATCCAAACAGTGCACCCATTTCAAGTGATAATACGCCTTCAACCAAAAACAGAAAAACTGCCTTCCTCTGAATTACTGAAAGGCACTTGTGGCGAAGTAGTTTATTTGCCATTAGATCTCAAAGAAAATGTAAACAATCTAGGAGTGCAACGGAAATAGATCAATATTTGTTTATCCTAGTGAATGGTATACCTACAAAAGACAAAAAGATTTGGCAGCAACTAGTAGACTTAAATAAAGTTGGAGAAGCCCTGCATTATCTTAATGACAATAATGAATACTACAAAGAAATAAACATTGAAGAAAACCTGAGGAAAACCACTGAAATAATTCAGTACTCCTCAGCAACTGGCCAATTGAATACTACAAAGAAATAAACATTGAAGAAAACCTGAGGAAAACCACTGAAATAATTCAGTACTCCTCAGCAACTGGGCAATTTGAACTTCTAGATCCTACTACAGCCGCCAATATTTTAGACCACTATACAATTCACCCACTGCACTCAAAAGACACCATAGATGATGCAGTGGAAACATATGAAATGCGGCAGCCAAAGGATCTCTAATCAGCATATGGGGAGAAAGTGCACACAAATAACAGCATCAGAATACCGCTCTTTATGAATGTATTCTGAAGACCCCAGATTCAGAAAAAACATTGAATACATACCTCTTTGAAAGTAAACTAGCAACTCTATGTTATGGATTTGCACACACATTGAAAACGGGCTCCAATTTTCAAAGCATGTCTGTTCCGCAGCTACTTCAAAGGGTGCAAGAGAAAGATGAAGTTTTATAGTCAAGTATTACAAATCTCTTGGCAAACATGCGTGGTACGAAAGAATACTGGTTCTGACATCACGCAGATGTACGGTGTATGCTACGCAACCTTGGCCTGCCTACATGGTTTGTCACTTTAAGTTGTGAAGAGTATACATGGGAAGACTTGCACGATTTCCTACGCATAACGAACGAAAACAAAGCAGATATGGACATGAAAATACCAGGAGAACTCTGCTCTCTTCATCCTGTAAATGTATCAAGGTACTTCCATCATCGCTTTATTACCATTCTGCACTTCATTTGTAATGAAACACTTCCTCCCCTCAGAGAAGTGGAACACTTCTTTTGGAGAAAAGAATATCAAGCCAGGGGAGCACCACACATTCACATGATTTTGTGGATTAAACATGCTCCTAAATCTGGTCAGGACAGTGATGCAACTGTTTTGCAGTTCATTCACAAATATGTCTTTTGCGAAATCCCTTCAGAAAGTACACATAGCGACCTACATGCACACATTTCGCAGTTTCAAAGACACAAGTGTGGCAAGTATTGTCGGCGCAAATATAAAAACAAAAGCAAATACTACACCAAATGCCGCTTTGGTTTCCCTAGACCAGTTTCAGCAACAGGACAAGTAAACAGCTTCATGTCTTCGGTTAGACACAGTGTGAAAGGCAAATCACCTAAGAACACATACTACATAAACAGAACCGAAGCATCAAAGTACATCAATAATTACAATGCAATCATTGCCCTCCTATAGAATGCAAATATAGATGTGCAGTACATTGCAGACAATTCCACTGCAGTTGCACGATATGTCACAGCCTACTTAACCAAAGCAGAGACAACAGAGCTGAAAGACCTCTGGGATGACATATCATCTGACAAAACACTGTCACAGAAATTGTACAGCTTTGGCATGAAAATGCTCTCCCATAGAGAATGTGGTGGCTACGAAGCCGCAGACCGTTTAACCGGCACCAGTTTGTATGGGAAATCTGAAAACATAGTGTGGTTAAGCGTTGGTCTTGCTGCATCCAGAAGAAGAGTTCTCAAATCATACCAAGACATAGAAACAATAGCCAAAAACGATCCCAACAGCCAGGACATTTTGAAAAACAACGTATTGGACGCATACTACCCAAACAGGAGTACTGCTTTGGAAACCATGTGCCTATTCCACATAGCCCAAAACTTCTCATACGAAAATAATATTAAACCAGATGAGAAAAAAGGCAAATACATAGTCAAAGGTTGTGAGGGCAGCCTGGTTAAACTTACCAAACGCAGCCTGATTAATCATATGAAACTAGCATTAAAAACTCCTCAACATAAAGAACTGTACTGCATGGACCTACTGCAGCTTTTTAAACCATGGAGAAAAGAAGATTTATTAGACACCCATGCCTCCTATGAAGATGTTTTCAATGCAAGTGAAAGCACTATAACAGATATAACCTTTACGCAGTACAAAAACAGGTTGGACAATGAACACCAACAAGAAGAAGAACTGCAAGCACAACTGAACATAGACACTCCTGAGAGCAGTCAACCTTCTCTGACAGGAAGCCAAGAACCACTTGGACAGCCACTCATAGCAAATGAGGCAGAATTAGCCATGACTGAAGTAGAAAACACCATGTGTCAGTATGAGCAATCTGCAGAAGACTTTGCACTACTGAAATCACAACTAAACAATGAGCAGCGTAGCATTTTCCTAGAAGTAGCTAAAGAAATTGAACATGGTGTGCAGCACGAAACTAAAACTTGTACCTGTCAACACTATAAACCTGTACTGCTGTATGTAAGTGGTGAAGCTGGTTCAGGCAAAACATTCTTAATAAAAATCATCAGAAAGTTCATCCAACAATTAACAAACAACAAGCTTTCAGCTGTTTCTAACTCCGCACAGGTTTAGCTGCCTACACCATAGGTGGTGTCACATTACACCGATTGCTACTCCTTCCAGTAGAACAC
The DNA here is from genome assembly GCF_040938575.1 of Ambystoma mexicanum. Lineage (NCBI taxonomy): Eukaryota > Metazoa > Chordata > Amphibia > Caudata > Ambystomatidae > Ambystoma > Ambystoma mexicanum. The sequence continues at coordinate 872,322,627 of NC_090924.1, read as the reverse complement.
TTAAACAAATTAGACTACTACAAACTTTCAGCAGAAGCTGCTATAGAGCTATGCAGAGTTTTGAAACAAATTAAAATGCTCCTAATAGATGAGGTGAGCATGGTCTCCAACCTAATGTTGGTGTTGATTCACCTCAGATTGCAAGAAGTCCTTAAAACAGATTACAAAGAACTCTTTGGAGGAAAACACGTTATTTCCAATACAGAGAACTGACTGAAAACATGTGGCAGTCTGCGGACCTCACCTATGCCAACATTTTGAAAAGCATTCGGATCGGTGTACTTTCTAGGGAAGCAAAGTCTATCTTAAATAGCAGATGTATCCATGAGCTATACGGGCATAACACATGTGCTATTGATGTCATGGAACAATTAGCACATAAAAATATAAACTGTATTTCCTTAATGGCAACTCTACCCATCTGTGCACAATTCAATGAAACAATGTTGGAAAAAAAAATGCAACCACTAGTGCAAATTTACTCCACAGACAAACTAGACATGCACTGTATGACAATACCTATGTGTCAATAAGCCACAGCACGACTAAATACCTTAAAGAACTTTATCTCTAAAACAACTGGTTTGGAGAAAATGTTAACATTGTGTTTAAATTGTAGAGTTATGCTAAAGCGTAACTTCGACTTGGAGCAAGGTTTAGTTAATGGGGCACTTGGTACAGTTGTTGGCTTCCAGACATACCCACGTGACAACAGCATTCAGTTTGTCAATATTCACCTTGACAAACTTTCAGAAGTTAAAAGGATAGGATGCTCAACAGCCCGATTCCTTCTTTTCAAAGACATGTATGTACGCAGAGAATGGTTTTCTCTGTTTCTAGCATACAGAGTCACCACCCATAAGTCACAAGGTATAACCCTAGATCAAGCATTGATTGATATTGGCAGCACATTCTTTAAAGAAGACATGAGTTACGCAGCACTGTCACGCAAATGCACACTTGAAGGGCTATTTCTGGTCAATTTTGATGCAAGTAAAGTCACTACTGACATTCCTTGCATTGTAGATTTCAATAGACTATGTGCACTCTATACACCCCATCTCAAAATGTACCCTGTTCCTGAAAAACGCAAACTTTGTATAAGAAAACGAGTGCAAACTCAACTTATATATGATCTCACAACAATACCAAAGAAATTGAAAAAGTTGATACTTCATCAATTACCACAACCAAAGAATGATGTACTGAAAAGACAAATGCATACCCAACTGCACAAACAAAGACAACTAGCTCTTCAAAGAAACTACTTGCACTTCCATCAAATGAGCTAGACACAGAACTGGCTGGTCCATTCAAATTGTCCAATACAACTGGTGTAAATTGCTATGCAAATGTAGCAATTAATGTTCTATTCCAATTGACACCAATTGTTGAAAACATTTACTTAAACGACGTAGACCAATTGTGTTAGCAAATGTTACTCCTTCACAGAAATGCAACAAACAATCCTGACAACACTCGACAGTGTTTCTGGAATAAGGCAGGAATTGCACTACTGTGCAGGAATGGTGGGATTCACTATAAACACACAAGAAGATCCACAAGAATTTCTAATGTACTTGCTACAAGTACTGGCAAACACAAACATACCTATAAATGAAATCTTTCAGATTTCAGACATGTGGAGACATACATGCACTCTCTGCAGCCATGTCATGCACAACCAAATCCCTAATGAACGCTTTGTGTATGTATCTATACCTAACTGTAAATCCCTTCCATTTCAGCAGCTCATACAAAATGCAAACCATGGCATATTATGTACTACTTGTAATTCCGATAAGCACTCCACCTTACAGATACAATCACATAGCCAATGCGTAATAATAATGCTTTTACGATTTAATGCAGATCGTACCCAAAACAACTGCAAACCTACTGGCTTCACACATGGACAAGTATAACTTGGCAAGAAAACCTTCACAACAGTAGGCATAATCTACCACACGGGTGCCACACCAGTGCAGGTCACTATACTGCATACATTAAAAAGAAATGAGGGTGGTTTGAATGCAATGATGCTTCCATTACTCTGAAGCAGAGATTACCAGCAAAACTTGCAAATGCCTACTTAATATGCTGGAAACCAAAATGTACTCACTGATCTGAGTATGAGTGTCTACAAACTGTCCTCAATAACCTTCAAACCAGCAACTGGTAGAATAAGGCAACAGCTAGCTAACAATGCCCATACCAATGCAAGAAATACACATCTACTATAACTACAACCATACTGCTGCAAAAGCACTTTACAACAGTGAAAAATGTAAATCCACCAACATAAATGCACGTGCTTGAAGACATACCCTGTAAAAGTGAGACACTGTAAACAGTTAGAATATGCCAACTGGTATCTGACTGCAGCCATAATACTACAATACAACTTCCCATTACTACACAATGTGAAATCCACCAGCAAAAATGAAAGTTCTTCTGAGGAAACCCTTCAACACTTATTACATATAAACATATCCTCAACTACTTTGAAACTATCAACAATAGGAATACGCCAACAGGTATGTAACTGCCCCCACAATTCTGCAATATTACTGTGCAATACCACAGTACTTGGAAAACATCAACAACAACCAAACGCATAAAGAAATACTGCTAAAAGGCGGAAACAAATAAACAGTTATAATACGCCAACTGGTATCTAACTGCAACCATAGTACCGTCACTTCCAAAATGAAAATCATACACCATTTCAATTCCTCCTACTACAACAGACCACCTTAAACATTGCTATAATTAGTGCACACACCACTAAAACAGACTGTGCCACATAACAACAAATAAACGTTAAAAGGTTTTTTTAAATCCTGCATGGATTTTCTTTCCCCACAGACCCAATGATTATGCGAACAAATACAGGAAGTGAGAACATTGCACATTACACTTGTTTGAAGCATAGTACTTGTGAAGTACTAATTATGAGGGTCTACAAGATACACAAATGTCTGCAATGCAATAACGCATTACAAAGTATCCTCCCCTAACATGTTATACTTTCTTTTATCACAGAGAATGAAAGAACAATTTCTTCTGCATTTCCACATACCATGGAACGAACTGCATACAGCCTGAACAATACAAACAGTCAGTATACAATGGTTGGTGTCATACCTCTTTGTAATGTACACATTTCATTCTGTACACATATTTGTACAAACCATATAACAGTATCACAATGTTCAGAGCATACCTGTATTACGTTGCAGTAGTTGTAGCCAGGTCCTACACTCTTGGGTGTAAGGCATACAGCCTACAGCCATGCACCCAATAATCTAGGGCCTGGCCACAACCACTGCAGCATAAAACAGTCATGAATGCAAACATCTACCCACTGACCACAACTCACACACATTACACAGCCACCTGAGACCCTATCCACTTCAGTTCACATATTGGGCCTCATTATGACCCCGGCGCTAAACCATGGTGCTATTAGGACCATGGTCCATGCCGGGGTCCGCCATGGTGAATGGCGGAATTACCGCCCCATTCCAAGGTTGGCGGGGCGGTAATTCCCCATTCACCATGGGCCCTTCCCCATTCCCATTTTTGCCCCGTAGGGCTCATTGGGAATGGGGAAGGCGCTAAGTACGGTGCCGCAAATTGTGGCACCGCACTTAGCACCAAGGTCCCTTTGCGGGTTGGATTTTAACGCCTGCAAAAAGCAGGCGTTAAAATCGCCAACCCGCAAAGGGACCTGGTAATCAGGCGTTAAGGGGTTAACGGCGCTGCCACCTTTTGCGGCGCTGTTAACCCCTTAACGCCAGGGTTGTAATGAGGCCCATTGTCACAATACTTCCAACCAGTGGACAGACTGTTGGCTGCACACCCAAGACTCTACTAACTCCCCATAGACAATACAGCATAATACAGTGAAGTACCCAAGAATCTGACCAGCGACCACCAGCCAAACACATAACTCATCTACCTAAACCCCTGTCAACTTCACTTCACATACTATAACACTACTGCCACCCAGTGCACAGTCTATGATACACCCAAAAAATGCAGGTCACTCCAACAAACCTCTTGCAACACAACCTATCCACTTCTGTACACATACTATTACACTACTTGCAGCCAATGAAAGGACTCTTGGGTGCATTGTCGTCTACTAGCTGATGCAATCATCACACCATAATACAACCATGCACCCAACAATCTGTACACTGGCCACAGCCCTATCCACTTCTATGCACATAGTATTACAATACATGCAACCAGTCACCACACTATTGGGTGCAGTAAGCAAGCCACCCGAGGTCCTCTCCACTTTTCGACACATACCATTACAGTACTTCAACTACACTCTTGAACTCTTGAGTGCATCACCTCCACCCATGCAACCAAGACCATAGTAGCTGTCCACAATTACCTCCCACTACATACTATATCATACACCCAAGAATCTTGAGACAGTCCAACAAACCACCTGACACACACCCTGTCCACTTGTATACAAATACTATTACAGTACTTACAACCAGTGTGCAGACTCTTGGGTGCATGTCCTCCAGCCAGACACCTGAGTCTAGTAGCTGGTCACAATCACCACAGCACAGCCCACCACAACAATCTATACACTGCCACAACTCAGACACATAAGCCAACCACCTGAGACCCTGTCCACTTCTGTACACATAGTATTCAAGGAAATACAAGCACTCAACAAACTCTTGCATCCAATAAGCCAGCCACCTAAGGCCCTGTTCACTTTTCTAGACATACTATTACAGTATTTCAATCAGTGGCCAGACTCTACGACTCTTGGGTGCATACACCAAACACTGTAGTAACTGGCCACACACACCTCCCACTGCATAGAATATCATACACCCAACAATCTCAAGACAGTCCAACAAACCACCTGCCACACAGCCTGTCCACATTTGTACACATACTATTACACTACTTGCAGCCAGTGGACAGACCCCTGGGTACATGGCCTCCTATGCGATCCATATGCCACTGTCAAAATATTTGCATGCATGGCTGTATTATGCTGCGGTGGTTGTGGCCAGGGCCTAGAGCCTTGGGTGCATGGCCACAACCACCGCAGCATAATACAGCCATGCATGCAAACATCTGCCCACTTACCACAACCCACAAACATAACACAGCCACCTCAGGCCCTATCCACTTCACTTGACATACTATTACAGTACTTGCAGACAATGGACAAACTCTTAAATGCATGGCCTCTCCACCCAATACTCTACTAACTGCCTGCAACCAATACATTATAATATAGTAAAATATCCAACGATCTGCCCAGTGGCCACAACCCAAATACAAAAGGCATTCACTTGAAGCCCTGTCTACTACTGTACCCATAGCATTCCAGTACGTGCAACTAGTTAGAACACTCTTCAGTCCAATAAGCCAGCCGACTGAGGCCCTCCCCACTTTTCTACACATACCATTACAGTACTTTAACGAGTGGCCACACTACTGGACTCTTCAGTGCATCACCTCCAGCCATGCACCCAAGACTCTAGCAGCTGGTCACAATGAACACAGCATAACACACCCTTGCACCCAACAATCTGTACATTGGCCATAATCCACACATATAATCCAGCCACCTTAAGCCCTGTAAACATCAATACACTTCCTCATATCATCTACTTTCCACTCACCCACCCTAATGAATCGTACCTCCAGTCACCACATAAGCTGCTCGCCCGAGAATCTATCCGCGAACTGCTGTGGTATCCGCAGACACCGTGAACACAGCACGGTCTTCTTCCACCTAAACCAATACATCATTTGATCTATCTTTCAGTCCCTCACCCTTTCCAGCCCCTTTTCCCCCCAGCAGATGCCCCAAAATGTGGATATCCGCGGATCCAACATGTCGGGTGCTTCAAGAAAATGTGACGCACATCACGCTTCCCTACAGCGAATCAGTGGTCGCGTTGTATATCTGCGGTGGATCGGAAGTCCTGTCCGCGGAGCGAACAGGGAAATGGGTCCGTGGAGCGGACCTAGATATCACAAATATTTGGGGACCTACATTTTCCCTGTTTTAAAAAAACACTGAACGGATTTTCAACAAATTTACAACAGCACCCTTTCGGGACCAAGCCACCGCTCCTGCCGCCAATTTGGTGAAAATCTGTCCAGCGGTTTGAGCTGTAGGCATGAGCAAAGTTTTTCGCATTCAGTCTATGGAAGAAAAAAAAATATTGGCACCCCCCTATAACTTTGCCCCCTCTTGACGAAACCTCACCAAACTTACCAAAACATGTCAGATTGGGACATATACTGTTTTTGCAATGCTGGTAAACATTTGTCCAGGGAGACCAAAGTTATAAGCCACCCAAAAAGTGCTCTTCCTATTAGATGAGCAACTTAGCCATAACTACAGGGCTGCTACCGCAGACCCTGTAATATATGCTTATCCAGACAGCTATACAGTCGGACGATACATGCAAGTCAAATTTAATACAGTTTCGTTTTATGAAATTGAAGGTACTAGAAGGGGCATCCCCCGTAATGACCGCGCCTCTAGACTAGGTGGAGAGTGCATGCTAGAAACTATTAAGCATCTTTTAGTTGATTGGGATAGCTTGATGGTTCCTCAAAAAAACAACACTTTACTAAATATAGGAATGATGTTAATGGATTCTCATCAAATCAACTATGGGTTTGTTTAGGAGGCGGAGTGTGGCTGAGTGACTTTGCGAGGCCAGGAGTCTCTCTACTATTTCCTTTGCAACGCGTGCAGGACACTGTTTAAAACATTTTTCCCCAGGCCGAGCTGAGGTAGAGTGTGGCTGAGTGACTTGGCGACACCAGGAGAGAAGCCAGGAGTTTCTCTACTATTTCATTTGTTTCGTGAATGGGAATGACTTGAACCTGATTTATTATGGAGTTAAATGATGTGATTACCTGTTGAAGATTTTAAATGGTCTTACACTTCAATAGGACAAAACCAATGTTTTTAGTAGTAACTGGGGGTAAGCATCTTATCCCATGATGATGAACCTTCCTTTAGCATAATTTTTTCAGTTAAGGGGATAGGTTTTTAATACCGCAACTTAACCATAACGTCCCTTTAACAATGTTTTTTGTTAGTGAATTTCATAGGTTTTTAGTAGGGCACTGTAACCGGAATGTTGCTTTAGCATAGTGTTTTGTGTAAAGGCGATAGGTTGTTGGTACCGTAATTGAAGCATAACGTCCCGTTAACGTTTTGTCACTGATTCCTTGGCTGTGCTCATGACAAACTTGTTGAAAGCCCAAATTCCCCTGTATTTGTATCCATTTGTGTTACCCCTTCCCTTTCCCTTTCCTAATAGTGTCAGTGCATGTTAAGTTTTGGTGAGTGTGTGAGTGATATTTCTTTTTGTGTTAACAATGCGTTGCGAGTCTGTGCCACACATTACTGTTCGAGATGACTGCAGGTAAGCAATATGGAGGTTTCCTAGGGAGACTGCACCTGGCTGTGGTATGTGCAATCACAATGAAGGTATCCGTAAGACTCCAGTACTGGCCACATGGCCTCATCTTCTTATACACTTTTAATTAATTGTGGGAACGCACGTCTGTCCGTTGCACAACTATGCGCATGCGTAGGGCATCCTCTGTGTGCTGGTAACACCACCCCTGTCGCCAGCCCTACAGATGCATAGGGTAGGCTACTGCATTTCGAGTACTCCTGGCGACTACGTGGGTTGCTGTGCAAACCTACCAATTTATGGCTGCAGCATGCCTGGGAGTATGAGGCCCACTGAAAAACAAGGAACAGCAACCTCCAGTTGTGTACGGTGTTAAATGTTGCATTAATTGCTTGTCTTTCCATGACCCGTGAAACAGACACACCGTCTCTGCACTGAGCATTGTCACTGAAAGTGTCAAGGGTTCGCCTGCAGGTCGTAGAGTTGGAGAAAACAGTTAACTGCATGTGTGACAGTTTGTAGTGAGTCTGCAAAATGGCAAAGCTGGTGCGGCTTGGTCACTCACTAACTAGTGCATGTAAAGAGAAGTAGGCAAACAGCGGATTCTTCGGAGTGCAAAGAATATCAGTGGTGGTTAGAAAAGTACTGCAGCAGCATGGGTCTCACTGAATAATTATCTTCCTGCTCCACGTAATGAAGCTGCGTTTCTCGTTGTTGTAAGCATTCTTGTATTTCAGAATGTATTCATCTGCGTGAATGCTGGTCCTACGACTAATGCCGTACCATGAAGTGTCTGTACTGCATGTGACGAGAACTTAAATCGAAGCACAAGGGACCAGGTGGCAGGGTACTGCCTTTCCAACAATACAGTAGGGTAATTGCATGTACAGCATTTTCCACATCTGCTGCGGCCAACAACGGGACACTGCTGTAGGGCAGCAGATCTTTAAAACATCCTTGCAGACCATTTGCTGCGCTACAGACCCTTACCTGGCAAAGGGCATTGTATTGTGCATTTTCTGTGAGGCGCTACTCTACAGAGGGAAGCTACTTGGAAGTGCTTGGGAAGGGTTGGTCCGGGAGCATGACAATGACTACCGCCTATTTAAGTGAGGGCCACCCAACATTTCCCTCTCTCTGCATGTCCCCTATCTTATCCCTGTAGGTGCTGCCCCTTCCGTACCGGCCCTTGCCTTCCGTTCCTTGTGTGTCATGTGTTACAAGACCAAAATAAATAGAAATCAGCTGGGAAAGGAAAAAAGTTAAATAAAGAAAGCTCCTTTCAGAGTTGAACAATGGAATTACCAATGAACGGATGCAGGGCGCCGCGCACCGTATACGCTCCACAGAATGTGCGCTAAATAAAGGGCGGTGTGGCACTGTGGAAAACACTGAGGTGGAATCGGATAGAAAGGGCTCGCTGTAAAAAATAGTTTTTTTTAAGTGTTGCGGTGCGTTTTGAAGAGTTTAAGTGCGCAACACCTACTACAACAATTCTTCCTGTACTTCTAAGAAGAACAGCAAGGCATTTTGAATAGGGCGTGCAGAAATCGGAATGGCAGGAATAGTAAGATGAACACTGTTTGTGGGAAAAACTCTTCGTGCTGTGAAACGTCATATTCCCATTTTTGAAGTACGACATTGGCACATGTCGTAAAAAGGCTCAAATAGAGTTCTTCAAAATGTACTGCGCTTTCTCCATTTCCAGATCAAATGAAAAATAACGCAGCCACATCTATGCAGGAGATCGGAAACAGACGCATGACCTCGGCAAGTGCCTTCTTCACCGCAAACGGCACTGAAACTCGTGTAACGTTGTGAAATGTTCCCTCCACAATGAAGAACAATAATGTCGGCATGATCGCGCGTCACCAAAGTCTCACAAAGACCAACAAAAATCAGTCACTTCATTGTAGGTACTCCACAGCAGTACAAATCCACATGATATAATCCAAAATGAACTGCCAATGCACAGTGTTTTCCATTCACTTTCAATCAAAGTATTCAGAACTCCCCCAAAAACAGTACGCTGTGGCTCGTGCAACACAGAGCCATAACCACACCTTCTGCATTTCTGTCAACAAATACACCGTGTACCACAGTCTGTGCGTACAAACCACACCCAGAAACCTTATTGAGCAATCCCATAGCCTCCACAGACCCATTTCTATGGCTGTCATCTGCAAAAGGGGCGTATGTGACACGTGCAACCCTGCAACTATCGCGATGTTCGCTGACTTTTCGTGCTCTGCGTGCCGGAGTGGGGGAATACATTTCAACCAGGGGAGGGGACTTTGTTAGTAATGGTGCCTCTGAAAAGAGCATTTTTTTTAAAAAGGTGCTTCCATATAAAAACCTTTTTTTCAGTTTTTTATAAGTATTTTTGTGTTTTGTAGTTCAGCTCACATTCTTACACTAGGGTCTTCAGTGCAGCCTGTAGATTGTGAAACAAGATATCATTGCCACTGGTCGACAAAGACATGATCTTTGCATTGGAAAGGTGTATATATCGAGAACCAAGGTTGTCATTCTCAGAGGAGAACATCCCAGCAGCACTCAAGAAGTCACACATGCTTCTGTTGATAAGACTCCTTACGACCTCTGGCTGGCGACAACAATCATGGAATAGTCCCATACTATTCTTGGTGGTATACAATGGAAAAGCACCTTGGCAGTGGGAAAAATGCGCTTCACTGCTTTCATCAACTTCTTCAGTTGACGGTACACACGGGAACAAGCCATGGAACCCAAATGCAATGCTCCATAGTGCACAACCACAACATGTACAGTAGCGAAAGTGGCCACTCATTGACATTCTGCAAACACAACGCTGAAACTGCACACATCGCCACAGCACCACAACGCCTCCATTCCCTCCAAATCGAAATTGCCATAAAAGCCTTTTTCAACGGCATACTGGATCCGATCTTCCACAAAGTCATCACTGACTATCAAGACAGTGCGTCTCTCCATCTCTGTGTGCCACCCTCACTACACAGAGTAATGAAAACAAAATTGCTGCCTATTCCTGTGGCGCATACCCTGAGCATTTGATTGGACAATCCCCACAGTCCCATTTCCATCAGCATGGTGAGAAGCGCAGAATGTGGCACGTGCACTTCCCCAAGTACCATCACTACCTCATTGGGTACTGTTGAATATTCACACACGCATCCACAACAGTAGCATCTAACACTGTCACTTCTGTACAACACTTCACATGTACCATTTCACATTAAGCCTCTAAGTGGCATGTCATTGGCAAGCACGTCCAGTAGAATGTTCAGTAAAAGAATGCAAGATTTGTGCATCAACATTCATCCACATGAGCACCCATAACCACAAAGTGGAGGTGTGAAAACCTTTTCTGCATTATGTTTACAACTCCGTTATAAATGTCTGCACGGAAGGTATCTGCCAGTGAGCGTCCATTATGTTCTTAAAAAGGTTACTGTTTGTTTCTCCCATCCACTGCCGTCAAGTGGCACTTCAATTGGATATGCTTGCAATGTTTCCATTTACCCATATCACCCATTGTAATATCGAAACAGGAACTCTCTTATTTCCTTCCGACAATAATACCTATTTGTTTCCCCACTAACGCATCTCCTACATACATCGTAAAAACATGGCACCAAAACCAGCACTGAATGTATGTTACCAACCTAAAGCAACGTCCAAAAAGCTCACTGTCTCCACAGCTGTGGATCTCTGTAGGCTAGACTATTGCAGCAGCCTCGTTCTACATCTGCCTGCTTCTACTCTCTGCCCTCTGCAACTCATCCAGAAGAAGACTGTGCACCTTGTACTTGACCTCAAGCCCAGGGATTGTATCTCTCCAGGACTGAAATGTCTGCATTGGCTCCCAGTAGCTCTGAAGAATAAGGTCAAAACCTGCTGCATTATGCACAAGGCTTTCTGGACCCTGGGGCCTCATTACCTGCAACTCTCACTTCCTAAATATCTCTGTGCTCGAGCTCTTCACTCATCCGCCTTCATCTCCCTCAGGGTTACTCGCTTCAGCAAGCAACCCGTTGGTGGTAGATCTCTTTCTTCGGCAGGGGCCTCCCACTGCAACAGCCTCCCTGCCTCCCTGAAACTTGAGGAGAACCATTGCTGGTTTCCGGAAGCACCTCAAAACCTTTCTCTTTGCCTCTGCTTTTTCTCCTCCTATGCCCTGGTGACTTCCTGGCTGAAACTGATTCTGCACTGGTTACCTGGCCACCCTCTGATCTCGGCCCATGCAACCTCCCCCGCCAGTCGCACCCCTGCATTGCCTTTCTGGCAATCCCTGCACTTGGGGACTGTTTTCTGTATCCCTAACATTTCCACCACCACCTGATGTCTGCACTTATGCTTGCACTTGCCACCATCGGGCCATATTTTTACTTATTGTCATTGTTTCTTCTTCCCATGTGCACACACGTTCTCCTCACCCTCCCCATTCACTTGGGTGATCTTAGTGACACCTGGCCTAGTAGGTTCATTGTCTCTGTCTCCCCTCTGTTCTCCCTCCCTTGCCTCAGCGCACCTTCAAAAACTTGTGTATATGCACAGTATAAATGGCATGTCATACAATATCACATCATATGATATTATACACATATTGCATTCATAACAACAGGATGCCTGCCACTTACGTTGTAGACTTTCTCAGAAAAATTCGGCAGCACCCCACTTACTGCAAACGTATGAAAAATGATCACAGAAAAGCAAAGAGTATGTTAACAACTTCAAACAAATATATACAGTGCATGCATACAAACAGAATTCCTGCTCCTTAGCTTGCACACTTCCACCATAGTCTTCTGCATTTCTCTGTACAAAGAGACCTTTTGCCACACTTTTTCCGTACACCCCACAACCAGATCCTTATTGAGCAATCCCTTTGCCTCCACAGTCCCATTGCCATGCCTCTCCATTCCTGAAAAGGGGCGGATGTGGCACGTTTGATCCTGAAACTACAGCAGAATCCGCAGAGTTATTGTGCTAGGAAGGGGGGATTGTGGAGGGAAGAAGTGTGAAACACTTTAGGGGATTGGGTCTTTCCTGGTCCCTCAAAAAAGATGTTTTTTTTTATATGCTTACAAAGAACCTTTTTGGTTTTTGCTCTTTGTCAGAGTTTCTCTTTTGTTTGCCTCCTTACATTGTTACAGGATTGTCTTCAACACTTTTTGCACAGTGTAAAACAAAACAGCATTGCCAATGTTGGTCAAATAAATGCCATTTTCATGGAACCAGTGCAAATTTCACTCATTAATGATGTCATAGTCGGTGGAGAACATCCCAGCAGTGGACATAAATTGACACATTGTTAGGAAAGATTTCGTAATTGTAGGTAATTTTCCTTCCATGTGGCAACCCCTAAACTTTTTGCTGTTGTTTTTCACCTTGTTCTCGACTTTGCCAGAGAAGTGCAGCCTTCTGCCGCACTCCTCTGGGCTTTCGCTCCATTCTTACGGGGAAACTGACATGCCCTTAAGACAGTCAGTACCGGTAAACGCTGTTTTCCGTAGTTTATTTTATCATGTTGCGGCTTTCGTGCAACATGACACAAGAGGGCACTGTAAACTAAGTTACTGCTCTCTTGGGTCTCTAGCCTTCTACAGGCCCTAGATACTCTTTCAGGATTGTAACTGATCGGTGCAAGTGATTCACGGACGGGAATGGTGGCAGCAATCGTTTCTTATGTTTTGAGCTCCTTTTGGCGTTTTAAGCGCGTTTCTCGCACTTAGCCCAAAATGGTGGCCTGGCTCCCAAAATGGCCAGACCACGAGGCTCCTTTGTCCTGTCCGCTGACCGTCTTGCTCCCTTCACCTTCCCCAGGTCGAGCCGACCCGGGGCCTTCCTTATTTGGGCATGTAATTTCCCGCGAAACACGGATGCTTTCGCGGGCTTCTACATGCCTGGTGTGTGCCTCCAGGATGTGGGCTGGGATGTCTGGTCCCAATACACATCCTGGGTGCCAGAGAGTCTAGGGTGGTGTGAATGCCTGGGACCACCGTGGTCCGTGATAGGTCCACGAATGGTGTGAGTGTTGATGAGCGGATCTCCCATTGGGTCCCCTCCGTTTTGGCGCGAAGGGAACCGTGGATAAGAGGGGGCTGGAAACACCACTACCATGTCGATCTCCTGAGTTCTCACGAACGAAGGAATACAGGAGCCAAGTATCCTGCAACCAAGAGGCTGAACCGAGGATTCGCTGGTGACCCGCTGAAGCACTGCTCCTCTGCACTGCTGTCGCCTTGCGAAACCCTTTTCACCTTTGATCGAACCAGAAGGCCTGTACTGGTACTTCGACCCTTGGAATAGCGGGGACAGCTATTCTCTGCATTTTCACCGTCTCCTGCTAGTAAGCCTTCGGAAGCGTCTCTGGGCCATCCAGCAGACTGACCAGCCTACACAGGAGTCTTGCTCTGTAACCGCCGCCAGGTTGTGTAGTATTTCGAGTCCTTGTCACTCTCACACGCTTCGTACACTTGGCGTTCCCAGGTCTGAAGTGAGTAGTGTACATTTGGCTCAGATACACACGGCCGCTCCGTTGCCCTGCTGTGGTAACAATCTGTGTGGGTTCCTTCGTTTGGGACGTCTTTTACTCAACTCTGCTGCTGCAGACTCAACACGACGACGAGACGTCCCCTGCTCTTCTGAACCTGCCAGCGACTGAAACTGACGTGGAGAAGCCTGGGTCTGCTTGCATCGGGGACCGGTGAGTAGCATAGCTAGGAACTGGTCGCCCTCCTGCAGGAGCCCATAGCTTTTCCCCGCTGTGTCAAAACAGCACGCCTTTCCGTACTCGCGCTCTGCTTCTGCCCACAGTGGAGGCTGCGCTTGAGTCGCGGAACACTGTCCTTCTTCATTTGTGCACTAAACTGAACTGCCTGATTTCCCTCGAAGAGACTCCCCTTTTGCCCGTTGGCACCAGCGTGTGCAGGTACTTTTGAGCACAAGGCTCCACTCTTCGTAGGGCTCGGACTTCCTTTTAGTTAGGTGCCTCTGAAGGCGGACTGGGTCTAAGCATTATTTCGCACTGCCTGTTTTCCTTCCCTTTTAGGTGGACTACACATTTCGTGCATCTAACGCTTGAGACTTGTTTGTATTTGTATATATATTGTATTGGTATGGTATGTGTTGGTTTACTAGAGTTGTATTGTGATTTCTCGCTACGGTCCTTGTTTCAAAGGCCTTAGAATAAATGTGTATATATTTTTAATATAACACCTGTTTGGAGTAGTTTGTAAGTGTCCTTGCTTTGTGTGCTCATTGTGGGCTTTCAGTCACCCTCACCCCTCTTGAGACCTAGTCTTGACCGCCGCGATCGCTACCCTGATTGGTCTGGCTTGTCCAGAGGTTACCCTGTTCCAAGTAATTAGGTTGGCCTTCTGAACTTCTGCGCCACCAGGACAGAGTTCAGAAATCCGTCTTAACACACATGCTTCTGTTAATGAAACACCTTCCGACCTCTGGCTGGGGACAAATTACACTGGCATGGTCCCATGCTCCTCTTGGTGGTATACTTGAGAAAACCACCTTGGCATTGGAAAAAAATCTGCATCTCCTCTTCCATCAACTTATTTAGGCGACAGAGCAAACGCCCACAAGACATGTACCCCAAATTTAGAGCTCCATAATGCAGCATGACAACATCAACAGTACCGACAAAGGCCACACATCTGCGAAGGTCAACCATACCGCCGAAACTGCTCTCATAGACAGTGCCCCAGAAAGCCTCCACTCCTTCCAATGCAAAATGAGCAGCAATGCCTCTTTGCGCGGCATACCGTACAGATTTTGCACAAAGGTATCACCCACTATTAGGACTCTGCATCTCTCCATCGGTGCCTGCCACCCTCACTACACAGACTGATAGGGAAAAATAGTACCGGCCCTTCCTGTGAGGCACACCCTCGACACCTAATTCCCACAGTTCCATTTCCATGCCCACCATGCTTAAAAGGGCAGGGTGTGGCAAGTGCGCTTTCCCAGCTACAGTGAGGACCACGCCCCAGTAAAGCAGGGACTGTCATTCTTCCCTTTCCACTCCATCCATGCATCCAAGGTGCTAAGCCCTCACCACAGAGAACACACCATAGTACACCCTATGTTTAAATGCTCATGTCATGTGCAATGTACTCCCCATCTGCAATTGAGCCTGCCAGCTTTCACCCTGGCCACATATTTGCATGCATGGCTGCATAACATTGCGTTGGGTGTGCTGAACGGTATGTAGGAGGCTGTGTACATTGGCCATATTTTACATGTATGCTGATGAGCACTTCCTTTCATGCCGCAATATCTTAAAGCACTTCCTAAAGCAAGGGTCTTATAAGGGCCTAACCATAGCAAATGCAAATGGTGACATGTGACGCCCTATTGTACAACAGGTACAATGATCTACACCATATGCTAATGTACACATAGCAGCTCACTTCTGCTGTTCTACCACGTCTACAATGTCCTCCACAACCATTATGTAAAAGTCACCAACTTCAAATACATGCAGAGTTACAACTGCATGCCTGCATTATGTTGTGGTGGCTGTGATGAAAGCCTAGGCTGTTGGGTGCATGGCCGACGTCCTATAGCCTTTGGCCATGCACCCAACAGTCTAGGCCTTGCCCACACCCACCACAACATAACAAAGCCATGCAGGCGAACATGTAGCCATGTGCCAGAATTCACAAAGGCAACATAGGCACCAGCACTTCTACCCAACTGCTGCACCATACAGCAGGGAGGAAAGCACACATGTTTCACTTACCATAATGCACAAACATACCACAGTGTATGGCACCGCTACCCACTTCCATTCACAAAGCATTGTATTAATGCCAACCAAACAACACAATCTTCACAACATTGGTCCTGCTCCCAACACTCTAGTACCTGCATAGAACCCATACTGCATAGTGCACTGCAACACTTACTAATCTGCGCAATGCAGACTACCCAAGCACATATAAGAACCAGTTGAACCGTTAACCTCTTCTATATGGACACTATTCCAACACTGCACCCAGTGGACACACTGCATGACTGCTCACTGCAGCATCTGCACCCATACACCGACCACTGTAGGATATTCTAACTATCACCACACCCATGCAACCAGCAATGTGTGCAATGCAGCCAAACCACACACACAAAGCAGCAATGTAACACCTACTTGCAATGCAACCAGTGGACATACTTTTCTGTGCAAGGGCTCCAGCCATGCATCAAAGGGGCTATGGACTTACCACACACAACACACCATAGTACACGCTATGTTTAAATGTTCATGTCACGTGGAATGCACTTCCCTTTTGCAATTCAGCCTGCCACCACTCATCACAGAAAGAGATTGCCGCTGGAGCTGTGATGACATAACAAAGGATGCCTGCAATCACCACACAAGGTTGTTGTCTGTTGAGGTAACTGCAAATTGGCGTAGTATGCACGGATACCACTGGCACACCATTGTCTTCTAATGAGATATATCAGATGAAGCACTTCTCACTCCCCCACCCTTTTCATCCCTTCTTTCCAACATCATATGCCACAAACTATGTTTTCCAGGCCCTTTCGCCGCCGCATTGTCGTCGGATACAACATGCAGGCGTTAAGGAAAACTTAGGACGCACATCACGTCACCGCACACTGCAGTGCAATCAAATTTTTGACCGCGCAGCGAACAGGGAAATGGGACACCGGAGCGGACCAGATATGACTAATTTTAGTGGCCACACTGTTACGTACAAGAGCTCCAGCCATGTACACAATGCCTTAGGGGCTTGGCACACACACCAGAACACTATCCTCCGATACACCATGGCAGCGTTTTCCAAAAACTTTGACGCACAGCATGCTTTCCTCCAGCCAACCACTGGCCGCGTCCAATGTTCGCCGACATTACGGCATACTGCAAGCCAATTACACTTCTGTCCGCGGAGCGAACAGGGAAATGGGTCCGCGGAGCGGAGCCAGATATCACTAATTTTTTTAGATGTACATTTCAGTTCTATGCAACAAAAGTACTGGTCGGATTTCCACCAAACACACAAAAGCACGTTTTCTGAACCAGGCCCCATCCCCTGCCGCAAATGTAGTTAAAATCCATCCAGCCGTTTGGCCTGTAGCCGTACGCAAAGTTTTGCCCCATTCAGTCTATGGAAAAAAAGAAAAATATTGGGACCCCCTATAACTTTGCCCCCCCTGCACGAAACCTCACCAAACTTGCTGGAAAGATTCACAGCGGGCCATATACTTGTTTTTGCAAAGTTTGGTGAGAATTCCTCCAGGGGGATCAAAGTTATAAGCTGCCAAAAAAGTGGTCTTCCTATGGGTTTAGCAACTTAACCATAACTACACGGCCGCTACCGCAGGCCGTGTAATATATATATATATATATCGCAATTTGACTATTTCCAATCCTGGGACTGAACTACACACAATACCAGTGTTATTCCTGCACCACTGATTATATATTTGTTTACAAAGCACCAGTTAAGTGCGAATGTTTCAAAGGTGTGTGTTGTAGTTTTCTATGTTGCTAGCAGTGCCTGTCAATTAAAAGGAAGTAGCACGTAATTAGCCCTGTATACATATTTACCTATGTGGAGCACTGTCCCTCCCAGTGTATATTAACACAACCAAGTTAATTAGAAGACCTCTGGTAAATTGGAGTAGTTGTGTGTGATCAAAAACTAACTGGGTGGAAGACTAAATAGAGCACCGAAACTCAGCAGGAAGCATTGGCCTATGTAGGCCCTGCATCGCCTTTAAAGTCTGTGGAGATCATTTTCAATTAATGAGTAATTTGATGGCGGAGGGCCGTTATGTTTGCACAGCAATGCAACCACTCCCGCCGCCAAATGTTCATCATTTGCACTGCGGGTGCAAATGTAAAGGGCAAAGGGTGGCGTACGAGCTTGTATGCCACCTTTTGCCCTTCACATCTGCACTGCACAATGCAAAGTGAGTAAGCGCGGCTTGGCATGCTGGCATGCCAGGCATAGTTTACTTTTGTTTGCGAGTGCCACTTGCCATGCTTGCATGGCAGGCAGCACTCACAAATGAAATGAAACCCTTGCCGACATGCTCTCATGTCGGGGAGGGTTTTATTTGAACTGGGGACTGGGAACTAAGAGGTCAGAAGGTCTGTGAGACAGACACTTGGTGAAAGTTTTTCAACAAATGCCATTTTATTAACTAAAAA
The DNA here is from genome assembly GCF_040938575.1 of Ambystoma mexicanum. NCBI lineage: Eukaryota > Metazoa > Chordata > Amphibia > Caudata > Ambystomatidae > Ambystoma > Ambystoma mexicanum. Next base: position 872,303,991 of record NC_090924.1, on the reverse strand, counting down.
GGTTGGATAAACGCCTCACTATCCCTACCCTGATGAGGATTTCTCTGGCTAAAATTAACTAAAGGAAAACACTCTAACAAAAGGTTTCTGTCCCTCATAATTGTATACACACCAATTCAATGATGAAATATATGGCAGTTTAACAACAACAAATAGAACAGTATACGTTTCAACACAATAGCTGCTTCTTTTGATAACCTGAGCAAACTCTGCTTCTGCATATTCAAGCAGGTCCTTCTTTAAATGTTCAAGAAGGATATGAATATCCTGTGTCATAACAAAAAGTTCTACTTTAGTACCTTTTCTAATCCAACTTAACAACACAAAGTTCCAACTTGGATTCCAAGGATTGTTCACAACTGTTTAACAAAGCTTTCCTCTTTCCACTTGTATTCAAAGTCTTGAGACAGCTTCTTGTCATCAACAATGAAGAGTTCTAAGCGTCATTAGCTAAAATAAAAATGTCTTTGTCAGGATATTTTTGATACCACTTCAACTTCAGGATTACTTCATCAAAACAGACATCAAATGGAAATATTTGATAACTTCATTAGCCTCAAAACAAATGTCTTTGTCAAGATTTGTCACCACTTTGTCATAAGCTTTACCCCACCACAGTACATTATGAGCTTCTACCTCTTTACTCTCATCCCAGGTTTTCTACTGCTACAACACTTTGCTCTGGTGTTCTCTTACCAGAACAAAACCAATGGTTACCAATGCTCTCGGTCTGGTATACTCTCCTGCAGCCAAGAGAAACTGCTGCAGTTCATTGTGCGGGTATACTCTGCTACCCAAACACAATCAATTGGCACAAAGTTCTAAGACCTGTGTGAAGGCATCATGAAGTAGACACAGACATGAAAATGAAGTTTGGGATATAAACTTTTATTCAAAGTAAAAAGGGTTGGTAAAAGGCCTACCTTGCCCTATGCTTAGGTGGGATTTCCCTACCTAGCGGAAACTAATGATAGTCTGTGTTAAGAAGCCCAAAGTAAATGTCTGTCTGTGTCAAAATCACTGTACTTGCCCTCAAATTTAAACTGAAAAGTGTTCACCTCCAAGTTTAGACCTTCCAGATCCTCACTTGCAACGAGGTTCCATTCCACAAGTTTTCCAGACAGTTCACAATGTCACAGGTGTTCCCTTCCCCAAGCTCAAGACTTTCAGCATCTTCAATTTTCAGTTACCTGGGATACGTTATAGCTCCTCTGTTTATAAAAGTTCTTTTCACTTGAAACACACAACTTCCAATATCTTTGATTGTCGGTTTCTTGTAGCATAAAACTTCCTTTATATTCAATAGACATGTGTCCTCGGACTAGGCGCAGTTGTTGGACCACACAGTCCACCCCTTACAGGTCACACAACCATTACAAAATATTTGGTGCTTCCCATAAGTTCCATCCTAGTGGAGCCTGGTTTATTTACCTGCCGGGCTAAAGGATTTCTTATTCGAATTTAGCATGCAGTTTCTCCACAGGTGGTTGGCCATCTTTCCTCTGTTAAGGGTTTCCTTCACCCTCAAGATTTGTATCAATCTTCATTTTCAACTTTCTCTCAAGATGTTTGCGCTATGATTTATTTGCCATTTTGGGTCACATTTATTCTTAAAGTTCAATGTCTTTAAAACAAATTATTTGCATTAACTTTCTTCCTTGTTGAGTTTTCAATCTTTCAATACTTAAATGTCAAAAACTCATACAGGATCAACCGCCCCCTCAGCGTTCTCAGGCCCCCTTCGCTGGGCAGACTCACCGGATTTTGCATACGTTGATTCTGTGAGTCTCTCGCCTGCCACCATTCAGCTTTTCCATGCAGCGTCTCACATCTGTGGTGTGTTGGCATTCGGCGGCTTTGCTTCTTACACCAGCAGGCCGTCAGCGGGATGGGCACTTCCTCAGAGGTCCTCTGGCTCTCGTTGCTTCACTCCAGCAGTTCAGCATAGATCTCTGCCTCACACCAAATCCTCCTTCCACTGCCTCAGCTCTGCACTACCCGGCACACCTGCAAACCTCTCGCCTTCGTGCAGGCCGCTGATTGTGGCTCCGGCTCTCCCAGCTGGCTTCAGCCACTCCGACTTCTTCTCCGCAGGTGCTGGGGAATTTAAAGTCCCCGCAAAACTGATTGGTCTTCTGGCAACTAGACCTCTCACTCTCTTTGTGGAAGCCCCTTTTCCATGTTGCTGTTCATGTCGTCCTCTTCTTTGTCTCAGTACTAAAGTGGTATTTGGTACTCTTCTTCGTCCCAGTAATAAAATGGTGTGTGTATGAGTCATTGTCATCAGGAAAACAAGGACAGGATTGGTAACACCCTATAAAGGCCTGGGGGATATTTAACTCCCTATGAATTGGAAATTGGGAAAACCACGTCTCATCCAAGGGTGCCTCCTCCCCACTCCCCAAGTCTCCTCCACCCATGTGATCCTCGCTCGCATATCCACCACCAGGGTCAGGATCCAAAAGCGATGGCCTTTCCCTTTGCCCCTGGCAGGAGGATATATTGGGGAAAGAGTTGAGGATGCCCTCAGATTCCTCACACCTGGGATACTCCCTTTCCAGACCCAACTACTACCTCTAAGTACTAATGTGGTAAGGGTCAACTTCAAAAGTTTTAACAATATCTTCTGCTTCACAAAATCAGGTTTCGTATTTTCTTCAGTGGACACAAGAATCACACCTGTGCTATTTACTACACCTAAGGGGTTGCCCTACGCAAGACAGGCAATGCTTCCTTCCTCCTGAACTTCTTTTATCAGTAGGGTAGCCCTCCTGCCAATCTTGTTCCACCTTTGTATTAACCGAATGCTGATAATACTTCTTCCCCTTCTTTACTATTCTTTGGCTTTGGCAATGTGGGTTTAAGACGGTCTCTACACCTGGGCAATATTCTTCATATACTCTGTTATGTTCAGTTATCTTCTTTTGACTTAGGCAACCTTGGTTGTTTGTCAATGGTCTTAATGTGCGTCCTTTTTGGATTTGGAAGTGGCGGTTTGGGTTCCCTTCTTGAGATATTGCTCCATCGTGTGGTTAGCTGTTATTATCACACACTATATGGCAATCACCTCCTTCAAATGAGATCTTTGGAGTCTTTGTTTGCCAACTGCTTTGGTTTACACCAGCTTGATATATGTCATAATCAGTACTTTGTTTTACATTAGTTCGGTATTCAATAGGGAGTCTGGATTCGGGCAACGACTAACCACGGAGCACTCTGGGGGACACAATATGACTGTGAACTCACCGGTGTTGTGCACGTCCATGTAACTCGCTGCTCCCAGCTCGTCTGGTTCACTTCCCCGGTGTGGCCTGGCAACCTCTCCTGCATGGCTTTCTGCATCTCAGAGCCCTCGCCTCGCCACCATTGAACACTCCACTTTGTGTAAATTTACAAACAGGTACGCTTTCCGCTGCATTACCTGTGCAGATGGAATCTCACCAGTGTCATGGTGCTCGCCTGCAACCATTGAACACTTCAGTTTGGGAAAAGAGACACACAGGTATGCTTTTTGCTGCGCAACCTCTGCAGCTGAAATCTGCACATCTAATCACACGTCCCTTTCAGGACTGACATTAACTTCTCTCACCACCCTGTCCCAGCGTCCTGGCTCTTCCACAATTTCTTCTGCTGCTTTGTGAAGAATTCCAAATGCCTCCACACACTACTACTACTACTGCCTTCTTTTTGCTGCTGCTTTGGCCGCCTCACCTTCTTCCACCTTGGTTTAATGGCCTGCACCTGACGGGGCTTTTATCTCTCTAAGCCATCCCAGGTGTGGGCATTAATGACACCGTCCCCAGGGTCAGGATCAGGAAGCGTCTGCCTTTCCCTGGCCACCTGAGTGGAGAAATTAGGGAGTGTTTTCGTGAGGACTCCATAGGCACACATGGTAAGCAGTGTTCCCAATAAAAATGAAACCCTGCCAGATGCAAGCATGTCGAGGAGGGTTTAATTGTCACTGTCCCCACTCCCAGTCATGCTCGCATAGCAGGAAGTGTGTACAATGGAACCCCAGGAGGTCTGTCTGCTTTTTGCTATTGCATAAAGCAGGCAGACTTCATAGGGAACACCAGCATTTGCGTCGGGATGTATGCCGATGAAGATGCTGGAGCCGTTGTATGTTATGACATGTTATTTGGCATTTATATAGCATTCTGTATATCATTGGTATGACCTCAAAGCGCTGGTAGGTTGAACGCCCTTGGGGACCGTAGTCCAGGTCACTGAGAGGGTATGGTGACATAGGGTGCTTGGGTGCACCATTTATGTGTGCAGCTGATGCAATTGCTTGATGGTAGCTGTGTCCTAGCATTAGGTGTGGTCGTAATGATATCAGTTGAATGTGTGCAATCTGGAGGATGGACACCAAGACTGGGTTCTGGCTGTGTTAAGCCTCTGTAGGACGATTATGTGTGCAGCTAGGCTTGTTTGTCATGGGATTTAGCTGCATTTTATTCGAATGATGAAGTGTTCATGGGGTAGTGTTCGTATGTGAGCAGCTAGGCTGAAATTGATTGAGGGGTGTAGCTGCACTCTAATTGTGTGTTGGTGCAGAGTAGAGTGTAAGCATAGTGATATGGGTGGTGAGTGGTTGGGTGGAGTTATGATCTAAGGAGTTTGCTATTCTGGATTTCAGGCATGTGCTTATGCTTAATAGTGACTTAATAAGCGTAGTCAGCGTATTGAGTGGCGTCATTGCTCGGGATCTCATTGAGCATTTGCCACATGTTTAGAGCTTTGCAGAAGGTCATATAGTCTTGGGTGTGTCGAATATGTGGGGGGAGTGAGTTCCACAAAGTTGGGGCCAAGGTTGAGAAGGCGGATCCTCCGATCCTGACAGAGTTAGAGGTTGGAATCACTAGAAAGAGGGCAGTGCTTGATCTTAGGGTGCAAGATGGGAGGTAGGGATTTATTTTTTCTTGTAGGTTCGTTGGGTCGGTCTTGTGCACTGCTCGGTGAGGGACGCATAGGATCTTGAAAGTGGCTCTTCGTCTGACTGGGAGCCAGTGGAGGATTTGGAGAACAGGTGAGATGTGGTCTCTTTGACCCATGGCGAGGAGCAGTTTTGCAGTAGCGTTTTGGGCTCTTTGGAGTTTGTTGAGTTGGTATACCGGAGCTCCTAGGTATAGGGAGTTGGCATAGTCCAGTCTCGACATCACAATGGACATAACTGCGGCATGTCTGTTCAGGTAGGATAGGTAGGGAAAAATGCATCTGAGAAGTTTGGGGTGGCAGTGACAGCATTTTGACACGTTGATTTGACGGGAGAGGGTTAGGCCTGAGTCCATAGTGCAGCCTAGGATTTGGACTATATCGGAGAGCGGGGGAGGTGGGCTAAGGGACGGGAACCATGGGAGCGGATGAGGGAGAAGGTCAGTATTGCCGCACACCATGATTTCAGTTTTATCAGGGTTCAAAAGGAGGTGGTTAATTGTCATCCATCGATCTATATCGCGGAGACAAGCTTCAAGGTCCGGATGTGGGTTGGTGCATGACTTGACAATTTTCTAGGATAATTTGGGTATCGTCAGCGTAGTTGTAACAGGAGATGTTGAGCGTGCGGATGATTCCTGGTAGAGTGGTCATATACAGGTTGACAGGATAGCAGATAGAGATAGGTATGCGCCTTAGGGTACTCCCATGTTCACTGAGCGAGCAGTTGAGACAAAAGGGGAGAGGACGGTTATTTGTTTCCTGTTGCTGAGGAAGGAGGCAATCCATTTGAGAGCACTGCCATGAATTCCTACGGAGTGAAGGTGGTCAATGAGGATTGAGTGGTTAACTGTGTCAAAGGCTCCAGAGCGATCAAGGAGAATCAGAGCTGTGCAGCCTTCAGAGTCTGCAGTGAACTTGAGATCATCACAGATCGAGATCAAAGTGGTTTCTGTTCCATGTCGCGGACTGAAGACTGATTGTGCAGGGTCCAGGAGACGGGTGGATTCTACAAAGGAGTTGAGCTTGGAGTATGCTGTTCGGTCAATGAGTTTCACTAGAAATCTGGTGTTGGAGATCAGCCTGTAATTCTTGGGGTCACGGGGGTCAAGGGATGCCTTTTTAAGAAGAGGCTTGACATGCGCTATTTTGAAGCCTTCAGGGAAGATGTCAGAGGTGAGGGAGTCATTTAGTATGGCTCTTACATGTTCTCCTGCGCAGGTAGATGAGAATATTTCTTTCAGGACAGAGGCGGAGCAGGGGTCGAGGGGCGACTCAGAGGGTTTTCTGGTCGATAGTAGGTCAAGGAATTTGTCTCTGAAGATGGGATTCAAGGTGTCGAAAGTAGGAAAATTAGGCGTCAGGGCAATGGGATCAGGAGGGGTCGGGGAGGGGGAGAGGGAGGACAGTTTGGTGTTAAGGGTTGAGGTTCTGTCAAGTGCAGTGTTGTAGAAATGTAACGAGAGGGAGTCGCAGAGTGATTATGTGGGGGTGGATTGGGTAGAGGTGCACGTAGGTTTCACGAATTCTGATATGATCATGTGGAGTTCTTTGCTGCGGTTGCCACAGTTGAGAATTTGTTTACTTTAGTAGGCTTTTTTGGTATTTCGGATTTCGGATTTGTAGCTGCGGTGGTGCACGGCGAACATGGATCTGCTGAGGTTGATTTTAGATGCTTGCCATTTGCGATCAAAAGAGTTATTTAGTTTTTTTACATTCCTCAGGTACGGCATGAACCATTTAGGGGTCGGTCTTTTTTTCGTGAGGATGCGAGGCGTAAGGAGGTGAGTGGAATTAGTGAATCATTAAGACAGGAGTCGAAGGAATCAATGGTCAAGGGTCTATTGGGGGTAGTGTTGCAGTCGGATGAAGAAGCAGGGCTTTGGCTAGGTAGGGAAGGATCTTGACTTTGTTCCAGCATTTGAGATCAAGGGTGGGGGCCAGGGGAGCAGTAGGAGGAGGGGCAGGTATATGGATATAGAAAGGGATGGCGTAGTGGTCGGTCCATATGAGTGGTTTGGGACGGGATATATAAACCATGTCATGGGAGCTGAATATTGCATCCAGCGTGTGCCCTCCTGAGTGGGTTGGACCGGTGTTATGATGGGAGAGGTTGAGTGCCTCAAGACTGTCAACTAGTAGATGAGTCATATAGTTGTTGGGGATATTGAACCAGATATTGAATGGTTGCTATTGAGTCACAGACGTTGTTGGCGAAATGTCTGTCGTATCCAGGGGTTCTGTGGATGAGTAGGAAGCTGTGGGTGAAAGTCGGTGCTAGCGAAAGTTTTACTAGAAGGGATTCACAGGAGGCAATGCAAGTCTGGGATTCGACGAGTGAGACGGAGAAATGAGGATTGAAGGGGACTGTCACTCCACCACCTCTGGAGGGTCTGTAGTGGGTGATAAGCGAGTAGCTATGAGGAAGGCTTTGTGTGCTACTGGGGCAAAGTCGTTGGAGAACTAGGTTTCAGTGATAAAAATGATGTCGGGTTTGTCAGAGGTTAGGAGGTCAAAGATGCTGTGTCTGTTTCTTGCTACAGAGCGGGCATTAAAATGGATGCATGTGACTTTGTGAAGGGGGTTGTTTTTCGTGAAGCTCATTGCAGTGAGGGATTGGGGGGAATGGTTGCTCGATGGGGCGGTGGGTGTGGTAGGAACATTCAGGGTGGTTGAGACCGGTTACAGTAGGGTGCAGGGGGGCTGGGTGAAAGTGGACTTTGAGTGTTGGGTGAGATGGTGTCAGGTTTCTTGGTCTTGCGCAGAGGTAGCACGTACACTTGCCTCCCTGTTAGGTCTTGGTGCCCGGAATGTACACAATCACAGGCCTCTGTGACCCACCGGGGAAAGAGGGTTAGGGTCCGCTGAGTTGGATAGGTAAGGGGTGATAAGGGAAACCAGATTGAGGGTCAGGGAGAGGTAATGGATGGGTAAGGGGTTTTTAGGGAAAGGGATTGCCTTGTTGCCCCTCCTGGGGTTCCTGAGGTTGCTGATGCTGATGCATGCGTGTTTGGCTGGGCGTTCTCCTGGAAGGTCCGGGAGGCTCGTGGGCATGCAAGCCTTCTGGGAAATGTAGTTGCTTGCTCCTTTTCTCATCCCAGAGGACTTTGAGTCCCTGTAGTCCACTCCAAGCCTTTTGCCTGCACATTACACAAAGTAATGTCTTGAAATAGTGGTGTCTCGGCCCTTTACTGTGTCCACACTGTTGCACCTTTCTACCATTGTTTGTTTGGTGCTTCTCATTTACCCCTACCACCTGTAAGCCCCTGACAGTACTCCCCCTCCCAACAGTTTCTGGTTTAGAGGGGTGATTCGGATGGAACAGACACATTAGGCGAGAGGCATGAATATTCGTAGCTGGTTCCCATGAGCGCTCCTCTGGCCCGTACCCCAACCAATCCACCAGATAATACAATTGCCCCAGCCGGAAGCGTGAATCTAGTATAGCCTTCACCTCGAACTCAGAAACCCCACCTACTAATATGGGCGGTGGTCTCGTTTGGCGGATGGAAGCCGGGGCGGGTTTAAGTAAAGCTACGTGAAAAACGGGGTGCACCCGCATCTGAGGTGGTAGTGTTAAGCGAACCACAAATCTGGGTTGAAACTTCCTTGGGCCCATTAAGTGGAGATTACGTGTAGCTAGCCATACCTTGTCGCCAATTTTGTAATCAGGACCTGGTTGTTTCTTTATCTGCATACCTTTTGTACACCTGTTTGGCTTCTTCCAAATTAGAGAGTATATAGACCTTCCAATTGTTTTCTATGTGTTAAGGCGGCTGGTACTGTGTCTATAGTTGAGGGGGGAACTGGCTGGAACCGCGGGTGATAGCCATAGGTACCATAGAAAGGGGTTACTTTGGTGGAGGTGTGCATAGCATTATTGTATGCCAATTCGGCTAGCCAGATTGTATCTGCCCAAGTGGTTGCATTGTCATATGTCATACATCATAGGTACTGCTCGAGGGTTTGGTTCACTCGCTCTGTTTGGCTGTCAGTTTCGGGGTGATAACTGGTGGATAACTTCATATTGATACCCACTGAATCTCAAAAGGCTTGCCAGAAGCAGGATGTGAATTGCAAGCCTTGATCTGACACTATGGGCCTCATTACGAGGAGCGCAGTAAAAATGGGGTCATTACCGGCATGGATGTACTAGCGGGTCTGTGCTCGTATGAATCCGCTAATAGTGGGTGATTCCGAGTGCGCTGCCATGCGCGAACCCCTATGCCGGTAATGGCCATACCGGCATGCCACTAAAGGCCCTCCAATCCCCCGATAGCGCCATCACGGGACCCGCCGATACCGCCTCCGCCTAGGAGGAACCCCTTAATACCGACTCTGTAATAACAACATGCTAATACCGAGCTTGTAATACCGGACCCGGAAGTAACATCATCGCGTCGGAAAGGGAAATGCTGCGGTGGCCATCTTTAAAAACACAATCCATTGCCATCCTCCCAAACCACCAGTTGCATTCAGGAGAGGCCAGTGCCAATCCCTTCACCATGTCGAGGGCTACCCGTAAAACAACCTCCCACCTGCGCAAAAAGCGTTTCTCAGATGCAGAACTTAACATGCTGGCAGACACCCTTGCAGCACATGCAGACGAAATCAACCTGCAGAACCTGAAGAGGGAGGTGCAGCAGCGCAAAAAAGAAATCTGGGAGGAGGTAGCCGCAAGGTGTCGGCCGTCGGCACCACCCCACGGAGAGTGAAGGACTGCAAAAAGAGGTGGGATGACCTCCGCCTCAGGGTTCGGAATATCCTGGCCACTCACCTGCCAAACTGACAACCTGACAACCTGGGAGGAGACTGCAAGCACATTCATTCAGATGGAGTCCATCGAGGGATTTGGGGAGATGGAGACGGGTGCCGCAACATCTGCAGATGGAGGTGAGTGACCCTGCAGATCCCTGTAAGGGAAACCATGACGTAGCACAAGTGATGTGGAATAGAGCCTAGGCAAGGCAATGCATGTCCCAACACACACATGAACATATCCTTGTGCAGATGGAGGACAAAACCCTGCCACACTGAAATGCAAGCTGAGTGCCAATCCCATTACCAACACACAGTCAACACACATGGACCGTGCCCATGTAATACATCACACAAACCTCAACACAACGGCATGCGACCTGCCATGCATCAAATGCCAAAATGACCCCTTCATACTACCCCGTGTGACACACCTGTAAGATATGAATGCATGATAAATGTAATACTCCACAGCACCATATAATGCATCTAGCATGTAACACCATCACTGATGCCCTGCATCTCTTCTACCCCCCAGGCACCGATGGAGAAGATGCCAGCGAGGATCCAACCACAAGGGCATCCACGTACCGGTCAAAGACAACGGCCACCGACAACACCACCTCTGGGACAGCCTCTCAGCCCACACCAACACCCAGGGCGCCTGACACCGTGGACACTGAGCTGGCTACATCCGTGGAAGGCGAGGCTGAAGACCCACTGAGCAACACTGCTACCCCAGTGGAGGAGGATGGGGACCCGGATGTACTGACCCATGTGCCATGTACACGCTCCCCAAGCCCTGTGCCCACCCCGCCACCCCACATTCAGCCCTCACCTACCTGCAGCAGTAGGAATCCCCTGCTGCATGTCTCTGACCTCAGCAGCCTCCACGAAGACAGCACTGCCATTGCAGGCCCGGTCACAGCACCCTCGACCACTGCTGCTCCCACCAACAACCTCGAGGCACGGCTAGCGAGGGTGGAGGCCAGACATGACTCCATGTTGGACCTGCTCAGACAATATGTGGCCGATGGGGAGGACACGAGGCGTGGGATAGCCCAGGCCATAGCAGCAACCACAGCCACCATAAAGCGAACACTGCCGCCGTCAATGCCTCGGCATCGTTGATGAGAGACAGTCTGTGGGCCATCACGCAGGTCCTCACTTCCATCCTGCTGCACATGCAGCAGGCACAACCTGCACCAGCCGTGGAAATCCCCACGGCTTCCACCCCATCCACCACACCTGCTTCCTCTGCCCCCACTTCCTCAGCACACTCCAGCCCTGTGCGTCTAACAAGACATAGTGCGAGGCACTCTGAAATGCTGACCCCGTACAGCAAGAAGTCCAGGAAATAGTGTAGGGGAACTATGGGAGTGGCTCAGATGGTGGTGGTGTTGAACAGGTGAATTAGGGGGAGTTTACTGGGGGTTTTGGGGGTTTTGGGAGTTAACTGGGGAGGTTGGGGGGTTTCACTTTCTCAACTTGTTATCAATACACCCGTTGTGTTAAAAAACATTCAATGGCTGGACATTGTTCATTTCGTGTGTATCCATTTAATTAATGACGGTGTACAGTGCCCAACTCCACACATTCACTGTGTGCATGTCCACATGGACACAGTGTACAATGTGTCACTGACACATATCTATCAACGTCCCTGTGGGTGAGAAGTTTGTTTCCTTTGTTTGTTTGTTTATTTATAGGGCGCCAGAAAACCCTTGGGTAGCTGGGCGCACAGAATAACAAGAATGCTTAGAACTTGGTTACAGGTTGCAGGTAACATAAATTGTATACAGTAATTATATTATGTACATTCTATACATGTAAGGGTGGAAAGGTAACAAATGATATACAGTAAATACATTATGTACATTTTACATGTAAGAGTGGAGGGGTACGTGTGTCATCAGATCACAATGCTCAGGGTCACCGGTTTCAGAGGTCGTTGCGTCGAAGCCAGGTGCGGGTATAGTGCCTGAAGCTGTTGTAGGGCTGGTCCCTTCTTAGTTCAACTGGTAGGGCGTTCCAGTACTGGGCTGCTTGCACAGGGAAGCTATTCCCTCCTGTTTTTTTTAGTCGGAATCTAGGGGTTTGGAGGCAGAAAGAGTTGGCTGTTCTGGTTGCTCGTGCAGTGATTTTTCTTATTATTCTATCCCTAAGGTATGGGGGAGCTGCATTGTTCAGGCATTTGAATGTTAGTGTGACAATTTTGAAGGTGATCCTATCGCTAATTTTTAGCCAGTTGTATTTTCTCCGCACATTCGAGATGTGCTCTCTAGCTGGGAGGTTCAGGGCCGTTCTGAGCGCATTGTTTTGTAGGGTTTGAAGTTTATTGATGATGTATTTATTTGTGCCTGCATAAAGTGCATTGCAGTAATCCAGTTTTGAGAGGATTAGTGCATTGGCTAGGATAATGCTCTAGCTGGTGAGAGGAAGGGTCTGCATGCTTTAATAAGTTTACCGGTATAGGCTGTGGATGAGGCCAGGGAGTTCACTTGTTTCCTTAGGGACAAAGTGGAGCCCAAATAGTAACCGAGGGTTTTCACCTCTTTGGCGACGAGGATTATATTGCCATCGATATTGAAGGAGCTGTAGTTGGAATCGAGTTTTTTTAGGTTGTTGGGTGAGCCTAGAATGAGGTTCTCTGTTTTTTACTAAAGCTGTACCCGTAGTGAAATTGCCCGAAAGGGGGATGAGGATCTGGGTGTCGTCTGCATAATTTGTGTAGGTGACACCAAGTCTGTCCAATTTGTCAAATAGAGGTTTAGTAAAGATATTATACATTGTTGGCGAGACACAAGAGCCCTGTGGGACTCCACATGTTGTCTGGATAGGGTCTGCAGAGTCTAAGGTGGAGAAAACTTGCATGCTTCTGTTGTCGAGAAAGGATTGGATCCAGGCTATGGCTTCACTTGAGAAGTGGGCGGCTGACGCTAGGTGTTTGCAGAGTACTGCGTGGTCCACTAGGTCAAAAGCCGCCGACAGATCAAGGAGGAGTAGCATAGCTGTGTTTCCTTTATCGTTGAGCTCGTCAATTTGGTCTTTGAGATCTATAAGGGCAGTCTCGGGGCTGTGTTGAGGTCTGAAGCCCGATTGACGAGTGCTGAGGAGTTGCTTGGTCTCCAGGTATTTGTGGATTTGGAGATAGGCCAATCTGTCGATTATCTTCTGGAGGAAAGGGACAGTAGTGATGGGCCTATAGTTGGTGGGGTTGGAGGGGTCTAAGGTTTGTTTTTTATGCAGAGGGAGAACCCAGGACTCTTGTAAGCTACTTTGGACGGTGCTATATGCGAAGGAGGCATTGATGAGTTTAGTGACGAAGGGGGCAAGGTCTCTGGCGGCATCCTTGATTATCTGGGCCGGGCAGTAATCGCCTTTGCAATTGGATGGTTTTAGTGAGGCAATGATTTTTTTCAGTTTCATGAGTGGAAACTTTAGAGAATTTGAAGGGTGTTAGGCTAGGTTTTAGCGTGGGCGTGCTGGGAATTTCACTAAGAGGGAGCGAGGCTTTTTTTATAGCAATTTTTGATTGTAGTGTTTTTACTTTATTTGCGAGGGCATTTTGGATATTGGTACTCCATTGCTTGTCTTTGGGTACGTTATCAGGTGGTGATATGGGAGATTCGAGTTCTCGCAAGATTGCGAATAGTTCCTTTGGATTGGAGCATGCTTTGGAAATTCAGTCGTTATAGACTTCTTTTTTAGCTAGGATGATTGCTTTCTTATGATTCGTAGGGCACAGTTTGATTTTAAGTTTATTTTCAGCTGTAGGGGACTGTTGCCATACAGTTTTAAGCTTCCTTTTTTCCAGTCTCAGTTCTTTAAGATGGGGGTGAACCAAGTATTAAGGTGGGATTGTTGTTTACTTTTACAGTTTTTCAGTGGGGTGATGGTGTCCATGGCTATGGCCATGGTGTCGTTGAATATTTTAACCATGGTGTCTGGGTCAGAATCAAATGGCAAGGCATTGGTGTTTGGGAGGAGCAAGGGAAAGATATTGTCTGGTGTGATGTTTTTTCTGGATCTAGTAGGAACAGGTGGTGCCATTGTTTTTTCAATTCTGGGCATCTTGTTAAGTGTTAAGTAGAAATTGATGAGGAAGTGGTCAGTCCAAGGCTGGGGTGTAATTTTAGTGATAGTAGTAGGGCAGTTGGAAGTGGCTACCCAGTCTAGTATTCTCCCTTTGTCATGGGTGGGGGTGTGGACTTTTTGAGTGAGGCCATGCCCTTCAAGCATGGTAACGATGGCTTGCGCTTGTTTGTCATTTGGGTCGTTAAGACCAAGGTTAAGGTCGCCAAGGATCATTGTCTGGGATGACTTTTTTGTGTTGCCTGCTTAGAGGCTGGATAATTCCTCTTCAAAAAGGCCTAAGGGTCCTGGTGGCCTGTAAATGAGATAAATAGTTAGGGTTTGGCATGGGGATATCGGTAATTTAGTGGGCAGGAGTTCACAGGATTTTAAGGTGGGCAGTGTTGTTAACCTTACATTCAGGTTGGATTTGGCAATAATGGCTAAGCCACCACCTCTGGCGTTCGGGCGGTCTAGTCTTAGTAGTTGGTACTCTTTGAGTATTGCTAGGGAGAGGGCTGGACCTGCTGCGTCATGTAGCCAGGTTTCTGTGACTGCTAGGAGGTCAAGGTTATCTAAGGTAAGGAGGTCAGCTATTTCAGTGGCGTGGGCCACGACTGATCTAGCATTGATCAGTGCTCCTGTTATGGTGGTTGTTTTAGGTAGACAGTTGGTGTTAGAAGTAACCGGGATGGGTTCTTTCATTAAGGTGCTAGCAGGTAATTGTGGTTTAGGTTGCGTTGAGCTCCTAGTCTGGTTTTTAGGTATGGTACGATGGTTCAAATAAGCGTTGCTAGGTAACTGCGGTTCGTAGAGGGTGGAGAGTCCAGCGCGAAGCCTAGAGTTTCTGTGGAGAGTAGGGCAGGGTGCATGTTTAAATTGGTCCATAGTTGCCAGTATAAACTGTAATAATAGCAGTGGGGCGTATGTTGATATGGTTGTGCTAAAATGCATTCTGCTAGAGTTGAGGATATAGTACTATATAATGTGTCGTATAGATAAGTGGGTTGGGAGCACAGGATCCTAAGGCTGGCACAGTAGGTGGTCACTCAATTAGGGCACAGTGGACTAGGATAAGGCTAAAGCAAATATTCGGAGGTTCTAACTTCGCTACTGGGCTAGTCAATAGTCTAGGCAATAGGCTAGGCAATAGTCAGAGTCTAGTGCTGTAGTCACAGATCGTAGTGGGCAATACAATGTGCTAACATGCATATGTTCACAGTGGTAAGTAAGCCTGGTAAGGAGCATGGTAAAATGTGGCCTATGGACAGCAAGAGGCACAGTCAAGAGGGCAAATGTGGACTGTAAGCGACCATAGGTACACTCAAAATGGCAGATGTGGCCTAGGACAGAGCAACATAGGCATATCATATATTTCAGCTGTGTAAGTGCAGAAAAGCAGTTCTAGCAGGGGGGCTAGATGCGGTTTTGCCAAATGTACTACAGGATACAGCAGTTTCAGCACAGTAGGCAAGTCATACAGTTTGGCTAGCAGAATACTGGGAGGCAGTTCTAGCAGAGGGGCTAAATGCGGTTTGCCAAATGTTCAACAAAATACAGTTTCATCACGTGTATACAAGGTAGGCATAATATGCAATTAGGTTACGGTGAATATTATGATGAGAAACCTTACTCGGATAGGCTAGGTGGGAGGCAGTGGTAGGCTAGGTGCCGATTATAATAGAGAGGCATTGCGCTTTGCTCGAGCTACAATCATGGTGGGCAATATTGTGGCTCGCAGACAATAAGTTACACCTTTACAGTTCTTTCTAATGAACGGATATGAGGACAAGCATAAGGTACAGAGCAAACCTAAACTCTACTACAAGTATTCGTCAATCAGTGATTGGCGTACTGCACGGCCATCCTCTGCATCACGTACTGGCAGGGGTGCTGCTTCCCCTCCATCTTCATCCTCATTATCCTCACCCGGTGCATGCATGTCAATGTCAGGTGACAGTGGTACATTTCTCCGGACGCACATGTTGTGCAGCATGACACAGGCCATGGTGATCTTTGTACCTTTTCGGGCGCATAGAGGAGTGCTCCACCAGACCTGCTTAGGCAGCGGAACCGCGCCTTCAACAGGCCGAAGGTCTGCTCAATCACTACACGGGTAAGGGTATGTACCCGATTGTACTCCTCCTCATGGCTGTTCCGCGGGTTCTGCATATGGGTGAGTAGCCACCGCTTCAAGGGATATCCTCCATCACCTGCAAGCGAATACAGATAGATCTAGGTGAGTCACTTTGAGATGCCACCTTCAGGATACACAGTCATGGCCGCAGCTATTTGCTGTCGACCTGCACATGTCTCTGTAGGTATGCATGAATATTGTTTAGATGCATTCTTTACTGCAATATGGTGTGGTAGTCTGGATGGCGTTGTACAGATGATGCAGGGTGAAATCATGTATGTGATGTGGATGCACTGTGGTTGTAGGACTATGTTTTGCCTCACATTTCTGCTGTGTATACTACACTGTGCATGCTCACACTAGCCACATTGGCACAGTTGCAATCCTGTTCAGTCATGCATTGCTTGACATACCCATGGTGGCCAGGTTGTGCGTCTTACATGTTGTCATTTATATATGTAATTGGTCAAATGTGTGCCAGTGATGTGTTATGTTGGGAGGTTCAGGTCAGGAGTGTTTAGCTCTGCGTGCATTCTCCACTCACTGTCAATTCCCACCCAGGTGGAGTATGCACCCCCCCCCTTTCCCACCCAGGTGGAGTATGCATGCCCCCCCTTTTCCCACCCAGGTGGAGTATGCATGCCCCCCCTTTCCCACCCAGGTGGAGTATGCACCCCCCCCCCATTTCCCACCCAGGTGGAGTATGCATCCCCCCCCCTTTTTCCACCCAGGTGGAGTATGCATCCCAACACATCACTAACCCAAAGCACTGCCATGGGCCAGTTAGGCAACTCAACAAGCAGCCAGGCACGTGGTCCAGCATGTCGCTCCATATGACGGGGTAGCGTGGAGTTGCACAGCACCATGGCATCATGTGTTGATCCGGGAAATCGGGCGCTGCAATGTGTGATGATCTTGCTGGAGTCACATACCATCTGCACGTTGATGGAGTGCTATTGCTTGTGATTGCGGTACACCGCCTCTACGGCATGGGGGACTACCAATTCCACATGGGTGCAGTCGAGGGCACCAACACAATTGGGCATGCCTGCCAGTGCATGGAAGCCTACTTTGGTGTCGGCTATCTCCTGGGCAGTCCGTGGTAGGGATATGTGGGTGGTAGTGTGCTTCAGGAGGGCATCCAGCACTTGATTCAGCATGCGTGAAAATAGTGGTTGCGAAATGCCATGCAGCTGCCCCACTGTGTGCTGGTAGGTGCCTGTGGCCAGGAAGTGGAGCACAGACACCACCTTTAGTAGCGGGGGGATGGCAGTGCATATTTCTATGAGGCTGGAAATGTCATTGTCTATCATGTCCACTATGGTGGTGATGGTGTCCCGGTCCAACCGGTACAGGGTATGGATCTGGTTAGGGGTTAGATTGAATGTACTGGGTCTGATGCGAGGGATTGGTGGCTGCCTACGAGGTACTACTGGCTGCACTGGTGGTAATTGCTGGGCCTGTCTCGCCCTCCTTCTCCTCCTGCGTCTCCTCTGTGCTGCCTGTTGCTGCTGCTGTAGTTGTTGCTGTTGTTGCTGTAGTTGTAGCAGTATAGGCATGCCATCCAGCACCATGATTGCAACAGCTAGTGGTATCATTTTGGTGTAGGAAGGGGTGTGGTGTGTGGGTGTACTCCTTTTATACTGGGCCAGGCTTCATTGACTCCACCTGTGATGATTGTGTGAAACTGTGGCAGTTACCTTGATTGCGGATTGCTGTTTATGGGTGGTCCGCGATGCCTGTATGGCCGCCAAAGTGCAGGCCCTGATTACCGCCTTCGGGATGCCGGTATTTGCATGCCCGTGTAGGTTGTGATGTCCTCCTATTACCGGCATCCCGGTATTTACTCGTCGAAGGGGCTCATGTACGCGCCATTGCCGGTATGAGGGGGCACCGTACGGGCGGTGCCGGTACGGGCAGTGCCGGTATTGGCGGGTTGTCAGGTCGTAATGCCCCGGGCCCGTTAACGATGCGGGTATTACCATTCCGCCTTCCTTTTTTCAATACCTCCATTCTCGTAATGAGGCCCCATGTGTTAAGGAATGACGTGAAGGCGTAATATGTTTTGGAGGAAGAGATCTACTAATACATTGGCTGTTGGAACTCCTTTGCAGGGTATAAAAAACGCCAGTTTTGGCAGTGAGTCTACCACCACTACGATGTTGGTGACGCCATGGCTTGCTGTTAAATCCACTATGAAGTCTAAGGATATAGTATGCCAGGGCACTGGTGGTGTGGGCAATGGGTGTGACATACCAGCGGGCCTTTGATGATCAGATTTGTTTCTTAGACAACATTCACATGTTTGAACACACCAAAGGACGTCTTGTTTCATTTGAGGCCACCAGAAGTGGCGCATTATCAATTCACGGGTCTTAACAACCCCTGGATCGCCTACAAAAGGGGAGTCAAGACACCATTTAATGGCTTGTTGACGGATAGCTGGGGTAGGGAGGTACAGGGCTGTGCCATGAAAGGGGAACCCGTCCTTCACAGTTTGCTTCCTACTAGGGTCATTCCAATGGGCTAGTTCCTAGGCTGTTATAGCCTTTCGGATATTATTGAACATGTTGTCTACTGTGATGCTGCCTATGATGCGTGCAGGCGCACTACAGGTTTTGGCTCCTACTCCTTATTGGGCTTGGGATCTGGTTCTGGGTAGCGAGATAGCGTGTCAGCTTTCCTGTTCTCTGCTCCTGGCCGATATGTCACCACAAAGTCAAAATCGGCAAAATACATGGCCCATCGTATTTGTCTGGGACTCAAGGCCTTGGCGGATTTTAAGAACTGTAGGTTTCTATGGCCTGTCAGTATGGTTATGGTATGTCGGGCACCCAACAGATAATGGCGTCACTCACCAAACGCTGCCTTGATCGCCAAAAGTTCTAGATCAGCTATTAGGTAGTATCGTTCTGCAGGTAGTAAGGAATGTGAGCAGTATGCCACAGGGTGCAGTTGTCCGGAATTGTCTTGCTCGATAGGATCGCTCCAAGGGCTTAACTAGAGACGTCCTTCTCCACTATGTTGTAAGGGCGAGTAGGGTCTGGGTGCAGCAACACGGGGGCTGTAGTAAACGCCGTCTTTAAAGCCTGGAAACTTGTTTCTTCCCCTACATCCCGCTGGAATGCTACTACTTTCTTTAGTAGACGAGTAATCGTTTGTACTTTCTTAGCAAATCCTTCGATAAATCGCCGGTAGAAATTGGCAAAGCCAAACACTGTTTGCACGTCCTGCACTGATGTAGGGGAAAGCCACTTTGTGATTGTCTGGACCTTCTTTTGGTCCATAGTTACCCCTTCGGGCGATAGAATGAATCCTAAGAACTCTACTGTGGTTGATTGGAAGTTGCATTTCTCGAGTTTTGCGTATAGTTGATGCTCCTTCAGGCATTGTAGGACCGCCCTTATGTGTTCCAGGTGTTCCTCTAGACGCAGAGAATAAATGAGTATGTCGTCTATATAGACCACAGTAAAAACATCCAAATACCCTGTAAAACTTCATCCAGGAAGTGCTGGAAGGCAGTGGGTACGTTACAGGGTCCGAATGGCATGACTTGATATTCATAGAGTCCATATCTTGTCCTAAAAGCAGTCTTCCATTCGTCCCCTTCCTGCACCAGATGGTAAGCGCCTCGTAGGTCTAGCTTTGTATAGATCTTGGCATCCCGTACTTGATCCAACAAGGTAGGTATTAACAGTAGGGGATATCGATTCTTCACTGTTATGACCCTATAATGGATACATGTTCTTAGTCCCTGGTCTTCTTTGGGACAAAAAATAAGGGCGATTATACTGGTGATGTGGAATGGCGTATAAAACCATTGGCTAACTTTGTCTTGATGTAGTCCCTCAGGTGCTCGTTCTCTGACTCCGTTAGCGCATAAATTCGACTACATGGCAGAGCAGCCCCAGGTTCCAAGTCGATCCTGCAGTAGAATGTCCGGTGGGGCTGCAATGTTTCAGCCACTGCCTTACTGAATACATCCCTGTAATCCTGATATGCAGCTGGCAAAGTCTTCTCCGTGCTCCCAACCACACGTCCTTTTCCCAGCATTCTTCCGTTGTTGAGACATCCGGTGTTGGTGAAGTGGCAATGTTCAGAACAGTGATTTAACGAGAAATACAAGGTACCCTGGGTCCAGTCTACTTCGGGGTTATGGGCCCGTAGCCAGAGCAGCCCCAGAATCATTCCAAACTGAGGTTCTGCAATAACATCGAACCTGAAGTCCTCATGGTGCTGTGGATTGCACTCTAAATGCACCCACCTGGTTTGCCTTGTGATAAGACCTGAAATCAATGGTGACCCATCCACCGACTTCACTTCTTCTTTACGTTCCTTGTCTATTAAGGGGATATCCAACTTAGAAGCCAGTCCTTCATCGATGAAATTCCCCGTAGCTCCCGAGTCTACCATCAGGGACACTGGTACTCTCTGGTCTTGCCAACTATTATAACCTGAGATCTTTACATGTGCCATTCTTGCTTGTTGTGTGTTTGCTAGGGATTTAGGGGTGTCTTCTAGTTGGCTAGCCCGGGCCACCCTCACTGGTGAGCTTTTGCGTTTCCTGGCTGATCCCCCTTAGGCTTGACGGGACAATCTTGAACAAAATGTCCTGCCTTTCCGCAATAAAGGCAGAGTTTCTCCCGACGCCTCTTATACTTCTCGTCCTTTGTCAGGGAACTGCAAACAGTTCCTACCTGCATAGGTTCTTCGGAGGTTTTCTCATTCTTACTGGGTTTTTGCTGTTGATCCAGTCGAACCATTGGTCTAGTGTCCCACTTTCTTCAGTCCTGCTTCCTTTCACTCTGCCTCTAGTCTAGCCGCAAGACCAAGTCGATAATGGAGGAACAGGCGTCGGGTTGCAGGTCCACCTGCGCTATGAGGTCTTTCATTTCATCCCATAACCCTTGATTGAATAAGGCCAAGCGCTTCTCCTGGGGCCAGTCCATTTCCACCGTTAACCGGTTGAAAGTGGTAACATAGGTGACCAAATCCTTCCCACCCTGGCGTAAGGTGAGCAGCTCCCGTTCTTTGATTAGCGTAGCTGCCATCCGATTGAAGATCTTACCAAACTCTTCCAAAAACGTGTCCCAGCTATACAAGAGCGCATCATCTTTAGCCACCAGGGGCGTGGCCCAGGATGCAGTGTCACCTCCTAGATAGAATATCACAAAAGCCGTACGAGCCTGGGTGGTGCACAATATGTGTGGCTTTGTGATGAAATGCAGCTGGCACTGCATCACAAACAGATTATATTTTTGTGGGTCCCCATGGTACCTTTCTGGTGCCGCTAATGGGAGTGGGGGCTCCGTAGACACCTGCACCTGTACTGGAGTGGGTGGGGCGTGGTCTCTGGGCAGCGGGGTAGCCTGAGCGGTAGCCTGGACAGTGAGAGTGTGTACCTGACCAGCCAAGCTGAACTAGTCCTGTCTGGTTGCTTGCAACTCGGTCTTAAATTCTTGCAGTGCAGCTAACACATCCTCCATGGTGTTGTGCTACCCAGGCACCTGACAATACTTGGGCTTGTGCTCCTGTTAGGTTTCTTGGTCTTGCATGGAGGTAGATCTTGGTGCCCAGGGTGTACACAATCACAGGCCTCCGTGACCCACCGGGGAAAGAGGGTTAGGGTCCGCTGGGTTGGATGATTCTAAGTGATCCGCCCGCAGCTGATTTTGGCGCTGCTGGAATGTTCCTATGAGAAAGGTGCAAACTGCCAAAAGTTCACACTTTTCTCATGCGAACACACTTACATACTACGGGGGCTGCAGGGGTTTCCCCCGCAACACCCCGCTCACTATACTGTATAGTATAGTGAGCGGGGTGTTGCGGGGGACACCCCTGCGGCCCCCGTTTTTTTTCTTCCTTTTTTTTTGCGGGTGTGCTGCAGGGGTGTCGCTGCAACACCCCGCGCACTATGCCACACAGTATAGTGAGGGGGTTTTTGCGGGGTACACCCCCGCAGCTCCAGCAGTTTTTTTTTTTTTTTTTTTTTTACTTATCTGCAATGAACTTTTGGTGTTCGAACCTTTGGTGGTAGCATTTTTCGGTCGTTTTGTACGGTTTGACCTTTTTTCGGTCCGATCGTACAAAACCGGGATGGATAGGTAAGGTGTGGTTAGGGAAACCAGATTGAGGATCAGGGAGAGGTAATGGATGGGTAAGGGGTTTTTAGGGAAAGGATTGCCTTGTTGCCCCTCCTGGGGTTCCTGAAGTTGCTGATGCTCCGCCCACACTCCTGCACACTTACACATTCAAACTATACCTCCAAAGCCCTGCTTAGCCTGGCCATTCCGGCCCTAGTAATTCCGCTTTGACACCTGGCACACTGTACCTTAGTATTCTCTAATGCATCCCTAGCTCGCTCTTACATAGCGTGCAGGTGCTTGAACCCACAACCAGCACACCAACAGGTTCTGTCCTTAGAGTATTACAAACACATACCCTTCTGTTTACATATCTATCATCACAAGCATATGCCCTTCTGCTTACACATTATGCAGTGGCTGTGGGACTGCACAGCCACACACTAGCTTTTAAGAAACAAGAATATGGCACTTAGCTTCGTGTCGTGCAGCAGGTGGTTCTGCCATGAGCTGAAGTCTCAATGTTCTAGCCGTATGATACAGTGGAACGTTGCTACAAGGAAATTGAAAGCACATGGGCCTCATTACAACTCAGGCGTTAAGGGTTAACGCCGTCGTTAACCCTTAACGCCTGATTCCAATTTTAACGGCTGCTTTTAGCAGGCGTTAAAATCCATGGCGCTAAACCGCCTTGGTGCTAATTACGGCACCGTAATTTACGGTGCCGTAATTAGCGCCTTCCCCACTCCCATTATGCCCTATGGGGCAAAAATGGGAATGGGGAGGAACCGCCCCACTCACCTTGGAATGGGGCGGTAAATCCGCCATCCAACATGGTGTAATAATAGTTTACGCAGATTTAACAAGGGGGGTCCTGGGAGTCCCTCTGCCAGACATTAGTCCTGGTTACAAGGGACTTACCCAGAGTCTTTAGCTCACTATCTTTCACAGAGAAGAAATATCCCAAGCATATCAGTCTTTGTTCTGCCCTGGGGCAGTCCAGCACCGAAATGCGAGGCAATTCTCCTCTGAACAAGAGTACCAACAGAAACCCCAGACACGTGTTTCGGTCTGGTTGGACCTCATCAGTAGGGTGGATCTGTGCCTCTCTAAGAATAGTGAGCAAGGGGTCCACGTCTGGATTCCCCTAGTAACTTAGGGTGAGACCCAAAGTTACTTAAATATGCAGATTTAACAAGGGGGGTCCTGGGAGTCCCTCTGCCAGACATTAGTCCTGGTTACAAGGGACTTACCCAGAGTCTTTAGCTCACTATCTTTCACAGAGAAGAAATATCCCAAGCATATCAGTCTTTGTTCTGCCCTGGGGCAGTCCAGCACCGAAATGCGAGGCAATTCTCCTCTGAACAAGAGTACCAACAGAAACCCCAGACACGTGTTTCGGTCTGGTTGGACCTCATCAGTAGGGTGGATCTGTGCCTCTCTATGTTTGGGGATGCTTGTGGTCTCGTGCAGAGGGAATGTGACCTAGCAGTTCGGGCTGGACTGCCCCTTTTGGGGTGGGGCCAAGCCTGATTTGCATATGGTCTTTTCCCTTCTGTAATGGCTTGGCAGGCGAAGAACGGTGGTCTGGAGGGTTGCCCAGAGCAACGCCAGTGGTTAAGATTCATTCTAAACCTTCCAGCCATCACCTCTTTGTTTTTGCTGTGTCACCCCGAGTGGGACGGGTATGCCCAGACGTGGGTCCCGTGCCTGCTGGGCCTAGAGACCCAAGCTACTCCTCACTGATGAGCCCCAACAAGGGCGAAACATGTTTGGGGATGCTTGTGGTCTCGTGCAGAGGGAATGTGATCTAGCAGTTCGGGCTGGACTGCCTCTTTTGGGGTGGGGCCAAGCCTGATTTGCATATGGTCTTTTCCCTTCTGTAATGGCTTGGCAGGCGAAGAACGGTGGTCTGGAGGGTTGCCCAGAGCAACGCCAGTGGTTAAGATTCATTCTAAACCTTCCAGCCATCACCTCTTTGTTTTTGCTGTAATAATAGTTTACTCCATGGTGGTAAAGTTGGTGTACTTACCGCCTGGGTCGTAATGACCCCACATATGAGCTGACGTTGTGGAATCACGTAGCAGTACTTTTACAGATCAGCAAACCTCCCCATAGGTGGTCTACAGCATGTGAATGTAGACGGTTAATGGTGCCGGTGCACTGACACTAATTCTGCTGATGCGTCGGAGATTGCCTTCGGCAGTGAGCACCACTGTGCTCCATAGACTTCCAAGTTCCAGTCACTTGGCCTGAACGCTACTTGCGTTCATTTCCGTTTCGTTTTCACCCTGCACACAATGCTCCCCCCCAGACCACCCAAACGCTGCTGGCGTTCCACCACTTCAGTTAAAAATGCTATGAAGGGCACTTATATGTTGCCACAGGCAGGGCCTGCAGTATTCGCATGCTGGGAACGGTCCCGCAGATAGCAGCCTGCAGGCGCCCTCGGACACACGTCTTCTCTCTCTGGCAGTCAGTAGCACAAGCGAGGATCTTCGTGTGCATCGCACGCATGCGCGTTTGGCTGAGCGTTGTCCTGGAAGGTCCGGGAGGCTCGTGGGCACGCAAGCCTTCTGGGAAATGTAGTTCCTTGCTCCTTTTCTCATCCCAGAGGACTTTGAGTCCCTGTAGTCCACTCCAAGTCTTTTGCCTGCACATAACACAAAGTAATGTCTTGAAATAGGGGTGTCTCAGCCCTTTACTATGTCCACACTGGTGCACCTTTCTACCATTGTTTGTTTGGTGCTTCTCACTTACCCCTACCACCTGTGAGCCCCTGACAGATGGTTACATCGATGGGGGGTGGGAAGAGTAGGCGGGCAGAGGTAGTTATGAGAGAGACGAGGGGTTGGTCAAGTGGGTTTGGGGGTTGTCAGTAGATCATTTGAGGTTTGGGGGTTTAGGCGGGTTGATTTTGGAATGAGTCTGCAGGGTGCTGGGGGTTTAGATGTGCAGGGTGAGAAGTCAAGCGAGAGGGGGTAGGGGAGGGAGAAGCTGGGCAGTTGGGCTGAGGCAGAAGTGGTCAGGTGTCGAGAGAGAGGACCAATCATGTTTTCTATATTTTGTGGGTTTTGGTGTCATAGGGGTGTGGGCAGGGGCGTAGGAGACACATAAAATCTGGGGGGGACAGGGGACTTCTTGGGGACTTTGCTTTATTTATTTATTAATTGTGTCTTAGTCAAAGAACTCGACTTTTCACAAAATTAGAATTAAAATAGCAGTACGTATTAAATTACAAATATCACTGCATAAAACAAGAGAAAAGAAGAAAACAGAAGAAAATTAAAGGATGCAGAAGCAAAGAAAATGTCTTTGTATGTTTCATTTCTGTATTTTTCAGATGACTATGAGCTCATGGTAAGAGAGAGGAAATAACAATTCCTTCCAGTGGGCCACAGCTAGGACGCCAGCGTGTTAGGAGGCAGATCACCTGTAGGTGGACTCCTGCCAAATAAAGGAGTTGAAGCCTTTTCTACCAACTGCAAGTTGCTGCTTTTATGTGTGGGGCAAGGAGACGTGTGTGTCTCTTGGAATGGAAAGATGGGGGTTTCAAAGAAAGAGGAAATCTTGTTTGTACCTCTGAGTAAGCACTGTTAAGGGAGTAGAGGGACCAGGTGTGTGATGTCGCTGCTTTGACTGTCCTCCGGGGGGCGGGGTGGGGTACAGCAAACAAGGAGGATGAGCGATCGCAAGCCCACCCCCTTATAGGCACACCCCAGGTCCGCGGCCGGATGTGTCGGACCCGGGGGATGCCTAGTAGGTGGGGTGTATGTGGACCCAGGGGGGTGGCCAGAGGGGCAGCCCGCTATGTGGGCTGCCCCTCTAGCACCCCTGAGAGGGCCAGGCCAGCCTCTTACAATGAGTCTGGTCCCTCTTATTCCACGACATGCTGGCTTTAGAGCATAGCCTTTCTTTGCCTTTGCCTTTCTTTGCCTTTGTTATTCCGAATGCAGAGCTGGGCTCTGTTCTTTTTCCGTTTAACATTTGCTGCAAAGCCTGATCTATTTGATTCTCTCATATGTTACTAGGACGGCAGAGCATGGGTCCTCTGCCCTGTTACATTATTCAAAGAGCCCCTCTGGCCTTTCTTTGCCTCTCCCTTGGCTCACTGCTTGCTTGCTTAATACATACCTTCTTGCTTGAACACTCAACATATTCTCCCTAACACAGCAATGGCAACTGCAGTCTGTCTTAACTTCTATTTGTTCCATGTCTTGAATTGGCCTCTTATTTCTGCTTTTCTGTCTGCAAGGGAAAGGCATTTGCCAGTCACTGCCATGATGCTTCTACCTGGCCATAAGCTGGCAACAGCTAGACAATATTGGAAGAACATGGCATATTTTGACAGAGGCTGGCAACTGCCTTCCTAATGCCTACACAAGAGACACAACTCTTGCTTTGTTTCTAGCAGTAATTCAGTGGATGAAGAAACGCGAGAACACACATATTGCTTAAAAATGAAGGGGATGATGTCACACCTGGTTAAGACATTTTGATCACGCCTGGAGCTAATTTCCAGCTGCAATTAAGCGATTACCTTTTAGACTTCTGGATTTAAATAATGTTAGTATCACCTGGAAAGCACAGAGGTTGCTCAACAGGGTTCCTGGAGCACGAGGGGTACCCTACTTGTGGGCATGGATGATTGGAGGGCATTCTTACCCTGGTTTGGAGCATGGCCCTTACAGCCATGATGGATGGAGGGGCCTATTACTTTTGGTTGTACGTACCCTTTTAGGGTGGGCAGACATTGCCTCCTGCTTTAGCCCACTAACAGCTCTGCTTTGCAACTCTATCACACATACCTGTCAGGTGGCATGTAACTCAATGCTACTAATGTTATCAGCCTCAGAAGTCTGGAATCCTTTGCCACATCAACTAGTGTACAGGCTTGCCATCTGAGACTTACCCATGTCTGAGTCGGCATCTGTCGCCCTGTGGGGAAGACACACACAGAAAGAGCAGGGCACAGTGCCCTTGTGGGTTTTTCACACTTCTTCCTCGGGGTGGGCACAATTCACTCCGCAGAGTAAGTGGGACATGCTGGCCAACATTCTCCCACTTTGACATGTCACCCAAAGAGCAAAATTGACCATTTAAAATACCTCTGTCGACATATTATTGCACAAGCCACACTGATGGGCTTAACGCGAGATGGCAATTAAGGGCATTTGCCAAAGCACTCAAGAAGCACAGGACACCGTCATATCAGCGACATGCCATGCTCACTCATTCTGATCACGAATTGCCATTTATCTGGGGTCATGTTAAATGTATTCATTTATTTATTACATGTGTAGCATCACGCAAAACCCCCAAGCATCAAGGCGCAAAGTAAACTGCATGGAGTGGACCACTTCCATTGGCGCACGTTTTTACTTTTACCCCACAAAATTGAAGATTTTAGCGTAAAAGGCAGGTGAAATCACATTGCTTTTCCACTTTGGAAGAGTGTAAATACCTCTCGCAATTAGCGATTGCTGGCAGAATTGACAATGGCTTCCTCTGGACTCCGCCCGCTTTTACCAGGTTTCATTTCCAAGCAGATCCCAGAGGAATCCCTTTCCTTATTTCCAGCATGAGAATCCATGCTGGCAGTAAGGCCGCATTTGTCTGGTGGAGCGAGAAATACAGGGGGTCCTGGTGTGTACACTCGGCTCCCGAACTCCACCCAGAAAATGCACAAAAATCTGGCCAATTAGAAAAAGCAACAGTAATAGTGTTTTCCACCACTTTTTCTGAACCAATTGACCTGGACAATGCTGTGTTGCATCGGAAGCTGAATGCATTCACTCTGACGATTATCCCACCGGAAGATTAAGCCAGGTGCTGAACACAGGTGTTACATATTCCTGTGCACAAGTTTCATTAACTAACTGAGCTACCTTACAAATGATATCTTCTCTAGGACTTTACCGTCTTATCCCCTTAACTGCCATGGATATTTTCCCCCCAGTGCCAAGGCCTTTTTTGGTGATTTCGGTATGTCGCCATTCAATCCCTTGTAACTTCTTTGCTACATGAGATATCTCGGCCAAAGTTGGCCTCTTTTTTCCCACATGTAGACAGTCGTAACGCCACCCAGGAATCCTAGTTTGCTGTAGGGGGGTGAGAGAAAATAACCAAAAAGGAGAAAATTTGGGTTTTTTTCAGAAAATGCCAATAAAATGTTGTACAAAGAGCCTGTGGTGTTTTCCTTGTAAAAGCTAGGAACAAATGGTTTGCTGTGCTGGATTTGCCATTTTCCAGGCTTTCAAGAACAGATTGAGTAGAAACTAAAATAACATATTTTGATATGCTAATCAGCCGTTTTGTGAGAGGTAGGCGATTTTGGCATTTTTTGTCCAATCGGACATGCATGGACGGAATGGAAGAAAAGGGTAGAAAAGCTGAATAGGAAGCCAGAAAGGCATACATTTCTGAAAAGTAGACAATTTCCAAGTTTAGGAAGGGGTAATTTGCACAGGTCAGGCAACAACTATGTAGGGAAAGATTCCATAGTTTGGGGGGAAATCGGGAAAATGACAGAAAAAAACTCCACAATTTCCACACATTTCACTCTGGTCATCCACCGAAACATGCAGCCAACAACACATGGCATACCTTCCCACAGGTTTCCTGATGAAAACGGTACCTCACATGTGTGGGTGCACCTACCTGGGTGCAAAGGGAAAAGCCTAAAATACTGGTAACCCCAAGTCTTTTCGCACAGCAGATTTTCCGGAATTTTGCTCATGTGGACAACCTACAGATTTGGGCCTAGGGTGTCGAAGCCACGAAGGAAAACAGGAAACCCCATGCATTTCCGAAAAGAAGACACCCGTGGGAATCCACAGAGGTTTGACCTGCGTGAATCGCCCCATAATTTATGACCCACAATCCCTGACAAAGTCTGAAATTTAGTGGAAAAAACACAATTTTCACTTTGTCTGGGATTTTGGGTAATAAATTCACGCAAGTCAGACCTCTGTGGATTCCCACAGGTGTCTTCTTTTCGGAAATGCATGGGGTACCCTGTTTTCCTTCGTGGCTTTGACACCCTAGGCCCAAATCTGTAGGTTGTCTCCCCAAACCCTTTGGGGGTTACCACTGGTTTAGCCTATTCCCTTTGTGCCCAGGTAGGTGCATGTGAGGTACTGTTTACGTCGGGACACCTGTGGGAATGCGGGAAGGTAGGACATGTGGTGTTGGCGGCGTGTTTCAGTGGGTGGCCAGAGTGAAATGTCTGAAAATTGTGTTTTTTCCACCAAATTTCAGAGACATTTCTCTCTGCCCGCCTTTCAAACACAAAAAATCCTGGTGGTCTAGTGGGCCCCCACCCAAAACAAGTTATAATATATATATATTTGTTTTGCCCTTCCCTAGGAGCAGATGGCACATGTGTGTGACCATCTGCCCCAGCGGGGTGGCAAAACGTACTGCCCCAGGCTTGGGGGGGTGGGGTGGCTCTGCCAATATTTGCAGCGGCCTCTCCCCACCCACCCCAAATGGATGGAGGTCATCTCATGTACCCCTTCCTAGGGGCACAAATCTGCCCCCAGGGAGGGATACATAAGGGCCCCCCCATCCACTTAGGGTGGGGGGGCACCCCCTTGCAAAATTCCCTGGTGGCTAGTGGTTCCACCCGCACCCACCCCACCCAAAACTACATTAAAAAAAAGAAATCTTTTTTTTTGTTTGCCCCCCTTCCCTGGGGGCAGATGATCACCCATCTGCCCCCCCCCAGGGTATTGCCCCCATGCTTTGGGGGCCAGGGGGAGAGGAGAGCTTACATAGTAAGCAGCCCCAACCCCCACTTCAAAAACAGATCCCTGCATGACACACCAAACACATATTCTGGGGGGGATAATTGACATTACACCCCCCACTTAAAATTGTGGGGGGATTTGACCCCTCTGTCCCCCCATGTCCTACGCCCATTGGTGTGGGAGAGTGTGGGGGGGAAGAGGGGGAAGGTTTAGACAAGCTACTTTCAGAGAAGGGAAGGGATATGGAGTGGGGTTTGTTGGCGGGGGTTGAGTAGGGGTTAAGGGGGAGGGAGAGGGTGGCATGGGAGGTAGTATGAGAGGGAGGGTAGTTCCTCAGTGGGCACAAGGATGGTGTGGAGGAGGAGGTGGATTTGCGCTGTTTGGAGCGCCAGAGGGCTCCTCTGGCTTGGGTGTTTGATACTGGGCGTGGTGAATGGGCGGGGGGGTATCAAAATGTTTTCAATAGATGTCAGAGGGAGAGGGAGAGTGGAAGTCAATGTGTTAGCGTGGGATGGGGAATGGGAGATGAGCGCTTGAGGGGGCAGGTGTTTGGCCCGCCAGTGTGCTCCTCTGATCTTAGAGTTGGACAAGGGATGATGGTAGGAGAGTAGGCGAGCGGCGTCCGGGTGTATTGATGTATGGGGGAAGGGGTCGTGGTTTGCGATCAGGGAGGGATAAAGGGGGGAGTCATGAAGTTGGGTGCTAGAGTACAGGCCATGCGCCACGGGGGTGAGCCATGGGGGCGGGTTATGGTGAAAGCAGGCTAGGGATCAGGACGGCTCGGAGAGGGGGTATATGATGAGCTGGGATCTCCACCCCAGGGAGGTTAAGGGATTGATGTACTAGTAACAGTAGTTAGGCACCTAGAGATTGATGTACTAGTGACAGTAGATGCACTGGTCTTAGATGTACAGCGTGCATCTAGATGCTGGACACCTAAAACACAGGCAAGTAAATCACAGCACTATCTCAGAGGGCACTTTCTGGATGTGAATCGAACTAGCAAGAGCAATTCTAATTGTGCAGTGTAGGTAAGTGAGTCACGTTGCCATCTCAGAGGGCACTTTCAAGATGTGAATCAATCTAACAAGAACAATTTCTAAGAGTGTGGGACAGGCAAATAAATTACAGTACTATCACAGCGGGCATATTCTAGATTTGAATCAATGTAACAAGATCATTTCTAAGTGAGCAGCGCTGGCAGGTAAATCCCAGTACTATCACAGTGGGCACCCTTCAGATGTGAACCAATCTAATAAGAACAATTCTAAGTGTCCGGCGCAGGTAAATAAATCACAGTACTATCTAGGTCGGCACTTTCTAGATGTGAGTCAGACTAGCAGGAGCAATTCTAAGTGTGTGCTGCAGGCAAGTAAATCATAGTATTACTTTAGCAGGTACTTTCTAGATGTGAATCAATGTAGCTTCTCGTCAGAGTCAGTCTTACAGCAACAATTTCTAAGTGTGCAGGACAGGCAAGTAAATTACAGTACTATAACAGCGGGTATTTTCTAGATGTGAATCAATGTATCAGGAACACATTCTATGTGAGCGGCGCAGCCAAGTAAATCACAGTATTATCTCAGTGGGCAGTTTCTAGATGTGAATTGATCCAACTTTCTAGGTGTGAGTCAATCTAACAAGAACAATTCTAAGCGTGCGGGACAGGCTGATAAATTACCAGACTATCACAGTGTGCACATTCTAGATGTGAATAGATGTTAGCGGCACAGCCAAGTAAATCAGAGAACTATCTCAATTGGCACTTTGTAGTTGTGAATCAATGTAACATGAACAAATTCTAAGTGGAAGGCACAGGCAACTTGGTCACAGTAATATAAATGCGTGCACTTTCTAGATGTGAAGCAGTGTAGTAAGAATAGTTTCTAAGTGTGTGACACAGGCAAATAAATCACAGTATTACCACAGTGCCACTTTCTAGATGTGAGTCAGGCTAACAAGAACAATTTCTAAGTGTGCGGGACAGGCAAAATAAATTACAGAACTATCTCAATGGGCACTTTCTAGATGTGATTATTGTAGCAAGAACGGATGTGATTCAAGCTAATCTGAACAGCTGCATAAGGTGCGACGCAGGCTAACATTTACAGTGCTAGGATAGTTTCCAGAGTGGTAGGCCTTCCAGGGAAGAGTGATTGCTCTACTCCCCACCCTGACCACTCCTTCTTTAGCTGTAGCTGCTGGGTGACGGCTGGCCACTGGGTTCCCACTAGTCCACCAGTCGCGATTAATCCTCCATGACTTACACTAATACACTCTCAGTTCCTCGGCTTGGGTGAATGCCTGACTGATAGGGATCAAAGTAGTCAGTAGTTTCCAGAAAAGAGACAAGAATAGGTGAGATAAAAGTCTCAAGAAATGTCATTAGGAATGAAAGGGGTGAAAACTGGCTGGCATAGTGGGGTCCAATGCAGGCTTTTTCAGAAGAGGGATAACAAGCGCCTGTTTCAAATCTGTTGTAATAATGCCACAGGCACAACAGGAGTTCACGTCTTGAGTCACCCACATTGCAATTTGTGGCATAATATCCTTCAGTACCCAGACAATGATGGGGTCTAAAGGGGATGCTGATTTGAAACCATTTGTGGCTGATAATACTGCCTACAGTAAACACTGGAAAGGATGACCAGGAGTGAGAAGCCTTAGCCTCCTGGATAGCCGGAATGACACATTCATTGCTGGAGCATGAGGACCGAACAGAAGTTCATATGTCCTCAATTTTAGTAATAAAGAACTCAGAGTTGGAAAGCATTTGAGAAGGGATAGTCCCCATCATCTCGGTGTTTTTTGACGAGAGCGACCTAACCACTGAAAATAGTTCCTTAGAGTGATTTAGTGCCGTTTCCACCTTATAAGTGTAAAAGGTACATTTAGCAAAGTAAATAGCCTGATGATATTGTTTCGTAATAGCAGCTAACAGCACCTTGTTGCTCTGCTCATAAGTAGTGCGCCACCTACGCTCTGCTTGCCTCCTTTTAAGGCAGAGGACCCCGTGGTCAGTAGTGAACAAAGCCTCAGATGCTTGCCTGCAGGATCTGCTCCTTTTAAGAGGAGCAAATGTATCTTCCGCAGATCTGAATACCTGCGACAGCAAACGGATTTCATATTTCCTTCACTTTCCATTGCTCACGGACACTGGTAACTATCTAATCATGGTTCTAGCAGCCCACAGCTGTGCGTCCCACCATGTATTTCCGAGCAATGTAGCCTTTCTGAGACAATCTACATCGTCACCCACATCACATCTTATCTCATCACACATTGAGCCTAGTGGTCCCAGTCCTGTTGTTCAGGTACAGGTAGATTTAATTATACTCTCTCTAGTGTCTAAGTCAGAAATTTAGTAGTGCAGATGAGCAAGAAACTTTATCTTTCCCATCAAATGTGTGAATATTTCTACTGAAGCCCAGGCTCTGCCTTGTTTCCACAACACGACTATCACCTGGTGCACTGCCACCAGGAAATATGAAATCCGTTTTCCTCCCTTGCATGCTAGAGAATACACTCATTTCACTGGGGCACCTGGTAGGAGCACTTCGGCCATCTCAGCATGCCACACATCCATGTTGTCAGATTTCATTGCTACAATGTTGTTCTAATCTCAGTTATGTGCTCAAAATATTTAACAATGCATCACATCGGGCAGATATGTTATGTCATCTTATATTTGTATTGCGTCTCCTGCCATAGTGTATGGCTTCAAAGCGCTTTGCCTGTCAGAGAAGTAAAGGAGAAGTATGATAGAACATTCAGTAGTGGTAGGGAGAAGCAATGTGGGGCACATAGCCGGGATTAGGGCGAGGGATAGATGAAATGCACAGGAAGGCATGAGAAGGAAAAGTCTGAGGAGCTATTTGTACAATTGGATCAAGTTTATTGTGGGACCCAACTGTAGTCTATGTGGTGCAGCGCCAAGAGGAGAGATAGCTGGAGAGGAGGTGTTCTGTGTGCATGGGGTTTTGTCTGGAAATGACTCACGGCATGATGAACCTGGGCATTTTGAAGACATGCCCAAGAAAACACTTGTGGCAAAGTCTGTAAACTTACTTCTCTAAGCCCCCAACAACATTTGGGAGGAGGTGTATGTCAGAAATCCAAATTTGCCAAGTTTGCAAAAGCTCCCTGAAAAGCGAGCAAATCCCCTCCCCCCCAACCTTATTTGGTTTCCTCATTTATGTCATGGTTATCAAACCCCTAGGTATGTGCGTAAGGTGCTTATGGCCAGACTCTTAGCCTTCCACAGTGTCATGGTGAGCCAAGGCATGTAGAAAGCCATGCCCAAGAAAACATAGCATACAAAGACCCTCTACTTACTCATCTAGGCCACGACCCGCCAGATTGTATAAATGGGACAGCTGGAAGGAAAATATGGGCACATTTAACTGTGGGTGGGATTTCAACCATGTCTTCCTTCGGAGCAAATGCCCAGTCCGGTCTTGCTGAAGGCTCCTCAGTCCTTCTAGGGCCTTTAAGATGATGGTTATATTGGTGTGTGAGGCAGAAATCCTCTGAGGCTGAGTGCTTATAGGAGTTAATTTACATAATTCAGCCTTTGACTAGCCTTCTCATCCTGGGCTGGAGTTATTGTGTACTGTTAATAGAGGGCATTGTGTGGATGTTAGGTCAAATAGAGGTGTTAACAGATTAGATTTCCAGGTGTACCTTCTGCGTTTTATTTCTTTTTGGAGCGTGTTTAGGGTTTTGCTACCTGGTGTCTTATGGATGCTTCAAAAGTGCTTGGAAACTACACAATCAAAGCAAAACATTATACTGAAACCTCAACATAACATGACCTAACCAGCTAGCATAAAAAGAAAGGTCACATCATATTCTCCCGCCCTCTCCCAAAAGAAGTGAATAGTATGTACAGTAGCACTCGGGTAGATTCTAGTTAACATGCATTTAGCTTTGGGACAAGAACACTTTGATCCCAGCAGAGGAAGACATTACAAACATGTTTCTACAGCTTTAAAGATGACATGACATAACATAGAGATTCTCAAGGCCCTTGAGAAACCCAAGGCCTCCGAAGTCCCTTTCATAGCCACAGATCAAGACTGCTTGCGAACCACCAATCCTTTTAGGAATAAAATGTTGACAGCTAGGGACTGAATTTTACTAGCCCAGGGCCCTGACAGTCAGGTAGCGGGGATCCCCACCGAGTGGACAGATAAAGCTGGCATCTCCGAGGGTTTCTCGTTCTCACCCTTTTCACTTGAAGATACGACTAACAAGCTGTCATCAATGCATCCAACCTCCTGTACCTACAACCTATTTCCCCCTAAACTAATACTTGCGCATAAAGTACTGTTCGGACCATTTCTCACAGAATTTATAAATGCTTCCTTCAGAGACAACCACGTGCCAATGGGTCTTAAGAAAGTCACCATTACACCGATTATTAAGAAACCTAACCTAGACCTTACGGACCCTTGTAATATTAGGCCTATTACAAACAGTCAATTTTTACTGAAAATTGTTGATAAAGCAGCTACAGCCCAACTACAAGCCTTCACTGAATCAAACAAAATCCTTCACGGCAGACAATCAGGTTTCCAATCTTCTTTTAGCACTGAGACGGCACTAGTGGATCTCCAATCCCACTTGCTGACAATCTTGGAGAAAGGGAAGGCAGGAATGCTGATCCTATTAGATCTGTCAGCAGCATTCGATCTTGTGGATCACGTGCGTCTGCTCCAGTGTCTACGACATCAGGGTCGCTGCTCCACGGCCGCAGCAAATTGGATTCAGTCCTTCCTGTCCAAACGTGAATCTAAGATCCACTAGGGATAAGCTTTTTCTCCCTCTTCCACCATGGTGTTACTCAAGGTGCTTCAATCTCTCCCCTTCTCTTCAACTTGTACATTAGACCCTTCTGTACTCTCTTACAAGAGCTTGGCGTGTGTTTTACCAAGTATGCCGATGACACACAGTTGGTCGTCAAGCTGTCTGGGGACCATGCCTTCGACTCAGGGATTCTAAACAACATCTATAACGCCACTGAGAAATGGATGTCCACAAACTGGCTCTGTCTCAATGGAAATAAAATGGAGCTTCTGGCCTTTGGCTCTTCCCAGGCCCTCTCCAAACTCGACTCTTCATATGATGAATTGGTGATTCAATGGACCATCATTAAGACTCACTCAAAGGTCAAACCCCTCAGGGTTTTTATGAAGGCGCCATTAAACTCTGACACCCAAGGGCAATACCTCCGTAGGACGTGTAACTACCACCTTAGACTTTTGAGATCCATTTCGCCTTTTCTCAATGAAAAGAACGTGGCTACTGTAGTATGACCCACGATACTGTCCAGGCTGGATTACTGTAACGCACTACTTGGCGGAGCCTCAAAATCCAATATTCATGCCATCCAGGTTATCCAAAATGACGCGGTTCGCATTGCATTGAAAATTCCTAGGAAATCTCACCTTTCCAATTTCAGGAGAAACCTACACTGGCTCTCGGTGCAGGAGCGCATCCATTTTAAAATTGGTATGCTAATACATCATTCTCTCTTTGGCAAAGCCTCAGAATACATCAAAGCCAGGATTCCCCTCTACCAACCCAAGAGGATCTTGCGTTCCTCCTCTTGCATACAGCTGCAAGGAGTGAAGTACTCAAGATCAAGAGGACTGGGTAGATAATTTCCAGCTATCACTTCCTCCTTCTGGAATACATTACCAATGACTATCCGAGCCATGGAAAATTTATAGTTATTCAAGAAAGCACTGAAAACTCATCTCTTTGGATAACTTTTTTCTCTTGGCTCTTGCTCCCAAAGTTTCACTGTGGACTCACTTAATTTAATTCTTTTCGTCCCATTGTATTTGTTCGTCTCAAACTGCACTATTTGGTGTTCCACTCCCTAACACCTAATTCCTTTTTTGCCATCAGCTGTGCTAATTGGTCCGGCTAGTGTGAAAAACACAGACAGTGCACTCTGTCTAGTGTGTGGTTTGACCACGGGCAGCTACTATCAATAATACTAATTTCCAAGGGTTGCTCTGGGTAGTAATAGCCAAGGGGCCCTTGGTGCACTCGGGCCACTTAACTCGCCCCATTACTGCCCTTTGAACTCTGCATTATTCTATCAGAATCTATCTCCATACAAAAGGAGGACTTATTAATAAGCCAGCGTTCAATACAGGAGTGTGTGCAATGCCAATGGGAGTTAAAGAAGTACACCCTCTCTCCGTGGAACCAGGCTCTCATCAACTAGTGTACAGCACTCTGTGTTACTCTGGGAGACCTGCCCTGAATCACATCTGTCAGACTTGGGCCTTTTCAGCTCTGTGTTGGAGACCAGGTCCCGAGCTTGCATTACCTCTCAGTCAAATCCAGTAGACAGCGAAACATCAATCAAAAAGGCATTTTGCATTGCACAGCCACATAAACTCAAGCTATCTTTATCTGGTACCACAAAGTATCTGCTCACCATAACAAAAGTTTGACTGTCATAAATCTGCTACTGACCTGCTGCTTTGTGTATCGTCCAGACGGATGTATACGGTTTGGCTTTGGCACAATTGTTCGTGCCCGAATTGACTGTGGTCAATTCGACTGCGAAGCCAATTCTACTGCGGCCAAATCTGCCAAAACTATAACCTCTTTTTTTTCCTGTCCCTGCCTCCAAACTTCCGGGATCGGGGACCTTCCTGCTACCCCCAAAGGCCATCACTACCAAACATGGGGATCGGGCGACACCCCTGTACCCCCCGCTCCCCATGTTTGGTAGTGATTACCCAAATTGATTGTTTGTAAACGATCGAATGGTACTGGCGAATTCGGCCAGATTTACCATACGGTCAGTTAGAAACGATCAATTTGGGTAATACCGTCTAGACATAGTCTGAACTGATGTTTACACTACAAATCTGCTGAGTGCAAGCTAACCTGGCCTCTTTTTCCATAAGAATCGGAAGAGGTGCACGCTCTTATTTAGGGATTTATTTTTCTAGTGTTAAAGGGGAGGAGATAAGCTATTGCAACCTTTTACTTTAATGGCTCCTTCCAAGGGAACCAGAAGTTAAATAGGACCCAGTGATCATGAAAGACAGGGCATTCTCTAGCCTTGGTTTATGGAAAACAGCCCCACATCCAAACACTTGCCCCTTCTGTAGCACAGATCTATATCCATAATGAGTACTCCTGTATGGCATATCCCAGGAGACTCACTGGGCTTTAGTTCAGAGGCATTCTCTCCTTCATCAATATGAAGTGGCTCACTCACCAGACCAACCTATTCCTGAGGGTTTGAAAATCCCACTCCCCACTGACACATCTCTCTTTTGAAACTAGTATTAGCACCCTGGGTGGGGGCACTAGCAATTGAGGAGCTTGAAACGTGAGCAGTATCCTCAGATGTAAGCCTGCTTTCCCAGCTCTCCCACGGCTGCGCGTCCCTCACTCTGTGCCTCCGTTGCCTCCCCTTCTCCATACCACCTTTAGCACCAGAAGTACCCGCACTCTTGGGCTAAAGGAAAAGTAAAAATAAAATAAAAAATAAATGTACCTTCCTTTAGTGCTGTGACACTGTGTTGGGACCAGAGTCCGTTTTCAGTGTTGATTACGGACTCTTGTTCCAGACACAGCTTGCAGGACTGAAGAAAGGTACATTTATTTTTACTTTGATTTAAGCACCCACGTGTGGTAACTTACCAGTGCTAATGGCAATATAACCCTCATTAACTATTGAAACCTGTGATTTCAAAAAGCCCCAGTCATTAGCTCTTCACCTCATCTCCACAGCAGATATCTGAAGTGCCCTGAACATTACAGTGGTACGGTAGGCCCAATAACCGATCAGAAAAATCAATTTCAAGGAAGAAATAACGGAGTGCATGATTTGAAAGTAAAACAGCTTTGATATATGCAAATTAAGGTGTGGAGGGTTAGTTAGCTCCTTAGAACTGAAAACGCGTCCAACCTGCCCACATTGAGTTACAGTATTTAGCGAGAAAAAAAACACAAAATGTTAGTATCTTACAAGTATCAAGTACATGTTAAATCCACTTTCCCTATTGGCTGCCACCTATACAGAAATCTAAACACAATATACATTAGCACTCTCTATCGGTTAGTACATTACCCATGACCATTCTAAGTGCAGCCCCATACAAATGACCTAGTTGTGCAGTCAGCGAAAACTACTCCATCCTGATTGGCTAAAGTAACCTTTACTAAAATGGCATACCCTCATCGACCAAAACAAGTTCATGTAACTTCTGATGTGCAGTCCCATCGAAACAACCCAATCATGTAGTGAGGTGAACAGTGAAGTCAGCAAATTAGACACAGTAATATCCTCGCCCATGTGCTCAGCCGATTTGGCAATCCAGACAATTACCAGGCCTTGTAGCAGTTTACTCTGCAACACTTCTTGCAACTCCTGTTTTGAAACATGTTTCTATCCCTGGCACACATTCTTCTGGCTATCTCTTGGGAACCAGGTGGCTTCATAGAAAAATGCAACTGAGGCTCCTCTGTTAGGAAAATAATTTCTCATATTTATCTGTACTACCAAGCCATTCTATTGCAGACCCAGTTGTCCCAACACACTCTAGTGGGCAGTATAACCAGGATCTAGTTTGACGCTTTGGCAATGCCTCCACAGAGGCTTTGTTCACACAAAGAAATGTCCTTCAAAACAATTGTATTTATCTATTGTCGAGAACAAAAAACGTTATTCTACATTTCACTCAAAGCTCCTGAGAACCACTGCTAAGCTCTGCAACAATAACTGATATATGTGCTGCTCCTCCAAGGGCCTTGGCATGCTCAACACTCTCTGGGGGAAGCAGGAATAAAGTTGAATTAAATGGAAGGACAGAGGTTCAGATTTGCAGCCTATTGCCCTGAGTGGCAGAAATGTACAACTCTGACGTGGCATAGTTCAATATGGCAGGGACTCTGGCTAATGTGGCAAGATGCCCTTATACTGATGGAAACCAGTAACAATATCTTCGGCTGCCCATCCTTCCACCATCAGTAGCCTAGTGCTCTCTAGAATGTGACAAAACTAAATCCAATAAAAAAATGGCTTGAAATGCTGCAACTAATAACCAAATCTTAATGCTAATAGAACCTCTGCAGCTTGTACTACCCTTCGTATTTAGGGCATTGCACCTGCATCCTAACACAGTACCACTTAACCTCACCTCGTGCATGAATCAAGAATCAAGAAATGGTGCCACCAAAAAGGGCACGGATCAACCTGGGTCTTTCTGATTATTACACAGTCAATGATCTCCTGATCCCAGTGGCATGACTGGATTTCATCCCTTGTCTTCTTCAGGCATGATGTTCTCACTTTTGTGTATTTATTTTATTCTTGATGGCAAACTGTGTTGCATTGTACTCCATTGGCATAGCCCTTTGCCTAAGCAATAATATCCTATTCCAATAGAGGAGCAGCCCAATGTGAATCTGTTTTTACATTACATTGCCTCCATTTCTCATTTATCATGTGAAAGGTGGCACTGGGTGGTAGCTGGAGCAAAATCCTGATATGTTGTACTTATTGATCCTGTGGATACTATGGGGCTCATTATGAGTTGGTCGGTATGGGTGTGAGGAATTCAACCATCCGCACAGGTAGATTGTGCTAGCCCGGGCTTTTTGATTTTTGTTTATTTTAAAAGAATGAATGACGGGAGATCAACCTCCAGATAATATGTGGGGCCATTCCCGCACATATTATCCACGCTCAACGCAAAGCAGAAAAATAGTCATGCACTCTGTGAGGAGACAGCTTACAAGAGCCACCCTCCCTTGCCATGTGTCGCTGACACCTGACAGCTGTGGATGCATCAAAGGCCTCTGGTCATGTGCAGCCTGATTAGCATTTCAAGGCTCCATAGATTTGCATATCCATTGTTACACCTTGCTGGTGGCTGAGAATACTGAATAATGTTAACTAGCAGCCCTCATGGAGGCCTGGGTGCAGGAAGGGACAATGGAGACCAGAGACCAACTGTCAACGATTATACTTTTTTGGACCAAAATGAGATTTGCTCCAGGTGAACAGAGAAGGAAACCAGAAAATCACCTACCTGAAGTGAGTTAACGGGAAGAAATGTCCGTGGACTGGTGATATCCAGTAATGAATCTATGTGACCTTACCTGCAGTAATTAGGAATTCCTCTGAAAACCTCTCCGGAGTCCGGCACAAAGGCTTGATCCCCGGGAGGTCCCCAGGGAAACCCTCACGGGGAATAAAACCCTGCGGAGAGCTGCTCGAGAGCGTTGTCTCCCCGAGATGTTCCTGCGCGGGATGTGATTCCGCCTTCTGTGTTTGGAGGCTTCTTAGCGAATGTAACTAAGGACTGGATATAAAGGTAAAGGTTAGAGTAGGTTAGAGTAGGATAAGACTTCCTTGTCCTTTCAAGCTGTCAGACCCCCCGTAATATTCTATTCTATATCTTACCCCCGGTTTGTGGAAAGAAAGGCGTCTTGGGTAATAGATATGAAGGAAGGGGGAGGCCGCCTGGCGTTCCCAAGGATACTGAATAGATGGGCTAAGGAGAACAGTATAAATACAAACAGGGTAGATGAGGAATAGAATAAAGATGATAAAAACAATAGCAACAATCCAAAGGAGCAAAAAAGAATGAAACACAAGTGCCTACCGGTTTGTGAACAAGGGAAGCCACCCGGAGACTGCTCACAGGGATGTGGCTGTAAACCTGGAGTGTCGTGGTAGAAAAACCGCGCTAGAAGGAAAACATGAAAAAGGGAACAACAAATTACGGAGTACCCTAGACTGAAAATGGAAGGAGGATTAAGACGGGGCGTAACGTAATACCTCGTGAAGAGCGAGGGTCCGAATACCGAACCAAATTGAAACTAGGCTGAAACCGCACTCCTAAGGGGGCGAAGTTCTAATCGTCCGAGATCTGGTAAAGATTTCTCTCGAACTGCCGTAGCTGTCTGCGGATCAAGAATAGAAGGAAGGGTTAGCGAGGTTATGAAGAGCATCAGAAAGAGAGTCAAGAGTAAGGAAGTAAGGATAGTTAAATCACAAACAAACTAACTCACGTAGAGCTTCTATACTCCTATGAGAGTAGCAACACACTGGACTCTTGGAGGATTCTGTTGATAAGCCGTTTGGGAGGATGTGACATCAGTGAGCTGGGATAGAACATCTAGACTGTTGTGTTTGCAATGATCGCCAGATAGGGCGGCCATGTTGGAATACTTCCCGGAATAAGAATCTGCCATACAGAACATGACACCAACACCTGTTTGTAATGCAATGTGTCAACTTGGGACTAACACCCCTCCTTAGTATGAAAGGGCAGTGAATGTCCTGTCTGGAACCACTCCTTTCAAAACAGGTAAGTATGTTAATTGTAGGAGCCACATGTCTGCCTGAAACCCATTAATTCAAAGGAGGCCCATGATGTGACCAAGCGCTGCATAGAGCTCAGTTAATTAGGGAGACTTTGATGTACAGCAGACAGGAAGATGGGTGGGACTTAGAAGTATATGTTATCATCCTTCCCCTGTCTGTTGCCAAGCGCTTTGATTCTGACCTGAAGCATCACTGAAGATTGTTGGTGGGGGCCTAGGATTGGTTAATTAAGGTGGGCTTAGCCTGCACCAATCACTGGGGCCCGTTTTGGCTTTAAGAGAGGGCTGAGCCCCTCACTGATCAGATCAACTGAAGACTTTGCAAGGAGTATGACGAAGGACTCATTTGGACCCAAGCTGAAGATACAGTCTACCTTACATCTTCTGTCAGTGAAGGAAGGCCTCAGGGATCCTCCCCTAAACATCTGAGAGGGAACAGAGGGAGATACCGAACTCAGAGGACCTGTCAGCAGCTCCAGAACCGGTACCCAGCCAGCACAAAGCATGCCCTGCTAGGTTCTGACCACAAGCTTCTTAGGTGGGAAGTGCCGCAGAGTCTCGGGACAAAGGACAAGACCATTGCCTGCAATCACTCGCCTGAGCTTTGGCCCATCCGCCTTGAAAGGACATGGGCCCTGCGAAGAGGTTGGGAGTGCCACACAAGCATCATCCAGTGTCCATCTTTTCAAGGACAATTTTGAGACTGTTGAGTCCTCGAACCACATCCAGCTGCACTGCTGACTGTTGTCACGGAGCAGTCACCAGAGCCTTCCAAGATGCCTTGACCAGCATTCTAGATCCGCCAACCAGCACAGATACAACGATTCTTGGAGCCGAGCTGCTGCGCTGGACAGCCTGCAGACATCCGTCCAGTCTTGCTTGCCGAACTGCTTGCCGCCTGGTACCTGCCACTAACTGTCTCACGGGCTGCAAATTGCCCTGGAACCGCCTTGACGCTGTCGAGCACCAACAACTTCTTCAGCACCAGCTACATTGTGGTTCTGCCCCCCTGGTCCTTCTCCAAAGGCTCCTAGGGACAGTTATGACCCTTTCCCCATTTGGTGTTGAAACCAAATAATCTTAAACTATAAGACTGATTACTTTTCCAACTACGCCCTCCTGTGAGTATACAGAGTGCATCCCTTTCCCTTGTGAACCTGTCTGTCCTCTGTGTTCCTTTACAGTGTGGGTTGTAATTGTAGTGTTCTAGAACAGTCTGTTGTAGTAAAAATAAAGTGGATAATTTTATACAACCTTGACTGGACATTCCCTCTTTATCCTTGGATAATAATTGTATTTACGCTGTGTTGCAACTAAGCAATGATCCACGACCTTGCAGAGATAAGCCTGCCATTCTATCCACATTACCAAAATTGGACAAGGAGGTCTTATAATTTACTTGTATTCCAATCTGTTCGGATCCCTTCAGGTGTACTAGAGGTGTGGGGTTGATTGATGGTTTAGAAACCAATATTAATCCCTGGACCACTGGTGCCCCAAAAGTTGATTTGTTTCAATGCGGTACAAGTGCTGATAATGGAATTACCATTACGTTTACCACACTACTGAATTAGGGGTTCAATGAAATGGGTGCAACTTCCGCCGATGGAATTAATGCAGACGGAATGACTGCCAATATATGGCGGAATTACCACCAAGATGCAAAATGGTATTTCCGCTGCATTACAAGTTGAAATACTGCTGAAAATGGCCAGTAATTTCACCAAAAACGGAGTGATGTTACCTCCACATGACCCAATCATACTTTTCAGCACCATTCTGCCACTAGCCATCTCTAACTGGGACATGCAGCACCTCCTGCTCCACATTGAGCTGCAGAGGCAGGAACAGCAGCACAAGGCACATGGCGTAGAGAAGAGGAGGAGGAGAGACGCCATGCAAGGTGAGCATCCATGCCCCGGGTCAGGTCCAAGCCCTGGGCATTGACTGATGTCCAGCCCATTAACTTGTCCTGTTGTCCTGGCTGAACAGGGAGACAAGTGCAGAGGTACTGTCCATGATCCATGACAACATTGAGAGCCGGATCAATATCAGGAAAGGCCTACACCCGCTGCTGAAGCTCATGTCGGTGCTCCATTTTCTTGCCAGTGGCACATTCCAGTACACTGTGGGCATGCTGCATGGCATGTCTCAGCCCCCATGTTCTGCTGTGCTTGGGCAGGTGCTGGAGGCATGCCTCTGCCATGCATCCTGGCACATCTCCCTGCCCACCACCCTGGCACAGATAAATGCTACAAAGACACATTTCTATGCAGCAGCCCACATGCCCAACGTAATTGCCACACTGGACTGCACCCATGTGGCATTGGTTGCCTCCCAGGCATCTAAAGAGGCATTCCGCAACAGGAAGCAGTTCCACTCAATGAATGTGCAGGTCACATGCAACGCTAACCT
Organism: Ambystoma mexicanum; assembly: GCF_040938575.1. Lineage (NCBI taxonomy): Eukaryota > Metazoa > Chordata > Amphibia > Caudata > Ambystomatidae > Ambystoma > Ambystoma mexicanum. Next base: position 872,259,466 of record NC_090924.1, on the reverse strand, counting down.
GACCGCAAACTGGTGTGTCGGCTCCCCTGGATCCACCCGCGACACCATGGTCCTGCTTAATGGGACTCTGCCTGCATATATGGAGAGTCACAGAGGGCAACGGACATGGATGCTGGGTGCGTACAAGTGCTATCACACAACACATTGATTGCTATGTGAATGGGGATGTTGAACATTGCTACTACTGATCAATGCATGCCCTGTCAAGGCCCTCTACATGCAGAACCTGCCCTCTCACCCTGCACATAACATCCACCAACCCACAGGACTAGGCCCAGCAGGACTAGGCAGTAGTATGTCAGCATGGATATTGCCCCAACAAGTAACTCATATGAAAGCAGAGGACTGCAGGAACCACAATGCATTGGGCACACATATCTAGACAGCCAGTGCAACAGTTCAACACTGCACAATGACAATGCAACACTGCCAGACAGTGATGGCATGTCCCCTGCAAGCTATGTATGAGAATCTATTGTGGCAGGAATGCAGAAACGACAAACATGCACAAGAACAACCAATCAGCCAGCAGCGCACATCCATGATAGCAGCGCACAGGCCCAACACAGACAACATGCACATTTGAAATCCTATCGCAGGCCATGCCTGGCACAACTGGTGCATGTGTGCTGTGTGCATAGAGTATATATAAGTGACAATGCACATGTACCCCCATAGTATATCACACTTCCATTAAATACTGGGAATGAAAACAATGTTGTACAAATGTGCCATAACTGCACCAAGAGCGTGTACATCAACAAGATATGTAACATGCCACGCATCCTCAATGCAACGTAACTGATATGTGTTCTATGCTCTTCCCGCTGACTCTGGTTACCCCCAGTTCCCACACCTGTGCACAATCCATGTAGGCTACAGGAGGTGGCCTACAATGATGCACACATCAAGACCAGGCTCTACATTGAACAGATCTTTGACCTGCTGAAAGGATGTTTCTGGTGTCTCCTCTATACCGGAGGCGCCCTGATATAAAGGACAGAGAAGATTGGCCACATATTTGTTGCCTACATCTGCCTCAGTCGAAAAGTCCCCCTACCCCTGATGTGGACATGCCTCCCCTAGCAGACAATGCTGCACTGTCTGCAAATGCAGTGCTGCCTCCCAGTGAGTGTGAGGAAGCCAGGGACGGGTGTATAGTGCAACCTATTAACATTTTTCTCTGGAGACACATTTCACATTCATTGCACTTTTGTATGTTGGCACATTTTGAATATATCACCTTTACACAAAAAGCATTGTCCTTGCATTTCTTCAAGTGAACTTGGATTTTATTTATAATTGTGGTGCGAATCAATCCCCAACAGCCCTTCCCACCGACAACCCTTCACACCCACTTCCCCATCCCCAACACACCTTCCCATCCACCTCCCCATCCCCAACACACCGAAACCACCCACCTCTGCCTTTCCCCAACACCCCTTCCATCCCACCTCCCTTGTGCCCAGTGAAATGGTGTCATGTTAATTCAAGTCTTTTGTGGCCTCCTACATTTGCCAGGCTGCTCGGGTAGTGTGTGGGCTACAGTGCACAAAGAGCGGCACTGTGGGCTCCCGGGCAATGACCCTTGAGAATGTGTTGAAGGGTGAGGAGCATGCTGACGTGCATGATTTTGGCAAACACCAAAATGCCCTCTGTGTGCTCCCTCATCCTCTGGCCCACAGATTGCAGCAGTTGCCATGGACAACTGGTGGTCCAATGACCTTGCTAGTCTCCGTGATGAGCCCTGCATACAGTTTTCTATGGCCTGCAGATGCTGCACCTGTACCTCCCCCCGGTTTTCAATGGTGACCTGGTGGTACTTCATGGCATCCAGCCTCCCTCAGATTACATCGTGTGAATGCTGCTGCACAGCCTGTGGACTATGGAGAGGGCCAGGGCTGAAGAGGGGGACCTGAAGCCAGTGGCATCTCCATCGGGTGTACGACTGCCATCACTCCCTGTATTCGGCCCACCCAGGTGATGGAAACGAGGTGACGATGCTGCAGGTGATGAGGGGAAGACAGGGGGCAGATGGGTAGGTGCAGGTGTTGTGCACTGCGTGACACTGGCAGGTTGTTGCTCCTCATGGATTACCACAGAGGCCAGCTGTGGTGTGGCGGTCACAGATGCTGGGGTGCCGCACCTGCAGCTGCATGTGGAGTGCCTCCGCTGGTTGCTGTGCTATCTGTGCCATATGCAGTGCTGGTGGAGGGGCCACTGGGCACACTTTTAGTGATTGTGGCTGTCTCACAACTTGGCATGACTGACATGGTGCTACTGTGCTCGCTCCTGATTTTCGCATGGCTGTCCTGTGCAGAGGTGGAGGTTGGTGCGTTGCCACCAGAGGAGGTCTCCTGGGAAGTGGGGGGCCCTGCCTCAACAGCCTGAGTCGACTGTGAACCTGTTGGGTGGATAAAGACATTCTGTCAGTCATCATGCATACTAGTACTTGGGCTAGCGAGACACTCATAAAAAGGGATGCCAATAACTGTTATTACAGTGTTAAGAAGCTGGATCATACTGGCACGAACTACTATCAAACAACAATGCCTTCCTCTTCTTCCTACTTATATTGTAGTCCCTTTCTGTGGCAACAAAGAAGTATACTCTCTGACAAAGTTGCATCAGTTTACACATTTTTTTATTTTTTTTAACCTGCTGCAAATCAGTGGTTCCCAAGCATCTTATTAAAAATAAACACTTTCAAAGCAATCATCTGCACCTACCCACCAACTACTCTCTTACGGACCTAAGTTTGCCTGGCAGATACCTTCCTTTGCTGTTCCCAGTTGAACAACCCACTTTGAGAATGTGTGGCACAGGACTACTGCAATGGTGATTTGGCGCAGTACAAAAACGTGTGTAACAAAACATTCATGCCACATTCATCTAGGCGTACTGTAAAATGCACTCTTTGGCAATCCAGTATCCAACCAGTCCTTTACTCCACCAGCATAACTCGCAAAACAATGAATAACCACGTCTGCACCAATCATTCACGGCAATCAATGATCCATCCTGAGCCAGTCTGATGATGTCAGCAGTTCTAGAAATGTCTTGCGGGAACTGTCATCTTTTTGGAGGGGCGGGGCCAAGGGGCGTGGCACCAGCCAGGTTGCAACAGTATCTCTTCATAGAAACACATTCTAGCGATTTGCATTAAAGCAAAGAACATTATGGCAACATCATAATGTCGCCAATTTTGAATGTTACATGTCTTATAGTGATTCAGTAAGACACCCTTTTAAGTGAATAATGGACTCTTCTGTTTTGATTTGTCATAATATTCACCCTAATAAAGAGATGTCTGTAAATTGCAGGACATGTATACTAGTTTGGACAGCTCCAACACTCTATGTGACGATTTGGCAGTTTCTGCCTGCAGTGCCCAGTCTTCTGAACACTGTTGAAAAACGCTGGAATGTAAGGAGCAGACTGCTTTCAGAAGACTAGGCAGCGCATGGCGAGTCTTCGGAAAGCGTCCAAGAGTAATGTGCTGGCCCCTGACTGAGTCATGTGCTGGTCCCTGGGTGAGTCATGTGCTGATCTGTGGGACAGAGTGGCTCTCCAGCAGGACATTTTTTTGGCAGAGCGCTGCTCCGTCTTGTTCCTGCCCATTCCCTGCACTGGATGTCAGTGATGCCCTTACCTCTTTTACTACAATCCATTTTTTGGCGGATCGCTGCTCCGTCTTGTTCCGGCCCATTTCCTGCACTGGATGTCAGTGATGCCGTTACCTCCTTTGCTACAATCCAGCAATGAAGTGTTCTCATTGTCCAATGTATGTATGTGATGTATATAGGGCGAACCTAGATAGCAAGCAACAAGCATAGTACAAAAAGGAGAAAATACTGAGAGAGGGTCAGGTGAAGGAAAGAATAAGAGGTGGATATTGTAAAGCATAACACAAAAATGTTATATAATTTGACAGAAGGCATTTGAAATGTGTTTAATGGAGAAGGCACTGAATGTGTGCAACACTGTCTCTGCATCTTTGTAAACAACCAGGTGTTTCACATACCCAAATCCACATTTCAATTACCAAATTGTGAAGTTGCTCATTGGGATAGATTGCCAGCTGCAAGGGTGTGAAAACCGTACAATGTTTTGGTTTTTATGCATATAGAATAATGCAGGCAATTCTGTTTCTGAAAGGGGAGTCTACTAATCAGACCCCCTTTCATAAAGCTGCACCTTTAAAGCTCAAGCATAAAGCACCATCTCTGCTTCACAAGTCAGTGACAAGTGCAGCACATACTCTTCAGTGGCACCGTGCAGGTTCAAATGTCACATGTGCATTCCTGACAAATGCTGTGGTGCAAAGACACTGCTGCCAGAGGTGGCAGATTAACCTCTGTCCCAAAATGTTATAGTTGTTGCCTTATTGGTCTGGTAGCAGTTTAATTTCTAAAATAAGCCATACCTTGCTGTGGTATGGTGACTCATAAGACCACACAATTAGTAAAGCCACAATAATTTGATATCATACAAGTGTTAACCCTGTGGGCCCAGGTCAGGGATGTCAAGGCGATGTATATTTATGACTAACCTGGCTGCCTGCACTGCTCCCAGTGGGTCAATAGCCAGGATGCTGTCACCCTTTGATTCCCCAGGAGGAAGGCTAACACCTCCCCTCAGGTCTCTGGAGCTCTCAGAAGCTGTTCTCCTGGGAGCCCTGCTTCAAAGGGGCACACAATTAACAAAGGCCAGCCTCATACAAGGGAGCTGTCCTACAGAGGGATTTTGAAGTCAGAAGGCATGGGGACAGAGCAAGGTTAGAGTTGCCAGAGGGGGAAAGGTGGACCTGAGAAGGGGTTACACCATCTTAAACTTCCCTCCCTATCTCTTCCATTTCCTGCAGATTAATGCACTATGGGTATGTTGTAATAAGTCATGGGTTATTTATTACATAAATAACGCCTGATTCCAACTTGGCATTGCAGGTGAGCGTGGTACTCCTTTGGGACCCTTGGCCCGTTTGTAGTGCCATCATTTTGGCCTTTGCCCCCCCCAGGCCCCACCGTTGTCTCCCAAGCGTCCCTTGCCTCTGGTTCCCCTTCCCTTCCTCCTCCTGCCTCCCTGCCCACCCCTGTCCCATGATTTGTGCAGCAGGCTTTTTGCCTGGTGTCCGACAGTGCTCCCTGCATGCTTGATTCCAACTTGGTGTTTCAGGTGAGCATGGTACTCCTTTGGGACCCTCGGCCCATTTGTAGTGCCTCCATTTTGGCTTTTGTCCTCCCGGCCCCTGCCGTTGTCTCCCAAGCGTCCCTTGCCTCTGGTTCCCCTTCCCCTCCCTCCTCCCACCTCCCTGCCCACCCCTTCAACCCGATTGGTTCATTCAATGTGCTTAAGCCACCTTCCCAGGGCAGCCCCTGCGGCTAAGGGCCCTAAGGCAAAGGGCGGCTACCACATTGGCGGCTCCAATATGTGTCAGCAGGTGTCAGCAGTGGAAGCCAGTGAAGCCAGCAACCAGCCGTCAACCAGCATCATCCACCAAAGTAAGTGTTGCATGGGTGGGGAGTACAGCAATTACTCTACTGCAGAAAACCCTGACATTACCATACCTCATAACTGTGATTACTAGCATGTGCCACACTTAGAAAAGAATTGGCAATGTTAGCCCTAATGTTTAATTTCGTACTATTGCAAACACTACCCTGCGTCGCATCTAGAAGGGACTGTGAATATTAGCAAATCCCACACTCAAAACTGTGAATATCGGTATGTGCCGCTCTTGGTCAGAATTGTGAACATCTGCCAGCATTGTATCCGCTCTGCAGTACCCTCATATCTAGGTGTATCCTCTTTCTACTAGCCTCCATCTCTTTCTACTAAATGTGTTTAGTATTTTACTCAAATTGCATTGTCAGGTGTAGGCCTTTATCGCAGTAGGCAGGATTCTCAAATCTAGCTGTGTTTAGTCATGCATTCAAATTTCACTGTTAGGTGTAGGTTCTAGCTGTATTTAGTCTTGTACCCACATTGCATTGTCAGGTGTAGGCCTTTCTCCCACTATGCAGGACTCTCAACTATAGCTGTGTTTAATCTACTACCCAGATTGCACTGTTAGGTGTAGGTTTTAGCTGTGTTTTAGTCTTGTACACAAATTGCACTGTTAGGTATAGGTTCTAGCTGTATTTAGCCTTGTACCCAAATTGCATTGTCCGGTGTAGGCCTTTATCACACTATGCAGGACTCTCAAATCTAGCTGTGTTTAGCCTTGTACCCAAATTGCATTGTCAGGGGTAGGCCTTTCTACCACTATGCAGGACTCTCAACTCTAGCTTTGTTTAGTCTTGTACCCAACTTTCACTGTTAGGTGTAGGCCTTATTCCACTATGCAGGACTCTTTTAATCTAGCTGTGTTTAGTCTTGTACCCAAATTACACTGTTAGGTGTAGGCTCTAGCTGTGTCTGGTATAGCTGGCCTCACATAGACTCTCTCAACAATAGCAATCTATCTCCAACCCTCAACAGCACCCACCCATGTGTCTGACCTCTCTTGGGCTGCTTAAGTCAAGCCTTGCCAGCCACCCAAGTCCTAGACTGGCAACATGCACACACTCATCCCCTAAGCTAATCCCCCTAGAATTTCCACCCACATTGACTACGGTCACCAAGGGGTTTCATGTGTTAATGTCCCCGCAAAAATATCGCCATATTTATGCAGTGATATTAAGGCATGGAACCTGCGGGAGACATCCCCGCAACCCCCATATTATTTTAAAGGGAGCGGGGGACACCCCCGCAATCAATAACCCCAAAAATTATCCCCACTAAAAATATTGCCTATGGCCGTTCCCGACGACCATATATACGGTGATATTTTTGGTGGGGAGAATATTACCTGATATCCACCAAGGGCGTTCAACCAAGGAAAAAGCGCATTGAGGCCACACAAGTGGGGAAAGATCGCTATATAAATAACTAAATACAATACATCAACAGGGATATAACCCCTTACAGCAGGCTTGCTTTGGTCCAATTCCCGCAGAAAATGTACCTTGATTGGGAAGGGTTCTCCTACTCATTCTTTGATTCATGTTTGGACTTTCAAAAAGGAGGCAAGAAGAATTCAATGGACTTCTATTAGGAGTGCAGTCCATTCCAAAGTCCTCCATCAGTGAGTTGAATATGGAAGGCATCCAAGGCAGAGGAGAGCTCTGTCCTGTAAACATACCTGGGAAATGTTGGGTGAACTGCTGTGGACCAAAGCCGGCCAGTTTGCCAGCTGCACTGCAACCAGGTTCCCCATAGGAGGTGGAGGACCACCTGTAGGTTCCAGCAAACTCCCTCAAGGGGGAGTGCAAAACAAAAGGATTTACCTTGTCCTGGAGTCCCTGTCCCAAAAGCAACTGGAATCCAGTGCTTTTGGCACTTCACGACTTTGAACTGCTCGCCTGTGTCTTCGAACCACCTCAATGCCGCTTAGCACCATTAGAGCTCTTTGCCAGCTTCACTCGAATACTGGCCCACCAATGCAAAGATTTCAACCCACCTCATTGAACCAACAGGACTTCATCTGGACCCGACTTGAACACTGATTTGAACCGTTGAAAGCCATTGTGTCGAGTGGTGACTCAACCCAGCTGTAACATAATGTAAAACTGACTCGACTGCAGTTCCGAACGTGTTGGGACCCTGCGAACAGACACCAAATCGAGCAGTGACTCGAAGCGCGCATTACCCTGTCTTGTCGCCAACTTGCCGACCTGTATTATTGCAACTTCCTGAATCTTTAAGCTAGTTTGACTGCGAGGAAAGTGCAGCGAAGCCTAGGTGGACACTGTTGAAAAACCCAAGATCATGAACAAGGTACTGTTAAGAGGCTCTTTTCCCTGGCCCACCTTTTCTTGAAAGACTTGTCCTTTTTAAACATTGGGCCTCATTCCGAGTTTGGAGGTAGCCATGGCGCTATTTGCGCCATGGCTGCCTCCAAAACCGGGTCTGACTCCGGTTTGGTGAGATGGGGACTTACCGGTCCATTACGACCTTGGAGGGACCGGTAAGTCCCCATTTACCAAACCATTCCCCATTCCCATTTGAGCCCCATAGGGCTCAGTGGGAATGGGGAGAGCGCAAATAACGGCCCGGCGCATGCCAAGGCCGTTATTTGCGCACTGGTCCCCTAACGGGAACCGTAAGGTACGTTTGGAATAGGGCGCAAAGGGATTACCGGCACCAGTGTCCTTAGGGGTGCCCAGTATCCCTTTGCGCCAGGGTCGGAATGAGGCCCATTGCCATTGCTATAACTCCTTACCCGAATGCCATACATTACCATCTCCAACCTCTGTGTTTCTTACAGGTGCGATTTTGGCTAGTGTTTTTAGATGGGTATTTGCATTTTTATATTGTTTAACCGTAATTGGACATTCTTTTATTTTGGACCGTTGCACTATTATTGTTTGGGTTGCTACTGTGATCACTTCACACCTCTCCTGGGACTATAGCCTGCCCTCGACCCACGTTACCACATAAATCAAAGGATATATACCTGTTGTACTGTGTCTGTTTTACCTTAATGATTGGGATAACTGTTAGTTTAGTACTAGTGTGATGCTGAGTATGAGGTTTAGCCACTACTCATCCCTGCACTCCTCCAGAGCAGTAGTCATTTGGTCAAACTCAACTACCTCGGAAATATAATTATAGGCAAGCATGATATATATAAAGAGTAGGAAACCTGGCAGAATCTCCTGAGAAGTATCTTGTGATGGAGGTGAACTACAGCAACTAGTCCAGACAAGAACTGCAATAACCAGAGTGTTTGGTAAGTCTTACAAGAATGGATGCCATATTGGAAGAAACCTCACGATGAATAGTGGTCCTTTGAAGCCTTCCAGGCTGTGGTTTGATCTTGTTGACTGCTTTTGGTATTTTGTCGGCGCACATCCCAGAGACCTCCAGAATGCTGGACAATTTGATCTTCAGTACTGCGTGATTCCTTGTAGATCTTACCGCGACTAAAAGTAGGACTTATTTCGGAGCCAGTTGACTCAGCAACTTTCACAATTGTGTCTTTTTAAAAGAGGAGAACACGCCCTTTCAAAGGCTTTTATCTTTCTTGCATGAAGAAACATGATTTAGATTTTTTTGTAGGATTTAGTATTGGGCCATTGTGAAAATTATAATTTTAAGGTAGCAACAAGGACTCACTCAGGATACAAATGGAGTTCTAAATGTGTTCCTGGTGACTCAAGTAGAAGAATTCTTAACAACATGTCCGAGTGAAGATGAAAGGTAATTTAGTGCCTTACCAAATTTTTGACAATGTTTTAAGTTTTATTGTGATTAGATCTGGATGCATAAATATGTATATGTCTCCTTTTACAGAACTACGCAGTTTAACATCTCATCTTTCTGAGTGAATTATGAACAAGCCTCCATTCTGATAACAACAAAGAGAAATAATAGTGGCCCAAATACTTCCAATAATGTTTCGGGAAACCAAGGGTGGAAGATTTAGAGTGTAAATCATTTGGAATAAGGTACCAAAGGCAAACATTATAGTGAAGCCCTGAGATTAGTACAATCCCGCCAGTCGTCTTCCTATTCCATCCCTTCTGAGTTCAGTCTTGTTTGCTTGCTCTCTCCTGTAAGATCTGACTTTCACACTTGCTTGTAGTTGGCGTGTTATCTGTTGTACACCGGTGCACGGTGCTCTGATTCTACAAAACGCATGAGGGTGCTACCAGCAGCAATTGAATTGTAATCCACACATTTGCAAATCTAACTAAACCAAAGCAATTATGCTGCTATTCACGATCAAGCAATCTGTGAATCCTTATCAATTTGCTGTCATTCTTGCACATTTTTTTAAAATTGTTTTTAGTTAAATTAACTTTTACAATCTTATTTTTTTACATAAACAAATGATTAGCAAAATTCTTTTTTTCTTATTACATGTTAAAACACACTTATAAAATTTCGACATTTCCAAAATTAATACAAAATGAATACAAAATTAAATACATAATTAACTGTGTTCGCATTTCTTGTGAGCCTAATTTCATTCGTTCACATATGCATTATAAATTCAGAGCATTCAAGAAATTAGCAGTTGCAATGCTGATTCTCACTAGACGAGCCGAGAAGATTATCTTCCATTGTAACTCTTGATTTACATCTGCGAGAAAACAATACAGGTTTGAAAAGTGTGTTTTCCTCAATGAAACCAATTGAGAGTATTCAATGATAAGATGTTTCATAGTGTCCTTCTTTTCTATCAACTGGCAAAATCGACAGATATTTTCTGATTTCTTAATTATGCGTCTATCGGCTAGAACCTCCCTTGCTGGCCATAAATTGAATCATAAATGCATAATTGCCGATTGAACGGCCAGAGGTGGACTTCTCACTAGATAATGAGTCATTATTCGTAACTGTTTGTCAATCATTCAGTTGCCATCAAAGCGTTTATAATTCAAGCATAGCTCTCTGGTTTGGATCCAGTTAGTGGAAAAAATCTGCAATTTGGCTTTCACCGGATTTCTCACAAGAAGATCAATTGATACATTTGCAGTTGCTAGTGTGTGATAAATGCTTTGCAACCATCTCTTAGCAAATACACGACTAGATGAGAACAGGTAAGATGACAGTGTCTTCAAAACAGTTGTATTATAATTACACATAAGGCATTTCCTAAATAAAGCGCATAGGCGCCAGTGATATTGAGCAGCCAATGAGATCAGACATAGTTCATAACGGATCCACACTATTGGAACCCCTTGGGGTAAGTGTAGAATCTGTCTCCAGAATAAGGCTTCCAATTTATCAAAGGTGTAGTCATCAATTAGCTCTAATGCTTCCATTCCATATAGCAGCACCGGGGTGCATTTTTGGTTATAGTAGGTCCAAGCTGGCATAGTTGAACATTTGCCGTATTTCCTCATTATAATTTTAGTTGGAGATATTGATGTTTGTAATTTTTGTTGAAATCTTTCTAGATGGCTTTGATTGCATTGACTCATGTCAATAGTAATGCCCAGATAAACATATTGACTTACAACTTCGATTTTGATATTTTGTATGGTCCAAGTCATTGTGTTGCGAGCTTGTCTTTTTTGGTGCATACATAACAATTTTAGTTTTCCCCAGATTTATGCTTAAAGGGATAGTCCAGTAAAAAATGTTATTTAAAAAATAGATAGGCAACATTAAAAAAAAAATACTAGCACTTTTTTTTTTAAAACTTCCTATGTAAAATTTTGAGCTATTCAAGCTCACAATTCGCAAAAGCAAGCACATGGGCGCATCCATTTCGTGAAATGGATGCCCGTCTGTGCTGGCTTTTGCTTTTGCGGCACTAATGAAGGAAAAGCCAGCCAGCTGTAGTAAACAAAAGCTACCGCTGGGTAGCTTTTCCTTCATTGGTGCCGGGACTCGGAGGACGCGGACCGGAGACCAGAGCAGGAAAGCTGCAGCTGAATCTCAGTAAGTGCTATTTATTTTTAAAAAGAAATAAGCACTAGCTGCGGTTTTTTTTCTAAGTTTTCCGGGCTGTGTTTCTGCCTGCTGTGGCTATCACTTTGGGTCTCCGGTGCTCCCCCAGGGGAGCACCGGAGACCCAAAGTGAAAGCCACAGGGGAGCACCGGAGACCCAAAGTGAAAGCCAAGGCAGGCAGAAACACAACGCGGTTGTGTTTCTGCCTAAATCTGCTTTCCCATTTGGGGCTCTCGGGCTCCCCACGGGGGGCCAGAGAGCCCCAAATGGGAAGGCAGATTTAGGCAGAACCACTGCAGCATTTAGCATTTCCCATTTGGGGCTCTCGCGCTCCCCACGGGGGGCCCCGAGAGCCCCAAATGGGAAAGCAGATTTAGGCAGAAATACTGCAGCATTTAGCATTTCCCATTTGGGGCTCTCGGGCCCCCGGGAAATCAGCTGTAGGCAGAAACACTGCGGCATGTAAACACAACGCGTTGTGTTTCTGCCTGCCTTGGTTTTCACTTTGGGTCTCCGGTGCTCCCCTGGGGGAGCACCGGAGACCCAAAGTGATAGCCACAGCAGGCAGAAACACAACGCGGTTGTGTTTGAAAACGCTGCGGTTTTTCTTTCCGAGTTTCTCAGGCTCCTCCGAGCCGGAGGAGCCTGAGAAACTTGGAAAGAAAAATCGCAGCGTTTTCAAACACAACGTTGTATTTATGTTTGCGGTCGCTTGAAAAGCGACCGCAAACATAAATACAACCTTTTTAAAGCTGCGGTTTTATTTCTAAGTTTTCCGGGCTCCTCCAGCCCGGAAAACTTAGCAAATAAAACGCAGCTAGTGCTTATTTTTAAAAAAAAATAAATAGCACTTACCGAGATTCAGCTGCAGCTTTCCTGCTCTGGTCTCCGGTCCCTGTCCTCCGCGTACAGCACCAATGAAGGAAAAGCCACCCAGCGGTAGCTTTTGTTTACTACAGCTGGCTGGCTTTTCCTTCATTAGTGCCGCAAAAGCAAAAGCCAGCACAGGCGGGCATCCATTTCACAAAATGGAGGCGCCCATGTGCTTGCTTTTGCGAATTTTGAGCTTGAATAGCTCAAAATTGTACATAGGAAGTTTTTTAAAAAACATGCTAGTATTTTTTTTTAATGTTGCCTATCTATTTTTTAAATACAAATTTTTACTGGACTATCCCTTTAAATGTTGACCTGGATGTACTGTGTCAGAAAAGGCAGTAGGGTTTGTAGGCCTACCGGAGTTTTAGAACAAAGAATTAGATCATCTGCATACAATAATGCTGCTATGGCTCTACCATCCAATTTCGGTGCATCTGTTGTTTGATTTTCAAATGCCTCTTTGATGTCATGAATAAAAAAGCTAAACAACGCAGAAGCAATTATGCACCCCTGTTTCAAACCCCTAGCAGTTTTAATTGCTGGGGAAAGTAGCCCTTCTGCATTGGGTCTAATCTGTATGGAGGTGTTTGAATGAAGTGCATAGATGATGTCTTTAAGTGTATCTGGACAGTTTGCTGTTGATAATTTTGCCATTAATAATGGTCGTGAGACCGAATCAAATACTGCGTTCAGTTGACAAAGGCCAAGTAGATTGGCTGTTTGGTTGCTCGTGCTTGGCTCTTGAATGCACTCATGCATATTAGGTTAATAGTGGTGCCCATGCCCGGTACAAATCCAGTTTGATTTGGGTCACGTCTTTGATGGAATTTAGACCAAAAATTAAATACTTGCAGCACAAGTCTGGCAAAAATCTTGCCAGGTGTATCAAGCAATGCAATGGGTCTGTAATTACCGGGCTTAGATCTATCACCCTTTTTAAAGATGGGTACTACAATGGAAGTTCGCCAGGAATCTGGTATGCTTCTATTGTGTATAATGGCTCTGAAGATTTTGTCAAGTATGATTGCCCAAGCAGTTGGATTTGCTTTAAACATTGCATTGCTTAGACCATCAGGTCCTGCTGCTCTGGATCTACTTGATCATTTTATCAGATCTTCTATTTCCATTGGTGAGAACTCTAGATTCCATGTTGTTGCTTCAGGAAAATGATAATTGAAATCTGAATTGCTTGTGTCACTATAAAGTTCAGAAAAATGGTGTATCCATTGCCATTCCATAACACCATTAATCTGGCTGTGGATTTGTTTGTCGTGTTTACATTATTAAGTAATTACCATATTTCTGTGGTGCTTTTGTTCTCTAAGGTCTGTAGCATATGTTCGCTGTCTGCCTGGAACATGAGGGCAGCTCTTCCACGAGTCCAATTTCTGAATTTGGTTTTAGCTCTTCTCATGGCTTGAGCTTGGTGTTCAGATGGAAGTGACTGGATTGCTCTTTTTTCTCTTCTCAGTTCAACTTTCCGATCTTTCACTTCTTGATTGAGTTGATGTTTGTGGAAAAAAGCATGCTGATCATTTTTACTAAACACCGTCCTGTATCTGTTCATGGCTCTTGCATAACATATGTTATTCTTTCCTTGCATATCCAAATCATTTTCCAGCATGTGTAAATTCTTGTCAGTCCACCTAAATCTTGTCTTTGCATTATTAACCGAAATGCTTTGCGTCATTCTTTTGTCGGGATTAGCAGATTGCTGCAAAGACCAAGGCCAAGTTAGTGAGAGCAGATGGTGGTCACTATTTGTTTGTTCCACAATTTTAAACTGGGTGGCTAGATTGAATAAGTTCTCATCTACATAGATATGATCAATGATGTTACTTGTGTCTCCGCGATGCCCAGTGTGCCGCGGGGGCACATCCCCTGGGAGAGAACCATTGGTCATTCTGAAGTTCCTGTCAGTCATAAACAGGATCCACCTTTTTACTTGCTCGGGTCGACTGTTGCTCCGGTTGGAGATGCAGTTGAGGTTGATGTCTCCTAATAAGATTGTGGCCTAGATGTCTGTCGATGCCAGTCTTAGGTCCAAAAGTGTGGTTAGGGCACCATAGAATGCATCATCTGTGATGCCCGCTGGATTCCTATACATGTTGATTAGTGCAAAGGTCGAGTGTTGTAATTTGATCCTTACCAGCTGTAGAAAATCGTTTGGTGCGGCCCATTGCATAATGGTTAGCCCACTGCTTTGTTTGACTGCTACCACTAACCCCGAGGTAGGTCTGTCCTTTGATGCTTTGACTGCAGATAGCAAGGTAACCTCGTGGTTATTCCAGAGAGGAGTGTTCCTCAGCCAAGTTTCTTGTAAGGCTATAATGTCATAATCTTCCAAGCAATTTCCTTTTTCAATCTGTAAGTGGGTATGTCCACAAGTGTTCCATTAAGCAACGCTGATGTTCTGAGTGCGGATGGTTGATTGTTATGCCCTATGAGTCATTGCAATTTCTGGCGCAGATTTTTGATAAATTTGGGGCACATATTTATCTTGGCTTGGTTGTTGTTCTACTTGTCCTTTGGCATGCAGATCTTGTGCAATAATGAATCCCAGCTTGAAAATCTCCATCTTGGGGGGTGGCACTGTTGAGCAGCCCAAGATGGCTGCTTAACTCTTGAGCTCTGTGTGGCTCCGGCGAAACTCCACCTTCAATAACGGCTGACTCCATCCTGAACAGCCCTTGTTTGTCTGATCTGCTACCTCTTTACTTTTGGCAGCATCCCGAAACATTCTGGCCCAAATCGGACCCTGGGAGCCTGTGAACGGACCCTCTACAACGGCGGCCTCTCCCTCCCCCTCCGCACTGGCTCCCGGTGCCCACAACTGGCGTGGAGGCGCGGGACGGGACGCCCGACTGCTCTGCCCCCACCCCTCCTCCGAGGGCCCTCACTGTGCTGGCCGTGCCTGGCCCGTGGGGGGGTGGCTCTGCACCCTCGGCCGCGGCGGCCCCCTCCCCTGGAGCGCCCTGTTGCATGGACGAATTCACCACAGGGGCCTGCGCTGGAGCACGTCCCGGCCCTTTCCTGGACTTCAGCTGCCGGATCCTGCAACATCGAGCTGCGTGGAGCGGCTGGGCCGGGGCCCAGCTGCTGAGCAGGGCTGAAGCTCGTGCCGACCAGGTGAGGAGCGGGTGTGGGCCTACATTGGGGGAGCCGCGGCCCCTCCTGGATTTTCCATTGGCTCGCTGCCCAGTTGTGTATTGGGCCCGCGGGACCTTTCCTCCTTCTCAACCTTGGCCCGTAAGACTCCCCCTGCCCAACCTGGGGGGCGCGCCCAGGGGATCTCATGCTGCTGGCGCCAGCCGCCCCTCCACCTCCTCACACCGGAGCCCTGGGCTGCGGCATACCCTGCTGGCTGCTGAACATTCTTAGATTGGAGCCCCCCCGGGCGGACTGCACTCGGCACCCATTTAATCTCAAATTTGCGGCTCCTGGGGAGGTGTACCCCAGCGGGCTGATCTCATACAGCACCTCCCAACCATAAGAAGGAGCGAATCCTCATGCCATAGCTATTACTTGCAACTGTCGGTTGGCTACTTCTCCTACTTGGCTCAACGGGCAGCCCAACATTCGCTATCCAGCTGCGCCTCCCTGGCCTCTCCTGCTGCCAGAGCCTGACCTCCCGGCTGCCACGGGGGTGGTGCATGCGGGTTCCCCGACATCTTAGACCCTTGGCCGTTCATTCTCCTCCACTGACTGCCCTGGTGGGCCTCCACCACCTACGGATCTTGCCAGTAATGCCAAAAAGATCTAAAGGGGCCTCTGGGAGGGAAGCCATGGATAAATTTACCAACTCTTTTCTGAGGGCGGAGGCGGGGCACACATCATCCTTGCAGGAGGACCCTGAAACTTATACTCACTCTGGTGCGAGGACCCCCGATCTGACTACACTCATGGAGTCTATGGCCAAGAATTTAGCCTCCTTCCATGAGAAATTAGACGACATTAATGCTAATGTCGCCTCCCTAAAAACCCGAGTGGATCAGGCAGGTACCAGAATTACTGAAGCTGAAAGCCGGATATCAACGAATGAAGATGAGATCCATGTGCTACAGAACACTGTCGCCTCCTTGTCGCGCAACATGAAGAGTGTGAGGGCTAAGTGTGACGATCTCGAATCGCTCTCTCGTAGAAACAACCTGCGCATTATTGGGGTCCCTGAGAACGCTTTTAAGGGACGCATGGAGGACGCAGTTGAGGCCTTACTCAAAGATCTACTAGGCAACCTGGCTCTCTCACCGTACTTTACTGTTGAACGCGCACACAGAGCCTTATCACCGTGCCCCAAGCCGGGGGATATCCCAAGGCCCATCATCACCAGGATTCTCAATTACCGGGACAGAGACCTTATCCTCCACCTGGCGCGTGAGAAGGGAGACCTACACCTCGAGTCCCACACCATTGCCCGCTCTGAAGCCAAATTACGCGAAATAGAGAGTGCTCAGCCTTCATCCGTTGACCCTGCCACCCTCTCCCAGATCAGTAAAGAACTCCAATTCTTTAATGAACAGGCCACCAGGGAAGTTCAATACTTCAGCCATCCACAGGCGGCCCAGAAATATGGAGAGGGGGATAGACCCGGCAGGACGTTGCCTGCATTGTCTAGGGGTGAGTGGGGCTAAACTCAGATTACTTGCGTCAAGGACACCCTGGGGTCGGAACGGTGGTCCGACCAGAAAATCTTGGAAGTCTTTATGGACTTCTACTCAGAACTGTATTCTCAACCCCCCCGAGCACAGTGAGTCCCATATGCGTGACCTCCTCAAGCAGATCCCCATGACGCTCATCTCCCCCTCAACCAGAGACCAACTGGACTCCCTCATCCTGTTGAACGAAATAGTCGAGGCTATATCCAAGTTCCCCAAAGGAAAAGCACCTGGTCCCGATGGGCTGACAGCAGAGTTCTAGCAGGAGCACATGGCCATTCTTGCCCCCAAACTAGTTGAAGTTTGGAACGAGTCACTCCGGCTAGGCACCCTTCCCCCAACACTGTGTGAGGCCGTTATTACGGTCTTACTCAAACCCGGTAAACCCACTGATGAGTGCGGATCATACAGGCCCCTCTCGCTAATGAATTTGGACACCAAAATCTTCGCCAAAGTAATTGCCAACCGCTTCCTCCCGGTCATGTCATACATGGTAAACGACGACCGGGCTTTGTACCAGGGAGATCAACATCCCACAACATTAGAAGGCTGCTTAATGTCATGTCGCGCATTGACCAGCGAGCACAGTTGCGGTCACACTGGATGCCCAGAAGGCGTTTGACATGGTTTTGTGGAAGTATTTGTGGTTGGTGTTGGAAACTATGGGTATAGGGCCCAATATGATCACATATATTAAGTTGCTGTACACTTCTCCGGTGGCCAGGGTTCGAGTTAACTCTCAGACGTCCGGTCTGTTCCCTCTCTTTAGAGGCACCCGACAGGGATGCCCGTTTTCCCCGATCCTGTTCGCCCTGGCAATAGAGCCAATGCCTGACTACGTTAGGGGGCGGCACGCACGCAAGGGGATACGGTTGAAAGACTCCCCTGAGATTATTTCGCTCTACGCGGATGATGTGTTACTCTTCATAAGAGACCCAGCTGTTCATCTAGACCCAATCTTACGCGATATCACCCGTATAGGTACATACTCAAGGTTCACTATAGACTATACTAAATCCGAGATCTTCCCCCTCACCAGCTCCACGCTACAACCCACTACTGAGTACCCACTCCGCTGGTCCCCGGATGGGATCACGTACCTGGGAGTCCAGGTGTCCCTGACCAAAGATACACTACTAGCAGACAACTACCGGGCCGTGGCAGAGCAGGCCAAGGCCAAAATTATGCATAGGCGCACCCTTCCACTATCACTAGCCTGAAGACTCTCACTGGTGAAGATGATTTTACTCCCCAAGTTGTTATACATATTCAGTAAAGTCCCCGTCTGGCCGGGCAAGAGATACTTCACGAACCTGCACAAGTTGTTCGCTCAATTCTTATGGCACTCCGGTGCGGTGCGTAAGAAGTGGTCAGGCATGTCACTACCCTACGATAGAGGGGGCTTCACCGCCCCAGACATGCTACGATATTGGACTGCATCACAGCCACAGTTCGCATCTTACTGGTACCCCGGGCCCCCTCCCCGTCCTCACGTCAAGCTGGAGGCTCTGGCAGCGGCAGGCACCAACGTAATGTCCTTAATGGATTCGCACATTGACCCGGTTCAAACCACGGTGCAAGCCTGGGGTCAGATGTTCAAAACTTGTGCAGAACAATACCCATACTACAAGTGGCTCCCCGCCTGGAATTTTCCCGGGTTGGAACCCACACATGATACTGCCCTGGCGCGACACTGGGAGGCCCTGGGATACCGCGCTCTCACTGATTTCTATCCAGAGGGGCAGTTTATAACACCGCAGACATGGAGGCCAAGTCACTCGGGTTCCGTTCTGGAACTTCTGCAGTTCTACAGACTCTGCGCTGCTTTCCGAAATGCATGGCCTGACTTCCCCAATGAACCCCAGGACTCCCCTGGGATTGCCTACATCGCCAACTTGGGTGGCGCTCGTGGGGTGGTTTCTTCACTATACAAACTCTCGCTGGCCACTGCCTGCCACCAGCCATCCAAGGCCCGGGACGACTGGGCATCCGAGCTGGAGTTGGAACTCACTGATCAACAGTGGGAGAGGATGTGCTCTCATATCAACAGGGTTTCCCTAAATTTCTGCTACCGCACCATACAATATCAATTGCTAAACAGGCTGTATTACGCTCCGCGCAGAATCTCCAGGTTTACGCGCTCTAACCCCCGGTTCTGCCCTCGCTGCGGCACGGAGGACGCTGGTCATTTACACATGTTCTGGGATTGCCCGGAACTAGCCACATTCTGGAGTAAGATCATGGAAACGCTGTCTGTAATCACTGATTCTGCCGTTTAATTGTAAGCTTTGGCCTGTCACATTAAAGCAACCTTTTCCACTTTTAAATGAGTCTGGGTTTTTGTGCAGTAAGCCAAAAAGTGTCCCTTCTTCCTGTAGCCTGTCTATTTAAGCAGGCCCAACCTGAGAGTTCTACTGGCTCCCTCAAGGGACACCTTTTAATCTCCCTGTAAGAGTGCCAGTGGGGGACATGGTTGTTGTAATGCTGCTGACTGTGTACATAGCAGTGCTAATGGAGATTAATACCACCTATAAACTCATACACACTTGGATGGTATTTAATGGATTGGTGCTTAATAACACCAGCACTGAAATTATGACTGCCTACACTGCGCCTAAAATACGAAATCTGGACACTGCGTACTGCTCCTTTCAAATTGCGGATTGTACACTGACATCCCTTTCCAAAGTTAAGACCTTGGGAGAAGTGCTCGACAAAGAGCTTACCGTGAAAGCACACATTAGCAGCTTGGTCTCAAGTACTTGCTACTACATCAAACTACTGGCCCAAATCAGACCAGTCCTGATTCCTCCAATTGTGCTACCCTGGCTCGAGCCATCATTGGCTCTGGTCTCGATTAGTGTTCTACCCTGCTTTTGGGCATCGTGAAATTGGAACGTATTCGTCTTCAGGTGTTTAAAAACAATGCTGTTCGGGTGGTAAAGGGCTTGCAAAAATCGTGTCAGCAGCTAAGCGATCCCTACCTTGGCTACCGGTTGGTAAGCGGATCACATTCAGGTCTATGTGTCTCACCCACTCCTGTCTGTATGGGAAAAGCCCCGTCTACCTGTCAAACCAGCTTTCATGCCTCCCAAATAGGCAGTCCCTAAGATCCAACAACTCTTGCCTGCTGTCCTCCCCTACGGTCAAACTGTCAATGGTCTCAGAAGGATGTTTTTCTGTGGTGGCACCACACTTGTGGAATGCCCTTCCTCTGGACCTTAGGGCCTGCTCCTCGATTGCTGTCTTGAAGCGTAGACCGAAAACCATTTTGTTTGAATAACTTGGCCTCGCTGCTGATGACCGATTTGCCCTCCATGATTGACTGCTCCTTGTTTTTTTTTGTCTTCGTCCGTCTACGCGCCTCTATGCCTATGGGCTTTGTCCCAGCGCGTTATAAATACATTAAATAAAAAAATAAATTAGCAATATTACCAGGCAAAGCTCTAGCCCCAGGGCTTTTGCTAATGTCCCTTTCCCAGACCCAACTCTTCACCATATGTAGGATGTGTGTGGGGGTGGGTGGGTCTATCTGCCCTTTTAAATGCATTGCCTAGCCCAATCTGAATGTTATTGTCTTGGCCCTTCATATCCCCATTCATGTACACCACTCCTTGTGACACTTCCCCCAATGCCCTGTGATAATGTTGCAGCATAAATGTGTGTACAACAGACTGGATGTCTGAAATTGTTGGGGTGTAAAGAGTAGCTTTTGGGGGTCCCATCATGAACGCATGTGAGCAAGAAGTGGCAACAATGAGCAAAAGGATGATTTTCCTAGATATATGATCTTTCCGGAGAATGTGCTCAATGTTTACAATCCCTAACATCTCACCTGACCTACTGGCTAATCTGCTGACTGCTTTTGACGCATGATCTCAGTCAACATGCAGAATCCGTCGCTAACTAAAATGAGGATGTATCCAATAATCTGGAGTATGCAATGAAAGGGACCTGAGGCGCATCACAGGCCAGTAAATGATTAGCCTGTTGCTTTGTTGACCTTCCATTCATGCAGAATAGCTGCTCCGCTACGCCGTGTCTGTTCCATATGCATCACCACTGTGCAGCGGGCAAAGCTTAGCAAGGACTTACTGCAACCTTCTCACTTGTCCAGACATTTGGGTTCGTAAATCGGCACCAGTTGTATCAACCCAAGGAGAATCTTCAGATTTTGAGCTCTTTGGCTCATAAATTGCTGAGTCGCAAACCTTCTTTACAGAATGTATGGGTGCCATACAGACTGCTTGGAGCGTCCCCTTTCAAATGGATTCCGCCAGCTTGGCGTGTGGGTTGCCAGATATCCATGGTGGTTTCTGGGGATCTCCGTACTCATCTCGGGAGGGTTAGGAGCAGGGTTCTATTTTTACCCTCAGAGACTTTCGTTCCACATGGAGGACCAGTTCATGCCTCTGGAAGGTCTTGCCAGACGTGAGAGGGACTTTATAAGGCACCATTTTCCCACGAACGACTCCTGGGAATTCTCAGTGGAGCGGCTGGACACGGAGGGCATGTTCGCTTCTCTCATCGCAGTGTCCACTTCCGGGAACATCCTCACCGCCAGTGCCTTCCATGAACTCTTAAAGCTAGATGAGATGGTGAAGAGCCTGCATGTGTCCTGGGACCACTTGGGGGCCGTGAAGAACTTTACTTTTATGCAGCTGTGCACTCGAGTTGGAACCATGTGTGTCCCCGTAAACCACCTCTTGCGGGCAGTGCACGGCAACGCCTCAGCCATAGAGAGCCTGAATTTTACTTACCCGCTCTTCCAAGGACATGAGTTTATGGGCTCACAGTTAGGGGGAGTCCACTTCCAATCAAGCCAGCCCCATGTAGTGCAGGGAGCCAAGGCCATCAGGTTAGTGTATTACCTGCAAGAGGAACCAGCCAGGGCCATGGAGATCAATGCCAAGTGGTTGGAAAAATACATAGATGCCATCGCTACAGCAGCGAAGAGTTTACATCTCAAATCCATTCAGGTAAAAGATAGGAGGTTTACTTTCAAGGAGCTATGCTAGACCACATTGCCAAAATGAAATGCCCGCCAGTCTGCAGTATTGACTGTGTCACTCTGAGTGAGCATAAAGTGCCAATAGCATAGCAATATGGAACAGAGATGGTTTACAAGGTGGGGATAAGGGCAAATGCAGTGTGAAGGAGAGAGATCCATGGGCACTATGATTTCGTACTGTTGTGTCTATGCGATTCAACCTTTCAGTGGACCACGGAGAAGCTGATTTTCAAAAAATGTGTACTTTGACGGGGAGGAGCCGACGTGTGCACTTCTCCCGCCGCCAAATTTTCATCATTTGCACTGTGGGGTACGCCGCTTTTTGCCCTTTAGATTTACACTCTTCAGTGTAAGGTGAATAAACGCTGCCTGGCATGCTGGCCTGCCAGCCAACGCTTACTTTTGATTGTGAGCACCCTCTTCCATGTTCTCATGGCAAGCAGCATTAACAATTACAATTAAACACTCTCTGACATACTTACATGTTGGAGAGCGTTTCATTTTCGTTTGTGAACACTGCTTACAATGCGCGCATGATGAGCAGTATCCACAATGAAAAATAAGCACTGTCCGACATGCAACCATGTTGGAGAGCATTTAATTGGAATTGTAAACTTGCATGGCAGGCAGCGTTTACAATGGATCCCTATGCAGTCTGCCTGCTTTATGCTGGTGAAAATCCATGACGGTGCAAATCCTGGAGCATTTGTATGGTGGAGAGGAAGGAAGGTGGCAGAAAGGCAAGTTGCGTTCCGCCCCTCCTTTCCGCCATACAAATGAATGAAAAGGAGCCGTGGCAGTAATGGAAGGTGTAAAAGAAGGCTTTTACGTCTTCCATTGATTTTACGGCTCAATGGAAAATGAGCTCTGGAGTAAGGTAAGAACAGCGGTTCTTATCTGGTAAGTTAAGGGTGGGTTAGCAGGGAAGGTGGAATAGCGCTGAACATTCTATTTATGGGCAGATAGAATATTACAGTGGTACAACAAGTTTTCTAAAATGATAACTCTGCTCTCATTCCAAATCCTGAGACTCAACGCTCAAAGGTTTCTGCCTCGGCGGTTGGGTCGATTGAAAAGTGGTTGGTGCATTGTGTGTGTGCATGCCAGCTGGAGGATTATGTAATGGGTACAGGCTTCTAGAAATACCCTGGACCCCTGCACCAGTAGGCCTTGTGCATGGAGCCTAATACTTTGAATTTGATTCTAACTTTGACTGGCACCTACAGGAGTGGATAGATTTCAG
Organism: Ambystoma mexicanum; assembly: GCF_040938575.1. Classification (NCBI taxonomy): domain Eukaryota; kingdom Metazoa; phylum Chordata; class Amphibia; order Caudata; family Ambystomatidae; genus Ambystoma; species Ambystoma mexicanum. The sequence continues at coordinate 872,236,235 of NC_090924.1, read as the reverse complement.
GGTTAGTTGCACCGACATTCCCATTTCCCATGGTCTTGTCTGGTCCTACTAGCCCAAGTGCAGTATAGTTCTTTTCCATGTGCCATAGACACCTCGTGAGAGGCCAGTCATTATCACTGGGTAATTGCCTGCTCGCAAATCTGGCCCATGGCAAAAGCGCAGTCAATAAGGGCAACTATGAGAAGCAATAAAGATGCTTCCTGAGGTCTGGATGGCTATTAGTACATCGTGGTAATATCATTATTGTTGTGCCAGTGACGAGTCAACATTAATGACATTGCAGTCAAAATTGCAGGTTGACTGCACTCTAAGCATTCTAGTTGTCTAAGAGGCTGTCAATGATCACTTTTCTGTGTTAATCGGTTATATGCGCAATTTTCTGTTTATGTCGACTGTCCAAACATATTATAGCTGCCTTTGCATTCTTCGGTCTGACGTTTACTTTTTGGTTTGTGACCGCCCTGATTAACCAAATGCCCATAGGAAAATGGCGGACCACTTAGAACCGAATTTTAAAAAAGCAACTACTTCCATGCTTATAAAGGACATTAACCACATAAGTCGAAATGAGGTCACAGAGTATGTCTGCCTGAGTGCATGGACTATGAGACATTCTAACATCTGGTGTAATGCTGCACCATTAATGTACGCTTAAGACTGACCTCTAAATAGCATGGAAGGCACCCTGTTGCGTTTGTCTTTACATGGAAACGGATCCACTCCATGTAATGCTACTCATTTGTGCTACACAGCGCAAAACAAAGGTGTAAATACGGGTGTAATTGCCAGTATGCCTTTGCTTGTGTGCTTCCTATTGCACATTGAGTAAATGCCGCATGCCATTTACGCAGAGCAAGCAGCGTTTACCATAGATTGCTATGGAAATCAGCCTGCTTTTTGCTGGTGTAAAAAAGCAGATGGATTCCAGGGGAATCCAAAGCATTTGCATCAGCCTGCACATGTCCTGCTGACGTTAATGTCGGGGCATTTGTATGTCAGTGCGGGTGGGGTTGACAGAAATGGTCATTCCGCTACGTGACCCCTCTTCACCATACATATCAATGAAAATATGGATTGACCTAAAAAATATGGGCGAAGGTTTTATTCAGGCATTTCACACTACGCCACAAGGAACATGACCCCCAGCTGAGGTAATTTTAACAGCATACATTGCACAGGGGAGGGGGCTGTTACATTTGCACTTACATGCCATTTTAGTCATTTACATGTCATCTACAAAGTGAAAACTAAGTTTTAAAAACAGGTGTGATCACCTGTACGTTGTTGTTTTTGCAGAGTAAACTGAGTGCATGCCGCCTGCCATTTATGCGTGGCAAGCCCAGGGACGTCATTTCACCAAAATGCCAGGGGTAGCGGAAGTGGCATCACACGACCCTTGACCCCCTGATGACATCACAGGAAGTGATGTCATTTGACCCCACCGCAAAGTGATATTGCGGGAAGCGATGGAACACGACCTTTCACCCGTTGATAAAACAGCAAGTGGCATCACATAGCATTGTACACTACGAAAAATATGGTTACGACATCACTATAATGTGATGTACATTTCATTGTCGTGCCTTGAAACACTTGTGTATAGGCGCATTACAAATGCCATATCATATCATATCATACCTGAATGGATCGCCATATGTATCGTTACGGTCAGTGTGTATAGGTCCACATTACCAAATTACTGTGATTGCAAGAAGACGTCCATGACCAAATGATAATGATGTGTTATTATATAGCACTTAAGCTTAAGCGCTTTACATAGAAGAAATATACACCCAAAATATACACCCAATATCACCCAATCTGGGTTGGTACCCATTTATCGACCTCAGAAGGATGAAAGGGTGATTTGAGGCATTTGAGAATAGACTAAATCAGTGACTCACCCCCTGAAGTGTGCCTGAAATAAACCTTTAATGAGTCTAGCAATTATTGAATAGAATTCCTGAAAGGCACATTTTTTGGCATTCCTATTCTTTCTTATTTAGATTCAGTGCTGAAAGTGTTAGACTTGTGGCCCGCATGTTCTTATTTTTCTTTTTTTTAAGGGGGCCTGAACAGGAAAGCCGGCCACTCCAGAATTACAGAGCCACATGGTGCTGGCCACAGCCCAGGAGCTTGCATTGCAAAAAAAAATAATAATAAAAATAAAATAAAAAATGTACATTTTTTTTTAGAGTTTGCAAGGGAGACCACAGAGCTCAAGGGAGACCTCAGAGATGCACTTGCGACCTCTGGCGACCCCAAATGACGTCACTGGGCAAGCCGCGTTTATCGGAGCAGGCCAATTTGGCGCAGCCATTTCGGCGCGGGCCGATTTGGCGCAGCCGGTTGGCCGCAGAGCCCGTTTTGGCGTGCCCATTTCGGTGCGGCCAGTTCGCCGCTGGGATGTTCAGGCGCCAGCATGTTTTGGCGCGGGTATTGGCATGGGATGAGAGCTCACCCCAATGCTCCTTGGGCACTGTTTAGTGGTCGGGAGGTTCCTGCACTGCCCAGGGATCAGGATGACGACAAACGCGGCTGGATTCCACGTGCACCCAAACCATTTGTGCCAGCATGGAGATTTCATGATGATGTAAACATGTATATGGCAGAGAGGATGCGCCACAGACGATGCAATTATTTTGCGTGCCCCTTCTACGGTGTTCAAAATATTGCGTTGCCGTAAAAGCGTGCGTAAAGCTTTCACTCGTTAACTTTGTGTTCTTTTTTACACTACTTCATAAGGAACATGACCCCTAATGTGTTTATTTACAATGTATGGACACATCACGCTTTCAGTACATAAAATGCGCTCACATCTACTCATTTAAAGTATTTTTAAGCCACAATGGCAAATGCATGCCGATTCCTGTTGGAAAGAACTAGGTCCTGAATGGCAAAGCGTTTTTAAGCATCCGATCATGCGCCTCGTGCCATATTTTTCTTCATCTCGGCCTGACTTTTGCAGCGGTGGGGCGCGTGCCTGACTGCCGCACGTGGATTGCGCAAGGCCTGTTTTGATTAGCTTTAAGCAATACTTATATTGTGCGCCAGTCCAGCCGATGCACAGCAACTCTCCGACGCAACTGTTAATGCTATAGTACCAAGCAAACACCAAACCTCATTGTCCAGATAGGGTCAAGAATAGCAATTTCTCCTCTGCGAGTTTCTCTCTTTAGCTTATCGCTCGCCTTCTGCATGGGTAAGTAATTCAGATGGCGCGTGAAGAGAACAAAACAGGCAAACGTATACATGAACAGCTTGTCGATGGAGCCTGGACCATGATTCGCAGGGTGCGCTTCTCTATATACATAAGGACTGATAAGTGAGCAGCACAGGCTTCTTTTCAGCAAAGGTTTAAATAGCAGAATTACAATATTTAAAACATCAGTCTAAAAACTGCTTTCTGCAAGTCATCCACGTACCTTTTACTGGTAAAACCATGGAAGTTCATTGCACATTTCACAAACCCTGTGCATTTTTTTAATCGTAATCTAGTACTGTAAAGTGTTATTTTTTTATTTAGTTTTTTATTTGTATTTAGTTGCATTCAAAACTTTTAAACAAAGTATCACGAAGTCTTTCCTTTTAAGTCCAACGTGAATTCTTTGTACACAAAGCTCCGACTTCTTATAAAACATAACTTCTCATCAGAGTCGAAAGTCTCGGTCACGGGAATTAAGTTGGCAAGTATACAAGTATTTTGTCAAGGTAGGTAGTAGTTGGGCATATCAACATATAGTTATTCCCAGATAACAAGTTGATTCACGATTCATCCATGTTTCCGTTCAAAGGGGCAAACCTTCCCAAGGCCACAGATCTTTCTTGTCTTAGTTCTGGGCATTCTATGACTATGGGCCTCATTACGAGTCATCCAGTCTGAAAATAACGGTGGCGGTAAACCCGCCGCCACCGTAGTTTCCAGACCGGGTGATCTCGAGTTCTGCAGGCGGGAGGTGTCATTCCCGCCAGGTCTGACCTGGCGGGTTTAACACCACCCGCCTGCAGGTGGACGTGGAAACACCGGCACCATCAAGAGATGGTGCCGGTGTTTCCATTTCCCCATTCTCATTGAGTCCTATTGGACTCAATGGGAATGGGGATTTACCAAATTCTGCCTCTGGAATTCCCGGGTCACCGGGGTCGTAATGCCCCGGTAATTCCGGGAATCACGGAGGCGGAATGGTAATACGAGTTCGGCGGTAACCTGCTGGAATTTCAGGCACGGTTACTGCTGGACTCGTAATGAGGCCCTATATGTCGGAGTGACTCGATTTCTTTAGAACAAGCTCGACATAGATTGTCAGATGTGTCTTTATCATGTTTTAAGAAAAGCATCTCTTTAGTTGGTAATAAATGTAGACGTAGTCTTAAGAATTGGTCTCGATGGTATCTTGAAGGAAATTGTCGCAAGTACTTTGGAATGATGTTTACTGGGCGGACATCTCCCAGAATTGGTAGACAAGATTTTAGATTCGATCGAGATTGTATTGTCTCAATCCAGTCATTCTGAATTGTCTTTTTTTTATCAGCACATGGGTTATGGTGAAGAAGATCGACGTAGCTGAAACATGGGTCAAGTTTTTCAAAATGTTTCACTCCCAGATTGTTAGTAGTCCATGGTATCGGCAGGCAGGATGTTCTTTCAGAATTGCATATTGAATGGCGTTGTCAGTATCGTTATCTTTCGGTATAGGGCAAGACACTTCCACAAGACTGTAGCTTTCAATGATTGCAGGCCTAACTCGTATCTAATTGCAGCAATTGCTAAGTTTTGTGGAAAACGAAGAACCTTACGCCAACATTTCCCTTCGAGTTGGTTCCATATGTTAGAGTTGATTTTCAGGCCTGCTTCACTACCAAAGGTAATGGTTTGTACAACTTTCTGACAGTCGAATTGGATCACAGGTAGCAAGGTGAATTTGCCGTATTCTCGATGTAATTTTTTACCTTTTAATGCAAGGTTCGTCATTTTTGTGTTCAAATCTTTAGTCCATTCCCTTTCTCTTATTGAGGTATTAACTATTATTCCGAGGTGTCGAATGGATTCGTTCGTTCAAGGGATTCTCCAGAAGCTATCCATTTAAAGTTCTTCCCTCGCTTCCCCAAGTCCGAACCGAACACAATGATCTTGTTTTTTTAACGTTGATCACCATGTTATTCATTTTTAGGTATTCATCCAGTTTGGCTATCAGTCGCTGCAGGCCAATTCGGGGAACATCCATTAATACCATATCGTCGGCATAGATGGCCCTGCTCACATGTCAGCCGTTAATCTTGGATGGAAAGGTGTTGCATGTTGACAGCATATCAGGCATATTGGCAATGTACAGCTTGAACAGTAACGCCGCCAGTGGGCAGCCTTGCTTAACTCCGCGATCTGTCTTAATTTCTGTCGATAGTGCGCCCTTGCCGTTCAAACGGATTTTAATTGAGGCATTCAAATGAAGCTGGACTATCATCTGTAACAAGTAGGGCTGGCATTTCCATATTATTAGTTTTTCCCATAATAAGGCCCGGTTTACACTATCATAGGCCTGTTGTAGATCTACGAATGCCAGAAACAAGGGTCTATGATGTTTAATGGCCTCTAGTTTCAAAAAATGTCATAGTGTAAGGTTTAACTCAACTCCAACACCTCGTGTAAAACCAGTTTGAAGTTCATCAATAATCTTCATCTCAGTTGCCCATCGTGACAACCTTTTATGAACCTGACTAGCAAAGATCTTCTTGATTACATCCAACAGGGCAATCGGCCGGTAGTTGGCTGGGTCGGTTCGATCTCCTTTTTTATATATTGGCACAACTACCACCGATTGCCATGAGGAGGGGATTTTCCTCGCTTCCACAATTTTCTGAAACAGTCGTTCAATAAATACTGCCCACAAGGTTTTGTTTTTCTTAAGTGTCAGATTAGTCAACCCATCGGTTCCCGGGGCTGTGGAGTTTTTGAGCTTGGTGAACAGCTCCTCGATCTCTGTTGAACTATATATGAAATTCCACGGGACAGAGTCAACAATAATAACCCTGGGATCGTAAATTGTAGTAGAGTTGAATACTTTTGTAAAGTACTGTTTCCAGTTGTTTTCGCTTATGCCTGTTGTCATATTGGTCGTCTGGAAAGTCGGGCTACCGTTTATGATGGCCCAAGTTTCGCGACTTTTCCCTGAAAGAATCATTCTTAACATCGTTTCTGCTTGTTCCTGGTCTCACAGGCTCTTAAATGGCAACAACCAATTTCGATACTGATTTTGAAGTCGCTTTTGGTTTTTTTCTTTCGTCCTGGCAGGTTGGCACGATCGCTTGACCAGCTTTAAATCAACATTTACTTTGTGCTTTCTCTTGGCTATTTCCCTGCTAAAAGGATGTTTATGTAAATGGTTATTAGTTCTGTTTCTTTGCGGAATAGAGGCAAGTTGTAACAATATAGGAGGAATAAAAAAATAGGGCTCCTGGTGTGGAACCTATTCTACCCAGGAGGGTTAACTAGGAAAACAAAAGATACAAATGAATAGGTCCAAGGGTGCTAGGCTCAGAACAACGCCTCCACATGAATTATCAAACTCTGCATTGCTAAGGAAGGAATCACTCTTCAATAGTATGTTATAGAGATAAATCTCATTTTTTTATATTAGAGTTGTGTGCAAAAAGGCATAAATCCAACATTTAGAGAAATTAAGACATCAAAATGGTTTGCTAAAACAGAACGATCAGACAAAAAAAATAGAAAGATATTTATAACACAGTGCTGATGAAGGCTGTGTTAAAGATGAGGCACACCTAGCCCACCTAGAAACGGTTGAAACACCTGGTGTAGACGCACTACTCCCCCCAAAATTACAGCACATTAATGCTGTTTACGCAAGAAAAATAATTTTGTGTACCCACCATTGTTCTATGTGTTTTCCACAAATGTTGACTTGAATATGTACACTGTAATATGTGAATTTCTTGGCAAACACTAATAGGAGTCGGGTTTGTTGCACACACACAATTTGGAGATTGTCCCAAAAAATGTTTTTTCAGCACTGTGTGTTATAAATATCTATTTTTGTTGTCTGATCTTTCTGTTTTAGCAAACCATTTTGATGCCTTTTTGCACACAACTCTAATATAAAAAAAATGAGATTTATCTCTATAACATACTATTGAAGAGTGATTCCTTTCTTAGCAATGCAGAGTTTGATAATACATGTGGAGGCGTTGTTCTGAGCCTAGCACCCTTGGACCTATTCATTTGTATCTTTTGTTTTCACAATATAGGAGGATACTCGACAGAGTCTTCGTCATGGGAGTTGTTGTTTCTTAGTTTTCAGTCATTGTAACAATTGCTGCAGGTCTTATAGTTATCAGGTTCAGACCTTGATTTAGCTCAACAGGCGCAATGTATTGCTCACTTCTTTTTGTTAAAGTCGAGGAACAACTTAGTTTTACACCATCAGGATCGCTGTGTCAAAGCTTTATGATCTTAAAGCTCTTGGTCATGTCCACTAAGTCACGGGAGACCCATATGTAGTCCAATGTTTTGGCAGAGTGGTTCCGTTGCCAGATGGGACAAGCTGGTATATCGCCGCGAGTTTGTCCGTTCATCATGAAGCAATTTCTGTTTGCTAGCTCAATGGCCCATTTCTTTGCTCGACCTTTATTAAGGTTGTGGTTTGGATCTCTTATCTGGCCGCTTTTGGTAACGAATGAATGATTCAGGTCGCGGCATATAATTATTGAGAATTGCCGGTAGTCTAGCATTAAGTCGACGATTATTGAGGTGACTGATGCTATAAAATTGTTTGCGGCGATCTTCGCTGAGTTCCAATAGACATTCACGTCTTGTAGGAACTTGACAGAATTCTTTGACGTGTCAATAATTTTGATGATTGTTCCTTGAACAAATTAATTAGGTTTCAATAGTTTTAGAACAGTCCACCCCGGCACATCTTTAATTAGGGTAATTAACCCAGAATATGGTCGGACGGATGTGTTTTTTAAAGCAGGGGTAAAGTTCGTTGAGTATCCCTCACAGATTGGCTCTGTTCTCATCCATACTTCTTGCAAACAGATTATATTATAGTCGTCTTTGTTAAACTCGTTGTCTTGAGACAGATGCAAAAATCCACGGGTGTTCCAAGATATTAGGGAGCACTCCGCCACTTGTCTTTGTTCTTTGGCCTAACAGTCGCTTACTTGTAAAAATGTACCTGTGGCTGATTTTCGATGAGTATTATTGGAATGCATTGAACGCTTTGGGTCGAAGGCATCGTTACTGATTTCAAAGTGCTTCTGAATTTCAGCACGTCGACTTTCATGACTCGCGGTCAAGCTCTGCCAGTGATATTTTCTGGGGAAGGGTGTCTTTGATATAAGGGCCACTGGATCTACATAATCTGTTAGTTGGTAGCCAAAAGTTAACAGTTCCTGCATTGCATTTCTAAGGGTGGATGCATCCAGTTGAGAATGCACATATAGAACGACCCAGTCTGAACGACTCAGACAGGTATTCGACGATCTTAATGTCGTCTAATTCGATATTGTTGAGGGAAGGCACACAGTTGAGCAATTTCAAAATATTTCTTCGATTTAAATGAGCTCCGTCGTTATCTTGTAATATGTATTCGAGTTGAAGTTTTTTGATGTGTCTTGAATTTATGTCACACATTTTTGGAACTCAGTTGGAAGAGAACCTAACTTTTTTCTCCACCTGGGCCATTGTATATTTCGGATTTAGTTTCGGTCCTGAAGGTGAGGGACGCTTTACTGGAGAAGTCGAGACTTTCTGGTTATTCAGTATTTTATTACCATGTTTCAATATGCTTCTAATAACCATTGGTTTCTTTGTGGCGTTGGGCATTTGAATGCTGGCCCCTGGTATGCCAGGAGTTAGTGAAGCATCACTAAGAGCCTCATATTCTAAGCTCACATCGACTTTGTCATTGTCACTTAGGTCTGAACCATTCTGATCTTCATTGCTGTCCATCGAATATGTAGAAAGGTTTGCCACGTCTTCAGAGGTGAAGGATACAGGGCCGTCTTGGTCCTCGTCTTCGAGTCTTGGATGTTTGGTGGCTCGAATGTGAGGTTTAACAATAGTCGTGGTGGCTACCCCAGGCTTGGGTTGAGACTCAAACTGAACTTTTCTGTCAGGACGTTTAAACATCAGAATGGTGGGTGGCGTCATTAGATTTCAGATGAAATTCTTGTCAGTGTTAGATTTGGTCTTGCCAACTTAGCAAGGTCTTAAATCAATGATTTTAGTGCTGTTGCTTGATTTGGTTTTCTTGTTTTTTGTCGCTGGACCCAATGTTTTGTCTGCCAAAAAAAAAATCCAAACTGTCAGTTTTTGGCATGATTTTCAGGGTTGATGTCAAAAGTTTGGGAGGGTTTTGAGACATTTTGTGAGACACTGGTAAAAACAAAGCTGGCAGGAATATTATTGCCTGACTTATTTGGTTCGTTGGATTTTGTGGCCTTGTCCACATCTTTTGTTGCTCCCAAGAGTGGCACTTCTTCACAAGATATATTGATAAGTGAAACTTTGTCTGCTTCCTTATTTTCCACAAGTTCATCAGATTCTTTTTGGGTTTCGTTTATTACTGGAAAACCCCCAGGTACTGGAGTCTCGAGAGCTGTTGTTGTTGGTATCACATGGACTGTGTTGCACAAGCATTTCATAGAACTAGAGGATGGTAACATGATGGCGCATCCATTTAGAAGAATCAAGCAAAGCTTCCATTAATTCGTTGTTTTGGGTCAGTTCGTTCCTTGTGATGTTGCACAACCTGTTTTGCCATTTGGCAGATATTTCTGCTTCATAATCCAGTCGGGTGTGAAGATGAGTTGTCAGCGCATCAAGTGCGCTGATTTTATTGTTGACCGCTGCCAGAAGCGCAGTTTGATCCTTTATTGAGTCATGCAATGATTCGTATAGTTTTGAAAACAGAATAAGTGCAGTTGAGGTGGCGGCTAGCACATTGTTATAAGTTTGAATTCCAGCTGCGACTGACAGATGCTGTTTGTTTTCCTGTTCTGTTTTTGACACAGTTGGAGAGGCTTATTAGGGTCAATCATACGTTTACAGTGGTCAGATTCAAGATCTACATTTGAGGATGTGGTGTCATGAGAACTGACGTTCGTTTGCAATGCCTTTCCGTGTTTCAGCGCCGTAGTTTTAGATTAAGTGCAAGTTTTCGGAGTACTAGTTAACTCCGTTAACTTGCCTGGCCGTGTGTTATTTACTGTCTGTTCAGAATTCATTTGTGGGAATGCTGGAGCAACCGAAGAAGCACAATAATTACCCAGAGCGGTATCAAAAGCTTCTGAGTAGTGGGCAGTCGAGTTCGTGGAGTATGCTACTGAGGACTTGATGTTTAAAAAATCATCTCTCAGCCGCGCCGCTAATCTCGCCTCTCTTGCAGCAGCGTCGGCGAAGTGAAATCTAAGTGTACCAACGCTGGAATGCTTTGGTTCAGTAATGGCATTTGGTCTCCGACACTCAGTGAGCTCACTAATACTTGCTTTGATGTTAGGAAGAACTTGCTTGCTGCAGTAAAAGGAGGTAGCCCTCAGAGGTCGTCCCGTCCCCTTTTCAGACAAAGTAATTTCAGGGGGCGTTGTTTTTGTTTGTTTTACAAGAGGGTCTTCATGTAACGACCCCAGAACTCTGGCTTCGTTGGAAATATCAACAGAATCCACTTTATGCCTAGATTTAGGTGTCTTTATTGTATCAGTAGACTCAGTCTTGTTCATGGGAAGACTAAAAACGTCTTCGCTTAAAGAATCATGGACACCGTTCCATTGTTTAGTTAGTTCAGGGTTCTGTGGTGAGACCACTTTGTCGTCACCTGAGATACTGCCGTGCAATGACTCCGAATGGAACTCCGCCGGATTTCTAGATGGATCGATTACGTCGCAGGTAGTTTTGGAGTGAGTCTCGAGGTTAACATGTTTACTAGATTGAAGTAATTCAACATCAGTTACCTCCATCAGCGGGCGCACAATCGTCTTAGAGCATGTAGCCTTGCTTTCAGAAAGAGCGCACTGGTCGATAGGAACTGCCTCGCTAGCCAAGTTGACAGGGTTTTTGTGCTTGTGTGGAGTAACAATTTTTTTTTCTTGACTGAGTAGATAAGAACTCTCGTTGCTCACTGATTTTGACGAGGTTTTTCTTGCGGACATCCCACCTGGACACAATTTCCCTTTTAGAGAACTATTCAAGGGTAACTGAGGGAACGGGGGCTGAGGGGGGAACGCGCAGCGTTTCCCCCTGGGGTGGTTTTGGGCGCTGCACAGGCCAGCGAGCTGGCCTGCCGATAGAGCGCCACAGGGGGGGGTATTTAAGGGGCAGGGAATGTTCGAGAGCAGGAGACCGTTAAGGGCAAGTTTTTGTCAGGGTCTACTGCTCTCGAGCGTTCTTTACCTCTGGGCCTGCTAGGTTAGTGAGGTGAGCAGGGAGGGCTAGTTGGGGCGGAGGTGGTGGGGTGTTGAGCGGGTGTAGCGCTAGGTGGGGGGAAATGAATAAATAAATAAATAAATATATAGGACATAGGGGAATAGCGGGGGTACTGTAGATAAGGTACCCCCTTTTCTTACCTGGGGCGAGGGCGGGGTCGTCGCTGTTGGGGCAGGCCGCTGCAGTGGGGCGGAGTGTGGCCGGCGAGCATATTAGGGTGGGAGGAAGGCTGTTGCGGGCCGGCGAGCGCGCAAGCTTGTGCGGCCGGCGCTCGCTGGGAGCAGCTGCAGCGGGGAGGGGCCGGGCAGAGAAGCGCGTTGCCTTAAAGGGGCCGCGCTAGGTGAAGAGTAGGCTGTCAGCCGCACGCAAGTGCGGTGTGACCGGAGAGCCTTCAAGGGGTGTGAGGTGTAGAAAGGGTGGGTAGGGAGAGGGGTTGGGCGGTCGCGGATTTCGGGGGGGCACAGCTGCCTCTCTGGGCCCGAGGGGCGGGCAGGAGGGACGGGGGGCAGTTTGGGGGTAGGATTTTATAGTTTACAACAAAAAAAGAGGAAGGAGGGAGAAAGCAAGGAGGGTCGAGGAAAGGAGGAATAGAGGGACAATTGGGTCAGCCTATAGTTACTACATAGGGTGGGGGGACAGCAGTAATTTGGGTGGCAAAAGGGGGCGCAAGACTTGGGGTAACCTTTGGTGTTTGCTGGGCTGGGGGCTGTGGTGGAGGATCTGGGCAGCAGTTGGTAGGACAAGAGGGTGAAGGAAAGAGGGCTGCAGGGGTGGTGCTAGCAATCAAGGTTGGCACGTGTTGCGTAAGGGAGGTCGGGATGGTTGGCCGCGCGGCAAGTAAAAAAGGGTTGGTGGATGCCAAGGCATTGAGGGAGGCCCTTGCGATTATCAGCAGGGCCTCCAAAACACAGTTGGAGGGCGCAGTGGTGGAAGTTACGGGCGGGGTGGTATGGAGGTGGGAGGGATGCAGCGGCGAGCAGCAGCGGACGGGGCGCTGGTGGCGGTTGTCGCTTGCTCCCCTGTGGCAGGGAAGGGGGGGCCTGCGAGGGGGGTGGTAGGCGGAATAGGAGGGAGATCCCTAGGAGAGCATCAAAGAGGTCCAGGGAAGAGGGGAATGGATCGGGGAGGGTTTCGGAGGAAGAGGTCGGGGGAGAGGAAGGAAGAGAGAGGAATGTACTCAGAAGTGCTGGCAGGGGGGAAGAAGAGTGTAGGGGTGCGGAGGGGCAAGGGGGTGAATTAGGGCGGAGAGGTACGGCCTCCCCGGTGACTGGCGGAAGACAGCCAGGTGGTCTGGGGGGAGATAGATATGGACCTCTGGCTACAATGGATGGCACAGACACGGCCTGCGCTGACGGTGCACACGGCGAGTGGCTTACCTGTGCCTTACCAGCCCTTTCTTGGTTGCCCCGCCCATGAGGGGGCAGGGGGAGGAGGCAGGGGCCAGCAGTCGGCAGTGTGTTGGGGCTTCAATAAGGAGGGCTGCACGAGGTCAGCGTGCAGGTTCAGACACGAGTGCTCCAGATGTGCAGGTCGGCACCCGGTTACACAGTGCTTTCAGCAAGGGGATCGAGGGCGGGGGCAGGGAGCAGGTTGAGGGGTTGTGGGGAAAAGCTTTTACTCCGGTTAAAGTGGAAGTTTTGGAGAGGTGGCTCAATTTTTATCCGGACAGGGAGGGTTTCCGTCTGGGGTACCAAGGGCCGAGGGTGCGTAGGTGGGCGGAAAATTTGAAATCACCCAAAGAGAATGGGGAGGTGGTTAGGGCAAAGTTGCTCAAGGAAGTGGAGGCAGGGAGGGTGGTAGGTCTATTTTTAGATCTGCCGGGCGATTTGGTGATATCGCTGTTAGGGGTAGTGCCCAAGAAGGCGCCGGGGGAATTCAGGCTGATTCATCATTTATCTTGGCCAGAGGGCTTGTTCGTCAATTACTTTATTGCCCCGGAGGATTGTGGGGTGTCATTTGCGAGCGTGGATCAGACAGTGGAGTTGAGAAGGAAGGTGGGTCGCGGAGCATTTTTGACCAAGTGTGATATCAAGGCAGCGTTCAGGTTGCTGCCGGTGCATCTGGAGGATTTTTGGTTGCTGGGGATGCAATTTGAAGATCGCATTTACGTGGACAAGGCTCTACCGATGGGGTGTGCGATATCCTGTGCGTTGTTTGAGCGTTTTAGTTCATTCTTGCAGTGGGCTTTTATGTTTAGTTCAGGTGCGGAGGGGGTTTTGCACTATCTGGACGATTTTTTGTTCATTGGCCGGGCAGAGGATGAATCGGAGTGCAGGAACATGCTGAAGTCTTTTCAGGCATTGATGCAGGAATTTGGGGTGCCTTTGGCTGAAGATAAAACGGAAGGGCCGGCTGTAGTTTTGACCTGTTTGGGGATTGAGCTGGATTCCAGGTCCATGACATCACGCTTGCCGCACTACAAGGTGAGTCGTTTAGTGGGTCTGCTGGAGAAGGTGGTGGTGGCGCGGAAGATGACATTGCGCGAAATGCAGCGGTTGGTTGGGCATTTTAATTTTGCATGTAGGGTGGTGGCTCCGGGCCGTACTTTTTGTAGGAACATGTCGCGGGCCATGGCGGGAGCTAAATGCCCACATCATCGGGTGAGGGTATCAGGGGCGGTGAGGGAGGATTGTAGGATTTGGTTGCGTTTCTTGGAAGGTTTTACCGGGGTGTCCATGTGGCTTCAGGGGGATCCTGTAAGGTGGGAGGTGCAGATATTTTCGCATGCAGCAGGTGCGGGTGGTTTCGGAGCCTTCTGGCAAGGCAGGTGGTGCGTGGAGAGGTGGCCACCGCGGTGGTTGGAAGAGGGAAGAAGTATAGCATTCCTTTGTTGGTGGAGTTGGAACTCTGGGGCAGGGAGTTTTCCAACAGGAAGGTGAATTTTAATGTGGACAACGAGTGCGTGGTCAATGTTGTCAACAGGCAGTCGGCAAGGGACCAGAGGGTGGCGAGGCTGATGAGGGAGTTTGTGTTGCGATGCATGGATTGGAATGTGCTGTTCAGGACAAGGCACGTGCCGGGTAAGGATAATGGCATCGCTGATGCATTATCTCGTTTTCAATGGCAGAGATTCCATGGATTGGCACCTGGAGCAGACCAGATTGGGCAGCGTATCCCGGAGGAGCTTTGGAAGCTAGGAAGTTGAGATCTCTGTCGTTAGTGGAGGGCTCCCTGGCCCCGGCGTCTAGGGCAGCTTACAGCAGGGCGTGAGAAGAATTCATAAAGGGGGGGGCGCGTAGCTGGAAGGGTAGGGGGGATGCTGAGGAACGCAGACGGGATGATGTGGTCAATTTTCTGTTATGGTGTATGGATAAAGGTTGGTCGAAGGCGACCATAGCTGGGAAAATAGCGGGAATAGCTTTCTATGGCAAATGGTTTTGGGGATTCCCACCTAGTGGCGGGGAGATGGCGAGTAGGATGTTAGAGGGATGGGCGAGGGAAAGGGGTAAGGAGAAGGATAGCAGATGTCTGGTATCGGCGACCCTGTTGGTCAGCTTGTGCAGGGCTTTGGAAGAAGTTTGCTGGTCGGCCTGGGAGGGAGTTATGTTTCAAGTCTGCTTTACGTGGTTGTTTTTCAGGGCCCTCAGAGTATCGGAGCTTGTGGGGGTTAAAAAGGGAGCTGGTGGGTTGCAGTGGGAGGATGTCCATTTCTCGGATTTTGGGGTGGCTATTAGGATTGGGAGGTCAAAGACGGACCAGAGGGGAAAGGGCTGCTGGGTGTCGCTGGGGTGGGGAAGTAAAGAGCTTTGCCCGATAAGGGCAGGTCTGGTGTGGAAGGAGCTATCTGGAGGAAGGTCGGGGATGGTCTCCCGGCATGAAGCGGAGTCAAGGGTGTCGGCAGCGCATGTGTTGGGGGTACTGAGGAAGGCGTTGGAAGTATTGGGGGAGAAACCGGAGGAATTTGGGATGTCTTCATTCAGAATGGGTGCGGCTTCTGAGGGCAACCTCTTGGGATTATCGGAGGCTGAAGTTAAGAGCTTGGGCAGGTGGAGGTCTGGGAAGTATAAGGGATATATTAGGGAGCTGGGTAAAGGGACTGGTTGATTGGGGGGCAGCGGGATTGTGGTGGGGGGAAAAAGGGGTTTAGGATGGTGAGGTGACAATATGATTTCTTTTTCAGAGACGGCAAGGAGGCCGGGGCAGATGCGGCAGATCTGGCTCGTCGGGCACTCAATTGTGAAATGGGCGGGTAGAGAAGCAGAGAAGAGGATTTTTGGCATGCAGTTGGGTTGTAGCTATCAAGTAGGGATTGTGCGGTGGTCAGGTCTCAGGGGGTTGCGCTGGGACCAACTGCTGCCTAATCTGTCGGGGATAAAGGAGCGTTTTGGGGTCCCGGACGGGTTGATCATTCATGCTGGGGAGAATGATTTGGTGCGGGATACGGGAGTAGCTCTGTTGAGGAAGATGAAAAGGGATCTGGCATGGCTTAGGGAAATATGGCCTAAGGTAAGTCTGATATGGACTAAGTTGTTACCGAGGAGAGTTTGGAGAGGTGCGGTAAGTGAGGGCGCAGTAGAGCGGACGAGGACGAAGATTAACAGGGAAATGATCAAGTTTTGTGGTTTGGCAGCACTGCAAGTTTTGGAGCATAAGGAGATTGTATATGAGAACTTTGAAGTTTTTAGGGAAGATGGGGTTCACCTGTCGGTTTATGGTAATAGCTACTACCAGTTGGATTTGACGTTGTTATTACAGGACATGGTGAAGAGTTGGAGGTAGTAGGCTATTCAGGAGTGGGGCAGAAAAGAACACCTCAGGGGAGGGTTTTTTCTGGTGCCGGGGGGCATGGCCCCTTTGGATGAGGGGGGAGGCAAGCAATGGGGGGAATAGCGCGGGTATAGGATGGGGGTGGTGCTGTTTGCACGAATGGGCTACCCCAGGGGTGCAGAGAGGGGAGCAGGTCTTGAAGATGGAGGGGCATGGCCCCGGGGAGATGATGCCAAAAAGCCGGAACGAAGGTTTGAGTAGATGGTAAGGGGATGGTAAGGGCCTGGGGATAGGTAGGGAAGTAGTTGTGGTTAATTATTTATTTATTGTTGGAGGCATAAAGAGTTATTTATTTATTTAATGTTTTGGCTAATTGTTAAAGTGGTTAATTTTAGTCTGTAAGGCCAGGGGCCAGGTTAGCGTTTATTTGTGAGCCTTGGCCTGTCACATTAAAGCGACCTCTTCCACTTTGAAGCGAGTCTGGGTTTTTGTGCAGTAAGCCCAAAGGGGGGCCCTGGGGGAACGCGCAGCGTTTCCCCCCGGGGTGCTTTTGGGCGCTGCACAGGCCAGCGAGCTGGCCTGCGCATAGAGCACCGCAGGGGGGGGTATTTAAGGGGCAGGGAATGTTCGAGAGCAGGAGACCGTTAAAGGCAAGTTTTTGTATCCCGCCCACCCCCCCTCGTTTTGTGTGAGGTCCATTGGGGTCAGTGGAAGAGGTGGCTTGTGGAAGGGATTTGTGTTTGGGATGTTTGTTTTCCTTTTCACCTGTTTTTAGAGTATTTGTGGGTTATTTTAATTGTGGGGCATAGTTCGGGGGTTGATGGTAGTTTTTGTGTGACAGGTCAGGGCGTTAGTTGGGGGGTCATGTTGTGAGGTTTTGTGTAAGTATGGTTGCTGATGTGACAGGTCGGCCTGGCCAAGGGTCGGAGGAAGGTGGAGTTTGGTGTTGAGGGGAGTTGAAGGGGTTGGAGTACATAGGGTTGCCGAGGGGCATGGCCCCTTTGGATGAGGAGGGAGGCAAGCAAAGGGGCGAATATTGTGGGTACAGGATGGGGGCAGTGTTCCCTCTAAGCTGTGTGCAGGTGCGCTTGCCCAGCTTCCTTCTGGGTGCCGCTCAGAAGATTTCTAGCAGCGCACACAGACAATTCTCACCTATTCAGAAATATTTAATCAGATACAAGCCACAGAAATTGAAATGTGCCTTCTCTTAAAATAAGCAACTAGTCTTGATATTCTGCTAATTTGCATTGCACTACTATGCAAGGGTGACCGTAAACACCTAAAATTCCTAACAGCAATATACACACATAAGAGGTTAAAAACGAATATGAAAAACTGGCTCCATGAACAGAAGAATCTAACCAAGATATGCCTGCACACGTTAGCCAAATAATGTTCCCATCCCTCCCATGACTCCTAAGTTTGATTCTACCACACTTTGACCTTATGACTCTAACTTCTGCCCCAGAACACATCAAGATAGTACCAGACAACCTTGACAACTCCTCTCTTGGCTCTGCGAAAGGTTAGCAGATGTGTACCTACATCCACTGGTTTTATGTTTGTTGTAATATGAATAATATGAATAATGTTCACATTTTCCCAGAATGCCATAATTTCTGTTACTCATTGTGCCTTACCAAAAGCGTCACCTACACGATACAATCGAACTACCAGCTACAATATCGTATACTGACTGTAAGTAAGCAGGCTTTTGAGAAGACAAATGTGATGCTCAGTATCCCCTACTTTAGCATTACTAACATTACCCTAGAAGTGGAGAGCAACATTCAATATCATTTACTTTGGCCCTCATTACAACCCCGGCGCTAAACCATGGCGCTATTAGCACCATGGTTGGTGCCGGTGTTGTAACGAGTCCGCCATGGTGAAATGGGGAAATACCGCCCCATTCCAAGGTTGGCGGGGCGGTATTTCCCCATTTCACCATGGCCCTTCCCCATTCCCATTTTCACCCCATAGGGCTCAATGGGACTGGGGAAGGCGCTAAGTACGGTACCGCAAATTGCAGTACCGTAATTAGCACCAAGATCCCTTTGCGGCACCCTACTTTATCGGCTGGTAAAACCAGCCGTTAAGGTCGGGTCCCGCAAAGGGACCTCGTAATCAGGCGTTAAGGGTTTAACGGCGCCGACACCTTTTACGGCGCACTTAAACCCTTAACGCCAGGGTCGTAATGACCCCATTTGCCTACAAGGGATAATGGGTATGGACTTTGCTTGGGATTACTCGTCCATAGTATCAGGGCAACAGATATTCAGGCAAGAGAATGCTTTTCACACAAATGTACAGAGTTCCTTTGGTCCTAGACTGTCACATATTATATGGTAAATGCAAAAACAGTTTCAGCGAACACTGTGTAATCCTACACAATGATAAGGGTGGGGTATGTTGCAAACAGTCTTGTATGCACTGCAAAAGAACTGCTTACATGCAGAGTCATGACATTCTTAAAATGCACATAATATGTTGAGGCATTAAATATGCCTTGCTTGCAAAGTATTGTGGGTCTGCAAATATCCCAGTGAGTGGTTACTGTTAAAATCCCTCACTTTTTACAGTGCTCTATCAATTAGTAATGGAGGCTAGCACAGGGGCCGGGGAAAGGTATGGGTGGAAGAGCACAGGTCATCACTCCTTGCGGGTGATGAACAAAGCAGCACATTTCAAAAACAAAGTCCGACGTTTCGGCAGTATACTTAAGGAAATGTGTTGCTTGTTTGCTGTACAATAGAAAATTCTAGTACCCGTCTAGACAACAGCACCTTATTTTTCTTTCTATGCTCAGCTGCTGAGGGCTTTTCAATATAACCATGTGCTCTGTATAGTCTCTAGCATTTCCCTGCATCTTATTTAATTTATAACGAAGAATTACGGAAGAGGGATCCATAGTTACAGAAGAAGGGACTCAATCTGTTGTATCTCTTGAGATTTGATGCCATTAACTTAAAAAGCATATATATGTGATTTTCTTGCCCAGGGATCCATAATAAACCTCACTAAAGCTCTTGTTTAATGTGTCTAGGGTCTGGTGCAGAAGGGTGGGCAAAACTATAGACTACATTATGTTCCCTGTAATTTCACTTTCTATGTCAGGGTAACAAGCAAGACTCTAATCATATTTTGCTCCCTACTTGGAGTCAAATGATTTTTCAGGGAGTAAAAAAGTAATTAGCTTTGCCAATAGGGATACTTTCTGCTCATTAAAAGAAGTTCTTCCCCTTACAATTCCTGTTGAGATCAGGCATTTATATTATTAGAGTTCCTTCCTATGTCACTGTACTACTGGTCACTAATTCGAAAAAATATCAGTGGAGCGTTGTGGGTTGAAGCAACACAATGTTCATTGTTTCTCATTTTTGTTGGGCACATTTTCATTTTAGGGAGTAAAAATGGATGGTGTATATGTCTCTCAGCTGTAAGGCTGGTGTTATCACTACCCAAAGGACAACATAATGTGGATATTAAGTAGAGGCACAGGAATATTTGATCATCATATTCTGAAGTGCAGTTATTCTGATGCAATTATCATCCTTACACAATTTATTAGAAACATGTTCTCCTGGCCCTTGAATTACTTCATTAAAGTGGCACTTGAACTCCTAACAGCATGTTTTGCGACACCTTGCTTTTAATTGCCATTAATCCATCGGCAAATGTTGTATTCTGTCTGAACTTCTTGACAGCCACATCAGTTTATTTATTTGTTTTGTAGTACACATTAGTGATTTTCCAGTGTCATAAAACGTTTGCAAGGTACTGTTGCAGATTTTGAAATCTTGGACGGGTTGATGAGTTTTCTTTTTAATCACACATGACATATCTATATTAGCCTATGTGTTTGAAAAAATTGTAAGATTTGTCAAGAATTGCAGTGGAGGGGAAGCGGACATTCCTTTCCAAACTCTCTTCTGTGGTGGTAGTTCACTAAATACGCATGCTCACGAAGTGGCTTACCTCATTAGTCAGTTGCGCATATGGAAAATAATGTGCACACAACAGGAAACCGGTTCTGCACATAGAGAAACATAATTAGAGGGAACATTGGATGTGGGTGGTGCTGTTTGCACGAATGGGCTACCGAATGGGTGCAGAGAGGGGGGCAGGTCTTGAAGATGGAAGGGCATGGCCCCGGGAGATGATGCCAAAAAGCGGGAACAAAGGTTTGAGTAGATGGTAAGGGGATGGTAAGGGCCTGGGGATAGGTAGGGAAGTAGTTGTGGTTAATTATTTATTTATTGTTGGAGGCATAAAGAGTTATTTATTTATTTAATGTTTTGGCTAATTGTTAAAGTGGTTAATTTTAGTCTGTAAGGCCAGGGGCCAGGTTAGCGTTTATTTGTGAGCTTTGGCCTGTCACATTAAAGCGACCTTTTCCACTTTGAAGCGAGTCTGGGTTTTTGTGCAGTAAGCCCATATGGTTTCTCAACAATTGTAGAATGATGGTTAGTTGCGGTGCAGGGGGTCTCACCTTTGCTCACTGTCGCCTAGACGGCAGAGGTCTTTCGTTGTTGATGCTGTTGAAGTTTCTGCCAGGTTACGGGCCCCGCCTCACACGGCTCAGCGTTGTTAGTTGGGTTGTGTTGCAAGGGACCATCTTGCAGGATCTTCATACCAATCTCGATCACTGCACACACTGGCAGAATTATGCTGACCGTACGCAGCGAGGAGGGAGGGGGCTTGTTCCTTGCTCCCCTGCGACCCCAAGACCCAAGACTCTGCTATCGACTGCGCGTTCGCTCCGCGGGTGTCAGACCTTTTGTGCTGATGATAGAGTTGAGGCAGCACAGAATGTCTCTCACGTTGCACGCAGCAAAACAGCAAAGCAGACCCAAGACTCTGCTACTGACTCTGCGTTCGCTCCGCGGGTGCTGGACCTTTTATGCTGATGATAGAGTTGAGGCAGCACAGAATGTCTCTCACGTTGCATGCAGCAAAACAGCAAAGCAGACCCAAGACTCTGCTACCGACTCCACGTCCGTTCCGCGGGTGCCGGACCTTTTATGCTGATGCTAGAGTTGAGGCAGCACAGAATGTCTCTCACGTTGCATGCAGCAAAACAGCAAAGCAGACCCAAGACTCTGCTGCCGACTCTGCGCCTGCTCCACGGGTGCCGGACCTTTTATGCTGAGTTGAGGCAGCACAGAATGTCTCTCACGTTGCACGCAGCAAAACAGCAAAGCAGACCCAAGACTCTGCTACCGACTCCGCGTCTGTTTCGCGCGTGCCGTGCCTTTTATGCTGATGATAGAGTTGAGGCAGCACAGAATGTCTCTCACGTTGCATGCAGCAAAACAGCAAAGCAGACCCAAGACTCTGCTGCCGACTCCACGTCCGCTCCGCGGGTGCTGGACCTTTTATCCTGATGATAGAGCTCAGGTAGCATAGAATGTCTCTCATGTTGCACGAAGCAAAACAGCAAAGCAGACCCAAGACTCTGCTACCGACTCCGCATCTGCTCCGCGGGTGCCGGACCTTTTATGCTGATGATAGAGTTGAGGCAGCACAGAATGTCTCTCACGTTGCACCCAGCAAAACAGCAAAGCAGACCCAAGACTCTGCTACCGACTGTGTAAAGTGTTATTGAGTAGAACACTGCTGACATTGTGTTGGTCTTGCTGCAGGTTGGCCTGCAAGAAAAGATGGAGGGTTTGTTAGTGGGATAGAGGGAAAGACATATATTAAACCGTATGGCGTGGATGTTTGCATGCCGGAAGTACCCAAGTCATAAATGCTGGGGCGATTCTACCTGGGTAGTGGCGGAGGAAATGTGCGTGTGTTTTTTATCCAGATGGGAGAGCCTAAGATGAAGCATTTGAAGTGAGCGCTGTGAGGACATGTTTGGCTGCTGGCATGGAGGTTTGTGAGGGGGCTGAAGAAATGAGAGATGGCGTTGTTCCGTTAATGCAATGGGTTTGAGGTCTGCTTGGACAGAGAGATGACGATGCACATCAGTTAGTGAGGTAGAGGGAATGGGTAAGAGAGACTGAGCCTTTTAGTTCAAATTTGTTGGTCCAGTTTGTTTGGAATATTTCGCTGTGCACTCTGCTGATCACTGTTCTTGTTGTTTCTGGTTAACTTTAAAAAACATTAAAGGGTGTCGGAAGAACTGCAGAAGTCCTCCAGCACAGTGAGATATAATAATAATAATAATAATAATAATAATAATACTAGTGTGGCTGACAGCACCATGTCACCCCCAATATTCCCTGGGGATGGTTACAGGATGCAGCTAACCTCTGACATGGACTACATGTTCTCACTTCACCACTGTATGACTTTGGAAATGACTGCTCTCCCAACAGGGTGAAAAATAATTCTTCTTGAAGCTTTTATATCCAAAGATTAATCGGGGTAGGAGTGGGAGACCCCTTCTTTCAAAGGCAAAAGTCCACAGGATATTGGAGGAAGCCAATCCCTGTTATTGAGGCAAGTGGTCTTTCCCTTCCAACATCACACCCAGAGTGCTTTGTGCTAAAGGAAGTGGAGGGCACAGGAAGGGGAGAGAGAGGCAGAGATAATCAAGATGGTGGAATATTTCCCCAGCTGTATGGAGCACCCTCTTTCTACACAAACCCCTTCTACAGTCCTTGTCAATAGCATCAAATACACTTTTGGCAAGCAACAGCCCAGTGTAAAGCTACTCCTTTTGGGAAGTGTGTGCCTTTTGATTCCTATGTGTGCAACCATGTGTGTGTTTAAGATGTGAATTCTGAAGTCATATCCTTATTTGAAATTTCTTTTTCTTTTCGACTGCCTTAATCTGACATGTGATGTAACACATTGTGATCGTTGTACTGTAAAATGTGTAAAGGTGCCTGTGTACCAAAAAAAATAAAAAGGTAAAAAAACATTCCTATTTCCCGGGCCAGCTCCTGTTGGGAGGCTGGCTCACTGGCGTGGCTGTTACCGGCTCTCACAAAGGATCAACGAGTGGCAACCCCCAGGTCTACAGTCTTGCTGAGAGCAGCAGAGACAACCTGGCTGGAGGGGAAAAAAACATAATACTTCCATGACTGAGCTGTGCTTGCAGGGCTGACACAGGTGTGATATCAAATTGATATGGCTGTAATAAATATGAGTGATACAATCCACCATACCCTAAATCAGGTATGGCTTATATTTAAATTTGAACATGCCACCAGGATGGTAATAGTCATGATTATGGGGTTTTGTAACAGAGGTGCAGCCTTTAAATGCAGTCTCTTTTCTGGAGTGATCTGGCTTTCATAGAAGCTGTCAAATCGGCTGCTCTGACCTTTGGACCTGCTTTCTGCCACTGGAGAGAAAGCCCTGCAGATCAGCATAGTAATGCAGAAGGGCACAGGTACACACTATGCTTTTGGCATGGAGCTTATGAAAGGGAGGTCTGGTTAGCAGATCACCCTTTCTTAGATGGAACTACCTGCACCATTTTATTAAAAAATCAAACAAGCCAGGGCTTCTTCACCCTTGCCCAATGGCAATTCCTCACACAGGGTACTTGCAAAAATAGGCCCATTGTGCAGAGGCCTACCGGGAAATCTCCAGAATTCCCTGTAGGGCAGTCCACTGCTGGTTTTGTGTTTGAAGGTCTGGTAAGACACCATGCACCGGATCATTTGAAGAAGCAGCTTCTTACGATGGCTTTAACCTGAGGGTCAAGTGCAAAGTTGGTGTCTGTTAAGAGTCTGAGGTTAAGTTTCAGCCTATTTGCTGTTATCTAGGATTTCACATACATGAGGCATGTGCTACGATCCAGCGCACTTGAGGCACAGTTATTTGTCAGCTTGTAGATAATTTAAGTATCATATGTGTAGTTGAAGCATGTGAAGATTGCGTTGATAGGCTATAGGAAAGTCGTCAAGTAGATATTGAAAAGAACAAGCAAAAGCCTGGATCTTTAAGTTTCTTTACACGTAAGGTTAGGAAGACATCACCTGAAGGGGGTGCAACGTGTGTTGTTGCAGTTTTGCAGCTGAAATATCTGTTTTGGTGGAACATTGCCTGGAGGTGTGTAGAACAACGTGAACCAGCGAAGCAGCATTCAAAATCCCCAGAAAGCACGGAGTGCAACATGTGCTGTCGCAGTTCTGCAGTTTGGCTGGTGGCTGTGCTGTGCAATATTGAGTGTGCAGACACTTGGTGACTCGGAGAAGTTCCAGTTCCAGTGACTAAGCAGTGAGTTACAAAAGCATTCCCAGGCTTGAACTCCATTATTCTAGAGACCAAGCGTGCTTCTTATGTACGATATGAAAAGTGGTGGAAAGTGATCTAGTAAATGATGACATCTCAAAATTACATGCAAATGGCTTTAGAAGTACTGCTACCTCCGTCTCCGGGGGAAGGTACATCAAATTTCCTCAAAAAACATTTCTATGTTCAGCAAAGTCTCAGAACATTTTTTAAAAAAAATAAAATTGAAAATGATTATTAAACCTCCTAACAATTCTTTGAAAACTCTGCTACACCTTTGATCACAGAGTCTGTAATATCTGAAATCATTGAAACTGGAAAATTTGGAAACTGTGGAAAATGTACCAGATTGCATTCTACTGGAAATACGGGAATATACTAAATAGGGTTCAGAGAAAGACAAGTGAAAACATTTCGGACCTCATTAATATATCTACACATTACTCTGACTGATCGATCACATCATATGTTTCCACTCCCGGTCCCCCGCCCCCGTGCTGGCTCTCAACGCTGCTCAAATGCATTGATACCAGAGTGAATGAACAAGTGGCTGGGGGTCAGACAGATGTTCTTGTTGAAATTAACCAGGTTCTTTGAGTCCTGGGATCATTATATGAGAGACTGAAAATGGAATCACGTACCCAGTCACCCCTTTTGGAATCTCTCCTGTTCAGGATGTATGTACGAAATAAGATGCATGAATTCCTTGGAGGGAAACAAAGGATTGTTGAAAAAATGTCTCGAGGAATCTCCAAAACTCTCAACCTCCTTTGGAATTTTTCCAAATACAAAAAATTAAATCTCTCAAACAGAAGAGGTAATGGAGGTAGTGGAGATTCAAAGTATTGCCGCTCAGACCGAGACCTCACTTAATAGATGTGAACAAGATGAGCTGATTGTTGAATTCAACACTACTGATTATGAACAAGTGTCACCTATGGAATGCCTGGAAGAGCAAGATAAGTCAGTACATCCTGCGTCTAATGTTGAAAATGGTGAAGATGTGTTGAGGGGAAAAAAGTAAAAAAACAAATCTAAAATAAAGCCCTCCAATAAATCATTACATAAATGTATGAGAAACATATTAATTCAGAAACAAAACAAGTTTCCTATTTGGGAACTCCCGTCCCCTGTATACTATCAATGGCCATGGAAGCCAAATAATTTAGAAGTAAATCTTGGATATCTCATAAATGTCTCAGTAGAAGGTAATAATAGCAATCGTTATATAGCATACAATTCTAAAAATGCACTCATAATTCAAATCAAATCAAATCAAATCAGTAAGACTTATAAACAGGTATTCAGTTTCTTACAAATATTTTATTGGCCCAAAAGGGTTTGCCCAACGCGTTTCGAGATTGATTCTCTTCGTCAGGGGCTGAAAATCTATTCAGTCTTCAAATGTATTTTAAAAAAATCAAACATGTATTTCAATAAAATTTTGCTCATGAGGGTAACAATCATGTGAAAAAGTTCAAAAACATTATTACAAAATAAAGGAATCCACTTTAAGTATGTCAAATACGTTCTGCCAAAATTGCTCAAGAGACTTCCAAAACTTCCTATATTACATCCCAATGTTCCATAAATAGTTAGATAACTCAGAGAAGTCAGAGAAATTCTAAACACTTTATATTTCATCCAGGTGCTTCACGCTTGGTGTAATCTGTATTAACCTGTGTGGCTATTAGGGTTGTTCTGAATATATGAAATAGTCTCTGTTTTAGTGGCTTACTTCCTATTTAGACAGTAAATGGGTATTGTTCCACTGGCCAATTCAAAATGATAGTCACTACGAGTCTCTCTTAATACAAGAATTAAAAAAAGGAGAGTCATACCATGTCCATTATTCTGTAGCTGACCAGATGAGGATAATTTGATGTTTAAAATGTTGTCCATAAGCCATAGATGGTATTAGAAAAGATAGTTACATCATCCCTGCAATTTCTATGAATAAAGAGAGTTGTACATTTTGAGAAGCTGACACAAAATGTCAATTCATTTTTGATGAAGGAAAAATGCCAATGGCACTTACTTGAAGATCATGGAAGATAGTAGGTCTTTCAATAACGAAAGCCCTTTCAAGAAATGTCTGGTTATATGGGTGGTTCTGGTCATCAGAGCGCTTACGTTTGCCAATTTCAAGCAGCCTAGAGAAAATAAGAATGGAAACCAACAATTGTAGCTTCCTGAGCTGAAGTAGTCACAAAAAATGTGAAAAGAAACCATTTGTTTCACAAGGAGGTACTCACTTTCTGGTCTTGTGGGGATTTCCAAAGGTCACCAGTTGTGCCGCAAAGTTGCGGTGTTAAACAAAATGGCCATTTAGTGCCAGACAATGAGAATTGACATTCATTATGGGACATTTTCATGAATTCCCATTTTAAAATTCTATGAAGGAAGGGTTCTGCCTGAGATCCCATATGGAATTGAGATTTTTTATTTTCAGGTGTGCGATGATCTGGTAAAATGGAAGGGAATTTGGTGCAATGTATGTCATGTTAGGACATCAATTCCATTAGCAATAATTCAGTACAAATTGTGGATCAACTCATTCTCAAGTAGAGTCAAGTGGCGTTTACTGACCATTTTTAGAAATATAATTTGACCAGTTATGGACTCTCTACATTGTGACTTGGAAAACCTGGTGAGAACCAAAAAAATTGAAATACTGAAGTAAATTGGCCAGTTGTATAGGTATACTTAATGATTTTGAAATGACAAATGAGAATCTGATTGCAAATCCATTGAATGTGCAAAAAGTGTTGTCTACTTGTGATTGGATCGAGATTTTTTAGAAAATGCATGTGTATAAAACTTTAGGTCATCTATAGTGGGAACGTAAGAAGCGTGGTATTTTGGCACCCTACCTTTACATTTACCCAAAACAAGTTTTCCTAAAATTTCATTGGAATCTCCTCTACACAAAAAAACATTCTTTTGAGGTATGGTCTGTGCACACAAGACTTAGGGCCTCATCACGAGTTGTGCGGTAACACCGGCACCAATAGCGCTGGCGCTATCTGCCCTACCGTCAAACCCACCGGCGCTATTAGCGCCGGATCATGGGTTTGGCGGATTTGGAAATCCCCATTTCCCCATTGAGCCCATTGGGCTCAATGGGGAAATTTCACGCTCATACCACCGGCGGATTTCCCGCCGGCGGTATGAGCGCGAATTTTCAACGGATTTCCCCCAGCTCAGAGCTTAAATCCGGCAGTAACAGCGCTACCGCCGGAATTAAGGGTTACCGCTAAACTCGTGATGAGGCCCTTAGTGTCTTGTAGATTTTGTGGTAATTTTGCAGTTGAGGACTTGAAACATCTAGTCACTGACTGTCCGGAATTAATGAGTAAACCTATTAATGATCTGAAAAGATTTTTAAGAATGTCTTATCATTCTCCAAATGAAGAATTGTGGACAGATTGTCTAGCTGTTAGGACATCATCAATGGTCATAGTTGTGTTTGGTTTTGGTAAAAGTTTGGACTTAATTGAATGTGCCGTTGAATAAGCTGCTATTTTTCTACTGCTGAATTAACTGTGATTTTTATTGTAAATCTGCCCTATTAATATGAAAAAGTATTTTAATTATGTATAATGATAACTCTTTGGTACTGTTTTGGTTTTTATTTATGATGTATTTGTTAAAGTCTAATTAGCAATATAGCAATACAACATAAGAAATGGGTCCTGTGTTGTTTCAGTCCTGTAGATGACAAATGAAGTGATACACCAGCATAAAGTAATTCCTTTTAATCCACTGTCCTCTAATGATTTTTAGCAGAATCTCGTGGCTGATAGAATTGAAAGTGGCAGATAAGCCCAGCAGGATGAGTGCAATCGAAAAGTTAGCAACCACATTTTTTTTAGGTTCACCCATTGTGACGGGGTGTCACCAAAGAAACCCACTCTGACACCTTAAGATGAATCAAGGAAGGGTGTTTATTGTCGGATTTTTGCAAGAGCAGTAGACTTTGTGTCATGGAAAGTTAATTCTTTGCAGAGTTTACGTGGGCCGTCCCCCCCTCTCTCTCTCTCTCTCTCTCTCTCTCTCTCTCTCTCTCTCTCTCTCTCTCTCTCCCTCTCTCTTCTCTCTCTCTCTCTCTCTCTCTCTCTCTCTCTCTCTCTCTCTCTCTCTCTCTTTCTCTTTCTCTCTCTCTTTCTCTCTCTCTCTTCTTTCTCTGTCTTTCTCCCTTTCTCTCTCTTTCTCTCTTGGGTTACCCCACCTCACCCCAGGCATCCGTAGCGTAGCCCTGGTTAGCACTATGTCTCGGCTACCCCTACTTTCTGGTTTGTCTGGCTAATGCTACAATAGATTCCCTGAAGCCTTGGTTCACTAACTCCTCCAGGGACTTTTCTACCTGTCCCTATCCTAGCTCTGCATAGTTGCCTAAGGGAATTAGGGACAGTGCCTTGTATTCGCTCCATTGGAGCCATCCAAACCAATCACACACAGCCTTACCTCACCTTTCTGGTCCTAATGTTTCTATCCCCTCCAACTGTCTGGCTTTCAGATCTTTCACTTCGTCTTTCTGACTCCACCCTTAGATTTGACCTACTCTCTGGCTCTCACTCACTTTCTCTAGCTACTTCTTCACTTACTCCTACAACTTTACTTTTACTTTACTTTATTGAATTTGTCTAACCAGGCCACTGACCCGCAGGCTTAAGGGCGCTAGGAGACAAAGACGGAGATAAACACAAATACACAGTTAAGAGAAAAGAAGTGAACAGAAGCCAGATAATAGATCAGTACTCAAAAGAGGGGTAAGTCAAGTAATTGAAATAGAAATGTCTTAAGTCTTTTTCTAAAAATCGTGATTGAAGGTTCCTCTCTCAGACTCAGCGAAAGGCTATTCCATGTGGCTGGCACTGCTGCATAAAAAAGTTCCTTTCTTGACCTGGGTCAATCTGCAGGTTTTAGTTTTCAATTGAGAGGAGTTGTTGGATCTCAAGTTGTGAGCAATAGATTTAACAACAAGTTACTCCTTCAATTAGGCTGGAGCTATATTCCTCAAACATTTATGGGTAATCACCATGAGGCGGAAGAAAATTCTATCCTTGATCGGAAGTCAATGAAGGCTTCTTCTGGCTTCAGATATAGGGTCCCTTTTCTTGTGGTCCATGATAACTCTAACTGCATTATTTTGCACCACTTGTAGTCTATTGGCCTCTGTTTTAGGCAGGCCAGTAAGTAGCCTTCTGCAGTAGTCAATTCTTGATCCCATTATCGTTCTTTTCAATATTTCCCAATTCTCTTTCGAAATGATTGGACACTCTTGGGTCAATAACTTGATATAATAAGAAGCCGAAGAAACCAAACTGCTAATCTGGGCTTTCATATTCAAGTTTTGATCAAGGCAGAACCCAAGGGTTTTGACTTTATTTTTAGTTTTGATGTTACAACCATTGATCTGGAGCTGAGCATATTCCACCTCCATCTTGCGGGTTTTAGCTTCCGTCCCGACTAGCATTAGCTCAGTTTTGCTAGTATTAAGTGAGAGGCCATTGTTACACATCCAGCTCTGTATTAAACCATAGACTCTGTTGATGTTAGATTCATCTTCAGAAAAGTTGTCAGACAGGGGGGTGACAAATTGTGTGTCGTCGGCGTAGTTGGTAAACTCATTGTTGTTATCCTCCAAGAAATCGAGAAAAGGGACTGTAAAAATGTTATAGAACATCAGCGACAGACATGCTCCCTAGAACAAACTCTGTTGGTCTACCATCCGCAAAGGTGCTACTGATCCTACACTGGCGCTCGCTCAGGAAGGATTTAACCCACTGCACTGCTGTTATTGAGAATCTTGCTACCTCCTCCAACCTGGTGACTAGTAATGTATGGTCGACCAGGTCTAAGGCGACAGACAGGTCCAGGAGCATAAGCATGGTTGACTCTCCTTGAACCATGTGACGGAGCAGTCTGGACTTAAGGTCCAGCAGGGCTGTCTCTGTCCCATGATTCTCTCTGAATCTGGATTGCCATCGGTTCAAGATGCTATTAGACCTAATATGGAGAAGAATTTGCAAGTATGCTACTCGGTCCAGGATTTTAAGAACGAAAGGGGCGTTTGAGATAGGGCGATAGTTCCAAGGATCTCCCAGACAGAGACCAGATTTTTTTTAATAAAGGTGTAATCCACAAGCCCTAAATACTTCTTGCGACACAACTGTCCCTAAAGGAAGTATTCCCAAATCTGCACAATGTTATAATTAATACAGAGGAGCATTCCTTAATGGCCAAGGCCACACAAACATCATCTTTGCAGTTTGTGGGTTTTAACTTTTCACTAATCCGGGCCAGCCCAGATTCACTTGTAGGTTTAAAGGTGAATTGATCTTCCAATTCCCATGTTCTATATTTAGTATCTGAGATATCAAGGTCTTTTAGGGTAGTCACTTTCTTTGATTGTACAATCGTATCCTTAATGTTCTTCAATTTAGAACCCATAGCATCTTTTACTGAGTTACACCAGTCAGCATCTCTAGGAACTGGCTCAGTGAATCTTGTTTAGGAGCTTCTAATTATTTCAGGATTTTTTTTGCTGTAATAACAGCTGACTTAAATCTTTTTACTGGTGGAGATCTTTTCCAGTTATAAAGTGATTTGTTTTTTTTCACTTTTTAACATTTGTAATTCTGCAGAGAACCAAGAATTAGTCTCCCTTTGATTGACTTTCTTATTGCGCCATGGCGCTAGTATATTTACAGCTTTCTGTAAGGTATGTTGATACGCTTCAGTGATTTCATCTACTGAGGTGGAATCATTCATATTCTGTTGCAGTGGAGTAAACCATGGACTAAGGGCTTCCAGTGTGAAATTATTTAGGTTTCTGCATCGTATCATGGACGTAATTATTTTCTTCCTCATAAACTATCTCCGAACCTCTTTTTCTACTCCTACCCTGCTACTACTACTTCTCTCTACAACCGCTTGGCCTCTCTTGTACTACTGCTCTTCTTTTGCTACTACTACCACCACTCCTCTGCTTAGTACTACTACACAGTTCAGAAATAGCTGCATTGTACTGAGATCGAGATTGTGCATGCGCCGTGCTGTTTGATGCTACTGGGTTCTTTTCGCTGAACCAGAAGTGTGATGGTGAAGTCACTGCCGGCTGCTGCTGCCAGACGGGCGGAAGGGTGAAGACTTGCTGAGCTGAGACGTGCTGGCGTTTGGCATTGGGCATGGAGGCAGTGAGGCAGTGAGGCACTCAAATTTGCAATAAAAGCAGGCGTAGAGTGCCGACGGACGAGACACTGTATGTGGAGTGACATCCAGTGCCTAGCTTCATTTTTCTTCCTTTAAAACAGAGGAAAGACCTTGACCCTGACCCTGTCACTGCTCTGGGCTTCATTCAGCCAGCACCTCGGGGTGCGCGGTGTACACTGAGAAGCACTCAAGACTGCTTACAATAAATAAATGCAAACAAGCGCACACTTGGGGTAAGGGTTTATTAGTCACATTGAGGATTAATAGCAAAAGACGGGGGAGTTATTGAAGAATTATTGGCAACCTTGCGGGCCTGGAAGCCTATAAGCTTTCCAATAGATAGCAGGATCGAACCTGGTAAGGAAACCATCAGTTTGGCTCAACGCAGCCTCACACCATCTGATTAGAGAGTGACTGCAGGACTGAGCACATTTGACCTCTCTATCAGGAAGAAGAAAAAAAAATCCTAAAATAGGAAGCCTTAAGCTCGGTACCTCAGAGATTCACACCATTTGTTTAGAGAGTGACTGCGGGCCTGGGTGCCTTTGACCTCTCTTTCAGGGGCTAAGGTTTACTCAGCCATACAATCTAGCACTACTTCTGTATCCAATTCTAGAGGTGAGGTGTGCCTATATTTCTTTGACTGCAGCTGCACCCATATTGTGGCCCTGTTAAAACTGCCTTGAATGGTCAGCTGTGCATCAACAACAGTCTGACATCGGTCCATCGAATCAGCCAGATGGGCCCCAATCCATTCAGCAGTATTGCTTTGTTTCATACACAGCAATACATTAAGTGGATTACCAAGTGGAGTTCTGCCCCTTTAACGCCATGGCTAAACATACGCTGAGGTCTGGTCTGCCACTTCAATTTGAGAGAGAGCCGGCATCAGCCTTGGTAAAGACCATTGCCATTACATCATCTAAAACAACGCCTTGGTCAATGACTGCACCCAAACTGGGGTGGATGGGGTACATAGCCACCAAATGTGTAGCCTAAATATAACTTGCCCTCCAACATATCTAACTAAACCCTCACAAATTCTCTACCCGTAGCCAGCGCTCGTGAGCCGCTTATCTAGGGTAAGGGTAAAGGAAAAAGAATCTGGCCCTTATCTTTTTTTTTAAAAACTTTTATTTATTGGCAGGAAGTTACGACTGGTACAACATATATTTCACAGAGATATACGGGAGCTACAGTATCACATTTGAGCATTATATCATACAATTGTTCGAGCAGCACATACTGTGGGGGGAGGGGGAGAGCTGATAGCTCGAAGGAGCGTGCAGTGTTCAGGACTAAGGGTGCCTCAGGTGGGCCCGGCAGTGGGGTGGAGCTCCACTCAAATTCGTCTCTGTTATTCAGATAGCTGCAGAACTCGGTCCACACATTTCTGGGGCGGGATGCCATGGGGAGAGAACTAATGTATTTCTCTTCACATGTTTGTACCCAATTGAGGGATTTCAACCACATCTCGAAGGTGGGGGGGCGGGGAGGACGGCGCTTCCAGCATTGTAATATACATCTTTTTGCCACTATGGCGCTTTTATTCAGAAATGTTGACATTTTTTTGGCATTGTCACCAGCCCATATTCCAAACAGCAAAACAAGTGGGTTGAGGTCCACTGGGGACCCAATTATCTCTGAGAGCACTTTCGTCACTTCCATCCAAAACGCACTCAGCGCAGTACAGGACCAAAACATATGTACATGATCTGCCTCTTCAGATTTGCATTTTGAGCATACGTGAGTCGGGGTGTGTGTGAATTTCGCTACTTTGTATGCTGTATAATAAAGTCTGTTAAGGAGTTTATATTGTATGCACCGGAATCTAGCGTTAAGGGAAACTTTGCGCATGTTTGCACACATTTTGTTCCACATCCCTTCAGTAATTTCCAGTTCCAGCTCCCTAGCCCATTCTTCCCGTGGTTTGAGGGATGCTTCCCCTGATTTCCCCAGCTGCATTTTATATGGAGAGGATATTATGCCCCTGCTGCCTGCAGAGTTTGCTATTTATTGGAGCTCAGGTGAGTCTGGGAGCTCGTCTGGGTAGGGGGGCCACATTTTGCGGACTGCTGCTCTTATCCTGAAGTATTGAAACAGCTCTAGCGCCGAGTCAGAATGTTCGGGCCGCCACGTCTGAGGGGTGATGAATTTACCGTTCGGGTATAGATCCGTTAGTGCACGATAGCCCAGGTCCTCATAGTGTCGTAGGATATGTAGGTCGGGTGTGGGGGAGAGTCCCGGGAATTGCCAGATGGGGAGCCACTTGTAGTATGGGCGATGCTTCTGTTGCGAGTGCAACATACTGTTCCACGCCCTGATCGTGGTAGCCACAGGGTCTGCCGGGGTGTCCGTTTGAAATGTGCGGTGTAGTATTAAGGTCATGATGTTGGTCCCCTCTCCTGCCAGTTTCTCTAGTTTGACGTGCGGAGGCGGATTCAAGTGTGCGTACCAGTGTGTGGCATGTTGGGCCTGTGCCGCGATCCAGTACAGTGTTAGATCTGGGGCTGTGAAGGCCCCTGTTTCGCAGGATAGGGTCATATGTTGCCACTTCTTGCGGACAGCCCCGGAATGCCAGAGGAATTGGGCGCACACCGAGTGGAGCCTCTTGAAATATTGCTTCCCGGGCCATACTGGTACATTGGCAAAGATATAGAGGAGCTTGGGGACCGCTCTCATTTTTATTAGGGATTATCTGCCCGTAAGAGACAGTGGGAGGTTGCGCCATCGAAGCATTTTGGATTCTATGAGCTGTGCCATTGTCACATAGTTATCTGCTAGTAGGGAGGGTTTGGTTAGTGACAGTTGAACCCCAAGGTACTTGATACCACCCGAGGACCAGTGTAGGGGGAATTCACATGACGGTTGCTGGGTTGCCGCAGTGAGCGGAAATATTTCTGATTTGGAATAGTTGATGGTGAACCCAGAGTACGTGCCTATCTTGGTTATGTCGTGGATGATCGGGTCTAGATGTATGGATGGGTTTCTGCCATATAGGAGTACATCATCAGCATATAATGAGATGATTTCCAGCGTGTCTTGTAGGCGAATGCCCTTTCGGGTGTGTCGATCCCTGACGTGGTCCGCCATGGGTTCGATGGCGATCGCAAATAGGATAGGGGAGAATGGACAGCCCTGACGGGTGCCCCTGTGTAGCGCAAAGGGAGAAGATGTAAGGGAGTTTACTAGGACCCTGGCCATTGGTCCTGTATATAGCAGTTTTATGTAGGAGATCATATTCGGTCCCACCCCCATTTTTCCCAGCACGGCCCATAAGTATTGCCATGAGACCATGTCAAATGCCTTCTGGGCGTCTATTGTGACCGCCATTGCATCAGCCATCGGGTCAATTCTGGACATCACATTGAAAAGTCGGCGGATGTTAAGTGCAGTTGGGCGGCCAGGGACAAATCCGCTTTGGTCTGCATGGACCAGATGGGACATGAGTGGGATGAACCTGTTCGCTGTTATTTTAGCAAAGATTTTCATATCTGTGTTTATAAACGATAAGGGCCCATAGGAACCGCATTCGTCTGGAGGTTTTCCTGGCTTAGGAAGGATAGTTATCGCGGCTTCCCTTAAGGAGGGAGGGAGGGTGGCTAACCGGAGGGATTCGGTCCAGACCCCGTACAATATGGGAGCTAAAGTAGCAACGTGTTCCTTGTAGAACTCAGATGTGAGTCTATCGGGGCCTGAGGCCTTGTTTTTTGGGAGGTCTGAAATTACCTGGACTATCTCTTCTAAGGTGAACGGGGCATCAAGTTGTTCGCTGATGCTTTGGGAGATGAGGGTCATAGGGATACGTTCTAACAGGTCGTCCAGGTCATGGGCTGTCTGTTCCTGCTGGGGGCCATACAAATTGGCGTAAAAGTTTGCAAAGGTGACAATTATGGCCTGGTCGGACCAGTGTTGTGTGCCTTGCCCATCTATAATGCTATCTATTCGGGTCCTACCTCCCTCTGCACGTACCAATCTGGCCAGGCTTCTTCCAGGTCTGTCTCCCTCGCCATACCTTCGCGCAGGAACGGGCCGAGCATAGTACTGCACCTCGCTGAGGGCATGAGACTCATATAGTTCTAGTTCAGCTCTGATCTTTGCCAGGGTTGCCGGAGCAGGCACGGAGGCATGTTCTTTTTCTAGAGTTTTAAGCTTAGTTTCAGAATTGTTTAGGGCCTGTCTGATGGCTTTTAGCACCCCGCCTCCCTTGAGATACACATCCCTCTAATGTATACTTTGAATGCCTCCCAGCGGGTCCCCTCGGGTGTATCTTCTCTATTGTTGTTCTCAAAAAAAGTGTTTATATCCGATAGGATCTCAGCTTTGAAGACAATGTCAGACAGAGCATCAGATTTAAAGCGCCAGGCAGGGCGGGCAGCCGGGTAGTCCCCAGTTGAACCTGCATCATCACCGGGGACTGATCAGAGAGCGTGCGTGCCAGAATCTTGACATCTGCTACCCTACCCACCCGGTAACCCGACACCAGAAACATATCTGTTCTTGAAGAGCTATCGTGTACTGCTGAGTAGAAGGTATAGTCTCTCTCTTGGGGGTGGAGTGTTCTCCACACAACGTGTAGATTTAGGGACCTCATATGTGTATGGAGTCGTTTGGCGGCTCGAGACATGACTCTGCGGGTAGTGGTTGTTCTATCCAGGACATTGTCAAGTAGGAGGTTCATGTCTCCCCCCCATATAATGGGGACTTCCACATATCTCATGAAGATGGTGGTCGCTTCGTCTATGAATTCCGGGGAGTCGGTGTTAGGGCCATATGAGTTTACGAGCAAGCATTCCTCATTAGCCAGAGTGCAGTGAAGAATCACATACCTGCCTTCCGTGTCAATGTGGGATGTGTGGAGTGTGAATTTTACAGATTTGTGGATCAGAGTCAGCACTCCCCTGGATTGAGTGGAGTATTGGGTATAAAATCTGTTAGGGCCCCAGGACTGTGCTTGGTTTGATGTTAGTAATTTCAGAGCGTGTTTCTCCTGCAGTAGGAGTACCTTGATTGCGTATATGCTGTGATCCTGCGGGTCTTTGTGAAATTAGTTAACCCCCGAACGTTCCATGTCATTATTTTAATAGCCATGCTAGCAGTTTATGGAACATCCCAATTAAAGGATCTGTCTCTGCTTTCCACCACATGTGCTGCTGTGGCGTGAGCATGCCTCTCTTCCAAACCAGGCATCTCCTTCCTGCCGATTTTTGTGTAACATTCCCCAACTATAATACCCCCCACCCTCACCGCCCGATTCAAACTAGCAGTGTAATAGTTCCCACCCGAGGAGCGAGCAACTGCGTGCCATCCCCAAATCGGCAGCACTCGACCAATAGCCCAACAGGGGCTTAAACAAAAACACTCCGCCTTAGAAGGCATTGCAGCTGCAGTGGGGGCAGCCGCTGCCGTATGACCCACATTAGTTAATGCATATTATGATGAGACATCATTAATCTTTGAACGGCTGATAGTACTTTAGGTTACAAAAAACAAACTTATCCTTAGGGATTGAGATCTAAGCAGATAACGCCTTGGGCTGGTGCCTATTGGTGAGGCATAGTTGCTGAGGTTCGAGCCCAGTGTATACCGTTACAGTAAAGCAATTTAGGAATGTTCCCCCTTTTCATTGGTGGTGCTCTTAAGATGATGGTGTTGGGGCAAAGTTGGGTCCAGAATGGTGTAGAGCAGGGGGGGTCAGGTTGAACAACTGGGGGAACAGTCCACGGGTTGGCCACAGCTGGTGAACCCAAATGAGAGTTGTGGGAGCATTTGTCTTAGTCGTTGTACATTGGTTCCTCTCGGGGTTCTGTTAGTGGGATTTGTGCCTCAATGAATTTGACTGCTTCGTCCAGGACTGTGAAGAAATACAGCTTGTTGCGGTGAGTGAATTTCAGGCGAGCAGGGAAAAGCATTGCGTACTCAGTTTTCCAATCTCTTAGCATTTTTTTCAAGCCTCCGAATGGCCGTCGCTCCATCTGTACCCCACTGAAAAGTCAGGGAAGATCCTGTTTATTTGTGAGTCTAGCCTTAGTTCCCCTTTGTCCCTGGCCAGGCGAAGTATGTGGTCTCTGTCTTTGTAACTTAGCAGCTTCGCAATTATTGGTCTGGGAAAGTCTCCTGGTTTGGGGCGGGGTGCCAGTGAGCGATGCGCACACTCAACAGTGAAGAACGGCGGCAGCTCAGGGTTGTCCAGGAGGTCTTTGAGTAGTAATTCAACCGCAATATCCATTCGACCCTTTAGCGCTGATTTGGGAACCCCCACTATGCAAATGTCATTTCTTTGTGACCTCGATTCCAGGTCATCGCACTTGGCTTTGACCTGCTTCATGTCGCGCACAAGCTCTGTGACTGTGTTTTGTAGGGCATGAACATTGTCTTCATTTGTTCCGATTCTTTGCTCTGCTTCAGTGATTCTGGCCCCATGTTGGTCTAGTTTGGTCTTTAAAGAGGCAACATTCGCGTTGATATCATCCAGTTTTTCATGAAAGGCTGCGAAGTTTTTTGCCATGGACTCCATCATTGTTGTTAAGACAGGCTGTGGGGGATCCGGCAGCATGTCCCCGTCTTCCTGTCCCGCACAGGAGGACGCTTGTTCCGCCCTGGGCGCTGTCTTGGTAAACTTGTACATGGCCCCGATTTTGTTGGCCCCTCGCGATCTGTTGGACATTGCGGTGGTGGGCAGCAGCACCTCACTTAGCAGGTTTGCTGGTGCTCGTGGGTCAAGAGTCCCGCAGTGAGGGCGGTTGAATGGCACAGGTTTCAGCGTGCGGGTGGTCTAAGCCTGGCTATACAGGTATTTGCCACAGATGGGGGGAAGGGCAAGCCCGTGGCAAGGCAGTGGCAGTGAGGTAGCCGTGGGGGTCGGACAGCGAGGGGGCTGTATTGTAGTATGCTCGAACGGCTGCTTTGCGGTGGCCCCGGGCACAGTTGGTGGGGCAAAGCTGCGGGGTGCCAGGTGGGTTCCAGTGTGATCAGTGCCACTCTTAATTGCTGCGCGGGCGCGCTGTACTGTTAATGGGGTGGGTCGGGGGGGCCCTCAGGGTCGAGGAGATGATGTTTATTCCCACCAGTGTGTGCATGTGAGGCAGAGTGGCTTCCCCCTCTTCAGCACCCCAGATGCAGTTCTTTTACAGGAGACTCCTAGCGCTCAAAGGAGCAGTCATTTCATGCGAGGGGCAGCCGCGTAGTGTGTTGGTTGAGTTTCCCCGTTGTTTAGCTGTTTGTTGCACCCGGCCCACTGGGCATGGAAGCGGGCACTTGGGGCGTAGGAGGGAAGGCGGGCCGTCTAGCCATCGCCGGCCCATCGCCGTAGGGGGCCGGATTAGGAGGAGTGTCCGAGCTCCAAAGCTGCTCTCTCCCCCCTCGGGAGCTCAATACTTTGTGAGGGCAGATGGAGACCGCCGCCGCGCCCAGGCGGGACGGTAAGAGACAAGGAAAAAGGGCGGTGGGAGGGGGCCGGGGCGCGAGCGCTCCACCGATGACACTGGAGCCCGCGGAGCCTCTGGCAAGGCGGCTGATCGAAGCGGCACCGCTTCAATGCACTCCCCCCCTGGGGGCACCTACCGTTGCCGCCCGCAGTTTGCCAAGGCCCGCGGCGGCAGGAGGGCGGATGTTACGCCCGGGGACTCGACTCCGCCGTCCAGCTCTCTGTCTTCTCACGGCAGCGCCGCACTTCCCACCACGTTAAGGGGGCTCTCCAGCAGCGTCCACCTCCCAGCAGCAGGCCAGCGCAGCCCGGGGCCGCTGCGGCCACGCCACCCTTTGACACTCCAGGAGGCAGGCCCAACGGCCTCATGCGGGCCATCCGGTGTAGTCACTCATATCTTGGGCTCTGCTGGTCGGATGTCTGCGGTTCTTTCACTGTGTGCGCCCAGCGGTCTCGGGATACTCAGGAGTACATTTGTAGGGGTGTAGAATGCAGGATTCCGCCGTTGTTAGCAGATTGTGGTCAGTGGGCCACAGAGCTCCAAAGCTAGGCAGCCATCTTGCTGGCTGCTCAACAGCACCCCTAGAATCTGGCCCTTATCTAGTTCTAATCACCGTCAGTTTTGTCAAAGGTACTTCATATAACTGTGTGTAATTTGCTTTGCAAATGAAATTGCTCAAGTTTATTTATTTTCTTTGCTCTGCATTTTCACACTTTAAAATATATACAGAAAAGACAAAAAGATTTTTTCTGTTTTGATTCATTAAAACGAACACCGTTTCCCAGTGTTTTCAGAGATCACACCTTACACCCAGATATAATTATGGTGCAGTGTTCATTCTCAAAACGACTTTCCACCCATCAGGGTAGAAGGGTATTGTACTAAAAAACAATTATTTTCATCTATTGACCCTTTTTGTGAACAGGGTCACATCTGGCCTACCGGTTTCAGTGGTGTCAAATAATGTTCACACTTTCTTCAGGGCTACAGCATGTATTACCATGCTGTCACAACGAGAGAGTTTATCTCTGCACAGCAATCACCCCACTCTTGTATTTGGATTGTCTCAGGTTCAGGGGGTGAGTCAGGTGAGTGTTAAATACTTCGGATGCATGATTGTTGCTGCATTCCATTGCAACCTGCTCAATCCCGTTGCGGTCGCGTAGGAGAAACTGCTTCCTTGTGTCTGTGATATTCAGAGAATTCAGAGAATATCGCAGACGAGGGGAAGCAGTTTTTCCTACGCGACCGCAACTGGATTGAGCAGGTTGCAACGGAACGAAGATGTCATACCTGAGGCATCCAACTTGACAGAGTCAACTGAGGGAATAGTGTCCAACCAATCTCCTGAAATGGCTCACTGGGAACCGGCCAAATGACTGCTAGCCAAACTGTGGAAAATTGTACTCACTTATCTACAGCCAATCTAATAGCTAGAAGACATATTTCACCAGAATCACTGCATTCGATTCTAGCAATGCAGAACTCTCCACCTACTGGCAAGCAGGTTTGCTTTCACCCGGTGCTGCCAGCCTCTACCCCGTCTACGTCTGGGTTTATACAGGCATGTCCTCACTCGGCACTCCCAGACCTGCGGAGAGTCAAAACAATTACAGATTCTTTTGGTTTTGGAACGCATCAACTCCATGTATTTACATTCAACAACGTTCCGGAGAACAAGGAGGGGCCCAATCATGGGCAATCCATCCCAACGTTCAAAAAAAGAGGAAGGAGGCCCTAGAGAGGGCCACCGCATACAAAAACAAGGAGGCTCTAACTACGAACTGGTCACCTCAATCCAGAGTCATTCCAAAGGACATCACTGACTTAGAACTCTTGACAGGATGAGACCTCTGCCTTGTATCCCAGGACTCACCTAATCACAACATGCCGAAGAACAAAGACTCATAATCTCATATCTCGACAAGGCCCTCCTTGATGAAACCACCAACGCAGCAGCCAATGGTATCTCTGGTACTAACATCACCTACAGGTGACTTTTGGAACAAATCACCCCCAAGTGTCCCACTAGGTGCAACACGAGGGAAAAGATAGGTCCATTCTCACCAGATATAAACAAGGAATTAACAGCTCTATATGATCAACAGGAATTGGTCTCTATGGCTGTTAGAGCCAACACTGATAACCTGACTGGGCTGAATGAGAAATTGTCATTTGTAGAAGGTTTCCTAAGGGGGCGTTTCCCAAGGGAGCTGAACAATTCCGAGCCTCCACGCTGTTCACATAAATGTGAGGTGGCCGGGGGGCACCGAAGAGCAACATGGTATCAAGCAATATCGAGTTGCCTATTGGCGTGGTGCATCTGACTGAGGTACAGGGGTCAGAACTAGCAGATTCTCCATCACCACTAGTTAAATGTATGGCATCTTCAGCCAAGTTTTGCGCCAGCAGGAATTTGTCAGGGGAGGAACTAAAGGGGGAAGACGAGGGTACCAGGGAAGTTAATGAGGCATTGGCTCAGGAGCTGTGCTCTCCCTAATCGACAAACAAAACTAAACACATGATAATGACTGCCCCTCAGACTGTATGTTTAGGATCGGTGGGCTGTACTGTGGAAGATCATATCCAAGGTACAGGGGCCAACTCCTCTCCACCATTCTTGCAACAGAGAAGTAGGAAAAAAAAGAGGGCAGCCCAGGGAAAACAACCGAAAAATCAGCCTCCATTAAGACAGAGATCCGCTAACATATCCAGGAAATACATGAACCAAATATCAACAGTTGACACAATTATTGATCTAAATGTCCAGACTACAGCCAGTACACAGGAGGGGTGCCTTATAGCCAAAACAAGAGGCAATGTCAGACAATAGATGATTTGTCCCCACATATGGAGGGACTGGGTGACACCCAGATGGCGAGGTGGAGAGAGATAGGCACGGACCCCATCATTATTGAGAACACTAGGCAAACTCAGGGCCAACAATTGAACCTGCTGCTTCTTTGAATCTGCCGCCCAGCATCCCTCAGAACCAGATGGAAGCCTTAGCATGAGGCCAACAACCAAATTGGGATACTAAATCAACTGACATTATACATAAGGATCCTCACCCGAACATTCAGTCTCAGGAGGTGCCCTTTCCGAGACAACAAGCCAACATCTCAGTGGGGACTACTTCCAGCCTTGTAGTTGACGAATTATCCACAAAGCAACATTTTTCCCAAGTGAGAACTGGGCAACATTGTGCACAAAATGTTGTCCCACATACTCCTGGACATCCATCAAGATGCTCCAATACCATGCCCAGCTCAATGTCTAGGACTCTAGGCTGGGAGGTGAATGAAGAACGGCATGGTTTGGAACGCCTGAATAGATCAAGGTTTCTAGATCTGTTCACTTTGATTCCTACCCTTCGATCCCTGCACACAGGTGACATCGAATTTATATCATTGCCACTGGCTAACAGCAATCGAATGGTGTCTCACTTCCATTCAGACCTAGTGTTGAAAATGGTCTGAGGTCAGTTGGGAAACTTTACAAGGCTTGGGTTATGAGCTGATTAATCTTGATTTGGAAGAGGCAGCTAAAGTGTTTTGGTGCCATCTTCTAGTCAAGCTATGCAGTCAACAAGCATGGAGGGACTGATTACATGGGTCCTGACCTCGATCCAATTAGAACTACTGTCCTTCTCTAAAACCAACAGCTGGGCAGGACTAGTCATGGGTGGAGTCTGCCATCAAAACCTTTGCACTATTGTCCATGGGCTTTAACCAACCCTATCCTCCTTGGGATTAAATGCGCTTCCTGGAACGTAGGTGGCCTGAAAAACATTCTACATGCCTGGAATGGGCGGGAAGATCTACGTAAATGTAATGTGCTTTTTATCCAGGAGAGTATATAGGCAATTGTACACTGGAGGGCTATTGTACTTTTTCTGTTCCTGCTTTGGTCGGTGCTAAGGGCAGACACAGTGGTGGTATGGCAATTGCCATAAATGACAATTTACATTTCACAGCTAACATGTGGCGGGTGGAAGAGGGAATACTGGCAGTCCAGGTGATGCTTCAAGCTACAGGAATTGAGGCCCTCCTTGTCAACGTGTATTGGAACCCAGTAAGAGATTCAATTGAAGGGTTCCACACCCATTTGTCAGAGTTATTTGATGCCTGGTTGATGCTGGGCACCAACATTCCATGATCACTGGGGGAGACTTCAATGAACATTGCGCTGTCATTCGGGGCTACAACTTGAACTCAAGTTCTCTACTCCACAGTTCCACCACACAAATGAGGGGAATAAAGTGGGACAGATGTTTGCACAATTGGGACCTACAACAGTTGGAGGTGGAGGGCGACAAGGACCAACATGTTTATACCTGGCATAGGCACGAGTCATCCTCTTGGATAGACTATTTCTTCACCTCTTTACCCATTAAACAGCAAAGCAATAACTTGGGCTTGAGCAATCTGGGAATTAGCGACCACCTGCTAATCCACTTTACGTGGAGGACACAGTTATCGACACATAATCGTTTGACTTACATCGGTTCCAGTCGAGGTGGACAGTAAAGGCACTACGTGCCGCTGGGACTACAAAACTAAACTTACCGAATATCTATTTCAGGTAGACAATGACTGGTGGGAACAAGAACTGATTCTTGGCAGAGACATGTCCTACCCTTACAACAGACCTCAGGAAATTTCCATCATGAGAGCTGTGATGAAAATTTCATTTGAGAACGAAGCAGGCATTAATAAGACATATCCCATTGCTTTAATTCCCAAATAAAAAATTCCAAGACACTAAAACATCAGGTCATAAGGTTATTGAGGAAAAGGGATATATCGATAGATGATTACCGTAGGCTTAAGAAGCAGGAATGTCAGCGACAGAGAAATCTGGTTAAATCCTTGAAAGTTCAACTCTCAATACAAGATAATCAAGTGATGCTGAGGTCTTTGATTTGTGCAAATTCTAAGGAATTCCGGTCACAAATCAACAAGAACTTGGGAGAGCAAGTTCACAATTCCAATCATTCCATCCAAGAAGATACCTGGATGTCCTTCTACTCAAAGAAATTCAAAAGTGTCAATAATCACACGTACTCTTCTGACTGGCTGCCCATTAAGGCGTCAGAGAGTACATGTCCATGGGAAAAAGAGGACATAATTTGGGCTATTCAACAACTGAAATCTCCTAGGGTCCTGGGTCCAGATGGGCTTCCCCCATTCATATTAAACAATGACCCCTCAGCCTGGGTGCATTTCTTAAAACCATATGGTGATGATATTTACGCCTCACACATTGTTTGTGCCTCCTCGGTCAAGTTGATCTTTATCCCCATCTTCAAAAAAGGAGACCCTTCCAATCCCGGGAATTATAGGCCATTGCCT
The DNA here is from genome assembly GCF_040938575.1 of Ambystoma mexicanum. Classification (NCBI taxonomy): domain Eukaryota; kingdom Metazoa; phylum Chordata; class Amphibia; order Caudata; family Ambystomatidae; genus Ambystoma; species Ambystoma mexicanum. The sequence goes on along the minus strand of NC_090924.1, from coordinate 872,191,890 downwards.
TTATAGACTCTTCCAGCAAGGTGTTTTCAATTCTGCTACTTGGAGATCTCAACACTTTGATGGCAGAAAATGATATCCTGTCTAGTGGTGCTGGAACAATTTTGACAGTGGGGGTGCTGGGCGGGTCCCCCATGTGAAAACCTGGCTGGTTTCCTAGTGCTAATGTACCTGGTGTTACTGAACAAGTGCGGATATCAAATGAAGTCATGCCTTCAGAGGAAATGTGGGTGGGTCCAACTTAACACATTTCTGAAACACAGGGTTCAATGCAAGGGTTAAAGGAAGTCTTTACCAAACGTATGGATACTTTGTGACATTGCTCATGATTCTAAATTTTTATTCTGTACCAAAATTGCTTCTTAGCTCTGAATGATTATATCAAACAGGGATTGACGGCCAACTCCAATCTTTACAGGTGGGGAGCCGTAACAACTGAGTGACTTACAATGGATTTTGTTTCATGGGAGTCATGTTAGAGACCTCACTAATTCAATAAAATGTTAGCATGTCCCTCAGTGGCAGGACGTTTTAGTTCTTTGTAGCTTAAACACTTTAATATCCAATTTGAGCATATTTTGTATACTTTGAGTGTGTCTAGTAACCTTAATCCTGTCCAGATCAAACATTGTGCCCAAGTAGTAGTAACTCCCATCATACATATTTTGCCCAAGAAATATGATCTACTAGTAATACTGTCAATGTTAAGGAAAGTATCATGACGGATATTGTTCCAGGATAAATATTACAACCAGGAATGAAATGAATTTTGCAGAAATAATGTCTGACGGCAATACTGTGCAATCAAAAGATGCCCCTTAGAACATTGCCTCATGGAACAATACACACAAGAAAGTTGGACTAAACCATGCCCGCTCAGCATGGTCCATGGAATTGGGTTCCAGAATATTGTGTATTAGAATTATGCAATATTCATAGTTGAGATAAAGAAATATTTTAACATAATACTTCGAATCACAGCATTTCAGTGAAAGAAAGTACAAACCATTAATCATTTTAGAAGAACATGTCAATAGAGTGTAATCGGTGTTCTTCCCCTAATTACTTCTGGTTGGTGGTATGGAGTGAGGGGCAAAGTAATGGCAGGGAGAATCATCCTGCCTTGCTCCTTGCTCTATATGTGACCAATATTGATGTGTAAAGCAAAAAGAAAAATCAGGTTGAAATGTTTATCCATTATAGAGGAGAACCCATACATCTCTAGTTATGAGCACAGATCCCGGATAACATAACACAAAGAAAATGTCTGCCTTGTGCTTTGTTAAACCAAATATATTTGAATGACAGGTGATGGGAAAGTGGTGGTTAGATGTTAGACACAGGAGATAGGAGAAATTGTTAAAAGTGCTATGTGTGCACCATAGTACTGAGCACAATACCTTCTTGAGCGCACCAGCAGGGAGTTAAGACTCAATGCACAATTAATCATTCTCTCTTCTAATAATAACAGATAACATTTGGTACTGAACTTCTGAAAGTGCAGCAACCCTTCTGAGAAGTCCATGAGAATTTAAAGTATAGCTATAATTGTGGCAGTGCCAGTGCTGTCTGTCATAGGTATATCAGCCCTGTTGATGAGTTCTAGTGCTTCATTTAAAGAACATTAGCATACACCATGGTAGTAAAGGTCTATACTGTCATAATAAAAGAAAGTCGTGCTAAAAACTACAATATTGTCTTATTAAATATATTACAGTCGCACTGAGAGATGGGAGCACTGTCTCACTGACATTATATTAGCCATGCCGACAAGTGGTGCACAGTCCCATTAAAAGTCGATCAGCATTACTAACAATGCTATTTTAAACCATGAAAAGTACAAGATCCCTGCTGAGAAGACCGCTGCTTATATATTAAAAGTATAGCCCCACTCCCGGGAATTACTGTACAGTCATATTAAAGGTGTATTATCCCTGCTGCGAAGAAGTGACTAAATTACAAACTGTTGCCTTTACAGCACTCTGTAGAGCCTATCTGAATATACACAGGACTATATAAAAGCAATACATCTAAAATACATCCCCATTAAAAATTATACCAGCCCTGCTGAGAAGTATTACTACAGTTACCCTTGGATAACTACACTTGCGTGAGAAGTGGAAAGCTCACTAATTGTAAATGGCATTATCACCCTTGGCGGGGGAGACAGTGAATCAGGAGGCACGGAACGTGGGTTGGAACGGCTAATCTAAGCCTGCATTCCAAGCCACCTGATGTCCGGTTCCCGCCCTCCATCTTCCCACCACCGGCACATCATTAAATTGTACCCACTGCTCCCAAAGCCTTCCACCTACACAGCTCCTGCAGCTTCCGTCCTGACTCCGTTTGGCGGCCAAGAAAATGGAAAAGGGGCTCTGTATTCCATGGCGGCTATGTTTGTATGGTATTTTCTTTCCGTGAACAGGATGCTGCGAGGCAACCCATTTACGTAAAAAAGAATACTTGTGACCTGCTGCGAAAAACACACACACACACACACGCACGCACGCACGCACACCAAAATGTAATGAGGACTTCATTTTAGGTCCCCAAGTTTCCAAATTTCCTCACTTGATTGGTTTGTTTTCACCTTCAAGCAGGGCCGGTCTTACAACAGATTTCACCCCAGGCGGGAAGCATCGTTTGAGCCCCCCCTCCCCGACCTGTGATCTCATGAATCTGTCATGAGCTGAGTAGCGGGAGTGGGGACTATGAGTTAACAAAATTGTCAATGCAGGCATCTGCTGAAATTCATGAACCTCAGAAAATAGCAATAAGAGGGTCAAACCCGAACAGGCCTGGTTATGTTAGTCTACTTTTGCTCTTCATTTTTAGTAACAATGACCAGTTTGCTGCTGTGACTCAGGTCAGAGAATCGACAATTTCAGATCTACACTAATGTAATTCGTATGACCTCAAACATTTAGCCTCTCTTAAGAGTTGATGAACTGGTCTTGAACAGTGTTACTCAAACCTCCAAGAACAAGCACCAGCAACAAACCCACCGATAGCTGTACAAGCCTGTCTATCTCAGCATTAAAATACATGCATTTATACAATATGTATTGCATCAAATATTTCACGGGAAGTTAAATATATTTAGGAGAGGCACACGTAAACAATATCACTACTCCATGTGAGTGGTAAAGTCTACTTTAAACATATGCAGAGAGTTAGCATGCATGTACAATTCAACATAGCTCCCAATGTTAATGTTGGAGAGGTGGCATTCTAAAATGATGACATTACAATGTGGACTTTACAGTGAAACACATTGCAGTGCATTACCGCAGCAGAGAAATGGCAGTTCGAGTATTGGGGTTTGTTTCACTCATGCTCGTGAACTCTCAAAATTCTTAAATGTTTCCTTCGTGATCACTCATTTTAGCTCCCGACAGCACCATGAAACTGTAAGATCACAATGAAAAATGATGTCTACCATCCCAACATAAAAACAAAAACAATCAAATTCTTATAAGGTGTAAGGCAACCTTTTCTTGGGACTCGTTAAGTTTACTTTTTGCAAATTACTAGTCGTGTGCTGCTTGAATAACAGCGGCCCTTGACCATTGTGCAGTGTATAGACAAATTTCATTTCAAGGGACTTGGAGTACTGCGGGTATCAGGGGAAGCATCTCCAGTGTACCCCAAACGTAGTGCGCTTTTCCCTCCACCCTCAACCCCCAGCCTTACAGCCCTGCGCTTTTTCACATTCTCCATTATGGTAAAGAACATTGTCCCGAGCTTGGGAGAGAAATGGACTATGCAGAAGGAGCTGCCGCCCCAGAGTGTGTTTAGCTGCTGGTATATCAAATGCAGAAATGGGTTGCATCAAGATCCATGCTCTGAAACATCTTTTGCGCACTGGTTGGTCACACGACAGAAAGTGTGAGCAGGTGATTCCCCAACACTTAGAGACCTAGCTTTGATTAATGTGGCGTTAGCTAGTCATGGCCATTTCCCAGCGTTTGTGTTAAAGGAGATTGGAAGCTGTACCGTGCAGGATATTTTAAAGGCCATGAATTGATGCTACATAATGTCGCCCCCAATGGAACAAAGAAAGTGAAGCATGCATCCTGCAAGTCTGGGTATTTGCATTATACGGAAGACGGGCCATCCGTCCATGGAGACGGTTTCTACTGTAGTTGCTGAGTCGCTTTCCCAAGCCAGCTGCTGTGAAGACTTCGCTCAGCTTTTGGTCCAGCGCCTGCATCCATCCTTCACACCATCATTCACAAGGCGCGTTTGTGTGGGTGTTTGTTTATCTCGTTAGACTAGCATGATTGCTATTCCAAACAAAAGAAGCACAACGATAAAGAAGAGTATAAGACAAGTCTGAGCGAACAGTGAAATGTATGAAACTCTTGCACTAAAATAAAGTCAGCAGTGCATGCCCAGGAAAGAGGGAACGACGAACAATATGCTCAGGAGCGGGAACTAGGGGGGCATAGTAACCCCCAAACCGGCCCAAGCATGGTACGGCCCCCAGGGCCTCGGCCTCAAAGTGATTTTGGCCCGGCCAATGGACTGACTAATCCAACCCGCTGGAATGTGCAACTGTCTAAGCTCTGCTGACGGTGACACTCTGCCAAGGTCTTCCGAGAACCGGCCTTTTGATCTCCTAAGGAGAGTCCACCACCAGTGCTTGCTTCCTTTTCATGACTACCTGAACCTTGAAAAAAGTGTCTAGCTTTGTGGCCTCCAGCGGCTGTTCTTGGATGGCCCAGTCATCTCTGCAATACCATTATAAAATAAATAAAACGCCTATGCAGCAATAGGCCTTACCTGCAAGGACGGGAGCAGGAGGAAAGAAGTGTGCTTGCCTCGGCAGGATGGAGTTACTGCCGGGTTTCCTGAAACAAGGCCAATCAGCGAGGGCAGGATGCAGCAACTGTTTTTATTTGCTGATTCTGCTGCTGCTTGGCAGTGAGTGCTTGTGATGGGAACAACTTCAGGATTTAGTGACCCACACACTCCTCTTTTCTGTACTGGCCGGGGCCGACAACACCAGCCAGCCCCAATCGATCCACACTTCAGTGTCAGTGCGCGCCCATAGTCTGGAGGAGGGCACACCGCACGTGCGCCCATGGGCCCGGCTGGCGCCAGCAGAGCCGGCGCCGGCCGGGGGAAGGAAATAAAGCAACAAATGTTGCTAATTTATTTGCCAATTGCCCTGCCCTGCCTGTGGGCTGAGGCCAAGCCCGTTTCTTGGCCTGGTGGAGGTGGGCAACTGCCCGTGGCGCAATAGCCCCGGGGGACGCAGTTGCCCCGGTCCCTGGAGCCTCTGGAGGGGATGGAATTCCCCAGTTTGTGGGGCGGCGCATTGACGTGGGGAAAGTTCCGCAAGGCAGGTGCTGGCGCTGCCCCTTCCAGAGGCTCCCTCTGACCACTTCGTGCCACTTGTGGTGGGGGCATAAGCACACCAATAAAAACACTTTAGGTCCCCCTGCAGCTAAAACCAGCCCATTTCTTCACAATGCCGGCAGGAAACTGCTAATGGTGGCCCTTTAGTCACTAAATGGTTTCGTGCTGGCATTGAGAAGGGAGGGGAGGTGCTGTGGGCTGTGGGGAGTGGGCGTGCCTTGCAGGGACGCACCGTGGGCCCCGACACGGTACAAACAGAGACCCATTTGGGCCCATGGTGCGCCCCTGCAAGCCCAGAAAATGGCCAAAATAATAGTTTAAAGCAGCGCTATTTCTTTCATGCCGCTTCTTTTCCAAACTATGTATCAAATACACTTTAAACCACTTCCATGGCACTAGTGATGAGTTACTTCACTATGCGGATAATAGTTTTGACCAGTGTTGCTGAGTAAATATTCTTTAAGCTACGAACCGGTTTATTTATTTATTTATGCAATGTTTTTCGGATACCTGTATGCGACACACATTGCATCAATAAATAAATATGCAGGTACCTGACAAACTTTGCATGAATAAATAAATAGTCCGGGTACATGTATCCTTATAACAAGTCAACAGACAGACTTTACTGTATCAAAGCATACACTTGATTCCCATTCAAAGAATGTTAAAGTGATTGTTTATTGGGTTCAGGTGTAATTGTCATTGCCCTTTTGGCTTAGGTTGCCTCCAAACCCCCTTCAGCATCTTGTGTTCTTTGTTGGTTGTATATACTGCATCCTGTGCCATATTCATGGTCTCTTGGTTGGTGTGTCCAGTCCTCATTATCTGCAGCCAGTGGGACTGGGGCATAAAATTGTCTTGCGCACCAGTAAAAAAGTGTCCCACCGTTGCAAATGGCAATTCATTCCTTGTGTGACGGACTGTTTGACTTTGGGTAGGAGTTCCTTAACAGTGTCATTTGGGAATGGCGCGCAGGGTGCAGTGGGAGCGATGCGCAGGGTGCGGCAGGAGTTGAGGGTGGGGTGCAGTTGGAGTGGCGCATGGGATGGGGTACGGGGGGCAGCACATTCCTAGTGTTCCTAGTGTTTCACCATGGGCACTACATGGACTAGAAACTGCCCTGGCCGAGGCCACAGCCTGCAGCAGTGCCAGTGGTAGAATACACATGTAACACGTTAGTTTCCTAACATTATAAAAATGAACAGGCACATTCATTTTTATAATGTTAGGAAACTAACGTGTTACACGTGTATTCTAGCACTGTGGACTGCTGGTGCAGCGCCCCCTAGAGGCTGACTGACGTCAGGCAGCCGCCTGGGCTGCCTGATGCAAAGACAGGCCCTGCCTCCAAGATGTCAGTATTGGTCATATATCAGGCATTGGAGCAGTGCATTAGTTAAAGGTGATGGATTAGGAGCACTGGCTTAAATTGACCCACCATAATTCTGCCTTCTCACACTGTTCACCAGTGCAAATCATACATATAAAAGATGGTAAGAAACAGTCTGATAAAGTATACCCATTTGGACATTATGTGCTTTGTTAAGACTGACAACCCACAGTGGCGCTGTGTGTGAAGGCATCACAAAGTAAGACATAGACAACAGACTTGAAGTTCAAACAAAAGATATTAATTAACTTAAATGTCAGGATGGTTGAATGCCTAACCTGCCCTATATTAAGGTGGGCTTTCCCTACCTGAACAAAACAAAGGAAAGTCTGAGTCAAAGAGTTGAACTTAAAAGTCTGTCTGTATCCAAGTCCCACACTTCAAAGTAACACAGCTCAAAACAAAAGGGGACTTGAGACTCTGTTCTCAAGACAACAAGCATGGTTCCTTTAAGTCTCAGGGTTTCCTTCCGCAAGACTCCAACTTATACGTGTTTTAATCTTTCCAAAATGTCTTCACAAAAAAACTCCAGGTCAATCTGACCCTTTTTCTGGCTTCCCTCGCAAGTTAATCTGCAGTAGCTTCAGTAAGGCTGCTTCACATTGTCCTTATTTGTCACCATTCAGAGCTCACTTGCCTACGCTCAGTTGTTAAACCGCACAGTCCACCCATCAGAGGTCGCGCAACCAAGATCCCTGGACTCCTCCGCTCACACAGGTTCATTGGCACTTGCTCCTGTGCACCAAGTCATCTTCACTTTTTTGGTCAGTCTCATGGCTTTATGTGTAGTCTTGCACTCTGTTGGCTTCTCTTTATTAAACCTGTGGCTCTGCCACCACCTGTCACACACCTCTTGCCAATGTGTGGCCTTGCCGCACTGCAGTCACTCATCAAAGTTCACTGTTTGGCTCCCTTTGCCTTTGACATACTTAACTTCAGGGTTTAAGGTAAATCCTTGCGCAACATACATTTAATATTGTTTATTTTTTCATTTGAGTGTTCAACGTGCACTTGTGTTGCTTAATTGCAAGATCTCATTCAGTTCAGTATTTAATATGCATTTATTTGCTTCAAGATTAAGTTTCCATTTAGTTCAGTATTCAACGTGCATTTATTTGTGTCAAAGTCAAGTTTCCATTTAGTTTGGTATTCAATATGCATGTATTAGCTTCAAAGTTAAGTTTTCCCTTTTGTTCGGTATTCATTATGCATGTATTGGCTTCAAAGTTAGGGACTGCTGTTCACTTGTGGTCCCACTGGAGTTCCCTGCTACTTAAATGCCCACCCGACACTCATCAGCCTTTTATACAGCTTCCCGCTGTTTCCCGCAACTTCCTCTTGACTCCTGAAGTCGGCAAACCCACTGCCGCAATCCCTGCTCATGTGCTTCTTTCTGCAAGCCAGCTACAAGGCTGTTTTCTAAACGCGGGCGGCGCCCTCTCTGCACCGGGTTCTCCTCAGCAACTCCTATTGCTCGTACATGTATATGGAGGCTCCCAGATCTGGGGAAAACACACATCCCACTTGTTTGGGGTCCCCCAAGTACTCTGGGATAATTGCTGGTGTCCTGGCTCTGTCTCTGGTCCCACCAGAGCGGCCTCCTCATATGGGTCTCCTGCTCTCCTCACAGGTCTCCCTGCTGATGCCCTTTAAACACCTGCAGCCCCTTGACAAGCTGCAGGTGTGAACGATCAATTAGCCCTGCTTGACCATAATTAAATGGACATGCCTGACACTCATAGCTTTATTACTCTGTCTCCTCTTCCTCGTCTCAGTACTGTCAAGTGTTACATGTGGGGAAATGAGGGAAGATGGCTTAAAACAGCCCATGAAGGTCGGGGGATGGTTATGTTGGTTATCATTAGGGAAAGAGGGAAAGGGGGATATCATGTCTTGCCCGAGGGCACTCCACTTCCAATCCTCAAGGACCCTCCACCCAGGTGATCCTCCCTTGCTCCTCAACGCCCAGAGTCAGGATCCAAAAGTGATGGCCTTTCTCTGGCCACCTGTGCAGAGGATCCAAGGGGAGTAGGAGTGAGATTACCCTTAGGTTTCTCATATGTGCCTAAGGTACTGCCCATTGACGCTATGGCAGCAATGTTGAGAAGTAAATGCATGGACTTGTCTATTTTGGTCAACGGTATGCTGACTGCCATTCCAGCCGCTAAATCTAGCGTGCCAGAGCATGATAGCTAAGACACTGTAAAACATCTTTCATTGCATCCCACCCAGTTTCACCCATGGACACATGATGCAGGTAGTTTTGCTGGATAAATGGGCCAGCACACCTACGTTTGGCAACTTGGACAATTACTACCTGTTGTCATTCCTTCTGCTGTGAGAAGTGCTTAATTTGTCAAATAATAGGTTTCAGGGCCCAAACGTTTTCTAGCATGTCTATGTCACAGCAGCACTGCAGCTTGAATCCCACTGCCACCACCACCCGAAGCTACTGATATAATGTAAACACATTGTGGGTCTCGGCTACAGCTCTGAATGACTGATTTGGGGTGATGCGTGGAATACCCATAGCAGATGTGAGGTCTACAATTACCAACATACATAACATATCAGTGGGTATGGAAAGGAGACAGCAAATATTTGACTGCTTCTTTAAACACATCATCTTGCTGATCCTTTTTCTTAGATTATACAGGTGATATGTTGACCATCCACAGAAAACAGTGAAAGTGGTCTTCCTTTAGTAATATGATGGACAAGTCATACATGTACTATGGTGCCTGTCAAACAGGGTTGCAAAATCTTCAATAGGGCAGCACTGAGCACAAGCTTTTCTTCCCCTAATTGGCATTTTCCCTGTCATTTCCTTTGTGGTGGTACTGGTGGCTGTCCTGTTATTGTAATCCCCTCTCTGTTGAGTGGTCCTCTGTCTCTCTGCTTGATTTGTGACTACAAGCAACCTTAACAATTAACATAATGAGGATACTAAAACACCACATCATAATTGAACTGCATCTGAGATAATAAGTACTGGTGCTCATGAACAAGTTCTGGCTATCTGCCCTATTTAACACCAGCACAAATTAAGCACTGCCACATAGATGCTTTGCATAAGACAGACTTAGTATTTTGCCCCCCTGTCCATTCGAGGTTGCAGGTGTTCATGTGATGGTTGGCCCTTTGCTGGCTTGATTTCTTTTTTACAAGATAGATTATCGATACTCAGTCTTGGGGGATTCCATTCTTCTTGGTACAGGATAGCATATTAGAGTTCCACAGGATCAACTGAAACTAGCCCTACAAGCTACTTACATACTAAAGTAGCATTGCAACATTACAGCATTGGTCAGAGAAAGACCAAGTAAACAGTTGTTTTGGGTCAACAGACCCTCACAGTGAATCATGCTGGGAGTTGAAATGAGATCAGCTCTTTGCTTTTAGGAAAAGCCTTCAACACATTTTCTGAGCTTATTTTAAGATTTACCATATTATGCTCTTATGTTTGCCCTTGTTATCACTAACACTTGTCCACTCATGAGTGGGAATATGCCTGGAGACTTAAAATGTTCCATTCCATGAGTGAACCTTCTAAATGTAGTCCCTAACTCCTGATCTACAGCTCCTGATATGTCCCATCAACTGCTGCTTTCCACCTGATCTAAACCACCTTGGAAAACAAAGGACATCCATAGTGAAATCACCAAGCTCACCACTGCATCAACTGTCAACCACTCTATGTACGTCTTCCTAGGAGACCCCAGTCTTCCAGGAATGCAAGCAACCAAGAAGACCAAAAATGCTCTCCTTGATCTCCGGGACACCCTTCTCCTCATACGACTCATCACTTATCCCACTCACACCAAAGGCAGCTCTCTCGACTTGTCATTCGCCTCATCACCATAAATCAACTGCCTCCTTCCTATACAACTCGACTTGGCTGACCATGCAGTCATACCTATCAAGCTCCAGCACTCAAACTCCTCCAATTGAGGGTAACTAAAACTAACAAAGACACCCTGACGCTCCTTCAAAAACTTCCCCTAGAAGCCGTCGACCTCACCAACTTGGCTTCCACACTCACTCCTTCATCTCACATTAACATCCATCTCACCCAGATCAACTGCATTCTAGCGGACTCTGCCAACATCCTTCCACCATTGAACCTAACAACCAACAAAACCAAGCCACCTGCATCTGCCATCCACAAACTCTAAATCTGGAGACTAACACAACTACAGAAAGATTTTACTGCAAAGAAAATCGTTTGCTCAGCCCACAAAACCCCATCTACTCATCCAAAGCACATAACTACACAACAGCATACTGCCGTAAAAGGCTATCAAACAAAGCCCTCTTCGAGCCTCTTCAGTACACAAATCCACAGAGGGATGCAATGCAATCAACATGATCACCATAGATCACATCAGGAATATCCATTGACATATTAATGACCCCCCTACTCACAGTCGACACCCTAGTTATACCACCACTACATGTTCTGAAATGGTCAGAATTCAAGACCCCTAAAACTGGAAGAGCTCACAAAAATCCTTGCATCACCCCTGTGAGGACATCATCCAAGCCGCCATCATGAAGAATATCACTTGGAAGGCTCCCACACCTATCTTCCATACTATCAACTCCTCACTCATACAACACACTGAAAACTGTCCAGCTCCTGCTCCTTCTAAAGGAATCCACACTTGGCCCAGACAACATAACAAACTACCACCCTATCATCCATTGGCAAGATCAGTGAGCAGACTTTCATGCTTTAATTACAAAAAAAGATTGTCCAACATAACCTGCCTCAAGGATGCAAGTCTGACTTCTGATCAAGATGTACAATGAGAGCACCACCAACCAGGTCATTGACAAGGGATTCCACATCATGGGCAAGGGCAACACATGCCTCCTGGTCCTGCTCAAACTCTCTGCCACATTCAACAGCTCAGCAACTGATTGCTAACCAACACCTTGGCCTCTGCCACAGTGCTTCAATGGTTTGACTCCCACATCACCAACAGAAAATAACTCATTCAGATGAACACCAGCAGATCCCCACAGCGACCCGTGACCTATGAAATTGAACATAAAAATCTACCAATATGCTGACAACACACTTATGATGACATAACTGAAGTTCAACTGCTTTGATGACATTATCCAATTGAAGCACCGCCTCTCCACCATTCAAGACTGGATGTCAAGTGCCTATGTAAAACTCAACACTGCCAAAACTCCATCCTCTTTGAGGGCACCAAAAAAGGCACCCATGTTCAAAACTGGCTGACACAGACAGTCCCTGATTGCCTAGTTTTTCATTTAAAAAAAAAATGTTTTATTGGTTAAATAATTTTCAACCTTTAACATGATCACATATCCTATTTACATAATTATTAGCCTTTCTATAACCATTAGTATTCCTCTATATCGATCTCTTGTTAGATCATTCTATTTAAAGTCAAATGAGCTCCTCTATGGTGGTCTTGCTCAGAAATTTCTCTACAAGTTTTAGTGCATCAATTGTCCGACCTAATCTATTTGCTGTTAGAATGTTCTCCCACACTTCTTCCTCCTCCTTAGAATCATAATCCTGAGTCTGGAGATCAATTTCCTTTTCCCCTATCTTATTTAAGGTAGGAAATCTCAGCATCCAGTGTCTTATGGTTACAATTGATTTTCTTTCTTTGCAGTATCTACAACTAGCTTCATTTCTTGTTAATTTCTTCCTTTTCAGCAAAATGTTTCCTGTTGCTGAGGTATTCAAACCTAATTCATTATAGTAGGTCTCTGTAATGTTCTGATAAAAATTTTAACATGTAGCGCGCTAATTCATTGATCTTAGCGCGCTCCCAAGTGAAGCTGTAGCATAGTTTACTTTGGCTCTTGAAATCAATAGTTCCTATCTAATCCTTTTCCTGAAGCTTTTGCTTCACATGATCAGGATTTCCTTTCAGGCTTTGAAGCTCAATGCTTACACTGTCTAAGACTGCTTTGCATCTATCTCTCCATCTCTGAAGGCACCTATCCTTTTGTAAACCCCTTCCCATAAGTATCACAAAAGTACCAGGAGGAGTATCTAACACACATTTCCTGTAAAGAGAAATGGACTTCCACAGGACTTTTGAGTCTAGGGAGTGTAATATCAACTCATATCGGATTAGTGCCACAGGTAGGGAGTTGGGTAATCTCAGGATCTTCCTCCAAAAGTAACCTTTGCAAGTCTCCCAAACTTTGCAGGTTAAGTTTACCATGGTCTCGGCCCCGTATGTTAGGACCGTTGCTACCTTTTGTTCATAAAAGGTCACAATAGGAGTCAGCGAGAAAGTCCCATACCTGTGATGTAAGGCCCTTCCTTGGTTCGTCAATTTCAGTAGCTTTTCTTTGACCAGCTGATAGTGACCCATCTCGTTGATAATTTTATTAATCCGTATTCCGAGATAAATTATTGAGTCAACTATCTCCAATTGTCGTTGGTCAATAGTCCATTTAAAAGGCGGATTCTTTCCCATCTTACTGGATGCAGAGCTCATGATAAGTACCTTAGTTTTAGCTACATTGACTCTCATTTGATTTGCTTCCAGATAAATCTTAAAGGCTGCCAGTCTTCTCTGGAGATCTATTGCGGTTTGGTCAATAAAGACCAGGTCGTCCGCATATAGGATCCAAGGAATTTCACCTACTTCCATTTTTGGTGGGAAAGCTCTTATTTGCTGCTGGGAGATCTTCATGTCCACCAAGTACAGGGCAAAAAGGAATGGAGCAAGGGCACACTCTTGCTTTATCCCTTGATAGGTGTGTATTTTCCTGGTTATAGTCCCATCTCTCGCCAGTTGGATCTGGGTAGTGGTGCCAGTGTGAAGGGCTTTTATTGCATCAAGAAGGTCATGCGGGCAGTTCCATGACTTTAGCATTTTCCAGAGCTGTTCTCTACTTATAGCGTTGAATGCTTGTTCCAAGTCTATGAACCCTAGACACACTCTTCCCTTTGTTTCCAGAGCCCGTTGTTTCAGGAGATTTAGAAGAAATAGATTGAGTGACATACCTACTCCACTTATAAAGGCTGTTTGACGCTTGTCCAAGATGTTCTCCTTAATTGCCCAATTTTTAAGATCTCTTAACAGTATTCCTGCAAAGATTTTCCCGATGGAATCTAATAGGGCAATTGGCATGTAATTCTTTGGTTCATTACAGTCTCCTTTTTTAAAGATTGGGACTATAACTGCCTCCTTCCATGATGGTGGCACTGTTCTTGTTTCCTTCAGCCTGCTGAAAATCAGGTATATCAAATCGGCCCAGTCCTCTTTGCTTTCTTTTAGCATCTAATTGGAGATGCCATCGGGTCTCACTGCCTGCGATGAAGTAAGTTTATTTATTCTTCCTAGTATTTCCAGGCGATCAAACTCAATGTCCCACTCCTTCAAGTTTTGGATTTTCCCCACAACTTCTTTATGCTATTTGCATTCAAAGAGGGATGTATAATGTTGTATCCATCTTTCCTCAGGAGCTTGATTTATTATTGAAGCTTTTTGGAGGTCATCCCCTTTATTCATTATATCCCATAGATGTTTAGGGTTGCATACGCACACCGCCGCTAACATTCTTTCTGTGTCCTTTTGCAGTCTAATAATCTTTGTCTCCTTCAGCCAGTTTTTATATGATTGTTTAGTTTTCCTAATCAATTCTAATTTCTCAGGCAGATCACTCTTTGACAACTTTCGTAAATTAGCTCGGTATTCTTTCCTTTTCTCTACCAGATCTTTTTGGTATGCATGTTTCCTATTGACAGTCACGATCTTACTTTAATTTTTTTCTAATTTCATAATCCTTCATCAGTTATCGATAATCCACTTCTGTCGGATTTACGGCCAGATGTTGATCGTAGGACTCTACCATTTTAGGAAGCAAATCCTGTTTTGTTCTGAGTTTATTCCTGCCTCTTGAGACTTCAACTACGGGTAAATTAGCTTTTTTAATTTTGTTGACTGTCCAATTAATTTCAATGTCCAACATGGCATGATCACTCATCTGTTGTTTCCTAACAGTTAAAGATTTAATATATTTCACAGAATTTCCAGCCACAAAACAATAATCCAAGCATGTCCCATTGGATCCGCTGGACCAAATATTAGCCCCTTTGAGATCCCCCTTAATTGATCCATTTAACATTTTCATCAAGCGAATGTCCATCTCGGTTGTTCAGCGTTTAGCCTTTTGTTCTAATTCGGTGATCTTTTTTGGCTTTCCATCGTTATTTAGTAGCTTAATGTTCAGATCACCACATATTAATATCAGCTTATTTGGATCCTCTATCATGGATTTATCATTTGCTTCCACAATATCTCTGATGTATTTGTTGTTGTGTCCTTCCATCTCGCTCCAATAGGTGTTTATCAATAGGATCTTAACTTTCTCACTCCTAGTACCTTTGTTGATACTAAGGATCTGTACATAGGGATTTGGAATGGAACACTCCTCTACATGTAGGTCATTATTTATTTTGACAAGGACTAGGAGACCTGCATAAGGCCTCCCCTTTTCAGCTTTTCTTGCGGGGTTCATAAATACCTCATAGCCTTCACATACTGGTTTTTCCCTGATCCAGGTTTCCTGGAGGCAAATAATCTCGTATTCTTCAAGGAAATTGTCTTCACTGGTGTAGAGGTGCTTGAAGCCCTGCGTGTTCCAAGATGCAATTCTGAGTTTCTTTGTCTCCTTTCCATTTTCGAACTATTGCTTCTTCTTGGCCGCCAGGACCTTGGCCATCCAAGACCAGTCGGCCTCCGTTGAGACCTTTTGTTGTGGGGGCATCTTTACCCCTTTCAAGTTCCCAGATTGCCTATTCCATCAACTCATGCCTATGGCAAAGCCCCTTAACTTCCTCATCAGTTGCCACCTCACCGCCAAAGTACACATTTCCAAGAAGACACACATACGATGAAACTAACTCTCATTCCTGCTCTGAATCATACAATTAGTCTTTTATTTTTATTTTTTATTGAATGTTGTAGTTTATTGACAAACTTTTTCACTCAAAGAACATATTTCTTACAAAGTTTACACAGTCAGAAGAAAAAGAAAAGAAAAGGAAAAAACGAAAGAAGGGGAACAAATCCTAAAGGTCGACAGAGATCTTGGTTTTGAGAATGCATCCTTCAATAGACAGTTCATTTTCAGAGTTCTGACCTTACTTCGCATCAGTTATTATGATTCAATGTTCAATAGTTCCCAGAATCATATGATCATAATTGTTCATTTCTTGTCCCTTCCACTTCGGATTAGCTACCATCTTTCAGATGAGTCTAGTGGGGGGATGGATCCAACCATCTTATGCTGAGCAAATTTCTTTGTTCTTGGAGTGCAATACACTCCATGATCAGATGATATAATGTTTCTGGTTGCATGGAGTCTTCGCAATATCGGCAAAATGTTAGTTTATTGGAGATTTTCTTGATGATTCCTAGGCGCTGGCGGGTTGGCAAGAGATTGAGCTGCAGGCACAGAAAGGTATCTCTAATCATGCGATCTGGGAATTGGCGGAGGTATGCCAGAAGTTGATAAGCTCTATGATCAATATTGTGAGTCAGGGGCAATTTATAGGTAGCGTTTATTGCAATGGTTCTCAACCAATCATTTCTTTGCAGCTTAATTTTCGCTTTTTGGGGTCGGTTTACTAGCATCTCTAGTTGGATCTCCTCTTTTGCTAGTAGTGTGGGCCAGTGTCGTTTCCAGTCTTCTAGGGCCTTTACTTTTATTGCTTGCGATCGAGGACGGAATATATCCATAGAAGGAATTTTATTTTGCATGTGAAGCTTTCTATGTAGTGTTAACACCTTCCAGTTTCTTATCGCTTGCAGGGAAAGTAGTCCTAGTTCCTGGCGGATTCTGGGGGTGGGGAATGCTGCAGGCAAGGCTAAGATTTTTCTCCATATCAATCCTTCTAGTGTCATCCAGATGTCATTGGGGGCATTGAGCATCGTTTCTGCTCCATAACTTAATATTGCCATAATTTTGTGGGTGTAAAACGCAACAACAGGTTTCAAGGAGTAAGCCCCATATTTCCTGTGGATTATTTTACCTTGACGCGCCAGACAGCAAACCTTCTCTTTTATGTTCTCTATCCATGGAGCTTCCGTTTCAGATTGAATGATCTTCATACCTAGGTATTTGAATTCCGTTACGGTTCAAGTTTGGTTCCATCTAGGTGAATCAACTGGGCGTAAGTCCTTCCTTTTTGAGTAAGGCTCATCATTTTCGTTTTTTTAAGATTTATTTTCAGTTCATTTTGTTGAGTGTAGATCATAACATGGTCAATTGCTCTTTGGAGGCCAATTTTCGTTTGGTCGAGGCAAACCAGGTCATCAGCAAATAGGATGTGAGCAACTTTGGACTGGTTGAGAATAGGTGGATTCCCAAGGATCATAGCTTGATGTTCTGGTAAATCCGAGGTGTAAAGATTGAAAAGGGTCACTGCGAACGGGCATCCCTGTTTCAGACCATTTGTTGTTCTAATAGCAGATGTTAGATGGCCCTGTTGAGTTAGTCTTACATTAATTGATGTATTTGTGTAAAGCGCTATGATGGGTTGTAGGATATTCTGCGGGCAGTTCTATGCTTTTAGTGTTTTCCAGAGTTTACCTCTGTTTATGGCATCAAAAGCGAGCTCTAGGCCAAAGAAGACCACAAAGGTCGTTGTTTGCGCATGGGCTGCTTCCAGCTTGAGAAGGTTTAATATGAGCAAATTAATGCTGGTCCCAGTGTTCTTGACGAACCCCGTTTGTCTCGGGTCTAGTTGCCCCACGTCATTTGACCATTTTACCAGATCATACAGGATCATTGATGCATACACTTTGCCCAACAGGTCCAAAAGTGGTATACGGTGATAATTCATTGCCAGGTGTCTATCACCTCGTTTGTATACAGGAATCATGATAGCCTTGTTCCATGATACCGGGATCATCTTATGTTTTTCTATAGCTTTGAAGATTTCCAGGAATATATCGGCCCAGCTTTCTGCATGGTCTTTCAAATGGGCGTTGGACAGCCCATCAGGCCCCGGGGCTTGGGATGGGTTCAGCTTTTCTATTTGATGTAATATATCAGTATAGTCCCATGGCAATGTCCAATTTCTCAGGTCATTCACTTCTGGAGTCTCCTCGAATTTTTGGTAGATGTTGGTGAAATGGGTAATCCAAGTTAATTCAGAGACATTCTGGAGAAGGGCGATCGGTTGAGAGATTTGATCATTCAGCAGAGACCATACATTTCTAGTGGTGGAATTCTTCAGAGCTTTAAGCATAACTTCTGCATCGTCCTTGGTGATGACATTTCTTATCGATTTTATCCGGTTGTATACTAATTGACCTTTTCACAATTGACCTAATTTAGAAGGTCAATTAGGACATATATGTGGGGAGAAACCCCCGCAACCCCCCACCCAATCCAAAACACCTCACAATCTCCCAACCAATCCCCTTATATTATTTTTAATCCAAAACCAACCCAATACATATATAAAATAACTAAAATAATATAAAGGTCAATTAAGCAGAAGGTCAATTAGGACTAACATAATTGGGTAAATTGTGCAAAAGGTCGGTTGTAAAAGGTCAATTTGGGTAATACCATTTTATCCAATTGGAATATTGTTGTTTCCTCTTTTTTATCATGTTGGATACACCTATGGAAGATTGTTTTCTTAACTGACTTGTTCTTTGGGGTGGGAGGTGAACACTTCTTGTTTGATTGGTGGGAGGGATAAGGTTAGTAGCGGGCAGCTTATTCTGGTGTCACTGAGGGGAGTGGAAGTAATTTCTGATGGAATATGAGATTGTCTAGTCTCAGAGAGGTCAAATAATAGGGCTCTCTTTTCTTGATTTCCCATTAAATCTTCGATTTCCTTTAAATAGAGGGATAGTCTTTCAACTCTTTTTGATTCACCCATTTGAACTGAGTGTCTTTTGATTTCTTCATATTTCATCTTCCATCACTATTTCGCCTGTGCTGCTCTAAGTTTTTGGGCAGTGTTCTTTGATGTATTGTCTGTCTCAGAGAAGCTTGAAGTGGATTTTCTTTGATGTAATTGGAATTTGTTTATTGAAAGGTCTGAGGGGGATGAAACAGGCAATCAGTGGGTAGATTGCGAATGATCATCAGACTGTTCGATATCGACAGGTCCTTTTTTTGGCTTTGGAAGCATGTTGTTAAGAGCTTAATCTAGATGAAGCATTAATTTCATGGGTCGTAAATCGAGGTTTGCTGATGATACCGAGGGTGGTTCGGTATCAAGTTTGAGGGGGCTGGACGCTAGGAGGGTGAGAGCTTTTTGGTCCTTAGGTGGTTCCGGCAGCACTAAACAGGTTGTATCAGCGACGAAGTTGGAGCCTATGTAGTCCTCTCTGGGACAGATGTCAGTTGATGCAACTGGTCCCATGTTGATGGAGCGAGGAGAGCCTCGGCTTGAATTGGGACTGTAAGGTCATGTGGTAAGAGACAAGCTAAGGCGATTTTGGTAGCCGATCTTGTTGACGGTCTAGGAATTCGGGAAGGACTCAGAACAATCATGGTCGCGTATCTTTGTTGCACAACCTAATCTGAAATAAAAAAAGTAGATTTTTTTTGTGTGTTGGGTCCCGGTCTAATCTGATTTAGACTAATCAAGGTTCGTTGTTGTCAATCAGGGCTCAAGGAGGAAGAGACCTCCGCAGTCGCCCTGAGATTTTAGGTGGTTTTGTAGTGTTGAAAATTATGAAATTCCGTTGATACTAGTCAGGGCTCAAGGAGGATAAGACCTCCGTAGTTGCCCTGAGGTTTTGGGTAGTTTCGTGGTGTTGAGTGTAGTAAGGATCCATAGTTACAAGGCAGGGCTCAAAGAGGGGAATACCTCTGCAGTCGCCCTTTAGGGTTTAATGATAGCGTAGTATTAAAGATACATTGTGCGTTAATGTTTTAGAAAGAAAAAAAAAGAAAAAAGGTGACGACAGCCCTGAAAATGAGAGAACAAGTCAGTATGCCTGGCGTTGTAGGGACTGCGGAACTGCTGTACAGTTAGTCGTCTGATTATAATAGGTGCAGTTTCCTGTGTAATGTTACTGAGTTCACATGTGGTAAAGGAAGGCATGTTGCACTTACAACGTGCAAGGTCTTGGGTAAATGCTGTGTCCGTGTCCGTGGCTGGAGATTTCTCTACTCGCATCCACTCTGCCAAACACTAGCAAACACTTCTGCTGCACCTCGTAGCCCAGCTCAACTCAGGCAGATCGCACCGCTCCACTCTGCTCTGAGACTCTGAGACTCTCGGGATCCTCGGGCTTCTGGGCTCCTAGGGCTCCCAGACTCCGGAAAATCACGGGACTCGGAGACGAGTGTATCTTGGCAAAATTGCAAAATTAAAAAGGCTTCAAAAGCGGAAAAGAGCACTCTGTTTTCAAAATGCTCAAAAATGCTCCAAAAGCTCGACACACTGAACACATAGAATACACTGAATCAAGCCGCACCTCGCCCGTAACGTAACCGGAAACATAGCATCCTACAACCAGAAGGGGATTGGTCTACATGATCCCACAAGCAGGGCCGGTCTTAGACTAGATTGCACCCCAGGCAGGAAGCATTATTGGCACCCCCCAGCCCAACAAACATTTGATATTACAAATGTTGTAAATATGGGCACTCAATAAAGAATGAGATGGAAATAAAGCCACTCAATTTATAAGCACTCTGCGTGTCCTTCACTGAGATACTGTTAAAAAGAAGCATTGGCAAAAGACAACATTTATGGCTTGTCCATAAGTTTTAAGCATTTGCCAGGCATTGCTATTAGAAGCCCAGGTACTCGCACCATTTTGCACCTGCTACCAACAATGGGTAGTTAATACCACTATGGCTGTGAATGGTAAGTGCCTTTCCCATGACCACACAAAAGCCCAAACTATTGGCATTGCCAATCCTTGTTCGAGTTGTCCTAGGCTGGCCTGGGACATGTCTCCTGCAAGTGTGATCGACCCCTGCTCTGGACTCGTCTCCCCATTGTTACTCTTTTCGGAAATGAGGGCAGCCGTTAACACCCATTCTGAACTTTAAAAGCATTCCTTGAGCGCTATATGGTGACGCATTGCAATACGTGTGCAGTTAGCATATGACAAAGAGGTCTTCATGAAGTTATCAAAAGTCATATAAATTATCCCATTTTCTCATAAGTGAGATGAAGAACTGCACAGCATGCTGAAGGAGCTTACTTTTGGCACACCATATTAACAAAACTAACAAATGGCCAGACCTGAGCTCAGTGCACCCCTGCTCTTCGGACCAGAGCAGTCAGCAGTGTTTGCACTCGCGCATTTTGCATTGTTCCGTTTTGCATTGTTCTGTAAGTGAATGTTACAATGTTCGGTTCAAAACCAATGTTGTTTAAGAGTTTATAGACTGCTTTGGCTCAAAAACTAAAGAGTTAATAACATTTCCAATTTCAGTAAAAGGGCACCAGATGTGCATGTGTTCCTCCATTAGTCCCAATGCAATGTCTGTAAAGAGCTTCTGAAACAGAATGGCACAAATTTGAGAATATACCATTTACGTTCTATCACACGATAACAGCCTCATTTTGGTGTAAATCCCAGGCCCACATTACAGAAATGTTGCACCGATGCATGTGCAATTTTGCACAATATTAGCACTCAGTCAAAAATTGGCCATCTGCTAAAAAAACGTATTCTTTCAATGCATTTTTGCACCAGGGCAAAGTTTGCGCCAGTGCTAATACTATGGCAAGCTTTGTCCTGGTAAAAAAGGCACTGAAAGAATACGTTTTTTCATTAAGATAATAACATTGCTTATTAGAACATGTGCAAACCTTGCCCTGGTGCAAAGATTCATTGAATAAATACTTGTTTTGCTCTAGAGGCCTGTTTCCCTAGTGCTAATACCATGCAAAATTGCACATTCACTGGGTCAAAAATTCTGTAATCTGACCCCATGTTTGTTTACTTTCTCCATCTCGATGTTGCCCTTGTCCGAGGGATGGAAGGACAAATGGACTTCTCTGGGATTTGAACCCGTACCAAGCACCTTGTGTAAGGATCTCAACACGAGAAAATGCTGAGCTCTCCTACAAAGGATTAAACCCAGGATCAGACTGGAGCATTGGTTTGGACCACAATGAAAATGTTTCCCCTAATCAATAAAGTCATTTTGATCCTTTTTTGAGAGACTTTTGTAGTGTTGCACATTGTGTATTTTAAAGTATATTTGATACATAACACTGGTCGAACCCTCTAGCTGCAGAGCGAAGTAACTCATCAACCTGGCCCACTTTGACCAAAAAACATAGCCCCACTAGCATGTTGAGCCTGCACTTCTGGCTTTGCCCTGCACACAAGTACAAGCCTGATTGAGCCCACTGATGTGAAGGTTGCTGTGGGTCGCATGAGCTTAATCAACTCAGCTATTTCCACCTAGCATGCTTTTCACCTATGACCAAAGTGCACTCTGCAGGTCGTTCTGGATTGAGTTTCATTTTCACTAGTTGCTATGCTATCCATTTACTAAACGTACCTGTTTGCAATTTCATTTTGCCGTTTCTGTATTAGCATGCTGTGTTCTTACTCAATATCCGTAAGTAAACTCCATTGATCAGGCTCTGCAGTCTTACGATTCTGAAGTGAAATTTGAGTTTCTCCCTTTGTCTGTTATGCGTAAACTAAAACTCAGGATGAATTAGAAGCCTGAAGATGACTACGGTTGATTGGTAGGAACATAAACATAGTGTGTTGTTTAACATATTGCCTGATGCATTGCGGGGAGGAAACTTACATGCCGGCAAAAGGCCAGAGAGATGCACAATCGTGACGGAACATCACAAACAATGCCCTTTCGCTGGTTTTGATTAGATGGGCAAACAAAAGCATCTTCTACCAACCCCCGCCAACACAATAATGCCCACCCTAGCACCCCACGGCGCTGCCCTCAGACCTGTGCACCAATCCCAAGCTCAAACACGACAGTTACTTGCCCCCCACTGGTAGCTGCTTGCGGCATGCCCACGTCGCCATTATCAGGGTTTGGGGGGGCACGTTTGCCTCTTGACTTGGACCGCGAAAGCTGAAAAGGGCAGCTGCTGCAGGGATTATTTGTAACCTATAAACTTCAAATTGCGCACGTGACGCACACACACACATCTCTTCAGCAGGTGCCTTAACCCATCAAGTTATCATCTCGCAGATGCAGATCCCTTGATCTTAGAGTCATAAACCATGCAACACACCACATGCACCTTCGAACATTAATTATTATACTTCAAAAAATAGCATGACAACCACCTCATCAAGGTAACGGTCGATAATGCCTTGCTGGATTATTTATACATTTGGTTTTACACTCTTATAGAGTTACAGTTACTTACCAACAACACTGTTTAATCTTGGCAATGGCACGGCAGCTGGCACAACAAGGTGGCTTCTCTGGGCTCGGGCTCCTCCTGGCTGGCCTGGGCACCTGACTACCTACATCCTGCCTGGCAGGCTGGGCCTCCCTTGATGATTCCTCCAGCAATTTTCACACCAACTAACAAAGGGTCACAGCAAGGCAGGCTGGCTGCTCCCAATCAATTAACCCCTGTGTGACTGTCAGGGCATATGCTGAAGGAGGGCATGTGCGGTCAGGCCTGGGGTCTGGCTGGCTGGCGCCACCCGCCCGGGGAAGTGAAAGAAACACTGTTGCTATTGTTGCCCTGAGCTGAGAATGTTCAGTGCACTGCTAGCAATACATTAAAATCAACGTGGTGCGGCCTGTCTTTGCAGGAGCACCGAAATGAAATGCACTGCAGACACTGTCTATTTGAAGTTGTATGTGCTTGCCGGCGCCTCTCTATAGGCTCACACGTCAGGCAGCCGCCTGCACTGCCAGACACAAAGACCAGCCCTGTGTATGATGAGGTTTGGTCATCCTTTAATTATCTATATGGGTAGCTTTTGCATGGTGGTTAGTGTGCTTTGTGTTTATGTGTTTTTGCACACTTTATTTATGCGTGTCTTTAATTTATTTCTTTAAAAAAAAATGTGTATCTTTTTGTTACTAGTTATATTGTTGTAGGATCTCATTATAGTTGAATGTGCTTATTGGATTCTTCACAATGTTTTCTTATTGTGGTTCTGCAGCATTCCGTGCCGTCGCTTTGATTGATTATATGGTACCTATATTATACTTCCGTTTTGCTTCTTGTTTGATATTGTGGCATATTTGAACTGTTGTTAAATAAAAGCTATACATAAAAAGATCAAATCCCAGAGGTCGATCAGCTATTGGTTATTCCTTCTTCCCACCCCCTCATTTTATTCCCTAGATAATGTATAGCACTAGCAATGCATGGCTAAATCTATACTTTCCTCTATTCACGCGAATTTCATTCCTGGCAACCATTCCCAAGGTAATGCAAAGTATGCTATATAGTATCGTGGCATCTAACAACTCGGCCACACTCTTTAAAATCTGCAAGGAGCTGGCCAACCCTGCTGTAGTCTCTACCCCGCCTGTTGCCTCCTAGGCTATTTGCAATGCCCTTTCCTCTCACCTTATCTCAAAAACCCAGAACATCCTGTCCAGCCTCTCCACTCCCACACCTCTCCCCTCTCCATTTGTGCTTGCTGACCCTCCTTTAGCCACCCCCCCACTATCCTTCTCGTACTTTCCTCTTTTCTCCCCTGACAAGGTCGCTAGACAAGTCTGATCTATGAAAGCCTCATCAAAACAGGTTCATCCATGTTCCTCTAAAACCATCAAGGACCACATTGACACCCTCGCTCCGCCCTTGCTGATTTTTGCAACCACTCCTTTGCCTTAGGATCCTTCCCCTCCCCTCCCCTCTGAAGCACTCCCTTGTGCATCCTCTTCTTAAGAACCCCACAGCTGATCATTCTTGTCCAGCTAGCTATCGCCCAATTTCCATTACTCCCTTTCTGGGCAAACTCCTGGAAAAGTTGGCCCTCTCTCATCTTAACCTTCATTCCAATTCTGTTGGCTGTCTCCATGGCCACCAGTCTGGCTTCAGACCTGCCAGAAGCACGAAACTGCTCTCCTGAACATCAGTGAAGATCTGCTCTCCAACCTTGACTCTAACATTCCCTCTGTCCTCATCCTCCTCGATCTCTCTTCTGCCTTCGATACGGTCAACCATACCACCCTGCTCAACCGTCTCTGTGATAACCTGGGTATCACTGATCAGGCTCTGGCCTGGCTGACCTCTTTCCTCTCTGATCGACCCTCCCAGGTTCAACTTGGGTCCTTCCTATCATCTATCTTCCTGTCTACCTGTGGTGTTACCCAGGGGTCTAACCTCTTGTCCTGGCTTTTCAACCAATACCTGGCAACTCTCGCCCACTGCATTGCCATTTTCTGCTAATATTTCCAGTGCTACGCTGGCTACACTCAACTCATTTTCAGGCTGCCCTCGGCCACCTCCTCTGCCTCTCTCATCTACGATTGCCTAACTGCCATTCATGATTGGTGTGCCGCCAATGATCTTTGTCTGAATGCCAGCAAGAAGGAGATCCTCCTCATCGGCACACCTTCACCATCCTTTCCCCTCACTCTCTGGCCGGCCCCCATTAGCCCTCCTCCTAAGAAGGCTAAGAACCTTGGGGTCATCTTTGACTCCACACTTTCCTTCTCCGCCGACATCTCTGATGTCTCCAAAAAGTCAAACTTCCTACTGCACCCCCTCAGAGGTACTCTGCCTTTCCTCTCCTTACCCCAGAAGCTCATGGTCTCCCAAGCTCTGGTTCTCTCTAGGTTGGACTATTGTAACAGCCTCTTTCTAAATCTACCTGCCTCTACTCGCCGCCTTCTGCAACTAATCTAGAACAGGACTGCAAGACTTGTCCTTGGCCTCAGGCCCTGGGATCGTATGTCTCCAGCTCTGAAATCCCTCAATTGGCTCCCAGTGGATGCAAGGATTAAATTCAAAACCATCTGCATTGTCCACAAGCCTTTCTGGGGCCTGGGTCCAAAATACCTTCAGCAATTCCTCTGCAAATAATTCCCCTCTCAAGCTCTTTGCTCCTCTACCTCTAACTCCTTCAGGTTCAGTCGTTTTTCAATTAAACGAGCTGGGGCTAGATCTCTGTCTTTGGCTGGGGCCTTCCTCTGGAACAGCCTCCCTGCCACTCTAAAACTTGAGGAGAACCATCTGCAGTTCCGGAAGCACCTCAAGACCTTCCTCTTTTCTTCTGCCTTCGCTCCCGCTCTCCCCTGCTGATCTGTTCTCTCTTGGCACCGTGCACCTAGCCAACCTCTGTCCTCCGGGCCCAGGTACCTGCTCACCCTGCCACCCTCCCGCACTGCAGCCGGCCACCCCTTGCACTGGGGTCTGTATCTGTACCCATACAGCCCCCCCTTTTCTTCCTGCACTTATCAGACCTACTCTGTCTGCTGCCTTAAACCTAGCACTTGCCAATTGCCGACTGCACTACCACTGTTTGTTGCCTTTATTTTTTATTTTTATTATTTATCTGTTTCTCCTTTGCTTCGCACTTTCCACTTCTCCCCCCTTCCATGCACTTTTTCCCTCCCCCTCTCCCATGCTCTTGCGCATTCTCAATGTCACTGGGCCTAGTAAGATCGTTTTTTGTTCTCCCCTGTTCTCCTCCCTTGCCTTGTCGCACTCTGAAACACTTGTGTACGAGAGCAATGGAAATAAAATATCAACATCAATATGCCGATTCCCACACTTCCCTCCCATGTGTATTTTCTCCCTGAACCTCTTGCATTACCCCCTTTCACTCTCTGGTTCATATGACACATTTGTTTTTTTGAAGAGTAGCATTTGAAGTTACTGCAGGAATCTCACAAGATTTGTGCGGGATTCCCCCCATAAGTCAAATAGCTTGACATTAATCCACCCCATTTGCAACCTCAAAATGTAATTTGTATTATTATGTATTTTTTTTGATTTACTTAAGAACCTTTACAAACTTTAAACAGACATAATTCATAATTGACTGAAAAATTCATGCAAACGTTTAAAAACGATTTTTTAAAAGCACATTTAGCATTCACAGCGTTTAACATTAAGACATATATATATATATATATATATATATATATATATATATATATATATACATTTAAAAACATGTGACATTTAAGAAACATTTAAAACTTACTCACCTTTTCTGACCACATCACATAATAGAACAATTAACATCAGACATTAGTGATCAGTGGTCTATGTAGTCAGTGTCGGCATACAGTGTACAGTGTACAGTGTACAGCTTACACGTGACTATGGTCAGACCCTCAAAATACCCCACAGTGTACTCCAGATTCTAAATGGTGTCAAATGAACCCCCTCCGAGTCTGTATTCAGGCAATAGGCACAGAATTAATTGGACTTGATTGCATCGTAGTGCCCCACAAACTGCGCTAGCAGTCATATTTTTTTAATTTTTAATTTTATTTTATATGGTTTATTACAAACCTTTAAAATACAACTCATTCATACAGATTTATATCAACATCAATGCAAAGAAACTTTTCAAATCAACATAATGTTCTAAAGAGACCGAGCAAGCAAGACTATAAATGAGGAAGAAGAGAAAAAAGAAAAATTAAAAGCTAAAAATAAAAACTAAAAATAAAACAAAGATGTGTACTTCTTTGAGCCACACAAACCGTTCTGGTGTGTGGCAATTAAAAAACAAGAAAAAAGAAAAAACATAATCTTTTACAATTCCTCATTTAAAGAATGAAAACGTAACAGTATTTCTTCAAGAAAGAAGGTCAATGTAATCATCAATGCCCTGTCAGTCTCATCGAACATTCTCTGCCACCAATCTAGAGCGGTTAATGTTGGTCGTTTTTCAATGAATCTTCCCAAATGTTTTGTTCTTTCTTGTCTGAGCGAAGGGCAGAACAACGTTAAATGTTTTAAGGTTTTCTCATTGGCTTTGCAAAGTCTGCATTGGTCACTCACATTGTTACTACCTGCCCATATATTTATTTTTTCTTTTGTTTTGAACAGGTTTAAACGAAATTGCATATACAATTTTCTTCGATTTAAATCCGGAAATAATTCCAAGAAGTTTGGAATTTCGTTAAGGGCCCTTTTCTCATGTGGGACACATTTCATTATACGATGGTTTCTTTTTTGGTCACAGGTTGAACACCAAGCACGTCTCCATCATTTTTTTTTTGTTGCAAGGTCTGGATTTGTTTGTAGTGTCTCGAACTTGATGTCGAGATGTAACATTTTGTCAATGCATCGTTTCATCCATAGAACAAAGACTGAGTTCTCATTACCGTGACTAGTTGATTGCAAGATCTTAAACTGTATTGGAGATTCCGTCAACGTAATTTTCCTGTATAGGGAGAGCATGTTCCAACACACTCTGGCTTTGATGGATGTTAAGCTAAGTTCGTGTCGGATACAAGCAGTAGGAGTACCCTTGGGTAAACTCAAAACTCTGGACCAGAAGATGTTCTCAAGAGAGCTCCATAGCTCTTCTGGACAGCCCAATGCACATTCTGCACCAAAGATTAATGCAGAACCGCTTTTTGTTTATAAAAGGTCAAAGCTGGTAGCAGGGAGTATTTCTCATATTTCCGATTTAAAACAGCAGCTTGAACTGCCAGAATGTGGCATTTCTTTTTCATTGTTTCGACCCACGGGGAGTCATTGATGTTCGAATTAATTTGCATACCCAAATAACACACATTCGTTGTAATGTTCGGTAAGGTTTTATCCATTTGCCAGCGAAAGTTTGGTGAAGTTTTTTCTTTTGGCCACTTAGATTTTCAAGAACGAGTATTTCCGATTTTGAGGTGTTGATGTTCAATCTATTGGTTCTTACATACTGACTAGTGTGTTCAATTTTCTTTGGAGGCCGATTGGTGTTAAATCTAATAATATCAAGTCATCTGCATACAGGAGATGGCTTATAGGCACTCAATTTATTTTTGGTGAGAACGATCTAGGGCTTCCAATGGCTTGATCAATGTCGGAGATAAATAAATTGAAAATGATCGCAGCCAAGGGACATCCTTGTTTGACTCCACATTGGGTTTTAATGGGCGCAGATAGTTTTCCGGAGCGATCCAATCTAATTCTTATCACAGTGTTCGTGTGCAAATCCTTTATTGCCAACAGTAAGCTTGGAGGGCAATTCCAATTAATCATCTTTGACCATAATCTCTCACGATCTATGCTGTCAAATGCGTGAGATAGATCGATTATGGCTAGGTAGATCTTATTGCTAGTTCTTATTGCATCCACCTTCAATATGTTGACCATTAGGAGTTTTAAGCTGCACCCCAGTCCTTTAACGAACCCTGGTCTATGTGCTTACTAGCGATAGACCAAGCTAGACGCTTGCGTTGTATTAGCGTGGTGTAGATCTTACTCAGGACATCCAGTAGTGCAATAGGGCGGTAGTCTGTTGGATTTGCTCTGTTGCCCGTCTTAAATATTGGTATAATTATTGCACTTTTACAGGATGTCGGTGTTGCACACGCACTTGTGATGTCTTCAAATAAAATGTAACAGAAGTTGGTCCAGGCTTCCGGATTTTCTTTCAATATAAAGTCGGGCAGCCCATCCCGGCCTGGTGCACGCAATGTACTTATTCTGTTGATGGTTTTGAGAATATCAGGATGTTCAAATTGCAGATCCCACCTAGCCAGATCTGGCAGTACCGGGTCAAGGAAGTGTCCTTTCTTTTTATAAAGATGTTCGGAATGGCTTATCCAATCGGTTTCAGTCAACATGTTTGTTTGGAGTGCGGTCTGGGAGCTCTCTTGCTCATTAATTAGAGTCCAAAATTGACGGTGTTTTTGTTTTGCATTTTTGCAAGCATCAGTTGTGCATCCTGTTGGAGCATAATTGCTCGATGTGACTTGAGCCAATATGACTGTTTAGACTTTTTGATGTTCACCAAGTCCTCAGCAGTATACGGTTTCTCATATGCTCTAATTTTGCTTCTCAAATGCCTTTTTTGTTTCATGATGTCAAGATCAAAGGCGTGCTTGTTAATGAATGTCTGTTTCCTCACACCTTGTGTTTCAGAAAAGATAGTTAGAAGATGTCGGTATTCCACAAGGCCATGTTCTTCCTGATAGGCGTTATTGAGCGATCTCACATTTTGTTCTTTTAATGTAAGTCTAATGCGGCTTGGTTCAACTGCTATGTCGTGTTCCCATGATAGTGACTGCCCATTCTGCAGGCAGTGGATGCTCAATAGTACTCAATTGTGGTCGCTTTCGATTTTAGGCACTACATGAAGTTCTTTAACATGGATTTGAAGAGCTTCTGAGGCAAAGTAATAGTCCAGTATTGATTCTTGATTCAGTCTCTTCCAGGTTGGTTTTGCTGGTATATCACCTGGGGTATTGCCGTTAAGAAGATGTAAATTTCTCAGATCCATTTTGGCACACCATTGTACAGCTTTGGATGCACTTTCTGCATTTCTGGGGCCTGTTTTATTTGTTGGCTCTAAGCAGTTGATATTGAAGTCTCCACAAATTAGAATTTTCGGAGCCGCTTCCTGCTCGTAAAGTTGATCTATAGAATGCGTAATTTGATCAATGAAGACAGCTGAGTCACTAGAGCTGTGTTGCCAGTAGACGTTAAAGATGTATAAGCAGTCTTGTACATTTTCGACGCGCCCATCTAAGACCACTACTACTTTCTGGATGTAAGGTGAGATGTTAAGCACTTGCAGAATTTTATGACCAGACTTCCTTTGTACGAATGTCAAAAGGCCAGCCGATGGACGTCTCATTTTCTTTTTAATTGTTGGATTTAGGGCGACTTCATAGCCATCTACTGTGGGGCATTCAACCAGGTTTCCTGCAAACACGCTATATTCAAATTTCCCAGCCAGGTGGATTGAAACAGGTGAGCAAAACCGCGGGTATTCCAACATCCAATGATGCATTCCTTGGATGAACCTGAATCGCGGCATTAGCTACGAGATTGACCAGCTAAGGCTGACGAGATCCATCTCCAATCTGTGACATCACTACAGGATTGAATTGTGCAGGGCATAGTAGCATCTCCTCCAGATATGGAACCTTTATGAGCAAAAGTTATTTTAATGGGTTGTCTGGTTTCCAATGCTTGCAGGAGACTTGGTTCTTCTTGTCGCTGTGACATGTTTTTAGCAATAGGTATTTAATGATTATTCACATTAATTTCTGGCTGGGTCTTTCTTGTGTCCTTCTATGTAAGACATCGATTTAATTTTCTGTCCATTTTGAGGTCAGTATCAGATGTTGGTTGTTTACCTTCAGGATTCTGAGATGGTTGAGGCTCTGTAATATCAACACCCATCAAAGATTAAGGTAGGGCTGCATCTAATATGATATTACAAATTATTCGAGAGTCAATATGAAGTTTTACTGCGTCATTTTGATTTTCCTTAAACAATTCGACTATTTTTATGTCGTTAGTGTTGATCATACGCATGCTTGGCACATAATGCAACAGTATAGGACATTATTCCGATTCAGTGACAGATCATCTTCAATGTCCTCTATGCGTTCCAGGCGTAGGAAGCACTTCGCACTTAGATGGTTCTTGACGTTTTGTCTCTCATAATTTCTTTTCACAGATGTTGTCTTATGGTCTTTATTGCGTCTGTGAATTGCCATTCTTGTTGACGTTTCTAACTCTGTCCTCAACAATTTTTGTTGGTGGTTTGCCCTTTTTCCTTCTCTAGGCCTGACTTGGGGCCTGCGTTTGTTGAGAGAAGCTCTTGATCCTCATTACCATGGGACGCAGTGAGTTTGTCCCATTTTTGGAAGAGCGTCACAAATGGCGGGCTCTGTGGACTTTCTAACGTTATCGGTTCGGAGCTGATGGATGGCACTATCGTGCATACTCTTGCCAGTTTATTCTTTATGAGCTGTGCGAACGCAGAAGGCTCAATAGTTTCTCCCAAGGCGCCATCGACACCTTTTGGTTCTTGATCTTGTTCAAGTTCATCCAAATCAAAGTCCTCGTAGACAGATAGGTCCAGGAGATCAGTTGGAATTTTAATATTGGATGCATGGGTGTCTTTTGTTCCATCTTAATACACTTGACTCGACTTCAAATGTTGAGGAGCCGCAGGGGTTGCCTGTTTACACACTGCATTTGAGTTAATAGTAAAGCTTACATCTTTTATGTTTCTGAGGAATTTTCTCGAGTTGTTAGCTGTAAGAGGTCTATTCCCTTTTCGATTTTTAGGTCTTTTACTTAGTGGTGGTTTTGGTTGAGCTGATTTGCCAACTTCTTTTTGTGGCGCTTTAAAGATCGAGAACACTTCTTCCAGAGTGTTTATGACTGAATCTGGAGGTAGCACAGGACTCATAGAAGATCAGCAGAAGTCGAAGGCAATTGAAAATCACCATTTGCGTTATTTTCCATGTTTTGTGCACTTTCCACTGCTATGGCAAAAGATGTAATTTCAGCAATCGGTGCAGGTGCTTTTTCTCGAGGATCTTTCCCCGACAAGATTTTTATCGCCATTCAGGGGAGTAGATGGAGTTAGACTAGCTTCGCAAGCATCTTTTTCATTCTCTGCATTAGTTATTAGTGGCGCTTCTATTGAGCCTGTTGCATCCAATGTTATTTGTCCTGAAATTAAGTTATGTCCTGTTTGATCGATTCCAGTCAGAACCTCTAAAGGCATTTGGTGCTTCTTTGTTGGCTGCTTCTTTATTTGATTCCTTGACTACTGATCGAGATCCACCGGTCTCACTTTCGTGCAAAGCTTGAGATGTTCTGGTTGAAGACTGTATCCATCATATGCGGGATGTTTTTTATGCCTTAATAAGCTAAGAGCTTCTTTGGCCACCCCAGCCAGAAGCTTTTTGTCATCGCTATTCATTTGCTTTTGGTCTACTGAGGTCGCCAAAGAACAGTCAATTTTATTTGTTGATTCATAAAACATTTGCTTAACTAAGTTGCTATCAAATTCCAAATTGACCACTTTGGAGTTCATCAAGGCGACTTATGTGGTTAGATAATTGAAACTGTCCTTCACTTGCTCATACAGCTTAATGAACGGGCTCAAAGTCAGAGTCATTGTGGATATTAGGATTGGTTGCAAGTCTCACATCATTTTTGCGAGAAGTTCTTCCTGGTTTACAGGTCCTTCCAGTATTCTCGTCCTGATTCAGTGCTGTAGTCTTTGAATTTTTGGATACTCTCGTTCTATGAACGATGAGTCTGTAGAGGAGTCATCTGACCTAGACTCTTTTTCAATAGATGATCCAGTCTTGCTCGTCATTGGAGTTGTAGATTTCTGGACCAAGCCTTCAATACTTTGTGTAGGCAATGTTATGTTTTGTTTCTTCTGTGCTCTTAATTGTGAACAGATGATGCCTGTGGAATCACTGTCTTCTATCCTTATTCTACGCTTAGAAGGAGCAGATCGTCCTATAATGTCATTTGAATTCTTTATTTTTGATAGAACCGTACCATGTTCTGGTAGTACCTTACTACTACGTTCTATCGTTGGCTCATCTGATTTTAGTGCAACTCGAGCCAAATACATTTTCGTTAGGTCCTGTAGAAGTTTATTCACTACCTCGAGTGAATTTAAACTTGTCGTTCCTTGTCGTTCCACTAGCAGAATTCTGAGGCAGTTCATTGAGTTCTGGGGCAGAGGTTGCATCAATACACTGCCATACCTCAGGTGTTATTTGGTCTGCACTTGTGTAGACGGGCGTTTGAACCAACCCCAAAGTCAGTCCACTTATAAAGCATTCCTCACAGATCTTACTACAATAATCAACATGCACAGTGTTTGCGGATGGAGCATCTTGTACAGAGTCCCTAATTTTGGACCTTATTAACTCCATGCGCAAAGGGCTGACATTTGGCACAGTGTTTTTATGTCCGATAGGTTCGCATTCATTGAGAACCTCAATGTGAGATGCTTGTGGGTAAACTTTCTGCTCATGACCAGGGATTAACAGAGCATTGTCAGGAAACTTGAAGTATGTCCCGTGTTTAAACGCCCTGCCCTGTATGGAGTTAAATATCACCTCTGAATTGGGAGATGTTAACTCTTCTGGCATATCTGATGGCATGTCTGATGCAGAGAAATAAGGATTCTGAATGTTGCCCACCGGATGCAGGCCGCTCCCTGGAGCACCCCCGCCAGAGGCCCCAACACCGCCCCCATCCGGCACCCCTCCAACAACAACCACAGCAGGACCGACAGCCCACAGCCCGTGAGTGCTCCGTGAGCTACCCCGGGGGACATCACCACCGCAGAGGCGCTGGATGTTTCGTGGGGTGGGGGCTGCGCAGCTCCAACAAATGCGGTGCTCTGAAGGAGTATAGGCACGGCGTTGAGTGCTGCAACAGAACCACGAGGTGAGACACCGGGTGGGGACTGCATGATTCCAATGTTCATAATGTTCATAGTATTCTGAGGGAGTAAAGACGTGCCGAAACGGAACCATTGGATGAGATGGAACCATTGGGTGAAACGCAGTGCGAAAACTGCGTGGTTCCAACATGGAAAGTGTTTTGAGAGGGTAGAAGCGCGGCAAGAGGCACCGACTGTTCAACCATAAGTGCCGCTTTTATCGAATTTTGTGGAGAATCTGAGCACAGCTTCAGTCGCCCCCGGCGCAGCCGCAATCGGGTCAACGGGTGTTGTAACCCACGTCATCGCCCTTTTGGACCCGGCAGGGGCTCAGGATAACCCATTATTGCTAGCCAAACCACCACACCTCCAAAGACTCTCAAGACTCAGCTGAGTCTGCGTCCACTCCGCGGAGAGTCTTGGGTCTTATGGTGTAGGTAGCAGTACGCTCCGCCTCCAGGCAGTAGCAATGAAAGAGTTCCTCAGGGAGCAGAAAAACAGGGAAATCAGGGAAGACTCTCAAGACTCAGCTGACTCCGCATAGTCATATAGAGGAGCACCCACTCTGGGCAAGCAGTCAGGACGTGCCTGGATGTTCCAACATTAGATTCAAGCATACACATCTAGCACAGCCAAGTTTGTAAAGGTTCTTAATGAATCAAAACAAATACATAATAATACACATTACATTTTGAGGGGGCAAATGGGGTGGATTGATGTCAAGATACAGGTGGGTAGGGGGTAAGAGGACCAACTGGGCACTGGTGGAGTCAGGGCTGGGCTGGAGAGACTGCTTAGGGTAGAACATATTTGCCTTATTGAGGGAATCCCGCACAAATCTTGTGAGATTCCTGCAGTAACTTCAAATGCTACTCTTCAAAAAGAAAATGTGTCATATGAACCGGAGACTGAAAGGGGGTAATGCAAGAGGTTCAGGGAGAAAATACACATGGGAGGAAAGTATGGGAATTGGCATATTGATATTGATGTTTTATTTCTATCGCGCTTGTACACAAGTGTATCAGAGCGCGACAAGGCAAGGGAGGGGAACAGGGGAGAACAAAAACGATTTTACTAGGCCCAGTGACATAGAGAACGCGCAAGTGAATGGCAGATGGAGAGGGGAAAAGTGCATGGAAGGGGGGAGAAGTGGAAAGTGCTAAGCAAAGGAGAAACAGATAAATAATAATAAATAAATAATAAAGGCAACAAACAGTGGTAGAGCAGCCGGCAATTGGCAAGTGCTAGGTTTAAGGCAGCAGACAGGATAGGTCTGATAAGTGCAGGAAGAAAAGGGGGGGCTGTATGGGTATAGATACAGAAACCAGTGTAAGGGGTGGCCTGGAGGCAGTGCGGGAGGGTGGCAGGGTGAGCAGGTACCTGGGCCCGGAGGACAGAGGGTGGCCAGGGGCACGGTACCAAGAGAGAACAGATCAGCATGGGAGAGGGGGAGCAAAGGCAGAAGAAAAGAGGAAGGTCTTGAGGTGCTTCCGGAACCGGAGATGGTTCTCCTCAAGTTTTAGAGTGGCAGGGAGGCTGTTCCAGAGGGAGGCCCCAGCAGAAGACGGAGATCTACCCCCAGCTCGTTTCTTTGAAGTTATGCAGGGATGCTAAATGAATATAGTTTTGTATCCAGTCCATTTGCTCTAACTTATTCTTAAACAACACTTTCAGTGTTTCAAACCTTGTGCCCAATGTAAAATCAGGATGCCAATCAATTGTAGTAAAGCATGCCTCTTTAAATTTGTTGAAATCGTCCGCGTTTCTGTTGCCTGACCGATTCGCCCCAGTTTCATTGCCCAAAATGTGCATAATCAGACACTTAGGATCAGTTCTCGTCTTGATGAAGAGTATGCCTCTTCTGATTAGCCCTTGGCTAGAGATAAGGACACCAGGCCCAACTCCAAACAGAGGTAAGTCATTAGTGTTGATGGGGGCAGCCTCAGGAGCGTCCTCCAGAAGAGGCCCTCAGCTATGTCTAGCCATGATAAATTGGGCAATGCAAGGCTTCTAGTCCATATAGTAGTGCTGGGACATAGTCCATATAGTAGTGCTGGGACAAAGCCTTGTTTGTGTAGCCTTATAATTCCTTCCATAGAGTAGCCCGCAGTGTGATGTGAAACTTATTAATAGCAAATGTAAGCTGCCTGGATTTACTCTGTTTACGGGCAGTAAGTGGTCTATTGTCACCATCTGCTTGGAGAGGCATACCTAAATACCAAAATACAAATACCTAAATACAAATAGATTGCAACATATTCAGTAACTTGGGTACCGTTGGCAAGGCTTACTTTACTAAATTACCTACTAGTGACTACCCTCATTTTAGTTTTTGCCATTTTAATAACCAGCCCGTTATCTTTTGCATATTCTGTGAGGGATGTGAGCTTATTTTTTACTCCACGTATAGTGCGATCCAACAAAATGAGGTTGTCTGCGTAAAGTAAACTAGTAATAACATTGTCACCTATTTTAACAGGACAACCAGATATGGAAAGCAAATATGCCAGGAGATCAGCCAGATATAGGTTAAACAACAGGGGAGCCAGGACACACCCTTGCCTGATACCCCTGTTGATCTCTACAGCCACAGACAGCAGGCCCTTACTTGTTAGCCTTATTCGCACACTACTTCTTATGGAGAAGTCTCAAGATTGAAATCAGCCATTCTGCGCAACCGTAGTTGCAAAGTTTTTGCCATAATCACAAGCGACTTACAGTGTCAAATGCTGCCACATATATCCACATATACTATGTAGTATATAATGTAATTTTGACAGTGGTCGAAGTGTAAGAAAAGAAGTAGTGGAACTATGTTCCCTACTGGCCTACACCGCTCACCAAACACCCCATCGCCGCGCCCCCTCCCATGCACAATAAAACTCAAAAAAAACATGTGCCTGCTCTTTAAGGAAACGTCCTGTGCAGTGCACTGAAAGTGCAAGTTTCAACTTCTTCCTACACTTTTATTTTAAAACGAAACCGTTCCGGAATGGTTTCTTTTTAAAATAAAAATATAGGAACGGTAAAACTTAATTAAAATAAGTATCGGAGCACCGCTCCCGACCGCTCCCGCCCACTTCGACCACTGAATTTTGAACACTCTTTTTTTTCGGCTTCCCTTAGGATTACCACAGGAATCGTTCACGTCGAGCAAAAAAAAAACAAATTGTGGCTTATCATTTCTCTTTGGAGGTGTCTCTGCTGCAATGCACAATGGGAGATATATAAACGTTTTTTGGAAGCAGGGGGAACCCCCCTTCTCTGTCAAATATTTGCACGAATAAAAATACGCATCTGTGACGCTTTGTGCTCAACTTGATTCTTATTTGATGCAAATCCATCTAGCAGTTTTCACACTAGGGGCCTCATTACGAGGTATGCCGGTAGCCATGCCGGTATTGGCGGCATGGCTGCCGGCAAAACCGCCTCTGTGTCCGTGTCCTCGGAATGAGGATTTACCGGACCATTCCGAGCTCGGATGGCCCGGTAATTTCTCACTCGAGGACACGGACACGGTTCATCCCCATTCCCATTCAGCCCCGATAGGGCTGAATGGGAATGGGAGAGGGAGTAAACAACGGGCCATTACGAGATGGCCCGTTGTTTGCTCCCTCTTCCCCTCGCGGGACCCGGTATGCACGCCTGGTTTTCCCAGGCGTGCTTAACGTGTCCCGCGAGGGGACCTCGTAATGTGGCGGAACGGGTTGAACAGCGCCGCAGCCTTTTACGGCGCCGTTTAACCCGTTCCGCCAGGGTCGTAATGAGGCCCATGAGTGTTCAATAGGAGCAATTTTTTCTCTTTAGAAAAATGAAAGTGAGAAGGCTGAAAACAGCATTGTTTTTTTTTCTCAGTAACTTTTAAACCATTTAACAAATTGTCAAAAAGGTTTCCAGTTCGGATGAGCTGGAGCAAATGTTTTTGTGTGGGAAAATTTCATCCAGATATGTCCAATGAGTCAAAGGTTAATAGTAGGAGAATTTGGGGAAATGTCTATGTAAACAGGTGTTACCTTAGCTAAAGAGCAGTGATTTAGCATCCACCTTTGCAAAAAAAATATATTGCAAAGGATTAAGCTGATTATGATTGTGAAATTCCCCATATTGTTTGTTTGTTTTATTTATTTGTATAGCGCTCTGGACCCGTGGGTAGAAGGGCGCTTAAGAAAGTGGTCACAGGCATGAGATATACATTTACATATTACAACAATTTACATAAATTACATGGTACAGCAATTTACGTATAGTATTGGCAATGGTCACGGTCTTAGGGAGTTAACATGTAGGACAGTGGAGGTGAATGCTATTCTTTGTTCAGTAACCAGCTGATAACATGTTTCCTAAGGATCAGAAAGGACTCAATAGTTTTAATGTTAATTGGTAGTGTGTTCCAAAGTTGGGCGGTAATCACGGTGAAACTGGCACCTCCTGCTCTATTTAGGGCAAATCTAGGGACTACCAGGCATAGAGAGTTGGATGATCTGGTGGTTCTGGTGGCTAATTCTGTTAGTTCATGAGTATGTTCTTTCAAAGTAGAAATAATATAATAGTAACATATTTCATGTTTATGACAGGTGTCCTTTTTCACCTCAATATCCCACCAACAAGATATCGCAGGACACCTAGAGGAAATGCCTCCTTTGCTTTCCATCACATATATTCTGACCACATTGTTTTCAGTCCTGTCTTGTTTAAGGTAAGTGTTTGTTAACAAATACTTCACTATGTATGTACTAATGCATGTAAGGTTTGTGACTTGTGTTATACATGCAAGAAGATAACTTGCCAAGATTGTATGCAGAAGCAAGAGAGAAGATGACTCAATGCTATGCTTGCACCAGAGTAATAATGATGGTGACCGTGGAATACTTTTGGTAAGAATTTATTAAAGCAGTAATGTACGGAGCCCTACACCGGGCATCTTGACATTTTGCTTCTGTGAGAAACTTGAAGGTGTCTCACCCGCTAGTCCACGGAAATCTGTCATCCAGGTGGCCAGGACACGACCATCGCAATTGGACCCAGTTCCTGGGGGTGGACCAGTGGGGGAGGATCACCTGGATGGGGTCTTCGCAGAGTGGTAGTGGGACACCGACCGGCAAGACGCAGTACCCCCTTTCTTCTAGCCCCTTTTCCCCATCCTACCCCGTGGGATACCTAGAAGCTCTACCCCCGTTTTCCGACACAATCACTTTCCTACACCGTGAAAGACAACAGACTAACACCGGAGTTGTTTACCTGACATGTCACCACACAAGAGTCAGGCAGAGTCGGGCAATTGACCATAACTACGTACACCTGACGGCCCTTTCCCTTCCCCACAGGGATAAAAGGTGGAGCACGAGAGCACGCTTTGAGCAAGGCTGAACGCACGAGGAAACAGCTACACTGCACTGGCAGTTCAAACGGAGGAGAAAGGCAGTGAGACCTGGAGAGACGACAAAGGGGGAACTGCCCTTGCCCTTTTTGATTCAGACCCACAAAGTCTCCGAGAGGGAAATCATAAGACCGGGAAGTCCAGCTGTCATGTGGTGTTACAGGTGTCAACGGTACACGGGGTTCCCCCTTGCTGATAGCCAAAGGGGGAGGAAGCACTTGCCACTGAGGTGGCGTCCTTGACTCCAGAGACAAGAAAACTCTGACAGTTCAGCACAGCCGATGAGCCGAAGAAGACAGATAGTAAAACCGAACTGTGCTGAGCCCAAGGTTGCAGGTGGTAACCTTGATGAACAAAGAACTTGTGTAACTGAAGTTCAAAGAGACCCGAGTAGAAGGCTCCGAAGCAGAGTGATCAGGCGTCATGGGCGCTCATTCGAAGGACTCTGACTAAAGCCTTTTTGGGTTGTATTGTTTGTTGAAACTACGAGAACCAAGAGGCCTTAGGAGAGACCAGGGAGGAGTGTCAAAGTGGTTTTACAGGGGTTTAGCAAAACCCTTCGTACACTCGAAAGTGTTTGACACGTTGGAGAAAACTGATTGAACTGTTAACTGGCAAATGTGAACCTGACAGAGGGATGCCTGTGAATTGAGGGTAAACAGGGATATACCCTTGAACATTGTGACGACAAGTGTGAACCCGGCTGAGGGATGTCCACAATAGATAGTTGTTCAAAAGGACATTGAGATTCTTTGAATGCTACAATTTTGAGTGAAAGGCCAAAGTGAACCCGATTGAGGGAGCCTAACTTTACAAGAAGGATCATAGCCCAGCTGAGGGGGATTCAAAGGGGTGAAGAGCAATCACCCAATGTGAAGGATTATCAAAGGAACTTTTGTTTTGTTTATTGTTTTTCGTTCAGCCAGCCTTCTAAGGCAAGAGACTTTGCAAGAAAGAGACTTGGCCCAAAA
Organism: Ambystoma mexicanum; assembly: GCF_040938575.1. Lineage (NCBI taxonomy): Eukaryota > Metazoa > Chordata > Amphibia > Caudata > Ambystomatidae > Ambystoma > Ambystoma mexicanum. Next base: position 872,151,477 of record NC_090924.1, on the reverse strand, counting down.
GGTCCTGGCATCGTAGGGAACTGTAACCTCGTGCTGGCGAGGCCAAGGAGTGTACTGTGCTCAACGGTCTTGCCTTGTCCCATGCTACAAATCTGGGGAAGGGAGACCCCAGCCCTAACATCCTGATTTATCATTTGGTGAAAACTTCTTTCTTTTCTTGTGAACATTATCACATGCTACTTTGTAATTTAGTTGTAAGGATTAGCAATAATATTTCTTTTAGCATAGGCCCTTTTTATTTGACAAGACACCACTAGTACTGCCTTATTATTACTTGATGGTCGTAGCTTGCTCCCATCTTAGATTTAGGTGTAGATTAGGCATTTTTCTCACCTGTTACACAGTTTAATAAACACCCATGAACTGTGATCACTTTTGTCTGTCTTTACTGTTGCCACCATGAGTTCATTACACTTCCCTTTAACCGTCTCTTCTTTCCCACCCTTTTAGACACCCTATTAAATCATAAGGAACCTGGCAACCGCCATGCCAAGTTCCATATCATAACATATGCCCTTTCTAACCTTTTCATAAAATGTAATAATTTGAACAATGTATAAGGATCACTGAAAAACCCGATATTATATGTGATTCACTTACAAGGCCTCTAAATACTAGCAATTTTTTAAGGTAACCTAAGACTATGATAATACTACAATGCTATACAAGAGCCTAATGGCACTAAAACACTAACTTGACATTCGTAATATGGAATGTTCCATGGTCATTGACATATGTTTCCCTCTTCATTCAGTTACGTAATCCTTTCATCTACTCAGAGCATTTCTAATACTTGCACTGTGTTGATTTTCACTTCCTCCTTCCTGCCCCTCTCTCTTTCTTCTAACAACACACTCATCATTTTGAGATCCTTCTTGGTACTCCCTTCGCCTTTCTCTCCTTTCTTCCTGTCTCCCTTCCACCATCCGACTATCCAACCTACTCATTGTGCTTCTATTGTCTGTAATTACTTCACATCTAGTAACATTTCGTCTATTTCACTTTCATGCAACATCGGCTGGTGTGACCCACACAGCGTCACCCATCTTGGTTCAAAATACACCACCTCTCGTTTGCATACCTTGAATGGTTTCAAAAATCTCACCCAGTTTCCCACACTTGCATGCACCCCATCTGCCTGACCTCTTTTCTCTTCATACCTGTTCTTATAGGCTGGGCTGATTGAAATCTTTGCACCCTCTCAATTGTCCGATCTTCATCCAGTGCAATTTCCCCTCTTCCTACCAACTAAGGGGCACACAGATTTGGCATCATATCTCTCCTCCTCATCATCCCAAAAGGTGAGTACCCTGTGATTATATGGAGCGTGTCTCTATATGCAGCAATAATACCCCATAATACTCACTCCCAAGGTAAACTACTCACCACTGCCAAATGTTAAAAAAAAATGAATCAATATATTTATCCTCTCTACCAGTCCATTCCCTTTTGAGTGGTTCAATGATGTCCTGAGATTTGCAATCCTATGTGTTTCTAGAAAATGTTTCACATCATTGGATACACACTGCACCCCATTTTCACTTACTATGTATTTCAGAAACCGCTCATGTGGACACACCTTCAATAGACAATCTGTCACTACTTTAGTGTTCATAAAATTGCCAAACTTGACCTCAAACCACCTACATTTGTAATCTACCAGCACAATCAAGTAACAACCCTCAGGTCACAAATTCTCCATCGGACCCATTACATCAATTCCTGCTTACTCCCACACTTCCACTGGCATGCCTACCAGCTTCAACGTTACCGAATCCAACCTTTTTGTCTCATTGCTCATTGCACATATATGGCAAATACGATGGGAGCCTCTTCTCTTCCTTGTTTTTGGCTCAACACTGCTCCTATGCCTCTCTGACTAGCATCCACTATTAAAAATGTTCTTGTACCTACCTCATACTTATATAGGGTAGAAACCTTTGCTATGGTTTATTTATTTTATTTTATTTGATTGCTTATAGTGCAAACCTGGCTCTACAGCAGTGGAGCACTTTAATACAGGATTGTGCCAGAATTAGGTTTGGCATTTTATACTGTAATGCAGTACTTTTCTTTAATGTCCTGTGAAGGTATCATGAAGCAAGACACAGACAACAGAGTCACATTTTAAACAAAACAGATTTTATTTTATATGTCAGGATGGATAAAGTCCTAACTTGCCCTATGCTAAGGTGGCATTTCCCTACCTAAAGAAACTAAGGATCGTCTGTGTCAGTAAGTTCAACTTAAAAGTCTGTCTGTGTCCAGAATCTATACTTGCATACAATGTGCAGGGATGGCAGTATCAAAAGAAACGGTGTGCAAAATAAAGTTCTGAGCTTCTTCCAGCTCGTTGTCAGCTGCCCTTCCCCAAGTTCAAATAGTTCCACAAAGAAACAGGACTCTGGGTTCCCTTCCTCAAGTGTAACGCAAATCCAAACACTCTCAGGGGTCTCTTCCCCAGGTTTGCCACAGTTCCAAGGTTTCTCTGGGTTCGCCTTCCCGAGAGTAACACAGTTGCAAATAGTTCAAGTCTCTTAGCTTTCACCAATATCATCAACTTCCACTGGTACTCCTTTCACTTCAGCATTTTCATCACACAGCCTTTGTCTTTAGGATTTTCTTGGCTCTTTCCCAGGTTGGGGATACTCGGTCTAGGCACAGTTGTCGGACCACATGGTCCATCCATAACAAGTCACACAACCGATAACCCTTGGCACTTAGTGCTGTTATTTAGGCCTCTTTGATTAACACTGGATTTCCACCTAGCACCAGTGTTAGCACTCAACGGTTTCTCTTTCTCTCTTTGGCACGTTAGGGCTTCATCAGCATTTGTGTATTGGCAGTCTTTTGGCTTTGCCACAACTTTCATGTAACTTGTTTGATGGTGTATGTCTTCTTCCACCACCTCACATTCACTTTGCCCCTCTGATTTCAACAACTAGTCTTTTCCACATCCCTTTCGTTCAGTTCATAAATGTTCATCGACAATTAGCCTTTTCCATGTGCCTTTTGTCCATTTTTATAAAAGTTCATAACAACTTTCACTTTGTTTCTTATTGTTTGTAACAAGTTTCACTCCTTTTAACATAACACGTGTCTGTTTTCCACTTCTGCCACAATTTCACATGATTTTCATGTCATTTCTGTAGTTCGGTATTCAATATTGTCCACCGGGTTCATCCTCTCGTTATGGATCTTTAGCTTTTACGCTTACTTTTTTAATAGTCTGACATTTGCCCCAGAGCACACTAGTACGAGTATCCTCTCTCTCGTACTCACCAGAGCTGCTCTGCTTCGTCGGGTGGCTTTGCGCTTCTCTTCATTCAGCTGTCTGCTACCGGATAGGCGTCAGGAGTAACAGCGAGCAGCGCTCACTTTTGAAAAGCCCTCAGGCAGTATCCTGCGTTCATCAGGAGTTCTCCGAGTTCTCCAGCTGGGAACATGTAACAACGGCATGTGTTGGGGTTTTGGTCCTCTCGCGGCCCGCTCGGATCACAGCCCCTCCTTCCTCACCTGAAACACACAACGTCCTCCCTGCCAGTCCTGCACCAGCCTGCTCCTCGCTGCACACCTGCCGCCTTCTCTCTAGGCAGGATCTTCCTGCTTTGCAGTGTGGGTCTGCTTTAAGCACCTGTAGCCTGCAGGTGTGAGTAGTTTTCCTGACCCTCATTGTAGTAATTAACATGACATTCCCAATCCTTTGCAGGCATCTTCCCCATCCCAGTACCATAGTGGCAAAACTGACTAGGAGTGTGCATTACTCCTAGTCGACTCTTCCTTATCCCAGTTTTCAAGGGATGCCCTTTAAGGTCATACTGTGTGCTTGAAAGGGTTTCGGCGGACAATATCCTATGAAGTAAGGGGGAGGGTAGGATAGTAGGATACATTCTCATAGGGAAAGGGGGGTACCATGTCTCGCCTGCAGCATGTTCTTCCCAATCCCCAAGGACACTCCACCCAGGTGATTCTCCCTCGCATCTCCACCCCCAGGGTCAGGATCCAAAAACAATGGCCTTTCTCTGGCCACCTGAGCACAGGATCCAAGTGCCGTAGGTGTGAGGACACCCTTGCATTTCTCACAGTCCCAAAATGCTAACTTCATCTGGTCTGACTACCTGAAAATGGAACCCTTCTTTAGAACCTCCCTCTAATCATCTGTCCTTTCTGAGAATTTGGGAATAAAGTTTGCATAGAATCCTACTAACCACAGTAAAGATTTAATTTGATCTTTATCCTTTGGCTCTCTTACCCCTCTGAATGCCACTACCAGTTGCCACTTCTCCAGTCACTACATGACCCAAGCACGTGACCTTGCTTACTTTGCACTTAAACTTTCCTCTTTTTCACCATCAACCCTGTCTACCTCAACGTCTCCAACACATGTACCAACAACCAGTCATGCTTCTCTTCTTCCCACTGAGATGTCATCCTGGAAACAAGGTTTACCTTTGTATTCCTAAAACAAATGTTCCATGACTCTTTGAAAGACAGCACTTGCCAAATCCAAACCAAATGGCTGAGGCTTATATTAGTAAGCCCTGTGATGAATCAAGGGTATTTGTCCCTTCTCCCCAAAGGGGAGCTGACCCGTGTGATGCTAGGGAAGTGAGACCGCTCCGCAAGACCCTACCTAGGGGTCTGGGCAAGTGGGACCTCACTGGGAGTGACTCCCCAAAAGGGGACAAGGACTTTTATTCCCCTGAGGAACTCCCTGGCCAACCACCTTATCTGCATATGTGGGAATGCCTTCCATAATGACTACTGTGTCCTCCTCCTATTTGGCTTCAGGCAATGTTGAATAAAACACGTCATTTGCAGGAAAAGGGATTATCTCTCTAGGAGAGATTTGCATGCAAGTGGGACAAGTAGATCACAGATGAAGAGAGAGTATGGTGTGCAAGCAAAGCCACCTGACGTAATTACACCTAGGAGAGGCGGGATTGGGGGAAGCCATGGAGCCTGCAGCAAAGAATGCCATTCTGAGACACTGGAGGCCCAGCAAGGACTACTGTTAGGGAGAATTCTCAAAAATGTGCTAATTCCCTCCACCTTAGAGACCCCCAGAAACTTTGCTGGATTTGGAGGACTAGAGTGTTTTTAACATGGAGAGAGTGTGACCCTTTTTCTCACTCTCTCATGTATTTTGATGTGATTTTTCATACACTGTGTTTCTTTTGGTTATGGAGTCTGACAAACTCCATAAGCATCATCTTTTACATTGTGTCACACAGCACCTTCAATGCAGTGACACAGGGAAGTCTTTCAGATTTCCCAAGGTTTAAATACCTTCTCTGGGTTAAACTACTTTTTCCCAGAGCAGTAAAGTGAAATTGACTTTACTTACCATTGTAACTTGCTAGACCCAGCACACCCTATCTTACAATAGAGTGCTGGAGGGGTTACTTAGTATCCTGTATGGCAGTGGTTTCATTTGAACTACCATGGTTTACATTTACCGCGAGCTGCGTTCGCAGCCAAAGTATAGCAACCATGGGAGCCATCTTTGTCAAAATGGCACCTGCTTGTATTCTTTCGCTATTTCTTTGTGGAAAGGTCCTTCTAGAGATTTTCTCTGCACGCCAAACCAGGTTTGGTCTCTTTGCTCATCTGTGCCTTTGGCGGGATTCAAGAGTGAAGCCCGTCTCTCGGGTAGGCAGGAAGTGAAGGAGGTGTCCGAAACTCCCAGTGCTTAGCCTCCTAGGAGACCCAAATTCCCTCTGTGGTGATTGGCTGGCTGACTGTCCGGCAAGGACAGCCACCCTGCTGGGTGAGTGACAGCTAGGCTGGAATGAATGGGAGAGAACTGAATAAAAGGTGAGTCTTTTGGCTTGGAAGGCAGAGTCGACCACTGGATGAAGGAACTGAAGAAGAGCTTGAAGAGGACGCCTGCTGCAACTCCTGGGCCGTTGGTTTGCACAGTGAAGCACTGCTCCAGTGCCGAAACACCAAGTTTGCATCGACAGAGAAGCCCCTGCAAGGACGACTTCTCCCTTGAGTTGGTGGCACCAATCAACTCCAAAGTAAGCCACCTGGACATCCATCTCAGAGCTGGTTGAATGTCCTCAGAGTTGTGGCGGGAAACCGTATAGCCATGGAGAGGAACACCAGATTGTGTGCGTTGCTTTTAAGCTGGCCTAAAGCTTTTGGAAGATCTTCCGGACTCCCAGGAAGCAGAACTGACCAAGCCTGAGCCCCCTCAGCAGAGTGCGGGGCCCCAGAAGCAAGGAAAGTCCATCTTGACAGCCAGGAACCACAGTGTTGGTAGGCGCGAGTAGCTGAAACGCAAAACAGCCACTGAAGGTGAAGTTTGCCGGTTGCAGGTTTTGACAGTCCCAGTGTATTGCAGGAGTCTCCCAACGTCCTCCATCTTGTCCCCACGACTAAGGCCCAGGAACAGCGAGATCTGCAGAGCTGCACAGGAACAGAAGTCATCAGCTGCATCTTTTCTTCTTTACCAAGGTACTGTAAAACAAGTCTAAGAGAATTTACCTCTTACTGTAAAAGTGCATGAAACTTCTGCAACTCACAAGTCTAATCAGCTTGTGGCCCTACATTTGATTCTTCTTTTCATCGAAGACTCCTAAGAACTTGTGCAAAGACTTTTCCATTTACTTACCAGAAGTGCTTCATCCTATCCAAGACTTTTGCCCATTGACTTTGGCTTAGCCTGTTGAATTGAATGACTCTTCTAAGAATATCTAAAAGTGCTTACCTGTTTAGGAATATTTGTGGTCTCTTGTTGTTCTAATAACCTTTGCCTTTTACCAACTTTTAAGAGTATTCTGAATGCCAACAGTAAGACATTAATGTCCCTAGCACCCTTATTACTGAAGTCACCTGTGGCTGTAGGTTGTGTCTGTGGGCCATCCCAAAAGGGTCATTTCTGATTGTACAGTATTGAAGTGCATTTGTGTGTTACTTTTCTATTGCTCCCTTCTGAAGAAGGCTTTATAACTGACTGATAAATAAATTAACAATTGTTTATGCAAGAATCCTTGGGTGTAAGAGTTTACTTGAATACCTGTAACTGTGAATCTTTGTGTAACTCCACTCCAGCTCACATTTCCCCTCTTGAGATAAGCCTAGCTGCACAAGGGTACTGCAAGCAAACTTTGCCGTACACAGACAACAGAGAACCCATTGGGATCACATGGTGAGAAGAACCAACCTATGTGGTGGAATGACCACGGCAGTGCTGTGAGGGTGCTAGGCACCCGTCTAACAACCGTGGTGTGATAGGCACCCATCTAACAATGCTGAGACCAGAGCAACTTGGAGCGCTGACAGCTCCCACCCACCAGAGTCAACATACCGCTGTATCCTGCGGAGACGGCGAGAGCAGAACGAATGCCAATCCCGAGACCTGGAAGCAAGAAAGCAAAGCAACTTACCTGAGTGAGTGCAGAGCCCCTCAAGGTCACCCTTGTCGAACAAAGGTACCAGGGTGAAACAGAGAAAGTGGAAACGAATACCCTGGGAAGGGGAAAAAGCCACAAGAAATGGCTGTTGAATAATGGGGAGAACCCTCCCTAAGAAACTGTAACAAGTGTTGTGGATTAAGACTACAAAGTGAACCAAATAACTAGAAAAGGAATACAGGAGTAGATAAATGCCAGTAGAGGGGGGATCCCTAATTCAAATAAAGACATAACAAAACTCAGAAAGGTTGGATATCAAAACCATGAGAGACATAAGATAAAAGGGAACAGTGTTAGAGTATATCTCAAGGAGAACTATTATAAGTATAACATTGTCGAGAAACCAGCAGCCAAGAACAGTTGAGAGGAGCTACAAGAGCTCCTGGTTAAAACCACAACCGATTGTGAGAGTGTTGGGGAGAATTCTCTTATAAGGCTAATTTCCGAAACCTATTGAGTCCCCCAGCAGCTTTGCTGGATTTTTTGGGGTTTGTTTTTTTCTCCTGCTAAGAGTGAGACTCTTTTACTCCCACTCTTAGACATGTTTTGAAGTATGTCTCTGACTATTTGTGTGATTTTGGGCTATGGGGTCTTTTACTCCATAGGGTATCATCTGTTTTTTGTGTATGTGTTACACAGCACCCTCAGTGCAGTAACACAGGGGTGTCATAGGGACCCCCAAAGATAGACTCCATACCCTGGGACTGACTACTCTCTCCCAGGGCATGTAAAGTCACCATTGACTTTACTAGTCTTAAATTATGAACAGAACCAGTACAAACCATCATATTGTGGAAGTAATGGAAGGGGTTAATTGTATTGCCTCTGGGTCTGTTTTCAAGGGGGCACTGTCCAGTCCCCCCTTGTCGAGTTTCTGGCTGGTGGCAGTGGTTACCACGCAAAATATTCCAGCAGAATATTCTCTATGGGATTTTCCCATTGATTTTAAACGCCCCACTTTTTGGTGCAATGTTAAAGATACCGCTGGTTTAATTATTTAATATTAAATTCACGGTTGGGTCTTTTTGCCAGAACACTCTTCTAAAATGGCGTTCGTGTCCGTCTCTGTAACTCTGACCAAGGTCGACCCCTTTGTTCCACTTTTTTGGCAGGCTTCTCCACAGAAGCCTTCCAAATGGTGCCACTCTGTTTGGGTTCCACAGGATGGGTGGGGAGGGGAATTGGCACCCTGGATTGCGTTGCCTTAGCAACTCAAGTCGCACTCTGTTCTGATTGGGCCAGTGGTGAGCCGCCCGGCTCACCACTTAGCATGTTTGAGTAACAGCTAGGCTGTTGAATGGGGTTTTTTCTGCATAAAAGCAGGGCCTTTGGGACTGGAACTTCAGAAGTTGCCACAGGACCTAAGAATCCAAAGAGGGAAGAAGCTGAGCCATCTGCAACGACGACACCACCGGTGAAGCCCTGCTGCAACTACCTCATCACTTTCCCGACGACAAGAGAAGATCTTCTGCTGGACGAGTCTTCTTCCTCTGAGCTGGTGGGACCAACCAGTTCGACCTTTGTCGCCTTCCAAAGACGTCTCTTGGTCGAATCGCCCGTGTCAGCACCCCGGCGGCCGGATAGCCGAGCTTCCCCACTTTGACCGCGAATAAAAGGAACGCACCTTTTATCGACAAACTCTGTGGCTGGTTTCATCCCTGTGCAGTGCAACGACTCCACGTTTCCTCCTCGATGAGATCCTCTCTTCCCCTGGTCGAAACAACGAACTGAGACCACTGCCAGGAACAACCGCCACCGCTGGAGCTTCTTCTCTCTATAAGGTACTGTGTCCTGCCTGGCCTCCCTTTCTTCGGTTTGCCCAAGGTGACTCTTAAATCCTTGGATTTCCAACTGGGTTGGCCCCAGACCTTCTAACTTTACCTTCTTGAATCGCCCTGACCTCTTTTGATCATTCTGCAAAGACTTTTTGTGCATTTTAAACCGTGTGATCCTGGGCACATTTCGCTTTGCTCCATTTAAAGTGGGCCTGGCCTATGAACTTTGGCTCTACAGTATATACTGCCTTTATTCCCTTGCTGAGAACTCCTAAAAGTGTTGGGACCTGTTTTATTTCTATGCTCTGCCTTTTTCTCTCCCTTTAACTGAACTATTGGAGTGCCATCAGGTTATGCGCTCACATCTGTTTAACAAATCATGGTGTTTTAACTCTGATTTGTCTGATAGTTATCAAGGGAGGTGTGTATACTTTATCTGACTGTGTTTTAACTTGCTTTTGATTTCGAGTGCTAGTATATTGCCTAAAGTGTGTTTTAAATAAATAATTATATACTTTTTATACAAAGCTCTGGTCAGTGTTTGTTTGCTCTACTGTGTTTTAGCCCTATTGTATATACTCTATATACTGCCTTATTTTTCTTGAGAGAAGTCTTACTGCTCAGCCACAGCTACCAGGTAAATCTGGGTGGTACAGACTGCTACCAATTGGGTTTACTGCCTACTCCTGTGGTCTTAATCTTTTTGCAGTGTTCCCCAAGGGAACTGCACAGGATTCTGCCTAACACTGGTGTACAGCGGTGGGATTTGTATTGAGTATACATTTTAGAGTGCTTCTTATACTTTAGTGCAACTAACCACAAAGCTTAGCACTGTAAAAGCTATTTTTTTAACAAGTCAACTATGGAAAGTTACAGCCAGGAGTCCCTTTCTGCAAAAACTGCTGATTGTTTAAGAGTTCTTTGTAGACATAAGGATCGTCCTGTAAAAGGCAAGAAAATGGAACTTATGAAAAGATTGTTAGAGAATCAAAGTCTGGGTAGTAGTTCAGAGGAGCCTACCTCCCCAGCAAATGGAAACCACAGTCATGAGGATGATATGAATCAAAGTAATGATAGTATTGTTGTGGAGTTGGAAGAGGAAGAGGAAACTAATGTAACTGTCCCCACTGGCCCTCTGCCTGCTCTAGCACCTCAGCCTGTGTCTACTGGACCTTTGTCAGGTCCCACATTAAGTCCTGAATTCATTGAACTGGAAAAAATGAGACTTGAATTAGAGTTCAAAAGAATTAGTGCCCAATCTGAACAAAAGCACCAAGAACGAAGGCTCAGAGAAATGGAGCTCAAGCATGAGCTAGAGATGAAGAAATTGGCTGTTGAAAATACTTCTCTCCCCGGATCCTCTAGGAGTTCCAGTCCAAAAAGACCCCGGATGCCTAAAGAGATTGTGGATATGTATGAACCTAAGTTGGATGTGTTGGATTGGTTGGCTATGTTTGAGTATAATCATGGGCTCCAGGACATCACAGGGAATCAGTTGCTTCCTTGGTTGTTCTCTAGGCCCCCCCCTGTTGCATCTGATGTGGTAATGGAGTTGGGGGAGGTGGATAGGATGGACTATGAATGTGTGAAGCTAGCTTTAATAGCTAGATTTGGGAAGACCCCTTCGCAGTACCTTAAGAGGTTTAGGACCCTCAACAAGCATGATGGTACCCCTTGGGCTACCTGGGTGAGTGAAAGTTTGAAAAACTTAGAGGGATGGATTAAGGGTTACAGAGTGAACACTTATGAGGGAATGAGAAATCGTGTTATGTTGGAGTCAATTTATGATGCCTGCTCTCCTGAGCTCAGACAGCACTTGGCTGATTCAAAGGAAATAGTTTCCAAGAAGCTAGCTAAGGCTGCTGACTTGTGGGTTGCCAACAGGGCTACCCACAAGGATTCTGGGGTAACTCAGAAAAAGGATGAGGGGAAACAGCCTAAAAAGGACTTCAAAGAGAATTCAAATAATTCCAATTCCAAAAAGGGCCCCAGACAGCACCATAAGGGTAAGCCACATGGGAAACCAAATCTGGCTAGTGTACCTTCTGGTCCCAGACCAGAAGGAGGTCAGAACAAGCCACCATTCCAGAAAGAATTTGGAACATGCTATGTTTGTAAGGCTACTGACCATGTGAAAGGGGATCCCAGATGTAAGGGTAAACCTTCAGGGGTCCACACTGTCTCCCTGCCTTCGCTCCAGAGGAGGAAGTACCAATGACAAGTTTCTTTAGTGTTCCTGGGGTTGTGGGAACAACAGAATTTAGATGTCTATAATTCTATCCCAGATAATACTAAAGAGTATTATAAGGACAGAGTCCAGATGAATGGTCAGGAGACTCCTGCCATTAGGGACACTGGGGCCAGCATAACTGTGGTGGACGATTCTTTTTTCAAGGCAGAGGAGGTTGCTAGGGCACCCAAACGCCTCACCAAGTTAGCTGGAGGGCCTGTACAGATGTGTCCCCAGTTACCAGTTCTCATCCAGTGCAATGATATGACAGTCAGGCAGCCACCCAGGGCAGGGCAGGAGCCCCCCTCACCCGTGGCACCACTTCCAGCAACATGCGCTTATCTCCGCGCACGAAGCATCGCCGCGGTGCACCTTTAGCACCAGCACGTTGGGTTTGGCAAATCAAGAAGGAAGCCTCCACCTCATCCAGGAGCTTTTCCCTAGACCCGATCCCGTGCATCACGGCCTCCAGCACCAGGATCGAGGTCCACCGCAGCCATACTATAAGATGGCCGCCATGTTCTCGTCGGAGAACAGCTGATCCCTCCTCCCCTTGTCCAGCACAGCCGATTGGCCGCGCGCCAATACTTTCCCCGCAGACCCGAACAGGAGGCGGAAGCCGGCCGCTCCAGCAAGGGCTGCAACATTAAGGGCCTGTCTGCGTCTGTAGAGTTAGTCAGGCAGCCACCCAGGGCAGGGCAGGAGCCCCCCTCACCCGTGGCACCACTTCCAGCAACATGCGCTTATCTCCGCGCACGAAGCATCGCCGCGGTGCACCTTTAGCACCAGCACGTTGGGTTTGGCAAATCAAGAAGGAAGCCTCCACCTCATCCAGGAGCTTTTCCCTAGACCCGATCCCGTGCATCACGGCCTCCAGCACCAGGATCGAGGTCCACCGTAGCCATACTATAAGATGGCCGCCATGTTCTTGTCGGAGGACAGCTGATCCCTCCTCCCCCTGTCCAGCACAGCCGATTGGCCGCGCGCCAATACTTTCCCCGCAGACCCGAACCGGAGGCGGAAGCCGGCCGCTCCAGCAAGGGCCGCAACATTAAGGGCCTGTCTGCGTCTGTAGAGTTAGTCAGGCAGCCACCCAGGGCAGGGCAGGAGCCCCCCTCACCCGTGGCACCACTTCCAGCAACGTGCGCCTATCTCCGCGCACGAAGCATCGCCGCGGTGCACCTTTAGCACCAGCACGTTGGGTTTGGCAAATCAAGAAGGAAGCCTCCACCTCATCCAGGAGCTTTTCCCTAGACCTGATCCCGTGCATCACGGCCTCCAGCACCAGGATCGAGGTCCACCGCAGCCATACTATAAGATGGCCACCATGTTCTCGTCGGAGAACAGCTGATCCCTCCTCCCCCTGTCCAGCACAGCCGATTGGCCGCGCGCCAATACTTTCCCCGCAGACCCGAACCGGAGGCGGAAGCCGGCCGCTCCAGCAAGGGCCGCAACATTAAGGGCCTGTCTGCGTCTGTCCGCGGATGGAAGCGGTGCGGGGCCGACCCCCTGGCCTACCTTCGCGCAAGAAGCCATGTAAGTACATTCTCCCCGCCCCATCAAACATTCACCAACATCCGTGAGTGATATAACGTCCCCATCATCCTCTTGGATACTGCTCTCTGAAAAGCGGAACCCCCTTGTCCCTGGATAAGCTGCAAAGCTTACTGCTAAGAACTGCTGAGAAAGCCTAATCTGTCTCACATGCGCGAGTACAGTCACGGCGAACCGCCATTAACTATACCTACTACATACTAGCGATTGCTAATGACCCGAGGCCTATATAGACAGCCCACGAGGACGTATTACCGGTGACATGCATATGACCACTTCTACGTTATTGTATTGAAAATACTCCTGTGCATGTGCCATATCTGCTCCACCACCTGTTTAGCATTAATACTATTACACAGGGCCTTGCTTCACATGTTATTACGGGACTACTAACCAATCAGGGTGAAGTCTTTAACTACCTGATCCCTACCTGTGTCTACCTAGCATAGAGCTGTATCGCTACTAAGTACTACTACCTCTTGCACACCACTGCTCGTGCCAGTACTATCCATACTATATGCAAACTATGGCCTAACTGCTAGTCCTTACCCAATGCTACCAATCATATGCATTCTAGTCGCATTTAGGTCTATCTTAGCGAGGTATACTCTGCGGCCTGCAGCTCTATTGCTGTTGGGTTTGGCAAATCAAGATACCCCCCGATGTATGCAACTTAGTCACTGGTAGGACTGTCAAATCTAGATGCCTCTGATATATGTAGTGTTGTCAATGATAGGACCGTCAAATCTAGATGCCTCTGATGTATACAATTTAGTCATTGATAGGACTGTCAAATCTAGATGCCTCTGATGTATACAATTTAGTCACTGATAGGACTGTCAAATCTAGATGCCCCATGATGTATACAATTTAGTCACTGATAGGACTGTCAAATCTAGATGCCTCTGATGTATGCAATTAGTCACTGATAGGACTGTCAAATCCAGATACCTCTGATATATGCAATTTAGTTGCCGTTAGGACTGTTAAGTTAGGCTTACCCCGTTGCTTGCATTCCAGTCACCATTGAGTTGTCTAACTTAGACGCCCCTCGGCTACCTGCCCCCCAATATGCACATCACCAAATCACTCCTAACACACACTTTTTGCACCCTACTCTGGACCCTTCTAACCATCACCATAACAATGGACCACACCAACTCCACACCTTGCAATCTGTAAGAGAGAAACACGCGACTTAGAGCGAGGCTGCCTTGCCTCTATGACCTCAAAAACAAAAGAACTAGACCACCAGGCTCAACCTCCACCCCTACTACACTTGACCCTAACCGTCCGGCCTTAGTGGTAGAAAGAAGCCATAAAACTCAAATTGACTGCTATAGTCAGAGGAGGCCTAACACTCCCAAGCTCAGACTGATCCAAGATAAAATCACAACTCCCAGCCTGTCAGGAGCCCTCATCAATGCGAGGTCCCTCATAGCACATAGTACTGAAATTGCGGACATACTTGCCCTGGATAACTTAGATTTACTCGCAATCACTGAGACCTGGCTCCATGACGCCGCAGGTCCTGCACTCATGGTTGCCGTACCTGATAATTACAACATACCAAGAGTCGATCGCCCCAACTCATGGGGAGGTGGCCTAGCCATCATCGCCAAAATTAAGCTAGATGTAAGACTTACCCCCACCCCGAAATAACATCATGCAAACTCCTCTCAGCCAAAATACCTATCACTAACAACAGCACACTAACTGTCCTCCTGGTGTATAGACCACCAGGCCCACTAGGCAACTTTGAGGAAGACTTATCTAGCCTCCTCACCAACAATATCAAAGATACTACCCAGCTCCTATTATTAGGTGACTTCAACTTGGGTTTTAACGATAATGAGGACAAACAAGCCCACTCCATCCAATCCATTCTAGTTGATCATGGCCTGACTCAGAACATTCTTGCCCCCACGCACATAAAAGGACGGACATTAGATTGGATAGCCAACCGAAACTGTAACACCACTATCTCTAAAATCTTGCCACAAACATGGACGGATCACCACCTCATCAGTTTCTCATTAACTATAGAACTGCCTAAACCAATTAACCAGGAAATAGTACCATCCATGCCAACCAGAAGTAAAAAAGACATTACTTCGGAAAAACTGCTCCCGCTCCTCCTACCAGCCCTCGCTGTCAGCGATACCAACGAGGACCCCAACATACTAGTTGAGACATTCAACAACGCTATGTCCAATGCCTTGGACATAATAGCCCCCATCAAACTTCGCAAAAGCAAACGAGAATCACATCTCAACTCATGGTTCACCCCTCACCTCAAAGAACTACAAATCCAAAAGCGTAAACTCCAAGCTATCTGGAGGCATACACCCTCGGTGGAGAACAAAACCATCCTTAACAACTTTGCCAATAAATATAAGAAGGAAATAATCCAAACCAAAATAGACACATTCAATGAGAGAATTAGCAAGGCTAACTCTAAAGAAGAAAAGAAAGGTTTGTTGCTCCCGGCTATCTTGCTTGTAGTTTGTGAAATAATTATTTCTGACACCTTGGTTAGTATGAATTAATTTGTCTATTGTTCGTTGTTTTTCTGGGTGATTTTTTCTTTTAAATACATGTGTTTATGAAAAACACTCTTTGGAACTTGACAAGCAAGTTAGGTCAGCCGACACGTGTTTCGACCTTACGGTCGTTCTCAAGGCTGAACAATATTCAATTAGTGACAAGGTAGTGACATATTACATTATTTTCAGCAGTGGTGTTTAAGGTGATGTGCAAACATAGTGATAGGTAGTGACATAACAAAAACACATTGATGTATCGATATAAAGAAAGTTTAAAAATGGGAGAAAAGGAGGGAGGAAGAGACGAGAGAAGTAAGTAGCTGGTTAAAAATTGTGCTAAAGGTAAAATAGATTGAGGTAATTGCCTCTTACCCAGTTGCGGTTTGCTGTGTGCCCAAAGTGGGGTTCTGTAATATAAACTGTCCTTTTCGGCAGTCCTGGCTCCTGTTGGGCCCTGGGATGAGAAAAAATATATGTATTGGGGGAAGGGGTTGGTGGGGACTTGCAAAATGATCCCCCCAAGGTGCGTCAATGGTCCCATTTGTCTAGTTAAGAATGTTGGCTGTGGTCATTGCACATGAACACGGTGGAAAACATCAAGGGCTTTTCTTGAATAGCCCTTGTGTGTTCCCACCTTGTGGGCGTGTTGGCGGCGGTACTAGCAGTATCATCAAGATATGTAACTGTCCAAAGGTTGGCCACAGGCAATGATTTGGCTGGGGTTGTTGAAATAGATGGTCCGGGATGTACATCAGGGGCTCTTTGGGAAGTGCCCCTGTGTTTACCCAGCCATATAGAGCATTGCATTGCATATCCTAGTGTTGAAAAGTGAAAAAGGAGAATTGTAAAAATAAGCACTTAATGCTATCCATTGCCCATGTGTGGGCAAGGAAGCTTTGTGTCCCTGGGGTGGGCTGGGAGGCTTACCTCTATGTTCCGTCTGGCGTCCTAGGCGGTGCTCCGCTGCTTCTGCACACCGCGCTGGGTGCCGCCATTAAGAGCTGTGCGTTTCCTGTTGATTCACGTCAGTCTCAGGTCGCGCATGCGCAGGGTATAGTGTCTTAGCGCTAGTCCCGGCGCATGCGTGTCTTGGTAGGCGACTTGCGCATGCGCCGCGGATCAGTGAAAGGCACTCACCGGATGAACGCTTGTGACTTGGAACGGGGGTGGGTGGTCCTAGCCAATGGCTGCGAGGTAGAAGGGATCTAAGGGGAACCTGAATTAATGATGCAGTTATGTGTTATATAATCCGTGGGGATCAAGGGAGTACGAAGGTTGAGTCCAAATATGGGTTAATTCATGAGGTGATATGAGTCAGTGAGACATGGGTGTGTGAATGTGGCATCACTTGCATTGTGCCCATAATAGGGTTAATTAAAAATAAATATAAAAGGTGTGTGTGATATGGTCTCTTGTTGGGCCATGTATACCCAAACCTGAGGTCTCGAATCCCTGTGGGGGTTGAGGAGCAGGAGGAGAGGTAGAGAAAGGTAGAAAAAATATAGGAGATTGTAGAAATAGTAGAAGAAAGGGGAAGAGGAAGTTTACAGGAAGACATTTAAATCATGGTCTTTATTAAGGCCATTTTTCACACATCTGAAATGACAAATTAAACGTGCTTCCTCTTGTCTTAGTTTTCGGATTCTGTCTCCTCCTCTTGAGCCCAGTCGGACCGTCTTGAGTCCGATGAACCTTATGTCACTCTTGTTTTCCATTTGGTGGTTCTTCTGCCAGTGGTTTGCCAGTGGCAGTTTGGGGTCTTGTGAATGTATGCTGTTCATATGCTCTCTAATCCTGAAGCGTGTCTCACGGATGGTGCTCCCTATGTATATTTTGTTGCAAACACAGATAATTGCATATATTACAAATTTGCTTCTACAATTAATGTGCTCAGTGATGTTGAAAATTGGGCAGCCTGAGAATTTGGCACATTTGGTCTGTGTTGCATGCTTGCACATTGAGCATGTCCCGCATTTCGTGAAACCAATTGGTGTCATTTTGCTGAGCCAGTCCTGTGCCACGATATGTTTGTCTGCAAGAAAGGAGGGGCTCAGTAGGGTCCTTAGGGTTGGTGCTCTGCTGTATGACATGCTGGGATATGTTTTTAGTTGCGGCTTGATATGTTCGTCCATGAGGAGAAGTCCCCAATGTTTACTCAAAAATTTTTGTAATGCATAACTGTCTTTGTTGTATCTCGTTACGAATCGTATTGTTGGATTGTCATCATGTCTTCTGGGTTTGGGGTAAAGCAATGTTGATCTCTCTGTTTGGCAGGCTTGTTTTCTTGCTTCTGCCAGGTTCACATGGGAATAGCCCCGACTGCTGAATCTCTGATCCAGCAGGTTGCATTCTTCTATGAATGATTTATCTGTGTTGCAGTTGGAATTTACTTCCGTTGGTTTCCGGTAAGTACTGGTAATGATTTTGTTCTCTTTTATTTCAATCTTGAGGTCGAGGAAGTCAATTTGAACATTGCTGATGTGGCTGGTTAGTTCTATACCAAAGTCATTGGTATTGAGATAGCCCATATATTCATTGAGTTCATCTTTAGTTCCCTTCCAAATTAAGATAATATCATCTATGAATCTGGCCCAATTGACAATGAGCCTGGTGAATTTGTCTTCTTTCATTGCATGTTTGAGTTCATAGGAGTGCATGAAGCAGTTTGCTAGTGCAGGAGCATAGCTGGCTCCCATTGCGATCCCTTTGGTCTGCTTGAAATATTCTCCATTGAATATGAATATATTGTTCTTGAGAGAGAAGTTAAGGAAGGCTTTGGTCATTTCCACTTGGTCTAGGTTCCAGAGGGCAGACCAATTCTGGGAACCGCATTTCTTAATGGCTACGCTAGATGTCAAAGCCCTGTACACATCAATAGACCATGAATTAGCCATAAACAGCATGGGGTTTCTACTCAAACATGAATCAGCCTCACACCTAGACCAAGTGGAAATGACCAAAGCCTTCCTTAACTTCTCTCTCAAGAACAATATATTCATATTCAATGGAGAATATTTCAAGCAGACCAAAGGGATCGCAATGCGAGCCAGCTATGCTCCTGCACTAGCAAACTGCTTCATGCACTCCTATGAACTCAAACATGCAATGAAAGAAGACAAATTCACCAGGCTCATTGTCAATTGGGCCAGATTCATAGATGATATTATCTTAATTTGGAAGGGAACTAAAGATGAACTCAATGAATATATGGGCTATCTCAATACCAATGACTTTGGTATAGAACTAACCAGCCACATCAGCAATGTTCAAATTGACTTCCTCGACCTCAAGATTGAAATAAAAGAGAACAAAATCATTACCAGTACTTACCGGAAACCAACGGAAGTAAATTCCACCCTGCATGCAACAAGCTGCCACAGAAAAAGTGTCATTCGCAACATTCCGAAAGGAGAATACATTCGGGCAAGAAGGAACTGCAACACAGATAAATCATTCATAGAAGAATGCAACCTGCTGGATCAGAGATTCAGCAGTCGGGGCTATTCCCATGTGAACCTGGCAGAAGCAAGAAAACAAGCCTGCCAAACAGAGAGATCAACATTGCTTTACCCCAAACCCAGAAGACATGATGACAATCCAACAATAAGATTCGTAACGAGATACAACAAAGACAGTTATGCATTACAAAAAATTTTGAGTAAACATTGGGGACTTCTCCTCATGGACGAACATATCAAGCCGCAACTAAAAACATATCCCAGCATGTCATACAGCAGAGCACCAACCCTAAGGACCCTACTGAGCCCCTCCTTTCTTGCAGACAAACATATCGTTGCACAGGACTGGCTCAGCAAAATGACACCAATTGGTTTCACGAAATGCGGGACATGCTCAATGTGCAAGCATGCAACACAGACCAAATGTGCCAAATTCTCAGGCTGCCCAATTTTCAACATCACTGAGCACATTAATTGTAGAAGCAAATTTGTAATATATGCAATTATCTGTGTTTGCAACAAAATATACATAGGCAGCACCATCCGTGAGACACGCTTCAGGATTAGAGAGCATATGAACAGCATACATTCACAAGACCCCAAACTGCCACTGGCAAACCACTGGCAGAAGAACCACCAAATGGAAAACAAGAGTGACATAAGGTTCATCGGACTCAAGACGGTCCGACTGGGCCCAAGAGGAGGAGACAGAATCCGAAAACTAAGACAAGAGGAAGCACGTTTAATTTGTCATTTCAGATGTGTGAAAAATGGCCTTAATAAAGACCATGATTTAAATGTCTTCCTGTAAACTTCCTCTTCCCCTTTCTTCTACTATTTCTACAATCTCCTATATTTTTTCTACCTTTCTCTACCTCTCCTCCTACTCCTCAACCCCCACAGGGATTCGTGACCTCAGGTTTGGGTATACATGGCCCAACAAGAGACCATATCACACACACCTTTTATATTTATTTTTAATTAACCCTATTATGGGCACAATGCAAGTGATGCCACATTCACACACCCATGTCTCACTGACTCATATCACCTCATGAATTAACCCATATTTGGACTCAACCTTCGTACTCCCTTGAGCCCCACGGATTATATAACACATAACTGCATCATTAATTCAGGTTCCCCTTAGATCCCTTCTACCTCGCAGCCATTGGCTAGGACCACCCACCCCAGTTCCAAGTCACAAGCGTTCATCCGGTGAGTGCCTTTCACTGATCCGCGGCGCATGCGCAAGTCGCCTACCAAGACACGCATGCGCCGGGACTAGCGCTAAGACACTATACCCTGCGCATGCGCGACCTGAGACTGACGTGAATCAACAGGAAACGCACAGCTCTTAATGGCGGCACCCAGCGCGGTGTGCAGAAGCAGCGGAGCACTGCCTAGGACGCCAGACGGAACATAGAGGTAAGCCTCCCAGCCCACCCCAGGGACACAAAGCTTCCTTGCCCACACATGGGCAATGGATAGCATTAAGTGCTTATTTTTACAATTCTCCTTTTTCACTTTTCAACACTAGGATATGCAATTCAATGCTCTATATGGCTGGGTAAACACAGGGGCACTTCCCAAAGAGCCCCTGATGTACATCCCGGACCATCTATTTCAACAACCCCAGCCAAATCATTGCCTGTGGCCAACCTTTGGACAGTTACATATCTTGATGATACTGCTAGTACCGCCGCCAACACGCCCACAAGGTGGGAACACACAAGGGCTATTCAAGAAAAGCCCTTGATGTTTTCCACCGTGTTCATGTGCAATGACCACAGCCAACATTCTTAACTAGACAAATGGGACCATTGACGCACCTTGGGGGGATCATTTTGCAAGTCCCCACCAACCCCTCCCCCCAATACATATATTTTTTCTCATCCCAGCGCCCAACAGGAGCCAGGACTGCCGTAAAGGACAGTTTATATTACAGAACCCCACTTTGGGCACACAGCAAACCGCAACTGGGTAAGAGGCAATTACCTCAATCTATTTTACCATTAGCACAATTTTTAACCAGCTACTTACTTCTCTCGTCTCTTCCTCCCTCCTTTTCTCCCATTTTTAAACTTTCTTTATATCGACACATCAATGTGTTTTTGTTATGTCACTACCTATCACTATGTTTGCACATCACCTTAAACACCACTGCTGAAAATAATGTAATATGTCACTACCTTGTCACTAATTGAATATTGTTCAGCCTTGAGAACGACCGTAAGGTCGAAACACGTGTCGGCTGACCTAACTTGCTTGTCAAGTTCCAAAGAGTGTTTTTCATAAACACATGTATTTAAAAGAAAAAATCACCCAGAAAAACAACGAACAATAAATGAATTAATTCATAGTAACCAAGGTGTCAGAAATAATTATTTCACAAACTACAAGCAAGATAGCCGGGAGCAACAAACCTTTCTTTTCTAATTTACCAAACTGGGGCTTAGGCTAAACCCCAAAACCGCTCCTGTGATCTTGCCTAAAATCGTAATCACAACATAATTGGAGCTTAGCACTGGCAGGTTCCATTCCTAGAGCCTAAAACTCACCTCACCCTAACTCTAAAGAACTCTTCTCCATCCTTTGGGAAATGGAAAACCCTATTGCTCCCGTAGACAACGTCCCCAAAGACAAACAATGGTGCACCAGCATCCAAAATTCCCTAGTTAACAAAATTACAACCTTGCAAACTAAAATTGCAAAGAAGAAAGCATCCTTGAGCCCTACTGGAGCCCACACCATCCATTCGACTAACTCATATAGAACAGTCACCCAACACAATTGCCAACCCTTCAGTTTCACTAACATATCCATCCTGGAAACTGAAAAGGTTATCCTATCATTGAAGCCTTCTAACTGCCAAGGTGACAACTGCCCTGCACAAGTCATTAAGGACGCAGCATGAGATTTAGCACCCTTCATCTCTAAACTAATTAATGCTTCATTTAAATCTAGCACTGTACCATCCAACCTTAAAGAATCCTGGGTACTACCCCTCCTTAAAAAACAGACCCTCGACCCAGCCATCCCCACCAACTATAGGCCAATCAGCACAGTCCCATTCCTCCTCAAAATCATCGATAGAGTAGCCTACCTCCAGATCCAAAACTACCTGGAGACAAACCAACTACTAGGATCTCGCCAATCTGGTTTCAGACCATTACATGGCACTGAAACAGCCCTTATCGATCTTAAAACACAAATCGACGAGCTGAAGGATAAAGGTAAAACTGCTATGTTCCTCCTCCTTGATCTATCGGCGGCCTTTGACCTGGTGGACCATGCAGTGTTATGCAACCACCTAGCGTCTGCCGCCTATTTCTCAAGTGAAGCTATAGCCTGGGTACAATCCTTCCTAGCCAACCGTACGATGAGAGTGTTCTCCCCTTTAGCCTCAGCGGACCCAATACATATCACCTGTGGCATCCCACAAGGCTCATGTGTCTCACCCACCATGTACAATATCTTCACTAAGCCACTCTTCGACAAACTGGACAGATTAGGGGTAACTTATACCAACTATGCGGACGATACGCAGATCCTCATACCGCTATCTGGCAACTTTGTCGAAGACACAGCCTTAGTAAACAAGATCTACCTCATCATTCAGGCATGGATGGCCTCCCACGGCCTCTGCCTGAATGATGACAAAACTTGAGATACTGATCCTGGGTTCTGACTCCAACCTCAGAAAACTCAGCCCAAACTACCGTGCCTTCAACATTGATGGCAACATAATCAAAGTGGCAAGGGAGGTAAAAACACTAGGATTCTACCTTGAATCCACGCTAACTCTCAAAAAACAAGTTAATTTCTTAGCATCCTCCACAGCCTACACCTGCAAATTAATTAGGGCCTGTAGACCTTATCTCTCCAAATCTAATTGCATCACCCTAGCCAATGCCTTAGTAATGTCGAAACTGGACTATTGTAACGCCCTCTATGCAGGTGCTAGCAAAACTGTCATAAACAAAATGCAAATACTGCAGAACAATGCTCTCAAAGCAGCACTGGACATACCCTGCAGAGCCCACATCTCTAACATCAGAAAAGACCTGCATTGGTTAAAAATCAGTGATAGAGTTCTCCTTAAGACACTATCCCTCACCCACAAAGGCCTGAATAACACTGCGCCCCCATATATCTCAGCCATACTGACACGAAAATCCTCTACTCAACGTACTAGAGCTTCCAACCACTTTCTGCTTGACATACCCAGATTCAGACTATCCAAAGCGGGTGGGGCAAACTTCCCGGTTAGAGCTGCTCACGCTTGGAATGCACTGCCCATCGCACTGAGAGCCAACCTACCCTACACCAGATTTAGATGCAAAGTGAAAAGTTGGCTTTGGACCAATGACGACCTACAAGCGTGCTAGGCCAAGACTGATTAGAATATCCAACTGCCCTGCTACCTCTATTACCTGACATTAGACTTTATTATACTAGGAAACTGTATTTCACTTATCCTGTACCTAACGCACTCTGTATACCTGCTCTGTAATTTCTTCATGTACTTCATTCCCTGTATGTATTCCTTTATGTAACCTAAGCTCAAGTAATCTTATGACTTCTGTGCCCGGCTACCCCTGGGTTTTGTGCGCATTATAAATAAATAAAAATAAACATAAACTGTGAAGATACCTGTCAGTGTACAATGTGACGTACCAGGAAGGGTTCTGTTGGGAAATGGCCTGAAAACTCTTGGAGTTGTGTCACATACCCCCAGACCTCCTAGTAAAAGGTTACAGGAACTAACCAGACCTGCAAGGGAGGAAACCTTGAGAGGTTCTCCTAAGGAGATGATGGAAGAAAAAAATCACTCCACCTCACTGGAGCTACTTACTGCTATAGCTGAACAACCAGAAGCAAAGGGGAAACCCAAGACTTCCAGAAGGAAACCAGCAGCAAGCACTCCAATGCTTCCAACAAGGACTTCCCCTAGGTTGTCCAAAGTTACACCAGTGACTCCACCTCCAGCTGAGGCTGAGAGGGAGGTACAACCCTGTGTGGTTGAACTAGACTCTGAAGAAGAGCTAGTAGGAGGCCAAGAACTTATTGGAGATCTGGACCCTGCTGACCATCCTGAGCTGCAGTCTTTACTGGCAGAAGATGGACCCAGCAGGTCAGCTTTCCGTAAAGAACAAAGTGTTACGCTCACCTGGCTCCCACAGGGACGTCGATCGGACCCAGACAGCTGCGGTCTCCTCCAACGTGAAGCGTAGTGCAGAGATGACAGACTGGACTGGCCCGCCTAATCTAGCCTGCTTGACCCCTAGAAGTTTTCTCCTGCAAGTGGAGAAAGGGATTTAGCCATCCGTGGATTCTAGTAATGGCACTCCACTGTTCTCCCCACTAATCACCTCTGATATTCCCTTTCAGTAATCTCACCTTATGTTTTTGAATGATGAGCTCTCCATCCTGCGTGGAATGCAGGGGCGCGTAGATACCAGTTACTTCACTGGTTCGAAGGCGTTGGAAGAGTTCCGGATGAATATTGATTCGAGGTTCCTGGCGAGAACCCGTAAGTATAAAGTCCAAAGAGTTCAATATGTCCGATGTTCTGTCATGATGCCTACCTCTAAGGAGCCAGGCCGGGCCCTGCAACCCCAGAGGCAGACATCATTTTCCCCAGGGAAGTCTCAGCGGGCCCAAGTCGGGGCCCTTTGGACTCAGTCCTGGCGCCTTAGGGGCCAGGCTCATAGCGGACCCCAGTCCTGGCGCCTTAGGTGCCAGGCTCATAGAAGAGGATATGTGTTTAAGTGCTTGGGTGCACACTTACCTGATGCAGACCTTGCTGCTTCATCCAGGCCCTCTTGAGGCCTGAATGGGACTACTTAACCTGTAGGACTACTTCATCACCCGGGTGTGGTCGGGGAAGGATACATACCTGATTGGTGGAAGGATACATACCAGGAACTTCTTCCAAGGCTATTTAAACCCCACCCGAACAGCCACACATGCTTCGCGTTGTTCTGCACCTAGCAGCTGGACGCTCACCGTGTCAGCTCCTGCATCCTGACTTCAGCCACGCCTGCCAGCACCCTGGAACACCTGCAAGGGGAGAAAGGAAGAGAATAGGAGAAGAAAAGCCCTTACCTGCTAAATCTGCATCCCGGAGTCATTTCTCCAACAGCCCTGAAAAGGAAGACATCATTTTAAAGGCATTTCGTTTCGATCGCTGTAGCGCTGCATTTTACTCACCTTTGCGAGGCGCTTCCATCTTCAGCACCGGTCTTCCGGATTCAGCTACGCCCCGGCGCCTAGAGGAAAAAAGACAAGAACAAAGGTGAGAGGGAGAAAAGGAATAAGGAAAGCTCAGTTTCCTTTTAAGTCTTACCTGTTGGATTATTCCCACTGCATTTCGGGTCCTGCCGCTTCCTGGCATCTCCGGACCCCGGCCCCTATGGGGAAAAAAGACAAAGACATTGAATGAGCGAATGCAAAGACATTACCTGAGCGCTCATCCAGAACTGTTTCACTTCGGGTCGGCTCCATATCTCCGGCTCTCCGAACCCCGGCCCCTAAGGGGAAAAAGACATAAGCATTAGCGCTTGCTGCAATTAGACAACGAACATTATTATTAAGCTTGAACTTTTGAACAGAACTTTTACAGCGCCTTACCTGAACAGTCAAGCTTACCTGAACTCCCATCAATCCTCAATCCAGTGAAGTAACTGGGTTTCAACGCGCCCCTGCATCAGAAGCAGGATGGAGAGCTCATCCTTCCAAACCCTAAGGTGAGGCTTCACGGGGAATCGTGGAGGAGGTATCGTGGAGGGTTGGAAGGGAGTGGGAGGCTTGAGCATTGTTCCACAGTTGGTAATACTCCCTTTTCACGCACAGGAGGGTATCCAACGAGCCACGGAAGCCAGAATAGAGGGGCCCTTCCTGTCCATCTTCAGAGTTCTGCGCCTTCGACGCCGCGCCTCCGTGGGAACCAGGTGAGCGTTACATGTTCACCCTTGTCCCATTCCCTTCTTGTGTTGCAGCTGGGTCCAAGAGAAGATTGTCTTGTGGCAGCTGATGGCGTTCAGGTAAGAGTCTGTATTACCCAACACTGTCCGGTAAAAGATGCGTGTATTTAACTTGTTGTTTTCTCTCTCCTTGCAGGTGCGGCATAAGAAGTTGCGGGATGTTAAAGAATAATGCCTCCGGTGGTAAATCAGGTAAGTCTATAGTGGTAAAAAGAGATTGTATTTGTTGGCTCTCTCGGCTCACCTTATATTTCTTTTGTCCCCTAGATGCTGGAGTTCGGCGAGGAAAATGTTGGAGGCAGCACCGAATCGCAAAATGCTGTGAGGACTGGTGAGTATGGCGCGGCGCTGCAGCTGGCGATGCGACGCGTGCAGAAATAATGTCCTTTCCAAGTTCGAAGACGTGATGGATCCGGAATCAGGTAAGGAATTAAAATAATGTCCGTTTTCTAACCTTTCCTTCTTCTTTCCTATTTTTCTAGGAGCTCTGGATTCGAGGCGGGCGTGGCAGAAGACTGGATGCTGACTGCAGGCACGGTGAGCGTTACGCTGCTAGATGCAGAATAACGCGAAGCATGTCCTGCTGTTTGGGCGTGGTTTAAATAGCCTTCAAAGTAGTCCCAGGTAAGAATTTCCCCCAGAACCACACCCGAGTAAAAAATAGTCCCTGAAGTAAAGTAGTCCGTTTTAGGCCTCACGTTGGCTTGACTTCATTGCAGCATGGTCTGCATGAGGTAAGTAATGTACATGAGCCTGGCGCCTATGGCGCCAGGAATGATTTCCTCTATGAGCCTGGTGCCAATGGCGCCAGGACTGTACCCAGACAGCCCCTAGCTAGGGCTGCTGGGTTTTTAGTAAGCACCTGGATGCCTGCTCCCGGGGCTGATGGGCTTGGTCCGGATGTCTGGGGGTAGGCATCATGACAGCACTCCCCCCAAAGGCCCCTCCTAAAGGTGTTCTTCCCCTTGGTCCTGGTTTGTCTGAGAAGTTCCGATGGAATTTTTTCACCAACCGAGGTGCATGAACGTGGTCACTAGGCTCCCATGATCTTTCTTGTGGTCCGTAACCCTTCCAGTCGATTAAATAAAAAAGTCTTGATTTAACCATTTTAGAGTCCAGAATATGTTTAACTTCGAATTCGGGTTCCCCATCTATTAGGATGGGGTTGGGTGGTTTGGCTAGTCTTGTTCCGGGTTGAACTG
Organism: Ambystoma mexicanum; assembly: GCF_040938575.1. Taxonomy (NCBI): domain Eukaryota; kingdom Metazoa; phylum Chordata; class Amphibia; order Caudata; family Ambystomatidae; genus Ambystoma; species Ambystoma mexicanum. Next base: position 872,124,302 of record NC_090924.1, on the reverse strand, counting down.
GTTTCAGGAGTGAACCATGAAAGACAGGATGAATCCGCATATTAGAGGGTAATTCCAATTTGACGGCCACCGGGTTGATAATGGCCTTAATAGTGTAAGGTCCCAAATACCTAGGATTAAAAGTCTGAGTCCCTTTTAGAGGTATGTGTTTTGTAGCCAGCCAAACTTGATCCCCAATCTGGTATTGTGGAGCATCACTTCTATGTTGATCAGCATTTTTCTTGTATTTCTCTTTCGCTTGTTTCAAATGTTCTGTTGCTTCCTTAAAGGCTTGTGTAATAGTAGAGTGCAGATGATTCAATGCGGGCATTTCTAAGTGTTGAGGCAAATCGAGTTTTGCGGTTCGAGGATGATGTCCATATATGGTATAAAAGGGGCTTTGTCTGGTTCCTGAATGTGCAGAGTTATTGTATGCGTATTCGGAAATCCATACAATATCCTTCCAATTGCTTTCGGTTTGGTGTAGCATGCAACGTAGGTACTGTTCAAGAGTCTGGTTAGTCCTCTCCGTCTGACCATCGGTCTGGGGATGGTGACTGGTTGATAACCTCACGTCGATTTGCGCTAATTGACATCTCTTCCAAAATTGCAAAATGAATTGACTACCTCGGTCAGAGACCAATACAGAAGGAAATCCATGTATTCGAACAATGTTTTCGAGAAATTCCTTGGCCAAAATTGAAGCGGAAGGTAATCCCTTTAAAGGAATAAAGTGGGCCATCTTGGAAAAAAGATCCACAATAACTAGAATGGTGTTAAATCCATTACATGGAGGTAGATCAGTAATAAAGTCTAAAGACAAAGTATGCCATGGTGTAGGTGGAATATCCAAAGGTTGTAAAAGACCAGCTGGTTTTTTCTTCTGACTTTTGTTTTGGGCACAGATACCACAAGATAGCACAAATGACTTTACGTCTTTTCGCCAGGTGGGCCACCAGAATTGTGTTTTAATTTTAGCTTCAGTTTTTGCGATACCTGGGTGTCCTTCCATCAGAGCATCTTGATAATTGGAGATAACTAGTTCTTGTAGTTCCTTGTGTGGTAGAAATAGATGCCCTTAATAGTAAGGTAGGTCATTGCTGACTGAATAATCTTTGCCTTTCTTTACCCAGTCCTACAGGGCTGCAGGATCGAAAAGTTGTTGGATTTTTAAATGAATATCTTCTAAAGTCTGTAGAGTAGTTATGCCAAGAATTCTTTGTTCTGAAATTATAGGCACCGGTTCCGGGTTCGAATATGCTTCTCCCATCCCTATTCGGGATAAGGCAGCTGCTTTGCCGTTTTTACAACCTGGTCGATAAGTGATCACGAAATCGAATTCGGCAAAGAATAATGCCCATCGAAGTTGACACGATGATTGGGCCTTGGCTGTTTTCAAATACTGCAAATTCCTGTGATCGGTGATTACAGTGATGGTATGCCTGGCACCGAGAAGATAATGCCGCCAAGCCTTGAAGGCAGATTTGATGGCTAATAACTCTTCATCAGTAACCGCATAGTTTAACTCGGGTGCCGAGAACTTTCTTGACCAGAATGCTACTGGATGAAGTTGACCGGTTTCAGGATCCTTCTGGGACAGGACAGCTCCCATGGCTAAACTGGATGCATCGGTTTCAACTATGTACGGAAGCTCAGGGCGCGGATGCTTTAAGACAGGTGCAGACGTTAATTTCAATTTTAGCTCTTGGAAGGGTCTTTCACCTCTTCAGTCCACAAGAAGCGTTTGTTTTTTCGCAAAAGTGCTGTGATGGGGTGTACAATATGTGAGAATTCAGGAATAAATCTGTGATAGAATTTAGCAAATCCAAGCATGCATTGTACCCCTTTAACTGAACTGGGTGATGGCCACTTGAGGATTGCGTCCACCTTTCGAGAGTCCATTCGAACTCCTTTTGGGGTCAGGATAAATCCAAGGAATTCAACTACTGTAGAATGAAAAACAGATTTCTCCAATTCTGCATATAACTTGTGCTGGCGTAGTTTCTCAAGGACTGCACAAACGTGCTTAACATGGTCTGATTCTGAGGAGGAGTACACTAGAATATCGTCTATGTATACGACAACACAGACGTCAATGAGTTCACGAAGGACATCGTTCATAAAATACTGGAAGGCTGCTGGTGCATTGCACAACCCGAAGGGCATCACCTGGTATTCGAATAACCCGTACTTGGTGCGAAAGGCAGTCTTCCATTCATCGCCTTTCTTTACACGTACCAGATGATATGCCCCTCAGAGATCTAACTTAGTGTAGATACAAGCATCCTTTAATTGGTCTAGTAATTCGGGGATCAGAGGCAATGGGTATCGGTTTTTTACCATAATCTGATTAAAAGCGCGGGAGTCTATGCACGTTCTAAGGTCACCTTCCTTTTTAGGCACGAAGAATAAAGCTGAGGATGCAGGAGACTTGGATGGACGAATGAAGCCATTAGCAAGGTATTGGTCCAAGTATTGTCGTAGGTGAAGATTTTCTGGTTCCGTAAGGGCGTAGATCCTACTGCATGGAGGTTGTGCACCGGGTACGAGGTCAATTTGACAATAGTATGATCTGTGAGGTGGTAAGGTGTTTGCCTGTTTTTTTTTAAAAACATCCTGAAATTCTTGATATTCCTGAGGTAACTTCACGACTGGATTAGTGACTGTGGCCAGGCCTTTGTTCAAGGTTTTTTTCCGGTAACAGGTGTGTGCACAATCCGGGAAGGTCACTCTCTTCTCTCGCCATTCAATACAAGGATTATTTATTTCCAACCATGGCGTTCCCAGAATTATTTGGAATTGCAGGGCCTTGATTAAATCAAACACAATAGTTTCTCGATGCCCATCTTGACCCAACAGTGTCATCTCAGTAGTGAAATGAGTTACGGGCCCAGAGGCAATTTCAGTTCCATCGACTGTGGTGATGACATCCAAAGCAGTCTTTTTGCAAAGGGGTAGATTCATCCTTGAGGCCAATTCGTGGTCCATGTAGTTTCCTACGGCCCTACTATCAATGTATGCCCTTACTGTGTGCATATGTGATGACTGCCTTGGATCAATAAGGACCATTGGTATGATTAGGTGCGAGGTCTGAGTGTCCTTCTTTAAGCTCGGCAAGCGGACCTCTACGCTTGTCGGGTGTTGTCGTTTCCTGAATCAGGCTCTATTCGGCTTTTGTCAGCAACTCCTACTACTTTCTTGGGTGGTTTTATAGGGCAATCCTGTAGAAAATGTCCTGCGGTTCCACAGTACAGACACAATTGCATCTGCCGTCTCTTTTCTCTTTCCTTTTGAGCTAAGAGTCCTTTAACCCCCCCGATCTGCACAGGTTCTGATGCATCTGTTCCTTTGGGGGTAACGTTGGGTTTAACCCATACCCGATTCTCGAACTTAGCTCGATTAGCCTTTCTATTATGAAGTCGGTGGTCTAACTGGACCACTAAGTCTATATATTCTGCGCAATCCTGAGGTGGGTTCACAACTTGAGCCAAAACATCTTTGAGTTCTCCCCAAAGTCCACGATGAAATAATGTAATTCGTTGCTCCTCAGGCCATCGGTTTCTGCCACCAACCTATTGAAGGTTGCGATATAGGTTAGCAGATCCTGGTTACCCTGTCGTAGGGATAAAAGTTTGTTATCCAGGGCCTGTCCCTGTGAATGTCTGGCGAATAGTCTTTCCATGCTCCTTTGAAAACCCTGAAAGTCCCGAAGAAGAGGGTCATCCTGGTTGACTAGTGGAATTGACCAATCAGCTGCGCTGCCACTAAGATATGATAATACAAAGGCTACTTTGGCTTGGTCATTTGGAAAAGCTCCAGGTCTGCATAAAAAGTGCAAGCTGCATTGGTTCATAAACACTGCAAACCTTTTTGGGTCCCCAGCAAACCGATCAGGTAGAGGTAAAGGAATAGTCCCTGGTAGAATTACTTGCACAGGATTGCTCGATGAAACAGGAGTTGGGTTCCCCCCGAGTCCAGGTAGGGGTTTTTGCCCAGCTTGGTTTTGCAGCAGTTGTCTAGCAAGATCATCAGTGCGTTCCTTTGACACAATCAGTTCTCTCCTGACAGCATTAGTTTGTTGGCACGCGGAGTGCACTTCCGCCCTAAGTTCCCCTAATAATTGGGCTAGTTGGTCGGTTTCTGAGGTTTCCATAACGCCCGGGTGGGGATTTGTAGATAGGCTTCGCGTTCTGTTACACTCACCTGGCTCTCACAGGGGCGTCGATCGGACCCGGACAGCTGCGGTCTCCTCCAACGTGAAGCGTAGTGCAGAGATGACAGACTGGACTGGCCCGCCTAATCTCGTCTGCTTGACCCGTAGAAGTATTCTCCTGCAAGTGGAGCAAGGGATTTAGCCATCCGTGGATTCTAGTAATGGCACCCCACTGTTCTCCCCACTAATCACCTCCGATATTGCCTTTCAGTAATCTCACCTTATGTTTTTGAATGATGAGCTCTCCATCCTGCATGGAATGCAGGGGCACGTAGATACCAGTTACTTCACTGGTTCGAAGGCGTTGGAAGAGTTCAGGATGAATATTGACTCAGAGGTTCCTGGCGAGAACCCGTAAGTATAAAGTCCAAAGAGTTCAATATGTCCAATGTTCACTCTTGTCCCATTCCCTTCTTGTGTTGCAGCTGGGTCCAAGAGAAGATTGTCTTGTGGCAGCTGATGGCGTTCAGGTAAGAGTCTGTATTACCCAACACTGTCCGGTAAAAGATGCGTGTATTTAACTTGTTGTTTTCTCTCTCCTTACAGGTGCGGCATAGGAAGTTGCGGGATGTTAAAGAATAATGCCTCCGGTTGTAAATCAGGTAAGTCTATGGTGGTAAAAAGAGATTCTATTTGTTGGCTCTCTCGGCTCACCTTATATTTCTTTTGTCCCCTAGATGCTGGAATTTGGCGAGGAAAATGATGGAGGCAGCGCCGAATCGAAAAATGCTGTGAGGACTGGTGAGTATGGCGCGGCGCTGCAGCTGGAGATGCAACGCGTGCAGAAATAATGTCCTTTCCAAGTTCAAAGACGTGATGGATCCGGAATCAGGTAAGGAATTAAAATAATGGCCGAGTTCTAACCTTTCCTTCTTCTTTCCTCTTTTTCTAGGAGCTCTGGATTCGAGGCGGGCGTGGCAGAAGACTGGATGCTGACTGCAGGCACGGTGAGCATTACGCTGCTAGATGCAGAATAACTCGAAGCATGTGCTGCTGTTCGGGCGTGGTTTAAATAGCCTTCAAAGTAGTCCCAGGTAAGAAGTTTCCCCAGAACCACACCAGAGTAAAAAATAGTCCCTGAAGTAAAGTAGTCCCATTCAGGCCCCACGTTGGCTTGACTTCATTGCAGCATGGTCTGCATAAGGTAAGTAATGTACATGAGCCTGGCGCCTATGGCGCCAGGACTGATTTCCTCTATGAGCCTGGTGCCAATGGCGCCAGGACTGTACCCAGACAGCCCCTAGCCGGGGCTGCTGGGTTTTTAGTAAGCACCTGGATGCCTGCTCCCGGGGCTGATGGGCTTGGTCCGGATGTCCGGGGGTAGGCATCATGACACAAAAAGAATGTCCAACTCTGGAAGGTCTCTGCCACCAGGCAGCTTCTCAGGCTGATGGGCAAGAGCCTGGGAAGTATAGGTTGCACTGGGAAGATGGCCTCTTCTACAGTGAACCAACCGAGTCCGCACCTGGAGACTACAAATGACATGTAGTCCCTCAAGAAAACAGACTCCAGTTCTTGCAGTTAGCCCATGCGATTCCTTTGGCTGGTCACTTGAGTTTCAAGAAGACCAAGGAAAGGCTCTCTCTATACTTTTATTGGCCAAAGATGGGGGCTGAGGTAGATAAGTTCTGCAAGAGCTGTCACGTCTGCCAAACTTATGGTAAGAGTGGTTCCAAGAATGTGGCACCTTTAGTGCCCCTCCCAGTAGTGGGAGTCCCATTTGAGAGGGTAGGGATTGACATTGTTGGTCTCCTTGATCCCCAACCTCCTCAGGCAGCAGGTTTATCCTTGTTGTAGTAGACCATGCTTCTAGGTACCCTGAGGCAATTCTTATGAGGACTGTTACAGCTCAGGCTGTGGCTAACGCCCTCCTTGGTATTATTACCAGGGTTGGGTTTCCTAAGGAGGTAATCTCTGACAGGGGGTCAAATTTTATGTCCCACTACATGAAAGCCATGTGGAAAAACTGTGGAGTTACCTACAAGTTCTCTACCGCCTACCACCCACAGACAAATGGATTGATTGAAAGGTTTAATAGAACAATGAAGAGCATGATAGGATGATAGGTGCTTTAGAGGAACCCCTTAAAAGAAAGTGGGATCTTCTACTGCCCTGCCTTCTCTTTGCTTATAGAGAAGTCCCTCAGGAGGGAGAAGGTTATAGTCCCTTTGAACTTCTTTATGGCCCTGATTAAGGAGGGGCTGGAGAGTGCTCCTACCCCCAAGCCAGTCAGAGTGACTGACTACGTGATAGGACTCTGGAGGAGAATGTCCCAGATTATGGCTCAAGCTAGTGATAACTTGAAGGCTGGTCAAGCTTTGGTCAAGCATTGGCATGATCAAAAGGCTAAATGGTTGAGTTCACTCAAGACCAACTAGTTCTTGTTATGATTCCAACACGGCAGAGGGCCTTGCAAGACAAATGGATGGGACCCTTCAAGGTTGTGGGAAAACTTGGAGAGGTCAGGGTGTCACCACCAAAATGCTAATGGTCTCTCTAGGATGTTTATAACCGACTAGAGGTATGAGATTCATCCAGGAGTGGATTCAATCCTCCTGTCCCTTAGTCTGGGGTGGGGGGGCAAGTGTTAGGGAGAATTCTCTTATAAGGATAATTTCCCAAACCTAGTGAGTCCCCCAGCAGCTTTGCTGGATATTTTGGGGTTTGTTTTTTTCTCCTGCTAAGAGTGAGACTCTTTTACTCCCACTCTTGATTTGAGGTATGTCTCTGACTATTTGTGTGATTTTGGGCTATGGGGCCTTTTACTCCATAGGGTATCATCTGTTTTTTGTGTATGTGTTACACAGCACCCTCAGTGCAGTAACACAGGGGTGTCATAGTGACCCCCAAACATAGACTCCATACCCTGGGACTGACTGTCTCCCAGGGCATGTAAAGTCACCATTGATTTTACTACTCTTAAATTATGAACAGAACCAGTACAAACCATCATATTGTGGAAGTACTGGAAGGGGTTAATTGTATTGCCCCTGGGTCTGTTTTCAAGGGGGCATTGTCCAGTCCCCCCTTGTCGAATTTCTGGCTGGTGGCAGTGGATACCACGCAAAATATTCCACCGGAATATTCTCTATCGCATTTTCCCATTGATTTTAAACGCACCACTTTTTGGTGCAATGTTAAAGATACCGCTGGTTTATTTATTTAATATTAAATTCACGGTTGGGTCTTTTTGCCAGAACTCTCTTCTAAAATGGCGTTTGTGTCCGTCTCTGTAACTCTGACCAAGGTCGAGCCCTTTGTTCCACTTTTTGGCGGGCTGGGTGGGTGGGGAGGGGAATTGGCACTCTGGACTGCCTTGCCTTAGCAACTTAAGTCACACTCTGTTCTGATTGGGCCACCCGGCTCACCAGTTAGCATGTTTGAGTGACAGCTAGGCTGTCGAATTGTGTTTTTTCTGCATAAAAGCAGGGCCTTTGGGACTGGAACATCAGAAGTTGTCACAGGACCTAAGAATCCGAAGAGGGAAGAAGCTGAGCCATCTGCAATGACAACACCACCAGTGAAGCCCTGCTGCAACTACCTCACCACTTTCCCGACGACAGGAGAAGATCTTCTGCTGGACCCTTTTCACCTTCCAAAGAGGTCTCTTGGTCGAATCACCCGTGCCAAGCACCCCGGCAGCTGGATAGCCAAGCTTCACCACTTGGACCGCGAATAAAAGGAACACACCTTTTATTGATGAACTCCGCGGCTGGTTTCATCCCTGTGCAGTGAAACGACTCCACGTTTCCTCCTCGACGAGATCCTCTCTTGCCCTGGTCGAAACAATGAACTGCACCCACTGCCAGGAACAACTGCCACCGCTGGAGCTTCCTCTCTCTTTAGGGTACTGTGTCCTGTCTGGCCTCCCTTTCTTCGGTTTGCCCTAGGTGGCCCTTAAATCCTTGGCTTTCCAACTGGGTTGGCCCCAGACCTTCTAACTTTACCTTCTTGAATCGCCCCAACCTCTTTTGAACATTCTGCAAAGACTTTTTGTGCATTTTAAACCGTGTGATCCTGGCCACATTTCGCTTTGCTCCATTTAAAGTGGGCCTGGTCTATGAACTTTGGCTCTACAGTATATACTGCCTTTATTCCCTTGCTGAGAACTCCTAAAAGTGTTGGGACCTATTTTATTTCTATGCTCTGCCTTTTTCTCTCCCTTTAACCGAACTATTGGAGTGACATCTGTTTAACAAATCGTGGTGTTTTAACTCTGACTTGTCTGATAGTTATCAAGGGGGTGTGTCTATACTTTATCTGACTGTGTTTTAACTTGCTTTTGATTTAGAGTGCTAGTATATTGCCTAAAGTGTGTTTTAAATAAATAATTATATACTTTTTATACAAAGCTCTGGTCAGTGTTTGTTTGCTCTACTGTGTTTTTAGCCCTACTCGGTATACTCTATATACTGCCCTACCCTTCTTGAGAGAAGTCTGACTGCTCAGCCACAGCTACCAGGTAAATCTGGGTGGGACAGACTGCTACCTATTGGGTTTACTGCTTACTCCTGTGGTCTTAATCTTTTTTCAGTGTTCCCCAAGGGAACTGCACAGGATTCTGCCTAACAGAGAGGAGATCAGAATAACAAGTGTATTTCAAGAGAGATACGTTTATATATTAAAGATACATCTGGAACAAGATACACCCTGAGAGAAAGCCGCAAGAGAGAAGGCAACAAGGGAAATGACAGGAAGGTGAGAGACATTCTTTTGGCCTACTTCAGTTGTTCATATTAGTTGTAGGGTCAGTGAGGGTTAGTTTTGGACTGAGGACATTTACTTTGGACTTCCTAATGATAGAGGAGCACCTTTAGTTTCTTTAGTTAAGTAGCAAAACCCCTATAGCGATAGGGAGAGAGGGAGGCCTTTTATTTCGTTAAAGGAATACCGAAATGTCCACAGTGTGTCCAATTCCTTCCTCCAACTCATCACAGCCACCATGGGTGCTAAATGTCATGAATCTGGGTGCAATTCTATATGGTCATACACAGATGATAAATCAGTGGCTGAGAACCACTTAACTCTTCCCATTGTGGACAGTATGTTGTTAATATTTGGAAGGCGATATTGCTCTACCTATATTGCATTGTTAACATCCTGTAAATTCACACACACTCATGTTCTTCCATCCTGCTTCTGCATAACTACTATGGGTGATAATCAATCATTTGCAGCAATTGGTTCTATTATCCCTCTCCTTCCACAGTTTCTTCAAGTCCTGTTCCAACTCATCCCTTATATTCAATGCAACTTGCCTCACTTTATGTGCCATAGGTACAGCGTCATACTTCAATCTTATCCTATGATTAAATCCTTCCAATATTTCAATGCTATCTCTGAATACTTCTGGGAATTTCTTCTTCCCGGACTTAGGTTCCATCTGTAATCGACCCTGGTGTCTCCATCCCAGAAAACTATCTCCTTTTTCCGAAACATACACCTTCGCTCTAATCATTCAAACACCCACTTTTATATTGCAAAACCGTGTAACCTAAACTACAAATGCCTCCATATGGAAATGGATCAATATTGTTTTCTCTTGATTTTTCATCTCCTCTCTTTGTGCCTTATTTGTACACAGTTTGAGACAGCAACGGCGATCCAGAATCCACAAACATTCACACTTGTTTCTCATTCACTGTAACATCTGTAACTGGTGGCCTATATGATTCTTCTTGATCTTCCTACACTGCCATGGCAAGTGCATGCATTTGTACCACAACTTTGAACAAAGGTTTTCCTTCTTCCAAGTTTACTATATTTACTAGAGATCTTTGTAGTCCTGGGTCCCTCTTACCAGGATCATTTGTTCGCTATGCATTTGGAAAATGACCCCAACTGTTTCACCTCCAGCACACCTATCACCGCTAGATAGTCTGGCTCTGATGCTATATGCCCCACAATCCCACAATGGAAATAGATGCTTTTAATGCTCCATAATGCTCCCACCGATCTTTCCTCTTAGATGCCACCACCATTATTCCATTTTCTTCTGCATCAGGTTGTTTTAATGCTGTAGCATCTCTTTCACCATTTCCAATGTTTGTTTCTTTCAGCTCCATGTTTCGGGGACATGTCTTGCTTAATTCTATACTTCTATTTCCAATATCTCCCACAATGTAAGATTCTTTGCCTGCCATCATTGTTCTTCAATATTGGAGTCTGATGTGTATAAAACCAACTGATCCCTAACATATCCACCCTCTATGCCAGTAAAATGGTATGCTGCTTGTGGGATATATTTACCCACTCAGCAGTACTTCCCCACATCACCAAGCTGCGCATCTGCAGTCACCAGCAAAATGGCTGTGCTGGCTCCTGTGAGCACCATGGCCTCAAAACTGCGTTTTGCAGCGACAAAAAGATGGCTGCACTATCTTGCCAAGCACATTTTGAGCAGGATGGAACAAGGGGGCACACTGAGGAAGCCTGCCCGTGGGTGCTTACGTATACAAAAGAAATAGAGTGAAAAAGCAGCGCTGCTTTACTGCCAGCCCAAAGTTCCATGGAGAATGGGAATTATTCACATTTAAGAATGATGCCGCTCTGATGCTCTTTTTCCTCTGAGTCCTTATCACAATATTTTATTAATAAGACCCTGGCATGCATATCCACATTCACACTGTGCTTCGGCAAAACCAAGCATGACCATTTAATGACAGGCTCTGTCAAGCCAAATCTGAAAAAGGCCCAAAGAAACTTCATTTTCCGCAGCACGGGAAAAGGTTCACTTTTTGAGTTACAAAGTGTCAAGGATCAGTAATTCAAAGAAACTCCAGCTCTGGGCTATGTCAGTCTCAGTGCATCTGTGGTTCAAGCAAAACTGCAGCCTACCAGAAACTAACTATGGCAGCAAAACAATATTGGCAAGGCAGATGAAAAAAAAAACGAATTTGAAAGATAAATCCCACCAACATTTGCTCCACATGTGTCAAAATGTAAAGAAAAAAACTAAGAAAAAAAAGGCCTGTTTTAAAAAGTACAATGTTGAACAAAAACTTCTCCTGCCTAGTAATGTGAAAGGGGATTGTGCTGTGAAGATACATGTATGAGATAGTTCTATTCAGCAGGTTTTCTTCCAATTCAGAGCCAAAAATAAATCAAATTAAATCAAACTGCAGTGACTGCATGGGGGGATGTCAGCCCAGAAACAGGTTTCTGATGAGAGGATACCAGAAACAAAAGGGAACCACCAGAAACTTACAGGACACCCAAGTGATAATTGCTAGGTTGGACAGGCTGTTGTCTGTGCTCCAGCCTCGTACAATAGAATTCTAGGACACTAAAGTGTGAAGTTAAAATTCACACCTCCTCCTGATTTCCACCAGAAGCTTCAAAGGAAATCTCTGTGACACCCTTGGATTGAGGGGGTAGCTGGGGAAGCTATGCCCAAATATGGGGAACAATACAGCCCATCTGTTTTCAGAGACTATTTTTATAAATAAACTTTGAAGACTTTGATCTCTGCAGCAGGACTTGCAAAAATTTGAAAATGTCTGTTTAAATGTGATTTTGTGGTTTATAATTTAAGACATTGTAGCATTCACTGATCCCTTGGTGAATAGAAATGGCAGGGAATTGGGTATTATAAGGAAAGTATCCATGATTCCATTGCAAATTTTAATACTTACATGCCTAATGATAATCCACACCCATGCATAAAGTTATAGAATTTTAAGTAAAATAATTCTCACTGAAAATTGCGAAAAACTGGTAGAAGGGCAAAACAAGGCCCCACAACCGTGAGGATTCGACTTCTATGCTCTACATAAAATATATAATCTGCCCATGTGATTTGTTACCGTGCTACAACTGTACAAATGTGTACATTCTGTTATGACTGATTTTTGGCAAAAAGGACTGTGGGAAGGCTTTGTACTTCGTAAAGTACAACCCCTAAGCTGAGTCACATCCTAGAGGAGGCAACCAACATTGATTGTCCAATCCAGTTCTTCAGAGGCGTGCTTAGCTAAGCCTGCCCCACCATATAGTCTACGATGTCACTATGCATTAAAAATAGGAGCCCCTAGCAGAACTCTAGAGAGACACCCACTCCTGAATTCCTGCGCTGGGTTCCTGATCTCCATTCATTTTGCTGATTCCAGATTTTCCCTACAAGGCCAAAGCTTTGGTGACCCTACTCCAGAGCCCACTGCAAAACCCAAGCATAGCTGATTCCTACTCCAGCAAGGCCATTGATCCAGAAAATAATCCACTAATATCCCATTAACAAAAAGGGGAAAGCGGGGGTACCTTTTGCAGCCTGAAATCAGACCGGCTTGCTGCCCACTACCTGCATGCCCGCTGACCTTTAGTAGCCAGGGACCAGAATTGCCCAGCTGTTTGCTGTAAAGGTGCGCCCGCCGTGTGGTGACCAGACCCTGTTGACTGTCCAAAATCCCAGATTCAAAAGTGGACTGTGAGTATCCCGCATCCCATAACCCATAGTCCACCCCATCTTGACCCTTTTGTCTGTATTACACTCTCTCAGCAATCCTATTTATACCCTGTTAACTTGTTTAAACTGTTAGAATTATCTGTGTACCTGTCCTTGACTAAAAAGTGCTAGCGCCATCTCTTTATTAATTTTGTCTTGTGTAAATCCTAAGCCCCTAGTCATATTTTGAGTGATCAGTCTAGTTTCCGCTTAGGGTTGGATGCTGGGGTGATAAGGTTGAAGTCGGAAATCAACCTTGGATCTTACTGTGTCCCTCTTTGGCGGCGTGGTCTGAATAGTCGAGTTTAAAGTAAACCTGTTCTTGTCTCAACTGATTTTCTGTCCTATTTCACGGCTTCATTTTACTCAAATCGCCCTTTTTCTATCTTGCATATCTCATCCAGTTTTTTAGCTAGAGCCCCCTTTTCACTGTTGTCTTGTCCCTGTGATATATATCTATCCCCCAGCTTCAGAACCGCATTGCAAATCAGAGTATTTCACCATTTTTTCATAGAAACTGTTTCTGGCATTTTAAACGGGAATTAGGTAAATTGCAAGTTTTCCAATGTGCCATTTGGCTGCAGCATTTTTTAAACTCACTAATTTTCGAATTGTATGCTTCTTGTTGATCCATTGCCTTGTGATTGCTAGTGTTTGCATTGTTGCCTTAGTGAGAAATCATATTTACTTCACAGTTTTAACTGCATATTAATAATTTATTTGCCATTTCCAAGTGTCATTTCATGCTATTGCAAAGGGTTTAATTTCGCCTCTTATTTTGTGAGGGAAGGTCGGATTTTGATTCTGTTTTCTCTAATTGTGGTTTAAGGGAACACTGCAGGGGGAAACTTTAACTTGGGTGCTATCTATCCTAATTCAAAAAGTGCTCCTATTCATTTGGGCTTTGTATAGGTTTTACTAGAAGGTTAATCAAGTGTATAACTTCCATTTGATTTGTTATTATCACCCCATTGGTGATTGCTTCTCCATATTAAAAATTGTATGATTTCCTTAGAATTTTAAAAATAAATAAAATATTGTATTTTCATCAACCGGCCTGGTTCATGGTCCGTTGTGACCCGCGGTATTTGAAAAAGGGGGTGTAATACGAGTTGTATACCATCTCAAATTGAAGAAAGAAAAGGGCATCTCAGTTGTGCGCTACATACTAGGCTGAGACCAAGGTGTGTGTCGCCCGATTGAAATCCTTAACACGCTATTAATATTTGCAGATCTGCTATATAAGCATCCACACTCTCCAGGGATATTTGCTTTTTTGAAAATAACTTGTACCTTTCCAGCACAATGTTTGTCCAAAGGCCATATTGCTCCTCCATCTTCCATAGCACATGGTTGTACATACCTCCTCTTCATGGACCATCTCCTTCCCTTCCAACTGAAAAAACTGGATCCCGGTCATGTTAATTAATCCTCACTGCCTTCTTGCCCAAGCAGTTCCTCAATGTGCTGTGTGGCGTTATTCCTTGACTCGCCATCCCAAACTCTGTCACAACTCACTTGCGGAAATCTACTTATGGGCTACTTATGTGATCCTTTTGATTGCCCTAATTTCTACTCTACACTCCACCTGGTATGTACTCACTGCAATAGCAGCATATGTCTCAATCCACTTGGATAGTTCTCATGCAGTTGACTATGCCACTCTGTGTGCCACATGTGCTGTTGCCTAGTCGATTCACCTGGAGAGGTCCTATGCAATTGGCCAGGCCTCTCTCCATGCTTGGTAATGTATCACGTCAATCTACTTGGAACGTTTTCACAACATTGGCTGCGTCCCATGATGCCTGCTTTTTAATGCGCAGACACACCGTTTCTCACATCCGCTGCTTCTCGTCTTCCATGCACTCCTTCCAGCATCCCCCTTTCCGGCAACTCACACACTGAGGCAGTACGTCTTCCAATGTCACCCTCTACAGCCTCCCATACGCTGAAGTGGCACAGCTTGTGCAACACCTCAAACCATCGGTCGGGGCTCCATCTCCGGCACTCCCTTCCTCTTCTATCCCATCCTCATCACCCTTCAACCATCTCTTTGATTGTATTGAAGGCTGCATAGAGGTTGAGTACGAGTAGTGCTGTGTGTACTTTTTCAGTGACGTTGTGGAGGTCATCAAGGATGTGAAGTGAAGCGGTCTTGGTGCTGTGTCAGACCAAAAGCCACTTTGGAAGGGGTTGGGTAGGTTGTTTGGGATGATGTGGGGTTGCAGTTGGGTAGTGACAAAGCATTTCATGATTCTGGCTGGATATGGCAGGATAGGGGTGGGGCAGTCGAGAGATGGTTTTTAGAGGTGGGGTGAGATTTGTCCAGTTTGGAGTGCACGGGGGCAACCTGAGGTGGACATGCATCATTTAGGAAGTGTGCAGTTTTTGTTTTGCCAGTAAAGGTGATGAGGGTGTCTGTGTTGATGGGGTGGGCGGTGTTCTATGTGTTGTTATGTTTGGGAGCAAGGGGTGCATGTGGGAGAGCAGAGGGGAGGGCTTGCCTGCAGTTGTGTATTTTGGATTTGAAGCAGTCCATGAGAGAGTTGCATATTTCAGTCGATTGGGTATCAGAAATTTATAGAGCGTCAATACTTACATATATATACATTTTATTAATCATTTTTATTACACATTGATTAACAAATAATTGGTAACATCAACTATTATTTTTCCAGAAAAAGTCTTACAATGCAAAAAAATGAGTTCAGCATATAAACACATCAAACACATCAAAATTCACATAAAAAACAAAACAAAAAACACTAGTTCATAACAAATCCCCTGCACTACAAGCAAACCTCCCAATCATGACATTGGCAATTGTGATTGTGCAAGCATGCCAAGTACTGTCGGAATGATTCACATACATCGCAGGGATGGCGGCACACTTCTTACAAGCTGATAAAATAAGTTTGTATAATATTGATGTTAACCATATCTCCCATCCATACTGCAAAACTAAGGGTTGGGGGCGGGGACGGGGGGTGCTGCACCATCCACTGCTGCAAGTCCCTCCTTTTAGCAGCGACTAGTACCAGACAACAAATCTCATCTTCACATCTGGTCGGTCCATAAATACCCGTAGTATACATCCAGCTGCAGATAACAGCATTTGCATACCAACAATATCGCTAATGGTGTTTGCCACTTCTTCCTAGTATTCATTCAGTTACAGACATTTCCATGCCAAATGAAGAAAATGTCCATCATCATCTTTGCATTTTAGGCAAGCAGTAGAATCTTCAATGTGCCGTACAGTCTGTGCACATACTTATCATCAAGACTAAGCAATATGTTTTTGTGTAAGCGCCCAGGTATGTTTCCATTGGTCTGCCTCAATACCATATTTAAATTCTTCCTCCATTTATTTAGTACCGGCTGTTCTGGAATTACTTTGGCTTCTTTGTATTCCCATATACATCCTGGAGATCAGGCTTGAAGTTCTGCTTGCATCTACAGTCAGCATCACTACCCTATTTAGTGCAACTATAAATTAGGCTGTGCTAAAAGTACCTGTATCTGCTTTACCTGGCCTATTATTACAATCAATTAGCATCAAATCAGTGCCTCAACACTTCACCTGTTACTGTCAAAAACGCTTAGTAGTTAAAGTACAACGAAATCCTCGAGAAAATAGTGACTTCACATCTAAAGGAAAATGTCGAGAACTATGCCCTCCTTGATATTTACAAATCAGGTTTTCACCCAATGCCTGGGATGGAAACAACATTGATTTCGGTCTCGGATGATATTTTGGCCTTGGCCCAAAATGGCGATCTCACTCTTTTGGTGATGCTTGACCTGTTGGCAGCGTTTGATATGGTACATCACAATATTCTGCAAGACCGTCTAAAGGAAGTAAGCAGAGGTTCAGAAATGGTCCTGTTATGGTTCACTTCCTTCCTAACGAATCACTATCAACAGGCAACATACAGTAAGTTTTTGTCTTGCCGTCATTTGTGGTATTCCGCAGGGGGCCGGCCTCACACCACTTCTTTGTAACACTTATATGAGACATTTAATTGACATTTTAAAGAATTTTGGGCTAACATTACATTTGTACGCAGGTGATAGCAGATTTACTTAAAGATTGGTAATTATCAGGATTCTATTCAGAGAGTAGAACAGTGTTTGATGGAAATTGGGCAATGGATGTCCCAAAATCTTATACAGTTAAATGTTAAGATTGAAGTGGCCTTATTGGGACCTAAACATTTGCTAGCCGTCCCCCTAAACTGCTTCCCCATCCTTAGTTTTTGGCGTCAAAACTCAACTATGCCTTAGAGCTAAAAAAGGTAGGCTGTATTTGGCAAGCTAACTTGGGTTGTGAAACCCAGGTTGGCACCATTGTTCAGTCTGTTTTCTCTTCTCTCCGGCTACTGCCAATGGCCTTGCCATATATTTCTCAAAATGATCACGCCACAGTAGTAGAAGCACTAGTTAATTCCTGCCTGGATCATGGTAATGTCCTTTTGGCAGGTTTTCCGGAGAGACAATTAACCAGGCTGCAGAAAGCCAAGAACATGGTAGTTAGTCCAAATTCTCTCAGATATGAGCCTTACGTAAGTCCTTTGCTTGCTTTTTAAATGTCTTCATGGGCTTGCTCCACCTTACCTAGCCTAGAAGCTTAACTAGCACCACCCTTTTAGAATGTTTAGATCGGCAGATAAGTTCTTACTTTCTATTCCTCCTTCCCACTGTGTTTCAAGAGAGGACCAGTGCTTTCCGGTTTATGGCCCCCGACTTTGGGATGCACTCCCTTTGGAACTTTGTACCACCACTAAAATTGTACAGTTCTGCAAATGGATAAACACCTTCCTGTTTGTATAAGGGTCTTCACCAAGATTTGATTAGCTGTTCAAATAACTGTTGTAAGATATTAGCAGGATTCTACATCAATTATATCCTCTGTGCTCAAATGCGGTACAGTCAGCCAAGTCTCGGCACGTAACAAATTCATCATCCCCATGAAATGACACTGCACTAGTTTTGTGCTTTTGGTTAAATTTGAAAAAACACAGTTTTGACATTATTTATCTTATTTTTTTATTTTTATTGTGCATTTTAGTTTAAAAAAATATTTTGCACATTTTAACTTTTATCTTACAACCAGTTAGTTCCATATGTCTATAAAAAGAAATGTAAGCAAGTATTTAAATTATTATTATTATTTTTTAAATGTCCATTTTGTACATACATCAAACATTCATTAAAAACAAACACAATTATAAGACAAACATATAAGGTCAATTATAAAACAAACATACAAAATCACTGTCCTCTAGACAGTCTTCAGCAACTTATAAAATAAAATCCACCGATCATATTACTTTTTCAAATCTAACATAAACAGCCATTATCTATTTTTTTACATTATCAAATCAGAAGAAAAAAATTCATATCATGGAATACATTTTGTCGTTAGTCTCAACTGAAATTGTTAACATTTTTCTTAGTTTGAAAACACATTATATGATTTAAATATCTGATTTTAGTTTTTGTATGGGTTGCCCCCTACAGTAAACCTCAATCAATCACTAAATTCTCTTCCGAGAACCAATTCCATAACTGTGTCTCAATAATAGCAATGAACCCACAAAATGTAATCATAAAAGAATTATTAGGGTGGGACATACGTTTTGCCCATAGAGATTCTCTAGCTAACACAGCGGGCCTCATTACACGTTGTCCGGTAAAAATCGGAATTTAACGGCATGGCGCTATCAGAGTGTCCGCCCTCGCAAGAGGCCGCTAATAGCGTCCCATCACGAGTACGCGGACACGAGCATAGCGCCATGCTGTAAATGACCGTACCGCCCTGTATGTGTGATTTTCTTTGGGACAGGGGCCTTTGTGGGCCTCAAAATGGGCACAAGGGCAACAATGCACATCTCTCCATCCATGATATCCCACCTTTGTACATGATGCTATTCCTGAATCAGATGCTGACGCAGATCCTGTCCCGCCGTGCCATCGCCTCTTGCATGTCCTGGTGGAGCATTTCACCCATACACATCCACATCATGCTCATCTGGTGGTTGCATAGTGGCATGGGCACATTCTATCAGATGCACATTTAGTTGTGCCTTACACATGCCATGGTCATCTTCGCCTTGAATCCGGGGGTTTGTTGGCTGCCCTTGTGGTATTTCTGGGTGCCCTGGTGGTGCTTGCTGCGCCAGTCTTGCCCTCCTCCTCCTCCTCCTCCCTCCTCTCATCTGTGCTGCCTGTTGTTGTTGGTGCTGCACTGCAATCATGTACACAGGCCCATGTCATGCTGCTGGTATTGGGACCATTTTGCTGTGGGAAGGGGTGTGGGAAGGGGTGTGGTGTGCTCTTTAGTGCTGCCTGTCTCCATTGCCTCCACCTGTGCTGATTGTGTCCACCTGTGGCAGATGGGAACACTGCTCAGGTCTGTTAACGTGTGGTTTTCGTTGCTGTTATTAGCGCCATGCCGGCAACTGCTTTTTGGGTCTTTGGGATGCCGGTATTGCCATGTACACATGGGTTGTGATTGCGTGCTATTAGTGCCATGGCGCTATTTACGGTGTGGGGGTCGCGCACACGCGGCCCCGCCGCTATTAGTGGCACCGTACTTTACGGGTCCACTAATAGCGTGGGTCCGGGTCGTGATAGGCTTGGGAGAATAACGTTGCCGGTATTTCGTTACCGGTAACGGTATTCCCTTACCGGACAACGTGTAATGAGGCCCAGTATCTCTGACCAAGGTGGCCCCCAAAGATGACACCCTTAATTGTTCAAAGAAGGGGCAATAAATTACCAAATGATTTATGGTCTCTGGTTGTGATTCAATTAAACAAAATCTACAAATTAATGAGCCAGTTTTGGCCCAATTTCGTGTGCGCTCCATAGTGTGGAGTTGGTTTCGTCTAAACCGCATGTATAGTTCTCTGGTTTTATTACATGGAAAGCAGAGAATATAACTAACTCTCAGGGTTCTTTAATGAATGAAACTAGCAAATTCCTTGTATAAGGAATATGTACAAGTCTTATCAACGGCCATACACCAGTCTTACTCATACACTTATTTTTTTGCAGAAAGCTGGACGTATGCATAGATCTTCCTTGATGATGTCAATATATTCGATAGTAGTTTCTCCATTCTTTTTTGAAAAAGGACCACAGAGACTGGGTTAAAATTTGCAATCATTCATGCAAACTCTTGATACAAAAAATTCTCAGGACAATCAATAATTTTATTGTAAAAATTAAGTTGCCTCCATTGTAACCTTGAAGCCAAATTTGGCAAACCCTGTTCTATTCGAATGCAGGAGTTAGGAGTAGATTTCGCCAATCTCAGTACCTCCTTCCAGATACTGCCTTGTATTATATTCAAAAAGATGTTAATATCATATAAGCAAGGATCAAGGCCATACAAAATGATAGCTTCAACTTTAAGCATATAAAATTGTAACACTGGTTCAAGAGAAAATGTACAGAATTTTTTATAGATGATTGACAATTGGGAAGTGAGGGGGCAAACTTTCCTCTTAATCATCTTTTCCCAATTATCGAACGTAAACTCGGTTGAGATGTCATACCCCAAATATTTAGTTGAAGAAACCTGTGCAATGGGATTCTCATTGAGGGACCAGGTAAAGTGACAAACCTTCTTACCACCAGAAAAAATTAAGATATTATATTTTACAGTATTTGCTTGTAAATTATTCTTAGCCGCGTATTCTGCAAAAGCATTTAGCTTTTTCTGTAGGCCAAATGGTGTTCTATTAAAAAAAATGAATATCGTCGGCATAAGCAAGCCAATTTATACAAAGATGCCCTATTTTTACTGGGAAAGAAATTACATGCTGCCAGATCTCCTCAATGTCCACAAGATACAGGTTAAAAAGAATAGCTGCAAGGTTACACCCCTGTTTTACCCCAGTACAAGTAGGGATCTCAGAAGTGGGGGAGCTACCCACAATACATTTCGAATAACACAATCAAAAGCAGAGCTGATGTCAATAGTTGCCAAATACACAGGATCTTGCCGAGAAGCCTTAACCTTGGACAATACTTGTGCCAAAATCATTGCATTTAAAGAGGTGCCCATGTGTTTTCTAAAACCTGTTTGATAGATGGAAAACACATTATGATCACGTATATATGTTTCTAGATCGTGTAGAATTAGAATTGTAAAGGCTTTAAAAGAGGCATCATCAGAGCAATGGGGCAATAGTTTACTGGGTCAGCCGGATTCCCTTTTTTGAAAATTGGCACAATCAAAGAAATTTTCCTTGAAATTTGACTAGTTAACAGAATGTTCTCAAATTTCCGTCTGAGGATGCCAGCCCAAAATGTTGGGTCATTTTTTAAAACACAAGCAGGGATCCCATCAGGACCAGAGGCATACGAATGGTTCAGTTGTCCAATGGCCCATACAATGTCATCATTTGACCAAGAAATTTGTGTGACCAATTACAGCTTCTTCAACTCAAAGGACACATGAGAAAATACTTGAGGGAGATGAAATTAAATACATGTGATATAAGGTAAAACCATGATTGAGCAAAAATAGCAGAATCCATACCATCATTCGCTTGCACTGGTCGTTCATTAAACAATTATCATATGCTTTTTGTGTCTTTCTCACATAGATGTTGAGTCATAGCATGATTGGTAGCCAAATGTGTCTTATGCCTAAGAAGTTTTATCGCATTTTTATAGGTTAACAGTAAATATTTTTTACCTCTCAAAAGATTCTCAATTGAGTTCATAGTCTTTTTAAGTAAACAGAGGTCTTTATTCTTTTTGCGTTTTAAATAAGCAACTTCTGCAGAATATGGATTACACAGCTCCGACTTATTATGTGCAGAGCGGGTGGCAAATTTGGCCAGTTCTTCTCTAATAATATAATTATTATAAGCTTCAAGCCAAATAAGATCAGCCCTGGAATAGTATCTATTTGCTTCAAAGATTTTTATAGCTGACAAAGAGTAGATCAGACGATGACACAAAGACTTGTCCCAGCGAACAGAGAGATTTTTACGTTTTGTGTCAAGCAAACTCAATTCTGGGACAGTTTCACACAGTCTAATTAGGTTAGATGTAGATATTAAGGTGGAAATAATACAATGGTCACTAAAGCCTACATCTTTAATGAGACATTTGAATCATAAGTACCCTAATTTAGTGACACACAAAAAAAATCAATCATTGACTCACCATGCATCCGATGCCAAGTGTATTGGATGAGTCTTCTGCAAAATTCCTCAGAACTAAATTCCAACTGGAAAAATATTGACACCATTGCATCCCTATTACCTCTTTGTGAGTTGGACGATCATTACTAGGTTGACTATGGCAAGGGTTATTAAAATGCACCCAACAATTATAATATAGTTTGGATTAGACAAAAAAGCATTTTCCAAGACCAGGTCCAACAGATCCATTATCTCATCCATGTTATTGATTTGATAGTTAACATGCATACAGATCACCAATAATACCTCTAACGGGGAATCTGTCACGTCAATTTCTACCACTAACATGAAATCAGCTTCATAAATCACAGTGGCCCTAAAGTTGATTGTGTTATTTATCAAAACTGCCACACCACCAATAGGCCAACCCCTGTCTGCTTTACCAGCAAAGACATGAAAGGCCGAAAAGCCATTCACCAGGGGTGCCTTTAGAAGCATAATTTCTTGTAATAAGATTATGGAGGTAGCATCAAAAATGGACAGCAGGTTCTGAGCTATTTCAAAATTCTTAAAACTACATACATTCCAAGAGTAAAGCGTAAGAGTTCTAGAGCTACGGTACTATTTTTGGGACTTGCCCTTCAAGGACAAATTTAACCAAATTACCCAACCAGGACCAGTCTTTAACATTGGCAGATAGAGCAGTTAAGTGGGCCACCGTTTCCGGCGGACTACAATCTGTCCCTGTAGATTCAATTACCTTTGTGTTTCGTACAGGGAATGTAGGGACACAGTACTCTAGAAATTTGTAAGCCTGTTCCTCATTATCAAACCTAACCAATTGTATGTCAAGACTCTCCAGATCTTCTCTATAGTTCCAAATTTGTGGTAGAACAATTAAAGAGATTGTTTGTGCAATCATTCTTAGGTTATTATGTTCTCCTAACTTCACCCACACAATATCATAGGTGTTCAAAAGTCGGAGCATTGGGATTTGATTAAAGGTCTTAAATATGAACGTTCTATTAATCCGGGACTTATTATTAATGTCCGGATCACTAATCCAGCCAAAAATAGGTAAATCGTTTTTGTTGAGACCCTGTTCATCAGAAAATACATCCCTCTATTCTTGTCTAGATGAATTAGAAGTCTCCAACAGTGGCGGCTCCTGAGGTGTAGCAGAATTCGAGGGAATAATCACTACATCAGCTTTCTCAGCTTGTTTTACTGAGGGTAAGATAGAACTAGCACCCCCCTGTGCAACCAGAGGAGTTTTATGATTTAACTCTTCTTGAGCTGGTTCCATCTTTCCCTCACCTGTTTTACTCCTATGCACAGGGTAGAACGCAGACAGCTGCGACTGCTTACATTCCTTTGAATCTCTATCACACTCAGGTAACAAGAGGTAGTAGGATTAATATTCAAAGTTACCACTGGCTTACCCATCAGTGACCCCTGTTTTACAGCTTGAGAGACAGTTTTTTAATCTTTTTTTCCATTCACTTTTTGAAATGGACATGCCTTCATTCAGACATACTTGTAGTGCTTTTTTACTCTCTGCATTTAATTTTGCTAAGGCAAGATTGTGATTCCCACTTATGGCCGAACTACTGATGTTTTTTAAATCAGCTTGTCGCATTTCTGCAGTAGAATCTATCACAGCACACTTCGTTTTGATCTGTTTCAGTGCAAGCTTTCTTTTACAATTTCTGTTTGGTGCCCTTGCATGTAAGCTTCTTTGTGTACGCAAGAGAGTGCCACCCAGTGCAGCCCCTTCTGGGCAACTTTCAATGTTATGTGTCTCCTCAGGGGATGGAATACCAGTAACCATGTTTTCTGACCCCTCCGACTGTTCAATAATATTAGTAAGAGCAGAGGGAGTATGAGGCATCTCCATTGCAACACTCTCGGTCTCAACATCAACAGTTAGACCAATGTGCTGTGCCAAACGTGTAAAATCAGATGTTAACTTGTTCAACATCCTCATTAATAAGTCAATCTGATTACACTTCTCCATACTCTCTAAGTTAGAGTCCATATCTGTAGATATTAACTCTTGTGCACCAGGTGGCAACAGAGATTCAGAATACAGGCGTTTGCCTTTAACAGAGATGCTACCTGATAAATGAGTTTGTGTTAGTTTCACTATGCACATTGGGGGAATGGTTTGAGAATGAGCATTTTGACATTATTTCAAATTCAAATCTATACATCTAACTCACACACACAACATGCATTTCAAAACCCAAATTATATATGTGTACACAATTATGTCCTTATTTCCGTATACATTTTATTTTCTTTTAGTTACAATTTATGAATTAAGATTTCATAAAACTGTTCACCTAATTCAAGGTCACATGTAAAAAAATGTACCCAATTCTTAATTGTAAAATTTGTTGCACCCAAATAATCCTTAACACCCCTCAATTCGTGTTTCATTATGTGGGAATTGAGAATAATTATCCCACTGCAGGCTTCTTTCGGGTTAGTACTTTCGTTATCACAAACATAAATGTATATATATATATATTGTAGAACATAAAACCAATAATAACAACAGAACACGTAGGAAAAAAGAACAAACAGGATGTGACACCTTCAGTATTTATTTCTAATAATATTTATACTGCTCAAAGTCAATCTAGAACAGTAACAAATCAAAAAACATTTAATTATGTGTTGGAAAAAATCTAATTTAATATGACATCTGCATTGTTATGTAATTTCATTTGATTTATTTTTGCTTATATAGCGCTTATCGCCAAAGCGCTGAACAAAGAATTCAAAATCAACGGAATGTATAATGAATAAAAAATAAAAATCCATTAAGAAGAGAGAAGGTAAGTTTTCAACAGAGTAACAAATAAAGAGTATACAATAAGAGAGTGGATGGATAGAGGAAGAGAATTCCACAATTTAGGAGCTAGAAGGGAAAAAGTGCAGATTGGATTGGGCAGAGAGAGATGGGGAACAGAGAAAAAAGGATTGAGAAAAGCGGGGGTGTATGGTTGGTACCAGGATACAAGAGAACTAAGATAAGGAGGTGCTATTCCATAGAGACAAAACATCAAAGGAGAAAATCACCACTCCCCTTATTTTAGTAATTCTTTATAGATATAACAATTCCTCTTTTAAAGTGAAACAATACATATAGGATATCATTTTTACCCTTTGTATTTCTTATTTAGTCAAATATGTGTATTGATAACCGTGTGGTTTCTCCGCTTTCGTTCACCCGCTGGTGCTAGCTTGGGTTTGATTTTAACACTCAGTCCATTTCATTGTAATAAAAAAGGACTTTACCATCCCACGATCTATGAAAATCTTGCAGCCATCTTAATATGTCTAGCTCTGAGATCTTGGTACTGATTATTATTGGAATAACTTAGAATACCTTAGCAGTAATAATTGCACCTCTTTCTTTAAGAATTCAGTAACAATGTAGATTATGTAATTCCTTATTAATTATTTCTAAAAAAGAGAATGTATATCAATCCAAATCTGATAATCATATAGTTATTATACATTTTATACAATTGTATAGATCTCAGTTATGTCATTGTCTCGCTATATTCATCAACCACTTCAGATCAAGCCAAAGTGTTATTACAATTAATCTCCAACCTGCACTTAATCATATCAAATGTTGATCTAAGTACACCTATTGATTATCCCTCGTGACTGTTCCATTTACTCCCCTAAACAACCTGGTCAAAATGTCACTCGAACTAACCCCATTGTAAGAAGCTCACTGCTTCCTGTCAAATAATATTTGTTATCTATGCATGTTCTTTTGTGATCAAAAGATCATTGTTCCTTCCTATATGTAAATAAATAAAATAAATATTAATATAAATAATGAAATCCTTGAACCCTTAAAGATTTCGGATTCCTTCCTCACATACTTCCTAGTAAAGAGTTGGTAACGGCATCACCAAATGACATATATATTTTCTTTAACATTTGTGAGTAGCATTCCTTTTTCACCAACATATGATGTAGGTTAAAACCGAGTCACGATTTCTTTGCACCAACCTTATAAGGCAAAAGTAAAGCAGTAAATTATTGCTAGATTAAATTATGTCATAAATTAGTATAATTCTTAATCTTGATTCAAGCCATATATTGTACTTGAAAAATAAAAAATTCTCCTGGCTTTCTTTTGTTGCAATGAGTTGACGGTTTCCTCCTCGTTCATTTTTTAAAATGCTGTCTATTCCACAGAATCTTTTATTGTGCATATGTATATTGTATTACCTCTTCTCAGAACGCTCCTTCTCTTCATCACCTGATGCCTCTGATTCAGTGTCCGACAAGCTCCTTGTTGGCAGTAGTAGGCTACTTCTTCACAGAACGCTGACCCGCAAAGAGGTAAGGTCTGCCCCTGGAGGAAGCCACTCTGTCTGCCTAGATAACTGAGCAAGACCAAGTGGCTCCCTGGGTGCGGCCCTAAATGGGGAAAAAGCCATCCGGCATAAAAAAACCTGCGTCTGAAGTGTAGTGGTAGATCGTTTTCCGGTGTGCTCAAGGTAGAGAAAGCAGCCCTGACGCTCTTTATAGGCGGGCCCTTAGGAAACTTTGGAAAGGCAGGGTAGTGAGCGATGGATAAGCTGTGAGAGAGACAAGCAAGAAAAGGACGCCAGCAAAGGGTCGCGTGCACCGACAAGCAGGAGGAGCGAGGAAGTTGTGAGCAAAAGGTAGCACACAGCTGGATAGGCAGAAGGAGGAGAGAATACAAAAGGAAAACACTAGCATCTTACCCGAAAGCGAATAACTGTAAGGAAGGCATGGTATCAAAGCAAGGCAGACACAAGTGATCACAGTTCAAAGGTGTTTATTAAACTGTAAAAAGGGGTGAGATAAACACCTAATCTAAACCTAAATCTAAGATGGGAGCAAGCTACGACCATAAAATAATAAGAATACTGTCCAAGTTAAGTCTAGTCAAATAGAAAAGGGCCTATATTAAGAAAACCTATTGCCAATCCATACCGCTATGCTACAAAACAGTGTGGGATAATGTTCATAAGAAATTAAAGAAGTGTTCACAAAATGATAAGTCAGAATGTTATGGCCGGGGTCTCCCTTGCCCACGTTTCTAGCACAGGACAAGGCGGGACTCTTGAGCACAGCACACTCTTGTGCTTTTCCAGCATGAGGTTACAGTTCCTTTTTTCTATATCAGGACCTTCTGTGTCCAAGTCGCTTTCATGCAAAGTCTCTTTATTTAGAGGGCCTGATATGCTATAAACAACAAAACAAAAGTTCCTTCTACTAATCTTCATGTCGGGCGATTATTCTTCACCTTTGGATCCCCCAAAGCCGGGCTTTGATCATTCTCTCAATGTTAACCTCCCTCAGTCGGGCTCAGACCAACAACTCACTGTGGACATCCCTCAGTCGGGTTCACATTTGTCATCACAATGTTCACGGGTGTATTACTTTCACCCTAATTTGCAGGCATCCCTCAGGCGTGTTCACATTTGCCAAAATAACACTGTTCACTTAGTTTTCTCACAATGCAGGACTCACTTCCTTGAGCTTTTCGCTTGACAACCCTCAGTCGGGTTCACTACCGCCTCTCAATCACACTCTCTTCATTTGTAATATTCAAAAGTATCAATGTCTTTTTAAACAACCATCTACTTTAGTTAAGTCCCCCTCATCGATGCTCAGAGCTTCCTTCACCGGCTTCCTAAAGCACTTGCTAGTTCAAACAAAGACTTCCGAAGGGCGATCACGTCTCGCTGGGTCACTCTGTTATTCTCTGGCAAGTACGTACTCCAAAATATCACAGTTCACACAGCGTTCCCCTCATCCGTGCTCAAATGCCAGTTTCACATTTCCCTTAGTCAGGTTTACACTTTCATATTCCTCACAGAGTACTGCAATGTGCCAAGGACCTTTGATTGTACAACTGTTTTGTATTGACCCTTGTATGACCACCTCGACACCTCATGCCGGCCTCCCCTAGGGCCTCTTGATACTTGTAGTTTCAACAACAACCAAAGACTTTCGACTGTACAAGGGTTTTGGCTAGACCCTCATATGACCACTTCGATTTCTCAGTTCAACATATTGGGCCTCATTACGAGTTGGCCGGTAAAAATACCAAATTACCGGCATGCCGGTGCAACCGTGTCCGTGTTGTACTGCTGCCGGAATCAACGGTTGATTCTGAGTCAGCGGGCTCGCGCATCTGAGTCAGCGGACACGCGCATACCAGCATGCTGATAAGGCCCTCCAAACCCCCGATTGCAGCATCATCCATGCCGCAGACACGGCACCGGCATCCTAGATGCCGTAAAGAACGGTACCGTTGATAACAACTTCATAAATACCGGCACCGGAAGTGCCGGTACCGGAAGCAACGTCATCGCACCGGAATGGGAAATGCTCCAGCGGCCATCTTTAAAAACACAATTCATTGCAATCCTCTGCCTACAGCACCTGGATTTGGAAACTGTGGACAGTGGTAGCAAGGACATGGCCAAGGCAACCCGAAAAGGCGCAGTGCGGTAGCGAAAAGCCACGTTTCTCAGATGAGGAACTCAACATGCTGGCAGACTCTCTGGTCGAGCACGCCGATGTCGTGTTCTGTGCAGACCTGCACCGTGCGGCCCAAATAAGAAAAAAGAACATCTGGGAGGAGGTTGCGCAGAAGATCACTGCGTTTGGCACTACCCCACGCACAAAGACTGCAGGAAACGTATGGGAGGATCTGTGGCTGTGTCCGCAACATACCCTCTGCAAACCACAGCCAGGCCCAGGCAACAGGTGGTGGAGCATCATTGCCTATAAAGCTTGCACGGTGGGAGGAAACCTGCAGCTCCGTAATCGATATGGAGGCCATCGTGGGTGTTGGCCATTCCGAAATGGGAGTCCCATCATCAGCGGATGACGGTGAATGACCCTTAGAATAACACAAAAGTCACCACACACACCCAATACCCCAAGTACAATGATGCAGTCCAAATGGCAAGTAGATGTGAGCAAATACATGGGGTATCACCTCCCACCTAAAGTCAGCCCCTACAAAAGCGCAACATCCCTGCCATGAAAACACACAACTAACCCCACTGACACAAACCACATGAGTCCCCATCTGCGCGCGCACACACACACACACACACACACACACACACACACACACACACACACACACACACACACACACACACACACACACACACACACACACACACACACACACACACACACACACACACACACACACACACACACACACACACGCCATGAGGTTGGGAGGGGCCTGGGTGTATTCAGGACTTGCGTTAATGGTGTTCTGGGGGTGTTGTGGGAACCTAAGAGGCGAACACAGGGTAAGTCTACTGTGGAAAAATAACTGCAATGTCCCCCCATCGCCTCCCCTAGTCCCCTTACAGAGTGATGCTGGCTGGAGTGCTTGGGTGTGGCTCACCCGTGATCCTGTGTCTGCAAGCGTGGCTTCGGAGATGGGGTCCCGAAGAGGGGGCTGAAGCGGATGAGGGTCTCACCCACGGGGGTGATGTCTCTGCTAATTGTCTTATGTTCTTTCTCCCCTCTAGGTGTTGAAACTTCAGTGCCAAATCAGTAGCGGAACCCTGAGGGAGAATTACTTGTTTCTGGATACTGGTAAATTCTCAAGTTCTTAGATGGAAGTTTGTTCTGATGGGAGGAGAACTGGAGGCGGATGCTAACCCTGTTGCTTGCTTTTGAACAGGGCGTCTGAAACCAGGAGCTGGGGGTCTAGAAGACAAAGGGCGGGAGCAAGTCCGAGCAGGATGAAAGGAAGATGGAGTCCACCGCGGAGCAGTGTTGAACAGGATGCTGAAGGCTGCAGACCAATGCTGAAGACCAGGGTACTGAAGATTGCGGAAGGATGCCGATGGACCGAAGGATTCTGAATGACTGAAGGAAGCTGAAGGACTGAAGGATGCTGAAGGATCGAAGGATGCTGAAGGATCGAAGGATGCTGAAGGACGTAAAGAGTCCCAACTGGATATAGAAGAATGCTCTTGACCAAGGAGCGCAACGTAGGAAAATACTTGAGCGCAGAAGTGGTAAGCGAAACACAACTGATGTCAGGAGCAGAAGAAACGCCAAGCACAGGGCGTGGTCCGGGGCGCGGCTTTATAGTCCTGAGCCACACCCTGCCGGAGCTAGATGCGTTAGGGCGTTGGCTTCGTGCACATGCCAGGTACTTTGCAGCACGTGCCGGACTCGCACATGCTCAATGATTCTTGGCTTGTGATGGGCGGTGCCCCTGCTTTCAGCCCTTTCTCACGGGCCATAACTAGGTTGCGCCCACCCACACACTCGCGCCAGCCAGCCACCATCCCTGTCCACCTTTTCCCTATTGTACGAGAGGGGAGTTCCCTCACCCTGTTAACCCGCCACCCCTGGGCCCGTAACGGGATCGTGACAATACATCACCGTAAAGACACAGGCCTGACCACTGTGCCATCCCATTGCATGGTGCACACATCACCAGTGCCGATTGCAAACACCAATGCAACAAAGCACATTATGCAAGCACGTCGGGCCCACATCTAGACACCACATGGCACACAGCTCCTGAGGCATGGCCAGAACATGCAAGCCACGATACACCTGTCGGCCACCCAACAGACTCCATGCCCATCATGGCTGCACCAGAAGGATGCCCAAATACTGCACCCCCCCCAACTCCTGTAAGCACCATGGCCGCCCCTCCAACATGTACACGAGAATGCACAGGACTCAAAATGAAGTAGCATTGATGCATGTGGGATGTACGTTGACCCATGACTGATGCCCTGCCTCTCTACCTCCACAGGCACGGGATCAGACAGCGCGGCGGAAGACACTGCAACACAAACAAAGACAGCTGCACGGCTGAGCCGAGGCCACGACAACGCCTCCAGGTCCTCCACTTCAAGGGATAGCTATAAGCAAACCAATGCTGCCAAGCCGCAGCCCCCCAGCCAACAAGGTGCACAGGCTGCAGAACCTTGCGAGCAGTTACTACCAACACCCCGGAAGGAGCACCAGCAAGGAGCAGTGCTGCCATGAAGGCACCCATGGCAAAAGATACAACCTGCCACAAATCTCCCCACCAAAAAACATAAGCCCACAGGTAACACCTCAGGTGGAGGAGGAGGGATCACCTGCGGCCAGTGATGTGGAGGGCCCACAGTCAACGGCCACCAGTGACCTTGGAGAGGCAGCGCAATCTGCGTAACATATCGCGGAGGAGGTGTAGGAGTTGGAGGAGGCGGAGGAAGAGGACACTGCAGTCTACAGCTTGCCAGAGGACATGCCAGAGACCCCAATCATGCTGGACAACCCACAGCCTGGCTCCGGTGGAGACGCCTCCACGGATGACATTCCCGTACAACCACACAGCCCCGCTACCAAGCACCCACCACCACCTCTCGTGCAACCACCGGCTGTGCAATCAATTCAGGACTTGGAGGGCCAGTTGACCCGCATGGAGGAGCGCCAGCAGGCCATGCATGATATGGTCAAACAATATGTGGTGGAAGGGGAAGCCATATGCCTGGCCATGCAAGAAAACACTGAGACAAAAAGCTGTTCCATGTACCATGTGGCCAGGCGCGTGCGTGAGGGCATGTCAGCAATGACCCAGGCTGTTAACCAGTTGGTGGCCACCATGGCCCAACATCATGCTGCAGAGGGCGCCCCATAAGCCCACCCATCGACCAGCTCAACACTGGCGAGTTCCACCCAGACGAGCCTGGTGCGCAGGTCACACCGATGTCTGTGCCAGCCTAACGAACAACCCTCTCCACCTAAAACGGGGCGTCAGTAGCCTGACACAAATTGGGGGTCGAGTTGGACTTGAAGTGGGTGCAGGGGCATGGCTGTGTGGGGGTCTTGGGGATGGGGGGCATGGGTGTGTGGGGGTGTGTTGGGGCTAGGGGGTGGGGGTGTGTGGGGTGTTGGGGGCTAGGGGGTGGAGGGTAGTTTGGAGCATGTTGAGGGGTGGAGGTCCACGTTGGTTCCTGTTCACTGTACATAGTTATGATTAATAGCGCCATGCCGGTAAATGTCGACTTTTACCGCACAACGTATAATGAGTGCTCCAGTCTTTAATGTGTTCCAAGTTATGGACACATTTTCCATAGTGTTTTATATAACTATTACAGAGCATCGGACATTTCGTTAAAACATGTTTCTGTTCTTACACAGTCTGCAAAAGCGCTCCTCCTTAGGTATCCGGCTCTCCACTCCTCCGCTAGCGAGTAACAGTAGATGGTTTATCCTAAGATTGGCTGAAGGACAAAGGTTCAAATATTTCTGATGTTGCTTAAAGATATAAAGCACATATTGTACGAATTTGTATTTTTTCAGAGAGTCAAGATACTCAAAATTACACTGCCAGTCCCACAGTTCCAACCTTTTACCCAGCCAATACTTCATATTTACAAATTTGTCGCCCCCATCTAGGGGCCCAGGCATTTTCCACAAACAGTGCTCCCATGTTTTTTTTAAGTGCTGTCTTCTTGTTATCCCTACGTATATCCTCACCCAGGCTCATCAATAATTCATTTACCGTTAAGGGCTCCTATATACAATTCAGCACGCTTTTTCAGCACCAGGGCCTTCAGAGATAGTAGGCCTTGTTCAAGACGTAATATAGATATGGGAATGCATTGTGGCAATCCCAAGATTTTCTTCCAAAACTTACCTTCTACTATTTGGAGCCAATTTAAATCGATGTTAGTAAGGGCTTCCAGGCCTTAAATAACTGTTGGAATAATGCACTGTATATATAGCTGCCTGGGCCCCCAGATGGAATAGCCACAACGTGTTTGTATAAATTGATGGACCATTGCAGTTAGTTGTGCTGCTTTTATCATCCGTGCTTGGATACAACTGCAATAATTCCCCTTGGGGTCAAATTCCACGCCCAGATATTTGTAAATCATTGTATAGTTAATCTCAAAGTTGCTAACAAACAAATGCGGGCAAGCGATCTTTTTCTTCGAAAAGACCATCACCAGGGATTTTTCACTGTTGATTGCAAGTTCATCCTTCTCAGCATATTGCCATAGAGCCTGTGCTGATTTCTGCAGACCACTAAATGTGTGGTCAAATAAAACTAAGTCATCCACATAGGCTAATATTAAACACCTAGCGGAAACCACTTTAGGCGGACAATTATGTATAGGCGCTAGATATTGGGGAACATCAGCTTCAGACAGGCTGTAAAGCAGGGGTGGAGTAACACATCCCTGCTTTACCCCTCTGCTCTGTATGATGGGCAGAGTCAAAGTACCTTGCTTGACTGTCCAATTTAAGACAGACTGTTTTATCGCAATGCAGAAGTCTCAGGTAATACAGCAAGCCCGGAGGGCAACCCATAATCTGTAGCTTTTGCCAAAGTAAATCTCTGTTAACCATATCAAAGGCTGCCTTAAAATCGATAAATAAAACATAAAGGGGAGGAGTTTTCGGTTGTAATGTTTTGTGACAGAGTGAGTTAATAATTAAGAGATTATTTTATTTATTTATTTATTTTTTACATTTGTATAGCGCACAAACAGCCCTTGGGCATCGTGGCGCTGTTACTTGAGGGGAACTTAGTTACAGGGAAGGTACAAGTGGGTTATGCATTTACATGTTGTACATTAATACATTTGAGTACACGTTATAAATACATTTTGCAATTTAACAGGAGATGCAGTAAGCAATCACATGAGGTGAGTGTGGTGTTCATCAAGCGAAGAGCGTGGTTTTCATGGCCTTGCGGAAAGCCATGAGTGATTCCTCAGCTCGAAGAGTTGGTGGTTGGGCATTCCAATGTAAGATTGCTAGGTAGGGGAAGCTAGCGCCGCCTGCTCTAGCTCTTTTTACCATAGGCACAGTTAGCATGTTTGAGTATGGTGTTCTTGTTGGCCTTGTGGAGGTAGAGGGGTGGATTCTCTGCGATAGGTAGGCAGGTGCGGAGAGGTGGATGCACTTATGGGCGAGTGTCAATGATTTAAATATAACCCTTTCTTTTATTGGGAGCCAGTGGGCTGATTTTCTGGCGGCCGTGATGTGTTCTCTTTTGGAGAGGCTAAACTGAGTGTCGAGATTTTTGAGTGTGTCCGTGGATCCTACCAGAAGGAGCTCCTTCTTGTCTGAGTTGAGGCAAAGTCCATTGGCTGCCATCCATGCCTGGTGGTGTTATAGATGTTGTTGGGTGTTGTGGAGTCTGTGTCATAGTTGCCTGTGAGAGTGCGGAGTATCTGGATATCGTCCGCGTAGTTGGTGTAAGAGATACCAAGGATGAGGAAGAGGGGGGCCGTGTAAAAATGTTGTAGAGAGTGGGATAGAGGCAGGAGCCTTGAGCCACCCCACATAACATGATAGTGAGTGAGGCGGAGGCTAAATCAGAGAATATTTGCATGGTCCTACCTTGCAAGAAGGAGGTGATCCAAGCAGTGGCGTTGGGGGAGGATTTGGCTGTGGAAGTGAGGTGGTGGCATTGGACATTATGGTCAATGAGGTCAAATGCTGCAGAGGGGTCAAGTATCAGGAGTAGGGCTGGTTTACCTAAGTCTCTGGCATCGTCCATCTGGTTTTTGAGGTCCAGTAGGGTGGTTTCTGTCCCGTGCCTTGGGAGAAAGCCAGATTGGCGTAGCCCTAAGAGCTTGTTTTCTTCGATGAAGTGTTGCACCTTCAGGTAAGCTGTTTTATCCAATATCTTGAGTAAGAATGGTACGGTGGTGATGGGCCTGTAGTTATTAGGAGAAGTAGGGTCAAGAGTGTTTTTTTTAAGATGGGGCGGACCCAGACTTCCTTGAGTCAGGAGGGGACTTTCCCTGTGGCAAAAGAGGCGTTGACAAAGGCTGCCAGGAATGGTGCGAGAGTATCGGCACAGTCCTTGATTATTGTGGCAGGGCATGAGTTACCCTTACAGTTGGATGGCTTTATGGCTTTCATAAGGTTGATCATATCTTGTTCCTGTATGGCCTTGAATGAAAATAGGGGGGAGGTGTCAGGAGAGGGTGCAGGGGTGGGTTGGTGGTATTGGTAAGCTAGTGTTGGGTGGTTTGGATTTTAGTTTGGAGCAAATTCAGCTTATTGCGCATGGCTGTTTGGATTTTGTCACACCACAGCTTGTCTTTGATGAAGTCCTGGGTGGCGGGGGTGGGGGTCTCTAGTTCTCTGAAGATGGAAACGATTTCTGTTGGACCTGGCATCAGAGATTCTGGAATCAAAGGAGTTGGCTTTGGTGCAAGTGATTGCTTTTTTGTACTCTTTTGAGCAAGAGTTAAAGTCATGTTTATCTATGTCAGAGTGGGAGGTTTGCCAGCATGCTAGGGCGGCCCGCAGTTCGAGGAGGTGGGTTTGGTTTTGCAGGGCTTGAGCGGGGCAATGGAGTTGACTGCTGATTTAATTGCGATGTCATAGGATAGGGCGAGGGCCTCTGAGTCAGTGGAGAATGGGGGTTAAAAACTGGACCATGGAGGAACGGTAGTAACCTTTCTTTAGTAAGTCGGCTGGAACTTCTTGCGAGAGCAGGTGGTAGGGGATGGTAGAGGGTGGGAGTGGAGAGCAGAGGTTCTGGTGGTGGGAATGCCAAATGTGATAATATGGTGGTCAGAACAGGGGTTGGGGGCATTGCCCGTGATGAGGAGAGGACAGTTGGGTTGGGCGATCCAGTCCAGTGTTCTGCCTAGAGTATGAGTGGGTCCGTGATAGTGTTGCTGAATCCTAGGGTCTCGAGGACTGAGCTGAGCGATTTAGCCACTGGATCTTTGGTGTCATTAAGGCCTAGGTTGATGTTGCTGAGAAGGATGACTTTGGATGGTTTCTTTAAATTGTCTGCCAGGAGGCGAGTTAGGGAGGCCTGGAAATCATCTATGGGACCTCCTGGGCGGTAGACAAGGTGGATGGTGATAGTACAGTGATGTGAAAGGTTGATCTTCAATTGGAGGTAGTCACTGTTATTGTTAATGTTTTTGTCAATCTTCCTGATGGAGAGGGAGTTTTTGGCTATCAGCGCTACGCCGCCACCTTTGGAGGGACGGTCTTGTCTGGTGACAGAGTAGCCTGTTGGGAGTGCAAGGGCTAATGCAGGGCCTGAGGCTTCATGCAGCCACGTTTCGGTGACCATGAGGAGATCCAGGTTGTGGCAGGTGATGAGGTCGTTTATGTCTAATGCATGTGCGTTGGTGGAGCGGGCATTAACCAGGGCACACTTAAGATGGGGTTCAGAGGTAGCTAGGGAGGGATGGCTCGATGAGATGGGCATGGTGACAAGGGTGGTGGAAGCATCAGAGGCTATGGGTGCGGCCTTTGCAATTGTGTGAGAATCCTTGGCTGCATTATTTGTATCAGTGCTGGCGGGGTTGGTGGTGAGTGGGAGAGGTAGTGCAGTATTTGCAGTGGTAGCAGTAGGGGTCACATTATCAGGGGTCAGAGACACAGGTACAGCGGCATTCATTTCAATACAATGCAAAATGGGGGTAGATAAATGGGGCAATGCAGTATTTGCAGTGGTAGCATTTGGGGTCCCATTTTCGGGGGTCAGAGACACAGGTACAGTGGTATTCATTTCAATATAATGCAAAATAGGGGTAGATAAATGTGGCAACGCAGTATTTGCAGTGGTAGCATTTGGGGTCCCATTTTCGGGGGTCAGAGACACAGTTACAATGGCATTCATTTCAATACAATGCAAAATGGGGATATAAATGTGGCAATGTAGTATTTGCAGTGGTAGCATTTGGGGTCCCATTTTCGGGGGTCAGATACACAAGTACAGTGCCATTAATTTCAATAGGATGCAAAATGGGGGTAAATAAATGTGGCAGCCTGTTCTTTGTGATATAGGCAGCGGGGGTGGACTTTATATCCTCATTAGCGGAGGTAGCAGAGTTAGTAGATCTTGCATGGTGAATGGTTTGCATCGTGTATTCATTATACATAGTCAAAGTTTCTGGATGCGGGTAGTAGCAGGCTGTGGGATTGTGATTGCAGGGCATCAGAAGGTGTCTGTGCGGAGCCGGCTTGGACGATGGAGAACTGTCTGCATGAGTAGGCTCCTGGAACCTAGCTTGTAGGCGTGCATTCTGGGTGATTGTAGGCGGTGGCTGAGGGCTATGTGGGGCCGTGTATGTACGGGAGCCTAGTCGCTCTAGTCTTGAGGCGAAGTCTAAACTCTGGGGATTTGGGCTAACAAAGGGCTGCTTACCTTGTGGCACAGGCAGCGGTCTAGGGCAGATGGCAGGCTGCGAGCAGCGAAGAGCTGCAAAGAGGATAGACAGCCTTTTCCGTTGGCCTTCTCCAGGCGGCTTCGGCTGTCGGCCCACTCCCTCTCCCTTTAAGGCAGGGAGGGAGGGGCTGGCAGAGCAGGGCAGCGAATAGGACCGTGTTCCTGCAGCGGTGAAACACTTCAGGGGCATGTTGTTTCCTGTTGCCGTGGAAACCGGGGTGGCCATTTTAGGCTTCCTCTGTGCCGCGCACCATGCGGTTTCCTTACTGCTAAAGTCGGCCATTCCAAAGGAGAAAGGAACAGTTGTTTCTTCACGCATCAGCTGATCTTGTAGCAGAAGAGCAGCTCAAAGCGGAGCTGCAAAGAGCATAGTCAGCCTTTTACGTTGGCCTTCTCCAGGCGGATTCGCCTGTCGGCCCACTCCCTCTCCCTTTAGGGCAGGGAGGGAGGGGCTGGCAGAGCAGGGCAGCGAATAGGACCGCTGGCTTGCGGCGGTGAAACACTTCGGAGGCATGTTGTTTCCTGTTGCTGTGGCAATCAGTGTGGCCATTTTAGGCTTCCTGAGTGCCGCGCACCATGCGGTTTCCTTACTGCTAAAGTCGGATGTTCCAAAGGAGAAAGGAATGGTTGTTTCTTCACACATCAGCTGATCTTGTATCAGAAAAGCAGCTTGCAGCAGAGTTGCAAAGAGGATAGACGGCCTTTTCCGTTGGTCTTCTCCAGAGATGTGGAGTAGCCAGTCCTAAAACCACACTGAAATCTATCCAATGTAGACTCTTTATCCACCCAGATTTGCAGCTCTTGTAGCACAAACAAAGCGAATAACTTCCCAGTGCAGCCGAGAAGTGAGAGGAATCGATAGTTACTGGGCTCAGTTTTGAGTCCCCTTTTAAATATAGGCACAAGAATGGCAGATTGCCAGGAACCTGGGATACGGCCACTAATAAGTACTTTGTCAAATAGCATTTATGACAAATACTGCATCCGATAAAACTTCAGGTTTAAAACGCCACCCCTGTGTGTCTTGCCGGAGTTCAAAAGCAGATTGATCTGTGTTTGAACTACCGATTGGCCAGACCAGCGGCCAGATTGCAGAAACGTTGCACCGGTGCAAGTGCCAAGTTGCACCATATTAGCATTAGGGCAAAGTTTGCCCTATTTTATAAAAACACTGGGACATATTACGATTGCACTATGCCAAGTGCAGTTTGGCATGATATAAGCCCCTGATATTTCACTGCATTATTGCAAGAGGGCAAAGTTTGCCCTAGTGCTAATACAGAATGTTATTGGCACTAGGGCAGACTTTGCCCTGGTGAAAAAACGCAATGAAAATGTATCTATGTTGCATAATGGCAATTTCTGCCCAAGTGCTTATAACATGTCAAACTGCACTTTTCATGGTGAAATAGTTTTCTTACATGTGCCAGTGTTTATAGAAATAGGGTAAACTTTGCACTAGTGCTAATACTGTGTAACTTTGCACTTGCACTGGTGCAAGATTATTGTAATCTGGCCCCAAGAATGTGCCAGAAAGGAACTGTTCTGCACTCATCTTTCTCCAATCAGTGTCCGTAAAAATAAATCTGTTTGAGAGGCGGTACTATGATTGATGAGTAAAGCGTACATTTGTTAGCTCGTGTGGGTGCCGTGCCCTCCAAACGTCCACTAAGCTATAAAGTTCACATATTTGAATACACCTGATGGCTGATTTGGGCAGGCTTCTAATATCCTCTGTGGACCTATCTAAGTGTGTATTCAATACAGTGTTGAAGGTGCCTCCCAACATTATCACTGTCTCTGTGAAGATTACTGCCAATCCTATTATAGTATTGTGGTGTATCAGTATCATCTATCTGAAGGCTGAAAAATCTTAATCACAGCGGTAATACACCACAGATTGACTTCTGTTGGTGCCTTCAAGGTCAGTAGTTGTGGTTGTCTCATAATTAGACGGACTTTCCAACATGGGATGCCACTCTTTGCATGCAGTAATTGATGTATCACATTTGGTGGGTTTCGAGTCCTGATCTAGTCCTGCCTTGCCTGGGGACACTGATTTCGGTTGGTAGCACTCCTTACATGACGCCCTCTGTTTACTCCGGAGGTATATATACATTCAGGTTCATAGGCAGGATGGGAGTACATTTTTCTACTTTAAACTTGAGCACGGTGTATTCACACATTTGCGCTTCTTCACTGTCTATATATTTGTTTAGGGAAATTTATATTTCTTATATTTGTTTTATTTTTAGAAAATATATTAATATCTCCTGATGAAGACGTAACACAAAAAACGTTAAAACGTCGAAACCGGTAGAGAAAGTGTGGATAAGGCTATTTGTGAAGATCTTTCATTCTTTGCCTATCCGAACTACTGACCACCCACAAAAATTACGGTGGTCATTCTGTTTGTTGTTGTTTCTTACAAAATATAATAATTTTTGTACAATAATTGGATTGTGAATGAATTGTGATGTCTCTCATGTGTTTTTACTTTGTACTTACTGATGTTGTGTATGAATGGGCTAATGTATGGTGTATGGCTGAGGACAAATGTGTGAATGATTCAAGAGTATGAATTTTATGGAATTATGATGTGTTTTTAAACAATTTTGCTGCTATGTTAAATAAATAATTGTTTGAGTGCAAAATAAAACTGTGATTAAACTCACATAACAAGAAATGTATTAGGTTTAATAAAATCCTTAATACGATAAATTCAAATTGTATCCTCTGGATGTTCTTTTCGAGACTAGTTTCTGTTGCTAATACCCTCTTCCAGAGAGTGGGGTTTCCTGTGCCTTTCAGAGAAGTGTCAGTATTTGTGACATATCTGTTAACTAGCGTTATTTTGCATCCTTTATAAACACATAAATACTGTGGCTTCCTCTATTTCCTTGCAACTTAAGTTCTGGCTGTGTGGGCCAAAAATTATTTCCCTACCTTTATGGAAAAGTCCTCACATAAATGCGGACACCTTGCTGTGCTCCATCTAGCACCCCTTTGCAAGGCTAGGTAATAAGAATACAAATCAGCAATAGTGGAGACCACCAAGAGACCCTGAATACATGGTAGCTTAACATGTCTCCCTGAGCCCACACCTAGCCTGCGCTCTAAAGAGCCCCCCTGCAGCAAATTGCAGCAGTCTGGTGTGGCGGCGCCCCACCCTCCTGGATCTTCATTGGGGGCAAGGCCGGCCGTCATATCCACAGTTGCCATCACATCCACGTGGCACTTCATCAAAGAGCAATCTTTTGGGGGAGCCGAGCGCCATGGCAGAAGAAAGTGCTGTGAGTCTACAGTGGCTTGGGGGACAGTGTAGAGCTGGGCAATCAGAACTGGGGAACTGGATGGAGGCCAGAAGAGGCAAAGGGACTAGGTGTGGCCTAGATTGACCAGAGGGCATGACTGGAGAGGGCCTGTCAGTGGAGCACAGAAAGCAGTGGACATGGTGCATGTTGCCGAGGCATGTTGTTACTGCCCCGGAGAAGGATTGGTAGAGCAATCCAGTGATGAGAGAGAGAAGACGGTGCAGAGAACAGCAGAGAGCAACACAGTAATGAAGTGGCTGAGTTACCACTCCCCAGACCTGACACTGTGCATAGTATCCTCAGGAAGCTCAGTGAGTAGTGAGCTTACACAGGCTAGGGAGTGGAGTTCACAATTTTGTATTTATTTGTCATTTATATAGCGCTTTACTCCAAAGTTTTGTATAGAACATACTTATCATACAATAAATGGCGGTTGCAAGCTCTATAAAATCTACAAGAGCAACATCAGGAGTGAAGGAGATTACTCTTAAGGGTAGTGCGAAATAAAGAGCAATAGGTAATAGAACAAAGAGAGAGGGGAAGAGCCTTGTAGTATAGTGGAGCAAGCAAAGTGAAAGAGCAAAATCGTGATTGAGCATATGGCGGGCGGGGAACTGATAATACAAATTGAGACTGAGAATGGAATGAATGAGAGGGGAGATTAAAAGAGACAAGAGATGAAAGATAGGAAGGCGCAAGGCCATAAAGAGATTTAAAGACAATACAGAGGAAATTAAATTTAAGGCAATAATTAAAAGAGAGCCGTCCGAGAGAGCTAGGAATCCTGAGGAGAAAGCGAATAAAAAAGACGAATTAAAGCATTGAAGACAGATATTAGAAGAGCTAAGCGAGAAACAAGAAGACAAAAAGTGCAGTAAAGCAATAGAATAGGTGTGAGAAAATAAGTGAGGAGATCAAAAGTTTAGTAGCATTAAATATCAGAAAGGGCAGCGCTTTACAGATGTTAAAAAGTTAACGAAAGGAATGGGAGATGATGGCCAAGGTAGAGGCCAGGGTTTCACGCAGTGCTAGAGATAGGGGGTAGAGAAGGCGGAAAAGAGACAAAATAGGCAGGGTTAAACAGTATTAGCGGGGAAAAAATTAACTTTGGTTTTGGTTGCATTCAAAACAAGAAAATGGTCTGACTCCAGGATTTAATAGCTAGAAGGCAGGAAGTAAGATTGTCATGGATAGAAGCTGAAAAAGAGGAAATGGACAGAAAAAGTTGAGTGTCGTTTGCATAGAAATTATGAGATATCCCAAATGATGAAATGATAGCAGCAAGAGGAGAAATGTAAAGTGAGAAAGGAAAAGGGCCCAAGACAGTTCCTTGATGAACACTGTGAAGAAAGGGTAAAGTATCAGAAGAAGACCAAGCCAACGGTACCAAGTACATACGGTTGAATAGATAAGAAACATAAATAAAACAGAGCCAGAGATACCAAAAGTGAAGAGAGAAGAGAAAAGTAAAGTATGATCCACTGTGTCAAATGCAGCTGAGGGATCCAATAGAATAAGAAGAGATGAGTATTTAGAGTAATGAGCAGAAAGCATTGAGTCACATACCTAGAAAACAGAAATTTCAGTTGCGGGGAGGGGACGAAACCCATACTGGAAACAAGGAAAAATAGAGTTATCTGTTACAAAAGTGGAGACCTGAGAATAGGAAAGAGGCTTAAATACTTTAGAAAGAAAGGAAAGAAGAGAAATTGGCTGGAAAATCGAGGGGTCGAAGGATATTAAGAAGAGTTCTTCAAAATAGGAAGAATTGAGGCATGCATAAATGAGGAAGGGAAGGTCGAAGTCAGAAGAGAAATATTGAAAAACTAGTGAGGTAGGGAAATAGAGACGGATAGACTTTAGGTATAAGGGATGAAGCAATAGGATCAAAGGGAGAACCTGTGGGATGAGCACAGACTAATAGGGAAGATGTATTTGAATTAGTGATAGGAGAAAAAGTTGAAATAACTAAAATAAAAGATGAAGATGGAGAGGAAGATGAACAGGAGGAAGAAGATCATACAATGACCATACAAAGAGTTGCCACTCTAGAAGAGAAGTTGGAGGCAAGGTCACAAGTAATTAAAGTAGAATTAAGTGAATAGTCAGGAGTGGGAGGTGAAAGAAAACGAGAAAGGGATTGAAACAGATGCCTGGGGTGAGCAGCTTGGGCGTGCAAGGGCTAGAGGCAGGGGGTTAGAGCTGGATGGATCTATCGCACAAGGTAAGCTGTCATCCAAGTCAATTAGCTCCAGCTAAGGAGGAATTGGAAACATCTAGCTCTTCCCCAAGTAAAGTGAAATCGGCTTGAGGGTCGGCAAGTGAGGGGAGCCAGCTGCACCTCATTGTCAGCAAGATCGGCAGACCTCATGGTGAACACAGTACAGAATCCAGGTATCATGATTATGTTTTTGCAGGTATGGCTGGAACACGGAAAGCAGCGCAAAAACGTGCCTGGGAGGGTGATATGACCCCTTACCCTAAAAGGTACTGTGGGGGCCTGGGACTCAGGTTGACACCCCTGACCATACCCTACCAGTATGCAGCCTAAACTAAGTGGGCAACGAGGCGACAGAGTTTAGCTCTTGTGTGGACAAAATGTCACTACTTCTGAGGGAAGACCGAGATACTGTTGAAAGAAAGACTAAAGGTGATTTTGACTTCAAGGGGTCCAAGATTACTATTTTTCAGGACCTGTTCTCTCTAACTTTATTCAAGCACAAAGACCCTGGAGGGGC
Source organism: Ambystoma mexicanum (assembly GCF_040938575.1). Lineage (NCBI taxonomy): Eukaryota > Metazoa > Chordata > Amphibia > Caudata > Ambystomatidae > Ambystoma > Ambystoma mexicanum. The sequence continues at coordinate 872,081,234 of NC_090924.1, read as the reverse complement.
ATATATATCAAGAGCACCAGGGAAGACAGGAATTGGATCCTACAATATTAAAACATGTATCCTTAATATACTGCCTTGTATTTGGGATAAAGCAGGAGGTCAAGACCAAATGTTATTGGATTAGACATTGGTTTATTAGGGAGATGCATATGATAAGGGGACAACTCAAAAGAAGTAAAAAATAGGATCTTGCCAGAGGAAATAATGATAAAAATAAAGATTACGATGGTCTTCTCTTCAACAATGTCTTTCCCTTCGGGCCCACTGGAGTCAATATTTGAGTATATGTAGTTCCTGGGAGTTTGCTTCACTGTCCTTCCTCTGGTGTTGCTTGCGGGTGTCCTGAGCACTCCTCTTTACTGCATCTAGTTGTGGGCTTTCTGTTGGCCCATACCGCAAGCAGCCTCTGGCACCAGGTCATGTACTCCCAACACGATTGTTCCTGGGGAGAGCATGCGCTACGAACACACGGAACACAATATGGCTCCAGTACGTGTGTGATTGCACCCAGAATGAACACTGAGGGGGCATCTCTGTATACACCAGTCTAAAGACAAAAGGCAATTAAGCTAAGCACCCTTAGCCCATATGATTCATCACAACTGTCTTTGTTGACTAAAAGCAATACACCCTGAAGAAGGCTGGGCGATAGAATTATGGGGCCCACATACCCAGAACTTAAGTTGGGAGGCAATAGAGAAAGCAGCAGTGTTTATATGTTTATGGATGTCCTCACAAATGGGGCAGACTTGTTGCACACCCTGGCCTTTACACTCAATGGTGACACATGCCAAAAATATAAGTGTCTGGTTTACATTGACTGGTAAACCAGGCAGCATTTTTGCACATAATATGTATGTTGGTTGTTTGTAGTTTCTGTGTATTGCATGTTTAATGTTGGACAATTGTTGTGTCCTTGAATGCCATTGGCTATATTAATGATGTCTAGGTCAATGTTGTGTTACCTTTGTGCTAATGTCGTTTTATCACTTGGTGAGCTGAAATATGTTTCACACGCTACTTGTCTCTCTTGCTACTAACACCTCCTTTTTCTCAGTCCCTAGTCTTGATTTTATCACCTCCTCCTGGAGTTTTTCTGCACCCACCTTCTCCGGTTCACTCTTCACCCTTGATGTTACTGCCTACTTCTGCTCCCCTGTACCACCACCTCTTCAAACATTTCCGTCTCTTCAGCCTTCACTTCTTCCACCACTCTCATGTTTCCATTCTCCTCTAAAGTTGTGGCCTCCTGCAACCCACACCCAGCAACTGTGGTTGGCTGTATTTATGCAGCGTTCCCCTCTGCTGCAGGTTTGGTCTTACTCTGAGATGCTTCACATGCGAACACTGAATGGGTGAGGAGTGGGCTAGGATTTGGTAACCAGTCCTGGTGTTCCTCCAGTGATCTCTGCCTCAATGCCAGCAAGACTGAGAACCTTCCCTTTGAGACTCCTACTCCCTCTATCTTCCCTTCACTCTGGACACCCTCTACCGGCTCTCCCTCTTCTGCATCATCTGAATCCAGAAACCTTGGAGTCATCCTTCGACTCCTCTCTTTCCTTCCTCCCTCACATCCAGGACTTTTCCAAGAAGGCCCATTTTCGACTCCACCTCCTCAAAGGAATCCTTCCTTTCCTTACTTTTCCCCAGAAGCTCAATGTATCTAGAGCTCTGTTACATTCTAGGCTTGACTACTGCAACAGCCTCTTCCTTAATTTACCCTCTTTCTCTCTAAGTCCCCTCCAGTTTATTCAGAATAGGGTTTGCAAGACTTATCCTTGACCTCAAACCCAGGGGCTGCATCCCTCCAGCTCTAAAATCTCTCCACTGGCTCCTGGTTGCTACAAGGTTCAAATTAAAATCCCTCTGCATCATCCACAAGGCTGTCTGGGGCCAGGGACCATGCTATCTACAACTGGCTCTCACCAAATACTCCATCTCTTTACGCTCCTACAGCGCCAACTCTCTGCGTGCCAAGCGCTTCTCTAAACAGTGAGCTGGTGGCCGATCTCATTCCTCGGCTGACTCCCTCACCTGGAACAGCCTCCCCCTTCATCTCCGTCTTGAGCCAGATCTCCTCAAATTCTGGAAGCTCCTCAACACTTTCCTTTTCACCTCCTCCTTCCCCCTCTCCCTCCCTTGCTAAACCCCACAGTTGCTGATATTGATGACCAGGGCCCTTATGTGTCTTTCTGGGTCCTGGCCTTCCCTCCAAATCGCCTTTAGCCTCCGTCCACTCCCAGCACTAGCCTTTGGACGCCCACTGGCCTGTGCTATCTCACATGCCGGCACTTATTGTATTGGCAGGAGACCCTCTTACCAAGTGATCTCTGCCAGGCACTTAACAGCTGCTTGCAACTTACTCCCTAGCACTTCCCTCCGTTGAACTCCTAGCCACTTACCCCCCCTCGTCCCATCTCTCTCTCTGCACTTGCACGTTCTGAAAGCTCACAAGGCCTAGTAGGACCGCTTCTTTCTTTCTCTTCTATGTGATTATATTTGCCTTTCATTCCCATGTTTCCTTCCCTTTTCCCTGTGGGCGCTTTGAAACACAATTTACTTGATGTATAAGAGCCTTACAAATGCAAAATAAATAAAGAAATTCCCTCATTGCCCCTGGTGCTGGACTAAGCTCAGGGAGTTCGACCAAACCTGTATCTGGCCCATCGACCATCTTGGATTTTAGATTTGCTGGTTTGATCTTCCTTGAGGTTACCTGCATTGGGCCTAGTGCTGTGGTCTTTCTAGTGGGTGGGTTACTAATTGTAGCCTCGCTGTGTAATCCTTCTGTAGTGTTTAATTCAGTGTTAGCATGGTGTGAAAGGGGAGCAGTATACTTTGTTTCTGCAGCATTTGCTGCTTTCGATGTCAGCTTCTCCACGTTTGGAGATTCACAGACTCGAAACGTATCTTCAAAGAAAGTCACTTTGGTCCGCCAGGTGAACTAGTAACCGAAGTGCTCCACTCTCTACCTTTGTTGATCACCTGGGCAGGTTCTTGCTTAAAGGGAAAGCCTTTCATTTTTTATTATTTGAGATTTGCGTATGCCTGTGTGGAGCTTTAGCTACCCAATTGGGGAGCAAGGGCTGTCTTGCTGTAATTGGGCAATTGCGTTGGGCAGCCAAGACACTTGTGAGTTTCTGGGGTTGAGGTAATGTGACTGTCCGCTGCCAGATGCTGAGTACTAGGGTCAAGTGATCAAGGGATATTGTCCATAATGTATCCTGGTCCAAAATCTACTGCCCTTGGGTGGCACTCAGCTCTCGAGTCACTACCCACCGGCCATGGGACGTTGTCACAACACATAGACATATCATAGGGGCAGGAAGGGAGTCCTGTAACATGTTATCCTGTGTTGGCTAAGGGGGATGTCCACCATGATACATGATTCCTAATTCCACGTAACCCCGTCTCTGTGAATATTCAGAGAAAGCTATTTCTCATCTAAATCAAGCCCATCACCCTGGCTAATCACACCCACCCAAATGTGAACACAGACTGTCGTAACAGTGTTTCAGCCCATGACACTCACTCCAATATCCAATCCCTCATGGGCCCTCGTAAGGATAAGCATATCATCATGCACACTTACTAGATAGTACAAACAAATCCAAACCATTAAGTGTTCAATGTTTTCTTTTCCATGTAGAAAGTGGGACCTACAGAGAAACACATGACACAAGCGCTTGCTTCAGGACCTTGGGGCATTTGATTTACTCATATCACCCCTTAATTTAATATTACTCTCACCTCTTCTGCCAAGTAAGAGGTAGTCTCTTATATGCAAACCTCTGATCACACATGGTTACAGTGGCTCCATTACTCATTTGCAATTCAGTCTAAAAATAACCCTTGCTCTCTATTCTATAGAATGGCTGTCCTCTCATCTTTTCCTTCTATGTAGTGCCAATGAACTTTTCCATGTGATGTTACCGAAATGAATTTTAACGCATGAAATGTTACCGAAAAAAGAAATAGCGATTTTAAAAAAAATGGTTTCAAATGGGTGGGGGTCTCACCAAACTCCCCGTTTCCCCATGCTTGTAACTCCACCCTGAACCACCACACCCCCTATATATTTATTTTTCCTTTTTTTTCGGTAACATTTCATCCGTTATTTTCATTTCGGTAACATCACTGGATACTGTGCATACTTGGAAGAATTTCTTTGGATATTTAATATAATAGCTTTCATATTTTCGATGATTTGTTCCCATTCATAACGCATGTAGGGAAGTGGGAGGAGGTGACTTAATTCAGCGGCGCCCATTCTCGCCCGCCTAAACAGCCATAAGTGGCAAGTGTGCATGGCGGGCCCAGGTACGTGAAGTAGGTACAGGAATTATAAACCCAACTGGAATTCATTGATTCAATGTACTGTGCACAGGACGGGTCCCCTTGAATGGAGTCCTGTGCTTGTAGCCTATTAGACTGAAGAGGTTCAGTGCACCCTAAAATAAGTCCGTGTTTACTTAAAAACAAAGTGAAATACGGTTTGATATAAGTGGGCAGGACTGATGAATTGACAAAACCACAAAAACACAGCAGGAATCTAAACAAACAGGATCAGTATTGTTTATTTGAAAAAATAACATTGATGGCGAGTATTGAACGCTGGCTCCCGGCTGAATGAGGGTTTCCATGGGCAATGGAAGAGGTTCAGTGGAAGAGGTTCAGTGCACCCTAAAATAAGTCCGTGTTTACTTAAAAACAAAGTGAAATACGGTTTGATATAAGTGGGCAGGACTGATGAATTGACAAAACCACAAAAACACAGCAGGAATCTAAACAAACAGGATCAGTATTGTTTATTTGAAAAAATAACATTGATGGCGAGTATTGAACGCTGGCTCCCGGCTGAATGAGGGTTTCCATGGGCAATGGAAGAGGTTCAGTGGAAGAGGTTCAGTGCACCCTAAAATAAGTCCGTGTTTACTTAAAAACAAAGTGAAATACGGTTTGATATAAGTGGGCAGGACTGATGAATTGACAAAACCACAAAAACACAGCAGGAATCTAAACAAACAGGATCAGTATTGTTTATTTGAAAAAATAACATTGATGGCGAGTATTGAACGCTGGCTCCCGGCTGATTGAGGGTTTCCATGGGCAAGTGGTCTCACATCGGGTCTGCCAGCACTACGGACCAGAATTCTACACACCAGAATTCCTGTGTGTTTTTAAACACTGCACACCAGGTTTGTTATGGCTAGGGCATGCAGGTGCAGGCGCGTCAACCCTCGTCGAATGTACTGATGGGCAGCGCCCCAGGGCTCAAGTCGAGGGTACACGCGGGCGGACGGAGTCCCCCCACTTTTTTCGGAGGGCACCTCGATATGCTAATTTCTGGTGACGCCACATTCATTCGGTATATTAATGAGCCCCCTACTTTTTTAATTTTAGGACTTGACCCCTGGTATCGCCCATGTATTGGAGATAAATTGGGGCCAAAACTAATGTCAGATGAGTTGATGTGATGGCCGTTTTCACTCATTTAAAAAAACAACATGTGCAAATGTGACTCTCGAGTACAATAAAGTGGACCCAGGAGTCCTTGGCAGTGGTGAAGAAGACATTTGAAAACAATATAAATTAAGAGAAAGACCGAAAGTAGAAATGTGGCTCACCGACATGTCTGATGTGCCATTTATAGCTATTTGGAAAAATAGAGAGTCACTTTCTGGTCTCAAGTAAATATCTTGAGCTCCACAGGTAGACTACAGCAGCTACTGTCAACACCATACCCTGCTGAGAAGGAAACCTGCCTTTATTGTGATATAACTGCTGCTCGAAGTCGAGTGGGAATCGAGGACACACAAAGACCAGAGTGCAGATTTTATCAGAGTTTATTTTTAACTGCACAGAAAAGAGCATCGACCCAATACATTCTTGCAAGAGTTTTATATTCAAATGCTAAATTCATTTAGAGAACATGAATAAATGAGTGTAGAACATTATATGTGGCTCATTTTCATAGCAGGGAGCAGGTGGCCGTTCTCTTTCCTCGGCTGGCTCCCTCCTCTGGAACAGCCTCGCCCTTTCTCTCTGTCTTGAGCCGAATCTCCTCAAGTTCTGCAAGAACCTCAAGACCTTCCTCTCATCCTCCTCTTTCCCTCTCTCCCGCCTGTGCTAAACCCACACAGTCTCTGTGATTGGTAGCCTGGGCCCTTATGTGTCCTTCTGGGACCTGGCCTTCTGTCCAATCGCCTGCAGCATCTGCCCTCCACCTGCACTTGCCTTCGGGCACCGACTTCGGGCACCGACTGACCTATTGCATTGGCCAGTGGCCACTCTTCCACCAAGTGGTCACTACATGGTCCTTACATGGTGCCTTTCAACTGGCTCCCTAGCATGTCCCCCTTTTATGAAACCTGTAGCACTTACCCCCTCCCCAGTCCCTTCTCTCTCTCTCTCTCTCTCTCTCTCTCTCTCTCTCTGCACTTGCGCGCTCCAAATGTGCACAAGGCCTCATATTCCACTGTTATGCTTTCCCTTGTTCCCTTCCCTTGGACCTGTGGGCGCTTTGAAACACAATTTCCTGATGTGTAAGCGCCTTACAAATGCCCAATAAAATAAATAAATCAAATTTCAAGTGGGTACAAATATATTTCTATTCACATAGTAACAACAATAATGATAATATATTTTCTGACACGATTAGCCCGGGCAAGTGTTTGAATATAAAACGCTTGTAAGGATTTGCTATTTGGATAAAATCAATTGATTGGATGAAATCTGAAAGTGTAATGTTGCCAGTCCTGTTGATAACAAGTGCGGTTATTACTTCTAATTGAAGTGGTTCAATAATTACTCACTAGGTTAATAATAACTAGTTTCAATGTATATAAGTGTCATTGTACTGAAGTGGATTAAGGTGGTTTGGAATTGTTTAATTATACATCAGAACAGGCGGGATCTGCTAGTCACAGTAGCAGCAAGGACACAAACCCTACATACTATTTGTAGTCTACGCAAAACATAGAAAACACCTGTGCTATTGTTTAGTATATGCAGTAAACAAATCACGGACCTATTTCATGTTCTTGCCTGGTGACGAGTTCAACATAGTATTTCTGGAAACATTTGCAGCATCCCTGCTATTCAACCAAGTCCTTGTGCTTAAGATCCGTGCAGGAAAACCCAATCCCAAGGAACAGGTTTGAATCCTTATTTAAAAAAAAAAAAAAAAATTATTCGATTCTCAATCCTATGCTGCCATCGTGTGGTGCTGCATTTTAAACGCTGTTGCATTTCTGGCAGCGAATTGTAACCGATTTTTTATTTTATTGTTTTTATTTTGTTTCGTTCACGAGTGGCCCATGATTCGGGAGCCGTGTTCAGGCGCAGCGCTTTGGGCGCATGTCGTTTCGGCGCGGTGCTTTTGGCGCAGACCCCTTTTAGGTGCGATCTGTTGGCCACGGCCACCAGGGCACAGGGACCTGTGTCACAGTAACCTATTGCTGCATGGAGCGTGAACTCACAGTGCAGCTCCATGATCTGAGCTGCTACTGTTTGCTTAAATATACTGTTTTCCAAGGCACTACATTTTCCCGTGCTTTGGTTGGCAATATATTTAACTAAAACATAAATATCTCACGTCCACATGCCCGACTTCGGCCCAGATTATCTGGCGTTGCGTAATAATTACATCTAGAATAGTCAGCGAGGTACAACAACGTTTTCACGCAAAATGTTGTGATGACGGCATATATGACGCAATAAAAGGAATCCATTTTTGAATCCTCAGATGCGCAGATCTTGACATGCAAATGTACACGAAACAAGATTGTCTTCAAATAAATAAGATAATATATAAGATTTTCAAAATTTCTTCAAAACATGTTTAAATGCTTACAGACCTGGATCTCTTAAATCAGTGACAAATTCATATAGATGGAAATAGTTAAAAGAATTATTTTGAGATTTATAAAACAACAACTTACTATTAACTATTTCTCATTTAGGTGAAGCCAAAAAGCATCAGTAAATTTAGGGAGTGATCGGAAAACTGGATCAATATAATTGTGACGAATCAACAGAATATTATTATAAAAGTACAAGGAAGCTATTCGGTAACCTTGGTTTCAATTGCAGGCTATACAATATCAGCAAGTGGGCCAGCCTATCAATGCATTGTGGGAACAAAAGTCTGCACAATTCCCCCTGATGAGCTACAATGAGTGGGGGGCGAAACACATGTTGAGGATGAGAAGATATGAGAAGAGAAGAGATACTGCCATTCACATGTTGGTACCGCAAAAAATAAAACTAAGTAACAACAAGTTGATATACAAGGATTAAGAGGTTAACAAAACTAATATGATTTAAGAATTATAATTAACTACAATCTTGAATCATCAGACAAGAATTATTTAAGAAAACAGAACAATACAAAAAGGACCCAGGCTACCTCTCCCTCTCAACACTTACAGGTGTTTTTCACACCACATTTAACAGATTCTGCAATTGTATATGCGCTTCTATTCAATAGATCACCAATATTTCGTTATACAAACAGTTTTATTTTTTCTCATATCTTAAATTTCCATAAAATAACCTTTATGAGGCTGTTAACATACTGTACATGTGTTGCAAAGTTAGACCCAACAATTTTCCTGGTGCCCACATTGGTTCGTCATATTACACAATCATATCACGTAACTGTGGTATGTCTAAAACACAGTGAGAGGGTTAGTGCTTGAAGTGACTTAGAGTGTAGCTTTCATAACCATACACTTATCAAGTCGACACATTTCGTGTTTCCAGCATGAACAAAAGTCACTACTATTGTTTTAGTTGTTGTTCTAATGTTGTTCAAAAAGAAGTCCTACGAAATGGAACAATGTGAAAACATAAAACCTTCACAAATTGTCTTACCAAATGGAGCATCTACGTGATAAAATGCCCATGTAACTTACTGTACATAGGCAAGAGCAAGCGCGAGATCAGACAGCGGATCTGCGAACACAGATCCTGTTTGAAGAACTCAATAGAGGACAAACCTATATTTACCTTACACGTGTTTCGACCTGTAGGTCCTTTTCAAGGCTATGTGATGGCGCCATTACGCGTAGGAAAGGATACTCCAGGGCCCAACAAGAGCTACCTGTACCCACAGGAACTCACGCAATCAAACCAGGACCCCATAAGGGGCGCCGGACCGCATTACATAGCCTTAAAAAGGACCCACAGGTTGAAACACGTGTCGGCTTACCTCATGGAGACACAAGAGCCCCCACTGTACATACAAGAGTTGTTTTTAATCTAACTAGATCAAATAAACAAACCCTCTTGCAACTGAGCACAAACGGGAAACAACTGCGTGGAAAATCTATTTCTTGGTACAAACGGATGCGAGGTATCCAGGTTACCTTTCCTTCTCTCTACCAAACAAATGGGGTGTGGGCTACACCTCAACCACCACCTGTGACCTTGCCACCAAATATAACAAAACACACACTTAAAACTAGAGCTTAGCAAGGTTGGTTCCACCTCTAGGGCCCACGTTCTTCTTTTTTGCATGCATGTAACGTGTACCAGAGCGAAATCAGTGATCAACCCGCCAACTCCTGAAAGAACCATAGACCATGCAAATGCTGGGACATCCAGTGTTCCTTTATTAAACAGCAGAGATGGGTTGCACAACAGAGCAACCCATAGAACTGTTAAAGCAAATTTGTGATTGGCTCAGTCTGACAGATGGAGCTAATAGTAGCCCATGAAAGTGCCTAGAGCAGCCCAGGTGGCAGCCCTACATATTTCCATGAGTGAAGACCCCTTTGCATCTGCCAAAGGAGCTGCCACTTCTTCTCCCCTTGCAGATTTATCAGCAATGCCCTCAGAGTGAGAAGGGCCAGGAAGAGATCTGTCCAGGGAGATGCCATCCTTGTGCCAGTGACAGATCACTATCGTGGAAGTTTTATGATCCCTCCTCATACCCCAAAGGTAATGAACAAACTGTTGGAGTATCAGAAAGGATCAGTGCAACCTAACTAAGGCAAGTTGGCGGATCGGACAACCAGGGTGGCCAGAAGCTTCCCATTCCCCTGTGAGAGGTGTACAGGGTGGGAGGAGAGGACAATGTTCTGTGACATATGTTATGTTGTAATACATGAATCAAGTAACCAGAACTAGATCAATGTGAGGTGCTTTTTTTAAAACTTAGTCTTAACCCAGTATTGTCTCTTAATTTACTGCTTCTCTATAGACCCCTCACTCAAACACCCCTCTTTGAGGACCAATTATTGGCTTTTGTTGATAACTCTTGTAAGTCAAATTCTCCTACTATTATTATTGTAGGTGATATCAACCATTAGGCTAATGACCCATCTGCTGGAATTTCTATCTCTTTTGTCGAGTCCTTAGCCTCAATATTCTTTGTACAGCATATCAAGGTCCCTACTCATGAAGGAGGCAACACACTAGAATGGGTTTATTGAAAAATGTTTCTATTACTAACATTAGGGTAGACAAATGTATTTGGTCAGATCACCATCTAGTATGTTTTGAGATGGAACTTTATAATACCATCCCTACCGATAAGCAACTATCCATACCCGGCATGACTGGGAATGTACGGAGAATTACGCAAATGCCTTTCACGCTGCAGTTCGCCCCCTGCTACCATCACTTGAAGAGCCTATGTTTCTTGGAGTTTTTGTATTTATTTTTAAATGTTTTCATTGCCATTTATATTGTACATCAACAATTTGGTGTACACTTATTAGTGTCAGCCAACATGTGCATAGTAAAACACAAATTAGCAGTAACCAATTTTTAAGGAAGAAAAAGAAACAATAAACAAACTAAACTAAACAACCAGTCTTCGCTTGCCACGTTATCGTGCTGGGGTTCATAACCCTTCCTATTGAACATTCAGTCTTGTTCAGGTTCACCTGGCCTTCTCTGAATACCTTCCCTCTGAAGGCCCTCTGGCCTGGGAATGGTAAAAGCATTGGTTCCCTAGGCCTCCTCCTCCGGGGTTCATCAAGTGTAACAGAGGAAGTTTGGTGTTGGAAACCAATGCAAACAGGTCCGTGATCGCCTGGAAGGCTGCAGGGCTCATGATTGTTTCCTGTGAAGAGGAACAAAAATGCCGAGTCTTCTTTGGTGGTGTTGATCCCACCTATGTGATGTTATCGAATAGATAACAAAGAATGCAATTTTAGACAAACCCAAAACATCAGAAAAAAAGAACGAATTTTAGAAGCCTGATTAAATGTGGTTGCGAATTGGACTAGTAGTTTTAGGGGTGGGGAAAAAGTAGTAAAAAAAAGAGGGAGGCCCAAAAACAACCAAAAACAAAATTCATAATTTCTTTTAGATGTTTTTGTTAGTTAAACATTGATTCTTTGTTTTCTCATTCGATAAAATCACATGTAACCCCTGCAGCGATATCAGGTTCTATTTAGTGAAAGTACTGATGGGGAATCTGTCAGGGCCAACTCAGAAGAACCCAGGCCTCCTTGGTGGTTCACATAAATTACTGCCATACAGTTGTCCATCTCTATTCAAACCGGCCTGCCCAGAATATAAGGGGAGGAGAACAACAGGGCCCTGAACAACCGAAGCATTTCACGAGATGAACACTGTCCCTTTGTAGTTGTGTTCCTGGAGAATGGTCTACAGCACTGGCACCTGCAGCTGTCATGATCAGGGCTGGAATAGAGGTGTTGAGGGGGTACCTGTGTAGATTTTCCAGTCTGCACCACCACTGGACAGCAAATCCTATTGGTGGTTGACAGGGACTTGTTGTTTGAAGCTCATAGATGTCCGAACTCAGTGAAGTTGAAGGCGATGCTGGAGCAGGTGCAGGGGAAAACATGCCAGTGAGGTGATAAACATAGAGGTCTCCATCAATCCCTAAACTCTTAAATATCTCAGCACTATGGAATTCGACTGATGACAGAACCCTGACATCTCCTGAATGCTATGAACATTCCTGTCCTGAAGTAGCAGTCTACTATGCTTCGATACATTGAAAATCCAGAGATGGAGTTAGCTGAGGCATTGTGATTTAAAAAAAAAAAACAGGAACACTTAAGAAGATGCAAGTTGTGCACAATGTCTTCTAAGCTTGCCGGATAAAAAATTGGCCAAATTGGGGAAGACAACATTGCCCTCTTCTTGCAACCTATCCACCAAAGGTGCCAGGAGTTAGCTGAGGCATTGTGATTTAAAAAAATAAAAACAGGAACACTTAAGAAAATGCAAGTTGTGCACACCATCTTCTAAGCTTGCTGGATAGGAACCTTGAATTAGTAAATTGTCCAAATTGGGAAAGGTAACCGTTCCCACTTCTTGCAACCTACCCACCAAGGGTGCCAGGATCTTGGTAAATACTTTCAGGACAGATATCAAGCCGTAGGGGAGGACAATACATTGGAAATACAGGTCCACAATGGTGAACTTCAGGAACCAGTGGGTAGATGGCCAGATGGATATGTGGATGTAGGCATCTCTGAGGCCCAAGGATGTAAGCCAGTCAGAGGAAAACAATATGGAAATTAGCTGCTGAAATGTCTCCTTTTTGAAGCTGATGTTCGTCATATGCCAATTGACCCCTTTCATGTTTACCACCAAGTGATTAACCCTGGATCACTTGGGGACCAGAAAGATTGTGAAATAACATCCATTACCTCTGTGCCTTGGATGGACAGAGGAGACAGCCCTCTTTTTCAGTAGATCCCCAATGTTCTTTGGAGGAGCCTTAGGACAGAGAGTGTTATTTGTTCCTGAGTCAGGAAGGAGATATGTGAACTTGATGGAGTAATTGTTTTAATTACAGTCCAGGATGCAGGTGTCCGATGTGCAGTGTGCTCAAAGGTGAGAAAATGTGCAAACCTGTCTCCTACTGGGCCAAGTGGAGGGATCCCAGCTGAGTCAGGATTGCAATGTATTAGGCGGAGATGCATTTCTGGTTTTCTGAAGGGGGAACCTGGCTTACATCTGAACTGAGGACAACTACAAGAGACTGCTGGCTAAGAGCTGGCAAAGCCAGAATAAGAGGGATTGCACTTGGATTATCAAGAGCTCTGCTTCATTTGAAGGATGTCTGCATGCTTCTCTTCTCTGTGGAAACAATGGACCTTTTCTACCAATTTTTCTTTGAAGAGTTTCAGTCCCTGAAAAGGTAGAGGAAGAACAACAAGTTTATGTGTGGCCTCCATTTGCCATTTTCTTACATGCCTCCTGGCTAGAACAGATGTGCCCATGGTGAGAGCATGTACTTGCACTCCATCATAAATAAATGCTGCAGCAGCACTGTGCTTGGTGTCCAAGAATGCTCTAGAGTCTGCCCTTCTCTCCATGCCAGAGTATAGTATTCCCCATGTTGTCCATGGGGCTTGCGAAGTGTAAGAAGCATAGATCTAGGTGCGTAAGGAAAGATGGGCCTGCGCTTAGTTCTTTTGGAGGGTGCTACCACCTTTTTCAGGGATGAAGGCATGGTCAGTCCCTCCCACTGAGGGAGATAGACCTCACCACAAATCATGCAATGAGATTCTGCCTGACTTCTTCCATTCCCTCCAGATTTTGTCTTGGACATTTGAAATGATGAGAACACCTTTCCTGACTGTTTGCCTGAATTGATGAACTGTAGGCTTGGTGTTTGGATCCAGCAGGTCCTCCATGGTGAAGGTCATGCAGTGGGCTGCATGTTCTAGGACTTGTCACAAAGCACTGTGTTTGAAGCCCAAATGTTCCTCCATCAAACTGAGGAGGAAAGGGATGATGGAAAGGAAGATGAATTAGAATATAAAGAGGGGAAAGGTGGGAGAGTGTATGGGATCATTTGCTGCATGCTCAGCCTTTTGCACCAGAAGCAGAGGCATAGAAGCAGCAAATGAAGGTATAACAGGCTGTAGAACTGTCAGATGGTCATAAGAGAATTGACATAACCTGTCTCTCCCCCATAGTGTTTTGGACTTGATCTCCCAAAAAATGAACAAAGAGTAGACACAAGCATGCAACATAGGATCAACCCCAGAGAAGTGAAAAGTCTTAGGCTTGTGTTTCCCCAGATTCTTGAACTTTTATATAAAATGTTTGACAATTCCCATGCTTTAAAACAGCCCAGTGCAGAAGAAAGAATTCAGAAACAAATGCAGCACTCTGTTAATATCACAGAATGTTGAGAACAATAAATAGTACTGTTGAATGAATTAAACAAAACCCCTCAGAGAAAACTTATTTCGCCTGAATGTTTACCCTTTGACACAGTCCACAGTCTGCACTGGGGGTTCGGGGTTGGGAATTACAAAGGTTAAAATTTATTGCATTAACCCCCAACAATTTGTAACTACGTCTCTCCTAAACTATGGTATTTATATAACCTGACTTACATTTATAGTGAATGTTAAAGTTGAATTTGTAGTGGTATGGAGTGAGTGTTGTATCTTAACATTTGTAAGGGTGTGGAAGGAGGAGACCGGCACACTATAGACATGTGTTTGTCTATAGACTTTTATTGGTGATAAAATAAAAAATAAATCCCGACCTGGTTCTATGAGAGGTTTTTCTGCCTCAACCAATACTAAGGAATCCGTCAGGATGTCTGTTTAAAGCAAAACTCCTCAGTCTTCCGTCCAAAATTCTATTTCCTTCACTTATACTGATAACTAATCTACAAAAGGGGGTATGTGCTTTTGGTCCAAAAGAATGTCTACCTTCTTTTGGATGTTGCATTAAAGTATGAGATTGGTTTCCTTGTAAAAATGGTTCCCGTTTCCCAGTTTTGCAATCTCTGAAGAAAGTCCACAGAACCAAGTTCTAGGGTTTAAAATCAACACAGTTCTTGGTAATATATTCCACTGTGAGATCTGGTGAAATGATTCGCTTTCCCACCTCGGAATCTCTTTTACTCAAGAGAAAGCACAACGTTCAAGTTCTCAAACAATAGTCAATAGTTCTCAGAGATTATTTCAATGTCCCAAGCCATCTTATTTCATGGATGTTCTAGGTCCTTTCAGTAGTAACTGACCACTTCCTATCAGCTTCTTTACTAGTTCCACAATGGCGGGGGAATGTCTTCCTTCCCCGGGCCTTGCTCAGGCTTCTTAAACAACTAACAATTGAGGGGGAATGTCTCCCTTCCCGGTGCCTTTCTCAGGCTTTTTAGGCTTCCCTTTTCTCATGATGGTCAAACAATGTTCACTAACCTGCCCGGTATTGACACGACTAGGAACGCCCCAGGAGGTGATTTTCCTCGTGCTGCAGTCTACAACCCGGTGCTCCAGAAGGTGTCTCACCCGCTAGTCCCCGCAGATCTGTCATCCAGGTGGCCCGGACACGGCCATCATTTTTGGATCCAATTCCTGGGGGTGGATCAGTGGGGGAGGATCACTTGGATGAGGGGCCCTCGGGGAGTGGAAGTGGGACACCAAAGGGTGAGACGCTGTATCATCTTCCCAATAACACCTATTCTCCATCCTACCAAGTAGGATACCTAGGAGTTCAACCCCTCCACCGCCTTTCCAGCACAAACTCTTTCTCACAGATAGTTCACCGTGAGCGACAATGGACTAACACAAAAGCCGTATACCTGACATGTCCCAACACCATGTACAGGCAAGGCCAGGCAATTACGGATTATTACACACACACCTGACTTCCATCACAGTTCCCCACATGGATAAAAGACATAACACGAAAAAGCACACTCTGAGTGAGGCAAAACACACAAGGAAACGAAGTTCCAAGGTGGCAGTTTAATACAAGGGGAAGGATGGCGAGACCAGAGAGAGTCGCAAGGAGGGAAATACCTGTGACCTCTAAAGATCATTACTTTTGTGATCCTTGGAAAGTAAGAAACCGAGCACCAGGAACAAAGGCTGATCAAACTAGCAGAGTGTGGCTGAAGTACCTGGGGCTCTCCCGTGTCGATAACCAAGGCGGGGAGGAGCAATTGCGCCTTGGTACTGTCCTTGGCTCCTACAACAAAGCAGCCTCAGAAACTACAGCACAGCCGGTAAGTCGGAGAGACTGATACCAAACTAGCTTGTGTTTTGAGCCAAGGTTGCAAGCGGCAACATTGTACAAAGAGAACTGTGTGTGAGGCGTTTGCAAAGAGCGACGCAGATATGAGTGAAAACCAAAAGAAGTAATTGAACGTTATAATTGAACTTTGGAGACCAGGAAAAGATACCATACATAGAGTGGTCCGGCGCCACATGGGTGCTCATTCGAAAGTTTCTGTTAGGTATCCAACTGATGCTGAGCCTGAGAAAAGGAATATTGAGATCGAACTGGTCATGCAACAGGTCAAGCTAAACCCTGTGCACATTCTAAAGTCTTCGATAGTTTAAAGTACATCACAAATTGTCAGAGTCCGGCTTAGGGAGACTAATCAAGTGAAAGAGAGGGATCTGAGCCCGGCTAAGGGGGATCCTGGGTGAACCATGGGTCACCTGAGAAAGAATTATCTGGACATACTTAGAAAGGGATCTGAGCCCGACTGAGCAGGATCCAACATTGAACTTTTGTTTTGGAACTTTTGTTTTGGAACTTTTGTTTTGGAAAGGGATCTGAGCCCGGCTGAGGGGGATCCAGGGTGAACACCCAAATTGAATACTGGAAAAGGAAAAGAACATTTCATTGTTGTTTTTGTGTACTAGACCCTCTAAGTCAATAGACTTACAAGAAGTAAAGAGAGTTGAACACAGAAGGTCTTGAACTGTAAAAACGGCACTGTATCCTCATGCTGCATAAACCAGAGTGTGCGCTTTGCTCGAGTTAACCGCCTTGTCCCGTGCTGAAAATATGGGGAAGGGAGGCCAACGGTCCGAACATCCTGAGGAAGGGAGGCCAACGGTCCAAACATCCTGACTTATCATTTTGTGAAAACTCTTTCTTTTTCATGAACATCATCCCACATTATTTGTAAATTAGTAGTAAGGATTGGCAATAGTTTCCTTTAGTATAGGCATTTATTTTGTTGACAAGACTCTACTAGGACTGCATTATTATTATTTGATGGTTGTAGCTTGCTCCCATCTGAGGATTCAGGTTTAGATAGGCATTTATCTCACCCTTGTGAAGGTTCAATAAACACTCCTGAACTGTGGTCACTTGTGTCTGTCTCACTGTTGATACCATGCCTTCCTTACATCCCTTGGTTTTGGAGTTTTACTGTGGCATACCAGCTTTGGGTCTTGGCCAGGTAAATGTCCTTCTTATTAGGGTCCAAACCCCCTTTTATGAAAATGTCTCTTGGCACACTCCAAGACCCTGGCACCTTTTTGGCATCTTCACAGCATCTTCGCTAGGGTCTTTTCCATCTCTGGAAGTGCAGAGCAGCTTCATGGTCACTGCCTGTTCCTTCCCTTGTGTGTCTTACAATTCACTCCCTTTGCTCTCTTTCCTGCCACCTGGGGGCCTGATTTGGGGTTTATTCCCTATTGGACATTCTTTTCAAATATTATGAGACAATGCTGTGGTGGTTTGGAGCGCTAAATCCTTATTTTCCATGTCACTTCCCTTCTGGATCCATTCCAGGATTTTTGTCAGCCAGTATGCTGCATTCATCAAAACACCATGCTTCCCAGAATGCCTGGACAACTGCTTCATATCCACTCTTGCAGGACAAGGTTTGGTGGAGGATAAGCAGCACCTGTGGCTTGCAGGTGTTAACAAGCAGTACACCTGAGGTGTGTACTCGTTATCCAGCTTTAAAACCTCAGTTTGCTTCAGTCCAGCGCTGGTCATTGATGCAATGTTTCCTGTTTGTGACTGGTCCCTTGTTCCTGGTTCTCAGCTTAGTATATAGTTCCTAGTTTCTTATTTCTTGTTACCTTTTGCCTGGATTTTGGATATAGTGTGCTTAGTAGTATTTTCTGCTTCCTGGATTCCCTTTCTATCTTCTTCTGTTTGACAGTCAGCACTTCCCAGTGCTTTCCTTTTTCTGTGCAGCCCAGGTTGTCTGTGTTCTTTATTCATTTGACTTTGCCTTTTCTGCAGTGTAACCTTGATCCTTAAACTCCCCTCATTTATAGATTTTCCATTTTGTTCCATTTTCCTTCCCGGGGTGGGGAGATTTTACACTTGTAATTTTGTTTTCTCTGCTCCTTCTCCTGTTCCTGTTGCTTTACCTTCTCTTGGAGTCTGTTCCTGGTTTTCCCTTGCACTTCTCCATTTGTTCTGTATTGATTGTTAGATGTAGTGTGCTGTTGTGTCCACCTCCTGTGTGAATGCCTATGTTTTCCTCACTATTCTGTATTCCTACTTGTCCCTTGTCAGGAGTCTTATGTTGTAAGTTATCCTCCCTTTGCTGTTAAAACCTTTCTGGGTCCCTGTTTTGTCAACAGGGTTCGTGGGCTTCGCTGACATTTTAAGTGGTATCTCTGGCCCTCGTGAGTGCATGTTGTTTGATTTAAAGCTAATCACTGTGTGATCTTGTGCACAATTCCCTTGCCATATTCACTGTCTTTGTCTTCTCATGACAGTGTGTTTGGTTTTGCGGCTTTCTCAGTAGCGAGTCCAGTACACCTCGAACCTTCATGGCGTCTGAGAAGCTTCTCGCTTCTGCTTCTTCTTCCTTCGTGGGGTGGGGTTGGTTTTCCCACAGCAAGCTCAGGGCGGACGCCCGAAACTCCTGATTCGTGTCCCTGACAGCAGTCTCTCCTTCCTGCATGGCGTGGACTCTGCTTGCCTTGCAGTGCCTCCAAGGTGGATCTCTCACTGTGTTTGGATTTCCGTCTTCTATTTCAGCCCCATCTGGGCCAATAATAATTATACTAACACTAGACTGCTCTGTTTGGTTCACAGAGGTGTTCTCTATGCTTCTGCACCTCTTCCTCATCTCAGTGCTTATCCTGAGGACTCCTAGTGAGTCAGTTGGCCTCTTCTTCATCTCAGTATTCCCTACCTTACTGGTTTTAAGGAAACAGATAGGAAAACTAAGGATGGTGTTGAAGGCGGTTAATGAGGGAGGCTGATTAGGGTTAGGTGGGCTATGGGGATACCATGCTCTGCCCTGATTGTCATTTCTCACATAGGGAACTTCCCTGCCCATGAGATTCACCCGCTGAGTACCACCTCAGGGGGACTAATGGGTAGCGGCCTGGCCTCACAGGAAAGGGTTCCCCCTAGGGGAGAAGTGACAACATCCGGGAATTCATCACAAATTGTTATTTATTCTGTCAGTAGACTTGACCTCTTGTTAGAGTATTCTTAACTCTTATTTACAATATATTTATTTCACATTTGTTTTCTCTGTTATTTTGTGGGGTGTATGATACATGAGTGGATTAGCATGTGAGCATATAAGCTGTATGTATGTCGTATGAAATTATTGCATATTGGTGTATTGCATATGAGTGCATGGAGTACAAATGTATGGTGTCTGTATTTCAGAGGGTGTGTGTGTGTATATTGCATATGTCGTGTGACTATATTGTATATCTGCTTATGTCATATGTGTTTGTTGTTTATGTGTGTGTGTTTATTGATGTTTGGAGTACGACTGTAAGGTGTATGGAATATGAGTGTGAGGTGTATGAATGGTGCATGAGTGTTTGGTATGTGAGTTTGTGGTGTATGAGTTTCAGGCCTTCAGCATATGAGTGTGTGGCATTTGAGTATCTGTTGTGTGTGCAAGACATGTGTGTTTATGTCTTATGAGTCTATGGCAGATGAGTATATGGCAGATTAGTGTTTGGCATTGCAGTGAGTGGTATATGAGTGTGTTGCAGGTACCCATTATCTGATGTTCACTTGCTGAAGCAAGCAATTAAGAGATAGAGCACAGTTATTTGTTTCAATCTGTGTTATGCAATCATACAGGTTATGTCTTTCGGAATGTGCAACCTTTTCCCCGTCTTATTGTTTTTAGTGTTAGAAATGCTGTTGTTAAATTGAATCATCTTTTGAAGTCCACACAAGAGTCCGAAATCACGTCATATTTCATTTTTTCAGCCATTGATGAATGTCCTGTGTAATCTAGTTATGTAAGGGGACAGAAACATGTAGGGATAGCTGGGACACAAATGTGTACAGTTGTATGTTTTCTTTCCTGTTGTGTTTATGCAATTGTCTTTTTAAGATTGAGGGAGTACAAATGCTTATGTTTATTGTCTGTCATGTGTTTTTCTGGACATTGTATTGTGTATTATGTTGCATTCATGTATATTTATTAGACTGTTAATTTGTTTCTTGCCACGAGCAAGTGAATGTTGATGAAAGTTTGTATATTTCATATATTACACACCTTTTTGTCAGTTTTATCCGGACTCCGTGTGAGTTTTTCTGATTTGGGAGGAAAATGATATAGATAGTGTTCCTTTAAATACAAATTCCCTTATCTCTATTATACATATGAGTGTGCGTGTCATACATGTATGTGTCATACATGTGTGTGTTGTGCTTGTGTCATAAATATGTGTGTCATTAATGTGTGTGTGTGTGCATCATAAGTATGTATGTGTTTGTCGTAAGTGTATGGTGGAAAAGCATGTGTCATAAGAGCGTATGGCTTAAGAGTTTGTTGTGTAACAGCATGTGTCGTAAGAGCAAGTGTAAGATTGTTTGTTCTAAGTGTGTGTGTTTTAAAAGCAAGTATTAAGAAGAGGTGTCATAACAACATGTGTTGTAAGTATGTGTGTCTTAAATGTGTGGGATGTGGAGTGTTTGAGTGTTTGGTGTGCAAGTGTTCGTTATTTAAGTGACTGTTGTAAAGTCCTGTGAAATGCACATGTACGCCTCCTGTACATATGAAAACTCACATTAAAGTGAGGTTGACTTGACAACGAGGTTTTATACATGTAGGAGGTGTATAAAAGTTTTACCTTTCGTACATGTACACAATTTACAACTTCTGTATGCCTCATATGCATATTACAACTGACATCAGAGTCATTCCTGACTGTTTTCTCATACATATATTGGTGGACATGTACGAAATGTACATCCTGTATGTGTAAGTGTACAGTTTCTATAAATAATGCACATTCATTTGGAGCCTGCGTAATACATTGATACATTGATAAATCTAAAGGATTGAAGATCTTAGAATGGTCAGCGCGATTTTCAATTTTAATCAGTGTGCCAAATTATAATAAGATGTTGATGCGGTCAAAAAAATAGAAGCAGCCAATTATGAGATAGTTTGGCTGAATATTTTTTCATTTGCCTTTGGGAAAACCTCATGGTAAAAGGTGTACAAGACGTGGTAGACATGCATTTTATTAGATATTAATTAAAACAATCATAAAACATTCACATGATTCAATACAATGTCGAAACCTGTTTTAATACACCCAGGGCCTCATCACGAGTTGGGCAGTAACAGCCCTACCGCCAAACCCCCCGGCGCAATAGCGCGGGATCACGGGTTTGGCGGAACGGGTATTGCCCATTCCCCACTGAGCCCATTCGGGAATTCCCCATTCCCCATTAGGCTCAATGGGGAATTTTCGTGCTCTTACCGCCGGCAGAGTTCCCACCGGCAGTAATAGAGCACATTTTCAGCAGATTTCCCCCCAGCTCAGAGCTGGGGAGAAATCTGCCAAAGCCCGGATTTGGCATACCCTTAAATCCGGCGGTAATAGCGCTACCGCCAGATTTAAGGGTTACAGCCAAACTCGTGATGAGGCCCACAGTGTAGACCCTACTTAAAAATCATATATAGCATACATGTTCATCTGTACATTAAAATCACAAGGGTAGCAAAACCAATCTGGAAAAAAGCTATTTTAGGCTTCATCAAACACTAAAAGTTTCATACATGTTTACACATTTAAAATGTGGAAAATACATGTATACACCCTATTTTTGAAGAAAAATATGTAATCCTCAAGAGACCTGTTCTAAGGCATAGTGCTGGACTGATAAAAGAATCCGCTGGCCAGGTTATAGAGCTGTCTTGGATCTTTAAACAATGAAGCAATGCAGTCCTGAATTGATGAAACCCTCTGTATTTTAAAACCAGTATAAATGTTCACTTGTGAATTAAAATGTACGCTGGGCAAAGGAATTGCCCCAATGATTCTAACTCTTTTGGGCAAAAGGGACAGACACGGCACGCAATGCCTAACCCCAGTCATTTTCTTTTTAAATATGAAGCTGTCCATGAACATTCCTGAAATTTCTCATGAGGGGCAGAGGCCTCAAGATTGTTTCATGGAAGGGTTCACAAGTTATTAAGAAATGTTACTTTCTCTAACTCCATTGACAATTCGACTTATCCTTAACTATGCCATGTGCTAGTGCAATGGCATAATATATATCTACATATTTATTATAGTGTGCACAATATATAAATTGAGTATCGAGATACATAGAAAACCCAAAAAATGTATTGCTAATAACTGAAAGTTTGCTAACAAAGTTGTTGTCACGTACCCACCTGGACCCACCTGGACTGGAAATTCTCGGAAATAGCCATTAAAAAAATATATACGTTATTAAGAAAGTAAAAAATGCTGTTTTGTCCAGTCCCCATTCATTTTCCCATATAGTGCACAGCCTAAACCACTGCAGGGAATTGGACCAGGTACGAAACAACTTGGGCATGAAGTGTTGACTCGATTTCCAGGGGTGTGGGGTTCCTGGGGCTATTGCATCCAGTCGTTTTTAGTGCCCCCTACTCCCAAAATTATAGCTATATCCCCCTGGTGCTTTTCAGGAGAGAGGCTTTTCAGAAATGAAAACCCGCCTTTTTGTTTGATGCGAGAGACAGCTGCAGTTATTACGGGAATAACTGTGGCTGGCCGACAACTAAAAGTGAAATAAATGACATTTGGAATGGAAGAAACTATGCAATGCCATCAGGCTAGAAGTGGGGAGGGGGAAAGAGGACACTATGTGAAATTGAGGAGTTACAAGGGAGTCCCGGTCAGGTTTTATTTTATAGCCACGGTTATTCCACCGAATAAACGCAGCCATTAGAAAATTTTTGTGCTCTGAACTTGGTCCCCAGCCCTGTGCTCACTGGCCAGAACTGAAGGCCCTGGCTAATGGGTCCAACAGACAACCTAGTGGCTCTAAAAACATATTGGGGGAAGATCTACAGCTCGTAAAAAAAGTAAGGTATAAGAAACCACTTGAAATTCACTGAATAAAAGTTAGTTGAAGTTCAGTTAAGTTGAGCATATTTAATCCAACAAAACTCTTGCAATTCATTGGATGTGGGGAGTAATGACCAGCTTAGGCGCTTCCTGTTGGAAAGACCATGAGCACATACATATTACAAGCAAACTATTTTCCATCCTCCTGGAACTTGATTCCCTAACCTTACCCACCGCTGACTCTTCTCAAAAGATGACGCTTGGTGCTTCAAAGTACAAGAAACCCTCAGTCAAAATATTCAAACACTACACAAAAATACATGCCAAACTACTCGCCATTCACTCCAAACCACGGCATACCACCTGCTCTCCCCTAGAGCCTCCCTCTCACCTTTCCCCCATTTAACTTCTACCCCCGAACAGAGCAGAAAGTAACCAACATAATCAAAATGATAAAACCTTCACACTGCAAAGCAGACGACTGGCTCACTCCAATCATCAAAGACTGCGCTGAAACACTCGCTCCTATCATCACTGCAATGATCAATGCCCCATTCTCCACAAGTCAAGCCCCGGCCAGTCTTAAAGAAGCCTGGATCCTCCCTTTTCTCAAGAAACCATCCCTAGACCCAGCCATCCCAACCAACTACCACCCCATCACCATCATCCCATTATCCTAGAAATCCTAGATCGAGCCGCCTGCATCCAGATCCAACTCTACTTAGAAGAAAACCACATCCTTGGGCTCTGACAATTAGACTTCACCCAAGACACGGAACAGAAACCGCCTTGCTCGACCTGAATAACCAACTAAATCATATTAGTGGCTCCACCAAATTATCCCTCCTTACACCACTCTGCAGCCTTCATTTTCGTAGATCACCATACACTCTGCCAACACCTCGCCACAACTGCCAACTTCTCCATAGCCGCTACTAACTGGGTCGCCTCCTTCCTTCCTTGTGTCTTCACCGATGATCATAAACCCCCCCACGCCTCTGTAACTTGTGGCATCCTGCAAGGCTCCACATCTCCCACCCTTTACACAAACTACTGTTTGACCACCTCGAGGCCCTTGGAATATCATACACGAACTAGGCGGATGACACCCAAATCCTCCTCCTACTTTGAGGCAACTACCCACAAGATACCACAACCATCAACATTATATACGAAATCCTACAAGATTGGATGGCATCCGACTTCCCCTGCCTCAATGATGACAAGACAGAAGTCCTCCTCATTGGCACCCATGCCACACTCCGCAAACCTGATCCAGCCTACAAAGCTTCATCATTGACGGAAATTCAATACTCATCTCAGCCTTGGTGAAAACCCTGGGCATTTATCTATATTGCACCCTTGACATGTCACGTGAAGTAAATGCCATCACCTCCTCCACCGCTTACACTACCAAACTCCCAAATGCCAGTAGACCCTTCCTCTCCACAGACAATCGCCTCAATATAGCCAGAGCCATCATTGGAGCTAAACTCGATTATTGCAACACTCTCCTAGCAGGCACCTTGTAACGAAACCTGTGCAAGCTCCAAATTATTCAAAACAATGTTCTCTGGTGCACCCTAGGTTGTCAAAATACGCCCACATCTCTGAAGCCAGAGGAAATGTGCACTGGCTACCAATACGTGAACGGATCAAGACCCTATCCATTGCTCACCGTTACCTCCAGCCTACCTATTACAATGCTTCAAAAGATACCACCCCTCCCGCCAAAAGCGGTTATCGAATGTACACCTTAACAAAGTGCCCACCTGCAAGAGCACTATAGACGGTGGCCCCAGCTTCCCAGTCACAGCTGCTAAACTATGGAATCCCCTCCCTCTGACACTCAGAAATGAACCATCATACTTGACATTCATAAAGAATCTAAAAACGTGTCTCTTCACCTAATGCCTAGCTAATCAAACTACTTTCACCTTCATGAACCCTCACATACTGTCCTCCCTGCCATGTAACCAGCGCCTAGATGCCTAAGGGCTACTAATGAATGCAAAAATAAATAAATAAAGAGAAGGGATTCACAAGACATGCAAAGGGGCATTATGGGGAACATAACATTATGGGAGACATCAACGGAGCGTGCCGAGTTAAGCTGGTCATGACTCCTCACATCTGCTGAATTTCAGGGGAATTTGTTGCATTAAATCTGCTCAAATTAACTGCACTTTGATGTTTTTTCAGTGAATCTTTAAATACACACGCTCACACATACATATTTTTATATACATTCATGAAATAATGATTGAGGTCATAAATTGCATTAGATGTGATGCACGTGGGATGTCATCATTGTGCATATCTTCCAACACCTGATATGATATGATATGATAAGGCATTTGTAACGCGCCTATACACAGGTGTTTCAAGGCGCGACGAGGCAGGGAGGGGGGAACAAGGGGAAGACAGACAACGATCCTACTAGGCCAGGTGTCATTCAGATCGCGCAAGTGCAGGGGGAGGGGGAGGGGAGAGGTGCATGGGGAAGGGGAGGGGGGAAGTGCAGTACAAGGTAAGTAGAATAAATAAATAAAAGGGCCAGCTGGTGGCAAGTGCAAGGTAAGTGCAGAACAAGTGCTGGGAAGGGGGGGCTGTAGGGATACAGAGACAGTCCTGCAGTGCAGGGGTTGCCAGGGAGGCAGTGCAAGTGGAGAGTGGCTGGGCCCAGGACCGAGGTCGGTGAGAGTGGCCCAGTTGCAGATTCAGTGCAGTTTCAGCGAAGAATTAGCAGGGGAGAGGGAGAGAGAAAGCAGAAGCAAAGAGGAAGGTTTTGAGGTGCTTCCGGAACCGGAGATGGTTCTCCTCAAGTTTCAGGGGGGCAGGAAGGCTGTTCCAGAGGGAGGCCCCTGCCGCAGAGAGAGATCTACCCCCAGCTCGTTGCTTCGAGAAGCGGCTGACCCTGAGGGAGTTGGAGACGGATGAGCGAAGGGCTCGGGAAGGAAGATATTTAGGAAGAGAGAGTTGAAGGTATTTAGGCCCCATGCCCCAGAAGGCCTTGTGGACAATGCAGAGGGTTTTGAACTTTATCCTCGCAGCCACTGGGAGCCAGTGTAGAGATTTCAGTCCTGGAGAGATACGGTCCCTGGGCTTGAGGCCAAGGACAAGTCTCGCAGTTCTGTTCTGGATGAGTTGCAGAGGGCGGAGTGTGGAGGCAGGCAGATTAAGATAAAGGCTGTTACAGTAGTCCAGTTTTGAGAGAACCAGGGCTCGGGAGACAGCGAGCTTCTGGGGGAAGGAGAGGAAGGGAAGAATACCTCTGAGGAGGTGCAGCTGGTAGTGTGACTTCTTAGAGACGTCAGATATATGAGGAGAGAAGGAGAGTGTGGAGTCGAAGATAACCCCAAGGTTTTTTGCCTTGCAGGTAGGAGCAGGAAGAGGGCCAAGAGAGGCCGGCCAGAGAGCTGCAGGGAAGGAGGGAGTGGGTGTGCCGATGAGCAGAATCTCAGTCTTACTGGCATTAAGGCAGAGGTCATTGGCGGCACACCATTCCTGGATAGCAGACAGACAGTCAGAGATGAGGGAGGGAGAGGAGGAGGCCGAGGGTAGCCTGAAAATGAGCTGGGTATCGTCCGCATAGCACTGAAAGTTGGGGCAGAGAGCGGCTATGCGGTGGGCAAGGAGTGCCAGATACTGGTTGAACAGCCAGGGGGAGAGATTAGATCCCTGGGGGACACCACAGGTGGAGAAAAAGATGTCAGAGAGGAAGGACCCGAGTTGGACCTGGGAGGGTCGATTGGAGAGGAAAGAGGTCAGCCACGCCAGAGCCTGACCAGTGATACCCAGATTATCACGGAGACGGTTGAGCAGGATGGCATGGTTGACAGTGTCAAAGGCAGAAGAGAGATCGAGCAGAATGAGAACACACGGAGTGTTGGAGTCGAGGTTCAAAAGCAGGTCCTCACGGATGTTCAGGAGAGCAGTTTCCATGCTTCTGGCAGCTCTGAAGCCAGATTGATGGTCATGAAGACTGCCAACAGATTCAGCATGGAGGTTAAGCTGGGAGATGGCCAGTTTCTCCAGGAGCTTGCCCAGGAAGGGAGTGATGGAGATTGGGCGATAGTTAGCCGGGCAGGAGGGGTCAGAAGAGGGTTTCTTAAGAAGAGTGTGCACAAGGGAGTGCTTAAGGGGGGATGGGAAAACTCCAGAGGCGAAGGAGTGGTTGCAAAAGTCAGCCAGGGCAGGGGCCAGGGAGTCAATGTGGTCCTTGATAGTTTTGGAGGAACAGGGGTGAACCTGTTTAGACGAGACTTTCATAGATCGGACTTGTCTGGAAACCTCGTCAGCAGAAAAAAGGGGAAAGGCAGAGAAGGAGGGAGGAGGGGTGGCTGCAGAAGGGCCCGAGGAAGAGCCGGACAGGGAGGGAGGGAGGTGGTAGGAGGAGAGTGAGGATAGGATGTCCTGAGTTTTGGAGATGAAGTGAGAGGCCAGTGCAGTGCAGAGGGCCTGGGAGGGGACAGGAGAGGTAGAGACTGCAGCAGGGTTGGCAAGCTCCTTGCAGATTTTAAATAGTTCGGCCGAGTTGTTAGATGCCGCAGAGATGCGGGCTTGGATAAGGGCTCTCTTCTTGGTGAGAACGGAGTGACGGTATTGCCTTTGGAGCAGGCGGCAGGCCAGTTTGTCAGAGGATGAACATGAAGCACGCCATTTCCTCTCTGCCACCCTGCACTTGCGTTTTAGGGTGACAAGATCCGAGTCATACCAGGAGTTACATTTGGCTTTGGGCTTCAGGCGGATTCTCATGACAGGGGCAAGGATATCAAGAGTATCAGATATAGCAGAGAGGAGCATGGAGAGGGCTGTGTCAGGGTGGGAGTCAGCCGAGGGGGGAGGTGGGGGTGAGAAGGTGGCTGCGAAAGCCTCAACTGACACGCGCTTCATGGGTCGGATGACCGAGAAGGTGGGTGGCAGTGGTGAGGGTGGCTTTGCCTGTGGGGTAGGGAGGGTGAGGTGGGAGGATAGGAGAAAGTGATCACTCCAGGAGAGAGGAGTGGAGAGAGGGACGGAGAGGGGAAGGTCAGAAGAGATCAGAGCATCAAGAGTGTGCCCTGCAGAATGAGTAGGCCCAGACGGGAGAATAGAGAGTGAGAGAGAGTCGCAGAGGTCACGAAAAAGTCCCGTGGGGGGACAGGAGGCATCCAAGTGGATGTTGAAGTCACCAAGAAAGAGGAGTTGAGTGGTAGAGGACAGGAGTGAGGAGGAGAGGTCAGCCCACTCAGAGAGGAAGGAGGAGATTTGACCAGGTGGCCGATAGACAGTAGCCAGGGTAAGGGAATGGCTAGGAGAGAGAGAGAGACAGCAGACAAGGCATTCAAAAGAGGAGTAGGTCTGCGTAGGAGTGACAGAGGCAGGAATCCACTCAGGGAAGATAAGGGCCACACCCCCACCAGCACGGTTGGGCCTGGGCACAGAGAGGATCTTGTAACCGTCAGGTAGGAGTGTGTCAAGGCTGGTGACAGAGCTGGCCGTGAACCAGGTCTCAGTGAGACCTAGGACGTCAAGGTCCAGTTCCTCAAGAAGGTGACAGATATCAGAAGAATGCTTGATTGCAGAGCAAGAGTTAAGAATGGCAATGTGGAGAAGGTTGCCATCCTTGAAGGACTTCCGGGGAGGGGTACAGATCAGAGGTACGCCCTGCGGAGGTGTAGAAGAGGGAGGTGAAGAAGTAGCACGAGAGGGGGCAGGGAGGGAGCGTAGAGGCAAGGAAGCCGAGGACAGAGGAGGGGGGACAGCAGGAGAGGAAAGGAAGTTGATGAGGCGTGGGAAGCGTCTATCAAAGAGATGAAGGTTGGCCTGAGGGCCTTGGACCAAGACGGTCCCATTAGTGTAGACATTAATGATGGCCTTAGAGGAGTGGAAGGAGGCCAAGAGGATATCCCAGCGGGTGCCACCATTAATGGGAGAAGAGGAGAAAGGAGAGAGCACAGAGACCATATGAAGGGTCCATAGGTCAGGCGAAGGTACGAAAAAGAGGATGTCAGTGAGAGTTTCCTTGGAGCAGGCATTAGTGTAGGTATCAGCGATAGGGAGGCCTGGGTTGGAGACCAGGATGTCCTTTTTAAACTTTTTCCTACCAGATTTAGTGAGGAGAGCAGGATAGTCAATAGAGAAGCAGTTAGAGAAGATAGGCGAGATAGAGAGCACCATGGAGTAGGCGGTTCAAAGCCACAGTTCAAAGCTTTTCTACAATTGTTGCAGTGAATTTAAAGGGTTTTGCTGCATTCAGGTGTTTCACCTTATCTCTGGGTCAAGCAACTTTTTTTCACTCAATATCAAGGTTTTCTTTCACGCTCTATCTGTAAGCATCAGTAGTCCTAGCCTTTCTCTTGTCAAAAGGGTTCCCTGTAAAATATCAGTTTTCTCGTTGAATCACTAATAACGAGACTACACACACATTTTTCTGCCTCCACACACCTTGATAGAGTTTGCTTCTATGTCCCAGCAAGGTGTAACTTTAAACTTGTAAGTATAACAGGTTGAATTTTGATGCAGAGGAATGCAATCACTTTTTGGTCAAGTCTCATGCAGCTACAACTCTTTTCCGAAAAGTGTCACCCAGAAAATGATCTTTAGTTTTTCTGCTTCTGTAATAATACACACTACCCACCATTGTCATATATCACAAACACACACCCCTCTTTTAAAAACTTGGAAATAAAAATGAGTTTTCTTAAACACTTAAAGACTGGTGACCCTGTTAGTCACCATGGGACATAGGTATGCAATGGGAGTTTAGACTCACTGCAGAAAAGAGGCACTCCCCACTTCCTTTCTATTATTTCAGAATATAGCGCATCATGTTTTCTTATCTCACTCATTTTGGAGCAACACATGCCACCCCAATTCTTTAGATCACAACCCTATAATTCACCTTTATTTCACACATAGACTCCTGTGGCGGATCAGAAGGAGGACGCGGACACTATGATGACATTTCCAACATATGTTTATTAAATAATAGGAATAAGGTGTATCTGTCCCTAACACTAGTGGCTATTCCCATCCTACGCGAATAACTAAGGTGTTCGTCAGTTGTCAGGAAATGTCCAAAATAACAAATTCCGCTGACCAAACTCTAACTTTAATTTACCCTTCCACTAATCTAATAAACTAAGTTCAGGAGAATGACTCCCTTCTCCTGATGGTGTAATGGTCTTCTATAACTTTCAGAGTTCCTCTCAATATCCAATCTTTAAATCTGCTCACAATAAATTTGGTTTTTCCTCTATCTTGATGTACTGTCCTCCATAAGTCCCTTCTTGGACTTAAGTCTGTTCTTGGCTCCAGGGGGCTTGGTCTTCTGTATTTTGGTAAGATATTCTCTCCTAGGTAATGTACCGTTTCTGTTTCTTTTATCTCATAGGGTTTGCTTGCCTTTACTTTGTAGTATTATCTCCCACTTAGGCTCTTCCAATGGTAGCTTTATCACAGTTTTAATTACCTCTTTCTCAGGACCACTTGGGATTCTCTTTCTCAGACTATTATAGTTCAAGTTCATGAATTTTATATTTTGGGTTTCATCAATTTCAATTGAACGGGTTTCTTCCATGTTATATTCAAATTTTCGTCAATTTTACTGGGACAAGTTCCTTTCGAATTATAATGAATCCCCTGCAGCTTCCGGTCTTCCTGTTTTCCCTATTACCTATGTCCTTACAGTGGAACGTCTACAGGGCCTGCAGTCACTTGGGACTGTTTCTTCCCTCCCACTTATTTACCTGCTGGTTCTCGGTGGTGTGCTTCGCCTACTCCGCTCAGTGTCCTGGAATCGCTTCTGATACCCAGACAGGTTGGTGCACTCACAGCTGGGTGGTGTCGGCATGGTTGATCGGGCAGCATGCCCACCATGAAGGATCCGTGGTCGGGCCACCACCAGAATCAGAATTTTCTTCCCCTCAGCTTTTCTGCGCCTGCATACATTGGTGTTTCAGCATCTCTCTCTGTCTCTCTCTCTAGTGCAATGCAGTTCTGAACTTGGCAGGCTCTGTGACTCTGGTCGGCACCACCTCGCTCAGATGTTGCGTTCCCAGCGTGCCTCTCCTGCTGGTGTACGCGCCTCTCTCATTCCTCCTGGTTCTGCATGGCCTCTATTTTCAACGTCCTTGTCGCAGTCAATTAGAGTTTGTTTCTTAAAATGGCAGATTCTTTCTCTGGAGGATAATGGCATACTTTATGTTCACCTTTAGCCATTCCTCTAAAGGTGGTTATGTTTTGCAAATTGGTTCATCCCATGCATGTCATCACAGGGAATGTCTTAGGGAGGTCCTCTGCACAATGGGAGTCCTTGTCCCTAAAGGGGGGAGTCTCTCCCAGCAAGGTCCCACTTGCCCACACCACTATGGAGAGTCTTGTGGAGCGGGCTCACCTACCTAGCCTTAAAGGGGGAGTCTTCCCATTGGGGAGAATGGACAAATTCCCTAGAGTCGTCCGCTCCCCTTTCCCCTGTGTTCCATTCTCGGAAGGCCATCTAAAGCACTTTTGGGGCCATGGGCACGGACATCTTTGGGGCCCCCCTCCACCAAACCAAAGGAATTAAGTGATCAAGAATATCTGCCCTGCCCCGCCACCTCACCACAATCACAACCCATAGGTTGATATGCTGCATCACATGTTTACTCCCTTTCAGTCCCCTTTCCCTCTTCATTCTTGCTCTAATCAGAATGATAAACAGCTACAATTTGAAAGCCAACATTATCAGTCTCGAAGAGGTTACACAGTGTTCTAGCATAGATAAAGTAGACTTTTTATCATTAGACTCCAGGAAGGTATGCAGAATTTAGTATTAATGCAGGACTGTATGTAAAAGGTACATGTAACCCAGAATAGACAGAGAATTCATATTTGCTGCCTCACAGAACGCAAACGTGCTCAAGCATGGATAGACGAGACCAATTGGGAGGAAGGAGAAAGCTACACATACCATAGCATGGATAGTGGATACAGATTAGAAGTTACCAGGAAGGTGTCTGTATCCAGACAGATTGAGATTATAAGTGGGACATGGTTTTCAAAAATGGTTGCCATTAGAGATCAAAAGAATAAGTGCCTGTGGTATGCAATGTATCAATGCTCACTATTATAGTGGAAGCAACACTAACAGCCAGTGACGGCTGCTTTGAAGATCATCCCCTGAGAAGGAAATCACTCTGAAGGGCTGACAATTTTGAAAGGTCTAGGGACTGGCAATGTCGAGAGGCTAGCCAATACAAGATAAAATTAGATTCCCAGCATTACATGCGCTGGTTAAGGGGTGAATCTGGGATTTGTGCCAACTCTGCAATTTCTGCATTTGAATACTTTCATTACCAGTTTTTACCATGAACTTAAATGATCTCATTTTATAAAACTGACTTGCAATGTACACCAATCACATTATAAACATGAACATTTTTAAAAACAAAATATCACAGGAGGGTGTAACACAGAAGGATTCTAGCTTCATTCTCTCCATCATCAAGAGAAGTATATAAGTACCAACATACCAACCAGTGTGATTTAACAGATTTCATCTGGTTTTGTCCTTTGTATTTTCAAGCTTTACATACTTCCAAAACACTGGCTTGTGAAATTGTCATTCATAAACGTGCAGAAAAACCTTTGACTTTTACAAAAACGCAAAGTGTTGTTTTGTGTCTAACGAGCAGACTTTAAAATATGCTTGCCCGAGTCCTGCACAATCTGGACCGCTCGCTTCTGTCTACCACCCCTTCCACTCAAATGGTCTATATAAGAAGAAAGATCAGAACACTACTGGGGGTCCAAACTGGGAGGGCTGGGGGTCCCAGACTTTGCAACTTCTAAAAGTGGATAAACAGCGGCCTGGAGACCATAGATCAGCTGTATGTGGGAGAGGCGCCCCTCACATTTGAACAATGTAAAGAAAAGTTCCAACTCCAGGAAAGAGACAGATACACTTATATACAACTGCGCCACTGGAGTTCGCACCCCCAAACTTTGCAGGTGGCAACGCGACCTCTCACCGCTCTGGAATTAATACTCAAGGACCCTCCGACTCGAGGCAGGGTATCTACCTTATATAGGCACTTTTTGGGCAATTTCCTGGTAATGGGAACTCGCTGCATGGCTCAATGGGAGGCCGATTTGGGACACCCGATAGAGGACCAGACCTGGGTGGACATCTGGACCCGAGCACACGCCTCATCCACCTGCGTCACCAACAGGGAATGTGCATACAAAATCATGCTGCCCTCCCCTTAGACTCCATCACATGAACCCCCAAGTGGACTACTCTTGCTGGAGAGGATGTGGCCACCCAGGCTCCTTCTTCCACATGTGATGGACGTGTCCAAAGATCCAGCAATTCTGGAAACTATGCCTGGGAACCATCGCACAAATCACCGGGACAAAGATCCCGCTGGAACCGGAACCCGTCCTGTTAGGAGTCCCGATCCCCACGGTCTACCCACGCTCCGGGAACAGAGCGAAACTACTGACCCAATGTCTGCTATTGGGGAAAACGGTGCTGGCCCGTTGTTGGAAATCCCCGGACGGCCCCCTCATGGCCCAGTGGTGGACAAAGCTATGGGACATACTGATCGCAGAAAAGGTGACAGCGGCAAAAGAAAGAGTCCTCCACCGATTGCAGAACATCTGGGTCCCGGTACTGGAATATGATCAGCGATTCCCCGCCCTGACCTACAAACCCATCAAGGCCCGGTGGACCCTGAGGGATAAAGAAAACCCCGAAAGGGACACATAGACGAGGGGGCGCAAGACGGCCCAGGGGGGGAAATCCCATCTCGGGAACGGGGGGGAGGAGGGGACGAGACTTGAAGGGAATGTTTGGGGATCAACGAGCCTAAGTTATTGTTCATATGATATGTAATTGTCAACCTGCCTTGATTTAAAATAAACAAATTTTAAAAAAGAAGAAAGATCAGGTAATGGGCTAAACAATTCCACCAGCATGCGAGAAGGCAAACTTCACAGAAGACAGTACAGTAATGTACAAGAAATTAGATGATTTACCAGGATCACTGTATTGTCTGCTGGCAAAGCCAGGATACAAGCAAGAATGTTTTGGTTCCAAATTTGGATACTTATTCCTCTCTTGGACTAACAGTTTATGCTCATCGTTGTAGGTGATTGCCTAGGTTTTCCAACACCCCATCTGAACAAACCAATT
Organism: Ambystoma mexicanum; assembly: GCF_040938575.1. Classification (NCBI taxonomy): domain Eukaryota; kingdom Metazoa; phylum Chordata; class Amphibia; order Caudata; family Ambystomatidae; genus Ambystoma; species Ambystoma mexicanum. The sequence continues at coordinate 872,047,073 of NC_090924.1, read as the reverse complement.
TCTAGACCTTCACCATAAGGATGACATGTTGATTTCTATTGCAACCCTTATCTGGTGCAGGTACATTGCTGAAAATAGCACCTGTTTTGCTGCAAGTCTAAGTACATATGCAGGCAGGTTTATAAACTTCAGACATAGGAAAGGCTCAGCCAGCCTTAGAGGAATGTGCTATTCTAATCTTGCATAGAAACACCTATCTCTTTAATGAGTGCTTAACACACTGAGCTAACTTCTGAACCATTGTGGCACTCAATTTACCAATAAGCATTTCAAATTTGGCTATTGCACATGATCAACATAATTCCCACAAAAAGGAAGAATGCTACAGGAGTTGTGCCACAAGGAACGAACACACAAACTATATATACCACAGTGAACACAGAAAGCATTACATGATGAATTGATCAATGCAGAATGTACTTGCCAAAACAGACAGGCAGTAGGTTTAGAGCCTCAGCACCATGCCATAAAATATCCTGATGTGTGCTATTTAAGTCTGGAGAACAAAGGCATCTTACCTCTTTAGATCAGTCCTGTGGGGCCCCCTCCAGGGTGGCAGCCCTGGGCAAGTGCCCCTTTTGCCCTCCCATAAAAACGTCTCTGCATTCTCCAGCTTTTTCTCTCTTTTTGTCCTCTGTCTGTTTTGTCCAGCTTCCTCCACACATCAGAATGTGCTCTTGTGTACTTTAAGATCCACTTTGTGGTCCCTCTGGTAAAGAGCACAATTTTCATTTCTTGGTACAGAAAATACTATGATACGCTCCATTCCTTTCTTCACTAGAACGATCCATTTTGTGATGGCTTGAAGGAATGAACACGTCTGTCATAAAAATAGCAGTGCCTCAACACAGCATCTTAGTGAGCCCGTGTACCACACAGTTATTTTTCAAATGTATTTGTGAAAACTTGCTATTGCTCTATTTGTTTATGTGGTAGAAATTGTGTGAGGGTGTAATGCAAGCCATGCCAAAACAAGGCATCATTTTTGGGTATTAGCGTGTGCACGCATACAGCATGTCCATCCATCCTCAGACCCAAACTGTGCTCCTTATTTTGCTCGTCAAACTATAATGCACACACAAGTATTGATCCAGCGTGTGATTTCTATCCCTGCAGTCACAATGGGACAAAGATATCCAGTGGGAATTTTGACTCATTGCAGAAAAGAGGCACTCCTCACTTTCCTCAGAAGATAGCGTCTCACGTTTTCCATAGTTCATAGTTCTCCCCTATCGATCAGCTTTTTGTCACACATGGAATTCCCAATCTTCTGTGTTCCATTCTCCACTCTTTTTTCTCTTTGTTTCTGTGTTCTTCCTAACTGCCCCCACACTTCGTTATGTGCACTGTAGTGTTCTAAGAATCCCCTGCAGCCCTTCTGGTAAGAAGCACATTTTCCATTTGTTGTAGCAGAAAAGCAGAAAACACCAAGATAAGCTCCATTCCTTTCTCTACTAGAATGATGAAATGGGTGATGGCATGGAGGAATGAATGGGACTATGATAAAAAGCAGTGCCCCAACATGGCATTCGATGGAACACAGGGGACTGTGCGCCAAACTGATACTTTTTTTAATGTATTTGTGTACATTTGAAATGTAGTAACTGATGGTTGATCTCTATACCATACTTGATAAAGACGCCATTCCTTTTGCAATTAACTCAAGGCTGTTTACTTTTGTTTTAGGTTTGACTGTGTGAGGAACAAAGCAGGAGTTGCAATGCTGGGTGTGATTTCATCTGGGTTAGCGTTAGCGGCTAGTGGTGGCTTGCTGATGTATTGTGGAGTACCGTGTGTCATCTCTGTGGCAAACGCACCATTTCTCAGTCTGGGTAAGTGGAAAATATTTACTAGCCAATCAGCCATGCAGGCACGGTGTCGGGGGAAAATTCTCCCGGGGTCGGCTGGGCCGTCCGTGGACCTCCGGGCAGGGAGGCCCCAACTCCTCCCGTGCATCCCAAAAATGAGTATGAGGCACACGCAAGAAGCAAGGTGGTTCTGCTGCTTATTAAACAAAACGGCAGGGATGGGTCAAGGATCGTACGCGTCCGTCCTGACACTCTCACTCTCCGTGGGGCTCGCAGGCCCTTTTTACCTTAGTATGACTTGCTACTTGCATCACCTGGGAAAGTTAGCGAAAAACCTATCGCCACTCTGGATTGGTTCCTCGAGTGGTAGGGTTAGTATAGCATACGTATAGAAAACGTTGTTAGTGGTTGAGGGTCAGTCAGGTGGTATAATTGGGTTGTCCCTTCAATTAGATACATGAAAATTGTTACATGAAGACCCCTGAGGATTGGCTAATGTTAATGGCGTCAGTGATAAGAGCCCCATGTTCTGATTGGTCCACTCGCAAGCCCCCAGTCTGGGACCATCGCTGTTCCCAGCTCGCGGTGCACCTGCCATTTGCAACAATGTGTAACTATGTGTGTGTGCAGACAATGCATGGATTTATTCATATGCTTGAAAGCAGGCTACTCCCACCGCCGCAGATGTCCATTGAGCCGCTTCATTGTTGCTGCCTGTGTCTCAAAACGTGGGATCCAGGCGCCTCCTCTCTCCTGGGTCTGGCACCCTGTCAGGTTCGGCTTGGTCACGTGAGGAGAGACCGTGGTTGAGGCAGAATTCTGCACATTTAATATTGCATTTTCCACTGTGTGTCTGGCTTAGCTTGCAGGTGTGACCTTGGCTTCGGCTTGTGGTATGCGAGTTTGCAACATTGTTCCCTTTGCTGTCTGTTCTCGCCGGGCTCTTTCTGCAGGGTCAGCAAGCGTACTCTTGCTCGTTCAATGTTCATGGAGGCTCTTGCTTGCGGCCTACTTGGGCCTGGTGCATAGGTGGGGACGTTTGATGCACGGCGCTTTAAGTTACGGTATCATATTGCTTTATCCCCAGTATCATGTCTTCGTTATGTTTCTCATTTGCAATGCATGGGTTAGGAGAAGCGTCAGCAAGCATTTTAGATGAGTTCGTTGTGCGTCTTGCGTTTCTGCATTTGCAAAACCTATGTGAAAAATAATAAAGATGCGCGTCAGTGGGTGTGTCCGTCACCTACGCCATAACACTGAATATGTTCTTCGTGTGGATTGGTGTGGGAGTGTCCAGTGCACCTGTTTGTACGGGAGTTGTGACCGTTGGCTAGGTCGTCATGGCATCTCTAACGATGTGTTCATTTACTGTTGAATGGTTCAGTCGAGTTCATCCATGCCGCAGATGTCGGCTTGGGCAGGGCAGGCTGGTGGGCAGGCTGGTGGGCACATCCGTATGTTCCTGTACCAGGGTATTTGGTCGTCTGGTAGATAGGCAAACTCCTCTCATGGCAGGTGTCTGGGCCGCGATCCTCTAGGCCAGGGGCGTGAGGGGATTGGTGGGAGTCTTTTGTTCCATTCTCCCACTTCAACGGCATTAACAACAATTATTTATTTCCAGAATGGCAGTACAAGCAGCCTCTGAGTGTGGTACAGCGACAGGTTGCAAATGTTCATGTCATGCAACAAAGGTGTTATTTGGCTTAGATAAAATGTGTGTTTTAATTTAAAGAAGCTGGACCAAATACTGCAGTGAATTACAGTGAAAGAAAAAGAGGAATTCAAATTTAGTAGCAGGACTTTATTTGGTATTATGCACAAAGACAAATTCACATGTAAGATCAAATAAACAATACAAAAATCATGCGTTCCTCCTCATACAAATGCTAGCAATGCCATAGTCACATTCGATCAAAGGTAACACACACGAATAAAATCACACATACATACCAGAATATCGTAAAAATGTATCTAACAACTAGTTGCACCAACTACACCAAAACCTACTCATAAACTCATGATACACCTAATAAAAATAAAGACATGACATCTCAAATACGGAACAGGTGCTAAAACACTTAATTTTGAAATGTATTTTATTGTTCATTTATTACACGCTTAATACCAGCGAGTGGTTTCTAAGCTTGGGATCAGGATTCGAACCTGTTTAAAAATACATAACATAATCCATAAAAGCTCATAGGGTAATGCACTTCCAGGTACTGACAAAAAGGCACCATGCAAGGAGCCATCTTACTAAACTGTATTAAGTATAACTCGCCGTCTCGGCTATGCCCTTTGCAGATAACTCACTACAGCAGCTGTGATCCTTGCATCGTCAGAGTACCTACAGAGGTGATAGATGAAATGCGCGGATCTACCCCTAAAAATATTCAAAATCGATCACAACCAAATTCTCCTTATTTGGAGGTTTGCCAGGCCCAACAATACATGAACCACATCCTCACTAATACCAGGGCGGTTAGGACAGCCATCAATAATATTGTTTCGCCATCTGGCCCAAAAGCCTCAGTGGCAAGATGTCTATTCTAGGTTTCATAAGCAGTTCCTTGAAGTAGACCGGCACAATCTCATTAAGTTAGTATTCAACAGTGTCCACTAAAGGCTTATGCCTTAAGTAGTTCATTGGCATAGGTTAATTGGTGCAGTCAATCTTGAGTAGCAGACTTCTCCGCTTCTTTAGTGTAAGCATTGATTTGCTCGGGTGAGTGCCATGTAGACTGTAAGACAATACTATCTAAATTTGATCTCGTGGAGCCATGGTGAGGGAGAGGCATCAGGTGTGTTAATCAGATCAGTCAGAACTTCCCAGAATTTCACCCACAGTCACAACCTCCATAATTTAACCAAATACAGCAGCGGTTAATAACTCCAGAGAAATGCTAAAAGAACCTAACCCCAAATTGAGAGCTGCATTAGGAGAACTAAAGGCATGTTCATTAGCTGCTTCAATATTTTATTCTTTGCACTTTCCAAACAGCTAGCATTGCAATGGCCCCATATCCCCACCCCATATGTAGAAGCTACCACTGCCTGGGCTCAATAGATCTTCAACACTGGTTTAATCATTCGACATTCAAAGCATTCCCATTTTATTTTAGCAAGAACAAGGTTGTTTTCAATAATCTATTCGCGCCATGGAACATCATCACTAAAGCGAACCCCTAAATAATCAAATAATTTCAGTTCTTGAAATCTCTTTTTTCCAAGGTGCAGGGTCTTTTTAATTGTGTACTCCCTCTTAAGACGGCCCAGGAAAGTCCCAAATTACCCAGAGGTCTGGAGTCAATCTAAGCTAGTCTCAATAACGGAAGTAGACAAAGTGCACAGAAAAATCCAGCTTTCTAATCATCCAAATAAAGCAGGAACAGCATACAAGCATACAGAGCTTTCATAGTTCAGATGATTACTAGCTGGTTTAATGGCACATCTGTGTCATCAATATCATCACCTTACATTATCATATCACAAAACCTACAGGGATTGGGGTTGGTTAGTGGGGTTGTCTACATATACATTCTATAAGGGTAACATGCTGTAATTGGACAATGCTTGTCTGATAGCTCCTCCCAAGACCACCCCTATGTTGATAAAGGTTACATTATGTCACTTTTCTGACAGTGGATTGGTTGGCACATAACTTGATGGGGGGCGTAACACCAGGGACTCTAATTTGTTGGTGTTCTGCTAACCAACCATGGCCACTTGAAAGGTCATCAAGACATGAGTCAGACAGGAGTAGGGGGAGAGAGGTCCATGGACTTCTTTTGTTGCAATTAAAAAATATACCATCCCTTATTCCTAGGCCATTAGCCAGGGTGATTCCTTTGTACTTGCCCTTGTATAATGTCTCATGTCTGTATGTACGGTTTAGGGAGTAAGGCAGGTGTCCTATGTCTGCTGGCTTTTAATGAAGAGACGATGTTGGCCGATTATGGGACACGTGTGATGGGACCGTGTTTGGAATAATTTTATCCTGCATTTATTAGGGCTTTAGCTACTATAAACATGAGTGTTATGGTTTATTTTACCACTGGGGCTCTATTGAGTTATTCTGCGTGGAATCTTTTGGATTTACAGTTTGCATGCACTTGGCTCACAATGCTCGGCTCTGCTCTTCTAAACCTTAATTAATCTGGGAGTATACTTCTTGCATCTTGGTAATTGCTGTCTAGGGCCTTTGCTGCAACCTTACTGTGAGTGGATACTGTGATTTATGCATACCAAATCTGCAAATCATTACTTGGAAATAGCAAATACAATTGAGGTTAGACTATATATTGGCAGTTGTCTGGTTTACCCAGTTCATCTTTGTCATAGACATTCTGTGTCTTTTTGAGCAAAGGCAAGATTTGACAACCATTTTTTGGATTATCATATTTAGAAAATGATCAAGGTGGACGCTGAACTGCATCCAAGACAATATCAACTTCATTTGCAAAAAAATACCCACTCCTATTCCAACCTCCTGCAATTTAGCAAAAACAGTTCAACCACGAACAAACAAACAGCAACACATTAAAAGTCTGCTCATCAATTAAAATAGCCTGGTTCAGAAAAAAGCTTACCATGTATTTTTCCACTCTCTGCCATTTTGCTCATGATTCCCGCGATGGTGTATGCGGTATGGAGCAGGAAATCCACTAGGCACGTTTCACCGCTCAGTCTGGGCAAATCAACAGCGTCTCAGCCAGTATCTCACGTGGATGTGGGTGAAGAGTCTTGCGTCTCCACTAATTCCTCCCTGCTTCTTTAACCTGAATATAGACAGAATCCACAGGCATTTATAGTGATGACAGCTGACATGCTCATACCTAGCCGCCATCATAATTGCTGTGTTCTCAGTTGGGGCAGAAAAAAAAGGCATGGGAACCCAAGAAATTCCGGGGTTCCTGCACCTTTTTATCACGCCGACCAGGAAATGTTCAAACTCCCCTCAAGTGAACCAAGGATGATGACATGGTCCACTCTGGTTGCTAATATGCCCATTCTAAAATTAGCTTGTGAGTGGTTCATTACTATTAGCTTGGGATTTCTGCATGAAAGACCCCAATTGATTGTGCAACCATGTGTTGGGTCGCTGTACCTATATCCTGCATCATCTCTGCACATAGTTGAGACGGATCAGTAAATGACCACAATGCATAAGGTGCAGAGACCCAGGTCCTGCACAGGTTTTCCACACTCTTCACATCCCACATGCAGACATTCTGGGGTGATCTGCATTGTGTGCTAATGTACCTGGTGGAGAACAGCAATGACAGCGACCATGACAAAAATGTCAGTGCCATTCCCTAGGCATTATCATGGATTGCATCTGTTTTTGGCTGGTGCAAGAAAGCTAAGCAACATCTCTGCAAATTATGCAATTCTGGGGAAATCAAAATGTTGATCCCTAGTGGCATAAAGCGTGTTGGCACAGTCGAAGGAGCCTTCAGCAGGGATCCCACACCCATACAGAAAGTCCTCATGCTGCTGAGTCCAGGATTATGGCAGGTTAGAAGAAGGAGTTGGACACAACACAGCCATTTTTACAAGCTTTATTTTAAATAATAGAAAAGGCCTAGTTTGCCTTATCACTATAGTGGAATTGCCTACTTAACTAAGTTAAACTAAGGTGCTTGTCTGTCGTCAGGAAGTCAAAAAACAAAAATGTCGTCAATCCAAAACTAACCCTATACGAGCCCTAATAATACTAATGAAACTGGGCACAAAAGAATCTCTCTCTTCTGGTTGCCACCCCCTTTGCCTTTTTGTCTTGCGGGTTCTCCCAGGGTCCTCTGGTTTCACACAACTCTGTAATATCTAAATGCCTCTTGTATCACAAAATTACTCCTTATGATGATCTCCTCTGGTATGGAAATATTTGTTTCATGAGCTCCTGCAGCTCCTCCCAACTTGTTGTGGGAAGTATTTTTCTGAGCAAGCAACCCTTAACATTGTTCTCTTGAATATAGTCTCTTAAACACTTTCCTTTCCCTCTGGGTTGTTACTCTGATTTATTAGTTTTGAAAGTTTCCCACCTCTCTGATGGCTTTACCAAGTTCCTTCTTTCTTGATGTTCTTCACTTTGTACTCCTAACTCACAATACGTTTCACCACTTTTACCTTCTTCAGCCTCAGGTGACTTTGCGGGAGTCAGGTCATGCTCGGGTAGATCAATTTCTTCTCTTCGCTTTTGTCTCTCGGTTTTTCGGTTGCTCTCGTCTCGGCTTCTCTGTAGCTCGCTGAATTCCCCGAACAGCAGTGGGTGGAAGCTTACCTCGCTTCCTATCATCCATATTTTGGCAGAGTTCTGAGGGCTCCAGACCCACCTCTATGGTCACACCACCGGTTCGGACGGTTCCTCTGACTACATCCGGACAATGGTTCTCCCGCTGTCTGCTACATCGTTCCTCCGGCATCTACGATTTGCCTTCCCTGCTTCTCGCAGTAGCGTGGGATCTGTAGCTGTACTCAGCTTTGCCTCTTCTTGGCGTTCTGATGTCAGTGGGCTTAACCTGGGTACTGCTCTCTTCTCTGTTGGGGCCTCCTCATCCTGTTTTTATAGGCATTTCTTCTTAAAGTGATCTCTCTTTTATTTTGAGATAAAGTGTTTCAATATTACCTACAACCAAACAGAAGGGGGACACAGTGTTTTGGATGCAAGGCAGTCCCATGTATTCAGACGAAGTGTCCTGCATAGGGAGTTCCCTTTGGGAATGGGGGTCCTTGTCCCTAATGGTGAGTCAATCTCAGACCCCTAGGTACGCAGGTTTTATGGAGCGGACTGACCCCTAGCCTCAAAGGAGGTGGCTCTCCCTTAGGCAAAAGGGTCACACACTCTTGATTCGTCACATTATATGTTCAAACGTGATAAGTGTGTGTTTCCTCTGCATCTGCCTTTTTAATAATGAAGGCCATAGAGAAAAATAACAAACTTGAAAAAATGCCAATTAAATATTTACTGCCTCTATACCTACATCAATAAGCATCCCATATACAATTAACAAGAACACAAGTGTCAAACTCTGAAGACATTGACAAATGAAGAAACTAGAGCTGTGCATTAACAGCAAAAGCAACGCTTCAACTGTAGGGAAATTTAAAATCTTGCTGGCAGACATGTTATAAATTAACTCGCACAAGGGGTGAAAAGTGTAAATGAAGCAGCTGCACAGAGGTAAGTTGCAGCACATTCCCCCGTAGGGATATGGTATTGCTTAACAATTCTAATTTCTCCTAAACACGGGCACCCACCACAAGCAGAAGTAAACTGCAGATAATGGTGAGCGCTAGGATGAAGCTCTTGCATTGTGATTCACAAAGTACACAGATGCAAAGTCTTGTGGCAGGCAATATTGTTCAAATTGTTAGTCAAAAGGGATGTGCACACAGAACATGGAAATGTTCCCGTAGCAAAGAATGCATGAGTCCATATACACTTGACATAAGTAAGGACTTGATGGAAGATCGAATGGACATGGTTGAGACTAAAATAAAGCCCCAAAGGATAAAATATGAAGCCCCTTTTACACTTTTGATACAATACAACATCCTCCCTGCTGAGTGTCACCGCAAGCATCCCCGGCATATAACAGCTAAATCTGGCAGACCAGAGACACACATTGTGCCCACATTAGTCAACTTCCCACGTAACGCACAGAACTTCTTAGCTGTCAACAATGAGTTCTAGGAGATTGTGGCTTCCTCCCACAATTCTGGGCCATAGGCAGCAGACGCCTCACGATTATGAAGCTTGTTTCCTGCCCTGTGCTTCCTACAATGAGAAAAAGGGTACATGCGTCTCAATACTGTGTTTCACTCCCAAAACCTGGGGCATTTTGAACCCAAGCATGTATCCACAGAAACACAAGCACCGTTCCACTAGGTTTAGGAGCTATGATTATGGGCGAGCACATCCACACAGCACAGCAGATGTGCCGCACATATCCTAAAGCATTACTTTTATATATGGCCTAGAAATGACAGCATATACCCTATTAATTAATTGTCCATTACCTCATCGTCCTCATTAGAGAGAACAGGGTAGAGCCTGGGTCTACATCTAGTGCTGTTAAAAGAGCAATTGGCACCATCAAGGAACATTGCTTGTGTCTCCATCAATCAGTCTACTGGAGCCAAACCTGCAGATGGCAGGTGACGTGGTGCAGGTATCTCTCATACATAGCACCTAATTATTCACCAGCAGAGAACCCCTCAAAACGGAAGAACCCCAACTCTTTCTATGTTAAAGGGCTGTCAGGCAATCATCACAGAATGTCAAAGTCCGTGTACCAGGGACATGAGGAGAGGAGGGCAGCAATAGCTAGTGGCATGTTCTGTTGAGAAATAAGTTCAAAATATTATTCAATTTTAAAGTATACCACATGCAACAATGCACCCCCAAAAAAATCCACCACACCACTCCCAACATATGAGCAAATAATTCCATCATGATCACAGTAGATTATACATTATCATACTAGGATACAAATACAAAGTTTATAACTGCGATTAGAGACAAACAGATCAGTTTACAGCATCGGAATCTTCAGGTGATTGCACAGTGTGCAGTTAGTGTTTTAAAATACACAGTGGGCACGGCCAAAGGCTGTGATCACTGGCCATGGCCAAAGGCCCTGGCTAGTCGTCCCAAAATACATGTATATTTTAAAACACCAAAGGGCCATGGCCTGTGAGCACGGCCTTTGGCTGTGTCTACTTTCCACCACCGACCTCACTGTTGCTGTAAAAAGAATTTTTTGTTGTATTAATCCAATTATTTGAACTCTCTTTTTTAAAACCTTTTTACCCATAACCGTGGTTATGTTGGTAATGCACTACAAATACCTGCGGTTATCTGTAGGCACCTGCTGCCTGCGAATAACCACGGTTATCTGTAAAACTTGTGAAAAATAATTCTTCTATGCCTTCCCACGCACTCACCAAGTGCCGCCCTCCGTTTGACATGCTCTCTCCACCCCGTCAACTCTGTTTTCCCTCTGTAGCCCTCTCCCATTCCCCCCAAAACAGCTGTAGTTTGTGTGACGCACTTACATTCCTGATCGGGTTTTCTTGGTCCACAGCCCCCACCAACTCCCTAATGTCACATAGTGTCCACTTTCCCAGTCCCCACCTCTACCCTGATGCCATTGCATCGCTGTTCCCACTCAAAATAGCCTTTATTCCACTTTTTGTTGTTGGATAGCTGCGGTTACTCCCGTAATAATCGTGGTTATCTCTCAAATCGAACCAAAAAGAAAATGGCTGATTTTCATTTCTGAAAAGCCTCTCTCCTGCCAAGCACCTACGGAGATATAGATATCCTTTTGGGAGAAGGGAGCACCTCCTTCCCCGTCAAATATTTTAAACACTACTGGATGCAAAAACCCCAGACCCTGCCCCAGAATTTTACTCAATGCTTCGTACCCAAGTTGTTTCGTACCTGGTCCAATTCCATCGTGTTTTTTTCTGTGTGCTGGAGGAAAAATTGGACTTCATGGGAACATGAATGGGGACTAGGCCGAAACAGCATTTGTAACTTTTTAAATTACTTTTTATGTTTTAAAAGATCTTTCACAAGGCCAAAGGCCATGGCTAGTGGGCCGGTAGTGATTCGAAATATGCAGTGGGCTTGGCCAAAGGCCGAGCTCACTGGCCTGGGCTGACAGCCCTGCCTAGTGGGTCCAAAAGACATGTATAGTGGCCACAGCCGAAGGCCACCTAGTGGATCCAAAAACAACATATTGGGAACATGTACAGTGGCCACGCCCAAAGGCTATGGCTAGTGGCCCGGTAGTGTTTTAAAATATATGGTGGGCACATCCAAAGGCTGTGCTCAGTGGCCAGGGCCAAAGGCCCTGGCTAGTGGACCCAAAAGTCATGTATAGTTACATATTGGGGAAACATGTAGAGTGGACATGGCCAAAGGCCATGGCTAGTGCCTGGTAGAGCTTTAAAATATACAGTGGCCACGACTGAAGTCCTTGCTCACTGGCCAGTGCCAAAGGTCCTGGCTCGTGGGTCTGAAAGACATGTATAGTGCACCGAGTGGGTCCAAAAGAAACAGATAAAAGCCCAGCCAGCACAGAGGAGATTTGAAGATGCTCAGAAGAGGCCAGGTGCAGGTGGGAGGGGAGTGAAGGAATCAAGTGCTGAGTAGACTGTGGAAGTGTTCTGAGAGAGTGCAGGTAAGGATATGATATGACAAGTCATTTTGGATTTAGGAGACGGAAGTAGATAGGGAGAAAGTAGGGAGAGAAGTGAGAGGTGAAGGAAAGGGGTACGGAGTGAGTGGGAGGTAGATGAGGAAGATCAAGGAGGGAGGAGAGAGACAGAGAAGGAATTCCCCAGGGACAAAGGGAGAGGATCATTTAGAAATTTCCTGAGGGAGCTAAATAGAGAACGCCCTGGCCTTTAGGTTTTCCTTCCAGATTAGTAAAGATCTGGACAGTCAGAGTTACCATGTTTTAGAATATGTTGGGGACAATCTGGTGGTTAGGGATGCCTCAGTTAGAGAGGAGGGAGCCCACATGGAGGTTGAGAGAGCTGTAAGGACCCCCTTAGTTTCCATCATTCAAGCTTTACCAAACCATTTGTTTAAAATCTTAATAAAGCACCTCAAATCTATCAGTCTAAGGACTTTTGAGGCCATCTGTGACACCGTGCTGTATATTTCTATGCAATACATAATTTTCGTTCTTACAGCAGTTATCTGTTCCATTTTCTGCTGTTCCTCCCGCTCACCACCAGCTCTGAAGCCATTAACTAATGAAACCAACTATATATTTCCCATACAATTGTGGATAAAAAAACACATTGGGCCTTATTCCGAGTATGGCGGTAAGGGATAGCGGCCACCGGTAACGAGACCGGTGGCGGTAATCCCTTACCGCCATACTCCGAGATCCCTCTGCGCCCTCGCCCTTAACGCCTGCTTTGAGCAGGTGTTAAAGTCGAGGGCGCAAAGGGGCCTCCAAGCCAATAACAGTGACCGTAATGAACGGTCACCGTTATTTGCATCTTCCCCATTCCCATTGAGCCCTATGGGGGCTCATTTGGGAATGGGGAAGAGCCTTGGTGAATGGGGAATTACCGCCCCGCCAACCTTGGAATGGGGCGGTGATTCCGCCATCCACCAAAGCGCTGCCGGTCCGGGTACGGCGTCAACCAAGGCGTTAATAGCGCCATTGGTTAGCGCCGTACTCGGAATGAGGCCCATTGTGAATTACCATGGTTGTTCAATTTTTTAAGTGGTGTCACAAAATTTCTACCCGACCTTGCAACTAGGATTTGTCGTTAGCAGGGCACGTTTAATGTCAAGGCCAGGACAGATGTAATGAACTTTGTTCTCTCAAATGTAATATCTTTAAAAAAAAAGTAGCAAATGTCATTTTTATACCATCCTATCTAGTGTCCAACCACGCGAAACCTAATGGAAAAATGGAAAAAAGTCCATGTGTCAGAATGAGTCCAAAGTGTTTCATATTTTAGATGTTGGTCATCGGTGTATTCTTCATGGTATTTTGAGGCAAGATAACATGAGGTTATCTGTAAAGCAGAGGGAAGAGACTGCATTTTCAGTCTTTAGTCCAACAATTCTGACTGCAGGGTGCGATATATTTTACATTTTTTTGTCTCATCACATCGGCCAATTCTTCCTCTGCATTTCACAGTCGCATTTCACAGTTGCATTCGTAGCGTGTTGCTGTAAATAACTGGAACTATGAGATGATACATTGACATACGTGGATGCGCCATCATCAGGATGAGCACTTGGAAATTCAGAAGGAGAAATTCAGGTGCACTCTGGAAGTTGTGGTTCTGAGCAACAAGAGGACTCTGAACAGAAATTAGCAGCTACTCCTATTTGAGATGCAAATTAATACAAACACGGTGACAGAGCAGAGCTGAAACAATTGATACTTTGATAATATCTGGACCTGCAGCCATAATGAAAAAGGGGTGAAGCAGGGCTGCCCAATGGCCCCCACGTTATTCAACGCATATTTGTGGGATTTCAAAGATTCTGAACTTGACCTTAGATCTTATCCTCCAAAAATGGGCGGGTCTAGAGTGTCTCGTCTACTGTATGCGGACGATCTAATTTTATTTGATCAAACGCCAATAGGATTACAAAGACAACTGGACAATCTGAGCAGATACATTGGAAAAAACGAATTAGGAATTAATAAAAGCAAGACAAAAATCATGACGCTACAAAAAACTAGTACTCCTAACATCTCGTTTACTTGGAAGCTGGAAGACGAAAAGATTGAACCGGTATCAGAGTTCAAATACCTGGGAGTGATCTTGAGCAATAACCAAACTGAAACAAGTATGCAGCTCTATCTTTGGGAAAGAATGAAGAACCTAACATCCCAAGCTAAGATCCTTGAAAGGAAATTCTGCCGGTATTCACTCAAACCGATTATACTATTTTATCGATCTAAAGTGACCCCATCAGTAACATACGGGGCAGAGGCCTTCCTCAACATCCCGGCAACTTTATGGATAAAGCTGGAAAGTCATTTCTGGAGACAGATATTGAACCTTCCTCCTTCTACGCCGATGCCTTTAATAAGAAGGGAATTATGTATTCTGTCCCTACAAAGCATTGTATCAAGGAACAAACTGATGATATACAGAAAAGTGATTATTCCGGAGCGGTCTAACATCTTTGATGTCATCCATAATGAAGTTTTCACAACAAACTCTAATACCTTAAAGAGCTGGTGCCAGAAAATAACATCTCAACTAGAAGAAATCGGATCCTCAGAAGAAGAGCTAATAACCAATCCCATGAAAGCAATAACAAGACTAGAAACTGTAGATTGGATAAAGACCCAGGACACGGCGGGTTCAGATAAATCAGCGGCGCATGTGACATCGATCAATAGAAAGCTGAATGAGATCAGACCCTATCTGAAAATCTTTCCAAACAGACAACACCGGCAAACATTCATGAGGGCTCGTCTCAACATTTTGCCAACTAATGAGATAAGATTTATCAGAGGAATATCATTGTCCAACAACTGAACTGCACGGGCTTGACCGAACTAAGAACCACACACATGTTGCATTTATTTGAAGGACTTTCCATCTACGAAGAAAAAGTATGGTGGAAACGCTTAATGGAGGGGGAATGCACAAAGGAAATAATTGCAGTGTCGCAATTTTTACAACATATTGGGCCTCATTACACGGTAGGCGGTGGACCAAGGTGCTAATAGCACCTTGGTCCATGCCGGTAAAATACCGGCACCGCCTTGGAGGAAAGGGGAATTACCGCCGTATTCCAAGGTTGGCGGGGCGGTAATTCCCGCTTCCCCCATTGCGCTTCCCCATTCCCATGTTTGCCCCATAGGGCATAATAGGAATGGGGAAGGTGCTAATTACGGTACTGCAATTAGCACCCTGGTCCCTTTGCGGGCTGGTTTTTAATGCCTGCTAAAAAGCAGGCGTTAAAGTACCAACCCGCAAAGGGACCTCGTACTAAGGCAGTAAGGGTTAACGGTCACCGGTACCATTACCGGTGACCGTTAACCCTTACCGCCTTCCGTTTAATGAGGCCCATTGACTTTGGAAAGCCCTAAACCAGAAAGTAGATTAATTTAAAACGAACTAAATAAGGATGAATGGAGGAGCAGGACTAAGGAACGGATTCAAATAATTTGTAAAAGAAAATGTGTAAACATTTTTTAAATCAAATAAAAAAAAGAATTAAAAAAAATAATGAAAACATTCACAAATTAAATTAAAAGCAGTCAGCCTGTCTGATTAACAGGACTGGGCGTCATTACACTAATTAATAATGCAGTCTATAAACCCGGATTGTTCGCAGTGTATGTTGCATGCCTTGTGCAGTGGATTATTTTGTTTAACTTGGAGCGAGATTGGAACCACTGCATTCTTCGTCTGTTGAAACACAATTCATGTGTTTGTTTCAGGTGGTACAGAGGAGATCTCTTGTAGGAAGAAGCCAAACACCCTGCCATGATTGTGGGTGTGCTTCACTGGGGGAACCGGACGATTCATGTGGACGGCCATTTGCATTCTGCTTGCTTGTTGCTCTGGTTCGGGATTCAATGAGGAATGTGGCCTGCCGGTTTTTCACAACACAGGATATAGTGAAAGCCATGCATATATTTATTGCGGCTGCTGTCTGCATGGAAGCCTAGACAATAGATGGTGACATGTACTATTAACGCGGAGACGCTTTATAACATCATCAATGTTTTGTATTGGTTTCTTACTGCGCTAGATTCCTCTGTTGAACTTATTAATGGGGTGGTGGGAATGGACTGTAGATATATTGTTTAGAAGCACCAATACAGGCTTAACAAGTCATTGTTGGGAGGTGCTATGATATTTTTGTTATGTTAAATAGATCACTATTGATTTTAGGCATGATATGAAAACAAGAATTGTTTACGTCATTTACATGGTTATATCGCTGTACTCATTACCCATCTTGTTCTGTGTTCTTGAACTGCACATCATAGTATGGATAAATCTTTGATTGCCTAAGTGGAATTCTTTTTTTTCCTCTTTCTTCCTTCATTTATTGTTGGTCACAGTAGATAATAGCTTCCAATTATTTTTTTTCGAAGCTGTGACAGCAGTTAACAGGTGAAGCACACTGAATGGAACAGTTCATTACTACTTTATTTTTTTATGTATATATTGGTATTTTGTCCAACCTTGTGCGTACCAGGGTTGGTTGTTGTAATATCAATTTCTCCGTTTTTTATGTCCTCATATTTTTCTTTTCGTCTCTGATTTTTCCTATAGTTCTTGGGCTTCTGCTACACGGTACTTTGAGCTGTCCATTCACTTGCTCTTTGTTCTTATTTCTTAGTCTATTCTTTACTCTGAATGATAACTACCGAACTGCATTGGCTATTTTGTTTTTAGTGTATGGCTAAAACATTGAAGTTTTTGACTTGGAATTTAAGGGGTATTATATTAATAGCCCAACAAAAAAGAATAAACTATGGAGACTGAGGGTGGACATTCCACTACTTCAGCACCATAGAATGTTGCTGAACTCTAAATCTAGAGGTGTTTGTATTTTTTTTTTTAACGCTAGCATTGGAACTGTGGTGAAGCACACTGAAGGGAGATTTATTCTAGCAAGTATAGTCGTAGATAGTGTCAGCATCGCAGTTGAATAGATTACTGGTCCGTGATTGAGATTAGAAGAGGGACACATTTGTCAAGGTATGTTGCCATTAGTGAGTAAAAAAACACATTACTTTGTGGAATGCAGTTTAGCAACATTCACTACAATTATATTTGAAGCAACCATCTAGGGTGATGCTTTTCTGAAGAGCTTGCCCTGACAACCAATTCTCTCTTAGGGACTGCCAATTCTGGAGGTTTGTGGGAATGGCAATTGTGAGATGATGGACACCATGAGATTGAATGAGTTGCTCAGGATCACACACTTTGGTTATGAGGTGAAGCTGGGATTTGAGCTCAACAAGCTATTTCTATGTGTGGCCATATTGTCTCCAAGTTCTTGTTAGAGCAAGGCAGAATAATTTGTGCATATCTTACTTCATGAAGTTAAATAATTACCTGTGTTTCACAGAAACATCTTATGCAAAAATGTGTGTAGCTTCAACTTCTCCTTCATCAACTAATGTGCAGCCCAAATGTACATGAATAACAAATAGTTGATTTTGCCCCATACATCTCATCATAGTCTTACTGCTGTATTTCAAAGTTTTAAATACACTCAACGCACAGACTTCCTTATTGTTATTCATGATGTGCATTAGAAGTTGGACAGAAAACAAGCCGTTTCGGTTCTAAACAAACAGAACCGAAAATAAACCACACTGAGGCCTGTGACATTTGGTTGGTTCTATTCTATCCAAAACCTCTGTCATTCAAATAGGCAATTTCAAAAGAAAGAGAAGGAAAAGTGCTTAAAAATGCAAGCAACATGGAAGTGGGCAAGTCTAGTTTGCAGCAGACAGCATGGTACTACACAGAGACATGAGATTATTGGACCAGGTTCACTGTATCATCTAGTGGAAAAGCTGCGATACAGGCCACCATATTGTTGTTCCACATTCTCGAATTTAGCTGCCTAATTACCTTTACACACTAACACTTTATGCTCTTCATTTGCAGTGGCTGCGCTATACTGACGCTATGCTAGTTTTTAAAACAGTGGTTTCTGTTGCAGGTCCTCTGTGTTGTAGCATGGTAGGGTTTGCTATCACCCAAGTCTAAATGCACTCAACTGACCTCAGAGAGCGGAAAGGGTGCCTCGGCTTAGTCTGAATGTGGCACTGTGATCAGGCGTATGAACACTGATATCTGCAAAGAGTGTGTAGCAAAGTGAGCTATCCTCTCTTCTGTACATGAGTGGCACTTACAGAATATGCATTTTAACTTTGGTTACTGGACATGAGCAATATATTCACCACTTGTGTTATAGTGAAAGAATATACAGTATCTGCTACTGTGAATACGGGACACAATACAGGATAAGTGGATCAGATCGAAATGTACTTGTCGACAACAGCCAGGCAGCAAGCTCAGAGCTGATAGCCTTAGCAGTTCACTATTCCATATGAAGACATGGTATGTTTCTAAAAAGATTGTTGGGCACTCCCTACACCGCCAGTCATATGGGTGCCTCTTCCAAAGTGTGGGCCACAGGGATGTGCCCTTTTTACCCTCACACAAAGACCTTGCTGGCCCACCTTATTAAGAAACATAGGATACAACAGTGGGCTTGCGCATAAGTACAGATCTCTGCAGAAAGTGCTTCATCCATAGAGCTACCTTCTGAAAAATCTTTGCATTCATTGATCAATAATATGCATTAAAACATGCCATAGTGCATTATCAATGTATTAACAAATTATATATTCAAGAAAGATGCACGCCTTTTCTTTTTACTCAGCTAATGAGTTGTGGATAGTTTGGGGATGGCTGAATTTCTGAACATCTTTGACTTTTTGGTAGATTGCCAATATGCCAAGCAGAAGACAGTATACTCCACATCAGGGAGCATATGCCAGTTCAGGGTAATTCCCCTTGGAAACAAATATACTTACCAAGTTCTAAAGGCTGGTGAATCATGGCTTCACAGGTCTCGAGAGCGTCTGTATTGCCTACATAGATCACATGCTGTTTCCAGCTCT
This sequence comes from Ambystoma mexicanum, assembly GCF_040938575.1. Taxonomy (NCBI): domain Eukaryota; kingdom Metazoa; phylum Chordata; class Amphibia; order Caudata; family Ambystomatidae; genus Ambystoma; species Ambystoma mexicanum. The sequence continues at coordinate 872,028,097 of NC_090924.1, read as the reverse complement.
ATAGTATTTTGGAACAGCTTTGGATCCACCTCAAGTGAGAGGATAGCTCGAGGGCAGCGTGGTCGTCTTGGTGAGCAGCACATGTTTGATACCTAGTCCCGGTCCCATGCTCGATACCCAGTCCCATTCCCACACTCAGAAGCTGGAGTCTGGCATGAAGCACATTATATGAAATCAATTTCATTTTCAAGTTAGAGTTGCTGGAACCTTGGAGAACAAAGCTCACCATTAAGGCTTCTGAGTGCCCACTGGAGCTGAGCGGGGTGTTTTACACGGGGCCTAAGATGAGGGAGGTACAAGCATAGACTCTCCAGAACATGTTAAAGACAGCTCCTGACTGGAAACCGTCCATAAAGTAGTCCCAGTATAGATGATCTTGAGCAAACTGGATATGTTCAGGAATGTCATTGTTAACTATGGGACCATAGCAGCTCCCTTGACTCCTCTCACCTTGCTCATTAGTGGCAACAGTCATTGCAAGGAATGGAATATGCCATGTGAGGAGCCACAGTGATTCGAGCATTGTAGCACAGCCAGCTATGTGTTGTAAAGCTGGCTCGTCTGCTGTGGGGAAAGGCAAAGTCTGGTCACAACTTGATGACTCAGGTATACGGTATTACCCAATTTGATCGATTTGTATTGATCGTATGGTTGATCTGGCCGAATTAGGCAATTAACATTCGATCGATTCAAATTGATCAAATTGGGTAATCAATACCGAGTGGGGTTTGCAGGGGTGTCCCCTGTGTCCCATGTTCGGTATTGATGGCCTTGGGGGGTGGCGGGGTGTCCCCCGCTTCCTGAATATTGTAGGCAGGGACGGGAAAAAATAAATGAGAAAAGGGGAACCTGTGTCGTCAGATCTGACCCGTGTAAGAGCGACAGAAGACGGAACTGACGCCGCAGGGTCAGAAAGAAGAGGACGGAGAAAAGGTAATTGGGGTGGTGGGATTTATTGCGGGGCTCAAGGGGCACATATATGCGTTGTTTGGACGTGGCATAACTGTTTTTGCAGCAGAATTGAATACGGTTAATTCTGTCGTGAACAATTCTGCCACAGCCAAATCACATAGACACAGGCATACAACACATTCACATTCGTTAGTTGCCAATTGAAGGATAGGCAATAGGGATTGGCCACTGTCTAAAAGGATTTCCACCTTATGGTTCAAACATAATGGAACTGTATACTCTCCCTGACAGGGTCTATCTTCAAGGTTCAAATGCACGTTAGCTTACTAGGGATAGAGTTCAATTTTGAGAATTGGGTGGAACTAGTCATTGGAATGTCAATGAACTTTCTAGAACTGGGCCCGAACTTTGATGACTAGGCCCGAGAAGCAATGCCCTTGTTTGTAACCTATATGTGGTACCCTATGAGGTTGAAACACCCAAGCTCACCTCTGTAAAGAATACCCAGAATTGCCCTTATGTGTTTCTGGTTGACCCTACTTTTTTCTTATCCTCATCAGGAATGTAAATCCTGTATTTGCCCCTGAGAAGTGTCTCAAGGTTAGGGTTGCTCCGCAGGCCCCTCTTCACTGTACAAGACCTAATGTTATGTTCTGTGAGAATGTGTGTGACATACATGTTGCCATGGATGCTCATGGCTTCTATCAGCTTCAGAGTGGGGGCTGCAGAGTTAGAAAAAGATATGGCTGATGTTTGAATGGTGTCTGGAATCAGGGGTGATAGACCCAACCTTAGGTAGCCTTCCTTCTTGCCCATCACAGTAAATATTTGTTTGATACAGTTGTTATAAAGGTTTTATACATAGATGAATAAAATGCATAGGCATGCCCCTTCACATGCAGTTGTGGCAGCAGAATGCAAGGGGCAAAGGGCTCCTCGCATTCTACTGCTGCATCTCCCTTCATGCAGGTCCCCTAAGGGGACTTGTCTACAGTGGAAGGGACTGGAGGTGGGTTGATGGGAGTTGGAACCAGCATCTGCATGAATGTGTTAGTATCAAGCCTGGATCCGACACTTACATATACATTTACCCATGGTGGAGGAACCCTGAGCATTTTTGTCGGGCTTGTTGGAATGCATAGCATTTTTCCCTGTTTCTGGCCTTGACCAGTGAGACCAGGTGCAGGACAAACAGACACAGGACTGTTACATACCCAATCACATCCCCACATGAATGAAAGAGCCCTGTGATGAGATGGCAGCCAATGGAGTGGCACCACGCTCCCAGCAGGGTCTGTGAGTGCCTGGAATCAACCCAAACAAAGCCAACCTGCATGGACACATGCTCTTTTGAGAACCATGCCACCCAAAGTATGCAAGATTTGTGTTCACTTGTGAGCGCACTTGTCTGTGGCAAGCACACAAAACGTCTGAGAATATGGCCCTTGCATCTTTCCATCATAGACAGAAAATGTCAGGGAGGGGGTAAGTTCCTTTGCACCACTGTGATGTCAGACTACACAGACCAAGAAGACTGATGTCACAACAAGGGCTAGTACAATCAAAGGCGTGTCATGTAAATGGGACTGCTCATGCAGCAGAACATGTACACTCTCATCACATATCTTAATAAAGATAAAAGGCCAGATGTATGTTTGCCTGAAGCCGTCATGCGTACTAGAGGCTGCCCGAATGCACAGAATGCTCCGCTAGAGGGAGCTGTTGCCTTTGGATACACAGTGGTCCAACGCACATAGCTTTGCCTGCTGTCACCGTTAGAGGGAGCTGTAGGCTTATAATCTATACTGGTCCTACTGTGTCATGGAAAACCTGCACTTTGGTCCGTGTACACGGGCCTGTACACTAATATAAAATTAGTGTTTTGATAGTGCATGAGATGATTCTTATAAACTAAGCTGCCATTGTAGACAAGCTTACCTTTTATCAAAGGAAGTATTCTTTACACACACTCAACATAGGGAAACGCTAAGGCTGGCAAAGCTGCTATTTCTTGTCCATAATACTATTAATGCTATTTTTTTACTTTTTTTTATTTGATTAGTTTAAAGTGCAATTTGGTTAATCAAAACCTTACACACTATAACATGTTAACATCATACAATTAATACAATTGATGATACAGATCACAATAGACTTCATAATTAATATAGAACAAATAAATACTGAGAGAGCATGGACCATTTCAATTTCAATTATTATACTACACTCAAATATTTGTTCATTCATATTAAAATATCTTCTTTCTTTGAATTTCCTCTACAAAAAGTATAATTCATCATAAAATTCATCATAAAATTAAAGATACCTAGTTGGAAAATAGTAAACAAGAAACAAAAACAAGTGCCTTAAAACCATATTACTAATCAATAAGCATGGCTCTCTTCCATATATAAAAGGCCACCCCACTATATAGAAAAGAGAATGCTTTGAACACACCCTATTACTGCGCCAAATAATTATTGCAACGTGTTCGGTGACTAATTAGTTAGTTTAATTGGTGGCCGTTTGTGATTCTGTCTCAGCCACTATATTGGCTAGAAATTATAGAATTTTACCGGGTTAAATCCTAATCTGTAACTGGGGAAGGAAGAAGAAGGACATGGAATAGATATTGAAAGGTTGTCCTGTTTGTGCCATATCGTTTCGTTTTATTGCACATTGTATTCTCGGTGCGGTGAGCCGTTGTACGTGACTGTGATGGGGCTGTTTAGTCTGTATTAAGCCACATTATAAAACAAAGCGCATCAGCACACACCCGTCTGATCGAGTTGTCCTAAGTGGGAAATTCTAATGGGATCACGATAGTGATTGCGAATTGATAGTTGCAATTAAAAAAAAGCATCGTAGTTTTGTTATTGTTAAACATGCAAATAGGATTTTTGCAATATTAACGCAGTGTTGTGTCAAGCATCAGGAACCTGCTGTGATTGGACAGAATGATAGGTGGGCTGCTGGACAAGAAATTACCTTTACTCGGAGGAGAGGAAGGAGGGGGTCAGGTCGACTCCGGCAACCCCAACGCTTTGGAAGACTACCGCAGACTAATGAGAGCGGCAGCCAGGGAAGCAGCGAAAAAGACCAAATAAACAATCTGGTGATGAACTTATCCAGCATGGACCTTACGGAAGACCAAGTCAGTCTCCTAAACAGGGGACTATCATTTGCACCAACAGCCTACTTAGAACACATGCAAGTGCATATAGACCTCTTCAAATTTGTAAGGAAATTAAAACTCAAAAAATGATTTGCAACACAAGCTGGCAAACAGAAAAAACAGACCGACACAGTCACTATCAGTGAAGTCAATATTGAAGACTTGGGGAACATACATCTCCTCAGATCACTAGAAGAACCTGACAATTTTCCGATGCATCAGACTCTGCAAGAATTAGACATTTTGCCCATAGGCCTAACTCAAAAAGAACTCAGACCTAAGTCCACATTTTTGCCACAATTAGCACCGGACAATATGCTAGATGCATTTTATAAATCAGTCACGCAAGATTTACACAAGATTCATGCCATGCAAGGGAAAATCAGAAAAAAAGGTGAATGAGAAAATTTAACGTCACGTGAAAAACAGGCACTTCACCATTTAAGAACCAACAAAGATCTAGTCATCAAAGAAGCCGACAAGGGAGGGAATATAATTGTGATGAACAGACAAGACTATGTTAAAATGGAACAACAACATTTAGATACACCTGTTATGAGATATTGCCCATCAATCCTAAAATGGAAATCATCACAGACTTCAACAACTTAAAAGAAGGCTGGCACCACCAGGGACTCATTCAGATGAGGAAAGAAGCTTTTTACATGTTTCCAAACCAATTCTACCAACAATCTATTTCCTCCCCAAGGTACACAAGCCATTCACCAATATCCCAGAATGGAGACCAATTCTCAGCAGAATTGGCTGGGCTACTGAGCTCCTAGCAGAGTACATCGATAACATACTGAGACCAAAAGCCCAAGAAGTACAAGTATACTTGAAAGACACTACAGCAACCATACATATCGTGGAAGGTATTCAATGGCTACCTACATACTATCTTGCAACTTGGGATGTCAAGGCCTTATACACATCTATTGGCCATGATCTAGCCTTGGAAACAATAATTTACACATTCAAGAAAGAATCAGCATCTCATTTTCCTTATGTTTCCATGATAAAAGAAATGCTCATGGCAACTTTAGAAAACAGTGGGCCTCATTACGAGTTTGGAGGTAGCCATGGTGCTATTAGCGCCATGGCTGCCTCCAAAATCGTGTACGGGTCCGTGGTCTGTGAATGAGGAATTACCGGGTCATTCCAACCTTGTAGGACCCGGTAATTCCTCATTCACAAAACCATTCCCCATTCCCACAGGGCTCAATGGGGATGGAGCTAATAACGGGCCCGTTAATAATGGGCCCGTTATTAGCTCCTTGGACCCTCGCGGGACCCGGAAAGGACGTCTGGTTTTACCAGACATCTGTTTCGGGTCCCGCAAGGGATCCTCGTAATAGGGCGGAATGGGTTTATCGGCATCGGCACCATTACCGGTGCCGGTAAACCCATTCTGCAAGGGTCGTAATGAGGCCCAGTATCTTCCTATTTGAGAACCAATTTGTCAAACAAAAAAGGGGCGTCACAATGGGCGTTAAATACGTACCAGCATTGGCCAAACTGGTCATGGGAATGTTTGAGGACCTACTGGTGTATACAACAGACTCATACAAAAACAGCGTTATAAAAAAATGGACACGCTACATTTATGACGTCTTTTTCATATGGAATGGTACAGTACAGGATTTGGAAGACTTCAGACTTAAAATCAATGATAAAAGTTTGGGCAAAGAATTCACAGGTACCAGCAGCAAAACAGAGATGCATTTTTTAGATCTAACAATTCATGTATCAGGAAATCAACTCAGAACCAAAACGTACCGAATAGAGACTGAAGTGAATTCCACATTGTTTGCCACCAGTTGCCATCATGAACCGGTGATCAGAAATATTCCGAAGGGAGAATTTATGAGAGCCAGAACAAACTGTGCAGACCCTACAAATTTCAATGACGAATGCAATCTCCTGTCTACCAGATTTAAGGCAAGGGGCTGTCCGCCTAAATGCACTGAGACAGCTCGGAAAAAGGCACAGCAAACACCAAAAATACAAACCTTAGCACAAAAGGACAAACCGAAACATGACAACAAAGTCCAATTCATCACCACATATTGTACCAACAATCGTGTAATTAAGAACATTTTAAAAAGAAATTGGTACTTGTTCAAGCTAGATCCGCATATTGGAGAATTTATCTACGACCATTCATCAATAATTTACAGAAGCGCGAGAACACTTTGAACAAGTTTAAGTCCCTCCCTACTACCAGAATTAACCAAAGAAAAAACAAGGACCTGGCTAGATGAACCCAAGCCAGGTTTCAGAAGATGTGGTACCTGCTCCATGTGCAAGTATGCGACAGCCAGCACAGACATCTTTAAAGACTCAAATGGTGTACACGTCAAGATACAAGACCAAATTAACTGTCGGACCAAATATGTTGTATATGCACTTATATGCATTTGTAACCAGATTTATATCGGCAGCACAATCCGAGACCTATGGACAAGAATTAGAGAACATCTTTCAGCAATTGGTAGCCAAGACAAGAACCTACCATTAGCTGACCATTGGCAGAACTCACATCAGCTAAATGGTAAAAAAGATATCAAATTTATTGGCTTAAAAAAGGTAACCCTGGGATGGAGGGGCGGTAATCAAGAACTACTTCTACGCCAAGAAGAGGCAAAGACTCATCTGCCGCTTCAAAAGTGTGGAAGCAGGTTTAAATACAGACAATGAAATGGTATACTTTCTATGAGATATCTTAAAGTACTCTAGCCTCATAAGAGGCCGATAACGTACCGGACACTCTTAATAATGCTCTAATAATGATTTATTGTTAATTATGCTTTGTATGCTAGAAATCAATATTACTCATTCTGAAATTTGAAACATAACCAACATACTCTGGTCTCTACTGTTTGTTCAATAATGGCAGAACATTTGAACCTGGGAATTATTACAACCACCAGTTTCAAATAGCTTCATGTGCATCAGCAAGCACACTGCGGTGTTCAAATTATTATCTGCAGTGTTCTAAAGCTGCAAACAATGCCTATTACAGGGTAATTCATAAATAAGCAGCAATAGCTACCCAGATACTACAATTCCCATAAGACATACTGCTAAGTCAGGAGTTAGTCAAGAACCACTTAGTTATACACAGAGCTTGCATTGATATTGAGATAACTGTCACGTGTCACCATTTTATCCTACAATACCAAATAACTACATTTTTTCTTGCGATTTCCGTCTTGCAAATAACAAATCTAACATAATATATTAAACTTGAGCGATCCACTTTAATTAAACTATGCAGTTTGAAACACCTCACACGTAGCTGCCTAAGTAAACACAGCACGGTGAACAATATTATGGATAATCTTAAACAACTAGCTTATTACCATATTCACGAATCAACATGTATTATTGATACCGTATACAGTTTCACATACGTTCTCCATTGGTGTTACCCAAAACATGGCCGACAACTCTGAACAACCACCATAGAAACAAAGAGAGGACTATCTGGTTCCCATGGTGATGACAAACACACATTAGGAGACTGAGGCTCTGCGCCCATTTCCGAACCGATGGGGGACGCACGAGTAATATCTTTGCAGGTAAGCCCTTAGGGGCTTAGGCATCCCACCTATCATTCTGTCCAATGTGTCCGTGGACCACACGGGAACCTGATGCTTGACACAACACTGCGTTATGATTGCAAAAATCCTATTTGCATGTTTAACAATAACAAAACTATGATGCTGTTTTTTAATTGCAACCATCTATTCGCAATCACTATCGTGATCCCATTAGAATTTCCCCCTTGGAACAACACGAACAGACGGGTGTGCGCTGATGCGCTGATGCGCTTTGTTTTATAATGTGGCTTTATACAGACTAAACAGCCCCATCACAGTCACGTACAACGGCTCACCGCACCGAGAATACAATGCGCAATAAAACAAAACAATATGACACAAACAGGACAACCTTTCAATATCTATTCCATGTCCTTCTCCTTCCTTCCCCAGTTACAGATTGGGATTTAACCCGGTAACATTCTACAATCTCTAGCCAATATAGTGGCTGAGACAGAATCACAAAGGGCCACCAATTAAACTAACTAATTAGTCACCGAACACATTGCAATCATTATTTGGCGCAGTAATAGAGCGTGTTCAAAGCATTCTCTTCTCAATTTTGACAAATGGGAGTAGGGGAGCTCAAGGTCTGCGTTCTCTTTGACACACCATTGCGACATTGCAATTTTGCAATAAAAAGGTCACAGAGGTCATTAAGTGGTATCAATGAAAAGTTCCCTGAGCATCTTCTCACCCCACTATATACCTTAATCTCACCATCGATATGGTCGACCAAAACAGGTCTTATTGGATCATATTTAAATCGCTTACCAGATTTATATACCCTTTGTGGTACCATTCAAATAGTTAGCTGCACATTGTGAGGATATGCCTTGCAGTTTCCACTTCTGTTTTACAAAATCTACACAATCTTTCCCCGCAAGTGATTTTCGTCCAAGTTCCCGAACATTCTTTGCATTGGAGTATATAAGACGAAGTTGCATAATAAATCTTATAATTTCTCTATTTTCCTATTTTTGTTAAATATCGTCTGGGTGTATCAGGTACGATTCTCTGCAGAGCATATGCACTATGACATATGCGCTATGACATTTTTACTGGAATCCCACACAATTGCCTTTTTCTTAAGTTTTCTGAGGAAGGTATCAACCTCTTCTTTTACTGTTGGAGCAATCAGACTGAGCTCCATGAGGAATGACAATACTGTATCTTGGAGACTTACCATATAAGAATTCCTATCCCCTTTCCCATTCCTATTTTTACCAATAAGTCTCATTAGGTTCTCTTCCTCCCCTTCGCACAGTTCAATCTTACAGAAAGGTTTACAGCACCTCATTTTCCACAAAGTTTCCAGCGATATAAGGCCCAATTCACATCTTATTGCCTTAATCGGAATACACCCTGGGAGGCCCAACACTGGTCTCCACAATTTTCCTTCTAATATTCCTAACTTAGTCAGATATTTCCCCTCAGTAGTTTCCAAAGCATAAAGTTCTGCAGGGATAATGCAACTATTATATACCTGTAGGTATCCTTCAATAGAGTGTCCACCACTACTAGTCATATATTTACGTATCACATTCCACTTCTTGATAACCTTGGACTCAATCATATCATAGAAAAAAATCCTTGGAGGGTCATTCATAATGGGGATACCTAAATATGGATATATGTCAACTACCTCTAATTTAATAGAGTTGATATACCATTTAACAACCCTTTTCCCCATCTCTTTTTTGGATGCCCCAAATATCATAACCTTTGTTTTATTGATATTAACATTAAGGTTATTTTCCTTAGACTTTGAGTACAGTTCATTCAACATTCTTTGTAGGCCTACTCGTGTTTTATCCATCAATATGGTATGTCCGCACACATTAAACCACAAATAGCTTTTCCTCCTACCTTTGGCGGATAGTTGTTAATAGTATTGTATCTCTTCCATACATCCGAAACATATAAGTTATATAATATGGCCGATGTAACACATCCCTGCTTGAGTCCTACATTAGTTTTAATAGCTGGAGACATTTTCCCACCCTTCTCTAGGCAGATTTCAACCATTGTTTCTCTATACATCTCTTTCAGGAAGTGTAACATTCGAGGGCAAAGATTTCGGGCCCTACATTTTTCCCAGAGGAGATCCCTATCCACACTATCAAAAGCTTTGGAATAGTCCACACAGCACACATACAATCTTGCCCCTTTTCCGTCCTTTATATCAGCGATAATATGATTTACCATCATTAAATTATCCAGTGTGCTGTAATCTCTTCAGAAGCCTGTTTGTTGGATAGGGAGCAATCCCTCCACTTTGCTCCATTTGTTAATCCTGTCCACCAGCAGGAACAGAAGATCTTACAGCTACTATATGCCTTGGCAAGGAGACAGTACTTATCAGGGGTCTTTCTATTTCCCTTTTTTAAAAATAGGGACAACAATGGCTTTCCTCCAGCTATCAGGAATAATACCCTTTGCCCAGATCTCCTTGAAAAATAAGTAAAGGAGCTCTGTCAATTTTTTTGGGTTTTGTTTAATTACGATGTAAGCCAACCCGTCAGGGCCTGGTGCTCGAGAAGATTTCATTCTGTTAATTACTTGCAATGTATCCAAGCGATCAAAGGGCAAAGTCGATCTCCCATAGATCCAATAGTTCTTATATATCTCATTTATTCTTTCTTGTCTAAAGAAGAGTTTCAAGATATACTGCATCCAAATTTCCTGCCCCAAATCATTGTTGTCCTTATTATCTTCATCTAATGAAAAATTGGCGATAAAGGTACCAGAATTATTTTGAATCATGCGTTTTACAAAATGCATATATACTTCTCCAATTTGCATTGTTGATATTATATTTTTGAGTTTTGATCCAATTTTTATATCTGGTCCTGATGTTAGTTAGTCTAGCTCTTATTTCTTCATCACTTCCCTGATATTTTCCTTCGGTGGTTCTAATTTCATCTTTTATCTCTCTTTTCCTTTCCTGGATCTGGTGGTCAAATCTAGTAATATGATTTTATCCCTGTTTATTCTTAATATTTAACTTGCTATTTGCTTTTTGTATAAACCCCAAGAGGTTTTCAATCCCTTTTAATCCATTTAGTATGATTTCATGACCATCTAAGGGCATTCTATCAAATAGACTGTTAAATTTTCTTCTTAAGATTCTTCTCAGACCATGTGATCCTATTTCCTCCAACCGAGGGCTGTATATTCATTTCCCTTCCTACCCCCCACCTTTTTGACTGGAGTTAACAAAAGTTCCCTTGAGTACCTTATGGTCACTAAGGGTGGTAGCTACATGTTCAAAAGTTTAAATACAATTGCTAAGTCTTTTACTAGCAAACATGTAGTCAAGGCGATAACTAACCTTCCCGTTAGTCCAGGTATTATCAATGCTCACACCCTTATTTCGTTCAAGGTACTCCAGGCACCTACTAGAAAATAGCTTCAGCCATTGCATCCCACTCATAATTTGTTTGTGGTGTTTTCCATCCAAACCATACTTCCCCATCTCCATTGGTATAGTTTGAATGGAGTCATTCCATAATTCCCCCAGTCTGTCCATCTCCTTCCTGGAAACATCACAGTATGCATTTAGGTCTCCTGCTATACACATTTCTGAACCAGGAGACTCCAACAACCATCCAACTATTATATTATTTACAGTATCACATATTTCCACCATATGTATGCCACCCGGACGTGAATATATATTGATGAGCAACATTTCACCAAATGGGCACATCTTATCTATTACTGCACTCATAACGTACGGAGAGTTCCCAAAATGGTCATATGTTCTATAAGGGATCTGATCTTTAACCCTTATACATAAACCCCCAACCGGTCGTCCTTTGCTCCCCCTAATGACAACATTAGTCCACATATTATAGCCGCCCAATAACATTTCACCACAGGTCCAAGTTTCTTGGAGGGCAAATATATCACTATCCAGTAATAGGCAGGTTCCATCTCTATGGAAAAAGGAGTTAAACCCCCTATAATTCCAAGATATTAATGTAATTTCCTTTTCACATTCCTTATTTCAGTTTTCTTGGAAGTAGGTACTCCATACTTCCCTCTGCTTTCTCTCTATATCCCTATCAATTATCTGATTCGTCAAAGGATCGGTTTTTCTCTCCATTAATTCATCAGTAGCAATAGTATACATATGACAATCTCAAAATCTTTACCCCAAATTCTACTTGAATGTTCACAAATAAGGTCTACAAAAACTGCAGATCTAAATTGAACAATTAATGCTATTAAACTCAAGCTTTACAGGAATGATGAACACATAAACTAATGTATGGGAGAAATCAAAATATTTAGCAGGATTCACTTGAAGGTGTGAAAGAGCTAGAAAAGCATTCCACAAAGAGCACTTCAACCTCTTCCAGAGGCAATCAAAGTGTTTTCGGAGTTGGTTTGACGTGTTTGGGAATTTTGCCCGTTCACGTGGATGGCATGATAATGTTAGTATGAAATAAAAATGAAACAGCTATTCAATCTGCTATGATTCTGCCCTATGCTCACTTTGACACTAAGACAAGGGTTCTTATAATACATGATTTGCTGACTGTGAAACAATGGCTTCCCGAAAAGCTGATTTTACCTAAGCAATTATGCACAAGACAAAACATAGTTATGAGTCATACTGTTGGTATATTTCCAATGCGCCCAGGCATTCTATCAAGTAGAACATTGCAATATCCACTCAGGAATGAGAAATGGAAATCCTTATGCTAACTTTACCAAGGACATTGAGGAAGTGTCTGGTGCTTTACAGGGAGCAGGCACACTGAATCTTTAGCAAACTTCTGATAAGGTAAAGAACTAATCAATGAAAACCTCAAGTACAAGTTCACAAGGTTTAGCAAATGAAATCAAATTATATCAAAGGAGGAATGCAACATACTCCGATGAAGTTAAGGAAGTGAAAAATATACCACACATTACTAATCCAAGCAACTCGCATCTATTGAACTATGTAGTGATGGCTGCATAAATAAACATAAACAGAAAATGTGTTCACACCCTGAATAAAGCAACTTCCATAGCGTTGAATGATTCCTACTCTTCTCTGATTAGTTTAAAATATTTCCTTTGGCTTCTAATCACATGTCTTCTCGTTTAATTTTTCAGGAGCTGGAGTTGATAACATGTTTATCATGATTTCTTGCTGGCAACAAACGAAAATCAGTAAAAAGGTTGAAGACCGTCTGGCCGAAACATATGCCGCAGCTGCTGTCTCCATTACAATCACCTCAATGACTGATGTTTTAGCCTTCTATATTGGGATCATGACTCCATTTACTTCAGTGAAGTCATTTTGTATTTATACTGGCACCGCTGTCCTGTTTTGCTTCCTGTACTGTATCACTTTCTTCGGCGCAGTTTTGGCTCTTAATGGGAAACGTGAAGAAGACAACAGGCATTGGCTGGCTTGCGTGAAGGTCAAGTGCGCATCTGAGGATGAGAATTCCTTTCTTCACAGACTTTGCTGTGTGGGAGGATCCTACGACAGCATAACTGGTGCAGAGGAAGAACATCCAATCACGATATTCTTTCACTCTTATGGACCATTTCTCACACAATTCTGGTGTAAGATTCTTGTGGTTGTACTGTATTTTGGGTACTTGGCTGCTAGTATTTATGGGTGCTTTCAGCTCCAGGAAGGCACAGGCCTTCGGAATCTGGCCAGTGAGGGATCATATCTTATTCAGTACTATGAGAGTCAAGATATATATTTTTCAAAGTATGGTCCAAAGGTTATGGTGACTGTGACTAAAACAGTATCCTACTGGGACCCGTCAATTCGTAACACCATTGAGAAATGCATGCAGTCCTTCGAAAGCACTTCTTTTGTCGACAGAGGTCTGTCGGAATCCTGGTTGCGAGATTATACTCGGTATTCTGTCAACATGTCTCTAAATCTGGATGACCGAGCTTCATTCATGGCATCTGTAGCTTCATTTTTCCATTTAGTTCCACATTATAAGAACGATATTGTTATCCAAAATGGCAGCATAGAAGCATCCCGTTTCTTTATTCAGACAGTCAATGTGACTCCTGTAGTCAATTCGAAAAAAATGTTGAGAGAGCTAAGGAAAATAGCAATGGGCTGTACAGTTCCATTGATGGTATATCACCCAACATTTATGCACCTGGACCAATATGACGTGATTGTTCAGAGCACTATACAGAATGTTGTAGTTGCTACTGGACTTATGCTGTTCATATCTCTGTTACTGATTCCCAATCCGCTTTGCTCCCTTTGGGTGACTTTTGCAAATGCGTCGATAATAGTTGGTGTTACTGGTTTCATGGCTTACTGGAATGTTAACTTAGATTCGGTGTCCATGATAAACCTTATCATTTGCATCGGGTTCTCAGTTGATTTTTCAGCACACATTTCCTATGCATTTGTCACAAGCCAGGACTCTAATGCCAATGAAAGGGTCAATAATGCCTTACACCTTCTTGGGTACCCAATAGTACAAGGAGCTCTTTCAACCATCCTAGGCGTCATTGCCCTTTCAGCATCGGGGAATTACCTCTTTAAGTCTTTTTTCAAGATTATGTTTCTTGTAATAATGTTTGGGGCAGTTCACGGTCTTGTATTTATTCCAGTATTTTTAACTTTTTTTGGAGTTTGTGCCAAACAGTGCAGCTGTGGAGCGAAAATAAAGAAGTTCGATAAAGGTCAGCAGACTAGTTGCATAAAAGACCCAGTGCAGTTGGGATGTTTTGAGAACCAGGCTGAGGGCACAGAGGGAAACTCTTTACCCGGTACTGTTGTCACAACACCCAGTATAATTAATATTGGAAACGTGTACAATGGCTACCTATTTCATCCTGGACAGAACATTATGGTCCCCTCTGTTGATGCACAAAGAGGTGACAGCAAATTCTGCTCTGATCAAAATGATCATGCAAAGGATTTCCTTAAACAAATCAAACTATTACATTCTGTAAAAAAGGCAGACTGATAATCTCCATGTTGCTCATCTCAGTATGCTGGCACTGAACATACATATGGCACGTTTTAGAATTTCAGAGCTTTGAGAGTTTTGGGCCATTGAAAAGAAATTCAATTATCATTTATTAAATATGTTAAGAATGATAGCTGTACAAGTTATATTGCACGTTTTCATATTCGAATGTGGGTGAATTGAATTAGTTTTACACATATGATGTGAACATAGAACACACAACTATGGATCAGATGAACTGATTTTGCAAAGTCAGAATAGTAAAATAACCCTAAATTGCACTTGGAGTAGATTTTAAGATTAACATTTGTTGTATGTAATTAATAATATCACAACATTAACATTTTTAAAATGTGTACATGTTTGTACGTTGTTTCATCTAAGTGAATTACTTTATGGTAATTCACGTTGTTGCATTTAGTTCAATTTATTTCTGTTTGTTTTTTTCATAATGGCTGCCCCTCTCTATAGCCCTCTTAACTACCTACACCCCCACTATACCCCTTCCTACCAAATATACATATATAAATGACTTCTCCACAAAGTCCATGCATGGAAGTGAATCCCCTCGACGTAATTCACTTTGATGAAACAACTGTACACCATGTACACTATTACCATGTTAGGTGTTGATCATGATGCCACATACCCCATATTTGCTCTTGATTGATTGTATATATTGTGCAACTGTGATCATTTAATATCCTCTCAATTCACATGTATACTAATGTAGTCCTAATTGTGAAGGCTTAATGGATGCACATTAGTTTGTTATGCTAAAAGCTTCCTTGATCCGGGAACTCAAACCATTCATATGTCTCAGCCATGTAGGATGCTTCCTGATTGCCCCCTAGTCACAGCAACTTCATCAGCCTTCAGAGCATTTAAGTTGTCTCCCTTGTGGGAGGGCGCAGGTGGGTATAATGGCACTGAGGTGCTTGTGGTTCAATGTTGCCAGTACCGTCAGTGTTTCAGTGGCATGCCCCAGTAAAGTAGCCCAGCACCTCAGAAGTTGACTTTTATCTTGGTGGATAACGAAAAGACAAGAGTTATAGTTGTGGCTTGTTCCTGTCTATTTCCACCTTCTCTACTCTAGGGCATAGACAATACATGGCTTTGTGGGCCTATTAGACCCTAGCCAAGTTGCAGAACCTTTATCGCCTCTGTCTCCTGATTATTTAGTGTCTCCATTTATGGTGGAATGTCGACTATGGTTGCTTGCCTCCCCTCTGATTCCATTGTTCATTTAGAAAGTGTACATTTTTTAACAAAATCTGCAATATTTAAAGAGAGTATTAGGCAGAAAATATCATACGCTCTTAAGACTTTGCAAATGTAACTGTAAGGGTTTAATCTGGTGTGGTTCACTACAACAGGCGACAAGATCATGAACAATGACACTGGAAATGCTGCCGGTATTACAGCCACCAAAGCCACGCAAAACCGACATCATTGGTAGATAAGTTCCCAAAAAATGCTTTTACTGCAGTGCTTATAGTTCCAATCCTAATTATAGAAGGAGCCCCACAGCCTAGAAAAGTGAAAGATCTCCATCCCCTTCTATTGACATTTCAGCAGGAAGCAGAACAATGCGTCTTGACATCCAATTGTACAAGTTGCCACTCTTGGTTTGAGATGTAGAATTGTGGAATCCGCACATTCTGTCCCTTCAGTTTCTGCCAATATGGGAGTGCTTAGAATCAGGCGAAAACAAAGCGTCACACAATTAACATTGACAAAGCTAACCGTGTTGGATGTTGTATAGTACACATATTGTCTGTGTTAGGATCACATGTGAACTGGGTGCAGAGCGAACACACATAGGGAGACAGTAAACATCAGGCGGAGCAAAGGGACGGGGAACAGCAGTGGAAGGATGAAATGGGGACATGCATAAGGGAATAACTAGAAAAGGACTACATGAGAGAGGGAGGATTCATAATGGCAAGAGCAGCATCATATGACCATGACCTGTCATCATATGCCTAGATGAGGCTTCATGAAGCTAGCTGCAGTCCCATAATCCATGTGCTGTCAGCATGGGACAAGATACTAACATCAACTGAATGGGCATGTATTGCAACAACAAACTAGACATTGGCATCATATGAACGCTGCCAGTTAGGGTTGGCTCAGCTGGAATAGTTTTTGCATGAGCATGCATTGGATGTAAAAGCGAACCGTTTCTCTGTACAAGCATGGCTTCATGTTTTAGATTTAACATTGGTGTGTCTAATTGGATGTTGACAGCCATGTTGAAGGAGCAGTGAAAAAAAGCCTTTCCGGGAATGTTCAGTTCTTGAATGCAGATACATGCTTTATGGTTTTATACTGTCTGGTTCTGAAGTCAGAATGTTTGGAATGCTGTAAAAACCAGTAGTTATTGACTTCATTCAGAGGGTTCTTGTTGGTTGAGAGGAGGTCAATAATGATCCCCATGTGTCAATAAGGCCTAATAGACCTGGGGAGCTGTCATTACCTCTGGCTAATGACCCACTCAACATTTTGCCATCATTTGGGGAAGGGTCATTTTCACAAGCAATAATGACCCGTCCCAAGGCCTATATTACTATTAGCACATGGCCGTAATAGTAGTATACGTTTTGGAGGTGTGGGTATTTTGTTATGTTATATTACTTTATACGACGCACCACTACCATTGTATGGGCTCTACATCACAAGGTGGCCTTTGTAAAGTACTCATTTTAATTGTAATCTTGGTTGAAATAGAACCGGTGAATCATGATCATGCATTGAGTGTAATGCAAAAGTGAACGCTTTCTCTTCCCCAAACGTAAAAGCACTGTTGCAAGCTTTCATTTTGGCTCGTTCATTTGCTTGTTGATTGTCAGGTTGAAGGAGCATTGAAGTGTGTTGTTTAGAGATTTCTTGCTGGGAAATTGCATTGCTGTTTTTTGAACGCAAAAAAATGCTTTCTGTGTTCCTGTCTGCTTCTGAAGTCCAAAGGTTTGGAATGCAGTCAATACCAGTAGTTTGTGACTGCATTCAGAGCAATCTGATTGGGTGAAAGGGGGATGAGAATGATCTGCATGTACTCATAGATCACATTCTAATGGGAAATGTATAAACAGTAGAATGTTTGCAAGTCTGTTTGATTAAACTTCTTGGTAAAACAACATTTCTTAAATGCAAAGAATTGTGACACCTTTCCTTTGTGCTATAGCTGTCTAAACACGTGTTTATCATAGAGGCCTAATTTAACCTTGGACTGTCTACTTAGGTAACCTCGGCAAAACAAAATACAATGTTAGATCTTTCGAGGGAAGAATGATCTTTCTATCTCCTATCAAATTTCCATCGAGGATATGCCTTTTTCAATACATATATATTCTTGATGCCAACTGTAGGGAACATTTTTCGTACATTTCTTTAATGAAACAAAGCCCTGAGCCTTTCATGTCCACCCTGTTTGTTGACGGGGTACTGTTATAATGATAATGTTCGTGGCATTGCATACTTTTAACGAAGTGACTCAAGTCAATACTCACTTTGTTTTGTTGACATATCTTACATTTTCAATGAGGGTATGCATTTTAAAAAAACACAGCCAGCCTTCTTGGTTTGCAGTGGGGCAGCTTTTAGAGCATAATGCTCTGTTCCTCCCTATCCCCCAAGCATAGCTCCGGCTGCACCATCCCGGTCTCCCTCGGTACCAGAAGGTGTGCTGATGAGGGGCCTCACTGGCCTGCCATTGGGTGCTCTGCTGCATGTGTGCATGCATGAAGGTGTGTTTGTCTTAGTTGTGGGTGTGTGTTGCAAGCCCAAATTAAACATTTAGAAATCTCGCCTAGTAAGTGACATATCTTTCTCAGATCAATTGAAGACGTCAATGCATCATTCATATGCTTTGAGTTATTGGCACCAAACGGGCACGCCTTCATTTATTAGATACATCCTTTTACTTCACCAGTTGTTGGCGGAGGACAAGACAGAAAAGGGCTTTGATAACATTCTCTCTTGGCACAGTGATTCGGGAGGTATGCCTTCATAACTGCTAAGAGAAATCGATAATTGACACTTTCTTAAAGGTCAGCCTGTTCTTAATCACTTAATAACCAACCACCAAAATTTCCTATTTATACAAATGGTAGCTTTGAAGGCATTGATTTGAGTTTGATCCAATGATATTTTTTTGGACACCCTTGATATGTCATCAACATATTCTTTATTTCGTCCATACACCGCCATAAAGGAATACAATTCCTTGTACAAATTAACAGTGATCAACAACATGTACATCTCATAAAAACATACCATCCTTGGCACATGTACACTGTACACAACTTCGCCAGCATAACAATATACCAACAAGACAAAGGCATGCAAAAATGTGCGAAGTCCATGTAGGTGGTTGCATTTCATATATATTTCCCCAACCTACCCCACCCCAAAATACATAACCCAGGCGTGGTCATTCCTCTAAAGCTGTAATTGCCCCTGATCTACATAACCATGCCAGGATTAAGTTAGAGCTCAAGGCAAATGCAACTTTCACCTCAGAACACATCAATAAAAAAGATGAAGGCATTTCTGTAGTATCCCAAACCTCCATCCCTGAGCAGGGGTATTGCTAGTTCTGGAAAAGATCTGGGGCTATGCTAATTTTGGGACCTGGGGCTTTCGCCCCCTCAATCCCACCCCCCCAGCAACGCCTCTGTCCCTAAGTATACATAGGAGCCAGATCTTCCTTTGTCTATAGCTTGCTTTTTTTTGTGTGAATTGAAGAGAGTCAGCATGCAATCTCCCTGAGTTTTGAGATTTCTGCATGTCCGCCTTCTGACTCAGTGTGGATTCACTTAGTTTGCTTCACAAAGTCAGTGAGTAGGGCGTGCATGAATGTGAAGGACCTACAAGTGAGAAAGATGCATGTAGGGAGAGTGAACTCAGTGAACAACTGACCCTCAGAGCAACGCCATGTGCCAAATAGTCAGATATCAATAGTACCAGCGTGCATGCCAGGGGAAGAGCAGCTTAGAAGGCACGCAAACATAGAATCAGTGCTATTAGCAATCAGAGAACAATGTCCTCCTTATAATCAAAAAGGGACATCCCCCCCAACGCATGAGGATTAGCAGGAAGCAGAACCAAGGCCCCTTTGCTCAGCCGCTATATACACATTGAGATCAGATGGTTTCTATGAATGATGTAATTCTGCAAAAGGATACGGGAAGGTATGTTGGCTTCAAGAAAACACACGTTTACATTAAATGATATATTTAATACAGCACTGTTACACAGATGCAAGTTAGTTATACACATTGCTTCAACCAATGGAACATTATCGCATATGATGCAGTTTCCCAGGACACAATACAATAGGTACATAAAAGCTGTTTCAACAATGTTCTTGAACTCTGAGCACCCCAGGGCATGTGACTCAATTCCCCTTTTTTCAAAGATGACCATATACATTTATGGATGCGGCCTGCAGTTTTCAGCTCTGATTAGAATACACTTTTAATACAATTGAGTCAAGATATTCTGTACTTCATTGTTATATTTTAAATGCATATCCATATATGTTACGAATATATTCATGTAAAATGTCATGTAAAGTTAAAAATGTCCTATGTTGGTTGTCCTTAAACTATGCGTGTCCACTTATGCATTGTCCCTGGTGACTGTTCCATTTACTCCCCTCCACAACCAGGTCAGAATGTCACTCAAACTCACCCCATTGTATGAAGCTCACTGCTTCCAGTCAAATCTGATTTCTTATCTATTGTGCATTCTTTTGTGTTAATCTCTGAACTGATTGCTCCATGAATGCAATGAATAGTGCACAATACCATGTAACTCTTATTCAAAGCGGCTACGCACTTGCCATCTTGAAAAGCCTGCCACAGTTCCCCAGCAAAGGGGATTTGGAGTTCTTGGTGACCTACGCATCTCCAACCAAGATGCCGGCATGTAGAGTTTGAGAGAAGCCATCTAGGACAGGAAATAGGTGTATTTTGAAACCATGATCTTTCATGTACATGTACGTCACAGAATTTTGCAGAAAATCCAAACATGCTTTATTGCATTGGAAATCCTTTTTCAGCAATGTTCTTTTGTGTTCATGTTACATTCTTATTATTATTTTGATTGTATCACTTGAAACTGATGTTTCAAAATGCGAATGTGTAAGGTTGGATTAATGGTAATATGGAAATGCATGTTTTACTGATTTTATTAGCTGATGGAAAAGTTAAAAAAATCCTCTAAATATATGTCCCAGAAATCTCTTTAGGGTTATGTGTGAGAAAGACAATCTGAATAATGATGAATATAAATATGTTCAGTAGTTTGTTTTTCACATATCTGCTCCAAAGTTGATGACCTGAAATATAAAATACAATTCATAGTTCTATGGAAAAAATAGTGGTTGTAGATTTATAAAAACAAATATGGAGCTAAAATGGATGAAATGTGAGTTTTGAGAAAAGTTTCTTTTTTTCAATGGAAGTTTCAATTTATTTATATGTATCAATAGCTTGCCTCCTGATTTTCTCGGGGCTGTTTCATTTAAACTAGGTAAATAAACATACACATATTTAAATGTACTATCACTGAATGTAAACATGTGTAGTACCAAAAGATGCAATTCACCAATACTCCTTTACATTATTTTAAACTTCATACTTTTCACAAATAAAAGATGTGTATTCTTGTTATTATTATGTGTTATGTTTGTCATTGAACTCATCATACTTTTCCATTTTTTCTTCCTAGCTCTAACAATCGTTGGACCCAGGATTGTATTGGGATTTGAGCAATACTGTTAGGTTGACAAATAAATGTTTGAAGATGATGATTGTCTGTCCTCTTTCCTCAAGAGCGCTAATGTGCTGCTTCCAAGATGGCTAGAATTCATCAACATTGATTAAAAGGTGGAGCATTTACAAATGAACACCACCATGGACCTTTTTGTTTTCTCTGTTTTCCTGCGTTACATAACACATTAGAAACTGACACTCATAGGGGATGGTGGTGGGGGGGTGAGGGGGACCCTTGGGTCCACAACAGATTCTGTAAACTTTGTTTTGGCGATACAAACAAACGGATGATTTGGTGATGTTCTCGTGTGCAGTCCAGTCACCCTTGAGGTCACCTCCTAAGAATTATGTTGGCATGTAATGGACAATACTGCATTTTAAAGCACACGGGGCCTGTTACATTGGTGAAAAAGTGGTTAGGAATACAAAAAAAAACTTTTCGGAAGGATTTGGAGGCTCTTGTTTTCTGCCCAAAAGGGAGTTTACACAAAACCACACAATGGCAAACATTGGTCAGAACTTTGAGCATTTGACGACTATTTCATAGAGGGGTGTGGTGGTGTTGACTAGGTATTTGGATGAATGAATTGGCTTGTTAATTTTAATTTATTAACAGTAACTTAATTGGATTTCAATATAGAACAAATTAGTTATGAAAAATGTGGCATGTATTTTACTTGTCTGCCCGTTATCCATGTGCCAGTTGAGCAAAGTATCAAACTATGATGAATTTCTCCACTAGGACACTGTAATAATAAATATAGGTGACACTAAAAATAAGATTTCTGACACAAACACAAACCTTACTTGTACAAAAATGAGAGAATGCAAATTATTTAATAAAGGAACGTTGGGCTTGCATGCCACTTATTTGTCCAGGGTGCTCGTACTAGATGTACAAGAACATAATATGACCATTTTCTCCAGGACACACAAACATGGTTTAATTATTTTGCTCATTAATACATTTGTCAGCTGGGTAAAGTATCTGAAGATGACAGGGTTTGGGCAATGACACTGCTATAATAAGAAAGGGCATTTACTGAAAAAAATAATTTTCACAGTGGCAACAAACTCAAATCTTGCATGCACAAAAAAAAACAACTCGATCCACAGCAGGCTCTTTGGCCAACATTCTCGCACAGTACAGGACTCTGTCCTGGCTATACTGCTACTGAGGTCTCACCCCTTCAGCATCTCTTTCTAGGCCTCCACACCATGGCCCAGAGCAACTTCCGAGCAACAATTTAGGGTACCCCTAGCAGCATGTTGCTCCCGAGCTACACGTTGGGAACCACTACTCTAGTGTAAAGAGTGATGTCTTTATCCGTGACACACCAGAATTCGAGCTTTCTGATAATTTCCCACTTTTTCTGGCACCCCTATATCCAGATGATATGACATTGTGTGCATGATGCACCATTGTACCACAGAATGATGGAGTGGTTACTGACTGAATGTATTTCTTTGGTTTTCCCAACTAAAAAGCCACTATGTAGGGAAAATAACATCTTTGTTTTCAAATCTAGCCTTAACTCTTATTTTCCTTCACAACCCCTGTCTTCAGTTGGATGTCCTACATGGTCA
The DNA here is from genome assembly GCF_040938575.1 of Ambystoma mexicanum. Taxonomy (NCBI): domain Eukaryota; kingdom Metazoa; phylum Chordata; class Amphibia; order Caudata; family Ambystomatidae; genus Ambystoma; species Ambystoma mexicanum. The sequence continues at coordinate 872,005,077 of NC_090924.1, read as the reverse complement.
ATGAAATGTTCATATGGAACCCTCAATAGAAATTCTTTTTTTTGTGCTGCAATGAAATCTTTGCCTGAAGGTTCTTTTCTCCATTTCTCCTTTGGACGAACATTTATTCCTAAAAGCCTTTACTGCGTTGAATTCTAATACTTATCACATCAAAGGGATCAACAGACATCACAAAGCCCAGAGAATTGTAGTTTACAAAAGTAATGCACCAAGGGTTTAGGGTCGACTGAAATCAAGGGTGTGGAATACTTAAAGAAGATGAGCAATTGTGTTCTTCAAATCGTGTGTACCTTGGCCATTTTACTTTGTCCTGTCTCCTCCCCAACACCCCACAGTGATTAGCTCTCTATGCGTATCCTCTTGGCCTCCAGCATCCTAATTCTACACTCTTTGTCACTCTTTTCTTCTCCCCAAATGGTTATTTTCTGGCACTAACTTTATGGCACCCCGCTATACTTTCTTTTTGCTTCCTTTCCCCCTCCTTGTTTCTCGCCAGCACCTCCATACCAACATCCTCCACTCTTAGCTGCTACTTTGTCTCACAATCCTCCAGCACGGTCTGTTCCAATGCCTCCAGTACACCCTTCTTTGCTCTTACACTCTCTTTTTAGTTCTAACTTTCACCTTGGGGCTGCTCCAGCAAAACATTGAATCCTCTTAAACTTTCCTCCCCATCCTTGGATTGATACATTGCCTCCTGCCCAACTTCTTCACTCGTACTCTGTCTTTTCTCTCTCATCTTCCTCCTTGTTCTGCTTATATCTCTCCTGGTCATCCCATCTTATTCCTTCCTCTCTCCTCCTCTTGCTTCCTCTCCTGCTCCACCACTTCTGTTCTTTTATTCTTCGTGCATGCATTCCTCCTCACCCTCTGCGAACACCTTACCACAACCGCTCATGGTGTGGATATGTGTGGCCTCTGCTGCCCAACAACTCCCCAATTGAGACCAGTGTTGAACTCCAGCAGGGAATGTCCATGGGACACACCACTCACTGTTTCCCATGTGGGTTCCATGGCAACAGTCTCCTGGTCAAAGTCCTTCATGAACCACCTTCCGGGTATACTCTCTGGGGCTGATCAGAATTGCACAAGTTGCAGCAGCTGCTGGTGACCGCAATCACAGAATTCTAGAGCCTTCACTGGGCCAACATGTTAGTGACTTGATTATCACAGCTCTGGTACATGTTTAAATGGCTGAATAAGGGGTCAATTGGGGAAATTAATATTTGTGATGGCCTCTTTCTGCTAAAGACTTTATGAGGGTTAGGGCGGTTTGTTACAAGGGGCAACTGGGTAGTTTTCTACCCTCAGTTTGGTATCTTCATGCTAAGGTCAACCTCCCATCTGGGTCTACCAAAAGGTCTACCTCTGCTGAACCTTTGAGCCACTTGCTCCTCCTCCAGGTGTACATAGTTCTCTGGATTTCCAACTACTGGCATTGTCCTGTCCTATCATGTTTCAGGGTCTGCCATGGAGTGTTGACTTTTTGGAAATTTGTGATGGACTGGTCCCCCTGGGCGTTCTCCCCGAGTGCCTCCTCTGGGCTCGACATCACAGAGTGGCTTGTGGCACATAGCTTCCATGGTCACCTCAGACTCATCACCCAGCCTAAAATGAGGGTCTTCATCATATGCATGAATTTATCTAAGTAGGTCATCGGTTGAAATAAGTTCTGATTCACCAGCCTCATTCTTCACTAGTTGGTCTGTAAGGTCTGCAAGGGCATATCTATCTTTGTCCTTGTATTCTATTTTGGAGTGACCCTTGATGTTTTTCCCAATACACAATCAATATTTTTTATGAATTCTACCATCACTGACTTTGACTTTGATTGATTTGTCATTTCTAAATGACCACTTCTTTGCAAACAGCACTCCCTGATCTCCCAAGCTTGACAGATAGTCGACAAATCCAGGTCTGGCACAAAAGAAATCTGTCATTAAGACAAGTGCTTCTACATTTTGGTTAAAACAAATCTTTTACAGCTTGAATGGTTGTTATGAGATCCCCTACCTCGCTGCTTCTGGGACCAATCCAATAGCCCCTGAAGAACTTAAGGTATCGGCCAAAATCCCGACAAAAAAGGCTGAATGTGTGATTACTGCGCATTTGGTGGCAAAAAAATCCTGCCTCCCATTACACCGGGGCAGGGAGTTTTGGGGGTGTCACCCTCTCTCCTTGGTCGATGTAATGGGCTTGGCGGCTGTCCCGTGCTTCCAGTACATGAATAGCAGGGGACAATAAAGTTAAATAAAACTTTAAAAAAGAAAAAAAGGACCCTGCAAGGCCAGTTCCAACTCACATTAGTTGAAGGGAACTAGGGCCACAGGGACAGGGAGGAGTCGGCACAGACGGAAGTGTGCCGCTGAAAGGTAAGTAGGGAGGGAAAGGGGAAGCTGGTATGGGGTTGCAGGCAAAGGTGATCTATGTGCTCACTGTGCTTTGCCGTTTTTGTACTCGGCATTTTCTGAATTCCCTGCACTGTCTACTGCACACCTGTATTTGGTACAATCATGGAGTTCTGTTTATGCTGCGCTAAAGGGCTCTACTTATTTTGCACATGCTTAACTACTGTAGGAAAAAATTGCCCGGACAGAATCCATAATATCTGTGAGAAATCTGATGCCGTCCTCACTTCTTTCCCCAAATTATCCTCCTCCAAGGTGGCCAGGGAAAGGCCGTAGCTTTCAGACCCTGAACCTGGGGGTGGATATGCGAGGGAGGATATTCATGGTGGAGGAGACTTGGGGGGTGGGGATGAGGCACTTTTAGGTGAGACATGGTATCCCCCATTTCCATTTCACCATAGGTCCAATGTCCGCCATTCCTTTAAAGGATGTTGTCAATCTCTTCCGTACTTTTCCTATAAATCATTCCCTAAAACACATCAGTTATATACTGGGACGAGGAAGAGACACCAACTAGAGACACACAGCCTTTCTTTATTGATCCATACACATACAAACAGCAGTTAGGTACTGGGACGAGGAGGCGGCAACCAAGAGTAATACAGAACTCCCAAACCAGCAATGAGCGGTCTAGTAACCAATGAGCCTGGTGGGAGGTTTCAAAGTAGGAAGATGGAAGAACATGGTGTCAGCTGTGGAAGAAGGTCTTGGGACTGCTGTGCGAGAGCAGACCTCTCCAAGAAGACGGCGTGGCAGATGGAGTGCGCAAAAAACAAGAGAAGATGCAGAGTGTATGAAGTGGGAAGTGAAGCTAAAGGGAGCTGGAGGCCGGTGGCATAGTACCGAAGAGGAACCAGCGTGAGCAGGAGAAGCTCCTAAGTGAGGCCCGAGCTATGAGAGATGCATCGTTGGTGGACTGAAGCCACGGAGAGCCGCTGTGGAGATGAAGCGAGGAGCTGCACGGGAGAGAGAGAGAGAGAGAGAGAGAGAGAGAGTTTGTGACAGTCGAAGGCCTCAGGGAAAGCCATATGCACCGACCAGTGAGTCAGCCTAGAGAAGGGGACACCGGGATGGCAGGCGAGCATGTAAGACTTATCAGAGAGTTAATGAATGCAGATTAAAGTGAAAGCAAGCACTTTGATAAAAACAAGTATCTTGAATGCAGATTTCAAATGAAAGCAAGCATTTTGATGAAAACAAGTACATTGAATATTGATTTACATGAAAGCAAGTACTTTGAACTTTGAATACAGTTATGAATGAAAGTTGTTTTGTGGAAAAACATGAGTTAAAGGAACTGTACAAGCACTGGCAAGTGCCACAAGGATATAAAGGAACTGAGCAGCTTGAGAGAACAAGCATTGGCAAGAGCCATAAAGGAACTGTGCAAGTACTGGCCAGAGACATGAGATTATGTGAAAGTGCAACAAGCGAATGGTGACAAAACAAGCAATGGTAAAGCATTATAAGGATGTGGAATGAGAATAAGTCAAAACACCACTGTAGAGATGAGACAATGGCAACATGCCTATGAAGAAGGAGCAAGTAAGGTGTGTCGGTTGCGCGACTTATAATAAGTGGACCGTGTGGTCCGACAACTGCGCCTGGACCGAGTACACCCCTCTATTGAAAAGCCACTCAAAGCACCACAAAAAAGCTTGTGATTGATTCTAAAAGAAACCAACAAAAAAGCAAGCCCTTTGTTGCCTACAGGTAAACCAGAGTGCACTCCAAAGGGACTAATCTCTGAAAAGCTTTCACGTGTTATGTTTCACAAAGAAATATAAAAAGAATGGTCACTCATTCCATAGAAAACAGACTCACATTTACAAAAATAAATGTAGCAAAGACCTCATTATAAGTGTGGCGGCCACGGTATGAACGGTGCCGGTAAGGCACCGGCACCGTTCATACCATGCCACCGCATTACAAGTTCTGCTTGCGTGTTCCTGACAGCCTGCCAGGTCTTACCTGTGCAGCACCCGCAAGCCGAACTCATAATGCCGCCGGCACCGTTATCAACTATGCCGGCGCAACCATGCTCCCCACCCCCATTCTGCACCATGTGGCAGAATGGGGGTCGGGAGCCTGGAAAAAGCGCCACCCGCGAATGGCCAATTACCGGCCAATTCATCTCATAATGGGCCGGTTATTGCACAATCGCGGGTGGCGTTGCCGATAGCGAGCATGGCGGTAGCCGTGCCTTCCCTACAGGCATGGCTACCGCCATGCTCGCAATGAGGCACATTGCTACATTGAAAAAAACATATTCCTTTAATATGGAACAACTTAGAGTGTTTTCGAATCTCACACACATATGACATTAGTTTAGATGGAAAAATGAATTTCCTAGACCAAAACACACATTATACATTTGATTTCTGTTGTACAAACAATTCAAACTGAAATTAATACTGCACATTTCATTCAGCAAACAAAGAATAATATCCCATTGAGAGTAAAATATATTCAAAACACTGAGCAGTTTTAACACAAAGTGTCCAATTATGGATGTTTTAGGTTGCTGGCACTTCACAATTGCTGATGCTTTTCGAATCCTATTTCCTTTATCAAAACTGTTAGACTGCTAATTTGTCAAATTCATAAACATTTGTAACCCAAAATATATATACAAATAATCACTTGCTGTTCTTTTCCTTCCATATGCTTTCTAGAATAAAAATAAAAAATCAAATTTCAGCCAGCTATTACCACATATCAGTCACTAACCTTTCAGATGGAATTCCCATCATCGAGGTAGTAAACCTAAAGTCAAATGTAGAAAAGACTAGTCAAGCTCTGAAAGTCATAAAGATTATGCACATCAATGTGCACCACGAGAGGGATTGCGCACTGGCATGTTGTGCACTGTAATAGATAAAGATTCCTTCCGTGGGCACACGCACTGCAAAATCTGCAACGAGCAAATTGAAAGTAAATCAGTTCTCCCTCCCAACTCCATATAACTAGTGCTGCCCATAAGCTAACCTGCGTGTCATACCTGTAATGCCAAAAGTACGAGTATAAAGCCGACCGCAGGGAAACAGACCGGCGAAACGGGTCGGGTGCCCCGCATCCGTAACATAAGCAAGGATACACTGTAACCATTTGTATCCATGTCTGGGGTAGCGAGGTCGCGTGCAGATGCCATTTTGGGGAGGCTGAAGACTCTGCAGAAAGCACAGCGGAAACGCAGGTTCTACAAATCACAATTAATTCGGTAAGCTATTAACCACTATACTAAAATATGGTGGTTAATAGCTTACCGAATTAATTGTGGAGGTTAATAGCTTACCAAATTAATTGTGAGTGAAAACATGCCAGAATCAAGATAAAAAATGTAACTTGTTGTGGTTCTCTTTGGAGTTAACAGTTCAGCTCTCACTAGCAAATCCCTCAGTGCCCTGCAGTTTCAATAGGCAAAAGTGGGAGGATTAGGGAACAATCTATCCAGATTATGTGCAACATGTGCAACATGGCCCAATGTCTTTTGATTATTTTCTCAATTTGCATACTCTGTAATCAGTAAGTCACATAGATCACTGCCAGATTGGTTTTCGGTGGCTTCGGTTTCTGGATTTATTTATTTATTTAATTAATTTATTGTTCGCTTGTTAGGCATTTATACAGCAAGTGCATACTGTTTCAAAGCCCCCACAATATTAAAGAATCAGTGGAGAGATAAAGGAAAAAGGATGAATCTACTATGCCTTGTGAGTATTCAGAACATGCAAGTGCAGCAAGGGAGAGGGCAGAGGGGGTAGGTGCTTGAGTATTCTTGCTTGTGGGTGAGCAACAGATGAAGGGCATAGTATGGTGAGTGCTACACAGCCTGGAGCTGTGTTCGATGTAAGTGCGAGCCTCCAGGGCAGAGGGTGTGCCGAGGCAAGTGCTGAAGGTAGACAGAAGCTGGGGTGATTGGGTGTAGGAGGTCAGGGGCCTGAGGATGCATAAGGGCCCAGGATACCAATCACAGCAACTGTGAGATTAGCAGAGGAGAGAAGATGGGAAGGAGGAGGTAAAGAGGGAAGTCTTGAGGAGCTTAAAGAATTTAAGAAGAACCTGCTCAAGGTGCAGAAGGAGGTGGAGGCTGTTCCATAGGAGGGAGCTAGCTGAGGAAAGCGATCACCCTCCTGCCCTCTGTTTAGCAAAACACTTTACACACAAAGTGTCAGTGCCTTAGGAACGTACAGGTTTGGAGGGAGAGTATTTAGTAAAATAAAGTTGAAGATAGTGTGGTCCCCGGGCCCAAACAGCCTTGTGGATAATGCAGAGGGATTTGAATTTAATCTGTGCAGGAACCGAGAGCCAGTGAAGAGGTTTTAGGGCAGGTGAGATGTGGTCAAGGCCAAGACTTGCTGCCCTATTCTGGATTAGTTGGAGGGATCGCAGAGTGGAAGAAGGTAGATTCAGGAGGAGGCTATTGTGGGATATTTTGACCCACTCAGCTACGCCTCACTACTTCACTTTGCTGCATTGGTGCCTGAAACAGAACTAAATGGTTGCGCGGACCCCTGTGCGCGCCAAGATCTCAAAACTGCGTTTTACGACAACCAGAAAATGGCTGCACTACCCTACCAATCCCATTTCAGGTGGGGTAAAACAGAGTACTCACTGCAGGGATGGGCCAGTGTGCTCTGCAACATTTTACAATGAGGAAAGGAAAGAAGCAGCATTACTTTGCTGTAAACCCAAAATGCCCCTTTAAAATGTCATCTTTTCAACCTTCAAAGTGCTGCTTGGCGCTTTGTTCATCAATTCCTCCTGAACCACTATGATCAAAAAGGACCTGCAGTGCCCAGGATCATTCTTGAGTCACAGAGGAACCGGACCTCTTTTGAATGACAGCCCATATAAAAAATATCTTTGGAAAATCAAACCATGGACTGTGTTTTCATTTTCCACGGGAAACGCGGCTATTGCTTTGCAACAAGTATCAAGAATCAGCTGTCCAGAGAAAGACTATAAACAGATGCAGGATACATGTATCCATGCTGCAAACAACTCCAGCACTCAAGGAAGGAACTAGAGCTGTACCAAGTGTATATTTGCTGCAAATGAAAAACAAATTTAAAGAATAAGTCAAATGTGCTTTTGCCTGAATGAGAGCAAAATCGCCTATTTTTAAAGTATATTATTGTGTAAAGGCTTAATTATTTAAGAAATGTAAAAGGATTTGCTACTGTTAAAAATACACTATAAACTGTTTTAATTCCATAGGTTTAAAGTAAAGATTTAAAAGGAAACCAAAGCTAAAATCCAGGCTGAGTTTGTAAACCATATAAAAAAAACCTGCTCTGCCAGTTGCTAGCCCTGAGAAAGGGTGACACCTCAAACTGCTGGCACAGGAAAGGCTAATTGCTAGCTTGGAGGCTTTGAATACCCAGGACAATGGGACTTCCCACTTGGTGTCAGACATTTGTCTTTGCCCCAGGCTAAGACAATAGCAGGCTAAGACTCTCACCTTTCAAGTGGGAGGGGCAGGAAACTTCAGTCAAGGGAGAGGGTCCTCATTCTGCTTCAAAGGGATTGACATTTGCTTACACTTGGAAAATAAAATAAAAATGGATCAAGTGACATTTGGTTTTAAAATGCCTATTTTGCAACTGAACTTTCAGGACACTTAACTTTGCCACAAGAATGAGGAAAAATCTGAAAGTTGGTAGTTTTAAATCAAATTTCATGCTATTCATTTGAAGAATTGGTAGGACTCAGTACTGCATAAGGAACAGAAGTTATAAAGAATGACCGATTGCGCAGAAAATATTAATGTTGCAAACATAACATTGGGTACACATATCCCAGGGGTAATTGCGCATCTATGTACAATATTGGGAAATGTTAGGCCAAATCTTTCACAGTTAAAATTACCAAAATGTAGCAGAAAGTCAAAACCAGGTCCCAAAGACTTGGGATTTGGAATGAAATGTGACTCACAAAATATGCAACCTGTGTATCTGATTTTCTCAGAGGTGATCACTGTATAAATATGTATTCATGGGAAAGTAAGATTTTGGTTCCAGTGGCTAGGGGCAGTTTTTAGTCATTGTAAAAATCATCCCATAAACATGACATCCTTTTCCGTCATCCAATGAGCGAAAAGCAAGGCAGAAACTGTACTCTTGCCCAATCCTAGCATTAGGGGTGTGGACAGTAAGCCTGCCACTGCCATATACTTTAGTGATGTCATTTGGCATGATAAATAAGGGAACCTAAAAACACACAAACTGACTGATTCCTGACTTCTTCCTGATTTTCTGCGTGGCGCCCTGTTCCTGAATTCTTCATCCTTGATCCTGATTCCAGATTTCATTGCAAAGCCAAGGCCTATCCATTGCTGAACTCTTTTTCAGCTAGGCCCCATACTCAAACTCTCAAGGGAAGCATTCTGATCCTACTGGCTTGCTACCACTAAATGCATGCCTGCTGTAAACTTGCCATCCCACTGATCTCCAGTCTCCAGTAACCAGAAGTGCAGTCCGGTGACCAGATTTGCCCAGCTGACCCTATCCTGCCAGATGTGCCCTGCTGTCTTTGGTTAAACCCAATCCGTGTGATGACCAGGTCCCTTGACGGTCCAAAATCCTAAATTAAAGTGGACTGTAAGTATTAATAGGAAGCATAGAAAATCATAGCATACCTTGCCTTGCTATGCTCCATCCCAATATCTAAGTCATCCAATCCTTATTCTGATCACTGCAATATTGTCACAACCATTCTTGAAACATTGCCTTTGATTCTTTGCGCTAGTGCTAACTTCTTTAAATAATTTTGTCTTGTGAAATCCTAAACCCTTAACCCTGCCTCGGGTAATTGGATTGGGGCAGCCAGGGCGGGCGCCAAGGTCCTGGGGTTGGTTCCGCGGATCAACTCTAGAGCTTACTGTGTTTCAATCTGGTAACCTAGCCTGAATGCCCTAGTGTAGAGCATAACTATCCTTGTAAAAATTGATTTCTGTTTTCTTTTTCGCACCTTTATTTTCCAAAAATGCCTCTCATTCAACATTGCATAACTCACTCAATTTAATAGCTAGAGACTTCACTTCAGCTCTGGATTATGCCTAAAACCTGTAGCTACATCCCAACCATTTGGTTAATTTTAGGCGGGAATCCGCGTTTTTGCAAAGTTTTACACATGTGATTTTTGTTCTAAATTATTTTCAATCTTCAATTCAGATTCAAAGTGTTTAGTTTTGCTCAAACTATAGCTCATGATTGTTAGCATCTTTCCCCTGTTGCTCCCATAGAGATTTGTACTGATTTAAAGATCTTTGCACACATTCATTGTTTTACCCAGCCATTTCCGAATGCCATTTTAAAGTATAAGATTGCAAACCCGTTTTTCTCTCTTGTTTGCGGAGGGAAGGTTGCATTCAAATTCTGTTTGCTGTTCTTCATTCCTGAATACCTGCTGCTTCCTTACATCTGTTTAGAATTGCTTATTTGTGGGTTGAGAAATATTGCAGGGGGAAATCCTAACTTAAGTGCTATCCTTCCAAACAAGCCTAAAGTATTCTTTTCTCTGATATTTTGTATTTTGGGTTGCTGAAAGTGAATTTAACTGCCTTACCTACCTTCTTATCTGTTATTGTCACCACATTGGTGATTGCTTCTCCCTATTAAAAGTATATGTTTGATTTGAATTTTAAATAAATAAATAAATATTACCTTTACCAACCAATCTGATTCCTGGTCCATTGTGACCTGGGGTATTTTGAGAAGGGGTGTGATATGAGTAGTATATCATTCAGAATATTGAACCTATATACATAATAAAATAAGCATTTCAGCTGTGCGCTGCATACTGGGCTGAGACCAGGGTGTATCGCATGATTGAAATACTTAACACTATTACAGTAGTCAAGCCTAGGGAGAACCAGGGCTGGCGTAACATTGAGCCTCTGGCGGAACTTGAGAAAAAGGAGAATTCCTTTGAGAAGGAAGAGCTGAAAGTGTGACTTCTTGGCAATGTCCTGAGTGTGAGGCAGGAAGGAGAGAGAGAAGTCGAAGATAACTCCAAGGTTTGTGGCTTCAGAAGAAGGAGCAGGGGGAGAGCCCATGGAGGAAGACCTGAGTGAAGGGAGGAAAGTGGGAGCAGGGGTCCCGATAGGAAGGATCTCAGTTTTACAGGTGTTGAGGCAGAGATTGTTGGAGGTGCACCAGGACTGGATGGCAGAAAGGCAGTCAGGGATGATGGAAGGTGCAAGGGGGTCAGCAGAAAGTTTGAAAAAGAGTTGTGTGTTGTCTGCATAAAACTGGAAATTGGGGGAAAAGGAAGAGATGAGGCGTGCCAGCATAGCAAGGTAGATGTTAAAGCGCCAAGGGGAGAGGGTAGATCCTTGGGGGACACCACAGGTGGAAAGGGCAGTAGGAGAGGAGAAGGTGCGCAGGATGACTTGGGATGAGAAGCCAGTTAGGAAGGATGTCAGCCAGTCCAGTGCCCATTCTGAGATACCAAGCGTATCATGGAGCCTTTGTATGAGGATGGAATGGTTGACTGTGTCAAAGGCAGAGGAGAGATTGAGTAGGATGAAGACAATGGTAGAGGTTTAGTCAAGAAATCCGAGCAGTTCCTCACAGGTGTTCAGAAGAGCAGTTTCAGTGCCTCTGGATGCTTGGAATCCAGATTGATGATCGTGGAGACCACCAAGTTCAGTGTGCGAGTTGATTTGGGGCAAGGCCAGCTTCACCAGCAGTTTCCCCAGGAAGGGGGTGATGGAAATAGGGCGGTAATTGGCAGGACAGGTCAGGTCTGCTGATGGTTTTTTCAAGGGGGGGGTGCACAATAGAGTACTTGAGGGAGGAGGGGAAGTATCCAGTGTCAAAAGAGTGATTGCAGAAATCAGCGAGTGCTGGGGCAAGAGAGTCAATGTTGTCCTTGATGGTTCTGGATGAGCAAGGGGAAACCTGTTTAGAAGAGACCTTCATGGAGCAGAAAACTGTGGTAACTTCCTCAGGTGTGACAGGGTAGAAGGAGGAGAGGGAGGAAGGAGGGGCTGAAGGGCCAAGGGAGGCAAGGGGGTGTGAGATGGTTTGGGAGGGTGAGTGACAAGGGTGTTCAGGATGTCCTGAGTTTTGGTGGAGAAGTGAGTGGCAAGTGCATTGAAGAAGGTCTGGGAAGGGGATGGGGAGGAGGAGACTGGGAGACAAGGATTCTCTGGGAGTTTGAGCAACCCGCTCTGCTATCCCCTCGATGAGCTCTGGGCCATGCTGCCTTTTACTGAATTTCACTTGTAAATCCGAGGCTTGTCTCTTGTATTCCTCATGTTAGAGATGTTCCTATAGCCTTTAGTTGGCAGGAATACCCAGCAAAGGAATCCAACATCCCATAATCAGGAAGTACGTAAACCCAGAGAACAGAGGGAAGGGGCATCAGACACTGCCTCCTCTGGCGCCTCCAGCACAGAGCTGGAGGCAGTTTGTAGAAGCAGCCCTGGACATTTTGGAGTTAGCCCATCAAAGAAACGCCATATCGGCCACATCTTCCAGCTCAACATCAAGCAGACAAGTCTCTTTTTTAGAAGAAGACATACTGGAAGAGGGAAGAAGAAAAAATCAAATCTGCAAATCAGCTGTAACAAGGAAGACTTAGTAGTCAATATATCCACCTATCGATATCAACATTTGAGCAGAAGGTACTACAGAAGGGTATATCATTTGTACCACAGCTTTGCAGCAGTTTACTACATGAAAGAAATTACTTTTTTAGGTTAATGAGAAAACTTTAGCTAAAGGTATTGTTTGACTCCTTAGAGCAAAAGAGTGAGAGTGATGAAGAACCTGAGTTTCTTGAGATCCCACCTAAAAGCACATTTTGCCCTCCAGTACAGAACTCTATCCTTAGTTCCTTTGACAATCTGGTACTAGACAGTTTCAAAAAGATTTTCTTCCAACAAAGTAAATATGAGAATTTGAATGCCAGGGAAAGACAAGTTCTAAAGACTCTATTTGATAAACCAGACCTTATTTTTAAACCAGCAGACACTGGGGGGCACTGGTGCTAATGAATAAGCAAGATTACTTGGATGAAGCAAACAGGCAGCTGAGTGATAAAGACATTTACGAGGAGATTCTGTTAGACCCGGCGGGAAAAGTGAGATCCCCGATTAAAGAAGTCATATCGGAACGGACAAGAAGGTTTCTCGAGATAATAAACCCAGTGATGCCTATCTTTAACCTATTACCTAAGATCCCAAAAGCCTCGCCAAGTCACCAGGGCACCCAATCATAACTGCAGTGGGCAGCCTTTTTGAACCACTGGCGAAGTATTTGGATAGAGCTACACAACCGCTCATTTAGGACAGCCTTACATTAAGGACACAAAAGGTGTCCTTAATAAATTGAATGATGTCCAATTCATCACCTGTCGGGACATCATGTTTACCATGGATGTGACTTCTTTGTATACAAAAATAGTGCATTAAGCTGGTCTCGAGGCTATGGAATGGCTGCTGGTATCAACAGGGAACTGGAAGGCAGACAGATATTCCTCTTATCTCTCTTGAAACTAGTACTCCAAAACAACTTTTTAAAGTTTGACAACACTTTTTATCTACAACTGTAGCACAGAGCTATGCCAGCACCTTCATGTTATGGTTGGAAACAGAGAATGTACTTAACTTATCTAGATGGATGCAGCATCTGGCGATGTACGTGCAATACATAGATGACATCTTTGGCATGTGGAAGGGACCAGAAGAAGAACTGCTGATTTTTTTCCAGATCAATATGAATACACGTATTAAGTTCACCACTGAACACAGCAGATCCAGCATCCATTTTCTGGATATAGAAATGTATCAAGACAACAACTGACTAAATACCAGGATTTTCACAAATGAAACGGATCGGAACAGTCTTCTGTTAGCCATGAGCTTCCATCCTAAACGCACACTGGACAGTGTGCCCTTGAGCTAATTTGTAAAATACTGCAGGACATCTCTAACATGGACGAATGCAACCGACAAGCCTCCAATTTACAAGTGAAATTCAGAAAAGGGCAGTATGATCCAGAGCTCATCAAGGGCATAGCAGAGCGAGTTGCTCAAACTCCTACAAGAATCCTTGCTGAAACCACAGCCACCGAAAACCAATCCGGTAATGGTCTACGTGACTACTTACTCAACGCAGAGTATGCATATTAAGAAAGTAATCAAAAGACATTGGGCCATGTTGCACATGGATCTCACTCTCGACAGATTGTTTCCTATCCTCCCACTTTTGCCTATAGAAACAGCTGAGCACTAAGGAATTCGCTAGTGAGAACTGAACTGCTAACCCCAAAGAGAACACCAACTAAATTCACAGGCACACAACTCTGTGGTCATTTCCAGCCTTGTGATAATCTGATTAGAGGTTATACCATAACACATCTACATTCAGCGACAAAAATCCTCCTGAAACACTCCTGTACATGTCACTTTTCAAATGTGATGTATGCTTTGAAATGCCTGTGTAGCTTCTTCAACAAAGGCATGACCATAAGAAAAGCGAAGATCCGTTGGACCGAACACAAGTCCAACATAAGAACAAAGAGCCTCAAGTTCCCTGTGGCAATGCATTTTGCAGAGGCAAGACACACCATAGCCCACATGAGGTGCACCATTTTGGAACAGGTTGATCCAGCAGGGAAGGGTGATGACTTAGCAAGAAGACTGTTTCAAAAAGAAATTGTATGGATTGAACGTTTGGACTGCATAACACCCAGAGGGCATGAATTGTGACTTGGATCTCACATGCTACTTGTTATGTGGATTCCCGGTCACCATGTGATCCATTTTAAGATAACACTGGGCAGTAAAGGCTTTTAACTCTGTTTCTACCTGGTACTGTTATGACACACAGGAGGGGAAGAGTAACTGTTAGCAGTTACCGTTGTTAGATCATAGCAGATGTTTTATCTTCTCAAGAATATGTGCAGGCTTGCCTGTGAGGGGTTGACCAAAATGTTAATAGACTCTGAACTGGGTATGACATTTGTTCATGCGTACCTATATCTGTTAAAACAGTTCTGGTTTATTACTCGAATGCCTCCTTGGAGAATGGCCACTATCATTCTTTTTAAAAAAAACCTTTTATTTATTTAGCTTGACAACACCAAGAGAAGCGAGTGACATCAGAGGTAGGTAAAATCACTTACAGTGCATACAGTTCAGATACAGAAATGTGCATATGCTTTATGATCATAAACATGAGTACAGACAACAGTACGGATGAGGGACTGGGGAACCATGAATTCAAGAAGAAGTTGCAGGCTGGGGGGGGGGGGGGGGGGTAGGAGTGGGAGATTCAACATCAGAGTCGGTATACATAGAGGCCATATAGGATCGGAACTTTAACCATATGTCTCTGGGCTTCGAATGTGTTGGCTGTTGATTTGACCAGTTTGGGGAAGTCATGAAAGAGACACTGTGTTGGGGGCGGGGCGATAGTATGATCCAGAATAGTGGACATGGTGGAGCATATCTCCCTCCAGAACTGCGTCAGATGAGGGCAGGACCAGATCATGTGGATGTATGTAGCACTTTCAGAGTCACACCTGGGGCATCTTGGGGAGTGATCCTTTGACATATGGTACAGCCTGCTCGGAGTGTAGTGATATATGTGCAATACTTTGAATTTGATTAACTTGAATCGAGAGTTGAAGGATACATTATGAGTACGTGCAAACATAAGGGTCCAGCGCTCGTCAGTTATTTCCACCCCCAGGTCTTCGTCCCATGTGTGTTTCAGTTTAGTAAATAGGGGGGTAGATCTGGTTTGTAGCAAGGCATATAGCCTAGACACCTTTCCCCTCGAGGAGTTGAAGGTGCATAACTCTACGACTACAGGGTCGTCGGGTGGTATCGTGGGGAGATTGGGGTAATTCATTTTAAGAGTTTTCCGGAAAGAGGAGTATTGGAGCCACGCAGGTGGTTTCCGTCTCAGGGAGAGTGGAAGGTCCGGCCATTCGAGAAAGGTTCCCTGCTCAAAGATGTCTAGGATCAATTCGTAGCCTGCTTCAAACCACCGGCATATGATAGGTGATGATATGCGTGGGACCTCTGGGAGGAAGTTCCACAATGGTAGGTCGCCATTGAAGGGATGGGGCATGTCTAGTAGTTTCCAGGTTTTAGAAAGGGTGAGGGATGTACTAGCAACAGGGTCAAATGAATCTAGGACAGCAGGCATGGGCGCAAGAATTAGGGAGCCAATATCTCGATCACTGACTGCCAATCTCTCAAGTCTGACATGAGGGGGAGGGTCAGATGTATTGAACCAGTGTGAGGCAAATTGGATTGCGCCACTAACCAGTATCTGAGGAAATCAGGGGAGCTGAATCCGCCACTCTCCATGGGTGTGGTCAATGTCCCTACTTTAAGTCGAACTACGCCTGAGTGCTACAGGAAAGTGTTAACAGTATGGGTTAACGCTTGAAAGAAGCCATCACCCGGCCACAGGGGGAGGTTGATGAACCTATACAGGAGTTGGGGTAATACAACCATCTTTAGTACCCCTATCCGGCCCGCTAGGGGGATTGGGAGTCTCACCCAGCCTGAGGTCTTTGCAGCAAGGTTTGTGAGGTATTTCTGATAGTTCTCCTCGAGTAGCAACTCAGATCGGCGAGCCACTTCTATAGCAAGGTAAGTGAATTTCAACTGGGACCATGTAAACCCCATGTGGTCAGGAGGGGGATGTGTGCAGTCAGTGAGTGGGAAAAGGGTGGTTTTGGAGCAGTTTACCCTAAAACCGGAGATGCGCTCGAAGTGGACAACATCCTCCAGTATCGGGGCGAGGTTGGTAGCAGGGGATCGAATATAAAGCAGGGCATCATCGGCATACAAAGAGATGATGTCATATTGGCCAGCTGTTCGTAAATCTCTATGTGAATGGGACTGACGCATCATGTCCGCAAACGGTTCCATAGCTATGGAAAATATTAAGGGAGAGAAGGGGCAGCCCTATCTTGTCCCTCTAGCAATTTGAAAGAGGGTTGAGCATCTGTCTTCGGTGCACACCCTAGCCACCAGATCGGTGTAAAGCAGCCTAACCCAGGACAGGAAACTGGGTCCAAATTTACATTTTTCGAGGACCCGCCAGAGGTACTTCAATGACACGTAGTCGAATGCTTTTTGCATATCCAGCGTGTCAGCCACTGCTTGTACGTTCGGGTTGATTCTACTAATTCTGTTAAACGGACGTCTCAGGTTCAGGGAGGTGGAACGTCCCGGAATAAATCCTGCTTGATCCGGGTGAATGATGTGTGGCATAAAGGGGGCTATGGTTAGAGCTAATAGTTTGGCATAGATTTTGACGTCACAGTTAATCAGTGAGAGGGGACGGTATGAGCCGCATTGGGTAGGGGGTTTGCCGGGCTTAAGTAATTATTATGGCCTCCGGAGAGAGGGAGGAAGTCTGCCCACTTCACCTGCTTCCACCCACAGGGCCATCAAGTGAGGGATTAGGAGGGATTTGAAATGTTTGTAAAATTCAATTGGGATGCCGTCTGATTTACCAGATGACAGTGAGTCGATGGCTTCTGAAAACTCCTCAAAAGCGAGCGGCCTCTCAAGAGAACTAATGGTTTCAGCAGAGAGGATCGACAGGGGAAAGCTGTCTAGGTAGGAATCGATCTCTGCTGTCGGGGCACTCTCAGCATTTCAATAAAGGGATTCGCAGAAAGCCAGGAATTCAGAGTTAATGTCCTGCGGTAGTGTGGCTAGGGTGCCATCTTGTCTCTCCACAGCCGGTATGTTTGGGGATCCAAACTCTCGGCGAAGAATCCTGGCTAAAATTCGACCTGGCCGTTCACCCTCCCCATATTTTCTCACGAGGCTGGGGTTTTCGAGGAATTTCACCCCGCATTCCGCCACAGAGCGAAACGTGTCTAGTTCCATGCCAGGGTTTCGGGGGATTGATGTAGAACGTATTGGGACTCGAGGATGGCAAGTGCTGATTCACTTTTCATGATATCTCCCCGAATCACTTCTTGGAAATGGTAATACCCCTGATGTAGGCTTTAAATGATCCCCAAAGGGTGGCCTGTGACGATACCGAATTAATGTTGATTTCAAAGAATTTGTCGATGGCGGCCTCCAGTTCGGAACTGAAGACTGAGAATAAGTATGGTGCCTGGAAAGAAAGACCATGCGTAACATAGGTAGGACCTTATGGGGGGGGAGATCAACACGTCATTGAAACAGGTTAAAAAATGCGTACATGGCTGAAAGAATATATGTCCTATACGTTTGGGCCAGAAAGGCGTCCCGCCCAGTACGAATTCAATAGAGAAACATAACATTAACAGGGAGGCGTAACAAGGGGTGGTCAACCAGGGAAATGGTCATCTATGAATTTGGGGGCCTCATCCGGGATTGTGAAGAACAACACCTAGTTGGATTGGTCGATTCTCAACTTGGCAGGATACAGCAAGGAATATTTGACCCCCAGGCCGCGCAGTTTCTTCTTAACTGCCAGGAAGGTTTTGCGCTCCTGTTGGATGGCCACAGAAAAGTCAGGGTACAGGTGGATCCTAGTGGATCCCAGGAATAATTCACCTTTGGCTCTCGCTGCCCTGAGGAGGGCGTCTCGATCACAAAAAATTAGGACACTGGCTATAATGCGGCGCAGAGGTGCGCTGGGCCTGGGTTTTGCTGTTAAGGCACGGTGGGCTCTCTATCGCGAACTGTGGCGAGAGCCTTGGGGAGTCCAGGAGTGTTAGCAGTGTACGCTCAACGTAGTCTTCCATGGGTTCCTTGATGCCGTCCTCGGGTACCTCAATTATGCAGAGATGATTACGTGTCACGCGCGATTCGAGGTCCTCATTCTTTTTTGCCACCTCGAGTCCTCGACTAGAGAGTGAGGAGACTTCTGCCCAGAGGGAGCCCAAGTAATCATCAGTGGCGCTCAACCTCGTCTCAATTTCAGCCACCCGGCTGTCGGTTTTCTCAATGTGAGCTTTAATGGAGGATATGGTGCCATTCATGTCGTCTAGTTTGGTATGTAGCGTGGTGAACCCCTCGCAGATGTATTCAAACATTTTCTGTGAGTCTATGGAGTCCGGGGGAGTTGAAGTGGTGGGTTCATGCTCCGGTGCCCCCTCGGTCGGTTTAGACAGTGTTTTTGTGAACATATTAATGGAGCACTGTTTTTTCCCAGCTCCTTTAGTCATGGTGCTAGCCAAGGGCAATCCTGCAGATTTGGGGTCGCAGAGGAGGAAGTGAAGCATATAGGACGACAGGTAGGTCACAGGCAGTAGTCAAAAGGATGAGTATGGGGTGTCTAAGGTGCCTTGCATTTCTTGAGTGAGCTATGGGAATTGAGCCCGCCGGTGGGTTGTGGGGCCGCAGAACATCCAAGATACAGCCCCGGACTGCAGCTAGAGGCCCAAAGCCAGGTGGAAGTTATGCAGATGTCCCGGGGGTCCGGGGAAGAGTTACTCCGATGGAGATAGGTAAGTGATACACCTGATTGGAGTATAAGGGTGCGAGATCCGTGGCAAGTAGCAGAGTAATGCAGGTCGAGGAGTTGTGGCCTCAGGAGTGCCTGAGAGGGTTGGAGGGGGGACACTTCACGTTCAATAGCAGGGAAGCTGGTAATCCTGGTGGTAAGGGAGTCGATGGGCGGTTGAAGGAGTGTGGGCAGCTGGTATTCAGTTATGGTGCCCCGGAATTGCCGGCATATGGTGCCCCCAGTGAGCGCTGGTTGGCTACGCCAGTGACCGCCTCCTGAACTGCAGCAATAGTAAGTGATGCAGGTAGTTTATGTACAGTGCATCGTGAGTAGACGACTGCAGCCACTCTATTAAGCTATAAGAAGCGGGCACCCAGTAGCTGAGTGAAGGCGGGGGGTCTGGCAACCAGAGACACCCAGCAGCATCCCCAATCCGGGCCACCACAGTCCGGGCCAGTGTGATGAGTTAGGGATCTTTAGGTAGTGTATCAATGCGGGCTGAGCTGAGGACTATTGAAGGTTATTAAGCCACAAGAGTGGGTTGTGATTTCCCATGTATGGCAATGTTCGGATGCCCATCCACTGGAGAAATGAAGAATGTATGGCCATACAGTGCGATACCCTGATGGCCCTCGACAACACTCGTCGGGTTCTGTGGGGAAGCTCAGCTCCCATGCAGCTACAATGGAGGATAGAGTGTGGGGGGTCGGGCCAAGACACAGCCCCCCTTGTGCGGCGGCCTGTGAGGATGGATGTTTAATATCAGGCGCAGTCAGCCGTGTTCTTGAGGAGAGGAACAACCGAAGTGGATGAAATGTCACTGTGGAGAGGAGGATCAAGGCCCCCAAACTCCTGGAGACTCACTGCTGTTGCCGGAGGCCGAGGGCGCCGCCCGGTCAGACCCACAGACACGGCCTCAGCAGTCAGCCAGCAACAGGGGGCCGCAGTGGGAGCCCCCCGCCTCAACACGCTGCCACAGGAGAGGCGGCGGAGTGGACCCGCCCGATGTCCAGAGCGGGTCATGGGATCCGGTGGCAGGGAGTGGTGTGGCCGCAGTCCCGGTGGTCAGAGGGAGGATGCACCCCCCGCAGGGCATGGCAGACTCCAGCGGGGAGCAGAAGAGACTGCACTGAGCAGGCCCAGCACCCCTCCCCCACAGCAGGCCCAGGATCCTCAGAGTCAGAGGAGGTCCCCTCTGGAAGCGAGGGGCGGATCGGGTTAGTGCAGTACTCCAGTCCGATTTGGGAAGGATAGATCTCCGGAGTGAGGTCGATTTGTGGCTCCAGGCTCGGACAACACCTAGCTCGGGTCTCCAGCAGCAATCTCTTGATGTCGGCTCAGGAGTTTATTATGCACCACTGCAGATTTCAAGAAGGATGGTGCCTCCCAGCTCGGAGCTCTCACTCAGGCGGCCATCTTCCGCAAGCGCAACAGCACCCCCTTCGCCACTATCATTCTTGAGTCTTTCCACGCATTGTAGTGTGACAGCATGGAGTACATTGCCTTATATCAGCCAGATGAATGTGAGCAGTCTTAATAGTAACTCTGATGTATTACAGTACTTGATGTGCTTTGTGCACTTTGCTAAAACATTTGAACATTTTATCTACAAATAGGATTCATATAGCTTGTTGACTGTTCTTGCAACCTGGGGTGGTTTTCTGCATGACATTTCCAATTTGAAATTGGATTTTTATGATGGTGGCTTCAGGGAATTTGAACCACTCACAACAGTGTAAGGCACATACTAATCATGTTGTTTAAGGGAAGACGTTTCCCACCAATCACACTCCTCTTCTTTGTTATGGTGCCTTGTATCTAGCCACATTTAGAGGGTGCCTGTAGCAACCTAGTAGTCTGTGATTATATCTGAAATCCAAATACATTTATCTGATTGTTTTTGGGTTAGACTGGTCTAGCGTGATTTACCAGCTTTATTGTATGTCGGAGGTTTGATTAGAAACATGTTGTGATAATTTCACTAAGTATGATGACGTTATGTTTTTTTATCTAGATTCTGGCTTGTTTTTACTCATCATTTATTTGCTAAGCGATTAACCAGTATACTAATGACTGAATCTGCTATGATGGGCAGAACCCGCATTTCCGCTGTGCTTTCAGCAGAGACTTCATCCTCTCAAAGATGGCCACTGCACACGACCTTGCTCCCCCAGACACGGATATGAATGGATACAGTGTATGCTGGCTTATATTACGGACATTGGAGGCCCGACCGGTTTATTTCTTACTTTTGGAATTACAGGTATGATGAGGAGGGTAGCTTATGGGCAGCACTAGTTATATGGAGTTGGGAGATAGAACTGATTTACTTTCAATTCGCTCATTGCAGATCTTGCAGAGTGTGCACCCACGGAAGGAATCTTTACCTATTACAGTGCACAACATGCCGTACCGATGTCGGTGAGTAAATCCCTCTCGTGGTGAACATTGGTGTGTATAATCGTTATGACTTTAGGAGCTTGACTAGTCTTTTCTACATTTGACTTTAGGTTTACCACCTACATAATGGGAATTCCATCTGAAAGGTTAGTGACTGATATGTGCTAACAGCTGGCAGAATATTTAATATTTATTTTTATTTTTAAAAAGTTAAGGAAGGCCTTGATAAAGGATTTTGGATCCGAAATGTGTCAGCAATTGTGAAGTGCCAGCAACCTACAACATCCATAATTGGACACTAAGTGTTAAAACTGCTCAGTGCTTTGAATATATTTTGCTCTAAATGGGATATTATTCTTTGTTTGCTGAATGAAATATGCATTATTGGTTGAAAGTTTCCCTTTGACATTGTACAACAAAAATCAAATGTAAAATGTTTGTTTTTGGCCCTCATTACGACCCCGGCGGGAAGTAATGAACATTACCGGCATTGCGCAACTAACGTGTCCGTGCTGGCCTGAAACCGTTAAAAGTGGTAAATTGCGACCTCTCAGGCACGAGCATTGCGCCATGCCGGTAATGTAATCTGCGCCATGCCGTTAACATACCAAAAACGTCACCTACCGGCATCGTATGCCGTGCAAGCTGCACCACCGCCACCCTACCCACCGATATTAGCAATCACTGCAAATAGCAGTGATCGCTATTAGCGGTGACTGTAAAGAAGCGGATCCGGAAGTTACGCCATCGAACCCGAACGGGAAAGAGCATGGCGGCCATCTTTAAAAACACAATCCATTGCAATCCTCCACAACCAGTGCACATCTGACCCCGAGACCCGCCACAAACCTTCACCCACTTCCACCCATCGTCAGAATGCCGAAAGATGTAAAAAAATCTTGCGATCGGCTGCGGCAGGAGCGCTTCAGTAGGGAAGAGCTCACCATGTTGGCGGAAACCCTACAGGAAAACGCGGACATCGTATTCTCCACTGAAATGACCAGACCGGCAATAGCACGGAAGAAGGCCATATGGGACCTAGTCGCACAGCGGGTCAGTGCAGTAGGAACAACACCCTGCACCACAAAACAGTGTCGGAAAAGGTGGGACGACCTCCGGCTCCGTGTAAGGAGCATACTGTCTGCCAACAGATACCTGGGCATGGCAACTGGTGGAGGAGCAGACTCACCAATTAAAATGGAGCCGTGGGAGGAGATATGTGCCACAACCATTGGCATCGAGAGCATCGAGGGGGTCGGTGAAATGGAGAGAGGAGCCCCGACATCAGGTGACGCAGGTAGGTGCCTCAAATTAAGCGATGCTAAACTTCCTGAAGTCCAGTTTCATGGGAAGCACAATGTTGCCTAATAGGGTTAACGCAACACAACAGCAGAAGACTGCCAACAGGCATCATTGACCTACACCCTGTACACATGCAGCATGCACACTCTCACTGTAGGCACCCACATTCCTGCATGCTTCTCCCACCCAAAAGGGAGACAACCTGTATGTCACTGCCTCCAAAGTGCACCATCTAGTCATCAAAATCATGGCAGTCATCACAATGCCTGCTCAATGTCCGCAGACCCATCAATAACACTTTCCCTCCTTTGCTCCACCACAGGCTCCCATTCAGACCCAGGCGAGGACGAGACTGGCACCACACCTGCCAAGAAGGCCAGGCCCAAGGCAACACCACACCAACCCTCCACCTCTGCTGGACCAAAAAAAAACCCACAGCAGCCAAAATCGACTGCCACAACACAGGCCAGGGCAACGATAAGCACCAAGGCAAGCAGCATGGTACCACCAGCAACAGACATCCAACAACTGGTGGCCACTGAAGGGACAGTACGATTGGGGAGACTGCTGCCATTGCAGCTTGCTCTGATAGTGATGTGGGGAACGATGAGGATGTCATAGAATGTCCCCCCACTGCCCACTCTCATTCCCCCTACCTGTCCCCATGTAGCCTGCATGCTGATAACACACAGGGGCTATCCCCTGATAACTCCTGGCCGCCACTCCATGCCCAGTGGAAGGTATGGAGGAGGGGAGTAGCCCAATGAACGTGCCAATGGCATCATCCAATGCCCCAAACTACCAACAGTTGCTGGACCAAATATTAACAAGGCAACACCAACTGTCCTCACTCCTCACTCAGCATGTGGCCGATTGTGGAGGTGCAAGTGCTGAAATGCAAAAATGTGCTAAGACTGTGAAGGCAGCCATACAATCCTCCACCAAGGACATCTGTGCCAAACTTGCCGCGGTGCGGCACGTGCTCTCGGAGCTTGTACAGACAATGAGGGACATGCGTCCTAGTGAGCAGCCGAGTACCTCCTCCACTGCCAGTTCTGCCCCAAGCAGCCCCGTCCGCAGGTCGGCCAGGAACCTGCGGAGTACAGGCAGGGGTGCCGCGGGGGCTGGCAGAGGGGGCAGCCAATAGAGGCCACCCAGTGGATCAATTCCACATTAGGCACTTCAGCACAGGCATCCACGCACTTTTGCGGGGAGTTGAGGGGGGATGGGGGAGTGGGTGTGTTGGGGAGTTGAGGGGGGAGGGGTGAGTGGGTGTGTTGGGGAGTTGAGGGAGGATGGGGGAGTGGGTGTGTTGGGGAGTTGAGGGGGGAGTGGGTGTGTTAATTGAATTCACATTTACAATACAATTTTTGCTTGATCACAAATCACGTGTGGACATTGCTCATTGCGTATGTGTGATTTATTGGTGAACAGTCCACAGTGTGCATATCCCAGACACACACAGTGCCCCAATTGCCATCTCCATGTGACACCCCCCATCTGTGTGTGCTAGAAACATTGGTTGATCAGAGTCCGACGCATGTCACGCCCCTCCTGTGCATCGCTGCCTCCCTGAGGTGCTGCCCCATCCCCACCCTCCTCATCCTCATCGTCAGGTGGTTGCAGTTCAGCATCAGGGGGCAGGGGCACATTCCATCTGATGCACATATTGTGTAGCATGACACATGCCATGACGATCTTTGCCACCTTCTCATGGCGGTACAGGAGTGCCCCACCAGACCTGCTGAGGCAGCAAAACCGTGCCTTCAATAGGCCAAATGCCTGCTCAATCACCACACGGGTTCGTGTATGTGCACGATTGAAGTCCTCCTTGTGCTGGTTCTGTGGGTTCCGGACTGGTGTAAGGAGCCACCTCTTCAGGGGATAGCCTGCATCACCTGTATGTGGGCAACAATGTATGTGTCAGTCATGACATCAAATCTCAAATCATGACGTGCCACCATGGCATGCATTCAACTGTTACTTTGTACCACTTTTACACGCACAAATGGATTCACACTATGTGACCCGTATATGTGTATTCCTCTCACGGACTGTTTTGCATGCCATCAACCAATGTATGCAGGGGGGTCAAGTGCCTTGTGAGTGCCCATCCACTGCGTTCGTTCATGGGGTTTGTTTTGGTGACCTGGCAGGTGTCCTGTGATATCAACGCTCTCATCATGGCAACATTGCTGTCAGCCTCATGATGACCCCACTGAGCACTACTAATGTTGATAGGCACATTTTTGGGGTCTCGGTGTCTGTGTAGTGGTGTATTGATGTTTTTGTCCGTCATGTGCCTCCTTTGTGCGCAGTTATGGAGGACTGGCATTTCAGTTGATGGTGTTTGGTGCCGTGTATTGGCTAAAGTCATTGCATGTAAGTGCATTTCGTTGAGGTCAATGTGGTCCGAATCGGTACAATGCACTTGCAGATGGTTGTGTCATGGTTGGGACACACTTTCATTCACATGGTAGGGCTGCTTACATCGGGCATTATGTGTACAGGTGTCAATTGACGTTTGGGCTGCTTTAGGGTATGAGCTGGCTCCATTGCCTCTGCTACTCGCAGCCAGGTAAAGTATGCATCATTCCCCCCCCTTTTCAGCCAGGTAAAGTATGCATTGGTACGTCAATCACCTACCCACGTCACATTTCCATGGCCATGACATGAGACTCACTGAATAGCCAGGATCTTGGCCCTGCATGTCGCTCCATGTAGCGTGGTATTGTGGAGTTATGCAGGACCATTGAATCATGGGTTGATCCGGGGAATCGGGTACAACAATGTGTGATGATCCTGTTGGAGTCACAAACCATTTGCACGATGATTGAGTGAAACAGTTTACGGTTGCGGTACGCTACCTCCATGGCATGTGGGACCACCAATTCCACATGGGTGCAGTCGATGGCACCAATGCAACCAGGTATCCCGGCTAGTGCATGGAAACCCACTTTGGTGTTTGCAATCTCCTGGGCAGACCGTGGTAAGGAAATGTGGTTGTCTGTGTGCTTGAGGAGGGCATCGAGCACTTGGATCAGTGTACGTGAGAATAATGGTTGTGAAATGCCATGCAAGTGCCCCACTGTGTGCTGGTAGGTGCCTGTGGCCAGGAAGTGGAGCACGGACACTACCTTCAGTAGGGGGGGTGGCGGTGGGTGTTTCTATCATGCTGACAATGTCGTTGCGTATCATGTCAACGATGGTGGTGATGGTGTCCCGGTCCAAATGGTACAAGGTATGGATCTGCTCAGCGGTGAGGTTGAATGGACTGGCTCGGATGCGTGGGATTGGGGCTGCCTGCGTGGTGGCACTGGCTGTGCTGGTGGGGCTTGCTGGCCCTGCCTTGCCCTCCTTCTCCTCCTGCGTCTCCTCTGTGCTGCCTGTTGTTGTTGTTGTTGTAGTTGTAGTACTTGCATTGCAATCAGGTCCTCCAGCCCCAACATTGCTAGTCGTATTGGAATCATTGTGGAGTGTGAGTGGGTGTGGGAAGGGGTGGGGTGTGCTCTTTTTGCACTTGGTGAGTCTGTATTGCCTCCACCTGTGCTGATTCTGTGCACCTGTGGCAGCTGGGAACACTGCACATGGCCATTTACGGTTGGTTCGCGATGGCGGAATTAGCACCATGGCGGTAAGGTACTTTACGGCCTTCGCGATGGCGTTAAGAGCATGTCCGCTTGGTTCGTGATTTGCCTACCTTTGCGCAATGCCGGTACTTATGGCGTGGAAGGTCGCGTGCGCGCGAGCTTGGTGCTGTTAGCGGCACCGTTAACTACAATGCCGCTAATAGCACTTTCACGGGTCATGATCGGACATAGCGGTAAACGATGCCGGTAATCATTTACCGGCATCATTTTTCACTTACCGCCGGGGTCGTAATGAGGGCCTTTGTCTAGAAAATTCATTTTTACATCTAAACTAATGTCATATGTGTGTGAGATTCGAAAACACACTGATTAAGTTGTTCTATATTAAAGAAATATGTTTTTGCTCAATGTGGTAATGTCTTTGCAACAATTACTTTTGCACATTTGAGTGAGTTTCCTACGGAATGAGTGACCATTCCTTTTATATTTCTTTGTGAAACATAACACATGAAAGCTTTTCAGGGATTAGTCCCATTGGAGTGCACTTGGGTTTACCTGTTGGCGACAATGGGCTTGCTTTTTTGTTCCTCTGAAGCCCCTCGTGGTCAGGGTACTTAACCCATCTGCACCTGAAAATCTATTTAACGACAAGAAGTGTTTCGAATTTTTGTACATGCCTTTAGTCACTGATTTATTCACTGCTTAAATTGAGTCCTTTGCAAACGTTGTGCTGGCCGAGCGTTTTTATTGCTTAAAGTGGAATTTTGGAAAGTTCAGACGCTCGTGGACGGTAAGCCACGCCCACCACGGAAGTGCAGCATTTAAACTGGTGTGTGCCCTGGTCCAGGTGTTTATTCACTGCCTAAATTGAGTCCTTTGCAAACGCTGTGCTGGCCAAGTGTTTTTATTGCTTAAAGTGTAATTTTGGAAAGTTCAGATGCTCGTGGACTGTCGGCCATGCCACCACAGAAGTGCAACATTTAAACCGGTGTGGTGACCCTTGTGGCGTTAAACCCGGCTGGAGTAAAGGGCAACTGAATTGCTGTTAGGCTGTTGCGCGTGTAATGGCGACCTGAAATCTACTGCGGCCTGTCATCATGCCAAGTATTCTCTGGAGGAATATTTAATGCAAGCTGAAGGCTCAGAAGTAAGAAATCCACCAAATTTACATATAATAAATCTCCCAGTTGGGGGGGAGAGTCAGACTAAGGCCGCTCCTTAAGCTGTCGGGCGTACCCAACTCAGGTGGTTACTTGGAACTGAAACATTGGACATTATTGTTGTAGCTTCCTATTAACAAACTGATTATTCCAGTTATAGGAGATTAATATATTTAATTACAGGTTCAACTTAATATTGGTGTGTTATTTTTAAAATAGTGTTTTTTTAAATGTTGATAGGAATGTTTTTTTAAAACTAATGCCCCTTTACAAATAGCTCTTTTTTACCCTCCTCTTCTTATGGTGATATTTTCTGAAAACGTTCCTCTGAAAATCCTTTATGCCTGTATTGTAACTCAGTTTGTAGCTGCGAAGATCTCTTCTCCCCTATCACTCTTAAGTAAGCGTTTTGTCTTTATCAATACTATTTATTGTTGGTCACAACCACTTTTTGCATAAGCACTTTTGCACTTTAACCTATGGTCCTTCTTTTGGTAGGTAGGGAGTAATTTTGGTTTCATTAGTTGTGTATTTTCTTTGATTCCTAATCTCTGGAGGCTGCGAGGTGGCTCCTCTCCTCTGGGGTTTATAGGATTTCCATATCCTCTGTTCATATTTCTGAGTGGTTGGTTTACTCCCCCCGTTTCATTAGTATCATGGGCCCGAGCTCATGTTCATACAACCTTAGGTCAAAGAAAGGGAAAAGAAATATACCCACACCAAATTCAAAACCAGGAACTTTGGTGTTAGGCAAAGTAAAAAGCTTAAAGAAAAGAGGTAACAAAGATGTTAGCCATATTAGCTCGGCCAAATGTGCATTAGAGCAACCTAAAATACTTAGTTTCTTAACTATAAAAGAAAAAGTGAATGTACCTGAGACAGTAGAAATCCAGCCTCTCCCTTCCAATAGCTCGATGATTGATAACAATTCACTGTTGAAATTAGTACAGAATTTTAGACAGCAATCTATGGGAATGCGCATAGATTTGGATATCTCTGCGGTGGCCGAAACCAATATGAATAATGTTATTGGAATAAACTTGTCAGCTACACCAGATTTGGATACATTTGCAGAGATAGATGTTGAACCTAATGAGGGCAATGCGTCTTGGAATGTTACTGGGAATTCTTTTGGAAGTTTTTTGAAGTTGGTGACAAATTTGATGCTCTGACTACCATGATGGATGTTCTCCTAACCATCTGCACTAAGTTGTTAAAGGAACAGAGTAACATCAAATCTTTGGTACAACAGACTATCGATAACCCTACATCCCTTGGGACTATGGTAGAGGAATTTGGGGGAAATTACTTGCATAGAAAAAATAATAACTTGAATGAGTTAAATGTAGTTTTAGGAGATCTGAGTGAATTGGTTTTGGCTGCCGAGAAAGAAAATGAGAAAGGTGACTCCCAGTTAAAGACACATCTCAGTGAGACATCTCTCTCCAAGGGAAATTTGGCAGACGTAATAAATTCAAGTGATAGTGTTAGTGAAATAACTGCGTCCCATGGGTTAAATAGACGTACTAGACGTAAAAGAAAAAATAGGAGATCTACCCGAAAAAGGGTGGCTATGGCTAAGGTTAAATCACACAAGAGTGTTAAAAAGAATACCTTGGCTCTAGCCTCTACAGCCCCATTAGATTCTGAATGTGTAGAAGTGGGAAACCGCTTTGAAATCATTGAATGCCAGCCGAAGCTGGATGAGGGGAAACCAGAGGCAAATAAAAAGAAGGGTTTAGGTAACTGGCTGAGGGGCAAATAACATATGATAGATGAAACAGAATTAGGGGATGAAGCATCTTTGGGAAACAACTTTAAATATGTTAATATCCCCACTAACGAAAATGTTATGTCTCTTACCATAAAGGTGAGGGAGATATATACTAAGGAGATGGAACAATTGGCAATGTATAGTAATCCTAAAGCTAGAATGAGTAATTCTATCGGTAAGAAAGAAGAAACCCAATTTATAGTGGGGAAATGTATTAAGATCATTGAAAAATCCACAACCGATGAAAGCCCTTTTCTAAATAGGGCTTGGATATTGAATAAACTGTCACTTATCCCACAGCTACAAAATATTAACTCAGGGGGCATTGACTCTATCATCTTGCCCAAAATTGGGAGTTGGGAAAATTGGGTAATCGTACAATTTAAATCTGCGGTTTTTGTAGACCTTATACTGGAATACTCCAATGGTGTATGGGGTAATAATTATGAAATTGTGATATGCCATTCCTCAATTCACCAAGATTTGAAAGATAAAAACATGGAATCGGGTGTAATCTCCACAATAAATATTGAGTCGGGATGTAACCAAATTGAAGTGCGATTTTTGGAGGGTAATATAACAACCATAAATTGAAATGAGGTATGAAATAAAGAATTTACCCTACTTTCTTAGAATACTAGGGGTTTTAACTCCCTACTCCACATGGATGGTATTCAATTGCTGTTGGACAGCAATATATTTGCCCTCCAAGAAACTTGGTTTAGTGGGGAAATGCTATTGGATGGATATAATATTTGGAATGAAGCAGCCACTAAATGTGAAAAGGGTCGACTGATTGTAGGCCTGTGTATTAGGGTGAAAAACCACATCTCATATAGACCATATGAGAAATATGGGAATTCCCCTTTTGTTATTTGTGCAGTTATTGATAGGGGAAGCATGGTAGGTAAACTCCTTCTTATTAACATTTACTCACATCCAGGGGGGGAAAACATGTTGGAGATAGGGGATATTATAAAACAAACCATTGAAGGTTGGTTATCTGAATCCACGGACTCTAAAATTTGTATAGTAGGGGACTTCAATGCCTATTGTGACACTGCTAAAAGGGAGATGGACAGGTGTCAAGAATTGTGGGATGAAACGCTTATTAATGTACCAGCGGAAATACAGGATTACCGTTTGGTTGGGGGGAAAAATCTCCAAACCTTACAGGGAATCCGATGGTTGAAATTGTTGTCTAATTGGGGGTTAAACTATTTGGAACCTAACAAAGGGTCAGGTATTAGGGAAACCTGGACAAATAGGAAGGTTGAGTACCGACTTGATTACATGTTTGCAAACAAAAGACTAAGTAACTCTGGTGTTTCTTTCAAACATGTAGTTACCCCTTTGAGTGACCACACAGCTCTAAGGGGAAAATGTGATGAATATACAATTTACGGCGGGTGGAAACAGGATCACGTGGCCTGATA
The DNA here is from genome assembly GCF_040938575.1 of Ambystoma mexicanum. Lineage (NCBI taxonomy): Eukaryota > Metazoa > Chordata > Amphibia > Caudata > Ambystomatidae > Ambystoma > Ambystoma mexicanum. Next base: position 871,974,577 of record NC_090924.1, on the reverse strand, counting down.
AAAACTTAGCTACATTTAACAGTCTGTTTGACCATCTTACTATTGACGGCCAGGATATTGCCCTCAATGGTTTCAATACAATCACTAATTTGTTGGGTGTGATACAGAGAATAAATGGTAAAATTATTTTGAAAAACAAAAATGGTAAAAACCATACTCACAAATTTGATCAATTGATACAGGAGAGGAAAAAAGGAATGAAGTGGGACGATGGGAACTTAAGGAGTTATGTGACTTGGATGATGAAGAGAGAAGTAAGAGATCTAGCAATATTAAGACACACTACAAAAATTGGCTAAAGGATTACAAATACAATACCAATAATGATAATTGGAGGTGCATATACAAAATATGTAAAACCCACGACTCAAAAAAACTTTGGTACTTATATCGCCAATTTTTGATGGATGATGATAACAGAGAAAACAATGACGCGGGACAGGACGTTTGGATGCACTATATTTCTAATCTCTTCTTCAAGATAAATCACATCCCCACTATCCCTACCTGTAGTAATCCATATGGAACACATAATCTTCCCTTTGATATTACTGATATCCTCAAAGTTATCTCAAAAATGAAATCCTCGCGAGGTCCGATCCCGGGTGGGCTGGCCAATATTGTTATCAAACAAAACCCTAAAAAATGGGCAGTGCTTTTTCTTCAACTATTTACTGGTATATGGGAAAAGGGTATTATTCCAGATAGTTGAAGGAAAGCCATAGTTATCCCTATTTTTAAAAAAGGGGACAGAAAATCGCCTGATAATTATAGATTGCTAGCAATGGCCGACAGCAGCTGCAAGAGATTCTGTTCCCTGTTAGTGGGTACTTTGAACAACTGGATAAAGGAGGAGGGCCTCCTTTCTGCTCAAAAAACAGGTTTTAGAAAAGGCCACAGCACCCTGGACAATTTGACTATGCTGAAACATATCATTGCTGACACAAAGGACAAAGGGGAAAAACTATATGTGTGATTCATAGACTATTCCAAAGCATTCGATTGTGTCAACAGAGATTTTTTGTGGGAAAAACTGAGGGGAAAAAAGATCTGCCCAAGAATCCTTCACTTTCTGAAAGAAATGTATAGGGATACCTCGGTGTCCATTTATCTGGCTAAAGGCGGGATGTTATCGCCTGAGATTAACACAAATACTGGCCTTAAGCAGGGATGTGTTACATTGACATTACTGTACAATTTGTACGTATCTGATATGTGGGATAGTTTTATTGCTATAAATAGCTTCCCCCGCAAAGTGGGGGGAAGAGCAATATGCGGCCTAATGTACGCGGACGACACCATTCTTATGGATAAAATTCCCATAGGATTGCAAAGATTGCTGAATGGTCTGTATTCCTATTCAGAGGCAAACAATCTAAATATTAATATCAATAAGACCAAGATTATGGTATTTGGAGTACCAAAGAAAGAGAAGAAAAAATTGGCCTCTAGATGGCAAATCAATTCCATTACCTTGGAGGTTGTTGATGCTTATCCATATTTGGGGATGCCTATTTTGAGTAATCCCAGTATACATTTCTTCCAAGAGGCGGTAAATACAAAAATACTAAAGAAGTGGAATGTCATACGGAAATATATGTACAGTAAAGGAGGCCACTCCATTGAAGGCTTTCTTGAGGTATACAAGAGTTGTATTATACCCGGTATTTTGTATGCCTTGGAAACAGTGGAGAGCACATTTCTGAGTAAATTAGGTCAACTTGAAGGGAAACATTGGAGACCTGTATTAGGATTATCGACCGCTGTGCCAATAGAAGCATTAAGATGCGAGCTGTGGCTTATTTCCCTCTTGACTTTGTGGAAAATAGGATGCTGTAAACTGTATTTTAGAATAATACTGGGGGAGGGGGAGGAAGGAAATCTGCTTAACCTAATAGGTAAACATAGAAGTAAAGGCAGGTTTAAGAATACTTATATATTAAGTTTACAAAACACAGTACTGTCCTTCCTTGAAGACTTAGGTTTGAAGGTTCCTTTGGTGAAAGAAGATGCTATCTGTATTTTGAAAAGTCTAAAGGAAAAAGCAAATATCTGGGATTTGAGTGAAAATGAAACATACCTTTACACTAAGACACGATACGCCGCCTATGCTCTCCAAGGTCTTAAACCTGCCACCCTGAGAGAAAACTTACTAAATACAGGAAATAGGGCATTGAGAAGATTTATCTTGCAATTACGTTTGAATACCTTACCTTGTAATGAACTTACTGGTGCTTGGACTAATACCCCCCAAGCAGAAAGACTATGTATGCACTGTAATATAGAGGTGGAGACTGTAAGATATAGTCTCACCATGTGCACTAAATTAAAGGAATGATATTACAAAAGGGTACGTAAATATAGTTGTGATTTCCAAATGATTGAATCAGATCAATTTTGGTCAGTTATTTATGAGGGGGAGATAAAGGTTTTTATTAGGGCAGCTTTTTATATTTGGAAAAGAGCCATCTGTTAGTGAATTATTTGAAACTGTTTTTATAATGTTCCTACTCTTCTTTTTATGACTTGATTTTAATTGGAAGAAATTGATTGTATTGTGTTTGTATTTCCCTCTTTATGATAATGATTTAAGGATTGAAATGTAATTGTTTTTGGTGATTTGTCTGTAGTGTATAAGCTTTTAATTAACCAAATTGCACTTTAAACTAATACATTTTTTTAAAAAAAATGTGTCACTGATAGTGTACCTCTCCACCCCACTGTTTTCTAATTCTAAAAGGAAATCTTGTGTCATTTTAAAGTAAGGAGTTGAACTTTATGACATTGGTGAAAGATAACAAAGACAGAAGAGCTGGCAAGGATCCCAATGAATTGTTGTGTTGAAACTGTTGAAAGACTTGAAAGCTTGGGGAAGGGAATCCCTTTTTGTACTGTGAACTATTTGAACCTTCGTGAAGGGAAACCTTTTGATAAAGAGCTGGACGAAGCTCGACATTTTTATTTGAACACTTAACATTTTGAGGCTGTCATCCCTGCACATTGTATTCAAATAGATGTGAGGGCAAGTATAGGTTTTGGACACAGACAGACATTTGCTTTGGACTTCCCGACACAGACTATACTTAGCTTTATTTAGGTAGGGAATTCCCACCTTAACATAGGGCAAGATAGGCCTTTTTCAAACTTTCTTCATTTCACATAAATGTTTGTAGCCCAAATGTTCAGTGCGTTGTTTGTGTCTCATTCACGATGCCTTCACATATCAATATTGTAATGGTTAGAGTACTTTCTCAAAAATAAAATAAGTAATAATATACTCTTCTTGAATGAAAGGCCTGAAATTCTGAATCCCCCCACCGTGGCCTTAATAGCGTTCTCACACTGCTCAAATGTATTTCTGTAGGAGAGATTATGTTGCTAGCGTGGCAATCATTGTATGCTGATTGCCATGTTTTTCTGGCAATGCAGCAGTTGGATAAGTCAGAATCCTGCTTCAAAGAAGAACATCTTGCCTTTCCATCCCCACTTGACATCTTTCTTCAATAGATGGCTTTGTTATTTTGGCATATTCTTCAATTAATTTGAGTGTAATTACTGAGGCCTAATAAACCTATGAGTTCCTTAATGTTTGTAGAATATTTTAACTTAAGAAAGACCTTAGGGATTGAGTTCATTAGCCAAGATTTCATGATTTAAGAAATTAACTTAAGACCTGAGCTACTTTTATTTGTATTTAAATTGTAGCTGCTGCATCCCTCAGTCGAAGCAATACATGTCTCATTTTGGCTAAGGCTTTACTGTTGCATGTTTTCTTAGGGCATCATCCCATAAACTAGTTTGCTTCTTTATCATTGTGCTTTGAGGAGAAAAAACACAAATTAGTTTCCACTCATTATAAAGCCAAACTGTGTACAGGTAAATTGTACTACTAACCCTAGAGACTAAATGCAATCCGGTGAGAATGTTATTTTAATATGTAACATCCAGTAACTGCTGGTGAGCTAAAGTGCTGTATGTACTTTAGACAAGTAACGCTGTGGTAAGCCTTAGTCACGGTCTGGAAGTGGCCATATTGAATGATGAAGCCTCATATTTGATTCCCTGAGATTGACATGTGTGTGTCACTGACTGCTGGGGTTCAAACCTCCTAAATTAGGATTATTGAAAGGGTTGTGGGCTTGTTGAATGTTTCTTCTAGACTCTAGTTTTTTAAATAAATTGAGAGTGAATCTCCAATGAGGCCAGCGAAGGTGATAGTGATACACAAACACTGGCAGTACTTTGGGGTTTAAAAGCATGGTGGTGATATGCAGATGTGTTAGACCATAATCCTAGGAATTGCAGGAGAAACCATTGCAAATATATGTCTCAATTGTTGATTGTCCTTGAACGTGGAACAGGCATCTGTCATTTTACTTTGTTTGTCAACTATCTTGGAAAGAAAAGCAAATGATTCAAGGGGCGAAATACCTGCAGATTCTTGGCTTCTTCCAATTTAGTGGAATAAGTGTGTTGCAGAGAACATATACCAGCAAACTATATCCATACCACCATGTAGAGGTGTGTCATTGTAGTGGAACTCACTGTTTTGTTTTGGGAAAGTCAGTCTCATCTTGTACTTCTCATGCAATTTCTTCTGCATCAAGTTGATTAAGTGTACAAGGATTATTCCTTCAGGAATAGTTGAAATGATTTCAAGAACTACACCATGTTCATCAACGTACATGTATGGTAACCACCAATTACAAGATAAACCAGGTCACTAGCAAAGTATTGATCACTGACTGCCATACCAAATTTGGCTCCTTTTTTACAATTAACATTGTGATGTCCTTAGTTATCCACTAAAATGGGGACTGCACCATCATGTATGTGCAGGTCTGATGTATGTTACATTTTGAGTTCTGGTTCAATCCTTTGGCTTAAATTAATAGACAGATCACTTCCGGCTATAGTTTGGCTAGAATATGCAAGAATAGTGTGAATTGTCTGGGATAATCTGGTATGTGCCTTTCTATCTTTGACTGGATATCTACAGCATAATGTAATATTTGTTTTGTTTTAAAGGCTTGTGCACAATTATGAAAATCCATTGACCCATGGACAAGGTGTGGCCACGATTGCACTTTGATAAAGTCAGTAATAATGGCCATTCCATTGATAATATCCCTTTCCAGACAAAAGTGAAATTTACCTTTTTAGCAATCTGTACATTTTTTTGACAGTTCTGTTGCCAATTGTAATCGTTAACACTTAGCCTCTCAAAATGCAAAATTCTGAATTTGGCAGATCTAATTCAGTGACAAACTTATCTTTCAGGGCAAAGCATTTTATTTCTTCGCTGTGATGGAAATATTGGAAAGGCTTCTCACTATTGAAGCTTCTTTCCACAGTTGTAGCTATAATAACTGCAGTAGCTTCTTCTTCTCTTAAGCATGAATGAGGGTAGTTCTTCCCTTTTGGTCAATTAGAGCTGTTGCATTATGTTCTTTTTTGACAATGTATGTCTCCATTTTTTCTGGTTTGTATACACATACACGTGTGTGTTGTCTTCTTCAGTCAGCCATGTTCTGTATGGGCTAAAGTGTATTTAATGTGCTTCATTTTTAGGTTGTTCTTTCTTTATTCGCTCCTTGACTGTAATCAGCATAATGCCAGAGATTTGACTGTTTTGGAAATGTGCCTCCACAGAAACGTGTGATTCTTCTATGACATGTACTTGTCATTGTGCATGTGATGTAGTGCATGTGATGTAATGTATTTTGGTATTCAATTGGATGACATGCCAAGGAATTTAGCACATCATGAACTCTGGCCAAACATGACGAGAGCCTGCAAATGCAATCATTACAGAGTAAGATTAGAGGTACATTCTGGTGGTCTACTCCCACCAGGTATATTCTGGTGGTCTACTCCCACCAGACGGGTCAGACAATGTTTATAAAAATTCAATGTCATTGTCAATGTTAATGTTCCCTGACGCCTGTATTTCCTTTACATCAAAATGTACAACTGCTGCTTTAAGAGCCTGAATTTTAAATTCATGTTTTTATTCTCTGCCCTGATGAATAATGTTATTTTTGTTAAAGATAACTATATTCTTCGTTGTTTTCATCCCTGCCATTCAACTGAAACTGCTCTTTTATCTGTATGTGACTCCTTGCCCTCTGGCCACTACACTAAACATTCTTCTCTATTTATACATTTGGATCTGTCCACTGAATTGGGCACTGTTGATCATACACTACTCTTATCTTGGCTTTCCTCATTTGTTTTTGTTGACTATGTCCTTGCCTGGTTTCGCTATTATCTCTCTAATCACAATTATTCTGTTTCCTGGGCTGGTTCTTCCTCTGATACTGTACCTCTTCCTCATGGCGTTCCCCACTGTTCTGTCCTTGGCCCCTTTCAGTTTTCTGTCTACACCTCTCCTCTTGCTGCGATTATCTCATCCTTTGGGATTTTGATTCACTTTTATGCTGATGATACACAACTTTTTCTTTCCTTTTCTTTTTTGTCTCAGCTGCTATTCACAATAATTTAACTTCCTGTCTGCTTGCAATCAACTCTTGGATGTTGGATCATTTTCTTGTCCTCAACTTGTCTAAAACCGAAGTTCTGTTCTTCCCTGCCACCACTATTCCCCACGTCCCCCCTCTATTGTCGTCTTCCCTCCTTCTTTGTTCATCTTGACATTGATCTATCCCTTTCTCATCATATTTCTATTGTTGCTCGTTCCTGTAATTTTCATATTTTTAATATTCTAAAAGCTTGTTCTTTTTTGGTTTTTGGCACCACTAAACTCCTTATTTTTTCTCTTATTTTTTCTAACCTTTTTTATTGCTCTACTATTCTCTTTGGTCTTTCTCTCTTACACTTGGCCCCACTTAAGTCTGTTTTTAGTTTAATGCTTCCATTCACCTCTTGTATCAGCTTTCCCCTTGTGATTCTATTTATCAATTTATATCTTCGCTTGGCTGGCTTTCCTTCTACTCACGTCTTTAATTTTATTTGTATTGTTTTTAAATCCCTCTATTTTCTTGCTCCCAGTTATTTGTCTTCTTTGGTATCCTTTTATTATCCTACTCATTTTCTTCCTACTCAATCTTAATTTTTATTATCCCTCCTTAACCTTCCCTGTGCACAATAACCATTCCGTTTGTTCTCTTTTCTTGCCCCATTGCACTGGAATTATCTACCTTTCTTTCCTCATTCTATTACTTCTTATTCCTTATTTCATACTTCCTTGAAGAATAATCTTCTCCAGTCTTTAATCTTTTCATTAAAATGTTTTGTAAAGTTTAACAATCTGCATTTTATTGTACTGTAACTTATTTCTTGTCCAGCACTTTTGTCAGGACTTGCGTCTTCCTGGCGTAGAGGCAGCACAAACGCCTCCCTCCCCATTGGGTCTTGGCACCTGGGAGAGGTTAACACAGGCCACCTTGACCCTTCGGGGAAAGACAGTTAGTCCATTGAGTGGATAGGTAGGGGTGGTCAGGAACACCGGAAAGAGGTTTAGGTAGTAGTTATGGATAGGGTATCGGGTGGTTAGGTTCACATGCTCCTCAGCTCCTGCTCCTGGGTCCGGAGTACTCCGCCCTTACAATCCTGCTCTCTTGCATTCACACCTTACGCCAGAAGGATAACCTGGGCCTTTCTGCTGGAGCCCTAAACCAGTTTGTGACCTTTGCATTAACTCATGCAAGGTTAAAACACAATCCCTACATTACATCATGTAGGAAGGAGAACTCTGCATTGCTTCAAGCAGAAACATTTGGGGTAATCACACTACCCCCATACAATACGTGTCCCCTTCACAAGGAAGAAACCATAAATGCACTTAGCTTCGGTTCTTCAGGTTCTGTCTTTTCTGGCCTTTTCGTGTTGGCTGGCCACTACAGCCAACACAAAACAACCTCGTTAGACACTGCAAAGAGCAAGAAAAATGTCAGTACGGGCGTGCATACACCTAACGGATTCACTGTTTTCGGATGCATGCAGCTACTCGCTTTGTCTTAGAAACACAATTGAGTGTTATTAGATCAGTCTCATGCTGGGTTATTAGAGCGCCATGCGTTTCCTATTCGCTTCGTTCGCGGTTCCTGAATGCCAATAAGTTCAGGACGTAGTTCCATGTAAGCTGCACCCTTTGGTAGTGGAGAGCAGCTTGCGCGCGTAGGATTGAAAGCGCACTTATCTTTTATGGTACGCGGGGCCTGGGGTGAATCTGCAGTCGGTGGGTGGTGCCCCGCGAAGGCTTGCCGACGGGAGCTCCGAGTTGCACGTCCTTCCTCTCTGCTGGTTGGAATTGCAAGCGGCGCCTCGGGTGCGGCCCGCGCATGGGTGTTGGTGCGGGCGTGGCTGTCCTCACCCCAACAGGCCTGTGCTGCGCACGGCCTGCTGGGAATCGTAGTACTCGGGCTGTTCTCTGTCCCAGTGCCAAGAATCTGTAGAAGGGATGGAGAACACGCCTGGAGTACTGGGTGGGATGTTGTCTACACTCTGTGAGGGCGGCTACCACCTCTTTGGTCCCTTCACCAGCCCTAGCCCTCTCACCTTTGGAGTAAAACGCTCTATTAATGTCAAATAAAAACAAAAAATACAAATATTGCTAAAACTGTTTTTCTTTACATGTTGTTTGCTTGGGAACCCATGCCTAATAATGCATTTACAGAGTATTGGCCTTGCAAAGAGAGTGGTACATGCAATCAATCCTTGTGCACTGCAAAAGCAGTTAAAAAATGGGAGTTTTTTGCTCAGTTCTTGGGCTATTTTTTAATTATTGCCAAACATTATTTCAGTATGTTACCCATTGAATAGAGAATAGCGTTGCTTCATAAATATGTGTACCCCAGTGGGTGCCTCAGCCAATCAGGTTGCTTGAAATGCATGCTGAACCTCACAGTATTAACCCACATTCCAAGCAACTTTGGAGCTGCCAGCACCCGCCCTGCCATTTCCTGTCCTTCAGCCCATCATTTTCCCTCCCTCCCTCACTGCCTGCACTGCTTTCTACCTCCCCTCCTACTTACCTGATTAGGTTGGGCATGAGAGGAGCAGTAGTGCTTCTCTCATGTCTGCTTGCCACCATGGACATGGAAGAAGGGCTCTGTTTGGAGCTTTGCTTCCATTTCCATGGCAGCCATGTTGGATTACTATTTCTTTAAAAGAACAGGTCACGTGCTTGTTGCGACCCATTCTTTTAAAGAAATAAAGGCCTATTAGCATCCCAGTACGTAAACCTGGGTGCTAATGGCCATAATGATGAGTTACTGGGCCAGGCCGGTTGGCAACGTTCTAAGGCGCTCGTTAAAGTCCCTTGTTTCGTTCGGGTGTATTAACTTGGGCCACGGTCCATTACCAGCTGGTACAGCCCGGTAACTCGTCATAATGGTGATAGTGACTAAATGCATCATGCACAGTACTTGTCATTGTCCTTTGTAACGTTGGCTGTGGTATGAAACCTTGCATTCTAGCGAGCAGCCTACTACTGTACTTGTCATTGATGTTTGACATACCAAATAAAAAACATGATGCAGGTTTTACTGTGATATGAGACGTGTTGCCGTGGTGAGAGACATTTGGGTGATGAATTTCTTTTTGTTAATTCACTGATGGGCCTGAAGGGAAACAAATGGCATCTCTCCAACGTTGGGCACTAGAAAGTGACAATGCTAAACGTGCTCAAATTTTCACCATACCGAATATGTCACACTGTATACTGTTCTGCTGCTGGTAAGGCACTCAGTGCCATCCCCAACATAGAGCTGAGTGCATAGTGATCTAGCCTGCAGAGCTTAACCTTATATAGGCGTTCCAGGAGCATGGCAGTGGTTGTGTAGAGCAGGGGTCCCCAACCTTTTGTGCGCAATGAGCAAAATTGGCATATCAAATTAAATGGTGAGCAACATCCATTTTTCGACGGAATATATCGGCGCACAGTTGGCGGACAAATTGGAAATGTAACAAAATTAAAACTGCATATTGAACATTTAATTTGCAGTACTTAATAGTCATATAGACCACGTGTTATTCTAGTCAAGGAAATGTGCAAGTCCTTTAACTTCATTTGACGTTAAGTGGTTGTTTACAAGGGATGTTGAGGAAATTGAGTGGTCAGTAGTCCATTTTATAGACATATAGGACCAGTCCAGCTGTTCAAAAATAGAGTAGGAGTAAATAAACATTACCAGGGGTTTCAGGTTCCCGAGCAAAATATTAGTGCAAATGTATGGACAGTAAAAATGGCCACAAACAGAGCCTGAGATTCTGCCTAGGATTTTTTGGGATCTTTAATGGCAAATCATGCATTCCTAAGCATGCAAGATCGGCAATACTGTTCCACAGTCATTGATGACTGTATTGTGGATGTTTTTTTTCTTCAGGAATGTTATGAAATGTTACATTTCTTATTGATCAAAGAGTAAACACAATCCTCTTGAGTTCATTTTCCAATGGCCAGGGTAGGCACCACGAAGAAGATATCTGACAGCCAGAGAAGCTGGTTGGCGATGCCTACGCTCAAAAAGGAGGCATTGGAAAGAATTACTAATTCACAAGAAATTAACATATTCTCTTAAAACTGTTGAACAGTTCAGAGGCCACAAAGGAAAGCGTCAGTTTGTCTGAGTCTATAGGAGAAACTATCCAGGAGAGAGCTATTGGCAAACCGTGCCCCCAAGTTGAGGAGTTCCAGGTTATAGAAAGGGATGCACCATGGTTCGATGCAGAATGTAGAATCTCGAAAAGAAAACTGAACCATGATTTAATGAGGGGTGTGTACACTGCTGGTCAGATTTATAGTTTCAAAATGGCATAAAAAATCACGTTAAAAAGAATTTGAGAAAAAAATGTGAGCTTTTTTGAAGGACACCAAATCGTTTTATGTTTATTGCTGTTGTCAAGACAGGCATTATGCCATCCCCTTAGACAAGTATTTCTTGGACCACCAGCCCCTCAAGGTTATAGGCCAATTCCCTTACTGGACATTGGGGCTTATTACGAGTTTGGTGGTATCTCAACGGTACTGTTACTGCCACTTGGTCCAGCGGTATCACTGCCAGATTCCAAGTGGTGGTTTGGCGGTGTTAGTCCCCAATTATGGAGTCCGTAGCACTCCAGGGTGGATTTCATCAGTATTTGATTGATAGAAACATAATGTGGCGGAATTTACATTTTATTGGAGTCGGTGACAAATCTGTGGATGCTGTCAATTCTCCCCTATAGGGGAGACCATTCCCATGCGGCCGCGCGGTACGTCCTCGGTACAATAGTTCCCCTGAGGGTGGTGCACAGGGAGAGAATCACATGGGAGAGGAAACCCCTCCTGGGACTAGGAACAACCCTACCCTGAGAACACAATATACTCGCCAATCACTAGACCATAGGACCCCCCCCCCCATTCTTATGACCCAAAGAACAACCCCTTCCCTAGATAAGTACTGGGACTATGAAGAGCACAACTGACCCAAGGAAGATCAAGGTTAGAAATACTGAGACGAGGAAGAATGGGGAAGAGTTGAAAGATATGTTATTGACAACCACTGAGACAAATAAGATGCATGGAGGAATATAGAGTGTTCTGCATAACCAACATGAGCATTCTAGACAACTTGGAATAAGTACTGGGATGAAGAGGAGCAGCGGAGGTATGAAGAGTTCTCCTAAGAACCACATTGAGCAGTCTAGTTGTTGCTGGCTGCTCATTAGTCAATGCATAGTAGAAAAGGATGAGGGACTCAGGAAGAAGTTGTCTAGTCCTCCATGAAGGAGCTGCAGGCGCCAGCACGGTGCAGGAAAGTGCAAGGAAGCACACCAGGATGCCAAGAGAGGAGCTGGAAGGACAAGATCCAGTCCACAGTGGAAGGACCGAATGGCGAGCTGGCAGAGAGAAGCTCCCGGTGTTCCTGCAGACAGGGAAGTTCGTGAAAGGAAGACCATGCTGTCCTGGGAAAGATTGACACTGCAGTGTTCCTGGGTAGACCAGAGCCCACTACAAAGGGGAGCACTCAGGCTGGCTGGTGGGAAACTAAGACGGTGCAGTCAGCATCTTAATAGTCACAGTACCTGGCAGGCATGTGAACCATGTCTGTCCCCGAACAAGAGAAATTTAAGGGTCTGGGTCCCACCAAACGAAAGCAACTTGAGTCCTCTTCCTTGTGGAGGTACGTGGGGGGAAAGGGCTCCAAGTACCCACACACAAAGAAGGTGTCTGGGACCCACTACATGAGAACCACACAAGTCCTCTTCCTCGTGGTGGTACTTGGGAGAAGAGGGCTCCCAGTTCCCAAACATAAAGAGGGGTCTGGGGCACAATCCCATGAGAAGAAGGGAAACCACAGAGTAATTTACTAAGCACCATACTTGGCAAGGAAGTGAACCAAGTTGGCCCAAGCAGAAAGAGAGAAAGGCAGAGATCTAGGACCTACAAGAGAAGGAACCAGGGCAAAGGAGTCATTGCCCCTGGTTGTGGTCCAATAAATAGAGAGTTGCCAAGAGAAGGAACCAGGACAAGGGAGTGGTTGCCCCTGGTTGCTACAAAGTTTGTGCAACAGAGCAATATCTAAGAACTTTATGGAACTTTGTTTTACATTTAAGAACTTTGGGTTTGGAACCTGTCTTATTTGGAACTCTGATTGGATCTACAACCTATTCTTCTGAATTAAGAAGACATTTTGTTTTTTATAGGTTAGTAAATAGTGTGAGGGATGGAGATAGGCTTCGGACTTGTGACAGTGGACTATTAACTTTAGACAAAACATACTGGCAGTTTCCTTAGTTTTGGTTGAGGAAGGGAAACCCCTCTTAGCTTTAGGGAAAGGCAGGAGTTTCCCCAGTCCCCCACCCTTTTACTTTCAATAAAAGTATATGTCAATCAACATGAGCCCACTGTGTCCGAGTCCTACTTCTACATTCTTACAGGTCACTAATAGTATTTTAAGTCTTATCCAACGTGATACACAGACATGTCAACATCTGGAATTATACATTGTTTTCCAACACCAATAAAGGTGGCAAGCAGGGATGTCAGTTGGTCCCAATGTATTCCTTTTGGATGTTGATTCTAGTACTTCTCTTAGGAAAGTTAATCCACCCTCCACTTGAAGGGTTCATTTTATAGCATGCTTCCTTATGCAGAAGACACAGCTATTTTGGACTTGCCCCCAGCAGGTCTCCAACAGGGCCTGCTAAACACAAGTTACTATTTTGGGAATTACAGTTTGAAATTAAATATAATAAAAACAAAAATTATGGTGTTCAGGCAAAGGGTGAAACCTTGTAGATCGTTTTTAAATGAATGTAGAGATGAGGGAGCAGTCTCATATTTATCTGAGCCTACTCTTCTGAAAGAGCAGTGCTTGCGTCAGTCATTTTAAGAAGATAGCTGAAAAGGCGTCATTAATGATTAAATGGCTTTTTATGTTGTTATTTCAGGTTTGCTGCATTCTGATTGGAGAAGTTGGTCTGCTCCATGATTTTAAGGCCGCAAAATCTAGGGTGGTTAGAACTGTCATTTCCTGGAGGGGTTGCAAAATAAATTCCTGTGCCAAATAGCAGGTCTCTCTGCAGATACACCTGCTAGCCCCTTGTGAGCCGACTTGGGGTGTTCAATTTGAAAGTGTCAGGCCAGTTAAGAATGTTCCTTATTTTTTAAAAGCACATCTAGGATTTTCTGCTAATCATAAAGTGAATTTCAGTGCAAGTGCGATTGTAGCCTCCCCTGGTGAAAAGAAATACTTGTGGTTATGGGCGGTTGTAAGGCACTGTCCATTTGGATAGGGATGCAATATCACTACATTTGGTGCATTAAGCCACCTCAAAATAGTTCCAAAAGCTAGAGCGTGTCCGATGGAAAAAGAGTCAGATGTCCAAAATATGCATAGGCTGCCCATTTTAGCCTTATATACAGACGTACGTACACATATAAGATGGCAAGGAGAAATCTGTCAAATAAGATCCCCAAAATGCAGGAGGCTGGTGGTAATGGTACGTTTAAATGTACCCACTCCCTAATAAATTAAGAAAGTGTGCAGGAGGAAGCACAAAGTGCGCTTGCAAAATAGGAGTCAAAGATTTGGTTCATTTTCTGTTCATTTGCTGTTGTTTCTCTGTTTTGCATAAGCGTGGAATGCATGGGAGCATGTTTGTAGAGGTTTGAACTGAAAACTTGAAAAAGGTGGCAATGTGAGCTGGCTTCAGTCATCTTCTTAATAAGAACTATTATGGGCAATAAATGACCTACACGTTATACAAAATAAAAATCAGACGCTCAGTTGTACACATTTTAAACCGTAAACAAAGATTGCTCGACAATTTAATTTTATTTCTGAATAGCCACTCGACAACGGCCATCTGCTTGCTTGAAATGTGCTCTACTGTTGTAGATTTGACAAATTAAAACAATATATACATTAGTATTACAGGCAAGTTAGAAAAGGGAGCAAAAATCCGGGGTGCCAAACCGATACACTGTGACTGATGGAAAGTGCATCCCCTGCACTCCAGTCTACTGAGCACCCTTGGCTACAAAGCCCTTTTATAGCATTAAACGCATGCGCCCCTTCCACCTGAAACCCAAAGAGAACGTCAATGCTTATGAGCAGTGGTTTTTGCACTGGCCATTGATGTTCAACATTTGACACCCCACTCTGCAGAAACTGTGCCACGAAACAAAACAGCCTGGAATTTAGAAGGTACTGTTGAGCAATGCTCTTGCCTGATACTCTTCCAGTAGCAGCAAGCTATGAGGGTCTCACCATGAAGGCATGAATTAACATCCTTGGTGGCCTCTGTGGCATTGGGGAGCAGGTGGTGGGGTAAAGACAGACATAAAAGCAAGAGATTGTCAGAGTTACTGTACAGTAACCAATAGAAACGACACATATCTTGATAAATGCATGTTTTCTTTCATTTCTATCAGGCCATTTATTTTTTTAATGTTTTTTGCACAGTGACAATATGCTATGTAATTGTTTTTGAGGGGGTTTATTAATAATATTTAGAGTATTGCTGGGGCCAATATTATTTACTGTACTCAATTGATGTGATCCAAAACTACTAGTCCTACGATGCATTATGTTGAAAAAATGAGACCACAGACTGCTTAGTTCTATTTTTGGTTAGATTAGCATTGGCTAGCTACACGAGTCAGTGTATATGCACACAACCGAACATGGTGAAAAGCCTTTTTCAGCTAATTGCTGAATAGCATTGGTTGGCCAAAGGAGGCTGAAATGAGAAAATAAGTTTCAGCTAATAATGGAGCCCTTATATATCACTAGTCCCATAGCAGCTTTGTTCCTTTAGGAGCGATTGAACTGTGGACATATTGGAAATATATGAATTTGGACTAATGATGACATTTTCAGGACTCCACCAGTTCCCCTATGCCAACCGTGCCCTACCTTATATTCACACGAGTTTTTGAACATGCTACTGTGATTACTGTATAGTATGTGTTATTGATGATATGTCTGCCTATCGGAAGAAATGGTAAATTGACAATAAACCAAGGCAGAAATAGCTAAATGTCTATTGTTTACCTCAGCAAAAACCTTAGCACGGAGGAGTGAACCCACAACTCCTGGATTTTCTCAGGCTAGGGTTCTAACCTCTGGTCCACCTACTCAATGCCAAATATGTGTGCGCGCTTACGTGTCCGAGTGTTCTTCATTTTAGAGTCACCACTGTCACCTACAAACACAAAGAGGACAACCTCACTTTTACAGATTATTTCCAGGTAGCTGATCAACACTTTACCCCACTTGAAATTCAAATACAGATGACATAATATGTTGCAGGGCATAACTGATCATTAAGTAACCCGTGGCCTGAATAGGGCCCGCTAGATAGGGTTACATGCTTGTATTCTAAGGGAAACCTTGAAATAAATGCACAGATACCAGAGTGTGCAAATAAAATACTTGTTTTAGTGTGTTTATTGTTTTGTGTATGTTTTTGTTTTACTAACATATTTCCCGGACCTATCCATCCATTCCACCATGAGCTGGAAGGAATGTTAGACAAGAAAAAAATAACAACTTCCCCCTGCCCTGGTAGTGGTCTATGCAGGGGAGAAGATTCCAGAAGGAAAGCCATATTATAGGAGACGGGCGAAAGAAAGAATGGGAGGGAGACAAGAGAAAGGGGAGTTCCATGGGGAGGGGGAATGGCCTTGAGTGCCCCCACACCTCAGTGCCTAAAGACAATTTAAAGCCAGGCTAAGTGTGTGAGGTGACCCATTCTACTTACCGTGGGCCCTGGCTGAGTGCCCAGAGCCGCCTGGGAAACCACAGGGCCGTGGCATCTGTTGGCACCCTGTGGGCCAGACCTGACTGACCCTCTTCAAAGGACCCGGGCAGTGTGTCTGGTTCTGACCAGGGAGAAAAATAAAGAGTTGTCTAGTCCATGCCTCTTGTAGGCGGCAGCCAGAACTGGGCAACCCGGCCATGCCCTTGTCGGCCTACCTTGTGGCCAGCTAGGTGAGACATGCAGAAAAGTCCTCCTGGGCTGTGTATGCCAGGCTGCTAGGAAGGTGAAGGAACAGTGAGGCCTGCTCCGCCATGGAGGGTGGAACAGTGCAGTCCCACACTGCCTGATGAGGGGAGAAGCAGGAGGTCCAGGGCTGCTCCGTCGGGTAGTCTGGGTGTAGAAAAGTCCCAAGCTGCAGAGGCCGGTAATTACACAGCCCACCCCCGGTGTCAGCAAGACTGGAGGCAGCTTCCTGCATCAGCTTGATGTAATGCAAAGAGGATGAGGCCACAAGACAGGAAGCGGCGCCATGGTGCCGGTAGTGATGGTGGGGCATCTCAATGAAATAAGGAGGGAGGTGTCACCTCAAGAAGAAGATGGCACCAGGGTGAGGTGGTGATCACGTGCAGCCTAAGAAGATCTAGCAAGCTGCGGCCATCAGGCACATCGGTGACATTGGGTGGCCCCCTCAGGGAAAGGGTCCCACCAAAAAGCACAGTGTGCACTGCAGCTATCACGGCAGTGACTGTGGCAGACCCCCCCACTCCAACTGGTCTCTGCTGAAAGGCAGAAAATGTACATGGGCCCACATGGTTAAGTAGGGTGGACCCACATAGTGAGTGAAGCCACCCAAGAAGAGCAGAAGGTGGGGAAGAGCACTAATCACATCAGGGGCAGTCTGCCAGGCAACCAGGACAGCACAATAAAGGTACTGAAAAGGGGTGGCTGAATGCAGTCGTCACCCTTGCATAAAATAATGTGTTATATGTTGGTTGTCTATATTTATGTGCATAGGTAAGTGTGGTTTATAAGAATGTTTAATGTATACGTACTGGTATAGATATAGTTGAATAGCTTGTAAGTATAGGGAGATGTTGAGTAGAGGGAATGTTAAGTAGGGGGATATTGACAGATTAAGTGGCAATGATAGAGAGTGCTAGGACCCTGGCATGAGGCAGGTAAGGAGAGCAGCGGCCTGCCAGAGTCCACCTAGGGGGTTGGACCTGAAACCACCCACATAGGCCATCCTCTGGCCTCTCTCTCTGCAGTGGGTGGTGCCAAGTGTAGGTTAAGGATCTTTGCCATCAGTTACAACCTGTCAGTCTCCCTGTGACCCCTCTAAGGAAAGGTGGGCTGATGGGGCAAATCCCTTCAGAAAGAAATTTTGCCAGGGCAATATGTAAGGGGAGAAGCAAAAGAAGAGTAGAAATGTTGAATAGGAAAAGTTTTGTTTTGTTGCGCGATGTGATTCATGCCTGAATGCTTTCTGGTCTGAGAATGGTGAGTTGTGGACAGAGCATGCATTTGAAGGCGCTTTGTACCTTGTTGAATGATGAATCGATACGTAATGTGTGACAAGGACTGCGTGCAGGCCCTGTCAGGGGAGGCAGAACGTCTTTCTTTACTTTTCAAGAGATGCAGTCAGAAAAGAGTGTGGCGCTTACAAGCTCTTTATGAAGCCTACCTACACACATCCCCTGCCTCCCCTCTGGAGCCAGGTAAGTGATTGGACAGGGCAGTAGGCTCTAAGAGCTATTTTGATCATCGTAATAGCTAGAATAAAGAACTTTGGAACTTATTTCCATCTCCGGGGTGGTTCTTTGTGGCAGGCACCCTGGCACATGTGGTTTCAGAAGAGGGATCGCTATGTCTTCATTACTGGGGGGCAGACCCAACCTCCAACAGCATGAAGATCGTATGCCCTACCAGGACAGCTCAAGTCCCCACACAGGTGGCTGGGTAGGTGGCAGGTTGCAATGTTTATCCTGATGAGAAAGTGACCCTCCCAGCCCAGGGGAGGTCCGTCATACTTAAGGGCCTAAAAGTGAGACTGCCAGAAGGGATTTACGGTTGACTTGCATCAAAGTCCGGCTTCACAGTGAAGCAGACCCCAAATGTTGGCGTTGGGTTATTGATAGGGATTACCGAGGTGAACTGAAGGACAATTTTCCTTGGACACCCTGTGGCACAACTAATTTGTGAGCAAATCCTTATTCCAGAAATTGAAGAAGTCAAAGAATTACAGAGAATTGAGAGAAATGATGTTGGATTTGGTGAGATGACAGAGGCCTAGGGGGGGAGAGACATGCCACCCACAGCACCCTGCCCAGCGCCTATCAAATTTGCTGAGGCCCAATGGACCGATCCTCTCCTCGATCAAGGCCGCAGAACTTTAGCATCTGGAGCCGACAGTGGAACCCAGGGAAACCCCTACTTTATTGAGAGCAGAAGTCTGCTATATCGAGTGGATGTGAACCAGAGGAGTTAAGGTACAACATATTACCAACTGTTGGTAGCTAAACCATTAAGAAAGGTTGTCCTGGAACTGGCACACTCTAATCTGATGTTTGGACACTTGGGGCTGGAAAAAAACACTAAAGACCTTCGTATGCGGTTCTATTGGCCCGGCATCTATGCCGAGGTGAAGCAACTTTGCTCTGCCTGTCCGGTTTGCCAGAAGGCTTATGCAGCTTACGTGCTGAGGGCACTGCTACAACCACTCCCCATCATTGACATACCTTTCTTTCGAATTGGAATGGGCATTATGGGACCCCTTAAACTTTCAAAAGATGGGAATAAATATCTTCTTGTAATCCTGGATTTTTCAACCAGGTATCCCGAGGCATTCCCTTTGTGAAGGAAGTACTTTAGGTGTACGATGGTCGGGCGAACACAAGATGCCCGCAGATTTTACCAAACCAAGGACGCACACTACTGCAGATTTCACTCTGCATGCAATGGATTCTGAATGTGGCATGACCCGTACGGACAGTGAGGTCTGTGGAGAATCACCTGACATCATTCTGGATACACCAAAACCTAAAAAGGTAGCTGATGAGGATGATGCGCCTGTCCCTCTGAACCAAGACATCAGCACATTGATTGGATATTGGAACATTTGACAAAGGCAACTCCAGCTCACATAAGCTGTTGGTAGATGTAATCGCTTGCAGTTTGAATATCTGCAATTGTTTGAGTCTGCATGGGACTACGCCCAGTTTGGTTGCACTTACACCATGACTTTTACACTGGAGATGATGTCTCTCACCCCATCCATTGCTGAAACAAGGCACAATTGGCACTGAGCTTCTGTCCTGACGAAGGTCGGATCAACAAAAGGGCTAGAGTTGTGAAGCCTGAGACAAACGACCAAAACACGTGTCGTCTTTTTTTGTACACTGTCTGTGGCATTCACAGAATAGTCACACTTGTACTAAAGTAAAGGTGTTAGAATTTTGTGTTAGGTTTTTTGAGAGAGGTATATGTGTATCAATACCAGGTTTTGATTTAGAAAGAGAGAGAGCTGTGGTTGAATGTATGAATGTGTATGAACAGTGGGGATACTGATTGCGAGAGTGTCAATATATATATGTAAATTGATGTCTTTTAACTTTGTGACAAAACATTGTTTGTATTTGAGACAAATAAAATTATTTGTATTAAGATTTCGCTGAAGAATACTTTGTCATCCTCGATCTACTGGTCCATTTCTTATTGTTCATTGTATATATACCTAAAGGACCATAGATTATTACCAGGTACCCTTTATAATTTTTATTGTGTAGGAACACTGGTAAAGCCATCCTAAAAGTCTTGATACCATTCTAAACCTGAGTGGGATTCCCTGCTGAAATCCTCATTGACCAGGGGACTAGTTTCATGTCAACATTGATGGCAGGAATGAAATCATTGATGAAAATTCAGACCCTTTACACATCTATCTACGATCTCTAGATATATGGGCTTGTTGAACGCTTCAACCAAATGCTGAAATGAATACTGAGGCGATTCATTACTGAGGATGACCGGAATTGGGACAACCTCATCTCCTGTGCCCTTTTCGCTATTCGGAAAACACCCCAATCCTCCACAGGGTTCTCACCTTTCTAATTGGTCTATGGACATAACCCCAGAGACGCGCCTGAAATCATGATAGAAGAGTGGGAAGAGCCGTGCAATCTACAGACCAGTGACCATCCTATGATTCAAAACGACCACCAATATATGGAAAAAGTAAGGGAGCTGGTACGGTCCAAACAGCAGGAAGTACAAGCTCACCAAGAGAAGGCATATACCAAAGGCACCAAACTTTGTACCTTCCGGCCTGGTGCTAAGGTCATGGTACTACTGCCCAAGACACAGAATAAACTACTGGCACGTTGGCATGGTACGTATGTAGTCACTGAGGCTGTATCAAATTTCAACAAGTGGACCACTGAAAACCCAGCCAACTGTACCATGTCAATTAATTAAAAGAATTGAAGGATAACAGCAACCCCTAGCTGCTGCTGCTATATGCCACTAACACCTGAGAAACTTGGTGTGGAGATACCCCAGGACTAACCATTTCAGCACACCAGCAGTGGGCCCAGAGCTTGAACCAGTATCCAGATGTGTTCTATACCAAACCGGAAAGAGTCAAAGGAGTGGTTCACCACATACAGACAACCACAGGTCACGTCATATGCCGGAAGCCATATTGACTACAGGAGGAGGGGGAAAATGCTGGTCTGAGAGAAACTAAGGACAATGTTGGACCTGGGAGTAATTGACGATCATACAGTAAATGGTCATTTCCAATCGTGATGTTCCCAAAACCTGACCAAACATAGAGCTTCTTTATAGACATTTGTAGACTGAATGATATATCTAAATTTGACGCATACCCAATGCCTCACATAAATGAGCTGGTGGAAACTCTGGACTAGGCCATATATATCTCCACACTGGACCTAAGTAAGGGTTATTGGCAAGTTCTATTGACCAAAAACTATAAACCAAAAACTGTGTTTTCCAGCCAGATGGCCTTTTTCAATTTACGTTCCTCCCCTTTGGACTACACGGCACCCGGCAACCTTTCAACAGCTAATGGATCAGGTGTTAGCACTGTGCAAGAGTTTGCAGGGGCCTATCTTGATGACATAGTCATCCATAGCAATTCCTTGCCCGAACATCTGAAACAACTTAGAGAGGTGTGTGAAAAACACAGCAAAGCCAGCTTTAAACCAGACCCAAGTATTAAGTGCGTTATAAAAAACAATTAAAATACATTAAAATTAAACTATAATTAAAAGAGCCACAATAGAAGCCATCCAGTGTGCAGCCTTGCTGGTCACTAAGCGAGATATGCAAGCCTTTCTGGGACTGGTAAGGTATTACCGGAGATTCATTGCAAATTATTCTGAAAAAGCTGCACCCCTTACGGATAAACTAAGAACCAATCCAACCTCATCAGCTGGGACCAAACTGCTCAGGAAGCCTCGGATGGACTGACAGAACCCCTCTGCAAAAGTCCTGCCCTTGTGATGCCAAATTGTGATCAAGAATTCATATTGCAAACAGAGGGGTCCTCCCCCAACTACAGGGAGGTGAGGAACAGCCCATCATGTTTATCAGCAGGACATTATTTTCCTGCAAGAAAAAATATCTCATCTTAGAGCTCGAGAGCCTCGGAATCAAATGGGCCTCCTCAAGTCTATGATATTATCTAGAGGGGCCTCCATGTAAACTTGCTACCGACCATGCTCCATTAGTATAGATGT
This sequence comes from Ambystoma mexicanum, assembly GCF_040938575.1. Classification (NCBI taxonomy): domain Eukaryota; kingdom Metazoa; phylum Chordata; class Amphibia; order Caudata; family Ambystomatidae; genus Ambystoma; species Ambystoma mexicanum. Next base: position 871,952,600 of record NC_090924.1, on the reverse strand, counting down.
TTAGAAATGAGGACATTAACGCTCACATCCTCAGGTGGTTCTTAGCCCTTCAACCCTTTTCTCTCTGGGTAGAAAATAGGGCCGGCAATAAACAAGCTAATGTAGACTTCCTGTCCCCGATACCCGCAGCCAGCTAGAACTCAGGAAGAGGAATCTGGGGAAGACAACATACAAGAAAGGGTGGCAGTATGTGACAAGGCCTGCATACAGGCCCTGTCAGGGAGGGAGCCTGCTCCAGGAAGGAGGGAGCCCACCCCAAAAAACCTGCAGTGCCCATGAAAGTGTGTACAGGCCCCCTACTCTCCCTACAGGAGAACAGCAAGTGGCATACCACTGACTACAAGAGAAAGGGGGGCCGCAGAGACACTACAAGTCTACACATCATCCAGCATTAGAGGCCTTATTACTGAAACGTCCACCGGCCCACCAGGGAAAATAACATTTAAAGGCTCACCAGAAAACCTTTTCAAACGAGGACTCCAGTCCCTAAGGACTGTTTCTTTTCTTTGCAAGAGATGCTGCCAGAAAAGGTGGCTGGGCTTACAAGCCCTTTTTGAAGCCTACCTAAGCACTTCCCTTGCAACACCCCCTGAAGCCAGGTAAGTGATTAAAAAGCATGAGCATACAATCCTGGGAGGAGGTGGTGTAATTAAGGAGGTGCATGTGCAGTGTGGGTTAGTTGGGTGAGGACAGGAGGTGGAGGAGGATGTCTGAGACACAAGAAGAAGCGAAAGTGAAAGTAGTCCAGAGGCTATTGGTGAGAGACGATCTGTGGAGTGTTCGGGTGTGGGAGTTAGGAGTAGGTGAAATAGAAATAGAGTAGAAAGTAGAAATAGTTGGGAGTGACAGTAGTAGCATGAAGTAGTTGGTAGTAGTGGTAGTAGGAGGGATAGCCAAGATGCTTCTTATGGGTATAAGAACCACTGCTGCTTTCTACATGATATATATTAATTATATGCATAAAGATAGCTGTTGAGCAGGTGAGCGGTGCTCTGTATGGACTCAGATGTTCAAGTCCTTGCTACAACACACTTCATTTTATATCCTTGAACAGCGAGTGTAGTTTTAGTTTCAAAGTAGGATGGAAGGCTGTGGGCAGAGGGTGGTGGGGTAGAGTGGGAGGGGTGGCAAAGGCAGGTGGGATAGGGTGGGGGCAGAGGGAGGTGGGTAGGGTGGGCGTGTTTTAGAGGGAGGTGGGGTAGGCTGTGAGGATGCTGGCAATGGGATGTGGGTTAGGGGTATGGGTGGGTGTATATTGGGGCAGAAGGAGGTGGGATAGCGTGGGGTACGGGTAGCAGGAAGTGGGATAGGGTAGATTTGGGTAGAGGGAAGTGGGATAGCATGGGAGGCGGCAGAGGGAGGCGGGGTAAGGTGAGCTCGGGCAGCAGGGGATGGGGCAGAGGGAGGTGGGGTAGGATGGGTGGAGGGGGAGGTGGGGTGGGGTGGGTGCAGAGGAAGGTGGGGTAGGGTGGGCAGGTGCAGGCAGAGCGAGGTGGGGGTAGGGTGGGTGGGTATTTGGATAGAGGGAGGTGGGGTAGGGGTCGAGGGAAGTGGGGTAGGGGTCGAGGGAAGTGGGGTAGGGTGGGCAGGGGTAGAGGAAAGTAGAATAGGGTGGATGGGGACAGGAGGTGGGGTAGAGTTGGTGAGTATTGGGGTAGAGGGAGGTGAGTGTAAAGGGTGGGTGGGTGTAGAGGGAGATGGGATAGGGTGGGTGGGGTAGGGTGGGTGAGGGAGTGTGGGGGTGGGAGAGGTAGGGTGAGGGTGGGTAGAGAGGGGTGAGGTAGAGTTAGAAAGGTGAAGTATGGTGTGTGAGTGGGATTAGAGAGGGGTAAGGTAGTGTTGCTGGTAGAAGGGATAGGGTATGTAATTTGTGTGGGCGGGCTCATTAGAAAATACTTAATGTGCTAAACTAACCAGCAATTAGATATAGAGCCTGTGGAAGTGAGCAAATCCCTCAAGTGCTCGCATCTAAAATATGATGTGCAGCATGGGCATTGTCCACAGTGTTCGTTAATAAGAGAATCCGAAAATGATATCCTGCAATGCAATAACCCACAACTACCCCTTCCTCGACCAATGCTCTAGATTACATTCTTAACATTTGGTGCCAAGAGATGATGTCATTGGGTCCCCAAGGTGACTGTCATACCCATCACCCACTATTGCAAACATGCCCTTACACCAGAATACTCATGTAACAACCCTACAAGTTTGTCACTTTTAGTGCTGCCCCAATGTTGCGGACTGAAAGGAACACAGCCCCTTTAAGTGGGAGGAACTGCAGCAGGAAGAGGGAGGTAGGAGCAGGTAGGAAGGGGAGGGGACAAGGGAAGGGAAGGAATAGAAAGGGAAGGGAAGATTAAAAGGAATAGACACAAGCCAGAGGTGTCCCGTGTCGTCTATGTGTGCACGTGTGAGTGGGCTCCAACAACTGGCAACAAAGCTCTAAAACCCAATCACAGGAGGAGATAAGCAGCCCATCGAAGGGGTGGCTGCAGACTGCGAGGAGGGCGGTGGCTGAGGGAGGAGGCCAGGACACGAGGGAGTCGGTGGCAAGAGGCGTTGCGCCTGTCGGCATACAACAGCAGACACGCGGCCCCACGAGGAGGTACAGCATTCCGGACGGAGACCAGAACAAAGAAAGCACTGCGAGGAAGACCGCAGCATCACCTGGAGTGAGGAAGGATGCGCCGGTGGAAACAAACAACGGCGCAGCAGCACGTGAGGCTACCGTGGTAAGGAGGACTGCCTGGGGGTGGCTAAGAACCGTAGCAGGGAAGCTGTAGCCGTTCAACACGTATCAAAACACCTCCCAGGTCCCCAGCACAAAACGAAGCCACGTAATATTCGCAATACGCAGCTGCAGTCTCGTGCGCATTCACGCCCACATGGGAAAGGAGTGGATGATTGTGTAAAGGCGCCAGCACACGCCCACAGCCACTACAGGCAGGCCACGCACCAGCAACCACACGCGGCCTTCCCTTGGGAAAAAAAAATAAAGAATAACAAAAGAGGGGAAGCCACACACCAACAACCACATGCAGCCTTCCCTTGAAAAAGAAAAGAAAAAAGGGCAAAGCCACACACCAGCAACCACACGTGACCCAAGAAAGAAACATACAGATAAAAGGAGCCAGATAGGCATGAAGACAGGAGGAGGACATGTGGGAGAAGGGAACACACCCTTGCTACACCCACCCCAGGCACAAGGAAACTACATACTCCAAGCACCATGTGAGAGGAAGCAGCTCTGGAGATAGATGCAAGCGCACACGCCACCACGAGGACAAGCCCTAAAAACCCGCCACATGTGGCACCGCAACCCATTCACACTGCAGCCACAACAAGACCAAGGCCAGAGATGGGAGGAATGGCTGGAGGAATTTGAGGACTTCATGAGAGCCATAGGAAACCAAGCAGCACCCAACAAGATGGACATTTTCATGAACCTCGTGGGAAAGGAGCTCAAAGGGATCATAAAAACCATCCTGGCACAAGAGAAAATAACATTTCAACACCTCGGTGCTGCCATCAATGGAAAGTTAGTTGTCCTCCCCAACAGGGATTACGAAAGATATACATTCAACCAGTAAACACAACTACTACACGAGACAATTGGCGAATTCATCCTCAGACTCAAAGGAAAATAACATACTGCGACTTTGCTAACTTCAATGATGACAAAGCCATCAGACTAAGAGTAATTGAAGGATGCATATCCTCACAGTTCAGCAAACATCTGCTGAAAAAACCCCTCCCGCTACAAGAAATAGCAGACCCCGCAAGGGTATATGAGAGAGTAGACTTGCAAGCAGCTGCCATCGAAAACCCAAAGAAGGCAGATACGGTTGCTGCCTTAGTAACCAGACCCCCCGCCACACGGACTCGCCAAGAAGCATGGAAAACCAACCTATGCGCCCCAACAGAGAGACAGTGCTACAGGTGTGGCTTCGAATTCCCCCACAAAGGCCAATGCCCAGCTATCGGGCAGATGTGCATGAGATGTGGACAAGAGAATCACTTTCAGGCCATGTGCTGAGAGAAAACACCAATGCTGCCTGCATATAGGCCACCACCATTGCCGACACCGATCAAGAGATATAACCCACTGAGAGCACCTATCCCTATACTGTACCGAAAGAGAGATTGAGACTTACCCAAAATAGGATCACAGCGACATACCCCACTCAGCCAGGATTCATAAGAGCAGTGTAAAATCTGAACCTTGTTCCACTCGGAAGGCAGTTTGACACGCCTGAATACTTCCCCTCCGTGCAGCCAAACCAGGCAGGGGAACACAGACATGGGTTAGAGTACACCATGCATGACCCCTATGAAAACCCTCTGGTGGTGGAAAAAGAACTCTCGGCAAGAGAATCCTATTATGAATATGACAGATACAGCAAAGAATACATCCGATTGATATACGACACCTCGGATGACAGTACTGTGCCAAAAGTTGCAGTACAGATAGGAGGGCTACACAATCAGTTCATTATAGATACAGGAGCCACCATTAACGGGATGAATGAAAGAGCCTATGACACCATCGCAAGTACATACCCCTTAAAACCTCTGCAAGATCGCATCTTCCAGTGGGGAGTGACCCCCCTCTCCAATCCAAGGGCAATATTCAGCTCTGACCTGATACACAGAGGATGACGGATATCCATCACCATCCATGTCATACACAGCCCTATGATGGGGGGAGATGTCTCCTCAGCTACCGGGCAGCCAAGGCCTTAGCGCTGATTGACATTCAATACGACCGGTCAGAAACCATACAGGGCCTGCCTCCAAACACCCAAGTTCTCTGTGCACTATCCCAACGTTTACTGGACATAGGCAAGCTCAAAGCAATTTTCCTGGAACTATTCAAGGGAGTGAGAAAACTGAAAGACACAGTTATAAAACTCCACATTGACTCAGAGGTGAGACCGGTGCTGCAGCACCACAGCTGAATAGGATTCCACCTACAAGCCCAAGTAACGCGCGAGCTGAAACTCCTCCTCGAGAATGACATTATCGAGAGGGTAGATGGTCCCACCCCGTGGGTGTCCCCACTGGTCTCAGTGCCCAAATCCGACGGCCGACTACACCTTTGTGTGGACATGCGAATCCCCAACACCGCAATCCAGAGGGAGAGGTGCCCGGGACCCAACATTGAAGATATTCTGATAAGATTCAACCAAGCCACCTGATTCTCTAAGCTAGACCTAAACTAGGATTACCACCAGCTGGTCATTGACTCTGCCTCGAGACCAATCACCATGTTCACAACGCACAAGGGACTGTTCCACTACAAGCGATATTTAGGGATATCGTCCGCAGCTGAGGTACTTCAAGAAACAACTCCGATGAGTTGAACTATAGCGACGATGTCCTTGTATTTGGAATTCCTCAGGAGTAGCATGACGCTGTGTTAAAGTCAGTGTGCAACATCCTCCATAATGCTGGCCTCACCCTCAATGGACCAAAGTGCACCATTAACAAACAAAGCCAACGTTTCTTTGGCCACATCTTCTCCCATCACGGGTCATGGCCGACTCAACAAGATAAATGCCATCGTCAGCCTGGAGGCCCCGAACGACGTTGAAGAGTTGCGCTCCTTCCTGCGAATGGCGGCATACTGCACCCGTTACCTCCACCATTATGCTGCACTCACAAACCTCCTCCGGAAACTCCTCAAAAAGGACTCCCCCTTTGGGTGGGAAGAGCACTTCCAGAAAGCATTCTGTACCATCAAGACAGAATTAGCCGACAACCGGCGGCTGGCATATTGTAACCCTAAATGGGACACTGAGATCACAGTCGATGCCAGTCCAGTGGGCCTGGGACCCGTACTTGCCCAAATAGACCCAAACAACCAAGGCTGCACAGAGATAGTAGCCTATGCCAGCAGGGCACTGTCTACCATCGAACAAGCATACTCTCAGGCCGAACGTGAAAGCCTAGCTGCGGTCTGGCCGTGCGAGAAATTCCATCACTTCATCATCGGCCGGACTTTTGTCCTCATCACAGACCATCAGGTGCTCCTCTCCCTTTTTGGGAAACCCAAAACCAAAATGCCCCCACTCATAGGACGATGGGGTATTCGGTTACAGGAGTACAATTATAACATTGTCCACAAACCAGAGAATCCAATCCGGCTGACTATTCATCACGACACCCAGAAGGAGCAGCAGAAGAAGCCATGGAGAAAGAGGCGGAAGCTTACAAAGCATATCTATCGCTCAACGCTCTACCCCCAGCCATTACAAGTGACCTCTTTGCAGATCAGAGCAGAGCAGACCCCACCATCCAGGCTGCAATACACTTGACGAACAACAACAAGTGGAGACACCTGTCGACGGAACACTTTGTGAATGGGCCGGTGGACAAAAGGGATCTCCAGAGCATAGCGAAAATCTAGAACAAACTCGCCACCACATACCAAGGCACACCACTGCGAGGCAACTGCCTAGTGGCCCTCAAGAGCTTGAGGAAAGTACATGGGGGTCGCTAACACAAAGAAGATACTACGAAACCAAGTGTGGTTCCCGTACATGGACACCACTGTAGAGGACACGCTAATGCATTGCACATAGTGCCAAATGACAGCGGCAAACAAACCCCCATGCCCGCTTCAAATGGTACACTTACCAGAAGGACCCTGGCAAAGGGTAGCAATGGACTTCTATTGCCCTCTAGAAGAAGGAGGCCACCTTCTAGTGACCATCGACGAGTACTCACGCTTTCCCCTCATAAAGCATGTACAGTCCACAACATTCCACCATTTGGTAGGAGTGATTGATGAGCTATTCAGCGAATGGGGGATCCCCAACACTGTAAAAACTGATAGCAGTCCGCCCTTCCAGGGCCAAGACTTCCTGAAGTTTGCGACACACCTAGGGTTCCGCCACCAAAGGATCACACCACTATGGCCACAAGCCAACGTCATGGTGGAATGGTGTGAAATGTGTTTATCATCTGGCTAGAGGACCATACATCTCTCCTCTCTTTTCATAAATGGCTTAATAGCTGTGATCTGAATATCAAATTCACTATCGAGTGGAGCAAAGAACAGGTACGTTTTTTGGATCTTATGATCAGAAAACAAGGCAACAACTTAGCCACCTCACTGTACAGAAAAGCCACGGATGAGAATACCCTATTGCACTACTCAAGCTTCCACCCAGAGAGTCTCAAATTTAATTTACCTTACAGCCAATTCTTGCGGATCCAACGTAACTGTACTGATAAGGAGGACTACAACGTACATGCCATACAACTCAAAGCAAGGTTGGACTCCCGGGGGTACCCAAAACGCTTGGTGAAAAACAACATGAAAAGAGCCGCGAATACAAACAGGGAATTTTCCCTACAAGGAAAGGACAAAAAACCGAATGAGAGATTGGTATGTGTTACTACATTCAACCCTATCAGTAATACAATCAGAAAAATAATCAACCAAAACTGGGACATTATCACGAAAACCAATGTTTGCATTCAAACGTAACTGTAATCTGCGACAAAAACTGGTTCATACTTATCGTGAGAAACCCCGAGATGCCACCATCATGAACCAATGGGGACTCCCCCCAATCATTGGCCATTATAAATGTGGCAACCGCAGTGTCTGTCCCCTCACTGAGACCAAACACACCTTCCAATACGGGGATAAGACGTGGGTGATGAAAAATCACACCAACTGCTGCACAAAGAATGCAATCTATGTGATATCATGTCAATGCGACCGACTATATGTAGGGAAACCTGTCAAAGCAGTGAAGGTCAGCATTGGAGAACATCGTTCATGTATTAGAAATCACACTCCCAACAAGCCTTTGGTCGATCATTTCAAAAGGCACAATCATAAAGATACAGAAATGAAGTGGTTTGTTTTACAAACTCTGAACTTGAAAACAAGAGGCGGCGATATGGCAATGGCTTTGCACCGTCTCGAACAGAAATGGATTTATTCCTTAGATACAGTACATCACGGGTTAAATATCTCAGTAGAATGGAATGTACTTAATAGTAATTAATTAATTTTCTGTGATTTAGAACTATCTTGCCCACAATACTTTGCACATGTAAGTCTACACTTGAATATGTACGAAACTATTCGTAGTAGCATTGTGGACTACAAAGCCCACAACGGAAGGAATGAGAGCGCGCCACCTACCATCGTGAGGCGACGCGAAAACATGCATGAGACGCTCTAGGTGCGGCTTTTTTGGACTATCAAGCCTATAATTCCCTAATCAAGTAAGCATGCCCAGTTCCTGTGTTTCAAATTGAGATACACTCTGAGTTAGCTGATTAGTCTATTTTTATTCACAATTAGGTTTCCACCTTTCCCTCTACATTTCAAATTATCTGAAGTAGCACTGTGGACTGCAAAGCCCACAATCCTGAGCGGCTGCCAGTGGATGATTAAGCGCATGTGCGTTGAGCTTCCACTCAACTTTGGCTGACGGAAGGTGCCATACCAGTCCCAGTTTGACGTGCTGCGCAATATTTATCTACGGCTTTAGCAAGGTAAGGAAACATCCACATTGACAGAAAGCGACTCTGTAGTGCACCATGTTTCAAAGGCACAATGACCATAGAGAAAATCAACACGCCATACTGTGTTTGTTTATTTAGGCAGCCAAACGGCCCAGTGGAGATTATTTCGGTCCACAGCCATAAACTTCGCTGAACCCCACCACTGACTTTTCTTTCCAGTGCGTTACAATCGTGATGAACCACACGGTTGTTACAGGTAAGCGTTTTTAATTTTTATTTTAAATGCCAATGTGCTAATGTACTCCATACGGTTTAGTACGGATGGGTTGCTGCACTACCGAGTTACAGCAGTTAATGCATGTTATACATGCTTTGTTTTCTCCTCTGCAGGCGTTTTCAAATATGCGGCTGCTTGCATGAATTAAGTCGCCCTGTTATTTAACTGGGCCACAAGAGATAAATAAGGAAAAAGTTTTCTTCTCTATAAAAAAAAAGTGAGTACCAACCCGCTATTGTAGAATCACCTTATTGGGTCCCCACTGTATAGGTAGTCCTTTTTTTAAAAAATACACATGTCCTTTTCCACTATAGGACATACATCACGTGAAGCGCCACTTCTGGGAGCACTCACGACGGTATCTACTCCACCTTATCAGTTCGCCAGCCCCTGAAAGTTTCAGAGGAGGTGAGCATGTGCTATACAGTAAATTAAGAAAACTGTATTTGAACATTAAGAAAATTGATTTTTTGAGTAAATACAGAGATGACAACGCCATTCATTTTTTCATTTGTAGATGTAAGGCTCCCTTGCCACACACACCCTCCACCTTTGGTTTTTTACCAAGAGGCAACGCAGAATTGCCGATTGCCCTCCTGTCCTGAAGAAGGTTGAATATTAAGTCACGACACGAGGGGAATGTTCCATCCTCGTTAAGAGAACTCAACCGAAACATGTTGACAATGGTTTTCTAAACCCCCTGAATACCAACAGTGGGGCACATTGTAAAATAACTGAGTGCTTAATTCAACAACTGTTTGACCTATTACTGTGATTTAAATAGAACATCACTCTTTTCTAATTTTCTGTAAACATGATGACTGTATGAATGAGTTGTGAATGATTGGTTTGGGAAGGGATGTATTGCAGTTGGTTTGTGGAGCTGACTAATCAATACAAACATTGTAAATATACTTTTTATATGACATATGCATTTGTATAATAAACAGAAAGCTATTATGATATGAATAATAGTTATTTGTCATCTCTGCTCTAGTCAGCCTGCAAACCAGACAACTGTGTTTCGAACCCCAAAGTCGGCTTTAATTCATAAATTAAAATAAGACATTCAATGTTTCTCATTTTAGCTGGGGGGGGGGGACTGAGTCCACCCTCTGAAAAAAGTGGGTGGACTCAGTCCCCCCGTGTGTACCCTCGACTTGAGCCCTGGTTGTAGAACCTGAGCGTCTATCCTGGGCTACAGCCAAGAGACCCCGGGGCTATAGCCCCCTCTACCACCTCCTAGCAACGCCTCTGCGTGGAGCACACCTATTGATTTAAAAAGAAACAAGTGTACACACGTCTTTCATCAATTTGTTTTAATCTGCTGGCTGTGCTTGCGCTGCCAACAGACTCAAACATGTCAATGAAGTAAGTGTGTGGCACTCGTTTCTTTTTAATGAAATTTTATAATTGTGGTGCAGCAGTGTCAATGGACAGTTAATCATTACATTTCAAAAGCTCAGTGTGACTTGCAGCAGCTAGGCCAGTGCGGTCACTGAGCCGTGCTGCTTTGCCAGGCATGATCTCGGTAGGGCAGCACCAGGCCTGCTCCATAAATTCTAAGCTGGCTGTTTCTGCACAATGCCTTTGTCCTCCTCCGCCCTGCCTTCAAAACAAAACAAGAACAAGCAGTGGTAAAGTCAACAGTTTTGGCTTATGTATGGGTCTTAGGGTTAGGCATGTGATGTACTTGAACCATGTTACAGCTACTACCATCAATGTGTAGCTATTACCACTACGTCAGTGCATGGTAAGTGTCATTCCCATGCCTACACAAACGCCCAAACAGTTGACATTGCCAATGCTTGGTAAAGACAGCTCCCAACAGTAAAACATCCGCCACTGGTTCTATCAGTGACATTTGTTTTTCATTCATTGCAGTTTTAAAAATCCCAATTGGCAGCCTGCACATTACTTACATGTGATTTATATTTCATTTGTGTCACCGTGATTTTAATAACACATTTTTAAAAAAGCCTGAAATGGACTGTAGTATAGTTTGGTGTCTTATTGAATTTCTCACAACGCAGCAGGGGAGGGGCTTTGTTGTAGACAAAAGGAACTCTGTAATCCACCCAGAAAGAATCTATCAGCATGATTGTATTGAACGTACGGATTCGACAGCTCAGTGTTCGCTTCTTGCATCTGTAATGCACAATGGTCCTCATTTCGACTATGCCGGTATCCTAGCGTTAGAGCCGTCAGGATACTGGCATCTGGCACTTACCTTTACGCGCACCCGGTCTGGCGGCACTGCCCCCGGATTACGGGTGCCGGTGGTGTTGTATAGCCACCCGTGCCTCGGGTGGCTCACATGCATACATGCGCACACGCACACACTCAGAGAGACACGGGACGCAATGCTGCCTGCTACGCGTCCCGGCGGCAACTACCCGCACGAGCGCGGTTTATTAACATACGCATGCACGGGTCCCAAACGAGGCTCGCGCATGCGCTACAACTGACTGGGACGTCACATCCCTTATTTTTTCCATCAACAAAACAGTTCACCAACATGGTGCTCTAACAACGCAAAATCAGTAAAATACAAACTGGATACTTCCATCACTGTGCACCACCCTGGGAGACCTCTGCTCAGTCCCCTGAGTCCAGGACATAATCCTTGAGGTGAGCCGGCAGTCTCTGGTCTCTCCGCACGGGGTACCTCGAGGTTACTGTTACTGACGTCTGCGGGGGCGATGTCCCTGGTGGGATCCTCGACTGGAGCCTCGGGGATAGTGTCCTGGTGTGGCCTTTCCTCTAGACCTGTGGCCCCCGGTGATGTGTCCACTTTTTTGAAGAAAGACCTATTGCGGGTGACAGTGCCGCGGTCACAGGCTGCTGTCACCATAGTTCCTTTCACGTGGGTGACCTTCCACGGACGAGGCTCGTATGGTAGGGACAGTTTGCCCTCGGGGTGTCGGTTCCGAACCAACACCGAGTCCCCGACACACACCTCGGTGTCGTGCAGTCCTCGTCTCTCGCTCTCCTTCTGATTGCGTAAGGCGCGCTCCTCTCGAACTTTGTCATTGTCTATGACACCTGGTCTCCTGCCCTCCACTTCTGGTATCATTCCCCGAGGGCAACGCCCGAACAGCGCCTCTGCAGGGGCAACCCCTGTCGATTGGTGAGGCGTGGTACGGTATTCTCACAGAAACTCCACAAGCTTTTTTAGAAGGTCTTCACCCCCACTGGCGGAAATCCTCAGTACCTTATTCAAGGTACGCATCATTCTTTCAGCCTCTCCGTTCGCTCGAGGCCACAACGGGGATAACTTGCGGTGACGGATCCCCCTCTGTTGGAGATACTGGGCAAACTGGCTGCCGGTAGATGGCGGTCCGTTGTCCGAGCAAAGTATCTCTGGGAATCCATGCATCGCAAACATTTTGTCTAGGGCCCTCGTGGTGAACTCTGTCGCTGTGGACTCCACTACCTCCACCTCCGGATACCTCGACCACTGATCCACCTCCACCAGAAGATACATGCCTCGACCAGTCGAGCCAAAGTCCACGTGGACGGTTCCCCATGGCTTCTCACTCCGTTCCATAGAACTGATGGGTGGGGCCTTGTCTCCTGGGTTGGCTGCCTGACACGACAAGCACTTTCTCACGAAGCTCTCCACCATCCCCTCCAAATCAGGAAACCAGACCTTGGGCCGAAGTCTCGCCTTGGTCTTGACGACCCCTTGATGCCCGATATGCACCAGCTCTAACACGTGCCCCCTTAACGCCTGCGGGATCACGATCTGCCTCCCTCTTAGGATCAAACCATCATCTGAGACCGACAGTTTGTCCCGCACCTTCCAGAGTGCCTGCAGGTCCTTTTGGGCATCCTACTGTCGCCTTGAATTGTTACGCAGCACCTCTCTCCAGTCGCCACTCCTCACGGCCGCCTTGATTATGCCGAACACCTCATCCTTGGATGACTCCGTCGCTATAGCCAGTCTCGATAGCGCCACCGGTAGCGCTCCATCCACCACGTGACAGAGTAAACCTTGGCAGTCGGACACGCCACTGTCCTTGTCCGTATTCTCCGTGTTGGGGTGTCGTGAGAGATAGTCCGTCGGGTTGTTGGTTCCCGGTCTGTATATTAGTCGAACCCCATACTCCATTAGGGCTAACATCCACCTCTCGATCTTGGGCGGCGGCTTTGAAGACACCCCCGCCAATATGGGCAGCAGCGGCTTGTGGTCCGTCACCACCACAACAGGCTTGCCCAGGATTGGGTGACAGCCCCACAGAATTGCTAGCGCCTCCCTTTCAATTTGCGAATATCGGTGTTGGAGAGAGCCTTACTCGCGTACGCGATGGGACGCATGTCCCCCCTTTCATCAGGCTGCAATAGTACTGCCCCAACACCCACGGGACTGGCATCCACAACAATTTCCGATTCCACGGAAGGGTTAAAGTACGCCATGGTGTCCCCATCGGACAGAGCATTCTTGAGGGCCTGAAATGCCTCCTGTTCCTTGCTTTCCCATCTCCACACAGCGTCGTTCCTGGTCAGCGCCCTGGGGGGTTTAGACAAGGACGCCAAACCCTTGATGAAGCGCCCACAGTAATTCACCATCCCCAAGAAGCTCCTTCCGTGGGGGATGATGGTGCCACGGCTTCTCGAATGTCTTTGATCTTGGCTGGATCCGGTGACACTCCAGCGGCGTGAAAAATAAATACAAAGAACCCTATCCGGTCTTTAAAGAATTCACACTTTCGACGGTCTAGGGTAAGTCCCAGATCACTCAACCTTTTCAGCGTGCTCTCGAGCCTCTTCATGTGTTCGGCTTCCGAGTCGGCGAACACCAAAATGTCGTCACTCATATTCAAGACGCCTTTGAGGCCCGCCAGCGCCCCCCTAATAGTGTTCTGGAAGACTTTGGCGGCCGATGAAATGCCGAAGCTCAGGCGCTTGAATTGATAAAGGCCTTCGTGTGTGATGAAGGTCGTGATGAATCTAGAGTCTGGGTGGAGCTCAAGCTGGTGATAGCCCGCCCGTAGATGGCACGTGGTGGCCATGAGCCGCAGTCGAGCGCAAAACTGATTCAGTGACTCCTCCTCCCGCTGTTTTTCACCACAGAAGAGAAACCTCTCGTAGTCGACATTAGAGAGTGGTATAAAGTGATTTTCCAGAGCAGTTTTGACGGCATCATAGGTCACTACCTGCAGGTTCAGGGATTTATATATGCGTATGACATCCAGGCCTGCGGAGTACAAAAGAGTGGCCCTCTTCGCATCGTCATTGGTTTTCCCAGTAGCTGTAAAGTACATATCAAGTTTTTTATCCATAGCAACCATCTTGGGCCCAACTTCGAAGGGGGACCGGACACATCAAACTCCTGCATGGGTAACAACGACCCCTGTTGTGCTTTCACCACCACAGTTGCAGCTTCCGCCTCTCCGTCACTTTCCGCCTGTCTACAGGTCGCACCGGCACCTCCTTATGGCTCAGAGGCCGCAAACCTGACTTGGGTGGGCAGCGCACGTACCTCCCGTTACTGTACGGTGAAATTCAGCATGCCATTGCTCCCCTCCAGCTTTGTGTGTCTTCCTTGTTGCTAGCTGTGCTGTCCAGCCACCTTTTGTTCGGTAGCTCTGCGATGTTGGCTGTCCTCTGGGTTGTAGAGGACTGCCAGAGTTCCAAAAATTCTGTGAATGTGGTATGAGCAGCGCACAAGCACCTTTTCAGGCCGCTACTGCTGCATACCAGACGCTAGGGCACCATGGATTTGTTCCCGCCTGGTCCGTGACTCACCACCGTGCAGCGTCGCCGACGTAAAACACGCCGTGTTCATGAAGCGAACGTTGCGATGGGATCCCACCTTCGTCGCCAGTTGTTGTATAGCCACCCGTGCCTCGGGTGGCTCACATGCATACATGCGCACACACACACACTCAGAGAGACACGGGACGCGATGCTGCCTGCTACGCGTCCCGGCGGCAACTGCCCGCACGAGCGCGGTTTATTAACCTGCGCATGCGCGGGTCCCAAACGAGGCTCGCGCATGCGCTACAACTGACTGGGACGTCACAGGTGGTACGGTGTAAATCCCCATTCATGGGATTCTCGGTCATTACTGCCACTGGCAAAGGTGGTAATGTGGGCTTTTTTGGCCGGTGGAGCACCTGACTTGCTGGAGCTAACCCAGGTGCCCCACCAGCAATCTCAGACCACAGAGCAAATGAATGTTTAAGGTCGATACAAAAATGGAAAGGGGGGTGTTGGAGGAGGAGTGCGACATCCACAGTACTATTTGTTGCACCGAGTTGTTGACCGTAGTATAGAACACATATAAACTCTGCATTTCACATTAAGCGAAGAATTTTTTAAAAAATGCATGAAAGGCCCTTGAAGACCCTTTCGGATCAACTCGTATGTCATACTCACCAATCTTGGTTTAAAACAATTTTGCAGAAACAGTACTTTCACTGTGATGCCCTAAAATGCAAATGCATAGAAATAAGAAAACATTTGAGTATATGCAGGGAGCACAGGGTGGAAAATGGGAACTTCTGCAATGCACACTGAAAGAGGGCTTCTAAATGCAGCCCAAAAGAGAAGACGGGCACTTCCGCGGGAGCACGAAAAAGACACACAGACCAGTGAGAGGGGATTTATACCTGAACGAAGATGAGGGAAGAACGAGTGGACATGCTGCTGGCTGCCTGTGAAGTGGTTTGCAGGAACATGCCAGCCCTTTCAGTGCTGAACGGTTACATGATGACACAGCAGTGACAGCCAGCCGTGATATTTACTGCTGCTGAAGGAACAGCTCCAAGGGAAGGGAGCCAGTCACAAGTGTGAAAAGGGTGACACACAGGGGCAAACAAGGCGGCGCAGAAGTGTGGGAGGGACAGGGGCCTCTGCTGCCTCAGGCAAACCGGTAGGGAAGAAAGGAGAGCAGAAGGTCCTGCTGAGAAAAGGAAGACAGCAGGGGCGAGGGTTGTCAGAGAGAGAGAGGACTGAGCAAAGACATAATGCGGACCTATGAAATAACTAGCCTTTCCTTTCAAAGATCGGGTTCACTCACCAATACCCATAGGATGTGGTGAAAGAAATTGGCTCCCATGTGGGGAAAAGGCACATACTCTACAACCAATCACATCATACTCACATCACTAACACACTACACATCAGGTAGCACTAGACCAACACCCATAAGCAAGCACATGGACATTTTCATAGACATTTTGGAATAAAAAGTATCTTTAACAGTAAGCTGTTTATTTTTAATACTAATTCAATAAAAAAATATATTACATAACTTAAAAGCACTAGTATACATTTTTTTTCAAGCAAAAAACAAATAAATAACTTTTTAGAAACATTTACATATATAGCGCCCGCCATTTTGGAAGTAAAAGTGGCTACCAAATTCAACGCACAATACAAATGCAGGCAAAGAATGCAAAAGGGGTGTGGTTTTGAGTGGAAATGGGTGGAAAATTAGATTGGTTTGACTTAGAAATGGATGTTAAATGGGTGGAAACATAGCCAAAAAACATGTATCCATCCTAGTATGACATCTCTATTGAAAAGCATAATAGACCCTCATTCAAAGCCTCTATTTGAAGCTCTTATGTTAAAGCTTATATTTTAATGACAATAATTTCTGCTTAAAGGTAGCGCTTTCAGCGCCACCTAATAGCCAAAACTAAAAATACAGATGGGGAAAAGCAATCCTGTAATTACAAAGCCCAACATTTCTAGCTTTGCCTTGCATTTAGCATGCTTGAACAGCATCAATACTTCACTCAGCTCTGAAAGGCCTGGTGTAGACATAGGGCCTCATTACACGGTAGGCGGTAACCATGGCGCTATTAGCGCCATGGTTGCCGCCGGTATTTTACCGTGCCCGCATTGGTGGATGGCGGAATTACCGCCCTACTCAAAGGTGAGCGGGGGCGGAAATTCCCCATTCACCAAGGCACTTCCCCATTCCCATTTTTGCCCCCATAGGGTTTAATTGGAATGGGGAAGGCACTAATTACGGTACCGTAAATTGCAGTACCGTAATTAGCACCAAGGTCCCTTTGCGGCCCCGTTCCTTGACGGCTGGTAAAACCAGCCGTTAAGGTTGGGTCCCGCAAAGGGACCTCGTAGTAAGGCGGTAAGGATTTACCGGTACCGGTGCCCTTACCGGTACCGGTAAACCCTTACCACCTACCGTGTAATGAGTCCCAAAGTGAACTCCCTACCATCTTTGCCACAAGCAAACCAGAGGACTCCAGCAGTGCTGCCCACAGAGTTGTGTTCTCTGGCAAAGTTAGAGATAACACACACAGTCACGAGGAGTAAAAAGAATGGATCAACCGCTCTGAAACACAAGAAAAGCACATGATTTGGAATGCAACTCTCGATTGGCCGAATTAATGTAAAACCCCTGCACATTAATTGAAATGGCGGAAGGGCACTTAAATGAATACATTCTGCCTTTCCCGGATTATCCAACCAGTTTTGCCAGTTGCCATGCCAGCCAGATATTCTGGTTATAAGCTCCCCTTCTTTCTCTACCTTCTGTGTAGCAATGGTTTTGCACATAAGGCACCAACACCTGAAAGATAGGTAGTCTAAGACAATCTGTTCAACACATAAGATATGACATATATGCACCAATTAAAGGAGGGAAAGGGCCCCCTTAGTTATTTAGCAAAGGGGGAAGGAGCATCACTTTTCCTGCATAAAGATGTTTACAGTTTTCAGTTACCGGTTGTACATTGTAAATGATATTCTATGTAGTGTCAGTATGGTTGGGGATTCAACACTTTTGACTTTAGAGTAATGCACATGGGCTGCATTGTATTTAATGGAAGCCCGCGGGACAAGGGCACAGGTGAGTTGAGCTCCCGTAGGCGCTCAGAGTATTTTTTCTGGACCATTACTTGTTTCCTGGCCATGCCCCCAGAGCACAAAAGGACCCGAGAGCACCTAAAGGGTGAAGCCCGCGGGGCAAGGGCATGGGGTATTGAGCTCCCGTAGGGGGTGTTAAGTGACTGGAGGGGGTGCTTGCTGTATCCCGCTGCAACCCCCTGTCCTGCCTGCCTACCAAAAGGAGTAGGGCCGCTAGACCGCTGAACTGTACCAGGCCAAGGTGAGCAGGGGGTAGGGCCAATTCGAGCTGTTTTCGTTGTCCCTACATTCCGATATGGCTTTATTCCCCCTTGTTACAGATCTCTTGCTGTGCCTTTACCCCTTATCGGTCCCAGTATGGCAGCAGAAACAGCCAACAAGGAAGCTGTTATAACTCTGTTTCCACCAGTTTGAAGCCCTCCTGTGCCTGATTTACTCAAGAGGAGCATTTTAATGGTTAAGCGATGTTTGCTGGATCAGCTGCCTTTAGACTTCTTAGTTTCCAATATTGGGGGCACTAAGACTAGGACCCACAGTCCCGTTATGA
This sequence comes from Ambystoma mexicanum, assembly GCF_040938575.1. Lineage (NCBI taxonomy): Eukaryota > Metazoa > Chordata > Amphibia > Caudata > Ambystomatidae > Ambystoma > Ambystoma mexicanum. The sequence continues at coordinate 871,934,436 of NC_090924.1, read as the reverse complement.
TCACGGGAGATGCATATAAATTGATAGAGGAGATCAACTACTTTCTGGGAAGTGCTCCGATGATCACGAGGGGCAACATAAGAAACACAATTGATCATATTATAGAGGGCAGCTCTGATATGCATGACAACTGGAAAGACCATACAATGGTGATATCGAGTGAAGGGGATCGTTGCTTAGCCCCTCCTGGAGCTATCCCTGTGATAGGCTCTGTGCTTTCTCTGAACCTGACTCCCCTTCCGTTGTTACATCTTTTCCCCAGACGGGTCATTCATAAAATAAGCCCTGCGTGAACTGCATCATCAACCTTGCCAGCGATGTATCTAGGATATATCCAATCCCCAATCGAAAGGGTACTAAACCTTTGTCTCCCCAAATGCAATAGCCAGTTTCCCTGCAGTACGGCCACAGGGGAGGAGGTCCTTGCTGCCCAGGTCTAGATCTTTAAAGAGATAACAACGTATGGGTGGGTATGGGAGGCACTAACTTGTAACAATGGTCAGAAATGATACCTAGTGTCAAAAAATAAGTTAAGCATCAAGTAGAGTGATTTCAGGTGCAATAGGGGAAACGTGAGGGTGAGGTAAGTGGTGCACACCTAATGATTTAGAACAAGAACCTTAAACTGGTTTCAATCAATCCAGCATATGCTGGTTCAGAAGTTTTTTAGGTGCAGGGGAGGAGAAAGGTAATGGATACTCAAGTATGGAGAATGCGACTCAACCGAGAAGTTATCGGTAAGTAGCCATTATAGTAAGAACATACCATCGCGAGTACTTAGTTCTGCACAATCCCATGGTCTCGTGATCCCTAGATACAAGCTCCAAACTGCTGGCGGTGCCAGCTTCCCAGTCCTGGCAGATAAACTTTGGAACACCCTACCACTCTCCATCAGAATTCTACCTTCATTCAGCCTATTCAAACACAAAGCTAAGCTCTGGCTAGCTACCTCACACTAACAACCACCCTCTTGGCTGTGCGGCCCTGCTGGGACTCTGTTCTGCTTTTCTCCCGCACTCTGCTGTTTTGTCGCTGTCTTGATTCTTGTAACGTCAACTGTAAACTTTGTTACATCTGTTAGGACTATTGTGAATGTATATCATTGCTGTAACTTTCTGCTAAGATATGCGCCTGGTTGCCCTCGGGCCTTGTTTGCGCTATACAAATAAAATAAATACAAATACAAACACTATATATGTAAAATCTTAATACACCTATGAGAGGTAACATATATAAGGCACTTAGAAATCTGGAAAGGGTACCCTAAATTTTGCGGTAAATAGGCAACATAACTCACTGTTGAACGGTGAAATCTTCTACGACTAAATACGTGACGAACTTCGGATCGTGAAGACTAAGCTTCAGAATCAGCTGCCATTAAGGGTAAACTGGTCCTGCCGGGTAAGAATCTTGTTATCTTCTGTAGAGATCATGCCATCGTGGAATATCTGAAAGAGGCATGTCAATTATAAATGGAACCCCTTCTAGTCCTACTCTTATCAATATCCCCTGTAGTAGATATTCAGGTAAAAAGGTGTTCTAATAGTAATAAACAGCTCATAATTTGGGCACTATTCCAAGGAGTTCATTGTCAATGTTGTTCGTAAAATTAAACATAGTTATATATGTCCCCAGGTATTTTATGATTGTTAATATAAAGAAGTTTTGCTAATACTCATAATGGCAAAAAGATATTATGTGGCGCTAAATTCCTCCTCATGAAGCTCCTGACCATAAGAAATAGTGCTTTTCTTCTGTTTGTTTACAATATGTCTGTGTCACGTGTTGTCTTAACACGGTGCTCGTGCCCTAAAACTGGGCGCAAATCTAATAGTAGTAAGCAAATAAATAAGCGTATTCAATATGGTGTAAATACGGTGTACTCAGCGTGTCATGAAATGACAAAACTGGGCATACATAGACCTATGGTACATTATAAATATCTACGGGAAAAGTACCTCGTATTGATGAACTGTGGGAATACAGCAACGGTCCCTGAACGGGTCGCCTTTGAAACGTAGATGCGAAGTGCACACGTGTATTCAGTGTTTGCTGTGATTAAGTTCAAGGAGTGAGCTGTATAATACAAAAGGACTTATGCTAATGTTACAATGTATGGATATGAATCAGCTCATGTATATGGGCTGAAACGCTAGCGAACAAGAGCTGCTTGCGGTACGGGGTCGCCTGTAGGATCACTACGCAATTGTTACCAGGGAGACGGTCAAAGCTAAAAATGCAGGGCGCCATGTTTGTAAAGTCATGTAAATGTTTGATGGAAATGGAGGAGGGCAGTGCGCCTATAGTGAAACACAGGCCTCCATCTTGGAGCGATTCAAAGTATAGTGAAAAAGATGGGGGTATGGTAAAAAGTCAATATAATGTTATACAAAAGGAAAAAGTTCAAATGTTAATTCTAGAAGGATGAATGACAAAAAAAGGGGGAAGGAGACTGTGAATAATGTTAATATGAAGTCCGAGTAGCGATGTCGGTAACATTGTTAATAGTCCTATATGGTCTTTACAATTCAGACATTTAAACGGGCCAAGCAATCATATGCATTAACTATGGATTGACATGATGGTCTTAGAGATAGGGGAAACGTCTTAAGGCCACTTGAGACAAGAGACCATATACACAGCGAAGGATCGGGCTGTGCATTACACAGGTGGTCGGCTCCAGTCCTTCTTTGTGTCTCTTGGGTAAGCGCTTCACTATTCTTTCGGTATACCACATGCATATATAACCATGCCCGCCTCGAATGCGGGTTAGATCTAGCTAAGTCCGAAGACACTGGATATGCGAATTTGCGAGCACTGAAACGGCTGTCAGCCTGCCAGCGGCTTGTTTAGACCCGCTTCGGGTATTTGAACGCGAATTTGGATGCTGTTATAACATTAATGGGGTTCTTTCCTTTTACCACTTCTCTTGGGAGGTTCTAGATTACATAATTCTCATTATCATGCATACTGAATTGCTTTTGCAACACTGATGACACAGTTTATGCCCTTCTAATTAGAATGCCTACACTGTATCCAGGTAATACATATGTAGCTGTTTAAGTAAACAGCGTGGACATGTGAGGAGTCTGATAGACGCTCACACGGCTACTATCAGGCTAATAAGGAGACGTTTTCCAGATTTAAAGGGATACCTTGTGGGATATTCACTCTACCCCATAGGAGGTTGAAAACTTAGCTAACACCTTTTCTTTACCCCCACCAGTGAACACTGTGTCTCCAGGACCGTTCTGTTGATATTACCCGGCTGCTGTTGCAAATGCCTCCATAGCTGGGTGAGTCTTTTCTTTCTTCCCTTGGGGCCCTACCTACACTTATGAGATTTAACTGTATCCCACTAGTCATTACACTGAGACTTCTACAGAGATGTTTTTAACAGGTAGGACCCTTCTTCTACTACTCCCGAAAAGATTAGAAGGTTAGTACCACTAACGATGTATATGTACAGTTTTATGTACTACCCTGAAGACCTTACACTGAATTGTTCTACTTGTAACACCATAGGTGTCTACAGCAGAGTAATCTACACCACTTACGGACAATTAGCTCCTCTGCCCTGAAGATGGATCTTTAAGAATCCGAAACGCGTCGGCAATTCCATAACCTTAGAGGAGCCATTTTGGATATAGCTTAATTTCAGTGGCTCTAGGCCACCGTATAAACTTGTGTGAATGTTGTAAACATAAGTCTCTACTTGATGAAAGTCAATATGCTTTGATGTATGTTGGAACAAACTGCAATGAACACTGGAGTTATATTTACAGAAGTGTTTGTTATGTACTATCAGTTTCCTATTTTGACTATAAAAATATTCTTTTTGCTCCTGAAAAGTGATGACTCGCTATCTACTTACTGAACTGGTCCATCTTTGGACTTACCTTGCTTGGGTGGTCCTTAATTGAGACCATTGAATCTATTGGGACTATACGTCCTCCAAGGAGTGCATCATAGGGCTACTGTTTGGCAACAACCGGTCTAGATTTGTAACATTGTTGATAATCCCTGCCGACCATGAAGTTTGTGTATGCCCAGTGGGAGAGGGTACCCCCGTGCGCTAACGCTAACACCTCTAATATAACAGTCCACTCTCCAACCCCATCTATTCCCATACCCCTTGCTTCCCTCAACTCTGAGGACCTATCTCAGGGTTGAAAATGTCCCCTTGTTTTGAATGAACTGGAAGCTGTGAAGAAGCTTTATTGTGCATTCCTAAAGACTGTAGAGGTGCAGGAGGAAAGACCTTGGGAGAGACATATCAAAACAACGAGATCAATACAACGGCGACTGCATCAGTAACGGAAAAATTCCACAGTACCGTAAAATTGGATGCGTCCTATGCTGACAAAAATGGCTCCATTGCCCATATGGGTGCACAACCCAAAAATGGGTCCTGGAACCAACCCAAAATTGGCATCCGCCTAATAAACAATAACTCGCAGAACAAATTTGTACAAAGGCCCCAGTGGGGCGCCCATGGGAAGGCCCACCATGGGGGTCTCGATAGCCGGCTGGGTGGCAAACCGGGCACAGGGTTTGAAGTAGTTGCTCATATAATGCCCTCAGAATCAGCCACCTATAGTGCTCTAAAACATCAGAATTCTGAAAGCCAAGGCATGGGGTGCCGAAAAATGAGGGCGTCCCGAAGGGTGGGGGGCAGTATTCCTGCACAGAGTTCCTACAAGCTCCAGTGGCCAGCCCAAGGTTAGAGACTCCCTCATAAATAAGTGAATGCACTGGGTAAGAACAGTACATGGGTTCCGTTCTATAATCAGAGAGAACATTGCAAGTTGCAGAAGCTCATGCTATTACGAGGGAAGCCCCTATGTATTTATCCGTATAGAATTAAGGAAACCAAGAATAGCTGCTGGCATATTGGGAAAAGGAATGACACTTTGCTAGTATCCAAGCTGCTCCATTGAACACGGTGCCTCCCCTCTTTGTAGGAATGATTATCCTATTAGAAACACGCACCCTTCAGGAACCTGGCCTCACTGCCTACTGCTCTCCAGAGCCAATATAGTTCCATTGAAGAGAAGACCTGAGCGGCCATTAATCAACGAAGGAGTACTTTATAAGTCTTGCTTGGTAGTGAGTTATCCCCCTAGAGACTGCTGAATTAGAACTTGTCCTGGGACTGATACTGACCATTGCTGTATGATATGGGGACTTAGTTGGTGTCTGTTATCATTATATATATATGGTTTAAGTGTTGTGGGTATAATGTGTATGTGGACTTTGATGGCCACACAGCCGAATAAAGTTAAATGATGATGGCAATGCAGTGATTTTGAGCACAGTGATGAACCCATTTTCAATTTCGAATTATTTGAAGGTAGAGTGACACGTCCTAAGTTAAAAAGCTACCAAGGTAGTTAATTAGGTTGAGTGGCAGTTGCTGAGATGTTATATGTTTAAAGGTGTCTGTAAATCTTACGTTTTTAAAAAATTCCTTGCACAAAATAGTTGCTTTAAAATACATCCTTCGGTTAGGGGGTGGGTTGTGCTGATGGTAAGCTCATATTAAGGGCGGGGACATTTCTGCCCCCATGGTGAACATCAAGAGTTGGCACCCATGAACACACTGATCAGTTTCCAAATAACTGCTATCAGAACAATATAAGCATGCATGTTCTAGTGAGCAGTTTGACAAGCAAAAGCATATTTAGAAGTATACCCACTTTGATAAAACTGAAAGGAAGGCACACAAAAATCATAGGGCTTCATTACACGGAAGGTGGTAAAGGTTAACGGTGACCGTTAACCCTTACCGCCTTACTACGAGGTCCCTTTGCGGATTGGTACTTTAACGCCTGCTTTTTAGCAGGCGTTAAAAACCAACCCGCAAAGGGACCAGGGTGATAATTACGGTACCGCAATCTGCGGTACCGTAATTAGCACCTTCCCCATTCCCATTATGCCCTATGGGGCAAAAATGGGAATGGGGAAGGGCAATGGGGGAAGGGGGAATTACCGCCCCGCCAACCTTGGAATAGGGCGGTAATTCCCCTTTCCTCCAAGGCGGTGCCGGTATTTTACCGGCATGGACCAAGGTGCTAATAGCTAATAGCACCTTGGTCCACCGCCTACCGTGTAATGAGGCACATAGGGTATTTGTGGTGGTAGTTAAACAAAAAACTAAACACTTTTCTAAGAAAACTGGTGGATTGCAGTTTAAGAACCATGTTTTAGACTCGAGTATGCTCAAATGTAAACTTCCCACAAGCACTGCCTCTTGTTTTATAAGGCACAGGACAGGCAGAACTGTAAGGTGTAAGCTAAATCGTTGATGTTCAGTTTCAACACACTTTGTAATGGTCTTTTTTTATTGTTGCTACGCACTGTATGGTGCAAATTATTATAACTATAGTGTGCCCAGCATGTGTGATGCCTGCTTTTCGCATAGATGGCTCCCACTCGAGTGATATTCATGGCTCATCGAATTACTTGGTGTGTTTGCCTAAGGCCAGAATAAAGAACAGACTCGGCAAACAAAGGGAATCTGACCATGCAATTGATTTATGGCCGAAGGAGCACATTTACGACTCCTGAAAGTGTATTTTGCCAAGGAGTGTGGGGTGGCGCAGCGAGGCAGAGGGAGTGAGGATATATTTGAATTTCGACCAGCATATCAAGGTGGCGTAATCTGCCTCACATTTCAATTTCGATTTTTTTATTTGGGCTATTAGGTGGCAGCACCACCTATAAGCTGGAACTATTGCATTATAGTACAGATATGGAGAAATGGCATAGGAGGAGGGATAGAAAGCTTGATGGTGCTGTTTGGTTATTTTCCCACCTATTGACTGCCTATGGCCATGCTAATCTCTATTGCCATGCCCACCCAGTTACATCCCCTCCCCGCCCAACACATCACCTCATGGGAACTCTTTGAGCTCGCTTTAATCAAGCCTTACCATCAAACTTTGCACTCAAACAGCCTCATTACTAGTTTGCCAGTCTGGAATTCATGTGCCAGTAATTCCGTTTACTGGCATGTTTCTGGATTGGCAAACTACAATTTTGCCTGTGGGGTGGCATGATTTACCATCAGCCAAGAGTGGAGGCAAGTCAGGCACCCCACCGGCAAAAAAACAGCCGGTATTAACAGTGCCGGTAATAGCGGCAATCCCCCAATAGAGTCCTATTGTACTCCATGGCATGGGGATTTACCGGTGCCGGTAATTCCAGCAGATCAGGCGCCAGTGACGGTATTGTTTTTTGCCTGTATCCTGCCAGTATTACCAGCAGGTTACCAGCAAACTTATAATGAGCGACAAAGTGACTGCCATTGTTTTTTCAAAGCAGTCTTCTAAAAGTTAATGGCTTAATTGGAGTTGTAAACATACTACTGGTGTAATAAATCTGTCTTAACCAGGTTGTTAGCTTCGGCCACTCGATTTATAAACACTATGCGTATCCTTCATTGAAGTCCTGTTTAAAACAAGCATTGGCAAATCCAGCAGTTTTTGGCGTGTGTGTAAGTATTCGGTATTTGCAAGTGCCTTCCTCCTGCCTACACAAACGCCCAAACTGTTGGCATTGCCAATGCTTGATTGCAGAAAGCAGTGGATTCTGCTTGCCATTGCCACAATGACAAAACCTGAAAATGTCATGTATCGCTGAACCAATAAATGTGCTTGATCACTCAGGGCCTGATTTTCAAAAGCGTTTTACAATAGTGCAATCCCATTGAAAAACGCTTTGTAAAACAGCCCTTCCATCTTCACGGACGAATATTTGTTCCGAACCTTTCAGTCTGCCTGGATTCGTAATGGCCCATGCATTAAGAGCCAACGAAGCTGGTCTATCCCACCCTACTTTTCCCTTTGAACCCAATCCAGGGGTACTTTAAGAGATGGACTAATAACACTGATCATGAAACCTGGAAAAGTTCTATAAGGGATGCATATCTCATGATAGAAGCATGTTTCTTACAAAGGAATAACTAAATACATCAAATGTTTCCTGTTTATAGACGGCCTGCTTAAAGTTTTAATAAATCCTAAAATAATAATGAACATTTGATATAAACAGTCTATCAAATTGTACACATTTCCCCATATCGCATGATGCTTCCATAGAATCATTCCATTTGTTAGGACAATTAACTAGATTTAACTAAATTCATTTTTATTTGCCCATTGCTGGAACATCTAGTAGATGGAAGACATGGAAATTATACCTTTAGCTTTGAAAACTTTACAATAGCCTTCTGCAACTTCGCCATGAGTCGCGAATTGGACCACCTGTCTAAATTTAGCTAGCCAGACATGATCACCTACAAATCATTAAAAACATAACTACAGTAATTGATGACATTTGTCACTAACCTGTCCCTTCGGCCACTTGCCCGATTTGTGCAAACATACATGAACAGGTTTACATTTATTTGCATGATATTATATGGAATGCAATGCAGTACATGCTGAGGCAGGATAATAGGGCCCAATAGCAAACCATTCTTGGGATAACATCAATTCATAGTTTAGAGCATTCATCACCCATACCCTATCAGAATTGTCGTCGGACATAGTATTATAGCTACATTGTTTGTCTCCCAACCCCCCCCCCCCTCTCGTTTCTCTTCCTCCCCCTTCCTCTCCAGCACTATCTAAAATGTCGCCAGGCCCAGTACGATAGTCGCTTGTTTTATTCCTCTCCTTCCTTCTCCTCCCCCTCACCCACTCCTCTTGTAATCCTCCGGCTCTATCTGAAATGTTGTCAGGCCTAGTAAGTTAGACGCCTGTCTGTTCCCTTTCCCTTCCCACCCACCTCCTCCCTCCCTTATCTGTGTCTTAGCTCTTGCACTACCTGAAATGTCACCAGCGTGAGTACGATAGTAAATTTCACATTCTTATTGTTCAAGGCCTTGTAAGAATGTTCACTGTTTGTATTTTTCCCGTATTCCCTCCCTTACCTTGAAGCACTTTGAAACACATTGTGTATAGGCACTATACAAATAACCTATCATATCATATCATATATCATATCATATCATATCATAGGGGAACCAACATGGTGTATCTTGCATGTGTGCCTGAGACAGTAAACAGTAATGCATTCCTAGCCAAGGTTTCCAAATATAGCAGGTTGAATTTGGCAAAAGTATAGAGACAAAGATTTACCCCAGTGCAGCACATGTTTGACATAATATAGAAATAAAAGTCTACATGTAGGGTACTTGCTTACAAATTTTCTGGGCAGAAAGGTGATCGACTCTCGGACGTGTAGCCCCAGAACCACAGGGAACAAGTACCAACAATCGGTACTAGATTTGAATCTAACGCACACTGGGAACCTTTGTCGATATATGGAATGTCCCCAATTTAAATAGTTTTCAATTTGAGTTAGGTGTTGCTATCATAGAACAGCCCTTGTTACTTAATTCACAATCTTCTCTTCGTACATATCCTCAGTCGGTGAGGTGTTTAAAAAAACGTATATTAACTTTTGATGTGTTTTAAAACAAAAACAAACAGTAACAACCGCTATATCATCATATTTAGGCGCATTCATTTATTAAAGGATGTATTATCAGCTAAGTGCTACAGCCACAATAGGCTAAAAGCCTACAAGCCTAATTTTCTTCCTCTACAATAAAGTGAGGAATATGCATAAGCCGGGGAGGAGTAATGCTGGGGCCCTCCCCACTCATCCAAGGTGCACCCCATCCCTACTTATTTGCAATTAGGTAGCCTTTCGACACTATTCTGACCTCAGTTCTCCTTACGTTGCTTTTCTAGTGAACTCGAGAAGACCAACCATGCGTCAACTTGAGGCAAATCGCCGCCATGCATTGCCATCTCTTTTATTAAAGACCCCTTGGCTGTCACCCATTCAATGAATTCACATCTTCAATAATGTATGTGTAGCATATAGTCCCATAGCCAACATCTTGTGAGGTGCTGCTTATACAACACCAATCCTAGGGATACAAGTTTCCTTGTCGCCTTGTGTGTCCTTTTTCCACGAGGAGAATCCCCAATAAACATATTTTAGGATCGTTCATCTACTTACCTCCTCCAAATAATCTGTCAACTCCCTCCACTGTGCTAGCACCTCTGGGCACACCCCACAAGATGGAGAAACCCAGGTCCCTTATCTGTGCACCTTGGACATTCCCACGTTAATCCCAGGGAAAAATGCCTACTCTGCCGCTGTGTCTTTTAACTTCTGCGCAAGTTGCAGAAATGAATCATTTTGAACCTAGAATTGTAGGAAACAATCTAAGGGAAGCTGCAAGCCCTAATGCATTACCCATCTGTGATATCTAAACCCCACTCTGCCTACCAGTTTTCCTTTATGAATAGATCATCCAGGATCCCCAGCAAAGTCAATACTTCATACAGATTAGTTACCCTCCTCCGAGCACTTCTGAGGCTGCTCATCATTTGCATCAGTGGAAGGGAGGAGGTTTGTTGGGAACCTCCGGCCAGAGCTTTGTGCACCCTGCGCATAGCTTCAGAAATCCCTATCAGGGCAAGTCCCCACCTCCTTCCTTGCTTGAAGCAGATGAAAGTCTGTTTTTTGCCAATCTCAGAAAAGCCGTACCCATCTTCTGCAATCTGTTCAGCTAGTGCCCTTCTTTCCTGTGTATGAGGAACCTTAAGAACATCAAAGTTGTCCAACGTTAAAACTTCTGAAGGATTTGTGGCTGTCTCAAGTGTGAAGTTTTTTATGTACCATATGCCAAATCTTAGAGACAGTGAGAATCATTGTAGATTGGCTGTCGCCTGCCTCAACCGCCCCGACCGGACTTCCTATGGTGATTCTGGCTACCATCCTCATCCCGCAGATTATTCCCCTGCACTGTACCAATAGCAGTGTATTGGATATTGAGATGTAAAGTAATATATCTCATAGCCCAAGACTCCTCGACCTCCTTTTTTGTAACAAAGGCCAACCGTGAAAAGTGCTAACTGCGAATCTTAGCCCACCCACTTCAAGGAAGTGAGTGTAATGCCCTGATTGGTATATACTTTCTTGGGCAGGGTCATGGGCATAATCTGAAAAGAGAATAGTAATCTGGGTAACATAATCATTTTACTATTGGCTATAAAACCCATGATGGACAACAGCAGTGAATTCCTTAATCCCAGTAAACGTTGAATGCCTTCTATTTTCTTGAGAACACATAACAGTAATACCCAAGTATCTAAAGGAGTGGGGAGTCCATTGGAATCCCCCGCGGGTGTCTCACCAACACCTCACCAGATGCTGATTGGGGACATACTTAACTTTTGCCAATTACTCCACAGGCTGAGCCAAAGTGTTCCATCAGCCCCAGCGTATTTGGGAAAGTATGCACTGAGTGCCTCATATACAGCAAGGCACCATCTGCATATAGGGGACCAGCAGCAGCTCCCTAGAAAGTACCACACCCATATCTCAGAATTCCCACCTCAAAAAGGCTGCCAAGTTTTCAATGGACAGTGCGAATAACAGCATATTTATCGAGCACCCCAGCTGTAATCCTGGTGGGTATTGTACGATTTTACTTTATAAAAAAGCACGACCCCACCAAAAGACCTAAAACAAACACCACGAAAATTTAGACTACCAAAAGTCTGAACTTTTCGTGGTGTGTGTTTATGTGTGTTGGTGGGGTTGGACTTGGGGCTGGAGGGTTGTCCCCCGCAACACCCCGCTCACTAGAGTGAGCGGGGTGTTGCGGGGGATAAACCCCCAACAACCTCCCAGCCCCCCACCAAATGAAGAAAAAAAAACTGTACAGTATAGTGAGCGGGGGTTGCGGGGGAAACCCCTGCAGCTTCCAAAAAAAAAAAAAAGAAAAAAAATGAAAATAAATGAAAAGAACCCTGCGGCGCCGGTTCCCGATCACGGAAGTGAAAGGGAACTGGTGCCGCCGGGAGACAGCGTGATGGAAAGGTAAGTAGGGAAGGGGTATGGTGGGGGTGTGTTAAGGGTGTGGGTGGGGGTGTGTCATGGGTGTGTTGCGGGTGTGGGTGGAGGTGTGGGTTTGTAGATGCGTGTTCGCATGGGAAGTGTGCGAACCTTTTGTGGTTCGCACATTTCTCATGCAAACTTTTCCGTTGCAGACTTTTCCGCAATGGAAAAATCACACAGATCCTTATATAGGCCATTCTCGTTAATTAATACTGACACTACGATTCTCGGTCGGTTTGGCCAGAATAATTCAACAGGTCAGTACAGTTTTGCACTGCCAAGGAACACTGGTGCAAATCTGCAGCTGCTTTTTGCTGTGTTACAGAATTTTAAGGATTATCAGGAAAGGCTGGCAATAGCAAGTTTTTAGGCCAAATAGGCATTTGATTTACTAAGGTAGGGCTCAACAACCCATTGGCTATCGGCGAATGGGCAGATTATGCTCAGATGTGTCTACCAAACATCTGGGCACACAGAAGGGATGCTCACTAACAGTGCTGTTATTTGTGCTGCCTAACAAACCTTTGGTGACCACTTTGAGGAGGCAATTCTAAGATATGTAGATGATATTTTCTAGGGAACCACAGGTCGCCTCCCTATACGATCAGAGGCCACATTTTTTTTCAGCATAGTAGTTTATGCTCCAATTAAGCAAAAATGCCTGTCTGGTGTTTTGTTGGGGGGAGGGGTAACAAAGCTATGGCTTTTGGTCACACAGTGGAAATGGGAATTGATGAGGCAATGTGGGGGAGAGGGGTTTGCAACTGGCTATTGGAGTGGAAGAAGTATGAGGTCTATGACTTAATCGTCTAAGCATGGGAATTGATTCCTGTATTAAAGCTACTAATGGGCCTGGTAGGTTGCACCAACGTGCATGAAATAAATGTGATTGTCTCGAATGTAAGAGGATTTGGTAATGTTGCCAAGCAACATAAAGTAAGGTATTTTCTGCAATGTGCAGTGTACACTTCTGCAAAGGACCCATTTGGTAGGTGAGGAGTGTGAAAAAATGTGTAAGGATTGGAGGGGGAAAATATATGGAGCATATATATATATATTTTTAATTATTATTTGATATGGTTGAATTCAATCAACCTTTCAAAATAGATACAAAACATATCATGAATCAATTATTTCAAAACATTTCTTTAAAACTAATTACTTGATTACTTAATTAACATTAAAAGAAGATTCAAATGACAATTCATTTGACTTTTAACATATCTCTCGACATCATTACTACAACTAAAGGTAACCCATACAATACAGAAAGAAATTTCAAATCATGACAGCAAAGAAGCAATAACTTCACATACCTATATTGTGCAAATACAGGATGTAGACTGTAAGAAGAAATAATCAGTTACCTCCAAGCCTAGGTAGACATGCTCAGCTATGATGATTTTGATTCCACATTTTCTTCCATGTTAAGGCTGAGTAGGAAATTAACAGCTGCAATATGCATTGCCATGTTATTACACCCCATCAATACTGCCCAACATTCAGGTTGAGATATATTTCCCAGATAATCACAATGTCTTGTGAAGGCAGACGCTCTTTTATATCTTAACGGCGTACACTCCGTGATCAAGTGGACAAGGGTCTCAGGGATAGTGTTGTCATTACAAAAACGACATACATTTTGTTCAACACTCACAAGACGGCGCCTTGCCTTTATGTCAAGAGTGGCCCACAAGTTAAAGCGGAACCGAATTATACCATGACGGTATTTGGGTGAGGGAGAACGTATCAAATATGGTGGCAGAGTGCCTATCTTGTTCAGTGGAAAACGCACCATGTCACCGTCACGAAACGTTAAACAACACTCACAGGTGTTAATCCAGTCAGTCCGGAATATTTTTGATTTAGCTTTGGCAGGATTAAACAACAGCAGATTGATGGTTATATCAGCATTAACCAGTATACAGTACACTTGGTCCATCCAATTATTAGTGAACCTGCAATGTTTATTTGAAAACAAATACTGCGAGAGAGTTTTAAGCAAAACGTTTTAATTGGTGGACAACAAACATTTCCTGAAGAGAGAGCACAGGCGCCAGCTGTAATGTGCCTGGACAGAGAGCAGCCCCAACTCATATCTCATCCATGGAATGGGTGTGCATTGGGGCAGGTGTAACACTGTGCGCCAACATTTTGCTTCCCACTGATTAAATTTAAACTATAATATATGGAGCATATTGCACATTGTCTGCCAACAGAGTGTTGATCTTCATATCCCCAAAAGTACTGTTCCAGATGTTTAATACTGAAAGTGCCAAGACAGGAAGAATCAAGAGCAATATGCTGATTCATCTCCTAAGGGGGCTGGTCGAATTGTGATCGACCTTCAAATCATGGGACGAGTGACAAGCAATTCAGGAGTGAATGCACTATTTCTCAACAATACCTATATCCAAACAGTTTCACATGAACAGCTCTAATATCTTCCCTGCAAAAAGCCAATACAGGACCCAAGTTTTATTATCCAACATACAGCAGTAGACCCACCTAAGACCTCTTCTCTTCTGTGTTCGTCCAATCATCCCATCATTTTATAACCAGATGAATGTCATAACATTATTGAAATTCCCCAGCATCTATGCCCCCATCTAGGACCTTCCAAATTGTCCCTTTGACTCCTTAACAATCTATATATATATAAAACAAAGTAACTGAACTGTGAGGTCTGGCGTCATGAATTTTGCATGGAATATTCTTTATTTCATTGCAGAATTAATGCAACTATTTCTAGCTGGATAGGTCATCCCGTTTCCGAGATAATTAACTTTTTTGGTTTTACGGCATTACGTTTTGTCGTGTTCCGTGCGCTATCTACAAGTCATTTGTAGAAAGGGCTCATCATTGCGCTGTCTGCGCTAAACAGGATTTTGCAGGGTTTTTTTTCTTCACTTTTTTTAGGTGAGATTTAGGGCCTCATCACGAGTTGGGCGGTAACGCCGGTGCTATTAGTGCCGGTACTAATAGCCCTACCGCCAAACCCCATGGCACTATTAGCGCCGGATCACGGGTTTGGCAGAAGGGTTATTGCCCATTCCCCATTGGGCCCATTCGGGAATTCCTCATTCCCCATTGAGCCCAATGGGGAAATTTCACGCTATTACCACCGGTGGATTTCCCGCCAGCGGTAATCGTGCTGAAAATCAGCAATTTTGCTGCGGATTTCCCCCCAGCTCAGAGCTAGGGTACACCACATGTGTACACCACATTTTTATTTACCACTGATTTAAATTCTCACATGAAGATCATATTTGTATGGTTATTCTGGTTTTTTGCAGTATGTGTTTAGCAGCAAAAATGGCCACCACTGCTATCAACACTGCAAATAATCAAAGTAAGCATACAGAGCATGATATTCATGTGGTGTTCAATTAATTAGTGAAATTAACATGTATCGCATTTTTTGTTTGTGGCAAACAATATTTGTTCATTTTTTGGGGGGAATATGAAAATAAATCTGAGAATGGACATCCCGGGCAAAGACAGGTACTTAAGCTAGTCTTATATAAATAAAACAAGATCAATTGCACAAAGTACATTCTTGATTTCAAAAGACCACTACTACCCAAAAAGGTTGTTTTGAGCCACCAAAACATCAACCGTCACATCCCCTTTCATCCCACATCCCTGCAAAGACAAGCCATGTTTTGATAGTTTGTTCCCAAAGTGCAGCCTGTCTTTTCCACCTTTGCCAGTGTCATTTCTCAGTTCGTGTCTGAGTTTGTTGGGCTGTTCGTAGAGGGGCCTGTGCCATGCGCCGCCCTTGCAGCTGCATATTTCTGAATCTAATCCTATGCTTCCTGCAGGCTCTCATAAAACTACCTTGCACTGGCCATTACTTTTAATTTGGAGGGAAAGAAGTGCATGTTCGTCACAGAGGGAGAGATTGGTTTCTTTTTCACCTCCTGGAATTTTGGATGTTTTGTATATAATCTGTAAAAATGTATATGATGTTTTTCTGAAACTATGTTCTCTCCTTGGCTCTTGCTTCCCTGAAGATTATATCTTGGTCTCTGTAGTTGAGCACCTGTACCATTATGAAGCATAGGGTGACATTTTCTAGTGGATATCTTACCATTGTGCTATTTGTTCTTTCGACCACAAAGCAGGTTGATAACTTTCCTGAATGTATCAAACATTGAAGCCAAGTACCAATGTCCAGTTCAGTATTACAGCCCCCCATTCCCTTCTCAAAGCCAATCATCCTCAGGTTGTTCAATCTATTATAGCCCTCTGTGTCATCAGCTCTGCCACCGTTCTTGAGTAAACACTTTCACCTGGTACTACAGTTCTCCAATTGCATCTTTAGCACCTCTCTGTGATGCGTTTTGATAGTGTTACTTACTTCACAATTAGTCATGAAATGGTAAACCATTTAATTGCATTAACCCTTGTCAGTTCATATCTCACATATTTCAGCCATGATACCTTAGCTTCTTGAAACCACAGAGATCCATTAAAATGAACTGACCCTGTAAAGACTGGAGGCGGGTATGTCTATTCTTGCCCCTATACAGTTGGTGTAGAGACAAGACACAGAGTAACCCAGCGAAGGCACCCAATTGGTAATGTTGGATGAGCAGCCAGGCTGAGAAACTCAGGAGGTGATGCAGGCTGGGTCCTCTTTGCAGGTGGGTTTCAAAGTCTGGAGGGAGCTGGTGCAGATTCCTCTGATATGGGCTCAAACTGATGCAGCAAGACTGCAGAGCAAATTACAGGTTCCGATATAACCGGAAGGGACTCCCAGTGTATCCTAATATTGTCTTGAATGTCTTCAATGTTAGCCATGAATATATTATTAAAATTGTTAGCAACCTGTACTGAAGGCTCAAAGGAGTTTGCTTAGTAGCCAGAACTTATAAAAGAAGAAATTACTGTAAACAGTTGATTAGGCCTGTTAGCAGCAAAATGTACTTTATTCAAATAGAAAGGTGCCCTGGCATTAATTACTGCTAGCTTATAGCCACGGTGGGCTATTTTGCTAAAGTAAACGTTTCCTCACATCTGAGTCGCCACCGATTATTTTCCCTCCTGTGATGCAGTTGTTTCAGCTGTCTACGGTGGGTTAAAAACCAAGGGTTAAACAATTTCAATTTTTTATTGGGAAAACGAGGGGCCTTTTCATTGAGAAGAGACCAAACGTTGGTCTGACATTGGGCCAGTAATCAGAACAAGAGAATTCCGATGTAAAGATTGGCAAAGAGACCAGAAAGTAATTTGCTGATATCAGACCAAGCTTCTTTTTTTACTACTTTTCAAACTGACCCCACAGGCTTGGAGCAGGGATCTGGCATTACAAAAAATCTGGTCAGATCACAATTGCTGAAAATATTATTGTTTAAAGATTACTGAGGTTACAATTACCAAGACCTATTTCATTGAGAATTCAGTGTTTAGGTTTGTAAAACAAAATGTACAGTTCATGCAAGGACAGACGCTCCAGCTTCCAAACAACAGTGCTAACTGCTTGTGAAATGTAAATCATCCATCATCCACTATTCTTATCATGACCTGTAGCTCCTAGATTAATTTGTGTGATTGCTGTATGCACGTAGACGTCCTGTTTAAGGTTAAGTGCTTAATTGTCCCATGAAACAAATAGGGACTTCACTGTTTCATTTCCTCATTTCTATCGAGTTGTAAATGCGGAAGTATGCCTTATTTTGCCACAACACCAAATCACCTAATTTTATAGAGAGCAAATCCTTGCAAGTGATTGTAAATGCTTCAAAGTGGCTAGTCCTGAGTCAGTCCTTGCTTTTCAGCCAACACCCTTTTGCATTCTGGCATTTGTAGTTTAGTTGGCCTCATAAAATGTATGTGCCTTCTCCCAGCATGTAAAGCAATTATGGCACAAAAGCATGGACTGGTTCATGGTGTCACGTGACAATGGCCCCCTTGCCAGCCATCTACAAAGTACCTGACAAGTACTGTTGGCTGCCTGAAATTCGCTGTTGGAATCCATGTGCTTTGGCTCGGCTTTTCTATCCACGGAGTCATGACCACCGTTGTAAGGCATCGTTAGTCCATGGCCTAGAGGTCGTCTTTGGCTGCGGCACATACTTTGCCTGACCTTGGAAGAGGAAGTAGGAGGAGCGAACTGGTGCAATTGGCCACTGGAGGCCCGCCTCCGTAAACGTCCCACCCACGTGACTTCCTTATAACCAGCCAGCCTAGCGCACTCGCGCTGCGCACCGAGCAAAGTACCTGACAAGTACTGTTGGCTGCCTGAAATTCGCTGTTGGAATCCATGTGCTTTGGCTCGGCTTTTCTATCCACGGAGTCACGACCACCGTTGTAAGGCATCGTTAGTCCACGGCCTGGAGGTCGTCTTTGGCTGCGGCACATACTTTGCCTGACCTTGGAAGAGGAAGTAGGAGGAGCGAACTGGTGCAATTGGCCACTGGAGGCCCGCCTCCGTAAACGTCCCACCCACGTGACTTCCTTATAACCAGCCAGCCTAGCGCACTCGCGCTGCGCACCAAGCAAAGTACCTGACAAGTACTGTTGGCTGCCTGAAATTCGCTGTTGGAATCCATGTGCTTTGGCTCGGCTTTTCTATCCACGGAGTCACGACCACCGTTGTAAGGCATCGTTAGTCCACGGCCTGGAGGTCGTCTTTGGCTGCGGCACATACTTTGCCTGATCTTGGAAGAGGAAGTAGGAGGAGCGAACTGGTGCAATTGGCCACTGGAGGCCCGCCTCCGTAACCGTCCCACCCACGTGACTTCCTTATAACCAGCCAGCCTAGCGCACTCGCGCTGCGCACCGAGCAAAGTACCTGACAAGTACTGTTGGCTGCCTGAAATTCCCTGTTGGAATCCATGTGCTTTGGCTCGGCTTTTCTATCCACGGAGTCACGACCACCGTTGTAAGGCATTGTTAGTCCACGGCCTGGAGGTCGTCTTTGGCTGCGGCACATACTTTGCCTGACCTTGGAAGAGGAAGTAGGAGGAGCGAACTGGTGCAATTGGCCACTGGAGGCCCGGCTCCGTAAACGTCCCACCCACGTGACTTCCTTATAACCAGCCAGCCTAGCGGACTCGTGCTGCGCACCGAGCAAAGTACCTGACAAGTACTGTTGGCTGTTTGCTGGTTTGCTGTTTGATGGTTAGTCTGGCTCTTTGTCTTATACTAATTTTGAGAAGGCTGGCATATTTCTTTTTAGTTTATTTTTGTTCTGTATTAGGAAAGGCATTTGCCTTTGAAGTTGTTTTTAGTAAGTTTTAATACCCGGTGCATTTTTGCTATTTTTTTTTCTTAGTTAACCTATAATGGCCAATGGTTTGCGAAGTGGGCGTTGTACCGAGGTTATATCTAATATCTTAACATCTTCTAGCATTGACTCCATGGTGTATAAAGGTCGAACCTCATACCATGAATCGCCATTAATGGATGCAGTAGATGAGAACATCCCTAATGACCCTGTAAACTGCTTAGATACTGATAATCACTCTATTTATACAGCTCAAGTACATGCTACTTCTTCTGCTTGTAAACATGCCCTAATAAAGGTCAAGGAAAGGGAGCATGCAGATGCAAACATGAGTGATAGTTTGATTTGTTTGGATCCCTGTACTCCAAACAAAGAGCAATTTAGTACTACTATCCAGAAGATGGCTGCATTAAATGCACAAGTTAACCAAACTATTAATATGATGACTCCACTAGTATATGGTACAACACATTTGGGTACCTCAGGGAAGTCTAATAGGAGTTATCTGACTAAAATAGTGGACTTCGTATCGGATGAGGCATCCAATGGAGCAATCCCGCACGTACTTTCATTCTCGCCTGATCAACTTAATGTTTCAAATAAATTACCACTTGATGATTTTGAAGTAGATGGGAATAGGATGTGCGGAATTGAAAATCAACCCCCAACTCCTCTTCCGGTGATCACTAAAATTCTTGATCTTCTCGATAAGGGTCACAAGCTCACTCATCTAGAACTAAAAGAAACCAAGGCCATTTTACATTATCTTTGTTCTAAAATGGATAAAATCGAGGGCTTTATTACTGCAGTTGACACCCTCAGATCCATTCAATTTGATATCAGTGGACAAGGTCATAGTAATAAAGGGGAAGAGGGACATGACACATTCTTGAATTACCAGAAACAGAGCAGTCAAGATGCATTAACTGAATCTGTGAATTGCAAGTGTGATAATGATTTGAAAGAAATTAAGGCATCAGTTGATGCACTGAATATTACAATTGCAACTCACTTTTCTAAAATAGAACCCTCATGGCAGACCCCTGATAGCCCATCTGTTTTACTAGAAGAAATTGAATCACAAAAGAAAATAGAGACGGAACACCGTGTAACTGAGGAGACTTCAACTTTTATGTCCCGCCGAGTCAAAATAAATCACATACGAGCTGTCAAGAGATATGCTAAGCGTAGGAAGGAAGCACTGACCCATAAGAAAGATGACTGTGGAAAGGATCCTTGTCCAGTTCCTAGTATAGAATTAACCGATGAGGATCATATTGATGTAGAACAACTATCCAAAGAAAGTCAAGTTGCGCTTACTCTTGCTACTAACTCATTGGAGGAAGCAAATGAAAATGGTATCATAACCAAGACACAATTGAAGGGTGCTGTCCCTTCTAGGACTGTTAATTTGAAGTCTGGCATCATTAATCCAGTGAACAATCCATCTGAGAAAATAATGAATTGTAAACCTTTGACTAAAACGGAATCATGTAGAATGTCTTTAGAGGTGTTGGAAAATCAGGAGAATGGATGTGTAACATCTATAATTGGACCTCCTATTGGCCCTGTAGTAAAAAGTCATTTAAGGGATTTCTTCCCGATTGTAGGGAGACGTAGCACGATGAAAACCAACATTATGCAATTGGGCCCTCTTAGCAGTGATAATTCAAATTCACTAATTAGGAAAACTTATAGTGAAGTATGCTTGAGTGATGCGACTACTGAACTGTCTGAGAATAATATTTTTAAAGAGTCTAGAAATAAGCCCTTAGTTGTTGTACATGGCATTGGTAAAACAGGGATGGTAGCGGTGGATGAAATAATTAATACCATAGACGAGGGGGTGAATAGGAATAAGTCGGTAATTGTAGCAAATGGTATGGGAAAAAAAATTGCATTGGGTGAGGTACCGATCATGCTCACCAGCGAGAGTCCCAAGTTTAGTCACTCCGTTCATGCAGGAGCAATTGACACTTTAACCACTCCAAATTGTATATCTATTCATGGTCCCGCCCAGAGCAGATCACTACCACCAAATACTAATACCAATCCACTCTTGTATAACAATTACGAAGCCTTTGTAGCTCTGAGTAAAACCTTCCATGTGGATATTCAGTCTACAAATAACAACAGTAAAATCTTATTAAAACAATCTAATAATGCTGTAACTAATTCTGCTGTGAAAGCAGTAACCCCAGTAGTTCCAGCGTTAATCCCAAATAGGCCCTTGCAGTTAGAGGAGAAAAGGGAGTTCATCATAGGATTCAAAGGGAACGTTGAAGAATTGGTAGATAAACGTATTAACCGCTCATTTATTTTCTCCCTTTTCTCTAAAATACCTCAATTGAGAATGGTCAAATCTGATGATATTACCAGAATCTCTATGGCTAGAATAAACAACTTCAGGGCTTTATGCTATCTTAACTCGGAGGCGGTAATGAAATTTATTTGGTTTAACCGGGAGGAAATAAAAAGAGAGGGTTTGGTATTATTCACCTTCGGGTCTGAGGATGATGCGGCTCTATTTTTAGAACCACCAAGAGTGACGGATCGATATTTCATTGACTTGACCTCACCTACTGTTAAATCAAATATAGGTTCGGAACTTGATCTGGCTGAGATTTTGAAAGCTGTAGCTCATACTAATAGTCTACCTTGGTTGGAACCAATGCTTTTGGCCATTCTGTCCTCTAACTATCTCACCACCCAAAAAACCAGTCACATAGCAATTTAATCACAAAGAACTTAAAATTAAATCCTGGAATTCGTGTGGCTTTATTAATTTAATGAACTGGTATTCCAATCTTACTAGTGATGAACGACCATCAATAATTATTATTCAAGAGTCGATGAAAACTGAACCTCTACTAATCCCTGGATACATTACTTTTAACTCGTTAGCTAAGAGACATCTATTAGGCCGCCCATCTGGGGGCCTATCGATTGCAATAAACACCTCATTTAAAGTTCAATCTAAATTAGTTTGGAACTCTCCGTGTTTACTAGGAGTCCACCTTGATATACCTTCAATCAGATATTCATCATTAATTATCATCTCATTATACTGGAACCCTGTTAATTTAACTATTGATGAGATGTTAGATGATCTTGAAGCATGCCTAGAACTGTTCACTAACATGTATCAGTCTTGTGAGATCATTATCGGTGGTGATTTTAATTGTGATTGTAGAATCCGAATGAATTAAGCCCATTTAAACTATCGACCTTAGCATGTATTAGAGGAGCTAAGTTTAGAGAACTCCTAACTGATTGGGACATGGATCTCCTGGTGACATATGATATGAAATCAAAAATAACATGGGAAAGAGGAGCAAAGAATTCAATGATAGACTTTATCTTCGTCTCACGTAATCTCATAACCCATACGACCCCATTAGAAATAGATCATATACTGGTTGGCGACCACGCTCAACTTATAACATCTTTGAAATTGAAATGTCACTTGCTTGGAGCAAACAGTTCATTAGCAGCAGTAGAAATTGATCGTACACAGCACTCAATTAGGTGGAATAATGGGTTGTGCGATCAGATTGTTAAACACATATCACGAGAAACACTGCGAGTTAAGCAATATGGTGTCAACTTAAAAAAACTTTCTGGTAGGGAGTACTCTGAAATAATTGACACTGTATTGCTTAAATTTTGCAAAAAACGCAGCAATTTGAAACATAATCATACTTATGATCAGAAATGCAAATTGGTGAAAAGGGAAAAAAAAAATTCCTAAGACAACTAAAACACTATGACGTAGGCACTGAAAGATTTAGAGAAAAGCGGAGTCAAATCTTGTCCCAGTATAAACAAAATTTAAGGTTCGCCTGGATTCTAAGACACAATGAGGAGAATTGTACTTTAATACGTGCCATCACGTCACATGACACCCGAGTAATATGGCGCACTCTAAAAGCTGACCCAAAAAATGTCCTGTTACCTATGCCAAATTGTATCTCTGACCAGACATGGATGGCGTATATAACGGCCAAATATCAACTGCCCTATAAGTTCCAATTTGTTCCTGGCTTATTGCTAGACCCTACCAAAATCCCTCGGTTTAATTGGAGCATTAGTGACATAATTTGGACGATCTCAAGGTTGTCGTATTCTAAGGCTGCAGGACCAGTCGGGCTTCCTCCCTGTCTTTACAAGGCGGACCCTGCAATGTGGGCAGAAATCATAAATACCAAATTTGAAACCATCTTTAATTCTGGGGAAATCCCATCATCTTGGCTAACTGCAAATATAGTCCCCATATTTAAAAGGGGTGATCCCTCCCTTCCTGAAAACTATCGCCCGATTTCTCTAATCGATACTGAGGCTAAAATCTTTGCGATCTTACTTTTATACGATCTGGAGAAAATTATTGAGTCCAAGGGCCTTTATTCTAAATTTCAAACCGGTTTCAGGAAGAAAATGAGTACAACCCTAAATGCAGTTATCCTTGCGCATGTTATTGCAGGGGCCAAAAATAAGAATTCCAATCCGGTATACATTGCAATGATTGATATGAGTGCGGCCTTTGATAATGTTGTCCGCAACTTGTTGTGGATGAAAATGTCGGCTCTTGGAATTCCAAGCGATTTGATGTATTGGATTATGAAATTGCACACTAACACAACTTACAGAATAAAAATATCAATGGATGGGGGTACCACAGCTCCAATAGGAACAGCATTGGGTTTGAAACAGGGATGCAATCTTGCAGCAACCCTGTTCAATCTATATATGGCGGATCTTGATAAGAACTGGGAAGATATCAACCTGTTTTCTGTGAAGGTTGGGAGTATATCTTTGCAATGGATTGCCTTTGCAGATGATATTATCTTGTTTGACCCCACTCCTGCAGGGTTACAAACCAAATTAATACTCTTTGAGGAATTTGCGAAGAATCATAATCTGACTCCCAACCCGGCAAAAACTGCCATCATGAAATTTGGAGGGAGGCAGAAAAAGGGCAGTTTTCGATGGCAGATTATGGATACACAGATATCCTGCATTAACAACGCTATTTATTTGGGGTATCATCTCTCCGACCAGAATTCAATTAAATCATGGACGGACATCATTAAATGCAAAACCAGGCCACTCCTTTCGCAAATGAAAAGGATTTATACCCGGTTCTGCAAATTTTCACTAACCCCGCTAATTGAATTTATGTCCCTTAAAACCGAGAGTGTTATCCTTTATGCACTAGATATTTGTTTGTGTGATATGTCTGACATGTTGGATTGTTTACAAGGCTCACTTTTGAAAGCAGCAATGTTTTTACCAATGTCCATTCCAAACGCCATCATCAGACATGAATTGGGGTTGGTGGCATTATCGTTTAGATGGAAATGGAGACAGCTCTCTAACTTTGCAAAAATGTATTATCCACCGACTAATTCATTATATGTGGATTTGAATAAGATGTTGGACTCACATTGTCCCCTCTCTTTTCACAAATACCAACTGAAAATGCAACAACTATTGAGTGAAGCAAATATTACAGTAAATGATGTATATCTGCGTCCTTGTTATGCTAAAAAAAACTATTTGAATTAGACTGGTGTGTAACCATTGATCGAATTATGACTTATAAATCTTATGAAGAATACGGGGCTTTTGTTAAGCGGCGCATCCCTCGCTATGCACATATCACTTTATTCCCCTGTGAAATTACCAGGAAGGCATATATTCGATTTAGATTTAATCTTTACCATACTAGAGACCGAACTAAGAACTGGAAAAAAATTAATGCCATCACATCTTTTGTGGGATGTCGATTCGATGAATGCAATGAACCATGCGAAACATTGAAGCATCTCATACTTTATTGCCCCCACTTTAAAAAAACTTGTACAGCAAGATTCATGAAATTTGTTAATATTGGGTATGAGGACTGCCTCGAGTTCCTATGGTCCCGAATGATGCAAGGAGTTCATTACCGTCTAATCTATGAATTAGTAAGTTTTTGTAAGCACATTGAAAAAGAACTCATTTTGTGCGGAGAATGAATTGCTTACATGGCAAATCTATCGGTAATCTTTTTCTTCTTTTTTATAGCTTGTTTATGAAAGCTGTAAATGATGAGCTAGATATTAATTGTGATATTATCCTTTTCCAACCTGTATTTTAAAAAAGTATTTTAAAGTATTGTGTGCTAATGTGAAGCTAGGAAACTTTTGAATGTTTGTACATGGATTTCATATGTTTGTATATGGATTTTTATATGTTCTTTTGCAAAGGTTCTACTCGAATTTATTCTTATAAACGAACTAAATGCAAATAATTAAAAAAACAAAATGCGGAAGTATGCCTTATTTTGCCACAACACCAAATCACCTAATTGTATAGAGAGCAAATCCTTGCAAGTGATTGTAAATGCTTCAAAGTGGCTAGTCCTGAGTCAGTCCTTGCTTTTCAGCCAACACCCTTTTGCATTCTGGCATTTGTAGTTTAGTTGGCCTCATAAAATGTATGTGCCTTCTCCCAGCATGTAAAGCAATTATGGCACAAAAGCATGGACTGGTTCATGGTGTCACGTGACAAGGGCCCCCTTGCCAGCCATCTACAATATGAAAAGATATTCTTCTTGTCAAATTGCTACTGAGCTTTTAATGATCATGTTCTTTTATTTCTGGCGTTCAACAGGGTGCACACGTTTGACCACTAGATGGCACTGCTGTGTGTTTGTACCTTTGTAACCTGGCCTGCTTCTTTTACAATGGATGATCCAGTGAATTACTTTTCAGTGTAAAAATAAGATTCTACTTCTATAAAATGCGTCTAATGTGCTGCTGGCCTATCCACAGGTATATTTTCCAAACTCTGCCGGAATTCTTTTCTGTTGCATGCAACATATTCCGCTTCCCCCATTCCTGCCTTCTTTCCTCTGTCAGCTGCCATCTCCACCTTTCACACTCTTACCTCCCCCACCATAACTCCTGTCTCCACCTTTCCTCCCCATCTCCCAAAGGTTCATTTGTGTTTGCCACGCATTGTTCTTACTGTCATTAAACATTTTTCTGGATAGTTCAACAATCAACAATTCTTGACATCTTTATTTCATTTATGTTTCACGATAGGGGTCATGTATCCGCCAAAAGTGATTGAATTGGAAAGGCATGACTGCA
The DNA here is from genome assembly GCF_040938575.1 of Ambystoma mexicanum. Lineage (NCBI taxonomy): Eukaryota > Metazoa > Chordata > Amphibia > Caudata > Ambystomatidae > Ambystoma > Ambystoma mexicanum. The sequence goes on along the minus strand of NC_090924.1, from coordinate 871,908,138 downwards.
ATCGGCCAGCATGCCATGCCCACCGATGTCCAATAGTTAACTGTTTTATTACACGTTTGATCCATTGTTGCAATGTTTACTCTTGTTCTCTTCTGCAGAGTCAAAACTAGCTCTTGCTGCCATGTGCCAATCACTGGCAGAAAGATTGTTCCACTGATTCTGTGCAGTTTCCACTGAGAAGTCTGTGTTGCAGTTTATAAGACATATATTGCCAGAGTTCGGCTAGGTAGCAATTTAACAATGCCTCTGTCCACTGCTTGCAGAATCTTCTTCATCCATACTTCCTTGTTAGAACTTGGCGCGCCTGTCTACATTTCTGTACTTGCTGTAATCGCGTAGACATCATATTAAAGGTTTACTCCAAATTGAGCATGAAAGATGAAGAGATTTCTCTGCTCTTTTTCTAATTTTGCAGAGTTTCGAAATGCGTAGGTATGCTTATTTTACCACAATGCCAGACCACCAATAGATCAAATAGTTGGCAAGTCACCATGAAAGCTGCAAAATGGCCAGCCGTGAGCCAGTTCTGTTTTTTTTAATGAATTCTTTATTGTACACGGTTTACAAAGAAACCTCTGCAGCTCAAATAAGGAGTTAAAACACACAAAAAAGGCAAAAAATTAAGTTAACATAGTTTTCCATAATTTTACAATGTTACCACAGCAATTACAGAGCATAAAAAATGAAATGACCGAATAATTCTTTTGATCACTTAAAAACAGAATTTTCCTCCAATGATAAATGACTATAACCAAGTTAAAATAAATTCGTTAGACCATATTATTTTAAAAATACAAGAGAACTCAGAAGTATAAATTCACTTAATAAAATTGGTTCTGAGTCCATATTGAATATATACAGCAAAATCACAAAAGAACATACATTATCAAAATATCAAAATGTAACTACCGATTGGAATTCATATTAGCCCATACCTTTTGCTCAATAAATTAACAGCATTATATGCCATAGGTAGCAATAAAAATGTGGCATCTAGATGTGAACCTATTAATCTCCTTTGGGTGTAAAAAGGTACCAACCTACTGCCCCAGATCCTGCTCCATATAAAGATTTAGGGATTTAATAAAAGATGCTACCGCCAAACCCTCTAAATTATTCTGACTGGAAATACATCTGGACCAGATATTATTATCATCACCCCTCACTCCCATCTACAAACTTCTCCAGGTAGCTCATTCTCTTTGCCCGTAACGCTGGGCATGACCGTAGCAGGTGCTTCACCATTTCTATTTCCCCTGTCTTCTCACAAAATCGACAACAGGGGTTACCAGACCTACCGTTTTCCTTCTCTGGCTTTTCAGAAAACAGTTCTTTGCATTCTGGGACTTTGATTGTTGTCCCCATTAAGCTTGGGTGAAACACCTGAGAATGGCGCTGCTAAACCTTGTGGGCTCAACCGCTGGATTCGAGCGCATCCGCAGGATCACGCAGGCAAGTTGGATCCCGTGTGAGAATTTGCATGAGATCTTGATGGCCTCATGAGATTTGGGTACTCGCCCAAGGATTTGGATGAGATTGTGAAATTCACCTGGGATTCGGTACTCGCATGAGGATTCGGGAAATCTCTTAGGCGGAAAGTAAAGTTTGCAGCTATAGAGATGCACGTAACTACCAGTTTCCTTTGTGGGTTGAGTTTGACTGCAGAAAGGAGGAGCAGGGCTAGTCCACATAGCAGAAGAAGCTGGGGTGTTGGAGGAAAATTAGGCAGTCATTTCTTTTCTTGCCAGGGGGCAGGATTTTGGGTTGTTGTGTGTGTGTGTTCTGTGAAACTTTCTTATTTTTCAGGAGAGACATTTTTTTTCTTAGTGCAGGAAGTCATTTTGTTTTGACAAGCGATATTGGTCTGGGAAGCCATTTTACTTTATTTTTCTAGGGAAACCTTTTTTTTAGGAAAACATTTTTTTATTTGTAGAAAATGGCAAGCCGGAGGATGACGAATCTGTGCGGTGCCCCTGATCTTGATGCAGGGGCGTAGGCGAACATGGAACTGGTGTCTGCCTAGGCGAATCTGAAGGGGGGGCACAGTTATGTAACTTATTTAGTCCGGTGGGGCAGACAGACAATCTGCCGACTCGCACAGCTGTGTGGTTGGACACTTGGTGGTGCTGAAGGTGATGTTGGGGCTGGGAGTGATGTGAGAATGATGCTGATGACTGGGGGCAGGGGAGGGAGGAGGGACGGGATAATGAGGAACATGTAGGAGAGCTCAGGGGGGAAAGGGATGAATAGACACACACAGGAGTGGTGAAGGAGGAACGGGAGGTGGAGCATGCACATGGAGGTTGGTGGACAAAAGGGTGGAGCGTCCAGTAGCACAGGAATCAGAAGGAGGAGGAACAAAGCCTAACAAAGGTGCAAGGCAGGCCCAGGAGTCTTACTGGCAGTACATAGCGAGGCAGGTGGAATGGCCCTCCTCCCCCACCTTGTTTGTCATCTTCCTTTAGGGCCCGGGATTTTTTATTTACCATCCAAGGCTGAAACCATTAAGTGCTCCCTGTGTCAGGTGTCCATCATTATGGGTAAGATCGTGCCTTGCCATTCACTAGGTACAACATCCCTCCTGAATCCCCTATGGCGCTGCACATGGACGCCTATGGCAGTTTCCCCCAAACCAAAGGAAGTGATGAAAAGGAGGCTGACCGCCCATGGGGCACTGGGATAAGGGGTTACCACCATAAGCAGAAGCGTGTCCTTTCACTGAGTGAGTCCTGCTTGCACACCCATTCCAGACAGCATTCGAGGATGTGCCTGTTCCAGAATTCTTGTCCCAGAGAATAGGGGTATGGATAACATTGACGGGCAGCTCAAGTCATTGTGCCCCATTACAGGTATGCCGGTCCGGAAAAAGATGCCGGTAACAATGGTTATCACCACCTTTTCCAGACCGACATACTCCGAGTCTGCCGGTAGGGGCAGTGAACAACCGGCAGGCCTGACCTGTCGGTAGTTCAGGCCCCTACCAGCAGATAAATCACTGAAGCATCAGCACTGTTGACAATGAGGCCGGTGCTTCAGTGTCCCCATTCCCATGGAGTCCTGCTAGACTCCATGGGATTGGGACTTACCATTCCGCCGCGGCCTATAATATCCCGGTAATACTGGGATATCGGGTGGCAGAAATGGTTAATCGAGGTTGCTGGTAGGCCGCCAGTAGTACCGGTGGCCTACCAGCAACCTCATGATGAGATCCTTTATGCCTTGTGTGAGCAGATTATTAGCCAGGGACTTCAGTAATTTATGAAGCACCACCCTGACTGATTTGAACAAGATGGCTTTACTGTTGCAGTGGAACTGGTAGTACAGAGACCTGCCAATACATTTAATTTTCTTTGCAGACTGTGGCTGGTGATGATTTTTTTTAAATTTCTCCTTCCATTCCTTCTAAAATAAATAATCAACAGAATTCAAAAGATCAAAACTTGTACAATGTAGTTTGGTTTGGTGTCATATTTTGGATGCCAAAAAATAAAGATTCAAGGTAGAGCTAGACATGTGAAGGGCATGTGTCCTACTTCAGGCATGTGGCAGCCTTTTGCTTTCAACCTGGATGAATCATGCAGGGAGGTTTGATGTGTATCTATCCTTTATTGGTGACTCTGTGCACCCTTCTCATGTTTAGGGAGAGAGCCTAAATAAATAGCCAAACACAAGTTAAATAAGTAAAACATCTGATTCCTGTTGTGGGAGTGGAAAAAAGACAATTGCAGGGGTCGGGGAACAGGTGCACTATCTGGGATACATACAATGGGTAGCACACTCTCCTTGATGTTTGCAGCCCCGTGCCAGGGTCCTTAAGGACCTCTGCAGTGACAGGGAGCAGGAGATAATGGGGAAAACATCACCATCATAAGCTGCCCTCATCCAATTCCAAAGATAGAGATACTGTACCCAGTGCCATTGTCAATGAGAGAAAAGAAAGGGACAACATTACCCACCATTAGCCTAGTAGAGATTGCCTAATGATGTAGAAATGCTGTTGCTGTGCCTGTAACTGTAATCTCTGAGAACAGTGTAATAGGCCTTGCTGAGGTTTGGTCATGATGTTTTGCAAAGATTCCTACCACGTGTAAATCTTGAGAGTGGTATCTACAAGAAACTCCTCTCTTCATTCGTGCTCCTATATACAGTGTCGGCTCCCCTTCCCTGAAAATAGAAGGTGTTCCCCCTTCACTACGGGAGGGCTGCAGACATTGTGGTTGCATTCCCTTGTGGGTTTGTGATCTATCTGCTGTGTCTTGGATTTGCCTTCCCTCCTGTTGCTATGTATGATAGAATGTTATGGTTGCCTGGATGCTGAGTGCTGAGAGAATGTTGTGTGCTGAGTGTTCCTAGTATGACAGTTGAAGAGGGCCTGACTGAGAGAGAGGGCGCCGGTGGATCTCTCCCTTGCAACTTGCCTGTAATTGTCCTATATGTGCCTGCAACTTCCTACCTGGGACTTTTAACTGCCTAAAAGAGTCCTTCACTTACCTGTGACTCCAGTATCATCTGTACCAGGAGGTCACTTTGTATCATGGCCCTTTCCTGCAGGAGCGAGGTAAAAATCGAGTGTGCAACCCCTTTCCTTAGGTAGTGTGCAAACAATTGTGTGTGAGATACGTTACCTTCCAGAGCGCATCATTAGGTGTGCAGTGCCTTCCTTGTGGGAGTGTGGCTAAAATAGCATGTCTCTGTGGGAGTGCTTCAAAAACTGCATGTCTACCACTTTCCTGCAGGCGTGCAACAAATATTATGTGTGCACCTCCTTCCTTAAGGGAGTGCAGCAAAAATTGTTTATGCGCCCCTATCCTTGATGGGTTGTAGTGTACCCCTGTGCTTCATTCTGACCATGGACATATAGCAAGCTTGTTATTTCACACTCTGCTCATCAACAAACATGTTATGCTCCTCCCTACATCACAGTGGGAGTTGTAATCAATGAAAGAGCCATTTTGGTGTCATTTGCCACCTTCTGCAGCAACCGGAACACTTTCAGAATCGTATCAAGATTTAGCTTAACACCTACTCCAGGCATCACGAATCCCATGTTATCAATGACATTTTCTCACCCAGATTCTCTTATTTCTTGTAGGGGATGACTGCTTTGGAAAGTGTGTGACAGAGGGTAGAACATATCCCATATAACAACTGTCACTACAATCCATGGGTAACCATCTATATGCTGTAGTCCCACTCATAAAGTAGGTCTCATGATAGGTAGAAGAAAACGAGTTACCAAATTAGAATCCTTTATCATAAGAAAAAGTAACATTGCTAACAACCATCCTGGTGCTGGTGGATAGGAAGTATGTATATCAGTTAATGATGACCTGTGGCTGGCAAAAACAAGTGTATTGCAGCTGGTTTCTTCTGAAACTGATCTACAGGAGGACAGTTCAGGGGGCCTGAAAAACCCATCTGTGAGTAACGACCAGAACAGGTCTTGGGGCCATTAGATCTGGAAACAAATCTAAAATTGCTGCAGTCCCACCCGACCCCCCCAGCCCCCACACTCCCAAGTTTAAGTGGATTGGAGATTCAGAAAAAAACAGAGGCCAGGTCATGTGGAAGATGGGTTCAGGCCCAGCAATCAAAAGCACTCGGTATACAGGCATACTGCCAGGTAGCATGCAACAAAGTGGTTTTGCTTTCAATCCACTGGTATACATTAGGACCCTGTGATTCATGCCAGGCTGTGCTAAAGGCTCTAGTAGCTAAGAGAAAGGACATCATTAGGAAACATTGAAGACTCATTGGCCCTCATTACGACCCTGGCGGAATACGAAAAACGATGGCGGAAATGTAATACCGCCATCGAATACCGCCCGTTGCGATCATGACCCATCACCGTAAAGTACGATGCGATTAGCGACACCGTAGTGAACGCCAACGCTAACTGCACCAAGTACGCGCACGCGCGCCGTGCAAAACCGCAATATCCGCCATGGCGCAACGGTACGCGAATGCTGACCCCAGCGGACATTCACCTAACGTCATCAAGCATGTCGGAAAGTACCATTCCGCCATGGCGATAACTACGGCATCGCGAACCAACCGTAATGGCCCTACTGAGTGCCTGTACTCCACTCCCTGGCCACATTGCACAACTCCTCGTAGGCGCAATGCAGTCACACCATGCAACCAGTGAAATGTACAAGTCACCCATGCATGCCAACGAACAAATGCATGCAGGGGCCCCAAGTGCCCTGTGAGTGGCCATCCACAATTGGCAACACACCATTGCCGTACTGATGCAGCACAGGCATCTGAAGGTGCAAGTACACCAAAATGAACTGAAAATTCCATGACACAAAACAACAACAGTCCCCCATCGCTTGCCACCAGTGTAAATCAACATTCAAAGCAGTAACCTGAGGGAGACTGCACCAGCCCTGTACACATGCCAGTAGTCAAACCAACCATCAGCATAAGCACGTACCACACAACTGTACCCAGAAGCCGGAACCCAATGCAGAACACCTCACAATACATCGCGCCACAAATCGGAATATGCCACATTACTAGCAAAGAATAACGCTACACGGTTAATATCTGAATATAAATTTAATGCACATCAAAATCACCAAGCCCATACAGCCATTTGAACATAAACTCACAAATGATCAGCATTACTGTGGGCTGCATCCGCAATAAATGACCAGCTTCCCCATGTGTGACGCCCTGTACCTTCATGGCACACAGGGGCTACATCAACGTCCAAAAAGGCAACATGGAAGCGCCTAGGACCGCAGGGCCGTCCCATGAAGTAGGCACTAGTCCAGCTGGAAGCTAGGTATGCTGCACCTAGCCACTAGTACTGCGTAAGGGCATGTGGGCCATTGGCGATCGTCCCATAAAATCGTAATGGTGCTCCACTGATTAACTCGAAGCTGCAGGTGTCGACTGTAGAAGCCATCTGCAGGAGTGGCATACAGATGGCAGCGGCAGAAGGGGAGGAGATACCTGTCACCCAAAAGAAAAAAATGATAGTATGGGCATCCGAACTCCATATGCATTACTCACTTCATTCAACACACCAAACCTACAACCATATGCATGCTAGCCCACTCATAAGGATCAATTGCACCCAAAAATCACTTGCGAATCATTACGACACAAATCGAGGTGAATACACTATTCCAAACGAGTGTCTGTGTGCATGCGCCTGTCAGAACAGGATCCATCAGATGGGATCATCAACGTGCATAGACACAAGTGATTGAAGGCGCGTCGAGACAGGGAGGGTTCAACAAGGGCAGACAGACGATGGTCCCACTATGGCAGCCTTGAATCACATAGCGCAGGGGAAGGGGATAGATTCCAAATAGCCATGTACATGGCAGACTCCCAATTAAATCATCTTTCCATGCATCCATTCATCATTCCCTCATCCCGTTATGAAAACGCCTGAATATTCACTCACATAACATTCGAAATTTCCATTGAGTCTGTGTGTAATGCAGCCTTCAATATCCACTGTGCTCCTGCCCGGATTCCTTGTGTAGTGAAGTCACATGTATTTGGGAACGTCCTGCCTTATCGTCCACTACGCTATAGCGCATCCCATTCAAATCATATCAATCATTGCATTCCCGTCATGGGCCCTGTCCCAAGGACATTCAACAATAGAACGTTACATTTCCAGTCAGACCTGTGGGCGTCTCCACGCCGCTAGTTGTAAACCGAAAGCGCTGTCCTTCGAATTCCTAATTTGCAACATCACGTTGAAAAGGCATCTGTGAACGCTTGTATTCACAAATACATCTATGCAGTGCGGCTGTGTGTGAAAATGGTAACTGGCCTCAATCACTGATGGGACTCCCCGCCGTCGGTGAACGTCGGTACAGTGCTGCATGAGGGTCCACCGTTGATCGAGCACTACATTCCACTGACCCTTCACAAGTCTGCTCGCAAATGCAAATATAGTATGTGCAACAATGGGACCATAGCAGAATTAACATATAAACCAATATTCCACAGCCATCGGGATTAAGAACATGATTGCAAATGCAAGATGCCATGCGTCGAATTGCAGCGTCGTGTGCGGGACGTGCTCGCACGAAAGGCATTGCAGCTGACACAGGTGGAATGAATCACCACAGGTGAAGGCTATACAGCCTGAAAACACATAAATTGCACACCCAACCCCCTCCCCCAACCACACCCACTCCAGAATGCTACCGGCAGGACTAGCGATGTTGGGCCTGGGGGACCTGATTGCACTGCAAGTACTCCAACTTCAAGAAGAAGACGAACGCCAACTACTACAACAACCGGCCGCACAGAGGAGACGCAGGAGGAGGAGGAGGAGGAGGAGGAGGAGGAGGGCAAGGCATGGCCAGCAAGCCCCACCAGCACAGCCACTACCACCACGCAGGCAGCCCGCAATCCCACGCCTCCGAGCTAATCCGTTCAACCTCACAGCTGAGCAGATCCACACCCTCTACCGTTTGGACCAGGACACCATAACCGCCATTGTCGACATGACACACGCTGACCTTGTCAGCATGATAGATAGCCCAACCGCCATCCCACCCCTACTGAAGGTGGTGTCTGTACTCCACTTCCTGGCCACAGGCACCTACCAGCACACAGTCGGACAGTTGCATGGCATTTCACAGCCACTATTCTCACGGACACTATTCCAAGTGCTTGATGCCCTCCTGAAGCACTCAGACGACTACATCACTTTACCACGCTCGGAGCAGGAGCTTACAAACACAAAAGTGGGATTACATGCACTTGGCGGCATACCGGGTTGCATTGGTGCCATCGACTGCACCCATGTGGAATTGGTTGTCCCACATGCCATGGAGGCCCAGTACCGCAACCGGAAACAATATCATTCTATCAATGTACAAATGGTGTGTGACTCCAACAGGATCTTTACACATTGTTCTGCCCGATTTCCAGGATCAACACATGATTCTATGGTCTTGCGGAACTCTAGAATACCACGCTACATGGAGCGACACGCAGGGCGCCGATCCTGGCTACTCGGTGAGTCTCATTTAATGCATGAGTATGTGGGGTAGGTGATGCGTGAATGACCTGGCAGGAAGGGGGGGGGTGCGTACGTAGCAATGACATTCCACAAACATCCTTTCTTGTCCACATACAGGTGATTGCGGGTATCCACTGAAGAGATGGCTCCTTACACCAATCCGGAACCCACAGGACCAGCATGAGGAGGACTACAACCAGGCCCACTCACGTACCCGTGTGGTCATAGAACAGGCATTCGGCCTACTGAAGGCTCGTTTCCGCTGCCTCAGCAGGTCTGGCGGGGCACTCCTGTACCGCCATGAGAAGGTGGCAAAGATGGTCATGGCATGTGTCATGCTACACAACATGTGCGTACGTAGGAATGTGGCCATGCCCCCCGACGCAGTACTGCTAGCACCTGAAGATGGTCATGATGAGGGTGGGGATGTGGCAGCACCTCAAGGGGTCCGCGAGGCACAGGAGGCCCGTGAATTATGTCAGAATCTCATAGATGCATGCTTCTAGCACTCACGCCTGGTGGCTGTTACATGGACACGGGACTTGTGGCACTGTGTGTGTCTGGAACATGCACAATGTGGACTGTACGCCAAGATAGGCCTCGTACACAGAGATCAATGTCCACACATCTCATTGGATGAATATGAAGATTTGTATTGCAGATGTGAAATGACATTACACACCCAATCGACCCGCCACCCAAAGAAGCACAACACACCCCCTCCACCCTCCTACCCCCCCCGAACACCAGTGTCCAATGACGCTCATTGTCAGTGGGCAGACGCTATTGCAAGCCCCCTCTCCGGGTATCAGGGGCACCCCTGCCTGTGGAGCGCCGGTTCCTCCCAGATCTACGTTGGGGGCTGCCCTGGACGGAACTTGCAACGGATGATGTCTCTGCCTGCTCACGTCCATGCATGTCCCTAAGGGTTTGTGAGAGCTCAGTGAGCACACGGCGCACAGCGGCAAGTTCACCACATACGTCTTTGGACGTCGCATGCAGTTCCCCCCTCAGGCTCTCGGTGCTTCTCTCCATTTGTCCCCTCAGGCTCTCGGTACTTCTCTCCATTTGTGCCCTTAGTGTCTCTGTACTTCGCTCCATTTCTGCCCTAAGTGTCTCAGTAGATGTTTCAATGGCTGCCTTAGAACCCCCACATTCAGCAGCATGCTCCTTGAGGAGCGTGGCCATTTGCTGCTGTTGCACTATCATCTGCTCGAGGGACTGTTGCCTCTGCTGGGCCATGCCCATTTGCGGTGGTGTCACAGAGGGGCTGGACGCCTCATGTTGCCTTGCAACAGGCCTTGTGGGGGTTGGCCAGTCGTCGTCTTGTGGGTGCCCGTGCGTGGTTTCCTCATGGTGTACGGGATGATACAAACAGGGGGATTGAGACAGGTCATGGATGTGTCCTACTTCGGCAGCACCGTTTTCTGTGTCGGAGCATGCTGGCATGAATGCAGTGTCACCTAGGGTGCTGCTGCCACCAGAAGCAGTGCCTTCTGTGGCATCCATTGGGGGGACCTGTGGTGCTGCTGTTGTGGACATGCTGGCTGCTGGGGTGCCTGTTGATGTCCCCTCCAGTGTGCTGCCACTCGATTCGTGCTGCTGCCGTGCCTTGATCCGTGCAGCTGAGGTGGAGGGTCTTTGGCCGTTGGTCTTGGCCCTCTTTGCAGGTGTGCTGGTAGGGGTGTCCTGAAGCTCGTCGTTGGAATCGGACCCTGTGGTGGAGTAAAGGAGGGCGAGCGTTATTCATGGGTCTGTGGTAATTGTAATGGCAATTGTATCACATGCATTGGGATGGTACCTGGGGGTGATTTGGGTCAGGGCCTTGGAGGTGGTCTCATTTTTGTGTGCATTGGGGATGCAGTTGTTTTGCAGTCTGCAGTTAGGGTGTGCGTGCTGCACATGTAGAGTGTGTTTTTGGGATTTTTAAATATTTATTTATTTAATCTGACTTTTAGGGGCGCTGTCATGGCAATGTATGTGGTCGTTCTCCTGGACATGTGTTTCTATTGCACTATGGGGACACATGGTACTTCACATGGTTGGTAATTGTGGATTTGGCATAGTTTTATTTGGGCCACCTACCTGATTCTTCTGATGTCTGCACTCCTTTCTCTATCCCTCCGACTCCCTCTATGCTCTCCATTCCAATGGTGGAGGCACAGATTTCTTCCCAGGGGGTCAACTTGATGGGTGATTCCGATCCTCCCCCGGTAGCTGTGGCAATGTTCCGGTTGGCAGAGAGTATGCTCCGGACGCGTATCCGTAGGTCGTCCCATCGCTTTCTGCATTGCTGTGGGTTGCAGGGTGCGGTCCCCACCGCACTTACCCACTGTGCCACCAGCGCCCATATGGCCTTCTTGTTCGCAAGTGCCGTCCTGGTCATTTGCGTAGAGAAGACGACGGCAGCATTCTCCTGGAGGGTCTCTGTGAGCACGGTGAGTTCCTCGTGGGAGAAGTGGACCTGCCGCTTGCGGTCGCACGCTTTTTTAGCAACTTTTCCCATATTTATTTTTTTGACTGGGGTGGCTAACGGGTTGGGATGTGTCTCAGGGTCGGATTTTTAATGGTTGTGTTGGGATTCTGATTTTATAGGTTTACGGCGTGCTGTTTCCCGTTCCGGCCCCATGTTTTTACTTCCGTTTCCGTATATTTACGGTGACCGTATTTTGCGCTGACCGCTCATTACGGTGACCGTCGGTAAGGGGCGTTTTGGGGTCATTTCCGCCATCGCGGACTTTGCACTTCCGCCATGGCGTAATGCTCGTGCCCGATGGGTCAGAATTAGCCGCACTTTCCTCCATCGTGCAGTGGCGGAAACGCTATTTACGCTATGGCGGTCATGTCAGTTAATTTCCGCCAGGGTCGTAATGAGGGCCATTGTATGTGTAGTTATTGGCAAACTATTCCAGCTGAAAGTTCTCTACAGTCGAGGCCAGGTACAGTTCAGAGTTCAGTCTGTTCTTACAAGTTCTCAAAAAGCTGGTATACTGAATGCAGTGCTAGAAGTAAGAAAAAACAACAGTGCCAACAGGAACAGTAGTTGTAATCACGATATGCCCATGGATAAACTGGATATTCAGCAAGGTCGTGCACAGTTTGAGATGTCCATACACGTGTACAATGGCAAGAATGCCAGCCACAAGCAGCCTCGAGGCACAGTTGTAGATAGGAAACCAGACGAATCTTGACTAAATGTTATCTTTGCAGGTTGTCTGGTTTTCTCTTTTAAATTCTGCATTCTTCAAGGGGATCATAGTGCTCAAACACAACCGGCAAAAAATTATGTAAGCATTCTTCCAGAAAATAATTCATTCTTGGCACCTTCGTCTATGTGGACGCATGTTGTCTCTCCCTTAATTAAAAAAAACAGGACTCTGGATAGTAGAAACAGACTGAGATTATTCTCTTGCTGGTTTTGAATCCGCACTCACTGGTGGTGGGACTGCACTTCCAGCCAAAGGGGTCAGCAGGGCCTTGAAAAGGTGGAAAAGCTTCAGCTCTCCCCTCTGAAGTGATGCCAACAGGAGCAGAGGTGGGCATATGTGATTCTGCTTGCGCGCCTTTTGCTGTATGGATTGGAGTACAGGTACAGAGGCCATTGCAGCCGGTGCAGGTTCTTCTGGCGGTGGCTGTACCATTCAGCAACAGAAGGCATTGACCCACGTTGCATGGCCTTCATGCTTGCCTGCAGTCTGTGTAGTGAAGAGACCTTGTATGTGTCCTCACCAACAAGCTGTAGCAGTGTCTTTCTCTGAGGCACACATAGATTGGGCCAGTTCCAAGATCTAAGGCATTGGCAGAGTCCTGCAGCAGGTCCAGGCAGTTCTTTCTTGACTTGAGAATAGAGAGATTTGATAGCCTTCACAAAGGACTTACGGGGTCATTCCGAGGTTGGAGGTAAGTAACTGTCTTTACCGGCATGGAGCAAATAAAGTGTCCATGTAGGTAAGAGCCCGCTAATAGAGGGCCATTACGATATCGCGGGCACAAGCTTTGCGCCATGCCGGTAACGGCATTACTGGCATGCCGCTAAAGCCCTGAAAAAGGGCCTTAGCGCCATCAACTAAAGTGTAGATTGCACTACCGGCATGAATCAAGACGGCATTAGGGGTGACCGCTGATAGCAGTCACCGCTAATAGCGGTCACCGTAAATAAGCAGAACCGGAAGTAGCGTCATCGCACAGGAACGGGAAGAGCACGGCGGCCATCTTTAAAAACACAATCCATTGCCATCCTCAGCAGCCAGGACCTGTTGGATACTGCTGTGTGTGAGATCCTAAACACTACAACACCACAATGCCCAAGGCTGTGAAGAAGGGCGCCTCCCGCCAGCGCAAGGAGCGCTTTAATGAAGATGAGCTGACCATGCTCGCGGAGACCCTAGAACAAAATGCAGATGTCGTGTTTGCCCAGAGCATGAAGAGGGAGGCCATAATACGCATGAAGGCGATCTGGGCACTTGTGGCGCAAAAAGTAAGCGCGGTCGGTAACACCCCCCACACTATCAAGGACTGCAGAAAGCGGTGGGATGACTTGCGGCTGCGAGTCCGCAACATACTCTCGGCCAACAGGAGCAAGGCAATGTCAACTGGCGGAGGAGCAAGCTCCCCCATAAAGCTGTCCCGGTGGGAGGACATATGTGCTAGCCTGATTGGCATGGAGTTAATAGAAGGTGTTGGAGACATGGGCCTCATTCCGGTTTTGGAGCTAACCATGGATTAATTAGCTCCATGGTTGCCTCCAAAACCGTCCCAAATCCAGCATGGTGAATGGAGTAATTACCGATCCATTCCAGGGTTGGAGGAACCGGTAATTCCCCATTCACCTTTTGCCCTTCCCCATTCCCATTCTGCCCCATAGGGCTCAATGGGAATGGGGAAGGAGGTAATTACGGCACCGTAAATTACGATACCGTAATTACCTCCGAGGTACCTTTGTGGGTCCCGTACTTAACTCCTGCTAAAAGCAGGAGGTAAGGAAGGACTCGCAAAGGGAACTCGGAATACAGAGGTAAGGGAATACCGGCATCGGCACCCTTACCGGTGCCGGTAATCCCTTACCTCCAACCTCGTAATGACCCCCATGGAGTGTGGCACCACGTCATCGGCGGACGGAGGTGAGTGTCCTAAGAAAGCACTGTAATGCAGAGTCTGATGATAGTCCACCAATGCGTCTGTCTAAAGAGGCAAGCCATGGCCCAATACACACAAATTCCCAGCAAAGTTGTGGTACGCAGCACAGACACATGCAGATGCCTGCAGCAAGGCAATGCCATACCGTACACAAACCACACTAAGATGTCAATGGCATGAGTCACACTGCATGCAGGCCCCAAGAAATATGCATGTCACATACCATACGTCTGCCCCAACATGAGTGACCACTGACGGATGCCTGCATTAACCACCCATGTAGCAAGCAACGTGATCATCCAAAATCAACTGCCTATTACCCTCTAATGTGTAGATGAGCAATTATACAAATGCATGCATGATGCTTATCAAACCATCACTCTTGCCGTCCCTCTCTTCGACCCACACAGGCTCAGACCATGACAGCGAGGCGCGGGACTCACCCCCATAGCCAACCACACCCCAGAAGAGGGCCCAGGATGAGGCCAACAGGCCTTCCACCTCAAAGGCCCAACCCAAGGGCCACCATGCACCACCAAGGAAACCACCTCCAGATGCCACGGCACTGGTGCCGCCAAGGACAGTTGAGACGGAAGCCGCAAACCCTGTCCCACTGCCACAGGACACAGCTGATGCTTCACACTCAGCAGAGTCCAGCTCAGTCAGGGAGGTGGCAGCCACAGCACCCCTGGCTCAGGAGGAGGCGTAGGAAGAGGTGTGGGTGCCTGTGGAGGACAACTCCTCAGAACAGCCCTGCACACCAAGTCCAGCACCATTCCCCCAGATCACATCTTTGGAGTCTGACCACGCCACCAACCCGGAGCACTCTGGGGGGGGAGTATAACCAAGGGGCCATGAGTCCCATAGTGGAGATCATCGAAGTCCAACATGACACCCAAGCACCCTCCACCTCCACAGGTGTACCGGTGGGGCCGCAGCGTCATGAGGAGCTGACTGCCCTTGTGCGTCAATTTGTGAATGACAATGCCCAGGCAAGGCAGGAGTGGCATGAAAACACTGCCTCTCTGGGCAAGATAATTGCTGATAACACTGCCTCCCTGGGCAAGATCTTTGCAGACCATACAAGCCGACTGTGTGAGGAGGTATCCACCCTGCGGCAGGTCCTCAGCCACAACGCTGATGCTATGGAGGCAGAACGTCCGGCACCCCAAATGGAGCAGGCGGCCACAGCATCGTCCTCCAGCTCAACACAGACCAGCCCACTCCGCAGGTCGTCCGTGCCCTGCGCCACCCGGACTTGCCACAACCAGGTCCAGGGAGTGCCAAAAAGTAGACTGGCCAGCCTGATGAAGGCATTAGACACTTGTTGGGACATGTGTAAGGGAGTTGTGGGGGGAGAGGGAGAAGGGGGAGGATGTGTGGGGGAGTTGTGGGGGGGTGTGGGGGGTGCAGTTGTGTGGGGGAGTTGTTGGGGAAAGGGGAAGGGGGTGATGGTGTGTGGGGGAGTTGTGGGGAGGGGTAGGGGGTGAGGGCGGTGGAGGGTTAGTGCACTTTTGTTTTCATTGTAAATTTCAATACACCCGTTGTGTTAAAAGAAAGACTTGAGCGGACATTCATCATTGCGCATGTGTCATTTATTCATATACAGTGCATAGTGTACATGTACCCCCACACCCAGTTCCCTCTGTCCAACTATCATGTCACCCTCTGCAGCCATGTGTGTCAGAAATATTGTGCAATCACTGACTGACGCACAGCACGTCCCTCCTGTACATCGGCACCGCAATGATGTGCAGCCACTTCTTCTTCATCCCCTTCATCATCACCAGGTGGTTGCAGATCAATGTCAGGGGGCAGGGGCACTTTGCGTTGGATATACATGTTTTGCAGCATGACACATGCCATGACGATCTTGGCCACCTTCTCATGCCTGTAGAGGAGTGCTCCACCCGACGGCCTAAAGCAGCGAAACCATGCCTTCAACAGGCCAAAGGTCTGCTCAATGACCACACGGGTATGGGTGTGGGATTGATTGTAGTCTTCCTGGTGCCTGTTCTGTGGGTTTCAGATAGGGGTGAGGAGCCACGGCATCAAGGGATAGCCACTGTCATCTGCATGGGAGGCAAAAAAAAGGTATATGTCAGTCGATTGATGATGGACAGCTGTACTAGTCACACATGCCGGCAGATTATCGTTGGTCACATGCACATGTCCCTGGTTGTATGCATGCCATTTTTAGGCCCTCAATGTGTTCTGTGCCATGGAATAATGGTGTGGGTTACATCTTCAAGATGGTACACGGTGTGCTCAACCGTCTTGTAGCTCATGACGTCAATAGTTTGTAGTTTGTGTCAATTTAGTTATGTGTTATGTTCTGTAGGATTTTCTGACTGGGAGCGTTGGCAGTATGCTCTGCAATATTAGGCATTCAGTGCTGATTTTTCCCATGGTGACATGCAGCATTCTTGTGGTTGTGGCGGCCCTGTGACAGACAGTGGATTGCCTTGGTGGTTCAGTCCAATGCTCTCCCATGGATGCTCGTCCTGTGTGGTGATTCGCTGGAGACAGCAACATAGTGCATATGCACTGTATATACACTGCATGTTGCTGGATGGTGTTACGGAGGGTGAGGTCTGCTGATGAGTGGTGCACGTGTTGTGGGATGTGTGGTGGTTTACTGTTAGTCATGTTGTGATAGGTGTCGACGTTACTTCATTCCTATGGGAATTGGTTGTCATGTTCAGTTTGGGATGCTTTGGGGCACAGTGTTTAGTGATGTGCACATCGTGCTGTCACATAAACATTGACACCATGGTGGTGTGTGCATCTCTCCCCCTATTTCAGTGCCATGTGCCTGTCATGCAACTTACCAAGCAGCCAGGCACGTCGTCCAGCATGTCACTCCGAGAAGTGTGGTAGCGTGGAGTTCAGCAGGAACATTGAGTCATGAGTTTATCCGGGATATCGGGCACAACAATGTGTGATGATCTTGCTGTCGTCGCATACCATCTGTACATTGATGGAGTGGTATTGCTTGCGGTTGCGGTACACCACCTCCATGGCATGCAGGACCACCAACTACACGTGGGTGCAGTCGAGGGAACCTATACAATTCGGCATGCATGTCAGTGCATGGAAGCCAACTTTTGTTTCAAAAATCTCCTGGGAGTCCGTGGTAGGGATATGTAGTACCTTGTGTGCTTGAGGAGGGCATCCAGCACTTGCTTCAGAATGCGAGAAAATAAGGGTTGTGATATGCCATGCATGTGCCCCACTGTGTGCTGGTAGGTGCTTGTGGCAAGGAAGTGGAGCACAGACACTACCTTCAGTAGAGAGGGGGGGGGTGGCGGTGCGTATTTCAATGAGGCTGACTATGCCGTCATGTGTCATGTCCACGATGGTGGTGATGGTGTCCCGGTCCAGACGGTTCAGGGTGTGGATCTGCTCAGGGGTTAGGTTAAAGGACTGGCTCTGATGCAAGGGATTGGGGGCTGCCTGCGTGGTTATGCTGGCTGCACTGGTGGGGCACGCTGGGCCTGTCTCGCCCTCCTTCTCCTGCTGCGTCTCCTCTGTGGTGCCTGCTGTTGCTGTTGTTGCTGCTGGCATTGAAATGCAAGCATGTCGTCCAGCTCCAGTATTGCTACTACTATTGGAATCATCTTGGTGTGGGAAGGGGTGTGGTGTGTGGGTGTGCTCCTTTTGTTCTGGCCCAGACTCCATTGCCTCCACCTGTGCTGATAGTGTGCATCTGTGGCAGTTGGGAACACTGCACATAGCATTTTACGGTTGGTTCTCGATGCCAGTATTTACAGCATGCCGGTATCCACTATTTGTGCCTTCATGATGCCGGTATTTGCTTGTCCGCCTGACTTGTGATTTACTCCCTTTAGCGGCATGGCGCTAATGCCGGTATGATGGGCAATGTGTCCGCGCCCATGCCGCTATTAGAGGCACCGTTATTTACGGTACCGCTAATAGCGGTGACTTAGGTCAGAATTGCCCGGAGCGGCATGCAATGCCGGTAATCCTTTACAGGCATTGGGTCTCATTACACGGTAGGCGGTGAGCCATGGCGCTATTAGCGCCATGGCTCATGCCAGTAAAATACCAGCACCGCCTTGGCGGAAAGGGGATTTACCGCCCCATTCCAAGGTTGGAGGGGCGGTAAATCCCCTTTCCGCCATTGCCCTTCCCCATTCCCATTTCTGCCCCATAGGGCTCTATGGAAATGGGGAAGGCGCTAATTACGCCACCGCAATTTTGCGGTGCTGTAATTAGCTCCGAGGTCCCTTAGCGGGTTGGATTTTAACGCCTGCAAGAAGCAGGCGTTAAATCCTCCAACCTGCAAAGGGACCTCGTAGTACGGCGGTAAGGGTTAACGGTCACCGTTGCCATTAACGGTGACCGTTAACCCTTACCGCCATCCGTGTAATGAGGCCCATTGTTTTTGCATTACCTTCAACCTCCGAATGAACCCCACAGTATTTTAATCACACAATCATCTTCTAAGTGTAAGTTCAAATATTGAGCTGTCAAGATGGGGGGCTATTGGCACATACACACGTTGTCCAATCATTATTTCAAGGGGTCACATACCGTGTTTTTTATTCAGGTTATTTGGTATGTGCTGCATTGCCAGCGGCAGGGTTTCAGGTCATCACAGACAAGTCTCTCAGCATATCCTGGATATATTATTTGTAATGTTGCAGTTGCAGCATTGAGCTGTTCCACTATATGATCACTAGGGGTGATAAGCACGATGAAAATACTGAGAAATATTTAAGGCTCTGCAGGTGTGTCTGTCCACCTGCCTGGTAAAATCGGTACCTCTGTCACTTGCAATGACCGCTGGAAGACCAAATCTTGGTATTATCTCTTTGAGAAACTTCTTATCTTAGCTACAATGACAGAGTCAGCCCTTCCACAACCACATGAAGACAATATTCCTAATTAATTCATTTAGGTAACTGCATGTAATCAGTCTGCTAATTGAGGAAAAGGCCTTCTGGTGCTGGTTGTACAAAAGGAAAAGTCTTTAAAGCCTTTTCCACATTTTGGGCTAAACAAATAGTACAGTTACTGCAGTAATTTTGGGCCCCAGTGGGAGAATATGGTGCAAACCAATGATGGTACACCACAGCGATCATGGCCCTTTTCAGTAGTGATCTACAGAGTGGGCCAATCTAACAAGATAAGGAAGAAGGCGACTTGGGGCTACCAAGTGGCCATTTGAAGAGTGCCATAAAACATGAACACAAAACTGACAATGGGGTTCATTCCGAGTTGGGCAGTCCAGTAAAAAAGTGCTGGTATCTGAGGATACCAGCACTTTACCGGACCACCCGACTGTGGGTTTACAGGACCTACCGGCAAACAAAGCCCTCAGTATGGCAAATCCCTTCATGGAGTCTTATGGGACTCTATGAATGAGGATTTACTCAGTACCTCCGGCAATTGTAATCTGGCGGCAATGCTGCCGAACCGAGTGCTGGAAATAGTAACACCCTTTGCCGGTGTCCTGGAGGGTTTAACGCCAGGATACCGGCATGGTTGTAATGAGGCCCAATGTCTTTTGTACTGCAGATCCGTCTCTGACTTGGTGGCCAGGTCTTGCAGCACAGCAACACTGGAAACAGGTGCGATTAGTAACTTTACCACTGAAATACAGGTAGGGGCCCTGTTAGGAGCCAAGGGGCCTTCTAACAGGGCCCCTTGGCTCTGCAGCGTAGTTTGTGCTGAAATCTCAGCAAGTCCACCTGTTGCTGCCACCATGCAGGATGTGCATTTGATTCCCTTGCACTTAACAATCCCCAAATAGGGAGGATATAGAAGAGTATCTAACAGGGCTGAGACATAGACCCATGTAGGATATGAGTACCTGCTGATGTCAGATAGCCACATTGCTTCTACAGTATGCCAAAGTCGTGAACCACTCAATGGACATAGCGGGAATCAATACATATTGTAGTGGATTTCCCCCTAGCTAGTGCTTAAGCTTGGGTAAGTGAAATGAATTCAGCAACATGAGCAGAATGAACTTTTTGCAACTGATAAGCCTCCAAAACCTCATGCAGCGTACAAACCGCTTATGCAGATGAAACTCTACCCAGATTGTTATGTACATAAGATCCATCAACGAACAGAATCACCTAAGGGTTATGCAGTAGTACATCTCTTAAATCAATTCTATGTTCTCAGTTACAGACAATCATGGGGCTCTCTCTGAGGAATTTGAAGCAAAGAAGCAGTGATCAGACTAGAACAATGGTGAACTGTTACATTGGCTGCAGAGATGATATGATTCTCATACTGAAAGAGCATGATGTACCACCACAGTGATTGGGGGCCCCTTAACCAAGGTGTCAGCTTACTCTACTAACAATACAGTTGCCGCCACAGAATTTAAATAAGATGGTACACCTGCAACCACAGGATCTAATGCCGCATTGTAATATGAAATGGTGTGGTGCTTGACATCATGCATTTGGGTCAATACTCAGAGCAAAGCCTTTATGTTCATCTCAAAATAGGGTAAAGGATTTCTGGTAACTTGGCAAACCTAACACAAGGAGCCTTAGACAATTCTTATTTGATTCTGACAAAAGTCTCTTCCACTTCAGATAACCAGGCTAAGGGTTTGAGGATGGATTCATGGGTAATGAATTGCAGAGGGTTAAACATTAAATCCCAGCCCATTACCTATTGGTGTCAATAGCCAGTTATTCAAATAAATCCTCTCATTTGCTTGTGAGTTCAGGATCTGGATACTTGTAAAATCACATTATTTTGAACTTTATAAAGCGCCTCTTCCCAGTGGAGATACAGGTGCCTCTTCCCAGTGGAGATATTGGGACCAATAACTGGCATGCATTTGGCATAAATGACACTTTTTGTTAAAGGTGTTATCCCCCTTCAGAGCAAGTGCCGTCAATAGATCAAGAGAGTCCTGTTTGCAATCTTTCAATGCTGGAGATGCCAATAGGATATCATCAACGTCCTGAACCAAGACGGACCTCCCCCTTGAACATCAACAAATCAAGATCTTGTTTTAAAATCTGGGAAAAGAGTGTTGGACTTTTAACATGCCCATGTTGTAAATAAGTGAATCAGTATTGCAAAGATTAATAAGCAGGCAAGAATAAACACTGATTGGCAGGGTGCACAGTTATTGAAAACAATGCAGAACACTGATCCACAATATTAAAGTACATTGCAGTGGCAGGAACAAAAGATAAAATATTTGCTTCACTGGGAACAACAGGGAACATGGGTAAAACTATTACATTCACAGCAGAGGGGTCTTGGTCAAATCAATATGTTTCTTTCTAAGGCTTTTTGATACTCAACATTGGAAGATTGCCATGACAGATTACAAGGACTTTGGATGCACACAATAAGTCATTGCCTAAGCAGTGATTCAATAGCACGTTTTATACCCTCTTTTGTTTCGAAATAGGGTACTGTGGGATGAACATCAGAGGTTTGGAATAATGCATACTTGCTGTACATGTATCCAACTTAATTTGCATGTGTGGACCACATTTGCGTAGGCACTCTGTCATTGCAACAGGAACTGTTGGATGGAGTATCGTTCCACAGCTCCTTTTTTTAAAATGTTGAGATTCTTGCAACACAGCCACAAATTCCAATTCTCTGTGTAATGGTACATCCAAGTGAATACCATTAGGAGAACAATAGATAGTACAGCCCATTGTACACAGTAAATGCAATGCTACTAAATGCTACTAAATTGACTGATGTAGAATGGTGTTGTGGGAATGCACTGTCCTCAAAGAAAGGACCTAAAGAAACAATTAAGCAATATGACCTGAGCGGCGGTGGCATTACCGACTCAGGTAATGCCTCAAGGGTCATATTGTTTTTAGTACCCCGACCCGCAAGATCTGCGTGACCGGGACACTAAAAACATTTTTTTCTGAAACGACCAAGAAAATGGCCAAACGACCAAAAACGGAATCCGTTTTCCCTTTGCATGGCGGTCATAAGGAGCGGACGTACTGGGAACAGAAGTGTTTCCAGCGCGTCTGCTCCTGAAAAAAAAGGAGAAAAAGGTAAGTGGGGTTGGGGGGGCG
Organism: Ambystoma mexicanum; assembly: GCF_040938575.1. Classification (NCBI taxonomy): domain Eukaryota; kingdom Metazoa; phylum Chordata; class Amphibia; order Caudata; family Ambystomatidae; genus Ambystoma; species Ambystoma mexicanum. The sequence continues at coordinate 871,885,944 of NC_090924.1, read as the reverse complement.
GAAACGAGGGAGGGGGGAAAAAAGAAAAAAAGAAAACCTACCTGCGTCCCCAGCGGGGGACGATGGAAGCCTTCAGCTGCGTGGAGTCGCGGAGTGGGGATGGCCCCGCTTCGAGCCTCCTCATTGGCTGAGGGGCTGCCACGCCCCCGCCGTGGACAATGAGGCTGGAATCCCGACTGAGAATCGAGGGATTCTCGGCCAGGTAATGACCCGGCGAGAGCTAATCTGAATGCGTGTTGCATTCTGCTTGACTCTTGCCGGGTACCAAACATGCATATATAGCTGGCTGGGATATTGGTTGAAACCCAATACCTACTATATTTACCAATTAATAAGAACAGGGCATATGTGGAAACTCAGAGGCTCAAAGTGGAACATTACGCTCCAGTATCAACAACACTGGAAACCTTTTTGCCACTAACGGGTACTTTAACACAAGGAGCAGAAGGATCACGCAGTGCAATAACATTACTTGCCCCCATGTTATTCCATTGTATATTAAATGTAGTAGGTATTAGAGGTGGTGGAGAAGGCTGCTGAGCTGGTCAATTCATGTGCTTTGACTTCCAATGTCCAAACTGTTTGCAATAGTTACATTGATCATTATGCACATTCATCGTCTGTCTATCCTGAGATCCTCCTTCACCCATATTAACAGGGGCTCCTCTTCTCCCTCTGCCCTGTACTCTTCTTCTCAGCAATTGATTGGGATCAGAACAGGTGGGATTGTAACAGTCAACGATAACCTGTAATGCTTTTTGAAACTTTGTATGATATTAAAAAAAGCCTTGGTGCTCCATGGTTTGTTGGCACAGTTACTTGAACTGCCTGCACCAAGTAACTGTCTCAAAGACTATGATGCAGCGTAAGTTCAATCGGTTGTATTAGGCTGCCCCTCATAGGTTGTAGATGCGTTGGATAAAGGTAAGGTGCCAAAGAGATCCAAAATCGGCCACATGTCATGCAGTGCATCAATAGCTGAAAGCAAATATGATGTAGAGCTCCCAGTGATTGTGTAGGTGTGGACTGACTGTTGTGGTAGATCAGAAGGAGGACACAGACTCTGATTCAACTTTTCACTGATATTTTTATTAAAGAAAATAAATAAAGCCTATCTTTCCATATCCTACCAGGCTTCCCAACCTACCAAAACTAGCCAAGGTGCCCGTCAGTCATTCGTGAATGTCTAGCAATGAAAACTGTACACCCCCCAACTCTGAGTTATTAAGATAGTGGTAGGGTCAGATAGACTTAAATTCAGGAGAATGTCTCCCTTCTCCTGAGGTTTTTTGGCTTCCCACCACCTGCTATTCAATAGATGATCTTTAGATAGTCTCTAGTGACTACCTTTATCAGTTCTTACAGTTCATTCACTGTGGTCTTGAGCTTTTTTTGTTTCTACTCTTGGTTTCCTCTGAAAAGAGTAATCCTTTGCTCTTTTTCTGGTAAACATATCCACCAAGTATCTTTTCTTTCTGGGCTATTTTTCATTATTCTGAACAGTTCATAGTCTTTGATTTCTTCCTGCTCTTTGACTTAGGGTACATCAACTATGCCCACCTTGTTCTCAGGTTTCTCTGTTTTAACTTGGTCCTCTATTTCGATTAGAACTTCTTGATCTAGACTGGTATGAATTTGGCCACTCCCAAAATACTTCTCCTTCTCTTCTCTTTGTAAGGCTTTTACAATACTTTTCTCTTGACTGAGACGAGTATGAACAGGCAAATAATAATTCTCATTATCTTTCTCTCGACTATGACAAGTATTAACATTCCAATAATGATTCTAATTCACTCAACTTTCTGATATGGTGATAGTGGGCCTCATTACAACGTTGCTGGTCCGGAAACAACAGTGCCGGTAAGCTTACCAGCACTGTTGTTTCCGGACCGGCAAAGTACAAGTCTGCCTGCCAGAGCCACTGTGCCTGACAGGTCTGACACTGCCGGGCATAGCGGCCATGGTAGGCAGACTTTCACGGAATCACTACCACTGTTAAAAACAGTGCTGGTGCTTCCGTGGTCCCCACTCCCATAGAGTTCTGTAGGACTCTATGGGAATGGAGACTAACATTTTACCCATGCCTGACTTCCCGGACTGGTCAGGGTTGGAATCTCCCGGTCTTACCGGCAAGCCAGGCGCTGGTAAAATGTACAAGTCCGGCCGCACCCTGACGGTTTTACCGGCACGGTTACAGTCGGACTTGTAATGAGGCCCATTATCTTTATCTTGACTGTGACAGGTATGAGCATGGCAATAATGATTTTCATTCATTCCCCCGGGTCCCCATTTGTTCCTTTCACCTTCCGTTCTAAGGGCTAACGTCACCAGTTGTTTTCGATCGTTGAAGGTCAGCCTGCTCTCCTTCTAACTTGGCATCTCATGACTACTCGCCAGCTCCTCCTCTATCTGGTTGTCTTGGATGGCTGTACAGTATTATTTATACTGGCTTGTCGCATATCTGCTGTGGCAAAATGGTTTTGGCATTGTTATGAGGACCCTTGGTACACCATGAATCTCCCATGGTCATGCCACCACTCCCGGGCTCCTTCTCACTCTCGCTCCCTTAGGACGCAATGCGTCCAACTGCACTTGTCCTGGCTCTCTCGCTACCGACTGTATGGAATCTGGTGCTTCTTGTTCTCCCAAGATTGCACAACGCGGTGCATCTTGCCTCTGCTTCTCTTTCTCGGAGTTAGTGCTGAAACCTTTTTGAATCTTGCAGGCTCTTCCACCATGTCTCCAGGCACCTCCCTTTCTGGAGTTAGGCAGCCCTCAGGCTTCCCCTGTGTAAGCCTGTTTTCCTTCTTATCTTTCTTTTGCAGATTCTCTTCTCCTCCACATGTCCTCTTCTTCGTCCCAGTGGTATGGAACTTAAAGGGAATTCTTCTATTTCATTTTGGCAATAACACATACTGGTTGTCTCTTATATAAATAATTACCAACCTTTATTTAGCATTTTCAAATATTTCCAGGAACACCATGCATCAACGATAGGATAACATAAATCCTGTTCACTGTTGTTAATTAACATAAACATAACAATAAACAGGTGAAATAGACACTGTCATGACACCTTGTATAGTGGTGTTACATTAAGACAAGAAGACCACTTGAGTAAAGATAGACTACATGTAAAGTCCCCATCCTGCAGCAAAGTCTATCACATGGCACCCCTATAACAAAATGTACACCCTGGGAACAACTTGTGAAAAATATGAGATATAGACAGGTCCATGCTCTACAGACATACAACATAGCGCCCTGGCTTAAATCACAACTCTTGCCAATTCTACCCCATACCCTACAAGAGTGAAAAGTGATTTAGGAGGTTCGGCCTATGGTATATATAGGCCCTATCTCTCATGTTATCAATAAAAGGAGAACACACGCACAGATATTTCTGAAAAGTCCCAGATGTAAGTGCTGTAACCTTCTCCATCGCTTGCACTTTCCAAATCTTTACCCACCAGTAGGCTATTTCCGGGTCCAGGGGATCTTTCCATTGACATGCAATTACCAATCTCGCAGCTTGGAGTAGCTGAGTGATCAAGGTGGCCCTCGGTCCCAACATTGTATAATCTCCCTCCAGGTCCACTCCCCCCAAGGCCACATACACTGGTTTCCAATGAGGAGATCTACCCATAATATCTTTTATATTCGATAAAACCTCTTTCCCGGAGATCCTAATTACTGGACAATTTCACCACATGTGCCCCAGGTCTCCCACTACACCACACTCCCTCCAGCACAGCGTCAACAGCCCTTGGTGTATTTTACTCAGTCTCTGTGGGGTCAGATACCAACTAAGGCAAACCTTAAAAGCGTTCTCCTTAACTGTGACTCACCTAGAGGATTTCTGGGCACCCTTCCCCGATTGCAGATCCACTCTTCTGGCTCTGTTGAGACCTGCAACTTTGTACTCCACTTAACCCCATACGAAAGGGAATCCATAAGTAAATGATATTCACTCCCCTGCAAAACAATGCCTTAGCGACATGGGGAATTGTGTACCCCTCTCGCGAACCTCTACTTGCGATACTTAATGACGGAGCTGTGCATAGTGGAACCTCTCCAGTTTCCCAATCCCAAACTTTGACTTGCAAGCCTCACATGATAACGGACAAAAGTATGAGTATAGGCACCCTAAGGCCAAGGTGCCCTGTGACTACCAGGGTGGAAATTCCCTCTTCCAAAGTCCCAGGGAGAAATTTGCATTCTGTTGTACCAGGGAGAGAGGTCACAACCCTGATACAACACTACATAGGTGCATCGCCCTATCTCAATGCACCAGGGAAACCTTTACCAAGTAAAAGAGAGTCCCTCATGCTGACCTGCCTCACCCACTCAAAAATAGGAGGTATTTAAATGGCACCACTGTCACAGCCTGCTCAATATCCCTCCAACCTTTCCATTGGTCGAAGTGTACAAAAAATGTATTGGAACTATGTTCCCTACTAGCCTGCCCCTGCTCTCCACAAACCCCCTCACCATGCCCCCTCCCACCCACAATACAAACCCTCAAACACAGGCACCTGCTGTTAAAGGAAACTTTCAGTGCAGTGCACTGAAAGTGCACGTTTCAACTTCTTCCTACACTTTTATTTTAAAACAAAACAATTTCGGAACTATTTTTTTTTCAAATAAAGGTATAGGAACAGAAAAACGTAGTAAGAAAATGTAGAGGAGCACCGCTCCCGCCCACTTCAACCACTGATCCTTTCACACCTGGCACAGGCCCCCAATCAAACGTCTGAGAAATCTGCGCTGCAAGAAAGTACCACCTTGTTGAATCCTGGACTCCCAAGTCTACCTGTTTTTGGCTCTTCAACATGATTGAGCACCTAATCCATGGCCTCTTCTGCCTCCATATGTAACTCATTATATCTCCCTGGAGTCTGCCAAGCATAGAGGAATGTGGTCATAAGGGGAGATAATCTTGGTATCAGCGACTTTTTACCACCCACGAGAGTTCCTGTTGGTCCCACATCTTCAGGTCTTCCACACAGGATCTGATCAATTCCGGGATATTGGGCCTATATAGAGAATGTACGCTAGGTGGAAGCCTGACGCCTCGGTAGTTGATGGGGACCTTAGAGCAGGAGAACTAAGACAGGCCATGCAGTTCCTGTACTTCGTCATCTGATAATGAGACATTCAGCCCCTGGGATCACACTGGGCCCGTGGACCACACTATCTTCAACTTTATCTCGCTAAATACTCTTCCTCTACTCCACTTCGCTCTTCTGGCACCAACTCTATGTGTGTAAAGCATTTTGCTAAGCAGGGGGCAGGGGATCGCACACTTTCCTCTGCGGGCTCCCTCCTTTGGAATAGCCTCCCCCTGCGCCTTGACTAGGATTTTCTCAAATTCCTGAAGCTCCTTAAGACTTTTCTCTTTTCCTCCTCCTTTCCTCCTTTTCTCCTCTGCTAATCTCACAGTTACTGAATTGGAGTCCTTGGCCCTTATGCATCTCCGGGGCCTTCAACTCCCACACCAATTATTCCAAGCTCCTGTCTGTCCATAACACTTTGCATCTGCATACCCTCCGCTATGGAGACTTATACCTCCCTGGGCCCTGGCCGTGTGGCACTCAACATTCTAGCACTTTGTCCATGGCTCACCCACAGGCTCGGACTCCCCAGCACTTACCCCCTCTTTGCTCTTCCTTTCTGCACTTGCACGTACTGAATACTCACAAGGCATAGTAGGTTCAACTACTCCTCCCCCTCTGCTCTTAAATATTGTGTTGTAATGTTGTAATGTATTTCCCACTCTCCTTCCCTCCCTCCCCTGTGGGCGCTTTGAAACAGTATACTCTTATTGTATAAGCATCTAACAAGTAAACAATAAATACAAATAAATACATTTATCTTCATTAATCCTGAAGCTGGGGACCGCCTATACTCCTCTAGAACTTACATTGCCACTGGAAAGGAAGTCTCAATATTCCCAGGAATTAGTCCAATATCATCAGTGTTAAGTGCCACTGTGTGTTGTACCCCAGCACAATCTAAACCCTGGATATTCCCCTGAGACCTAATAGCGCATGCCATTGGTTCAGTCACCAGAGCAAAGACGAGCAGCGCCAGGGGACAACCCTGACAGGTTCCCCTGCGAATAGCTATTGATGATGAGACTTGCTTATTAACTTGTATTCTGGTGTTAGGAATCTTCTATCCTGCTAGCAGGAGCCTCCTCAATACATCCCCAAACCAAAAAGCAACCAGAACCCAGTCGATAAACGCCCAATCGATACAGCCAATTCGCTGCCCAGTCCGGTGCGCCCAATCCATTACATTCACTAATCTCCAAATGTTGTCACCAGTGTCACACTGCTTGATGAAACCTGACTGATCTGGGCTAATCAGGTACGGGAGTGTGCGCATCAATTGGGCTGCCAGGATATTAGCATAGATCTTTGCATCCCTGTGGAGTAAGGCAATAGGACGATAAGAAGCAACGTTCTTGGGGTCCTTGCCATACTTCAGGACTAGAGTTGTCGAGGACTCAGCAATGGAAGCCATCACTATCCCCAACACGAGAAAAGAGTAAAAAGGTTTGGTCATATTGGGAGCAAAGTTTGTCATAAAGACATTGGTGAAACTGTCGGGGCCCGGGGCCTTGTGCAATGGTAACTCGCCAATTTCATTCAGCACCTCCTCCTGCATGATAGGAGAGTCCAAGTCAATTCTGTCTTGGGCCTCCACCTGTGGGAGCTGAGATCTAGCTGTAAACCCCACCCATTTCAGCGTGGGAGTATTATTTATATTGAATGAAGGGGGACTCATATGTGAATGATTTCAGTCCTGTTTTTATGTCTGCAGGTATTGTTGTCCTCTCGGTACCCGGGGGACTTGGTACGGCCTGCCCAGGGGGGAACTAGAGGGTGCATCAGGTGATTTTGAGTAAAATCCAGTCACCTGTACCCCACCGTGGGGACAGGTTGACAGAACCCTGAAGAATATAAAGCTGAGGCAAGCCGCCGAGCGGGAGAGAGAACATCGCCCTGAAGAGTGAGTAGGGCATCCCAGCCCTCCGTGCTGACGAGGTTTCCCAGTGCATTCCTGGCCAGCTTGCACTCTCCCCTACTCAGGGTAGATGAAGCACCCGGCGTGGGAGTGAGACAGCTCCCCTCGGGCTGGGAGCTCCCGTGAGAGTGTGCCTCGTTTGGTAGCGGACAGACGGTACCAGACTCAAGTCTGCACTTCCCCCTTTTCTTGGGACAGGAGGTAGGAGTGGAGAACAAGCCTCTGGAGCTGAAAACATAGTGCAGCCCATGAGAAGTATAAAAGTATTTTGCCGGGCTTTCACAATCTGTTTGTCCCATGTTGTATTTCCTGCCACTGCGTTACTTAAGAGAACTGCGGTGCGAAAATGAAAGGGACCATTCAGATTAACTGGTTATTGCCTATACTATAGTTAAGTGGCCTGTTAGAGAAGAAGAGAGAGAGAGAGAGAGAGAGAGAGAGAGAGAGAGAGAGAGAGAGAGAGAGAGAGAGAAGGGGTAAGGTAGAAAAACCTCCCATATAGGGGTCCTCCACAGGAGTTTCTCTTACATTTCTATACGGTACGTTGGGAGAGAACGTTTTCTGTCAGTTATTGTCAGAACTCTGAGCTTGCAGCAGGGCCTTCTGCCGGGCATTGCCTATTAGTTCTTCTTTCCCCTTCCCTTGTGGTGTCTTTTTTAAAGTGGGGGAGGTGGCCTACCACAAGGGACTCTGTATGGTGCCGAGGGATTGACTGGAGGGGAGTGCGCACTTTATGAGAGGGCATAATTTAGCAGGCCGTCAATTGGAAGGGCCCACACTGTGAAAGAGTATTTAGTTACCTGAGGTGTTAAAACACATTTGCTAAATTAACTCCGGAAGTGAATGAGGGTTTACTTATCTAATGTGTCAACTCATGCTTGTTAATGTACCTCATGTAGTGAAAGATGGATTACTTATCTAAAGTGGCACCCCGTGTGTGCCAATGTACCTCATGAAGTGAATGAGGGTTTACTTATCTAATGTGTCAACTCACACTCGTCAATGTACCTCATGAAGTGAAAGATGGTTTAATTATCAAATGGTTCAACACACGCTCGTCAATGTACCCCATGAAGTGAAAGATAGGGTCATTATCTAAAGTGTCAACCCACATGTGCCAATGTACCTCCTGAAGTGAAAGAGGGTTTACTTACTTTATGAGTCAACCCATGTTCGCCAGTGTATCCCATGAAGTGAAAGAGTATTTATTTACCGTAAGTGGTAAACCACGTGCGCCAATGTACCCCATGAAGTGAAAGAGGGTTTACTTATCTAATGTGTTGAACCAGATGGGACCTAAGTGACCCATGAAGTGAAAGAGGGTTAAATTGTCTAATGTGTAAAACCACGTGCACCAGTGTCTCTCATGAAGTAAAGAATGGTTATTTATCTAGGTGGCAAGTCTTTCCAGCAAGTACTTTGCAAGTAGTAAAAAGGGTTGGCCATGTACCATATGAGAGCAATCCCTCTCACCATTGCAACCCTGATGTGAAAGAGTTGTGTGGGGGTTATCATGAGTGATATATATATATATATATATATATGTATATATATATATGTATATATATATAATATGTATATATATATATATATATATATGACAGTGAATTTAAAGTGTTACTTTTCTAATTCTCGTATAATTCTTGCTAGCATAAGTTCTTATTGTCTGCAAAGCAGTTGATTACTTACCATATGCGCTACAGAATGCGCTGGGGTGCTACCACCTAAAGGGCAACCAGTTATGTGTTTATTCAAATGAGACTGTAATTAGGTCATTAATGATCCCACTGTAAGCAGTTCTGTAGTGGTTTCCCGTTTTGAAGGGGACTGCTATCCCCCAGTGTGATACTGGGGTATATGATAAGTATAACTATTGGGGGAAAATGTAAGAATGTAAAAATATAAGACTGTTCCGCAATTTTACAACAGGAGGGGGTAACTGCCATATAACTGGGGGAACCCTAAGTTGTATTTATTGTTTCTTTTAACTAATTATAAAAAGGAGTGTACTCCATCCAAATCTTATCAGGCTGTTACTGTTTATTTCACATGGTACAAGCGTAGGGCAGCTGCCCATTGGGGCTGGACTGCCCATAAGGCAAGTATAGACCACCCCCCGGGTTCACATTCGCACATGTGTGCGGTAAGGTGTAGTATCCCTCGGCCAGGACACTCCTACAGGTAGCTACTCTTGTCATCCCCCCCTTTTTCCTTGGGATAACCACCTTACACTTTTGGAGGCACTGCTGAGATCCCAGGGGGGGCAGGTACTATATAGGGGGAATGCTGGTGTGCTCTCTCCTGTTACCAGACATGGGAGCTGTGTCAAATATTAGAAGTAATTACCTGTAAACCACAGATACTCAAGAAAAAAAAATAAACGAGAATGGCGCATTAATATGTGTTACACTGGGTAAAAGCTGAGGGGCTTAGCCCAGAGACTTGTGTTATAATAGGTGAGGTCCGGTTGCATATTACAATCGATGAAATCTTAGCCATGACTGGTGCCTTAGAACCCATCACAGGTAAAGTAAAGAGCATAGGCCGTATACCTGGCCAAGATACCAAATGTTATTTGCTATGTTATGGTGCATGTTCTCTTACAGGTAAAACCTTGCCCACGGAGTTCCAAAGGGAACCCTTTAATCACCTACCCAGTGTGGAGGTTGGACTCATGGCCCGGGATTCCTCAGAGACCAGAGGTTCCCTCCACCAGTAAAGACGCGATAGTCATTGCCACAGCGGTGGCTGAAGCTGTTAAAGTAACTATGGAGCGACAATCCCCAGCACTAGTACTCAGTGAACAAGGAGCCTACACACGACTACAGCCCTTTTCCGGTGAACAGCCAGTGCCCAAAGGTGAAGAAAGCTATGAAGTATGGGCCGATCTCACTCAGCTTATGCTCCATTACTGGAAAGTGTCAGACCAGGAAAAGAGGAGGCGGGTTATAGAGGCCTTACGAGGACCTGCATTACAGATGGTACAGTCCCTTGGCACACAAAACCCTGACCCACCTCCATGCAAGTGATAGGTGCACTGGAAGGAGCGTTATGCACAACGGAGCCAGGAGAGGACTTACTGATGAAGTTCCATGCCACTTCCCTCAAGCAGGGGGAGAAGTTATCTGAATTTATAATGCAAATTGAACAAATATTGCACTTGGCCCATCGGAGAGGAGTAGTAGAGACTTCCCAGTTGAACAGTTGTCATTTGAACCAGTTACTTCGAGGGGCCAAAGATGCCACCATACCTATTTGCAGTTGAGGCTACGGGAGAAACTAGACACTCTGCCAACCTATGAAGATTTGCTAAGATGAATAAGGGCGCTGGAGGAAGAAACAGGTGATGTCAATGTCCAGAGCGATCCTGTGAAAGGGGTGCCTCGAGCACTCAATCCTACCTTGGCCCAACAGAGACAGATTGAAGAGTTGCAACGACTAGTGAAGGATTTGTAGGCCTGGCTGCTAATAAGTGAAAGTTCAAATGCTCCTCTGCAGCGAGGCCGAGAGGCGTTTCCCCCATTACGTGAAAGAGAACACCAGACTTTTTGACGGGCGCAAGAGCCACGAGAGCATGTTGTCTCCTCTACTCCCTTGGCCCCATGGATATCCTGCTATAGATGTGGGGATGACACACACTACACCCGGCTGTAGGACCAAGACCAGAACTATACCCGAGTAGCGGCCCGTTTTAATGCACTGAAACCAAATCAAGCCTGAACATTGTCGGGAAACAGCTAGGAGGTTGTTGCAGGGGAGCAGCTAGAACCTTGACCACAGGAATGAGCTCCACAGCAAACTAGTACCACAGCTCTCTCCGGCATTGGCATTCTGAATCACCTACCACTAAGTACCCCATAAAGGCTCATGAGAGTCCCAAAGCTGAACATATCTGCCTATTCCAGGAGCTCTGCAACTCTAAGGAAGGGACATCAGCGACCTGCAACAAACTCTGACCCCAAGCCAATAATGTTCTGAGGCATTCCTACTGGCCTCATTGGCCCCACGATGACCATCCCTGTATGGGCGAAGAACTATTGCACTATTGGACAGTGGCCCCCAGGTCACCATAGTGTATGAGCCCTACTATTACCAACATACGTCCCACTTGCCGTTGGAGCCTCTGGAGGGGTTAAATCTGATGGCAGTCAGAGATGCGACTTGCCAGTATCTGGGGTATGTCAGAGTAAAGATCTGCTTGAATGAGGATGTGGCTGGGGTGAACACAACCATGTCCACACTGGCGTTGATCTGCACCACCAAGAACCCAAATCCAGAGGTCCCCCTGGTTATGGGCACAAACTCTGATTTGTTTGATACACTCACCAGAATGTGCATGGAGATGGCCGGCCCCATGTTTACACACTCCTTGAACATGCATCCAGCTTGCCAGCAGGCATATCTCAAGAGAAGCCAAGAGAAATAAAACACCAACTGATGGACCAGTGGAAGACGTAGCCACTACCAACCATAGTCAGCTGGACATACTGCCTGGTCAGACGTTAAGGGTGCTGGGCCAAGTACAGCTCAAAGAAGCCTACCAGGGCCGGAGACTGGTGATGGAGGCGCCGGAAGGAGAAGAACTGCTGGGAGGGCCATTGATCCAGCGCAACTTAATTAGTGAAACTGGAAAGGGGGTAACTCACATTCGAGTACCTGTCACTATTATCACTGAAAAGACTGTACACCTCCCAGGCAGGCGGACAATCACCCAGCTTCACATTGCTGAATCGGTGGCACAGGCGGCCAGAACCAGGGGCCTATACCCTCCTTTGGATAGAAGTGCCACAAACGTTGGTGACTCACCCTTGTCTGACTGGGAAAAGGATCATCTACGAGACAAACAGGCCCTGCCGGGCGATGTGTTTTCGACCTGGGACTGGGTTTTGGGAGAAGCCAAGGGAGTGCAACACCAAATACGATTGAATGATAACACCGCCTTTCAAGAAAGGTCATGAAGATTAACTCCGGCTCATGTGGAGAATGTGCAGCATCATCTTGAAAAGCTATTACAGGCAGGGGTTATCCAGGAGTCGAGGAGCCTGTATGCGTCACCCATTGTGGTGGCCAGGAAAAGGAACAGCGATGTGCATCTGTGCATTGACTGCCGGCGACGGAACAGCAGAACGGTGCCTGATCAATACACTACTCCCATGTTGGATGAGGGCCTTGACTGTTTGATTGGGAGCAAGTGGTTCTCGGTCTTGGACCTAAGGAGTGGATATTACCAGATTCCCATGCTACATGAGGATAAGGAGAAGACGGCTTTTATCTGCCCCTTGGGGTTTACCAGTTCACTCGTATACCTCAGGGTATATCCGGGGCGCCCGCACGTTTCAACGACTGATGGAGAAAACATTTGGAATAGGAAATTACTTGAAGTACTGGTTTACCTAGACAATGTGATTGTGTTTGGGAGGACCTTAGAAGAGCATCACCAATGGCTACTGAAAGTCTTGGACCGTCTACAACAGCAGGGGCTAAAAGTTTATTTGGAAAAATGCCAGTTCTGCCACACCAGTGTGAAATACATTGGCCCTGTGGTGTCCGAGGAAGGAGTGAGAATGGATCCTGCTAAGATGGAGGCCCTCGAAACTTGGCCCCGTCCACATAATCTGCAAGAACTGAGAAGCTTCTTGGGTTTCTGTAATTACTACTGCAGGTTTGTGCCCAGATTCGCCAAAATAGCCCGACCTCTCACTGAATTGACAAAGGGTTATCCGGCCCCAAGGAAGATGGAGGCAAATCATGGGAAGCCATCTGGAATGCAACACCATCCCAAGGACAGTTTTGGCCCATGCTAGAGTGAGAAGTGTGAGCAAGCCTTTGTTCACTTAAAACAAACTCTTATGAGTGCGCATTCTTGACATATGCTGACCTCCAACTGCCCTATATTCTACATGTGGATGCCAGCTTGGATGGATTGGGAGCCGTACTTTATCAAGAACAGCAAGGTACCACTCGGCCTCTGGCTTTTGCTAGTCATCGACTGAGCTGTTAGGGAGAATTCTCTCTTTAGGCTGAATTTCCTAACCTAGTGAGTCCCCCAGCAGCTTTGCTGGATTCCTGGAGTTTGTTTTTTTCTCCTGCCAAAAGTGAGACTCTTTTTCTCCCACTCTTGGACATGATTTATGGTGTTCCTTTGACTGTTAATGTGTTTTATGGGCTATGGGGTCCTTTACTCCATGGGGTCTCATGTGTTTTTTCTATGTGTGTTGCACAGCACCCTCCGTGCAGTAACACAGGGGTGTCATAGTGACACCCCACCATAGACTCCATACCCTGGGACAGACTACTGTCTCCCAGGGCATGTAAAGTCACCATTGGCTTTACTAGTCCCAAATTATTAACAGAAACCAGTACAAACCATCATATTGTGGACGTACTGGTCGGGGCAATTCGATTGCCCCGGGGTCTGTTAGTCGAGGGGGCACGTCTCTGTCCTCCCTGATCGAGTTTTGGCTGGTGGCAGTGGAAACTACTTTTTATATTCGACCGCAAATATTTTCCTATGGGATTTTCCCATTGTTCGAGGCTACCAATTTTAATTATTCAATTCTCATAGCCTCGAACATACCACCGGTTTATTTAATTAATATTAATTCGCCGGTTGGTATTTTTTGCCTTATTTAATTAATATTAATTCGCCGGTTGGTATTTTTTGCCAAGACTCGATTCTAAAATGGCGTTTGTGTTCTCTTCTGTGACTCCAACCCAAGTCGAGCCCTTTGTTCCACTTTTTGGCGGGCTTCTCCACAGAAGCCTCCAAAAGTGGTGCCACTCTGTCTGGGTACCACAGGGGGCGATGGAGTGGGTTTAGGCACCCTGGACTGAGTTACCTTAGTAACTCAAGTCGCACTCTTGTGTGATTGGCCCAAGTGGTGAGCCGGCCGGCTCACCACTTAGCATGTTTGATTGACAGCTAGGCTGAGTGAATGGGGGTATGCTGCATAAAAGCAGGGCTTTGGGGACTGGAACTTCAGAAGTCGCCACAGGACCTGAGAATCCGATGAGGGAGAAGCTGAGCCGACCTACCATGAAAACACCACCGGTGGAGCCCTGCAGAACCGACTCACCACTTCCCGACGACAGAGAAGATCTCCCGGCTGGAGAGGCTTCTTCCCCTGACTGGTGGGCACAACCAGTTTTACCTTCTTTCTTCGCACCCCAGACCGGTTTGTGGTCGAACTGCCCGTGCCAAGCACCCCGGCGGCCGGATAGCCACTCACCACTGAACCGCGAATCAATGGTCCGCTCCTTGTACCTGAGAAACTCCGTGGCTGGTTTCTTCCCTGGCAGTGCAACAGACTCCTGTCTTCCTCCACGACGAGATCCTCTCTTCCCCCGGACGAAGCACCGACTTGCATCCGCTGCCAGGAACAACTGCCCCCGCTGGAGTGTTCTCATCACTTTAAGGTACCGTGTCCGCCAGGCCTCCCTTTCTAAAGATTGCTACAATGTAATAATAATCCCTTAACCTTCTGGACTGGGCTGGCCGCCTTGACCATCTAACTGGTCCCTTTCTTTTGGACCAATTCTTTCTGAACTGGTTGCGAGACTTTTGGCACTTTGAACCGTGTCACCTTGGACACATTGCGACCGGAGCCTCTTAAAGTGGGTCCAGCCTTGTTAACTTTGACTTTACGGTTTTAACCTGCCTTCTTTTCCTACTGTGTTCTTCCAAAAGTGTTGGGATCTGTTTCTATCTTTGCTCTGCCTTTCTCTCCCTTTTGAACCGATTGATTAGAGTGCCATCTTCGTTAAGCGCTCACCGCTGTCTGAAAATAAGTGTTGCTTTACTTAAGACTTGTCTAACTAATCGTTGAAGGGAGTGTATATCTTTTAGTGACCGTGTTTTTCAACTGCTTGATATTAGTGCCTGTGTGTTTTTCTAGATGTGGTTTCAAATAAATAAATATATCTCTTTTACACCAAGCCCTGGTCAGTGTTTACTTGTTCTATTGTGTTCTCTTGACCTATTGTGAATACTCTGTATACTGCCTAACTCTTCTTGAGGGAAGTCTGACTGCTCAGCCACAGCTACCAAGTGAATCTGTGTGGTACAGACTGCTACCAAGTGGGTTTACTGCCAAACAACTGTAGTCTTAAATCTTTTGCAGTGGTCCCAGAGGGAACTGCACAGGTTTCTGCCTAACACTGGTGTGCAGCGGTGGGATTTGTATTGAGTATACACTTTAGAGTGCTTGTTGAACACTTTAGGACAACTAACCACAGAGCTTAGCACTAAAAAGCTGATTTTCTAACTATGTCTGCTATGGAGAGTTATACCCTAGAATCATTGTCTGCCAAAACTGCTGATTGCTTAAAAGTATTGTGTAGACATAAGAATCTCTCTGAGAAGGGCAAGAAAATGGAACTTATAGAAAGATTGTTAGAAAACCAAAGTCTGGGTGGTACAGAGGGATCTACCCCCCCCCCCCCAGCAAATGTAGAAAACAGTGATGGTATTGATCTAAATCAAAGTCTTGACAATGAGTCAGAAGAGGAAAGTGAACCTAATGAAGTTAGCCACTCTGAGCCTCTGTCTGCCTTACCTACTGTACCTACTGGGCCTATACCAGGTCCTACATGTAACCCTGCTTATTTTGAACTTGAAAAAATGAAGCTTGAATTAGAGTACAAACGTTTAATTGCTCAATCTGAAAGAAACCAAGAGCTAGAGTTCAGAAGAATGAATGCCCAGGCTGAGCAGAAGCAAGCTGAGTTAAGACTCAGAGAAATAGAGCTTAATCATGAATTAGAAATGAAAATGTTGTCTGTGGAAAATGCTTCTCTCTCCTCTGGTTTTTCTATGAGTTCCAGTCCCAAAAGACCCCGGATGCCTAAGGAATTAGTGGGTATGTATGAACCTAGGTTAGATGTGTTGGATTGGTTGAAAATGTTTGAGTATAATCATGGGCTCCAGGATATCACAGGGAATGAGCTACTTCCCTGGGTGTTCTCTAGGCTTCCCCCTGTTGCAACTGATGTGGTAATGGAGTTGGGGGAGGTGGATAAGAAGGATTATGAATGTGTGAAACTAGCTTTGATAGCTAGATTTGGAAAGACCCCTTCCCAGTACCTTAAGAGGTTTAGGACCCTCAAAAAGCATGATGGTACCCCTTGGGCTACCTGGGTGATTGAAAGTTTGAAAAACTTAGAGGGGTGGATTAAGGCTTACAGAGTTAACACTTATGAAGGAATGAAGAATCTTGTAATGTTGGAGTCAATTTATGATGCCTGCTCTCCTGAGCTCAGACAGCACTTGGCTGATTCAAAGGTATTATATTCCAGGAAGTTAGCTAAGGCTGCTGACTTGTGGGTTGCCAACAGAGCCACTCATAAGGATTCTGGGGCTACTCAGAAAAAGGATGAGGGAAAACAGCCGAAAAAGGACTCCAAAGAGAATTCTAATAATTCCAATTCCAAAGAGGGCCCCAAACAGAACCAAAAGGGTAAGCCACCAGGGAAACCAAATCAGGCTAGTGTACCTCCTGGTGCCAAACCAGAAGGAGCCCAGAACAAGCCACCATTCCAGAAAGCATTTGGTAAATGCTTTGTTTGTGGCTCTACTGACCATGTGAAAGGAGATCCCAGATGTAAGGGTAAACCTTCAGGGCTCCAGCTTGTCTCCTTAGCCTTCGCTCCAGAAGAGGAAGTACAAATGGCAAGTGGATACTTTCTATTACTGGCTGATGAATCCATGGGAGTCTCAGCCAGTGTTTCTTTAGTGTCTCTGGGTCTGTGGGAACAACAGAACTTAGATGTCTATAATTCTATCCCAGATAATACTAAAGAGTATTATAAGGACAGTGTCCAGGTGAATGGTCAGGAGACTCCTGCCATTAGGGACACTGGGGCCAGCATAACTGTGGTGGACAAATTGTTTTTTCAGGCTGAGGATGTTGCTAAGGCACCCAAACGCCTCACCAAGTTAGCTGGAGGGCCTGTGCAGATGCTTCCCCAATTACCAGTTCTCATCCAGTGTAATGACATGACTGTGAAGATACCTGTCAGCATACAAAGTGAGGTGCCAGGAAGGGTTCTGCTGGGTAATGACTTGAAAACTCTTGGAGTAGTGTCACACACCCCCAGACCTCCTAGTAAAAGGTTACAGGAGCTCACCAGACCTGCAAGGGAGAGAACCATGAGAGGTACTCCCAAGGAGATGATGAAGAAAGAGATCACTCCTGCTCCACTGGAGATGTCGGCTGCTGTTCTTCAGAGTCTAGTTCAACCCTGTGTGGTTGAACTAGACTCTGAAGAAGAGCTAGTGGAAGGCCAGGAACTCATTGGAGATCTGGATTCTGTTGACCATCCTGAGCTGCAGTGTTTACTGGCAGAAGGTGGACCCAACAGGGCAGACTTCAGTAAGGGACAGAGAGAATGTCCAACTCTGGAAGGTCTTCGCCACCGGGCAGATCCTCAGGCTGAAGGGCAAGAGCCTGGGAAATATAGGTTACACTGGGAAGATGGCCTCTTCTACAGTGAACCAACCGAGTCTGCACCTGGGGACAACAAACGACTTGTAGTACCCCAAGAGAACAGACCACAGTTCTTGCAGTTAGCCCATGAGATTCCTTTGGCCGGTCACTTGAGTTTCAAGAAGACTAAGAAAAGGCTCTCACTCTACTTTTACTGGCCAAAGATGGGGGCTGAAGTAGATAAATACTGCAGAAGCTGCCACACCTGCCAGACTTCTGGTAAGGTTGGCTCCAAGAATGTGGCACCTTTAGTGTCTCTCCCTGTAGTGGGAGTACCATTTGAGAGAGTAGGGATTGGCATTGTTGGTCCCCTTGATCCTACAACTTCCTCAGGCAACAGGTTTATACTTGTTGTAGTAGACCATGCTACTAGATACCCTGAGGCAATTCCAATGAGGAATATTACAGCTCCGACTGTGGCTAAGGCCCTCCTTGGTATTGTTACCAGGGTTGGGTTTCCTAAGGAAGTCATCTCTGACAGGGGGTCAAATTTTATGTCCCACTACATGAAGGCCCTGTGGAAAAACTGCGGAGTTACTTACAAGTTCTCAACCGCATACCACCCTCAGACAAATGGGTTGGTTGAAAGGTTCAACAGAACCATGAAGAGCATGTTAGGTGCTTTAGAGGACCCCCTTAAAAGAAAGTGGGACCTTCTACTGCCATGCCTTCTCTTTGCTTATAGAGAAGTCCCTCAGGAGGGAGTAGGTTATTCTCTCTTTGAAATTCTTTATGGTCATCCGGTCAGAGGTCCATTGGCCCTGATCAAGGAGGGGTTGGAGAGTGCTCCTTCCCCCAAGCCAGTCAGAGTGACTGACTATGTGATAGGTCTCCGGAGGAGGATGTCACAAATGATGGCAGAAGCAAGTGATAACTTGAAAGCTGGACAAGCATTGGTCAAGCACTGGCATGATCAAAAGGCTAACATGGTCGAGTTTACTCAGGACCAGCTAGTTTTCGTTATGATTCCAACAAGGCAGAGGGCCTTGCAAGACAAATGGATGGGACCCTTCAAAGTTGTGGGTAAACTTGGAGAGGTAAACTATCTGGTGGACTTGGGCAACCCCAAGGAGGCTCCGACAGTCTCCCACACCAACAGGCTAAAAGCGTATGTCTCCAGACCTGATGTAGGAGCTTTGCTTCTAGCATCATCAGAGGAGGAAGAAGAAGAGAGTGAAGCTCTTCCTGATCTCCTCAGAGGCTTACCTTTAGACGAAAAGATTGAAGGAGTAAATCTCTCTTTAAATCTGACACCTGAGCAACAGGAAGAGTGCAAATCTATGTTAAATCAGTTTGCCTCTCTGTTCTCACTTTCACCAGGCTTGACCCCTTGGGGACAGCATGACATACTCACTGGTTACTGTCTGCCAGTCAAAAGCAGAGGATATCGAATGTCAGAAAATGTAAGAACCCACATCAAAGGTGAGGTCAACAAGATGCTTGATCTCGGGGTAATAGAGCCCTCTACTAGTCCATGGTCTAGCCCAGTTGTGTTAGTACCAAAGGCAGGATCTAAAGAACTTAGATTCTGTGTGGATTACAGAGCTCTTAATGCAGTCACTAAGACTGATGCCCACCCTTTGTCAAGGACAGATGAGTTGGTGGATAGACTTGGTGCAGCCAAGTTCCTCAGCACATTTGACTTGACGCCAGCTAATTGGCAAATAGCCCTGACAGACCATGCCAAGGAGAAAACTGCATTTTCTACCCCAGTTGGCTTATACCAGTTTAAGGTTATGCCTTTTGGATTGGAAAATGCACCTGCTACGTTTCAAAGGATGGTAAACCAGGTTCAGGATGGGATGGAGGACTTCTGCATGGCATACTTGGATGACATAGCAGTGTTCAGCAATTCCTGGGAAGAGCATGTGGACCACCTAAGATATGTTTTGCAGGCTCTTGGAACGGCCAATCTGACCATAAAGGCAAGTAAATGCCAGATTGGACAGAGTAAGGTGGTCTACCTTGGACTTGAGGTAGGAGGTGGAGAAATAAGGCCTTTGCCCAGTAAGATTGAAGCTGTGCAAAATTGGACAACACCTACTACTCAGACCCAGGTGAGAGCCTTCTTAGGTCTCACTGGGTATTACAGGAATTTCATTGAGAACTATGGGTCCATAGCTTCTCCACTGAATGTCATCTCCTCTCCTAAATTCCCTAAAAAGGTTAGGTGGAATGAGGAATGCAATCAGGCCTTTGAAACCCTGAAAAAGGCTCTTTGCCAAGCCCCAGTACTCAGAGCTCCTGACTATCACCAAACTTTCATTGTGCAGACAGATGCTTCAAATGTAGGAATAGGTGCATTCCTCAGTCAACTGGATGGGAAAGGTAGGGAGCACCCCATTTGCTTCATCAGTAGAAAACTGAAGGATCCGGAAAAGGTGGGCAACCATTGAACGAGAGTGTTTTGCTATTGTATGGGCTCTGAAGAAGTTTAGGCCATACTTGTATGGTTCTACTTTTGCCATTCAGACTGACCACCAACCCTTGAGATGGTTAATGCAAATGAAAGGGGAAAACCCAAAACTATTGAGATGGTCAATCTGCCTGCAAGGGTTTGATTTCACCATTGAGCACTGGTAAGGGTGTCACCACCAAAATGCTGATGGTCTCTCTAGGATATATGTCATCGACTAGAGGTATGAGATTCATCCAGGAGTGGATTAAATCCTCCTGTCCCTTAGTCTCGGGGGGGGCGAGTGTTAGGGAGAATTCTCTCTTTAGGCTGAATTTCCTAACCTAGTGAGTCCCCCAGCAGCTTTGCTGGATTTTCTGGAGTTTGTTTTTTTCTCCTGCCAAGAGTGAGACTCTTTTTCTTCCACTCTTGGACATGATTTATGGTGTTCCTTTGACTGTTAATGTGTTTTATGGGCTATGGGGTCCAATTCGATTGCCCCGGGGTCTGTTAGTTGAGGGGGCACGTCTCCGTCCCACCTGATCGAGTTTTGGCTGGTGGCAGTGGAAACTACTTTTTATATTCGACCGCGAATATTTTCCTATGGGATTTTCCCATTGTTCGAGGCTACCAATTTTAATTATTTAATTCTCTTAGCCTCGAACATACCGCCGGTTTATTTAATTAATATTAATTCGCGGGTTGGTATTTTTTGCCAAGACTCGATTCTAAAATGGCGTTTGTGTTCTCTTCTGTGACTCCAGCCCAAGTCGAGCCCTTTGTTCCACTTTTTAGCGGGCTTCTCCACAGAAGCCTCCAAAAGTGGTGCCACTCTGTCTGGGTACCACAGGGGGTGCGGGAGGGGGTTTAGGCTCCCTGGACTGAGTTACCTTAGTAACTCAAGTCGCACTCTTGTGTGATTGGCCCAAGTGGTGAGCCGGCGGGCTCACCACTTAGCATGTTTGATTGACAGCTATGCTGAGTGAATGGGAGTATGCTGCATAAAAGCAGGGCTTTGGGGACTGGAACTTCAGAAGTCGCCACAGGACCTGAGAATCCGACGAGGAAGAAGCTGAGCCGACCTACCACGACGACACCACCGATGGAGCCCTGCATAACCGACTCACCACTTCCCGACGACAGAGAAGATCTCCTGGCTGGAGGGCACAACGAGTTTTACCTTCCTTCTTCGCACCCTAGACCGGTTTGTGGTCGAACTGCCCGTGCCAAGCACCCCGGCGGCCGGATAGCCACTCACCACTGAACCGCGAATCAACGGACCGCTCCTTGTACCTGAGAAACTCTGCGGCTGGTTTCTTCCCTGGCAGTGCAACAGACTCCTGTCTTCCTCCATGACGAGATCCTCTCTTCCCCCGGACGAAGCACCGACTTGCATCCGCTGCCAGGAACAACTGCAACCGCTGGAGTGTTCTCACCACTTTAAGGTACCGTGTCTGCCAGGCCTCCCTTTCTAAAGATTGCTACAAGGTAATAATAATCCCTTAACCTTCTGGTCTGGGCTGGCTGCCTTGACCATCTAACTGGTCCCTTTCTTTTGGTCCAACTCTTTCTGAACTGATTGCAAGATTTTTTGGCACTTTGAACCGTGTGACCTTGGACACATTTCGACCGGAGCCTCTTAAAGTGGGTCCGGCCTTGTTAACTTTGACTTTACAGTTTTAACCTGCCTTCTTCTCCTACTGTTTTCTTCCGAAAGTGTTGGGATCTGTTTCTATCTTTGCTCTGCCTTTCTCTCCCTTTTAAACCAATTGATTAGAGTGCCATCTTTGTTAAGCGCTCACCGCTGTCTGAAAATAAGTGTTGCTTTACTTAAGACTTGTCAAACTAATCGTTGAAGGGAGTGTATATCTTTTAGTGACCGTGTTTTTAAACTGCTTGATATTAGTGCCTGTGTGTTTTTCTAGATGTGGTTTCAAATAAATAATTATATCTCTTTTACACCAAGCCCTGGTCAGTGTTTACTTGTTCTATTGTGTTCTCTTGACCTATTGTGAATACTCTGTATACTGCCTAACTCTTCTTGAGGGAAGTCTGACTGCTCAGCCACAGCTACCAAGTGAATCTGTGTAGTACAGACTGCTACCAAGTGGGTTTACTGCCAAACACCTGTAGTCTTAAATCTTTTGCAGTGGTCCCAGAGGGAACTGCACAGGTTTCTGCCTAACCTGAGCTTGTCTGAAATGAACTACCCCACTCACAAGCTGGAGTTTCTATCCCTGAAATGGGCCATATCCGTAAAATTGCATGATTATCTTTATGGAGCTACTTTCATAGTGAGGAAGGACAACAATCCTCTCACCTATGTCCTCAAAACTGCCAAACTAGATGCTACTGGCCATTGCTGGTTGGCCGCACTGTCTATGTACAACTTCCAGTTAGAATATTGCCCTGGAGTCCGCCATGTATACGCAGATGCCTTGTCCAGAAGACCACCTCAGTAGCCACGATGAAGGCCATTTGCAGGAAGGGGGTGTGGCCAACAGCCGAATCCGACCGATATATTGATTGCCTACGAGGGACAGAACAGGGAATTCCATGTCAGTTACTGCGACGCAACCAGCCTGGCCGCACCTGAAATGCTACACATGAACTTGGCAGAGCTTAGACAAAGACAAATGCAGGATACAGAGATATGTGAAGTGCTGCAGAGTAAAGAGGGCAGCAGGACAGGGCCACCGGACAGAAAACACCTGATAAATCATTTTTTATATCACAAGGAATGGAGGATGCTAGTGCTGAAGGGAGGAGTGTTATATAAGGAGAGCCAAATCCAGGGGCTACTCATCCACCGACTTGTGCTACCCCTCTCACTACGTACCCAGGCTCTGCGTGCTCTCCATGACCAGCATGGACATCTGGGAAGTGAACGGACAGTCAAACTAGTACGCACTCGATTTTACTGGCCAAGCATGGGCCATGAAGTAGAGGAGTATTGCCACACCTCTGAATGATGCATTGCTAGAATAACATTAAGCCATCCTGCTGCTGCACTGCAACACCTACAGAGCTCTGGACCCATGGATGTAGTTTGTGTGGACTTCCTGAGCCTTGAAATTGATCACAGTGGGTTTCAGAACATTCTAGTGGTGATTTGAATCCAAAATAATCAAAGAACTCATGCTGTTGATAGGGATGAAAAAGACGAGGCCATCTCCCTACCATCCAATAGGGGATGCTCAAGCGGAAACGATTCAATCATACCTTATTAAGCATACTGGGAACCCTAAGTGCCAAAGAAAAGATGAAGTGGAGCCAACATGTGCCCAGGCTAGTCCACGCCTATAACTGCACTACGAATGATAGCACTGGGTTCAACCCGTATCAACTAATGTTTGGAAGGGATGCCTGGCTATACATAGACTTGAGTTTTGGGTCCTTCCCCCGAAGGGACTGGCACTGAAAATTACAGAAAGTATGTGAGAGACCTTCAAAATGAATTGCCAAAGGTTTTCCAGCTGGCGCAAGCCGCAGCCGATAAAAATGCACAACAAAATAAGCAAAGGTATGATGATAGATTCAGGTTTCTCCACTTTCAACCCAGTGACAGAGTGCTCATGAGAGGTTTATGGAAGAAAGCGCAAAACAAGCTGGGAGACCAATGGGAATCGCATCCATACCTAATCGAGAGACAGTTGACAGGATTGCCCGTGTTCCGACTGAGAAAAGAAGGCATCCTGAGGGGTGTAAAATCCCTCCACCGCAATCACCTTTTGCCCATACGGGACAATGTGGAGATGGATCCGGCTGCTGGTGAAGCCCTTCTTCCCTCCAGTAAGAGGAGCACTCAAGCAAAAGCACTGGACAAAAGCCGTGGGGAAGGCTTGCTCACCACTAGTCTTAATACTGTACCGTCTGCGGCCGCCAACGCCAAAGAGAGGAACAGTGGAGAATAAGGGGCCTAAAATCTCTGATTTATCACATGAGTCCTCTGACTCGCAATCCAAGCTAATAGCCGAGGAACGAGATGACAATTCTAAAGGCTCAGAGATGGCCTATTGGATTGGACAAGAGGTTTCAACTCCAGCTCTCTCCAGACAAACTGAGAACCGGGGAGAACTATCCGCAGGTGGAGACCTGTCTTCTTCCCAACACCCAAAGAGGAGCAATTGCCACAGACCAACTCTGAGACTGAGGTTGAGCCACCTCAGTCAATACAACTTGCTGAGGATACATCTGAAGATCATTGAGAGAGACCTTGTGAACTGCAGCTATCTCAATGAGAAGTAAGGCCGGTGAGAATGCTGAGTTATGATGCGCCAGGAGATCAATTGGAAGTTATCAGAAGAGGATTTCAGGTGCCAGCTACTACTTGTACAGTGTTATTATTTAATCCAAGGTGTAATGCTCAACATTGGTGGAATGTACCAATGTTGTGGAATGATAAATGTCAAATGCTATTGTATGTACCCAAAGAGGAGGTGAACCCTTAGGGACAATGGTTTTGACAGACCGGGGGGTGAGTGTAAACCCCCACCCATTTCAGCGTGGGAGTTTTATTTATATTGAATGAAGGGAGACTCATATGTGAATGCTTTCAGTCCTGTTTTTATGTCTGCAGGTACTGTTGTCCTTTCGGGACTCGGAGGACTTGGTACGGCCCACCCAGGGGGAACTAGAGGGTGCATGAGGTAATTTTGAGTTAAATCCTAATACTGGTCCCCCGCCATGGGGACAGGTGGACAGAACCATGAAGAAGATATAGTGGCAGGAAGCCGCCGAGCGGGAGAGAGAACATCGCCCTGAAGAGCGCATAGGCCATCCCAGCCCTCCATGCTGACGAGGTTCCTCAGAGCATTCCTGGTTGGTTTAACTGATTATAAAAAGGAGAGTACGCCATCCAAATCTTATCAGGCTGTGACTGTTTATTTGACCTGGTACAAACATAGGGCAGCTGGCCAGTGGGGCTGGACTGCCCATAAGGCAAGTATAGACCATCCTCCCTGGGTTCACATTCCCACATGTGTGTGGTAAGGTGTAGTATCCCTCGCCCAGGACTCCTACAGGTAGCTACTCTTGCCATCCCCCCTTTTTCCTTGTGAGAATCACCTCACATAGCTAAAAACTGAGCTTGGGTCTCTGACCTACGTGAGACCTCACTATCAAGAATACAATAGTAATTCTCCACTCAGAAACCCTCTGTGTACTGACCTATGCCCTCAGCATCTTGCAGATATGAGATGAGATTGCGTGCTGATTGCGCCCACTACTTTGCAGCCAGAAACTTGTTGGCCTTGTTGACACCCAGATAGTAGGACTGTTTAGTGCAGAGCAGTGAGTGGGTTGATCGCTCTGCACAGATTGCCTCCAACTGTCTACAGGCTACCTTTAACGCTCTAAGGGCCTCCCTAGAGCTTCTTCATTTGACAGTCTACTCACAGACATTCAGCTCATCCCCCAGTCACTATGTGCCACTGTCTGATTAAGATTTATGCTGAAGTCCTCCTAGTAATATCTCTCCACAGCACCGCCTTGAAGGCATCACAAACCACATCTAATTTAACCTCACCCAGGTTATTCTCTTCAAAATATTTGGACAAGGTGTCCTGAATCTCACCTCTAATTACAACATCCTTCAGCAGCATGTAATTAAATTGTCATTGGACTCGGGTAGGGGGCTGTTGGGGAGGACACAGGATGACCTCCACTACGGGGGCCTGTAAGTAAAGGTACATAGTCCCGATCTCTTTACTATCTACATGCGGGATCAAAGTCGCTGAAGCGAGAACCATGTCCAGCATGGAGGATGAACAGTGAGCATGTGAGTGGAACGTATAGTCACGTTCTGACTGGTGAAAAAAATGCCATCATTTGATCAAGGAGCATTGCCGTAAAATCCTTGCTAGTGCGTGTACATTTTGTGTGTCAGTTCTGGTGAAACAGGATGTTTTAAGTAACTTTGCATCTAGCATGCTATTAAAATCCTATCCCATAACCTCTTCCCCTTCACACAAATTGCATAACACTGTTAGCAGGCAAGTAAAAAAGGTGTCCTGTGACTCATTAGGGGCCTAAACTGACACCAAGGAGAATAGATGACCACACAACAGACCTTTTACCAGTAGGTAGCGACCCTCAGGATCCCTCAGTATTTCTATTTTGGAGAAATGTACTTTAGTGCTCACCAGGATTGCTACCCCTTTGTCTTAGAATCACCACATGCAAAGTATCTCAAGTTAAAGTGCCTGCTCACCAGCTGCCCCCTGTCTTTCTGAGGAAGATGTGTCTCTTGACGAAACACCACTGCTGCATCCAATTGACGGAGTCAGCGCTCTATAGATCTACGCTTGACAGGGGAGTTCAAACCTTGCACATTTAGGGTGCTATAGTTCAGTTTATTCAAGCTTGGTTCATCAAGCTTCAATTATAGTATACTTCCACTTCAGGTTGGCAAGAACATAAAAGAATATGCAGCTTTCCTTCTCCTGATAAACAACAGTAAACTTCATAACAGGCGAAGGGCCCACCTTACCCAACCCACCCTGCCACGAAACACCCACCTCCGCCCAACCCCACCAAGGAAAAAAAAAACACGAGAGCACTCTGGGCTCTATCCATGAGGGAACACTCAGGCCCCTGTGCAACAAAATAAACCAGGCATAGCAGTGAACAGGAAAAGGAGTGGGCTCCAAGCAAATGTCATGAGAGGATAGCCTCTCTTCAAATCCAGGGATAGCGTGTTTATTCAGGCCTGCAAAAGGCCATTACTGCAGGCCAAGGTAAAATGTCATGGATGCTTCTTGGGATGCCTCCTCCGCCTGTCTGGAGAGGAGCACTCCTCCTCCTCCCCAGCCTCTGTGTCCTGGTAGTTCAACTCCGACTCATCCCCCTAGAAGTCCCTGGCCTCTTCCAATGTAGATACCACACATGCCTTGACATCCAGTTCAAAATTAAGCTTAATGGAGAGCCCCAACAGTAAGGGACATCCCTCTAGCAAAACCAGCCGGTCAGACGTGACAGGCTCTTACTCCTGCGGAGTGTCAGAGGCAAGAGATCCTAGGCTCACCGAAGGCTATTTTTAGAGACTTACGCACCACTTGCATTAGCTTCTCCTTTGTGCGAAAGAAGTGAATACTGGTTAGCACATCAGGAAGTAATTGCCGAGATTGCTGGTATGTATTGCGGGTTCTATGTGTGCGGTCTAGTTGAATCTCGCTGTCATATGAATCCCCGGGCTGAAAGAAAGCAAGAATGTAAGCTTTGAGCTCAACATCAGCAACCTAATTGGATACCCCTCTCACTCTAATGTTGCTACATTGCGACCTATTTTTGGGATCTACCTGTCTATCAATCATCTGTTCAATTGAGGTTTCCAATCCTGCTACTCTCACTTCCAGTAACTCCTGTCCATGAGCTTTTTAGCATTGCTTGTCCTCCAGCTTTTCCAGGTGTCTATTGGATCTCTGGAGGTGGTGGTTGAGTTCCAAGATGCTGTGTGACAACTCTGTGTTACCCTTCTGGATGTCTGTCTGGTGCTCTAGGATTAGCACCTGGAGGTCAGCTGTGGAAACCGCTGTACCCGGCCTCTACTCAGGTCCCCCCTGTAGATGGACTTGGGCCACCACCTGCTGCAATTTTTCCTTTGGTTTTTGTGGAGGGTGGAGAAGGGCCTTTATGTCTCCGTCAGAGGGAGCCTTGTGCTTAGTCGTGCCAGTGAAGTAATGACCCCCAGAGTAGCACCAAACCCTAGCCTCCTTTGATAAGATATGTTTGAGCTGGCCCCCGTTGGGTGATGGACTCCCCGGGGATGAGTGGGGGCAGAATGCACAATAATACCTCAGAAGAGAGCCCACGGAAGATGGAAGTGTTTCCCCTAGTAAAGGCAGGTTCCAGGATAATATGGATAGCAGGGCTCTGAACTCCCAGCCAGGCACCGGGAAGACAGAATTTGGTTATGAGCCCAATCAGAGAGGGCCCCCAATCACAGCAGTACCTGCCCAGTGCTACATTTCAGTAGCGTGCCTTCTCATCCGCCAGGCTGGCCCAAAGCAACAGGCATCTATGTAGGCCTTGCCTTCAGGGGTGCAGCAGAGTCTATCCAGGCAACACAGCAATTCACCTCATAAGTGGCAGCCTTCTCAGCCCATCAGGCCCCCATCTCTTCTCTGGCCATGATCCTCAGGAACACATGGCGACATGGGCCCATCTGGGCCTCCAGGGCAGCCCAGGAGAAAGACAGAGACCACATGCCACACTGCAGCAACATCAGAGGCTCTAGGCCCCTGACGGAACTGAGCCTGGATATCCACTCAGAGCACGCAACCCCCCCCTACCTAGGGAGTCGGTGACGGCTGTTGCAGGTCCATTGTGTGGGGAGGGGTTTGGAACAACCTGCACCTTCTCTACTGCAGCTATCGCGGAGCTCACGCCAGCTCCATGATGAAGGACTGTATGTGACCAGGGGCACCTGCACAGCCACCGAACCAATGCCGACCAATATTCACCAAGTTGGACTCCGCGGCGGGGGGGGGGGGGCAATCGCCTGCAGCCCCTAGAGAGGTACGGGGGTAAAAATGACATTGGTGTTGTTGGGAGAGCGAAGGGGCTGCCAGGAGCCGGGAGCTCAGTGGAGATGCGACCACATCGGTCCACTGCCAGGCCACTACTGATTGGACTTGTTAATTCCCTTAATTCGTCAAACATGCACAAACCAGTGGACACTACATTTCTGGGCATTTGCGCAGTTTATTGTATATGAAGTGCAAGCCTTTCTCCAAACCATAGGATCCACTTCCCTTCCTAGCCAGTCTTCCTTCAACAGAGCACATGATAAGATCCACATGGTCTCCACATGATCTCCAGTAGTTTTCACAAAGTAACTTACTTGTATTTATTTATTTGTGGGTTAAGGGGCAAAACGGTGGGGAGGAGTATGGGGTAGGGTTTGTAGTCAAAGGGAAATGGAGGGTTTGGAGAGGGCCCCCTAAAATAAAGTTTTGGAGTAATTCACACTAGTAAATTGCCACAAAATTATTTATTTCGTTGAAATGACATGGAACCAATATTTAACCCCACATGGCTTTCCAGGCATCATATGTTTAGGATCCCTGGGATGTGTGACTGCCATAAACTCTTCTACAACCCATAGGATCTCTTTGGAAACATTCCCAAACTTCAGAAAAATATATGCAAAATCCCCCTTTCATTTTATAGACACACACTCCAGCATTCATCAGAATACTATTTGTC
This sequence comes from Ambystoma mexicanum, assembly GCF_040938575.1. Classification (NCBI taxonomy): domain Eukaryota; kingdom Metazoa; phylum Chordata; class Amphibia; order Caudata; family Ambystomatidae; genus Ambystoma; species Ambystoma mexicanum. The sequence continues at coordinate 871,856,826 of NC_090924.1, read as the reverse complement.
CATCTTATTTAAATGTTCGGGTGTGTAATTCCTTCTAAATAAAATGGTTTGTCACAATCCCTTTCCCTGAACATTTCCAGTCATGTTAACAGCTCTGATCTACAGCGCTTACTGCACCTCATCCTCCAACTGACCACAAGCTGTGGACTGCAGTCCATAGTCTCTGGCCCATGCTGCCTGATATTTCCAGGATGTTTGCAAAAGGCGAGTCTCCATTGTCATGTGTATTCTAGATATGAGGTGTTTTGTGCCTTCAGATTCATAAACATATTTTTCAAACAGTATCTGTCACCCGTTTCCCAGAGTCCTATGTGGAGACCAAGGTACAGTTGGGCTATAGGAGAACATCCTCCTCGTCACTTCAGTATCCGGCAGGGACGTATTCCATTATTATTATCATTATTATTATTATTATTATTATTATTATTATTATTATTATTATTATTATTATTATTATGGCATTTATTGAGCGTGCATCTAGCTTCGAGAAGCAACAGAGTGCTTTACAGAGGTATACAACAATACAGAGGCATAATATAGCTTTTCAGAGGTAACACCAGAACAGATATACAGCAGGGGTGTGATACAGAGGGACATAGCTGTACAGGGTGGTGGGTAGGAGAGAGGCAGATGACACCTGGTGAGTCAGATGGTTCGGGGGTGACGTTATGACCTAGGTGTTGAGGAGGAGGAGGTGAGACTCCTTGAAGAGGTGGGTCTTGAGTTATTTTCTGAATTGTAGGAACATGGGGGTGAGTCCGATGCTGACGGGGATGAGCTTGCACAGTCTTGGGAGCAGGCAGAGAAGGCTTGTTTCCTGCTCTTTCCCTTTTTCAAGTGGCGGATTATAAGTCTGTACGTTTCCTGGCTTCTAGTGGTGGGCTGTCTGCCACAGATGCTGAGTTTTTCCATGAGGTTGCTGGGTGACTTGAGAGTGACTGCCTTATGTGAGGGCTCACTATCCCTACTCTGCTAAGGAATTCCCTGCCTAAGCAAAGCTAAGGGAAAAACACTCTAACATTGCATAACTGGCCCTCACACTAAACAACAAATACACAAAGAAAATGTATGGCAATATGACATAATGACATAACATAAGCAACATTCACAGGCACTAAATGACCATATAGTGTCCTAGGTAATTTCCATTCTTCCAAATTCAAAGTCACTTCTGCAAATGCTTAACTAAAGAAAGAAATGTCTCAAATCAGTTCTTGATGGTTCAAAGCCAATCTAAAGATTTGCTAACCAAAGTTGCAAAGATAACAAGTCTCTTCTCCTTGGATATCCACTTTCCACTTACACCAAATAGCACCAATGTTAATCCCGGCTATGATGCATTGTCACTTCGTCAAGAAGATTTGCGACAGTTCAAAAGAAAATGCAATATCCACAATTATTAGGGACAAATAGTTTTTGGTTAACAGTTAGTATTCTCTTGGCTACAACTTTAGAAGTCACAATGGTATATTTGTCAGGATGTCTTCTCAGTGCTGCTGCTTCCACATCACCAACCACTTCTACTTGAGTCACTATGGGAAGAGTCACCTTTGTTTCACAGTATTCCACTTGGTTTGGACTACTGCAATGTTCCATCCACTGACAAACAGATATACCACCAGTACTTGGAGCTAATACCACAGCTTCAGTGTTTTTCTACTTATAGACAGGCTTCAACAAGATACACTTCAAAGCACTTCAACAATTTCAAGTATGCAGGAAACTCTTCCTCTGAATAACTCTCTTCAAAAAGGGCAGCCTATTTGCCTCTCTCGTCTGTCTGCCACAATAACAACCTGGATTTGCCTTCAAGACTCACTTCTCTCTCTCTTCCACAGTCTCTGGCACTACAGGTTGTATTAACTTCAAAATAGTTTTTTTTACAAGCAGCCAGCTTCCCTTGTCCAATATTACCTGCTCCTTTTGCCATTTATCAGCCCACGTAATTACCCATAAGCTTTGGTGCAACTCTCATAGATTCAGGTAATGCTTGCACATTTGTACTTTAGGCCAATGAACAGTTATTAACTTCATGGTACAGTTGTTTGGTTCTTAACTTAGAAAAAGGTTGATTTCACAATAAATGTGGGGAGTCTCTTGGCTTGGGCAATGCTTGTTCTCTTCTTCGACAGTAATACACTTTGACTTCTTATAAATGAAAGGAATGGTGTGTTAGGATAACTAATAGAATTCGGTCTTTCTTTGGAATTCAAAATTAGGCACACACGACCATTCTTTGATGTAGGGGAACTGGATACTCTTCTTCAATAGTAATACATGTTGGGCCTCATTACGACCTCGGCGGTAGCCATGCCGCTATTGGCATGGCTGCCGCCGAAATCGCGTCTGGGTCCGGGTCCACAGAAAGGAATTACCGGGCCATTCTGAGTTCGGAAGGCCTGGTAATTCCTCCCTCCAAGGACCCGGACCCGGTCCTTCCCCATTTCCATTTCAGCCCCCATAGGGCTGAATGGGAATGGGAGAGGGAGCAAAAAACGGGCCATTACGAGTTGGCCTGTTGTTTGCTCCCTCTTCCCCTCGCGGGACCCGGTATGCCCGCCTGGTTTGACCAGGCGTTACCTACTGGGTCCCGCGATGGGGACCTCGTAATGAGGCGGTACGGGGTAAACGGCGCCGGCACCTTTTACGGAGCCGTTAACCCCGTACCGCCAGGATTGTAATGAGGCCCTTTGACTCCTTATAAATGAAAGGAATGGTGTGTTAGGATAACTAATAGACTTCTGTCTTTCATTGGAATTCACAATTAGACACACAGGACCCTTCCTTGATGTAGAGGAACTGGATACTGTTGCCGACAATGCTTGTGCAAGGTTTTAGAAAATTGTACTTCACTCACCGGCTTCTTTGACACTTGCTCTACGGGTCACACTGCTTCCACACCTTCTGCCACACCTTCTGCTGCTTCTGGCTTGTTAGGGACCCACACCCTTCTTCTGTAAAGGTGTCTCCAGTTCGGCCACTCATCTATGGAGCCCCTCTCGGTCCTGAGACCAACAGGGTGATAACTGCTCCACGCCTCGGTCTCCTGCATGTCTGCTGCTTGCCAACCATGTCAATTAGTTTCACATGGGGAAAGACAGCTTTCCTGCACGCTTTCCATTGCGCAGCCTCTGCACTACAGAGTTTGGGGGAACAGGACTTTCAGAACACACAGGTGAAATCTGCTGTTTCCACATTCTGGCATCCTTCTTGTTCTCCCACTTCTGTGTGGTTTACCAGCCTTGTGCCTACTTTCTTCTGCTAATACTCGCATTCCAGTCACAGTTACAGCTCCTTCCAGCGATTGTCTGCACCTTAAGGGGCTGCAAGGAAGGCATGGTATCAAAGCAAGACAGACACACGTGATCACAGTTCAAGGGTGTTTATTAAACTGTAAAATGGGTGAGATAAATGCCTAATCTAAACCTAAATCTAAGATGGGAGCAAGCTACAACCATCAAATAATAAGAATACAGCCCTAGTGGAGTCTAATCAAATAATAAGGGCCTATACTAAGAAAGCCTATTGTCAATCTTTAGCGCTATGCTGCAAAATAGTGTGGGATAGTGTTCACAAGAAAAGAAAGAAGTGTTCACAAACCAATGTCAGGAGGTTGAGGCCGGGGTCTACCTTCCCCACGTTTTTAGCATGGTAAAAAGGCGGGACTCTTGAGCACAGATCACTCCTGGGCTTCTCTGGCACACACTAACAGTTCCTTTTCTCTATATCAGGGCCTTCTGTACCCAAGTTTCTTGTCATGCAAAGTCTCTTGCTTCAGAGGCCTGATATGCCAAAACACCAAGACAAAGGTTCCTTCTGATAACCTTCCCGTAGGGTGATTACTCTTCACCCTTGGATCTCCTTCAGCCGGGGTCTGATCCTTATTTCAGTGTCCACCCCTCCCAAAACACTTGCCAATTTAAACAGAGACTTCCGAAGGGCGATCTCGTCTCACTGGGTCACTCTGTTCACCTATGGTGAGTGCTGGCTTTACAAAAACACAGTTTGTATGGCGTTCCCCTCAGCCGGGTGCAAACGTCTGTTCCACAGTTTTATAAACATCAAAACTTCCACCATGTGTCAAGGGCTTTCGATTGCACAAGCGGCTTTGCTTGACCCGTGCATGACCACCTTGACACCTCAAGTCGGCCTTTCCTAAGGCCTCTTGGTATTTGTAGTTCTTCACTCCTTTTGTTCGACACAGTCTCTTCATTCAAGAGAGGGGTATCAAGTTAATTCACAAAACACTTCTGTCTCTTAAGGTTCCTAATGTTGCCACTTCAACGTTGAGTCTAACACAGACTGGCCCACTATCAGGTTCATCTGACTCACCGGCTGTGCTGAACTCGTTGGAGATTATTCTGCCGCTGGAGTCAAGGACGGTACCACAATGGCAACCGTGTCTTCCCGCCCAGGCTATCAGGGCAGGAGGGTTGCATGTACCGCTGACATCCATCACACCATAGCCAGCTGTGATATCTAGTCTTACGTTTCTACCGCTGACATCCATCACACCATAGCCAGCTGTGATATCTAGTCTTACGTTTCTTTCATCTGAGTCTTTGCTGGTCTGGGTTGAAAAGGGCAAGAGCAATTCCCTCCTTGACATCCTTTCAGGTCTCGCTGTCTTTCTCCTCCGTTTCAACTGGCATCCTGGAATAGCTGCATCCTTGTGCGTTCGGCCTTGCTCAAAATGTGCTCTCGTGCACCGCCTTTTATCCCAGTGGGGAAGGGAAAGGGCAGTCAGGTGTGTGTAGTTGTCAGCAATTGCCTGACTCTGCCTGACCGTTGCGTTGGGACATGTCAGGTAAATGGCTTGGGTATTAGTCCGTTTGTCGCTCATGGTGTAAGAAAGTGTTTGTGTTGGAAAGGGGTGGGGGGTAGAGTTTCTTAGGATCCTACCGGGCAGGATGGGAAAAAGGTGTCATAAGGAATGGGATACCGCGTCTCACACTTCGGTGTCCCACTTCCACTCCCCGAAGACCCCTCATCCTGGTGATCCTCCCGCAATGGTCCACCCCAGGAACTGGATCCAATAGCGATGGCCATGTCCTGGCCACCTCGATGACAGAACTCCGGGGACTAGCAGGTGAGACACCTTCAGGTTTCTCACAGGGCCTTTTATGCCTCCCAGATTCCTTTAGGTGTGGGCTGTTAGGCCTAATTTCCTGATTTGTGCAAGGTTATTTGTGCATGCAGTGGGAGCCAGTGAAGGTCGATGAGGGCCGGGCTGATGTGGTCATATCTGCATAGACCATTGATGAGGCATGCAGGCATGTGTAGGACATTTCTCAGGGGTACAAGGGTGGACAACGGGAGGCATTGCCCCCATCAAGGTAGGATAGGACCAGTGCTTGAACAGTGGATCTAAAGCTGTCCGGATATAAAGGTCTTGACTTTCCACAGGAGGGAGAGCTGAAACCAAAATGTCTGAGTTTGTCTTGAAGGAAAGGTGTTTGTCGATGTGAAACATAATAGACTTGGTGAAGGAGGTGAGCTCGGGTGTGAAGCCCTCAGGGTTCATGGTTAGCTAGGTCTATATGTCTGTGTGTTCAGTGTTGTTGGTGATGAGTAGGAATTCGGTCTTGGAGGGGTTGAGCGTCAAGTGTCCACTGGACATCCAAGACTGGATCAGCGAGAGGCAAGTTTCGAGCCTGTGCATATCCTTGATGGAGTCAATATTGAGGTACAACTGTGTGTCATTAGCGTATTGGTGGATGTGGATGTTGTGTGCAGCTAGGAGGGCTCCCTGCAGCTCCATGTATAGATTTAAGATCACTGGGGAGATGATAGAACCCTGCAGGTCTCCACATGTGCCGGATAGAATTGGCGATCTAGAGATGTCCATCTGAACAAACTGCTTGCGGTTTGTGGGGTAGGATGTAAACCAGCATAGGACAAGGTCGATGATCCCCATGCTCCGATGTAGTGTGTCTGTGAGTTCCTGGTAGTCTACTGTGTCAAAAGCAGCTGAGAGGTTGAGTCAAACCATTATGCAAGGATGTCCGTCATCAAAGGATGTAGAGGACGTTGACAACCACCTACATGGTTGCCGTCTCCATGCTGCATCTGATATGAGAGACGTTTTGCACTCAGACAACCATATCAGAAGACACAAGGACACATTGAAATGATAGGTAAATACTTAAGGAATGAAGATGTAGCTGAAGAAACAAAGTAAACATTTATGCAAATATGAAGAAATCATATACACTGAAAAAGATAAGTGAGAAGAGAATCAGTAGATGTATATACGCAGAAACGCAAGGTAGATTAGACATATAGAAGCTTGCTGCAGTAGAAAGTATAACACGGGTAAAGCGGCCATGATGAACAGATGGACGTTGACTATATATGTATAAATAATAAGCAAGAAGCCTTGAAGAGAGAGACCATGGCTGCAGAGCTGACAGGCACTGGAAAACAGCTCTGTGCAAGGAACAAAGGGTGTTTGTTTGGCTTAGGATCAAGGATGCTACATCAAGAGGAAACAACAAAGCACAAGAGGAGTCAAAGAGGATAAGCAAATATTTCTTTTAGATTAAGCAGAGGAGTGAACATTTGCAAGTGCCAAGTATTGAAAAATCAAAGATGCAGAAAGCATATGCAAGACAGAGCAGCAAAGTCTCCAGAGGCCAACAGGAGTAATGGAACCCAGTATAATTGAATCAAATAGCACTAAACAAAAGGTCAGGGTGGACAAAATCATGGCCTCCTCACATGTGGTGCAAGACCAGAAACCACGGCCTATTCACTAAGCTCCAGATGAAGATAGCAATGCACCTTGACTCCATTAAAAGTCCTGAGGAGGAGAACAGCCAGCAAGGTCAACCACAAAGAAGAAGCCTTGGATTAGGGCCTAACTGATGAGAGATGGTAGGCTAGTTGGCCAATTGGGCAGTGGTTTAACGTTGTTCCCCGCACATGGGTTTTATTTAGCTTACGTGCTGCTTAGGAGTCAAATGTCCAGGGTTGGAAGGGAATGACAGCCAAACATGAGGGCCTATTTATCAATGCACCGTGCATTGTTGCAGAAGCCAATCCCCTGCTGCTATTTTGCTATTAATATGTATTAGTTAGAGGTAGTTCAAGACGTGACTACCAGATAAGGGGCAGCCAATGTTGTTACTAACACCTAAATGAAATATAGGTATATATGTTCCCTTAACCAATCCCTCTTTTCGAGAGGTTTTCACTGCTTGCCACGTAGGATGATGTCATGGCTGACCTACATCGAGGTATAAAGCCTTTGTATAATTGAAATATATTTAAGAGTGAGTGAGCTACAATCTGTTTGTTCACCAGGTTTCCCTACTTTATTTGAGCTGATAATAAATAAGTATTTAGCCAGAGTCTGTCCGGTCGATCGTTTATTGGTAATTCCGTCTGGCACTGGGAATGCTCCAGGTGCTACTGCACATTTTGGTAGCGGTGTATATGGTTCTGGACCAGTCTCCCGGGCCGAGATACAAACTGTCGGATTTTTTATGTCTTCCACCATTAGCCAGAAGCTCAGGGAGTTTCCTGTGGAGAGCAGAGAAAAACACACGTGTGAAAATAAGATGTTCGGCAGGTGCCCCTTTCAAGAAATTCCTGTCCTGTAACCATGGTGCTCGAGCTGAGCAACAGATGCAAGTAGAGTATTGAAAGTGGCAAATAACGGGGAGGGATTGTATTCGAAGTGTAAATATTTATAGTATCGGAATTTGTGTTCAGAAAGAAAGAGAGAGAAGTTGATTCCTGGTTCCAAGGGGAGGGAAGTGCACACATTACACTCAAAGTAGGTTATTTTGGGGGGATTCCAGATGCAAGGCTGATTTGAAGAATGTGTGTCACGCTCCAAAATGGGATAAACATAAGATGAGATACATTCACTAGAGAAAGTAAAGGAAGGCAATCGTAGAAAATGAAAGTGCACATTTGTTTGGGGGATGTAAATATGTCAGTGTAAAACCTTTGTTTTGTTTAAACTAAGAGACATAAAACGATACCAATAAACTAGCTGGTTATCAGACTCTAAAATCAAACGATTGACGTCAATCACAGGAGGACAAAGGTTGAGAAAAAATAGTAGATTAAATAATATTCTTAGAGTGTCAATAGTAAAACAGCAGGACAGCAAGAATCGATAAACTTATAAACAAAGGGATAAAGAGAACATCATTGTATAGGCTTTAAAACTGGTTAAAGAATTGTTTTTTGGTAATGGGTGGTGATTGATGGTGCTTGTCCGAATTGATTGTTGTGGTGTAATTGATTAAAGTAATAACAGAATAAAAGGTCCTGTAAGTACTGACTGTCAAAAACGACTTTTCATTATGGGGGACACAACCTTGCTACATTTGTGCAAGACATTACTGAGATACACATCCAAGATTAGGATGAACCATGCCAAATGGCTAAAGGGTATGGCTGACAAAATGTTTATGTCTTGACCTCAAGAAGGTTCGCTATCAAGAACCGTATTGTAACACATGATAACATACTTAAATGCTGCATATACAGGGAAGAAGTTAGAGAAAAGGTTAGCCATTTTAGAACTATGTAAGATGTATCGGAGCGAGAAGGAAGACCCACCTGAGAAGGAGTGGATGATTAATCAACATATAGGGGAGAACGCAATGCCCTTAGCTCCTCTGTCTCCTTATGAAAACAACAGTACAGATAATGAGAAACACGGATTCTATCCTTTAAAGGAGTTAAAAGCAGCAGCGGGGTATGTTAATCCAAAATATGAGTGCCCTGCTTATAGTAGTGAGGATACATGGAAGAAAGTAAGATTAAAGAACACAAGTATATGTCAGCATGCGATGAATATAAGGAATGTGATGGAAGAACGGACAGATGGACAGAGATAGAGGAAGAATCTAAGAGACAAAAAGAAGGGAAGGGCAAAGCTAAGGAAGTGACAATAGTGCAGAACAAGTGGATGGGAGGACAGATATTACTCAAGTTCAATGGAAAGGGTATCGATAAGGTTAGAGAAAGAGAAGAAAGAGAGGAATGGGAAAAGAAGGAAATGGAATGAGAGAGAGCATACAAAGAGGAGAAGGAAAAAGAGAGGAAGCAAAAGGAATAAAGAAGAAGGTATGAGGAACAAAAGAAGAGTAAAGGAGACTAGAGGAGAAGAAATGTGATGAAATAGAAAGACACAGATTGAAAGAACCTAGGTTGCAAAGAAGGCAAGAGGAAGGGGAGATGAGAAGAAGGTAATAAGAAATTAGAACAAGTATGGGACAAAGGGATGAAGCAATAGATCACATTGTTAATATATTTATAGTACCAATCGAAGAATGAGAATGCTGGGAAGAAGAGAGAAGGTCACAAGGGAGCTGCAAGGGATACCGAGAATACAGACATGGGCTGATGAGCATGAGGCAGAAGCCATAGAAAAATGAATGGGGGTTTGTATAATCAAATGAGGGAGAAAGATGGTTTCAAAACCAAAGGGAGCTTTGAAGGATCTCCACGAAAAGAAACAGGAGGCAGATTGGATGACGTAATGACAGACGAGCATAGAACACTGTCCTTAAGTATACTAGATCTTGATGATGAGGACAGGCATACCAGCTGGGGTATAATGATGTCAGATGAAGAAAGGGAGGAAAACGAAAGAGCATAAAGAAAAGAAGCATGCGGTTTTTCAATAGTCCCAAGCATCGAAAGCAGGGTAAAGTAGTCAGGTTTAGAAGACCAAAAACAAAAAACACTCGAACCAGCACCATATTCTGAACGACCACAAGCACGGTCTCGCAGTGCAGGGGATATATCCCTGCCTTATGTAAGCAGATTAAGGTTGTTGCCAGGACAAAGAGAAACGGACAAAACTAGCCCCACTTGGAAGACAAGCAGGGTAATTCATAGATTTCAGCGCAGAGGCAGCGCACGCGAGCAGCGCACGGAGGTAGCATGCGCCAGCGTGCGCCAGCCGTGTGCGCTAAACAGCATTGTAGCACGTGTATTCTGAGGGGTGCGCGGGGAGTATCACATGCGATAGACCTTGTGCGAGCGGGGTACGTGTACCTTGGGGGTGCACGGGAAGTTTCACACACGATAGGCCTTGTGCGAGCGGGGTACGTGTATTTTGAGGGGTGCGCGGGGAGTATCACACGCGATAGGCCTTGTGCGAGCGGGTTATGTGTATCTTGGGGGTGCGCGGGAAGTTCAACACGCGATAGGCCTTGGGCGAGTGGGGTACGTGTATACTGAGGGGTGTACGGGGAGTTTCACACGCGATTTCGCTGGGCGAGCGGTGTACGTGTTTTCCTGGGGTGCACCGACGTGAATTGGCAGCGTGTGTCCTCCCAGGAGTGCCCTCTCCCCCTCCCCAGGCCCTGCAGGCAGCCCACAACACAGGGGACGACCCTGCACCCCTGGCCATGCCCCCCAGCCAGCCCACATGTCACCATGCACAAGTGAGTACCAACACATGTCCCACTGCACCCCCACCCACCCAGCAGTGACAGGCACCTGACAGCAGGCCCCGACTCATGTCCCCCCACGCACTCACCCACCCAGCAGTGATGGGCACCTGCCAGCAGGCCCTGATTCATGTCCCCCCACCCACTCACCCACCCAGCAGTGATGGGCACTTGCCAGCAGGCCCCAACTCATGTCCCCCCACCCACTCACCCACCCAGCAGTGACAGGCACCTGCCAGCAGGCCCCGACTCATGTCCCCCACCCACTCACCCACCCAGCAGTGACAGGCACCTGCCAGCAGGCCCCAACTCATGTCCCCCCACCCACTCACCCACCCAGCAGTGACACACACCTGCCAGCAGGCCCCGACTCATGTCCCCTCACCCACTCACCCACCCAGCAGTGACAAGCACCTGCCAGCAGGCCCCGACTCATGTCCCCCCACCCACTCACCCACCCAGCAGTGATGGGCACCTGCCAGCAGGCCCCGACTCATGTCCCCCCCAACACGTCATCATGATCCACACTCATGGCCCTCAAGGCTATCCAAATACCACCCCACGCCACCCCAGTCCAAACACCCAAACAAGTATTCCATCCACTCCACATTGAAATCATCATGTCATGATAGATCCCAAATAAGAAGTATGCACATCAATACATGTCCGTCAGACACACACAATGGGGGCAAGTGAATGTGAAAACCGACATCGGGACATGCACAAAACAAATGAGAGAATACCACACAAATGAAGTATGAAATCAAAATGTATTAAATACAAAATCAACGGAATGAAAGAAAATCACACAAGAAAAAAATGTAATAAAAAAAAAAAGGATGGATGTCCAAAATGAATAAAAAAATATGAATGCAGAATCCAAATAAATCCAAATGAAAATGTCTCCAAAGGGTTCATCCATCAAACCAAATCCAACGGTAAAAAATAAATAAAAAAACATTTCTCCATGGGTAAAAAAAATGCAAACAATTCAAATCCTTTCCGGAACTATGTACAATTAAAAAATCCAGGGTCCATGAGCCCAACAATCCAAAGGAAACCTACAAAAAAACCCAACCTAATAAATAACTATATACAAAAATGTGGGGCATAGTCCATGCGCCCCAAATGAAAGAAAAATAGAAAGGAAACTTAACACTAATGAACTATATACAATGGCGGCGGACAAGTCCAATGGCTCACTTGTTGATGTCCCGGGCCAGGGCATCATCGAACTCCTCTTCAATGTCCTGGAGGCGGGCCTGTTCACTGGCCCCGAGATCTTGCAGGGATAATGCCATGTTCACCTCCAAATCCCTGCAAATTCCTTCGAGGCACTCAGCCCGCCTCAGTGCCCTGCGCATGGAGTTCTCCGCCGTGACCATAGTGAGGGTTGCCTCTTCGGCCCGCCGCCGTTCCGCATCTATTGCCTGGCCCGACCGCTGCCACATGGAAGACACTCCCAATCCAGGGTCCTCCTGCCCTTGGGCCGATGCCTGCCCCTCTGATGTTGATGGCCCGAGCCATCATTGCTCGCAACTTGAGCCTGCTGCCGTGCATGTGCCCTGCCTTGTGATGCCTGCACGTCCTCTTCCTGCTGGTGTCCAGTTGTTGGGGTGGCCACCCCTGCTGGACCTCTGACTCCCGACTGTGGCAGGGATGTGTCCTCCACCAGCCTGGCCGCTGGCTCAGGGGCAGCTCCACAGGGTTTCCCAGTGACATTTGGCCAGGTAGAATAGCACATAGGACGACTGGCGCATAGGGGGTTCAGTTGAAGGGGGATCGGGTGAAGACCCAGCACATGGAGGAACCCAGTGCTGGTGACCTGTCCCAGTATGTTGATGCGGTCAATGAGGATTTCGAAGTGACTTGCATTCTCCTCACGAGAAGCCTGCAAGTCATCCCGTAATCCACGTTGACGCAACGCCACCACAGCTAGGACAGGCTCAACCCGGTCACAGATTGCCACGTCCGCAGGGAGAGAAAGGCCAGTTGTTGTTTGCGGATCCCCTCCCTGAGAACGGGTCTGGACGTAGGCATACCTGGTTGTGCGGGATGATGCAGTCACAGGATCGGGGACAGGATTACACACAGGCACCTCCGCGGTGGCCTGTGCTGTCTCCTGTCCCTGCCCCTGGACTGCACCACTAGCACCACTGGAATCCCCACCCCCAGGTCCCGTGCGTGGGCCTTCCATGGCCTCCTCCTCAACCAAACCCTCCACCAACCTGGATGACTCTGTGCCATCTGCCTCCATGGCCCCCTGTGGGGGCTCAGCTGCCCCTTCTGCTGCCGAGGAGTCCACCTCCGACCTCCCCCTCTTGGACCTCCCCTCGGCAGCTGCAGAGGGGAGCTAGACCTTGCGTTTCTGGCTGGCGGTGGTATCCCTGCCGCTTTGCTCCACAGCACCATCTCCGCCCTCTTCATCAGTTGACGCTGCAGACTGGGAGAGACAAAACACAGGCATCAGGGCACTGTACAATGGTCCGATACACACATGAAATTTTCACATGTGTGGCAGTGTCAAACTACACAGATGGCATCACACTCACCAACACACATCATTTCAACCCACACACATGCGCAAGTTAACAGGACTGTTGCATCTGGCAGCAGCATCCATACACATATAACAGCGTGAGCATCCGAAGGTTAAAGTGACGTCACATGCAACACGGGGAGTGCCAAACACATGAACACACGCCACCAGACATACATGCATATGTACATCTACACCACCTGTCGCAGTGAAATCATTGCCATCCATGTCACATCTTCCAATCAGCCTCCTACATGTCAGTGTCACATGCATCCATGGTGTATCACAGTGGCACAGATGTCAAATACACACACACGCACATGTACATTGTGCACATACATGAAGGTGGAACCAGCTTCTATGTGTCACACGACAACCATGCCACAGTACATACACATAATTCAAAGCATGTCTGTACTGACACATGTATTTGGCCAACATGCATTTCAACACATACACCATTGATGTGCCTCACACATGACTGGACTCACATGCGGCAGGCACATGTCCCTGTACATACACATCCATACATTGCCCTTCCAAGACATATGTCCAACCTGCACACTCCTGCCACACCTCTACATGCAGTGCGTCCAATCAGTACGCATGTACACTTACCGCTCGACTTGGGATGGGTCTGCTTCTGAAGGATCTGGCAGTGGAGCGCTGGGTTTGTGCATTCTAGGACCCTCATCTGGATGTTGCTCAGGCGGACCCAGCACCCCTCTGTCTTCAAGAGGCGCCGTGCCTTGCTGAGGGTCCTGGACCTGAAATCCTCCCAGTGCTTCCGGACGTGTTGCATGTCACGGGCTGCCACCCCCTCCACGTTGATGGCAGCCACGATGTCCATCCAGATCCCCTTCCGTCCTTCATTGTCAGCGCGTGAACTTCCAAAGACGGCATCATAATGCCCCAGGACTTGCTCCACCAGGATGTCAACTTCTTTGGCACTGAAGCTGGCAGCCCTCTGCCTCTCTGCTGGGGATTGCCACTGGTGCCAGATGGTGTTGTGTCGGACATGGCAACCCCCGAGGCAGGTGTGCATGGGCAACTGGGTCCTGGGGCTGGGCTGTGGAGCGATGGTATACCAGTTGGGAATCTTCTGTTTCAGCAGGGGTGGTCACAGCAACTGGAACCCTGCAGATGGCTGAGGTGCAGGCACCAGATAGCAGGGCACGTGGCCAGCAGGCAGGCAGGCAGCAGCAGATGGCAGGTGGGAGCATGCTCGGGGCTCTGGGGGGCAGGAAAATGGCCTTCAGGGCAGGAGCGTGGTCTTCCGTGTGTTGTCGCGTGGCCAGCTTGATACGGAGTGACTTGGCACGTGAAAAGAGTGCACGACAGCATGTTTTTCAAGTAAAGGCCCTTAGCGCGTAAGCGCGTCTGTGACGTTACGCGCGCAGGCGTTTCCCTCATGACGGGTGCATAGTGAATCAGCACGTGAAGAAACAGCACATACACATCTTAATGCTTGTAATTGGAGGAAAGGCCCTTAGCGCGTACACGCGTAAGTGACGTTGCACGTGTGGGCTGTTTTAAAAGGTATGCGTAGGACGCCATTTTCTTGTATGTGCTTGTTGTGGAGAGCAGCCGGGTGATTCTTGTACTTCTTGTCGGTTCACACGTGATTACTTCACAACGGTTCCAGTTCGCACTCCTTGTATACTCAGACAGAGTTCTATTCTTCTTTTGGCGGGGGTGTTGTCAACGCGCACACGCTCATATTTTTCAAATTCTTTTCCCAGCCCGATAGTGAGTCGCGCTCGTATTTTCCAACTGTGGTTGCCCCCATGTGTCGCGTACCCATTCAGAGGTCATTGTAGCCTGCGTGTACCATGCGTATGCTTATTTTTGTGTTTCTGGGTGCCACAGCGTAGTGCGGGTTCTTTATTCCACACACGTGGTCTACCAGGGGTCGCGTGCATGTTAAATTTTGTTTTTGGGGTGCCTGTGCATTGCGTGATCCGTCATCTTCCCCCAGGGGTCACAGACAGCCTTGCTAGAGCACTAGGGTACGTATTCCATCTAGTACCCTACCCCTTTCACCCCAATTGCACAGGACAATTGTTTACTGCAACTCCCATCCGCACAACAACATCAGTGCCATGGTTGGGAGGCGACTAAGCGGTAAGGGTGGCAAAGGTGGCCGACCTGCAAGAGGTGCACGCGGTAGGGGACATGGCCAGGATGTGCAGGGTGGCCCAAGAGGCCAGTGTGTGGAGGACCAATCAGGGACACCTATGCCCCTCCCCCCCGAATGGGTCGGGGAGATGCAGCTGACACCATCCCAGCTCAGGCCTTGTTACCCCCCCATATTGTCAACTGAACCGGCACAGGATGACTCCCAGGCTGACTTCTGTGTCACCAAGTCAAAGCCACGTGTGGCGGTGAAAGTTGCTGTCACCAGGCCCCATGGATCTGGGGCAGCAATGTCATCTGCTGCCCCAAGTAGGCAGGGTGAGGAGACTGCAGGGGCAGCTGCAGCTCAATCCACCCCAGCTCCGAGTCTCCCAGCCGGGACAGTGTGCGTCCAAGTCCATCACACCGAGGTTGGTCCTGCCAACATCACCCAGCAGACAATGCCTCCAGTGAGACCTTTGGTCACCGTGCCTTTGGCTACTTCCAGTGCCCAGTCCACCTGTGCTTCAGCCCCTACCAACCAGAGCGGCGTAAGCCACTCAGGGTCCGCACCACCTTCCAAGAGGAAGAAGGGTGCTCTTGCGGTACAGGCTGGGACCCCAGACACGGCTACCCACTCCAGCACATCAAGGGAGCCTAGTTTCAATGATGCAGAACTAGACGCACTTGTGGGCTACGTGTCGGCCAATGGCCGCGAAATGGTGGTGACTGCAGGGTGCAAGACTACGCCTGTTCAACGTAGGGCCCACTGGCAGACCATCACGGACCACATTAGTTCCCTTGTATTTGTGAGGCGCACAGCTGATGATTGCTCTAAGCGGTGGAATGACCTGAAACGCAGAGCAAAGAACAAGCTGGCTTACAATCATGCCTCTACTGTGGTGACTGGCAGTGGGTCTCCACCAGAGGAGGAACAGCTCACTGAACATGAGTCTATCGCTGGAGCCTTCATCACAGAGGATCAGATTCAAGGCGTGGGAGACCTACCAGATCTTGAAGCAATGTCCGGTGAGTGCCCATGCATGTGTGTGCAATCCATGTGTATGTTGCTTGGGTGATGTGTTCTGATTGAGTGCGAGGTGAGGCTGTGTAGTCATGACTGCTATGAGTCACCCATGTGGTCCCTCCAAACCATTCCCTGGCCTTGGGTTTGGGTTTCAACGTATCCCTTCTGACCGCAGTTGACAATTTGCACCTGATTACTGCACTTGCCCTTCGACTGTCATCTTGCCACAACATTGTTCATACTGTTATCCTGTTCATTCTGCCTGATTGATGACATCCTTAGCATTTTTACCACACATTTTTGTGCCGTACTGCCCCAAATGTAACATACTTCAGTCATAGATTACACCCCACAATGGGCAACATTTCTTACCTTATTATGGGAATGATTTCACCAAACAGGCTGATTGAGTAATGTGCACCTACACATGGCATGCACACAATCATTTTGGTGCCCTGTTTGAATGTTGATCATGACAATTGTCTACTGTCATGTCGAAGTGAACAACCATTGATGTATCCATTTGCCTGACATCAGTGCATCAGTGAACACTGCCTTTGTTGCAGCGTGTGGCACATGCGTGTTTTGTCACACTATTTTGCATGTTTTATTTCATGATGTCCATCTCACATGGATGGGTGGCATACTGATTTGCTACCATCATGGTGCCCTTGTGAAATCTGCCATGACTATGCTACATGCCATCTGTGTGCTGGCATGTGTCATGTATTTGTATTGGCCATGCCACTCACAGGCTAATGTGTGATGCCAGTGCTATCCAGCATGCAGCACATGTGTTGGTTTTCCATCTTGGAGTCCTCAGTGTCTGCTTTTTGCCTCCCCTTCCAACTCATTGACAGTGCATGCATGCCAGAGTTATTGTCATGTGTGACATGTGTCATTTATGTACTGGATGTCTGCCTCGTCATGCCTATGTGTGTGTGCTATGGTGCTCATGCATGTTTCCATTAGTTATGTTTCATGTTTTTGCAGGTGATGAGGCACTTGATGCTGTTGAGGAGGAAGAGGGGATGGCGCAGAGCCACGAGTACTCACAGCCACAACCGGCCACCAGTGGAGGACGTGGGGTGGTGGTGGGTGAAAACCCAATCCTCCTACAGACCATACTGTCCACGGGTGTCTCTGGGTACACCTCCGGAGACCTCTATGAATCAGGTGCTGAATCGGACATTGAGACATATGTTCTGTCGCAGGTGAGTGTTTCTGGCAGGGATCCTGTGCTGTCTAACCCACCTGCACCGAGGGTAGACCCCTCTATGGGGATTTCAGTGTTGGAAAGTCCGTCTGTGGCAGTTACGGATGCAGGGTCACACTCCACAATATTTGCTCCTGTTCCTGGGCCAGCAGATCAAAGGAGGAATGCAGTCCTGCAGCCTCAGGCAGTGCCAGCACAGCAAGGTGCACATCACCTTGCCCCAAACAGGTGTGGTGCCCGCCAACGCGGTGGCCGTGCGCCACCAGGCAATACTGTGTGGGAGAACTCCATCTACACTATAGCAGCACAACAGGGGGCATCGTGCCAAATGATGGCTCAGGCAATGGATAGGGTGGCCACTTCCATTCTCCCCCCTGAAAGGCAGATGGAGCTCCAGCAGCAGGCAACAGAGTCCATTTGCCACTCACACAGGGAGGACATGTTGGCGTCTGACAGGGAGCGACAGGCTGGACTGGAGACTCTGCGCACAGCCATATCTGTAGAGTCACAGGCCAACAGGGAAGCCCTGAGGTTGGAACTCAGCTCCCTCAGAGATACTCTGTGGGAACTTGAGGTGTCCCGGAGTACAAGGGCAGAACAGCAGCTGGAGCAGCTGACACGCACACTGTCAGCTGAGCTCCAGGCAACCCGTCAGGAGATCCGGGCATCACACGAGGCCATGCAGGCAGAAATGCTGCATCCTGCAGAACCGAACCTTTCAGACCTGCATGCTTGCTGCCATGGAGGAGCATGCCAGGGCTTTGCGTGGTCTGTCTCCCATATCATGCCCACCTTCTAATGTACCACCAGAGGGTGATGACAGCGACGGCAGTTCTCCCACTGTAGCATAGCCGTGCAGGCCATGAGCCCATGGAGGTTTTTTTTTCTCAACATCCACGCATGTGGGTGTTGGGGTGCACCCTGTACCTCGTCCCTCCTCGGTGGCCTCCCCCCAGTCCACACATGCCCATTTTTTAAAACATTTTTTTACAGTGTGTTGCTTTGTGTGGCTCCCGTAGACATCCACTGTGTATTCCAGCTGGGCACATGCAGGCTTGTCCTGTCTTTGGGTTAGATACTTGGGTTCCTGACACACACACCCCTCCTGCTTCCCCTTTCCATGGGTCTGCAAAGGGTGTGACCAAGTGACAGTAACTTTCACAGTGACATTGGGCTCCCATAAGTTGTGTGGATAGTCTGTAGTCAAAACTCTGTATACATCCCTAGTGGGTATTGTTGTAGAAATGTCCACTGCATGGTGGATTTATGTATGGTTCTACATCCATGACTTTTTCCTTATATACATGTACCTTCTTCATGTCTTAACAAGCCCGTCTACTTTGCATATGCAGTTCATGTTGTATGCAGTACACTGATACATTTGCCTTCCAACAACACACTGCAGTTGGGAGGGGTCGATGTGCTGCCTTAGTCAGGTTGTGACACTTGCACTACTTTAATTTTTTTTCTCATATATTACCACTGTTTGATCATGTACTGATGTTTTCTCTTCGTGGTAAGTATTTGTTCATGTGTGTTGTTTTTTTGTTCATTATTGAGAGCAAATTGTCTTTGGCCTGTTTCCATTTGGGACAGTGCACTTTGTGACACTTGTGTCATGTGTTGTGCATTCATTTGGTTGCTTTCACATTGCATGCCATGCCATGGTGTGTTGGGTAGGTGAGATGGGGAGGGGTTGCGTGACATGCCACTATTTTGATGTGGTATTTTGCAAGGGGGTAGTCCTTCATGCTGCATGAATGTGTGCCTTTTTCTGACACAGCATTGGGTGTCTTTGAGCAGCTAAGGATGCACACAATGTAGCACTTCCAGGTGAACAATCTCAGGCTGGTATGGTTGTCACAGTTGACTGTCCCTTTTGTCATCATCATTGATTGTGGGCTGGTATGTGCCAGGCCTGTGTGCACTCCGCAGGGGTGGGATTTTAGGTGAAGTAATTTGCCACAAGCTGGGTACGGGCTTCCTCACCACGTGCCCTTTCACCTCCCATGTGCAGCGGGCGTGCATGTGGTTGGGGATGTGGGGGCAACACCATGTCCACTGGCACGCCCCGCCGGTTTGCGACATTGTGCAGGACACATGTTGCCACTATGATCCTGCACACTACTGGGGGCGCATATAGCAGCTGCCCACCAGAGCGGTCAAGGGAGCAAAAGCGTGACTTGAGCACTCCGAATGTGCGCTCCACTATGCCCGGGTTGCAATGTGGGCTGTGTTGTATCTTACCTTGGGTGGTGTGGTGGGGTTCCGAAATTGGCGTCATCATGTAGGTGCTCAGAGGGTAGGCACTGTCCCCTGGGGAGGTGATAATGGATGTCATTAGTGGGGTTTTCACATTTCTCTGTCTCTGACATGCATGCATGTGCAGAGGCATTTATAATTACCAATTAGCCATGTGTCGCCATGCCGGCCAGCTTCCAGGTCCCGGTTTAGGTGTGACATTCTGAATATGAAACTATCATGGCTGGTCCCTGGATAGTTGTCATATACTGAGGTGATGATTCCCTTGGCATCATATACAACCTGCACATTGATGGAATGCCAGTGCTTGCGGTTTCAATAGATATGCTCAGTCGCCCTGGGAGGACGTAGAGCCACATGGGTGCAATCAATGGCACCTAGCACTATGGGGAAGTCTGCCACCCCGTAAAATTGCTGGACAACACCTTTCTGCAGGTGTTCTGGGCATGTATATGTGCCTGCGGACTGAGGGGCATGCAGTCATGATGGCCAACACCTGGTGTAGGCAGCGTGACTGCGTGGCCTGTGACACCCCCCCACTATGGCACTTGTCTGCTGAAATGAACCAGTAGCCAAGAAGTGCAGTACATTGAGCACCTTTTCCAGGGGGCTCAGTGCTTGGGAGGACAGGGTGGGTGATGTGAGGTCATCCTCCCACTCCCTGACCAGTTCTAGGATTATGTGTGGTGGAAATCTGTACCTCCCATACACCTCATCATCAGGCATCCCAAAAAGGCTGGTGCTGGATAAAAAAATATGGGGCCTGGCTATCCTCCTCCTCCTGCAGTGTCCCATGACCACTGCTGCGAGAAACGGTATATTCATCGTAGCGTCTGAGCTTGTTTGTTGTTTGTGTGCACTTTTATGCTGCGAGGGCCCGCTTACGCCTGCTTCCTGCTGGCGTACGTGTTTCCGGATTAGCGCGTCTTTTTTGGCGCACGGATTTACCCTGTTTGATTCCATGAATACGTGTTGTTAGTGCGCGTGTGGGCGTTGCAAGCATTTACTTCCTGTACGTCCCCTGTAACGCCCACATTTTCACGTGTTGTTCCCCATTCCGTGTGTTACGCCCCGTGTTCCACCCACTTTTCTTGTGTGCGCTACTCGATGTGCGCTTTCCCTGTGTGCGTAGTGCACGCCATTTAGTGACGTGTGCGCCCGCGTGTGCCACCCACGGATTTGGCGCACATACCAGGATTTACTAGCGCAGCGCATTCCATGAATCGATGAACGGCTGCGTGCGCGGCTTTGCCACGCGTGCACTGCGATTTTCACGCTTGCGCTCCCCTTTTCGGAGCACATTTATTCCATGAATTACCCTGAAGAAGTGTAGGTGGGTACGATTGTGGACCAGAATTTACTCAAATTCCATTATTAGAGAAAGGGGGAGGATGATGACAATATATACTGTGGCCACAAATGGACAAAGATAATTTGAAATGTAAATTTCCTAGTTTGACTTCATGTGTGGGAAAATGGATTTATGATTTAGAAAGAACGATAGCAGGAATGACATTAGCAGTGGGTGACATAAAAGCCCTACTAGCAGTTATTCTAGGAGAGAGGGCTGATGATATTTGGAGATGAGCAGGATATGCGAGTAGGACAGTGCAAAACCCACACATGAGGAAGTGCCATTTAACAATTGCAGAACAGACGTATGGAGGGTGCTTAGAGTAGAATATCCTGACACGTCAGACATGGGTGCGATTATGACAAGGAAAATGGGTGAGGACGAAGATCCTGTTGCCTTTATTCAAGAGCTTCAAGATCATTGGCGTCTTGAGATGAGGGAACTGTTGGATTAAACAGTAATATTATTAATCATATTTTATGTCAGAGACTGCCCGAGCCAGTTCAACAGCAGATGAAGAAACTGGTAGGGATGGAAGCAAAGCCATGGCCAGAAATACAGCTAACTATCGTACATCATTGTCAATTATTCCAAGAGAAGAATAAGACGAAACTAGGAGGAAGCAAAGTTTCTTTCAGAACAAATTGTCAACATTTGCCATAGAAGGAGCAGTATTGACAAGTGGTGAAGGTGTGGCAACACAAGAGTTACAGCTAGCGCAACCAAGCAATGTAGGGTATCCTATAGATCAAGGTGGGCAACATTTTTGGCCACAAAGTAGAGGGAATGGATTTAATGGAGGACAGCCACACAAATGCTGGAATTGTGGGAGGAGAAGACATATGGCCTAAATGCTTAGAAGTAAGGGGGGGCTTGGAGCAGAACTGGCAAGCTCCAAGAGGGGGCATGGGCTATTCTCCACAGTATAATACAAAACTGCAAGACTATTATGCCTAAGATCACACACATAATCAGACACGTCCGCTGCAAATACAGCAAGTGCTGCAAGTTCCATTTCAAGCACAGTTGCCACAAGGGCAACCACAGAAAGCACCTATGCAAACACAAGTACAGACCGAGCAAGCACAGACACAACAAGTATTGGTGCCACAATCAATGCGAATAAAGGACTCCCACAAGTATCCACACCCAGGATAGGGAGTGTGACCGTGGTAGGGAGAAATCCTTTCACAGATACAGAGATGAATTAATATCCACAATATGAAAGACCATAGGGCAACCAGAAGTGTCCAGTACTATCAGTTACACCAGACTCCCAAGAGAAACCGAGGGTCAGGGTAATGATAGGAGGCAAGTCATTTTCATTTCCTGTACACACTGGCATGACTTATTGCTGTGTTCAAGAGGGGAAGTACCCAATGTCTGGCATTGCCATGAATGCGCAGGGATTCTCTGGGGCTATGAGTTTAGTTCCTTTTACTGACAAATTACCACTTTCAATAAGAGCCACTAATGTATTCTCGGTAGATGACAGTTAACATATTAGGATGTAACTTTGGGATAAAAGTGCAATTTTAGGCCAGCAAAGAAACACAAGCTTACCAGCTGCGGGAGTCGTGATCTGAGGGGGAGGGGGGATTTTGTGATAACTACACTACAAATTCAATGTAAGATGGTGAATACCCAAAATATTAATGCCTCACAATGAAAGAAATAACAATAATAAAAATGTATAACAAAAATTAGTATTAGGGTGAGGCATGGTAAATAGCCCCAAAGCATGCTTTTGCAAAAACATGTGTTTGTCATTAAGCACTCAGCTGCTGATAGCTTATCTCAGATTCCATGATCCCAGGATAGCATGGTAGAAAGCAAACAGTATTTGTAACTTTCGAGGTTGCAAGGCAGACCTAACGAGTCCCGCCGAAAGGCAATGAATACACATATTTCATTTACTAAGCTTGATCTACTAAGTGGTTTTCAAAACGCCTGTAGCAGTTTCAAACTGCCCATGAGTTAATTTCTGCCTGGGAAGAAGGTCGAAGAATTGTTAATGTGATACATGCATACAGTGACTTGTCTTTGTTTCATGGCTCTAGCAGCGTTATGGTGGAAGAGGTTCTTTTTCACGAGAACGGAGATGAGATGACTGGACAGATGAATAAAGTTCTGCTGGTCTTTTCAAATGTTTCAATAAATTGACATCACAAACATTTGGGAACTGGGGGTTGGTCTGTTATGTCACAGTGGGGGCCAGGGATGGTGTAGCCAGGTCTGTAAGACCCAATCACAAAGTAATGTATGTCCATGTTTACGGGTCTAGCATGCAGTAACCAATCAGCTACGTGTGGGGAGACTTGTTATGTTTGCACATGCCTAGTGTTAATTATTTTAGATGGTTATAAAAGCTTCCAATTTAGGAGCGTTTCTTTGACAGCACCTTTTCCTGCAGTTCTGTTCCACGTTCTGTTTGAATGTAGCTGTCCCAGCTGTGCCTGGGATCCTGAAATCAAACTGCATTAGTTATTGCCTGGCGCACACTCCTTTTTGACTACTTTTTGTAACTTTTACTGGTGAGTTCCGAGGCATCCTAAGCGACCGGCCATCTTGTTAGATGACGTTGTCATGATAACTGAACTAACAAGAAATCGGACACGAACCTCGCAGCCCAGTTGGACCGCGGTATGAGTGCACCCTAAGACTATAGATCTCTCTTAGAAAGTAAGCGCATTAAAATTTAGACTTGGTACATGAATTGATGAAGTGATTACGTTGATTTCAGGAGGCAAATCGAGCGCACCGAGACACGCTGCTAATTAAGACAGATTGCAATTCAGGTCAGAAACGATACCACGGAGCAAAATTATAGCTCGTAAAGTTAAGAGCACACAGTAAACATACACCAATAGTGCTACTCACCACATTCACAATGGAATAATTACTAACAAGAAATATAGAAATATAGATTTCAATTATGATGCAGCACAATATAAACGGTGAAGGTGGAGGGAGTTATGCTTTAGTGCTTTTATGGATGCAAAAAAGCTATCACTATAACAAGACATATTGCACACCGCAGCAGCCAGAGGAATACATTCAAAATTGGTTGCACAGCATTATGAAAATTAGTATTGTCTTGTGTACAAAAGAGTAATGGATTAACAGATACTAGGTGTTTTGTTTCTTTATATGTCCCTCTATATGTTGTGCATTTTTCCCATATGGGTACCCTGTTGTTATGCTAATATGATGACGAATGTAATGTCCATTGTGATCGCATTGTATATGATATGTAGTGGAAAACAGGGATTAGACTAGGCCCTGATGAAGGATTAGCATCCGAAATGCATTGGACAATTAGTCAAATTTTTGCTTGAAAAAGTATTGGCGAATTAAAACTTCACAATCTGAAAAAAACACTAAATGCTTCAAGTGATTATTTACATAAGGAACCTTAAGAAACAACATAACCCCTAGTGGGAATGGAGGGTGTGCGGCCGACACCGATGGATAATTAGCCTAGGTCTCCTTTTTCTTCATTGGTAAAAAATAAACCATCATTGCTACAAGAAGATTTAGAAAAGTTTCCAAGCATCTTATGGACCAGTAGTCCATATGACGTGGGTCTATTGAGTGGAGCAGGAGCAGGTAAAATTAAACGCAAGCCTGAAGAAATGTTGCCATGAGCAAAGGGATGTATACGATTTGGCCGTGGCATAATTGTTCGCAGCTGAATTGACCGAGGTCGATTCAGCCGCGAAGACAATTTTGGCGTGGCCAAACTTAAACCCCCTATGTCCCCAATACATTCCCCCACCAACCCTCTACTTACCTTTTTGGCGTCCGCTCATCTTCTGACCCTGCAGCGTTGGATCCGTCCCTCCTACGTGGGTCGGAACCGACGCCACAGGGTCCGATTTTCTTTTCTTTATTTTTGTCCGTCCCCTGCCTCCAAACATCCGGAAGTGGGGGACACGCCGGAACCCCCACTCACCATGTTTGGTAGTGATTACCCAATTTGATCGTTTACAAACAATCAAATGGTACTGGCCGAATTCGGCCAGTTTTACCATACGTTCAATTGGAAATGATCAGTTTGGGTACTTCTAAGCAAAGCAGTACCCCATGCCCAGAGGGATGAAGATATATTTGAAACCATTTCTGCTTTAGTACAGCAGGGAATATTGGTTTATGCAATATTACAGCCAGAGCCAAGTATTTTACAGGAATAGATTAAGAGAACACATTTTTCTCAATTCCCCTTCATGAGGGCTCACAAGATTTGACCTAATTTCCATATAGAAACCTATGCTGGAAACACATGAGACTGCCTTAGGGGTACTGTGAGTCCCCCTGGATCTTTAATAGGGTATTTCAGATGGACCAGGGTAACATAGAATTTAGAGCACAATAATTCGGTATGTAAATGATATACTGGTATGTAGCGAGACAGAAGAAAAGTGCAGACAAGTCTCTGTTCAACTAATGACCATACTAGCAGAGAAAGCATATACAGTAGATAAAGAGAAATTACAATATTGCCAGGAAGAGTTCCTGTACATAGGACAGCTAATCCCTCAAGAAGGGAGAAAAGTGACACCTGAGAGAGCATAAGCCATCATGAAGACTCTGAGGGAAATGCAACAATTTTTAGGCCTATGTAATTATTGGAGGGCCTGGGTTTTTGATTACAGTACATATCTTCAACCACTTTTAAAAGGACTCAAGGAAGCACAGTCAGGTAGGCAAAAGTAAGATAACATGGATAAAGTAAGATAACATGGACAGATGAGATGACTGAAGGATTTGAGAATTAATAATGGTGATTTGTACAGACTCTGTGTTAGGGATTCCAGACCATAATGAAGAGTTTTAGTTATTCTCACACTCAAATGGAGAAGTAATGCCAGCAGCCCATACACAGAAGACGACATTAGGTCATGGATATAAACCATTACCCTACTATAGCAGGATTTTAGACCCAGTAATGAAAGGACATTATCCTTGCAAACAAGTGTTAGCTGCTGCTGTTTTTGTAATTGAAAAGGCTGCAAGAATTACGATAGGGTGCTCATTGATGTTATTCGTCGAACATTCTTTATCCACCATTTTAGAGAAGCCCAAAAGCACATTGACTACACAAAGAGCATCAGGATATGAAGCAATTATTTCAAACCCAGCTATTTAAATTGTTAGATGTAGAGTAGTAGATCCAGCGCATTCATAGCAGAACCAGTTGGGAAGGAGGACTATGTACATGACTGCACAATGTATACTGAGTTCTATGATGATATTCCCCTTGTTAAATAAAATGCTCTTGGTGGGGGGACATTCTATTCATTGATCGTTCTTCAAAAATTGACCAAACTACAGGAGAAAGATATATGGGATCAGGAGTAGTGAAGCTAAATAGGGATGGTGAATTTGAAGTAGTGACACGTGCATGACTGCCTTCACATTGTTTAGTAAAGGCTTCAGAATTAGTGGCTCTTATCACTGCACTTCAGAGATATGAGGATGAGGAAGCAACGGTGTACTCTGACTCCTCCCATGTGACGTCAATTGTGCATGCAGGATTGTGACACTGGAAAAGGAGGAGTTTCCTCTGCGTAGACAGCACACCAGTGCAACATACATCTCTATTGGATAAACTCATTAAGGCATTGAAGCTCACATTGGCTATCGCCATGGTGAAAGGCACACCCCATACTAAGATGTTGAAGCCGAAAAGGCAGCATATTTCACTACCCCGTGCACACAACTAGAGTGAGTCTTGCTGCCATGATTGCAGAAGAGTGGTTTTCATCAAATGTGTTAGAACAGATGGCACAGTTTATTGCAAACTGCATTGTATGCCAGATGATCACAGCAGGTCACACTTTGAGAACAGTGAGAGGAGAAATCCCCAGACCCAATGGTCCTTTTCAGCATCTACATATAGATTATGTGGATATGTTGCAAACATGCAATGCTTACAGATACATGTTAGTGGTAGTATGTCCTTTACCAGATGGATTTAGGCAAGTCCATGTATGCAGCCCGATGCCACATGTGCTGCCAAGTTTCTCGTACGTGAGGTTTTCCCTAGATGGGGTGTGTGTGAAGTCCTGCTGTCTGATAATGGGCACATTTTTGTAAATGAATTGCTTGAACAGGTAACTCTTTTATTAGGCATAAAGCACAACTTTTCATCTGCCTATCACCCACAGGTAATGATATGTGTGAGAGATTAAACTGACTCTTTAAAAAAAGGATAGTGAAGATCAAGATAACTTTGAAGAAGGGATGGCTACATTTTCTACCGCTTGCTCTGTTTGCCCTGAGAAACCAGCCGGATTCAGATCACCATCTGACTCCTCATGAGTTGGGGACTGGATGCTGCATGAGAATAACCCATGCTCCTCCCACTTGAGTAGAAATGGATGCCCACAGTGTAGCCAAAGCATTAGTTGATGTGTTGCATGATTATTTAACAAATATGACTATTACTGTTTCTTTTATTTCCCAACAGATCACAAATCAGAGGGAAGGGTCAAAGAAGATTGAAGAAGACAAACAGTTGATCCCAGCGACTTGCTAAAACAGCCTAGTTTGTACCCAGGGGACCAAGTGCTTGTGAGGAGCTTCACCGGCACTTGGAATACGCCCCGTTTTGAAGGACTGTTCCTAGTAGAGGGGGTCACTCCGACTGCAGTGACAATCGAAGGAAGTAGAACTTGGCTGCATCTGAATGATGTAAAGCCTTACGAAGGAAATTCCCTGACCCCTCCTGCACCTGTTAACAGTGAAGAAAGAGAAGAAGTTCCACAGATGATGATGAGATTGACTACCAAGTGCTAAAACAAAGACTTAATCGAAATAAAGACAATTAGAACTTTCAGAATTCCCAAGTCTAAAGGGAAAGAATAAATAAACTTTGCAGTTGCCTATAACAATAATGTTGCACAACTTCTTGTATGCTGTTTTCACAGTCCTATTATTTTCAGGATCATCATTTCAATCATTTTACAATTTCTATTGTAAAAAAGTGTGGTTGTTATAAAGAGTAACAATAATTATACTTTGATTAAAAAAAGAGTGGCAATGGGACACACTGCCAGCAGATGATTGATACATTTATTTAGAATACTTCTTGTAAACTCATTCTGTACAATGATGTGTCTTTTCTTCCTTATTATCATGGCATTTTATTAAATAATGCTTAATAATACAGATAACGTGTTCAGCAATGAGACATCTATTTGTATCCCTAATAAAAACACTAGCAATATTTTCTCTGATATTTGTAAACACATTATCCGATTTAAGAGAGATGCTGAAGATGATCATGAGGATATAAATGCATATCTTGATAATTCAGCCCATTTAAAGAATAATATTTGGTATTAGCACATTAAAGAGGTGGGGAGGAGAATGTCAGATGAGAGCTGCTATGTGTGATCTCTCATCCATTATGCCATGAGCATAGCTAAAACATTAATTGCAAGAGAATTACCTGTTCATGATGCGAGGTGTCTCAGCCATCTAGCAGCATGCACAACAAGAGGACAATTTGAAGGAAGATGAGGAACCCCACGATGGAGGTCAACAAAGACATTTCCATATGAAGATGAATATATAAAAACACAGAAAATGGAAAAAATAGAATGCTCATGTACTTACTCAGTGGTATGACTGGAGAGCAGACACAGATTGTTGAACAAAAGAGACTGGGTTATGTAGATGCATGGGAAACCAGAATGCTGGTAGAGACCTCAGCTATTAGTATGTGGATGAATAGCTACCAGCACAGGATAGGAAGAAGGAATGCTAGCATGCAGTGCACATTTTATGATGACAGAACCAGTACAGATAGTGCAAGTGAATGATGAATCTATGAAAGAATGGGCCAAGTATTCAAAATTATTAACATGGGTCAAAAATGAAGCAGGACCTGTATCCATACTGCCAATAAAGAATGCCACATTGTGCTTCAGGAACAGGGGTTTGACCAAAGTTGGAGAAAATACAGATGCAAGCAATTAATTGATGTACCAGGAATGAATGGAGGAACTGCCGTGCTTATGGACAACTATTGGACCTGTGGATTCAGAGCTTATAGGGAGCTGCCTAAATATTGGGGAGGAATATGCTCTATAGTGATCATACATGCTCCTGCATTGGCGATTCTCCAAAGTGATCTCCATATCAATGACTTTCTGAAAATGGATGGACATCAAAGAAAGAAGAGGCCACTTAACCTTATCCAACTGAAGAGAGATAACTATTTCTCAGCAAAATCAATTGAAGCCTATAATGACATTCCAGCTGAGCATAAACTGTTCAGTAGAATGGCAGTGAAATTAACAGCTATATTCATGCCAGGAATTCCTACTGCATTAAATGCCAAGGTGTTACCAATAACCAGGTGGGAGTTGTTACAAACAACAAACATAACCTTAAAATGATTTAATGCAATTAGAGAAGAATTGAGGGCCATCAGACTCATGACCCTCTAGTACAGGTATGTCCTGGACTTGATTACAGCAATGGAAGTTGGCGTGTGCACCACGATCAGTCCTGCTTGCTGTACATACACACCTGCCCATGGTGGAGAAAATGGAGCCCTGACAGAGGCAATAACTATGCTGTTAACCCTGCATACGAAAATGGAGGAAGAAGTAGATGAGACCAAAGATGAAGACTGGTTCTCGTCCCTGTTCTCATGGGTTCTAACCTGGCTGGAAAATGCATTTAAGCTCCTTGGGGCAATACTAGTGTTAGCATTGCTGGGATTCTGTCTTATAAGTATAATCATAGGACAGTGCAAGAAGACAGCAAAGAATGCTACTGGGATGAAGATAAGGATCAATGTGAATGCTGTGACTGACAAGCACACTCAGACTAAAAGTACCACCAGTGAGCACCTGAAATGAAGAACCCTGGCACCCCTAGAAACAAGGTGTTATTACCCCAAGGATCATAAGAACTATGCGGGACATTGGGTATTCTGCCAAACGACTGGGAAGTGTTGCCATATGACCTGGAGTGTGGATGAGGGGGTGGTTACGAAGATATGGATTCCGAAGAAACCAAAGTGTGAAGAAAGGGTGAAGAAGATTGAGGAGGTGGTTGAGGACTTGACCAGAGGGCATAATGTAGAGAGGCAGATGTACATCTCATCTCTAGTGGAAGAATAACAGAAAGACACAGTGCATGACACCAGGCATCCTCCAAATATCGCATCGAAGATATGAGAGACGTTATGCACTCAGACAAATGTATTGAATGTACCCTCACACTGATGTGGTGGAAGGATGTCTGCATACACCATTGGACATAGAAGAGCTGTAAGTGAAATCAGACAAGTGAAAAGTGATGTCATAACGAGAAGACACGAGGACGCATTGAAACGAAATGCAAAATACTTAAGGAATGAAGATGTAACTGAAGTAACAAAGTAAACATTTATGCAAATGTGAAGGAATCATATACACTGAGAAGAGGATTAGTAGATGTATATAGGTAAAAATGCAAGGTAGATGAGACATATAGAAGCTTGCTGCAGTAGAAAATTTAACACAGGTAAAGCGTCCCTGATGAAAAGATGGATGCTGACTCTTTATAAATAATAAGCAAGACGCCTTGAAGAGAAAGACCATGGCTGCAGAGCTGAAAGGTGCTGGAAAACAGCATTGTGCAAGGAACAAAGGGTATTTGTTTGGCTTAGGATACAGGATGTGAAATCAAAAGGTAACTGCAAGGCACAAGAGGAGGCAAAGAGGATAAGCTAAATGTGCACAACATATTTCTCTTAGATTCTCACATTTGCAATTGCCAAATATTGAACAATCAAAGATGCAGAAAGCAAATGCAAGACGAAGCAACCAAGTCTCCAGAGGCCAAGAGGGTTATTCAATCAAATAGCACTAAATAAAAAGTCAGGATGGACAAAATGTGGTCTACTCACACATGGTGCAAGACTAGAAAACAAGGACTATTCATTGAGCTCCAGATGAAGGTAGCGATGTACCTTCACTCCCTTAAATGTTCTGAGGAGGCAAACAGCCAGCAAGGCCAACTACAAAGAAGAAGCCGTAGGCTTATGTCCTAACTGATGAGAGATGGTAGGCTAATTGACCAGGTGGGCAATTCCCCGCACCTGAGTTTCGTTTTGCACACGTGCTGGTAACAAGCCGAATGTCCACGATTGGAAGAGAATTCCAGCCAATGATGAAGGCCTGTGTAGCAATGCACCATACATTGTTGCAAAAGCTAATCCGCTGCTGTTATTTTGCTATTAATCTGTATTATGTATGGTTAGAGGTAGTTCAAGGTGTGCCTACCAGATATGGGCAGCCAATTATGTTACTAACACCTAAACGAAAGCTAAGTATATATGTTCCCTTAACCAATCCTCCTTTTGATAGATTTGAAATGTTTGCCACGTATGATGACGTCATAGGTGACATACATCGAAGTATAAAGCCTTTGTGTAATTGAAATACATTTGAGAGTGACTAAGCTGCAATCTATTTGTTCACCAGGTTTCCCTACTTTATTTGAGCTGATAATAAAGTAGTATTTTGCCGTATTCTTTGAGTCGGTCCAGGTTATTTGGGTCTGACATCGTTTATTGGTAATTTCATCTGGCACTTGGAATGCTCCAGGTGCTACTGCACACTAGGTCCTCTCAGTCTGAGCAGGTTCAAACAGGAATTGCCCTTTTCTTCAGCTGCCCGGTTGAAAGACTCCCGTGTGAGAGACACCCTTGATCTATAATTTAAGAACAGAAAGGAAGAGGCAAGGATAAGAAGGTGGGTGGGGCCTAAGGTGTGTGACCTATATCCACTTGCACCTGCTCACCAACTGCAAAGTAAAAGAGGCTGGAGGGCTACATATGTAAGGGAAAAGGGTGGCAAAACAGGAAGGCACCAACAGTTTAGCAGTGTGGTTGGGGCTTAGGCCTAGATCCACTTTCACCTGCTCACCAACGCTTTTAATGGGACGCCCACTCCTCTTAGTTTTGTAAGGAAGGGCCAAGGTACACCCAGAACCAGTCTGTGGTTAAAACAAACATATCACACACCCATGCACTAACAGTTTCTTCACCTTTCTTAGTCAGAACAGCTCAGTTGAAAACCAAACCTTATACATTCAACAGCAGGGCTTACATATACAAAACACTTCTATGGCTCTGAAGCCACATTACAAACACCAACTCGTAATTCACAAGAAAGGGAAAACAAGCAAGCCCAATGTATTTGAACTTCCCCAGGATGAAACCCCATTTGCTGAAAAGAAAGCAGCAATCAAGGTATAGGAAAACATGTTGCACAGCAAACAAACACCAAAAAACTTGATATAATACAAAATGGCCACCAGTCCTTGAAAGTTCCCCATGAGTTCTGATATCCAGAAAAATACACTGAATCAGTTCACTGCCGACACTCCTGACCTCCCCAGGCAATCGGGTAGCAGGTATCTAGTCTTGGCAGTGTAAAGAAGGCTCTGTTTATGCTTTCTAGGAGAAAGGATGTCGAAGTGCAGCTGTGCATTGTAGAGCTTTGAGACAGTAGCTGGTTTATGAACTAAGGTAAATGAGAAGAGTCAGAGGGCCAAGGAGCTGTGAGGTGACCCCAGAAGGGCAGGACAGCATAACCCCAATGTCATGAGAAGGGCATCCTATCCCCGTGCAGAGAGAAAACTGAGAACAACACCTATCACCATGCTGGATGCTATATATCAGACACTGAAGGATATCACAGTGAGAGAACTGAGAGAGGGACTGATTCAGGGAGTGAAAAAGAAAAGAGAGAGAGAGAGAGATATTGAGACTGACTTATCCCAGGGGAAGAACCAGACCTTGGGAGAAAGCCAGCCCAGGGAGAGAACTAGACCGTGAAAGGAGACCAACTCATGGGAGAACTGACAGAAGAAGAGAACCCAGGAGGGCAACCCCGGGCTGGTGGGTTAAAATAAAACAACCTTGTGACACGTGTAAGCTAGGGGAAGAAATACCCACTAGTAGGTGTTCGTCAAAGGTATTCCTATTTGCCCAGTCAAGCTGGTAGTCGCTACCTGATCCTGAACCTGGGGCTGGTATTATGGGAGAAGATCACATGGGAGGAGACAACTACCGAGTAGATGTCATGACTTTATTGGAGGAGTCACATGAAGAACCCTGTGATTCCAGGTTTTTAATTGCCTGTTGTCATGTTAGTTAGGTTTCCACCTTTCACTCAAATATCCACAACTCACACATAACATCTTTTAATCACGAAGTACCTTTATGTGAAATCAGTGAGATGAAACACTGAGTAGTTAAAAGCCCAAAGAAAGTTATGGACTTCAGCTCCCATAACCACTCCGGTAATGGGACGAGCAGGACGACAATGGAGTTTATGAAATAAGACAAGTGCCCTAACTGCAACATGCAGACTAGTTGTTTTTCCACACCTGTAATAAATGGAACATTTACAAATTACAGCCGCATTGAAATTCAGCAAGCAGTGCAGAAAGGAACGCTCTTATCCACACGAAGGCTTTTGAATGCGGGACTCACCGAGAAGGCTGGCAAAGCAGAGAAGGCTAGCGGAGAAGATAGAGAGATGCCTTGTGCGAGCGAAGAAGTGCTGCGGAGAAGCCGGGAGCAGTGCAGAAGCTCTTGGAGGCCGGGCCGCTCGACAACAGAGCCAAAGAGTGATTGAATGGTGCAAGAGTGCTAATTCAGAAAATACGCAAAGCTAAGGTTTGTTTTAATGCAGCCAAGATAAAGTTTAAAGGGAAGATTCATTAAGAAGAATATTTGAATGCAGACAAGACAAAGATTAAAAGCATATATTATCAAGTGCAGATGTATGAAATGCTAATGTGAGGAAGAAGATTGAGCAAATATAATTGAATGAAGTATCACCACAGATACGCAGTACTACATGGTATATACTATTATGGAATATCAGGGAACTGTGAAACATACAAAGAAGTCCTGGCAGCCGGGTAGACCAGTCAATTGAAGTTGTACAAAGATCCCTGGCAGGGGAGTATGCCAGGTGATCTGAGAATATATAAGAACTTTTACATTACAGAATGTTTTGCTTCAACAGAACTTTTCAGTTAAACAAGAACATTGTGGGTCAGTTGAAGACACCGACAGGGTAATTCATAGAATTTCGCAGAAAAGTGTCGCAAGCGTCTGGCGCAGAGTGTCCGTGTGCGATTGTCTGCGCCAGGCACGTGCGCTAAAACCGATTTCCGCGCACAGCGTATTCATGGATTCTAGGCTCCCAAACCAGCCGTGGCGCAGAGTATCGCAGCGACCCTGCAGCAGCGCCAGTAACGCCCCCAAGAACGCCCTCGCGCAAGGAAAAGCCATCAAAATCGCAAAATCATCGCAAAGGGCTGCGCTAACCTTGGACCAGTTTACAGGGCTGCCAAACAAGGAACGCAAAGCGGGTAACGTTCATATCAGGGGTACGCGGGAAGTTTTACACGCGATTAGCCAGGGTACGTGTATTACAGGGGTACGCGGGAAGTTCAACACGCGATTGGCCAGGGTACGTGTATTACAGGGGTACGCGTGAAGTTGTACATGCGATTAGCCAGGGCACGTGTATTACAGGGGTACGCGGCAATTATCACACGCGATTTGGCTGGGTACGTGTATTACAGGGGTATACGGGAAGTTTTACACGCGATTTGGCTGGGTACGTGTATTACAGGGGTGCACGGGAATAATCACATGCGATTTGGCCAGGTACGTGTATTACAGGGGTGCGCGGGAATTATCACACGCAATTTGGCTGGGTACGTGTATTACAGGGGTGCGTGGGAAGTTAAACACGCGATTAGGCTGGGTGGGTCCTCACAGGTATACCCTGTACACCCTCCACGGCCCCTGCAGGCCGCCCACACCACAGGGGACTACCCTGCACACCTGCTCATGTCCCCCTGCACTCCCACCCCCCAGCAGTGCAGGGGCACCCTCCACCAGGCCCCCACCCATGTCCCCTATCACCCCCACCCCCCAGCCACCAGGGGCACCCACCACCAGGCCCCCACTCATGTCTCCCACCACCCCCACCCCCCAGCCACCAGGGGCACCCACCACCAGGCCCGCACCCATGTCTCCCACCACCCCACCCCCCAGCAGTGCAGGGGCAGCCTCCACGAGGCCCCCACCCATGTCTCCCACCACCCCCACCCCCCAGCAGTGCAGGGGCACCCACCACCAGGCCCCCACTCATGTCTCCCACCACCCCCACCCCCCAGCCACCAGGGGCACCCACCACCAGGCCCGCACCCATGTCTCCCACCACCCCACCCCCCAGCAGTGCAGGGGCAGCCTCCACCAGGCCCCCACCCATGTCTCCCACCACCCCACCCCCCAGCAGTGCAGGGGCACCCACCACCAGGCCCCCACTCATGTCTCCCACCACCCCCACCCCCCAGCCACCAGGGGCACCCACCACCAGGCCCGCACCCATGTCTCCCACCACCCCACCCCCCAGCAGTGCAGGGGCAGCCTCCACCAGGCCCCCACCCATGTCTCCCACCACCCCACCCCGCAGCAGTGCAGGGGCAGCCTCCACCAGGCCCGCACCCATGTCTCCCACCACCCCACCCCCCAGCAGTGCAGGGGCAGCCTCCACCAGGCCCCCACTCATGTCTCCCACCACCCCCACCCCCCAGCAGTGCAGGGGCACCCACCACCAGGCCCCCACTCATGTCTCCCACCACCCCCAACCCCCAGCTACCAGGGGCATCCTCCACCAGGCCCGCACCCATGTCTCCCACCACCCCACCCCCCAGCAGTGCAGGGGCAGCCTCCACCAGGCCCCCACCCATGTCTCCCACCACCCCCACCCCCCAGCAGTGCAGGGGCACCCACCACCAGGCCCCCACTCATGTCTCCCACCACCCCCATCCCCCAGCCACCAGGGGCACCCACCACCAGGCCCCCACTCATGTCTCCCACCACCCCCACCCCCCAGCCACCAGGGGCACCCACCACCAGGCCCGCACCCATGTCTCCCACCACCCCACCCCCCAGCAGTGCAGGGGCAGCCTCCACCAGGCCCCCACCCATGTCTCCCACCACCCCCACCCCCCAGCAGTGCAGGGGCACCCACCACCAGGCCCCCACTCATGTCTCCCACCACCCCCACCCCCCAGCCACCAGGGGCACCCACCACCAGGCCCGCACCCATGTCTCCCACCACCCCACCCCCCAGCAGTGCAGGGGCAGCCTCCACCAGGCCCCCACCCATGTCTCCCACCACCCCACCCCCCAGCAGTGCAGGGGCAGCCTCCACCAGGCCCCCACTCATGTCTCCCACCACCCCCACCCCCCAGCCACCAGGGGCATCCTCCACCAGGCCCGCACCCATGTCTCCCACCACCCCACCCCCCAGCAGTGCAGGGGCAGCCTCCACCAGGCCCCCACCCATGTCTCCCACCACCCCCACCCCCCAGCAGTGCAGGGGCACCCACCACCAGGCCCCCACTCATGTCTCCCACCACCCCCACCCCCCAGCCACCAGGGGCACCCACCACCAGGCCCGCACCCATGTCTCCCACCACCCCACCCCCCAGCAGTGCAGGGGCAGCCTCCACCAGGCCCCCACCCATGTCTCCCACCACCCCACCCCGCAGCAGTGCAGGGGCACCCACCACCAGGCCCGCACCCATGTCTCCCACCACCCCACCCCCCAGCAGTGCAGGGGCAGCCTCCACCAGGCCCCCACCCATGTCTCCCACCACCCCACCCCCCAGCAGTGCAGGGGCAGCCTCCACCAGGCCCGCACCCATGTCTGCCACCACCCCACCCCCCAGCAGTGCAGGGGCAGCCTCCACCAGGCCCCCACCCATGTCTCCCACCACCCCCACCCCCCAGCAGTGCAGGGGCACCCACCACCAGGCCCCCACTCATGTCTCCCACCACCCCCACCCCCCAGCCACCAGGGGCATCCTCCACCAGGCCCGCACCCATGTCTCCCACCACCCCACCCCCCAGCAGTGCAGGGGCAGCCTCCACCAGGCCCCCACTCATGTCCCCTATCACCCCCACCCCCCAGCCACCAGGGGCATCCTCCACCAGGCCCCCACCCATGTCTCCCACCACCCCCACCCCCCAGCAGTGCAGGGGCACCCACCACCATACACCCCACCAACCTGGATGACTCTGTGTCATCTTCCCTCGTTGGGCCCTGTGGGGTCCCAGCTGCCTCTTCTGCTGCTGAGGAGTCCAGCTCCGACCTCCGCCTCTTGGACCTCCCCTTGCCAGCTGCGGCCTGGGACGCGGCACCAGACTCCTCACTCCCCGACGAGATCACAACTTGGGAGGGGATCTGGCCCTTGCGTCTCCGGCTGGTGGTGCGACCCCTGCCGCTGTGCTCCACAGCACCTGCTCCGTCCTCTTCATCAGTTGACAGTGCAGACAGGGAGAAAGAAAACACAGGCATCAGGGCACTGTAAAATGGACTCATGCACACATGACAGTTATACATGAGTGGCATAGGTAAACCTCAGACATGGCATCACAATCCCCAACACACATGTCATTTCAACTTGCACACATGAGCCATACCACAGCCATGATGCAACAGCCAGCACCATCCATTCACATACAACAGAATGTGCAGCCAAAGGTCATCTACACATCACATGCAACATAGGGAGTACACTACACATGCACACACAACACCAAACCTGCATGCATGTGTACACCTCCGCCAACTGTCGCAGTGTCTCCATCGACATCCATGTCACACCTGACAATCATTCCTCCACATCCTGTGCCATGCAAGCCCACACACACAAGCACCATCCATGTGTCACACATGAGACCCCTCGCATGTGTCACCCTCACAGCCCTGTACACCCCCCCTACTTGGCCACATAAAAATACATGTTCAACCTGCACACTCCTGGCACACCACCACACGCACAACTTACTATCAGTATGCATGTACACTTACCGCTCGACTCCAGACGGGTCTGCTTCTCAAGGACATGGATGTGGAGCGCAGGGGATATGCGTTCCAGGACCCTCATCTGATCTTCCGACAAGTGGCCCCGCCCGCCCCTTAGCATCTGCTGCCATCATGAGGCGCCGGGCCTTGTTGAGGGTGCTGGACCTGAAGTCCTCCCAGCGCTTCCTGACACATTAGTAGTCGCGGACTGCCACCTCCTCCGCGTTGATGGCAGTCACGACGTCCATCGGCGCGCAACCTTCCGAAGAGGGCATCATACTGCCCCACGACATGCTCCACCAGGACAACAACTTCCCTGGCACTGAAGCTGGTGCCCCTCTGCCTCCTTGGCCGGGGGTTGCCACTGGTGCCAGATGTCGTAGTGCCCGACATGGCAACCCCAGAGGCAGGAGTGGGTGGGCAACTGGGTCCTGGTGCTGGGCTGTGGGGTGACAGTCGGGAGCCTTTGGTTCCAGCAGGGGTGGTCACAGCAACAGCACCCCTGGCTGATGTGCAGGCAGCAAATGGCAGGGCACGTGGCCAGCAGGCAGTCAGGCAGCAGCAGATGGCAGGTGGGAGCGTGCTCAGGGCTCTGGGGGGCAGTAATTTGGCCTCCTGGGCAGGAGCGTGGTCTTTCATGTGTGAACGCGTGGACAGCCTGATAGGGAGTGATTTTGCACGTGAAAATCCCACACGTCTGCGTGTGAATCGAAGAAAGGCCCTTAGCGCGTAAACCCATCAACAGCATATGCGCGTCCATGAAGTCACGTGCACGTGCAGGAAAATGTTGCGTGACACGTCCGAGTGTCAAAGCGTGTGATTGGAGAAAATAGACCTACACGCAGAAGTCACAAAGCGTGTAAATGGTTAAAATGGACCTACACGCAGAAGTGACAAAGCGTGTGATTGGTGAATATGGATCTACACGCAGAAGTGACAAAGCGTGTGATTGGTGAAAATGGATCTACACGCAGAAGTGACAAAGCGTGTGATTGGTGAAAATGGGCCTAGCACGTACACGCCGCGTAAGTGACGCTGTACGTGTGGGCCTGTATATAAGGTACGTGTAGAACACCATTTCCTTGTATGTGCTTTTCGTGGAGAGCGAGTGGGTGAATTCTGTACTTCTTGTCGTTTCACACGCGATTTACTTCACGGCGTTTCCAGTTCGTACTCCCTGTTACCTCTGACAGCTTTTTCTCTTTTTTCTCTCGTACTGGTTGACCTGGGCCTGTTCCCTCAAACAGTGTCCCCTTCTACTGTTGTCCCGTCTCCTCAGACAGTGTAAATATCTTCTTTTGGCGGGGGTGTTGCCAACCAAACGCGCTCATTTTTCACGCTCTTTTACCTGGCAGACGGTGAGTCACGCACGTATCTAACTTCTGTGCTTGCCCCGTGTGTAGCCTACCCCTTCAGAGGTCATTCTAGGCTGCGTGTGACACGCATACGTTCATTCTTGTGTTACTGGGTGCCACAGCGTAGTGCAGGTTTTTCTTTCTGCACACGTGGTCTAGGAGGGGTTGCGTGCACGTCATCTCCCTTTTTTGGGCCTCCTGTGCGTTGCGTGACCCGTCATCTTTCCCCAGGGGTTACAATCAGCCTTGCTAGAGCACTAGGGTACAATTACCATCTGGTACCCAACCCCTTTGACCCCCAATTGCCCAGGACTATAGTCTACAGCCACTCCCATACGCACATTAATATCAGTGCCATGGCTGGGAGGCGAGGATTCCGTAAGGGTGGCAAAGGTGGAAGAGCCACAAGTGGTGGCCGTGGTGGATCCGGTAGGGGACGTGGTCGTAACTTGCAGGGTGAGCCTGTCCCCCCATGTGCGGAGGACCAGTCAAGGGCACCCATTATCCCCCCCCTTCCCCCCCCCCTCCCGTTGAGGCTGATGTGGCTGACACCATCCATGCTCAGACCTTGTTGGACCAGCCCATTGTGGCACCACACCTGGCTGACTCCATGGCTGACTTCCAGGTCAGCAGGGCTACCACACGTGCGCTGGTGCACGTTGATGC
The DNA here is from genome assembly GCF_040938575.1 of Ambystoma mexicanum. Taxonomy (NCBI): domain Eukaryota; kingdom Metazoa; phylum Chordata; class Amphibia; order Caudata; family Ambystomatidae; genus Ambystoma; species Ambystoma mexicanum. The sequence continues at coordinate 871,816,958 of NC_090924.1, read as the reverse complement.
CATCATGCCACGTGGATCTGGGGCAGCAAGGTCATCTGCTGCCCCAAGTAGGCAGGGCGGAGAGGCTGCAGGGGCAGCTGCGGCTCCATCCACCCCAGCTCTCACACACCCAGCCATGACAGTGTCCGTCCTAGTCCATTCTGCTGACATTCCCCATGACACCATTACACTTGAGCCAATGCCTGCACCAACTCCCATGCTGAGTGTGCAATCCCACACACCTGATACAGAGCCCACCAGGGCTCCTGCCCCTAGTGTCCAGAGCAGCGCAGGACACTCAGGATCACCACCACCTTCCAAGCAGAAGAGGAAGAGTGCTCGTCCGGCACAGGCTGATGCCCCAGACACGGCTACACAGTCCGGTCCGTCGAGGAAGCCCAGCTTCACGGATGACGAACTGAATGCACTTGTCGAGTATGTGTCCGGACATGATAACGAGATGGTCATTGTTGCAGGATCAAAGACCACACCTGCACAACGCCAGGCACACTGGCAGACCGTTGCGGACATCGTAAGTGCCCTTGGAATCGTGAGGCGCACAGCCAATGATTGCTACAAGCGCTGGAATGACCTAAAGCGCAGGGCAAAGAAGAAGCTGGCCTCAAGTCATGCCGCAACTCTAGTGACTGGAGGTGGGTCTCCAGTAGAAGACATGGAACTCACTCCACATGAGTCAGTCGCTGGGACCTACGTCACGGAGGAACAGATCCAAGGCGTGGGAGATCTGCCTGATTACGAGGCATTGTCCGGTGAGTGCACATGCATGTGTGTGTCATCCATGTGCATGGTGTGTGTGTGAGGGCATCTGTTTGTGTGCCAGGTGAGAGTGTGTGCGCCTGAGTCGAATGTGTCAGCCATGTGCTTCATGCAATACATCCTGCACAGCTGCAATTGGCCATTGCAGTATCCCTTCTGCCAACAGTAGACATCTAGCCCAACAGCACCCCAGTTGCCCTTGAAGTGTCACCTTGCCACAACATTGTTGCTTATTTTCCTATGTTCAATCAGACAGATTGTATGCATTCCACCACTTATACTAGGTATTCCTCAGTCCTCTAGTCACATGTCTGGCATGGCCATGGTAAAGTGGAGTGACTTTGTTACCTGGATATCATATGTTCACACATGTCCCTGTGCAATTGGACCATATTGGACTGGCAGCTCCAGGTGATAAAGCAGACCTGTTTCAATTAGAAAAGCTATTGCATGTGGGAACTGGACAGAATGAATAAGTGCTGCCCTCCTCTCTATCTACACTCAATAGCAATGGCACATGCCATCTGTGTGATGGCATGTGTGTGTCACCTGGCAATCACAGGGCAATGTGTGATGCCACTGCCAGGCAGCATGCAGAAAATGTGTTCATCTTCCATCTTTGTGTAATGAGTGTGTGCCATTTGCCTGCCCTTCATACGCAGTGAGGGTGCATGCATGGGAGGGTCTTAGTCATGTGGGACATGTGTCAATCAAGTACTGGTTCTCTTGCTTCTCAGCCCTCATTGTGTGCCATGGTGCTAATGCGGGTTTCCATTTCTTTGTTATTATGTCATTGCAGGGGAAGACGCACCTGATACTGCTGGGGTTGTGGAGATGGTGCAGAGCCAGGAGGGGTCCGAGGGCCGACCAACCACCAGTGAGGGACGTGGTGTGCTGGTGGGTGAAAACCCACAAGTGCTACAGGTTGTGCTCTCAAGGGGTGTCTCTGGCTGCACCTCCCCCGAGCTGTACTCAGCTGTTGACTCGGATGATGAGACCTACGTGCCGTCGCAGGTGAGTGTTCCAGGGAGGGAATCTGTTCTGTCCCACCCACCTGCACCAGGGTCAGAACCCTCAATGGGGATGTCAGTGTTGGCAGCTAGGCCTTTGGTGGTTACGGATGCAGGGTCACACTCCGCGACATCTGATCCTGTTCCTGGGCCAGCAGATCAGAGGGGGAATGCAGTCCTGCAGCCTCAGGCAGTGCCGGCACAGCAAGGCGCAGTCCGCCTTGCCCCAGACAGGTGTGGTGCCCGCCGACGTGGTGGCCGTACGCCACCTGGCAATACCGCATGGGAGCAATCCATTTACGGTATGGCTACCCAACAGCCAGCATCATCCGAGATGATGGCTCAGGACATGGATAGGGTGGCCACTTCCATTGTCCCCCCTGAAAGGCTGATGGAGCGACTAGAGCAGGCAACCGACTCCATCTGCCAGTCACACAGGGAGGACATGTTGGCGTCCAACAGGGACAGGCGGGAGGCACTGGCGACTCTGCAGGAGGCCATCTCCATAGAGTCCCAGGGCCACAGGGAAGCCCTGAGGCAGGAGCTACATCAACTCAGGACGACTCTAGTTGAGCTTGAGGCTTCAACACACCAAAGGACAGAACAGCAGCTGGAGCGTCACACCCGTACGCTCTCAGCTGAGATGCAAGCAACGAGGGCGGAGGTCCGGGCATCCCGTGAGTTGTTGCATGGGGACCTCCGCACCCTCATCCTCCAGAACGAGACCTACCACACCCGCATGCTTGCAGCCATGGAGGAACAGAGTAGGGCGTTGCGTGGGCTGCCTCCCATAGTGCAACCACCTCCGGATGCAGCTGCACAGGGTGATAATAGCGACAGCAGTGATACTCCCACAATAGGGTAGCCGTGTGGGCCATGAGCCCATGGAGGTGTTTTTTTTCCCAGGATCCACACAGGTGGTTTCTGGTGTGCACCCTGACCTCGGACCTCCTGGGTGGCCTCCCCAACCCCCCCGGGCCCTTTAATGGCAATTTTTTATTTTTTTTTATTTTTATTTTTATTTTTATATTTATTTTTATATTTTTCCCAATTTTTTTGGGACAATTTGTTGGCTTCCGTGGTTCCTGTGGGCATACGCTGCATTGTGGCTGGGCACATGCAGGCTTGTCATGTATTAGGTTCAGATGCCTGGGTTTGAGTCACACACACCCCTCCTGCTTCCCGTTTCCATGGGCTTGCAAAGGGTGTGCCCAAGTGACATTGAAGTACATGGTGACATTGGACTCCCACTACATGTGTGGGTAGTCTAGTCAATACTGTGTATACATTCCTAGTGCATATTGCTGTTGTGTTGTACACTGCATGTTGCATTGATGTGTAACTCATCATCTGTGTCTGCCTCCCAATTTGCAGGTCCCTTCCTCATGTCTACACAAGGCCCTCTAGTCTGGAGATGGGGTCCTTGTTGGCAGCAGTGCACCTACAACTCTACATGGCACCAACACTGTTCAGTTGGAAGTGGTGGGAGTGCAGGCATATCCAGGTGGTGAGACAACTGATTTATTACATTACTGAAGTCATGTTAATGGTAGTACCTGCTCAAGTTTGTTGTTGGTCCTGCATTACAGTGAGCATTTCAGGTGTAGGAAGTTTCAATTGGGGACACTGTACATTGCAACACTTGTCATGTTGTGGGGATTACTTTGTTTACCTGCACATAGCATGACATGGCACGGTGTGTTGTGTGGCGGTGCTGGGGATGGGTTGGGTGACATGGCACTGTCCTCTTGTTGCATTTAGCAAGTGGGTATTCATTTTGGCTGCTTGAATGTGTTTCTTCACAAAACTGCATTGGTGTTGTGTGTGGGTAGGGATGCACACATTGTAACACTTCCAGGTGAACAATCTCAGGCTGATATGCTTTTCACGGTTGAATCTCCAGACATTCAGGATCAGTGTCAGGTTGAGTCATCATTGACTGTCAGATGGAATGTGCCAGGCCAGTGTGCACTCCACAGGGGAGTGAATACTATGTGAAGTAATTAGCCACTAGCTGTGTACGGGCTGCCTCCCCCCGTGCCCTTTCCCCTCCCATGCGCAGCGGCTGTGCATGTGGTTGGGGATGTGGGGCCACCACCATGTCCACGGGCAGGCCCCGGCGTGTTGCAACGTTGTGCAGGACACATGCTGCCACTATGATCCTGCACACTACTGGGGGAGCGTATAACAGCTGCCCGCCAGAACGGTCAAGGGAGCGAAAGCGTGACTTTAGCACTCCGAATGTGCGCTCCACTATGCCCCGGGTTGTAATGTGGGCTGTGTTATATCTTACCTGGGGTGGCGTGGTGGGGTTCCGAATTGGCGTCATCATGTGGGGGCTGAGAGGGTAGGCACTGTCCCCTGTGGAGGTGGTGATTGGTATCATTGGTGGGGTTGTGACCTTGCTCAGTATCCAACATGCATGCATGTGCAGTGGCATACATACTCACCAAGCAGCCATGTATCGCCATGCCGCCCAGCATCTATGTCCCGGCATAGGGTGGACATTCGGTAAATGAAGCTGTCGTGGGTGGACCCGGGATAGTTGGCATATACTGAGGTGATGATTCCCTTGGCATTACATACTACCTGCACGTTGATGGAATGCCAGTGCTTGCGGTTCCTATAGATGTGCTCAGATGCCCTGGGGGGACGTAGAGCCACATGGGTGCAGTCGATGGCACCTAGCACTTTGGGGAATCGTGCCACACCGTAAAAATCCTGGGCCGCAGCATGCCTTTCTGCAGGTGTTCTGGGCAGGTATATGTGCCTGCGGACTGATGGGCGTGCGGTGATGATGTCCAAGACCTGGTGTAGGCAGCGTGACTGGGTGGCCTGTGACACCCCACCCACTATGGCACTTGTCCGCTGAAATGATCCAGTGGCTAAGAAGTGCAGTACATTGAGGACCTTCTCCAGGGGGCTGAGTGCTTGGGAGCACAGGGTGGGTGATGTGAGGTCATCCTCCCACTCACTCACCAGGTCCAGTATTATGTGTGGTGGAAACCTGTACCTTCCATACACCTGGTCATCAGGCATCCCGAACAGGCTGGTTCTGGGTGTGAATATTCTGGCCCTGACTCTCCTCCTCCTCCTCCTTTGGTAGCCCACTGCCACTCCTGCTAGGAACGGTATGTTCATCCTGGCATCTGGCTTGTCATTTGATAAGTGCGCAAATTAATGCTTTGCGCGTGTACTAGGCGAGCGTGTGACTCGCGCACCCCTGGAATCTAGTTCCCAGTCCAATAGCGTGTGGAAATTCCCACGCACCACGGGATACAGGTGCGCTGACGTACTTGCGTGTGTAAGTGCCCGCGCACCCCTGAAATACACGTACATAGGCCAATCGCGTGTAAGCGCACTTTTGTCCAATTACACGCAATGACACTCGGACGTGCAGTATTTTCACGTGTGCTCCGTCATCACGTGCTGAGTGGGGAACACCCGTGCGGGTCACGTCACAGACGCGCTTACGCGCTGAGGGACTCTGGTCCAACAGAATCGCGTATGCGTGCTGACGCGCTTACGCGCTAAGGGCCTTTCCTCGGATTTCACGCTGACGTGCAGGATTTTCACGTGCCAAATCACTCCGTATCAAGCTGGCCACCCGAAAACACACGGAAGACCACGCTCCTGCCCAGAAGGCCGAGTTACTGCCCCCCAGTGCCCCGAGCAGCCTCCCACGTGCCATCTGCTGCTGCCTGCCTGCCTGCCTGCCTGCTGCCACCGTGCCCTGCCATTTGGTGCCTGCACATCAGCCATCTGCAGGGGTCCAGTTGCTGTGTCCACCCCTGCTGGAACTGAAGACTCCCAACTGGGATTACATCGCTCCACAGCCCAGCCCCAGGACCCAGTTGCCCACCCACACCTGCCTCTGGGGTTGCCATGTCGGGCACTTCCACATCTGGCACCAGTGGCAACCCCAGGCCAGAGGGGCAGAGGGGCACCAGCTTCACTGCCACCGAAGTTGGTGTCCTGGTGGAGCATGTCCTGGGGCAGTATGATGCCCTCTTTGGATCGTCCCGCGCCAGCAAGGAAGGACGGGAGAGGATCTGGGCCGACTGTGTGGTTGCCATCAACGCGGAGGGGGTGGCAACCCGCAACGTCCAGAAGATCAAGAAGCGCTGGGAGGACTTGAGGTCCAGGACCCTTGTGAAGGCCCGGCGCCTCGTGGAGGGGGGCCGGGGCCACATGAGTTCCATCCAGAAGAGGGTCCTGGAACGCGTACGCCCAGCGCTCCACGCCCAGATCCTTGAGAGGGAGGCCCGTCTGGAGTTGAGCGGTAAGTGTCCAAGCATTACTGTGTGAGACAGGGCATGTTGCGGTGTGCTGGTTCTATGATACTTGCCTGTATGTGTGCCATAGGCCATGTATGCATGTATGTGTGCAGGGACATCATGGTAATGCATGTGCGACCAGTGATGTGTGACCCACGTGGTTGTTGCATGTGTCCAAATGCGGCATGGGGAGCCCTATGCAGATTTTGAACATGAGAGCATGCCAGTCTCTGTACCTGGACATGGGTGGGGGTGAGGGATGGGTGCTGATGCCAGGTACATATATGGTAGCCATGTCTGTGTGCCTGACCTGCGTGTCTGTGACTTGTGCATGCCATGGATGCATGACACATGTGTGTGCCAATGCACAGATTCAGTGAAGCAGCCAACTTACCCTTGTTTTGGCTGTGTTTGGTGTGTTTGGGGCCAGATGGATGTGACTGAGGTGAAGTGTGTGCATGTGATATGCATGAGCCATGATGCATGTGAGTTGCATATCATTGAATGTTTCAAGAGTCCATTGGACATGCATGGAAATATCCATGGCATGCAGCATGCCTGTTACTGTGTGTGTTTTGCCTGGACTGACCCATGTGTTGTGGAGGGACATGATGGAAGTGTACTTTGACAGTGGTGCTCATCTGCTATTGCTTCCTGTCTAGGGGACCATTGTGCAGTACCCTGATGCTTGTGTTCTTTGTCTCCCTCTACGCAGCGGCTAGTGAAGAAGAGGGCGGAGACGGCGCTGTGGAGCAAGGCGGCGGGGATGCACCCACGGCTGCAGCGGAAGGGGTGGGTGAGCCCCCACAGGGGCCTGCTACGGCGGGAGACGGTGAGGAGCCATCCAGGTTGGTGGTTTGCACAGAGGAGGAGGAGGCCGCCACTGGGGCACACATGGGGCCTGGTGGGGGCATCCCTGCTGGTGCAAGTGGTGCAGTCCAGGGCCAGGGGCAGGAGGCAACACAGGTCACCGTGGAGGGGCCTGTGCATGTCGCTGTCCCTGACCCTGTGAGTGCACCACCATGCACCAGCAGGGATGCCCCGTCCCAGGCCCGTCCGCAGGTAGTGGGGATGTCCATGTCACCTGACTCCCCTCCACCTGCGGACGTGGGAACCCCTGGCCGTGTGGAGAAGGTCCTGATTGGGGTCGCGATGCGCACGGCTGTGATTCGTGATGCCGTGCGTGCTTCCCGGGAGGAGCACGCACGTCATCACGAAGTGCACCGTGCCGACGTGGCCCAATTGGGATCGGCCATGTTCGGGGGTTTCCTGCATGTGTTGGCCAATGTGGCGGCCCTCTCCTCCTCTGTGCAGGCTATCCACCAGTCGTTCTCCTTGCCGTCTTCCGGGCCAGATGCCACCAGGGCCCCCTGTGGACCTGCCCCGACCAATGCAGCCAGCTCGGTGGGGATCCCATCCCTGCCACAGTTGGGAGTCGGAGGTCCAGCAGGGGTGGACAACACTGCAACTGGACCCCAGCAGATGGAAGATGTGACAGCATCATCAGGCAGGGCACGTGCACGACGGCGTCGGTGGTTTCCATCAGCCTGGATGCCGTCATGCTGGCAGAGGCAGTGGCGTCGGAGGCAGCAGCGGGCTCGACGTGGGAGGCATAATGGCTCGGGGCCATCAAGATCAGAGGGGCAGCCATCGGCCGGAGGGCAGGGCAACCCTGGGATGGTGGTGTCTTCCGTGTGGGAGGAGTTGGTCCAGCGGATAGGTGCGGAGCGGCAGCGGGCGGAAGAGGAGCGGCTCGCCATGGTCAGGGCGGAGTTCTCCATGCGTCGGGCATTGAGGCGGGCTGAGTGCCTCGAGGAAGCTCGCAGGGAGTTTGAGCTGAACATGGGGTTATCCCTGCGAGACCTCGGGGCCAGGACAGAGTCCCGCCTCCAGGACATCGACATGGAGTTCGATGATGCCCTGGCCAGCAACATCAACAAGTGAGCCGCAGGACTTGCCCGCTGCCTTTGTATATAGTTATTTAGTTAGTTAGTGTTAGGTTTCCTTTATTTTGTTTTATTATTTTGGACCGCTCGGACAATGGCCACTTTTTTGTATACATTTTTTAGATTAGGTAGTAGTAGGTTTCATTTATGGTGTTGGGCTCATGGACCCTGGAACATTCCTGTATATAGTTTGCTTTTTGTAGATACTTCTTTTTCATTTCTTATTGTGTTCACCATGAGGAAATGGTTTTTCATATTTTTTCATACTAAATGATATTGCTTTGGACGACAATTTTTTTTTATTCCTTTGTTTTTTTGATTATGATTTTTGTTCTCGGACATGGACCATTAATTTGCTTATCCACATAGTTGTATGTTTGATTTGTTTACTTATTTTTAATCTATAATACATTTTTTATTTTTACTTTCACTTGTGTTATTTTCTCATTGGTTTCATACATGTCATGATATGTGTTTTGACATTCACTTGCACCCATTGTGTATGTGTGTGTGTCGGGCATGTGTCCATTTACATTGTTGCCATTGGGGTTGTATCATGTAATTGCTTTCACTATGTTGGTGGATGCTATCCTTGCCTGGGTGTTTGTGCTGGGTATGCTGCCCATTACTGCCATGATTGTGTATCGTCAGGACCTGGGGCCAGGGGGACATGTGTGGGTGCCTGGTGGAGGTTGCCCCTGCACTGCTGGGGGGTGGGGGTGGTGGGAGACATGAGTGGGGGCCTGGTGGAGGTTGCCCCTGGATGGTGGGGGGTGGGGGTGATAGGGGACATGAGTGGGGGCCTGGTGGAGGTTGCCCCTGCACTGCTGGGGGGTGGGGGTGGTGGGAGACATGAGTGGGGGCCTGGTGGAGGTTGCCCCTGGATGGTGGGGGGTGGGGGTGGTGGGAGACATGAGTGGGGGCCTGGTGGAGGCTGCCCCTGGATGGTGGGGGGTGGGGGTGATAGGGGACATGAGTGGGGGCCTGGTGGAGGGTGCCCCTGGATGGTGGGGGGTGGGGGTGATAGGGGACATGAGTGGGGGCCTGGTGGAGGTTGCCCCTGCACTGCTGGGGGGTGGGGGTGGTGGGAGACATGAGTGGGGGCCTGGTGGAGGCTGACCCTGCACTGCTGGGGGGTGGGGGTGGTGGGAGACATGGGTGGGGGCCTGGTGGAGGCTGACCCTGGATGGTGGGGGTGGGGGTGGTGGGAGACATGAGTGGGGGCCTGGTGGAGGCTGACCCTGCACTACTGGGGGGTGGGGGTGGTGGGAGACATGGGTGGGGGCCTGGTGGAGGCTGACCCTGGATGGTGGGGGGTGGGGGTGGTGGGAGACATGAGTGGGGGCCTGGTGGAGGGTGCCCCTGGATGGTGGGTGGTGGGGGTGATAGGGGACATGAGTGGGGGCCTGGTGGAGGTTGCCCCTGCACTGCTGGGGGGTGGGGGTGGTGGGAGACATGAGTGGGGGCCTGGTGGAGGCTGACCCTGCACTGCTGGGGGGTGGGGGTGGTGGGAGACATGGGTGGGGGCCTGGTGGAGGCTGCCCCTGGATGGTGGGGGGTGGGGGTGATAGGGGACATGAGTGGGGGCCTGGTGGAGGGTGCCCCTGGATGGTGGGGGTGATAGGGGACATGAGTGGGGGCCTGGTGGAGGTTGCCCCTGCACTGCTGGGGGGTGGGGGTGGTGGGAGACATGGGTGGGGGCCTGGTGGAGGGTGCCCCTGGATGGTGGGGGGTGGGGGTGGTGGGAGACATGAGTGGGGGCCTGGTGGAGGCTGCCCCTGGATGGTGGGGGGTGGGGGTGATAGGGGACATGAGTGGGGGCCTGGTGGAGGGTGCCCCTGGATGGTGGGGGGTGGGTGTGATAGGGGACATGAGTGGGGGCCTGGTGGAGGTTGCCCCTGCACTGCTGGGGGGTGGGGGTGGTGGGAGACATGAGTGGGGGCCTGGTGGAGGCTGACCCTGGATGGTGGGGGGTGGAGGTGGTGGGAGACATGAGTGGGGGCCTGGTGGAGGCTGCCCCTGGATGGTGGGGGGTGGGGGTGATAGGGGACATGAGTGGGGGCCTGGTGGAGGGTGCCCCTGGATGGTGGGGGTTGGGGGTGATAGGGGACATGAGTGGGGGCCTGGTGGAGGTTGCCCCTGCACTGCTGGGGGGTGCGGGTGGTGGGAGACATGAGTGGGGGCCTGGTGGAGGCTGACCCTGCACTGCTGGGGGGAGGGGGTGGTGGGAGACATGGGTGGGGGCCTGGTGGAGGCTGACCCTGGATGGTCGGGGGTGGGGGTGGTGGGAGACATGAGTGGGGTCTGGTGGAGGCTGACCCTGGATGGTGGGGGGTGGGGGTGGTGGGAGACATGAGTTGGGGCCTGGTGGAGGGTGCCCCTGGATGGTGGGTGGTGGGGGTGATAGGGGACATGAGTGGGGCCTGGTGGAGGTTGCCCCTGCACTGCTGGGGGGTGGGGGTGGTGGGAGACATGAGTGGGGGCCTGGTGGAGGCTGACCCTGCACTGCTGGGGGGTGGGGCTGGTGGGAGACATGGGTGGGGGCCTGGTGGAGGCTGCCCCTGGATGGTGGGGGGTGGGGGTGGTGGGAGACATGAGTGGGGGCCTGGTGGAGGCTGACCCTGCACTGCTGGGGGGTGGGGGTGGTGGGAGACATGGGTGGGGGCCTGGTGGAGGCTGCCCCTGGATGGTGGGGGGTGGGGGTGGTGGGAGACATGAGTGGGGGCCTGGTGGAGGGTGCCCCTGGATGGTGGGGGGTGGGGGTGATAGGGGACATGAGTGGGGGCCTGGTGGAGGTTGCCCCTGCACTGCTGGGGGGGTGGGGGTGGTGGGAGACATGAGTGGGGGCCTGGTGGAGGCTGACCCTGCACTGCTGGGGGGTGGGGGTGGTGGGAGACATGGGTGGGGGCCTGGTGGAGGCTGACCCTGGATGGTGGGGGGTCGGGGTGGTGGGAGACATGAGTGGGGGCCTGGTGGAGGCTGACCCTGGATGGTGGGGGGTGGGGGTGGTGGGAGACATGAGTGGGGGCCTGGTGGAGGCTGCCCCTGGATGGTGGGGGGTGGGGGTGATAGGGGACATGAGTGGGGGCCTGGTGGAGGGTGCCCCTGGATGGTGGGGGGTGGGGGTGATAGGGGACATGAGTGGGGGCCTGGTGGAGGTTGCCCCTGCACTGCTGGGGGGTGGGGGTGGTGGGAGACATGAGTGGGGGCCTGGTGGAGGCTGACCCTGCACTGCTGGGGGGTGGGGGTGGTGGGAGACATGGGTGGGGGCCTGGTGGAGGCTGACCCTGGATGGTGGGGGGTGGGGGTGGTGGGAGACATGAGTGGGGGCCTGGTGGAGGCTGACCCTGGATGGTGGGGGGTGGGGGTGGTGGGAGACATGGGTGGGGGCCTGGTGGAGGCTGACCCTGCACTGCTGGGGGGTGGGGGTGGTGGGAGACATGGGTGGGGGCCTGGTGGAGGCTGACCCTGGATGGTGGGGGGTGGGGGTGGTGGGAGACATGAGTGGGGGCCTGGTGGAGGCTGACCCTGGATGGTGGGGGGTGGGGGTGGTGGGAGACATGAGTGGCGGCCTGGTGGAGGCTGACCCTGGATGGTGGGGGGTGGGGTGGTGGGAGACATGGGTGGGGGCCAGGTGGAGGCTGACCCTGGATGGTGGGGGGTGGTGGGAGACATGGGTGGGGGCCTGGTGGAGACTGCCCCTGCACTGCTGGGGGGTGGGGGTGCAAGGGGACATGAGCAGGTGTGCAGGGTAGTCCCCTGTTTTGTGGGCTGCCTGCAGGGGCCGTGGAGGGTGTACAGGGAACACCTGTGAGGACCCACTCAGCCTAATCGCGTGTGTAACTTCCTACGCACCCCTGTAATACACGTACCAAGCCAAATTGCGTGTGATAATTCCTGCGCACCCCTGAAATACACGCGCCCAGGCTATTCGCGTGTGGAAATTCCCGCGCACCCCTGAAATACACGTACCCTGCTGTAATCGCGTGTGGGACTTCCCGCGCACCCCTGAAATACACGCGCCCAGCCTATTCGCGTGTGGAAATTCCCGCGCACCCCTGAAATACACGTACCCTGCTGTAATCGCGTGTGGAACTTCCCGCGCACCCCTGAAATACACGCGCCCAGGCTATTCGCGTGTGGAAATTCCCGTGCACCCCTGAAATACACGCGCCCAGGCTATTCGCGTGTGGAACTTCCTGCGCACCCCTGAAATACACGCGCCCAGGCTATTCGCGTGTGGAAATTCCAGCGCACCCCTGAAATACACGCGCCCAGGCTATTCGCGTGTGGAAATTCCCGCGCACCCCTGAAATACACGCGCCCAGGCTATTCGCGTGTGGAACTTCCCGCGAACCCCTGAAATACACGCGCCCAGGCTATTCGCGTGTGGAAATTCCCGCGCAACCCTGAAATACACGCGCCCAGGCTATTCGCGTGTGCAAGTTCCCGCGCACCCCTGAAATACACGTACCCTGCTGTAATCGCGTGTGGGACTTCCCGCGCACCCCTGAAATACACGTACCCTGCTGTAATCGCGTGTGGGACTTCCCGCGCACCCCTGAAATACATGTACCCTGATGGAATGGCGTGTCGAACTTGCCGCGCACCCCTGAAATACACCTACCCTGATGGAATCGCGTGTGGACCTTCCCGCGCACCCCTGAAATCCACGTACCCGGCCAAATCGCGTGTGAGACTTCCCGCGCACCCCGGTATACACGCACACGTATTTTTTGTCAGCGTGTCCGTGTTTGTGGGTACCCCTTTGCACGTCATTTGTCCTGGAGGGCCACAGTATAGGACATTCATCATGGCAGTACATGGGTGCTATTTGTTGGCGCACCTTTTGGCGCACATTTCTTACAGCCGCAGAGACGCTACCGCCTGCTTTCTTGTGGCGGTCGTGTTTGTGCCTGTGCGCTGGTTTGAGCGTGCGCTTTTTTGCCCTATTCTATTCCATGAATACGTGTTGTAGGCGAGCGTGTGGGCGTTCCGCGCACTTGTGCCCTGTGCTTCCCCCGTGACGCCCACGTTTTTGCAAGTTGTTCCCCATTCCGAGTGTTACGCCCGTGTTCCGCCTACTTTTGTTGCGTGCGCCGCGCTATGTGCGAATTTCGCTGTGGCCTGTGCGATTTTCCCTGTGACCTGGCGCACGCTGTTAGATGGCCTGTGCGCCAACGTGCGCGGCGCACTTTTTATCGCACATCCGCTGGTTTTCTCGCGCACGGACTTCCATGAATCGACGTGCGCTGCTTTTCGTGCGATTTTCGCACTTGCACTGCGATTTTCGCTATTCCACTGCGATTCGCACGTTTTTGCCCACTTGCGCCGCGCTAATTATTCCATGAATCGGCCTGCAAGGAACTGTTAGCTAAAGAGACACTTTTGCCATCCTGTTTAAGAATGCTGAGGAAGGGAACAACCTTCTAGAACCAGGGGTCCTTACATTGGAGAACACTTTCATTTGAGTCATTCTGATATTTTTGATTTGGACCACCTTTTCTAACATCAATTTAAAGACATTAACTTGCACATTGTGTTGTTTGTTTATAAGTGTGAGGGTCAGGATAGGTTGTTTTGGACACAAGAGGGACTTTTCAGTTACTGACACAGACAGATTCTCAGTTTTAGTTTTTAGGTAGGGAGGCTCTACTTCAGAAATAGGGCTCGAGAGGCATTTTTCCAACCCATTTTTGTTTAATAAAAGTGGCTTTACATAAAACCCCTGTGCCTGTCTCTCATTTCTGAACCCTCATACTACCCACAGCTAGAAGGTGAAACAAACTATGCCAGAGATGGATTGAAGCAAGGGAAGAGGAATGCTTGCAGGTAGTAGTGAATCAAATGTACTGTTATGGGCCACTGGGGTTGACGCATAGCTAGAAGGGGATAATATCTGAGTCAGGCCCATATTCTAAAGCAAGGGGGGGTACGCACTTGCTAGTAGTTGAATTCATGTAGCAGGCGTGGTGCTATGTTCCTGGGACTGAGAAGCCAAGAAACAAGATTGGCACTATATCACGAGACTGTACATTTTTGAGCAAAGAAGCGATACGCTAAGGGCTGTGCATTGGATTAGGAAATCCTAAAAAGGGACCATAGTCCATTAGATGATCCGACCATGGAACATTTTGGTAAAACCCATCCTGACACTGCTAATACTGTCTTCCTTTTTGTGTTTTAGTTGGATTACTTGGCACTATAGGTGTTCATTCCAACCTCATCCTGTTACTTGAGAAGACAATTGTTGAACTGCACATCTTATTCCTGGTCCCTCATCACACATCTAAGGGTGTGTTGCTCCTTTCCTAATGTCAATGTTGAGTATCTGGTGCTTTATTTGACAATACTGAAACCTCTCAGGATTATGGTAGACCTTGGCTCCACAACGGCATGTAACCAACCCATGGCCTCTCTGTCATTGTATTTGCTTGTTGTTCCGAGTCAGATTTACTTTTCCACGTCATACATCTACGGCTGCAGAACTACTCCGGACCCAATTCAGGGTTGGCTCTCCCAACTTGTTGGACGGACAGACAGCCAGGCATCCTCAGAGGTTAACTCAGGCTCTTAAAGAATGCATTGGGAACTGCTTTAAGCCCTAGGTGCACTCCTCAGTGAATTGTTTCCTGTACAGTGGCTATTTTGCTTAGACCCTCGATGCTCAGAGTGGTGGTAAATCCTTTGAATTTTTCAAAAAAGTCTACTTTAGACTCATAGGAAATTGGGGGTCTTGCGGGAGGTTGCTGGGGAGAGAGGAGTGCCAGTGGAATTCTCAGTGGCTTGATACCTCTCTCTCTCCGACCCTTCCTACCTATCAGAGAGCATCTCCAAACCCTTCTCCACACGTCCCACCAGGACGCAATACACCAACCGACTCCACATCCCACGCATCAATAGAGCCAAAGCCGGTGGCTAAAGCTTCCCCTATATTGCTGCTAAATCCTGGAACTTACTACCTGCAGACATTAGAGCGGAAAACTCACTCCCGATTTTTCATAGGAAACTGAAGATCTCATTCCTTGCACAATAATATGTAACTATGGCGAACCTATGTAAATATACTTCACTGTAAATGCCATACTTGTTCCCGTAACTTTAGGGATTATCATGTATATGCAACTAAAATATGTCTGTAACAAGCGCCACAATGCCCCTTGGCTGATGTGCGCTGTACAAATCCGAATAAATAAGACTCTCTGCAGCATAGTATACCTGCTTCACATCCTAACCTTGCTTCCAAACCCTCAACAGTAAATAAAAAGGATGCTAGAAGTCACCTCGGACCTGTGTGTACTTATGAAGGCACGAGGCTGCATACAGAGCTCCTCACTATTGGTATAATGCACATTTGGGGATACTTTATTCCACATAGAACTCGTGGTGTGTCTAGACTAGTATTACATACACATTGGTCCAGTGCAATATAATTTTGCAAGGGAATTAGCACAAGGACAAAACTGGCCCTGACTATAATATGCATTACAGTTATATATTTTTCACTGGGGCAGTTCCTGTCCTGGTGTAAATGATTCTGCAAAGTTGCACTGCACTTGTGTAAAGTTTTTCTAATACAGATGGTGTTTTTGTTTGAGGAGCCATATGGCACTGAGGGGAGGAAAGCAGATAGAAAGAGGAAAGGTTGTTTTATTGGTCCATTACCCGCCACTGCAGTTGACTAACATCAATAAAATTGAGACCACGTAGCATGGTAGACTGATATCGTATCTTCTCTGCTTTTTCATTGATAATCCATTTAATCACTAACTTCAAATTACCTGTTCCCATAGAGATTCGCCACAGCCGACTTGAATAGGATGGTAAGCATTAAAAGTTAATAATTTATAATAATGATGTTGGTTTACCTTTTTTGTTGTAGTAGAAATAAACATGTAAGCACATTAGGAAAAGCTATGACAAACTATGTAGCACCTGTTCACAAGAAGGTGGATAAAAGAAGGGCGGGGTGGGAAGGTGGTAGAAGAGGGATTGAGGGGATAAAAAAAATGCTACATACTCAATGATGTAAGCAACACACTGTGACATGCTAAGAACATGGTAATTGAAATCCCTGTTTCAATGTCTGCAGCTTTTCATCTCTCCGTTTTTTCTCGGATTGGAAGTATGTCAGTGGCTTTTATTTCACGGCCATTTTGCATGGTGTTTCTCACCAATTTCCAGTTCTCAAATTATCTGGAAAGAAGTGTTAGATATTTTTGCAGAATGTTCATTGCAAGTGTTTAGTGTCAAGAAGTCAATCTTCTGAGGTCACGATTTTGGTGGACTATAATGCTGAGTGAGGAGTTGGTCATTTTAGAGGGAGTGTTCCCAGCCTCCTCTAACAGTGAATTGTCATGCTGTCATAATCACACGTCAGAAAATGGTGAATGCATGTTGTTGCTTCGGCGCGCATTTGAGATGGACAGAAAGTGGACATGGACTTTTGGGATTGAGTGCGCATGTGTCTCACTTTCATGGTGGAGTTAGCCTTTGAAACGGTGCAACTGGTTCAGCGGATATGGAACAGCCCATGGAATTACAACTGAATTCGATTGCCATTAGCACCACTCAGTCTGGCGAAATTACTGCTGGTTTACTGGTGGCGGACAGGAGCAGTGAGTGCCCCTGTCTAGAGATACTTGCGGAATTGACATGGGCAGCAGTTCCTTCAGGAGTAATTCTGAGGGGTTTTTGGCATTGCAAGGGAGGATTTACCTTTGGCTCCTGGCTGGAGGTAAACCCTCCACTTGAACGGTAAATCTGAATTTGATGGTGTGGCAAAAAAGGCAATTATTCCATTACAGCCAAAACATGTGGTTTTAAGGGATTTACCATCACATTTTTAATGCACTGCCAAACTTGGAACGAGGGCGGAAGACTTTAATAGTCATGACAAATATATGGCTGGACTGGAAGAAAGAACATTTCCAACAGATGGAATAAATTATGGAACACGGTTAGATTTCTTTTGACAGTTTGGACAGTTTCACACACAAACACACACACACACACACACACACCTCACATATAAAAGCGCAAAATTGCACAGTGATGAATGTACAAAGATATAGTGCAGTGTGGCATGCTGCATAATTCAAGTTTTGTGGTGGAGCAAGGATGGTGAGAGTTTTCAAGACCTTGCATGGCGGGTTGCCTGCACTTAGCCACCCGCTGGCTGCACTTTTGATTGCTGACACTTCTCCATCCCCCATTCTTTTTTGCACTTTTCCCCGCCCCTGCACTTGCGCGATCTGAATGACACAAGGCCTAATAAGATGGTTGTTTTGTCCTTCTTCTGTTTCCCCCTCCTTGTCTTGTCGCACCTAGAAACACTTGTGTACAGGCGCGTTATAAATGCCACATCATATCACGGTAAATAGTTTAGCCTGGGAACAAGAAGAGCTGCATTTGCAGTGAATAGATAGGAAGGATTGATTGAGCAATTCTATGGGCAGATGGGATGGAAGTATGACAAGAAAGTGAGGGTGGATGGAAAAAGGGGTGGTGAAAAGCAGAGAATGAAAGAGAAGGGATCTTTTTATTAAAAAAGGAGAAGAGAGCAATTCGTGGCGTCAGGGTACCGATTGCAGGTGCACAAAGTGTAGTAGGTGTTGCACGAGCCAAATTGAAAAGCGTGGTGCAAGTATTTAAGGGGACATTAGGAGGACAAAGACAGAGTGAAGGATTTTATGGGGTGAATTAGTGGGGCATTTGTGTTTTGAGACTAGATTTCGGTTCGTGGTAGGTTTAGTGGAACTGTGTGAACGTCTTGTGGATGAGTTACCAGGCCGTCAAAAAGAGAAAGCTATTTTGGGCAGTTTGCGAATGTTCACTAATTAGCCAGGATGATGACAATGAGTTCCTTGCCATGGAAACGGATGGGCAGTAAGTGAATGTTGGTGGGGTCATGCACAGGGTAGACTACTGCAGCCAGGTGTTCTCAGACATGCGTAATTCCCCTTCAGGCGGTAACTCGGTGTATTGGGTAGGTTCTGTATATGTTTATATCATGTATTTCACTGCAGAGTCTGTAATTCACATATACATTGGAGGGAGAGGGGCCAGGCCTGTTTGCAGGCCCATTGAAATCATGATGTTCATGTTTTGTACCCTGTACATGTGATATGACACCATTCCCCTTGTAACAGACTGCAGATTGCAGCGTTGCGGGAGGATAGCTCAGGGGCAACGTGCTCGCCTTGGAAGCAAGACGACACGGAGCAACACAGGTTCGATCCTATCATATCAGATTGCTGAGGCCCCTTTAGATAGGAAAATGCCATTATAGACCTGGATTTTCTAGATGCAGAGTGTTGTGGCCCAGCTCAGTTGATGCTGGGCCATTATTACGGGTTGGAGCCCACACCAGAGGGTTCTATTGTGTGGTAGATGACCACCACCCTCGCTAGTGGTCCAGAGTCAATGGTGAGTTCCTGATCCAAGGTGAGGGCTGTTATTGAGGGAGAAGGTCACCTGCTGGCACAGAATGAAGGATGATGGTAAGTACTCTAATGTTATTAGAGCTTGTTTGGGGGGGGAAGCATCGCCGTGGGCCTCCTCAGAGAGAACTAGCCTGTGTCTCCTTGCCCAGTGCCCATTGTGTAAACATCAGAAAACTAAGCTTGTAACGCTGCCTTTAAAGGGTGGTAGAGACTCCATTGCAAGTTGGCTAATTCGCTAGTGAACTGGAAAAAGAAGAATAACGGAGATGCATAGAATGCAGGCAGTTATAACTGGTTTAAAGAGAAGACAACATGTTCTCATTTAAGAGAGGGCAGAGAGTGGTGAGGGAGTAGAGTGAATACAGTCAAATAGCTGCTGAGAGAGATGCATTTGACAGCTCCCAAGGTGTCCAGGTAATAGGCTATGCACAACCATTATCTGAAGGTGCCTCTGACTTCAGGAATATTCTGGGCCCTCTCTCTGCCTGGCAGAGAGGGAATACGATGTTATGCTTGTCATCCATCCATGGAGGTGATATGCCTGCATTATCCCATGCCTGCATTTCTTGGGATAACCACTCGAGGGACGGTCAGGGGCAACGCCCTGACAGATTCTGGAAACCATTTGGTAAACAAAGAGAGCAGAGGACTGAAGACTGGATATAACCCATGAAGGTCCCCAACATAGTGGCATGAGCTAAAATGAGATTGAGAAAGAAACGCGTCATGGGGAGTAGAACAGAGATGGGAGCATAGTGAT
Source organism: Ambystoma mexicanum (assembly GCF_040938575.1). Lineage (NCBI taxonomy): Eukaryota > Metazoa > Chordata > Amphibia > Caudata > Ambystomatidae > Ambystoma > Ambystoma mexicanum. The sequence continues at coordinate 871,797,764 of NC_090924.1, read as the reverse complement.
TAACCGTGTGCATGCTCACAAGACCAGCCTGTTGTAGATTATCCACACAGATCTGTGTGTGGGTGGGTTATTTCCCCCTTACATTCGAGTAACTGGTGCATGCAGCTAGTTCCCTTTCCTCGCATTAGGGCTCATCGCCCTTTGAAATAACCATGGTTCTCATGGATGCTGTGCTTGTATTAGTCTCACGTAGAGACTTTAGTGATATGTAACCTACAACTGAAGGAACTGTCAGAAAAAAGGCTTTTTTTGAAAAGTTAATCTGCCAGGCGACTCCTTTCAATCCCTAATTAGCTCCTTTGAATCTGATTATAGTGCACCAAATTGGATTCCGTGTCGCAGGTCACTGGAGTGTGACGGTATAAAAAAGCCCAAACCGTCACAAATTACTTGAAATTGGACGAGAAACTCCCAGACTCTGCGTCATTTGAGATAGTTACTTTATTTTGGTGATTAATCTAAATCAGACGCCCTCTCCATGATTACATGTGTTTCGGCTGGAATGAGCCTTGCTCAAATCAGGGCAATTACTGCACACATATAGTTATAAATCCAATAAACAAACAGTTTATTCAAATAGGTTGCAAAACATAACATGAATAAATAGTACCCAGCATAATATTAGCCAAAAGCAACAAAAATGATTTCATTGACAGAGAATGCGGGTTGGTGAAGGGGAGGATTGTGAGGGATGGAGAAAACAGAAGGATAACACCAGAGAGAAAGCATAGTACAATGTTCAAATACACAGAGTGAGAGCAAAAAGTGAGAGAGAAGACAAAAAATAAATAATAATACGTTAGTCCAATTGTAAATCCATTGGTTTCGTGCATTGCACCATATATTATATGTTGGCCAAATTTTTGTCAAACACTCCCCAAGCTATGGGGTTGCTTACCAGCAATTCTTTAAGCGAAAAGTCCACGTGATGAGTATCAGGTAAGTAGTTAAAGGGTTGAATCCCAACGTCCAAATCTCTGTGAAAAAAAATATATTGCATATACCTTTGTTTAATGCCATATTTCTTTATCACTGGTTAAACTGAAGGAACATGATAAATAACTAAGGCCCTCATTACGACCCTGGCGGAAAGGGGTTACGCCGGCGTAAACCATGGCGCCCCTTTCCGCCTGAGTACGAGTTCCCTTAGCGCCATGGTGATTTTAACGCCTGCTTTTAGCAGGCGTTAAAATCCATGGCGCTAAGGGACCTTGTTGTTAATTACGCCACCGTAATTTACGGTGGCGTAATTAACGCCTTCCCCACTCCCATTATACCCTATGGGGCAGAAATGGGAATGGGGAAGGGTAAATGGGGATTGGGGACTTACCGCCCCGCCAAGGTCGGAATGGGGCGGTAAGTCCGCCAACCACCATGGCGGAGTTGGCAGCTTAGCGCCATGGACCATGGTGCAAATAGCACCATGGATCTCTGCCAAGGTCGTAATGAGGGCCTAAGTCTTTGCAGAGAAGTAGAGAGGTGGTTTATTCAAAGATAACTAAGATTATGGCACGATAAGTTGATGTGAGGTGCATCTAGTATTAAATAATAACAGGCTTGGCCATCGGTAGCACTGTAGTGAGGATTTGCGTATTCTTTAGTGTAAATAATATCCAACATTGTTTAATGGAATGTCTATTAATAACAGCCCATTTAAGACTTCCAAGTGAATTTCCAGCACTTACCTCAACATGGGGTTAGTATGGGGGAAATTATTCCATATGTGGCAGGATTGTAAATATGGTGGATTGAACAGGGACCCTGAAGGTTGAGGAATCTACCTGGTATGTGATGCTAACGCCAGAAATAGTAAGCGGAGCATGCCCCTGGGTCTCTCTCTTATTCTTGACCTCATGCACAACGCTAACAATATACATTGTTTCACATGGGAGGAATCAAACATGTACATTGCTGAGGGGCTCCAGGACCCACTGCTCAGGCGTGAAGAATACTGTTGCAAGCCTGAGGTTCTTTTATTGAGACCATCACTCAACCATGAAGCTTGCGATCTGATGATATGATATATGATGATAGTTTATTTATATAGCGCCAATACACAATGTATTTCAAAGCACTTCACGGCAAGGGAGGGATCAAGGGAAAATACAAAAACATTCTTACAGGCCATGAACAACAAGAATGTGAAATTAACTATCATACTCGGCCTGGCAACATTTCAGATAGTGCAAGTGCTAGGAAGGAAATGGGAACAGACAGGCGACTACCGTACTGGGCCTGACGACATTTCTGGTAGAGCCGGAGAATTACAAGAGGTGAGGGAGAGAGGAGGAGAAAGGAGGGAGAGGAACAAAACAAGCGACTATCGTACTAGGCCTGATGACATTTCAGATAGTGCTGCAGGGGGAGAGGGGTAAAACAAGTAAGGGAGGGTCGGAGGAGACAAACATTTGTTGCTATCATACTAGATCCAGGGACAATTCTGATAGAGTAAGTGCATAGAAAAAAGTAAGGGAGAGAGAGAGAGGAGAAGAGAACAGAGAATAAAAACAGTGAAAAAGAGCAGAGAAGCACAAATACAGTTCCAGAGGTCAATAAAACTAGTGATCGAAGTGAGCGGGAACGGTTGGGATCGGTGTTCCTATACTTTTATTTTTTTCTGTTTACCATTCCTCTACTTTTTACAACCATATTGACCATTCTATATGTGTCCATTCATGTCCCTGTGCAAGTGTAAAGGTGTAATAGGAGCCTTAGCCACTAGTCACTTAGACTATTGCAATGCCCCGGCCGCAGCACTTGTCACATGTTCCACTAGGCTCCCGTCCTACCCTCTCCCCTGCCAAGACCACAGTTCCACTACTTTTCTCGGTACACTTCTACCACTGAGTAAAACACATAATGTTGCAAGGGAACACAAAAAGTAGGCAAGGATTCACGATGACGATGTGCACAGCATGATTCAGGGCCAACCTGAGTAGGAGATCCAGGGGAGGTCCTGCATGAGAGTTGAGGGGGTGAAGCACCAAGAGTCAAGGTGTCCAAAAGTCAAATCCAAGCATTGGCAACAAGTCATTCATTGATGGTAAACCCTTAGTGAATCAAGAAAAATCCTGCAATGAATGGGAGTGGGGGGGGGGGTGGAGGAAGGGTTAAGGGGAGGGGGAGGTGGGGGAAGAGATCAGGGAAAGGGGGATAGGACATCAAGGGGACAAGAAGGGGGTGGGGGCACAGAGAGACATCACAGGAGACCAAAAGCGGTGGGGGGCACAGAGACACATCATGGAGGACCAGAGGGGGGTGGGAGGCACAGAGGGACATCTGGGGACCAGGGGGTGTGGGGGGCACAGAGAGACATCACAGAGTACCAGAGGGGGTGGGGAGCGCAGAGAGACATCTGGGGACCAGAGGGGGGTGGAGGGCTCAGAAAGACTTCATGGGGGGCCAGAGTGGTGTGGAGGCACAGAGAGACATCACAGGGGACCAGAGGGTGGTGGCGTTCACAGAGAGTCATCACGGGGCACCAGAGGGGGGTAAGGGGAGCACAGAGAGACATCACAGGGGACTAGAGGGTGTGGGGAGAGCAGAGAGACATCTGGGGACCAGAGGGGGTGGAGGGCTCAGAAAGACTTCATGGGGGCCAGAGGGGTGTGGGGGCACAGAGAGACATCACAGGGGACCAGAGGGTGGTGGGGGGCACAGAGAGACATCACGCCGGACCAGAGGGGGAGGGGAGAACAGAGAGACATCACGGGGTACCAGAGGGGTGTAGGGGGCACAGAGAGACATCAGGGGACCAGAGGGGCCGGGGGGCACAGAGAGACATCACGGGGCACCAGAGGGGGTAGGGGGCACAGAGAGACATCAGGGGGATCAGAGGGGGATGGGGGCACAGAGAGACATCCGGGGACGAGAGGGGGGAAGAGCAATGCTGCAATCTGCTTCCGCAGAGACACCATAAATGCAACCCCTTGATCGCACACATAATCCCAAAACAGCCTCACCTCAAAATGAAAGCTGACAAGAATTGTGAACGACTACCTGTAATAAAACTGGAAAAACAAAAGACTCCCACACTAAATAAGTACTATGGTGGATTTAGACGTCTCTCATGTCCACTCGACCTGATCCCCAGATGGCAGGCAACCTGGTAAAGCTCTCGGTTTGTGAAGCAGAAAGTCAACAAAGAACCAAATAAACCTTAGTGGTTACACCAGGGAAGGACCAGGACAAGCAAACCCCACCCAATCAACGGCCAGCAAACAAGTGACGCACTCACACACTCTATGGTATGGCAAACAAAACCAAAATTGTCGCAAGGCACCCACTATAAAAGGGGATTGATTTGTCAAGATGTGTTTGAGCTCTAAGACAAGGAGAGCGGGGAGCATTTTGCAGAGAATGAGGGATAAGCAGAGGAACAAAGTGATGAGAGGGCAATAACTTTGTTGGAGGAGGGCAAGGTCACACGTTTTGACCAAGCAGAAAAGGAGAGGGCAAGGATGGTGTTGAAGCCTGTCATGATCTGGAGGAAGTTAAAGGATCTTGGAGGGGGTAGAAACAAAGAGACAAGAAGAGTTACCAACACGTGCCAAGTCAGGAAGGCCAAAGTGAGAGAAAGACAAGTCTATGGGCCAACATTGGGAAGCAGCTAGGTGACCAGGGCAGAGGAAGTAAGTGGATCTGAGCCCAATGACTGACAGGGCTCACGCTCAAGCAGAAGTAGGAGCAGACCTAGATTTACCAGAATAACTATTCTGGACACTGGTGGAGACACTCATACCACCTGGGAAACCAAACAGAGAGTATCAGAAACACCCTGCAGGCTGGGAAATAGTCCTTTTCTTAGTCAAAGAATGGGCATGACTTGGCTAGCCATGGGACCTAAACCAGAGTCTAGTTGGACTATCAAGACCAGCAATGATACTACACCAGTCTTGCTGAATCTGAAAAACCTGAGCGAGGACAGCTCACTGACTTTAAGGCACTGGAGCCAGATGAGGTCGCTCAGATTGAGGAATCCAAGCCAGGAGGGATCCAAGAGGCAAGGGCCTGTAATGGGCTTGTGGCTGTCAAGGGGCCACCACCAACTTGGATTTACTGATGCTACCCTTGGCTGGAGGGCCTACAATGACTGATCAAAAACAGATGCTGGAAGAACCAGACTGTCACTGGCAATCTGAGCAATTACTAGTCAGGAAGGCTTCTGTATACTAGCAGCTGCCAGGAGGAATTCTTGCTACTATTTCAAATATAAAATTGTGAAAATTGTACGTCAGATGGCCTCAAGCTGACTAAGAACTGTCCTGTAAATAAACTTGGAACTCTGGATTATGGTACTAGCAAGAGCAATGCTGTGCATCCTTCAAACACTCTCTCAACTGTTTCTGTTTCTCTAGAATCTCTCTCCTTTTGTACATAATTATCCATCCTTACCATTAAGACTTCAGGATCTTAAACAAAACGTGGACAATTTCTGGTTGCCCCAATCAGTTGCCACATGGACTACATCACTCCTTTCTCACTGTTTTCTAGAATCCACTTATTACAATTGTCTAAATACCAAGGACTGTCCCGCGCAATAGTAGTTTAAATGGTTTGGGGAACCATACACTCCAACTCGTGGGATGGGCTGAACTGCATGTCAATGGAGCTTTTACCTCGCATAAAGAATCTTAGGAGATCTCTTTGCAGGTGTAGCAAATTAACTTAAATTAAAGAGGAGTGGGCAACGCCTCAAAACAGTACAACAAGGGTGGGGGAATGTGTATCATGATTGCATGTGTGCACCCCCCCCCACAACCATTCTGCCAAATCACTCCTCTCCTTAGTGTCCCAAGCAAATAAGAGAAGTTAAATCCGTGCAGTTAATGTAGACTTGGATGCCCACTTGAAAGGCCATGTCTATCTTCAGTTTATTTCCTTCATTGGAGACAGAAACAGGTCCAGATTTGGGGACATTAACATTAAAAGCACCATTTAAGAGTAAGTATGCAAACATGTTTGAGCTCTCTGTTGCCAGCACATCATCCACAAATATGTGAAGCTTGTATCCCACAAACTGAATGACGTGAAATTGTGGGTTTCATCTGATGTGTTGAATCAAATATTCCATAACAAGTACTGATTATATCAAGTTAATTAAGAGAAAATCGGTAGAGAAAATACCTACAGTGAAGCTGGACAGATGTGTCTGGCATCTTGTTCGATCCATTACCAAAAAGAAAATTGTTTGCAATGGCAAGAGCAAATTCAGTCCCTCACCGAAGCCACTTGATAAAAAGGAGACGGTCAGAGAATGGGAGTTGCAAATGTCGACCGAGATGGAATGTATGTTCTGTCAACCTTGAGAAAATATGGAACAAGAGACCTGAGATCCTACAAGAAAGCCTTGCTCACAGACATTAATCCAGCAATAACGAAGATTAGAGTCAGATTGCTATGGGTGCTATGAAAAATGGGGCGGCCTGGTGTAAAGATGACCTACCTGCTGAGCTAGAATGACCTCAAGTAAAAAAGGTATAATTTCCATAAGGAAGTACAGGCCAACAACAATGAAGCAGTGGTTGCCAAAAGGCCAGAAATCAAACATATTTATACTTGGAGTACAGATGCCATGAAAGGGGAAGGGAAACAGAAGTGTATCCCCCATTGGTGTTCATGTGCTAAAATTAAGTCCGTCATTAAACCTTTCGCTTCAACAAACAGCTTCAACTTGTTTCAGACTGTATACGATTGAATAGGAAACTGCATACTGTTGCCAGCAGTGCTCAGGCAAGGAATCAGAACACCAGGTTTCACTCACCGACTTCTGCAGTCCTTGTTCTGCGGGTTGCACAACTTCCCTAACTTCTGCCACAACCTCTACTGCTTCTGGCCCACTGGGGACACGCACCCTTCCTCTGCCAACGTGTCTTTCGTCCGGCCACATGAATAAGGAGCCCCTCTCGCTCCTGAGACCTGCGACTCACCCACACCGTCTCGCCTCGGTCTCCGAAACATTTCCTGCACAGTAATCATGGCAATCAGGCTCGCAAGCAGAAAGACAGCCTCCCTGCATGTCTTCCGCTGCACAGGCTCTGTACTTCAGATTTTGGGGGAACAGGGCCATCTCAGAACAAACAGGTGAAATCTGCTGTATCTAAGTTCCAGCATCACTGTGGCTCTCCCACTTCTGCTTGATTTACCAGCACAGTGTCTTCTGCTTTCTGCCTCTGCTACTACTGCACTCCAGTCACAGTTCCAGCTCCTTCTCATTGCCTGAACCTGAGGGGGCATTTTATGCCTCCCAGCTTCCTTTGGGCGTGGGCTATTAGGCTTAATTGCCTGACTGTTGCTACAGCATTCCTCTTCAGCCCTCTTCCTTGTCCCAGTACTCATGGCTCAGGGGATCTTAGATGCAATAACGCCTCCTATAGTTCTTCCATCTACGCTGTCGACAAGTGCCCCAGGCTCCTACTCCTTGCAAGGAGGGGCCTCCTACTTAGCCTTCCAATATCAAAGGCAGGCCAAATGTGGCCATACATAATCTGAAACAGCATAATTCCGACTTTCACACTCCAAAAAACATTCAACAGAGGAAACAAACAACCTTACTACTCGCTTGGTCCATTCTCAAATAAAGCTTTGCATTTGGTACTGGAACCTCTTTTAAGGTTATTTAATGAATAAAGGATATTGTACTTGCTAACTCGGACAAACTCTCAGTTATGGACAAAAATCTACAGGGTTTGTATCTGGCAGCGAAAACAGACCTGTTGACTCAACCAGTGCTTCTTGATTTGGATCAGGATACATCATTGAATGGGAACAATATCATTGAGGGGGTTTGGAATGTAGTACAAGATCCTTCCTTGCAAATACTTAATCCAACCCCCAACTCACCTACACCCTTAGTAGCCTGTATTACATGACTGAGTATTTCGCCACTTCTGTTTAAATCTCCTAATTCACTTACAATCGATGATGCTGTTCTTAGGCAAGCGAAAGACGTCTTGCTCTCGTGTGTGGTGAATCCACCTCCTAGAAACAAAAGGAAGACACAGCTAAAGAAAAAGACAACAAAAAATCTGCCCTTTATGAAACATATATCACGTAATTCCTCACTAACATTTCTAAGACAACTTCCCTTGTCAGACTCTATTATAGATTTAAACACACAGCATAGTGAATCCAATGAACATGTGCCTCTGAATGCACAAGAGGCAGATAAGCAAGTGTTGGGGACTGGGCCACACATGCCAGGTTCTAGTAATCTTATTTCTTCTAATTGTGCTATTACCATAGTGGATCATGTTGTCATTCCTACACCCAGGTTCACTGATGCAAGCACTGACCCACATATGACAGGTGATTCAACACAACAGGCCGGTAGTCCGGCAGAAGTGGTGGTTTCTTTCACACACGTGACTGCCTCGCCTCTTAGACCCATTTCGAGTCTATTACGGGGACAGCAATCAAAAATAACTTCATTTTTGCAACCTGCTAAATCAAAAACTTCCATTACAGTGTTAATAATTCCCTAGTGACACCTCTCAGGGGATAAGTGTAAATTCCCTGGCCAACGTGGACGGGGAGGTTAAACATAAACGTGTTTCTTAGATCTCTCCTCTCCAATCTAATTCCATTGAGTGTGCTTCTACTGTTCATCCGTCCGTATCAACATAGCCTCAGATGGCTGTTGTGAATGATTCTTATCCTTTTAAGATAATACGGTGGGAAACTAGCACACAAACACATGGTCTGACAAGACTCAACAGGTCTAAACTCCTGCAAATCTTTAAGCAGATCCCCCACCTAAGATTTCTACAATTGGAGGATATCGATTTCATCTCCCTCCCAATACAGAACAACAATCGCATGGCATCTTGTCATGCGATCATGGCATCTTGCCACACCGTCTGCACTACGCTGGTTCCCGGTTGATCCATATATCTGCCTTCTGGGGCCTCTGTGCTACACTTGTTCCACTTGTATAATTGTCGCTCCACTGGCTTTGCTCCAACTCTACTCCCACAGATCCTGGCTTACCCGGCTCTGACTTTGATTTGTATGCTTCTTCTCCCCCCTCTTCATTGATTGTTCCTACGCCTTCTCAGCTCTACCCTGTCACCACCTTCGGCGGTGCGGAGATAACTTTGGACACCTACTTTGTCATAAATCAAGCACCACTTGACCCCTCCATCTACACTATCGAGTTCCTGCCCCATCTGACTTTTTTGGATCCTTCTGGCTCCCTCTGTGGTGATAACTTGGAGCAACTACATTGTCCTGTCTCAAGCACCTCTGGACTCCTCCATCCACAGTCTCGACTTCCTGAACCCTCTGACTCTTTTGACTCCCACTGGCTCCCTCCCACCTCCAACTTGAATTCCACCGTCAACCCCATCCTCACCTGGTCTCCTCATATTGTTTTTCCTCCCAATTTTCCTCACTCCTGATTCCACATTGCCCTCTACTTTCCCCCCTTTATTTAAAGAACACGCTGGTCTCTACCCTCTACATTCCTGTTCCTACTATTCTGCTCCTACCTACCTGTCTGTACCTAAGTCCTTGGTATGCGATCCTCCTTATCTCCTTCTCACCTCACTCTCCCTCCCTCTCCCCCCCTACCATCTCCTCCTCTCCCTCCTATTCTACTCGCTCCTCCTGATGCCTATTCCTCTCCACTATTTCCCCCCCACTCTCCTACCCATCCTCCTTCCTTTTCTCATCGCCCTAACCTTCTCTACCCCCCCCCCACTTGGAACCAGTCTGCCCTCATAAACACTGCTCTCTGAAATGCCAGATCCATCTGTAACAAAACCGCAGCTACCCTTGATCTTTTCTTTCGTCTCAATCTTCATTTCCTCTGCCTGAGACATGGATTCCACCTCACAACACCTCTGTACCTGCTTCCTTAACGACCTTGTCTTCCTCTTTCATCCATACCCCTCGCACCTCTGGTCGAGGTGGCGGCGTTGGTCTCTTATTCCACCCTAAATTCATTTCCTCCTCTTCATCTCCAACTCTCCCCTCTTTCTCTACTTTTGAATTCCTCTACAAGTCCTTCTCTTCTCCCTACCCTATTTCCTTCCTGGTCGTCTATCGACCCCCTGGTCCTCTCTCCTCCTTCCTTGATGATCTGGATCACCTCCTCTCACTTATTTCTCCACCTGCCTCTCCTTTAGTGGTACTTGGCGACTTTAATATCCATCTGCCTTCTCCCCCACAATCTTCTCCTCTCCTCTCCATCCTTGATTCCTATCTCCTCTCCCTCCTTCCTTCACCCTCTACTCACTCCTCTGGTTCCACTCTTGAACTCATCTTTTACTCCTCCCACCCCTCCTCCTTTATCTCCTCTCTCCCTGTTTATCTCTCAGACCATGCCCTACTCTCTTTCTCCCTTTCCCCTCTCTCTACTACTACTAATCCCTCTCCCCCAATCTACTCACGTCGTGACCTCCGGGACTTTGACGCTACCCTCTTCTTCGACACTTGCTCTTCTTCTCTCCCATATCACCAAGACTTTGCATTACTCTCTGCTGATGATGCTCTCTCTTCCCTTTCATCCTCTATCTCCACTGCTCATGACCAACTTTACCCTCTTTCTCTCTTTCGCCCTACTCGGAAACCTTCTCAACCTTGGCTTACCTCCCATCTCCGCTCTATGCGACACCTTCTCAGGCGATTAGAGAGACTCTGGCTCAAAACTCCCTTGCTTTCTAATCGAACCTCGTACTTCTCTTACCACGCTCTTTACAACTCTTGTCTTGCAACCACCAAGTCCTCTAACTACACTAACCTTCTCCAGTCTCAAGCATCTCATCCTCGTCGGATTTTTCAAACTCTTACCCGTCTTCCCTCTCCTCCTACTCCCGATCCCTCATCCAACTCCACGCTTTCTCCCTCTGACTTTGCTAACTTCTTTTCCTCCAAAATGATGTCACTCCGCCAAAAAATTTACCCCCTCTCTAGCTCCCTCTCTTCTCCTCCCCCCTCTCCTCCCTCTTCCACTATGTCTGTCTTCTCATCTGTTTCTGCTTCGGTTGTCTCCTTCCTTCTTACCAAAGCCCACCCCACATCCGCTCCCTCTCACCCTCTCCCCTCCGTTCTCATCCCCAAAATCTACCCTCTTCTTATCCCATACCTTACCACTTTATTTAACTCCTGCCTCTCCTCTTCTACCTTTCCCTCAGCCTTCAAACATGCAAAGATTATTCCTATCCTAAAGAAACCCTCTGCTGATCCACTCCTCACCTCTAACTACAGACCTATCTCCCTTCTACCTTTCCTTTCTAAACTCCTTGAGCGTCTCGCTTGTTCTCAACTCTCTTCTTTCGTCTCTTCCTCCTCTCTCCTTCCTCCCTTCCAATCTGGCTTCTGACCCAAACACTCCACTGAAACCCATCTCACTTCTATCCTCAATTCTTTCCTCTCTGCTCGGCATGCCAAGCAATCTTCCATACTTATTCTCCTTGATCTCTCTGCAGCTTTTGACACTGTCGATCACCCACTCCTCCTACACACTCTCTCCTCCTTCGGATTCAAAGGCCCTGTTCTGAAATGGCTCTCTTCCTACCTCTTTTCTCGTTCCTTTACCGTTTCATGGGGGGGTCAGACCTCTTCTTCCTTCCCTCTCATATACGGTGTTCCGCAAGGCTCCGTACATGGTCCTTTCCTCTTCTCTCTCTACACCTCACTCATCGCCCCTGTTATCTCCTCCTTTCATATCTCCCATCACTTCTAGGCTGATGATACTCAACTCTTTCTCTCTTTCTCCTCCTTCACACCTGACCTCCATCTCAAACTCTCCTCCTGTCTCACAGCTATCAAGAACTGGATGTCCTCCCGCTTCCTCTCTCTTAATACTGATAAAACCGAAGTCCTTTTCTTCCCTTCTAACTCACTTCCTCCTCCTTCTCCCCCCCCATTCATCCACTTTCCTCCCTCCAACCTCCCTATCTCCTCCCATGCTCGTAATCTACGCGTTATATTTGACTCCTCTCTCACCTTTTCACAACACATTTCACTTACTTCTCGCTCCTGCCGTTACCACCGATGCAACATTCGCAAAATCCGTCCCTCCCTCACATTCCATGCAACCAAACTACTTACCTCCTCTCTCATCTTTTCCCGACTATTCTACTGCTCCCCCTTATTCTTTGGACTTCCTGCATCCCAGCTTGCCCTCCTTAAATCCATTTACCACTCGGCTGTTCGTACTCCTCCTCGCTCTCTCACCTTTGCTGGCTACCTTTCCACTTACAGTTAAAATTCTGCTTTCTCTGCCTTGTTTTCAAATCCCTACATGGTCTTGCTCCTCCCTATCTCTCCTCCCTTCTCACCTTTTACTCCCCCTCTCGCTCACTTCGTTCTGCTGACCATTTCCTCCTCACTGTACCTCCTTCCCCCTGTGCTTCCTCCCGGTTCCGCTCCTTCCAACTCCTTGCTCCTCTTCACTGGAACTCACCCCCCCTCTCAATCCGCTCTTCCACGACCCTTCCCTCATTTCGCACTTCCCTTAAATCCCTTCTCCTCCACTCTCCTCCTTGAAGACCTACCCTGTTCTCTCTTCCTCCCCCCTCTTTCCCTCTTCTAGCTCCTCTCTCCCCACTCCCATTTCATTCTCCCACCCTTCTATTCTTCACTCGTTCTATCCTTCTCTGTTCCCCCTCACCAATCCTACTCCCTCTCCATTTCCCCTCCCTCTCAGTTAATTGCTTTTTGCGCTGTTTTGTTGTCGAATGATTCATTATGTAATTTTGCTCCCAATGTTTATTGTTGTTCACTGTATGAGTTGTTCTATTGTACAGTGCCTTGGTGTAAGGCGCTCTATAAATAAACAAATCAATCAATCAATCAATCAATCTTATTTTCACTCTCAGATTTTTGCAAACATGATGTGGGGAGAGAGAGGTAATCTGCATTCCTTGGGCTACGACCTATTCAAAATTAAATCAATGAGGAAGTCAACGCCTTTTTGTCATTTACTATTCCAGATGCTGAGACATCCAAACCCACTGTTTTTATTGAGATCAATTCCGAATTACCCATCCTGACAAATACACAGTCTATCATGTTGCCTAAAGAGGTTCAGGACTGGTCCTGGATAGAGTCCGCTTTGCAAACCTATGCAGCTCTTAGACAAGGCCTGAACCAGCCCTAACCTTGAGACACTTGGGTTTTCTTCATGGAATGTATGTCGTATACAAATCCTTATCCATTGTGAAATGGCTCTATGAGCTTGAGAAGCTTCAACTTTCTTCTTTTACAGGAAACCATGGATTTTTCTGATATTGTTTTGGAAGGCTATCGAACCTACTCCCTATCGGCCACCCATTCTGACGGGGGACGCCCGAGTGGAGGTTTCGCTATAGCCATTAATAATTCACTAAACCTAACTTTGGACCGTTGGTTTGCCGCAGAGGGAGTATTGGCAGTACGAATGACCATTAGGGAAATTAATCTAGAACTCCTTCTTGTAAATGTATATTGGAACCCCTCCAGGAATTCCATCGATGCATTTCCAGCAATTTTAAAGAACTTATTTGAGGCCTTGTTAATAGAGGGCCATGACCACACAGTTGTAGTTGGGGTGATTTTAATGCAAACTGTGCTGCTGGTTCCTTATACAAACACATTTCCCATCTGAAAATTAAAAGTGGTAATTTATGCTTCTATGAGGTGACCACCTTGTTATCTATTTTTCACTTCAATTAACCACTCCTATACATGAGATACGGCCTGCTTCGTTTCCAGTGGTTTCTGACAGAGGAGGTCTAACCTGTAGGTGGGACAAGACAAGGCGCAAAAAATGAATATATTTTATGCATAAGAATGTTGGGGCCCCATTTGATACTTGTGATCAATTACAACATCCTGAACCTCTGGCGACAAGTGTGGGATCGGGTCCGCTTGATATTTTTATTGTTAATTGTCTAAAGTCTCTAACCCTGACCGAAGACACATCTACCCACAAGCAATATCCTTACAATTTGGATAAAAGAATTATGCTCTTGAAGCATGAGAATCATAAAAAGATGAACAGCTTAAGGGCTATGTGCCTTCCATCCTCTGATTAACAAATTTCAAAAAAAGTGGATTTATCAAAAACACAGGCATTTTGTGATATCCATAAAGCACCTTATGTTTATGAGAAACATTCAATCTATGCTTAGACTTCTAATAACTTCTAATACTAGGCAATTTTGGGTGTGTATCAACAACATTTATGAGCCTGGGAAACATATGATGGGAGATGTTAAACATGAATCCATTTGGGTTAGTTTCTTCACCAAGAAATCTAATTTACCCACTGACTTTGACAGAGTTTGGGACCCTACTGGTGGACCTTTCAGTTCAGAGGGTGCCCATGGACCTCTGAGGATCTTAAGTGGGCCATTACCAAACTGAGACCTTCAAGGGCTATGGACCCTGATGGTCTCCCCCCTTTCATACTAAAACAGGATCCTCATTTTTGATCATTATATTTGTTGGCTTATTTTGATGGTATGTTTAAACTACATATTATGCCTTCTTCCTGGTCTCAGGCAACCATTATACTGATTTACAAGAAGGGCCACTCTCACTATTACAGGCCAATAGCCCTGACCGACTCTGTGAGCAAGGTCTTTGAAACACTACTGTTAAGAGATCTGAAAAAAGCACTGAACCTATCTGGTGCTCTGTCACATTTTCAAGTAGGTTTCAGAAAGAATATGGGAACAGCTCGAAATACATCTATTATGGCACATTTGTTACACAATGTCAAACATAGCCAAGCCAGTACCATCTATATGGCTTCTCTAGACATGACATTGGCTTTTGACTATGTAATAAGAAGCAAGTTGTGGACCAAATTGCTCAACCGTAATGTTCCCCTCAAATTGGTCCAACTGATTGTCCTTCTTCATAATAACATGACTTTGAGGAGTCGCCTCAGCCATGAAGGTTTGGTGTCTAGTACTATTTATGCCAGAATCATCCTAAAACAGGAATGTGCTAAGTGAAAGAGAATATTCAGCCTGAGCACAACTTGTGGCTAACCTGATATATTTAAAGACTTTTGACTTGGATTTGTTGCTACTGTGAGTAGGGCTGCACAAAGGCTCCTTATTCTGAGGATGATCAGAATGATTAGTAGTCTTAATTGAAAAAAGGTGTGGAAGACCGTTTACGTTGTGCCTAACTCTATTGGTCACATACGTTTGAATGGTTGGTAGAGTAGGTCGTTAGAAATATTTATAAGGAATTTGTCTTTAGAGCTTTTGTCAATTTTGAAATGCCTTTAATTACACTAGGATTTATAAAAATAGGTTGTAATCCTCATTTCAAAAGAATTTGACAACAAAATTAGAGTCCTCAAACCTCATTTCAAAAGGATTTGTCAACAAAAATTGTAGTTCTCAACACGTGTTTCTCTGTCCGATATTAACTGACAGTTCTTCAGGAGGAATGAGCCTCACATTTGGCATTTAATATTTCAAAACAACTAAAACATAACCCAAAGAAAACTAAACTTTTAGATATCGCTAGTTAGCTACTGAATGTCACAATTTTTAGGACATTTGTACTGAACAGGAGCACATGTGTTCTCGAAGTGTTAAGACCTTGATCGTGCTCTTTTTCACCTCTTCCATTCTGTCAGGCCCTCCTGGATATTCTGGGGACCTTTGTTGCTCTCTGGGACCCTCTGGCATTTCAGCAAAAGCAATTCAAGCACCAGGCAAGGAGGCAGAGTCAGGTTGATCAGGTTTTATTTCATGCCAGGCTGACACAGACCACAAACAGCATCGTTGTCAAGTACACACACCCCCTCTGCCAGCTGACTCAATGCTGAAAACGGAGCTTCTTTTTATATCTGTCCGAGAAAGAGGATTCAAACCCCCACCTTTTCTAAACATGTCTAGGCAAAGTTCTCCGCTGACTACATTCACGCATACAGCAATTTTTCCTTATCTGTTTAAACCTTCAAAATGAAATACATGCTGGCACACATCCTGTGTTTTTCCCGGTGGCACTGCCCCAAATATGGTCATCCAGCTGCTACGCCTTCTCAGCTCTACCCTGTCACCACCTTCGGCGGTGCGGAGATAACTTTGGACACCTACTTTGTCATAAATCAAGCACCACTTGACCCCTCCATCTACACTATCGAGTTCCTGCCCCATCTGACCTTTTTGGATCTTTCTGGCTCCCTCTGTGGTGATAACTTGGAGCAACTACATTGTCCTGTCTCAAGCACCTCTGGACTCCTCCATCCACAGTCTCGACTTCCTGAACCCTCTGACTCTTTTGACTCCCACTGGCTCCCTCCCACCTCCAACTTGAATTCCACCGTCAACCCCATCCTCACCTGGTCTCCTCATATTGTTTTTCCTCCCAATTTTCCTCACTCCTGATTCCACATTGCCCTCTACTTTCCCCCCTTTATTTAAAGAACACGCTGGTCTCTACCCTCTACATTCCCGTTCCTACTATTCTGCTCCTACCTACCTGTCTGTACCTAAGTCCTTGGTATGCGATCCTCCTTATCTCCTTCTCACCTCACTCTCCCTCCCTCTCCCCCCCTACCATCTCCTCCTCTCCCTCCTATTCTACTCGCTCCTCCTGATGCCTAGTCCTCTCCACTATTTCCCCCCCACTCTCCTACCCATCCTCCTTCCTTTTCTCATCGCCCTAACCTTTTCTACCCCCCCACTTGCAACCAGTCTGCCCTCATAAACACTGCTCTCTGAAATGCCAGATCCATCTGTAACAAAACCGCAGCTACCCTTGATCTTTTCTTTCGTCTCAATCTTCATTTCCTCTGCCTGAGACATGGATTCCACCTCACAACACCTCTGTACCTGCTTCCTTAACGACCTTGTCTTCCTCTTTCATCCATACCCCTCGCACCTCTGGTCGAGGTGGCGGCGTTGGTCTCTTATTCCACCCTAAATTCATTTCCTCCTCTTCATCTCCAACTCTCCCCTTTTTCTCTACTTTTGAATTCCTCTACAAGTCCTTCTCTTCTCCCTACCTTATTTCCTTCCTGGTCGTCTATCGACCCCCTGGTCCTCTCTCCTCCTTCCTTGATGATCTGGATCACCTCCTCTCACTTATTTCTCCACCTGCCTCTCCTTTAGTGGTACTTGGCGACTTTAATATCCATCTGCCTTCTCCCCCACAATCTTCTCCTCTCCTCTCCATCCTTGATTCCTATCTCCTCTCCCTCCTTCCTTCACCCTCTACTCACTCCTCTGGTTCCACTCTTGAACTCATCTTTTACTCCTCCCACCCCTCCTCCTTTATCTCCTCTCTCCCTGTTTATCTCTCAGACCATGCCCTACTCTCTTTCTCCCTTTCCCCTCTCTCTACTACTACTAATCCCTCTCCCCCAATCTACTCACGTCGTGACCTCCGGGACTTTGACGCTACCCTCTTCTTCGACACTTGCTCTTCTTCTCTCCCATATCACCAAGACTTTGCATTACTCTCTGCTGATGATGCTCTCTCTTCCCTTTCATCCTCTATCTCCACTGCTCATGACCAACTTTACCCTCTTTCTCTCTTTCGCCCTACTCGGAAACCTTCTCAACCTTGGCTTACCTCCCATCTCCGCTCTATGCGACACCTTCTCAGGCGATTAGAGAGACTCTGGCTCAAAACTCCCTTGCTTTCTAATCGAACCTCGTACTTCTCTTACCACGCTCTTTACAACTCTTGTCTTGCAACCACCAAGTCCTCTTACTACACTAACCTTCTCCAGTCTCAAGCATCTCATCCTCGTTGGATTTTTCAAACTCTTACCCGTCTTCCCTCTCCTCCTACTCCCGATCCCTCATCCAACTCCACGCTTTCTCCCTCTGACTTTGCTAACTTCTTTTCCTCCAAAACGATCTCACTCCGCCAAAAAATTAACCCCCCCTCTAGCTCCCTCTCTTCTCCTCCCCCCTCTCCTCCCTCTTCCACTATGTCTGTCTTCTCATCTGTTTCTGCTTCGGTTGTCTCCTCCCTTCTTACCAAAGCCCACCCCACATCCGCTCCCTCTGACCCTCTCCCCTCGGTTTCCATCCCCAAAATCTACCCTCTTCTTATCCCATACCTTACCACTTTATTTAACTCCTGCCTCTCCTCTTCTACCTTTCCCTCAGCCTTCAAACATGCAATGATTATTCCTATCCTAAAGAAACCCTCTGCTGATCCACTCCTCACCTCTAACTACAGACCTATCTCCCTTCTACCTTTCCTTTCTAAACTCCTTGAGCGTCTCGCTTGTTCTCAACTCTCTTCTTTCGTCTCTTCCTCCTCTCTCCTTCCTCCCTTCCAATCTGGCTTCTGACCCAAACACTCCACTGAAACCCATCTCACTTCTATCCTCAATTCTTTCCTCTCTGCTCGGCATGCCAAGCAATCTTCCATACTTATTCTCCTTGATCTCTCTGCAGCTTTTGACACTGTCGATCACCCACTCCTCCTACACACTCTCTCCTCCTTCGGATTCAAAGGCCCTGTTCTGAAATGGCTCTCTTCCTACCTCTTTTCTCGTTCCTTTACCGTTTCATGGGGGGGTCAGACCTCTTCTTCCTTCCCTCTCATATACGGTGTTCCGCAAGGCTCCGTACATGGTCCTTTCCTCTTCTCTCTCTACACCTCACTCATCGCCCCTGTTATCTCCTCCTTTCATATCTCCCATCACTTCTAGGCTGATGATACTCAACTCTTTCTCTCTTTCTCCTCCTTCACACCTGACCTCCATCTCAAACTCTCCTCCTGTCTCACAGCTATCAAGAACTGGATGTCCTCCCGCTTCCTCTCTCTTAATACTGATAAAACCGAAGTCCTTTTCTTCCCTTCTAACTCACTTCCTCCTCCCTCTCCCCCCCCATTCATCCACTTTCCTCCCTCCAACCTCCCTATCTCCTCCCATGCTCGTAATCTACGCGTTATATTTGACTCCTCTCTCACCTTTTCACAACACATTTCACTTACTTCTCGCTCCTGCCGTTACCACCTATACAACATTCGCAAAATCCGTCCCTCCCTCACATTCCATGCAACCAAACTACTTACCTCCTCTCTCATCTTTTCCCGACTATTCTACTGCTCCCCCTTATTCTTTGGACTTCCTGCATCCCAGCTTGCCCTCCTTAAATCCATTTACCACTCGGCTGTTCGTACTCTTTGTCTCCTTACCTCCCGTGATTCCATCTCCTCCTCGCTCTCTCACCTTCGCTGGCTACCTTTCCACTTACAGTTAAAATTCTGCTTTCTCTGCCTTGTTTTCAAATCCCTACATGGTCTTGCTCCTCCCTATCTCTCCTCCCTTCTCACCTTTTACTCCCCCTCTCGCTCACTTCGTTCTGCTGACCATCTCCTCCTCACTGTACCTCCTTCCCCCTGTGCTTCCTCCCGGTTCCGCTCCTTCCAACTCCTTGCTCCTCTTCACTGGAACTCACCCCCCCTCTCAATCCGCTCTTCCACGACCCTTCCCTCATTTCGCACTTCCCTTAAATCCCTTCTCCTACACTCTCCTCCTTGAAGACCTACCCTGTTCTCTCTTCCTCCCCCCTCTTTCCCTCTTCTAGCTCCTCTCTCCCCACTCCCATTTCATTCTCCCACCCTTCTATTCTTCACTCGTTCTATCCTTCTCTGTTCCCCCTCACCAATCCTACTCCCTCTCCATTTCCCCTCCCTCTCAGTTAATTGCTTTTTGCGCTGTTTTGTTGTCAAATGATTCATTATGTAATTTTGCTCCCAATGTTTATTGTTGTTCACTGTATGAGTTGTTCTATTGTACAGTGCCTTGGTGTAAGGCGCTCTATAAATAAACAAATCAATCAATCAATCAATCAATCTTATTTTCACTCTCAGATTTTTGCAAACATGATGTGGGGAGAGAGAGGTAATCTGCATTCCTTGGGCTACGACCTATTCAAAATTAAATCAATGAGGAAGTCAACGCCTTTTTGTCATTTACTATTCCAGATGCTGAGACATCCAAACCCACTGTTTTTATTGAGATCAATTCCGAATTACCCATCCTGACAAATACACAGTCTATCATGTTGCCTAAAGAGGTTCAGGACTGGTCCTGGATAGAGTCCGCTTTGCAAACCTATGCAGCTCTTAGACAAGGCCTGAACCAGCCCTAACCTTGAGACACTTGGGTTTTCTTCATGGAATGTATGTCGTATACAAATCCTTATCCATTGTGAAATAGCTCTATGAGCTTGAGAAGCTTCAACTTTCTTCTTTTACAGGAAACCATGGATTTTTCTGATATTGTTTTGGAAGGCTATCGAACCTACTCCCTATCGGCCACCCATTCTGACGGGGGACGCCCGAGTGGAGGTTTCGCTATAGCCATTAATAATTCACTAAACCTAACTTTGGACCGTTGGTTTGCCGCAGAGGGAGTATTGGCAGTACGAATGACCATTAGGGAAATTAATCTAGAACTCCTTCTTGTAAATGTATATTGGAACCCCTCCAGGAATTCCATCGATGCATTTCCAGCAATTTTAAAGAACTTATTTGAGGCCTGGTTAATAGAGGGCCATGACCACACAGTTGTAGTTGGGGTGATTTTAATGCAAACTGTGCTGCTGGTTCCTTATACAAACACATTTCCCATCTGAAAATTAAAAGTGGTAATTTATGCTTCTATGAGGTGACCACCTTGTTATCTATTTTTCACTTCAATTAACCACTCCTATACATGAGATACGGCCTGCTTCGTTTCCAGTGGTTTCTGACAGAGGAGGTCTAACCTGTAGGTGGGACAAGACAAGGCGCAAAAAATGAATATATTTTATGCATAAGAATGTTGGGGCCCCATTTGATACTTGTGATCAATTACAACATCCTGAACCTCTGGCGACAAGTGTGGGATCGGGTCCGCTTGATATTATTATTGTTAATTGTCTAAAGTCTCTATCCCTGACCGAAGACACATCTACCCACAAGCAATATCCTTACAATTTGGATAAAAGAATTATGCTCTTGAAGCATGAGAATCATAAAAAGATGAACAGCTTAAGGGCTATGTGCCTTCCATCCTCTGATTAACAAATTTCAAAAAAAGTGGATTTATCAAAAACACAGGCATTTTGTGATATCCATAAAGCACCTTATGTTTATGAGAAACATTCAATCTATGCTTAGACTTCTAATAACTTCTAATACTAGGCAATTTTGGGTGTGTATCAACAACATTTATGAGCCTGGGAAACATATGATGGGAGATGTTAAACATGAATCCATTTGGGTTAGTTTCTTCACCAAGAAATCTAATTTACCCACTGACTTTGACAGAGTTTGGGACCCTACTGGTGGACCTTTCAGTTCAGAGGGTGCCCATGGACCTCTGAGGATCTTAAGTGGGCCATTACCAAACTGAGACCTTCAAGGGCTATGGACCCTGATGGTCTCCCCCCTTTCATACTAAAACAGGATCCTCATTTTTGATCATTATATTTGTTGGCTTATTTTGATGGTATGTTTAAACTACATATTATGCCTTCTTCCTGGTCTCAGGCAACCATTATACTGATTTACAAGAAGGGCCACTCTCACTATTACAGGCCAATAGCCCTGACCGACTCTGTGAGCAAGGTCTTTGAAACACTACTGTTAAGAGATCTGAAAAAAGCACTGAACCTATCTGGTGCTCTGTCACATTTTCAAGTAGGTTTCAGAAAGAATATGGGAACAGCTCGAAATACATCTATTATGGCACATTTGTTACACAATGTCAAACATAGCCAAGCCAGTACCATCTATATGGCTTCTCTAGACATGACATTGGCTTTTGACTATGTAATAAGAAGCAAGTTGTGGACCAAATTGCTCAACCGTAATGTTCCCCTCAAATTGGTCCAACTGATTGTCCTTCTTCATAATAACATGACTTTGAGGAGTCGCCTCAGCCATGAAGGTTTGGTGTCTAGTACTATTTATGCCAGAATCATCCTAAAACAGGAATGTGCTAAGTGAAAGAGAATATTCAGCCTGAGCACAACTTGTGGCTAACCTGATATATTTAAAGACTTTTGACTTGGATTTGTTGCTACTGTGAGTAGGGCTGCACAAAGGCTCCTTATTCTGAGGATGATCAGAATGATTAGTAGTCTTAATTGAAAAAAGGTGTGGAAGACCGTTTACGTTGTGCCTAACTCTATTGGTCACATACGTTTGAATGGTTGGTAGAGTAGGTCGTTAGAAATATTTATAAGGAATTTGTCTTTAGAGCTTTTGTCAATTTTGAAATGCCTTTAATTACACTAGGATTTATAAAAATAGGTTGTAATCCTCATTTCAAAAGAATTTGACAACAAAATTAGAGTCCTCAAACCTCATTTCAAAAGGATTTGTCAACAAAAATTGTAGTTCTCAACACGTGTTTCTCTGTCCGATATTAACTGACAGTTCTTCAGGAGGAATGAGCCTCACATTTGGCATTTAATATTTCAAAACAACTAAAACATAACGCAAAGAAAACTAAACTTTTAGATATCGCTAGTTAGCTACTGAATGTCACAATTTTTAGGACATTTGTACTGAACAGGAGCACATGTGTTCTCGAAGTGTTAAGACCTTGATCGTGCTCTTTTTCACCTCTTCCATTCTGTCAGGCCCTCCTGGATATTCTGGGGACCTTTGTTGCTCTCTGGGACCCTCTGGCATTTCAGCAAAAGCAATTCAAGCACCAGGCAAGGAGGCAGAGTCAGGTTGATCAGGTTTTATTTCATGCCAGGCTGACACAGACCACAAACAGCATCGTTGTCAAGTACACACACCCCCTCTGCCAGCTGACTCAATGCTGAAAACGGAGCTTCTTTTTATATCTGTCCGAGAAAGAGGATTCAAACCCCCACCTTTTCTAAACATGTCTAGGCAAAGTTCTCCGCTGACTACATTCACGCATACAGCAATTTTTCCTTATCTGTTTAAACCTTCAAAATGAAATACATGCTGGCACACATCCTGTGTTTTTCCCGGTGGCACTGCCCCAAATATGGTCATCCAGCTGCTACGCCTTCTCAGCTCTACCCTGTCACCACCTTCGGCGGTGCGGAGATAACTTTGGACACCTACTTTGTCATAAATCAAGCACCACTTGACCCCTCCATCTACACTATCGAGTTCCTGCCCCATCTGACCTTTTTGGATCTTTCTGGCTCCCTCTGTGGTGATAACTTGGAGCAACTACATTGTCCTGTCTCAAGCACCTCTGGACTCCTCCATCCACAGTCTCGACTTCCTGAACCCTCTGACTCTTTTGACTCCCACTGGCTCCCTCCCACCTCCAACTTGAATTCCACCGTCAACCCCATCCTCACCTGGTCTCCTCATATTGTTTTTCCTCCCAATTTTCCTCACTCCTGATTCCACATTGCCCTCTACTTTCCCCCCTTTATTTAAAGAACACGCTGGTCTCTACCCTCTACATTCCCGTTCCTACTATTCTGCTCCTACCTACCTGTCTGTACCTAAGTCCTTGGTATGCGATCCTCCTTATCTCCTTCTCACCTCACTCTCCCTCCCTCTCCCCCCCTACCATCTCCTCCTCTCCCTCCTATTCTACTCGCTCCTCCTGATGCCTAGTCCTCTCCACTATTTCCCCCCCACTCTCCTACCCATCCTCCTTCCTTTTCTCATCGCCCTAACCTTTTCTACCCCCCCACTTGCAACCAGTCTGCCCTCATAAACACTGCTCTCTGAAATGCCAGATCCATCTGTAACAAAACCGCAGCTACCCTTGATCTTTTCTTTCGTCTCAATCTTCATTTCCTCTGCCTGAGACATGGATTCCACCTCACAACACCTCTGTACCTGCTTCCTTAACGACCTTGTCTTCCTCTTTCATCCATACCCCTCGCACCTCTGGTCGAGGTGGCGGCGTTGGTCTCTTATTCCACCCTAAATTCATTTCCTCCTCTTCATCTCCAACTCTCCCCTTTTTCTCTACTTTTGAATTCCTCTACAAGTCCTTCTCTTCTCCCTACCCTATTTCCTTCCTGGTCGTCTATCGACCCCCTGGTCCTCTCTCCTCCTTCCTTGATGATCTGGATCACCTCCTCTCACTTATTTCTCCACCTGCCTCTCCTTTAGTGGTACTTGGCGACTTTAATATCCATCTGCCTTCTCCCCCACAATCTTCTCCTCTCCTCTCCATCCTTGATTCCTATCTCCTCTCCCTCCTTCCTTCACCCTCTACTCACTCCTCTGGTTCCACTCTTGAACTCATCTTTTACTCCTCCCACCCCTCCTCCTTTATCTCCTCTCTCCCTGTTTATCTCTCAGACCATGCCCTACTCTCTTTCTCCCTTTCCCCTCTCTCTACTACTACTAATCCCTCTCCCCCAATCTACTCACGTCGTGACCTCCGGGACTTTGACGCTACCCTCTTCTTCGACACTTGCTCTTCTTCTCTCCCATATCACCAAGACTTTGCATTACTCTCTGCTGATGATGCTCTCTCTTCCCTTTCATCCTCTATCTCCACTGCTCATGACCAACTTTACCCTCTTTCTCTCTTTCGCCCTACTCGGAAACCTTCTCAACCTTGGCTTACCTCCCATCTCCGCTCTATGCGACACCTTCTCAGGCGATTAGAGAGACTCTGGCTCAAAACTCCCTTGCTTTCTAATCGAACCTCGTACTTCTCTTACCACGCTCTTTACAACTCTTGTCTTGCAACCACCAAGTCCTCTTACTACACTAACCTTCTCCAGTCTCAAGCATCTCATCCTCGTTGGATTTTTCAAACTCTTACCCGTCTTCCCTCTCCTCCTACTCCCGATCCCTCATCCAACTCCACGCTTTCTCCCTCTGACTTTGCTAACTTCTTTTCCTCCAAAACGATCTCACTCCGCCAAAAAAATTAACCCCCCCTCTAGCTCCCTCTCTTCTCCTCCCCCCTCTCCTCCCTCTTCCACTATGTCTGTCTTCTCATCTGTTTCTGCTTCGGTTGTCTCCTCCCTTCTTACCAAAGCCCACCCCACATCCGCTCCCTCTGACCCTCTCCCCTCGGTTTCCATCCCCAAAATCTACCCTCTTCTTATCCCATACCTTACCACTTTATTTAACTCCTGCCTCTCCTCTTCTACCTTTCCCTCAGCCTTCAAACATGCAATGATTATTCCTATCCTAAAGAAACCCTCTGCTGATCCACTCCTCACCTCTAACTACAGACCTATCTCCCTTCTACCTTTCCTTTCTAAACTCCTTGAGCGTCTCGCTTGTTCTCAACTCTCTTCTTTCGTCTCTTCCTCCTCTCTCCTTCCTCCCTTCCAATCTGGCTTCTGACCCAAACACTCCACTGAAACCCATCTCACTTCTATCCTCAATTCTTTCCTCTCTGCTCGGCATGCCAAGCAATCTTCCATACTTATTCTCCTTGATCTCTCTGCAGCTTTTGACACTGTCGATCACCCACTCCTCCTACACACTCTCTCCTCCTTCGGATTCAAAGGCCCTGTTCTGAAATGGCTCTCTTCCTACCTCTTTTCTCGTTCCTTTACCGTTTCATGGGGGGGTCAGACCTCTTCTTCCTTCCCTCTCATATACGGTGTTCCGCAAGGCTCCGTACATGGTCCTTTCCTCTTCTCTCTCTACACCTCACTCATCGCCCCTGTTATCTCCTCCTTTCATATCTCCCATCACTTCTAGGCTGATGATACTCAACTCTTTCTCTCTTTCTCCTCCTTCACACCTGACCTCCATCTCAAACTCTCCTCCTGTCTCACAGCTATCAAGAACTGGATGTCCTCCCGCTTCCTCTCTCTTAATACTGATAAAACCGAAGTCCTTTTCTTCCCTTCTAACTCACTTCCTCCTCCCTCTCCCCCCCCATTCATCCACTTTCCTCCCTCCAACCTCCCTATCTCCTCCCATGCTCGTAATCTACGCGTTATATTTGACTCCTCTCTCACCTTTTCACAACACATTTCACTTACTTCTCGCTCCTGCCGTTACCACCTATACAACATTCGCAAAATCCGTCCCTCCCTCACATTCCATGCAACCAAACTACTTACCTCCTCTCTCATCTTTTCCCGACTATTCTACTGCTCCCCCTTATTCTTTGGACTTCCTGCATCCCAGCTTGCCCTCCTTAAATCCATTTACCACTCGGCTGTTCGTACTCTTTGTCTCCTTACCTCCCGTGATTCCATCTCCTCCTCGCTCTCTCACCTTCGCTGGCTACCTTTCCACTTACAGTTAAAATTCTGCTTTCTCTGCCTTGTTTTCAAATCCCTACATGGTCTTGCTCCTCCCTATCTCTCCTCCCTTCTCACCTTTTACTCCCCCTCTCGCTCACTTCGTTCTGCTGACCATCTCCTCCTCACTGTACCTCCTTCCCCCTGTGCTTCCTCCCAGTTCCGCTCCTTCCAACTCCTTGCTCCTCTTCACTGGAACTCACCCCCCCTCTCAATCCGCTCTTCCACGACCCTTCCCTCATTTCGCACTTCCCTTAAATCCCTTCTCCTACACTCTCCTCCTTGAAGACCTACCCTGTTCTCTCTTCCTCCCCCCTCTTTCCCTCTTCTAGCTCCTCTCTCCCCACTCCCATTTCATTCTCCCACCCTTCTATTCTTCACTCGTTCTATCCTTCTCTGTTCCCCCTCACCAATCCTACTCCCTCTCCATTTCCCCTCCCTCTCAGTTAATTGCTTTTTGCGCTGTTTTGTTGTCAAATGATTCATTATGTAATTTTGCTCCCAATGTTTATTGTTGTTCACTGTATGAGTTGTTCTATTGTACAGTGCCTTGGTGTAAGGCGCTCTATAAATAAACAAATCAATCAATCAATCAATCAATCAATCTTATTTTCACTCTCAGATTTTTGCAAACATGATGTGGGGAGAGAGAGGTAATCTGCATTCCTTGGGCTACGACCTATTCAAAATTAAATCAATGAGGAAGTCAACGCCTTTTTGTCATTTACTATTCCAGATGCTGAGACATCCAAACCCACTGTTTTTATTGAGATCAATTCCGAATTACCCATCCTGACAAATACACAGTCTATCATGTTGCCTAAAGAGGTTCAGGACTGGTCCTGGATAGAGTCCGCTTTGCAAACCTATGCAGCTCTTAGACAAGGCCTGAACCAGCCCTAACCTTGAGACACTTGGGTTTTCTTCATGGAATGTATGTCGTATACAAATCCTTATCCATTGTGAAATAGCTCTATGAGCTTGAGAAGCTTCAACTTTCTTCTTTTACAGGAAACCATGGATTTTTCTGATATTGTTTTGGAAGGCTATCGAACCTACTCCCTATCGGCCACCCATTCTGACGGGGGACGCCCGAGTGGAGGTTTCGCTATAGCCATTAATAATTCACTAAACCTAACTTTGGACCGTTGGTTTGCCGCAGAGGGAGTATTGGCAGTACGAATGACCATTAGGGAAATTAATCTAGAACTCCTTCTTGTAAATGTATATTGGAACCCCTCCAGGAATTCCATCGATGCATTTCCAGCAATTTTAAAGAACTTATTTGAGGCCTGGTTAATAGAGGGCCATGACCACACAGTTGTAGTTGGGGTGATTTTAATGCAAACTGTGCTGCTGGTTCCTTATACAAACACATTTCCCATCTGAAAATTAAAAGTGGTAATTTATGCTTCTATGAGGTGACCACCTTGTTATCTATTTTTCACTTCAATTAACCACTCCTATACATGAGATACGGCCTGCTTCGTTTCCAGTGGTTTCTGACAGAGGAGGTCTAACCTGTAGGTGGGACAAGACAAGGCGCAAAAAATGAATATATTTTATGCATAAGAATGTTGGGGCCCCATTTGATACTTGTGATCAATTACAACATCCTGAACCTCTGGCGACAAGTGTGGGATCGGGTCCGCTTGATATTATTATTGTTAATTGTCTAAAGTCTCTATCCCTGACCGAAGACACATCTACCCACAAGCAATATCCTTACAATTTGGATAAAAGAATTATGCTCTTGAAGCATGAGAATCATAAAAAGATGAACAGCTTAAGGGCTATGTGCCTTCCATCCTCTGATTAACAAATTTCAAAAAAAGTGGATTTATCAAAAACACAGGCATTTTGTGATATCCATAAAGCACCTTATGTTTATGAGAAACATTCAATCTATGCTTAGACTTCTAATAACTTCTAATACTAGGCAATTTTGGGTGTGTATCAACAACATTTATGAGCCTGGGAAACATATGATGGGAGATGTTAAACATGAATCCATTTGGGTTAGTTTCTTCACCAAGAAATCTAATTTACCCACTGACTTTGACAGAGTTTGGGACCCTACTGGTGGACCTTTCAGTTCAGAGGGTGCCCATGGACCTCTGAGGATCTTAAGTGGGCCATTACCAAACTGAGACCTTCAAGGGCTATGGACCCTGATGGTCTCCCCCCTTTCATACTAAAACAGGATCCTCATTTTTGATCATTATATTTGTTGGCTTATTTTGATGGTATGTTTAAACTACATATTATGCCTTCTTCCTGGTCTCAGGCAACCATTATACTGATTTACAAGAAGGGCCACTCTCACTATTACAGGCCAATAGCCCTGACCGACTCTGTGAGCAAGGTCTTTGAAACACTACTGTTAAGAGATCTGAAAAAAGCACTGAACCTATCTGGTGCTCTGTCACATTTTCAAGTAGGTTTCAGAAAGAATATGGGAACAGCTCGAAATACATCTATTATGGCACATTTGTTACACAATGTCAAACATAGCCAAGCCAGTACCATCTATATGGCTTCTCTAGACATGACATTGGCTTTTGACTATGTAATAAGAAGCAAGTTGTGGACCAAATTGCTCAACCGTAATGTTCCCCTCAAATTGGTCCAACTGATTGTCCTTCTTCATAATAACATGACTTTGAGGAGTCGCCTCAGCCATGAAGGTTTGGTGTCTAGTACTATTTATGCCAGAATCATCCTAAAACAGGAATGTGCTAAGTGAAAGAGAATATTCAGCCTGAGCACAACTTGTGGCTAACCTGATATATTTAAAGACTTTTGACTTGGATTTGTTGCTACTGTGAGTAGGGCTGCACAAAGGCTCCTTATTCTGAGGATGATCAGAATGATTAGTAGTCTTAATTGAAAAAAGGTGTGGAAGACCGTTTACGTTGTGCCTAACTCTATTGGTCACATACGTTTGAATGGTTGGTAGAGTAGGTCGTTAGAAATATTTATAAGGAATTTGTCTTTAGAGCTTTTGTCAATTTTGAAATGCCTTTAATTACACTAGGATTTATAAAAATAGGTTGTAATCCTCATTTCAAAAGAATTTGACAACAAAATTAGAGTCCTCAAACCTCATTTCAAAAGGATTTGTCAACAAAAATTGTAGTTCTCAACACGTGTTTCTCTGTCCGATATTAACTGACAGTTCTTCAGGAGGAATGAGCCTCACATTTGGCATTTAATTTTTCAAAACAACTAAAACATAACGCAAAGAAAACTAAACTTTTAGATATCGCTAGTTAGCTACTGAATGTCACCATTTTTAGGACATTTGTACTGAACAGGAGCACATGTGTTCTCGAAGTGTTAAGACCTTGATCGTGCTCTTTTTCACATTCTGTCAGGCCCTCCTGGATATTTTGGGGACCTTTGTTGCTCTCTGGGACCCTCTGGCATTTCAGCAAAAGCAATTCAAGCACCAGGCAAGGAGGCAGAGTCAGGTTGATCAGGTTTTATTTCATGCCAGGCTGACACAGACCACAAACAGCATCGTTGTCAAGTACACACACCCCCTCTGCCAGCTGACTCAATGCTGAAAACGGAGCTTCTTTTTATATCTGTCCGAGAAAGAGGATTCAAACCCCCACCTTTTCTAAACATGTCTAGGCAAAGTTCTCCGCTGACTACATTCACGCATACAGCAATTTTTCCTTATCTGTTTAAACCTTCAAAATGAAATACATGCTGGCACACATCCTGTGTTTTTCCCGGTGGCACTGCCCCAAATATGGTCATCCAGCTGCTTTTCTTGGCTAGAATGTCATACCAAGCCCAATTAACTGTCTGGTTTCAGACTGCCTGTCATGGGCGCTACTCCCGAAGGGCCAGGACTGGCCCAGCGCCCTCGGAAGCAGACCCGTCTTCCACTACTCCGGACCCAGCAGACCCCTACAGGGGCCCTTTGGACCGTGTCCTGGCGCCTTTGGCGCCAGGCTCATGAAGGGTTTCAGTCCCGGCGCCATAGGCGCCGGGCTCATGTTGATAAACAGTGTAATAATGCTTGGGTGGACTTACCTGAGGCAGACCATGCTGCATATTTACCCAGAACAAACCAGTCTGGTTGAAGTCCCCAGCCATCAGGGCTGGGAGGAACTATTCCCTCCATTCAGGAACTCTTTTCTTACCTGGGTGGAACCGGTTGAAGAACACACACTGGATGCACTTCTCTGCTATTTAAACCACGCCCGATGGAAAACGCGTGCTTCGCGTTATTCTGCAGCAGCAGCAGGACGCTCACCGAGTCGGCTCCTGCATTCCAGGTCCAGAGTCATCTTCAGCTTCTGCGCAGCAACCTGTGGATGAAGAAAGACACAGAACAATACTTACCAGATCCCGGAATCCAGTCACCGGCAAAACCTGCAAAGAATAAACATAAGGTTAGAAAAGTGCAACTCGCTCGCAGCCGCGCCCGCTTACCTGATCCATCCGTGATTGCAATGGGGCTAACCGCGGCCTTCTCTTCGGCAGCTTCTCTGCACCTGAAAGGCAAAGGACATAATTAAAAAGGGGTTCGGGTGAAGGCAGTCGCATTCATCTTAACTTACCAGTTTTTGCACGCGCAGTAGCGGCCGCATCAACCTCAGCATCCCGGCACCTGAAAAACAGGAAAAAGACATTATTTGAGGTGCCATTAAAAGCGGCCAACGATCATTATACTTACGTGCATCGGCACGTGCAGTGGCAACGGATATGAAGCCCGCAGCATCCCGGCACCTGAAAACTAGAAAAAGGACATTATTAGAGGTGCCATTAAAAGCAGCCAACGAACATTATACTTACGTGCATCGGCACGTGCAGCGGCAATGGAAAACTACGCCCACAGCATCCCGAGGCCTGGAACAAAGGAAAAGGGACATTATTGAGGTGCCCATCTTTTAAAGCCTAAAGACTACAGTATACTTACAGGCATCCGCTCGCGCAGTAACGGCGGCATTGCTCTTCGGCATCCCAGCACCAGTGCCACAACTAAGGCCGCAAAAGACTTGAGCCTCAACACTGAACTCATCCAGTGACGTAACTGGAATCCACGCACCCCTGCACCAGACGCAGGATGGAGAGCTCAGCATTTATACGCCTAAGGTGAGAGCTCGCCGAGACAAGTAGAAAGCTAGGCTGTGGGAGAAACTGGCGATTGGTGGGAGAAGGAATCCCATCAAACGGTGATTAACCCTTTTTCTTCCACCTGCAGAAAACTTACCCTGCAAGTCAGACATTCGATAAGAGGAAGTCCAGTCCTGAGAGTCGTCCGAGCTCTACGCTTCTCAATTGAAGAAACGATAGCAGCCCAGCCGGGATCAGCGCCTCCGTGGGAATCAGGTGAGCGTTACACTGCCTATCTGATTCTTACACAGCAAGGCCTCCTTGAATTGTTGAACTCTGGGCTGGCTCATGCGGCCACTGTCTACAGGTAGTCTTCATTTAATACATTTATTTTACTCATATAAAGGCATTGTCAGTTAAAGGCGCATTGTTGGTTACATAAATGGCAGAGTCCTTTTCTGTCTGGGTATAGGAAAAAATGTAGATCATTTTCCTACTCAATTTTTATACTATGCATTCTGTACCTTGCCTACTTACTAAACCATGATAAAAGTATTTTCGACCTTATAAACATAACACTATTAAAGGTACTAATATCTATTAACCCTTTGAGTCTATTTTCACACATTTACCATACTAAATCATTCCATACATATTTATCTGCCTGGCTTTAAGTGGGGGGGGGGGGCTGTCCCCTACTGCATTCAGTTGTTGGTACCTCATCTTCATTTCAGCACCTCCATTGCACTTCCCGTCTTTAAAGTTCCTTTTTGTTAAAACAATTACTTTCAATCATATCCATGTCCACCCTCCTTGATACTTATCTAAAAAACATCCTATCACAATCTTACAATTTATCACACACTAATGTATTGTTATTTTTAAAACAAACAAAACAAGTGTTTGTCTCTAAACTACTTTTATCTTCTTTCATTTAAGCCCCACTTCCTGTCTCCATATGCTTTAAACTAACTGTATGCCTTAGATAATTTCACAGCCATTATGAGACTCGAGAGGTTGGTCAAGCTTTGAGATAACCCATTAGCCCATTGTCTCTTCGTATTTCATATCTTGTCTGCAACTCCCACCCCAACAAAATATAATCTCTCCTTCATTTTCTTCTTCTGCCCATGCATATATACATATAGGAGAAAAGTACTGGGTAGGTCCCAACATTTTTTGTTTTACGGGGATAAAGCAGTATAGGGACCACTTATGTGGAGTTTAGAACAAGGAAACAAGACTGCTTGATTACCCCTCTCGTAGTATACCTTTAGAAATGGTCAGAGGTGAAGAACAAATGGATAGATTATCTAGTTCATCTGTCCAGATAGTTGTGCCAAACAAGTAATCATTTAGAAAAACACATTTTAATAGACATTCAATTCAATACAAAATCGTATGATGTGTGCTTTCTGCACGGCATCACAAACATTAAAACATTTTTAAAACTAAAGTTTAAGGAAAGAAACAGTCCAGAATTATTGCATTCTTATGCCAGTGCTGACTTGTGTTAGTAAGTGACATTCATGCTTTATCATAATAACATAAAATTGTTACCAAATTCTATTATGGCAGGGGAATACTGTCAATGTACAGCATAAGCTGAAAGTTCATTTGAAAAAAGACAGCGTTGTTGGGGTGTCTGTGGGATGTCTACATATGTTTCGGCTGAACAAATGTCGTCAACACCTTCCCTGGTGTTCCGCTGTTTGCATTATAGCCCTCTTCAGGACGGTACGTTGTTTTGGTAAGTTGACAATGAGTTCAATATCAATCCCGATGTGTCCGAATATAGTTGAAAACTATGAAGGTAAAAGAAATTCGTAGACCTGTTTTAGTCAATAATCTAAAAAACATTAAAAAACTTGTTGGCAATTTTCATATGTTGTAGAGGTTTTCCTTTTCTACAGAGATTCTTTCTACTGACCTTTTTTAATCTTAATGTGGTTCGACTAGAGCGTTGTGGTTTTCATATATATATATATATATAGATATATTTAATATATATATATTACTTTTTTAAACCTCTTTAGTGCCATCGACGAGGTATCTCGTCCTTGGGATTACCTCCCTGTTGCCAAGGACGAGATACCTCGTCCTTTTCGGCACTTCGTTTTGTGTGATCCCTGCAAAGCCCCTCACTGCCAGGGGGCTGGATTACCTTCAGTTTCACATCGGCATGCGTAAAGCGCGCTGATGTGAAAGTGAAAGTAATTTTCACTGCAGCAGCCATTTTGGGCTGCT
Organism: Ambystoma mexicanum; assembly: GCF_040938575.1. Taxonomy (NCBI): domain Eukaryota; kingdom Metazoa; phylum Chordata; class Amphibia; order Caudata; family Ambystomatidae; genus Ambystoma; species Ambystoma mexicanum. The sequence continues at coordinate 871,764,297 of NC_090924.1, read as the reverse complement.
GCGGTGAAAATAGAAGGTGAGCCTTCACCTTTCTCCCCCTCGATCTCCGGCTGTATTTCAAGCCGGAGATCGAGGGAGGTGTTGTTGGAAAGGGGAGATTCTCCCCTTTCCAATGACACCCTTTGTGACAGCATTGCGCTCGATGCGCGGGCAGCAATGCCCACTAGACACCAGGGATACATTTGCGTACAACTCTGGGGGCAGATGGCTGATCATCTGCCCCCAGGGAAGGGGGCAAAAAAATTATGAAATAGAACGGGGATGGGGTGGAGGAGGGGGCCTGGCATTTTTTTTGCCCCCTCTGAAAGGGTGGTGGCCTTCCCCCTCCCACACCAAGTGGAAAGGGGGGCCACCCCTTGTAGCCCTACCTGGGGGCAGATTTATGCCTGAGGTGGCCCCCCATCCAATTGGAGGGGGGAGGGCCACCAGGAATAAGTGTTCAGGCCCCCCAAAGGATGGGGCCTGCAGGTTAGGCCCCCTCTGGGGGCCGATGGCTGATCATCCGCCCCCAGTGAAGGGGGCAAAATGAAAAAGAAAAAAAAAAACAAAAGGGCATTTTTGGTGGGAGTGGGGGGGCCACTAGCCACCAGGGATTTATTTTACGGAAAAGGAGGGTGGCCGTCTCCCCCTCACCCCAAGGGAAAATGGACCTCCCTCGGGGCAGATATCTGCTCCTAGGAAGGGGCACATGACCCCAGGGAGGGCTGCATGAGATGCCCCCCTCTAATCTGCCCCCAGGGAGGGCTGAATGAGATGCCCCCCTTGCATTTGGTGTGGGGGGAGAGGGTCACCCCTATTACATTATAAAATCACCTGGCGGTTTAGGGTGCCCCTCAGCCCGCCCTAAAGTGTAGTGTACCATTTTCCATTTTTTTTTGTTTACGAAAGTTGCCTTGCTGCAGAGGGGCACATTTTTGTGCCAATCTGGCCCCAGGGTACCCAAACTTTACTGCCCCACCCACTGGGGGGCCTGTCTCAAAGTTTTTGGGGCCCTCTCCCCAACCACCCCAAATGGAGGGTGGGTGTACCTCACGCAGCCGTTTGTTGGAGGCCCAGGGAGGCCTGCATGAGGTGCCCCCGCTACCCATTTGGGGTGAGGGGGGAGAGGGCCCCCCAAAATTGTGGGACAGGCCCCCCAGTGGGTGGAGCAGTAAGGTTTGGGCACCCAGGGGCCAGATTGGCACACCAATGTGCCCCTCTTCGCCAAGAGGAGTTGGGTTACCAAAGGAAAAAAGTGAAGATGGTGGAACGCATTTTAGGGGGGGCTGTGGGGCACCCCAAAGGGTTGGGGAATGTTCTAATGGGATGGGGCGTTGACCCCCCCACCCGCAATGGAGTGGGTGCCATGTCATGCAGCCCTCCCTGGGACCATATATCTGCTCCTAGGAAGGGACGCCTGAGCCCAGGGAGGAGTGCAGGACAGCCCCCCCTTATCTGCCCCCGGGGAGTTCTACATGAGATGCGCCGCCCCTCCAATTGGGGTGGGGGTGGAGAGGTGAACCCCCCTTCACATTAGAATATTCCCCAGTGGTGTAGGGGGCCCCTAAGCCCCCGCTAAAGGGCAGCCTGCCATTTTGAATTATTTTCTTGGTTTACTAAACCTGCCTTGGCGCAGAGGGGCACTTTGGTGTGCCAATCTGGCCCTGGGGTCCCCAAGCCTTACTGCCCCACCCACTGGGGGGCCTGTCCCACCATTTTTGGGGGCCCTCTCCCCATCACCCAAAATAGGTGGCAGGGGTACCTCATGCAGGCCTGCCTGGAGGCAGATATCTGTCCGTAGGAAGGGGCAAATTGGGTTTCACTGGGGGGGTGAGGTTCAGTAGATCACCAGGGATGGCTTGCAGGGGGGGGGGGGCTTGTTTGAAAATGATTTATTTGTTTTTGCTAGTGTGACCGTAGGTAACATGTTTTTTGTTTTGTTTACAGCTTTTTCTACGTGAGCAGCTGCAACATATGTGAGTACTGTTTTTTTATTATTCTATGGTTCGGGCCCACTGTCAGTGGGGTGGGTGAGACTGAGGCTGGATTGTTGGTGGTATGGGTAGGAATGGGCGTCTGGGCAGATATGTTGATGGGCTGGGACACAATTGCAGGGGCAGGACACAAATTGCCCCCCATGCCAGGAGAACATTGTTGTTTCCCTGGGAGCAGATCCCTCCCATGTGGATTGTCCATCTGCAAGCCCAGGCTCCACCTCTGTCTGTGCTATGTTACAAATGTCACATCCGGGGAGGAATGGGGACCCTGCTGGGCTCGCTGGAGTTGCTGCTGCACTTAGGGGACAGTACACCCACACGGTACATGGATGTCCAAGGTCAGGGACATCACCTCCAACCGTCATGGAGTTGCGGCTGGGCTGCATTACAGCTTTTCCCTTCAGGGGAGGTATTGGCACACTGCTGGGACTCCCTGGTGGGGAGGAACTGTAACACAGGCAGCCAGGGCTCCAGCAAAGTCGGCGGTAATATCCCTGGCCTTGGGCGCCCTTCTCCCATGTGAGTCTTTGCCGGGGATTCTGGGTGATAAATTCTGGGCCGCTTCGCGCACGTCAGACCTCTGTGCATTCCCACGGTTGTCCTCTTTTGGGAAATGCATGAGGTTCCCTGTTTTCCTTGCTGGCTTCGACACCCTAGGCCCCTATTTGTAGGTTGCCCACATGAACAAAATGTGCTGTGCCGAAAGGCTTGGGGTTACCAGTGGGTTACCCTTTTCCTTTTGCGCCCCGGTATGTGCACCCACACATATGAGGTACCGTTTTCATCGGGACACCTGTGGGAACGCGGGAAGGTATGACATCTGTTGTTGGCAATGTGTTTCGGTGAGTGGACAGAGGGAAATGTCTCTGAAAGTGTCTGAAAATGAAGACAATGCTCAGACATTTCGCTCTGGCCACCCACCGAAACACACCGCCAACAACACAGAAAAGGAAGAAAGGGTTGAAGTTGGGAAGAAAACCTGACCCCTTACCAGTGTCCGAATGTCTTTTGTCCCTATTTTGACTTTCTACAGACGACGGTACTCCCCAAGGACGCTTCTGTCATCTGCTACGGGCGTGCCTAGAAGACCAGAAAAGAAGAAGACGTCTTTCTTTGATTGTTATTTTTGTCTCCTTAGGTTTGGATGTGTCACCCTCAAGGGAAAAGTGTGTCCCATGAAGGACAACATGTATATTATTGAAAACAAACTCAGGTTCTAGCCAGCTGACACACAGCTAGGGATGGGGGGTATTTTGTTTGTAAGGCAAGAATGACCCATAAAAAGGAAATGTTTAAATGAAAATGTCTTGTAGCTTTGTCTAGGAGGCACGGGTGTTCAATAAGAGGGAATGTCTTGTGATATTTTAGGAAGTAGGGTATGAGAGCCAATGTGAACAAGAGGGGTTTTAAGGAAATGGCTTTGTAGGAAATGTGTTAAATAGAAGAGACATGTTTATTGTACAAAAGAAACTAATTCCGTTTTATATTACAGATATACCTCAAGGGACCTGTATGCCTTGGCAATTAACGTTGAACCGCGTGAGAAAAGAGGGAGGTCGTAGAGAAACCCAGTGATAGCCCGACAAAGACGATGGTCTGAGCTGTGTCTGCAAAAGACTCCCCCAACCATGTGTTCCCATGCTGAAACATCCCCTGAACTGATTTGAACAATGTATTTATTGAAAGAGAGACACTCGAGTAAAAATTAACTCCTTGTGAAAAAGGAAAAAGAGACAATGGACTCCTGGTCTAAGCATCAAAAGAACCTGGGAGATTGACTGTGAAAACAGCTCAAAAGAAAGGACAAAGGCGTCAGGACACAGACGGTCCACCAATGCCAAACTATAGACAAGTAAAGGGGAAGATGCAGAAGAAGAAAATGTGTGGAACAAGAAGGAAAGACACCATTTAACCTTTTAACTGCCATGGGTTTTCCCCCCAGTGCCAAGGCCTTTTTTGGTGATTTCGGTATGTCGCCATTCAATGCTTTGTAACTTTTTTGTTACATGAGATATCTCGGCCAAATTTGGCCCCTTTTTTCCCCACATGCAGGGGGTCATAAGGCCACCCAGAATCCTAAGTTGCTGTATGGGGGTGAGAGAAAATAAGCAAAAAGGGCAAAAATGTTGTGTTTTTTCAAAAAATGCCAATAAAATGATGTACATAGAAACCTGAGCTAGGAACAAATGGTTTGCTGTGCTGAATCCCCCAATTTCCTGGCTTTCAAGAACAGGTTGAGTTGAAATGAAAAAATATTATTTTGATGTGGTTATCAATGGTTTTGTAAGAGGTAGGCGATTTTGGCCATTTTTGCCAATTGGACATGCATGGACGGAATAGAAGAAAAGGGTAGGAAAGCCGAATTGGAGGACAGAAAGGCATACATTTCTGAAAAGTAGACAAAATTCCAAGTTTAGGAAGGGGTGATATGCGTAGGTCGGGCAACAACTAGGTAGGGGAAAATGCTATAGATTGGGGGAAAAGCGGGAAAATGACCAAAAAAAAGGTATGTGGTGGACATGGTTGGCTTGGTACGGCAATGGCTTCTATGAATTTTGAGAAAAGCAATGCTCCGCTACATTCCCCCGACTCTTGCAGTTAGGAAAGCACACATGTTTTGTAGTGTTTTACAAAACAAGTAATACCAGAAGCCAAACACAGCCATGGTACAAAGGAGTTTTATGCTTACGGGCTGAACAGACACACTTAGCATGTGTCAATCAGGAAAACCAATGTGGTGAGGAATGGCAAGCATACATTTTTTGAAAGAGCACAGGCAGACCTTTTCAAGGGTAGGTGACTTGTGCAGGTTACAAAAGTACCTCGCATGTGTGGGTGCACCTACCTGGGTGCCAAGAGGAAAGCTGAACACACCCCTAACCCCAAGTCTTTTCAGACATCTGAATTTCACGATTTTTCCAGACGGGCACACCATACAGATATGGGCCTCGGGTGTCCAAGCCACCAAAGAAAACAGGGAACCCCATGCATTTCCAAAAAGAGGACACCCATGGGAATCCGCAGAGGTATGATTTGCATAATCAGCCCAGAATTTATTACCCAGACACCCCTGCAAAGTCTGAAATGTTGGAAAAAAATGCATTTTCCACACATTTCACTCGGCTCACCCATCCAAACACACTGCCAACAGCATTGGCACAGGTGTCCCGATGAAAACAGTGCCTGTGGGTTAACAGTTACCTGTGGGTTAACCTTTTCCTTTTGTTCCCCGGTCGGTGCACCCACACATGTGAGGTACCGTTTTCATCGGGAGACCTGTGGGAACGCGGGAAGGTATGACATCTGTTGGCGATGTGTTTAGGTGAGTGGACAGAAGGAAATGTCTCTGAAATTGGCTGGAAATGAAGACAATTCTCAGACATTTCGCTCTGGCCACCCACCTAAACACAACGCCAACAACACATGGCCTACCTTCCCGCGTCCCCACACGTGTCCGGATGAAAACAGTACCTCGCATGTGTGGGTGCGCCTACCGGGGGCGCAAAAGGAAAAAGGTAACCCACTGGTAACCCCAAGCCTTTCGGCACAGCACATTTTGTTCATGTGGGCAACCTACAGAATTGGGCCTAGGGTGTCAAAGCCAGCAAGGAAAACAGGGAACCCCCTGCATTTCACAAAAGAGGACACCCGTGGGAATCCACCGAGGCCTGCCTTGCGCAAATTACCTGAGTTTTTATTAGCCACAATCCCTGACAAAGTGTGATATTTGGTGGGGGAAAAACACAATGTTCACTTTGTCTGGGTTTCTCCCCAGACAAAGTTTTTGGATCATTCTCCCCTATTCGTTGGTGCACATAAACAACTATTTTCCAACCACCCTGCAAGATACTTAGTTTAGGCTTGGTTCCTTGCTCAGCTTAGGTGCACGTGCTTCCTGGTTAGCAGTAAATACTTGCTCCTTAGCAGCCATTCTCCTCTTTTCTTCTTGTCTGTTGTGCCATGGCCTTTGCTTGTGCTTTTGCATTCATCCTATGGAGACAAAACAGAGGCGTTTCGCTGCACACCGTCCCTACCTAACTTAATCTAGTCTACCCCTGTTTTTTGAGACTATGGCACCAATTCTTACTATGTGCCTCCATTTTTTATCGTACCCAGCAATGTTTGCCTCTTCTAATAATTGCATACCCCTATCACATCAACCTTCTTTGACATTATGAACACAAAAATAATTACTCACCTTCAATTTAACTTTTGTTTTCTGTGGTTGTCTGAAATGGCCATGTTGTCCTCTATTTTCTACTCTTTCCACACCTGATTGCACCTATCTTGGGAAAAACAGCTAAACACTTGAAGACATTGTGTCTCTTACTGCCTCTTTTCCTGCTACTCAACTGGGTCCTCTTACTTTTAGTGCTGATCAATTGTGTGTCCACACACTTTTAGCGTGAACTAGTACTTACCTTTTTCTTTTTCTCCCTAATTTAAGGCCATGAAGACATTTCTCGTGCTTCCACGCAAAGGTCCATAACTTTTATCTGTAAAATAAATCAAAATCGTTACAGGCACTCAAAAAATTGTTTTACTTACCTCATTATATTTTCTTAAAATGGCTTGTGTGATTTTCCCTTGTTTGATTGACCCAATTATTGTCAGCCATACTCCTTTTCTCGGTCTTCATGGGCACTGATCCTTTTTTATTGCCCTACGCTCCTTTTGTGCTGTTCGCCAGGAAACCTCACAGGTGCTATTTGTTTTCTTTTTTTTTGTCCGTTTTATGGTTTAGGGTTTATTCCCTATCCTTTTATTCATTTGCCCAATTGTTCCCTTCCTCAATTTTTCTTTTATTCATTTTTTATTTAAGATAATCAATCATTTTCATCTTTTCCCGATTCATTTTTTCTGATCCTGTGTAACAGAGGCCCAAAGTTTCCCTAACGTTAATCCTTTATTCTAATCATCTCTTATTTATGTTGGCCATTTATTTCATTATTATTTTATTTTCATGTATACTGAAACACTTCCTTTCCTTTTCTGCTTGATGCTGTAAGGAAAGTACCATTTCATACTCCATTAAGCCCTGTATGGCTGTATTGTCATCTATGACATTGTTTAACCTAAATCTTTATCTGAACCATTACTGTCCTTCATGATTCTTATTTCATTCTGTTTGCTTCTTAATCATTTGCCATGTTTCCCTACGTTATGGCTGTCTCTAATTTCCTGGAGGTCATCTGTCTATTCCTCTTGTTCATAAATGTTCATGGCCTGTGCCTGAACTTATTAAATATTTTCATCATTTCCCCATCAGGTCGCACAGCTGGCTATATTACCATGCTGCCACAATAATAAAATCCTTTAGTTTTTGCCCAAACAATCTCATTGGCCTTCTGCCGTTTTTTATGCCTTTAAAATTATGCTCGGGTCTAAATGGTGCATGTCCCAGATACACAAACATGCTTTCCTTGGCAACCTAAACCCCATCATCATGCTTTCAGGTTTTGTAATTCAATCCTTTCTTCAACCATCTGAATCCTATCAACTGATCAACCTGAATCAAAAAGGTTTTTCACTATTTTTTCAAAGAATTTTCTCCATGCCAGCCGCCAAGGCCTCAAAAATTGTAAAATACCACCGCTTGTATAACACCATTCAGGTTGTCCTATCACACACGGTGGAGCTCCTGAAAAAGGACCTTTAGGAGCACCCCAAAATCCCCCATTCAGTACATTATGCTATCCTCAAAATTCCCCAAAAAGCATGTCACAGAGGATCCAATAACCCCCTTCAACTTCAGGGGGCTTTCTAAGTAAGAAATACTAGAGAACATGAATAATATTAGACCATTCTGCTACAAGGCGATGCCTGTCCCTGCCCACACGTATTTTAAAAACCCTGTGTAAAATCACTTGCTCCACATCTCATGACGTTCGGCAATACCTCCTTCAATCCCAACACTATTTCTCCAGCTGTGAAACAACACTTAGGAGTGTTCCTCCACTCTCCCTTGTCCATGTCATGCCAGGTTACATGCTACAATCTGTTCTGTTGCACTTATCATTTGAGTGCCATTGCTTCCACTTCACTACCACATTCACTAATGCCATCAGCCCTTTCCTTTCCCACGATGCTTGAAAAAACTGCTCATTCATTTCCTGTGTCATTATCAGAATTAAATTGAATTATTACACTACCATCCTTGCAGACATCCTAGCAAAAAATCTTCACAGGCTCTAAAAAGTGCAGGGTGATGTTGTGTGCAACTCTTAGTATTCCCAAAAGGATATACATTACTCACGCCATGCGAGCTGCTCACTGGCTACCCGTGAAGGAACAGTTACTTTTAAGATCCTAACCTTTATGCATAAATGTATGTCTCACACAGCACCAGTATCTAACTGATGCTGTTAATAGAGTCAGTTCAGCCTGACCCAAAAGAAGTCACCATGTCCCTCAACTACAAGAGCTAATGCCAGAGGTCTAAGCTTCCCCGTCTTGTTCCCAACCCATGGAATGCTTCCTCTAGTGAACTTAGAGCAGAACCATCCCTCCTCATTTTTTCACCAGAAACCCTCAAAACTACCTTATTTAGCTACCCCTATTAGTTCCCCCAGCGGTGTCTATACATGTTCCCTCTTCTGTTTAATTAACCTCTATGCCATGTGTTTACTCCATGTCTACTCTATCCAATGTGAGCTAAACATGCAGCTCATCCATTGTAACTACAACATGTATTTATCTGTCCTATAACTATAGGCGAAGCTGTGGCATGCAACCACTTGTGTTTGCCATTTTCATTGTAATCTGCAAGCCTCTTCTTTGTAACAGCACCACAATGCCTAAGGGCTTCTGTGTGCTCTGTAAATTCTAATAAATAAATAAAGGGTTTTCATGCATTCAAGCCTTTCCTTTCTACTAGGAATTGCTCATTCCTCGCCAAACTACAGTAGGCACTACTATTGGATCAATACAATGCCCCTTCTCTGGGCACTCATGGACAACTCCTCAATAAAATAAAAAACATGTATCATACAGAATAATGCCTCTAGACAATACAGAATATTCCCATACAGAAGCCTCTCATAATCCAGGAGAAAAGTGCACTGGCTATCAGTAAACAAATCAGTAAACAACTTTATTAAACTCATGGGCAGCACACAAAAGATGCCTTTTTTCCACGCCCTTTGATACTCAGAGTGAATCACTCTTGTTAGTCCATCAGACCCTCCTGGTCAGTCCAATATATATGCCTGCCTTTAAAAATCCATAACTGGGGGCTCAGCTCCTAGCCACCCGGCTCCTAAAAACTGGAATGCCCTCCCACCAGCATTAGGAAATGATGGAAGCGTAAATTGCTCTCCTCAAAATGCTGAAAACATTCATGTTTAACGAAGCCTATTCGTGATTTCATCATGATAAATATCTAAGTTGGCTACGACAATGCAATCCATGTGCTAATTCTTCTCTTGTTCAATGTATTCCTGTACCTGCACCATTGCATCCTCTGTACTCTTGCCAAAAAATGACCCTGGGCTAATGTGCGCCTACACGTTTAAATAACTACCACTGAAAGGTGCTTATTGAAATCCCACTACAGCTGACACATTTTACTCAAAAGACTGCTTAACCAATGGCACATCTATAATCTAAAAAGCCGTCTTTGCTACATGGATACACAGTCCCACTGCAACGCTCACCTTTGCTCTGCAGGGGCACCTGGGATCCTCCTCTAACCGCCTCTTCTGGCATGCACCGGAATACTGATCTGTGAAGGGTGTATCTGTAAGGAAATGTACGGGTATGTCAGCTAATGCGCTGTGCTGGTAGGAACCACCACCCAGCACCTCCCAAACTCACCCTCAAGGGTCCTCTCTCCCCTGTTATTATGTTACAGGGAGCTCTCCATCCTGTTATTTTTCAACAGGGGCGCCTTTAGATGCAAACAGTTACTTCACTGGTTGTTGAGTCCCACCCAGATCTGCTGCGGTGTGATTATTCTTTATTGAAGGTTTTTGGAGAGTTCTATCATGCAGGTAAGTGCAAATGTTCACATAACAGTTCCCTGGTAAGTGGTCCTTAATTTGTGGGTGCTTTTGGTACTCCCTTGGCACTGCTAGGATGATGCTGTTCCTTATGAGACTTGTGGTCTCTTTATTGTCCTAATGCATGCCTTGTTAATTATAGCGCCTTTGCTTATGGTGTCTTCAAGTGCTTAACTGTCCCAGGCACTTATGGTGACTTGTAAGATGCGCACGTGGAACTCTGTGTTATTCACTGACCTTTCTTGTCTCTTGTTTTGTTCCTAGGAGCGTTGAGGAAAGCTGACATTTCACGGCAGAGAAACCGCTCACTGGAAGAAGAACGCGGCGTGTAGCTGCAGCAGCTGACGAGCGGAGGGGTTGACGAGGAGCCGGAGAGAATCCTGGAGGCTGCAGCTGATCACCGGAGTGGATGACGAGAGACCGGAGGTTCCAGGAAAGGCGTAGCTACGAAGATGGAATGCAGGTAACAGCTGCTGGGAATCGGAGGGGCTGCACGAGTGCAGACTTTAATGGCTTTCTGTTTCTTTTTTGCAGGTCCGATCCCGGGAGCATCATGCTGGATCAGCAGAAACAACGCGAAGCGGGGATCTTGGCTTGGGTGTGGCTTATTATAGTAAGCCAGCCCCAGCCACACCCGGAAGACTAGTCTGTTATTAGGATTGTATTATAAAAGAGAGGCCAAATCCCAAGATTTTTTGTTATCGGGGGAACATTTCTCAAAAAGGGACGATAAACATGTAAGGAGAAAACGTGCCAGGGTATGGCACTAGAGAAATGATTACCCCTCACTGCGATGATCCTAGAGAGAGTTTGAAATGCCTAAGGTCACATACGTAAAGTTTTACACAACAACATTTACATAAGAGATCAGCAAATGTAGAATGCCAGACGTATCAATGTACATGAGATCAAATTTTTAATAGTTAGTAGAAAAGGTAAAAAGGGCAATTTTATACATTTATAAGATAAAAAAGGAGAGATACAAGGACAACATTGTAATCCTTGTATGAGACACATAAAACAAGGCTACAAAAAAAACACAACAAAGCAAAACACAGGAAGGGCAAATTAATACACCCTATAATCCTATGAAGTGATTGCGGAAACGCCTAACTATTAGACGTTTATTGAGATATGAGGTGTCGACATGTTTCGGCCATTGGTAGAATTGGACATTTTCTCAGATGTCCATACAAAAATGAGTGTAGTGGCCATCTTCAGAACAGGTCATTTCTTCACAGTAGGCCTTATAGGTGCTTTAATGCTGACATCATGGATCTAAAAAAATGTAAATACATATAATTACCACAAGCAGTAAAAATACATAGCTGCAAAAGGAAAAAGCTGTAATTTATCTGGCAAATTTAACATTAAAAACTTCTCATTCTGGCGGTCTGTTCCACTATTAAACAGACACACAATACTTTATCAAGGGCAATGTTAATACATCACTTCTGTCTAAAACAGATTTTTTTCAAAAAAACAAGACATATAACTAACATAATACAATGTGACACAAAAAGGAATACAAACTCTTACTTATTATCACAGGGTCGAGTGTGATCAATACAAGGTCAATCAATGGATTGTAGTAATTGCAAACAGGGGGTCCTTAGATACTGAATCTGTGGCAGAGAAACATCTAAATGTGTCCATCCAGGTAAATATTGGAGTAAATGTACAGAGAAATTGTAATATTCCTATTAAATTGGTGCTAATTGTCATGGTGGTTAATCTTGATTGACACTAGGTAAGTCTAGTATTGAATGTATAGAACCAAGCTCAACCAAAGTTAAAATCCAAGTAGGAAGCTCCTCAAAATAGGAAACTCCTCAAAATCATAAGTATTAAGCCAAAAGAGAAAGGAATAAACCATGAACCTTCATGACTTACTTGCACAGTGAGCGTGCTAGTTGTTAAACAAGGGCAGTGGTAATGTAATTCGAAACACTGCGGCGCCGGGTAGAAAAGTCGGACTTAGCCAGCCCAGAAGGCTCTGGTGCTTAAATTCTCCCTAAATCAAAAGGATTGCCAGCAAAAACAACACCTCCATGTTGAAGAGGCTGACAGTACAGGATGTACCCAATGAGATGTGTTAACCCCTGAAAGTCTGTACCAGGCTTCCTGCACTATCCCACAAATGCCAGTTCACGCAAGTGCTTGGGCATGCCGCCAATACTGCCACGCCTTAGCCCACCTAGCCCCTGCTTGTAATCTGGGCCAGGGCCACCCATGGTGCTTTGGAAACCTAACACTGGGGCAGGGAGCCAGACCCATGGAATTAAGGTCTGTGGTTGTGACACCCACTGTCTTATCATTAGACCAAAAATCATTTTTTCTTGCCATATTTCTCCTTGCATTCCAAAACCCTAGTGCCACTTAACTCTTCTAAACACATCTGACCATCCTCTGGGGCTGTCCCACTGTGAAACACATTCATTTTTCTGTTTTGCAAAAATATTTCTTATTTTTAGGTTAACACCTTTTATTCCCAGGTGCCTCTGCGTATCCTGTGTTTGCGTATTGCTGACCCTACATGTACACTCACTGACTCGTCCTATGCACCAAATTCATTTTGCATGTAATGCACTTTATAATAAATGCAACGTATGAACCACACTCACTTGAGCATTTTCCAGATCACTAAAATAGATTAACAATTACACCAGCTGTACAAGTAGCTGATACGCCCATGCATCATGCAGTGTTGTCTCTCTTGACTTACTTAATCTATGGTTGTCGAGGGTGTTCAACCTATCAGTGCTTTAAACTAATACCACTGAATTTATAAGGTGCTATATGACTGCCAAATAACATGACATCTTTGCTCTTTTTAATATGCCTTTTCACCACATATTTTTATTTTAAATACTGTATCTAGGTTATTGCTCTGCTACAAATAACCAGCACAAGTCATAATAAAACATAAATGCAGAATATAATGACCCAACCACATCCGAGCCCTGCGTCCACCAGAAGTGGGCCACACAAACACGGGCCACATCAACTCTCTTCTCTGACAAGTGTTTAAAAATGCACGACAATGCTCGACAAACGCCTCGTATCTACAATCTGCATTTGGCACATGCTTTTGATAACTAAAGCCTTCTGTAAATGTGTCTCTTGATGCACATTCTTGATGCACATTCTACCTTCCTTCAACATGGGCCAATTTCCTGAACTTGGCAATGTTATCATCAAGGCCGACACTGCATTCCTGGCCAAAGCCCTTTCGTTTGAGCTCTCGCCTTGCTTTTAAGCAAAACGAAAACCCAATTGCTATTCGTGTGCCAGTCTGCCTACTTCAATTTGCACATAGCAACATTGTTTTAAATCTCACATGTTTCTTAACTGTGCGCTTTTTTCAATCTACAAAACAAACGTGTCTACACTTTAAAATTCATTTGCTAAAGATGCGCTTAGTTTCAAACACACAAAAAGACTGGAATTCCACAATACCGCACTTGTTATCTGAACCTCATTAAATCATTCCTTCATATTTCCACCATTCCTTTCCCATCAATCAGTGTAAATCCAATGCGATTCTCTGTTCGCACAAGGTTTCTATAGGTCCCAATCTCTCATTCTGTCTTTCAACTCTGCGTAGTTTCAGTGCTCACATACAACAGCCCTCTTTAAATCACTCTAACTTTGTCATTTAAATGCGAAACTCTACCGTACTTAGCACGGTCCATTCGTTATCTTGTCTAGTACTAGAAAATCAGGGCCCTTTGTTGCTCTCTGGGACCCTCTGGCATTTCAGCAAAAGCAATTCAAGCAGCAGGCAAGGAGGCAGAGTCAGGTTCATCAGGTTTTATTTTATGCCAGGCTGACACAGACCACAAACAGCATCATTATTAATTACACAAACCCCCTCTGCCAGCTGACTCAACGCTGAAAATGGAGCTTCTTTTTATATCTGTCCGAGAACGAGGATTCAAACCCCCACCTTTTCTAAACATGTCTAGGCAAAGTTCTCCTCTGACTACATGCATGCACATGGCAATTATTCCTTATCTGTTTATCCCTTCAAAATGAAATACATGCTGGCACTGCCCCAAATATGGTCATGCAGCTGCTTCTCTTAGCTAAAATTTCAGACAAAGCCCAATTAACTGTCTGCTTTCAGACTGCCTATCGGATTCTTACACGGCAAGGCGGCCTTGAATTGTTGAACTCTGGGCTGGCTCATACGGGCACTGTCTACAGGTAGTCTTCATTTAATACATTTCTTTTACTCATATAAAGGCATTGTCAGTTAAAGGCATTGTTGGTTACATACATGGCAGAGTCCTATTCTGTCTGGGTATAGGAAAAAACTTAGATCATTTTCCTACTCAATTTTTATACTATGCATTCTGTACCTTGCCTACTTACTAAACCATGATAAAAGCATTTTCGACCTTATGAACATAACACTATTAAAGGTACTAATATCTTTTAACCCCGTGAGTCTATTTTCACACATTTACCATACTAAATCATTCCATCCAAATTTCTCTGCCTGGCTTTAAGTGGGGGGGAGGGTGCTGCCCCCTACTGCATTCAGTTGTTGGTACCTTCATTTCAGCACCTCGATGACACATGTTTATTGCTTATTGTGTTAAGGACTTGCACACGTAAACAGGGGGTTAATACTCTCTTGTGTATAAGACAAATTGTTCTACATGTTGGAGGGAGTGCAAATGTGTTCCTTGTCTGTTCTCTTTAACTAGGTTGGCTCCGAGTGATATTTATAACCCAAATTTGATGGTCAACCTGGATAGAGAAGCAAAAATACTATGCTTAATATGGTGTGAATTACATCTTAGTTGCATGTTACCTAAAAATCGAGCAGTAGTCTGTGTTCAGACAAAAGTTCTGCATATCTAGCTTATTGGCTATCCCTTACCTTAACATGCTTTCCCTGTGTTTTTGATAACTTCTGTGTTGCTCCCCAGGACAGGAATGTATCCAGGCCCTCAAAATCTTCAATGTCTATCTTAGTGACATTGATGAACTGCGGCAGGCCAGGTACATCTCTCCGGTGAGATCAAAAAACTTGTGGATCTATTGGCTCGCATTCACAGATGACATCCTTTTGTTTAACCATACTCCTTGAGGTCTTCAACAAAAGTTGCACATTTTCCTTACATATATGACTAAGAACAATTTGCTGGCAAATGGAAGCAAATCTAAGGTTGTAATTTTCTCTAACAGCAGAAAGCCCAAACATATGTGGTGGCCTTTGGGAGAAGACAGAATAGAGTTGGCTTCATCTATGTGCTATTTGCGGTACACTCTTTCTAATACAGCATCTTTGGAAATGTGGAGATCTACATTAAAAGGCGTGTGTACCATAAACTCTGTAAATTTAATACAACGCCTATTGCTAACTACTATCTATTAAAAATTGAGCCTATGTTACTTTTTGAGTTGGACATGTCCCTAATGGACCTAGGTCCGTATCTTAACTCATTGCAGGGCCAAATATGGAAAAATGTCTTGGGGCTTGCCCAGTCAATACTGAACCCAATAATTCAACATGAATTTGATATTATATCTCTTCAGGCTTGACATTATTGGAGGCAGTTATCAAACTATGCCAAGTTTATGTCACTCCCGGACAATCATCTCTATACTAATTTACAGAGCATGATGCAATAATCTACTGTTAAGTCAATTCATGTATTTGAAATGCAGATGCAGAACTTGCTTGAACACATTGGCTCAACTAACAAACAGTTAGTGAATTGCCCTGAGGCTACCAAAGGGAAACTGTTCAGTGATGAATGGAGGCTTACACTTGATTCCCTTTACTAATGCACCACTTACTTTGAATATGCGAAATATTCTCACAAAAAAGGTCAACTTTTAATGTACTTGAATTGCTTTCCTTGTGACAAATTGCCTAAGCTTTATCTATGATTATGGTTGAACCCATTTCAAATGAGAGAAAGAACTAAAAGCTGCACCATAACTAGTATTAATGAGACCTCTATAATATGTCGGCTCTGTAATTCACCTTATGCAATAGTGGGTGTTAGATTGCCATGCACATGCTGAGGCCAGAGGTGCTGCCTTTAGTAAAGAATTGGATAGTTTCAATTTTGAACATTCAAAGAAATTCTTCTGGTCAAGACTTATGTGGGTCAAAAACGTTTCCTCAATTATTGTCCTCTGTCGTTTTTTAAATCATGTTTTAACACTGATTGGATAAAGTGGAGATGTATTTGTGCTCATATGTTATATCAATTCAATCTCTTTCTTCTTTTTTCTATCTTTGTTGATTTGTGTACAGTTTCTTGTAAACCGTGTCACAATAAAAAAAAAATATATATATTGTTTGTTCGCCTGCATCCAGTTTCTGACGTCTAGAGCATAGGATGTAATGGATTTAAGCGAGTCAAGGGAGTTAGTTACATGTACATAACTGCATATCGTCCGCATACGAGTAATAATATAGCTTACATTTAGAATAAATCCCCATAAGCATATGGATATATATGTCAAAATTGGGTCAGTGGTGAGTCCAGCAGAACCACACAGATGACTGGTATGGAGCAAGAAAAAAGTGGTCTGATGTCAACTCGCTGGGTCCTATTGGATAAAAAATGATTTAAACCATTTGAAAGAGCCCGAATCGAGCAAAAATAGAAAGTCTGAACCACAGTATATCAAAGTCAACCGTGTTGAAGGCTGCCAACAAATCAAGCAGCATCAACATCCTTGTTTAGGTGCCTCCTTGCCCTCTTAAACATGGCTGTATCCTAGAGGCAAACCTTATTTGTCGGGTAATTAAAGGTTTGAAAGACATGTTTCAAAACACAAAAGTTTAAAAATTCACAAAAGAGAGAATAAGTGAGGAACAAGTGAAGGAATCATTAAAAATATGTAGGAAGAAGAATGTATGTGGTTGAAGTGGGGAACAGAGGTGTGGCAACTGATGATAATATTAAAAGGGCAATAGAACATAGTTTGGGAAGGAGGAGGATGGGGAAGGGATAAAGGGGATATCTCAAATACCTTGTGTTATAACGATAAAACATAATGCATTGCTACATAATAGGGATCATAAAATAGAGAAGGGAGGATGGTGCTGGTGATGTTAGTAGGGCACCAAAACCGGAAAGAAAACACTTTAAAGATAATGGGCCAGATTCTCAAAAATGAATACAAATGAGAAATATGCAGAGGGTACCCTTTTTAATTTTGGGTATTAGGTGGTACTTCCGCCTATAAGCCAAAACTACTGCATTGGGGTACAGCAAGAAGTTATATGGGACATGAGGAGGAACAAACAGCTTGTGGGTTTTGTTTGGTTATTTAAACACCCATTACATTCCATGTCCATGTAAATTCCTATGGCCATTCCCAACTCTACGTGCCCCTCCACACCCAAAACGCATCCCCCCACCCCACGGATCTGTTTTGGTTATCTTTATCAAGCAGTAGCATCAAACACTGTGCTGTAAGTGTCTGCAAGAGTTGTTTGAAAAGAGTTCTGGGAGTTAATGCTTAATTGCATCTATAAATGTGGCACTGGTGTAAAGAAAATGTCTTAAGCAAGTGTCCTTTCACCCACTTGATGTGTGTGTGTGCATGCATTTCTAGAGAAGTACTGTTAAAAACAAGCATTGACAAAGCCAACAGTTTAGGCTTTTGATAGGTATGAGATAAGAATGTATCAGACCCCTCTATTATATACATAGATACTCACACCATTTTGCAGCTGTTACCATCATAAGGCCTGGTAGTACCATTATGGCAGTTCCTGCAAAATGCCTATTCCATTCCTACACAAAAGCCAAAACTATTGGTTTGTCAATGCTTATTTCACTTGTGTTCCTTTCAGAAATGCACAGGACACCTTAATCTCAAAGGTGACCTGCACCTTTCACAGAGGCTGGGCAACAGCTCAAAAGATGCTGTGGTCAGCCACTTATATACATTAGTGTTGGTTGGACTGCCGAAACTAAAATATTACAGGCTTGCAGCGCTTTTTACAGTGGCGAGCCCTGTCACTATGAAACTCTGTAAAAGAAAATGCGTTTCTATCCTTGTTTGAATGAAAGACATGCACACCAGTACTCTCCCAGTTCAAACTAAAAGCATTAAATGTAGAGAAATGAACCTCTCATGTGTTTTCCCTTTCCCCTTTGTCTTGTCCAAACAGGTGCTGGGGAATGTCATTGATTTTTGCACTTTTCAAAGCACATCGAATTTGTGGTTTTGGATGTGCATTTAAATGCACAACAACAACACCCTTATTTGTGATGATTGCCAACAGGAGTGAAAAAGAGTATATGAATGTGCGGATCTAAGATCCCGATACCCATTGTGGATTGCACTGTACATTTTCTTGGCGTAAATGATGAGATGCGTTAATGCATCTCATAACTTGCGCAAAAAAGATTTTCAGAATATGATCCAATATATAAAAATTAAATGCTCAAAGAAAATCAATATGTTCAAAATTACATTTTAAAACGTTAAATCAGGGCTATGTAAACTATACGAAATGTGTATTTTCTTAATTTAATTTCCAGCATTAAACTTTCAAACTTTGTTTTTTCAGACTTTAAAAAGACCTGCAATCATTTGACGGTGTTCCAGTCCAGTCGGAGTGAGACATGTCCTGGTCTAAAATGATTCAAAGTAGCATACAGTCTCCCTGCAGGGCGGTAATAGTCCTTCTTTGATTGTTCCGAAGGTCAAAGGGAAAGAACCAAGTGTATCGAACATTGTTCCTGAGGAGATCCTCCATTATCCTCTTGAGGACCCACCCCACTCTTTCTTAGAGTCTGTTGTGGGAGGTCTTAGTGCAGCTGAATCTTTCTTCCAATCTTGTTTGCTCTTCTTTTTCACAACTCTCTCTTTGTTGGAGTTGGACTGCAGCTTGACCAAAACGTCTTTCTATTCCTGAGAATTTCTGGCCTTCAACAGGCACTCGCTATGCATACTGTCTATTTCAAAATTCTCCAAAGACTCTTCTGGGAACAACAAGATGAAGAGATTCCTCAGCATGTCGCGAAGGAGACCGCACTCAGATAATTTCTTTGAGAACTGTTCATGTGGATATTTTCATTGCAGGACTGATTCTCCAGGTCCTCACACTTCTCTTAGAGAAGAAACATTTAGTCTTTGAGGTGTTCCAGGTCCAGTGCCCTTCATTACACCACATTAGTCAGCTCTCCAAATGCCTGTTCATAGAGTCAGCCCTTTCACCAAAGGAGTCAACCTCCAGCTTGTGGTCACCAAGACTCTTTGAAATATCTTTTTTTTCACCCAAACTTTATTTAAGATCTGGCATATTACAATGACATTTGCGTCCTAATTCACAAAAGCCTTTTATAATGGCAAAACCACATTGGAAAACGTTCTGTGAATTAGGCCCTTGGAGTTGAGTAACAGTGATAATTGTGAAACATATAAGTAGGTAAAACCATTCAATTGAGTTCAACAATGCAGATCTGTAAGCAAATAGGGATACCTCTTGTAAATTGCACAAACAGGTGCCTAATCCCTACCATACATCCTAAGGGAGTTTGGTAAATGGTTCCATGGAAATAAGTGTCACCTGGGTCATTGACAATGGTAAGTTATAAGGCCATCCATCATAGGAGGGCACAGCTTTAGGTTTCCAATGTTTCAATATACAAGTCTGCACAATTACACGAGACAAATTAAATATATTATGGATAGAAACTGAAGCTTTGCAAATGCCACCCAAAAGATATTTTCCAGGATCCAAGGAGTGGGGAATGTCAGTAATATCAGCTAACATTCTCGCAACCTTCCCACAAAATGGTGGTATACATGAATAGCTAAAGTATATGTGCAGGAGATCGGCAAGCAAATTATGACTTCTGGGGCACACATCAATAGAGCCAGCAATGCATTTAGCAAGGCGATAGATGAATAAGGGACCCTCTTGAGAATTTAAAATTGTCTCAGACAAAAACAGAAATTAAAAGAGACACTCTTGCTCACCATCCGGACCATTGTTCATCTGAGAGAGTGAACCCCCGATCCATGTCCCATTGAGAGTGGACACGAAAGGGGAATATATTGTGTTAGATTGAACAGCAATACGGAGAGAGGAGACAAGTCTGTGACTCCTAGCCAAGTCAAGCGAACAATGAACTCAAGGCACGGATGAGATTCTAGATCACTAGGAAAAGGCAGCCACGTGTGTCAAAAAGCTGCTCCCATTTTATATTATTGTAGAATTACCATTGGATCCCCAACCACTTTTAATTGATCCTCCCGATACAAACAACCTGTTTGGAAACATATTGCCCAATGTAAGCCTGCCATCCTGTTCCGATCTGGCACAAGTATCCTTAGTGGGAGCTATATCCAAAATGTTTCAGAGGAAATATCATAACAATTACTGCTGCACGGACAAAATCACAGGGGCAACTATTGTCATATTTGACAGTAAGAAACCAGAACAGATGTCATAGGGCAGTGTGTCAAAACACTTTATCCTCACATGTGGGGAAGTTGCATCTTGAGTGTACCACTGAGATAAATATTGGGCCTGTAATAAAGTAATACAACTCAGTCTGCAGCAGCCAAACCACCCAGAGCATACAGCTTAACTAAATCAGGCCATTTTAATCCACCACCTCCTGTGCACCACAGAAAGCTAAAGGCTGCCCTACCTAGGGGATCAAAACATGACTTGTATGACATGAGAAATAGTATAATCATTTGGGAAGTAAGATTATCTTCAAGAGAGAGAGAGAGAGGCAGTCATGCAGCGTGAGATAGAGGTTACCCAAGATTTCAATTTAGCTAGAAAAGTACAAAGGTAGGATCAAACTGATGCATGAATACAGCAGAGTGCAAGAGCGAACGAGTGAGCGACACGGATAGCCAGCTAGAAAATACCATCAAGGTGACCAACAACACCCTCTAAGATCAGTAGCTTCTGCAGTATAACTGTAAAGTG
This sequence comes from Ambystoma mexicanum, assembly GCF_040938575.1. NCBI lineage: Eukaryota > Metazoa > Chordata > Amphibia > Caudata > Ambystomatidae > Ambystoma > Ambystoma mexicanum. The sequence goes on along the minus strand of NC_090924.1, from coordinate 871,743,382 downwards.
GAAACAACTTGGACTTCTGCCAATTACCTTGAAATCTGTAGAAGGATCCAAAGTAATGAATATAATCCAAGATAGGATCTAGATTGATATTAGTCTCACAAACAAACAATAAAATATCACCTGCATATAATGACATTATTTGAGGGGATCCATATAGACACAATACTCTATGACTATTTGTCAGACAGATAAGAGTAGCTAATGTTAATATGCAAAGAACAAATAATAGTGTAGAGCCCTGGTGAGTACCCCAGAGGAATTGATGGTGGGGAAAGACGATTAGTGCAAACCCTAGCAGGCGGTGATTTTTTTTTTTTAAAAAGCATAACAATACTGAGGAAGTAGGGGCCAAATCCAAGATTTGTCCACACAGTAAAGAGAAAAATCAAAGTGACAGGATCAAAAGCCTTTTTGCCATTAAGGGTAGCAGCTGTTTAATCAGTGCCAGAGTCAAGTTGAGAGAGAATACCAAAATAGCTGTTCAGATTTAAAACAGTTGTGAAAAAGGTAATGGAGCTGGAATGGTCAGAGTGCACTAGCAGAGACATATGTGGAAGGAGCAGAAAGGCTAATAGTTTAGCAAAGATTTTTGCATCCACATTTATTAGGGACAATTGGCGTTAGGAACCAAGCTCATTGAGACAGGCAGACATATTTTGAGGACAAACAGTATATCAAATAGCATAGAGAGAAGAATAAAACTACAGGCAACAGCGATTGCATGGGATGTATATAATTTTGCCAAATTCAGAGCAAACTAATCATGCCTGCATACACCCTGGTGCGTCAGCATCTCTATATCGATGAGCCAACACCGCCTAGCAATAAAATACACCTCACATTCATTTCAATCTGACTCACTAATAGAGCTGGCGAGGGCGAGATCCTGTGCTGAACCTTAAGGCAAAAAATACACTCTTCAGACCTGGTCATGTCAGGCGAGAACCCTTTAAGAATCCCACTCGTAGTAGATTCAACCCCACACATAAATGCCTTAAACGATTCTTGTCATATATTTGGTAAAGACAGAGGCCCTCATTAGGACCCTGGCGGCTTTTTTCCGCCATCGACGGACTTTTCCGCCATGGCGTAAAGTCCGTTTACGCCATGGCGGATGGTGGACTTACCGCCCCATTCCGAGGTCGGCGGGGCGGTAAGTCCCCATTGACCCATTTACCCTTCCCCATTCCCATTTCGGCCCCATAGGGTATAATGGGAGTGGGGAAGGAGTTAATTACGCCACCGTAAATTACGGTGGCGTAATTAACACCAAGGTCCCATAGCGCCATGGATTTTTACGCCCGCAAAAAGCGGGCGGAAAAATGACCATGGCGCTCTGGGAACTCGGAATTGGCGGTAAGGGGTCGGCGCAGCTAACGCTAGCGTAAACCCCTTACCGCCAGGGTCCTAATGAGGGCCAGAGTCATTTAACCCATTTTTACTGAATATGAGTAGCTGGAAGGCTGGCCCGCTGACGTGTCTGCAAGCCAAACTCATAATCATAGAAAGTGTGGCCCACTTGCAATTATTATGTGTGCAGAGCAGGAAGAAATTGAATAGGGATGCATCGATGGGTAGATAAAGTGAGGATTGGGGCGGCTTTGGGAGGTAGTATAGAGTGAATGAAGGGGTGCTCTTGGGCAAGATTTGACTGGTGGGGGAAGTATGTGGCAGATTTCCGCATTGATAGGTGACATGGGGTGGGGTGGTGGGTATGGGGGAAGAGCCCCCACTAAGGTGTGGCATCAGGAAGGGAGTTATTAATGGGGAGCTGAGCCTCCCAAGCAATGGAGATGAAAGGAGCTGAATGTATTGGGTGATGAGGGGAAGTCAGTGGATGCGATTCGATGAGTTTGGTTTCGGGACTCAATTTCCAGGGTGTTGTGCTTCGGTTAACTAAATAGAACCCCTTAAACACCTCCCAACGACCTGCATAATAGGAGACAGAATCTTAATTCATCTTAGTGAATGAAGGCAGTCACCGCCTCTGGACACTCCAAAGGGGATAGAAGCGGTAGCATGAATGAGCAACCGAATAAGATGATGAATGCCGAGCAGCCCTACCACATGGAGGGAGTAAACCCGGGCTTAAAATTCAGGCTTACCGATGCCCTCCTACTAGATTGGGAATGCTTTCTGGGCTAGACTGCAAGGGATGCACAAATGCCTGCCCACCCGCATACAAACAGGGGCCATGTAGGTGGCCGGTGCCCAACTTGGGCAAGGCTATGCATATGAAAGGATGCCATATTGGAAAGGGACAGTGAGTGTCGTACAGCCCCGGTTCTGGACGTAGACACAGAGACGCCCACACATCCCACCTGATTAGAAATACAGAAATTTAGCGCCTCATAAGACAGCAATGCAAATTAACTAACCAACTAACAACTTCACCCTCTGCAAACACCTCTCATATTTTAACCAAATACAACCACAAACCTAAAACACAACAATACGCACAAACGTCACTACACTGCAACAACAAAACACACATAGACCCGCACAACAGCACACAATGGCTTCCAACAGTACAACACCCCAAGCCCAGCCAACGGAATTCCGGGCTGAGGCCGCCAACAGCATATCACTGCTCTCTTGCACTACTCCAGCTCATCCCCACTAACTCCCCCCCACCATTCCTTTTTCTTTTTCAGGGCCACCAGAGCGCCAGGGGACCACTCCAGTAGTGATAGTGCGCGGTACAAATATCCTTTAACATTAACATTAAAATAATGTGCAATCCTGTCTGCAATGGTCGAAATATAAATGGGATAGTATTGCAGCGGTAAATAAATCACAAATACGGGCGAAATAGTGACAAAACACAGAAATACAAATAGTGAAGGGGTGACTTGGCACCGAGCAGAAAGGCGGGCTAGCTCTGATACTCCGCTCCTTGCATCATTTTAAAGAAATATAAAGGTGCCTTTTAAAGAAAATGTATCCTTACCGTCGACACGTTTGGAACCCCGTGGAAATTGGAGAGCCCAAGTGCGGCGAGACTGCAGGTCCGGCGGGCTGCAATACGGAGTGAAGAGGAGCTCTGTTTGAGGCCTGTAAAGAAGTGAGCTGCCGCTGCAAAAAAACAGAAAATCTAGTCCGCTGGTCCGGACAACTTGAGATGTGCACGCCGCCTGCTGGCAGAAACGCTTTTTCCTCACAACACGGGCCATAGCAGCCAAAAGAAAGTGGAAACAGCATCAAACCTGCACTTATTAGTGCTTCAGGTACTTTGTTACTCCCAAAAGGGTTATACGAGCGAAATAACTGTTTCTTCTGTTGGATATTGTGTGAACTCACTGCATTATAACAGCATACATTTTGACTCTTTACTTCATTTAAGCAATTCTTGGCTGCTCTAATTGTAATTGCTCACTATCAAATAAAGGCTCTATCATTTTAAAAGGGTAACGGAAGTCCATACTATACCTGTCCGGTCCATTCATCCACAAAATACCTGTTTCATATAAAAATGGCTACTTCTAAGAAAAATATGGCCAAAGATACTTCCTCAACCTCTGCCACTACGCTAAAAAGGCAGAAAAAAAGTGATTCAGCCACTCCCAGTGAAGAAGGTATGGATCCAGCCACGCTAGCCTTTTTGACTGAAATAAGGTTTATAATATTTGGATGAAAAATTGTCAGCTTTTGACTGCAGGATATCTGAAGTGGAACGCACAGTGAGTAATGCAGAAGATGTCACCAACAGAGTGGCTAACCTAGAAAACCTGGTCAAAGCGCTTCAAAAACATACAGAAAATTTGGAAAACAGAAGAAATAATCTTCACATTGTGGGCCTTCCAGAAGGAATTGAGGGATAGTATACCATTCGTTTTCTAACCAATATTCTTTCTACACGTTTTGATCTTCCCTCTTCACTACAACTTATGATTCAAAGAGCCCACAGAATTGGCCTGCTACGATCTCAAACTAACCCCTCAAACGCTTCAAGAACTCTTATTTTTGCTCTCCTGGATTTCAAACATATGCAGCTCATAAAGAAAAAGGTCAAGATTACTAAACATCTCACTTGGAATGGAAATAACATTTTGTTCTCACAAGATGTTGCTTATTCTACTGTTGCTAGAAGAAAAGAACTACTAGCACTAAAACGAGCCCTGAAACAACTTAAGGTCTAAATGGGATGCTTCATCCGGCATCCTTAAAAGTTACCTTTAAAGGTCACACCACCTCTTTCGACAATCCAGGAGATCTAAGACTTTATTCAATCCAAAAGGCTGGATGAAATGGATATCGCTGGTCAATCTCTAAATAATGTAATGTAAAATCTTCTATATGTATTTCGACTCTCTTAAGTTTAACCACGCAAGTGCACTGCCTTGTATGGCCTGGCCTTGTTGGGTGCCCCGCCCTCATTACTGTTCTGTGCTCTAGACATGAGATGTTTCGGCTGTTTCCAGTTAGCCATTCTGATATACCTCACCAAGAGCTATGATCTACTTTTACTCATCTCCATGTTCTTGTTTGTCATACCCTTTTCCACATGTATCTCCTTTGCCTGGTGTTTTAACCCCCTCAGGGTACCGCACTATTCATAATTGCTGGTAATGTCATTGACACAGTGTGGAAGTCTATACACTCATATTATCTCGTGACGCAATCAATTTTCTATTCTAATTTTATATTGTATTACTCCTGAGCTCCTGTGTCTATAAACATATCATCCTGGAATGTTAAAGGTATTCATAATGCCCTCAAAAGACAGAAGGTACTATCATATCTGAATAGAAATAAACCCTCCATTGCATGCATTCAAGAAACACATCCCTCCACATTAGAAGCTGCCAAGTTGAAGAAATTATGGGTGGGTAAGGTGAGTTATTACTCTTATCAATAAAAACTTTGATTGCAAGATTATTAACTCAGGGACTGATGACGCAGGTAGATGGGTTCTATTAAATATTCTCTTCACTCCACTCCCTACTCAATTTTGAATCTATATGGTCCGAATGCATCAGACCCTGTTTTCTGGCAACAACTTAAGGAACGCTTGCTTTGTTCAAATGTACAGAATCTTATTGTATGTGGGGACTGCAACAAAATTGTTAATATTTGCAGTCAGTTCATATACTTTAGTATTTATTAGTATTTATGAATGCATAACCTTCCTGCATGGTCTTCAACACCTGCCCTAGTTTGGAAACAGTCCCGTGCCGAGACAAGACTCCAGTCCAGTGCCATCCATGCCAGCTGCACCAGCGGCAGCACTCCTAGAGGGAGTCTTGGGAAAGACATCTAAAGGACCCTGCCTTCTGACAGAATACTTGGTCATGGCAGCAAAGCCAAAGCAGCACCCCACAGAAAGACTAAGCGGTGGAAATAAGTATGCTTATCTGCCAGGTGCTCATGGCTTATAAGATCCAGGTTGTGTGTAGCAAGCGCTGAAGTGGCAGAAGTGCAGGCAAGCTCTACAGGTAAAGGTGCTGATGCATGCTAAAAGCAGATATAAAGAAACCACTGGGACTAGAGATGGGAAGTATCAGAAGAAGCAACCCACACATCAAGGATTCAGACAGTGGCCGAGCACAGCCACTGGGGAGACACACCAAGCACCGAATAGAAATACCTAGGCTGGCCAGCCACTCCACAGAGGAAATCAATCTGCAAATTATGCCAGAGCAGTGAAGGACTCAAATGGCGGCACCCATTTGCTGATGTCAACAAGCTCAGTCCCCACAGTACAAACCGCTAAATGCTGACAGCACGAGACAGATTTAATTGTGAGGCAACACAGAAGCCAACAGTCTTTGGAGGTATGCAGGGACCGGCAACAGTGAGTCACCACAGCGCAGACAGAGCAGGAGGGTCCACAATCAGGACACTCAGCAACAGATCTGTCAGCAGTATACATTCTCAAGTGCTGCAGCCCACACTGCCATCTGTAGCATGAGCATGAAGTGGAGTGCGGCAGTGGAGGAGGCAAATGACAAGCTCCAGCAAAATACCCAGAAGCCCAGATACCACAGTGTATCTCTGTCTCCACTGCAGCCGGGACGTCAGGAAAATACAAACAGCGAACAGATTGTCTCTTGCTCATGATGGTAGCTCCCACCAGAGTATAACATCAATGCACAAGATTAAATTCTAAGGATTCTCGATGAGCTGTTGAACCCCAAAATCAGGCAGGCGTTTTGATAGCAGCTCAGGGGAGCCAAGGCCTCTTTTCTGAGTGATACCACCTCCCGCACCATGTTCTCTTACAGGATATCTGGCATGCCAAAGTACTCATAGAAGGTGAGTGGCATAATCACAGACTCTCCAGTATGTTTGGTCTACACTTGCTGTCATACGTGTGGTGGATTTTGTGTGTTATTTGGTTTGCACAAATGAGACCATGCAATCTCTCTCAATCAAGGTCATGTATTTGGGGATGAGTTTGAGCAAGGAGGCACGCCTAGACAATGACCTTGATTCCAGGTGGGTTCATTCATTTACAGCTTTCAATTGGCCTGATGGTTTGCACAGGTCATAGGTGTGCCATTTTCAGGGCAGTTGGACCTGCGGTGTAGGCCCCAGGGAGGATCAGAAGAGCATAATCTCCTGGCTAACGCTGGCTGGATCCGAACTATGCATGGAATTAACTGCCACTGTGCATGAGATGGTAACAGGATTCTAAAGCAATATCAGTGTTATAGTACACTAACTCTAGGGGCAAAGAGGAATGTCCTGGCTGATTGCCTAAGCAATTCCTAAAAGCACCAAAGTGGATCAGCCCTTCCCCCTGCTGAATATCATTTGTGAACCACACCTGTCAGCATCTGCCATCTTGTTACAACGTAATCTCCACCACAATCAAGCTAAAACCAAATATTCCTGTTGAAAATAAATCACAGCACTTACCCCTGCTTTTGACAGCAGCTGCTGAAGCCGCAAAATCCTGCTGCTCGTTGTGATGCGAGCGAATGACATAGCTAAATGTGCTGTCTACGCATTGCATTACGTGTCGCCACGGAAATGCGCAAGATGCTTTAGCATTCAAAAATATCAACAAAGCCTTTCTCTGATTCCAATATTTTTGTCGTTCTCTGCTCAGTGTTCATTGTATTTACTTCTGACCTACCAGAATAATAATTTGTGGTAAACTCCTAATAACTGCAAATCAGCTAGTCCAGAACAAGTACGTTTATTTATCTGTTTCTTCTTTGGCAAACTTCTTGCCTCCATGGGCATATAGTGAAACAGTTAAGACTTACAAATGAGCCATTTATTTCCAAATATCTCTGGTGATGTCTTTTTGGCACCATTAACCTTTTTAGAAATTCGAAGTTTATTGTTGTCAAAATAATGTATTTTATCTATTTTCCTCCGACTTCTCTTTCTAACAGTGTTGCCTTCCTCTCTCCCCACCAATTTGAGGAAGATGTCCCTGATGTTGGGGGAGTCGCCATCACCAGATCCCCTCACATAGGGCCTCATTACGACCCAGGCGGTAAGTTACCGCCTGGGTCGTACCCTTACCACCATGGTGGTAACTGTGTTTACACCATGGTGGATGGCGGGTTTACCGCCCCATTCCAAGGTGAGTGGGGCGGTAAATCCCCATTTCCCATTTTACCCTTCCCCATTCCCATTTTTGCCCCATAGGGCATAATGGGAGTGGGGAAGGCGCTAATTACGCCACCGTAAATTACGGTGGCGTAATTAGCACCATGGTCCCTTAGCGCCATGGATTTTAACGCCTGCAAAAAGCAGTCGTTAAAATCACCATGGCGCTAAGGGACCTTGTAATCAGGCGTTAAGGGTCGGCGCCGTTTACGGCGCCGTTAACCCCTTAACGCCTGACTCGTAATGAGGCCCGTTGTGTTGAAAGTCTTCCATCCAGTCAGTCCATCTCGGCCCTTTGGTGGCTTGGGGCGCCATGGTGAATGGCGGGGGTAGCCGCAGCTGTATTGGTTTCGTCTCGCGGGCCAGCTGGGGGGATCTAGGATTGGACACAGGGTTGCTCATGTTGCTGGGCGGTGGGGGCCTGCCCAGGTGCTGTGAGAAGGTTTCTCCTTAAACTCCGCTGGGCCCTAAGGAGGAAAAGGGCTGGCATGTGCAGCCGGAGGGCGTGGGTGGGATCACCGGCACGCGTCGCTTGAGAGGATCTGGCGGACTGCCAGGACCAAATGCGCACTTCCCAGTGCTCGCGCAGCTGTCTGGCACGCCGTACCAGGCGTCACGATGGAGGAGGAGAGGAGCTCGGCGTGTAGGCAGACGCCCATGCGCACGCGGCGGATTGCCGATACTCGTACTGGAGGAGGAGGAGTAGGAGGAGACTCGGCGGTCATCCGAGCGAGAATGTGGCGGATTGCCAAAGGAGGACTCAGCTGTGCGCACGGACAGCCTTCGTCGCCAGTGTTGCCTTCTGCGAGGCCTGAAAAGGAGGACGCGCACACGGAGGGGTTTCTCAACACGTCTTTATTTCAACTTCCGTAACAATAACTGGCGCTTCTCGCGCCTTACCCAGAACTCCCCTCGTTCCCTAACTCCCCGCCATAAACTCCGCCTCTCCAAAGGCGGGGGCTAACAAGTTAACCCATTGGTGGCCGGCAACAAACAGAAGCTTTTGTTAATCATACAATTAGCTTTATTTCATTTTATTTTAAGAAGATTAGGAATTTCTTGTTGAATTTAACTGTAATAAACTCTTATTGCTTTCTTTTTCAACAGCTTTGTTGTTTATTGTGTCCTTCGACAACAAGCATTCAATGTTCAATGTATGAACCTGAGTTCATGGACAAAGAAAATGAATCAAGGCAAAGCCAGGAAGAAACGGAGGAGATCACTCATTCAGAGGATGATTTTTCCAATCCAGAACCTTGTGTAATGGAAGACGTTTCCATTTGGTGCCGCTGCCATTATTATCAACTGATTGCAACACTGGAGGAAAATGTTATGTTGCAGAGTAATCTCCACCTAGAGGCACTACTTATCTGAAGATGATCCTCCATCACTACGCTTTATACAGCAAGGTAACTTCAGGGCAGATGGCTTATATGTTTTGTTCCTCAAATGTTGATAACCCTTCTTCATGAACTTCGTGCACTATTCGTTCACATATCCACAGTAATGAGTGATTATGGTGTCTATTTATATTTCAGATTAACTGATTTACAATTTGTTTAAAATGACTTTACAATCTACATGTCGAACAATCTCAATTTTTTTCTATATTTGTATCTAATAATTTAACATCAAGTGATCATTGTTGACATGTTTTTACAATACATTTACGAAAGTTCTGTTAAAAAAATACTAATCTAAAGATGGTTTCATAAACACATATTCCTTGTTATCCTGCCCTGTGCTGATTTATTTGGCCTCATATTTAACTTTCATATTGCTTTTTTTTAAACTATTTGTGGCTGACACCTGATTTCCGTTACTTTTTGCCTTGCTTAGCTCAAGCAGGGTATAGAATTTAAAAATAAAACATAAAAATGTAACCTTTAATTTTTTTCTGTCAAATGAACAATTTCTATTTTCAGAACAGGTGGAGCAGGCTTGTGGCATACAGAACTTATACTTGGTGCAATCACAGAAACGAGGAGACACAGTCCATAGTCATACAAGCATCTGGAGAGGAATTTACAAGTGCAACGGGTCAATAAAGAGGGTTCGAAGGCATGCAAGCCCATCAAGCATCGCATAACATGTCATTCTTCTTTTAGATAAGAATATGTTTTTCAATATACTTTTTGTCTCTGTTCACATGTAAAATGAAAATGTAAAGATGTATTTATTATGTGAAATTATTGTTTTTTATTCAAAGGAAAGCATGCTATTGTTTTTTCCCTTATTTGTGTTCCAAACATATCGCGTGAACTCTGCCGCATTATGTACAGGTTATGTTTGCATTGTTATTCTGCTGTGCACTCATGCTTTTTAAAACAAATATGAATTAAATAAACACTAATTTTGGGATAAAAATGAATCTTGATTCTTGTTAAAGCGTTATACAATAATCAAATGTCTAATGCTCTAACCTTCAATACATGCACATGTCACAGTACAAAGCATGACCATAACGATTTTATTTGAGATTTCCTACGCACCAGTAAATTAGTTCTATTATATTTGAAAGAACGTTTTGAGATTGTGTGTCAACGGTCCTTATTTTATCACAATATGTGTCTGTCAAAAATGGCCCTATTATAGACACTTTGTCTCATGATTGTCAAACTATGAGTTTTTGCATCCAACTATCCATTAGTGAACAAGATGAGAAATACTGAGTTGTATGCACCAAAAGGATAGCACATAAAAAGGTAATAGTAGATGCTATTGTTCCGATATTATGTTATTTCACAAAGATGCTATATAGACTCAGTATGTAAATAAATGCCATTATAAGAGCAGTATTTCTTCCATTTCTAGAAAGCATACTGTGATTCAAAACATATACTTTAAAAAAAGTAAGGATTGCGATATACAGTGCATGTAAATAAATGGCATTACTCGCATGTTGTCTCTATATTGTCATGGACAGTCGTTGTAAATCAAAATACATTTTTGAAGTTACTGCTTCACCTGTAGCCTCTAATTAGCTTCATGTAAACTTTCGCCACTTGAATATCAGCCACCAGATGTATCCCTGTTGGAAACCACCAAAGCACCCCACAGCATTTACTGATAATAACAAAGACCCTGACTGAAGCATGTCAAGTGTGGAGGAAATAACTACCACCTTTAAAGCAGAAAAAAAGGAATCACCTAATGTGTAGCTTTTGTGGGAACCCCAAGGCATTTAACTGCTGCCTGTTTGACATTTTTAAGATGCTGAAATGCACCACATTGATCCGGGGTAATCGTTGTGATAATGTGTCAAACTTTTGATACATTTTAAAAGGCAAGAAGTGGGAACAAAGTACAGAGCACAGGTTTGTTGGGTTGCTTGCACCCAGCTCTTTGGTTAAAGCAGGAGTTCCCGAAATTAGATTTAAAGTTGGTATTTTATTGGTTCTAAACCAAAGTGAGTTTACAATTGCATACAAAGTGCCAACATACTCCATTTGGAGGCACGTGCAATTGTTTCACCGTTCCGCGGGCTTTCTCAAGGCACAGTTGCAGTAATAATGTATATGGTACAATAATGTGTGTGTGATTCAAGATGTACAATCCTGCATCATTGCAACACATGATACATATATCCACTGCTTTGAAAGGTTCATCTCATATTATTCATGCATACACATTTACATACATAGTTGTACATTCAAGTCTGAGCAACTAGGTTTCAAAGTATGAGAATAGTATCTTTATAGAAATTCAGGTTGAATTCTGGTCTTTTATCAAGCTTAAGGATGTAAGTGTTTCGTTCCTTATGGTGCTGGTTAGAGGGGTTTCACAAAATCCCGGTATTGTATGCTTAATATCACTTTCTTATGTTTAATTGAATCATATGGATTATTTAGTTTATCATCTTAATTATAGTTGCAGAAGTTCATTCGCATATTGCACCTTAAGTTATTAGTACAGTGCTTCCTGGGGTCTCCCTCTTACCGTTTCTTTCTTAGTTTCCCTCTTAATGGGTAGGTCTTGCAAATAGTGCTTTGTCCTGGTTCAGGCTGGTTTTCTTTCAGGATGGCGGTGCCATACTTATTCCCTTCAATACATAATTCTTGGAATCAAGAGTAGGTAGCACTGGAAAATGCCCTTGCTGACAAAAGTCTTTGGCTGGCAGATAAAGGACAGTGCAACAGTCCTGGATTCTCAGCAAAGTATTGCGCTTATCTCATGGTGTACTTGGACACTAAAATAATAGTAAGCTCTTTGGTGGCCTAGGTGAGGGAATGTACATCCTCTGTTGCCCTAGGGAGGCATAGTTTTGTGAAAGCCATTGAACGTGTTCAATCAAAAGAATTACAAATTGAAGTAATAGCAACAGACAGACATGCGGACATTGTCAAAGTCATGTGAGAGAGAGTCCCACATATCAGACATAAATTCAACGTTTTAATGTGTCAAAGCTGATGTGTTCATGTGTTGAAAGATGCATCTATAAATATTTTCATTGTACTCTTGGAATATGGGGTTCACCCTTTAGACGGGCTAGGGGGACATGGCTGCTAACAGCTCGCCAGCCTGAGCCATGGTAGGCCTGAACGAAGAGATTGCCTCAGGTCTGGCTGTGGGACATTACTGGCCATGTCCGGACCGCCACCGTGGGGGTGAAAGTCTTTTGCATTGCAGGGATCATTAGGGGTGCAAATGTTTTTTTTCTCCCTCTTGAGATTGGCTGCTTACGCACAACCTCCTGATAGAAGGAAAAAAATGAAAAAAGATGGCCTCTGCCATAGGGAAAAAGGACTAAGTCCCTTTTCCATTTTTATGGTGGAGGCCGAGATCGGAGGGAGCGCAGGGACTGGAGCTCAAAGCTCCGGTCCCTCGCCTAAGTTAGGAGGTGTGAAGGGGGTGGGAAAGGGGGTTTGTGGTTTTGGGAGTTGGGTGGAGTTGTGAAAGAAACCGGAAGTGGCTCCATGTTGCCTCCCCCGATACAAAAAAATACAAAAAATTGCACTAGCTGGGGAAGGGCCTCAGATGGCTAAAACAGTGGGCAGAGAATGCATATTCTCGCCCGCTGTTCCAGCCATCTGATTGGCCAATGGCCCTTTCCCAAGTGCAAATGAGAATTTTAGCACAGAAACTGAACATTCTGTCTTGCATTTAGAGCGAATTATCATGAAGGACAAATATTAAAATGGAGAGGAAACTACCTAAGAATAAAACAAAGAAAAGTTAATGATATAATTGGACAAAATGCATGTGAATGGGGCTGTGTGGATTTAGCGCCTAAATCAAAATAGAACCAAAGATGTGATGTTTTCATTATTGTGATGACCATACGCCTACCCAACACCGATGTATTTCATAACTTAAATGTTAATACAAACCATAAAGATATATTTATGCCTCGACTAATTTAATTAATTCATACGATAATAATGGAAATGTTTTTTTTGTGCGATGCCAGTGAACGAAATAAATGTGGTTATGCATAGCATATGTACAGAAACATGATTATGTAAGTCTGTAGACATTACGTTTAGCTTTATCATGCGTCAACGTCATGACCAGGGGCATTGCTTTGTTGGTGCGAAAGCATATGTCACTAGCGAGGAGTGTTCTATGATTTATTGCCACCAGGGAACTTGACCTTAGTTTGATCACACTGGAGATGACGTTATCATAAAATGGCGGATGGGAACAGGTGCGGTTATGAGAAAGGATTGTGAGTTATGCTGCGCTCATTTTTTTTTTAGGTATATGATATATTGTGCAATGCCGACCTCCTTATGATTGTACGAATTAAAGACATTGGGTAACCTTTTCTTTAACATTCTCATTTATTTTTAGATTTGAATTTAACGATGTCAAGAACTGAATGCATTTTGTGCAAGCAGTCATTAGATAGTATTTTGGTCACTTGTGAATATTAGTCAGTCCTCGATCAGATTCATGAAAGTGCTTCTGCACTGCTAAATTGACACATTAATTACAGTTCCAAGGTCTGGTCACCCCAAGGATACATTCAAATGGCACTTGGGAATGTTGAGAAAGAAGGAATTTATTTGTGCACTCGTAGGTGTGAGGAAGAGTGAAAAAATCAATGCATGAACGAATTAATGAACAGGCGGTACTAGACAGCTGGTTGGATGGCTGAGTGAGTGCATGGATTGAATTATGTTACAGAGATTTTTTGCATGGATATGAATCAAGTTACATAGAGCTGTATATGTTTCTACTTAAGGTAAAAATAAGTGGTTATATTTTTCACAGGATCAGATGATTGGTGCATGGCGTTGGGATGGTTAAAACATGACTTGAATCCAGCGATTCAGTATTATATTAGGTCAGGGTAACTTTAAAAAAAAATACTAAAATACATGGCAGCCTGAAATACCTCCAAAAAAGCCTGCAAATTATGTACTTAATACAGGCTATTTGTGACATCACTGCTGACCTCTAATAAGAAAATGACATCACGATCACTCTGTAATCAGTTATTGTTGTAATGCATTTTTGGAATTATTATTTTTAATGGACATTTTAAGTGTTTGTCTTTGAATATACATTGCTTGTAACAGTTTGTTTTTAAATCTAATTGTCTTAATGGATGTGTGTAAAGCTTTACTGGATATAACTATGTCACACAATAAATAAATAAAGTAATCAGTTATTACACTTGATTGTCAGACAACAACGTCTGCTGCTTGAGTCAGCAAAGAGAATTGCAGCTACCACTGCAACACCTAATTGAAGCTTTTCTTTTCTCGTAAAATAGCTGCCTGTGACACTTTACAGCAATAGACTGATAAAAGAATGTTTATGGTAGTATATCTGTTTTTAGTTTAAGACATGAGAGGAATAAGTGTATTGCTTTATTTAAAGCAAAAAATAAACACGTTTCTAGATGCATTTTACGAACTTGCTTACATCATTGTTCTGCTACACATCAGAAAGCGATTCTAGCTTGATTATATGTGTCAGGAGCTGGAGGATCCTCTGCATTACATCTACCGGAGTTAAAATTGATATTGCAAGCCAAATCGGAGTTCCGTGACCTTATAAAGGAACTCGCTCTTCGGCCTCATTCCCCTCCCTGGTCATGGAACTGTCATGATCTCTGCTTCCAAAAGGTCAGGGTTTTCCCAACTCCCTTGGAAGCAGATCCATAACCCAGGTTCCGAGTGCCAACCAGTCCCAATTGGGACCTTTTGGACCCAGTCCTGGCGCCAGTGGCACCAGGCTCATAAATATGCCCAGTCGCAGCGCTGGAAGCGCCGGGCTCATAATGCTTGGGTGGACTTACCTGCAGCAGACCATGCTGCTTACTTGCCTGCCAGTTGAGCCTCTGATCCTCTTCTGTTTGGAACTACTTTTCCTGTTGGGTGGGGCAGGAGCCACTCCCTAGATTCAGAACACTGGAACTCTTCTGGAAAGCAGGAACTCTTTTCTTACCTAGGCGTGGCTGTGGAAGGAGACACCTAAGCACTACAGGAGGCTATTTAAACCACACCCGATGGATGAATCTTGCTTTGCGTTATTCTGCATCCTCTGCAGCAGAACGCTCATCGTGTCTTCTGCATCTGATCCTGGGCCTAAGGAAAAAGGCTTACCATCCTGAATCCAGTCTTCAGCAACACCTATAAAGACAAGAAAGAACAGGTTAGCATTACGGTCTTCAGTGACAGCTCTTCACTTACCTGGTCCATCGGCTGTCACCAACGCCTCGCGCTGCATTCCGGCATCTGAAAGACAAAGGCTTACCTACTCTTCGTGCGCTCCGGAGGTCTTCACACTGCATTCCGGCATCTGAAAGACAAAAGCTTACCAACTCTTCGCACGCTCCGGAGGCCTTTGGCGCTGCATCCCGCATCTGAAAGACAAAACAAGGTGCGTTTAAAGACATTGGGGAACTTTAATACTCACGTGCCATTACTCCTTTCCACATCTAACCCAGTGGGTATTCCGGCACCCTGCAGCCGCTCTGAACTTGTACCTGCAAAATAAAAAGACAGTTAGAGCGCATCGTGAAGCAGGCAACAAGCGCTTACTTACGTGCTTCCAGGCGCTTCTATTCATCACACGGGCTCCATCTTCAACTCACTTCAGCCCGTCATCCGCCATCGCCGGAACCCTGCAAAACAAGAAACATCATTACTAAAGACTTTAAAGACATTAGAATTACTCGAAACTTACCGTTCGTGCAGTAAACGACGGACAGCAGTCCTCTGAAGTCAAGAGGCCTGCTCCCCTTATCCAGTGAAGAAACTGGTTACAGCACCCTGCCCCGAGGCAGATGGAGAGCACGGCGTTCACTTACCTAAGGTGAGAGCGTTAACCTTTGGGGTTCTACAGGAGAAGAGAAAGGGAAGAAGAGAGAGACATTCAATAACCCAGTTCCTTAATCCCATATTTTCTATCTGCAGACATCTTACCCTTCGAGTCAGACATACAGTGCACAGAGGTCCAGCCCAAAGAGCCAGCCGTGTGTTACACATCACCTTTGAAGATACGGTATACGCCCAGTCAAGACCGGCGCCTCTACGGGAATCAGGTGAGCGTTACAGAACGCAAAGCCTACCACAAAACTCCCGTCCAGGCGCTATGGAAACCTCGGATACCGACCAGCTAGCCCAGTTACTTGGGGAACTAAGGGCAGAAGTGCATGCAGCCCGTCAGGAAACGAACGCTCTAAGAAGGGAACTGATTATTTCCAAGGAGCGAACAGATGATCTCGCTAGACAATCGCTACAGTCACAAGCCGGACAGACCCCGTTACCCGCATCTGGGGGAAATCTTCCTTCTACATCCTCTATGAATCCAGTGCAGATCAACCTACCTGGGAATGTACCTCTGGTTCCGCCCGAACGATTTTCTGGTGACCCAAAGAGGTTTGCAGTATTTATCAATCAGTGCCGGTTGCATTTCTAATGCCGGCCAGCAGCCTTTCCAACTGATCAAGCTAAAGTAGCTTTCGTGCTTTCGTACCTTAGTGGCAATGCGGCAGACTGGTCGATCCCTCTAGTAAATCAAGATGATCCGGTCCTCCATGATTTTCAAGCTTTTCAGCTCAGTATGGAAAAACTGTTCGCAAGACATTCACAGGGGCAGGCCTTGGACAAGGAGCTTCTTTCGTTGCGACAAGGTAATCAAGACCTTTTGGCTTATATTGCGTCTTTCAACAGACTGATAGTGGAAACTCAATGGCCTGAGGACAAAAGGATTACGCTGTTTTATAGAGGTCTACGTGGAGAGCTCAAAGATGTGTTAGCCCAAGTAGTGAATCCCCCACAAGATTGTTCGGACTATATAGACTTAGTCATTCAAATAGATCACAGACTGCAGAACAGGAAGGCCGATCGTTCCAAGTTTGATGCTCGAGTATTTTCCAAACCGCCAACTCCTTCCAAAGGAGTAGACTCCAGGGAACCCATGCAAATAGGGGGTCTGAAAGGTCCTCTAACACAAAAGGAGCGGGAAAGGAGAAAACAGTTGCAATTATGCCTCTATTGCGGAAACTCAGGGCACTTTCTTCGAGACTGTCCGGTGAAACCTGCCAAGAAGGCAGTAGGAGCTGCAGTTACCAAAGTTACAAACTCTGAGCAGGGAAACGACCTCGCCCGACAAGAATAGAGGTCCTCTTGCCGAGCGTGAAAACCAGTTCCGTGACCTCGCATTTCGTGATACCTATGGTCCTCATTAGCCCTGATAATCCGGATCGATTACATGCAATTGAAGCTTACGTTGACAGCGGTGCCATCGGCAATTATGTGGATCATGAAATGGTTTTGAGGATGAATCTAACTCTTTGTCCCAAGGCTGTAAAGGACGTCATTACTACGGTGGATGGTACGGAGATAGCCTCCGGGCCAGTAACGCATACCACTCAAGAGGTGACGTTAGTAAGTCAAGATGGACACCATGAGAAGATCGTGTTCGATGTGATCAAGGCCCATCAGTTTCAGATTATTCTAGGAATACCTTGGTTAGAGAAACACAATCCTCTGATCGATTGGCGAGCAAGAACGGTCCAGTTTCCAGAATGTGTCTCTACTTGTCACCCTCCACCTGGTGTTGCACTGGCAGCAATTTCTTCAGAGACTCCCCAGTTACCTCCCGAATACCTAGAATACCAAGATGTTTTCCGGAAGGATCAGGCTAACTCTCTACCTCCTCATAGGTCTTATGACTGCCAGATAGACCTGATACCTGGATCTACTCCTCCTTGTAGTAGAATTTATGCCCTCACCGAGCCTGAGAACCTTCACCTTCGACAATACCTGGATCAATACCTGGCAAATGGGTTTATTCGTCCTTCCAAGTCCCCTGCTTCTTCAGCTTTGTTCTTCGTTCCAAAAAAGGAAGGAGACCTTAGAACTTGTATAGATTATCGCTCCCTGAACTAGATCACCGTTAAGAATAGATATCCGTTACCTTTGATCCCTGAACTCCTGGACCAAGTCAGAAAAGCATGCATATATACAAAGCTGGATCTTAGAGGAGCTTACCACTTGGTACGAGTAAAAGAGGGCGATGAATGGAAGACGGCCTTCCGCACCAAGTATGGGCTATTTGAATATCAGGTCATGCCCTTCGGACTTTGCAATGCCCCGGCCGCCTTTCAATATTTTATGAACGATGTCCTCAGAGAGCTCATAGATGTGTGTGTTGTTGTTTACATTGACGACATCCTCGTTTATTCTTCATCGGAATCTGAACATCGGAAACACGTGAAAATGGTCCTCGAAAGATTGCGTCAACACAAACTTTTCGCTAAGTTGGAAAAATGTGTTTTCAACGTGACTGAAGTTGAATTCTTGGGATTCATATTATCACCTGGCGGAGTGCGTATGGATTCAAAGAAGGTCGATGCAGTTCTCAAATGGCCATCACCATCCTCCGTAAAAGGTGTGCAAAGCATGTTAGGCTTCGCTAACTTTTACCGCAGGTTTATCCCCGAATTCTCTCGAATAGTCCAGCCCATCACTGCCTTGTTAAAGAAAAACAAACGTTTTGAATGGTCTACCGAGGCGGAACAAGCTTTCCAGGATTTGAAGGCTAAATTTATCTCTGCACCAATCTCAAAACACCCTCGCCCCGAACTCCCCTACATCGTGGAAACTGATGCTTCAAGCCTTGCCATGGGGGCAGTTCTATCACAAAAGGACCCGGTAACCAATCAGTTGCATCCCGTGGCATTTTGGTCCCGCAAATTCTCACCTGCTGAAATCAATTACACGATTACTGACAAGGAACTTCAGGCTATCAAGTCTGCCTTTAAGGCTTGGCGGCATTATCTGCTGGGGGCCCGACACACCGTTACTGTGATTACGGATCACCGAAACCTGCAATATTTGAAAACCGCAAAAGCCCAATCCTCTAGACAACTCCGTTGGGCATTATTCTTTGCCGAGTTTGACTTCATAATTACCTATCGACCTGGTACAAAGAACGGTAAAGCTGATGCCCTTTCTCGGATGGGAGTGGAAGAACACTTGATCAACCCTAAACCTGTACCAATCATTCCCGAACAAAGAATTCTGGGTGTAATCGCCACAGAATCCATAGAGGAAGTTAAGGATAAAGCCAGGCAACTTGTAACTCCAGCAGACATACAGAATTGGCATCTGCAGGGAAAGGACTTTGCAGAAAAGGACAACTTATTGTATTTCCAAGAACGATTATACCTACCCAGCACAGATTTACAGAAAAAAGTAATCTCTTGTTATCACGATTCTTTAATGGAAGGACATCCCGGTATGGCCAAGACCTCAGAAAAGATCAAGCACTACTTCTGGTGGCCGTCTTGGAAAAAAGATATCAGAGACTTTATAATGTCCTGTGGAGTATGCGCCCAAAACAAGAGTCAAAAGGAAAGACCAGCAGGCCTCTTACGCCCTATTGACATCCCACCTCGGCCTTGGCATACTCTTTCTATGGACTTCATCACCGATCTACCTCCATGCTCCGGATACAATACGATTCTAGTAATCGTGGACTTATTCTCCAAGATGGCGCATTTCATTCTGCTCAAAGGCTTGCCAACAGCAGCAACTCTGGCCCGAGAATTTCTCGAAAACATCGTCCGACTGCACGGTTTTCCTTCGGTTCTAATTTCGGATCGAGGTAGTCAATTTATTTCTCATTTTTGGCGAAGTTGCTGTCGGTCGGCTCAAATTGATGTGAGACTATCGACCAGTCACCACCCTCAGACCGACGGACAAACCGAGAGGACCAATCAAACTCTGGAACAGTATTTACGCTGCATGCTGCAACAAACTGAAAAAACTTGGAAAGACATCCTTTGGATAGCCGAATATGCCTACAATAACTCTGTCCATTCGGGAACTGGGAAAACCCCGTTTTTTCTTTTGTAAGGCAGTCACCCTCGAACCTCGGAGTTGGATCCCCTCCAAGATCTTGAAACACCAGCAGTAGACTACCTGCATTCTACAATCACCCAAGCCTTTAAGGAAGCTGTTTCTCACCTTCAAAGGGCTAAAGAACAATACAAGAAAGGAGCAGATCAACATCGGAAGGAAGCCCCTCAATATCAAGTAGGGGATCAAGTCTGGTTATCCACCAAATATCTACCTCTAAAAGGGCCACGCACATTCAACCCAAGATACCTTGGTCCCTATTCCATCACTACCATAGTAAACCCAGTAGCGGTCAAGTTGGACTTGCCCCCGCACATGAAGATACATCCGGTCTTCCACGTCTCTCTATTAAAACCCGTGCAACCTCAAACCCGACTAACTAAATCTCCAAAACCTATCCTAGTTGATGGAGAACTCGAGTTTGAAGTCAAAAGCATTCTGGACTCCAAGATCTCCAAATCTAAACTATTTTACCTAATTGACTGGAAAGGCTACGGCCCCCAAGAGAGATCCTGGGAACCTGCTGAATATGTCCACGCTCCTCGCCTAATCAAAAGATTTCACCGAACATTTCCTGACAAGCCAAAACCCCCGGAGAAGCCCGGTTTGGGAGGGGCTTTGAGGGGGGGTACTGTCATGATCTCTGCTTCCAAAAGGTCAGGGTTTTCCCAACTCCCTTGGAAGCAGATCCATAACCCAGGTTCCGAGTGCCAACCAGTCCCAATTGGGACCTTTTGGACCCAGTCCTGGCGCCAGTGGCACCAGGCTCATAAATATGCCCAGTCCCAGCGCTGGAAGCGCCGGGCTCATAATGCTTGGGTGGACTTACCTGCAGCAGACCATGCTGCTTACTTGCCTGCCAGTTGAGCCTCTGATCCTCTTCTGTTTGGAACTACTTTTCCTGTTGGGTGGGGCAGGAGCCACTCCCTAGATTCAGAACACTGGAACTCTTCTGGAAAGCAGGAACTCTTTTCTTACCTAGGCGTGGCTGTGGAAGGAGACACCTAAGCACTACAGGAGGCTATTTAAACCACACCCGATGGATGAATCTTGCTTTGCGTTATTCTGCATCCTCTGCAGCAGAACGCTCATTGTGTCTTCTGCATCTGATCCTGGGCCTAAGGAAAAAGGCTTACCATCCTGAATCCAGTATTCAGCAACACCTATAAAGACAAGAAAGAACAGGTTAGCATTACGGTCTTCAGTGACAGCTCTTCACTTACCTGGTCCATCGGCTGTCACCAACGCCTCGCGCTGCATTCCGGCATCTGAAAGACAAAGGCTTACCTACTCTTCGTGCGCTCCGGAGGTCTTCACACTGCATTCCGGCATCTGAAAGGCAAAAGCTTACCAACTCTTCGCACGCTCCGGAGGCCTTCGGCGCTGCATCCCGCATCTGAAAGACAAAACAAGGTGCGTTTAAAGACATTGGGGAACTTTAATACTCACGTGCCATTACTCCTTTCCACATCTAACCCAGTGGGTATTCCGGCACCCTGCAGCCGCTCCGAACCTGTACCTGCAAAATAAAAAGACAGTTAGAGCGCATCGTGAAGCAGGCAACAAGCGCTTACTTACGTGCTTCCAGGCGCTTCTATTCATCACACGGGCTCCATCTTCAACTCACTTCAGCCCGTCATCCGCCATCGCCGGAACCCTGCAAAACAAGAAACATCATTACTAAAGACTTTAAAGACATTAGAATTACTCGAAACTTACCGTTCGTGCAGTAAACGACGGACAGCAGTCCTCTGAAGTCAAGAGGCCTGCTCCCCTTATCCAGTGAAGAAACTGGTTACAGCACCCTGCCCCGAGGCAGATGGAGAGCACGGCGTTCACTTACCTAAGGTGAGAGCGTTAACCTTTGGGGTTCTACAGGAGAAGAGAAAGGGAAGAAGAGAGAGACATTCAATAACCCAGTTCCTTAATCCCATATTTTCTATCTGCAGACATCTTACCCTTCGAGTCAGACATACAGTGCACAGAGGTCCAGCCCAAAGAGCCAGCCGTGTGTTACACATCACCTTTGAAGATACGGTATACGCCCAGTCAAGACCGGCGCCTCTACGGGAATCAGGTGAGCGTTACAGGAACTCCTCTGTGACTTGCAATAACCTTAATGGCAGCTCTATCCTATCTGTGAATATGTCCTAAATATATTACACCACCACCCTTACAGTTCGTTGATGTTATTATTGTTAGCAAAAAAAGTAACATAATTTTACATCTTTGAAATACAAATCTGAGATAAACCGTCTAGTGCAGAGACAAGACAAGACAAGAGCAGCAGCCTGAAGCCAGCTCAGCGCCCATCTAATCTCAAGGACCATCACAGAATCAGTAACGGAAATGAAAGATCTGCTGGGTACTTTCTCTTAACATCTCGCAACAAAGGTTTCTTTTCCGAAAAGTACATAGTCTGCCTTTGACTCACCATGTGTCCACTCGTCTAGGACTGCACAGGTTTACTTCTACTTACAGTTTCTCAACTTTTGCAGTAACAATGATCGCCATTTTATGGATCCATTCTCTAAAATGACTGATAACAGAAGTCACAGTTGCCTCACTCATTGGTGCTCAGTCCATTGACCTTAGAATCTAAGAGGTGTTTGGGAGAATTTTTTTTTTAAATAATCAAAAACAATTGGGTAAAAGGCCAAACAGTTTGCAATTGGCACTGGTAGTCCAGGGGGCAGGCATGATATTTTTTTACTGGACATCTATGATAGTAAAAAAGATACCATCCCTGTCCTCTGGGCCCTACAGTGCCTAGCACAATCAACATGTGTATGCAAGACGTGGGAGGTCCAAGGGGAAAGCATGATATTTTTGACTGGACATCTTCGATAAATCACCAGTAAAAGAAAAATACCATCCCTGTCCCCTGGGCTCCATAGAGCCTCAGAAGGTAACTGATTTTGGCAGGTGGGCAGGGGGACTGTGCAACCTTTGTTGTACAAACCTCCTTGCCCCCACTTGCCAAAATCAGCTCCATGCACCAACACACGCACACATTCACACAGCAAGCACTTTGCTCCACCCCGCTCCAGGCTGCTCTGTCCATATATGCGAAGAGGTGTAGGAGCTCCCACTCGCACATACAGACATGCAGTTCTTCTGCCAGCATTTCCAATGAGCTGTTCAAGGCTTGCGAAGCAAAATGCCCCCAGCCTTGCATGGCTCAGTGATCATGTGCGGCTGGGCAAATGTTTCCCTTTGAAAGTTCAGCCAGCCCAGGAGCACTCCCTCAGCAGGAAAAAGCAGCTCAGTGTTTCACCGGGCTGGCTCCTCGGCTCCTCCATAATGGGTGAGTGGGCCGCTGTGTCGATGCCCCCTCGCCCATTATGGATGAGCCATCACTAACCAATAGGGCAATGCCCAAACCATAAATGCAAAATGCTAGTGTGGGCCAGTTTTGTTAGTCTAAATGGGCCACTTTTTTGGCCAAGGCAGGCCAGTTTGATGAGTTACTTCACTATGCAGCGAGTAGTGTTGACCGTTGTTGCTGAATAAATATTCCTTAAATATCACATGTTGCTTACACTTTAACAAAAAACACCCCCTTGGGTATTATTCAAACAGTCTGTCACTAAAGAAATGAATTGCCATTTGCAACTGTGGGACACTTTTTCATTGGTGCACGAGACAGTTTTATGCTCCAGTCTGAACCTGTGAGCGGCCACTGCCCAGTTCCTCCATTTAATTTATTTTTTTATTTTTTGAAGACCTCAGCCTTAGATAAAAGGCTCATTCTGCAAAAGGCTTGAACATGGTACCTGCACGTTGCAACCGTCTGGTGCGTTACCCCTCTGTACTATCTTAACAGTGATTTTAATGTCACTCCCGTGTTTTCCATTGGACAGTAATGAGGCGTTTTGCGCAAGAGTTGATTGTACAGTTTATGGGAGCTGTGTAGCAATTAGAGTAACAATGTGGTCCTAGTTTTATGGGTCTCAAAAAGATGAAATGCTCAATGGCCCCACTGCACTTGTGAACTGCGGGCTGCATGCAGATCTCAGCACCAGCTACATGAGCCCATTTTGCCTTCTTGCTGGCAACGATTTCTGGATCCGATTTTTTTGTACCTTGTTGAAAAGTATTTCTGCTTGTTCTGTTGTGCGCTGCATATTCTTTTTGTGGTTTAAACTGGGTGAGCCGAGTCATATACCTCGAGTAAATGGGAAATCCCGCCCGGCCTATCTTATAACACTAACATCAACATTCAGGCAAAAAGACTATTCCGGTCTGGCTTGGATTTGGAAAGGCTCTGGAGAAATAGACTTGGTTGCTCTTTTTCTACGAGGTTTCGGCAGTCATTCTTGTGGAGCCGTTGAGTCTCTCTCATGACTGTATAGAGTCCTCTTTCCCACACCGGCCTGTCTAGCAACCGATATTCCTCAGTGTGCAAAATGCTGTGGATGCAGGGACGTAATTTCACCAAAATGCCTGGGGTAGTGGAAGTGACAACACATGACCCTTGACCTCTAATGACATTACAGGAAGTGATGTCATTTGACCCCGCCCTGAACTGACATAATGGGAAGGGAGAGAACAGAACCTTTCACCACTTTAATGCATTGTATAGAGTTCCAGAAAGAAAAAATATTTGTTATTCCTATTCTTTCTTATTTAGGGTCACTGCTCAAAGTGTTACACTTGTGTGGAAACCCCTGTTTTTTTTTTCTTTAAGATGCTACAACAAAAATGGCAGCCACTTCCGAAACAAAGAGTCACATGGCACTGGCCCCAGCCCGGGAGCTTCAAAGTAAAAAAAAATAAAACGTTTTTCTTTTTTGGAGGTAGCAAGGGGTACCTCAGGGGTCGCAGTTGCAACCCATGGCGACCCCCAAATGGCGCCCCGGTGTGAATGGTGTGTGGATTGTATGCATGTGAGAATTCTGAAAGTGACAGGACAGATAGGGTGTGAGTTTGGATCCAGGGGCTGTACTTCTCAGAGCCACCTGCTGATGACCAGTAATACATTTAATAAAGAGGCTTCCTTTTTTACACCACAGACCTCATTTTCTTTGAGCTCGTAATTTCTGGTGGTGGGAAGCCGTTAAATAAACGGCTCCCCACCACCACCACATTTTTGTCAATAGGAGGTTACAGAGCAGAGTCCAGCTTCCATTACTCGATCAAAGGGGTTTCTTACTGAATCACTATCAGACATGTTTCAAATTAAAAATTGTTGACATTCTTATGTTCCCATAATTCTCTTTGCGTGACCAGGTGCCACGCTACTCGGCCACTCCCCCTCATCCCCACAACCCCTCCCCCAAGAAAGATAGGGAGTACCCCAGTATATTTTTTTAATTGCCAGCACTGCAATGAACAAGGTAGGTTTCTCTTTCAACCGCACTGGTGGCCATCTTATGTCCCTACGCTCTGGGGTGTATTTGTGTCCCTGTGTTTGAGAAGGATTCTACAAGTAAAAGCATCTCCTTCAATGGGTCCTTTCCTTTTCTATCACCTTCTGTGTTTCCTTCACTGTGCAAGAAATATTCGGTTTTCAGTATCAAGCACTTCAGCTTCAGAGTTCCTTATTTTTTTTTTAAGTTACTCACAACAAAATGTACAGGCACAAGCCAGCATGTTGTTTGGAATGAACTTTAGCCCAAAAAGTGATGGGTGGAAGGTTTTGAATAAATCTGAAACACTGGCACTACTCTGGGCAGCATTCCATACCACTGTTTTTAGCCTGTCTGCAGCACTGCAAAAGGGGTCTACCCATATGCAAATCAGTCAGGTACTGCCACCAATGGGTGTGCCCCAGCCCAAATTGCTAGACCAGGTCCCCCCTGCACAGAATCACAAGCAACCCCAGACATGTTTCAGTCTTGTTGGGCCTCTTCAGTGAGGTGCAACCTGGTTCCCCGTGGCGAAGCGAACAAGGGACCCACGTCTGGGAATTGCAATACTGCAGACGGGCTGAAAAAACGGTGGTGTGGAAGGTTGCCCAGAGCAGAGCCATTGGTTCAGATTTATTCAAAACCTTCCACCCATCACTTTTTTGGTTACATTGTGTCCCCGTACGTGGGGGGAGAAGGGGGCATTCCATAAGGCCGAAACATGTCTGAGGATGCTCTTGGTCTCGTGTAGAAGGGATGTGACCTAGCAGTTCAGGCTGGACTGCCCCTTCTGGGGTGGGACCAAGCCTGATTTGCATATGGTCTTTCGCCTTACTGAAATGACTTGGCAGGATAAGGAACAATGGTTTGGAGGGTGGCCCAGAGCTGTGCCATAGGTTGCGATTAATTCTAAATCTTCCAGACATCACATTTTGGTTTGCTCTTGGAATGAACCTTACATCTTTCATGGTTTTCCGCTATGCCTACGTACCACTTCTGTTCTAGTGTTTTGATGACAGTAACATGTACGCTCACCAGGATCTATGACGATGTGTATTATGTGTAGCTCCATGCAGTGTTTCCCCTTCAGCTGGACGCCTGTCCTAGTTCAGCACGCGTTCATAATGTTATGCATTTGTGTTCTGCCCTTCAGGAAGTAACATATTCCAGATTTCTATGAGAGGTTTGTCATGTTGGGTATTCACACGTCTGCATATATTTATATCCTAAACATTGGGTGCTTTGGCAAGGTGAGTTGTGCATAACATCATGTATGCCTCAACAGTGGCCAAATGGGCCGAGTTCCTCCTGGGCCTTCGCATATGCTCATTCTTTTCCAACCACCACTTGTGTATTCATGTTTTCCCTGTTACCCTGGCATACACATCGTTACCTTTCAGTGCAATGCCTTCCTTTACATGGACGTGCCGTAGAAGGGTTGTAGTTGTCCTCAGCAGCTGTGTGGCATGTTAGATTTGATCTCACCTTGCAAGGGAATTATCTTTTGGGTTGTTGGGTTGTTGACCTATGTTTAGATGTCTTCCTAGCATTGTGGGAACCCCTTTATAGGTTTAGACATTAACCGTTCACCCCCTGCTTCTACTTCCCTTTAACAATGTGGGGGACATTGTATATGTATGCAGGATTTGCACTGTCTATTCACTATTTACAGGCAAACATTGGCACATTATATATGTGTAAGTGAACATGTCTACACATGTTTCCTTGGATGCACGGATTTATTTTTTAGCCATATGTTTGATGTCTGTGTGCATGTTTGTAGGTGAGCTCATTGCAATATATGCATACTGGTAGTTTTCGCCACCCTCTTCCAGCTGGCCTTTGTGGTTACTTGCATCATCTCTCATGTAGGCATGGAAGTAATTGATCCTATCTAAACGTTTTTCACACGTCCCACTCCCTCGAAGTTACGTTTGTTTTGCATGCAATCTCCGTTGCAGTTAGATCCTTTCCTATCACGTTCCCTTCTTTTCAGTGGTCTGTGGAAGCAGTGGTGGTCCCTTGTCACTACACTGTGCAAAGGTGGGTCTGTCCTTTCATTTTAATCAGGCTGGGTGCCAGGAACGTCATTTCACCAAAATGCCAGGGGTAGCGGAAGTGACATCACATGACCCTTGACCCCCTGATGACATCACAGGAAGTGATGTCATTTGACCCCACCGTGAAGTGATATCGCGGGAAGTGATGGAACGCGACCTTTCACTGGTTGACAAAACAGGAAGTGAAATCACATAGCATTGTACACTACGAAAAATATGGTTACGATATCGCTATAATGTGATATACATTTCATACAAGAATGGATCTCCATATGTATCGTTAAGATCAGTGTGTATAGGCCCATATTACCAAATTACTGTGAATGCAAGCAGACGTCCATGACCAAATGATAATAATGTGTTATTATATAGCACTTACGCTTAAGCGCGTTATATAGAAAAAATATACACCCAATATCACCCAACCTGTGTTGGTACTCATTTATCGACCTCAGAAGGATGAAAGGCTGAGTTGAGGCGTTTTACAACGGACTAAATCAGTAACTCACCCCCTGAAGTGTGCCTGAAATAAACCTTTAATGGGGCTGGCAATTATTGTATAGAATTCCAGAAAGACACATTATTTGGTATTCCTATTCTTTCTTATTTAGGGTCAGTGTTGAAAGTGTTATGGCATTCCTGATCTTATTTTTCTTGTTTTTCTTAAGGGGCCTGAACAAGAAAGCCTGCCACTCAAGAAGTAAAGAGCCACATGGTGCTGGCCACAGCCCAGGAGCTTGCATTACCAAATAAATAAATAAATAAAAATAAAAAAAAGTTTTTTTGTTGTTTTTTTTTAGAGGTCACAAGTGAGACCACAGAGGTCACAAGCGAGACCGCAGAGGTCGCAGTTGCGACCTCAGGCGACCCATAAATGACGTCCCTGCTGGGTGCCCAGTCGAATCCTCTTGGCATGGCTGCATAACTCATCCTCCGCAGTGTGGGACGCGTCACCCTGTGCTTGCTGGTTTCATATAAGAGTTATGCCTATGGTTGGATGTACCAGGGAGAATTCTCAGAAATGTGTTAATTCCCTTCACCTTAGAGACCCCCAGCAACTTTGCTAGATTTTGAGGACTTGATTTTTTACCTGGAAAGAGTGTGAGCCTTTTTTCCCACTCGTTCATGTATTTTGATGTGTGTTTTACATTTGTTTTCTCTGATTATGGAGTTTTAGATAACTCCATAGGCATCATCTTTTCATGTGTGTTACACAGCACCTTCAGTGCAGTGACACAGGGATGTCTTTTAGACTTCCCAAAAGTTTAAATATCTTCTCTGGGATCAACTACTGTTTCCCAGAGAATGTAAAGTGAAGTTGACTTTACTAGTCTTTTCCAAATTCATAGAACTAGCACACACCATCTTACAATGGAGTGCTGGAGGGGTTACATAGTATGCCCTGTGTCTAAACACTCATGTAGCCATCAAATGCTACCCTTTCCTATTGAAAAGACTGGTGGCACTGGTTTTACAACGAACTACCATGATTTTTCCCGACCGCGAACACCGGTAGCTAAAAATCACAGGAGCCATGTTTTTCAAAATGGCACCTTTAGCCCCTTTGTTTAAACGGGTCCCGGTCTTCTTTTGTTGCCATTTCTTTTTGGAAAGGCCCTTCTAGTGTTTGTATTTGTATTTTTTTTATTTGTATAGGTTACATTCACATGGTATACAACATGGTAAATTTACACAGAAGCATGAAGGGAGAGTAACAGGCTGTACATACAGTGGGCAATGAAGGTAAGGGTAACATACATACAAAAGCGGAAATAGGGCGTTAATATATTGTAAATTAAGTTAAAGCAAACATTAAAGGTCAATTAAAGAAGATCTACAGTATATATAAATAGTGAGTGTACACGATGCACGCCACACCAGGTTTGGTCCCTTTGTTCGTGTGCCTTTGTCAGGCTTCAGGACTGAAGGCCGCCCTTGGCGTCTGAGTGTCTAGGGTGGGCTGGAAGTGAGGGAGGTGCCCAAAACTCCCTTTGCTTAGTCTCCGAGGAGACCCAAATGCACTCTGGCGTGATTGGCTGGCTGACTGTCTGACAAGGACAGCCACCCTGCTGAGTGAGTGACAGCTAGGCTGGAATGAAAGGGAGAAGACTGTTTAAAAGGAGAGTCTCGTGGACTGAAAGACATAGTCGACCACTGGAACGAAAGAACCGAAGACGAGCTGGAAGAGGACGGCTACTGCAACTCCTGGACAGTTTGTCTGGTGAAGCCCTGCTGCAGGTCAAAATTGCCAAACTCCATTCGACAGAGAAGCTCCTTCAAGGACGGCTTCTTCCATTGAGTTGGTGGGACCAATCAACTCGTAAGACACCTGGACACCATTCTCAAGGCTGGTTAGGATTAACCAGAGAGAGGGACACCAGTTTGTGCGCTTGAATCTACAGCTACTGGAACTGAAGTGACTCCATTTTGTTTGCTTTCTTCAATGATCCCGTGCAGTGCAGGGGCCCCCCAATGTCCTCTCTCTTGTCCCACGACTGAGGCTCACTAACAGTGAGATCTGCAGGAACAGCATCATTTGTTTCTTCATATAAATGTACTGTGCCAACCCGATTGGGAGAACCCCACACCCGCAGTGAAAGTTGGTGAAACTTTCCCAACTTGCAGGCCTAATTAGCTTGTGACCCCACAAATGATACATTTTTGCCTAAACTACTTCTGAGAACATTTGCAAAGACTTTACCGTTTGATACCAGAACTGCTCTTTCCTATCCAGAACACTAGCCCATTGACTTTGGCCTACCAGGTCCAGTACTGAGTGCAGAATTTGTCTCTCTTGAAAATATGAGACTTGAGTTAGAATTTAAAAAGATCCAAATGCAAACTGAAAGCAAACATCAAGAACTCAGACTCAGAGAAATGGAATTGAATCATGTACTTGAAATTAAGAAATTGGCTCTTGAAAATGGTTCCTTTCCAGAGTCTTCTAGGTCTTCCAGTCCTAAGAGGCCTTGCATGCCTAAAGAAGCTGTGAGTATGTATGAGGTGAGAGTTGATATTTTAGATGGTTGGCTGCTTTTGAATATAACTATGGGATTCAGTATTTCACAGGGAAGCAGTTGATTCCTTGGCTTTTGTCTAGGTTTCCCCAGGTTGCAACTGATGCTGTAATGGAGGTGGGGGAACTTGAAAGATTGGAGTATGAAAATGTGAAGCTAGCTTTTATAGCTAGATTTGGGAAAACTCCTTCCCAGTACCTTAAGAAGTTTAGGACCCTCAAAAAGCATGATGGTACCCCTTGGGCTACCTGGGTGTGTGAATGTTTGAAAAACTTATTTGGGTAAAGGGTTACAGAGTTAACATTTTGAAGGAATGAGAAATCTATTTTTGTTGGAATCTATTTTTGATGCCTGCTCTCCTGAGCTGAGACAGCACTTGGCTGGCTCTAAGGAAATTGATCTAAAGAAGTTAGCAAAGGCTGCTGACTTGTGGGTTGCCAACAGGGCTACTCACACTGATTCTGTGGCAACTCAGAAGGATAATGGGAAGCAGCAAAAGAAAGATGGCAAAGATAGTTCCAGTACCTCCACTCCAAAAGAGGGCCACAAACATAAGAAGGGTAAGCCACCAGGGTAACATAATCAGGCTAGTGAAACCTCTGATGCCAAACCAGAGGGATGCCAGCATAGACCCCCATTTGTCAAAACATTTGGAAAATGTTATGCTTGTGGGTCTACTGACCACGTGAAAGGGGATCCCAGATGCAAAGGTAAACCTTCAGGGATCCACACTGTCTCCTTAACCTTCTCCCCAGAGGAGGAAGTACATGTGACAAGTGGTAACTTTCAAGTACTGGCTGAAGACCCCATGGGAGTCTCTGCCAGTGTTTCATTAGTGTCCCTGGGTCTATGGGAACAGCAGAATGTAGATGTCTATAATTCAATTCCAGAAAACACAAATGAATATTACAAGGACAGTGTACTTGTAAATGGTCAGGATACCCCTGCCGCTAGAGACACTGGGGCCAGCATTACTGTAGTGGATTCATCTTGTTACAAGGCGGAGGATGTTGCTAAGGCACCCAAAAGCCTCACTAAGCTTTCTGGAGGCCCTGTCCAAATTCTTCCTGCATCCAGTGTAGCAACATGACTGTCAAGATACCTGTTAGTGTGCAAAGTGAGGTGTCTGGGAGAGTCCTGTTGGGGAATGAATTAAAACTCTAGGAGTTGTATCAAGCACCCCCAGGCCTCCCAGCAAAACGAAACAGGAGCAGACAAGGAGGGCCGGGGAGAGTACCTTAGATGGCTCTCCAGAGGATGTCACCGAAGAATCTATAACACCTAGCCCACCGGAGCTACCGACAGCTATTTCAAAGAAGAATGAGACAAAGGGGAAACTCAAGATCTCCAGGAAAAAGGCAGAAAGTACTCTTGTGCTACCAAGAAGGACATCCCAGAGAGGACTATCCAAAGTCACACCTGTGACTGCTCCACCAGCTGAGGCTGAGTGTGAGGAACAATCAGGAAAGGTTGAATCAGCTGCTGAGGATTCAGAGCCGGAAGAAGACCTGACCCCTGTTGGAGATCTGCATCCTAAAGACCATCCTGAGCTGCAGTCTTTACTGGCAGAAGGTGGCCCCTGTAGGGCAGACTTCAGCAGAGGCCAGAGAGAGTGTCCTACTCTTGAGGGTCTTCGCCAACAGGCAGCTTCCCAGCTGGATGGGCAAGAGCCAGGGAAGCATAGGTTATGATGGGAAGATGGCCTCCCCTATAGTGAATCAACTCAGTCTATCACAGGGGACTACAGAAGACTTGCAGTGCCTCTTGAGACAAGACCCCAGTTCCTACAGTTAGCCCACGAGATTCCTTTGGCTGGTCCCTTGAACTTCAAGAAGACCAAGGAAAGGCTTTCTCTGTATTTCTACTGGCCTAAGTTGGGGTCTCATGTAGATAAATTCTGTAAGAGCTGTCACACTTGTCAGCTCTCTGGCAAGAGTGGAGCCAAGAATGTGGCACTTTTGGTGCCCCTCCCAGTAGTGGGAGACCCTTTTGAGAGGGTAGGAATCAACATTGTTGGTCCCTTAGGCCCTCCAACCTCTTCAGGCAATGGATTTATATTGGTTGTAGTAGACCATGTTACTAGGTACCCTGAAGCCATATCTATGAGGGCTGTTACAGCTCCAGCCCTACTTGGTATTTTTATCAGGGTAAGTTTTCCTAAGGAAGTCATCCCTGACAGGGGATCAAACGTTATGTCCCACTACATGCAGGCCATGTGGAAGAACTGTGGAGTGACTTACAAGTTCTCAACTGCCTACCATCCACAGACAAATGGATTGGTAGAGAGGTTTAACCGTACTATGAAGAGCATGATAGGTGCTTTAGAGGAACCCCTTAGAAGAAAGTGGGACCTTCTACTGCCATGCCTTCTATTTGCTTATAGAGAAGTCCCTCAGGAGGGAGTTGGATTTAGTCCCTTTGAGCTTCTTTATGGTCATCCAGTTAGAGGTCCATTGGCCCTAATTAAGGAGGGGTTGGAGAGTGTTCCTTCTCCCAAGCCAGCGAGAGTCACTGACTATGTGTTAGGTCTCCGCAGGAGAATGACACACATGATGACAGAAGCATCTGATAACTTAAAAGCAGGTCAGGCTCTGGTGAAGCATTGGTCTGACTAGAAGGCCAACATGGTTGAGTTTACTCAAGACCGGGCAAGTTTTAGTTATGGTACCTACAAGGCTGAGGGCCTTACAGGACAAATGGATAGGATCCTTCAAGGTTGTGGGAAAACTTGGAGAGTTCAACTATCTGGTGGATTTAGGCAATCCTAAGGAGGCCCCCAGGGTCTTTCACACCAACCGTCTAAAAGCTTATGTCACCAGACCAGAAGTGGGAGCTTTGCTTCTAGCTTCAGCTCAAGAGGAGGAAGAGGAGGAAGAGAGTGAACCTCTGCCTGATTTCCTCAGGGGACAACCTTTAGATGAGAAAACAGAAGGAGTTAATCTCTCTTCTAATCTGACAATGGAACAACAGGAAGAGTGCAAGTTTCTGTTAAATTAGTTTGCCTCCCTGTTTTCACTATCACCAGGCTTGACCCCTTGGGCCAGCATGCTAGTCTCACTGGCAACTGTTTACCTGTTAAAAGCAAAGGTTTCAGAATGTCAGATAATGTCACAACCCACATAAAGGAGGAGGTGAACAAGATGCTTGATCTCGGTGTAATAGAACCCTCTATCAGCCCATGGTCTAGTCCAGTTGTGCTAACACCAAACGCAGGATCCAAGGAGTTGAGATTATGGGCCTCATCACGAGTCTGGCGGTTACCCTTAAATGTGGTGGTAGTGCTATTACCACCGCATTTAAGGGTCCGCCAGATCATGGGCTTGGCGGATTTTCCCCCAGCTCTGAGCTGCGGGCAATTCCGCTGCGATTTTGCGGATTTATCGACGCTATTACCACTGGTGCTAATACCGCCGGCGGTAATAGCACAAAAATTACCCATTGGGTACAAGGGGGAATGGGGAACTCCCGAGTGGGCCCAACGGGGAATGGGAACCAACCGTTCTACCACCCGTGATCCGGCGCTACTAGCACCAAGGGGTTTGGCGGTAGGGCTAAAAGCCCCAGCGGTAATATCGCCAGGGTTACTACCCAACTCGTGATGAGGCCCTATGTGTGGGCTATAGAGCTCTGAATGCAGTAAGACTGATGCCCATCCTTTACCTAGGACAGATAATCTGGTGGACAAACTTGGTTCAGCCAAGTACCTCAGTACATTTATCCTAACGTCAGGCTATTGGCAATAGCCCTGACAGACCATGCCAAGGAGAAAACTGCATTTCAACCCCAGCAGGCCTCTACCAGTTGAAGGTAATGCCTTTTGGATTAAAGAATGCCCGAACAAAATGCCAAAGGATGGTTAATCAAGTTCTGATGGGGATGCAGGACCTCTGCATGGCATACTTGGATGACATAGCAGTGTTCAGCCCTACTTGGAAAGAACATGTTGACCACTTAAGATATGTTTTGCAGGCTCTTGAGCAGGCCCATCTGACCATAAAGGCAAGTAAATGTCAAATTGGTCAGAGGAAAGTGGTCTACCTTGGACATGAGGTAGGAGGAGATAAATTAGGCCATTGCCTAGCAAAGTACAAGCTGTACAAGAATGGGCCACCCCTACTACTCAAACCCAGGTGAGAGCCTTCTTAGGTCTCACTGGTTATTATAGGAACTTCACTGAGAACTATGGGTCCATAGCATCTCCCATAAATGTGGTCTCCTCACCCAAATTTCCTAAAAAGGTTAGGTGGAATGAGGAGTGCACTAAGGCATTTGAAGGATTTAAGAAAGCCCTTTGTCAAGCTCCAGTCTTAAGAGCTCCTGACTGCAGCCAAACCTTCATTGTGCAAACAGATGCTTCCAATACAGGTATAGGTGCAGTTCTGAGTCAGCTGGATGAGAAAGGTAGAGAGCACCCCATCTGCTTCATCAGCAGAACACTGAAGGAACCAGTAACAAGGTGGGCAACATTTGAAAGAGAATGTTTTGCTATTGTGTGGTCACTGAAGTAGTTTAGACCATACTTGTATGGATCTACTTTTGTGATTCAAACTGACTACCAACCCTTGAGAAGGTTAATGCAGATGAAGGGGGAGAATCCTAAATTGTTAAGATGGTCAATCAGCCTATAGGGGTTTGATTTTACCAATTAACACAGTTCAGGGTGTAATCACCAAAATGCTGATGGTCGCTCCAGAATGTTTGACCGACTGGAGTAAGGAGATTCACCGAGGGGTGAATTAAACCCTCCTGTCCCTTTGTTTGGGGGGGACAAGTGTTAGGGAGAATTCTCAGATGTGCTAATTCCCTTCACCTTAGAGACCCCCACCAACTTTGCTGGATTTTGAGGACTTGATTTTTTTACCTGGAAAGAGTGTGAGCCTTTTTCCCCACTCTTTCATGTGTTTTGATGTGTGGTTTACATTTGTGTTCTCTGATTATGGTGTTTTAGATAACTCCATAGGCATCATCTTTTCGCGTGTGTTACACAGCACGCTCAGTGCAGTGACACAGGGATGTCTTTTAGACTTCCCAAAGGCATAAATACCTTCTCTGGGATCAACTACTGTTTCCCAGAGAATGTAAAGTGAAATTGACTTTACTAGTCTTTTCCAAATTCATAGACCCAGCACACGCCATCTTACAATGGAGTGCTGGAGGGGTTACATAGTATCCTTGTGTCTAAACACTCATGTAGCCGTCAAATGCTACCCTTTTCTATTGAAAAGGCTGGTGGCAGTGGCTTTACAATGAACCACCATGATTTTTCCCGACCGCGAACACCGGTAGCTAAAAATCACCGGTAGCTAAAAATCACCGGAGCCATGTTTTTCAAGATGGTGCCTTCAGCCCCTTTGTTTAAACGAGTCCCAGTCTTCTTTTTTCGCCATTTCTTTTTGGAAAGGTCCTTCTAGTGTATGTCTCTGTGCGCCAAACCAGGTTTGGTCCCTTTGTTCGTGTGCCTTTGGCAGGCTTAAAAACTGAAGTCCGCCCTTGGCGTCTGAGTGTCTGGGGTGGGTAGGAAGTGAGGGAGGTGCCCGAAACTCCCTGTGCTAAGTCTCCTAGTAGACCCAAATGCCAGCTGGCGTGATTGGTTGGCTGACTGTCCGGCAAGAACAGCCACCCTGCTGGGTGAGTGACAGCTAGGCTGGAATTAAACAGAGAAAACTGTTTAAATGGCGAATCTCGTGGACTGAAAGAAGAGTTGACCACTGGAACAAAAGAACTGAAGACAAGCTGGAAGAGGACGTCTGCTTCAACTCCTGGACCGTTGGTTTGCCCAGTGAAGCCCTGCTGCAGGTCTGAATTGCCAAACTCTATTCCACAGAGAAGCTCCTTCAAGGACGGCTTCTTCCTTTGAGTTGGTGGGACCAATCAACTCGTAAGACACCTGGACACCATTCTCAAGGCTGGTTAGGATTAACCAGGGAGAGGGACACCAGTTTGTGCTCTTGAATCTACAGCTACTGGAACTGAAGTGACTCTATTTTGTTTGCTTTCTTCAATGATCCCATGCAATGCAAGAGTCCCCCGACGTCCTCCCTCTTGTCCCCATGACTGAGGCTTAGGAACAGTGAGATCTGCAGGAACTATCAGGAACAACGACTGCAGCATCATTTGTTTCTTCTGTGCCAACCCAATTGGGAGAATGCCACTCCCGCTGTGAAAGTCTGTGAAACTTTACCAACTTGCAGGCCTAATCACAGGTTTCATTGAAGAGTGAGCACACTGACTCATAGGTCAATGTGTAACTGCGAGCACAAAAATAACCCACTCCATCATTAACTTTTATTGGGCTTGAACTTCCCTTTAACCAGCTACATTGAGATACCCAAAAAAACATTGTTAAGAGGTTGATTGGTTTAAGGGGAGCCACATATCTTCTCTGTGTATAACATTATCAATGAAAAAACTTCTTAACATGCTAGTTATTAGGCTATTCAAAGCACTCTACGTAATCTTATAGCGTTGTGTGACAGAATACCATCTTTGGGGTCAGACAATCCTGATGTTTTTAAAACATTTTTAACCCAAAATGACACAGGTAATCCTGACTCAGAAAATGAGCCTTGCTAAACAGTCTCACTTTCATAATGTTCCATGCTGAAAAAATATTGTGCAAACATGCCATACCCCCAGCAGCTTTCCTGTAGTTTGTCAGTTCTGTTTGGCCAGCTTGTTCGGGGTCCTCTATGTCTGGAGAGAGAAGGATGGGATGGTACCACCTGAAGTTCTTCCCATAACAAAGTGATTATGTGATTAGGTTAAGATCCAGAATGGCCCAGCATATGGAACAATCTAAAAGGAATCGGAAGGCTAGCCTGGAATATATGAAAAACTGGCATGACAAAAAGTACACTCCAGGACATTTGGTCTGGGTAGCGCAACCTGTCAAACCCTGTGCACCTCAGGATAAGTGAACTAGATCCTATTTGTTTCTGGAAAAGGTCAGTGAGATCAGACACTTTATTGACGAACGCATACAGTCTTTCGTGTCAACCGACTGAACTCATGTTACAGCAGGGATGACTTGCTGTTGGCATGGTGACAGACAGTGATTATGAATTGGATCCTGAAGCCTTTCCAGACTTTCTACACACAGCACCCACAGAAGGGTAATAGAGGGGGTGCAAATCTCCTTTAACCTGACAGCACAGCAACTGCAAGGCTGACAGCAGCTGCTGTGCCAGTTATCAGGGTTGATCTCACTGACTCCAGTTTGCACAGACTGGTGTGTCCATAATACTGTCTCAGGAGACAGACGG
Source organism: Ambystoma mexicanum (assembly GCF_040938575.1). Taxonomy (NCBI): domain Eukaryota; kingdom Metazoa; phylum Chordata; class Amphibia; order Caudata; family Ambystomatidae; genus Ambystoma; species Ambystoma mexicanum. The sequence continues at coordinate 871,705,803 of NC_090924.1, read as the reverse complement.
TGAAAAGCAGAATTCGCCGGATGTCTGACAAGGTGAATGACACCATTAAGGAGGATGTCACCCTATGCCTAAAGCAGACGAGATTAATGACAAGTTGGGCGCTGCCAAGTACATGAGTTCCTATGACTGCACTTCCGCGTAGTGGCAGGTTGGCTTAACAAAGCAAAAGAGAGGTCAGCATTGTACACCCCAGAAGGGCATTATCAGTTAACTCTCGTGCTCTTTGGGCTAGAACATGCCCATACAACCTTTCAAAGGATGGTAAAGCAGGCCCTAAAAGTGCTTCTTCTGGCAAAAGTGCAATTGGTCCAGTATTGGGACATTTCTACCACTCAGTCTTAGTTGAGAGCATTCCTTGGCCTCACTCTGTATTACTGGTCCTTTAGCAATGGGTATTGTATCTTTCTGCTTTCCTTGAATGATTTTACATCCATGAAAATGCCATAGAAGGTCACTTAAACCCCTGCCTTCCAAACATATTTTATGAACTTAAAAGATGGTTGATGTGCATGTCCCCAGTACTAAAGATCCCAAATTATAGACAGGAGTTTATCATCCAGACAGACACCTGCAAATTTGGAATGGGAGCAGTTTAAGAGCAGCTGAACTCAAAAGGGGTTGAACAGCCCATTGCCTATATGAGCAGGTGACTGGCAAAAAGAGAGAGAAACTGGGTCACGTTTGAAAAATATGCATGCACCATAGTTTGAACTATGCGTAAATTGAAACACTATATATGTGGGTCTCACTTTACTGTCCAAACAGACCACAAGATTCCACATGCTCCATATTGAAAAGTATAGTGCAAGCATGTAACTCTGCCCAGACTATCTACTGACACCCACAGCAGCTGCCCTGTGGTTTTGTAACATGGTAGTAACAGAATGACATGTCCATTCCTGCAAAAACCTCTGGAAACTGTGAAGGCATCATTAAGCAAGGCACAGACAACAGATTTAAAGTTAAAAATAAAATGGTTTATTAAAGGATAGTTCCGGGACTTTTTTTTTATTGTCCCTACGGGTCGGCCATGTGTTTGTAAGCATAAATCGGTAGATCGTAGGAAACTTTCCTATGGACCTTACCCGACTTTTCGCCCATTATCGCACTCGAAATCAGCCTCCATTTTGTGATAATCCTATCATTCCGCCGCATCGACCTGGCTCACCTGCCTTTGCGGCACTAAATCAAATCCCCCGCCCCTGAGCCTGACATCAGCAGACGCGTACTGCCCATTTCAAGCACGTCTCGTGTCAACAATCGCTGCGCCTCAGCTATTGACGTGTTGCCATGGAAATGGCAGGACGCCTCTTTCCCCAATAAGTATAAACAGACCGTTTCACAACACACAGCAGCAGATTTTCGATTCCATTCCTCTATCTGTGTTACTTTGAGTATTCTGTGACTCGTTTCAGTGCTCTGGTCAGCTACCTTCGCCGCTTGTAGCCCGTGTGAACACCTGTACCATCTCTGTAAATTATTTTACTATCTTTACCGCACAATGGCCACAATAATGCCGTATATGTACGAGCCCGAGTACACCGAGGAAGAACTACTGGAAAGTCAAGCACGCGAAAACGATGGGGATTCGGACGGCAGTTGGGAGGACCAGTCAACGGATGAAGAGCCTGGACCATGTCGCATGGACGGCGTCTCCACCTGGTGCACGTGCAATCGGTGCGAGCTAATGCCAACTGAGGAGGAGAACTGCTGCTGCCGTGAAAATTCCGGGTGCTTGGCCTACATTTCGGAAAGCGAGCAAAGTCTGCAGGAAGGCGAGCAAAGTCCGCAATGCATCACCGAGCTGCCAGAGTTCAGGGAAGCCTGCCTCTCACGGACCGTGTTGAGGATGATGATGGTGCTTATGCACGAACTTCGCGGCACTGTTCGTCCGCGTAATCCGAGTAACGAGTAAGTATACTCTGTTTGTGATGTCAGTGATGCCACCACTATTTCATGGTCGTCTCCCACATATAAAATTACATTTACATATCATTCGAACGCATGTAAATTTGTTCCATATAGTGCATTTTCTAGATATAATTTTTTTCTAAGAAAAATGACATGTGTTACCTGAATCGACATTGATAAGAAAGTTTGGTCAGTTTAATACAGTTTGCATCTTTTTTTTCACAGGTGGTACAGGCTGGTGGCCTATCGTTGCTTCACTTGGTGGCTTCACGGGAGGCTCGGACACCGCGTTCGGAGAGTAATACCTGCCTGTGCGGTACTTGCCATTAGACAACATTTCCCCAGTGACAGTGGACAATACCGCGGATTTTCCCTCGATGTGCTGCAACCTCAACTTTACAATGTGTAATGTTTATTATTTATGTTTAATTAAAATCTAAAATAAAGCCCAACATATATTTTAACAATGGTTGTTTTGATTTTTTAAATGAATCTAGTGTATATTCTCCTGGGAGGGTGAGGTATTTATAAACTCACCCCCCTGCTTTCCATGTAGTAGATCCTGCAGCCATCCTCTTACATTCAGTTAGATGGCCTCTCCTTGGTGAGGCCCTGCGGCAAACGGGTCTTGTCTGCACGACCACCGCCCCGATCCACCCCCCGCCCTATCAAAGGCAGTTCGCACCGGGGTACTTGTGCTGGCAAGTGGAGCTGTCAGGGAGCGATAAAGGCCAAGAGGTGCCAAAGACCATGTACACTTCAAAGTGGTCTATAGAGCATGGGTTGTTGTTCCCATGTCTACCTCCAGACCCCGTGTCTCCTGCCAAGCATCCCCCCTCACGCTGGACGGCCCCCTGCAATCCACATAAGTGTGTCTCCATTCACGAGTCTTCCTGTGTCTTGTCTGCACGACCACCGCCCCGATCCACCCCCCGCCCTATCAAAGGCAGTTCGCACCGGGGTACTTGTGCTGGCAAGTGGAGCTGTCAGGGAGCGATAAAGGCCAAGAGGTGCCAAAGACCATGTACACTTCAAAGTGGTCTATAGAGCATGGGTTGTTGTTCCCATGTCTACCTCCAGACCCCGTGTCTCCTGCCAAGCATCCCCCCTCACGCTGGACGGCCCCCTGCAATCCACATAAGTGTGTCTCCATTCACGAGTCTTCCTGTGTCTTGTCTGCACGACCACCGCCCCGATCCACCCCCCGCCCTATCAAAGGCAGTTCGCACCGGGGTACTTGTGCTGGCAAGTGGAGCTGTCAGGGAGCGATAAAGGCCAAGAGGTGCCAAAGACCATGTACACTTCAAAGTGGTCTATAGAGCATGGGTTGTTGTTCCCATGTCTACCTCCAGACCCCGTGTCTCCTGCCAAGCATCCCCCCTCACGCTGGACGGCCCCCTGCAATCCACATAAGTGTGTCTCCATTCACGAGTCTTCCTGTGTCTTGTCTGCACGACCACCGCCCCGATCCACCCCCCGCCCTATCAAAGGCAGTTCGCACCGGGGTACTTGCGCTGCTGGCAAGTGGAGCTGTCAGGGAGCGATAAAGGCCAAGAGGTGCCAAAGACCATGTACACTTCAAAGTGGTCTATAGAGCATGGGTTGTTGTTCCCATGTCTACCTCCAGACCCCGTGTCTCCTGCCAAGCATCCCCCCTCACGCTGGACGCCCCCCTGCAGACCGCATAATGCCACGACATATACACGTCATTCATTCACAAACACACCCCTGTTTCGAATTCTTTATAACCCACTTCATATTTCTAATGAGAACTTCTTTGCGCTTTGCTAGTCAACCCGTGAAGGTGCTGGTTATCTGCTCTTCGTCTCTGTGAACTTCCGTGACCACTTTGAGCAAACTCGTCAGTTTGCAACCTGTGAACTGCTCCCTGTTCTACGACAAGAAACTACTCTGATCCCTGCATCTAACTGTTTGTTCGTCAAGGTAAGTCCATGTACCATAATCATTTTGCGTCCAATTTTTTAATTTATATCTATTTGCTAGTAGTCATCAAATTGCATCCATGTTTTCTTTTCGTTCACGACAGTACATGCAAGGAACTAGTCACATGTTCTGAGTTTAGTCAAATTACTTTTTCTATTTTTTGAAAGTTATTGAAATACATGTGAATAACATGTATAGTTCCAAGAACCAAAACGGACCTTGCATTGAACCTTTTATGTGTCATTTAATGTTTTAACACATTGGTATTCATAGAGAATTGTTGATCTTTACTTTTCAGAACTTTCCATAATGCCTGCCTGTTCCATTGGCGGTTGCCCTTCGAAGACCCATAACAAATCTGAAGGTACTATAATGCATGTTTTCCCTAAGACTATAGATCAGATAAGAGAATGGGTCCGATATTGCGGATATCCAGCCTCTGAGATAGAAAGTAGAGTCCTAGAAGTCTTTGCGGACAAGAGGGGTGATCGATACCGCATCTGCAGCAGGCACTTTAGCCCAGACATGTACTCCACATCATTGCTAATAAGGACGAAAACACCGCGAGCGAGGCGAAAATTGCTCTCAACCGCTATTCCCACTCTATTCGTCCACATCCCTCCACTGGTGAGTCAAGTTTACGTATTTATCTCTCGGCATTGCGGTAGTGTGTAGCATTAGCTAACAATAATTTCCCCATTTATGTATCCACTCAATATGAAGGCTGAAGATTCTCCATCCGTGTCGTTATTGCAGTCATCAGCCACTTCAAGTGCCTATCGGGTAATCTTACTTAGCTATTCTGACACTGACTTGTTTTAGGCATGTAAATCAATAGTTTTAATTGATCGTGTAATTATTTTACCTAATGTTACACCACAGTACTCGTCCTCTAGTCTTTGTTTTCAGTTATAATTATTGTTATCCAAAATAATGCAAGTACTGTCTTTCAGGGAGATGCTGAGGAGTCCAACGCATTGACGACAACCGTAGATGTCACTCAGATGCTCGAGGTACGTTTCCGGACAGTTCCATCGATGGAGATCATCAGATCTTGCATTCTTGTAGCGTGATTGTTACACACAATGTTTCTTTCGTTTTTAGCCATTGGTATGTCCTTCTGTCGTCGCCCTCCTATGTGTCTTCTTTTTTCAATATTGTGTTCATTACTAATGAAAGTCCTATGTTTCAGGGAGTCGATGGAGCATTAGTCCAAGAGGAAGGGGGAGCATGCAGTTACGGGTCGGCGCAACAGCTTGCAGAAGTGTGCACCGCAGTTACAGCGTCCCTTGATGTTCTTATGCATTTCGAGGTATGGATACTGACAGATCAATCATGCGAGATCAAATGACGTGATTACATCCGCTATACTTCCTTCTTTATTAACGCAAGTACTATGTTTCAGGGAGCTGACGGAGCTTCTTCAACAAGAACATCACCCCTAGTAGTTGATGCAGATCTCTGGGTGGTGACACTTCCAACGATGGAGCAAATCGAATCATATTTAGATATCCATTATTTATTTTAGACAACTGATCATTTGTGCAGGTCTATTTAGATGAGCCGTTGACGCCTGCAGAAAGTTTATGTTCTTTTAAACAAAATAGAAAACCATACTAATGCAATTACTGTGTTTCAGGGAGTTGCTGAAGCGTCATCTTCAATAATATCATCAATGGAAGTCTATGCGGAGCCCGAGGTATGGATCTTGACAGTTCAATCTAACTAGATCAACAATGCGTGAACTATTGTCGTTTGAATGTTCTACACAATGCGTTCATTCGTGTTTTGCTATTGAGATGTACGTATGGGTATTGGTCCCCAAGTACATTTTGTGTTTTCAATATTATTATACATACTAATGAAAGTTCTATGTTTCAGCGAGTCGATGGAGCCTCAGTGAGTGATGGATGTGCTTATCATGAAAGTATAGTCGTTGCAGCGCGAGAGGAAGTGGAGACATGCACACACGAGTCGGAGCAACAGCGTCCAGATGTTGAAGTTCGAGGAAAGAAAGTTTCAAAGAAAAGAAAGCAAAAGAAGGTTAGTGTCCTGTTCACTATATTATGTTGTCTTTCACTGTCAATAGTTCAATACTGTAAGTTGTGTTTAAACTGAACATCCCTTTTCTAATCTGTCCTCTAGTTGCGAGTGGGTGTAAGAACTAGATCTACACAGACAGTGAAGCGAACGAGAGATGTTGCTTGTCAAACCTTTTGGCAGGGACTTGAGACTGGAGATGCATCGTGCCAATGGGAAGAATATGAAGTGATTGACAACGGAGCTATACCACCACCAGCCATTGATAGTGAATGTCCTCCTGGTAGTTTGGATGCACTCGTAGATCAATTCACAGAATCCACACCCGCAAAAAACAAGAGCACGCGAAAGTTGAAGACATTGTTTTTTTCTCCCATCTCCGGACAAGGAACAGATGTTGCAATGGAAGAGAATGAAGTGGACGACAATGAAACACCATCAATATCACTCAGCATAGCGGAAGACGATATCAGAGATTGTACCTTTCATGCGAGTGACATGTCCTCAACGTTACAGGCCGAACCAGCTGGGATGCAGAGTGACAGTATAAGGAAAGAGGCCAAATTCATTGTATTCGATAGCTGTTTGATGGATATTATTATGATGATGAAATGTGGGCATTGGGTTGGTGGGGAAGTATGTGGGGAGCCATTGATTAATGTGACTCGTGCAATTCGAGGCACTAACCTTAAAATACATGCCACCTGTACACAATATCATCCGTTCGCATGGTCTGCACAACCCATGCTGGGGCAACTGCCAGCAGGCAATCTACTTTGTGCAGCGGCCGCACTTTTTAGTGGTTCAAGTTTTAAAAAGTTACAGTATTTCTTTCAGTTTGTGGGAATCCATTTCATTGCGAAAAGTCAGTTCTACAAATACCAAACCGATTATCTATTTCCAGCCATCAGCGAAGCTTGGAGAATGGAAAAAATGTCAATGGAAAGTACATTCGCGGGCAAACGCTTCAGGCTAGCCGGTGATGGACAATGCGACAGTCCAGGATTTTCAGCCAAGTACTGCACCTACCACTTTCAGGACATGGAAAGTAAGAAAATTGTGAGTTCGGTGGTCGTGCAGGTGTCACAAAGTACATCCTCAGTGGCCATGGAGAAAGTTGGCTTTGTAGCATCATTGCAAGAACTACAATCGCGGGGAATGGTGATCGACCTGATAGCCACGGACAGACACGTTTCAATTGCCAAGACAATGAGAGAAAAGTACAAAAATATAAATCACCAATTTGACGTATGGCATCTTGCAAAAACAATCAATAAAAAATTGTCGGCTGCAGGAAAAAAAAAAGATATGCAAGGTATTTCACAGTGGTCCAAGTCAATCAGCAACCATCTTTGGTGGAGCTCAAAAACATGTGAAGGGTTGTTGGAAATTCTACTGGAAAAATGGCGGTCAGTAATGTTGCACTGTAGCAACGTACATCAATGGTCGACAAATGAGCATTTCCACAAATGTGAACATGGCCATTTGTCCACAGAGGAGGCACGGAAGAAGAAGTGGTTGATTCCTTCATCACCCACTCACAAGGCCATTGAAAAGATTGTATTTGATAAAACTATAACAAGAGATTTGAGGGGACTCACGGAATTCTGCCACACAGGAGATTTGGAGGTGTTCCACAATATGTGCCTAAAGTACAGGCCCAAAAGATTGCATTTTGGCATGGAAGGCATGATAAATCGGACTCTTCTAGCGGTCTTGGCACATAACCATAATGTTGGCCGTCAACAAAGTAGGACGACCGGAACTTTAGGGACGCTTCGCTACAATAAGGCCTTCACTAAAAGAAGTAAACAATGGGTGATCAAACCAGTGTTTGAGGATATGCAATATGAGTTTATTGAGAGACTTATCGTAGATGTCCTCGATAGGCACATACATGGAGTGGTGAACGAACCTATGCAGGGGACAACTGCATTGCCACCCAACATTGCCTCTGTTCCATGTCCACCTAAAGCAGAGCTCATTGAGAAATACACATCACGGTTTAAATGATTGTAATTCGATTGTCTGTTCTCTCGAGTCTCCTCATGTTGCAGGCCCATTGCAATTAAACCGAACAGTAATATAAATCATTTTTACAAAAATTATAGAATGTTTCCGTATTACAAACACATGGCCGACCCATAGGGACAATAAAAAAAAAGGCACGCAGACAAGATGCCCTTACACTAACTGGAGCTAACTAGAAATGTGTGCTCGCTCAAAGTGAAGGTCAGCTGCTTTGATGTTTTGCTCGGGTGGCGGAACGGCCCACGACCCAATATAAGGTTCTATTGTGATTTGACCTTGACAGGCCGGGACCATCCTGAAAGACTAAGAAAAGATAATGAATAAAATTTCAGAAACGAAACGATGAGCCACGTTCATTAGAAGAAGTAACGTCGGCAAAGAAGGAGTGGTGTTTCGGGTCTGCCCTACACAGAGACACAATGGAAAATGCAAATATAATGTAAGTAACTTTTGATGAGTTTATACCGCAATTTCATTACTATACAGTGGCTTTAAAGACGGGTTCAGTTGTACTTGTTCGTTCTATGTGGCATAGTGTTTTCTACCGCGCACTATCTGGAGGAGAACCATCTTCTTTTACTGAAGCACCTCAAAACCTTCCTCTTTGCTTCTGCTTTCTCTCTCCCTCTCCCCTGCTACAACTGGTCCACTGTCTGCGACCTCGGTCCTGGGCCCTTCCACTCTCCACCTGCACTGCCTCCCTGTCAACCCCTGCACTGGGGGACTGTCTCAGTATCCTACAGCCCCCCCTTCCCAGCACTTGTTCTGCACTTACCTTGCACTTGCCACCAGCTGGCCCTATTTATTTATTATTTTATGCTACTTACCTTGTACTCCACCCCCCCCCTCCATGCCTCGCCACGCCTTTAAACACTTGTGTACACCCAGTAGCGCTGTCCTCGCTATGAAATGAATAATTTTAATAAGGATCTGATGGTGAGACTAATTTCATTTTTTATGTTTTTAGGTACATCATTCACTACTGTCTGTGTCACGAGTACCAGACACCGGCGGACGGCTTCTACAGCCGCCAGTTGCTTCTCCGCGTGAACAACGTTACCACCCTGACCATTTTATGGGACGATCGCCAAGTACAAGTATGCCCTTACGCGGTACTAACGGTTAGATGCAACATACCTACCGTTGTGGTGGCCTAGTGCCTCGTTGTTGGAACAGCCATGCGATTATCAGTGCGACAGAAGAGCTTATTTTTATCGTAAACCAACACCCTGTGTACTGCACACGAACATCGCTTCCCTCAAGACGAACTAATTTGGATCGAGAGCAAATAAAAATGCAAATCGCTGAATATTCTCTAAACATTTGATGTCCAATAAACGTACTTTGCCAAATGTACAATCTTGCCGTTTGCTTTTAAACCACGGTTTCACATTCCGAATTGTGGTGCTGTATTGTGAGATGCTCTAAGACCCTGTGTACAGCAAAGGACCATCGCGTTCCTCAATACGAACTTTTTGGAACATGAGCAAATAAAAATGCAAATCGCTGAATATTCTCTAAACATTTGATGTCAAATAAATGTACTTTACCACATTTACAATCTTGCGGTTTGATTTCAAAGTACAGTTTCATATTCCGAATTGTGGTGCGCTGTATTGTGAGCTGATCTGTGTTGATTTCCGGGGTCTGTGTGGAGTCGCGTAGAAGACGCCTGGGCGCGTTTGCCTACGCAGCACAGTCACGTCACGGATAGAGGCGGGGAATATGAATGTTTTGATAAAGTCTGTTTCAGGGGCGGGGGATTTGATTTAGTGCCGCAAAGGCAGGTGAGCCAGGGCGATGCGGCGGAATGATAGGATTATCACAAAATGGAGGCTGATTTCGAGTGCGATAATGGGCGAAAAGTCGGGTAAGGTCCATAGGAAAGTTTCCTACGATCTACCGATTTATGCTTACAAACACATGGCCGACCCGTAGGGACAATAAAAAAAAAGTCCCGGAACTATCCTTTAAGTCAAATGTCAGAATGGTGGAAGACATAACTTGTCCTAAGCTAATGTGGGATTTCCCTACCTGAATGAAACTTAAAAGTCTGTCTGCGTCCAAAAACTATCCTTGCCCTCACAACTACAGCTAAACAATGTGTAGGGATGTCAATAATAAAAGAAATGGTGATCAACACAAAATTCTGAGCATCTTCCAACTCTTAGCTTGCTTTTCAGCTCTCCTTCCCCAAGTTCAAGAAAGTTCCACAAAAATCTATACATTACCTTTCTCAAGTTCAAGGCAATACAGTTCCACACACTCCTCTGTGTTCCCATTCCCAAGTTCCAAGCAACACAGTTAAAAAGAAAAGGGTCTTGAGTCTCTGTCCTCAAGACGCCATTTGCACTTCCTCAAGTCTCAGTGTTCCCTTGCACAAGACTTTAACATATCCACTTGTACTTGTTTCCTGTCTTTTCAAAAGTTCAACACAACTCTAGGTCAACTTGACCCCCTTCACTGGATTGCTTCACCAGTTCACTTGCAGTGCCCTTTCTGGGTTGTTTCACAATGTCTTTGGCTTTCACAATATAGGGCACCCTGGTCTAGGTGCAGTTGTCAGACCACACAGTCCATTCATCACACGCCGCGCAACCAGGAACCCAAGGCTCTTCAGCTGACACAGGTTCTTCTGTTTCTGCCCCTGTTTACAGATTCACATTTACTTAGGTTCTCTTTGTCTGCTTCTTGGCTTTATGTGCAAATTCACACTCCCCTGGCTTCTCCTGTTTTAGCCTCTTGGTTTTGTCATCATGTGTCAAACATTGTGTGCCAGTCTTTGACCTTGCCACACTATATCCGTTCATAAAGTTCACTTTGTGGTGGTCTTGTTCATGCCCCACCTTTCTGTCATACTCTTTCAACCTTGCCCTCTTTTCCATAGGTTGCTTTCAAATGGGCACTTTCCCTTTTAGCTTTCATCAGCTATTAGCTTTGCCCATAGAGTTTTATTCAGTTCAGTGTTCAATATGCTTATTTTCAAGTTTTAGTTCAGTTTGGTATTCAATACACATAATTCAGCTTTGTTTCAAGTTTTCATTCAGTTCGGTATTCAATACGCATGAATCAGCTTGGCTTCAAGTTTTCATTCAATTCGGTATTTCATATGATTCATACAGCACTTTGTTACTTTTGCGTAGTCCTCTAGGAGTGCCCCGGCTCTGAGTGCATTTCCCTGAAACTCACCGGTCCTCAGCGTTCCTCTCCAGAGGGTCTGCTGCCTCCTTTCTGCTTCGCTGGCTGCTGGGCTGGCCTCTGCAAGCCCCGCTCACCCTCCGGGTGCTTTCCTGCACACCCCGGCTGCTCTGCTTATTATCCTCGAACACGGAGGACGTTCGGGTTTCTTTCTTCCTTATTCGCATCTCTGACTGCTCTCTCTTGACCAAGGAGGCTCCAACACCTGTGGCAGCCTTATGGCCCAACTGCCCTTGGCCTCTAGAGGTTGTCTGAAACATCTGCCGGCTTCTTCTCTGGACCCAACACGTTTGCCTTCTCATGAGAAGGGTCCCTAGCTGGTCTCCCCCACACAGCTGGTCTCCCCCTGTTGCTCCCTATGCTGCTCCACTGGTCTCCATTTATACACCAGCAACTGCTTGATAGGTTGCAGGTGTGGATTCTCAATTGGGCTTGCCTGACTATAGTAAAAGGACATGCCTGACCTCCACAGTACTCTGCATGCCTGTTCCTCGTCCCAGTGCTAGAGTGGTGAAATTATTTTTTATTGTTCATTGCTCTCAGTCACTTCTTCCTCGTCCCAATGCTGTCAGAGGTAACATGTGGGGAAAGGTTGGGACCTGTTTTGCAGTAGATTATAAAAGCAGGGGGCTGGTTAGGTTGGTCTTCAGTAGGGAAAGGGGATACCATGTTTCGCCTGAGGGCATCCCACTCCCATTCCCCAAGGACCCTCACCCAGGTGATCCTCCCTTGCTTCTCCACCCCCAGCGTCAGGATGCAAAAGCGATGGCCTTTCCCTGGCCACCTGAGAAGAGGATTCAGGGGGAGTAGGAGTGAGGATACCCTCAGGTTTCTCACATACCCTTCCCCAATGCAGGTTGGACTGAGGTGCTTCACAGGAATACTGGGAGAGGAAGTCTACGTTACCTTGCTCTCTGCCCGTACGGGGTTCTACTGTGAAGCAGCACGGTTCAACATCCAGGAACAATTGCATTACCAGAGGGTTGGAATCTTTCCTCTAACTGATCCATACTAGAGGAGAGTGGTTTGTTATTAGGCGAAACCTAAAACCTAGGAGATAATATTTTAGGTGAATTACTGCCCACTTGTTGCCAATGCCACTAACTCGATGACTAAGTAGTTCTTCTCTATGGGAAAAAAAGTTTTCTGCTGATGTACACCATTGAATGTTCCAAACCATCATGGTTTTGTGACAGAACAGCTCCTAATCCCATTAAGGAAGCATCAGTCTTGAGGATGAATTCTTTGAAGAACTCTGCAACTTTTAAAATGGGGCTTTGGCATAGGGCTTGTTTCAAGGTCATATGACAGGTCTCATCTTCGTCTTCCCATCTGATCTTTTGGGGCTCAGCATTTCTCAATTTATCTGTCAGCTTGGATGTTTTGCTGGAGAAATTTGGAATAAACCTGCGGTAATACCCGATTAGTCCCAAAAAGGCCCTGAGCTCTTTCTTAGTTTTTGGAGTGGAGGTATCGAGAACAGCTCTTATTTTCTCTTGCTGTGTTTGGACAGTGCCATTACCCACAAAGAACTTCAAATACATAACTGCATATTGGGCCATCTTACATTTTCTGGGATTAGCGGTCCACCCTGCCTTCCTTAACACTCTCATGATGGCATAACAGTGGTACAAATGGTCTTCCCATGTCCTGCTATGTATCACAATGTCATATATATAGCCTCTGCAAAATTCTGAGTATGGCTGTAAGATTGTATCCATTAATCTCTGGAATGTTGCAGGAACGCCATGCAGACCGGAAGGCAGGACTTTAAATTTAAATAACTCTATGGAAGTGGCAAAGGTAGTTTTTTCTTTGTCTGGTCCATGCAAAGGAACTTGCCAATACCCTTTCGTTAGAACTATTGTCGAAAGATAGACAGCTTTACCCAGCCGGTCTATCAGATCGTCGATACGGGGCAATGGCTAAGCGTCAAAGGCAGTGATGGCATTCACCTTTCTAAAGTCTATACAAACCCTCCAACTTGTATCAGATTTTGCCACCAACACAATAGGGGAGGATCAAGGACTATTTGAAGATTCAATGATATTAGCCTCTAACATGTTTTTAACATCCTGAATGATGGTATGTTTTCTAGCCTCGGGTAACTGATAAGGTTTCAAGTGTACTACTTTGCCTGCGGGAGTGGGGATGTGATGATAAATATCCTTCACTCATCCAGGTTCCTCTCGAAACACAGTGAACTGCCTTATAAGGTAATTTAAATCTTGTTTCTTATTGTTATTGACGGCAGGTGAAACTAAGGATTTGCTTTATGTGTTTTCTCCATTCCTTCAATAAAGTTATGTAGTAGACTTGGGTTTTAAGACAGCAATCTAGTTGTGAGATCTTACAATTACAGGGACCCCTTTGTTCCATTACCTCATATGGTCCATGCCATCTGGATACGATTTTATTGAGGAAAGGGACCTCAACAAACCTTTTCATGATAAGAGGCCTTTTGTTGTTCCTGTACTTTAACCATGTTAGTCTGGAGTAAAGATATAACAGCCGTCAAGAGTTCTTTCCAACCTATGTGCAGTTCGAAGAGCCCTGTGATTCCGGAGGACTGGTCCGCGCACTTCTGGATGGGCACCCCCTCCCTCATCCCCCACTGAGGTTTATGCTCGGGACACCAGTGGGCATTGGAAAGTGGCTGGATTGCAGAATAAACGCCTAGTGGGTGGGCATGAAGCAATGCCCAGGGAACCTGGCCCCCCCAAAGGAATATATTGAAGCTCACTGGGGTAGACGCAGAGGTGCCCGGCGATTGACTAAGGTGGGCTCAGCTGCCCTGAAGACGATTGTATTTGCAGATCACAGTGGGAGGGATGCTGTATAATCTCCCAGCAGAGTGTCTATGGTGCTGAGGCCTTGCGGAGGGGGACCGGTGGAGTGGTCCCAGGCAGAGGGCAGAGGTCGGGGCCTGGAGAGAGGTGCTCTGGGCACCATGCCAGGGGCAGAGTCATCAGGGTGGGGGCTATGGATCACATGTCTTGGTGTGAAGGCGGTAAAGAAAATAGGTCATAACCTGATATTTTAGGAACCATGCAAGACTACACCTGGAGGAGGCACTGGGGGTAATCCCCCAAACCCCCTAGGCTGATCAGTGGAGAAAGTGGGAAGATCAAGTTTCTCAGAGAAGTGGAATGCTGAAAGTGAAGCCGAGGTTGGGGGGGTGCATGTCCTGGAGAGTCTCAATGCAGCGGTTCCAATTCCAAGGCCCTGACGCTCAAGAAGACTCAAGCAGATCTGCCCAGAGCACCAACATGGAGGACGACCCAGTGTCCACAAAAAAGGACATGACCACGCCCCTAGAAGAAATGAGGGGCATAAGGACGGACTTGGGCAAACATCTCGACAAAATGGAGCACAGGGTGGACTCCTTTGATGACGGGAACCAGTGCTTGTAATTGAATCAATCCTCGGGTTCACATCATGAAGACACAAATAGATATGCGTTTATCTGAGCTTGAGAGAAGGGAATTTGAACTATCTCTGAAAATTGACAATTTTGAAAACAGAGAAAGGAGAAATAACCTCTGTTTTTTGGGATTTCCAGAGAAAGAGGGGGAGACGGAGGCAGACATTAAGAGGTCAATAATGGAGGTACTGAAACTCCTGTTTGGATCTGATACAATAGATGAGCCCATGATTGACTGCGCACACTGAGCAGAAGGCAGGGTGAGAGGCCCCACAACGGTATTAGCGAGATTCCATTATTTTGCAGAAAAGGTGAAGATCCTTGAGAAAGCCAGAAGAACGGGTCTGCTGGACTATGGTTCTGCCAAAGTCACCATCTATCAAGATCTCTCCACGTACACGCTGGCCAGGAGGAAGCGATGTACTACGCTCACCAAGTGGCTAAATGATAAGGGAGGGAGATATTGGTAGGGCTTCCCTTTTTTGATGGCCTTTGAGTAGTATGAGGCATACAAATACAAACTTGTGATGGAGGATGACATTCAAAGAGTCATAAGGGAACTTGCGATGGACCAGGGAGGTCAAATGCAGACCCCTGTGGAAATAGCAAGTGCAGGATATGATCTGGAGAGGACAAGAGACAGACGGAAGACCCCTGGTTCTCGCAAGTTCAAGAAATTGAACACCCCTCCTGTGAGGAAAGAAGAGCTAGCGAACAATATGTGGAAGAGCAATTCGTCAAAGATAAACTGAGGCATGGTGGTGTGCGACAGGGGGAACTGCCCACAGTTTATTGACCTCTCAATGGGTGGCTGTGAGCAGGTGGGGGAAGCTCGACGGGGGAACCACAGAGGTAAACTTTTGCTTAGGTGGGAGGGGGGCTCAGTAGAAAGTCAGATATTTCCATTTTTGTTGGTCCATTTGAGGATTGGACCACTGGTAATTTAATCCTGGACGCGGTGGAAATTCTAGGTGGGATTAGATGCCAGGAAGGGGGGGTGATTTTTGGAGGTTAGGGTTGGAAGTTGGGATGTTCCTTAAATTCCAGAATTTGTGCTCTCAGATGTTTTGTTTTGTCCATTGGGAACGTAGCGCATGTGCCTGGCAAGAATGCTCTCTGCGGTGTGGGGAGGGATTCGGGAGGTGTGGAAATCAGAGAGATGGGTTTAGGTGATGAAATGGTGGTTGGCTTTCTCAAGGATTGAATTCGCTGACTAAGAGATCCTTGGTTCTTAGGGAATTTAGAAAGGCTCAGATGTATCTCTTGCTGCTGCAGGAGACGCATCGGCAGAGAGGTAGAGAAACCCAGCTCAGGGCACTAGGATTGGGGAAGGTTTATACAGTCTCCAATGGGGACAAAAAAGGGGGGAGGTGACTGTGCTGTTCTCTTCCTGTCTGGGATCCCAGTTGGAGGAGGTTCTGGAAGGTCGGTTTTTATTTCTTCAGGGATTGATAAAAGGTGGGATCGGATTATGCTCCCAACCATGGGCAGGGGGACTTCTGGAAGGGTGTTAGTGAAAGACTGTTCCTGTTTGTGGATGGCCACTAGTTAATTGGTGGTGATTTCAATATGGTCCTCGACCCAAAAAGAGACCACAAGAGGATGGGAGGTTGGGAGGTTCACTGGACTGGTGACAGGGACTTCAGGCAATTCCACAGGGTGAACTAGGACTTGTGTTGGTGGACTGCCTTACTCCGCTGTCTGCAGGGTATAGGCCCTTTATGCATTACTCAGTGGCCCATGACTCTTATTGGTTTATGGTCAAAGTTTTGAATCAAAAGATTTGAAAAACAAAAGTTTTGAAACAAAAGTTTCAAAAACAAAAGTCTCGATATACTATTTTTAACATGCAAAAGTGCATTTCTTTCTAAACCAATCCGTCGACAATAGTCATGGATTGCTTTCAAATGAAATGCACTTTTACATGTTAAAAGTAGCATTTCAATGCTGTTTTGTTTGTAACATTAAAACGTTACATGGAGTTGTACAGTGCTAAATTACAGGACTGGACAGCTCCATGTAACATTTCAAAGTTATTTGTGTATATTGACATTAAAATGTCTTTTTTTTTTACTTTGAAACGTTACATGATTTCAGCACTGGACAGCTCCATCTAACGTTTTAAGGTTTTAGTGTATATTGGGAGGGGGTTCCCCTCCAGCCCCCACAACCCCCACGCCACCCTCCCACCCCCAACCCTAACCCAAGCCTAAACCCTAACCCAAGTTTGGTAAGGCAAACTTTCAAATTTTTTTCAAATAAATTGTCATTCGAAACTTTTGTATTTCGAAAAAAAAGATTTGAAAGTTTGCCTTTCAAAACTTTTGTATTCGAAAAAAATGACTGGACACCCTCTTATTTGAGAATAGATTCTTGGTCGGACTACAACCTGGTGTAGATAATTGTGGAACTCTTGCAGGCACAGGCTACTTTGCGGTTTTGGAAATGCAACGATTACACTGATATGTTTTTTGTTCAATGATAATGTGGAGGTATCTGTGCAGACGCTCTGGGAGGGGTTTAAAGTGACGATGCGAGGTAGTTTGATAAGGATGGGCCCTCAAAAGAAGAAACGCAAAAGGGAACAGGAGGAATACCTTAGGAGGAAGATAGAGCAGCTTCAACCGGGGGTGGGCGGGTCCGTGGTACCTACCTTTCCCGAGTGGCCACCAGTAAGTAAAGGCTGTATAGAAGTAAACTCAATGGCTCCTTGTCCAGGATACGGAAAAGAAACTACTATTTCTAAAACAGAAATACCATGAAAAGGGGTAAAGGGCAGACAGGATTCTCATGTGGAGGCTGAGGGAGGAGAGGAAGAGGAATGCAGGTGGGGCAATTAGGACGGAGCAGGGGACCACAATCTATGGCCCGAGTGGGATTGGGAAAGAAATTGCAAAATATTGTGAAAAATTGTACACCTATAAGTGGGAGGGGGAGGAAGCCCAGATATCCTCATTTCTTGGACAGCAGGCTCTCCCAGGCATCCCTCGCGAGGCAGTGGAATTCCTCGATCTACCAATCTCAAAGGAAGAGGTTAGACAGGCCGCAGTCAACATGAAATTGGGGACAGTCCCGGGGAGTGATGGTTTCACCATGAAGTTTTAGAAGGTATTTTGCTTGGTCCTGGTTCCCTAGTTGGTGAAGGTTTATACCGCAGATTTGGGTGGGGATGCTTTGCTGCTTACGATTATGGATGCAGTAATAGTGGCTATACATAAAGAGGGTAGGGACCCAGCATGATGCTAGTTTTACAGACTGATCTCCCTCCTGAATAATGACCTTACAATCCTGGCAAAGATCCTGCATCAAAGATTGGAAGGGTGGCTGTCAATCCTGGTCCATGGAGACCAGGTAGGTTTTATCCGGGGAAGGCAAGGCTCTGACGATGTAAGGAAGACGATCGACCTGGTACATAGTGCTCAATCAGCAGACCTTGAAGCCTGCCTGGTGACAGTTGACTCAAAGAAGGCCTTTGATATGGTATGGTGAAGGTAATGGAGAAAATGGGTTTTGGGGTCTGCTTTCTTAATTGGATCGCAGCATTTTATGGTGGGCCTAGGGCAAGGGTACAGATCAATGGAGTGCTAACAGATTCATTCCGTTTAACGAGAGGTACTAGACAGGGGTGCTCCTTTTTGCCTTTTTTATATGCTCTGACCATGGCACCGCTGGTGATCATCATAGGAAACAATCAGTTGATCTTCGGTATTAGATTTGGGGACCAAGAATTCAAACATTCCCTATTCGCGGATGACATCTTGTGCTATCTTACTAGGATCCCTTCCTCCCTTTTGGCACTATTGGAACACATCTCACTCTACGGCCACCTCTCACGGCTCAAAATCAACGTGGACAAATCATGCATCATGCCCCTCAGACGCAGAGCCTCCTGTTTGGACTCTTGGACTAGATATATGGGGATGAGGGTGGAAAAGCAGGGTATAAAATACCTATGGATTATCTTGACAAGGAACCTGGGTGACCTGGAAATGGCTATGAAGGAGGATTTAAAAACGTGGGCCCTTTGACTCTCTAGTGGTTCGGGTGTATGACATCCATTAAAATGAATGTACTCCCCCGCCTTATGTACCTTTTCACTGCTCTCCCAGTGGGTCTCCCAGATAAGTTCTTTAGTGACCTTTCTGGTACAATCAGCACATTTTTATGGCAGAACAAGATGCCCAGGGACAGGATGGCCACACTCACACTCCCAAGAGACCAGGGTGGTTTTGGCTTCCCCGACTTTTCCTCCTACTACAAAGCAGTCCAATTGAGGGTGTTAATGGAACATATGAGGGAGGACATGAAGACCTGTTGGTCCTATATTGAAGATAGGGAAGCCCATCCATTGAAGGGAAGGGACTACATATGGGCTTCGCTCAAGGACATCCCCGGAAGACTCATGGATCATCCTTCTCTGGGGGTGCTCTGGAAAGTGTGGCATCGGTGTAAAGCAAATTTGCTACTTTTTTGTATTTTTGTTTTTCTATTGTGCAATAACCAAAATTTGACTTTTAACACATTTCAACATACAGTACACCAAAATAAAACAGATAAAATCCACCAGCACTTTACATGCTCTAAATACCACAAAAGAGACAACAAACATCATAAAAAAGAAAATTAAAAAATAAAATAAGATAAAAAATGAATAAAAAGAGAACAAGAATTCAAATCTGCCCAGACAATTCAATCTGTTACTAGCTTCAATCCCCTTAGACATCTTCCCGCCTCGATTGATAGAGCCATCTCATTACCAGAAGATAATCTTGCCCAAAAATCCTCGGCATTAAGATAAGACTTGTCATAAACAAATCTACTAAAATGTCTGGCCCTGATACTCCAGGTCCCAGGACAATTAGATAATAAATGATTAATAGTCTGGACTTCGCTACTAGGGCACCTATCACAGTGTTACACTCACCTGGATTCCACAGGGGCGTCGAACGAAGCTGGACTGCTGCAGTCTCCACCAGTGTGACTCGTAGCGAAGTGATGATCGACTGCACTTGCCCACTCAGTTTCATCTGCCTGGCCCGCAAGAATATTTTCCTAAAAGCAGTAAAGGAGATTAGCCACCCGTGGTAGAGAGGTTGCGCTAACACTATTTTCCCTGAAAACTTCTAGTATTCCCCTTCATAAAGTCTCACCTTATTGTTTGGAAGGATGAACTCTCCATCCTGCGTGGAGTGCAGGGGCGAGTAGAAGTTCAGTTACTTCACTGATCCGAAGGTATTTGGCAGAGTTCCAGACAACAATGACTCTGAGGTAAGTAGTGTGTAAACCAAATGTATAGTTCTTTTAGAGTTCAAATGTCGGTTAATTCACTCTTGCTCCTTTCATACCTTTTCCCTTGCAGCGTGATCCAAGGAGTGAGTTTGCCTCGATGGATGAAGGTAGCACTTAGGTAAGAGTCAGTTTGTACCAAGCACTGTCTATCAAGTAATATTGTTCCAAATGTAATTAACCAATAGTTCTCTATCTTCTTTGCAGGTGCGGCACTTTGCCGAAAATTTCTAATGTAGTATGGTGATCAGCGCTGCCTCGAGCGGTAAAATTCCGAGTAAGTATCTTGCGGTAAGTAAAAGAATGTCTTTGGCGGAACCCTGCTCACCTTTTGTTTGTTCTTGTCTTTTCAGATGATGATGTTTCGGGCGGCGATTCAACGGGTGCTGCGCCGGGTCGTGGAGATGCTCCGAAGACAGGTGAGTATGGCGCGGCGCTGCAGCTGGCAATGAGACACGGTTTATTTTAATGTCTTTTTCCTTTATCCACAGGTGCGGCTGTTCCAGGAAAAGATGATGACCAAATGGAAATCTCCTTGTTCTAACCTTCTCTTCTTCTTTCCTTTTATCTAGGATTGGCTCCGACACAAGACGGGTGTGGCTGTAGACTGGATGCTGGACTGCAGACACAGTGAGCGTTTCGCTGCTAAGATGCAGAATAACGTGAAGCGTGTGCTGCTCTTCGGGCGTGGTTTAAATAGCATCAAAAAAGTAGTTCCCAGGTAAGAAGTTCCAGTACCACACCCAAGCAGCAAAATAGTTCCTAAAGGAAAGTAGTCCCTTCATGGCCTCATGATGGCCTGTACATGAGTTCTTTGCAGGCTGACCTGCATAGTTTAAAGTTGGCAATATGAGCATGGCACCTACGGTGCCAGGACTGAACCCATATAGCCCCTAGGCGGGGTTTTGGGAATTCCTGTGCCTTCTTGGGTGCCTGTTCCCTGGACAGATGGACCTGTTCCGGATGTCTGGGGGCAGGCATCGTGACATCACTCCCCCCCCAAGACCCTGCCTAAGGCTGTTCTCCTCACTGGTCCCAGTTTGTCTGGGAAATTCTGGTGGAACCTTTTCACCAATCGAGGTGCATGAATATTGTCACTTGGTTCCCATGACCTTTCTTGTGGACCATAACCTTTCCAGTCAACCAGATAAAAAAGTCTTGATTTGACTATTTTTGAGTCCAAAATATTTTTTACTTCAAATTCTGGTTCCCCTTCTATTAGGATGGGGTTAGGTGGTTTAGTTAGCCTTGTCCCTGGTTGTACTGGCTTTAGACGTGAAACATGAAAGACTGGGTGAAATTGAACTCCAATTTGACGGCCACAGGATTAATAATGGCCTTAATAGTGTAAGGTCCCAAATACTTGGGGTTAAAGGTTCGAGTCCCCTTTAAAGGTATGTGTCTTGAAGCCAGCCAAACTTGGTCTCCTATCTGATATTTCGGAGCTTTGCTTCTATGTTGATCTGCGGTTTTCTTGTATCTCTCTTTAGCCTGTTTCAAATGTTCAGTTGCCTTTTTAAAAGCTTGCGTAATAGTGGCGTGTAGATGGTTTACGGCGGGCATCTCTAAGTGTTGGGGCGAATCGAGTTCAGAGGTTCGAGGATGTCGCCCATATAAAGTATAAAATGGGCTTTGTCTTGTTCCTGAGTGCAATGAGTTGTTGTATGCATATTCGGATATCCACAAAATGTCTTTCCAATTGCCTTCGGTTTGGTGTAACATGCACCGTAGGTATTGCTCTAGTGTCTGATTGGTCCTCTCAGTGTGACCATCGGTTTGAGGATGGTGGCTGGTTGATAATCTAACGTCAATTTGGGCCAATTGACAGCATTTCCTCCAAAACTGAGAAATGAACTGACTTCCCCGGTCGGAAACCAATACGGAGGGGAATCCATGTATTCGGACGATATCTTCTAGAAATTCCTTGGCCAAGGTCGAGGCTGAAGGTAGACCCTTTAATGGAATGAAATGAGCCATTTTGGTAAAAAAGATCCACTATAACTAGGATGGTGTTATACCCATTACATGGGGAAAGGTAAGTAATAAAGTCAAGGGATAAGGTATGCCAAGGCGTAGGCGGAATGTCCAAAGGTTGTAATAGGCCTGCTGGTTTCCTTTTCTGGGTCTTATTTTGGGCGCAAATCCCGCAAAACAGTACAAATGACTTAATGTCTTACCGCCAAGTAGGCCACCAGAATTGTCTTTTGATCTTGGCCTTGGTTTTAGCGATCCCAGGATGCCCTTCTATCAAAGACTCATGGTAATTGGAGATAACATGTTCTTGTAATTCTTTATTTGGTAGGTAAAGACGTCCTTGATAGTATGGTAGGTGATCGGTGACTGAATAATCTTTGCCTTTGTTCAACCAGCTTTGTAAGGCTGCAGGGTCGAAAAGCTGTTGAATCCTTTTATGGATGTCGTCCAGAGTCTGTAGAGTGGTTACACCAAGAATTCTTCTCTCCGAAATTATGGATACTGGTTCTGGATTTGAATATGCTTCCCCCATTCCAATACGAGATAAGGCATCTGCTTTGCCATTTCGACAACCTGGTCGGTAAGTAATCACGAAATCATATTCCGCAAAGAATAAGGCCCATCTAAGTTGGCGTGATGATTGAGCCTTGGCTGTCTTTAAATATTGTAAGTTCCTGTGATCCGTGATTACGGTGATGGTGTGTCGAGCTCCGAGAAGATAATGCCTCCAGGCTTTGAACGCCGACTTGATGGCCAGTAGTTCCTTGTCGGTAACTGCATAGTTTAACTCTGGTGCTGAAAATTTCTGTGACCAGAACGCCACCGGGTGAAGTTGACCAATTTCAGGATCCTTTTGGGAAAGGACAGCTCCCATGGCTAAGCTGGATGCATCAGTTTCAACCACGTACGGAAGTTCTGGACGTGGGTGCTTTAAAACAGGAGCTGAAGTAAATTTCTGTTTTAGGTCTTGGAAGGCCTTTTCAGTTTCTTCTCTCCACTGGAAGCGTTTATTTTTCCGCAAAAGAGCCATGATGGGGTGTACAAGATGTGAAAAATCAGGAATGAATCTGTGGTAAAAGTTCGCAAATCCAAGCATACTCTGTGCCCCTTTAATTGAGGTAGGTGAGGGCCACTTGAGGATTGCATCCACCTTTCGTGAATCCATTCGCACTCCATTTGGGGTCAGGATAAATTCAAGGAATTCAACTTCCGAAGTATGAAAAATGCACTTTTCCAATTTCGCATATAATTTATGCTGGCTAGTTTTTCTAGTACAGCACAAACGTGCTTCACATGGTCTGATTCAGATGAAGAGTATACTAAAATGTTGTCTATGTATACAACAACACAGATGTCTATGAGTTCGCGAAGGACATCGTTCATAAAATACTGGAAGGCTGCCGGTGCGTTGCAAAGCCCGAAAGGCATCACCTGCTATTCGAACAATCCGTATTTGGTACGGAAGGCAGTCTTCCATTCGTCGCCTTTTTTCACTCGTACCAGATGATACGCCCCTCGGAGGTCCAACTTAGTGTATATACAAGCATCCTTTACTTGGTCCAGTAGTTCTGGGATCAGGGGCAACGGGTATCAGTTTTTTACCGTTATTTGGTTTAATGCGCGATAGTCAATACAAGTCCTAAGGTCACCTTCCTTTTTAGAGACGAAGAATAAAGATGATGCTGCCGGAGACTTGGACGGGCGAATGAAGCCATTAGCGCGGCATTGATCCAAATATTGTCGTAAATGAAGATTTTCGGGTTCCGTGAGGGCGTAGATTCTGCTGCATCGAATTTGAGCACCGGGTAGGAGGTCGATCTGGCAATCATATGATCTGTGGGGTGGTAACGTGTTTGCTTGGTCTTTCTGGAAAACATCCTGAAATTCCTGGTATTCCTGGGGTAACTGAGTTATCAGATTCGTGACCGTAGCCAGTCTTTTCATCAAAGTTATTTCAGGGTAACAAGTGTGTGCACAATCCGAGAAGGTCACTCTCTTTTCTCACCAGTTAATACAAGGATTATGAGTTTCCAACCATGGCATTCCCAGAATTATTTGGAACTGTGGGGCCTTGATTAAGTCAGACACAATGCTCTCTCGATGCCCATCTTGACCCAACAGTGTCATCTCCATATTTGAATGAGTTACTGGACCGGAAGCTATTTCGGTCCCATTGACGGTGGTGATTACATCAGTTGTGGGTTTTTTGCAAAGTGGCAGGTTCATCCTTGTAGAAAATTCTTGATCCATATAGTTTCCTATGGCTCCGCTATCTATGTATGCTCTCACTGCGTGCATACGAGATGGTTGCCTTTGATCTACAAGGATCATTGGTATAATTAGGTGCGAGGTCTGAGTGTCCTTCTTCATGATCGGCAAGCGGACACATATACGCTTGTCGGGCGTGGTCGTTTCCCGGCTCTGATTCCATATTGACTTTGAAGGCGTCTCCTACCACCTTCTGAGGTGGTTTCACTGGGCAATCCCGTAAAAAATGCCCCGAGGATCCACAATACAAACACAATTGTAACTGCCGCCTCTTGTCCCTTTCTTTTTGAGTCAAAGGTCCTTTAACCCCCCCAATTTGCATGGGTTCAGATACATCAGTTCCTTTGTGGGTGACGTTGTCCTTAGGTTTTACCAATACTCGATTCTCGAATCTAGCCCGATCAGCCTTCCGATTCTGAAGTCTGTGATCCAACTGGACAACCAGGTCTATGTATTCAGCACAATCTTGAGGTGGGTTCACTACTTGTGCCAAAACGTCTTTTAGTTCACCTCATAGCCCACAATGAAATAGCGTAATCCGCTTTACCTCTGGCCATTCGGTTTCTACCACCAACCTATTGAAGGTTGCGATGTAGGTCCGCAGATCCTGGTTACCCTGACGCAAGGACAAAAGTTTGTTATCCAAAGCTTGGCCTTGGGAATGTTGGGCAAATAGTCTTTCCATGCTTAGTTGAAAACCCTGAAAATCCCGAAGAAGAGGGTCATCCTGGTTGACTAGTGGAATATACCAATCGGCTGCACTGCCGCTGAGATACGATAGTACAAAGGCTACCTTTGCTTGATCATTCGGAAAGGCTCCCGGTCTACATAAAAAATGCAGGCGGCACTGGTTCATAAACACGGCGAACCTTTTGGGGTCCCCCGCAAAGCGTTCTGGCGGGGCTAAAGGACCTGTCTGTGGTAAAATTACTTGCACTGTATTACTTGATTGAGCTTGGGCAGAAGCTCCCCCGAGTCCAGGTAAAGGTGTGTGCCCAGCTTGAGCTTGAAGTAATTGCCTGGTGAGATCATCTGTACGTTCTTTTGCCACAATCAGTTCTCTCCTGTGAGCATTAGTCTCTTGACGGGCGGAATGCACTTCTGCCCTTAGTTCTCCCAGTAGTTGGGCTAATTGGTCAGTCTCTGAGGTCTCCATAACGCCCGGGGGGAGATTTGTAGTAAGGCTTGCGTTCTGTTACGCTCACCTGGATTCCACAGGGGCGTTGAACAAAGCTGGACTGCTGCGGTCTCCACCAGTGTGACTCGTAGCGAAGTGATGATCGACTGCACTTGCCCACTCAGTTTCGTCTGCCTGGCCCGCAAGAATATTTTCCTAAAAGCAGTAAAGGGGATTAGCCACCCGTGGTAGAGAGGTTGCGCTAACACTATTGTCCCAGAAAACTTCTAGTATTCCCCTTCATAAAGTCTCACCTTATTGTTTGGAAGGATGAACTCTCCATCCTGCGTGGAGTACAGGGGCGCGTAGAAGTTCAGTTACTTCACTGATCCGAAGGTATTTGGCAGAGGTCCAGACAACAATGACTCCGAGGTAAGTAGTGTGTAAACAGAATGTATAGTTCTTTTAGAGTTCAAATGTCTGTTAATTCACTCTTGCTCCTTTCATACCTTTTCCCTTGCAGCATGATCCAAGGAGTGAGTTCGCCTCGATGGATGAAGGTAGCACTTAGGTAAGACTCAGTTTGTACCAAGCACTGTCTAGCAAGTAATATTGTTCCAAATGTAATTAACCAATAGTTCTCTATCTTCTTTGCAGGTGCGGCACTTTGCCGAAAATTTCTAATGTAGGATGGTGATCAGCGCTGCCTCGAGTGGTAAAATTCCGAGTAAGTATCTTGCGGTAAGTAAAAGAATGTCTTTGGCGGAACCCTGCTCACCTTTTGTTTGTTCTTGTCTTTTCAGATGATGATGTTTCGGGCGGCGATTCAACGGGTGCTGCGCCGGGTCGTGGAGATGCTCCGAAGACAGGTGAGTATGGCGCAGCGCTGCAGCTGGCAATGCGACGCGGTTTATTTTAATGTCTTTTTCCTTTATCCACAGGTGCGGCTGTTCCAGGAAAAGATGATGACCAAATGGAAATCTCCTTGTTCTAACCTTCTCTTCTTCTTTCCTTTTCTCTAGGATCGGCTCCGGGCACAAGACAGGTGTGGCTGTAGACTGGATGCTGGACTGCAGACACGGTGAGCGTTACGCTGCTAGGATGCAGAATAACGTGAAGCGTGTGCTGCTCTTTGGGCGTGGTTTAAATAGCATCAAAAAAGTAGTTCACAGGTAAGAAGTTCCAGTACCACACCCAAGCAGAAAAATAGCTCATAAAGGAAAGTAGTCCCTTCATGACCTCATGATGGCCTGTACATGAGTTCTTTGCAGGATGACCTGCATAGTTTAAAGTTGGCAATATGAGCATGGCGCCTACGGCGCCAGGACTGAACCCATATAGCCTCTAGGCGGGGTTTTGGGAATTCCTGTGTCTTATTGGGTGCCTGTTCCCTGGACAGATGGACCTGTTACGGATGTCTGGGGGCAGGCATCGTGACACACAGATAGATAAAGTCCCTCCTTCCTTATCTCTAGTGGCTAGTAATTCTAGAGTAGGGAGTAAGTTTAAGCGAAATCTCAAAAAAGTTGATCTATACCGAGGGTTAGGGGACTTTTTTAAATAAGCCGGCACGAATGATAAGCGTTTATCCAGCCCGGTCAAAGAGGCTGATCTTTTGGTTTTTCGCATATCATCAATCGTGTCTATCCAATCACCCAATTTCATTTTTTCTTTCACTTTTAATGGGTTCTGCAGAAGCAACTCAACATCACAGTCACAGCCAGACAATAGTTCCAAACATTTTTGCCCCAATCTACACAGAAAATCATTGTTCCCTTGTTGGAGCTCTATAGCTATTTCCTCAAATAAGGAATTCTTTGGAGGGTCTAAGATTAATCTGTAGAGAGTCAACCACTTCCATTCTAGCCACAAACTGAGTGACGAAAGACCAAGTTCATAGCGCAGGCAAACAATGGCAACACAGTCTGGCAGACCCAAAGTACGTTTCCAAATCCTAGATTCTATTACATCCCAATCTATCTCCAAAGCTACAGCGCTATAGTCCAACCCATATAAAATTATGGGAACTACCTTCCCTATATAGAATCTTACAAGGGGAAGGATAGAAAATGTGCCGAACTTGGAATTGATTTTTTTCATCTG
The DNA here is from genome assembly GCF_040938575.1 of Ambystoma mexicanum. Taxonomy (NCBI): domain Eukaryota; kingdom Metazoa; phylum Chordata; class Amphibia; order Caudata; family Ambystomatidae; genus Ambystoma; species Ambystoma mexicanum. The sequence continues at coordinate 871,678,507 of NC_090924.1, read as the reverse complement.
AGCACCTAGTTTCACTAATTTTAGATCAATAGATAACAGATTACTCTTTGTTGGAAAAGATCTTAATACAGCTCCCAGATAAGTTAATTCTGAGACAACCTCTACCGGAGACTGATCCAACTTCCAAGCCCAATTCTTCACTATTTTATTTGGTCTCTTGAATAGAAGAATCTTAGATTTTGAGGGGTTTATATTTAATTTATTGCTCCTTGCATAAGATTCTAATGCGCAAAGTCAGTGCTATTTGCTACTCTCCTCCTGGCCTTTTCTGATGACCTCGGTGTGGGGACTGCCGTTTGACCTTTATCGACCGAGTTTGACATTTTCCCAGCAGTGGTCGGACAGGGACCTCAAAAGAGTGGGAAAGAGTGGGGCAGCAATTCAAGGAGGGGGTCTTTTTGGAATATGAGGAGCTTCGAGAGGCATTGGGGGCAGATGTAGTTACAATTTTTGATTTTCTCAGGATTAAGGGCATCTTTTTAGACTATAAATGGGGGGAGGACTTGTCAAGGTACTTGACCCCTTTTGAGAAGGTTTTAGATTCCTTGTCCACAAGGAAATGTATTCTGTCAAGGTTTTGATTTCAGCTGATTTGACGGGGAGACAAATGTTCAAGAGGTACTGGGAGGCACTAATGGAGGAAGACAAAGACATAGCTGACGATATCTGGGCAAGAATTTTTAGAGTGACCTTCCATGGGATTCTATTTACATCCATGATGGAACATAATTATAAAATTCTGCAGGGTTGGCACAGAGATGCTTTGAAGCTGCCAAGAATATTTAGGGGAGTCTCCCGCTCTGCCTGCTGCAATGTGGTCAAATGGGCTCTCTCTGGCACATGTGGTGGCACTGCCCTAAAGTGAGCTTCAACTGGGGAGAGGTCCTGAGTTGGATTAAAGACATCACAGGTGCTCAGTTGTCCCTAGACTCACTCCAGATGTGTTTGGGGATTCTGATAAATAAAAGAGTCAGAGGAACATAGGCTCCCCAAACTGCTTGAGGCAATGCTAAGGGCGAGAAGGGTAGCGGTAGCTCAGAGATGGAAGGATGAGAGATTGCCCACTAGAAAGGGATGGGAGCAGAAATTAAGAGATATGTTGGTAATGGACACGTTAACGGCTGTGGTTCACGACCGTTTGGGTTCATTTCAGGAGGAATGGGGTCCCCTATTGGCAAAATGGGAGGACAGCAAACTGGGCCCTCACGAGCGGGACGGGTGAGAAGAGGGGATTGAAAACAATGTTTGGGGGGAGCCAACTTACTGAGTTTGCACTAGGTTTATTTTGTCACACCTGAGGAGAGGGCTTGGTTCTGCACAGGACATTACGGTTTATGGAAATGCTGGAATTGAGTTTATGAGAGGGGGATGGGGTGCGGAGTGGAGGGAAGCGGGTTTGTTGATACTAGCATGGTTAAATGCAGTTCTTAGGTACAGGTGGTGTGGGGTATATTTGTAAGAGCCCCATTAATGGGGCTGTCCTCCAGAGGAATCTTGTGTATTTTTGTCTGTTTAACAAAGAGTAATGGAGGACAGGGAAGGGATAGTGGAACATTCTCAGTCACTATCGCTGTTATAACCTGCTTGTATTTTGTTTGATAACATTACAATAAAAACACAATATCCCGAGGCCTTTCCCCTGAGAGCCAACACAACACAACACAACAACTCCTGAATCATCTGCTCCCTTTCTTCTCTCGAGTAGGGTTTATGAGATATTTACTGACCAAGGCTCTTCTTTCATGAGCAAGTTTATGGGAGAAGGTAAAGAACTGTTGCACATTACCACCCTCAGAACATCCGTGTATCATCGCCAGACAGATGACCTTGAGGAAAGATTTCACAAGGCCCTTAAAACAATACTCCAAGTATAAGTAGTTGAGCAGGATGGTAAGAACTGGGATCAATTGATACCCTGGGCCTTGTTTGCAGTCTGGAAAACCCCTAAGGTCTCAACAGGATTCTCCCTGTTTCAACTCATTCATGGATGAGGATGGTGGGATGTCCTGAAAATATTGAGGGAATCATGGGAAGTGATAGAAAAGGCCCCAATCCCCCTCTCCCTAACTGCACATAGGTTGAAAGAACTCTTGACGGTTGTTATATCTTTAGTCCAGACTCACATGGTTAAAGCACAGGAACAAAAAAATACCTCTTATGATAAAAATGTTTTATTGAGGTCCCTTTCCATAGACCAGAAGGTGCTAGTACTATTGGCAACTTCTGAAAATAAAATCATATCCAGTTGGCATGGACCATACGAGGTACTGGAACAAATGGGGGGATCAGATCTCCTAACTCCCTGGTTTTGCAGGAGAAACAGCTTTCAGGCTTGCATCCGCCATGTCCCCTCTGGTGGCCTCTGCTGGTTGGCTCCTCAATCCTCATTCATGTAGCGAGTTCACCCCTCGGCCACTTTAATAAAGCAAACCTCAAAGCAGCGACTGGTTCATCACAGGGACTATACCATGCCATGGCTATGTGCCGTTTGGCTGGAGCGGGAAAGGGAGGAAAAAGCAATATTTGTAAAACGGCAAGAAGCCGAACGCAAAATGGACAGTTTTAAGAAACAGAAAGTCAGAAAGAAGGAGAAAGTGTGCTGGTGGCACTGAAGGAAGAGAAAATATACATTAGTGGTGCAGAAATAAAAGTAAAGTCCAGAATAATAGGAAAGTGTGTGAGCGACCCAGAAAGAGGAAACAAGTGCAGGTGTGCACAGAACAGTGAAAGAAGTGTGCAAGAGGCACGATAGGAAAACCGCAGTGCAAGTGTGCATGACAGAGGGAGGGAAGCATGCAAGAGGCACAACAGAGAGAAGAAAAAGACAGCGCAAGTGTTCACAACAAAGTGAAAGAAATAAAAGACAGTGCAAGTGTGCACGACAAAGGGAAAGGAATACATAGAAGTGGTGCAGGAAGCACCTGAAGAGAGTAAGAAATAAAAGGGAGGGGCAAAGGATCAGAGTGGTCGCACTTAGGAAAAGGAAAGAGCCTGGCATTTTTGAAAGCCTCTGATTCTACCCCATGAGAGCATGGTATGTAAGAAACCTTTATGTAAGGAAAAGAGGAAAAGGCACATCCTGACCAGCTGAATTTGTGTTTGGAACTCGAGGGGCCTGAGCTTGGGGAAGGGCACCCTCAGAAACCAAAAAGGAACTGTGATATAATTTGTTTTGTGTTGAAAGCTGAGAAAGGCCTGAGCTTGGGGAAGGGAACCCTGAGAGGCCTACTTAAGAAATCAAAGTGCATCCTGATAACACTGACTTTGTGCTTGAAAGCTGGAAGGGGCCTGAGCTTGAGGTGAGGTAAGGGAACCCTAAGAGGCCCAACCATTATGGTGTTGAAAGGATTGAAGCGTGGGAAAGGGAACCCAGAGAAGCTTCAAGAGGAACTGTGATACATTTCTTTTGTGGTGTTTGAAATTTGAGTAAGTTGAAGCTAGAGGAAAGGGAACCCCAAGGAACTTAAAGAGACTGAAGGTACTTGAATTCACTGCAAGGACCCTGTGGCTAAGGTCTTGAAAGCACCCCTGTTTGATAGAATTCCTTCTTGTGAGTTGAAAACCACACCTGGCAAGAAGGCCACCAGAAACCTACCCTGGTTTCCTATTTTTCTATTGAACCACTACTTTTCGTTTTTGACAAAGGACACGCTAACACTTTTTTGTATAGAGTGAGGGCAAGCATATGTTTAAACACAGACGGGCTATTATTCTGGACTTTCAGACATTGACGGCCCTTAGAAACATCATTTGAGGGAACCATCCCTTTAGAGTTAGGCCAAGTTGAAAACAAATTTACGGGTCTGTGTCTCTCTTGATACCATGCCTGTCTCACAGGGCCTTCTGTGGTAGACCCACAAAATAAACAGCAAGGAAAATGACAGAGTGAGCTCAGAGAGACAGACGGATAAGCTCTTGCAGCAGAGAGTGAGAAAGCAATGGTGCCAAAGGTAAAAGGTAAGAAAGGATTTCATCATATTGTCTAAGACACAAGTAGTTAGTTGCAAGCACACCTCCACTGATGACTTCAAAATTGGTGTTAGCTAATCACATTGCAGGTGTATTAAATAGGCAGTTTTGTATGCAATGAGATTGTTTTGAAAATTATAAAATTCAAGGATTCCTCTGCAGTGTGAGGAACCCATGGTACCAAAAGCAAGACAGACACAAAAGATACATTTGGAAAACCTTTTTTGTTACTCAAAATGGGGTTGGAAGAATGCCTATCTTGCTCTACGTCTAAGATGGGAGCACTCTCGACAATCAAATAATAAAGAAAACCCAGTTCTAGCCACTCTCTGTCAAATCAAATCAAAATGGCCTATACTAACAAAACCTAATGCCTGCCCTATCTCTTATACAAAACGTAAAGGGGAATATGTATGCAAAGGAAAATCAGCGTTAGAATATAAGGAATCAAAGTGGCTGAGTGAGCTCACCTCCCCACGTTGCACAGCACGGAGTAGGGAAGACCCCGTAGACAGAATGACACACTCTGGCTCAGGTTCTCAAAACAAAGCAGTTCAAAACGTGGATCGAGGCCAGCCTGGCCTTCAACGTCAAAGTCACCTTTCTAGCGTTCCAAAAGTTCTTTCAAAGTTCAACAAAAGGGTTCACAGTTCAACCAAAAGTTCATGCAGGTCTCCCTCGTTCGGGCTCGGACCTCTCAAAATAAAAAGTTCACGTATGTCTCCCTGTGTCGGGTTCAGACCTCTCAAAGTATAAACAAAATGTTTCACATAGGTCTCCCTCTGTCAGACTCGGACCTCTCAATCCTAGCACTTGTAAGGGTTCCCTTCCCCAAGCTTAACTCACAATCGCCAGGGGTTCCCTTCTCCTAACTTATCACACTTCCGGTCTCTCTCAGTTGGGTTCTGACCATTTCCTGATGTCGAATACTTTTGAATGTGCGATGCTTTTACAATAGACCTCCACAGTACCACTTTGACTTTCCCTTCAACTTGGACTCTTATGTTATTTGCGCCAGTGTTTCTTGGTTTATGTAGTTCAATATCATAAGCACAAGAGTTCAATAATCACTTTCCACTTCCCCTTTTGCCGGGGTCAATCTTGATCATCACGCTTTTAAAGTACATTCACTTCATGGCTTTATAACAAAAACATTTCACCTTCCGCAGAGACTTTCGAGTGGGGTACTTCCTTTCACCGGACCACTCCCCTACTCTGTATCACAGGCTTCACAGTTATCAGTAATTTTAAAGTTTACCACAGGTCTCCCTTTCTTTGCGTCTCATCCACACGTGCGCAGGCTTCAATTGTAAGATATATTATTGCCACTTCAATTTTGCCTTAAAACACACCTGTCTTTCATCTTGCTTGCCAACTCACCGGCTGTGTGCGTTACTTTCTTGTTTTCGCTGTTTTAATTCACAAGTCAAGGTTAATACCACAGGCTTGGCTTCGCCCTCTCAAACTCTGTCGTTCACCTAGGAGGGTTGCAGGCACCTTTGAAACACAATGCAGTCTTCCTGTCTGGGATTTGGCCTTCTCCACGTATTTCTTACAGTTCTTTGGATGTAACAATCTCCTGCAGGGAACGTCTGGGTTCCTTTGCCCTTGGTACTCGTCTCTCGATCCGTTGCTCTGCTCCAGTAGGTTTGCAGTATCCAATACCAACACCGAGGCAGCTATGGACACACGGGAAGAATTACCAACTGCAGAGAGGCTTTGTTTTTTAGAAAAGGACCTACCAGACAAGGCCACAAGAAAAAATCTGTAGATAAAGAAGACACAAAAGAAGAGCTAGTAGTCAACATTTCATCCTATTCACTTTCCCGCATGGAATTGCAGGTCCTGACGAAAGGCCTCTCCTTTGTCCTGCACAGTAATAGTACACTTCTTAAGGAGAAAATTGACTTCTTCAGACTTATGCGGAAGTTGAAGCTTAAAGTGTTCTTTGACGCTCTTGAAGAAGACTCGTACTTGGAGGAACCATCCGAGTTTCTTGAAATTAACCCAAAGAGTACTTTCAATCCGCCTGTGCAAAACCACATTTTGTCAGTCTTTGAGAAAACTGTCCTTCAAGACTTTAAGAAATTACATTTTAAAAGCAAAGGGCATGGTAATTTCTCTGAGAGGGAGAGACAGACCCTTAGGAATCTGTTGGACAACACTAACATCATCTTAAAACCTGCTGACAAAGGGGGTGCCCATGTCCTCATGAACAAACTGGATTGACGAAATTGAGCGTCAATGCGCCGATATTGAAACCTACAAGGAGATTTCTTTCAACCCTACCACACAGGTGATGGAATTGATACAGGAAGTACTGGAAGATGCTGAGAGTAGGGGAGTAGTATCGGAGAAGACCTGTAGATTTCTAGAGAATGAACATCCTATAACACCTGTTATGTAAATTCTTCCGAAGATACACAAGAGACTTGTCAAGCCACCGGGGCGCCCTATCATCGCGGCCTCTGAGAGCCTGTTGGAACCCTTGGCACAATATCATGATAAGATTCTACAGCCTCTTATTCAGAACATGGCTACTTATCTCAGAGATACCATGCACTTTCTACAAAAGTTGAAAAATGTGCAATTCGTGGTGGGGCGTGACATTCTCTTTACGATGGATGTCACCTCCTGGTACATCAATATAGTCCACGAAGCAGGCCTGGAAGCTGTTGAATGGCTCCTATTGAGATCTGACAATTGCCTTGGGGATCAGCTCTTGGTCCTGCCTCTGCTTAAACTAGTTTTAAACAACAATTTCTTCAGATTTGGTGATAGATTCTTTCTCCAGATATCCAGAACTAGCATGGGTGCAGCAATGGCCCCATGCTATGAAAATATCTACATGTACTTTCTTGAACATGAGCATGTGCTTTCGTCTCTGAGGTGGCAACGTCATCTGTCCCTTTATGTCAGGTATATCGATTGATATGTTTGGCATTTGGACCGGACCAGCTGATGAACTACGAGCATTCTTCACCATGATGAATTAAATGCATCCTAGGATCCATTTCACAGTTGAGACCAGTGAATCTGTAATTCATTTTCTAGACATTGAAGTCTACACCAAGGATCAGAAGTTGGAGACACGCGTGTTCACTAAAACCACTGACAGGAACAGCTTGCTTCTTGCCACCAGCTTTCACCCTCAGAGAACTATCGATAGCATGCGGACATGTCAATTTCTTAGATATAGAAGGAATATCTCTGAACCATCTGAATACACACGGCAATCCTCAATTCTTGAGTCCAAGTTCAAGGCAAGAGGTTACGATTCCACGCTCATTGGGGGCATTGCAGCTAAAGTGAGCACCATAGAGAGGGAGACACTCCTCACACCTATGCCTCCTAAAGATGGGGAGTCCCTGGTCTATGTGACCACTCACTCAATTCAGAGTGGTAGAATTAAGAGAATCATCCAGAAAAACTGGCAGATGTTACAAATGGACTCTCGATTGCAACAACTGTTCCCACAGGTACCAAGGTTTGCCTATTGGAACAACAGAGGACTCCGCTCTAGTCTGGTTAAAGCAGAGATACAGAAACCAACAGTAAAGAACACCGTTAAGGGCACTATACCTTGCCAGAACTGTCAACACTGTCCCAATGTGATTAGAGGCAAAAGCATTACACACCCACATTCGGGGAAGCCCATTTGATTGAAACATTCTTGCACTTGCGATGCCATGAATGTGATCTATGGTCTGAAATGCCCATGCGGCTACTACTATGTAGGTATGACTACAATGAAGGTGAAGACGCAGTGGTCTGAACATAAATCTAACAATCGCCCTAACAACCAGAAATCTCCAGTCGCTACCCATTTTCTCGAGGCTAGACACACTGTGGCACAACTAAAATGCGTCATCCTCGAGCAAATTAAGTAAGGTTCTCATGGAGGGGACCTGCATAGGAAACAGCTTCAACTAGAAATATTATGGATATATCTGTTAGACTCACTTAGTCCGAGGGGAATGAAGGTTGAATTTGACTTGATGTGCTTCATCTGAAATGAGTTGGACTTGATGTGTTTTCCTTAAAATGGGTAGGACATGGGACTGACCCTGTGCCACCGGGTAGGATCTGCACGATGTTAGTTATTTTATGCTGCTGTAGTGATAAGCATTGCTGCTACCCAGTACATAAGACATTGTTGTACACTGTGCCATGTTGGGCAACCAGATTGTGAGCGGGCTCACCCCGAGAGACCTGGTCTAAGAAGTACTGTTGGCCATTTGAAGCTGTAGGACGTGTTATATCATGGAAACTGGGTACCTGGTTATGCACTAACCGACACAATGAGCATTGCTATGTGTGTCCGAGGTTGGTCTTGATTCTTGTATCTGTGGATTCTATGTTGGATTTACTATTGAAGAGGATTGTGGGTATGATATGCCCTGTGATATGAACAAGATTGTGAGTGGGATAGTACCCGTGAGTTTTTCCAGTCGGGCACTATCCTTGTACAAGCTCATCGGCATGGCGTAGAGTTTTACTTTGTTCTTTCCCTACCTTATTTGCTGATGTTGCCTATTAGAGGCTTACCGCCTAATGTATGCCGCCTGTCCCCCTATATGGTATCGAACATGGCCGACACAGGGGCTGGAGAAGAATTCTTTCTGCACTTCCCTCGCGCTTGCCGCTGGGAATTGCTTAGCGTGCCCCTATGGGGTATGTAGTGTTTATGCCTTGTTTTTACCTTAGGTACCATGGGTAGAATCTGCCCCCTGGGCACCTGTGCGTCTGCTTTAGTTTACATGGTTGGGATCGTATGCCCACACCATGATGGCGGCTTGCCGGATCTGACAACGGCGCGCCTGTGCATGGTAGTCATGACAACCGTTATAGTTGTCAGACACTCGGCCGCGCGCGTATGCGTCTATCGGTTGTGTCTCACCTTGTTTACAGCAGGGGTAAGTTAGATCTGCTTAGGTGATTCTAGCGTGAGAAGGGTCTGTCATTTTGATGACCATTATATATATTCACTATCGACACTGTTATTTAGTATGTTTGAAGATCTGGCACCGTAAACATTTTTTTTAGACATTGCTTCATGATTTAGTAAATGCAGCCCGCACATTGTTTTGCTCTCCGCTTGGTGAGCTGAGGTGGTCAAGCAACACGTTTTGAAAGGGCACCTTTAAGCAGTCCCTTTTTCCCTTAAATAATCCTTGGAGTGGAGAACATGTTAGGACAGCTATCGGGACAGGCTATGCTTAGCGGTTCCCTTCTTCAGTAGGCACACAGCTGTTGCAACCTGTAGGTTAGACACCATTAGTGGTGCTGACTGGCGTAGTAGTTTGGGTTACAACCAGTCTTTCTAGCCATTGAAATCCGCCCGACACTTTTTCACTCAGCTGCGGTGGGGTTTACCTCTCCAGCCAGGTAAGTACCAGTGCAGAGTGCTACACATCACCCACTTATTCAGTGTTTGGTGTAAACTGAATTTATCAGTATTAAGTTGCAGTTTATATGAGTATTTATATTTTATCTAACAGGTTCTGACCCAGCCCTTGAGTATAGGACATGGGGTTAAAGGTTGGTGCATCACTGTTCTAAGCTATACTTTACCTGTCCTGATTTGAAATCCTTTTTTGATATGAATCTTCTCTATAATTTCTTAAGTATGCGCATATTGAACATTATGCGCCAAGTGGGACAGATAGCTTTCTCAGCCCTGAAGATGGATTTTTAGAATCCGAAACGTGTTGGCAATGTACCAACTTCTAAGGAGCTATTTTGGATTTTGTTGAAAGACTGTTTATTATGTACCAATTTGGCAGTACACTGATTTGATTAGGAGATTCTGTGAACTTCATGAGCACTGTATATTGTGACAACCTGTACCAGTTTAAGATTGAATTGACATGTGCTTGTGTTACCAGGTCTGTATGCCTTTTCATTTCTGTACACCATGCATTTGAGTTTATTTATGTTTGCATTACAATAATGAGATAAAGTTTTATTTTTCAGTCAACTGGAATTGTGTATGAATACGATTTGAATGCACTATATTTTACTATGAGATTTATATGAAGCTGTACTCCAGTTGTATCACCCAATAATAATACTGACAGATATTATCTATTTTGGAAAAATTTGAAATGTTGGAAATAATTCTTGATTTAACTCAGGTTGGAGTCTATATCCCGGGTATATCTTTGCTCATTGTACCCTGGACTATAGGCCACCATATTTGACTTGGGATTAGCGGTCCCCCTAGGAGTGCATCTGAGGGCTACCATACGGCAACGTGTGGTTTTGTTTTGCCCAGTAGGTTCGCCTTTGCCCCGTAAATTCTGCTGCTTGTCATGTTCCACCTTGCCTAGCTTTTCTCACCAAAATGTCTTTGGACTTCGAGTCCCATATTCCTTCACTCTGATTCTGCTCCCACTTCGCTAGCTCCCTTGGTACTCTGGCTGTTTTAGGAGATTCAGGGAATACTTGTTGAGGTCAGAGTCGTGTCACCTGCCCCTCAAATGCCTGGGCTTTCCTGATTTGTCCAGGAGAGGAGCTCTGGTGTGGTCACCGCCAGGTAACCCCAGCTGCCCCTGGTTTGGCTCCCTGGAGGTACAGTTCCCTCTTCACACTGCAGCCTCCCCTGTACTCACAGGTCCAGCAATCAGGTAGTCCTTTTTCCTCCAGTCCTTCCAGGGTCTCTCCAGCTCGAATTCTCTCCCTCTGGCTTCCGTGCACCATCCAGCATCCCCAGCTCGCTCAGAGTGTACCTGTATGTTCCATTTTTTATACTCCGTGGGAGAGTCAACAATAATCATCTGTGAGTGGTTATAGAGGGAGGCCTGACCTTGCCTGTCCTTCTTAAGAGGACAGTCTGTTGTTAAAAAAGGAAGAGTCTGTCCTCTGTGTCTGAGTGTGTTTCTTCTCAGTGATCTTCATCCTCTCAGTGCATCTCTTCTTCATTTGAGTGTTTGTATAATAACAAGGGGGTTGAGCTGGCAACAGTCCAATCCTTGACATTACAAGTACAGTTTCAAAAACAAGAAAATGTTTTATTGTGTCAATAAGTGGTTTGCCCTCCTATCAAAATACCTCCAGGTCCTCTACCGGGAGGGAAATATGACAGCAACCCTCACAAATTTAAAGATTTTTTAGATGCCTGCACGGTACAGTTTGCCTTTAAGAATACAGATTTTCCTTCTGAGAGAGATAAGGTCGGGTATATGATTTCCCATTTGCCAGGGGCAGCTTTAGCATGGGCTACGCCTTTAGTTACTATCAATAATCCCATCCTTGACTCCTACCAGGCATTTATACATAGCCTTTAAGCTATGTTTGGCAGACATGAGATTACTGTGTCATCCCAGAAACATCTTTTGGATTTTAAGCAAGCTTCCTAAGACATTTTGACATATATTACCAGATTCAAACAGATGGCGGCCACTACTGCATGGCCAGATGACACATTAATTACGTCATTTTGCAAAGGTCTTTCAGAGGACTTGAAAGATGAGATTTCTAGAGTCCCTCATTCTGCAAATTTATCAGAAATTATAACACTAACCATGCAACTAGATTATTTTTTACAGGAACGTAAAACAGAGAAAAGACATGGTAGATCTGTAAAACCTTCTTTCGAGCAATCCCGACTACACACTAAACCCGTTGAACTGGAGTAACCAATACAGTTAGGAGTCACTGAGGTGCTTTATCTTTAGAGGAAAGAAACCACGGGAGATCAATGGGCATTTCCATGTATTACAGATCCAAAGATCATTTAGTTTGGGAATGTCCTATTGCACCTCCCCGAAGACTGGGAAAAGCTCAATCCCGATCGTAGCGGGAACCACGATCAGGGAAGTTGTGGTTGGTTCCCCAGCCCAATATACACAACAGCCCAATACATTACAGAACAATTCTAACATGAATCCCTTGGTGGTGGTTCTTAATGTTCAGTTTGTAATCTCTGATACTGAAATACATAACGTTCCAGTATTGATAGATTGTGGTGTTGCAGGAGTCTTTATTGATGACAAGTGGGCCAAAGAAAATGGAATACCACGTACACCTAAGGAAATATCTATACCAGTGGAAGGTGTGGATGGTAGTCCATTGATATCTGGTCCTATTTGTGAACAAACCATCCCCTTGATGATGGACCACAACTCACACCATGAGAAAATCACCTTTGATATTATCAAAGATGCTCACTACCCTGTCATACTTGGACTACCTTGGTTGAGATTGCATAATCCCTATAATAATTGGACTGCCAGATCTATGTTCTTAGGTTCTGATTTTTGTATATCCCATTGTCTAATAGACGGTTCAGTTGGCTTACAGGCATCCATACCTAATCCTAATATTTCCTTGACTGATGCAATGATTGATAATATACACATTTTACAAGTGCCCTATAGATAATACCAAGACGTCTTCACACAGAAATTCTCTGCATTTCCCCCACATCATAGGGATGACTGTTCGATCAATCTATTACCTGATCTACCAATACTATTTGGGCGAATGTACATTCTTTCCGAAAAAGAAAAGGCTGTGCTTAAAGAATACATCCATACCAACCTACAGAATTGTTTGATCACAGAATCCACAACTCCAGCAGGTGCCTCTTTGTTTTTTGTCTGCAAGCAGAACAATGAGGAACTGTGCCCCTGCATTGACTTTAGAGGGTTACATAAGATTACTATCCCAGATCATTATCCAATGCCTCTTATTCCAGACATCTTGGAGGCGTTAAAAAGAGCCTCCATTTACACAAAATTGGGTCTCAGGGGGTCTTATCATGTCATCTGTATTAAATAAGTTGATGAGTGGAAAACAGCCTTTCAGAGTCCATTCTGACATTTTGAATATAGGGTGATGCCCTTTGGTTTTTTCAAACGCTGCCACCATATTGCAACCTTTTATGGATCACGTCTTTGCACATTTACTTCTACATTCAGACATAATCTATCTTGACGGTACCCTCATATTTTCTCACAATTTATCTGACCATATACATAATGTTCAAGTGGTGTTGGGTATATTACGAAACCATCATCTTTACTATATATTGGAGAAATGTGAATTTGATCAAACTGAAGTTACGTATCTTGGATACGTCCTCTCTGCTAAAGGTGTTTCTATGGATACAGGAAAGGTTTCTGCAGTACTATATTGGCCCCTCCTCCATCTCTGAAAGAATTACAATATTTATAGGAAGTTCATCTCACACTACTTCCTTGTGATTCTTCCTTTGACAACATTGTGAAAAAAGGCATCACTTTTGTTTGGACAGATGGGGCTCAACATGCATTTTCTGCACTTAAAACCTTGTTCTCCTCTGCCCCTATATTGACGACTCTGGATCAGAATTAAGGTTTTATTGTGTAAACCGGCATATCCCATTACAATCTAGATGCAGTATTGTTACAATTAAAAATGTTCTCTACTTCGAAATTGTACTATTCTGTTCTAGAAAAAGAACTTTTGGCAGTAAAAAAAGCCTTTCCGGAATGGAGACATCTTCTGTTAGGTGCAGAATTCCCTCTGGTGGTCAGGACCGTTCACCAAAACTTGAAAAGCCTTCAATATGCTGAGACCCGTAATAGCCGCAAAGCTAGATGGGTGCATTGTTTTCCCCTTATAATGTTACTTTCACCTTTATTCTAGGCAGGGCAAATCTGCAGGCAGACGACTTATCTAGGAAGAATACCCAGTATGTTCCTCGTTTTCAATCAGAATGTCTTTTTCCTAAGGCCATCTGCATTTATGCGGTTTCTGTTTTTCTTCAAACTATACATAAATATACAAATGCTAACATCGGCTTATGCCAAACAACCGCTATCAATTTCGATTTGGTTTTTTAATGTGGTTACTGCTTCCATGGCGACAGGGTATTTCTTCCTATAGCTTTCCTCCAACATGAAGCCCTGCGCATGTGTCACAATTCAACTGCTGATGGACAAATGGGAATTGAAAATACCTTGGAACTCATGAAGAGACATTTTTGAAGGCCTGCAATGGAGCACGATGTACAGGATTACATCTCTTCATGTACCGTTTATTTGTAAACCAAAGTACCTAGAAAACCTCCTCTAGGTGAATTGGTTAAAATCACCATTCCTACCGAACTCTGGCCGATCATTTCCACAGATTCTGTGGTTGATTTATCCCCTTTGAAGGGGTCTACTGCCGACAATTGGTAACAATTGACTACTTTACAAAATTAGCCCATTTTCATGCGCTATCAAAAGTTCCTTCTGAGCAGACGGTGAGAATTTTTATTGATACCATATTTTCAGATCATGGCTTACATGACACTATATTATCTGATTGGGGACCTCAATACACTTCTCATTACTGGCAACAAATCTGCTCTACTCTGAACATCAAAAGGGCCTTGAGCTCTGGTTTTCATCCCCAAACTGACGGTCAGACGGAACGTCTAAACCAGACTCTTGATGGGTACTTGTGTTGTTTCATCTATGCAGCCCAAGATAATTGGGTGGATTTATTACCCTTAGCAGAGTTTGCGTATATTAACGCCAAACATTATGCATTGGGCTCCGGTTTGTTTAATTATTCATGTGGATAGCATCATTGCTGTTTTATGATATTGTCTACGGCCTCCACTCATTTCCCGGATATCGATGCCCTGGTGACTGATTTAAACAGGGTCACAATATCATTTGTATCGCTTTTCAGGAATCACAGGACTATGTCAAGCATTTTGCTGATTGTTACTGTACACCAGCTCCTGTGCTTTCTTCTGGTGATAAGGTGTGGCTCGCTTCCTGTTTTTTGCCACGTTATCTGGTTCCCTCTAAATTGTCATCCAGATACTTTGGCCAATATGAAATTCTGGAAAGCAGGGGGCCGGCTCCCTACTTGCTTTGTCTTCCTCCGTCATGGTCCAGGATCCATCCTGCCTTTCACATTTCCCAGTTGAAGCCAAATGTCGCAGACCACTTTCTTCATCATGCTGTGCCTTGTCCTCCTCCTATTGACATTGCCAATGGCCCGGAATTTGAGATATCCGGGATATGTAATTCCAGTTACCACTGCGGTCATATCCAGTACCTGGTGGATTGGAAAGGATACTCACTGGCTGATCAGACCTAGGAACCATCATCTTCTGTTCATGCCCCTCAGTTTTTGCCTCTGTTCCATCATTTGCATCTTGGCAAACCGGGGCATTCTCCTCTTGGGAGGGGGCATACTGTCATATCTCGTTTTTCAGAGAGATTCAGTTTGCAACAGATGGAGAAATATTCATGGGGTAATTTTTTCCTCAACCAAGATGGTGCCTGTTGTGCCATGCTTAGATCTAGTTCCTACACACACTGCTTACTCCTTCCTGTTTCCTCCTCATACTGCCGGTACAGGTTATATCAGTAATTTCATGGAGCGTGGCACGTCGCTACTCTGCATTCCAGATGCTTCGTAAGTCTGCGATACTCATTTTCTTGCTTGTTTTCATTTTCTACATTTTCTGCGTTTTCTATCCTGGGCTTCTCAGTCTGTTAATGCTATTATTTGTAAATGGAAATACAACAGTGCCGTAAGTTGGGCCATTTTAATTGTTCCTCACAGATGTTTTGGGTTATATAGATTTCTGCTAGGGATTTTTGTAAAATCCCACCTTCATATCAAATGTCAGTGCCTACTAATGTAACTCCTGCATTATTCTGGCTTGCCAGAACCCAGCCTCGTTCTCAGGCCAGTCTCCCTGACAGTGGCGTCGCCAGGAATCAAATTTAGGAGGGGCACAGAGGGGGTCAAAGACAAAAGTAGGGGGGCACAGACAAAAGTAAGGGGAGAACATGGTCACTGCTCGTCTTAGGTAAATGGCACATGGGGGGGCACAGGGTTTCACAGGGGGGCCCTGGACCCCGCAGACCCCCCTTAGCGACACCACTGCTCCTTGAATGAAAAGTTTGGCTAGGAGATGTTTCCTGGCACTCATTTTGAGTGTGGTTTTTAACCAACTCTCTAGAACTCTCACTACACAGGACCAAAAACCTTGCACTTCAATCCTGCTATATTTCAATAATCAATGCTAATTCAAGTTATCTTTGTATTAACTCTACACAATCTTATTCTCCTGTACACGTCCGCGGAACTCAGGGGTCAAGCAAACAGTGGCGCTTTTAACAACCACATCAAAAACATGCCATGCAAATCTCTGTAGTTGCACTGAAATGAGTAGCCTGGTAACAATGCAAACTGTCATGAATCAAAAAAGAAAGCTGGATCCCGGCACAAGCCTCCATTTCGATAGGAAATATTTATGCGGTAACAATTTATTCAGGAAGTTTGTTCCCCCACCGCCCCAATCAAGAGTGCTGCACCAATTGAGAAAATGTACATTCGTATCCAGCCCTGTTTTTGACTCATATAACAGCAGTGGGCACCCCCCCACCCCCTTTTCACTATATAGAAGCCAAGAACCAGGCCGATGTGCAGAGAGAATATAGATTCATTAATAAGTAAACAAAGTCAGAATAAAACTATAATTATCTAAATGCACACCACTGCGTGGCACAAAATAATTCCTGTTGAACATCATTCACTTTTGATAACAAAGATTCACAAAACATCTAGGACACAACAACATGTGTAGTTTTCTTTTTTGATCTGAAATTCCCCCAATCACACAAAAAAAGAAACACAGGTCTAGAGAATACTTCAGATGGTTGAGTCACTCATGAAATTACTGCTAATATACTCATAATCAATGCAACGCACTACAACATAGCAATATTATTTAACAATGTATTTGGTAAGTGGCTTCACTTAAATACCTGTAGCACGTTCTGTTGGTAACAAGAAATCTGACATGAGCAGCGCTCTTTATTTCTGACCTCCCAGCACAATTTTCATTTCTAGCAAGGTTCTAGCACAACCATTATTTAACAAATACTTTTTCCAATATATTAAACATTTTCCTTTTATCACTATGCAGTAAAAAAATTCTCTTCAATTTGGATTCTCTTTCTCACTCTCAGTAGAGAGTGTGCTTTTAACTCAGGTATTTCACTTGGTTTCACTTTGACACTTTTCCGAACAACAGCGACTCAGGTATTTAGTATATAATTTGGAAACCCTCTGCTTTAAAGCAGGGTCCGGGGAATAGCGAACAGTTGGGAATTCCATACATTGGCAAGAATAATGTAGGGATACCCAATTACTTTAACAGACTGTGGGCCTCATCAGGGTTTGGGCGGAGTGGTATAAATGCGGCAGTAAAGCTATAACCGCCACGATACC
The DNA here is from genome assembly GCF_040938575.1 of Ambystoma mexicanum. NCBI lineage: Eukaryota > Metazoa > Chordata > Amphibia > Caudata > Ambystomatidae > Ambystoma > Ambystoma mexicanum. The sequence goes on along the minus strand of NC_090924.1, from coordinate 871,661,305 downwards.
CAAAAGCCCCATAGCACCCAAAAGCCCCATAGAGTCCTATGGACTCTGAATAAATGTGCATTACCAGCGCCACTGCAACTCGGATCTGGCTCATATTGCGCCAGACCGAGTTGTGGTAACGCTAAGAGAACTGGGCGGTATCCCAGCGCATTTACCACCAGGATAACACCCAACTCATGATGAGGCCCTATATCGTTATCATCACTTGGATAGATGTTGGGAATTTCGAAGTTCCCCAAAGTCACTCCAGCGACCGTTGACTATGTGGGAATTAATTCAATTATTAATTAATTAGAAAATGCTAAGGATCTACTTCAGTATGCCCGCCCGATCAATAAAGGAAAGATAGTAATTCCAATAGAACCCCACCAATGGTTAGTCCTTTGTACTTACTTTGAATCACTGTGAGTTTTGTTCAGGAAAAGTCATCAAGGCTCCAGGGCCATTTATTGGGAAGCATAGGGATCTGGTAAGACTTCTCCTCAAAGCTCAGTTATGGATAGCCTCCAGAACCAATTCCTTTGTCCTGGTTCCCTCCAGATTTTAGTCTTTCGCCTAGTCTCATCCACTGCCTGTCTCCCTTCCAATTGTTTTATAGAACTCCAGTCAGCTTAGACAGCTCAGATCATTTCAGACAGCTCTCCTCTTTTTTAGTCAGATTATCATTCTGGACAATCAATCCTCATTTTGGCAAAAGCTCTCCTTTTCCCACCATGCGTCTCCTTTTAAACCCATAAGCACACCCCAATATATCTAAATTATGAACTGCCAGCTTATTGGTTCATGATTCAGATTGGACATCTATAGAGACGTCTTTATGGGAGGGCAAAAGGGGCACTTGCACCGGGCCCCCACCTTGGAAGGGGCCCCCCACAAGGCTGCTTGATCTAAAGAAGTCAGACCTCATTTCTCAACAAACTTAAATAGCACACACCATGATATTTTATAGTGTGCTTCTGAGGCTCTGAACGTTTTGCCTGTCTGTTGTTGACAAGTACACTATTCTCTGATCAATTAATCTTGTAATGCTTTCTGTGCTCACTATGGAATACATGGTTTGTTCATTCTCTACGGTACAAGTTGTACAGCATTCTCAACTTTCCATGGGAATTATGTTGATCATGTACAACAGCTAAAGTGGAAATGCATGTTAATAAATTTGAGTGAAGCAATGGTTCAGAAGATTGCTCATTGTGTTAAGCACTCTTTGCGGAGATCTGTGTTCATATGCAAGATAAATAATTCCAGCTGCATGTATATGTATTTTGTTCTGTACTTGTTTCACAGCACAACAGCTGCTATTATCAGCAATACCTGCATCAGATAGCATTTGCTATATAAAGTAACATAACATCAGCACAGAGAAGCTCTAGAAATTGGTTTGCTCAAATGTGGAGTTGTTAAACCTAGGAAGTCACCTCCAATGATGAGCATAAAGTTTTAGTCTGAGAGGTGATTAGTTATCCAAATTCAAGACTGTGGAACCAAAGCGTTCATGCTTGTATCTTGGCTTTATCAGCAGACAACACAGTGATCCTGGACTAATCATTCATTTTATAGCACTAACATTACTGTGCTGTCTTCTGTGAAAAGGGTTGCCATTTCACATGCTGAGGGCATTGTTTAGCCCATTACCTGATCTTTCTGTTTATGTAGGCCATTTGAGTGGAAGGGGTTTTAGACCGAAGAGAACGATCCGGGTATTGCCAGCCTCTGGCAAGCATATTTAAGGTCTGCTTATTTGACCCAAAAAAAGTTTGCTTTTTTGTACAATTGAAAGATTTGTATGCGCATTTATGAATGACAATTTCACAAACCTGTATGTTATGTTTTTTTAAATCTTTAAAATACAAAAGAGAAACAAAAATAGAATATTTTAAGACAACATCAATCAGTATGGTGCTACTTAAATACTTCCCTTGATGATGGAGACAATGAAGCTAGAATCATTCCTATTTAGCATAATAAGCTTTTATAACATTTTTTTTTTAAATTGTCATGTTGGTTTATGTGATTTATGTACTTTCCAAGTCAGTTCTATAAAATGGGATTATTTTAGTTCATGCTAAGAACAGGAAAAGAAAGTGGTGAAGTGCAAAAATTGCACAGGGGCACATATCCCAACTTCACTTCTTTACCAATGTGTGAGCCTGGGTATCAGAGGGATTTCTTTCTTAGAGTATGATCGTCAGAAAAGCCTCATTCATGGTTTCACTGGTTATAGTGTTGCTTCCTCTATAATAATAGTGGGCATTGATATATTATGCACCGCAGCCACTTGTTACTTTGCTCTCTAATGGCAACACTACTTGAAAACCATGCCCCTCTTCTAATCTCAGTTCTTCTGGATACGGACACCTTCTTGGCAGCTTCTAATTTTCATCCACTATCTATGCTATGGTATGTTTAGCTTTCTCATTGCTTCCTATTGGGTCTCCTGTATACATGCTTGAGCACTTTTGTATTGTGTGAGGCTGCTAATCTGAATCCTTTGTCTATTCTGGATAATGCAAACCATTTTAAACAATCTGTGTCTCGCATTTATAATTTGGACAGTATACCTGCCTCGTTGCTGCTATTGTTGAACATTGTCCTGCAGCTATGCTAGAACATTAGAACCGGTGTTGTGAACTGCGAATGTTGACCTTGAAATGTAACATGCTTATCATTCTAATTAGAACCAGAATGGTAAGGGGACTGAAAAGGAGTACCCATGCTTATTTTGATCACTGTGAGGCAGCATATCAAGCTATGGGCTGTGATCGCGATGAGGGGGGCACACCCAGATATACTGGATCGCTTAATTTCTTTGGTTCGGTAGAGGGGGCCCCAAAGGTGTCGGTGCCCTGAACTCCAAAAGTGCTTAAGATGGCCCTGGACATCTATTGTCCTCCCCCTTAAACAAGGCCTAGCCCATGTTCTTTGATTGGTGTCTTTTCGTTACTAGGCTCCATTTCTGGGAGTTATGGCTCTACCCATCTGAAATGGCATTTCTGAAAACTTCAGATATGAACTTAAAAATCTTTAACATTACACTTTTCTTCAATTTACAAATAAGCGTCACAAACTATACATTTCTGAATTAGTCTGATCATGCCGGTCGCAATGCACTGTGTCTCATGTCAGCACACAGTTGTCGGTGCGAATGACAGATTTTGCAATTTCCACAAAAAGGATAAAACTTAGAATTATGAGATTTTACAGACAAGTATCTGGTTCCATTAGCTACAAGGTGCCTGGCTCTTTAATCTGTAATTTATTCTGGGGAGTTGTAATCACATTTCAGCTCATAACTCATATTCACAAGGTAGTATCTTGAGGGGAGTTGTATTATCAGATGGGGCTTCTCGTAGTCGTTTCGGGAATAGTTGAACCATTTTTGTAAGTCTCACAGTCCTCAAGTAAATGGACAACAAATAATTTACCATATAAATCCTATTAATAACATATAATAACACCAATGGGAAATCCAAAAATGCGGAGATGATTAACGAGGCCTACTAATTGGGTAATATAATAATCACAAACCATAAAGGCACACAAGGAAGTGGTAGAGAGAAGTTATAATGCGATATTCACATATGAAAAAATTATACACATTACTATTGATAACAAAATGTAAAAAATATTTCACATTTTACTTTACAAATATAACAAACAATGATTCATAATACACACATTTTAAACAAGGAACAAGTTACTTACCTGTAACTGTTGTTCTCCAGCGTGGGTCTGGCATGGATTCACATGCTCATGAATATTCCCCGTCGTCAGGCTGGGAATCCTCGGTAAAGAAAAAATCAGTTTCAGTTTTGTTTCTGAACTGTCTTACTCCTAATAACCAATCACTGGTCTCTGGGTCATACTGCCCCCAGCCAATGACTGCCCGCTACCTAAGCCTCTCCTCTGCCGCCATCTTCGGATTTGGTAGCACGTAAAGTGGCAGTAGGACCAAGTGAAGAGCCGAAGAGGGGTAGGCGGGAGGGTTTGCATGTGAATCCATGCCAGACCCACGCTGGAGAACAACAGTTACAGGTAAGTAACTTGTTCCTTCTCCAGCATGGGGTCTGACATGGATTCACATGCTCATGAATATAAGAATACATAGCAGGACACACATGCACAACCACGGGATGTGGCAAGGCTCAACATTAAGCATTTCATCAACTCAACATTAAGCATCTCTTACCTCCTCACCAGGCCCACCTTCAGGCGAACAGGTTGCGCAGCACTGTCTGGCCGACTCTGGACTCCTCCCTGGAATCCCGGTCGACGTAGTAGAATCTTGTGAAGGTGTGCGTCGACCTCCATGTAGCAGCCCTGCAGATGTCCAGCAGGGGTACACCAGATAGGAACGCCGTGGTAGCTGCGATCGCTCTGGTCGAATGGGCTCTCGGACGAACGGGCAATGGTCGGTTTCCAACCGGTGACAGTGCATGATGCAGCCGGAGAGCCATCTAGAAATGGAAGCCTTCGAGAGGGCCTTCCCTTGGTTCACAGGTCCAAAGTTCACAAACAGCTGTGATGTCTTCCAAAAACTCTTTGTGCGGTCCACGTAGAACTTCAGCACTCTAGCTACATCCAGCGAGTGCAAAGTCCTCTCGGCCGGCGACGAAGGTGACGGGAAGAAAACAGGTAACACCAAGGGCTCGTTGAGATGGAAGTCTGATGGCTTCTTGGGCACGAAGGAGGGGTGCGTCCTCAGCACCACCCTCGTCTCGTGGAGAGTCAGGTATGGGGGCTTGCAGGAAAGGGCCTGGATCTCTCCCACTCGTCGTGCGGAGGTGATGGCCACAAGAAACGCAGTTTTCCATGACAGGAACTTCAACGGTGCCGAATGCAGAGGCTCGAATGGCGGCCCCATGAGCCTGGTCAGCACCACGTTGAGCTCCCACGCCGGGCCCGAAGCCTTCACCGACGGGAGCGATCGGAACAGTCCCTTCATGAACTCCTTCACCAGGCAATGGGACCACAGGGATGAGCGCCCTGGAGTTCTGGTGTAGCGGCAGATAGCCGCCAGATGGATCTTGATGGAGGCATGGGCCAGCCCCGCCTTGGCCAGTGATGGCAAGTATGGCAGCACTTGAGGGGCCGTAATCCACAGAGAGTTAATCTTCTGTGCCCGGCACCAGACAGAAAACCTCTTCCATGTGTGTCCATAGCACTTGAGAGTTGAGTACGCCCTGGCCTTTGCAAGCACCTCCTTGCAGTCTGCCGGGATATCATACCCTCCAAACTCTAGTGCTGCAGGAGCCAGGCCTGCAAGTTCAGCAACTCCGGGTCGTGGTGGAGGATGGCGCCTCCTTCTCTGGAGAGGAGATCCGCGTCCATCGGCAGTTTAACTGAGGGGGACGCTGACATGTCCAGAAGGTCCCTGAACCAGATCTGTCTCTGCCACACCGGTGCAACGAGGATCATCCTGCACCGGGACCGTCTGAGTTGGTTGATGAGTCACAGCAGCAACGGTAACGGCGGGAACGCATAGAGGAACAGGCCGTCCCAGGGGAATGAGAAGGCATCGCCCATGCTCCCCGGCTGGGGAAACCTGCTGGCGAAATTCCGACACTTGGTGTTCATCGCTGTCGCGAATAAGTCGAACTGGGGATTGCCCCATTGTTGGAATAGCAGACCCACTTGACCCTGCCGCTGTTCCCATTTGTGGCACGAGTGCAGCTCCCTGCTGAGTGAGTCGGGATGGTGTTCTTTATTCCTGCCAGGTGGAAGGGTACCAGAAACATCCCTTGGGCGATGGCCACAGATCCTGGGCCTCCTTGGATAGGGCTGGGGATCTGGTGCCTCCCTGCTTCCGGATGTAGAACATCGAGGTGGTGTTGTTGGTGAAGATCCTCACCACCTTGCCCTTGAGGGTCGGAAGGAAGGACCTGAGGGCCCAGAACACGACTCAGAGCTCCAGGACGTTGATGTGAAGTGACCTCTTCGCCGGGAGCCAAAGGCCTTTTGCGTGGAGATCTCCGGTGTGCGCTCCCCATCCCTCCAGGGAAGCATCCGTCGTCACCGTCTCCTGATGTGCCGGGGTCTGGAAGTCCATACCCGCCGCGAGATGCGCGTGGGTGCCCCACCACCAGATTGAGCGAGATCCTGTCTTCGAAGCTGCCTGCCACTTGCATCCACCAGGCGTTGAGGAACTCTTGCAGTGGACGCATCCGTAGCCTGCACAGGCGCATGACGTAGATGCACGAGGACATCATGCCAAGGAGGGACTTGATGGACCTTACCCTGGCCTCGTCCATGGTCGACAGCCGTTGCACCTTGCCCAGGATGGCCTTCGTCCTTTCCTACGATGGGGAGGCCAATCGCGCCACTGTGTCAAGCCTGGCTCCCAGGAACAGTGCGACTTGCGACAGAACCAAGTGGGATTTCGCGAAGTTGATGGAAAATCCCAGATCCGTGAGCAGCTGGACAGTCTTCGCTGTGTGCTCGACGGCGAGTCTTTTTGTCCTTGCTCGGATCAGCCAATCGTCCAGGTATGGGTAGATGTGGATCCCCTGCAGGTGCAGCTGCACCGCCACTGGTGCTAGGCACTTGGTGAATACCCTGGGTGCCGACTTCAATCCGAAGGGGAGGGCCTTGAACTGGTAGTGCCATCCTTGGACTACGAATCTGAGAAACTTTCGATGTCCCTTTAGAATGGTGATGTGGAAGTAGGCATCCTCTAAGTCCAGCGATGAAAGGAAGTCGCCTTCCTCCAGCTGTTTGTTTGTTTGTTTGTTTGTTTGTTTATTTATTGTGCGCACCGGACCCTGAGGTAGCAGGGCTTAAGAGAACAAGGAGGTTTACAGCTTAGTTAAAGACTTTACAAGTTACAAGTTACAGGTTACAAGGCTGTCCCAGCACGTGCTGGAGGGTGACCATCCAGAATTTCTGAGACTTGATGTACTTGTTTAAATGACGAAGGTCCAGGATGGGACGCCAGCCGCCGGTCTTCTTTCTTATGAGGAAGTATCGTGAGTACACTCCGGAGCCCCGGAGCCTCTTTGGGACGAGCTCGATTGCTCCTTTCTTGAGCATCGCCCTTACTTCCAGCAGCAGTTGAGGGACGTGGTTTTCCTTCCTGGCCACGGGTGGAATGCAGGGGCACTTTTTTAGAAATTCGAGAGTGTGCCCGCTGGCTAGGGCATCCAGCACCTATCGGTCGGTGGAGATGGATTCCCACACGCTGACGAATTTTGCCAGCCTGCCTCCCACCGGGGTGCTCAGGTGGGGGCCCGACGCTACGGCCGGTTCAGTCCTGCTTGGTAGCGGCCTTGCCGCCTTGGCCTCCTTGACGATGATGATGAGATCCTCCTGACTTACCGCGTCCTCTATAGGCCTCCTTCATCGGGTCGTCACCTGATGAAGAACCGCCGCCAAATCCTTTGGAGGCACCTTGCTTGCCTCCGGAGTTCCGAAAGGGCAGCCGTCGTTGCTGCAAAACTCCCAAGGCCCGTGCCGTCTCTGTGTCGGCCTTGATGACCTGCAGTGACTCGTCCACTGTCTTGCCAAACAGGTTGTTTCATTCGAAAGGCATGTCCAAAACTCTGGTTTGCACGTCCTGTCGGAAAACGGTTGCCTTGAGCCAACCTCGCTGGCGAAGGCAAACACTGTTGCCCATCTGGTGGAAGCCAGTGTCAGCAATGTCCGTGGCCATCGTTATGGCGTGGTCCGACGCCACCTCGCCGTCCGGGATGAAGTCCAGCAGAGGAGCGATCTTAAACCACAGCTCCCTGTCGTAGCGGGCCACAATCGCAAGGGTGTTGGCCGCTTTAATCGGCGTCGCCGCTGACGAGATGACCCGTCGTCCCGTGACGTCCAATTTCTTCCCTTCGCCGTCCGGCGGGGAGGTCGAAGTCGAAGCCGTCGCCCCCGCCGCCTTCTTCTTGGCCGCCGCTGAGATGACCGAATCCGGGGTCGGCTGCGCCCTAAGGCACATGGGGGCAGAATCCGGGACTCGGTACTTCTTCTCATACTGGTCTCTCTTGGCAGGGGTCGTGGAGAGGTTCTTCAGGAGCTCCAGCCCCTTGTCCCAGATGTCGTCAAGTAATGGGACCGAGAGGACCGTCTTCCTCTTGGCCTCACGCCATTGATAGAGGAATCCTTCCTTCTTCTGTTTTACGGGGCAGAGCTGAAAGAGCTCGGATGCCCTGGCGATCATGGCGTCGAAGGAGCCAATTTCGTCGGGCGCAGAGGCCCCAGGGGATGGTGATGGGAGGCCCATCCCGTCATCACCACCGACGTCATCCGTCCCCGTTGTGGCCATCTCCGTTCCCGTGTCATCCCTCGGATCCGGGGAAGGAGAGGAAGGCTGTGAGGGCCGTGCCGGCTGAAAGGGCAGTGGGGGATGAGTTCTCCTCAGCTTGCTTGGAGGGCTTTCTGACAGTCCAGGCTCCGCTGGGTCGTCCGCTGGGGGTAAGGGCAACCTTGTCCTTATCTCTGTACACAAGGCCTGGATCGCCATCAAGATTGCTCCTGAGTTATCCTGTGGCCCAGGTACCGGCTGCGACGGGCGCGACGGTTGGGGAGTGGAATCCTCTGCCTCCACGGGAACCTCGTCAGCGCCACCGTCGATTTCTTCGTCCGCCTCGTCGGAATCCCTCCCTCGGGACCGGACTTCCTCGAACCTCTTGTCCATGATCTTCACGACTTCAGCCAGCTCCTCTTCAGAGGCTGTGTCCGTGTCCATGATGGCCACCGACCCCCCTCTTTTTCCACCGGGTTCTCGTGGGGGTCTTATCGATGGGTTGAAAAGAGGATTCCCTCCGCGGTGGCAGGGAAACTCTGGGCCCCGAGGTCGCCTCCACTGGGATAGCCTCCACAGGCTTCGCCAGGGCCGCTACGACTCCCTCTATAGAGGCCTTAGCCAGGTGAATCAAGGCCTTCATGACTTTGGAAGCGCTTGAGGCCTTGGGGGAGGGTCACCGCCTTGCTCCCCCTCGGCTGTGTCCGTTGGGATCTACCGGGACTTCTCCCAAAGCTTATCCGGGTTCTTTGACTTCCTTTTCCACAAGCCAGAGCATTGGGTCATGGTTGATGGCGTTGGTGAAAGTGCACCCTGCCTGGCAGCCAAGAAGCCTGACCATTCGGCGCTCCCGGTGCCCGCAGACTGGCGGTGCTTTGTCTTTTGTTGGGCCCCGTTGCCGGAGCACCCTCAAAGGACTTAGAAGACCGCTCAGACCTCTTCTTCTTTTCACCTGCTGCTGGGCTCTTCCCCTCCAGCCAGTTGGTGAGCCGGATGCGCCGATCCTTTATGGTCCGCTCCAACATGTTCTTGCAAAAAGCACAGTCCTTCTCCACGTGCGTTTTGTCTTCGTGAAGGCAGTAGATGCATCTAGAATGCTTGTCCTCCTTGAAGACATTCTGCAATCCGCATCCAGGGCAGCTCCTGAACAGCTTGGATCCCGGCGTCATGCTCCCTTTGTCCTGGGCCATGTCCATGCGGGGTAGGCCTCAAAGATCTTCTAGAATCCTCCAAGAAGCGGAGCTCGACAAAAACATCGCCCTTGAGGGGCGTAGAAAATTCCGAAACCGGTCCCAGTTTATCGGAAGTAGAAATGGTGGAGCTTAAGGCTCGATTGACCGAAAAAATGAGATTAAACTCTTTGAAAAATTGCAAAACGCAGTAAAAGATCGAGAGCTATAGCACGAGGACTCCCAACACTTGAACGTGCAGTAAAAATCTGAAGATGGCTGCCAGAGGAGGGGCTTAGGTAGAGGGCAGTCATTGGCTGGGGGTAGTATGACCCAGAGACCAGTGATTGGTTATTAGGAGAAAGAAAGTTCAGAAACTAAACTGAAACTGATTTTTTCTTTACCGAGGATTCCCAGCCTGACAATGGGGAATATTCATGAGCATGTGAATCCATGCCAGACCCCATGCTGGAGAAAAAAAAAAACTAGAAGTGTCCAAACACCCTATCAGGAGATTATCTACAGGCACGGAAATGAGTGCACTAATACATGTGTACGAATGGGAACACATACCCGTAGCTTTAAAGGCACAAATTCAATATTGTGCTCCAACCCAACATGTTTCTGTCATGCTATCTATGAGTGAATGGGCATTCCTCAGGGGTATACAACACATAAAGCTAATGCAGAACACAGCAACATTAAAGTACTCCAGGAAATATAAATATCCATACTTTGTACAATGTGAAACATCACATGCATCTTACTGCCTGTATGATTTCACTTTTGTCTCCTGTAAACCAACACTTTGACGGGATGTTGTTGAGCTGGATTGTAAACTGGTAAATTTTTTGTACAAGTGAACTTTGTCACACGGTTTTACCATCGCAAAATGCATACACATGTATTACCTTTTTGGAGGTGTTGTTGTTAATAATTTAATATGTGATAAAGATGAATTTAGTAGGTGTGGAGAGAAAGGGTCTTTTATTTTGGGATTTTAATTTAGTATTGTTGTCTTTGTTCCTGTAACGCTCACCTGGCTCCCACGGAGGCGCGGGCGTGGCAGGGACTGCTGTGATCTCTTCTGCAGAGATGCGTAAGACCCGGAAGATAGACTGGACTGGATTCCCCAGCCTGGCTTTTCTGGCTCGGAGGAATATCCCACTGTGTGTGAAAAGGAAGGGTTAATAGTCTGCGGGTGATGTTCCAACCTCCCACTTCCCTTCTCTCCCTCCGTGAAACCCTTTTGGGATTCCCTGCAAAGACTCACCTTAGGGACCAAAATGACAAGCTCTCCATCCTGCTTCTGATGCAGGGGCGCGTTGTGATTCCGGATTGATGAGTTTAAACTAGTTTGCCCATTCCCGTCGTACCACAAATGTTTATGGCAAGTTTGAGTTTATATTCACTCATCTGTTCTTTTCTTTCGCAGGTGCTGGAGAAGATTCCGGGCTGCAGGCGATTTGGATGAAGCCAAATTCTGGTAAGAATTCCCATGAGAGATTCCTTTGAAGTTTTAAGTATCTCCTTTAATGTCCAATGTCTTTTTCCCCATAGGGGCCGGGGTACGGTAATGCCGGAGGTAAGGCGCCGACCCGAAAAGAGCTGCTGTCTCTCTCTTGCAAATGGGTAAGTCTTGAGCGAGCGTATTGCTAATGTTCTCACATGCTCTCACTAATACAATGTCTGTTTCTTTTCCCCTTAGGGGCCGGGGTGCTGAGATGCCGAAGGTATGGCACAAACCCGAAGGCGGAGAGGGAATTGAACCACAGGTAAGTTCTACTTAGATTCGTGTTTCCCTTCTCACCTCTCTTTCTCCTTCCTTCCAATAGGTGCAGGATGGCGGTGGAAGCTCCGGATGGACGTCGCAGGACTCGAAAAGGCCACGTGCAGGTGAGTGAAATGCAGCGTGCTGCGCGCGACGCGATGCGCGTTTAAAATGTTTGCCTTCTTTGCAGGATCGTCGGCGTGCAGAATCCGGAGTGCAGATGTATCAGGTAAGGTTCTTGTTTTCACCTGTTCTCTTCCCTTTTCTTCTTTAGGTGTTTCCAGGATGCTGGCAGGCGTGATGGAGGACCAAGGCAGGAGCAGGCACAGTGAGCGTCCAGCTGCTAAGTGCAGAACAACGCGAAGCGTGGTCTGCTGTTTGGGTGTGGCTGAAATAGCCTTTCAAGTAGTTCCAGGTATGTATTCTTCCCCCAGAAATATGTATTCCTCCACCGGTCACACCCTAGAGATCAAGTAGTCCCTAAAAAATAGTTCCTTCCAGTCTTGGAAGTTGCAGCATGGTCTGCACAGGTAAGTTTACACCAAGCACTACTCCCAACCTACTTCTGTATGAGCCTGGCGCCCATGGCGCCAGGACTGATGTCCCCTATGAGCCGGACGCCAATGGCGCCAGGACTGAGTCCAAAGGGCCCCCATCTGGGGCTGCTGGGACTTCCCTTGAATGCATGGTGTCTGTCTCTGAGGGTGCCGGGCCGGGTTTGGCTCCTTGGAGGCAGGCATCATGACAGTACCTCCCCCCAAGGCCCCTCCCAAGGGTGTCCAACCTGGAGGCCTCGGTTTATTTGGGAACTTCCAGTGAAAATTCCGTATTAGTCGAGGTGCATGTACATTCTCACTTGGTTCCCAAGATCTTTCCTGAGGTCCATATCCTTTCCAATCAATCAGATAAAAGAGTTTTGACTTGGACATCTTAGAATCCAATATGTCCTTAACTTCGAATTCCAATTCCCCATCTATTGGAATTGGTTCTGGTGGTTTGCATAACCTGGTTCCGGGTGGTACTGGTTTCAACAGGGATACGTGAAAAACGGGATGGATTTGCATATTAGGTGGCAGATCGAGTTTGAAGGCTACCGGGTTAATGATAGCTTTGATAGGATAAGGCCCTATATATCTTGGGTTAAAAGTTCATGGACCTTTAAGCGGTAAATGTCTAGTTGCAAGCCACACTTGGTCTCCTACTTTGTAAGGAGGTACTTTACTTCGATGTAAATCAGCATTTTCCATGTACCTTTCTTTGGCTTGTTGTAAATGAGTCTTTGCTTCCTTGAAGGCTTGGGTTATTGTGGCATGTAAATGATCCACGGCGGGCATTTCAAGGCTTTGAGGGGATTCAAGGTCCGAAGTCCTGGGATGATGGCCAAATAGGGTATAGAAAGGAGTCTGACCCGTTCCAGAATGCACAGAATTGTTCTACGCGTACTCGGCAATCCATAGAATATCCTTCCAATTACCCTCAGATTGAGGTAACATACACCGCAGATACTGTTCCAGGGTCTGGTTAGTTCTTTCGGTTTGACCATCGGTTTGAGGATGGTGGCTGGCGGATAATCGCACATCAACTTGGGCCATTTGGCAACACCTTTTCCAGAAATGATAGATAAATTGACTTCCCCGATCAGAAACCAATATGGATGGGAAGCCATGTAAACGAACAACATTTTCAAGAAATTCCTTTGCTAAGGTGGGGGCTGAAGGCAACCCCTTCAATGGGATAAAATGAGCCATCTTGGAGAAGAGGTCTACAATCACCAGGATAGTATTATACCCATGACTAGGAGGCAGGTCAGTTATAAAGTCCATCGATAAGGTGTGCCACGGTGCCGGAGGGATGTCCAGGGGCCGTAAAGGACCGGCTGCTTTTTGCTTCTGACTTTTGTTTTGGGCGCACACTCCGCAGGTCATCACAAAGGATTTAATATCCTTTCGCCAGGATGGCCACCAGAAATATCGTTTGATCTTTTCCTCTGTTTTAGCGATGCCCGGGTGTCCTTCCATTAGTGTATCATGATAATGTGCTATAACGAGTTCTTGAAATTCCTTGTGAGGCAGAAATAACCGCCCTTGGAAATAGGGTAAATCATTATTAATGGAATAGTTTGAGCCTTTCTGGCTCCATTCTTGTAAAGCTGTAGCGTCGAAAAGCAATTTAACTCTACCTTGAACATCTTCAATAGTTTGAGAAGAGATTGCACCCAAAATCCTCTGTTCGGGAATAATCTGAACTGGCTCCAGACTTGAGGCAATGTCACCCATTCCAATTCGAGATAGAGCGTCTGCCTTGCCATTCTTGCAACCCGGGCGATATGTGATTATAAAGTCAAATTCTGCAAAGAACAGAGCCCAACGGAGTTGACGAGAAGGTTGAGCTTTGGCCGTTTTCAAGTATTGCAAGTTCCTGTGATCTGTAATCACTGTAACGGTGTGTCTTGTGCCGAGCAGGTAGTGATGCCAAGCTTTGAAAGCTGACTTAATAGTCAACAGTTCCTTGTCTGTGATTCCGTAGTTCACTTCAGGAGCCGAGAAGTTCCTGGACCAAAAGGCTACGGGATGTAGTTGATTTGAAACTGGATCCCTTTGAGAAAGGACAGCCCCCATGGCTAAACTAGAAGCGTCGGTTTCCACAATGTAAGGGAGGTCCGGACGAGGATGTTTTAACACAGGTGCGGAGGTGAATTTGGTTTTTAGTTCCTGAAAGGCTTGTTCTGCCTCCTTAGACCACTCGAAGCGTCTGTTTTTCGTAGGAGCGCCGTGATGGGTTGAACCACTCGAGAAAATTCCGGGATAAACCTTCTGTAAAAATTGGCAAAACCTAGCATACTTTGAACTCCTTTCACAGAACTAGGAGACGGCCATTTGAGGATCGCATCCACTTTCCGTGAGTCCATTCGGACTCCTTTAGGTGTTAGGACGAATCCGAGAAACTCAACTTCCGTCACATGAAAAAGACATTTTTCAAGTTTTGCAAACAGTTTGTGCTGGCGCAGTTTCTCCAAGACAGTTCTAACATGTTTTCGGTGATCGGATTCCGAGGAGGAGTACACCAGGATGTCGTCAATATATACAATGACACAAACATCGATGAGTTCTCGAAAAACGTCATTCATAAAATATTGAAAGGCAGCAGGTGCGTTGCACAACCCGAAAGGCATTACCTGGTACTCAAAGAGTCCATATTTGGTGCAGAAGGCAGTTTTCTATTTGACGCCTTCTCTGACGCGCACCAGGTGGTAAGCTCCCCTTAAATCTAACTTAGTATAGATACAAGCATCTTTTACCTGGTCAAGGAGCTCAGGGATCAAGGGCAGAGGATAACGATTCTTGACCGTTATCTGATTTAAGGCGCGGTAGTCAATGCAAGTTCTAAGGTCGTCTTCTTTTTTCGGTACGAAGAATAGAGTTGAGGAAGCAGGTGACTTTGACGGGCGAATAAAACCGTTGGCAAGGTACTGATCCAAATACTGTCGCAAATGAAGGTTCTCCGGTTCAGTAAGGGCATAGATTCTACTACAAGGCGGTTGAGCATTGGGTACCAGGTCGATCTGACAATCATATGGACGGTGAGGAGGTAAGGTGTTGGCCTGTTCCTTTTGGAAGACGTCTTGAAAGTCTTGATACTCAAAAGGTAATGGTACTGTTGTGGAGGTTACTGAGGCTAGACCCATCTGTGGATTTCCTGGATAACACTTTTGTGCACAATCAGGGAAGGTTATTCTCTTTGCTCGCCAGTCAATTCGAGGATTATGTGTTTCTAACCAAGGGATCCCTAAGATCACCTGAAATTGTGGAGCCTTGATTACGTCAAACACTATGGTTTCCCGATGGCCATCTTGGCCAACCAGTGTCATTTCCGTGGTAGAGTGTGTTACCGGCCCGGAGGCAATTTCGGTTCCATCAACCGTGGTAATGACATCCTTGGTGGTTTTTGGACGGAGAGGGAGACCAATCCTGGAAGCCAATTCAAGGTCAACATAATTTCCAATAGCCCCACTGTCGAGGTAGGCTTTTATTCCGTGCAACCGTTGAGGCTGTTTTGGATCTATGAGGACCATAGGCATGATGAAATGCGAGGTCAAAGAGTCTGTCTTCACGCTCGGCAAGCGGACCTCTACGCTTGTCGGGCTTGGTCGTTTCCCGAATCAGGTTCTGAAAGATTACTGTCTGTGGCTCCAACCACCTTCTTAGGTGGTTTTACCGGGCAATCCCGCAGGAAGTGTCCAGAAGCTCCACAGTAAAGACAAAATTGTTTTTGTCTTCTTCTTTCTCGTTCTTTCTGAGTTAGTGGCCCTTTAACTCCCCCAATTTGCATTGGCTCTGAAGCGTCGGTACCCTTGGGGCTTGTGTGGGTTTTGATCAGAACTCGGGTTTCAAATCTGGACCGATCCGCTTTTCTATTCTGGAGTCTATGATCAAGTTGGACCACTAAGTCAATGTATTCTGCGCAGAGTTGAGGCAGGTTCACTATTTGAGCAAGAACGTCTTTTAGTTCTCCACGCAGACCTCGGTGGAATAATGTAATTCTTTTATTCTCAGGCCACCCAGTCTCTACGACCAATCTGTTAAATGTGGCTATATAAGATAGGAGATCTTGGTTTCCTTGCCGCAAGGACAGAAGTTCGTTATCCAAGGCCTCACCCTGAGCGTGTCGAGCGAATAATCTTTCCATGCTTGCCTGGAAGCCTTGAAAGTCCTGAAGGATTGGGTCGTCTTGATTTACCAACAGAATCGACCAATCGGCAGCACTGCCGCTGAGATAAGATAGCACAAAAGCCACCTTGGTTTGGTCATTAGGGAAGGCCCCAGGTCTGCATATGAAATGTAAACGACATTGATTCATGAAAACGGCGTATTTCTTGGGATCCCCAGTAAAACGCTCAGGGGGGGCCAGAGGCATATTTCCTGGCAGGTTAATTTGCACCGGGTTGGTTGAAACCATCGGAGTGGAATTCATCCCGGAGCCGGGTAAAGGCGTTTGTCCTGCCTGACTCTGCAAAAGCTGTTTAGCCAAATCATCAGTTCGTTCTTTGGATAAGATTAGTTCCCTTCTAAGGGCGTTAGTTTCCTGGCGGGCGGCATGCGCTTCTGCCCGTAATTCCCCCAATAATTGGGCCAGTTGGTCTGTCTCGGAAGTCTCCATGGCGCCTGGGTGGGAAATTAAGGGTAGGCTTCGCGTTCTGTAACGCTCACCTGGCTCCCACGGAGGCGCGGGCGTGGCTGGGACTGCTGTGACCTCTTCTGCAGAGATGCGTAAGACCCGGAAGATGGACTGGACTGGATTCCCCAACCTGGCTTTTCTGGCTCGGAGGAATATCCCACTGTGTGTGAAAAGGAAGGGTTAATAGTCTGCGGGTGATGTTCCAACCTCCCACTTCCCTTCTCTCCCTCCATGAAACCCTTTTGGGATTCCCTGCGAAGACTCACCTTAGGGACCAAAATAGCGAGCTCTCCATCCTGCTTCTGATGCAGGGGCGCGTTGTGATTCCGGATTGATGAGTTTAAACTAGTTTGTCCATTCCCGTCGTACCGCAAATGTTTATGGCAAGTTTGAGTTTATACTCACTCATCTGTTCTTTTCTTTCGCAGGTGCTGGAGAAGATTCTGGGCTGCAGGCGATTTGGATGAAGCCAAATTCTGGTAAGAATTCCGATGAGAGATTCCTAGCAGTTTTAAGTATCTCCTTTAATGTCCAATGTCTTTTTCCCCATAGGGGCCGGGGTACGGCAATGCCGGAGGTAAGGCGCCCGAAAAGAGCTGCTGTGTCTCTCTTGCAAATGGGTAAGTCTTGAGTGAGCGTATTGCTAATGTTCTCACATGCTCTCACTAATACAATGTCTGTTTCTTTTCCCCTTAGGGGTCAGGGTGCTGAGATGCCGAAGGTATGGCACAAACCCGAAGGCGCAGAGGAAATTGAACCACAGGTAAGTTCTACTTAGATTCGTGTTTCCCTTCTCACCTCTCTTTCTCCTTCCTTCCAATAGGTGCTGGATGGCGGTGGAAGCTCTGGATGGACGTCGCAGGACTCGAAAACGCCACGTGCAGGTGAGTGAAATGCAGCGTGCTGCGCGCGACGCGATGCGCGTTTAAAATGTTTGCCTTCTTTGCAGGATCGTCGCCGTGCAGAATCCGGAGTGCAGATGTATCAGGTAAGGTTCTTGTTTTCACCTGTTCTCTTCCCTTTTCTTCTTTAGGTGTTTCCAGGATGCTGGCAGGTGTGATGGAGGACCAAGGCAGGAGCAGGCACGGTGAGCGTCCAGCTGCTAAGTGCAGAACAACGTGAAGCATGGTCTGCTGCTTGGGTGTGGCTTAAATAGCCTTTCAAGTAGTACCAGGTATGTATTCTTCCCCCAGAAATATGTATTCCTCCACCGGTCACACCCTAGAGATCAAGTAGTCCCTAGAAAAATAGTTCCTTCCAGTCTTGGAAGTTGCAGCATAGTCTGCACAGGTAAGTTTACACCAAGCACTACTCCCAACCTACTTCTGTATGAGCCTGGCACCGATGGCGCCAGGACTGAAGTCCCCTATGAGCCTGACGCCAACGGCGCCAGGACTGAGTCCAAAGGGCCCCCATCTGGGGCTGCTGGGACTTCCCTTGAATGCATGGTGTCTGTCTCTGAGGGTGCCGGGCCTGGTTTGGCTCCTCGGAGGCAGGCATCATGACAGTTCCATTAGATTTGTGTGATTAGAAGTCAGCATGCAGCTGATATGTAGCCTACCGAAACGAGCATTTCTGGATATAACGTTGTTGTGCATGCTCTCAACACTTGACCTCATTTGGCGTTTAAGACTACTTGTGAAACGATTGTCAGGATTATTGGCTTTACAGGAGCTATATAATAGATTTTGTTGTATACCCCTGAGGAATGACCATTCACTCATAGATAACAGGACAGAAACATGTTGGGTTAGAGCACAATATTAAAGGTGTGCCTTTAAATATACGGGTATGTGTTCCCATATGCACACATGTATTTGCTAAAATGGACATATGGTTTGTTTTTCTCATCTGTTTAGTCCACTCATGTCTGTGCCTGTAGATAATCTCTTGATAGGGTGTTTGGACATGTCTAGATTCATTTTTTTGTTTCAAATATGCATTTTATGAATAATTGTTTGTTGCATTTTTAAAGTAATAGGTGAAATATGTTTTACATTTTGGTATCAATAAAAATGTGTATAATTTTTTAATATGTGAATATTGCATTATAACTTCTCTCTGCCTCTTGCTTGTTTGCCTTTTTGGTCTGTGATCTTATTAATGACATACATGTTATTAGTTCAATCAAACAGCACATTTCTCTTCATATGAACTTATGTAGGTCTGGACTGTGGCTTTTGTTTACCCAAGACTGCAATAAACCACTTAATGTTTTTGCTCCCAGGGTTGATGGCTATCTGTGTCATTATCTGGCTTCAAACAGTTGACCAAATGTCTGGTACATGTACAAATGGGGAGGGGCGGGGGTGAGTAGCCATGGTCTTTTAATCTGATTGGGTGGAAGGCATCTCTGGGCTTAAACACAGGTTTTCTGCTACTCTTATATGACTATAATCATTCATATGAGAATAACATTTGAATTCAAATGCATACGTAAACAGATTGCAACTAACCTTATCCGATGTAAATTAGTGATGGTATGATAAGTTTCCCAAGTGTCTTGGACTTCCCTTCACTAAATTAATGTCAGAGAAGGAAAGGAAAAATGGTATAGGGAAACCCTCTGGGGAAGAAAACCCTGTTGTCAGGTCCCTTAGACGAGAAGCGTGTTCTTCTGTGTCTCTTTTGAGGTCAGGAAAGAATGCAAGAATAAACAGCAACTTTGTAGTTCATGAATACTGCTCTTTTCTAGCAAATGTTGCAGCGTTATCATCAATGCGCCTAGTCTTGTCGTACTATCAGGAAAGAGATAAGGACAGTGGTCAATGTTAGCGTATTTAGTATTTGTTAGTTAGGATATGGGGCAGGTGAGGAAACAACATACCAGTGCCTTCTAAATAAGCAATCTCAAGCGTGAGAGATAATAGATCTTCTTTTCTCATTCCTAAACGCCTTAACTAAATATCACAAGGCATTGCAAAATAAAAGGGCCAGTATGTTGAACCAGACTGACGACATGAAGGATGCCTGGCAATCACTCATGCAGTTAGAGGATACATTACAACAAAGCTAAATTCTAGATCTCAACTATGAAAACATCATTGAGCATCTAAAAAATGAGTTACACATCCATCAACAAGGCAGTGTAGGACAAGAAATTGAGTTCTCTGCGCTGCAAGACCCACATAAAGAGAGTGTAGAAACTATAAGTCACCTTCAACACCAATTGAATGATCAGACTAGCCACAATAGAGTATTGTTGGATGAAATTGTGACCCTCAAACAGCCCATAAGTGAACTAAAGCATGAAAACAGACAGTTGATCATCAAAGAGATTGACTCACAAAATGATGCAGATCAGATGCACCAGAATTTAAATATTCTGAAGCAACAGTAATTTCAGCTGATTAAAAGAAAATGGATGGAGATAAGGGTCAGCCATTGTCTCGGAAACTGGCTAGAATCCAGGAGGAAAATATAGATCTGATGGATCGTTTGAGACAAGCAGAGGCTGACCTGTTTGCCGACAGCAGTTAGTTGATATACTCAGGAGAGAGAACGTGTCATTCTAAATGAAAAATGCAATTGCAATGAAAATGCGTGCATAGTGCAAAGTTCTCAGATGGATAACGAAATCCTCCAAGAAGAAGTACAGAAAGCCAGGGATCGATTGGTGGCTCAGAGCAGTGTACTTCAAGCTAGCCAAAACTCAGTGTCAGATTTAAAGCTCAACTCTCTGAATGTAAGCAGGAAATCCTGGTAGAGAGAAACCAGTGCATGAAATTAAAGAATGAAATGAAAGAATGCCAACTGGTACTGAGACATTCTGATACACCAATGTATGGGATAGGGTCCTATGATGGAGGGGAGTCGCCCCTCTTATCAAGGCCCTCTTATCACATACTTACCACTCCCCATGTACAGACTGGAACTTACCTTATACATGCCTCCGACATATAACAGGGAGACAGGAGGCAAGTGGACTAGCCTATCCCCAGCCAGTCTGATCAGGAAGGCCAGTCCTTATCTGATATTGATGAAGATTCACCATTACCAAAAAGAGGGGTAGGTGGCCGGACCAGTTTGTCATGGGAAGTCAAAGAGAGTAATGTGAGTCCTTCTGACCCTGAAAACACATATGATAAGAAAATCAGAAAGTTACATTTACAGAAAATGCTCTTGCAAAGAAACAACCTAGCTCACTTAGCTGAAAGGGAAAGGCAAAAGCTTCAGCCTAGGAAGGGCATTTTAAAAACCTCCACACATTCAGGTAAATGAGTGGATTTCCCCAGATTACCTGAAAGGAGGGAAAATGCACATTGGCAACAGTCTGAAGAAGAGACTGGGCATTATCCTGCACCAAAAAATGACCCAAGGGAAAGTGACACTGAGTTCACGGCGGCACAGGAGAAAGGAGGAGTCTAGGTCCCATGATTTTGGAAGGCATTCCCAATCTCACAGAGATAGGGAGCGCCTAGAAGACTAAGACTGGCACTGGAGTTCATATAGCACTGACTCTTATGGAGGATGAACTCAGGTCCAGAGACACAGATGAAGTACAAAACAGAAAAAAGGCTTCATTAAGGACCCCTTTAGATACATTAAATCCATAAAAAGCTTTATGACCCCATACCACAAGAATGCTAAGTATACGGTGTGGGAGCACTTGGAATTGTACGAACACATGATGACATCATTTGAAATAAACAATTGTGTGTCGAATTTTTGAGTACTCCAGTGTCTTTGCGGGACTGGAAGACGAGGATCATTATAAATGGTCTACCTATAAGGCTGTAATTTGTATGCACTTTTCAACTCTCAGGAACCCACAAGAGGCATGCAAGGCTGCCTATAACTTACAATGTGGGAAAGATCTGGCACGTAGGAAGTTTGCACAAGAATTAAAACTTGCCTTTGCACAAACTTCCAGATGGGGGAATGCAATGAGCAGGACATTTGTGACAACATACTTCTACACACTGCCCAAATTAATTATTACCCAATTAGTTTGAAATTTCCACGAGTGCTGGACATTGGATTGGCTAATAGATCAAGCCACTCAGATGTATGAGGTACAGAAACCTACAGACTTCAAAACCGAATACCACACCTATTCCTGTGAAAGTGGCAGAGGTGAAAACTATCTGTCCTTTGGCGCTGGAGATGGAGGCGGCCTCAAACTACTCCTCCAGCTGACAAGCAGAATGATAGACAGAGGAGACCCTACACCCATGCCCAATCAAGTGGTAGTCAACCAGGGTATCAGAACAATGACCCTTCTGACCCCACTACCTATGTATTTCCTCAGTATAAAGGTACAAGGCCAACCCAGGGTTCGTTTACACTCCCTGGGCAAAAATGGGGAATTTGAACCAGGTGAGTACTTCCCCAGGGAATTTCCCTTCGAATTTTCCTTAGGAAAGGAGTAACATGCCGCCTCCAAACCTGAGGTTTTCAACCAGGTACCCTCCAAACCCTAATTTTAATAGCAATCCTCCTCCGTCTAACCGGGTCCAGCACAATAGATCCCTGAACCAAGGAGAAGGGAGAATCAGGACTGAAAATTATGGGGTAAATTTTCCATACCTGAGTTACTTCGCTAGAAGGATAGTTTCCATTTAGGGTGCAACCGATGAATGAGAAAAGACCTCTCTGCAACCCCAAAGGAAGGGAAAAAGTTACAATATTGGAGCAACAGGTCCAACAATTGACTAAAGACTTGGGGCGCATGATGAGGGCTCAGTCAAACCATCAGATCAACCATGTTCCTCAGAATGCCCCAACACACAGGTCTGATGCCCCAGGGCGGAAATGACTGGAAGAAAGTACAGACAGTTCCAGGTTCATGAGAATGGGGCCTTGGTTGAAGCGAGAGACCAAACCCCTGTGAAGCTTCCTTTCTTACCAGAAAAGAACCCCATGAAACCTCTCAACCTGATAGTGGCTCTCCTACTCCTAGAATCAAGAACCCAAAGAACCAAAGGGCAGGGAGAAGATACAAAAGAAAAACTCACATTGAAGAGCGAGAAAACAAAATCATCTCCTTTAAGGGGGAAGAATCCACAGAGAAATCAGGTAAGCAAATCATCTTTTTCAGGAATGGGTGAATCCCTCCCAAAGAAAAATGGGTCAATATAGACCTTGAGTCTGACAGTGTAGAGATGGAGACTGACCCAGAAACCCCTAGACCTCGACCACACGAGCTAGATAATCCAAAGGACAAAGAGGTATCCTACCTGCAAACACGTTCTGAGAACTGTCTTCAGAGACAGGAGGACAGTAAACAACCTGGGGAGAAATGGGATCCCCCGATTACAAACTGCATCAACACAGTATATATCCTCAGACAGCAATTTCTTGTAGCAACCATGAAACAAATATAGGCTGCATTATGTGTTCTCAATAATAATCACTGATTATGCCCGTGTTAGTGATACGTGTTTGTCTTTCTATCCTTAGAGATAGCAACCTGGTGTATATGTAGGAAGAATCGACCTGGAGCACAGGATTACTTCTGCCCCTGATGAATGTCCGGTTACTTTGAAACACAGAGGACTGAAACTTATATAAGTTGGGCTGGTTCACACAATGGGAAATGTGAACAATTGAGTTGCCATTGTTGCGTTGTGCTAATGACATTTTTGGCATTTAATTCTGTACACTGTGAGGTGGCATGATTTTAAGATGTATATGACTATGTTATGTGTATATGTTTTTTAAAACAAATGAGTGTATTTCTTGTGCTAAAGAGTGATTAATATATTAAAAATGATATTTTTTGGTAATACTGCTTTTTGATGATTATTGAGAACACATAATGCAGCCTATATTTGTTTCATGGTTGCTACAAGAAATTGCTGTCTGAGGATATATACTGTGAGGATGCAGTCTGTTATATGTTCCTTCCTTTTGTTTAAATACACATTATTTATCCTCACTTAGTAGGAGGGAATATCACCAGAACGAGGGGGTTACCCCTGTAGAAAAACTATCCCCCGATTACAAACATAATTTCAAAATGCAGATTTACTCCTCCATATTACCGATCTCCAACACTGGAAACCACCCAAGAGCACACAGTTACGGAGTTCAACATTAAGAAGATGACCGCCGAGCTGGCAACCAACTCACACTTTCCTTGCAGACTTGAGGAAAAATAGGGCAGCTTTTATGCCCCTATAGAGGAGCAGGGTCAGTGCGAATTATCAGCTCTGGTGGATGCTGGATCCCAAGCTACTCTCATCTCTAAAAAAGCTTTTGATCGACTGCATCTAGAAAGGGGGAGAGTCACCAGATTACCCTCATACCTCTTTCAGGATAATTCTAAAACTTTGATGGGAATGACATTCTCGTCGAAGAGACTGCGGATCTTGAAATAAGAATTGGGCGACACCGTTTGAGACACCCGGTGATAGTTGTGTTTCCCTCTAATGTGCACGGCTGTGCGGCCGTGCTTCTTTGATTCTGATGCTGCACATATTCTTTTAGTTACCGCGCACATGCACATCGTATCGCACATTCATTTACCTGCTCTGCCCTCCCTTCATCATTAGTATGATGTATTATGTGCCCAGTTATTCCATCGGGACAGAGGAGTGACAGACCATGCATTCTTATGATTGGTTGCAGGAGCACTTGGCCGTGCTGCTACAAGCAATCAAACACAGCTGTTCCCTCCGACCTCGTGCGTTAGGCATGGCAGTGGCACCTTACTAGCTCTCCACTTCGATGTAGGCTGTCATTGATTGTGCTTCTGGCCCCAGATTGTGTTCAGGCCCATACGCTGCCTTCCATTGCCACTGCCTAGATTTACAGCGTTTGGGCAGTGGACGGAAGTGGGACAGGCCCTGTGGTTGTTGGCAGTGTGAGCATGACCCTCTCTTCAGTGATTGACAGCCAGAGTGCAAAAAAGGTGTGTAGCAAATTGAGCACCTGGGAGCAGCTGCGGCGCTCCTTTGCTTAGTAAAACAAAATGTTTTAACATTCGTGTAATTTTATATTGAAATGAAACCATTTTGGAACAGATTACTTTTAATATAAAAGTGTGGAAAGGAACTGGGAGGAGCTGTCTCACACACACATGTCTTTTTGCAATCTGGTGTTCGGACTCGGCAGTAGTCACCGACAAGGCTTGTGCCGTGCATGACAGCTCCCAGTTTGATTCCTCACTTTTATATCAAAAGGAATCCGTTCTGGAACGGTTTAATTTCAATATAAATTTGCAGGAATGGTAAAACATTTGGTTTTATTTTACAAAGTAAAGGCACATGTGGCACGGCTTTACTTTGTAAAACAAAACCAAAGGTTTTACCATTCCTGTAGTTTTATATTGAAATGAAACCATTCCGGAACGGATTCCTTTTAATATAAAAGTGAGGAATGGCTGGGAGAAGCTGTCATGCACAAACCTGCCACTCCTGTTGTGTCACTCCTGGTGGTTGCAAGTTGGCAATGGCAACTAGTCTCTTCGGGTGATGAGTCGACTACACATGTAACAACAAGATGTTTGTGGTATGCTATGGGACGTAAAAACAACACTCCCACCTGTTGTGGGTGGCTGCCCCTTTAAGGCAGCCCCCTGTAAGAGAGGCGTCACTTGAGGAAGTGACGCCGGGCATAGGAGGAGCGGCCCGGGCTTTCGGCAGTTCCTGCCGGTATTTGAATAAAGAAAGTTGATGAGCTCCTTGCTGGTGTCTTTTCATTATTTCCAGGCTATCCAGCCCTCCAACTACTGGCGACGAGGCTCGTCCCACCAGCAGTCCTCCTTGTAAACACATCAGTGGTCCCACCGCGTGTGTTTGTTCACGAACGCCAGTGATTCCACTGGCCAACGGTCCTCCAGCCTCCTCCAGCCGGCGACGCACCCGGACTCCTCCTCCTCCGAACAAGCGCGACCCTGCCGAGTGGTCCCGCACAATCCACACCTCTGAAACCGACGCACATGCCCTCGTGCGGCTCGCTTGAGAAAAAAGAAAAAAAAAAAATCTTTCTTCCCCTCTCTCTTCCACTCTGCTCTTCCCTGTCCCAGTACTTCCCAAGGGACCAAAAAAAAGAAGAAAAAAAAACACGAGAGTGATTCCTGCCACCGGCAAGCTCCAAATTCCCCCAAAGGAAATACCTGGGGTGACCCTACCGCCAGCCTCGCCAACAAGTGGTTCCACCTTCAAGCCCTGACCGAAGGAGCACAACAAGGACTGGCGCCACTCACGCCATCCAGACTACACTGGCGATACCACCAGCTATAGCAAACCAGGGCCATCAAGTGCTATGTGAGACAAAACTGACCAAAGATGAGCACTTCGGCTGGCCAAGCAACTTCCAGCTCTCAACCAGCACCAACTGTCACGAGGTCCACTGCCACAGCATGGCACATGCCTCCTCCTTTCTCCATGACCCCACAAGGTGACAAAGGAGCAAGGTGGGTGGAATGGCTCGAGGATGTCAATAATAGCATAGATGCCGCAAGGGAAGAAACGTCCCAACGCCTACGTAGCATGTTTATCAACACGGTGGGTACTGAAATAAAGACATTAATCAAAACTATTCCACCAGCAGAAATCACTGACTTTGCAAGCCTCATCACTGCTTTGAACAAACTCCACGTCATTTCCCCCAACAGGGACTATAAAAGATATGTTTTCAACCAGTGCACGCAGTGCAACAACGAGACGATGGACGAATTCATCACGAGGCTCAGAGTCAAATGTGCACATTGCCAATTTGATGCAATCTCGCTGAATGAGGAAATTCAACTCAGAGTAATTGAGGGGTGTGTGTCAACAGCACTTCAAAAACAACTGCTAAAAAAACCTGTCACCATTGAAGAAGAGAGTGGAGAAACAAGCCAAACACATGACAAGCAATTTTTTTTTAATTGTGTTTGATTCATCATTGAAACTTTACAATTTACAAAACATAAAAGAATTCATTTTCTTTTTTAAAAACATACTAATTCATACACAATTCAGCAGCATTACCAGTGATGGTTAGGTTGCAATTAAAACATGCTTGCAACATAATATTCAAATCATAGATTCAAATCAATTAGAGCAGTGGTGCGTTGCATTAATACTTCAAGGAAATGTGTTAACCTAATAAGTAAATTAATGCTATTCCCCCACATACACTTGTTCCATAGTGAGAGCCTCAAACGTTTCATACCGGAATGCCAATGACTCCCAAAATGGATAATTCTAATTTCCTCGAAATGTACACAATACATCACCAAATGCCTGAGAGATTCTACAGTTCCAGCAATATGGCAGAATCGACATTCTATACCAAGATTCCCAATCTTTTCCTTCTTCCCAATCCATCTACCAATTCGATCATATGTAGGAAACTGATTTAAGCGAAAGCGCATATATACATTTCTAGCATCCGGACAAAGAAACTGTAATAGGTATCTGGGCAAATCCCCCATTCTTCTTCTAAATACAGCATATTCCTTATATGATATGTATTTACCTATACGATCGGATTGCAAACACCATGTCAACAGTTGGAATTTGCACTTATTAGAGGGTAAACATAAAAATCAGATCCTCCTTAGATATGTTTGTCGCTTCCAAAATCTGGACATATCAGCTAGAGCTCCAAGCTTAATCATTGCGTTTAGGTCTACATATAGTGAGTTCCTGATAGGACTCAACATTTTCCGATAATTATTCAGTTGCCTCCAATTCCATCTAGCGGAAAGAGGTAGAAGACCAAGCTCATGTCTGATTATGTCATTGGGAACAGATTTTGCTAAACACAATACCCTTTTCCAAAATATACCTTGAAGCATATGCAGTATTTCATCGATCTCAACAATACATAGATCAAGAATAAATAAAATGCATGGCTCAATTTTTAGCAGACAAAATTGCACTATGGGAATTAAAGAAAGAAAAGGTACAGTATTTCCTGTATAAAATACACATTTGTGCAGTTAAAGGTTTCATTTTTTCCCTGAGCAGCTTGTTCCACCATGTTTTGGAATTCTGATCGATAAGTGTGTATCCGAGGTAATGCATCTCATTTACCACCTCAAGCTCTACCGACCCAATTGACCAATTGAATTTCCTGATCCTTTTTCTTCCATCGGCAAATATTAAAATTTTCAATTTCACCTGATTTATCTTTAAGTTGTGATCTTCTGCGAAAAGATAAAGGGCGTCCAACTTGTTCTGCAGCCCAAATGGTGTTCTGTCGAATATCAAAAGATCATCCACAAAGGAAATACAGTTCAATTCGAGATGACCTAGCCTAACCGGATAATTCATTACATCTTTCCAGATAATATCAATGGAAGAAAGGTATAAATTAAACAAAACCGTTGCCAATGAACACCTTTGTTTCAACCCAATTTCTGTGGTAATCGCCTGCGTTAGGGTTCCAGTGCTATTAACATGCACCCTACAGTTCGTCGTAGAGTGCAACATTGCTATCAAAGCCACTAAGTGTACTGGAATCCCTAAGTGTATCATTATCTTCCATAGCTTAGATCTTATTACAGTATCAAAAGCTGAGTTTAGGTCCAGTGCAGCCATATAGACTGTCCCTATTCTCCCATTTTTCATTTGACACTGCAAGAACGCAAGGATAGTGGCATTAAGAGTGCACCCCATACCTTTTCGAAAAGCCAATTTGATATTTTGACAAGGTATCATTAGAAGAAAGGGAATCCTGCAATTCCTTTAAAATTAGCTGCGTGGGGGCGCTGTTGAGCCGCCAGCAAGATGGCCGCCTAACTACGGAGCTCCGAGACCCACAGATCACTATCGATAAACAACGGCGGAATCCGCACATCTCTGACCCCAACAACTGCACCAGCTTATTCCCCTAGTTGTGGGGCACACACCGTCGAAATCCTGCCGGCCGGGACCCAACGGGGGCCAAGATACAACCGACGGCGCCGGCCGGCCCTGTGCAGCCGTTAGGCCCGCCTCCGGGTGCCCTGAGGAGTGGAGGGCCTGCCCATCCGGGAGCGGCCCCACCGGGCTGAGGAGTCTGTGCCGCGGGAAGATCTCCTGCCGGGCCGCCGCCTTGAGACGCCGGCGCGGGCCCCGGCGATATTGCCGCCGCGAGGCCCACGGACCGTGGGCGGAGAAGGTGAGTGGCTGGGGACGGTCGAGCGCGCCGCCAAGCATCCACTGCCTCGGCTCGCCGGGGCTCCCCCAAGCCCGGCATCAACCCAGAGGCAGCCGCGGCTCGCTCCCGTCTATCCCCCTCGCCTCGATTGTCTTCCCTTCCGAGTGAGGCGGCGTCCGCCGGCGCCCCGTGACCGCCCCCGGGCCCGGCCAGCTGCGGACA
The DNA here is from genome assembly GCF_040938575.1 of Ambystoma mexicanum. NCBI lineage: Eukaryota > Metazoa > Chordata > Amphibia > Caudata > Ambystomatidae > Ambystoma > Ambystoma mexicanum. Next base: position 871,632,714 of record NC_090924.1, on the reverse strand, counting down.
CCCTGATCCGGACGCTGGAACTGGACCCCCCTCACACATCCACGGGCTGGGAGCAGCACAAGAACGGAGCCGAGGGAGTGACTGATGCCCGCGGGCTGCACTCGCGCCCTGGAGCGCCCTGAGTCGCCTTGGAGAGCCCTCGGTCCACACCAGGGAACTGCGACAACAACACAAACCCCAAGAAGGGAGAGCACCCTCCACTGGTAACTCCTGCAAAACGAACCCTTGCCCAGGAGGCCCCCCGAATTGCCCATTCACGGAATTTACCCCAGAGGGCCCCAAATACCGCCAAGTACAGCACTGGCTTCCCTGGAGACCATCAAATCCCTCCAACTATACCATACGGGCCCCCCCTGGCCAACCCCTCTCCACAAAGCACACGCTGCGCTGTCCGTAGTTCACTGATTGGGGCAATACCTGTAACAGTAGACGTTCATCCACTCACCAAACCACTTGCCGGCTGCCACCCCTGTTACAGTGCTCCTGAACCAGATTTCGCTACTAAACCACCCACCTGAGATAGTGATGTCGAACAGAGCACGGGGAGCAAACAAGGTGGGCGCTATGGACAAGTTCACCAAGGCGGCGCCCAGGCCAGACCAGGCATCCTCCTCCACCATACAAGAAGACTGCGATGCCCTGCCGGATCCACCTCAGCCTGACCTGACGGTAATGATGGAGTCTATGGCCAAAAACTTTGCAGCGTTCCACGAAAAACTGGACGATATTAACGCCAATGTGGCCTCCCTGAGAGCCAAGCTGGACCAACATGGTGCAAAAATCACGGAGGCGGAACAAAGAATAGGGACCAATGAGGACAATGTCCACGCACTACAAGGCACAGTCGCAGAACTCGTCCGAGATATGAAACAAGTCAAAGCCAAGTGCGATGACCTCGAATCGAGGTCGCGAAGAAACAATATTCGCATCGTGGGGGTTCCCGAGACTGCTCTAAAAGGTCGCATGGAACTAGCGGTCGAACAGCTACTCAAAGACCTACTCGGCAACCCTGAGCTATCACCATTCTTCACGGTGGAGAGGGCGCATCACTCACTGGCACCTCGACCCAAGCCCGGAGACTTTCCTAGACCAATAATCGCAAAACTGCTCAGTTACAAAGACAGAGACCATATACTCCGCCTTGCCAGAGAGAAGGGGGAACTAAGGCTGGACTCCCAAACAATTAGAATCTTCCCTGACTTCTCTGTGGGAGTACAAATGGAACGTCGCCAATTCGGAGGAGTCAAAAAGATGCTGAGAGACAGAAAAATTGAATATGCTATGCTCTTCCCGGCCCGCCTAAAATTTACTCATCGTAACAAAGTATACTTCTTCACCGTTCCAGATGAGGCAGTCAAATTTATTGAGGCGCAAATCCCGCCAGTGAACCAAATGGGGGAACCAGTGAACGATGTCTGAAACACGAATTCACAGGACACCGCTATAGACCTTACCAGCTAGGCCTCTCCCCAAAGCAGTCCCACTTCGGGGGGTAAATTGATCCTCTCCCCCCCTTACCCGCTCATTGGGGCCTAACTAGTCCCGATGGCTCCATTTGCACGATATGTAAAAGAAAGGTGTGCCACTGCGATTTGAGACCAGGGTGGCACCCCCTGGTCCTGAACCTTGTCACCCCTGCCTATCAACTAGGCGACAAACCGCTTCAACAATGGCGGGGACCTTGGGACCTAAGAACATGCTTGCTCTCTTTGTAACCCTTTGTTTCAACAGCCGTGTAAAACATCAATGATGTACCATCATGAAATGTGTTAACAAATGTGGGTCTTCGGCAGCGGTAGCCCCCACTGCAGCTGCAATACCCTCTGAAGCGAAGAGTTTATGGTTTAGCCCCTGTTGGGCCGTTGGTGAAGCGTTGCCTAATTCGGAATGGCACGCGGTTGGTTGTATTGGGGGTGGGTTTTGTTACACTGCTGGCTCTGCCCGGGCGGTGAGGGAGGGGGGCGGGAAAGTTGCGGGAAGTTATAAGAAAAATGGCAGGAAAGTGATGACGGGGTTTGAACTGATACACGACGACGCCACAGATGCACATCTCTTGGTAAACAGACACAGATCCTCTATCTCTTACAGTTGGGATGTCCCATAAAATATCAACATGGCTCTTAAAATAATGACATGGAACAAATCGAGGGCTGACAAACTTTACAAAGTCCCGTAGGATCACAGCGTACACGCAAAGACATGGAATTACAGTACTCCTGCTGCAGGAGACACACGCCCAGAAACTCCTATCATCCAATCTTGCACCGTCCTGGGGCCCCAACAGATTCTATACACAATTCTCCACTCAATCCAGAGGAGTCCTAACACTCATTCACAAATCTTTAAAATTCAGACTCCATGCATCCCACATCGATACGGAAGGCAGGTATGTGATCCTTCATTGCACCCTAGCGGGTGAGGAATGCCTACTTGTGAATTCGTATGGCCCCAACACCGACTCCCCCGAATTTATAGATACTGTGACGGCCATAATCACGAAATACGTGGCAGTGCCTATTATATGGGGCGGGGATATGAACCTCATACTCGATAATGACTTGGACAGGACAACCTCGACTCACAGGGTTGTGCCCCGAGCCGCCAGACAGCTCCTTACACATATGAACTTCCTGAACCTATATGATGTGTGGAGAACGCTCCATCCCCTGGACAGAGATTACACCTTCTACTCCACGGTGCATGACAGCTCTTCCCGGATTGACATGTTCTTGCTGTCGGGATGTCGGGTGGGCAGGGTGCTGGATGTCAGGATACTTCCCCGCACACTCTCGGATCACTCCCCTGTGCTGTTGCAGATCCAACTGGTTAGCACTGTGACCGCCCGGCCATCCTGGCGCTTTAAGTCGGAGGCCTTGTCTGATATTGTCTTCAAAGCCGAGATATTGTCAGACATAAATACCTTTTTTGAAAACAACAACACGCAGGATACAACTGAGGGGACCCGTTGGGAAGCATTTAAGGTTTACATCAGAGGGATGTGTATCTCGAGGGAGGCCGGGGTTCTCAAAGCTATAAGGCAAGCCCTACACTGCTCCAAAAACGAGGCTCAAAACGCTAGAACAACAACACATTTCCGCCCCGACTCCGGCTACCCTCGCAAAAATCAGAACGGAATTAGAAACGTTCGAATCTCATGCCCAGAGCGAACTGCGGTATTTAACCCGCCCCGTGGCCGCCCGCCGCTATGGTGAGGGCGACAGACCTGGCAGGACCCTGGCTAAACTGATACGAGTGGAGGGTGGCAGATCCCGAATAGATAGCATCCTGGACGAGCACAACGAGCGGCACTGGTCTGACCAGACCATATCTGACCTCTTCTCTGGCTTCTACGCCAAGCTCTATGGCCCCCAGCCGGAACACAACATTCAAGACCTAGACGACATGTTGGAAAGCATTCCTATGACCATCATCTCCCAGAGCACCAAGGAACAACTTGACATTCCGTTCACCCTGGATGAGATAGTCCGGGTGATCTCCGACCTCCCGAAAAACAAGGCCCCGGGCCCCGACGGGCTCACATCTGAATTTTACCGTGAACACGTTGCCATTCTAGCCCCCATATTGCACGGTGTCTGGACGGAATCCCTTCGAATGGCATCTCTCCCTCCCTCCTTAAGGGAAGCCCTACTCATTGTTCTCCCCAAACCAGGAAAACCCCCAGATGAATGCGGATCCTATAGGCCCCTATCGCTTATCAATACGGACATGAAAATTTTCGCCAAAGTAATTGCGAATAGATTTCTCCCATTCATGCCCCATATGATCCATGCTGACCAAAATGGATTTGTTCCGAGCCGCTCCACTGCTCTTAACATCCGCCGATTATTCAATATAATGTCCAGAATCGACCCGAAGGCAGACGCAGTGGCAGTCACGCTGGATGCCCAGAAGGCATTTGACATGGTTTCCTGGAGGTACCTGTGGGCGGTACTGGAAAAAATGGGGATAGGCCCGAACATGCTTTCCTTTATTAAACTTTTATATGCTGACCCACGGGCCAAGGTGCTGGTTAACTCCATTGTTCCCCCCCCCTTTGTGCTACATAGGGGCACCCGACAGGGTTGCCCGTTCTCCCCCATCCTTTTTGCGCTCGCTATCGAGCCCATGGCCGATCACATCAGGAACAGACATACTCGAAGGGTATCCGCCTACAGGGCACACCAGAGATCATCTTATTATATGCCGATGACGTTCTCCTATATATCAGAGACCCCTCTACACATCTCGACTCAATTATCCGAACGTACTCTGGCTTCACCATCAACTACTCAAAATCCGAGATATTTCCCCTCACTACGGCAACCCGGCAGCCAACATGTGAATTCCCCCTGCGATGGTCCCCGGGAGGCATCAAGTACTTGGGGGTGCAGGCTTCATTGACCAGGGCCTCCTTATTGGCAGATAATTATGAGGCAACGGCAGAGCACGTCGAATCCAAGATGCTCAAATGGCGTAACCTCCCTCTGTCCCTAGCAGGCAGACTATCACTGGTCAAGATGATTGTGGTCCCTAAGCTCCTTTATATCTTTTCTAATGTTCCGGTCTGGCCTGGGAAGCAATACTTTAAGAGACTCCACGCTGCGTGTGCCCAATTCCTCTGGCATTCCGGGGCAGTCCGGAAAAAGTGGCTGCACATGACCCCCCCCTACGAGAAAGGGGGTTTCGCAGCCCCAGACCTAACCATGTACTGGATTGCGGCACAGGCCCAACACGCCACGCACTGGTATGCATACCTGAACCCACCTCCACACGTCAAACTAGAGGAATTTGCAGGGGACGGCACTAACATTATGACCCTGTTGCTACACCATACGTTCCAAACTGATGCCCCTGCAGACCCGGTAGCCACCACGATCAGAGCATGGAACATGATCTTGAACCCAGCAAATGGACACCGCCCATACTATAAATGGCTACCCCTGCGACAATTCCCGGGTCTCTCCCCCACGCATGACCACCACTTCATCCAACACTGGGAAGCCCTGGGATACCGTGCACTCACAGACCTATATCCAGAGGGCAAATTCATTACCCCCCAAACATGGAAACCCGGGCACTCTAACTCGGCATTGGAGCTACTACAATACTTTAGGCTACGGGCGGCGGTCCGGGTAATGTGGCCATCGTACCCAAACGAGCCCCCAGACTCGCCCGAACTCCAATTCATAGGAAACTCCATGGGTGGTAGGGGTATAGTCTCCTCCCTGTATAAAATGCAGCTGGCAAAGCGAGAGAATACGTCCCTAAAACCACGGGAAGCCTGGGCCAGAGAGCTGGAAATAGAAATCACTGACGATACGTGGAACAACATGTGCACGCACACACGTAAAGTCTCCCTAAGCGCAAGATTCCGCTGCATACAATATAAACTACTCAACAGACTTTACTACACACCGCTTAGAGTAGCGAACTTCACACGCTCTTCTACCCACAGGTGCCCGAAATGTAACTCCGAAGAGGCAGATCATATGCACATGTTTTGGTCCTGTGTCGCGCTGAGTGCGTTCTGGCTGGAGGTAACGAGGGCGCTCACAGAGATAATTGGGTCCCCCGTAGACCCCGTCCCGCAAGCCCTGTTGTTTGGTATATGGACCGGGGAAAATGTTTAAAAAGCGGCTAAATTCTTGAATGTGGGTGCTATGGTTGCTAAAAGATGCATCTTGCAATGTTGGAAACGCCACTCCCCCCCCACCTTTGAAATGTGGTTGAAAGCCCTCACCTGGGTACAAACCTGCGAGGAGGAGTATATCGGATCTCTGCCCGCACCGTCGCACCCAAAGAATGTGTGGACGGAGTTCTGCACTTATTTGAACAATAAGGCTGAAACTGAGGGCTCGGTGCCCCCGACCGATCCTCCGGACACGTCACAATAAAGACTGGGCGCCTTGCCACCCCTTCTCTTACGTTACCAGCACCCCCCCTCCCACCTCCTCGAGCCATCTCAAAATGTATGTTGTTACACCCGACTGGACTAAGATGAATGTGTGTATTTCTGTGCAAATTCTGCTATTCCTGTCTTGACTTTCCGTTTTGCCAATAAACAAAAGTTTTTTAAAAAAAATTAGCTGCGTGAAAATCTTAGAAGACGTATCCGTGGGGGCGCTGTTGTGCGCCGAGCAAGATGGCCGCTTGATGCGTGAGCTCCGTGGCGAGCGGACCTCATAATCCTGTTCCTTGGCGCCTATCCTATCTGCTGCCGTGTACAGGGTACACGATTCTGCTGCCACGGCTTTGGGGATCCAGCGGACCCAATCCTGCTGTGAATCGGAGCCGGGAAGGGCTTTCCCCGACTCCGTAGCACCCATCCCCCCGCCTGTGGCGCTCCTGCGTGCCGAAGACTCGGCCCCGGCGGAGAGTGGTCGTACCCGCCGGGGTCCTGCTGCGCTGCCTCCCACATCTGCCAGGCATCGGTGGGGGCCGGCGTGCCTCATCCCTTCCGGCGGCGGGGCCGACGGGGGCCCGGGATCGTGGCCCGCCGGCGGGGCTGCGGCTTCTGCTGGGACAGTGCGGCCTGGGGTGGCTGCCCCCGTGTCCCTGGAGGGACGTTGGACCTGTGACGCGGCCGTCCCGCTCCCCCCCCCCTGCTGCACACTCCATCTTGGGCCCTCCTCGCCCTCTTCGGAGGATCTCCGCGACCTGTGGGGGTGTCGCCGGAGCCTCTCCCTCCCGACGGCACGCGCTGCGCCGCTGGAGCGGCACGGCGCCCAGGTACGTGCTGCGGGGGTCTCGCTGCCTCCGGGGGCGATCCTGCGGCCGCCGCCTCGGTGCTCCTGCAGCCCTCGGGCCCCGCTGGGCCGACCCCCCCTCCTAGGGTGATCCTGTGAGCCGCGGCCAGCCCCGGCGGGGGGTGGACGAATCCGCCTGGGGGCCTTGCTGAATTCCTTCCAGCACCTGCGATCTGCTGGGGGGGGCCGGGCTTTCGTTCCCCCTGGTGCCGGGTGGCCTGGAGCGCGCCGCCCCCGTCATTCTTGGAGAGGCGCCTGGACTGATCCCCTGTCCCAGCTTGGGAGTCGCCGTGTGGTCTTCTCTCCTCCTTCCTTGGGATCCAGCGGGGGGGAGCGGGGGGACCTTCCCCCCCCTGCTTGCACAACCTGTGCCGGTGGGGCGACGCGGCCTTTGGGTGCGTGCTGGGGAGGCTCCATTGACTTTTCACGCCGGAACTGCCGCCACCCTGCCTCGGGACTCCGGGGTCACCCCTCCTTGGCGGGCCGCCCTCTCTGCGGTGTGGGGTATCTGAGGCCCACAAACAACGACGACCGGCTCCGCCTGGTGAGCCCTGACCTTCCTGGCTCTCCTGCTCTGGGGCCCAGCTCTAGCTCTCCCCCCCTTGGGGGGCTACTCGGCCTTCACCAACCTCATATTGCGTTTACCTTGGCTGGAATCCCTCGTTCTGTGTGGCCCTATCGTTCACTGGGGGCTGGCCTCTCCCCGCCTCAGTACCCTGGAGGCTACTGCCACTCCACCCGGAGTGATACTCTGCAGAAGGGCCCCGTCAATACCGCTGGTCCTTACTCTTCCATCTCTGGCTGTCTTCCACACCTTCCTGATCGGGCGGGAGCCCTGCAGCCTACACTTCTACGGCATAGTCTCGTGGCCACGATATTTCCTGCCTCCCTCTCTTGTCACGCACCCCACCTGGATTATTGACTTACACGGCCTGGGATCCCCCCCGTCTCCCTCTTGGGGCTGCTGGTGACTCCCCTTTACCCCACTCAACCATCACCATTGTCAAAATGACCAAGGGGGGCGCGAGGAAACAGAGCTCCATCAACATGTTTGCGAAGGCGGCTGTTAGATCCCCGGAGGACCCCATTGAACGGGCCCCTGTGGCGTTGTTGTCCGCAGTGGCACCTGAGCCCCAGGGCATGATGGACTTTATCAGGGAGGGTTTCACTGCCCTACACTCGAAACTGGACGATATGAACGGCACTATTTCCTCAATCAAGGCCCACATCGAGAGGACCGATAGCCGCGTGTCTGAGGTCGAGACACGGGTCGGCTCCGCCGAGGATGCACTGGGTGCACTGCGCTCCGAGGTTGTCGCTCTCTCGAGCCGAGTCCTCGAGGTGGAGAAGAAGAACGAGGACTTGGAATCCCGCTCAAGGCGCAATAACCTTCGCATCATCGGGGTCCCTGAGAACGAGGTGCACGAGCCAATGGAGGACTTCGTTGAGCACACATTAATGTCACTCCTGGATTCGCCCAAGCTCTCCCCCCACTTCGCTATTGAGCGGGCGCACCGTGCCCTCACCGCTAAACCCAAACCCGGGGCTCTGCCTCGTCCCATCATCGCCCGGGTCCTGAACTACCGGGATCGTGATACTCTACTCAGAGCTGCAAGGGTCAAGGGTGAGCTCTTATTGGGAGGTGCGAGGATTCATCTTTACCCCGACTTCTCGACCGCCGTCCAACGAGAACGCAAGACTTTCCAGGCTGTGAAGCGGAGACTGCGAGATCACTCCATTAAATATGCCATGCTCTACCCCGCCAAACTGCGCATAGAACACGCTAATCAGGTGTTCTTCTTCACGATCCCGGAAGAGGCCTCCAGGTTTATGGACGAACACTTCCCAGGCTGACTTCCTTCTCTTGTCCACAACTCTGCAGCTTCCCCCTTGGGCCCCGCGGGGGGAGGCCGGGTCCGGCCCTTCCCCGTCGCTGGTGCCGCATTGATCCTCTCTCCCGGATTCGGCTTGTTCAAGTTTCTCCTTTCATTTCAATGATGTGCCATACTGCTAAGTGCAAGACACCCTGCTTAAGTTACATTCAATGTTTGAAGTTGCACCTTGAGCTCTACTGGTCCTGCTGCGGCCCGGAGCGCTGCGGTCAGCCCGGCCTACAGGCCCCCAGGCGCTGATGCCTCTAGTTTGGTTTTGGTTGAGGGGGTTTGGGATTGTCATTCCTCTGTTTGGGAGGGGGATGTGGGTGGGGGTGGGACATGTTTGGGGTTTTATTATCAGAAAATTGGCACTGGCAGCGAGGGCAGACTGGGGTGCAGCACTCACCCATTGGTCTTGGACACCTTTTTTGACTATACCACTACCACATCCATGGCAGAGGGGGACTTAACCTTTATGAGTTGGAATGTGCGGGGGTTGGGGAACTATAGAAAGATGAGGCAGCTCCAGCTGCAGGCTGAGCGCCATGGGTCCAAGATCCTCTTTTTGCAGGAGACACATGCTCGCATGGAACAATGCGTGCGTTTCACCAAAACCTGGGGCCCCCATAGGTTTTTTACCGACTTCTCTACTCAAAGTCGTGGGGTCATGACCCTTATTCACAAGAGTCTCCGGTTCACCCTCATCTCTTCACATATTGACCCCCTGGGCAGGTATGTACTGTTACACGCCACGCTTCAAGGGAAAGAAGTGGTTTTGCTGAACATTTATGGCCCCAACCTCGATGACCCTGAGTTCTACAGACAGGTCACGTCCCTTCTAGATGGCTTCCCCCTTGTTCCAATCCTCTGGGGGGGGGACTTTAATACTATCTTTGATGTGGCCCTTGATAGATCTGGGACCAAGCCCCGTCATCTTTCCAGGGCAGCCTATGCTGCATTATCATCTCTGCCCCGGTTGGCCATGGTGGATGCATGGAGGTTCTTTTACCCTGACTCTCGCGTTTATTCATTTTATTCTTCAGTCCATGACTCGTACTCCCGAATTGACCGCTGGGTGATCTCCAATGTCCTGGTTAAAGACGTGAAACAGTTAATGATTTTACCCAGAACATTGTCTGACCACTCTCCAGTGACCATCACCGTGAATTGGGCCCCTGATCCTGGCCGGTCCCGCTGCTGGAAACTGAAACCCCTTGCCCTTCTTGATCCAGAGTTTCATTCCGAGCTCGAGGACTCTATTGAAGAGTTCTTCGAGTTAAACACAGGCTCGGTACCATCAATAGCCACACTGTGGGAGTCTTTCAAGGCCTATATTAGAGGGATTGCAATTTCCAAGGAAAACGGAGTCCTCAAATCAATTAGGAGAGCCCTAGCCAAGAGTGAATCCAAGCTGTCGACCCTGGAGGCTGCATGTTCACTTCACTCTTCTCCGGGTAACCTAGCGGCCATTGGGACGGAACTGGATACATTTCGCTCCCTGGCTGATCGTGAACAGAGGTTTCTGGACAACCCAGGTATCGCACGGGAATACGGGGAGGGCGAGCACCCTGGCCGATTCCTTGCGAGGTTGATCCGACATGAGACGGGTTCCCCACACATTCTCGGGATTGAGAGACCGGACGGCTCTTTGGCTGTCTCCTCCCGGGACGTCAACACGGAATTCTTTAATTTTTACGGGTCCCTATACTCCAATGCGGACGAAGTATCAGTGGAAGAAATCGACTCCTTTCTCAAATCCCTTCCCTTGTCAACTTTATCCCCTGAGGCCGCGGGCTCTCTTGATTCCCCACTCACACTGGAAGAGCTCTTCGACGCTATCAATTCCCTATCCTCGGGGAAAGCCCCCGGCTCCGATGGTATCCCAGTCGAATTTTACAAGTCCTATAAATCACTTCTCCTTCCTCACCTGTTGGCTGTGTGGGAGGAGGCGGTCGAGACAGGTGTGTTCCCCCCTTCACTACGTGAGGCCACGATTACAGTATTGCTAAAGGCTGGCAAACCTCCCTCGCATTGTGGATCGTATCGTCCGCTTTCCCTTATAAACTGCGACGCCAAAATATACGCAAAGGCCCTGGCTCTCAGGTTGGCCCCCATCCTTCCGTCCATCATTCATTCCGATCAAGCGGGCTATGTCCCGGGGCGGTCCACCTCCCTGAACTTACGGCGTATATTTAATATAATTGACAGGATTAGCCCAGAGACTCAGGCTGTAGCGGCTACGCTGGACATGCAAAAGGCCTTTGATTCGGTTTCATGGCGATTCCTTTGGCGGGTTCTCGAGAGCTGTAAATTTGGTCCCTCCTTTCTCTCTTGGGTCAAGCTACTCTATTCGTCCCCCGTGGCTAGGGTCCGTACAGGTGACCACTGCTCTCCTTCCTTTGGGATCGCCAGGGGGACGAGGCAGGGGTGCCCATTCTCTCCTTTGGTTTTTGCAATAGCCATAGAGCCCTTCGCGGACATGCTTCGTCATCGCCACGCCCACAGAGGCCTCCGTACTGCCGGGAGGGCGGACATAGTTTCCCTATATGCGGATGACGTGTTGCTGTTCATTCGCTCTCCATCCCTCAACTTGCCTCCAGTGCTGGAGGATATCATTTATTTTGGCCGGGTCTCGGGCCTTAGGGTGAACTGCTCGAAATCCATCCTCTTCCCACTCACAGAATGCACTCTCCCCCCCCCTGACACTCTGGGATTCACATGGGCTCAATCCACATTCACTTACCTGGGGATAGCAGTAACGCGCCAGCAGGCACTAACCCTCGAAGAGAACTTCCGGAAATACCTTACACTCCTGTCTGTTAAGGTTTTAGTATGGGACAAGCTCCCGATTTCTCTCGCGGGCAGAATGGGTCTATTGAAAATGGTGGTGTTACCTCAGCTGCTTTACAAGTTTGCCAACGTACCCTTGTGGCCGGGCGCAGACTTTTTTCGTGACCTGACTCGTACGATTAACTCCTTCCTTTGGCACTCGGGAGCGGTCCGGCTTAAGTATGAGACCTTGTCCACCCCCATGGCCAGGGGGGGCTTTGGTGCCCCTGATTTTCTCAAATATTGGCTAGTATCCCAGATCCAATATATCTCCCATTGGTTTAATACAACTGACCCCCCCCCCACGTCCGGCTCGAGAAACTTGCGGTCTGTGACCGCGAAATCCGCTCTTTGGTTATACAACCCGCTCCTCAGGTGCTGGATTCACAGAGCCCGTTAGCCTGCACATCCCTTGCATTAGCCAAAACATGGAAGCTGCTTGGAATAGCCCGCGCCTTCCACGGCAACCTTCCCCTCTGGAACTTCCTCCCGAGGGTTCCCCAGGTCACACCACTTATTGTTCGTCGCTGGGCCGAGGCAGGCTATGAGCTGCTGCGGGACGTGTTTGACCAGGGCATATTCATCGAGTGGACTGATCTTCCCCTACCCTTGAGGAGTGACCGGAGTGTCTGGCTTCAATATGCGGCTCTCCGTAAGACCCTTAAGCGTAATTATCCAACATTCCCTGCGTTACCACCAGACGACCCGGCCATTGAGGAACTCACTTCCCCCTCACCCATGAAAGGTAAAATCTCTAGGTTATACTCCATGCTGCAGTCCAGATCCTCTCCAGAATTTTCTAAACTCAGGGGGTCTTGGGAGAGGGACCTGGGGGAGGAAATATCGGACGACCGCTGGGCACATATATGCGATCGCACTCACCGGGTGTCCTTTAATACCCGATTCAAACTCATTCAGTTAAAAGTGCTGCATAGGTTCCACTATACTCCGGCTAGATTGCATCGCATGTCCAGTGAGCATCCTTCTAGTTGCCCTCGATGCGGGCATGATGACGCGGACTACATCCACATGATCTGGTCCTGCCCCCGCCTTACACAGTTCTGGGGAGCGGTTTGCGCGACGGTATCTGCTATGCTCGATCACCCCATCGATCCTTCTCCAGCATTGTGTCTCTTCCATGATCTCCCTGGCCTCCCTCGTAACTCTAAAAAACTGACTGGCCTCTGCATGCTCTTAGCGGTTCGGTCCATCCTGCTCTGCTGGCTTCGCCCCTTTCCCCCCACACATGCCCAATGGTTGAAGGCGGTTACTTGGGCCTCTGACTCTGAGGAAACTTGGTCTCACATGCAACCTACTCACTCCAGGCCTAGGGACATCTGGCTTAGATTCCGCTCCTACTTGTCCGACCTTGACATGACTCCGGCTGCTTCCTTCCCCTCCACCTGCTCTTTCTCACTAGTCTGAGAGTTCCCCCCATTTTATTTTGATCAGCCTCCCCTCCCCGTATGTCGTTTGTAATTCTGTTTTCTTTTTTTTGAGTCATCTAATGTGCAATCTCCGTATGACTGTTTCATGATCTGTATTGTCAGTCTGTACCTGCTGGGAGCTGTTCGCCTGTTGTTTTGCTGCCATGCTGCCTAATAAAAAAGAATTTAAAAAAAAAAAGAAGACGTATCCGTAAGTGCTATTGGTCAAATGTTCTGGGGATTATTTATGTCGCCTTTCTTATTAATACGCACTATTATGGCCGAACACCATGAGCTAGGAATTTGTTTTGTGACAAATATCGTGTCAAACTTTAATTTGAGAATCCCAGCCCAGAATTGCGGATCGAGTTTTACCACACACGAAGGGATCCCATCCGGGCCACATACTTTAGAGTCCTTCAATTTCGCTATGGCATCAATAATGTCTTCAACAGACCATGGACAGGACTACAGAATATACTCTGAATAATCCACAGTACGTTCACCAGAAAATAACTTGGTAATTCAAATTTCTTGGTGAGATATTGCACCCAGTTGGTAGACAGAATAGATGGCTCAATGGAGCTTGCAGGGGCATTTATAGTTCTAATTGTATTCCTAGTGTCACTGGACAAGATGCTATGCATCATACGTTGATCATCGCTAATGGCAATTACCTGCCTAAATTCCTTAATCCGATTTTTATGTGATAGAATAATACGCTTCTTTTCAGCTTAGTATGCATCATGACCAAGATTCAATCTAATTAATTTCCTCATTTTAAAATTTTTTGCGATTCTAAGATTATAGATTTTGAGGTCAAATGCATGTTTGTGTGCCCTTGAAGTTGGATATATCTTATTGTCCTGTGCAATCCCCAGCAGATGTACCTGGATACAGCTACTCAACTCCGCTTCTATGCGTGCATTAATACACCTAGGATTTCGACTGATGTATTTGAAGACCACATCCTCCTTAATCTTATTAATCAGCCTCATGCAGATATGCCTATTCCATTTTATTGACATGCCGAGCCTGTCGATCTCTATCAATCTCAGCACAGGTTCAGGGTACAGACTCCAGTTACTGATATTGATATTAATACAAATGGCTGTGTGATCCCCATCCTCAAGATCTAGAATTCGTGTAGGTTCACAATTCTTACACAGGACTGTAGATATAAAAAATGATCTATGTAAGAACAGCGATCACCTCGCTTCCATGTCCCATCCCAATAGATATCTTACCCACTTTTGACCATTTCTTGATGACAGAGATAACTTTATTTTTTCTATACTCACTCCAAAGCACTTACTCTTATAGCAGGAGGAATTAAAATCCCCACCTATTATAATCCCCACACATCCCATATGTAGAAACAGATCTTCCAAAATTACATCTAGTGTATTAACAATCTGATCCCAAGTGATTTGGGCCTTATTCCAATGAATGCATATGAATACCAATACTAGATCTTGTGTTTTACATGGATTCATTTGTAATACCAGTAGACTTTCATCTTTATACAATAGCAAAACATCATATTTACATCTATTGCTTACAAGTATCGCTAATCCGCCGGATGGTCTACCCTTTAGACCTCTAGTAGCGTCCATAGCTTAGCAACTGTATCCCGCAATGCTAAAGGTAGACATATGCATCGTCTCTTGGAGCAAAATAATTTTGAGACAATTCCCTGAATCAACCATGCCAATCCACCGATAAAAGTTTGCCAGGCCACAACAATTCCAAGATGTGACTCTGAGGGGACCCACGCTACGCTAATGCATCTTCTTTTGCTTTCACAGGTGGACATATGATTCCACTAGGCCCTGGTGTGATCCCATTCAATGCTACCACTAGTGCAAGCAATTGCTTCAAAGTGTCTGCACTAATGTTCAACTGCGGAACAGTTTGTAGGGGCACCTCTTTTATGGTTTCAATTACAGGGGAAGTTTCCAGGAATTCCTCAGCATCTTTTACATTCCTGAAAACAAAAGGGACGAGACCAAGAGCAATAAAATTCTCCCCCTGTTCCCAAACCATCTTCATGATAATCATAGACTGGAACCCACATAACATTCAGTGATTAAAGTTGGTAGCAAGCTTTATCCAATCAAGATCATCAGAGCGCAGGGTTCTTAGAGGGGGGATCGCTTGAAACGTTTTCAACATAAATGTTCTATTCAAGCTAGTTCTACCATTCATATGCACATCACTTTCCCATAATAACCGGCTTTCCTAAAACCAGTTTCTCCTCGTGGATCACTTTCTTTACACCAGACCCTAGTAAACTTTCTTCAATGCACACCTCTAAATCAACTTTCTCCTCATTGTCATCCGTTTTGGAATTGGGATTTATCATATCACCTAAGGGTTGCTTCTTAGACTTGATCCTTGGCCCACTTTCTACCTCAAGGGCTACCACCACCTCTTCATCCACAACATCACACTTCACAACCTCACCTTGGTTAGCTCTACCACCCATTCCTTTCGTCCCAACTTCATCTATCTGCTCACTCCTTCCAACTTCATTGCTGCAATGGTTGATATTCTTAGATGGTTTTTTGCTTTTTCTCTCTGTTTTTTTGTTGTTTACTGGGTAAAATTGCAATAACGCAGTTTGCACCCCCGAGCGACCACTACCAGCCGGTGCATGCTGCCCCTTTTTCTGAGGATGGGGATTGCATTCATTACTAACCCTCTCCCCAACATGACCAATTCCTGCATTCAGATGTTTAGTTTTTTGTATACATTTCTTAGGATGCGAGGGAACTTTTTCTCGATCCTCTGAGAGAAGGTCTAGATGAGCCTTAGACTCTTCGTCCAGTTGGTGGAGATCAATACCATTCTCCTCCTCCTGTTTCTGCGCTATTGTTTTCCTTGAATCCGCACTTGCGATTTCCAGGATATCTCCTGTTTGCGCATTGGCTAATTTTTTCTTCTTCGCATTTCTAGACGTATTACTCTTCGCCTCCCTCTTCTGAGCGTGGGCTATGGTTCTTCTTTCCCTCCTTGTCAGCACCATAGCCTGCTTATCACACTCACTTTCAAGATCAGAGTTCATCATACCCCCATCCATTTCTTCCTTTTTATTGCCAGACAGATCAATTAATGCAGTCAACAAACAGGACAAAAGTGACATTATTGCAGCAATTCATGCGGGCAACCTCAAGGGCAACGACAGAAACAGCAATGCGAACAACTCATTTATCCCACGCATGCAAAGACAATGTTACAGATGTGGGATGGCGTTTCCACATGCCGGGTCGTGCCCTGCTCTTTCCCAAAAATGTGGCAACTGTGGCAGGAAAGGACACTTTCAGTCCGTGTGCAGAGAAGGGAAGCCATTTTCCACACCACGCATGGGTGCTACCCCGCATTACAGAACTGTCCAAAGAACATTTCCGAATCAGCCTCACCAGCCACGCCCTTACCAGCAAGGGCCGAGAAGATACGTTCGAGTGGTGGAAGAAATATACCCGGACGACGACAATCCAGAAAACGTGACACACAAACCTAACGTGCAACTGCGTGATGAGTATGACGGCCCACTGCCGGGGCGGCAAGAAGAAGGAAACTTTGAATTTCAAGGTGACCACTATGATCTGTATGCCCAAGATGAATTTGTAAATCTCATTATGGACGAACAGGAGGCACAGGAGGGACCCAGAATACAAATAGACATCTGCAACAAACAATTCTGTTTCCTGATCGACTCGGGAGCAACGGTTAACATAATGGGTGAGAAAGAATTCCAACTACTTCACAGCAAACCCACACTAACTCCAACAACCTCCATGATTTATCAATGTAGAGCAGACGCCCCTCAGTGTAGGCTCTTTCAGGAGACGACTCACGTTTGGTGACAAGTCAGTCAACACCGTCATTCATGTCATTAGAAGCCTCGCAAAAGGGCGATGCTTACTAAGCTACAAAACAGTGTCATGCTTAGGATTAATCAATATACCGGTCCAAGACAGTGACGTCATTGAGTCGTCGGACCCTCAGATCAGAATACAAGGGCAAGTGTACAACATGAACCTGGAACCCCTGTCACAAAGGAGGTAATTGTCAAAGAATTTCCACAACTGTGTCAAGGTTTAGACAAAATGAAGGGCCTGCCTGCGGGGTATGGTCACAGGTGACGGGGGGTCCCTTGTGGTGTGGGCTGCCTGCGGGGTATGGTCACGGGTGATGGGGGATCCCTTGTGGTGTGGGCTGCCTGCGGGTATGGTCACAGGTGATGGGGGGTCCCTTGTGGTGTGGGCTGCCTGCAGGTATGGTCACGGGTGATGAGGATGCCTTGTGGTGTGGGCTGCCTGCGGGTATGGTCATGGGATATGGGTGCGTCCCTTGTGGTGTGGGCTGCCTGCGGTTATGGTCATGGGTGATGGGGGTCCCTTGTGGTGTGGGCTGCATGCGGGTATGGTCACAGATGATGGGGGGGTCCCTTGTGGTGTGGGCTGCCTGCGGGGTATGGTCACCAGCATGGACAAGTGGAAGGGAAGAATGTCAATAGTAGAGTTCCTGTCCAGTGAGAGGAAGGAAACACATGGTTCTATGTGATTCCTACAACCACATGTATGTTGTGGTCTTCTAGTTTGATTCTGCTAGTCGATGTTTTTTCATTTTTAATAATGGGGATACCCCATATCTATTTTCTCTCTACCTCTACCCCACCTCTTCACCTTACTACATGGTTATACACAAACACAAAGACACAGATACACACAAACACATACGAAAAACAAATAAAGTCAACATAGTGGAGTCATACTAAAAGACCATAAAACAAATGTGGTCCATGGAATCACTGTATACAGTCAAATATTAATGGCCTATATATGGTGGACAGGGGAACCCACTGTGAAGGGAAAAGGAATAGACCCAGTATTCTTCACTACTCACAGGAACCAGGGAATCCACCCAGAAAGAAAGGGAAGCAGATAAACAAAGAGACCAAACAGAAATTCAGGTACAAAATATAAAGAATGTCTGGAGAAAAATGTTTCCTGGCTCTGCCAACTCCAGAGCCATAAACCACAAAGAACAACTTTGTGAGCTGCTATCTTGATTTCTAAGCTTGTTCATATAGCCCTTCCTGGATGTACAGGCCTTTGTAAGTCTCTATTATTCTTGTGTTACCTCTGGAGGTCATCCGTGAATGAAGTCTACCCATTCTGGTACTATTTCCCCGTACTCTACACTTTCCATTTGGTCTTTATTGCCACTTGATTCCTGATACAAACAAGATAAAAACAAATGATCTGAACTAAAGTTAGGGAAATAATGTTATCATGTAATTCTCTCTCATTCGGAAATTGTGTATGTACATGGTGGATTCACCAGCTATGCACTGTCAAGAAAGAAAGTGATCCGATATTCAAATAATTCCCCAGGTTTGTGTTATTGAACTGGCATGGGTTATTTTTATGAGCTAATAAGAATCTGCTGCAAATGTTTCCCTTTTCTAAAGATACACAATGAAGTTTATTGGTATATATGCCAATTACTTCTAATTATTATTTTTTATTTTCTTTACATAAGAGATTGAATGTGGCAACACATATAATTTTATCATGATGTTTGTCGACAATCTTTTGGGTCAAAGGTGTGTCATGATCTGTATTGACTGGTCTCTTAATGGCCTTTGTAACAACCGTTTTGGGGAATGCTCTAGACAGAAGTTTGGATCGTAAGTTATCAGCTTCCTGGACATAATCCTCTCAGTTCATTCAGTTCTGTTTAGGTTGACGAAAATGTACATAAGGAAGACCTCATGGTAGCTGGTATTAGGTTTTCTGTCTGTGTGTTTACCGTCTACCTTTGTACCCAAAATGCCATTTCTGTTAGTAATTGTTAAATCTAAGTAAGCTATTTATTCTTGACTGCAGGACATTGTAAATGTAATATGTGTTGTGTAGGTACTGATCCAAATGATAAATTAGTTAAGTTCAGTCAGTCACCCATTCTAAATAGTCAATACATCTTCAATATAGCTCTTCCACAATACAATCTTATTCATTTGTAGATTAAGGTCCGAATAGACATAAGCATGTTCATAGTTTTTCATATATGTTAGCAACTCTTGGGGCAAACGCGGTGACCATGATAGTACCTTTAATCTGGGAAAAAACTGCTTGGGCCTTATTATGGGTACACTGGTAAAACAGCAGTACTACTGTAATGGCAACATTAACATTAACAGTGGGGTGATTGCCGGAATTACCAGCCTATCACAAGTCCATGGACCCGCGCACATCCCCCTGGAAATAGCGTCACCTACAGAACGGGAAGTTCACCGGTGGCCATCTTGAAAAACACAATCCACTGTCAATCTCCCATTTCCTGTTGCCATCCAGTGCGGCATAACATATGTCACAAGAAAGGAGGGCACGTTTCCCTGATGCCCGCCTCAGGAAACCCAAGTTCTAGGAGGCAGAACTTACATCATTGGTGGACAGTTGGCCAGCACGTCAATGCCCTGTTTGTGGCTGGACACTGCAAAACAAGCCAAAAGCGGAAGACCACCATATGTCGGGAGGTTGCGGACAGCATGACAGCCATGGGGCCTGTCCCCCACACAACTAGTGACTGCCACAAGCGCTGGGATGACCTGCGTCTGAGGGTGTGCAAAATTATCACCACCCGCAGGAAGGCATCCTCAGCCACAGGAGGAGGGACATTGTCACCCCTCCCCCTCATGCCTTGGGATGAAAAGTGCAGCTCTATCCTGCACTTGGAGAGCATCGAGGGTGTTGGGACAGCAGAGGTAGGAGACGGGACCCAAGATGATGGTGGTAAGTACAAAAACCCCACGTTCCTGCATCCAAATACATGCATCCCCAGGCAGAGATTCTAACACATATCAGACACAGCAAATGACTTGATCCAAGCCACATGCAAGGGGATGCAGGTAGAAGTAGCCACGTACAAGAAGCACTGTTGCCAATATGTACAGTCATGCACATGTGTGCCAAGGGAGGAAAGGACATCAGTCATAGGCCCAGGGCACACACAACAGCCCCCTGTCAGCTGACCAGAGAGGCTTCAGGACAAGAGCAGTAAAAACACAATGTGGCATGAATGAAAGTCAAGGCTACAGTTGTGACACCCAGAATACTAACAGTATGCTCATCTCTTCCCAACAGGCACAGAGTCCTCTGACAGAGACGGCCCGGGACCGTCATCAGGCCGAGCAGTAGCATGCAGACCTGCAAAGGCAAGCAGGCCCAGGAAGCAGGGCAGTACAACTGTCACCTTGCAGACACCACCAGCCCCACCACCAGCACCATCAGCCCCACCATCAGCACCATTAGCCCCATGACCGGAAAAATCTGCCCCATGACCGGCACCATCAGCCCCACCACCAGCACAATCGTCACCCACTGGTGCAGCTGTGGTCAGTGGCCCCACTGTCCCTCCTGTGCCCTTCACTCAACCACGGCACAGCACTTACCAGGTCATTGTGGCTGGGTTGCCACAGAAGAGGAGGAGGAGGAGAATGACACAACATACCCTTACAGTCCCTCGTCACCCCATAGCACCCCCACGATTACCAATGCCCAGCCTCTGTACAATTGATGCACGCCTACATGCAGTAGAGGCCCAGAAGGGAGAACTTACTGCCATTGCACATGAACAGCTAAATGAGATGAGACTCATGAGGGAGTGCATGCATGCTTCCAGCCACAGGAGTGCCAAGTTCCATCGATGTGCAACCACAGCCCTCCTCATCCTTGCACAAAGAGTGAGGGAGGGGAATGAGATCACCTCCTCTGCTCTGCGGTAGAGGTCATGAGGCATGCCGACTAACTTTGCGAGGACAACATGCAGGCCTAGGGATCAGACCCACCCACATACGTGACCACCACTTAGGGCTCTCAGCAAGGCAGCCGAAGACGCCAGTCACAGAGAATGTGGCACACACAGAAGTCTGGCAAGATCCCCCGACCTTCATGGGCTAGTGTAAAACAGCTCCCCTCAATTTTCCTCATTCAACCAACTACAGTACTGGGACGAGGAAGAGGTGACTAAGAGTAGTGAACACCAATAGGTTATTTCACCACTTTAGCACTGAGATGAGGAAGATGACTGTAGAGTACTACAAAGGTCAGGTATGTCCCTCTAATTGTAGTCAGGCAATGTTAATTAGAAACCTACACCTGCAACCTGTCAATAGTTACAGGTATAAGAAGGGAGCTAACCAGCAATATTCAGACCAACAGGGAGTCCCTTGTGAGAAAGACCAGCAGGGAGTCCTTTTTGTGAGGAGGCAGCCGTGGTGAGTCCTAAAAGGAAGCCAGGACGCCGGCAGACAACCCAGAAGACCTGTGGAGCCCAGGGTGAGTTGGGCTGAGCGAATTCCACACGGCTGGGAGCCGCCATGGTCAGCGAAGCGGAGCTGCCGGCGAGTACAGAGAAGCATCCACAGTGCGAGTTTGGCTGGTCAGCGGACAGAGCAGAAGTGAAGCATTGCAGCTGCCCAAAAGGACCGCCGAGGACCGGTGAGTGAAGGGGAATGTCGCTCAAAGCAGGGGCGCTAATAGGGGCTGTGTGGAAGTGAGAAATGCCATATGAACCAAAATGGAATGCCAAATGAAATGACATGTCCAGATTCAAATAAACCCAAAACCAATGGTTGAATATTGAATACCGAACTGAATGAAGACTTTATGGGCAAAGCTAAGATCTGATGAAAGATAAAAGTGTAGTGCCCATTTAAAGCAACATACGAAATAAGAGTGAAAGTGTGAAAGAGCATGACAGAAAGGTGGGGAAAACATAAGACAACCACAAAGTGAACTTTATGCATGAAAACAGTGGGGCAAGGCCAAAGACTGGCAGAGGATATCTGACACATTGTGGCAAAGCCAAGAGGCTAACCAGGAAAAGCCAGAAGAGTGTGAAACTGCACATAAAGCCAAGAGGCCGAAAAGGAGAAGCTACGTAAGTGTGAATCTAAACACAGGGGCAAATACAGAAGAACCTGTGTGGGCTGAAGAGCCTAGGGTTCCTAGTTGCGTGACCTGTGATGGGTGGACTGTGTGGTCTGACTACTACGCCTAGACCAGGGCACACTCAATTGTGAAAGCCAAAGACAATGATGAAATAAACCAAGAAGGAGCAATTTAAGTGAACTGTTAATGCAATCCAGAAGGAGTGTCAAGTTGACCTGGAGTTGTGTTGAACATTGAAAGACTGAAACCAAGTATAAGTTAAGAAGTTGAAGTCTAGGGGATGGGTACGCTGAAGCTTGACTAACTGCAATGCTGTATTAAGTACAGAGCCCTCAAGACCCTTTTCTTTGGAACTGTGTTGCCTTGAACGTGGAGAAGGCCACCCAGAGGTTTGTGTGGAACCATATTGCCTTGAACTTGGGGAAGGGAACTCCAAGGATTTGTGGAACTGTTTGAACCTGGGAAAGGTAATCTCGAGACTTTTGTGGAACTTTCTTGGACTTGGGGGAGGGAAGGGAAGCTGAAAAGGAAGCTCAGAGCTGGAAGAAGCTCAGAACTTTCTTTGATCACCATTTCTTTTATTGTCGACATCCCTACACATTGTTTAGCTTTAGTTGTGAGGGCCAGGATAGGTTCTGGACACAGACAGACATTTAAGTTGAACTTTCTGACTCAGACTTTCCTTAGTTTTGTTCAGGTAGGGAAATCCCACCTTAGCATAGGGCAAGTTAGGCCTTCAACCATCCTGACATTTGTGTTAATAAACCATCTTATTTTAACTTTGAATCTGTTGTCTGTGTCTTGCTTCATGATGCCTTCACAATCCCCATTGCATAAATAATGTAGGCAGAAAGAGTATGTTAATCATCATTCAATCTGCATGACCTCCAAGATGGAAACATCATAGGAGTAACTTATATGGGAGAAGATCCATTTACATTCACCTATCACACTGTCCATTCTGGACCGGGCCGCTCTTGGCCCTCTCTCTTACCAATATCTGCATGTTGGTGTTGTTTATCTGGAGACATAAAATGCTTTCTTTGACAAAATATGCTGCCACGCTTCAAGAGTTTTTTTGCGCTCTTATCATATCCATCACGTAGCCACACATTTTATATACAGTAGTTTATGTTAAACTCCCCTCAAGTAAACCCTCCTTTATCCACATACACCTTGGAACTTACTTCTCCCTTTCCACAATTTTCTGTCATACCCCATGCTTGTTGAAGGTTCATGTATCCAAACTGCAACAATCACTAACCCGCTTCTATGTTTCTTATTAGTTTGTCTTACCTGGCTTGTCCTTTGTATGGTGTCTTTCTTCTCTTACCTTCTACACATGCCCTTTTCGCCCTTCTGCGCAGACTAATCTCGAAATGCAGAGGCCTCTTTTTGGACGAGCTGCTTGCACTGGGACTACTACAGTGATGAGTCAGCGAAGTAAAAACACCTCATAAAATAGCATAACATATATACAGTAACCAACCGGTTCTCAGCCTACCAAAGTGGCCAGCAGAGATGCTGTGATTAAGAACTGCAAACATCAATGTCCTTCTGAACAAAAGAGTTTTTTAAAAAACTGGTCTGAATCAGCGTGCACGTTGACACATGATGACGTCAATGTGAAAACGACTGCAAGAACATCACAATAAAAATAGTGCACCGTTTTCTGAATGCAGGTGAGCTATTTACAAAACAGGGGGAAATACAAATCAATCTATGAACATTGTTACAAAGCCAAATCACAAAAACCATCACAATAAATTCATGTAGAAGTTGTGCCCTTCTGTTGATTTTTGAAGAACCAGGAGGAACTAGCATCCTGTGCGAGTCGGTTCTCTAAGTGAGTTTTGATTGTGTGCACTGGCTTGTTGTATCCAGAGGGGTGAGGCCCAGTGCCAGGGATTGTTTGTTGTTTGCAAATGTTTGTTATGTTGGATGTGTGTTTTGCATGTAATTTGGCTGGCTCGTAGGGGGTGTGTGGTACTTGGGAGGTATGCAGAAGAGGAGCAGGAGCCAGGGTGGTTAGTACATCGGCTACACTCAACCTTTCTCAAGTGCGATATCTTGGTTACCTTCAAAATACTTCTGAGTTGTTATATCTAGGCTATCCGTCATGATTCTTCTAAGTGCAATACATTGACTAATCCTCAGAGTTCTAATTGCAATAGCTTGGCTATCCTTGCGAGTTCTCTTAGGTGCAATACATGGGCTAATTTCACAGCTCTTCTTGGTGCTACACATTGGCTACCCTACAAATATCTTCTGAGTGCAATACATGGGTTGTCTTCATATTTCACCTAAGTGTGGTGTATATGCTATCCTCATAAATCTATTATTTGCAACGCATGGACTGGTCTTCACCATTGTCCTCTCTAGCTCAATCACACCTCTAAGCAGACCCAAAAAGGAGGGTAAACTGGGCAAATGCAGCCCTCAAATTCCAAGCAGACCTATTGGTGAAAGGAAAGTTCCTCCCTCCTTTAAGCCTCTGCATGTCACCTTTAGTAATGAGTGGAGTTTCCAGACTCTCCCCTCAACCCTCAACCTCATCTGCTAATTCACAGATCTTTGTTTTGTTGTACATGGGGTACAATATATATATATAGTTGGGAGAGAGAGGCAGAAAGAAAGAGAGAAAGAGAGAGAGAGAAAGAGAGAGAGAGAGAGAGAGAGAGAGAGAGAGAGAGAGAGAGAGAGAGAGAGAGAGTGATTGACAATGCCAGGGTGAGATTGCCAAATGGGACTAGGCTGCGAGTGGCCAGCGGTACGAGTGCAGGGTTTCGGGTTGTTTTGCCTTTTTGAATATGACTCCCCTTGTCCCCCTAACAGCAGCCTCCCTTCTAAGATCTACTACCGCCTTATTCTACACACAAAATCCCCCACAGATGGGTAGCTGAGCAGATCAACACTAATTGTGCCATGGCTGAGCTCTCCTCTTTAGCTCTATCACAACTCTAACCCCAAAGCAAACCCATACAAAACAGATTTCACACTGGAAATGGGTACTTCCAGCCTGTATCAATCAACACAAAGGTTTCACATCTGCCTCTCCAACTGGCCAATTAATGACTCCCTGCCCCAGTTTTTTATCAGAGCTCTACAAATCAAGGCCACAATAGTGGCAGAAGGGTGCTATAAAATACCACTTACATTAAAAATTACATTACATTACTGGTGTGGAAAAGGGTCCTGAGATGAAGGACACAGTAGCTCCAGACCATATGGGACTGCCAGAGCTGAGTGAGGTTTCCTCAGCTGGAGGCCCAAGTCAGACTGACCTTTGCCAGGCAAAGAGAGACTGTCCTACTCTGGCAAGTCTGTAAAAGCAGGCGAAGGAACAGGCTCCAGGCTAAGCCCCTGAGTTGTAGAAAATATACTGATGACTGGTGTCCTGTACTGAGAATTCTGAAGCGGGCGACCAGAGAATGGTTGTTCACCAGCACCATAGGACATTCCTAGTGGACTTGGTTGACAGCATTCCTTTGGCTGGTCACTTAGGAGTGACCAAGACATTTGATAAGCTGTCAACACATTTCTACTGCCCCCCAGATGGGTGTAAAACTAAATGCGTTTCTGTGCTCCAACCAGTTTCCAAGCTACCTGTAATTGAGTTGGGTGACCAAGGTCAGGCCCCTTAATTGTACTTCCAGTAGTTGATCAACCTTTTAATAGAATATGGATGCACATTGTGGGAACTTCAGCTCTCTAAATAACTTCAGGGAACCAGCACAGTTTGGCTGTGGTAGTCCATGCTACAGTACCCTGAAGCAGACTCTTTGAAAAGTATCAAAGGCTGGTTGGCGAAGGCTCTGACTGGGGTATGCTCTAATGTGAGGTTTCCCAAAGAAGACATTTCTAACAGGGGATCCAACTTCAGATCGGCATATATGAAGGCAACACCTAGGTCCAAAACTCTACATTACCTAGCCTACCTGAGATTGGGTAATCTGCTCTTCGCTGTTTCCTCCCCTGGTTGCTTGTAGGTCCCTTGCTGGAAAATTGCCTGCCCTCCACCCTCCCCGTTAGCTCCCCGTTTCCTTGTTTCTCTCCCTACCTCACTATGTTCTTCTATGATTGTAAATCACTTTGATGCTTCCCGAAGCTACGTCTGCACTGAATTAATAATCTAATAATAATTTTTAAAAAGAAGTGTGGAGTTCCTTACAAGTTCTCTACAGATACCATCCACAAACCAATGGGCTTGTGGGGAAATTGAACAAGACACTGACAGTCATAATAGATGGCTTGGAAGTGTAAGTGTACCTGAGAAGAAAGGGACATTTTCTCCTGCCAACCCTACTGTTCAGGGAGGTGTCACAGAATGATGTGGGGTTCAGTCCCTTTGAGCTTCTGTTTGGTCATCCTGTTAAGGATACCCTTGTTCTGGTGTGAAAAGGATGGGAGGGTAACTCCTGATGTTCTACCCACAGCATAGTGGAGTATATGCTTGGGTTGAGGTCCAGAATGGCCATGTACACGGATCAGCCCAAAAATAGTTCTAAGGTCAGCCAGGACTTGAAGAAGCAACAGCATGAGCAGAAGGTCAACTGAACGAAACCACATTGTAGCAGTAATTTATTGGTGTTGGCTCTGGTAAAGCAAAGGAAAGACCAACATTTTCCACCCCTGCAGAGGACTATCAGTTCACTGTCATGCCTTTTAGGTTAAAAAATGTCCATGCTATGTTTCCGACGATGGTATACCAGGTCCTGTCTGTCTTAGAAAAAATCAGCATTGATTGTTTAGATGATGTTTCAGTATTCAGCCACACCTTGGAAGACAATCCTTCTTATCTGAAAAAGATGCTGCAGGCCATGCACAATGCTGCCTTGACTATCAAGGCATTCAAGTGTCAGCTAGTGCAGGGTACTATCTAGGACAAGAGGTGGGTGGGGGTAAAAAACAGCATCTCAAGGCAAAAGTGACAGTGGTCCAGGATTGGAACATTCCTACCCCTCAGAACCAGGTGAGGGCATTCCTTGGCCTTACCAGGTACTACCGCACTTTCATGAAGGGCTATAGGATGATTACCCCGGAATGACCTGACACCAGAAAAGATGCCTAAGAAGGTCAATAAGACCAATAACTGCATTTCCAAGGCCATTAAGCCTTTTCTTGGTAAGATGTAAATATTTCTTGGTAAAATGTAAATATAAAGCTTTATCCAATTTACATATTGGCCTCAGAGGAGCTACAGTTATAATAGCCACTACCCATCTAATGTAATGTTATTACCAACTGGTTTCCAGTGTACCCTGCAATTGTCAGAGCTTTTGATTATTGCTTTCTGGGGCTTGGGTCCACACACAACAGGTCTCTGGGACCATCCCTGGAGGCTGACTTTGTTCCCCATTGGGAAGGCTTGACACAGGAAAATGTAATACCACACAGGGTAGGATGGTAACTTGTGCATTAAAGGAAGCTCTGCTACCACACAATAGGAAAGTCAAACCAGCAGGATCATTACTGGAGTCTATTTGATTGGGCAGATCTGAGAAAAGCGGGGAAGCATACAGGAGCGTAGGAAGAGAGTTGTTCCCAGAGGAAGAGCCCTGACATCTTGGAAATGTTTAGCTCTCATTCCTTTCTGTCCCCCACACACCTTCCGGCACAGAAGGAACTCTAGGAGATGACATTAGAAGGCAAAACCTCTTCTTACATAACCTGTGATTGGCCCCCTACATAAGGCTTGTAATGGGCCAATCCGCTGTTTCAAAATGTCCCATCCCCCTTAGTTGAATCATCTTTGGACTCAGAAGAAGACTGATTTCACTACAACCTTATTAAGGCATGAGTCTGCCCAATTTTCCCTGCCCTTAGGGTGAAAATAAGTATTCCAAGGAAGGAGCAAGACGTTCACCACCGACGTGAGGGCAACATTTGTAGTGGTCTGCTGATGGTAAGCCTGCCTGATGCTGAAACTCCAGTATGCAGGACTCTTGTCAACTGGTAGAGGCATAACTGCAAATATTAATTGGCAACCTTCCTGGCTAAGAAGGGCAGAAGAAGGGCTTACCTTTCCTCAGAGACACTGGACAGGGCCCCATAGCAATCCAGAATCAAAAGGACCACGCTTGGGTCTGTTTGCAGCTTCAAACCAATTTGAGTTGACTCAACAGCTCTTAAGTCGTTTTCGTTCTGCTACAAGACCCAACAGAGTTGCCTTCAAAATGATATGCTTTTCAAGCCTCTTAACGCTGCTGACTCAATGCCACCTGCCTGTTCTCCAGTGTCTTTGATCCGATTGCCGCTGCCAAACAGCACAGCATCATTGAACCCAGCAGTATCAATGTGCCAACATACGTTTGAGCCCTCGAACCACTATCTACACATCATGTCTGCAAGCTTGCTTTGAGTCACAAACCGATTGCTGCTTGTTGAAATGCACAGTGTTTGACTCCTGTCAAACCGATTTGACCATCTTCATGCTGACTCAACTGTGGGGAAAGTGCCCAGAAGGCTGACTCGACACTGCTGAGCCCAAAGAAAAATATTTTACTATGAACTAAAGGATTCTTTCCCCCTGTCCTCGTTTTAAGGGCCCTAGTGACAATGAAGACCCACCTTCTTCTCATTTTAAAAGACATATACTTAAACTTTAACATTCGCCAAAGACAATTGCCTTCATATCCCTGTCTTCATAACCAGAGTGCCCTCTCAACCAAAAGTCTGCATATTCTGTGTATTTCATTACAGGGGTCGGTAGTTAGTGTTTTTATTATTTTGTCTGTCCTTTTAGTTTGATTAAAGTATTTTATTTTATAGAAACTTGGTAGGACATTTCCTTTATTTGGTATCACTAAAAGAATATAGTCTGCCCTTGGCTGATGCCATGGTGAAGAGGTGAAGGAACTGTACCCTTCATGTTGTGCCTGTACCAACTTTTAGTGAGAGCACTGCTGGTTTTGTAGTAGTGTGGTGCTGAGTAGGAGTTTATAAACCAATACTCCTCCTTGTCCTTTGTCCCTTGTCAGAACCTTTGATACTCGCACCTAATTGCTAATGTAATAGCACAGCCTGCTGCCTTCGTAAGAGAGGTCACTGGTCCTGCCCCTCTGCAAACCCAACTGTGCAGGTCGCAGGCAGCAAAGTGAGCTGGATTAACCCACTGGGGGACTCTTAATATTGGACAGACCTGTTAAGTGTCCTAAGGCGTATGACTTCTCGTTAACTTACCAAGTCAAGGGATTAAGGAAAGGATTTATGAAGGTCAAGGATGCTGCTCATTATTAAGGCATGGACATGATGACTGAAAACACACTGTAGCAGCTAACTTGCTATTCTTTGTTTCCTCCTGTTGCCACTCCAGATGTTGTGGAGAATGCTCCCTTGAATTGCACAGTACAAATTGGTGTTTTTGACATCTACAGCTATCTGGGGTCAAGGAGAAGGGCTGATTGTGCCACACACAAGGTCACCCTCACATACATTTCAGTCCCACTGTACCCCAGTGCCCTCAAAGGGATACCACCAGTTACACATCTTCACTTGGCAGCTCTATTAGATTTAAGAAAAGGGTGGAGGCTGCAGCTGTTATGATTTTTAGATGTGCCCCGTCCAGGGATATGCATAGGCATTGCTAGTTACCTTTGCAGCCAATGCAATTACCTGCGTACAGGGATGCAGTCACATATTTTACACCACCCTTTTCGATTCAAGGGTTACAATAAAGCCAAAGGTGGCAGAAACAAAACCCCATGATTAATAAGATCCTGGCTCCCAAAGTCCATTAGCATCAGCTACAGGCTATGCCCCAACTGTGCAATTTACAACAAGAAGACTGCGTAGAAAAGAAAATATAACAAGTTTGCTATCTTCTTCAAACTCCCTACATAGATTCAGAATTCAGTTCAGTGTCCAAGTAATTAAAACAATATAACATTAGTTGTATACGGTTGTACGCCATGTTTAATGACTTTAACACATTAAAGAAGGGATCCTATGTTGTAACCGAAGGATGCAGTTTGGTGGGATAGAAATCAGATTTAGAGCAAGACTGATCATACCAACATCTAAAAGGATTCCTATATGTAAACGTTCCACATTGAACTGGAATCTGGAAGATCAGGAGCAATCCGGATCGTATGCAGAGGTCACGCAATCCATCTGTTTGCTGTACATAATGGCTTCACAGTTAGCCTCATAATTGACATCCACCTTGTTCTCGTAACTTCCAATTTTTGGTCCATCAAAGCTGAAGTGTTTTTCCTTGGATTCATGTCCCTTTTCTCCACTGCTGCATGGTTTGCCACAAATCCCGAAGAAAGTTAAGAAGACTGGAATAAAAATCAGACCGTGGGCAGCACCAAATGTTATGACGAGAAACATTATCTTAAAGAAAGTTCTGAAGATGTAACTTCCTGCTGCCGACAACGCAACGATCCCTAAAATGGTTGATATAGCTCCTTGAAATATAGGGTAGCCAAGAAGATGCAATGCATCTATAATCCTTTTATTGGAATTTAATTCCTTGCTGGAGACAAATGCATATGAGATGTGTGCCGAGAAGTCTACTGAAAATCCTATACAGATAACAAGGTTTATCATGGATATTGAATCCAGATTAACATCCCAGAAGGCCATGAAACCGGTGACACCAACAATAATGGATGCAATTGCAAATGTCACCCACAAGGAGCAAAGTGGATTGGGAATTAACAGCAGTGAGATCACCAGCATAACCCCTGTTGCCACTGCCACATTTTGAATGGTGTTGTCCACTATTACAACATACTGATCAAAATATATAAATGCCGGGTGGTATACAGTTAACGGTATTGTGCAGTGCTTTACCAGTTCCCTTAGTCCATTTACCATTGACTTTTCATCTACTGCAGTTGTTACGTTGACTGTCTGAACGAAGAAACGTGAAGCTAGAATGCTCCCACCAGTCATTTTAACATCCCACTTAAAGTCTTGATTGACCTGGTATATTATGGGCAAATTATTCAAAAAGGCAGTTTTGTTGTTTAAATCTATTTTCAGGGGTACAGACAAAGCCTCATATATTCTAAGCCACGATTCTGAAAGACTTTTGTCAATGTAACTATTATTTTCGATAGAATCCATGCAATTTTCAATATTTTGACGAACGCTTGGGTCCCAATAATTTGTATCATTGGGCACAGCAACCATAACCCTTGGACCATAATTAGAAAAATATTTATCTTCATCGTCATAGAAGGGCTTGACATAAGAATCATCACTAGCTAGATTACGAAGATCTATTCCTTCTTGTGTTTGCAGGCACCCATAAATGCTACATGCCAAATATCCAGCATAGAGGATCACCACAAATACCTTAGTTAATTTGTTGGTGAGAAAAGGGCCATACAAATCTTTAAAGAATGTGGTAACTGGGTGCTCTTGTTCGGTACCAGTAGCTGCATCATAAGCCCCCCCTACGCAGCATGCGCTGTACAAAGAGGAACGGCCAGCTGGAGAAACTTTGTCAACTTTTTTGCAACTTATCCAGTGCCTGTTGGATTTTTCACGTTGACCATTTAGTGCCAAAGCAGCTCCAAAGCAGGTGATGTTGAATAAATAGCAAAACAGAATGGCGGTACCAGTGTAGATGCAAAAGGACTTAACAGAGTTAAAAGACGTCATTATTCCAATGTAAAAGGCGAAAACTGTGGTGAGGGTTGTGATTGTGATGGAAACAGCTGCATCTGCGTAGGTATGAGTCATTCGCTCTTCCACTGTGTCTTTCACCTTGGTCTGTTGCCAAACGGCGATCATTATGAACATGTCATCCACACCAACTCCTAAAAACAAGCCAAGAGAATATGTTATAGATAGCTTTCTTTACGCAGTTTTGAAGTATCAGTTATATAATCTTGGAACTGTAGTAATTTGTCCATTAATCAATTTAGTTCATAACATAAATTAATATATTTTTCCAAAGTGTTTTAGGTTGGTCGATTCTGCTTTTTTCCTATTTGTGTACAAGACAAAGTTGTTGTTGGAAGAAGTCTGGTCCAATAAAGGCATAAAGAGACTTTACTAGAGCAAACCCACAATTCCAAGTCACCTTGGAAAACTATTTTGTGACCAAGGATATCAATTGACCAAAATGCCAGGAAAGTGAAAGTGAGAACACACCAATTCACCTCGGCAAAATCCCAGGAAGTACTGTCACATAACCGAGTGGGTGATGACACATCATATGAAGTCCTCACCATCCACTTAATTTATAGGCATCCTGGCCCCATTGGGATTTTCGAGGAGGACATTTATACCCTACTCTCCAACAACCTCAAAACTACTTCTCAGTTACTACTCCTAGGTGACTTTAACCTAAGCTTTAATGACCCTCTAGATTCTCACGCCATATCCACTTATAATATATTAACCGAACTTGGATTATCCCAAAAAGTCCATGAACCTACCCATAACAAAGGGAGAACCCTAGACTGGGTGGCGGATTATAACTGCACAGCCAATATCATCTCCATTGCCCCATTACTGTGGACAGGCCACTTCCTCGTGTCCTTTGCACTTTCCACTCTTAGACCACTTCTGCCAACCAGCCCTACAGCTCCACCGTGCCTAACTAGAAACAAAAAGAGCATTACAGTAGACAAAGTGATTCCTGCTATCCTCCCCACCCTCAACTCGCTTGCCGACAACCTAGACCCGGGGACACTTGTCAATGAATTTAGCAAAATCATGCTAACGTCACTCGACACCATTGCTCCTACCATTGCTCCTCTCAAACTCAGATCTAGCAAGCCTAAAACCCATCTAAACAAATGGTACACCCCACATCTTAAAGATCTATGACATCTAAAGAGAAGCTGTGAAACTTCCTGGAAATTACTCCCAACAGTAGCCAACAGAACTAAACTGACAGAAATATCCTCCAAATACAAAAAAGAAATTTGCCTAGCCAAACTCAACTCATACAATAAACAAATTTCCAATGCCAACTCTAGTATGAAGGAATTATTTACCATCCTTAAGGAACTAGCGTCTCCTAGTCCTACTCCGGACATCTGCACTAAAGATAAAAAGTGGTGCTCAGACATTCAACAAGCACTCACCAATAAAGTTACCACCCTCCAAAACAAAATAGCCCAAAAAAAAGCCTCACTCATCTCCCAGCCTAATAAGATGCCCACCACTCCTCCATCCAAGAACCTGCCACACCCTGACTCTCTCACCCGTTTAATTTCTCTAAAACCACCACTCGTGAGATAGAAAAAGTTATTTTCTCACTTAAACCATGAAACTGCCAGGGCGACCTGTGCCCAGCCCAGCTCATAAAGGATGCGGCAAGAGATCTGGCCCCCTTTATCTTCAAACTTGTCAATGCTTCTTTCGCCTCCGGCACCATCCCCACCAACCTTAAACAATCCTGGCGCTCCCCTTACTAAAAAATCAAACCCTTCACCCACTCATACCTACCAACTACCGTCCTATCACAACAGTCCCCTTCCAGTAACAAATACTCGACAAGGTTGCCTACCTGCAGATCCAAAAATTTCTGGAAGCGCACAAATGACTAGGTTCCCAATATTCTGGCTTCCGACCCCAACATGGAACTGAGACAGCCCTCATCGATTTGAAAACACAGGTCGACGAATTGAGAGATAAATGGAAAACAGCCCTCCTCCTTCTACATGACTTGTCGGCTGCATTTGATCTTCTGGATCACAAGGTCTTATGCAGTCACCTGGACTCAGCTCCCCATTTCTCCAAAGAAGCTATCTGTTGGATTGAATCCTTCCTGGGAGACAGAACTATGAGGGTGTTCTCCCCTTCTGCAGTGGTTGACCCCACCCCCATCTCTTGCGTCTCCCCTACTCTCTACAATATATTCACCAAGCCCCTTTTCGACGATCTGGACCTTCTGGGTATCACCTACACTAACTATGCAGATGATACTCAGATTCTTCTCCCACTTTCCGGGGATCATGTCGAGGACTTCGCCTTGGTGAATAGAGTGTATCTCATCATTCAGGCATGGATGGCAACCCATGGGCTTTGCCTGAACGATGAAAAAAACAAACTTATCATCCTGGGCAGACAATTCAACTTCAAGAAACTAGGCCAGGAGTATGCATCCTTCTTAATAGACGGTAACCTCATTAAGGTGGCCAAGGAGGTGAAGACTCTGGGGATCTACCTGGATTCCACACTCTCCTTCGGCAAACAAGTGAACGCCATGGCTTCCTTCGTGACTGCTTACACCTGTAAGCTCATCAGGACAGGCAAACCATTCTTGTCTGATGATAATTGCATGATTTTAGCTAGAGACCTTATACTCTCCAGGCTGGATTATTGCAACACCCTATATATTGGCACCAACAAAGCAATTATCCAGAGGATAAAAATCCTCCAAAATAACACCTTAAGAGCTGCACTTGGTGTGGCAAGAAGATCTCACATATCGGACATCAGGCGCCATAACAACTGGCTTTCTACCCACAACAAAATGTTATTAAAACAGCATCCCTCACTTACAAAGCACTTAACAATGCCGCCCCTAGTTGCCTTACAGAGAGGTTCCATAGGAGAACATCTACCAGACCTACAAGACTAGCCCATTCCAACTGCCTCACCATCCCAAGATTTAAGCTATCAAAAATCGGGGGTTGCCGTTTCCCCGTCAAAGAGGCCGAACTTTGGAACTTCTTGCCACACCCCATCAGAGAAGACCAACCTTACCTGAATTTCAGACTTGTTGTATCTATGATTGTTACCTGCATCACCCTGAAATGTATGTTACTGTAGGATGTGTTGTATGTTTGATTGTTACCTGCATCACCCTGAAACTATGTACTCAAGCTCTGTATATCCTGTAACTGTTGCGCCCTGATACCCTAAGGTCTGGAGCGCTTTACAAATGATTAAACAAACGAACAAACAAGTGACATCATTGAGGTAAAAAGATAAGTGAATAAATCACAATACGTTACTAAAGCAGACTGCTGACTTGTTTAGTTACCAATAATATCTGCCTTAGTCTCGGGAGGATAGCTCAGGGGTAACACGCTCGCCTTGGAGGTAAGACGATGGAGCAACACAGGTTCGGACCCGTATCACGCTTAGAAACCTCTGGGTATTATAAATAACCAATTACAATATTTTAATGTGAAATCATGGTCTTTCAGGGACACACTTAGAGCAGGCCTGGGATCCTTCTTTTGCTTGCCAGCATAGACTCATATGGCCAGTAACAACCATTGTTTGCCAGTTACAGCCTCACACGGGGTTGCCAGACATTTGGTCGAAAAAAATTGGTCGACCAGACAAATGGTCGAACCAATTTGGTCGAAAACCAAATGGTCGAATTTTTTTTTTTTTTTATTTTAACCCTTTTTTTCATTTTTTTGGGGGGTCCCCCCCCAACCCCCTTTTTTTCTCTAAAAACCCTTTTTTTTACTAAACGAAAACCCGAAAAATAAATATATAAATAAAAAAAAAAATTCGACAATTTGGTTTTCGACCAAATTGCGTCGACCAAATTGCAGTCGACCAGTTTTTTTTTGACCAATTGACTGGACACCCTCACACGGCCAGATGCAGACATAATATGCCAAGTACAGTGTACTACACTCAAGAAGTGATACTTTATGTCATTTATAGGCTCACATACCATTTATCGTCATCAAATGCAAGGCACAGCCTCACATGCCCATGTGCTGCCAAAATGCCAAGTGCAGCATCAAATGCCTAAATACGGACATATATGCCAGGTAAGGTCTCATATGCCAGGTATAGTCATGATGTGAAAAGTACATTTTTATATGCTGCCTTTGTATGCCAAGTGAAGATTCAAACGCCTACATAGGGTTTTCTTTTGGCAGTTAAAGCTAATGTTTTATAGCTATCCTATGTTTGGTACATCCTCACAAATCAGAATGTTGTGTCCATAGTCAATCTACACTTGTCAAAGTGCATATTGAAATACTCAAATACAGCACTGAACGCTTGTGAAGTCTCATATGCCAGATCTAGTTATATGTCCAGGACTGCCAGTATATGCGAAGTTCAATTTCATATTTCACTTATAAGATGTACTAATCATATTCTTATTACTCCGACTCCGAAATCTATATCAACAGCTGTGGAACAGCTATGGAATGAGCTTCGCTATCCAGAGTGCCATAATCGTGAATGGGCCTCCAGCATCTCTCAGAGCTGAAGCTGCTACTGCTTCTTCAAAAATCATCTCAAACCATCATTTTCCCCCAATAATGGGACATGTGAGATGCCGATTGACATTGTCCTGCAGTTGCCACTTTTCCTTTTTCCTTCTCCCAGCACTTTAGTGCTCTTTGTTTTGTAGCAATATACAAGACTTTGTAACCTAACCTAACATAACATATGGCACACGTACTGCCATAGTATGCTGATTAATGTCATATTATAGTGCTGCGGTCACAGCACTATAGTTAAGGTGAGTAACAAGTTCCATAGTCAACGTAATAAATGAATTGCTAATAACTTTTGACTCGAATGACAGATTTGGCTGACATTTTGCAAACTTTTTATGGGAAATATCGGTTAAAAAATAAAACTTAAATAAAACGAAAGTAAAAAAACACTGTTCGCCTGGTCCCCATTCATTTTCCCATAGAGAAAAAATGTGGTTTTTGAACAGGCGTAGCGTGTAAACCGCTGGGCAGATATCTACCAAATAAGAAACAACTTGGGCGCAAAGCGTGGACTTAATATCCTTCACTGTTTTGACGTAAAGCCAACCAGTACTTTTTAAAATATTCGACAGAGAAGGGGTGCCTTGCTCCTTAAAACCTTTATATCAGCATTGGTGCTTTTTACAGCAGAGAGTGTGAGCTAGGCTAATAACCTTTCACTTCCTGGATGGATTTGGATGAAATTTTCAAGACCAAAGGTTTGTCCAGGGCCCCCATGAACTGATCATTTTGGGAACAATTTGTTTCAAAATAAAAAAGTTATTAAGAAAACATAACAATGTTGTTTTCAGCCTACTCACATTAATTTTCCCATAGAGATAAAGTGCAGTTTCTGAACAGCTGTAGCACGAAAACCAATTAGGAAACAATTTGGACACAAAGCATTGACTTAATTTCCTTGACTGGTTTGTGGTAAATACATCTAGTTGTTTTTCAAATATTTGACAGAGACATGGGGGTGCCCTCTGTTCCTTAAAACCTTTATATATATCACCCTTTGTGCTTTGTATAAATGAAAAGCCGCCTAATTGTTTCACTTGATGCAGTATCACTTTACAGTCCAATTCCCCATGTGCTTGGTCAGACCACCATCTTATCACTTTTAACATCGAAGCCAATGTACGAAAACTTAAACAAAACATCGCCCCTCCTATTCGTACTAGGACTAAAAGGGACATTACTACTGATAGGCTACTCCCGCAGACCCCCTTTAAAAATTCTCGGGGTTAATTTCATAGTGCTGGGAGCGGGATTTGAAACAATGGTGTCTTGTTTCCAAGACACACACGTTGCCAGTGAGCTATCCTAGCAGCTCTGTTAAAGCATTCTCTATTGGAACTGACATTGCTGCTGACGCTGCAATGATCATTTTTTATTATCCCATATTGCCACCTTGTGGCCAAATGCCGATTTGACTGCCTGGTCATAAGGACCTCACATTGCAAACTTTGGGCTTGTTTTTGAAGCAAGTCGCGTGTTTTTTTCATAGGTCGCTTGTCGAGGGTTTTGTCCGCTTATAGTGTGTTTTAGTCGCTTATTGTTGTGCTTATTTCTTCATAAGCACAACAATAAGAACACTTCAGTTCTCCCTGCACCTAAGAGCAGCCCCTCCCATTACAATGCCAGCACCAAACTGCTAATGATGGGCCATTAGTCACTGAATGGTTTCGTGCTGTTATTGTAATGGTAGGGGAGGTGTGCCGGTGCATGGGGAGTGGGCCTGCATTCTAGGTAGCTTTATCTCTCTGCAGGTGTGCAACTGTCATCAGTTAACACTCTGTGACTCATTCATACCAGCACCAGTTTGCCCGTGTAAAAAGCGCTTAAAAACACCCCAGTGTCACTAACAGAGCAGAGAGCGCTGACAGCAGCCACTTGCCACTCGTCTGCCGTCTCCAGTGAGCCTGAGCCAGCTTCTTCTTTGTTTTGCTCCTGCCCGGCATCACCGTCAGTCCCCAGAGGATCCAGCCTGCAGCCTGCCCGGGAGTCGCGACACGCCCCCCTTCCCCCCATTCAGTATCTTCAGTAAGGTGAGTCATGTGTGTTCCGCTTTTTACCACTTTGTGCCCCGAGCTCCCCAGCCCCCTTCCATGCGTTTTTTCCTCCAAAGTGCCCCCAGGCCCCCATGTGCCCCGAGCTCCCCACCCCCCTTCCATGCGTTCTAATGCTAAAAGTGCCCCCAGGCCCCCGTGTGCCCCGAGCTCCCCAGCCCCCTTCCATGCGTTTTTCCTCCAAAAGTGCCCCCAGGCCCCCGTGTGCCCCGAGCTCCCCAGCCCCCTTCCATGTGTTTTTCCTCCAAAAGTGCCCCCGTGTGCCCCGAGCTCCCCAGCCCCCTTCCATGCATTTTAATGCCAAAAGTGCCCCCAGGCCCCCATGTGCCCCGAGCTCCCCAGCCCCGCTTTCAGATCGGGGGCAAGGGGGGCACACCACGACCTATGCAAGCTGCGTGTAGCGGCCGAGGGTCGTCACCTGGAAAACTGCGGCAGGTTATTCAAATACTCTTAATATAGCGCCCTTTCTGCCATTTACCTGGCCTCTTGCCACTTTATTTCTAATATCTTCACAGGCTCTCTTGGGAACCTTGGTGGGACCCCCTTTCCCAGGTTTCAAGTTAGTTTTAGTCCCAATGTTCAAAGAAAAAATAAATAAATAAGAAATCCGGGTTCACAAAGTTTCAGGTCAGTCCTTGGCTCCTTCACTGTGTCAAAAGAAAATTCTGTAAACCAACGCTCAGCCAATAGAAACGTTTCTCCTCCTCCTTGCACAATGATTTCCCACTGTGGTAAATAGCATCAGGGATGCTGCACGTCAAGATGCTTTCCACCATTTATAAAAGGTTAAGGAAGAAGTACAGTTCCTGGTCAGATTTAATGAAACACAATTTCCGGCAAGGTAAAAGAACCACAGCTTTTGGCAGCACTTCTTAAGCTATAGTTATTTCCTTGCAGCAAACAAAACTGGATTTGAGAAGGTTGGCACCATCAATCAATCAGAATAGTAGTCACTGGACCGAAGAAGCCGAACAGTAGCCACCTGAATTCACCAAAGGTACGTTTACACACAAGTTTGCCCAGCCATGTTCATTTAACCAAGCACTTGCTGTTGCGTTGTGATATCCTTCGCTGTTATCTACATTACTGCATGGCAGCTCTTCTCTAGCCATAAAAGACAGCAGCCAAATAGGGAACATTAGTGGTGTCACGTGTCATCACTACGTGACATTATGTAGGTAGCTGAGGTCTTTTTAATTCATTGTATTTAATTATTTATAGAAATCACAGGGAAAGCTATACACTTTTGGTACACAAACACCTGCAAAAATTAAGAGCGCAGTGCATGGGGTGAGAGAATGTGACTTGAAGACCCCATGTTGCAGGGGAAGGTCCTGAGACTGAATCAGAAGGACACAGTTAATGTCATGCTTCTGCTATGTGTAAGTAGTCTCCTCTTTTAATTGTTCCAATAGACTTCTCTGACATCGAGCAATGCCCCGCAAAAGCAAGACCGCTGAGGATTACGCCCAGGAACACAAAGATTTTACAGTAGAGGAAAACAACGGAAAACAATTGTTAATTTGCAAGGCTTGCAGAGTAACAATTGTATTAGTCAAAGGAAAGACTTCAAGCCGAATCGCTGAGCACGTTTCTTCAAAGACCCACTTAAGGTTGAAAGATCCACCAAAATTTGAGAGTGGTCTGTGCCAAATGTCCCTTACAGAGACACTGACGCGTTTTAAAAGAAAACGGGATGAGGAAAAAGATGTGGCACATGAATTTGTGCGTGCCTTAGTGCAGGCAGGAACCAGCTTGCACCAGGCAGATGGCCCGATTGGTAATCTTTTCCGTAGACGGGCCCCAGCAGCCACAACATTACCCCGATCCACTCAAATGTATGAGAAATATCTACCGGAGGTTTTTATGACAGACATTGGCCACATCAGAGAGTTAGTCCAAGGCGACGTAAACATTTCAATCACTGTCGATGAAACGCCCGAGATGCATGGTGATCCAGCAGTGGCAGTCCTCTTCACATTTTGTGACCCAAAAAGTGGATGGGTGCGCCGTACTATCATGGCAGATTTAGAGGTGGTTGAAACTTGCAATGCAGTTTCAGTAGCGGCATTACTCCAGAAAGTCCTCAGCAAGTTTGGGAAGGACTGGAGAGATGTAGTGTGCGTTTGTAGTGATTCGGCAAGTTATATGAAAAAGTTATGTGATGATCTGTCCAAGGGCAATGCCGATTTCAAGGCATTCCCCATGCGAGACCCCTGCCACTTACTTGATGGAGTTTTAAAAGCAGCCTTAAAGTCCTCAGATTTGGTTAGGGGTGTAGTTGACTTTGTGGTCCATTCTGGTGCTCTATTTAGATATGCACGTGAACTCAAACGCAAATACCTATCATTTTGCACTTTGTATGGCATGAAAGGAAAGGTTATCCCAACTGTCTCCTTTAGTCGGTGGTTCTCTGTATTAGAGGCAGTGAATGCCATACTATTGATGTGGCGACCTTTTACCGATTTCCTCCTGAGTGATGATGCCTCAGGCAAGAAATGTGAGGATCTGAGGGCGCACATTGATACTGAGGTGAATAAAAGTACAGTCTACTGTGTTCTTCGATTTTTGCAGGAGAACATGACCGCTGTCGTTGATATAATGAAGAGGCTGGAATCCGAAAACACATACGTTTACCAAGTGTACAATGTCATTGGTGTGGAGGTCAAACTCTTATTTGAAAGAAAGTTGGGTGACACTTTCAGTGACTTTGGTCCAGTAACATGTGCACTTTTGGAATGTCTGCCACTTGGAAAACAAAGGGCTGTTGAGGAAAATCTTAGGATATTCTACGCAACAATGCATGTAAAATGGCAAGCAAAGCTGTGTCGAAACATTCCATCAGCCACCATGTCATTCGAAGTGAGTGAAGCCTCTTTGTGGTATGCCGTGCAAGTACTAGATCCCTTCCGCAAAAAAGAATTTAGTCAAAACTTTGAAAAATATGCATTTATTTTTAACCATTTTAAAGACACTGAGACTGTGTGCAGCCAGTTTAACGCCTATTTGGCAGAGCCTGTGCCTGAGAATCTGCAGCTTCGGGTGCATGAGTATTGGGTGGGAAAGCACCAACAGTGGCCAAATTTATCCGCTTGTGTGTTGGATATTTTGGCCCTGCCCGTGTCCAGTGCCAATGTGGAAAGGTCGTTTTCCCAAATAAAAGTCTTTATGGGAAGAAAAGAAAGGGCACGGATGGGCAAAGAGTCCTTGAAGAAATATTGTATGATTTATTACAATCATTTTGACTTGTAGGAATGCAACATATTACTTGATTAACATGAAATTGCTTAGAACATCTTGCACTGAGAGATTACCCTACATATGCACGCAACGAAGCAATAAAAGAACATTTCTGTGTTTACACCTGAAAAAACAATTGTCCGCGATTTTTTGAAAGGGGCAAACGGGAAAACACTGATAAACACAGATTCTCAAAGTTTTTGAAAACACTGGAAAAACACCCCCGGAAGTAAAAAAAAAATAAACCCCTAAAACAGGAAACCCTAATCATGAATGGCTTGCTAAGATTTTGCAGCCCATGCGTTTGATCAGATCCTAGTCCTGGCCTAACTGTACTATTCTGGAACTCCCGTGGGCATACACATTGCAGCTGCAAGGAGGGGCTGTGCTCTGTTTTGGACCAGTTTTGTGTGATCGCGCTTCAGGAAACCTGGCTTGTAAACCCCATCATTTGATGGGAGGTGTACAATTCAGGTTGAAATCACGCAGCTTATAGGAGGTAGACTTAAAGTGGGTCTCTTAGTGAGTGCACAAAATTCACTAAACTGGATATACCCTTTACTTTGGTACTATGGTACTATACAATTATAATGGATACTATCCAAAATACCTTAGAGACCCATCATATCTTTCAGGGAGAAGCCCTGGGCAAAGTCTGGCAATGTCCCTTGTTGTCTGCAGGGACTATGTGGCGCAATCTTAGAAAGGCTATGCTCTGGTCTTTCATACCCAGGAGATGCC
The DNA here is from genome assembly GCF_040938575.1 of Ambystoma mexicanum. NCBI lineage: Eukaryota > Metazoa > Chordata > Amphibia > Caudata > Ambystomatidae > Ambystoma > Ambystoma mexicanum. Next base: position 871,590,672 of record NC_090924.1, on the reverse strand, counting down.
ACTCTGCACACAAGCAACTAATCCTCTGTGCTTCGTCTGCCTCTCCTGTTCTTCTGAAATCTTCCATGCATGGCTGTTACATCGCCCCACCTCCTGCTACTTCTGTTCGGCGCTCAGCACCTCTTCAGACTCTGCCATCCTGTTAGTCTCTGGTGCAGTTGGTCATGCCCCATGACCCATACACCTCCCTTCAGATACTTCATCATCACTTCCTTGCTGTCTGCAGCTGGGAGCAGTCTTTTCTGTCTTCTATTATTGGCTCTAGACATTCTATATTTCATACTATTATGTTCTATCTAGTTAGTCATCCCTGCTGCTCCTTCTGTGCCAATCCAACTGGATCCTTAACATCTCCCTGACTTCTGCCTTACCTTGCACCTATACTCTCCTCACCACAGGGTTTTCCTTATTTCTTCTCCATCTTGGCACTGGTTATCTGATCACTCTCTGGAGTTACTCATTGGGCCTCATTATGTGCTTGCCGGTCCGGATACAACAGTACCGGTAAGCTTGCCGGTACTGTTGTACCCGGACCGGCAAACTCAGAGTTGTGCTTGCTGGTGGTCTGACCTGGCGGAATGAAAGGCACCCGCGAGCATAGGTGCCTGTGCATCCAGCTTCCCCATTCCCATTCATTGAGCCCTATAGAACTCAAATGGGAATGGGGAAGACATTTTTCCAGCGACCAGGAATGGGCAAATACCGGGTCCGGCAAGGACGTAATGACCCGGTGATTGTTTTTTTTTTTTTATAGATGTAGTTAGAGGTAGTTAGCTCATATCACACATTCTACAGTCAGTATACATTAAATCAATGCTGTATCGCGCAGTACAAATTTCATCATTGATTAATATTCAATAGTTTTAGAATTTTAGAAAAATACATGCAAAATTGTATAAAAAAGTTTTATGATGGGACAATCCCAAACAGTGCACATAGTAAAACAATTACCCACTTTCTAAAAACAGACAATTTGCAGGGTAATTCATAGAATTTCACACATCCCCGTGCGATACACTGCGCCAGCCGCATGCGATAAAATCCATTTCATCGCACAGCATATTCATGGATTCCAGCCTCCAAAACCAGCCGTGGCGCAGCGACCCTGCAGCAGCGCCAGTTACGCCCCCAAGAACGCCCTCGCGCAAGGAAAAGCCTTCAAAATTCCCAATTCATCGCAAAGGGCTGCACTAACCCTGGTCCAGTTCACAGGGCTGCCAAACAGCAAACGCCAAGCGGGGAACGTGTATTTCAGTGGTTCGCGGGAAGTATCACACGCGATTGTCCTGGGTACGTGTACATCAGGGATGCGCGTGAAGTAACACACGCGATTCCATCAGGGCACGTGTATTCCAGGGGTGCGCGGGAAGTATCACACGCGATTCCGTCAGGGTACGTGTATTCCAGGGGTGCGCGGGAAGTATCACACGCGATTCCATCAGGGTACGTGTATTCCAGGGGTGCGCGGGAAGTATCACACGCGAGTCCATCAGGGCACGTGTATTCCAGGGGTGCGCGGGAAGTATCACACGCAAAATCAGCAGGGCACGTGTATTCCAGGGGTGCGTGGGAAGTATCACACGCGATTCCATCAGGGTACGTGAATACCAGGGGTGCGCGGGAAGTATCACACGCGAGTCCATCAGGGCACGTGTATTCCAGGGGTGCGTAGGAAGTATCACACGCAAAATCAGCAGGGTGCGTGTATTTCAGGGGTGCGCGGGAAGTATCACATGCGATTCCATCAGGGTACGTGTATTCCAGGGGTGAGCGGGAAGTATCACACGCAATTCCATCAGGGCACGTGTATTTCAGGGGTGCGCGGGGAGCACTACACGTAAATTGGCCGTGTGGGTCCTCCCAGGTGTTCCCTCTACACCCTCCACGGCCCCTGCAGCCAGCCCACGCCACAGGGGACCACCCTGCACCCCTGCCCATGTCCCGCAGGCAGCCCATCCACCATGGCCATGCCCCCCAGCCAAGCCACATGTCACCTTGCACTACTGATCAACAACGCATGTCTCCCAGCACCCTCACCCCCCAGCACTGTGGGGCACCTGCCAGCAGGCCCCACAGATGTCCAACTCATGTCCCCCTGCACCCTCATCCCCCAGCACTGTGGGGCACCCTCCACCAGTCCCACACTCATGTCTCCCAGCACCCCCACCCCCAGCATCCAGGGGCACCCTCCACCAGGCCCCCACTCATTTCTCCCAGCACCCCCACCTCCCTGCATCCAGGGGCACCCTCCACCAGGCCCCCACTCATGTCTCCCTGCACCCCAACCCCCAGCACTGTGGTGCACCCTCCACCAGGCCCCCACTCATGTCTCCCTGCACCCCCACCCCCCACCAGTCAGGGCCACCCTCCACCAGGCCCCCACTCATGTCTCCCTGCACCCCCACCCCCCAGCACTGTGGTGCACCCTCCACCAGGCCCCCACTCATGTCTCCCTGCACCCCCACCCCCCAACAGTCAGGGCCACCCTCCACCAGGTCCCCATTCATGTCTCCCAGCACCCCCACCCCCCTGCATCCAGGGGCACCCTCCACCAGGCCCACACTCATGTCTCCCTGCACCCCCACACCCCAGCACTGTGGGGCACCCTCCACCAGGCTCCCACTCATGTCCCCCTGCACCCCCACACCCCAGCACTGTGGGGCACCCTCCACCAGGCTCCCATTCATGTCCCCCTGCACCCCCACCACCCTGCATCCAGGGGCACCCTCCACCAGACCCCCACTCTTGTCTCCCAGCACCCCCACCCCCCTGCATCCAGGGGCACCCTCCACCAGGCCCCCACTCATGTCTCCCTGCACCCCACCCCCCAGCACTGTGGTGCACCCTCCACCAGGCCCCCACTCATGTCTCCCTGCACCCCCACCCCCCACCCCCAACCAGTCAGGGCCACCCTCCACCAGGCACCCACTCATGTCTCCCTGCACCCCCACCCCCCAGCACTGTGGTGCACCCTCCACCAGGCCCCCATTTATGTCTCCCTGCACCCCCATCCCCCACCAGTCAGGGCCACCCTCCACCAGGCCCCCACTTATGTCTCCCAGCACCCCCAGCCCCCTGCATCCAGGGGCACCCTCCACCAGGCCCCCACTCTTGTCTCCCAGCACCCCCACCCCCCTGCATCCAGGGGCACCCTCCACCAGGCCCCCACTCATGTCTCCCTGCACCCCCACCCCCCCCAGCACTGGGGTGCACCCTCCACCAGGCCCCCACTCATGTCTCCATGCACCCCCACCCCCACCAGTTAGGGCCACCCTCCACCAGGCCCCCACTCATGTCCAACTCATGTCTCCCTGCACCCCCACCCCCCAGCACTGTGGTGCACCCTCCACCAGGCCCCCACTCATGTCCAACTCATGTCTCCCAGCACCCCCACCCCCTGCATCCAGGGGCACCCTCCACCAGGCCCCCACTCATGTCTCCCAGCACCCCCACCCCCAGCACTGTGGTGCACCCTCCACCAGGCCCCCACTCATGTCTCCCTGCACCCCCACGCCCACCAGTCAGGGCCACCCTCCACCAGGCCCCCACTCATGTCTCCCAGCACCCCCAGCCCCCTGCATCCAGGGGCACCCTCCACCAGGCCCCCACTCATGTCTCCCAGCATCCCCACCCCCCTGCATCCAGGGGCACACTCCACCAGGCCCCCACTCATGTCTCCCTGCACCCCCACCCCCCAGCACTGTGGTGCACCCTCCACCAGGCCCCCACTCATGTCTCCCTGCACCCCCACCCCACACCAGTCAGGGCCACCCTCCACCAGGCCCCCACTCATGTCCAACTCATGTCTCCCTGCACCCCCACCTCCCCAGCACTGTGGTGCACCCTCCACCAGGCCCCCACTCATGTCCAACTCATGTCTCCCAGCACCCCCACCCCCTGCATCCAGGGGCACCCTCCACCAGGCCCCCACTCATGTCTCCCAGCACCCCCACCCCCCTGCATCCAGAGGCACCCTTCACTAGGCCCCCACTCATGTCTCCCTGCACACCCACCCCTCAGCACTGTGGGGCACCCTCCACCAGGCCCCCACTCATGTCGCCCTGCACCCCCTCCCCCCCACCAGTCAGGGCCACCCTCCACCAGGCCCCCACTCATGTCCAACTCATGTCTCCCTGCACCCCTACCCCCCAGCATCCAGGGGCACCCTCCACCAGGCCCCCACTCATGTCTCCCAGCACCTCCACCCCCCTGCATCCAGGGGCACCCTCCACCAGGCCCCCACTCATGTCTCCCTGTACCCCCACCCCCCAGCACTGTGGGGCACCCTCCACCAGGCCCCCACTGATGTCCCCTGCACCCCCACCCCCCTGCATCCAGGGGCATCCTCCACCAGGCCCCCACTCATGTCTCCCAGCACCCCCACCCCCCTGCATCCAGGGGAACCCTCCACCAGGCCCCCACTCCTTCACCCCACCCCCCACCCCCCAGCAGTGCGATTCGCCTGTGTACGTGTATATCAGGGTTGCGCGTGTAGTCTGACACGCGATATCAGCAGGGTACGTGTATTACGGGGTTCGCGGGAAGTTCCACACGCGATTGCCCTGGGTATGTGTATTTCGGGGTGCGCGGGAAGTTCCACATGCGATTTCAGCAGGTTACGTGCATTCCAAGGTGCAAGTGAAATTCCACACGCGAATCCAGCAGCCTACGTGGATTCCGGGGGTGCCGGGCAGTCCTACACGTGAATCCGCCGTGTGGGTCCTCCCAGCTGTTCAACCGACACCCTCCACGGCCCCTGCAGGCGGCCCACACCATAGGGGACTACCCTGCACATGTCCCGCAGGCATCCCATCCACCAATCCCATGCCCCCCAGCCAACCCACATGTCACCTTGCACTACTGCCCACCAATGCATGTCTCCCAGCACCCCCACCCCCCAGCATTGTGGGGCACCTGCCAGCAGGCCCCCACACATGTCCAACTCATGTCCCCCTGCACCCCCACCCCCCAGCACTGTGGGGCACCCTCCACCAGGCCCCCACTCATGTCTCCCAGAACCCCCACCCCCCTGCATCCAGAGGCATCCTCCACCAGGCCCCCACTCATGTCTCCATGCACCCCTACCCCCCACCAGTCAGGGGCACCCTCCACCAGGCCCCCACTCATGTCTCCCTGCACCCCCACCCCCCACCAGTTAGGGCCACCCTCCACCAGGCCCCCACTCATGTCCAACTCATGTCTCCCTGCACCCCCACCCCCCAGCACTGTGGTGCACCCTCCACCAGGCCCCCACTCATGTCCAACTCATGTCTCCCAGCACCCCCACCCCCCTTCATCCAGGGGCACCCTCCACCAGGCCCCCACTCATGTCTCCCAGCACCCCCACCCGCCAGCACTGTGGTGCACCCTCCACCAGGCCCCCACTCATGTCTCCCTGCACCCCCACCCCCACCAGTCAGGGCCACCCTCCACCAGGCCCCCACTCGTTGTCTCCCAGCACCCCCAGCCACCTGCATCCAGGGGCACCCTCCACCAGGCCCCCACTCATGTCTCCCAGCATCCCCACCCCCCTGCATCCAGGGGCACCCTCCACCAGGCCCCCACTCATGTCTCCCAGCACCCCCACCCCCCTGCATCCAGGGGCACCCTCCACTAGGCCCCCACTCACGTCTCCCTGCACCCCCCAGCACTGTGGGGCACCCTCCACCAGGCCCCCACTCATGTCTCCCTGCACCCCCACCCCCCCACCATTCAGGGCCACCCTCCACCAGGCCCCCACTCATGTCCAACTCATGTCTCCCTGCACCCCCACCCCCCAGCATAGAGGGCACCCTCCACCAGGCCCCCACTCATGTCTCCCAGCACCCCCACCCCCCTGCATCCAGGGGCACCCTCCACCAGGCCCCCACTCATGTCTCTCTGTACCCCCACCCCCAGCACTGTGGGGCACCCTCCACCAGGCCCCCACTCATGTCCCCTGCACCCCCACCCCCCTGCATCCAGGGGCACCCTCCACCAGGCCCCCACTCCTTCACACCACCCCCCACCCCCCAGCAGTGCGATTCGCCTGTGTACGTGTATATCAGGGTTGCGTGTGTAGTCTGACACGCGATATCAGCAGGGTACGTGTATTACAGGGTTCGCGGGAAGTTCCACACGCGATTGCCCTGGGTATGTGCATTTCGGGGTGCGCGGGAAGTTCCATATGCGATTTCAGCAGGGTACGTGCATTCCAAGGTGCAAGTGAAATTCCACACGCGAATCCAGCAGCCTATGTGGATTCCGGGGGTGCCGGGCAGTCCTACACGTGAATCCGCCATGTGGGTCCTCCCAGCTGTTCAACCGACACCCTCCACGGTCCCTGCAGGCAGCCCACACCACAGGGGACTACCCTGCACATGTCCCGCAGGCATCCCATCCACCATGCCCATGCCCCCCAGCCAACCCACATGTCACCTTGCACTACTGCCCACCAACGCATGCCTCCCAGCACCCCCACCCTCCAGCATTGTGGGGCACCTGCCAGCAGGCCCCCACACATGTCCAACTCATGTCCCCCTGCACCCCCACCCCCCCAGCACTGTGGGGCACCCTCCACCAGGCCCCCACTCATGTCTCCCAGAACCCCCACCCCCCTGCATCCAGAGGCATCCTCCACCAGGCCCCCACTCATGTCTCCATGCACCCCCACCCCCCACCAGTCAGGGGCACCCTCCACCAGGCCCCCACTCATGTCTCCCACCACCCCCACCACCCTGCATCCAGGGGCACTCTCCACCAGGCCCCCACTCATGTCTCCCTGCACCCCCACCCCCCACCAGTCAGGGGCACCCTCCGCCAGGCCCCCACTCATGTATCCCAGCACCCCACCCCCCTGCATCCAGGGGCACCCTCCACCAGGCCCCCACACATGTCCCCCAGCCAACATGTAACCACAATCTAGATCCCTGGCCCTTATGGGCAGCCTCCAAATGCCAACCACCCACCCGAGTATTGCATCCACCCACTTAGAAATGGCAATTACATGATAGAACCCCAATTGCAAGTTTGTAAATGAACACATGTCCCTCACATACACACAATGGGTGTCAGTGAATGTCAAAACCCATATCATGATATGCATGAAACCAATGAGATGATACTACACATTGAAGTTTGAAGAAAAAATATGTATTAAAAGCAACATAAATTGAATCAAAAATAAACAATCAAAAATGGTAATCTAAAAAAAAAAGCAGCATTTCCGTGAAATAATGTAAAACCACAAATCGAAAATTAAAATCGAAAACCATTGCTCCATGGGTAAATCATTAAAAAAAAAATGAAAATCAACTATATACAGATAAACAATCCAGGGTCCATGATCCCAACAGAAGAAATGAAACCTATCTAATCTACCTAATAAAAAAACTATATACAAAAATGTGGCCCATTGTCCAAAAGGTCCCAGAAAAATGCAAAACCAAAGGAAACCTAACATTAACTACAGAACTATTTACAAAGGCAGCAGGCTAGTCCGACGGCTAACTTTGGGATGTTCCGGGCCAGGGCATCATCGAACTCCTGCTCAATGTCCCAGAGGCGGTCCTCCTCCATGGCCCTGAGGGTCCGCAGGGCCGTCGACATGTTCACCTCCAACTCCCTGCGGATTGCCTCGAGGCACTCGGCTCACCTCAGGGCCCTCCGCATGGAGTTCTCCGCCCTGACCATCGTGAGCCGTGCCTCTTCCGCCCGCTGCTGCTCCGCATCTATGGCGTGGCTCAACCGCTGCCACACGGAAGACACTTCCCATCCTGGGTCCTCCTGCCCTCCGGCCGATGCCTGCCCCTCGGATGCCGAAGGCCCTCAGCCATCATGGCTCCCACCTCGTTGCTGCTGCTGTTGTGCTCTGCCCGTGCACTGCCTCCTGCTGCCTGCACATCCTCCACTGGCTGGGGTGCAGTCGTTGATGTGGCCACCCCTGCTGGACGTCCGACTCCCGAATGTGGCAGGGATGCCTCCTCCACCAGCCTGGCCGCACCGTCAGAGGCAGCTCCACAGGGCACCCAGGTGACTAATGGGTGGGAAGATGGCGCGGAGGATGACTGGAGCATAGGGGGTTCAGTTGAGGAGGGGGTCTGAGCAAGCCCCATCAAACGGAGGAATCCGGCCTGGGTGACCTGTCCCAGTAGGCCGACGCGGTCAACGAGCCATTCGAGATGACGTGCAGTCTCCTCATGAAAAGACTGCAGATCACCTCGCATGGCCCGTTGACGCAACGCCACACCAGTCAGGACCCGGATAGCCATGTCTACAGGCAGAGGAAGGCCAGTAGTTTTGAGCTCATCCCCTGCCTGAAAACGGGTCTGGACGTAGGCATCCCTGCTGGTGCAAGATGATGCAGTGACAGGATCAGGGACAGGATTGCACACAGGCACCTCCGCGGCGGCCTGTGCTGCCTCCTGTCCCTGGTCCTGCACTGCACCTGTAGCACCAGTGGAATTCCCACCTCCAGACCCCTTCTCTGTTGCTTGCACAGCCTCCTCCTCCACCAAACCCCCCACCAACCTGGATGACTCTGTGCCATCTTCCCCCGTTGGGCCCTGTGGGGTCCCAGCTGCCCCTTCTGCTGCTGAGGAGTCCAACTCCGACCTCCGCCTCTTGGACCTCCCCCCGGCAGCTGTGGCCTGGGACGCGGCACCGGACTACTCACTCCCCGATGAGATCACAACCTGGGAGGGGAGCCGGGCCTTGCGTCTCCGGCTGGCGGTGCGATCCCCGCCGCTGTGCTCCACAGCACCTTCTCCGCCCTCTTCATCAGTTGACGCTGCAGACAGGGAGAAATAAAACACAGGCATCAGGGCACTGTACAATGGACACATACACACATGACAGTTGTACATGAGTGTCATTGGCAAACCTCAGACATGGGTTCACAATCGCCAACACACATGTCATTTCAACTTGCACACATGAGCCATACCACAGCCATATCGCAACTGCCAGCACCATCCATACACATACAACAGCATGAGCAGGCAAAGGTGAGCCAGACATAACATGCAACACAGGGAGTGCACTACACATGCACACACACCACCACACTTGCATGCATGTGTACACCTCTGCCAACTGTCGCAGTGTTCAGATGGGCATCCATGTCACATCTGCCAATCAGGCTTCCACATCCCGCTTTCACATGCATCCATGTTGCATCACGGTTGCACCCTTGTCAAATACACACACATGCACATGTACAGAGTGCTGATACATGCAGCTGAAAACAACATCCATGTGTGACATCACGAACATGCCTACTTACATACACATTCATCCAAATATGTGTGCCCACACAACTGCATTTGGCATGCAAGCCTACACACACAAGCACCATCCATGTCTCACACATGACAGCATCGCATGTGTTAGCCTCACAGCCCTGTACACCCCCACCCATACTCGGCCCCATACAAAAAGATGTGCAACCTGCACACTACTGGCACATCACCACACGCACAGCTTACAATCATGATGCATGTACACTTACCGCTCGACTCCAGATGGGTCTGCCTCTCAGGGACCTGGAGGTGGAGCGCTGGGGATATGCGTTCCAGGACTCTCATCTGATCGTCCGACAAGTGGCCCTGGCGCCCCTTAGCATCCGCTGCCTTCAAGAGGCGCCGGGCCATGTTGAGGGTCCTGGACCTGAAGTCCTCCCAGCGCTTCTTGACATATTGGAAGTCGCGGACTGCCACCCCCTCCGCGTTGATGGCAGTCATGATGTCCGTCCAGATCCGAGTCCGTCCTTCCTTGTCGGCGCGCAAACTTCCGAAGAGGGCATCATACTTCCCCAGGACTTGCTCAACCAGGACACCAACTTCGGTGGCAGTGAAGCTGGTGCTCCTCTGCCTCTCTGGCCGGGGGTTGTCAGTGGTGCCAGATGTTGCAGTGCCCGACATGACAACCCCAGAGGCAGGAGTGGGTGGGCAACTGGGTCTTGGGGCTGGGCTGTGGAGCGATGGAATCCCAGTCGGGAGTCTTCGGTTCCAGCAGGGGTGGTCACAGCAACAGCACCCCTTGGCTGATGTGCAGGCAGCAAATGGCAGGGCACGTGGGCAGCAGCAGATGGCAGGTCGGAGCGTGCTCAGGGCTCTGGGGGGCAGTAATTCGGTCTTCTGGGCAGGAGCGTGGTCTTCCGTGTGCTTACGCGTGGCCAGCTTGATACGGAGTGATTTGGCACGTGAAAATCCAGCACGTCTGTGTGTAATTCGAGGAAAGGGCCTTAGCGCGTAAGCGCGTCAGCACACATACGCGAATTCATTGGCCCAAAGGCCAACAGCGCGTATGCGCGTCTGTGACGTGCACGCGCGTGTGTTTCCCTGTACACGGGTGCATGTTACACATCCAATGACTGCAGGTCAGAGTGTCAGCACGTGTAATTGGAGGATGGGGCCTTTGCGCGTACACGCGGAAGTGACGCTGGATGTGTGGGCATGTTTAAAAGGTACGTGTAGAACGCCATTTCCTTGTACGTGCTTTTCGTGGAGAGTGTGTGGGTGAAATACTTCACGGCGTTCCAAGTTCGTACTCCCTGTTACCTCTGACAGCTTTTTCTCTTCTTGTCTTTTTCCTGGGCCTGTTTCCTCAAACAGCGTTCACTTCTCCTGTTGTCCTGTCTCCTCAGACAGCGTACAATTCTTCTTTTGGTGGGGGTGTTGCCAACGCGCACACGCGCATATTTTACACGCGATTTTTCCTGGCAGACGGTGAGTCGCACACGTATTTGACATCTGTGCTTGCCCCGTGTGTTGCCTCCCTTCAGAGGTCAGTCTAGGCTGCGTGTGACATGCATACGTTAATTTTTGTGTTTCTGGGTGCCACAGCGTAGTGCAGGTTTTTTTTCATCGCACGTGGTCTAGGAGGGGTTGCGTGCACATTATCTCCCTTTTTCGGGGTGCCTGTGCGTTGCGTGACCCGTCATCTTCCCCCAGGGGTCACATACAGCCTTGCAAGAGCACAAGGGTACGAATTCCATCTAGTACCCTACCCCTTTTAACCCCCAATTGCCCAGGACAATAGTTTACTGCAACTCCCATACGCACAACTACATCAGTGCCATGGTTGGGAGGCGAGCACGCAGTAAGGGTGCCAAAGGTGGGCGAGCCACATGAGGTGGCTGTGGTGGATACGGTAGGGGACGTGGCCAGGAATTGGAGGGTGCCCCTAGCCCCCCATGTGTGGGTGACCAGTCAGGGACACCCATGCACCCCCCCTGGTTGAGGGTAACGTGGCTGACACCATCCCTGCTCAGCCCTTGTAGGACCAGCCCATTGTGGCACCAGACTTGGCACTGGGTGACTCCATGGCTGACTTCCAGGTCAGCAGGTCTAGGCAACGTGTGGCGGTACACGTTGGTGTCAACAGCCCACGTGGATCAGGGGCAGCTATGTCATCTGCTGCCCCGAGTAGGCAGGGTGGGGAGGCTGCAGGGGCAGCTGCGGCTCCATCTACCCCAGCTCTGAGTGTCCCAGCCAGGACAGTGTCGGTCCTAGTCCATCCTGCTGACGTTCCCCCTGACTACATCACACTTCAGCTAATGCCTGCACCAAGTCCCATGGTGAGTGTTCATTCCCACACTCCTAGTCCACAGTCCACCGGGGCTCCTGCCCCTAGTGTCCAGAGCGGTGTAGGACACTCAGTATCACCACCACCTTCCAAGCGGAAGAGGAAGAGTGCTCGTCCAGTACAGGCTGATGCCCCAGACAGGGCTACACAGTCCGCCCCACAAGGAAGCCCTGCTTCAATCGGGTCGAACTTGATGCACTTGTGGAGTATGTGTCCGCACATGACAGCGAAATGGTGATCACTGCAGGATGCAAGACCACACCTGCACAACGTCAGGCACACTGGCAGACCATTGTGGAACTCATAAGTGCCCTTGGATTTGTGAGGCGCACAGCTAATGATTGCTACAAGCGCTGGAATGACCTTAAGCGCAGGGCAAAGAAAAAGCTGGCCTCAAGTCATGCCGCAACTCTAGTGACTGGAGGTGGGTCTCCGGCAGAGGACATAGAACTCACTCTACGTCTCGGAGGAACAGATCCAAGGCGTGGGAGACCTGCCAGATTACGAGGCATTGTCCGGTGAGTGCACATTCATGTGTGTGTCATCCATGTGCATGGCGTGTGTGTGAGTGCTTCTGATTGAGTGCCAGGTGAGGGGGTGTGTGCCTGAGTGGTTTGGGTCACCCATGTGCTTCATCCAATACATTCTGCGCACCAGGATTTGGGTGTTGCAGTATCCCTTCTGGCAACAGTAGACATTCAGCCCAACCTCACGCCAGTTGCCCTTGAATTGTCATCTTGCCACAACATAGTTGCATGTTATTCTGTGTTCATTCAGGAGGATTGTCTGCATTCCACCACTTTCACTAGGCATTTCTCAGTCCTATTGTCACATGTGTGAGATGGCTAGGGTACATGCCATCTGTGTGATGGCATGTGTCATGTATGTGTATTGGACATGCCAATCACAGGCCAATGTGTGATGGCACTGCTAGGCAGCATGCAGCAAATTTGTTGGTCTTCCATCTTGGTGTCATCAATGTGTGCCATTTGCCTCCCCTTCATACGCAGTGACAGTGCATGCATGGGAGGGTTATAGTCATGTGGTACATGTGTCAATGAAGAACTGTTTCTGTTGCTTCTCAGCCCTAATTGTGTTCCATGTTGCTAATGCCTGTTCCCATTTCTTTTCTTTCATGTCTTTGCAGGGGATGACGCACTTGATACTGCTGGGGTTGTGGAGATGGTGCAGACCCAGGAGGGGTCTCAGGCCCGACCGGGCACCAGTGAGGGACGTGGTGTGGTGGTGGGTGATAACCCACACTTGCTGCAGGCTGTCATCTCAAGGGGTGTCTCTGGGTGCACCTCCCCCGAGCTCTATTCAGGTGTCGATTCAGATGATGAGACCTATGTTGCGTCGCAGGTAAGTGTCTCTGGGACGGATTCTGTACTGTCCAACCCACCTGCACCAGGGGTAGAACCCTCAATGGGGATGTCAGTGTTGATAGGTCAGCCTTTGGTGGTTACGGATGCAGGGTCACACTCCGCTACATCTGATCCTGTACCAGGGCCAGCAGATCAGAGGGGGAATGCAGTCCTGCAGCCTCAGGCAGTGCCGGCACAGCAAGGCGCAGTTCACCATGCCCCAGACAGGTGTGGTGCCCGCCGACGCGTTGGCCGTACGCCACCTGCAATACCGCATGGGAGCAATCCATATACGGTATGGTAAACCAACAGGCAGCATCAACTGAGATGATGGCTCAGGCCATGGATAGGGTGGCCACTTTCATTGTCCCCCAAGAAAGGCTAATTGAACAACTACAGCAGGCAACAGACTCCATTAGCCAGTCACACAGGGAGGACATGTTGGCGTCCAACAGGGACAGGCGGGCGGCACTGGAGACTCTGCGGGAAGCCATTTCCATTGAGTCCCAGGGCCACAGGGAAGCCCTGAGGGAGGAACTCCTTCAGCTCAGGGCAACTCTGGTTGAGCTTGAGGCTTCAGCTAACACGAGGACAGAACATCAGCTGGAGCGGCTCACACGTACGCTCTCAGCTGAGATGCAGGCAACTAGGGCGGAGGTCCGGGCATCCCGTGAGTTGTTGCATGGGGACCTCCGCACAATTATCCTCCAGAACCAGACCTTCCACACCCGCATGCTTGCTGCCATGGAGGACCAGACTAGGGCTTTGCGTGGGCTGCCTCCCATAGTGCCACCACCTCCTGATGCAGCTGCAGAGGGTCAGGAGAGCGACAGCAGCGATTCTCCCACAATAGGGTAGCCTTGCAGGCCATGAGCCCATGGAGGTGTTTTTTTCCACAAGATCCACACAGGTGGGTTTTGGTGTGCACCCTGTCCTCAGACCTCCTGGGTGGCCTCCCCCACCGCCCCCCCGGGCCCATTAATGGCCATTTTTTATTTATTTATTTTTTTATTTTTTATTTTTGATTTTTTGGACAGTGTGTTGCCTTGTGTGGCTCCCGTGGGCATACGCTGTATTGTGGCTGGGCACATGCAGGCTTGTCCTGAATTTGGGTCAGACACACACCCCTCCTGCTTCCCGTTTCCATGGGCTTGCAAAGGGTGTGCCCAAGTGACATTGACTTACACGGTGACGTTGGACTCCCATTTGATGTGTGGGCAGTCTGTAGTCAATACTGTGTATACATTCCTAGTGCATTTTGTTGTTGTATTGTACACTGCATGGTGTATTGATATGTGCCTCTGCATCCATCTCATCCTCCTAATTTGCAGGTCCATTTCTCATGTCTTCACAAGGCGGTCTACTTTGGGACTGGAGTCCATGTTGTAAGCAGTGCACCTACACTCTTGCGTGGTGCTAACACTGTATACTTGGAAGTGTTTGAAGTGCTGCCATTATCAGGTAGTGAGGCTACCAATTTTTTAAGTCCATACTGTCATGTTTATGGTAGGTTGGAGGTTGTGTAGGTGATTGGTATTCTTGGTAAGTATTTGGTAATGTGTGTTGTTGGTCCTGAATTACTGTGAGCATTTCATGTGTGGCCAGTTTTCATTAGGGACACTGTAGTTGGTGACACTTGGGGCATGTTGTGGGGATTGATTTGTTTGCTCTCACATTGCATGACATGCCATGGTGTGTTGTGTGGCCGTGCCGGGGAGGAGTTGGTTGACATGCCACTGTTCTCATGTTGTATTTTGCAAGTGGGTATTCATTTTTGCTGCATGGAAGTGTGTCTTTTGATGACACTGCATTGGTGGTGTTTGTGTAGGTAGGGATGCACACATTGTGACACTTCCAGATGAACAATCTCAGGCTGCTATTGTTCTGACAGTTGACTGTCCCTTTGTTCATTATAACTGTCATCATTGATTGTCAGATGGTATGTGCCAGGGCTGTGTGCACTCCACAGTCCACCAGCTGCGTACAGGCTGCCTCACCCCGTGCCTTTTCCCCTCCCATGCGCAGCGGGCGTGCATGTGGTTGGGGATGTGGGGGCACCACCATGTCCACAGCCAGGCCCCGGCGTGTTGCAACATTGTGCAGGACACATGCTGCCACTATGATCCTGCACACTACTGGGGGAGCGCATAACAGCTGCCCGCCAGAACGGTCAAGGGAGCGAAAGCGTGACTTGAGCACTCCGAATGTGCGCTCCACTATGCCCCGTGTTGCAATATGGGCTGTGTTGTATTTTACCTCGGGAGGCGTGATGGGGTTCCGAATTGGCGTCATCATGTGTGTGCTCAGAGGGTAGGCACTGTCCCCTGGGGAGGTGGTGATGGGGATCATTAGTGGGATATTGGCATTACTCTGTATCTGTCATGCATGCGTGTGCTGTGGCATTTCTACTCACCAAGCAGCCATGCATCGCCATGCCGTCCAGCTTCCATGTCCCGGTTTAGGGTTGACATCCTGTAAATGAAGCTGTCGTGGGTGGACCCTGGATAGTTGGCATATACTGAGGTGATGATTCCCTTGGCATCACATACTACCTGGACGTTGATGGAATGCCAGTGCTTGCAGTTTCTATCGATGTGCTCAGATGCCCTGGGGGGACGTAGAGCCACATGGGTGCAATCAATGGCACCTAGCACTTTGGGGAATTGTGCCACCCTATAGAAATCCTGGCTGACAGCCTGCCTTTCTGCAGGTGTTCTGGGCAGATATATGTGCCTGCAGACTGATGGGCGTGCAGTGATGATGGCCAAAACCTGGTGTAGGCACCGTGACTACGTGGCCTGTGACACCCCCCCCCACTATGGCACTTGTCCGCTGAAATGATCCAGTAGCCAAGAAGTGCAGTACATTGAGGACCTTTTCCAGGGGGCTGCGTGCTTGGGAGCACAGGGTGGGTGATGTGAGGTCATCCTCCCACTCACTGACCAGGTCGAGTATTATGTGTGGTGGAAACCTGTACCTCCCATACACCTGGTCATCTGGCATACCAAATAGACTGGTTCTGGGTGTGAAGATTCTGGCCCTGACTATCCTTCTCCTCCTCCTGCGGTATCCCACGGCCACTGCTGCTAGGAACGGTATATTCATCCTGGCGTCTGAGCTTGTTTGTTGTTTGCGCACTCTTTTATGCTGCGCGGGACGTGCACCTGCTTCATGCTGGCGTACGTGTTTCAGGATTGGTCCTTTTATTTTTTGGCGCGTTGTAGGCGAGCGTGTAAATCTTCCCGCCCACCCCAGGAATACACGTAACACGCTCTCCCAGGCCCAGTCGCGTGTGGAACTTCACACACACACACCGAAATACACGTACCCTGCAAATTTGCGTGTGAAACTTCCCGCGTACCCCGAAATACACATACCCTGCTGGTATCGCATGTGGAAGTTCACGCGGACCCATGATACACGTACCCTGATGGAATCGCGTGTGAGACTACCTGGGCACCCTTGGAGTACACGTACGCAGGCAAATTGCACGGCTGGGGGGTGGGGGTGCTGGGAGACATGAGTGGGGCCTGGTGAAGGGTGCCCCACAGTGCTGGGGGGTGGGGGTGCTGGGAGACATGAGTGGGGGCCTGGTGGAGGGTGCCCCTGGATGCAAGGGGGTGGGGGTGCTCGGAGACATGAGTGGGGGCCTGGTGGAGGGTGCCCCTGACTGGTGGGGGGTGGGGATGCAGGGAGACATGAGTGGGGGCGTGGTGGAGGGTGCCCCACAGTGCTGGGGGGTGGGGGTGCAGGGGGACATGAGTGGGGGCCTGGTGGAGGGTGCCCCTGGATGCAGGGGGGTGGGGGTGCTGCGAGACATGAGTGGGGGCCTGGTGGAGGGTGCCCCTGGATGCAGGGGAGTGAGGGTGCAGGGGGACATGAGTGGGGGCCTGGTGGAGGGTGCCCCTGGATGCTGGGGGTGGGGGTGCAGGGGGATATGAGTGGGGGCCTGGTGGAGGGTGCCCCTGGATGCTGGGGGGTGGGGGTGCAGGGGGACATGAGTGGGGGCCTGGTGGAGGGTGCCCCACAGTACTGGGGGATGGGGATGCAGGGAGACATGAGTGGGGGCCTGGTGGAGGGTGCCCCTGACTGGTGGGGGGTGGGGGTGCTGGGAGACATGCATTGGTGGGCAGTAGTGCAAGGTGACATGTGGGTTGGCTGGGGGGCATGGCCATGGTGGATGGGCTGCCTGCGGGACATGTGCAGAGGTGCAGGGTAGTCCCCTGTGGTGTGGGCCGCCTGCAGGGGCCGTGGAGGGTGTAGAGGGAACAGCTGGGAGGACCCACACAGCCAATTCACGTGTGGGACTCCCCAGCACCCCCGAAATACACATAGGCTGCAGGATTCGTGTGTGGAATTTGCCGCGCACCCGGAGTACACGTACCCTGCTGAAATTGCGTGTGGAACTTCACGCGCACACACCGAAATACACGTACCCTGCAAATTTGCGTGTGAAACTTCCCCGCACCCCAAAATACACGTACCCTGCTGGTATCCCGTGTGGAAGTTCACGCGGACCCATGATACACTTACCCTGATGGAATCGCGTGTGAGACTACCCGTGCACCCCTGGAGTACACGTACCCAGGCAAATCACACGGCTGGGGGGTGGGGGTGCTGGGAGACATGAGTGGGGGCCTGGTGGAGGGGGCCCCTGACTGGTGGGGGGTGGGGATGCAGGAAGACATGAGTGGGGGCCTGGTGGAGGGTGCCCCACAGTGCTGGGGGATGGGGGTGCAGGGGGACATGAGTGGGGGCCTGGTGGAGGGTGCCCCACAGTGCTGGGGGGTGGGGGTGCTGGGAGACATGAGTGGGGGCCGGGTGGAGGGTGCCCCTGGATGCTGGGGGGTGGGGGTGCTGGGAGACATGAGTGGGGGCCTGGTGGAGGGTGCCCATGGATGCTGGGGGTTGGGGTGCAGGGGGACATGAGTGGGGGCCTGGTGGAGGGTGCCCCACAGTGCTGGGGGGTGGGGATGCAGGGAGACATGAGTGGGGGCCTGGTGGAGGATGCCCCTGACTGTTGGGGGGTGGGGGTGCTGGGAGACATGCGTTGGTGAACAGTAGTGCAAGGTGAGATGTGGGTTGGCTGGGGGGCATGGCCATGGTGGATGGGCTGCCTGTGGGACATGTGCAGGGGTGCAAGGTAGTCCCTTGTGGTGTGGGCCGCCTGCAGGTGCCGTGGAGGGTGTAGAGGGAACAGTCTGAAGGACCCACACGGCCAATTCATGTGTGGGACTCCCCGGCACCCCCGAAATACACATAGGCTGCTGGATTCGCGTGTGGAATTTGCCGCGCACCAGGAGTACACATATCCTGCTGAAATTGCTTGGGGAACTTCACGCGCACACCGAAATACACGTACCCTGCTAATTCACGTGTGAAACCTCCCCCGCACACCGAAATACACGTACCCTGCTAATTCGCGTGTGAAACTTCCTGTGCACCCCGGAATACACGTGCCCAGGCCAATCGCGTGTGGAACTTCCCACGAACCCCGTAATACACGCACACGCTATTTTTCACACAGTACCCCTTTGCACCTCATTTGTCCTAGAGGGCCACTGTATGGACCATTCATCATAGCTGTATATGGGTGCTTTTTGTTAGCGCATATTTTGGCGCACATTTATTTCAGGCGCAGGGACGCTACTGCCTGCTTTCTTGTGGCGTACTTGTTTGGCCCTGTGCGCGTCTTTCACCATGCGCTGGTTTGCCCTATTAGATTCCATGAATACGGGTTGTAGGCGAGCGTGTGGGCTTCCCACGCACTTGCCTCCTGTACTTCCCCCGTGACGCCCATATTTTCACACGTTGTTCCCCATTCCGAGTGTTACGACCCGTGTTCCGCCTAATTTTGTGATGTGCGCCGCGCTATGTGCAATTTCGCAGTGGCCGTGGTGCATGCCGTTGTATGACCTGTGCGCCAGTGTGCGCTGCGCACTTTTTCAGCGCACATCCAATGTTTTTCTCGCGCACGGACTTCCATGAATCGATGTGCGCTGGTTTCCCTGCGATTTTCGCAGTTGCACTGCGATTTTTGCACTTTTACTGCGAATCGCACGTTTAGGCACCTCTGCGCGGGAATTTTCGGCGCACATTAAACGAACTGATAGCAAATATCTAGCAGGCTGAAGGTAGATTTTAAGATCTTTGCAGGAGTCTTATGCTACCTTGCCCTGATCTAGTGTGCCCTATTAGGGGGTAGTTATTTTCTACTAACTAGAGGATGTTAAACTAGTTAGGGAAGACTCGACATGTTTCAGTTCTCTGATTGTTCTCGGAACTTTCTTCAGGAGTAGTGTCACTGTATCTAAATAGTTACAGTCAAAAACAGTAAAAAACAGCAGAAATCAAAGTCAAACAGGACGTGTTCTAAATACATATAACATTTGTTGGTAGTTCCTGTTGAAAGTGTAAAATGACACACTTGGATGGTTTATCTGTAGCTGTAGAAGTGGGACAAGAAAAACAGAAAGAAGAAGAAGGTAAGCTATGAATGCTAAAAGGACTTCTACAATAATTTGATTTTATAAGGCAATTCTAGGTTGATTAGTTACCTAGTCTTGTCAAAACAAGTAGTCGTTGAAGAGGAGTGGTCCTGAATATAGCAGGGGTTAATCCTCTTGGTCTTTAGTGGACTCTTAGTAGAGTTTCAAAAAGACCTGCAAATTATATTTGCATTAATTAGTTTACATATTTATCTCAAGGTTGGGCTCGAGCGAATAGCAGTGCATGACATCCACAGGTAGTAGCTTACCTTTCGTTTAAAGGTAGTAAATCCCTGTGGTAGTAGTCCATTCTCATGGGGACTCTTAAGCGGGTTTAAGAATACCGGATCGACTGTCTAAGTTGACCTCTGACATCAGGTGGTGCCTGTAATAAACCACAAAGAAGGGTTTGTTTGTGACTATTCTGGGTAGTTCCCTAGATTCCTGGCTATGTTGAAAAAAGTGTATTGGTAGTACTTAGAGAGGCTGATAAAAGGGCTTACCTTGCGCTCTTGAGTGTGTGCCTAGTAAGTGGAGTTTCTTAATCTGTTAAGTTGGGTTACTTCTTCCATATGGTGCCGAGATGGCCATCAATGCAATTACATGAATATATTGCACTGGAAGAGAAAAAAGGGGGGAAGTTTGTTAATTTGGGGGGTATGTCCCTTTTATGTTAATTATGACCGCGGATTCGGAAACTTAAATTAAGTTTCGAACCGCGTGTCACTGTTTTAAAATTGCGTTTGCTCGTATTACATTATAATTATTTAATATAAAGTGCACGCGAGAGCCGCTTAACTCTCAGCTATTTCTGTGTGGCAATACTTATTTAAATGGTCACAGCGAGGACTTACCTGAATAAGGTTTGTTTTAGTTTCATCGGCTGTGTCCATGAAACGAGGGCTTCGCGTTGTAGTGATCCAAGTGGCTATCGCCATCTTGGATGAGGAGAAATATATAGTCGTGCGAGTCCGTTTTTAGTTTTTACTTTTAGTTACAGTAGATGCTTGCTGTGGTACCATCTTAGAAACTGTCTGGTAACATCAACAGTCTGATTTAATAATAGTATGACACGCGCCTCATGCTATAGGAATGAAACTATGTTGCAGTACTAATTGCATCAAAAAGAGGTAGTGGTTTAGGCTTAGAGCGAGTAATAGGTTCGGTTGTTCGCATTTAATTTGGAATTTAAGCAGGAGCGAGTATTGTGACAAAGATAACTCTGTTGTTATTATAAAGAGACAACAACAAAGGAGCATAATCCTAATTAGGAATTAGAGCCTGCTATTATGTATGGTTATCCAGCAGTAGTAGATGACAGCAAATGTAGATAAGGCTACATGTATAGTTAAAGTCATACACCTTTTGCTCTCCATGGTTAAGCCTTCGAATTCTCCCCATTTTTGTTAGATTTTCTGCCATTCAGTGGCTTCATTTAGACCAATTTGGTCACTTTTAGTTCGGAAGATGAGTCTTTGTTCTTTTTCTATTAGTATTTTTTTCTTTTTTGTGATGTCTTTCCCTTTTAGGGTCAGTAGCACAGTCCATTTCAGGTCGTCACTTGAATAATTCTGTTCAGAGAAATGTTTCAGCATAGGTGCTTGTAGTGTGTTGTTTCGTATACAGCTTCTATGTTCTATAATTCAAGTTTTTATTTTTCGGGTAGTTTTTCCTATAGATTTGAGACTACATGGACATGTTATCATGTAGACTACAAACTCTGAATTGCAGTTCGTAAATTGCAATTGTTTCCACGGTGTAGGTAAACCTATGTCGATTTCTTTCGATTTTTTAGTGTATTTACACACTGAACAGGATCCACCTGGTTAGTGGCCAGACACTGGGTTCATGCCCCAGGTTTTAGTTAGATTATCTTGTTCTGGTTTTTTGCCTTTAAATGTACTGCTGCTCACCCTGTTGCCTACGGTGGTGGATTTACGATAGGCAAAAAGAGGGCAGGGGAGATTATTAGTAGATTGTTCAAAGATCTTCCATTCTTTTCATATTATATTAGTGATAGATAGGCTTAGGTTGGTAAAGGTATTCACGCTCACTATTCTTGTGTCAATTTCCTTTTTAGCCTTGTCTTCGAGCAGCGCTTCTCGGTTATTATTATACGCTCTTTTCGCTGCCTTTTTGATCAGTTTTTTAGGGTATTGTCTGTCTCTTAGCTTTTTGGCGAGAATTCCCGCCTCTTCTTCATAGGCTTCTTTTGTGCTACTATTCCTTTTCAGCCGTAAAAATTGTCCGTATGGCAAGTTATCTTTTAAGTGTTTTACATGTGGCTGTGATAGTGTAGGAGGGAATTTTTATCAGTGGTCTTGTGGTAAGGTCTGACTAGTAGGGTGCCTTGGTGGTGAAAAATAGTAAGGTCTAAAAAGTTGATTTCCTCTCTTTTGATGGTCATAGTAAATTGCAGATGGCGATTTTGTTGATTCAACCATGTTACGAAATCATTTGCTTCTGCTGTGCCTTTCCAAATGACAATGATATCGTCAATGTACCTAGCCCAGGATTTAAGATGGCCCTCGAATGGATTATTAGCATAAATATGCTTTTTTTCAAAAAATTCAACGTATAAATTCGCTACGCTGGGTGCCATGGTGGCTCCCATGGCCGTACCTTCCACTTGGATCGTTCTTTTAAAAAAACTATATCCATAGAAGCCCTCAAAAAGAAACTGGAAAAAATAGAAAAGGACATGAAAGAGTTTAAACAAATTAACACCCAAGAACAGATACAACGTTTAAAAAAAGACCTCACTAAATATTCCCATGAAAATGCGTACCCCTACACCAAAGATGGTTATAAAACTACAGGACAACAAGGAGGCAGACCATCAAACAGCAATCAAAATTGCAGAGTCCGATTTAGAGCTACATCATTCAGCTCCAGGAACAGTAGTAGCAATCTAGACAATGCCGCCACAGGAAGTACCACACCTCAAAGAGGACGAGGAAATAACAAGCTGGACACAGCTGATGAAACTAAAACAAACCTTATTCAGGTAAGTCCCCGCTGTGACCATTTAAATAAGTATTGCCGCACAGAAATAGCTGAGAGTTAAGCGGCTCCCGCGTGCACTTTATATTAAATAATTATAATGTAATACGAGCAAACGCAATTTTAAAACAGTGACACGCGGTTGGAAACTTAATTTAAGTTTCCGAATCCGCGGTCATAATTAACATAAAAGGGACATACCCCCAAATTAACAAACTTCCCCCCTTTTTTCTCTTCCAGTGCAATATATTCATGTAATTGCATTGATGGCCATCTCGGCACCATATGGAAGAAGTAACCCGACTTAACAGATTAAGAAACTCCACTTACTAGGCACATGCTCAAGAGCGCAAGGTAAGTCCTTTTATCAGCCTCTCTACGTACTACCAATGGCAGGAATCTAGGGAACTACCCAGAATCGTCACTAACAAACCCTTCTTTGTGGTTTATTACAGACACCACCTGGTGTCAGAGATCAACTTAGACAGTCGATCCGGTATTCTTAAACACGCTTAAGAGTCCCCACTCCTCTTCAACGACTACTTGTTTTGACAAGACTAGGTAACTAATCAACCTAGAATTGCCTTATAAAATCAAATTATTGTAGAAGTCCTTTTAGCATTCATAGCTTACCTTCTTCTTCTTTCTGTTTTTCTTGTCCCACTTCTACAGCTACAGATAAACCATCCAAGTGTGTCATTTTACACTTTCAACAGGAACTACCAACAAATGTTATATGTATTTAGAACACGTCCTGTTTGACTTTGATTTTTGCTGTTTTGTACTGTTTTTGACGGAAACTATTTAGATACAGTGACACTACTCCTGAAGAAAGTTCCGAGAACAATCAGCGAACTGAAACATGTCAAGTCTTCCCTAACTAGTTTAACATCCTCTAGTTAGTAGAAAATAACTACCCCCTAATAGGGCACACTAGATCAGGGCAAGGTAGAATACGACTCCTGCAAAGATCTTAAAATCTACGTTCAGCCTGCTAGATATTTGCTATCAGTTCGTTTTATAATCTATGTGTCACAAACTAAATTGTCTGTTTTTAGACAGTGTGTAATTGTTTTACTATGTGAACTGTATGGGATTGTCCCATCATAAAACGTTTTTTATAAAATTTTGCAATGTATTTTTCTAAAATTCAAAAACTATTGAATATTAATAAATGATGAAATTTGTACTACCTACAGCATTGATTTAATGTATACTGACTGTAGAATGTGTGATATGAGCTAACTATCTCCGACGTCCAAAATTCTACCCCACCCAATAAAAGGTAGAGCTACTACTTGAGTAGTAATATTGGGGTTCCCCCCGTTTCTGTGTAATGACCCGGTAATTGCCCATTTCTGGGCGCCGGAAAAAATGCAGCTCCGGCAGCTGTTTTACGCCTCATTTCTCTCACTGCAATCCGCTTAATCTGATTTCTCTTCCTGTTTCTGATCCTTCTCCTCCTGATAATCTTGCTCTCTGGAATATGCACTCTATCTGTAATAAATCCCATTCCACTCTTCACAGGTTTTTGTTTAAATGTGCACTTTCTTTGTATTACGGAAACTTAGCTATCATCTTCTAATTCTGCTATTCCTACTACCGTGACAACCTCTTCAACAGCTTTTTCTCATTCCCCCCGCTTGTCACGCTGTGGGTGTAGTATTGCCATTTTTATCACTCCTCGTTTATGCTCTCTCCATCTGTGACTAATCTTCCTCACTTTTCTACATTTGAAAACCAGCAGCCTCTCTCCTCTAAAACCTCTCCTATTGCTTTTCCTTTGATCTATCGACCCCTTGGCCCTGTCACCTCCTTTAATGAAGATCTTGATGTTATTCTGCCCTCTCTACCTCATTCTGGCACCCCTTTATTCTTACTTGGTGACTTTAATCTGCATCTTTCATTTACTGACGCTTTTGTTCCTCTAATATCTCTCATATCTCTTCGTGTCTCTTACTATCTGTTCTCTGTTCCCTCTCCTCCATCTCTGGTTCTTGATCAGACCTAATTTTCATCTCTTATTTATCTCTGACTTCGGTCTCTGCTTTTCCTATTCACTCCACTGACTATGTGCTTCTATTTCTTTATATTACCCCTCCAGCAATTCCCTACCCTCCTCTACCCCATCTCACACCTTTCTCTGCCGTAGTTTATGCAACTTTAACGTTTCTGGTTTTAATTCTGCTGTTTCCTCCTGTTTCATTTCTGCATGAACTTGCTTCCTCTTCTGTGAATTCTACATTCACCTTTTTCTCTTCAGCTATCTCTGATACTCTCAATTCTCTCTATCCTGCTTTTCTGTTTGCTCATAAGCACAAACCCCTCAAGCCTGGATGACACCTTATCTCCGTTAAAAACGTTGATCTCTCTGCTGTGCTGAGTGCTGCTTGCGAAAGTCGTAGTCCCCTGTGAATCTGTCTCTTCTTTCCTCCTTTCTTACTACTTACAATACTGCTCTACTTTCAGCAAAACAACAATACTATCGTTATCTTCTGGTTTCCTTTTCTTCTCACCCTTGTCGTCTCTTTCAGACTCATATTGTTTCTCCCTCGCTTCCCGATCCTGCCACCACCCCTTCCCTTTCGCCTATGATTTTGCAACTTACTTCTCTACTAAAGTTGGCCTCCTCCGCTCTTCTATTGCCACCTCTCCTCTGTCTCCACTTCATCTCTCCCTCCGTCTCTCTTTCTCTTTCTTTCTCCCTCTCACTGACACAGATACTGCTATTTTTCTTTCTATAGCCCATCCTACTTCTGTTCCCACTGATCCCCTCCCCTCTCTGTTAATCCCCAAAGTGCATCCTTTCCTCCTTCCCTACCGCACTTCCCTCTTGAATGCCTCTCTCTAATTTCCGGTCTTTCCCATGATTTTCAAGCATGCCACTGTTCTACCTATTCTTAAAAAACCCTCACTCCACCCCTCGACCCCTCTCTGACCTCTAATCTCAGCCCTATTTCTATTCTTCCCTATTTTTCCAAACGCTTGGAGCGTATTGTGTATTCTCAAGTCACCTCACATATTAACTGTAAGTCTCCCCTCCCACTTTACCAATCTGGATTTTGACCTTGTCCCTCCACAGAGACTGCTCTTTTTTCTACCATTTACTCACTTCTTTCGGCTCGCTATTCAAACAATCTTCTCTGTTGTTACTCTTAGATCATCTGTCGGCAGTGTTTGACACAGTCGATCACTTCCGTCTGCCTCCTTCCCTTGATTCTCTTGGCTTTAAAAACTCTGTTGTTATCTTTCCAACTGTACCTACTTTGTTTCTTGGGAGGGTGATTCCTCACCAGCACTTCCTCTTAGTCATGGTATGCCCATGGCTTGGTTTTGTGTCCCCTATTGTCTTCTCTATAGACTATTCCGCTTGCTTCTATTATTTCTTCTTTTGGTCCTTCTTATCACTTTTACATGGACAATCCTATTTTCTTTTCTATCTTTATCTGCTTTCACTCCTGCTATTCATGATACAATATCCTCTTGTCTTCTGGCGATCCAGTCTTGGATGTCCAACCACTTTCTTCACCTGAATCCCTTTAAGACTTAGGTTCTGTCTTTCCCGCTACTACTATCCCTCTCCCTTCCCTCTCAACTATCTGTCATTTCACTCTTATTCTCGTTCTCTTTCTTTATCTGCACGCAGTGGCGGCTGGTGAGTTTGAAAGCTGGTGGGGCGTACATTTCCTAGTGGTCATTTGGGAGCAAGTGACGCGTGCAGCGCGCAAGCCCACACCACAAAAGGGGGGTCCAGGGTGGTTCTCCACACGGCACATTTTTAAAAATGGCCTTCAAAATGTGCAATTTACTGTCCAAACCCACTCAAATATGACATAAAAAGCATTAGGTTTTACATACTAATGGTGGTATATTATTCTTACGTGTGCAAGTGTGATGGTGTATTTTACAGCAGCTTGTACTCAGAATAGCTGAGAGGATGCCCTTTCCCCAAAGTCTCTGAAGTTACCCTCCCTACATTTGAAGGGTTAGCCCCTCCACCCCACCGAAATGTGTTGCCTTATTAATAAAAAAACAACAGAACAATTTAAATGTTATGGTTATTTACCCACCCGTTGACTACCCATGGCCAAGCTAACCCCGTGGCGAATCCCACCCACTTCCTACCCTTCCCCATGCAAAACACATTGTCCTGGGATCTCTTTGAGCTAGCTTTATCAAGCATAACCAACAAACTGTGTGCTTGAATGGCCTGCCAGTCTTTTTTCAAAGCAGTCTTCTGAGAATGAATGACTCAATTGGAGCAAAGTGGTGCATCTTGCCCAGCCTGGGGTATCTACGGTGGGTGGACAGCAGAAAAAGAGTGCAGGGGAATTTTAGGCTATATGTTGCATTTCAGAAGGGACCTTCTCGTTTCTTTATTTGCTTAAGCATTGGTCTATGTTTCATACATATGTGTGCTACAAAACCCTTCTCACAAACTGAACTATGTGTAGTCAGTTAGCATGGCCTCTTATAGGAACTGGCATTAGATGCTGTGTGTGATTCCATTTGCACCATTATCAAAATGATATTGTTATGTACGAATTAATCTCTTCTGCAGTTAACAAACATTTAAAAGAGCTATGTGGTGATCATATGCTTGGGTGTGTCGACGCTGGGCTGGGCTCTCGTGGGCTAGGCTAGCACCTAGGTGAGAGAGATCCACAGCCGAGCGCCGATGCAGCTGCAGGCAGGGCCTACGCTTACCCTACCCGGCCTCAGCCTGTCCACGGTCCACCGTGGCACGGTCTAGGCCCTGCATCAGCAGGGCAGTGCTACGAGTCGGACGGTCCTCCTACTTGGAGCACTGTCCCAGCTAATACTTACACACAAGCCAACACTGTTGGTTTTGTCAATGCTTGTTGTGGATGCACAGTACCACGAGTAACATTTTTCACTTCCACCACTGCACAGGTTACTCTACTTAAATTGTACCTCAATGAAAGAAGCGATTACGTCTGTCATGAGCGTTACACAAATAAACATGTACTGAGGTTAGCGAGGGCCTTTAGGATTGCAAGCTGGCTCAGAATTTGGATGTACAAAGCACTGTGAAGTCTTCAGGGCCAGCACTAATCGAAGTGAGCATAGCATACTAATTGCCATGTTTCGAGGGAGCAGTGAGCACATGCAGAGAGCCTTCATTTGTCTCAAGGATTGCATTATACATCTTCCGGATACCATATAAAGGTTAACCTCAATAATGGCTTGTCGGATCTATCAGGATTTAAATGACGGCCTGCTTTTTCTAAGGGGCCCCTCCTTTGGTTTTACAGCAAAACGGGCCATGCATAACATGCATATTGCACGTCCCTAAACCTAATCTCACGGGTGAAGCCAAGGCATTGGAGCACAGTGCCATCCATAATATCGTTCAGCTCGCTGTCTCAAATTTGACCTCCGTTACAGATCCACGGTACGTACATTCTGGGTAGCCACACTTGATCATTAGGGTTGACAAAAAGCTATGGACGGGGGTTTCAAATAAACATTTGTTTCACACCTATTGGCACTTGAACACTTCCTATCATTTGTTTCACATGGTGCTGAAACTAATAGGATTCAGTATTTGGCTGTGCAATATTTGCTTTTTAAGAATTCTTTCAGGCCATTTAATTCCAGGCCCCTCACCCGTGGCTCAGCGTTCTAAGGGATTTTGCTATGTGTTTTTGTACATAATGTTCATTCATTGGCAATTTCCCATTTGTTATGCCTAATCGAACATGGTTTAAATGAAAAGTCACTCTTCACTGCACTTAAAAGCTTCCTCTTTTTTTTAAAGCTTTCTTTGACAAATGCTCTTAAGTAACTAAATCAAAACACACACACACAAAACAAAGCACAAACTGACACAACCACTAATTGGGTCGTATATCATTAGCTGTAAGTTATTTTCACTTGTTTATAATAGCACGGCATACACAGGTCTGTCCATAGTTCAGAGGCACAAATGAACCTGAAAGTAAAGGACAGTGCGTTCAAATAAGAGCCACCAGAGGCAATCCGAGGCATGTTGTGCAGGTTGCTACTCAGCGCGCACTGTTCATCATGAAATAGATGATTTGTATTCCGTTAACTTACTTAACTGAATACAAATCATCTATTTGCAACCCAAACGTCATGCCGCGGTCTGTGGTGGTCACTCACTGGCAGTGGGTGACCAGCCAGCCCAGGCCATTGACGCTCGGCTGGGCTCTCGTGCTAGGATAGCACTTAGAAGAGAGAGAGCCACAGCCGAGCGCCGATGCAGCAGGGCCTAGCAGCCGTGCGACATGGACGGTCCAACTAGGCCCTGCATTCCCCAGGGCAGTGCTAGGAGGGTCCTCCTCCGACCTGGAGCAATGTCCTGGCCTGGGCTCCTGGCTGGGGGAATGAAGGCCAGGTTTCCGCCGTGTAGAACACGGCCAACAGTATACACAACAGTATACACAATTACACTTACCGGCTAGTAGAGGTTATAGTAGTAGTAGTACACGGCTCTGACGACGATCCAAAGTGAAGATGGCGCATGCCCCCTGCGCTGCCACCCCACCCCCACACGCCAATGACATTTCTGTATCTATGCACCAGGGGAGACAGATTAGTGGAATCTTGTTCTTTGCGCTGTTTGCGTATATATTATTACTGGCGGGGCCACAACTCAAGTGCCCCGCCAGCCTCCAAGTTTAAATGTGTTTACGTAAAGTGCGTGGAGCTGCGAGCTCCACGCACTTTACTATAGGAAAAGCTGCGTAATACGGGACACTCCCCACTGTTGCAGCCAGTCCTGATAAGATGGTCACAGCTCACAGCTGACTGAGCTCACGGTAATGGTATTTCCTTTTTATTGTGATTTTTGTCACTGCAGCGCTGCTGCTGATGCCTGCTGGGTGCTGGCAATGGAAAATACAACGATACACACCAAGATTCAGAAGAAGTTCTGAATCTAAGAAGTCTAGTTGAACTTTAAATTACTTATAGCTTGGAGGACACCCTATGAAAGCGGCCGCCACTGTCTGCACATAACCTTGGCGTATGTTTTGATTCTCTCTTACTTTCTCCTCCAAGATTTCCTCTCTTGTTCATTCCTGCCGTTTCCATTTCTTTAACATTCATAAAACTAGACCCTTACTTACGTTCGATACCACTAAGATTCTTGTTTTCTCCATTATCTTTTCTATTGTTCCTCTCTTCTTCTTGGTCTTCCTATCGCTCATCTTTCCCCATTGTGTTCAGACTATAATTCTTCTATATGTCTCTTTTTCTCTCTGTCCCCTTTTGACTCTCTGTTTCCTGCTCTAGCTTCTCTCTGCTGACTTTCTTTTCACTCTCGTCTGCTTTTAAACTTTCACTGCTTGGTCTTCAAACCCCTTCACAATCTGGCACCACCCTATCTTTCCTCACTTGCATCTTTTTATTCTCCCCTCGCTCCCTAAGGTCTGAGTCTCAATTTCTTCCTACTATTCCTCGCAGCCCCCTGCTACTCCTCCTGCTTCAGTTCCTTTTCCCTATTGTCCCTTTCCACTGGAACGCTCTTCCTCTTTCTCTTTGTTTTCTTTCCTCTTATTCTATGTTTTGTTCACATCTGAAGGACTATCTTCTCTCTCTAGTTTCTTCCATATTGTCATTTTCAAATTAACTGTTTTGTAACTTTTCATGCAGCGCTTTGGCTGAAAGGGCTATAGAAAATCCAAATAAATACAAATACAAATCATGCAAGTGTTCCCATTATTGCTTTGGGAGATTTAACGCCAGGATTCCTGTAGAGCAGCCTATTAGCACCCATCCATTAAGGGGCCTAGCCTTCCCACCCCTTTATTAAAGCCAATGTCCTCTATTGCTAAAGGACATGAATTGGCTGAACTGTTCAATTCATTCAGCCTATTCATGCTCAAAAGGCACTTCTTTGGTGACTCTCCTGGACAGCTTACCAGGATCTCATCTCCTAGTGCGTCCATCATAGATTACATCTTTGCACATCATTCCTTGTTTCCGATAATCCTGGACATTGAAATACTTTCACAAGAGGATACTGACCACTTTCCCTTGGTTACAGTTCATGATTTCCTGGTGACTATTCCAGCACTTGATAAAATTAGTAATATAGACCTCAACACAGGTGTAAATCGTATTAGTTGGAACCGACCGAATTTTCAGAAGTCTAACCCTGTGGTAAGGTTCCTTGGTTCAGAATTGTTTGCCTATAATAATGGTCATTGCCCAACCAACTGGGGGATTCTTTCTCTAGTAGAAGTCACGATATTGCATCCTCATGTACTCCGGAAGCCAAGGATAATAATATAGCAACTTCCATTTTTCATGCATATGAGCAATTGCTCCTTAAAATGTCTAACCTCATTTTCACTCTAGACCATTTGATCATGAAGTATAAATAGTCAAAAGGGAATTTAAAAGAGATCTTTGTATGTCATGAGATCTCTCACCCTAAATGATCGTCAGCTGCTACCAGAAAAAGGAAATCTCTTTATTGTACATGGTCTAAGGCTCATCTCAGATTAAAGAA
The DNA here is from genome assembly GCF_040938575.1 of Ambystoma mexicanum. NCBI lineage: Eukaryota > Metazoa > Chordata > Amphibia > Caudata > Ambystomatidae > Ambystoma > Ambystoma mexicanum. The sequence continues at coordinate 871,559,749 of NC_090924.1, read as the reverse complement.
AACTGAATGTTGGGGCAGGCTAGCCCAGGTTATTACAACTAATGACTCTAGAGCTGGAAAATAGTAAATGGTAGTAATAAAAATAAACTACTAGAAGGAGCCTCACAGGAAGATTGGAACATCTACATTGCTAATACCATTGGAGTTAAGCCTGTGAGCTCACAATCTGGTCATCTCTCTGCTGCTATTCCCACATACTTTGGCCTAAAACAAGGATATATACAGGCCCTCTTTTGTTTAACTTACATCTCTCTGATTTTCAAGAGGGCTTAACCCTTCACAACACATAACCCCCACGATTGGGATGGCCCGATTACAATGGTTATGCTATGCCGATGACCTTGTACTCCCTGACTGCATGACTAGGGGCTTGCAATTATTAACTCTCTTGCTACATAGTCCAAGGAAAATGGATTAATGGGTAACATACAAAAAATATTCCATTGCGAGTGCTGTCTCATTGTCTGACACTCTGCTCCTACTCTGATGTTGGATTAAAGTGTTAAACTGCTTTTTTGCCTGAGGAATACTAAAGAACCTCAAATATTCATCATACAGCCTTTCGGGATGCTACATCGTTATGTCACTGGCCAAGCAACGATCTTCATTCAAACTATTGGTTGTTGCTCTTTAGTCCCACCTCTGAACCTGAAACACCATAAAACACAGCACCTGGATGCATTGGTGCGTGCGCATTGGTCGAGTGCCATTGTGAGTGTTGTCTCGCTGTCTGACATTCTGCTCCTGCTCCAATGTTGGATTAAAGTGTTAAAAACTGCTTTTTTGCCTGAGGAACACCGAAGAACTCTGAAGACCGTCAAATATTCATTATACAGCATTTCGGGGTGTTACATCATTATCTCATTGGCCGAGCAACGTTCTTCATTCAAACTACTGGTTGTTGCGCCTAAGTCCCAACTCTGGACCTGGAACCGCCATAAAAAACAGCACCCGCATGCATGGACGCGTGCTTTGGTCCAGTGTCATTGTGAGTGCTGTACCGCTAAACACTGCGGTTCCAGCAAAGACTTCTTCATGAACGCTGCTGTTGCAGCGAAGACTTCTTCACGTGAGTCCCGATCAGATCGGTTAATATTTTCTTCATTTTCTCCTTTTATCTGCTAATATGGTGACTTGAAATTGCTTATCATTGTTATGATTTAAGTAAAAAGGAGTTGTTCAATCCTGACTGTGTGTTAATGCCCCATAAATCTAAAACCAATTTAAGCAATTATAATCTTTGCAAAGCAAAGGCGGCCTCACTAATGCTAGAAAATCCACAACTTTGGACAAATACATCAGCGCAGCAGATCACAAATCATTCAATAAACGAAAATGCGTTTCCTTCAAAATCAACCACTAAAGGAAAAATCACTTTGTTTTTTCAAATTGAGCCGCCGATATCTTCCGGTGATGCAAGCAATGCTGCAAATAAAGCTGTAGCAATACCTAATGTGACCCCTCTTTTTTACAATATCACAAGAATGGAGGAGAGCTTCAACTTGGGTGAAATTGAGAACAATTCCCTATGAAAGCTCTGTTATTTTCTCCAGGACAGTATTGCAGTGGTGGCTGAAAACCCTCCTACACCGCCCGCGGAAATAGTGGTGTCTGCTGAAATCAATCATGAGAGAACATGTAATCCTCCGAAGGAACCTAACAGACTATCTGCTTCACCCAATCTTTTCCCTTCCTCGTATTCGGCAGTTTCATTGGACGAACGGTTGGTACACACTGTCCCTTATGCCGAAATCCAGGCGTTCATGGTAACAATTCAGTTTGCCATTAAGATTTTGTTGAACTTGTGTGGCACAATTCATGAAAATCTGAATGTCGACTCCGTTTTAAGGCACATAGCTACTCGTGCTGCACCACAAATACAGGAAAGCAACAACAACATTGAAGTACTATAGTGAACTCTCGACCTAAAGAAAGGGACCTGACCACTGAAGACCCCATCCGGAGGAGTAAGGAAACTGAAGCAAAGAGGGAAACTGAACCTGTACAAATGGACAGTTCTGAAATGTACTTGACTCGCAAACTTGCCGCGCTCATGCAAGTCCTCTGAGATCTACTCGGCAGACCTCTCCTTTAAATCCAGGAAAAATGTCAAAAACAAAAATGAAAGATGACTGCTCATTGGAAAAAGAGACTCTCCAAGAAACTGCAATCCTAAAAAGTTGGCTCTTGGACCGTCAGAAATCCATTGCCAGTATTAATATGGAGGGGCACTTGGGGGATGTAGTTGAAATTTGCAATAATGTGGTGACCGGTGGAGGGGCCGATTCAAATTATAGTTCTATACTGCATCGCCATGAGGTGACGCCATCTAAGTTTAGGATTCAATCAAAGGTAGAAAGTTGGTAGAGGTTCCTCAAGAGAATGGGGCAAGCGTCTTGATAGTTGCACCAAAAATTGAGAAATAGATGGATTCCTATATCAGCCTTTCTTAACATCTTGAAACAAATTCCCCATTACGTGTATTGGTCTCTGGAGATCTGGAGTTTGTTGATCCTCTCGAATGTAATAACCCTAATGTAACCCGCATTCACTGCAAGGTTAGTGACAAAGTAACTATGATTCACAATTATAACAATCAACGGTGTAATTTGGGACTGGAATAGACGCTGACCCTGATAAAACTGACATAAGATTGCCTTTGTGCGACTTCAAGTCTAATCCGGGTAGCCTTGCAAGGGCCTTTAAAGCCCCGAGTGGTGGGAGGGGGATACAAGCCTAGAAGACGTTCAGAGGGTCCCAAAGTGGCGGGTTGAGTCCTTAACTAAGTTGCAAAACTGAGTAGTTCAGATGACTCCTTGGAACACCCAAGGGTTTAGACAACTTTTGGGTGCTGGGGAGTCCCTTGAGTTGTAAACGCTCAACCAAGTTTTCATGCTAAAAGAGACCTGGATGCTGGATGACATGTATGTTGTTGGTTACCACATTATTCAAACTAAGGCAAAAAAAGGGGAGTTGGGGAGACCTTATCGATACCTTGTAATAGGAATAAAATGCTCTTTCATTGCCTATAGGATTCCAACCTCTAGTTGTGAGGATTATATTTTTGCAGCTGAAGTTGGTGGTTTACTTCGCGAAATAAATGGTCAAGTACTGCTTATTTGCATTGATGAGCCTCCTGGGGCAATGTGTACAGAAGAAATGATTGATGCTTGACCTTGCTGCTGATTGGTTGAGTAAGGGGCATCAATGATGATTGTATTATATTGGGGGGGGGCAACCTCAATGCCCGTTGTAAATGTGTTCAAATTCTTGAAGACATCATTGCCTTTATAGGCAAATCACTGATGAAACAGCAGTGCCGCAAATGAGGGCGCTTGCTGGATGATTGGGATTTGAACATGCTTAATGGTAGAAGCAAGAGAGGATCCTGGGTAATTACTCTTAGCACTCTTGGCACTCATGTATCGAGAAAGCCACACTGGATTCTTTTTTAAGACAACACATACAAGGCATGATAATGAAACCAAATTACTTGAGTGATCATGCTCCCATTACCGTCTCCATTGAACAACCTAGTATACTCCTGATACAGCAGAAACTAGGATCAATGGAGGTAAATTATGCTGGCAATTTAATTAGCTTGTCCATACAAAATGTGGAGAACGCATCTAAAAGTATTAAAAACGCTGGCGTTGATTTGTATGATGGGGTGGTGCGGTTGAATATAGATGATATTGATGTTTGGATACTTCACCTGTCTCAAAGTATGCCCTACATGAAACTACACACTTAGTTTCTGAAGCTCATAGTCAGTCAAAATATTACAGAACTATAAGGTATAGGAAGAGAGAGATGAGGCGTGCAATCCGTATTGTAAAGCGTTGGGGGTATTGACCCTTCAGAGGTTGGATTCGCTGGTGGAGTTTCTCGACTAAAAATGTGGTGTGGCAGAGAATGCTCAGGGTTTTGGACTCTAGGAAAACAAAATATTTGGAAGTTGCTGGGTGAGATGAAAGGCGACAAAAAGGACCGGATCTTGAACACGGTGAATGAAGTTCAGTGGGTTAACCATATTGAAACAATGGCTCTGAAAGATTCTCAAGCAATTGGTTCTAAATGTGTTCCCCGTGAATATAAATCATTGTTAACTATTGATAAGACTGTAATTATGTATAAAATTGGCAAATTAAAAGTCTCTTACTCTCCGGGTCCAAACGGATTAGCCAGTATTGTGCTGAAACACAAACCTTAAATGTGAACTTGTGTTCTAGAAATCTTATTTAATACAATTCGAGTCACTGGCAAAATCCCATTATCATGGAAACCATCTATGCTGATACCATATATAAAAACGGCGACCATAAATTGCCTGGAAATTAAAGGCTGTTAGCTATGTTAGATAACTATTATAATTATAATTGGCTTTTTATAACGTGCTTAATACCGAAGAGGTCTCTAAGCACAGACCCGGGATTCAAACCTGTGTTGCTCTGCATTGTCTTGCTTCCAAGACTCGCGCGTTGCCACTGAGCTACACTAAAAGTATCATGGGCAAACTGTTTGCTTCTTTTACTTTAGATGAACTGCAGAGATGGACTGCATACATTTCAAACCAGGTTTCGACCTGGATTTTTGACAGCTCACAATTTAAAACTGTTGGACTTGCTGACGACCAGTGCCAGACTTAAAAAGATTCCAGTGTTTTACGCACTGTTTATCGATTTTCAGTAATCTTTTGATTCAGTGTCCAGGATACAAATTTATCAGAAGCTTAAAGGGTATTGGTGTCCTGCTTCTTTACTGCACTACCCGAGACTCTTTCACAAGGACAATACATTTTGGGTTAGGTTGGATGGTGAAGGTGCCTTGACGCAGCCCGTAAATCATCCCAGAGGGGTTAGGCAGGGATGCGTCTTAGCTCCCTTGCTTTTCAACCTATATTTAGCTGAGTTACCAGACTGTTTGAGCAGGGTAAATGCCTGCCCCCCTAAGATCCAGTCCTATCATATTAGATGTCTTGTATATGCGGACAATCTAGAGATCCTGGATTACACTTTTACTGGTCTGATGAATTCGGCTAACGAATTGTGGAATTAAGCTGATGAAAATCAATTATCATAAATAGAAAGAAAACACAGATAGTTATTTTCAAATGTGGGGAAGTAATGAGATCTAGTTTATTGTCCAGGGGGAGCAAGATTGATTATACTGATTGCTATAGGTATTTGGGGGTCGAATTTGAACCATAACGGGGATTCACGGATTGTATCTCCTCAAGTATAAGAAAGGTGGCACAATTAACTGCACGTATAGCCAGCTTTACCAAAGGAAAATACAGGTATAGTTTGGAAGGCACTTTGCGCTTATACAAGCAGTGCTTCTGACCTGCTACATGGTACGAACTTGGAAGTTTATCAATAATGAACCTGCCGTGGTTGGGAAGTTGGAGGCCCGCTTTTGGAAAAAGATTCTTGTTTTACCATCTTGTGGTCCCATTGAGGTACTGCAACTGGAATTTGGTCTTACCTCAATGGTAGCCATGGTAATGAAAAAACATGGCCTCCTCTATATTAAAGCCTTGACAGACCTTGTATGCCCGCTCTTATGCTTTTTTGGACAGGAAATGTAAGTGAAGAGGGCTTCTTTCTGTGTGAATTCAGTATTAAAGCTGTTTAAAGCAATTGACTGCTGCCCTGATTGGGACTTGGGCTACTGTGAGTTGAAGAAGGCATTTGAGTGAAAGTGGAACAATGGGATTGGATAAATAACAAGACCCATTTGGCAAAATTAAGATCTTATATCCATGTACCCAAGATGCTGTGCATCTTCAGGAAGCCACAGCCATACCTGAGATTCTGTCACTCCAAAAACCTACATAGGTTTATTCTCCTGTTCCGTATAAACTGACTTCTTGTGTTAGCCGTAACTGGCCCAGCATAGAATATAGCAAGGGAAAACAGAATCTGTCATAGCTGTCGAATACTGGAGTGTATCGAAATGGCTAAGAATGTGTTAACTGAATGCCCAAATTTTGACACATTTTTACATACGATACTTCGGTGAGTTTGTCCACAAACTGGATTCTATAAAAGGTTTGTCTTTTTGGAAGTATTGCCTGAATACCAGTAGCAATAGTTTGCATCTGGCACTGTATCGAACTGACGGCTATCCAACTCTGCAAAAGTTGATCTTCCTTAATAACAAAAGATCTTATCTTAAGGGAGTCATACTGGTATAATCCTGGTAGCGTGTGTTTGCAATTTATATTTATATTTTTAGAATATCTGATTATTACCAGAATTTTATGTGTCTGAAATTCATTTTATAGTAATTTAATGAAATGCATTAAGTATTTTATATCTCTTTGTGTGCTTGGACATCCTATGTATTTCATTAAAGGATATGAGGTTTTTTTTTTACCTGTTTTACCTAATTATTTTATGAATATTTCGTCTAACTGTTCTATGTAGTTTATGTGTATTTTTAGGACATATTACTTATGGAATGTGTAAAGTTCTTAACTATAACACATTAAATAATACATTTTTAAAATAACATCATGATCTTTCTGGCAGGAATAGGATCATTGAGGAATAATTGTGCATGGAAACTAAATAGTAGACATTTAGACATTGTCCACCAATGTCATTACTTGGGGGTGATGATAGATAATAAGCTGAAATGGACTGCTCATTTTGAAAATGTACAGGTTACAGTACACCAGCTATTGGGTAGCTGTAAAGCGTTCATAGCTAGTTATGGGGGATACTCCCTTAAGTCAATCATTAAGATATACAGCATGAACATTTTACCCAATATGCAATTTGGTGTGGAGGCCTGGAGCCCTACCCTCTCTAGGAAGTTTAACCTGTCAGAAAGCTACTGCTTAAAATCTTCTTGCCTACCGATTGAGTATTTATACCTGGAATTCGGTATGTGTACGGTTACCTCTAATTTGATCAATCTGCAATTGAATCTCTACTGGAGACTAATCACCTGCATCCTAATACTTTTTTTTACAAACAATTTATAACTGTAAAGATCATACATTTGTGGGTGCCAAACATCTGCTTTTATCTCAAACAGTATGTGAGGTATAAGATTGGTGTGAACACCTTAATATTGATCCTCTAACTGCCAATAGGATAATGTTGAATCCATTATTAAAAAGGCATTGCATTTCTTGATCATGAACAAACTGTAGTAGATCTAGGTAGCAAATCCTTGAGTGGAGAGTTTCTAACTAATCTAGCCAAATGAAAGATAATTCCACAATACCTTAATAACTTCAATGACAACTGGATTTTATGAGAATATATGGGAATGAAGTTTAACTTAGGTGACACACGCAAAGTACTTGGAACGAGGAGAAAGTATCTAGAAATTCTGTCACCTGTCGACTTTGAGGCTCCTCTGAAGTGGAAACTCTTAAACAACTTACATTAGATTGTAAGAGGCTAGGTAAAATACCAGAAGAAATGTATTGCCTTACGAGAGACCGGACATTGTCAAGGAAAGGGAAGTCACTTGGGAGACCTTATTTAATGGTAATGATGGTTGTTTGAATTATCATCTGACTACATTTTGGTTTGCAATTAATAAAATTTGATTATTGTTATGTTAGTGAATATTTTAACATTATTGTCTGATACAATTATAACTTTCTTTCCTCTTATACATGTATAATTTTATTGTATATATGTATAACAAATCCTTAATTAGCTGTAATTATACAAATTTAAAAAATAGCAAACGAATGGAACTTTCTGTAGGCATGCAGACACATACCAGCAGACACATACCAAAAAGTAATTGTAAGCCATCAGACAGATAACTAAGGCACTTCCTGGACAAAGAAGACATCCATTACAGGTAGGTCGGCGAGCAAGGTAATATATTGCATGTGATCATGTTATAAAACTGTCACTGTCGGAAGAAAGGTAAGACAATGTATCTCTTCTGCTATTCTCCTTATACGACTGTCATCTCCACACAGTATATTGCAAAGTATAGTAGCACACAAGTGGAGGAACAACATGATATTGTTGCATGGGATTATCCTCTGAAAGGATGATTGGGAACAGCCATTAAAGTCTGCCTGAACTGCAAGTCTCCATAACACAGGATGTCCAGTAATATGAGTAGCAGGAGCTGAAGGAGAGTGAGAATTATTATATTAGACAATCTCTTTGCAGCAATAGACAAATATGGTAAGCCCCGCAGAGGTAATCACTGAAGGGAGGAAATTGGGGGTGAAGATGCATAGCTGGCTAGAATGAAAAGGAAGGGAACGGCCACACACAACCAACAGGAAAATGAAATATAAAGTGTCAGTACCTGGAAGAAACAGTGAACAGCATCAGATCCAAGCTCAGTTGCATAGATAATATGCATCATATACATTTTGGAATAGCCCTCCCATTACAAGAGCTAGTAAATGAAGAGAAAAGAAAAAATGGTGTGGAAAAGAGTAGTGCTCCACTCCATGTGCATGGACTCTGAAATCCTCTAATGCCATTTTGACGTGTTCGCATTTTTGTGTGCACTGATCCTTCACACTTTCCCCATGTAATTACCAATAAACGAGGAATCTACACATATGTACATCCGGGTGTGGGACCCATTGAATACCAGGCAATCCAAGCTGAAAAGCTGTGACATTCTGCAAAGGTAGCCATGTTACCAACTCTGATAGCACATTTTGCTTTGATTTTTCTTTGAGGCCCCTCGGATGCAATGAGACTGGGCTACATCTGAACAGTCTTGTCCTGTAAGGTTGCAGAGCTGTTGAATGCATGTTACATCTCAAGCAGCCAGCCGGCTCAAGGCAGCTGCTGAGAAGGTACATAGCTGACGACACTGCTAGAACTGGATCAGATCCCAAGGCCAGGGGATGCCTCGCAGACATGACAGAGAAAGCATTTAGCAACTGCAGCAATACTCCTCCTTTTTCTCTCTCATGGACCTGTTTGTTATTATACGTGCTGTTTTATGGGTGGCGAATGGTTTTAGCCACTCCATTTGTATATAAGAAGGAGCCACACCTGGGGCGGGGGGTATAGAGCAGTGAGCAGTCCACCCATGTACTGGTGTCTGTTTGCATTACATGCCATTTCTCTCTACTTCTGATCTCCCGTGTATTATTTGTGTCCGAGTGCAGAAGGGGTCATGGGGGAGCAGGACAAGCCTGTAACAAGCTGGAACTGGGGAAGGAGAATAAACAGCCTCAGACCCCACATAGTTAAAGGTGAGCGTTATTGCAGGAGCGCAGGTCTGTTCATGAGTAGTGACAAAGTGCAGGTATGGTTAGTTTGGCAACACTTGGGATATGTAATATATACGCACTGGGCCTGGTGGCACAAGCTTAGGGATCTGAGGAGGTTGCAGCATTTTTGCTATATGGATGGTGTTAGGGAGAATTCTCTGTTTAGGCTGAATTTCCCTACCTAGTGAGTCCCCCAGCAGCTTTGCTGGATTTCTGGGGTTTAATTTTTTTCTCCTGCCAAGAGTGAGACTCTTTTACCCTCACTCTTGGACATGTTGAAGTGTGTTTTCTTGGTTAAACCTTGTGTTGAATGGGCTATGGGGTCTCTTACTCCATAGGGCCTCATGTATTTTTGTGATGTGGGTCACACAGCACCCTCTGTGCCGTGACCCAGGGGTGTCCTAGGGACTCCCCAACATAGACTCCATACCCTGGGACTGACTACTGTCTCCCAGGGCATGTAAAGTCACCAAAGACTTTGCTAGTCTTGAATCCTGAACAGAACCAGTACAAACCATCATATTGTGGACGTACTGGCTGGGGCAATTCGATTGCCCCAGGGTCTGTTAGTCGAGGGGGCACGTCTCCGTCCCCCCTGATCGAGTTTTGGCTGGTGGCAGTGGAAACTACTTTTTATATTCGACCGCGAATATTTCCCTATGGGATTTCCCATTGTTTTAGGCTAACACATTTAATTATTTATTTACGGTAGCCTTAAACATACCGCCGGTTTATATATTTATTTTTATAACTCCGGTTGGGACTTTTTGCCAAAACTTGATTCTAAAATGGCGTTGGTGTTCGCCTCTGTAACTCTGACCCAAAGTGGAGCCCTTTGTTCCACTTTTGGCGGGCTTCTCCACAGAAGCCCTCCAAAGTGGTGCCACTCTGTCTGGGGTACTTAGGAGGGGTGGAGGGGGATTTAGGCACCCTGGACTGAGTTACCTTGGTAACTCAAGTCGCACTCCGTCCTGATTGGCCCAAGTGGTGAGCCGCCCGGCTCACCACTTAGCATGGTTGAGTGACAGCTAGGCTGGGTGAATGGGGGTTTGCTGCATAAAAGCAGGGCTTTGGGGACTGGGACTTCAGAAGTCGCCACAGGACCAAGAATCCGACGAGGGAAGAGCTGAGCCGACCTGCTTCGACGACACCACCCGGTGGAGCCCTGCTGAACCGTCTCACCACTTTTTCCCGACGACCGAGGAGAACTCTTAACGGAGTGGCTCCTTCCCTTGACTGGTGGGGACAACCAGTTTTCGCCTTCTTTCCGTTCTTTGAGGTATCTCGTGGCCGCCTTGCCTGTGCCAAGCACCCCGGCAACCGGAATACCACACTTTACCCCCATACCGCGAAAGTCGGCACCAACCCTTTAACCGGAGGACTCCGCGGCTGGTTTCTTCCCGGGCAGTGCAACGACCCTCTTCTTCTGCTCTTCAGCGAGAACTTCTTCTCCCCTGACCGACGTCGAGCCCTGCTGCCACTGCCTGGAACAACTGCCACCGCTGGAGGATCCTTTCCGCTTAAGGTACTGTGTTCTGCCTGGCTTCCCTTGCTACCGACTGTACGGGGTAGATTTAGTCCCCGGCTTTCGAACCTGGGAGTGCCTGGGACACTTTGGCTAAACTTTCTGAGCCACTCTAACCTCTTTTTGACTCTTTGCAAGACTTTGAATCTCTAACTAACAGTGTGATCTTGGGCACATTTTCGCTCCGGCTACTCTAAGAGTGGGCCCTGCCTAGTGACTTTTGCTCACCTGTGACTTTATTCTTCTTTAAGCCTATTGCAAGTGCTCTGGACCTTAGAGTGGTGTGTCTAACCCATTTCTGCTTTTTCTCTCCCTTTCTTGGAAACTACTAGAGTGTCATCTAACGTTAAGCACTCACCTCTGTTTTAATTAAGTGGTGTTTACTTAGAGTTGTCTAGATAGGAGAAAGGATTGAATCTACTTTCATTATAACTGTGTTGAAGTGCTTTTACTATATTTTTGCTAGAGTGTTTTTAACTTATGTGTATTTTAAATAAATAACTATATACTTTTGAAACCAAGCTCTGGTCAGTGTTTGCTTGTGCTATTGTGTTTTGGTACATATTGTGTATACTTTACATACTGCCTAACTCTTCTTGAGAGAAGTCTGACTGCTCAGCCACAGCTACCAGGTAAATCTGGGTGGTACAGACTGCTACCAAAGGGGTTTACTGCTCTACCTGTAGTCTTAAATCTTTTGCAGTGTTCCCCAAGGGAACTGCACAGGTTTCTGCCTAACACTGGTGTACAGCGGTGGGATTTGTATTGAGTATACATTTTATTGTGCTTTAGATACCTTAGTGCAACTAACCACAAAGCTTAGCACTGAAAAAGTAAAACCTCTAACATGTCAGTTATAGAAAGCTATAGTCAAGAGTCCCTTGCAGCCAAAACTGCTGATTGTTTAAGAGTGCTCTGTAAACATAAGGATCTCCTGACTAAGGGCAAGAAAATGGAGCTGATTGAAAGATTGTTAGCTAACCAAAGTCTGGGTGATGGTTCAGAGGAACCTACCACTCCAGCGACTGTAGATGACAGTGTTGAAGTTAACATGGAGCAAAATGTTGATGTTTCTGAGGAAGAGTCAGAAGAGGAGGGTGAGGCTGTTGTAACTGTCCCCCCTAGGCCTCTGCCTGCTCTACCTGCTGTACCTACTGGACCTTTACCAGGTCCCACATTTAGTCCTCAGTACTTTGAACTGGAGAAAATGAAGCTAGAATTGGAGTATAAGAAACTTAATGCTCAAACTGACAAAGAACTAAGGCTAAGGGAAATGGAGCTCAAGTATGACTTAGAAATGAAGAAATTATCTGTTGAGAATGTTTCTCTCTCTGGCTCCTCTAGAAGTTCCAGTCCTAAAAGACCCCGGATGCCTAAAGAATTGGTTGGTATGTATGAGCCTAAGTTGGATGTGTTGGATTGGTTGTCTCTGTTTGAATATAATCATGGGCTCCAGAACATCACAGGAAATGACTTACTCACCTGGTTGTTCTCTAGGCTTCCCCCTGTTGCAACTGATGTGGTAATGGAGATGGGGGAGGAGGATAGGAAGGACTATGAATGTGTGAAACTAGCTTTGATAGCTAGGTTTGGGAAGACCCCTTCCCAGTATCTTAAGAGGTTTAGGAGCCTCAAAAAGCATGATGGTACCCCTTGGGCTACCTGGGTGAATGAATGTTTGAAAAACTTAGAGGGATGGATTAAGGGTTACAAGGTGAACACTTATGAAGGTATGAAGAATTTGTTTATGTTGGAGACTATTTATGATGCCTGCTCTCCTGAGCTCAGACAACACTTGGCTGATTCCAGGGAATTAGATTCCCGGAAGCTAGCTAAGGCTGCTGACTTGTGGGTTGCCAACAGGGCCACTCACAAGGATTCTGGGGTAACTCAGAAGAAGGATGGGGAAAAACAGTCTAAGAAGGACTCCAAAGAGAATTCTAATACTACAAATTCCAAAGAGGGCCCCAAACAAAACTATAAGGGTAAGCCACAAGGGAAACCAAATCAGGCTAGTGTACCTTCTGGTCCCAGACCAGAAGGAGGTCAGAACAAGCCTCCATTCCAGCGAGCCTTTGGCTCATGCTTTGTTTGTAAGGCTACTGACCATGTGAAAGGAGATCCCAGATGTAAGGGTAAACCTTCAGGGGTCCAGCTTGCCTCCTTAGCCTTCGCTCCCGAAGAGGAAGTACCCATGGCAAGTGGAAACTTTCTATTACTAGCTGATGAACCCACTGGAGTCTCAGCTAGTGTTTCTTTAGTCTCTCTGGGGTTGTGGGAGCAACAGAATTTAGATGTCTATAACTCTATCCCAGATAATACTAAAGAGTATTATAAGGACAGTGTCCAGGTGAATGGTCAGGAGACTCCTGCCATTAGGGACACTGGAGCCAGCATAACTGTGGTGGATGAATCATTTTTCAAGGCAGAGGATGTTGCTAAGGCACCCAAATGCCTCACCAAGTTAGCTGGTGGGCCTGTGCAGATGTGTCCCCAGTTACCAGTTCTCATCCAATGTAATGATATGGCTGTAAAAATACCTGTCAGTGTACAATGTGAAGTGCCAGGTAGGGTTCTGTTGGGTAATGACCTCAAAGCTCTTGGAGTTGTATCTCATACCCCCAGACCTCCTAGCAAAAGGTTTCAGGAACTCACAAAACCTGCAAGGGAGAAAACCCTGAGAGGGTTATCTCAGGAGATGATGACAGAAATCACTCCTCTACCACTGGAGCAACTTACTGCAGTAACTACCAGATCAGGAGCAAAGGGGCAACCCAAGACTCCTAGGAAAAAGCCAGCAGCAAGCACTCCAGTGCTTCCAACAAGGACTTCCCCTAGGTTGTCCAAAGTTACACCTGTAACTCCACCTCCAGCTGAGGCTGAGAGGGAGGTACAACCCTGTGTGGTTGAGCTAGACTCTGAGGAAGAGCTAGAAGGAGGCCCCAACCTTATTGGAGATTTGGACCCTGAGGACCATCCTGAGCTGCAGTCTTTACTGGCAGAAGGTGGGCCTAGCAGGGCAGCTTTTCGTAAGGGGCAAAGAGAATGTCCAACTCTGGAGGGTCTCCGCCACCAGGCAGCTTCTCAAGCTGATGGGCAAGAGCCTGGGAAGTATAGGTTGCACTGGGAAGATGGCCTCTTCTACAGTGAACCCACTGAGTCTGAACCTGGAGACTACAAACGCCTTGTAGTCCCACAGGAAAACAGACAACAGTTCTTACAACTAGCCCATGAGATACCTTTGGCTGGCCACTTGAGTTTCAAGAAGACCAAGGAAAGGCTCTCACTCTACTTTTATTGGCCAAAGATGGGGGCCGAAGTAGATAGATATTGTAAGAGCTGCCATACCTGCCAGACTTCTGGTAAGGTTGGTTCCAAGAATGTGGCACCTTTAGTGCCTCTCCCAGTTGTGGGAGTCCCATTTGAGAGGGTAGGGATTGACATTGTTGGTCCCCTTGATCCTCCAACCTCCTCAGGCAACAGGTTTATCCTTGTTGTAGTAGACCATGCTACTAGGTACCCGGAGGCCATTCCTATGAGGACTGTTACAGCTCCGGCTGTGGCTAAGGCCCTCCTTGGTATTTTTACCAGGGTTGGGTTTCCTAAGGAGGTAATCTCTGACAGGGGGTCAAACTTTATGTCCCACTACATGAAGGCCATGTGGAAAACCTGTGGAGTTACCTACAAGTTCTCAACCGCCTACCACCCTCAGACAAACGGGTTGGTTGAAAGGTTTAACAGAACCATGAAGAGCATGATAGGTGCTTTGGAAGAACCCCTTAAGAAAAAGTGGGACCTTCTACTGCCATGCCTTCTCTTTGCTTATAGAGAAGTCCCTCAGGAGGGAGTAGGTTATTCTCCCTTTGAGCTTCTCTATGGCCATCCAGTCAGAGGTCCATTGGCCCTGATTAAGGAGGGGTTGGAAGGTGCTCCTCCCCTCAAGCCAGTCAGAGTGACTGACTATGTGATAGGTCTCCGGAGGAGAATGTCACACATGATGGCAGAAGCAAGTGACAACTTGAAAGCTGGTCAAGCCCTGGTCAAACATTGGCACGACCAGAAGGCTAACATGGTTGAGTTTACTCAAGACCAGCTTGTTCTAGTTATGCTCCCCACAAGGCAGAGGGCCTTGCAAGACAAATGGATGGGACCCTTCAAGGTTGTGGGAAAACTTGGAGAGGTCAACTATCTGGTGGATCTGGGCAGACCCAGGGAAGCTCCTAGAGTCTTCCACACCAACCGACTAAAAGCCTACATCTCCAGACCTGATGTAGGAGCCTTGCTCCTAGCTTCAGCTGCAGAGGAGGAAGAGAGTGAATCTCTCCCTGATCTCCTCAGAGGTGTACCTTTAGATGAAAAAGTTGAAGGAGTCAATCTCTCTTCAGACCTGACACCTGAGCAACAAGAGGAGTGCAAATCTATGTTAAATCAGTTTGCCTCCCTGTTCTCACTGTCACCAGGCTTGACCCCTTGGGGCCAGCATGAGATACTCACTGGTGACTGTCTGCCAGTCAAAAGCAGAGGATACAGAATGTCAGAACATATCAGAGCCCACATCAAAGGAGAGGTCAAGAAGATGCTTGATCTCGGGGTAATAGAACCCTCTACTAGTCCATGGTCTAGCCCAGTTGTGTTAGTACCAAAGGCAGGATCCAAAGACTTGAGATTCTGTGTGGACTATAGAGCTCTAAATGCAGTCACCAAGACTGATGCCCACCCTTTGCCCAGGACAGATGAGTTGGTGGATAAACTTGGTGCAGCCAAGTACCTCAGCACATTTGACCTGACGTCAGGCTATTGGCAAATAGCCCTGACAGACCATGCCAAGGAGAAAACTGCATTTTCAACCCCAGTTGGCTTGTACCAGTTTAAGGTCATGCCTTTTGGACTGAAAAACGCACCTGCCACATTCCAAAGGATGGTGAACCAAGTTCTGGCTGGGATGGAAGATTTCTGCATGGCATACTTGGATGACATTGCAGTCTTCAGCCACTCCTGGGAAGAACATGTGAACCACCTAGGCCATGTGTTGCAGGCTCTGAAACAGGCCCATTTGACAATCAAAGCCAGTAAGTGCCAGATTGGTCAAAGTAAAGTGGTCTACCTTGGACATGAGGTAGGAGGTGGAGAAATAAGGCCTTTGCCCAGCAAGATTGAAGCTGTGCAAAATTGGACAACACCAACTACTCAAACCCAAGTGAGAGCTTTTCTAGGCCTCACTGGGTATTACAGGAATTTCATTGAGAACTATGGGACCATAGCTTCTCCACTGAATGTAATCTCCTCTCCCAAATTCCCTAAAAAGGTAAAATGGAATGAGGAGTGCAATCAGGCCTTTGAAAAACTGAAGAGAGCTCTTTGCCAGGCTCCAGTATTGAGAGCTCCTGACTACCACCAACCTTTCATTGTACAAACTGATGCTTCCAATGTAGGTATAGGTGCAGTTCTAAGCCAACTGGATGAGAAGGGTAGGGAGCACCCCATTTGCTTCATCAGTAGGAAACTGAAGGATCCTGAGACAAGGTGGGCAACTATCGAAAGAGAATGCTTTGCTATTGTGTGGGCACTGAAGAAGTTTAGGCCATACTTGTATGGTTCTACTTTTGTTATTCAGACTGACCACCAACCCTTGAGATGGTTAATGCAAATGAAAGGGGAAAATCCAAAACTATTGAGATGGTCAATCTGCCTGCAAGGGTTTGATTTCACCATTGAGCACAGGTCAGGGTGTCACCATCAAAATGCTGATGGACTCTCTAGGATGTATATCATCGACTAGAGGTATGAGGTTCATCCAGGAGTGGATTAAATCCTCCTGTCCCTTAGTCTGGGGGGGGCGAGTGTTAGGGAGAATTCTCTGTTTAGGCTGAATTTCCCTACCTAGTGAGTCCCCCAGCAGCTTTGCTGGATTTCTGGGGTTTAATTTTTTTCTCCTGCCAAGAGTGAGACTCTTTTACCCTCACTCTTGGACATGTTGAAGTGTGTTTTCTTGGTTAAACCTTGTGTTGAATGGGCTATGGGGTCTCTTACTCCATAGGGCCTCATGTATTTTTGTGATGTGGGTCACACAGCACCCTCTGTGCCGTGACCCAGGGGTGTCCTAGGGACTCCCCAACATAGACTCCATACCCTGGGACTGACTACTGTCTCCCAGGGCATGTAAAGTCACCAAAGACTTTGCTAGTCTTGAATCCTGAACAGAACCAGTACAAACCATCATATTGTGGACGTACTGGCTGGGGCAATTCGATTGCCCCAGGGTCTGTTAGTCGAGGGGGCACGTCTCCGTCCCCCCTGATCGAGTTTTGGCTGGTGGCAGTGGAAACTACTTTTTATATTCGACCGCGAATATTTCCCTATGGGATTTCCCATTGTTTTAGGCTAACACATTTAATTATTTATTTACGGTAGCCTTAAACATACCGCCGGTTTATATATTTATTTTTATAACTCCGGTTGGGACTTTTTGCCAAAACTTGATTCTAAAATGGCGTTGGTGTTCGCCTCTGTAACTCTGACCCAAAGTGGAGCCCTTTGTTCCACTTTTGGCGGGCTTCTCCACAGAAGCCCTCCAAAGTGGTGCCACTCTGTCTGGGGTACTTAGGAGGGGTGGAGGGGGATTTAGGCACCCTGGACTGAGTTACCTTGGTAACTCAAGTCGCACTCCGTCCTGATTGGCCCAAGTGGTGAGCCGCCCGGCTCACCACTTAGCATGGTTGAGTGACAGCTAGGCTGGGTGAATGGGGGTTTGCTGCATAAAAGCAGGGCTTTGGGGACTGGGACTTCAGAAGTCGCCACAGGACCAAGAATCCGACGAGGGAAGAGCTGAGCCGACCTGCTTCGACGACACCACCCGGTGGAGCCCTGCTGAACCGTCTCACCACTTTTTCCCGACGACCGAGGAGAACTCTTAACGGAGTGGCTCCTTCCCTTGACTGGTGGGGACAACCAGTTTTCGCCTTCTTTCCGTTCTTTGAGGTATCTCGTGGCCGCCTTGCCTGTGCCAAGCACCCCGGCAACCGGAATACCACACTTTACCCCCATACCGCGAAAGTCGGCACCAACCCTTTAACCGGAGGACTCCGCGGCTGGTTTCTTCCCGGGCAGTGCAACGACCCTCTTCTTCTGCTCTTCAGCGAGAACTTCTTCTCCCCTGACCGACGTCGAGCCCTGCTGCCACTGCCTGGAACAACTGCCACCGCTGGAGGATCCTTTCCGCTTAAGGTACTGTGTTCTGCCTGGCTTCCCTTGCTACCGACTGTACGGGGTAGATTTAGTCCCCGGCTTTCGAACCTGGGAGTGCCTGGGACACTTTGGCTAAACTTTCTGAGCCACTCTAACCTCTTTTTGACTCTTTGCAAGACTTTGAATCTCTAACTAACAGTGTGATCTTGGGCACATTTTCGCTCCGGCTACTCTAAGAGTGGGCCCTGCCTAGTGACTTTTGCTCACCTGTGACTTTATTCTTCTTTAAGCCTATTGCAAGTGCTCTGGACCTTAGAGTGGTGTGTCTAACCCATTTCTGCTTTTTCTCTCCCTTTCTTGGAAACTACTAGAGTGTCATCTAACGTTAAGCACTCACCTCTGTTTTAATTAAGTGGTGTTTACTTAGAGTTGTCTAGATAGGAGAAAGGATTGAATCTACTTTCATTATAACTGTGTTGAAGTGCTTTTACTATATTTTTGCTAGAGTGTTTTTAACTTATGTGTATTTTAAATAAATAACTATATACTTTTGAAACCAAGCTCTGGTCAGTGTTTGCTTGTGCTATTGTGTTTTGGTACATATTGTGTATACTTTACATACTGCCTAACTCTTCTTGAGAGAAGTCTGACTGCTCAGCCACAGCTACCAGGTAAATCTGGGTGGTACAGACTGCTACCAAAGGGGTTTACTGCTCTACCTGTAGTCTTAAATCTTTTGCAGTGTTCCCCAAGGGAACTGCACAGGTTTCTGCCTAACAGATGGCACCACCAAAGCACCAATCAGACTTTTCGAAGGACCGTGCTATCTCAAAGACCCAGGCTATGCATGCTGAGCAGCCCCCTGCCATAGAATAACATTACCGCATAGAATTAAATTGACCCTATTCTATTCTATTGAAGCAATATCCTCTGCTTTATTTTAGACCCTGCTTGGGGGTCAGAACTCACAGACAGTTAGGGTTAGTACATATATATATATATATATATATATATATATATATATGGGATACATTACAAACCGTAATCGTATTTCTGATGCTTGTATCTGCTTAGATTCGCATGCTGTGCATAGGCCGACAGCTAGTGGAAGCTGCGGAGTGTTACAGTTTGTTTTTCGAAACTCGAAAAGGGGCATCGAACTAGGGCGTGCCAGTAATACTATCCCTAGTGTGACGTCCACTGTACCCATGATCCCTCACGCGTGTAGGACCCTCAGATTGTATTTTTTCTGACATGAGGTAGTATGAGGAGTAGCGTGAGTACAGAGTATCCAAACAGATAAGATAGATAAGACTACAAGCATCCATGCACCTTCTCTCAGAGGGGAGGAAGGGCGGGCACATGTGAATCTGAGCAGATACAAGCATCAGAAATACGATTACGGTGAGTAATGTTCTGAGGCTTGTGGAATCTGCTTAGATCACATGCTGTGCATAGATTAGCGAGCAGTGTTAGAAGAAGGAGGTGGGATGTGAGAAGGGTCATGAGCGAACAAATGTCCTAGAACTGCTAGTCGCACTTGAGTATCTGTCTTGGAATTAGTGTCAATGCAGTAGTGCTGAGTAAAGGTGTGAATAGAGCTCCATGTAGCTGCTTTGCAAATGGTGTCAAGGGGTACATTTGCAATGAAAGCCAGAGTGGCCCCAGTACCTCTTGTAGAGTGGGCCCCTGGCGTAAATGGCAGTGTTTTATCTGAAAGGGAGTAGCACAGTTGGATACACCTCACTATACATTTAGAGATGGCACCTTTAGAGACGCAATCTCCTTCTTTCCCTAGAGCTACGGAGATGAACAGCTGATCGGTCTTTCTTAGCGGTCTGGTTTTGTATACGTAGTAGAGGACCGGTAGGACATACATCTAGTGTGTGGAGTTTCACCTCAGCAGAGCTTTTGGGTTCTTGAAAGAACGCCGGCAGCTCAATGGACTGGTTAACATGGAATTTTGAAATGAACTTAGGTGAAAACCTAGGAGAATGCGTAAAACCAGTTTATCCTTATGAACAGTAAAGAAAGGATCCTGCACTGACAGAGCTTGAATTTCACTGACCCTTCTTATGGATGTAATGGCTATTAAGAAGGCAGTCTTATAAGTCAGGTGTTTGAGACTGGCTTTATGCATGGGTTCAAAGGGAGGTCCCATGAGTTTAGCAAGCACCACATTAAGATCCCAACCTGGTGGTGGGTTAGAAATTGGAGGGTGGAGTCTCTTTACCCCTTCCATAAAGGCTTTGACCACTGGGACTTTCCACCATGACACCTTGTTATGGGAGGTGGTGTAGGCTGACAGCGCGGCCAGGTGTACCTTGAGTGAATTAAATACTAACCCTGCATCCAGTAGGTGGAGCATATAGGTGACAATATTGGAAGGAGTACAATCAATTGGGTTGATTTGTTTATTCTGGCACCAAATAACAAATCTTTTCCACTTATCAAAGTAACAGTGCCTTGTGTTCGGTTTGCTTGACTCTTTTAAGATATCCATACATCTCTGGGGTAAATTGAGATGGTCGAACTCTATGACTTGCTGCCAAGTTCATCGAGTTGGCTTGAGGATGCACTGTTTGTCCTTCGTGCTGGGAGAGTAGGCTGTGCCAGCATGGGAGTCTGATGGGGTCGCACACCACCAATTTGCGTAGGTGTGGAAACCATGGTTGTCTCGCTCACATAGGAGCAACTAGGATGAGCGTCATAGATTCCCTGTGTATCCTGTTGACCACCTTCCTCATCAGAGGGGTTGGTGGCAAAGTGTAGGCAAACATTCCTGACCAATTAATGCATACAGCATTCCCCTTGGAGCCTGGCTGGGGGAACCTGGATGCAAAGTCTGGGCATTGTCTGTTTTCGCCTGTGGCGAATAGGTCTATAGTGGGGAAACCCCACTGAGAGAAGAGATCTTCTACGACTTCTTTGTGTAGTCACCACTCGTGTTCTTCTGGGAGGTGATCTCTGCTCAGAGCGTCTGCTAGTGAATTGAGATCCCCTGGAACATGTTGGGATGACAGGTTAATCTTCCTTCTGAGTGCCCATTTCCAAATTTTCTGGGCAAGCTTGGACAGATTTGGCAAACGAGTGCCCCCTTGTTTGTTTAGGTAAAACATTTCCGTTGTGTTATCTGTTAGGATCTGCACTGACAGGTTGACTTGGAGGGGTTTGAATGCCCGAAGCGCTCTGAAGACTGCCAGAAGTTCTAGCAGATTGATGTGGTTCTGAGCCACTGTGTGAGACCAGAGACCCTGAGCTGTGTGGTGAAGGTAGTGAGCTCCCCACCCTGCAAGGAAGGCGTCTGTTGTGACCACGGCTTGTATCTCTGGCTCATAAAAGGGTTTCCCTTTTGTAAGATTCTCTCTTGTCCACCAGCAAAGAATCTGTACTAGAGTTGGTGAAACGACCACTAGATCGTCCCACTGACCACTTGCTTGAGACCACTGTTTCACCAACCATTCCTGCATGGGTCGCATGCGCAGGTGCGCGTGGGGAACCAGGTAAATACAAGATGCCATCATGCCTAGCAAACACATCGATTTGCGTACCCTTATTTGGCGACTGGACTGATATTGAGGAATCTGCAGCAACAGATTTCAAATTCTTTCCTCTGATGGAAAGGCCAACCCCTCTTGGGTGTTTAGGACAGCTCCTAGGAACTGTTCTGAGGTGCTTGGCACCAGGCTTGATTTTTTCTCGTTGATTGAGAAGCCCAATTGGAAGAGGAGGTTGATTGTTCTTTGAATGTTTAATCTGAAAATTACGGGGGTTTCCCCTGTGATGAGCCAGTCGTCCAGGTAAGGGTACACCGGGATTGCCTCCCTGCGTAGGAGCGCCGCCACCACCGCCTGTACCTTGGTGAATACCCTTGGAGCCGAGGCTATTCCGAAGGGCAGCACCTTGAACTGGTAGTGCTGGTTCTCTATCTTGAAACGCAAGAATCTTCTGTGCGCTGGGAACATGGAATTATGAAAATAGGCATCTTTCATATCCAATGTTGCCATGTAATCCCCCTTTTTTAGTAGGGGGATTACCCCCTGGTGTATTGTCATGCAGAATTTTTGTGGCCTGACATACTTGTTTGCAGGGCACAAGTCTGATACTGGGCGCATCGTTAGATCTTTTTTTGGCACAAGGAAGTAGGTTGAATAAATACCCCTGTTTACCTGGTTGCCCGGGACAAGTTCTATTGCGACCTTTGCAAGAAGAATGGTGATCTCCTCGAGGAGGATTCTTTGGTGCTCCAGGAGTGTACTTTCTGTCTTGGAGGATGGTTGCGGGGGCATTCTAGTAGCTTTATACAGTATCCTGTGGACACTGTGGACAGCACCCATCTGTCCGAAGTGATCCCTTCCCATGCGTGGGTGAAGGTGAAAGTGCGCCCCCCTACTGGGGATGCAGGGGAAGGGACCCAGAGCATAATGTCACTGTTTATTTGGTGGCGTACCACCTCTACCGGGGCTGCCTCTACCCCTAGTGTGGCCCCTGCGCTGACCTCTGGTGAAACCCTGAGTTGCCTGGGATTGATTGCTGCCCCATGATGTTCCTTGGTTCTGATAGTAGTTGGAACCCCTCTGGGAGCTTTGGCCACAAAAGCGGCGAAAAGTATTATTTCCTCTTTGACCTGAGGGCTTATTTGTCAGTTGGCCGAGGGATTTTAAGGTCTCGTAAATCGTCCTTAGCCGTCTTAAGTGCTTCCTCCTTTGCTTTCCCAAATAGGACATTCGCCTCTACCGGCATGTCTATGAGGGTGGCGTGGGTCTCGGGCTTGAACCCGGTTTGTCTTTGCCAAGCATGGCGTTTTATTACTGTGCCTTCTGCTATTAATCTCCCTGCATTATCTGCTGCATCAAAGTTTGCCTTAAGGATGCATCCAGACACAGATCCTCCCTCTGATGCAATTTGGGCCAACTGGCCCTTTAGTGGTTCAGTTGCAGAGGCTATTAGGATAGCTACGTGTTCCCATTGGCGGCAATTATACCTTGCTAGCAGAGTGGTGGTGTTGGCAATACATGCCTGATATGCTGACGTGGGTACCACCTTCTTCCCCAGAGCATATGTTTTCTTGCTCTCTTTGTCAGGGGGTGCTTCTGAAGAAGCTAGTGGTGTGCCCGCCCTCTTTCTGGTGGTTGTTACTACCAATGTGTCCGGCTTTCACTGACCCCTTATGTATAAGGGATCGGATGGAGCGGCCCTAAATAGTTTTTCTACTCGTGGATTAACTTCCCGAGTAAGATTAGGCGTTACCAGAGAAGGATCAATTCTGCGCTGGATTGATTTTAATATGGGGATAGCTTGGGCAATGGATTTCCTGTCCCCTAGGATTTCTTCTGCAAAATCTCTATCTTCTTGGACACCCTGGGTGTCTATCTGAAAATGGGCTGCAGCTTTAGCTAGTACTTCATTCAGTAATGGTTGATTATCAACCAGTGAGTCATTCACTGGGGGATCCTTCGGAATAGGGGAGTCAAGACTGTAGGCTTCCGCCTCATCTTCCTCTTCCTCTTCCTGGTCCTCATCATCCCCATAGTAATCAACCCCTGTCTGGTCTTCCAGAATCTGTATTTCTGACTCCTCACCATATGGCTGGTAAGGCTGAATTATAGAGGGGTCTGAAACCAAACCGTGAACTGCAGTCTCAGAACGGAACCTCTTAGTAGGGGGCTGAGGGCCTTTGGATCCTGAAAGGACAGAGGTAGCTGGTGTACTTTGATAGCTATGGAAATATTTAGGGTCCTTTTCGTAGAAGTCTACAAAAAAAGGACATCCTCATCATTATCCTATCAATGTCCTCTGAGTTCCATTGCTTGGAACTGGGAATGACCCTTTCTTGCTGTGGTTCCTCCTCCATGCCCATATCCTGGGGAGTGGGAGGAACAGTCTTTTCCTTGGTGACAGGGTTAGGGACCTTAGATTTGTCTTTTTCTTTTCTCTTGTGAACCTGATGTTCTGAGGTTTTTTATGTTGTTTTTCCCCCCTCCCATGACTAGAGGAATGTTTTCCTGAACCTTTAGGGTTTTCTGAATGTTTCGAAGCTTGGCATCGAGATTCGCAGGTGGTGTCATGAGATTCGGGAGTCTTGGAAGAGGGATGTTGAATCTCGGAAGGAGACGTTGAACGTACAACAGAAGTAAACGTCAAACGTGCTACCTGGGGGAAGAGGTCGGATTCATCTTCTGACGATCGGGCCTCAATGACTTTTGGTAATGTGGCACCTTTCGCAACCATGGACGGTTGCTGTGTGTCGTGAGGCAAACGTGACCTGGAACGCCCAGAGGCAGTGGTCGAAGTGGTCGGGAGCGGTCAGGAGCTGTGCTCCTATACTTCTTTTAATTAGGTTTTACTGTTCCTATACTTTTATTTTAAAAAGAAACCATTCCGGAACAGTTTCATTTTAAAATAAAAGTGTAGGAAGAAGTTGAAACTTGCACGTTCAGTGCACTGCACTGGACGTTCCCTTAAACAGAAAGCACATGTGTTTTGGGATTTGTATTGTGCATGGAAGGGGCCGTGGTGATGGGGTTTGTGGAGAGCGGTGCAGACCAGTAGGGAACATAGTTCCACTACTTCTTCTTGTACACTTCGACCATTGCCCGGAGGACAGTGGACCGCTCTCTCGATGCCTTCTTTTGCCGATCATTCGACATACGTGTCGAATCTCGGCTGGGGTTAGTGTGATGGTGTAAGAGGTGTGTGCTGCGCTCTTGTCGCTGGGTGTTGTCCCCATGACTAAATCGACGGTCAGTCCACCGAGGTCGGGGCTTGCGCGTGGGTGCCTGACGTCACCCCTGTGCCCTCACCGTCCGATAAGGCAGTGTCGCTGCCATCGCTGAAGGAGCCCATGGCGTCCATGGCCTCAAGCTGCCTGGCGTAGTGGGCTCAGCGCTTCATCGAGTGGTCCTTGAGTGGGCCTTGAAGAGCTTACAAGCTCTACAATTAGCCTCGGGATGGTCTCGTGGGAGACACAAGTTACACGTATTGTGTTTGGGCAGAATTTAAACTTTGGGCAGAATTTAAAGGGAGTACTCTCCATATGTTACTAATTGGCAGCGGTGGTGGTATATGTAGGAAACCAGTGTTTGTGTCCACCCCCATTCTCCCTACTAGCACCGGGCCGTGGCCAGAGGCCTTCCGAGGCCCAAAGTCCGTTGTGTAGTCTCGACGGCTGATTTCCTCATTCTCGATTCACTGACGTCAATCTTCGGCGTAAGGTTGGAGAAAACGGGGAAATGTTGTAATAATATTGATAAAGGGAACTACGCGATATGCTTCCAACAAGTATGGCAGAAAAAAACAATCTGAGGGTCCTACATGCGTGAGGGATCATGGGTACAGTGGACGTCACACTAGGGATAGTATTACTGGCACACCCTAGTTCGACGCTCCTTTTCGAGTTTCGAAAAACAAACTGTAATACTCTGCAGCTTCCACTAGATGTTGGCCTATGCACAACATGTGATCTAAGCAGATTCAACAAGCCTCAGAAAAAACAATATATATATATATAT
This sequence comes from Ambystoma mexicanum, assembly GCF_040938575.1. Classification (NCBI taxonomy): domain Eukaryota; kingdom Metazoa; phylum Chordata; class Amphibia; order Caudata; family Ambystomatidae; genus Ambystoma; species Ambystoma mexicanum. The sequence continues at coordinate 871,534,302 of NC_090924.1, read as the reverse complement.
ATATATATATATATATATATATATATATATATATATATATATATTATATATACATATATATATATATATATATATATATATATATATATATATATATATATATATATATATATATATATATATAAAAACTTTGTTAAAGGGATGTTATGGTTAAGTTGCACTACTAAAAACCTATGCAATTCAGTAAAACAAACTTTGTTAAGGGGACGTTATGGTTACAAGTAAAATCGAAAAACCCCTGAAATTCGCCAGTTATGGTAAGCTAAGCAACCATAACTCGTGCCACCACCATGCACTGCTAAGACTAACACCCAGGACATCAAAGATATCATCACAAATATCATTGATGACATCACTGATGACATCACATGTCTGGCTCCTTTTTTGTTTGCTGACATATCTAGGGCAGGTGGTTTTCTTCACTGAGTTACGAATGGAAAATTCAAAAAGGTACTACATTTGTAGACATTTCCCTTCTTATATGTTCTTACACTACTTTCCTTAGAGTTCAGTCGCATCATATGATGCATATACATAGGGGAAGAAGCAGGACTGAAACACAGCAATCATTTGTGTGCGTGAATACCATCATGTACATAATACACAGTTGCTAATGATACTGCCTCTTGTTTGCTTATTGTACTCTCCATATATATGCCCCATATTTGTATGCATTATACTCTGTTTATGTTTTGTGTGTATTAGTAGAAATATGTAGTAAGTGATGCATTATTAGCTAATTACTACATGTTTCACAGTACGGAAAAGTCTAATAAAGAAGCATTCACTGTTTTTTTATATAACTTTGGAAAATTGCAAATATAGCACCTCTGTGGTGTATGCTGCAGCCAATACCTACATTTCTGTACGAATAGGTTCCTGTACTAGAAAGCACACTGCAATGGAATGTTCTTTAGAATACTACTTTGCGTAATAAACTATATAGTGTATTACACATCTCTCGATAATCCCTGATTCTTTTTTGGCAACATTACATTCACAACCCTTTGTATGAAATGTAAATGCACATGTGATGTCATCAGTGATGTCATCAATGATATTTGTGATGTTATCTTTGATGTCCTGGGTGTTAGTCTTAGCAGTGCACGGTGATGGTGCGAGTTATGGTTGCTTAGCTTACCATGACTGCCGAATTTCAGGGTTTTTTTTCGATTTTACTTGTAACCATAATGTCCCCTTAACAAAGTTTTTTTTACCGAATTGCATAGGTTTTTAGTAGTGGAACTTAACCATAACGTCCCTTTAACAACGTTTTTTTTACTGAATTTCATAGGTTTTTATTAGTGCAACGTAACCATAACGTCCTTTTAAATGGATGAAGACCATTACCACCCTAGTTTCCCAAAGCGGGAATCCGGGGTACTAAAAACAAGATTTTTCTTCCCAAACTGGTATGCCTGTGGCGTCCCGTGTAGGAAGGAAAATCCTTTAACAAGATGGCCACCATGGAAAGGGAAGGCGGGGTTCCATACAGGGCCCCTCTTCACAGCACGTGTGCGCGGTCTTCGCAGCTACGTGTTCTCTACAGCGCGTGTGCATGTTCAGATGAGGCACGTGTGAGATGGATTCATGTAATTTCTGTGTGTTTTTCTTCAATGCGTGTGCTTGGTCTTCTCATCTACGTGTTATGTACAGCGTGTGTGCATGGCCTTCGCAGCTATGTGTTATGTACAGCGCGTGTGCGTGGTCTTCGCAGCTACGTGTTATCTACAGTGCCAGCGCGTGTGTGTGGTCTTTGCAGCTATGTGTTTTCTACAGCGTGTGTGCGCGGTCTTTACTAGTACATTTTTTTCGTTAACTCCTGTGCGCGGTTTTGTTCAATGTGTGTGAGTTCCCAAAGCGGGAACCCGGGGTGCTAAAAAAAATATTTTTCTTTCCAAACCGGTACGCCTGCGGCGTCCCGGTGTAGGAAGGAAAATCCTTTAACAAGATGGCCTCCATGGAAGGGGAAGGCAGGGTTCCATACAGGGCCCCTCTTCACTTCACAACATGTGTGTGCGGTCTTCGCAGATATGTGTTTTCTACAGCGCGTGTGCATGTTCAGATGAGGCGCGTGTGAGATTGGATTCATGTCATTTCTGCGTGTTTTTCTTCAAAGCGTGTGCGTGGACTTCTCAGCTACGTGTCATGTACAGCGCATGTGCGTGGTCTTCGGAGTTACGTTTTATGTACAGCGCGTGTGCGTGGTCTTCGCAGATACATGTTATCTACAGTGCCAGTGCGTGTGCGTGGTCTTTGCAGCTACGTGTTTTCTACAGCGTGTGTGCGCGGTCTTCACTAGTACATGTTTTTCGTTAACTCCTGTGCGCGGTTTTGTTCAACGTGTGTGCGTTCCGAAAGCGTGAACCCGGGGTGCTAAAAAAAAACATTTTCTCTCCAAACCGGTACACCTGCGGCGTCCCGGTGTAGCAAGGAAAATCCTTTAACAAGATGGCCACCATGGAAAGGGAAGGCGGGGTTCCATACAGGGCCCCTCTTGACTTCACAACATGTGTGCGCGGTCTTCGCAGCTACGTGTTTTCTAGAGCGCGCGTGCATGTTCAGATGAGGCGCATGTGAGATTGGATTCATGTCATTTCTGCATGTTTTTCTTCAACGCGTGTGCGTTGTCTTCTCAGCTAAGTGTTATGTACAGCAGGTGTGCGTGGCCTTCGCGATTACGTGTTATGTACAGCGTGTGTGCGTGGTCTTCGCAGCTACGTGTTATCTACAGTGCCAGCGCGTGTGCGTGGTCTTTGCAGCTATGTGTTTTCTACAGCGCGTGTGCGTGGTCTTCACTAGTACGTGTTTTTCGTTAACTCCTGTGCATGGTTTTGTTCAACGTGTGTGCGTTCCCAAAGCGGGAACCCGGGGTGCTAAAAAAAAGATTTTTCTTTGTTATGTACAGCGCGTGTGCGTGGTCTTCGCAGGTACGTGTTATGTACAGCGTGTGTGCGTATTCCAATAAGGCGCGTGTGAGCTCGGAAACGCGTGTGTGCAGTCTTTGAAGCTACGTGTTTTGTACAACGCGTGTGCGTGGTCTTCGCAGCTACTTGTTATGTACATCGCGTGTGTGCAGTCTTTGCATGTACGTGTTTTCTTAAGCATGTGTGCGTGGTCTTTGCAGCTAAGTGTTTTCTACAGCGCGTGTGCACGGTCTTCACTGGTACGTGTTTTCCGTTAACTCCGCTTCGCGGTTTTGTTGAACACGTGCGCGTGGTCTTCTCAGCTATGTGTTATCTACAGCGCGTGTGTGTATTCGGATAAGGTGTGTGTGAGCTTGGAAACGCATGTGCGTGGTCTTTGTAGCTACGTGTTTTGTACAACGCGTGTGCGTGCTCTTTGCAGCTATGCGTTATCTACAGCACCAGCGCGTGTGTGTGGTCTTCGCAGCTACGTATTATCTACAGCGCGTGTGCTTGGTCTTCGCAGCTACGTGTTATGTACATCACATGTGTGCAGTCTTTGCAGGTATGTGTTTTCTACAGCGCGTGTGCGCGGTTTTAACTGCTACGTGTTTTGCGTTAACTCCTGTGTGCGGTCATCATTTCTGCGCGTTTTCTTCAACGCGTGTCCGTGTTCAGATGAGGCGCACATGCGAGTTTGAAAAAGAAAGTGTGTTTGCATTTTGACTGGCGCGTTATATGTCAAGAGCGGGTGAAGTAGTTCTGCGCATGCGCTTTACTGCATGAGCTTGGTCTACACCGCTACGTAGTTTCTTTGCGTTCGGATGTTGTTTAGTTAACACGTTTTTGTGCTTCTTGCAGCCATATTCCATCCCATCCTCATCACCCCTCACCTTCCCAAGCATTATTTGATCAGTTTGACGAGTGCAATGTTGTTTTTTTTAATATGTTTTGCCATGATGTCTGTGGACACTGGACGAGAATCCAAGATGGCGGGCATCTCCAAAAATCTGACGCACTTCACGCTTCACCCCAGCCAATCGGAGAGCACATCATATGTCCGCGGACATCACGCAAGCCGCTTGGCCAATCTGTGTCCTTATGTTTTGGTCATTTTAAAGAAAACTACTGGACGGATTTACACCAAATTAACAAAAGCTTTCCGGACCAAGCCACTGCTCCTGCCACATTTGGTATAAATCTGTCCAGCGGTTTGGGCTGTAGGCGTGAGCAAAGCTTTTTTCCCATTATGTCTATGGGAAAAAAAGACGTTTTGGGACCCCCCCTATGACTTTTCCCCCCCTGGACCAAACCTCACCTAACTTGGCAAAAAATTCAGAGTGGCCTATATACTATTTTTGCGAAGTTTGGTGAGGATTCGTCCAGGGGGAGCAGAGTTACAGGCCGCCCAAAAATTGCTCTTCCTGTGGAAACAGCAACTTAACCATAACATATATATATATAATATGTGTTCTGCCCTAACCTAATTAACTTTGACTGGACATTGACCTTCATTTACGTAAGAACATCTACTGGAGGAAAAAAAAATTACCTGAGTCCCCGGCGGGGGACGAAGGCAGCCTCCAGCCATGGGGAGGCTCGGAGTGGGGATTGCCCCATTTCGAGCCTCCTCATTGGCTAAGAACCTGCCACGGCCCCTCGCCGGGAACAGGGTACCTGGCACGCATGGGACGCACTAAGGTACACGGGAATACCATGTGGTATGGCTCAGAAAAGAGCCAATCCACACGTAGTATTCCCGGTGTACAGTGCGTGCCGGGTACTAATGTAGGTGAACCAATGAAACTAAGGTGTCCGGTCTAGAATCTGCAGACCCTGAGCCAGACATTAATCTAGCAGTATTACTTCATAACATTGTTTGTCTTTCCTTTCATTACTGTCCTTCGCAGTCCATTTTCTATTCCTTAACATGTTTAATGATGCTACATACGAAGTTTATTAAGACAAACCTTTTGATTTCCAATTATGGAAAACAGTTGGATGATGTTAAAAAAGGCAATAATTTTTCCTGTTCAAATATATCTTGTGACACCTTCAATCCTAAAGCAGGAGGCGCAAGCTTTCCCTAGAAAGCAAAGTTTAAATGCTGAGTTTTTACTGCCCCTTCCATTTTACACACAGAAACACATCTATTTCACAGAATTTCCCCAAAAATCCCAAAAATTGGCAAAAAATTTAAAATAAACCCGTGTTTGTGTTGAGAAAGATGTAATGCTGACAGGTTTCGTGCTGAGTAGGGATAAAATCCAGGAACTTCTTCAGGGCTTATTTCTCGTGTTCATTCAGAATATATTAAGACATCAAGATTGTCAATATGCATGGTGACAATGTGGCTAAACTAGTATTCATTATTTCTCAAATTTTTAGCTGTAAAGTTGCCAGCACATTCCTTTCGATTTGTAGAGTAGAATACTTGCAAGGCAGAGAGAATAGTTTAAACACAAGGTTGGCTAATGTACTATATACCATTCATTTTTCATATCAGGTGCTGATTTTGGTGCTGGTCGTTAAGATGTGAAGATTTGAAAATGTGTTGGAAAATAGCCTACAATGGTTTAATAATGTTGGGGCAATTTTGACACTTACAGAAAATGTACATAGCTTCTGCATCTTATTTTTACAGTACTTACCATCTACATTGGCAATATCGGCCAAAATGCAAAACACTCTTTACCACCATGGGCCCGATTTAGGGAACAATTTGGATGGAAAATCAGGGATTTGCGTGCCAATCTGCGCACGAAACCCTTTTCATCGATTCATGGAATCGACTTCACCTGACTTTTCTGGGACGTGCGTGGATTTCGCGAAGGCTTGGCACGTCTCTGCGAGCAGCCGGGTGCCTTCCGCGAGACACCATGCAGACCTTGGCCGAGGCCTGTGCAGAGGGCAGGGCAGGGAGCGGGGACTCACAAAATGAGCAAGAACACGGGAAAAAGTGGGCGTTACGACGGACGGGCCACAGGCAGTCCATAGCATGTCCACAAATGCGCACAACAAAGCATATTCATGGATGCGACCGCACAACCTCTCGCTTACGAAATGCCCACGTAAATCTTTCGATCTCTCTGCCACCTGAAGGCAGGCATAAGGACACTTGCGCATAGGAATCGCAGTGCAGAGGTCAGTTCCCATGACGGATTTAGGGCTGCATGCACCAGACAGGATTCCGATCGGACTCAGGGATGGGCGTACGCTGTGTAGTTGGGTGCTGGGCCAGTGTACAGGGGTTTGCATGCACATTTTCTGAGTTTTTTACCCGAGTTAGGATAAATTGTGTGCATGTTGTCAGGGTGCCATTACCAGTTATGGGGGACCCTGCGCAGGGTCCCCGAGATGCAGGCATGCCTTGAGGGTGCATGTTTTCGCATCCAGAGAGCACGTAAAGGTGGCTATTTCTGGCTGTTTTTGATTTGCATGGGGCGTGCTGGGGGTTTTCCAGTCGCGACTTGCGTATATGGTTATTTTGCTGAACAATTCCATGAATACGCAGAGAGTGCAGAAAAACGTCTGTGCGCAAGCTCGCACCGTGTCGTTCTCAGCGTGGCATTTGCAGGATTAATGCACACTTTTCCATGACTCAATCCTAATATATGATCTTCTCATTCAATGTCTTTTTTTGAATCTAAACTGTTGTGGCCTAAAATGTCCTAACAATGTAATAATAATAATCTGATCAGTTGTACCACTTATTTTTTCGATCTTAAACAAGGGGACCCACGACTAGAGGCTAGAAGCACAGCAAGGTATGTCACATAAGAACAGGTTCTGAACATGGTATGGCCAGGGGGCTCTGGAGCATCTTCTTTTTATTGCATGTTTAATTTTCATAGTCAACTGTCCTTTGTATGTTCTGTGATGAGCTCATCTGATGGCGGCTGCAGTTCTGGAGTGCCCTCCATGTCGTTATGAATGCACACACAAAGAACTGCCCACTCCCATCATTTCTTTTTATTTGCCTTAGTTAGTTAGGAGCAGGGTGTGCCAGTCTTTATATGACACTAGGAATTTGGTTGCTGATAGCGCTGGGAGCTAAGGGCATAAATCACCTGGAGAGCTAAGAGTCCAAGTCCAAGAGTCAAAGTCCACAGGTTTGGAATCCCTTGTTGACTAATGCTCTTTATATTTTGGGGAGTTTCCTTCTTTTCCCTTTGTTGCTTCTGCATAATTGCAGCCACTTGTCAGGTGGTCAATGTTATTCCTTTTATGTGAGGCCAGAAAACAAACAGAAAAGGCAATAGTCCTCATATGCACGTAATTGATTCAAAAACACTGGACAGATTTCCTCTGAGCCAACAAAAGGTCCATCTGCGCGTCCTCAAACCAATTTGAAACAAATCTGTCAAGCAGTGTAGGCTGTGCACCTCTTGAATGACTGTGGATATGTATGGGAAAACCAGTACATTCTTTGAAACTGTGGAACCGTTGTAGAAATACCCACCAAATATTTCAGTTCTTTCCCCTCATGTCAAACAAATGTTTTGTAAAGATTCATACATCTGTGTCAAACGAGTCACAAATGATCCGCCGTAGAATTTTCAGAAAGTCAATGGAACATGGGTTTCAGCTTAACTATAAAATGATGACCAGCTGGATTGTTTGCAGGCTCTGCCCACAGCGCCTGCTCTGTATCCTTTATTTTCCCTGGAATCGCATGTTGTCACACAGAGCTGGGGGCCTAAGGAGGTAGCTAGAGATAAGGACGGGGTCCTGAGAGTAAGAGTGCAGAGGCGGTCACGTCTGCCACCATGGCTCAGTTCCCAATAGTAGGTTTGGGGGAAGGAGCAGGCCCAAGCTGATGCTATGGGCGGTGGCTGCGCAAGTTGGAGGCAGAGCCCACAATTGCTTACTCGTAGGGTCTGCGCCTCTTTCTTTAATGTGTGTTGGGGATGTAAGAGGATGTAAGGGGCCTTCCTGTGCAGGGTGATCATCTGTAGGGATTGGGAGGTACTTATTTCCACCCATGTGAGTGCGAAGTTGGCCTTGCGCATTTGATTTCTCTTGCGCTAAATAGCCAATCATTTACTTTTATTTTGGCAGGAGCCTGAACTAATCAGAGACGCTTATATTCTTACCTGAATGTAAGCGCGTTTACTGGTTCCACACTGTGGTTGTGCAGCTGGCAGAAACAGATGAGCACCATTTAAACTTCGATAAATCAGACATTCTGAAGAAACTGCGGAAACCTGCTATTTGCGTTTATGTTTAAGTGGTGTTTCCATATTTGGTCACAAAGAGTCATTGCAGTGCTGGCATGTCAAAACTTCTCAGCGCCTATTGTGCTGCATTAGCTCTGGCTATCACAGGCCAATGAAACACCTATCCCATTATATTTATTTATTCACCAAAAGGTCAAACTAAATTGTGCAGAGTAAAACCTTTAATCTGCTGCATCAGGACTCTTCATTCCCCAAGGCAGAGAGCAGACCATGGAGATAGGAAGTGAAGCGGCAGCAGAAATCAATGGAGGCAGGACAGCATATTCCACTTCATTTTATACATGAACAACACATCTAGCCATGTAAAACTAGACCGCAGTTGGATGCTTCACAAGAAAAAGACAGCACTAGAGATGAGACTAGCACATAGAAAGGCTGGAGACTGCAGAGAGAGACAGAGCCAGGTAGCACCAGTGCAAAAGGAATTAGCAGGAAGAAACACCTGTCAGCAAACAAAACACTTAGCAATGGCGACAGACACAGAAAAAGAGCAGGCGGGTGGTGTTAAACGACAGCTCCCGCCTGCAGGACTCTTAATCAGCCAGCCCGGAAAGAACGGTGGCAGCGGTTTTACCACCACCGTTCTTTCCGGACCGGCAGGGTCGTAATGAGGCCCATAGTTTTGTATTTGTCACCACCCTCTTTGGAGATCGAATATTTTGTCTCCGCAACGATTTGGCGTCCTATTTGGCAAAATATGTGTGCGGCTGTAATAAAAAAGGCACCAAAATGTCATTTCACCCAAAGTGTCAAAATCAGGAGGGAATCCGGTCGACTGGCAAAGTGAAATCATAGGTGAATTACACAGCACATTCAGCAATTTTGCTCAGTGCTTCTCCAGATAGGGATAACCAACAGACAGGCTACAACCACAGGAGGAAAACGGCAGCAGAAAGAAACGCCAGGTAGCTCCAGGGAATGAGGGAGAGGAGCATCCTCCTGGATTGAGAGAGATATAACCGAATATAAAGAGGGTCCAATGCAGGAGTCCAATGCAAGGGAAAAGGTGCACCCAACCATATTGTACCTACTTTCTGGTTTGATAAACAAGAGGGCGGTCTATAGATCAATATGCGAGGCAGAAACAATCCAACATTCCTGGCAACATGGTAATCAGGAAATCATGAAATGGGGGGGGCAGGAAACAGGCTAGAAAGCAAAGGAGTTAAGAAGGGAGAAACAAGGAAGTGGCGGACAACTGATGAAGGGAACCAGTCTGTTAGACAAACGTGCAGTCTAAATGGTATGGGATCAGTGTACTCACAACCCGGATTTGTTAATCCTCAAAACCATTTAAAATTAGCAAGATTGAAGTGTATAGAAGGTTAGTACTAAATTAGTACAATCAACAAACAGTTTGAAGCAGATTCAACAGATACTTACACAATATCTCTAAATATATTTTTTGAGAAAAGCATACAGGATTGGCCCTTAACAAAGGATTAACAAATCCAAAAAATAGATAAATCTGCACAAGAAAAAATGTACTGATTATTGAATACCAATAAGAGTTGCTTGAATACATGCTTGTACCGATTGCTGCTAGCCTTGTGTCTACTAGAGTCACCCCTAATGCCACCAAAGCTGCACCCTCTTGTAATGTATCTGCTCCGTTGTCTGCCAACATCTGCAAAACTGCTGCACCGATTGCTGCTAACCTTGTGCCATGGGCCCCGTTGTCCCCTCCTATGCCTCTTTTACAGAACAAATGTGCAAGGCAACAGGAACTTTGTCTACCACTTATTCCCACACTGGCAATGCTTCTCTACCTATCACTTGCAATATTACCACTGCACCCTGCTACGCCCCAGTGATGTCATCACTATGGTCAGCTCGGCTAGTAGTACCCTAATCGACCCTAGCACAGTCTCGTCCGCTAACCTGCCTCCTAATGTGACAGACAATACAACCATATCCTCCAGCCTGCCAACGCCTTCCCCAGCCTGGCTTCCATTAGCCCTGTCCCTATCAACTAGGCAACACATAGCGTAAGAGCAGACATGCTTATCCCCCCAGGCCCCTCTTCAATCTAGCCTTAGTCAATGCCTGCTCGCATCCTGCCCATGATCTTGACATCCGTGACCTCCTGACATTATGGGAATCTCGAGGCCCTAGCCATCACGGAATCCTGGCTGCATGCAGCATCTGGCCCCGCCCCAGCCCTCGCCATCCCTGCAGACTTCAGCATCTTCAGGAGTGACAGGCTGAATTCCAGAGGAGGTGGAGTCGCTATCATAGCAAAAGACCACCTGCAAATTAGGCAATTCACCACTTCGCTCAGTACATGATCCTCTCCGTAAAACGGACCATCTCCCCCACCAACACAATCACTATCCATGTGTCTACCGACCGCTTGGCCCTAACCTGACATTCGAAGAAGGCCTACCCCATACTCTAGGAGACAACCTGAAACCGTCCTCTCAGGTGATGCTTATGGGTGACCTAAATCTAGGCCATAACGACCACACCGACCTTCAAGCCACCTCACTAGAGAATGCACTAACTGCCCTAGGCTTCACTCAGGGCAATATAAAAAAGCTATCATCCTAGCCAAAGCCACGACCTTCAACTCCAAAATAGCCAATGCCAAATCGGACACCAGAGAATTTTTCTCCATCCTTAGAGAATTGGAAGCCCTGGCACCCCCAGTATCCACCCTGGCCAAAGACCCAGTCTGGTACACCAGCATACAGAACGCTATGCTACAAAGAATTGACATGCTCCAGAACAAGCATCCCTAAAGCACTCCTGCCAAGGCCCTAAAGCCACCCTTTTGCCGACCTCTAATACTCCAGATACCCCACTGTTCAGCTTCAGCCAAATCACTATACTCGAAACCCTACATATTCTAAAAAGCCTGAACTCTTCATCAAGAACTGTGCGGAAGTACTGGCTCAGTTTATCACAGCATTCATTAACACCTCCTCCTCAACAGGCATAATACCGGCCAACCTCAAAGAAGCATGGGTGCTGCCCCTCTTAAAAGAAGCATCACTAGACCCTACCATCCCTAACAATTACCGACCCATCACCACAGTCCCCTTCCTCCTAAACATTCTTGAAAGAGCTGCCTCTGTTCAAATTCAGCGAGCGCCACCTAGAGGTAAACCACATCCTTGGTCTCCAGCAGTTGGGCTTCCGCCCAGGCCACGGCACGGAGTCAGCACTCCTGGACCTAAAAAATCAGATTGACGAGATCAGGGACGAGGGAAAACCTGCCCTACTGCTCCTCCTAGACCTCCCTGTGGCCTTCGACTTAGTTGACCATAACACCCTTTGCCACCATCTCACCAGCGCAGACTCCTTTTCCATGGAAGCAGTCTCCTGGGTCACCTCCTTCTTGGAAGGCAGAGTAATGAGAGTCTTCTCCAAAAGCACCTGAGCGGCTTCTGCCCCTTTAGCTGCAGAGTACCTCAAGGGTTGTGTGTCTCTCTAACATTGCACAACATATTCACAAAGCCACTTTTCGACCTCTTAGACTCCATCGGTGTAGCTTACACTAACTAAGCCGACAATATGCAAATTCACCTCCCCCTATCTGACAACTACACCAACGACGATGCCTCTCTGAGCTCAACCTACACTACCATCCAAGCCTGGATGGTGACCCATGGCCTCTGTCTTAACAATGAGAAAACTGGGAGGGGGTGGCCAGCAGCTGGAGCCCGTCAAGATCCTGATAATATCCTGCTTAATATTCGGTGAAGCTGTCCCTCGGACCAAGTCCTGGCTGGGGGAACTGCAGAGGCACATTCTATGTAACTCCGGGAGCGAGAAAATCTGGTTCAGAGCCTCAGTGCGGAGGAAGTATACCCGACATGACAGAAGAGTCCAAAATGGCCACCAGAGCCGATTGCGGGCACCCGGGTGGTGCATAGCAACTCCAGCGGGGTATGCATGACATCTAATGCACAGAAGTAATGTGCCCCAGCCGCAAAGCAGAGAGACTGCAGGGCCCCGGTGAACACAAACTTCTGGGATGAGCATCAGAGGGGAGGGAAAGAGCAGTCAGGTCTGGTGACAACAGAGGAAGAGAGGCACTGCTGGGCAAGGAACAGGATAGTTGAGACTAGCAGCACCTCGGCAACAGGTGTTCCTGACCCCCCCCCCACCCCCGATTGGAGGGGTGAACAGGAACGGAAGACCCATAGGGAGCCACAATGCTGCAGAATTTCAGAACGGAGATCCACAAAACAGCATATTGATCTGGGAGAAACAGCGGAGCGTCAAACCGACGGTGAGACCCCTCCCCTCCTTATGCCATAAGTGAGAACTGAGGAGTTCCCACCTCCCAAACAAACTAAGGGCTCAGGGAGGCAAACACTGAACGCGATATCGATGCGGAGCTGAGACTGCAGACCCAAGTCCCTCCAAGAAAGATCTAGGTTGAGCTGAGAAACAATAACTCAGAGCCCAGGGGCCCAGATAACAGCGTAGATTCTTCCTTATATACGGAGACGTCCGGCAGAGAAGTGGTGGTAAGGAGCATGATGGGACCCTTGAGGTGGAATATCGTGGACTCACCCACTCGAAACCCCAATTGAGGATCTGGGAGATCTCCCTAACTACACCCCCAAAGGGGAGAGCGCATGATTTAGAAGGTGTTTGCACGCCAAGCTCTAGGGGGGTCTATTGAAAGTGGATCAATATCAAACCAGAGTCAGGGGGGGTAGATACAAGACAAGTGAGAGGACGGAATCCAGAAGACCCAGCAGAGGAGGGAACTCTCCCCTCCAGGGGAGGGGAACATTGAGTGAACAAGAAAGCATGCTCAGGACTGAGCATCCGATAGCAGCATCAATGGTGAAGGGCCAACAGAAGATGCACAAGTACACAGACCCAAAAAACAAACCCAAAAATGAGGAGACAGACCGGGATATCTGAGGGTGCACGTGGAGGGGTCCCGGGAGGGGTGACCCTGGATGCCCTGATGGAAGTGATTCAGGCCGCAAGAACCTCCCTTGAGGGGAGCATCAAGGAAGTAGGGGTAGATGTATCTCTGGTGAGAGCAGACCTTCGGAAGGTATGTGACAGGGTCACGGAGTTGGAGCATACAGTACGCACTGTGGAGGATGATTTGCAACTCCTCAAGAATGAGATGGCAGGTTTGGTTTGGGCAACCAGGACATTGGAATCCAGGGCAGATGATGCAGAGGGACAATTGTGACGGGGCAACATCCTGCTGGTGGGTGTCCCGGAGAGAGAGGAGGGACCCAGTACAGAACTCTTTGTGGAACACCTTATCTTGGACACCCTGGGAGTGAATGGATTGTCGAAACTTTTAACAGTGGAATGCGCACATAGGGTCCCGGGCAAAGTCCCATCCCTGGAGAACGACCGAGAGTCATAGTGGCGAAAATTCTAAACTTCAGAGAGAGAGATGCCATCCTACAGGAATCCTGAAGAGTAGGCTACTATGAAGTAGGGAACACAAAGTTATGTATTTTTCTGGATTTCACACTGGAAGTGCAACATCAACGTAAGACCTATGATGCAGTGAGGCGACGCCTCAGGGAACTTCATATTAAATGTATGATGTTTTTCCCAGCCAAATTGAAGGTGATCACGGGTGGGAAATCATGGTTCTTTACAACACCGCAGGAGTTGTGGACTTGGCTGGATACGCAGTCGCAAGAGTCGAATGTTCAGGAGGTGGGGAGGAAGGAGACACATCGGTCAGGGGACTGAGAGGGGAGAAGGAAGGGTGGGGGATTGTGAATGGTAAGCGGAGACCTATAAAGAGGTATGACACCAGCTTAAGAATAAGGGTGGGAAAGCAAGACATGCCTTCATTGATGGGTGGGACGGAGGCTGCAGTGGGGAACCCCTAGGCCAACGACAGTTCATCCACTAGGGTGAGAGGAGGGTGGGGGAATGGTTTGAAGGTCAAGTGTTATGGGGAAAAGGGATACAGACCTGGGTTTGGGGAGGTGCAGGGGAGGGAAGAGGGGACATGGAGGGAGGTTGTTGAGTGGTTAAGGGGGGTAGGAGAGGAGTTCGGAGGACAGTTGGGGAAGATGAGGGGTCTAGACACAGCAGTTTACCAGGGGGGAGGGGTTTGGGAGAGAGAGGAAGAACAAGGGGGGCAGTTGGGGGTGCTTACATGTTGGGCATGGTCGTCTAGTTGGTTGACCTTTGAAGTAAGGGTGGTAGAATGATTTGGAGCAGCATATACGGGACAGGGGAGTGGTGAGGCGGTGGGAAATTAACAGAGAGATAGAGACAATTGTATCCAAAACAGGGGTGACTGCTTGAAAATCAGGACCTGGAATGTTCAACGTCTAGGTAAAAAGTTGAAATGTCAACAGGTAGGGGGTTTTTTGAAATATCAGAGGATACAGCTACAGCTGGCCCAGATACCCATAAGGTACGTAAAGATTTGTACTTGCTTAAGAGATGGTGGGGAGGAATGGTAGTAGGTACATCTTATTCCAAATACACGAGAGGGGTGTTGATTTGGGTAGTGGCGGGGGTGTCCCTACAGATAGGCCAGGTGTTAACGGATGAGGTCGGGAGAACAGCAGCACTCCAAGGTGTGCTGGATGGTAGAGACATTTGTGTGGTCAATTTGTATGCTCCCAATGTGGATGATAAGGATTACTTTCCATCAGTGATGCACTTGGTGGGAGGGTATCGTGAGGGATTGTTTATATGGGGAGGGGATTTCAATTGCCTTCTACACCCCAATTTGGACATCATGGGGAGCTCAGGTTTACTGAAAAAACATGCACTGTCTTCACTGCGGAAGATAATAGAGGATTGGGACCTGGTGTAGTTGTGGAGGGGATCTCTTGGGCAGGATCATGGTTACTCCTATTGCTCAGGGGCACATGGAACTTACTCAGGACTCGATTACTTGTTTGTCGGGTGTAATGTTTCCGCATGCTTAGTGCTACGGAATACCTAGGAAGGATCCTCTCGGATCACTCTCCCCTGGTAACAAACACGGGGGGATACGGCGGAGGCCACCACTGTTTTTCCTGGAGACTCTCAGTCGTGGCTTTGGAAGATGGGGCATTTAAAGAATCGCTGAAAGAGGAGATGACAGTTTTCTTTGAAAACAAGGGCTCGGTGGACAGGTGGGGAACCCTATGGGAGGCGTTCAAAGTCACGGTTAGGGGAATCTGTATAGCTAAATCAATCGGTTTCAAGAGAACTCTACAGGAAAAGTTAAAAAAAATTGGAAGGGGCGATTACTACCCAGGAGCAGGAAGCAGTGACCAAGCAGGACAGAGGCGTGGAATTAGCTGACATTTTGGCATTGCATCGGAAGACACAAGACTCACTTTGAAGATTTGATGGGAGTCAGAGGGACACGGGGAGGGAGATAAGGTGGGGGATTATTGGCCAGGCTGATCAGACGGGAGAAGCCCCAGCACAACATTACTCAGATTAGAGTGGATTCCGGGGACTTAACCATCACCCAAGAAGGCATCAATGCAGCCTTTCAACATTTCTATCAATCCTTGTATACGAGTGAGGGGACATATTCGGAAGAGGACGCACAATAACTCCTAGATATGGCAGAATTACCGGTCCACTCTGGCGAGGTCTGGGAAAAGATAGATGAACCAATCGAAGAATCCAAAATATGCCAGGTGTTACGGCCGATGGGAAAGGGTGAATCTCTGGGAGGGGATGGACGTCTGGTGGAGTTGTACTGTAGGTTTCAGGAACTATTGGTCTCCTGATTTAAGAAGGTCAACGACGAGACCTTTGAGACAGGATTCTCCCAGAATCAATGCAGGAAGCAATATTAGGTGTCCTATTAAAGGAATATAAAGACCTCCTGGAGTGTGCATCCTATCGCCCAATTTAGTTTTTAAATGTCGATGCAAAGATCCTGGGAAAGGTACTGGCTACCAGATTATCCAGAGTGGCCCCATGTCTGGTACACCCGGACCGGTGTGGGTTCTTAGGGGGGCGGGGCACCACAAACAATCTTCATCATTTACATCATGTGATG
Organism: Ambystoma mexicanum; assembly: GCF_040938575.1. Lineage (NCBI taxonomy): Eukaryota > Metazoa > Chordata > Amphibia > Caudata > Ambystomatidae > Ambystoma > Ambystoma mexicanum. The sequence continues at coordinate 871,518,190 of NC_090924.1, read as the reverse complement.
GACCAGGTTAGGGACTCTCGAGAGGATAAGGCGGTGGCCTTATTCGACGCCATGAAGGTCTTCGACTCCGTGCAGTGGGAATGGCTGTTTCAGGTACAGGGATCCTATGGGTACGGGGACAACATATGTTGCTGGTTGCGACTTTTGTACAATGAACCAATGGCAAGAGTGAAAACAAATGACTGGGTGTCACAGCGATGGACGTTAAACAGAGGGACGCGGCAAAGGTGCCAGATGGACACGGCAAGGGTGCCCAGTCCCTCCGATATTATTTGCGATGGTGCTGGACCCGTTGGCAAGACACCTTAGGAAAGAAATGGGGAATGCAGTCATCCTGGTGGGAGGGGTACGAGATGTGATCTCGGCAACTTCTGAAAGTTATTGGGATATCTCATCAATATAGACAAATCAGTGTTGTTTCTGTTAGGGGGTCTCCGCGATTGGGATCTGACGACCCTCCCGGACTAGGGACTCAGGTGGAAAGGGGACTCGTTTTGGTATTTGGGTATGCAGATTTTTCACAGTATCGTAGAAACCTTTGTATACAATACAGGCAGAGCACTCTCGGGAATAGAGGACTCAGTCCAGTTCTGGAAGATGTTACCGTTATCGCTGATGGGCAGGGAAGCTTTATGCAAAATGACCATTCTCCCAAGACTCCTCTATTATTTTACCAACATCCCATAAACCATTAAGAAAGTCTTCTTTAAGATGTTAGATGAACGATTTGGGGAGCTATTGTGGAATTCGGGGAGGAGAAGGGTCTCGCTTGCAACGCAATGAAGTCCATGTCAAGAAGGGGATCTCAACCTACCAAACTATGAGCAATATTTTATGGGAGCCCAGCTACAGGCAGTGTTAATGTCGGTGGATTCTGAGGGGGAGATGCTGACCGAGTTACTGGGGAGTCTCTCGAGTCATCTAAGTGGAGTGGAATTACTGTGGGGAGCCATCAGGGGGAAGGGGAACACAAATGTTTTTCAGGAGGTACAGGAGATCTGTAAGAAGCTTTTGAGAAGTAAACAGGTACTGGGACTTTATAGTGTAAACTTACTGTGAAGCACGGACTCCGGGCTCTGGTCGGCAGTACAGAGAATGGGTTTCTCAGGGCTGGTGGAGAAGGGGTGCACCACGGTAGGGACCTTGTTTGAAGGAGGTTAAGTGATGCCATTTGAGGAATGGAGACAGCAAAATGGGATTTCTAGGGGGCAGTTTCTAGCTTACGGGTCAATGGTTAAGGGCTTAGCAAGAATATGGGAGGACATCCCGGAGGAACCCGCTACAAACCCATTAATGGAAGTGTTGCTACTGACGCAGGGGGAGAGACGAGCCAGAATCTCTAGGATTTATCAGTCAATAGGTGAGCTGTTCCCAGGGGAGGTGCTAGCAGTCAAGACCAAGTGGGAGAGAGACGCAGGGGAACGGATCCCGGAAACAGACTGAGTGACAACATGGGGAAAGATCCAGAAGACCTCCAGAAATGCCAGATTTCAATTAATACAATTTAATGTCCTACATAGAGTATATGTAACCCCTGTGAAACTACACACAATGAGCAATACTTTGAGTGTGGCTTGCCCGAGATGTTAGGTAGGGCAAGCAGGAATCTGGCACATGTTGTGGGGGTGCTCACTGGTTGAAGACTTCTAGCAAGCAGTAGTATCAAGAATCAACGGCCTACTGGGCTCCAGTTTTGAATGTGTCCGAAAAGTATGTTTATGGGGATTACTGCTGAGTGGGAAACGCCACAAAATGCAGAGGCGGCTGGCCCACTTGATGCTAGTACTGGCCAAAAGGAGAGTGGCTATAGCATGGAAGAAACCCTGCGGTCCATCCTTAAGACAGTGGATGGAAGACATCCATAGGTGGAGGATGGCAGGATTAGATATCCTAAAGAGGACCCGAGACCCTATGTTGGAAGACGGGGTGGTGTTGGATTGGAGTCAGCTGTTAAATGAGTTACACTTCTCAACAGACTTGATGCCCCCATGAGGAGGGGAAGAGATCACTGCTGAACTGGGGACAGGGGGTGCCTGAAAGGAGGAGAAGAGGTGCTGCGGGAACAGTCAAACAGGGTGTATGAGAGAGTGAAGGAACCAGGATGGGGAACATGCATGGATGTGTCCCCAGTGTGCTTGTGTACCCTTGAACTCATGGCAATGTTTTGTGGCTGTTAACCTCAAATTGGGAAACCTCTCAGACTTTACTTTGAAACTGTATACAGGCTGCTCTGCCTAGAGAAGGCGACGGAAGTGACAATGATGTACTACCACCTATTCTATGTTATGTAATTGCTCAGATCTATGCTGCACTGGTTTTCACTGGTTAAAAAAGTTTAATAAAAAGATTTACAAAAAAAGAACAATGAGAAAGCTGAGCTACTCCTCGTAGGGCCTGCACTAACGCTAAAAGAACTTGGCCATGATTACGCAGCCTTCAACATCGATGGCACCATTATTTCAGTCTCTCTAGCAGTCAAAACTCTAGAGGTCTATCTTGACTCAACACTTTCCCTGACCCGTCGAGTGAATGCTACCTCTTCCTCAGCGGCCTACTCAACCAAACTGCTTAATGCTGCCAGACCCTTCCTCTCTACTGACAGCTGTCTCATGATCGCTCATGCAGTGGTGGGAGCCAGACTGGACTACTGCAATGTTCTCTTCGCCAGGACCTCTGCCCACAACATTCAAAAACTCCAGACCATCCATCCAAGCAGCCCTGAACATTCCCAGAGCGGAACATATCTCAGCGGCCAGAGGAGCAGCACACTGGCTCCCCATCCGCAAAATAATTGTATTCAAGACACTGACTATCACACACAGGTGTATCTCCAACTCCACCCCAGCCTACCTGGCAAACAAAAATGGCTAGAACTCGCTTGTCCAAGCCCCTGAGAACACCTTACACCCACAGATTTACGCAACCCAGGTTCAAACGATCCAAAGCGGGAGGGAAAAGCTTCTCAGTCATGGCGTATACAAGTGAAACAAATAAAATAAATACAATAATTTACTTTGATATTTTCTCTTTAAAACAGCATTTCTTTCTGAATTGTATATTTTGAAAGCCATTTGCTGATGGGATGTGGTAAAGTTAAATGAATGGGTATAATGTTCAATGCATAAAAATTCCTTTTGTCTGAAATTGATTTATACAGTAACAGTGTATTGTCAAAGAAATTGAAGGTTGAAATTACAAAGCTTATAATGGTTGATTTCAGTTAAAATATTATTGATTTTGAAAATACATGAAGACTCTATTCTCGATTAGCAGCAAGGGGACGAACAGCAATTTTTCTCACAGGGCACAGGGATCATAAAAATGCTGTACAATATTCCTGAGTACTGTTGGTCACGGAGCATGACTTCTGTCCACTGGCGCAACAGGGGCCCCTGCAGCACCCACGGTATGGGGACCCAGCCAGCACATGTCCTGGGATGGGGCCCCACTTGGAGATAAAAAAAATGCACTCCCCTCCCCCCAAAAAAAATATATATTCTTTTTGAATTCACTCTGCATTCATAAAGAAATTATTTCTGTAGCAGAAATAATTTCTTTATGAAGGCAGAGTGACTACAAAAAGAAACTTTCTTTTTGAAGTCTGAGGGCTCCCCCCACCCCATGACATGGAAGACCCTAGGCTGGAGGCCTCCATGTCATGGGGTGGAGGGAAGCCCTATGACTTCAAAGAGAAATAGTTTCCGTTCTGGTTCTGTCCTTAACTGAAATGATTTCTCAATGAAGTCAGAGTGAGTTCAAAAAGAAACAATGGGGCTCATTCTGACCATGCCGTTCCGGAAACAACGTGCCTGTAAGCTTACCGGCACTGTTGTCTCTGGACCCGCATATTACAGGTCCGGGGCCGCCGTGCCCGACAGGTGTGACCCTGCCGGGTACAGCGGCCACGGTAGGCAGACCCATCACAGAAGCACCGGCGCTGTTAACAACAGTGCTGTTGCTTCCATGTCCCCATTCCCGTGGAGTCCTATAGGACTCCACGGGAATGGGGATTAACGAAATTACCGGTGCCTGACTTCCCGGCTGCCGGACTTCCCGGCCGCCGGACTTGGAATACCCGGGTGGCACGGGGGAAGTCAGGTGCCAGTAATATTTTATGGGTCCGGTGGCAACCCGCCGGTAGCACCGGCACGGTAACCGCCAGACCCGTATTGAGCCCCAATTTCTTTTTGATGTAATAGGGCTCCCCTCAACCCCATGTGCATGTCTAAGTGTATGGTGAAAGGGTGCACACTAAAATGTATAGGTGGCTGCCTGTGTAAGTGTATGGTGAAATGGTGCACACAAAATTATGGGTGGCTGGGTGTGCGTGTGTGCGTGCACAGTGAAAGGGTGCACACTTACATGTATGGGTGGCTGCCTGGGTGTGCCTGTATGGTGAAAGGTTGCACACTTAAATGTATAGGTGGCTTCCTGTGTGAGGGTATAGTGGAAGGGTGTACTCTTAAATATATGGGTGGGTGCCTGGGTGTGTGTGCCTGTATGGTGAAAGGGTTCACACTTAAATGTACGAGTGGCTGCCTGAGTGTGCCACACTTAAATATATGGATGGCTGCCTGGGTGTGCCCGTATAGTGAAAGAGTGCACACTTAAATGTATGGATGGCTGAGTGTGTGTGTGTGTATATGGTGAATGGTGTGTGTGCTTGTGTTCAGGGGGGCAACAAAACCTTAATTTTGTGGGGCTAACCCTTCAAATGTTGGAAGAGGTGCTAATGTCACGGGCGGTGGGGAGGGGCAAACTTATTTGTGTTGGGCATCTAACTTCTTTACGCATTTTAATGAGACTATTCTAGTGCAGCATCAATGTTACAAGCAGTTAACTCTCACCTTTAAGTCTGAAAGCACCCACTTATGGACTGCTATGAGAATGGATGGTCTCCTATTCCCTCTCTACCCTTCCAATCACTCCCCTGGCATGCAAGTACTAAACCCACATCACAATTTCAATTGCCTAAAAATGTGGTATTTGCATGCAGGTACTAACAGTGAAATGCTTTATGTTGGGAATTGCTGGGCCCTTGTTAACAGCGAACCCCAGGTGCCATTTAACATATGTGTCCTGTTCTGTCCCGCAACTGCTCTAAAGGTCAGCCAGGTCGAGTCAAGATATCCCAAAATTTCACATTCACGGGGGGAGTGCTGAAGCCCAGTCAACTCAATGGTGTTGCAACACTACTTAATGTTTAATGCCTTGATTACTTATTGGTAATCTTTACTCGTAGACCTAATCATCCTCACCCCAGTACTTATGTATGAGGCAGTACTTGTGTATGAGGCACTCTGCCTCATACACAAGTACTGGGATGAGGTAGAGGTACATGGAGGTAATGCCTGACTTAGCTATCTCTAATGTTCTTTACTCCTAGTCCCTCTCCACATCCCAGTACTTACCTACGAGGTAAGGAGCCTCATATGTAAGATCTGGGACAAGGAAGAGGGGGTGGAGGTAATTCTGAGTCAAGGAGCTGGTTTTGGAGGTTGGGTAGGGGTGGGAGGGAGAGGGGATGTGTGGTTGGCGGGAGTGTGCCATAAATCATTATGGTTGTCCAGGTCCTGGCTAAGCAGGCATGATATGTGTTATTAGTGGTTAGAAGGTAATTTTGGTGCAGTCAGTCTAGTCATTCCTCAGTTTGGTATGACTTTCTTTAACTGGGCATTTCTGATAAAGCAGTCCTGCTAAGTGTAATTACCTGGCTAGATTGGCCTTTGGGTGCTGCCAGTCTACCCATTTCTTACTGCGGCATTGTATATTTTCTGGGCATCTGTGATAAAATGATATGATATGATATAAGTCATTTATAACGTGCCTGTACACAAGTGTTTCTAGGCATGACAAGATAAGAGATGGAAGATAGAGGGAGGACAAGACAAACGATCTTACTAGGCCTATTGTCATTCGGATCGTGCAAGTGTGAGAACGAGAAGTGCACGGGGAAAGGGAGGGGGGAAGTACAAGGGAGTGGGGAGGGGATAACAGGGCAGCAATGCTCTGAGTGAGTGCAGTCAGAGCAGCGCGGCTGTAGGTAGTGGAAGGAGAACAAGGGACTGTTGGGTTACAGTTACAGCCCTTAAGTGCGTGGTAGGCCCGGAGGCAGTGCAAGGGTGACTGATCAAGAAAGAGCCTTTTACCCAGTGAGACTCTGAGGGTAGGCAAGTAATGAGTCGGTACAGCAGACAGGTAAGCCAGGTAGGTCAGCAGGGGAGGGAGAGAGATAAAGCAGAGGAGAAGAGGAATGTTTTGAGCTTCTTCCGGAACTTCAGGTGGTCCGGCACAAGTTTGAGAGGGGCAGGGAGGCCATTCCAGAGGGAGGCAACAGCAGAGGAGAGAGATCTACCCCCACTCTCTGCCTCGAGAAGCGTCTAACCCTTAGAGAGTTGGAAGTAGCTGAGCGAAGGGCTCGAGTAGGAAGGTATTTTGGAAGAGAGCGTTGGATGTAGTGCGGGCTCTGGCCCCAGAAAGCCTTGTGGACAATGCAAAGGGTCTTGAACTTGATCCTTGCAGCCACTGGGAGCCAATGGGCTGGAGAGATACGATCCCTGGGCTTGAGGCCAAGGATAAGTCTTGCAGTCCTGTTCTGGATTAGTTGCAGATGACAGAGAGTAGAGGAAGACAGATTGATAAAGAGGCTGTTGCAGTAGTCCAGCCTAGAGAGAACCAGGGCTCTGCAGACAGTGAGCCTCTGGTGGAAAGTGAGAAAGGGAAGAGTTTCTTTGAGGAGGAGCAGCTGGTAGGGGTACTTCTTGGCAACGTCTGAGATGTGAGGAGTGAAAGAGAGAGTGCCATTGAAGATGACACCAAGATTCTTTGGCCTGAAACGCTGAAAGTTAGAGGAGTAGGTAGAGATCATGCGGGCCAAAAGTACCAAGTAGAGGTTGAAAAACCAAGGTGAGAGGATAGAGCCCTGGGGAACGCCACAGGTAGAGAGAGGCGGTGGAGATAAAGGAACCAAGTTGGACCTGCGAGGGGAGGGGCAGTCCAAGAGGAACGAGGTCAGTCACTCCAGGCCCTGATCCGTGATGCCCAGGTTCTCACAGAGTCGATAATTAGGATGGCGTGGTTGACTGTGTCAAAAGCAGAGGAAAGAAGGTGGATGAGGAGAGAAGGAATGCTGGAATCAGGGTTAGGGAGCAGATCTTCACAGGTGTTCAGGAGAGCAGTTTCATTGCCTCTGGCAGCTCTGAAGCCAGACTGATGGTCATGGAGGCATCCAACAGAGTCAGTTTAGAGAGTAAGCTGGGAGAAGGCAAGAGCTTCCAAGAGATTGCCCAGGAAAGGTGTGATGGAGATTGCGCGATAGTTTTCTGGGCAGGTCGGTTCAGCAGACAGCTTCAGTTTTCTGGGCAGGTCGGTTCTGCAGACGGCTTCTTGAGGAATGCGCGCACAAAGGAGTGCTTAAGGGGAGAGGAGAACGTTCCAGTGGCGAAAGAGTGATTCCAGAAATCAGCCAAGGCTGGAGCGAGGGTGTCAAAATGGTCCTTGATGGTTCTGGAGGAGCAGGGGAGCACCTGTTTGGACGACACTTTATAGATCAGACTTGTCTAGAATCATTCTCAGGTGTTGTCAGAGAGAAAGAGGAACAAGGAGGAGGAGAGGTAGAGATGGCCAAAGGGGGCCGAGAGAGTAAGAGAAAGAGGATGAGGAGCTAGAGGACAGGATGTCCTGAGATTTAGTGGAGAAGTGAGAGGCCCGAACCATACAGAGAGAACAGAAGAGGCAGAGACCGCAACAGGATTGACCGGTTCCTTGCAGGGTTTAAAGAGTTTGGCTGTGTTGTTAGGCACTGCGGAAATGCAGGCTTTAATGTGTTATTGCTTCGACTGGCATTTTGGTGCAACCTGTCTTCTAGGTATGCCTAAATGTGGCCTGGCATGCTTTACTGTAATGTTATTACGTGTCTACACTGGTCTACATTGTGCAGCCAGTTGGACATGTTTTCAGTGTGGAATGGTATTTTTAATAGCAAAGCATTAATGTTCCTGTGCACTGTTGGTGATTTGGATGTATTGGATTGGTGTTACCCTGCAAAACAATTGCAAACTTTGTGGCTTTATTCCCAATTCTTCTTAGAAAGTGTGCTATATATTGCATTAAAACAAATATTTATATCTTTCTCCTAGTGCAGTGTGCAGCATACCCTTTCAGAAGCACCTTTGTGCGTATTGGGCAAGCGTGATAATCTAGTCCGGCCCAGAGTGTGGCACGACCCGTGATTTGTTGCCGAGTTGGGGAGTTGGGGGGTGCGCGTCTCAGCATGGCTCGAAGGGGGGGCCCCACATTTTGTGTTATGCCACTGCTTCTGTCTCTTGGATTTTTTTCAAGTGTTACCTTGCAGAACCAATTGTACATTATATGATTTTAGCCCAATTGTTCTAAAAGATTATGCTGTATGTTGCATCGCATTAAAGCATTATTTCAAATGCTCCTAGATTGTTTCGGGTGCCTTCGCAATGCTCAGTCACTCGCACTAATTCAGGGGAAATTCTACCACATCTGCACTAAAAGAAATAACATCTGCCATCGCTGGCTTGAATAATCTTTAATGGAGGTGCTCTCTTTCTCCCTCTCCCCTTCCCGGCACCGCAAGCTGCCTCCACCACTTACTATGGGACACGACCCTCACTCGTCCCACATAAAGGTGATTTTTTTGTTATCGAAGCACCTAAAAAATGTGGTGGCAAAAAGGATGCCCTGACAAGGTGCCCATGGGCATGCATGATAAGATACCCTGTTCTATCGTTATGAAAATTGATGGCACAATTCAAAGCATATTTCTACACATTCTGACCAGCTTTAAATGCACTTTTTCAAGTAATCAAAATTGTTTATTCGCAAAAGTGTCTTTAAAAAAAAAGACTGCAAGAAATAGAGAGCAAAGACTCCTCAAAGCCAAGCCTTCAGATGGCACTTAGGCTCCTGGCAGAGATATTCATAACACATGTTATATTAATGTGCAATGCAAATCAGTATCTGATTTATTTGTACAGTAATGTGTTTTTATGATGCATTTTTTAAAAAACGTTTCTCAGGTTGGAAGACTGCTAACAAAAAACGAAAAGTAACTAGATTTCACAAACTCCTAGACACGCGATTGTATGCAAACTTCATGTAACATAGAATGGTAACGAGGCAACTCTGAATTTGGTGCACAGTGGATGTATTGGATGGCAACGTTTCCACGCTGAACTTACACCTTGTTCGCTGTTTTCACTTACCCAAAACAAGGAAGGGGGCATTTGCTACAGTGATGACAAACGGGACTCCACACATTAGCAGCAGCCCCAAACTAGCCAGCACTGCCATGCCAGTTGTAATCACCCCAAAGGATGCAACCCAAAACTTGTTTCTCACGCAGTCCAACCTGAAAGAAATAAAAACATAATAGTTTAGTATAATAGGGCATGGTTTAGTTCTTACCTGCAACAGCATTTATCAATTGCCTTAGCAGAACGTTTGACTATACATGTTTCTAGTAGTGGGGCAGCTGGGTGTGTCCTTCAATAATGGGATGAATAGGGTTCCATGCGACTGTCCCACTGATTTTTAGATCCTAAAATATTATGAATGTTTTAATTTTAGAGCATCAACAAAATGTAGGGTAAATGCTTGCAGCCCCCCATTAAACGTCAACCCCAACTTCTCCTCAAAAATAACACGATCTCCTTTAGCAAATTTACCATATGTACCTTTTTGATTATATATTGCATGTGAATTACTTTGTGATGAATATTCTGAACTGAAAAATGTGTGTGGAGAATTGCAATACAATCACTGGGTAACCCTATCAGAGGTTTTTTTTAAAGCTAAACAAATTCTGCGTTGATTATATGTGTCAAAAACTGGAAGATCTGATACTTCCGATTAAGGAAGAGACCAGCCATTAATGGGGATGACAGTGTATGGCCATGTATTATAAGGAATAAAATACCCCAACATTACTGCAATGGCTATTGCAAGTTACCTCAGAGTTCCGAGACCTTGCAAAGTAACTCCACCTTTGTTCTTGTTCCTCTCTTTGGTCACAGAGTTCCTCAGAGCTTGAACTATCCTTATAAGGTAGAAGTACTTTATCCCATATATTTTGTACAAGCTTTTCTACATGCTGTAAGAATGCTGTAAGCACAAAGATGGATCGAAGCTGAAGAAAAGAAAAGTCGGCTTCTTCTGTATTGGCTATGTTGCAGGTAAGAACAGACCGGCAGGTTCTATGTCACCTCAGTCAGCCGCACTCCAACTGTCACTCTCAAAACTCTCACCCAACTAAATCACATCATTCACTCAGCATTCTACTCACATGCTTGACATAATACAGCACCTCACAGAATCAAGCATTCATCGCCCAGCTCACATTACCACACAATGCCTATCTTAAAGCAGCCATTACGGCATTGCTACTTTTGTTCTGTTATGTTGTGGTGATCAAGACAAGGTCAAGGAGTTCAGTGACTCTTCTGTATTTCTGTTGTAGACCAGCCGTTAAAGTAGGGACCCGTAAAGTGACCTTGGTGCTAATTACGGTGCCGCAATTTGCGGCACCGTACTTAGCGCCTTCCCCATTCCCATTGAGCCCTATGGGGCAAAAATGGGAATGGGGAAGGGAGATGGAGGAAGGGGGAATTACCGCCCGCCAATCTTGTAATGGGGTGGTAATTCCCCTTTCCTCCAAGGCGGTGCCGGTATTTTACCGGCATGGACCAAGGTGTTAATAGCACCTTGGTCCACCGCTGTCCGTGTAATGAGGCCCACTGTCTTTAAGCCCGCTATAAGTCTTCAAATTGATGGTTCCTCTATTGATCAAGTGAATAATTTCAAGGTATTAGGTTCAAGGATAAGGGCTGTGAATTCGATTCGAAACAGTTTGATAAAACCAGCCTTTCATCATATTATATAGTGCTGTCATAGCTAGATGCACAAGAGATCATGTTCATGGCGCATTGAGGCCAACTATTCATAAACTCCAAGCTCACTAAGTTGCACTCTATAGCTCAGGGATTTGGGAACATTGTACTGTCAAAATGTTGGAGGTTACGGAGAACAAGCTTTTAAAAACGTCTTGAACTTTCCAAGGAGTTCTCCCATGATTCCACTTCACAAGGAGATCGGCCTAAATTATATTGGCATGTTGTTGCCCTCAAGACTTTGCTTTATTGGATACTGATTTGGAGTGCATCCTCACTCGTCTAATTCAGGGAAGCACAACAGGAAGTTTTGAAACCTGATGGGGGCAGTAGTTTGGCATTGTGCAAACATGCCAAAGAGCTATTTATCTATCTGCATTATAGCAATTATTGGACTAATCTGACCACATTAAACCAAATGTAACACCAGTTTTCCAAACAGAATTCCGAAGAATTATTATTATTTTTTTTACTTTTCTTTATTGGCAAGAAGTAGCAGCCGGTACAGTACCATTTACAATAATGACACACATTTCATGTTGAAGCGTGAATGATAAAGTACAAGTTCTACAGAAGGTCATATGCAATCCCAACAGAGGCTAATTACAATAGAGGCATGCATCATGTAGAGTGATCCGCCCCCGATCAGGAGAAGGAGGGGAATATAAGAGCTCCAGGTCCACCTTGCGGTTCAAGTAACTACAAAACTCTGTCCATATGTATTTAGGGCGAGCATTACTAGGCAGCATGTTAATATAGTCTTCTTCGCAGGATTGTGTCCAGGTGAGGGCCTTCAGCCACATTTCCAGAGAAGGGGGGGATCTGCGCTTCCAGCATTGCAGAATGCATTTCTTGGCCACAATCGCTGCCACATTCAGAAACTTAGCTTCCCGTTTCGCTTCAGCCCCCTCCCAGAGCCCAAACAGAAGAGACAGAGGTTCAGGATCTACACAGAACCCCACTATTTCAGAGAGGGTTTCAAGCACTGCATTCCAGAACGGGGTCAATGCCCCACAAGACCAGAACATGTGTACATCTTTGACAGGGGTGGGACTGATTTCGGGCAAATTTTCCAATCGCGTAGGGGGTGTAGTACAGGCGATTGAGTAGCTTGTATTGAACACATCTAACTCTGGAATTAAGAGAAACCTTGCGAGTGTGCATGCACATTTTGGACCACATATCATCTGTGATGTCTAATCCCAGATTCCGGCTCCAGGCATCCCGAGCAGTGTGGGGGGGTTCAACAGCACGCGGCATCAACATTTTATACAAGGAGGATACAATGCCCCTACCACCAGCGGAATTGGCTATATAGCAGACCTCAGGGGACTCAGGGGGTTCGTCCGGGTACAAATGCCACATGTCTTGGACTGCCGCCCTGAGTCGGAAGTATTGCAGCAGCCCAAGTGGGGACCTGGAATGCCCCGGCCTCCACGTATCTGGGGTGATGAATTTCCCGTCAGGGAACAGGTCGGAGAATGATCTGTATCCCAGGTCTGACCAGTGGCGTATAAGGAGCTTATCCTGTGTGGGGGGGGGGGGCCAGGGAAAGACCAGAGGGGAAGCCATTTGTAGTACGGGGGGGAGCCGGAACCAGGCGTCAGAATCTGCCGCCACACCCTTATAGTGGAGGCCACTGGGTCAGCAGGGGCCTGCGATCTATACGAGTGAAAAAGGATCAAGGACATGACATTCACCTCCTCGGTCGCCAGGATTTCAAGCTTAACATGCGGGGGGGTTCCTGGTGGTGGTACCAGTATGTAGCATGCTGGGCCTGGGAGGCTATCCAATACAGGGTGAGGTCAGGTGCACTGAAGCCACCCCTCTCGTAAGGTAGGGTCATATGCTGCCACTTTCTGCGCACGGCCGCTGAATGCCAAAGAAAACGGGCGCACCCCGCGTGCAAGTCTGCAAAGTATTGTTTCCCGGGCCAAAGTGGAATGTTAGCGAATATGTACAGAAGTTTTGGAACGATTATCATTTTTATTAGGGAAAGTCTCCCTGATAGTGAAAGGGGGAGGTTTCGCCATCTTTCCATCTTGGTATGAGCATATTGTGCGGCAGCCCCATAGTTATCAGACAATAAAGAGGATTTTGAGAGGGACACCTGGACCCCTAAGTATTTGATGCTCTCAGGTGCCCATTTGAGAGGGAACTCGCATGCAGGTTGGGAGGTTGCAGGAGTAAGGGGAAAGATTTCTGATTTAGAGTAATTCATGGTGAAGCCCGAGAATGTGCCAATTTTGATACTTTCACGCATGATCGGGTCGAGGTGGACTGAGGGGTCTCTGATATATAAAAGCACATCATCGGCGTACAGTGATATAATTTTGGGAGTATCCCGCAGGCGAATCCCTTTGCCACATGGTTGTTTCGTACACTATCAGCCATGGGCTCGATGGCCATCGCGAATAACAAGGGAGAGAAAGGGCACCCCTGTCGTGTCCCCCTGTGGAGGGAGAAGGGAGCCGACAGGTGAGAGTTAACCAGGACTCTGGCCACATGGTTAGTGTATAGCAGTTTAATGCAGGACATCATGTGTGGGCCAATCCCCATCTTCTCCAGCATCGCCCACAGATATTGCCACGAGACCATGTCGAACGCTTTTTGGGTGTCCAATGTCACGGCCACCGCGTCGGCTTGGGGGTCAATTCTAGAGATGACGTTAAATAGTCGCCGAATGATTAAGGCAGTGGAACGGGCCGGGACAAAACCGCTCTGGTCTGGGTGAATCAGATATTTCATGATGGGGAGGAACCTGTTAGCTATGATTTTGGTGAAGATTTTGATATCGGTATTGATAAGGGATAGGGAGGGGTCTATAAGAACCACACTCATCCGGAGGCTTACCCGGTTTGGGGAGCACGGTAATGACAGCCTCACGCAGGGACCGGGGGAGGGTGGTAAGGCGCAGCGACTCCACCCAAACCTCGTGAAGGCGTGGAGCAAGGAGGGCAACATGTTCCTGATAGAACTCGGCAGTCAGGCCATCTGGACCGGGGGCTTTACCCTTAGGGAGGGCTGAAATGACAGCGGGGATCTCGTCAAGGGTGAATGGAGCATCTAACTGTTCTTTGGTGGCTAGGGATATAAGGGACATTGGAATGCGGTCTACGAGGTCGTCAAGATCCTGCGGGCTGTGCTCTGGTTGCTGGGCATAAAGGGTTGCATAGAAATCTGCAAAGGTCACAAGAATGGGCCGGTCGGACCAATGTCGCACTCCGTCGTTGTCGAGGCGGGCAAGAGTACGGCCTGGCCTCTCTCCTTCACCATACTTTCGGGCCGCAATGGGGCGGGCAAGGTATCTTATCTCGCTGTGAGCGAAGGACTCGAACGTGTCTTGTTCAGTTCTATTCTGTGCCAGTTTGGGCGGAGAGGGGGTGACCGCATACTCGCTCTCTAGCTCCCCAAGTCTGGACTCAGAACGGCGCAGAGAGTTTCTAATGTCTTTCAGGACCCCAGCCTCCCTGGAGATGCACATGCCCCTGATGAAAACCTTAAAGGCCTCCCATCTCACCCCGTCCGTTGTGTCATGGCGTTTGTTGCTATCAAAAAACAAGGTGATATCTGCAAGGATGTCAGCCTTGAAGACTATATCATGTAGTGCGTCAGACTTAAACCGCCAGTTAGAGTGCTGAGGGAGGGCCGGGTGCAAGGCAATGTCCAACATGACCGGCGAGTGATCGGAGAGTGTGCGAGGGAGAATCTGTGTGGTGAGTGTTTTGCCCATGAGCCCCGCGGAGAGAAGGAAAAGATCAATCCTGGAATGACTGTCGTGGACGGAAGAGTAAAATGTAAACTCTTTCGACATTGGGTGGAGTACTCTCCAGGCATCCACTAGACCGGCAGTGAGCATGTGTGCATAGAGGCCGCGAGCGGCCCTGGACAGTGTTCTGGGTGCAACACCGGATCTGTCCAAGTCGGAGTCCAGGATGAGATTCATGTCCCCCCCCCATATGATGGGAACCCCAACATAGCCAAGGAGGATGTCAAGGATGTGGTCGAAAAAATCGGGAGCATCAATGCATGGGGCATATGTGTTGACCAGGAGGCATTCCGCATTAGCGAGGAAACAGTGGAGGATCACATATCTACCCTTGACATCTATATGGCTGGTGCGAAGGGAGAACTCTGAGGACTTGTGAATCAAGGTGAGGACACCTCTGGATTGTGAGGAGAACACAGTGTAATATCTGTTGGGGACCCATGACGGGGCAAGAGAGGACGATAATTGTGCGAGGGCATGAGTTTCCTGTAAGAAAAGTATTTTGACCCCGTGCCTCTGGACGTAGGCCGTGACCCTGGGTGCCTTCGTGAAGTTGCTGAGCCCTCTGATATTCCAAGACATTAGCCTAATAGCCATTCAGTAGCAATTTAGGGGGGATCCGAGTAATGTGTGTCATATTTTGTCGAACAAGTGCCAGCCACTTGTACAGTGACAAGATGTGTCATACCAAAAGCTACCACTGTCTTACCATTTTTGTTGTTAAAACATCCCCCAATAACAGCTCCCCCTCCCTCACTGCCACCTCCAACTCAGCAGTGCCCAAAAACCCACCCAAAGTCTCATGGCTTTTGTGCCAAGCCCAATGGGGCTGCACCAACCCCCAAACCAAACAGGGGAGCAACCATTGAACTAAACAAGCCAAACTCGGCGTTGCAACTGCAGCGGGGGTAGCTGCCGATGTGAGTCCGATTAAGATAGTTGAACGGTGGAGTACACCAAATAGCGTACAGCGGTGGTTAAGTTAAGTTTTTAGAAGAGACAACATAGTAGGGTACAGTGAGTAGGGGCTGTAGGAATAGAGGACCCCAGTATAAGTGCAATATACCGCGAACCATACAGCTGTGACCCATGTTGCATTACAAGAAACTTCACAATGAGTTACGACAATAGGAGAATTCACAAGGGAAAAGATACATGAGATTACAAGAAAAATGCAAATGACAGGCGTGGTAACGGTACCACAATGATTCGAGTAACGGGTGCATGGCAGGCAGGTTCAACCCTCATCCACGGGGTCACCCTCAGGGCCTGGGACAGGGATATGGGACTCGATAAATTTCACTGCCTCCTCAGGGACTGTGAAAAAGTACAGTTTATTACGGTGGGTGAGCTTCAGCCTTGCAGGGAACAACATGGCATATTCCACCTTCCTCTCTTTAAGCATTTTTTTCCCACCATTGAATTGCCTGCGCTCTAATTTGAACGCTGACCGAGAAGTCAGGAAAGATGCGGATAATCTGGGACTCAAGTCTCAGTTCCCCTTTTTCACGGGCAAGCTGTAAAATGTGGTCTCTATCTCTGAAGCTGAGAACCTTGGCTATAATTGGTCTGGGGAAGTCCCCCGGCTTGGGGCGAGGTGCCAGTGAACGATGTGCGCGCTCAATGGTAAAGAAAGGGGCGAGCTGAGGATCCCCTAGGAGGTCTCTCAGAAGGGTCTCGACTGCGAGTTCCATTTTGCCCTTTAGGGCCGTCTCAGGAACCCCCACAATGCGGATATTATTCCTGCGGGACCTGGACTCCAAATCATCGCACTTTGCCTTAACCTGCTTCATATCTCGCACCAAGTCAGAGACCGTATTCTGGAGCACGTGTACCTCGTCCTCAGTGGCCCCAATTCTGGTCTCGGCCTCAACCAGCCTAGTGCCATGCTGGTCCAATTTGGTGCGCAGTGAGGCTACATTGGCATTTATGTCATCTAATTTTTCATGAAATGATGCAAAGCTTTTGGCCATAGACTCCATGAGTGACGTAAGGTCTGGTTGAGGAGAACATGAGGATGCATCCGAGTCGTCTTGAAGAAGGGCAGTCCCAGCTTGGTCTTGCTTGGCCAGCGATTTGGCAAACTTATCTATTGCTCCAGCCTTGTTGGCCCCATGTGCTTTGCCGGACATCTTTGGGGGCACCTTGATAACAGCAAAGAATGTATCGTAGAAAGACAGCAATGGGGCCCAGGGGGTTTATAGCGGGACTAGGCCCTTAATCAGCGATGGGTCGGCGACTGCCTAGGAGGCAGGAGCAGGGAGCACCCTCAACAGGCGTGTTCTGGGGCGGTGAGCCCACTTTAAGGGGCAAGCAAGGCGTCCGGGTGGCAGTATGGTCTGGGAGGGACAGTATCCTGCGGCGCCCGTCTCTGAGCCAGGAGGGCCTAGCAGAGGGCGCCAGTAGTGGAGGGCAGCGCAGACAGGGGCGCCTAGTGCACATGGGGAATAGCGAGTAGGTGCGCAGACTAAGGAGAGGGGAGTAGCGGATGCCCAGGGTGGCACCAGCACCAGGAGAGTGGTCGCGGGGGAGCCTGGTGAGCGTGGGGGTCACATTCCTAGTGGGGTGGAACAGGCGCCGCCCGAGGATGAGGCAGAACAGATGGGCTCAGTGCGCAGCGACCAGCTCTCCCAACCTCCTCACCTTGGGACCTGCAGGACGAAGAGTGGATGTCTATCCGGGTAGGAGCAGGCCTCCAACCTGCAGCAGTAGATCCGGGCGGAAGCGGGCCCCCAAACAATAGCCGGAGCCCGTAACTGGGAGGCCTCGGCACGGCCGCCAGTCCCAGCCGTCTCAGGGGACCAGCGAAGTCGGCGGCAGAGGCGCGAGGCAGGAGTGATCAGGTGGCGTCAGTGCGGGGGGGCCACTCCAGGCACCCCTGCTGTATTCCAGAGTGATTTTGCCCGCCGGGGGGCCGGCGCCATCACCGCCGCCCCCAGACAGGAGCGGGCGGCGAGAAAAGCCACGCCGGCAGGCCACGGGCTCAGACGCACCCCCACGGGGAGAGCGGGACGCGGATAACAGCGCCTCTCAGCAGCGGCCGGCCATGAAGTCCAGGGAGGGAGGGCAGAGAGGGGGGGTAATCTCTGTGCCCCGGGCAGCCGCGCACCAAGCCTGGTAATGCAGATGTCAGGCAGCCGGCCGCCGCCGCAAAGCGAACCGTCGCAGGGCGATGGGGGGGATGGGCTGCAGAGGAGTCACGCGGCCCTGAGGCCTCAGCCGGCAGAAAAATAGTAGCTCCCAAGGTCCGTTTTCGCCCCAAAACAGGGCAGGATGATGCATAGGCGGTGGGCAGCGGAATGCTCGGGGTCCCGGCTCCTGTATGTCCCAAGAACCGCTGATTGAGGCGGATATGTAGCTCATGGGCCACGGAGCGTTAAAGCTAAGCGGCCATCTTGCTGGCTGCTCGACAGCACCCCCTGAATTCCGAAGAATTTGAACAGGTAATTGACAAGAGCTTCAGTTCTACCCTCCTGAAATGTTATTGGGATTGTAAATCACCAGTAGGTTATGATTGTTATTTAGACTATATAAAACGTAAATTGGCTTGCACACTTTTGCTGAAGTTCAGGTGAGAGATAATTGTTTAACTGTTTTGCATCTGAACTAGTAAAAAGATCATATTAGACATTTTCTGATTGCACTCGAAGGAATATCGTGTCTATGTATGACTGTGTAACATCAGGATTTGAAAAGGTAGAACTAATAGACCAGACCTAGGAGGGGCATGTCCAGCGGCCATGGAGTATGTCACCTTTTATGACGGCTCCTGTCTGATCCTTCAAGATCCTTGTATATAGCAGGCTTCCGCATCAAGAATCAGCTGAAAGTTTGCAGGAAAGTGGGAGAACTAGCCGGGGCTGCCCTGGTTAAAGGAGGAAAGAGGAGCTAGTGGCGGCGCTGAGATGCAGAGCATAAAGGGTATAGGTGGCTGCTAGCTCCGGTAATTAAGATAGCGGCCGTGAAGAGGAGGAAGAGTGCTGGAGGCTTGGATGTGGGAAGAGCCTGATACACCCGGCGGACCAACTGCGAGGCAGTGGAAGGCTCGATTGTGGGGGCGGACCATAGTGGTCAAGCACTGGTTGCCTGAACTGCCCTGCAGGAAGGAGGAGTGAGGAGCCCGTGACTACGCCGAGATGCTCCGGTAAATATGATGGCGGCCGTGAATTAAAGGAGGCAGTGGAGGAGCGTTGGAGGCTCAGAAGGATTGGGGGGCTGAAACACTGCAGACTGGAAGGCAGCAGAAGGCATTATTGAGGAGGCGGACCAGTAAGGAGCATGCAAGGAGCCCAAAACACCCCAGCGGACTGACTGGAAGGCAGTGGAAGGCTCGATTGAGGAGGCGGACCAGAAAGGAGCACACCAGGAGCCCGAAACACCCCAGCGGACTGACTGGAAGGCTCGATTGAGGAGGCAGACCAGCAAGGAGCATGCAAGGAGCCCTAACCGCCCCAGCGTACTGACTGGAGGACAGCGGAAGGCTCGATTGAGGAGGCAGACCAGAGAGGAGCATGCATCTAAGAGGTTACATGCTGAGGAACCAGTGCGCACGATTTGGAGAAGTTGCAGGAGGAGGAGCATCGTCAGACTCCCTCTGAAATTTTGGGCGTAGAGACAAACATAAGGCAAGTGCGCAGGCCAAGCCATTAATGAGCTCAGCACCCCATATGGGAAGCACAAGTGGCCTAGCTGTATGACGGCTGTCCCGGGAGATGCAGTGGGGAGGAAGAGTCGACAGGGATAGATCCCGGGCCCACCAACAGTGACGTGAGTGCCTCGTAGCGCTCAATGTTGGGATTTTAGAGGGGACCCGGGCCGAGCGGTGAACTGGAATAGTAGCCTTTCTACTCCTGGGCAAAAGGAGATAGAGACTTTGGTTGCAATAGACTCGCGCCACCCAATATCCCTAGGTGGGACGCCAAAGGGAAGACCCAGATATAAAGCTGCAGCGGTCCATATAGCATAATAGCAGTGAGCAGCTGGACACTACTGAGGCATGTAAGGTGGCACTTGCATTTGCAGGGCTACCCCAGCTCTAATTCCTTGGCACACACTTAATGATTCCAGGTTCTTGATTATTCACAATCCAGATTTATTCAGTTATGCCGAGGTCTTCATGTGAAGTGCTGGGGGACAGAGAACAATTGCGTCCAATTACCAGTGCATTAAGTCAACCAAATGCCTCCCAAATCAGCCAAGGCAAAGTCAAACCAACCCACGCTGGTTAGTTTTGCCAAATCTAATAAACAGTTTTCTGAGCGTGACATGGATCCAGCACAGGGGGAGGGGGTGAAGCCATGGAACTGCACAATCAAGTGATGTTGGCGATAGCGGACCTGAAGGCCTCACTGGGAAAGCAGATTGTGGCAGTGCAAATAGATGTTGGGTTGTGGTGTCAGGATCTGGGAAATATAGCTTAACATACCGCTACTCTGGGGAACCTAACAAATGAAAACATAGCAGGGCTCCGCGAGATGCAGGCGGACGGCCATGTTTTGCAGCATAAGGTCAGCCTGCTCGAGGATAGAGTGGAAGAGGCGGAGGGAAGGGCTAGAAGGAACAATATCAGCATTATAGGCCTGCCGGAGGGTGATGAGGGCGTGGACCCTACTTCATACATTGAAAACATGCTACTACATCACACAGGGCTTTGAAATCGAGAGGGCACACAGAGCATTGACGAGACGCCCCCCTCCAGGGGTGCCCCCGAGACCGATCATACCTAAGGTCCTGAATTATATTGACAGAGAGAAAATACTGGCCTACTCCAGGCAAGGAGATGAACTGAAAATAGTGTTGGCGGATCTGGCGGTCTATCCCGATTACACTTTCCAAGTGCAAAAGAACCGGGCACAATTTGCAACAGCCAAATCTCGGCTCTGGGCCGCTGGACTGAAATACATGTTGCTCTTTCCAGCACGACTCAAAATTATACACAAAAACAAGACTTGGTTCTTTGAACTCCCCGGGAAAGCACAGCCATGGATGGACCGGGAGAAGATATATCCTGGCGGAGAGGGCGCATACGACAACGAAGGGTAGCATAAAGGAGGCTCTGCACAACCGTCGACTAGGAGCATCTAACGGACTCTGGACTCTGGACAGTACGAGTAGCAAGATGCAGGGGCCTGGCGGTTACGCAGTTGGGCATATACCCCATGTTAAACAACATCTATTAGGAAAATAATTCTCCCCGGAACAGGTCATGGATGCTTGCTTACTGTTTGTACATTTATACAAGGTAGGGCTCCCTACTGGCCGGTATCTTACACCATGATGAAGGAGACCGGACCTACGGCTAATGCACCCCAGTGTTCTTTTTTTTGTGGGCACTTCTTTTTGTGCCCACCCGCTGTGCACTAGCCCCAGGTAAGTCTACTTGGGGCGAATGCGAGAAGTGGACATGCCCGAGCAGGCACCAAGCTGCTGGGCAGTTGTACATAGTTGGGAATGTTGGGGATGTTCTGTTGGAAAGGGGCTTGCCTGCATGTATGTTGAAGTGCGTTAGGGGCACATCTTGGCTGAGAGGATCACCTCAAGAATAGAAAGTAGCGTTCTGCGCTGTTGTAGGGTGGTTCATCCCATTTATAGAAGATACAGACTAATGGCTGGGACGGTAAATGTCCTTACTTGGAATGTGAGGGGTATCTGAAAAGAAATAGGGTTTATTCGTACCTCAGGAGATACAAAGTGGACATAGCAGTGCTGCAGGAAACACATCTCAGAGCTGAAAAATTGGTATTGCTTGCAAATATATGGATTGGCGGGTGTTCGGTTCCACATTCTCTGCGTATGCTAGGGGAGTCCTGATATGGATAGCATCCTCAGTACCCTTCAAGGTTACCCAAGTGAAAACAGATAATGAGGGCAGAATGGTGTTGGTACAGGGCCTCCTTGAAAAGAGGATATGTGTTTAGTCAACACATACACCCCTAACCATGGTGCAGCCTCATTCTTTCAATCCCTATACCCCAGGTTGGGCCCTTACAGGAACAGTAGCATGATTTGGGGAGTCGACTTTAATTTCACGCTAACCCCTCTAATGGACAGATCAGACACCAAATTTGCTAAACCACCTCCACCGGCCAAGGCACTACAGAAGCTCTTGGACTCATTTGCCATGGAGGATGCCTGGAGGGCTCTCCACCCAGACACTAGACACTACTCACACTACTTGGCACCACATGCAGTGCATACGAGAATAGATAATTTCTTTGTAGGGTGCGAACTAGCACACCTCATTAAGCATACAGTACAAAGGTAGAGTCTTGTCTGGTCATGCCCCACTCAGCCTACAATGGCAATGTGTGCCCCCCAGAGCTCTGATACCTACTTGGCGGCTTAGAAGTGAGTCACTCAGAGATCCTTCATTTCGAGAGTGCATCAAAAACGGCATCTCTGAGTATGTTTTGCATAATACAGGCAGTGTACCTAGTGCAAAAACTTTCTGAGAAGCACTGAAGGTGGTGGTCAGAGGAGCAGCTATTGCAGGGTCAAGCATTGTCCAAGCAAGTATCAATAGGGAGTTGTCCGCTGCGGATGAAAAGGTGCAGAAACTGTAGCAGTCTAGGGGACATATACCAGGCATGGAAGCAGAGATTATAGAACTAAAACAGAAATGCATGGATTGCTGGGAAAGGCTGAGCAAAGATAGCTTTGTTAAATACACAGAGATGCAACACAGGGAAGGGGATAAACCTGGCCGATTGTCGGCATGGCTATATAAAAATGAGGATAAACGGAGTCCCATCACTCAATATAAACTAAAAGCAGGGTCCTGTGTCATACCCAGGAGGGTGTCAACGATGCATTTCTGGAATTTTATCAAGACCTTTACCAGGGGGGACACCTGACATAGAAGGTATATCCACAGATGCAAGCTGTGATCCAGGAAAGCTGTTGGCTACACTGTCCCTGCTGTCCACCCATCCCATCTGTCATATAAATGGGTTCAAATTAAAGGTCTACTTACCCATGCTCTATTCTCTACATCGCTTCCTTGACACCTCCTTAGCTGGAGCATGACCATCATGGAAATGGAAAAGGAGTTCTTTTCTTTAGCATCCTTTCAATTTCCCTATGCGGCCCTCTTGGATTTCGTTTAGTTTTCTTTTATAAAAAGATGCACACCCACAACCTTTTTTATATTTTTCACAAAAGAAAAATGGTGCCATGGCTAGCTTTCTGCCAACCGTGGGTGCTTATCAACAGTGGGATGTATAAATGGCAAGAGCAGTGCATCACACTTTAAAGACCCAAACAAAGTTTGAACAGGCATTCCATTACCATCCAGTACAACCCACCACGGAGGAGAGATATTTTGGATTTGCCAAACGGAGAGGTCATTTTTACTACATTGGATCTACAAGGTTCTCAGTACCTGCTCTGCATGAAAGCAGGTGATGAGAGTCAACGTTGCCTCTACTTTGATATCCCCTTTGGGCATTAAGGATACATTGGTACGTCCATTGGACTATGTCATTTCTACCCTAATTTTTAACATTTTATGAAGTGTATTTTTTCAGATTTTCTGAGTCATTCTTCAAGGAGGAATTGGAATACCTTGTTAGCCAAAAAAAATAGCGCAGGTTGTTGTTTTTAAGAAAAAGGTAAAAAACAAAACAGGTATTTTAGAGATTGTACCTTTATGTGTCTAACTCCATATTGTTTTGTCTGCTACCTTTAAGTGGCCACAATCATTGTTGATTTTGTATTGAGATAACATTTCCATTTTATAACAGCAATTGCATCAGTATGCAGTGCCTATGTGGCGGGGTTTGGAAAGATTATGTGCAGATTAATTCCTTGTCAATTGTGAATTTGAGAAGGAGGCTGGGAAATATTTGGGATTTAGGCTGTTTATCACAAAACCTTCTATGTTGCGTGCATGTGTATACTTGTTGGGTGAAGTCGCAATGTCAGTTACGTCTTTGAAATATGATGCTCTTTTTGCTTCTATGTTGGTGGCCTCATTGCCGCAAGAAGTCAAATCAACACGTATAGTGTGTGCAGAACACTTCACCATGGCGATAGCCAACGGGAGTTGAAGTGCGTCTATGAGCCTGTCTAGAAATTGCGCATGCTGCACTGGTGTGCTGTCTGCGTGCAAGAAACCCCTCCTTTTCTACCGTGACAGTCCTACGTTTACCGTTAACGTCATGTAGGCAGAGTTGGAATACACCATTACTGCCTCATCTCCATGCAATTCAAGCACTAAAATCAACGCTATCAACTCTGCCGCTTGGGCCGGAAAATCTGCTGGCAGTCCCGCACTTGTCACAATCTCAAAGCTGTCATTCTCTCTTGCTTTTACCACTGCTGTTCCACAGTGCCTTTCATCAGTGCTTCGGTCTAATGGCGATGACCCATCAATAAAGAGAATTATCACTCCTCCTAGGGCATTGTCCTTGACGTGGGGTACCTCATCATGATATTCAATGTAGTTGGTGCAATCAGGTACGTAGTCTGCCTCAGCCACTGGCTCTGCTATGAATCTAGCTGGGTTTACCACTCAGCGTCTGACAATTTTAATTGATGGATTTGATATAATCACTTCATAACCTGATCCTCTCTGTGTGGTCAATGTACTTTTGAGTTTTTCAAGTATGGCCAAAAGGGCATGCTCAACACATAATGTTACTGAACAGCCCATAGTTATGCTGTCTGATTTCTTTATTGCAAAATCTGCTGCAGCCAATGCTTGCTCACATGGGTAATGGCCTCCCATTACTGGATCTAGGATTCTGCTGTAAAATGCTAATGGTTAGTGTAACATTGTCATTTTCTGTGCGAGGACAGCTGTCATCACTACTCCATTTGAATGGGAAAACCAAAAAAAAGGCCTTTGGTGTAATCAGGAATCCCTAAAACTGAAGCTGTGCTAATTGCTAGCTTTAACTCATCAAAGGGGTCTACAATTTCAGCTGTCCATGCTATGTCACTTTTTTCTTTCTGCGCTTCTTTCAGTCCCTTTAAAAGTGACCCGACATATGTACTGTAGTCAGAGACCCATGCCTTACACTAATTACAAAGGCCTGGGAATTACTGTAATTCTTTCACTGTCTCTAGCCTGCATGTAGTCATGATTGCTTCTGCTCTTTCAAGTGACAACTTCCTTCCTTTTTCTGATATTAGCTGCCCTATGTATAGGAACTGCTCCTGGCAATATTGCATTTTCCCCTTGTCCACATTATACCCTTTCTCTGCCAATACTGCCATAGGTTTCATTGAGTCTCTCCTGCACTCTTCCTCCATGATGCTACACCCCAACACATCATCCACATGCTAGATAACGGCACTGTCAAGTTGTACATTTCCTACATCCATCTGTAACAGTACCCCTGGGGTAAACGTGTATGTTGCTGTTGAGTAACGTGGTAAGTAAACCCAGTGAAATATTGAGAATCAGGATGTAAGGGAATTGAAAAGAAAGCCTTCTTTAAATCGATCACTGTGAAATATTTAGCTTTGGATGGGATGTTGTTTAGCTCTGGATTTGGCACCAATGGGAAATTCTGCCTCAATGATATTGTTCAGAGGGCTGAGATCTTGATAAATCTCCACAATTCTCCTGTCGCTTTTTTAATCGGGTACACAGCCATGTTGCATGTTGATTCTGAAGGCACTAAAATCCCCCATCACACTAAGAAGGCAATGGTTTCATAGACACCCTCATCAACTTCCTTTGACATAGGATAGCTTCTTACTTGTGGTAAAATAGCCCTTTTCTTTAGTTTAATGTGTACGGGCTGACTCCTTTTAATAGCCCAACACCAAAAACATTTCTTTTTTGTTAGACAGTGGAAAGTTATTTCTGGGCCACACTGGATTTCAGATTAGTTAGACTTGCTGTTTCTGTGTGTTGGTATTGTCGGCACTCGTAAGCCCTCGGGTCATGGTAGCGTGGTATAAATACTTAAATATAAACATAAACATATGTACTGCTGGCCATAGTGAGCTTGGTACGTACGTCAATTCCTCTTGCAGAAAGGACAGTACATTCTGTACTAATTTTTTTAATTTTATTATTGTGTTTTATTGGTTAAATATAATCGCAACACTTTAAAATGACAGAAGAAAGAAAAATCACAATTACTTCTTTTACATACATTTCCAATAAGAATAACATATCCTTAATTAAAACATAGCTGTAATATGTTTTGCCATCTATATTAAATAGTAAAATTCATAACCAAGTTGTGCCTGCATATAATGAAGACCAGAGTTGATTTGTGTGGATGAAATTCATATCTTGCACCAATTTCATGTAACCTTTTTCAAATATAGAAATAAATTAATGCAACACAATCAGTCAGGAGGTGCCTGAAGGTCTCAGGTTCTTTCCCACATAATCTACAGAGCCGATCTTTGTGGAGTATGTTAAACCAGGTGCCCCTATTTGCCAAAGTGGTTAACTGGTTCAGCCTTAAGCACATTATAAACCTTCTTACTTTTGTATTTTGAAAACTATTAATATAGTTACATACCAAATCAGTTTGTAATGCTTGCATGGAATATACAGCGTAGTTAGATTTCCTAGATAAATAAGCGGTATGTGCATTTAGGTCCCAAATCCTTGTCTTATTTCTAATTTCATCAAATGTAACGGCTAAATTATCATTAGGTGAGCATGAGCATCCTATTTCATCCAGAAAGTCAATGATTTCTTTATTCCAATTTTTTGAAGCAGGTTGAATGCTCAAGTTACCTTCTTGGTCTAAAAAGTAAGACTTTATTGAGTTTGGATTGCTTCTGTTGACCCTTCTCTGTTGTGCATGCTCCCACTCTCCACAGGTCACCTCTGCAGTCGTCAGGGCCACAGTGGGACCCGTCGACAATCCGGCAACACTTAGTGACCATCCTCTGCTACCATATGTTGAGGAGGTCTACAAATTCCCAAACTACCCAGAGGAACTGGAGTCAATCCAAACCAGACTCAATGGTGCAGTAGACAAAGTGCAATGCAAAATCCAGCTTTATTATCATCCAAATAATGCAGGGACAACATACAAGCATTACAATCTCATGGCTCTAGAAGTGCAAATACAAAACAGTTGTTTGTGTACTACCAACGTTTCATCCATGACGTCATAACATAATCTCAAGTACAAAACCTATGGGAATCGGGGATTGGTTAGTGGGTTTGGCTACATATAGATCATATAGGGGTTAAACATTTAATTGGTTAGACATATCTGATGGCACCACCTGGAGCCACCCCAAATTTGATAAAGGTAAAAATGCACCAGCAATGAGAGAAATAATGGTTGCCCTATTATTTAATGGGCGGCATGACACCAGAGGGTTTGATAGGTTGGCATCTTGCTAACTAACCTTGGACACTTGACGGCCCATCAGGATATGAGCTATAGGAAGAGTAGGGAGAGAGAGGTCCATGGACTGTCCATTGTTCAATTAAAGAAGTTACCATCCCTCCTTCTCAGTCCATGAGACTGGGCAATCTCTTTGTACTCAACCTTGTAGGGCAGCTTGTGTGTGTGTGCCTTTAGGGAATAATTAAGGCTTCCTGTTTTCCGTTTTTACCGATTTTTACACATAAATATAGACAGAAATCAATCTGCTTTTGGTCTGTATTTATTTATCAAAATTGACAAAAATAGAAAAAGAGGTCTTTCTGTCTGGTTCTCTATGATGTCCCTCATACATTGCAGGCCAATCACATTACAGATTGGCAGCATGGAGAGTGTAAAAGTTGTATACAAATAGCATTGTACAACTGCACGCCTGAAGGCCGTGCCAGCCTGGTGTGCACTCCTGCATAAGATAGGAGCACTTCATGAAAATGTAAATCAGCTGTTTGAAATCTGACTACCGAATTTAAATTGAAATCAAAAAATGAAACAGTGGATCTTTTATTACTGCTGCTTTCCTGTTCAAGGCTGTGCTTTCCACCGTGCTCCTTGGGTTTCCCTCCTGTGTGGCCATCAAATTCGTTTTTTCTTCTACAACGCACATTCTGTAGTGCCTCTGCCGACCTCGTGGTATTTTCATCATGGCCGCCGCCTTTGCCTAGAAGGAAAGGCTGTTGGTATGGCTTTCCTACATGCACCGTGCTTTGTGATTGGCCACAGGTTCCTTTGTCTGCCCAATCGGGGACCGACAGGCTTTAACCGGCCCCCTCACCTAAGGCCTACAACAAAGGCCCCTGTCTGCTCCCTGTTCCGCTACCGTAAAGCTGCCTGCCTCTGTATTTCACTGTCCGTCCCTGGGTGTTTGCATGTGATGCCTGTATGCCAGCCTCTGTATTTCGCTGTCCCCCTGTTGTATGCATGTGATGCCTGTATGCCTGCCTCTGCATTTTGCTGCCCCCCCTGTTATATGCATGTGATGCCTGTACACCTGCCTCTGTATTTTGCTGTCCCCCCCTGTTGTATGCATGTGATGCCTGTATGCCTGCCTCTGTATTTCGCTGTCCTCCCTGTTGTATACATGTGATGCCTGTATGCCTGCCTCTGTATTTCGCTGTCCTCCCATGTTGTATGCATGTGATGCCTATATGCTTGAATCCTTCATCTTGCTGTCCCGCCTCCCCCAAGGCAGACCTCTCCTGCTATCCCCCCTGCATCAACAATCCCTCCCTGCCCATTGCGGGAGTTTGTATTGACACATTATGGTGACACCATCACCGCCTTGTTGCTGATGCTTTTGATTTGACTTTTTGGACTCATGTGAGTCATGTTGGTTCACCTATCTCAAATCTCATCGTTCTCATGCTGGACTTCCTTAAGCATCACATAATCATGGTGACCTTGAATCTTGTTGTGCCCATCTACGACTTGAACCCCGGCTTGGACTTGCTGATCTCTTGCAACATTATGTGTTCAGTATTGACCTCTGAAACTTGATGTGCTCTCGCCACTTGCTTATGTGCTCTATAACACTACATTTCACTTGCTTTGCTTCTTAGTCTCTTTCACCACACTCTCTGCTTCTCAGTCTTCTCTTCCTCTCCCTGTCTTTTCACTCTATCCTCTACCCCCTCCTCTCACTATATTCTATACACTTAGTCTAACAGAAATGTCGTCAGACCTAGTGCGATAGTTGCTTGTTTGCCCCCCCGCCCACCTTTTGTCAATCTCAAGCACTACCAGAAATGTCTTCAGGCCTAGTATGATAGTTGCTTGTCTGTTATTTCACTTTAACCTGTCTCCTACTTCCCCATCCCTCCCTCCCCTCCTTATCATTGTCAAAAGCTCTTGCACTATCTGAAATGTCATCAGGCCTAGTATGATAGTTAATTTCACATTTTAATGTCTCAAGGCCATGTAAGAATCTCATTGTATTTTCCCTTGCTCCCTCCCTTGCCTTGAAGCACTTTGAAACACATGTCTGTATAGGTGCTATACAAATAAACTATCAATCAATCAATCAAGCATTAAAGTTTTTCAAATTGCTGACAGCATATATCTTAAGGCAGCAGCCGTCACAGGAGCAACTGTTTGTTGTTATGGAAAATATTGAGGTAGCATTTCTTTCTTATTTGGCGGCATGTGTGCTTTAATAACTGCATTTCTTTATTATAATAAATGCAAAAAAATACTGGTGTGTGAATTACCTTCTTATATATAAAACAAAATATGTGGATAAAAATAGAAAAAAGGCCTACAAATAAATATGGATAAATACAGACGGAAATGGCAGAAAAATGAATACCATCACACCGGG
This sequence comes from Ambystoma mexicanum, assembly GCF_040938575.1. Lineage (NCBI taxonomy): Eukaryota > Metazoa > Chordata > Amphibia > Caudata > Ambystomatidae > Ambystoma > Ambystoma mexicanum. The sequence continues at coordinate 871,488,820 of NC_090924.1, read as the reverse complement.
AGCCTTAGGAATAATGCAGGTGTGCTATCTGTTGGCTTTTAATGAATAGCCAGTGTTCTCCAATTGTAGGTAAAGTGTTAAAAGACTGTGTTTGAAATAGATTCACCTTCTATTTACGGGGATTTTAGCTAATATTAAAGTGTGTGTAGTGTTTTCAGTTTCCACCGGGGACACTCTTGAGTTACTCTTGATAGTGTCTTTTAGCTTGTTATTTTACTGCACCTGGCTGACAAAGGCAGGTTGTAGTCATATAATATGTTAATTCATCTGGGAGTATCCTGCTTGCGTCTTGGGAACTGCTATCACGTACATTCGCTCTGCCTCCCTTATTTCACTTTAACCTTGGCACTAATTGGCAGCTACTGTCTGAGATCTGCACAGCTCTGTATCTATGTGGATTCAGTGCTTTGAGTTTGCTTGTAGTCTTGAGGCCTGTGTTTATTTAAAAGCATGCTGTGGCTTCCATTTTTGAGAAGATGGATGACCAATTACACTCTTGTTTCTATGTTAGTGAGCTATAATTAGATATCGTTCATATTGTATTCAATGCATACATTGGTTATGTTAGTGTTATTCATGTCTTATGAATTCTATGCTAATATTCTTCATGTATAAATGCATACATACCCTAGTGTACATGTTCTTCATGTTGAGTGCATGTGTGCTTTGTGCCTACTGCATGTGTTTGTTATTGTTGCAACGTTAGCTTGACTGTTTTTGCCACCTTCATCTTAGATTGCCTCTATGTCCTGTTGTACCTGCCTGGAATAAGGACGGTACGGTTGTCTCAGTAATGTTTCTCACCTGTGCTGTATTGGATCAGGGCCGGGCAGAAGCTATGAATAACGTATTCATCTGCCTCCCAACACCTTCTTCACCAAACATATCCCACACTTGTAGCAAATCAACAGTGCATCATCTACTAAAAGCCACCCAAAACACATCCCCTCTTTGCCTGTGCAGTTTTAGAAGAATATGCACAGAACATATTTAAGCTCAACACACAAAAGCTACATAAGATAGTCAATGATTGACTTTGCAACAAAAGAGGGTCATATGGATATTTATTTGTGTTCAGAAATGATATTATGTTTCAGGAACATCATACTATTCATTCTTACAAAACACCCAGCATGACAAGATTTGTGAAAGGTGAAATGGCAAAATTTTAATTATAAAAATTAAGTGCAAACATAGAATATAAAAGCCTTACCTCAGACATGATACAATAGAAAACGTTATGGTCAGGAAATATGTGATGGAAAATAGGGGTATCACACTCTTCGTGTTTCCTTCAAACTCTTGCTGTCGTGATAGTGATGTGAAGTAAGTCACCTGTAATGAGGAAAATAATTATTTAGAATCTGTATATACTTTTCAAGTAACTATATACAATAAATGTCAAAGGTGTATGTGCATTTTTTCCTTTGTGCTTTTCTTTCGATCTTGATTAGAATTATCTTTTTTTGATCAAATGCAATTATCAAAATGTATAAATAAGCATTGGGTGACAAAGCCACTTTACAAACTACAAAGTGAGACTGGGAAGCTGTGGCAGCTACGGGGCTCCAGAAGCTCTGAATCTCACACCTGGGCCCCTGGGTAAGTAAATAGGGTAAATTGTAAGTAAATAGGGGCTACCCCCGCCCCTCACCAAGACCTCCTGGCATTGGCAAAGAAGAACACATGTGCTTGTTGCAGATATCTCTCTCTCAAACACCCTCCACAGACACGCATGCACGAACACACTTTTTTTTTTAAACTTCTTTTTATTGGTTTTACAACACAGAAAGAAAAAAGGAACATTTCCCAATTTCCCCCACCCCTACCTCCCCGACGAACACACTTTTTAATAACACACACTGTATAGGCCTCACTTGGTCTGTGGCTCAGGGCAGAGCGCGAGTCCCAGGGCTGTGCAGGTTTAGCGGTAAAGATGGCCTGGATCTCAAACCAGGTCTCAGAATTAAATATACGACAGAGAGACATCAAGTGCTCCTGGCGCACATATGCGAACCACAGCTGGATCAGATAAAGGAGGGCCAAGTCCCAACACTTCAGGCAAAATGGACACTGGCATGGGATGTTGAAATAATCCCCCTGCCTGACTTCAATGTGGCGAGCCCATGCAGGGGCTGGACTTCAGTGTGCCACAACTAGTGCTGGACAAATATTTCGTGCGTGAATCGAAAATGGCGGAATTCACCCTAGTTTCCAATTCAGTGGGTTCCACGAGAACAACATTAAGGGGCCGATTCATGGAACAAACGTGCGCCGAAAATCTACGCGCAAGTAGGCGCAAGCAGGCGCAAGCGGAAAAAAACAGGCGCACGCGCACGCGTGCGATTCATGGAAGTCCCTGCGCGTGTTCACCGCACGATGTGCGCCAAACCCGTGCATGGCGCACAAGTCACTGCAACATCGCGAAAGGCGTGCGCCACTTGTTCGCTGAATTCTATGAATCGGCCCCTAATGCTCTGCAGCCACTGGAATTTTGCATGCCAAGCAGAGCATTTCGTCCGTCAAAGTTTTGCGTGGATTCTCGTGCGTTTCACACGCAATTGCCCGAGTTTGCCTGCTTGAACTTTTGCACCGGTACAAAGGTATGTTTAGCAATACCTTCTCAGTTTTCACATGTGACAATTCTGCTTAGCCCCAAAATGTTTCGGGGCATGACAAACCGTTTCGGTCTCACTGTTTCCCCCCTCGGCCCCCCAGCACTTGCATACTCTCGACCCTCCCCTTCCCATTTCAGCATCAATGCCTTTGCTCTGACCTGCACTTCCCTCGTCCCCACTACCCTGCACTTCTTTTTTACTGCACTTGCACAATCCGAAAGACACATGGGGGTCATTACAAGGTGGGCGGTAATGGATACCGGGCACCGGTAAGGAGAACGGTGCCGGTAATCCCTTACCACACTATTCCAAGGTCCCTTGGTGGGGACCGTAAGGAACGTGTGGTTTGACCACACGTCCCTTACGGGTCCCGCTAAGGGACCAGGGCGCTAATAACGGGCTTGCAAGTCGCGAGCCCGTTATTAGCGCCCTCCCCATTAGCAGTGAGCCCTATGTGGGCTCAAATGGGAATGGGGAATGGTCTGTTCAATGGGGACTTACCGGTCCCACCAGGGTCGGACTACACCGGTAAGTCCCCATTGAACGAGACCGGACACAGGCACGGTATGGGAGGCAGCCATGGAGCTAATAGCTCCATGGCTACCACCCATCTCGTAATGAGGCCCAGGGTCTTGTAGGACCATTTTATTTGTGTTCTTCATCCCTTTCCCCCCCCTCTCTTTTGACTTGTGGCACCTTGAAACACCATTTGCTGTATAGGTGCATTATAAATACCCAATAAATAAAATAAATGAATAAAATATGTGCATGCACACAGTCACAAAATGTGCGTCCTTCGTGGCGGAAACTGGAATGGACGGATGCATGAATGCGCGAGAATCATAAGAAATACGTGAGTGACACGAAATTTGGTACATGCATAGGCTTCAGTGGGTTTCGGCGTGGTTTCAGCGATGGTTCAACATGCAACAGCAAATATTTTGCACTTTACGACCCACCGGACAAGCACGAATATTTCAGGCGAATGCATTGATGTGGCAGAACGGCAGAGATAGACGAAGTGGATCGAAATCTGAGAGATTTTGTTTCCATGTCTGGCGGAATTGAGCAATTTAGTCCAGCACTAGCCACAACTGCATTCACCTGCCGGTAAAGAGGGGGGTAGCCGCCTACAAGAGCTGTAGGTGGCTGCACATACCCAGGGACAAGCAAAGAAAGGGAAACCAAGGAACAAATGAGCCAGCCAGCCAAAGTCCTTGTTCCCCCAGTACCCCTATTACCCACAACATATAAATGGCCAGAACTCTAAATGCTTTGCAGAGTAGCGGGGTGGTGTTCTTAAGAGGTGGTGTTCGAGAGAGAGAGAGTACAGCTAAAGAGAGACATGGGGAGAAAGAGGGAGAGGTTGGAGCAGGTTGGAGCAGGTCATGGGAGAGTAAGAGCAGGGGGAGTAGCACGAGCATGAGCATGGAGCAGGAGCATGAGGCGTAGGATAATAGGATAAGGAGGAAGGCAAGATATGTATGTGTTACCTCAGGAGGGTTAGAGGGAGAAAGCATAGCAAGCAAAGAGCTAGATACTTCCATATAACCACAGTGAGGCGGAGGCCTTGCTGAACCACCAGGTAAGAACAGGGAGGCAATGGAAGACATGGGTCCTGAGGCTGGTATGGGCCACACTGAAACTGCTAGAAAAGGTGGCAATGTGAGTCATGATGATGCACGAGTCAGAGGCACTACAGGAGCTCAAGGCTGCTGAGTTGAGTCAGAGGCACTACATGCCCTAAAGTTGGCAGAACGAAACAGGACTTTTTTTCGCCAGGTACAGAGAAAGCGTGACATTAGAGAGACAGGGTTGGGGGCTAAGTCTAAGGGGGCAGTGAGAAGACCATCAGCATATGCCCAAGAGCACCCAGCCAGGGGGGAGAAAATCTGATCCAGAATTACCTGAGTAAGGGGGTACCTACCAGACCTTTTCCAGGCATAGCAACCAAGCACACGCGATGCCTAGGGAAGGAAGTGGAATTAAGTTGTCCAGGGGCAAGCAGACAGTCTATATGGTTGATGGATTTATTATAGGTTCTGTACTTTTCCCCCTTCTTGACAGAAAGCCATCCTAATCTGTTATGCCCTTTTGTACTTACCTGGCTGTATAAAGGAACTCGAGGTATGCTCTCTGGATGCTTTCCTCTTGGTGACAAAAGATAAAACACGCATAGGTTCTGCTCATTTATTCACTCAGTTATCTTATATTGTGTCATGGGATTGAGTGGAGGGGTGTGTGTGTGTGTGTGTGCAAAATCTTCCCTTCACCACTGAGTCTAAGCACGCACACCAAAATGGCACCACCTATTAACCACATGCACTACTGAACTCTACAGGCAGAGCAGAAACTAGAAATGAACGTACATGCATCATTAATTAAAGCATTACTAAATAACCCCCCAATGTATACATTTACAGTTGCAGACAATTGGAAAAAAAACATCCACCTACAAGGCAGCACGAAAACAAATGTTAAGCCCTTAAACTCAGCATTCAGAAAATTACATGGGTGAAAAAAATATGAATACAGTAGGCAGGGTAGAACAAATGACCTCTTATGGGCAGTGATCTACAACTCTAACTCCAATTTACACAGTAGCCCAGGCTTTTACAAAGTCACTCAGAAGCACGTGTGGCTCCTCATTCAGAGAGTTGCAAGCTTCTACCTTATATTGCACTTATCCTCGTTAACATGTTTAGCTGGTTTAGCATGGCAGAGAGGCAAGGCACTGTTGCATGGTCTGTGGTGTGTCAGGGGGCACATTCAGAAGCTTCACAGTTAGGGATGAGTGTAGGGTATATGTACTGCCTTCAGGCTCGGACTGGCCTGTAGGGCAACAGGCCCCTGGCTGAACCAAAAACACAAAATGCTGATGGGGCCAGTTTTTTGGGTCAACGTGGGACACTTTTTGGGGCAATTTGGGACATGTTGATGAGTTAATTCACTATGCAGCTAGTAGATTTTTCAGCATGTTGAGATTTCCGGCTGCAGAACAATTCCATAGGACGGAGCACATGGACATGAAAAGCTTAGTCTCTGCTTCGGGTATAGAGGCAAATGTTGCATTTGGAGTATGTGTGTGTGTGTGTGTATTTCTTTCTGATTTCCATCCACTACATTTCTTTCTGGAAAACAGGTAGGGGAAAGAGGTGTTTCAGAAATAATTTAAAAACGCATGAGCTGAAAAGACATTTCTCCTTACTGTTGGTTTTTAAACAGATTTTGAAGGATTTCCCAGTTTATCTAATGCTCATGCCGCTGATGGCATTTGTAGTTCAAAACATCTGGGGAGCCAAAGGTTACAGACCCATGCATTAACTCATCTGTGCTGTGAGACGTTTTAATGCAAAACATCTTTGGTTTTTAAAGGGTTTCTCTTGTCACTGGCTCCATTTGCTGAGCAAATTCATTGGTGCTTCATTGTCTTCATTCTGGGCCTGAATACTGTCCTGAGATCCTGTACTGTCACCTGACAACCTAATTGGGCAACTGCAGCTCAGGGAATGGAAAGGGGTGGTTTCATTGCAGATTATTCCCAGGGGAGTCCAGTAACCCTCAAGAGGACCCAAGTATCCTTAAAGGTTTGTTTTCATGACAATATGACTGCTGTGTCTGTGCTGTCAGCCAGCAGGGAATCTTCTTAATGAAAGCCACCTTAGCTTTGACCTGGCTTCAGGGCCACCCTCTTATCCCTACTACAGAACTGGCTATTCATGGCCATTTGGAGCTGAGAGGCACTTCAGTACTGCTCCCTGGGCACACGGCCGTTTACATTGCTGTCTTGAAGCCAGAATGATTCCCTCCCCACTCCTCACTGCTGTGAGGTGGCCCGTCGGTGTCTTTAAGCACTACACAGAGCACACACATTGTCTACTTTCAATCTTGTGCCAGACATAGCATTTTCACATCATTGACCATTGCACGCCCTTGCCTTTTGTTACCAACAACATTCACCTCCCACACATCTTCCTCTTGGATTAGGCTACCTTCCGAGTTGATTTAGCAGAGTTATCATTCAGGAATGTACCTGTGGTACCATAAATAGACACGGCAGGTATTTTAAGCGCCCACATACCTGTCAGGATTGTCCAAGCACACACTCTCTGCCCTCCCACAACCAACACTACGCGATCTCTATCTTATAACACCTCACACCTGCCTTGGAATCCTAAGGCATATATTAGCTCAACAAATACTCTTCTGTGTCGCCTCTTTCTAAAATATAGTCCATATTTAAAGTATGTGCACAGATCCATTAAAATAGAAGTACATGACCCTAACTCTTTCCGTGTGTCTTTCCCGCTTTCCCTTGCTCTTATTTCAATAAGAGGTAGGCACACTAAACTTCAGGGAAGGATTCAGTGCTTTGAAGCTTCTTCAGTGAATAGTTGGTGCAGTACAAAAGCAGAGTAACATATAACATACGCTTCCACTGTGGTGAGGTACTAGAATGTTACAGAAAATGTAGGTCCTCATTTGCACCCCAATTAGTGACTGGTTTGTTTATTATAAGAGCTGGCTAACAACAAGGAGCACATAGTTGGGAATGTAATGTTTAGCAACTCAAGACGTAACCCATCTGCTGTGTAAAAGCATACCATCTAAAACATCTTTTCTAGTACTGATCGCCTAATGTTCTGCTCCTCTACAGCCGGACTGTGGGGTAGGGTGGCGGTGAGGGTTCCCTCACTGGCTTTGGGACAGGTGCCCAAGGACCGCCAGTCCAGGGCATCAAAGCTACCCCCTCATTTGGAGCATCTAATTGATCAGAAATAATAGACAAGCTTGATTTGTGGTTCATGTATGGAGTCTTGAAGGAAATGGTTTGAAGTCACACTGGAGCCACATTGAAGAGAATAGAAGATTTCATATAAGCTGATGATCTTTAATGGAAAGTGAAATGAGATGGATCTGCTTACTGGCAGTTAGAATTGTTTCAATACATTTTTATTTTTATTTTTATTTGTTAAACTCTCCCGTTCCACCTATTCTTCTAAAATAAAAAAGTAAAACAGGGAACAAAAACTACGTTTTCTAGCTTCGTTTTCACTTCATAGTGTTGTACTGAGTGACAGTGTTGAACTAGGCTCGGTTTAAAATAATGAAAATGAAATTTACCAACATGTATTATTATTTACATGTTACTTTTCAATCGTACGCTTATAAAGGAAATTACATTTATCAACTTCCGGGTTATGCATTGGACAGTACCGCAGTTGGTTATTTGTACTGTATATCACTAGGTTTAGAAAGTAGCGTGTAGCCAAAACCAAATCTATTTATGTCCGCTTCATCGACAGGGCTGTAGTGCACTATTAGTTTGTTTTCTATAGTGGTGAAACAGAACCAGTGTTATGGATGGCAGCTTTGTATTTTGGTTGCAGAAAGTGAGAGTCAGACTGAATAGAACAGATGTTAACCTCGTTTAGGTAAGACATTGTTTCCCATGAATGGAGATCCAAAATTGTGAGAAGGGTTGAATGTGAGTTTTTGATTTTTTAAAGAAATTTAAATAATATGTTTCACATTGGATCACAATGTGGGCATGCATACTGTTGTGGTCTTACCCCAACGGGACCACACGTTCTGGCAAGGCGCTCCTGCTTCAATAAGGACACGGACACAGAGGATCGGGTTAACACTTCTTTATTTCGCGAGTCCCCGTCTCCACTTCCTCATCCCTCCCCACATCACATCCTGTTCCCTTCCCCTTTCCTCGGGCCCCGCCCCTTCACATAACAACAGAGATAACCCACTGTGTTCAAGGACAACACTACAACCACACCCCCATTTAAACCACCAGTCCTCATCACCCCATTTCTTCAATGAGGCTGTGGGATCGGGTCCTGGCCCATTGAGATCTCTCCAGTCGATCTACCTCTCCAGGTCCAGGTGATCTCCCATACTGCACCTCCCTTACATCACTCTCCAACTCTTCTCTATCACCCTTATATAATGCATCTGAATCTTGATTGTCCGTTTCATTATCACCTCCTCACTCAGTCACCTACAACCAGTTTCTTTAAGTGCAAGAAGTTACTGGTCACCTGACGACCGTCATTTTCCACGGTCAGCATATATCTTTTTTTCTGAATAACTACCATAGGGTCAGCATGAAACGCTGTGGTGTGCTTGTGAGTCTTGGGTTGACGAATTACCACCATGTGACCCACCAATAGCCTCACTCCCTTGCCTGGCGATTGGTATACGCATAGACCTTCATCTTATCTTTCGCCTTTCCGTCTCGATCTCTCCTGCTTTCATCTTCCTGGTAGACCTCCGTGAGCTTTGGGGTGTAGGATACACTGGTTCTTATGTTGGTCCCAAACTTGACTTCTGAGGGGCACTTCCCCATACAGCTAAGTGGTGCATTCTTATAGTCCTGCAACAATTAATCTGAGCATGCCTTTTCAGAATTCACATTTATCCTTATTCAGCGTGAGGTTGGTCGCTTCCAGTGCCATACACATTCTTGCCAGGGTTATGTCATGTTGTTCAGTGTCCGTGCTGAAAACCAGAATAGCATCACTGTAGTTAAGACAGTTTGGGATGTGCTCGATGACATCGTGAATTTCAGCTTGAAAGATATCAGCCATCATCGCACCCCCACTCCCCTGCCGAAACGGAGCCTTTTGTTTGAGTATAGACCCATGTGTGTCACAAAGTTTGTGATGTACTTTGACTCTGGGCTCAATTCAAGCTGATGATAGCCCTTGTTTAGGTCTAATTTTGAAAATACTTTGGCCTCGTTGAGTAAATGTATCATGTCTGTGATGCGTCAGGCCTTATGATGCTCCCTCATGATCACTTGATTGGGTCGCCTCATGTCCACGAAGAGACTGATGATATCTGATCCCTTCTTTGGTATGGCTGCAATGGGAGACACCCAGGGAGTGGGTCCTAACGCAGGTTCTATAATGCCGTGCTCTAGTAACTTGTGCAATTCCTCTTCAACTTGTTGCTATATGTTCTTAGGTATGCCGCGGTACTGTTGGGCTAGCGGATAGATAGTTGGATCAATTTTCAGGTGTATTTGCCTGTGTCTCAATTTTCCCAGTTCCTTGAACAATGGGAAACGCTGTTCCATTCTTGCTACTGTGTCAATGTATTTATGTGCCATCAGTCTATACAGTATGCATATCAGGCCCATATCTAGTGTTGCTTTGAAACTTAATATGGAGCCACTCAAGGCTGCTGCCTCTAGCACATGCATGGGAAGCTTCTTCGATTGCGTCTCTTCACTGATCACATTTACTGTGGCCCTGATATCTACTAAGAATTCAGCTTGTAAATTGTTAATTTGTAGTAACAGAGTCTGGCTGTGCTCTATCGCTTTCTGATTTCCCTGTGCATATAGATAGCCCTTGCGTCTTTAGTCATCTGTCAACAAGCTCAAACCAATTTTGGATGGAGATTGCTCAATTAAGTATCTCAGGTTGCGTCTCTCCCTCCTTGGTTGTCATGATGCTGATGAGCGGGACATCTGCCTTTCAGGTGCTTTTCAATCTTCTAGAGATATCTCTTCCCTCCTCTGGCTCTCCTTGTGGCATCCTGGTGTTGTTTCACAGTAGTGAGAGACTGAATACTGGCAAGTCGGAGACGCCACTGAACTCTCCTTCCTCCCTGTGACAGAAGTGCCCATCATATCCCCTCTCTGTGAGTTATGGGACATTCAACACACACTCTTAAAATGATTCTCACCTTCTCCTGCTGAGCATAGTTGGCCGATTGCAGCAAAAGTTCCTGAAACTTGCAAGCTAAAAGCCATGGATGAGAATTAAGAGTCAAGACTGAAAAGCTGACAGAGTTTGTTTGATACTTTTCTTTCCAGGGACAACAATTTGAAGTAATTTGCGGTTAGGCACTGACCGTCACATCTTGAGAAATAGTGTACACAAGGAGAATTTAAAGTTGAGGCCAATGGCTAGGGTGTATGTGAGAAGGAGGAGTACAGTATATCAGGTGGTTGAGAAATTGAGAATATTATTTAAAGAGAATATAATGAGTACAAATGTGATATTGCCAATGCAGAACCAGATGACAACTAGAAGCACTGAGGCGATATAAAGATAGGTGTCTGAAGAAATTGGAAGATTGGTAAATATGTTGTGCCACTAATGGAATGGGAGGAGAATAAAATAGAAACACAGAATAGGGTGTATGGACACAGATACCATGATATTGAGTAAAAACGTTTGTGTGCAAGAAATGCGAGAATTGAACACAAAGGATATGGTGAAAAGGCTAATCACACGGTGGTGGGTGGACGATTTGCACTTAGCAAATAGGAACTAAGGTGAATGAACTTGGGACAGGTGACAAGCACAGAATTGCATATTCTTTAATGCAGTGGTCTGCAACCTGTGGCTCTCCAGATGTGTTGAACTACAACTCCCATTAGCCCTAGCCAGCAATGGTGTGGGTGGGACCACAGGACTTGCTGTCCAACACATCTGGAGAGCCACATGTTGCAGACCCCTGCTTTAATGCATGAGGGTGTGTCAATAAAGGGGAATCGGACAGATGGAATTGAAATTTAAAAGGGGATGCGCAATGAGGAGCATTGTGGAAATGTAGTACAATAATTTCTAATGTGTCCATCTTTTCTTTTTTCTTTTTTCCTTTCCTTTCCCCCCAAACCATGTGTTTCTGTATTCTGTATGTTTGTGTATGGATTTGAAAACAATGATACTCATGTGTTGTTATGATTTGATGATATATTTGGTTGTCATGTCATGTATTGCTTTTGTAATTATACAGCCCTGAGGACGACCTGATTAAAGTTTGAAACATGTTTCGGCAGTTGGAGATCTAAATAAATAGTTTATGTGCGAATAGTGACATTGGCTTTGTGATCACTGTATCAAGTAGAAGACATTATGGCATGGCGCAGGTGGCTGGTTGGGAAATTATACATTGTGAACTACTGCTAGACTTTGAGTTTGAGTCTCATATAACTTAAGCCTCTGCTTGCCACTCCTATTTGAATTGATATTGATATAAATGGGTATGTGTCTGAATTGAAAAATGAATCTTTAACTGCGGTTTTATAGAGCTCAGTGTGGTTTCAGAACCACTTGCTATAAATGTATATATCTTTTGTGTCACCCACCCAACAAGGGCTGAAGAGCCTCTCAAGGAGCGATTGGAGCCTTGGGTAGAACTGAACCTTATTCAAGACAGGGTAGGTAAATCATCAATGTGTAATCTGGGAAAGGGTCTTTAGCCGGGGTGTACCTGACGGAAATATACATAACACTAATGTGGTGGGGAACTTTGCATAGCCCGTTCTAAAACTGGTGCATTGATAAGGACCTCAGGGGATATTTGCACGACTGCAAAAAAGAATGGCTGGCCTATAATGGGCCAAGTCCCAAACGAGACTGAACGAAAGTAGAATACTTTATTATGGGTAATGGGGAAGGGAATGGAAAATGAGAGAGTCCAATCTTACTGCCCCAGCAAAGCCCCCTTTCTCTTCAAGTTGGGGAGGAAATAGTCAATCATCGATGATTTTTTCATTTTCTCTAGTGTTTGGGAGAGGGTCAGAGATATGGCAGATTGCTGCAGGCTGGAATTGCATCATGACCCATTAGTGGTGGTCCTGGATGGGTTTGCAAAAGGAACTTACTCTGCATGCTGATGTAGGTGCACAGTGGATCATTGCTGCAATAGGTGTGTATGTATGAGATGTGCCAGTATCCCATTTGACCAAATCCTGGTTCCCGGCATTTTGTAAAGAAATTGCGGGTAAATGAGATTCAATTAAATGGGATGCAAGGAAAGTGGGGAGTACCATAGGAGCACAGCAGGCCTTAAAATGGCATCACTAAGATCCACTATTGACTACATCTCTGATTTTAGGAGCTGCAGCTGTGGCAGAGTAGGTTCTTTGCAAGGATTCATAGGTGTAAATGATAGATTCCTACCAGTCCTTGTTGGCCTCTGCAGGCATCCATCTTTCTGTCCAAACAGGCCCCATGTCATAGGGGTATTACAGCAAAATACAATGTGGCTTTGCACCATGAAAAGGATGATTTTGTGCAAACGCCCAAGGAGACATCAGAGAAGATCTTCAGTGTATAGCTTTTTTGAAAGCAGAGTAAAATGGCAGATCAAATCCAAAGGAAAAGAAGTTGAGCCCAGACCTGGGAGTCGGTAAATAATGCAGTCAAAATAAAAGTTGTTAGACTGTTCTAGCGGTTAGTTAATACTGCTGATACACAGAGTCACTTTACTGAAGTCTCCTTTATTGAGGAGGAAAGCTAGGTGGCGTTCTTTGCCAAGTCATATGAAGGGGTTGCGTGAACCCCCAATCCCCCAGGGGCTAATAAGAGCACCCCCGGGTCAATAGCTAATATGCATTTGAGCCCTCAGATGCTTGTTGATTGGAAGCATTTACTGTTCAAGAGGTTCCGAGGGCGTTTGCTGGTAAAATAGAGGTAAGGATCCAGGTTCCCGGTCCTAATATAGTGGGTGCAGATCTCTGCACATTTCTCCCTGATTTTTGTGTTGCAGTGTCTTAAACGGTGTCTAACGTGATGCTTGAGGGGGTAAAAATCTACATTTTGGAATGAGTCTGTAATTATAGAGCTTTTCGAAAAAGGTGAACGTGCGGATCCCTCCTGTTATTAGTGCATTTCCCTCCTTGACAGACATCTAAAAATACACAGGAAAGCCCTGCTAGAGAGACTTTGTGGTGTAATAAGGGATTGTAACTGAGCCTAAGTGGGATTCTGGGAATGATGGAGCGCTACCACCTCGGCCTAATTTTGGCAAAATATGTGGTGGCAAGAGGAGGAGAGTTCCATTTGGGCAATTGCTGATCGCCAACCAGCATTTGATTTAATTAACCATGCCAAATCATGGTGAACACTCAGGCCATTTACAAAGGACAAGAGAGCTCTTTGAGGCGGGACTTGTGTATTGTGGTAGTGGCAGCTGAACTCTGATGGGGGGCAGAGAAGTGATGAAACTGGACATTAGTGAAGGCGGTCTACTAAATTGTGTCATAGATTTCCATATGTTCAACCAGGCATGGACTAAGTTTGGCTCATGGGGTCGGGGAGGAGCAGTGTGCCAATACTTGATCTAAAGAGGGGAGAGGCAGGGTTTTATGCTCACCTTATTGTTGTTCAATCTGTACATCACGAGGGTGGTGGTGGTTGTTGTAGGATGTTCCAAGGCTTGGTAAAGGGAACAGTGCAAGGGGCCTATTCTTTGAGATGTCAAAGATGAGGACTGATTTTGCTGCCTTTGTGGCTGCATTGGAGAATTTCTGAGACAACGTGTCCCTGACCCTTAACCTTGGAAAATCTAAATTTATGATTATGGGGAAGAACACACAAGGCTAGAGGGTGCTTATCTTGTAGTCAGAGGAATGCTATGTGTATGATTATTTGGTGGTCTGGTTTATCTCCAACAGAGGATGGAGTGGATACTCTGCAAAGATCATCATGAGCCTCAGTCAGCAGGCTGGTGGTGTGATGTGTTTTCTTAGGTAAAAGTGGGCTGTGTTGCATAGCAGACCCTATATGTTTATTGTGGCTAACACCCCCACTCACACCCCCACTCACGGGGTGTACATGGCCGGCAATGGCCCACCAGTCGCACGGGCCTCAGTGAGGGTTGCGGCTGTTAGCAGCCACGTACACCAACCCTAAGTGAGAGGCTCCCTGTTGCTCCCCACAATCAAGATGGCACCACCCAGTGAAGGGCGGCAGGAGGCTGGAAAATGCGGGCAGTACACTGTGTGTTCTCACCCACATTTCCAGCCACCTGATTGGGTGACTGCCCTTCCCGAGGTGCAAATAGGCAAAAGCAGTGATGTGGTAATTTATGCTACAGATTTCTGGGTCATCAATCCTGTCTAGGAGTTAGAGAGGACAGAACATTATTTTCTGTGACATGTTCTGGGGGTGGGGTGGGCATCCCCGGAGTTCTATCACGGGTAGTGATGGATATTAATCCCATAATTGACCGGCTAATGCTAGTGCCAGCTTTACCCTGGGGAGGATATTGTCCAATGACAAAAGTAGTCAAGAGGCCATCATGAATCTCTTTCCACTAGAAAGGGGAGCTGTGGCACCATGAATGAGGGCAATTAATGCCCCCCCCTTGTAAAGATACAGTAACCTGTGGATACTTCGGGTAAGGCTGCCAGCCCTGTGACTCCTTTATCATTGGTTTGCATTTATTTTGATAACTGCACCTTACTTTCCTCTCCTTTTAGGCTGTATGATTTTATTTGCACTATTGCTGTTTTAATTAATCATTTTAGTTACCTTTTGAGTTCCCTGAATGCCATTAGGGCTGATGGTGCCTGGCCCCCTTAGCATGCCGTAGCTTGCTCGGCAGTGCAATTTATTTCACTTTAAGACTTGCGTGCACTCATTGCTGCAGTCTTTCTTTGCTGCCTAGACACAGCATCACGGGATCGCCCTCAGCAATACAATGTTCCTATTTAAAGAGACCCAGGCCAGGAAGCACAGCGAATGAGCGCAGCGGGAACGCACTTGTCACGCCAAAGTTGCACCCAAGTTAAGCACGTCTGTTGTCGTCCGTGGCTGGACGGGCCCTGGACTAACATCCCCCAGACTCTAGATACTGATTTTATCAAATGGTCCAGCAAGGACCTTCTGTCTTTAGCACCACCAGATACAGTTTGACCTTGCCTTAACAACGTCTCTACTCCAATCGAGGCGACAATAGACGGCTCCTATAAAGGGCTGCTTGTCAATGCACGTTAGCTTGTCTCTCATTGCAGCATTCTGCCATGATCTTTTTGTGGACTTAAACCCAGAACTTGTCTGCATGGCAGTGGCTTGGCTGAACGTATTTTCAGGACCCTCGGTGGTCCAAATGCCTCCCGATGCTTACTATATTATCCATGCTGACTAGGTGACATGGGCGGGAATCGCTCTGATTTCTAAAACTGCATTGGCAGTCACCTCTGCACTCCTAACTCATGTGATTAAAATGGAAGCCCTTTTAGTTCGTGTTTCCACGTCTGCATCTTTTACACAGCATTTTTTAATTGTCTATAGAACCCCTGGAGCAGATTCATCTTTCTGCAGTCCATTTTTGGAATTGACTGCTAATGTGGACTTGCAGTTCTCCAATCGTGGGATTATTGGGGACTTCAGCCACAAATGTAACCCTCCTGTCACACCGACATTGACTCCATTTTTTGAGACTATGCGTGACCTAGGTTTTAGCAACTCACTGGGCAACACGCTGGATCTATTATTTTTTGCCGCCAAATCTTTGGTCACAACCCTCCTTTTCCGGTCCTTTCATCTGACCACCTGGTGGTTCCCTTCTTTGTTCATGTAAACACCACCTGCGTCAACACAGGCCCAAAGAAACTTCTATAACGCAGTTGGAATATGGTACATAAGAAGGATGTAAAAGTGAATTTACAGGCAAAATGCAATGCCACTGATCAATTGGATATTTCCTTTTTAACACACACATTTACCTCTGTTGCTGACTCCTTGGTCCCGTTAAAACTGCATAAGGCTGCCGGTAGGCCCTGCAAACCATGGTATTATGACAACCTGAAACTACTGCGCCTAAAAAAGTGTCAAGCTGAATCTAAATGGCGGTCATCCTACTCCCTGGAAGACAGGACCAGATTTATCAGATTTATGCATAAATCTAAGAGCTCCCATCAGGCAATTCGTCTTGCAAAATCTACCTTCTAAACACAGCAGTTGGAGAGTGCTGTGAATCAGCCTAAGGAACACGTTTCCCTTTTGCGGTCGTTGTCATCTAAAACCGACACGCTAGAAGGCGTAACTCACACAAGTCTTTCTGCTATGCTTTGTCTGACTTTTTTATTAAAAAGGCCAGCAATATTTTTGTTATTGTTTTCATTTTTTATTTAGTCCTTATGGAAAACTCATTATGCCTTTTACACATAAAAAATTAAAACAATTTGAAACATTAGATATACATATTTCATCATTAAGAAATCAAAAACTTCATAGATTACAACAATTTCACAGTCTGACAGATGTTACCAAATTAAGATCCCACATAGTTGGGTTTATGTTTTGTAAGCACATCAGGTATATTATTCATATGAAAACATAGCTCCTACTTTACATTTGCCAAGCTTTTCCATCAGGAATATTTTCCATGGACAACTTCTCCAAGAATCAATTCCATATGTGATAAGCGGCAGCGGTAGCTACCAAAGAATTACCCGTATAGATCATGGACCAAAATTGGTCCGTGAAGTAGCCATTCTCTTCTCTAACAAAGTTACAGTAACCTTTTTTATATTGGGACCCTAAGGTTTCACAGCCAGTGAGAACATGTTGCGCTGTTTCAATCTTGTCAGAACATAGTATTCATAGGCAGGTAATATATTTAAGTGCAGATAGACTATAAATCTGCGCAGTTTAGTACTCATCCACTTAGTCAGATAGGTCTGCGGGATGTTAAGAGGGAATCCCTGCTCTGTGTACTCTATGTACGACTGTTTTGTATTGAGTTTGATATTTTCTACCTTTTCGTGATGGACTGATTTAACTCTTAGTTTACCTTAAATTGTTCCACTTCCTCCTCGTTAGGTAGTAAGATGTTCATCACTTCGAGGTGGTGGAGAGCAGCTGTACTTGATTCGGTATATGCTGAGTTTTTCCTGGTTTCTCTCGATCTATCAATTAACCATTTAGTGTGATTCACCAGGGTATTTCTAAGCTTAAGTCCCACTTCCAATTCATGTACCGAGGTAATATACAATAAAGTTCTAGAGATTTCCGAACACATTAACAAGGAAGTTAGGCCTAGTTTGAGGCGCAAGGCCTCCACAGCAACTGCCTGTGGCACTCCCAATATTGATCTTAGGAGTTTTCCCTTCAGTTGGTCCAGCCATTGTATATGCTGATCAGGGAGGTTTTTTAAAGCATACATTATTGCAGGTATTGTACTTTTCACATATGCTTCTCTCATGGCTTCAATGCTCCCACCACACTTTTTAGAGACATAGCTTTTAATGGCCTGCCATCTGCCCAAGATCTTCATCTGCACTACTTCCCTGTGTAGTTGGCTTTTTGGGACCACATAAATAGGGCTTCCTAAATACATATATGAGTGAACAACTTCAAGTCTGGCACCTCCGATGAACCAGCTGTTTTTTTGTTTTTTTTTGTTTCCCTTCTAGGATCATGACCTTGGATTTGCTTCGATGTATCTTTAATCCATTGATGTTAGCATGTTTTTCAAGGCAGTTCAGAGACCTCTGCAGGCCTACAGGGGTCTGGTCCATAGGAATTGTGTCATCCGTGTGGCACAAAAAGGGCACAGGCAATCCAGCTAGTTTGAGTGGAAAATTCACACATTCTTTAAACCATTGGTGCATGTCGCTCACTTATATGTTATTAAAGGTTGGAGTGAGTACGCAGCCTTGTTTTAACCACAGGTTCGTATTGATTTTTTGTGTTAGAGTAGCTTCTTGAAAAGTTCTTACAACCAATTCTTTAATAAAATATAATAAATTCTGGTTTATACCCCAAGCCAATAATTTCTCCCACAGTCTGGCTCTAATAACGCAATCAAATGCACCCGAAGAATCAACAAACGCGACATATAGTGGTGCCCCCGGGCATTTTCTTGATTTCTGCTAATATCAGTTTAACAGCCCAAATGCAATGCACCATACTTCCTCCATGACAAAAGCCTGTTTGACTCATATGCAAGATGCCACAATTCATACACCCTTTGTTAATGTCCTTCAGCAATATTTTAGCTGGCATCCAACATTGCCAGAAGTCTATAGTTCCTTGGATCGTCTCTGGGTCCTTTCTTATGGACCAGTACAAGGATGAGGACCACCAACTCTTGGGTAACACACCGCTCTTCACAATGCCTTTAAAGACAACGCAGAAAAATATCGCATAGGCTACTTTTTAATTAAAATATTAGGTACATCATCAGGACCCGGAGCTCTAGAAGACTTGGACCTTGTTATTATCTGATAAATATCTACATCAAAGTCCAGTTGCCCTGGTCCACTTTCCTCTTGTTTTGTGCTGATTTGCTCTTTTTTATCTGGTTCAATGCTATATATTTCTTTAATATGTTGAACCCAGGAACCCTTGTGATGTTAACTAGTTCTCGACAATCTCCTGCAGTCATGTGAGTGCGGTATAGCTGCCGTAAACTTTTGGCGTACTTTGCCCTTATTAATCTGTATACCATTTTCCACGTATTTGAATTTTTAATTGAACTTATTTTGCTCTATCAATGTTTTATATTGTCACTTTCAGCTTTTTCATGACCAGATCTTTCTCCTTACATTGTAACAGTTTCGATCTACGAACCAATCTATAGGACCTACGAAATTGTTTCTTAATTTTTTGTACTGTTGCATCATACCCTTCACCTTTAGACCCTGTGATGTAATGTGTTCTTTTATCTATCTTAACAGTGTCAATAATGTTTTGCAGAAAGTTGGCCTAAACATGCATATAGTCTACACTTTCTCTGTCTCCCTCGTAGTCAGTTCAAGCATGATATTATGTTCCAAGTCAATACTTGCAGCCGACCATTGGATTTGGTTGCCATGTGGATTGCCAGTAGCTAAAGCCGCTAATGACCTCTTATTCACTGCCCTCTGATGTTCTATTATGACTGACAGGACCACATGATCACTTATTAAACCCAATCTCATAGCTGGGCCTCCTTGCACCAAGGTTGGTGGTTAAGAGAATCGGCATCCAGACAGGACGATTGTCCTTTAGCACTCCAGGTAGTGCAACTCCAAATATCAGATTCATCTGTTAATTCTAATGTGTGCATGTCACACCAAGCAACTGACCATGTGTTCCCCCTCTCCATAAGGAGGCACCTAACTCCAGATTTTCCAAGGGTAAACAGTTAAGTGCCAGGCTATTATGCAAGTCTATGCAAAAAGGACAGGCATACTCGTCCTTGGCACTTAAGGGGTAATCTTCTGCCAGTATCACTGCCCTCTCACATGTCTCTTCCTCCACTGACCATGCTGACAACATCTTAACTACTTTCTCTAATATATTGTTGGTACTATTGCTCTCCAGGAGGTCGTATAGTATCAACGTTTTAGTTTTCACTTTAGAGAAGTTGCTAATCACTGCTGCTATCATATTCTCTGAGTGGTTTCCATTCATATATTCATATAGGGAGCTATCTCAAACTGGACTCTTGCTACTATACACAAACCATCACACGGGCAGACTTCACTTCTTTTTTTGCAGGTTGATTGAACAACGTATAGCCATCTATCAACAATCCCTGCATCGTCCAGGTTTCCTTTAGGACAAAGATATCTGCTGAGTTCAAAGATTTTTGACTTTCTAGGTTCGACATAAAAGAATGGAATCGACGCCCCTCGTGTTGCAAGATAAGAATTTCGTACCATCAGGCAAATCTGGTCAATTATATATATGCTGCTATTTTAATTTCCGTTTCTATATCAGAGTTTCCCTGAGGGAGACTAGATGGAAGCGATGGAGGAGTACCATTATCAGAGAGTTATGATAGATCACACCTCTGCTCTTCATAGCAAGGCATGAACGAGTTCATCCCCAGACTTTTCGACAGGATGATATCCACCACTAAGGCCAAAATAAACTCCATGTCCCTCTGTTCCTGCAAGAGCGAATTACATGTAGTAAAAATGGCGTTTGTGGTAGCTGTCAATGCAGACCATTCGGAGGTGTTCAGAATGAAAGCATCTGTATTCGTCAATCTGGCTCCATCAAAGGACTCTGTGAAATCACTGGGTGATGCATCTTCAAATGAGGACGAACTTAGTCTTTCCAAGTCTGGCGTTAATGAGAGATTTGTCCCTGCAGTCCCACTTTCTGTTGGCTTTTCCTGATTTGATGATTCAGATGATTTTTATTTTTATTTGTGCATAAATTTACAACGAGTTGTTATTATCTATACTCATAGATGGAGTGTGTGAGGTTATAGCTTCAGTTGTCACCGCAGGTATGCATTAACTCGTGTTATGCTTACTACTTAATGGCTGAAAGAAGCCTGTGAGTTTGAATGGTCATTTGATATTTATGCTGGTGATGTAATTGTTGCTCACAGCAATAGCCAACTCCGGTCTTACAGCTTTTGCTCGCAAGGAGCCATTTGATCACCCAGGTCCAGACTTTTGCACCAGGCTAGCTGTCGGCCGTGATTTCTGCATCAGTGTCACCTTCCCCGGTTTTCCCTGTGCCGATATTGTCAGGGTTTTCCCAGAGCAGAGTGTCGTCATGCCCACAAGGGGTGTGTGCGGTAATGGTGGTTTATTCACAGTTTTTATGCGGCACCGCATCGTAGTTGTTGTACTTAGTTTTCTGACCATGATAGTGGAAACAGAGTTCAATGGGGAAAGGGTGAGGTGGGGGAGGAAACAACCACTACCTTATAAACCTGCTTGATTTCAGTATTATACAGAAGAATGCCAGGTCAATTTTTCCAACATAAATCACATTCACAGAGTTCTTACCAGCAATCCAGACCGATAATAACTACCCCCTAACCCGCCTTTCCGCTCGCCCCGCCCAGACTGTCCAGACTGCCACTTAGTTCCACTCTGCTCCGCAGAACCACAGGCTTCTTGTGCACACAACTACTCCTCCAACAATGAAAGGGAAAAAAACTGCAGTTTCACCAGATTGTTAGCCAGACTGCCACTCAGTTCCACTCTGCTAGCAATATACGTGAACAGATCAGACTGTCGGGTCAGAGTGCTGATCCTCTTGCCCAGCTGGTTCCCTCTATAGCCCCCACTGAGTTGTGGTCCACCTTTCCTTCTTTCTCTCCTGGTGATATTTTATGAGCCACTAAGCATCTTAAATATGCTTCTCCTTCAGATGCTATTTCCTTAGGGACTCTCCATTGGATATCTCAGGTTGTTAATTTTTCCTGTTACTCGGGTGTCATTCCAGTGGAACTGAAGCAGTCTCTGGACATTCCCTTTCTGAAAACGCCCTCTCTGGACCCTTCTGTTCACTCTTATTTTAGTCACATTTCCCTCCTCCCCTTCATTAATGAAACTTTTGGAAGCACTGATCTCTCCTTTAATCACCTCTTTTCTGGAACACTCCAAGTTCCTGGATCCTTTCCAGTCTGGTTTCTGCTGCGGCTGAGGCACGGAGAGTATACTTGTCTCAGTATTTGACGATCTTACTCGATTGGCAGACCAGGGGGTTTTGGGGGACTGATTCTTTCAGAACTGTCAGCAGCCTTTGATGCAGTGGACCACACTGTGCTGCTGAACCGCCTCGCTTTGGCTGGCCTCTCGGGACAAGTGTTCTCTTGGTTTGCGTCCTTCTTGACATACAGAAGCCAGACACTAACCCTATCTTCTTTTTCTTCTTCTTCCACTCTTCTTTCCTGTGGGGTCCCCCAGGGATCTGCATTGTCTCTCTCTTTATTTAATATTTACCAGCTTCTTGCTTTGCTCATTCACTCCATGGCTTCCGGTGCTACTCTGTTGCTAATGACACGCAAATCATCTTTCGGCTTGACTTGGCTCAGCCAGACACAGCGTCTCAGCTTAGGAGCTGCCTGGCGGCTGGGGTAATTCGATGAGTAGTAATTGGGTTGAGTTAAATGAAGACATGGCAGAGGTACTGGTGATTGGCCCCTCCCATGGCCCACACTCTGGCTTCCACCCTCTTTCCCATCCTGGTCCTTGGAATACTGGCCCTCCGAGCTCGGCCCTTGCCCCTCACCAGTGTCTGAGGTGAAGAACTTAGGTTTTAAGTTCTCTGCATCATTATCTACCAAAGCCCAAGTCATTTCCATTTGTAAGACTGGCTATTTCGAACTGAGGGTCATTTGAAAGGTCATGCCTTTTCTCCTGACCCAGTTGTGTGCTCTTGTGGTTGCCTCTCTTATTCTGAGCCACCTGGATTATTGGAATTCCCTATTCCTTAACCAGCATCTTTATCTCTTCCATCGCCTGTAACTGCTGCAGAACCTGGCGGCCCAAATTGCTACAGAGAACCGGAAAGGTTCCCACATCTCCCCAGTACTCCGTTCACTTCACTGGCTGCCGGTCCAGCAACACCTCAGGTTCAAATCCTTTTGTATCGTCCATCGGGCCTTTGATGGCCAAGGGCTGTAGTGCCTGCAGGAAATGTTTCAACCTTATGAGTGGGTGCGGTTGCTCTGGTCCCAAGACGCTTGTCTACTGCCTGCTGCTTGCTTCCATGTTGCTAGGATGGGTGGTCACTCCTTCTCCAACGCTGAGGCTAAGCTATGGAACTATCTTTCTGTTACTCTTCAAGCCAAGGAAGACCATCTTACCTTCTGGAGTGTTCTGAAAACTCACCTGTTCGCACCAGGAGCACTTACTCTGCCCCTGCAGTAACTTCTTCTGGCCTGACTCCTCAAAAGAATCCTGCTGCCATCAGACTTATCCTGAACAGAACACTTGCATCAGTACGATCAGTCGCCCCATTACGTCTATGCTCATTGCCTATTCATGTCATTGGTATACGAAATTTGCTAAGCTAAGCAACCCCACCCAACACGGCACACGCAACAACTGACACGTCTCACTGTATTCGACCCAAATGGCTATAATCTAATCAGTATCCAACTCCGAATTAACCTACCATTACACGGCACCTGACCACAGCATACCCGTACTACCAGTTGCCCAGCTCCCCTTTGGTTGCATTAAACGTGTAACAGCAACCTCTCACAGTGAACCCTTTAACTATATTGACTTTTCCTGTACTATGTCACTGCTAGGCCAGTCTACTGTCTAAAGACTCTTATGCATGTTTCACTAGTGTAATGCCAACATAGCCTAATGTACTCTGTCAGATTATTTTACGTATGCTGCAAATCCCAGAAAGTATATTCCTTTACAGCCCTTTACTAACTGACTAAACATAGTGAACGTGTGCTGAATTAGCCCACTTCACATTAATACAACAATACTGTACATGAATGCATATTGATATTGACTACCCTGTACTAGTTCAACTCTGCATTAGCTCCAGGCTATCCTATCTTAATTGCCAATTGTCATACAAATGCCAGACGCGCTTATTCAAATTGCACTGCCATATGCTAGACTTGCCAATCTTCAACTGTGCTACCTATGTTGAACTAGCCTACATAAAAATTGTATTCGGCCTGTCTGTGCTAGACCTGCCTACCTGCAATCTTCAACTGTGCTACCTATGTTGAACTAGCCTATTTAAAAATCATATTTTCCCTGCCTATGCTAGACTTGTCTTTCTTCAATCAACAACCACGCTTTCCATGCTGGACTAGCCCCTTAAAAACCTCCCTGACTGTACTACCACAGCCTGACTACCCTATTCTACACTTATCTTAAAACAATGCTCCTCAGAAGGACTCTGATGTCCTCTCTGTTGCTGCTCACCTTATCAATAATCTATTTAACCATGTCCCAAATTAGACGTGCACCTTGTCCCACACCTGACAGAAACACTAGGCTTCCAGCGAGATTATCCTCCCTTTATGAACCGAGCAAGGACTTAAACGCCTGCTCCAGCCGCAAATTAATTACCTCGCATGCTGAGCAAGCCTCTACACTAACAACACCTTGCATCAAAACTGAACACTATAATCCAACTTTGTTGAAATTCCAAAAACCATCTAACACAACTTCAGTATCTGGAGCCTTGATTAATGCCAGGTCTGTAGTGGCGCATGCCATTAGAAATAGCGGACATCCTAACCACTGATGATCTTGACTTCCTAGCTGTCACAGAATCCTGGCTGCATGAGGCAGTGGGCCCGGCCCTGACACTAGCCATACCTGATAATGATCAAATAATCAGAATGGACCGACTGAACGTTAGAGGTGGCGGCTTAGCTAATATAGCTAAAACTAACCTCGCCTTAAGACCTCTTACCAAAGCCCCACTCAAATCATGCAAACATCTCACCGCCAAATTGCCTATATCACGCGCCGTACCCTAACTATCTACCTAATTTATAGGCCACCAGGACCTATCGGCACATTTGAGGAGGACCTGACCAGTCTCCGAGCCAACAACACTAAAGACTCCTCTCAACTTCTCATATTGGGCGACCTCAACCTAGGATTCAATGATCCAGAGGACAAACAAGCCCAAGTAACAGCAACAATGCTCACTGAACATGGCCTAACCCAAAAAAGTCCTCTCTCCAACCCACAACAAAGGAAGGACCTTAGATTGGGTTGCCACCTTGAACTGCCGACATCCATCACTAAAATGACCCCTCAACTATGGACTGACCACCATCTAATCGACCTCTCCATAACTATAGATAAACAAATAGCCAAAGATAAAGTCATGGCACCTCTTCTCCCTACCAGATCAAAAAAGGACATCACCCTGACAAATTTCTACCACTTATCCTTCAAGCTATTAACACCCTCTCAAGCAGCTCAGATCCTGATCACTTGGTGGATCTTTATAACAAAACTATGACTCAGGCCCTTGACACCATCGCGCCACTCAAGTTATGCAAGAGTAAACAGCAGGCACACCTCAACGCCTGGTTTACCCCGCACCTTAAAGCACTAAGGCTACAAAAGAGAAAATTAGAAACCCTATGGCGACATTCCCCTACTGACGAAAACAAACTGGAACTGAAGGTCTTCGCAAAAAAAAAGGAAATTATCCATACTAAAAAATATCTCTGCAATGAAAGAATCTCCAATGCCAGCTCCAATACTAAGGAACTGTTTGTGATCCTGCGGGAATTAGAATCCCCTATATCTCCACCTGACAACATTCCCAAAGACAAACAATGGTGCACTAGCATCCAGAATGCCCTAGCCAATAAAATAACGACACTTCAAATTAAAATTGCACAAAAAAAGCCTCCCTGCCTCTTACTGAGACACCATCTACCAACCTTGCTAAAGACATGCCTGGCTCAGCACCGTTTAAATTCACCGAAGTATCCATTCAGGAAACCGAAAAAATTATCGCATCCTTGAAGCCCTCCAACTGTAAGGGTGACAATTGCCCTGCCCAAATATTAAAAGATGCTGCAAGAGATTTAGCCCCCTTTATCTCCAAATTAATGAATGCCTCCTTCTCAACTAATACTGTCCCAAGTAACTTAAAAATAGTCTTGGGTCTTACCTCTTCTCAAGAAGCAAACGCTAGACCCATCTATTCCCACTAACTACAGGCCCATCACCATGGTACCCTTCCTTCTCAAGATGATAGATAGAGTAGCCTATCTTCAAATTCAGAACTATCCTGAAGCCAACCAGCTTTTAGGCTCCCGCCAATCCAGATTCAGCCCACAACATGGCACGGAGACAGCCTGAATTGACCTCAAGGCACAAATCAACAAGCTCAATGACAAAGGTAACAAGGCCATGTTGCTCCTTCTTGACTTGTTGGCAGCCTTTGACTTGGTGGACCATGCAGTTTTATGCAAACACCTAGAACTGGCTGCCCACTTCTCGAGCGAAGCCATAGCATGGGTCCAGTCATTCCTAGATAATAGAACTATGAGGGTCTTCTTCGCCTCTGCATCGGCAGACCCAATCCAGACTACAAGCAGCGTTTCATAAGGCTTGTGTGTCTCGCCAACTATGTATAATATATTTACCAAGCCCTTATTCGACAAATTGGACAGACTGGGTGTCACATACATGAACTACGCAGATGACACCCAGATCCTCATTCCCCTTTCGGGCAATTTTGTATCTGATACAGCCTTGGTAAATTAAATATACCTCCTCATTCAGGCATGGATGGCAACCCATGGCCTCTGCCTGACTGACGATCAAACAGAGATCCTGATCCTCGGCTCTGCTACTAATCTAAAAAAACTTGGCACTAACTACTCTGCCTTCAACATCGATGGCAACATAATCCCAGTAGCTAAAGAAATTAAGACGCTAGGCTTTTACCGTGACTCTACCCTAACTTTGAGAAAGCAGGTAAACTCTCTGGCTTAATCTACAGCATACACCTGTAAACTTATTAGATCTTGCAGGCCATTCCTAACTCAAACTAGTTGCATTATCTTAGCGAATGCGCTAATACTTTCTAAACGTGACTACTGCAATGGCCTATATCTAGGAGCCAACAAATACATCATTAACAAAATCCAGACAATGCAGAATAATCCCTTTAGAATGGCCCTTAACCTACCCTCCAGAAAACATATATCTAATACAAGAAGAGATCACTATTGCCTTAAAATTAGTTATAGGATCCTTCTCAAAACCGTCTCGTTAAGCTTTAAGTGCCTTAATAACGCAGCCCCACCTTACTTAAGGAAAGAATAATAAGAAGAACTTTGAATGTTTAACTCCCACTGCCTTCAAATACCTAGATTTAGGTTAAAAAAAACAGGTGGAAACAGCTTTCCGGTAAAAGCTGGCCAGTACTGGAATGCACTCCCACCTGAGCTTAGAATAGACCAATCCTACTACAGCTTCAGATGCAAAACCCTCAACTGGATACGATCTAACGACCACTACGACTAACCCACTGACACTAGATTCAAAACCTTCTCCGGCACTCAAAAGTACTTCCGCACCGGACTTCTTACTGTACCTATCCTGACCTGTGTAACTATGTATGCATTGTATTATTTTATTATGTATGTATTGACCTCATTTAACCCCTTGTCTATACAATGTATGTAAGTTCCTACCCTGCCTTTCTTTACAATGTAACTAAGCTGTAAGTATCCTTTATACTCGGTTGCGCCTAGTTACCTAAGGGTTTGGTGCGCCCTACAAATTAATACACAAACAAACAAACAAACCTGTTTTAGGCTGCTTATTGCCCCTGTTGTAATCTTCAGCACGAAGATGCCTCTGGCGTATGCACACTTTATAAAAACGCATAACATAAAGATAGGGCTTGTGGAGGCCTGGCTTATTTCAGATTTGCTAACT
Source organism: Ambystoma mexicanum (assembly GCF_040938575.1). Classification (NCBI taxonomy): domain Eukaryota; kingdom Metazoa; phylum Chordata; class Amphibia; order Caudata; family Ambystomatidae; genus Ambystoma; species Ambystoma mexicanum. The sequence continues at coordinate 871,461,301 of NC_090924.1, read as the reverse complement.
ATGGATTTCCTGTAGCTGGCCATGTCCTGGCATTGCGACAGTTGTATGAGGGCCATGGAAGAAAGAGCGGTATGTGACCAAGTACCACTACATTATTTTAATTTCAAGTCTCACTAGGCCCAGGAAACCTATTTAGGAACCATTTGCCTTGCCAGGACCCACTGTCTCTATGCCCATTTCAAGATCAGCCAACTCCCGCTGCTGATTATACTGGGGTTTTGGCGAGACTCACAGCCTTCCGACGCTGCTGTCCCTGTCAGGTGAATGTTTCTGAACACCCACTTCCTTTTTCCTGATATTAGTATGTGTCTTGTGGCTGTAAGACTGCTGTTTTGGGAAAGGGGGATTAGGAGGACTCGGGAAGCAATGAAACATTGACACTTAACCATAGGTCATTTTTGACACAGCCCAATTTCAGGGTCAAGCCCGGAAGCAGAGTCAAGTTTGTAGAGGAGCAGTTGGGTCGTGTCCTAAAATTGCATTATGGACACTTGGAGGTATGTTTGTAGTAGAGCTGACTTTAACCTGGGTCTTGTTGATGTTTTTATCTTAATTTCATTTTTACTGTGTAAGATCTTTGTGGTTTCATATTGTTTGTATTCTATTCTACGTTATGTTGCATTTCTAACTAATTCAATAAATGGTGGTTGTATCTTTTGAAAACCAATGTTAAAAAGGTTAATTACAGAACGGTAATTTTCGTTGGAAAAAACGTGATTATGCCATATGTTGGCATAGCTGCCATGCACTTCAAGCAACTGCCAGCATTTTCGCAATGCTGCATTGCATTGATGTAGCACAACCTGTGGTAAAGTTAAACAAATAAATATTAATGATAAACAAATAAATATATGTACTTTACTGATTGTATAATTCATTTGCAATACCAATAACGAATGTAATCACTTATAATACCCATTGTCCATGTCCCCATGTAGTTTATGAAAAGTGTGATAAACCGCATAAACGTTCTTACTTCTATTCTGCACTTTAAATACTGAAATATTGTCCAGAAATATGTATTCTTTGATTGTTAACTCACTGGTGACAACGGCATCAGCAAATGACACAACCACTTACCAGGGTATTTCAGTACTCCCAGGTAAGCACAGTCCCCCCTCCCCCCTTTCTCAGGAGTATTATGCAGCATTTCCCTCTTCTGGGTAGTGCCATGCATTGATCCTTCTGGGTATTTGGTCTTTCCATCTAATGCCATTGCATCTGATACCATTACATCAAATTTTTACAATCTAAAAACTTTGCATCTAATTCATTTTTTGGTGTGGGGGGTAAAGTGTACATTTTTGTTTAGGTGCATTACAAAGGGTAAAAAAACAGGGGTTGGGGAAAGGGTATAAAACAGAGTTTGGGCGGCCACCCAGCATTAGATGCAAAGTTTTTAGATGGAAAAAATGTGATGGTATGGCATTAGATGTGCATTAGATGGAAAGACCATAAACCGTCCTTCTGCATTGACTCTACAGTCCTGCGAGTGATCTGAAACTCTGTCCCCGCCCCTCATTCTCCTTCTTACCTGCACACAGCTTTCATGTGCACGTCACATGTCTGCCCTCTGCCCTTCCCACTCCTCTGTTGCCCCTTTGTGCTCCTCCACCGCCTCAGGTCTGGATATCCTGGCTGGGGCACAGTACGCCACTCTTGGGACACACCTTTGTGCTGTTGGACAACTACGGCGTTGACTGGAGCAGTGTAAAACACACGACCTAACATAACATACCGCATACAATTCTTTTTTATTAAATTGCAATGCACTATTAAATCCTAAGTGTTACTGTTGAGTCTTTTCTTTTCCAACATCACATTTACATAATATTTGCCAAATGTTTCGTAGGTGTTTTTATCCACTTGAATAGTGACCCCTAGCAAGTCTTGAGGGTTGTTTTAAATGATAACAGATTGGACACTAGCCTTTCAATACACTATGTTTAATGTGTTTCTATTGTGCAGTGCCGGGTTTACAGTAGAAATAAAAACACCTTTGTAAAATGTATGCATTTAAAAATCCATTTTTTTAAGCAGGGTAATTCCTTTGAATTTCAATCCTTGTCATTTTTCAGTTCATATAAACAGGAGTGCTAACTTTGGGGCTCAAACTTACCGCACAACCTTTGACACAAGTGATGTCATGGGACGTAGCATCACAGGAAGTGACATCCCAGGAACGTGCTGCCCTGGTTAATGACTGTCTGTTTCCACCAACACTAACTACAAGACTGGTTTGCTTCTGGCTGGTTCACTTCTGTAAAGGGGCAGGTCGGATCAAAATGATGCCATTGAAGACTGCCCGAAGCAATGATAGTCGTCAGGATTAATTCACAGCGTTGAACCCACCGTTTTGTTGTGCAAAAAAGACTCACAAATGGAACTAGTTGTGCACCGAGTTACATTGCATTACTTCTGATTTTGTTCCACGTCCCCCCCTCCTCAGGATTACTTTTCTCATAGAGCAACCTTTATTTTTCACTTGTCCCCAAGAAGGTGTACCCGCAGAATAGATCATTTGAATATAATGTGTAAGGTACCTCAGTTTGTTGATGCACCTGCAGAATCAATCGTTGTGCAAGCTGCTTGCCAAAGGTTTGTATCCTGTATTTTGCTAATCCTTCTGAGGCTGAACACTAAATTGGCTCATGTCCTCCTCTCTGGGAGGGGTGAGCAAGCAGCAGACAGAGCTCCTAGGGGCTACAGCCCTAGCAGAACGTTCCTCCCCTCCCCCCCCTGGCAAAAGTGGGAGCAGCAGGCAGCACCCACATGTCCTGCATGGTGGAGGAGAGGGTTAGGAAAAGTAAAGCAATGTGTGGAAGGAAGAAAGCTCCACCAATGGCCCACACGCAAGCTGTGCAACAGATGGAGACCCTGTGGCCAATGCCCCCGGGCAGATGGCGGTGCTAAGATTACAGGAAGGGCCCAGGAAAGCTACCCACCTGGCAGCAAAGCATTATGCTACTAAATATAACATTCTCTTTCGGAGGGTACCTAAATGATGGTGCCATGAGCAATGACCAAGCAAAGGGGCATGGAAACCTCCAGCACCCATGCTGTCTGCACCCCTGCATGGAAATGACAAACAGGGGAACACTGATCTGTAATACATAGTAATGCTGGTGCTTACGTGCACCTTTACCAGTTTCCGTAAAAGAACCACAGCACCTTCTCTGGAGAGAAAATGCAGCAATGGTGGGTGATGCTGGAAGGGGTCCAACCCCCACTATGAGGACATGATATCAATAACCTATTTAAGTATAGCAAGCCAGATTCTGCTGAGAGAGATATTGTTATCCAACCCGGGAGGACTCTTGTAACGCCAACTCTTCCCGTTATAGTGATGCCTTTGGAGCCGTGAGCAAATCATATTGCTACCTCGTTCACCCGGCAGCAGCATGCGCTGAAGGAAGGTGACGCACGTGCCCACGACACAAGCCATAAGAACTACTCCACCAATCAGAGAAGGATTTGAAAAATGCATATCCATTTAATTTCATCATTTAATTCTATAGGTCCTGGAAATGGTTACTTCTTATTTTGTGGAAATCTAATGTTTCTTCTTGCATCACTAGAGCGGCGTTATTTACTTCCGCGTTCATTGTTTTAACCTTGCAGCACGCACTTGCACGTAAAAGGTAAGTAACTGTTCGACAATGTGTATAGATAACTATGGGCCCGTGAGTTCTCGATATCTGAACTCTGGCCTTACACTCTACAGAATATTCGATTTCTCTTTTGAAACTGATGCCAGAACCATCACAAGATGACAAAGGAAAAAGTAAGGTCGTGCTATTCACCTTAATGTTCTCGAAGTTGGAGATCTTCCCGGGGATGGAGCTCAGGAAGGCCTGCAGCCACTCGCGGGCCTCCTCCTGGTCGCTGGGGGAATCCTCGCGCAGGTAGTACACCAGCCGGACGGCCACAGCCTTTTCCACCACTTTGGGTGATGCTGACTTGAGCGTAACGCCCCCTAGCGACATACCTAGGAACTGCCGGTCTATGGACATGGGAAATGAGATGTTCAGGCGTTCGATGGCAGAGGCGCTGCCGTTCACCGCCTGGAGCAGCGGGTTCGCCGCGATACAGGAGTTCCCACTGCGGGCGCACAGCTGCTGGAAGGTCAGGTTCTTGCTGGTCGCCTGCAGGTTCCTCACCATCTGGTCCGCATCCAGCAGCTCCTGGAAGGCAGCAGTGGTCAGGATGTTTGTCCCATCTTTGGAAACGGCGATGAGGGCGGCGTAGGTGCCCTCCGTGTACAGCCTCTGAGCAGAGAAGCGCCAGGAGTCATTAGTGGGGAAGAAGTCCCGGATGAAGGCCCTCTCACTCTTAGCGGGTCCCCCGACGGGTGTGAACTGCTCCTCTATGTCATTAGACAGCCTCTGGGGCAGGAAGTAAAACCCTGCTCCCAGCCCCGCAGAGAGCACCATGGGTAAGAGCAGGAACCACCAGGGGTGCCTGGCGATCAGTGCCCCCAGCAGCCCGAACCCCCTAGAGAGAGGCCTCTCAAGGCAGTCTGTGTGGCACCGAGACATGCCACAGTCAAGCGCTCCACTTCGGAGCTGAAGTGACACTAACAGTCAGCCCAAAACACCCAACGATTCTAAAATGAAATGCCACCGTACAAAATAAAAAGCAAGCGCCTTGAACACCTGACTTCTATTTCCAACAGCCCGGTTGATGTGGTCTGCAGGGGCGGCACGGCAGAGGCAGAATGACGAAGAAACAAGGAGGAAGCGCAGAAATAGGCAGAAGAACCCGTAAACACAGGGATCGACTTTAATGCACTGGGAGGGTTCCTAGATTTCTTTGGAAACTGACGCATTTGCAGATCATGCTTTGACTAATTTGTTTGTAGATAAGTGTTATTAGATAAAGAAGAGCAGACTAATTATAGACTTTATTGACCAGGTTTATGGCTTCAGGATTAGTGTGACATTATTTGCCTGGCAACTTTGTTCATAAACCTGGTGAGGTCACGCACATTTTCTTAACTAGACAACTGAAGCAGAAACAAAGAGCAACAAAACAATCCTCGTCTAAATTACTTTTGTTCAAATATAAAAAAAAACATGTGTTGAAAATGGCAACTATCTACTTCTGCTTTGTCACGTTAAATATAAATATGATATATGTTATTTCCCATCAAGAGCTTATTTTATATGCGAATTGCCATTTTTAGGTTATTGCCTGTTTTGCAGTATTTATCATGAACTTTAAGAGTGAGCCTACTCACAGAGTCCACGCAGCAACACACACAAGACACCATATTACGCTCGCAAAAATATGTTTTATTCACGTTACAAACAAAATATATTGTAGACTTCACCAGAATACGTGGAACTACTTAAATGTAATTCACAAGACTCACCAATAAACTAAAGGGCACCTGGCACTTCCCTGATTTATCTAGGCAGAAGGATATGCATATCACAGGAAAAGAATCAGTGCGAGTCCGAATACAATGTGCCATCTTAGATTAAGGAACTTTTTGGGGCTATCAACTTCGGGACCTCCGCGACCTGATTCGTGTTCAATTTAGACAGGTGTTGCATTGGTGCGGGAAACAACGGAGACACTGGGGCTCATTCCGAGTATGGCGGTAAGGGATAGCGGCCACCGGTAACGAGACCGGTGGCGGTGATCCCTTACCGCCATACTCCGAGTTCCCTTTGCACCCTCGCCCTTAACGCCTGCTTTGAGCAGGTGTTAAAGTCGAGGGCGCAAAGGGGCCTCCAAGCCAATAACGGTGACCGTAATGAACGGTCACCGTTATTTGGATCTTCCCCATTCCCATTGAGCCCTATGGGGGCTCATTTGGGAATGGGGAAGAGCCTTGGTGAATGGGGAATTACCGCCCCGCCAACCTTGGAATGGGGCGGTAATTCCGCCATCCACCAAGGCGCTGCCGGTCCGGGTACGGCATCAACCAAGGCGTTAATAGCGCCATTGGTTAGCGCCGTACTCGGAATGAGGCCCATAGGCCCTCATTCCGAGTTTGGTGGTAGTCATGGCGCTACTTCCGCTGTGACTGCCACCAATAACGGTACTGTGTCCGGTTTGGTGCAATGGGGACTTACCGGTTTAGTCAGACCTTGGCGGGACTGGTAAGTCCCCATTCACCAAACCATTCCCCATTCCCATTTGAGCCCCCATAGGGCTCAATGGGAATAGGGAGGGTGCAAATAACGGGCTGGCGTATGTCAGGCCCGTTATTTGCACCCTGGTCCCTTAACGGGTCCCGTCCACAACGCCAAGTCAGACCTGGCGTTAAAGGAGGGACCCGCTAAGGGACCTCGTAGTAGGGCGGTAAGGGATTACCGGCACCGGTCTCCTTACCTGTGCCCGGTATCCCTTCCCGCCCTACTCGGAATGAGGGCCATAGAGTTCCTTCACTCCCTGCGAAAAGAGAAATGAAAGTGTTTTTTCCACACACACGTTAAGCGCCACAAAAACTTCAGTTTTGAATGATTCTAGGTCGGTTGTACAGATAGGTCGAGCCTCAATTAACGTGTTCTGCAATTCTTTATTGGTGGCCCGTTGTGATTACACATGTTTCGGCACTTCTCTGTGCCTTTTTCAAATCAGGGCATGTCCTTGTTCTTGACAAAATTAGTCTTTCTCCATGGTTCCAAATGAGATGCATTGTCATGGGTTTAAATCCCACCTGAAAACTCAATATTCTCGCGTCGGTTGCAAGGGCCACCAACAAAGAATTGCAGAACACTTTAATTGAGCCTCGACCTATCTATACGATCGACCTAGAATCATTCAAAACTGAAGTTTTTGTGGCGCTTAAAGTGTGTGTGGAAGAAACACTTTCATTTCCGAACTCTTTTAATTCATTTATAATGTAAAAAACAAATAAATGAGCATTCCACCAACAAATGTAGCACAGTACATCTTATGAGTGACACAGAAAGATATATAACATTCATTAAACGTAGAAGAACAATGGAACATACTTGTTTGTACAGTGCACAAGAGGTAACTCGTGTAAATGCAGACCGGCCCCTTTACATTCTCTGGGGGTTGTATGTACAATATACAAGCTCAATCAATCCGATGGATGTACAGTGTTAAAAGTAGACACTGTGTTGATATGGGATCATCGACACAACCGTGTTTCGGTCTTCAAATCAGACCAGGGATCTCCTGTGGTAGTGATCTAGAAAGAGCAAATAAGGATCTGTGAGCGGAAGGGGTCTCTATATACGGGCATGTTTGAACAAAAGCATTAATGCTTATCGATTTCTTCAAGGAGCCCATGATGGGCGCTAAGCTTACCATGCAAGGAGGATTTGTGCACGACAGACGAGAATTAAAAGGCAGTGTAACCTGTATCTGTAATGCACAGAGGTGTTTTTAGCAATGCGCCTGGCCTAAGTGATAGATGCAGGGCCAGTGCGAAAAGATGAATAAACATTACCTGGGGGTTGATAGCAGGTGGATTGTGGAAAGCGCTTTTCGCTGTTCGATTGGGGCGTAAGGTGCATGAAAGGTATACAACCCTTAAATAAGGCTTTTACGCCTTCCATGCATGCCGTGACACATTTTAAATCATTTGTATGGCGGAGAGGAGGGGCAGAATGCAACTTGTGTTTCTGCCACCTTCCTGCCTCGCTGACATAAAAATGCTCTAGCATTTGCGCTGGCATGGATGTCAGTGCTGGAGCAAATGCAGAGGACCCCCATGTGCTCTGCCGGCTTTATGCACCAGCAAGCCAGAGTTCTGCTGCCTCTACATGATGGAGGAGTAGATGCAAATATAATCCCATTTAATACTATTTACTTCACTAATGTGAGGCACCTGTTCTTGAGATTGCCCAATCAGACACACGCACTTATGTAGAGAACTTCTGTGACCTGTGTCTTTCTACCTGGTTTATTTGAAAGAGGAGGATCCTTTCTGCAGTGTTTCTTTGCAGACTTCATTTAAGGACTTTTGCCGCGCAGAGCACGGTGCAGAGTGGGGAGACGAGTGGTCTTCTGTGGTCCTCCGTGGCACTCAGACTTAGAGATGAACTCTTAAGAAGATGAACTCTTAAGAAGTCGCAAGCTACAAGTAAGTGTTGTCTCTCCCTCCTTCCCTTTTCTCCTTTTTTTGGAGGAAATTATAATGTATGCCCTTCGCAGTCTCGGCAAACACTCCAGTCAAAGCATTCACGAGCAAATGCTCAAAATAGCCCAAGAATTTCCCTTACCGGTTTTACCTTTGGAGGGAATTAGTCTTGCTCAGCAACCCTGGGAATTACTAATTGACAATTCGACTAATGTTACTGAGTCTCTCTTGGACCCACACTGGTTAAAAGGAAGTTCCCTCGATACAACATCTATTAAATTATGGTGAACAAGAATCTCAGACGGACTCAAGAATGCCCGAGACTGGAATCACTCCTATTCCTCAAAGAGGCATTTTCCCCCTTTTTTTTATACAGATGTTGAGAAAGAGGACATGGATGTCTTGATTACATTGTATGAGACAACGCTGATACCTAGATCCAAGTGTGGTCGCCCCCCTATGTCCAGTGATATAAGTACAGTCTCTAATAATACTACACAGCCTGCTTTACTTTCCCTGAATCAAGTCATTTCTACCTTCTCAGCTCTTTACAAGGATATACAATGAAGTCAGGATGCACATATTAGCATTGACTTCAATACAGAACAAGTTGGACACTTTGAACAAAAAACTGGGATCGACCGATTTCTCACAGAATAATTACCAAGGCGGAAAATCAGACTTAACACAAGCTATGCTGATGCTCCAAAAGGATCTATCTCAGATGCAACAAGTGACTCCTATGCAACCTGCACAACAAGAGGCTAGATGTCAGGCGCTCATCATGGAAACCAACTTGGAGTAATGAGGGATACCAGGGACACTGATACGATAAATGGTTATATGTCGCCTAAACCAGTTGGAAAAAAAGCCATTTGGAAAATGAATAATTGTGGAAACAACAATGCTAAAATGCTAAAAAATCAAAGAATATGAAAAGTAAAGCCAACTCCAAATCGTCCTCTTGAAACTTTCTTAGAAATCTAAAGAAATTATGGCAAGAAAATGTCCACATTTAAGTGGCTTGAGGATTTAGTTAACCCAAAACATATTGTGATTGTTGACAACTTTTCAGAAGAGGAGGAAGTTCATCAAGCTGTTCCCCCATAATCCATTGGTGGAGGAGTAAGAATAATGGTTCCCAACAATCAACCACAAGTTATGGCACAGAAAGTACAACTACCAATGGACTTAGTATGTCCACCTCAACTCAAGACACAGAATGTTCAAACACAATATCAATTGCCCACCGCATCTATTGAAGTAATGCCAGAATCCATTTGTACAAACTCAACTAAAGTTGAGACCACAGTAAAAATGTCAACAACCACCGCACTCAGTATAATTTGGCTGTGGTGGAAGTGGGCCCACAGTTCTTAATCATAGGTCCAGAATTGTCCGCAACAACCAGTTGCATCACAGACAAAAATGTAAAGGCTACTCTTTCAAATTGAAAAGATCAAATTCCGGATGTGGGGAAACCCGGCTGCGACAGAGGAGTTGAAAGGAGGTTTGTAACATCTCAAAGGGAAGATCAACTAAATGGTACCCTGTTCTCCTCCTCGAGTGAAATGCTTAGGGGAAATAACATACTTATCCTTATAGAGCCAAGTGACTTGAACTTGGTTAGGACTGTTTATCAATCAACCTGGTTGGTCTCTGGGCAGCCAGAGAAACCTACATCTCGATTGTATACTATATCCAACATAAAAGAACATTTTGGTAGCCAAGATAAACTGTCTTTAGGTGCAAGTGCTATCTTCTCAGGCAGTACGGACACCAAAATTAGGTTGATCTTCAATAATTCCCTTAAGGAACCAATTGTGAATACTCCCACTTTCACCACAGATACTAATGCAATTGAGTATGTCTATGAAAAGTTGTGTCCTGTGGAAAACAGATCACGGGTACATTTGAACTCTAATGAGCACCCAAAAACGAGGTCCATATTAAGAGGGGATAATGGCTCACATTTTGGATATACTCCACAAGGTGAGAAAGATGAACTAAGGCCAAGATTACACTTGTCTATTACAGACCTAAATGTCATTAATCATTTCTACCAGAAAACACGCCCATGTGGAAATATAGTCCCTGAACGCCCTTAGGGGGTAATTCATAGAATTCAGCGTACAAGTGGCGCACGCAGCTGGTGCACAATGTGCACGTGCGAATCTCTGCGCCAGCCGCGTGCGCTAAAATCCATTTCCGCGCACAGCGTATTCATGGATTTTAGGTACCAAAACCAGACGTGGCGCACAGTGGCGCAGTGACCCTGCTGCAGCGCCAGTTACGCCCCCAAAAACGCCCCTCACGCAAGGAAAAGCCATCAAAATCCCCAATCCAGCGCAAAGGGCTGCGATAACCCTGGACCAGTATACAGGGCCGCCACACAGCACACGGCAAGCGGGGAACGTGTATTACTGGGGTTCGCAGGAAGTTTTAAATGTGATTGGCCCTGTGCGAGTGGGGTACGTGTATTCCTGGGATGCGTGGGAAGTTTCACATGCGAAAGGGCCTGTGCGAGTGTGATACGTGTATTCCTGGGTGCGTGGGAAGTTTCACACGTGAAAGGGCCTGTGCGAGTGGGGTACGTGTATTACTGGGGTTCGCGGGAAGTATCACACGCGATTGGCCCTGTGCGAGTGGGGTATGTGTATTCCTGGGGTGCGCGGGAAGTTTCACACGCAATTGGCCCTGTGCAAGTGGGGTACGTGTATTCCTGGGGTACGCGGGAAGTTTCAGACACGAAAGGGCCTGTGCGAGTGGGGTACGTGTATTACTGGGGTTCGCGGGAAGTATCACACGCGATTGGCCCTGTGCGAGTGGGGTATGTGTATTCCTGGGGTGCGCGGGAAGTTTCATACGCGATTGGCCCTGTGCGAGTGGGGTACGTGTATTCCTGGGGTGCGTGGGAAGTTTCACACGTGATTGGCCCTGTGCGAGTGGGGTATGTGTATTCCTGGGGTGCGCGGGAAGTTTCACATGCGAAAGGGCCTGTGCGAGTGGGGTACGTGTATTCCTGGGGTGCATGGGAAGTTTCACACGTGATTGGCCCTGTGCGAGTGGGGTATGTGTATTCCTGGGGTGCACGGGAAGTTTCACACGCGAAAGGGCCTGTGCGAGTGGGGTACATGTATAACTGGGGTTCGCGGGAAGTATCACACGCGATTGGCCCTGTGCGAGTGGGGTAGGTGTATTCCTGGGGTGCGCGGGAAGTTTGACACGCGGTTGGCTCTGTGCGAGTGGGGTACGTGTATTTCTGGGGTGCGCGGGAAGTTTCACACGCGAATTTGCTGTCAGAGCGGGGTATGAGAATTTCGGGGGTGCGCGGGAAGTCCTACACGTGAATTGGCAGTGTGGGTCCTCCCAGGTGTTCCCTCTACACCCTCCACGGCCCCTGCAGGCAGCCCACACCACAGGGGACTACCCTGCACCCCTGGTCATGTCCTGCAGGCAGCCCATCCACCATGGGCATGCCCCCCAGCCAAGCCACATGTTAGCTTGCACTACCAATCACCAACTCATGTCCCCCTGCACCTCCACCCCCCAGCAGTCAGGGACACCTTCCAGCAGGCCCCCACTCATGTCCCACTCATGTCCCCTTGCACCCCCATCCCCCAGCAGTCAGGGGCACCTGCCAGCAGCCCCCCACTCATTTCCCACTCATGTCCCCTTGCACCGCCACCCCCCAGCAGTCAGGGGCACCTGCAAGCAGGCCCCCACTCATGACCCACTCATGTCCCCTTGCACCCCCCACCCCCCAGCAGTCGGAGGCACCTGCCAGCAGGCCCCCACTCATGTCCCACTCATGTCCCCTTGCACCCCCACCCCCCAGCAGTCAGGGGCACCTGCCAGCAGGCCCCAACTCATGTCCCCTTGCACCCCCACCCTCCAGCAGCCAGGGGCACCTTCCAGCAGGCCCCCACTCATGTCCCACTCATGTCCCCTTGCACCCCCACCCCCAGCAATCAGGGGCACCTGCCAGCAGGCCCCCACTCATGTCCCACTCATGTCCCCTTGCACCCCCACCCCCCAGCAGTCAGGGGCACCTGCCAGCAGGCCCCAACTCATGTCCCCTTGCACCCCCACCCTCCAGCAGTCAGGGGCACCTGCCAGCAGGCCCCCACTCATGTCCCCTTGCACCCCCACCCCCCAGCAGTCAGGGGCCCCTGCCAGCAGGCCCCCACTCATGTCCCACTCATGTCACCTTGCACCTCCACCCCCCAGCAGTCAGGGGCCCCTGCCAGCAGGCCCCCACTCATGTCCCACTCATGTCCCCTTGCACCTCCACCCCCCAGCAGTCAGGGGCACCTGCCAGCAGGCCCCCACTCATGACCCACTCATGTCCCCTTGCACCCCACCCCCCAGCAGTCAGGGGAACCTGCCAGCAGGCCCCGACTTATGTCCCCTTGCACCCCCACCAGTCAGGGGCACCTTCCAGCAGGCCCCCACTCATGTCCCCCCCTATACGAAATAAAGATGCACAATCATGGCCCACTTCTACACCAAAAAACCACATCACACCACCCCATTCTTGAGACGCAATGATTTCCCAATCCACCCCACACTGACATGCCTATCTCAAGACACAAACCAAAACTCAACTATGTACATCAACACATGTCCATCACACACATACACTGGTTGGCATTGCTTGTGTAAACCCACATTTTCACATGCATCAACCCAATGAGCGAATCCCATACATGGAACTAAAATATGAAAATGTATTATGTACATGAATAAATAAATGAAATGAAAGCATACCAAAATATCAAACATGAAATGAAAAGCATGTGAAAAAGAAGAGTGAATGAAAATGATAACCAATCCAAAAATTTTTTAAAAGAAAAACAGTCCAAACTCTCCCTCCACCAACTCAAATCCAAAGGAAAGGTAAAAAAAAGATATCCATTGTTTCATGTTCATAATGAAAAATAAAAAGAGAAATCAATCCATAGTCCAACTATTTACAATACATTGTCCTGAAAAAAAAATCCATTACTCCATGTCCATAATGAAAAAAAAATATCAAAATTAATCCATGATCTAACTATATACAATCCATTGTCCAAAATAAAAATCCATTAATCCATGTGCAAAATTACAAAAACGAAATCAATCCATTGTCCAACGATGTAAAGGGGCCATGAGCCCAACCAAAGAAATGAAGCCTACCTAAGAAACTACCTAAAAATAAAACTATATACAAATGTGTGTGGCATTGTCCATTGACCACAAATAAAAGGAAAAGGAAAAGGAAACCTAACTCTAAAAACTATTTACAATGGCAGCGGGCTAGTCCGACGGCTCACTTTTGGATGTCCCAGGCCACGGCATCATCGAACTCCTGCTCAATGTCCTGGAGGTGGTCCTCTTCCATGGCCCCGAGGGTTCGCAGGGACGACGACATGTTCTCCTCCAACTCCCTGCGAATTGCCTCGAGGCACTCGGCCTGCCTCAGAGCCCTACGCATGGAGTTCTCCACCCTGACCATTGTGAGCCGTGCCTCTTCTGCCCGCTGCCGCTCCGCATCTATAGCATGGCCTAACCGCTGCCACACGGAAGACACTTCCAGTCCTGGGTCCTCCTGCCCTCTGGCCGATGCCTGCCCCTCCGATGTTGAAGGCCCCGAGCCATCATGGCTCCCACCTTGTTGATGTGCTGCTGTGCCTCTGCCTGTGCCCTGGCTCTTGCTGCCTGGACATCCTCCTCCGGCTGGGGTGCAGTTGTTGAGGTGGCCACCCCTGCTGGATGTCCGATTCCCGACTGTGGCAGGGATGTGTCCTCGACCAGCCTGGCCGTAGGGTCAGAGGCAGCTCCACAGGGTACCCAGGTGATACATGGGTGGGAAGATGGCATGGAGGACGACTGGCGCGTAGGGGGTTCAGGTGAGGAGGGGGTCGCAAGAAGGCCCAGCACACGGAGGAATCCAGCACTGGTGACCCGTCCCAGCAGGTCAATGCGGTCAAAGAGGCACCCGAGATGACGTGCAGTCTCTTCATGAAAAGACTGCACACCAACTCGCATGCCCCGTTGACGCAACGCTATCCCGGCCAGGACAGGCTCAACATGGTCCTGGATAGCCACGTCCGCAGGGAGTGGAAGGGCAGTTGTTGTGCGCTCATCCCCTCCATGAAAACGGGTCTTGACGTAGGCATCCCTGCTGGTGCCAGATGATGCAGTGACAGGATCAGGGACAGGATTGCACACAGGCACCTCTGCGGCGGCCTGTGCTGCCTCCTGTCCCTGGTCCTGCACTGCACCACTAGCACCAGTGGAATCCCCACCTCCAGACCCCGTGTGTGTCCCTTCCACGGCCTCCTCCTCCACCAAACCCCCCACCATCCTGGATGACTCCATGCCATCTTCCTCCATCGGACCCTGTGGGGTCTCAGCTGCGCCTTCTGCTGCTGAGGAGTCCACCTCCAACCTCCGCCTCTTGGACCTACCCTCGGCAGCTGCGGCCTGGGACGCGGCACCAGACTCCTCACTCCCCGACGAGATGACAATCTGGGAGGGGAGCCGGGCCTTGCGTCTCCGGCTGGTGGTCCGATCCCTACCTCTGTGCTCCACAGCACCCTCTCCGCCCTCTTCATCAGTCGACGCTGCAGACAGGGAGAGATAGAACACAGGCATCAAGGCACTGTACATTGGACTGATACACACATGACAGTTGTACATGAGTGGCATTGCCAAACTTCAGACATGGCATCACACTCCACGACACACATGTAATTTTTACTCACACACAAGCATTTCCACAGCAATATTGCACCAGGCAGCACCATCCATACACATACAACAGCATGTACAGCCAAAGGTCAGCCTGGCATCACATGAAACACTAGGAGTGCACTAGACAGACATGCACACACGCCACCACACTTACATGCATGTCTACATCTCCTCCAACTGTCGCAGTGATGAGATCGCCATACATGTCACATCTGACATTCAGCCTTCTACATATCAGTGCACATGCATCCATGTTGCATCACAGTTGCACACTAGTCAAATACACACACATGAACATGTACACAGTGCAGATACATGCATTATGAACCACCATCCATGCCACAACCATGCCAATGTACATAAACAGAAATTGAAACATGTGTGCTCCCACACCTGCATTTGCCCAGCATGCTTACCAACACATACACCATCAATGTGTCTCACACCTGAGAGGACTCACAAGTGGCAGCCTCACGCCCATGTTCATACACATCCCTACATGGCCCGACAAAAACACATGTGCAACCTGCACACTACTGTCACACCACGACACGCACAGCGTCCAATCACCATGCATGTACTTACCGCTCGACTCCAGACGGGTCTGCCTCTCAAGGACCTGGACGTAGAGCGCTGGGCATATGCATTCCAGGACCCTCATTTGGTGGTCCGACAGCTGGCCCCGGTGCCCCTTGGCATCCACTGCCTTCGAGAGGCGCCGGGCCTTGTTGAGGGTCCTGGACCTGAAGTCCTCCTAGTGCTTCTTGACATGATGTAAGTCGCAGACTGCTACCCCCTCCGCATTGACGGCAGTCACAATGTCCATCCAGATCCTGGTCCGTCCTTCATAGTCGCCGCGCGAACTTCCAAAGAAGGCATCATACTGCCCCAGGACTTGCTCCACCAGGACACCAACTTCCCTGGCACTGAAGCTGGTGGCTCTCTGCCTCTCTGGCTGGGGGTTGCCAGTGGTGCCAGATGGTGTTGTGCCCGACATCGCAACCCCAGAGGCAGGAGTGGGTGGGCAACTTGGTCCTGGGGCTGGGCTGTGGAGCGATGGAATCCCAGTCGGGAGTCTTCGGTTCCCGCAGGGGTGGTCACAGCAACTGCACCCCTGGCTGACGTGCAGGCAGCAAATATCAGGGCACGTGGGCAGCAGGCTGTCAGGCAGCAGCAGGTGGCTGGTGGGAGCGTGCTCGGGGCTCTGGGGGGCAGTAAATCGGCCTTCTGGGCAGGAGCGTGGTCTTCCGTGTGTTTTCGCGTGGCCAGCTTGATACGGAGTGATTTGGCACGTGAAAAAATTGCACGTCAGCGTGTAATTGGAGGAAAGGCCCTTAGCACGTAAGCGCGTCAGCACACGTATGTGTTTTCATTGGACTAAAGTCCCTTAGCGCGTAAGCGCGTAAGTTACATTAAGCGCTCGGGCATTTCCCTCATAGCACGTGCTGACAGAGCACACATGGAAAAACTGCACGTCTGTGTGTCATCGCGTGTAATTGGAGGAAAGGGCCGCGTACACGCGTATGTGACGTGTACGTGTGGGCCGGTTTAAAAGCTACGTGTAGGACACCATTTCCTTGTACGTGCTTTTCGTGGAGAGCGAGTGGGTGAAATCTGTACTTCTTGTCGGTTCACACGCGATTACTTCACTTTGATTTCCTCAAACAGCATTCACTTCTTCTTTTGTCCTGTCTCCTCAGACAGGGTACAATTCTTCTTTTGGGGAAGGTGTTCTTTTTCCAGGCAGACGGTGAGTCGCGCACGTATTTAACAACTGTGCTTGCCCCGTGTGTCGCGTATCCCTTCAGAGGTCATTGTAGGCTGTGTGTATTACGCGTACGCTTATTTTTGTGTTTCTGGGTGCCACAGCGTAGTGCGGGTTCATTATTTCACGCACGTGGTCTACAAGGGGTTTCGTGCACGTTATTTTTTGATTTTGGGCTGCCTGTGCATTGCGTGACCCGTCATCTTCCCCCAGGGGTCACAGACAGCCTTGTTAGACCACTAGGGTACGAATTCCATCTAGTACCCTACCGCTTTGACCCCCAATTGCCTAGGACAATAGTTTACTGCAACTCCCATATGCACAACAACATCAGTGCCATGGTTGGGAGGCGACCAAGTGGTAAGGGAGGCAAAGGTGGCCGACCTTCAAGAGGTGGACGTGGTGGGCACGGTAGGGGACGTGGCCGGGATTTGCAGGGTGCCCCTATACCCCCATGTGTGGAGGACCAATCAGGGACACCCATGCCCCCCCATGGTTGAGGGAAACGTGGCTGACACCATCACAGCTCAGCCCCTGTTGGACCAGCCCATTGTGGCACCTGACCTGGCACAGGATGACTCCCAGGCTGACTTCCAGGTCAGCAAGTCTAGGCCACGTGTGCCGGTGCAAGTTGTTGTCACCAAGCCACGTGGATCTGGGGCAGCTATGTCATCTGCTGCCCCAAGTATGCAGGGTGGGGAGGCTGCAGGGGCAGATGCAGCTCCATCCGCCTCAGCTCTGACTCTCCCAGCCAGGAAAGTGTCGTTCCAGGTCCATCAAACTGACGTTCCCCCTACCAACATTACCCTGCAACCAATGCCTGCACCAAGACCTATGGTCATTGTGCATTCCCACACTCCTACTACCGAGTCCACCGGTGTTTCTGCCCCTACTGACCAGAGCAGCGTAAGCCACTCTGGCTCCACTCCACCTTTAAAGAAGAGGAAGAAGGGTGCTCTGGTACAACAGGCTGAGACCCCAGACACGGCTACACA
This sequence comes from Ambystoma mexicanum, assembly GCF_040938575.1. Lineage (NCBI taxonomy): Eukaryota > Metazoa > Chordata > Amphibia > Caudata > Ambystomatidae > Ambystoma > Ambystoma mexicanum. Next base: position 871,443,735 of record NC_090924.1, on the reverse strand, counting down.
CTCCGGCACATCAAGAAAGCATAGCTTTAATGACCCGGAACATGATGCACTTGTGACCTATGTGTCGGCACATAGCCGCGAAATGTTGGTGACTGCAGGGTGCAAGACCACACCTGGTCAACGTAGGGCACACTGGCAGACCATCGCGGACCGCATAAGTGCCCTTGGATTTGTGAGGCGCACAGCTGATGATTGCTACAAGTGGTGGAATGACCTGAAACGCAGACCAAAGAACAAGCTGGCCTCAAATCATGCCGCTACTTTGGTGACTGGCGGTGGGTCTCCACAAGAGGACAACAAACTCACTGAACATGAGTCTGTTGCTGGGACCTTCGTCACAGAGGAACAGATCCAAGGTGTGGGAGATCTATCTGATTACGGAGCATTGTCGGGTGAGTGGCCATGTGTGTGTGTGTGTAATCCATGTCTATGTTGTTTGGGTGACGGGTTCTGATTCAGTGCCAGGTGAGGGTGTGTACTCCTGAGTGTTATGGGTCACCCATTTGCTTCCTCCCATACATTCACGTGCCTTGGATTTGGGTATGATTGTATTCCTTCTGCCCACAGTTGCCAATTAGGCACACATTAGTGCACTTTACCTTGAACTGTCATCTTGCAACTACATAGTTCACATTTTGTAAGTGTTCATTCAGGCTGATTGTTTCCACTCTCCCCTTTTTGATAGACATTTTTCTGCACTATTGCGACATATGTGCTATGTTTCGTTCATTGTTCACAGCCCACACTGGGGCACTATTTTCACATGGTTATGTTAATGATTAGACCATTCAGGCCTATGGAGTCTTGGCCTGCAGAACATTTTCATAAGGGCCTGTTTGCATGTGGAAGATGACAGGTGTTTCCTGTGATGTCAAAGGGACCAACCATTGATCGGCCCACAATGACTGTGTTATTGGACACTGGATGTGTTTCAGTGTGTGGCACATGCATATTTTGCAACACTATTCAGCATCAATCTTCGCATCATGTCGATGTGACATGGATGTGTGACATTACTCATTCACTGACATATTGCTGTAGTTTTGTAATTTACCGTGGCTATGCTACATGACATCTGTGTGGTGGCATGTGTCATGTATGTGTATTGGACATGCCACTCACAGCCTGATGTGTGATGCTAGTGCTACCCAACATGCTGCAAATGTGTTGAATATCCATATTGCTCTCCCCAGTGTCTGCCTTTTTGACTCCACTTCCAACTCTTTGACAATGCATGCATGGCAGGGTTATAGTCATGTGGGACATGTGTAATTCATGTACTGGATCTCTGACTTGTCACGGCCTATGTGTGTGCTATGGTGCTCATGCCTGTTTCCATTTGTTGTCTTTCATGTTTTTGCAGATGATGACGCACTTGGTGCTGTTGAGGTTGAGGAGATGGTGCAGACCCAGGAGGAATCTCAGACACGACCGGCACCATTGGGGGACGTGGTGTGGTGCTGGGTGAAAACCCAATGTTACTGCAGACCATACTGTCCAGGGGTGCCTCTGGGTGCACCTCCCCAGACCTCAATTCAGGTGCTGGGTCGGATGATGAGACTTATGTGCAGTCGCAGGTAAGTGTTTCTGGCAGGGATTCTGTTTGGTCCAACCCACCTGGACCAGGGGTAGAACCCTCTATGGGGATGTCAGTGTTGGTAGGTCCGCCTTTGGCTGATACGGATGCAGGGTCACAACCCACAGCATCTGATCCTGTTCCTGGGCCAGCAGATCAGAGGGGGAATGCAGTCCTGCAGCCTCAGGCAGTGCCAGCACAGCAAGGTGCAGATCGCCTTGCCCCAAACAGGTGTGGTGCCCGTCGACGCGGTGGCCGTGCGCCACCAGGCAATACTGTATGGGAAAACTCCATGTACGGTATTGCAATCCAACAGGCAGCATCAGTAGAAATGATGGCTCAGGCAATGGAGAGGGTGGCCACTTCCATTCTGCCCCCTGAAAGGCAGATGGAGCAACAACAGCAGGCAACAGACTCCATTTGCCAATCACACAGGGAAGACATGTTGGCGTCCAACAGGGACCGCCGGGCAGCACTGGAGACTCTGCGCCAATCGATATCAATAGAGTCCCAGGCCCACAGGGAAGACCTGAGGGAAGAACTACATACCCTCAGGCAGACTCTGGTTGACCTTGAGGCTTCCACTAATTTTAGGGCAGAACAGCAGCTGGAGCAGCTCACACGTTCGCTCTCAGTTGAGATGCAGGCAACACGTGAGGAGATCCAGGCATCACGCGAGGCCATGCGTGCAGAAATGCAGGCAACCCGTGAGGTGCTGCATGGGGATCTCCGCACATTAATCCTCCAGAATGAGACCTTCCAGACCCGCATGCTTGCTGCCATGGAGGACCATACCAGGGCTTTGCGTGGGCTGCCTCCCATAGTGCCACCACCTCGTGATGCAGAGGGTGAGGAGAGCGACAGCAGTTCTCCCACAATGGCATAGCCGTGCAGGCCATGGGCCCAAGGAGGTATTTTTTTTTCGCAACATCCACGCAGGTGGGTGTTGGTGTGCACCCTGTCCTCGAACGTCCTGGGTGGCCTCCCCCACCCCCCTCTGTCCCCCACATGGCCATTTTTTTTTTTACAGTGTGTTGCCTTGTGTGGCTCCCGTGGGCATCCACTGTATTCCGGCTGGGCACATGCAGGCTTGTCCTGAGTTTGGGTTAGATGCTTGGGTTCGTGAGACACACACCCCTCCTACTTCCCGTTTCCATGGGCTTGCAAAGGGTGTGACCAAGTGACAGTGAATTACACAGTGACGTTGGGCTCCCATGAGCTGTGTGGGCAGTCTGTAGTCAATACTGTGTAGACATTCCTAGTGGATATTGTTGTTGTTTTGTACACTGCATGGTGTATTGATATGTGCTTGTGCATCCATATCTTCCTCCTAATTTTCCTCATGTCTTCACAAGTCCGTCTACTTTGCAGATGGAGTTCATGTTGTATGCAGTACACTGAGACATTTGCGTGGCAGTAACACTGTACAGTTGGAAGGGGTCGATGTGCTGGCGTATTCAGGTTGTAAGACTTGCACTACTTTGATTTTGTACTGTCATATTTTGCCACTGTTTCATCCTGTGTTTCTGTATTGTGTTGCTGGTAAGTATTTGTTCATGTGTGCTGTTTCTCATTGATTACTGTGAGCATATTGTCTGTGGCCTGTTTCCATTTCGGACAGTGCACTTTGTGACACTTGTGTCATATGTTGTGCATTAATTTGGTTGCTTTCACATTGCATGACCTGCCATGGTGTGTTGGGTAGCTGAGATGGGGAGGGGTTGGGTGACATGGCACTAGTTTCATGTTGTATTTTGCAAGGGGGCAGTCATTCATGCAGCATGAATATGTGTGTCTTTTTATCACACATCATTGGTTGTCTTTAAGTAGGTAGGGATGCACACAATGTAGCACTTCCAGGTGACCAATCTGAGGCTGGTATGGTACTGACAGTTGACTGTCCCTTATGTCATCATCATTGATTGTCAGCTGGTATGTGCTAGGGCTGTGTGCACTCCGCAGGGGTGTGATTTTAGGTGAAGTAATTAGCCACCAGCTGCGTACATGCTGCTTCACCAAGTGCCCTTTCCCCTCCCATGCGCAGCAGGCCTGCATGTGGTTGGGGATGTGGGGGCACCACCATGTCCACCGGCAGGCCCTGGCGTGTTGCAACGTTGTGCAGGACACATGCTGCCACTATGATCCTGCACACTACTGGGGGAGCGTATAGTAGCTGCCCCCTAGAACGGTCAAGGGAGCGAAAGCGTGACTTGAGCACTCCGAATGTGCGCTCCACTATGCCCCGGGTTGCAATATGGGCTGTGTTGTATCTTACCTCGGGTGGCGTGGTGGGGTTCCGAATTGGCATCATCATGTGGGTGCTCAGAGGGTAGGCACTGTCCCCTGGAGAGGTGATAATGGGTACCATTAGTGGGGTTGTGACATTACTCAGTATGTGACATGCATGCATGTGCAGAGGCATTTATACTCACCAAGCAGCCATGTATCGCCATGCCGCCCAGCTTGTAGGTCCTGGTATAGGGTTGACATTCTGTAAATGAAACTGTCGTGGGTGGACCCTGGATAGTTGGCATATACTGAGGTGATGATTCCCTTGGCATCACATACTACCTGGACGTTGATGGAATGCCAGTGCTTGCGTTTTCTGTAGATGTGCTCAGATGCCCTGGGGGGACGTAGAGCCACATGGGTGCAATCAATGGCACCTAGCACTTTGGGGAATTGTGCCACCCCGTAAAAATCCTGGATGGCAGCCTGCCTTTCTGCAGGTGTTCTGGGCAGGTATATGTGCCTGCGGACTGATGGGCGTGCAGTCATGATGGCCAACACCTGGTGTAGGCAGCGTGACTGCATGGCCTGTGACACTCCCCCCCACTATAGCAGTTGTCCGCTGAAATGATCCAGTGGCCAAGAAGTGCAGTACATTGAGGACCTTCTCCACGGGGCTGAGTGCTTGGGAGCACAGGGTGGGTGATGTGAGGTCATCCTCCCGCTCACTGACCAGGTCGAGTATTATGTGAGGTGGAAACCTGTACCTCCCATACACCTGGTCATCAGGCATCCCAAAAAGGCTGGTTCTGGGTGTAAAAATTCTGGGCCTGACTATCCTCCTCCTCCTCCTGCGGTATCCCACGACCACTGCTGCTAGGAACGGTATATTCATCCTGGCGTCTGAGCTTGTTTGTTGTTTGCGTGCACTTTTATGCTGCGCGGGTCGACGTACGCCTGCTTTCTGCTGGCGTACGTGTTTCCGGATTAGCGCGTCGTCTTTGGCGCACGCGTTAGCCCCGTTCGATTCCATGAATACGTGTTTTGAACGTGCGTGTGTGCGTTCCGCGCATTTGCCTCCTGTACTTCCCCCTTGACGCCCACATTTTCATGCATTGTTCCCCATTCCGCGTGTCATGCCCCCTGTTATGCCTACTTTTGTTGTGTGCGCCGCGCTATGTGCGATTTCGCTGTGCGCGTAGCGCACGCTGTTTGGAGACGTGTGCGCCAGCATGCGCCATGCAGAATTTTGGCGCACATCCTGGGATTTACACGCGCACGGACTTCCATGAATCGCTGTGCACGGGTTTCGATGTGATTTTCGCACTTGCGCTGCGATTCGCACGCTTTCGCCGAAAATTTCAGTGCACATTAATTCCATGAATCGGCCTGTAAGTGTGATGTGGACCCTAAGGCTCACTCCACCTTAATTATAGAATCAAAATGGTGATAGATGAAAGGAAATATATAAACTATCATAAAGAGTTGAGAACAATTACACAGATCAGCGGTCTACTCTCCAATATACTGATTACAACATTTTGATTGAATGTATTTACTCTAGAGCAGGTAGATTGCCTCTCCTGAATAGATCAGGTGTGCTTTTACTATTCTCAGAGAAAGTCAATCTCTGTGCAATTTAAACAAAGGATATCACTAGTTTCTCATTTTTGGAATGCAGAAGAACTGACAGGGCGATTATCTCTTTTAAGTGTAGGGCTCTGTATGAAGTGGTTATGAAGGAAGCTGATACCGTTGGCCAAACTGGTTTTTGTGCTACATCCCATGAAGCTTCTGAATTTCCATTGATTGACTCGGTTGTGAACATTTTGAAATCAAGAAGTATGGTTAGGAATGAACCGAGAGTATGGGTCAGACCACATAATTCTATTAAAGCAGATGCAGGCAAAAATCAGTTGGCATATGAAGCTTTAGGCTTGGATTGGTCATGGTTGACAACTACGCTTAACAAACCATGTGATAGCAGAGCAGAGTCAATTAGACCCTAGCGAATGAATCATTGACATTTTTTTTCATGGAATTATCGAGGGCACACTCAGTTGTTTAACAATTTTGAATTGGTGTCAACCATACAAGATTATGACATTGTGTGTCTACAAGAAACGTGGCTCACTAACCAACCCTAAAATTAAACATAGAGGTAGAGAGTTTTATACTGCATTGCCCAAATTTGTTAGACAAAGAATAGCAAAAATACATTTTATTTTCAATATAAATAAGTTTAAATTAGGTACATATTTGGACTCAATAAACCAATTACAATTAAATAGTATAAGAATCTCGGAGAAAAAAATCTCTGAAAAGAGACACAACACGACAATTTGTAGTGTACAGGTGATTTGCTAAATGCAAAATAGTGACTATTGACCTTCTGTTTTTCTGAACTTCTTCTAAGTAGGTTAGAAAATGATGGATAGGGCGTATATTGTGTATAGTCTCCTAGAGGTACTAGATTTAGACCCCTTTTTGGCTCCCCTGACTGAACAGATTTCAAGGTGGAGCGGAAGACACACAGCCGGTTGTATATTGGTACAGGGTGATCTTAACTCCGACTGTTTAAGTAGGAGGAATTATTCTCCACAGCTAATCCTGAATAATTCAAACCAGTCCTATAAAAACTGCAACAGGCAAATAAATATCGCCAATGAAGTATAATGAGTAAAAGCCGTGGGGAACATTGGCCTTAGCAAATTGAATGGCTCAGTTGCTGGTGACATGGAGAGGGGAATAACATGTCATAATGTGTTCTTTTCCTCCCCATTGGATTATGCATTTGTGGACAGGGCACTATTCATGAAATGTAAATCTTTTAACATACTTAGTGACCATTACATGCTAAAAAGCATATTTAAAAATGACCATCTGCGTCTTAATGAGAAGCTCCCAGTAATAGTTAGTTTGAACTCAACATCAAACAGAATTACCTGGAATAATCAGAACTCTCAGGACCTAAATAGTGGGATGGCCAAAGTCTGTTCTTCCTCCTCATTTAAATGGAAGTTATATACATTCACCTATGATAACTTTGACGTGTTCTTCGGGGAGGTAATAAACCAAACGTTAAAAAAGAAGAGCGGTAGAAAAGTAAAGAATGGGGGAATTAATAAAAAACATCTTAAGTACAACCAGGATCTTGCTGAGCGGAAAAGGCAGATGAGGTCCTCCAATAGGCATATAAAAAACAGTGACACTCTATATAGGGAACAAACTGTTAAAATGTGCAAAATAAAACAACAATTAAAAAATTGGGTGAAAAATCATAAAGCCATTTTATTACAAGCATATGCTGAAGAAATGTTGAATTGTTTATGGACAAGTAAAGCGAAATCCTTTTGGTCTCTTATTAATGCGCTAACCAGGCGACAAATTGAAAAAATAATGAATGAAGTTTCAGATGCACAATGGGTTTCCTATATATTGGACCTGTATCGGTAGATCCAGTCTTAGGTATTCATGGTGTGAGTCCACTTGATTTAAAATATTGGTGGAATGAAACATTGAATTTTGAAACCAAAGACATATATTTGGCTGTTATGTCGCCAAGCAACTCACGTATGCCTGGACCTAATTGTTTGTCATATAGTTTATTCAAGGGGAACCCCAAAATGTGGGTGGTTATCTTGAAGTTTTTATTTGACTCAATCTTGCTAAGAAGTCATCTTCCGGGAACATGGTGTATGTCATACATCGCTCCAATCTTTTAAAAAGGTGTTAGATCGTATTAAACAAAATACCGCCCCATCACCATCCTCAACGCTGACAGCAAGATCTTTGCATCACCGGTGCTAAAACAGCTTGAAGCATGGGTGATAGGCGCAGATAGATTTAGTAAAAATCAAACTGGATTCCGAACATTCATTAAACCACCTTGCATGGTCTATTCAGGAACTTATGAATGCATCCACTTAGCAGCAATTGATTTATCATCAGCATTTAGCCTGGTCAGTCGTAACCAAACACTGGCAGAAGTTATATTTTTGAAGAATTCCTGATGTATCGCTGGATGTATTTATCTGGCTGCATTCTGATACTAACGTCCAAGTATGTCTAAATCAAGAAGGAGTGCTTTCTCGGAAAATTCCTACCGCTAATGGTGCATTTTTACCTCCTTTCTTTTCAATGTATATGTTTGAGACATAGGTGAGTGCCTAGAAGCTGCATCTTTCGTGTCCCCAAAACTCGGCAGGCTGGCCATTAGTTGGCTGACATACGCTAATAATTTTATGTTAGCAGACTGTATGGAGTTGGTTTACACAGATTACTGGACGCATTTGCTATATACGCAGATGAAAATGATTTAAAAATTAACTCCTTCGGGGCGCTGTTGAGCGCCGTTCAAGATGGCCGCCTGAAGGTGACTCTCCGTGGCAGACGGGTCGCAGAATCCTTTTTCGTGGCACTTCTCGCACCTATACCCGTATCCTGAGTACACGATTCGACGGGGGATGGCTTGGGCTCCATCTGGTCCGAACCCCGAGAAGAAACGGAGCCGGGGACCGTGAGATCCTGACGCCGTCTGTCTCTGCACCCCTCCCCCACCTGCCAGGCGGCTCACGCTGACGACCGGGCCCGACTGGGTGAAGTGCCGGGCCTCTCCACTCACTGGTGCCGCCGCCCGCCGCCGGCAGCGATCCTGGCCCACCCCTGCTGAGACGGGCCGTTCATCGAGGCCCCCCCCGGAGTCTTCATCCCGCATTCCTCCCACGGAGGGTGGACGCATTAGGCTGCGGCTGCTATGGGGGGCCGGCGCCGCCTCGCGGGGCGCCCTTGGCACTGCTGCAGACCTGCTCCTCCTCAGCCGCGGCTCTGCTCGCCGGGGGGACCGGCTGTCGGGGGCCCTCACCTCCGCCTCGTCCAAGGACAACACGTTGGAAGCTCTGCACGCCGTGGCCGCGCCGGCGAGGACCCCCCCTTATTGGCCCTACCGCGGCCTGCACCGTGGTTGGGCTCCCGGGGGGCCCCGCTGCCCCCGGCGTGGGGTACACCGGAGAGGGGGTTGAGCTGCAGCGCACCCTTGTGCACCTGGTGCCGTGCTCCCCCGCCAGCCATACGACACGGGTCCTCGGACCCAATAAGGTACGTGGAGAGGGGACGCTCCCTGTGTTGCACCGCGGTCTGGGCACTGTCGAGGCCAGACTCCTGGACACGAGGGGGCACGCCACAGTTACAGGGTCCTCTGCCCATTACAGCCGAGGAGCCTTCGGTTCTACCTCACCCAGGCGCCCACCCTGCTCCAGGGACCTACTTGTACCTGTGAAACCTACTGGGGGAACCCGGTACCATCTACGTCTCGGTGCTAGCGGGCCTCTTGTCCTGAGGTCCACCGCTGCCTGCTGCGTTCTACACTGCCGGCCCTGAACTACAGCCTGCTCACCGCACCGGCAGTTTATAGGACTGAGTGGGGCTCTTCCCCACCCCGCCCTGATAGCCACATCTGGAACGTCGCTTCTGCCGTGGCCACTGAGCGCCACTGCTCACTACTCCTGCGTTTGCCTACGCCCGAGCCCCTCGGATCGCGCCTTTCACATCATCTGGAGCTGACTGAACCCTCGCAGGCTACATCGGCAGTCACAAGCTTTACGCACACGTAGCCGCTGCCACTTACCTCCCCTGGAGGTCCACCCGCTCCTCACCATACCTTGCACGCTGGCCAGCGGGTTGTACGGGTTGAGCTCCTCAACTCTCTTTCCTTGAGCCGCTGTGCTCCCCCTCTTATACCACTGAAACTCAACGTCGCCAATATGACCAAGGGAGCTGCAAAGAAACAGAGCTCCATCAATATGTTTGCGAAACCACCGGCGAGATCATCAGAGGAGGCCGCTGACTTAGCCCCTACTGCGTCATCATCCGCCACAGCTCCGGAGTCCCAAAACATGATGGACTTTATCCGGGAGGGCTTCACCGCACTCCACTCCAAACTAGACGACATGAACGGCACTATATCTTCTATCAAAGCCCACATCGAGAGGACAGATAGCCGGGTGGCGGAGGTCGAGACACGAGTGAGTTCCGCTGAGGATGCACTGGGCTCTCTACGCTCTGAGGTCGTCGCTCTTTCCAACCGAGTCCTGGAGGTGGAGAAAAAGAACGAGGATTTGGAATCCCGATCAAGACGCAATAACCTCCGAATTATAGGGGTTCCTGAGAATGAGATCCATGAATCAATGGAAGACTTTGTTGAACACACATTGCTGGCACTCCTAGATTCTCCCAAACTCTCCCCGCAATTCACTACAGAGCGCGCACATCGGGCTCTGACGGCTAAACCCAAACCTGGCGCTCCTCCTCGTCCCATCATAGCCCGTGTGCTGAATTTTCGCGACCGCGATGCCCTCCTTAGGGCTGCGAGACTCAAGGGCGAGCTCTTACTAGGCGGCGGAAGGATCCATCTCTACCCAGACTTTTCAATGGCTGTCCAGCACGAACGCAAGTCCTTTCTAGCAGTAAAACGCAGGCTGCGTGATCATTCAATCAAATACGCAATGCTTTATCCTGCCAAACTTCGCATAGAACATGCCAACCGGGTGTTCTTTTTCACACTCCCTGAGGAGGCCTCCAGATTCCTGGACGAACAGTTCCCGGGCTGACCTCCCCCCCCCTCTGATCATGGCTTGTAGATATTTTTCGAGCCTATCGCGGAGGGACCAGGCCCGGTCATTCCCTTACTCTGGAACCATGCTGTTTCTTAGTTTTGTACTCTGCTCTGATTGCTTCTCCTTTATGGTTATGTGCCACATCAATATGTGCAAACTCTCCGTTTTTAGGTTACGTGCAAATTTTCATTGCTGGCACCTTATGTTTCACGTTGACCTGCCGTGCCCGGAGAGACACGGCCAATCCGGCCTACAGGCCCCCAGGCGCTGATGCCTTTGGTTTGGTTTTTGTTGAGGGGTTTTGGGATCGCCATCCCTCTGTTTGGGGGAGGGATGTGGGTGGGGGTGGGACATGTTGGGGGTTATGTTATAAAAAGCTTGGTGTTGGCAGCAGGGACGGACAGCAGGGTGATACTCAAAGACTGGCACTGCAGGAAAGCTAAACTGACCTACTGGTCATGGATATTCTTTTGGATCCGGCATCAATGTCTGGGGGTGACGTGACTTTCATGAGCTGGAATGTGCGGGGGTTGGGTAATTACAAGAAGATGAGGCAGCTCCAGCTGCAGGCTGAGCGCCAAGGGTCCAAGGTTCTTTTCCTGCAGGAGACACATGCCCGCACGGAACAGTGCATGAAATTTGCCAAAACATGGGGCCCCCATAGATTTTTCACCAACTTCTCTTCCCAAAGCTGCGGGGTAATGACCCTCATCCATAAGAGCCTCAAGTTCAGTCTTATCTCTTCACAAATAGACCCTCAGGGTAGATATGTGCTGTTACATGCCACACTTCAAAATAGGGAAATTGTCCTGCTAAACATTTATGGTCCCAATATAGATGACCCGGACTTCTATGCTCAGGTCACGTCTCTCCTCGATGGATTCCCCCTTGTCCCCATCCTCTGGGGGGGTGATTTCAACACAATTTTTGATGTAACCCTTGACAGATCTGGGTCCAGACCCCGCCAGCTTTCCAGAGCGGCCTATGCTGCGCTGTCATCCCTACCCCGTCTCGCTATGGTTGATGCATGGAGGTTCTTTTACCCAGATTCCCATATCTATTCCTTCTACTCCTCAGTCCATGATTCCTATTCCCGCATCGATAGATGGGTGATCTCCAATGAGTTGGTTAAGAATGTCCTACAACTGACGATCCTCCCCAGAACCCTGTCCGATCACTCTCCTGTAACCATCACTGTGAGTTGGGGGCCGGATCCCGGTCGAACCCGTCGTTGGAGGCTGAAGCCCCTTTCCCTTCTAGACCCGGAGTTCTGTTCTGACCTTGAGTTGTCTATTGAGGAGTTTTTTGAGACAAATACAGGCTCAGTAACATCGCAGGCTACTTTATGGGAGTCCTTCAAGGTTTATATTAGAGGGATGGCACTGTCGAAGGAGAGTGGTATTCTTAAGTCGATTCGAGGGGCTCTCACCGAGAGTGAATCTAAATTATCGATCCTTGAGGCCAAATGCTCGCTACACTCCACCCCGGGGACCCTGGCGGAGATCCGGAGATCGGGGTGGAGCTGGACACGTTCCGATCCCTGGCGGAGCGCGAACAAACATTTTTGGATAACCCTGGCATGGCAAGGAGATACGGAGAGGGCGAGCGCCCTGGCCGATTTCTAGCGAGGCTGCTCCGTCATGAGACGGGGGCCCCGCGTATACTTGGGATCAAGAGGCCGGATGGCTCCATGGCAGTCACCTCACAGGACATTAACACGGAATTCTTTACATTCTGTGAAACCCTATATTCCAACTCCGGTGAGGTGCCGGTGATGGAGATCGATTCCTTTCTTGATGCTCTCCCCCAGTCTACTCTCTCCCTGGAGGCCGCAGACTCCCTGGATTCTCCACTCACGCTGGAGGAGCTTTACAACGCTGTCGACTCCGTATCCTCGGGGAAGGCCCCCGGCTCGGATGGTATCCCAGTCGAATTTATAAGCGCTATAAGCCATTGCTGCTCCCTCACCTGATGGCGCTCTGGGATGAATCGGTTGAGGCTGGTGTTTTTCCCCCTTCACTTCGGGAAGCCACAATTACAGTACTACTTAAATCGGGTAAATCCCCCTCGCACTGCGGCTCGTACCGCCCGCTTTCACTTATCAATTGTGATGTAAAAATATATGCCAAGGCTCTGGCGCTTCGCTTAGCTCCCTTTCTACCATCTATTATCCACCCGGATCAGGGGGGTTTTATCCCAGGTCGCTCCACCTCTCTGTACCTTAGGCGCCTTTTCAATATACTCAACAGAATTAACCCCGAGACACAAGCGGTGGCTGCCATTCTCGACATGCAAAAGGCGTTTGACTCTGTTTCATGGCGGTATCTGTGGCGGGTCCTTGTGAACTGTAAATTTGGTCCCTCATTTCTCTCATGGGTCAAATTGCTGTACTCTGCTCCTGTGGCTAGGGTCCGCACTGACGACCGTTGTTCCCCTCTCTTTGAGATCGCCAGGGGGACGAGACAGGGGTGCCCTTTTTCTCCCCTGATCTTCGCTATAGCGATAGAGCCCTTCGCTGATATGCTCCGCCAATTTCACGCACATAGAGGTCTTCGCACCGCGGGCCACGCGGACATAGTGTCCCTATATGCGGACGATGCATTGCTGTTTATACGTTCTCCCTCCATCAATTTAGCCCCAATACTGGAAGACGTTAGGCTTTTTTGGCCGAATCTCGGGCCTTAAAGGAGAGTTCCGGGACTTTTTTTTTATTGTCCCTACGGGTCGGCCATGTGTTTGTAAGCATAAATCGGTAGATCGTAGGAAACTTTCCTATGGACCTTACCCGACTTTTCGCCCCTTATCGCACTCGAAATCAGCCTCCATTTTGTGATAATCCTATCATTCCGCCGCATCGACCTGGCTCACCTGCCTTTGCGGCACTAAATCAAATCCCCCGCCCCTGAAACAGACTTTATCAAAACATTCATATTCCCCGCCTCTATCCGTGACGTGACTGTGCTGCGTAGGCAAACGCGCCCAGGCGTCTTCTACGCGACTCCACACAGACCCCGGAAATCAACACAGATCAGCTCACAATACAGCGCACCACAATTCGGAATATGAAACTGTACTTTGAAATCAAACCGCAAGATTGTAAATGTGGTAAAGTACATTTATTTGACATCAAATGTTTAGAGAATATTCAGCGATTTGCATTTTTATTTGCTCATGTTCCAAAAAGTTCGTATTGAGGAACGCGATGGTCCTTTGCTGTACACAGGGTCTTAGAGCATCTCACAATACAGCACCACAATTCGGAATGTGAAACCGTGGTTTAAAAGCAAACGGCAAGATTGTACATTTGGCAAAGTACGTTTATTGGACATCAAATGTTTAGAGAATATTCAGCGATTTGCATTTTTCTTTGCTCTCGATCCAAATTAGTTCGTCTTGAGGGAAGCGATGTTCGTGTGCAGTACACAGGGTGTTGGTTTACGATAAAAATAAGCTCTTCTGTCGCACTGATAATCGCATGGCTGTTCCAACAACGAGGCGCTAGGCCACCACAATGGTAGGTATGTTGCATCTAACCGTTAGTACCGCGTAAGGGCATACTTGTACTTGGCGATCGTCCCATAAAATGGTCAGGGTGGTAACGTTGTTCACGCGGAGAAGCAACTGGCGGCTGTAGAAGCCGTCCGCCGGTGTCTGGTACTCGTGACACAGACAGTAGTGAATGATGTACCTAAAAACATAAAAAATGAAATTAGTCTCACCATCAGATCCTTATTAAAATTATTCATTTCATAGCGAGGACAGCGCTACTGGGTGTACACAAGTGTTTAAAGGCGTGGCGAGGCATGGAGGGGGGGGGGAGTGCAGGTGGAGAGTGGAAGGGCCCAGGACTGAGGTCGCAGACAGTGGACCAGTTGTAGCAGGGGAGAGGGAGAGAGAAAGCAGAAGCAAAGAGGAAGGTTTTGAGGTGCTTCAGTAAAAGCAGATGTTTCTCCTCAAGATAGTGCGCGGTAGAAAACAATATGCCACATAGAACGAACAAGTACAACTGAACCCGTCTTTAAAGCCACTGTATAGTAATGAAATTGCGGTATAAACTCATCAAAAGTTACTTACATTATATTTGCATTTTCCATTGTGTCTCTGTGTAGGGCAGACCCGAAACACCACTCCTTCTTTGCCGACGTTACTTCTTCTAATGAACGTGGCTCATCGTTTCGTTTCTGAAATTTTATTCATTATCTTTTCTTAGTCTTTCAGGATGGTCCCGGCCTGTCAAGGTCAAATCACAATAGAACCTTATATTGGGTCGTGGGCCGTTCCGCCACCCGAGCAAAACATCAAAGCAGCTGACCTTCACTTTGAGCGAGCACACATTTCTAGTTAGCTGCAGTTAGTTTTAGGGACATCTTGTCTGCGTGCCTTTTTTTTTATTGTCCCTATGGGTCGGCCATGTTTTTGCAATACGGAAACATTCTATAATTTTTGTAAAAATGATTTATATTACTGTTTGGTTTAATTGCAATGGGCCTGCAACATGAGGAGACTCGAGAGAACAGACAATCAAATTACAATCATTTAAACCGTGATGTGTATTTCTCAATGAGCTCTGCTTTAGGTGGACATGGAACAGAGGCAATGTTGGGTGGCAATGCAGTTGTCCCCTGCATAGGTTCGTTCACCACTCCATGTATGTGCCTATCGAGGACATCTACGATAAGTCTCTCAATAAACTCATATTGCATATCCTCAAACACTGGTTTGATCACCCATTGTTTACTTCTTTTAGTGAAGGCCTTATTGTAGCGAAGCGTCCCTAAAGTTCCGGTCGTCCTACTTTGTTGACGGCCAACATTATGGTTATGTGCCAAGACCGCTAAAAGAGTCCGATTTATCATGCCTTCCATGCCAAAATGCAATCTTTTGGGCCTGTACTTGAGGCACATATTGTGGAACACCTCCAAATCTCCTGTGTGGCAGAATTCCGTGAGTCCCCTCAAAGCTTTTGTTATAGTTTTATCAAATACAATCTTTTCAATGGCTTTGTGAGTGGGTGATGAAGGAATCAACCACTTCTTCTTCCGTGCCTCCTCTGTGGACAAATGGCCATGTTCACATTTGTGGAAATGCTCATTTGTCGACCATCGATGTACGTTGCTACAGTGCAACATTACTGACCGCCATTTTTCCAGTAGAATTTCCAACGACCCTTCACATGTTTTTGAGCTCCACCAAAGATGGTTGCTGATTGACTTGGACCACTGTGAAATACCTTGCAATTCTTTTTTTTTACCTGCAGCAGACAATTTTTTATTGATTGATTTTGCAAGATGCCAAACGTCAAATTGGTGATTTATATTTTTGTACTGTTCTCTCATTGTCTTGGCAATTGAAACGTGTCTGTCCGTGGCTATCAGGTCGATCACCATTCCCCGCGATTGTAGTTCTTGCAATGATGCTACAAAGCCAACTTTCTCCATGGCCACTGAGGATGTACTTTGTGACACCTGCACGACCACCGAACTCACAATTTTCTTACTTTCCATGTCCTGAAAGTGGTAGGTGCAGTACTTGGCTGAAAATCCTGGGCTGTCGCACTGTCCATCACCGGCTAGCCTGAAGCGTTTGCCCGCGAATGTACTTTCCATTGACATTTTTTCCATTCTCCAAGCTTCGCTGATGGCTGGAAATAGATAATCGGTTTGGTATTTGTAGAACTGACTTTTCGCAATGAAATGGATTCCCACAAACTGAAAGAAATACTGTAACTTTTTAAAACTTGAACCACTAAAAAGTGCGGCCGCTGCACAAAGTAGATTGCCTGCTGGCAGTTGCCCCAGCATGGGTTGTGCAGACCATGCGAACGGATGATATTGTGTACAGGTGGCATGTATTTTAAGGTTAGTGCCTCGAATTGCACGAGTCACATTAATCAATGGCTCCCCACATACTTCCCCACCAACCGAATGCCCACATTTCATCATCATAATAATATCCATCAAACAGCTATCGAATACAATGAATTTGGCCTCTTTCCTTATACTTTCACTCTGCATCCCAGCTGGTTCGGCCTGTAACGTTGAGGACATGTCACTCGCATGAAAGGTACAATCTCTGATATCGTCTTCCGCTATGCTGAGTGATATTGATGGTGTTTCATTGTCGTCCACGTCATTCTCTTCCATTGCAACATCTGTTCCTTGTCCGGAGATGGGAGAAAAAAACAATGTCTTCAACTTTCGCGCGCTCTTATTTTTTGCGGGTGTGGATTCTGTGAATTGATCTCCGACTGCATCCAAACTACCAGGAGGACATTCACTATCAATGGCTGGTGGTGGTATAGCTCCGTTGTCAATCACTTCATATTCTTCCCATTGGCACGATGCATCTCCAGTCTCAAGTCCCTGCCAAAAGGTTTGACAAGCAACATCTCTCGTTCGCTTCACTGTCTGTGTAGATTTAGTTCTTACACCCACTCGCAACTAGAGGACAGATTAGAAAAGGGATGTTCAGTTTAAACACAACTTACAGTATTGAACTATTGACAGTGAAAGACAACATAATATAGTGAACAGGACACTAACCTTCTTTTGCTTTCTTTTCTTTGAAACTTTCTTGCCTCGAACTTCAACATCTGGACGCTGTTGCTCCGACTCGTGTGTGCATGTCTCCACTTCCTCTCGCGCTGCAACGACTATATTTTCATGATAAGCACATCCATCACTCACTGAGGCTCCATCGACTCCCTGAAACATAGAACTTTCATTAGTATGTATAATAATATTGAAAACACAAAATGTACTTGGGGACCAATACCCATACGTACATCTCAATAGCAAAACACGAATGAACGCATTGTGTAGAACATTCAAACGACAATAGTTCACGCATTGTTGATCTAGTTAGATTGAACTGTCAAGATCCATACCTCGGGCTCCGCATAGACTTCCATTGATGATATTATTGAAGATGACGCTTCAGCAACTCCCTGAAACACAGTAATTGCATTAGTATGCTTTTCTATTTTGTTAAAAAGAACATAAACTTTGAGCAGGCGTCAACGGCTCATCTAAATAGACCTGCACAAATGATCAGTTGTCTAAAATAAATAATGGATATGTAAATATGATTCGATTTGCTCGATCGTTGGAAGTGTCACCACCCAGAGATCTGCATCAACTACTAGGGGTGATGTTCTTGTAGAAGAAGCTCCGTCATCTCCCTGAAACATAGTACTTGCGTTAATAAAGAAGGAAGTATAGCGGATGTAATCACGTCATATGATTTCGCTTGATCGAACTGTCAGTATCCATACCTCGAAATGCATAAGAACATCAAGGGACGATGTAACTGCGGTGCACACTTCTGCAAGCTGTTGCGCCGACCCGTAACTGCATGCTCCCCCTTCTACTTGGACTAATGCTCCATCGACTCCCTGAAACATAGGACTTTCATTAGTAATGAACACAATATTGAAAAAAGAAGACAAATAGGAGGGCGACGACAGAAGGACATATCAATGGCTAAAAACGAAAGAAACGTACCTCGAGCATCTGAGTGACATCTACGGTTGTCGTCAATGCGTTGGACTCCTCAGCATCTCCCTGAAAGACAGTACTTGCATTATTTTGGATAACAATAATTATAACTGAAAACAAAGACTAGAGGACGAGTACAAGGGTGTACCATTAGGTAAAATAATTACACGATCAATTAAAACTATTGATTTACATGCCTAAAACAAGTCAGTGTCAGAATAGCTAAGTAAGATTACCCGATAGGCGCTTGAAGTGGCTGATGACTGCAATAACGACACGGATGGAGAATCTTCCGCCTTCATATTGAGTGGATACATAAATGGGGAAATTATTGTTAGCTACTGCTACACACTACCGCAAGGCCGAGAACTAGATCCGTAAACTTGACTCACCAGTGGAGGCATGTGGACGAATAGAGTGGGAATAGCGGTTGAGAGCAATTTTCGCCTCGCTCGCGGTGTTTTCTTCTTTATTAGCAATGATGTGGAGTACATGTCTGGGCTAAAGTGCCTGCTGCAGATGCGGTATCGATCACCCCTCTTGTCCGCAAAGACTTCTAGGACTCTACTTTCTAGCTCAGAGGCTGGATATCCGCAATATCGGACCCATCCTCTTATCTGATCTATTGTCTTAGGGAAAACATGCATTATAGTACCTTCAGATTTGTTATGGGTCTTCGAAGGGCAACCGCCAATGGAACAGGCAGGCATTATGGAAAGTTCTGAAAAGTAAAGATCAACAATTCTCTATGAATACCAATGTGTTAAAACAGTAAATGACACATAAAAGGTTCAATGCAAGGTCCGTTTTGGTTCTTGGAACTATACACGTTATTCACATGCGGATAAGTATTTCAATAACTTTCAAAAAATAGAAAAAGTAATTTGACTAAACTCAGAACATGTGACTAGTTCCTTGCATGTACTGTCGTGAACGAAAAGAAAACATGGATGCAATTTGATGACTACTAGCAAATAGATATAAATTAAAAAATTGGACGCAAAATGATTATGGTACATGGACTTACCTTGACGAACAAACAGTTAGATGCAGGGATCAGAGTAGTTTCTTGTCGTAGAACAGGGAGCAGTTCACAGGTTGCAAACTGACGAGTTTGCTCAAAGTGGTCACGGAAGTTCACAGAGACGAAGAGCAGATAACCAGCACCTTCACGGGTTGACTAGCAAAGCGCAAAGAAGTTCTCATTAGAAATATGAGGTGGGTTATAAAGAATTCGAACCAGGGGTGTGTTTGTGAATGAATGACGTGTATATGTCGTGGCATTATGTGGATTGCAGGGGGCCGTCCAGCGTGAGGGGGATGCTTGGCAGGAGACACGGGGTCTGGAGGTAGACATGGGAACAACAAACCCATGCTCTATAGACCACTTTGAAGTGTACATGGTCTTTGGCACCTCTTGGCCTTTATCGCTCCCTGACAGCTCCACTTGCCAGCAGCTCAAGTACCCCGGTGCGAACTGCCTTTGATAGGGCGGGGGGTGGATCGGGGCGGTGGTCGTGCAGACAAGACACAGGAAGACTCGTGAATGGAGACACACTTATGTGGATTGCAGGGGGCCGTCCAGCGTGAGGGGGATGCTTGGCAGGAGACACGGGGTCTGGAGGTAGACATGGGAACAACAAACCCATGCTCTATAGACCACTTTGAAGTGTACATGGTCTTTGGCACCTCTTGGCCTTTATCGCTCCCTGACAGCTCCACTTGCCAGCAGCTCAAGTACCCCGGTGCGAACTGCCTTTGATAGGGCGGGGGGTGGATCGGGGCGGTGGTCGTGCAGACAAGACACAGGAAGACTCGTGAATGGAGACACACTTATGTGGATTGCAGGGGGCCGTCCAGCGTGAGGGGGATGCTTGGCAGGAGACACGGGGTCTGGAGGTAGACATGGGAACAACAAACCCATGCTCTATAGACCACTTTGAAGTGTACATGGTCTTTGGCACCTCTTGGCCTTTATCGCTCCCTGACAGCTCCACTTGCCAGCAGCTCAAGTACCCCGGTGCGAACTGCCTTTGATAGGGCGGGGGGTGGATCGGGGCGGTGGTCGTGCAGACAAGACACAGGAAGACTCGTGAATGGAGACACACTTATGTGGATTGCAGGGGGCCGTCCAGCGTGAGGGGGATGCTTGGCAGGAGACACGGGGTCTGGAGGTAGACATGGGAACAACAAACCCATGCTCTATAGACCACTTTGAAGTGTACATGGTCTTTGGCACCTCTTGGCCTTTATCGCTCCCTGACAGCTCCACTTGCCAGCAGCTCAAGTACCCCGGTGCGAACTGCCTTTGATAGGGCGGGGGGTGGATCGGGGCGGTGGTCGTGCAGACAAGACCCGTTTGCCGCAGGGCCTCACCAAGGAGAGGCCATCTAACTGAATGTAAGAGGATGGCTGCAGGATCTACTACATGGAAGGCAGGGGGGTGAGTTTATAAATACCTCACCCTCCCAGGAGAATATACACTAGATTCATTTAAAAAATCAAAACAACCATTGTTAAAATATATGTTGGGCTTTATTTTAGATTTTAATTAAACATAAATAATAAACATTACACATTGTAAAGTTGAGGTTGCAGCACATCGAGGGAAAATCCGCGGTATTGTCCACTGTCACTGGGGAAATGTTGTCTAATGGCAAGTACCGCACAGGCAGGTATTACTCTCCGAACGCGGTGTCCGAGCCTCCCGTGAAGCCACCAAGTGAAGCAACGATAGGCCACCAGCCTGTACCACCTGTGAAAAAAAAAGATGCAAACTGTATTAAACTGACCAAACTTTCTTATCAATGTCGATTCAGGTAACACATGTCATTTTTCTTAGAAAAAAATTATATCTAGAAAATGCACTATATGGAACCAATTTACATGCGTTCCAATGATATGTAAATGTAATTTTATATGTGGGAGACGACCATGAAATAGTGGTGGCATCACTGACATCACAAACAGAGTATACTTACTCGTTACTCGGATTACGCGGACGAACAGTGCCACGAAGTTCGTGCATAAGCACCATCATCATCCTCAACACTGTCCGTGAGAGGCAGGCTTCCCTGAACTCTGGCAGCTCGGTGATGCATTGCGGACTTTGCTCGCCTTCCTGCTGACTTTGCTCGCTTTCCGAAATGTAGGCCAAGCACCCGGAATTTTCACGGCAGCAGCAGTTCTCCTCCTCAGTTGGCATTAGCTCGCACCGATTGCACGTGCACCAGGTGGAGACGCCGTCCATGCGACATGGTCCAGGCTCTTCATCCGTTGACTGGTCCTCCCAACTGCCGTCCGAATCCCCATCGTTTTCGCGTGCTTGCCTTTCCAGTAGTTCTTCCTCGGTGTACTCGGGCTCGTACATATACGGCATTATTGTGGCCATTGTGCGGTAAAGATAGTAAAATAATTTATAGCGGTGGTACTGGTATCTGTTCACACGGGCTACAAGCGGCGAAGGTAGCTGACCAGAGCACTGAAACGAGTCACAGAATACTCAAAGTAACACAGAGAGAGGAATGGAATCGAAAATCTGCTGCTGTATGTTGTGAAACGGTCTGTTTATACTTATTGGGGAAAGAGGCGTCCTGCCATTTCCATGGCAACACGTCAATAGCTGAGGCGCAGCGATTGTTGACACGAGACGTGCTTGAAATGGGCAGTACGCGTCTGCTGATGTCAGGCTCAGGGGCGGGGGATTTGATTTAGTGCCGCAAAGGCAGGTGAGCCAGGTCGATGCGGCGGAATGATAGGATTATCACAAAATGGAGGCTGATTTCGAGTGCGATAAGGGGCGAAAAGTCGGGTAAGGTCCATAGGAAAGTTTCCTACGATCTACCGATTTATGCTTACAAACACACGGCCGACCCGTAGGGACAATAAAAAAAAAGTCCCGGAACTCTCCTTTAAGGTGAATTGTTCGAAATCCACACTTTTCCCACTTACAGAATGCATCCTCCTCCCTCCTGACACACAGGGGTTCACATGGGCCCAGTTTACTTACTTGGGGATTGAGGTGACACGCCATCGAGCTTCGACTTTTCACGAAAACTACCAGAAGTATCTTACACACCTGTCATCTAAAGTTCGGATCTGGGACAAACTTCCGATATCCCTTGCAGGCAGAATAGGCCTACTGAAAATGGTGGTGGTGCCCCAGCTACTATACAGGTTCACCAATATCCCCGTGTGGCCAGGAGGGGACTTCTTCAGCGAACTGACTCGTACAATCAACACTTTTCTCTGGCACTCGGGCGCGGTCCGTCTTAAACTTGACACCTTGTCCACCCCTATGATATACGGGGGCTTTGGTGCTCCTGATTTCCTGAAATACTGGCTGGTATCCCAAATTCAATACGCATCCCACTGGTTTAGCATAGAGGACTCCCCCCCACACGTCAAGCTCGAGAAGCTTGCGGTCTGCGACCGTGATATCCGTTCCCTGGTTCCCTGGGGTTACAACCCGTCCCCCTGGCGCTGTACTCACAGAGCCCGGTCGCCTGCACATCCTTGGCATTAGCAAAAACATGGAAGCTGTCTGGCACTGTTTACGCCTTCCACGGTAACCTTCCTCTCTGGAACTTTTTCCCCGGGGTCTTACGGGTATCACCTGCTGTGGTTCGACGCTGGGCCGGGGCGGGATACGAGCTGATGCGCGATGTGTTTGACCAGGGTATATTTATTGAATGGCCCGACCTCCCATTGCCCTTGAGAACTGGCCAGTGCGTATGGCTCCAATACTCATCCCTTCGCAGGTTCCTCAAACGCCACTACCAGATGTTTCCAGCATTACCACCTGACGACCCTATCATTGAGGAACTCACCTCCCCTTCACCCACTAGAGGTAAAATATCCAGATTATACACTATGCTGCAGTCCAGATCCGTCCCAGATTTCACTAAACTGAAGCGAGCATGGGAGGCGGACCTGGGTGTTGAAATGTCCGACGAGCGCTGGGCACACCTGTGTGACTGCATACACCATGTGTCTTTCAACTCTCGTTTCAAGTTGATTCAGTTTAAAGTTTTACACAGGTTTCACTTCACCCCGATCAGATTGCACCGCATATCCAGTGATAACCCGTCTAGCTGCCCTAGATGCGGTCAGGACTCTGCTGATTACATCCACATGATTTGGTCCTGTCCCCGCATCTCACAGTTATGCTCGACCACCCCATCAGTCCCTCCCCGGTGGTTTGTCTCTTCCATGACCTCCCAGGCCTCCCCCGGAATTCCAGGAAACTAGCCGGCCTCTGCATGCTTCTCGCAGTACGTTCCATCCTACTTTGCTGGCTTCGCCCCTCACCCCCCACACATGCCCAATGGCTAAGAGCGGTCACATGGGCCTCGGACTCAGAGGAAGCCTGGTCTCACCTACAGCCTACCCACTCCAGGCCCAGGAATATCTGGCTTAGATTCCGGTCCTATATGTCGGATCTGAGTACGACACCGGACACGTCCTCCCCAGCTGCTTCTCCTCGCCTTCTCGGGACCTCACCCCTCACATAGCACCCGGCCATTTCGCTCATGTCCTCAAAAATGCCTAATGTTTATGCTTATATCCGTAATGTAACTACTGTATGCCTGTATTGCATATATTGAGCTCACACTGTATTTTCCTGGCGCTGTTCGCCCTTGGTTTGCTGCCACGCTAAATGAATAAAAAGAAGTTTAAAAAAAAATAAAAATTAACTCCTTCAAATCTAAAACCCTTACATTCACAAATGGGAGAGAAAGAAAAAACAGCCAAGAGGGCGGTATTGAAGTATACAACTTTGGAGAGAATGAATTCCTTAATTTACTTGGGGTTCCCATTTACGAGTCATTTAAATAAACTCTTCAAAAAGAACTATTTAAGGGAAAAGGCTGAAAAACTCCTTATTCAAATGATAAACATAAAGACAAGGTACTGTACATTTTCTTGCCTTCCACTCATCAGTTATTACATTGGGAAAGCTGTCCCAAAACGTTATGGAGTTGAACTATTTAGAGAATGGGTGCTTGACTATTTGGAACTTGAAGGTTACATATGGTGTAGAGTACTGGGAATCCCAAATGCAGTCATGACCGTAGCCATCAGGTACAATCTTGGTTTTTGATCTCTGAAAGCTAAGGGTACTTGGCAGGTTTTTGCACTAGATCATAGATTTCTGAGTCCACCAGAAAATACCCTTTATCAGAACATAGGTAAAAGGATGAAGAAAGTAAGGATACTTGTAATTGTTTAACATCGCTGTGAGGTAATCCTTAATGCCTCTGGTCTCACTCAATCTGTCCTTATTGATAACCCTGAGCTTGTGAAAAGAACACTGAATAATAATGACTGGTGTAACACTTTTAATTCATTAGATAATTTACCAAGTTTAAAACAACTTGCCAAGGAGCATAATCAATTAGGCTTGGCTGTCGGTCATTTAAATTTCTTTCCCTGTCCCAGAGTTAGGAAGGACTTCCAACGCTCTAGATGGAATTTGTATTACACAATATGTACAGATTGAAGAAAATCTTGGAGAATTGTTCATATTGTCAATTTTACAAAGGGAAGGGTACCCTTGGAATGATTGACCATCTTGTGGTATATTGTCCCAGTCTGAGAAGTATGAGATATATTTGTATATTATGAAGATTTAGAGTGTGACACCTTCTGGGCTTTCTGCCTGCAAGGGCACCCGTCTTTCACTGCAAGTGCGGTGGTCAGTTTCTTGAACTCCTTAGATTTGGCAGGAACTAGTCTTGTAGTATAACGATGCATTTTAATAATTATCAATTTTATTATTCTGAAACTGAAGTATGTAACTGAATTGATTTGTGATCGTTCTCTATTTTAATGATATGTCTGTTTTTCTGATTCACTGATTTTACTGATGGTATTCATATCATAATTGATTGTTTTTATTTTTTGTTGTTGTTATGGTTGAATTTTTTTTTACCAATAAACTAATTAAACAAAAGACACCAAGTGGTTTTTTTAAGGTGGAGGGCAAACGAGAGGCAAAAATGTAGCTCCAGTTACGCCCCGCCCTCCGCCTTCTAAAACAATTAAAATCCCCAGGAGCGTGAATGGAGGCATTAAGACAGGCGTAACTGTTGAAAATGAGCTTCATTGAATTTTGCTTAGTAGTGGATTTAGGAACCCTGCCACGCTGCCCCAGTTAATAGCCATGTGAATTGAGTCTTTCATTGAGGGTGAGGCTATGGTGATTGAGGCTAGGAGTTGGGGCTACAGCAATTTAATGTGGTGTGCTATAGTGATTGGGTCTGTAGGCTATGATGATATGGTCCTGCAGTGATGGGGTGGTAGGATTGGGGGCTTTGTTGACTGTGTCTGGATCAGCCCATGACGAAGGGCTATTCTAGGGAAATCATGATTTTGTCTGGCTCGGCCTACAAGTCTGTACTGTGTCTGGATGCGCCTACAAAGAGGGATCTTGATAAGGCAATGGGAACTGTGTCTGGATGAGTCTATGGCCCTCATTACGACCCTTGCGGAAAGCGACTGACCGGACCGCCACAGCGTAAATAGCGTTTCCGCCATTGCACGAAGGAGCAAAGTGCGGCCCATTCCGACCCATCGAGCACGAGCACCACGGCATGGCGGAAGTGCAAAGTCCGCGATGGCGGAAATGACCCCAAAACGGCCCACACCGCCGCCGTACGGCGCCCCAGGTGCAATACCGCCACCCCTCTTAGCGGTCACCGCAGTGTGCGCCTACCAGAAAGTACGGTGGCCGGAAATATACGGAAACGGAAGTCAAAACACGGGGCCGGAACGGGAAACATCCCGGCGTACACCTATAAATACACTAAAACCACACAACCACTAAAAACACTACCCTGAGACACACCCCACCCCGTCAACCACCCTAGCGAAACCAAGAAAAATGGGAAAAGTAGCGAAGAAAGCGTGCGACCGCAAGCGGCAGGTCCACTTCTCCCGTGAGGAACTCACCGTGCTAACAGAGACCCTCCAGGAGAATGCTGCCGTCGTCTTCTCCACGCAAATGACCAGGACGGCACTTGCAAACAAGAAGGCCATATGGGCTCTGGTGGCACAGCGGGTTAGTGCGGTGGGGACCGCACCCCGCACCCCACAGCAATGCCGCAAGCGATGGGACGACCTGCGGATACGCGTCCGCAGCATACTCTCTGCCAACCGCAACATTGCCACAGCCACCGGGGGAGGTCCTGAATCACCCATCAAGTTGACCCCCTGGGAAGAAATCTGTGCCTCCACCATCGGAATGGAGAGCATAGAGGGAGTCGGAGGGATGGAGAAAGGAGTGCAGACATCCGAAGATTCAGGTAGGTGGGCCAGATATAACAATCCACACAGTCCATCCATGTGAAGTACCATGCGTCCACATAGTGCAACAGAAACACATGTCCAGGAGAACGTCCACACACATCGGCCTGATAGCGCACGTTAAAAACCACTATAAATAAATAAATAATTAAAAACCCCTAAAACACGCACTACACGTGCAGCAGGCACCCCCTAACTGCAGGCTGCCAAACAACTGCACCCTCACTCCACACACAAATCAAAGCACCTCCAAGGCCCCGACCCAAATCACCCTCAGGTACCACCCCAATGCATGTGATACAATGCCATTCCAATTCCCACAGATCCATCAATAACACTCGCCCTCCTTTACTCCACCACAGGGTCCGATCCAAACGACGAGCTACAGGACACCCCTACCAGCACACCTGCAAAGAGGGCCAAGACCAACGGCCAGAGACCCTCCACCTCAGCTGCACGCATCAAGACACGGCAGCAGCACAAATCAGGTGGCAGCACAGAGGAGGGAACATCAACAGGCACCCCAGCAGCCAGCATGCCCACAACACCACCACCACAGGTCCCCCCAATGGATGCCACAGAAGGCACTGCCTCTGGTGGCAGCAGCACCATAGGTGACACCCCATTGATGGCAGCATGCTCGGACACAGAAAACGGGGATGCCGAAGTCAGATCCATCCATGACCTGTCCCAATCCCCCTGTCTGTCCCATCCCGTACAACATGAGGATACCACGCAGGGGCACCCACAAGGCGACGACTGGCCATCCCCCCCAAGCCCTGTGGCAAGGCAACATGAGGACAACAGCCCCTCTGCGACACCCCCGCAAATGGCCATGGCCCAGCAGAGGCAACAGTCCCTCGACCAGTTGATCGAACAACAGCAGCAACTGGCCACACTCCTCAAGGACCATGCCGATGAATGTGGGGGCACCAAGGCAGACATAGAAACATCAACTGAGACACTCAGGGCAGAAATGGAGAGAGGCACAGAGACGCTAAGGTCACAAATTGAGAGAAGCACCGAGAGCCTGAGGGGGGAACTGCATGCGACGTCCAAAGACGTATGTGCCGAACTTGCCGCAGTGCGCCGTGTGCTCACTGAGCTCTCGCAAACCCTTAGGGACATGCATGGACGTGAGCAGGCAGACACATCATCCGTTGCAAGTTCCGTCCAGGGCAGCCCCCAACGTAGATCTGGGAGGACCCGGCGCTCCACAGGCAGGGGTGCCCCTGATACCCGCAGAGGGGGCATGCAATAGCGACAGCCCACTGACAATGAGCATCTTTGGACACTGGTGTTCGGGGGGGAGGTAGGAGGGTGGAGGGGGTGTGTTGGGCTCACTTGGGTGGCGGGTCGATAGGGTGTTCAACATGATATCACATATGCCATAAACATTGCACGATCAACCAATGAGATGTGTGGACATTGATCTTTGTGTACTAGGCCATCATAGGCGTACAGTCCATATTGTGCATGTCCCAGACACACACAGTGCCACGTGTCCCGTGTCCATGTATCAGCCACCAGGCATGAGTGCTAGAAGCATACATCAATGAGATGCTGACGAATGTCACGGGCCTCCGGTGCCTCGCAGACTCCTTGAGGTGCTGCCACATCCCCACCCTCATCATGACCATCATCCGGTGCTTGCAGTTCTGCGTCAGGGGGCATGGGCACATTTCTACGTACGCACATGTTGTGGAGCATGACACATGCCATCACCATCTTTGCAACCTTCTCATGGCGGTACAGGAGTGCCCCGCCAGACCTGCTGAGGCAGCGGAAACGAGTCTTCAGTAGGCCGAATGCCTGTTCTATGACTACACGGGTACGTGAGTGGGCATGGTTGTAGTCCTCCTCATGCTGGTCCCGTGGGTTCCGGACTGGTGTGAGGAGCCATCTCTTCAGTGGATATCCAGCATCACCTGTATGTGGACGAGAAACGTCAGATGTGGAATGCCATTGATACGTACGCACACCCCCCCCCTTCCTGCCAGTACATTGCCAAATCACATACCCCACATCATCATGCATGCAATGAGACTCACCGAGTAGCCAGGATCTGTTCCCTGCGTGTCGCTCCATGTAGCGTGGTATGGTAGAGTTCCTCAAGACCATGGAATCATGGGTTGATCCAGGGAATCGGGCACAACAATGCGTAATGATCCTGTTGGAGTCACACACCATTTGTACATTCAGGGAATGAAATTGTTTTCGGTTGCGGTACTGGGCCTCCATGGCATGTGGGACGACCAATTCAACATGGGTGCAGTCGATGGCACCAATGCAACCCGGTATGCCGGCAAGTGCATGGAATCCCACTTTTGTGTTGGTAATGTCCTGCTCCGAGCGTGGTAGAGAGATGTAGTCGTCTGCGTGCTGCAGGAGGGCATCGAGCACTTGGAATAGTGTCCGTGAGAACAGTGGCTGAGAAATGCCATGCAACTGTCCGACTGTGTGCTGGTAGGTGCCTGTGGCCAGGAAGTGGAGTACAGACACCACCTTCAGTAGGGGTGGGATGGCGGTTGGGCTATCTATCATGCTGACTAGGTCAGCCTGTGTCATGTCCACAATGGCGGCTATGGTGTCCCGGTCCAAACGGTAGAGGGTGTGGATCTGCTCATCAGTGAGGTTGAACGGATGTGCTCGGAGGCGTGGGATTGCGGGCTGCCTGCGTGGTGGTAGTGGCTGTGCTGCTGGGCCTTGCTGGCCCTGCCTTGGCCTCCTCCTCCTCCTGCGTCTCCTCCGTGCGGCTGGTTGTAGTTGTTGTTCGTCTTCTTCTTGGAGTCGGAGCACTTGCAGTGCTATCAGGTCCCCCAGGGCCAACATCGCGAGTCCTGCCGGTAGCATTTCGGTGTGGTTGTGGGAGGAGACTGGGTGTGCAATTTATGTGTTTCCAGGCTGTATGGCCTCCACCTGTGGTGATTGATTCCACCTGTGCAAACTGCTCTCCCCTTTGGCCGAGCATGTCCCGCGCACAACGCTGCAAATCGGGTAATTGTATCTTGCTATTGCATTCATGTATTTGTACCCGATGGCCGTGTAAGATTGGTTGATATGTTCATTCTGCTGTGGTCCCATTGTTTCCCATACTGTCTGTGCAGTCGCGAACGGACTTGTGAAGGGTCAGTGGAACGTAGTACTCGAGTAACGGTGGGCCCTCATGCATCACTGTACCGAGTTGCAACGACGGGCGTGGCTTCCCATTTGTGGGTGAAGGCAGTTGCCATTTTCACACACAGCCGCACTCGATGGAATAATTAGTGATTTCAAACGGCCACAGATGCCTTCTCGACGTGATGTTGCAAATGAGGAATTCGAAGGGCGGCGCTTTCGGTTTCCAGCTAGCGGCGAGGAGATGCCCACAGGTCTGACTGCAAATATAACGTTCTATTGTTCTATGTCCTTGAGACAGGGCCCATGGCGAGGGGGCAATGATTGATATGAATAGTTTGGGATGCGCAATAGCTACGTGGGCGATGAGGCCGGCCATTCCCAAATACATGTTACTTCACAACACTGGATTTACGGGCTGGGGCACTGTGGATTTAGCAGGCTGCATTACGCACAGACTCAATGGATGTTTCTAATGTCATGTGAGTAATTATTCAGGCGTTTTGATCCCGTGATGAGGGAATGATGAATGGATGCATGGGCAGGTGATTTGATGCAGAGTTTGCCTTGTACAGGGCTTCTTGGGATCTATCCGCCTCCCCTACGCTATGTGATGCAGGGCTGCCATAGTGGGACCATCGTCTATCTGGCCTTGTTGAGCCCTCCCTGTCTCGACGCGCACTCAGCCACTTGTGTCCATGCACGTTAACATTCCCATCTGATGGATTCTGTTATGGCAGACGCATGCACAGGTACACTCGTTCGTGATGGTGTTTACACCTAGGTATAGATGGTTCTGAGTCGCAAGTGGCTTTGGGGTGGTGATGATCCTTTGGAGTGGGCTAGCATGCATATGGCTGTGGATTTCGTGTGCTCATTGAAGTGAGTTGTTCGAATGTAGTTCTGATGGCCATTCTGTTCTTGTTCTTTTCTTTTGGTTGACAGGTATCTCCTCCCCTTTTGCCACTGCCATCTGTATGCCACTCCTGCAGATGGATTTTACTCCCGACACCTGCTGCTTCGTGTTAATCGGTGGAGCAGCATTACGATCTTATGGGACGATCGCCAGTGGCCCACATGCCCTTACGCAGTACTGGTGGCTCGGAGCAACATTTCGGCCTTTCAGCTGGACTAGTGCCTCCACATTGGGACGGCCCTGCGGTTGTGTGCGCTTCCATGTTGCCTTTTCGTACGTGAATGTGGCTCTGTGTACCATGATGGAACAGGGCGTCACACAAGTAGTGGCTGGTCATTTCTTGCGGATGCAGCCCACAATGGTGAAATGTGTTTTGGAGTTCGTGGCCTGATGGCTGTATGGGCTTGGTGATTTTGTTGTGCATTAAATTTCTAATCTGATTTGGCCCGTGTAGCGTTTTTCGTTGCAAGTGATGTGGCATGTGCCTATTTGTGGGGCGATGTATTGTGAGGAGATCTGCATTGGGTTCCTGCTTCGGGGTTTAGTTGCGTGGTACTGTACTGGGCGCGTTTGCCTACTGAGCCCGTGAGGTCAGGGATGGGGGCTGCCAATATGACAGTTTGAATGTTGTCATGCTCAGGGGCGGGGGATTGGGTTTTGTGTAACAGATGGCGGTCAGCCAGGTGGACTGGTGGAATGATGTGATTTTCTGAATGTTGCTGGGCACAGGTGCCTGTGTTTGCGTGCGTTTCTTGGTGGGGGACTGTGGTCATGTCCATTGGGATGGCTTCTGTATTCGTGCCATCTGTGCCCTGCAGCTCCCATTGGCACCTCTTGTGTTGCTTTTGTTCGTTGGCATGCATGGGTGCTTTGTGCATTTCAATGGTTGCATTGTGACTTCTTTGCACCTACAGGGAGTTGTACTTTGTGGGCAGGGAGCGGTGTACAGGCACTCAGTGGGGCCGTTTACGGTTGATTCGCGATGCCGTACTTCTCGCCATGGCGGAATGGTCCATTCCGCCATGCCTGATGGCGTTAGGTACATGTCCGCTAGGGTCGGAATTGGCGTACCGTTGCACCATGGTGGTGTTTGCGGTTTGGCATGGCGCGCGCGCGCGTGCTTAGTGCAGTTAGCGTTGGCGTTCACTACGGTGTCGCTAATGGCTTCGTACTTTGCGGTGACGGGTCATAGTCGCACCGAGCGCTATTCGATGGCGGTATTGCATTTCCGCCATCGTTTTCCCCTTTCCGCAAGGGTCGTAATGAGGGCCTATGTAGTTATGTACAGGAGTCTGGGTGGCTGGGTCTGGACAAGAACCTAGATACTTGGGTCTGGACGTGGCATATAAAGAGATGGTATGGATGGGGTTATGAAGACGGATTGTGTCTAGCTGTGGCTATGGCAATTTATTCTGGGGTTGGGGGCTTTGGTGGTTGGGGATATGGTGAAAGGGTCTGAGGGGAGATTGGGGACTGGGGAATTTAAGGGTATTTAGTCTGATGGACTGTGGGGATTAGTTCTGGAGGCTGTGGGGGCTTGGTCTGCGGTTCTATGGGTCTTCAGTGGGCAATAGAGATTGTGGCCAGGGATACTGTGATTGGCTGCTCTGTGGTGGGTTCTGGCATTTGGGTCTGGGATTGGGAGAGCTAGTGTATTTGGATGCTTTAGTGATTGGAATGAGAGCTATGTTGATTGGGGTGGGTGCTACAGTGATAGGGACTGGGGCAGTGATGATTAGGTCTCAGGGTTTGGGGGTTATGGGCATTGCAACTGGGGTCTTTGAAGATTTTGTCTGGCAGGCTATTGTTACGCTCACCTGGTTCCACGGGGGCGCCACCCAGCAGTTGGAGTTCAGATGTCCCTCCTTGCGATGCCCAGATGCACCAGCGGAAGAGTTCTGCCTGGAATACAAGTAAGCTATGTTCAGGACTGGGCAACCAGGGTAAACAGCCTCCCACCTCCCTGTAGGTCTGCGACCCTTCTGGATTTCTCCTCACCTTGTTTTAGATGTTGGCGGGTTCTCCGTCCTGCTGTCTTGGCAGGGGCGCGTTGTGCTTGGTGGGCAATGGCGATCGAGTTGCTTCACTGATGCCGGCCCGTCTTGAATCTTTCAGGTAGGTCTTATTGCTGTGAATATTGCTGTTCTTGCATGCCTTTTAAACAATGTCTTTTTCTTCCTAGGTACGCGTAAGTCCAATATGTGGCAAGGCGGAATATGTGTTTCTCCGGTATGTATGGGCGTTTTTGGAGCGCCTTGATGCGGTGAGTAGGCGCTCTGCGCGTTGCGCTTAAGATGCCTTGCCTTTGCTAACCTGTTATATTTTCCTCTCCACAGGTCGCGGTACTCGGCCGGAGTATGGAATTTCCGTAGTGATGCTGATTGAGGAGCGGCTGGCGAGGTAAGCCTTTCAGCACAGTTCGTTAATTGTACAATGTCTAATGCCTTGTTTCTTCTGTTTTACAGGTCCGTCGATCCGAAGGAGCGCTGGTTCCAGGATGATGGTCGGAAGAGCTGCGGACCGCTGGCGATGAAGTTCAGGTAAGCTGCTGCCTTTTCTCACAATGTCTTCTCCTTTCCTTTGCAGGTTCTGTTCTTCCGAGGTTCGTGGCTGAAGCTGAACACGGTGAGCGTTACATTGCAGTAATGCAAACCAACGCGAAGCGTGTCAGTCTATTCGGGTGAGGTTTAAATAGCTTCAAGAAAGAAGTCCAGGTAAAATAGTCCCCATGGTACCACACCCAAAAACACTACACTGCAAGCCTGGTTTCAAGGAGCCAGGTTATGAGGTTGCCTCCACATGACTGGCATTAATGAAAAGTAGTTCCCAAGCACAAGTCCATCTTCAAACATGAGCCAGGACTTGCCCCAAGAAGGCCTAGGCTGCAATTTCTTGGGTTTAATGGGGACTGGAATTAAGACTCTCCCTGGCTGATAGGTTGGCCAGGGGGTCTTCAGAGTGTGGGTCATGACAGCACGCCCCCCGAGGCCCCTCTCAAGGTGTTTCTTCTGTCCGGCCCAGGCTTAGTTGGGAAGTTTCGATGGTAGCTTTTGATCAGACGCGGTGCGTGAACATTTTCACAGGGTTCCCAGGATCTGTCTTGGGGTCCAAAACCTTTCCAATCTATTAGATAGTATAGTCTCCCCCTTGAGTACTTAGAATCCAGTATGCCTTTAACTTCGAATTCAAGTTCTCCGTCGACAAGAATGGGTTTCGGAGCTGCTCATTCCGTGTACCAGGTTGCATTGGTTTTAAAAGGGACACATGAAATACCGGATGGATGCGTAGATTGGATGGTAAATCTAACTTGACGGCCGCTGGACTGATAATCGTCTTGATGGTGTAGGGTCCCAAATACCTGGGTTGAAAGGTCTGGGTTCCTTTGATGGGTATAAACTTGGTGGCTAGCCAAACCATGTCTCCTACTTGATAATAGGGGGCCTTTGTCCTGTGTTGGTCGATGAATTGTTTTTGCTTGGCTTTGGCATGAATCAGATGTTCTCTGGCCTTTTTGAAAGCCTGAGTGATGCTGGTGTGAAGGGTTTTAACCGCAGGCATTTCCAAATTGGTTGGGAGATCCAATTCTGAGGTACGCGGGTGTCTACCATATAAGGTATAAAAAGGTGTTTGCCCAGTACTGGAATGTAAAGAGTTGTTATATGCATACTCAGCTATCCATAGTAAGTCCTTCCAGTCTCTCAGCTCGTGATGCAACATACACCGTAGGTATTGCTCAAGGGTCTGGTTCGTCCTTTCGGTTTGACGGTCCGTTTGAGGGTGATGGCTAGTGGATAACCGGATGTCACTTTGCGCCATTGCACAACACTTTCTCCAAAAGTTGGAAATGAACTGACTACCTCGATCAGAGATCAGGACTGATGGGAATCCATGTAATTTAACAATGTTGTCCAGAAATACCTTGGCTAGAGTGGATGCATCTGGAAGGCCTTTGAGTGGAATAAAGTGGGCCATCTTCGAGAATAGATTTACGACTACAAGAATGGTGTTAAACCCTTGACTGGTATGCAGATCCGTGATGAAGTCGAGGGAAATGGTGTGCCATGGCGCTGGAGGAATGTCCAAAGGTCTCAAAAGACCAGATGGTTTATGTTTTTGCGATTTGTTTTGTGCGCAGACTCCACAGGATTTAATGTATTGGATTATATCTCTCCGCCAGGTAGGCCACCAAAAGTTCTGTTTAACCTTGGCTAAAGTCTTGGTGATTCCAGGGTGCCCTTCGATTAGGGAATCGTGGTAACCTGAAATGACTTGCTGTTGTAGGTTCTTGGTGGGTATGTATAGGGGGCCCTTAAAAAGGGGTAAGCGGTCTTGGATGGAATATTGTTCTCCTTGCGCTTGCCATACAAGGAGGGTATCCGGATTCATGATTTGTTGAATTTCCTTTTTCAGTTCCATGTGTGTTAAGGCTGTAGTCAGGCTTAAGAGTTTGTCTTCAGGTATGATGGGGACGGATCGGGGGCTGTAAAAACCAAGTCATCTGTTCCAGTACGAGAAAGTGCGTCAGCCTTTCCATTCTTGACGCCTGGTTGAAATGTTATGACAAAATCGTATTCAGCGAAGAAGAGAGCCCATCGCAGCTGGCGTGAAGATTGAGCCTTTGCTGTTTTAAGATATTGCAGGTTTCAGTGGTCAGTAATAACTGTAATGGTGTGTCTGGCTCCCAGAAGGTAGTATCGCCAGGCTTTGAAGGCAGATTTGATTGCCAAGAGTTCTTTGTCGGTGATGGCGTAGTTAATTTCTGGAGGTGAAAACTTCTTTGACCAGAAGGCCACTGGATGTAGCTGGCCAGTTTCGGGATCTCTTTGTGAGAGGACAGCTCCCATTGCTATACTGGAAGTGTCCGTCTCTACGATATATGGAAGGTCTGGACGTGGATGTCGTAAGATCGGTGCTGAGGTGAATCTTTTCTTTAGTTCCTGAAAGGCTTTTACTGCGTCTTCGGTCCAGGTGAATTTCTTGTTATTTTTTTGTAACAACACAGTGATTGGGTGTGCGATTTGGGAGAAGTCTGGTATGAACCGACGATAAAAGTTCGCAAAGCCTAACATACTTTGTACTCCCTTTATTGACGTCGGTGATGGCCATTTCAGAACGGCGTCGACCTTGTGCAGGTCCATCCTGATGCCTCCGGGAGTAAGGATGAAGCCTAGGAACTCCACTTCGGTTACATGACAAAAGCACTTTTCCAGCTTGGCAAATAAACGATGTTCACGGAGCTTGGCGAGGACTGAACAGACGTGCTTGATATGATCTTGTTTAGAAGTTGAGTACACCAGGATATCATCTATGTACACTAGGGCGCAGACATCAATTAACTCTCTCAGGACGTCATTCATGAAGTATTGGAATGCTGCCGGTGCGTTGCATAACCCAAAGGGCATGACTTGATATTCGAATAACCCATATTTAGTACGGAAAACGGTTTTCCGTTTGTCGCCGCTTCTGACCCGAACCAGGTGATACGCTCCCCAAAGATCCAATTTGGTGTCAATTTGAGCGTCCTTTACCTAGTCCAGCATTTCTGGAATAAGTGGCAAAGGGTAACGGTTCTTCACCGTGCTCTGGTTTAATGCGCGGTAATCAATACAGGTCCTTAAGTCCCCTTCTTTTTTCGGCATGAAGAACAAAGGATTGGCTGCCGGGGACTCCGATGGACGGATGAATCCGTTTGCAAGGTACTGGTCTAGATAGGACTTCAGATGAAGATTTTCAGGTTCAGCCAGAGCATAGATTCTCCCACAGGGGACTTGGGCACCAGGAACAAGGTCGATTTGACAGTCGTAGGGCCAGTGGGGCGGCAGGGTATTGGCTTGGTCCTTCTGGAATACATCCTGGAAATCGTGGTATTCCTTAGGTAAAGTACTGGTTACACCTAAGATAGATGTCGTGGTTCCGGGAGTCGTAGAATTACTGAAAGCAGTCTTCTGTTCTTGATAGTAACAGGCTGGAGAGCAGTCACTGGGGAAGGTTAATTTCCTGGCTCGCCAGTTAATGGAAGGATTATGAGCGACTAACCATGGCATCCCTAGTATAAGCCAAAAATGAGGTGTCTTGATGAGGTAGAACGAAATGAGTTCCCTATGTCCGTCCTGGCACAGCATTGTTATCTCAGCTGTGCATTGGGTTACGGGTACGGAAGCGATTTCAGTCCCATCCACTGTAGTCACCTTATCTGTAATTGGCTTGGAACATAAGGGAAGTCCCATCTCTGCAGCCAGATCTTGATCAATATAATTCCCGACTGCCCCACTGTCAATGTAAGCTTCTATGGCATGCATTCCGGACGACCATTGGTTATTGATCAAGATTACTGGTATTGCAAAGTGTGAGGTCGGTGGCTCCTTTCCCTCACTCAACAAACTGACCTCTACGTTTGCCGAGCTGGGTAGTTTTCCGATTGATATTCTTTCTCTTGGTCTTTTTCTGTGGCCCCAGTGACCTTCCTAGGGGGTTTCACCGGGCAGTCCTTCAGGAAGTGCCCAGATTTTCCCCAATACAGACACAGTTGTTGTTGCCTTCTTTTATCTCGCTCTTGTTTTGTTAATGGGGGTCGCACTCCTCCAAGTTGCATGGGCTCAGCAGGGTTTTCTTGTGCATGAGTTACATTGTCTATAGACTGAACATACACCGCCCGTGGATCCATTTTGGAGCGATCTGCTTTTCGGTCTTGCAGCCGGTGGTCTAATTGTACAACCAAATTTATGAACTCCGAACAGTCTCGAGGAGGGTCCACTACCTGAGCTAGAACATCTTTTAATTCGCCTTGTAAACCCCGATGAAACAACGTGGTTCTTTTGTTATCAGGCCACCTAGCTTCAGCGACCAATCTGTTGAAAGTAGCAATGTACGTTAACAGGTCCTAGTTTCCCTGTCGGAGGGAACAGAAGTTCATTGTCCACTGTTTGTTCTCGGGTATGACGAGCAAAAAGTTTCTCCATTTCCCTCTGAAATACCCCAAAGTCATGTAACAGAGGATCATCATGTATCACCAATGGAACTGACCAGTCTGCTGCGCTACCGCTCAGGTTTGACAAGACAAAGACCACCCGAGCCTGGTCGTTTGGAAATGCTCCAGGCCTGCAAAGAAAGTGAAGGCAGCATTGATTCATGAATGTGGTGTATTTCCGTGGATCACCTGTAAATCGCTCCGGTGGGGCCAAAGGAACGGTTCCTGCTAGCATGACTTGCACCGGAGTAGAAGAAGTGGATGGCAGGGTAGGATTCTGCATTGTTGGGTTGCTTCCCAGTAGGGGGGTCTGGCCCGCTTGTGATTGCAAGTATTGTCTGCTAATGTCTTCAGTGCGCTCCTTAGTCACTATTAAATCTCTTCGGAGAGCATTAGTCTCCTGACGGGCAGAATGAACCTCGGCGCGCAGTTCTCCTATTAGTTGGGCCAGTTGGTCTAATTCTGAGGTTTCAATGGCGCCCAGGTGGATTTAGTTTTGGAGACTTTGCGTTCTGTTACACTCACCTGGTTCCACATTGCGCCACCCAGCAGTTGGGGTTCAGATGTCCCTCCTTGCGATGCCCAGATGTGACCAGCGGAAGAGTTCTGCCTGGAATACAGGTAAGCTATGTTCAGGACTGGGCAACCGGGGTAAACAGCCTCCCACCTCCCTGTAGGTCTGTGACCCTTCTGGACTTCTCCTCACCTTGTTATAGATGTTGGCAGGTTCTCCGTCCTGCCGTCTTGGCAGGGGTGCGTTGTGCTTGGTGGGCAATGGCGATTGAGTTGCTTCACTGATGCCGGCCCGTCTTGAGTCTTTCAGGTAAGTCTTATTGCTGTGAATATTGCATGCCTTTTAAACAATGTCTTTTTCCTCATAGGTACGCGGAAGTCCAATATGTGGCAAGGCGGAATCTGTGTTTCACCGGTAACTATGGGTGTTTTTGGAGCGCCTTGATGCGGTGAGTAGGCGCTATGCGCTGCGCTTAAGATGCCTTGCCTTTGCTAACCTGTTATCTTTTCCTCTTCACAGGTCGCGGTACTCGGCCGGAGTATGGAATTTCCGTAGTGATGCTGATTGAGGAGCAGCTGGCGAGATAAGCCTTTCGGCACAGTTCGTTAATTGTACAATGTCTAATGCCTTGTTTCTTCTCTTTTACAGGTCCATCGATCCGAAGGAGCGCTGGTTCCAGGATGATGGTCGGAAGAGCTGCGGACCGCTGGCGATGAAGTTCAGGTAAGCTGCTGCCTTTTCTCACGATGTCTTCTCCTTTCCTTTGAAGTTGCTTTTCTTCCGCGGTTCGTTCCTGAAGCTGAACACGGTGAGCGTTACGTTGCAGTAATGCAAACTAACGCGAAGCGTGTCAGTCTATTCGGGTGTGGTTTAAATAGCTTCAAGAAAGAAGTCCAGGTAAAATAGTCCCCATGGTACCACACCCAAAAACACTACACTGCAAGCTTGGTTTCAAGGAGCCAGGTTATGAGGATGCCTCCACATGACTGGCATTAATGATAAGTAGTTCCCAAGCACAAGTCCATATTCAAACATGAGCCTGGCGCCAAAGGCGCCAGGACTGGCCCCAAGAAGGGCTAGGCTGCAATTTCTTGGGTTTAGTGGGGACTGGAATCAAGACTCTCCCTGGCCCATAGGTTGGCCAGGGGGTCTTCTGAGTGTGGGTCGTGACAGCTATGGTGATTTGATATGGTAGGGGTATAGTCTGGTTGGAACTAGGGAGGGCATGATGATGCATTTGAACAACTATGGTGATTGGATTTGGAGGGTGAGACAATATTCTGATGGTGCCTGTGTGCCTATGGTGATTGGGGTGGAGTCTATGGTGACTGATCTAGTGCGGGATTCTCTGGGTATGGGTGCTAATGAGAATGGGCTATGTGATTGTGTCTGGATTTGGCTACAAATAAGGGTTCATACAGAGCTATGGTTATTGTGTCTGGATAAGTTTATGAAGAGGGATCTATATTGGGTCTGCATGGGCCAATCAAGAGGGATTTTCTTATGGCAATGTTATAGATTATAGATGGGCCTATAAAGACGGGTCAGGATAAGGCTATGGTGGTGGTGTCTGAATCGGACGACAAAGAGTGGTCTGGATGAAAGCATATGACGAGGTGCTCTGGATGGGAATATGAAGAGGGGAGTCACAATCGGGGGATCAGAAAAAGACTCAATCAATTGTAAGTTTAGTATTTGGTTTATTTCATACAAAACAACTCTGGTGTCCCACCAGGATCTGACTAACTAGCCGGGTCCCCCACCCATTACACTTATGTCTTCTGACATCGAGCACTGCACAATTTATTGCACCCTATGGTACTTTCATCTGGCCCCTCTAGGATGGGCAGAACAAACAACATTCTGTATGAGCTAAGTCAGTTTATCTTTGGTTTTGTTCTGCTTCTCCTCCTTCTTCACTTCAGAAGTATGTTCCTTGGCCTATTTCTTAAACGCGTCGCTTTCCTCTGTGGAGTTAAGCCCATTTCCTCCTTCTCCAGTACTTTACTGCTCTTCTGTCTGCTTTACATTCACTATCTCCTCTCTTTCCTCTCCTCCTCTCCTCTTGCTCTCTCCAACTGTTCCTCTTCTCCTCTGCAACATATTCCTCTGTTTGTCTCCCCTCTTACTTGTATCCTCTCACTTGCTCCACTCCTTCCACTCTTTCATCTGTCCCCATGCAGTTCACATTTCTCCTAACTCCCACACTTCCCTGCTGGTTCAATGCCTTTTTATATGCTAACGTGACTTGTGGGCGTGTAATGGTGAGCAGATGTGGGTGTGTGCACAGGTTTGGTGATTGGTGTGGGCTGGTCTATAACTTTCCCAGGTGCTTTTACTTTTGTGATGGGCAGCAGCTCTGCACCATCATTTTACAAAATGGCCATCTGCCATTCTAGGAACAAGCAGCATGTACGTCACAGCTGCTTCAGTCCATGAGGTGCGGCTGGAGTTTGCTGCTGTTACCCTATGAGATATAACTTATGTCAAGCAACCACAGGGCCCTGAGGTCTGATACAGGCTGAGCTCGCAAACGTGTTTCTCCCAAAAAACCGAGACTCATTAAGGTTCACAGACGGCTTTCAGAATCCAACAATCAAAGGTCTGCAAAATATACATTCCTATCTCTGCAACTTTTCTTTCACTTATTGATGCTCATGGGTGGTCTTCACGTTAAGTTATATTATGTCATCTACTATTTGTGTAGTACCTGCTGTCACAGTTTATGGTTTTGAAGTGATATGCCTGTCAGAGTGGAAAAGGAGGCGTATGATAGAACATTCAGTAGCGGTAAGAGGAGCAAAGTCTGGTAGATAGTTCGGATAAGGGCGAGGGATAAGGTTCTCAGGAAGGCATGAGAGGGAAAGGGTGGAGGAGCTATGTGGACAATTGGACCGAATGTATTGTTGAACTTATCTGTATTCTATGGGGAGCAGAGCCAAAAGGAGAGATAGCTGGAGAAGAGGTGTTCGCTGTGCCAAGAGTTATTTCTGGAATATACTCACTATATGGTGAGCCTGGGCATGTTGAAATCATGCTGAAGAAGTCATAGATGGCAAAGCCCTTCTACTTACTTTCCAAGGCCCCCAACAACATTTGGGAGGGGTTGTATGTCAGAAATTCGAAACATGTCAAGTTTGCAAAAGCTCCTGAAAAGTTAGCAAAAAACCCTCAATTTTTTCATTTTCTCATTTATGTCATGATTGCCAAAATCCTAGGCTTGTGCTTGTGTACGAAGTGCTTAAGAACAAAAAGCCTGGCTATGGCTTAGGCGTGGTCAGACCTTTTTTTTAAAATCAAGTTTATTAGCATTTTTACTCATATAACATCAAATCAAGTGAAAAATCCTCTATAATTATTGCCTAATTATTATAAAGCTTCCAGTACGCAACTCCCCCCCAGCCCCTTCTCCATTCCCCCTCCCTGCCATGCCTTCCCAATCAAAATCAAAACTCCGAGCTTGGACGGTGCCTTATTACTGTAATCTTAGGTCCAGGCCAGTCCAAATGGCACCTCCGAATTCCATAAGGGCCTTTCACCTACCGGTTCTCCCGACAAGGGTGAGTCTTGTTGAACAAATTATACTTCACTAAAGACACCCCCTCACCCCTGGCCCCCGCTCTCCTCCTAATGTTCATGTGTTGCATTCCGTTCACCCATATTTCTCGAAGAAGGGAAGCCATACAACCTCAGTGTTGACCCTTGATTCTGCTACAAGATTAGTGAGATATTCCATATCATAAATTGCTCAGACCTTTGTCACCCATTCCCTCTGAACCGGGAGGCGCGGGGTTCTCCACTACTGGGTAAGGCAACACCTTGCCACCACAAGCATGATGCTAAGCATGTGCCCTCCATCCTCCCCACCTTCTGCACCAAATCTTACACCAAAGAGGAGGAGCAATGACGAGAGGCCTCTCCAAATTCCATCAACTCCCTCAATCCAGGTAAGGACCTCTTCCCAAAACCCCTCACTTTCGAGCAGCTCCACCACATGTGTACATAGTCAGCCCCTTCATGTCGACACTTCCAACAATGTGCATCATTTGTCCCTTTCATCCATGCCAACAACGTCCGGGGGTATTGCCACTCTGGACCCCAACTGCATGATCAAACATTTCTCGAGATCTGTCAGATCCCTACTAAGATTGATCCCCCCATCTCTCCCCCGTCAGGGCCCCTTTTAACTGTAGGAAGTGAAAGGGCGACAATCCCCTCAAGGCTAATGCCTCATCCAGGTCGCCCAGGGACATATAAGTATCTCCCACCCATAGTTACCTCGCACCACAATTGAAACGCCTGGGGTTCAGCTATCCCATCCCGGAGTGGCGGGGCCCAAATACAACTCAGAGGAGGCAGCCAAGTTGTGAGCCATCTGTTATTCCCTCTCCCTCCGGATTGACCAAAGTACCTCAAGAATTGGGTGACACAACAACCTACTGGGATGCGTGCCCTAGGGACCCACAGCCATTAATTAAGCGGGACCGGTCCCAGCACACTATTATCCATTGGGACCCACCGTTACCCAAAGACCGGTGCGAAATGATCCACTAGAACTTGCAGCTGGGTCACCTTGTAATAAAATGCCAAATCTGGGTACCACCCCCTCATCTTTAGGTGCGATTAATATATCGTAGGCAATTCTATGTCTCTTTCCCGCCCAAAGGAACCACAACAGGACACGCTTCACCTCAAACAAGAACGACCTGAGGACTACCACCGGCAACATTTGGAACAGAAATAGAAACTTGGGTAGTATCACCATCTTAATTAGATTCAGCCTTGCCATCCAAGAGAGCCCCAGTCCCCTCCATCTCTCTAAATCACGCTTCACTGCAACCCACAGAGGCAGGAAATTGGCCCGGAAAAGGTCCCCCAAAACACTTGTCAGCTGGATCCCCAAGTACCGAAACCTCTCTGCCTGAATCCTGAAAGGGAGCCCTGCTATATAGTACCTCTCTTCATCTGGGAGATTTCCAATCGGAAATACCACAGACTTGGTCAAGTTCACCTTAAATCCGGACAAATTCCCATGCTCTTCCAGACTCTTCAGGACGTGGGGGACAGAACAAGAGGGGTCAGAGACGTAAAGCAATGCATAGTTGGCGAATAGGCTCAACTTGCAGCATGTCCCTCCCATCTCTACGCCTCGGATGTCCCTGTTGCTCCGAACCATGATCGCCCAGGATTCCATCACCACTGCATAAATCAAAGGCGACAGAGGACAGCCCTGCTGCGTGCCCCGCAACAAAGGGAAAGACTCTGACT
The DNA here is from genome assembly GCF_040938575.1 of Ambystoma mexicanum. Classification (NCBI taxonomy): domain Eukaryota; kingdom Metazoa; phylum Chordata; class Amphibia; order Caudata; family Ambystomatidae; genus Ambystoma; species Ambystoma mexicanum. The sequence goes on along the minus strand of NC_090924.1, from coordinate 871,400,731 downwards.
CTGTCACATTGACTGTGACTCTGTCTATAGGCTCTGAGAAAAAGGCCAAAAGCCATCTCCTCCATCTCGGGCCTATTCCCAGAGACGCACAGACCTCCTCCATAAACATCCAGCGCACCCAGTCAAACGCCTTTTCAGCGCCAAGAGACAGAAAAAGTGCTGCCTTGTCCCACACCGACCTGGAGCTCATGATGTGTAGGGTCTTGCGCATACTGCCAGCCCCCTGCCTATTTTGGACAAAGCCCACCTGATCGGTATGGACCAAGCGGGGGAGGCACCGCTCTAGGTGTGTTGCCATGATTCTCGTGAAGATCTTGGCATCTACATTAAGGAGGGATATGGGCCTGTATGAGGCACACTCCTCCAGGTCCTTCCTTTCTTTGGGTATCACAACTATTAACGCTTGCAACAAGGTCGGGGGAATCGTATCACCACCCACTATTGTGTTACCGAGCTTGGCTAGGGGTTTGGCCAGTAAGGATTGATGTTGCTTATAAAAATCAGCAATGAAACCATCCTCCCCTGTGGCCTTCCCCAGCCAGAGTCCTTTGATGGCATCAACAACCTCCTCGCCAGTTACTTCCCTTTCCAGGGCCTCCCTTTCCACCTCGTGCAACCTGGGGAGGGCACAGTTTATTTTATTTTATTTTATTACATTTGTTATACGCCCAGACAATGGGATAATGCAATCTTAGAATGAACATAGAGGTGTACAGGTATAACAATCAAACATGTACAATAATATACACTAATATACAAAGCAGTCAGGTAAAATAGTTGATTGGAGGGGATTAGTGCACTGGTTCAGTTAGAACTTGTTGAAGAGCCAGGTCTTCAAAAGGCTTTTGAATTTGGGGAATGAGGTTTCATTCATAATGTGGGTAGGTAGCGCATTCCAATGTCTGGGGGCCAGTGTTTTGAAGCTGCTGCCCCCTGCTTTCTCTCTTTTGTATCTGGGGTTTTCAAGGAATGCGTTTTTGTTGGACCTGAGTAGTCTGGTCTGGGGCTTCATCATGACTGTGTTGTTGAGGTATTTGGGCGCTTTGTTAGCCCTGCATTTGTGGGTGATGCTCAGGGTTTTAAATAGAATTCTGGCTTGTATGGGGAGCCAGTGGTGGTCTCTTCTGGTGTTGGATATATGTTCAGATTTTTTGATGCCTAGAGCTGCTCTGAGGGCTTTGTTTTGCATGAGTTGAAGTTTAGCTATGTTGGCTTTGGAGGTGCCAAGGAATAGGATATTACAATAGTCTAGCTTAGACAGTATGAGTGCTCTGGCTAGAGTAACACAGTTGTTGGTAGAGAGGAATTTACGGCTGAGGGAGATGAGTTTAGAGGTGTAGGAAGTGGATGAGGCTAATGTGTTTACTTGTTTAGACATGGATAGTGTGGCATCTAAGTACACGCTGAGGGTCTTGACTTGTTTAAGAACAGGGATTATGGTTCCATCGATGGTGAATGATTTAAAGGCGGGCTCAAGGTTGTTGATTTTGCTGGAGGAGCCTAGTATGAGGAGCTCGGTTTTGTCGTCGTTGAGACAGAGGCTGTTGTTAGCCATCCAGTTTTGGATGAGTGAGTAGATTTGGTTAACCAGGAGGGAGTCTTGTTCATGGTTGCCTGAGAGGGGAATGAGGATTTGGGTGTCATCGGCGAAGTTAGTATAGATGACACCCAGCGCATCCAAGGCTGCAAATAATAGCTTGGTGTAGGCATTATACAGAGTGGGGGATAGGCAGGAGCCTTGCGGCACACCTGCAGGGACAGACACTGGGTCTGCTGATTCTTTGCCGATGGATACTCTGGAAGTCCTGTCAGCCAAGAAGGATTTGATCCAGTTGGTAGCATTCTGAGCTAGGTTGAAGTTGTTTGCTAGAGTGTTACAGAGTTTGTCGTGGTCAACCAGATCGAAGGCCGCTGAGAGGTCCAAGAGCATCAGAAGGCAGAGTTTACCTGCTTCTCTGGTGGCATCCATTTGGATCTTCAGATCAAGGAGGGCTGTCTCTGTGCTATGGTTGGGACGGAAACCTGACTGGCGGTCTCCTAGTAGGTGATGTTGTTCCAAGTGGTTCTGAATTTGGCAGTAGGCTATTTTGTCGATTATTTTTAGGAGAAATGGGACCGTTGTAATGGGTCGGTAGTTAGTGGGTATTGTTGGGTCCAGGGAAGGTTTTTTTAGAAGTGGTGTCACCCAAGCTTTTTTGATACTGGTGGGGACTGTGTTTGTGAGGAAGGAGGCGTTAATGAATTCAGTGATGATAGGTGTGAGAGTGGGGGCGCATAGTTTCACTAGATGGGATGGGAATTGGTCTTCCTTGCAGTTGGAGGCTTTGAGTTTCATTATAGTGTCGAAAACCTCTTTGTTAGTCACTGGTGAGAATTGGAATGGGGGACCAGTAGTGGCGTTTGAGATGGTCGTTGATATGGTGGGTGGAGTTTTGTCAGCTAGGAGTGTTTTTTTACTATCGATTTTATTTTGGAGTAGGAGGATTTTGGATGAGAGTGTGTTTTGAATGGTGGTGCACCAGTCTTTGCTAGCGTTTGAAGGTGCTGAGATTTGACAGGGGTTTTCGAGCTCTCTAAGAATGGTAAAGAGTTCTTTGCTGTCTGAGGACGCGTTAGCAATGCGGAGGTTGAAGGCATTGGCTTTTTGAGTGATTATTGCTGATTTGTAAGTTTTGTTGGCTTCAGCGAAGGCTGATGCCGATTCTGGGGTGTTGTTTTTCTTATGGAGGTGTTCAAGTGATCTTTTAGTGCGTCTTAAGGCTATAACTTCTTCATTAAACCAAAAGCAGGAGCGTTTATCAGGTCTACGGGTTTTAGTGGTGATGGGTGCAAGTAGGTCGATAGTTTGGGTAAGGCATTGTTGGTATTGTTCTGCTAGATAGGAGGAGTTGTTGGTGCCTAGAACCATATGGGCAAAGGAGGCACTCAGGGCTGGAGTGAGTTTGTCGGAAGAGAGCTTTTTGATATTTCTAGTCTCAAATGTTTCTGGTTTTTTAGGGGTGATGTATTCGGTACTGGCATTGTCTATGGTGAAGTTAATTGCATAGTGGTCTGAACAATTGACTGGGAGGATGGAGTCAATGGTGACTAGAGAGTTAAGAGTGAGAAGCCAGTCTAAGGTTCTTCCTTTTGAGTGGGTGGGTTTATCTACCAGTTGTATGAAGTTCATCTCTGACATGGCTGTATAAAATGTAGATGCTTCTGAGTCGAGGGGGTCATTGTATCCTAGGTTAAAGTCACCGAGGACTATGCATTTGGTTTTAGGCTTGGTGAGGGGCGTTAGGAGTAGTGGGATGTCCAAGTCAGGGTGTGTGTTTTTGTTGGGTGATCTGTACACCACTAGTAGGTTGGTGGTGCTTTTGGGGTTGGAGGTATAATTGACTAGTAGGAGTTCATAACCTTGTATCTGTTCTATTGGGCATGCTCTGATTTCCAGGGTGGTTTTGGCTATTATGGCAACTCCGCCTCCTTGGGTATTTGTCCTGTCTGTTCTCAGGATGCTGAATCCTGGGGGAATAGCAAGGGCTAGAAGTGGTCCTGGTGCTGGGTGAAGCCAGGTTTCAGTGACCACCAGCATATCAAGGTGTTGGTCTTCAATGAGGTCATGGATATCTATGGCATGGGCACCTAGTGAGCGGGCATTGATGAGTGTAGTTTTGAGGGTGGAGGTAGGGGCAGGGGGTGGTGTGTTACCTTTGATGGGGGAAGAGTCAGTGGGTTTGTTATTGGTTTGGTGTTTGAGTGGTGCGTTGTGGACTCTTTTGTGTTGGAAATTAGTGGGCGTGGTGTTTAGTTTGGTCAGTGTATTGGGTGAAGTGGTGAGTGAGGTAGCTTGTAGGGACATTTTGGTTCTAGACATGAGTCTATTGAGTCTTTCAATGCCCAGGTTGGGTGTGGTTGTGTCATTAATGCAGATGGGTATGGTGTGATTGTATGTAGGCGGGTTGGGACTAAGGCACGGGATGTCTGAGGTTGCTGCCTTCTTGATGGTGATGGGCGTAGTGTGGGCCTGAGGAGATGGTATGGGGAAAGGGGGGAGTGTGGGGAGGAAAGGGGTGGGGCAGGGGATGGGGAAGTGGCGTGGACAACCTGGTCTAACTAATCCATCGCCAACCTTGATGAAGTGTCCTCTGGTGCATGGTGTAACATTAGGGACTATACAAAAAGGGAACATGATGATGGTGAGGAGTGCTAGCATTATATTAGTGGGTGCTGGGTGGGTAGAGCTAGAGTTCAGTGAGCTGTCTAGGCACCTGGACTGGGAGCAATAATCCAGTGCAGGCAGGCAGTGCTCTAATGCAAACACAGCATCAGCCTGGGTAGCTAGTAGGGTGCACGGGCAGTGGGTCAGCTAAATTTGATTATAGTAATCAGGGCGCAAGAGTAAAGGTCGCTAGCGGGGTGCACAGGCAGTGGGTCACCTAAAATTGATATTGGCAATCAGAACAGAGGAGCATAGGTCACTCACAGGGTGCACAGGCAATGGGTCACCTAAAATCGTTTTTAGCAATTCAAGGCACAAAATATAGCAGGGTGCACAGGCAGTGGGTCACCTAGATTTGATATTGGCGATTCAAGGCACAAAACATAGCAGGGTGCACAGGCAGTGGGTCACCTAAATTCGATATTGGCGATTCAAGGCACAAAACATAGCAGGGTGCACAGGCAGTGGGTCACCTAGATTTGATATTGGCGATTCAAGGCACAAAACATAGCAGGGTGCACAGGCGGTGGGTCACCTAAATTCGATATTGGCGATTCAAGGCACAAAACATAGCAGGGTGCACAGGCGGTGGGTCACCTAGATTTGATATTGGCGATTCAAGGCACAAAACATAGCAGGGTGCACAGGCGGTGGGTCACCTAGATTTGATATTGGCGATTCAAGGCACAAAACATAGCAGGGTGCACAGGCGGTGGGTCACCTAGATTTGATATTGGCGATTCAAGGCACAAAACATAGCAGGGTGCACAGGCAGTGGGTCACCTAAATTCGATATTGGCGATTCAAGGCACAAAACATAGCAGGGTGCACAGGCAGTGGGTCACCTAGATTTGATTTTAGTAATTCAGGGCATACAAGCATAGCAAGGTACACAAGCAATGGGTCACTAGCAGAATGCACAGGGGGTGAATGAGTAACCTAGAGTCGAATTTAGTTAGTATAGTGAGGAGTTGCATTATATAGCAAACTGGGGATTGTGCTTTGCTAGAGGAGGGGCTGTGTGTGGGAACATGGAGGTATAGAGTTCCAACTAATAGTCGATTATGCGGCACGGTAGCAGTAGTAGCTTACCTAGAGCAGGGAGGGCAGAGGTGCCCATAAGGCACAACACAATTTAAAGTGGCCTGAAAAGCGACCATAAGGCACAACACAATTTAAAGTGGCCTGAAAAGCGACCATAAGGCACAACACAATTTAAAGTGGCCTGAAAAGCGACCATAAGGCACAACACAATTTAAAAGTGGGCTGAAAGCGACCATAAGGCACAACACAATTTAAAAGTGGGCTGAAAGCGACCATAAGGCACAACACAATTTAAAGTGGCCTGAAAAGCGACCATAAGGCACAACACAATTTAAAGTGGCCTGAAAAGCGACCATAAGGCACAACACAATTTAAAGTGGTCTGAAAGCGACCATAAGGCACAACACAATTTAAAGTGGCGAGTATACTCAGGCCACACAGCCATACACTAACAGTGCAACAAGGTTGCAGTAACGGTTGGGGTTGTATGCTGGTAGTGAGCTTCTTACCCTGAATAGGTGCCAGTATAATCAGGATGTTGTAGGTGGGTTCCAGGAGGAGCATGAGACCTGGCACTCGGCACTTTATGGTTCCTGGACCGAAGGTACTTTTTACTGAGAAGGGTGGCAACAGGTGCAGCAGGTGGATGCCTATGATGGAAGCAAGTCCCAATAGCAAGGTTCGATAGGGGCGAGCGCCTCGCGCCTGCCAGCGGCGAACAGGGCAGCTTGGCCTTATAGTGGCCTTGGGGTGGCTGCCGGCGGAAGTTCCTGGTTATGTGGAACAAGGACGCATTGCCTAGCAACGAAGTCGAGGCCGAGCCTCGCTTTCATCCCGCATCGCGCCCGACATTTTGTTTTTTTGTAATGTCGGCGCGTGCGGGTTGTGGGCCAAAAGGGAGGTAAGCCTGCAAGTGAGGCACTTCAGTAGTGGCAGGAAGTACCCAGGAGGGGTACGAGCAGGGGATTCCCCTGGATGGCACACCTGGAGTCCTGGCTGTGCCTCGGTGTGTGCTAGGGGCTCCTGCCCGCTCCGAAGGAGTAGAGGTGGGGGCTCCTGCCCGCTCCGAAGGAGTAGAGGTGGGGGCTCCTGCCCGCTCCGAAGGAGTAGAGGTGGGGGCTCCTGCCCGCTCGCCGGAAGGTTCCTGATGTGGGCAAACAGGGCAGCTTGGCCTTATAGTGGCCTTGGGGTGGCCGTCGGCTATTCCGCCTGCCGGCGGAAGTTCCTGGTTATGTGGAATAAGGACGCGTTGCCTAGCAACGAAGTCGAGGCCGAGCCTCGCTTTCATCCCGCATCGCGCCCGACATTTTGTTTTTTTGTAATGTCGGCGCATGCGGGTTGTGGGCCAAAAGGGAGGTAGGCCTGCAAGTGAGGCACTTCAGTAGTGGCAGGAAGTACCCAGGAGGGGTACGAGCAGGGGATTCCCCTGGATGGCACATCTGGAGTCCTGGCTGTGCCTCGGTGTGTGCTAGGGGCTCCTGCCCTTCCGAAGGAGTAGAGGTGGGGGCTCCTGCCCGCTCCGAAGGAGTAGAGGTGGGGGCTCCTGCCCGCTCCGAAGGAGTAGAGGTGGGGGCTCCTGCCCGCTCGCCGGAAGGTTCCTGTTGGCCAGATATTGCCGAACACTCCCTATTGACTCATCTGCGGGTCTCGCATACAGTTCCCTATAATAGTTTGCAAAGCATTCTGCTATGTCTTTGCCATCCCTGGTGATTCGCCCCTCGCTCACCCGAATACCTGCCACCCTTCTTTCAACTCTACAACCCCTAGCCCTTCGCACCAAGGGGTACCCACAATGTCACCCTTCTCATAGTATTTCTGGCGAGTATACCTCAATTTTTTGAGGACCTCCCCAATCAGGACTGTGTGCAATTCCTGCCTCTTGGCTCTCATAGTGTTAATTAAGGTCTCCCTGTCAGCGCCCCTCTGAGTGAGCTGCCTACGCAGTACCCTCATCTCCTCTCGAATCCTTGCCTCAATCAACACCCTCTCCCTTTTCTTTCAGCCCCTTCTGCTATTCGCAGACCCCGAAACGTGGTTTTGGCTACCTCCCAAACCATTGTCATGGCCGTCTCCCCAGTGTCATTAGTCTCGAAGTATGCCTTCACCTCCTCAGCCATAAATTCCCTAAAGACCAGATCCCTGAGCAATGTGTCATTGCAACTCCACCTATAAGTTTGATGCAGCTGGGGGAGCCGCCACGCCACTGAGACCAACTCGTGGTCTGACCGTGTAATAGCGTCCACACTCAGGATTCCTATCTGCTCCTCCTGTTCCCTGGGGATCAACAAGAAATCAATTCTTGTATACGATTGATGGGAGGGCGAAAAAAAAGTATAACCCCCAGCTGTCGATTGGTTCTCTGCCAAACATCTACCCAGAAATAGATCTATAGTAGGCCCCAGAATGCCAAGTTGTCCCTCGAGGGGTTCCTGGGCTCCTGTGTTTTAGTCGACCACCAGTCAAGTCGAGGGTCTAGCAGCAGATTAAGCCCTCCCTCCTCCCCAGGATCAGTGCCCCCTCCACCCACTCATCTAACTTCTGGAACACCTGTCTCAGAAATTTCACCTGTCCAACATTGGGGGCGTAGAGGGTGACTATGGTAACTCAAATCCCTTCCCTAGTGCCTTTTATGGCCCAGAATCTCCCTCCAAAAAGCCTCCTGGCTTCAATTCCCTCCAGTGCGAACGACTTTCCCAACAGAATCCCCACCCACTCCCTCCTAGACGTCTTATGGGAGGCCCAGTAGTTCCCAGCAATTTCCTTTCCCTTAATCAGTGATTCCGCTCTATTTCGATAATGAGTCTCCTGTAGGAGTAGTATCTGCAGCTTCTGCTTGCGGAACATGTTACTCGTAAGAGACCTCTGTTCTGTGAATTCAGGGTGCCGACCCGCACCTAAGCCATAGCCTTTGCTCACCTTCCCCTTTATGTAGCTCACCCGTCCAACCAGGCCCTTGGGCATCCCCACCTCTAGGTAGCATGGCTTGTACTGCCCATCCCTCCACTTCCCCTTCCCCCTGTTCCCCACCTGTTTCCCCCCCATTTTCACCCCCTGAATCCCCTCCTAATCCTAAATTGAGATGTCCGTCTCCACCTCTTTAACATACCGGAGATGGTCAACGAACCAACAGGATATCTCCCTCCACCCTAAGCACGCCATCCAAAAAAAAAACTTCAACCTGCTCCACCTTTTAAACTTCGGACCCTTCTCCCTTACCACCCCTCCTTCCCCTAAGATTATGGCCTCACCATCCTCAGAAAAACCCCGGGGGTGAGGTACCTCAAGGACCCAGTTACAACTGACCAACTGACTAACAAAACCACCAAGGCTTGTGTCCTCTCCCCCCTCCCTCCGGTTCTCCCCAACATTTGAACTGAAAGGACCTGTTCCAAAAGGCCATAGACTCTTATATCAAGAGACAACCAAGATTCTCATCCTCTGCCCTCTCATGAAGGCTCCCCCCTTGGCAGGAGGGTGTTCAACTTTTGACACTTAGTGCCTCTCTTTCCTCTCCTCTTCCCTCACATCGCATCAAGCCCTCTAGAACCCCTAGCTGGGGTCAGAGCTCCTTCACTCCGTTCTGCTGAGGGCCCGACCCTGGAGCCGATTAAATCCTCTGTGACCCTTTGAATCTCCTCATCTGCCACCAGGTGGTATCTTTCTCCCTCTCACTCAAATTCCAAAGAGAAAGGGTATCCCCAGTGGTATCTCACTCCTTTCTCCTGTAACCATCTGGTGAGGGTCCCATACTTCCTCCTCCGGAGCAGCGTGAAAGCGGAGAGGTCCTGGAAGATTGATATATTAAGCCGTTTTGCACTCTGGAGGATCTTCACTCTATCGCTGTAGTAATGCATACGTGCAAGGATTGTCCTTGGGCCCTTCACCCCTCCACCTGCCCTGTGGACTCTGTCAATCACTAATGGATCCCCATTGTCCACCCCCAGGGCGAGTTTAAATATGTCTTGCACTTTGCCTTCCAAGGCCTCCGGAGTCTCACCATCTGCCTCAACCAGTCTGAAAATCCAGAGTTTTTTCGCCACTCTCGATTTTCAATATCATCCAACTTGAGGCAAAGTTCTTCTTTGCGCCGCTCCACCTCAAGGAAACTGACCTCCATTTGTGCCTCTAAGAGGCCCATAGAGGTCTGGTTTGCCTACACCTCCTCCACTCTGTCCTCCAGTGTAGTCACTTTGGCGGAGAGGTCAGCGATCTTGGCCCCCATGTCATTTCTCATGCCTCTAATTTCCTCAAGGATGATCTGTATATTTGATTTCATGGATGCTAACTCGGCGGGGACCGGGTGCACAACCCCGCCCTCTATCCTTTCGTCCTCGGCCCGGAACTGGAAGCGTGCGAGAGACTCTCTCCAACTCATACAGGGTTTTGTCACCCCCCCACTCCGCTCCACAGAGGATCCGGGCACTAACTTGCTTACCCTTCGGCACAGCCATGTAATCCGGGCCCTAGGCTCATAGTATGCGGTCCCCTGCTGTTCATGCAGCCCTGAGGTTGTTTCTCCAGTGTATTTCTAGGCTTCTCGGTGTCTCCGAGAAGAGTCCAAAATGGTGGCCCACACCGTCCTCTGGCTCCTAATTGACTAGGGTGATGTCAAGATCCCAGTATGGACCCCACGTGAGTACCACAGGTTTAAGCTATTAGCCCCCATGGGGAATGCAGGGGCACCCACCTGGGTCCGGTCACCAGTCGCGGCTCTGATCACCTTCCTCCTTCCTATCAGCCTTGGTGTACCCGGCAGGGGAATCGGGGTGGGACCCAGCTCCTTAAACACATTCCCAACGTGCTCTGCCTCGCAGAAAGGGGTGGTTCTCGAGGGGCTGGCGGTACGAGAGGCCCACTGGGTCTCTCTTCCTTGCCCCTGCCACACACTGCTTTTTCAGGGGTCTGCGCCTCCCTCCACAGCACGCAGTGTTGTCCCTGCCCCGACTGGCCCTTAGTTCAGTCCCTCAGGTAGCCCACTCCTACACACCTCTCGCTCCAAGACGAATCATTACAATACGAGGAGGGACAGGGGCGGCGGGGTGCAGAATGACTTGTGTCAGCCCTGAATTCAGCTCAGACTGCTCTCTCTGTTACAAGGGCCCACCGACCTCTGTGTGCTCAAGTCCCTGGTGCTGTTTGTGAGCAAGAGCACTCTAGTCTGTCCACATATGTTGGGGGGGCACCCGCAGTCACTGCGGCCCTCTTGCCACCGAAGCGCTCAAATGGTTTGGGAGGAGCTGCCAGCCCCTCTTCTCCTTCTCCCACGCCGATGCAAGGAACTTGTCCCCAGCTCCAGGGACTCACCCCCGGAGCAGCCGTACTGCTTAATCGTTGGCCTCAGAGCTCTTCTCACCACGCTTGCTCCACCGTGCTCCACGTTCCACTGGTGGGGATGCAGGCGTGCTACCGCGTCGGCCTGCCACCGCAATGCCCCCCAGTTGGAGCTGCCTCTCTGGGCCTGCCATCGAATGCTCGGAGTCCAGATGCGGCGTCAAGGGATCCACAGTCACTTCTCCCGCCACGCCGGAAGCATCCACACTCCTGCCCGCTCAACGGTTTCTGCTCTTCATCAATGCTGACCGGGCGCTGTGCTCACACCTCGCCTCGCCCGATGAGAGGAGCGTGGCTCGAAGGGGAGGAGGGGTGCCGGCTCACAGCTATCTGTTTTTTACCTTCAGAGCAGAGACTCAGGACAGAGGGGTCGGCCCCCGGCTTCACCAATGGGTCCGATACCCAATATACACAGGTTGAAGGCAGACTAATGTCTGCTTAGTGTAATAACTCCTCTTAGTGCTCAGGGCTGAGACGGAGCTCCGAGCTCAGGCTGCCATTTTGCCTGCACCCCAATCGGCTTCCTGGTCAGACCTTTGAACCTTCCACAGTGTCATGGTGAGCCAAGGCGATTGCACGTGTTTAATTGCAGCTATATTGACTGTGGCTGTTTTAACCTGTGGTGTTTTGCCAGCATCCATTTTCACCTATTTTATTTAATGAGGTTGTTAACCCAGCTCCTATCTAACCCACCGCCACAACCTCACCCTCACCTGCCACAGTCCCCATTTCCCACCTGTCGAGCAGGAGCTCCAGGTCATGTCCCTGCAAGAGCAGTGGACCCACGGAGCACACCAGCTGCCCAGCCTTGCTGACCATAAATTATGGTAAGAGCCAATGCCTACCGCCCTACCACGCAAATATCATATGCAAAGCCCTTATTTTTTCATCTGTTGAGCACGCTTTGATCCCGAACCTGAAAAACGAAAATAAATGTGTTTATTCTCCTAAAAGGCTTCTTAGAGCCTATCGCCGCCATCAAGGTACACGAGGTACCCAACTTTCCAAGATGGCCGATTGACGATCGTATTGAACACCATCTACCTAATCCAGGCCCCTGATGCGAGCCGATTGGTCGCCTGGCCCATAATCAACCCCATTGGCCGCCGGCAGGCGAAGCCGGCCCACTCCCTCCAAGGCCCACGGGAGGCAAGGCCAGCTCCTGTTTTGAGCCTGTTTTGCCGTCTGCCAGCCCCCCTGGCTCCTGCACCAGCCCTCTATCAAGGTAACACTACCTTCTTAATGCAAGGCACTCCATGCCTATTTGAAATCTAACACTACTACCGTTTGCATTTAAGTGCCAGCATCCTCGTTAAATTTAGTGATTAATACACTGAAGTTAATCATCTCCGCTTCTTTGACTGCATATGAGCCCTCTGTTATTGCTCACTCCGTGCTCCTGCCCTATCCTGTCGGTGCCTGATTTAAAAACATTGTGACGAAAACAGCTATAGGCACGCTGTCTCTAGACTCACAAATCTGAAACTAGCTGCTGTATTAATCTGCTGCTGTATCATGCATGATTAATTCTTATTGCACCATCCTGGGTATCTCCATTACCACATGTGAGTAGACAACCTCTTGACTGGTTACAAAGTAACATTTGCTTATATTGCACTACTATATATCTAATATGTTCATCAGGCCATGCTGCACGCTCGTTGCTACGCGCATGATCTGCTACTTTCACTCCTCGTGTAATGTGTAATGTGCCACTTGGATTACTCCGCTGATACCCTGTCATCTGTGTACCTCTCAGCCACCACATTTGTCCTGCATATTACTCTCCACATGCATGAACGCACTGCCTGATCAATACGCTATTACCTGTGCTAACATAACTACAATCAATGCTGACCAGATCTAGCCTACCCTAGCTTGCCATTAATCTGCCCTTAATCAGATCCTATAACCTATGTTGTTGCTGCCTTGCCAGTATTTGTTGGAGGGCCTTTAACACAATGTGCAATTTCATAGAAACCTCCAGGGCCGAACACAGGTTCAACGCTTTTTAGACAAACTGTCCCATCTCAAATCTAGATGTCACCAATGCATTCCAGTCATTTCGTCTGATGTCACATCTAGGTGTCACTCACTGCCCTAGCCATATTGTTTTATCTAATTTAGGTGTTACCAGTGCATTCTAGTAATTTTGTCTGATGTCAAATCTAGGTATCACTCACTGCCTCTAGCCACACTGTTTTATCTAATTTAGGTGTTACCAGTGCATTCTAGTCATTTCGTCTGATGTCACATCTAGGTGTCACTCACTGCCCCTAGCCACACTGTTTTATCTAATTTAGGTGTTACCGGTGCATTCTAGTCATTCTGTCTGATGTCAAATCTAGGTGCTACTCACCGCCTTTAGCAATACTGCATCATTTCAAATCTAGGTGTCATTAGTGCATTTCTGTCACACTGCCTGACGCTAATCTAGGTGTTACCTACTGCCTCTAGCTATATTGCCTTATCTCAAATCGGGGTACTACTAGTGCATCTCAGCTACACTGTCCTATCCTAATTGAAGAGCCTCTCAATGCTTTGTAGCTAACTCATTTAGTCCTATCTAGGTGTCACCTCAATGGAACTCAGCCTATTTGTGCTATCTTAACCAGGTGTCACATTAACGTTTATCGGCCCAACCAGTGTCAACTAAGTCAACTCCTGATCACCTAACACTCTCGCCATTAGCACTGAGCATTTGTATATCAACCACCAACTTGCTTGCCTGCACCTTGATCCTCATAAACACTGCATTACAGCCCAGTATGGCTCCTCAGCCACCTAACGCGCGATACTCAACCATGCCTAACACCAAGTCCCCATACCTAGATATAAATGACCCCCAACCACTGCAACGTACCAGTCTCCCTCACTCTACTATCGATAGGAACCTAGGACTCAGAGCCAGACTAGCCAAAATTTACGAGCCCTTAGCCCGCTCATTGCCTACCATACAGAATTCCAAAATTTTACCTAGGTCCTCCACTAGGTCCTCGCCACAAAACTCTAACCTTAAACCCTCACTCAGCTCCCCTATCCAGGCTATTCCTGAGTACACACAGGACAAGTGCCACATTACTACCACTAAAAACATCACCAGCCCTAAAATAAAGGGAGCTCTGATCAATGCCAGATCACTAGTAGCTCACCCTACAGATATTGCCGATCTAATCCTCAATGAAGACCTTGACCTCATTGCCATTACTGAGACCTGGTTGCAACCAGCAGCAGGACCCATGCTCATGTTGGCAGTCCCAGATAATTATTCCATCCTGAGACAAGATCGTCCTAATTCCAGAGGAGGAGGGTTTGCCATTATCCACAAATGCAGTCTTACCATGAGACTAGCAACACCCACCATCGTCCCATCATGCGAAACACTTTCAGTCAAAATCACACTTACCAACACCCAAACTCTCAACATCCACCTGATCTACTGCCCACCAGGCCCCATCGGTACTTTCGATGAAGATATTTATACCATCCTCTCCAGTAACCTTACCAGTTCTACCAAAGTCCTCACCCTGGGTGACTTCAACTTGGGCTACAATGATCCTGAAAGCCATCCCACCAGCACCATAGTCAACACTCTCTCGGAACTAGGTTTCACACAAAGAAGTATGGCACCTACACATGACAAAGGCAGAACACTTGATTGGGTGGCCGATTACAACTGTCTAGCGAACATTACAAACACCTCACCCCCTAGCCTGGATCGACCACCACCTGGTTTCGTTCCTGCTCTCTACTGACAGACCCCCAGCTATTATCAGGGCCCCGCCCACCCTCACAAGAAATAAGAAGAACATGACCACTAAAAGACTCATCCCGAACCTACTCCCTACACTCAATTCACTCCAAGACAACCTAGACCCTGAGACCTTGGTTGAAGAATATAATAAGATCATGGCCACCTCGCTGGACCTAATTGCCCCCCTCAAGCTGAGACCCAGCAAACCAAATACACACCTAAACAAATGGTACACCCCATTCCTTAAAAATTTAAGGCAGCAAAAAAGGAATTGTGAGGCCACTTGGAAAAAATCCCCCTGAGCTGAGAATAAACTCAAACTTTCCAAACTAGCCACACTATGCAAAAAAGAAATCTACCTGGCTAAATGAACCTCGTTTGACTCTCGCATATCCCAAGCGAAATCAAACATGAAGGAACTTTTCTCCATCCTTAAAGAAGTTGAAACCCCCATAGTATCTCCTGACACCTGTACTAAAGACAAACACTGGTGTTCAGAAATTCAAAGCGCCCTAGCTAACAAAATTGCGACCCTCCAAAGTAAAATATCCCGCAAAAAAGCGTCCCTCAACAATGCCCTTCCCTAAAAAACACCATACATGCCCACACTCACAGATCTCCCTCGCTTTAACTTCTCTAAAGTCACGATTCTCGAAGTAGAAAAAATCATCTTGTCTCTGAAACCCTCCAACTGTCAGAGCTCATTAAAGATGCCACACGTGACCTCTCCCCCTTCATCACAAAACTGATTAATGCCTCCTTCGCCACTGGCTCTATCCCCACTAATCTGAAACAATCCTGGGTACTTCCACTATTAAAAAAAACCACACTCGACCCAGCCACGCCCACTAACTACAGACCCATAACGACCGCTCCCTTCCTACTAAAAATCCTGGACAAGGTTGCTTATGTACAAATACAGAAGCATTTGGAAGAACACCATCTATTAGGCTCTAGACAATCAGGGTTCTGCCCTCAACATGGAACCGAAACCGTCCTCATTGACTTGAAAGCTCAGATAGATATGCTCAGAGACAACAGCCAAGTTGCCCTACTCCTCCTCTTTGATCTGTCTGCAGCCTTCGACCTGGTTGATCACACTGTCCTGTGCACACACCTCCACACATCAGTTCACTTCTCGGCCGAGGCCATCACCTGGATTACCTCTTTTCTCAACGGTAGAACCATGAGGGTCTTCTCACCTACGGCGGCGGCAGACCCCATACCCATCACCTGTGGCGTCCCACAAGGCTCCTGTGTCTCCCCCCCTTATACAACATATTACCAAACCCCTTTTCGATGATTTGGATCATCTCGGTATCACCTACACTAACTATGCAGATGATACCCAGATACTCCTTCCGCTTTCTGGAGATTATGGAAAGGATTTGGCCTTGCTAAATAGGGTGTACATCATCATCCAGGCATGGATGGCCCTACATGGACTATGCCTGAATGATGATAAAACTGAACTCATCATTCTAGGCACCACATCCAGCCTAAAGAAACTTGGCCCTGTCTACAACTCTTTCATGATCGATGGCAACAACATAAAGGTTGGACAAGAGGTCAAAACTCTGGGCTTTTACCTGGACTCTAATTTCTCCTTCAGAAGACAGGTGATCTCCCTGGCCTCTTTCACGGCATATACGTGTAAATTAATCCGCAAAGTGAGGAAATAAGGGCTCCAGGCAGCAGTGATGAAGAAACAGTAATTTATTTCATTACAGCGACAGCGGCCTATGAGAGCCGAGTGCCAACATGGCTCTGTCCCTGCAGTCTCTACTGTCTCTCATCCACATTCTTAGAATAACATTCTTAGAACTTAATGAGCTCATAGTGCAGCTGAATGTTTAACTAGGATCTGGTAATACATTTTTATGAACTTGTTTTAACTTACACTTACATCACAACACATCTCATCCCTTGTGTGCATACAGCTGTTTACTCCACATAATAATCCTTAAACCAGCCGGGTTTGTTCTTGACTCTATTTGAATGTGTCTCTGCTGCAGACCTTGAATTGTTGTCATCCTTGGAGCACTTATCTATGACACTAGAGTCTCTGATACTGTTATTATCAAATTCACCATTGTCATGTTCACCATTGTCATGTTTATCATGTGCATTGTCCTTCATGCATTCTGGACATTTCAGAATTCTGGACATTGACCAACACTCCCCCCCTTCTACAATTACTACATTGTTTCTTACCGCAGATATTTTCTTGGGACCAATGTATTTGCTTTCTACACATTTGGGAGTGAATCTAGGGTTCTTTATGAGAATACAATCTCCCACTTTCCAGGTATTACTTTTGACATTCTTGTCCTCATCAAATCTTTCTTTGTACACATCCTGTGCTTCTTTGATGAGAGTCATAATTCTCTCGCGATCAATGTTGGAACTCTTGGCTAAGTCCATCCACCCTGGACATAGTTTTGTTCCAGGTTGTCTCCCTTTCAACGACATGAACGGAGATACATTTGTAACTGAGTGTGGTGTGGTACAGTAGTTCCATATCATTTCTCTTACTACACCAAACCATCTTAGATTAGAAGCCATGGCCAATTGCAAACCACCCTTTATGAACCTATTGGCTCTCTCAACGAGGCCGTTGGCCCTTGGATGATATAAAGCAGTGCTAGTGTGTTTGATGCAAAATTTCTTCAAGAAAGTTAACATCCTTTCAGAACAGAATTGTACTCCGTTATCAGTGATTAATTCTGTCGGGAAACCCTCCCTGTAAAACACTTCCTCAAAGAATAACACCATCTCTGCAGTGGTTGCCTCACGCAAAGCCTTCCATTCAATCCATTTGGAATGGTAGTCTACTAACACAACAATGTATTTATACCCATTGTCAAGGTTTTGCAATGGTCCCATCAAATCAACTGCAACTTTTTGCCATGGTTCACTCGGTACTTTGACAGGATTTATTGGTACTTCTCTAACCATCTTGGTCTTGTCACTCTTACCACACTCTCTACAACCCCTAACACACTTCTCTGCACTCTAAATTAAGAGTGTGTGTAGATTTGCGCAGTCTTAATCACAATATTCTGGTGGAGAGACATCCCCTACCCAACATTTCCGAGACACTCTCCACTCTTGGCGAACCCAAAATGTTCTCTGTCATTGATCTCTCTGCTGCCTATCACCAAGTTCCCCTTTCCCGAGAATCGCAACATCTCACTGCCTTTATCACACCCGAAGGCACTTATAAATATAATCGCATGCCATTTGGGTTGGACTCGGCCGCATCAGTGTTCCAAAAGGTGATGGAGGAAGTGTTAAAAGGGTTGGAAAATGTTAAGGTGTTTCAAGATGACATTCTGATTTTTGCAAGTAATGAGCATGAGCATGACAGAGTACTTAGGGCAGTACTATGCAGACTGAAAGAGGCTGGGTTAACAGTCCAAAGAAGAAAATGTAAAATAAGTGTTGAGGAAGTGGAGTATCTGGGACACAAAGTTTCAAAAGAAGGTATTTCTCCCAAAAAGTCACTCATAGAAAGCATTAGTAATACTCCTCAGCCCCAAGACAAGGACCAACCATGTTCTTTCATGGGACTAGTGGAATATTACCATAAATTTGTGAATGGCTTTGCATCCATCTCATCTCCATTGAGGGAGTTACTAAAAAAGAACGTGAAGTACACATGGTCCAAATAGTGTCAGGAAGCATTCTTGCAAATCAAAGATTGTATAGTCAAGGCCCCATCCTTAAGTGGATTCATGTTTGGCAGGAAAACGTTGCTTTCAGTTGATGCTAGTACCCTTGGCTTAGGAGCAGTTTTGACTCAGTTTGACTCAGGTAAAACTGAATACACAATTGCATTTGCATCCGGGCCACTTAGAGGAGCAGAAAGAAATTACTCGGTCATTGAAAGAGAGGCACTAGCAGTATTTTGGGCAGTAACGCACTTCAAGTTCTTTCTATGGGGTCGACCTTTTATTGTCAGATCAGATCACAAGCCTTTGATTCAATTGATGAACGGTTCTGAGTGGGCCAAAGGGTCTCCAAGAGTTTCGAGGTGGATGGTAGAACTCTTGGGTTATAAATTCAAGGTGTGTTACATTCCCGGGAGGGAGAATGTGGTACCAGATTGTTTATCCAGATTACCTGTGTGTGATGGTGAATTGGAGGGAGCACCTGAATTTCAAGATGTGAGCATTGCAGAAATTGAGCATGATGCCATTGATAAAGAGATGTGGATAAGAGCTGGTGAGGAGGATTTAATATTGAATCAAGTAATGATTTGGACCAGAGAAGGATGGCCTCACAAGAATATTGTGGGAAAAGAGTTTGACAGATATTTTGGTGTGAAGGACGAGTTAAGTATGTCTGAGGACGGATGTAAACTTAGAAAAGGAAATAGGATAATACCCCCCAGTGGAGTCAGATCTCATTTAGTGAATATAGCACATCAAGGTCACCTGGGCATGGGAGGAACAAAGAGATATTTGCGGCAATATTTCTGGTGGCCCGGGATTGACAGCGACAGCGGCCTATGAGAGCCGAGTGCCAACATGGCTCTCTCCCTGCAGTCTCTACTGTCTCTCATCCACATTCTTACAATAACATTCTTAGAACTTAATGAGCTCATAGTGCAGCTCAATTTTTAACTAGGATCTGGTAATACATTTTTATGAACTTGTTTTAACTTACACTTACATCATAACACACAGCTAAAACATTGATGTCTGATACTAGCTGCCCTACCCTTGCTAGAGCCCTTATTCTGTCCCGCCTAGACTATTCTAACGCCCTCTATCTGGGATCATCCAAGGCTACCACTAGCAAACTACAAACTCTCCAGAATAATGCCCTCAGAGCGGCTCTGGACATCTCCAGAAGAGAGCACGTCTCAGGATTTAGTGAGCAGAACAACTGGCTATCCATCAATGACAAAATTCTTTTAAAAACTGCATCGCTCACTCACAAATCCCTCAATAACGGAGATTTGGTAGTGGGAATAATTCCAAGTTATTTGTGATAGCTATTAGGCAGAATCCTGTGCAGTGCCCTTAGGGACCACTACACACAATTAAGACTACAAGTGGTAGTACAATTTCACTTGTGGTACAAGCCTGTACTACAAAGAAAAAGTGGTAGCAATGGCTGAGCATCCAGACTTATCTCAACAGCAAATGAGCAGTAGTAGAGATTACACAAAGGACTACAATTACTGTGACTCAAGCTAACACTGACTCAAGGTTGCTGGTTAAAAAGTAAAAGTACATTTATTTTTAGACCATCTGTTCACAAAACACTTCACTTCTATTAAATTATAACCACAGTTCAAATATACTACACACAACCAATTCCCCTTGTTCAGAACAATTCAAGGTAAGTAACTTTGGATTCGACAGACCGGTGTTATGAAATAAAGACGTTACCGTGGGTTATTACGGGATCACTTTTTGACAGTAATGACAGTTCGGTCTTACGAAAGAAAGGCGCATCCGCGAGAAGAAATGTTACCATAGTCAAACACACTTAGCACATGAATTAACACAAGAGAATGGGGGATAAAAATCCTAGGCAATACTTTTGTCAAGGCAGACAGAATCAGAGGACACTTTCTAAAACACAGATAAAAGTCAATAGGCCTGCGCCAGTGTCAAATGGGACAGGGTCCTGTTGTTGAGGATCACAAGGTTAGAACAGTTCACGATTCGAGATAGCCGGGAGTACTTGGATATTGTCACAAGGGAAGCAAAAGTTATAAGAGGGAAGGAAGACAAGGGCAAGCCTTGGGTGAGGAGAAAGGGTTCACCCCAATTCCTTGAGGTTGGACACAGTACCTTATTCGTTTGAAGAAAAGCTGGTGCTATGGCAGTTGTTCCTGGTAGTTACTGCAGACTCACGGTTCCTGGAGCTTCAGTCATGGGGACAAGAAGGAGGACGTCTGGCGGGATCTGCACTACCCAGGGATGAGGCCAGCAGCAGCGAAGCAACAGTGAATAAAAGGTGCGCTCCTTTAAAACAGGAGAGGCTCTTCAGATGGCTATCCGGACCACTACAGCTGTGTGCAGTGATTTCGACCAAGATGAGGATCCTCTGGCTGTGCAAGGTGAGCTGGTTGATCCCACCAGGCTCAAGGGAAGAAGACTCCGGACTGGATCTTCTCTTGTCGTTGAAGGGTAGATAGCTCATTACTGTAGCAGGGCTCCACCGGGACTCGGGAGTTGCAGCAGCCGTCTTCTTCTCCGCTTCTCTTCGGTTCTTTGCAGTTCCAGTGGTGTCTCTGACTTCCAGCCCAAGAGTCCTGCCTTTTATGCCAAAATCCCCCATTCACACAGCCTGGCTGTCAATCACTCAGCAGGGGGGTTGTCCGGCCCGGACAACCACCTCAGCCAATCGACACAATGTGTGGCTTGGGTCTCCAAGGAGACCCTGTGTAGGGGGTGAGGGGGTGACTAAACCCCTCCCTCACATTCAGCCCACCTAGACACCCAGATGCCAAAGGAGGGCTTCTGGGCAGAAGCCCGCCAGAGGTCGGAGAACAAAGAAGGCAAACCTGGTTTGCCGCGCAAAGTAAAACACAAAAAGGACTTTAACAAAAAGAAATGGAGATAAAACCCAACCAGAGCCAAAATAAAAAGTATTTGGTCAAGCGGGTTTAAGTTCGAGGCTAATACAATAGCCTAAAACAGTACCACGTCTATATAGTATAATCGCGGTAGAAAAGTTAGGGTAGATACCACTGCCACCAGCCAAGTCTTAGTGTTAAGAGAGCAAAATAAAGCTCAGAGAGGCACAGACAACAAGGGGTAGTAACTAACCCTTTCCAATACTCCATGTAAGATGGAGTGTACTGGGTCTGTAGTTTAAAGTGACTATGTAAAGTTAATGGCAACTTTACATGTTTCTGGGAGACAGTAGTCAGCCCTAGAAAAATGGAGTCAGTGGGAAGTCTCAAAGACAACCCTGTGTCACTGCACTGAAGTTGTTTTATTTTCAATTTGTCTTTGCCTTTCACATACTGATTGAGGAACTGGCATAAAGATCTGAAAGATTTTTTGGCTATGTTACACATTGATGTGCACGGCCATTTGTAGACTGGACGCATTGGTTCAGTGGAATGGAGAGTTGATACTAAGTTTTCTGGGGATATTTTTGTTAGCAGCGTTTCTTGTTCCATAATGGTATTCTTAAGTTTTTCATACCCTCGTCCACTTCTATGTATGCCAATTGTGTTTATTTGATTTTGTTTGTATGCTTCTTCATTTAAATATGGTTCTGTGCTGGTGGTGTGAGTCCATTCACCTTCACAGATGTTTGCAAAGTTATGTTTGTTGATATTCCGTTTATTGAGAAGTCTTTTTTGTAGTTTGTACTTAGTTTTGTTAGTGGTTTTATTCTGTTTAAAACTAAAATAAATAATTTCCTTTTGAGAAGGATTGCACTGTTTGTGAGAGCTTCTAGGATTCATTTTCTACGGTAGGCTTTAAGGGTTGTGAGTGATTTCTCTTCTGTTTTTATAAGGTTCTGAAGGACTCTGTGGCAGAATTTTTTTTGTAAAATAATTTTTTTGGTATGCTTACTTGTGTCTACATCGAGATTTATAGGTGCAGTGTTAGCACTAGTGGTAGCTGCAGTCTTGTTAATCACTTTCTGTTTCGTTTTACATTTTGAAAGAGGAGGCAAAGTTTCTTTACTGAAGGCTGTTTTTGTTTCGCTTAGTGACTGTATTAGCTGCTTTGTCTGAACTTTTTGTACAAATTCTGCAAGAGGTGGATGCTTATTTTTGACACTTTTATTTTGATTTTGTCTACTCTGTGTTGCTTTCTACGGAGTTGCTTTTTGATAGACATTCTCTGGGGTCTGTTGGAGAAAAAAGAAAGTGTGGGTTGGGATGTTGTCCAGTATATGTGTGCTTTTTGCATGAGTGTCTGAGTGTGATGGTAAGCATGTATATAGAGGTGTGTGATTGTGCAATGGGCTGTTACGTCAGGTTGGGAAGGCTATTCTCGTATTTGTGTGTTACTATACTGGTGTTCATATGACAATACAAAGTATGCAGCTGCTGAGGGGCAAGCAGTAATACTGAATCTAATGCTGCAGGGTTAATACAATTGTTTCTTCTACAATACTAGAAGTCTGCAGTGTTTGAGTAACAGTTAGAACATTGTGGGTGTATTGCACTTACTTTTTTGGATGGAAAGAGTAGGTTTCTTCTGAGTTCTGGTTTGTACTTCAGACACTGCTGGCTTTCAGGAGAGTGGTCTTCACTGCAATTGTGAAAGAACCAAGTTAGTAAATATGTGTGTTAATAGCACTGTTGTTAATGTAGACATGATTCTTTTTTTGCAATAGCACTGCTTTCTGATAAATGTCTATGTACATTCTGTATATTTTACTTAGAATCTGTCAGTTGAACGCGATGTACGAATGATTACAATAGTAAGCACACAGAGCACACTTGGCTTTTTAAGACAGTGTTATTGGATGTTAGGAGATAGGAGAAATAACTGTATGCTTTTCTTACTATTTATAGAGGGTAAATGGCAGGAACTGTGGGGAAAAGCATGCAATGTATGCATTTGTGAAGGTGTGGGAAATAAAGCAGAATGATTTGATGGGTTCAGCAGCTTATTGCTCTCCAAGATAGTTGTAGCAGAGAAGGTTCAAATAAGAAAACCTTGAAAAGTGGCAATGGGACAAAGCGAGATTACCAGACTGCAGGTGATTAGGAAACTACTTGGTGATCCTGTGGTGCTTGGAGATGGAAGAGTCTGAAATAAAGTAAGGGTTGCAAAGAATGGTGTGGTGCTTGCGTTGCATACTGAAGGGAAAGGGGGAGATGTTGTATGTGTTGGTTTACTACACTGTTTGTACATAGTTGGGCATGATGTGATAGACATCACTGCACCTGTGTATAGTTGAATGCTGTGGTAAATTCTAGAACGGAATGGGCAACCAGCTGGAATGAGAGAGCTGTCTAAATTTGAGAACCGTTGTAAAGGCAGTGGTGTTGTTTTAGATGGGAGCCTTTCAATGATATTGGTTATCTGTGTGCATGAATAAAGATGCATGTACACATCCGGGCTGTGTGTCATTTTATAACACACTACAAAGCCTTCTCGCACAATTATACTGTTATTTCTCACATCTTTTAACATGAAATGCCACTTTGTTAGACAGCTGTGTGTGTTGTGTCTGATTACTGTTATAAACATTTCTAAAGGAAGTTCAAATTATAGATTGTGTACAATATCCAGATTGTGTAGAAAGAAAACTGTATGTACATCCTATGTACTATAATGCTTTAAATGCTATTATAGTTGGAATGTGGATAAATAGGTGGCAGTGGTTACACAAATGACAGAATGAATGACGAGAATAACAGTTTGCACATTACAGTTAGTAATATAGGTAAATGAAAATTCAGAGAACAGAAAGCTTTGCAAGTGACACTTGATCATAGCAGATGGGAGGAATGACAGTAAGCTTTTTTTTTACAGGTTATACATAGCTCGCAACTCACCAGCTTTTGGCGGGTGTCACCCGCATTGCAAGCAGCTGAATCACCCATCAAGTCCCTCATAAGCCCATTCACTTCTATGGACTTTCACCCGCCAAAAAGAAAATCGGGTGTTTTCACCCGTGTTGGTGACACAAAAGGTTGGGAGCTATGGGTTATACAGGGTAAGTGGCAGTTACCCCGTTTATATGCATTTATACAAGAGCTGTACATGTACTATGCAGAAAATATTCATACCTGTACTTTGTGTTTATTCATGTGGATGTGGATGACTCTGGAAGCAGAAAACTAGGAGAGTTTTGCAGTAGTTGTTGGTGTACGTGCTTTGCAATCACAGCCCAATTGTACTCAAAGTGATCAACAGTACATCTAAAGTGCTGAACTGTCATGATGGAGTTAGATGTAGAGTTCTTGGATGTGATTGGTCGATGGCTGTGTGACTGCTTAACAGTAGCCAATGAGGGAATGGTGCAGAGAGTGAAGCAGAAAGGGTAGAAGGGCTGCCCCAGTGTTACTTACGCGTTTCGTGGACACCGCGGTTGTTTGCAGACATGGCTTGCCACATCCGGGGCTTCTGAGCATGAAATGGGAGTGTATTTTGGGGATTAGCCAATCAGGTGTTGAGGTTCTGCTTCATATTGAGAGAGGCTGTGTGTAGTGAAGATGGCAGAGGTGGTGGTGGTTGGAGAACATAAGGATTGCTTTGGAGAAGCTAATGTGAAGATATTTGGAGGAAAATAAGGAAAAAAAAACAATAAAATGTACAAAATAAAAGGTGTTTCTGAAACATCTCTAAAAAAAGGCTCTTTTCAGAGCCAAACTCAAAGGGGAAATGAGGCACGCGATTTACATTTTCATCGCCCACTGTCAGATTGTACGATTTGTCCGCAGACACCGTGGTTGTCTGCGGATGGCACGTTTTACATACAGGGATTTTGAGGCTGAGAGGCATGCAAATGAGACTTAGCAGGGGAAGGGATTGGTTAATAAGGTTTACTGGGTGTGATGTGTAAGGAGAAACTTTGTCAGAAAGTATTTTTCCTAGGAGGAGAGCAGAGCTATGGCTGTGTCTTTCAGAAGGCAGATTGTCTGGATTTTGGGAGACTCGTGGATAAATTGGTTGGGGGTGCATGCAGATCGCTGTGCAGTGGCTTCACATCTTGGATTCCCTCATGTGGAAGGGCACTGGCATGGAGTGTGTGGAATGAAGTGGCTGGATTTGGTACCTCTTTGTGCTACTTTGGTGACACAGCGTCATCAAGACATATTATTATTCATTGTGTATGGAACAACTTAGGACATGTCTCTGGAATCTCTTTGCAATTTGCAATGAAAGAAGGACTTGGGAAAGTTATGGACATGTTTCCAAAGTCTCGAGTAATTTTTGTCCTCTTTTCACGATGAAAATATTATGTTTCGCAATACACACCTTTTTTCGCAGAGATGGAGTACATCTTACTTATGCTGGCAATCAGATTTTTCTGCGAAATATACAAAATGCATTGCGACCCTTTTTGGAATTATAGCAATCCTTTTTCGACAAGGTGTTGACCATTTGAAGTTTTCGAAACATAAAAAAACACCACCAAAAGGCTCTTTTCAGAGCCACTACTTCCGGAGAAGAGTGCAATCGTTTTGAAAGGGCTGCACCCCAAAAGTTTTAAATGTCCACGGACTGTCCGCGGACTTCTAAAAATGCACAGGGCCCTGCAGAATTTCATTGGCACTTCTATTTTTGAACTGTGAAAGGCGGCTCAGAAAAGAGCTTATTTTGTTTGGTTTTTCAGACATGACACATAAGGAAAGGAAGGGAAGGGAAAGTAAGGAAGGGCACCAACCACAGGGATAAGAAAGGGCAGGTGGAGAGAGGAAGATGTAGCGTGGCCCTTAATCAGGTAGCCCAGAAGGCAGTCCTTCTCATGCCCCTGGACCGCAGCCTTGAAAGCACTTTGAAGGGTCTCCCCTGGAGAGTACTGCATTGCAGTACATACATAATACTGTGACTCTCGAAAGGTAAGGGTCTACAGAATCTTGTATGGCCTGCGAGGCACTGGAGGGATGTGCTGCCCCACAGGAGTGTCTCTTGTGGTAGCAGGAGCAAAAATGGAGGATGCTGAAGAGGACATTTATCCTAAGGTACAACCTTATGAATAGCCCCACCGTGGAATGAATTTAGGTGTTGCTTCATTGAGGTAGTGCCATAGCTGTACAAACCTGGTTTGCCATGGCTCAGCACCAACTGGCACTGAGTGCAGCGCACCTTGTTTGCTCGAGCCTTTGGTACTCCATCAAGAATGGTAAACAACCTCCACACCCAAGACTCATGGTGAGTGCTTGTAGTAGGGACTTTCACTACCTCATCCTCATCATCCTCTTCATCCTCATCTGTATCCTCATGCCTGTTCCTCTCTGCAGGCCCTTGGTGAGGTGGTGGTGGTGGTGGAGGGGTTGAGGTGGTGCTGAGACAGAAGTAGCACCAGCAGCAGCCATGGATGACATCAGGACAGCTGTCAGGAATTTTCCAAAAGGAATTAATGCAGTAGCAAAATCAGGTCCACCAAGGATCAATGTCCAGCAAGGCTCTGTCTTGCTTGGAAATCCAAAAGCAGAATGAGGATCAACTCTGGGATGTGGCCTTTTATAGGGGTGCTGGGGAGCGCATCGCGGACACCCGTGCTGTCTGCGAACACTTTGAACACCAAAACAGGGTTCAAAAAGTTCCAAAAAGTATGTAGATCGCTAGGGACATTTTCTGGGACATGTGCAAAGGCCAATTCTTTCAGGAAAATACCTTGGATTGCTCGAAGAAGCACTTTTTTAATGTTCGGGGAACCGGACTGTGTTCGCGAACAAGAACCCATGCTTAGCGTGGTTGCGGTCACATGATGACGTTGCGGACACGTTCGTAAATGGGACGGTTCTATGTAGGACACCAAATACATGGGGTCGGGTGTACGCATGCGTGCGGGTGTTCTACGGATAGTGTTCGTGTTCCCGAACTAATTAAAAGTGCGACACATGTGTGATGGACAGTTACAGACAGGTGCGATGTTCGTAGGACCCAAGGGTGTAATACACATGCGTGCGGGTGTTCTGCGGACAGAGTTCAGGCCCCCGACCAAATTAAATGTGCGTCACTGTCATGATCTCTGCTTCCAAAAGGTCAGGGTTTTCCCAACTCCCTTGGAAGCAGATCCATAACCCAGGTTCCGAGTGCCAACCAGTCCCAATTGGGACCTTTTGGACCCAGTCCTGGCGCCAGTGGCACCAGGCTCATAAATATGCCCAGTCCCAGCGCTGGAAGCGCCGGCTCATAATGCTTGGGTGGACTTACCTGCAGCAGACCATGCTGCTTACTTGCCTGCCAGTTGAGCCTCTGATCCTCTTCTGTTTGGAGCTACTTTTCCTGTTGGGTGGGGCAGGAGCCACTCCCTAGATTCAGAACACTGGAACTCTTCTGGAAAGCAGGAACTCTTTTCTTACCTAGGCGTGGCTGTGGAAGGAGACACCTAAGCACTACAGGAGGCTATTTAAACCACACCCGATGGATGAATCTTGCTTTACGTTATTCTGCATCCTCTGCAGCAGAACGCTCATCGTGTTTTCTGCATCTGATCCTGGGCATAAGGAAAAAGGCTTACCATCCTGAATCCAGTCTTCAGCAACACCTATAAAGACAAGAAAGAACAGGTTAGCATTACGGTCTTCAGTGACAGCTCTTCACTTACCTGGTCCATCGGCTGTCACCAACGCCTCGCGCTGCATTCCGGCATCTGAAAGACAAAGGCTTACCTACTCTTCGTGCGCTCCGGAGGACTTCACACTGCATTCCGGCATCTGAAAGACAAAAGCTTACCAACTCTTCGCACGCTCCGGAGGCCTTCGGCGCTGCATCCCGCATCTGAAAGACAAAACAAGGTGCGTTTAAAGAAATTGGGGAACTTTAATACTCACGTGCCATTACTCCTTTCCACATCTAACCCAGTGGGTATTCCGGCACCCTGCAGCCGCTCCGAACTTGTACCTGCAAAATAAAAAGACAGTTAGAGCGCATCGTGAAGCAGGCAACAAGCGCTTACTTACGTGCTTCCAGGCGCTTCTATTCATCACACGGGCTCCATCTTCAACTCACTTCAGCCCGTCATCCGCCATCGCCGGAACCCTGCAAAACAAGAAACATCATTATTAAAGACTTTAAAGACATTACAATTACTCGAAACTTACCGTTCGTGCAGTAAACGACGGACAGCAGTCCTCTGAAGTCAAGAGGCCTGCTCCCCTTATCCAGTGAAGAAACTGGTTACAGCACCCTGCCCCGAGGCAGATGGAGAGCACGGCGTTCACTTACCTAAGACATCTTACCCTTCGAGTCAGACATACAGTGCACAGAGGTCCAGCCCAAAGAGCCAGCCGTGTGTTACACAGCACCTTTGAAGATACGGTATACGCCCAGTCAAGACCGGCGCCTCTACGGGAATCAGGTGAGCGTTACAGTCACAGCTTTGTGGACTGACGGACGGGATATGTGTTCTATGTACATATTCATTGTGGTTACAGACAATCCGAACAGAGGGTATGTTCTAAGGACACCTCATTGTGAATAGTTGCAGACATGTGGACGGATTTAGTGTCCTGCGGACACCTCCATTTTGATTGCGGACAGTACGAACAGGTATAGTGTACTTAGGACACCCCCATTTTGGTTAATTGCGGACAGGCGGACATCTTGTGTGTCGTAAGGACACCACCATTTTGATTGTGAACAGTCCGAACCGGCATAGTGTCCTTAGGACACCCCCATTTTGCTTAATTGTGGACATCCCGGACACCCGCGCCATCTGCGGACACCCTAACTGCCTTTTGAAAAAAAACAAGACACAGAGGAATATACTAACAGAACACATAATATTTTATTACTGTATAAAAATATACAAATTAGGAAAGAGGGGGAAGCAGAAACTGATACAAATACAGGGGAATTAGGGGCTTGTACATGTTGATTGGTAGGGGAGGAAGGGATTGAAGTCCCTTATCTTTTCTCGCCTCTTCTACTGCTCCTCCTAACTTTTTGGCCTTCCCACTTCACTTCTTGCCCCCCACAAATCTATTTATCACTCTGCCATCTATACCCTCTGTCTCCTCTCCCCCCGTGACTCCATCTGTGCTTCCCTTTCCTCCATTGGCTGGCTCCCCTTTCATTCTCAACTTAAATTTCACTTCCTCTGTCTGGTCTTCAAATCTCTCCACGATCGTGCTCCCCCTTATCTCTCTTCCCTTCTCTCATTTTACACACCCTTCTGTCTCTTTCGTTCCACTGACCACTTCCTCCTCACTGTTCCTCCCTCCCCCTGTGCCTCCTCCCGTTTCTGCTCCTTCCAACTCCTGGCTCCCCACCACTGGAACTCTTTGCCTCTCTCTATCTGCTCTTCTCCTACTTTTTCCTCTTTCCGCACCTCCCTCAAATCTCTCCTTCTCCATTCCCCGCCATGACACCCCCCTCCTCTCACTCCCCTCTCCTACCCCCTTTCCCCTCTTCCCCCATTATCCTCTCCCCACGCCCTCCTTCCATCCTCCTCCTACCTTCCCTCCCTCTTCCTTCTAGCCCTCCCCCTCCTCTCCCCTTCCCCCTCTGAATAATTGCTCTACATTCTGTTTTTGGTGACTGATTCATGTTTGTAATTTGCTTCTGTTTTTACAATTGTTGTTATGTTAAATGTACCCTGTTGTTGTAACTGTACAGCGCTTTGGTATAAATCACTATATAAATTTAATAAATACAAATAGAATTACAAAGTCTCATCATAACATTTTTCTTGCTGGGGAGTTTTTGGGGATGGTTGGCTGGGACATGGAGAAGGGGTACAGGGACATGTGGGACAGTGATATTTAATTTTTTCCTTTATATGGTCCACTACAAAGTTTTTTAAAAGATTGAAATTTGTCATTAATAGATCCATTTTCTGCTCTACAAGCTGCAGATGATTTTCCAAGGTGTCTGTTTCTGTATTGTTCTTATTGTCTGTATGGTCTGTTAAAAAAAAGATATATATGTTAAGTACACATAAAATAATGGCTATTAATTGGTTTATTTAGAGAAGTGTAGTGTCTACCATTACTATCACTGTTTTCACTCATTTCTTCCCAAGGAACATTTTCTTGTAGCCATACCAAAGTACTACACATTTCTCTGTAAAAAAAATAAATAAATAATAATTACTTTTAGTGTACCCTAATACAGAAAGTTTATAAATATATGAAATTAATGTAGTGTACTTACCAGTTTCTTTTTAAGTTTTGCTGTTACTGCTGCGTAGGTGTGCTGTTGATTTTTTCTGTGCAGTTTCTGAGAGGTAATTCTGCTGGAGGCATATGTTATTTTCTTTTGGTATGTTCCATTATGTTGCCTATGCTATGTAATTGCACTGTTGGTGTCTTACATATACAGTTTGCACTTCTTATTTATTATTGATTGTAATTAATTTATGTGCAGCTTTTTGAACATGTTCAGTGTCTTTATTGCATGATACAACTATGTAAAATACCCCACTGAGTTTCTGGAAATTGTTGATGTTGACTGAGTCTGTCCGTGGACATGCGTGCCGTCGGCAGACCTCAGAGCCAATAGCGTGGGGCAGGGAGTTCTGTATGTTATATGTTACATGTATATAAACTAAGGGAACTCTACTAAACACCGATCAAATTCATGCTATCTATATCTATATTCAGTGAAAAAACTTTGTTAAAGGGACGTTATGGTTAAGTTGCGCTACTAAAAACCTATGAAATTCAGTGAAAAAAACTTTGTTAAAGGGATGTTATGGTTAAGTTGCGCTACTAAAAACCTATGAAATTCAGTGAAAAAACTTTGTTAAAGGGACGTTATGGTTACAAGTAAAACCGAAAACCCCCAGAAATTCACCAGTTATGGTAAGCTAAGCAACCATAACTCACACCACCATCGTGCACTGCTAAGACTAACACCCAGGACATCAAAGATGATATCGGAAATGTCATTGATGACATCACTGATGACATCACATGTGCATTTACTTTTCATGAAAAGTCTGTACAAGGGATTCTTATTATAATATTGACAAAAACGTGTCAAGGATCATTGGAATAAATATCATGAGCTATGTGGTCCATTAAGCAATGCATTGATATAAATAACATTCTATTATGAAGTTCTTTCCAGTATACTAAGCTACTCATGTAGAAACATAGGCATTGTGTGCAGCATACATGATGGACGTGGAATATTCATAATCTTGCCCTGTGGAATAGTGAAATGCTAAATGATTTATTATTAGTGTTTTGCGTACTGTGAAACATGTAATAAGTAGCTAATAAAACCCACTTACTATATAATTGCATTATTACAGACAAAACTCAAAGAGACAACAACACATACAAATATGAGCATATACAGGGAGAGGTAGGTAAGCAAAAAAGCAGAAGTACTACCAGAAAGTGTTCATAATCTGATTATCTTCATGCACATAAATGATTGCTCTGTTTCAAAGCTGTGTCTTCTCCTATGTAAATGTATCAACTGATGTGACTGGACACTAAGGAAAGTAGTGTGAGTACAATGTATACAAATATGAGCATATACAGGGAAAGTACAGTCATAAAAAAACTGCAGAACTATCAGAAAGTGTCCATAACCTTACTGATTATCTTCATGCACAGGAAGGATTGCTGTCTTTCAAGCCTGTGTCTTCCCCTATGTATATGTTTCATATGATGTGACTGGACCCTAAGGGAATTACTGTAAGAACATATTTGAAGGATAAGTCTACAAATATAGTACCTTTTGAATTTTTAGTTCCTGACTGTTATTGAAGAAAACCATGTGGCCTAGATATGTCAGTAAAGAAAAAAAGAGGGAGCCAGACATGTGATGTCATCAGTGATGTCATCAATGACACTTAGTGGTCATTATCCTTGTCAGGGATAAGGTTTGGGGTAGGAGACGGCGCTTCCTGTACCCAAAAAGACATTAAATATGGCAAAAAATACATTTCGCAGCATGCTTTGAGAGTGTGTAGTTTGAAGGTTTCCGGCGGCCCTCCAGCTGGGATTAATTAAGAACTGCTTAAAGTTCGCCACCGCCCATGCCTCAGTGCAGGTAATTACAGTTTATCAGCACAGGTGGCAGCTGAGGACGCGAGCAGATGAAACCACACTGGAATGCCGAAGGACTGTGAAGCTTCTCCCCGGGCCGCGGCTGTGATTATTTGCAGGAGAGAGCAGGAGCTGGGCCTCGGCAGTGAATCAGCTTTAATTTTCGTGATGGGCAACTGACTTCAGGGTCCGGATGTTCTCGTGAGGCATCCGGACCGCCAGTTAAGTGCATTTCTTCATTGGCTTGTTTCTGAAATCTGTGTCCTTTTGGCTGCTTATCTGTTTGTTACCTTGCTGAGAGGGTTAAAGGAATCACGCTACTAAGCGACGAACTGATTAATATTATTCCTAACCCAGTATGCAATTTCCAGGAGAGAATCATCTCTAGTTCATTTGATTTATGAAACATCACAAAGTGTCCCACAGCAAGAGGGCACATGTTTGGTGTAGTTGTTGTGACTCATTGTCGCTTCACTGTGACCCGTGGGCCATGAGTCTTGTCTCTTCATGCAAGGGATATCCCTTTGTTTGTGCCATTTCGCCTGTTTGCCAGTGTCAAGTGGAATATTCCACCGTTTGCTTCAGTATTATGTCATGTGTGAGTATTTAACCCCATGTTCTTGTCTGGAAAGTGATGTTTTATATGACCAGTGCTAAGGATATTCTATGCTAGGTACTCTATGGTTTTCTATCCTTGTATGCAGGAGGTTATTTTCAGGTATTAGGAGGACAGGTTAAGGGTTCAGGAGTAGAGTACAGGTATAGGAGTTTTGACCCACATTGTGGTAATTGTCTTGTGATTGCTTGGTATGTTTTCCCCTTCTTCCCTTTGTCATTCCACACCCTTTCCCTAACTACTTCTTCCCCCCATTGGCTGCCACGTGGATTCCTGTGTTATTCATTATCAGGCGCCCGTGCCAACCACGGTGGGAGGGTCGATCTATTCGGCTTCTGTGGTTCGGGAGAGGGGGTCGAGTACCCTATCCTCCCTTTGTGACTTTGACAATCCTGTGATGTCAGTTCCTGTAAATTAAGGGGCACCGCATAAGCTTGCCCAGTTTGAGCCACAAACTGCATGCCATGAAACTTTCACTTCTGCTAATCCAATATTTCCAAGGATGCCATCATTCTCAGCATATACCTTCAACGACAGAATTGAAGAGTCCCCCAGAATCCACAAAGTCTGACTTCTGAAACCATTGCCAAAGCCATTATCACTGTTCTCACAACTCCTGCAAACACAACTCCTATGACCCTTTCTTCCTGTACACCACACCCAGAAAACCTGATTGGCTAATCCCCACAGTCCACTTTCCATGCCAGGCATCCTCAAAAGACCCAGATTTGGCACATGCCGTCTGAGGACTACCTCTGTGTCCGCGGACCCTGTAACACAGGGGCAGCCCTTCTACCCGTTCCACTTTCATGTTCTCAACACTCCCTCATTAGCTGCTTTCAAAGAGTCACACATCCATCCACCAATCACATCCAAGACCTTGACACCTAACCCTGTCATCTCACTTCAACACTTCAAATGTACACTTGAACTCTCAGAGAACATATCTCCTGTTAATGAAAGGCATCTGCATCAATATCTACTGTGCAACTGCCCAAGATTTCTATTTCCAGATTCAACAAGATCTGCATCTAACAAAGCATAGTACAGGTATGCCTATAAGTAATTCTTTTCAACACCTTCATAAATATATATTTACAGGGTTGCTTCTACTTACCTTGTAATAAGCTTCTGATCAAAATATTCTCTTTTGCAATCACTCTACCAAATGCCATGTATTGCATCATTCAGCACACCTACTTACAATGTTGTACATGTAAAAATCTTTCCTTTTAAAAGCATTCCCATGAAACTTATAAAATTCCAATGTTTATTTGTAGCAGCACTGTGTGCTACTTTTTTCAACAAAAAAAAGGAAAAGCAACTTGAAATGGGTTTTACAACATTTTACAGTGGCACTTGCTAAGTGGAAGTTTGATATGTTGGCAGTACATTCATACCAACCAACAAAACCCATTCTAGTCTATAGGTGGTTATGAAATCATGTATGTTTTCTCTACATTCAGTGGCTTGTAATACCACTTCTGCCTTTACACATCTTGGACTATAACTCTCAGAATGTAAACAAACAAAAAAGAAAACACAGGACTACACTAGATGACTCAAAAGTATAACATTTGTATGGAATTGAAAATGTGGTGCGTTTAAAAAAAGATATTTTTAGGACCATTTCAATTAAAATTGAAAAATGCATATATGCATTTCAAACAGCACTGTGTATAACTTTGGTAGAAAAGAAACAAAAAGCAGATGCAAAAGACTTCCACAGCATTTTTAAGTGTCACTTAGTGTGTGCATGTTTAATATTTTGACAGTACATGCATACTTGCTAACATAACCCGTTTCAATCTACAGGTGCTTACCCAGTCCTATTTGTTTCTCTGCATTCTAGGGCTTGATGTCCACCTTTTCTAATGAAAAAACTGAAACTACAACTCCCAGAATGCAAAGCAAAAAACAAAACTTGATAAGCAGCTACATATTGCAACAGATCTTGTTTACAAGTATGCACCCACTGCAAACATAATAAACCTCCACACGCCGAGTACCCCTTTAACATATTCTACAAATGTTTAACCTCCACTTTTCTTTTCTTTTACAAAACAGTTACACACATTGCTGCTATAAATGCTCATATCCATTTTTTATCTTTCATAACAATTCTCCTAAAAACGAACTTTATTACACAGTCATCATTTTCCATTTTTCATTCCATATTAATGTAACACTTTCCAACCTCACTCATTAGAACCCTTGCACAGCCACCATTCGCAACCTGCTTACCCACATGCATTTACTACCAAAGTATCTATATATGACACTTCACCTTACATATAAAGTACTCTTCTTTCCCAACCTCTACTATAAGCCACCAAACACTGCTGCAACAACAATCCACCATTACATTATCATCAGGCCACAGTTTCCCTATACGTTAATTTTACCGCAACACATTATAAATACATTGCACCACAAACACAGCACTTCTTCCATTAAACTCAGCAGCATCTAAGTAACCTACACATCCACCCTTTCCTTACATCCATTGTTCCCCCTTCCTGCTAATCTCCCAAACAGCACTACTCATACTTCACTTGTTCTAGATGTGTTAAGATGCTTCACTAGACTATCCAAAACCCAACTTTATTAACTCTACTTCCCAACAACTGCCCCTACATTCATAAATAACAACCATTCGAAAATACACCCACTAACATTCTTTTATAATTACAGGAAAAAAGAAAATCCCCGAAGACACCAACCAGAAGATGATTACTCTTCACATCCTACAAAGTAAGTGCATTACTATACTATTAATCTCTTTATTACGGTACCAATGCACTTTTCCTATGTATTAGCCTACAGTATTCCTTTCAGATCATCAACATTTATTTCACTCTTATTCATTACATTTCAGTATGCACACTCTTTCCATTCTCATCTAAACAACATTATAAGACCTACGACTCTTCTCAAAACATTGTAATGTCCCCATGTATTAATTCAAGCCACCAGTCTCTTACTCACTACCCCAAGCCCTTCACACCTCTACACACGCAGTTACTCTTACAACCTTCCTACCCAAAACTATCATCCCATTACACAATCACACAGCCCTGTATTCATCTCTACCATCACATTCACACACCCATTCACAATGCATCCATATATATTCCACAACTTTCAAAACCACACTTTCTTTTTTTCCAACAGAGAGAACAGAATGCCTACTAAAAAGCAACTCCACAGAAAACAAAGAAAAAATTGAGCAGATAAGAATAAAAGCATCCATCTCTAAAACAATGTATAGAAGATATTCAAACAAACCTTTAAATAACATCACTCAACAAAACGAATACAGCAACCACTAAAAAAAGTAAAGCTCCTTTTCCAAAAACTAAAACTAAAAACAAATGTATAAACAAAAGCACACCTACGAATAAACCTAACCTTATATCTAACAATGATAACGTAGCCCCAGTAAAGCATTCCAAAAAATTAATTTTACAAAAAATGTTCCACCGTAGAGTACTTCACAATCTTATGAAAACAGCTGAAAAGTCATGCTCTCCCCTTAAGAATTACTGCAGACGACTAATCCTTGAAGACTAAAGCTCTAATTGACAGCACTTTTCTGATAAAAAGAAAGTTGTTAATATTAATTTTAAACAACATGAAACCCCTAACTAAAGTAATCAGTACTTCTAAACATGCGCAAGATCAATATATATACCTTATCAAATTTCTGTGCAGGTGAATGGATTCACACAAGCAGCACAGAACTATATTTCAATGAAGAGGCTTATAAACAAGTACACAAAAAAACAATTCCCATAGAAAGTAATAACAGAGGGTCTTAAATGGTAGGCGACATCATTCTGGCATAAGAAACCCTTATAGAAAAGACATCCCCAACAAACGTTCAACCAACTGTTCCTTTCACCCAAACAATCCGTCCAGTGTACAAATGGGCATGCAGCTCAATGTGTAACTTACGCCAACAATCATTCAAATCTTTATGACAATTCCTCAATCAGTATGTAATCAGTAGGTAATCAGTATGTAAAACTAAAAGACAGAAGTACAAACCAGGGACTCCTGTCCAGTGTGCAACTACACTGGACTGTGAGGACATTAATTAGCCTGCATTTCAGGAACTGCTTGCAAAAGTACCTCCACCACATCAAAATGTTAGCAACACGCCATTTCACAATACGGAATCTTGTGCATAGACTATACTATGCTAAAAGTCCTGCTTTACAACTGCAAAATTTAAATAACATACTGCTTCATGGAACAGTCAAAGAACTCTTTCATCAACAAATACAGCACATCCGAAGTAAATATTTTGGAAGTGAAGATCACTTAGAAAATTCGATAACTTTAGAAAACATGAGTGAAAACCTTACAAACACCAACCTCCTAACACACACATAAAAAAAGAAATAGCAACATTTCAAAACACCTCTGCTGAAATACCAGAGCAAGAATGTGTCTGTTGTCGCAGAACTTTTTATAAAAAGAGCACAAACATAGTAGATATGGCCTACAGAATAGAGAACAATGAGGAATCCCAATGGTTCTAATATGCTTTATATTTAACAACAGAAAATAAATGCAAAATAACTGACCCCTCAATAGTTTGCACGTACTGCAATACAAAGCTTGACAATAAGCGAATGTCATCACGTGCTGTCACTAATAACTTAGAAATATTCCCACTTACAAACGCTCTCCAACAAATTAAACAGTAGACCCATTTCAAACTACTAATACGTCTTTAACCCAAAACAGCCAAGTAGCCTCCTTCTGAGTTACTAAAAGGCATTTGTGGCAAAGTAATACATGTGCAATTAGATCGTAGAGAAAATTTACAAACTCTGGGAATACAACAGCCAATAGATCAATCTTTGATTTTCCTAGTTAATGGTGTACCAACAAAAGGCAAAACAATTTGTGAACAACTAGTCAACTTAAACAAGGTTAGACAAGCCCTGCATTATCTTAAAGAAAACCATGAATACTCCAAAGATATAAACATCGAGGAGAACTTGACAATTTGAACATGTAGATCCTATTACTGTAGCCACCATTTTGGACCAGTATACAATTCACCCACTGCACTCAAAAGACACCATAGACGATGCATTAGGAACATATCAAATGTGTCAAGCCAAAGGATCTCCAATGAGCATATGGGAGAAAAGTGTCAAAGCAAGCTTTTCCTCTACACTTTCCTACAGGAAAAGGTGGAAGATATAATGAAAGACCCACACAAATTAGCATATCGTTCTTTATGAATGTATTCTGAAGACCCCAGATTCAGACAAAATGTAGAATACATTTTCCACCTCCTGTATGAAAGTGAACTAGCAACTGTATGTTAAAAACAGGCTCCAATTTTTTTAAATGTCCGCTACCCAACTGCTTCAAAGATGAAAGACAAATATGAAGTTTGCAGTCAAGTATCACAAATCTCTTGGCAAACATGCATGGTACAAAAGAATACTTGTTCCGACGTCACGCTGATGTACATTGTATGCTAAGAAATCTAGGCCCACCCTCATGGTTTGTTACAATAAATGGTGCAGAATATGCATGGGATGACTTGCACAACTTCTTATGCATAGCGAACCAAAATAAAGAAGGACTAGATATAAAAACGTCAGGAGAACTCTGTTCTCTTGACCCTGTCAATGTGTCAAGGTACTTTCACCTCTGCTTTTTGCCATGCTGCACTTCATCTGCAATAAAAGTACCCCTCCACTCAGAGAAGTAGAACACTACTTTTGGAGGAAAGAATATCAATCTGGAGGAGCACCACACATCCACATGCTTTTGTGGATAAAAGATGCTCTGAAATTTGGCCATGACAGTGATGCCACCGTTTTACAGTTTATAGAAAAATGCATAAAGCTGCAACATCCCTTCAGAAACCTCACATAGTGACCTACGTACACAAATCTTACGCTTCCAAAAACATAAGTGTGTCAAATACTGCAGACAGAGATTTAAAAACAAAGGGAAATACTATAGCAAATGTCGCTTTGGTTTCCCTAGACCAGTTTGCGCAAAACGTTAAGTAAATAGCTTCATGTCCTCTGTTAGACACAGTGTAAAAGGCAAATCACCTAAAACACATACACCATTAAAAGGGACAAAGCATCCAAGTATATCAATGATTGCAATGCTAGCATTGCCCTCTTGTGGAATGCAAATATAGGCATACAATACATTGCAGACAATTCTACTGCTGTTGCAAGATATATCACAGCCTATCTCACCAAAGCTGAGAAAACACAGCTAAAAGATCTCTGGGATGACATATCTGATAAAACACTGTTGCAAAAATTGCACAGCTTCGGTATAAAAATGCTCTCCCAAAGAGAATGTGAGTGCTACGAAGCTATAGACCGTTTAACAAGTGAACACATTGTCTAGTTAAATCTTGGTCCTGCTTCATCCAGAAAAAGAGTACTCAAATTCTACCAAGAGATAGAAACAATAGCCACAAATGATCCCAACGGCAAGGACATTTTAAAAAACAGTTTACTGGACACATTCTATCCAAACAGAAGTACTGCTTTGGAAAACATGTGTTTGTACCACATTGCCCAAAACTACTCCTACAAAAATAATGTCAAACCGGATGAGACAGCTGGCAAATATGTAGTCTCAACTTGTGAAGGAAGCCTAGTCAAACTTATCAAACCCAGCCTATTAAAATCATCATTTAAAACTCCACAACATAGGGAACTTTATTAAATGGCCCTACTACAGCTTTTTAAACCACGGAGAAAAGAACAAGAATTATTAGGTAACCGTGACTCATTTGAAACTGCATTCAATGCAAATGAAAGCAGTACAGCAAATTGATAATTTCAAACAATACAAAGAAATGTTTGACAATAAACGCCAACAAGAGGAAGACATTGAAGCTCAACTAGATAAAGACATGCCTGAAGACAGTCAACCTTCCCTTACAGGAAGCCAAGAACCACTTGGAGAACCACTCATTCTAAATGAAGCAGAAATAGCCATGATTGGAGTAGAAAATACCATGTATCAATGTAAATAATCAGAAGACGACATGTCAGTGCTGAAATCAAACCATGCTCAATTTCTTCAGTGACTTGTAGATAAATGGTGAGTTGCTCATCATTTAGCTGTGATTTAAACATGAAACTAAAACTTGTAGCTGTAAAAATTATAAACCTCTGCTCCTCTATCTAAGTGCTAAAGCTGGTTCTGGAAAAACATTCTTAATTAAAATCATCAGCAAATGTGTACAAAACTTAAAAAACAACAACGTTTTGGCTGTTGTAACAGCCCCGACAGGTTTAGCTGCCTACAACATAACTTTACACTGACTGCTGCTCCTTACAGTAGAACACCAAAACAAATTAGAATACTACAAATTACTGAAGTACGCAGAATTCTGAAACAACTGAAAGTGCTCCTAATAGATGAGGTAAGCATGGTTTCCAACCTCTTGTTGGGTTTAATTCACTTCAGAATGCAAGAAGTCCTAAAAACTGTTTGAAGGAACACACGTTATTGTTTTCAGAGACCTCCTACTGTTAACACGGGTAAAAGGTGAGTCTATTTTCAAAACATTAGGACACAAACAATGCCGCAACACACTTGGCAGCATAGGAAATATAAATGTCGCGCAACATTTTCATTACAGAGAACTAACTCAAAACATGCATCAGTCTGCAGACCTCACCTATGCTAATACTTTAAAAAGCATTAGAACTGGTCTGCTTACTAAAGATGCAAAATCCATATTAAATAATAGACTAATCCATTAGCTATATCGGCATAACACATCAGCTCCTGATGTCATGGAACAATAAACTCAACAAAATATAAAATGCATGTCCGTAATGCCAAACCTAGCAAGCTGTAGTCAATTCAACAAGACAATGTTCAAAAAAGAAATGCAACCATAATGCATATTAATTCCACAGACAAACTGGAAGTGGACGGCATGACACTCACTATGTGTCAACAAGCAACAGCATGACTAAATACCTTAGAAAAATCTATCTCCAACACAGCTGGATTGGAGAACAGTTTAATATTGTGTCTAAACTGCAGAGTAATTCTTGAAAGTAAGCTTGACGTAGAACAAGGTTTAGTCAATGGAGCAATTTGTCCAGTTGTTGGCTTCCACACATATCCACGTGACCACAACATTCAGTTTGTCAACATCCACTTTGACAAACTTACAGAAATTAAAAGAAAATTAAAAGAATAGGGCGCTCAACAGCACAATTCCTTCTTTTCAAAGACATGTATGTACACAGAGAATAATTCTCTCTGTCTCTTGCATATGCTGTCACTATTCACAAGTCGCAAGGTCTAACCCTAGATCAGGCATTGATTAACATTGGCAGCACAGTCTTTAAAGAAGGTATGAGTTACGTAGCACTTTCACATCTACGCACACTCGAAGGACTATTCCTATCAATTCTGATACAAACAAAGTCAAGGCTGACATCCCTAGCATCCTAGAGTACAACAGACTATGCACACTCTACACACCCCATCTAGATATGCACCATGTTTCTCAAAAAGCTCAAGTTTTAAAAAGAAAATGAACGCAAACAGAACTAAAAGATCTCCAAACACCACCAAAGAAAGAAACAACAAATAACTGCTACTCCATCAAGCAGTTCAACCACAAAACTGCACATCTATCAGAAGGTAGAAAGAGAAATATTCAGTGGCGGCTGCTATAATAGGGCGGCGGGGCACCGCCCCCCCAGAAAAAAAAGAGAGAAGCTAAAAGAGATTCAATCAGAGAACTTCTCTGATTGAATCTCTTTTAGCTTCTAGTGTGCTGCATTTCCTTTGCCAACAGAGGGGGGGGCGCTGTGGCAAGGAAAAAATATTGTATACTAACTATAGGCCGGCCCGGCTTTCACAGCGGGGCGCGTCCCAATTTAGTATATTTGTTTCTATAGTAGAGTGCGTGGAGCTCTTAACTCCACGCACTCTACGTAGCACCTTTCATTAGAAGCCTGGCGGGGCGCTTCAGGTGTGGCCCCGCCAGTATAAAATGTGCGCAAACAGCGTACTTCGGTTCCAAATCCTTCCCCTGCCATGAATACAGTGATGTCATTGGCTGGCAAACAGCCAATGACATTACTTTATCTATGACTGGCGGCGCAGGGTGTGTGCGTGCGCCTGCGCCGCCTTCAATCACACCGTCTGTTTCTCTTTCCCGAGCCCGACGACGACAACAACACACAAGTGCTGCTGCACCAGGCCAGCCCAGAGGATCTGCGGACCCGATAAGTACCCCGCCATCCCCATGTTTGTTTCTTCTATCTGTTTGGGCCCGGGGACTCGGGAGTACACTTACTTACGCTCCCCTCCCCGGGCCCAAACTATGTGGTCCACCATGGCAGGCCAGGCCCAGTCAACACTGAACGACGTGTAGGCCATGGCCTACACGTCGTTCAGTGTTGCTGCCAGTGCCGAGCTGACTGCCGTCAACTTGACCACCGTCGAGCCCACCAAGGCTGGGCCTACACGCCTGCCTGCCCTGGCCCTTTCCCAGTCCCCGGTTTGTGCTGTGGCCCAAGGGCCTTGCCTTGGGCCACGCCAGACCTGGCAAGGCCCAGGACAGGCAGGCAGGCGTGCGCTGCTGCTGCTCCTACTCAGCCGTGGCCCGCGACCACTCCCGCATCTGCTAATTGTGCGGTTTTATATTTTCGGCATTTAAAATGCAGAAAATATAAAACGGCACAATTAGCAGATGCGGGAGTGGTCGCGGACCGCGGCTGCTGGTGAGTATGCATTTGCTTTATTCTGCCATATGTGTGCAACTTCTTCCTTACGTGCATTACACGTGTCAACCACAAATCCATTTGTTGATGGTGTTTTTACCTAATGTGCATTCTGCAAGAGTCACAACCCCCCAGTGCTCTGATGGTGTGTGTGTGTGAGACTCTCCTACGTCTTCAGCACTCTCATGTAACTATCATGAAGCACTTGTTCCTTGTTTTACTAGCATAGTATGTTCCATGAGGCTCTATAGTGTGGTGGTGGTATGCATGTCTGTGTGCTCTTTAATCATCTGCAAATGTATGTGTGAATGGTGTTTCTGTCTTATGTGTGTTGGTTTGTAGATGCAGCCCATATATGTGTGTGCATGCATCATTAACAGACACGTATAGTAGTCCTAATCCATTCATCCACCTCCTTCAAATTCATCTATCCATTCATCCGTCCACCAAACCCTCACCTCTCCATCTGCCTCTCCATGCATCCCTCCATCCATTCCTCCCATACCCATCCATCCCCACCCATCCATCCAGATGCCCATCTCTGCAACCCTCCCTGCAACCACTCTTCCTCCCCCAGCCTCTCTCGCTCATCTATCCCTCAATCCCCATATCTCCCCCCTCCACTTCCCCCATCCTTCTGTTCATCCTTTCCGTCCTGCATGTTCTCTTTCCCTCCAACCCTTTCACCCTGTGTCCCTTCCACTATTGATCGTCAATCTCTTCCTCCACCCATCTCTTCATTTCTCTGTCTCTCCCTCCATCACTCCATCCATCCTTTCCTTCCTGCGTGTATCGCGCCTTCACTCCCTACATTTCTTCCCTGTCACATTCCTCCTTTCACCCATCTCTGTTAATCTCAGCATTTCTTCTCCCTCCAAACCTCTACCCTTCTCTCTATCCCTACCTTGATCCATCCATCCTTCTATTCCAGCCTCCATTCCCCTCCCTCTATCTTGTCCTCTCTCTATACTTATCTCCATTTTCCCACCTTTCCTCCCTCCATCTCTCCATCCCTTTAACCACCCCTCTGTCCCTCTCTCCATTCCTCACCTTGTCCCATTCATCCTTCCTCCATCGTTCTCTCCTGTACACCCTC
The DNA here is from genome assembly GCF_040938575.1 of Ambystoma mexicanum. NCBI lineage: Eukaryota > Metazoa > Chordata > Amphibia > Caudata > Ambystomatidae > Ambystoma > Ambystoma mexicanum. The sequence goes on along the minus strand of NC_090924.1, from coordinate 871,357,305 downwards.
CGTTCCCCCTTTCTGCATTTTTCCTTCCATCCATCTCTCCCTCCATCCTTTCCTCCATCCAGCCCTTCCCCCATCCTTCCCTCGCATCGATTCCTCCTTCTGTCCCTTCCTTTAGCTATCCCTCCCTCCCCCATCTTTCACTCATTCACCCTTGAATCGTACATCCTTCCCTCTAGCCATCCCTCTCCTTCTCTAGGTTCTTCTAGGTTTGTAATATTCGTATCTCATGTTTTTACAGAGCGTGTCGTAATTGTAGCAGTTATTACCGGACTGTCACTTAAAAGGTACTCGGTGCTTCGACCTTGGAAGGATGGACTGAGGAAGAGGCTGCTGGCAAAGGTAGGATCCCTGGAGTTGGTGTATGGGGGCCCCCCCCCAGTTTCCCCTCTGGGGCCTGTAGTCCCACATTCTGGGAAAATGTCATTACTGTAACCACCAAAGAAATGTATTTCATGAGAAAGGAGGAACGTACCAAGAGCCACTACAATCAGGGAAGCAGTGCTATGGAGAGAAACCCACAGCAAGAGAGAAGAGGAGGGGGGTGTGGGGGTTGCATCTGGGCCTCGTATGGGCGAATGACGTGCATCAGTGCATTATGCCGTGTTTTAACCGGAACACGGGAAATAAGGACGTATCTGTGTGCATTGAGGAATGAGGATGCTGTTTAGTGGCAGAGCCTGTCGTGTGGTGGAGTTGGGCCGGGTTGAGTGCTTTTCCGTGGCTTCCTGTGCTCTGATGCTGTTTTGGGCTTGGTCTCCTGGAGACTACCCCGTATCCGTTTTTTTTTTTACAGCCGCCTGCCTACCTGACTCTCACTTGCTGGCGATTGCTCAAGTTCCCGTCATTTTCACCCCTGGGGTCTGTGCTGCAAGTACTGAAATCCCAAAGCTGAATGTTCTTTCAGATTACATAAATTCACACGTGGAAATGCAATAGATGGATGGCTAAGTAAAGGACATTAGTGGGCAAGCAGAGTTATGGTGGTGAAGGCTGCCTGCTAGTAAGCCACTTTTTGGTTGTGAGGTTCTGAAGCTACTCAGGGCCTGTTACGATGCCTGTGTTCTACGGGAAGTGCTACTTAGTAGGCAGAAACATGCAGCTTTGCTCTGCTAGCCTGCTTCAGCCACATCCTATTGGTCAGGGTTGCCTCTGGGGCGTGGGGGGTGTACACGTGTGTACATTTGCTGAGACCAGGTGCGGCTGTACATGTTGAGAGAGGACGGCTCTGCACTGCAGCTGCAAAGGAAAGTGTTAAAGGAAGCAGGTCATGGGTCATAGAGGGTCGTGGGTGAAGGGAGGCTACGAGCATTTATTAAATTACGTTCATTGCAAAAATGGTTTTGCGGTTGAAATGCAGTGATGGGCGAGGGAGCGGGGTGAGGAGGGCTGAAAAGGCGGCCTGTTGTCCATGTGTGCAGAACTTGGGTAGCGGGGTGGCATGTGTAGGGAGATCTGGACAGGTGGGCAGCTGACACACATGTGCCCTACACACATGAGCTTGGCGGACGAGGGGTGGGCAGGGACATATAACTCACATTCCCTAGGATAACAATGTATACACACGCACATTTTAGAGCTCACTCTGTAGTACATATATATCGATCACATGAAGGGAAAATAAGTTGAAATGCCTGTTGATACATGAGCCCTGTTATGGTTCAGAAGTTAGCTCAGTGTGTGAAGCGCTTGTTACACGATTTCATATGGCGCATCACACTATGGCAAGTTTCATTACAAAAGGTTGCCCTGATTAATAAAAAGAGAAAACATTGTGTTGTGCAATATATGAATGTTTATGTCCTGTATGGTCCAATATCATGAGATTGGCTTTTGTTTTTTTAAACAGCCTAGGGTGTAAACGCTATCACCTCTAGGAACTTCTAATTTTGTCAGCTGAGTCACAATGAGATTATGATATGATATGGCATTTGTAACACGCCTATACACAAGGCGCGAAGCTCACACGTGATTTGCACAAGCTCACATGCATCATCATGTCATAGCTGGAACCAACTCCCTGTACGGGAAACCTGTGGGAAAAATTGGAGCTACCCCAAAAGTACGATTTTGTAGAATCTGTCAGGTAAGGTTTAATAATGAAACTATAAAGCACCTCCTCGCAGAATGCCAGCGGCTAAGCCCCACATATGAGGGGCCTAAAAATAAATATATATGTTAAGTAAAATTGAGCTTTATTTTCCATTTGACTTTTATTTCCTGACCGGAATGAACTGCAAGTCCAAGAATGCAAAAGCATTTTCAGGCCGTATTTGAATTTTGTAAAAGTAATTTCGAGACGTGAAGACACACAACAAAACGTAGTTGGCCTGATGTACAGGTGCGTTTTTGAATGGGAAAACCCCATTTAAAAAGGCTTTGTAAATCAGGCCCAGTGTGGTAAGGTCACCCGGTTCACACGTAAGAATAGTGTACCACCATTAATATGTAAAACCGAATGCTTTTTTCATATTTCGGTGGGTTTTTTGGACAGTAAATTGCACATTTTGTAGGCCATTTTTCAGCCCCCCGCACCCCCCTCGGGGGGGGTGGGCTCGCGCGCTGCGCGCGCGCTCGCTACTGAATTCACCCTGGAAAATGTACGCCCCACCAGCTTTCAAACTCACCAGCCGCCACTGGAAATATTTCTTCTAAAAAACAAGTGGAGGTCTAGCAGATGACACAGAGACAGAACTCTCTTATCCATTTACATTTTCCAACATAACTGGTGTGACTTGCTGTGCAAATGTAGCAATACATCTTCTCTTCCAATTGCCACCAAGTGTTCAAAACATTTACTTGAACGGCTCAGACCAATTGTGTTTGCAAATGCTAGTCCTTCATAGAAATGCCAGTGTATCTGGAATAAGGCAAGAATTGGACTATTGTACAGGAACAATACAATTCACCATAAACACACAGGAAGAGCTACAAGAATTTCTAATGTACTTACTGCAAGTACTGGCAACCAAAAACATACCTGTAATTGAAATCTTGCAGATTTCACATTATTGGGAACATACATCCACTCTCTGCAACCATGTTTCACAGAGCACATCCCTAATGAAAGATTTGTGTATGTATCCATAACAAATTGTGAATCCATTCCCATTCATCAGCTGTTGCAAAATGCATATCATGCCATATTATGCACATTTTGCAATTCAGACAATCGTTCCACCTTGCACATAAACTCACACAGCCAATATCTGAAACTAATGCTTTTAAGGTACAACACAGATGGTACCAAAAACAACTGCAAGCTTACTAGCTTCACACACAGGTAAGCATCTCTTGGAAAGGAAACCTTCACAAAAATAGGTATAATATACCACACTGGTGCCACAACCACTGCAGGTCGCTATACGGCATACATTACAAAAAGAAGTGGCTGGTTTGAATGCAATTACACTTCCGTTACTCTAAAACAGAGATTACCAGCAAATTTAACAAATGCCTACTTAATATTCAGAATACGCCAACTGGTATCTAACTACATCCACAATACTGCAATGCTACTTTTGAAAATGCAAAATAGTTAGATTACGCCAACAGGTATCTAACTACTTCAAAATATCCTTCAGAATCAACAATTAGAATATGCCAACTGGGATCTAACTACATCTACAGTACTGCAATGCTGCTTTTAAAATGCAAAACAGTTTCAATACGCCAACAGGTATATAAGTAATTCCAAATTACCTTTTAAAAAATAGTACAATGGCACTTTTAACAAGAAAACTAGTTAGACTACACCAATAGGTGTCTAACTACTTCAAAAATACCCTTCATTACACTTCAATTCAAATACACAATCACGATTATTCTTACTCCAACACTACTTGTAACACTGTGCACTTTAAACATTCCCTTAAGTACACCACACTTCAAACAAAGATACTATCAAACATAAACTCACATAAATATAGTAGTTTTTTTTTAATTCCGTATGGATTTCTTTTCTTCCAATAATCCAATGATTATACAAACAGAAACAGCAACTGTGCAGAATACACAGTAATGTTTTTCCAAACAGAGGACTTAGAATGTAGTGATTATGAGGGTCTAAAAAGTACATACATATGTGAGAGTGTATGCAATGAAACATTTTAAACTATTCTGCCTAATATATTAAACTGTGTCTTTTTCACAAACAAAAAAAGCACAGATTTCTCCTTCATACAACAAACTCAACCTGTACCCTCAATTGTACAGCAATCATACTTCAATTGTATTATGTCACCATGTTACAAATACTGTATACTGGCCCTACACTGCCTAGAATTACTATACACCTATTATTATAATGGTTGTAACCAGTGCTTAGATTAAATTACTACACACATATTATTATGATGGTTGTGGCCACTGGCCACATTCTTAGGTGCATGACCTACGGTATCTGGCCACTGGCCACAACCACCACAGCCTAATTAAACCATACATAAGAAGGAGATAGAATAAATATTGGAATAACACAACTCGCCCTAAACTCCCTCAACCGCCAACTCTATTTTTCACCTATGAAAACATTCCCATATCATTTATATTCCACTCATCTACCCTAACCAAGCCCTCTTCCAGTCACCAAATAACCCCAAATGTGTTTCTTAAGCTGTCCGTGCAGGACTCTGTCCGCCGACTACCGCGGTGTCCGCGGACTGCTGCACCACCCATGTGCTCTTTTTCCACCTATACAAAGAGCCCCATATCATCTTTTTTTGACTCCCCCCACCATCCCAAGTCCCTCTTTTTACCACCAGATAAGCCTAAATGTGTTTCCCAGGCCTTTTCCCCTAGCCGCGCTGTCCGTGGACACAGCTGCTGTCCGCAGATCCAACATGGCGGGCGTTTCGGAAAATATGGCACACCTCACGTTTTGTGTTGACCAATCATCGGGCATGTCCGATGTCCGCGGACCTCACGTCACTCTCTGGGCCAATCGGAGGACCGTCCAAAGTGAGACCGTGGACCTAAACTAATTTTTTTTTACCTACTTTTGGTCCGTTTTAAAAAAAACGACTGGATGGATTAATGCCAAATTTACAAAAGCACTCTTTCGGGACAAAGTCACTGCTTTTTCTCCATTGTGTCTATGGAAAAAAAACACATTTTGAGACCCCCCTATAACTTTGCACCCCCCCGCACGAAACCTCACCAAACTTCGCAGAATCAATCTGACTAGGCCATATACTATTTTTGCAAAGTTTCATGCAGATCGTCTGGACGGGGGCAAAGTTATAAGCTACCAAAAATGTGCTCTTCCTATGAGTTGAGCAACTTAACCATAACTTTAGGGACGCTACTGCAGGCCCTGTAATATGTAAATATATAACCTATTGTCAAGTGTTAAAAATGTAAATGGTGCTGCTAGTAACTTCTATTTGTTTTCCCATGTCGGGGAATAGTGGATTGGTGGGTGATTGCCTGCCTGGGTTGCCCACATTACCAACAGCATGTTATCCTGAAGGGTTGGGCGGGGGACAGGCCTGCACTGTTGGTTGGAGCTGATCACCTCAACATTTGCTGGGGTGAGTTGGTGTGTTGTCACAGTCTATTTACATTCTATTATATTCTGGTGAAGCTTCAATGTTACAAGCAGTTAACTCTTCTTCACATCTGAAACAACACACTTAAGGACAGCTGTGAGAATGAGCTGCCTCCTGTCCCCATACCCTTCCAGTCACTCCCCTGACATGCAAGTACTAACCCTATATCAAGATTTCAATTGCCTAAAAATGCATGCTTGTTAATGCAGGTGCTAACAATTAAAATGACATTACATTCCTTATTTTGAAGACATTTCGTGTTCTTAAAGCATTCTGTGCTTTGGGGAGTCAGCACTCTGATCAAAAAAACTCAGAAAGGAACATGTGCTGGAGGAGGGCACAGATTTTAGGCAGCTAACTGGTGCTTTGCATATGCTTTCAAAATAAATGTTAAATGCATTGTTCAAAACAGTGGTCTCTTAAAACAGTGGTCTCTTAAAACGGTCATCACTTGTAAATCCCACCCGCTTTAAATGCTCTGCTTTAAGAAAGAAAGTGATCAGCAGGGCTTAAAGGGCCAGCAACGCCTACTGGTCTGCTGGTAGGGGAGTATTTGTCCCTCCAGAGTCACAGCAGGAGGTTGATATGTGACACGTTGCCTCACAGGACAAACAAAAAGGGAGCTCAGCCTAGAGACAGAACAGCCACATTTGACGAGAGTCCACAACACAGGCAAGCTGCCCCATCATCATGCATGCTGAAGCGTGGGCCGCCCATGTGCTCAGAGTGCATAGCAGCAAGTTTAGCTACTCTGAGCACACGACCCACTCTGCAGCTTGCAAAAACAGGGAGTCCACGGCACCCTCGCCACAGGGCCCCATCAGCACGGGCCAAGTGCAGCTGCACACGCCTGGGGCAGGCCATGTACCTACATGCTAACCCTCCCACATTCCATATATCTCTATTAACTTCCCCGTAGGAGTGCCTCCAACCCCCTGTCCCTAAACCTGCACCACAACAAAATGCAGCTTCTATCCCGTACCTTGGTGTAGATCAGACAATGAAGACTAATTTCACAGACAAGCATTTCCCATACATTGTTTTTTTTGTGAGAGACGAGAAATAACAACACAGACACACAGCTCCTTTCTCTTGGCTCTGGTTTAATCTGGTAATGAATACTTGCCTGGATAGAGAACTTCTTTCTCTTGGCTCTTCTCAGAAAATGAGAAGATAAGTGTTTAGTAAAGCAAGGGGCTTCTCCAAATCCCCTACACTCCACGTTGATTAGATGGAGGCAATATTGTGTCCTTACACCAATGCACAAACCTCACTATGGTGTGTCACCCCTCCTGGGAGCACAGTATCTCCCAGGGCTTGTGTTCATGGCAGTGTAAGTGACCATGTGACGGAATCAATAAAAGGAATGAGCAGCCTCCCGTTCATTAGTGTGGACCAACTGATCTCTGTGTGGTGTGTTATTATTTTTATTTATTTATTTATGTGCTTATAGCGCGCCGAAAGCCTGCAGGTATCAGGGCGCGTGAAACACAAAACAAGACAGCCTAGAGACAGACAACACATCATTTCTAGGGGAGCTGATACAGGACATTCACTAGAATGGCAGTGACTTATTTAAACAGAAGATGAGTTTTAAGATGTTTCCTAAATGTCTAGTAATTGTTTTCCAGGTGGAAGGTCAAGGGCAGTTTATTCCAGTGTTGCACAGCCTGTGCTGGGAAGGATTTACCGATACCTGTTATTCGACTGAAACGTGGCATCTTCAGCCAACCCTGGTCTTCTGATCTTAAAGATCTCGATAGAATGTATCTAAAAAATTGTTTCTTAAGATAAACAGGGGCCCTCCATGTAGACATCTGTGGAGTAAGATCATGGCTTTGAATGTGAACATTACCAGCGCCATGCTGGTGCTACGTAGCTGGCTGTGGGCCTGCCCTTCAGGGCCCTCGAGCAGGACAGTGCCCCTGCTGGGCAACACTTTCCATGATGGTCTTTCCCCCCATGCTAGTAGAGCCCCTGCGGGCAACCCTACTGGCATGCACCTGCAGAGCCCCTGCTGGGCAACCCTGCCTGCATACGCCTGTGCCCCCGTTGGGCAATGCCGGCGCAGTCTTTTGGTGCTGGCCATGGACCGAGCCCCAGCTAGGAAGAGCATGTGTGCTCACGGGCTGGCAGGGTGCCTCCTGTCCACGGATGTCCGGTGGGTGCCCACAGCCTTGGTCTGCCTGGCCTGCGTGACCGCACGCCAGGACATAACACTCACCTACATCCACATTTCAGAGGAAATACACAACTCCTTTCAGCCAAAACTAAAAACAGACTATGATTGTGTCAATTGTATAACTTTAATTCAAAAAGCAGACTGCAAGAAATCCAATAGTAAACAACTCCCCACCTCCCCCTCCACTAACTTCAATGTAGTCCACTGTTTTAGGACCCTTTAATGACAGAAATAATGCCACATGTCCCAATGTGGAATGCTCAAGTTAGGAATGAGAGCAATTGTCCATTGCTGACACGTCGATTGGAATGTATTTACTCCTCTTAGACATGCTATGTTGCTGGGCCGTTTATAGAGTGACACCTGCCGTTTTCGTGGGCTCTTGCCACTTCCGGACCCGCAGACACGGATTAGGGTGAAAAGGGTCAGGGTGGGAAGTTAGAGCAAGTTTGTGGTAGCTGCAATGTGGGTGCATGCAGGTAGGTGCAAACCAAGTCTGTTTGCAGATAAGCTTCTAGGTATTTTCGAGGCATGCTGTCCTGTGAGACCCTGGGCATATTTTGAGTTGGGAATGGTGGGTGTCAAGAGCGATTTTGTGCAGTGTTCCAGGGGTCCATGCCACGTGCTTCGAGTTTGCTGTGAAGGGTCTTTTGCACAGCGTGTTTTAGAGTTATGGCGAGGTGGAGTCCGTAAGAATAATACAAAGATTGTGCGTCATCAGAATATACATGTTTAAAGCAAAGTCTATTTTGAGTTGTAATGATAAAAAGTCGATTAGTCATGTCTGGGGACATCGAGGTCAATAGTAATAATTTAGAGGGAAGCAGACGGACGTCACCACGTTGGAGAATTTCCAGTGAACAGGGGCAATACCCTTTTATGGTGACGAATTCGGCCATCATCATTTACGCTCTCCCCAATAACCAAGGCTGCCCTTTGACCCTTTGATCCGGCAGGGACTCCTGCCAGACGGAATCATTGGCATCGTTAATCTAGTCTAAGACGGAATCTAAGTCATCGTTACATGCACGCAACAAGTGCTTCATAGACCAAAAACACGTATTATGGTAACCCTCATTTTATAAACCCTTTCACACCATTTTTGAACTTTGAGTCAAATCGTTGTAAAGCACCAATTCGTTGGAAAAGATAACAACAATGTGAGTAACTAGGCGTGCGTAATATAAAGGCATATTTTAGTTGGTTCAGCAGTCCATTCTGTCTCCTCACTTTGAAGCAGACCAATACAAGGTAAGGAGTCAAATTTTCTTTCTATGTACAAATCCGACTGTGTGCTCCCCTTTAGAAATACCACCGTAATGCTCTCGGCAAGACACCTCTGGAAATGGCATCCATCTCTATTTGAGCTGGGTACCCAATTTCTACAAACTATGATTATTATTTCCACAAAAGAACACATTTACATGCAACACGTATATACAGCTACACGGTAAATCAACTTTAAGCGCATTATATGAAATCATTTTTATCTGTGAACTTTTGATTTGAAGAGAATCGTATCAGAGGGAATGGTCGCTAGAAATATCTTTTTTATAATTTGAAGTGGGAAGCTCAGAAATAGTGAAAACATTATGATATCATGTATCCAAAAGTGCAACAGCTGGGCAAAATATTTAGTTATCAGATGCACATGAAGAGTTTCGGTATGTGCATACAGCAAATTAGAGCATGTTTTCTTCTCTTTAGGCAATTAGAATGTGTGGAATGCAGGCTCCAACAGCCATTGGCACCCTGGTGGGGTGAGCCAGCCAATCAGGTGGCTAGGACCACAGGCTTGAACCGGCCGGCTCCCCCTGCTGCCATCTTCCCTCAACCCCCATCCCATTTTATTGTTTTTTTTTACCCCCCAACCCCACTTACCTTATTTCTGCTGCAGCGGCCCTCGCTGCCGCAGTTGCACCTTCCTCTCAGAGTCGAAGGGGTGCCATGTAAAGGGAAGAGGGGCTCCATGTGGAGCCTGCCTTCCCTTTCTTTAGCGGCCATCTTTGTAAAGGATTTTCCTTTGTTGAACGGGAAGCGAGCGCGTCCTGTTCAACAAAGGTAAATCCTTTTTTTCTTTTTTACCAAATCCTTTTTTTAGTGCTAATGACGTTATGTACCCGTTCCATGGGCAACACCGGGGATGATGGCCCTGAGCCCACGTTAATGGCCCTCACTTCCCTCTGGTCCTTAACTGGGGCCCGCAATGTTGCCTGTGGAACGGGTACATAACACCACAGTAGAAGCCTGAATTCCAGACTTCTCTTTTGTTCTTCTCACTGTTTCCAGCATTCTAGCCAATCAGCAAGTTTGGAATGCAGGCTCTAACTGCCTGTAAACGCCCTCATTCGAAGTTTCCCTTTTCGATGTCTACACAACGTGCACTGAGCAAGGAGACATGGACAAGGTCTGTCAGGGGAACCACCAGTCGAGGTTTACTCTTTTTCCCCTTCACTAGCTCGAATAGCTTTGGAGCCCTTACCATCGGGCTCTATTGTGTGCTACGTGGCCTATGCCATCATTAGAAGCCCTCGCCGTCAGCTTGGGACTACTAGCCAGGGCGGCAGTCACTAACCACACAATAGAGCCCTTTGTTGTGGGCTCTAATGCTTATGAAGAAGTGTTTGAAATGGAAATAAAAAACATAAGTGTAGATTGCCTCCCTCAGGGAAGAGCAGGTATTCTTGCATAAGAAAAACGGAAGCTTAATATTGCCTGATATTACCTTGCAGGTGCATAATAATGGGACCCTGGTGCTAATCAGCTGCTCCCTTGTGCATGTCCAAGTCACCCTGGTGAATGATCCGTTGTGGAATCAGCCGTTTTGCCAAAGCCAGAGCTCGTCGGTAAGTGGTTTAGGAGAGTTGTAGAATATTGCTTGTAAGAGCTCCTTTTGTCTACCCTGCCTGTGACATTGATTTATATCCACCTATGGGCTGCGTCATCATGTTTCCTTCTTACTTTGCAAACGGAGAGGCTGCTCCATGGTACATGGCTGAGGTCATCATGCTGAAGGGTCGGGTACAGTATCCATCATATTGAAGAATCTGGGGCTACTTTGTAAGTTGGGGTGGAAGCAAAGTTGTGGAGCTCAGCACATTTGCAATTCTTTTTGCTGTTTTTGTGGAACGGTTTTTGAGGAACATTTGAATGTAGTTTTTTACTAATGCATTATGCCTTAGGTTAGGGATTTTAGTTGAAACACATTTGTAAACGTTTTACATTGAAGTCAAACTATTTAAAATGACTTGATATTCTATGTGTAAAAATATTCTGCGCCAAATTACTGGATCCTCAGTAGAAGTTTGGAATCCTGTGAATAGAAATCCCGGGCATTTGGTAAATCACAGCAGGTCCACCTACTCCCTTTCCCGGTCTAGCCTCTCTCCCATTGGAGGGGATTCGGGCAGGGGGAGCTTTAGGTTTTGATTAGTTGGGCGGAGCAGGAGCCATTGCCTGAGCTGCCTACAGGCAGGACGGAGTGCAGGCGCTGCTCTTCGTGGCCAGAGACCCGCCATGCTATTTTGTTACACATGTGAGGCATGGCATGCGTTCAGCACACAATTCTGCAAGTATGTCTAGCTACACCTTTAACTTTTACATTCATGCTGTGTGTATCTAATACACATAATGTTGTGGTTGTGTAGTATACCTGTTTTATTGCCCCATGCCTAAATGTGTTTATGCGTGTAAGGCATTGTACATGATTGTCTCAAGTTTCACATAAAGCTCATAAAACGCATACACATGCAACAATGTGAATGCATAAGTCAGGAGATGAATTTTGGTGACAAAGATGGAGTACAAGCATCACAAGAAGCACATGTGGGTCCCAAGAGTTGTACATGGGTCACAAGGGGTGCACACAGATGACTGAAATCGCTCTTTAGTTACAAAATATGTTCATGGATCGCATGAAGTGAAAACAGATCACAAGATGTTTGCACATCTGCATACAGTCTCTAACAAAACACGTAGGTAAAAATATGCACACAAACAGATCACATGATACTGATCACAGCATGCAGATAGCATGATACACACATTGGTAGACAGACATAGGTAGACATAAAGCACAATATTCACATGCAGGCCACAATATACACAAAAGGCACAGTAGTGGAGGCAGCTTTTGGTGCCGGGGGACGCAGATAATAGGGCACCAGTGGGAGGCTGGGGGACACAACGGACAAGCACTAGGTACCAGGGCAGAGCCAGCGGGGGCGCCCAGTCCCCCTTCCCCTGCCCTGGCTTTGGCACTGAATGGGCACCACACGATACAAGCAGAGATCACAATATGCATGTCTGGATGACAAAAAGTAGGCCTGTATTGCAACATGCATACACATATCACAATATTAACAGCACTGGATGGAAGGGACATACTCTGGTTCCCTGCATAATTCACCTCCATAGCTACTGATGTTCTCCTCCGACTGGTTTCTGTGCTTATCACGTTATCAGGGAGCCAGTCTCACTTTCAGCAAAGAGCCATTGTGGGTGTAATCAATCAATGTTGATTCTGCTGCAAGGAATTGTGGTAGCTGTAGTCATTAGGTTTACAGGGAACCTGCTCACTCCCAAACACCCACAGTGGGGGAGCGAGGGGAGTAGCCACAGTGTGGCACTCCAAAGCCAGGCATAGATCGCCTTGGTGCAGCACCCTGTAGGACCATGGAGCGTCCACCCTCCAGAATACCCTAAACATAAACAGCAGTGGATGGAAGGGGCGGAATCAGGTTCCCTGCACAATTCACCTCCACAGCTACTGATGTTCTCCTCCGACCGGTTTCTGTGCTTATCACGTCATCAGGGAGGCAATAAGCCAGTGCAGGTGTAATCAATCAATGATGATTCTGCTGCAAGGAATTATGGTAGCTGTAGTCATTAGGTTTGCATAGAACCAGCTCACTCCCGAACACCCACAGTGGGGGGATGATGAGGGTAGCCCACAGTGTGGCACTTCAAAACCAGGCATATATCGCCTTGGTGCAGCACCCTATAGGACCTTGGAGCTTCCACTATCCAAAGTGTCTTCAACATAAACAGCACCAGACGGAAGGGGCACACTCTGGTTCCCTGCACAGTGCTGTTTACATATCAGAATATGCACACTTGTTCCGTTCACACAATGAAGGCACATTTGGTGATTTTAAAATAGGATTTAAAAAAACATTACCCGTCATAGGATGCACATATCCATCGCAAGCTGCAGACAGACATCAGTGGATCACAAAATACACACAAGTGTTGCAGTATGCAGACATAGATCAATGTGCTGTCTTGTATCACAACATTCAGATGCTGGAACAAATATGCACAAATGGATCATGCGATGCATATACGTGCCACAATATGCATTTTAATGAGCATACAGTTTAAGAAATACAGAAAAAGATAAACCTATTGTTGGCTCATGTACAATTGAGAATGTACATACATGTCAACATGCCCCATTCCAATCTAGAAATGCACATGCAACCCTATTTAGGTTCAACTAGAATAAGCTTTGCTTTTCGCCAGAGATAAAGATGATCCATAGTAGAGAGGGGCCTGGTGTCAGCCATCTTCTCCATCATGCCTAACAAGTGCAGTCTAGAGAATGTTCGGTTAGAGAAGTGGCCATTTTGTAGAGTGGGAGAGCTGTTTAAGTTGATGAGAGGTTTGATTTAAAGGTCTTGTTTCTGTTCCTGCTGCTTGGCGGATTGATGTGTTTTTAAAATCATTTTCTGACTTTCTATGTCCTCATTATGGTGTTGGTTCATGTTTTTGCCTATGTAGCTCAGCACTCTTTAGAAATACGAAACAGATTTCCTTGCCGTAAGTGGAAGTCTGTTTACTATTTTGTGACAGAATGCTATCAGCGAGAGTGTGAAAACCTGAGCATTTTTTATTTGTATTGATATAAAAGATTCTGTTTCTTGAAAAGAAGGCCTGCAAATCAGACCCCCCTTTCCTAAATGTTTCATGCCAAAAGCAACAAGCATACACAATGCCATTGTTCCTGTCTCCATCAGCACCTGCCCTGAATTGGCACTGAGCATGTTCAAAGGTCACATGTGCATTCCTGACAGTTGCTAGAACACAAAGTTCCGGCAGGCATTGGTGGTTTTTTTATCTAACGCCCCTCTGATACAACACCTAATAGTTTTGTGCCTTTAAATATAAGCAATGCCTGGTTCTGGCATGGTGGCTGCTAGTTTTACACAAGCATACAGCCACAACAATTTGATACTACACTAGTGTCAGCTCATTGAGCAGGGACCAGCTATGGCAGGACTGTTCTGTATTAGTGTCTGATCTGACTGTTTCCACAGCCACCATGTGGGACAATGGCCAGGTTGCTGCCTTTTCATCCTGCAGGAAGGGAGATACCGTCCTCTCAGGGCACAGTAACCCTCATAAAGAGATCTGCTGTGAAGATCATTGAAAGTCAGCACAGACATAACAAAGCCACACTCACACCAGGGTGCAGACCACTGAAGCCAATTTGAAGTCACCAGACATGGGAAGAGAGCAGAGTTAGAATAGCCAGAAGACAGAGGTGGGCTGATGCAGGGGTTCCACCATCCAGCTTTCAGTGACGGCTCTCTACCACTTCCTGTCATCCCACCCCACCTAGTTTCTGATGGGCAAGACAATCTAGGTAGGCTGTCAGAAGGCAAAGTACACTTGTTACAACAGCCTGGGCTGGACCTCTTACTGCAGACCTGCTGTGAAAAAATCCCCTGTGAGATGTTGCCTTTATATAGAAGGGACACCCTCTCCTTTTATTCATTGGTGGCCTCTCATGACAACAAGAAAGATTCACTGTCACTTTCTGGGGATACAGCCTATTCCATAGCCCTCTGCCAGGGAGGTGAAGACAGAAGGCTTCCAAGGTAGAAGAGAGCTTTTTCCCCTTACCATCCACAGAGAGAAGTGGGGTTGAACATCTGTGGAGCAAGACCTCTCTGCTGCCTGTGGCACTGGAGCCAGGATCCTGCTCACTAGAAGTGTACTCCCTTAAGGCAGTAGCCAACCTCTTGGAGTGGAAGCACAGAACTGAAGGACTCATGTTGATCTGGAGACCATGGATTGGGCCTCCCTGCAATCCAGAAGACCAGAAGCAGCTGGAATCCTGTGCCTTAGCCTCAAGACTTCTGTGAGCCAGCTTGATCTTACTCAACGCCCTTTTGAGCCACCATAATACCTGCAGCACTGTTTTGGCAAACCTTGAACTGCTTGCTGCCCTATGAGCTATTCATACACCGGCTCAACCAATTATATCAGACTGACTTGCCCCATTGTTAGCTCAACATCCTGGGAGCAAATGACTCAAGCTTTAACTCAACTAAAGGAAGCCATCGACTTACCTGTCTCACACACCAACTTCACCTAGCGGAGCCATCGTCTTGCCACCAACTCAACCTCTACCCTGAACCATTGCAAGCCATCATCTTGCCACCTAGAACATCGACTCGACCCAACAGGAGCCTGCACTTTTCAACAGGCCTAACACAGAGTACCAAGGGGATTTCATCGACTTGAACATCTTGGCATTGGTTTGACTGCAGTGAAAGCGCATAGAAGCCCGGCTAGGCATTGCCCAACAACATAAACAAATCTTAAAGGCACTGTGAAGAGGCTCTGTCCCCCTGGTTGACTTTTTAGGGACAATATTGACTTTTAAGCCCCACTTCTCTACCTTTGTCTACAAGAACATATATTTGAACATTGGCAACTACAGAAATCCTTGCCTGAACACCCCTTTTTACCAACCCATGTGCACTTGCACACAATGTTCGGCATTCTCTGTGTTTCTTTTACAGAGGTTTTTCCTTTTTATGTTTTTTTGCATTGATTGTTTTAATAAAGTTCCAATATTTTTATAGAACTCTGATAGGACTTTTATTTTGGAAGCATTGTACTAATACTGTTTGGGTTGCCATTGCTAGCAGCTTAGACCCACCCTGAAGAGTATAGCCTGCTCTCAGCTAGTTACCAAAAGAGGCGAATGAGGTATACCTGGCCAGTTGTGTCTGTTCTGTTTCACCTTTATGATTGGGATCACTGCTGGCTTAGTAGTAGTCCGGGGCTGAGTGGTTTACCCAGTGGTTCGTCCACTGCTAATCCCTGTAATCCTGCAGAGCAGTAGTCATGTTGTCACACACACCTATTAGGATTGTGCTAGCTATCTTGAATACATTTCTGTAGCTTTCAAAGTATTCACCTGGTATATAGAGCTTATAGAAGGAATTATGGAGAAGTGCAAGCACATTTTGAGATGGTGATGTTGCTATCTCAAAATGCGCTATCCAGTCATAATAATTCTTTCGATTAACACTACTTACCTGGTACTTATCTTTAAAGTTACAAAAGTGTGCACAAGCTACTATTTGAAAAGAAAACGTTGCACACTACTTTTCGAGAGAGGGAGAAAAGGACATTTTTCGTAGCAGATTAGTGCCTTGCACTTAAACCAGGTACAGGAAACTGGAACCACAAGAAGAACAAATGCCTTAAAAGTTCCCATGAATGGCAGATTAGACGACTACAAGTTCCCTGACGCCTGTGGCATGTGATGTCATGCTAGACGCTCCCTGTAATGATGGATTTAAATTAAGATGTTAAATTCGAGCTCTGAGCAATGGAATTTGGCACTAAAAATGCAATGAACGGATAATTAATGACTTTGAACATCAGCAATATTTTTCAGTTCTGCCTTCATTCATTGGCACAGACGGCTGGCTAAAGAGAGCTTTTCTCTCTTCCATAGCTCTTGCAGTGCCAATCAGATGCTCTGTGCTGCACAACGAGAACATCCTCCTGAAAGCTTTTTCTAGCAAAAAACATTTGGTAGGAGTGAGTCGAGCTGTCTAACTAGGCAAGGGATTTATGAACTATCCTTTTAACCTCATTTTTTGTTTCACTGCTGCTTTGGGCATATTTCTGGGTCGATAAATCACCGGTAAAGAGGTGGTCTCTGACATGAAGACAGCCTGTAGTTCACAAGTTTGGTTCTCGCGGCAGGCCCAAGCAGCCTTTCACCCTTCTGAGGTTCATAGGTTGAGTCACATTAATGGATGCCCCGGCAACCCATCCCGATGCCACATGGCCACAGGACCCCAGTGCTGCTAAAACGATGTCAAGAAGGCCTCAAAAAGTGTTCCCTTTTACAGTCTCATTGTCAGCTGGTGAGATAGCTCAGATGGTAATGTGTTTGCTGCTCAGGTCCGTGTGTGGTCTGTAAGCCATAGGTCTGCATCCAAGAAAGGCTAACTCAGACTTTCATCCTTCTGAGGTTTTTAAAAGAGCACGAGTTTGGGTTTGGTAATACTAATTTTATATGAAAATAGTCTATGTTAAGCACTGTATAAGAGACGTATTATTTTTCAGAAAGGGGATACGTAGTAACAGCGGGAACATCTTTGGTATTATACCTTTTGCCAGAGGAATGACGGCTGACCCGACCTCCTCTTTTTCATGTGCCTCGTAAATAAGCACCAGATTACAACACCTAATACTAAACTGACGCACATTACCAGCATGCAACTTAAAGCCAGGGACCAGCTGAAAGTGTCACACATGACTTTGGGCTACCAGGCAGTTAGGACCTGCAGCTGGAAGAGCACTTTTAAATCCCCAACTTGGTATTCCCCCTTTTTGGCTTCAGAAGGGAAGCGATAGACGATGCACGGGCAAACCTTCATGGATAGTGGTGGGTAACACGGATCATACATCCTATGTGGCCATGGCAACATCTCAGTAGTGGTGCCCTTCGGATACTTGTTCGGAGATGTCTTGAAACAAACTGCATTGAGGTGAGATTTCTGTCAGTGGACACTGTGCAGCAACTGGCCCTTTATAAGTGTGGGAGAGCACTGGGAGCAGTGAAAGACAGACATGGGTACCAAGTAAACAATGGTTGAGAATCGTGCTGAAGGGGAATCCAGAGTGGGGCTTCCAGAGAGGCCAGATTCCAAGAGAGGTCACTCGAAACAACTCTGCATGATATGAGGTCAAGGATTTGATATCTGCGAGCCAGACCTGTGAGTTACATTGGGGTTCAGAGAACAAAGGATGCTAGCTCACCAAACGTACTGAGCACCAGTGGGAAAAATCACGGTGGAACACCAGGGAGCATTATCAGAACAGAGCAGAATTACAGTGTGACGCACCGGAGCAAAAGTTCAGTGCAACACACTGAGACTAAATCCCAGCGGCCAGAACCATAGCGGCCTACCTGGTAACAGTATATTATAAGGTACTAAGTAGAATGGTTCGCAGGTAAGCATGTGTCATAATCAATCAAGCCACAACTAGCATTATGCCAAGTCTTTCCAACAAATAAAGGCAGTGCATGACATGTGGTGGGTATTACTTCCTGTATAATGCCAGTGATCTGATTGATTTCTGCATGACCCAGTGTTCCAGCCATATATGTACTGAATAACAAAACCACACATACATGAAGCACAAAACCAATTGCGGTGTCAGCCCCCAATGGCGCCCCCCCCCTTATCGTGTGAGGATTACATACCTTGGGAACCAAAACCTGAGCAGCCAGTGAACAGTGAATACTAGTCCGACAACAGTATACATTTTTGGAAACACAGATCACAGTTTATTGGAGCATACAACACAAGGGGGCAGTCCCAGCCCTAAAGCATCATGGTTCATTACCATCTATACCACAAAACGGCTAGCCCCCCAAAAAGTGGGGCAAAAAATCTGAAAGTTCTGGTGTACCCTTGCCACCTCCATGTATGTCGCAAGGCACCGGACATATGCTCCGGATTGGTGCACAGAGTGCTTCTCCCTCGGGCCACTGCACATGAAGGTGAGGAGTCTCCAGTGTCCATAAGCGATCCAATGCCCGTCGTCTGAGTTTGGCTCAAGTACGGCCATTGGGAAACCGCCCACGTTTCAAGCTGCAGCATACTCCTCTCCGGCTAGAACTGCCCCAAACTCCGCCTGTGACAGAAATGGAACAATTAGTACAAAATAAAGCCAGGAATTCCACACACTTCCCCTCACACTCACTTACACCCCGATCTCCGCTGAAAATGTAAAAAAATGTATACAAATTGAAGCATGCAAGCATTCTAAACCTTTTCCCGGAGCAAACAACCTGGTCTATGCTAAAAATGTGAACAATTATACACCATGAAGCAAGGAATTTAACACACTGTCCTTTGCACCCAGTTACACCTTGAAGTCCGCTGAAAACGAAAAAATTAATACAAATTGAAGACTACAAGTCTTTGAAACCTTTTCCCTATTCACACCCTGGTCTCTGCTCAAAAATTGGAATTATACAGAATGAAGGAATACATTTAACACACTTTCTTTTGTACCCACTTACACCCCGATCTCCTCTGAAAATGTAAAAATTAATACATATTGAAGCAAGCAAGCCTTTGAAACAATTCCCCTTTACCCCCACTCACACCTCGGTTTCTGTTTGAAAGAATTGATCAATTAATACCCAACTAAGAAAGCCAACCATTGAAACTATTTACCACACCACCACTTACACCTTGATCTTCCACTCAACCGATATTCCCCCCTCGCAGTCTTTGTCTGCCTAGATAACTCACACCCCAGTTCATCAAGCTGCGCTCGCCAAACTACACCTGGGTGCGGATGGGTGGGTAATCTGACAGAGGAGGACTGGAAAGAGGCCGTGCTCCAGTCCTCCTCTGTATTTGTAGGCAGTCCCCAGGGCGGGCCAGAAATGACTGCCCTGGGGATGGCCCGCCCCCCCTCGTGACGGAGCAGAAGGAGGAGTGACCCGCCTAGCCACAAGGGGAGGGGGGACAGCCACAGGGGCACCCACACTACGTAGGACGTCCTTCGAGCACCCCCTGCAGGGGCTGGAACATCCCCTAACCCTGCTAAATAAAAACACATCCCAAACCGTACATGCTTCGGAATCGTTCAAAAAGATTTAAAAAAAAAAACGTATGGCATATTTGTCCGAATTTTTGGCTAAACAAACATCTCATATAGGCTAAAAATTCGAACAAATATGCCATACAAAACATTACTGTCAAGAAGGGCAGCGGGAGCTAGCGCTGGTAAAATAGCTCTCTGGACTAAAACATCATCTTCACAAATTTGTTTGTAACGTGGAGATCACACATTCTAATCCCAGTGTTCCAATCAGATAAAATAAGTGCCGATGAGTTGGGTAATAGCACCTGTTATCAGGGTGTAGAGATGATTTCCATTATAATTTGCTCTATTTAAGTGATTCATTATTATTATTTGATCAAAAACATATAAAATACATTCTGATTGTTATATGAAACAAAGAGAGGGAGGAGAATGTCATAGTTTAATTATTTATTTAATGGACATTTATATGGCACCGTTAGCGCAGAAAAGTGTTTCCAGGCACCACAAGACAAAGGCGGAAAGGGGAGCCGGGGAAGATAAACAACGAGAAAACGGTCCTAGTAGGCCTTGTGACATTCGGATTGTGCAAGTGCATTAAACAAGTGCAAGGAGGGGGGGGCTCAGGGATGAGGCAGGGTAAGTGCAAGGGGAGCCCATGGAGGGCAAATGTGAAGGGAGACAGGGGTAAGGGTAAGTGCGAGGAGACAGGGTGGCCCAATCTCAGTAGGCTAGTCCGGGGAGGAGCCCGAAGGCAAGTGCTTGATAATTCTGTACATTTCCTTTTGTGGGTTTGTTGCAGATTGGATTCTTGCGGCATAGTGTGCTTTCTTGGCTTTCAAAACTGGTGATTTGTATAGCCGAATTTGCGGTTGCTAGTTAATTTTGTCCACTTTGTTGCAGTTTTTCCTCCATGTCTTTTATGGTATACGGTTTGTTTTCTTGAGTCCTCTCAGTTCTTCTGTGAACCATATGACTGCAATGTTTTCTGGTGTGGGTTTAAAAGATTTTAAGGGTGCCAATTGGTCTAATGCATCTGTGATTCAGGTGAGAAGATTCTCTTCAATGGTGTGTGGCGTCCTTTTATTTAGTTGAGAGGTATCAAGCTTGGAAAATTCTAGTAGTTGAGTTAGTGTGTCTAGATCAAGCCTTTTCCAGTTTATTTTGTTTGTTGTCGGATGCTTATGTTTGTGGGTATCGTGCGGCTTGGGGTTTTGACGGTTTTGACGGGTTATGAAAGTAGTTCAGCACAATTCTGGGTCAATGTGAAGTGGCTTGGGACAATGCTATAAGGGCGATGATAAAATGGCATAGGCAATTCCCATGACAAGTGAAATTGTTCTCGTGCAATCTGATGGGATATTATGAAAGCGCCATTGAGAATTCTGGGGGCAATCTGACAGTTGCATCTGACACAGTTATGAGGGCAACATTATATTGCCGGGACAAAATCTTCCAGCTGGAATATGAAAATAGCATTGGTCAATTCCAGGTGCAATGTGATAGTGGCATGAGGCAATATTTTGGGGGCAATGTGAAGAGATCCCTTGTAGTGAAAGAGGGAAATCCGTAAATTGTATGTGGATGTGAACGTGGTTTTGGCTAATTGTGTGGCAATGCGAAATGAGAAAGTGGTGTGGACTGATTCCCTGAAATAATGAACAGTTACATTGCAGAAACCTCTTCAATAATGTGTAGAGGAGCAGGTGGACGCTTTCACACTAGTTCCCGCCCCCTCACTGCCTTCATATTGGAATGGTAGAAGAAAAGCAGTAGATGGGATCCTGTGTATTGTTCCTATTCTGCATCAAGTGTATGACTGATGTTGACAGCCATACAGAATGTACCCTCGCACTGAAAGCTTGGAAGGATGCCGCCTGGAAGGATATCAGCACATACCTATGGACATCATGGAACGTTAGAGTGAAATCTGACAAGGGCAGAGTGATGTCATGAAGAAGATATATAAACCTATATTGAAATATATCTGAGAACTAGAAATGAAAATATGCTTAAGATGGGTCCATATAAACTGATATGCACCCTTGTATGTAATAGTGATTCTGATTTTCATTTTTTATTTTCTGGCAGTTCTTATTTGTGTTTCATCTGCTGGCAGATAGGCAATAACATGCATGCCTGCGTCCCCTGTCTGGGACATTCCTAATGAGCCGCCAGCAGCAGCAGCAGCACACGTAGTGTGCACCCTACCTGGCTGCACCTTTACAGCACAAGATCTTGCCGGCAAGATAAGCCCTGCTGGCCTCCGCATACTTTGCATGGAGCCTCATCTCCCTTTCATCATGGCTGCCGCCACCCCTGCCTCCCAGCACCTCTCATGGCCTGCCTTTATCCCGCCACTGCAATCGGTGGATTGGCTGCCACATCAGTCTGAAGGCCCACTCCAAAGGCCTGTGTTCCCTGTCTGGGCCTGTCCGGGCTTGCACGGGCTACATGGCAACCTCTCCAACGTCCAGCCATCTCTTCTTCACCCCAATCTCACTCCATGGCTGCCATCTCTGTCTAGTTGGCCACAAGTGGCATTGTAGTGAACTAAACATGCCACCACCCCACAGATAAACACCTTCTCCTTGTCTCTGGAGCCACCCAGTCTGAGCACCAGCCCTCAAGGTAAGCCTTCTCCGCCAGCCCACAGCGGTATAGCCTTTGGTGACTTCCCCCCTTCACCTGTCATTTACACACGCACCCCATTCCCTCTTCCTACGCACCACTTCCCTCATTCTTCCTTCAGCACCACTCTGCACCACCTCTATCTCCAGAAACCCCTCTTGCACTCCCGCTATCTGACCATCCATACCTACCACAACATTTCTATTGCTTCCTAAACTCTCCTGGTTCCTGCCCCCCTCATTACCTCTACTCCTCTCACCTTCCCTCCTTAGGACCACACTCACCTCCTACCCAATCCCACCCCCTTCTTGCACCAACTCCACTTCATCTGTACTCCTTACACCCCGCATACCACCCCACGTCCCTCTCCATATTGTCATCCCCATCCTTATTAGTTGGCCCTTGTTTAGGTGCACAAAGAAGAGCTAATGTACGAGCCCACATGACAGCCCCATAGCCTCATCACACGCTAAAGCTCATCCTAGTTACTGGTGCCTCCAGACTCCACAGACATTTTCCACCCAACACTGCACCCCCCTCCACTCCTTGTCACTTCCCTACAGGCTGCACTCAGCGACAGAACCACTACAAGAGACACGTTAACACCATAAATCCTGACAACTGCAAGAAACCTAAGGGCACCCTTATGAACACGCGCTCCCTATGTGTCCATGCCACTCATATCCATGACCTCATTATTGATCACCACCTTGATTTCCTAGCAGTCACTGAGAATTGGCTCCATAGAGGTGTAGGTCTGGCCCTCTCACTTGCCAGCCCACCAGGATATTCCATCCTCAGAGCTGACCGACTGGACGAACAGGAGGTGGCGTTGCCCTCATCGCTAAATCATTGCTAGCCATTAGGGAGATCGTCAAACCCCACTAGCCAGGCTAAAAGCTACTTGTGTCCAAATTATCACTAAACCCACAATCTAACATCAATATCCTACTCATCTACTGCCAACTTAATCCACAGAATAGACCTGAGCTAGACATCCCACTATTTCTCTCCCTCATCCTCAAAGCAGCCACCAAGTTAAGTTTACTAGGTGACTTTAACTTGGGTTTCAATGACGCCTCTGTCTCCAGAGCAACCAATGTCACCAATATGCTTAAAGAGATGACTTTGTGTCAAAACACTTCCTCCCTATACCAATGTATGCATTCTGGACTGGCTGCTTAAATTGAACACCACAGACACTGTTACTGACATCTGCCCCATGCCCTGGACTGACCCCTTTGGCTAAGCCCACTGCCCCACCCACCCCCATTCTTACATGCAAAACTCAGAAGCTTAATGAAGAAGTAATTGCCTCTACTATTCTCACTTACCTCTACCTCAATTTACCCTACCCTCAAGTCGCACCGGCTCTTGCCTACTTGCTCCACGAGGCCCTCACCCACACTAATGACCAACATGCCCTCCTCATCTTCAAAACCCACAAACCAAGCATACACACTAACAAATGGTTCTCTGACGACTTGATCACACTCTGACGACTCAAACAAGCATGAGAACACAATTGGAGAAAACATCCCACTCCAGCGAACCTCAATGCTTTTAATACTACTGATAAAGCCTATAAAAGTTCATTTATTTCTAGCAAAGCCAATTTCTTCATCAATAGGATTGTTAAGTCCAGCTCTAACACTAAAGAACTATTTGCCATCCTTAAGGAGCTTGAGAAGCCCGCTCCCCACCACTTCCCAATTACACATCGATAAATCCTGGTGCTTGACCATCCAGACCACACTCTCGTACTTTGTGTTCACAGTTGCACCAAAGATGATTCCAGCGAGTTCGAATTCGAGGTACAAGTACTCGACTGGAAGTGACGGTGGCAAGCAAAGGAGCCTACGCAATATGACTGCTTCATAGCATCTGAGTAAGGTCCCGTATTTGCCACCCCAAATTTCTATTCCATAAAACATTATCGATCAAACTTTTGTTTGGTACAACAGCAAAATACTTTCAATAGACATTCCACATTGTTTCCGAACAAAATGTCTAATCGTGCTAACAGCTTTATTGCCTTTCAGTTTGGTCTCTTGCGTGTCTCACTTCAAGTTATTTTGTAGTTGGATGCCTAGGTACTTATAACAAGTGACATTCTCTAATTTCAACCCGTTCAGGGAGCAGACAAGGTTTCGATTCTTCCTAGCTATCGGACCAAATGCCTTTTTTTTTTACTTTTGTTGATATTGATGACTAACCCATTTGCTTCTGCATATTTACCCAGCACATCCATCAGGCTTTGTAATCCTCTGGGAGTGTGGTCTATCAAGACTAAGTCGTCGGCATATGCCAACCAACTGGTGAAATGCTGACCCATCTTTACTGGACATATTAGCTGACTAGTGAATTGAAGGCCCAGATCGGAGAGACAGAGATTGAAGAGGGTGGCTGCAACTATACACCCCTGTTTGAAACCCTGACGTGTCGGTATTGGAGCAGATAGGCTGCCTTCTGCATCTAACCTAATCCTAATGGATGTGTCAGTATAGAGAAGCATCAACATTTTCAGTAGCCCCAATGGAATATATCATGATAACAATTTTTTCCAAAGTCTACCTCTAAGCACTGAATCGAAAGCAGCCGAGAAGTCTATAAAGGCTGAATAGTTAATAAGCTACAATTGTGTAAAACGTGTGCCCCACCATTTTGGTGGAGGTAGCACACCATTTGTATATGGTGGGTTCTGGCTTCTTTCTGCTATATTTCAAGAGATTCTTTCAATACCTAGTCATTGCACCTTTCACAGCCGTTTTTATTGCAACAAACATGTTGCCACTATTGGAAGGCTTACACTGGAAGGGGTCAAGCCAAGAGAGAAAACGTATCATTTGTGAATATTTCTAGTAGCACCCAGCATGAAGATTAAGCCATGCTTGCAGCTGGGCAAAGGATATAAACCTGGATGAAGCATGCAGTTGATTTAGCTGTGCCTTCCGTAAGGCTGTACTTACACAGTCTCAAGAAACTGAGCAGACTCCTTGGATATTCAACAAGTGTGCCCAAAGTTGAGCTATGGAAAGTTAAGGATTTGGGGGAGAATTTGCACCAGATAAGTAAGCATATCTCCAAAAATGCTAACCTAATTTTTATAATGAATTTGGGATCATGATATTTAGTATCCTTATAAAGAACAGTTAGATTATGCAAACTTTCCAAATGTGTAGGGGCACACAATTATAAACCTTTCAGTCTGTTTGCTTGGTCTGCTACATTTTAAAGTATAACATCCAGAAGTGGAAATCCACCATCTTCTAGAAACATCATTTGTGGTGTTCAGCCATTTTCCCTTTACCAAAAGGTACTCAGTGACAGCTGTTGGGAGTGATAATGATAATGATTTATCATTTATGTAGTGCCTTCTCCAAGGCATGGTACTGACAACATTTTTACGTACAAGTAGGTGAGAAAAATGAGACGTGTGTGTAATACAGGTAGAGACTTTGGAAAAATGTGCACCTTTTTTTCATTTACTCTGCAGAAAATGGTAATTGGCACTTCGGGCAATACATTTTGCTGGATTCTGAAATTGTCTTAAGTACTTTGTACAAATAATTAGAGACTGGATCGGGTTTAAAGTCGATCCATAACTCTGTTACCCAGTTACAAACATTGCCATTTTAATCACATTCCATATTTTACTTTGCGCGTTCCCAGCGTTGAGATTATATTCTGATAGTGTACCACATTCTGAGGCTAACTACTGTATGTCCACAGGCAATCTCAGAATTATCGATGATTATGTGGCTATCATCAGCATAGATTAATGGTTTAAACGTTTGTTTAGATGACATAGTGAAGTGGACAATTTCTTTGAAAAAATGCAATTTAGTAATGAGCAGCGGCAAAACAGTAGTTATGAAAGAGGACACCCACACTAGTGACTCTAAATATTGAACATTCTTTGGCCCTCCCATTAACTCTTAATGCTCTAGTTTGCTGTAGAGTGCTTATATTGTTGAGAAATAGGCTTTAGGGATGCCCAGATGTTCTAGCAGGCTCCAGATAATTGGCCATTGAAACATCACATGCCTTCTCTGCATTTGGAAATGTAGGGCCAGCTGAAGACCCCTACAATTTGCTATATCTATAACCAACTATATAACAGCCAGTATGTGTAGCAGTATTATGCCCCAGGAAAAACCCACATTGTTCTAGGTTAAGATGTTTCGGAATGAATAATGTCTGTCCATTTGCAAGAATTTTGTATAGGAATGCACTGTTCGATTTGAGAAAAGTAATGGGGTGTTTTGACCCACAAGATGTACAGCCCTTCTGCTTTTTTTGGGTACATCAAATATAGTTGAACAAATATAGCAACCTATTTGAAGTAATGATGTATATAATTTTCATATTGAGCTCATGGACTAATCACCTGCTCTGGGAACTTCAATGGGAGGTCTCTGCTTTGCTTTTATTCTTCGAAGCAGTATCTCTGGACCTTAATGAAATGTTTTACAATCACATTTTCTGAGTAGCATCACTCACTTTTTCACCTTGCACAGTCTACCACACTGCCATGTCATGGTTTTCTGACAATGCATTCACCTCTTCGGCTATTTAGCATTGAGCGATAGATGAATACACAGATGATGACTAAATGTTGAGGTGTGCCCAGCACCCTGGCCTACTGCTGCATTTTTCCAGGCATTATGATAGGTGTTCTTTTGATGTAGCGACCAAAGCCTTTCGGTGGTGATAGTTTTGCAAATGATGGGTGGATGACTGCTGTGGTGCATAAGATGCCACAAGCCTACGGTAACAAGTTCAAGGCACTATGAACCAGGTTCTTTGAAAATGGACACCAAAACCATTTAGTGGTGATTATTTTGCGAATGGTGGATGGAGCTATGTATCAGGGCACACATTGCCTCATGCCTACTGCAGTGCTATGAATTGGGTTCTTTGGGAATAGAAACCAAGCCTCTTGGGGTGATATTTTAAAAATGAAGGCTGGGTGAATGTTGTAGCATGCACGTCATTCTCAAGGCATTATGAAAGGAGTACATTGGAAAGAGTAACCAAAGCCTTTTAATTACTCCCTAGCGGTCGGTCCATTGGTAGGGGTGGAGGGGATGTTTTTCCTTCCTTGCCTTTTTATTGATCTTGGCTTTTCTTCCTCATTTTCCTCCTCTTGCAATTTGATCCTCCCCCTCTCCCTTTTTGTGTGGCAAAGATTGGGGAATATTAGTAAGTAGCCTACAAAGGGGTTGGTAAAAGAGAGCACAGGGTGCCACGGTAGGTCACTGCACTATGAACATGGAGACCTTCCAAGTGAGAGGGTGAAGGATGGGGTATGAGAGAGGGTAGGGCAACAGACTAATGATGACACATTCATCTGTGGTGGTCAGACACGCGAAAAGAACAGCCTTACACATGTGAGAAATCAGGTACTGATCCTAAGGAGGTGAGCAGATAAACCAATAAGCATTCCGAAATGAAATATGATACTATAACAGACATTTCAAAGATTCCAGAAAAACATTGACATTTTATATGTTAATCAAAGGGGAACCAGTATTCACAGGAATTTAATTTACATGTAATTTAATTTCATGTAATTTACTTACATAGCGTAGGTTAGGAAAAGAATGATTACCCAAGCTATTGCTCAGCAGAGACTTGATTCTATTAAAGACACGGAGGCGAGCATTAATGCTTGATTTTCTTTCATTCTGCTCCTCAGCAGCCTTTCAAAATCTAAACTTTTTCTACTTTATTATATTTTTTTTTCAAAGTTAAAATAAACATAAACACTCAAGGGACAACAAATCGACATAAGTCCCTTGTTTTCTGTGGCCCTGTACTACTCCAAGTCCACCAATCTCGGCTCAGATACTGCTATGACCCATATCTTGCCTGGGTGTCTTCCTTTTTCTTTATGCTTCAAATGATCACTCAACACTGTAACAGAACTCAATGTCCCACACAACTGCAACACCAGCAAAACTTTGAAGTGACCAACGGCTCCGCTAAACACCAGAAACTCTCTCCTGCAAAGAACCTCCAATAAGAAAAAACGCCAGCAGTCCGCCTTGGCTTTAGGATTCATTAATACTTCTGTTCATCACCTATGAAGCAAGAACAAAATCATGCCATTAGGGTGGGGATACGCTAGATGTCACTGAACACACTCTATAATATCACATCAGCCAACAGTATACAATTGCAGTGTATCATGGGTGGGAAAATGCTTGCATCCATGTCTTTAATAGAATAAAGACTCCCCTGAGCAATGGCTTGGGTAATCTTCATTCTATGTTAAGACCACAGATGAGCATTATGCTTGTTCAAAGCTCCCTATTACAGTCGATGCAATTTCTGACACTGGTTTACAATGAAAGGTCTTAAACTGCAGCTGATTTCATAATATCCTTCAAAGACACACTTGCCACAAAAGCCCTAGATTCCATAGCGCCTCTAGTGGAATGTGCACCAAATATACGTAAATCAATGCCTGCCAGTTGCATAATCTCCCTGACCCACCTAGCTGTCGTGGTAGAGGCAACTGCGTCATAGGGTTTACTGCGGGCAATTAGTAACTGGTTCACCACTACAGGTCTGAGGCCTATCGTCGCTTACTCATACTCTTTGACACACTGCGGTACAGAGAGCTTAGGGTTATCTGAAAAATACGGGTAAGATATTACTTTAGAAGCACACTGTGTACGCTTAGCTACACTGAACGCTACTACTTCTGAGTAGAAGATCTTGCTGTCTTACTCTGGCGCCTTTACATCTGACACCCTCCTACAGGCTACCAAACAGAGCAGCATCGCTAGATTTACTGACAACCTTGAAACGAGCACAGACTATTTTCTGGCCAGGTTAGAAATAACCAAACACTTCTTCTACATACCACAGCACCTAGTACCTCAGTGCGGGGGGCTTACACAACTTCACAGAAGATACCATACAGCCGGGTGCTCCTCTACTGGCAGCCCGTCTACTCTCTCGTGCCCAGCTGAAATGGCTGATCTATACACTCCAAGGTTCCAGAATGTTTGTCCGTCCTGTGACAGGGCCACTAAGAAGTTGAGGACCTGAACTATAGGTGCTGAAATGTGATGAATATCCTGTTGTCTTCCAATCTGCCCCATGCAGTGCTGTAGCTCCTAAGTGTGGAAGGGGCCCATGAGTCTTTGATGAACTCAGCAGTGAGTTGTGAAATTCCTAGCAACGCCCATCTCTTCCTGAAACCATGCACGCTAGCAGCTGCAAGCTCCCCGAGTTGACTAGTGGGCGTGTCTGTCCAGACATGTTCCTGAGCAAGTCTCGCCTGTATGGAAAAAGGCGTCCATTCCCAGAAATCCTGGATCTAATCTCCAACTGAAATACCTTGGAGTCTGCGCGTTCAGTCTGGATGAGAAGAGATAGATGTCGAACTGTCCCTGCATCTCCTGCAGCCTCGTAAAGACTGCTGGATGCAATCTTGAATCGCTGGATTCCACGAGGTAACATGAATTCCAGTCTGCAATTAAATTCTGCTCCCTTATGAGGTATTTTGTAATCCGGCCAACATCGTAAACTTTGTACCTCCCCGCCGGTTGATGTACCGGACTGCCAAGATATTGTCCATCTTTAACAGCACGCAGCAGTTGGACTTGTCCTTGGCAAATGTCTGCACTACGAAGGAGCCTGCTAACGACTCCAGACAATGTATGTGAAGTTTAAGCTCCTCTTTGGACCATTTTCCTCCTGTCTCTAGGTCTCCGCACCTGGTGCTCCAGCCGGTACTGCTCGCATCTGATTAGATTATTAGCTCTGGAACGTCCCTGAAGATAGCCCAACAGTTCCAAGCTTCCATATTTGGCAAACACCATGTCAGTTCTGTCCACAAATCTTCCTCTAACAATACTAATTGATGGTAGCCTACACCGTCCTGAATATGTCTGATTTTTTATCTTTGTAAGGCCCTGTAATATAGTGTCCCAGGAAAGATTGCCTGAATAGATGCTGCCTGACGACCCACTGTTCTGGCCAGATTCCTAAGCCAAATACTCTTACATGATCACTACTCTCAGCTCCTTTTTGATGACCTTCATCTTCTGAGGTGGAAGCTCAAGAGAGAAGCCTTCCTGGTGTCTATTACGAAACCCAGAAATTCCAATCTCTGCTTGGGCTTCAGCTCCATATTGTCTAGATTGATCAGAAAACCCACTGAAGTAATCAATGCGCACACCCAGTGCACCTGTTCCTGTAGCAGTGTGTTGTTCTACGCCAGAAAATGAATGTCGCCTAGGTATATGATAATCTGATGGCTGCTGCCACCGGTCTCATCACTTTAATAAATGCCCAAGGCGCTGATGCTAGGCCATATGGCAGGCATCTGAATTGCCAAATCTGTCAGTTCCAGCGAAACCACAGAAATCTGCAATGTTCCGCTGCCATCAGAATGGTGAGGTAGGCATCCTTGAGATCCAACCTCGCTAACCAATCCCCTTGACAGCAGATCTCCGAGGAGATGAATCCCCTCCATTTTGAAATGTCTGTAAATCAGCCATCTGTTTAACTCTTTCAGATTGATAGCTGGCCTCGACGTTTCCTTTCTGTGCACCAGAAACATATTGCTGTAAAACCTGGGATTCTCCAATGTTCTGCACTCTATCGCTCCCTTGCTCGCTAAGCTGCGCAATTTTGTTTGCAATAGCTTAATTTCCTCCTGAGCCAATTGAATAGGGTGTGGATCTGAATTCTGCACTGGCATATCCGCAAATTATAGGCAGAATCCTGCTACTGCCTGCAACACCCAAGAGTTGCTTGATAATTCCTGCCATTTGTTTAAAAACAAACTTGTCCTGCTGCCACTGTAGGCATGAGTTCACTCTGCGCACTTACCACCTGAGGCACTCTACTGCCTGAAAGCGCCCCCCCCCTTCACGACCTCTGTAGTGTCGGTTTCTTGTCAGGAAAAAGGTGTCTTGCTGTCTTGTTTCCCAGTATTAGGCCCGGGGACCCTAAGGACTTCTCTGCATCCCGAAGCGACCGGACGATCAGCCTCGATGCCGACTGGTCCTGCCAAAAACACACCCTTGGAAGATTTTACAAATTGACGATTGGGTCTTCTCCAAAGCAGTATGTGTCTGGACAAATCATGACATCTTACGCACAAAGGGGTCCCCAAACAACATACCTTGCGCCTCTTCACCGGCATCATAAGTGGACAGGTCACTGAGCTTACTTTCTGTCTTTAAAAGTAGACTCCTCCTTCTCTCTGAAGAAAGCGTGCAGTTGGTATTGCCCAGTTGGCAGACTGCATGCTGCGCCCAATTTGCCAGGGTCTGTTCCATCTCTGCCAGGTCTATAATTGTTGCCAAGGGCCCTGCCAAATCTAGGAGTTTGTCCTGGCACCCCTTCCAGGCTTGATCTACTCCCTTCCGTATATCTCTGGCTATCTTTGTGATGAAGGTCACCACCTAGGTATTCAGCTCCGTAGTATCTGTGACTTTGTCTGGTGCTTCCTGTCCTAGCGGCTTCCTAATGCGTTGTGCCATGTACAAGGTCACTTTGGGTGAAGGTGCCCACTCGGTTGACTTGGGGTGCCTTCTAGCTTCTTGGCCAAACATGTCAAACGTATTGTCTTCCTCCTCTTCTTGCTCTACCATCACTGGTTCCTTCTGCAAGCTCTGCTCATTGGGATGTATGTCAGCAAATACATTATCATCCTCATCATCGTCAGGCGAGTAACCACCAGCATTATCCCCTGCATTATCCACCCCTGGGGTAGGGTAAGAGGTGCAGCACAGTCAACTTCTGCAAAAAGGCACTTTTCAATTTATTAAATCCATTGACCACCACACAGGGCCCTATGTTATTCCATTCTTTATGGCTTGGGGGAGGGGGGGAAGAGGATGGCCTCTTTTGAGCCTTCTTACTCCCCCCTTGTTCAACCCCCGTTCTGGGGTGTCCAGCAGATGTACCCTCTCATGGGCTACGTACCCTGCTTTTCCTCTGCACTAATTTCACTTCAGTCCGCTTCGTGACCAAGATGAATCCCAGCACATCTAGCCGGTCTTTGATTGGTTTCACTCCCTGGGACACTGCCAATGCTAGTGAGTCCCCTATGACCATCCTAAAGCTCAAAGATAGGTCCCTGTCTGCATATGGGATGTCCTCCATCCACTCTTCCTCACTCCATTCTGGAGATGTGCTCTTGGAAGCTACGGAGCACAGCGGTTTACAATTAGACTGTACTTGACGTGGGCTTGGACACAGCAAGCTGCTATTTGGACAGCTGGTTTGAGCGCTTAGGAGAATGTACTGGCTGATTAATTATTGTGCCGTATTACTGCTTGAACCATGCAAGCTGCATGTGAGGGTCACCTGCTCCCAGTACAGTGTGCCATGAAGGGCTATGATAAAAACGGGATAGAGCTGCCTGCAACCAGCACAATGTGTTTTTAGAGCTCTGGAAATGCTAGCTCTGCGCAACTCGTGTGGTGACTGCCACTGAAAACAACTTTATACAGGTAGTATTAATATACGTGTTGAAGCCGTCTGCGTACTCTCTGTGCTACCGGCTCTGATGCAATGGCTGCTCGTTAAGCGGAAATGGCACGGGACATGTCTCAGTCGTAAAGCAAGTCAGATTAGCTATGGCTGCACTCCGTGGTCCTACCGCTGCTGGCAGCTCACGCTGTTGCCTCCCTTCCGGAGGCTGGAAGCACAAAACTGATCACACAAAGTTTCCTAATGGGAGTGTGTGACCGGCGGCCAAGTGTGAACGAGCTTGCTCATGGCTCTGGTCCGCGCACTGCGGGAAATGAAACGTGACTCTGAAACCGTTGGATCAGATATACGCACTGGAAATGTCAACATGTGCTCCTACATAACACGTGAGAAAACAGATGTACACACAATAACCTTATGGCAATACACAAGCAACAAACAATACAATGAAAGAGGAAGGGACATAGGCAGGATCTGGGTCATAGCAGCATCTGAGCCGGGACTGGTGGACTTGGAGTAGTATGGGACTACAGAAAACAAGAGACTTATGAGGATTTGTAGTCCCTTGAGTGTTATTGTTTGTTTTAAGTTTGAAAACATTTTTTGATTTTGAAAGGCTGCTGAGGAGCGGAATTAAAGAAAGTTAAGCATACTGGTCATGACAGAGTATGAGAGCGACTGAAAGAAATGGTATTTCGGTGTTCATAGGTTGCAGAATGTGAATTCTCTATTGTGAATGTCACAGTATGTCCATTTGTTTTTTTTTGTACTATAGTTCAACATTCATGTTCTTGTTCATATTGACAATCTTTTGTGGTAATGAAAACCTATTTGGTCTTTCTTCATAGTTTTTTTGAATTTGTAAAATTGTTTTTGTGTGGCCGATAGTCCTTCCTTTGTGTATCCAACTCCTGACCGAGGACTCATTCTAATGGACACACATACCGACGTACAAAACTCAGAGAACAGCTCTACTGTTAAAGATGGCAGCCCAAATGCTGGCTACCCACACTCTGTCCCCTGCTCCGCTGTTCTTGAGCTCGGTCTGCGCTTTAAACAATAAATACTATTCAGTATCCCTCTTTTTATTGAAAATCATTCATATTGTAAGAAATCTTCTTCTCTTCCTACCTCCACTGGCTCCGTACCATTAATGTGCTGTGGTACAGCTGCTTAACCACACATTGAAAAAGGCAATAGTTTTCCATTTGTATTTATTAAGGGAAACAGTGTGTTTAGTAATTAATATAGCTGCATGTTGGGTGCATTGATGAATGGGGGAGTGGGTTCATGAATGAATAGACTGGGGAGTGAACGGAGAAGTGAAAATATAGATGAAAGAGTGAATGGATACATGGATAGGTGAGTGACTAGTGGATATAAAGATGAATCTGTGAATGGGCGAGTGCATTGATGGACATTGGTGGATGCCTGAAAGTGTGCATGGGTAACTGAGTGGATGGGTGTATCCTTGACTGATAGTTGAGTGTGAGGGTAGATGGATAGGTGGGTAAGTGAAAAGATGAGTGAGTGAGTGGATGGATGATTGAGGAAGGAGGTGGATATAATAGATGAATAAATGAAGAGCTTGATAATGGAAAGAAGAAAAAAAATGGACTGTGCGTCTGTGCATGTGTCAGATAAACAGCCATATCAGGCTGGATTATAAATAATGCATTTCATGAAATCGCACTTCAGAAACATGCTCCACAAACACAATCTCTCTCTTTCACTCTCACACACCCATGTGCACACACACACTCACAAATCTGAACACCTACCCACGGATAACCACGCCTCCACACTGATAACATGCCTACACACACGTGCACTCACACACTTCTGCAACCCCTTCGCCATCTCTCTTTGGCAACGTTAAGGCCTCTGTTGCTAGTGTAGTGGAGTGTAGATCTAGTGACTCTAGTGTAGATTTGGGCTGGGATGTTAGGGATCGTGAGGGGACATGCTGCAACCCTTCTCCAAATTCTTTCTGGGTGAATGGACTTACCACTGAAGGGGGTGGGCAGCAAGGTAAATCAGTGGACATGCCAGACAAAGCAGGCACGTATAGGCTGTGAGGGTTGGTTGCATTGAAAGCTTGTATCAGGGGTTGCATGTGCTAGAGTTGGTTGACCGGCAAAAGTTGGGATCAGGGATTAGGGAGCTGTAAGTCAGAATCCTTGGGAATCAGGGGTTCAATGCTAGGATAGAAGACAAAAGGTGTGAGAGTTTTGTGGTGATTGGCAGGTGATTGAACTCTGTGATAAATGTCTTGGATGGTAAAGATAATTGGGTCAGTTCTGGGATTCGGAAGAAAGAGGATTTAGTGGTTAAGTGCAGGAGTTTGGCAGATTGCCTTTTGAAGCAGCATGACCAATTGAGATCCTCAGCCGGCTGCTCCATTGAAGAGGACGCATTGCGACTCCTCTTCCATTGGTAGCAAAAAGCATCTCGAACACATGCACATAATTTTAGCTCCCTCATTCTCTTTCAATCTCTCTCTCACCCCATTACACACACATGCACGCATACATATTGTTATATGGCCACCCGTGCCTCGGGCGGCCCACACGCATGCATGCACACACGCACTAATACAGAGAGGCACGGGACGCGAGGCTGCCTGTTACGCATCCCGGCAGCAACTGCCCACACGGACGCCGTTTATTCAACTGCGCATGCGCGGGCCCAACCGAGGCTCGCGCATGCGCTATGCTACACTGGGACATCACATCCCTTTTTTTTTTAACAACAAAACAACATAACATTATGGTGCAGCACCAAACATAACTGGTAACACATGAACGGGATCCCACCCGCCACTGTTGACGGCCCATTGCAATCTCGGCTCAGTCTCCTGAGTCCAGGAAATAGTCCTTGAGATGAGCAGGCAGTCTCCGGCCACTGCGCATGGGATACCTTGCAGTGACCGTTGGTGTTCCAGGGGCCCTGTCCCCAGAAGGGGCGACGGCACCAATGGGATCATCAATCGGACCCTCGGGGACTGCCTCCTGGCTAGGCCCATCCTCCTGACCCACGGTATCTGTTGCCGTGTCCACTTTTTGGAAAAAGGATCTGTTGCGGGTGACCGTGCCGCTTTCACAGGCCGCCGTCACCATGGTCCCTTTCACATGGGTGACTTTCCACAGGCGGGGCTCATATGGTAAAGATAGCTTTCCCACAGGGTGTCTGTTCCGAACGAGCACAGAGTCCCCCACGCACACTTCCTTGTCTTGCAGACCTCGTCTCTCGCTTTCCTTCTGATTGCGCGTGGCGCGCTCTTCTCGAACCTTCTCATTGTCTATGAAGCCTGGACTCCTCCCCTCAACTTCCAGTATCATTCCCCTCGGGCAGCGCCCAAACAGCGCCTCCGCCGGGGCAACCCCTGTGGACTGATGGGGTGTGGTTCGGTACTCTCGCAAAAATTCCACGAGCTTCGTCGGAAGGTCGTCACCCCCATTGGCAGAAATCCTGAGTACTTTGTTTAAAGTACGCATTAGCCTTTCGGCCTCTCCGTTGGCGCGGGGCCATAGCGGGGATACCTTGCGGTGATGTATCCCCCTTTCCCGGAGATATTGGGCAAACTGGCTGGCGGTAAATGGCGCTCCATTATCAGAGCAAAGTATCTCTCGTGGTAAACTCAGTCGCCGTCGACTCCACCACATCCACCTCTGGGTACCTAGACCATTGATCCCTGGCCACCAGGAAACACATGCCACGACCCGTCGAGCCGAAATCCACGTGGACAGTTCCCCACAGCTTCTCACTTCGCTCCATCGAGCTTATCGGCGGGGCTTTGTCTCCTGGGGTCGCCGCCTGACATGCCAGGCACCTTCTCACGAAACTCTCGACCCTCCCCTCCAAATCCAGAAACCACACCTTAGGCCGTAGTCTCGCTTTGGTCTTGACAACCCCTTGATGCCCGATGTGTGCTAGCTCCAACACCCGCATCCTTAAGGCCTGTGGGATCACGATTTGCCGCCCTCTGAGGATCAGTCCATCATCCGAAATAGAGAGCTCATCCCTGACCCTCCAGAGTGCCTGAAGATTCCTTTGGGCTTCCGGCTGACGTCGGGAGTTGTTGCGCAGCACCTCTCTCCAATCTCCACTCCTTACTGCTGCTTTGATTATGCCGAAGACCTCATCCTTGGAGGACTCAGTCGCAATGGCTAGCCTCGTCAGCGCCACTGGTAGCACCCCATCTATCACATGACAGAGCAGCCCTTGGCAGTCCGACACACCGCCGTCCTTGTCGATGTTCTCCGAATTCGGGTGACGTGAGAGATAGTCCGCCGGGTTGTTGGTGCCCGGTCTATATATCAGTCGAACCCCATACTCCATCAGGGCCAGCATCCACCTCTCAATCCTGGGTGGTGGCTTCGACGACACACCCGCTAGGATGGGTAGCAGCGGCTTGTGGTCTGTCACCACTACCACGGGCTTGCCCAGGATGTAGAGGCGAAAATGGTGACAGCCCCACAGGATGGCCAGTGCCTCCCTCTCAATTTGCGAATATCACCTCTCGGTGTTGGAGAGAGCCTTGCTCGCATACGCGATGGGCCACATGTCCCCTCTTTCATCTGGCTGCAATAGTACTGCCCCAACACCCATGGGACTGGCATCGACCACAATCTCCGATTCCATGGCAGGGTTAAAGTACGCCATCGTGTCCCCATCCGACAGGGCGTTCTTGAGGGCCTGGAACGCCTCCTGTTCTCTGCTTTCCCACTTCCACACGGCATCATTCCTGGTCAATGCTCTTAGGGGCTCAGATAAGGAAGCCAATCCCTTGATGAAGCGCCCACAGTAATTCACCATCCCCAGGAAGCTCCTTACCTCCGTGGGGGACGATGGTGCCGCTGCTTCACGAATGTCTCTGATCTTTGCCGGGTCAGGTGACACACCAGCTGCGTGAAAAATGAATCCGAAAAACCCAATCCGGTCTTTAAAGAATTCACACTTTTGACGGTGCAGGGTAAGACCCTGATCGTTCAGCCTTTTCAGCGTGTTCTCGAGCCTCTTCATGTGCTCTGCTTCCGAGTCATCACTCATGTTCAAAACGCCTTTTAATCCTGCAAGTGCCCCTCTTATGGTGTTCTGGAATACTTCGGCAGCTGATGAAATGCCAAAACTCAGGCGCTTAAATTGGTAAAGACCTTCGTGTGTCGTGAAAGTCATGATGAATCTAGAGTCAGGGTGGAGCTCCAGCTGGTGATAGCCCGCTCGTAGATCCAATTTCGAGAAGACTTTCGCCCCCTGCAACTCCCCTATGATATCATCGAGGGTCGGCGTTAGGTGTCTCTCCCTCTTAATTGCGGCATTAGGGAGGCGCATGTCTACACACATTCTCACCGCCCCCGGCTGTTTTGGCTTGGGTGCGACCACTATGGGTAAAACCCAGGGCGTCGGCCCTTCCACCCTCTCGATAATATCCATGCTGACAAGCGAGCGAAGCTCCTCCTCCACCTTTTCACGAAGGGGATCCGCCTATGCTTGAGGGCCGTTGGCCTGATCGTGTCGTCAATGTGTAGACTCACCGGGGGTGCCTTCAGCTTCCCGACCCCTTCAAAAATGCCTGCAAACCTGTCCAGCAGCGTTTCAATGTCCACTTGATAGACCTCCATTGCAAAGTGAACCAGGCTCAGGGCTTCGGATGCCGCACAGTGAGTAGAGAGTGGGGACTCACATCTGTGATGAAGAATCGGGCCTTTATGGTTTTCCCGCCCCTGGACACAGGCGCTACGAACACGCCCCTGATAGGAAGCGGAGTGTCCCCGCCAAACGTGAAGATCTTTGCAGTTGAAACGTCTAGCGCAGGAGGCCCTGGGATCTGCTGGTAATGATCCGAGGCAAGCACACAGACTGAGGCCCCTGTGTCGATGAGTACTTGTGTCGGCACTCCCTGAATGTCCACAACACATTTGGGCTGCCTCTTACTCCTTGCCCCTGAAGCGATGCTTGAGATGAAGAAAACTTCTTCCTCTTCCTCCTCTTCCTCTTCAGCTAACTGTAGTCTTTGCATTTCCTGCTCCAAGGCTGCGATGCTCCTCTGATTCCTCGAACCACCACCCCGTGCCCTGGCCGGGCCCCTCTGCACCGACACCGGAGCAGGGGCGCGACACATCCGGGCGTAGTGTCCGGGTCCATTGCATCGGCCACATGACCTCGACTTGGCCAGACACTCCTCGGAAAGGGCAAGTCATATCCGCAGTATTGGCAGATAGAGTCAGACCCCGTTGGAGGGCGAGTCTCTTGTTTTCTCTGCCCCCACTTGTCTTTCGCCATAGCCCGTTTCCCGACAGCAAACGCATCCTCAGATGCCCCCGCACGCACTGCTGCGTCCATTTTAGCACCTCTCGACTCCGCCAGTTCATACGTTCTGCCACTGTCCAGGATTTGCTGCAGGGTCCAGCCCGGTTCCCTCAACACTTGCCTCCGTAACTTGCCAGATGTACATCCTTGGAGAACCTGATTCCTTATCATAGATTCATCATTGTCCCATCGAGAAGTGGTGGCCATCAATCGCAGTCGAGCACAAAACTGATCAAGTGACTCCTCTTCCTGCTGTTTCTCCCCACAGAAGAGAAATCTCTCGTAATCCACATTGGAGAGTGGTATAAAGTAGTTTTCCAAAGCAGTCTTGACTGCAGCAAAGGTGACTACCTGCAGGTTAAGGGACTCATATATGCGTATGACCTCCAAACCCGCCGAATACAACAGGGTGGCCCTCTTCGCATCATCATCGGTTATCCCGGTCGCTGTAAAGTACATATCAAGTTTTTTCATCCATAGCAACCATCTTGGGCCCAATTTCGAAGGGGGACCTGACACATCAAACTCTTGCATCGGCAGTAAAGACCACTGTTGTGTTTTCACCACCACTGCCGCAGCTTCCGCCTCTCCGTCGCTTCCTGCCTTGTGGCTTAGAGGCCGCAATCCTGACTTCGGTGGGCAGTGCACGTACCTCCTATTACTGTCCGGTGACAAACAACGTGTCCTTGCTCCCTTTCTGGCGCTTAGTGTCTGTCAGAAGTGGGCCGTCCTCTGGGTGTCGAAGACGGGCAAAAGTTCCCAAAAATTGTTTATGAGGTGGTAGAAGAAGCGCACGAGCACCTTTTCAGGCCGCTACTGCTGTATACCAGCTGCTAGAACATCAACGAAATGCTCCTGCCGGGTCCGTGACTCACCATGCCGTAACGTCGCTGATGGTCAACATGCCGTGTGCATCGAGCGAACGCTCCGGTGGTGTCCCGCCTCGTCGCCAGTTGTTATATGGCCACCCGTGCCTCGGGCGGCCCACACGCATGCATGCACACACGCACTCATACAGAGAGGCACGGGACGCGAGGCTGCCTGTTACGCGTCCCGGCGGCAACTGCCCGCACAGACGTTGTTTATTCAACTACGCATGCGCGGGCCCAACCAAGGCTCGCGCATGCGCTATGCTACACTGGGACATCACACATATGTGAGAAGACGTGGGGGGGTCAGGAAGAAGGAAGCGAAAACAGGTAGGGGGACAACCATACACAGATATATGGAACTGCAGTTGTGCCTGCAAAGTACCTGGTAAACTATCTTTATAGTGCTCTGAACAAAAGATTATTGTCATGAACAAACCCTTCTCTGTGACAGATAAAACAATGATATCTGTGTTGCTCAAAATATTCCAGGTGATAGGCAATGGTATCCTTGCAATTAACTTTACATTGCAGGAGCCCAGAATGAGCTCATGAGGAACCACAGAAGGTAGTTAGATCTTATACCTGTAGCCTGGCCCCAAGGAAGTAACCCCATGTGAGTCTCCAGGACAAACTATCAACAGGTATCGGGCGGGTGGCGGCAGGTTTATATTCTGAAATAAGCCCTAGCTCCTAAGGGGAAAAGAAGTGCACCATTTCCACCCTAGACAGGTGCCTTTTAGGCACTAGTGAACTCAGTACCATGCTCACAGGCACGCGGACGTAGATAGGATCATAATAGAAAGA
The DNA here is from genome assembly GCF_040938575.1 of Ambystoma mexicanum. Taxonomy (NCBI): domain Eukaryota; kingdom Metazoa; phylum Chordata; class Amphibia; order Caudata; family Ambystomatidae; genus Ambystoma; species Ambystoma mexicanum. The sequence continues at coordinate 871,316,614 of NC_090924.1, read as the reverse complement.
ACTGTTCAGGAAGTGGAGATAGTTCCACCAAAAAGTGCCCCCAGAGTAGTTGCAGTGTGCATGCACATGTAAACCGCAAAAGTGGACAAGCATAATAAGTCAAACCAAAGGTTGATGGCTGGAAGGTTTTGAACAAATCATAACCACAGGCACAGCTCTGGGCAATCCTCCACATCATCGTTTTTCCACCTGCCAAGCCATTACAGAAGGGGAAAGACCATATGCAAATCAGGCTTGGTGCCACCCCAAAAGGGACAGTCCAGCATAAACTGCTAGGTCACATCCCTTCTACACGAGACCAAGAGCATCCTCAGACATGTTTCGACCAAGTTGGGCGTCATCAGTGAGGAGTAGCTTGGGTCTCTAGGCCCAGCAGGCTCGGGGCCCACATCTGAGCATACCTGTAAGCATAAAAAGTGCCAGACCAAAATGGCTGAACCCAGGGACATTTCCCTGGCTAAGGTTAAAAGGTCTAAACATCAGAAAGAACTGCCCAGACTCAAGATTGTTAGGAAACCACACTGCAAAAGGGTAAATCGACGGCTCCATGAGCCGCATACATAGTCATTCCGCTATCCTCCATGTACCTCATGAACATTTTGGTTTTGTAATGGCTGAATAACAGAAGCCTGAGAAATGTTATTTTTACTTTTCAGACACGGGAAATCTTGAATGGGTATTCCTGAACAATGTTTTGCTGTTGCACACAAGGTGCAAGAAACAATTTCACCAATCAGAGAGCACGATGCAACGAGATATTCTTAAACCTAATGGACTTCATTGAGCAGCTAGTTGCTTTTGACATACATACAGTAGATTTTTGAGCACGCTAAAGATCTGTCAAACCAGACCTAAAAATACGTTTTTGTATTCTAGTTGTAGCAGCACTGTTTGGAAATCCAAAGCCTGACATGCTTGACTGTGGTATGGTATGGTATTGTTTATTTGTAAAGCGCCTATACACAAAGCAAGTGTTTCAAAGTGCTCAAGGAGGGAGGGAACAAGGGAAAACCAACAGTCATTCAGAGCCCTTGAATTTCTGAATGATACAAGTCTGCACGGGCAGAGTGGGTGCATGGAACAAGTGCATATAATACATTTAACAGTGAAGATAATAGCAAATAGGTCTGATGACGATTCTGCAGTTTTTCGAAGTGCATTGAGGCGTCACCATGCAAAGAGGCGAGACAAGGGAAAAAACAGATAGACGATCTTCAAGGCATGGTGCATTCAGCTCCTGCAAGTGCGCAGCCAGGTGCAGGAGAGGGGAGGGGGACAACTGCAGGGGGTGAGAAGGGGTACCAAGTGTGCTGAGTCAGTCAGAAGATGAGGTAAGTGCTGAGAGTTGACCAATTGCAGTAACGAGGAGGCAAGTGCTAGGCCCGGAAGCAAGTGCGAGAGGACTGACAAGGGTGCCACAGACCTGTGAGCATCTGAGGTACACGAGGAGGCCAGTCAGCAGGCTGCACAGAAAAGGAGGGAGGCAGTGATAGAGCAGAGAGAAAAATTAGCAGGGTAGAGGGCGAGAGAAGCAAGAGGAGAAGAGGAATGGCTTTAGGAGTTTCCGGAACTTAAGGAGATAAGGCTCAAGGCGGAGTGCGGCAGAGAGGCTATTCCAGAGGAAGGCCCCTGCACAGGATAAAGATCTCACTCCAAATCTATGCTTGGAAAACCGGCTCACTCGCAGAAGGTTGGAGGTATATGAGCCGAGGGCTCGTGAAGGACAATATTTAGGTAGGCAACATTGCAGATAGGTAGGTCCCGGGCCCCAGAAAGCCTTGCGGACAATGCAGAGGGTCTTGAACTTGATCCTTGCAGCCACAGGGAGCCAGTGGAGGGATTTCAGTGCCAAAGAGATGCGGTCCCTGGGCTTGAGGCCAAGGATAAGTCTCACGGTTCTGTTACGAATGAGTTGCAGAGGGCGCAGAGCAGAGGCAGGGAGATTGAGAAAGAGGTGGTTGCCTTGAAAGAACCAGGGCTATGGATACAGTGATCCACTGAAGGAAAGTGTGAAAAGGAAGAGTACCTCTGAGGAGGTGTAGCTGGTAGTTGGACTTTTTAGAGATGTCCGAAATGTGAGTGGAGAAGGAAAGCGTGGAGTCGAAGATGACCCGCAGGTTTTTTGCCTCACAGGTGGCTACGGGCGCAGGGCCAAGGGAGGCCGGCCACAGTGAGAGCGGGAAAGCAGGAGCAGGAGTCCCAATGCGAACCATCTTAGTCTTATTGGCATTGTGGCAGAGGTCGTTTGCAGCACACCATGACTGAATTGCTGCCAGACAGTCAGATAGATGCTGAGGTAGAGGATGTGGCTACGGGTAGCCTGAAGGAGAGTTGCGTGCCATCTGCATAACATTGGAAGTTAGAGATTAAAGTGGCAATCACAAGTGCAAGGGCAGCCATGTGGACATTGAAGAACTGGGGGACAGGTTTGAACCCTGGGGAACGTCACAGGTTGAAGGAGTGATAGTAGAGAGAAAGGACCCAAGTTCCACCTGGGATGGGAGGTCGGAAAGGAAGGAGGTTAACCATGCCAGAGCCTGACCTGTGATTCCCAGGGAGTCGTGCGATCAGGATGTTGTGGTTTACATGTCAAAGATAGAGGAGAGGTTAAAAAGAATGAGGACAGAGGAAGTGTTAGTGTCGAGATTTGAGAACAGGTCTTCATGGGTGTTCAAAAGAGCAGTTTCCGTTCCTCTGGATGCTCTAAAGCCAGACTGATGGTCGTGGAAGCATCCAGCAGTTTCAGTGTGGAGGGTGAGCTGAGAGATAGCCAGCTTCTCCAAGAGTTTGCCCAGGAAAGGGGTGATAGAGATAGGACGGAAGTTTACCGAAATGGAGGGTGCACAAGGGAGTGCTTAAGAGATGTTGGGAAAAATCCAGTGGCAAATAAGGCATTGCTGAGATCAGCAAAGGATGGCGCGAGAGAGTCAATGTTGTCCTTAATGGTTTTGAGGGGCATGGGTCCACCTGTTTGGATGAAGCCTTCATAGACCAGACTTCTCAGGAGACCTCATCAGGTGTGACGGGAGTGAGAGAAGAGTGGCGAAGTGGTGGAGGGGCCAAGAGAGGCTCCAGAGGTGTTTGTGAGTGAGGTGGTGTGGAGGAGAGAGAGGAAATCATGTCTTGGGTTTTTGCAGTGCGTGCAGGGCCGAGCAAAGGTCCTGGGTGGGTGTGACAGAAGAGGAGGCTGCTGTAGGATTGGCCAGTTCCTCACAGACTTTTAAAAGTTTGCCTGTGTTGTTTGATGCCGTGGAGATGCAGACTTGAATAAAGACTCTTTTCTTGGTGTGGATGCAGAGTCGATATTGCCTTTGAAGGAGGCGGCATGCCAGTTTGTCAGAGGGTCCGCTTGACAAATTCCATTCCGCTCTGCTGCCCTACACTTGTGTTTAAGGGCAGCCAGATCGCAGTCATACCAAGAGTTGCACTTTTTGGAAGGCTTCAGTTGCACCCTCCTGAAAGGCGCAAGTGTATAAAGGGTGTTAGAGATAGAGATTTTGAAGTTAGCGAGGGCTTTGTCAGGGTGGGAATCAGCCGCAGGAGTAGGAGGTGGAGAGTAGGTGGAGGCAAAGGCAGCCGCGGTCACTCTTTTCATGGGTCTGGTGACTTTGAGACCGAGTGCCGATGCAAGAGGAGAGGAGAGTTTCAAGTGTGATGAGAGAAGAGAGTGGTCCATCCAAGAGAGAGAGGTAGTGAGAGGGATAGAGAGAGGGATGTCGGTAAAGATGAAAGCATCCAAAGTGTGGTCCGCTGTGTGCATGGAGCAGAGGGTAAGATAGGGAGGGAGAGAGAATCGCATAGGTTGCGGAAGGGTCCTTAGGAGTCAGGAGAGTCCAGGTGGATGTTGAGATAACCCAGCAGGAGGAGTTGAGAGGAGCAGGAAAGTAGAGAGGAGGCCAGGTCACCCCATTCTGATTGGAAGAGAGTGTACTGTCCTGCTGGCCGATAGAAGGTGACCATAAGGAGGAAGATTTAGGAGAGAGTGAGAGCCTGCAGAGTAGGTACTCGAAGGAGGAATAGGCCTGAGTAGGGATGATGGACAAGGTCTTCATTCTGGGAATATCATGGCCGCTCCCCGCCCTGTCCCCTTGGGCCTGGGAACAGAGAAGATTGTGTATCCTTCAGGGAGGAGTGTGTCAAAGCTTGTGACAGAGCTGTCCTTGAACTATGTCTCCGTGATGGCAAGCACACCAAGACCCATGAGTTCAAGGAGGATGCAGATGTCAGACAAGTGTTTGTATGTTGTTTACTTCTGCAAACATCTTTCCTGCATTTTCCAGATACAATGATATATGTGTTCATTTGAATGGTGATGATGAATTGTGATGCATTTAAAAGCATAAAAAACTTGAATTTTCTTTAATGAAATAATGCCAGCTAATTAATAATAAAAAGCTGACACTTTTCAAAAAATTTGAGATATGTGTTAGTTTCTAACTATGAACGCCCTAAGCTCACGGGCATCCAAAAGGGTTTAAAATCAGTGTGCATTGCAATTATTGTGCATGATTTTGAACTACAGAGGGTAGGACAACCCCCAGTTATAGACAAGTGTTTGACAGCAGAGCGAGTGTTAAGCATGGCAATATGGAGCAGCTTGCCATCTTTGATGGTCTTCCGTGGGGGGGCGCAGGTTACAGTGGTCCCCCTGAGGGTGGCAGAAGAGCCAGAGGGATAGTGGAGGGTGGCGGAGGAGCTAAGGCTGGCAAGGCACCCAGGACAGTGAGGAAAGGCGAGGGAGACTGTGCAAAGGAGGAGGAGGGCACAGTAGGCAAGGGAGCCTGTGTGGAGGAGGAGGAAGGCACAGTAGGCAAGGGAGCCTGTCCAGGGAGAGAGGTAAGGTTTGAGAGGTGAGGTAGGAGCCTGTCAAAGTGGAGAAGGTTGGGTTGAGGACCCTGAACCATGTTGGTTCCATTCCAATAGTCATTAATGATGACCCTGAAAATGGCCAAGAGGTCAAAGAGGACCTCCCATCGGATGCCACCGTTAATGGGAGAAGAGGCGATAGGAGAGAGAAAAGCAAATGCAGCAAATTGCTTTGGCGACAGATGCATAGGTCTGCGGTAAAGCTACATTTTATTATATTAAATGTTCGGAAGTGCTGAGTGCCATTTTGTGGTATCTACAATCCACAGCAATGTGTTATGTTAGTAACTTCAATACAGAAATCAGGATAATGTTCCACAATAGGACTGCTTATTATTGCCTGAGATTACAATTTCTAGATGTTATGAGCGCAAATGTTAATCAATCCAAATGTGTTGGTAAAATAATCTGTAGAATAAATACATCAACAATATCTTTCTAGTGGATTTTGCATTGGGTTATCACTGCCATAGATACAAATGACTATTGTAAAGATATTTTGCATCAGCTAGTGTAAGTACTGTGAAGCTGTACAAAAAATATTCTAACACAGGGTTCACTGAAATATTCTTTTGCAGGGGGGCATTGTTGTGCGACCAACATGGCAGTCGCCTTAAGCACATGCTCTGCATTGCACTGAGATGCAAACTATTAGCCTCACAGTGCAGCTGTCCATATTCGTTGGGGACTCGTTGGAGGGTGTGCCGCTGCTTAAAAGGGTGATTATGAGGCGTTACGAGATTGGTCAGCTGCTTGAGGTCTGGCTGGGCCATGGTTTGGATTCCCCCCCGCTGGGGCTTGCCATGAGGCTTCTTCTCCTCCATGCTACGCGCCAGCGGGCCTGACAACGGGGCTGACTTCTGGTAGGTTCTGTGGTCTCAAGACATTAGCACCAGGTGTTGCAATATATAAGTCTTGGGCGCGCTTTGAGTGGGAACTCTTGTGCCTGCCTATGCCATAAATGGACATATAAGACCTGAGACGCTACCTACCCTGCAAGTGGTTGCTCTCATATTTGCTGTGCATCAACTGCACCTCCTTACATCTGAGTGCTCTGCAAGTCTGCGGGACCATGGTTTGGAGTGTGAGGAGGAAGCAAGGAGCCTGGAAGCATTCCCCAGCTCTACACCCAGGTCGCCGACCCCTGTGCATATGTCACCTGTAGAGATGGAAGAAGATGTAACATCAGAACCACTGTTTGATCTGAAGCCTATTTTTCACACCATGCACACTGGCTTTGCTTCTGTTACTACTAAGCTCAATGATCTTAATGCCAGTGTGAACTCCCTGTGGGGGATGCTGGAGAAAGAGAGTACTTATATAACCAAGGCCAAACTAGGGTTTGTCGTACTGAGGATGACGTTGCAGGCATGCAGTCGATGATCGTGTCCCTGAGTAAGGGGTTGAAGGCGGTGCAGTCGAAGTATGATGATCTGGAGTTATGCTCCAGGTGTAATAATATACGCATTGTGGGAGTCCCTGAGAATGGCCAGCAAAGGAACTTGGAGAGGTTTGTAGAAGACAGCCTGATGAAGATACTGGACTCCTCGGATCTCTCGTTGCACTTTACTGTGGAACATGTGCATCGAGCCCTGGCCTCCAAGCCCAAACCTGATGCTCATCATAATGCAATTATTTCCCGGATTCTGAATTATATAGATCACGACATGCTGCCTATATATGCAATGGAGAAGGGGGGCTTGGCTATGCGTCGAGCAGCATTTCTTTGTACCCAAATATGTCCCTGGCAGTGCAGAATGAATGCAAGACCTCCTTGAGTGTAAAGAAACTCCTGAGAGAGTCAGCTCAAGTATGCCATGCTGTTTTCAGTGATGCTGCACTTCACTTTTAGTTCACAGAAAACACGTTTTTCTTCATGGCCCCCAGGAGGTTGTCAAGTTTAGGTGCATTCTTAATGTTGCACAATTTTGCCGATTTATGAGCGGCTCCTATTTCTGATTCATCAGGTTGATGCTGCACTGTCAAAGGTGTAAGAATTTTGTTTAGGTGCAAGAGCGTGTCCCACCAGCACCCCCCTGTTAGCAGGATTGCAGGTACAAGGGTTTTGTAATCCTCATTTTGGTTGGGGTATACACTGCAAATGTTAGGGTTGTGGTGAAGGAGGGGGGGTGGCCTGGGTTGGCGGTGTTATGTTCTAAAAACATGGCTTGGTTTTCTTGTTCACGAATGTGATTGGGGCAACAATGCTGGGCTGTGTATACGACAGATGTTGTGTGAATATGGCAAGAATAAGTAATGGTGGATCTTTGGGCTAGATGGACATCAAATTGTTACACTGGATTATTAGGGGGTTACATAATCCCATTAAAGCATATAGAATCCTCTCCTAAATTGAAAGACATTGCACCAAAATTGTACTCCTGCAAGAAATGCATGCTACTAAATTAGTGCATGAGTATTTTGCTAAGAAGTGGGGCCCGCACAGATTTCATACTGACTATTTGTCCCGATCAAGGGAATATTAACGCTACATCATAACTCTGCTCCAGGAGTGCCCCCTGGGCAGATATGCTACTCTGCATTGTGTGATTAATGTTGCACGGAATCTGCTGGTGAATGTCTCTGGGCCTAACATAAATGACGCAGACTTTTATCAGTGCATATTAAGTCTATGTGATGACACCCCTGGGGATACGGTAATATGGGGCAGAGATCTCAACACAATATTAAATGTGCAGTTAGATTGTCCCAGTTCTGTGCGACATCCCATACAAACTCAGCCCGGGTAATTATTGACGCTATTGCAGACAGCGAGTGGGTGGATGTCTAGAGATACAGGCACCCAACAGAAAGGGAGTTTTCATTATTCTCCTCAGTGCACAATATGGCTTACTGGGTTGACTACTTGCTCTTGTCCCAGTCCTTGATCGGGCAGGTGGGGAAATGCGTCCTCCTTCTGTGCACCTTCTCTGACCACTCCCCACTCCTGCTGAGTATATAATTGGGGTGCTAGGCCTAGGGTAGCTCTCCCTGGTGGATCAAATCGATGGCACTGCTGGATATCACATTTGAGACCAATATTCATGCCCATGTAGACACATTGTTTGACACAAACAAGGTGTCGTGTCTACTATGGGCTACCTGTGGCAGGCGTTCATGGTCTACATTGATGGAGTACGTTCATGGAATGGGCATGAACATGGAATTTGTGGTGCTTTGTAACATACGTAAAGAGTTGGCAGCATATCAGATGAGGCCGAAAAACCTAGAGCACATGTATCTCCTAACACAAGAATCTAGTAGGCTTTTGCACATTAGGGAGGAGTTGAACACATTTCAGGGGCTTGCGGATAGGGAGACAAAATAATTTTCTGTCCCAGCGATAGCCAGGAGGTATGGAGAGGCAGACTGGCCGGGTAGACCTCTTTCGAGGCTTTTACGAAGTGAAGTGATAGGGGCTGGTGATATAAAAGTGTGTAATGACTCAGGCGATATACATGTCGGGATGATGTATTCCTGCTCTCCTATCAAGCGTTATACTCAGAGATACGGGGCATGTCAAAGCCGGAAAATAAGGAATTTCGAAGAACCCTCCTGACATTGTTGCTTTCGCCTGAAACAGCAGCTAGACTCGATTTACCATTTACGTTACCCGAGATTTTATCTGACATTGATATGCTACCTAACGGTAAGGCGCCGGGCACAGATGGGCTCTGTGTGGAATTTCATAACGAATATAAGGCGCTGTTGGGTCCTTATATGTTACAGCTTTCGGAGGAGTCCTTCAAAACTGGCCTGCTGCCGAGGACGCTGAGAGAGGCGGTCATTACACTTTTGCGGAAGCCTGCAAGCCCCCAGAAGAGCATGGCTCGTACTGCCACTTGTCACTTATCAATGTCGATACGAAAATATTTGTGAAAATTGTGGCATTGCGCTTACAACCAATTTTACCACCTGTGCTACACCCGGATCAATCCGGCCTCATATCCAGATGATCCAACATGCTTAATCTCAGGCACCTCTTCAACATAATCTCACAGATAAACCTGGAAGTGTCTGCTGTTGCTGTTACGCTCAATGCCGAGAAGGCGTTCAACTCTGGGCCCTGGCAGTTTTTATTTGATGTACTGGAACATTATGGGTTCAGCCCTTATATAAAATCTTGCATTAAGTTGTTGCACACTCAACCAATGGCTAGAGTTTGAATTGGGCTAAGTCTTTCACAAGCCTTTCCGCTGGGCAGGGGTACTAGGCAGGTTGAGTGTGTCCCCTGAAATAGTTTCGCATTATGCTGATGATAAGGACCCCTCTACTAATGTACAGCTAGTAATGTCGGATGTTATACTTTTTGGGCAACATTCTGGGTGGTCAATAACTGGTCCAAGTCAGACATATTTCCCCTCACAGACAACACGACCTGCCCAGTGACCAACTTAAATCTTAAATGATCACCACAAGAGATCACATATTTGTGAAAGGTGTTCTCCAGGGACAAAACATCAGCTTTATTCAAGGAATATGGATGCATATTTGGAGGTCCTGCAGTCCAAGTTAGCTAAGTGGAAAAAGCTGCCCATATCGTTCATGGGGAAAATAGCGCAGGTTAAAATGGTAGGGCTCCTAAAATTACTATATTTCTTCCTCAATTCCCCAGTTAGACTGCATAATTATAATTGTTCTTTTATAACGCGTGTAATACCAGTGAGTGGTTTCTAAGCACGGAAATGGGATGTGAACCCGTGTTGCTCTGCACCGTCTTGCTAGGATTTTTCTCTGACCTGAATAGGCACATCATCCGGTTTCTCTGGGATCTGGGGTTTGGGGGGGGTGGGGCACGAATCAAATCATACAATGAAGGTGGGATTACAAGTCCCAGATTTTGAACTATATTACTTAACTGGGAAGACTAGCTCAATCACTTATTGGGGAATGATTAGTGCCTCCAACCTGCATGTGAAAACAGAAAGAGATCTGCCAGACCAATGCACCTCGGGCCCGCCAAAATTAGCAGTGGCTCTCGAGATTCATGCTAATCTGACATCTTGGGCTCCACATTGGGATCATGAAGACAGATGTAAAACCATTTGGGCGTGGAACACCCGTACGTACAACCGAAAGAATATGGTGTGGGGTGTGTTGAATGTGCAACCAAGCCTGTACAGGGAACTTGGGGGAGATGTGGTCATGGGCAGGGATTGAATGCTTGGACAATCTCTTCTCTGATGGGGTATTTCGCTCATTACAGGACATTCAGAGTCAATTAGGGCCTCTCGCTGCCGTAGTAGTCAGTTCTTTGCATATTAGGTCAACATTAGGGACGAAGTGGCCAACCTTCCCCAGTACCGTGGGATGCATAAGTATGTGGAATTCATGTACTCTTGTCTGCCATGTTCTCACTTTATATCGAAGTTTAATACCATGATGCAGCATGAATCCGTCGAGCCTGATTTGAGGTCACAACATAAATGGAATGAGGCTCTTGGTTTGGTTTGGATGAGGTCAGGGTCAGACTGGGCCAGAAAATTGTCTCAGGGACCAATGAATAAGTGGCCAGCTGTTGCAAATGGCTATTCATTCCTTTTGTGACACTGTTTGAATAGTAACCAAGGGGGATTTATTTTGATAAAGTGTGATGCAAATTGTGCCTTTTAAAGACTATTTATTCAGGAACACTGGTCAAAGCTACTAGCCGCAGAGTGATTTAACTCATCAAACTGGCCCAAATTGGCCCAATAAATAGCCTACTTCGACCAAAAGAACTGGCCCAGACTAGCATTTTGTGTTTTTGGTTCGGCCATGGGCCTATTGCCCCCTAGGCCAGTCCGAGCCTGGATGTGGTGTAGCAAAGAGCATGCTCAATGAGTAAGGAAGTGTCATTCAATTCCAGATTTCGTTTGATCTTTTTAAGATACTGAGTATCCTACACAATGCTCCAAAGATTTTACATTCATTTTATTGGGATACATAGGGTAGCTGCCCAAAATGTGGGGCATTGGAAGCTGAACTTTTCCGTATTGGTCCTGTCCACAGCATGGCCCCTACTGGTAGGCAGTATGCGCTGAAACGTCAGTGATGGTGAGTATGGCTGTTCCCATGGATCCCCTCTGGAGCCTATTTGGTCATTTTCATAAGATGGAGGTGATAACCAGTGCATTCTTACTCATAGGGCCTCATTAGGACTCTGGCGCTATGCACCATGGTCCATGCCTGAGTCTGCCATGCCGGAATGCGGAATTACCACCCCATTCCGAGGTTGGTGGGGCGGTAATTCCCCATGCCGCCATGGCCCTTCCCCATTCCCATTTTTGCCCCATAGAGCTCAATGGGAATGGGGAAGGCGCTAATTACGGTACCGCAAATTGCGGTACCGTAATTAGCACCAAGGTCCCTTTGCGGGTCCCTATTTTAACAGCTGGTAAAACCAGCCGTTAAGGTCGTGTCCCGCAAAGGGACCTCGTAATTAGGCGCTAGGTGTTTAATGGCACTGCAGCCTTTTACGGCACCATTAAACACTTAGCGACTGGGTCATAATGAGGCCCATAGCCTTTCTCTTAGCCAAAAGTGTTATTGTGCCTCATTGGAAGCATGCTGATACTCCGTAGCTACAACCTTGCATGAGCCAATAGTAGTGAGGACGTCTATATATCTCCCCAGCCAGGGGGAGTCGGCCAAACATACATGGATCTTCTACCGTGCTTATCTGTTCGGTGAAGTGGATGCAGAGTTGGGAGCTGATGCACTGGATATTACTGACTGCGAGCATGTTCACTCGTTGCACTTGCTTTATGCCGTTGCCAAACATGTATGTCATATCTGTACTGCGTATACATTCTACTGTTTTCATCCTGTAATGTCATGCTGCAGCTATGTGTTTGCCAAGCCGAGAGTTTAATTAAAAGGTTAACATTAATATATATAATATTCTTATTATTGCATTTATTGAGCGCAGACCTTGCTTCGAGAAGCAGAAGAGCGCTTTACAGAGGTTTATAACAATACAGATACATAACGGAGCGCTTTTAGAATGGTATGCAACAGTAAAGATATACAGTGGGGGGATACAGAGGGGCACAGACGAGAGGTCCAGCTATACAGGGTGGCGGGGAGGAGAGGGGCGGGTGGCGTCTAGCAAGGCAGGTGGCACGAGGGGCGCTGTGATGGCCTATGTTTTGAGGTTCTTTTGCAGCTCCATTATTCTAATGCAAGCTACATGGAAATCTCTAAGACACAATTGGGCCTAATTACGACCCAGGCGGTAGAGGGTTACGGCACAGGTGGAGTTGCTGGCGCTGTTAAGCCTCTACCGTCTCATTACGATGTCTGCTCGCGGGTCCCGCTAAGGTCGTCTGGTAAAACCAGGCGTCCTTAGCGGGACCCGCTAGCAGACCAGGATGCTAACAACGGGCCCATCATTAACGGGCCCTTTGTTAGCATCCTCCCCATTGAGCCCTATGGGCTCAAATGGGAATGGGGATGTACCGGGTCTGGGTCCCGGGAAAGGGAATTACCGGGCCCTCCAAGGTCGGAATGGCCCGGTATTTCCCCATTCCAGGAACCCGGACCCAGTACCTGGAATAGGGGGAGCCATGTCGCTAAAAGCAGCATGGCTACCACCATACTCGTAATGAGGCCCATAGACATTGGAGTGCACGAATGGGTAGTGTATACAAGTGTTGTGTATGAAACAGTAAAATAGTGACAATGTCAGACAAATGTACATCGTTATAAAGTAGCCCTTGTAACAGGATTATGACCTTAATTAATAGTTTGAACTTTATTGGGAGGTTTTCTGGCCACCGGAAACGGAGCCTATGACTAGTAGCTGAACACAATTGCATGAAGCAGAGGAGTAAACACTATGATGAGTGTCATCAGCTATACACTAATAACAAAAACTAAAACTCTGGAAGAAAAACTCTCCCGGCAACATTGGATTTGGCTCCTCGTCCAAAAAGGAGGACAAAAGTATAAAACACTCACTAAAATTAAATGTCCCAGTTACAAGTAATATTTGAATTTAGGATCACTGGGTGAAACATTTAAGTTTGAATTGTATTAGTCAGCAATCGTTTTCATAACAAATGTGATGTAAGAGTGTTCTCATTTTTCATCTTCAGGACATACTTGAAAAATGAACGCGACAGGAGACGACATTGCGATCGTTGGCATAGGATGCAATTTTCCCGGAGGTAAATGTATAAAAAAACAAACGTTCTGTAAAATTCAGCCACGTTTTTATTACAGTTATATGAACTATGTGATTCACAAAAACCTTTAAAGAAAACAATCGTTGCACTTAAATAACCGACTGTTAGTATATCGCGGGTGTGTTTGTATTAAGCACAACATGAACCATAGTGCATTACTTGATATGTCACTTTCCAATTCACACAGATATGGGTATTGCATAATTTATGAACTTGACCGTCTGCCCAGTCTGCAAAGAATTTCCCAGAGTCTGGACCCGGCTATAGATGTGAAAACATAACTTTTCTTTCTACGCAAACCAATAACATGAACACATTATTAGCATGCATTGTTTAAGTGTTTGTACATTCTCCAAACTCATGTGACTATCATTCCAGTAGTGTTATTTGACAGGAGAGAAAAGTGAGGAGGGATAACAAAATGCAACCAAAATGAACAGTCCGTGCATTTCTGTTGCAAAGCTATGGAACAGATGCACACGATAAGGGACTAGAATTTATGATAATGTCCTATTTTAGAAAAAAGAAAAACATCTTACATTGCTTGGTTTAGTTTTGGAGACACAGACCCGTAGACAGCATTCCCATGCCAACAGAGAGCTAGAACCCATCCGTCAAGGTAAATGCAGAGAGCGGATAGTAGACAACCAGGAGAGCATGATGAGTTCTTTGTCTCAAAAATACCCTGTTTTATATTTAAATAAAACTTAAATCTATTGCCAATGTCAGTTGTCCGAGTCTACATTAAACGAGGCAATGCACTTGAAGCCTTAGAGAAAGTTACTGCAGGTCAGAGATGGTCTCTGCGGTGTGGGGGGGAGGGGTGGGGAAGAGAATGAACAGCTGCAATTAATAACCAGCTGGGTAAAGTTTGTGAAATCGTGTATCTCAGCACAGAAAATAATCTTCGAAAGTCCAACGGTGGAAAGGTCAACAATACGGTGTGCTTTGTTGGGACCCACCTGCCTATAAGTTGTGTAATTGACACAACTAGACAAAAAAAGGTATTTTAGTACGGGAGGATAGCTCAGCGGCAACATGTTCACCTTGGGAGCAAGCAACAGAGGTTCTATCCCGGGGTCTGCGCTTAGAAACCTCTGGGTATTTAAGCACATTATAAATACGCAACTAAGACAAAAAAAATAACAATTATGTAACTAATAAGAACAACTCCTGTAACAGCGCCTCGATGCCCTTGTGCTGCGTGAGCGCTTTAAAAATGCAAACATCTTTTACAGGAATCGGGAAAATACATCCTGGTAATCATCTGTGTTGTTGCAGGAAAAGCCACAGTAAAAGGAAGAAGATCCAGGAATCGGGGACATGTAAATCCACTCGGCTTCTAGTTCTTATTTTATGCATGGAATCCTTGCCACCACATAGTGGCCCTAAAAAGAGTGCAGGATGTGCAAAAAAGGAGATAGACAGAAAAGGGATTGCAGTGCCTCAGTCTTGCATCAAGCAGTGCTAAGCAATATAAACATTTAGAGCTACAACGAGAACAACCCATTCTGTAAAGGTCATTGGTAAAGCTACCTTACTGCTATGGTTCATAATTCAAGGAAGTAAATCTAGGATATCACGCACTGAGACAAATCCTGATTTGGGAACGTTGTGGTGTGGGTGTGAGATATCTGCTGATAGAGAAGTCTGAAACCCCAACGCTCGTAGTTTTAAGGCGCAGCAGCTGTGGACAAGGTGTCTGGCAAGAATCTGGTCTATCACCCAAATAAATCACACTGTGGGTGGGACGACAACAATAGCATCCATCTTTGAGTGAGCCAAGGAAATTAATAGTGATTGTAGAACCCCTATTCCGATGAAATGAGAAGAGAAGGCTCAACAGTGAGTATCACAATAGCATAGCAGGCCCTAACAATCCAAGTGTATGGCTACCCAAAAACTGCATTGTCTATGCCACTTGTATTGTGATGTAACCAGCGGGGCCATGGCACATAGCAAAAGAGGGTAGTGACTATAAGGGGAGCAGCCAAACTGCAAGGGATATATTACTGTGTAATGAAGGACTACATGACTGGATCATTAAGGGCCAGAGCTTGGGGGCTGGTTTTCAGCGTCCACGTTGCCTCAAATTTGAGAGTTTGTCATCATTTTTCTCCCTGCGTGTCCCGTTGTGCAACATATGTAGTTAGCACGTTGATGTCAGAGACTGATTGGCTCTGTTCAACAAAAGTACTAACTAAAGGTGATTGCATATGTTGTAGATGGAAACATGAGCAATGCTCCCCATTTCTCTTTCTCACCACCCTAGTGGTCTAGCCAATGAAATGTGTTTTACATGGGCAGGTGATCAAGTTAACACTATTTCCTGTTTGACGATTTGCATGACAACGTCTACTCCAAGGGAATTCAGCAAATTCAAAGCTTTTTTTCGTGAATTGGGTGACACACAACCAAAGGAATAGTTCACTAGGAAAGGATTTCAACCACATGCCATGGTGATCTAGATGCTGGGCAGCTGAGGGTGCCTTTTTAATGAATGTACCATTTGCTCTTTTAAATTGGTCCGTCTTGTCAAAGCAGCTGGGGTGTGGGGGCAGGGAGTTGTACAATTCTCAGATTCTTTAATGATGTGCCAGTTCGATCTCACCAATTTTTGGATCTCCAGCACTACGGTGCACAAATGTTGTAAAACAGACCATCTTTTCCCCATGGTGGATTTAGGGGTAGGTATGGTTAGTTTCTCCCTATTATTGTCCCGTGCTGGACTCTGTAATCAGACTGCCCTCTGTTTGCCAAATGAATACAAAGGTGGTCAGCTTCTTGGATAAACAATCTTCTAATTCTTCAAAATTGCCCATATGCAATATTGTCACTTTGACTTTGGCGTGCTGACTATTGTACCTAAGGAGTGTATTACGGCCCATCCCCTAATGGAAAAGCTTGGTATGCAGTTTCCTTCCCCTAAACGGGGTCAATCTGTAGGTCAAGAGATATTTCTTGTGTACTCTCATGTATAATGAACTTCATATGAATCTTTCTAGCATTGAACAAATGCAAAAACTGTAAAAGGGAAGTGGAATCCCCTGTCCATACGCACAACACCTGATCAATGTTCCATCACCATAGATGTACTTGATTCCTATTTGGGTTATTGGCCAGTACAACCTCTGTATCGAAGGCAAGCATGTAGAAATTGGCTAAACTGGGATAAAATTTAACGCCCACTGTCGTCCTGTGTTTTTGTAAATAGAAAATACCCTTACAGGTAAACAGGTAAAATAAAGATAACAAATATATTTGCTAATTAGATGTTCATTCGTTCAAGGATTTAGATGGAAGGAACTTCTTGTAGCATGGTTCTAGTATTTAGATACGTTTTCGGCACACTGAGGGCCTGATTCTTCAGGATGTTCGTATTAAGTGAAGCAGCATCAAACATTACTAATCTGTAATATAAGGATCAAAATGAATGCCCCCTGACAACGCTGATGGTCTAACAAGTATCTTTTAGATATCCTGGGTCCCTAGTGGTAAAGGTTGTAGAAAAATATCAATGTATTTTGAAAGGGATTTCAGTATAGAGTCACAACCAGAAACTACTGGTCTCCCAGATGGATTTCTGAAATCCTTATGTATATTTGTGAGGGTGCAAAAGGAAGAGAGGATTTTAAAGGCTCAGTTAGCAATACTGTTGGTTATGGAAGCCTCTGGATCGCACCCTTCCTGTGGCTTCTTGTATAATGAGTTGCATTTCAAGCATAGGGTCAGAATCCATAGATTTATAGTAGAATTGATTACTCAAAAGGTCCATATTTTCCTGTTAGAGTAGATTACTTTCCCTCTGCCACTGTAGACTCCTCCATATGCCTTGGCCGGTATCATTCATCAACTGTCAAAAGGAGGATCAGGATTAGAGAACGGAACTCCAAGCAGAATGTTCCCAATGAAGGTTACACCAACTTTATTTCTACCTTTCCCTCATCAAGATGCAGAAGCAGTAACATAATTTCCAGGCTGGCCTGCCTGCATGCGCCCAGATCATCCATCAATCCCTGGTGGCTCAGAAGGTTTTCCATGCAACTCCAGCAGTTCATCTAGAATCAGGATTGAAGGACGCAGCCCAACATGTCCATCCCTAACATCTTTCATCGATGGTGGGACCACGGTGGCCTTTTCCCGGTGGCCAACAAAGAGTGTTGCCTAATGGTATGCCTCTTTTCCTGTTCTCCAACCACAATGCCCCAATCTGTCAGGCTTCCAATTACTGGTTTCCCATGTTTTCTTTGCCCTCTGCCATGCCACACTCCATGTATGTCTGTACTCTGGACATCTAGAACTGGATAAAAGGTGCTGCCTAATGCTCATCTGAGACAGAGAGAGAGAGAGAGAGACAGAGAGAGAGAGAGAGAGAGAGAGAGAGGGGGGGAGAGAGAGAGAGAGAGAGAAAGAGGCCATTTATTGTCCCATATTCTTTCCAACTCAGACCATTCTAGCTACCTTTCATTTTCAAGCCTCTGGCTGAAACAGTAGGATTCAGTTAAAGACAAAATGCACCATACCACTTGTGTCATCCCCACCGTCTGCTCTGCTCACCACCAGCTTCTCAGCTTCCACAAAATCTAGTCCATTACACTTTCCAGTTCGCCAAAGTCCCAATTAATGTACTTGTCCTCAGCAGTCTGGGCAACTGCAGATGTCTCCCTCTGGGCTTCCTCACTGGTGCTTGAAACTGCTCACCCTCCACCCTCCCAGCAAAACAGCTTAATATTCCAGTTACCTCCCCATACAGACGTCATTCAGGGTGGCTGATGAATTGTAGCAGGACACTTTTCACGTTTCTTATGCTGGTATTGAAATATGTTATGGACTGTCCCCCATCTTCTGCACATTGCACATACTATCTCCCTCTACTCTCTGACCCACCTCCTCTCATCATAATCCAACACTGGCTTACCATCTCAAAAACCGCTCCTCAACATAGATTATTAATGTTCCTGGAACACAATTTAAACTGCTCCACAGCATAAGATTGATCTTCAACCTGTGCACCCTCAATTTAGCCCTGCGTAAATACCTCCTCAAACTTAAGGAATTTCCCAGGTCCTACTAGTGTAATGCTCAAAACCACTTGGTCAAGTACATACTGATCACCCATTGTATTGACAAGCACTAGATAATGTTTTGTGCCACTTTCCTCCTTAAACCACAGTAGAGTAAATATTCAATTGTTACAAAATGCCTGTCCTCCATAGATGTTAATTAATATAAAGCAGATCAGCAAATAGCTCTTATTGGCTTTACCTGTGGCACTTTTGATAAAATGGTACGGTAGTTAAACATCAAGGCAAATCACATGTCATCACATCTGGGATGTGGATTCCATAGTAGCCAAGACAAGACTACCTTTGTAGGATAATTGAGATCAGAGCACATTTCGAATTCACGAAAACACAGATTTCCTGTCAAGCTGAAAACAATGGCATTACCATATATTGGTAATATGCAGATTACACCTCAAAGGCTTCAATGTTCTAAGAGCTTTGTTTGCAGGATTGAACCGTGAACATCTTTTGAGAACAGTTGAGATAGTAAGCAAGGAGAAACAGGCAGGAGAACCCTCCCAAGGGATGAAAACCAACAAGGATTGCTAGCGAACACAGTGTTCGAATGGAGGAGTAACACAATTGGTGAGATAGAGGGGTAACTTTTCTTCACTCAGGACCTAATGCCTGTGTCCTAAAGTTCTTGGAGAGGAGTCTTTTCCACCGGGTGGATCATTCTTCCAGAATCAGATATTGCTTCCCTCTAACAGCGGGTTGCTTTCCTCATATCCTGAAAGTTATTACACCAAACCTGTGCCAACAAATTATATTGTTACCACTTAACTGTGGATACCCAAGACTATTTAAGCGTTGTGAATGTGTGAAAGCCTAAAACATGATACGCTGATATATACATGCATTAAGCAAATTGTTGCAGAGTTCAAATAAATGGAAAGAGACAATAAAACGAATGACAATCAGAATGACTCTGTAAGAAATGAGTTACTGCAGGGGAGAGAAAATAGTTCCAAGTCTTCTTAATTATACTCAAAACTATTACCAGCAGGGGTGTCTCCCAACTACTTGGGTGCTTGTCAGACTGAACAGACCAAAGAGGGTTGCCAACTCCAGGCCCAGAGGGTTGGATCCATCTTTGATTTTCATGATACCCCTCATTTATATTCATGAGATACATTTGCATTCAATGATCCATATGTATGTCAATTCTTCCTCCTGAAAATTAATGATATCATGAAAACCCAGCAGGTTTCCGACCCTCGAGGCCTGGAGTTGGACAACCCTGGACTAAAGGTATTCTCACTGACCAGCCAAGGGTGGTCCTCTTGGGATTAAGCTCACAACTGGCACTGTCATATTCTCATCTCTTTGGCTCACTGGTTCCTGCCGTAGTCTGGATTGCAGCAGCAGCTGAATATCAGCAGACCATCCTCAGTGTTCTTCGGACTTGCACCACGTTCCCCTTTCACTTTGACTCATGTCACAGAGTGAGTCGTAGTAATCAATAAGCCATTCACACGTGGCTCCTCTGTCACTCCTGTCTCTCTTGTATCACTTTGCTGGACCATTGTTCCAACATTATCAATGTCTGTTTCTCCAGTCCTCCTTTCATACTTCCAGTAAAGTGTAGCAAATGTATAAGAAAAGTCTATCTGTCATTGTAATGGTATCTGATTGGACAGCAGGTACCTGTAGCTGCCTTTTGAGCCTGTGTTCTCCCTCTACCTACCTTGCCCACGTGTGTACTAATGATCACTTCCTTTGACTCTCTTTATGTAGGTAATTGTCTGCTGACGGTGGTCCAAGGGTTTAAATTCCTTGCTCACCTCCTCAAGGTCAGGTGGACGTTACCTCACTATTAAGTGAAACTATGCCTGATCATTCCTCACCTTGAGGCCTCCTCTGGGTGCACACCAACTAGAGGTGCTTGGGCTCCTGCACCCACTGCTTGCAAGCACCTGCCAAGCCCCTTTATGTTCATCCCAATCTTGTGGAGTGTTTTTGTAAGCCACCAGCCTGTCAGTGACTGTTCTGTATACCATATATCTCTCCCCAGAAAGTGTGATGATCTGCAGAATGTCTAGCTAATTAATTTGATTTTTCATTCAGGGTTCTCAAGGAGGGTGCTCACTGTCAACCATTTCATACTTATACAGATTGTCCCCAGTCGCCAAGTCGCCAAGTCGCCAAGTTGGTCGCCAAGGTGCTTGATGGGGGTGACCTTCTCTGCTGCTTGTATACGGGGAAGAAGGGAAGGCTCTTGGGGATCCACCATATACAACCACCAGTTTTCACAGAGCATGGTGGGCAGCTTCACCTGGTTACCAGAGTATCCAAGTCCCCCCCCCCCCCATGACCCAGTTCTCTCACCTATGCTGGCATTGCCTCACCTTACACAGAGAGAGGGAGTTTGGACGGCAAGAAATGCATATTTACAGAATGGGACAGGGTTGCCAACCTGTCATCCTGTTGCTCTTTTGGGCTACCATGCCAAACTGTGCCAGCCAGCAAAGTCAGGTGAGGGATCATCAGAGGGTTAGGGCAAGACATTTTTTGTCTTGAAAAGTTTGGCAAATACAATAAGAAATCATCCGGTGCGATGGAAGTGGTGATGCACTTCATGTTTAAAAGAGATTATTCCACATGAGTAATTTTCTTTTGTGTTTTTTATATCGCATAGATGATTCATGGCTCAATGGATGTAGTGCAGAGAAACTTATCTGCAAGATATAGGTGAATTAGAATTCTGATATATTAGGCATTTGGTAAACATCTGGTCAAAGGAAACAAGTGTATTGCAAATTATGCAAACATATGATACATTTGAAGTTAGGTTAAGTAATTCCTGCAGCATTTTAAAAACGTGCATGAATTGTTAACATAGTTTATAATTATTGAAGCAATCCATGTGCAACTCGTATTCAATGGGAAAAGGACGGTGCTAAATATTGTGGACATTTTGAAAGTGTTTGTAAACTTTACATATAATCCAGCAGTGTTGTGGGGCCTCATTTCTAAATATGTGTGTTGAAGTTTAAATATTGTATTATTACAGCATTCTATATATTCCTAAATACTTTCCTCAGGTGAAGGAATTGATAATTTCTGGAAAGTTCTTGTTGAAGGAAAGAACTGTACAGTTGAGATACCCCCAGAAAGATTTAACACCAAGGACTGGTACGATCCAGATGACAGCAAAAAAGGAAAGATGCGCACAACCCGAGCCGCTCTAATTGATGGGTGAGTTTGCTTTTCTTATTACATATCTACTTGTTTTGTCTTTGATAGAAGAGAGACTGTGCTTCTGTTTCCTTATGATATTTGCCAGTTAGATACGGAAATATTGGGTGACTTCACCAGGACATTTTTTTTTTTTAGCTGATAGTCAACAGTGAGAACCTTCTCTAGTCGCATGGGATGTGTGTGGGAGGACCAATGAAAAATATTCTTATTATTATTATTATTGTAATTATTGAACACGCATCACTGGAGTGCTTTACAAGTCAAAGAGAGATGAAAATGGAGAGGGACGCAGAACAGCAAAGGAGCGAGGAAATAATAATGGGGGTCAGTTGGCAGGCATTCAATTTGGCAGCAAGAGATCATTAAGCAACCTAGGGAGGAAACAGGGGGGAGCAGATAACCCAGTCTCAATTTAGATTGGAAGCGGAAGAGTGTGTGGACCTACATGTTAGGGAGGATCCATTCCTTGATGAGGAGGGTCTTGAGTTCCCTTCTGAAATGTAGAAGCAAGGGGGTGAGTCCGGTGTTGAAGGTAGTAGGTTCCAGAGTCTGGGGTCTTAGAAAGAGAAAGCCTGTCTTCTGGTTCTGTCTTTCCTGTATCGGTGGAGCTCAAGCAGGTGTGCAACAAAACAATTTTGGAGGGGGGAGATAACTCTTCAAAGGTTGAGAGAGGAGCTAACTTCAGAAACGGTGGGGGAGCAGCAAACTTTATTTGTGTGGGGACATCTAACTTCTTTACAAATTCTAATGAGGCTATTCTAGTGCAGCTTCAATTTTACAAGCAGTTAACTCTCTCCTTTACGTCTGAAGTATCCACTTAAGGACTGCTATGAGAATGAGCAGTGTCTCCTGTCCGCTCTCTACCCTTCCAGTCACTCTCCTGGTATGCAAGTACTAACCCCACATCACAATTTCAATTGCCTAAAAATGCATGCATATGAATGCAGATGCTAACAGTGAAATGCTCTTCATTAGTAATTGAAGGGCCTTTGTAAACAGCGAGGCCCAGGCGCCGTTTAACATTTGTGTCCTGTTCTGTCCAGTCATGGCTCTGTAGGTCAACCAGGTCGAGTCAACACAGCCAAAAATATAAGGGGGTCAGGGGTGGGGCTGAAGCACGGTTAGATCAATGGTGTTTTACCGCTGACCTTAAGTCTGTACATGTCCTTACTTCTGGTGGACAGATGTCCTGAGTTTCTCAGCGAGATAGCTTAGGGATTTCAGGGCTACAGCCTTATAGATGATGCAGCAGAATTTGAAGTTGATATGTGCTTGCAGTGGAAGCATGTGCAGTTCAATGAGGGTCGGGTTGATGTGGTCGGATTTGCAATTTCCCTGATAGCAAGGCCTTGGCAAAAGAGATGGAAATTGCCCATTACCTGACCCAGCTTTAAATTCGAAGGGGAACCACACATTAATTAGAAGCTACCTCACACACAATAAATATTAAAGAAAGGGCCAATCAAACACATGTGACACTTCTTTCATAGAACATTGCTGGGGTAAAGGGGAATGATAAATAGGTGCTTATCATTTTACCGCACTAGTCCTATAATCTTGCCCCCAATCCATAACCAGTAACTGTTCCAAGAAGAACACATTCTGTACATATTTTTATTTGTACTCACGCCAGAAATTTGGAGCATTTAATTGGTTCACTTTCAGGGCTTGTTTGCGAGACATTATGACATCGTACAGTTGTTATGATGTCAACAAGATGCAAAAATGAGAATACGTTTTTCAGAAGTTAGGATGAAGGACGATGTTTAATGACAGGTTCAGTGGCAAGAGGATTATTCCACAATGGAATCAGTAAAAGAGGGTGGTATTTGGATCTTGTCTGATTGTACTGACTATATTTATATGATTATTCAAGAATTTACCTAATGTATTATGTCGTAAATACTGCATGTGGGAAACACATCAGGAATGTGTGTTGACATAAACACTGCCTTAAAATTGAAGGTATTATCCAATAATTTGTCCTCCACCCAGAAAGGAGACAGAACCGTTGTCGTTTGCCCCTACGCAAGAAACAGTGTTGCCAATGAAGTGATAGCACACTCCCTTTACTTCAGGCAAAAAGGTGAATGGCAGCTGCAAAGTTTGTGGGATTGTGTGCCTCTCTGATGCTCTAAATCCCATCCACTTTATGCATGATGATGCATAGCACACAGGAGTGGCATTACTGACCCTTCTTTGCAGTGTCCCTCCGTGGAACAACAGCACTGAACACTGCTGTCCCAGATGCATGCCCATTAATCTAACAGAGATGGAAAATCGTTTTGTATTTAAAACACTGAGACTTTGAGTTCTTTGTTCATTATTAAAGGTGTTTTATTTTATATACAGAACAAAATGTTCATACACACACAAAAAACATAAATTTTTGACACTCAGCATCACATCAATCATAGATGAACGCACTCATTGTGCTGCAGTTAGTCTGATAAGCTTGTTTGTTTTGGCATAGAATTTGATGGCACCTGCCCAAATACCTTTGAAACTGTCCTCTTGATCAGAAATGTCCATGTTGACCCTTTCCAGAGTAGCCAACATCAGCATCCTGACAAAACACTTCACAATCTGTACATTCTTGTTTTCTTTTTTTGTATTAACATTTGTATTCATTTTCAAAGTATAACATTTTAAAGGGTAATACATTAAAACATTACAGCATGTACAAATGTCAAAATAACAGACAGCTCAGGAAAATCAGGCATTACACAAGTTCAATAATTAGATAAACTCTTCAAATCTTCCCCCTATCTCTTTATACAGTTCCATTTTCTTTTTATTTCCCAGAATCGCCTTCTCTAACAATCACATTTTTCTTAGATCCTCCATCCATGCAGCAGTGCTAGGTGCAGTGACAGATCTCCAGTTTCTCAAAATAATCTTTTTTTTCCGACAGTGAAGCCCTAAATAAATGACATTTTAACTCCTCCAAGAGCATATCATCTACTAATATTATGCTCTGCTCATTTTCTGGTAAGCCTGCCCTGACCCTGCAGCTTGCCCACTCCTCCCCAGAACCTAACCTTTCCACCTAATCCCTTCATGCGGTACACCTCGTGGGTGCCTCTGCTTTTCACTGACTTTGAACAATTGCTTGCTATCACCTGGTCTATTGTTGATATATAATATCTCACTATACTATTTAGCGCATTTATCAGTATTGCTTATCCGCTTGTACTGTATCCTCTTGTGCAGCCAACTGCTAACTTATTATGCCCTGCCACCATTTAGCCTCTGCCTGCCCCACTTAGAAAATCGAATTTAGGCATTGAATTTTGTTGAACTGCTACCTATTATGCCCTGCCACCATTTAGCCTCTGCCTTCCCCACTTATAAAATCGAATTTAGGCATTGTATTTTGTTGAACTGCTACCTATTACGTCCTGCCACCATTTAGCCTCTGCCTGCCAACACTTAGAAAATCGAAAAAATCGAATTTAGGCATTGGCCCTCATTAGGACCCAGGCGGTAAGGGGTTTTGCCGGCGTAAACCATGGCGCCCCTTACCGCCTGAGTACGAGTTCCCTTAGCGCCATGGTGAT
The DNA here is from genome assembly GCF_040938575.1 of Ambystoma mexicanum. NCBI lineage: Eukaryota > Metazoa > Chordata > Amphibia > Caudata > Ambystomatidae > Ambystoma > Ambystoma mexicanum. The sequence continues at coordinate 871,291,753 of NC_090924.1, read as the reverse complement.
TTTAACGCCTGCTTTTAGCAGGCGTTAAAATCCATGGCGCTAAGGGACCTTGTAGTTAATTACGCCACCGTAATTTACGGTGCCGTAATTAACGGCTTCCCCACTCCCATTATGCCCTATGGGGCCAGAAATGGGAATGGGGAAGGGTAAATGGGGATTGGGGACTTACCGCCCCGCCAACCTCGGAATGGGGCGGTAAGTCCGCCAACCCCCATGGCGGAGTTGGCAGCTTAGCGCCATGGACCATGGTGCTAATAGCGCCATGGTCCTCCGCCAAGGTCCTAATGAGGGCCATTGTATTTTGTTGAATTGTGACCCACTTGTGACTGCCTCTGAACTACCTAGCACTAGTTGCACGATCCCCCTGTCATTTCTGTCACATACCAGCTGCACACACCAGCTGCACACACACAGCCACTCTCTACTATCATGATGCCCAAGAGTGCACCTCCCAATCATAGCATAGTTTCACACTCCCGCACTCTCCCTGCCACACTTCGCTCAGCCAGCCTAACAGCCATCCTTATAGCCCTCACTATAATGGCCTCTATGCCTCCCCACATATTCCCAGCACACCTCACCCAGCTCCCGGCACTAAATTCACATGCCGCAGCACCAGACTACAACATCACACAGTCTAGGCCACCTAGCCTAGCCACCAGACTCTGCAATCTCAGAAATCGATCACTTCCTAGATATTTACTCTGCTCACCCACACCCATCACGACTAGAAACACCAGATTAGGCACCCGCACTGCACCACTACCCCATACTAAGATGAGCATAGGCACTGCCCCTCTCCCCCCACCACCCCAACATGCCTCTACACTACTTCGCACTAAGCCCCTCACTACCACACACCACAACAAGCACACTTCACCCCATACTAGTACAAACAAAAACATCAAAGGCACACAACACCCAACTCTTAAATGCGCACTACTGAACGTACGCTTCCTACCTGCACATGCCCTCGAGATAAATGATCTACTATCCACACTTAATCTGGACTTACTTTGCATCACCGAATCGTGGCTCAATGATACCTCCTGCCCAGCCATCACACTAGCCCTACCCACAGGCTACACCATCCTTAGGCAAGATAGATGTGATAAAATCGGAGGGGGAGTCGCTATCCATTAGATTAGCAGACCATAGTACATGGGGTGGTGATGTTCATATCCTATCAGCCAAGGTTACACTCTCCCCCAATAATCTAATCAATATCAACGTGACTGGTCAAGTGGCACAGCGAGTAGAGCGCTTGCTTTGACATCTGTGCAGAGCTTGCTAACACAGGTTTGAATCCCAGCTGGGCCAAACTCAGCCTTTCATCCTTCCAAGGTAGATAAATGAGCACCACACACCGTGGGTAATATAAGCAGCGTTCAGATACCTGAGGGTTCGTACCGCTATATAAATGCCAAATTATTATTATTATTTATCCTTTACAGACCTCCCGGACTCCCAGCTGACTTCCAAGAGCACCTCTCCCATCGACTCAGCAACTACATTAAAAAGTCCTCCAAAATCCTTCTATTAGGAGACTTAAATTTAGGATACAATGAACCTAAGGATAAATCCGTCGCAACCCTAGCTAAAGAACTTGCTAGACTTAGGTTTCTCCCAAAGAGTCCTCACCCCAACTCACTCCACTCACTCCAAAGGCCGCACACTTGACTGGTTCATGGATCACAACTGTGCATCCAACATTACCTCTAACACCACCCTTCCATGGACAGACCACACATGCATCGAATTCCTCATCCCCACCAACCCTAAACCTAAGACTCTCATCCACGCACCACCTGCCACAATAAGAAGTTCTAAAAAACTCAACGCAGACAACTTGCGTCCCCACCTTAAAAGCCCCTGCCTAGCACCACCTTTCTCTCAGGACCCAAATATACTATCAGCTATCTTCAATGATACACTCACCAATGCCAAACTCTATAGCCCAACTTGAAAGCAAGAAGGAAAAAAAATAATTTCACTCCAACTCTTGGTTCTCGGAAGAACTCCGAACCCTCCGAGCTCAAAAGCGTCAGTCACTTAAAAACTGGAAAACGGATCCGAGTGATATAAATAAGAGCCTCTTCAAACAAATAGCCCTCCAATATAAAAAAAAGCCATTTTAGCAGCAAAATCCAACTCCTTCAATGATAGGATCTCAAAGGCCAACTCCCAAGCTAAAGAACTATTCGCAATCTTTAATGAATTAGTCACTCCTCCGGCTACCGCTGACGAGATAACTAAAGACAAAGCATGGTGTGCCAGCATTCAGTCCGCCATGCTCAACAAAATAAAACTCCTCCAGAACAAAATCCAAAACCACTGCAAAGCCCTCCCAAACCAAAAAACCAACCGCCCTACACAAGACAAGCGTAGTAATCTCAATCACGCTCAATTCTCCTTCAGAGACGTCACTGAACCTGAGGTCCTTAATCTCATCAAAAACCTCAAACCATCCCCCTGCAAAGCAGACATTTGCCCTCCCAAAATCATCAAGGAATGCACCAATGACCTAGCACCCCTGATTACTTCCTTCATTAACACATCTTTCCAAACAGGAACTGTCCCAAACAATCTCAAGGAAGCCTGGGTGCGGCCACTTCTAAAAAAGGCCACACTTGATCCAGCGCAACCCAACAACTACAGACCGATAACGACAGTCCCGTTCCTCCTAAAAATCCTGGACAAAGTAGCTCACATCCAGATCCAATCATACATTGAAGCTAACTCCATACTAGGCAAAAGACAATCTGGCTTCCGTGTCGGGCATGGAACAGAATCTGCCTTATTAGACCTAAAAAATCAAATCTCACAGAACATGGACAAAGGCAAACCTGCCTTGCTCCTCCTTCTCGATCTATCAGCTGCTTTTGACCTGGCAGATCACCAAACACTCACCACCCACCTCACCCATGCAGCCCATTTCTCTAATCAAGCAGCATCCTGGATCACTTCCTTCCTTGAAGGAAGAGCCATGAAGGTCTACTCCGACGCAGCTAACGCAAATCCTGCCACTATAAACTGCAGTGTCCCCCAAGGATCTTGTACAGCCCCCACCCTCTATAACCTCTTCACAAACCCCTCTTCGACCTACTTGACTCCATGCGTGTTGCATTTACAAACTATGCAGACGACACTCAAGTACTTTTACCCCAGTCTGGACTCTATGACCAAGACGCCACGGCCCTTCACAACATCTATGCCACTATCCAAGCTTGGATGGCAATCAATGGCCTCTGTCTTAATGGGGAGAAGACTCATCCTGGGCCAGACAAACATATTATCGAAACTAAGCCCCCAATACAACAACTTCAACATAGACAACTCAACCATCTCCGTATCATCCTCTGTCAAGACTCTAGGTTTTCACATTGATGTAAATCTATCGATGAACAAACAAGTCAGCGCCATAGCCTCTGCATCAGCGTTCAGCACCAAACTTATCAATGTCATTAAACCCTACTTATCCACCCCCAACCGCTTGCCCATAGCTAGAGCAACTATAGGAGCCAAACTCGATTATTGCAACGCCCTCCTAGCTGGCACCTCCGCTAAAAACATTCACAGACTGCAAACTACACAAAACAATGCCCTAAGAGCTGCCATGAGCATCCCTAGAAGAGACCATATATCCCACGCCAGACGTGAAGCCCTGTGGCTTCAGGTCAAAGACCGTATTACTCTGAAAAACCTCACCATCACTCACAGATGCATCAACAAAACCGCTCCAGCATACCTATCTGAAGCAATATCAAGGACCACATTCACTCGCCCCACCAGGGCTCAGTACACCAACCAGCTACACATAGCACGCATAAAGAGAGCCACAGTGGGAGGTCTGGGCTTCTCCTATATTGCGCCGAAACTCTGGAACTCACTCCCTGCCACCCTTAGAGCTGAACCTTCCATCTCTGTCTTCCGCAATAACCTCAAGGCCACTCTCCTCAACTAGCAAGTGGAGGACTGCCTCCTCCACTTCTGTCATGTATATTGTAATATATCACAAATATAATATAACTATATTGTAACCTGTATATATACTGCTAATGACTACGTAACTATATTGCAACCTGTATATATATTGCTAATGACCATGTAACTAAGTAACTAAGCTTTGTACTGTAACAAGTGCCACGATGCTCTCGGGCTGTTGTGCGCTATATAAATACGAACAAAACAAAACAAATAGTCTTGAAATCAAAATCAATGTCTGTCAGCAATACCATGTTCATTGTTCTGGTCACCTCCCACCAAAAAGGCTTAACTTTCAAACATTCCCAAATTATGTGTTCAAATGATGCATTCCTGTGACGACATCCCCAGCATTCCTCTGACTCACTCAATCACCTTGCAAACATTTTAGCTGGCGTCCAATATACATGTTTTGTATCTTCACCTGCTGGACTCTCTCCCCAATGTTCACAGATGCCATTGCAACATTCCTACTCCATCTCTCCCACTCCATCAAAGACATGTCCGTTTCCAAGCATTTGGACCAAGTGTTCAGCAGCTTCTCATTCGGTCGTTTCAAGTTCAACAACATTTTGTATACTCCAGAGGCACAATGACCCTTTAATTTCTGGGCAGATGTCTTTTCAGGGGTTCATCATCTGTTGTATTCGGTACCCTTAGCACTGTTCTCAATTTGCTACATTCACTATAGGTGCAACCTATCAGATTTTTTGATTCAGTCACATTTTTTAAAGTAAGCCATTTATTATCTTTGATCAGCTTCAATCCACTATAGTTTGCTGAGGAGCCAATCAGGCCAGAATATTGATTTCCCATCAATTTGTACACTTGAATTCACCCAAATTGAGGACCTTGTACTGACTGTACCCTCCTCCCCAGCCAATTTCACCACTTTTTGCCACATTTTCCTCACAAAACCTGTCACCTTCAATGCCGTACATCCCCTAATGTTACTTGTTAACAGTAGAGCCTTTGGTGAAACAACGGAGTGTTCATGTTAGACTCCGCTCTTACCCATCCATCTGGATCTTCTTCTAGGAACGGTAACAAATGAGTAGCCGAGAATGCAAGATGATATGATCCAAAATCCAGAACTCCTAGACCTCCCTTCTCACATGGGAGCTGCAGCTTCCACAACTTCGGGTGCGGTTGTTTATTTTAGAATAGGAAGTTTTGTAACAAACCATCGATCTCCTTGAAATACCTATTTTTGATACTCATTGGCAACATACTCAACACAATAGATTTATGGTGCCAAAGACATTTTAATAGCATTGACTCTCCCACAGAGTGACAATCTCAATTCCATCCATCGTGTTATATCTGATTTTAATTTCGCGATTGCACCTTTCATATTGTCCTCCACCTTCACTTCACTTGTCAACCAGATCCCCAAATATTTTATTTTCTCCGGACACCATCGAAATACAAAGTTCTTGACATGTACATTGATACACGCAGAAGAGGCCAGCAACAATTCCTTAATATGATTGAAAATTCCCCATTTGTTGCATCAGTGCCGTCAACGACGAGTCCAGGCTCCGCAGTACTAACAACATGTCATCTCCATACAAACAAACCTTTTGCAACACATCTCCATATGGAACTCCTTCAATCCTTTAATCATTCCTGATCTTCAATGCTAGCGGTTCCATATCTAGCATGAACAACAAAGGTGACAACGGGCAACTTTGCTGTGTTCCCTAGCCCAGTTGGAATTCCCTAGATGCCCATTCATTAGTATTTACAGCCGCAGTCAGTTCCGAGTAGATTAGCGAGATCCGTTTAATTATTTTCTCACCAAATCCATAACTCCTCAGCAGTGTAAACAGGTAAGACCACTCAATCCGGTCAAATGCCTTCTCTGCAGTGAGCGAGAATACAGCTGTTTCTTGATTTATTGCATTCCTCCAGCGTGAGTATCAATTTCCATATGTTAGTTGATGTCCCTCTTCCTTTGACAAAGCCAGACTGGTTTGGCTCAAATCAATTCGTATTTCCAAGCTTTTCTCAATCCGCAATGAGATCACTTTGGCTAGCACCTTATGGTCTGTATTTATCAGGCTGATCGACCTGTAACTTCTCACCTTGGTCGGCTGTTTCCCAGGTTTTAGCAAAACAGAGATGAAGCATACCTGTTAGTTTTAGGCAAACACCCCTCTTCCTTGATTCTTTTAGGACTTCCAGCAGCAGCTCTTAGACTGCCCTTGGCATTATTTAAGAAAAATTCCTCTGGGAGCCCAGTTGGACCAGCACATTTCTCACCATTCAAGTGGGAAGCTGCGTTCATTAGTTCCTCCACTTTGATAACAGAATCCATTTCAGTCTCCATAAACACCAGTATATTCCATAACTCACATCAATTTAAGTATGTTGTTAGCCTTTCATCTTTTGGAAGGTCATCAGAGGTGTACAGTGTTGAGTAGAATTCTTTGAATTCTTTGTTTATTCTTGCAGGGTTAAATGTTACCCCTCTGGAGACTTGTTCAATGACGCTAATGTTACAGTCTCCTTGTATCCTCAGTCCATTCGTCAGTAGCCTGTCACATTTCTCTCCCCCTTTGTAATAATTACATCTTGTTCTAAAATTGAGTCTTGTGACCCTTTCAGTAGGTAACCTTTCAAGTTGATACTTTTTATGAGAAAAATCTCCCCAAAGCCCAATGATGGGTTTGACATGTATTTTGTGTCCAGTTACAAAATCTCTTTTTGCAATGTATTCAAATCATTCCACATCATTTGATTGTGCATGCTAGACAGGCCTATCAACATCCCATGCATGTAGCATTTGAAAGCCTCCCAGGTAGACAGCACAGACACATCTGGAGACCAGTTTACTGCTCGAAAGAACTCAGCATCTTTAACAATTTTGTCAAGCAACTCACTATCATTCAGCAGTGAAGTGTTCATTTTCCAGTAATTCGTTTTTTACAATAAAAAGGATAATGATGCCTCGATCCATATTTGTGTGTGATCAGATATCAGAATAATAAGCATATCCACACCTAAAATATTTTGTGTGCAATGACCAGCAACTAAAAACATATAAATTCTGGAAAAAACATTGTGACATTTCGAGTGGTAAATATATCTTTTTACAGTGGGATTGAGCAATCTCCATACATCTATAAAGTGAAACTCTTCAAGTAATGCTTATAGCGACACATGATTCTCACTCAAGCAATGTATACTTGCTTGCTCACTCAGTGGCCCCTGTTCGATCTAAACATGGATCTATTGTTTCGTTGATATCCCCACCTAGAATAAAATTCTCCTGCCCGGTGCCTTGCAAAAAGAAATGATTTTAAAAAAGAGCAAATTCCTGCATTTGGTGCATAAACATTGCATATCGCTATAATCCAGTCTTGTATGTTCAATTTGACAAAGATTATTCTCCCCTCATCATCTTTTTTGCTTGAGAGGACTTGTAAGGGGTAAACCTTTTCTCAATAGAATACAAACCCCTCTTGAATTAGAACAATAGTTTGAGGAGTAGATTGAGCCCACCCACCTTTTTTTCATTAGTTCCACATTAGCATCCACCATGAAGTTTCTTGTAGAAGGGCTATGTCAGTTTTCAACCTATCCAAATGATCCAGAACCTGCCTTCTTTTATTCATGTCATTTACACCGTTCACATTCCATGGAATCACCTTTACACTGTGTTTACCCTGAGATGCCATTCTAGCAAAGTCTCCTCCTCTGCCGGACTCACAACACCAGACAGACAAATACACAGACAAACAACTAACAACAAAATAAATGCAAACTCTTCCTGGCATTAAAAAAACAATCCTAGACCCCGCTCCCTCCCCTCATATCTTCCCTAGGAAAATATTATAATATAAGATAGTAATAAGCGTTCTAAAAGTTAACAACCCTAATATATCCTATCCTAAAATCTAAATTATAAACCTACAATTCTGTATGGGCTACACTAAACCCTTATAGTCTGGATATATGTTCAGGACTGCTCATTAATAGTAAATTATTTTTTTCTCCATTGCCACTATCAAGCTTTTCTCTTTAACACTTGATTTGTTGAAAATTAAAATAAGATGTTGTGGTCTGTCACTGAAGATCTTGCCCACCGTGTATACACAATCAAAATAAGCAAGCTCCACCGGGCCATCACCAAAAACCTCCTGGAGAACTCTTAGGATCCTCTGAGCTATATTTTTATCCAGATCCAGTTGCTCAGGTGCACCCAACAGGCGTAAGTGCAGTTTTTGAGACATCAATTCCAATTTCAGGTTTTGGGCTCTGAGGGATGATACTTCCCTTTGCATTTCCTTGCCAGCCCTGAAGCTCCCATTAACTTCAGAGGTCAGAGCTTTAGCATCTTTCTCTACTTTCATCACCCTCGACTCCAGATGATCAACTTTGGATGTAAGATCACAAAGGGATAGGCGCATCTCCCCTTCATCCCCAGCCACCTTAAGCAGCAGTTTATACATGTCAGCAGTACCAGGAGTCTCCTGTTCAGCATCAGGGAGTTGTTTTGGCTTCTTAAGAATAGGGTTTTCAGGAACATCATTCGTCTTCTTATTCATATTGAGGGTTAAATCAGTCCAACATCTTGAAGTCAGGGAGAGAGCAAGAGCTGCTGAGTTAAGATGCTGCCTGATCAACCAACATTCCGGAACCTGTCTACATTCTTGTTTTCTTTCCAGCAACAATAGATACATTTCTTCCAACTCTCATTGCTTTTTTAGGTCCCGATTTATTTGGTATTATTATGCATCTCTTCTAATCTGAGGGTCGTTTACCTACCTTGACTCTCTAAAGACATTTCATTCAAAAGGTCTCCAATTTGGTGCAGGTAACAAAGAGATGGAAATAGTTACCATTTGCTTCCCCAAATTTCTTACAAAGGTTGGTGCTCGATTAGTTGATCTTCATCAGTGTAGGCGATAGAACATCTTCTGTTCCATGAACCATCCAGTCATATCGAGGCTGATCTTTGGTATGTCCCTCAGGATTGGTGATCATGTTTCAGTAGACTTCTCTAGTCCCAGTTCTTTCAGACAGCTTTCCAAAAAGTATTCCATATTTAGCTGGTGTGTTGTAATTTGTCCTTTTGATACAAATTCAGTTAATAGTGAGAAACTGAGAAACGTACACTCTTCAGTGGTATGTTATATGGAAAAATTATCAACTCGAAACCTCACTTTCTTGTAGGCCATATTTTATCTTGAGTTAGGACCATGTCAGTGTTTTCCCTTCTGCATTTAGCTGGCCTTTTCAATCAATCCCCTTTTCTAGCCTTTTTCTCTGTACCAGAGGTTACAAGGACCATCTGTGAGATTGGTGTTGTTCTCTTACAGAATAGTCTCTTGAATATTTGTTTCAGTCATTATTGTCACGCTTTCCTTGCATTTGCCATCAAAAGTGCTGCTTGAGAGGGCTTTACCATCTCTTTCATGATCCTACCCAGGGGTAGCCTCTGTATGCCAGTTGGCATCAATTCTTCAATTTCCACCCACAGGGACTTCTCTGCTGGATGTTGAAGCAGAAGAGCTGTAACCAGAAGTAGAACAAGGCAACTCTGATAATTCTGCACTATAGAGGGGCCAACCTCACCCCCAATTGTCACTGGAGTGCTCAACCTTTCCATCAACAGCATCCTAGAATACCAGCTGTCCGGTATCCACGTCCAAATGTTGTTTAAAACGTATAAGATCTTTGGCATGGATATCTTTTGATAATGTTTGGTTTCACCCACAGTTTACTTTCCGAGCATCTGAGCACTGAGCACCCTTAATCAAAAGTTCTCTTTCAGCAGAAACTGCCTATGTTTGTTGATGTCAATACCTATGTAAGACAACCTACTCCAGTGGTAAAACTATGCTGTATAGTGGTATAGGTGTTTTGTGATGTACGTTTTGTACACATCTTTAAAACATTGTAGAGTGCCGTCTGAGGCAGTTAACTGTCACCTCTCTTGCCCCCCCCATCCTTATTTCACTCATGAGCTCTTGTTTTCACGTTCATCTAATTACCATTCCAGTTTTTGGTTTCCAGCCTCACTCAGTAAGTTTTGTGAACCCCAATCATCCTTGCAAATTAGATATTAAGTGTTAATTTCGGACTTATCCTTCAGCCAACATTAGCAAATCACTTTCCATTCAATTTTAGTGTGACCATCTGAATTACCTACTTCCCTCCTCTGTTGTTCCCTAGATTCTACCGGTGATATGGATGCATTCCTTGTCTTCAGGTTCCATTGTTTAATTAGGCAATGAGCTGTGTTTTATTGTTTCACCCAGGATTGATGGGTCCCTTGCTCCCACAGCTTGTTGATTTATGAATTCTCATCTGCCTCTTTGATCTCTTTGACATTTTCATTCTCGATGAATATCATCATTGCTCTCTCCAGCAGAACAGCATCGGGTTCTGTTTCATGAGGTCGAATTGAAGATTTAGAAATCTCTCCTTTTCCTACAGAGGTAAATGAATTGGGTTTCTTGATGGCTTGTACTTTAGCCTAGCATACTGGAAGCACAGTGTGTAATTTATGGGGGTGTTTGCTAGGCCTCAGCCCTGGCACTTATTTCTGAGCCCCGGAACTTATTGTCTCAGACTCCGTTTAATTCATATTTGGTGTTTAGGCACCTTTATTATTTTAACAGTCACCAAAGAAGCATCTATAAAATCGGAACAAGATGTTAACAATGATTGTGTTTAAAGAGACAAAAACATTTGTATCATATCAAGACACAAGTATGTTATTTTATGTTATTTTGATTGGAATTTGTAAATCACACAACTGCCATAGTTAGTACATCCACCCACCCCAATGAGCCAGTGGGAGTTGCAGCTTTAATGCCACACATGTTGACACTGAGGGGAGGGGTCGTGGCAACAGTGAGCGGAAAGCTACCCGTCCTGATGCGTCATGGGTATGCTAGAAAATATTTGAGCTCTGGCACTTACTCTTTTACAAATTAAGCACTGGGTAGGCGTTACTTTTAGCAGGGTTCCCGGTCTGTTTCTTACCTGGCTGCATATTTCCAACAATGGATTGAATGATAAATTCAGGAATGCCGGGATCCAGCTTTCCATCCATGGCACTGGCGCAGAGACTTCTTTTCCTTATGGAATGACAAGAACTCGAGGTTGAGCTTTGCTGCTGTGAAGTCTCCCTCAGCCATGATTTTGATGCTGGACAGTCACTATTAGAATTCTGTCAGCGTACCCCATTGTAATTGTATGTTTTTTATTGATTATGCCCACCGTGGGAAGCAACTCTGATATTTCGTCAACAGTTCACCTTACTGGGTGGTGGCTTGCGGACGTTGCTTGCCAGTTGTCCCTTGCTTCTCATTCGGTTTATGAGTGGTTTATGCTCAGGAAAGGGGAATTTTTTTAAACTTTGACTGAGATCCTGGGATTATCATAGCAGCTAAGTTGTGTTGTCATGATCACCCTTCTTCTTCTTCTTCTTCTTATACGTAGAGTGTATCGCTAGATTATCTCCCTTCCCTCCACCATGTTCCTTTCCATCTCCAAGGGTGTCGGTAGTGAATAATCTTTCATTCAGTGGATGAACCCTATTGGTGTTTCAGTAAAGCCTGTTTCATATTTCAGAAATTATTCTACAAGCAGTAAAACGTGTTTCCATTCGCATATCCATCTGCTGAGCTTGCTACCTCTCCTTTTGTTAGTGGAACTGGCGCCTATACGTTCAGTGGCTGTTATATAAAAGAGAGATTTTTACGGCTCTCTTTTGGCACCCCTTTGACTGTCACTCAGTTTGTGTTTATTCTCACGTAGGCCACATGGCTTGATTGTTTAGAAATGTGTGTAATATATCTGATGTCACCCAGGGAAAGTGATATTGTGAATATTTACTTCCTAAACTCTTACTAGTGACTACTCACAACCTCAGCGACAATGTTCTTACATTGATCCTTTGATGGTTATCTATGTGTGCTTATAATTTAATATAGTAATATAGAAATACTTGCTTGCTATTTACCATTACAGAAAAGCCACCATATGTAGGCATCAGTCCACCAGCTACTGATTTTAGGGTAGCACAGCAGTCCATTGTGAAGCAATTTACTTGCAGTGTACTGCGGTCTTCACATTGCTTGAGGCTAATTTATTTCCTTGTATGTGGTCCTACTCCTTTCAGTCAAGTTTGCTGTCCTAGTCATAAGCACGATCTGGATATGTGGGTGGTACTATGTAGCACGACTTCATCTAGCATTTGTGGGATTTAGAACAAGCCATAACAGTCAACAACTGAAAAGCTTTCTTGCAGGTACAAGCAGCAATAGTCTCACTTTGTGTCATCACAAATCTGTAATCGAGCTATGGGCCCTGGAGCCCATGGGGCCCCTAATCCCAGGGATAATCTCTCAAAGCGATAGAGAGCTACAGTCGTCTTGCTTAGCTAGGAGCCATGTTACCATGGTTAGATTACACATGAGAGGATGTGCTCATGCAATGCATGCATGACATGCGAGGCTAAGAACCTCGGGGTCATCTTTGACTCCACCCTTTCCTTCTCCGCCCACATCTCTGAGGTCTCTAAAAAGTCAAATTTCCGACTGCACCTACCCAGAGGTACTCTGCCCTTCCTCTCCTTCCCCCAGAAGCTCATGGTATCTCAAGCTCTGGTTCTCTCTAGCTTGGACTATTGTAACAGCCTCTTTCTAAATCTACCTGCCTCTACTCTCCGCCCTCTGCAACTAATCCAGAACAGGACTGCGAGACTTGTTCTTGGCCTCAAGCCCTGGGATCGTATCTCTCCAGCTCAGAAATCTCTTCACTGGCTCCCAGTGGATGCAAGGATTAAATTCAAAACCTCTGCATTGTCTACAAGGCTTTCTGGGGCCTGGGTCCAAAATACCGTCAGCTATCCCTCCGCAAATACCTCCCCTCTCAAGCTCTTCGCTCCTCTACCTCCAACTCACTCAGGGTCAGTTGTTTTTCTAAGAAACGAGCTGGGGGTAGATCTGTCTTCGGCTGAGGCCTCCCTCTGGAACAGCCTCCCTGCCACTCTAAAACTTGAGGAGAACCATCTCCGGTTCGGGAAGCACCTCAAGACCTTCCTCTTCCCTTCTGCCTTTGCTCCCCCTCTCCCCTGCTGATCTGTGCTCTCTTGGCACCGTGCACCTGGCCACCCTCTGTCTTTTGGGCCCGGGTACCTGCTCATCCTGTCACCCTCCCGCACTGCCTCCGGGCCACCCCTTGCACTGGGGTCTGTATCTGTACCCATACAGCCCCTCCTTTTTCTTCCTGCACTTATCGGACCTACCCTGTCTGCTGCCTTAAACCTAGCACTTGCAAAATGCTGGCTGCATTACCACTGTTTGTTGCCTTTATTATTTATTTATTGTTATTTATCTGTTTCTCCTCTGCTTCGCACTTTCCACCTCTCCCTCCTTCCATGCACTTTTCCCCTCCCCCCTCTCCCATGCACTTGCGCGTTCTCAATGTCACTGGGCCTAGTAAGATCGCTGTTTTGTTCTCCCCTGTTCCCCTCCCTTGCCTTGTCGTGCTCTGAAACACTTGTGTACGAGCGCGATAGAAATAAAATATCAATCAATCAATCAATATTCAAGCTGACATATTTCTATGCTGCTGCTCATGGAATCACACCTCACAAGTTAATAGCCCTAAGCCTTCCACAGTTGTTGTGCATATCAAGAGTTCCCAGACCTACATACGTGCTAGATGAAGCCTGTACTAAAATAGCATTATATAATAAAACATAATACTGTAATCATGTACTTTGCAATTCTAGAGCATCTGTGATGGACAATTCAGCTCTGTAATGTAGCTGCCTGTGGTAGCCATCCTCATGCACACTCCAAATCTGTTCCACCATAGCAGCCATGATGTACAACCATTCTTCCATTGCCTGCATCCATTTGCCACCACGAATAATTTCACCGACATCATTTACCCAAAACACCAGCAGATGACACTCACTTCATCTCTAACTCTGCCTGCCATCAGGAATATCCACCTTCAGGTGCTTATTAATGAAAACAGCTCATCCCACCCACCATCAAGCGTGGCAACCAGCTTATACTCAAAAGAAATCCGCCTCATCCTCATAAACACCCAGACATATATACCAGCTATCATCAAAAAGGCCATGTAAAAAACAATATACTTCTCAACCTGAATGCTTCAACCATGCATGAAGAAATCCTATGATAGAACCTTTTCAGCACTAGGGCATGAGCCTGCCTCTTCACCCCAAAAACAAAGATTGCCAGCCTACAAAATCATTTAGCCAAGCCTGGTACTGGAGAATGAGCCATCCAAACATGGAACATAGAAGAGAGTTGGCAAAGTTAAGGGGGAGGTGGCCTGGCAATAACCTTCAAGCTAAAATCTCAACTTCACCAAACACTCATTACAGCTGAACATATCCTGCATAGAAATATAGGAAAGGGAGTAGGCCCATCCCATCTCCTAGAAAAGAGTATATTAATCCAATCAAAAATGCAAACATGTTTCTTGCACAGTCTCGGGAGGATAGCTCAGGGGTAACATGCTCGCCTTGGAAGCAAGACAACACAGAGCAACACAGGTTCGATCCTCGGTAAGGGGTCCGCGCTTGGAAATCTCTGGGTATTAAGCGCATTATAAATAACCTATCATATCATGTCATTTATCACAATGCTTGCTCAGGACTGGTTATTAGCTATGAATGTGTGTGCAAACCAAGGTAAGTGGGCATGTGCAAATGTGGCAGTTGACAGCATGCAGTGCTCAAACACACAAATACACTGTGCACTGCGAAATCAAAATGTATTTTGGATTCTAAAAAACGGTTAAAAGGACTACCTCATAACAAAATGTTAACTTGTCAGCGATGGGATGAACCCATGAATATAACTATGACTAAGAAACAGATAAAGCAATCGTGACAACAATATAGTAAAAAACATGTGTGTAAGAATTTAGATCATTCTAGTAGAAAGGATTCATTGCAAAGCAAAGGGTGCTATTGGAGATACACAATTCAGCAGTATTTATTTATTTATGCATTTGCAAAGCACCTTAAGCGGGGGGGGGAGGGGGAGTGAGGGGGCGAGCTGGCATTATCCCAATCACATCAAAAATAAAATAGCACTATTGTAACAAGAAGTGTGGCAATCAATACATTCACATCTTTAAGTAAAACAATGTCATTTCATGATAACATGATAACAAAAAGGCAGAAATGTTGATAAATAATAAACTCTAATGCGGCAACACGTGAGGCTGGGGTTTGGGAGAGCAGTGAGCACGTGTGTCAGGTCTGCAATCCCAAACCCCAGTCAGGTTAGGTTTTATTGGGCATCAAAAACACAGCCATATATGGATATAGCTCTGGGGTCCACTCACCTTCAACTGCAGAGGCCCAAGACAAATGGCAGCCCCCGCCAGCGCCTGCACGGAACGGGCGCACTCAAAATTAAATGGCAGACCACTACTTTGTTACTATGGCAAGTGGAGCTGTGGGTGGTCAGCTGTGCAGTTCTGATCAACGGGGAATTTGCGCACTGATTACCCAATGACCAGGCCCAAACAAAACAGGCACACCCAGCTGACACACATCTCACAATCACAAGCGCCAGTCCAGGTCCTGGGCTTCACAGCAACAGGCACCTGTGGGTATTAGGGATCACAGGGCAGGAGTGGTTAGAATGGCTGAGTATAACAGAGCAGCAAGAATGTGGAGAGGCAAAGAAGTGAGAGAGGAGAGCAGGAGGGGGAGATTTGAATCATTAAGATAGAAGAGGAGGGGGGAGGGAGAGCTGGGGAGGGGCAGAGGAAAGGGTGTGTGTTGTAAGAGTGAGGAGGTGAACACACTGTGGAGTAAGAACAGAAGAATAGAGGAAGAAAAGAAGAGAGAGCATGACGAGCAGGTGAAGAGGAGGACGAGAGGAGGTGACAGGGAAAACAAGGAACAGCAGACGAGAGCTGGTGAAAAGAAGCAAAGGAGGGAATGGAAGGACAGAAAGGAGAGGGAGAGTGGGAAGGAGGAGGGGAAGGGGAAAGGCAGGGAGTGAAGGAGAAGGGGAACAGATAAAGTCTGGAAATATGAAACAAGGAAGTGGAGAGAACACAGAAGAGGAGGAGAAGAAGAGGGAGGAGGAGTGGAAAGGTGAGAGAGAGACAGAGAAGAGGTGAAAGGAGGCCCCGAAGAAGCAACCCCTAGAACCCCAGCCATAGGAGCGCCTGGAGACTGCCTTCGGGTGGTAGCGGTGCGCGGTATAAATCAGCATAACATAAGAAAGGTCATACATTGCCTCAAGTTATAACAAGTGATCTTGTACGGCCTAAAATGTGAGCATGCCCTTTCTCACGAGGATGGGAGGTCTGGAAATGCCCTGGGGTCTATCAGTTCCCTTTCTTGAATGTTGACCTCGTCAGAAAACCTGAGGGTACAATGTGACAATACCTGGCAGGAGTGTCCATTTGGAGCAATGTGGGACCCCAACACTTCAGCGATAACCAAGAACGACACAGCAAGTTCCAAGAAAGATATACATCCCAGACCATGTGAGTGACTGCTGAACACCTAGAAAGCGAACCTCAACAAGGGGAGAGAGAGACGGTCCGATGATCCCGGGCGTAAAGAAGCCCTGCTGTAATTTGTGACAACCTTTGACCCGTCCTGTGGGCTCAGTCAAATCCTAAACTCTGATTTGTTGGTGAACTTGCGTATGATATTGTATGTTTTGATAGGAGTAATTTATAACATGCCTGTACACAACTGTTTCTAGGCACAACAAGACAAGGTAGGGAGACATAGGGGGATGAGACAACAATCGTACTAGGCCTTGTGTCATTCAGATCGTGCAAGTGCAGGGGAGGGGGCAGGGACGTCATTTCACCAAAATGCCATGGGTAGCAACAGTGAAATCACACGACCCATGACCTCTGATGACATCACAGGAAGTGATGTCATTTGACCCACCCTGAAGTGACATCACAGGAAGCGATGGAACATGACCTTTCAACCCTTGACAAAACAGGAGGTGGCAGCACATAGCATTGTTCCTAAGTACACCATGAAAAATATATGGTTTCAATATCACTATAATGTGATACACATTTCATACAAGAATTGATCACCATATGTATCGTTAATATCAGTGTGTGTAGGCCCATATTACCAAATGACTGTGAATGCAAGCAGACATCCAAGGCCAAATGATAATATAGCATTTACGCTTAAACGCTTTATATAGAACACATATACATACAATATCACCCATTACTCATTTAGCAACCTCAAAAGAATGAAATGCTGAGTTCAGCTGTTTAAGAACAGACTAAATCAGTGAATCACCCACTGAAGTGTGCCTGAAACAAACCTTGAATGAGTCTAGCAATTTTTGTATAGAATTGCCGAAAAACACATTATTTGTTATTCCTATTCTTCTTATTTAGGGTCACTGCTCAAAGATTTACACTTTTGGAACCCCGTTTTTTTAAGAAGCCTGAGCAAGAACGCCAGCCACTCCAAAAACAAAGAGCCAACATTAAAAGATGTTTTGTTTCGTTTTTTAGGGGTAGCAAGGGAGACCACAGTGGTAGAAAGGAAGACATCAGGGGTCGCATTTACGATCCCTGGCAACCACCATATGATGTCCCTGGGAGGGGGGGGTGCCAGAGGCAGTGAAGGGGGGAAGTGCGGTCAGGGCAGCGCTTGCACTGAGTAAGTGGAGCCGGAGGACCAGCTCAGGGTAGTGTAACTGGGGGCTGTACGGTAACAGATACAGCCCCCAAGTGCGCAGAGACCTGTAGGCAGTGCAGATGTTTGCAGGTCGTGGAGGAGCCTGGTGCCCATTGGGTGCAGTGGGTAGCCAGGCAACCAGTCAGCGCAGCTGACAGTAGGTCAGCAAGGGAGAGAGAGAAAGCAAAAGCGAAAAGGAAAGTCTTGAGCTGCTTCTGAACCAAAGGTGATCCTGCTCGAGTTTGAGAGGGGCAGGGAGGCCATTCCAGAGGGAGACCCCTGCAGAGGAGAGAGATCTACCTCCCACTCTCTGGAGAAGCGTCTGATCGTCAGAGAGTTGGAGGTAGCTGAGCGAAGGGCTCGAGAAGGAAGATGTTTAGGAAGAGAGAGTTGGATGCAGTGTAGTGTATGGGTTGGAGTTTTCTGTTTGCCCCTCAGCTGCGACACAATCTTTCATGAATAATGGTAATTTCTTCTTAAAGGCAGACAAGCGCCTTTTCCTGCAGTCATTGAAAGCGGTTACTAAGTAGCAAGTTGATAGTTTTCTGAAGAACCATAAATGCCAGTCTGCCCTGGCAAAGTCCACTGGCAACCAAAACAGGAGCCGCGTTTTATTATGTATCTGTTGATAAAACGGATACAAAAACAGGAAATGAATTGGAGTCAGAGTAGTTTATTCGGCTGCATAAGCAATGACACCTATTGTCAGGTGTGCTACGCTACCAGTCACTGAAGTGAAAGCGAGGCAACCAAGGCAACATGGCTCAGCCAAGTGCTTTGTGTGGCTTGGCGCAACAGCAGAAAATAAGGATGCAGCACCTGATGAAACGTGAATAGGGACGTCTGCTTTTTTGCTGGTTTCATTAATTCAAAGCACTCACTGAGAGATGGCCAATGTGGACGTCATGTGGGGGTTGCCAGGGGTCACATCTGTGACTCCTGAGGTCTCTCTTGCTACCCCTGTGGTCTCCCTTGCTACCCCTAAAAAAACAAAACATATATTTTTTTTGTTTTTAAATTTAAGCTCATGAGCTGTGGCCAGGGTCATATAGCTCTTTGTTTCTGGAGTGGCTGGCTTTCTTGTTCAGGCCTCTTAAAAATAACAGGCGGCTCCACAAGTGTAACACTTTGAGCAGTTACCATAAATAAGAAAGAATAGGAATAACAAATATTTTGTCTTTCTGGAATTCTATACAATAATTGATAGACTCATTAAAGGTTTATTTCAGGCACACCTCAAGGGGCGAGTCACTGATTTAGTCTGTTCTTAAACACCTCAAATTCACAATGCAGACAAAAACGTCCAAAAAGCATTTAGAGTAGAATAAGCATCCATTTCGGACTATGGGGGTCATTAAGTGGTTGGCGGTAGGGGTTTAACGGGGCCAGTAGAGCTGCCGGCCCCGTTGAACACCTACCGCTGCATTACGGGGTTTTCTTGCGGGACCAGCAAAGGGCCCCTGGTAAAACCAGATGCCCTTAGTGGGTCCCACTAGCAGACCAGGGAGCTAACAATGGGCCTGTTATTAACAAGCCCGTTGTTAGCTCCCTCTCCATTCCCATTGAGCCCTATGGGGACTCGATTTGGGAATGGGGATGTACCGGGTCCGGGTTCCTCGAATGAGGAATTATCGGGTCCTCCAAGGTTGGAATGGCCCGGTAATTACTCATTTAAGGAACCCGGACCGGGTACCTGGTAAGGGGGTAAACATGCCACAAATTGTGGCATGGTTACCTCCAATTTCGTAATGACCCCCTATGTATTTTACTTTTCACATGTTGCAGTCATAGCATGTTTATTTCTGCCGTTGTCTCTGTTATGATCATCACAAGACATTCCATCTCAGTGTCCTTGGTCCCTTGACAAAATTATTGTGCCTAAAAGCTTGTGTACAGTGTAGAAATGTTTGACCATAGCACATAAAGTGGCCCTTGATTTCATTGTGCCACAATTAATGCTTTGTTGTAATGTGTCTATCTTTCCTATCTCCCTGGCATGCTGTTCAAGATGTTTGTTTGCATGTATGAGGTAACAAGTGCCCAGAGTACGGGATGCCGTGTGTGTGCTGCTTTCCCTGCGCTACTCTAAATTCTTTAATACACAGTTATGAACCCTGCAAATGTTATGTATTTTGCTAACCTCTGAAGCCTGAAAAGTAGATCCACGCAGGCTTGACATGTGGCCAACTTTGCACCAGACATGCAGATGAATTGGCGTGCTGTTAAATCTCAGTTACCAGTTTAATGGCATCGACTACAGATTGTAATTTGCTTTCTGACTTTGAGAACATTTAGACATGTAATTGCTCATTTTACTATAGCCGGTAAGATAGCTATAGCGGGTGAGTGCTTGCTGCTGCGATGTGTGTGTGATCTGCAGGTTACATGTTCGAATCTTGGCAAGGCCAACTCATCCTTTCATCCATCTGAGGTTAATAAATGAGTACCAACACAAGTTGGGTGATATTGTATATATATTTTGTTCTATATAAAGCGCTTATGCGTAAGTGCTTTATAATAACACATCATTATCATTTGGCCTTGGATATCTGCTTCCATTCACAGTAATTTGGTAGTGGGCCTATACACACTGATCTTAACGATGCATGTGGTGATCCATTCTTGTATGAAATGTATATCATAATACAGTG
This sequence comes from Ambystoma mexicanum, assembly GCF_040938575.1. NCBI lineage: Eukaryota > Metazoa > Chordata > Amphibia > Caudata > Ambystomatidae > Ambystoma > Ambystoma mexicanum. The sequence continues at coordinate 871,271,422 of NC_090924.1, read as the reverse complement.
ATATCATAATCATATGTTTCGTAGGGAACAATGCTATGTGTTTTCCACCTCCTGTTTTGTCAAGGGGTGAAAGGTCATGTTGTATAACGGCCCATGATGTTACTTTGGGGTGGGGTCAAATGGCATCACTTCCTGTGATGTCATCAGAGGTCAAGCGTCATGTGATTTCACTTCTGCTACCCCTGGCATTTTGGTGGCATTTTGGTAAAATTACGTCCCTGATGGTAAACGATCTGTTCAGTCTCCGTGCAACACTGAAGCTAATTAAGAAGTACTGAAATTGAAACTAAACTCTGCAAATGGGTAAGAAAATGTTTGCTCTTGGATTTGCAAAGTGCTCATTAAAAAGTACTTTACTGCATATCAATACGTCGGTAGACCATTGCTAGTTAGTCATTAACCTATAGGCAGTAAATAGGTGCAAATGTGTTCATGTGTTTATTTTTTGGGAGTTTTATACAGTGCAGACTGTGGACACAGCTGCTTCGCAGCACGCAGGCCGTGGGCAAAGGTAACGGGACCTCTGAACTTCACGGTCGATGGGAACATTCAGATCAGTTCTGTTCAAGGGAGCGAGGATGGAAAACAGCAGGGAAAGTGCTGGGCAAATGCACAAGATGTACGGGTATGTCACAAAATAACGATGCAGAACTTTAATACAAAATGCAGAATATACCCTAAGCGTTCTTCTGCAGAATTGCAATTTGTTCTCATTCCTCTGACGCTTAATGGGAGGTTCCCCCAGAAAGAGGCACCGACTGTGTCATGCATTCCGCTTCCTAGCTTATTTTTCTTTCAGTGATAATCGACCTGCAACTGGTCGATTTTGGGAGACTAGCTGGAAGGTATTTATTCATCATTTGTCTTAAATTAACTAGCCAGGGTCACCGAGATAAGCCAGAGGGACCGTCCACAATGCAAAGCGATGTTATATGACGCAGGAGAGCAAAGGGAAGTCCCCCCTTCTGCAGTGATTGAAAGACGCTGTAACCAATAGCGACTCTCTGCAGACGGTCTGGGAGCGCCACTGGACTAAAAGCGAAAGAGCTTGAAATATGGAATATTCGCGCGAGTCCAGCCACACGGAGATGAGCAGAAATATGACCGACCACATAGGAACAACTAGTCACTTTACCATGAAACAACTAATTTAAGCCAAAGGCAAATGGTATTCACTTCTGCAGCCACCCAGTAAAATGTCGGAACCATTTCTAAATGCAGAAGGCCATTATTCTGGGCTCAACAAGATACACAAAATTGCCCTACAAAACAACACCGGTGACCTGAACAAACCATTACAAGGGAGCCAGTCATGAAATCTGTTCAAGATCTGAAATAAGGGTCAAGCAACAGTCAATAATGAACTAACTGCGCATGTTCCTTTGGGAACTAGCACAATTTTGCTAGTACAGCATGATTTTCCCTCTTCAAACAAGTTTTTAGCAAAGTTGCCTTGAACAGACAATTAAAATTGTAAACGTAATCCACAGAATTACATGAAAGCCCTAACTTGTGAGCTACAGGTCTTCGAAACCCTTTAATGTTTTAAATGGTATATTTTCCGAGATATTCCCTCTGTGTGGTTGTGTCAACAGGTCCTGCTCCAGTGATATGTGGTGCAGATATAATTTGCCTACTAGTAGCATGGCGACTTGTAAGGCCTGTGGAGCCTCAGAAGAGTCTGCGGCCCATTTCGTGTTGCTCTGTGTAAACTATAAGGATTTCCTTGTACCATTATTTAGGGTGGCTAATATCCGATTGGTCGAAGAAGCCCTGTTTTACTGCAGGTCCACTGGAGACTCCCACCCACACTGTTCTTTCTGTGGCTAAATGTATCCATAGGGTTCTTTCATCGTCAGTCATTTTAACGACTGCTTTTTAAACGAAATAACGAAAAAGGTCATCGATTTTTGGGGGGATTATCTATCCAAACCCCGCCTCCCCCACCTATTTTGACCTATTCCCGAAACCCTGAACCCCTTATCTGCTCTTTTCCATGCCCCCCTAAAATTTCGCTAATTTTATTCTTAATGTTGTACTCATTTAAAAGGCAGTCGTAAAAATGACTGGCCACGAAACGACGTTATACCATCCATAGAGCTTGGCTGAGGTGCCATAAAATAGAATGAAAATAATGTCTAGCGTGTATGACGCGTATGATTACTTGGCACGATGTATGATATGGGCAACGTTTTTAAATGTTCTCTTTTATTTTTATATGTGCATAGCTCTCAACTCACACGCTTTTGGCGGGTGTCACCCGCCTTGTAAAGGGCGGACTCACCCGCCAAGCCTCCTGCACGCCCATTCATTCCAATGGGCGTCTCACCCGCCAAAAACAAAATCGAGTGATTTCACCCGCCTTTGTGACACAATTGGTTGAGAGCTATGTATGTGCACTATTGTGATTTTAACAAATTCACCTTGTATTTTAAAATGTCTATGTACTTTGATGGTTTTACATCCGAATACAGTTTGACATGATGATGAATGTGCCTACTTTGCCGCCCTCGCTTCTACAGGACATAAAGCGAATGGGCACATCCCTGATTTGCTGTGGGGAAATGCTGTTGGGCACTGTTGGTAATCTGGCATCCTAAGTATTGCAATACCTCGTGGGACCTCCAACAGAAATGTTTTTAATCCAATTTCTCCTGTGTGCTATAAAATGCACAATTTCAATGTATTTGTTTTAAAAATGTCTTGAGGAGGGAAATCCCCTGCGAATCCTCTTGACTGTTTTTAGGCTGTTTTACTTTGCTTGAACTAATCACTTGCACTAACTGCTTTAAAAACCCACCAGATGTCACTGAATATTATTATGCTTAAAGTTTTCATAGACTCAGCCCAAAAGAGGTTCTTTTGAATCCAAAATGCCCGATTGAGTTTGACTTTCACGAAGCAAGCCTTGTATATGATGCATAGGGATTTTAAGCCAAAGCATAATTGGATAGGGAGTCAATGAAAAGAAGAAAGGGCCGGGTGATGGGGGTCCAAGGATTAAGGCCCAGAACAAGCCTACCTGCTTTATTCTGTTTTTGCGCACCTGTTGAGTGAGGTTAAGGAGCCACAGCAGGATACTATAACAGTAATTGATGCATTAGAGAAGCCTGATGGAGGTGACCTGTATTCCTTGAGGCATTTTGAAGATAGGAAGGCTGCATCTCAGGAAGTGGGGCTTTTTAGTGAGGTCATATTTATGTCAAGAGCTTATCGAAGACAATATCCAAGTTCTTTGCTGAAACAGAGAGGGGGCTCTGTGGCCCCAATGGGACACAAACAAAGAGAGCAGACATGGACTAGCCAAATTAAATCATTTTTGTCTGAAGAAAGTTGAGGTGGCTGTTGTTCAAATAGTTCTGCATTTGGAGCAGATGTTCAGGGATTTGCAACTAAGCATTTGATGAACTGTGGAGGTCAAAAGCAGTTTGCATGTTGGTTGTCTATGTTTAGCAGATGGTATTATCTGGTAAGTTGAAGTTACCAAGAGATTTGAGGTGTGCTGTGAAGAATCACAGGTAAAAGGTGGAGCATTGTGCGACTCAACCAGATTAGGTAGCTGGGTGAGAATAAAAGCAGCCAGACATGACTTGAAACTCCCTATCAGTCAAGAAGGAGGACATCTGGTGCAGAGTGTTTCCTGAAGTGCTGAAGGAGGGTAGACTGCTTGGAAGTCCTGAATGCTGCAGATAGTTCCAAGAGGACAAGGAGGGTCAGGTGGGACCTCATGATTTAATCTCTCATAAAAATCACTACTCATTCTATACTTCTAAGTAGCCAGAACCCAGGTTAATTGTTGTGGAGGACCTCTTGTGAGTCACAGGCTGGGAGCCCTCCTAGCCACACACAACATCCACAGCCACCAATACGCCAATGACAAACAAAGCTATACCTCAAGGACATCCATAGTCTCAAAACCTGCCACTTGCTGATCCAGTCTTGGATGTCCAGTAAAAACTTGAACCTCAACCCGTCCAAGACTGAATTTGTACTCCTCACCAACAACACCCAACACCCAGATATACTGGGATGGCTATCATCCATGAACTCGGAAGGCTTCACACCCAAGCTCACCTCCTGCGCCAAGTCTCTGAGGTTCCACATCAACAATGCCTCACCTTCAAGACACACACAGCTAAAAAAAAACTCAGCTGGTACCAGCTCTCCCACCTGTGAAAAGTCAAGCCCTTCCTCCCTCTGGACAGCTTTAGATCCACTATTCAAGCACTGGTCCTATCCCACCTGGATGGGAGCAATGCACATCTTGAAGGCCTCCTGTCATCTTACCTTGTGCTCCTGAGAAGTGTCCTTCATGCAGCTGCATGCCTCATCAAGGGTCTATGCAGATAAAACCACATCACCCCGGCACTCACCAACCTTCACTGGCTCCCACTGCATGCACAAATCACCTTCAAGTCTTGCTGCATCATTTATAAGACAGTCGCCCTCAAGTAACCCAGCTATCTCGAGTAGAAACTCTGCATCTCCGGCAGACAGCGCACCACCAGAAACCAGGACACGTGTGTTAGGAAAGATTTCTGTTTACTGCACCTTTCCTTCCATCTTTATGGAACCCCCAAACGTTTTGCTTGTATTTTTTAATTTGACCTGTTCTTTATGCAGTACAGTGAAGTCTTAAGCTTCACTGCACTGGCCTTTGCTCATATGTTATGGGTAAACTGATATGTCCTTCAGGCTGTCAGTACTGGGAAACGTTGTTTCCCTTAGCCGTGTTACTGTGTTACTACTTTTGGTTACTTTTGTATCACTTGTGGTAACCTTTTTCATTGTACAATGCATCTTACACTGCAGTACAATGGGGTGCATTTTTGTTTTGCCCTAGACTAACACTCCGATGATTTTTGGTTACTCTAGGTGTGCTAAAATGAAAGGCTGGTGGCAGCAGTGACTTTTCCCCACTTTCTGAGGATTTTCTTTTTAGCTTTACTGTTTACCGCGTTTGGCTACTAACTGTGGCTACTGGTCAAACATGGCCGTGCCGCAAGATTTTTCACCCGTTCTTTTTCGTTCTTGTCGTTTAGCCTTCTTGCTGGCCTTAAAGGCCAGGAAAATCATTCTAAGGACTGCTAGTGCCTCAGTAAGTAAGAGCTTCTGGCGGGCTACTGGAGGGCTGTGTGTGTCTGCTGGCAGGATGTGTGCTGGGTCTGTCTGACCCCAATCCACAAACTGGTTTCAGTGTGCCTGAGTGTTATGCATGAATGTTCTGCCAGTGGTCATTCATGAATGTCCTGGTTGGACCACTGCTGGGGTGTGTGTGGGCTAGTCCTGCAATGGGTTAGTGGGAGTTTAAGCTCTTACCTGGCTTTTAGGATAAGAAGAGGACCCCTGCTCCCATTCTGGAGAGATCCTGTAGAAACCCGAAGGAGACAAGTATCCTGTCCAGCTGGGAGACCCGCAAAGAAACCTGAGACCTGATTGAAGGAGGCCTGGCAACCAACTTCTGCTGCTGTCCTGGAGGAGCCCTGTCTTGCTTGTGATCTTTAGTAGTCCTGCGAAGGAGCTATGACCCTTGGAGTCAAGCAACAATCCATTCCCAATGTCTGCTGGGTTCCCTGTCAAAGGAAGCCTTCAGAAGTGCCCAGGAACCGTCCCGTGGCTGACCAGCTTCATTCTTGGGCTACCATGCTGCCGAGGTCACCGTACAGAGTTTTTGCCTGAATCATGGGGGATCCTCAGCGGACCCTTTAAAACTACCTTCTCTGAATTTTCTGCGTCCTAGCATCAAGGGGACCCGAGATAGGAGGTAAAGTCTGACTGCGGCTTCTGAGTCCTATTCTATCACCCTGCTGCAGTGAGCACCATCTGAAATAGCTGACCTGACCCGAGTCCAGTCCTGGGAGGGGTGTTGCATCGAGTTTTTCTGCATTCTTCGACCGAGAGTCCTTGCCACAGTAAAAGACACCAACCGGAGATCTGCTTGAGCCTGCAACCCCTGGGAATCAAGGACTGTGACATTTGGCTGGAAAAGCAACGTTGGACACTCTTCATTTGTTCTGCCAAGTCTGGGGAAGAATCGGAGTATGGGGGTAGCGTTTCTAACCTACTCCTATACTCCCATTATAAGTCAATGGGCTTATAATAAAGCTGTTGGGGCTACTTTTGGGCATTAGTCTAACTTGAACCCTAACCCTAAGAACCCTTCACTGGACCCCAGAGACCCTTCCTGCATTTTTCCTGCAACCTAACTTCAGTGGAACTGTAACCTGAACAATTGGGTAAAAGGCCCCAGGCAACTCAGGGCTGGACAGTTTTAGTTAGTGATCATCTCTGTGGACCCTAAGTGCATAATATTTGTCTAACCTTTCCGTTGCAGGAGTTTCTGATGTGTGTTATGCCCTATACCAAAGTGAATGTATATATGTATTTAGTTTGATAGTGTTGTGTGATACAGATACCTAGTAATTTGTCTATAGTGTGTTTTGGCCATAAACAAATAACTGTTTTTTATACATCACCTCTAAGTGTAATGTGTGATTGCGATTGCCATTGTGTGACCTCATTGTGGACCCTTTACAAGCTCATCCCCTCTGAAGAACCTAGCCTAGACCCCCTGTCAGTGCTCCCTAAACTGGTTTGGCTACAGCTTCCCAGAGTTGTTCCTGTCACAATATAGGTTGGCCTTCTATACATCTGTCCACCACGTGCAGACTTGAAATCTGCTACTGCAAAAAGGAAAGGATCAAAAAACAAGCCTTCTCTGCCTACGCCCCAAGACTATGGAACATCCCATCCGTCGGCATTAGATGAGCCCCCTGCTCCTACATTTCAGAAAAGAATTAAAGAGCCACCTCTTCAAGGAGTCTCTCCTCCTCAACACCTAGGCCATCACGTTGCCCCTCGTGCCACCTGACTCGCTAGACACCGCCAGCCTCTCTCCTCCCCGCCATCCACTACAGCTGTACCCCTCCTCTGTCCCCCTATGTATCGTACTCCCGCTGTATATCTGTTCTGTTGTTACCACTGAAAAGCACTCTGTTATGTATCTGTAATGATGTATACCTTTGTAAATCCCTCAGTTGCTTCTCGAAGCTTGTTCTGTGCTCAATAAATACCATAATATTAATATCAGTATCTAAGCAGCTTTTCAATGATTTTGCCAAAAAACAGGGTATTGGTAAACTGGCAAAGATATGCTGGCATCTTAGAATCATCATTGGGTTTCCTAAAGAGGGGTGTGATATAGGTGTTCTTCATGAGATAGGGGAATACCCCAGAGTCTAGCGAAATATTCACAGATGCAGTTAGGACTGTCACTTTGGTATAGGTGGTAACTTAGATAGCTATGGCAAGACAAGGGTCTAACTGTTCAGCAGAAGGTCTTGGATTATTTACCAAGGAGGCAAGGTTGGATTGGGGCATATGTGTGAAAGCTGATAATGAGATAGCCATAAAAGACTGACAGTGAGAAAGAGCAGGCACTCTAGGCATGTTAGAGGTGAAAAGTTTGATCGCATCGATTGTCTCTGTAAAGAAGGATGTGCAGGAGTCGGCAAGAACTTGGAAGGCAATCAATGAGAAGACACATTTCAAAGGGAACCTAAGCTATTTGTAGAACCTTAAGAGCTCAGCAAATGGATTGGATGCTAGCTAAATGCGTTTGTGGGGAAGGGATTTGTTCTTTTGAGAAAGGGCGAAATGGGCATTCTGTAACCCTTATATTGTCCTAGACAGGATATGTTGTCGGCAGTGTTGTTGGTTTTGTGCCAACGATGCAGTAGGGCTTCTTTCAATCTCTAACCTGTTAATAGTTCAGAGCTAGACCACAGGTTGGTTTTGGAGTGAGGCTTGAGAATTCTTTTCAATACTGCCATTTTGATATCCAGTCTTCCTCTAAGTTCTTGATATGAACAGAATATATTGTTTTCAGGGGATCCAAAGCAAATGTCGGGAGTCACAAGGTATCTGAAAATAGAGCAGGTGATAACTGCTTCATTGTCCTGACAGCAATTGTTTTGAAGATGGTCTTGGCCAAATATCATCATTCTGGCCATGTGCAATACAAGCAGGTAATGATCAGAAATTGATACAGGACTAATCATGTAATGTGATGGGTGGTCAGAGTCAGATAATCATAAAGCATCCATACTATGGCCACCTGAATAGGTGGAGACACAAGCCAGGATTTACAAAGTCTAAGTGTCACATAAGATAGCAACAGCATGAGAATCAAGTTACATGTTACAATCTCCTAGAAACAACACCTTGTTTGAAATTGTCTTAAGGGTAGCGATGAGATACATCCATTCAACAAAAAGAGAAAGAGCGTTACCTGAGATTCTGTGAATCATGCGGATCATGAGACAAGAATTGGGGTTCATTAGGCATTTGATGACATATCCCCGAAAGAAGGGAAAGCAGGGTTACACATCCCTGAGGTGGGCAAAGATAGGTAGGGAAATTGAGGCAACGCCAACACTGTCTTGGTAATTCTATTGCAAACCTGTATTTTACACCCATTTGTGAGAAGTGTATCAAACATCATTGTAAAGTTTTTGGAGACAAGGGAAGGAAGTCCATGCTATGGTCATCCAGGAGGTTGTGTATGGTCACCACATGCTTGTTTGCTGAGCGGGCAAAAAGGGTAGTAACGCTCCCTTGTGTCGTAAATCTCCCCCCGTCTCACCTGTGATCGGGATCTCCCTTGTTCGGCCGCAGGACTCTTCCTGTGGATCGTACTGGTCTTGAATAGGCTCGCCCGAGCCTCGTCAGGTTGCAGGACGCGTTCAGAGTTCCGGGAAGTTCGTGGTTCCAGGGTATACAGGATAGCGATGAACGAGTAAGTAGGGGGGGAAATCCAGGAACAGGATAAAAGGCAAGGAAGGAAGTAAGAGGATCAAAGCAAACTAAGTAGAGAGTAAGCACACGTCGGGTCACTACCGAAGATAGTGTTGAGACGCGCGGACCCGCAGCGGCGTGACCAATTTATAGTACATGCCACGACGTGAAAGCTAGTGCATAGCACGTAGCTTGGTACGGCCATGTTGGGAGGAACAAGGAGTACAAGCCCTTCATGACAATGACCATGAGGTCCAGAAGGGGCAATTTCACCGGGTCATGACAGCATGCCCCCTCCGAAGACTGGTTCCTCCAGGCTTGCCTGGGTGAATAAGATGGAATCTTCTGAGCAAACGAGGGGTCTTTAAATCAGAAACTGGTTCCCATGTTCTCTCGCTAGGGGGGTAGCCTTTCCACTCGACCAGATACTGTAGTCGACCCCTCCTAAACCTGGAATCACATATCCTGGACACCTCATATTCCAACTGGTCGTCCACAACAACAGGTGTGGGTTTGAAGGGTTTTCGAGTAGAACTAATGTAGGGTTTCAACAGGGAAGTATGGAAGACTGGATGTATCTTCTTCCGGGAATCCGGGAGCTTAAGTCGGAAGGAGACAGGTTTGATGATCTCCTTTATAGAAAATGGACCATAATAGTGAGGAGCTAATTTGTTTGGTCGTAGATGTGGAGGTAACATTTTCGAGGCTAACCAGACTTGATCGCCAACTGAATAGGAAGGTGATGGTCTTCTCTTAGAGTCCGCATATCTTTTGGTTCGAGTCTGGGCCTGTTCTAACTGATACTTTGCCTCTCTTTGTAAGTCGATTAGCATCTGAATCCAAGAGTCAAGGGTAGGTACCGGAGTAGATTCTGGAAGAACTGATGGTAAAACAGACGGGTGATAACCTTGACTGCAATAGAAAGGGCTGATCTTGAGATCTGAATGATCTGAGTTATTGTAGGAGAATTCGGCTAAAGGTATGAGGAGAGACCAATCGTCTTGAACCTTGGTGGCAAAACAACGAAGATATTGTTCCAGGGTTTGAATTACTCGTTCCGTTGCCCCATTGGTTTGTGGATGATAGCCTGAAGAAAGGGCACGTTGGATTCCTAGAACACGACAGAGATGTTTCCAGAATTGTGAAATATACTGAGGTCCCCGATCCGAAATAATCTTGGAAGGGAGGCCATGAAGACGAAAAATATGTTCCAGGAAAATTCCAGCAAGTTCTGAGGAAGATGGTAGTTTATACAATGGTGTAAAATGAGCTAGATGAGTGACCAAGTCAATGGTTACCATGATGGTTGTATATCCTCGGGAAGGTGGTAATTCAACAATGAAGTCAGTGGCAATAACTTCCCAGGGTCTGGTTGGCAACGTAGGTTGTAGAAGCAGACCCGCCGGCCTCTGATTATCGTATTTGTTCTGACTACAAATAGCACAGGTCTTGATGTATTGAACTACACTGGACTTCATCCCTGGCCACCAGAATTGTCTTTGTATAAGACGGAAGGTGTTGGTTACTCCTCGATGGCCGGAGTGAAGAGTATCATGGCATAGATTCATTATCTTCTGTTGAAGTTCTTTTGTCGGAATGACCACTGAATTGTTCTTGAATAAATATCCTTCCTTGATTGTCAGACGCCAGGGATTCTTCTTCGATATGTCCTTCCAGAGTTCAGATAATTGAGTCTGTGCTCTGATTTCTTCCAGGAGATTGATCGCTTGAGCTACAAAGATTGTGGGTGGAAACATTTTAGGATAGATCTTATCCTCCAAGGGAACGTAGTCAGGACGCCATGAAAGGGCATTGGCAATCAAGTTTTGCGATCCAGGAACATGTGAAATTTGAAATTGATATTGAGCAAAGAAGTACGCCCATCGAGCTTGTTTACTGTTCCTGCACTCCATGGATTGTAGGACCTGAAGATTTCGATGATCAGTACGGACTTGAACTGGATATTTAGCACCCAGGAGTAAATGTCTCCATTCAGTGAAGGCATGACGAATAGCCAATAACTCCTTCTCCAGAACTGAGTAGTGAGTCTCGCTGGTGGTCAGGGTCCGTGAGAGATAAGCAATGGGATGTTCCAACTTATCATCGGATTCTTGTTTTAAAACTGCTCCAATGGCGTAATTGGAGGCATCAGTTTCCACTAGAAAAGGACGATTTATGTCAGGTTGGGCCAGGATGGGGGCCTGAGTGAATTCTTCTTTCAAGCGTTGGAATGCCTTGTCTTGTGGTATAGACCAATTAAATGGAACGTCTTTCTTCAGGAGATTAACAATGGGTTGAACAATCTCGGAGAAGGTGGGAATGAACTTCCGGTAGAAGTTGGCAAGCCCCAGGAAGGATTGTATTTGCTTAACAGATGTTGGGGCGGGCCAAGCCAGTATGGCCTTCACCTTTGAAGGGTCCATACTAATTCCTTCTGAACTAAGGACAAATCCCAGATAGTGAACTGATGTAACATGAAACAAACATTTTTCTGGTTTGGCTAAGAGTTGATTTTCACGTAGACGTTGAAGTACTGCTTTTACATGTTCTTCATGTTTCAAGGAGTCCTTGGAGAAGATCAATATGTCATCCAAGTAGACGATAACATTGAGAAATAACATGTCAGAGAACACCCTATCCATAAAACGCTGGAAGACTGCAGGAGCATTAGTCAGACCAAAGGGCATGACTATGTATTTAAAGTGACCAAAGGGTGTTCTAAAGGCTGTTTTCCATTCGTCTCCTTCCCGGATACGGATCAAATGGTAAGCACCTCAGAGATCCAGTTTCGTAAATATCACTGCACCTCTCACAGCTTCAAGGATATCCGAGATCAGGGGTAGTGGGTATCTGTCTTTTAGGGTGTATTGATTTAGGCCCCGATAGTCCAGGCAAGGTCTGAGCTCTTTGGTATCCTTTTTTGGAACCAAGAACAATGAAGCACCAGCTGGTGATTTTGAAGGTCTTATGGTGCCGTTCTCAAGATTAGTGTCTAGGTATTCCCGGAGGGCTCTCTTTTCGGGTTCTGAAAGGATAAACATCCTGCCAAAGGGAATCACTGCTGAGGGTTCAGTATCTATGGCACAGTCTTCGGGTCTATGTGGAGGTAAGGCTTGAACAATGGCAGTAGAGAATACATCAGCATACCCTTGATAGATCTATGGAACTTGTACAATATTGGAAATCATGAGTGCTGTCTCTGGACACCTTGGTAGACTTATAGGAGCTGTGACTGAGGTATCTTATTCCTGGGCTCGGAGTTCTGTATGAACCAGAACAATGGTTCATACAGAACTCCGAGCCCAGGAATAAGGATCCGGCCGTCCAGTTAATATATGGATTGTGCCTTTGTAACCAGGGCATGCCCAGAACCAAGGGATAATGGGCTGATTTTATAATGTCAAACACAATCATTTCTTGATGATGATTTATGGAAAGATGGATCTCCTTTGTTTGCAGACTTATGGGTCCTGAGGAAAGAGGTCTTCCGTCAATTGCTTCCACTGGCTGTGAAAAACTTCTTGCTTCATATGGAATGTTTTGACTTCTGACCCAATCTTGATCAATGAAGACTCCCATTGCCCCGCAATCCACCAAGGCCAGTATGGGGTAGACCTTGTCCTTGGATGGCGATAAAAAGGCCTGTAATATCACCAATTTGTTTTGTCCAGGAGAGTTCAAGGATGGAATTGATGTGGAGCAAACATCGCTCTCCCGAAACCTTGCTCCATTTAGGATCGGGAGCTGGCGTTTCCCGAGCGTCGGGGAGGAGCCAGAGGACACTCTTTAACTAGATGTTTATCTGAGGCACAATACATGCATAAGCCAGTGTGTATCCTTCTTAACCTTTCCTGCGGAGAAATTGGTCCACGAAAGGCTCCAAGTTGCATGGGTTCAGAATCAGTGCTCGGATTCTTGGCAGATTCTGTCCTTGTAGTATTCTCTGGGGAGTTTCTTTGAATTGAGACTTTATTCTTTTTCTTTTTGGCCTTTCTTTCTTGGATTCTGAAGTCTATTTGCATAGACAAGTCCAGGAGGGCCTGGAATGAACTAGGACGTGCCACCCTGGCTAATTCGTCCTTAATCTCTTCATTTAGACCTCTGCGAAACAAGGTAAAACTGGCTTCCAGGGGCCAGTCCGCCTCTTTGGCTAGCTGTTTGAATCTGGTAACATAGGTCAACATGTCTTGGGACCCTTGTTGGAAGTCAAGTAACTTCTCTTGAGCACCGTGGACCAGCTCTGGTCGTTCGAACATGGTCTTGAGTTCCGCGATGAACCCTTCATAATCACCCAGGAGAGCATCCCCTGAATTGAGTAAAGGAGTGGCCCATGTAAGGGCATTACCGGAAAGATGTGATATTATGAAGCCCACCTTAGCCCTAGGAGTTGAGAAATAGTAGGGCTTGAAGGTAAAATGTACCAAACAAGAATCCAGGAATCCACGTAAGGTTTTCGTTGAACCGTCGTATTTATCAACCACTCCTCCCAATAATACGCTGTCCTTGTTCGCGGAGTGACGTGACAAGACAAGCTGTCTTAGCGCCGCATTCTCGGCTTTTAAATTCTGCATCTCTGTGGAAAGTTCTTGCATTCCGCGCATCAGGTCCTGAATAGCATTCTCCATGGTAGAATCCGTATTGATCGTTTAGCGCGTCTCAAACTGTCGTAAATCTCCCCCCGTCTCACCTGTGATCGGGATCTCCCTTGTTCGGCCGCAGGACTCTTCCTGTGGATCGTTCTGGTCTTGAATAGGCTCGCCCGAGCCTCGTCAGGTTGCAGGACGCGTTCAGAGTTCCGGGAAGTTCGTGGTTCCAGGGTATCCAGGATAGCGATGAACGAATAAGTAGGGGGGGAAATCCAGGAACAGGATAAAAGGCAAGGAAGGAAGTAAGAGGATCAAAGGAAACTAAGTAGAGAGTAAGCACACGTCGGGTCACTACCGAAGATAGCGTTGAGACGCGCGGACCCGCAGGGGCGTGACCAATTTATAGTACGTGCCACGACGTGAAAGCTAGTGCGTAGCACGTAGCTTGGTACGGCCATGTTGGGAGGAACAAGGAGTACAAGCCCTTCGTAACAATGACCATGAGGTCCAGAAGGGGCAATTTCGCCGGGTCATGACAGCTTGAAAGTGGGATTTTTGGAATCTGGTGGAGGAAGGAATAGCTGCTTTGAAAAGGACATTCCTTAGAGCTGGAGAGGAGGGAAGCAGAGCGGGAGGAGATTTAAACAGACTATGGTGTTGTGTAGAGTAAGCAGCTTGTGTTTAAGAAGGTGGGATTTGGGATGAGGTAGAAGGCAGAGTTGGAGAGTAGGGCAGAGACAGAGGGTACTGCTAGGAGAGAAGAGTGAGGAAAGAGGCTGAAAGGGACATTGGGGTGGCGAGAGAGAGGGAGAAAAGGCTGGTGTCCAGAAGCAGTGAAGAGATATATGCAGGGAGGTGGAGGTGTCACCAGTAAGACTAAGAGAGTGTAGTGCCAGCAATAGCCAACATTATAACTTGGAAACCTCACAAGAAGGCACAGGGGAGACTTAGCATAGGTTAGGCGACGTGGAGCAGCATGCCAGATGTGCAGGCTGAGTAGGGCAAAGCAGAACCAGGATAAGTGAGAGAGAGAGATCAAATGGGAAGAGAGCTATGGAATGGGGAAGCGGGGAAGAGGTCATGATGAAGGATGAGCACAGGTAAGTCTGGGGAAGAGGTGAGAGTTAGGGATGAGATGGTGGATGTGGGCCTGTGAACACGCACAGAGTGGGATGAGGGTCAATAGAGAGTAACCTATGGCAACCTATTGGTGTGTGATGGAGCAGCACAGTGCACGGAACGATTATAGAGCAACAGGAGTGCTAGCCATGGAGAAGAGCCAAGTAGCTCAAAGGAAGATATACACCACAGGTGTATAAAGAGAGATGAGCATGAAAGAGGAAAATGAGAAGGATTCAAGTGAGGGCGCGTAAGGTAGGAAGGATGCTAAAAGCAAATACAGGCCAAATGGCACTAGCGCAGGGATTGTAACTAGGAGAAAATGGGAAAGATGGGATAAAGAAAAAGTGCCCAAGAGGAGTGAGGACAATGGAGGAAAGAAGCAGAGCAGAGGTCCTATACGAAGGGGGCCCCAAGGTAAATAGGATATACTAAGAGGAGGGAGTAAGATCCAAGTAAAATGAAATTGCAGAAGACCAGGAGTAGTAACCACACTAAGGAGTGAGGGCAGTGACAAAAGAAGATAGCAGGGCAACCAGAGAGGTGGTGCAGGTCCAAATGTGTCAATTGGTGAAGACGGAAGTTCAGATGGGGCAGCCTGGCCAAACGATGAAAATGTTTGGGGTAAGAAAGTGTAGAATTGAGATGAGGAGAAAGCGAAAACAGGAGAAGGGGTAAATGAGGACCCAATAAGAGGAAGAAGAAGAGCAGGGGCACGGGACAATCTGAAGACTGGCACACACATTGGGGGCAAGACAATAAGGGATGATCTGAGTGGCAGGATTGCACATAGAGAGAAAATGTGCGATGCCAAGATTGGATGTTCAACAGGGGAAGAGCAATTACAGGAGAGGACATAAAGCAACTAGATAGACCAAAAAGGTAGGGGGGAGGTCAGAACATAAGACAGAGTTGTGAGACTACCAGACATGAGGGATAAAGGGCATGAGCGAAATAGGCAATGACAGGGATAATGCAAAGGGGGAAAACAGGAGCAGTATGTAACAATGAACAGCAACAAGATGTAAGTGCTGAAAAGGGTAGTTACTGCAAGAGGACAGAGGTGGGAGTAAAGTCTGGAAGAGACAGCTAGGCTGTACAAGATGTTCTACAGTCTCAAAAGTGTGAGGGAAGGTAAGCAGGGGGAAAAGACTAACCACCTAAGTCTTTGCCAAGTGAGTCCTCCCCAGCCCGTACAGTGAAGAAAAGGGGAAAAGGTCAGTGGGCGAAGGCAGGTGAACATTTGTTGGCATCTTCTGAAAAGAATATTGATACTGAAGGGCTGAAAATTAATGTCGCCCCCCTCTCCACCCACATCCACCCCCCACCCCCACTCTGCCCACCACGGTCAGTATTTGGGATCAGTCAATTACACAATGAGAAAGAAAATAGAAAAACATTTGAAATCGATGGCTTATATAAAGATGTACTGTACATTTAAGAATTAAGTCAAAGTAAGAATATTTCTGATATTCATACGCACAATATAAAATGAAACCAGAACTGTTCTTGGGAAGAAGGCTAATATTGTTAATGAACACAAATCTAAAACATTTCTCTTAAAGTGTTTAAAAATAACTTCTATATACTTAAGTGTAATGGAATGTATTTAAAACTAGTCTTGCAAGAAAAAACAATCACATTTCAAGTTCGATGCATTATATTAGATTTACAGTTAAACCGATTTTAATCTGGGGACAAGACTGAGTGCTCTTGTACATTGGTCAAAGCAAAGGCAGCACTTGCGGGCTAAATTGAGCAAAAAGAAAGGGTGACACGTCTTTGAGCAAAAGAGGACAACTGTAATCTCCATGCACCATCAAAGGATGTCGAGTGACACACAATGTTGCATAGGAAGTCATTTGTTTTCCCCCAATGCCAAGACATTCTGAAGTCCATAACTTTTGACTGCAGCAAGAAAGAAAATCAAAAGTGCAGGAGAAGAAATTAAGTGAGGGATTAATAAAATTCATTATTTTTTTTATTAATAATGCATCACAGTCAAACATTTGACTTTTCACATAATGCAAAAGAATACAATTGTACATTCGTACATTGCTATTCATAGTTCACATTCCCAACCAACCAGTCCTCAGAGCTATTGATATGATATGATATCACATTTATAACGCGCATATACACAAGTGTTTCAAGGCGCGAGTTTACACAGTTTAAGACTTCGCAACATTTTTATAAGTTCAATAGTAAAAAATATTTCATTCCCTGAGGACAGACGGTACCAAAAAGTCATGGTCTCTAACTGCCTAGAGTGGCATACGAATCTAAGAAATGTGTGTATTGCCAAACCTCTTGCCCCATGACACTCAACCAAAACGTGATACTGAGATTGCCTTATCTCTTACATATGGAGCACGATTTCCTGCATGATATTTTTCTGAGCCTGCTGGAAGTAGTTTCTCCCGTTGGTAGCAAATTTAGACGAAATAATAGCATGTCATTGCGAAATCTGCTGTCTGGGAATTTATTAAGATAGCTGGGAAGCGTACCCCTTGCTTTATCTATGAAAGAGAAAATTCCATGCAATTTCAATGCTCGCATGGCGACAATTGTCCTTCTCCAATCATAGTCATCAAGGGTATTCTTCAACCCATCTGAGTTTGATACCTGATCCTCCACTGTTCTAGAAACGTTAAGCAGGATAAGGCTCACATTCTTAGTCAGACCTTTCATCAATGAGTTAGATGGACTTAGTTCTTCCTGTTGCATCTCCATGTACAATGAAGTATCCATCAGAGATTTGATATGCCTATATAATTGTAGAAGCTTCCATTCCATGGCTGCTCGTAAGGATAGCAACCCTACTTCATAGCACAGCGGCACCAAGGGGAGTCACATGGGTAGGGCCAGGGACCTCTTTTATTTTCTCCCCTCCAGACAATCCCAGTTAAGATTCCACGCCTGGGACTCAATATCCATACCATACAACAACGTGGGGATGGCCTTACCCTCGTAAAACTTTATCAACGGGATCAGTGAACAGCGGCAATGATTTATTTTAAGGTTCATCATTTGAGACGCTGGTTGGTCCCCCTTATTTGGAGGAGCAGCAAGCTTAAATCCCATGTATGTTACTTCAAATACTGGATTACTGGTTCTATTACCTTTGATTCCGTATGTCATCTGTATTTGATTCCTTTGTGTTTCTTATTACAGAATTTTATAATTTCAGTTTTCCCAGGGTTGTTCATCTTTGCATAGTCACTCATAGCTCCTATAAACTGCTGAATACCCCTGGGGGCATAGTCAATGAGCAGAACAGAATCTTCGTAGGCTATCCAGCTCGTTTTTCGGTTGCCAGTTTTAGGACTTGCAAATGCATGTACATCCAATTTGTTCCCTAAATCTGCTAATTACCGATTGAAGAGGTACGGGGCAAAGATACACCCCTGCCTCACTCCCCTTTCTGTGGGGATTGGTCTAGAGAGGTGGCCCTCGCTGTCTAGTCTAATATGAATAACAGTATTTTGGTGCAAATACACCAAGATTGCTAATAGGCCCAATGGAATCCGCCACACTTCAAGCTTTTGCCAGAGGCGTTGCCTGTTCACTGTGTCTATACTTTGTAATGGAATGTATTTAAAAATAGCCTTGTAAGAAAAAACAATCACATTTCAAGTTCAATGCATTATATTAGATTTACAATTAACTAGATTTTAACCTGGGGACAAGGCTGAGTGCTCTTGTACATTGGACAAAGGCAGCACTTGCAGGTTAAATTGAGCCAAAAGGGCGACACTTCTATTAGCACCATCAAAGTTGAGCGACACACAATGTTGCATAGGAAAAAATTGCATTCCCCCAATGGCGAGACATTCTGAAGTCCTTAACTGTTGACTGCAGCAAGAAAGAAAATCAAAAGTGTAGGAGAAGAATTCTCTCCTTCCCCCAGAAGCTCACTGTCTCACGAGCCCTGGTTCTCTCAAAGCTGGACTACTGTAACAGCCTCTATCTTAATCTGCCTGCCTCCACTCTCCGCCCTCTGCAACTCATCCAGAACAGAACTGCGAGACTTGTCCTTGGCCTCAAGCCCAGTGACCGTATCTCTCCAGGACTGAAATCTCTACACTGGCTCCCAGTGGCTGCGAGGATAAAGTTCAAAACCCTCTGCATTGTCCACAAGGCCTTCTAGGGCCTGGGGCCTAAATACCTTCAACTCTCTCTTCCTAAATATCTTCCTTCCCGAGCCCTTCGCTCATCCGTCCACTGCCACCCACCTTCTCGGTCATCCGACCCATGAAGCGCGTGTCAGTTGAGGCTTTCACTGCCACCTTCTCACCCCCCTCCTCCCCTTTCGGCTGACTCCCATCCTGACACAGCCCTCTCCATGCTCCACTCTGCTATATCTGATACTCTTGATATCCTTTCCCCTGTCATGAGAATCCGCCTGAAGCCCAAAGCCAAATGTAACTCCTGGTATGACTCGGAGCTCGTCACCCTTAAACGCAAGTGCAGGGTGGCAGAGAGGAAATGGCGTGCTTCATGTTCATCCTCTGACAAACTGGCCTACCGCCTGCTCCAAAGGCAATACCGTCTCTCTGTTCTCACCAAGAAGAGAGCCCTTATCCAAGCCTGCATCTCTGCGGCATCTAACAACTCGGCCGAACTCTTTAAAATCTGCAAGGAGCTTGCCAACCCTGCTGCAGTCTCTACCTCTCCTGTCCCCTCCCAGGCCCTCTGCACTGCACTGGCCTCTCACTTCATCTCTAAAACTCAGGACATCCTGTCCTCACTCTCCTCCTATCACCTCCCTCCCTCTCTTCCTGGCTCTTCCTCTGGCCCTTCTGCATCCACCCCTCCTCCCTCCTTCTCTGCCTTTCCCCTTTTTTCTGCTGACGAGGTTTCCAGACAAGTCCGATCTATGAAAGTCTCGTCTAAACAGGATCACCCCTGTTCCTCCAAAACTATCAAGGACCACATCGACTCCCTGGCTCCTGCCCTGGCTGACTTTTTCAACCACTTCTTCGCCTCTGGAGTCTTCCCATCCCCCCTTAAGCACTCCCTTGTGCACCCTCTTCTTAAGAAACCCTCTTCTGACCCCTCCTGCCCGGCTAACTATCGCCCAATCTCCATCACTCCCTTCCTGGGCAAGCTCCTGGAGAAACTGGCCATCTCCCAGCTTAACCTCCATGCTGAATCTGTTGGCAGTCTTCATGACCATCAATCTGGCTTCAGAGCTGCCAGAAGCACGGAAACTGCTCTCCTGAACATCCGTGAGGACCTACTCTTGAACCTTGACTCCAACAGTCCGTGTGTTCTCATTCTGCTCGATCTCTCTTCTGCCTTTGACACTGTCAACCATGCCATCCTGCTCAACCGTCTCCTTGATAACCTGGGTATCACTGGTCAGGCTCTGGCGTGGCTGACCTCTTTCCTCTCCAATCGACCCTCCCAGGTCCAACTGGGGTCCTTCCTCTCTGACATCTTTTTCTCCACCTGTGGTGGCCCCCAGGGATCAAATCTCTCCCCCTGGCTGTTCAACCAGTATCTGGCACTCCTTGCCCACCGCATCACCGCTCTCTGCCCCAACTTTCAGTGCTATGCGGACGATACCCAGCTCATTTTCAGGCTACCCTCGGCCTCCTCCTCTCCTTCCCTCATCTCTGACTGTCTGTCTGCTATCCAGGAATGGTGTGCCGCCAATGACCTCTGCCTTAATGCCAGTAAGACTGAGATTCTACTCATCGGCACACCCACTCCCTCCTTCCCTGCAGCTCTCCGGCCGGCCTCTCTTGGCCCTCTTCCTGCTCCTACCTGCAAGGCAAAAAACCTTGGGGTTATCTTCGACTCCACACTCTCCTTCTCTCCTCATATATCTGACGTCTCTAAGAAGTCACACTACCAGCTGCACCTCCTCAGAGGTATTCTTCCCTTCCTCTCCTTCCCCCAGAAGCTCACTGTCTCACGAGCCCTGGTTCTCTCAAAGCTGGACTACTGTAACAGCCTCTATCTTAATCTGCCTGCCTCCACTCTCCGCCCTCTGCAACTCATCCAGAACAGAACTGCAAGACTTGTCCTTGGCCTCAAGCCCAGGTACCGTATCTTTCCAGGACTGAAGACTCTACACTGGCTCCCAGTGGCTGCGAGGATAAAGTTCAAACCCCTCTGTATTGTCCACAAGGCCTTCTGGGGCCTGGGGCCTAAATACCTTCAACTCTCTCTTCCTAAATATCTTCCTTCCCGAGCCCTTCGCTCATCCGTCTCCAACTCCCTCAGGGTCAGCCGCTTCTCGAAGCAACGAGCTGGGGGTAGATCTCTCTCCGCGGCAGGGGACTCCCTCTGGAACAGCCTTCCTGCCTCCCTGAAACTTGAGGAGAACCATCTCCGGTTCCGGAAGCACCTCAAAACCTTCCTCTTTGCTTCTGCTTTCTCTCTCCCTCTCCCCTGCTAATTCTTCGCTGAATCTGCACCGAATCTGCAACTGGGCCACTCTCACCGACCTTGGTCCTGGGCCCAGCCACTCTCCACTTGCACTGCCTCCCTGGCAACCCCTGCACTGCGGGACTGTCTCTGTATCCCTACAGCCCCCGTTCCCAGCACTTGTCTGCACTTAGCTTGCACTTGCCACCAGCTGGCCCTTTATTTATTTTATCCTACTTACCTTGTACTGCACTTCCCGCCTCCCCTTCACCATGCACTTTCTCCCTTCCCCCTACCCCTGCACTTGCGCAATCTGAATGACACCTGGCCTAGTAGGATCGTTGTCTGTCTTCCCCTTGTTCCCCGCTCCCTGCCTCGTCGCGCCTTGAAACACTTGTGTATAGGTGCGTTACAAATGCCATATCATATCATATCATACCCCTCTTCGTATTCAAGCGGTAAAAGAACCTGAGGGATAAACTAGTCCATTCAAGAACTAAAAGGACAAGTGCGACCACCTCAACTTTTTCATTCGCATCATGCAAAGCTAGCAAATACACAACCAAAACAACATCATTCATGGTTAATGAAAAAGAATGGGAACTTTGATTTTTGTCAAACTGTAAAACCCCTAATGTAGTCTACTGCATAGAATGCCCATGTGGATTAAGGTATGTATGGCAAACTTCGAGAGTGGCTCACATACGGATAAATTAACATACATCTCGAATCCGATGTAAGAACATGACCTCACCACTCATCTCCCATGTTATGGATACACAGCATAAAGCAGATGATTTAAAGTGGTGGGCTTTGGATATAGTACAATACATACCAAACCCACAAAGAGCCCTGCTAAACAAAGAGACACCCTGGATACATCGCCTCAACAGCTTTGAAAGGGGCTTAAATGAAGAATTGACTGCATTTGGATGAAGATGCTGAATGAGGAGAATACTTCCATTTTGATATGGCTTTCGTGGTCCTCTGGATCATATAACCTCTATGAAGCAACACAATCTGGGCCAGGTATTCCTACAAGTTCAAGGTCTGACCTAGCTGAATTAGAACCCTCAAACATGCTGCCCTGCCAGATAAAATTGACCCACTGCTAGTGAAGCTACCTACCAGCATCCTCCATGTCCAATTATTCTCAACAAAGTTTGCTTGGGCACAGTTTTCTCAAGCTTGCTAAACCTGCCAGTCAATACAAGATCAGCATTTTAAGAAACCTTTCCTCACTCGGTTCCAGTAAGAAAATTAGATAAGAGGGTTCCCATACCCGATATAGGATCCTTGCCATTACAAGATGGCCACCTGTTTTTTCGGCCTATTACATATGGAACGCGTGATACAGCTCACGTGACCAGAAGTCCTGTGAGTGAATTTACTCGGGGTTCACTGAGGCAGACCACTCCGATGTACACCACAGAGACAACTAAACCCTCTGACTACTCAGGGAAGGCAAGTATCACACAATATTAGCCATCTAGCTTTGTGGCATAGTACTTGACATACAGGAATAACCCATGCTTCTTGCTGGCCCGGGGGGTATTTTACTAATATTTCACATTTCTAACAATCAACAGATACGCACAGACCGTTTGACGCCCAGCAACTTGTTGACATGTTACTAGACAGAGGTAATTTATGTGCATCTGCCGCAACTAAGAAATGCTCCATAACCATAAATCCTTAATGGCTCTCAAGCTCATAATCTTTCTGTTCTCCCTTCCATTACATGCCGCCTGCAGTTTTCTCTTTCCTTCAACCGAATCTGCATGTGTGATAATACACGTTCACGGAACCCACAACTTTTCTACTTCTAGGCGGGGTGTCCCTACATGACCGAAAATCACATGAAACAAAGGTACAATGATCCAACTGTATGTTAAGGACATCCTTCCTAGGTTAACCATTTAGATACACACTTAAGGCCAGATTACCCTCGAGGCAAACTCAACATATATTTTATGTTGTCTCTTTCTCTTCAAGCTTTAGAGCATGAGGACATCTTCTCAACAGATCCAAAACCATCCCGATATAGCTTTCTCGCTCTCCACTACACCTAGCAAAGTGAAGGGTCATTCCCTAGATGTTAAGTGAATTTCAAAGTAAACTTGCGACACAAATACTCAGAGATCCTTTTCTGTTCTTTTCAAAGAGATATCCAAGTGACCTACACATCACTCAAAGGTGTGCTTTCAGTCCCTGCCCCTTCTCTGAGCTGTTTCTCTTTTACTTTCGGTGTGTTAACTGATAGTATTCTGCATGGTTGATCACTATCGGGTGATGATTTTTAAATCATTTTTAGCTCACCTAGAATCTCGCTCAGTGGAGGGTGTCTCATAACCTGTCCATAGGCCAGTATTTAATAAATGGATGTGGTTTAAATGAGTCCCCTCTGATGTGAGCCCTTCTTATTTGTCTTTCCTCAGTGGTCGTCCTAAACAATTAGTTCTTGGTCCTGAGGAAGGCGGAACAACTTGGTCACCACCGCTGAAATAAAATGTATTAACCCTGCATGCACAGTATAGACAAGCAGCCAAGAGGCTTCTCAATTCGAATATCTAGAATCTGAGCTTTATGTAGATCCCTGAGCCCAAGCATTGTCTTTAGGGCAGGTTTTTCTAATTACAGCACCTAGCAACCAGCTAGACAGAGAGGTACCCTGACATCTAATGAAGTTTGGTTGAAGTTCAGGTTTCCTTGAAAGTTAGTGCTACTTTTTACCATTATTCATGTTTTGTTTATGTTAATTGTTTAATTTTACTGTACGTTAATGTATGGCTGAAGGGAATTTTCTTTGGTCATCGTTGTGATTTCTTGTATATCATTTCTTGGCATTTGTTCCTTGTTTCTTTTAAAATAAGTTGCATGCATTTGCATTAATGAAAAGGTTTATGCCTAAATAAATGCATAATAAATTTTGACATATGGTGCAAAATGAAACATGCTTTAACCTTGATTTATATGATTGGGACATTTCTTGGTTAGAGACATTCGATCAAAAGGTGTTAATTCCAGAATACGTGTATAATTCTCACACTATTGAAATAATAGCAATTAAGTTTCGGTTAAATGATTTTCCTGTCGGGACAACCCGTTGTGTAAAAATGTATGAAGTCCTTTATCAACTGTTAATCGCCAAATGTTGGGCACTAGTGAGAATGTTCGGTGCCACAAATCTTTGTGGACAACTTGTTGCACCCACTGAAAAAGCTGACAACAAAGCACACAAGAGTGACTCATAATGGTGATGAAAAATATTACCAGTTGCGTGAAATTGTGTACTCATATTTGCTAACTGATTTATTTTTCATTGGCTCCCAATAATGTTGTGAAACACTATTTCGGACAACCCTTAATTTTAAGAACATTTGTTGCTTGTGGGTGCACCTGAGTTCCCTTAACACAGAGTGAGACTAGAAGGCAAAGGCAGGGTTTGTCAGGAAGAAGAAGGACCATACTAGGACTGGAAGGCAACCAGAGGAGGAGCCCAGCAGCCAATCCTCACCCCAACAACAACAACGGCCTTCTGCAAGCCCTACTGCTTGGATGCCAGCGCCATGTCGGATGCAGCATTTGGTCAGGCAGTGGTAAGGAACTTGTTTTCTTAAGAGGGGCAACTCTCCACCCTGGGGATACCTTCAGTTGTAATCGCCCATACAGTACAGAGGAACGGGGACGGGCGTAGGAGTAATTGTAAGTTACTCACCTGAGTGACTAACGTACTCTTAGTCCATAGTGCCTGTTCCTCCATACGTCCCACCATCCTCCCCCTAATGAAACTGGTGTCATTAGGCAATGTTAATATTGTCGACACGTCAAAGGGGACTGAGGAGTGGCACTGGTGGGCAGAGTCAGGGGAGCACATGCTCCCAGGGCCACGCCCCCTCATGCATCTAAATTTACAGGGGAAGATGATAAAAAAAGCAACAGGCTCAGTCAGTATTTGGTGGAGCCAGGGGGCAGAGCTCATTTGGAGCTGGCTGGAGAGGTGAAGAAAAAAGATGAAGACATAGCTGGGGACAGAAGACTGATACAGAGCCCCTGGAGCCGGGGGAGAGCAGGAGAGAGAAGGATGGAGGAGAGTCACAGAAAACCGTGGTAAAAAGGAGACAGAAGGCTGCAGTGAGGTCCTGGAGTGTGGAGTCAAGAGACCCAGTGGGATGAAATAAGAAAACCAAATTATTCAAAGGGAGGTTCCCAAAGGGTTGAAGGAGGTACCAAAAGGGTGGAGAATTTGCAAAGGGGAATAGACAGCTGGTTGTGAGAAAATAGTGATAGAGATGGATTAGTGAAGAAAAAGGGATAGAGGAAATAGTGATAGAGATGGATTAGTAGAGGAAAAGTGAAGGAGAGTGGGTAGAGGAATAGTTGAAACAGGTGGATAAGTAGAGAAATCATGGAAAGGTCAAGGTTAATAGGAAAGTGAATGGGAAACATTGTGTGACACCAGGAAGTAGATAGATGAGGTATTAGAAGGAATTGAAGAGCTGAGGTGGAGCCCTATTTAAGGATTTTTGGAGGAGGTGCTAGAGAAAAGTCAGAAGAGGAAAATTGTAAAAAAAAAGGAGACGGCGACCTTAATACCAAAAGGAGCACACCCAGGAGGACAAACAACATAGTGCAAAGCTTTGTGGGAGTGAGCCTTGAGGTGAGACACCAGAGAGGAGATAGCCTCACAGCCCCACTTACAGAAACCACTCACAGCCTCCAGGTATGGAGCTATCTCCTGAGGTTGGGAACCAAGGAGAAAAAGACCCAGAGAACTGTGGGCAACAGAGCGTGGGAATCCTTAAACCCGGGACTGAGAATTTAGGAGACAAGAACCTGGATACTGTCATGGGAAGCAGGATACTGAAACCCTCACACCCTGCAACTGAGAGCTAAGTAGAAGGGTCATGGAGAACTGTGGGAAGTAAGGTGCATATACCCCTTAAAATCTGTCACTGTGAGCTCACTACTTATTGTCTGGATTTCTGTAAGTGCATCTCGAAGTGCTGGAACGCTGCTTTGCTGATTCACTCTGCTTCGATCCTTGTTTCCTGCTGGACGATGATTTCACTCATTACGTTGAGGACAAGACTTTGCATTTTATGGTGTATTTTACTTTAAGAAGCTTTGACGACCTCCCGCCCTCATTGTGAGTTCACTTCCTATATGGTGGCTGTGCACCCGCATCCGCACACGAGCATCCCGTAAGTGCATCTGGAAGTGCTGGGAAGACTTCTTTGCTGCTTCGCTGAGCAGCGAGCAGACGTCAGCCAGTAAATCTTGTTTCTTAGCCTCCTGATTTTGCACTTTATATTTTACTAGCTATTTATTGTTTTGTATTCTGTTTTGGTTTTTAGTTTGTTTTGCTCTTAACTGTTTGCTTTTTCCTTGATTTACCCTTCCTGAATTTTATTATTTGATTTGGTTTTGATATCGCTGTGAAGTGGAACGATAATTTTCCATTCCACTCATAGTGAACACCTGACTCCACAGGCAATAACGCATATGCAACCCAGCATGTATACCCTTAAATCTACCATGCCAGTGGTTAATTCAGTATACACGCCTTTAACACGGTTAGACACCGCCCTTCCTAATTCTTCGCTGGCTCAAATAGCAGTGAAGAAAGACCAAATGGCAGCATCTACGGCTTTCAATAGGAAAACGCTGGCCTCAGACATTTGAATGTTTTATTTACCGACTTGTGACACACTAACTTCGTCCCCAGACATTCACGTCATATCTAATGAAACTATGTGTGCAGTGGCTCTAGACTTTTGGAAAGCCCCTCATTCGCTACTTTCAACTAAAGCGACTCAAACTACTAAAGGCTCATTTCTGCCAGAGAATTCTATGCCGCAAGATGATTTGACAGCTTTATTATCTCCGAATTAGCCGTTACCCTTGGCTCAACCCTTCACGATAGATTTAACGGAATCTTTTCAAGCGGCGGCCAAAGAGCAATGCATGAACACCTCAATTGTTAGATGCCGAGAATACATTTTTAGTCGATGATGACCTTTTGAGAGATTGCAGTTCTTACATTAGAATGCCCTGACAATCTTTTGAAGCTTCCAGTGCAGAAGGTTTCCATGAGTGTGAACATCTAAATCTCTCACAGTCACCTCTTCTATTTCAGCAATCGACACATAATTCTACCATTTCTGCGATATCATATCATCATCCGACTCCGCGCAGAATGGCAGTCGTCAGGAAAAACCTTGTGGATAATTCTTTGCCAGTTCAAGCTAATGCTTTGATAGAAATATCTTTAATGGTTATGAACACCACATTGAACACCTGGAACTCTTTGGAACACTAGAAGAAAAAGTTAACCATCAAACCGAGCTCTTAGATCAACTAAAGGAACAAAGTTCTCTAAAAAACTCTTTGGCCGAAATTAAACCTTATATAACTCAGAGTCCCACTGCCATTTACCACTCTATTTGTGCAAATAGTAAAAATTAAGAACCTTACAGTAAACAAGATAGAGACAGACTCAATCAGAAAACTTCCTTACATAAAATTCTTACCAGCATTTGAGCATATCATTGTTGCCTGCGAAGTAGATCAAGGAGCTCAAGATGATCCTAATTCACAAACAATGTTTAACCAGCCTGTATCTTCAAATGCACTCCCAAAACAAGCAGATTCCATGACATGTAAACAATCATATGATATATTTGACTGCCCGCAAGCACATGATTGCAATAACAAAAAAGGTAAAAATACCTTACAGCCTTTAAAAAAACCAAAAAATGTAGTTTGACCTCAGAAACAAACTATTTCGAACACTAAAAGCTTCTAGCGTGCTATTTCCATAAAAAAAATGCAAACTGCTCCGAAGAGTGCAGTCCCTCGCAAGCAGGGCACCAAACACACTTTGAATTCTTTAAACAAAGATAATAAATCCCAAAAAGTTCCTGTTATCTATGAACCCTTGGATAATCTAATCCAGGCTTTCAATGAGGA
Source organism: Ambystoma mexicanum (assembly GCF_040938575.1). Lineage (NCBI taxonomy): Eukaryota > Metazoa > Chordata > Amphibia > Caudata > Ambystomatidae > Ambystoma > Ambystoma mexicanum. Next base: position 871,243,571 of record NC_090924.1, on the reverse strand, counting down.
TTCTGCAAATGACAGAGAAACTATGCTACCAGACCGCAAGCCTCCATTGCAATCTGAATTAGAATTGCAGAAACTGGAAATTCAAAGATCGCTTATGTCTTACTTTTTAACACAACATGAGTTGCCTTGCAAGGATACAAAAATTACTTGCACGGCTTTCCATTCAAATCATCAGTTCCCGGCCCACTTGCAACAACAATTATCCACTCCATTGATATTTCGGGGTCATGAGCTCTATGAACAAACAACAAAACAAGCATGGCCACACCTACATCAGCCCAGAAAAATATACAGATGCATCAATTGTCAAAATCGAATTACTCTCTCTTGTTAAGGTGCTTAGCGGCCCCTTACCTTGTGTATGATCTAAACAGGGAAAGTGTGCTGAACTTCTTTGGAGAGATTCCCATGTTGGAAGATGTCTCTTCAGCTGACATAGTCAAGTCTAATTTCTTCATTCAACTGACTTATCTGCAGTCAGACTACATATTCAATCAAGCGTAGTCCAAAATATCTTGTGGCAAGCTAACAAGGAAATGTTTGACTTAGGGTTTGAATTAATGCAGGACTTGACTGTTGCTCCTCAACATGCTAAGCAGCAATCTTTTAAATGCCTAGATCCCTGAAACGCATATTCTCACATCTCCTTTTTTTCTCTCCGACCGTTTTACAAAATTAGCTTTTTACAAGAATCAAAGGTAACCATTGTCATCAAGATCAAGAATTACCTCTAAAGCATAACTATTGACTTCAATAAATAATTCTCAAACTCCCCTGGTGTGTTGGAATACTAGAGGTCATACACATCTGTTAAATAATCCTCAAAATAATTTAAACAGATTCGATATTGTCATCCCACAGGAGACATGGTTTCTTGATGATCCAATGATGATCCAATATGGAGTGGTTATCAAATTGCATCAGTCAATGCAGAGACATCTGGTAAAGGACGTCCTTTTGTGGACCTGTTAGTAGCCACCAAAATTGCATCTGGTTACAGCTCTGAGGCTTGAGCTTCACCAAGCCATTACATTCAGTTAGTTAAAATTACCCGTGGCACTGCAACGTTGACGTTGATTAACATTTATTGGAGTCATTCAAAAATTATAGAGATCTTCTTTGCAGACCTGACTACCATCATAAAAATAATATTGGCATCGGATAACATTTCAGCCATCAGATTAGCAGGAGATTTAAATTTACAATTTTTGAATAACAAATGGCTTCACGATAATCCAACTATCAACAGATGGTGCGCCTTCATGAAAAGTAATTCCCTAATTAGGACAAATGGAGCATTATCAGGAGATTGTCCAGCTAGCCCCACATGGTCCAGAGGCCTTCAATCTTGAATAATGTATTATGTTTATGTAGATGAACATACCTTTGTTAATGCATCAAGATTGGAAATGATTAAACAAACCCAGAACGAACATTAATATGGTAACTCTGTTGTGGCTTTGGAAAACAGCGAATAAAAATCAAACAAAGCAAACATATTCTGGATATATATCTACCAATACAGCTAAAAATCATTTTTGATGGACACCAAACAAGCTTGACAATCTACGTCAGGATTGTCAAGCTTGTCGAACTCATTCTCAATATTCAGTTATGGATTCAAATGAGCACGCAACTGATCCCTGTGTCACAGCCCTGCAGCTTTTTGTAACACAATCTAATAAATCATCAAATTTGCTTTATAAACCAAAGCATGCATATGATGCTACTTTGCGGCAAAAAGTGACTTTCCCAGGAACATGAGAGCAGTTAAATATTTGGACTTCAAGGAACAACTCCTAACTTTAAAGTTCATAAAAACGAGAAACCAAAACTAGGTTAAGAGTCGACAGTTGTTGCTATAACAACAAGAAGGAGAGCGCATGTTAACTTCCCTGGTATCTAAAACCTCAGCTGCAACATGGAAACACTCCTTTGAAGCTTCCAATGCAGAAGTTTTCCATGAGTGTGAACATCAAAATCGCTCACAGTCACCTCTTCTATTTCAGCAATCGACGCACAATTCTACCATTTCTGTGATATCATATCATCATCTGACTCTGTGCAGAATGTCAGTGGTCAGGAAAAACCTAGTGTATAATTCTTCACCAGCTCAAGCTAATGCTTTGATAGAAATATCTTTAATGGCTATGAACACCACGTAGAACAACTTGCTCAAACTCTTTGGAACACTAGAAGAAAAAGTTAACCATCAAACCGAGCTCTTAAATCAACGAATGGAACAAAGTTCTCCAAAAAACTCTTTGGCTGAATTTAAACCTTATATAACTCAACACAAATGTTTCCACTCCAGTCCCAATGAAAATGAATGGGGTGACATTGCAAATATGGCATGCTTACTTTTTACTCCTTTATGCTAAATCCGCACTTCCTTCTGCCACACAGATAACAATGGCAAAATGTGCTTTTGAAAATAGTATATCGGATATTAATCTATGTATTACTAAAGAAGACATATGAATTATATTAAAAAATCGACTCAGTCCAGGGCACCAGGACCGGACGGTTTGACTAACTTCATGTTCAAAAAACATCCAATTGAATGGACAGACATACTATATGAAGTTTTTCAATATATCATTCGAACTAATGTCCTACCAAAATCATGGTTAAAATCCATTATAATACCAATATACAAAAAAGCAGATACAACTGTGCCTGCCAACTACCGACCGATTACTTTATTAGATGTACCAAGCAAGCTCTTCACACTATTGATCCCTAAGGAGTTCAATAGATGGACGTTAGAAACATCGAATTGTGACCCTTACCAAGCGGGTTTTGTGGCTGGCAGGGGATCATCAGTGAATCTAATGATTATTTCGACCATCAAAGCCCATTGTGCAACTCAACATCAGCCTCTGTGCTTAGGTTTTGTAGACTTTCATGCAGCATTTGATCCTGTTTTGAGAGAACTTTTACAAATGAAATTGGAAGCAGCTAGCTGCCCACCTACACTGTTAACTTTGATTATGCTATTACACACTGATGCTTCCATTCAAGTCTGACTCACTTTGGATGGTATTTTATCAGATTACATACCTACTTTTAGAGGGCTGAAGCAGGGGTGTATTTTTATTTCTGATTTTCATAAAATATATTATACATATGCTAACCAATGCTCCCAAGTTGGGATTTAAATCAGTCCCATGTTTATTCTATGCGGACGGTTTAGTCCTGATGTCCAAGACACCCAAAGGCCTGCAAAGAATGTTAGATGCCCTCGGAAATTATGCAAGACAAAATGTGTTGAATATCAATCTAGACAAGACCAAGGTTATGGTGTGCCCAGGTACCAAAGGCAAGAAAAAAAACAAATCAACTTGTTCGCTAACTGCTACGCCATTAGAAGCAGTTTCTCAATATATTTACCTAGTTGTAAATAACAGGGTTGCCCACTGGCTCCGTCACTCTTTATCGCCTACCTCGGCGATTTCAAAGCTTCGGAGCAAACAATCCGCTCTTTTCCACCAACTTTGGGCAAGCTGAAAACATCGAGATTACTCTACGCTGATGACTTAATCTTAATGGACTTGACTCCTATCGGTCTCCAGCATCAACTTGACCATCTGGCGACATACATCCTAGCAAATGATCTAACTATAAATACAGCCAAAACCAAGATCTTGATAATGGCAAAATACAAACGACCTAAGGAAAAACTTGCCTGGTACTTGGATGGGGTAGCACTGGAAAAAGTTCCAAATATTACATACTTGGGAGTAGCTTTGGACTGCTCGAGTGTAAATGCAACCCTCCAAAGCAGCTTAATGACCAAGGTAAAAAACCTAGCGGGACAAGGCCGGGCTTTGGACAACAAGTTCGGTGGTTTTTCCCTGTTACCCTTGATTAAATTTTATAAGATGAAGGTGGTGCCAACCCTCACCTATGCTGCAGAATCCCTCCCGCATACACCGACAAACCTGTGGCTGAAGTTAGAGGGTTTATTTTGGCGCACCGTTCTAGGCCTTCGCAAGTCAACATCGGCCCCCTTGATCAGAAGAGAGCTTGGCCTATTATCGTTGGAAGGGACCGTGGAAATCAAATCGATGATACTGTACAGGAAGTTGCTGCTTTTGGACTGCCCTCATGTGCTAGCTATTGTACGCACGGAACTACTTACACCTTCCCCCTCGGTGCTAAAATCCTGGGAAATGGCTCGTAAAAAGAAGCTCGTGGAAACAAACTCTTCGGAGCAGGATCTCATCTGCAATTCGCTAAAAATAAAAAGGAAAATCAGTGAGCTCGACTGGATTGAAACCTTGAACATTGCATCTAAAGCAAAATCTGTCAGTCATTTGCCTTCCTATCAAAACAAACTAAATATTGTACCGAACTACTTGAGCAAGTTCCCAAATAAAGCAGCTAGAAACCTGTTCTTGAGAGCGCGTCTGAACCTACTGCCGACAAATGAGATCCTAAAACTCAGAGGACAAAGTAACTCGAACACGTGTCGTTTTTGTAAAAACGAGACACACGTAGAAACCATACGCCATCTTCTTTTAAATTGCCCTGGAACCAGAGCCGTAGGAGAGAAATTTCTGCTACCACACCTTTCTGCATCATATTCCAGGGAAGAAGAAATGTGGTGGACACGTTTGATGAGCGGAGAAAGAAATACCTGGACTATCGCTACTACACAGACTCTGAAGTTTATTCTATCTCTCTGAAAACTTCCCTTTTTTTTTTTTTTTTCCTCTTCCTTGCTTGCAGCCCTCCGCTCTACTCTGGTTATACACTTCGTTTTGATTTCGATCTGTTGTAAAAATCATTAACTTGATTAAATCAACTAAATAAATAATAAATATAAATAACTTATCCTCTGATGCACCTTATTTGGCCTCTATAGTTTCGAAAATTGGTTGTTGCGACCTCAAAGGCTAAAATGTTGCTTGCCAGATATCAGATGTTTTCTTGTATCCCTTTGATTACATTTTTTATCCAAGAGGCATCTACTCAGGTTCTCTATGGAACTGAAACCAAAATGATACTATCTGAATACTTTTTAGTGAAGTTGGAAGGCAAATATTGGAAAGAAGTACTATGCCTCCCTAAAGCAATTCCAATGGCTATTGTGTGGTATGTTCTGGGCATTACCTCATTGCGTTGTTTGTACTTATGGAAACTATGTCTGCTTTACAGAAAGTGGTTCATGTCCTTGCACGATAACCATCTTCTATCTGTTTTGTCCTGCTATGTTAATTCTTCAAACCACAAATTTATTCAAACTTGGAAAAAGATAGTTGCTGAGGTGTTATTTGAGGCTAATATAGCGAATTAACGTTTAATAGATAACCCAACCAGAGCGAAGACAAAGCTATTGTTGTTTGATTGGATTAAAACACGACAGGTGTGTATTGGTTATAAAGATTTCAGTCAAAACCCATTCGCTATTAAACCTCTGCGCTCAGTTCAAGGTTACTTGGTTAGGTGTCAAACTACCGAATTAAGAAACGCATGGCTGTGAATAAGATTGAATTTTTGGGCGACGTACCAGGTCTTGGCTTGTCGAAAAATCTGCGACCAAACATTGAATATTTGCCAATGTTGCCATTGAATCAACAAAGCTGAAAAATTGAAACAAAAAGTGGCTAAATGTCCCAATTTGAAGAATCAGAGGCACTGCTTCCATCTGTACAAACATTTTGTTAGCTGTCAATCACTTGATGTTGAAACGTTTTGGTCTATGATTTTTTCAGCCAACAAAATGTCATTAAGGATAGATGTAATGAATTTCTTGAATGCCCCTTGTTTAGATGATATCACATAGAATTGCTTTATCTGTTTTCAATATTTACATCTTTTTGTCTTCTTTTATATAGTTTGCTTTTTCAATTTGTATGTACTTTTATGTCTATTTTTTTAAAACTCTTTTTATTGGTTTTACAACATGTTAAACATCTCCCCAACTGATCCCTCCTCCCCCAGGAGCGGCTTCTGAGCATTCCCTGGTCCATTCCTTCCATGGACGGATTGCCATAGTTCATTGCAGGTCCAAATGTTTTAGTTGCTGGGGGCACCATACAACCCGAAAGTCATCCTTGAGGAAGGCTAAGGTGTCTCCCCAGTCCTTTGCAAAATTATGCACATTGTCGTCCCTAGCGTATGTTGCCCATTCCAGGGCTATAATTTCCCATATTTTCCGCAACCAGTCCTGCATCATGGGTACCTCTGAGCTTTTCCACCTCTGTGCTATTAGTAACATAGCTGCTAGTGTTAGAACCACTCTCGCCTTTTCTCGAGATCTGGGTTGCCTCGCTGCAGCCCCCCCTCTAATTCCTAATAGAATCTGTTCCGGTGGCCTGCTATCTCCTGACCTGTAGGCCTGCTCCCGTGCCCTTTGTAACTCCCTCCAAAATGGCTCTATTTTTGGACACCTCCACCAGATATGCTCCACTGTGCCCTCCATCCCGCATCCCCTCCAGCAAATTCCCTGATGCTCCCGGATATATCTTGTGGAGTTGGGCTGGCGCGTGGTGCCAGCCGAGTAATACCTAAAACCATGCATCTTGCAACTGGGATGCTCTTGCCAACTTAGGGATCATCCTCCAAAGCCTCTCCCATTCCTCCCTCCCAATATCCCTCCCCAAGATCTGCTCCCACCTCTGCATATATGGCCACTGTTGCTTAGGGGTTGCCTTGTCTAATACCCTATACAGTTTAGATATCAGCCCCTTTGAGCCATCATTGGATAGTAGGAATTTTCAAATTGCGTTGTCTTCCTGGTCGCTGCTCCTTTTATCGCAGGATTCAACACCCAATGCCATAATTGCGCATACCTAAGCCTCTCTCCTTCCTTCACCGCAAATTCCCTTTTGCATTCCCTCCTTCTTGCCACTGTTTGAGTGCCTCCTTCCCTAGTCGGGGTGTAAATTCCCTATTTCCACCTAGTACTGATTTGATGTGGTTATGCGCTATCCCACACACGGTCAAGTCTATTCTCTGCGCCTGATTATTATTGATTGCTTGCTTTATCACTTATGTTAATGCATCCATTTCAATTTCTCCGCACATTCCTGGCAGCTTGTGAAATTTGCTTCTTTTTCTTATTCTTTATTTTCTTACTATTTTTATTTATCAATATTTGATTGTTGATCTCACTGCGCTGCTCTGTCTCAGCTACTAGGGTATCTGGATCTGATATGGCTAATCATGTTGAATTTGTTGCCTGCCATATGGCATCACACTGTGCTTGGTTTGTATGATCTGCCACATCACATCTACCTCTGACATCACCCTTGTTTACCCTATGCTGCCACTGCTCACCATTAATACTCGTTGCACAATCTCTACATGGTTTCCTAAATCGTTATGCTTTTATGAAGCAACAGTGACTGAATGTCAAGTTTCTTTTCCATCCGTTCACATTGCCTCACCAGTGTGTTTAAAAGGTTTTGAAAGACTTCCAACATTGCGGTGGATGACATACTCATGTCACTATTGTTGGCATCTTGGGAGAGATGTAAATTCATTATTTCCTCTTGTCCCATCACTTGCTCACTCTCACCTATATTTACTGCTGGACCCAGCATTTTGCCACCATCATCTTCATGCAGAACAGGGTAGAGACACACATCAATTGCAGAGTCTACTAGTGTGGGCTCAAGAGCATTAGCAAATCTTTGCTCCTCAGACTTATTAGTTCCCAGATTATGTGCTAAGCCCTGGTTGTCACATGCGCTGACTGGAGTGGACATTGTTGTATTCCCCCACACCTCACATTATCACTGCTACTCAGGTTATTTGCGACCCAACACCATTGGCGACAAAACATGGCGTCAACGTTACACATAACTAGAGTTTCACTGCCACCACCCCCTATGGGTGAATTATCCTGCAATTCTTCAAAAACATTGGGCCTCATTACGAGCTTGGCGGTAGCCGTGCCTGTTTTACAGGCACGCCTCCCACCAAACTCGCTACCGGCACCGCCGCCGCGATTGGGCAATAACCGGCCCATTATGCGTTGAATGGGCCGGTAATTGCCCATTTGCGGGTGACGGTATTGCCAGGCTCCTGATCCCCAGTCTGCCCGATAGGGCAGAATGGGGGTGGGGAGCATGGTTGCACCGGCACCATTCATAACGGTGTCGGTGCAATTACGAGTTATGCTTGCAGGTGCCGCACAGCCAAACCAGGTCAACCTGGCGGGCTGTCAGCCACCCACGAGCAGAACTTGTAATTCAGCGGTACGGTATGAACGGTGCCGGTGCCTTACCGGTACCATTCATACCATATCCGCCACCCTTATAATGAGGCCCAATGTCTTCAATCCCACATACATTCAGACTTACTGTTCCCTTATTCAAGGAAATTGTACCATTCCAAAACCCATTGCCTCCCTATTCAAACATTCAGTAGGCTCTACTATGTTATTTACCTCATTGTCAGGTAGTACCGGGGGACATATACCCTTTCAATACATTTCGGGCCCAGACAGGTTAGTGATGCATTCGGTTGGACATGATCTCTTGCACAGCCCACTCCTCATCGATGGAATTCTTTCCGCTGTGACCACCCACTTTGGCAAAGTAGATGGTCATTTTTGCCACTTTTTTCAGCGTACTCATTGTCTTAGGTGGGCATGCTCTACTAGCCCTTCGTGGATAGGGTCGCCCCGGGGATAACAGCGGTGGGGGCTTATTGCCTTTCGTATTACTACCTCTTTTTGCAACATTTTCACCTCATTCCAAGCTTTCCTCATGTTCAACGCCGTCGTTATTCATACCATCATCACCCGATTTTCACACCAACCCAGTGTTCACAAGTACACTTACTTCCATCCTTAACGTTATGTAGTCGCCTCACTCTCACCTGCATGCCCAATTTGGAAACCGCTTTAGAGACTAGCCTGATCGTGCTAGCAGGGTCTGAGACACCAGTTGAGGCTAGTTCCAGTTAGCTGTTCTTAGGTCGCAACTCACTCAGCAATAAACAGCAGACTAGTGACTCTGCTGAGAAATTGAGTTACTCGCTCAAGTGTTGTTGTATACGAGGGGCCGTCACAGTAGCACAATAGCACAAGATCGGACACCCAACACCTATCAAACAGCCAACAGCACTTCGAAAGCACTTCACAAATGATCACGCTCAAATGCGCGCGCAAGTTCTTTTTGAAGGCACTTTCAGTTTTAGGGGCAGAGCTATTTTACACTTCCAATTACTCAACCTAAATCAAAGACAAAAACAGAAATAAATAGTAGAAGGTTAGATAAATAAATAAATTAGCTACCAAGTCCATACATTTTCTGCAGCAAGTATAGTTCAACAGCAATATCACATAGGTCCTTAGATTGTGTTGAGTTTGTTGAGGCACAACACACCGTTTCTCCCCAGCAGGACCAGCCAAAACAGCCAACAGCACTTCCAAAGCACTTCTCAAATGCGTGCGTGCAAATACGCGGAGCCAGTTCTATTTGAAGGCACTTCCAGTTTTAGGGACGGAGCTACTTTACACTTCCAATTGTTCAGCCTAAATCAAAGACAAAAACTGAAATACATATGTAGAAGGTTAGCTATCAAGTCCATACATTTCCTGCAGCTAGTATAGTCCAACATCAATATCACATAGGTCCTTAGATCGTGTTGAGTTTGTTGAGGCAGAATGCACAGTTTGTCCCCAGCAGGACCAGCCAAAACTGCCAACAGCACTTCCAAAGCACTTCTCAAATGCGTGTGTGCAAATGCGCGCAACTCGTTCTATTTGAAGGCACTTCTGGTTTTAGGGGCGCAGCTACTACACTTCCAATTACTTGGCCTAAGTCCAAGACAAAAACAAAAATAAATATGTAGAAGGTAAGCTTCCAAGTGAATACATTTTCTGCAGCAAGTATAGTCCAACACCAACAGCAATATCACATAGGTTTTTAGATAGTGTTGAGTTTGTTGAGGCAGGACGCACTGTTTCTCCCCAGCAGGGCAGCCAAAACAGCCAACAGTACTTCCAAAGCACTTCTCAAATGCGCGCGACCAGTTCTATCTGAATGCACTTCCGGTTTTAGGGGCAGTGCTTTTTTACACTTCCAATTACCCAGCCTTTTACTGTCTTGCAGGGACAGCTGGTAAAAACTACTTCTTGAAAGTGAAATAGTGTCTTAGTGTCATGGCCACAGGCCCCAGAACACAAAAACCACACCATCTAGTGATGGGGGCAATGGGTCACTTGACTCACTTATGTCCCTTTGGGACCTATAAACACAGGGGCCCTGGCTGGACTCAGTCCTGGCGCCTCATATAGAAATGTGAGCAGGAACACTTTATTTCAGTGCAGGAGTGCTTTTATTTTACAAGAACTTTCCAGGAGCTGAAAGACTTTATTTTCAGAGAACATCCTCATGTGCTGACTCATCGGGTGTGCCTCCCAAGGCCTGGTCTTCATGTGCAAATTCATCGGGTGTGGCAGGGTGTGGCAGGCAGGCTGATCCTGGTGGGCGTGGCTTCAGAAGCTCAACTATATAAGCTGCTCCATCCTTAAGGCCGGTGCTTCGCGTTACTGTGCACTCACGTGCAACGTGACGCTCACCGCCGCTTGGACCAGTTTACTTACCTTTGGAAACCAGGAGTTCTCCTGCATACTCACCTCCAGGAAACCGATGCTTCATCGCTTCAACTGCAGACTCATCTCCTGACATCCAGTGATCTTGATCCCGACGCCGTAGCATCGCACTCCGCAACCACGAACTCGGACCCTGTGAAGAAGAAGAAAGACAATGTTAGAACATCTGTCCTGGGCCACGCCGCATTTGAACCCCACGCGCCCCCTAGTTAACAACTTACCAGCTACTGTACTGCTGCAGCTTCGTTCCCCATTCCCTCCGGCTGTTGCCTCAAGCTCTGCAGTTTCTGCCGGGCCGGCAACATCACCTGCAAGGGAATAAAGCAAAAGAGCAAACATCAAAAGGGACCAGTGAAGGAACTCGGTCCAGATCATACAAGCGCCCCTGCCAGAAGCAGCAGGACGGAGTGCTCGCCAAAACTAATCAACAGGTGAGCTTTCCAGGGACAGCGCATCCCACTAGTACCACGGTTTGGGAGAAGGGGTCTGGAAGGGGATCAGGTACGCAAGCTGGCATACGCACGGCCCCTATTCACCATGCAGGAGCAGTCCCGAGCAGCATCACCTATTACCACCAATCACCACATAAGCACAGAGGGCGAATTCGGACCCGAGCGACCTCACCCCCGGGAGGGCTGCAACCGTGCCTCAACGCCTCTGCAGAGACCAGGTGAGCGTAACAGATAGCAGTGGGCAAGCGTATGGCAGAAACTTGCCACACCACTTTGGAAAATGCCTTGTTTACAGCCTGGACTTTGCACAGCAGTTCTGTCCCAGATGCACATAATATTTCTAGTTCATCTTTTATCTTTAGTCAGTAGACTTCTTGTTTTTATGTAAATAGTCAAAAGTGGGTGGCTATGTCCAATCATTGTTGGGGTATTCCATTGAAGGTTCCAGGACAATCTGGGCCTTGTCACTTATTATAGTTATATATACAGACACTTGATCTTGGGGAGCACCTAATACTATTATTTGGCAATTGTGTTCCGACTAGTCTCATGCTTTTATGGTGTGCAGATTTATATGTCAGATAAAATAGCTATGTCTATCTAGGTCAGTCCTCACTGCAAGAGGTGCCCCAACAGAGGCTGTGTTTAAAACTAGAGTTACACACACTAGCATAAAAAGAAAATTGCTCAGAGTGAGCAACAAAGCACCATTCACACCAATGTGTAGTTCATATATAGGGTCTAACCTAAACACCACAAAATGTGTGAAACACGTGTAGGCAATTCCTTTTGCTTTCGTTGTGTTACTAAGGAAATAAAATGTTTTTCTTAGCATGGGATCATCCCATATTAACAAAAATGTAGTAAGAAAGTGTATTAGCCTATTGTTTTGTTGTTATTAACATTCATGAATACATTTAGAATTGTACAGTAGTAGAGTGCATTGGGAGAATTGTATGGTGTTTAAGTTGATCCTGAATCACTCTCATTCTTTACCCTAAAGCCTTATGATAAAAAACTATACTAATAATGTAGGTTACTTATATTAGGCCCCAGGACTCGAATAGCCGATTTTCCTGTGCTGCTCTTCTGCCTGTCAATCACCACAACTCACAGTTCAACACAGGCTCTGTGTGACCACAGTAGATGGGTGCAACTGGTAGTCCCTTTCCATCAGACTTGCAATACCTAGCGAGGATCCTGATATTATTCAGTAGGGTCGTGGATGAAGGAGTTCTTGCTTTGTGTGGTCGTTTTTCCCCAGAGGATATCAGTTTTCATGTTCATCGTAGAACTAAAGCAAGCCGCACTGCTGTCAATTTCCCTTATTTTTCGGACTACCCTAAAATTTGTTCTGCATGCTGCCTGAAAGTGTATTAATCCTATATGGCTTACCTACCAACCTCTGCTGATCACTTGTTTGTTTATCTCCTTCCATAAAACTGTTTGCCCTGTCTCTTCTCCTACTCTGGATAGGTGGGTTTTTTGCGCTCACAGGTGGACATTGATATTTCTCTTTTGGGGCCCATTCAGAAAGTGGGGACATGGCATTTTGATCTGGGGCAAGGCTGGAAGAGATTATTAGGTACATCTGCTGTGAACAGGTTGTGGCCGGTTTTAAAGCACCTTTAAATGTCTATAGAATGAAGACAAGATCTTATAAACCTATTGTTCAATTCTGTGGTTTCCCCTCCATAGTTATGCTGTTTCTCTTGCAAAACCATGGAGATTCAACATTGGCCAGATGTTGTTCTGAGCTTACAGAAGACGTTTCCCTGCTTTCCCGGTTGATGTAGTGTATTTTGGTTTGTCTTGTTTGCCTAATGGGACAGCCCGATGAAGAGGGCTGTTCGCAGTGGAAAAGATGATGTTTGGGTGTTCAGGAAACACAGATAAAGGCCTTAATGGACTAGAATTGATCAGGGCAACATGGATGCAAGGTTGGAATTATGTGTGGGGTAGTTTTTTGTTTGATATGCTTACTCGTATTTGAAAAATAAACAGAAAAGATGATGCAGAATATGAAGCATGTATGACAAGCCATAGAATATCTGAACACAGTGAAAGACAGCTTAGAGAGAATATACACTTCCCCTAGGATCATAAGATACATGTGGGGCTTCAGGGTCAATGTGAGTATTTAATTGCTGACTAAGGCATGCTTTATTGCTGACTAAGGTTTGCTTAATACGTAGGCAGCTAGACTAAAACTACTAAACCAGAGAAATACAATGAGTGAAATGATTACTAAGTAATAATAAAAACGGTCTCACTAGGTTTGATGAATACATCAGCATTGCAATTCAAGGGTTCTCAGAAAGACAAGACCATCAGGGGGTGATGCCCAAAGAGAAGCCTGTTTCCACATGCCTGGCTCGCAAGGCAACTGCTAGATCAAGAGCCAGCGTTTGGTGTTGGAATATGCAGAATCGTTGTTCTTTCTTGCACACACTCTACACTTAGGTGATGAAAGTGCAAGCATAGGAGGGATCTTTGAAAAAAGTCTTCATTTTAATATTTATATATCAACATTCAAAAAGAAAAAAGATGTTCTAGACTTGTTGATAAGGGCAAGACTGGTTGCAAAGGATCATATATTTGACAAATATAGAGAAAGTGCAAAGACTATACTCAACAGAAAATATAGGCATCCAAGTAGGAATAAGACGTTCTAGACTTAATTGAATCAGCACGGATGATAAAGATGAACTAGAATACATTCAAACAAGCAGTGTTGCAGTTAATCCCTTTTTTGACCAGAGAAAATTCCAAATCGTTCAAAAAGTAAGAGCCAAGATGTCTAACACCTCCATTCATTTTAATTTGTTTAAGGATATGATTTAGTTTAGGGATGGTATTTTAGTCCATTCCTCCACTACTTGTGCACAGTTTGGGACTTTTACACATCTATTGACTACTTTCTCTTACATTTTGTTCGCAGATTCAGAAACCAAAAAGTATATTAATTGTACCTGTCTTCTATCCAATTATTGGCTTCCAATTATTGTCATGAATGTCACTTATTCCTTAAAATATAAGCTTGAAGAATTTTTACTTCAGAAAATGTTGAGTGATTTCCTAATTCTTAGAATAGGAATTTTCTTAATTGCAATAATATATAAAACCGCTACAAATAACTGCAATGTTTATCAATCTTATTGTATTCGTGATTGTATTTGAACATTTCAATGTATGTTCATTACTGGTAAAGGTGGCTTTTAAGTTGTCTACTTTAAAATATTTGGCAGATAACTAAATCTTAGAACTAGAAGAATATCATAAAAATGTCAGACATTATATAGTGATTCTTAAATCTTGCTTTGAGGAGAGCAGTGGCTTGAAACATGTATCAGCAAGTCGAGGCACAACAAAAGAATGGAACAAGTTCAAATATGTAAATAACATAGTAACTGATCTAGATTACACATTTTCATTGATATTGTTTTCAAAACAATTCATTGAGGTATACTTAATCAGCTCACAGAATGTCATGATTACTATCCGTGATGTTCTCTGTTTCTTTGGATATGTATAACCATGTGGTTTATTTGATAAAGATCTTTAGCGTCAACATGAATAACCATTCTGATGTCAAGTGTCAAAATGAAGTATGTTCCACTCCCTCTGAGATCATTTGAGGCCCTTTGAGTCTACAGAATCTTGCTTTGTGTATTCCTGTTCAATGGTTGTTTTAATTCTAGCCTCATTCTTACTTTGACAGCCATGTCATCTTATTCAGTTCAATTAGCTCTTGTAAACATTTTTAACTATAACAATTAACAGTTCCCCGTTAACCATGATTAACCATCATATGAAAGGGAAGGGCTTGGGAATAATTGACATACTGATTTTCTGTTGTTTGCCTTGAATGAGATGGCTGTAGATGTATATCTAGATAAATATTCAACTAAAATGTTAAATGTAGTCTGAATGCTTCACTGTTGCAATATCACTTAATTGCATCTTTACAATTCTTATTTGTCAGATTCAATGAATTTGATAACAGATTATTCAATATCAATGATACCGAAGCTGAGCGAATGGATCCTCAACACAAACTTTTGCTGGAGTGCACATATAGGGCCCTGGAGTGTGCAGGAATTCCAATGGAGAGCATCAGTGGGAGTGATACAGGGGTTTTTATAGGTAAGCAGTCTATAATTTCTGTATACTACTGAGCCCAAACAACTCTGTAACTAAGACAATGTACATTGATGGGATTGCATTATAGAAGAAATGATATAAATGCCAACATAATCATTTAATAAAAATGATGGAGGCAAATGTTAAGAAGTTTATAAGTCTAACTTGAAGTTGCTGCAATGCAAAACCTACATTAGTCAGTGTTGCTAAAGATCTAAAGACTTCCGACTCAACAAGCTATCACTGCACACATTATAAAATACAGGAGTGCCTTACTAGATCACAAACTGTATACTATGTCCCAACAGCCTAAATAATATGGATGAAGCCTAGGCTAGGCGAGCGGGCCATATATTTCCTGATTTACGAGATACTGCAACATGTGAGTGTCACTTTGTGCAACTGCACCAACTGACACTAATGTGCACATCAGTATCATAATAAGGCATTGTAAAGTATGAAACCCAATAGTGATTTTATGACAAAGTTTAACTTTTCCAATTTTTATAGCTGCAGAAATGCTGATTTAAGAGGGAAAGCATGTTCCATCTTGTTTTGTACCATGTGATATAGCCAAAAGAGCACAGTAACAAACAAACTGTGATATGTTCAAGACAATGGGCCTAATTAGGAGTACAGCAGAGTGGCACAAAAGTAGTGGTAATTCCATTGCCAACGTTTTTTTGAAAGTAATGGAATGACTGCCGGTTTTTTGCAACTCAGCCAAATTCCAAGTCTGACCATGAAGTGGAGGATATACATCCAGCAAGACGCAAGAAGTAAACCTTCCATTTTAGTCCAAAATCAATGTATTTACCATTTGGAATTACAGCTCATGCTAAATCCAACAAAGATTCCTACAGGACCATTTGGCAGTAAGAGTAAAGGAATTTGACAGTAATTTGACAGACTTAATAATGATTGATCAACTGTGAAGAATCCCTCGACATCGTCACTTCTCCCTGGGATTGGAAACCCTTCCATGGGGCCAGGGAGGTGAGGCCGACACCCGATAGTCCCCCTGGGGCTGGCACTCAGTGGGAGGATCCCATGGGAGGGGACCCCCTCTGTGGGAGAAGTGAGAACTATCAAGGGAGAACACGGTATACGCACCATCATGCTGCCAGACATGATTCATCCAACCATATGTATAGGGCCCAAGCACCCCAACCCTCTCTGTCTCCTCTTTCTTCTACTAATTTCATCATACATAGCAGCTATGTATGTCAGCCAGATGATACTGTCACAAGGAAGAGTGAGGGAAGAGTGACTATGGGTGCCTTCAAAAGTACTGACACGAGCAAGTGCAGGGCGATGAAGAGCCCTACACGGAACATACTAGCTATTTGACAATAGAAGGTCAATCCGTCATAAAAACTAACAAAGGACTCTCTTTGATGTCAGTCCTGCCCCTGCGGAGCATTGCACTGGAGAGGACACGCTGCAGACCCGAACACCTGGAATAGGAAGGCGAGGACCGAGAAAACAGAGAAGTGCCACGACTTACCTGAAAGCTGGGGAACCTGACATCCAGTAGCAGAAAAGCAGCCACCGGACTGGTCCACGTGAGACCCGGTCTGTGGGGAGAAACCAGCGTGGTGGAGCCATCTAAAGCTAAAGGAAGAAAGCGAGAGGCCTGGGGAAGCTGCTGAAGGCCGTTGAAAGAGGAACTGAGAAAGGCTTCGGGAAGGGAGACACCTTCTCAATCTGGTTTTGGAACTTTGACAAAAGACCTGTCACAGCCTCTACTCTTATAGCCCCTGCCCCCACCAACCCGGTAACCATTCCACACACATACGCTCCAAGACTCTTTCATTGGGCTCTTAAGACTTCACAACATTTCCAAAGCACAACATGTGGGACTTGGAAGGAACCCATCTGGACCAAGGCATGGCGCTCCTGGAACCAGCTGCATCATTCAACACTGGACTAACCACCCAACATGGAGAGGAAGCAGCCCTGACGTGCATTATGGACAACAGTCTAGTCTCAGGGTGTGGCTGGCTATTTAAGCCACACCCAGGCATGCTTCCACGCTTCACGTTATACTGCCCAAAGGCAGCGGAACGCTCACGGTGTTCCAGGAAGCATTAACATTGCTGTAGTAGTCAGCCACAGCAGCCTCAGTACTCAGGGCATCGCGCGATTCTCTGTGTTCCAGCTGAGCCCCTCTAGCGACTCAACTCACCTGTTTCCGGCTCCACGACTCCTCCGGGCAGCTCCCTCTCTATCCACGGGCCAGCTGCTTCAGTCTTCGGGTATGCGGCTTCTCCGCACCTTCTCCAGCTACCGCGGCTCGCCAGCTCCGAGCCTCCAGCTGATCCACGAGCCCCGCTCCACTCTAGACCCTGCAAGGAAACAAAAAACACGCAGTAAAAGGTAACGCGTGCAACATTAATAAGCAAAAGGCAGAACAGTACAGGACAATTAGCCTGCAATAAGCAAAAAGACATAAGCAAGCAGGAAGGGAAGTCAGCAAGCAAAAGGCAGAACAGTGCAGCAAAGAAGGAAAGGCAATAGAAGCTTGAAAGAAGCAAGAAAGGCATAACTAGGGAACAGACAGAAGGAATTGATAAAAAAGACATCAAGCAGGAAAAGACATTTGCATATTGAACTAATCACACGCCAAAAGCGCAGCAGCACTATCCAAGCCACAGCAGGCCTGGCCGTGGATGTAACATCAGTGAAGTAACTGATGGTGCCGGACTATTGCGCCCCTGCTGAGGAATGAGAGCAGGACGGAGAGCCTACTTTCCATTTAGATACGTTAAGCACACACACAGGTGGTAAGTGGCTACTTACAAGTTCCCTAGTAGTCACTGTTACCTTGTCTTCTTGACCCCAACCCAGATGCAACCAACCTAGAGGAGGAAACCAGGAGGATAGCACCGAACGGAGGTTCCAGATACTCCCGCAGAGCTAAGGTGAGCGTAACACCACCTGAGAAGGTCTGCAAACAGAGAGGCTTCCTCCCTGTCCGTGGGAACAACATGGAAAAGCCTAGTGACAGCTATGAGAAGAAGGATAGTCCATCATCATTTATGAACTGCCTAAAATATCCCAAAGGAAGGTATCATTCTGTTATAAGCAGGGAGTAGTTTATAGGTTTCTTTTGAAGAGTAAGGGACGGAAATAGGTTTGGGACATAGGCCAGTGGACTATTTGTTTTGGACTGACACTCTGACATTATCCTTCATTTTGGTTGAGGCAGCGAAATCCCTCTTAGATATAGGGACATCTAGGCTTTTTCCTCATTTATTGTTCAATTAAAGTTTGTGCCAACAAAGATGTCACCTTTGCGTCTCGCGTCTACTTCTGCACCCTTACACAACAATGTCCTTTACTATACATTATATTGTGGTTATTGAGTCACATGGTTATTGTAATGATATACTACAAGGCCAAAGATCAAGCTGTTTAATTTTGCCAACAGAAGTTTAGTTTAGTTTATCTTATATAGCGCCCTGAACCCAGGGGTATCTGGGCGCTTTTACATGGGTATACAAAAATGGTTACAAAAAAAGGACAATGAGGTAGGATTACAAGGATAAGTGATGCTGAGAAGTGGCAGGCACTGTGCATTACAGAAACCAAGTGTTGGACTTGTGTTACAGATCAAGTCACAGGCACAGATCAAGTCACAAGATTACAAAAAGAGAATTAAAGTTCAGACATAGGTAATATTCTTATCCAATGCAGGTGGTGTTATAGCTAAGGTAGCAGATACCAGGATAGGTGTAGAGATAGGAGGCAAAAAAGTGCAGTGTAGAGCACAAGGTCTTTGACTTGTGAGACAAATCAAGTTGCAGGTTCATGGTGGACATATACAGGGTTTATATCATAGCTCGAACAGTATTGAGGTGGGATCCTCAAGGGGTCGCCTGTTGATACATATCTAGGCTATGGTCAGACTCTGGTTTCGTGGTTTAGTCAGTAATCACAATGGCAGGTTGTGGCCATGATATGTTGTATTTCACTTTCTGAATGCTATATCTTCCGACATGGCAGAGTTTTATGGGATTCATACTGAACTGATGTGACGTCACAGGAGAGGCACACATAATTTTCTTTTCCCCTCTTTCATTTGCTGAAGATTTATGGGAAATGGAATCTGGAATTCGTCAAGTTGTATATAAAGCTCATGCCTCCCATCTACACCCCATGCAAAATGGGCTGATGATTGGGTGACGGATAGTACAATGGATGAAAAGGTTGCAGAGGGAGTCCATCCTAAAAAAAAATATAGATGGGTAGCTTTCAACAACACTGTGTGTTCCACCTAGGAATTCTTACTGGCATCATTGACTACTTGATATTCGCTTTTGTTGTCTATCAGATGTCACACAGAACCTCCTGGTGCAATATATCCCTATAGTTGATAACTACACATATTTAATTGTTTATATCGTAAAGCACAGAGCTGTATTAAGATATTTGCCAATTCAATCTTGTGCAAGCTTTCTGTGTGTGTTCAATGAAACAATTTTCCAAAAGAAATTACAACAAAAATCTTCTTTGCTTTTAAACTGAAAAGTGTTTGCTTCTATGGTTTAGCAGTTTTACTTGTATTTAACACATTTTGTTTTGTGTTTTGTGCTGTAAAATTAACCTCCAACACTACCATTAAAAACACAAGTTACAATGTATAACAATAAATCATAACAACAAAGGATAACAAAATAATAAGCAATACTTTCATAAGGGAAAGTGGATCTAAATAAAATGTCCAATTAACTTGGAACTACATCCAAATTTCTGTTGTCACATGTAAATGGTTAAAGTGCATTCAGTGCATAAAATATATTAATTACTACACTATGTTAAAACTATGTATTGCCTATTTTTAGTACCAGCAAATTCTCAGCATGTACCCATACATCATAGGTAACCTGTGTTAACACCCTTGAGGACATGTCAAAAATCATAGCCCAGAATTGGTCACTCAAAATCACCTTAAGGGTTACATCAAAGGAGGTCTATTTCAATGAGCCACATTGCATGAGGACGTTCCTGATAGACTCCAGCTCCTTGCCACAAGCTCTCAACCTTAGGTTTTCTCAACCTCTGACCCAATAAAGCCAGTACTGGCAAAACATTGAATCTGAGTCTCAGTCCAAAGTACTTTAATGTCTTATCATTGAACAAGGTCAACTATGGAAATGGTGAATCTATTGGGAAGGATTGCTTAGGGTACAAGAGAATTGAAGGTTTGCCTTCTACATATTTCAAGTTTTTAATTCTATCTCAATTGTATGCCTTCGGCTTTAAGGCACGCTTGTACTGTGTGATATGCATAGACAAATCACGGTATCAACCAATTTCCGCATGAAAATTACTAACGTCTTTGATGAGTTGGTCAAATGTGGGATCCAGGGAAAATGATGGATTACCTTCCTACACAAACCAACCAAACAGAGTCTTTCCCATGTTGTATATAACCTTTTCAGAAGCAGACTATGTTTTACCTTAATGGGTGTTGAAAAAGAAACCAGGCCCAATTCTAATCATATGGCTTGAACCGGCAAGGACAGGGGCAAGCCTAGTGTTCCCCACCATATGTTACCCTTTAGTATTTTGAGCTATCTCAACTTTCTCTTTGTGCATTTTAAGACTATACAAAATACATGGTACAATACCAATGTTATACGCCTGCCGCATTCCCTCAACAGAGTACCCCCCAAAGCTCTTTATCAAACCCATTTTACATCCTGCTTTGATTTGTACATACTGCTTAAGGGAATCTACAGCAAGACTCGAGCTCAGCAGAGCACCCAAGTATATATAGGAAGGAACCATCTTAAGCTTATCATCTTCTATTTTCCAATTGAAGTTTCAAGTGCTTCCTTTTTTTCCCCACAATCATGATTTTTGTTTTTTGCTTATTCAGTTCTAGGCCATTATCCTGTGCATATTTGTATAATGCCCTCAATGAACGCTGAAGCCAATTGGAGTACTATCCAGAAGGACAGTGTCATTTGCATACATTAACCAGGCAATGGGATGAGCACCAATCTTTGGAGGAAAGTTCCCACAATTTTGTAGTTTTTGGGCGAGGTCGGCAAGGTACGAGTTAAAAAGCATGGGTGCGAGTATGCACCCCAGCTTCAGGGCTTTCTTAGAAGAGAAAAACGTAGACATAAACCCAGATTGATTCAATTTTATTGCGACATTTGTTCCTTCATGAAGCTTTGCCAGCACACAAATGATCTTCGCGCTTAGGCCCCAGCTAGCCAACTTGCTCCATAACCTTTTTCAGGCTATGGTATCGAAGGCTTTAGCAAAATCTACAAAAGCAATGTAAAAAAGGAGATTTTCCCTGTAAAGACCTGTGTACCAAAAGCAGGAGGGTCGAGATATTCTGATCTGTACCCATCCCCTTCTGGAACCCCAATTGCTACACAGATGTATTACCCTAAGTAAGAGAGAGCAACATTTCTTCCCTGGGAAATGCAGCATGTCAAATACCGTATAAATTGCTGGATTGCCCCGGTTGCTCTTCTTAAATACAGGAACCAGAAGGGATTTCTTCCTGGAAAGCAGCATCAAACCATCCTTCCAAGTTGCTTAAAATAGCCCAAATAAAATCTGGGCCCACATTTCAGGGCTAGCCCATATGACCATAAGAAGTCCTATACACAGGACAGTTGATCTCTCAAGATGGGAGAAAATTGACACCCGAAAGAGCAGAAGCAATTCTAAAGTCTCCACATCCAGAGACTGTGAGACATGGCCAAGATCAACACCTCCCTCGAAGGTTACAGCGACATGCTATCCCTCAAGCTCACCACTTCCCCCACATGCACCATCACCTTCCACACTGTCTACCGCCCCCGAGGTTGGGTGGCTCCTTTCCACCAGAACCTCCTCCACCTCCTAACTGATAATATAAAGATCTCCTCCAAGATCATCCTATTAGGGGACCTGAACCTAGGGCTAAATGATCCAGAGGATTCACAAGCCAAGTCACTCGCCAAGGCACTAGAAACCCCTGGGCTTTAGACAATGTATCACCAACCCACGCACACCAAATGCCATATCCTGGACTGGATAGCGTACCTCAACTTTCCACCTTCCATCAGCTCCAATTCTCCCTGTCCATGGACAGACCACCATGTCATTCTCTTCTCCATACCCCCGCTGATGAAACTGAAACTTGTGACCATCCCTCTACCTCCTGCACTAGCACATAGCTCCTGTGAGCTAACTAAAGAAAGTCTAATGCCATTTCTAGAGGTCCCTGTCCTCAAACCTCCCTTCTCCAATGATCCCAACATCGTTGCCGACCTATACAACTCCATTCTAAAAACAGGCAGTTGATCCATAGCATCATTAACGACGCAGAAAGCAAAACCCATCTGACACTCAAACTCATGGTACAATCCAGAGTTACTTGAACTCTGAAACCTGAAATGTATCACTCTTACCTCCTGGCAACCCCCCCCCCTCCCAGGAAACTACGAAACTAGAATTTATTAAGATATCTGCAAAATACAAAAAGGCAATCACCCTGGCCAAAGCGGCATCCTTCAATACTAGGATTGCCAACGCAAAATCAGATACCAAGGAGATCTTCTCCATCTTCAGGGTACTCAAAGCTCTAGTCCCAACCATGCAGGCCCTCTCCAAAGCCTGGTGTAACAGCATCCACTGCATGATCAATAAAATAGACCTACTATATAGCAGGATCTTGACTAATCACAATATCCTGAATACTCCTCATCACTCAGCTACAGCAACCACCCTGAACACCGCTACCCCGGAGTTCCCCTTTTCTCCTTCAAGGATGTCACAGAACTCAAACTTCTCACCCTACTGAAAAATCTTAAACCATCAAAATGCAAAGGTGACATCTGCCCGCCACGATTATCAAGGACGGCGCATCCGCCCTGACTCCCTTCCTCACAGCCTGTACAAACACCTCCTTTGCCTCTGGACCCGTCCCCATATGCCTCAAGGAATTGTGGGTAAGCCCCTCCTAAACAAAATCTTCACTTGACCCCACATCCCCCAACAACTACAGGCCCATAACAAAAGTCACATTCCTTCTAGAAATTCTTGACAAATCAGCATACCTACAGGTCCAACACTTCCTTCAAACCAATTGCATTTTAGCACTACGTCAATTTGGCTTTCGCCCAGGCCGTGGCACTGAATCAGCACTGCTTGATTTAAAAAACAGCTGGATGAGATTAAGGATGCAAGCAAGCCGGCCTTGCTCCTCCTCTTGGACCCATCAGCTGTTATTGATTTAGTGGACCATAAAATTATTTGTCACCACCCTCACTACTTCAGCGCACTTCTCACCCAAAGCTACAGCATAGATCGCCTCCTTCTGAGAGGGAAGAGCTATGAGAGTGTTCCCAGAACAGGCATGCGCTGCCCCCGCTACCATCCACTTTGGAGTCCCGCAGGGATCCTGTATCTCTCCCACATTCTATAACATCTTTACTAGACCACTGTTTGATATCCTGGACACCATCGGTATAGCCTGCACCAACTATGCCGATGATACCCAAGTCCTCCTCCCCTCACCGGTAGCTACGAAGCTGACGCCAATGCCCCTAATACAGCCTACTCCACCATTCAGGTCTGGATGGCAGCCAACTGGCTCTGCCTCAATGGAGACAAAAGGGAAATCATTCTGGTAGGGCCCCAGGAGACTCCTAAAAAACCCAACAGTCAATACACTGTGTTCACCACAGACAACATACAGATTCCTGTATCGTCATCCTTCAAGACCCTAGGGGTCTACCCTGACGCCACCCTCTCTATGTCACAAGTCAGTGCTATTGCATCCTCAGCAGCCTACTCTACCAGACTACTTGACGCAGCCAAACCATTCCTGTCTACCGAGAGAATTGCCTCACCATTGCCAGAGTGGTAATAGGCTTAAGACTTGACTACTGCAACGTCCTCTTGGATGGAACTTCATCAAAAACCTATTGAAACTACAAATCATGCAAAATAATGCGCTCCGAGAAGCCCTCACCATCCCCAAAACAGAGCATATCTCTGCAACAAGGTGGGAAGCCAATTGACTTCCCATCAAAGAACGTATCCTATTGAAAACACTGGCCATCACTCCTCAGTGCATCACTGACACAGCCCCTCCCTTATCTCTCTCAGAAAGTAGTAAGAGCAGGCTCATCAAGACCTACCAGAACACTGTACTCCCACCCACTCATACTCCAGACAGTCAAACACGCTAAAGCAGGTGGTGCCAGCTTCCCCTTGATTGCGGCCAGGCAATGGAACTCCCTGTCACCCATTCTTTGAGCAGAACCTTCCCTCTTGACCATACGCAAAGCCCTCAAAACCTGGCTGTTTGACTAAGTTATACACACATGAACGGCGTTACTGTCAGTTCACACTGTTGTATATATAAATATGCCCATGTAACTATGCAATACCTGTACTTACATTTGTAACAGCGCTTCGATGCCTACGGGTTGCTGCACGCTTTATAAATGAATAAAATAAAAGAAATAAGTAGATGCAACAATTTCTAGGTCTGTGTAACTACTGCAGGGCCTGGGTTTTTGATTACAGTACATATATTAGTCCTCTTTTAAAGGGATTCAAGGAAGCACAGGTAGACAAGAAAAAGAAAATAATATGGAATGAGGCTTAAAAAAAGCAATTTGCACAGCCCCATGTCAGGAATCCCAGATTATAATGAAGAATTGGATTTGTTTTCATATTTAAATTGGGTAGTGATGACAGCTGTCCTGATAAAGAAAGCGACTTTAGGACATGGGCACAAACTATTAGCATATTACAGTGGTATTTTGGAGCCAGTAATGCAAGGACCCAACCCTTGCAAACAAGCTCTAGCTGCTGCCGCCTTTGCAATTGAAAAAGCTGCAAGTGTAACAATGGGGTGCTCAATGACATTATTTGTCAAGCACTCCCTATTTGCTATTCTAGAGAAACCTAAAAGTACATTGACTAGGCAAAGAGCATGAGGTAATTATTTTGAATCTAGCAATAAAAATTGTCGGATGGAGGGCAGTGAATCCAGCAACATTTTTTGCAGAGTTGGCAGAGTTGGCAGAGAAGGAAGACTATATGCATGATTGTACAATGTACACTGAATTCTATAATTATATTCCCCATGTTAAAGAAAATGCTCTTGCGGGGGGGGCGACGTTGCATTTATTGATGGTTCTTCAAAAAGTTACCAAACGACTGATGAACGGCATACTGGGACAGCAGTAGTGAAACTGAACCATGAGGGCTAATTTGAGGTAGTGACAAGTGCGAGGCTACCTTTGCATTGTTCAGCACAAGCTGCAGAATGAGTGGTGCTTATCGCCGCACTTCAGAGACACAAGGATGAGGAAATGACAGTGTACCCTGACTCCCCCTATGTGACGTCAATCGTACACGCAGGATTGTCACATTGGAAAAGACGACTCACCTGTTCAACATAGCTTATTAAAGTACTAAAGCTTCCATTAGCTATCGCCATTGTGAAGGGCACATCCCATACTAAAAGGGCAGATTTGATTTCTCATGTTAACGATGCCACAGATGTAAAAGCCAAAAGCGCAGCAAATTTCCCAAACATTTCTGATTTTGATGTAGAAAGTGTTAAACAATTGTCAGGATGATGCATGATAATTAAGGAAGGGTTTCATATGTTATCCATTATAAATTAATTGAGCTACAAGGTAGAGCACCCTAGGAAGAGCAGGATCTTTGGAAAAAATGGGGGTGTTCTTTATCCCCAACTGAGGCTTTATGGAGACAGGATAGCACTGTAAAGCCAGTTATGCCTCTAGCATTATTGAAGGTGGCACTGGAGCAGCTTAACTACCCAGCGCACACAACAAGAGAGAGTCTTGCTGCCACGATCGCAGAAGACTAGCTATCACCAAATATATTAGAACACGTGGCACAGTTTATTGTGAACTGCATTGTGTGTCAGAAATTCACGTCAGGACACACTTTAAGAACAGTGAGAAGAGCAATCCCAAGGCCTAATGGTCCTTTGCACAATCTACATATAGATTTTGTGGATATGTTGAAAATATGCAATGGCTATGGGTACATGCTGGTAGAAGTATGTCCCTTTTCCAGAGGGATTGGGCAAAGCATGTACGCCCCCCAATGCCACATGTGCTGCCATGTTTCTCATGCATGAGGCATTTCGAAGATGTGATGTGTGCGAAATCCTGCGGTCTGACAATGGACCGCATTTTGTAAATGAACTATTTGAGAAGATCACTCTTTTGTTAGGTATAAATCATGCATTCTCTTCTGCCTTTCACCCACAGGTGAATGAGATTTGTGAATGTTTAAACAGACTCCTCAAGGAAAGGATAGCTAAAATAAAAATCACTTTAAAGAAGGGCTGGTTACATTGCGTACCCCTTTCTTACCCCTTGCTTTGTTCACACTGAGAACCCTATACTGGGGTTTTGGGAGAGAACGATCAGAGGGACATGAAAAAGAATAACCAGGACTGTTCTAGGAGGTAACGGAAAAACAAGATTCTGGGAGTTGTGGTTTTTGAGTGTAATGGGGTAGTTGAATTTTATTAAGGGAGCTTCTTTGGTTGGAAAGCAGGTGGATGTATAATAAACAAAACAATATACTGCATCTCTCCTGGGGTATTCCTCCAAGCACAACCCGGGCTCCCCTACCCAGGTGATGCTACCTCGCTCGTCCGCCCCCAGGGTTGGGATCTTAAAGTGCCAGCCCTCCCCTGGCCACCTGAATAAGGGATTCCCGAGGCCTACTCGGGAGAGCACCTTCAGGTTTCTCACAGTAGAGGAGGTCACACCCACTGCTGTTAAGCTAAAAGGGAGAAGAGCATGGCTACATCTGAATGATGTGAAGCTCTACAAAGGAGAGACCCCCAACTGCTCTGACATCCGTTGATTGCAAAGAAAGAAAAGAAGATACTTGCATGCTGACCAGATTGGCTACCAAGGCCAAGGATAAATAATCTATGGATTAAAATGAATTGGAACAAAAGTGACATTTCCCAAGTCTAATAGGGAATGAATGGACTTGCAGCTGCTTCAGAAAAATGCTAGATAGGATCAAGAGACAATGGGCCTCATTAGGAGTTTGGAGGTAGCCATGCCATTCTTACCGGCATGGCTACCCCCAAACTGGGTATCGGGTGCGGGTCCCAAAAATAGGGAATTCCCGGGCCATGCCGACTTTAGCGGGCCCAGTAATTCCCATTCTCGGGACCCGGACCTGGTACATCCCCATTACCATTGGAGCCCCCATAGGGCTCAGTGGGAATGGGGAGGATGCTAAAAATTTACTCGTAAATGATGGGTCCGTTGTTAGCATCCTGGTTTGCGCACAGGTGGCGGTATGTACATCTGGTCTGGACCAGACGTGCATTGCGCCACCCGCAAGGAAACCCGTAATTTGGTGGCCCAGAATGAATGGTGCCAGTACGTTACCGGCACTGTTCATTCCGTGGCCGCCAGCCTCCTATTGAGGCCCAATGTGTTTAAGTACTGGATCCAAAGAAATTAGGCCACTGCATCTTCTATGCTGCCGATCACAAAGACATTACATACATTCTTGTAGGCAGTTTTTACCTACATCTTATCAAGCTTTAATAAGACGACACATAGACATTGAGACATTTCTTGGCAATCCTAAAACAGTTATATCATTTTCAGAATCATTGTTGCAATAATCCTGCAGTTTCTGACATAAAAGTTTGATTTTCAAGAAATAACAACATTATATATTGAATTAAACCAAAATGGGAATCCTTCAGTATATAAAATACACACTTACAAAAAGACCAGCTACTCCACAAGAGATTGTGTGGCTTTTGAATTGTACAGCAATACTTCTTACGGCTACATTGTGTCTCATTACTTGTTTATATGTTTTTATGCTTTATACCTTTCATGAAAATACCTGGGAATGGGACATCCCTTTCTATCCCTAATAGAGACACAAACCGTTCAATCTAAAAGAGATGTTGGGGAAGATAAAGAAAATATAATTACATGTCTTGATAATTCAGCCCATTTAAAGAATAACATGTGGTATCAGCACATGAAGGAGGTGGGAGAGAGACGTCAGATGAAAGCTGCTATGCATATTCTCTCATCCCTTATGCCATGAACGCAGTCAGAACATTAATTGCAAAATAAATACCTGCATATGATGCAAAGTGCCTCAGCCATCTAGCAGCGTGCACAACAAGAGGACAATTCAAAGGAAGCTGAGCGACCCTATGATGGCGATCAAGGAGATCATTAACATATGAAGATGCTTATGTGAAAACACAAAAGATGGAAAAAGACAGGCTGGATGAGCAAGATGCTTATATATTCATCCCTGACTGGAGAACAAGTAAAGGTTACTGAAATGAAGAGGCTGAGATGTTCATACATGCAGGAAAGGCCAGGAGTACCCGGATGGTGGGAGAGACCTCAGCTGTTGGTGTATGGACAAGTTGCCACCTGTACAGGATGGAAAGAAGGAATATTATCTTGCACTGCACACACACTTATTGAAGAAGGAATCAGTAAGCATAATGCAAATAGTAAATGGCATATGCCTACAATCATGGGCCAGGTATTCGTATCTACTAACATGGGTTGGCAAGGAAGGAGGACCAGTGTCCAAAATACCTCTACAGAATGTGACAATATGTTTCAGTAACAAAGGCCTTTCCTCATTCAAGAAAATAAAGAATACAAGCAGGTGCTTGAAGTACCATAAATGAATGGTGAACCTGCTGTACTAATGGATTGCTATTAGGCCTGTGGATCCAGAATTTATATGCAGCTGCCTAAGAATTGGGGAAGAATATGTTCTATTGTGATCATACGTGTCCCTGCATTGGTGATTCCCCAAAGTAATCTCCATATTGAAGTCTTTCCAAAGATGGATGCAAACCAGAGAAAGAAGAGGTTGCTCAACCTCTGTCGAATGAAGAGGAAGAACTATTTCTCAGCAAAATCAATAGCAACCTATGATGATATTCCAGCAGAGCATACATTATTCAGCAAGATGGCAGTAATATTTACAGCCATATTCATGCCAGGAATACAGACTTCAGCAAATGCCAAGTGGTTACAGATCACTTGGTGGGAGCTGCTACAAATGATCAACACACCAATAAAAGGATTTAATGCAATCAAGGAAGAACTGATGGCCATCAGGTTCATGACCCTCAAGAACAGGTATGTCCTGGACTTAATTACAGCAATGGAAGGAGGTGTGTGTGCCAAGATAAGGCCTTCTTGCTGTACATTCATGTCTGCCCATGATGGAGAAAATTTAACGCTGACAGAGGCAATAACTATGATGACAACCCTGCATACAAATATGGAGGAGGAAGGTGATGAGACAAAGGAAGATGACTGGTTTTCATCTCTGTTTTCATGGATTCCAACTTGGCTGACGAATGCTTTCAAACTACTTGGACCAATACTATTGTTGGCATTGCTAGGATTCTGTCTTATAAGGATCATTATAGGGCAATGCACGAAGACAGAGAAGAAAGCCATTGAGATAAAGATAATGCTTGATGTGAAGGGTGATCACAAACCACAGACAGAAGACACCACCCATGAGAACATAAAGAAGAGTTTGCTGGCACATCCAGGGATGAAGTTCTATTATCCAAAGGATCATAAGAACTATATTGGATGTTGAGTATTCTGTCAACCGACTGGAGAATGATGTCACATGACCTGGAGCGTGGATGAGCGTATAAAGAATGCAAGCGACCTGAGGTGGGTGACAAAAGTATGGGTCCCAAACAAATCAAGATGAAGATGAAAAATGAAAAGATGAAGAAGATTGAAGAGGAGGTGGTTGAGGACTCGACCAGTGGGGGGGGGGGGGTGTAGACGAGCATACGAGCATTTCACTGATAGAAACCGCCCCTCACCTCTGTCACATTGGAACAACAGTTGTGACACCAGGTATTGTCCCAATGTCGCACTGAGTGTATGAGAGATGCTATGCACTCAGACAACTGTATTGAATGTGCCATTGCACTGAGATGGTAGGAGGATGTTGACATACACCACTGGACATAGAAGAGCTGTAAGTACAAACTGACAGATGCAGAGTTACATCATGAAGAAGAGACACAAGGACACACTGAAATGATATGCAAATACTCAAAGAATAAGGATGTAACTGAAGTAACAAAAGAACCATGTAAGCAAATAAAAAGAAATCATGTGCACCAAAGAAATATGTAAGAAAAGAAGAACAGAAGATTGCTGCAGAAGAAAACATAACGTGGCTAAAGAGGCCATGAGAAAAAAATGGATGTCAGACTTTTGCTGAATCCAATCGAATTACCTCAGAGACAGACCAGGGCTGCAGAATCTGGCGATGCTGGAAAAACAGCCTTGTGTTAGGAATAAAGAGGAGTCTATTGGCCTGGGATAAAGGATGCCACAGCAAGGAATAGTTTCAAGGCACAAAAGAAGGCAAAGAGGATGAGCCATGTACATAAGACATAATTTTCTTAGATTGAACAGAAACAAAACCATTGGCAAGTGCCAAGTATTGGACCATCAAGGATGCAAAAAGCATAGGTAAGTTGGAGTGATCAAGTCTCCAGAGGCCAAGAGGAGTAATAGCACACAGTACAATTAAATCAAATAGCAGTAAATAAAAGGTAGACATTGACAAAACCGTGGTCTCAACACACGATTTTGAAGTGAAATAACAAGGGCTATTCATTAAGCTCCTAATGAAGATAATGGTGTACCTACACTCCCTGAAAAGTCCCAGAGCAGAGAACAGACTGCAAGGTCAGCTATAAAGAAGAAGCCTTGGCTTGGGGCCTGACCGATGAGAGATGATGGACTAATTGGGCAAGTGGGTAGTAGTCTGAAGTTGTTCGCTGTACCCGAGTTTCATTTTTGTTACGTGCTACTAATGAGCCGAAAGTCCAAGGTTGGGAGAGATTGCCAACCAATCATAGGAGTCTATGTAGCAACATACATGGTTTTACAGGGAAATCCACTGCTGTTATTCTGCTATAATCTGTTTTATACGTATTTAGAGGTGATATATAGGTATATATGTTCCCCTTACCAATCCCTCCCTTCAATAGGTTTTTAAGTTTGCAACGTAGGATGATATCATAGCTGACGCACATTGAGGTATAAAATCTTTGTGTAATAAAAATTGAAGTGTGAGTGCGTGGAGTGCAGCTTGTTGTTCGCCAGATTGCCATACTTTATTGAGCTGATAATAAAGTAGTACTTTTCCATATTCTTTGAGTCTGTCCAGTTCTTTGGGTCTGAGATCAATATTGGTAATTCCACTGAGAACATTATACGCTTTAGGGTGCTATTGCGCACCCCGTTGGGCATTGCATATTGCAGAAAGAAGCTTTAAGTGAGCTGTGTCCTGAATTGAAAACTAGCAGCTCCAAAATGGCTGACCCTGCTACAAAGACTGAGGTGCACAAATGGCTTTTGTTACATTGCACGCCTCTGACCATCCCTGATTGGGTGGCCTCTACATTTGTTCCGGATGCTCATGGGAGCTGGTAGGCTCTCGCTGACCTTCCCTGTCTGGCCCTGTGCAGTCAGAAATGCCACACCACAGACTCTACCAGATGGCACCTCTGCGCCTCACACTTTAAACAGCATGATGGCATTGCTCAGTAAGGCAAGATGCGATTTGCCTACATACCATGAAATGGCCCTTGAGGCTCTGTGTAATGCCATCAGATGTTATTTTTGTGAAAGGCCCGGTTGTGCATTGCATATTGCAGCAAGAAGCGTTAAGGGAGCTCTGTCCTGAGTTATGAACTAGCTCCTTCAAAATGGCTGACTCTGCGATGACAGCCGAGGTAAACAAATGGCCTTTGACTGATTGGTTGGCCTCTACATTTGTTCCGTATACTCCTGGCAGCCCCCTACAAAGGGCCACGATTAAGGCCCTCATTGACCTTTCCTGTCTGGCCTTGTGCGGTCTTGCCACCAGCATGCCCGGCTACCCATTGGTTCCAGTTTGAGATGGCCCGATAAACCGCTTCATAAAATGATGACTACTCCCTCGGCAACCCCATGGGACCTCCAAGGTACAAAGAATTCTGGCTCATCTCTGCACATGCTCTACCAGAAGATCGCCCACCCCTGACACATTTCCTACTTGCTCCTCTAACACACATGGAAACCCAATGCTATCATTGAAACCCACGCACTCCTCATTTTTATCAATGTACCACTCCCCACCACCACTACAACGTGCCTTACCAGCTGCTGCTAACCCTTCACCCATGTCAACTACGCTCCTTGCACCTTGCCCCTGCTGGAGCATCACAATCTGTTGCCACAGAGCTCGCATGCCTCCTGTGCCAGCCAATCTTCTCGGCCACAACCATATAACATTTCGAATAAGTTCAGCCGCTCAGACCCTCTGAGCACTGCCGTACCTCCTGTTTGTAAGGTGCTACATTTTACCACCCCTTATGTCCCCTCTTTGATCAGCCATGATACCCAAGAATCGGGTTTCCCCATTGGTACTCTTCACAACCTTGACAGTCCTACACCCTTGCCACTACCTCTCACATCCAAATCATCTTCAGATACAGCTGTGCATATGACCAAAGAGTGCTGGAATTCCACCTCACCTATCACAAGGCACAATGCACCTACTGTTTTCAAACCATCGAATGACACAGTTGTTACGGCAGCTCTGCACACTACTCCCACAACATCTGCAACCCTATGCAACTCGAGTGTTAGCCTTCTCCTCAACAACAGAGCCTACCCCAAAAATGTCAGGCCTTACTCAAACATTGGCAGTCTCCATTCCTGACTGACTCGGCTGCAGGAGCCCCACTTTCACGTGACCTTAGCCACTCACCCACCCACCTTAAAGCAACATCCTAACAAAAAAAGGAGCAACCAAACTCTGGGAGTCTCCTGATGCTGCAGACTCAGAGCCAGAACTTCCCCTCAGTTGTCATATACTCCCAAACTCACGCCCCCCCTAGGTGCTTCACGACTCACCAGACTCAATTCTCGCACCTTCCTCCTACCCCAGCTGACAACTACTGGAACTCTTCAACTATATCCCCAGCATAGACCCCTGCCTCCACCTAAACAACCAGATGCCCTAAAATGTGCACTCATCAATGCACGCTCTTTAGGACCACATGCAATTGATGTCCATGACCTGTTACTGGAACACCAGCACGACATTCTAGCCATTACAGATTTCTGGTTACACACTGCGTCAGTCCAGCTTCTCTCCTTAGCCAATCCCCCTGACTATACCATCCTTAGGGCTGAATGCCTTAATCCACTGCAAACTCTGTCTCGGCACTTCTCTTACTGCCCTCTTACCCAAACCTAGCCCAATATTGGTTAGGAACACCCGTAAACGTATTCATGTTTGTCTGAAACCAACACTTTTGGCATCACTCAAGTCTAGCACCCCATCCAACACAAATCCTCAGGAGAGAGCCAATATCTGCCATACCAGCCTACACCAAACCCTAGACTCATCCTTCTATCATTGCTAAGATTCGAAAACCTCACAAACCAAACGATTCCTGGTTCAATGAGGATCCTGTTATCTTACGCAGTAGTAAAAGAGCCCTTGAACACGTATGTAAAAAGCACCCTTGCCCTAGCAACTACAAATCCCTTGCTATTGCCTCCCAAATGTACAAGACTGTGCTAGTGACCCACAAAACGAATTCCTACAATTTGCGCATCTCCAATGCAAGCTCCAACACTAAAGAGCTTTTCTCTATTCTGAGAGAACTTGAGACCCCATTCCTATTACCCCTTCTACTCAGACTGACAGAGCCTGGTACACTGTTATACAAAACACCCTTACACACAAAATGTTATCACTTCATAACAAAGTTATTATAAAAAAAGGCCTGCCTTGCCGCTAATCATCCACACCTATCGTACTAGACCACCCTAATGTTAACCAGTCCTCTTCCATACCACTATTCAAGTTTAGTCAAGTCACAGAAGATCAGGTGCTTTCACCATTCTCTCTTTAAAACCTTTGAACTGCAAAGGTGACACCAGACCGCTCACATAGTGAAAGTCTGCGCTCCCACCTTGGCTCCTATCATTACAGACCTTGTCAACTTTTCCTTCTCTACCAACTCTGTACCCTCAAACCTCAAGTCAGCATGGATCACCCGCTCCTTAGAAAACCCTTCCTCGATCATACCATTGCCACTAACTACCGCCCCAGTACTACAGTTCCTTTCCTGCTCAAAATAATCTACTGATTAGCTTATATTCAAGTGCAACGATTCCTTGAGCTCAGTCACCTTCTCAGTACAAGACATTTTGGCTTCCTCCCCAAACATAGCACAGAAACCGCCCTTCTGGACCTAAAAATCCAGATGGACAGCATCTGTGACTCTGGCAACTTAGACATTCTCCTCCTCCTAGATCTATCAGCTACATTCAACCTAGCCACCCATTACATGATCTGTCAGCACCTCAGCCAGCACTTCCACTTCTATCCTGGAGCCACCTTATGGATCCATTCTTTCCTCAGCAAACGCTTCACAAGAGTTTTTATTTGTGAGGCGCCATCCCATCCCACCCCTGCTCCACTAGGGGTCCCTCAAGGCTCCTGTCTATCTTCCACACTGTACAACACCTACACCAAACCCCTTTTCAAACTCCTAGACACACTGGGGATTACCAACTCAAACATTGCTGAGGACACCCAAATTCTCATTCACATCTCTAGTAACGACTCACAGGACACCATCACAATCAACAAGGTGTATAGTACAATAGAAAAATGCATGGCCACACACACCCTTTGTCGAAATTACAAAGACGCAGAGCTCCTCATTGAGGTTCCTCGCTTGACTAAAGAACCTTGATACCATCTACATCTTCCTCTGGATCAATGGTACTGCCATCCCAGTCCTTAAACAGGTTAACACCTTGGGGGTCCATCTAGACACAGAGCTCACCATGACAAAGCACATCAATGCGTTATCCTTTGCCACGGCCTACACCCCCAGGATCATATCCCTGAGCAGAAAATTCATGACACCAAGTAACTGCCTCACACTCGCTCGAGCTCTGATCCTCTCCAAACTGGATTATTGCAACGTGCTCCTCATGGGTACATCCACCTCCAATTTGGCCAAACTTCAATTACTTCAGAACAAAGCATTGCGTGCCGCCTTTGGGATAAAATGGTGTGATCATATCTCAGGCACAAGCTTCACGGTTACCGCTTCTACACTCTGGAACACTATACCTGCGACCATCAGAAATGAACAGTTGTATTTGGCGTTAGAAAAACCTGTGAAAACCTGGCTCTTTGATAAATGTGAATAATTACTGTATACATAATTTGCATTCCTTGCTAATTATTGTATATATACTGTATCTTACTTCCCATGATACCCCTGGGTTTGGGCATAATATAATTGTCATAAATAAAAATAAATAAATAAAGTACTTTTTCACAAATTCGTCTGTTGTAGAAGAGTTGATGGAGATTAAGGAAGAAGGGTTTCATAGATGGCATCTAAATATGCATCATCTCAAATATGCAGGAATTTTCAAAGGTATATGTACCTTTGTAAAGAGGTATTTGGCAGGAGTATTGTGGTACCTTGTTTCCTCACATGAGAGCGGGATGTAGAGTGTTGTTGTGATGAGGTGTACTTCAGTCCATAAAGAATTCAGGAGTCGGATTTGGCAAGGTCTTCCTGGAATACAGTTCTACTTGTGGTTTGTCTCTTTTCATTGCATTGTATTCTATTTGTCATTTATACAGCGCCCTTTCCCCATTTGTATTGCCTCAATTTGCTTTGTGGTTGGAATGCCTCGGGGACCAAAGTCCATGTTTGGGAGATTCTAAGAGTTAACTTTAAGATGTGTGTGTGTGCATTTTGCCAAGTTAGGACTTAGGTGGGCTGGCTAGGCTCCAGAAAGCAGCCCAGAGGTCAGCCATGTGGACGGGTGCTTTTGGAGGTTTAGGATGGAGCGCTAGTACTGGAGAGTCAATGTGTGCCCAGCTAGACTGAAATATTTTCATAGGTTGTCAGTGTATACTAATGGCAGATGTGTTGAGGTACATCAGGGGTTTCAGTGTGGAAGGCTATGCAAGCTGATAGACCGGATATGCATAGCCATCCTATAGTGCATGGACGGGTGGCCACAGATATGTTGTAAGTTATAAATACCTTAAACTTGGATGGAGTTAATCTTCAATGTTGTTTTCCTAGGTCCAATGCGATTGGCTGGTCTCGCCAGCTGAGGTTTCCCTAGATTGAGCACCTGAGCAGTGGGAGGGGGTGCCCGGAGGAATGGGGGAGTGATGTACGATCCTCTGGGGATGGGGGGAGGCAGCAAGTTTATCACAGTGTGTTGCTGCAAACAGTGCCAGCATCCATGGAGGTTTGGTTGGATAGGTGTGTTGTCGGGTTTGGGGCAGTGCTTCTGTGCACGTATCAAAGAATAGCGTGCAAGAAGATTTCAAGAGTAGGAAGGACAGAGCCAGGTGTTGTGGGCCTTTCTGAATGCCAGGTGATTGTCAATATTCCAGATGTGGAGAGGCAGAGAGTTCCAGATGCTCAGAGCTTGGGCGGAGAAGGAGGATCCATCCAAGCTAGTGCAGTTGTAATGTGCGACAACTAGGAGAGATGCTGTGCTGGATCTGAGTGTGCTGGAGGGGTGGTAGTGAATGAGTTTGTCTTGGAGGAATTTCGGGTCAGTGTTGTGGATGGCATGGTGAGTGATGCACATGGCATGCCTCACACTTAGTTGGAATAGTGAATGGTAGCATGTGCCACTCTTAGAATTATGAACGGTAGCAAGTGCCACACTTAGATGGAATTTATAGATGTTATCATGTCCTACACTTAGATGGAATTATACATTTTAGCATGTGCCACTCCTAGAATTGTGAACGGTAGCATATCCGCACTCAGATAGAACTCTGAATGGTAGCATGACCTACTCCTGATAGATTTATAAATGTTAGCATGTGCCACTCTCAGAATTGTGAACGGTAGCAACTGCCACACTTAGATGGAATGTATAGATGTTAGCATGTCCTACACTTAGATGGAATTATAAATGTTAGCATGTTCCACTCCTAGAATTGTGAACGGTAGCATGTCCCACACTTAGGTTGAACTCTGAATGCTAGCATGTCCCACTCCTGATAGAATTATAATTGTTAGCATGTGCCACTCTCAGAATTGTGAATGGTAGCAAGTGCTACTCTTAGATAGAACTTTGAATGTCAGCATGTCCCACACTTAGATGAAATTGTGAATGGTGGCATGTGCCACTCTTAGATAGAATTATGAACGTTAGCATGCCCCTCACTTAGAGAAAACTGTGAATGTTAGCTTGTACCTCACTTTAGACGGAATTGTGAATTGGTAGCATGCCTCACACTTAGATGGAATTGTGAATGTTAACATGTCCCCTCACTTAGATGGAATTACAAATGGTAGCATGCCTCACTCTTAAATGGAATAGTGAATGGTAGCATGTCCCACACTTGGATGGAATTGTGAATTGGTAGCATGCCTCAAACTTAGATGGAATCGTGAATGTTAACATGTCCCCTCACTTAGATGGGATTACAAATGGTAGCGTGCCTCACCCTTAGGTGGTATAGTGAATGGTAGCATCTGCCACACTTAGATAGAACTGTGAATGTTAGCAAGTCCCCCACGTAGATGGAATTGTGAATGGTAGCATGTCCCACTCTTAGATAGAACTTTGAATGTCAGCATGTCCCACACTTAGATGAAATTGTGAATGGTGGCATGTGCCACTCTTAGATAGAATTATGAACGTTAGCATGCCCCTCACTTAGAGAAAACTGTGAATGTTAGCTTGTACCTCACTTTAGACGGAATTGTGAATTGGTAGCATGCCTCACACTTAGATGGAATTGTGAATGTTAACATGTCCCCTCACTTAGATGGAATTACAAATGGTAGCATGCCTCACTCTTAAATGGAATAGTGAATGGTAGCATGTCCCACACTTGGATGGAACTCTGAATGGTAACATGTCCCACACTTAGATTGAACTCTGAATGGTAGCATGTCCCACACCTGATAGAATTCTAAATGTTAGCATGTGCCACTCTTAGAATTGTGAAGTGTAGCATGTCCCACACTTAGATGGAATTGTGAAGGGTAGCATGTGCCACTCTTAGATCTCTGTATGGCAGCGTGTCCCACACGTAGATGGAATTGTGAATGATAGCATGTGCCACACTTAGAGATGAAATCGTGAACATTATCCTGAGGCGTATATAATTAGAAATACAATTGTCAACAAATGTCACGTGCCTGGTCTCAGGCGCTTTACAGATAACCACCATACCACATCACTATGCTTACTCTGTACTATACACCATCATTGAACTAGAACACTGCTATACCCCTGATAATTCAGCCTAGCTGTTCACATACGAACACGACCCCATGAACACCTCATCACCCTAATAAAACACAGCTAACTGAGCACATTCCGGTCGAGCTGTTCACATAGGCGTTCCGCAAGCCTAACGCAGCCAGAACCCAGTCTGGGTGTCCTCCTACCAGACTGCACACATCCAACTGATGTCTTCAGCACCACACCTATCGCTAGGAAGCAGCTATCATCCAATAACTACACCAGCTGCACACACATATGGTGCACACACACACCATACAACATTATCTCTCTCTACAGACTTGAACTACGGTTCCTGAGGGCGTTCAACCTAACAGCGCTTTGAGGTCATACCAATGATATATAAAGCGCTATATAAATGCCAAGTAACATAACAAGTAACATAACATAACATGGCTTTAAATGTAGTACATTGACCAATAGAGAGCCAGTGGAGGATTCTTAGTGTAGGGCTGATGTGTTCTCTGGAGGGAGGCCAATGAGCAGGCAGGCTGCAGCGTTTTGTATTCTTTGCAGTTTCCTTAGCTGGAACGCTGGTGCGCTTAGATAAAGGCCGTTTTCATTATCTAAGCGGGAGAGGATGATGAAGATGATGGCAGAGAAATGGTGAGGATAGGTGAGGCATGGGAAGGTACGCCTGAGGATGCGTAGGTGGAAGAAACAGATTCTGGATACAGAGTTGATGTGTTGGGAGAGGGATACATCTGTGTCCAGTGTGTATCCAAGGTTTTTTCACCGGGCCGGAGGTTGCGTGGAGGCAGTGGGAGCCCTAAAGAGTGATGCCAGGGAATAGGTTGGGGAAGGAGCACTGTTTTCACACAGACTAGGATTTCTGACTTCCCGGGTTGAGGATGAGGTGGTTGGTCGTCATCCAGTAGTCAATATCCAAGAGGCATGATGACAGATCTGGGTGGGTGGAACCCGGAGATTTGGGGATTTTAAGGCTGATCTGTGTATAATCTGCATACTTGTAGCAGGTGAGATTGTGGGAGCGGATGAGTGCGGGAGGGGGTTCAGATAGATATAGAAGAGATGGGGAGATAGGGATGCTTCTTGTGGGACCCCTTTCGGTACTGATTGGGATGTAGAGCATTTAGAGATGAAAGAGGACATTTAAGTGAAGGCAGTGTCATTGGTTCCAAAAGATTGTAGCCTGTCTAGGAGAATGTGTGGTCAGTGGTATCGAAGGCAGCA
Source organism: Ambystoma mexicanum (assembly GCF_040938575.1). Lineage (NCBI taxonomy): Eukaryota > Metazoa > Chordata > Amphibia > Caudata > Ambystomatidae > Ambystoma > Ambystoma mexicanum. The sequence continues at coordinate 871,203,801 of NC_090924.1, read as the reverse complement.
GAGGGGTCAAGGAGAATGAATACAGCGCATCCTTCACATCTGCTGTTCTTTATAGATCATCCCAAACAGTCACTAGGGAGGACTCTGTTCCTCAGAGGGGTATGAAGATAAATTGGACAGGGTAAAGGAATTTGTTGGCTCAGTGAAATGACCAAGTTGCTTGTATGCTGTGCGGTCCATGAGTTTGGCCATGAAGTAAGTTTTGGAAATGGGCCAGTAGTTCTGGAGAAGGAGTGGGTGGAATGTAGGTTTTTTGAGGAGGGTTTTATGTTGGAGATTATTAATGGTTCTGGGAAGATTCTTGATGTAAGGGAGTGGTTAAGGAGGGAGAGCGTGGAAGGGTCTTCAGGGGAACCTGATGGGCAACTTTGTGCCAGGAGCGAGAAGAGCTCCTGCTGTGAGATCGAAGAGAAAGAGGTGAAGTTTTGGATAGGGAGGGAGTTTGGACTTGGAATGGGCGGTGGCTGGGGAGTGGGAAGGGGCATTATTTCTATTTTAGAGATGATGGCAGAATATCTGTCGATAGCAATGTTGTGGAAGTGTTCAGATAAGGCATTGCATAGGGATTGGGAGTTGAGTGGAGAGGTTGTAGAGCACCCTGGAGAATTGAATTCAGAAATGATTCTATGAAGTTCCTTGCTTGGGTTGCGAGAGTTTAAGATTCTGTTCTCATAGTATGCTTTCTTGCTTTTTATGATTTCCGATCTGTAGGCCCTTGTAATTCTTGTTATGGCTGTTTTGCTTTGGGTGGTTGGGTTGGTTCTCCAGGTCTGTTACAAACAGTGCTTGTGTTTTTTATTAGCAATTTGAGGTTGGTTGTGTACTACCTTGGTGTGGGGCCTGATTTCTGAGAGGGCCATTTTGTTGGGGTGAGGGGTGTGAGTGTATCGGAGAGCCAGTGGTCAAACAGTTTGATGGGGAGGGGCATTCCTGGAGGGAGAGTGCTTGGAGTGAGTTGAGGAGGGAGTTGGCTAGATCCAGGTTCATGACAATTTTATGGAGTGAGAGGTGTGGAGGTTGGTGGCGACCAGGCATGGCCTTGGCCGCGGTTGAGACTGGTAGAGAGAAGAAGATTGCTGAGTGATCTGTTCATGTTAGGGAAATGGAGGCAGTGTGAAAATGTTGTTTGTGGCACTGAAGACCGTATCGAGGGTGCGGCCTCCAGAGTGGGTGGGCATAGAATTGCGTTGTGTCAGTTGAAAGCTTTTAGGTTGTCTATGAGAGAGCGGATCACAGGGTTTGAAGGGGAGTCAATCCAGATGTTGAAATCACCTAGGATGGTGAGTATTGGATGTAGGTGGAAAGTATTTGTCATATAATCACTGAGTGTGTCTGCAAAATTGTTGTTGTATCAAGGGGGTCTGTAAATGAGTAGGAAGCTGTGTGAAGTGGAGGGTGAGAGTTGGAGTTTTACAAGAAAGGATTCATAGTTTCTGGTGTTAGCTGAGGCATCCTTGATAAGCAGAGGAAATTGGTGTTTGTGTAGCATTGCTAGTTCCTCACCTCTTCTTGAACTGTTATGAACAATCAAGTCGTAGCCAGGGGGGAAGGCCTCATGTGCAATGGGTTCGTAATCGTTAGCAAACCGGGTCTCTGTGATGAAAAAGATGTCTGGCTTTTCGTCCGAGATAAGGTCAAAGATTTTAAATTTGTTTTTAGAGACTGACCTGGCGTTGATGAGAATGCAGGAAATTTGGTGGGGTTTGGTTGGAAGTGCTGGATGGGTCCAAGTGGGGATTGTTGAAGGGGAGGCAGTAGAGGAAGGGTGGTGGCGGTGGTGGAGGGTTGAGGTTGGGGGTGGCCAGGCGACAGCATGGGTGATGGGGGGTGGTGGCAGTGGGTAGAGGGAAGAAGGTGGTCAGTGGAGGGCATGGGGTGAAGGTGGACATAGGGTAAGGGAGGAGGTGGGTAATAGAGCTAAGACCAGGTTGGGTGCCGGGGTGAGGTTTGGGCCCTATAGCGAGGGGGCAAGGATTGGGATCTGGGTTGGAGCATAGGGGATGCTAAGTGGGGCCTGATGTGGCTTAGGTCTGGGCCCTTTCTTGTCTTTTGTGCTGTCCATGGGGTGTGGGTGAGAGTAGGGGGGCTGTAGAGGTCGGGATTGTGGCGGTTGAGGGTAGGGGCCATGTTGTTCAGGAGAGGTGAGAAGTGAGGGTGCAGATAAGGAGGTAGCGAGGGGGATGGAGTAGGAGGGTTGGCTCGACTAGGTAGATGGATGGTGAAGGATGCTCAGGGGATCAATGTTTTCAGATCTTGCTCTCCAATGTGCCGCTCTGGCTTGTGCAGAGTGAGATCTCTGTTGAGGTTGGGGTAGGGGGGAAAAAGGGGGTTGGACAAGGGTGAAGGTGGGGCGTATACCTTGGAATTTTGGATGGTGAGGGAGGGGCTGCAAGATGAGGTGGGGGGTTTTGAGGTTGGGCTCTGCGTTGGAGAGGGTTGGGGTAAGGTGTGCTGTTAGGCATACTGACGCCCCAGTGTGCTGCTCTAATTTGGGCAGTGTGTGTCAAGGTGCCTTGTGGGTTGAATGCACCCTTAATTGGGAGATCACACACATATGGACGGTGCAGCTGTTGCTGTGTGGGAGTAGGGGGGTGAGCCTGGGCAGTAAATGCTGAAACACTAGATACCTGGATAGAGGGAGAAAGGCCTAAAATGGGAACACAACAGTACATGCAGAAACACATAGATTTGAGACTCCACATTCTAATTAATATCAATAAGAAATATATATATAATCAATTACAAATTATCATTTGTTTTATAACGTTGAGCTTCACCTTCTACATCTATAGTTAGTTGCAGATAAATGTAGAATTTAATTTTTTTTTACTTGAAAGGGAAGTGAGCTTTATGTTGATTTCAGAAAAGTTGTTGATGATGAAGCTTGTTCCTTTATTCAGTTTATATATTCATAACAATGGTCAATAGAAACTATATTTTAGTCATAACAGATAGAGAATTTAGTGCACTATAGATCAGATTACAAGCATGTCAGTAGGGCTCATCATTTGGATTTTTGAGGTGTCTGTCCTTTCCTCAGAGGTAACAGTGTGGACTGCCATCAGTGTGCTCTACATAATGACAGACATTATAATCATTCAATTTGAAAAATAACCAATTTACACATACTGCTATTCAAGCTTTTAGAAAGGCTAACATTGCAGTGCACTTTTTGTGTATCCCAAAAAGACAAAGTGTAACATTTAAATACATGTGTAAATTGTAACATAATAATAGAAAAGTTGACAATAAAATATCTATACCAATATTACACAAAATCTCCAATCCTTTCATCCCATTACCTACTGGTGCACAAGTTCAATAAATTGTATGATCATGTTTTCTAAATATATATATATACACACATGTGTTTATATTAACATGCATTAACCATTCATGTTCACTACTCTCCACACTCAGCATTGTGAAGTAATTTGCGAGTGAGTCTGGTGCAACTCTGATTAGTGAACTTTGATGCTTTGTACATATCCGTGGGGGAAATATGCATAACTGTACCAGGAGTTTTATCATGGCTGATATTATGGTACCTAAAATGAAGGCATTGATTTATGCTCAGGAAGATTTAGTAAGACAATTTAAAATACATAAAAGCTATTAAAGTATTACAGTGATTACTTCACCGATAAAAGCCTTGCAAAGACAGCACACTTTAGAGGTTCGTAACTGCCCTGTAAGCCAGTCTGACCCACCAGGCTAACCACTAACTTTTATGCCAATGGTCTGTCACAAGAAGAAACATATTACTTGTACATTGATTATCCATAGCACCACCAAGGGATGACAACGCATTAGATAATCATAAAATACGCTACCTATCACGTGATCTAGGAATTCATAATATAATAATACATAGAAAGGTTGTTAATGGTAAAGTCATTGAGATATATGAAAAAAACATTTTGGATGAAAATTGAGTAAAATACACTATAAATGTACCAAACTGAAAACGAGAACACTGTAATAACCAAGAGTTCAATTACCTGCAACACGGAAAATCGGCGAGGCGATTCAGCAATGAAGATAACAAGCGATGCGATGATGATATCCATAGTAGACTGCAGATTAGAAAAGTGTGTGTGTGTGTGTGTGTGTGTGTGTGTGTATTTGTCACGTGGAAGCACTTCCCCATAACTGTCTTTTTTTAAAGAGGTGTGATGTAGTATTGTTACATAGCCTTATTTGGGTACGTGCAAAGATTGATGAGGTAAAGGATTGATGAAGTCAAATTTTAAAGAGGGCACTTAAAAACAACTATTGTGAGTGCATGGTACCCAGTGAGAACTGCCTTTGATAAAGGCGAGGGTGTATAAGGATGAAGCGAGTGGAAGAGCCCTGGTCCTCGTAAATGGTTACAGAGACATCTTGATTGTTGGGACGGGGTCTTAAAAGGGGAGTATGGAGGCACCAGGTCTGGGGTGGTCATGTGTCAATGGTCCCCATGCAAAATACCCCTTTGAGTTGTACATGGCATTCAGCACCTTATGTATTCTCATCTTCCCAACCCCATTGCGAGAACATGGCCCCAAGTGAGAACTGCCATTAATATGGGAGGGGGATGGATGTAGATGAGGCTAGCGCAATAGGCCCGGCACTTGTCAAAGTGCACAGAGATATGTTGATTATAGGGACAGGGTCTTTAAAGGAGAGTATGAAGACACCGGGTCCGGGGTAGACATGTGACCAATCGTCTCCATGCAAACAACCCCTTTCAATTGTACATGGTATTCGTCACCTTGTGCAATCCATTCCACTCACCCCCATTGTGAGAGCATGGCCCCCCAAGTGAGAACTGCCATTGATACAGAAGGGAAATGGATGTGGCGCAATAGACCTGGCACCTTGCCAAAGGACACAGAGATATGTTGATTCCAGGGATGGGGTCTTCAAAAGGGAGTATGGAGACATCATGTCTGGGGTGGCCATATGGCCCATGGTCCACATGGAAAAGGCCCCTTTGAGTTGTGCACGGTATTTGGCACATTCTGCCTTCCCGTCCACCCACCCCCATTGCTAGAGCATGGCCAAAATTGAGAACTGCCATTGATACAGAAGGGGGATGGTTTTGGATGAAGCTAGCACAATAGGCCTGACCTCTTGTCAACAGACACAATGTTGATTACAGGGACAGGCGCTTCAAAGGGGAGTATGGAGGCACCGGGTCTGAGGTGGCCATATGGCCAATGCTCCCCATGTGAAAGACCCCTTTGAGTTGAGCATGGTTTTCGGCACCTTATACATTCCCATCCACCCACCCATGTTGCAAGTTCATGGTCTCAAGTGAGAACTGCCATTGATATGGTAGGGGGATAGATGTGGATGAAGCTAGTGCCAAAGGGCCAGAACCTTGTCAAAGGAAACAGAGATATGCTGATTGCAGGCACAGGGTCTTCAAAGGGGAGTATGGAGACACCAGGTCTTGGGTATACAATTGCTGATAGACGCAAGAACATGTTGCATTGTTGATTCAGTTATACTCTGTTGAACCTGCCGGCCTTAAACCGAAAACAAACGAATTGAAATGAGCACCCTGAAATGGGCAATCTCAGCCTGTGTTCCATCTGACATCTTACCTGATATCCACGTTCGATCTGGTGTCGCCTGCCGCCATTTCTGCGTTTGTGTCACAGTCTACTTACCTTATAAATGTGTGTTCATATTTCCTTGCTGGCCTTTTCTTCCGCACAACATGGCACCTTCCTATTCAATGTCCTGAGAACTGCGCAATGGCTTCTGCAGCTTCACTTGTTTGCTGTGATGATGCCACCTCTGCTCCTGCCCCTGAAGTTTTTCTCAATTGATGTCTCCATGCTGATGTCAGATGGAGTTCCCCGTTAAGTTTCTTTAAATGTACTAGGCACCTCTTCTCGTTCTGAATGGCTAGAAAGAGATTTGTGTGCCTTCTTCTATTTGGCCAGAAGATGGCGAACCTCCTGTCAAATGCCAATGTTTATTCAATAAAGATGGTTTATTGTAATTGCTCTTGAAAAAGATGCTGAAACCACAAATAAATTCCACTAAATGGGCTGTAGACGTTTTTCGCAATTGCCTGCAAGAAAGACACATCATGTGCCAATTTGAAACTCTCCCATCTTCTGAGTTGTGCACTCTTCTTTGCCATTTTTACGCTGAAGTGCTCAGCACTAATGGGAATCCTTATCCTCAAACCTTAGTTTCCATTAGAGCTGGACTAAAACGTCATCTCTCATCGGCCCTGTTTAGTGCAGCTTTTAATCTCCTGCGCAGCAAAGAATTTCATCTTGCCACTGACATTTTTACATCAATAATTAAATAATTCCACCATTCTGGATTGGACACTACAGCAGATAAGCCCCACATCTCTACTGCAGATTTACAAATCCTATGCTCTTCTCCAGTTTTTTAATTGTGCTAACCCTGTACCTCCCCAGTACAAAGTCTGGTTCGATATACAACTACACTTTGCCCATCTGTGGCCGTAAAGGATTCCACCTCTAACCTCCCAACGCCTTCACCACCTCCTTTGATGAACGTTTGCCTCTCTATCCTTTAACGAACCCACTAAAAACCAGTCAAGCATAACCAACCTCTCCTGCACTCTTTTCTGCAGTGCAATGTACGCTTCTCCTGATTCTCCATCTTGTCATGTTTCTTCTCGGGAATTGCACATCACCAAATTACCATACACTGCCCAATGTTTTTTTTGTCTAAACTCCTAAAATGTCCCCTTGTAATCTTCCTCATCCACTGTCTTGTATAGTAACAAACCCCCACTGCAAAAATGTTCTTGGCTGTCTAATTAAAAGTATCTCTCTTCAAGCTAATTTGTCTACTATCTACACAAATCATTGTACTCATGCTGTACAAATTCAATTACTTGCCGACACTGGGCTTGAAACTCATCAAATCATGGGTGTAAATTGCCACCACTCCGAATCTTCCATCCGCAATTACTGGCGACCTCTACCTGAGCAGCGTAACCAGTGGTCTTCCCTTTTATTTATTCCATGCTTGTTATTCCTCTGCCTCGAACTCGTTAACACCTCCCTCTTCCTCTACCCCTAATCGTGCCATCTGCCTGCTCTTACCCTGCCTTCCTCTTCCTCTTCCTCCCTCTGCTCCTTTTCTCACTTCCACAATTGCTCTATCTCCTTTTTTGGCAATGTTCAATTCAATTCAAAATAGTTCTCTGTCTCCCCTCTACTGTGCTTATGACCCCCATTTATTAGTCACCTTTTTTCCGGTAGTCTTCCCCTGTCTTGCCTTTTTGTTCCTCATATGCTTTCCATTTTACACCTTTATTTTCTTTCACCCAGTTTAATTAGGGTATGATTTGTTGTTCTCCTACTCTATTTCTCATTGTTGTATCACGTTGATTCACTTGACCAGTGAAATATTTCTTTTGTTGCATTGCCTTTTGTTTGCATATTCTCTGACAATAAATAGTGCACTTTTGTGTAAGCGCACTGCACTGTTGCATTTCTGTGTCCTAATGTTGGTTGCACACTTTCATATAACAGCACTCCATTGTTGCATTTCTTTGTCTTGGTTTTTTACTTATGCCAGTTCCTTGCCATGCCATGTTGCTGTGCTGCCCTCTTTTGGCATTATGCTTTCACATTAATACATTTGTCCACAATTCCATGTCATAATGCTATCCTCCATTGTATTCTTTGTAGAGCTTGGTGCAATGCTAATACACATTTTATTTTATTTTTGTGCTTTTGTATGAGCCCAGTACTTTGCAGCACTTCAAAATTCTTTTATTTCTTGACCCTCCTTTTATTAAACATTTGTTATTTTCCTGGTTTTAAATTTGTTTGCATTGTTACTTAATTAGCCTGCCTATAATTATTCTGTTTGAATAATGTAGTCACGTAGACCTGCTATGTCATCCTGTTAATGTATGTGGTGTTTTTGTGTACATGTAGCGCCTTGAGGCTTAAGGGCTTTGGTGCTCTATAAATATACATCACATAACATACATTTTCATTGACTAATTTACTTCCAACATGCTGCCCGCCCTCCCCCTCACCATGTTCCCATGAGCATTCTAGTGCTCATTTATTCGCCATGATGCCTCGCTTTAGGTGTCGGCTCGCGTGTCCCGATCTCTGTGACCTGCAAATTGGCCTTTCACTTTTAAAATAAAAAAAATAATATTAATTTTCATTGCCGGGAATGGGAACTAATGGTGTTATGTACCCGTTCCACGGGCAACACCATGGATAACAGCCCAGGACTATGTTAACCGCCCTATGTTGTTCGGCCGTTAATTAGTGCCCTGGGCCGTTACCCGCCGGTGTTGCCCGTGGAATGGGTACGTAACTCCACAATATAATAACAGTGCGTTGATAAGGGAGAATTGCTTGGATAGATTATGATGGAGTGAGAATGATACTGAAAATGCTTTTATGGCAGTAACAATAATCTTTGTTGATCTTGATGGTATAGCATACTATTTGCATCAGTATACTTGGTGGTGTTGGTGGCTTCGAGAGTCACTTTCATTCCCTTGTTATCATATGACTTCATTGCTTTTATTTCCCATGACTTTCAAAGTGTGATTATTGTTAACATTTAATAAGAGTTGAGTATTCATAAATAGAATCATATGAAAGCTAGAGTACCTGAAGCCAAGAAGTAATATGTGAATAAATAATAAGAATAAGAAAGGAAATCACCCCTAAAATGCAAGTACTAAGTATTTTGTATTTTGACTGTAGGGTTTGTCTCTTGTTGTATGTTGTTGGTGAAAATATGATAAAACATGAAATTTGCATGGACGACTAAAAACAATGCTAAATTAGTAGATACATTTTTAGTTTGGGCTTGAGACACCTGTAATAGCCCAAACTATTGCATTCAAATACTGACTCATATGTACATAGGGAGAAGGTTGTGTGACAAGCGGCACACACAAATGACATTTGAGAAGGGACACACAGTGTTTTGGTGTTGTTTGGTTATTGATCCCTCCCATTCCCTGGCCCTAGCCATGCTAATCCCTGTGGCTAATCCCACCCATTCTTGACCATCTCTGGAACTCTTTTAGCTCTGAGCTCTTCCATGGTCACGGCCATCTTGGATGACTGTCTCTAAGGAAGCTCTCTTGAAACAAGCCGGAACTAGCTGGCCCCGTTGAATGGGAAATATACCATGCATCTTCCAAATAAAATACTGCATTTTCTCCATTTATATTTTCTGTTTATATTAGAGCGAATTTCAAATGTATGTAAGATACGATTTCACAAGAACACTAATTAATGTTAAAAAACAGATGAATCCTATTTTTAACTTATAAAAATATTTCTTGCGTTTCTTTTCTTTTTACATACATACATCCTAATTCAAAAGTTCAATTTTTGTTTCCACTGGCACGGCATGGAGGAGAAGGGGGAGGCTTCAAGTGGTGCTTACTATCCATGGGTGGAGCCACAGCTTCATCTCCTTCCCCGGGTTCATACGAGGGATCCCTTCCTGCTTTCACTCCCTCTTCTGCCAGGCTGTGAAGGTCCAAAAGAGAGGAGGCACTCGAGAAGAAGAAGCACCTGGAAAAGTGCCATGTGTGCAAGTAATGCCAACCAGCACATCTTCTATTTAATGCTCCTACACACAAGGACCAGGAAAGGGCGTTAACACTCAGGGCTTTTGGAAATATGAAAACGTGCAAATGCCCGGTGCAGCTCCGCTTCCTCTCCAGCGTTAACTCTCATCTTGTGAATGCAGCCTACAAATTGCAGGACACAATTCAATAACCCTGCCTAATTAAATTCTCTATTAGAAAATCCGCCTCTATGCTTTTTGGAATAGAGTGGTAGACGATGTGATTAAATGTTAATAGCACAAGAGAAAACGGATGACTCAAAAAGGAGTGCTTCGGTGAGCAGGAGGAGGAGGACAGCTATGTTGCTGGCAAACAGCCACCTGCGAACCGAGTGATTCATTAAATGCTATCAAATAAGTAATAGCATGGCTGTCTCACCTATAACAAAGATGTGCTTGCAATAGTGGCAGGCGGAGCCAAATATCTGCTAGAAGATGGACTTCCTTGCAATGTTGTGCATGACTTTCATATGCAATTAGGGGTCTGTTTAATGTGCAATAACCCCACCCAAAAAATATACTAGTATTCACTGCAAAGTAAAGCTTGCACCCTTCCCCCCTCTCCCCCAACTGTACTGAGGAGCAGCAGATCACACATCCGGATTATTCTCATATTAGTAGAGATGGATGACAAAACATAACAGGCGGCAGCTCTGCAATTTAATCTTTGCATCTGAACTATAGGAAACACTTAATTACTCTCATTTACTGGGGGCCAATCTAATGAAGGAGCATTAGCCAAATGCAAAGAATGCAGTACAAAGAAGATAGTTACCCATCATTAGAAGGAAACTGCGCCTCTGCAGGTGACAACAAATGCAGGATACATTACAGTAATTTCCTAAATATTGAGCTGTCAGCATATTAATGCAGTGATCAGATACCTTGGGAACTGAGCACCATGGCTGTCAAGGTGGTCCCATAAAACACTGCACGTCAGTGTGCTGCTTATTATTACAGCTCCTGCAGACATAAGTTTGTGCACCGTTCCGCCGCAGGATGGAGGGAGCACGTTCCATGGAAGGCTTTACACAGTTTGTCGGCATGCAAGCAACCCTGCTTTTCCTTAAAGGATCTTCAGTTTACTCCATTATATCTAGATATACAGGTTTAAGTAAGTAGATTGTGATGTTATGGGCACTTATAATCACCAATTCGTATTTTTAAACAATCAGTGACAAATACGTACTAGTACAGCAGGTGTAAAACGCTGTCTTCAAAAATGTTTTTTAGAAATCTAGGACCAGCAGAATATGCAACGGATATCTGTGCATTATATTCATATAATGCCAGCTAGGGGCACTTCTGATCTGATTAAAATAAACACATGGTTCATCAAAAGCATGCCTTTCAAATTCAAGCTTTGAGTGCACAGTTTGTGTAAGGTGCAATTGTTGACTTGAATATTGGCAAGCGGAAGTGTCATAGAAGGTCTCTGGGAGTTTGGCACCTCAGGTATTAAATTTGCACCACACCGAGCAGTCATTCTTTGTACCCATGCTGTTAGGGGCAGTCGCTTAACTGTACAGACCTATTGATGCCTCTTTTTAGGCCATGTTAGAGAGAACCTTGGTCCTCCCCTTGTTTCCCAAGAAATTCTCCTTATCATTAGGCTAGAGTAGAAGAGCATTTTACAGAGTGAAGATTGGAGGTTTAGTTGAGGGTGAGGTACGGGACGATCTTCCTGATGTTTCCAAAGTTTATCATGGCTGCGGTGACAGTTATCATGGTGTAGTATTACGTTGTCAAAGAGGACCGCAGGATTGAAAGCCTTCAGTGATGTCTTTAGAATCTTAGAATGAATGGGAATAGTTGCTAGGAGAAAGGGTGTGGTTATAATTGGGTGATTGAAAAAAGATGACTACACAAAAGCCCGAACTGTTGGCATTGCCAATGCTTGTTTTTATTGAAAGGAAAATATTAGAATAAAATGCACATTTTAAAAAAAAACGTTTGATGGTATATACTAACTACAAATTATAATTATCTGGTAGTTGTACTGCCTATAAAAATCCCTTGTATTGTCCAGAGGAAGTAGGAAATTGTTCACGGATGGCTCGAACCACACAGGCAGGTTTGACTTGTCGAATGCAAAATCCCAGTCTTCAATTAATCCACTATGTAAATGCTGAATAGGCCACATGCCTGCACCATCTGTGTAAAAGTGAAATAGTTTTGTTGAATGAATCCAATAATAAAATGTATCTTGTTTGGCCTATCTTGTAAAATACAAGGCATTGGCATGAATTCATAGTCCAGTACTTTTGATGTAAAGGTTATATAATAATGTATACAACGTTTCGGAAATAAAAGATAGGAAAATGATATTTTAAAAGCTTGAAAGTAACTAAAATGCTATTGTTCACTCGCAAAATAGAAGATGTAATAGTTTGGCATGTACAAAGAACAAGACATTTTCCAATATATCAAATTATATATTGTGTGTGAATTCATGAGATCACAATGTCCTAGGAGAACTACATAAAAGACTATAGTGGAAGGTTGCCGCAAATAAAACAAACAAACTCAATACCTACTCATTACTAGGAGCACAAGGGCAACAGTTGCTATAAGTTTGTGCATCTGCACTATCAGCATTCTCAACACAAATCTTGAAAGGCAGGCTGTCCTGAAGCCATGCAGCTGGATAACACATAGTGGTGGAGGCTCTTCTTCAGCTATGTAGGTTAAGCAGCCAGATCTTTCTCAGCAACAACAGTCCTCCAGCAAAGTTGGCATTAACTCACATCAATGGCAGGTACACCACTAGGAAATGTGTTCCATGCGACAAGGATCAGGATCCTGGGAGCGATCCTTACGCCTTTCACTTGATTCACCAACTTTGCGGATACTTTCTCTCTCAACCATTTCCTCTTCGGTATACTCCGGCTCGTGAAGGTATGACTGAATGGATACCATAATTATTGAGGATTGAAAAAACAAAACAATACACTCTGGTAGAAAAATAAGATATTAGTAATTTGGATAAAGTCATGAAATTAAATTTTATTTTAAAATGCCATGTAAAAGAAAATGAGAAGAAACAGACATGTTATAAAAACCCATAGCGCAAAGAGAACAGGAATAGGCCCAAAGTTGGAAAGTTCTCATTAACAAATGTAAAGAAGAACTGATGTAAATAAACATTTTATGGTTTAGTAAAGACATTTGTCAATTATTTAATAATTATTGAAATTGAAAGCGCTTACAGAGTAAATTCATTTGAGCTAGTGTAAGTACCTTTTTCAGTTTAATTCGACATAGTTGTCGTTTAATTCGACATAGTTATCAGATAGCTGAACAGAGCAACAAGAAGTCATAGGGGCTTGTAAAGAAATAGACAGACACTACGGCAGTGGAAACTCCATTGTTGTCTGATCAGAAAGGGTTTGTTGATACTTATCGAGGAAAGAGGCATCTTGAAATGTCCATGGAGAAACATCAATAGATTGCGCTAGATGGCGTTCAAATGAGACGTGCAATGGTGTTGTTTATTTATTTATTTATTACATTTGTTGTACATCCAGACCCTGATGTATCACGGCATAGTTACATTCAGAATCAGTATAATCTTGGTAATTAGACAATCATTAGAGCAGCACATTAAAGAAGCAATACAATTAAAGTTACACATTACACATTACACATTACAGTACTGATTATCTCCAGTTTGGATACATTTATCTACAGTGTGGGTATGAGATTAGATTGCGGAGCGTGGTGTTAGGGCTCAACTTTATATTGGTTGAATAACCATGTTTTGAGTCGTTTTTTCAATAGTGGGAACGATTGTTCCCTCTTGATGTTGATAGGTAGGGTATTCCAATGCCTAGGAGCGAGTACTTTAAAACTGCTGCCTCCTACTTTTTCTCTTTTTTAGCAAGGGATTTCGAGGTTTTCGCTGTTGTTAGATCTTAGCATTCTGGTATGGTGTTTCTTGGAGAGTGTGTTGAGAAGGTATTTGAGAGCTTTATTGGTGATACATCTATGAGAGATGCAAAGGGTTTTGAAGAGAATTCTAGCTTTGATGGGAAGCCAGTGGTTTTGTCTCCTGATATTAGATATGTGATCGTTTTTTTTTTAAGCCTAGTGCAGCTCGGAGGGCTTTGTTCTGCATGAGTTGGAGTTTGGCTAGATTGGTGATGGACGTGCCTAGGAAGAGGATATTACAATAGTCGAGCTTAGGTAGTATGAGCGCTCTGTGCAAGTGTAATGTAATTTTCTGGTGTTAGGAATTTGCGACTGAGAAAAATGAGTTTGGCTGTGTAGCAGGCAGAGGAGGCTAGGGTGTTTACTTGCTTAGTCATAGTGAGTGTCATGTCAAGGTAAACCCCTAGGGTCTTTACTTGTTTGAGCACTGGGATTGTGGTGCCGTCGATGGTGAATGATGAGTATATAGGTTTAAGGGTGGCGAGTTTGGACGATGAACCTAGTATGAGTAACTTTGTTTTGTCATCATTAAGACAGAGGCAGTTGTTGGCCATCCAGTTTCGGATGATTGCATATATTTCATTGATGAGCAGGGAGTCGTGCTCATGGTTGCCTGTTATTGGGAAAAGGATCTGGGTGTCATCAACGAAGTTGGTGTAGATGACACCCATAGCATTCAATGCTGCAAATAGCAGTTTGGTGTAGGCGTTATATAAGGTTGGGGAGAGACAAGAGCCTTGAGAAACACCTAGCGGGACTGGTATAGGGTCTGCTGATGCTTTTCCAATGGCAACTCTTGAGGTCCTATCTGCGAGGAAAGATTTGATCCACTCTGTGGCATTATTGGATAGGTTGAAGTTGTTGTTTAGGGAGGTGCAGAGTTTGTCATGGTCAACCAGGTCAAAAGCTGGGGAGAGGTCAAGGAGCATGAGTAAGCAGAGTTTGCCTGACTCTCTCGAAGCATCCATTTGGATCTTTAGGTCAAGTAGGGCTGTTTCGGTGCTATGGTTAGGGCGAAATCCTGACTGACGGTCGCCTAGTAGTTGGTGCTGTTCTAAGTGATTTTGAATTTGTGAGTAAGCAATTTTATCAATGATTTTCAGTGGTAGTTATGGGTCTGTGGTTGGTGGGGATTGAGGGATCCAGGGTTGTTTTTTTAAGGAGGGGAGTCACCCAGGCTTTTTTGATGCTAGTGGGAACTGTATTTGAGCTAAAGGATGCATTAACAAATTCAGTGATGATGGGTGATAGTGTGTGGGCGTATAGTTTGACTAGATGTGAGGGGAATTGGTCTTCTTTGCATTTGGAAGCTTTGAGTTTCGTGATAGTATCAAGTACTTCTTTGTTGGTGACTGCGGTAAATTGGAATGGACTGGATGTGGTCAACGTGGGAGTGCTGTCTGTTATGTTGGGTAGTGTTTTTCCTGCGAGGAGTGTTTTTTTGCTGTCTATTTTCTTCTGTAGAAGAGTAATTTTGGAAGCTAGCGCATTTTGTATTGTAGTGCACCAGGCTTTACTGGAATTATGGGGTGTTGTCACTTGGCAAGGGTTCTCAAGCTCTCTGAGAATGGAGAAGAGTTCTTTGCTGTCCGAGTTGGCATTGGTTATACGTGTGTTAAGGGCATTAGCTTTGTGCGAGATTATGGTTGTTTTATATTTTTTGTTGGCTTTTATGAATTCCTGTGCTGATTCGTTGGTGTTAGTTTTCCTGTGTAGGTGCTCGAGTGATCTTTTGGTATGTCTGAGGGTGACTAGTTCCTCGTCAAACCAGAAACAGGATCGTTTATCGAATTTTCATATTTTAGTAGTGACGGGAGCAAGTAGATCAATGGTACTAGTGAGGCTTTGTTGATAGCAGTTTGCTAGGTAGTTAGGGTTGTTGGTGTTCGGGGTGACATTGGCTAGGGCCAGTTGAAGGGTGGGTGAAAGGTTGTCAACTGTAAGTTTTTTGATATTTCTAGCTTCAAAGGTGTTGGGTGCCTTGGGGCTGGTGTAGTCACTAATTTTATATTCCAGAGTAAAGGTGATGATAGAATGGTCTGACCAAGCTAACGGAAGGATAGACTCTATAGTAATTTGTGAATTGAGGGATAGGATCCAGTCCAGTGTCCTACCTTTGGAATGAGTAGGTTTGTTAATCAGCTGGGTAAAGTTCATGTCTGACATGGCTGTGTGGAAGGCAGTCGCATTCTTGTCAAGAGGATTGTTAAAGCCTAGGTTTATGTCACCTAGGATGATGAATTTATCTTGGGCTTAATAAGGGGCGTTAGTAGTAGGGGAATGTCTGAACTCGGCTGGCTAGCTTTGTTGGGCGATCTGTATATTACTAGGAAGTTAGTAGTAGTTTTAGGGTTAGGGGAGAATTTGGCTAGAAGGAGTTCATAGCCCTGTACTTGTTCCAGGGGGCTAGCTCTGAACTGCAGAGTTGTTCTAGCTATTATTGCCACTCCGCCGTTGTGACAAGAGGCGTAAGTGACTAATGATGCCAGCTTGAGGGCCGATCTGATTTAGTGCCTCGAGGGAACTTGAACTTAGGGCGATGGATCAACAGTTAAGATTATCACAAGATGGCGGATTCTGACCCATGAGTTACGCGTGTGTAAATGTCAGGAAATCGAAAGTAAGGTGCACTGGAAAATAAATTCTGATCGATCGATATATGCTGAAAAATACATGCCCTATCCATTGGGCCAATACAATTCCTGAGAGAACTTTCCCTTTAAAGGTTGCAAGACATAGATCAACAGATATATGTACGCTTAATGAATGCGATCTCAGGTGACAAATGCCACTAAAGTCTTTAGAACATTTAGACTGGACAGTTGGACTGGCATTTGACTTAATTGCTATTTTAATTCGAAGAGCTGTGATCTGTAAAACGTCTGGTAGGTTTATCAGCTTTTGCCGTAAAGAGTTCTAGGTGCACCCATCAGGGTCAACTCTGCCTTGCATTTGATCACATAGTGTCGTAATAACACATCTTATTATTCAAGCATCACCATTCTTCTTGAGGAGGCACAGTCACTTTTAATGCTAGATTGCACCTCATAACAGGCACCCGTCTCAAAATAATAATAGTACAGTTCACAACATTGTATAATCCAAACATATGTCGTATTATTATTAGGGTATTTATTGAGCGTGGACTTAGCTTCCAGGGGAGGAGGAGGATGACTTCATTGTAAATCTAAAAAACTACTGTGACACAAGAAAGGCTCTGAAATGTGCACCAGCAGCCAAAACGTGCGGATAGATCATACATGTACACATTCTGTAAAACCTATTTGGAGCTATTTGTTGTTTTGTAAAAACTGGATTTTCAGAAATCGGTTCTGACTATCTTATCTGAATAGGCATACCTCACGCTTCATTGACTAGCATTAAGAGTGTGTCAATGAAGTAACAACAAATCATTGCAAATCTTCATAAATGTTTTTAAACTCAATGAGCCTCATTACGACCCAGGCGCTAATGGGTTAACGGCGCCGTAAAAGGCTGTGGTGCCGTTAACCTATTAGCGCCTAATTACGAGGTCCCTTTGCGGGACCCGACCTTAACGGCTGGTTTTACCAGCCGTTAAAAGTAGGGACCCGCAAAGGGACTTTGGTGCTAAGAACGGTGCCGCAATTTGCGGCACCGTACTTAGCGCCTTCCCCATTCCCATTGAGCCCTATGGGGCAAAAATGGGAATGGGGAAGGGCCATGGCGGCATGGGGAATTACCGCCCCGCCAACCTCGGAATGGGGTGGTAATTCCCCATTCCGCCATGGCGGACACCGGCATGGACCATGGTCCTAATAGCACCATGGTCCTCCGCCTGGGTCGTAATGAGGCCCAATGTTTTCGCTGTATGGAAAGTTGCTGCCAAATGATGGCGTTGGGAGCATCTAGTAAAGAGATGATCTTGTATTGTTGTACAATGATGGCGAAGTCCGATTTTGTTGAACCTATATTTTAGCACAATGATAGTACACTGGCGGGATTTTCTGACACAATGACATCCAGCACAATCTTGGAATGTTATGAACAATGATTGACTACTAGAACCCTGGTCAGGTGAGGCAGACCATCAGCTTGCTCAAAAAGTGGGCTGAATATCCGGATCCAAGCTTGTATTCTGAGCAAGCGCTTCCTGCATCCACCCACCATCTTCTCTCCCTCACCTGTCATGTCCCGGCCCCCTACCATCCCCACCCCCACTCTCCCCATACTCAGTTCTACATGTCCTGAGCCTCACCACCTGCCCTCGCTGCCATCGGACTGGAGGCGGGGCGCTGCACAGAACTCTTCCCCTCTTTTTCATGGCAGTCATTTTAGGTGTATATTTTTGTATGCACCATAACGGGTAACACACTCGCCACAGACTCTTAATTTACACAGGTTTATAGCTCTTAGAACCCTGGTATTCATACCCAGGGTGCTAATACCAATAATTGCTGGTTTCAAGGAGTGGACCTGGGGGGGCATTGAGGGGGGAATCGTCAGGAGAACCTTGTTAAAGGGCCTTGCTTCACTTAGGGCTATTAAGTCAGGCACTGGGCCATAACCACCCAGTAGAGGTCTTGAATCTGAGTATTATTAATTAATTCCACCATACTGATGGCATATTTTGTGGTATTGATCAGAGATTGTGTCACAGTGATGGGGATTCCTTAGACTGACACGATTCACATGTACTTGG
Organism: Ambystoma mexicanum; assembly: GCF_040938575.1. Classification (NCBI taxonomy): domain Eukaryota; kingdom Metazoa; phylum Chordata; class Amphibia; order Caudata; family Ambystomatidae; genus Ambystoma; species Ambystoma mexicanum. Next base: position 871,185,587 of record NC_090924.1, on the reverse strand, counting down.
TTGCACTTTTGCTCCTGTTCGTAGGTCATAACAACAGGCTGAGCTTGGTGAAACGAGGGTGCGCAAAGCATGTTTGAATCCTACATGTGACGAACAGTTATTCATCTGTGTTCCACAATAGTGCACATGTGGTAATGTCTGTAAACTGCTGCAGAGCATACTAATGCCACGTCAGACAGCTAACTTAATGTATGAACCGACTTCACATAATTAACACTGTACCTTAATTGTAATATTCCCTACTGCAGTCATATGTTAGGAAAGTTTGAGTGTTGACTATAAGAAGGTGGCTCACCAGAACACCTGGGCCGCTGGATCTTGTTCTGCCAACAAGTTATTTAGCTGGACCAAATTCACACCATAGTAGACTGCAGAGATGTTTTCTTGCTAAGGATTTGAATTAATTTAAAAACACTTAGAAAAGTGTGTGTGTGTGTGAATTTGTCACGTGGAGGGACTTGCCCTGAATTGTGTCGGTCTATTTTTAAGAGGTGTGATGTAGTATTTTTACAAAGCTTTATTTAGGTATGTGTAAAGATTGATGAGGTAAAGGGTTGATGAAGTCAAAAGAAGAATGGGGGCACATAAAAAGAATGATTGCGAGCGCATGGCCCCCAGTGAGAACTGCCTTTCATAAAGGCAGGGTGTGTAAGGATTCACACCTTCCGATGATTTATTCGATTAATACAGATTTTTTCTGTTTTTATCCTAACAGGACTTATGAACAGAGACTTAGAATTTATGTTAAATGAGTTTCCAGCTGGCATCGACCATTACAGTGGCACCGGAGCAGCAATGAGCATAGCTGCAAACCGAGTTTCCTATTGCTTTAATCTGACGGGGCCGTCACTTGCTCTCGACACTGCCTGCTCATCGTCTCTTGTTGCTTTGCATTATGCTTGCCACGCAATAAAGCAAGGTATGGTATTAACATGTATAGAGAATTCTTGCTGTAGCTACCAGACATAAATATTGTTTCTTCTAAACTGACTATTTGTATCGATAGGTAAGGGGGTGTGAAACTCTTGTTCACCATTGCAATGATGTTTTACCTAATGTGGAGATAGAATAGCCTAAATGTTCATCTGCCACTCATTAACATGGCCGCTGTACATTACAAGCATGGAGCGAGGATAAGGAAACAATTAGCACCGTCCATTTTACTGTGAGGACCAACGCGCAAATACTGTCCAGCTGGACTGACAGTATTTACCTCGGCTGGGAGGCACACTTTTTCTGCCCTGGGTAAATAATCAGGAGGTGCCAGATTACAAAATAACTCAATCTAAGCTTGGTTGGGAGCTTTTTTCAGCTCTGCAAAGTCATTGCCACGCAAGGCTTCTGCGACAATTATGTCACTAAAGGGAGTATAGCCATGTGTAGGCATCACTCTCCCTTCCGAAGAAGACTTTTCAGTATCAGCAGCAAAATTAGGCTGTGACCCGAACCCTGGTGTGTGGTGGGGCCTCCAAGTGCGGCCCGAGGTAGACACCCCGTCAAGTAAACACCTTCTTAATGTAGGCCCTTAACACTGAAGGTTTTTTCCCCCGCAAACACCTGCGTAAGGGAGATCCTTACTGTAATATTCATTTCTTTTTTATGTGATTTGGTTTAAAACAAACCCTACTCAAAATATCCCAAAACAATTTAAATATCCAATTAAAATTATTACTGCTCTCCTTGCACTTTAGTCGCTGCTGTTTTGTCTGTTTGCTTGCCCACTAAATTCTTGCTGCTCTTATTCAAATCTTTATATATTTTAATACGTGCTGATCGAAAAACTATTTATTCCGTATTGTATCTCCTTAATGTGTATGGCTGCATAGTTTTAATTTGTGCACACACGTCCATCACCTAGAAACTACAAATCCCATAGTTCTTGTAGTTTTTGCTGCCTTTTCTGAGTCCCCAGGCGGTTTACCACCGGCCTGTTAGGGCCAAGCGGGTTAGTGGCGGTTTGTGTCATTTTGTGCATCGGCGTCAGATGAACACTTTTTCACTCCGCAATGTTACTTCTCTCTCTGTGATTTCTAACTTGCTAAACGCCCAAAAACCTTCCCGGGAGGCCATTGTCAAGAAATACATTGATCTGACTTTGGATAACAAAGTAAGTGTGATTCCTGTTGCTACTACTGATGATGCTCCTGTAGTGGAGACACTACCACAAGATCAGTTTGTGCACATTAATCAAGCTATCATTGATGCTTACTGGTCACGCAATCACAGCCAGATCCTGCTTCTTCTGGCGTTGTGTCACTCGATAATTCAGACACTTCATCCCTGGTCATGGAAGGCCATAAAGACACTTACTGGCCAAGAAAAAGCCCCCTAAATCCCTCCCAAGTGCATACAATTACAGTGTCTTTACTAAGTACTCATTCTGCTCGCAATCGATATCCATGATTATATGGTGAAAAATCAGGTTGACCTTATGTGTTTGACTGAGACATGGCTGAAGGATTCCAGTGGCCCAGTTATTGACCATGTCACCCCTATAGGTTACACATTTTATGGGAAAAATTGTACCACAGGCAATGAGGGGGGCCTCGCATTTATTGCATGTAAGGCATTTAACTTCTTTACATCCCCATTGACTGTGAGGATTGTGAGGCGCTGAACTTGAAAATGTCCTCCTCTGCTAATACTTGTGCAAACTTTATTTTAATTTACTGTCCCCCAAAAGATACCCCTGATTTTTTAAAATCTTTTATAAATATTTTAGCACCTCTTAATAAATCGAACCGTTCAACTTTGGTAATGGGCGATTTTAATTAGCGGTGGGGCAATCTGGTGTACTCTGAAGCCCTTGCCCTATAACAACACTTTTTGAATAGTGGGATGACAATTCACAACACATCCACTCATATCCTGGGCAATACCTTAGATTGGGTGGTGTCAAGAAACGTACCTCTCGATTCATGGGACATCACACCATGTGCATGGTTCGACCATTTCTGTGTCAACTTTAAAGTCCAACTCCCTGGGAAACCTGCTGCGAGGGTAGAGGCTACCAAGCGCATCATCACACAGAATTGGACGAAAATAAATCTGGATGAGCTTCATTGCTGTTTCAGCAGTTTAATCGCAGACACTTTAGAGTCAGATTCCCCCACTAGATTGGCTGTCTTGTATAATGAACATCGGAGTACTTTTTTGGAGCAAGTTGTACACCTGCAGGCCGATTCATGGAATAAATGTGCGCCGAAAATTCCGGCGCAGAGGGGCCAATACGTGCGCTGCGCCGAAAATCAGCGCAAAGCGCAGGGAAACCAGCGCACGTCGATTCATGGAAGTCCGTGCGCAAGAAAAGCAGAGGACGTGCGCCGAAAAAGCGCGCGGCGCAGGCCGGCGCACAGGTCAACCAACGTCGTGCGCCACGGCCACTGCGCCATCACTCCGAGCGCAGCGCACAGCTCTAAAGTAGGCGGAACACAGGGCGGGACACTCGGAATGGGGAATAAAATGGGGCACAACACTCGGAATGGGGAAGAATGTGGGCGGCACGGGGAAAGTTCAGGAGGCAAGTGCGCGGAACGCCCACACGCTCGCATACAACACGTATTCATGGAATAGAATAGGGCAAAAAAGCGCACGCTCAAAGCAGCGCACAGGCACAAACAGGCACAAACACGACCGCCACAAGAAAGCAGGCGGTAGCGTGTCTGCGCCTGCAAGAAATGTGCGCCAAAAGGCGCGCCAACAAATAGCACCTATATACAGACATAACCAATGTACAATACTGTTGCCCTCCTGGACAAATGACGTACAAAGGGGTACCCACAAACACAGACACGCGCAGAGAGAAAAAATAAACGTGTGCGTGCATACCGGGGTGCGCGGTAAGTTCCACACGCGATATGGGCTGGGCGGGTACGTGGATTCCAGGGGCGCGCGGGAAGTCCCACACGCGATATGGCAGGGAACGTGGATTCGAGGGGTGCGCGGGAAGTTGCACACGCGAAATGGCCGGGTACGTGGATTTCAGGGGCGCGCGGGAAGTCCCACACGCGATATGGCAGGGAACGTGGATTCGAGGGGTGCGCGGGAAGTTGCACACGCGATATGGCCGGTACGTGGTTTTCAGGGGCGCGCGGGAAGTTCCACACGCGACATGGCCGGGTACGTGGATTTCTGGGGCGCGCGGGAAGTTCCACACGCGATATGGCCGGGTACGTGGATTTCTGGGGCGCGCGGGAAGTTCCACACGCGATATGGCAGGGAACGTGGATTCGAGGGGTGCGCGGGAAGTTGCACACGCGAAATGGCCGGGTACGTGGTTTTCAGGGGCGCGCGGGAAGTTCCACACGCGATATGGCCGGGTACGTGGATTTCTGGGGCGCGCGGGAAGTTCCACACGCGATATGGCAGGGAACGTGGATTCGAGGGGTGCGCGGGAAGTTGCACACGCGAAATGGCCGGGTACGTGGATTTCAGGGGCGCGCAGGAAGTCCCACACGCGATATGGCAGGGAACGTGGATTCGAGGGGTGCGCGGGAAGTTGCACACGCGATATGGCCGGTACGTGGTTTTCAGGGGCGCGCGGGAAGTTCCACACGCGACATGGCCGGGTACGTGGATTTCTGGGGCGCGCGGGAAGTTCCACACGCGATATGGCCGGGTACGTGGATTTCTGGGGCGCGCGGGAAGTTCCACACGCGATATGGCAGGGAACGTGGATTCGAGGGGTGCGCGGGAAGTTGCACACGCGAAATGGCCGGGTACGTGGTTTTCAGGGGCGCGCGGGAAGTTCCACACGCGATATGGCCGGGTACGTGGATTTCTGGGGCGCGCGGGAAGTTCCACACGCGATATGGCAGGGAACGTGGATTCGAGGGGTGCGCGGGAAGTTGCACACGCGAAATGGCCGGGTACGTGGTTTTCAGGGGCGCGCGGGAAGTTGCACACGCGATATGGCAGGGAACGTGGATTCGAGGGGTGCGCGGGAAGTTGCACACGCGATATGGCCGGTACGTGGTTTTCAGGGGCGCGCGGGAAGTTCCACACGCGACATGGCCGGGTACGTGGATTTCTGGGGCGCGCGGGAAGTTCCACACGCGATATGGCCGGGTACGTGGATTTCTGGGGCGCGCGGGAAGTTCCACACGCGATATGGCAGGGAACGTGGATTCGAGGGGTGCGCGGGAAGTTGCACACGCGAAATGGCCGGGTACGTGGTTTTCAGGGGCGCGCGGGAAGTTCCACACGCGATATGGCCGGGTACGTGGATTTCTGGGGCGCGCGGGAAGTTCCACACGCGATATGGCAGGGAACGTGGATTCGAGGGGTGCGCGGGAAGTTGCACACGCGAAATGGCCGGGTACGTGGTTTTCAGGGGCGCGCGGGAAGTTGCACACGCGATATGGCCGGGTACGTGGATTCGAGGGGTGCGCGGGAAGTTGCACACGCGAAATGGCCGGGTACGTGGATTTCTGGGGCGCGCGGGAAGTTCCACACGCGATATGGCCGGGTACGTGGATTCGAGGGGTGCGCGGGAAGTTGCACACGCGAAATGGCCGGGTACGTGGATTTCTGGGGTGCGCGGGAAGTTGCACACGCGATTTGGCTGTGAGCTCCCAGGCATTACCTGTACACCCTCCACGGCCCCTGCAGGCAGCACACACCACAGGGAACTACCCTGCACACCAGCTCATGTCTCCCACCACCCCCACCCCCAGCACTGTGGGCAACCTGCCAGCAGGCCCCCACCCATGGCCAACCCATGTCTCCCACCACCCCCACCCCCAGCACTGTGGGGAACCTGCCAGCAGGCCCCCACCCATGGCCAACCCATGTCTCCCACCACCCCCACCCCCAGCACTGTGGGCAACCTGCCAGCAGGCCCCCACCCATGGCCAACCCATGTCTCCCACCACCCCCAACCCCCCATCCACCTGGGGCACCCTCCACCAGGCCCCCACCCATGTCCCCCTGGCCCTGACGATACACAATAATGCCAGTAATGACCAGCATACCCAGCACAAACACCCAGGCAAGGATTGCATGCACCCACATAGTGAATGCAATCACATGACACAACCCCAAAGGCAAGTAAGCAAAAGAACACATGGCCGCCACACACACATACACAATGGGTGCAAGTCAATGTCAAAACCCATATCATGGCATGTAAGAAACCAGATAAAAAATGACACAAGTGTAAGATAATATCAAAATGTATTAAAAATAAAAATAAAGTAAACTCTGACAACTATCTGGTAAAGCAAATAAAAGGTCCATGTCCGGGAACAAAAATGAGAAACCAAAAAACAAAGGATAGAAAAAATAATAGATTTTGTCCAAAGTAAACACATGTAGAATGAAATGAAAGATAAACCATTACGACATGGTGTGACCAATATGAAAGTTAAAAAATCAATCTCACAAAAAATAACTATATTTACAGGATTGTTCAAGGGTCCATGAGCCCAACACCACAAATTAAACCTAATACTAACTATCTAAAAAAATATGTACAAAGAAGTGGCCATTGTCCAAGCGGTCCAAAAAAAAAAAATTAAATAAAGGAAACCTAGCACTAACTAACTAAAAAACTATATACAAAGGCAGCGGGCTAGTCCTGCGGCTCACTTGGTGATGCTGGCCAGGGCATCCTCGAACTCCACGTCAATGTCCTGGAGGCGGGACTCAGTCCTGGCCCCGAGGTCTCGCAGGGACAACCCCATGTGCTCTCCAAATTCCCTGCGAGCCTCCTCGAGGCACTCAGCCCGCCTCAATGCCTGATGCATGGAGATCTCCGCCCTGGCCATGGCGAGCCGCTCCTCTTCCGCCCGCTGCCGCTCCGCACCTATCCGCTGGCCAAACTCCTCCCACACGGAACACACCGCCATGCCAGGGTTGCCCTGCCCTCCGGCCGATGCCTGCCCCTCCGATCTTGATGGCCCTGAGCCATGATGCCTCCCACGTCGAGCCCGCTGCTGCCTGCGACGCCACTGCCTCTGCCAGCACGACGGCATCCAGGCTGATGGTAACCACCGACGCCGTCGTGCACGTGCCCTGCCCGATGATGCCGGCACATCTTCCATCTGCTGGGGTCCACTTGCTGTGTTGTCCACCCCTGCTGGACCTCCGACTCCCAACTGTGGCAGGGATGGGATCCCCACCGAGCTGGCTGCATTGGTCGGGGCAGGTCCACAGGGGGCCATGGTGGCATCTGGGCCGGAAGACGGCAAGGAGAACGACTGGTGGATAGCCTGCACAGAGGAGGAGAGGGCCGTCAGATTGGCCAACACATGCAGGAACCCCCCGAACATGGCCGATCCCAATTGGGCCACGTCGGCACGGTGCACTTCGTGATGACGTGCGTGCTCCTCCCGGGAAGCACGCACGGCATCACGAATCACAGCCGTGCGCATCGCGACCCCAATCAGGACCTGCTCCACGCGGCCAGGGGTTCCCACGGCCGCAGGTGGAGGGGAGTCAGTTGACATGGACATCCCCTCTACCTGCGGACGGGCCTGGGACGGGGCATCCCTGCTGGTGCATGGTGGTGCACTCACAGGGTCAGGGACAGCGACATGCACAGGCCCCTCCACGGTGACCTGTGCTGCCTCCTGGCCCTGGCCCTGGACTGCACCACTTGCACCAGCAGGGATGCTCCCACCAGGGCCCATGTGTGCACCAGTGTCGGCCTCCTCCTCCTCAGTGCAAACCACCAACCTGGATGGCTCCTCACCGTCTCCCGCCGTAGCAGGCCCCTGTGGGGGCTCACCCACCCCTTCCGCTGCAGCCGTGGGGGCATCCCCGCCGCCTTGCTCCACAGCGCCGTCTCCGCCCTCTTCTTCACTAGCCGCTGCGTAGAGGGAGACAAAGAACACAAGCATCAGGCTACTGTACAATGGTCCCCTAGACAGGAAGCAACAGCAGATGAGCACCCCTGTCAAAGTACACTTCCATCATGTCCCTCCACAACACATGGGTCAGTCCAGGCAAAACACACACAGTAACAGGCATGGTGCATGCCATGCACATTTCCATGCATGTCCAATTGACTCTTGAAACATTCAATGAAATGTAACTCACATGCATCATGGCTCATGCATATCACATGCACACACTACACCTCAGTCACATCCATCTGGCCACAGTCACACCAAACACAGGCAAAACAAGGGTAAGGTGGGTGCGTCACTGAATCTGTGCATTGTCACACACATGAGTCATGCATCCATGGCATGCACAAGTCACAGACATGCAGGTCAGGCACACAGACATGGCTACCATATATGTACCTGGCATCAGCACCCATCCTCACCCCCATCCATGTCCAGGTACAGAGACTGGCATGCTCTCATGTCCCAAATCTGCATAGTGCTCCCCATGCCGCATTTCTACACATGCAACAACCATGTGGGTCACACATCACTGGTCGCACATGCATTACCATGATGTCCCAGCACACATACATGCATACATGGCACATGGCACACATACAGGCAAGTATCATAGAACCAGCACACCGCAACATGCCCTGTCTCACGCAGTGATGCTTGGACACTTACCGCTCAACTCCAGACGGGTCTCCCTCTCAAGGATCTGGGCGTGGAGCGCTGGGCGTACGCGTTCCAGGACCCTCTTCTGGATGGAACTCATGTGGCCCCGGCCCCCCTCCACGAGGCGCCGGGCCTTCACAAGGGTCCTGGACCTCAAGTCCTCCCAGCGCTTCTTGATCTTCAAGACGTTGCGGGTTGCCACCCCCTCCGCGTTGATGGCAACCACACAGTCGGCCCAGATCCTCTCCCGTCCTTCCTTGCTGGCGCGGGACGATCCAAAGAGGGCATCATACTGCCCCAGGACATGCTCCACCAGGACACCAACTTCGGTGGCAGTGAAGCTGGTGCCCCTCTGCCCCTCTGGCCTGGGGTTGCCACTGGTGCCAGATGTAGAAGTGCCCGACATGGCAACCCCAGAGGCAGGTGTGGGTGGGCAACTGGGTCCTGGGGCTGGGCTGTGGAGCGATGTAATCCCAGTTGGGAGTCTTCAGTTCCAGCAGGGGTGGACACAGCAACTGGACCCCTGCAGATGGCTGATGTGCAGGCACCAAATGGCAGGGCACGGTGGCAGCAGGCAGGCAGGCAGGCAGGCAGCAGCAGATAGCACGTGGGAGGCTGCACAGGGCACTTGGGGGGCAGTAACTCGGCCTTCGGGGCAGGAGCGTGGTGTTCCGTGTGTTTTCGGGTGGCCAGCTTGATACGGAGTGATTTGGCACGTGAAATTCCTGCACGTCAGCGTGAAATCCGAGGAAAGGCCCTTAGCGCGTAAGTGCGTCAGCACGCATACGCGATTCTATTGGACCAGAGTCCCTCATCGCGTAAGCGCGTCTGACGTGATCCGCACGGGCGTTCCCCACTCAGCACGTGAAGACGGAGCACACGTGGAAATCCTGCACGTCAGAGTGTCATCGCGTGTAATTGGCCAAAAGTGCGCGTACACGCCATTGGCCTATGTACGTGTATTTCAGGGGCGCGCGGCCACTTACACAGGCAAGTACGTCAGCGCACCTGTATGCCTGCAGCGTGGGAATTTCCACACGCGATTGGAGTGGGAACCCGATTCCAGGGGTGCGAGGCTCACACGCTGCCTACTACACGCGCAAGGCATTAATTTGCGCACTTTTCAATAAACAAGCCAGATGCCAGGATGAACATACCGTTCCTAGCAGCAGTGGCAGTGGGCTACCAAAGGAGGATGAGGAGGAGAGTCAGGGCCAGAATATTCACACCCAGAACCAGCCTATTCGGGATGCCTGATGACCAGGTGTATGGGAGGTACAGGTTTCCAGCACACATCATACTGGACCTGGTCAGTGAGTGGGAGGATGACCTCACATCACCCACCCTGTGCTCCCAAGCACTCAGCCCCCTGCAGAAGGTCCTGAATGTACTGCACTTCTTGGCCACTGGATCCTTTCAGCGGACAAGTGCCATAGTGGGTGGTGTGTCACAGGCCACGCAGTCACGCTGCCTACACCAGGTCTTGAACATCATCACTGCACGGCCTTCAGTCCGCAGGCACATATATCTCCCCAGGACTCATGCAGAAAGGCGGACGTGCATCCAGGAATTCTATGGTGTGGCTCAATTCCCCAAAGTGCTTGGTGCAATTGACTGCACACATGTGGCTCTACGTCCACCCAGGGCAACAGAGCACATCTATAGAAACCGCAAGCACTGGCATTCCATCAACGTCCAAGTTGTATGCAATGCCAAGGGAATCATCACATCAGTATATGCCAACTATCCAGGGTCCACCCACGACAGCTTCATCTACAGAATGTCTACCCTATGCCGGGACCTAGAGGCTGGCCAGCATGGAGATACATGGCTGCTTGGTGAGCATGAATGCCACTGCACATGCATGCATGTCAGATACTGGGTCATGACACAACACCACTAATGATACCCATCACCACCTCCGCAGGGGACAGTGCCTACCCTATCAGCCCCCACATGATGACCCCAATCCGGAACCCCACCACGCCACCCCAGGTAAGGTACAACACAGCCCACATTGCTACACGGGGCATAGTGGAGCGCACATTCGGAGTGCTCAAGTCACGCTTTCGCTCCCTTGACCGTTCTGGCGGGCAGCTGTTATATGCTCCCCGAATAGTGTGCAGGATCATAGTGGCAGCATGTGTCCTGCACAACGTTGCAACACGCCGGGGCCTGCCCGTGGACATGGTGGTGCCCCCACATCCACAACCACATGCACGCCCGCTGCGCATGGGAGGGGAAAGGGCACGGGGGGAGGCAGCCCGTACGCAACTGGTGGCCAACTTCTTCACCTAGGAATCACAGTGCTGGCTAGTGCACACTGCTCTGGCACATACCATCTGACATTCAATGATGACTCTACCTGACAATGCCTGAAAATTACTTGACAATGAACTGTCAGATACACATCAGCCTGAGATTGTTAACATGGAAGTGTCAATATGTGTGCACCCCTAGCTACACATACACCAGCTATGCATCACAACGCAAAGACACAACTCCATCAATCTAAAATGCATTGCCACAGGCGATTCACTACATGACAACATTGCCATGTCACCTACTCCCTTCACAGTCCCGCCACCGAGGACACCATGTCATGGTATGTGACAGCAAACAAACTGGCCATCACAACATGACACCAGTGTCACAAATAGCAGTGCCCCAAATGGAACATAGCCGCACTTGAGCAGCTAACCGCCCTGGAGCCACTACTACACACCTGTGTAAGAGTAATTTCTATCAAATTACACACCAACCCAGACTGAAGCCCACCCAAACAAGACACATTGCATGTAATCAATGGTAGTCTCATTACCTGATTCAGCTGGTATGTCCTCACCGTCCAGATGTACAGTGATGGCGCCATGCAAAAGTGTCAGTGCACATCTACCGACATGTAGTGTGACTCCAGAGAGTATGCCCTTGTGAAGATCTGTGTGAAATACCTGCAAAACATGAGCAACATATGTAAGTAGAGGCACATATCATACCATCATGCATAGTTAGGTGCAACAACAATGAACACTATGAATGTCTACACAGTATTGACTATGGACTGGCCAACAGCTCATGGGAGTCCAATGTCACCGTGTAATTTGCTGTCACTTGGGCACACCCTTTGCAAGCCCATGGAAAGGGAAGCAGGAGGGGTGTGGATGTCTGCTACCCAAGCATCGAAACCAAACTCAGGACAAGCCTGCATGTGCCCAGCCACAATACAGTGTATGCCCAGGTACCCACACAAGGCAACACTCTTGCAAAATAAAAATGAAAAAGAGAAAAAATGGCCATGAAAGGGCCGGCGGGGGGGGGGGGGCCACCTATGAGGTCCGAGGACAGGATGCACGCCACAATCCACCTGTGTGGATCATGGGAAAGGAAAACACCCCATAGGCTCGTGGCCCACACGGCTACTCTGTTGTGGGAGATGAGTCGCTATGGCTCTGCCCAGACCCTGCAGCTGACTCTGGAGGTGGGGGAGCTGCCTCAGAAGATGGTGTGACAATGGGAGGCAGCCCACGCAAAGCACGAGTTTGCTCCTCCATGGCTGCAAGCAGGCGGGTCTGGTAGTTCTGGTTCTGGGTTATAATCATGCGGAGGTCCCCATGCAGTAACTCCCGGGATGACCTGACCTCCGCACGAGTTGCCTGCATCTCGGCCGAGAGCGTCCGTGTCAGACGCTCCAGCTGCTCCTCTGTCCTTCTATGGGATGAAGCCTCAAGCTCTAACAGGGTCGACCTGAGGTGACGGAGTTCTTCCCTCAGGGCTTCCCTGTGGCGCTGGGACTCCATGGAAAGTGATTCCCCCAGAGTCGCCAGTGCCCCCCGCCTGTCCATGTTGGACGCCAACATATCCTCCCTGTGTGCCTGGCAGATGGACTCTGTAGCCTGCTCCAGTCGCTCCATCAGCCTTTCTGGGGGGACAATGGAAGTGGCCACCCTATCCATGGCCTGTGCAATCATCTCGGATGATGCTGCCTGTTGGGTGGCCATACCGTAGATGGATTGCTCCCATACGGTATTGCCAGGTGGCATACGGCCACCACGTTGACGGGCACCACACCTGCCTGGGGCAAGGCGGACTGCGCCTTGCTGTGCCGGCAAGGCCTCAGGCTGCAGGACTGCATTCCCTCTCTGATCTGCAGCCCCAGGAACAGGATCAGAGATTGGGTGGTGTGGCCCTGCATCCGTAACCACCGGAGGCTGATCTGCCGACACTGACATCCCCATTGAGGCCAATGGCCTGGCTGCAGGTGGGTCGGACAGAGGAGATTCTCTCCCAAGAACACTCACCTGCACTGCACATAGGTGTCATCCTCCGAGTCTACACCTGAATACTGCTCGGGGGAGGAACCCCCAGAGACACCCCTCGACAGCACGGCCTGCAGCACTTGTGGGTTTTCACCCACAAACACACCACGTCCCTCACTTGTGGTAGGTCGGCCCGGGTTGCCCTCCTGGGACGGCTCCACCACCACATCCCCAGCATCAACAAGTGCTTCGTCCCCTGCAAAGACATGAAAGAGAAAAATGGAAACAGGCATTAGCACCATGGCATGCAACAAGGGCTGATGAACAACATAGGCAGTAGTCCTACGACACATGTCCTACATGACTGGGAGTCCTCCTATGCATTCACCATCACTGGGTCTGTAGGGGAGGCTCAGGGCATACTATGTACTGATTGGAGAGCAACGCCTGCTCACCTTGATGCCTAGCACTGCCATCACACATTGGGCGGTGATTGCCATGTCAAAGGCACATGCCATCACACACATGGCATGTGACATAGCCACCAAGTGAAGAGGGAGAGGAGGGCTACTTTTTTGGATTTCAACCACTCTGGTCCTGACATTGCATCGTCACATCAATTAGTATACATGTTGTACATGGATCTGCTAGTCCAAATTGGCAACGATGCACAGTGCCTTGTCTAGATCAACATAATGCAGTAAACATTGTGATTCCACCTCCCCAACACCTGTAACGGAATAATTTTGCATTCGTGAAGCACCGGTCAAGTAATGTTTGTAGGTGCAGCGGAGCACTGAGGGGTGGTGGGGCAGAAGGGGATGCCAGTCAACAATACTACTGGTGCTGGTGTCATTCATGTCACGCAAGTGCAGGGGTGGGTGGCACAATGAAGTGCAAGGGGGAGTGGCGGCTGGAAGTGCTGTACAAGGTAAGTAGGACTTGACGTCAAGGGCAGATGGTGTTAGGCGCAGACAAGTGCTGGGGGGGTGGCCTATAGGGGTACAGAGACAATCATGCTGTGCTGTGGGCTCGGAGGGGACAGGGGAGGTACACACTGCCTCTGGCTCGGCAAGGTCCTTTCAGATTTCTATGTGTCCTGCAGAGTTGTCACATGCCGCAGATATGTGCCCTTGGATTGGGGATCTCATCTTGGTGAGAAGGGTGAGGCGCTATTGCCTTTGGAGCATGTGGCAGGCCAGTTTGCCAGAGGATGGCCATGATGCAGGACATTCCCTCTCTGCCACCCGGCACCTGTGGTTTGGGTTCCCAAGATCCGAGTCATGCCAGGACTCTGCATTGGCATGGGGCTTCAGACAGGTGGTCATGACCGTGGCTAAGACATCCAGTGTACCTGACATGGAGTGGAGCATGGAGTGGGCCCTGTCAGGATGGGAGTGAGCCTAAGGGGGAGCTGGATGGGGGGGACATTTTGGCAGCATGAGCCTCGACTGACACACACTTCATGGGTCGGAATACCAAGAAGGTGTGTGACAGTGGTGAGGGTGGCTTTGCCTGTGGGGTGTTGAGGGTGAGCTGGGAGGAGAGGAGAATGTGATCACTCCAGGAGAGAGGAGTGCAGAGATGGACGGAGAGGGGAAAGTCAGATGAGATCAGAGCATCAAGAGTGTGCCCTGCAGAATGAGTAGGGACAGACGGGAGTCTAGAGGGTGAGAGGGAGTTGCTGAGGTCACAGAAAGGTCAGGTGGGGGCGTCAACAGGCATGCAGGTGGATGCGTACCGCACCAAGGATGAGGAATTCTGTGTCTGGGGACATGAGTGAGGAGGAGAGGTGAGGACACTCAGAAAGGAAGTAGTACATTTGACCAGTTTTCCCAGACACAGTACGCACTGTTTGGAATGTCAAGGTGTGGTGGACAGACACCTCACACAAGCCATTCCAGAGTGGAGTAGGTCTAAGTAGGTGTGACAGTGGCAGGAATACCCTCAGGGAAGCCAAGGGCACACCCCCCATGCACAGTGGTGGCGGGCCAAGGAGAGGGTCAAGGATGCAGACAGAGCTGGCCGTCAGACATGTTTCCATGAGACCAAGGATGTCAAGGTGCATAACCTCATGTGAGTGACAGTTATCGGAGGAATGCCTGATGCAGCCGCAGTGAAAGGAGTGTAATTGTGGAGGAGGTTGACAGCCTTGTAGGACTTACGGGGAGTGCTAGAGATCAGAGGTGCCGCATGTGTAGGAGTTGGAGTGGGAGGCGGAGAAGGTTCATGGGAGGGTGCAGGGAGGCAGTGCAGGATTGATGAGGAGAGAGGAGGGGGGACAGCAGGAGAGGTAGGGAAGTTGATGAGATGTGGGTGGCATTTCTCAAGGAGATTGAGGTTGGCCTAAGGGCCTTGGACTGAGACGCTCCCATTACCATGCACATCATTAGTGGTATCTGAGGATTGGAAGGAGGCCAGGAGTACACCCCAACGGGTCCCACCTATGATGGTGGAAGAGGAGCAAGGAGAGAGGACAGGGACCATGTGAAGGGTCTATGGGACAGGCAAAGGCATGTATGAGCAGATGGCAGTGAGAGTTAGCTTGGAGTAGGCTCAGATGCACTGGTCAGCAATAGGGTGGGTCGCATTGGAGGGCAGGCTGCCCTCATTTGACTTTTGGCAAGCAGGTGTCGTGCGTAGGGCACGATGGTCTGAACTGTAGAAGTCATGGAAGATAGACCATGAAGAGCAGCATGGAGTGTGAGGGAATGGGGCTCGAAACCAGACGGTACCAAAGGACCCAGGAAGGAGGTGGATGTCAAGGCTACATCCACATTATGACTGCATGTTGGTAGGCATTTATATACAGAGGACGCATTAGCATGTGGTATCATTGCATGTCAGGCATGTGAAGATGAAACTTTGATGGCTGGGGGAAAGGAGAGGAATGGTATGTAAGACATCAGATGAATAGACAGGGGAGTATGAGCAACAATGTAGTGACAAAATCACTAATCAAGGGCAACTTCCATGGTGTTGGCCCATATGTGCACTGTTGCCAGTAGGGATAGTGCTGTGGCCAGATGGTGTTGCACTGAACATACTGGATGAGGCACATGGGTGCCACTATCAACTCTGCCACACACCCCCTTGACAGGCACCCAACATGAATGCTTCACACACACAACATGCACATGGATGATACACACATGCATGTGCACTCACCGGATGATGCCTCGTAATCAGGGAGGTCTCCCACACCTTGGAGTTGTCCCTCGGTGACGTAGGATCCAGCTACGGACTCGTGTGGTGTGAGTTCTATTTCCTGTGCTGGGGACCCACCTCCAGTCACCAAGGTTGCGGCATGACTTGAGGCCAGCTTATCCTTTGCCCTGCGCTTAAGGTCATTCCAGCGCTTCTGGCAATCACTAGCTGTGCGCCTCACTACTCCAAGGGCACTTATTCTGTCAGCAATGGTCTGCCAGTGTGCCTGGCGTCTGGCATGTGTGGTCTTGGACCCTGCAACGATGACCATTTCCCTATCATGATCTGACACATACTGAACAAGTGCATTAAGTTCGGCGTCTGTGAAGCTTGGCTTCCTTGATGGGCCGGACTGTGCAGCCGTGTCTGGGGCATCAGCCTGTGCCGGACGTGCACTCTTCCTCTTGCGTTTGGAAGGGGGTGGGGATCCAGAGTGTCCTACGCCGCTGTGGACACTAGGGGCAGGAGCCGTGGTGGACTCTGTACTGGGTGTGTGTGATTGCCCACTCAGCATGGGAGTAGGTGCAGGCATTGGGGGTAGTGGGATGGGGTCAGGCCTGATCTGAGGTGCATGAACTAGGACCGACACAGTCTTGGCAGGGTGTATGAGAGGTGGGGTGGATTGAGCCACACCCTGGCTACGGGGGCCAGCAGATGACCTATCTGGCATAGATGCGCGTGCCCTGATGACACCAATGTGCACCGGTGCACGTACAGTGGACCTGCTGACCTGGATGTCAGCGATGGAATCACCCTCGGACAGGTCTGGTGCCACAATGGCCTGGTCCGACATGGGCTGATCAGGGTTGGTATCAGCCACATGACTCTCAACTGGGGGGGGGCATGGGTGTCCCTGACTGTTCCTCCAGACTGGGGGGAACAGGGGCGCCCTGCAAGTCACAACCACGTCCCCTGTTGGATCCTCCACGGCCACCACGTGTGGCTCGGCCACCTTTGCCACCCTTACGGCTTGCACGCCTCCCAACCATGGCACTGATGGTATTGTGCGTATGGGAGTGGGTGTGCACAATTGTCCTGGGCAATTGGGTGTCAAAGGGGTTGGGTACCAGATGGTATTCGTACCCTAGTGCAGTGGCAAGGCTATATGACACCCCTGGGGAAAGATGACGGGTCACGCAACGCACAGGCACCCCAAAAAAGTTAAGGAACGTGCACAATACCCCTCCTAGACCACGTGTGCTGATGGAAAACCCTGCACTACGCTGTGGCATCCAGTAACACAATGAACGTATGCGTGTCACACGCGGCCTAGATTGACCTCTGAAGGGGTAGGCTACACACGGGGCAAGCACAGATGTTAGATACGTGCGTGACTCACCGTCTGCCAGGTAAAAGAGCGTGAAAAAATAGCACTTTTGGTTGGCAACACCCCCGCCAAAATAAGAGGTGTACGCTGTCTGAGGAGACAGGACAACTGTAGAAGGGGACACTGTTTGAGGGAACAGGCCCAGGAAAACCAGTACAAGAGGAAATAGGGAAAAGAGCTGTCAGAGGTAACAGGGAGTACGAACTGGAAACGCCGTGAAGTAAATCGCGTGTGAAACGACAAGAAGTACCGAATTCACCCACTCGCTCTCCACGAAAAGCACGTACAAGGAAATAGTGTTCAACACTACCTTTTATACAGGCCCACACGTACATCGTCACTTACGGCGTGTACGTGCTTGGCCCATTTTCACCAATCACACGCTTTGGCACTCCTGCGTGTAGGTATCTTTTCACCAATCACACGCTTTGTCACTCCTGCATGTGGATCCTTTTTCACCAATCACGCGCTTCGACACTCCAGCGTGTAGCTCACTTTTCACCAATCACACGCTTTGTCACTCCTGCATGTGGATCCTTTTTCACCAATCACGCGCTTCGACACTCCTGCGTGTCGCTCACTTTTCACCAATCACACGCTTTGACACTGCACGTGCAGGTAACTATTGACGCACATATGCTGGTGACGGGTTTTCGCGCGATGAGTGTGGGGTTTTCAGGTGCAAAATCACTCCCTATCAGGCTGTCCACGCGTTCTGACACGAAAGACCACGCTCCTGGCCAGGAGGCCGAATTTAAGTCCCCAAGAACCCTGAGCACGCTCCCACCTGCCATCGGCTGCTGCCTGACTGCCTGCTGGCCACGTGCCCCACAGTGCTGGTGGGTGGGGGTGGTGGGAGACATGGGTGGGGGAGTGGTGGAGGGTGCCCCTGGTGGATGGGGGTTGGGGGTGGTGGGAGACATGGATGGGGGCCTGATGGCAGGTGCCCCTGGTGGATGGGGGTGCAGGGGGACATGATCAGGTGTGCAGGGTAGTCCACTGTTTTGTGGGCTGCCTGCAGGGGCCGGGGAGGGTGTACAGGGTACACCTGTGGGGGCCCACCCAGCCTATTCGCATGTGATAATTCCCACGCACCCCTGTGATACACGTACCCTGGCCAATCGCGTGTTGAACTTCCCGCTACCCCTGTAATACACGCACCCTGCCTGTTCGCGTGTGATGATTCCCGCGTACCCCTGTAATACACGTTCCCTGGCCTATCGCGTGTTCTACTTCACGCGTCCCCCTGTAATACACGTTCCCTGGCCCATCGCGTGTTGAACTTCCCGCTACCCCTGTAATACACGCACCCTGGCTGTTCGCGTGTGATGATTCCCGCGTACCACTGTGATGCACGTTCCCTGGCCTATCGCTTGTTCTACTTCACGCGTCCCCCTGTAATACACGTTCCCTGGCCCTTCGCGTGTTGAACTTCCCGCTACCCCTGTAATACACGCACCCTGGCTGTTCGCGTGTGATGATTCCCGCGTACCCCTGTAATACACGTTCCCTGGCCTATGCGTGTTCTACTTCACGCGTCCCCCTGTAATACACGTTCCCTGGCCCATCGCGTGTTGAACTTCCCGCTACCCCTGTAATACACGCACCCTGGCTGTTCGCGTGTGATGATTCCCGCGTACCCCTGTGATGCACGTTCCCTGGCCTATCGCGTGTTCTACTTCACGCGTCCCCCTGTAATACACGTTCCCTGGCCCATCGCGTGTTGGACTTCCCGCTACCCCTGTAATACACGCACCCTGGCTGTTCGCGTGTGATGATTCCCGCGTACCCCTGTGATTCACGTTCCCTGCCTAGTCGCGTGTAGTACTTCCCGCGTACTCCTGATTTGGAGATTGCCCGCTTTGCTTTCCTTGTTTGCCTGCCCTGTGAAGTGGTCCGGGGTTAGCGCAGCCCCTAGCGATGATTTAGCGCTTTTGATGGCTTTTCCGTGCGCGAGGGCGTTCTTGGGGGCGTTACTGGCGCTGCTGCAGGCTCGCTGCGATTCTCTGCGCCACGGCTGTTTTGGGAGCTTGAAATCCATGAATACGCTGTGCGCGGAAATCTGTTTTAGCGCACGTGCCTGGCGCAGACTATCGCAGGCGCACGCTGTGCGCCAGCCGCGTGCGCTACTTGTGCGCTGGATTCTATGAATTAGCCTGTTGATATCTACCGTGATTAAGAATGATACCAGTCTCAAATCCTACTTTACCCCTTTGCTAGCTGGTCTGAAACAGGGAAAGAGGCGTGCTGAATGAGCATGGCATAAGGATAAATCTGTGGCAAGCTGCCAGTCTTGGAAAGAATTGGTGAAAGCGTATAGAGAGGAAAAGTATGAAACTAAAACAGAGTTTTTTAACAATGAAATTGAGAGAGCAGCCAACTGTACTAGGAAACTGTTTTCTATTTTTAAATATTTAGAAAAGCCCAATTTGCAATCTGAACCAGCTGCCCATTCAGACTACGAGTGTGTGAAAATTCAAGAGGCATTCTGTGATAAAATCAATGCCGCCAGGACCAAATCTCTCCTGCCCTTGCTTCGGCTACAGTTCCACTTTTGGATTCTGGGATTGTGTTTAATTTCAAACCTCGGTCGAGGAGATGGAGGCGGTGTTAAACAAAATGTGACCGAAATCCTGTCCCAATGATGTAATTTCACCTAAACTTGCCTTGAATAATTGAGTACAGGACCGAGTGAAAAAGATAGTAGTCACACCTTTGATAAAGAAGACAGGCCTGGATCCCATGAACGTTGGGAACCTTAGACCTATCACCAATGTTGCCTTTTTGCAAAACATTGGAAAGTGGCCACCAGTCAATTTCTAAACCATCTAAAATCGTTGAATCTTTTACATCCCGACAATACGGCTTCCGTGCCAACCATAGTACAGAAAGTGCATTTGTAACCTCCAGACACAAATGCTGGATATGGTGGATAGAGGTCAATCTGGTCTCCTTGTGCTCTCGGACTTATCCTCACTGTTTGACTTAGTGGACCACGAAAGGCTTCTGTCAGTCATACAGACTGTTGGTGCTTGTTCTAGTGAAGCTATAATGTGGTTTAGCCACTTCCTTGGTGATTGCATGTCTCGAGTGGTCTTGGATCAAGCATCTTCTCCGCAGTCTAGGATCATGTGCGACATGCCTGCGGGCGCATGTTTGTCGCCTGCCCTGTTCAATGTCTACATTCGCCCTGTATGCGAGTTATTAGATGACCTAGGGATTGTTTTTATGACTTATGCTGATGATACTCAGCTTTTGATAGAACTAGCAGGTGACTATTCCAATTACTTAATTAAGGTACAGAACTTATATAATGTGGTAAAGAATTGGATGAGCACCAACTGGCTATGCTTGAATAGCTCTAATATAGAACATTTGATCTTCGGCTAGAGCAAAGCTGGACTCTCTTTTTTCAAGCTTCAGCATTGAGAGACATGACATCAATGTCGGTGTACAAGAAAATTTGAAAACACTTGGTGTGTTCTTTGAAGTATCCTTGGGAGCTGACACCCAGGTGGATAGTGCTATCAAGTAATGCCAATACTACTTAAGGTTGTTGTGGCTTGTGAAGCCCCATGTGTCCCTAATGTCCTTTACAGTGGCGCCAGTAAAAATAATCTGCATAAACTTCAAGTTTTGCAGAACAATGTCTCCAGAAGAGAACATATGTCGACCTACAGGAGAGATCTCCACTGGCTCCTGATCTCAGCTAGAATTAAGTTTAAGCTGAATACTTTGGTATATAAATGTGTTTTTGACCTAGCCCCTCTTTACCTGAAGGACTGTTTACCTCAACAACAGCGTCTTTGCCAGACTAGGTCGGCCGGAACATTTAAATTGACCTGTCCCAAAGCCAAACAAACAAGAGTTGGGGGTAGTTATTTTCTAGTGCATGCCTCTAGGGCATGGAACTCGCTTCCAGCCAATCACTGCATGGAGAGGAACCTTTTCGTGTTCTGTAAAAGACTAAAAACCCTGCTATTCACCTGAATTGCTTTGCTATCCTTTTTCTGATGTAGATATGCGACTTGTCTTGTAGTCTATATACGTTAGAGTTTGTTGTCCTTTGTGTTTTTGTCTGCGCTTTGATGCCTGTGGGCTTATGCACAATATAAATCTATAAATAAAATAATTACATATTCATGTTATTGTGACTCATAATAAACAGTATACATAATTGACAATACAAATTACACACAGCACCTTGTTCAGAATCACCATCAAATAGCATAATTGACAGTATACTCTATCGTTATATCGTTTGATCAAAAAGTTTAAAAATATACTTACAAATTGTAATTTAATTAATCGTTAGCGAAATCTGTTGTCCAAACATGAGATGGTTCCAAAAGGTTTCCATACTAATCCCCTGAGAGTTATATACATAACCTGAGAACGTTGCAGTCCGCTTCTGATATAAACCCAACTATTACAGTTTTTCCCAGTAGATGGTCCAAGATATTACCTGAAATGTAATGTCCAGGAGTGAGAGTCGAGGAATCGTGTCAACCTATGCCTGCCTATCTCAGCAAAATTATATAACCTCAAAAATTGCTAATACATTTAATTAATAATTTAATTCTAAATATGAAAATCCTTTTTTTTTTATTTTAGGAGATTGTGAAATGGCTCTCTGTGGGGGAGTGAGCTGTATAATTGACCCACGTATTTATGTAACTCTCAGCAAAGCAAAAATGATTTCACCAGGAGGAATGAGTAAACCATTCTCAAAAAACGCTGATGGATACGGAAGAGGTGAAGGTTGCGGCATTGTTTTACTGAAGCCTCTTGGAAAGGTACTTTTTAATTACTGTATTTCCCAATACTCTATGTGTGAATCAAGGTTATACACACAAACTGGAAAAGCTCCATCTAGCATATAGGGGCCGTAGATCAGTCTAACACTATTAGTATTAATGACAGAACTAATGAATACAATACAATATTTGAAACATGCCACAAAGCAAGTACTTAAGGAATCAGGATTATTGAAACGAATACTCCAGATGAAAATGTGTAAATATTCAGAAGGCACATGCCTGTTTCTTATCCATGACAATGTGACAACGTGTCACGTGTAGAAAGAAAAAAGGATTTCAGAGGCGAAGGTAGATTAATGGAAGGGGATTGCCTTTTTATGTCTTACCAATCCTTTACTCACATCAACTCTACTCCACACAACTCCCAAGACAGCACATTCCATACAGCCCCCATCAGAGCCTTCAGCTACTTCCCATACCGGTACCTCTATCCATCATCCCTGCTTGTACCCCTTCCAGGATTCCTCAGTGAGCACCTCCACTTACCGGCACACTCAACCAGCCAACACAAATCACCACCATGACCTTCTCCCTATTGCCATCCCCCTGGATCTGCGGCTCTAGCTTATTACCTGTCAGCATGTGCTGTCTGGTGGTTGTTCGCTGTTGCGGGTGAATAAAGGGAAGCTGCCCCTTTAAGAAAGGAGAGCATGCCAGGGTGGAAGGGAGCAGCAGTAGGGCGGAAGGGGAGGGACAAGGGAAGGGTTCGGCAGTTGGATTTTGGAGAATAAAGGGAAGGTTGAATCCACCGACAGCTCCTGTGATTATTGGAAGTGTTATGTGAGCATGAGAAGTGGAGATCAGGAGCTAACAACTGGCGACGAGTCTGTCGCATCCACGGCGTGCTGCAGGAAGGGCAAGGAGCCCAGCAGATAAGGAAAGTTGCTGCCGCACCCAGGGCGCCGGAGGTCGGGTGGAAAGCCTAGCAGAACACACAAGAGGCCGCCGCATCCACGACGTGCTGCCAGACGGGTGAGGAGCCCAGTAGTTCACTGGATGAGTGAAGAGCCCAGCAGCACACAGAAGCTGCAGACAACGTTGCCTGCGGCAGAAGAGAAGGTGAAACGAAGAGAAGAAGCAGACCATTAGCCAAATTCTACTACTGGGAGACTTTAACCTGGGTTTTAATGACTGTAATGACAAACACGCCCTATCTGTTGCTTCACTATTGAATGACTATGCCCTAACACAAAAAGTCTCCTCCCCTACTCATGCCAAAGGTAGGACCCTAGACTGGGTTGCTGATCGGAATTGCAACATCAGCATTACCAACATAATGCCACAATCTTGGACTGACCACTACTTAATTGTATTCAATGCCTCACTTCACCTTATCCGAGCCAAACCTATACTTATGGCCCTGCCACTCCCCACCAGAAGTAAAAAAGATATCACAGCAGAACAACTCTTACCCCGCCTTCTCCCCACTCTCGACAATCTAGATAAGATCACAGACCCTACATCGCTTGTGGAAGCCTACAACAGTACAATGATTAAGGCACTTGACTTGATTACCCCTACCAAAATTCGTAAAAGCAAACAACTTTGTCACCTGAACAACTGGTTCACACCACAGTTGAAAGACCTCAGAATTCAAAAAAGAAAGCTGCATTCAATTTGGCAACACTCACCCACTGAGGAGAACAAAATTAAATTAGCCACTCTCGCCAAACAGTACAAAAAGGAAATCATAAGCACTAAAAGGAATACCTTTAATGATAGAATATCTAAGGCTAAATCAGATACCAAGGAACTATTCTCCATCCTCCGTGAAATGGAATCACCCTTACCCCCCGACTGATAACATTCCTAAAAATAAACTCTGGTGCACCAATATACAAAATGCCCTGGCGGGCAAAATTAGCTTGCTCCAAACCAAAATTGCCAAAAAAAGCCTCCCTGCTCCTGCCAACGGAGCCCACACCTCAGTCACAGCTTCCTCTAAACAGCCTAACATACCTCACCCATTTAGCTTCAGACAAATAACTATATTAGAGACAGACAAAATCATACTATCTTTAAAGCCATCAAACTGCAAAGGAGATAATTGCCCTGCCCAAATTATAAAAGATGCAGCTAGAGACCTAGCCCCTTCAGCTCTAAACTCATCAATGCATCCTTTAAGTCTAACCTAGTGCCCAATAACCTAAAACAATCTTGGGTGCTCCCCTTGCTAATAAAACAAACACTTGACCCTGCAATACCGACAAGTTACAGACCCATCAACACTGTCCCATTTCTACTTAAAATCATTGACAGAGTAGTTTACCTGCAAATTCAGGACTACTTAGAAACCAACAATTTACTAGGCTCACGTCAATCTGGCTTCCATCCCCTTCATGGTACTGAAACAGCCCTGATTGATCTTAAGACCCAAATTGACGAGTTGAAGGACAATGGCAGATCAGCTATGCTACTCCCCCTTGACCTATCTGCGGCCTTCGACTTGGTAGATCACGCAGTCTTATGCAATCACCTCAGTTCCGCTGCTCATTTTTCAAGTGATGCCATAACCTGGGTACAATCCTTCCTTGCAAACTGGACAATGAGAGTCTTCTCCCCCCTAGCAGCCGCTGATCCCACACAAGTTTCATGCGGTGTCCCTCAAGGATCATGTGTATCTCCGACGATGTATAACATCTTTACTAAACCTTTGTTTGACAAGTTGGACAGACTGGGTGTCATCTACACTAATTACGCAGATGACACTCAGGTCCTTATCCCCCTTTCGGGCAACTTCTTGGAAGACACGGCCTAAGTAAATAAGATATATCTCCTCATTCAGGCATGGATGGCATCTCACAGCCTCTGCCTGAATGACGACAAAACTGAGTTACTGATCCTCGGCTCAGAGTTGGCCATCAAAAAACTTGACCCGAACTATGCCTCATTCAACATCGACAATAATGTCATCAAAGTGATGCCTGCAGTCAAAACCCTTGGGGTCTATCTCGACTCAGCGCTAACCTTCAAGAAACAAACTAACTCATTAGCATCTTCCACTGCATATACTTGTAAATTGATCCGAGCATGTAGATCATTTCTAACTGAGACCAGCTGCATTACACTAGCTAATGCACTCATCATATCCAAGCTGGATTACTGTAATGCTCTATATGCAGGATCTAACAAGTATATCCTTGATAAACTCCAAACTCTCCAAAATAACGTGATTAGAGCAGCTTTAAATATTCCTGATAGAGCTCATATCTCCACCTCCAGAAAAAATATCCATTGGCTAAAAATCAGAGACAGGATTGCCCTCAAAACCCTCTCCCTCACCTCTAAATGTCTTAACAACATAGCTCCCCCCTACCTGGCAAACAGAGTCAACAAGAGAATCTCAAATCGTCCCACTAGAATGACCAATGCCTACACCTTAGTGTTGCCCAGATACAAAAAGAGTACAGCTGGCGGCTCCAGTTTTCCGGTCATAGCTGCTCAAGCTTGGAACAGACTCCCTCTTGATCTCAGGATGGATCAACCCTACCCTAGCTTCAGGCGGAAAGTCCTCATCTGGATACGCTCCAATGACACTTAGCTCAACCTCCCCACTGCCACTTGCTCTAGAGACCCCTGATGATTGTAACGAGATTAACTGGTTTTCAGGTCAACTAGCTTTAACTGTTTCTTCGCACTTGCTCGTACATACACCTTGTCTCTAATTTGTACTGTATAACTGTATTTCCTGTAACCAAGTTCTCAAGTATCCTTGTACAAGTATCTTTGTATTGTCTGCGCCCAGCTACCCTTTGGGTTTGGTTCTGCGCTACACCAAATAAACAAACAAACAAACCACGTGGGAGAACCGTGCCGCTGTAAAACAGATACCGGGTGAACGCGGGCAGCCATTAGAGAGCCACGACACAGACGAGAGAGTCCAGGAGGACTGAGGCACCCACCACAAGGGAAAAGAAGATCCAGAGGAGTCCACGGCCACACGCGAAGGAAGGCAACAAACTGGTAAGGCGCCCTGCCCCCTTCAGAGCGTGCCAAAACCTGCTGCCCAAGCACGGGCCCACACCTCCACAAGGCTCGCACACAGGGCAGCCGGCTAATAAATAGCAGTACAGTGAAGGGCTGCACTTGGAGGTCAACACTGACAGTGACCCAGTCTGGGAACTAAATCTGAGTGAATAAAAGCCAGAAACATCCAAGCTACCAGGGAAGCAAAGGTACAAACCTTGCAAAGAAACAAGAGTGCTCGCCACCAACAGGGCAACCTAACCACAGACCACAGCGCCACCCAGCCATACACGGGCAACAAAGGGGACCCGGCACTGCCATGACCTAACCGCACAACAAAAAGGCTACTAAGGGCTATGCCAACCACGGGCCACTTTGAATACCGCTAACGACCACAACAGTATGAGGAGCAAGTACCAGTCTGCACATACCTAACCCGCCGAGGCATCACAACGCAAGAGACCATGACTGATCCAGCACATGTAGCTGCTGGCACCGGGACATTGCCCGTGACCAACACAAGCCCTACATCTTACGCCAGCCTTATGAGATACCCCAACCCATTTAATCTCAACCCACACCATGACCAAGGGCAAAGGTGGGAAAAATGGGTCGAAGAATTAGAGGACTTTGTAGGTGCCATAGGAACCCAGGACCCTGCCAACAAAATCAGCATATTCACAAATGTTGTCGGAAGAGAGATAAAGAACATCATTAGGACAATTCCGCCTCTAGAAA
Organism: Ambystoma mexicanum; assembly: GCF_040938575.1. Taxonomy (NCBI): domain Eukaryota; kingdom Metazoa; phylum Chordata; class Amphibia; order Caudata; family Ambystomatidae; genus Ambystoma; species Ambystoma mexicanum. Next base: position 871,158,763 of record NC_090924.1, on the reverse strand, counting down.
GAACTACCTATCAACGACTCCTTGAAGCTATCAACGGCAACTGGTAGTTACACCCAATAGAGACTATGAGCGCTACGCCTTCAACCAATGGGCCCAACTACCTAACAAGTCTATTGGCGAATTTGCCATCCGCCTGCAAAGGAAAATCCTAAAATGTGACTTTGCCAACTTCAATGACAATGAGGCCATACATCTACGAATAATAGAGGGATGCATATCGTCATTATTTAGGAAACACCTCTTGAAAAACCAATCTCCCTCAAAGAAATCCTTGACCTGGCAAGAGTATACAAACAAATAGACGTCCAAGCTGATGCCAAAAAAGGGTGATATTATCGCAGCCATTACACCATACTCAAGATACCAGAGCCCCCAAGGCCGACAACCCTTCACAAACACCCAAATACGACCCCAGAGTGATAGACAATGCTACCGATGCAGGTTTTAATACCCACACAGAGGTCCATGCCCCATGATTGGTCAGAGGTGCATACGCTGCGGACAAGAAAATCACTTCCAGGCCATGTGCAAGGAAAAACTTCCCGAAATCGGTTCAGTACAACAATTAATCCAAAACCCCGGACGACACATGGAACAACTGCGACAAAAATATGACCGGCGACCACTTGAGAGAGGGATGACCTATGCCACAGCACCAACCTCCCGCCCAGACACTGTCAGAGCCTTCAAAGGCCTCCAAATTGAACCCGACAGAAAACCGCATGAACTGTATGACTACCAGCACTACCACCAACAAATCACTAGTGTCCCTGAAGACATCTACACCAGAGGCCATACGACGACCCAAGAACCAGAAGGTATCACGGCCACCACAATGCCTGATTAGGACCCCTGCAACAACTCTCCACCGAGGACACTAATTGCCGAGGACCAATATCCGCTGTACCTGCAAGACGGCTACGACCGAGAATATGTCAGGCTCCTCAATGCAGCCACTCACGACACACCAGCCCCCAGAGTAACGGTTCAAATGGGTGACACGCAGAATCAGTTTGTCTTTGACACGGGGGCTACCGTTAACGTGATGAATGAGGAACTGCACCACACAATAGCAGACTTCTACCCGCTACACCAATCAAGCACCCACATATTCCAGTGGGGTGCAGCGCTACCCATCGCATCCAAAGGGCAATTTCTCTGTGATTTATCCCACAGAGGACTCACCGTGCCAACAACCATACACATCATACAGAGCCCCTCAGTGGGACGGGGATTCTAAAAAACTCTGTCATCACGCTGCATATCGACCCCACAATAATGCCAGTGCCACAACACCCCCGCAAAGTGGGGTTACACTTCCAAGCACAAGTATCCAAGGAACTATAACTCCTATTACAGAATGACATCATCGAGCAAGCCAATGGACCACAACATGGGTGTCCCCCATTGTAATTGTCCCTAAAAACAACCGACGACTACGCATATGCGTCAACATGCGCATTCCCAACACCGCCATCCAGATGGAAAGGCATCCCGGACCCAGCCTAGAAGACATGCTCGTCAGGCTTAATCAAGCAATGCACTTCTCCAAATTGGATCTTAACCAAGGTTACCACCAGCTCGTCATAGATCCGGCCTCTCGACCAATTACCACCTTTACCACCAATGAGGGGCTATTCAGGTATAAACACCTTAACTTTGGCATATCCTCAGCTGCTGAGATCTTTCAAGAGACTATCAGAAGACTGATCTCATCGGAAGTCAACGCCCTGAATTACAGTAACGACATCCTCATCTTCGGAAGAACCCAAGAGCAACATGACAGGGTGCTCCTCGCGATATGCAAGATCCTACACAACGCGGGCTTAACACTCAACGGCCCTAAATGTGACATCAATAAAACCAGCCTAAGGTTTTTCGGACACATATTCTCCGACAGAGGCATCACAGCCGAACCAGAGAAAATTAAAGCTACCGCCGACCTTCACGCCCCATACAAACACAGCGGAACTAAGGTAATTCCTGGTGAATGGCAGGATACTGCGCCCGATACCTCCAAAATTACGCCACCACCACTGACCCACTTCGAGCTCTCCTCAAAAGGGACACCCCCTTCATCTGGGAATACAGTGCCAGACAGCCTTCCAAACCATCAAAGAAAGCCTGGCAAACTGCCATCAACTAGCCTACTTCTACGCCAAATGGGACACCATCTTCACAGTCGACGCCAGCCCAGTAGGCCTCGGTACCATCCTGGCCCAAACCAGCCCAGAGGACGGCACCTGACATGTAGTGGTAGCCTACGCCTGTCTCCCACTGAAAAGGCTTACTCACAGGCTGAATGAGAGAGCCCAGCAGCCGTGTGGGCCTGTGAAAAGTTCCACCACTTTGTAATTGGTTGAGAATTCACACTGGTCACAGACCATCAAGTGCTACTGTCCCTATCCGGGAACCCCAAAACAAAAATGCCTACCCGAATTGAATGGTGGGGCATAAGACTCCAAGAATACAATTACACCATAACACACAAACCAAGGGGAAATGCCAACCCAGCTTATTATCTATCAAGGCACCCAACGGTGATCAATGACAACTCACTAGTCTGTGAAGCAGAAGAATACATTACATACTTTTCCACCAATGCCATGCCCCCCACATCTCAACAGAGGAATTTGCAGCCAGAAGCAGAGCTGACCCCACCATCAAGGCTGCCGTAGACCTCACCTTCACGAACAGATGGAAATGCACACACAGAAGAGGTAATGGAGGGGAGGGAGCTGACAAGAAAGACCTAACCCGCATAGCCAAGATACACTCAGAACTAGCAGCCAAAGACCAAAGCATAGTATTACACTGTAACTGACTGATAGCCCCAAAGGATATCCGGAAAACATTAGTATCAATAGCCCACGAAGGTCATAGGGGAATCGAGAATACTAAGAAAATCCTGAGAAACCACATATGGTTCCCCTACATGGACATCATAGTAGAAGACATCGTAGCCCACTGCGGACCCTGCCAACAAGCAGCGAAAAAGACAGACCCAAACCCAATGCAACTAATACCACTACCGGAAAGACCATAGCAACGAGTTGCAATAGACTTCTACGTGCCCCTAGAGGAAGGAGGCTACTTGCTCGTAGCGATTGATGAGTACTCACGATTCCCATTCGTCAAGCAAACACTGTCGACATTGTTCTACGAGGTAGAAACAATCATAGATGAACTATTCAGCGAATGGGGTATTCCAACCATCGTAAAAACAGACAATGGTCCCCCATTGCAGGGACGACGAATTCACAAAACTGGCAGACCACCTCGGCTTCCACCACCAAAAGATCACACCACTATGGCCCAAGGCCAACGGGCTGGTGGAAGGCTTCATGGCAACCATCAAACTAACATGACAGAAGGCCCTTGAAGACCAAATGCCACATCTACAGGCAATCTGCTGCATGCTCAGTAGCTACAGAAACACACTGCATGACGCGACAGGACAAACACTGGCCGAGTTGATGATAAAGTACAAACATCGAACCCGCATTCCCCAATAGGAAGACTACACCACGGAGCAAGATGCAGCCATAAGAGAACGAGACGCTGAGAAGAAGAGACGTGCAAAAGAGTGGCCCGACAAGAAAAGGAAGGCCAAAGAACCACAGTTCGAAGTGGGACAGACAGTTCTGGTCCGACAAAGACAACTCAGGAAGATGGACACTCGTTACAGCCCAGAGCTCTGAGTGGTCACTGCCGTTAAGGGACCCATGATAACAGCAATGGGAGAGCCAGGTGAGATAAACCGGAACGCAAATTCTTCAGAAGACTGTACCTAGTGGATCCAGAAACACCAGAGACTACAACAGAAGAACCAGAGCCTGAAGGAAACATAAGCCCACTGGCTGAAACAGCCGGTGAAACCAGAGAGTCCCCGGGCAGACCTCAAAGAACAGTACAGAGACCTGCCAGACTCATTGAGCAAATGTAGACTCCCAGCTTTCATGTTAAGCACGGGGGAGATGTTGCGGTTGAATAAAGGGAAGCGACCCCTTTAAGAAAGGAGAGCACGCCGGGCGGGAGGGAGCGGGAGGAGGGCAGAAGGGGAGGGACAAGGGAAAGGTTTGGCAGTTGGAGTTTGGAGAATAAAGGAAATGTTGAACCCACAGACGGCTCCTGTGATTATTGGAAGTGTTATGTGAGAGTGAGAAGTGTAGATCAGTAGCTAACATTCGCCTTGTTGATAATGTGGGCCCACCATGGCCACAGCTGCTGAAGCCCATCCATATCATTCATAATGCTGCATTGGCTCCAGAACCAAGAACCAGCCGTTCAATGAGTCGTCACTGAACTAATGGTTCAGTTTGCTGCCTATGGCCAATGGAAACGTCCTTAGTGTATGCCTAAATGTAATCTCTCTGGTGACACAGCCTCCGATTTCACCCGCTGCAATACAGTTTAGCATCCCCTTTCACTTTGAGATTCATTGAAGAGCATTATGGGAAACATTATCTCATTCTAACCTTTTCACTTACTGCGTGCTTCCTACCTTGATCACTGTCCAACTGTTCTGATCACTAACGGGAAGGCACTGGGAGCAAATATATGAGATGGGTATGTTGCTTTCTATAATGAAACATTGCACTAAGAAGAAAGGACAGCAAACACTTATTTTGTGCCACTGTAAAACATATATGTCACGTTTTAATGGAGTATAAACAAAATAATCGGGATGGGGAGATCCAAAACAACGATACAGAAGTGCTAAGTGTGTGGGTTTATTATGTATTCACACAGGACGTGGTAGATAACTTCACAATTTAATTTACATTACTTCCGATAAGCACGAAAGTTAAGTTGAAGAAGACGGACAGGGTTGGTTTATGCAGTAGTGACACAGGTGGGTGTAGGCCTCTGAAGTATAGAGGTCGGCACTACACTGGGATACATGTAGCCTCATAAATCGAGGGGGTATAGGAACCCGCAGTTACACAAAACACAAAATGCACACAACAATCTTTGAATTTTAACGGGTGCAAGTAATGATACAGTTGTGATAGGAAGTTCGACACAGGGAGTGACACAGGGGGCCTCATTACGACCCTGGCGGTAAGCGCCCGTCATTAACGCCATGGCGTAATGAGCGTTTACGCCGTGGGACGATGGCGTAAAGAGCGCCACATCACGACCCATCGCGCACGAGCATTACGCCATGGCGGTAATGCAAATAACGCCATGGCGGAAAAGGCCCCTACCGCCATCGCTAAGCGAGCAAGGTGCCCATCCGCCAGCGTAAGTAGCGGCCACCGTAATTTACGGCCACCGTAATTTACGGCCACCGTAATTTACGGTGGCCGTAAAAGGCCAAACCGGAAATAGCGTCATCGCGCCGGAACGGGAAGCAGCCCGTCGGCCATCTTTAAAAACACAATCCATCGCCATCCTACCAAACAACACCAGACCCAACCCTGACACCTGTCCCGACAAAACACCCACCCACCCAAGTTCCAGAAAATGCCGAAATGCGTGAAAAAGGCCTGTGACCGCCTGCGCCAGGAGCGATTCAGCCGGGAGGAACTCTGCATGCTAGCGGAGACCCTGCAGGACAACGCAGGTGTTGTTTTCTCCCCTGAAATGAGCCGGACAGCAATCGGGAAGAAGAAGGCCATCTGGGCCCTGGTGGCTGAGCGCGTCAGCGCGGTGGGGACCGTACCCCGCACCCCACAGCAGTGCCGGAAACGCTGGGATGACCTGCGCATACGGGTCAGAGCCGTCATCTCGGCAAACCGCAACCTTGCCCAGGGAACCGGTGGAGGGTCAGAATCCCCCCTGAAACTCCAACCGTGGGAGGAGATCTGTGCTGCCACCATCGGCATGGAATCCATCGAAGGCGTTGGAGGGATGGAAAGGGGAGCCCCGACATCAGGCGATGAAGGTAGGTGCCTCATACAAGACATGCCATAGTCACAGCAGTCCAATCATGTGTAGCACAAGGTTGCCCTAGAGTGTAAATGCAACACAAATCAATACTGCCCATAGCCACATGCGAGCACCACCCTGCATACACTGCTGGCACCCGCACACCTGCATCCACATGCCACACCAAAAGGAGACAACCTGCATGGCACTGCCTGAAATCTGCCTCATCCACTGGCCAAAATAATGTCAACCATTGTCATTCAAAAGTCCGTATACCCATCAATAACGCCCTCCCACCTTTGCTCCACCACAGGCACAGAATCACACCCAGAGGACCAGGAGACCCCTGCGCCGAAGAGGGCGAAGTCCACCAACAACCTCCCTGCACCCTCAACCTCAGCTGCAGTGAGGCAGACCCCACGACAAGCAGGTCCCACTGCAGGCATACCGGAGGTCCCACCGGCAAGCACCCCTGTTGGCAGCAGGCCAGCAGCTGCTGCTCCACCTCCACCGACATTGCCTGCCACAGAAGGCAGGGGGTCAGCGGCCAGCAGCAACATCGGGGAGACAGCTGCAACAGCTGCATGTTCTGACTCGGACATGGAGCAGGAGGTCAGAAGCCCCACTGACCAACTACATTCCCCCTGTTTCTCAGACGCCAGCCCCCATGTGGGCGACACACAGGGGCACACTGAGGCAGAGGAGTGGCCTTCCACCCCATGCCCTGTCCACACTCCACAGGAGGGGACCAGCCCCTCCATCACTCCACCTGCACTGGCCATGGGCCAGCACGGCCAGCCGTCCCTCGAGGACATCACTCAACGGCAGCATCAACTGTCCGCAATGCTGGATGAGCATGCAGCGGAATGTGTGGGGGCTAGGTTTAGCATTGAACAGGCCACGGAGACACTAAGGGCGGAAGTGGCGCAGAGCACTGCCACCCTGAGGGATGCCATGCAGGCCATGTCCAGGGACATCTGTGCAGAACTTGCGGCCTTGCGTCGTGCGGTCATTGGCCTCACCCACACACGACAGGACGTGCATGCACAGGAGCAGCCAGGGACATCCTCCACTGCTAGTTCTGCGCAGAGCAGCCCCGTGCGCCGTTCCGGACGCAACCTGCGCTCCACAGCCAGGGGTGCCCCGGGTGCCGGGAGAGGGGGCTTGTGACGGCCTGTGGACACTGTCACAGGCATCTGTTGACAGCTACTTGGGGTGTGTTGGGGTGTGCAGGGGGGAGGTGGGAGGGGGTGTGTTGGGGTGTGCAGGGGAGAGGGGGGAGGTGGGAGGGGGTGTGTTGGGGTGTGCAGGGGGGAGGGGGGAGGTGGGAGGGGGTGTGTTGGGGTGTGCAGGGGGGAGGTGGGAGGGGGTGTGACACGACAGTTCATGGTTCCAATACACTTTTTTCTTTCAAAAAAAGGAAATGTGTGGACATTTTCATTGCGTATGTGTGCTTTATTGGTGTACAGTCCACAGTGTGCATGCCCCAGAGACACACAGTGCCCCAAGTGCAGTCTCCATGCGATGAACACCAGCCGTGTGTGCTAGAAGCAGTGGTTGATGATACTTTGGCGCATGGCACGCCCCTCCTGTACATCGCCTCCTCCATGTGGTGGCGCCCCATCTGCACCCTCCTCATCCTCATCCTCATCGTCAGGTGGTTGCAGTTCTGCGTCAGGGGGCAGGGGCACATTCCGTCTGATGCACATATTGTGCAGCATGACACATGCCATGACGATCTTTGCCACCTTCTCATGGCCATACAGGAGTGCCCCACCAGACCTGCTGAGGCTTCGGAACCGTGCCTTCAGGAGGCCGAATGTCTGCTCTATGACCACACGAGTACGTGTATGTGCACGGTTGAAGTCCTCCTCGTGCTGGTTCTGCGGGTTCCGGACTGGCGTGAGGAGCCACCTCTTCAGGGGGTAGGCTGCATCACCTGTATGTAGGCGAGAATGTATGTGTCAGTCATGTTGTCTGATCAGGAACATGATGTTCCACCATGGCTGGCATGGTACTGTTACCTTGGCTCACTTCTACATGCACTAATTGATTCACACTATGCAACCAGTATATGCTCATTGCTGCCATGGCCTGTTTTGCATGCCATCACCCTATGTATGCAGAGGGGTTTGTGCATTGTGAGTGCCCTTCCTCTGTATCCGTTCTCTGTGTTACTCACAGGCCAGTGGAGTATGCATCATTCCCCCCCCCTTTCTGCCAGGTGGAGTATGCATCATCCCCCCCCCCTTTCTGCCAGGTGGAGTATGCATCATCCCCCCCCCCTTTCTGCCAGGTGGAGTATGCATCATCCCCCCCCCCTTTCTGCCAGGTGGAGTATGCATCACCCCCCCCCCTTTCTGCCAGGTGGAGTATGCATCATCCCCCCCCCTTTCTGCCAGGTGGAGTATGCATCATCCCCCCCCCCTTTCTGCCAGGTGGAGTATGCATCATCCCCCCCCCCTTTCTGCCAGGTGGAGTATGCATCATCCCCCCCCCCTTTCTGCCAGGTGGAGTATGCATCCCCCCCCCCTTTCTGCCAGGTGGAGTATGCACTGGTACGTCATTCCCATGCCCACTTCCATGACATAGCACTCACCGAGTAGCCAGGATCTTGGGCCTGCATGTCGCTCCATGTAGCGTGGTATTGTGGAGTTCCTCAGGATCATGAAATCATGGGTTGATCCGGGGAATCGGGCACAACAATGTGTGATGATCTTGTTGGAGTCACAGACCATTTGCACGTTGATAGAGTGGAACTGTTTCCGGTTGCGGTACGGTACCTCCATGGCACGTGGAACCACCAATTCCACATGGGTGCAGTCGATGGCACCAATGCAACCGGGTATGCTGGCTAGTGCATGGAAACCCACTTTGGTGTTTGCAATCTCCTGGGCAGTCCGTGGTAATGAGATGTGGTCGTCTGTGTGCTTGAGGAGGGCATCGAGCACTTGGATGAGTGTTCGTGAGAATAATGGTTGTGAAATGCCATGCAGGTGCCCCACTGTGTGCTGGTAGGTGCCTGTGGCCAGGAAGTGGAGTACAGCCACTACCTTCAGTAGGGGGGGGATGGCGGTTGGACTTTCTATCATGCTGACGATGTCATCGTGTATCATGTCTACGATGGCGGTGATGGTGTCCCGGTCCAAACGGTACAGGGTGTGGATCTGCTCAGCAGTGAGGTTGTTTGGATTGGCTCTGATGCATGGGATTGGGGGCTGCCTGCGTGGTGGCACTGGCTGTGCTGGTGGGGCTTGCTGGGCCTGCCTTGCCCTCCTTCTCCTCCTGCGTCTCCTCTGTGCTGCCTGTTGTTGTTGTTGTTGTTGCTGTTGTAGTAGCACATGCATTGATATCAGGTCCTCCAGCCCCAACATTGCTAGTCGTATTGGCATCATTGTGGAGTGTGACTGGGTGTGGGTAGGGGTGGGGTGTGCTCTTTTTGTACTCCCCTGAGTCTGTATTGCCTTCACCTGTGCTGTTTCTGTGCACCTGTGGCAGCTGCATTCACTTGAATTGGCCCTTTACGGTTGGTTCGCGATGGCGTTATTTGCACCATGGCGGTAAGGTACTTTGCGGCCTCGGTGATGGCGTTAGGTGCATGTCCGCTTGGGTCGGCATTTGCGTGCCTTTCCGCCATGGCGCTAAGTACGGTGTGGGCGGTCGCGTGCGCGCACCCTTAGCGCAGTTAGCAGCAGCGTTAACTACGATGCCGCTATTGGCATCGTAGTTTACGGTCAGGAGTCATGATCGGACCTGGCGGAAAACGATGGCGGTAAGCATTTACCGCCATCGTTTGTCACTTAGCGCCAGGGTCGTAATGAGGCCCAGGGAGTGTTTCGGCCAAAAAAAAAAAAAAAAAATGGCTTGGTTGTAGCCGTCTTTGTGCTGGCCTTCGTCAGGAAAAAGGGGCACCAGTGGTGGTGCTGTCCGTGCTGTCTGCTGTGCAGGGAATCAGGTGGGTGCTGTCAGGGAAGCCGCGAAAAGTGCGGAATGTCCGGTGCTGGGATTAGCACTTGGTGAAAGGTTTTAGTTTCCTAAGGGCTGGTGTGGTTCAAAGTCTCACGAAGCCGGAGTTGGGCGTAATTGGACCCAAGTTGTTGTCTGGGTGGTACGCTGCCGTGCTGGACGTGGACTGCTGGGAGCCCCCGACTCATCCGGCTCCGAGCAGTCCACGTCCAGCACGGCAGCGTACCACCCAGACAACAACTTGGGTCCAATTACGCCCAACTCCGGCTTCGTGAGACTTTGAACCACGCCAGCCCTTAGGAAACTAAAACCTTTCACCAAGTGCTAATCCCAGCACCGGACGTTCCGCACTTTTCGCGGCTTCCCTGACAGCACCCACCTGATTCCCTGCACGGCAGACAGCACGGACAGCACCACCACTGGTGCCCCTTTTTCCTGACGAAGGCCAGCACAAAGACGGCTACAACCAAGCCATTTTTTTTTTTTTTTAATTTTTTTTTGGCCGAAACACTCCCTGTGTCACTCCCTGTGTCGAACTTCCTATCACAACTGTATCATTACTTGCACCCGTTAAAATTCAAAGATTGTTGTGTGCATTTTGTGTTTTGTGTAACTGCGGGTTCCTATACCCCCTCGATTTATGAGGCTACATGTATCCCAGTGTAGTGCCGACCTCTATACTTCAGAGGCCTACACCCACCTGTGTCACTACTGCATAAACCAACCCTGTCCGTCTTCTTCAACTTAACTTTCGTGCTTATCGGAAGTAATGTAAATTAAATTGTGAAGTTATCTACCACGTCCTGTGTGAATACATAATAAACCCACACACTTAGCACTTCTGTATCGTTGTTTTGGATCTCCCCATCCCGATTATTTTGTTTATACTACGTATACCCACCTGGGTAAATCGGGACCTAGCCAGGTGCCCTAAGATTGAAATACGTTTTAATGGAGGTACTTTCTAGTGCATAAAGCATGCAGCAAATTAAGCCTATGGCACCATGTGTACTTGCCAAAAAGATTGGACTTCCCTTTCTATAGGTGAAAAGATAGGAAAACTTAATTAGGGGAAGGAATGTAATAGTAAGGACTAAATAATAGCTTGTACTGATTCATTAACTGCCTCATTCCTTGCATACTCACATATGAAACTCCAAAATAGCTCTTATAAATTGACTTGATGGTAAAGGTAGAAGCTGATGCCTAAGAAGTGGATCAAGTGGGAGTACGAAAGGAGGGGGAATAGAGTAAGCATATCCAGCCTGTGAATGCTCAATATGGAATTGTTTAGCAAAATACGCTCTTTTCCCCACTCTGTAGCTAATACACGCTATATCAACCAACACAAACATCGTGTGCAGTTAATAAACTATGCTAGAACTTTCTTTCGCCAATCCTAATGATACTAGTAAACTGAAACGGTCAAAAGAATGAACGACTTGAGTTAGCATGAGATTATAAACTATTTCGCGTTGTTTCTTTTGTTAAAATAAAGGCGTCTGAAAGGCAATTTGGCATCTGACGGTTGGCGTCCAGTCAGAGAGGTTGTTCAGATCACAGGTTTTGTCTACCAGTAGAAAATGGGCATGTTGCGAGCGCTGTGTTGGCTGTGCCACATTTCGCCCTATGCCTGATTCCTTCATCCCTAACCATCCAGCACCCTACTCAATACTTCTTTGTTGCACATGCCATGGAAGTGGAAGACGGGCTTACCTCAGAGTGCCCATCCACCATTGACATGACTGTCATCTTTGTTTTTTCAGAGAAAAAGAGATGTGTTTGTAGCCCCCAAAAAGGTCCTACATCAACTCCGCATTGTGATATGATGCTAAGGACCATAATGCCACGTTTGATGGGTTTTATTTGGTGCTAAAGGCCAAGGAAGCTACCACTGGCCAGAGAATTAGAAATGTGTGTTTAAACCTTCAACTCTAAAGTGAAAAGCAAACACTTAGCAATATCTTTGTAGACATACTAGCATTACTTATATATTTTTCATCACACTTTTTACCTTAATGGTAGGACTTAGTTCCTCCTGGCCTTCAGATCTGAAGTCATTACCTGCGGGAGAAGCATACAAGTGGGGGAGTGACCAAAAAGTTAATGAGATGTAGATGGGGTAAAGAGTCTCAAGGTTGGGTAATCAAGAACATGTGCTAAGTCTATCGGATCTGTTTGATTATTGCGAATCGGAAATACCAAATCCGACAATGTGGAAGTGTTTTCTTTCTTTTTGCACAATTATATGTAGGAGAGACCCCACGCAACCCTGCCATACGCCCATCACAGAATGTATTACCGTAACCCACTCCCCAGATATAATTTTTGCGAAATTTGAAGAAAAACAACTCTGCATTTTTGGATTTAGTATTTTTGTATGCACAGTAATAGGGTGATACCAATTCTATATATAACAAGAAATCCATAATAAGTGATGACCGATTTTCTTAATGACCTATAAACCAAAAAGGGATGCTATATCTCTGCTTTTCAGAGAGGTTGAAAAGTGTGCGGTGCGCAAACTTTAGGACTTTGTACTGAGGTGAAAAAGCATAGTTGGAAATGCCATAGAGTAGGCTGGCAGGGTAGTCAGATCTAGAAAGGACAAGGAGGAGATTATCTGTTTAGCAGTATTGAAAGTAAGAAGGTGACAGATATTCCTGATAGTGAGGAGGTTGAGTCTGGGTGCAGTGGCAGATTTGGGGATGAAGAGTAAGAAGTTGTGTAATGGGTCAAAGATGACACCAAGGTTACAAGCGGAAGCAGAGTAAGGGAGGTAGTTAGGAGAGAAGAGAAGAGGAGGAGGAGAGAAAGTGATAACTTGCTTGGCTGGGAAGTAGAGAACATCAGTATTAGTGGAGTTGAGCATGAGCAAGTTAGACGCCATTCAATATTTGATGGCTGAGAGACAGTTTGACATTTTTGACAACAGCTTATTGGATAAAGTGTGAAAGGGAAGAAGATCTAAGTTTCATCAGGGAAGAGTTGATAGGAGAAGCAGTGAGAGGAGTTCAGGGCTCCAAGAACTGAAGTATAGAGAGTAAAGAGAAGTGGACCAAGGACAGACCCTTGGGGAACTCCAACAGTAAGGGAGGTGGGTGGGGAGGTAAGGCTGTTACAAGACATCTGAAAGTGTCTGGGGGCAAGGTATGAAGCATACCAAGCAAGGGCCTTATCTGTGATGCCAAGGAGAGATAATGTAAAGAGATGGTCAGAATGGTCGTCAGTATCGAAGACAGCAGAGAGGTCGAGAAGAATAAGAATAGATGAAAGGTTTACATACTGCGTGGAAGAGATGAAGTTGCTGATATTGAGGAGAGCTCTATCAGTAGAACGCACTGGTCGGAAGCCAGATTGAAGAGGGTCCTGGAGATTGTGAGTATCAAGGAACTCAGTGAGCCGATTAAATAATGCTCGCTATAGGATTTTGGAATAGTGTGGTAGCAGAGAGACAGGTCGAAAGTTGGCATGACTGTTATGATCTAGACCAGGTTTCTTAAGGAGAGGGATGAGAGTAGCTCTCTTATAGAATGAGGAAAAAGTAGCATTGTCAAAAGAGGAGTTGAAGAGGGAAGATGTGCAACAACTCTGGGAGCGATGTGCTTCACAATGTGTGGGGACAAATGAGTCAGTGGGAGCACAGGAAGGGTTAGCCTTGATGAGTAGGGCAATCATCTCATCAGGGTTGGTGAGGCAAAGGAAAACATAGTAGCATTAGCAGGAGAGAAGGGTAGGAGTGGTGGCAAAAAGTGAGCAGGAGGAGGGGATAGAAGTAATTAGCAAGGGTATTGTGAATGGGAGAAATTTCAGATGCAAAGTAGGGAGCAAGTTCATTTGCAGAAAGAGTAGAGGAGATGGAGGTGGGATTAGGAGGTTAGAGAATTGAGTTGAGACATTTTTAGAGGCATCTAAGTTGGGAAGATTGAGACAAAATGAGAGAGAGAGTGAAGGATAGACAATAGTTTTGAAGAGCAATGTGGTAGAGCTGTAGATCAGAGGGGTGTCTTCACCTTTGCCAAGTACAAAGCCTTTTCTGAATTGTTGTTTTGATGGTGTGGATGAAAGGTGTACTCCAGGGCCTGGAAGGGGAGGATTTAGGATTGAGTGTAGTAAGAGGGTAGTGAGAGGAAAAGGGGAGCATAAAGAGCAGTGTTAAAGTGAAGGCTTCTTCATTGTATGGAAAGCTGAGTTCAGCATATGAGGAGAAAGAGTGGTGTAGGTCAGAGAGGTAGGCAGTGAGTTTGGGGGAGGGAAACATGTACTTAGCAATAGTTATAATAGGCGGAGAGAGTGAGGAAGAAGCAGGAGTGGAGATTGAGGCAAACACGATAGAGTGATTGGAGGAAGAAGGTGCAGTCGAGATATAAGAGGCAGAGAGTTAAGCGGAGATGAGAGTAAGGTCAAGGGAGTTTAAATTTCAATGTGTGGGCAGGCAGTGAACAGAAGAGAGTGAGTAGTTAAGTAGAAGTGAGTTAAAGTAAGTGGATAGAGCAGCAGAGAGGGGAGGTTGAAGAAACCAATGACAATGAGGTGGAGATCAGAATGGAGATAATCAATAAGTTGGGATGTTGATCAAAGAATTGACCTACCAGACCAGGTGGCCGGTACAGAGAGATATTATGTATACCAAAGTGGGCAGTGATTGTGGGGATAGTGTCTTTGAATGAGGGAGAATAAGGAAGAGCTAGGGGAGTAGGAGAGATAGGATGTTTGGAGGAAGAAAACTGTTATACACCACCACCCCTGCCAGTGGGGCGGGGAGAATGAGTGAAGGTGTAGGCGGAGTCATTAACGGCAGAAAGGGTTGCAGAGTCAGAGGGAGAGATCCAGGTTTCAGTAAGGGTAATGATGTCAAGAGAAGGAGAATGAGTATATTGCTAAGGGTAACACGATTGAATGTACTTTGGTGGAAACTGACCCCGTGTGAAGGTCAATTATTGCAAATCTAAATTAACAGGCAAGTGATAATGTGAGATTCAGTTTATGGCCCGAACACTGGTGTACCTGCTTGTTTTAAAGCACATCATTGATGCAGCCCACCAAAGCAAGTAGCCTGTTTGGGTTAGAAGGTGTGGAATAACCATTTCCTCAGCGACATACATAGTGTATGAATGTCAAAGAGAGTCTCTCTAGAGTCTGTCTGGCGATCCCTTTCGATAAAAGATATTGCAGCATGAGCCAGAGTTTTCTTTTTATTAGTAAAGGAAAAATCACTATGCACAGATTGATTTTGCATTAATATCTGAGTGTCTGAATATCTCAGTGTGTTAGCAATCTCATGAAAGGACTTACATTTCTCTGATTACTCAATGATCACTGAATGATTTTTATTATATTAACTCTTCTGAGCAATAATTATCTACAAGTAACATTCAGGTGCAACCATAACAGTTTGCCCCTCTTTGATGACCTTTATGCTTAGCCATAATAAACAACTGGAGGATTAATTTTATTTAATGTTGGGCCAGAACATAGCTTGTGTCTGTAATAAGCATAACATGTTTGCCTAATAATTCAGTTCTAAGTGTGCTTAACAGCTGTCTTCAAAAGGAAATTGGTGAGCTTAAATTTCAAGTTATATCACTATGGGTTAACGACATGTAGGGTTTTGAATTCCCACAAAGGTGACCAATGCCCTTAGCTTAAATTTCTTACCAGCATGAACAGCTATTGGAAGAGCTGTGGCCTGTGTCACTGGGGGCAAAAAACAAAAGACAATAGACACAAAAGTTTGGAAAACACACCTTTGTTTTTTACTTTCACATAAACGATTTGTTATTGTGTAGGGAACAAACAAAAAGATATCCCATGGGCTATGGACATACAACATTGTGGTAGGATGAGATGAAGATGAAATGAATGATGGCAAAGGGTCCCTTTCCTGAATGTCCATTATACCACACCCTATCTGGAGATCCCTTTCCTCCTAGCCAGTCACTTCCATCATCCCTGCACACTGGGTATTGGGTTTCGGTTGGAAATATGCCTACATGTTCTACAGTATGCTCACTACATCACAGTAAGTAAGGTTCTTTGGAATTAGTGCCAAGATGAATGGATAAAGCAAATCAAGTGAAGAACCTATGCCAAGAAGACCTAATGCCCTGAGTCCACTGTTTAGCCTCAATCCGCATCCACAAATTCCCTACAGGTCCTCTGGAATATTTTACAGAGACAAGACCCTGTTACTTTCCCCTTGATCCCTGTGGCTGTCCTCATGTTTTAAAGGGGACAAGCCCTTGAAAGTTCCCTCTCTTGCCCTAAGGATCTTCTCGGAAGAACCCATATGTGGTATCATAGTACATTAATAATAAACCTCGACCAGTGGTCATATTCTTAGGTTTCACTCCACCGTAGACTCAGCTTCGGATTTTAGAGACCCCTGCAGGCTACTAATTTTTGCATTTAGCTTCAGCCCCCAGTATCCTCTTTACTCTGGCCTTTCCTACAAGCCACACCCCATCTACAAGTTGGCTCATTTAGCTTAACCACATTCTGTACTTTAGCTCCCATAAAATGTAGCCTATTTGACTTAGCCACTTCTGGTTCTTTCTCTCTGTCTCTCTGCCTCTCCTACTCTTCCCTCTGCTACAACACCAACTCCCTGAAATTAGTATAGTTGATAGTAAGCTCCTTGACTATCAGCCTCATAAAGATCTTACTTTCGATATCCAAAAGTGTAATCGGTCGATAAGTAGCGGGGTTGGTCCTATCCCCCCTTGAAGAGTGGGATGATCAATGCTGTTTTCCAGGACGGTGGGAAGTGTTTTGTAAACAGGATTTCCCCAAATAGATTCCTCAAGAACCCCGCCCAGAACTCTGGTGCGTTTTTAAGAACTTGATACGTCAACCCGCTAGGACCGGCGGCCTTCGAAAGCGAAGAGCATCTGATTATCTCTGCAATTTCTTCCTCTACCAAGGTCAGGGACCATTTGGCCTCCAACTTCATTGGCTCCCCTTCCTCACTTGGTTTCTGAAAGATAGCTGATAAAAGTTCGACCCACTTGGCTTTTGGGACCAGGTTACACTGGGTGCTATTTGATTGTTGGTCCAATTGCCTCATTACTGACCAAAACCCTTGCGTGTTAGCTTCAGCCACAAGCTTCAACATCTGCTCGCCATCTTTTTGTAGTCTGGCCATTCTTTGAATTTTTGACCAATGCCTGTACTTACTCCTAATACCATTATCTTCTCTTATGAAACTATCTGGTGCCAAATTCTGTTTTTTAAGACCCCGAAGATTCCTTCTCATTTCCCTCTTTCTAAACATAGTTTCCTCATCAAACTCATGCAGGTGCTGCTGCTTGACTCCTAAAGATGGCATTTTGGGTGGCACGGTTGACCAGATAAAGCAAATATAATTGTCTGGGTGACAATGATCTATCAGGGAGGGGGTTGGGATCATCTTCAGTGCTTTGTTTAATTTTTCCCCTGCTTTCCCATACTTGGCTAATCTGACTCTGCCCCGCCCCCTTCCCTCCAGATCTTGCTTATGTACCACTGCTGATGTCCCTGCATCTCTGGAAAGGATAGCTCCAACCTAGCATGGTCACTACCCCCCTCATGATTTACTAGCAACGTGGAAGTTCTTGACAAAAGGCTTGCGCTGACAAAAATATAATCTAGTATAGATGTTGACTCTCCTCGTCTCCAAGTCGTGGTAGCACCTTTTTCCCCCTCTGAACTCCCATTTAGCATTTCAAGACCCCATGAGCTCATGAAAGCTAACCATTTCTGCCCTCTTCTAGTAGATTTGTTTAACCCTTTCACTCTCCTTGGAACTTAAACTCTTGATACATATGGAATTAAAATCCTGTGCCACGATAATATTAGCCTTACCCAAGTTTCATTGTTGACAATGCACCCCCCAACATATCCAAAAATGTATCGAGTGTAGAAGAAGCGGGGTTCCAATAAACATTTACCACCACTACCCACGGATTTTGAATATCGAAATCAAGTTTAATTTCGGTGGCCAAAATGCCAGTTTTATCCATAAAGATCACCTTAGCATTCCTCACTGAGCTGTTTTTAAGAGCTATCAAAAGCCCGCCAGCTGGACTACACAGCCGTTTTTGACTTGTGGGCAAGCAGAAAATTGTGAAGCCTTCAATTTCTATTGCATTCACCATCCACGTTTCTTGAAATATCAAAATATCCATTTTACCCCAAAGGTGACCTTTAACTTTTTTGGCTCTAAAGGTGCTGGAACACCGCATATTCCAACTCACTAAATGCAGGGCGGACTGACTAAAGTCGTCTTGACCTCACACCTATACTCGTCAAAACTTGGGCCAGGATTTCGGGGAGGGCCGCCAAGACATTTTCTTCCTTCTTGGTTTCTGCCATATCTCTACTGTCCTCTTTTCTTTGGAGCCCAAGGCTTCTTTCTTGCTTCTGTGAATTTGTCTGAACAGGCCCTTGCCCTTTAAAAGACTCATTCGAGTTAAACTCGCAACCATCTCTTTCAACTCTTAAGCCTTTTTCTTCTAGAGCCCCAGCAGCTTTTTAAATTGCATCATAAACCCTAGTAGAGCTCAGCCCCAGTTCAACCAAAAAAACGTTTTTACAATCGGGGAATTTAACATATTCTATATCCCCTGAGGCAAAAAGATACAGGCTCTTTATTTTCTTCAACTCCCCTAGAATGGTGTTTCTGCTTAAGGATTTATAATGATTGTTCTTTCGTGTAGATATTAACCACAGCCTAGGGGCTTCGAAACCAGTTCGATCGTCCTCTTATGGAGGACTATGTGCCAATTTCCTATCCCCTTGAAGTATTAGGCCATTTTCATGTTGAACAATCTCTTTCAATTTTCCTGCGCCATTCCATGTCCTCTGAATTGGCATATATTTCCCACCAGCCTTTTCGGATACAACCTCATTGAGGATGGTTGATTCACTTGCGGTAGATGGACTCCCTACTTTCTTGGCTGAGGCGAGGAAAATTGGCGCAATTTTTAGCTTAGCTCCTCTTACATCCATATCAGTACTCTTGACCACCGATCTTCGGAGCCAGTTTCAATGTTGGGATAATGGAGTCCCCCTCTTTTTGATTCTGAGCGCTTTGGCCCGCGCTAGAAGGGAACTCTGTCTGCATGCCGACGCTAACTCTTAAGATTGCAAGGTCACTTTCCATTGTGCTCTCTTGTAGTGCCTTCGCATTTACCTACGCTCTATTTGGCGTCAACAGAGTATTTGTTTGGGACCCCAACTCATTTGTTGGCTTGGCAGATCCTTTATTGTGGATGACTTCTTTTGACATTTCCGGCTGAGCATCAATATTTGTTGGGTTGATGTTGTTCACAAAGTTTAGGATTCCCACATTTTTAAGTTTTCCGGTTTTTTGGATTTTTAGTTTTTTTTCCTTGTTTTTCTTAATTTTTTTCTGGGTACTCTGGTGCCATTTTTTTGCCCCTTCTTTTCTTTTCATTCTCCTCCTCCTCTTGGCATTTTGGTTACTTGCAACAATCCATTCTGAATCGCCAGCAGCTCCCGTATCCCCAGATACTTCCTGGCATTCACTGCTTACACTCCTTTCCACGGAATCCAGTACTTGAGCCTCCACCCCCTGAGCCAATCTCATGAATTCATCCAAAGTTGATTCCGATAACGGAGTATCGTCGTGAATACTGGTGGAACCTGCAGAATCACTCGGTTCTAGCTCCTGTGCACCGGGCTTCTTGAACTTGGACTGGAGTAAATCTCGGATTTGGGCTCAGAACGAGGCATCCTCCTTTCTGTTTGCCAGGGAAAGTCTCTGTATAGAGGCGATATCTAACCCCTTCTTAACCACTTCAATTCGAATGTCATTTAGCATAGGGGTGATAGAGGAGATGATTGTGTTCTTTAACCCCACCAATGAGGAATCGCATTTGGCTACTTCATCCGTTAGTTCGAGGAGGATTCCAGCTTGGCTTTGGACCTCTCCTTTTAACAGTTCAAACACTGTCACCAATGAGTTAAGCACAAAGCTTGGCGCTTTTAAGGTTGAATTGTCCCCCTGGTCATTTGACTGATTTACCTTCTCTCCTTTGGGAGTGGGGTTCTCCAATGCCAAGCCCATATTGTCCTCTAGGTGGTTGGTATGAGTCTCCAACTCCTCTTCCTCATTTTCAGGGCCTGTTGGAGCTCCCCGCTTAGGGGCATTAATATGACTTAAACTGTCGATCCTCTCGCTTACATCCTCTGCTCTTAAGATTGGCGAGCCCCAGCTCCCTTCTCTTGAGTCGACCACATCATTTGAACTTTTATGCCTCTTTTTACCAAAATATTCTTTGATCTTCCTTTGAATATTTTTTGTTGTAACTGTATATTCCAAACCTCGTCTCCACTGGTTGACAATAACTGTCTGACCAGTTTGAATATCTTGTTTTTCAGTCTCTTTCGGCGGGGTTTCATGCACCAATGCTTTTGTAACCACTGGATGTTTAGTTTGGTTTATTCTTTGGTCTCCATTATGCAGGGATTCCAAGGTTGTAGAGCTCACCATTGGAGCAGTATATGAGCCATTCCAGTCTGCCCCATTTGCAGAGTCGAGGGCAGCTGTACTCCTCAGCTTCATTATATTAATAACCAGCAGATTGAATTGAAAGGGCTAATAGAGCTGTTGGTAAAGTGGCTATCTGGCTTTAGTAAGGAACCCCTCACACCGTTTTTTGCCTCAAACCAGTCACAAAGGTTAGTTTATCTGGCACACAACCTCACACCGCCCTTTTCACCGCAGCAGGCTTCACAGTAAAATCTACACTCACAATGCGTAAGCTGCCCACCAAACGTAGTGATAAAGTTAGTTCAGCCTTAAGAGGCCGCCTAGGTGAAAGAAAATGCCCACTGACCTTGCCTAAGTGGTCAATGACAATCTTAGCACCCTGGGTGAACCGTAGCACTGAACACCAAAATAGTATACTTTATTATACTATATCAGATGATTTCCTCTTACCACCTTTTAGCCACTCAGGGTGGTGGCAACATCTATGCAAGAGCAGCTAGAGAAACAGAGAGGGCGCTCTTTACCTCGGGACTCTGTGTTCGCAACACACGCAGCACAGGCTACTGGCAGCTGGCAACCCACTCCGTCCCCGTGCACACCAACGCGGCTCTCTATAGCAGTGCGACCCTCCGCCCAAACTTCTTAACAGGCGTGAGGAGTGGGGCTCGCGGTCACAAGGACGAGCCCGGAAACGAAGCAGAAACAAAACATCCAGCTCGACTCCCAACGCTGTTTCCCCACACTGGCCGGCCCAGCACCCAGCGCGCTCGCCGCTGCTTGCTGTAGAATGGAACACTGGAGGAATAGAGGAAAGGACCTCTCAGCACATAGGGGGGACTGTCAAGCCGCACCGCAATCTCTCTCTAATCTCAGAACGGCCGCATCCGACAAGTCCACTACAGCATATAGCCACAGATATTCTGTGTATGTTCATAGCTATTTGGAAAGTATTATATATATCACACAGCCACAATAGTGTCTGTGTAGTTATGGTTAAGTTGCTGTTTCCATAGGAAGAGCACTTTTTGGGCGGCCTGTAACTCTGCTCGAATCCTCACCAAACTTTGCAAAAACAGTATATGGGCCACTCCGAATTTTTTTGCAAAGTTTGGTGAGGATTCAGCTAGGGGGGGGAGTTAAAGGGGGGTCCCAAAACTTTTTTCCCATAGACTGATTGGGGGAAAAACTACAGGCCAAAACGCTGGATGGATTTTCACCAAATTTGCAGCAGGGTCAGGGGCTTGGTCCCGTAAGCGTGCTTTTATAAATTTGGTGACAATCCGTCCAGTAGTTTCCTTAAAAACGATCAAAAAGTGTGTCTCTAAAAATTAGTGATATCTATGTCCGCTGGGAATGCAGGGAGTAACAGTTAGAAAAACATATTGTTTGATAAGGTTATGCTTCAAAAACGTTTGTACCGACCATGAAATATCAGTTCCCAAAGAGGCACTCTTCCAAATACGCTACTGGCTGACTGTTCTGAACGCAATGGAGGTGGTCCACATCACGTAAGTTTATTTTTGACGCCTATATACCGAACTGGCTGGTTTTCAAAAAGAAAAAAAAATATTTTTCCTAATAAATTAAAAGGTTTCTGTGCCGTTGACATTTTTTTTTCCCCCTCTGGACATAGCACATTGTCGCCGTTTGTAGGGTTCCACTACATTTCCCCAAATTTAATTACTATTTAGTAAAAATGGTATATGTTACACCTGTGTTATGTGCAGAGGTTGCGTATTGATGCACGTTTCATTTCCCCTTTCACCGCTCAGCTACTTCCAAACAAAAATGGTATTATTAATAAAGACGGTCCACCTTTCTGTGCCGTTGAAATGGGTTTTTTGACATTATGGAGATTGCACATTGTCGCTGTCCATAGGGTCCCACTACATTTCCTCCTATTGCAATCATTTTTCCTGAAAATGTTATTTATTGCAACTTTGTTTTGTTCAAAGGTTGTGTATTGATACATGTTGTATTTCCCTTTTCCCCTTCAGCTACTTCCTTCCCTATTGTGATTGTCACGGATTGCAGCTGCAGAGTGATGGCTTTTTTAACTGTCAAATGCAACTGTTCGTCAACGGTTGTATGTGCGTCATAATTCAGTGGGATGACCGTGTCGGACCTCTATGCCCTTACGCTGCTGTCGCCATAAGGAGTAACATTCCATCCTTTCTGGTGGTGTAGAACACAGCGATTGACGTCGTCTTGCAAATCAATGTGCGAGGAAAACGACTACTGTGCCGGCAACGCTTACTTTCTGTGTGGGAAAACAACAACGTGGCCATTACCATTAAAATTTTCAATGTCGACCAAAGAGACAAACTTACTACTGTTATGGAAATGTGAATAGGGCGATCATTTCACACAGTTTATTGTGAAACAAACTTACGTTACTAATTCCATAGGGTGATGATTTCGCTCAGTTTATTGTGAAAAAAAACTACTTTACTAATTCTTAAATGTTAGTGTTTTTTTCCAATTTACTCTCCTATTTCAAAATGTGGCGTGCTATGTTGCAGGTCCTAATGTGTTCTTTTGTAGGTGATGCATCATGGCACGTAAGTCCTTATGGACATATTTGGTTACGCTGCCCAGGAACCTTACGGATAAAGGTATTGCATACCACTTGCTTTGACTACGGGAGGGTCAGGCCAATCTCATATGCTTCAGTGCCATGAGGCCAATTTCTGTCACCGTTAGGCCATTTTCTCTCACCCAGATGCCCCATTAACCAACATTAGTTCAGAATGATTGGTATCTTTCTGAAAGAGAATAAATGAGTTAAGGTGCACTCAAAGTGTTTGCTGTACAGAAATGTTTCTACAATAATACATGGTTACACCCTCCCAATACACATATTTTCACACCTTTCAACATGTGCCACTTACAAAATTATGTGTGGAAAGGTAAGTGGTAATGGTGCTGCTTGCAGTATTTCTGAAGTGATTGCGCTTCCCATCACAGAGTTTCTTGGGATTTTGTGCAGAAGTAATAAGACTAATCCTTTGCGTTTTGTACACATATTTTTATAGACAAAAATTACTGCATGTACAACACATGTAGGTAAAGGTCATTGACAGCGACCGAAAAGCTTTGTGTTGTGCATGTGGTAGTGTTTTGCTCTTTAACAACTGTCGTCATGTACATAACAAATCAACGATATAGCGTCCGTCTCTGAGGGGTAGTTTCTATGTATGGTTAGTGGCCACAATGTCGGGGAAGTGGGAATTGGCCATTACTGGAAGGGTCAAAACATTGCTTTGAAGTTGCCATGTCCACCAAGGACTGGCTTTCTGGTAAAGGTCTTGCTCATAACGATGTAGTATGTTCAAATAGGTATAAACAGTCCCTATAATAACATCCTTTCATATATATATATATATTTATATATACTTGCTCATAACGACACATTTCTCAAGGAACAAAAATGTGGTGCTCCCATTACGGTCACACGGTTTCATTTTTGCTTTCTGCAGGCTGTAACGGAAAGCGAAGAAGGGTTTCTATCCAACATCCTTCTTCCATTTCTATGGTGGCCATCTTGGAAAGGGATTTGTTTTCTTCAGCCGGGAATGGCAGAGGCGTTCCGGTTGAAGACAAAAAATCCTCTTTTTTGGTACCATGGGTTAGTGCTATAAAATCTCAATTGCTAATGGCATTCCTCCCCCATTTCCTGGGGAGGAATGGTGGTTAATGATCCAGAGACGTCATTATGCACTCTTGCTTCTATTGGACTGCAAACTAGCCCTGTGGAGTTCTGCGCCTGAAATTTTGCAGTTACAAGTTCCTACAAGAATATGCAATGTACTTCCGCACTATCAACCATGCACACATGTTATTGTGAAGTGTGTATGAGTTTTCGAACACGCCCCCATGCTGTGCGCCAGCATATAACGTACCATTCTTCGGAAGGTGGGCGGTTACTTCAAATGTAGTATGCTTATTTGTTACTATTAGAACCCTCGTAAATGCAGTACAAACATTTTGCTAACGTAATGTTATCATTCAGTTACACCACTAAAAACCTATGCAATTCAGTGAAAAAAACTTTGTTAAAGGGACGTTATGGTTACGTTGCCCTACTAAAAACATGTAAAATTCACTACAAAAAAACTTTGTTAAGGGGACGTTATGGTAAAGTTGCCCTACCAAAACCTGTGCTCTTCACTAAAAAAAACTTTTACACCTCCCCATTATAGTACAAATTAAAACCGAAAAACCCCTGAAATTCGCCAGTTATGGTAAACTAAGCCACCATACCTGCCATCACCACTGTGCACTGCTAACACTAACACCCAGAACATGACCGATGGCATCACAAATGTCATTGATGATATCACTGACGACATCACATGTTTAGCCCCTTCGTTTTCGTTCTCTGCCATACATATATATGTCCATTCAGTAAAAAAACTTTGTTAAAGGGATGTTACACTTCACATTGAAACCAAAAAACACTGCACAAAGTTTTTTTTGTAGTGAATATATATATATATATATATATATATATATATATATATATATATATATATATATATATATATATATATATATATATATATATTCAGTGAAAAACATTTGGTAAAGGGACATTATGTTTAAGTTGCACTAATACAAACCTATGAAATTCAGTGAAAGAACTTAGTTAAAAGGATGTTATGGTTAAGTTGCACTAATAAAAACATATGAAAGTCAGTGAACAAACTTTGTTAAAGGGACGTTATGGTTACAAGTAAAACTGAAAACTCCCAGAAAATGTGCCAGTTATGGCAAGCTAAGCAATCAAAATTCACGCCACTGCTGTGCACTGCTAAGACTAACACCCATGACATCATCAAAGATGGCATCACAAATGTCATTGATGACATCACTGATGACATCACATATGAAATTAATTTCGATGATAAGTCCTTACAAGGGGTTGGGTTTATAATGTTGTTGGTAACAAGATATCAGGGGTGATCGGGAGAGCTATCATGAACTACTTAATGTATTAAAAAAAGTACTTATCCAAACAAAACATTATATTGGATTATTGTTGCTAATACAGCAACGTAATCATACATACACATAGGCAATAGGTCCACCATACACCATACAAGTACAGCATTTTTAATCTGGTAATATTGGCCAGTAAATAATAACTTCAATCCTATCAGAATTTTCACTAATATTAATTATGGAATAAATAGCTAACAATTGAAGACTTACTACACACTTGTGTTTGTACAAACAATGCATATGAAGGCCCACAATGTATACACATGTGTGGCACATACAGGGAAACTCCAGTAAGGAGGAAAGAATCAACATCACCAGATAATTGTCAGATAGATCAATTGTTTCTCTTAATGATTTTAGTCCAAGTATGCTTATCCTTTTGAAAAATATAGGATCCGACCAAGAAGAACATAAACAAACCATCCAAAGTTGAGAAAAAAACATGATCTGGACTGGTGTGTTACAGTGGATAAATTACGTAATTACTCCATGCATTCCAAGTACTGTAAGTTTGTCAGGAGATCTAATTTGTCAAAATATATTTACTTGTCCCAGGGTCTGTGGCATCTACATTAGGTTTAAGTTGAATCAGCTCCCCTCTCTTGAATGTGTTGGTCTTAGACTTGGACTAGCCAGAGCTGACAGAATATTTAGGTTGTCTAAGAACTTGGATCGACTGGAAACAATTTAACACTTAGTTCTCTTCTACGAACAGACAGTAAAAAGGTAGGCACTTGCACTTTAGTTTCCTTGATTATTATCGCTCTGACCAAGCCAAAGAATTGTTATCATCCAGACTGATGGAAGTGAGTAGTGTGGCACTTCTGCTGACACTCTATAGATTTCTACTGAGCTTATTTATGATGCAGATAAGAATTTAAGCTAGTAAAGGTTCTCCAAATTAATCCAGGATCTATTTGGAATTAGTAGCAAGTATATAGTTCAGTTACTACTACTCAATGGATTAGTTGTTGGAATAGAATTTTAATTGCAAAGCATCATTGTTTTGTATGCATGGTAGTTCTGCTTTGACATATTTTACATTGGACTGGATAGGGAATATTCTGTGTATTTTCATAACTATTTGGTAGGTAATCTATATATATACACCTATATTCAGTGAAAAAACGTTTGTTCTTAAAGAGACGTTATGGTTAAGTTGCACTAATAGAAACCTATGAAATTCAGTGAAAAACGTTGTTAAAGTGACATTATTGTTGCAAGTAAAACCGAAACCCCCCAGAAATTTACCAGTTATGGCCAGCTAAGCAACCATAACTCGCGTCACCATCGTGCACTGCCAAGAGTAACACCCAGGACATCAAAGATGACATCACAAATGGCATTGATGGCATCACTGATGGCATCACATATGAAATTAATTTTGATGATAAGTCCTTACAATGAGTTGTGTTTATAATGTTGGTAACAAAATGTCAGGGGTGATCAGGAGATCTATCATGAACTACTTAATGTATTAAAAAATGTACTTATCCAAACAAAACATTATATTGGGGTGTTGTTGTTAATACAGGAATGTAATCATACATACACATAGGCAATGGCTCCACCATACACCATAGAAGTACATCATTTTTAATCTGGTAATATATACCAGTAAAATAATAACTTCAATCCTATCAGAATTTTGACTAATGTTAATAATGGAATAAATAGCTAACAATTGAAGACTCACTACACACTTGCCTTAGTACAAACAATACATATGAAGACCCACAATGTATACAAATGTGAGGCGCATACAGGGAAACTCCAGTTAGGAGGAAAGAATTAACATCACCAGATAATGTCAGTAACCTTAAAGTTCATCTTCATGTATGCAAGATGAGGTGGAGGCAGTCTCTATGTCCAGCACCCAGAGTGAGTCCTGGGTGCGGCAATTTTTCACCAACGTTGGGGATGTCTCAAAGGCTTGTGCAGCCAAGGCGAGATGCACTGAGTCAGTCACGGAAAACCTGGACTGTATTCCTATGGGACAACCTCCGTGAGGTGCCACACCAAATCTAAACACCCGGGTGCTCTGAGGAAGGCAGTACCTTTCTCAGGGAAAAGTTGGTTGACAGCCTCTAACCCATCTTCTTCAACAGATCCTGTTACCACAAAGGATACTACTTTTGGGGCAGAGGATCCAAGCGGCCGCCTTGCAGGCCATACAGAACACTGTTGACCATTACCTTTGGACGGTGACAGAACTATGTATGTACTGCAATGCACTGATCTGTGGGGGGGCAGTTTTGGAGTGCTTTCGAGGCTATGGTCAAGCAGCACGAGAAACACTGTCCCTTACCTTAAATCTTCAGGCTCGCCCAACATCTTCCTCTGACCACCTGCCCTTCTGGCTCTGTGGTGGCTGACCCACATCCTTCCCTCTCTCCCTTCCAACCTGCACCTTATCTTGCCTCTACTGGAAAAAACCACAAAAAAGCCAAAGAAAAATGCAAAATCAAAAAAACACAAAACAATGGTGCCTTTACGAGCCACCTTTCACAGTTAAAAATAGAAGTGGAAAAAAGTCACAAGCCCCTTTCCAGCCCATATAATCCATGGATAACGTGGTAGTCTGCGGACATCTGGAAAATTCAATGCAAGGGGTGGGGGAAATGAAAATAATTTAAATTGTTTTTCACGCAAAACTTAACTTACAATTTTTTTTATTATTTTATTTTATATACTAAACCAACAAAGATTCTGCACAACATAATTATTCTTTGTAACTTTCACAAAAAGTACTTCATATTTTTTGTGTATTTTGCATTTTTATTTAATGCAAGTTCTAATGAATACTTGAATCTATACCTTGTGTTCACAAAAATTGCTTCAATGCATTTTGAACATTTTCCAGAAAAATCTGATTACCCACATCAGTTAGATGGACTCCATCTCTCCAAAAAATGATGACAGTATCAAATTTAATGTTCTCATTATGAAAAGATGTCATGTCAACATCTCACAAAAAAGCACACATGGCTTTATTCACATTGCACCTTGCTTTTTCCATTTGCGGACAAAATAAATACGAACGTATCCACATTTGTCACATAATTTTCAAATTTGGAAACATTTCCTTCAACTTTCCAAATGTATTCTTCATTGCAAACTACAATGAAATTCCGGTAACGTACCCCAAATTGTTCCCGCCACAATGAACAACAATGTTGTCGGAATGTTTTAAGTGAACCATATTCTTATAAACCTGGAGTAAGTCAGCCCACTCCATTTCTCGCACTCCATACCATAACACTTCAAATTCATGGAATCCAAGATTTTCAGCCAAACCTCATACCACAGACTGCAAGCGTCCGAACAGCTTATCTCGTGACCAGAGAACCCAGCCCATTCCAATTTCAAGATGTCCAACATCCTAAAGGGGTAATTCATAGAATTCTGCGCACAAGTGGCGCACGCTGCTGGCGCACAGTGTGTGCATGCGAATTTCTGCGACAGCCGCGTGCGCTAAAATCCATTTCCGCGCACAGCGTATTCATGGATTTTAGCTTCCAAAACCAGCCGTGGCGCAGAGTGGCACAGCGACCCTGCAGCAGCGCCAGTTATGCCCCCAATCCCTCCCCGTGCGCCATGCACAGCGCACAAATCTCGTACATGGCGCACAGGCCCCAACCACGAAAACGCCTGTAAAACTCCCCGCGCACCCCTCCGAATACACGTACCCCGCTGCACGGGGAGTGTCACACGCGATTGGAGCGGGCTAGGTGTATAGCAGGGGATTGCGGGAAGTTTCACACGCGAAATACCCTGTGCGAGTGGGCTACATGTATACCTGGGGGGCGCAGGAAGTTTCACACGCAATAGGCCCTGTGCGAGTGGGGTATGTGTGTTCCTGGGGTGCGCAGGAAGTTTCACATGCGATTGGAGCGGGGAACGTGTATTTTGGGGGTGCGCGGGATGTTTCACACGCGAAATGCCCTGTGCGAGTGGGGTATGTGTATTCCTGGGGTGCGTGGGAAGTTTCACACGCGATAGGCCCTGTGCGAGTGGGGTATGTGTATTCCTGGGGTGCGTGGGAAGTTTCACAAGCGATTGGCCCTGTGCGAGTGGGGAACGTGAATAACTGGGGTTCGCGGGACTTTTCACACGCGATAGGCCCTGTGCGAGTGGGGTACGTGTATTCCTGGGGTGCGAGTGGGGTACGTGTATTCCTGGGGTGCGCGGGAAGTTTCACACGCGATAGGCCCTGTGCGAGTGGGGTACGTGTATTCCTGGGGTGCGTGGGAAGTTTCACACGCGATTGGCCCTGTGCGAGTGGGGTACGTGTATAACTGGGGTTCACGGGAAGTTTCACACGCGATAGGCCCTGTGTGAGCGGGGTACGTGTATTTTTGGGGTGCGCGGGAAGTTTCACAGGCGATAGGCCCTGTGCGAGTGGGGTATGTGTATTCCTGGGGTGCGCAGGAAGTTTCACACGCGATTGGCCCTGTGCGAGTACGGTAAGTGTATAACTGGGGTTCGTGGGAAATTTCACACGCGATAGGCCCTGTGCGAGTGGGGTACGTGTATTCCTTGGGTGCGCGGGAAGTTTCACACGCGATTGGCCCTGTGCGAGTGGGGTACGTATATAACTGGGGTTCGCAGGAAGTTTCACACGTGATTGGCCCTGTGCGAGTGGGGTACATGAATAACTGGGCTTCGCTGGAAGTTTCACACACGATTGGCCCTGTGCGAGTGGGGTACGTGTATAACTGGGGTTCGCGGGAAGTTTCACACGCGATTGGCCCTGTGCGAGTGGGGTACGTGTATAACTGGGGTTCGCGGGAAGTTTCACACGCGAAATGCCCTGTGCGAGTGGGGTACGTGTATTCCTGGGGTGCGCGGGAAGTTTCACACGCAATTGGCCCTGTGCGAGTGGGGTACGTGTATAACTGGGGTTTGTGGGAAGTTTCACATGCAATTGGCCCTGTGTGAGTGGGGTACGTGTATAACTGGGGTTCGTGGGAAGTTTCACACGCAATAGGCTCTGTGCGGGTGGGGTACGTGTATTCCTGGAGTGCGTGGGAAGTTTCACACGTGATAGGCCCTGTGCGAGTGGGGTACGTGTATTCCTGGGGTGCGCGGGAAGTTTCACACGCGATAGGCCCTGTGCGAGTACGGTAAGTGTATAACTGGGGTTCGTGGGAAATTTCACACGCGATAGGCCCTGTGCGAGTGGGGTACGTGTATTCCTTGGGTGCGCGGGAAGTTTCACACGCGATTGGCCCTGTGCGAGTGGGGTACGTATATAACTGGGGTTCGCAGGAAGTTTCACACGTGATTGGCCCTGTGCGAGTGGGGTACATGAATAACTGGGCTTCGCTGGAAGTTTCACACACGATTGGCCCTGTGCGAGTGGGGTACGTGTATAACTGGGGTTCGCGGGAAGTTTCACACGCGATTGGCCCTGTGCGAGTGGGGTACGTGTATAACTGGGGTTCGCGGGAAGTTTCACACGCGAAATGCCCTGTGCGAGTGGGGTACGTGTATTCCTGGGGTGCGCGGGAAGTTTCACACGCAATTGGCCCTGTGCGAGTGGGGTACGTGTATAACTGGGGTTTGTGGGAAGTTTCACATGCAATTGGCCCTGTGTGAGTGGGGTACGTGTATAACTGGGGTTCGTGGGAAGTTTCACACGCAATAGGCTCTGTGCGGGTGGGGTACGTGTATTCCTGGAGTGCGTGGGAAGTTTCACACGTGATAGGCCCTGTGCGAGTGGGGTACGTGTATTCCTGGGGTGCGCGGGAAGTTTCACACGCGATAGGCCCTGTGCGAGTGGGGTACATGTATTCCTGTGGTGCGCGTGAAGTTTCACACGCAATTGGCCCTGTGCGAGTGGGGTACGTGTATACCTGGGGTTCGCGGGAAGTTTCACACGCAATAGGCTCTGTGCGGGTGGGGTACGTGTATTCCTGGGGTGCGTGGGAAGTTTCACACGCGATTGGCCCTGTGCGAGTGGGGTACGTGTATAGCTGGGGTTCGCGGGAAGTTTCACACGCGATAGGCCCTGTGCGAGTGGGGTACATGTATTCCTGTGGTGCGCGTGAAGTTTCACACGCAATTGGCCCGGTGCGAGTGGGGTACGTGTATAACTGGGGTTTGTGGGAAGTTTCACACGCGATAGGCCCTGTGCGAGTGGGGTACGTGTATAACTGCGGTTTGCGGGAAGTTTCACATGCGATTGGCCCTGTGTAAGTGGGG
Organism: Ambystoma mexicanum; assembly: GCF_040938575.1. Taxonomy (NCBI): domain Eukaryota; kingdom Metazoa; phylum Chordata; class Amphibia; order Caudata; family Ambystomatidae; genus Ambystoma; species Ambystoma mexicanum. The sequence goes on along the minus strand of NC_090924.1, from coordinate 871,127,217 downwards.
TACGTGTATAACTGGGGTTCGCGGGAAGTTTCACACGCGATTGGCCCTGTGCAAGTGGGGTATGTGAATAACTGGGCTTCGCGGGAAGTTTCACACGTGATAGGCTCTGTGCAAGTGGGGTATGTGTATTCCTGGGGTGCGCGGGAAGTTTCATACGCGATAGGCTCTGTGCGAGTGGGGTACGTGTATTCCTGGAGTGCGCAGGAAGTTTCACACGCGATAGGCCCTGTGCAAGTGGGGTACGTGTATTCCTGGGGTGCGCAGGAAGTTTCACACGCGATTGGCCCTGTGCGAGTGGGGTACGTGTATAACTGGGGTTCGTGGGAAGTTTCACACGCGGTAGGCCCTGTGCGAGTGGGGTATGTGTATTCCTGGGGTGCGTGGGAAGTTTCACACGCGATAGGCCCTGTGCGAGTGGGGTACGTGTATTCCTGGGGTGCGCAGGAAGTTTCACACGCGATTGGCCCTGTGCGAGTGGGGTACGTGTATAACTGGGGTTTGCGGGAAGTTTCACACGCGATAGGCCCTGTGCGAGTGGGGTACGTGTATAACTGGGGTTTGCGGGAAGTTTCACACGCGATTGGCCCTGTGCGAGTTGGGTACGTGAATAACTGGGCTTCGCGGGAAGTTTCACACGCAATTTTTCTGTCAGAGCGGGGTATGTGAATTTTGGGGGTGCGCGGGGAGTCCTACACGTGAATTGGCAGTGTGGGTCCTCCCAGGTGTTCCCTCTACACCCTCCAAGGCCCCTGCAGGCAGCCCACACCACAGGAGACTACCCTGCACCCCTGGTCATGTCCCGCAGGCAGCCCATCCTCCATGGGTATGCCCCCCAGCCAAGCCACATGTCACCTTGCACTAGTGATCACCAACTCATGTCCCCCAGCACCCCCACACCCCAGCAGTGAGGGGCACCTGCCAGCAGGCCCCCACTCATGTCCCAAACATGTCCCCCAGCACCCCCAACCCCCAGCAGTGAGGGGCTCCTGCCAGCAGGCCCCCACTCATGTCCCACACATGTCCCCCAGCACCCCCACCCCCCAGCAGTAAGGGGCACCTGCCAGCAGGCCCCCACTCATGTCCCACACATGTCCCCCAGCACCCCCACCCCCCAGCAGTGAGGGGTACCTGCCAGCAGGCCCCCACTCATGTCCCCCAGCACCCCCACCCGCCAGCAGTGAGGGGCACCTGCCAGCAGGCCCCCACTCATGTCCCCCAGCACCCCCACACCCCAGCAGTGAGGGGCACCTGCCAGCAGGCCCCCACTCATGTCCCCCAGCACCCCCACCCCCCAGCAGTCAGGGGCACCTGCCAGCAGGCCTCCACTCATGTCCCCCAGCATCCCCACACCCCAGCAGTGAGGGGCACCTGCCAGAAGGTCCCCACTCATTTCCCCCAGCACCCACGTCATGACGATCCTCAATCATGGGCCCCACGCCACCCTAGCCCAAAGACCCAACCAAGTATTGCATCCACCCACAGAGAAATGGCCATTACATGATACAACCCGAATGGCAAGTATGTACATGAACACATGTCCGTCACACACACACAATGGGTGCAAGTGAATGTGAAAACCCATATCATGACATGCATGAAACCAATGAGAGAATACCACACATCGAAATATGAAACAAAAATGTATTGAACACAACATGAATGTAATGAAAAAAAACACTCAATAATGGGAATAAGAAATAAAATGTAGCATGTCCGGAAAAGAATAAAAAATATGAAATCAGAATCCAAAGAAATCCAAATGAAAATGTGTCCAAAGTCTCAGTCCAACAAAGCAAATCCAAGGGAAAAAAAATATCTGAAATCCATTGCGCTATGGTGAAATTAAAATAAAAAAGAGAAACATCCACTGTTCAACTATATACAAATCACCAATCCAGGGTCCATGAGCCCAACAAATGAAATGAAACTTACAAAAAACACTACCTAATAAAGAACTATATACAAAAATGTGGTGCATTGTCCAAGCGGCCCAAAATAAACAAAAACAGAAAGGAAACCTAACACTATCTAACTATTTACAATGACAGCGGGCTAGTCCGACGGCTCACTTTTTGATTCCCCGGGCCAGGGCATCATCGAACTCCCGCTCAATGTCCTGGAGGCGGTCCTCTTCCATGGCCGCGAGGGTTCGCAGGGACCACGACATGTTCACCTCCAACTCCCTGCGAATTGCCTCGAGGCATTCGGCCCGCCTCAGTGCCCTCCGCATGGAGTTCTCCGCCCTGACCATTGTGAGCCGTGCCTCTTCCGCCTGCTCCGCATCTTTGGCGTGGCCCAAGCGCTGCCACACGGAAGACACTTGGAATCCTGGGTCCTCCTGCCCTCTGGCTGATGCCTGCCCCTCCGATGTTGAAGGCCCCGAGCCATCATTGCTCCCACCATGTTGCTGCTGTGCCTGTTTGGGCCCCCTGGCTCTTGCTGCCTGCACATTCTCCTCCGGCTGGGGTGCAGTTGTTGTGGTGGCCACCCCTGCTGGACGTCAGACTCCCGACTGTGGCAGGGAGGTGTCCTCCACCAGCCTGGCCGCTGGGTCAGAGGCAGCTCCACAGGGTACCCAGGTGATGCACGGGTGGGAAGATGGCATGGAGGACGACTGCCGCGTAGGGGGTTCAGGTGAGGAGGGGGTCGCAAGAAGGTCCAGCACACGGAGGATTCCAGCACCGGTGATCGGTCCCAGCAGGTCAACGTGGTCAAAGAGGCACCCGAGATGACATGCAGTCTCTTCACGAAAAGACCGCAGGTCACCTCGCATGCCCCGTTGACGCAACGCTATCCCAGCCAGGACAGGCTCAACACGGTCCCGGATAGCCACGTCCGCAGGGAGATGAAGGCCAGTTGTTGTGTGCTCATCCCCTCCCTGAAAACGGGTCTGGACGTAGGCCTCCCTGCTGGTGCCAGATGATGCAGTGACAGGATCAGGGACAGGATTGCACACAGGCACCTCTGCGGCAGCCTGTGCTGCCTCCTGTCCCTGCCCCTGCACTGCACCACTAGCACCATGTAACGCTCACCTGATTCCCGTAGAGGCGCCGGTCTTGACTGGGCGTATACCGTATCTGCAAAGGTGATGTGTAACACACGGCTGGCTCTTTGGGCTGGACCTCTGTGCACTGTATGTCTGACTTGAAGGGTAAGATGTCTGCAGATAGAAAATATGGGATTAAGGAACTGGGTTATTGAATGTCTCTCTCTTCTTCCCTTTCTCTTCTCCTGTAGAACCCCAAAGGTTAACGCTCTCACCTTAGGTAAGTGAACGCCGTGCTCTCCATCTGCCTCAGGGCAGGGTGCTGTAACCAGTTTCTTCACTGGATAAGGGGAGCAGGCCTCTTGACTTCAGAGGACTGCTGTCCGTCGTTTACTGCACGAACGGTAAGTTTCGAGTAATTCTAATGTCTTTAAAGTCTTTAGTAATGATGTTTCTTGTTTTGCAGGGTTCCGGCGATGGCGGATGACGGGCTGAAGTGAGTTGAAGATGGAGCCCGTGTGATGAATAGAGCGCCTGGAAGCACGTAAGTAAGCGCTTGTTGCCTGCTTCACGATGCGCTCTAACTGTCTTTTTATTTTGCAGGTACAAGTTCGGAGCGGCTGCAGGGTGCCGGAATACCCACTGGGTTAGATGTGGAAAGGAGTAATGGCACGTGAGTATTAAAGTTCCCCAATGTCTTTAAACGCACCTTGTTTTGTCTTTCAGATGCGGGATGCAGCGCCGAAGGCCTCCGGAGCGTGCAAAGAGTTGGTAAGCTTTTGTCTTTCAGATGCCGGAATGCAGTGTGAAGACCTCCGGAGCGCACGAAGAGTAGGTAAGCCTTTGTCTTTCAGATGCCGGAATGCAGCGCGAGGTGTTGGTGACAGCCGATGGACCAGGTAAGTGAAGAGCTGTCACTGAAGACCGTAATGCTAACCTGTTCTTTCTTGTCTTTATAGGTGTTGCTGAAGACTGGATTCAGGATGGTAAGCCTTTTTCCTTAGGCCCAGGATCAGATGCAGAAGACACGATGAGCGTTCTGCTGCAGAGAATGCAGAATAACGCAAAGCAAGATTCATCCATCGGGTGTGGTTTAAATAGCCTCCTGTAGTGCTTAGGTGTCTCCTTCCACAGCCACGCCTAGGTAAGAAAAGAGTTCCTGCTTTCCAGAAGAGTTCCAGTGTTCTGAATCTAGGGAGTGGCTCCTGCCCCACCCAACAGGAAAAGTAGTTCCAAACAGAAGAGGATCAGAGGCTCAACTGGCAGGCAAGTAAGCAGCATGGTCTGCTGCAGGTAAGTCCACCCAAGCATTATGAGCCCGGCGCTTCCAGCGCTGGGACTGGGCATATTTATGAGCCTGGTGCCACTGGCGCCAGGACTGGGTCCAAAAGGTCCCAATTGGGACTGGTTGGCACTCGGAACCTGGGTTATGGATCTGCTTCCAAGGGAGATGGGAAAACCCTGACCTTTTGTAAGCAGAGATCATGACAGTACCCCCCCTCAAGGCCCCTCCCAAACCGGGCTTCTCCGGGGGTTTTGGCTTGTCAGGAAATGTTCGGTGAAATCTTTTGATTAGGCGAGGAGCGTGGATATATTCAGCAGGTTCCCAGGATCTCTCTTGGGGGCCGTAGCCTTTCCAGTCAATTAGGTAAAATAGTTTAGATTTGGAGATCTTGGAGTCCAGAATGCTTTTGACTTCAAACTCGAGTTCTCCATCAACTAGGATAGGTTTTGGAGATTTAGTTAGTCGGGTTTGAGGTTGCACGGGTTTTAATAGAGAGACGTGGAAGACCGGATGTATCTTCATGTGAGGGGGCAAGTCCAACTTGACCGCTACTGGGTTTACTATGGTAGTGATGGAATAGGGACCAAGGTATCTTGGGTTGAATGTGCGTGGCCCTTTTAGAGGTAGATATTTGGTGGATAACCAGACTTGATCCCCTACTTGATATTGAGGGGCTTCCTTCCGATGTTGATCTGCTCCTTTCTTGTATTGTTCTTTAGCCCTTTGAAGGTGAGAAACAGCTTCCTTAAAGGCTTGGGTGATTGTAGAATGCAGGTAGTCTACTGCTGGTGTTTCAAGATCTTGGAGGGGATCCAACTCCGAGGTTCGAGGGTGACTGCCGTACAAAAGAAAAAACGGGGTTTTCCCAGTTCCCGAATGGACAGAGTTATTGTAGTCATATTCGGCTATCCAAAGTATGTCTTTCCAAGTTTTTTCAGTTTGTTGCAGCATGCAGCGTAAATACTGTTCCAGAGTTTGATTGGTCCTCTCGGTTTGTCCGTCGGTCTGAGGGTGGTGACTGGTCGATAGTCTCACATCAATTTGAGCCGACCGACAGCAACTTCGCCAAAAATGAGAAATAAATTGACTACCTCGATCCGAAATTAGAACCGAAGGAAAACCGTGCAGTCGGACGATGTTTTCGAGAAATTCTCGGGCCAGAGTTGCTGCTGTTGGCAAGCCTTTGAGCGGAATGAAATGCGCCATCTTGGAGAATAAGTCCACGATTACTAGAATCGTATTGTATCCGGAGCATGGAGGTAGATCGGTGATGAAGTCCATAGAAAGCGTATGCCAAGGGCGAGGTGGGATGTCAATAGGGCGTAAGAGGCCTGCTGGTCTTTCCTTTTGACTCTTGTTTTGGGCGCATACTCCACAGGACATTATAAAGTCTCTGATATCTTTTTTCCAAGACGGCCACCAGAAGTAGCGCTTGATCTTTTCTGAGGTCTTGGCCATACCGGGATGTCCTTCCATTAAAGAATCGTGATAACAAGAGATTACTTTTTTCTGTAAATCTGTGCTGGGTAGGTATAATCGTTCTTGGAAATACAATAAGTTGTCCTTTACTGCAAAGTCCTTTCCCTGCAGATGCCAATTCTGTATGTCTGCTGGAGTTACAAGTTGCCTGGCCTTATCCTTAACTTCCTCTATGGATTCTGTGGCGATTACACCCAGAATTCTTTGTTCGGGAATGATTGGTACAGGTTTAGGGTTGATCAAGTGTTCTTCCACTCCCATCCGAGAAAGGGCATCAGCTTTACCGTTCTTTGTACCAGGTCGATAGGTAATTATGAAGTCAAACTCGGCAAAGAATAATGCCCAACGGAGTTGTCTAGAGGATTGGGCTTTTGCGGTTTTCAAATATTGCAGGTTTTGGTGATCCGTAATCACAGTAACGGTGTGTCGGGCCCCCAGCAGATAATGCCGCCAAGCCTTAAAGGCAGACTTGATAGCCAGAAGTTCCTTGTCAGTAATCGTGTAATTGATTTCAGGAGGCGAGAATTTGCGGGACCAAAATGCCACGGGATGCAACTGATTGGTTACCGGGTCCTTTTGTGATAGAACTGCCCCCATGGCAAGGCTTGAAGCATCAGTTTCCACGATGTAGGGGAGTTCGGGGCAAGGGTGTTTTAAGATTGGTGCAGAGATAAATTTAGTCTTCAAATCCTGGAAAGCTTGTTCCGCCTCGGTAGACCATTCAAAACGTTTGTTTTTCTTTAACAAGGCAGTGATGGGCTGGACTATTCGAGAGAATTCGGGGATAAACCTGCGGTAAAAGTTAGCGAAGCCTAACATGCTTTGCACACCTTTTACGGAGGATGGTGATGGCCATTTGAGAACTGCATCGACCTTCTTTGAATCCATACGCACTCCGCCAGGTGATAATATGAATCCCAAGAATTCAACTTCAGTCACGTTGAAAACACATTTTTCCAACTTAGCGAAAAGTTTGTGTTGACGCAATCTTTCGAGGACCATTTTCACGTGTTTCCGATGTTCAGATTCCGATGAAGAATAAACGAGGATGTTGTCAATGTAAACAACAACACACACATCTATGAGCTCTCTGAGGACATCGTTCATAAAATATTGAAAGGCGGCCGGGGCATTGCAAAGTCCGAAGGGCATGACCTGATATTCAAATAGTCCATACTTGGTGCGGAAGGCCGTCTTCCATTCATCGCCCTCTTTTACTCGTACCAAGTGGTAAGCTCCTCTAAGATCCAGCTTTGTATATATGCATGCTTTTCTGACTTGGTCCAGGAATTCAGGGATCAAAGGTAACGGATATCTATTCTTAACGGTGATCTGGTTCAGGGAGCGATAATCTATACAAGTTCTAAGGTCTCCTTCCTTTTTTGGAACGAAGAACAAAGCTGAAGAAGCAGAGGACTTGGAAGGACGAATAAACCCATTTGCCAGGTATTGATCCAGGTATTGTCGAAGGTGAAGGTTCTCAGGCTCGGTGAGGGCATACATTCTACTACAAGGAGGAGTAGATCCAGGTATCAGGTCTATCTGGCAGTCATAAGACCTATGAGGAGGTAGAGAGTTAGCCTGATCCTTCCGGAAAACATCTTGGTATTCTAGGTATTCGGGAGGTAACTGGGGAGTCTCTGAAGAAATTGCTGCCAGTGCAACACCAGGTGGAGGGTGACAAGTAGAGACACATTCTGGAAACTGGACCGTTCTTGCTCGCCAATCGATCAGAGGATTGTGTTTCTCTAACCAAGGTATTCCTAGAATAATCTGAAACTGAGGGGCCTTGATCACATCGAACACAATCTTCTCATGGTGTCCATCTTGACTTACTAGCGTCACCTCTTGAGTGGTATGCGTTACTGGCCCGGAGGCTATCTCCGTACCATCCACCGTAGTAATGACGTCCTTTACAGCCTTGGGACAAAGAGTTAGATTCATCCTCAAAACCATTTCATGATCCACATAATTGCCGATGGCACCGCTGTCGACGTAAGCTTCAATTGCATGTAATCGATCCGGATTATCAGGGCTAATGAGGACCATAGGTATCACGAAATGCGAGGTCACGGAACTGGTTTTCACGCTCGGCAAGAGGACCTCTATTCTTGTCGGGCGAGGTCGTTTCCCTGCTCAGAGTTTGTAACTTTGGTAACTGCAGCTCCTACTGCCTTCTTGGCAGGTTTCACCGGACAGTCTCGAAGAAAGTGCCCTGAGTTTCCGCAATAGAGGCATAATTGCAACTGTTTTCTCCTTTCCCGCTCCTTTTGTGTTAGAGGACCTTTCAGACCCCCTATTTGCATGGGTTCCCCGGGGTCTACACCTTTGGAAGGAGTTGGCGGTTTGGAAAATACTCGAGCATCAAACTTGGAACGATCGGCCTTCCTGTTCTGCAGTCTGTGATCTATTTGAACGACTAAGTCTATATAGTCCGAACAATCTTGTGGGGGATTCACTACTTGGGCTAACACATCTTTGAGCTCTCCACGTAGACCTCTATAAAACAGTGTAATCCTTTTGTCCTCAGGCCATTGAGTTTCCACTATCAGTCTGTTGAAAGACGCAATATAAGCCAAAAGGTCTTGATTACCTTGTCGCAACGAAAGAAGCTCATTGTCCAAGGCCTGCCCCTGTGAATGTCTTGCGAACAGTTTTTCCATACTGAGCTGAAAAGCTTGAAAATCATGGAGGACCGGATCATCTTGATTTACTAGAGGGATCGACCAGTCTGCCGCATTGCCACTAAGGTACGAAAGCACGAAAGCTACTTTAGCTTGATCAGTTGGAAAGGCTGCTGGCCGGCATAAGAAATGCAACCGGCACTGATTGATAAATACTGCAAACCTCTTTGGGTCACCAGAAAATCGTTCGGGCGGAGCCAGAGGTACATTCCCAGGTAGGTTGATCTGCACTGGATTCATAGAGGATGTAGAAGGAAGATTTCCCCAGATGCGGGTAACGGGGTCTGTCCGGCTTGTGACTGTAGCAATTGTCTAGCGAGATCATCTGTTCGCTCCTTGGAAATAATCAGTTCCCTTCTTAGAGCGTTCGTTTCCTGACGGGCTGCATGCACTTCTGCCCTTAGTTCCCCAAGTAACTGGGCTAGCTGGTCGGTATCCGAGGTTTCCATAGCGCCTAGGCGGGAGTTTTGTGGTTGGCTTTGCGTTCTGTAACGCTCACCTGATTCCCGTAGAGGCGCCGGTCTTGACTGGGCGTATACCGTATCTGCAAAGGTGATGTGTAACACACGGCTGGCTCTTTGGGCTGGACCTCTGTGCACTGTATGTCTGACTTGAAGGGTAAGATGTCTGCAGATAGAAAATATGGGATTAAGGAACTGGGTTATTGAATGTCTCTCTCTTCTTCCCTTTCTCTTCTCCTGTAGAACCCCAAAGGTTAACGCTCTCACCTTAGGTAAGTGAACGCCGTGCTCTCCATCTACCTCGGGGCAGGGTGCTGTAACCAGTTTCTTCACTGGATAAGGGGAGCAGGCCTCTTGACTTCAGAGGACTGCTGTCCGTCGTTTACTGCACGAACAGTAAGTTTCGAGTAATTCTAATGTCTTTAAAGTCTTTAGTAATGATGTTTCTTGTTTTGCAGGGTTCCGGCGATGGCGGATGACGGGCTGAAGTGAGTTGAAGATGGAGCCCGTGTGATGAATAGAAGCGCCTGGAAGCACGTAAGTAAGCGCTTGTTGCCTGCTTCACGATGCGCTCTAACTGTCTTTTTATTTTGCAGGTACAAGTTCGGAGCGGCTGCAGGGTGCCGGAATACCCACTGGGTTAGATGTGGAAAGGAGTAATGGCACGTGAGTATTAAAGTTCCCCAATGTCTTTAAACGCACCTTGTTTTGTCTTTCAGATGCGGGATGCAGCGCCGAAGGCCTCCGGAGCTTGCAAAGAGTTGGTAAGCTTTTGTCTTTCAGATGCCGGAATGCAGTGTGAAGACCTCCGGAGCGCACGAAGAGTAGGTAAGCCTTTGTCTTTCAGATGCCGGAATGCAGCGCGAGGTGTTGGTGACAGCCGATGGACCAGGTAAGTGAAGAGCTGTCACTGAAGACCGTAATGCTAACCTGTTCTTTCTTGTCTTTATAGGTGTTGCTGAAGACTGGATTCAGGATGGTAAGCCTTTTTCCTTAGGCCCAGGATCAGATGCAGAAGACACGATGAGCGTTCTGCTGCAGAGAATGCAGAATAACGCAAAGCAAGATTCATCCATCGGGTGTGGTTTAAATAGCCTCCTGTAGTGCTTAGGTGTCTCCTTCCACAGCCACGCCTAGGTAAGAAAAGAGTTCCTGCTTTCCAGAAGAGTTCCAGTGTTCTGAATCTAGGGAGTGGCTCCTGCCCCACCCAACAGGAAAAGTAGTTCCAAACAGAAGAGGATCAGAGGCTCAAATGGCAGGCAAGTAAGCAGCATGGTCTGCTGCAGGTAAGTCCACCCAAGCATTATGAGCCCGGCGCTTCCAGCGCTGGGACTGGGCATATTTATGAGCCTGGTGCCACTGGCGCCAGGACTGGGTCCAAAAGGTCCCAATTGGGACTGGTTGGCACTCGGAACCTGGGTTATGGATCTGCTTCCAAGAGAGTTGGGAAAACCCTGACCTTTTGGAAGCAGAGATCATGACACACCATTGGAATCCCCACCTCCAGACCCCGTGTGTGTCCCTTCCGCGGCCTCCTCCTCCACCAAACCCGCCACCAACCTGGATGACTCCATGCCATCTTCCTCCGTTGGACCCTGTGGGGTCTCAGCTGCCCCTTCTGCTGCCGAGGAGTCCACCTCCGACCTCTGCCTCTTGGACCTACCCTCGGCAGCTGCGGCCTGGGACGCGGCACCAGACTCCTCACTCCCAACGAGATGACAATCTGGGAGGGGAGCCGGGCCTTGCGTCTCTGGCTGGTGGTGTGATCCCTGCCGCTGTGCTCCACAGCACCTTCCCCGCCCTCTTCATCAGTTGGCGCTGCAGACAGGGAGAGATAAAACACAGAAATCAGGGCACTGTACACACATGACAGTTGCACATGAGTGGCAGTGTCAAACTTCAGACATGGCATCACACTCCACGACACACATGTCATTTCAACTCACACACATAAGCATTTCCACAGCAATATTGCACCAGGCAGCAACATCCATACACATATGATATGATATGATATGATATGGCATTTGTAACGTGCCTATACACAAGTGTTTCAAGGCGCGACGAGGCAGGGAGGGGGGAACAAGGGGAAGACAGACAACGATCCTACTAGGCCAGGTGTCATTCAGACCGCGCAAGTGCAGGGGTAGGGGGAAGGGAAAAAGTGCAAGGGGAAGGGGGAGGAGGGGGAGTGCATTACAAATAAGTAGAATAGAAATAAAATAATAAATAAATAGGGCCAGCTGGTGGCAAGTGCAAGGTAAGTGCAGACAAGTGCTGGGGGGGGCTGTAGGGATACAGAGACAGTCCCGCAGTGGAGGGGTTGCCAGGGAGGCAGTGCAAGTGAAGAGTGACTGGGCCCAGGACCGAGGTCGGTGAGAGTGGCCCAGTTGCAGAATCAGTGCAGTTTAGGTGAAGAATTTAGCAGGGGAGAGGGAGAGAGATAGCAGAAGTGAAGAGGAAGGTTTTGAGGTGCTTCCGGAACCGGAGATGGTTCTCCTCAAGTTTCAGGGAGGCAGGAAGGCTGTTCCAGAGGGAGGCCCCTGCCGCGGAGAGAGATCTACCCCCAGCTCGTTGCTTCGAGAAGCGGCTGACCCTGAGGGAGTTGGAGACGGATGAATGTAGGACTCGGGAAGGAAGATATTTAGGAAGAGAGAGTTGAAGGTATTTAGGCCCCAGGCCCCAGAAGGCCTTGTGGACAATGCAGAGGGTTTTGAACTTAATCCTCGCAGCCACTGGGAGCCAGTGTAGAGATTTCAGTCCTGGAGAGATACGGTCCCTGGGCTTGAAGCCAAGGACAAGTCTCGCAGTTCTGTTCTGGATGAGTTGCAGAGGGCAGAGAGTGGAGGCAGGCAGATTAAGATAGAGGCTGTTACAGTAGTCCAGCTTCGAGAGAACCAGGGCTCGGGAGACAGTGAGCTTCTGGGGGAAGGAGAGGAAGGGAAGAATACCTCTGAGGAGGTGCAGCTGGTAAAGTGACTTCTTAGAGACGTCAGATATATGAGGAGAGAAGGAGAGTGTGGAGTCGAAGATGACCCCGAGTTTTTTTGCCTTGCAGGTAGGAGCAGGAAGAGGGCCAAGAGAGGCCGGCCAGAGAGCTGCAGGGAAGGAGGGAGTGGGTGTGCCAATGAGTAGGATCTCAGTCTTACTAGCATTAAGGCAGAGGTCATTGGCAGCACACCATTCCTGGATAGCAGACAGACAGTCAGAGATGAGGGAGGGAGAGGAGGAGGCCGAGGGTAGCCTGAAAATGAGCTGGGTATCGTCCGCATAGCACTGAAAGTTGGGGCAGAGGGCGGCGATGCGGTGGGCAAGGAGTGCCAGATACTGGTTGAACAGCCAGGGAGAGAGATTAGATCCCTGGGGAACGCCACAGGTGGAGAAAAAGATGTCAGAGAGGAAGGACCCAAGTTGGACCTGGGAGGGTCGATTGGAAAGGAAAGAGGTCAGCCATGCCAGAGCCTGACCAGTGATACCCAGGTTATCACAGAGACGGTTGAGCAGGATGGCATGGTTGACAGTGTCAAAGGCAGAAGAGAGATCGAGCAGAATGAGAACACACGGAATGTTGGAGACGAGGTTCAAGAGCAGGTCCTCACGGATGTTCAGGAGAGCAGTTTCCGTGCTTCTGGCCGCTCTGAAGCCAGATTGATGGTCATGGATACTATCAACAGCTTCAGCATGGAGGTTAAGCTGGGAGATGGCCAGTTTCTCCAGGAGCTTGCCCAGGAAGGGAGTGATGGAGATTGGGCGATAGTTAGCCGGACAGGAGGGGTCGGCAGAGGGTTTCTTAAGGAGAGGGTGCACAAGGGAGTGCTTGAGGGGGGATGGGAAGACTCCAGAGGCGAAGGAGTGGTTGCAAAAGTCAGCCAGGGCAGGAGCCAGGGAGTCGATGTGGTCCTTGATATTTTTGGAAGAACAGGGGTGAATCTGTTTAGACGAGACTTTCATAGATCGGACTTGTCTGGAGACCTCGTCAGCAGAACAAAGGGGAAAGGCAGAGAAGGAGGGAGGAGGGGTGGCTGCAGAAGGGCCAGAGGAAGAGCAGGGAAGAGAGGGGGGGAGGTGATAGGAGGAGAGTGAGGACAGGATGTCCTGAGTTTTAGAGATGAAGTGGGAGGCCAGTGCAGTGCAGAGGGCCTGGGAGGGGACAGGAGAGGTAGAGACTGCAGCAGGGTTGGCAAGCTCCTTGCAGATTTTAAAGAGTTCAGCCGAGTTGTTAGATGCCGCAGAGATGCGGGCTTGGATAAGGGCTCTCTTCTTGGTGAGAACAGAGAGACAGTATTGCCTTTGGAGCAGGCGGCAGGCCAGTTTGTCAGAGGATGAACATGAAGCATGCCATTTCCTCTCTGCCACCCTGCACTTGCGTTTTAGGGTGACGAGATCCGAATCATACCAGGAGTTACATTTGGCTTTGGGCTTCAGGCGGATTTTCATGACAGGGGCAAGGATATCAAGAGTATCAGATATAGCAGAGTGGAGCAAGGAGAGGGCTATGTCAGGGTGGGAGTCAGCCGAACGGGGAGGGGGGGCGAGAAGGTGGCAGCGAAAGCCGCAGCTGACACGCGCTTCATGAGTCGGATGACCGAGAAGGTGGGTGGCAATGATGAGGGTGGCTTTGCCTGTGGGGTAGGGAGGGTGAGGTGGGAGGATAGGAGAAAGTGATCACTCCAGGAGAGAGGAGTGGAGAGAGGGACAGAGAGGGGAAGATCAGAAGAGATCAGAGCATCAAGAGTGTGCCCTGCAGAATGAGTAGGCCCAGACGGAAGAATAGAGAGTGAGAGAGAGTCGCAGAGGTCACGAAAGAGTCCAGTGGGGGGACAGGAGGCATCTAGGTGGATGTCGAAGTCCCCAAGAAAGAGGAGTTGAGTGGTAGAGGACAGGAGTGAGGAGGAGAGGTCAGCCCACTCAGAGAGGAAGGAGGAAATTTGACCAGGTGGCCGATAGATAGTAGCCACGGTAAGGGAATGGCTAGGAGAGAGAGAGAGTCGGCAGACAAGACATTCAAAAGAGGAGTAGGTCTGCGTAGGAGTGACAGTGGCAGGAATCCACTCAGGGAAGATAAGGGCAACACCTCCCCTGCACGGTTGGGCCTGGGCACAGAGAGGATATTGTAACCTTCAGGTAGGAGTGTGTCAAAGCTCGTGACAGAGCTGGCTGTGAACCATGTCTCAGTGAGACCGAGGACGTCAAGGTCCAGTTCCTCAAGAAGGCGACAGATATCGGAGGAATGCTTGATGGCAGAGCGAGAGTTAAGAGTGGCAAAGTGGAGAAGGTTGCCATCCTTGAAGGACTTCCGGGGAGGGGTACAGATCAGAGGTACGCCCTGCAGAGGTGTAGAAGAAGGAGGTGAAGAGGGAGTGCGAGAGGGGGCAGGGAGGGAGGGTAGAGGCAAGGTAGCCGAAGACAGGGGGGGACAGCAGGGGAGGAAAGGAAGTTGATGAGGCGAGGGAAGCGTCTATCAAAGAGGTGAAGGTTGGCCTGAGGGCCTTGGACCAAGACGGTCCCATTAGCGTAGACATTAATGATGGCCTTAGAGGAGCGGAAGGGGGCCAAGAGGGCATCCCAACGGGTGCCACCATTAATGGGAGAAGAGGAAAAAGGAGAGAGCACAGAGACCATATGAAGGGTCCATAGGTCAGGTGAAGGCACGAAAAAGAGGATGTCAGTGAGAGTTTCTTTAGAGCAGGCACTAGTGTAGGTGTCAGCGATAGGGAGGCCTGGGTTGGAGACCAGGATGTCCTTTTTAAACTTTTTCCTACCAGATTTAGTGAGGAGAGCAGGATAGTCAATAGAGAAGCAGTTAGAGAAGATAGGCGAGATAGAGAGCACCATGGAGTGGGAGGGGTGGGTGGGGAAGACAGATGATGCGAGAGCCCACAGACAGGAAGGAACGGCAAGACAGGTTACCACATTTCAGAACAACAACAGTATTGTGTTTTAGGAACACAGTGGAGAGGCCACCTAAGTTTGAGAATCCTGCGAGGAGAGAAAAACCCAAGTTACCACAACTGTGGAACACAGTGAGGTAAGACACTGTGCGAATGCAGTGGCCAGGCGTGGGTGGGGGTGGGCAGGAAGAAGGTGGAGAAGGCGAAATTTACTTGCGCCTTGCGTCCCCTGCGGACACCTGCAGACACACAGGGCGCCGCAACTGCAGGAGTCGCCCTTGGCCTTGGGGCCCTTAGCCGCAGGGGGCTGCCGGGCAGAGGGCTGCCCAGGAGCGGGGTGGTAATAGGAGAGGAAGGGGAGGGGGGAGTGGGCGGCAGGGAGGCGGGAGGGAGAGGAGGACCAGGAAGTGGGAGGGGAGGGGAGAGCAGGCACAACAATGCACTCGGAGCGCAAATGCAAAATTCTTTTTTTTTAAAAAACACAGAAATCACTCACAGAGGCCCGCTAGGGCCAGGCAGGGCTTCCTGGTCTGCAGTTCCCTCTTGGCTACCGGCGACCACTCTCCCACGCTCAGCTCAACAAAGAAGCGAGCAGGGGGAGCGGGCGTCGAGTAGCCCAGAAGGGAGGCAGCCAGACAGCCAATCAGAGGGGGGGTGGGCGGGCAGGGAGGCGGGAGGGAGAGGAGGACCAGGAAGTGGGAGGGGAGGGGAGAGCAGGCACAACAACGCGCTCGGAGCGCAAATGCAAAATTATTTTTTTTTTAAAAACACAGAAATCACTCACAGAGGCCCGCTAGGGCCAGGCAGGGCTTCCTGGCCTGCAGTTCCCTCTTGGCTACCGGCGACCGCTCTCCCACGCTCAGCTCAACAAAGAAGCAAGCAGGGGGAGCGGGCGTCGAGTAGCCCAGAAGGGAGGCAGCCAGACAGCCAATCAGAGGGAGGGGTGGGTGGGCAGGGAGGCGGGAGGGAGAGGAGGACCAGGAAGTGGGAGGGGAGGGGAGAGCAGGCACAACAACGCGCTCGGAGCGCAAATGCAATATTCTTTTTTTTTTTAAAAACACAGAAATCACTCACAGAGGCCCGCTAGGGCCAGGCAGGGCTTCCTGGCCTGCAGTTCCCTCTTGGCTACCGGCGACCGCTCTCCCACGCTCAGCTCAACAAAGAAGCGAGCAGGGGGAGCGGGCGTCGAGTAGCCCAGAAGGGAGGCAGCCATACAGCCAATCAGAGGGAGGGGTGGGCGGGCAGGGAGGCGGGAGGGAGAGGAGGACCAGGAAGTGGGAGGGGAGGGGAGAGCAGGCACAACAACGCGCTCGGAGCGCAAATGCAAAATTCTTTTTTTTTTTAAAAACACAGAAATCACTCACAGAGGCCCACTAGGGCCAGGCAGGGCTTCCTGGCCTGCAGTTCCCTCTTGGCTACTGGCGACCGCTCTCCCACGCTCAGCTCAACAAAGAAGCGAGCAGGGGGAGCGGGCGTCGAGTAACCCAGAAGGGAGGCAGCCAGACAGCCAATCAGAGGGGGGGTGGGCGGGCAGGGAGGCGGGAGGGAGAGGAGGACCAGGAAGTGGGAGGGGAGGGGAGAGCAGGCACAACAACGTGCTCGGAGCGCAAATGCAAAATTCTTTTTTTTTAAAAAAACACAGAAATCACTCAGAGGAGGCCCGCTAGGGCCAGGCAGGGCGTCCTGGCCTGCAGTTCCCTCTTGGCTACCAGCGACCGCTCTCCCACGCTCAGCTCAACAGCATGAACAGCCGAAGGTGAGCCTGACATCACATGAAACACAGGGAGTGCACTAGACATGCACACACGCCACCACACTTGCATGCATGTCTACATCTCCTCCAACTGTCGCAGTGATGCGATCGCCATACATGTCACATCTGGCTTTCAGCCTTCTACATATCAGTGTCACGTGCATCCATGTTGCATCACAGTTGCACACTTGTCAAATAAACACACATGCACATGAACACAGATACATGCAGCAGGAACCACCATCCATGTGTGACACCACAACCATGCCAACGTACATACACAGAAATTCAAACATGTGTGCTCCCACACCTGCATTTGCACAGCATGCTTACCAACACATACACCATCGATGTGTCTCACACCTAAGAGGACTCACATGTGGCAGCCTCACGCCCCTGTTCATACACATCCCTACATGGCCCTATGAAAACACATGTGCAACCTGCACACTACTGGCACACCACCACACGCACAGCGTCCAATCAGTATGCATGTACACTTACCGCTCGACTCCAGACGGGTCTGCCTCTCAAGGACCTGGACGTGGAGCGCTGGGCATATGTGTTTCAGGACCCTCATTTAGTGGTCGGACAGGTGGCCCCGGCACCCCTTGGAATCCGCTGCCTTCAAGAGGCGCCGGGCCTTGTTGAGGGTCCTGGACCTGAAGTCCTCCCAGCGCTTCTTGACATGCTGTAAGTCGCGGACTGCCACCCCCTCCGCGTTGATGGCAGTCACGATGTCCATCCAGATCCTGGTCCGTCCTTCATTGTCGGCGCGTAAACTTCCAAAGAGAACATGAAACTGCCCCAGGACTTGCTCCACCAGGACAACAACTTCCCTGGCACTGAAGCTGGTGTCCCTCTGCCTCTCTGGCTGGGGGTTGCCAGTGGTGCCAGATGGTGTTGTGCCCGACATGGCAACCCCAGAGGCAGGAGTGGGTGGGCAACTGGGTCCTGGGGCTGGGCTGTGGAGCGATGGTATCCCAGTCGGGAGTCTTCGGTTCCAGCAGGAGTGGTCACAGCAACTGCACCCCTGGCTGACGTGCAGGCAGCAAATAGCAGGGCACATGGGCAGCAGGTAGTCAGGCAGCAGCAGATGGCAGTTGGGAGCGTGCTTGGGGCTCTTGGGGGCAGTAATTCGGCCTTCTGGGCAGGAGCATGATCTTCCATGTGTTGTTGCGTGGCCAGCTTGATACGGAGTGATTTGGCACGTGAAAATCTTGCACGTCAGCGTGTAATTTGAGGAAAGGCCCTTCGCGCATAAGCGCATCAGCACATGTACGTGGTTTCATTGGACCAAAGGCCCTTAGCGCGTAAGCGCTTCTGTGACATGACTCGTGCTGGCGTTTCCCTCGTGACGTGGGCATAGTGGTTGAGCGTGCGTGAAAAAACTTCACGTCCGCGTGTGGATGCGTGTAATCCGAGGAAATGGCCTCCGCGCCTAAGTGACGTGACGCGCTCGGGCGTTTCCATCAACACGGGTGCATGTTCATCGTACACATCCAAAAACTGCACGTCCGAGTGTCAGCTCGTGTAATTGGAGGAAAGGGCCTTAGCGCGTACACGCGTAAGTGACGCTGTACGTGTGGGCCGCCTTAAAAAGTACGTGTAGGACCCCATTCCCTTGTGCATGCTTTTCGTGGAGAGCAAGTGGGTGAATTCTGTACTTCTTGTTGGTTCACACGCGATTACTTCACAGCGTTTCAAGTTCGTACTCCCTGTTACCTCTGACAGCGTTCTTTATTTTTTTGGGGCCTGTTTCCTCAAACAGCGTTCACTTCTTCTTTTGTCCTGTCTCCTCAGACAGCGTACAGTTCTTCTTTTGGCGGGGGTGTTGCCTACACGCACACGCGCATTTTTTTCACATTCTTTTTCCAGGCAGACTGTGAGTCGCGCACGCATTTACCAACTGTGCTTGCCCCGTGTCGCGTACCCCTTCAGAGGTCATTGTAGGCTGCGTGTAACACGCGTACGCTTGTTTTTGTGTTTCTGGGTGCCACAGCGTAGTGCAGGTTCATTTTTCCATGCACGTGGTCTACGAGGGGTTGCGTGCACATTACTTTTTGGTTTTGCGGTGCCTGTGCGTTGCGTGACCCGTCATCTTCCCCCAGGGGTCACAGACAGCCTTGCTAGAGCACTAGGGTACATATTCCATCTAGTACCCTACCCCTTTCACCCCCAATTGCCCAGGACAATTGTTTACTGCAACTCCCATACGCACAACAACATCAGTGCCATAGTTGGGAGGCGACCAAGCGGTAAGGGAGGCAAAGGTGGCCGACCTCCAAAAGGTGGCCGTGGAGGGCGCGGTAGGGGACATGGCCATGATTTGCAGGGTGCCCCTAGACCCCCATGTGTGGAGGACCAATCAGGGACACCCATGCCCCCCCCATGGTTGAGGGAAGCGTGGCTGACACCATCCCAGCTCAGCCCTTGCTGGACCAGCCAATTTGGGCACCTAACCCGGCACAGGATGACTCCCAGGCTGACTTCCAGGTCAGCAAGTCTAAGCCACGTGTGCCGGTGCAAGTTGGTGTCACCAGGCCACGTGGATCTGGGGCAGCGATGTCATCTGCTGCCCCAAGTAGGCAGGGTGGGGAGGCTGCAGGGGCAGCTGCAGCTCTATCCACCCCAGCTCTGAGTCTCCCAGCCGGGACAGTGTCGGTCCTGGTCCATCAAACTGACGTTGCCCCTGCCAACATCACACTTCAGCCAATGCCTGCACCAAGACCTATGGTCATTGTGCATTCGCACACTCCCAGTACCCAGCCCACCTGCGCTTCTGCCCCTACTGACCTGAGCGGCGCAAGCCACTCAGGCTCTGCTCACCTTTGAAGAAGAGGAAGAAGGGTGCTCTGGCACTACAGGCTGAGACCCCAGACACGGCTACACAGTCCGGCACGTCAAGGAAGCCTAGCTTTAATGACCCCGAACTTGATGCACTTGTGACCTATGTGTCGCCACATAGCCGTGAAATGTTGGTGACTGCAGGGTGCAAGACCACACCTGGTCAACGTAGGGCACACTGGCAGACCATCGCGGACCGCATAAGTGCCCTTGGATTTGTGAGGCGCACAGCTGATGATTGCTACAAGCGGTGGAATGACCTGAAACGCAGAGCAAAGAACAAGTTGGCCTCAAATCATGTCGCTACTCTGGTGACTGGCGGTGGGTCTCCACAAGAGGACAACAAACTCACTGAACATGAGTCTGTTGCTGGGACCTTCGTCACAGAGGAACAGATCCAAGGTGTGGGAGATCTACCTGATTACTACGCATTGTCCGGTGAGTGCCCATGCGTGTGTGTGTAATCCATGTGTATGTTGTTTGGGTGACGGGTTCTGATTGAGTGCTAGGTGACGGTGTGTACTCCTGAGTGTTATGGGTCACCCATTTGCTTCTTCCCATACATTCACGTGCCTTGGAATTGGGTATGACTGTATCCCTTCTGCCCACAGTTGCCAATTAGGCCCACATTAGTGCACTTTACCTTGAACTGTCATCTTGCAACTACATTGTTCAGATTTTGTAAGAGTTCATTCAGGCTGATTGTTTCCACTCTCCGATTTTTACTACGCATTTTTCGGCCCTATTGCAACATATGTGATATGCTTCGGTCATTGTTTACAGCCCACACTGGGCCACTATTTTTACCTGGTTATGTTAATGATTACACCATTCTGGCCGATGGAGTATTGGGCTGCAGAAATGTTCTATTAGGGCCTGTTTGCATGTGGAACATGACAGATGTTTCCTGTAATGTTAAAGTGACCAACCATTGATCAGCCCACAATGACTGCATTATTGGACACTGGATGTGTTTCAGTGTGTGGCACATGCATATTTAGCAACACTATTCAGCATTAATCTTCGCATCATGTCGATGTGACATGGATGTGTGACAGTACTCATTCACTGACATATTGCTGTAGTTTTGTAATTTACCGTGGCTATGCTACATGACATCTGTGTGGTGGCATGTGTCATGTATGTTTATTGGACATGCCACTCACAGCCCGATGTGTGATGCCAGTGCTACCCAACATGCTGCAAATGTGTTGCTTTTCCATCTTGCTCTCCCCAGTGTCTTCTTTTTGACTCCACTTCCAACTCTTTTACAGTGCATGCATGGCAGGGTTATAGTCATGTGGGACATGTGTAAATCATGTACTGGATCTCTGGCTTGTCACGGCCTATGTGTGTGCTGTGGTGCTCATGCCTGTTTCCATTTGTTGTCTTTCATGTTTTTGCAGGTGATGACGCACTTGATGCTGTTGAGGTTGAGGAGATGGTGCAGACCCAGGAGGAATCTCAGGCACAACCGGGCACCAGTGGGGGACGTGGTGTGGTGGTGGGTGAAAACCCAATGTTACTGCAAACCATACTGTCCTGAGGTGTCTCTGGGTGCACCTCCCCAGACCTCTATTCAGGTGCTGAATCGGATGATGAGACTTATGTGCCGTCGCAGGTAAGTGTTTCTGGCATGGATTCTGTTCTGTCCAACCCACCTGCACCAGGGGTAGAAACCTCTATGGGGATGTCAGTGTTGGTGGGTCCGCCTTTGGCGGTTACAGATGCAGGGTCACACTCCACAGCATCTGATCCTATTCCTGGTCCAGCAGATCAGAGGGGGAATGCAGTCCTGCAGCCTCAGGCAGTGCCAGCACAGCAAGGTGCAGATCGCCTTGCCGCAAATAGGTGTGGTGCCCGTCGACGCGGTGGCCGTGCGCCACCAGGCAATACTGTACGGGAAAACTCCATGTACGGTATGGCAACCCAACAGGCAGCATCAGTAGAAATGATGGCTCAGGCAATGGAGAGGGTGGCTACTTCCATTATCCCCCCTGAAAGGCAGATGGAGCAACAACAGCAGGCAACAGACTCCATTTGCCAATCACACAGGGAAGACATGTTGGCGTCCAACAGGGACCGACGGGCGGCACTGGAGACTCTGCGCAAATCCATATCAATAGAGTCCCAGGGCCACAGGGAAGCCCTGAGGGTAGAATTACATAACCTCATGCAGACTCTGGTTGAACTTGAGGCTTCCAGTAATTTAAGGGCAGAACAGCAGCTGGAGCAGCTCACACGTTCGCTCTCAGCTGAGCTGCATGCAACACGTGAGGAGATCCGAGCATCACGTGAGGCCATGCATGCAGAAATGCAGGCAACCCGTGATGTGCTGCATGGGGATCTCTGCACTTTAATCCTCCAGAATCAGACCTTCCGGACCTGCATGCTTGCTGCCATGGAGGACCATACCAGGGCTTTGCATAGGCTGCCTCCCATAGTGCCACCACCTGATGCAGCAGCAGAGTATGAGCAGAGCGACAGCAGTTCTCCCGCAATGGCATAGCCGTGCAGGCCATGAGCCCAAGGAGGTATTTTTTTTCTTGCAACATCCACACAGGTGGGTGTTGGTGTGCACCCTGTCCTCAAACCTCCAGGGTGGTCTCCCCCACTCTCTCTGGCCCCCACATGGCCATTTTTGATTTTTATTTTTTTGGCTCCCGTGGGCATCCACTGTATTCCGGCTGGGCACATGCAGGCTTGTCCTGAGTTTGGGTTAGATGCTTGGGTTTGTGAGACACACACCCCTCCTGCTTCCCGTTTCCATGGGCTTGCAAAGGGTGTGACCAAGTGACAGTGAATTACACAGTGACGTTGGGCTCCCATGAGCTGTGTGGGCAGTCTGTAGTCAATACTGTGTAGACATCCCTAGTGGATATTGTTGTTGTATTGTACACTGCATGGTGTGTTGATATGTGCTTGTGCATCCATGTCTTCCTCCTAATTTGCAGGCTCCTTCCTCATGTCTTCACAAGGCTGTCTACTTTGCAGATGCAGTTCATGTTGTATGCAGTACACTGAGACATTTGCGTGGCAGCAACACTCTACAGTTGGAAGGGGTCGATGTGCTGGCGTATTCAGGTTGTAAGACTACCACTACTTGAATTTAGTACTGTCATGTTTTTGCATTTTTCCATGGTGTGTTGCAGCATTGAGTTGGTGGTAAGTATTTGGTAATGTGTGCTGTTAGTTATACATTACTGGGAGCATATTATGTGTTGGCAGTTTCCATTGGGGACAGTGTACTTTGTGACACTTGTGTCAGGTCTTGTGCATTGCTTTGTTTGCTTTCACATTGCATGACATGCCATGGTGTGTTTGGTGGTGGAGCTGGGGAGGGGTTGGGTGACATGGCGCTGTTCTCATGTTGTATTTAGCAAGGGGGTAATGAATTTAGCAGCATAGATGTATGTCTTTGATGACACAGCATTGGTGGTGTTTGGGTAGGTAGGGATGCACACAATGTAACACTTCCAGGTGACCAATCTCAGGCTGGTGTGGTTGTGACAGTTGACTGTCCCTTATGTCATCATCATTGATTGTCAGCTGGTATGTGCCAGGGCTGTGTGCACTCCACAGGGGTGTGATTTTATGTGAAGTAATTAGCCACCAGCTGCGTAAGGGCTGCTTCACCACATGCCCTTTCCCCTCCCATGCGCAGCGGGCGTGCATATGGTTGGGGATGTGGGGGCACCACGATGTCCACCGGCAGGCCCCGGCGTGTTGCAACTTTGTGCAGGACACATGCTGCCACTATGATACTGCACACTACTGGGGGAGCGTATAACAGCTGCCCACCAGAACGGTCAAGGGAGCGAAAGCGTGACTTGAGCACTCCGAATGTGCGCTGCACTATGCCCCGGGTTGCAATATGGGCTGTGTTGTATCTTACCTCGGGTGGCGTGGTGGGGTTCCGAATTGGCGTCATCATGTGGTTGCTCAGAGGGTAGGCACTGTCCCCTGGGGAGTTGGTGATGGGTATCATTAGTGGGGTTGTGACATTACTCAGTATCTGACATGCATGCATGTGCAGTGGCATTTATACTCACCAAGCAGCCATGTATCGCCATGCCGCCCAGATTCTAGGTCCCGGTTTAGGGTTGACATTCTGTAAATGAAACTGTCGTGGGTGGACCCTGGATAGTTGGCATATACTGAGGTGATGATTCCCTTGGCATCACATACTACCTGCATGTTGATGGAATGCCAGTGCTTGCGGTTTCTATAGATGTGCTCAGATGCCCTGGGGGGACGTAGAGCCACATGGGTGCAATCAATGGCACCTAGCACTTTGGGGAATTTTGCCACCCCGTAGAAATCCTGGACGGCAGCCTGCCTTTCTGCAGGTGTTCTGGGCAGGTATATGTGCCTGCGGACTGATGGGCGTGCAGTCATGATGGCCAACACCTGGTGTAGGCAGCGTGACTGCATGGCCTGTGACACCCCCCCACTATAGCACTTGTCCGCTGAAATGATCCAGTGGCCAAGAAGTGCAGTACATTGAGGACCTTCTCCAGGGGGCTGAGTGCTTGGGAGCACAGGGTGGGTGATGTGAGGTCATCCTCCCACTCACTCACTCACCAGGTCAAGTATTATGTGAGGTAGAAACCTGTACCTCCCATACACCTGGTCATCAGGCATCCCAAAAAGGCTGGTTCTGGGTGTATAAATTCTGGGCCTGACTATCCTCCTCCTCCTCCTGCGGTATCCCACGACCACTGCTGCTAGGAACGGTATATTCATCTTGGCGTCTGAGCTTGTTTGTTGTTTGCGTGCACTTTTATGCTGCGCGGGTCCACGTACGCCTGCTTCCTGCTGGCGTACGTGTTTCCTGATTAGCGCATCTTTTTTGGCGCACACATTAGCCCCGTTCGATTCCATGAATACGTGTTGTAGACGCGCGTGTGGGCGTTCCGCGCATTTGCCTCCTGTACTTCTCCCGTGACCCCCACATTTTCACGCGTTGTTCCCCATTCCGCGTGTTACGCCCCTTGTTCTGCCTACTTTTGTTGTGTGCGCTGCGCTATGTGCGCTTTCGCTGTGCGCTTAGTGCACACTGTTTGGAGATGTGTGCGCCAGCGTGCGCCACGCAGAATTTTAGCGCACATCCAGGGATTTACACGCGCACAGATTTCCATGAATCGCTGTGCGCAGGTTTCGCTGCGATTTTGGCACTTGCGCTGTGATTCGCACGCTTGCGCCGAAAATTTCAGCGCACATTAATTCCATGAATCGGCCTGTCAATGTAAGGCCATCTAGAGCCCCACCTCTAACTTTGCCAATATGTCAGAGTTTCATACCCCCTTCAATAATACTGAATAACCTGTGGCTGTAGCCAGAAGTACCAAACTCCCTTCAAAATCTGAAAAACCTGTGACCTTAGCCGAAGTACTAAACTCCCTTTAAAAATACTTTAAAAAAACTGTAGCCTTAGCCAGAGTACAAATCCCCTCCAAAACCTGTCGCTATAACCCAGGTATCACACCCTAAAAAAACGAGTGGCAATTGCCAGGGTTTCACCCCCTCCGAAACTGGGCGGTTTTTTTACCATTACTTTATAAGCCCTCACTCTATGAAGCTCTCACCACGCACATCAAAATTGTACTGTTGTGCTAATACTTTAAATACATTTTTAACTTTGCATTTTTAACTTTGCATTACATCTCCATAGTCCATTAATTTCCCAAAGCACCTCTGGAAATAATTTTCTGATTATACCAATGCATTTATAGTATATTACTATTAATAAGAATACTGTTTCTAACAGAGGCCCCGACTTTTAACCCCTCTTCATTCCTCTCAGCCACTCACAACAATGAAATCTGGATCTAACTCCTTTAACACAACAATCGCAGTATCTACTTCCTCTCCAATTAATACCCCACAAGCTCAACAGTGGCCCCATGTTTCCTCCCAATGAGGATCAAGCTCCTCTATAGCAATACAACAACCATTGCAGAGTGCAGTGCCTCTGTCACAGTATTTCCAACAGCTATAAGCATGTACATTTAACTCTTGCCCTTGTCGTGTGCCCACTTCCGTTACCGGTTTCTTTTCAATTTTCATTGTCATTTTGTTCCTGCTGAGAAATGACCTCAGTTTCAAAATTACTGCTAACCACCGAATCAGTCTGCCTGACATAAACGCTATCCTCTAAATCAGCCAACCTGATTTTTTCCCATACTGTAAGTCATCTCTAATAATGTCCTCATCACCAGCATCTATCAGCGCTCTGCCCTCGATATTTTCATTTGAAGATGCGCCATGACATCCTCTTCGTTTCCCATGCATACTGACAGTCTGTTCCTTACAGTAAGGAACCTTCTTTGCGTGCTTCTAATGTTCCGCAGTTTCAGACGTTGTAACACTTCCCGATGTCATCATTATTCCCTGAACACCGCAACGTCCAGAGCTCCTTGCCGGAACCAGAGACCAGCCCTGTGCACGGACAGTGCACAGACAGAAGGTGACATCCTGTCTCTACTATAGCCCGATTTGGCTATACAAACTGTTCTCAGTCCTTCACAGTCCACGTCAACACTGCCCCTGGCCAGGCAGCGCTCCAGTTTCTGGCGCTGATCACAAACTGTTCACAACAGCTGACTTTCCCCTACCGGCCCTCACACAGCTACGATTAGCTGTTTATCGATTCAGCCGATATTAAAAGGCACCTACCTGCTTAATGGCCCTTATGCAAAGCCTCTTCACAGCCACTAATTAGTAGCTATCCTTCACAGAGCTCTGGCTTTTCTGTTTCCCTTCCGCTTGCAGCCACGCTGCTTAACGGGACGCTGATGTCAACTCCTGAAACTGCTTTTGGACCCCAGGTGCCCCTCACTGCTCAACGTCTCACTGTTTAAAGAGGTAGAGGGGATGGCTAACCTGCAGACGTTACCGCTTCTCCTTTCTCCTTCAGGGCCTTCTCCTGGGCTCTTTAAATCCTCGTTGCCATTGTTAAGTTCATACTTCAGTACAAATGATGTCGGAGACTAGCCACTGTGAAATCTTTTACTTGGGTTCAGGTACAAAAGTAGGAAGTAAAGTTATTACAGAAGGTAGGTCAAGTACAAGAGACAACATCCACCAGCCCCCCTCACTCTAGGCCAGGCCTCTCCAACTGCCTACTCTGGAACCTAGAGCGGGGAGCATTCCAATCATTGCAACATTCCATACATATAAACAACACAGATCACTACAGGCATCTCCATACTTCCCTTCAATGTATTTCTGAGAAAATAATCTTTCTACATGGAAATAGTTCCATTAAGCTTGCAGAGATAGTGGAGTACCGTAGCCCAGACTATTTCCTCCACAATGCACAACAATAATATCTGGACATTGAAAGTGAGCCATAGTCTTATAAAATGATAGTAAGCTCGCCCCGTTTAGCCTAGACACTGTATACCACCAAACCCCAACTCCCGCAAATCCAATATTACCAGAGAAGCTACACAACTCAGTATGCATTTTCAAATTATTCATCCAGCAATCTCCCAACATCCACACAGTGAGCTTTCTTCCTAGCAAAAGCCACATTCATCTTCTCTGCACACAACAATCAAAACACCTGCTACCCTCTCCTCCTGTAAACCACAACCAGAACACCTCATTGGCTAATCCCCACAGTTCCCTTTCCATGCCATCCATCTTTGTAAGACCCGGATACTGCATGTGCCGTCCACCGACTACCCCACTGTTTGCGGACCACGTAGCACAGGGGCAGCCCTTCTACCCTTTTTCACTTTCATGTTTGGAACACTCTCTAATTGGCTGCTTTCAAACACTCACACATCCATTCACTAATCACATCCAAAAACTCTACACCTAATCCTGTCATCTCAATTCAACACTTCAGATGTGGACTTGAACTCTGGGAGTACATATCTCCTGTTTATCACAGCCATCTACATCAAAAACTACTGTGAAACTCTCCAACATTTCTATTTCCAGAGTCAACAACATCTGCATCTAACAATACATAGTACAGGTATGCTTATATATATTAGTAAGTATTTTCTGCGACTCTTTTACAAATATATATATTTATATATATATATATATATATATAAAATGGGTTCCCGCTACGTACCCTGTAATACGCTTCTCAATTAGCATATTCTATTTTTTACACGCCAGCAAAATCAATGCTTTGCAGCATTAGCACCTGCTCACATCAAGCAGTAAATACTTACAATGCTGTGCATTTAAAAATGTTTCTTTTTAGATGAAAAACATGTGCAGAACATTGTTAAGTGGCACTAGGTGTGTGCAAGTTTAATATGTTGGCAGTAAAAGCATACCTGCCAACATGACCCAGTCCAGTCTGTAAGTGCTTATCAGGACTGGAATGCAATATTCGAAAGTGTGGCATTTATATCGAATGAAACATATAAAATGCTGTGCGTTTAAAAATGTTTCTTTTTAGGAGCATTTTCATGAACGTAAAAAATTCATATGTGCATTTATAGCAGCAGTAAGTGTAACATTTTCCTAAAAGAAAGAAAAAGCAGATGCAAAACATTTCTACAACATTTTTAAGTGCCACTTGGTATGTTGAAGTATAATATGTTGGCAGTACATGTATACTTGCTAACACAACCCATTCCAATCTGTAGATGTATGGCCCGTCCTGTTTTTTTGTGCAATCTGGAACTTGTAGTCCAAGCTTTATAATGGGAAAAGTGGAACTACAAGTCCCAGAATGCAAACCAAAAAAAACTAGGACTACATAAGCAGCCACAGATTGGAATGGATTATGTTGACAAGTATGCGTGTACTCCCAACATATTAAATGTACACACCCCAAGTGCTACAAATCTTTTGCACCTGCTTTTATTATATTTTACAAAAAAGTTGCACACAGTGCACCTATAAATGCACATATGCATTTTTTAACTTTCATGAAAATGCTCCTAAAAAGAAACATTTATAAAAGTTCAGCATTTTGCATTTTCCATTCCATAAGCATGTCACACTTTGCAGCCTCACTCATTACATCCATTACACTGCCACCATTGTCCACCTGCTCACACAATGTGTATACCACCAATGTATTTATGTTCAACACTTCAATTTGCATATAAAGTACTCTTCTTTTCCAACCACTATCATAAAACACCAAACAATCCTGAAACAACAATCCACCATTGCATTACCACTAGGCCACACTTTCCCTATTCTTAAAAAACACTGCAGCACATTACAAATACATTGCCCACAAACAAAGCACTTCTTTCATTCAAATCAGCAGCACTAAAGTAACCTACACATGCACCTTTTTCTTACACCCATTTCTGCCCTGTTCTTTCTAATCCCCCAAACACCATTACTCGTACTCCACTTGTTATAACAACATACTTAACATACTTTGCTACACATCCATAACACAGCTTTATTAACTCTTTTCCCAACAACAACTCCTACCTTCATAAAAAAACGTCTCTTGCTAAAAGTACTTGACAATTACCATATATAAATACTAACTTTATTTTACAACTACAGGAAAGAAGAACATTCATGAAGACAGCTACTGAAAAATAAACCATCCAGTGTGCAAATGGACATGCAGCTTAATGTGTAACATAAGGCAACAATCCTTCAAATGTTTATGACAATTCCTCAATCACTATGTCAAACTAAAAGACAAAAGTAGAATTAAAACTTTACAAACCATGAACCCCTGTCCAGTGCGCAGCCACACTAGTCTGCAAGGACATTCATTAGCCTGCATTTCGGTAACTGCTTGCAAAAGCACCTTCCACCGCATCAAAATGTTAGCATCACACCATTCCGCTGTATGGAATCTTGTGCATAGACTATACTATGCAAAAGGTCCTGCTCTAGTGCTGCAAAATGGAAATAACATTCTCCTACATTGACCAATCAATGAACTCCTTCAGAAAATAGAGCACATCCAAAGAAGTTGACTTAGACAATTCAGTAACTTCAGAAAACATTACCGAAAACCTCACACACACCAAGCTCCCAACAAACACATACAAAAAAGAAATAGTTAAGTTTCAAAACACATCTGCTGAAATACCAGAACAAGTATGTGTCTGTTGTCGGAGAACTTCTTATAAAAAGAGTACAAAAACATTAGATATGGCCTACAAAATAGAGGACAATGAAGAATCTCACTGGTTTCAATTAGCTTTATATCTAACAGCAGAAAATAAACACAAAATAACTGAACCCTCAATAATGTGCATGTGTGGCAACACAAAGCTTGACAATAACCAAGTGCCATCATGTCCTATCACTAATAACTTAGAAATATTCCCACTTCCAAAGGCCCTCCAACAACTTAACTTGTATGAGAGCATTATAATCCAAACAGTGCATTCATTTCAAGCTATAATACACCTGCAGCTGGAAACAGCCAAATTACCTCGATCCGAGTTACTAAAGGGCATCCGTAGCAAAGAAGTATATTTGCCATGAAATCTTACAGAAAATGTAGAAACTCTAGGTGTGCAATGACCAATACTTCCAACAAAAGACAAAGCAATGTGGCAACAACTAGTTGTTGTGAACAAAGATGGACAAGCCTTACAATATCTAAAAGAACTACAATATCTAAAAGAAAACAATGAATACTATAAAGATATTAACATAGAGGAAAACTTAAAAGAAACCACCCAAATAATTGAAGATTCACCAGCAACTGGCCAATTTGAACGTGTAGATCCTGTTACTGCAGCCAACATTTTAAACCAGTGTTCAATTTACGCTCTACACTCAAAGGACACCATTGAAGATGCATTAGAAACATTTCAAATGCATCACGTCAAAGGAACCCCAATGAGCAAATGGGGAAAAAAGTGTAGAAACACGTTCTTTTTCTCTACTCTTTCCTACAGAAAAAGGATGAAGATATGACAAAGGTCCACACAAATTAGTGCACCAGAATATCGCTCTTTACTAATGTATTCTGAGGACCCCGGATTAGACAAAATGTAGAATATATTTTCCACCTCTAAATTATGGAGTGGCACACACATTAAAAACAGGCTCTAATTTTTTAAACATCTCTGCTACCTAACTACTTCAAAAAATAAAAGACAAATATGTTGCAGTCAAGTATCACAAATCTGTTGTCCAACAGGCGTGGTACAAAAGAATACTGGTTCTGACGTTACGCTGATGTACGATGTATGCTAAGGATCCTAGGCCCACCTACATGGTTTGTTAATTTAAGCTGTGCAGAGTGTGCATGGGATAAGTTGCATGACTTCCTAGGCACTGAAAACCTAAAAATAAACATGGAATAGATATAAAAACACCAGGAGAACTGTGTTCTCTTGACCCTGTCAATGGAAAGCCCTCGCAGGACAAGGCTGTGGTGTTGAGCGACACAGGTGTGCAGGAGACGCTGCCTGATTACACAGAGCATGCTTCGGCTATGTCCACGCTTTCGTGCTTACAAGAACTGAGGTATGGACCCTCTGCAGCAAAGCCATCGTAGGACAAGGCTGCAGTGTTGAGCGACTCAGGTGTTTGGGGATGAAGGGGTTAGTGGCATAGAAAGTGAGTGCGGACAACCTCACCCTCCTGTCACTCTTGCACATGCATTGTTTTTCCCCCAAGACCGGTCCTCACACCCACCCCATGTACTTGCTCTCTCGCTCTGTCCCTGCCTATGTGCAATCCCTCACATCTTGGGCTGCGTGACCTCCCTCACATTTTAGGCTGCATGCACTCGCTCGCATCTTAGGCTGCATACACTCCCTTGCAACTTAGGCTGCATGTGTTCATTCGCATCTTAGACTGCGTGAACTCCCTTGCAACTAAGGTGCATGTGCTCACTCGCATCCTAGGCCGTGTGCTCACCCTCACATTTTAGGTTGCATGTGCTCCCTCTGAACTTAGGCCACGTGTGTTCCCTCTTACTCTAGGACTCGTGCGCTCCCTTGCATCTTAGGCTGCATGCACTCTCTTGCATCCTAGGCCTCATGCTCTCCCTTGCATCTTAGGCCGCATGCTTTTCCTCCTAACTTTTAGTCCGCATGCGCCCCTTGCAACTCAGGCCGCATGCACTTCCCTCTCTACTTGGTTACGCACACCCCCTTTCTCTCCCTTGCATCTTAGTTCCCTGAATTCCCTGTGGTCCCTTCCCTCGCCTCTCTTTCTTAGCTCTCTCCCTTGAACCATTGTGTACTGTTCTTGTTGTTTTTTTGTTTCTCCACGGTTGTTGGTTTCAATTGTATTGCTTGCATTGCTGCTGTGTTCATTCCTTACTTCTAGGTTCCTTTGTTGATTGTACTGTTCTCAACGTTTTTGTTCTCCACGGTTGTTGGCTTACATTGCATTGCCTGCATTCATTATGTGTCATTCTTTACCTCTAGGTTCCTTTGGTGATTGACTTTTGTGTGCCCTCCTTTGCTCAGATTTTTAGCTTTTCACTATACTGTCTGCTTCCTCCAATCTAGGTCCCCTATTGTGCTTTTTGCGCTGTTGTTGGTGCTGTCCTTCTTCCCTCGTAGGTCCCTCGCTGCGCACTGTGCCTTGTTGTTGGTCCGTATTCCTTCTTCCCTTCTAGGTTCCCGACTGTGCTCTGTGCCTTGTTGTTCATTCTTTACATCTGTATCCTTCTTCTCTAGGTTTCTTATTGTGCACTGCACATTGATGTTGTCTATGCATTGCATCTGATTTCTGTCTGTTGTCCTGTCCACTGTGTGCCCTCTCCTTCCGTCTACCTCTTAATGTTCCCCGCACCTGCATGCTCCCCAGCACTGCTCCCCACCCCTCTTGCTTGGGGCCCCCCTTCTCTTCACCCCCTATTCCTCTCTGCACCCTCTATGGCGCCCTCTGTCTCACCTATCTTCTCTAACTGCTTTTCTATTGACTATCCCATCCCTCTCACTAAGTGTGGCAGGAAGAAGCTCAAAAGGAACATCCTGGTCTCTAACCCAGGCCTCCCTATCGCTGATACCTACACGAGTGCTTCCTCCAGACAGACCCTTACCAACATCCTCTTTATCGTTCCCTCTCCAGGCCTATGGCCTCTCCACCCCACATATCTCTGTTCTCTCTCCTTTTTCCTCTTCAACCATCATTAATGTCTACCTAAACGACACCGTCTTGGTCCAAGGTCCTCATGCCAACATCCTCCTTTTTTTAATTAATGTTTCCCACGCCTTATCAACTTCCTTTCCTCTCTTGCTATCCCTTCTTTCCCCTCTCTGGCTCCTCTGCCATCTCCATCCTATGCCATCTGTACAGTTCCCTTTGCTGCTTCTCTGGCCACCCTGATGCCGCCTTCCTCTGCCACCCCTCTGGCATCCTCTTCCTCCTCCCCGGCTAACTTGCCTTCTCCTCCTTCCTCCTCTGCCCATCCTCGGACACCTCCAACACTTCCGCAGGGTGTACTTCTGACCTGTAACCCTCCACGGAAGTCCTTCAAAGTGGGAAATCTGCTCCACATTTCTACTCTCAACTCTCGTTCAGCTGTCAAACACTGCACTTACATCTGCCGTCTCCTGGAAGAACTTGATTTGGACGTACTCTGTCTCACCAAGTCTTGGTTCATGGCCAGCTCTGTCACAAGCTTTGACACTCTCCTTCCTGAGGGCTACAAGATCCTCTCTGAACCCAGAACCAACTGTCCCAGTGAGTGTGTAGCCTTGATCTTCCCAGAGTAGATCCCTGCTTCTATCATTCCCATGCAGGACTACTCATCCTTTGAATGTCTGGTCTGCAGGCTATCTATCTCTCCTGGGCTTATTCTCACTGTGGCCACTATCTACAGGCCACCTGGCCAGGTCGCCCTCTTCCTCTCTGAGTTGGCTGACCTCTCCTCCTCGCCTCTACGTCTCAACTTCTCCTCCTTGGAGGCCTGAACATCCAGCTGAATGCTACTTGCCCTTCTTTCGGACTCTTTCGCAACCTCTGCAACTCTCTCTCTCTCTCTCTCTCTCTCTCTCTCTCTCTATTCTTCCCTCTGGCCAACTCATTCTGCAGGGCACATACGCAATGTTCTGATCTCCTCAGACCTCCCCTCTCTAACACTCTCATCAAACCTCTCTCCTGGAGTGATCACTTTCGCCTTTCCTCCCACCTCTCTCTCTACCCGTGCAGCCAAGCCGACCACAGCACTGCCACCTACCTTCTTGGTCATCCGACCCATGAAGCGTGTGTCAGCCGAGGATCACGCTGCTACTTCTGCACCTTTGGCTGACTCACACCCTGACACAGCCCTATCTAACCTTCATCTCTCTATCTCTTCACCTTGCCCATGTCATGAGGATCCACCTGAAGCCCAAATCCTAGTGCAACTCCTGGTATGACTCTGACCTTGTCACCCTTAAACGCAATTTCAGAGTGACTGTGAGGAAGTGGAGGGCATCGGTTGCACCCTCTGACAAACTGGCCTGCTGCCTGCTCCAAAGGAAACACAGACTCTCTGTCCTCACCAAGAAGAGAGCCCACATCCAAGCCTGCATCTCTGCAGCATCTAACAACTTGCCCGAACTCTCCAAAATCTGCAAGCAGCTGGCCAATTTTGCTGCAGTCTCTACCTCTCCTGTTCTCTCCCAGGTCCTCTGCACGGCCTTGGCTTCTCATTTCATTGCTAAAACTCAGGACATCCTGTTAACCCTCACTTCCTATACCTCCTCTTGCTCCTCCTTCACTGCTGGCCTGCCTGTGGCCGTCTCTCTTCCTCCTTTCTCTTCCAGTCCCCAGTTCACCCTAGACGATGTTTCTACACAAGTCTATTCTATGAAAGTCTCGTCAAAGCAGGTTCTCCCCTGTTCATCCAGAACCATCAAGGACCACATCGACACCCTTGCTCCAGCCTTGGTCGATTTCTGCATTCACTCCTTTGCCACTGGAACCCCCCTTAAGCACTCCCTTGTGCACCCCCTTCTTAAGAAGCCCTCTGCCGATCATTTCTCTCTGGCTAACTATCGCCCGATCTCCATCACTCCTTTCCTGGGCAGCTTAATCTTAACACAGAATCTTTTCGTTGTCTCCACGACCATCAGTCTGGCGTCAGAGCTGCCAGAAGCATGGAAATGCTCTCCTGAACAACCATGAAGACCTGCTCTCTAACCTTGATTCTAACCATCCCTCTGTCCTCATTCTTCTCGATCTTTCTTCTGCTTTTGATACAGTCAACCATGCCATCCTGCTCCATCGCCTCTGTGATAGCCTGGGTATCACTGATCAGGCCCTGGCCTGACTGACCTTCTTTCTCACTGAATGACCCTCTCAGGTCCAACTGGGGTGTTTCCTTTATTCCATCTCTCTCTCTACTTGTGGTGTTCCACAAGGGTCTAACATTTCTCCCTGGCTTTTCAACCAATACCTGGCACCTCTTACCCACTGCATCGCTACTTTCTGCTCCAACTTTCAGTGTTATGCGGATGACACCCAGCTTTCTTTCAGGCTCACCTCAGTTGCTTCTTCTCCTTCTCTCATTCCAGACTGTCTGGCCGCAATTCAGGAATGGCGTGCCACCAATGATTTCTGCCTTAATGCCTTTAAGACTGAGATCCTCCTCATCAGAACAACAGCTCCCTCCCCTTTCTCTCTCTCTCTCTCTCTCTCTCTCTCCCCCCATCTCTCTCTCTCTTCCTCTCTCTCTCTCTCTCGCTCTGGCGGCCCACTCGGGTCCCTCTTCCTGCTCTTACCTGTGAGGCTAAGAACCTAGGGGTCATCTTCAACTCCAGCCACTCCTTCTCTCCTCAAATCTCTGACATCTCTAAGAAGTCAAACTATCAGCTGCACCTCCTCAGAGGTATTCTTCCTTTCTTCACTTTCCCCCAGAAGCTCACTGTCACCAGAGCTCTGTTCCTCTCTAGGCTGTACTACTGCAATAGCCTCTTTCTAAATGTTCCTGCCTCTACTTTCTGACCTCTACAACCTATCCAGAGCAGGACTGCAAGACCTGTCCTTGGCCTCAAGCCCAGGGATCGTATCTCTACAGCTCTGGAATCTCTTCACTTGCTCCCTGTGGTGGCAAGAATCAAGTTCAAGACCCTCTGCATCATCCACAAGGCTTTCTGTGGCCTGGAACTGCACTACCTCCAACTCTCTCTTCCTAAACATCTCCCTTCTCGAGCTCTCCGCTCATCCACCTCCAACTCCCTGAGGGTTAGTCGCATTTCCAGGCAGAGAGTTGGGGGCAGATCTCTCGCTTCGACTGGGGCCTGCCTCTTGAACAGCCTCCCTGCCTCTCTCAATTTTGAGCAGAACCACCTCTGGTTCTGAAAGCAGCTGAAGACATTCCTTTTTTGCTTCTGCTTTCTCTCTTCCTCTCCCCCGCTGATGTCCTGACTGCTCCACGCACTGGTCACCTGGCCACCCTCTGGACTTGGACCAAGGCTCCTGCATGTCCAGCTGCCCATCGTACTGCCTCCTGGATCCCCCAGCACTTGTGGTCTGTTTATACAACCCTACAGTCTCCTCGCTCTGCACTTATAAGCCACCCGCTGGCTTCACTTATTGAGTTACCTGCACTTAGCCACCCGCTGGCTACACTTGAGTTACCTGCACTTCTACCCCCCTCAGCACTTCTCCCTTTCTTCTTCCCTGCACTTGCATGATCTGAATGTCACAAGGCCTAGTAAGATCGTTGTTTTGTCCTCCCTTTGTTTCCCCCTCCTTGTCTTGTCGCGTCTCAAAACACTTGTGTACAGGTGCGTTATAAATGCCATATCATATAATATATCAAATCATATCATATCAAGGTACTTTCACCATCACTGTGTTGCCCTACTGCACTTAATCTGCAATAAAACTACCCATCGGCTTGGAGAAGTGCCACACTTCGTTTGGAGAAAAAGATTATCTATCCAGAGGAGCACCACACATCCACATGCTTTCGTGGGTAAAAGATGCTCACACATTTGGCCATGACAGTGTCACGATGCCCGCTCCCGGGGAGCCGGCTCAGGCCCTGCGTCCCCGAAAGCGGACATCAAGTCCCCGGGGAAGGTCCCAGCAACCCCTTATAGGGGCCCTTTGGACAGCGTCCTGGCGCCTATGGCGCCAGGCTCATAGAAACCATAGGCGCCAGGCTCATTATGAAAGCGTTTGGGTGCACTTACCTGATGCAGACCATGCTGCAGAACCCCGGCCTCCTTGAGGCCTGAAAGGAACTACTTTACCTGTGTGACTCATTTACCACCCGGGCGTGGTCGGGGAAAGATACATACCTGATTGGAGGAAGGACACATTCTAGGAACTTCTTCCAAGGCTATTTAAACCACACCCGATCAGCCACACGTGCTTCGCGTTGTTCTGCATCTAGCAGCTGGACGCTCACCGTGTCTGCTCCTGCATCTTGACTTCTGCCACACCTGCCAGCATCCTGAATCACCTGCAAAGGAAGGGAACAAGAGAACAGAAGGAAAAGGCCTCACCTGCTAAATCTGCATCCCAGAGACATTTCGCCGACAATCCTGAAAAGGAAGACATTTATTTTTAAAAGCACATCGCATTGATCGCTGCAGCGCCGCATTCTACTCACCTTTACAGGGCGCCTCCATGTTCAGCAGCGACCATCCGGATTCGCAGTCGCGCCCCCGCGCCTAGGGAGAAAAAGACAAGAACAAAGGTGAGAGAAAGAAGGGAAAAGGGAAGCTAAAACTCCATGTCAAGACTTACCTGTTGGGTCATTCCCTTTTCATTTCGGGTCCGCGCCGCATCCAGGCATTTTCGGACCCCAGCCCATAAGGGGAAAAAGACATCAGCGTTAATGAGTGAATGAAAAGACATTACCAAAACACTCATTAAAGACTTACCTGATTTCCACAAGGATTTCACCGCTCACCTCGGGTCGGTGCCTGTTCCCCGGCATTCCGTACCCCGGCCCCTATGGGGAAAAATACACTAGCATTAGAACATTAATGCATGGACACAAGGGGAACCACTTATAGAAAAACTTACCTGGAAGCCAAGCAAGTTTGGTTCTCACCCATCCGAAAATCCAGTGACGTAACTGGATACCAACGCGCCCCTGCATCAGAAGCAGGATGGAGAGCTCGTCCTTCCAGACCCTAAGGTGAGACGCTACGGGGAAGCACAGAAGGGTTTTGAGGAGGGTGAGAGGGGTAAGTGGGAGGCCGATTGCATTACCCCGCAGACAGTTAACCCCCTATTCTCACCTACAGAAGGATACTTCTGCGAGTCAGACAAGCCAGATCTGGGGCCCGGTCCAGTCCGTCTTCCGAACCCTGCGCATCACCTTAGACGAGGTCACAGCAGCGCGAACAAGGCCAGCGCCCCCGTGGGAGTCAGGTGAGCGTTACAGAACGCGAAGCCATCCTACAAATTCCCACCCAGGCGCTATGGAAACTTCTGAGACTGATCAGTTGGCCCAATTACTGGGGGAATTACAGGCCGAAGTACATGCCGCTCGTCAAGAGACTAATGCCCTCAAGAGGGAATTAATAATATCAAAGGAAAGAACTGATGACCTGGCCAGACAGCTTTTGCAAGGTCAAGTTGGACAAACTCCTCTACCCTGTTCCGGAGGGAACCCCGCTCCTGTGGTTCCCAGTAACCCTGTGCTGATTAATCTACCTGGAAACATGCCGGTGGCCCCACCTGAACGCTTTGCTGGGGACCCCAAACGATTCGCCGTATTCATGAATCAGTGTCGTTTGCACTTCCTATGCAGACCTGGGGCCTTCCCTAATGATCAGACCAAAGTAGCCTTTGTATTGTCATATCTCAGCGGCTGCGCTGCCGATTGGTCAGTTCCACTGGTTACTCAAGATGACCCGATTCTCCGTGATTTTCAAGGATTTCAAGCAAGCATGGAAAGGTTATTTGCTCGACACTCTCAGGGGCAGGCTCTGGATGACGAACTTCTATCCCTGCGACAGGGCAATCAGGACCTCCTATCCTATATTGCAACCTTTAATAGTATAATTGTGGAAACGGGATGGCCAGAGGATAAAAGAGTCACGTTATTTTATCGATGTCTACGCGGAGAACTTAAAGATGTCTTGGCCCAAGTTGTAAATCCACCCCAAGAATGCACAGAATATATAGACTTAGTGGTCCAATTGGATCACAGACTTCAAAACAGAAAAACAGATCGGTCCAGGTTTGAGACCCGGGTGTTGGTCAAGACCCACGCTAACCCCAAGGGAGTTGATGTCTCTGAGCCTATGCAAATTGGAGGGGTTAAAGAACCCTTAACTCAAAAGGAACGTGAAAGGAGGCGGCAGTTAAAATTATGTCTTTATTGTGGGAACTCTGGACACTTTCTACGAGATTGCCCGGCAAAACCGCCCCGAAAAGCAGTAGGAGCCGCTGATAAAAACCATGAAGACTCTGTTTCGGGAAACGACTCAGCCCGACAAGCGTAGGGGTCCGCTTGCCGAGCTTGAAAACTAACTCTCAGACCTCGCATTTCATTGTGCCAATGGTTCTCGTAGATCCAGAAAAGCCTAAACGGTTGCATGGAATAAAGACATACATCGATAGTGGGGCTATTGGAAACTATGTGGATCGTGAATTGGCCTCTAGGATTAACCTCCCTCTCCGTCCTAAAACCAGCAAAGATGTCATCACCACAGTCGATGGAACTGAAATTGCCTCTGGACCGGTAACACATTCCACTACTGGGGTGACTCTTATTGGTCCTGACGGCCATCGGGAGGCAGTTGTGTTTGATGTAATCAAGGCTCCACAGTTTCAGGTTATTCTTGGAATTCCTTGGTTAGAGACACATAATCCTCGAATTGATTGGCGAGCTAAGAGAATAACCTTCCCGGATTGTGCACAAACATGCTACCCAGAAAACCTGAAGATTAATCTAGCATCTGTAACCTCTGCCTCCATGCAATTACCTCCGGAATACCAGGACTTTCAGGACGTCTTCCAAAAGGAACAGGCCAACACGTTACCTCCTCACCGATCGTACGATTGCCAAATCGATCTGGTGCCCGGTGCACAACCCCCTTGTAGCAGGATTTATGCCCTTACCGAACCTGAGAACCTGCATTTGAGACAATATTTGGATCAATACCTCGCCAATGGTTTTATTCGCCCGTCAAAGTCCCCGGCATCCTCGGCTTTGTTCTTCGTGCCTAAAAAATAAGGCGACCTTAGAACTTGTATCGATTACCGCGCATTGAACCAGATAACGGTTAAAAACCGTTATCCTCTGCCTCTGATTCCTGAACTCCTTGACCAGGTGAAGGACGCTTGCATATACACCAAGTTAGATCTCCGGAGGGCATATCATCTGGTGCGAGTAAAAGAAGGCGACGAATGGAAAACAGCCTTCCGTACAAAATATGTATTATTCGAATACCAGGTAATGCCTTTCGGGTTGTGCAATGCGCCTGCTGCCTTCCAATTCTTCATGAATGATGTCCTTTGGGAACTCATCGATGTTTGTGTTGTCGTCTATATCGATGACATTCTAGTGTACTCCTCTTCGGAATCTAATCACAGAAAACACGTTAGGGCAGTTCTGGAAAAACTGCGCCAACACAAACTATTTGCTAAACTGGAGAAATGTGTTTTCCATACCACAGAAGTTGAGTTTCTCGGTTTCATCCTGACACCCAAAGGAGTCCGAATGGACTCAAGAAAAGTGGATGCCATCCTCAAATGGCCATCACCTAGCTCTGTAAAAGGGGTTCAAAGCATGCTCGGCTTTGCCGATTTCTATCGCAGGTTTATCCCGGAATTTTCACGCATAGTACAACCCATTACTGCACTCTTGAGGAAAAATAAACATTTTGAATGGTCTGAAGAAGCCGAGCAGGCCTTCCAGGATTTAAAAGCTAAGTTTACCTCTGCACCTATATTGAAACACCCACGTCCAGATCTCCCGTATGTCGTCGAAACTGACGCATCCAGCCTAGCCATGGGAGCAGTTCTGTCTCAAAGAGATCCTGAAACCAACCAACTGCATCCCGTAGCATTTTGGTCCAGAAAATTCTCGGCACCAGAGATTAATTACGCAATCACTGACAAAGAACTGTTAGCCATAAAGTCCGCTTTTAAAGCCTGGCGGCATTACCTGCTTGGCGCTCGACATACCATCACGGTGATCACTGATCACCGGAATTTACAGTATTTGAAAACCGCCAAGGCTCAGTCATCACGGCAGCTCCGATGGGCTTTGTTTTTTGCTGAATTTGATTTCGTGATTACCTATCGACCTGGCTGCAAGAACGGCAAAGCAGACGCCTTATCCCGAATTGGAATGGGAGAATCTGACACAAACTCAGAACCAGTACCAATAATTCCCGAACAGAGAATTCTAGGCATGACTTCGTTACAGACGCTTGAAGACATTCAAGTCAGAGTGAAACAACTCCTGGACCCTACAGTCCTACAGGATTGGACACAAAAGGGATCAGACTTTACCATAGATAATGGTTTACCTTATTACCAAGGATGCTTATTCCTGCCGCACAAGGATTTACACGAACTAGTTATTTCAGGTTATCATGATACATTAATAGAGGGACACCCCGGTATTGCCAAGACAATGGAAAAGGTGAAACGACAATTCTGGTGGCCCTCTTGGCGAAAAGATGTTAAATCTTTTGTGATGTCCTGTGGTGTTTGCGCCCAAAATAAAGGTCAAAAGAAAAGACCAGCCGGTCTCCTTCAACCTCTAGACATACCGCCAGCACCCTGGCACACCCTATCAATGGATTTTATTACGGACTTGCCTCCTTGTTTGGGATACAATACCTTTCTGGTAATTGTGGATTTGTTTTCCAAAATGGCCCACTTCATTCCTTTGAAAGGTTTGGCTGAGAGGAAATGGCATGCTTCATGTACATCCTCTGACAAACTGGCCTGCCGCCTGCTTTAAAAGAAATACTGACTCTCTGTCCTCACCAAGAAGAGAGCTTACATCCAAGACGCCGTCTCTGCGGCATCTAACAACTCGGCTGAACTCTGCAAGGAACTGGCCAATGCCGCAGACACTACCTCTCCTGTCCCTTCCCAGGCCCTCTGCATGGCACTGGCTTCTCATTTCATCTCTAAAACTCAGAACATCCTGTCCTCACTCTCCTCCTCTCCCCTTCCTCCCTCTACTCCCTGCTCTTCCTCTGAGCCCTTCTTCGGCCACCTCTCCTCCCTCCTTCTCTTACTTTTGCCTGTTCTCCCCAGACAAGGTTTCTAGACAAGTCCGATCTATGAAAGTCTTGTCAAAACAGGTTCATCCCTATTCCTCCAAAACCATCAAGGAGCACATTGACTCCCTGGCTCCTGCTCTGGCCGACTTCTGCAACCACTCCTTCGCCACTGGAGTTTTCCCTTCCCCCTCAAGCACACTCTTGTACACCCTGTTCTTAAGAAACCGTCCGCCGATCCGTTCTGCCCGGCTAACTATTGCCCAATCTTCATCACTCCTTTCCTGGGCAAACTCTTGGAAAAGCAGGCCATCTCTCAGCTCAATCTTCACAATGAAACTGCTGGTTGTCTCCATGATCATCAGTTTGGCTTCAGAGCTGCCAGAAGCACGGAAAACTGCTCTCCTGAATATCCGTGAAGGACTGCTCTCCAACCTTGGTTACAACACCCCCTGTGTCCTCATCTTACTTGATCTCTCTTCTGCCTTTGACACGGTCAACCATGCCATCCTGCTCAACCGTCTCCGCGATAACCTGGGTATCACCGGTCAGGCCCTGGCATGGCTGACTTCTTTCCTCTCTGATTGTCCCTCCCAGGTTCAACTTGGGTCCTTCATCTCTTCTATCTCTATCTCTACCTGTGGTGTTCCCCAGGGGTCTAACCTCTCTCCCTGGCTGTTCAACCAATACCTGGCACTTCTTGCCCAACGCATTGCTGTGCTCTGCCCCAACTTCCAGTGCTCTGCAGATGAATCTCAGCTCATTTTCAGGCTACCCTCAGCCACCTCTTCTCCCTCTCTCATCTCTGACTGTCTGTCCACCATCCAGGAGTGGTGCACCGCCAATGATCTCTGCCTTAATGCCAGTAAGACCGAGATTCTCCTCATCGGCACACCTGCTCCCTCCTTTCCTGTAACTCTCTGTCCAGCCTCTCTTGGCTCTCTTCCTGCTCCCTCCTGTGAGGGTAAATATCTCCTTTCCTCTCCTTCCCCCAGAAGCTCACTGTCTCGAGAGCTCTGGTTCTCTCTAGGCAGGACTACTGCAACAGCCTCTTTCTAAATCTGCCTGCTTCTACTCTCCTTCCTCTTTAACTTATCCAGAACTGTATTGATAGACTTGTCCTTGGCCTCAAGCCCAGGGATCGTATCTCTCCAGGACTGAAATCTCTCCATTGGCTACCAGTGGCTGCAAGGATTAAGTTCAAAACCCTATGCATTGTCCACAAGGACTTCTGGGGCCTCAATACCTTCAACTCCCTCTTCCTAAATATCTTCCTTCTCGAGCTCTTCGCTCATCCACCTCCAACTCCCTCAGGGTCAGTCGCTTCTCCAAGTAACGAGTTGGTGGTATATCTCTTCTTCGGCTGGGGCCTCCCACTGGAACAGCCTCCCTGCCTTCCTAAAACTTGAGGAGAATCATCTCCGGTTTCGGAAGCACCTCAAAACCTTTCTCTTGCACTGGTTACCTGGCCACCTTCTGATATCGGGCCCAGGTCCCCTCCTCAGCCAGTCGCAATCCTAGACTGCCTTCCTGGCAATCCCCGCACCTGGGGACTGTTCTGTACCCCTACAGTCCCACTACCAGCACGTGACACCTGATGTTTGCACTTACCCTTGCACTTGCCACCTGCTGGCCCTACTTTTACTTATTGTTTTATTTATTCTATTATCCCATGTAATGCACGGTCCCCTCCCCCTTACCACCAAACTTTCCCACTTCCCTCTTCCCATGCACTTGCACAATCTGAATGACACCTGGCCTAGTAGGATCATTGTCTGTCTTCCCTCTGTTCCCCCTCCCTTGCCTCATAGTGCCTTGAAGCACTTGTGTATAGGTGCGTTACAAATGCCATATCATATCATATCAATCAAATCCACATTGGATCTAAACATAAGGATATAACATTAAAGGCTGACCACAATCAGATAACGATATGGTATCAGGATAAACATCTCAAGTCATTACCTAAGAGTAAGGTCATATTCATAACATCCCGAAAACTTTTGTCTTGGTGGGCATGTAAAATATATCAAAGCTGCAAATCACAATCTCTATGCAACCAGTGCCTTGGGGGAGAAAATAATGTTTTTTATGGCATTAGAACAACCTTACCGAGCACAGTCCCTGTTAGACCTGAAGTAGTTTGAAGACTGTCAGCATTTTGGCATGTGTGTTTGGCCGCCATGCCTGTCATTTGATATACTAGTATATTACATCAGAAGTGAGGCACATAACCACAACGTTATTGCTTGATCCAATCATCAACATGAATTAAGAAGTAATGTAAATTGAGAAATAATCTTGCGGGTAAATATTGTGTTTGAAAAACAATTCAATATGACTACCAACATGCATCGCAAATGGTACCTTATGTTGCATTGTTAGTTTTCTAATATCCTGCCACCTGGCCTGATACGTAGTTCACATGACGTCAAGAACGAATAGGTTCAAGAATAATCCACACATTTAAAAGAACAATGGCCCTCATTACGTCTGTGGCGGCCATGGGATGAACGGTGCCGGTAAGGCACCGGCACCGTTCATACCGGGCCGCCACAGTACGA
Organism: Ambystoma mexicanum; assembly: GCF_040938575.1. NCBI lineage: Eukaryota > Metazoa > Chordata > Amphibia > Caudata > Ambystomatidae > Ambystoma > Ambystoma mexicanum. The sequence continues at coordinate 871,083,200 of NC_090924.1, read as the reverse complement.
GTCTGCTTGCGGGGGCCACTCTGCACGCCTGGTCAGACCAGGCATGCAGAGCGGCACCCGTGAGCAGCACAGGATGGTAGCAGCGGTACCGTTAAGAACGGTACCGCTGCTACCATCCTCCCCATTCCCATTGAGCCTTATTGGGGCTCAAATGGGAATGGGGATGTACCGACTCCGGGTCCCGCGAAAGGGAATTACCGGGCCCTCCAAGGTCAGAATGGCCGGGCCTGAGTTTGGGGGTAGCCATGCCCTTATTAAGGGTTTATTATTAAGGGCATGGCTACCTCCAAACTCGTAATGAGACCCAATGTCTCATAAATAAAAGACCTATATGCGTGTGAAACTGCAAGAATTTCCGAGATCTGCAGAGGTCAGCATGACATAGCATGCTGTGTGTATGTCGTAAGTGTGATCATAGAAAGAACAACAAATTATGGAAGGTATGCCCAAAACATTGTAAGCCAATATATGCAAACTCAAAAGGGCAACTATAACGAATTAAAGTATAATGTAGAGAGAAACGTGCCAAACATTATACTGGCAATAGCTGGAAATCAGATAGAGAACTAGCACTGTCCAATGGGGGGATTGGCGAGGGACAACATGCACTTGGCTCCATTAACTTTTCTTTTCAGAAACAATCAGCATTTTACTATACACATTAAAACGATTAAACAATTGCTGGGATTCTGTCTCATAAATTATGTATTTCCCTTTGATGGCTAATATTATCGTCAAACAAGGAGTATTGCCATAAGAGCAACCTATGCACTTGCCCATGCCAACTTATTTATGTACAAATTTGAGATAAACTATGCATTTGTGATCTTAGATTTCAAGGTGAATATTGTTAAGTGGTACAGGTATATTGACGACATGCTGATGATTTGGCAAGCAACACAAGAACATCTTCTCAAATGTGTCACTTAACTTAACACCAATCAGTGTGGAATTCAATTGACATGCACAACCAGTGCCACACAGATACATTTTTGGGATAAAATAATGACTGCTAGCCAAGAAGCACTTCATACTGAAACCTTTCGAAAGGCAATGGAAGTGAACTCAGTATTACATGCCACTAGTTGCCACAGGAAATCTGTCATCAGTAACATTCCTAAGGGAGAATTTATCAGAAACTGTTTCGGTTCTGATTCTTTTGGCAAGGAATGCCAGCTTCTCAAAAACAGATTCATGACTCGAGGCCACTACACAACTATTGTGGAGAGAGCGGAAAATGCACTTTAAAATATCCAGAGGCGAACCCTGCTCAATCCCAAAGACAGAGACTTAAATACTACTGAGCCACGGTTGAGATTCATCACTAGATACAATGCTGATAGTCACAAGATCCAACAGATGCTTAGAAAACATTGGCATCTTCTCTTATTAGATGAGACTATTCAACAGTGGATCAATGAAACTCCTAGTGTCGCCAATAGGAAAGGTCCTACAATTAGATCATTGCTGTGTCCATCAAATAAGTTGGATATTCCTAGGGACTATGCAAACTAGCTATCTAGTTGTCAATCCACTGGTTTTCGTAAATGTGGGTCCTTTTCCAAGTGTCCCTTTGGCCATCTGGCAGTATATTAGAAACCTAATAATGTGACATAAGGTACCACTTGAGATGCATTTTGGTAGTTATATTGTTATGTTATGTTATGTGCGTGCTTATTACGCGCCGGTAGCCCGCAGGCATCAGGGCGCGGGAAACCAAGAAAATCAGAAACACGAAACAGTCATATTGGATTGTTCTTCAAACACAAAGTGTACCCACAAGATTATTTTACAACTGATATTGCTTCTTAATTCATGTCTTTAACTGGATCAAGCAATGATGCTGTGGTTACGCACCTCATGTCTGACATGATGTACTTGTATATCAAACACCCAACATGGCGGCCTAATGCAGATGTCAATGTACCCACTGGCTTCTCACTACTTCTGGCCTAACTGGGCTTGAGCTCGGTAAGGTTGTTCTAATGCCATAAAACATGTTCTTTTCTCCACCAAGGCACTGGTTGCATAGAGATTGTGACTCACAGCTTTGATATGTTTTACAGAGGGACCGGGACAACAGTCTTTGGAATGTTATGAAGATTACCTTACTTTTAGGTAATGACTTGTGATGTGTTTTCTTAATACCATATGGTTATCTGATTGTGGTCAGCCTTTAACGGTATATCCTTATGTTTGTAACCAATGTGGATTTGATTTTCTTGGGAAGACAAACATGTCAAAGAGGTACTCATCCAATCTTTAGGCAACAACACACGCAAATGTGTCTATATTCTCTATTGAAATTATTGAAATCCATATAATTTTAGATCCATTATAAGATTACCCAATTCAACTAGCTGGAAGATCCTTCATATTCTGTAAGTTACTCATTTTCGGTTAGGACGGGTGACCCCGAGTCCGACTTTTGCCTAAGTGTTCTCTTTTATTCAATTGGAGCCTTAATGCTTTCAATGTTCATTAATTGTTGTCTCACTTTTTCCCTTTTCTCTCTCTCCTTTTGTTTCAACGTGGAACATGTATATTTATAATATGGATGTACTAATACAAATCAATGATTAATTGTTAACCTATTATTATGTAAACAACTATTGGTCACCGTGGGTTCCTATCAATCTTTGGGTACATTTTTCAGGTGAATTACTGCAATTCACAGCCTTGACAAAGACCCGCAAATGGGTTGAAACATGTGTTTGCTGTCTTGAATACCAATATAGTTGTTTTGAATTTGAATATATGAAGTATCAACAATGTGGGATTTTTTTGTTAACTTAACTTATAACCTTTGGGTGTGACATTGAAGTGTTTTAGAAATCATTTTTAACATGCGCGTTAGAGTCTCAGGCTCATTTATGCAATTTTGTTGCTGTTTGTTCTATGCTTGTTATCAGAATCTGGGAGATTCAATTACCTTTTGTGGATGGAGGGAAGGGTGTAGGAGAAGGATGGGGATATCAACGAGGGTGAAAACTGATACCAATTTCTTCTCTTGAAAGAGCTTTGATTCATCCTTACATAAAATTAATTAACTACATTTTACAATGAATATAATGATCTCCTATCGTCATAACAGCTTGTCCTGAAATCTTTACAAGGCATGGACTCATTACAAGTTTGGCAGTGTGGAAAAAAATTGGCGATAACTGAATTACCACCACTTTTCCCACACCACCATACTACGAGTATGGCCCTGGAGTGGTGGATTTACCTCCAGTATCATGTTGAAGGTAAATCCTCCCACTTTCCGACACAAATCAGCAGAATTGGCAGAATTACTGCGGCAGCAATTCTGCCGGTGGTAATTCCGCCAAAAATGACCCATAGAGTCCAATGGACTCTCAAAAAATGTGTATTAACATAACCCCCACCACTGGTAATCCGGCAGTAATTCTGCTGGATCAACTGGCGTAACAGTAATTCCACTGGACAGTATTCTGGTGGATTTAACTCCGGAATACTGGCCAGCTCATAATGTGGCACAGACTCTAAAATAATGTGGACACTAGTTTAAATATTCATTTATATTACAGTGTATTTGAGGATTACTGAGCGGTGGCCGAGGCACTTACTTGGAATAGTGCCTTTTTTCCAAAGGCATTTATATCAAAGATGCTCAACTCACAAAATGGTTTTGCTTGTATCTATTGCAACATCTTGGTTTTGTATCCAATTTTTAAGGCAAATCTCCCTCTGTTTCAAAAGGATATATCTGTACATTTTGGAAAGAAAGGGAGATTTCGTCTACTAATCAATACAGCAAAAACTATACGTTTACAATTTCACCACGTGTATAACTACTCAGTTCTATACTCAGTTACTTAAACATTTTGAAGAAGGAATAACAAGGCACAGAAGACAACAGGGAAACATGTAGGGATTGAGCTCAAATACATTTGTGAGTGTGCTTAAAACGATTGTTAAGATCTACATTTTTATACAATTCTACATATTTATTTCACACCTGTGAAAATGAATACATTTGGAAGGAATGAGAAATTGACAAGTGCATGTTGTGTGGAGATGCATGAAGGACATTTTTCAACCTTGTTTACTTTACTTTATTTTACATTTGTATTGCGCACCAGGTACCCGAAGGCTTAAGGGTGCACACATGACAAAGAAGACAGAATGAGGACGTGAAACATAAACAAGAGTGGGAGATGATATTCACACTCAGTATGTGGAGTAAGCACTAGCATGCGACTGGTCGTGGAGTTTAACAGAATAAAAGCGTTTTAAGCTTTTTTTAAACGATAGCAGTATACTTACTCTTCCTTAAGTCCGAAGGAAGGGAGTTCCACGCAATATGACCCGCTATGCTAAATGCACCTTTCTGAGCTTTACTGGACTTACAGCAAGGTATTCTCAGTTTGTTAGTGTAGTTGGATATGAGGGCCATGGGAGTCTGTTTCTCCACTATGCACTCCATCAAGTAAGATGGCATGCCTCCCAAGCAGCATTTGGGGGTAATCAAGAGAACTCTAAATTGAACCCTCGCCTTCACTTGGAGCCAGTGCAGACTCCACCTAGTTTCAGACACATGGTCTCTCCACTTTAGGCCCTTTACCACCTGACTGTGCTATTCTGAATGACCTGCAATTGATTAATCTCCACTTGTGAGATGCCAATGAGAACACTCGAGCAATAGTCGATCTCAGAACCAACTATGCCTCTGGCTATCGTCTTTGCGCTATTTTCTGAGATGAGCAGCCGCAGGTGAGCTAACAATTTTATATAATAGGTTGATGTTGATACTAAGTTGGACACCTGAGATTTCATATTCAAACTTTGATCTAAGATTATGCTTAAGGATTTTACTTTCTTTTTTACCTTGATCTTACAATTTGCGATGGTAAAAGACTTCAACAAAGGACCTAACTTCTCTAGATTACTGTCCGTCCCCACCAACATAAGTTCGGTTTTATCATTGTGAAGGGCTAGGCCATTCTGAATCATCCACATTTGGATGATATCATAGGCCTTGTTAATATTACTCTCATCTGTGCAACGTGACCCTGTTATTGGGATGACACATTTAGTGTCATCCACGTAATTGGCAAATGAAATGCCATTGTGCTCTAGCAGATAAAAAAATGGCACCATAAAGATGGTGTAAAGAGATGGGGATAAACATGCTCCCTAAGGCACCCTGTACGATAGGGATACAGGTTTGGTCTCAGCCACTCCGGTGGCAACTCTGCATTTTCTTTCACTCAGAAATGACATGATCCACTGTGCAAACTGATCCAAAAATAAAGCCAAATCCTTTAATCTGGTGGACAAGATGGAATGATCCACCAGGTCAAAGGCTGCGGCAATGTCCAGGATCATGAGAAGCGAGGCTTGGCCAATATCCATAAATTGCAGCAGATTAGATTTCAAATCTAAAAAGGCTGTTTGGGTTCCATGGTTTTGTCTGAAACCTGATTGATAATTGTGGAAAGTCCTAGAATCATTAAGATGATTGGAGATCTGATTGTAGGCCACCCTATCCAATATCTTTAAAAAAGGTGTATTAGTGATTGGTCTATAGTTTGACGGTGTCAGGGGACAAAGATCTGGCTTCTTTAAAAGTGGGGTAATCCAGGCATGTTTTAATTTTACCGGAACATGATTTTCAGCAAAAGACATGTTCACAAATTTGGTAAGGGCCTTGATTAACATAGTTGAGCATTCCTTGATAATCAGCGAGGAACAGGGATCCCCCTTGCATCTAGTTGTTTTTAACTGTGTGATAACCCCAGACAGTTCTGCTTCGGAGATAGGAGAAATGTTACAAATCTGGTGGATGCCAGATTTCAGTAGCGACTCACCAGGATCTTGCTGTGGTTATTTAATTGTAGTGAGTTTTTTTTACCTCAATGCACTTTTTAATTTTCACTTACTTGCCCATCATGGCGTCCTGGATGGAAGCACACCATGCTTCATCTTTCACCAGTGATTCCTTGCTGGGTCTGTTAGGAGATTCTTGTTATCTTAGAACTTTAAATAATTCCTTGCTGTCTGAATTTGAGTTTAACATTCTAGTAATAAATGATTCTTTTATGGCTAGAAGAATTGCGGTTTTGTATATCCTGGCTGCTTTTCTATATGTTTCCAAACTTATATTGTCCAGGCTCTTTCTCCAGGCATGTCAATGAGCTTTGGGAAGCAGGTACACCAGGTAGCCCAGGATGACCTGAAGACAATTAAAACTCACCAGCATGGATAAAGAGAGCAGCCTTGTATAGATCTTCAAAGTGATAAAATAATTCCTCTGGTTTGACTTTGCTTCAGGATCTCCACCAGAAGCAAAAGTAATTTCACTGTTGTAGTAGAATCCATCGGCAATGCTTTGCAAAGAGAAATATGGTCAGCCAAGTCATGAGGGAAGCTTGTGATGCAGTTTAAATCCTTCCTGCTTTTAAAAAGAACTTCACAGTAGCATATCCATAATATACCAACATGAGTTGTAGACAAAATCTTTCTAGACCCAGATGAGTGAGCCATTATTTTGATAAGTTGTTGTTTAGTGAGGCAACCAATGAGGATGAATTTGGTATTGGAAGCCTTAAGTTTGCCGGGAAAGACCCTTTGGTGAGGGAGGCATTAATGATGCTGATGAGTACATTGAGTGCCAGGTGCATAAATTGTAGTAGGAGGTAGATTTGAGGAAATCAAGTGTTTTTAGGAGGTCTGGGGTAGAGAGAGGTGAGAATTTAGTCCAGAAGGGCCATGTGCATGCTGTAGTGCAAAGAGTGTTAATGCAGTGGGAGGTTAGAAGATCTGCCGGATTTTGTGTATTTTTTTCAATTAAAATGGTTGAATTGTTGATTCAGTCGCATTTCTCCTGCGTATCTGGCACCTTTGGATTGGTCCAGCGTTTGGTACAATTAGGCCCTCGTTATAAGTGAGCCGGTCTGGAAATAAGGTGCCAGTAATAACTTTAACAGCACCTTTTCCGGACTGGCTCACTCTGAGTCTGCCAGTAGGGCATGTGAACTACTGACAGGCCTGACCTGCAGATAAATAACTGAAGCACCGGCACCGTTAGGCGCTTCAGTGTTCGCATTCCCATGGAGTCCAATGGGATTCCTCATAATGAGGGCTTTAGCATCAGAATCACCATTTAGAGAGAGAAAGTGAATTATAAAGTAATAATGAAGTGTACCTCCTTAGGGATATTGTTCATGTCATAGGGTAGGGAGGTAGGAATTGGAGATGCAAGCTTGGGTAGGGATGGGGATAGTAATGTTGAGGACGACTTGGGAGTGAGAGGATGGGAAAGTAGAGTTAGAATAAAACAGATAGAGGGGGTAAACTATGACTAGATGGGATGACAACAAGCAAGAGTTTGAATAGGGAGTGATTTTGAACCAATAGCCAAACTGTTTGAAGGCATTACGAGAAGATGGGTGAGGATCATGGAATGTTCAAAAAGGGTGAGTTGCAAAGCCACAACCTTTGTTATGAGGGAAAACAGAATACTGGGGGAGTCCCAGGAGGAGGTTGGGGCAGTAACCCAAACTGCTGAGGACAATAATGGACATAAAAGTTTTTTAACAGTGAAAAGTAAGTTGTGGGCAGATTTTTAGATATTCTGGAGTTTAAACCTAGCAGCCGAGGAAGTGAATGTGATACAGTTCTCAAGTTTGAGCTTGTTGTCAAAGAGAACTCCAAGATTGTAGGTCATGGGAGACATGAGTGGGTGATCAGGTGGAACTAATATGCAAGGGGAGAAGGGTTGATGTGCTAGGGACCCGAGATACAAGTATCTCTGTTTTAGAGAACTTGAGCATTATGCATCGTAGCACCATCCACTAAGGACAAGTTAAAAGCTTGTCACCCGTTTTGTAGGAAAAGCAAAAATCGTGCATGTAGGTTTGGGGAAAGAGAATTCCAGGGGAAAAACCTGAAGTTGTGTCTATAACAGATTGAGGATGCAAATATTCTGAGGTTGATCTGTTTATGTCTTCTAATCGATCATCCCATATATAATGACCAGGTGGTCTCTGTTGGATGGAATTTAAACTTCATGCAACTTGTGACATCATTCTGTTACTTTTTAGCATGTATGATGTTTATTCTAATATCTAGAAATGTATTTCCCATCTTTGCCTCAGATTCCTGCATTTCCCAAAGATATGGTGCACAGTTTTCCAGTCACAGTTAGTCAATAGTGACTTAGGTACCTTCTACTACTCTTTTTGCTTCTTGCTCTCCCGTCATGTCAACAATTGAATAAAATCAAAGTCCCTTTACAAAATTTGAAAGCATGAGAGTGCTGTCCCAAAATTAGCAAATATATGATAACACGGGCAAAGTACTGGCTAAAGTACCGCTTTCCCGCTGGCTTTCCTGCTCCTGCAACGTTTGGATTGTACTTGAAAAGAACATCAAACAAAGCGTTTTCAACGTTTTCCTGCATTTGCATTTACTGCATTCAGACACTTGTGATTGACACTCTTGCCAGTTATCCCGCCTCATTTTTGCAGGGATTGGCTGCCGTACCTAGCCTATTGTAGCTTGTTAGCTACATATTCCTCGCGCACGCACAGAGCGCGCGCACACGGGCAAAGTACCGGCTAAAGTACCGCTTTCCCGCTGGCTTTCCCGCTCCTGCAACGTTTGGATTGTACTTGAAAAGAACATCAAACAAAGGTGAATTCTAGTGACTTTGTTCATCCAGCCCCTGGCACGGTTCCAGTGACTGTATACTGACACTGCCTTTCCTCTTTTTTCAGCATTTTCAACGTTTTCCTGCATTTGCATTTACAGTATTCAGACACTTGTGATTGACACTCTTGCCAGTTATCCCGCCTCATTTTTGCAGGGATTGGCTGCCGTACCTAGCCTATTGTAGCTTGTTAGCTACATATTCCTCATGCACGCGCACAGCGCGCACGCACACGGGCAAAGTACCGGCTAAAGTACCGCTTTCCCGCTGGCTTTCCTGCTCCTGCAACGTTTGGATTGTACTTGAAAAGAACATCAAACAAAGCGTTTTCAACATTTTCCTGCATTTGCATTTACTGCATTCAGACACTTGTGATTGACACTCTTGCCAGTTATCCCGCCTCATTTTTGCAGGGATTGGCTGCCGTACCCAGCCTATTGTAGCTTGTTAGCTACATATTCCTCGCGCACGCACAGAGCGCGTGCACACGGGCAAAGTACCGCTTTCCCGCTGGCTTTCCTGCTCCTGCAACGTTTGGATTGTACTTGAAAAGAACATCAAACAAAGGTGAATTCTAGTGACTTTGTTCATCCAGCCCCTGGCACGGTTCCAGTGACTGTATACTGACGCTGCCTTTCCTCTTTTTTCAGCATTTTCAACGTTTTCCTGCATTTGCATTTACTGCATTCAGACACTTGTGATTGACACTCTTGCCAGTTATCCCGCCTCATTTTTGCAGGGATTGGCTGCCGTACCTAGCCTATTGTAGCTTGTTAGCTACATATTCCTCATGCACGCGCACAACGCGCACGCACACGGGCAAAGTACTGGCTAAAGTACCGCTTTCCCGCTGGCTTTCCTGCTCCTGCAACGTTTGGATTGTACTTGAAAAGAACATCAAACAAAGGTGAATTCTAGTGACTTTGTTCATCCAGCCCCTGGCACCGTTCCAGTGACTGTATACTGACGCTGCCTTTCCTCTTTTTTCAGTGTTTTCAACGTTTTCCTGCATTTGCATTTACTGCATTCAGACACTTGTGATTGACACTCTTGCCAGTTATCCCGCCTCATTTTTGCAGGGATTGACTGCCGTACCTAGCCTATTGTAGCTTGTTAGATTACATATTCCTCAGGCACGCGCACAGCGCGCGCGCCCACGGGCAAAGTACCGGCTAAAGTACCGCTTTCCCGCTTACCCGCGTTACCTGCGGCCTGCGTGTGCGGTTTGATTGGAATTTTTTATTATCAATATTTGCTATTATTTTTTTCAGTTTTTTCAGTTTTAGTGCTCATTGTTTTGATAACAATGATTGCTTTTGTGCATGATAAAACATTGAATGGTGTTTCACTTTTACAAACTTACGACAAACATGCCTAATAATGCTTGTGCTCTCCTCAATCTTACTACTTGTCATCAAGTGCCAGTCCAGTCTCCCAGATTCTTGACAGCCACTGCGCTGACTCCCTTCCTAGTACCTCGCATTACCGGTCCAATATTGCCTGCAAAGTTTCCCTTTCTGCCAGCCCCTAGCGAAACACCTAAAATCTCGCACCCGAGTCACTGCCGCACCCAAGCAACCCCATACCCAATGCCCTTTCTTCTACTGCCAACAATTCTCTAATTGTTCATCACTCTCCCCCGGCGTGCATGAATACTCACCCATTGTCTGACATCACTATGCTTAACTCAGTTAACCCTCATCCTCACCCTCCATACAAGGGTTCGGCTCTTTCTCCTATTAAGTTTCCATCTTTTGCAACCTGACGTCTCAGACATCTCTATTCATGCCTCTTCGAGTCCGACCTCGATTTCATCAAATAATAAAGCTCTGCATGAGGAAATCTCTGCCGAGATCTCCATTCACTCCTCAGTCCTCCATTCATCTGCGCCCATCGACTCTTTTGCCATGCCCCCCCCCATAGCCCCACAAACACCTTCTCCTACTGCTTTGCCTCAACAATTGGCATTCATTCACGCTGCTCTCACGTCTATTAACCTTGCCATCTCAACTATGAGTAAACTTTACGACACTATAGATCATAAACTTTCCAATCAATCCACCCTGTTCGAAGAGCTAGCAAAATGGCTGCAGGTACATGGTGCTCTTCTTCCTCCTAATCCTCCCTCCAATCACTCTCCAACACCATCCATCCATCATCTAAACCCAATTGCTGAAAGGGTGCATGACCTCAATCATCCATCTTCAGATTGTTACATCGTTCCTGTCACGAACCACCTTCCTTCAATTCCGGGGATAATCAGACCCATTGTTGTTCCCCGTTTGTCACCAGTGTCTAATTCTCAGGATACCCCCAGTGACTTAAACCATCCGGCTGTCGCTCCTGAGCCCTCCCATTCTGCTATTGTTCCTGAACCCTGCCCTCCTCCTTTGTCTTCAGTTCCTTCTCTCCTTCCTACACTTGTGCCTATACCTGCCCTTGCTCTGCCCTCTGCATCAGTTATCATTTCCTCATCAACCCCTCCCTCACGTATTCTCCCTCAACTCTCCCCTTTGTCTTCCCATTCCAAACAATCCACCTCGGTTCCTTCTTCTGTACCCACTATGGGTAACAATGTCATTCCCATTGTTAAGCCTCTTAACTGAAGACTCCATCTGGCTGCTAAAAAACCCAAAAACCTGCCTGCCGCAAAGCATTCCAAACATACCCTCACGGCTTTTTTTAAAGCCCTAGAACAATCTTCAGCATGCACTGCACTTCCTACGATTCCTTCTGTGGCTCCTCAACTGCCTTCTTCTCTTGCATCTTCTACCGCAAGCACAACTACCATGACTACAGTACCCCATCCAGATACTACCGCAAGTCCAACTGTCATGTCTATAGCACCCCATCCAGATTCCCTTTCTCCTCTCAGCCAGCTACTTCAATCTATTGAACATCATGAACCATCTCATCAGGTAGATGTTTTACCCCCTTCATCACAATCTCAAACCTGCTCACTTCAGTTTCTCTCTAATTCATCAACTGTTTCTACTCTTTCTCCTTCCATGGAAAATCGTTTTGATTATAAAGCCAGCATTGATGCTTATTTAGCCTCACGTTTGTGTAATCTGGGGCTGCCTTCAGATCCTCCACTTTTATCAGCTTCTAAGATGACTGGCTCAGCGCCCATCACGAAATTTCAAACGACCAGCGCACAGGCTCCTCCCTTGATTAACATGCGTGTTACTTTTCAAAAACCTTCTGCCTTAACTGTATCTCAGATTCCTATTTCTGGTGCTTCTGCATTATCTGACCTAAAAGCCAGTGTTGATGCTTATTTAGCTTTGCGATTAGGCCTTGAGCAACCGGGTCATGAAGCTTCTGAACTGCCCACACAATGTCCGCCTGCACTTACCATGCAAGAGGAAGAAAGCATTTTACGCTCATGTCTCAGATCAGTCTCAGTGGCTCCATCGCCAAAATGGCCTACTCAAAGCTTGACAATCAAGCCCTCGTCTAAATCATCATTACCTTCACGACCTTCTTCTCATTCTTTTATTCTCAAATGTCGAGATGGCAATTTTCCAACATATGATCTAAACCGTGCAAGTGTCCTGAATATATTTGGAGACATTGAGGACTTGAATGCTATCACCACCCACGATATAAATCAGATAGAATTTGTTTCTGACACTTGTTCTTCTGTGGTCAGGCTTTGCATTCCTTCAGCTGTTGTGTGGAACACAATCTGGCGCTGTAAAATGCAACTGTTTGAGTTGGGTTTTCTCTTAGCACTGGATCCTGAATCTCCTGTGTCTTCCACTTCATCATCAAAGCCGAAAGTGAACATTTACCCAGGGTCGGGAAACAAATGTCCTAACTGTTCGACATCCTCATCAATCTGTGCGTCCTAACCACCAACTACTCTACTTTCCTCTTCCTTGAATCTTGCTAGCTGGAACACTCGAGGTCATGCTCATTTACACATTTCCATGTCTACTCTGTCTCTTACCTATCACATCATAGCTTTGCAAGAAACTTGGCTATTACTCCCCCCTGTTTGGGATGGATTTGACCTCACCTTACTTTCGGCCTTTCCAACTAAAGGCCGTCCTTCTTCTGGCCTGATAGTTGCAGTCAAATCTCAGCTGGGCCTGTCTGTTTTGCCTTGGGCATCATTACAAGCCCACATTCAATTAGTGAAGCTTATACATTGTACCTTAATTATTGCACTTGTCAATATCTATCGCAATCCTCTTGAACAAACTGATGAGGCTTTCTAAGATGGCTTAGCTTCAATTCTTGATGTGATCTCACAAACTCCTCAGATCTCTCACACAATTGTTCTTGGTGACATCAATCTCGATTGTTGGAACCAAGCCCGCTCAAATCAAGCAACATCTACGTGGTCTTCATTTATGACGTATCGTAATTTTCACATGGTAAATGGGGCTGTTCTGGATGATCTCCCGCCCCAAAGTACCTGGCACCGCGGAACTAATTCAAGTATCATCGATTACATCTACGTGAACGCCAAATTGTTTCAACACATAGACAGCCTCATCATCACCACTCTGCCACATAGCGATCATAATCGACTCTCTCTGAAGATTCAGTGGCCATCGCTCGTGGACCAAACACCCCATCTCTCCATTGAATTACTCGTCAATCCAGTTGGTTCTCAAGTGCTCTGGAACCTTTCATCTTTGCTTTTATTTGCTAACAGCGTGGACTATCATGCTCAGTCGCCTCAACACGCACACTATTCCGACATATTGCGTCCTTTTGTCAATACTTTGGCCACATTGAAAAGGCTGACTGGTCGCCATACGCATGCCTTTGATTCGAACATACAAGCCGCCAAAGCAGACTATCAAAGAGCTCGAAGAGCTATTCTACAATCAAATTCTCTCGCTCTCAGCTCTGATTTATCCACGCTTAAATGCAGATATAAGAATTGGATCAGAAGCAAGAAAGCACTATTATACCAACATAACAGCGACCTCATGTTTAGGGCCATGAAGAATAAAAATTCTAGCACTATGTGGCAGCTACTTCATAATCTGACTTCCAATTCACGAGGTGCTTTGCAGATTAATGGGGTTTCAGACCGAGCTTGGCTAACCCATTTTTCTTCTCTGTATGCTGATCCAGAATTTTCTAACTACAGCCTCCCACTCTTCACTTCTGGCCCTTGGAGAGTTGAGTTTACCATCTCTGACATCCAAGTACAAATCATGAAAGCAAGCTCATCCCGAGCTGCGGGCCCAGATGGCCTCTCTAACATGATTTTCAAGGCATTCCCGCTTGAATGGGCTAACATCCTATATATCATTTTACTCAATATTCTCAAGTACAAAGCAATCCCTCCTTGTTGGAAGACCTCACTAATCATTCCGATCTTCAAAAAGGGCGATCGCAGCTTACCCTCTAATTACCGCCCCATCGCCCTTCTGGATGCCCCACGTAAACTATTCTGTAAATTTATCCTACAGGACTTCAACCGATGGACTAAAAATTCTTATTTGCGTGACCCCCAGCAATCTGGTTTTGTTACAGGCTTAGGCACGTCCATTAATTTAATTTGCCTAAACGCCCTTAAAGCACACTGCCATGCCACCAAACAACAATTTTATTTTGCTTTTGTAGACCTGCATGCCGCGTTCGATTCTGTCAGCAGACCTCTTTTATTTGCCAAGTTACTCCATGACCATTGTCCACCTACCCTCCTTGACATAATCTCATCTTTACACACCAACACTTCAATTCAAATCCGTCTTTCTTTAGACGGGCACTTGTCTTCAAGCATCCCCACGGCTCGCGGTTTAAAACAAGGCTGCCTTTTAGCCTCAGCTGTCTTTAATTACTTTATTCAAGACGTGAGACGTGCCTTCGAAAATGTCATCTCAGATTCACCCAAATTTAATAATCATCAAGTCAAAGCATTAATGTATGCAGATGATTTGGTGCTCATTTCCAAAACACATTCTGGTTTACAGAACCTCTTAAATGCCTTCCACGACTATATTCATTTAATAAATTACGAGTTAATACCAACAAAACTCAAATTGTAACATTTTGTCCACGAAAGCACAGACCTATATTCCATCTCTGGCATATCAATCAGTTCCCTCTTTCTGTGGTTTCCCAATATACCTATCTAGGGATGATATTCGAGGGCAAAGCTCACGCCTCCAGCCACATCGCTCATGTAAGTAACAAACTAAAGACTGCCATCTCGCATGCCTCTCTTATAATGTACAAATATGGTAAATTTTCTATCACTCCGGCTCTCCAATTTTGGAACTTGAAAGTCATTCCCTCACTACTTTATGGCTTGGAAACCCTCCATGACAATCTATCATCTTTGTTTACACTCTGGAAGGCTACATTTTGGAGAAAAATACTACACTTACCACAATCCACCCCGTGCCCATGAATCAAGTATGAGTTGGGCCTGGTTTCATTGCCAGCTCTCTATAATTGGCGTATTTGCGCATTACTTAGAAAATGCTTGCTCTCTACTCCTCACAACTCCATCCTGAAATTGTTGTCTGATTATATGTTTTCTGTGACACATGCTTTCATACACAAATGGTTAACAAAAGCTTACCATATTCTAATAATTGCAGCGGTCTCAATCGAAACTTTACTAACAAATCCTTACAGAGCCAAAGTCAAAATTTACCAATCTGATTGGCTACTGACTAGAGACCTCTGCCTTCAGTATAAAGATGGAGATGGCCTAAGATTCCCTCATAAAGAAATTCGCACTGTCGCACTATATTTGTTGTTATCACCTTCCCCGAAATACCGTTCAGGCATCTTACGCTTGAGATTTAATCTATATCTCACAAGAGACATACAAGTCAGACGCAAACTTCTGCCTATATCAAGTAACATTTGCCGATTCTGTATGACACCGGATACGCAGGAAACTCTCACTCACGTGCTTACCGATTGTGTGACTCTCCGTGGTGAAAGAGAGACACACTTTTCCAAATACTGCTTTTATCGAGGTCTTCTAGACCCGCAAGATTGTTGGGCTGCAATTTTAAACTCTTCGTGCACAGCTATACAAATAGCTACTGCTAATTTTTTGAATTGTTTATCGTTAGACGCTGTGCATTGCTAGCCCCTTGTTTACTTGCTTATTTGTTTATTTTATATTTTGCATCTGTTGTGAACTGTGTTCTGTTATCTTCTGCTTTTATTCAGTTCAAATTTGTTGTTAATTTTTTATGTTGAATGTTTTATATTTGAAAGGTTGATTAATTTCAACCAACCAAATAAAAAAAAAAAATAACATTTTGATTTGCAGTGAGAAGGGGAGAAGCGAGGAAGGAGAGATATAGGTTTCTAGGACCAGGTACTAGATGGATTAGGATTCTTGAGCCGGGTTGAATGTTCCAGATAAAAGAGTAAGAGTGGTGACTCCAGTTGGTGGGGTAATCCAGGTGAAAAGTGTGGTGTGGGGTCTCGTAGTGGAATTCATGAGGCATTAGAGGGTGCTTGTGTAAGTGACGTGAGAGAGATAGGAGAATGATTAATTCTGCAAATCCTCTACTGTCATTTATTGATTTTTAATTCTTTTATATAGCTGCCCCTCTAAGGAAAGTTGAAATTGTGAAAATGCATCTGGCAATTCCATGGGTCTAGGAAGGTCAACATTGGTTCGGTCTATGCTGAAATTATGAAAATGCATCTGGCAATTCCGTGGGTCTCGGAAGGTCAACATTGGTTTGGTCTATGGCACTATCTACATCATGGCCAAATGACATAAACCTTTTGAATGGCAAAAGTCTATAATGGATGGAAACATGGCTGCTTACGTTTTTTTTGTGCCAAGTAGAACAGCATATTTATGGTTTCCCAAATCAACTACATTCATAGTCATGCAAAGCCCCACCACGCACACATAAAGTTCAGTATGTTGAAACAATGCTACCTGAGTCTTCAGTGCTTGTATCACTATCTCTGTCATTGTTGTGTTCATATGCAGTTTTTCACCTCACATATGCAATTTGTTGCAATGTTCATTAATTCACTGCAAGCTCAATAAATGCTGCTGTGTGACTTATCATATAATACTGGCTATGCCTATACAAACAATGTTAATTTACACCAACAATGTTTTATTTTAGGCGATTGAAGACTGTGATAAAATATGGGGAGTGATAAGCATCAGTGCAGTGAATCAGGACGGAAGATCTATAACACCAATTACCAGACCATCTCAGAGCCAACAGGAAAGATTGTTACAGAAGATTTATGCAACTCAGATTGATCCATCAGTTGTACAATATGTTGAAGCTCACGGCACTGGAACCCCTGTAGGAGACCCCACAGAGGCAGCAAGTTTGGGTAACGTTGTTGCACAGAACAGATCCCCAGGATTACCCCCTCTGAAGATAGGTTCAGTAAAAGGCAATATTGGCCACACAGAGTCAGCAGCCGGGGTAGCTGGATTGATTAAAGTTCTTTTAATGATGCACCATGAAACAATTGTTCCATCCTTGCACTACTCTGAGGGCATCAGCAGTATAAATGCAAAAGAACTGAACCTTAGTATACCAACAGTTGCTCATTTATGGGAAGAAAGAGAAGGCGCTGTGAGGATGGCAGGAGTGAACAATTTTGGTTTTGGTGGAACCAACGCTCATGTTGTGATTACACAATTTAAACACGCCCAACCTTCAAATCCCTTTAAAAGGCCTTTTGCAATATTTGTTATTTCTGCCTCTTCCAGAGAATCACTAAAATTGACCATTGAAGATACTGCTGCCCAGTTAAATAAAGAGGATGCTGTGTCTCTGCAAGATCTGGCATATACATCAGCCTGCAGAAGAAGCCACAAAACCAATAAATATAGGTGTGCCTTCGTCATACCCTCGTTGAATCATTTACAGCAGGAGCTTACATCAGCATCAAGCACAGTATCAGCCGAAGTGAAGGCGAATCCAAACATTGTGTTTGTGTTCTGCGGTAACGGAGTGAACTACAAAGGCATGTGTAAGATGTTACTTAATCATGAACCAGTTTTTAGAGACAAATTCAAAGAGATCGAAGACATTCTATATGCATACACATCCATCAGTCTAATGGATTTAATAAATAATGATTTTGATGATTTTTCAATGATAGAAATTGCTCAGCCATTGCTCTTTGCATCTCAAGTTGCTTTAGTGTGTCTTCTGAACTACTGGGGTATCAAACCCATTGCTCTTGTTGGCCACTCAGTGGGAGAAGTGGCTGCTGCACATTGTTCTGGGCTTCTTTCCCTAAAGGATGCTGTAAAGGTCATTTATCATAGAAGTAGATTACAGTCAAAGGCTACTGGAGGGAAAATGTTGGTAGTTGGCAATTTCCCTGTTGAAGAACTATCAGAATTTATCAACTTACATTCTGAAAATGTCTGCATTGCTGCTTTCAACAGTCCTCTGTCTTGCACACTGTCTGGAGAAGCAAAAGCCATAGAGGACCTTCAAAAGCAACTAGACCTTCACTTCAGCAAAAATAATATATTCCTTTTACCTTTGGATGTGCCAGCAGCATACCACAGTCATATGATGGATCCAATTCTAGAAAAGATTGAGGAGAGTCTGCAAGATATAACGAGTCAGAAATACGAACTTGAGCTTATTTCAACTGTGTCTGGCAAGACAGCTTCTGGGGGTGATTTTGCAACAGGAAAATACTGGGCTCAGAATGTCAGAGAACCTGTTTTATTTACACAGGCAATTCAAACAATATGGGAAGGAAAGGCAAATCTAGTGTTTGTTGAAATCGGACCAAAAAGAGCACTAGAACGAAACATAAAAGAAATTATTGCAAAGGAGACATTAGTCTATCCAACAGTTCAACCCAACAAAGACTATGAAACAATATTTATGCTTTTAGAAAAGCTGTTTGTCCAGGGACATAATCCTAACTGGCAACATGTGTATGGTGAATACAGAAACACCCCAATGCTGTATCCAAGGTATCAATTTGATCATACAAAAACATCAAGAGGTTTAGAAACAGTCCCTCAAGGAACACAAAGATCAACAACCTTGAGCCATCCTTTGCTTCACAGTGTAAGTAACAATAACATGGAATATGGATGCACATTATCAGAGACAACAACGCCGTACATATTTGAACACAAGAACAATGACATTGTAATAGTGCCGGGCTCGTTTTACGTCGAGCTTGGCATAGCATCTGTGATGAATATCACCAGGTCTAAAATACCCCTATGCACAAATCAAGTTGGTATTACATTCTCCAGCCCATGTATTGTAAGTAAAATGTCCCATGAGATAAGAATACAACTGGAATCTCAAAATAAGGTGACACATTTCAAAATCCTGTCAACAAATGCAGTGTATGCTACAGGTGAAATAACACAAAGTGAGGAATCGGCAATGGACAGAAAATCAATTTCCCTCCAGCACATCATTAGAAGATGTAAGTCGGTACTAGAAATAGACAAAATGTATGACACGCTATATAACCTTGGATTCCAGTATGGGCAGGTTTATCGGCAGCTAAGTGATATACTGTATGGGGAGCACTTGCAAGAAGCAGTAACAAGTGTGACGGTCAATCACCAGATCACAGAGTCACTACATGAATATTACATCCATCCCGTGGTACTCGATGCTTTCCTGCAGATGACAGTTATTATGGCCTTTGAAGGTACAGGAACTATCAAGGCCAAAGCTGGCTTCCCTTCATCTATTGGCAGTATTATACTTTACAGACCAATTAAAGATGAAATGATGATCTACATGAAAAAAAGCAAATCTACTCAGGACTACATAGAAGTTTGTGGATGTTTTTCAGATAATAGCGGCACTATTTTGGTAGAATTAAAAAATGTGAGGATTACCTTTTTAAGCACTAACTCCAATCCTCTCGATGACATTTTGTATGAGACTGAATGGGAAGATATATCTACCACATTGACAATGCATACCTCTGTGGGAGCGCCAAAATCATTAGTTCTTGCTGATGACTTTGGAATTGCTCAGCATCTTAAGCAACATTTACACCAAGAATCCACATACATTAAATACAGTGACTGCAAAACAGAGCTGGAATCTGGAAACACACTAATGTGTGCCTTGGGTAGAATGGGAATTATTCTCACTGACTATAGTGAGTTTTTGTTTATGTGGGGAATTCACAGGTTTGCAGAAGAATTCCCAAGCAATTTAATTCGGTATATAGCTGAGTGTAGTGAAGCTTATCGGCAATTTATTCTGTGTCTGAGAGAACATAAACCAATGACTTTAATTCGGACAATCACATACAGAACAACAGAAAGAACAGTAGACCACATTAACCCTGGGTTTGGATTGCAAGGCATGACAAGAGCCTGTGCAGCAGAAGTCCCAGAAGTCTCATTTCAGCAAATTGATATTAGCTCCCCTAGTGTTCAGGATATCACTGCTTTGGCCAATGTTATTGCCAACACTTCAGCTGAGAGTTGTCCAGAGGTATTAATAAATGAAGGCCATATTTACAAATCTGAAATTGCTCGCACTAGATTTCATGATATTATCAGCACCCATCCAGCAGTCCCTCTAGACAACTCCAGAATGTTCACTTTGTACTCTACAGATCCATATAAGGCAATTGACGTCTCTGCAGAATTGACAAGACAAAGAAAGACTAACCTTTCTAAACACAACATTGAAGTTCAAGTTATTAGATTATGTGTACATTCAGAAGACTACTTTCCGGTTAGCGATTCTAGCTACAGGTTTGGTGACACATTGTATTGGAAATCAGAGGCAACAGATAAGCATACACTTTTAGCTCTTGACTTCACTGGTACCGTAACAGCAATTGATAAAGATATCAAAAACCTTAAAGTAGGAGATCATATTGTATCATGCTATCCAGTAAGTGCCTCTTCAAAAGTCACTCTTCCAGCAGATGTTTGTTATAAGACAAAGAAAGTCCCATTCCTTAAAAACGTACCTTGTATTTCCTACTTTTGGATAGCATGGATGATTCTTCATAAGATACTTCCAAAGGCGAGAGGTCGGGCATGTCTAGGGATTGTTTCATCAGAACCTAAGTCAGTTTTGTGCGAAGTGTTGACATTAGCAGCAAATGAGTCTGGTTGGAAAACAATAACAGAAACACCTACTTCTGCTCAGGAGGGTGGTGTTGATCATTGCAACGCACTTGTTTTACTTCCATCTCTCGATGGCATGTTTGGGGAAGACCTTGCACACTTACAATTCCTTAAGGATGTTGTAATTGTAGGTGACACACAGGAACTTGGAGGTTTACAAACTCAAATTGGAAAGTCCTGTGACCATGCAACAGTTCATGCACTGAACCTTAAAAACATTTTTCAGAAGACATGCTTAAACCAATTTACAAAACCATTCTATACATGGGTCAAATCGCTGCAGACAGAGAATTTCTTAAATTTACAATATTCGATTTTTCAGCAGGATAGTAAAGCTGACTTAAAAGGATTTCTTTCGTCATCCTATTTTTGCTGCACCTCAGTCCCCATCATAGTACTAAGAGATGATGTACTAGTTAGAAGAGTTTCAGACATACCGATGTATGATGTGTGTGAGAATATGTTTAAATCTGATGGAGTTTACATGGTCACTGGTGGACTCTCAGGTCTTGGGTTTGAAACTGTAAGGTTTATTGCCCACAATGGAGGGGGGTACATTGTGATACTGTCAAGGAGAAAGCCAAGCACTGAAATGGAAACAGAAATGAGGGCATTGCAGAATCAGTATGCTAACACCACCATAATTAGTTTACAATGCAATGTTGTTGTTCGCTCTGATGTTGAAAACGCTGTTACTTTCATTCATAGACACTTGCCAAAAATTCCAGTAAAAGGTGTTTTTCACAGTGCTGTAGTTTTTCATGATGGACTGCTTAACAATTTAAGAATTTCACATTTTGAGGAGGTTCTAAGTCCAAAAGTAGGAGGTGCAATCAATCTGCATTGTGCTACAATGCAAGAAGAGCTTGATTATTTCATCTGCTATTCCTCTATCACTTCTTTCGTTGGCAACGCAGGACAAGCAAACTACGCTGCCGCCAATTCTTTTCTGGATAACTTCTGCCACTACAGGAGGAACCTGGGGCTTTCAGCACAGTCTATCAATTGGGGTGCCTTGAATCTGGGCGTGCTGTTGAACCAAAATGCAATCAAAAGCATCCTGGAATCGAAGGGAATACTCACTCTGGACATAGATGAAATTCATGAATATCTTCGAAGAGTCTTGATCCTTAATGCTCCTCAACAAGCTGTGATGAAACTGAATTTTAGTAATTTGAATAGCAATGTTGTCTCTTTGATTCCGTCGCTGAGAACACGTTTCTATAAAATTGTGACTGAAGAAGTCACCAAAATGGAAGCACTGTCCAAAGGGCATGTCTCGAACTCACCGCAAGACAATCCTGAAGATTACATTTCTTCACTGGTGAGTGAACTCAGCCATGCCAGCCGCAGTGACATTACCAAGGGGACGCTTCTCACATCTCTGGGCATAGACTCAATGGTGGGGATGACATTGCAAAATCGCATTTACCATGAAAGGAATGTGAAGTTACCCCTTGTTAAACTGCTTGATCCAGAAACAACAGTACAGTCCTTGGTGTCAATTTTGGAAGAAAACATGCCCGAAGAACAGCCTGAAAAGGAAGCTGGTGTGGAAAATACCACTTCTGAGAGGACGAGGTTATAAGACCAAGTTCTAGCATCAACAAATTGCTGTCGATGACATTGTGAACTAAAACCATTGCAATCTTGCAATAAGATAGTATTACTACCTAATTACGTGTGCACTTTCATTGCAAATGCAAGCCAAGCCCTGACCTCAGATATACCGATAGAAATTCCCAGAAAAGGATGGATAAATGACCTGTGAAAACTATCATATTTGTATCAAACACGTTCTGAAAGCAGAGTGGTAAATCTGTTAAGTCTTACACTTGTATTGAATGCATTGTTTCTACTCTGCCCTTCTAAACTGTGAGAATGCACCTCTTGCTCACCCTTGCCTTTGCTCATTAGTGCCATATGGCAGTCAGAGAACAGGGTGGTAACATTAGGAGTGGCGGCTCCTCTCCACTCTGTGTTACATTCGAATATCATGCAAAAAAAAGAAAATGCAAATAAATTAAGAAACCAACCAATGCATTAGACTACGGCTAATGTAGCAATGAATTCATAACTCTGATTCCCTCCAGAAAAGTCATCAGTTAACATATTTAGAACACAGGATAGACTTCTATTAATCTTAAAACAGTTATAAAAAAAAGTGTTTAATTTAAAGTTCACCCAGCTGCCATTTCATACATCAGTTTGTGTATTCCTGTGAACAAATATATGCATTGTATTATCAAGACAAAGCGGGTCATTCCGAGTTTGGAGGCAGCCATGGTGCTGTTAGCACCATGGCTGCCTCCAAACTCCGGTCCGGGTCCGGGTAGTCGGAATGGGGACTTACCGGGACATTCCGACCTATGCGGACCCGGTAAATCCCCATTTCGAAAACCATTCCCAATTCCCATTTGAGCCCCCAAGCCCCCATAGGGCTCAATAACGGGCCCCCAAATTGCAGGCCCGTTATTCTCTCCGTGGTCCCTTCACGGGTCCCGCTAAGGGCGGCTGGTAAAACCAGCCGGCCCTAGTGGGACCCGCTAAGGGACCTCGGAATGCGGCAGTAGGGAGTTAACGGCACCGGCATCCTTACCGGTGCCATTAACCCCCTACCACCAGGGTCGGAATGACCCCCTTTGTCTTAATAACAAGTTCTTCTGTTTAGTCGGAACTTAAACCATTCATCAAGACCAGTCAAACAACCATTTGCATCTCATAGCAGATGCAATGTTACTTTTTGCCAAGACAGAAAATATAGTTAGCTTGTAGAATGTCAGTGGATAATGAGCACCTTTAAATTCAACTGTGTACTGTAAGGTCCTGCTGCACAAGGATTTGCGCTGGCCTTCTTATAGCTGATGCACACATCCATAAAACCAGAGAAAATCTGAAGGTACCTGCAGCATCTATGCGATGCACACCAGAAAAGATTTGTTAATCTTGAATATGATCCTATCATCGCCAGGTTTGCTTGAATGGTAGGCTTTGGGACTCATGTATAAGGTAGCAGGTACAAACCAGATGTGCTCATGGGCACCTGCTCATTTGCTTGAGTGCATTCTTTCTAAATGAGGCCTTATGACTGCACCTATGTACTGTTAGACATAGCACATGCAATATGAATCCCTGGGACCCCTTGCATATCAATAAACAGTACATACTTTGGAGTCAATCCATGTTTATCTTTTTATTAAACAAGCTGTACACCCTCAAATCTATATCCATTGTTGGTAATAAAAAGAACAGTAATGAAGTACAGTCTGAAACTCTTCATTGTAATTTAAGAGACATGAGTGACTGATAACCCTATGGATAGTACATGTGACAAAGGTGTATGTTGGGACTGAATGTGCGAGTGACTGCTGTTATAAATGTGTGTGCTTGAGTTTGGGTTGAAAGACTGTGCTGTGTATTGTCCTGGTTCTGTTCTGCATCTCCTGCTGCCCACTCTGTGTGAGGCTTAGAATGCTGATGTGGGATGATGCATGTGCAGCCAAGAGAATGTTGGGTTGAATGAATGTTCCATATGAATGTCATTTGGGGCTGAGTTGGTATGAATGAGGTGGCCGGTGGGTGTCTCCTGTCATTATGTATACTTTAAAGGCTTTGTGATGAATTTACAACTACTTAAGAATAAGCAAAGATTGATTAAGTTGATGTCCTACTCATACGGTCTCATTACGCGGTAGGAGGTAGCCATGGTGCTATTAGCACCATGGCTAACCCCTTACCGCATACCAGGTCCGGGTTCTCAGAATGGGTACTTACCGGGTCATTCCAACCTTGGAGGACCCAGTAAGTCCCCATTCTGAGAACCATTCCCCATTCCCATTAGAGCTCAATGGGAATGCAGAAGTAGCTAATAACGGTACCGCAATTTGCTGTACCGTTATTAGCTCTGAAGTCCCTTAGCGGGTCCCGTCCTTAACACCTGGTAAGACCAGGTGTTAAGGAAGGGACCCGCTAAGGGACCTCGGAATATGGAGGTAAGGGAGCACCCGCACCCTTACCGGTGCCGGTAATCCCTTACCTCCTACCTCGTAATGAGGCTCATAGGGTTTCAACATGTTCTTTGAGGTGTAATGATAAATATTCAGCAAAGTAACACAAAATGTGGATACCCCCTTGCGACACATGCTGAGGACACACCACCTCGAAGATCCTCAACAAAGTACAGGCCCTGCCACACTCCATGCCTGCCTGGACCACCAGGCATGCACAATTCCCACAATGATCTTGCTCCTGCAGGGGCCTGGGCAACCCGCAACAAGGTGAAAGATGTAAATATGTTTTTTAATCAAACCTTAAATCTTTCCCCTAGTTTTGAAACAATGGGATGGTGCCTGGCCGCTACAATCCAAATTCACCAGCCATCAGTCTTAGATGGCGAATTATTTAATTGGAGAGGTGCAAATATTTGTCACAAGTATGCAAGAGTGACTGGGCGTAGTGAGTCAGCCTAAACATTTTTTGAAAATGCGTTCAAATGGTCCATTAAACAGCACACTTTCTCTGAAAGATAGAGCAAAAAAGCCATACAGTTTGCAATCGTTTTTGTAGGATGACTCATGAAACCATCCAAAAGATGCAAGTTACCAACAGTGCATGGGAGCATTTCCCAACCCATTTTCATGATGCCTTTACACAAAATCCATGCAGGCTGTGTCCATACATTTCCATAATGGCTGAACCAATATATGCCAGTTTATGCACATAGGAACACACTCATGTTTGCTTCAGGCATAATGCCAGTAATGATACTATAAGAAAACATGTCCAGCATAGCTCTTCCAATATTTGCCAGTATCCCCAAGTAAGATCACACTCCTGTTGGCTTTGCCATTAAATATGCCATACCACAATAAGAAAGCATGTCTAATTGGGCTGAACTAATGTAGGCCAGTCTAGACAATTATCAGGTTTGCTTTATCATAGATGGTCAGTATAAAATGCAATGGCATAGTAAGAAAAGGCTAGACTGGCTGCACCAAAATGCCAGTCTAGCTGTGTAAGAATGCTTACCTTGCATGTCTCATCAGAGACACACTGAAAAAATGTCATGCCACAGTAAGGAATGGCTACGCTGGCTGCACCAAAATGCCAATTTAGCCATGTAATGAGACTGGTCATGCTTGCTTTATCATAGATGCCAAGTAAAAATGTCATGCCATTGTGAGAAATGGGTAGAATGGCTGCACCAATATGTCAGGCTAGTCACGTAATAACACTTACCATCATTGCTTTATTATAGATCCCCAGTAAAAAAAGTTATGCCACAGTAATCAAACGTTGGAATCGCAGCACCAAAATGCTAGTCTATTAATGTAATAAAACTCATTAAGTTGGCATTGCCCAGAAATGCAAGTAAAACAAATTCATACCCATTCAACCACCAGTCCCTTACCCATACAACTCTCACATTCACTCATACATGCACTCAGAACATTCACACTGCATTGCCCACACACGCACCCACCCAGGACATTCACTCACACACACACACACACACACACACACACACCTCATTCTCATTACCATGACACCCAAACTCACACCCACACATGCATACAAACTATTCACATGCATGCATGCACGCATCTATACATGCATACACATCCAAACCATACACTGAATATAAACCTTAAAAAGGTTTTCTTACCTGTTTCCTGCACAATTTCTGACAAATGGATTCTATGCTCCATCTTCACACCAGGCCCCCGCTCCAGCGATCCATGCAGACTGGACCCAGGAAGCATGGAGATCTTCCTGGTTCCTGTCTGACATGCACAAGGAAGCCAGAGGTGGAGCATCTCCTTCCATGGACCCTGGACATGGAGTGGCGAGCCCCCCCCACAGCGTGGAGGATGCTGGGGCCCCCACTATACCAGTGTAGGTGGGGGTAAACATATTCACATGCTTTTGTGGATAAAAGATGCTTAAAACACTTGGACAGTGTCTAATGTCAGAGATGGCTTAAGGCACACCCAAACTCTCAGAGATGGTTCAAGGGCATTTATTTATTTCTTTTGCAGGGTGTTAGAGCCATAACTCACTCTCTCATCCAGAAATTGCACTTCCCACCCTAACCCAGGCGTCCCTAGTTTCCAGGTTAGTAAAAAGATAATATTAACATCTTTTTTCTAGTTTCCAAAATAGCTGTTAAGGATAACCTAAGGCAAATGCCTTTTCTATCGAGTCGCCCTTGAACTGGATATCCCAGCCCCTTTGATGAGTAGCAATTACCCTTGAGATGGATGGGGATGCCGATTTTATTCATACATCAATTATCGAAACGACTCAGGTAGTTTGGCAAAAGGAAGTCTGTTTAAATGTCAATTATCTAAAACAGTGAGTACAACGAACATCAGCACTCACTCGATCCTCTAACTCAATGCATTTTAGTAGAAACTGAGGTAATATTAAGGAAATTCGTTATCTGTGACGTATTGACCTGTGTCATTACCAACGTCATACTACGTGGCAAACTACAAAAACCTATTGAAGGAAGTGATAGGCTCTTAGTGAATATCTAAGTATACATTCCATATGAGTATAGAACAGTGAAGGAAAGTGATAAGGTACTTAACATCAGGTGGGGCAACTAAGCCCTCCCCTCAAAATGGCCACTGTGAACATCAATAAATACACGACGTGCCATTGGCTACCCAAAGTATAGGACCCTTAATTACACGCTCCTCTACATTTGGTTGGCTTCTAACCCCCATCAGTACTTTCCACATACGTCTAACAGCTTGCAGTCTGAACATCCAGGTGCTGGGGAGCTCGTTTTAACACTAACTTCCCACCAATTAGCAAATCAATCCATCATCACCTCAATGGTCTAGTGTTGATTAGGGCTTTGAAGCTCGGCCTTGAGTTTGTACTATGCTCTGAGAAATTTTAAAGAGTGTGGGCACACTCTGCCCTCGTGTGTAGGTGTGACCACCTTGTTCATCCAACTTCATTCTTCCTCGTGACTGGAGACCATGGAATCAAGTCTTTTAGTGTATTAAATACTATTTTCTAATAGTCCTCTGATGTCTTTTGTTTTGATCATGCCTTCTGAACAGGACTTTCTGTTCTTTCACACAATTTGTATCCAATGTCAGTTCACTCCAGTTTGATAAGACCTTGGTTTCTTTGGCTCAGCAAACTCCTTCTGCTGAGATTCATATTGTAATTCAATTCTGCTTTTTTAACTGCGACACACTAGAAATTAGGCCTTATTACTGTCCAGCACTGCTAAAATGCGTAGTGGAAACATCCATCCTTTACTTGTCCATATGCATATATATATATATTGGTGCTTGCCGGAATCTATTCACTATAAAACTAGCCGCATGATTACTTCATCTGCTTATGTTTCTCTTGCATCTGTACATGTATAAACTAGCGTAATATCTTCATCTGTTTCTGTGGCATAAGCTTCTTCACCTTGATCCCAAGATGTCACTTATCCTTGATACTTTCTTGATGCCTTATAGAAAATCTGCATTCTCTGGTCTCTGCATCTCTTCTGTTGACGTCAGCTCGATTCTGTGTGACATCACCATTCGTCTTTGCCATTTATCTGCTCTTCTTCTTCAGGGATTTCATTCAAATGGCCATCATATTTTCTTGTATGCAGGTACGGTTTTCTCAATGGGTATCTTGCCTCTCAGATCTTCTTAGGTATTTGTACTCTCACTGGTACTGCACAGAGTCCATATTGTGCTCTTTGACTGTTCAACTGCTCACACTCTGGTTTCCAACAGACAGGTAATATGGGTGGGGCGGTTAAAGTAGGGGTACCCCGCTCCTTCTCTACAACTTCTGTGACCTTCTAGGTTGACCTTACACTATCTCTGTTTTTAGTGTCTACCAAAGGTTAGGGAATGTTCCTTCTAGACTCTCGACTCAATTCAGTCTCCTTTCCTTCATGCCCTGATGTTCCTTTCTTGTCTCTCAACCTTATTTTCCCCTCTCTTCTCTCCTGTGTCAAACACCTTCTCTCGTTCTTCTCCCTACATCTTCCTCCTGTGTTCCTCTGATGTCTTTCACTCCTTCAACTACCTGCCTCCACCCTTTGATGTTACCACTGCCTTCTCCACTCTGTATCAAAACTGGCATTATGGGCTACGGGGTCAGCTAGAAGGTCAGCAATGTCTTCGTCTTCACTAGAATTGCTATGTTCCCCGATCACCTCCTCCTCACCTGAATAGTCCAGTTTCTTTCTGCGGGTAAGTCCAATGTATGGTTTCTTCTTTTTTTGAAGATAGGGTCTACCTCGGAAGGAAGCCACGTGACTCCAAGACAGAGAAATCCCTCGGTGACTCCCCTCCGCGACAGCCAGAGGGGAAAAAGCCGTTGGATGGCAAAAAAACCCTGGATCCGGAGTGGTCGTAAGGGCAATGGGAGTCGCCGGATCCGTAGCAAGTTGAATTGGTCCTCTGCCGATAACCCAGGGACCTTGAGGCCAGCGTTACAGTGCTGACCAACTGTAGAAGGTTGCTGGATTCAGGTGAGTACCCCACAGCGTGGAGGACAAGCGAGAACGGGAGAATTCAGAGATGTCCGAGGGAACCCAAGAAAGCGAGAAAAAGCAGCGGGGAAGCAAATGGGGGAGGGAAGAGGAACAAGGAGAGAGAGCAATGGGAATGGGAGGAGAAGGAATAACAGACGCCGAAATGGCGCAAAACGTAGGACAAACTGTCAAAGGGCTCTAGCGCAAGCAACAGGGGCGAGAAAGAACTCAGTTGCAACGCGCAGAGCCGCCGGCAGCTGAGTGAGATATACAAACAGCGGTGGCCATCTTGGAAACAACTAGACCGTGGCTAGTAGAAGGAGAAAAACGTAATGGAACACTTTAATGGCGTCCCTGTTTCCACCTTCACCACAAACACCAGTCGCCAGCGGCTGTGACACTCTACTACTCCCTCACCCACACTACTACTCTCTCCTCCACATAACTGCTCCATCCTCCATGTTACTACTCTCGGTTCCCCGTTACTACTCCCTCCTCCACACTGCTACAACCACTCCACCCCACCTTCTACTCAATCACCCTCCATTAACTCTCATGAACACTTTTCACCCACTCCATACACTCTCTCTAACACTTTCACTCACCCACATTGCATGCACACTCACAGCACAGTACCACTTGATCTCACCAACCAATATCTGTGAGAAGGCAGAAGGTGTCTCATCCACTAGTCTCAGGGGATCTATCATCCTTGTGGCCAGGACCCGGCCATTGCTTTTGGATACATTTCCTGGGGGTGGACCAGGGCGGGAGGATCACCTGGGTCAGAGTCCATATTCTGCTCTTTGTCTGTTAAACTGCTCTGTGTATGTCTCATACTCTGGTTTCCAACAGACAGGTAATATGTGTGGGGCAGTTTGAGTAGGGGTACTTTGCTCCTCCTCTACATTCCCACTGTGGGCGATTCATGAACCACTTTCTCATCATCTTTCCCATCCAGGCATCCTCTTCTGAAAAAGAGCTTCTTAGGGACCCATATCTTTATGACTCCCTTCAGGCATCCTGCTGATTTCACATGCTCATCCTTGTGCCATGTCATGAGCATGCATTGTCCAATGGACTGCAATAGATCCATCTTCCCACATACTTCTTATGGTTCTTTGGATACAGGAACTTCGTTCCCTCAGGTGCATGAATACTGGCCTTCACAAATTCTTAGATTTCTTCATCTGTCAGGTCTCGGGCTTTCCATCCTGGTTCAACATCGATCATGATCTTCATCCCTATGGCTTTCTTTGCTGTCTTCTTGCACTGTGAGATTATTATCTTGATCACACAAAATCCAAGCAGCACGAACACGATCAGGGCACCAAGAAACTTGAACATTTATGCCATCCATTGTGGAACCCAAGAAAAGAGTGATCCAAACCAGCTATCATCAGCAATGTCTTCTACTTCGTCTATCATCTGGCCATGGAGTTTCATCAGAATGTCTATGGCCTCCGTCAAAGTTCCATTCTCGCCATCATGGGAAGGTATAAATGTGCAACATGATTCTCCAATTTTTGCACAAACACCTCCATCCATAGCTGTAATCATGTCCAAGACGTATCTGTTCTGGAGAGTCATCAATCTTATGGCTCTCATCTCATCTCTAATTGCATTGAATCCCTTAATGGTAGTGTTAATTGTCTGCAGCAATTCCCACCTGGTTATCTGTAACCACTTGGTGTTTGCTCCAACTGGGATTCTAGGCATGAACATCAATGTGAACACTGAAGAAGTCTGGCTAAACAGTCTGTGCTCATATGGGATAGAGTCACAAACTTCTATTGCCTTGGCTGGCAAATAGTTCTCTCTCTTCACCCTCTTTATCAGCTCCGCAGATTTCTTTTTCCTCAGGTGAGCATCTGCTTTTGGAAAACTGTCAAGATTCAGATCACTCTTTGGAATCACTAATGCTGGAACATGGACATTCACCAGTGTGCATATTCCTCCCCAGTCTTGAATCCACAAGCCCAATAATGATCCGAATTTACTGCTGTTCTAATGTTCTTTCCTGGTGCTTCAAATATTCAACCACATTTCTGGTTCTCTCCCATTTTTCTTGTACCATTGTTTCTGAAACACAGCTTTGCACTCCCCAAAGGCAATATCTGCAAGGGTCCTCCTCTGTCTTCGACCCATGTCAATAGCCTAGCAAGTTTTGACCATAGAGGTTCACACAACATTTGTGCATTTTCAATCGTTGGCTGGGAGTGACCCATTATTACCCAGTCTCTGCAGATCACCACCCTTCTCCCCAGTCATCTGGTGATAGGACAGTTCCCCAAATCTGCATCTGGCCTCTGTTCTACCATCTATGAATGTCTTCTGCAGACTTACCTGGAACTTGCAGTTTTTTATTTAGTTCCCATCTGATTCCAGCTCCCTTTACTCCAGGTTTTTCATATCACATGATTCTTAGAATGGGCTATGTATCTTGCCTTTGTGTCTTGGATATAGTCATCTTTATCTGGATCTGTCCATTCAGTTTCCCATTTGAGGAAGGCTGTTCGACCCATGAACTGGCCTCTTGTACTACAGAATGCTAGATGCAATCTGCAGAGTGCAGTCCGGACATCCATTTTAATAGCTATGAATATTTTCGACTTCCCCATGCCGTATCCCAGGAGTGCACATACGAAGCATTCCTCCTTTGAAGGACTTCTTCCAACTTCCTTCAAATGTTGATACCATATGTTGTTTGCCAAGTGAGCTGTGCTTGCCAAGTAATAATTGAATTCATAATTATCTTCCTGGGTGCTTCTTTTAGGCCTCATTCTCTTCATGTGCGCTTCTATGATCATATCATGATGCGTACCAGCATAGCCTCTTCCATCTGGCCTAATTACAGGAACATATATCAGTGTAGGAGAAGTTTCAGCAAGCAAGTTTCATCCTCTCAGCATATCCTTTAGGCATAATCTCGCAAAATCTCCATGTGTGACTTTCTTTTAGAGACTGCTCTTAGGTCCATTCTCACAGGATCAGGTGTGTTTGCATGCAATACTTGTTTAGACTCACCATCTAACTACCTCTTCTCCTGTCTGTCTTGCAAAGCCTGTCTTTTATGTCCAAACAGAATTTCTGCAACACTTTTTGTATGTGAATGATTACTAATGGCACTTATCTCAGGCTCAGACAATTTGTCATCTTTCTTTGGGACAGTAATGACTACATAGGGTCTAGGCTGCCTAGTAGTTGCCATGTTTATATTTTTCTTCTGCTCAGGAACATGCACAGGAGTCTTAGCTCCATTTGCACCAATGTAGTAAGATGTGCGCACAGTTAGTGAAAGCAGTCTGATTATGACCACAATGCAAGCATAAATTACACAAAGATATGTCACTTTACAGCATCTACTTCGTGGATGACATGGTCGTCTCTCTGCATTCGGCATTATGATATTACTGTTGATGCTAACCATCTTTATTGCTTAAGGAAGGAAAAACTAAAACTTTAATGCTGCAATATTATGTACTGCTTCTGGAATCTGCTGTCTGCTTACTGGATGACAAGAACAAACTCTCGATGTCTCCCTGGAACCAGTCTTTAACCAGACGAAATGTGGATGCCTCTCCAGCAAGAAAGAAAATGACTTCACCAAATGTTCTCTATACGTTCTTCTCCAGAAAGTCACCTTATATATCCTCGAAAGAAAGTTTCACACTGACCTCAGAGTACGCTCTGAATATATGCTCACTCTAGGATCCCTTAGAAAGGTGAGCACATCCGTGCGTCTTCCAACAAAATGTGGATACTCTTCAATTAGACGAAAGAACACCACACTGACTAGTCTATGAGTGGCATCAGTTGATAGGGGCATTTGTGCTCTCCTCACTGTACTCGGGTAACTGCTAAATTTGTTCAGTGATAACTATAAGCAACCTTCATATAACTGGGTCATTCTTAGGATTTTGCAAGAAAGCTGGAATGCGATTAGTTCTCCCCACAAGCAAAGGGAATGAGCGCAACACCAACTGGAAATAAGCAAAAAAGAGCTGAGAAAGGTCATCATTGCGTAACACCATAGGCAAATCCAAACAGGAACTCATTGTGAAATGAATAAGGGTATTGCACCTTCTTCCAATTGTTGTAACCACGATCAGCATCTGGCATACTTTTCTTCTTATCAAGGCTTAAGCATGCCTCAGTCCAAAGTTTTTAACATGTTTCTCTGTGGTTTAAGAACAAAGAGATTTTTCTTAACCCTATAATGACTGCACAGAGTATTCGAAACAAGCCACAGTCCAATGAACTCTTTCGCTTTAGTTGTAAGCTTCTGCGTCCTTCTTTCTCATCATAGATCTCGTCTGCACGTGCTGTGGTTCTTCCCCAATGCTTGTACTTGCTTCTAGAAGGGGTGCGGGCAGAGGGGTTTCTCCAGCAAAGATCTTAACATCGCCTAAGAAAGTCCAAGCGCGCCTGCCCTGCACTTTGACAGCAGACAGCGTGGCATATTCCAAAATGAACGGACCGTTAAAGCGGGGTTCGTCCCACTTCTTCCTTGTGTGGTTGCAGATTAGGGCCGCATCTCTGGGCAAAAGTTGGGGAAGACAAAGTTCTTTAGATTTACTTGTTGAAGCATCTCCTTTCTGTACTGCCCTACACCCTTGTCGCTGCAGCTGTCCTGAAATGACAGAGATACTTGAAGTCATACAATTCAAATAGTCACGGAATTCCATTCCTAGTAAATCTGCAATTGGCTGAGCATCACCTCTAACTCTGGATGGAGGCATTAGGGGTGTCCTCATTCGTCTTCCTGTCACTATCTCGTGGGGGGTAAGATGGTGGTCAGGACCTGATTGGTTCCTTAATGCGTATAATGCCAGTGGTAGGCAATGCAACCACCCTTTCTTCAAGGTAAGCTTCAATTTGGCTATTCTTTCTTTGAGTAAGCTGTTGAGCCTCTCACATATCCGATTTCCTTGTGGATGATAAGCCGAAGAAAACTTGTGCTTTATACCAAGCAACAAGCTGATCTGTTCAAATGTTTGATTCACAAAATGTGGGCCATTGTCTGACCTCATTATGTCACATACTCCCCATCTAGGAAACACTTCCAACTCTAAGAATTTTGCTGAACAGGTGGAATCTGGGTGTGTACAGGGATCTGCTTTAATCCACCTTGAAAAAAGACACACTATTACAATCAGGTATCTATATCCAATACATACTTGTAGCATGTCGACATAGTAGATATGCAAATTCTGAAAAGGGCCCTTAGGTCTTGGAATAACTCCCCTAACTGTGCACAGTGTATGCCCAGCCGTGAATTTTTGACATATAAGACAATTCATTATATAAAACGCAACATGCTCTAATAGATTTGGTGCAAACCAATCCTCAGCAATAGTTGCAGCAAGATTCTCCCTTGTTGTGTGCGTGGGGTGATTTAGCTGTTCCAGCGCCACCCTTAAGGCTACAGGCATCACCGGTTTACCAGTGCTGTCTTGTCGTCACAATACTTCAGAGGGTTTTAAAGAACACCCTCTTTGCGTCCACAAATTATTTTCTTCTTGAGGAGCTTCCCCCTGAACTTCTACGAACTGTATTTTTGAAAGGTTATTATAACTTTCAAATACAGTCATCATAACAACCATTTTTATCATTTACATTAGGAGTTTCAACATTCATCATCTCTGGATCCGTATTTGCTATGTGCTTGGCCTCGACATCTGCTGCTTGATATCCACGTGAAATAAAATCTGCCATTTTAGTGTGAGCTGCGCTCTTGATGACTGCGATGCTTACTGGGAGTTGTAGTGCCCTAATAAGCCTATCCAATAAGGCGGTGTGCTGCACTGGCAGGCCATCCGCTCTGAGGTAACCTCTCTTTTTCCAGCATGCTAACCCTGCGTTCACCGTCGACCTCACATAGGCGGAGTCACTGTACACTGTTACTTCCTGGTCTGCGTGATCCTTGAGCGCGAGTATCAACGCCAATAATTCTGCAGTCTGTGCTGAATAATGAGACAGCAATCGAGTACTTTTAAGCACCCGAAATTCCCCATTAGCCGTGTGCTTTATCACAGCGGCACCTGTATACCTTTGTCCATCATTTTGATCGATCCTTGAAGAACCGTCAATGAAAACAATCTCTCCTCCTGCTAATGCGTTCTCTTTTATTCTAAGGATTTCATCATAGAACTCTTTATAGTTTGCACAATCGTGTTCAGGCTCTCCTTCTGTCATTCGCTCAGCTTTAAACCTGGCAGGATTCCCTATTTTACATCAGACTGTTTTAATCGCTGGATTCAATATAACTACCTCATTGGCACAAGCCCTTTGAGATGTCAATGTGCCCTTTGGTTTCTCTAGAATAGCAAATAATGCATGCTCAACAAATAACGCCATGGAACATACCATCATTATGCTTGCAGCCTTCTCTATGGTGAACGCAGCATTTGCTGAAGACTGTTCGCACGGAAAGTGACCTCGCATTACTGGGTCTAAGATTCCACTGTAATATACAAGCGGCTTGTACCCCAACGTGGTTCTCTGCGGGAGTACTGCTGTCATAAAAGTGCCATCTCTAGGCAGGAACAAAAGGAATTCCCCAGCATAATTGGGAATCCCTAAAACTGGAGCTTTGCAAATTGCCTTTTTCAATTCATCAAACTGTTCTTCTATTTCCTCAGTCCACACAATTTTTTCCTGCGTGCCTGTGCCTTCTTTAGAGCCTGTAATAGGGGCCTTATATACGAGCTGTAGTCAAAGACCCATGCCCTGACGTAATTACATAATCCCAAAAACCTCTGCTTGTGTTTTATTATGTGTGGCTTTGCAGTTTTCAAAATAGCCTCAGCTCTTTCAGGGGTAACCTTTCCTTCATGTGAAATCAATTGGCCTATCTATTGCACTTCTTATTGACAATATTGTAACTTTTCTTTGTCAACTTTATATCCGTTGTCAGCGAGTATAATCATCAGCTGAATAGAATCGCGTCTGCACTCTTCCTCTGAAGTTCTGCAAACTAAAAAGTCATCTACGTATTGCAACACAATGCTTTCTAAAACAATATTGCTTAAGTCCATCTGAAGGACTCTATTGAAAATCGATGGGGACTCACAATACCGTTGCGGTAAACGAGTACTTTTCAGGCGTGTTTGTCTAAAGGTGAATGATGTCAGATCCTGCAAGTCTTTGTGCAATGGGATTGAGAAAAACGTGTTTTTTAAGTCAATCACCATGAAATATCGTGCTTCAACGGGTATATTACATAGGATTGTAGACAGGTTAGGAACTAACTCGGCCTCTACAATCTGGTTTATTAGCCTAAGATCTTGAATTAGTCTCCAAGACCACCCTTTACCTTTTTTCACAGAATAAATTATCATGTTACACGGTGACTCTGATGTCACTAAGATACCCTGAGCCATCATGGCGGAAATTGTCTTAAGAATACCTTTGTGTGCCTCTCCAGAAATGGGATACTGTTGTTCTTGAATTAAAATTGCTCCTGCCCCTTCAGTAGGCCTACGTTATAGGGGCTGGTGGTCCATAATGAAGCTGGCACTTTTGCCATGTCTTCATCGAAATACTCAGGACGCTTTTGCGCTATAATCACCTTCTCTTTTAATTGCTCTCACCCAGTGAGTGATGTCTGTGTCATATATTATTTTGTCATCAGATGACTGATCTCCAAACAGATCTTCATCTGTGACGTCAGTCAATCTGTAGCCCTCCCCAATGGCGATTACTGCGCACCATTGTCTGCCTTCATCATCATTTCCATCAAGCAAAAACATTTCTCCTCGCACTATGGCTGCTTGTAGCTTTAAGGGAAAGACTTGTCCCTCCTCTTCAAGCATAGGCCTTCTTGATCTAAACAGAAATTCATCAGGTGTTCTCATTGCTCTGCCTAATAGGCCTGGTAGCCATGACAACAGAATGCGTACTCCATAATGAAAAACCTCTGGTTCTAACGGTAATGCTCTCGCAGCTATTTGTCCTGAAAAAGCCATAATAATCTCACACACGTTTAAATAATGCATTCCTGGTGTGGAGCACACCATGCCTTCATCAGTGAAATGAAATTGTCATATTCAACTTTGTCATTAAATCTTGTCCCATTATATTAACAGTTATTTGCCTCGAAAATATATCAATGGCACCTTCATGTCACATTTTCCTATAGAGACTGGTAAGTCTTCAGTAAAAGGAAGTCTACTCGTAGCTCCTGTGAATCCCTGAGTATTCATGGCATTGCCAGACATTGAAAATGTTCCCTCCCTTATACATGAGCGCGTTGCACCTGTGTCTACTAAAAACGAAAAATCCTTGCCTCTTATATTGACGTCTACCCTTGGTTCCTCATGAGGATTTGGATAGTATTGAACACATCAGGTCTCCCAGTGAGCTGTCCGATTGCGGTTACAGTCTCATTCCATCACTCGTAAAAGGATTCCCTCCATCGACAGTGACAACCCCTATCCTAGGAGTCATTAACTCTCTTGTGCTTGTGTTTTGCTGATGTTGCATACGTGACTGCTGCAACTGCCCTTGTAGTGGATTAACTGCTACCTGCTGCATTTGTCTTGCTGCACTCTCAGTGCTTGCTGCTGCTGCATTGTTTGATTCTGAGCAAACCCATCTCCATTCTGCTGCGTATATGCAGGCAGATTTGACATCCCCCCTCTTAAAAACTGGCCGTTTTGCACAAACCCTTGACTTCTACACAAACGAGCAAAGTGTCCTGTCATCCCACAAGTCCAACATATAAGAGGAGGTCTCTCAACCTGCCCATTTTGCATATTATGATTACCATTCTGCATATTCTGAAACCCACCTTGGTTATTCTGAAAGCTTCCCTGATTATTCTACCAATTTCCTTGATTACTTTGCCAACCTCGTCTTCAAAATCCTCTTCCCCGTGGAGTCAATCCACTATTGTTTTGATCGAACTGCCTTTGATTATTTACCAGCGCCATGTTCACTGTTTGCTGTGAATTAGATCCGTCTGCACTAGTCAACAATGCCCCTTCAATAGCATATTTGGAGAAAAAAAATCTGCAATTTTCTGCAATTTATTTTGCCCTTCCTGATATCATCTTTTTTGCGATTCTTTTCTTGCAGGAGTCTCCAGTAATGCGCAATGGTCAGCTGAATCTCCGATCACGGTTTGGCTTCCAAACCCACTAACTTCTTGAGCTGCTTTTGTACTGGCTCTGACAGCCCTTGCTATAATATATGATAGAATACCGGTAAAGATTTTCACCAAGCTTCGTGCGTTTCCAAAGCCCAAGCCTCCTGAAAATGTTGAATGTAAACAAGCGGGTCATCCCCGTCCTGCCTCTTTTTCATCATTATAGCTCCCGTATAGACGTGTCCGGATACAGTACTCTAAGTGCTTTCCATACTGCCGCCCTTCAGTTATTGACCGGTGCTCTATCATGAGCAGTGTTGACTGTAGTTACACCAGCATATCCTGCCGTTGTCCACATGTCATCAGCTCTCTCACCAAGTATGGCGATTAGAAGACCCTTAATGTCCCCTATAGCCAACATATTTCCTCCTGTCATTTTTTCTCATGTCTCCATTTCCCAGCACCAGAGGTTAAACGCTGGAGTTTACACCTTAGATTATCTCTATCCATTTGGGGCCATGGTATATACTGTGGTCTAGTTCCTCCTTTCTCTAGCAAGGGAAACTGTGAAGCTCCAAACTCATTCTCATCTCTCATCATTTGTCTGTCCACTGCAGGGCCGATATTCCTGCATCGCCTTCTACCTGGCAATGATCTTAATCTGCTCACATAAGGTGGCGACTTCTACCTCTCACCATGGAGTTGCCCTTTAGGTCAGTCTGACTGCGTCAATAGTTCTGATGCCCTAAGAACAGGTGCGTTTAAATCCAACCATCTTACTTCCTTAACCATAGGAAAGCATCCCTCAGGACCACATGCGTCATCTCTCTCTTCCCCATGGAAGGTTTCCCTGTCTTCGTCTGACATTTCATGTGCCAACTCGTGCCACTTCTCTCTTCTTCATCTCTATTCAGAGTCAGTCTGTCTAAAGACAGCTCCTTATGTTTCACACTACATGAGGCTTCCTCCGTGTCAAACAACTGAGTCATTTTTTTCTCTTCCCCTTTAGCTCTTTCTGAGCTCTCATTTCATGGTATACTTTATCGATCGCTTCCCCAATGCTCCTAGAGTCAAACTCATATTCTAGATTTGCTCTAGACGTGCCTGGTAATGGCTTGTATTCTGGAAAAAATTCCTCTATATCCTCCCATGCTACTTGTGGATTAGGGTTCCTCACTTCCTTTTCCAGGCGATCAAGATCACGTGCTCTCTGCCTTCTTTTGCGTTCCATATCATCATCAAATTCTGTTTGCTTTCTTGCTTCCTCCCTCACTCTGTCTTCCTCTTTTTTCTTCATATCCCTTCTCTCATTTGCCCTTCGTATCACCTCATTCCTTTGTCTCTGTATTCTTTTTTCTCTTAACTTTTGCTTAAGAGAAAATTAAGGCCCGGGGCATGAGCCGGGGTGGGGGGAGGGAG
Organism: Ambystoma mexicanum; assembly: GCF_040938575.1. Taxonomy (NCBI): domain Eukaryota; kingdom Metazoa; phylum Chordata; class Amphibia; order Caudata; family Ambystomatidae; genus Ambystoma; species Ambystoma mexicanum. The sequence continues at coordinate 871,043,428 of NC_090924.1, read as the reverse complement.
AGAAACACACGGGGCATGAGCAGGGATGGGGGGGAGGGAGAGAAACCACGGGGCATGAGCGGGGGTGGGGTGGAGGGAGAGAAACACACGGGGCATGAGCGGGGGTGGGGGGGAGGGAGAGAGACACACGGGGCATGAGCAGGGGGTAGTGGGGAGGGAGAGAGACACACGAGGCATGAACAGGGGTGGGGGGAGGGAGAGAGACACACGGGGCATGAGCGGGGGGTGGGGTGGACAAACAAAAACACGGACATGCCGCATGGACATGAGTTCGTGCGGCAGATCCCGCTCCTCGGTCCTCCGCTGGCCACCGTGTGCGATGGCGTGAGCGGAGGGCTGGAGGAACAGGGGACACACGGAGCATGAGCGGGGGTGGGGTGACAGGACGGACACACGGGGCATGAGCGGGGGTGGGGGGGACAGAAAGGACACACGGGGCATGAGCGGGGGTGAGGCAGACACGGGGCATGTGCAGGGGTGGGAGGAATAGGAGACAGACACGCTCCTGCTGACCTGACAAAGCCTCTCATGCGGGAAAGAAAGATGGCGGGCGTCTCTGAAGCCAGATGCACTGCACGCTTTCACCGCATCCAATGAGAGAGCACGTCAGATGTCCGCGGACATCACGCAAGCTGCTGGCCCAATCACCGTCCTGTCCGCGGAGCGAACAGGGAAGTCCGCCCGCGGACTGAACACAGATATCACTAATTTTTTTGCCCTACTTTATGGTCATTTTAAAAAAACTACTGGACGGATTTTCACCAAATTTTCAAAAGCACGCTTTCGGGACCAAGCCGCTGCTCCTGGTCCAAATTTGGTGAAAATCCGTCCAGCGGTTTGGGCTGTAGGCGCGAGCAAAACATTTTTCCCATTCAGTCTATGGGAAAAACAGGAATTTTGGGACCCCCCCTGCACGAATCCTCACCAAACTTTGCAAATAAATTCAGAATGGGCCATATACTTTTTTTGCAAAGTTTGGTGAGGATTCGTCCAGGGGGAGCGAAGTTATAAGCCGCCCAAAAAGTGCTCTTCCTATGGAAACAGCAACTTAACCATAACTACACTGCCACTATTGTGGCAGTGTAATATATATATATATATATATAAATATATATATATATATATATATATATATATATATATATATATATATATATATATATATATATATATATATACATATATATATATATATACATATATATAAATATATATATATATATATATTTTTTCAAAAAAGGAAAAAAATGCCCTAGGACAGGGCAAAATTCGATGGGTTGCACTCCCAAGAGCAGCTGAGAAACGAAATCCAGTCTCAGCAAGGAAAAGGCATGACAGCAAATCCAGGCAGCACAAGTGTTTCTTTATTGATAAAAAGGTGCACCAAAAAGGGAAAGCCTGGTTACAAAACGACGCGTTTCGCGTTACACTGACTGCTTGTTCACGTAGGTAGGGTGTTTCATGGAAGAAGGACTTCTTATATATGCTTTAAAAACCTCTATGATACAAGTGCATAGAATGTCCCCATTCACGAGGTGGTACAAAATGATGAACACATGGCAGCCATCTTAAAACATTTAAGGCACTTCAACATGCAGTGTGTTAAGTAAAATAAAAACACATCGTAAGTGTCAATACATCAACCAAATGTTATATGATTAAGAATATAGAAACAATTGCACAGATGTGCTGGCTGCGAGGACTGTGGAGGAAAATGGCAAAAAGAAGGCCTCAGGTACATAACGAGTATCAAAGGAAAAATATATATAAAAAAAGGATATATAAAAATATATAAATACACATTGTTCAAAATAAACGTGTGTTTTCCAATGGTATGTCTGTCAACAAAGAATGGTACCCAAGGTTAAATAAAGTCAAAAAATAATGCCATTCTAAGGAAACCGCCAAAAATGACGAGCCCTGTCTTGTAGGTCTGTCCATGTTATAACATCTGAAGCAGCCATTACCTCAACGCTGTCCAAGCAGCCCCACAACATAATGTGTTCACTAGACAAAATATAGCCATTCTAAGTGTCCAACGTTGGTCTCGAATAAACAAAGATATATAGTCATGTAAGTCTAAGTTTACGCATACATATGCGAGGTGTAATACAAATCGAACTTAATAATGCAGTCTTGAGACAATATAAAGTTCTTAGTGCTTTAGCAGCAGTGTAAAGTGCTAAGTGCTTTAGCAGCAATTTTAAATTGCTTAGTGCAATAGCAGCAGTTGTTAAAATGCATAATATTTAGCAGCAAGGTAGGGAAAAAGTTTAAAGGAGAGAAATGTCCAGACAACAGCAATGATAAAATGCACAGTGCTCTGCGTCCATGGATGCACAAATGTTCCTAGGTGTGTGGTGCATATACTAAGTAACATCATACAATTTGACAGTCAAATAGATAAAAGAATGAAAGTCAATAAATATATATATCTCACAAATAGATAAAATAACAATGTCACTGGAACAAAAGAAACGTGCATCCATGGACGGCTGTAAAGTAGACAACAAATGTATCCCCAATAAACTGCAAGTGCAAAAAACTTTACTTAAAATTGCCTACCATGAATGGTAAACTATTCCCTATAAAAAATCCTCAAGAGCCTTTCCGCTCGATGAGCCCAGCAAGGAAGATAACATCACTGGGAAATTATTACCTTAAAAAGACTACATACCAGGCTACAAATAATCAATCGACAATGAAACAATGCAAGACAAAAAAACGAGATATGGGGACAGAGTAAAAAAGCAATTAAGAAGCCTAAAACCAAGCTATACAAAAATATTGATCAAAGTGATAAATATCAATAGAAAATACCCTCCTAAGAATCTAGTTAAAAACAATCATATGCAAGATATGCTTCACAATCATTTGGAGAAAGAACCTGTAAGATGCATCAATAAAAAAGAAGAAAGAAGAGTTAATGTACATTAATACATAGGAATGTGGACTGGAATGGAAAAGTATTCAAATATTAAACGCACTAGGGGTCACTCTTGAACATTGCAGGTACCAATATATATATATTAGCACTTGCTGCAATCTATTCACTATAAAGCTAGCCTCATGATTACTTTGCATGTGTTTCTCTTGCATCTGTACACTTAGAAACTAGCTTAATATCTTCATCTGTTTCTGTGGCATAAGCTTCTTCACCTTGATCCCAAGATGTCACTTATCCTTGTTACTTTCTTGATGCGATATAGAATATCTGCATTCTCTGGTTTCTGCATCTCTTCTGTAGACGTCAGCTCGATTTTGTGTGATGTCACCATTCGTCTTTGCCATTTATCTGCTCTGCTTCTTCAGGGATTTCATTCAAATGCCCATCATATTTTCTTGTATGCAGGTACGGTTTTCTCAATGGGTATCTTGCCTCCCAGATCTTCTTAGGTATTGGTACTCTCACTGGTACTGCACAGAGTCCATATTCTGCTCTTTGTCTATTCAACTGCTCCGTGTATGTCTCTGACTCTGGTTTCCAACAGACAGGTAATATAGGCGGGGCGGTTGGCTCCTCCTCTACACCCTCTGGGACTTTCTAGGCTGGTCTTACACTATTTCTGTTTTTAGTGTCTACCAAAGGTTAGGGAATGTGCCTTCTAGACTCTCGACTCGATTCAGTCTCCTTTCTTTCATGCCCTGATGTTCCCTTCTTGTCTCTCGATCTTATTCGCCCCTCTCTACTCTCCTGTGTCAAACACCTTCTCTCGTTCCTCTCCCTACATCTTCATCCTGTGTTCCTCTGAAGTCTTTCACTCCTTCAACTACCCGCCTCCACCCTTTGATGTTACCACTCCCTTCTCCACTCTACTACTGCCTCACCCACACTACTACTCCCTCCTCCACACAACTGCTCCATCCTCCATGTTACTACTCTCGGTTCCCCATTACTACTCCCTCCTCCACACTGCTACAACCACTTAACCCCACCTTCCACTCAATCACCCTCCCTTCACTCTCATGAACACTATTCACCCTCTCCCTACACTCTCTCTAACACTCTTACTCATCCGCATTGCATGCGCATTGCATGCACACTCATAGCACAGTACCACTTGATCTCACCAACCAATATATACTGGTGAAGTGGCAAAACCATTCACCTTCTGCGACAGCGTTCATTTGTTTCTCGTGTTAGTGGAATTCTACAGTCTTCATCAAATGCCAAAATGTGTATACATTCTTGTTCCCAAGGACTGAAAAGAGAGCTTTGGCATCTGTCTGACTTCTCTTACTATGGCTGCATCTCAGACATTTCCTCTAGGTCTGGCGTAGTCGCCTCAGCATGAAACCCACCATGGAACTCAACAGGTGCAACCTTTGTTTTAAGTTCCTTATATCTTCTCTAAACTGTCTTTTCTTAGCTACCACCTCTTCACTGTAGCCATGCAAGAGTTTTTTTTAATTGTTTGACCGCACACCCAAACCCTGTGGCTGGTGAATAAGAATAGGTCATTTGTAAATTCCTCATATTTGGAATGGAGAATACCCAGTTCCTCCATTCCATCGATGAGGTCTCAAGAATTTCTGCCAGGGACCGTTTCACTCTTGTTACCAAGGCATAATTCCAAGAGATACGAATGCCTTATGGGTTGGTAGTCAGATCTACAGGACCCAACTCTTCAAGTTTATTCAACGAATTATCACTTGTAAACTTGGCTATTAGCCTGGCATGATCACTGAGGATAGTTAGCAACACCATCACTGATTCACACCTTTTAAAAAGCCAACCAGAGACAAAAATACAGTCAAAGGGTTGTGTGTGAATGCCCATTAGACTAGGTAGCATTGGCAGGAATGTCCCCCGTACTGTCCCATTAAGGGGGTTCAAACCCAGTCCTCTTGTGCTATGCAACCATTGGGTACCTCTTGGTCTATTTTCCGATGAGGATCTATCCTCAGATTAGCACCTTGGTCGCTATGGGTTAGGTAATCTGAGTTTAGATCACCCACCATGACTACTTCTGCTCCAACATATAAACAACACCAATCATGAATAATTCTCGACAGATGATCCAAAAACGTTACCAAGTCCATAACATTTTTATCCCAGTATATGTTCAATATCAGAAGGTGCGTAGGCACAACTCCAAGTAGAACCACATGAGTCATTAGGATACCAAGAAGTTCACTGTGGGAATGCACCACCCCAGGTTTGTCTGTAGATCTTGGCAAAGTAAAAAAGGCCCCCATATGGGTGACCTCTGTGCCCTCTCCTGGCAGCCTTGTCATTCACCACGTATTCACCCGGCATTAGGGTAGATTGTAATCAGGTCTCTTGCAAACACACAAACCATTGGGCTTTTAGCTCCCTACCCACAACTTGATTGTCAAATAATCTGGATTGACCCAGTGTATTCCACGATAAGATAGATAAAGGGTTATTTCCTCCATTTCTTTGGCTACCCTTAATGATTAATGTTGCATTGGTCTAAGGAGCCATGACAAGTCATCTGATGCTTCATAGGCTGTCATCTTAGATTTTAATACCTATATTTCGGTTTTCAACTGGTTATCCAGTGTCAAGTCCTCCACGGCACTCTCAGCCAGTTGAACACATGCAAATTTAGATGACTCAAAATCGAAGACTCTAATTGACTCTCGTTCCTGTAATACAAGATCTACAACCAGCTTTGAATAAAAATACAGCACAGATCTATCGGGTCACTGTCTTACAGGAAAGTGAATCCTCTTTATGTCTGTTGTTGAGATGCCTGCCAAACTTAGAATCACAGACAGTAGGCGCAAGATGTTGTCACAATTTAAACGAGCCATATTTTCAGGAATCACACTTTCAAACAAGATACCCTTCTCCTTGTCCACATGATTTAAACTAACCATTAGGTTTTCAGGTGGTATCACACCTTCAAATAAGATGCCCATCTCCTTATGCACAGCCTTCGTCACTCATTGAGATCTTCTGCCCGAGTCACTCAAACTGCCCAGTACTGCTGGTCCCCTAGGCAGACCCCCCACCCATCCCTTATTCACACCATATTGTGTTGACTGTTGCAACCAGGACACACGCTGATCCCGGTTTAGCTCAGATGAGTTCTCCCTTGGTACATCAAAATAAAAAATATGAAAATTCACAGCTTTTTGAGACTGGAATGTTTGGCCGAGGTATTATGCTGCTATGGATCTCAGTGAAGTCAATCCTCCTCTCTAAGGGGGAACTTGTCTATTTTCCAAGATTACTGGCATATTAATTCTGCCATTCGGCATAGATTTCCCTGGCAGAGGGAGTTTGGTCATTTCGAACTGGGAAAAAACAACCTCAAGAAAAACATTGAAGCTTGCGAATTTAAATTCACTGCTGGACATTGTTTTGTTTTCTTCTTTTACGTGACCTTCCGTTTCCACAGTTTCCATCGGGGGGATTGGGATCATCTTTACTGGTAGAGACAGGATTTTTAGAGACATCGTAGCTGACAAAGAGGTTGGGGACACTTGCGCTTCTTCTCCACCTTCTATGTGCTGGTGCCGTCAGAGGGGAACCAGAGCCTTCACTGCAGATGATAAGACTCTCTAATGAGAGTTCCCCCAGTTATGTCTGATCACCTTGGCTACCCTAGGTCCAACCTCCACAGCCCAATTATCTCTCAGTTTATGATTACCTTCAGGGACTTCAGCATGTTGGGTGATGCCAGTTGTGCTATTAGCCAAGCTCTGAGTAAACAAAAGCTCCTTTGCTGTGTGTGGAGTTTTATGTTTTCAAATGTAAACATAAGGGATTCCAACATCACTGAATTCGACTTGATGTCCACCTTTAAACTCTGATAAAGTTACACCTGGATGCACAGCAGCTGTTTAATTTCCACCAGCGATTGCACCCATGGAGGAGCACCTTCACTTTTTATAGAAATGGAACCTCAGGATTTTTTTGGGAAGCAAGCGGGGAGGGGAGCCGATAGAGGACAGAGTAGAATCAAAATCAGGAACATATTGCTGATTCATTTCTGGTGGCGAATCAAGATAACTGGAAGTCTCAGTGCTCTGAAATGATATTGAACGACCTTGGAATGTGACTCGAGAGGCAGGGATTTTACAGGGCGAGGGTACCGAGGTACTTAAGTTTAAATGAGTCAACATTGTTTGCTTTGGTTTCGGGTGGAAAAAAGCGATAATTAGTCCATGTGAGTTTGTTTTACCACCCAATTTGCTCGCGGCACCCTCCATTGGAGACAATTTCAGGCTACTTGTGCTATGATGCACAGCGCCCATCACGAGCAGCCTTTTATCGTTTAAGCATTTCAAAGGCAACTCTGTTAGGGGAGATAGCGGTAAGGACATATTTGCTGTCGTCAATAATTCTTTGTCTGTTAAAAGGACATCATTTGTTTGGGGCCACATCTTCAACTACCAAATCCTCAGGCCGTACATACAAGAGGGGTGGGGGATGAACTCCTCCCAGCCGGACTGCGACCAGGAAAGCAATGCGTAGCAACTAGTTTCAAATTAAGCACAGTACCTCACGGGATCAAATAACACTCACCAGCTCTTATGGTGTTACCCGTAGGTAGTCTGCCCGGCCAGCACTGACTGCCACTCCCTCCTCACTCGCCGCTGCTTTGCGGAGTTCCTGGTGTTTTATGGCAAACCTCCTCCTTCAACAATACAGCCACAGAGAACAGACTGCACACTAGTAGAGTACTGCACTGACTGCCACTCCCTCGCCACTTCTAACTTATTCCTTGTCTTTGTTCACTTTGGACTGCAGAAAGTGTTAAAGATTGAATATAAAACCTTTTTGTAGGAAATATATCATTGTATTTGGTGATCTCCTACAGTTAATACAAGTCAAATGCAAATCTGTATTCAAAACATTAGGTCAAAAAAGTATGTCATACCACACTTGACAGCATAGGTAATTGGACCTCTGGTGTCACTTTCATCACAGTGGATTAGTACACAATATGTGTCAGGAAACAGACCCTATCTATCTTCAAAAGCAACAGACTCTGTCTTCAAATAACAAGAACAACAGAATTGGAGTATTTTCGAGCATGCAAAATCCACTTTAAAAGAAACATTGGATCCTAAACTGATGGACAAATTAACACACCAAACTCAACAATGTGTGTGCTTTATGTCGACCCTTGCAGAATATGCACAATTTATTGAAGACATGTTTCAAAATGAGAAGCAGTTCATAGTCCTCATCAGCTGTATAGAGAAATTAGAAGAACGTAGCATGACCCTTCCTATAGAGAAATTAGAAGAACGTAGCATGACCCTTCCTATAGAGAAATTAGAAGAACGTAGCATGACCCTTCCTATGCATCAACAAACCACTGGACTCCTAAACCAAATAGAGAATTCTGTACTTAACTCAGCTAAATTAGAAAAGTATTGACTCTCTTCCTTAACTACTGAGTGGTTCCAAGATATAACCTGGACATGGGCCAGGGTTTAGTGAATTGAGCAATGGGTACAGTTGTTGGTTTTGAACAGTATTCAAATCAAGATGATATGCCAGTTTGTCATTTTCAAATTTGACAAAATACCCAGCATATGGTTTTAAAGATACATATCTAAGAATAGAACAATTCTCTCTTTTTCTTAGTTATGGTGTAACAAATAAAATGTCTCAAGGTCTATCCCCGAACCATGGACTTGTAGATATAGGAAATAAAGATTTTAAAGAAGGTATGAGTTACATGGCACTCTCGTGTTTGTGCACACAGAGATCTAATTTTTCTAAACTGTGATGCAAGCAAAGTAGAAGCACACATGCCTTGCATTCTACAGTATAAAAGACATCATATTTTGTAAATGCCACACTTGGAGATATACCCAGTGTCACAGATGGCTTTAATAACATGCAGAGTCTCCAGGATGATTCAATGTTTTTTCATTTTTGGATGTTCAGAAACAGCTTAAGTTGTATCAACTGTAAATGTGAGAACATGCAGATGGTTTAATGTAATGATAGGTAGATTTGTTAATGTAACGCATCTGGCTAGAAAAAGGGGGGGGGGATTACACAAAAGGATGTCCTCTCACGGCCTGTGAGCTTTCCCTCCATAGCCCAGGCCTCTATAAATGCCAGGTGTTCGCACTAGTTATCAGTAACATCTACTATTTAAGGCTAGCTTAGATGAGGGCCTAAAGGCAAATGCCTTATCTGTATATCTCCCTCTAAGGTTCTTCTAAGTGTACCCTCCCCCAGAGTGTTAAACAGAAGGTATGGGTTTCATTGTGCCGATTGAAGACACGCTGGTCCTTTTTCACACTCACCTCCTCCTCTCTCTCTCACCTTACCTTTTATCTAACTACTGGTGAGGAACCATGAATGAGACGCATACACAGAGGACTTGTGTTTGTGGTTACAAACTTTGTCCAAATAATAAAGGGGGTTGGGAAATGCCTCACTGTCCTGTGTCAAGATGTCCAAAGCAAAAATGTCCTGTGTCTGAAATCCTATCCTAACCCTCTCATTCTAAAAGTAACTATAAGGTAATAAGTGTTATGTTTCTGGCTCAGAAAGTGCACGAATGTTCAACAAAAAGATATAAATCCAATAGACGTATCAAATGGATAGTATCCACAGTTCCAGGGAATGTCTCCCTTCACCAGGTTTCTCTCCACCAAAACAAAAGTTCAAAAAGAATAACCAAGTTCTTTGTAGCCCAAGAGGATAACCCTCTGCTCTTGGTGTTGCAATTCACCCCGGGAAATGACTCCCTTCCCCAGGTCCTTTCCACATGCAATGCAGTTCAAAATCCCAAGTGCATGAATCTTATTTTGGATTCTCTTTTTAACATGTCAGAAATGCAATTCAAAATCGTAAGAGCATGAACCTTCCTTGGGATTCTCTTTACAATGTTCCACTACTTGTGTGCGGGTCCCAGACACAAACAATGACTGGTACACTCCCCTGCCAGGTTCTTTTGTACAGTTCCTATACACAATTTGGGTGCGGTCCCAGACTCGCAAATGCCTGCTACACTCTCCTGCCAGGATGTTTGTATAATGAAACGCTTCATCGGTGCGGATTCCAGATCCGATCTTCACCTGGTATTCTCGCCTGCAAGGACTTTATGTTGCAAGTTCCACAATTGTCTGGTTCGCTATCCTGCCAGGGATTCTTACAGCTTTCTCATCGACGGTTTAGGTCCCAAACTTGCATAGTTTCTTAGGCCTCAGTCTTTTCCATGCATTCAGCATCCAATGGGTCAGTGACCCTTCTTGCAACAGTTTCTCCATTTCAGGGCTTCTTGCCCTTCCTAGGCAGCTTTTCAGCCTTATCCCCGATGCGTGGCAATCGCCTTGAAGAGCTCTGGGGTCCCACCCTCCCCAGAGGTGCTCACCGGCTGTGTTTCGCTGTTTTGTTCTTCCTCTCATTGTGCCACGGATGCTGCAGTTTGCCGGTGGGTCATGTGATCATTCTGCCTCTTCTCTTCGTCCTGTCTGGTCACCGGGGCTTACAGAAAGCTTCCTGCTATCAGGCTTGTTATGGCAGAGCTCTGGCTTTCCGTGCCTTTTTCTCAGAGACACATCAGGGACACCGACAACCCTTCAGCGTTGGGCAGAGGTTTGCCTGCCCCCCCCTTCACTGGACTTCTACTGCCGCCAAGCTCTCTCCAAGCTCCTTCCGACGCAAGCTCTCTGCTCCTGTCAGGTACCTCTCTTCCATAACAGCTGTTGGGCATTTAACGATCCTGCCACAGCACCACTCCTTCCAACAACTAAAGTGTGTTGTTGGTTTTTGGGTTTTGCGGGTCTTCTTTACTCTATCCCTCTTCCTCATCCCAGTAGTATAGCTTGAGTCGTGAACATGCAGGGAATAATCAGTCATCTTTGCTGTCTGTTTTTCTATATAACCATATGTCATATATGCATGAGGAATGGAGGGGATATACCTAAAAGGGAAAGGGGGATTCCATGTCTCATCTGACAATGTCTCACTCCCCCCTTGAGGGTGGGCTCCCCCCATGTGATCCTCCCTCGCATAGCCACCCCCAAGGACAGGATGAGGTAGCGACTTCTGTCCCATGGTCACATGAGAGACTACCGCTGGGAAAAGAGTGACATTATCAGAATCATCACAGAGGGCAGAGGGGACAATAAAGCACTGCCATCCTGCTCACCCCCAAGGGTCACCTGTCCTGCTGACCTTCACTCACTAATTTCTACCCCTCACCCAGTGCAGAATCTGCTTACACAGTATCATGAAATGTCCCACACTGAACCAGACCAGAACAATTAACATAAGGGTTTGTATTTATTGGTCTCTTAAGAATGTGAACATTTTGAGGTGGAGCACTCTTTTTAAACTGGGTCTATGTTGGAATAACATGAGCTGCAGGAGAAAGCTCAGTGGGTTCATGATCCTGCTGCAAAAAAGCCAAATTCCCAGTTGCATTCCCAGTGCATCAGATTAAAACTTTCATCTTTTGAAGCATTGCCATTGTGTAGGGACATAGTATTACTGGTTATGCAATACCTGGATGTGCCATTGCTGGTTATATGATATATTTTCATCATAACATTGACAAAATCCTTCGCTGCCAAATGACCTAGCACAAGTATCATTTCTTGCCCATAGCTTCATCCCATCTCTGCTTTCTCCTTCATGTTAACCCCGACCCCTTTCCACTGCTATTCTGCATTTGTGACGAAACGACTACTACTATGCAGGAGTACAGACTGACCTGCCTACTCAGCATCATGCTATTACTAAATCAGCAGTTATCCCAATCATAAAGGTGAAACAGTCAAATCCCAACAAGTATACTACCATTGCCTCTTTTGGTAACGTGTGCCGAGGGCAGGCTATACTCTTCAGGAGCGGTGTGAGCTGATCGCAGTAGCAACCCAAACAACTTAAGTACAATGATTACAAAATAAAAGAATACCAAATTAAGGTACTATAAAAATATAGACTTTTAAAGGATCAATAAAATACAAATAACCAATGAGAAAACACTATAAATACCCACCCCTGTAAATGAAGCACAGAGAAAAAATACTTTTATGAAAGGTAACTCTGGGCAGATGAGTGGGGTGTTTGGGCAGTATACTGGCAACAATGTCACTGATAAAGGATAGGTAGAGAAAGGGGGCTTAAAGTCAATATGGTCCCAAAAAGTAGACCAGGGGACAGGACTTATTCACGGTACCTTTATTCTTGTCTTTGAGGCTCAACAGCATTGAGCCAGTCTTTTCAGCGTTGAACCTGGAGTCTAGGCACTTTCAGTGCCAGGTTGGGATCGAGTTGTGGAGAAGCAGCAATAAGTCCGAACGATGCAGTGCTGTTTGGCTTGCGAGTCGTAAGACACTGGGAGTGGCAGACAGTGACAGGCCTGCAGAACTGGAAGACTTGGTGACCTTGGGGGCCGATAAGCAGAGACTTTCCTTTGGCAGCAAGTGAGCTCAACTGCACAACACTGTGTCATGGCACTGCAGTAGCATCAGCTGGGAGCTTGAAGGAAGTGGTGATCAGGCAGCGGTGTTGAGTTGGGGAATCTAGAAGAATCGTTGAGTCTCAGACATGGAGGTGGCAGAGCTTCAGCATGGGTGTGGAGTGAACCAGTACATCTAGAAACATTTCAGCATCAAGATGACTCAAGCTGTACCCTTGCAGCAGCATGGATGGCATTGAACTTTCCCAAACGGGCACTGAGGTGATTCAAAGAGGCAGGGAAAAACAGAGGTCACTTCCTTGGTTATGTGGTTGCTCGGAGGTCCAGCCGGGAGGTTGCAGGAACCAGTTGAGTCCTCCTATTCTTTACTCCCATCACCGGGAGCTTGGCTTGCAGCTACAAGGGCCCCTTCACCTCCATTGGACAGGATAGCATGGTTCCAGTGAAGCCAGTAAAGAGGATCTGGTCCATCAGCAGTTCACCCCCACTGATCCCTGGCAATGATTGTTGAACGTAACTATATAACTCTCCTGTGCCCTGGATGCCTTCTGTCTTCAATTCTATGGCAGAGGACTTTGGAGCAAGCTGTACTCCCAACAGAGGCCCAGTGAATCCTTCCCGTCCTTGTAAGAGTCCAAAGATCAATCAAAGAATGAGGCATTGCCCATCTCCTTATAAAGTCAAAAGTTCAAAAAGGATTAGTCCAAAGCAAGCCTGCTGTAAGTAGTCCAATCCAGGCTGTTGTAACAAGTGCCCTTTGCTTTATGACATCACACCCAGAGTACCTGGCCAGCAAGAATTATGGGGTGGGGGGTAGGAAGGGGAAGACAGCCCTAACAGAAACCAAGATGGTGGAACCCTCTTTCAGTTTCCCTTCTGGCTACTCTAACAGCTCCCCTTCCCATGACTGCTGACTTCAATGGAACTCCAGTAGTCAGCACACTGGTGTGAGAGTTGCTTTTGTTATGTTCATGCTGCCTTTGAAGCATCAGTTCCCACGGGATCTCCTGAGAGAATCTGCTGTGCCCTGGGAAGCAGGTGTTAGCCTTTGCACTGAGGAATCAAAGAGGCAGCACCCTGGTTATTTTTCCACACAGCAGTGCTGGAGACAGTCAGACCAGAAACCAATTCATATTAGACCTATCATAGCTGGCCATGGTCACAGAGCTGCCACTAGTGTGATATCAAATTGCTGTGGCTGTATAAGAGGGTGCTCTTATCAATCACAATGACACAAATAGGCATGTCTTATATTTAAAGATGTATGTGCCTAAGACATGAAATAATTAGAATTTAGATAAGAGGTACAGAAGCTTAAAAGGCCACCTCTGCCTGCAGGAACTTTGTGTTCCAGCAGATAGGATGGTTGCACATGTGACCTTTCAACCTGCCCTGTACCACTACAGAGCTGGGGCAGAGAGTGCCTGCAGGCTGTCTCAGCAAAGGCACATGCATGCACTATAATTTAGGCGTGGAGGATTTATGAAAGGAGATTCTGATTAGCAGACATCCTTTTCTGCAACAGAATTGCCAGCATAATTTTATGTTAATAAAAATCAAAAATGTTCAGGCTATCCTGCCCTCACCAGATGGCCATTTTGTCCCAGCGATTTAGTAAAATGTTCTTCTATATGTTTTAGAACGTGTAAGCCTATCTGTTTGTTAACTCAGAAGGAGCAGGTGCCCAGTGCATATTTGTTTGCTCAAAATAAGTAAGTGCCCAGTGCATAGATACATGTTCTACCTGCAGGCCGCAGGGTCATATCCTTCTATTGGCATTTGCCCCTTTCATGCTTTAGAAATCCATACACGAGGATCATTTATTTAGGTATGCGCTTAGACACAGGAGGGCTTCTGTGTGAAGCACTATATAAAAAGTCATGTCATATGTAACTAAAAGTGTTTCAATATTAATGTTATTGTAATGTGTGGACTACATAGATCCTCATCATTTCCTAATCATTAATTCATTATATTTGGCTCCTACTATCAGAAGTAGCCAGAGGAAAGTCGCTGCACCTCATTTCCTGCTACCACCACACGCAGTGGTTTGAAAGCATCTCCATGAGAACAAAGGTAACTGGCACTTAAACTTTTTATGATGCAGAACTATATATCTTTTTATATTCTCTGCATGTTAACTATGTCCCAAACAACATACATTCTGCTAAGTAAACCAGCATAGCCCTGTGTTTATCATTAAAGCTCATCACAGGAGAGCAGGAGTCAGTCTGTATTTTAGGACACACTTTAAAATATGCAGTCTGCCCATTTTGCAAGTCACTTCCATAAAAGGTCTTAAAACACTAATTTTGTACAGATACCATTTTTCCAGAAACAACATATTAGGGTCCTAGTGAGTGTTGTTGCTTTATTAGACTAGGAAATGTTTTTGGTTGCTTAAGGACTACATAGGTCCCAGCCTCTGGCCTCTTGGTCTCGATTCTCTTTCTGGTCGTGGAGCTCTTCTGTTATTGGAAAAAAACATCTAATGCATTTTTGTATTAGTACTTGTGTTTATTGGAATAACAGTTTGTCGATTCCGATCAGCAATGACTTAAAATAACACATTTACAGATGAAAAGGCATCCTCATGAAGGTTGCCTGTACAATAGCACAAATATGAGAACCAGTGGTGAACAATTTTTATGAGGGTATAAAAAAGTGGGACATATATATCAGGAACAAAAGAAACAGAAAAAATCATACATAAGAAAACAGGTGACATACAAAGGTAACATTAACCAGAGGGGGCAAGTGCTTCAAACTAAAGAGGGGTACTATACAAATATACAGCATTGCATTATTAAGCGTCACTGGAGGCAGTGGTGGGATCAGCTAGGGAGTATGGGGGAGGGGAAAGGGGAGTTCTGTCTTTAGCAAGTACATGACGTTTAAGCCAAGCTGTATGTCAGTTCTATTGTATGTTAGTGCTACTTTATTCTATACTAGTGGAAAAGCCAGTGTAAATTAACTAATGTGCGCAAAGCAAGATGTTGTGTAAATATATTATGTGGTGTACTTTCATGTAATTTATGTTAATAGAAAAAACAAATTGTAAAGGATCTTGCTCCTTTTACATGGAGGGGTAGTAACCTCAAACAAAATCACTCAGAATCCATTGAAAGTTCAGCATAGTGCATATGGCCAATTGTTGTCTCTGCTCCTCATTGTCTTGGATTCCACATATGGGTTTTGGACTCAAATACATAATGTTGAGGGATGTCAGAGTAATACAATTCACGTGCAGCATGATTCTCTTCATGCACCTTGAAATATGCTGTTAAAGTGTTATCCCTGTTTTGGGCTTTTTTGCAGCTAATTCTATGTTATCATTGTTGAGATACACATTTTTGTTGTTGGAATACACATTTCTTTTGAAATACTCATTGTGTTCGCCTAGAAGATGAACTTGAAGTCTTATTATTGCATGCGTAAGGCAACCACTCCCTCTAGTGGTGGAATACACATTTTGTTCACCTGGAAGATAAACTTGAAATCTTCTTATTGTATCCGTAAGGCAACAGCTCCCTCTAGCGGTGGTTACAGGCACAGCGGGCCCATGACGGCTTCAGACAAACACACATCTTGTCTTTTATTATATAGTATGATATTAAACATGGCATTTTTTATATTATCAGCTTTTGATCTTTAGAAGGCTGATAAAATGTTGCTGTCTTGCCACTGAGTCAGGATGTGATACAAAATTAGCAAAAGAGTTACATCTCATGATGCCAGTGTGAAAGAGAGACAAAGAGAGGAGGTTTGTCCTGTTTTTGAGATATCAGTGATCATTTTGTTTCTTACTAAGCCCCTTGTGGTTCTTGCACAGTAGAGCCGGGACACCGTAAATCTGCAGCAATGGGTTACTCAAGCCGGACCCCCAACACTATCTTGGAAATAGTTGTTGCATTTCACCTTTGCAGCCAAAACCTCTGCCTGAGTTGCCCTAAACAACAATAGCTACCTACTCATCCTGCTACCCATATTTAGCGAATGAACCATCCATCCTTCCACACGTACAATACAGACCCACTCATACACACCCACTCATCCATCTATGAAACTATTCACTGACTTATCCATCCATCCACCCATGCACCCGTATTCGCACAATCACCCACCCATCAACCCATTCAAACATATTCATTACATCCATTCATCCACGCACCCAGAAAATCTTATTCACTCACTCATCCATCCATCTAATCATACAACTATGCAGTCATCTTCACCCGCTAATCCAGCCAACCAGACAATCACATTCACCCACTTGTTGATCCATCCATGAAAACAACCATGTTTTTCCATTCATTCAGTCATCCATTCACCGACGCAGCCATATCCACCAACTCATCCATCCAGCCCACATACAAACATTTCACCACTTGTACATCCATATACCTATAGTACCATATTCATCCGCACACCTATTTCTCAAAAATACCAAAAAAGGGCAGACATATTGGCTTTGCCACTGTTCATTATACTTAGCATTCTGTGGCTTCTAGTCATGCTGATATGAGGAAAAAAAAACTACAAATCCCAGTATTCAAAGAACAAAAACAGGTCAAGCATTTCCTGAATGGAATGGGGCCTTTCGACATGCATTCTTTTAACATTGAGTTATTGTCAACCATGTCTTTAATTACTTGCATTTTTGTTGGTCACTGTGATGCAAGTAGGGTGGGCGTGGCCTGTGCAGGCAGACTTGGTCAATCACCATGGTCGTAGGACATGTGGGGACAGGTCGGACAAATCCCCCCCACAATTTTAAGTGGGGGGGATGTAATGTCATTTATCCCCCCCAGAATATGTGTTTGGTGTGTTGTGCAGGGATCTGTTTTGAAGTGGGGGGAGGAGCTGCTTACTATGTAAGCTGCCCTCTCCCCCCTGGCCCCAAAGCATGGCGGCAATACCCTGGGGGCATATGGGTGATCATCTGCCCCCAGGGAAGGGGGACAAACAAAAAAATAGATTTTTTTTTAAAACCTAGTTTTGGGTGGGGTGGGTGTGGGTGGGACCACTAGCCACCAGGGATTTTTGCAAGGGGGTGGCCGTCTCCCCCCACTCTAAGTGGATGGGGGCACCTTATGTAGCCTTCTCTGGGGGCAGATTTCTGCCCCTAGGAAGGGTTACATGAGATGCTCCCATCCATTTGGGGTGGGGGGGAGGCCACTGCAAATATTGGCAGAGCCACTCTGCCCCCAAGCCTGGGGCAGTACGTTTAGCCACCCCCCTGGGGCAGATGGTCACACACATGTGCCCATCTGCCCCTAGGGAAGGGCAAAACAAATATATATAAATATAATAACTTGTTTTGGGTGGGGGTGGGGTCCCACTAGACCACCAGGATTTTTTGTGTTTGAAAGGGGGGTGGCCCTCTCCCCCCACCCTAAAAGGATGGGGGCACCTTATGTAGCCTTCCCTGGGGGGCAGATTTCTGCCCCTAGGAAGGGTTACATGAGATGCTCCCATCCATTTGGGGTGGGGGGGCACTGCAAATATTGGCAGAGCCACCCCCCAAGCCTGGGGCAGTACGTTTAGCCCCCACTGGGGCAGATGGCCACACATGAGGAAAGGGGCAAAACAAAAATAAAACAAATTATAACTTGTTTTGGGTGGGTGTGGGGGGCCACTGAACCACCATGGATGTTTTTATTGGAAAGGGGGGTGGCCCTCTCCCCCCCACCCCAAATGGATGGAGGACATTTCATGTAGCCCTCCCTGGGGCAGATTGCTAGCACAATCTGCCCCTAGAAAGAGGCAAAACTAAAACAAAAACATTTATAACTTGTTTTGGGTGGGTGTGGGGGTCACTAAATCACCATGGATGTTTTTAGTGGAAAGGGGGGTCCCCACAGGTATCGTTTCGGAAATACATGGGGTTCTCTGTTTTCCTTGGTGGCTTCGACACCCTAGGCCCAAATCTGTAGGTTGCCCACATGAGCAAAATCTGCTTTGCCTAAAGGCTTGTGGTAATCAGTGGGTTAGCCTTTTCCCTTTTCGCCGAGGTAGGTGTATCCACACATGTGAGGTACTGTTTTTGTCGGGACACCTGTGGGAACGCGGGAAGGTATGACATCTGTTGTTGGCGGCACTTTTCGGTGGGTGTGCAGAGGGAAATGTCTCTGAAATGTTCATACATTTCACTCTGGCCACCACCCAAAACACGCCGCCAACACCACATGTCCTACCATCCTGCGTTCACACAGGTGTCCCCACGAAAATGGTACCTCACATGTGTGGGTGCACCTACCTGGGTGCAAAGGGAAAAGGCTAACCCACTGGTAACCCCAAGCCTTTCGGCAGAGCAGATTTTGCTCATGTGGACAACATACAGATTTGGGCCTAGGGTGTCAAAGCCACCAAGGAGAACAGGGAACCCCATGCATTTCCAAAAAGAGGACACCCGTGGGAATCAACAGAGGCCTGCTTGCGCGAATCGCCCCAGAATTTATTACCCACAATCCCAGACAAAGTGAAAATTGTGTTTTTTTCCACCAAATGTCAGACTTTGTCAGGGATTGTGGATCATAAATCATGGGGCGATTCGCGCAAGTCAGACCTCTGTGGATTCCCACGCGTGTCTTCTTTTCGGAAATACATGGGGTTCCCTGTTTTCCTTCGTGGCTACGACCCCCTAGGCCCAAATCTGTAGGTTGCCCACATGAACAAAATTCCTGAAAATCTGCTGTCAAAAAGACTTGGGGTTACCAGTGTTTTAGGCTCTTCCCTTTGCACCCAGGTAGGTGCACCCACACATGTGAGGTACCGTTTTTGTTGGGAGACATGTGGGAATGCGGGAAGGTAGGCCATGTGTTGTTGGCTGTGTGTTTCGGTTGGTGACCCGAGTGAAATAGGCGGAAATTGTGGGGGTTTTTTCTGTCATTTTCCTGATTTCCCCCCCAAACTATGGAATCTTTCCCTACATAGTTGTTGCCTGACCTGCGCAAATCACCCCTTCCTAAACTTGGAATATTGTCTACTTTTCAGAAGTGTATGCCTTTCTGGCTTCCCATTCAGCTTTCCTACCCTTTTCTTGCATTCCATCCACACATGTCCTATTGGGCAAAAAACACCAAAATCGCCTACCTCTCACAAAACGGCTGATTAGCATATCAAAATATGTTATTTTGGTTTCCACTCAATCTGTTCTTGAAAGCCTGGAAAATGGTGAATCCAGCACAGCAAACCATTTGTTCCTAGCTCTTTCAAGGAAAACACCACAGGCTTCTTTGTACAACATTTTATTGGCATTTTCAGAAAAAAAAAACAAATGTTCTCCTATTTGGTCATTGTCTCTCACCCCCTACAGCAAACTAGGATTCCTGGGTGGCGTTACGACCGCCTACATGTGGGAAAAAAGGGGCCAACTTTGGCCGAGATATCTCATGTAACAAAGAAGTTACAAGGGATTGAATGGCGACATACCGAAATCAGCAAAAAAGGCCTTGGCACTGGGGGGGGAAATACCCATGGCAGTTAAGGGGTTAAGACGGTAAAGCCCCATAGGAGATATCATGTGTAAGGTAGCTCAATTAGTTAATGCTCCAAATGCAGATTGTGAATTGGAATATGTAACACCTGTGTTCAGCAGCTGGCTTCATCTTCTGGTGGGATAATAGGCAGAATGAATGCATTCAGCTTCCGATGCAAAACAGCATTTTCCAGGTCAATTGGTTTAGAAAATGTGGTGGAAAACACTATTATTGTCGCTTTTTCTAATTGGCCAGATTTTCAAGCATTTTATGGGTGGAGTTCGGGAGCTGAGTGGACACACCAGGACCCCCTGTATTTCCCGCTCCACCAGACAAATGCGGCCTTACTGCTAGCATGGATTCTCATGCTGGAAATAAGGAAAGGGATTCCTCTGGGATCTGCTTGGAAATGAAACCTGGTAAAAGCGGGCGCAGTCCAGAGGAAGCCATTGTCAATTCCGCCAGCAATCGCTAATTGCACAAGGTATTTACACTCTTCCAAAGTGGAAAAGCAATGTGATTTCACCTGCCTTTTACGCTAAAATCTTCCATTTTGTGGCGGAAAAGTAAAAACTTGCGCCAATGGAAGTGGTCCACTCCATGCAGTTTACTTTGCGCCTTGATGCTTTGGGGTTTTGCGTGATGCTACACATGTAATAAATAAATAAATAAATACATTTAACATGACCCCAGATAAATTCATGATCAGAATGAGTAAGCATGGCATGTCGCTGGGAAGAGGGTGTCCTGTGCTTCTTGAGTGCTTTGGCAAATGCCCTTAATTGCCATCTCGCGTTAAGCAGGTGCTTAAACTCATCAGTGTGGATTGAGCAATAATAAGTCGACAGAGGTATTTCAAATGGACAATTTCGCTCTTTGGGTGACATTGTCAAAGTGGGAGAATGTTGCCCAGCATGTGGCACTTTCTCTGCGGAGTGAATTGTGCCCACCCCGAGGAAGAAGTGTGAAAAACCCACAAGGGCATTGTGCCCTGCTCTTTCTGTGTGTGTCTTCCCCACAGGGCGACAGATTCCGACTCAGACACGGGTAAGTCTCAGGTGGCAAGCCTGTACCCTAGTTGATGTGGCGAAGGATTCCAGACTTCTGAGGCTGATAACATTAGTAGCATTGAGTTACATGCCACCTGACAGGTATGTGTGATGAAGTTGCAAAGCAGAGCTGTTAGTGGGCTAAAGCAGGAGGCAATGTCTGCCCACCCTCAAAGGGTACATACATCCAAAGGTAATAGGCCCCTCCCCCATCATGGCTGTAGGGGCCAGGCTCCAAACCAGGGCAAGAATGCCCTCCACTCATTCATGCCCACAAGTAGGGTACCCCTCGTGCTCCAGGAACCCTGTTGAGAAATCTCTGTGCTTTCCAGATGATACTAACGTTATTTAAAGCCAGAAGTCTAAAAGGTAATCACTTAATTGCAGCTGGAAATTAGCTCAAGGCGTGATCAAAATGTTTTAACCAAGTGTGACATCATCCCCTTCATTTATAAGCGATATGTGTGTTCTCGCGTTTCTTCATCCACTGAATTACTGTTAGAAAGAAAGGCAAGAGTTGTGTCTCTTGTGTAGGCATTAGGAAGGCAGTTGCCAGCCTCTGGCATAATATGCCCATGTTCTTCCAATATTGGCTAGCTGTTGCCCTCTTGTGGCCAGGTAGAACCATCATGGCAGTGACTGGCAAATGCCTTTCCCCTGCAGGCAGAAAAGCGGAAATAAGAGGCCAATTCAAGACACAAAACAAATAGAAGTTAAGACAGACTGCAGCTGCCATTGCTGTGTTAGGGAGAATATGTTGAGGGTTCAAGCAAGGAGGTATGTATTAAGCAAGGAAGCAGTGAGACAAGGGAGAGGCAAAGAAAGGCCAGAAGGGCTCTTTGAATAATGTAACAGGGTAGAGGACCAATGCTCTGCTGTCCTAGTAACATATGAGAGAATCAAATAGATCAGGTTTTGCAGAAAATGTTAAACGAGAAAGGAACAGAGTCCAGCTCTGCAATCAGAATAACAAAGGCAAAGAAAGGCTAGGCTCTAAAGCCAGCATGAGATGGAATAAGAGGGACCAGACTCATCGTGAGAGGCTGGCCCCACATAGCGGGCTGCCCCTCTGGCCACCCCCTTGGGTCAACA
Source organism: Ambystoma mexicanum (assembly GCF_040938575.1). Classification (NCBI taxonomy): domain Eukaryota; kingdom Metazoa; phylum Chordata; class Amphibia; order Caudata; family Ambystomatidae; genus Ambystoma; species Ambystoma mexicanum. Next base: position 871,021,432 of record NC_090924.1, on the reverse strand, counting down.
TACACCCCACCTACTAGGCATCCCCCCGGTCCGAGACATCCAGCCGCGGACCTGGGAGTGCTAATAAGGAGGTGGGCTTGCGATCGCTCATCCTCCTTGTTTGCTGTACACCCCCCCCCCCCGGAGGACAGTCAAAGCAGCAACATCACACACCTGGTCCCGCTACTCCAATAACAGGGCTTACTCAGAGGTACAAACAAGATTTCCTCTTTCTTTGAAACCCCCACCCTTCCATTCCAAGAGACACACACGTCGCCTTGCCCCACACAAAAAAAAAGTAGCAACTTGCAGTTGGTAGAAAAGGCTGCAACTCCTTTATTTGGCAGGAGTCCACTTACAGGTGATCTGCCTCTTAACGAGCTGGCGTCCTAGCTGTGGCCCACTGGAAGTAATAGTTATTTCCTCTCTCTTACCATGAGCTCATAGTCAGATGAAAAATCCAGAAATGCAACATACAAAGACATGTTCTTTGCTGCTGCATCCTTTAATGTTCTTCTGGTTTCTTTTCTCTTGTTTGATACAGTGATATTTGTAATGTAATACGTACTGCTATTTTAATTCTAATTTTGTGAAAAGTCGAGTTCTTTGACTAAAACACAATAAATAAATAAAGCAAAGTCCCCAAGATGTCCCCTGTCCCCCCCAGATTTTATGTGTCTCCTACGCCCCTGTCAGTCACACAGGCAAATGTGCCTTACGGTATGTGGCTGATAATGTTGTGTATTTATTTAGAAACATGCCTTTTCGTGGGCCTGTTTATGCATTGATTGATGGTTTCATACTACATGCATTACCACAGAAGAAAACATGCAGTGACATGTGGACCCCATCAAACTTGCCAGAAAATAAACAGTTCAACACATGCCTAAAGATTCGCTCCAACCTCATCTCACCTAAAATGCTAGGACAATGAGTAGAGGTCGTCAAAAAGTGTTGCATTTTAGGGTGAGAGTCACTGAAAGCTGGTAGCAGAGCTCAGCAGGCAAAGAGATCGCTGCTGAGGACTGTGTGTGATCTGCAAGTCACCGGTTTGAATCGCGACATGGCCAACTCAGCTTTTGATCCTTCTGTGGTCGTTAAGTGGGTACCAATTTGGGTGGGTAATAATAATTGCATGTAAAACACTTTGGTGATAGAGCTGTAAAAGTAACAGATTCAACCTTTTGCCACAGGGCTCAGCCAATCGCCTCCATTTCAGGTGACTCGTAAATATGCTGCAGAAAACAGAATGGCCAGGATGGATGTAGTTTAAAGCCAGGACCGGCTGAAGCTGTCACACATGACGCTGGCTCTGCTTGGCAGCAGTGACCGGGAGCTGGAGGAGTCATTTTGAATCACTAACTTGAAAACCCCTCTGTTTGCCTTCCGAAGTGAAGCGATAGACGATGGATGAGCACTTGATGGCCTAGGCGTAAGCTGCAGTGCTTGAATTAGAAGAAAACACTTCATGAGGATCAATGATAGGATAACACCAGCATTAACAATATCAATCTGCTTTACCGGTGTAGGTTTTGTAAAAATAAAATAGCTTTTTAGTCCCCATTTCACCATAAGTTTTGTACCAGTACCCCTCTACCTAACTGATGAATAGCTAGCACTGGGCGTGTTCCCTAATACTTGATGAGGCAAGGAAAGCAAGTAAGTAAGTGCATTAGAACAATTGATGAATGTTGAGTTGGTAAATGATGATGAGTGAGTTCTGTTACGGTGACACGAGAAACTAATGATAGTTGGAGCACCCACATGGATGGGTGAGTCACTGGCGCTAACAGTGAGCGGGCACTGATGCTGATTAGTGAAGACAGAAGACCTGTGCTGAAAATGGGTACTGCCACTGATGAGAGGGGCACGGACACTGAAGGTGAGAATCAATACTGGCATTCGTGAAATGTGCACAGTGGCACTGATATCAGTGGGTGAGGAAAGTATCAGTCTGTATGGATGAAGTAACTAGCCACCTGCCATATAGTGAGAACCTAGACCCGTCATGGAAGTACCTGGCATAAATAGTGGTGCATGGGCTTGACAGACCAAATGCATACCAGTGAATAACATGGAACTTCCTGGGCACGTGATGCTACTATTGGATTGGGGTCTTGCTGCTCCAGATGTTCCTTTCTCAGGAACAACCTTGTGTGGCACCTCCACGGGGCCTCTTCCAGCAGGTGCCCATCATTATGCACTATGCGACATGGCCAGTTTGGCTTCCCAGCCTATGCACACTCCTCTCTGCCCCTACTGCTTCACTATATTTTGTATTTCCTGATCCTCCAATATTCTTCAACGCGCCATAATGCGAGCCACAGACGATGCCGTTATGTGCATGGCATGGGGGGCTGCTTTCCTTTGCCCCAAATGTTTTACCATTACCCCCATTTCATTTTGGTTGTCATGCACCCTGGATAGACTTTCCTGCCCATCAAGCCCTTACCCCATGGCTATTTCTACCCACCGTTGTTGCTTTTCAATCATTTGTGCGAGAGGACAGGCAGTAATATTTTGACCGCAAGAAGCTCACCCACTTCTGCTAAAATCTGTTATATGGTTGGAACACCTGGGATCGGGCAAGTACTCACACTATGTGGCAGGTTGTGCAATGATATGTACTGCTGAATACTTCTACATTATGTTGTGTAATGTGGATGTTTACTGCACACTGCTGCCACTTACATATTCTTCAGGTGCTCCTGCAATCTGGCAGATCTGAAGGAATAGGGGTGTGTTAGCTTGGTGGTGTGAAAATGCAAGATAGATTTGATGTTGTTGATGTTGGCAGACCTGAAATCCCCTGAGCTCTGTGTGAGTGTTTCTAGGTGTCCAATGTCCAGAGCGAAGCCTTGCGTGCCCATTGATCCGGGATACATTGGCTAAATCTCGGACATGTACATGGATTGCAGAGGTGTAGCGTTCTTTTGTTTGATTTCTGTTGGAAGAGTTATTCAATTGCTGTGTGCGATTGGCTTAGTTGGTATGTGTATATTGTGTTTTAGTGAAGAGTTTGAGAAGGTTAGAGTGGGGAGTATACGGGAGGTCCTGGTGTGCAACTTGTAACATGCATCCAGTGTTTCCATAGCAACATCTCTGTAGTGGGGCCCTTAGTTAAAGTACTTGTGTGGAGATGTTCTGACGCAGCCTGGAGGGGGCTGGTATCTCTGGTAGTAGAGAGTTTGCAGAGACCGGCCCTTTACAAAAGTGGGGCAAGGCAGGGAGGAGCAGAAGACATAGACAGCATGCAGAAGTGGGTATCAAGTATAAAGTGTGTTGTGAAAATTGTTCCCTAAGTCCATAAAGGGGGTCTCTAGGAACAACTCAGTATATAAAGTTCATAAAGGGTCGCCGATGGTGGGGAGGGGGTAATAATAGCTGTCAGTAATGTTGCAGTATTTTTCTTTGTAGAACAGTTAGAATCAAGCAGTGGTATCCTGGCTATCCACCTGAGGCAGAGGGGGGAATTTGAGGAAAACCTCTTGGTGATCAATATCTATTGGCAAAGGGCACACTGCGATTTGCAATCATTCTTGAGTAATCTTGCAACACTTGTGGAGGTATGGCTTCTTAGCTTCCCAGGGGGCCAAATACTACTAGCTGGAGATACTAACTCCTACTGTTTGAATCGACCTGATGTGACAGTCCAGTACCAAGATGAGAGAGAGCGCTGGAGTGGGCTTTGGAGTCAATGTGTGGAAGATTAGGGTTTGTACATACTGAATGACCAACTTCAGGGTGACCATACAAAAATGTCCATTTGGCATAGAGGTCAATCTAGGTCAACTATTGACTATATGTGTGTTTCCCTTAGACTGTTGGACAAATGCATATCATTTGGCATTAGGGAAACCGAACTTACTGATCATAACATGTTGATCACAAGGATCTGGTGCACCAAATTAAAAAGGGAGTCTATGGCCCAGCGAGATATAATGGTCAACTGCGCGGGCAATAGAATAACATGGAATTATAAGAATATCTTGTCTGTCAACAGTAGGTTTACATTTATAATGATTAACACGAAAATGGAGCAAACAATGGATATGCTTACTGTGGGAAATATGGCCATCCTGCTAAAACAGTTGAGGGCAAAACTCTACCCTTTAGGAAAAATAATCATAGATTGGATAGGGTGGTTGCTGAACAGGAAAGAATATTCAGGATGGGTCATTCGCCAAATTAAACAATTGCACAAGAATGCTGAGGAGTGTTTTAGTTTGTTCAAGAAGGAGAAGCAGTGATATAAGAACTGGATGAGAAATCACAGACACCAACTATTCCAACAAGATGGGGAAGCTATGTTATCTCTATTACTATGTAAACAAGATGCCCATTTGCGGGTCCTAGTTAATAATCTGGAAGTTGGTCAGGAAAATGTTAAAATTATTCCTATTTCAGAAGAAACATCGGCGACCCATTTCCCGCAGCTTTATGAACATAAGGAGGGAAATCAATGCCCAAAGGTGGGAGTGAAAGATAGTACATGGCAACTCAATTCTCTGTTGCGGATGTGGAAAAGGCCATTAGGAATGCTAGTTCATTGAAGGTCGGGGGTACAAACCAAATTGCCAATAGACTCTTTACAAATGATCCTGCAATGTGGGCATGTATGCTTTTCCTGTTGTTCTCTGATATTATAAGAAAAAAGCAAACTCCTTTGACATTGCTGAATGCGTTCATCATACCAATTTACAAAAAAGGTAATCAAATAGAGCCTATCAATTACCAGCCCATAGCACTGCTTTTGCAGCATTAGTATTAAAAGATCTTGAAGCCTGGATCGAACATAAGGGATTACTAAATATAAACCAGGCAGGTTTCAGAAGGGGAGTAGGGACCGACCGCAATGGCTTCATAATGTCATGTATCCAAAGAATGGCCTGGAACAAGAATGCCACCGTGACATATGTGGCATTGTTAGATTTATCCATGGCATATGATATGGTTGATAAAAACCTGATATAGGCTAAACTGGACCTTTGGGAATTGATCATGGCCTATTGAACATACTAATGTATCTGCATCAGAATACATCCATACAGATTAGATTCGACAGTGAGGGCTGCTTGTCGGAAAAAATTGATACATTCCTTGGATTGAGGCATGGATGTGTGTTGGCCCCGTTCTATTTAACCTGTATGTTTCAGACATAGTGGTCTGTCTTGATGAGGCTTCTTTCATTGGTCCCCATATTAGAGATCTCAGGATAATATGGCTCACTTATGCAGACGATTTTGTATTATTTGACAAGACCCCAATCGGCCTGCAACGGCATTTGACGGCCTTCAAGTCCTTCATGGCTAACACTAGATTAAAAATAAACCCTGAGAAAACAAAGATAAATTGTATTGATAGTCAAAAGAATAAGCAAAGTTTCCCCTGGTTCACTAGGAACACAAGACTGGATGTGGTGGTGAACATGGTGTACCTTGGCTTTCAGGTAATGGCCCAACCAGAAAAGTTCCCCATTCGAGAGATTATAAAAATGAAAGCGACTAAGATGGCTGCCCAGGTGTTACATTAACAACAAATTAGGAAAATGTATGTTAAGTCCCTTAATTGTTATAATGGAAATGGTCTTTATTCATACTTTGAAGGAGTGCTGTGTCTCCTGATTACTTTTACTCTGTGCTCTGTGAACCCCGTTGGCAGCACTGCGAGCGTTGCTCTTGCTGCAGTAACCGCTTCCTGGAGGGTGCGGAGCCTAACACCGACACGTGTCAGATCACGTGACTTCTATCAGCAGTAAAATCGCCGGCACAGCCGCCCGCGAGGCGTCTTTATTCATACTTTGAAGGAGTGCTGTGTCTCCTGATTACTTTTACTCTGTGCTCTGTGAACCCCGTTGGCAGCACTGCGAGCGTTGCTCTTGCTGCAGTAACCGCTTCCTGGAGGGGGCGGAGCCTAACACTGACACGTGTCAGATCACGTGACTTCTATCAGCAGTGAAATCGCTGGCACAGCCGCCCGCGAGGCGTCTTTATTCATACTTTGAAGGAGTGCTGTGTCTCCTGATTACTTTTACTCTGTGCTCTGTGAACCCCGTTGGCAGCACTGCGAGCGTTGCTCTTGCTGCAGTAACCGCTTCATGGAGGGGGCGGAGCCTAACACAGACACGTGTCAGATCACGTGACTTCTATCAGCAGTGAAATCGCCGGCACAGCCGCCCGCGAGGCGTCTTTATTCATACTTTGAAGGAGTGCTGTGTCTCCTGATTACTTTTACTCTGTGCTCTGGGAACCCCGTTGGCAGCACTGCGAGCGTTGCTCTTGCTGCAGTAACCGCTTCCTGGAGGGGGCGGAGCCTAACACCGACATGTGTCAGATCACGTGACTTCTATCAGCAGTGAAATCGCTGGCACAGCCACCCTGGCGGCGTCAAGCCCTGGAGACAGTAAGGGCTGGAGACGCTGTTTTGCTGTTTGGCTGTGGCCGTGTTCGTGTGCAGTGAGTACTCCAGTTTAGAGGTACTTTGTTCTGTTCCGTTAGCTACATAAGCCCTCAATTGCCATAAGGGTAAGGGGGGAGAGACGGACTCTGGCAGCTCCTTAAACTGTTGGGCGTTCCTTACCCTGTGGCTGGATAAATTGTGAACCTTTACTTGAATCTAGAGAACCAAGTGTCTGTTATATTCTATCTTTAAGCGTTCTACTCGAACTTTGAAAGCACCCAATCGAACCACTGTGTGTCTATTGTTGTGATACCATTGAGAAAAACTCAATTTTGTATTTCTTCTAATTTTCAAATTTGAATTGTTGGCCATTTCTAAATTTGTTTCACATGGCCTATTTATTAACTTCGGGTATGCCTCAAAATTTGCGTCAGAAGGGATTGACAATACCTGCGGCACGACTCCCTTGTCTCTCTCGTAGGATTGTCCATCTTCCTTCTGTTACCATGTTAGGTAGCTCCCATTGCACAAAGATTCCATCAACCCTTGATCATATTAGTGAAGTTCTTCCAGTTTTTGACACTCTGTCTCCCTATCAGCCCTTAATGAAGGAACACACTAAAAGTGACGCCATGAGAGCAGCTCTTCCACTCTCAGACAACACAATGTTGCATACACCCTTGCCATGTATGACTACGAAAAGAAGAGGCGCTAAGCACTTAGATAGACCTTTAACGTCCTCTCCATGTTTCGAGCCTGAACTCTCACTACATGCTAGACACTCTGATTCGATACTTCAGGATTCTCAGAGCGTAATTAATCTTATTTCAGTCAGTTCATGTTTGGAGTGTTCACCAAGTTCCCCTTCAATTTCCTTTGTCTATCCGACTCCTCGCAGAGTCCAAATACAAGTCCCATAGGAACTTTCTTTTCAAAGTGCTGTGGGAAAACTCACGTCTCAGAATCCATTTAACACTTCATTAGCTAATCTGGTGGACAAAACAAACATGCCATCTAAGAGCCCATCTCCTGTTACAACAAAATCACCAGTGCGGACTATATTACCAGTTGATTCTCATTTCCCTTTGGCTACTCTCCCAATAGAAGCCAGGGTTGCTCTATCAACATCCGACATTACTTTGGCCGCTATGCAGCTAAATTTACAAAGTCTGTTTAAACTATTTGAATGTCTAGATGCCAAAGTTACTGCTCATTCAGTAGAAGCACACGAAACCTTAGTACTACTCAAGACTTTAGCTGATAATCTGTCATCAAATTCTCACGATTCTTGTCCAACTAACAATGCTCATGACGATATTTCAATTGTGACCATCGGATCTACAAGTCCCATTTCCCCTAAGTTTCCACCTCCACAGATTATACCGGCAATTGCGGATATTATTACTTCTGAAGGACGGCTGAATCCTGCCACCACTTATGATCTGGTGAATGATGCACATACCATTCTCCCAACTGATTCTTCTACTTTAGTGCTTTCACCTCCCCCAGCCCCTATGTCTTCTGCGATTACTGTTGAGAAAGGAAATGATATTCCGTCCTTACCAGCAAGAAGAAACAGAAAAAAGACCTCCAAAATTTCTCACAATACCCAGAAAAAAAACAAGAAAAACTCTAATCTGGTTACTTTGACATTACAGAAGCAAACTATGAAAACTTTCTTTCAAACTTTAATCCCGGTACCTGAGTCTTTGGTAGCACCACAAGCTCCTCAAGATCCAATACAAGCGCCAGTGTCTAAACAACTTTCACCTACGCTCGTTCCCGATTCAGTTCCTACTATTAGTAGTGCAAATTCTTGTCCTCTGACCCAAGCGACAACTGCTTCTTTGGCAAGTAAGCCAGTTCAAACTCTTGATCCTACACAATCGATAGCAATATCCTCTTCCTTAGTGCTTCCTGTCTCTGGTCTGCAGAATCCTAAACCCATTTTAGGACTTCCTACTGTACCTCTGGCTAATATTGTAGTGTCTTCTCCAAACCTGATTTTAATTGCCCCACCTCCGTGTCAGAACCTTTTACAGTCCAATATTGGGTCCACTATCCCAGTGTTGCCTCCTGTGTCGATTACTACCATGGCCTCTAGCCATCCTCCCTTAGATGCTTTGATTCGTGAACTTGAGTTAGCCTCCACTTGCCAACTTCCAAACAAATGTAAAGGCCAAACAAACCTAGCTGTTAGTGACAAAATTGTGTCTTCAGCCACCAAAAAGAGCATTGACTCTTCCACCACAGTCTCGGCGGAACAAATACGTGAGGCTGTGGATGCATATTTGGCCTCATGCTCTCAGTCTATCCCTTCTAAGCTTCCCCAAAAACCAAGTGGTCCAAATTCGTCGCTGAGCCAGTGGCTCTTACCGAGTTCTATGCCAACATCCATAGTAACTCAACAATCTTCTCTGCGTACTGACAATCGCCCTCACGCTACTCCAGCTCACGCTTCAGATCTATCTAAACCTAATCTAAAGGTTCCTTTTTATTCTGTAACCCACAATTCCCGAGATAACATCCCAGTGGTACCCACTTCTCATCCCTTGGCACGGCGCAAATGCCATTCTTTAATTTTGAAGTGTCGAGGAGGAAACTTTGGCACCTATGATTTAAACCGCCGTAGTGTGCTCAACATCTTCTCTGAAGTGGTGGAGCTCGAAGACATAAGCTCGAGTGACATTGAGCAGATTGAATTAATCTCTGAGAATACTTGTTCGGCGGTGCGTTTGTGGATACCTTCGGGTATCGTTCTAAATACCATCTGGAAATCAAAAATGCAATTATTTTCGACGGGTTCTTATTAGCACAAGACCCAGCATTTATAAATGGGGACTCTAATGTAAAGCAACCATCTTATCAATCTAGCGCAAGCCTCCCTTTGATGCAGAACAGTGGTTGTGTTGAGTCGTATATATCATAACCATTAGAAACACTTAAAGACCATCTCATTAATGCTGCTAGTTGGAACACTAGAGGTTATTCTCATCTACAAACCTTGATTGCTGACTTCCCAGCTGTCATGGACATAATAGCATTACAGGAAACTTGGCTCCTGCAAACACCTGTATGGAACAATTACGAGATTGTTCTGCTTCCAGCCATTGGGAGTCAAAGAGGTCGACCATCATCAGGTTTATTGACAAGAGTAAACATATCCAGTGGTTTCGCCATTGAAGCCTGGGATTCCGTTTCTGCCTTTATCCAACTTGTCAAGATTACAGGTCCAGCACACACCATTGCATTGATTAATATCTATTGCAATCCTTTAGGGTTGACTGATACTGCTTTTTATACAGGTTTGTCTAGACTTTTAGATTTGGTATTCCTTTCCCAAGATATTACGGATACCCTTATTGTAGGTGATCTTAACTTGGACTGTATTAATCCTAAAGGAAAGATCACAATGGAGAAGGTTAAGCGATGGACCTCCTTCATGTCAAATCGCCATTTTCACATGACCAATGGTGAAATTCAAGGCGATATTCCGGCTCAGCCCACATGGCATAGAGGTTCCATATCTACTACAGTAGACTATATGTATACACATCCCAACTTATCTGGACAAATAAGCACTTTTAAAATATTTCCACAAGTACATAATGATCACCATCTACTAGTGCTTACAATTAAGTGGAATTATTTACCTATCAAAAGGTCATACTATACGAATGACCTAATAGTTAATAATGCTAAAACGCGCCTTCGTTGGTCAAATAGTAACTTGTCCTCTCTGGCTCGTTTAATCATCTTAAATGATAGCTCTACTTGTCCAAAACAGTATACTAACCTTCTCCTTACTTTTGATTCTCGTATGAAAAGTAATGTGCTTCTTCCACACAAACGCACCTTCAATCCATTAATCAAGGCTAAAAAGACTGAATATCATTGTGAAAAAAGAATGATTCTCAAAATGAATTTGCCTAACTCCATTCAACAGTTGCGAATCATTAAGAGCAAATTCCATAATTGGATGAAACAACATTGTGCACACATTTTACAACTAGATGGTGAACATATGCTCAAATTAATAGCAAATAAGAATACGGCCGAAACTTGGGCAATTTTCAACCAATGTGCTAATACATCTCAAGGTACTCTACAGGTCACCAGTGTTACTGAGACCCAATGGATTGAACACTATTCTAGCCCATATGCAGACTCGTCTTTTGTGCCTTTGGTCAAACTATCTAGCGACTCCGAGCGTTGGTCTCTTGCTTGTTTCCCACTTATACTTGAAGATTACATCAGATATATTAGCTCTTCTCGGGCTAAAGGCCCTGATGGCCTTAGTAATCATATGTTTAAATTGAACCCTATAAAGTGGGCTGAAATATTAAATAATCTCTTCCAATCTATCATCAGGACTCGCGAGATTCCCAACTCTTGGAAAACATCTATTATAGTTCCTATTCACAAAAAGGGCGACCGCACTTTACCGTGCAATTATAGACCCATTGCCCTTCTTGATGCCCCCGGAAAGCTTTTTTCAAAACTTATTTTGAGGGACTTTAACATCTGGACCAAAGCAGCCCATGCAAGAGACCCGTTTCAAACAGGTTTCCTTGCAGGGCTAGGCACAAACATTAACTTGTTCTGTCTTAACGCTCTTAAATCTCAAGCGCAAAATACCAAACAAGCACTTTATTTTGCTTTTGTGGATCTCCACACGGCATTTGATGCCATCTCTCGTCCGATTCTCTTTGCAAAACTTACCAGAGATAAGTGTCCGCCCACTCTACAACAAATTATTCAGTTGTTACATGGGGAAACCTCAGTGCGCATTAGACTGAACCTAGAAGGTCTTCTATCTAGAGCAATTCCAACTGCTCGTGGCCTTAAACAAGGCTGCCTTCTTGCGTCAGCAATCTTCAAATACTATATGTATGACGTGCGCAAGGTTTTCGAGGAAATAACATCGGACTCCCCCAGGATAAACAATTGCCAGATCCAAACTTTAATGTATGCCGACGATTTGGTGTTAGTTTCCAAAACCCCAGTTGGAGTACAAAAACTTCTTGATGGCTTTAATAGCTATATACTGGCCAATGATTTACATGTGAATACAACCAAAACCCAGGTTGTCATCTACAGACCACGTAATACAATAAGATCTCTTTCATCTTGGTCCATTAATCACATAAATCTGGCGATAGTATCAAGCTATGTTTACCTTGGTATGGTCTTTGATGTCAGTGTCACTACTAATGCTCACCTCGATGCTATTAAGTGTAAGCTTAACTCTGCCATCTCCCAAACCAAAATTATAATGCATCGATATGGTGCTTTTTCGATGCAACCAGCTGTCGTCTTTTGGAAACAAAAAGCCACCCCATGTATCCTATATGGCTTAGAGTCTCAATCACCATGGCTACCAAAAGTCTTTGATAAGCTCGAAGGCAAATTCTGGAAAGCCATTCTTCAGCTGCCTCAATGTATTCCGATCGTCTGGATACGGTATGAATTGGGTCTCACTTCTCTCTATGCCCAGTATCAGTGGAGAACATGTGCCTTACTGCGGAAAACTCTCCTACCTCACCGTGAGCACAATCTGCTACAATTTTTATCAAATTATATTTTTCATACTGAACACTCTTTTGTCAAACAGTGGTTGCGGGCAATTTATCGCACTTTGGTAGAGGCAGATGCATCACTTAAATTGCTCTTGACCAATCCAAACAAAGTAAAACAATTAATTTACCGCAATGATTGGATTAACACTCGAAACAAATGCTTGCAATACAAGTCTGCAATTCCTGAAAAATTTCGACATAAGAGATTGGGATGTATTGAACCTTATCTCTTAAAATTTCCCTGTAAGAGAACGCGCTCAGCCATTCTCAGAATGCGCCTGAACTTATGGCACACTCGTGAACTTTTGGCCAAACGGAAGGGTAGTGAGGAGGTGGCCTCCTTTTGTAGATTTTGTGGTGATACTAAAGCCATAGAAACCTTAGAGCATATACTTTCACTTTGCCCCGCGCTAATTCAAAAACACTTACAATTTTTCTCATGGCATTGTAGCTACCTAGGGAACTTAGAATCAGTAGAAAGATGGTCCACATTATTGCTGACAACCAACGTTTCTCTTCAAATTGCCATTGTCAATTTTCTTTATGGAGTGAACTTAACCTGTTAAACAATTTTTGCTGTTTACTTGAGTTCCCGGTCATTTATCCAGGAATGGCATGTTGAATCTTCTCGTTCTCAGTATTTCTAGTTAGACGTGTTTTATATGAACTGAATTGAATAACTTCTTTTTCTCTTTTTATTGTTCATGTGAATTGTATATTATCCTAATGCATCAATTTCAACGCCTTAATCAATTATAATGAATTCTTTCTTAATTCTTAATCTTATGTACTTTTTAAGATCAATTGTATGTAATATTTTGTATTGAAAAGTTGATTCATTTCAACGATATCAATAATAAATAAATAAATAAAAAATAATATAATGGAAAGGTGGTACTGAAGCTCCTCTAAGGAGTGAAGGTGCTGCCTATTTATAATCTGGACTATTTGGACAGCATAGAAGCTCTGATATGGAGGTGTATTCTGTATTGGCTACTGAAATGTATATCATTAGTGGTGTTTCATTGGGAATTAGGTCTATAGTCATTAAGGAGTAGAGCTTTTTGGCACCAGCTGGTGCTCTTAGGAAATTACCAAGCTCAAAGCAGGACCTGATATACTTTCACCTGGGAAAAGTTGGCTCCTATGGTGTGGATCACGCATTGGGGGAATTCATGAATTACTGTAATAACACGCTAGAAAACATGAGTTTGTCAGTGGAAACACTGTTGCTAAATCCAAATAGGGTGAAATTAATGATCTGCCTGAATGACTGAATTAAAACAGGTGATTGCCTGTGCAATCATCGCCTTTATGGGCATGTAACTAAAATCCCCCAACAAAGCCAGAAGGGCTGAATTATATGTGTACAGCTTTCCTGACACCAGGTATAGGAGTGATTTTATGAGATTTTGACTTAACATTGAGCACAAATGAAGTGGTGTGCATTAGGAACAATATCTGGTAATATTGAGAATCTAACGCATTTGTTAGTTTATTGTCCTGGTTTGCTAGATCACCAAATTAAAGTTTTTGGAAAATGTGTACATAACCTGGAAAGAGTTGATGTGGAATTGCTGTGGATGTCGATGCTAAATGGCACTTCTGCGTCTATGATTTTGGTGGTGGTGAGATTTTAAACATTTTGCAAACTTTGTTGATATAGGATATTATGATTTAAATATGTTAGAGGATTATGTATGTTGTTTTCCCTTTTTTCTGTTATCTTATATCATGGCTATGTGTGCTTTTTTATAGATTGTAAAGGTTTGAAATCTTTATTTTTGAAACCAAATACATTAACAACATTTTTTTAAAACTCATTATGTTATTAAGCCATGGTGTGATATCGATGAATTACATTGGCATGAGAGAGCAAAACCTGATATGGCACCAATTGCAATGGGTGAAATCACAATGGGACATCATGGAACAAAACCTCAGAGGGGCAACATTACAGTGTGTCACACAATGGGCAAATGTCAATGGGACACATAGTGGGGTACGTGGTAGCAGTATATATATATCACATGGCCACGCTAGTGGCCATGTAGTTATGGTTAAGTTGCTGTTTCCATAGGAAGAGCACTTTTTAGGTGGCTTATAACTTCGCTCTCCCTGGACGGATCCTCACCAAACTTTGCAAAAAAAGTATATGGGTCACTCTGAATTTTTGGGTGAGGATTCGTCCAGGGGGGGCAAAGTTATAGGGGGGTCCCAAAACTTTTTTTTTCCCATAGACTGAATGGGAAAAAACTTTGCGCGCGGCCACAGGCCAAACCGCTGGACGGATTTACACCAAATTTGCGGTAGGAGCGGGGGCTTGGTCCCGAAAGCGTGCTTTTGCAAATTTGGTGTAAATCCGTCCAGTAGTTTTTTATAAAATTACCAAAACGTAAGGCAAAAAAATTAGTGATATCTGTGTTCGCTTCGCGGACGGACTTCCCTGTTCGCTCCGCGGACAGCACCCCGATTGGCCCATGGCCTTGCGTCATGTCCGCGGACATGCAACGTGTTCGCTGATTGGACGGCGAGGGGCGTGGAGCGCGTCAGATTTTCTGTGGCGCCCGCCATCTTGTATTCGCCGTCGACCGCGTACAGCGCGGTGAAACGTGGATAAAAAATTGTATTTAGTGCCGTGTGTTGGTGTGTAGGGGGGAGTATGAGATAGGTTCAATGTTTTGTTTTTTATGTGCTAGACGTTTTTGTTGCGTTCAATTTGTCCGCAGAGAACACGGCTGTTCTGACATTTTGTAAATAAACTAAATGGTGGGGTGTTTAGAGGACGGAGTATGTGTCATTTTTGTTCGCAAGGAAGGTAAAAATGAGTTATGAACACTCGCGGTGTACTTAATTGTTCGTAAATACACAAACTGTGGGTGTCCTCAGGACGCTGTCCGTATTGTAATCTGTCTAGTTGAATATGTTCTAAGTACACTTGCGGTGTCCCAAAATGGTTGCAATTACACAAAATGGGGGTGTTCTGAGAACGTTGTTTGTATTGTTCGTTGTCAGGGTGAAAGTGTTTTAAGACCACTCCTTTTGTCCGCTAATAGTACAATTTCCTATGGGCATCAACCGACTTTTTGTCCACTAAAGAAACGATAAATCCGGCTGGTGTGCACCGGCATTATGTGATAATCCTATGACTGGTGCTATTGACCTAGCTGACTTGCTTTTGCGACACTAAATCATATCTCCCGCCCCTAAGCCTGATATTATCAAAGCATTCATATTCCCCGCCTCTCTCCGTGACGTTACAAGGTGCGTCATCAAACACGCCCAGTTCTCTCCAGTCCTAAGTGACTATACACAGAACCCGGAAGACAACACATATTATGTCACAACACAGCGCACCACAATTCGGAATATGAAACAGTGATTTAAAAGCAAACAGCAAGATTGTACATTTTGTAAAGTACATTTATTTGACATCAAATGTTTAGAGAATATTCAGCAATTTGCATTTGTCTTTGTTGTCGATCCGCAAAAGTTCATGTTGAGGCACGCGATGTTCCTTTGTGGTACAGAGGGTGTTAGATCAGTTTACAACTCAGTGCGCCACAATTCGGAATATGAAACTGTGGTTTAAAAGTAAACAGCAGGATTGTACATTTGGTAAAGTACATTTATTTCACATGAAATGTTTAGTGAATATTCAGCGATTTGCTATTGTCTCTGCTGTCGATCAGCAAAAGTTTATTTTGAGCCACGCGTTGTTCCTTTGCGGTAGATAGGCTGTTGGTTTATGATAAAAGCAGTAAATGGTCGCTCTGATAATCGGAAGGTTGCTCCAACAACGAGCCATTAGACCACCCTATTGTTTGGTATGTTGTTTGTAGCCGCTAGTACTGTGTAAGGGCATATTGGTCCTTGGCGATTGTCCCATAAAATGGTGAGGGTCATGAAGTTGCATATTTGAACCTGCACCTGGCAGTTGAAGACCCCATCCGCTGGAGTGTGTAAATCGTGACATGGGCAAAATGGGGCCACGTACCTGTTTTAAAAAACATAAATTAGTCTCACCAGCCGATCTTCATTAAAAATCATCATTTTATTTATTAGGGCGTGAAACTATTTGCTATCGAAGATAGTGCAATGGAGTATGTTAATAATAAAATAATAATATTTTCCCATTCATATAGCGCTAAGAACCGTGAGGTATCTAAGCGGTGCTTATTATTAACCAAGGTGTGTGGTACTCATTTATCGACCACGGAAGGATGAAAGGCTGAGTTTGGCCTTGCCAGGATTCGAACTTGCGTTAGCAAGCTGTGCACGGATGTCAAAGCGAGCGTTGTACTCGCTGTGCCACTTGACAGGCTACAGTGAAGTGGCACAGCGAGTAGAGCGCTTGACCGCCTATAGACCGGTTAAATTATTTCTATTAACCCACCCTGTGTCGTCTGCCTTTTTCAGAGGCCTCTAAACGACAGGGGATCAATTCGGCGGTGATAGTGCGCGGTAGAAAACATTATGCCACTTTCAACGAACAAGTTCAACTTGAGCGGTCTTTAATGCTACGCTATTGTAATTATATTTGGTATAAAATAATCTAAAGGGTTACTTACAGTACAATTGCAATTTCCATTGTCTACGAGTAGTGCAGTCCCAAAATACGACTCTGCTTGTGCGAACGATCTTTCGCATAGTGATATAATATATAAAAGTGCTTTTGTTTCAGAAATTTCATCCTTATCTTCTCTTACGTTTTAGCAACACTCCTTCAAGAGAAGTCTTTCATCACAATGTCTGTCTGTCAAGGTCAAAACACAATACAACCTTATAGTCTGCTTCGTGAGCCTCTCCGGGGCCCGAGAAAAAAATGGAAGCAGCTGACCTTCACTGTGAACGAGCATAAATTCTTACTTTGCAACATTCTGTGTAAAGCCATCTGTGAGAAGTTGGTTTTTGCACGACGTTTGTATATTGTTTGCCTGATATTAAAAAAAGTTTGTTTAAGGGACGTTATGGTTCTAAGTACAGCCGAAAGACCCCTGAAAATCGCAAGTTATGGTAAGCTATGAAAAATAACTCGCACCACCACCGTGCACTGCTAAGACTAACACCCAGGACATCAAAGATGACATTGCAAATGTCATTGATTAAATCACTGATGACATCACATGTGTATGTACTTTTCATGGAATTTGCGTACTAGGGATTTTTATTATAATGTTGCGAAAAAAGTGTCAAGGATATTACAATAAATATCATACCGTTATTAGTGCTTTGAACAATGCATTGATATAAATAGCATTGTATTATGGGATTGTATGAGCTACTAATGGAGAAACATAGCATTGTCTGCAGAGTACAAGATGAAAGTATAATATTTGTAATGTTAATATGTTGAATAATTAAATGATAATTGTCCTGAAATGTTCGAAAACTCACAAAATGGGGGTGTTCTGAGGACGTTATTTGTATTGTGTGATTGCTTAGCTGTATGCAATGAGGGAATGGCACAGAGAGTAAAGTGGACGCCGTCCGCGGACACCGCGGCTGTTCGTGGACAGGGCGTGCTACATCCGGGTTTTTCCAGGAAATCCAACATGGAAAGAAGACTGTACGGATCAGCCAATCAGATGTCGAGGTTGTGGATTTGTGTTGAAAGAGACTGTGTGTAGTGAAGATGGCAGAAGTGGAGAAAGTCAGGGTGTTGGTGCTCGGAGATATGTTTGTACATGGTTTACAACAGTACGCTGAATGCAGGCATGTTGCAAAGAACTTTGATGTGAAAGGAGTGGAGGTGGTGTGGAGCACTGTGCCTGATTGCAATGTACAGGAAATTGTACAGGTTTGTGAGGATATGGCCACGATGAACAGTCCGCATGTGGTAGTTTTGCACTATGGTGCTTTCCATTTGGGCAACGTCAGTGCCCCTACTTTGTTGGCTGATTTGGAACGCTAGGTTCAAGCCGTAATGAAGATCCTTCCAAATGCGAAAGTAATTTTTTCTGGATTACTACCTAGGGCAATATGGGACAATAGTTCAGTTTTTTGTCCTCAGCAAAACATTGCTAGGTGTGTCATCAACCGAGGCATGTGTGCCTTCATGCTTAGAGCTGGTATGTTCTTCTGTAACAATGAGAATATTGATGCCAGTAATGCTGTTAATTTTAAAGAAGATGGCATTTCTTTATCTTTTACGGGAAATGCCTTTCTATTTTGGACTGTAAGGGTTGCTTTGGAGAAGGTTATGTGAAAATTTTAGGAGTAAATTAAGAAAAAAAAACAAGGAAAAAAATACAAAATAACAGGTGTCTGTCAAGCATCTGTAAAAAAAAAATGGCTCTTTCCAGAGCCAACTTCAAAGGGTAAATGGGGCAGACTATTTAAATTTACATTCACCACGCTCAGATTTTCGATATGTCCGCGTAGTCCGCGGACATGAAAATCACTACAAGGGGGTTAGTATGCTCTATGTTACATGTATATGAAGTCAGGGATAGTATGGTTAGGTTGTGCTACTAAAAACCTATGGAATTCAGTGAAAAAACTTTGTTAAAGGGACGTTATGGTTAAGTTGCGCTACTAAAAACCTATGAAATTCAGTAAAAAAACGTTGTTAAAGGGACGTTATGGTTAAGTTGCGCTACTAAAAACCTATGAAATTCAGTGAAAAAACTTTGTTAAAGGGACGTTATGGTTCAAAGTAAAACCGAAAAACCCCTGAAATTCGGCAGTTATGGTAACATAAGCAACCATAACTCGCGCCACCGTGCACTGCTAACACTAACACCCAGGACATCAAAGATGACATCACAAATGTCATTGATGACATCACTGATGACATCACATGGCTGGCTCTCCCTTTTTATCCTTTACTGACATATCGAAGCCACATAGTTTTCTTCAGTAACAGTCAGGAAGTAAAAATTGAAAAGGTACTATATTTGTAGACTTAGGGTCAAGTCACATCATATGAAACATATACATAGCGGAAGACACAGGCTTGAAAGAGCAATCCTTTCTGTGCATGAAGATAATCATTAGGGTTATCAGCACTTTCTCATAGTTTTATTTTTATTACTCTACCTTCCCTGTATATGCTCATATTTGTATACATTATACTCACTCTCCTTTCCTTTGGGTGCAGTCACATCATGTGATACACATACATATGGTAAGTAGCAGCTTTGAAACAGAGCAATAGTTTCTCTGCATAAAGACAATCAGTTAGGTTATGAACTCTTTCTGCTACTAGTTCTGCTTTTTTGTTTACTTCACTGTCCCTGTACATACTCATATTTGTATGTGTTGTTGTCTCTTTGTGTTTTGTCTGTAATAATTATGTATTAAGTGGGTTTTATTATCTACTTATTACATGTTTCACAGTACGCAACACTCTAATAAGAAAGCAGTTATCATTTCAGTGTTCAACATGGCAAGATTATGAATATGGCACCTTCATCATGTATGCTGCACACACTGTCTATGTTTCTGCATGAGTAGCTTAGTATACTGGATAGAACTTCATAATAGAATGCTATTTATATCAATGCATTGCTTAATGCACTAATTAGCTCATGATATTTATCCCAATGATCCTTGATAATTTTTGGTCAACATTATAAGAATCCCTCCTACAGAGTTTTCATGACAAGTAAATGCACATGTGATGTCATCAGTGATGTCATCAATGACATTTGTGATGTCATCTTTGATGTCCTGGGTGTTAGTGTTATCAGTGCACGGTGGCGCGAGTTATGGTTGCTTATGTTACCATAACTGCCGAATTTCAGGGGTTTTTCAGTTTTACTTTGAACCATAACATCCCTTTAACAAAGTTTTTTCACTGAATGTATATATATATATATATATATATATATATATATATTACACGGCCCACAGACGGTAGTGGCCGTGTAGTCGTGTAGTCATGGTTAAATTGCTAAACCCATAGGAAGAGCACTTTTTGGGCAGCTTATAACTTCGCTCCCCCTGGACAAATCCTCACCAAACTTTGCAGAAAATGTATATGGCCAACTCTGAATTGCTTTGCAAAGTTTGGTGAGGTTTGGTCCAGGGGGGGCAAATTTATAGATTTATAGGGGGGGTCCCAACATTTCTTTTTTTCCCATAGACCGAATAGAGAAAACATTTCTGTCGTGCCTACAGCCCAAACCGCTGGACGGCTTTTCTCCAAATTTGTGGCAGGAGCAATGGCTTGGTCCTAAAAGGTAAATTTGGTGAAAATCCATCCAGTAGTTTTTTTTAAAATGACCAAAAAGTAGGTAAAAAATGTAGTGTTATCTATGTCCGCTCCGCTGACATACTTCCCTGTTCGCTCTGCAGCCAGGACACCGATTGGATGGTCGCCTTGCGTAATGTCCGTGGACACGCAACATGTTCTCTGATTGGCTGGGATGAAGCGCGAGGTGTGTCATATTGTTTCAATACGCCCGCCATATTGAATCTGCAGACAGCGCGGCGTGGAAGTGAGCATAAATCCAATTTTGGGGAGTGTGTTGTTGTGTAGGAGTGCTTGGAGAGGGTGGGGGAGTAAGAGATGGGTCAAATTCTGTATTTGTTTAGGTGGCAGGAGGCCTTGATGTGTTTGTAGTGTCCACGGTCACCACGGTTGTCCTCGGACATAGTAAACACTGGGCGTACTACTGGCTATTTTACTTTAGTATGATGTTGGTTTTGGGTTGTTAGTAGAGCATTGATTGTCATTATTTTTACAATGTTAATTGAAGTGGATAGGTTTTGAGGCGGATGTGGTATGTTTTTGGGTTGTGGATATTTGGTAGGTGTTTGATTCTATGGGTGTGTTATGCTGCGGTGGTTTTGGTCAGGGCTTAGATTCTTGGGTGCATGGTCGAAGGCAGTAGGTCCTGGCCACAATCACCGCAGCATAAAACACCAATGCTACCAAACATTTTGAATGTGGTATGTGGGCTGCTTAGGGGATATATGTTTTCCAAAGTTTGCGTACTGTTTCATTTGTTGAGGCTGTATGTAGAGTTTTGGCCAGGCCATGCAGTAAAGATTGTAGGATTTGGCAACAAGCACTGCAGCATAAGATACCCATAGAAGCAAACATTTCGGATTGTGGTCTATGGATAGATGTTTGCTTGAATGGGTGTGTTATGCTGTGGTGTTTGTGAGTCCATTCATGATATACTTACTGTTTGAATTTTTGTGGTTGTATGCAGTTCTTTCATGACATGGGTAATTGGAGCAGACATTCTTTTTCAATCTCTGTGATAAAAGAAAAGATCATATGTTAGTGTAGGTAGTTCATAATGAGTTATTGAATTGCATAATAGACATTTATGTATTTTGTTGACCCTCATAGTTAGTACTCTAGAAGTACTATGGTTCAAACTAGTGTACTGTGCAATTTGCTCAGTTCCCGTGTTTGTTTATTAAATCATTGGTTCTGTGGGAAAAGAAATCCATGCTGGATTAAAAAAAAAATGTTCTACGTTGTGGTACAATATATTCATTTCATTTATTTTCAGTAGGAAGAATTGAATAGGTGTATGGTTTTGATTTGGAAGTGGTGGTAGTATTGTTGCAATTAGATAGTTGCTGGTGTATTATATGTGTTTATTTATTTTTCCATTTTAGTGGTATTCATCTATCTGTTGGTTTGTTGCAGTTTTTTGGAGCAGTTAGATATCTGTTGGTGTATTCTAACTGTTTATTTCTTGTTTCATGCTATTCATCTATCTGTTTGCTTGTTGCAGAATTTTGGGGCAGTTAGATACATGTTGGCGTATTGTAACTGTTGATAGTTTTGACGTTGAAGTTTTGTTAATGTTCATGCACAGATTAGTTATTAAATTTTGGTTTTAAGAATATTAAATAACCGTTTACAAGATTTGCTGGTACACTCTGTTTTAGAGTAATGGTAGTATCATTACATTCAAACCATCCACATTTCTTTTTTATATGCAGTTTAGTGACCTGCATTGGTTGTGGCTCCTGCATGGTAGATTATTCCTATTGTTTTGAAGGTTTTCTTACCAGGTGATACTTGACCATGTGTGAATCCAGTCAGCCTGTAGTTGTTTTTGGTACCATCTGCATTGTAACATAAAAACATTACTATTACATATTCACTATGTGATTGTATTTGTAAGGTGGAGCGATTATCTGAATTACAGGTAGTACATAATCTGCTATGGTGTGCATTTTGTATAAGTTGCTGAAATGGAATGGATTCACAGTTAGGTATGGATATATATATATGAAGTGTTCATTAGGAACTTCTTCTTGTACTACATGCCTGCAAAGAGTGCATGTATGTTTCCACATGTATGAAATCTGAAAGATTTCATTTATAGGTATGTTTTCATTTTCTAGTACTTGTAGCAAGTACATTAGAAATTCATATGGATCTTCTTGTGAGTTTATAGTGAATTTGACCATTCCAGCACAGTAGTCCAATTCCTGTCTTATTCCGTGAACAAGTGTTGTCCGGATTGTTGGTTACATTTCTATGAAGGACTAACATTTGCAAACACAATTGGTCTGTACCGTGTAAGTAAATGTTGTCAATAATTGGTGGCAATTGGAATAGAATATTTATTGCAACATTTGCATAGCAATTTACACCAGTTGTCTTTGAAAATTTGAATGGACCTGACAGTTCTGTGTCCAAGTCATTTGTTCGGAGTGTGCGTTACTTCTTTGAAGAGGTACTTTAGTTACTTTGAGCAGTAGATCCTATTTTGGTTGTGATCCTTAATGAAGTATTAGCTTCTTTCACTTTCTTTTGAGGAATTGCTTTGAGATCCTGCATAGTTTGAGTATGAAGTAGTTTTCTTTTAAACGTTTTGCTTTTTTGTGGAACAGGATAGGTTTTTAGAGGTGGGTATAGAGTGAATGCAGTCTATTGTATTCTAGAATGCAAGGAATATCAGCATTTACTTTACTTGCATCAAAGTTGATTAGAAATAGTCTGTCAAGTGTACGTAAGCATGATAGTGCTACATAGCTCATGCCTTCTTTAAAGACTGTGCTACCAATATCTATCAATGCTTTATCTATGGTAAGACCTTGTGATTTGTGAATTGTGACTGCGTATGCTAGAGTTAGAGAAAATTGTTCTCTGTGTACATACATGTCTTTGAAAAGAAGGAAGCGGGCTGTTGAGCGTCCTATCCTTTTAAATTTGGATAGTTTGTCAAAAAGAATATTGACAAATTTAATGTTGTTGTCACGTGTGTATGTTTGAAAGCCAACAACTGTACCAAGTGCTCCATTAACTAGTCCTTGCTCCACGTCAAGGTTACGTTTAAGTATTACTCTACAGTTTAAAGATAATTTTAATATTTTCTCCAAACCAGCTGTGTTACCAATAGAGTTTTTCAAGGTGTTTAGCCTTGTTGACACATGGGTAGAGTCATACCATGTATGTCCAGTTTGTCTGTGGAGCCAATTTGAACTATTGGTTGCATTTCTTTTTTTAACATTGTTTCATTAAATTTTGAACAGCTTGCAAGAGTTGGTATCAAGGACATACAATTGGCATTTGTGTGTGCTAATTGTTCCATGACGTCAGTAGCACATGAGTTATGTCCATAGAGTGCATGGATGTGCCTGGTTTATATAGATTGTGCTTCTTGAGATAGTACACCAACTCTAATACTTTTTAAAATGTTGGCGTATGTGAGGTCTGCAGATTGACGCATGTTTTCAGTTAATTCTCTGTATTGGCAGTGTTGGCAAAGGTTGACATTTCCTATGCTGCCAAGAGTTTTAAGGCACAGTTTGTGCCCTAAGGTTTTAAAAATAGGTTCACCTGTCACTGGTCTTAATTGAAGAAGATCTCCGAAAACAATAATGTGTTTTTTGTCCAAAGAGATGTTTATAGTCTGTTTTGAGGACCTCTTGTAATATGAGGTGCATCAAAGCCACCATTAGGTTGGAGACATTGCTCATCTCATCTATTACCAGCATTTTCATTTGTTTATAAACTCTGCGTAGTTCCATTGCAGCTTCTGGAGAATGTTTGTAGTAGTCTGATTTGTTTTGGTGTTCTACTGGAAGGAGTAGTAATCAGTGTAAAGTGACACTGCCTATGTTGTAGGCAGCTAAGCCTGTGGGGGCATTTACAACAGCTGACAGTTTGTTGGTTGTCACTTGTTGGAGGAACTTGCTGATGATTTTTATTAAGAATGTTTTGCCTGAACCACCTTGACCACTCACGTATAGCAGTATAGGTTTGTAGTCTTGGCAGGTACAGTTTTAACTTTCATGTTGCACACTATGTTCAATTTGTTTTGTTACTTCTGGGAAAACGCTACGCTGCTCTTTGTTTAGTTGTGATTTCAGTACAGAAAAGTCTTCTATAGATTGCTCATACTGACAGATGGGGTTTTCTACTTCTGTCATGGCTAATTGCGCTTCATTTGCTATCAGTGGCTGTCCAAGTGGTTCTTGGCTTTCTGTTAAAGAAGGTTGACTACTGTCAGGAGTGTCCACATCTAGTTGCGCCTGGAGTTCTTCTTTGTGTTGCTGTTCATTGTGCAACATTGTTTGGTACTGTGTAAAGTTTACATCTGTTATAGTGCTTTCATTTGCTTTGAAAGCATCTTTATAGGAGTCATAGGTATCTAGTAACTATTCTTCTTTTCTCCATGGTTTAAAAAGTCGTAGCAGGGACATGTAATACAGTTCTTTATGTTGAGGAGTTTTTAATGACAATTTGATCTGATTAATTCAGCTGTGTTTGGTAAGTTTCACTAAGCTGCCTTCACAATTTGCCACTCTGTATCTACCTTTCTTTTCATCTGGTTTAATATTATTTTTGTATGTGATGTTTTGGACTACATGGTATAGACACATGGTGGTTTCCAAAGAGGTACTCCTGTTTGGGTAGTATGTGTCTAGTAAATTGTTTTTGCTGTTGGGATCATTTTTGGCTATTGTTTCTATGTCCTCATTTGATTTGAGAACTCTTTTTCTAGATTTAGCAGGACCAAAACTTAGACATACTATATTTTCAGATTTTCCATACAAGGCAGTACTGGTTAAACAGTCTGCAGCTTCATGGCAGCCACATTCTCTATGAGAGAGCATTTTTATGACTAAACTGAACAATTTCTGTGACAGTGTTTTATCAGATGATATGTCATCCCAGACGTCTTGAAGCTCTGTTTTCTGTGCTTTGGTTAAGTAGGCTGTGACATATCGTGCAACTGCAGTGGAATTGTCTGAAATGTACTGCACACCTATATTTGCATTCCATAGGAGGACGATGATTGCATTGTAATCATTGATGTCTTTTTATTCTTCTGTTCTTTTTATGTAATATGTGTTCTTAGGTGATTTACCTTTGACACTATGTCTAACTGAAGACATGAAGTTCTTTACTTGACCTGTTGTTGAAACTGGTCTAGGGAAACCAAAGTGGCATTTGGTGTAGTATTTCCTTTTGTTTTTATATTTGCGGCGACAATATTTCCCACATTTATGTCTTTGAAATTGTAAAATGTGTGCATGAAGGTCACTATGGGCCTCATTACACGTTGTGCGGTAAAAATCCACAATTACCGGCATGGTGCTCTTAACGTGTCCGCCCTCGCAAGAGGGCGCTAATAGCGCACCATTAGGAGTACGCGGACACGAGCATAGCGCCATGCCGGTAATGACCCAACCGCCATGCCGCTAAAGACCCCAAAAAGTCACTTACCGCCCTCCACGAAAGTGTAGATAGCACCTCCGCCCTCACGCATCATGCAAATAACGGTCACCGCTATTAGCAGTGACCGATAATTTGCGGAACCGGAAATAGCGTCATCGCACAGGAACGGGAAAGAGCACAGTGGCCATCTTTAAAAACACAATCCATTGCCAACCTCTGCCCACTGGACCTGTTTGTGGTATGTTGCTGTTTGAGATTTACTGGAATACCCTTACCATGCCCAAGGCACTGACAATAACAACTGACCGCCAGCGGAAAGAAAAGTTTTCTAATGAGGAGTTACTCATGCTGACCCAGACCTTAGCAGACAATGCTGCAGTGGTCTTCGCTGACGACATGCGGCGGGAGACCCTCCTTAAGAAAAAGGCTATCTGGGCCAAAGTGGCAATGAAAGTAAGTGCCGTGGGCACCAGCACCCGCAATGTACGTGAGTGCAGGAAAAGATGGGATGACCTGAGACTCCGGGTCAGAATGATCCTGGCAGAGAATCATAACACTGCCACCGCTGGTGGATCTGGGTCACCAATCAAGCTAAAGGAATGGGAGGAGACATGCGCCAACCTGATCGGAGTCGAATGTATCGAGGGAGTCGGGAGGATGGAGCATGGCGTGGCAGACACGTCGGATGGAGGTAAGTGTACTGATGAAAGCATGTAATGTGTATCTACAGGTCCCCACAAATGTCAGCCCAGGATCACCTCATGGATGGCCAAACATCCACACATGCATCCCACCCTGCCCATGTCAGTGCCAGACCCAAACACACACACATGCACACATCAGCACAGCCAAGTGCCACACACAACACTGCATGGATGAGCCACTGAACTGGCACATTACCTGCACCCTTCACAATAAATTGCAAATGCCCACAAGTGCATTGATGATGTATCCTGCATTAAGTACATCGAACCCTAACCAATGTCATCCCCCTTCTTGTCCCCGACAGGGTCACATACAGACAGTGAGGATGCATCCCAGGCACCCCCTGCGCAGAAGAAGAAAGGCTACAGCCTACCGAGGACACCCCCACGACATCAAGGGGAAAAGGCGCAAGGCTCCATTTGCAGAGTTCCAAACATCGTTCGAGCGCCACTGCCAAGGCCACACCAAACCCAACTGCCCCACCTCAGGAGGTTCACTCACCACCACCACTCACAGCCACCGAGGGACCACCCTCAGCTACTGCTAGTTCGGCAGGAGAGGCGGCAGCCACCACACCATTAACTGATGTGGAGGACCCAACTGAATTTGAGCTGGGCATGCACACCCCAAGCCCCCCTGGATCCCCCGAGCCATCACCCCATCACACGCCTGGCTCCAACATCACTGGTGACGAGACCATGGGATCCTTCAGTAGCCCCCCGGTGCCACCATCTGTACACCTGCCAGCATCACAATGCACAGCAGCCACACCACCAGAGGCCGACACTGCCCTTGACCTGGCCAGCATCATCCAGCGGCAACAGGGTCTCACTGTGCTGGTTGGTCAGCATGTGGCGGAGGCTGCCCGTCTCAGGGCGGAGATTGGGGAGACATCCAGGCACTCCAGGGAGAGTATAGAGACCTGCACATACAGGCTGTGTGGGGAGCTCATCAGAGTTCGTGAGGTCCTCACACGCATTGCGGACGCAATGGACCGTCAATTCCCACCACCACCAGCGCCAGGACAGTCTGCCACTTCTTCGTCCTCCAGTTCGCGGCAGACAAGCCCACTCCGACGCTCCCCACGCACCACCAGGCGCACCTCCAGGCAGCCTCCAAATGCTGGATTAGGCAATGACCAATAGGGAGTGAATATCCATGCTTCCGCGTGAATGCCTGGACGCAAACATTGTGGAAGACACATGAGGGACAGTTGTGGGGGGTGGGGGGTAGGGTGTGATGGGACAGTTGTGGGGGGTCGGGGTTAGGGTGTGATGGAACAGTTGTGGGGGGTGGGGGGTAGGGTGTGATGGGACAGTTGTGGGGGGTGGGGGGAGGGTCGTGGGATGTTTGGGTACATGCACATTTTCCTGTTTGAGTTCATAAATACACTGGTGTTAGAGCAAAACACAGGCCTGGACTTCTTCATTGTGTATGTGTAATTTATTGACGCCAGGGTCCATTGTGAGCTAACAAACAGACACCAGTGCACCACTAGCCATATCCAGGTGACAGTACGAGAACTTGTTACTCAGAATATTTGGTTGATCAGATGCTGCCTCACAGCACGTTCCTCCTGGCCATCCCCTCTTGCATGACCTGCATCCCCTTCACCTCCATCCTCATCACCATCATCATCCTCATCAGGTGATTCTATTTCAACGTCAGGGGGCAGTGGCACATTCCGTCTGATACACATATTGTGCAGCATGACACATGCCATGGAGATCTTGGTCACCTTCTCATGGCCATACAGGAGAGCGCCACCAGACCTGCTAATGCACCTAAACCGTGACTTCAATAGGCCAAAAGTCTGCTCGATCACGATGCAGGTACGGGTATGTGCACGATTGTATTCCCCTTCGTGCCTGTTCAGTGGGTTCCGTAGAGGTGTGAGGAGCGACCTCTTCAGGGGATAGCCGGCATCACCTATATGGGGGAAGGAATGGGGTCCTGTTACTGTTCACCTCAAGTGTGGCCTGTTCATTTCATTGGCTTACATCTGTATGTGCATTTGGACGATGGACTACAGGCTACACCCAGTTGGAGTATTTATATCTACCCCCCCACGCACACCCAGTTGGAGTAGCTATCTCTCCCCCCCACGCACACCCAGTTGGAGTATCTATCTTTCCCTCCCCATGCACGCCCAGTTGGAGTATCTATCTCTCCCCCTCCACACACACCCAGTTGGAGTATCTATCTCTCCCCCCACGCACACCCAGTTGGGGTATCTATCTCTCCCCCCCCACGCACATCCAGTTGGAGTATCTATCTCCCCCCCACGCACACCCAGTTGGAGTATTTATCTATCCCCCCACGCACACCCAGTTGGAGTATCTATCTCCCCCCCCCAAGCACACTGCCATGTGCTTGGCCTGCAACTCACCAGGTAGCCACGAACGCTGTCCCGTTTGTCGCTCCATGTAGCGTGGGATAGTTGAGTTCCGCAGGACCATGGAATCATGGGTAGATCCGGGAAATCGGACACAGCAATGTGTGATTATCTTGTTGGCGTCACATACCATTTGGACATTGATGGAGTGGAATTGCTTCCTGTCTCGGTACACTACTTCATTGTGATGTGGGACGACCAATTCCACATGTGTACAGTCGATGGCCCCGATGCAACTTGGGATGCCTGCCAGTGAATAGAAACCGACTTTGGTTTTTGCAATCTCCTGGGCAGTCCGTGGCATGTATATGTGTTCGGGTGCATGCTTCAGGAGGGCATCGAGTACCTGGTTCAGTGTGCGTGAGAATACTGGTTGGGAGATGCCATGCATCTGCCCCACTGTATGCTGGTAGGTGCCTGTGGCCAGGAAGTGGAACACAGTCACCACCTTCAGTAGAGGGGGGATGGCAGTTCTGATGTCTATGAGGCTCACAATGTCGTGGTGTATCATGTCCACGATGCTGGTGATGGTATCCCGGTCCAGACGGTACAGGGTGTGTATCTGCTCAGGTGTTAGGTTAAATGGACTGGCTCCGATCCTGGGAATTGGTGTGTGCCTCTGTGATATGATTAGGTGCCGTGGTGGTGCTTGCTGTGCCTGTCTTGCCCTCCTCCTCCTCCTGCGTCTCCTCTGTGCTGCCTGTTGTTGTTGCAGCTGCGCTGCTATCAGGTCCTCCAGGCCATGTAATGCTGCTAGTATTGGAACCATCTTGGTGTGGGAAGGGGTGTGGGAAGGGGTGTGGTGTGCTCCTTTTGAGCAGCCACATTCTCCATTGCCTCCACCTGTGCTGATTGTGGCCACCAGTGGCAGGTGGTAACACTGCACAGTTATTTTAACGGGTGGTTCGCGATGGCGGTATTAGCGCCATGCCGGTAAGCGGTTTTGGGGGCTTTACCATGCCGCTATTGGCATGTCCGCTCGCCTTGTGATGGTGTGCTATTAGCGGCATGGCGTTATTTATGGGAAGGAGGTACGCGCGTCCGCGGACTGCCCGCTATTAGTGCCACTGTACCTAGCGGTGCCGCTAATAGCGGTGAGCCGGGTCGTAATTAGCATGGGGATTTAACGTTACCGGTATTCCATTACCGGTAACGTTAAATCCCTACCGCCTACCGTGTAATGAGGCCCTATGTGTTCTTTGTGAAGGGATTTCACAAGTGACATATTTTTGGATAAACTGCAAAACAGTGGCATCACTATCCTGACCAAATTTAGGAGCATCTTTAATCCACAAAAGCATGTAGATGTGTGGTGCTCCTCTGGCTTGGTATTCTTTTCTCTAAAGGAAGTGTTGCACTACTCTGAGGGGAGGAACAGTTTTATTACAAATGAAGTGTAGCATAGCAATGAAGCGATGATGGAAATATCTTGATACATTTACAGGATCTAGAGAGCAGAGTTCTCCTGGTGTTTTTATATCTATGTTTGTTTTGTTTTTGTTTGCTATGCGTAGGAAATCGTGTAAATCTTCCCATGCACATTCTGCACAACTTAATGTCATAAACCAAGTTGGTGGGCCAAGGTGTCTTATCATACAGCGTTCATCTCTGTGGCGTCGGAACGAGTATTCTTTTGTACTACGCATGTTTGCTAAAAGATTTGTAATGCTTGACTGTAAAACCTCATCTTTTCCTTGCACTTTTTGTAATAATTGCATTGCTGAGATATTTTGAAAATGGGTACCTGATTGTAATGTGTGTGTAACTCCATAGCATAGAGTTGCTAGTTCACTTTAAAAGAGAAGGTGGAATATGTATTGCACATTTTGTCTGAATCTGGGGTCTTCAGAATATATTTGTAAAGAGCAGTATTCTGATGCTGTTATTTGTGTGGGTCTATCATTGTACCTTCCTCCTTTTCCAGTCGGAAAGAGTAGAGGAAAGGAACGTGCGTCTATACTTTTTTCCCATATTCTCATTGGAGATCCTTTGGCTTGTCACATTTGGTACGTTTCCAGTGCATCATCTATGATGTCTTTAGAGTGTAATGGATGAATTGTATAATGGTCTAAAATATTGGATTCTGTAGCAGGATCTAGAAGTTGACATTGACCAGTTTCTGATGACTCTTGAATTATTTCAGTGGTTTCGCTCAGGTTTTCTTCAATATTAATTTCTTTGTAGTATTCATTTTTGTCTTTTAGATATTGCAGGGCTTGTCTAACTTTATGTAGGTCCACAAGTTGTTGCCAATTTTTTTTTTCTTTTGTAGGTAACCCATTTACTAAGACAATTAAAGATTTATCTATTGGACGTTGCACTCCCAGAGTGTTTACATTTTCTTTGAGATCTAATGGCAAATAAACTACTTTGCCACGAATGCCTTTCACTGATTCAGAGGGAGATAATTTTGCTGTTTTTGGTTGAAGGTGTATTATTGCTTGAAATGGGTGCACTGTTTGAATTATGATGCTCTCATATAAGTTGAGTTGTTGCAGGGGTTTTGGTGGTGGGAATAATTCCAAGTTATTTGTGATAGCACGTGAAGGTGTTTCGTTGTTGTCAAGTTTTGCAATGCAGTAACTGCAAAGTATTAAGGGGTTCATAATTTCGTATTTATTTTCTGCTATAAGGTAGAGAGCTAATTGGAACCATTTGGAATCTTCATTGTCTTCTATTTTGTACGCTATGTCTACAGTTTTTGTGCTATTTTCATAAAAAGTCCTGCAGCAACACACACACACATGGTTTGGTACTTCAGCGGATGTACTTTTTCCTTTTTGTATTAGTGTAGTAGAAGGTTGCCATATGTACAGTTGCTTGTAAAGCTGTTGCATTTTGTAAATGGCTTTCACTTCCAAAATATTTTCTTTGGATATGCTCTATTTCTTCGAGTAGTTGTTTGGCTGTACTATGTAGAAGACTATTATTTAAATTGGCTAGTACTAAAGCAGGACTTTCGGTGTAGTACAGTTTATGGACCAGATTTCTTATAGTTGAATGATGTGTTGATATCATTTTGATATTATGGAAGGTGCTTTTGCAAATAGGTCCAGAAATGCAGGCTAATGAATGTCCTTGTAGCCCTGTGTATTTGCGCACTGGACAAGCGTCCATATTTTGTAGTAGTTTAATTTAGAATTTGTCTTTGCCTTTCACATACTGATTGAGGAACTGGCGTAAAGATTTGAAAGATTTTTTGGCAATGTTACACATTGTTGTGCACAGCCATTTGTAGACTGGACATATTGGTTCAGTGGAATGGAGAGGTTACTGGGAAGTTCCTGTATATGGGCCAGATAAGGAAAAGACTGCATTTGCAACGCCTTTAGGACTGTTCCAATTCAAAGTCCTTCCTTTTGGCTTACATGGCGCGCCAGCCACTTTCCAACGCCTCATGTATCAAACCCTACAACCCTATTCCAATTTCTGTGGAGCTTATACTGACGATATCGTCATTTATAGTAAGACTTGGGAGGACCATCTCTTCCATCTTTATACCATCACAAATGTCCTCAGAGACGCTGGCCTAACTGCTAATCCAGCTAAGTGCAGATTGGCCCAGTCAGCCGTAAAATACCTTGGCTTCTTCGTTGGGAATGGGAACTTATAGCCCCAACATGAGAAGATAAAAGCTGTCTTGGATACGCCAACCCCCAAGACCAAAAGAGATCTTAGAGCTTTTCTCAGGTTAATAGGATATTACCGTAAGTTTATCTCCAACTTTCTAGACAAAACAGCCCGGTTGACAGATAAACTTAAAAATGCTGAACCCCAGAAACTTCATTGGAATAACGAGGATGAGATATGTTATAACACCATGAAACAGACTCTGTGCCAGAACCCAATCCTGAAGGCAGTCGACTTCTTTAAAGAGTTTGTTTTACAGACGGACGCCTCCCTTACAGGGTTAGGAGCCGTCCTGTCCCAGGTTTGCGATGGATTGCAACACCCCATATTATTCACTAGTCGCAAGCTGTTCCCACGTGAAATAAAATGACCATGTGTTGGAATTAGAGGCCCTGGCCATCAAGTGGGCCATCACCCATCTTAGTTACTACCTATTAGGACGAATGTACACACTCTGTACAGATCGCTCACCCCTAGTTCGGATTAGACAACGCAAAGAATCCAACCCTCGGGTCATGCAATGGTTTCTAGACCTACAACCCTATTGTTTCACTGTGGAACAATGAAAAGGAAAAGACCAGGAAAATGTAGATTTTCTTTCCCGGTTCCTCTGTGAAACAAAGGGGCTACATCGCATGGAGGCTGGGTATGTGAGAAACCTGAAGGTGTCTACCTGACCAGTACCCGGGGATCTGTCATCCAGGTTGCCAGGACACGGCCATTGCTATTGGATCCAATTCCTGTGGGTGGACCAGTGAGAGGACGATCACCTGGATGAGGGGTCCTTGGGGAGTGGAAGTGGGACATAGACGGGTGAGATACGGTATCCCCCTTCTTATAACACCTTTTCCCCAGCCTGCCACATAGGATACTCAGGCACTCTACCCCCCACCCCTTTTCTGACACAAACACTTTCTTACACCACGAAAGACAACGGACTAACACTAGAGCTGTTTACCTGACATGTGCAAACACAAGGGTCAGGCAGAGTCAGGCAAATGACCAGAGCCACACACACCTGACGGCCCTTTGCCTTCCCCACAGCGATAAAAGGTGGAACACAAGAGCACACTACGAGCAATGCAGATCGCACGACGAGACAGCTATCGCAGGGTGGCAGTTCAAGAGAAGGAAAAAGGCGGCGAGAAGCGAATTGGTGACAAGGAATGAAGCGACCTTGCCCTTTCCTACCCAGACAAGCAAACCCTCAGTGGAAGGAATCATAAGACTGTGAACGGAGCACCCCAACACTGATAATCAGAGCAGGGAGAGACGCTTGCTGCTGTGGTACAATCCTTGACTCCAGAGATAAGAAGAGCCAAGCGGTTCATTACAGCCGATCAGTCGAGGGAGAACTGATAAGAAACCGAACTGTGTTGAACGAGAGTCACAAACCGCAAATTAAGGAAAATTCAAAGAACTGTTAACATTAAGGGAAAGCCAGCTGCAGAGGGGTCCGGCACCACGTGGGTGCTCATTTGAGAGACCCTGGTTGCTCCCATGTTTGTTGAAACTACCAATACCTGAAGGCCCTAGGAGAGCCACAAGGAAAAGGTCAAAGTGGTCATACAGGGTTCTAGCAAAGCCGCCTGTACAGTCGAAAGTCTTTGACCTGCACGTAATTGGGAAGCTAAGGGAGATGAATCCCGCATAGTGAGAAAAGAGAAAGAACTGTGTGATTGACATAAGTTGGCAAGAGTGAACCCGACAGAGGGATGCTGATAGAACGGGATGAAGCTTGAAATCCCAATGAGCAGTGTGTTAACAAGAGTGAACCTGATAGAAGGATGTCCACAGTGAACTGTTTAAAAAGACATTAAGACTTGTGAATGCCACAGGTAAGATAGTTTTGAAAAAAAGCTGTAGAGAACCTGACGGAGGGAGGCTGATATTCGAGAGGGGTCTGAGCCCGGAAGAGGGGGACCCAAGGGTGAAAAGTCATTACCCAACGTACAATTGGAAAGGAACTTTTTGTTTGTTATTTTTAACACATCAGGTCTTCTGAGGTAAGAAACCTTTTGTAGAACAGAGATTTAACTACCGAAGGTCCTGATAGCTGAAAACTGAACTGTCGTCTCGTGCTGGGAGAGCTCGAGAGTGTGCTGTGCTTAGGAGTCCCGCCTTGTCCCATGCTCAAAACATGGGGAAGGGAGAACCCCGGCTACCACATTCTGACTTATGATTTGTGAACACTTCTTTCTTTCTTGTGAACCTTATCCCACACTCTTTTTGCATTTAGTTGTAAGAATTGGCAATAGTTATTTTTAGTATAGGCCCTTTTATTTGACAAGACGCCACTAGGACTGCCTTATTATTTGATGGTCGTAGCTTGCTCCAATCTTAGATTTAGGTTTAGATTAGGAATTTTTCCAATACAGTACAATAAACACCCTTGAACTGTGACCACTTGTGCCTGTCTTTACTGTTGCCACCATGAGTTCCTTACATTCCAGGGAGGGGTATTTTGGACTCGGAGGTGATGGACCATACAGAAGAAAGATACCAGAAAGAAAGCTGAAAAATATGTCCATGGGCCAGACGGCCCAAACTATGTTAACAAACCAACAAGAAAAGGATTAGATCTCCTATAATCATTCGTTCCCAACAGAGGAAACCCCGGACTGGATTAACAAAATCTGCGAACAGATTCAGGATCCGGAAGACAATGGGGAACACTGGGGTAACACACCGGAGTGTTTGCCAGCTCCCAAAGGGAGCAGTCTTGGGCATCACAAACCCCTCACGCATTTGATGTTCAAAGGGGCAGCCATAGCCCAATCCTCATTCATACAGTTAATGGATACACAGAGACCCACTTCCTTCCCAAACTACCCGGAACACTTGAGAGGAGAGACCTCATGTATTCCTCACAATTGACAGCACAAGGGAGACAGAAAAAGCTGCAGTCTCCATTATAGGCAAGGAAAAGGAGACCAGCACTGCACCAAACAAAGGTGAAATGTTTTTCCAAATTCCCGCCCCACAGGAGTATGCTAAATCCATACCCTGAGCTTTTTGACAGAGTAGGACACCAAAATGAAATTCAGAGAAGGGAAACCCCCAACCTGAGACAGTGGAAAAGAACAGCAACTCCTTCACAGCCAGCAAGAAACACAGATTGGAGTGGGGTTCAAGATGGCGTCTTCTCCATTTAAAGGCTTTCCTCAGGATTACAAAGCATCCAAGACATGGAGCATGCCTAGAGCAGGCGTGCAATTCCTCTGCCCAATCACAGGAAGCTAGTCAGTCCAAGCACTATATAAGGTCTAGCTCCATAACAAGAGTCAAAGAGAGTTTTGTGCTACAGAGAAGGCGAGTTGTAGTGTTAAAGAGGAAGAAGATTGCTGGAGCAGAGTTGAAAGTTGCTGGACTGGCTGCAAGCCTTGGAGTGGAAGACAATATTGTAAGACCGCTGGCCTGGCTGTAAGACCTGGGGTGGAAGAAAAAATTGCAAGACCCAGAGAGGAGAGGAAGATTCCTGGGCTGATTGTAAGACCTCAAATGGAATTGTGAATTTTTACTCCTGGAGAGGAGAGGCTGATTGTAAGACACACATAGCAGAGACTGATGTAAAACCTGGAGACTTTAGGCACTTCCTCCTTCTCTCTGTTCTGGGCCTCCACCCTTCCTTTCTCTTGTCAGGGCATCTGTCCTTTCCTGCCCATAGCAAAAAGTAGGGGAGAGAGAGGACAGCCCTGTCTGGTGCCGCATGTTAGGGAGATCGGGCTGGTCAGTAGGCCATTCACTCTGAGAAGGGTGTACAGGGTCTGATAGTTCGCTAAGGCTAGCTTTATGAAGGTGGGCCCAAAGCGGAACGATTCCAGGGTAAGGAGGAGGAATGACCAGTCCACTTTGTCAAAAGCCTTGGTCATGTCCAAGGCTAGCAGGGCGAGTTTCTGCTAGCCTCGCCTAGCTATCTCAACCAGATTGAGGGCTCTACGAGTGTTATCCGTGGTGGCTCTGTTTAGAATAAATCCTGTCTGGTCTGGGTCTACAATGTCTGGGAGAATCTTCGCTAATCGGTTTGCCAAGACCTTTGAGTAAATGTTCGCATCTAGGTTTAATAAAGAAATGGGTCAATACGCTGTGGTCTCTCTGGGGTCTTTTCCCGGTTTCAGCGCTAGTACTGTGATCGACTCTTTCATTGATGGGGTGGTTGATCCTGAGGTAGCGAAGGCATTGAAAAGAGTTGTCATTGGGGCTAGCAGCTGGGGTCGAAAGAGTTTAAAAAATCGAGGCGAGAAACCATCCGGCCCCGGGGCTCTTGATTTTAAGCTTTTAATAGCCTCATCAATCTCCTCGCTGGTGATCGGGGCCTCCAACTCTTCTCTACTTGGGGTTGAGAGCTTGGGTAAGGCGGCTTCCTGCAGGTAGGACTGCTGCACTCCAAAGGGGCTTGGGGTAGCCGTCATTGTCTCATCAAGTGGGCCTCTGCAATCCTCAACTTATCCCGATCTGCGAACTGGACAGCGTCCTGGGGGTCTCTGAGGCCTATAATAGTATTCCTCCTCTTGACTCTTGCCAATTTTTCCACTAGAAATTTATTCGCCTTGTTTCCTCTGGCATAGTAACTTTGTTTTGTTTTGGTTAGAAGCTGGGCTGTGTCCTCCGCGTAATGGGCCTCTAATTTCTTTCGAGCTGTCTGCAAGGCTCGGTAGGTTCTCGGGGACCAGTTTCGGCCCTTACATGTCGTCTCTGCCTCCAGGACCTTGTCCTCTAGGATGCGGCGGGACTGTTGATTTTGTTTGTGATAGGCCGCTCCTCGGGAGATTAGCACCCCTCTCACCACGGCCTTTATAGCGTCCCACGTATTCGCCGGGGAAGTATCTTCGTTTTTATTTTCTTCAAAGAACTGCTTTATTGTTTTAGCCACTACGTCTCTGGTGGCCATATCGTTTAGGATCGGGTCATAGAGAGACCATCTGCGTCTTGGGGACGGGTCAGGGTCATGAGCTCTTAGCGTTAACATTATGGGTGCGTGGTCTGAGTGGATTCTGGGACCTATGATGACTTCATCCGTGTATGCCAGGATCTGTGGGGATACCAACAGGAGGTCGATGCGTGAATAAGTTCTGTGTACATAAGAATAGCACGAGTAGTCACGCTCCTCTGGGTGGAGGACCCTCCAGGTATCTACCATGTCTAAGGTTCGGAACAATTTGATTAAAGCCGTCGCTGAGCCGAAGTCTCTGCGGGCCGGAGGGTGTGATCTGTCTGCTAAGGGATCGGGGACTCTGTTGAAATCTCCCCCGATGATGGTATGGCCCTCAGCGAACGGAAGGAGGGAGCTTTCCAGGGCCAAGTAGAATGCCTCCTGGTCTTCATTCGGGGCATATGCTGAGATCAAAGTGTATAGTTGGCCGAGCATTCGGCACTTCACCGCCACAAAGCAGCCCTCAGGGCACCGCTTAGAGTCCAGGATTTGCGGCTTAAGACCTTTGGCGATTAAGATCGCTGTGCCACCCTTCTTCGTTCCGCTCGATGCCAGGAACTCTAGTGCAAATTGTCGATCTCGGAGCCTGGAGTAGTCGGCTGGAATCAGATGTGTCTCCTGGAGGAAGACAATGGAAGCCTTATCATTCTGGATGCGTCTCAGAATTGCTTTCCGCTTCTATGGGGCGTTGAGGCCTCTGACATTCAGAGTCAGGAATCTTAGTTTCTGGTGTGGGGGGGGGGACACCTGGGTGTCCTCCGGGATGGAATTCTGCTCTTCGCGGGGGTTATGGGGGTATTCATTCTTCATCTCGTGACTCAGGGTCAGCAAAGCCTTCCTGTGGCTGGGTTTCCTGTATCCTCCAACGGGAGGGTAAACTTTTACATGAGTGGGCCAACTGGGCCCTAACTGTTCTCCCAGCCAACAGGGCTGGGGTCCAACAACTACGTAGGGTTGGTCTCCGAGGGTGAGTTGGTGACATACTCCTTGGAATGGGGTATAGGACGCTCGGGACCCGCGGCGTTACTGGATCTTGATTTCTTCTCTGTATCGATCTGCGTAGTAGCCCTGTACTGGGCTGAATCATTTTATCTTTCGGCATCTCTGAGTCTTTGACCAAGGTTGCTGTTGCTGTCCCTGGGGCAGCCGGTCCGCCTCCCCCGGTGAGTGCTGCGGGGTCTGAGCGGTCGAGGCCTCCGGCGAGCGTGGGTGCAAAATGGACTCAGCGTCCTCAAGGTGGCTGATTCTGCGCTGGGTTCCCTGCAACGTGAATTGGAGAGTGGAGGGGAAAAGCCATCTGTAGCGGATTTGCTGGCTCAGTAGAAATAGTGTTAGGGGTCTAAGGGTTCTTCTTTTCTGTAAGGTTGTTAACGAGAGGTCCTGGAAAATTTGCAGTGGGGAGCTCATGAATGAGAGTTCATCTTTGGTGCGGCTAATGGCCGAGATGGCCTCTTTAGTAGCGTAGAAATGGACCCTGGTAATTACGTCCGGGGGGCCGTCTGAGTCCACCCCCCGTCTTGGTCGTAGCCTGTGAGTGCGGTCCACGATCAGTTGGGTTTTATCCGTGTTTGGAAGAAGAGCTTGAAAGAAATTGCCAATGTATTCTGGCAGCTCTTTGTCTGAGATGGTCGATGGGACTCCTCTGATGCGCAGATTATTTCGTCGTGCCCTGTTTTCTAGGTCTTCTTGTTTAAATTCCATCACTTCATTCTTGGTCTGCAGCGCCAGGATCTCTCGTCTCATGTCTAGGATCGTGGCGTCATGGCTCTGGGTCAGGTCCTCCACTTCGCCCAGCCTCTGTTCCGCCTCGGTAAGTCTATGATCCGTCTGATCCATCCACGTGGTAAGTTCTGACATACAAGACCGGAACTCCGCCTTAATGTCCTGCATGAAGGCCTGGATGTCTTCCTTAGTGGCTAACTTTCCTTGCTCGTCAGGGTTTTTTTGTGGGGTTAACTTAGGGGGGGGGGTCCTGCTTCTTCGTCCTGTCCACTGCTAAGAGCATGGAGGAGATGTCCGAAGATTTGGCTGATTTCGTTGGCTTCAACATTGTGTCGGGCTTAGGAGATCCGGGCTGCAGTGACTGCAATGCTTAGGGTTCTCGAGGTGAGGCTTACTAGACCAGGGGGCCAGAGGTTAGGGACCCAGAGGGGGTAGAGAGACTCCGGCGAACAGGCAGAGCGCTGGACGGAATGAGGATCACCAGGCCGTGCCTCCGTGGCGTTAGAGAGGGGGCCGCAGTGTCGGCGCAGCCAATGTCGGATTCTGTAGGAGGGCAGGTGGGGGGGCCTCAGGGACGGGACTCAGGATCCAATATGGGCAGCGGGAGTGGGCCGGGGTGCCCCAGGAAGTCCCAGAGATGGGAGGGGGGTCTCAAGCGGGGCACCGAGAGAACTCCGGTCGGACAGAGGGCGCCGTCAGGTCTTCTGGGCAGCAGCGGGTGGATATAGCCCCTTCAAAACTTAGGAAGGTTCCTACCTCGTCAGGGCTCGCTGAGTCGACTCAGAGGCTGGGGAGCAGTAGATCAGCAGCCGCACCTGCGTAGGGTCTTCAGGGAGGTCTGTGGGCCCGGTTTATGGGAGGCCTGCCAAAGGAGAGTGGGCCGGGGCGCCCCTGGAAGGAGCCGGGCCGTCTGATGGAGGGGGGGCCGTCGATAGGGCCTCGACTCTCGTGTCGGAATCCTGGCGTGGGGTGGCGGAGCAGAGCGGGGCCGGCGGCGGCGCCCGCGGTATCCTGCAGGAGGCCGCTCGGCCGCCAGTGAAGGCCGGGCTGGAGGTTCTGGAGACGCCGCCTCAGAGTGTCGTTCAGGCACTCCCTCGGAGCGAGGCCCGCTGTCCCCCACCACTCCAAGACCTCAGGCAGGGTGGCTCGGCGAGTCGGATGGCCGCTGAATCTCGGCGGGTCCACTCCCCCCGCCGAGGGGGACGCAATCGCCGGCCTCACCACCGCTCTCGCTCAACACCCCGGGAGGCAGCCGCCGCGGGTCCAGAAAGCTGTGTGGGCAGCGGGGCCACCCAGATGGGCGGAGGTGGCCACCTATTCGCTGCGGAGAGTGAGCCGGTAGCCCACGTCAGCCCGGGTCCAGCCGCAGGGGATCCGCTCCGCGGCTCACTGTGTTCCGTTCTGGGGACGGCGGGATATTTACTCTCCGTCCGCCATCTTGGGAGCTGTGTGAGGAGGCAGGGGGGGCCGGAACAACGGGCCGAATCCGGGCTTTAGGGATGGTGATGTCGCCTCGCCAGGCAGCAGCCGACGCCTCAGGGATTCGCCTTGCTTATGAGCCGAGGCATGCCGCAAATCGATCCATTAGGGTTGATTTATTCATCATCGCCGCGGGTCTCGTACGGAGGCCATAACAGGAGCGGCTGCATCGTTCGTGCTCCAGGCCACGCCCCCCTTGTATTTGTATTTTATTGAATTTATATAGCGCTTTAATCCAAAGTGCTTTACATGAGGAACAAGAAAATATACAACAAGCATAAAATGGCAATCGAATCACAACCAGAAAACAGTACAAGGAACAATTTACATTATTGCTGAGGTAAAGTGAGCGTAGAGAAGGTCCGAGGTGTGAGAGGGAATGGGAGGTATGAGTGGAGGTAGAAGCAGAAGTAAGAGAGGAGGCAAGAAGGTGTGAGGGAGAAGAATGGAAAGAATAAGACTAGAAAAGAGCAGGAGGTAGGGTAGAAGGGAGTAGAGAGGAAGGAGAGGGTGAGGAAGTACAGAACTAAGTGTGCAGTCAGTTGATTAGAGAGTTCATGCACGAGCTAATATTTTCAATTAACTGCACATGATTTGAAGTAATGGCCATGCTAAAATGCTGTGACAGAACAGTGGTAATAATGTAAGCATCTTAGCATCTTTCAGCTATGTGCAGCTCTCATTATTCTACAGTTTTTTGCTGCAAGACCAGTGTACCACGTTTTCAGTTTTAGCACTAAGAATCAAACCTACCAACTTGACTTTAAAGCTCAACAGGTCTCTCTCTGCCTTACTCCTACCACACCCACCAAAGTGATGCGAGAATGAAAGCTCTTAATATCCTCCAATTTCAGTCGATTGCATGGGTGTGGTAGAAATTGCGGCCTGGAAACTAGTTTTTTTGTTATTTTTATAGGTCTGATAAAAAGAAAATGCATATTTTTCCTCATCATATATTTAGAACGTAATGTTGCTGTACAAGTCATATATACATTTATTTTTGCCCAGGGGCCGTACTACTTTTTAAATTCTAAGTATAAAACTACACACTTCAATAGCCTACGTTTTCATTAGGGCTGAACATGTTGTGTTGTATTCATTTCAAATATCTGTCTGGTATGTTTGAGTTCTCCAATATAAAATAG
Organism: Ambystoma mexicanum; assembly: GCF_040938575.1. NCBI lineage: Eukaryota > Metazoa > Chordata > Amphibia > Caudata > Ambystomatidae > Ambystoma > Ambystoma mexicanum. Next base: position 870,979,860 of record NC_090924.1, on the reverse strand, counting down.
CATGTTGTGTCTGTGTGCCATTATTACATTAATTTACACCACAGAGTGACAACTAGATTTTTCTACAGGACAAGCAGATTTGTCTAGCAGCTTGTGTGTTGGACAAGTAGATTGTTTTCCACACCCCTGCAACCTGCACTTAAACTGTGTCATACGGAGCACTGAAATGTGTGAGGAGTCAGCAATGAGTAGCGGACACAAAGTTGAAGTGTTCTCAATATTCGCCATTTTTATTCAAATAAAAAGGGGTTTGGAAAAAGGCCTATCTTGCCCTAATTAAAAGAGAATGTCCCTACCTACGAAAACAAAACTAAAATAAGTTGACCATATGTCCAAAATGCATCTAGTCCTCACACTAACATACAAAATCAAAAGGTACAATATCATTTCTATCACCACGTCAACCAAGTTGTGCAAAACATCATATATATATATATAACAATTTCACCAAAAACAACCCTTGTGTCCAGTATTTAGTCCCCCCAACCCCCCCCGAATGGTTTCAGGAAATAGGCCTTTCAAACCAAAGTTCCAAAGGGTAATACATATGTCTTTTTCCTGCGTAAAGGGTGTGCAATTAGTGTAGGCAGATGGAGCCCAGCATAGTTGGAGGAAGATTTCCCCATCTTGTTTCTCTCTTTATCTCTCTTCCTTCCAAAGCACTTTAGGTATGATGTCAGAAGGAAAAGGCCACTTGTCTCAAAGACAGGTATTTGACCCCATAAAGCAAGCTTGCTTTAGTCCAATCTCCTGTGGGCTTTTGCCTATAAAAATGGGAGTCTTCCACTACTTCTTTGATCCCCTCTTGAACAAAAGCCTGAGGAAGAATTCATTGGGTGTCTGTTGGGAGAGTTGACTTTCCAAAGGCCTCCACTGGAGGTGAACACAGAGTGTCCAAGGTTAAAGGCAAGCTCTGCTCCCTAGCCAGTCCCAGGGTATGGTATGAGTATGATATGATAATGTTTATTTATGATATGATATGATAGGTTATTTATAATGCGCTTAATACCCAGAGGTTTCTAAGCGCAGACCCAGGGATTGAACCTGTGGTGCTCTGTGGCGTCTTGCTTCCAAGGCGAGCACACTGCCCCTGAGCTATCCTCCCCTATAAAGCCCCTATACACAGGCAAGTGCTTCAAAGCACTCAAGGAGGGTGGGAACACAGGGGAAAATAACAACAGTCGCTCAGAGCCCTTGAATTTCTGAGACAATAACGGTCTGCACAGGCAGAGTTAGCGAATATGATACATTTAACAGTTTAGATACAACAAAAAGGCCTGATAGCGATTCCGCTGTTTTTTCAAGTGCACATTAAGGGGTGAAGACAAGGGAGAACAGACAGAATGATCTTCAGGCAGAGCTGTATACAGATTGTGCAAGTGCAGGCCGGGCAAGGCAGGGGCAGGGGTCCAAGTGCACCCAGACGGTAGAAACTGGGGAAGTGCAGAGAGAGAAGCTCTCTAGGATTTATTACAAGTGCAGTGAAGGGGTGGGGTGCAGGGCCCTGAAGCAAGTGCAGAAGGACTGTCAGGGGTGCCTGGGTACTGTGAGACTCTGAGGTACACCAGGCGGCCAGTCAGTAGGCTATATGGAAGAGGAGGGAGAGAAGGAAGAGCAGAGAGCTTGGTTAGCAGGGAAGAGTGAGAGGAGGAGGAGAAGAGGAAGGTCTTGAGGAGTTTCCGGAACTTAAGAATATCAGGCTCAAGATGGAGGGTGGCAGGGAGGCTGTTCCAGAGGGAGGCATCTGCTGAGGGAAGGGATCTCCCTCCAAATCCCTGCCTGGAGAACCGGCTCCCTCGCAGAAGGTTGGAGGTAGATGAGCAGAGGGCTCGAGAGGGACAGTATTTACATTGAAGGTAAGTATGTCCCAGGTCCCAGAAAGCCTTGTGGACAATGCAGAGGGTCTTGAATTTGATCCTTGCAGCCATGGAGAGCAAGTGAAGGGATTTCAGCGTCGGAGAGACGCGGTCTCTGGGCTTGAGGCCAAGGATAACTCTCGTGGTTCTGTTCTGGATGAGTTGCAGAGGGCGCCAGGGGCAGAAGCAGGGAGGTTGAGGAAGAGGTTGTTGCAGTATTCCAGCCTAGAGAGAACCAGGTGTGAGACGCAGGGGGAAAGTGAGAAAGGGTAAAATGCCTCTGAGGAGGTGTAGGGCACATTGGGGGTGACTTACTGCTGCAGCAAGTCCTGCCTCTCTGCCAGCGACACTGGTAATACCCTGGACTTCAAGTAACTGAAGGACCCCTGCAGGTATGTGCCACCCTTTCCCCCATATTGGGAGCCCGTTAACACTAACCTTAAACTTGAGTCCCTGGGTAGGGACTCACAGCAACCTGAGAGTCAAGACAGCCAAGATCCCTATGATTCCGCTAACTGCTGCATGCTGTGATTCAACCCTGCTGAACCCCATCAAACCAACATGACCCTCCAGAGCTTCCTTTGGCACACAAACAACATTAAAGCTGCTGTCTCGCGCACTTCAACCAGTTCACAACCACACTGTACCAGCAGAGCGTGTCATTGCCTCAGCTAGAACTTGAAGCTCATCAATGCACCTACCACGTTCAACCCGTTTTTTTGAACCGCCAGCCTCTTCGCTGACGAACTGACTGTCGAACCGACCCTGGTGCTCTCATCAAACCATGACCCTCGAACACCTCACCCACCTTGAGCTGCGCATCCAATCACCAGCATCTTCGCTATCAAACCGGCAGTCTAACCGACGCTGGTGGCCCTCACAATCCACACATCTTCGAACCGCAACAAACTTCAGCTTGACACCTGCTCCCCATCTGATACAACGCAACTGCCTCATTTGATCCAGAGTCAAACCGTATGAACAGTACAGGAGATCCTGGTTTTAGGCTGTCAAACCAGCAAGACGATACACTAATGTTGCACACCTTGGTAGGTTGTGTATTGAGTAGGTTAAATTAGAATTACCTGACTTGGGGTGCAGGGGAGGGTAAAACCGCCCTGGCACAAGCTGGAAAGTAAATAGCAAAAGAAGGAAAGATTCCCAATTTAGGTGGTCACTGATAACTGCCCCCTTGTTCCATCTTTTTGGGCCCTAGAAACTGGTTAGGTCAACTTCTATCCCTTTTGCACAGAAACATAGCCCTTTTGAGAACATAGTGGTTTTTGCTTGCCTTTCACCCCTGTTTCACTACTCAGAGTGTAGCATCATTCAATATTTGCATATTCAATGTTCTTTCTACATGGGTGGGGTTTGTGTAGTGGTTTTCTATTTTGTTAATATTGCAGATTCTGTGTTTAAATAAAGTATATGTATTTGATGGGACTTTGATTGGTCATTCCCTTTGTTTTTTTACTGTTATACTTTGATATGTGGGTTGCTACTGCATTAAGGGTAATATGTATGTCCTTTTTCAGGGTATTTTTCCTTAAAATGGCAAGACAAATGTTCTTTTTACAATACAGGTTGAATATATATTTAAAGACAGTCTTTTATAGTCTTTAGGATGGCCAAAGCAAAAATGGTCAGTTTTAACAAAGGCTTGATATAATAAAAGTTATTTTTCAACTAAACCTTGGGTTTCCTGGTGTACTCCGCTGCCAGGAACACCTCCACTGAAATATCCAATTTCAACAAAAAAACATTACAGAAAGAAACTCCTCTTTGACACATCATTCAATTTCCTGTTATACTTCTCTGCCAGGAATATTCACCCTTTGGCTCACACAGATCCCCTGGTGTACTCTCTTGCCAGGTATCTCTTTTCAAAGAAGGTTCAACTGAAAATTCTGGATATCCTGGTTTACTCTCCTGCCATGAATATCCTCCTCTTGACTCACATAGATCCCCTGGTGTACTCTCCTGCCAGGTATCTCTTTTTCAAAAAGGTTCCACTACCTGATGTCCTTATGAGGTCTCTTTGCAACATTCACTTAATCTTAAATGTGTTCACAATGTATACTTCCTGAGAGGCTCAACCTTGTTGACTTCTGTTAATACTTGTACCATTTTCCCCATTCTGATATCACTTATATGAGGGCTAGTTCAATCCTCTTCTGTCAACCTCTTTTACGATGTCGCTTGACTCCTGGCAATGCTTGTTCTAGGCTCCCCTCAACTTACATCTCATGTCAGGAGAATTGTACATCTTCTGCCTCTCTGTTTCTCTTACAATGTCTTTTGGCTTATGGCAATGCAAGTTCCAGCATTCCCCCAGCTGACATCTAAGGGCAGGAGAATTGTACAACTTCTGCCTCTCTGCTTTTCTTGCAATGTCTTTTGGCTTATGGAAATGAGGGTTTGAGTTTTCCCTCAACTGACATCTCTTATCAGGAGAATTTCTCTGTGTTTGCCCTCTTGTTCTCTCTGTCATGTCTTTTGACTTTTGGCAATGCTGGTTCCAGGTTTCCCCCAACTGACATCTCATGTCAGCAGAATTACACAATGTTTGCCTGCTTGTTCACTCTTTAATTCTATTTGGTCAGTATTCAAAATGTTTACTTAATTGTCCATGCACCTGTCGGAACGTCCCAGGGTCACCACTATCAAAGGGCCAACTCACCGGTTTCTCCTGGCGTCTCTGACTCGTGGTTCACTGTAATGGCAGAGTTTTGCTTCGGGGATGACATTTGCAGCTTGTCAGGTCGTCTGCTGGCTTTATGGTCCTTTGCCGATATGGTTGCTGCTTTCTAGCTTGGCAGCGTCGTGGACAACCTGTCTGCAATTGCCGACACCTTTGATGCCCTTCTCTGGAGCCCGTTAACCTCAGTTGCATTTGCCATCACTCTGGTACATTGGGGTAACAAATGGCAGTCTGGTAGCACTTCTTTCCTTCAGTCTGGTGCACTCCTGCATGTCTGCCTGTCTCTGCAGCTTTGCTTCTTGTTCCGAGTACTCTGCTACCAAATCTGGCTTCTCCCTCACTTTCTCCTTCTTATTTCCCTGTTTGCAGGTATTTCCCTGATTTAAAAGTCCCACGCAGTTGAATGAATGGACAACTAAACTGCACGTTACTATTGGCATTACTGTTGATCTTCACTGACTCTTTACCCCTCTTCTTCGTCCCACTACTTAAGGCTTTCTGGGAATTGAAGTCCAAAGGATGACCATATTGTTTTGAGTTCTGCTGTTGTACATTTTTATCTACACAACAATTATCATCAACATTAAATGTCAAAGGAGTTTTAAAGGTGTTAGGTACATATGAAGGATGATTCAAGTTCTGATTAAGATGTTTGACAGCAGTAGGTTTTAAGACCTCACAATTAAAGGGTTCTAAATAATGACAGCAGGCCATCAGAAACTCTGGGATTAGGGTTTCTTCTTTACAGTCAAAGGAAGGAAACTGCATCTCCAATGTCAGAGCCATCACCTCCCCTGACAGACATTCCCTCCCATATGAACCAACCTCAGAATACCACCCAGAGGGTCAGGATCAGGTAGCGGGTGCCTACCCCCAGCCACATGGGAGAATACTTTAGGCTGGGGATCAGTGATGAGTCTGCAGGATTCATCACAAATGCTGTGTATGAAATAATGTTTGCCCTTAGTATGGCGAAGGTCATGGGCATCAGCTAAGGAGCGGGGTAGAGTGAAGGGGCACTTACAATGCGCCTGTCAAGCAGGGCACCTACATGGACCTCACTAGGATTGCCATACCACCCCTTGTAGCCTGACCATCAAAATACAGATAGACAGCTGCATACAAAAAACCTACTGGAAGTTTCTCCTGTCTCAGTGTTGATTGGTGGAGTGACACTTATTACCCTCTGCACTTCAGTGGACGGGCCAGGAAAGCCTCACCAGGGAACTTACATTTGTAAGTTTCAAGGACTGGGACGTGTGACAAAATGACTTCTGGTCTGCAGGAGAACAAGGATGAGTAGTGGCTAACGCGTCTACTTAGACGTCACATGGCTAAAAGACAAGAGTGATCCCAATCAAAAAGGTAAAACAGGCACTTGGGCCGAGGGAAGTGCATGCTGAAGAGGAATGTGATTGCAACCCAAATATCAAAGTATAACAGTCAAATAACAAAGGGAATGTCCAATCCAAGTCCTATAAAACACATATACTTTATTTAAACACAGAATCTGCAATATTAACAAAATAGAAAACCACTACCCAAAACCCACCCATGTAGAAAGAACATAGAATATGCAAATATCGAATGATGCTGCACCCTGGGTAGTGAAACAGCGGTGAAAGGCAAGCAAAACCCACAATGTCCTCAAAAGGGATATGTTCCTGTGCAAAAAGGGATTAAATTTGACCTAACCAGTCTCTAGGGCCCAAAGATGGACCAAGGGGGCAGTTATCAGTTAATAATACCTTTCACTGTTCTTGGCGGCTTGACAGCCTAAATTGGGACTCTCCTTCTTTTGCTATTTACTTTCCACCTTGTGCCAGGGGGGTTTTACCCTCCCCTGCACCCCAAGTCAGCTAATTCTAATTTAACCTACTCAATACACAACCTACCCAGGTGTGCAATATCAGTGTAGCCTCTTGCTGGTTTGACAGCCTAAAATCAGGATCTTCCGTACTGTTCATACGGTTTGAATCTGGATCAAAAGAGGCAGTTGCGTTTTTCCAGATGGGGAGCAGGTGTCGAGCTGAAGTTTGTTGCAGTTTGAAGATGTGTGGATCGTGAGGGCCACCAGGGTCGGTTCAGCTGCCAGTTTGATAGCGAAGATGCTGGTGATAGGATGCGCAGTTCAAGGTGGGTGAGGTGTTTGAGGGTCGTGATTTGATGAGGCCACCAGGGTCGGTTCAACTGTCAATGAAGATCAGCAAAGATGATGCTAGAGGTTTGAAAAGTGGTTTGAAGGAGCATTTAACAAAATGCAGATTGTGATGCCCACCAGGGTAAGTTTGACAGCCGGTTCATTGGAGAAGATGCTGGTGACTGAGTGCACAGTTTGAGTTGGGTGGTCTGATGCAGCTTTCGATGGCTGTGGGTCGATGAGGCCACCAGGGTTGGCTCACTCTTGATAATGATCGTCAATGAAGAGGCTGGTGGTTAAAAAAATGGTTTGAACGTGGTGGGTGCATTGATGAGCTTCAAGTTCTAGCTGAGGCAATGACGCGCTCTACTGGCACTGTGCGGTGGTGAACTGGTTCAAGTGCGTGAGACAGCAGCTTTAATGTTGTTTGAGTGCTGCCAAAGGTAGCTCTGGTGGGTCCTGGTGGTTTGATGGGGCTCAGCAGGGTTGAATCACAACTTGCAGCAGTTAGCGAAATCACAGGGATCCCTATCCAGGGACTCAAGTTTAAGATTAGTGTTAACGGGCTCCCAATACGGGGAAAGGGTGGCACATACCTGCAGGGGTGCTTCAGTTACTTGAAGTCCTGGGTACTACCAGTGTGACTGGCAGAGAGGCAGGACTTGCTGCAGCAGTAAGTCACCCCCAATGTGCCCTGGGACTGGTTTGGGAGCAGAGTTTGCTTTTAACCTTGGACACTCTGTCTCACCTCCAGTAGAGGACTTTGAAAAGTCAACTCTCCCAACAGAGGCCCAATGAATTCTTCCTCAGGCTTTTGTTCAAGAGGGGATCAAGGAAATAGTGGAAGGCTCCCATTTTTATAGGCAAAAACCCACAGGAGATTGGACTAAAGCAAGCCTGCTTTATGGGGTCCAATCCCTGTCTTTGAGACAAGTGGCTTTTTTCTTTCTGACATCATACCTAAAGTGCTTTGGAAGGAAGAGAGATAAAGAGAGAAACAAGATGGTGAAATCTTCCTCCAACTATATTGGGCTCCATCTGCCTACACTAATTACACCCCTTCTGCTATCAATAGCATCAAAAGCCCTTTTGGTATGCAGCACCCTGCGGTGTGAGGGTAGCCCTTTGGGCATGGCTGTGCCCTTTGATTTCCCAAGACACCCCATGCTGGGAGACTGTCCTGGTGGAGGGAGGGGTTACCAGACGTCACATAAAATCAAAGGAGAGACCCAGCCATTCAGTTTCCTGCCCTGCAGTGTGTTACAAAGTCTTAATAAACCTAATGAACCACACAATTTGTTCTGCGGGACAACATTCAGCCCAAACAGCAATGCGGTCAAAATATAAATCCTAAAAAACTGGTATGAACCTCTATTACAACAACCCCCATTTCCATTTCGTAAAGGTAAGAACTTGAAGCAAGTACTAACTAGTACAGATAGGAATGTTCGGCCACCATCACAGCATCTGAGAGAACTCTGGGGACTGACCCATGTCACAGGTCATGTCCCATGTGGTGATTGTTGTGCATGTAAATTTACATCAGTGAAGCGCAGTTTCAGATTAGGAGGAAATGATTGGGCACCCCACTCTCACACAACTTGTAAAAGCATGAACGTGATACACATTGTGATTTTGATTATTTCTAAACGCGCACCAGGCAGACCAAACTGCATTTGGGCGCAGTTGTTAACTAAGAAATGACATTTGGCTGTGGGGAGCTGAGGGGGGCTGTATATGCCCTATAGTTAGGTTCACTTGAATAGGTAGGTTTCAACTCTTTCCTGAAACCCTCTAGCGACTTACATGATCGTATGGCAACGGGTAGCTAATTCCATACTTTTGAGCCAGATACAGAAAACCTCATATCGCCTTTCGAGGTACATTTGGTACATGGAACATCCACCAGAAGTTTATCTCCTGACCGGAGGTCTCTAGTAGGTTGGTGATGGTGAATTCTTGTGATCAGGTATCTGGGTGCAGTTTTATAGTAGCACTTATACATGAGCCATGCCACTTTAAATTTTACTCGATCCTCCACCATAAGCCAATGGAGTGCTCTCCGAGATGTTGAAACATAATCTCTTTTCTTTAAGTGGGCTATAAGTCTAACTGCTGCATTCTGTGCCCTCTGAAGTCTCAACATCTGTTTCGCTGGAATCCCTATCATCAGACTATTACAATAGTCAAGATGTGAGTTTACCAGCGCTCCTACAACCACTGAGTGATCTTGGGCTGCTATGAAGGGGAGTATGTTCCTGAGCATCCGTAAGGAATGGTATGCGGCTTTTACTTTGGCCCCTACCTGTGCCTCACTAGCCAGATTCTCTTGCCATATACATCCAAGGTTTTTCACTTTCTTTGCAAATGGAATCTCTTCGCCCAGAATCTGTGGTGTCATATTTAGTTCTATGTTTTTGTTCTTTTTCTCTGATTTGAACAGTATCACCTCTGTTTTTGCTGCATTAAGCTGCAACTGGTTGCATGCCATCCATTTTGTCTTGCATACATCTATTGATCCCTTCAAATGCTTCGGGCAGATTCACTGTCTCCAAATAAATCTGTGTATCGTCGGCATAAGAATGGAAACGTAGGCCATGTTTCCTCAAGATGTCAAACAGTGGTCGAATATACAGGTTAAAAATCAGAGGTGAAAGCGCTGACCCCTGGGATACTCCACAGCTCAGCTGTATTAGTTCCGATAGGAAGGCTCCCAGGGTCACCTGTTGGGTTCTATCCTGCAGAAAGGAATCAAACCAGTCCACCACTACTTTAGCAGCTCTCCCTATTTTTCCAATCCTTTGAAGGATGGTCTTGTGGTTGATCGTATCAAAAGCCGCAGACAGGTCAAGCATCAAAAGTATGGTAGAATTTCCTCTGTCTGCAGCTTCCAATAGATGGTCCTTGACAGCCAAGAGGGCGGTCTCTGTCCCATGGTTAGGGCGAAACCCTGATTGGCAGTCGTCTAACAGGTCTTTGCTATCTATAAACTGCTGAAATTGGCTACAAACCTCTTTTTCCAAAATTTTGGTTGGCCAACATAAATTGGCCACCGGGCGATAATTTTTCCGCACCATCGGGTCTAGATTCGGCTTCTTCAATTACGGTTTTACCAAGGCTCCTTTGAGGGAGCGTGGAACGCAGCCCTCCTTCAACAATTTATTTATAAATGAAGTTATAAATGGGGCAAGGTTAGCCGCCAAACGAATGGCGGTACAAGCTGGCATAGGAAAGGCCAGGTCTTTTGTGGGTTTTAGTTTTAATATTAGAGCTTGTGCTATTTCCTTCTCAATGGCCTGAAAACAAATGTTCTCCTCTTCTTCCTGATTTTCCTCCACCTCTATCTCTTCTCCAGGTTTTTCCCACTTTTCTATAGTCATTACTTCAGTATTACTTTCCTGAATATCCACAATTTTTTGTTCAAAGAAGCGAATTAACTTATTAGCTTGTTCCTTTGAGTCAGCTGTGGGTACTGCCATACATTTGGGGTTCCTAAACCTTGCCACCACCTCAAATAAGGCTCTGGCTTGGTTACCTGCTTGCTTGATTTCAATTGGAAGGAAATCTTTTTTTGCAGCAAAAATAGCTGTTTTATATTCCTTTAAGCAGGCTCTCGCCTTCTCAGCATCGCTATCTGCTTTGGAGGTCCTCCATAGTCTATTGGCCTGGCGTACCTGTTTACGCATCAACCCCAGTGCTGGGCTAAACCAAGATTTGGATTTTTTACTAGCTTTAAGTTTGAGAGGTGCATATTCATCGCATAACTCTTTTAGGATGGCTGTTCCTTTATTGAAAAATTCTTCACAAGGGAGGCCAGGGTCTAAATTTGCCAATTGCTTCTCCACTTACTCCCCGGGGATTTTTTCCTAATCCGTTGCCCTCTGGCCTCAGACTGGAGTCACCTGGAGTCGAATGTTCTTGCCATAAATTGTGTGTGGGTAAAACATCCAGACAAATCAGAACACACATTACGGAAACATTGTTGCAAAATATGTACTCATAGATTTTCAGCCTTTTAGTTCATTATTATGTAAAAATGGGACTCATCATAAGTTGGGCGGAGAAGTAAAAATGCAGATGTAACGCTATTAGTGCAGCATTACCGTTCTGCTAAACTGAGTTGGGTGGTAAGTCACCCAACTTTACCTTCAGGTCTGAGGTGAAGGTAAATCTGGCGAGTTACTGCCCATTTACAGTGCTATTACCGCAGCGCAATTGCGCTCCCCTCTCCTGCAACTCGGAATCCGGCGCTAATTGCGTCAGACCAAGTTGTGGTAACACTAATAGCGTCAGGCGGTATCGTGCCGCATTTACCGCCAGGATAATGCCTAACTCCTAAGAACCCCCACAGTCCAGACGACTTACATTGGTGGCCCATCAATAAGATTACATCCACAGATAGAAACAAGACAGAGGAAAACTATTACGTGGCGGACAAATTTGTATTTAAAGTTTAAAAAGCTTTAATGATGGCCTCAATGACAAAGAGGAGTGACATCCATTGGGCTGCATATAATACACTAAACTGGATGATGTAAGAGAACCTTTACAAAGGATGACATAAAGATTGGATATCATTGTGACTCTTGATTGCCATTTATAGGATTACATATTTCAATAATATTAAGCACCACGTAGTGGGTTGCGATACTATTCAAACATATTTTCCACGTTTCGTTATACTGAATTCTGTAGTCAGTTTATAGTTAACATCAGACTACCACAAATGTTCCATGTTCATACATAGGTGTCGCTCTAATCGTTTAAATGCTCGATCATGTGATTACGAACAACGCATGTCGTGAGAGCCCATGGATGTCTCGTCGCCACTGATAAACATATTAAAAATGGATATCTCATTGCCACTGATAAACATATTAAAAATGGAAAGGAGGAAGTCTGCATGATCAAGTCTGACATGCTGAGCAGGGCCTGAAGTATTGTGTCAGAGGACACAAGTCTTTATACACATTGTCAGCTAAGGCAGAACTCCTAGACAAGAGGTGTGTTTGCTGTACGTCGCATTAGAAGAGTTTCCTTAACGGAATCCATATATTTTTTCAGCGGCATATCAGCAGGAACCACGATAAATGCAAGCCTGAGCAACATGAATGATCATATTCCATGGTAAGAACACTACATCCAAAAGAGGTATGCAAGTGTAAGATGAAGGTTCATGCTACGTAACATAGTTATTTTTTACTTTGGATACAGTAGATTGATTCAGTACCATATACTTTTGTTTGTGTCTCTTTAGGAAACTAAGTGCCATGAGACCAAACATAGAGATAATGTCCAAAAACATAATTAGTGAGTTTGGCTTTTTTGAAAAATCATACATTTCAAATTGCAAGTGGATGTAGTTCACATACATTTACAAATACATGTTCATATGGTTTTTTGTAGATGCCTGCATCAAGTCCTGAAGAAGACAAAACACAGCAAATGTTTGCTTTGAAATGTCGAAACTGGTGATTGAGTTGCTAATTTAGTTAGGGCTGTTTGAGCTCAAAAGACTGCAAATCCAACATGAGAATCCTATTGTTGTTTCAACTCGTAGACATCTGAAATTCTCGATTTAAATGAGTTTCAAACAAATTTTGTTCCGGAGGATTCAAGTGTACGTTGAATTTAAATGTTTTATGAGAAAAAGGATTGAGTAGAGGTTTGTGACATATGTCAAAAAAGGTAGCAGGCGCTCCTCTCCAGAAAGAACATGGCATGATAACCTGTTCTGAGATGAGAGTTTGCAGCACATGCTCTTTGCTCACTGTACCTTACACAGATGGGAAATATCTATTTGCATATCAGTCTTTGTCCCGCCCACATGGGCAGTCCAGCACCGAAATGCTATAGCAATTGCTCTCTGAACAAGAGTACCAACAGCAACCCCATACACATGTTTCAGCCTTGTTGGGCCTCATCAGTGTGGTGAAGCTGTGCCTCTCTGGGCATAGTGGGCAGGGAGTCCACGTCTGGTTGCCCCAGGTAACTCATAGTGACAAACCCCAAGTTCCTTGCAAATATGTCAAAAAAGGTAGCAGGCATTCCTCTCCAGAAGGAACATGGCATGATAACCTGTTCTGAGAACAGGTTATCATGCCATAAGTTACCTGGGGGCAATCAGACGTGGACTCCCTGCTCACTGTGCTTAGAGAGGCTCAGCTCCACCTCACTGATGAGGCCCACCAAGGCTGAAACACGTGTATGGGGTTGCTGTTGGTACTCTTGTTCAGAAGAGAATTGCCATAGCATTACGGTGCTGGACTGCCCATGTGGGCGGGACAAAGACTGATATGCAAATGGATGTTTCCCTTCTGCTGCACTTTATGCATTTTTTATTGTGAACATCACTTATATCTCTAATCATTGTATATCAAAAAGCATTTTTGTTATGCCCACATCTGAATAAATGTATAGAAATTTGGTGTGTGACCTACCTTAGCTTGGATAGAGTTTATAGCATCCAGATGATGACAATTTGATTCATTGAGCCCTTCATACACAGTTTTAGATTTTGTATGTTCTATTATTCCCAGTGATGAGGGGTTAAGGGGACAACCTACCTTAGGTTGGTATTGCTGCAGTGTAGCAAGGCCACGCTGACTGACCAGAATACACACAATCCTTCCACAGCTGGCCTAGGCTCACAGTGCTGACACGTGAACAATATCAATCTGATACAGTTTCATATATTTTTTTTAATTACTATGCACTATACCCTAATCTCAGATACGCCTCAGATACGGACTTCCACGCCATCACTATGCGACGCTTCGCCAGGATACACATCAGGTCTTTCATTTTGACTAGGTGTGTTCCCTGCTTGCCCCCTCTTGGGAACAGTCCTAATGGGTAATAGTCTGGGGTCCATGCTTGCATGTGGATTCCGCCCTCTGCCGCTCTTGCTTTATTATGTTCCCTGAATCGTATTATTACTGAGCAGGCCCAGAACCATTGAAGCATAGCTGCTTTTTCTGTTGCGCATATCGGACTGTTGTGGGCTGCTTTACTCCCCATCTGGGATATTCTATTCGGGGTAAGGTATGCCCTGTGTGTAACATAGAGCTGTGTTTGCCAAAACCTTGCGTTCCTGGAGACCTTCTTGATGTACCTTAAGGCTCTTGACCATTCCATCATCTGTGAATGTTTTTTGGAGCTCCTCTTCCCATTTTCCCCATGCTGGCAGTTCTGCGTATTATGGTGTTTCAGGAGCAGTTCATAAAGTTTGGATACTGTGTGTCCCCCTTTGGCTGCGTCAAACCATGTGTCTAGTGGCTCCACTGTTTCAGTGTCTTCTGGCAAATTTGGCCACCTCTGTTTTATTGTCTTTACCATGCCATTGTAGAGCATGAATTGGCCTTTGTGTACACCATATAACAACACAACTGAGCAAGGTCATAGGAGTCCAACTGAAGATTAGACACTCTCACTTCTGGATTTCAATAAATTAAAAATTGAAAAGCTACTGCAATTCTTGTTTAATTTGTGTGCACTAAGTGTTATGATACACATGAACATTAAAACATAGGATATTCGACATGAAACATACATGATATAGTACATGAGTAACAGTGTCCAAATCAACAATATTCGGAGTACAAATTTACGCAATTACATTCTCTATGCGTCCTAGTAGAGGTGACATGAGAAATAAATACTGTTTGTTTGTTTGTTTATTTGTTTTATTATTTATAAGGCGCACCAGACCAAAGGGTATTAGGTCGCAACAGTTACAGGAATTTGCAAAGCTTAGTTACATACAGTCATAAAATGAGGTACATTAATTGCAGCAGCGGGGTACACAGATATATGCAAATATATACAAATATATACATTACTAACCGAAATTGTGCAGTCCGGAAGTGGGACAATTTACATATTTACAGATGTTGTAGGCAATGTATACAGATGTGTGATTGTCACAGTGAGTATAAAAGGGTGATATTCTATCTAAGTTATGAATATGTAGGCAAGCATCTTACAGGTGCAAGTTAATGGTCCTTAGATTTTAACCAAAGGATGGTGTTTGATCTGAAGTTCTGATATGACTGGTCAACTCTCAGTGTGTGGGGTAGGGAGTTCCAGAGTTTGGCCGCTTTGACAGGGAAGCTATTGCCTCCGACCGTGTATAATTTGAATCTTGGGATAGACACGCAATCTCGGTTTGCTGTTCTAGTAGGTCTTAGGGATGGCCTTTTGTGGAATCTCTCTGAGAAGTATAGAGGAGCGGCATTATTGAGCGATTTGTGGGTGAGTGAAGCCGTTTTAAGGAGGATTTTGTCATTTGTCCGGAGCCAGTTGTTCAGTCGTCTACTCTCAGCAATATGCTCTCTTCTAGAGATACCTAGGGCCGCTCTGAGAGCATTATTTTGTACGATTTGTATTCTAGTAATGATAGATTTATTGGGTCCAATATATAGGGCATTACAGTAGTCTAGCCGTGACAGGATAAGTGCTCTGGCTAGAATGATACAACTGTTAATCGAGAGAAATGGTCTGCCTGTTCTGATGAGTTTACACGTGTACGCCGTGGAGGATGCTAGCATTTTAACTTGTTTGGAGAAGGATAGGGTGGAGTCAAGGTAGAAGCCTAGTGTTTTTACCTCTTGTGCCACCTTTATGAGGTTTCCGTCGATCTTGTAGGAGGAGTAGATAGAACCTAGATTTTTTAAGCTAGTTGAGGTACCCAGGATGATAAGTTCTGTTTTATCATTCAGGCATAGAAAATGCATAGCCATCCATGCCTTGATGATGATATACACTCTGTTAACCAAGGCCAAATCCTTGTCGTAATCCCCTGAAAGTGGGAGGAGGATCTCAGTATCATCTGCATAGTTGGTGTAGGGGATACCAAGATGATCCAGATCATTGAAAAGGGGCTTAGTAAAGATGTTGTAGAGTGTAGGCGAGATACAGGACCCTTGTGGAACACCGCAGGTGATAGGTATGGGATCAGCCGCCGCTGAGGGCGAGAAGACCTGCATTGTTCTTTCACTTAATAGGATCTAATCCAGTTTATAGCCTCTATGGAGAAGTGTGCGGCTGTGTCGAGGTGATTGCAGAGGATCACATGATCCACCAGATCAAAGGCCGCTGAGAGGTTCAGGAGAAGCAAAGCTGATTTACCACTGTCTCTCATCTCATCTACTTGTGGCTTAAGGTCAATGAGGGCAGTTTCCGTGCCATGTTGTGGACGGAAGCCTGACTGTCTAGCTCCTAACAGGTGGTGTTGTTCTAAGTATTCTTGAATTTGCGTATAGGCCACCTTATCTAATATTTTTAACAGGAATGGGACGGTAGTAATTGGCCTATTATTGGTGGGTGTTGAGGGGTCTAAGGTGGGTTTTTTTAAGAGTGGTAGTACCCAAGATTCTTTGAGGTTCTTAGGGATGGTAACAGATGTGAAGGAGCTGTTAATAAGCTTTGTGATGAATGGTGAAAGGTCTCGGGCTGCGTCCTTAATAAGTTGTGCAGGGCAAAGGTCACCCTGGCAATTTGAAGGTTTGAGGGATAAGAATAATTCTTTCCACTTCAATAGTAGATACTTTGGAAAAATTAAATTGTGTGGGCTGAGTTTCCCTAACGTGCCCAGGTGATTTAAGAATAGGGAGGACGTTTAGAGAGTCTATTTTTAAGGTTATTTTGTTTTGTAAGGTGGAGACTTTGTTGGCTAGTGCAGACTGGATGTCTGTGCACCATTTTTTATCTTTGGTACAGGTGTCGGGTAGAACAATGGGCGTCTCTAATTATTTAAGAATGGTAAATAGTTGTTTCATGTTAGAGTTAGCTTGGGTGATACGGGTGTCATAGGATTCCCGTTTGGCAAGGCAAATTTCTTTTTTATAGAGGGTTGACAGTTTGGTGAGCTTTAATTTATTGGCTTCCGAAGGTAGCAATTTCCAAGCGGCCTCACATTTTCTTTTTTCCTGCCTTAAGTTTTTTAAGAAAGGGGTGAACTAATTGTTCAAGTGGTTTTTAGGCTTACTTGGTCTCAATTTAAGAGGGGCGATCTGATCTAGGGAGGAAGCCATGATTTTATTATATTCATTGACTAAACTTTCAGGGTTGGTATTGTCGGGCAGTGAGTTGAGGGTAGGGAGAATGGCAGGGATAAGCCTATCCACTGTTATTTTTTTTTATTTCTCGTTATGGTGATAGGAGAACTAGGGACAGATATGGGAAGGGGTCTGGTGGTGGTGAGCATAAAGGAGTGCAGGTGGTGGTCAGTCCATGCTAATGGTGAGGAAGAAAGTATATTGGCGTGGCAGTTGTAATCTCCTACCCAATCTAGTATTCGGCCTTTGTTGTGGGTAGGGGTTTTACATCTTTGGGTCAGGCCAAGGTCTGATAGAATGTTTGCTGTAGCCAAGGCAGATTGGTCTAGCGGGTCATTTGTTCTGCTCAATTTATGCTTAGTTCAAAATGGCGCGAGAGCACAATGCATTCTGGGAGTGCTCAGAGCCATGTTGGATATTTACTTCACTCCGCAGTGAAAGGCTGCACACATTTTGCTGAAGTGTTAGATTCACAGTGCTGAGACAAACATGCTTTTTTCAAACTTGGTATGCAGTCAAGGCCATTTCTGCTGGGAAAAGCTAACGTTGTTATGACTTGCTACTGTTCTCCGTGGAGCATGCTTTTTCTGAGTTTTAGAGCAGGGAGGCCCTGGATTCCTTGGGGGGGAGCTCTCGATTGACCCAGCTGGCAACCGACGGCTGTCCCTCAACTGCGCAGGTGCAATTCCAGAAGATTCGAGAATTAACTCCTTTTTTTGGAGTGCCTATATAGGCGGAAAATCTGGAGGGGTCAGGTGAGACTTCAGCCAGAGAAGGACGCTCCGTGTGGCCTTCCTGTGAGCTGTGGCACTCTCGTCCTGGCTGTCCTCGGGGTCTTCCAGCCGTAAATGGGCGAGATGAAGAATGATAATACGCTCACGGTGATGTATTCTTTCTTTGACTTCTTTATGTTTTCTGTGATCTATGTTCATGTTAGTTTAATGAGTTATTTCTATGTACTTGTAATCTTTGAATAAATAGCCGTAAAGAGCTGATTATCTGCGTGCATGGCTGTGAATTATTGTGTCTGTTTTTCGGTTGAAGTATTTGCTCTATAATTGCATTGGTGATTTATGGTAGTTCCGTGCACTTTTCAGAGAAGAGCAATACATCATTATATCCCAGGTTGAGGTCCCCGAGAGGGAGTACTTGAGTAGAGCTTTTGAGGTCACTGAAAAGGAGGGTGTGGATATCTACCTCAAAAGTCCCAATTGAACCTGGAGGGCAGTAGATTACATGTATGTTGAGAGTCTGGGAATTGATCAGAGGTAATTGGACTTTGAAGGCTTCACAAGATTGAAGGGGGCTAATCTCAAACAGAGACTACATTTGCAGATGATAGCAATGCCTCCGCCTCTGGTCCCTATTCTGTCTTGTCTTAGTATAGTATAACCATCGGGAATTGCTAGCATCAATATGGGGCCTGCTGCCGCATGCAGCCAAGTCTCAGTGATGGCTAAGAAGTCTAAATTATCACTCAAGATCACATCGGCAATTGATGGTCAAATGCACATATATGTGAAACAATCAAAAGTTGAAAGACAACAAGAAACAGGTCAACACAACAGTGTTTCAGCCATTAAGCTAAACTTGAGGAGCTGTGGTTTAGTAGGCCTTCATCAGGATGGATACATTCTTATGAGTAAAGAATCCTATGTGATCTTTCGGAGTAAATAGACAGAAGAATGTATCAGGAGTGAGTAGGGAACCAAAACATCTAAACATTTTAAAGCATTGAATGCATGAAAACACAGTTCACAGGAGAGAACCATGGAGATTGAGGTGCTAACCGTAATCATAAGGCACGTTGGCGTAAGTCATCTGAGTGCCTGTGTACACTGATGGAAGCAGGTAAGTAGTTCTTCTGCAGGAAGGTCATGCCTATGGATAATGACCATGAACCTGTTAGTTGCAGGGCTAGAGGCTCTAATTGATGAGCTCATAATTAAAGGAAAGAAAGGACTGTTCTTACCAGTCATGAGCCTGTATAGGGAATGTGTCCACAAAACGGGGTGCAATAATGCGTCAAGATACGGGCTGTCAGTGTTCTTTCAATGGGCCGCTGTGGAAAAATGTGAGGGGCTGATGAAGAGATCGCTATATGTGAAAGCTACTCACAATATAGTGCTATAGAGAGGAGTGTTCGCTAAAGTGGGGCGCCAGCCACATGTCTATTGTAGATGACACATAGATGCAGTGGTATGTAGCCGTGCCCATAGGTCTGCCCCGTCGTGTCGCTATTTCATGCACTAGCGGCTGCGAGTGCTCACAAAATTCTTCAATAAGAATATTGCATATGACACAATTATGTCATCCCGCTTATCAGTGGTGCAGGACCATTATCCAACCCAGGGTTAAGGGTGATGGTGCAAGAGCATTCTATTAGGTGGATCTAAGTCAGCGGAGCGCCGTGTGGGATTTAAATGTAAGCGGTGCTGGCCGATCACATGCATATTTGTAAAGTGTTTTAAAAATATATAAATGCATAGCTGAAGCGGTCTGTCAACTGTATAGATCCGCTATTTTATGGCGTGTAGACGGCCAGACTCCCGTCTTGAAAGTAGCTGGCTGGCGTGCGGTTTCCTTGGGAACCGTAGTATTTATGCCTGCCGCCATCTTGGAAAACCTCTGTGAATAGGAGGCTACAGCAGTGCCCGGTGATCCCACTGTACAAAAAATGCCTCTGTGGGGGCAGTTTACAGAAAAAAGTGAATGGGATCCTAGTTAGTTAACAGATAATTCTCGGGATAGAACATAATCTTGTTTATGTCGTTGTCATGGTGACGAGACGTGCATCGGTGATAGCCGTTGGCCATTATGAGGTTATTGTTTACCGAAGGTCATTAAACCAACGCCATGAATAGGGAGCAAGGTCAATATTGGTTGCGCTTGAAATAGCGACACGACCCGGCAGACCTATGGGCACGGCTACATACCACCGCATCTATGTGTCATCTACAACAGACACGTGGCTGGCGCCCCCACTTTAGAGAGCACTCCTCTCTATAGCACTATATTGTGAGTAGCTTTCACATATAGCGATCTCTTCATCAGCCTCTCGCATTTAGTCACAGCGGCCCATTGAAAGAACACTGACAGCCCGTATCTTGACGCATTATTGCGCCCCGTTTTGTGGACACATTCCATATACAGGCTCATGACTGGTAAGAACAGTCCTATCTTTCCTTTAATTATGAGCTCATCAATTAGAGCCTCTAGGCCTGCAACTAACAGGTTCATGGTCATTATCCATAGGCATGACCTTCCTGCAGAAGAACTACTTACCTGCTCCCATCAGTGTACACAGACACTTAGATGACTTACACCAACGTGCCTTACGATTACGATAAGCACCGCAATCTCCATGGATCTCTCCTGTGAACTGTGTTTTCATGCGTTCAATGCATTCCAATTTTTAGATATTTTAGTTCCCTGCTCACTCCTGATACATTCTTCTGTCTATTTACTCCAACAGATCACATAGGATTCTTCACTCATAAGAATGCATCTGTCCTGATGAAGGCCTACTAAACCACAGCTCCTCAAGTTTAGCTTATTGGCCGAAACACTGTTGTGCTGATCTGTTTCGTGTTGTCTATCAACTTTTGATTGTTTCACATAAATGTGCATTGTGCATTTGACCAATCAATTACAGTATTTATTTCTCATGTCACCTCCACTAGGATGCATAGAGATGTAATTGCATAAATTTGTACTCTGAATATTGTTGATTTGGACACTGCTACTCATGTACTATATCATGTATGTTTCATGTCGAATATCCTATGTTGTAATGTTCATGTGTATCATAACACTTACTGCACACAAATTAAACAAGAATTGCAGTAGCTTTTCAATTTTGACTTTATTGAAATCCAGAAGTGAGAGGGTCTAATCTTCAGTTCGACTCCCATGACCTTGCTCAGTTGTTTTATATGAGTCTACTTACCTGGGTAGAGCAAGGCATTAACAAGGTGCCCTTTGTAATACTTGATCTTTGTGTACACCATACTCGTCTACCAGGGTCTGCAATTCCACCCATTGTCCCTCTTTCCACAGGTCGCCGACCTGTGCAATTGCTTTGACTTCCCAATGGTTACGATATTGGGTGAGGGTTCTATGTCAAGTGTTTGCAAGTCCTGCCAGCGGGATCTGTGCCGAGTAGGGGTCTAGGGTTCCATGGATCTTCCACACTTTCTTCCAGAAGGTCAGACCCAGTTTGGCCAGTGTAGGGAGCGTTTAGGGTAATGGCTTCTCTATCCATATTAACTCTCTCAGGTACCAATTCTGCAGTGCAGGCTGCAGTAGCCGTGTATCTATAGTTGTCTCATCCCCCAGCCAATGTACCACGAACTGTAGCTGCCCAGTCAAATAATATCGCTCAAAGTCTGGCAATTTGATCCTTCCTGACTCATAATCTCTTTGTAACGTGTGCAGTGCCAGTCTATTTCTTCCACCTCCCCACAGGAATTCCCGTACTATGGTGTTCAGCTGTTTAAAGAATGTTGCAGGGATACTGTGGGGTATATTTGTGAAGTAGTACAGGAGGCACGGTAGTACCGTCATCTTCAACAGGGCTGCTCTACCTTATCATCCCTAATAGCAATGTCTTCCAGAATGTTATTGACCTTACAATTTCCTCGAGCGCAATCTGTGTGTTGGCCTTATGTGTCTCTGTGGGCTCATGCTATACATCTACCCCCAGATAGCGTAAGGTATGAGGCGCCCATGAGAGGTCTAAGTCTGGGAGTTGGTGTGTGCCCGTTTCCCTGAGCCCAGCCAGGGGTTACAAGGAGGATTTTTCTCTATTAATAGATATACCGGACAACCTAGCAAATGCTCCTATTACTTCCAACAGACATGGCAGATTGTTTCATAGGTCTGCAACATATAGGAGCATGTCGTCTGCATAGAGCAAGACTAAGTGAATGACATTATCTATCTTGATTCCCATCTCGCTATATTCTGCTCTCAAAAAGACCGCCTAGGGTTCTATGGCCAATATGTAGAGTATTGGTGACAGCGGGCAGCCCTGCTTCGTGCCTCTATATATTCTCCATGATGCTGAAATGTGTCTGCCCGTCTTCACCCGTCTTCACTCTTGCCCTAGGGTCTCTATATAACAACTTTATCCACTTCAGGAAGCCTTCCCCCATCCGAAAGTGCTTAAGCACATGCAATAGACAGTTCCAGTTGACGGAGTCGAAGGCTTTGATTGCATCCAAAGATACCACCACACACTCGTCATGTTTCGAGTTCGTCTGGTCTACAACATGGTGTAACCTCCGCAAGTTCCATGTTGTGTTCCGCCCTGGGACATAACCCGTCTGGTCCCAGTGCACCAGTGTATGTATGACCCTTTTGAGCCTGTTAGCCAGGGTCACTGTCAGGATTTTACAATCTTGATTAATCATGGAAATTGGCCTGTACGAGCAGCAGTCTAGTGGTGACTTCCTCGGCTTCAGTATTGGTATAATTAACAATTCTTTCATACTGTCTGGTAGTTGGGTTTGTGTGTACGCATCCTCATATACTTCCAGCAACTTAGGTGCTAGCGTGTGCTTATATTTCTTATAAAACTCACTTTCCCATCGGGAGATTAACTATTACTGCTTCTATCTCTTCTATTGTGAGCCGGCGCATGTTTTGACCACACACACTTTTTTGTTCTCTAGTATACCGTGCACGATGATCAGTCTGCCCTCTTTATCTTGTTCTTGCATTATGAGCTGGAGCGGGACGTTGGGGGCTACCCATGTTAATACTCCTCTGGCATAGTTGGGGTAAGTTGAGCCTTACATTTGTCCTCCCAACTTTTTATGCAATTTTAGACTGCTTCTCCTTCGTCAGGTGGGTTTCCTGCAGTATTGCCACTTTTACTTTTGATCTATTCAGCCAGGCATACACTCTAAGTCTCTTTAAGTAATTGTTCAGCCCTCGTACATTCCAAGTAACGATTTTGATTCCATCAGGGCTCATTGTGATTGCGCATGCTGTGGTTCTTCTTTTCCCATGAGCGAGCCTATGTTGTTCCTTCGAGCGTGCCTCCCTTCCTCTTTCTCTGATGAGTTGTTGTCTGCTTCCCCTGCTGATGTAGTCTCATCTCCCACTCGTACAGCCATGTTCAGTGTGGGGTTTGCCAGGTTGCTTTGCGCCTCGGGCGTTTGGTGATACCTCCTCTCCTTTGTTGCCTTTATCTTTTTGCTTTGTGCACTTTGTTGATGTTCTTTGTGTCTACTAAGTACTCCAATTGTTGTGCTGCCTTTCAACCAACTAACTATAACTGAAAACGAACGTCCAGCCACCCTCCCTCTGCTCAGGCTCCTCCGCTTTCCTTGCACGACCCCAGTGCACCGGGCCGGCTAGTCGCAGCGCGATGCCTTAGAACTGGCATCTTTAACTTGTACAAGTTCGTGTAAGTCTCCGTCGTGGCGTCCATCGAGGAAGCTTCAGGGTTCGCTCCTCTGTCTCCTACTATATATTACTTCTGGTCCCCATAATCTTTTTGGTGTCCTTTGCATGTCTAGACCTTCTGGTCTTCACTGTCTGTGCCTTACTGTGGTTCATTCCTGTTATTTGCTGCATTTCTGGGAGTCAGCTGGGGTATTCCCTGGGTTCTACATTATTTTGCCGCCAGATTTTTCATCGCGGGACTTTACATCGCGTTTTTTTATTGTAAACAACGTTATTTATTTTTATTTTTTATTTTTGTGGGGGTACCCGGCCAAACCCCCCCTTTTTTTTTATTATTCCCTTTCACCCACAAATATTTATTTAATTTTTAACCCCCCCCCAAAAAAAAATGATGATTTTTTTTTCGGTAAAAAAACGGCGATGAAAAGTCCCACGACGAAAAATCCCACGGCAAAAGAACGGTATACCATTCCCTGTTGATCCATCCACTTGTGTGCTTCTTCTGTAGTTTCGAAGATGTGTGCTCTGCCATTGTGGAGCACTTTTAGCTCGGCGGAGTACAATAACATATACCTTAAGTTTGCATTTCTGAGGCGCTCCTTTGTCGGTCCAAATCTCGCTCTTTGTCTTTGCACGAGGACAGTGTAGTCCGGGTAGATCGCTATCTTGGAGGAGTTTCTGCTGATCGGTCCTCCCTCTCTCTCTCTCTCTCTCTCTCTCTCTCTCTCTCTCTTGAATGTTAGTATCTTCTCCCGGTCTTTAAAGTTCATGATTCTGGCTTCTGGCAAAAAGGTTTTCCACGTAATTTGTGGGGTCTCTGCCTTCCTCTCCTTCCTGTCCGACAATCCTTATGTTGTTTCTTTGAGCCCTCCCTTCAGCATCTTCAGCTCTGTGCTCGAGGGTGCGTACCCTATGCAGCATATCTGTCATCTGGGACTGTGCAGTAGCGATGTTACTGGTAAGGGTTTCCACCTGCTGTTCTGCCATGCTCAACCGGTCTGCCAGGGCCTGAACATCCTTTCTTAGGAGGCCCACGTCTACAATCACTGCGTCTAATTTATGCTCCAGTGACGTTTTAAGTGCTGCTACGGCCTCTTGTACAGGGTCGTTGCCCTGCCTTCCTTCTTGTTGTTCCTGCCTTGCCGCAGTTGGGCTAGCATCTGTTGAGGTGGGCTGGTTCATGTCACCTTTACGGGCAAATGCTTCCATGCTGGTCTGCTTGCCCTTTCCCCCTCCGTGTTTGTCAATCATATTCCTGTTTTGTGCTTGTAATGGTGCGCTGTGTTCTTCTACTCTTCACCGAGTGGCAATTTTGTGTCATGATGCTTTTGTTACCCAGGTACTGGAGGAAGGTCCTTGTGTCCCAGGGTCCTTGCTCTCCCCCTGTCTGCCTTTAAGTTTGCTTCCAGGGTCTCACTTCCCTTTGCACGCCATTCTATTTTGTAGACCGGGTCTTTGCTTCCCTCTTCCATTGGAATGTGTCGTCTCGCCTCTGTGCCTGTATGATGGCACCCCGTCGGCCCTTTGCTCCTTTTCCTTTTTACTTTGTTCCGGGGTTCTAGTGGGATGGTGCTTATGCACACTGCTGTGTTCCTCCTCTCATTTCCTGTGCCCACTGCTGGCCAGCTGCGTGGCGCCTATGGTCACCACCCCAGTTGCACATGTCCGGAGCTCTTGTTCTCCCCTCTGGAGTCTGCACTGAGTTGTGCAGTGCTTCCAGTGCAACCTTCTCAATGTGTTTGTGCAGCGTACGGATCACGCTGTAAGAGTTGTGAACTTGGCTACTCGCTCTATACTCAGTCCGCTCTTGTGCTTTAAGTTTGTTTTCCTGGGGTTTACAGGCTTTGTTCAACACACCCTTATGCGCTATTACACCAGGGCGGTGTGTTGTGCCCTCCCACATAGTTATATTAGTTTAAATGCTATCCGGCTACTTCTATTTTCCTTTTTTATTTTACTAGAGTCTCTGTTGCATGGTGCTGCACTTCAGTTGCGCTCTCACCTTATTCGTAGCTTGCATTTGTCTTGCAGTTAGCTGGAAGTTCTGGTTGGCTTGGGGAGGTCTGTCCTGCGTCGTGGTGCTTTCTGGGGTCCCTTGGAGGCTTCGTATCCCGCTACGTTCTGCTCTTATGGTCTCTTAATTGGAGGCCTTGTGTTTGCACCCTTTCGTGGCCCATTGCGGTGTTGGGGGGGCCCGCTCACCTTATTAGGGCTTTCGGCGTATTGTGGGGTGCCTTTCCTATCTCCTCTCCTTGTGCCCTGACATCCCCATCACCTCAGGGAGCTGCCGGCAGTTGGCACTTAGGAGCAGGTTCTTTTTGTGCGCTGGTGCATCTTGGGCCATTGCTGGCTTTTCTCCTCCTTTCCTCCCCTTTCTGATGCATCCGCCTTTTGATGTGTGGGGCCGGGTTCTGGACTCTCTCAATGGTGGCTCTAACTTCTATGTAGATAGTCCTTTTTTCCCTTGCTCTGGGCGCCATCGTGTGGCGGGGTTCTCTTCCAAGTTCCTCTCTCCACGTGTGCGGTCCAATGCTCCGTCCTGGGCTGGTTGGGGGTGTTTCTGGCCCTTGTGCTGTTTCGTCCTTCGTTTGTGCCACCCAGAGGCCCTATGGTGGCCGATTGCTTCTTCGTTAGCGTTGTGGCATCCCCTGTGTGCTCTGGGCTCCACCGTGCTTACTGCCTTGTGGGGTGACCCAGACCACTACACTTCTCATGCGGGCAGGGCTCCTGGTCTCTTGGGTCTCCCCGCATGTGCCGTGGTGTTGACTCCCTGGGGGTGGAAGGGGCCGTATTCTCATTTTCAGCTCGTCCTCGCTTCTCCGCTCGTATCATCAACCCATTGCTGGTTTCCCAGGCTCAATGCATGTGCTGCTTTCGGGGTCCTTACAGTGCTGTTGGTCTGCCGTTGCACTCGCCCTCTGAAGCCCTTGATCGGTGCTCTCACCTATCTGCCGAGGCTTCTGAACCTGGCAGCCTCCCGCTTCGGGTTGGGGCTAGAGCTGGGTCTCTCTCATGGTTCCTTCTGCAGTTCGCGTCGCCACTTCGTTGCCTTCTTCTCTGCTGCCTGCATACGCTGGCTCAGGCGCTCGCTTTCTGACTCCTCCTCAACTCTCAAGCTGGCACCCGCACGCCATCTTGACCACTTCGACGTGGCTTATCTCCGCTCCTCGTTTGACTACTTCACTCCTTCTCATGCCGCAGGCTTCTCCACAGACGTCCCTCGGATCTTCTGACACCTTTCCGCTATATTTATTTGGAATTTTTATGTAAATCAGGCCAGTATGACCGACTCATGCGCAGGATCACTTCGGAGGTCCAAGGTTCAGCCGCTCACTGCATGGCCACCAAGCCACGCCCCCCATTAGATACGCTTTATGCTTAAAGATTAAACTGCCACCAGAATAGTAATTCCTCATGAATATGTGGTTTTTGGAACAGAGGGGCAGACTTTCAATACAAGTTCTGTGCTGAATACTATGGCAAGAACGGAGGCTCAAATTATGATTTCTCTTTAACTTTACTTCTCGAGCAGCATTTATCAAAACAATAATAAACAGTAACAAAGATAAGGAAACTACAAGACCCACATCATTCGAGTCTTTCGTAGCCCAAGTATTATTGGTTCCTGAAAAAACATGTGATAAAACTATCCAATCCATAGTCACATTTCACCATACACACTGCAACTCCTTTGAAACCTCTTTTTTCTTTGCTGCTCGATCCACAAGTTAGGTATACAATTATTTACTTCATTGATTGTGTGTGTAACATAATTAAAGTGTTTAGCTTCGCGCTTGTTACAGGGTTAGGGCAGCGCAGGGCTCTTAATGGTGAGGTGGAACATATCTGCGTGAAGGAAGTAGGTCTATTCGGTCATCCGGCTCCTCCGGCGACTGCAGTATCGGAGGCCGGTTGGCGGGGGGCGCATTGGTCACGGAGTGTGATCGGAGCGCGACGGACTGAATTAGTTTGGCCGCTCCGTTTCATAGTTCTGTGACCGTTTGTAGTGATAAAGCATCGGAGGAACAAGCAGTTTCCCCGACACAATGGCAACTGTTTTTTGGTGGCATCAAAGCCAAGCATTATTCCAGCTCTTCTGTGAGGCGTGCGAACATGCCCACAGTGTCCCTGCTGGCCAGAATAGCGTACCAGCGCTTACCAAGTGACAGGCTCATTCCCATGTAAAACCTGGAGGTTGAAATGTCAGCTACTGGAATCACTGCTAACATTATATACATATTACTGACAGCTCCTGTATTCATTAAACTACCCTCCCGTAAGTCTCTAATGATGAGTAGCACCAGTGATGATGGCAAGGCTCAGGTCAGCTAGAAGAGCGGTTACCCCAGCATGGGGCCAGAACTACAGAAGGCTATAGGTGCCACGAAGGGCCATAGGTGCCAACAGGGGACACTAATGGAGGACTTCAGTTTTTACAGAGGAATGGAAGAACTCAAGTGGATGAGAGAGAATGAGATGGGTAAAGGGGGAAGAAAATCAGCCTGCAGTGCACAAGGAGCCCAGACCCCCCTTGGCACGCCACAAAAGAATGGTGTCAAAAGCAAAAAGGTGAGGTCCAGAGTAAGGGCTAGCAGGTGGCAAGAATGGTCATCCAGTACTTCAGATGAACAGGATGAAGACTGGCAAGATAAATCCTCTGAGGAGGAAGTGGTCTCAATATCTTCCTCAGACGAGGAGCGCAAGAAAGCTCCAAAGAAAAGGAAGATTGATGATGATGA
The DNA here is from genome assembly GCF_040938575.1 of Ambystoma mexicanum. Classification (NCBI taxonomy): domain Eukaryota; kingdom Metazoa; phylum Chordata; class Amphibia; order Caudata; family Ambystomatidae; genus Ambystoma; species Ambystoma mexicanum. The sequence goes on along the minus strand of NC_090924.1, from coordinate 870,951,952 downwards.
AGACGCATAAGGGGGCAGCGATTTTGACCCAAAGACATTAATCCACCCCCGTTCTTCAGAGTGGGGCCTCCTGAGATAGTGGCCTACCTAAAGAAATGCATCAGTGCACCAATGGCGAAGGAGGTCAGGAACAAGTTAAGGGCTGACTATCCAATACCATATCTCCCCGAGGGGATCGCTGACACTCCAGAGATTGATTATAAAATGGTCACGTTCATGGGAAAGTAAGTGAAAGATGTGAGGAAAGGCTTGGATAGGTCCTGGCGTTCTTGCCAGGACAAGGTGTTGGACATCATGGGTCCGCTCACGAAGATACTCCAGATGGCAGAAGAGGCCCTGGAGAAAAATTAAGCGGTAGATCCAGTGATATTTACCGGATGGCCACAAAGAGCCATTTGCATGCTGGGGAATGCCAACTGCACGAATACTACCGAAAGGAGGAGATCGCTGTTTGTGAAGATAGATCCCAAGTTTAGCGAGTTAGCATCCTCAGAGTCAGCGGCTGCAGCAAAAGGGAAATTATTCATAGATGCATTTATAATGGAACTAACTAAATTTGCCAACTTGTGCGGCCCTCGTCAAAGCACAGGCCTCACTGAAGAAGGTGTTTGGCAGAAACATTTTCGGAAGGACTGGAAGAGGCAAGGGCCGCTCTACCAGCCGGCACCAATACAAAAGGTCCTTCAGTGATAGGACACAATAGAGAGAACAAGAGGACCAAAAAGCCAAACCCCTTTTTTCCCTCCCGAGGTAGAGGAAGGGGCAAAGGATGGTGACAAGGAGACCGCCAACAGAATAACACAGGTGAGATCGAACGAGACCAAGCATGCAATAAGCGTAGAACCCCTCGCAGTAGGCGGAAGATTAGCCAACAATGTAGATTTCTGGCTTAGCATATCCAAAGATGCCTGGGTCTTGGACACAGTACAAGGGTTTCACATAGATATTCACATGACTTCAAGGCAGTCAACCCCGCCTGAGTCGTATATGCCTAAGCATAGAAGATCAGCAGTTACTAGAAATAGAACTGAGAGAGTTAGAGCGCAAAGCGACCATAGTAAAAGGGACAGATACCTCGATAGGTTTCATAAGCAATAGGTTTCTGGTCAAAGGGAAACACAAGTTGAGACCAATTATCAACTTGAGAGGCTTCAACAAATTTGCGATTTACAGATACTTCAAAATGGAGGGGATTCACCTTCTGAGAGACATATTATTACAGAGGGATTGACTGGCCGGGAAAGACCTCAAGGATGTATATCTGACGGTGTCAGTTGCGGAAGAACACCAGAGATTCTTGATTTTTGGGGGGAGTAAACATGGGAATTTTGTTGCCTACCCTTCGGCTTGGCATCAGCACCGTGGTGTTTCACCAAGCTGATGAAACCAGTGGTGACACATCTGAGCGAGCAGGGTATACGACTTATAATATATCTGGATGAGATTTACATAATGTGACAGGACAAAGAAATGCTCACGGTACAATTGAATATCACTGTAGAAATACTTCAGATATTAGGTTTTTTGATAAGCTGGGAAAAATCCAGTGTCCAACTGGACCAATCCATGGAATTCCTGGGTTTTGTGGTAGACACGACCCGTGGGACACTCACCTTACCAATTGCCAAAGTGGACGACATCAAGAAACAGATGAGGCACGCGCTGATGAAGAGAGAGTTGTCATTATGAGAGATTGCCAGACTAGTGGGGCATTTGGTCTCATCGAGTCAAGCAATATTCCCGGGCCATTACATTACAGAACATTGCTGAGGCTAAAGAGGGGCGCATTTTACAAGCAACGCGTCCAGATTTCCTGAGAGGTGAGAGAGGAGTTGGAATGGTGGCTCGAACAAATGGAAGCATCGAACGGGAGAGCTATATTTGGCTCATCCACGGACCAGATTATAGAATCCGATGCCAGCAGATGGGGCTGGAGAGCCCGTTGCGGGGACCTGTCAACAGGGGGCAGGTGGTTGGATCAGGAAACATCATTACACATCAATTGCCTGGAACTATTGGCATGGAGAGAGCACAATGTTGTGTGCTGCTCAAGATGGACAATATGTCAGCGGTCAGGTATATAAACAGATTGAGTGGCACAAGGTCAGGATGTTAGCAGAGATGGCAAAAGAGTTCTGGCACCTCTGTCTACTGAGACGGGTATCAGTGATAGCAGAATACCTGCCAGCTGTCAGAACGAGGTAGCCGATTCAAATTCCAGATTCCTCAGGGAGGCCAGCGATTGGAAGCTTGACAAGGAGTTATTTCAAAGCCTGATGGCATGATGGGGTCCGTGCCAGGTCGACCTGTTCGCATTGAGGTTGAACAACCAACTACCTCAGTTCTTCAGTTGGAGGCCGGACCCAGAGGCAGAGGCAACAGACGCCTTTCTCCAATCATGGGGGCAGGACATGAGTTACGCGTTTCCCCCTTTCTTGATGAACGCGAGAACATTAGCTCAGGTGAGGAGGCAGAAGGCCTCGCTAACTCTGATCACTCAAGATTGGAAGGGTAAAGCTTGGTTTCCCAGTTTACTGGAGTTATCGCACAGCAACCCAGTAGCGCTTCCCAGGTATACCCTTACTGTGCGGGACCCCAGAGGGGGAAGCCATCCTCTTGTGGGACAGGCAAACTCAATCTGATCGCCTCAGCGATTTCAGGGGATCTTGGGTTAGGCCTGGCTTATCAAGCGAAGCTGAGCTCATCATCAACAAATCTTGGGTACCAGGGCCCAATAGAGCATATAAATCTGCATGGGCGAACTTGTGCAGATGGCGTATGGAAAGAGACATTCACCCTGATGGAAAAGATGTGGTACACAAAGCCAAATTTCTGGCACAGATGGCAGCGCAAGAGAAAGCATATAGGACCATTAATACAGCCTGCTCTGCAATATCGGCGGGCCATCCTAAGATTGAAGGAGTGCCAATAGGGGAGTACCCTGTGATATGCAGACTATTGAAGGGTGTAAGAATGAATAGACCTCCCAAAGAGAAATACTCTCAGTTGTGGGACGTAGACACAGTGTTGAAGATGTTTCTAGCGTGGCCAAATAATTCAGAACTATCTAGGAAAGCGTTATCAGCAAAGCTCACTATGCTCTTGTGTCTTTTCTCATGCAAGAGAGTATCAGATGTCAAAGCATTAGAGGTGAACAAGAGGTCCTTTTCACTGAACTGAGTGACTTTCCTTAACTCGAGGAGGACAAAAACAGGTCTACGGTCAATATTTTACGAGGAATTTCCAAATCAACCCAAGCTAAGTCCAGTTAGATGCTTAGCGGCATAGGAGGAGATTAAGAGAGACATGAGACCGGTAGAGGTATCACAGTTATTAATAGCCTTGTGTAATCTGTATGGTGCAGTTTCGTCAGTGACTTTCGCCAGATGGCTAAGATGGGTGATGTTACAGGCTGGTATCGATGTACACTGTTATGGTGCCCACTCAGTGAGGGGAGCTATGGCCACCAAGGCTTTCCATATAGGAGCCAGATTGGAAGATATCATGAGATCAGCAGATTGGTTGAATGATTCAACTTTTAAGACTTTTTATTTCAAACCAATTGAGAAGATGGCAACGACAAGCATAATTCGAGCCTCCGGTCTTGACACAGAATTCAGATTTTCAACACATTTGTTCCAGAAAGTCATAAGTCTATTAAAGACAAAGAGGTAAAGGATTATCCCACCCTTGCAATTGTGTTTATCTATGAATGTATCATACATGCCAACCTCCCTGATTTAGGAGGGAGACTCACAATTCTTCAGTGAACATTTACATCTCCCGATTTCTCCGACAAAATCTTCCTCCCAGGTGTGCTGGAATGTTGGCATGTATGATGCATTTCTGTATTGTGATCTAATGTTATCGTATGGATGTGAAGTGATATTATGACACGATTTCCCACCCTCCTGATTAAGTACACTTAGATGTGGCTTTTTCATACTAGGTACAATCGTGGATAACAAGCCAGCTGGAAGCTGAGAGATGGAGAATTTTCAGTGGAGTTTGCGTCTACCGGTTGGGGTGCAAGTTTGGATCAGCAAAAGAAAGCATAATTCAGATTTTCAACACATTTGTTCCAGAAAGTCATAATTCTATTAAAGACACGGAGGCGAAGGATTATGCTTCTCTTCCAAATTTACTGATCAGCAGCAAAGAATAACCAATAAAACATGAAACACAAAACTCAATAAAAACTACAATAACCATGGTTTTAGAGTCTTTGTAGTTCTGTTCTTATTGGTCCTCAAACTGACCATCTGATATTTCTAGCCAATCAACATGTTTCCTGTCCATAAATCACCCTGTCCTTCTACTATTCCTCCTCTTTCTTTGTCCAGTCGAGGGTGCGTCCAGTGAACTTTTGTAATTCCGTCCGTACCATGCCAATAAGAGTTCAATTTCCGGATTGTTTGTTGTCTGCCACCGTACCTATAGAAAACATTAAGTAAAATGGTGACTATAAACCGAACGAGAGTGGGACCATCGTAAATCCAACCACAATTTATCAATATTATCCTCTTGTGCATTTCACAAAACTGTACAATCATATTGTATTCATCATGCATCATATTATTTATAGAAAACATGTAAAACATTTCAGTACTTTTTTATTACATTACATTCTTACGATTGATATGGTGGGATAATCCTTCGCCTCTGTGTCTTTAATAGAATTATGACTTTCTGGAACAAGTGTGTTGAAAATCTGAATTCTATGCAAAGACCGGAGGCTCGGATTATGCTTGTTCAAAGCTTACTCTCCACTAACGATGCCACACATTCAGTTGGTTTAAAATAGAAAGTTTTAAAAGTCGATTCATTCGACCAATCTGCCGACCTCATAATGTCCTCTAATCTGGCACCTATGTTGGAAGCCTTGGTAGCCATCGCTCCTCTAGCAGAGTGAGCTCCATATTTTACTACATCAATGCCTGCCTGTTGCATTACCCATCTAAGCCATCTGGCTATGGTAGCCGGAATTATGGCTTTGTAGGGTTTACAAATTGCTATCAGTAATTGTGATACTCCTGGGGGTCTTCCCTTGTCATGTCCTCATATGCTGTTAAGCATGTGACTGGGCATCATTTTGGTTGTCCCGGAAAAGATTCCTAAGATATGGATCTCAAACCTGTCTTGGTACTTCTCGTTATGAGAAAGTTCACTCCGTCACTCTTCCTGTTGATTTCTAGTGCTCTAACATCTGATGATCTATTACAAGCTAAAAGATATAGCAACATGGCTAGTTTCCCTGAAATAGCCTTTCTGGATAGATCCTGATTATCTGGTCATGATAGAAATAATCTCAACACTGTGTCAACATCCCACAATTGAGTGTATTTTTCACTAGGAGGTCTAGTCATTTTTACTCCCTTTACTAATTTACAGATCAGGGGATGTTCACCTATTGCTATACCTTCTATCCTAGGGTGTCCTGCAGATATCGCGGACCTGGCCGTGTTCATATTTCTGTATGCCTTCCCCTGGGCTTCTAACTGCGCTAAGAAATTGGCTACGTGTACTACATCCGTTCATCGGGATGAATATTCCTCTCCAAACACCAGCTACTCCATCTAGCCCATGCAGATTTATAAGCTCTGTGTGTTCCTAGGCCCAGGATTTGTTAATGATGTTTTCAGCCTCATTCGATAGTGCTGGTCTAACTCAAGATTTCCTGAAATCGCCCATGCGATTAGGTTGAGTCTGCCTGACCTCACTAGTGGATGGCTGAGACCCTTGGGGTCTCGCACAATGAATTTGTCGTTGGGTAGCACCACTGGGTTGTGGTGTGATAACTCCAGTAAACTGGGGAACCACACTTGCCCCCTCCAGTCCGGCGTAACTAGTACTAGGGATGCTTTCTGGTGCCTCACCTGGGCTAGTGTCCTCGCTATCAAGGAGGGAACGTGTAGTTTGTTTGGTGACCCCATGGCTGTAGGAAGGCATCTGTCGCTTCTGCCTCTAGGTCTGGTCTCCAGCTGAAGAACCGAGTTAACTGTTTAGTCTCGATGCAAATAAGTCGACTTGACATGACCCTCATCGCATCATTAGATTTTGGAACACTTCCTTGTCCAGCTTCCAATCGCTGGCATCTCTGAGGTATCTGGAGTTCCAATCGGCCACTTCGTTCTGATGGCCCAGCAGGTACTCCGCCGTCACTGACACTTCCCTCTGAAGACAAAGTTCCCAGAAATCTTTTGCCAGTGTTGCCAGTAGTCTGGATCTTGTCCCGCCCAGTCTGTTTATGTACCTGACTGTCAAGACATTGTCCATCTTTAGCAGGATACAACATTTTGCCCTGTCTTGAGTCTAGCATTTCACTGTGAAGGACCCTGCTAGTAACTCCAGGCAGGTGATATGGTGAGTCGTCTCCTAATTTGACCACCTGCCCCCTGTCGACAAGGTCCCGCATCGGGCTCGCCAGCCCCATCGGCTGCTGTCGGATTCGATGATCAGGTCCGGGGAAGAGCCAAATATGGCCCTCCCGTTCCATGCATCCATGTGGTGTAGCCACCGTTCATACTCTTCCCTCACTTCTTGGGAGATGGCAACATGTGTTTTGTAAGAAGCGCCCCTCCTCAGGTGTGTGATGATTAACCTCTGGAGTGCCCTGTAATGTAGTGGTCCTGGAAATATCACTTGGATTAATGATGCTAGGTGGCCCACTAACCTTGCAATGTCCCTCAGTGACAGTTCTCTCTTTGTTAGAGTGTGTCTTAACTGCTTTTTGATATCGTTCAGCTTGGGAATGGGTAGACTGAGAGATCCCTGAACTGAGTACACTATGAATCCCAGAAATTCCAATGACTGTTCCGGTACTATTTTGGATTTTTCCCAATTTATTAGGAACCCCAGGTCCTCTAACAATTTATTGTCGTCTGCACTTTTACTAGTAATGTTTCTTTCTCTTGACACATCAGACATATGTCGTCTAGGTAAATTATAAGTCTTATCCCCGGACTCCTGAGATGCGTCACTTCTGGTTTCATCATCTTGGTGAAACACCATGGTGCTAATGCTAGGCGGAAGGGCAGACATCGAAACTCCCCTGTCGATTCTCCCCATATGAACCTCAGGAATCTGCAGTGTTCCTCTGCTATGGTATGGTCAGATGTGCATCCTTTAAATCTATCCTGGCTAGCCAATCCCCTTGAATTAAGGTATCTCTTAACAGGTGTATTCCTTCCATCTTGAATTGGCTGTACACCACATATTCGTTTAAACCTTTCAAGTTTATAATTGGTCTTACCATGTGTTTCTCTTTCACAAGAAACATATTGATTATATAAGCCTTTGAGTAATCTGTTACTGGTCTTCTAGCCTTTTTGCTTTATAGTCCTCTCAGCTCTTTTTCCAGCAATAATTTGTCTTCCCGGTTTAGTTCTAAACCCCTTGTCGGGATCTCCTGAAGAGGTGTCTCTAAGAAAGTCTATGTGAAAACATTGTACGGTTTCTATTATCCAGGTATCCCCTGATATAGTGAGCCAATTTTGTATAAATTCTGCTATCATCCCCCCTACTTCTGGGGTAATTAAGTGTGGGTTGCTTGCTCTCACCTGGGTTATTTTGTTGACGCTCCCCATGTCGCCAGCTTCTGCCCCATACTATACCCCTTGATAGGAAAAAGGGGGTTTGTCTTCGATCCTCCTGGTCATGCCACTGTGTTCTGTCTTGGTAGGATCTGTTAAAGTGGAAATGGCCAGCCGAGCGACTCCTGCCTGCCTCTGCTGTCCCGTCCAAAAATGTGTCTCCCAAACACACTCTTGAGAGAGGCCTGGTCCTTGTCCAGCGCTGCATAGGAGTTTGCAAACTTGGTTAACTCCTTAATGAAGGAATCTCCAAATAATTTTCCCTTTGCGGTTGACGCTGACTCCGAAGAAGCTAACTCGCTTAACTTCGGGTCTATCTTAACCAGCAGAGACCTCCTTCTCTCTGTGGTGATAGCGTGGTTAGCGTTTCCCAACATACATATTGCCTTCTGGGCCCATGCGATCAGGATCGTCGGGTCCACTGGCTCCCCTTTTTCTCTGGCCTCTTCGCCAATCTGGAGAATCTTAGTGAGGGGCTCTGTCATGTCCAGCATTTTGTCTTGGCATGAACGCCAGGACCTATCTAGACCTTTCCTCACATCATTAGTGTACTTACTCATGAATGTGATCATTTTATCATCTATTTCGGTTGTATCTGCTGCACCCTCTGGTAGGTGAGGTCTAGGGCATTCCGCCCTCATTTTACTCCTTGCTTCCTTAGTTAGGGGCGCCCTCAGGCGATTTCTTAAGTAGGCCGCTATTCTTTTTGGCGGCTCCCATTCGGACGACCTTGGGTGGATTAGTGTTTCAGGATCAAAGTCATCATCACCTGCACCATCCTCCTCTGTCTCCTCCTTCCTTTTTTTCTTCGGCGCTTTGTGGCCTTCTTCTCCTGAGGCAGATATCAAATATACCTGTTCTCCTCTCCTTCCTCAGAGTATTCTTCCTCCCAGTCCTTCTCACCCTCATCAGAGGTGTCTGAGGATTTATCCTGTCCCCTGCTAGGCCCCGCCTTTACTCTTATTCTCCTTCTCTTACCACCCTTCTTCTTTGGTGGTGTGCCCGGTGGGGGGGGGGTGGGCTTCCTCAACCCTACGGGCTGCTTTTTTGTCCCCTTTTGCTTCCCCCTGTGCTTTTCGCCCTTTGAACTCCTCCAGGCCCTGTGAGAACTTGAGGCAGTCCTCCATCAAAGCTATCTGCTGCGGCCCTTGTCCCAACGAGGCCCCCAGGGCTTTTTGGAGGACCTGAGTCATCTCCGCATGGCTCCTCTTCTGGCTAATGCTAGCCTTTCCCGCATCATTAGAGGAGCTCATGTCTGCACAGTACACTGGGGATTTCAAATGTATACCAGGAATTTTTATGATCTTTTATATACTCTCTTTTAGTAGAAAGGTATAAATATATATATATATAATGATCACCTAGTCTGATATAAGTATATATGATATGGATGTATAATATAACAGGTTTTACTTGGGACTTTTCCTGTATTGTTATTGCGGTACCTTATTGTGGCCTGCAGGGGCGCTGTGCTCTTTGATCGCTTAGCGCAATCCTGCTGGAACGTTGCGCTATGAAAGCGAAATGAAATAGAATGTAACCGTCAAGCTGGTAAGTATAAGAAATATCTCAGCGCTCGTTTAACGTGACTGAAACACTCCTCTAACAGTCATGAATGAGGAACTACGCAGTCGCGTCGCGCTCTCCCTTCCATGACCGCAGTGCCCTCTGTATCTGTTCTTTGTAGTTTCGGTCGCCGGAGTACCAGCCCCGTTGCGACTGCAACTTCAAAGTCTCCAAACTGATGCGGATAAACACGCCTGATAGTGCGCGCATGTGCATGCAAGTATGCCTAGTAAAGAACACTCACGTATAATCACACATATATGAAAGTATGATATGATATGGCATTTATAACGCGCCTATACACAAGTGTTTCGAGGCGCGACGAGGCAAGGAAGGGGGGAACAGAGGGAAGACAGACAACGATCTTACTAGGCCAGGTGTCATTCAGATCGCGCAAGTGCATGGGAAGGGGGAAAGGGAAAAGTGCATGGGGGAAGGGAGAGGGGAAAGTGCAGTACATGGGATAGTAGAATAAATAAGATAATAGAACGGCCAGATGGTGGCAAGACATAAGTTTTGGTAGGGGGACTTTAGGGATACAGAACAACAGTCCCCAGGTGCGGGGGTTGCCAGGGAGGCAGTGCAATTTCAACCAGGAATTCAGTAGGGGAGAGGGGGAGAGAAAGCAGAAGCAAAGAGGAAGGTTTTGAGGTGCTTCCGGAACCAGAGATGGTTCTCCTCAAGTTTCAGGGAGGCAGGAAGGCTGTTCCAGAGGGAGGCCCCTGCCGAAGAGAGAGATCTACCACCAACTTGTTTCTTGGAGAAGCGACTGACCCTGAGGGAGTTGGAGGCAGATGAGGGAAGAGCTCGAGAAGGAAGATATTTGGGAAGAGAGAGTTGAAGGCATTGCGGCCCCAGGCCCCAGAAGGCCTTGTGGACAAAGCAGAGGGTTTGGAACTTAATCTTCGTAGCCACTGGGAGCCAGTGCAGAGATTTCAGTCCTGAGAGATAAAAACCCTGGGCTTGAGGCCAAGGACACGTCTCGCAGTCCTGTTCTGGATAAGTTGCAGAGGGCGGAGAGTAGAGGCAGGCAGATTTAGATAGAGGTTGTTACAATAGTCCAGTCTAGAGAGAACCAGGGCTCTGGAGACGGTGAGCTTCTGGGGGAAGGAGAGGAAAGGAAGAATACCTCTGAGAAGGTGTAGCTGGTAGTGTGACTTCTTAGAGATGTCAGAGATGTGAGGAGAGAAGGAGAGTGTGGAGTAGAAGATGACCCCGAGGTTTTTAGCCCTGCAGGTGGGAACAGGACGAGGGCCAAGAGAGGCCGGCCAGAGAGCTGCAGGGAAGCAGGGAGTGGGTGTGCCAATGAGTAAAATCTCAGTTTTACTGGGATTAAGGCAGAGGTCATTGCTGGCACACCACTCCTGGATAGCAGACAGATATTCAGAGATAAGGGAAGGAGAGGAGGAGGCCAAGGGTAGCCTGGAAATGAGCTGGGTATCATCTGCATAGCACTGAAAATTGGGGCAGAGAGCGGCGATGTGGTGGGCTAGGAGAGCCAGCTATTGGTTGAACAGCCAGGGAGAGACGGTAGATCCCTGGGGGCCACCACAGGTAGAGAAAAAGATATCAGAGAGGAAGGACCAAAGTTGGACCTGGGAGGGTCGGTCGGAGAGGAAAGAGGTTAGCCACGCCAGAGCCTGACCAGTGATACCCAGGTTATCACGGAGACAGTTGAGCAGGATGGCATGGTTGACAGTATCGAAGGCAGAAGAGAGATCAAGCAAGATGAGGACACACAGAGTGTGTGAGTCAGGGTTGGAGAGCAGGTCTTCACGATGTTTAGGAGAGCAGTTTCCGTGCTTCTGGCAGCTCTGAAGCCAGACTGATGGTCATGAAGACAACCAACAGATTCAGTGTGGAGATTAAGCTGGGAGATGGCCAGTTTCTCCAGGAGCTTGCCCAGGAAGGGAGTGATGGAGATTGGGCGATAGTTAGCCGGGTAGGAGGGGTCGGCAGAGGGTTTCTTAACAAGGGGGTGCACAAGGGAGTGCTTCAAGGGGGGTGGTAAGACTCCAGTGGCGAAGGTGTGATTGCAGAAATCAGCCAGGGCAGGAGCCAGGGAGTCGATGTGGTCCTTGATAGTTTTGGAGGAACAGGGGTGAACCTGTTTCGACGAGACTTTGATAGATCGGACTTGTCTAGAAACCTCATCAGCAGAGGAAAGGGGAAAGGCAGAGAAGGAGGGAGAGGGGTGGCTGCAGAAGGGCCAGAGGAAGAGCAGGGGATGGAGGGAGGCGATAGGAGGAGAGTGAGGACAGGATGTCCCGAGCAGGGGATGGAGGGCGGGAGGCGATAGGAGGAGAGTGAGTACAAGCTGTAATGAAAAGGGCACTTAACTCGCTGCCGAGCAGGAAAGAAAGAGGAGGAATAGTAGAAGGACATGGTGATTTATGGACAAGGAACATGTAGATTGGTTAAGAATATCACATGGTCAGTTTGAGGACCAATAAGAACAGAACTACAAAGACTCTAAAACCATGCTTATTGTAGTTTTTATTGAGTTTTGTGTTTCATGTTTTATTGGTTATTCTTTGCTGCTGATCAGTAAATTTGGAAGAGAAGCATAATCCGAGGCTCCGGTCTTGACATAAAATCATTCCCCACTGTGTCTTTAATAGAATTATGACCTTCTGGAACAAATGTGTTGAAAACCTGAATTGAGAGTCACAGCAGCTATCAAATGGGCACCAGTGACCCCCTGAATCTGCTTTGTGCCACTGTAGAGCAGGTGCTGCAGATCAAGATACTGATTCTGCAGGATGCAGGTGTACACTATTCTTTTGGCATGGAGCTTATGAAAAGAGAGATCTGGTTAGCAGATCACCCCCCTTTCTGAGATTAATCACCCCATCATTGTATTAATACAAATTTAAAAAGCCAGGGCTTCTTAAATTGCAGATGGCAATTCCTCAAAACGAGGAAGAGGCGGTAATAGAAACAGCTAGCAAATTATGTACCTGATAATACAGATTTTCCACACATTCGTTACAGAAAGTCATGATTCTATTAAAGACTCGGAGGCGAAAGATTATGCTCTGACTTCTCTTTACTAACTCGAGCAGCAACCATATAAACAAGATAAACATGGAAAACAAATAAAACTACAAAGTCCAACGAAACCCAGTAATTTTTGTAGTTCGTTTTCCATAGGATAAGCAAAACCACGTGATCCACTCTTCCAATCTGTGTCACTTCTCCCTTATAACATCCCATAACTCTGAAGTCCTTCCTCTTTCTTTCGCTGCACCGACAAACTTGCGCCCCAACCGGTAGGCGACTTGTTCCAGCCAAACTTTTCAAGTTGTCGTTTTCTGTTCCGCTCCTGAAACAAACATAAGTCGTTAGAAATCCCCTCATAGACGGGTGGGCAATCGCATAGCAATGCATTATTACAGCATGATAAAATTACTTATATCGTAGCGATTGAAATTGGGTGGAATAATCTTTCGCCTCCGAGTCTTTAATAGAATCATGACTTTCTGTAACGAATGTGTGGAAAATCTGTATTCTATGTCAGGACTCGGAGGCTCAGATTATGCTTGTTTAAAGCTTACCTACCACCAACGATACTACTCGCTCCACTGGTCTAAAATAGACATTCTTAAAGGTCTCCTCATTAGACCAGCCTGCCGCCTTTAGGACATCTTCCAGACGAGCCCCTGCCAAAAAGGCGGACGATGTCATAGCAACCCGTGTAGAATGTGCCCCGAACTGTTGTACGTCTATGCCTGCCTCGGCCATGCACCACTTGACCCAGCTAGCTAAGGTGGCTGATGCTACTGCTCTAAAAGGTTTCCTAATTGCTATCAGTAGCTGGTTTACACCCGCGGGCCTCACTTCATTTGCTTTTCGCTCGTACACTTTCAAACACCTAACTGGGCACAACTTAGGCTTGTCCGGGAAGGCCATGTATTCTACAGACTTAATATTCGTCTTAGTTCTCCTCGTTATGAAAAATATTACCCCTGAAGGGGAAAAGGACTTTCTGTTCGTTTCTAAAGCTCTCACGTCCGAGACCCTTTTACAAGAAATAAGACACAGAAGGGTAGTCAACTTAGCCCACAGTGCTCTCCGAGACAAGAATTCATTGTCCGGCCAACTTTGAAACATTTTTAAAACTATACTCACATCCCACAAACGTGCGTACTTGGGAGCTGGGGGTCTCATACACCTAATGCCTTTCAGAAGTCTACACACCAAGGGATGCTCCCCTACCGGCTTACTGTCTATGTACGCATGGCCTGCTGAAATCGCCGACCTATAATTATTAATGGTCCTGTAGGCCTTTGCCTGCGCTGCCAAAAAATTCACTATGTGTATTACATCTGTATATACGGGATCAACCTGTCTCTCCAGACACCAATTACTCCATCTATGCCATGCCACTCTATACGCCTTGCCTGTCGCTGGAGCCCAAGACTCCCTGATGAATTCCTGAGCTGTGCCTGAAAGTCCTGGCTTAGATCAGTTCTCCCTGAAATCGCCCAAGCCAGAAGACTCAGGCTCCCTGACCTGACCAATGGATGAATCTCTCCTGCCGGGTTCAGCAGTATATCCTCCCTGGCTGGCAGCCGAATAGGGGCTTCGAACGACAGTCCAGAAGGTCCGGAAACCAAGCTTGGCCTCTCCAGTCTGGTGTTATCAGAATCACTGTTGCTAACTGGCGTCTGACCTGCGCAACTGTGCGTGCTATCAAGGAGAATGGGGGAAACCTGTATTCCCTTGCTGGACCCCAGACCTGGAGAAAAGCGTCCGTCGCTGTCGTTTCCGGATCCGGTCTCCAACTGTAAAATCTGGAGAGCTTCCTGTTCAACCTGGAAGCAAAGAGATCCGTCTGACAGGGACCCCTGCGGCGCATTAATTCCTGGAATACTGAGTCGTCCAGCTGCCAGTCGCTGGAGTCCCTCAGATATCTTGAGTTCCAATCTGCTACCAGATTGAGCTCCCCCGGTAAATGTTCTGCTCTCACGCTTATCCCCTTCTGGAGACAGATCTGCCAAAACTCCTTGGCCATCTCCGTCAGCTTCTGTGACCTTGTTCCGCCCAGTCGATTTATATATCTGACTGCCGAAACGTTGTCCATTTTCAAAAGAATGGACGATTTCGCAGCTTTCTGTGTCCAGCACTGAATCGCGAAGGAGCCCGCTAGAAGCTCCAGGCAATTGATGTGGATACCCAGTTCCTGTCTCGACCATCTCCCCCCTGTCGACTGATCTCTGCATCTTGCTCCCCATCCCCAGCGGCTGGCGTCGGACTCTATCACTAGGTCCGGGGATGAGCCAAATATCGCCCGGCCATTCCAGGCTTCCATGTGGCAGAACCACCATTCTAGTTCCAGTCTCGCTTCTTGTGATAGCTTCACTTTCTGTTCGTAAGAAAACCCTTTTCTGAGATGGCTGATCTTCAACCTCTGCAACGCCCTGTAATGCAGGGGGCCTGGAAATATCGCCTGTATCGATGATGACAGACGTCCTATAAGCCTTGCTATTTCCCTCAGAGAAACTTCTTGCTTCGCTATCATGACCTTGATCTCCCTCTTGACTGAATTGACTTTGGCTAGGGGTAATTTGAGAATGCCCTGCGTTGTCTCTAAGCTGAACCCCAGAAATTCCAGATCTTGAGCTGGTTCTAACTGTGACTTCTCCCAATTTATCAGGAACCCCAGCTGTTGTAATAACCCTGTGGTTAACAGGACCTGTCGAACTAGAACTTCTTTGTCCTGGCACATTAGACATATGTCGTCCAGGTAAATAATTAGCCTGATCCCCTGTTCTCTCAGGTGTGTCACTACAGGTTTCAAGAGTTTGGTGAAACACCATGGCGGACGCTAGCCCAAAGGGGAGACATTTGAATTCCCACTTCTGGCCCTTCCAAAGGAACTGAAGAAGTTTTGTCTGCTCTGGCCGGATAGGAATCGTTAAATATGCATCCCTGAGGTCTATCCTTGCTAGCCAGTCTCCTTGTTGGAGAACATACCTTAGAAGATGGATGCCTTCCATTTTGAAATGCCTGTACACTAGAAAGAAATGTAAACCCCTCAGGTTTATCACTGGTCTGACCTTGTGTCTCTTCTTGACCAAAAACAGATTGCTTATAAAACCCCCTGGTCCCTCTGAGGCTGGACCGATTGCATTCTTTGCCTTTAGCAATTCCACCTCCTTGTCTAGCAGGACCTCGTCTTCTCTGCTGAAATTTATCCTTCTTGGCCGTACTACCTGATATGGTTCCCGCCAGAATTCTAACTGAAACCCTCTTACGGTCTGTCTTATCCAAGCGTCTGAAGACAACTCCTCCCATATTTCTACATACAGTTTCACTCTCCCCCCTACTGGAGGAATACTTGCATTTGACCTTTCTATCACTTTCACATCTCTCACCTGGGGGACTCTGGTGTTGTTGCCTTCCATTGTTCCTCCAACCCCTGCCCCTGCCTCTTCCCCTAGAAGGGAAGAATGGGTTGGACCTTCGGTCTTCTTGTCTCTGATTTCTGTCCTTGTAGGAGCCTCTGTACTGGCCACGGCTGGACGAGCGGCCCCTTCCTCCTCCAGCCTTGTCGAAAACTCTTCGACCGAAAATCTTCTTCAGGGAAGATTGGGCCCTGTCCATCGATACATAAGTACTGGCGAATTTCGCCATGTCCTTGATAAACAAGTCCCCGAAGAGCTTGCCCTTCGCGGCTGTGGCCTGCTCGGAAGTCGCCATCTCCCCTAGTCTGAAGTCCAGTTTCATTAGGATCGACCTTCTCCTATCGGTCGCCAACGCTGTATTTGCGTTACCGAGCAGGCAGATAATTCTCTGAGCCCAGCCGGATATAATGCCTAGGTCCATGGGCTCCTTCTTGGCCTTCGCCTCCTCGGCCAGTTGCCAGATCTTGGTGACCGGCCCTAGCATGTCCAGCACCTTGTCCTGACAGGACCGCCAGGATCTGTCGATGCCCCTCTTCACGTCCCTGCCATACCGGCCCAGGAACGTCAGAATTCTCTCATCAATTTCCGGGGTCTCTGCTACCCCGTCCGGGACTCTCGGCCTTGGGCACTCGGCCTTCAATTTAGATCTGGCCTGTCTACTTAAAGGTGCCCGCAGGCGCCGTCTAAGGTATTCCGCGATCTTCTCCGGGGGATCCCATTCATTGGACCTGGGGTGAATGAGATCATCGGGATCGAACTCCTCCCTGAGAAGATCTTCCTGTTCCCTCCTGCCTTTCTTTTTAGGTTGGCTCTCCTCCTCTTCCGGGGAGGATTGGTCTTCTGAGGAGGTGTAAAATTCAGACCTAGAGCTGCTCTTGCAGTAGTCGTCGTCCGACTCGCTCGAGCTAGTGCTCCGTCTGTCGCGGGATCTCGCCTTCCTTTTCCCCGATCTGTGGGGTGAACCCGGGGGGGTCTGGGCGTTACGGCCCCTGCGGGTTTTATGTCTACTTCCCCCTCTCTTTTTGCGAGCTTTGCCCTGGGACAAAGCTGCCAAGCTTCGCAATATGCCCCTCTCTTCCCGGGGCCTTTCGGCACTCTGCAGCATTTGAACTGCTTCGCTCATGCGGCGCCCACTGACATGAGGGCCGTCAGAGTCGTCGGTGTAGTCGCTCATGGTTTCACCGCCTCTGAATACTGTGAAAGTGCCTTGTGCAGTTTGCTTGGGCTGCCCCCGTCAATATCTGTATTGTGAAGCTAGGCGAGCCCTTCTAGAATAGCAGTCTTACCTGGGACTGAGCCCGTCAAGCGGAGGTCTAAGCCTCTCTCACCTCCTCCTCAGTGGCAGAATAAGGGAATGAGATATTTAGACTGACGCAGTCCTCTGCGCAGGGTTCACTTGCCTGCGGTACCCACTTCAGCCACTAGGTGGCGTGCCCTGCTAATAAAGGAGCCGGTGAGTCCCCACAGTACACACGGCTGAGTGGCTGAGTCCCGGGAGCTCAGTAACAATCAGGGATCAGAATTAGTTGTATAGTTTGTGAGGAGCCTGGCGCTCTGCCTCCATTCACTGACGCGTAAGTTCGCAACGGCGCCGGAACTCCGGAGGTCCCGTCGCGCCGTTGCGAACTTCCGTGCCCACAGTGCCTCCTAACGAGGAAAGCGACGCCGGAACGAAGGTCCCGTCGCGTCCTTCCCGCGGATATGCTCCGCCAACGTTCCACGCGCGTATTAACTTAAGCACACTTATACCAGAAACATATTCAGACAATAGCGTTCGTAATTGAAGTCAACACATATACACTCCAAAACATTCTAACAGTAAGATGAAAGGTACTTATCTCAGCTGCTCGAGCAGCAAAGAAAGTGGAAGGACTTCAGAGTTATGGGATGTTATAAGGGAGAAGTGACACTGATTGGAAGAGTGGATCATGTGGTTTTGCTTATCCTATGGAAAACGAACTACAAAAATTACTGGGTTTCGTTGGACTTTGTAGTTTTATTTGTTTTCCATGTTTATCTTGTTTATATGGTTGCTGCTCGAGTTAGTAAAGAGAAGTCAGTGCATAATCTGAGCCGCCGAGTCTTGACATAGAATA
Source organism: Ambystoma mexicanum (assembly GCF_040938575.1). Taxonomy (NCBI): domain Eukaryota; kingdom Metazoa; phylum Chordata; class Amphibia; order Caudata; family Ambystomatidae; genus Ambystoma; species Ambystoma mexicanum. The sequence continues at coordinate 870,934,288 of NC_090924.1, read as the reverse complement.
TGAATCCAATGTCTATACAAAACGTATGCGTCAGCCAAAACTATTGGCTTTAATTGTGCTCGTTTTAAAATTATAACTGATGGATTAACTAAACCATTTATTACAATCATTGTGCCTTAAGCGGGGAATGCACAGGATCCTAAAAAAAAAAATGGGAAAATGCAGACTCATGATAAAACCATGTGAGTCGGCAAAAGGTCTGCCGTCTTGGGCAATGACCAACTGAAACGAATGCCTTTGTATTGGTTAAGCAAGCCTACTCCAAGAAAGAACATTCCGTGAGCTGATTTCATTGAGAAAAGAGCAATAGAAAACAGACACGAACCAAACCATGCGTTCCACGTCGTTCCTCATTACCGTCTAGGTTTTATTTAATTTCCTGATCTGTAAAAAAAATTACAAAATAGAATATCTAACCAATTGTAAAATTGAAAAAAATGAAGTTGCATGATGAAATATCACATGATCAAAAGCAAATAGTATATTTATAATGTTTTTAAATAGTGCAGTTAAAAGTATATCTTCTTTACAAATGTCGCTGCAGTGAGAAAACTACCTACTGTATAGAGCTGTATACTAAACCAGCATTACACCGACTTGTCATTCTTCAAATAAAACCGCAACCTAAGACTTACAAACATGGCCCGCTCGCCACTAGAGTGGCTGGAAGGTATCTGCTTCTATTTCAGTCGTCCTTCGTCTGTTTTCTCATACACGATTTACCATAACACACTTCGAGTGTCACAAGAGGCTGGTGCAGCGCGTGCGCAGCAATAGAACTTCTCGAAACTGACAGCGGATAAACAAAAGCGACTGTGGCGCGCGTGCCCGGTTGCCGGGCGAAGTACTGCTCTGCTGTGTGTGCGCGCGCGACTTCTGGAGACTGCGCCGGAGCTACTGCAACGGGAAGCGGAGGGACCCAAGGATGGACGAAGACGTTCTGACCACCCTGAAGATTCTGATAATAGGGGAAAGCGGAGTGGGCAAGTCCAGGTGAGCCTGGATGTTCTGTGTGTGGATTATTGCTATGCTAGGTATAGCCCAAGCCGGCCTGGCTTCAGGTCGTGGACTCGTCATAGTGTGTGTTTCGGTTGGTACGTGGCCTTTTCGGAGAGGTTGGGAGGTTTGGGTCAACGCATGAACATGGCCCCCGGTTTCGTCAAACTTTTCTACCCTGCCTCATACTGGTAAGGTGTTGGGGCATCACTGCTACTCTAGGCCGCTACGTATTTGGATCAGACCCCTTTAAAACCCGCCGTTAGCGGAACTGACACCTTTGTCTCTCGTCACCTCTTGGCTTCTCCTGTACACCCACCTCTGCTGCGCCCCAAGCACCCTGACGCTCACCCCGTCGCTGCATATGATCTCGAAATAGCTCCTCGAGACAACTGGCTGCTTCTCCCGACTTCCCAGCACATGTTATTTATTCTTTCAGGCATTTGTTTACCGGACTGTCGCAGGGGTTTCCGCGGCCCTGGGCAAAACATTTGGGTAGACCCCTCACTAGTTTTGCAATGGCCCTGCTGCTCAACTGACAGGCATTGGTGTAAATGGAAAATATCTGGTGGGGGATCCCACAAGGTCTGGTTTGGGATGGAGTTTTGGGGGTGGGCGGTGTCTGAGGAGGCAGGGTTTAGAGAGGGCGGAGCTGGCAGGTGACCTCCGATCAAAGCACATGTCCAAAATAATGATTTAAAACAGCGCAATTTCTTTCATGCTGCTTCTTTTTCAAGCTATATATCAATTCCACTTCCATGGCACTGGTGCACCCAAAATATATCATTACCACTTGAAAACCGCTTGGGGTCCCATCATCTGATGAGGTGTGAAAGCAAGCACTGGGGTAGGACTTGCAGTCAGGATTAAGGACGGAGCCACACTGAACCTCGCAAACCCTTTCAACAAAAATAATTGAAAGGCCCTGCCACTATACCTGTGTGAAGGCTAGCCATAGACACCACTTACCTTGACCCACTGATGCCATGTCCCGGCTATTAGAAAAAGTGGTGCCAGGCAAAACAGTAGAGGCCACGGTTAGGGAGTTGACAACCCATGATGGTGTATGGACCAGACGGACACCGTTGCATGGGGACAGTCTGCCATGCCCCTGGACAATCCTAAAGGGCTGAGAGAAGGATCACTGGGGACAAACGCAAGGAGCCCCGCTGTTGGCAATTGCTTCCTTGCACTGGTAAGCAAAGTGCCCTGTTCCCACGAACTCCAGTGGAATCAGTGCTAAGGAGCGAAAAGGAAACAATCGTAAGGCTGGAATACAACACTGCCTGCAATTACAAAAGCTTTCTTTTTATTTTTTCTTTTTTTTTTACTGCTTGACTAATATTATTGGCAGAACGTAAAAACACCCAGCAATCAGTGGTCAAAGTGTACGAAAATAAGTAGTGGAACTATATTCCATACTGTCCTGCATTGCTCCCCACAAACCCCCTCCCACGCACAATACAAACCCCAAAACACATGTGCCTGCTGATCAGGGAAATGTGTTTCAACTTCATCCTATACTATTTTAAAAAGAAACGCTTCTGGAGCAGTTTCTTTTTAAAATAAAGCATAGGAACCCTGAATTTTGCATTAAAAGCAATGCCCTGTGCAAGCACTGAGCACAAAGAGTAATCTACTCTGTGTGCAGTGTGCTCGCACAGGGCAGGGCAGATTAGATGCCGGGCCCACCAAGGTGGGGGCTGGGCTGCTCGGAGCAGACTGCTCCGAGCAGCCCAGCCCCCACCTTTGCGGGCCCGGTAGTGTAGTCTGCGTGGGTGCCTTGCCTGCATAGAACTTACCCGTAGTGACGGTTCAGGCCAGTCTTCCTTATGAAGTCCTGTCAATGTGTCCTGCTGTTGTGTACACGTAGGGGGGCGGAGCCACAAGAGTGCTCATGCTGGCAATGAGCTGCTCCGCCCCCCTACGCCATGCCATTGCGGGAGTTCTTTTTTTTTTTCCTCCAAACCCAGCTGGAGAGCATGGGTTTGGTGTTTGGGCGGCTGACTCTGGCCTGATCCCGAGATCCGTCTTCACATCTGGTGCCGGATCTCGGATCCGGCGAGAGCCGGCCCAATGACCAGCACTGCTGACAGGAGATTGGAGGAGTCGGCCACACATATGTTGTATGTATGGTGGACCCCAAATTTATTGCACACACATTTTAATTTTGAAAGGGACATTAAAACTGTTAATAGTCCATTCTTAGTTGGGCCCTGATCATCCATACACAGACCAGCTGTGGAGCCATAAGGTTTTGTCAAGGTCAGCTTTATTGTACATACTCACAGTTGTACAGTGTAAAGACTGGAGGGGATGTCTGTACTATGGTAGAGGAGAGGCACAGAGGACCCCAGCCAAGATTCTCTATTATTGGTAATGTAGTCGAGCAATCAAGGCCTAGCTTCTCAGGAGGTGATGCAGGCTGGTTCTTGAGTACAGTGTAATCCCCGAACCCCCACAAAGGAATGTCCACACACTGTATTACTGAAAACGCAGTCTTTATATAATTAATATTCAAAGGTATGTACACGATCACAATAACGCACTTTGTACTCGGAAATCAACAATGATAAATATATACAATTCTAAAGTGGTAGCACCAATGTTATCAAATCTCATTAAAGTGCATCAACTGTACGGTTAAAATGTCACACAGATCAATAACGAGGAAACCAGCAATAGAGATAGGAAGGAACGTAAAATGGTTGAAACAATAGGCAGAATGCTGGCCTCTACCGATGCAGTTCTGTGTGGAGAACCCCTCCCCTCCCCACCTGGGCAACCTGTAAAATAAATATATATAGCACAAGCCCAGTCCATATATTATTCAATAGCCTTCTTTCCTCCTATGTTTTATCCCCCCCCCAATGTACATGGTGGAGTAGAGTTCTTCGAAGGATCCTTCTTGAGTGACTCCCTTTAAAGCAGGAGCCACGGATCGTCGAGAGGCGTCGAAGATGGTGAACTTGTCGTCGACGGCGGCAATGAGAAGTTCAAGGGTGCCGAGACCCTGATGTCGATCCAGGCGGTACTCGTCAGTGACGTCCTGCGAGGATGAGGTGTGCGGGGCACCTCAGCGATAGATTGTTCAGGACCGCAAAGAGTTTCAGAAGAGCTGTGGCCCAACGAGGGCATCGAGTCGTCGGAAGTCTTTGTGGCTATCAGGTGGCGGGAAACCCACCGGCGGATTCTCCTCGGCGCGCCGGTCGTCCTCGACTTTCTCCAGCGGGACAAAGCGGTCGACGTTGCGGACAAAGGAGTCCTTGGATTCAAATGTTCTTAGGCAAAGGAGCGGGCGGCTCCAGTCGTCGGCATGGCGTCAAGCGGTCCCCACGGCTGAGCAACGAGCCTCCAGCGGTTACACAAACCTGCGAACCATGGTCGACGGCAATGGACTTCGACAGCGGCGAAGTCCGGGTGCTTTGCTTCGTTCTCCTCAGCGGTCCCGTCTCGGGTCGGCAGCCTTTCGAGGGTCTAACTTCCAGGGAGCTTTGGCGAAGGTTAGCGGTGCTCGATGGTCCCTCGGAGCACGGGAAGAGGGCGCCTTACCAGGTCCTCTCTCGGATCAGTCCTTGACAAGTTCGGCAGCTTTCAGATCAGGTCGAAGCAAATGCAACAGCAAGTCTTCGTCTTCCAGCTGGGCGTCGAGGATCAGCAGTCCCAGTTACTCTTCAAGTGTAGACACAGCTTCTGAACAATTTCCAGTGGTGAGAGGTCCCCAGATATACTATCTTGTCTCTCATCCACATTGCTGGGTCACTCTCAGCAGCCAACCATACAGAAGGGCATTCATGCAGTCAGTCAGCCAATCAGGCACACAGTGCATTCAGGCCATCCTCCTCCCTCTCAGACACTCACAACAAGGAATGTGGATTGGGACGAGTACCCAGCCATTCAACACTACACACTGCATTAAGGCCAGTTTCTGGCAGGGGTGCCTCAGTCTTTGTCTCTCATACCAGAAACCAGACCGCCACAAACCAGAAATCAGACAGCCACAACAAGAAGTGCATATTGGATTGGTCACACACTCCATTCACCCCGGTCCCACCCACAACATACAGTCACTGGGAAGGCTCCAGTCAGTCTGGACTGGACTTCACAACAACACCATATATGGAACTTCCACCCACCAGCCAGTCAGGGGGAAGGGACAGAGTCAGGGCTTCCCAGGACTTTGGGAAAACAACGTAATAGGCAATAGAAAGCAAGAGGCCACATGGGCCATCTTGTTTTCCATCAGGAATCAACTGATTCCAATGGCAAGGCCTGGGTACCCCAAAACGGAGGATACTCGGCGCATCTGTCAAATTCAGCATGGAGCTGCCACCAACCCATACCCTGCTCTGCTGGCCACCCACAGGTGCCCAAAAGCATACACTAGGGGAACAGGGTTGTAGCCCCTACCCATGGGTGCCGTAAGGGTATCCCATGGGTCTGTTCACCAAACCAGAAGAGAGAGCTGCACCGCCAGGAGTCCCACATGAACTCCTGCGCGGAAAATATGACAGAACACACGATAAACAGGCAGTAAAGGACAAGGATACGGAGGCCCTGTCCCTCCGATGCATTTCCAGCATCACATACAGGAACCAGTTTCTCTTCATATATGCAGTACCATCACTGGTAGTCATGGTAGACATCACAGGATACATAGACATGTAAATACATGGACAGAGACCCACCAGCCATCCTTACACACCCAGCTCAGGCCCCCAACTGATATTCACAGAACACTCACTCACAGACCCATTCAACATTCTCCTGAGCTGCTCATCATTCATGCATCAACATTCCAATGGCATGCACTGGCCAGTGACAATACAAGACTACATCATAACAAACTCCATGCACGGAAACAATTTTGGAACAATTAGATCAAACATTTTGCATCCGAGCAGGGATCTCTCTCCAGAGTTGATGCTTCTTTGTTCACTGTTTTCACTCAACACAGTATCAATTGTAATGAAAATAGTGAAGAATGGTGCCTCTACCCTCTCTTTATGCCCCTTTCCCTCTAATGACACAAAAAGAAGCAACAAAACACCCTGATTTCCCTGTGTAGGGCACTTCAAAATACCTTTTTGAGTGTGCGTCTGAACCTACTTGCGACAAATGAAATCATGGCAATGAGGGGAAAGTCCACCTCCAATAAATGCTGAAACTTTGAAACAGCATACCAGGTAAGGCAGCTGTTACTATCATGCCCAGGTCTTAACTCACCAAGAAATACTTATCTGGGTCACCTTAATTCAGACTTGCGAGTCTACGAAGAAGACTGGTGGACTCTCCTAATGAGAGGAGATAAAACGCCATTGCGGTGGCATTATTCTTTCAAACACTGCTCTGTAAAAAGGAGGAGAGAGTGGTACCCAAATAAGGAGCAAAGGAAACAAACACACGCAGAGGCTGAGGAGGTCGAGCTGATTAAACGCAGTCTAGACTAATGAATTTTAAGACGCCCTTGTGAATGAAACGATAGACGTTTTTCGTTCTTTTTGTCTTGTAAAAATGTGTAAACCAATTGAATTGAGTAAGATAAAAAAATACCCTGTTTTCCCAGGGCTAGTGTAAGGATTTTGGGGCCAAAGCACACTTGAGACCCTTTCGATTTATAAAAAAATGAGGTATCCAGGAATCTTACCATCCCAACCAATAACTTGATCTAGTCCCCTGGCAGCAATCAAAATAAGCACGAGGAGATTGCATTTGAAATCCCCCAACTCCCTTTATCTGTGCTGGAATCAGGATAATAAACTATTTTGTCCCAAGATTCACACTAATAACGGTCTCAAACATAGATGCGTTTTGCCAAGGGTGCTGGAAGATCTTATGTTTCCCCGAAATGAGGTAAAAAAACGACCATGTTAGTTTCTTGGGATATGTGGACGAGCTAGTCCTACTCAACCAAACTCCAATAGGACTAAAAAGATTAACAACTATTATTGAATACTCCAAAAGAAACCATCTGAGTCTTAATAGTAATAAGACTAAAATGATGTATTTTGGGAATAAAGCACGCACTGCATGGCAAACAGGTGACAATGTGTTTGGCTTTGCGGATTCATATGTATACCAGCATTTCCTGATATCCTACATAAACAATGAGAAACGGTATAGAGATCGGAGTTGGAGCGAAATTATGTCTAAGCTGTCCATGAGAATAGAAAAAAATCACAGCAATATAGTTGCATCAGTCTAAAACAGCCTCACTTTGATATCCAACCAGATCATCATACCTTCTGCCCTTTATGGCTTTGAGGCATGCTTTTCCTAATCAATAAGAATAAGCTGGCTTACTCTAAGGTAAAGTTTGGAGATGCCTGCTGGGATTGCTTAATTGTCTTCTGGAATGGAAATTACTTTTAGAACTGTGCCTAGCATCATTAAGCACCAACGAGCTCATTGGAAGTGGATCTTTGTTTTCTACTTCTCAAGAGTGTTGAAAATCCTATTGCACATTAATTGCAAACAAGTACGGATCAATTTTGGATAAGATGGCTGGTAAGACAGCCTTCTAATTATTGCGCTTATGAAGTTTGGGATTTTAATTGAGCAAAGGTTAAATCAAAGTTGCAGACGGTGTTATTACTGGTAGTTTATTGTTCTGCTTTACTATACGGGACAAGAATGTCAATAATTATAATGTGTAAAGATTTTCTTTAAAATGGATCATGCGTACAATGAAAAAATATAAACAAGTGGCATTTTAAGGGAAAATTAGTCTGCAATGAGGGTAGTTGTGTTCTAGCCTAGGTACAGGGTTTGACATCCATGAATGTTTTGTAGACTTATGACATGAGAAACTCATTTTGGAAACATGTTTTCCAAAAGGAGAATAGTTGTTGTTTTTGCATTATGAATGGAAGTCCACACTGCCATTCCTTATCGTTATAATTTTGAAGATTTAAATACACCTAAGAAAGGATTAAGGCCACCTGCTTATTGTCATTGTTTGACACACATTTGCAGATTGCTATTCCTGACATGAAGAGCAACATTGTATATAGAAAAAATCATAGTTTGTCATATAACCTCACCAGGGGGCATTGACATATTGGCTGGCTTTCTCCTTTATAGGACCCCTTCTACTCAAATGACCTATATAGCATCAATGAGCAAGCAATGGGCTAAAGAATGTGTGAAAGCAAGCCTTTTCGCTGACGATCTGTCGAGTATTACTGTATCCTCTGGTGGTGAAGCCAGGATATGGGCCTTAGCACGTTGGTTTCACTGTCTCTAATGTGACTAACCTCCTCTGTGACTAACACATTATGCTTTTCATTAGGAATGGCAAAATACTACTGCACCATAATACGTTTTTATAACAAGTGATTTTTGTATAAGGTATTTTTTAAGCACAGTACTTGTATCTATCTATGGCGTGGTAGATGAAAGACTGAGTTGGCCTTGTCAGAATTGGGTACTCCATATTAAGACCGATGTCTGCAATAAATGCCTAACTCACTGAGCTGTCTTGACCATGTTGCAGTGCTCAACATTAAGATTGGTAAGCAGGAGCTAAACGCAGCTCCTGTGTATCCAGCATTAACCAGTAACCAATAGCTACCACGGGGGAATGAGCAAATGCACAGCTTTCCGCAAATCTAACTTCCACATGAGATGGAAACTTATTGTGTCCATTATTTATGATCCCCTTATGCTTTAAATCTATAGATGTCTCCTGATATTTGTTTATACACCCCAAACGCACAGAATTAAATTCACATAGGTGTTTGTTCGGCATCAGCTGGCGCGGGGAGCCAAAAGTAGCTGCTGGTGTCAAGCTAGCCAGACTCTTCTAAGCTACAAGCAGGAGTTAAATGGCTCACAGCTCAATTCAATTCAGAACCCTATTTTGTTAAAAATATATCCCCTCTTTGTCAAATCAACTCGAAGGCAAAGCTACGCATGACTTTTTAGAAACACCATACTTAACAGTTGGTTAGGGCATATCCACTGTTTCTATGATTCACACAGCAGTCACTAAAAAGTTGACCTATGTTTTTGGCATAGACAACACTATTCAATGCCCAAATCTCATTTTCTTAGAGGTAAGTGACAGGATGTGGAAAAGTAGGAGTAGCAATTACCCCCACGTCCCCTGTTGTCCCAGGCCTTACTATATGAAAGCAAGTCAGACCCCTCCCTTCACTTCCACCTCCCGTTCTCTAAAACATCTAAAAAAAAAAAAAAGAAAATGTATGTGGGTTTGGGTTCTGTGAGTTGGACCATGGGACGGTGTTTCCCGTGGAGTGACATTAGGGGGGCCTGCTGGATGGGTCTAGCACACCGGTGTGCTTGTCAGTTGGTGAAGAGTTGCCAGTAGCCTAGCCCTTCTGCTCTCACTGGTGACCGTCTGGACCAGAGAAACAAAAACGGGTGATGGCTGCAAGGTTTAAAATTAGTCTTAAACCTCTGGCAATTACAGCTCATACTTACCAATGAAACCACTATCTCTAGGTATTCGAGTGTTCACTCGCTCATAAACAAATTGCAGATTGGACAGCAAATTAAGCAGTTTTGTTTCACAAAGTAAAATGCTTCTCAGTAAAGTCTAGGTTATGTAACTATATCTCTTACTTAATGATTTTTAGAAACAGTAAATGCTCTGTAAAAATACACGAGTTTCCGAAATTGTGCCTCTCCATGTATAGTGTTTTACTTATATATCATGTGCCATGTGTAGATCAAGAAGTATGTGAGTCGGTCACCCTCTGTGAGGCACTTTGTAAGGGTTGTAATGTTCCTTGCTCTGTCTGTTATAAACCTTTTCAATACAAATGCTGAAACCGAAAACCTCTGGCAATTGCTCTAGATAACCCTCCAGACCCTCGTTCTTTGCCTGTCCAGCCATTACAGAAAGGGAAAAGACCACATGCAAATCAGGCTTGGTCCCACCCAAAGGGGAAATCCAGCCCGAGCAGCTAGGTCGCATCCCTTCTCCAAGAGACCACAACCATCTCCAGACCTGTTTCTGTCTCATTGGGCATCCTCCGCGATGAGTAGCTTGCATCTCTAGGCCCAGCAGTCACGGGACTTGCGTCTGGGCATACCCGTCTCTTTCCCCTTTTTGTAATGGCTTGGCAGGCAAAGGCCTGTAGGGTTGCCCAGAGCACCACCAGAGGTTAAGATGAATTCTAAACCTTCCAGCCATCACCTCTTTTGTTTTGAAGAAGTAGCAACGGACCACCTGGGCTGGCAGCGGTAATGTTGGCAAGTGCGCACTTACGTGGCTGGGTTTTCTTTTATTTGGAATCACAATTTCATAGGAAATGTGTGCACATGCATCCTTTCTGCTCTAGTTGGAAGAGCATGTTCCTCCTTCCCTTCCCAAATTCTTCTTCTGAGCTGAGGGTGTTGTGATCGTCAGTATGGGACCCCCCGCAAGGACTATTTTGGGGAAGTAGTCTGGTAAGCGCAATCATGTTGAACCTTCTCTTCCAGCATTTCCTGTTCCCTCTCCTCCTGCTTCTAGAAGTTAAGGGTATGTTCTAGTTAGGTAGACTCTGCTGGAGGAACAAATGGCATCTCACAGAGGTAGGACCAGGGTGCATCCCATCAGAGACACCACCTCTTCTGGGAAAGCTGTACCATCCTAGGGGGAAGGAGCTGTTGATGCTTGCATGCTTAGGAGCAGATTTATTTTCATCCAGTCTCAGGGGCAGCTTCTCTATCCCTAGAGGAGGCTGTGGTATGGATCCTACTGACAAAAGGTGGATGCAGTCCTGCACAAGACATATGCTGGTGCTCATCTTGCCCTTGGGGCCTCTGCCTACTCCTGTTATACAACGCAGTTGCTGCTCTACTATTTTGAGGTGTACTACTGCAAAGTTGCAGGTCAGGAATGCTCCAGTTTATTAGACACAATTCACCACCAAGTTTAACTTCTTTCTGATCTGGCTTATGGCTGGGTGAATGCTGTCTCTCATCTTGGGAACAGCTGTAGAGGCCAGCAGGCGCATTAATGTCAGACTGGCAGACCGACATTCTGCAGAAGTACTTGGATCTACACCTCCTTTTGAAGTGGTCTGTCTCTTTAGGAAAGATGGGAAAAGCTACTCCTAGCACTTACCCCCCTCCCTCGTCCCCTTTTCTCTCTGCGCTTGCGTGTTCTGAATGCTCACAAGGCCTTGTAGGACCGCTTCCTTCTTCTCTTCATTGTTATATTTGCCTTTCACCCCGATGTTCCCTCCTCGTTGCCTTGTGGGCACTTTGAAATGCAATTTTCTTGATGTATAAAATAAAGTCCTCAAGGAAGAGACCTGCTCTGCAACTCTCAGAATGAAACGGAGAATGCAGTTCACCAGCTGGAAATAGACCCTCCCCTCTCTGCCAATTTCCCAGATGATGGCTATTCTGGGTAGTCCATCTTTCACTGGCAGGCAGAGAGTTTTGGCTCTGTAGATCAGTGTCTCTTCCCCTCGCGAAGACATCATGCTCCTGACTGGCAGGGAGGCCTTACATCGTTTCCAGTGGGGGGAGGCTTTCTTGTCGGAAGTACCTGGATCATCTCCATATACAATCCAGGGCTATTTGAAGAGCTGCAATTATTCTACAAGGCAGAGTTAAGCTCTTGCCCTCCCGATATAGGAACTCTTGAGATGCCATGGCCTTTGGATTCCTGAAGACCACCTGCTTGGTAAGCGATTCAAGACCTGAGGCGGAAGAAGGCAATCTGCATTGTCCAACGGAACAACTTGGGCTAGAGATGTTGTTCTCATATTTTCCTAGTCTCTTCCCCCCGCCCCCTAACTCCCCCAGTCCTATGTTCCCGATGAGGGAGGTGGATCATTGGGTGACCAGGCAGAGTTGCCAAGGGCTGCACTTGGACCTCAAGCGGGTGAACCAGGTTGAAGATGGAGACTGTCCAGTGTATCATTCTGTAGGGAAGTTTAACTCGTATGAAAAGATGCAGAGCAAGGCGCCATTTTAAAAATGACACAAACTGCAGCCTGCACACAGCAGTTGGAAATGTCACTCAAATAAAACAAACTGGCAAGGCCTGAGATGAACCGGAGAAACAACAGCAGTTTCAAGAACGAAACATGAATTAGCAGTTTTTGCTGCTGTTTTTGGGGGGGGAAATATGTATTTTAAAAGCTGAAAGTGTGAATGGGATTACATTAAAGGAAGCCAGAACTAAACTGGCATCTGTTATGCCCATGCCACCTCCCCCAAAATGAGATGTGTAAACGGATACCATGCTTTCTCATGGAGATGAACTGGTGGAGGATAGGGCCATAAGGATAAGAAGTGTACACAACTGTAAATCCTAAATCAGCATTTATGGGTTGTTTCTGTGTACGGTGAGCTTCAAATAAGGAACAATTAATGGGCAGATCTGTGGTGCCTAATCTGATCTTCATCTCCCGGGTCCTTGTGAAGGCAGAAAAAGAAAATGCCTGGAAAAACAAAGGTTAATCTGAAAATCTACGGACCCGGGTACTGGCCAAGGAGGGTGGTGATAAACGTCATAAAGCCCTGAAGAACCAACTTCAAAGACTTTGAGGCCCCTTGGTCGTAAAGATTAGCTTGGACCTAATGGCTAAAGAACTGAAGTCTCCATTTGCTCTGTGGGTGACTGATTCAACTGCAGATGGTATTTAACATTTTGTATTGGGACAATGCATTTTATTTACGTGGGATTGACTATTTTGCCCATAATTCTTCTTAGAAACTAATTCGAAGTTAGTTTTTCTTTTGCAATGTTCAGCTACAAATGCTTTATTGGGTGGTAGAAAAACAAATTTGTGAGGTCGTTTTCAGTAAGCAAATTAGACAAATTAGCATTTTTTCGCAAAGAAATGGCACCCGCTAGTGTCATAGCATCCGCAGGGACGAGCCTATCACTTGGAGATGGAAAACTAATTTGTACAGAAAAGTGTCAATTATTTATAAGCCGAAATCTGTAATTAATTAGCCATTGGTCCTATTATGATGAGATGTGTTTAATTCACTTCAGAGAGCGGAATCTGGTGAGAAAATTGGTAAAGTGGTAATATGTGCCGGTGGACGCCTATCCCCATTAACGGAGAAAGCCGACCTGGCTATCCAGGGTCTCACAACTTTAGAAGTGGATCCATCTGCCACAGACTGGAAGATATTACACGCAGAATGTCTGAGAACTCGAGATTTCTCCCCTGACGTACATGATACCTCAATGCACGAGTCTTGACCACGGGATACCTCATTGAATGAGACACTGAAAGTTAGCCTATGTTCTGATGAAGGCCGTTGTAATGAGAGCGCTTTCCAACAGCTATACAGGCGAAAAACAGTTGTGTCGACAACTTTATGAAATGGCAGGTTTCATTTAGAACTGTACAATTGACCAACCAATGTGGAGGTTCTATTAACACGTCCTCAAGATATTGATAGTGGTTATATCGCATCGATATGTTATACATGTGTTTTTAAAAATAATTATTTCTGTTATGTACTTGTAATGCACCATATTTTCTGTCCTGTGCAACACTCATTAATGTATAAAATTGCTTGGCGATTTTACCTTTTTTTTTTTTTTTTTGAAGTACATGTGGTATATAGAACTCTCTATCCGGCCTCGCCCTGATCATTTTTCATATAGATAATCATACAACTACCTAGGTAGATCAGGGAATTGCCAGGTGCCCCTTATGTATTCCACATTTATAAATGTGGCACTATTTAATAAATCCCTGAGATGACCTTACATTAAATGGGAGGGAAACTGGGTTTAGCAGATACTCCCATCCAACTGCCCTCTTCGTTATTATGCCCAAGGACTGCAGAGGGGTTTTTCTACTGTGATGTCACTTTTGGAACACTGTCAAATCTTATACATTGACCAATTAGATTGCGGAAAGTATACACACACCTCAAAAAAACGTTGGGGTTATTGTTTTGTATAAGATTCATCACACACTCACTCGTGGACAGAAACACTGGCACTAATAGAGAGAAAGAAGAATTGATACAAGGAATACATTGCTCTTCTTTGGACCAACCATTTTGTATTATTACCAGCGCCCTGAATGTGAGTCCTAGCGGGAAAAGTCACAGGTCGTCTTCAGTGGAAGAAAAAGCAGATATGCTGTGGCGGAATACTCATCGCATCTTACTGACTGATGCCCACTGGTTCCTAGAAGGGGAGAATTGAACCAGTCCTTAAGAGGGTGCCGACCTGTCTGTGATCCAGCCAAAAAGAGATTAATTTGAGAGCATGATCTAAAGGGGAAACCTTCCTGAGGGGAATAATAATATTAAGGGAATTAGATTAAATTCTGGCCCTGTTATTTGTAAATTCTCAGGGGCGGTGCCATAGAAGCTGACTGTATCTGGCCAAATAAGTAAATATTTCATAATCTTTTGCGCTTCTGGAATTTTAGATCGATGAAATAGTATCAATGGTCTTTTATATAGTGAGATTCCCAGACTCCTTCTCTGTGCGTTTTGCAAGCACAGAAGAGCCAGGCACAACTTGGGTGTGCCTGTCTAGAAAAAGTCACTTCCTGGATACGCTGTCGAACGGAACAAAAGGGAGAGGGTGATTATTCGCTACACATTCTCTTGCTGTTTTTGAAAGTGAGGAACGTATGCTTTTACACGATAATTAGATAGAAACAGCAATGAAGGGATCTAGCCTCCATACATGTTGAACATACATTTTTCTTTTTGCAAGCCATTTACATACCTGACAGTCCAGTAGTTTGTTGCAATTGAGTGTAAAATGCTGTTGAAATTCTGACATGTCTATTGAGTAAGAGGGAACCTATAAATGATTATATATATATATATATATATATATATATATATATATTATAATTTTGAATAAAGGGGAAGTAGCGAGAATTGAATAGACAAGGATATTTTAAACTAATTTGTTTATTTTCACAAATGAAAGATTGCTCCTGGACACTCATGCATTCAATCCATGGTGCCTGTGAGATCCGGGTGAATTAAATGCACATATACCTGTGTGTGTGTGTGTGGTTTTTACAAGAGTCTCCTTTTCCATATCTGTAGCATTGAAAACTGAAGTAAATGTCTTTATCATTGGCCTTTGTTCTGATTCCACTATTTCTATTTAGTTAATAAATCCTGTGTGTTTCTGTCCCAAAAGGGGCGGGAAGCTGTAAGGAATCAATGTTACTACATTGGGGGATCGCCGATTCATAAAAAGAACTTGATGAAATAAAGAAAAACTGTGTGCCCCTGGTTTGGGGTGGGTGGAAAGTTCCCCAGAATGATGTTACCCAATTAAAACACCCTAAAATGCCACTGCTTTCCTTGGGGAGGATTGGTTGGCTTCCCTAGACCTCAGCCGTGCCTATTGTTGACCAACTTCTCAATGCAGAAAGTTGGTGGTAGATATCTCCTCTCTGCAGGTGCCTCCCTCTGGAACGGCCTCCCTGCCCCTCTCAGACTTGAACCGGACCCCCTGAAATTCCAGAAGCTGCTCAAGACCTTCCTTTTTGCCCCTGCCTTTTCTCTCTCGCTTCCTTGCTAATCTACCGGTCTGATACCCCCTGGCCTACCGCGCACTTGAGGCTGTAACTGCAACTCCTACAGCCCCGCTTCCTCCTTGCGCTGTCCTGGCTGCACTTACTCAGAGCCATGTTGCCCTGACCGCACTGTCTCCTCCCCTGCACCCCCCTGTGCCTTCCTCATGCACTTCTCGTCGCACTTGCACGATCCGAATGACGCAAGTCCTAGTCCAATGGTTTGTCTCCCCTCCTTTGTCTTGTGGTGACTAGAAACACTTGTGTACAGGCGCGTTATAAATATCATATTAGGTATTGTCATGTGGCAATGTAGTAACCCCCAATATTTTCGACCTATGATTTTGTTGCATTTTTTTTTTAACCACAAAATTGACATATGGTGGGTTTTGTATATAGAAAAAGGCAGTTGGAGTGGGAACGAGGGTGGGGGCCATGTGCTCCGATCTGCTGCGGCGGGGAAAAGGGAGAGAGGCATGAGGCCTGGTCACCAAGGTGGAGTCGAAAGGGGGTACAAAAAATGGATGCCCCGTGTCCTGCTCGGTGGTCCGATCTACGCGAATGTAACCCAAAGTTAACATCGCGTAAGGGCCAGTGGCGTACCCACCGCTAGAGGCACTTGGTCCGAGTTTTGTACTGAGAAGTGATGGCAGAGAGGGGCCTATTGGCCCCTCGCTCCCACACATTTCCCCCCTTTCGTTACATCTAAAGCAACAAATACTTCTACTTTTTATTCTTTTCATTCTCCCTTCGGTAGTACTCAGCTTCCGCCACAGCCTCATCCCACGCGGGGGTGCCTTTTATTGGCATCCATGCTCTGCATACACTTCTTAAGCTATTTCCTCTTCTGGCATATTTGTCTGGTGTACACATTAAGTAAATTCCTCCATCCTCATCTAGATCCACCCATACGTCTTGGTACCATTGCAACTCCCTTGGTTCTTTTATCGTTGTATGATGCAAATTATCAACTATATCCCCATATTGCCTGTAAATTGCTGTCCTCCTGTTTTGTGGTGTAGTGTACTTCCCTGTTTGCATTTGTGCATCTATCATGGTAGCTACCGTTGTCGGTCGGCCCATTGTTACCATCATCATATCTGAGGTTGGCATGCTTTTCTCACAACAAAGTAGTCCCAGTTGGCATACACAAAAGAACAGGAGCACAAAGACGATGATGGGGATCAGTATTTTCATTGCCACATTTACCCATGATGGTATCCAACTGAACAAATTGTCGAACCATGTGCTTTCTGCTGCTCCTCCTTCCGTTCTCATTCTCTCTCCTAGATTGTGTACTGCTGTTATCACATGTGAGAGTGTCCCGTTATCAGCATCTTTAGTTGGCCCGAATGTGCAACATGCCCCCCCAATTTTTCGGCAAACACCACCGTCCATCGCCGTGAGGAGATCTAGGACATATCTGTTTTGCATTGTTATTAGGCACAGCGCGCGGAGCTCTATTTTTATCACGTTTAACCCCTCTTCAGTGTCGTTAGTCAGTTGAATGAGCTCCCAGCGCATTATCTGCAACCATTTGGCGTTCGTTCGTGCTTGCAGTCCTGGGATAAGAAATGAGGCGTAGAATGTCTCTGCTGATGAAAAGAGCTTGTATCTCTGCGGGATCTCAGCAAGGAGTTTCGATGATTCAGATGAGATGTAATTGGAGGATCTTTTACTTCGTGTCAATCTTTTCTTTAGTTCATATTCTGACAATAGTTCATACGCTGGAACTTCTGTTATTATTAGTTTGGGCGCTGTTGATGGATCAGCTGATTGCTCTGCTGCCGATATGCCAGCCGATTGCCCGGCTGACCCTTGGATGTGGCTCTCTGGTATTACCATCAGGGTTGTGTGGAGGGTGGTTAGAGCACAAGTTCCTTTCCATGATGCGGGGAGGTGCAGGTAAGCTTGTTTGCCGCAAATCCAGTACATGTCCATCAGTGCAGCGGTGCCTTTCTTCATGTCCGGTATTATGACCGTCTTGTTACATTTCCTTGTCTCTCCCATGTTCACTCTTCCCTCCCCATGGAAACACAGCTCATGTGGCACCTCTTTCTGTATTTTGATAGGCTTTTCTAATGCTGTGACCCACGTTAGCTTTGTGATATGTCGCGACCAGATGGGGTCACATACCTCCTTTTTATCCATTGGAAAGTGTCATTGGATAGGCCTCGAAGTGATTCTGCTTTGCATTCGATAGTTTCTTCGTGCCACTTATTTTTTACATATCGTGTCCCCTTGATGACAAGAAATGGTTCCTTGAGGCAAATTACTCCTTGGAGTCTGCTTGTGCACGTTTTCTAATTTTCTATTTTTTTCAATGTGACGGTGTGCGCTTGGAACATGCTCTTTATTCTGCATAAAACCAGATGAATTAAACATTGGCCCTCCGACAAGGGCACTTCCTGCGGTACTAACATTTTCGGTGTTCCTGATGCGTGCGGAATGAGTGAACAGACGTAGCAGCTTTCATTTGTTGCTTGCTTCGCCGTGGCACTCATGTCGGAATACCATTTGATATTTCAGGGTGGCGGGGATCTTCTATTTTGTCTGACCCCAGGTCATGATAAATGTCGTATCTTTTCCCTCCCGCCTCCCTTTTTCTCCTCCTCCTCCCTTTCTTGTTATTGTTTTTCACCCTTTGAATGTATTGGAGACATTCCAGCCCAGGTTGTATCATTGCTATTCAATATGGTATGTGTATCGTCATCAGTAGCAGCAATGTTGTCTGAGGTAGGGTGTGTGGTTGTCTGTGAATGAGTACTAGTGTTAATTAAATCATTTGGCCAATAATAATCTCCATCATATTCGTTATATCCATAAGCATTACTCATATTTATATTGAAACGTAACACTGACACTTGTTGATCCTACAGTGATGTGTTCTGAAGGTTGCATCACATCTGTATTGTTGATGTTAATCTCATGTGACTCTTTCCATATAGTCTTTACCCCAGTCCATATCAAGTGCGATCCTTCTCGTACCATGTTAGCCCCGCTTCCTCCCCTGTGCATGTCATTAACCAAAGATAAAAGGATATAACACCAAGCCGCGAAAAACATTGCTGACATCAAAACTGCAGCACATTTCAAAACGCATAACAAAACCCAGAAAGGTTGGGCTTCACTAAGTAAGTTGCGCTGCTAGACACCCAATATTTAAAAGGAACTGTCAATAAGAAGACTGTTTGTGATTCAACAAAAACAGAAACACGCAGGTGTATTTCCAAAGTATCTTGCATTCAAATTCTTGTGATCAGCCAGAAGGATTGGCCGACACGTGTTTCGACCATCTACGGTCTTTTTCAAGGCAAAAAATCTAATTGAAGTTTTGCTGGTTCAGCTACTACGCTAAAAATAATTTTTAAGTTATTCCAAATGTCCTCTCCAAAGAACCTGAAAATGACAGGCTATTCTGCTAAACGTCTGTAATATAAATGCGTCAGGTCACTGCAGAGCTCCAGCGTTTATTATGAAGCACCGATCTGCATCTCGAAGAAGAGAATAAAGTCTCCTGCCCATGTTAGAACGTCTACATTAATCACTCGGATGCTGCTCGGTACCGTGTCATCAAAACACATTCAATGTTACTGAACCTTTTAGCCCTAATGGCGTCCCTATCACTATCTAGCATTAATTGGTTCTCCGCGATTGTAGTTCGTTGGGCCATTTGTCACCTGGAGGGGCGATATAAATTCGTCAACACAATATATACATGTATTTACATTTTTTGTTCAACTTCATGTTTAATCATTATTTTTAGTCATGTTTGTTTTACTCTATTGCACATGTACTTTTGCTATGGAGAGAATGATAGTGAAACGGTGATGGAGAAAAGCGTGGAACAATAATCAAAACGAAGGTGAGAGAGAGTTGAGGTGTATGGAGAGAATATCGATCAATCAAAAAGGAAAGGAGGAAAACAGAAAAGAAGAAAGGAGATGAGTCGTGCAGAACAAAATACATATCATAACTTTTATCTCTGCATGTTCTCTTTACTGACAATTTGGCTATCCTTTTTCAACCTCATTTGTGGTACCAGTGGCACCATCTTGCTCCTCCTGGGGGATTGTTCTATTGTGCGCCCTCCTCACGTCTGATAAGTGCACCCAATACTTCAATCCTTTCACCTTCACCGCAGTGGGTGTACTATAGATGACCTCATAAGGCCCATGAAACCTCTGTGAATTCCACCTCCTCACATAGCTG
This sequence comes from Ambystoma mexicanum, assembly GCF_040938575.1. Lineage (NCBI taxonomy): Eukaryota > Metazoa > Chordata > Amphibia > Caudata > Ambystomatidae > Ambystoma > Ambystoma mexicanum. Next base: position 870,914,594 of record NC_090924.1, on the reverse strand, counting down.
TGGACGTACACATGTGCTCCTGGCATCAGTGGCCGGCTTGAACTGTCTGTGGCCGGTGTGGTAGTATCAGTCGCCACATTTTCACTAAAAGGTGGTGCTATTTGTCGCGCTATGCTGCGTACTGTGCGTTTTAACTGGGTCAGGTATTCCTTGAACTCTTCCCCCCACCCCCAGCACTGTGGCAGCCCTGTGCGCATCCGATGCTCTTCTAGTCGGGGATACTGGCGTGTGTATTCGCCTCCCAGTAACAATTTCGTGGGGGCTCAGATGGTGGTCTTTACATGGTTGCGTCCTGAGTTGGAACAGTGCTAGGGGCAAGCAATACACCCAGTTCTTCTTCAGTGTGTTACACAACTTAGATAACTTACTCTTCAGTAATCCGTTGATCTTTTCTACCACCCCATTCGCCATCGGATAATAAATTGAGCATAGTTTGTGTTTTACCCCCAAGAGTGATGTCACTTCCTTAAAGAGGTCATTCACGAAGTGCGTACCGTTGTCTGATCTTATCACATCGCATATTCCCCATCGCAAAAACACTTCCCGAACAAGGAACTTGGCCGCACACTTCGCGTCTGGGAGGGAACATCGGCCCGCTTCCACCCATCTTGAAAAGGGGCACACCACCACAATCAAATATCTTGCTCCATTACACCGCTCTCCCATATCAGCATAGTCTATATGGAGTTCTCTAAATGGTCCTGTTGGTCGTGGCAGGGTACCGCGCATTGTTCTCAATGTAATTCCTGAATTATATGTTTGGCATGTTATACATTCTACAATGAATTTCGACAGGTGCTCTTGCAAATTGGGGACGAACCAGTGTTCCTGGATGTCTGAGGCAATGTGTTTTGCTACATGGCCGGGGAAATGCAGCTGTTGGAATGCTATTTCTAGTAACTCTATGGGCATTACAACCTTTCCTGTTGTCTCATGTCTCCAAATGAGATCTGTGGCTGATTGTTTACATCCCCGTTTGCTCCACAGTTCTTGCTCCTCCTGTGGTGCTGCTCTTTGTAATTCTATTATCTGCACTATTGGGGTATTATTGTAGGTTTCTTCTAGTGGGTCTGTGGTGGTTGCTTTTACAATGCATTCGAGTGTTGGTGTTACATTGAAGTATGAGGCCTCCTTTCGCTGCTGCGTCGGCTGCCGCATTTCCCAATGAGATTGCATCTGTGTTGTTGGTATGGGCTTGGCATTTCACCACTGCCACTACCGATGGTACTGCTAATGCATCTATTAACTCATTCAACAATGTCGCATGCTGTACTGGAGAACCGTCTGCCCTCCTGTATCCCTGTCTACGCCACCGTCACAACCCTGAGTGCACTGTGGTAGTTGCATATGCTGAGTCTGAGTATATTGTCATGGCACAGCCCTTGGCTGCGTGCAGTGCTTCGATCAGGGCAGTTAGTTCGGCTGCCTGTGCTGAGTAATGGGATGGGAGGCGCTTTTGCACAATCGTCTCATAGTCATCTTCCTCCATGCGCACTACCGCCATTCCAACGTGTTTTTCCCCTGTTTTGGGGTTTATTGATGCTGACCCATCTACGAAATATATTTCTCCCTCCTGTAGGGCATTTTCACTTGCTTTTGGGATGTCATCACCTTCCCCCTCGTATGTGGCACAATCGTGTTCCTGTATGTCCTCTGTCGTGCATGGCTCTGTAATAAATGTTGCTGGGTTTACTGTTTTGCACCTTACAACGTGTACGTTGGGGCTTGAAATTATTATTTCATACACTGTTCCTCTTTGTGTCGTTAGTGTTGATTTTGATCGCTCAAGGATGGCGAATAGGGAATGCTCCGCATATAGCGTTACTGAACATCCCATGACAATGGTGGCGCTCTTTTCAATCGCGAAGGCCACAGCTGCGAGAGCCTGTTCGCACACAAAATGGCCTTGCATTACTGGGTCTAGTGTCCCACTGTAATACGCCATTGGTTTGTGACCTAAAGATGTTTTTTGTGTCAGTACTGCCGTCATCAGTGTTCCATTACAGTGTGAAAACGAGCAAAATTCCCTCTCATAATCTGGGTTCGCGAGGACTGGTGCATCAGCTATGAGGTCTTTTAATTTCAAATACTGTGTTATCATTTCCTGCGTCCATTTTATTGCGGCTCTATTTTTCTGTGCCTCTTAACGCTTGTAGTAAGGGGCGTGTGTATGCCGCGTAATCAAGGATCCATGCTCGGCAATAGTTACAAATGCCAAGAAACTTTTGCATGTCTTTCACAGTTTTTGGGATTATTATGTTGCGTATAGCAGCTGCTCTGTCTGGGAGTATTCGCTTCCCATCTTTTGATATTAGCTGTCGGAGGTATACAACCTCGGCGAGACAGTATTGCAATTTTCCTTTGTCCACCTTGTACCCCTTGGTAGCTAGCACATTCAGTAGTGCTTTCGAGTCTTCTCTGCACTTTTCTTCTGTATGGCTGCAGACAAGTAAATCGTCTACGTATTGGATGATGGTATTCTCTACATCTGTGTTTCTAATGTCCTCACGTAACACCCTGTTAAAAATGCTGGGGCTTTCGTAATACCCTTGTGGGAGTCTGCGATGTTCATACCTGTTGTTCCCTAATGTGAACGCTGTCAGGTATTGGGATCCTGGGGTCAAGTGGTATGAAGAAGAAAGCATTCTTTAAGTCCTTTACAGTGAAACATGTAGATTCTTTTGGTAAGCTGCACAATATTGATGCCGGGTTAGGCACTAATGGGAACTCTTTTTGAATGACGTCATTGAGTGGGTGGAGATCCTGGATCATCCTCCACGCCCTTCCTTTTGCTTTTCTGATCGGGAAAATCGCTGTATTACATGGGGAGTTTGATGGCACTATGATGCCTTGTTTTAGGAGTGCATTTATGGTTTCCCTAATTCCCTCCTCTGCTTCTCTTGATATGGGATATTGCTTTACCCTCGGCAGTATTGCACCTGGCTTGAGTTTTATTTTTACTGGTGTCACCTCATGCAGTAATCCTACATCGTGGGGCCCTGTGGTCCAAATTTCAGGTGCTACCTTTGCCATGTCTTCCTCAAATATAGTCAGTGGGGCATTAATGCTAGCCATGAGTGGGTTGTGTACCTCTCTGTACTGGATCATAATATCACATGGTATGCTTATTTCCATTATTATTTCTCCATCATTTTCACCATCGGTGAATAATTCCTCGTCTGTTATATCTCGTAGCATTATGTTTGGGTCTATGCATAACACAGTTCTCCACTCGCACCCATGCACGTCCAGTCCTATGACCACAATACGTTTGCTGGATACTTCAACTGCCTCGATGTCTATAGACTTTATCGTGCCTGGCACGACGTCTGTGTGTGCAATTGGGTGGAATATGAAATCTGATGGTCTTCTCCATTCTTTTCTCGTTATCTCTGGCACCGCTCGTGCTAATACCTTGATGCCATAAATAAACATATTTATATCAATGGGTATTCCTCGCACCACAACTTCGTTCATTACTGTGGTGATCATCAACATGGCTCATACTGGGAATACTCCTGGGGTTGAACACACTATTCCTCGTTCTGTAAACGAGATGGACATATTTAATTTGCTTAACAAATCTCTCCCCAGCAAATTGATCGGCGCATCTTCGTGGTACAGTAAGGGTGTGCGCACGGTTTTCCCCCCACCGTTATATCAAGATCTTTAGTGTAAGGAACTTTTAAAATGGCCCCAGAGAACCCCTGCATCTCTAAATTCCTGCCTGAGAGCGGAAACCACCCTTCCATAAGACATGATTTCTCCGCTCCTGAGTCTACCATGAAGATAAACTGCTTATTTCCCATCTCTGCCCCCACTAGTGGTTCCTCTTCTGCACATAGGGTGGTGGATAGGACTGGACACGCAAGTGTTCCCTGTGGGCTGTCCTAATCTGAATGTCTTTCTTGCCCTGGCACTGAAAAGACATTGTCTCCAACCACAGTCACGCCACGGTATGGTGCGGGCGCACCATTTGCGGCTGTTGCATAACAATTATTGTTTGCGTTTCCTACTGCGTTTTGTCTTGCCATAGGTGGTGGTGGTGGTTGCTGTCCTTGCTGCATCTGAGGTTCGTTATAGCATTGGTCTTGCTGTCTCCCTCCTCCCATCGGTAGTCCATAGGGACTACCTGGGTGTGGGCATCCCCAACCTTGTTCGTTCTCCATGGGCTGTTGCCCCTGGAAATACCCTGAAGGCCGCATTCTACAATCTCTGGAGTAGTGTCCCCATCTCCCACAATTCCAGCATGACCCTTGTGGTCCGCCTCTCATTCCTTGAACACCAAATCCTCTATTCCCCATACCTCCAAACCCCCCTCTCTGGCCACAGTACCCACCTCTTCCTCTTGCTGGTCTTTCTTGCCACTGTTGTCCACTGTATTGCTCTTCTCCGTTCCACTGTCCTTGTCCTCCTGTGGCCCGCAGTGCCGCTATTGTTGCTGTTCTGTCTCCCGCTCCTTCATCCCCCTCGTTTTCTCTGTCTGTGGCTATGCTGGCGTTGACGGCGGCGACCTTCACTAATTTGTTCTGTACCAGCTTTGCCTCGTCTGCCCGCCTTTTTTGTGCTATCTCCTTTTCTCTCTTTGACCCTCCTGCAGTGGTGCACAATTATGCTCAGTATTTCAGGCCAGCCCTTGGCTTCTATCCCAGCTATTTTGTCCAAGGCCTTCTGCACCTCCTTCGGGAGCCCCTTTTTAATGATAAAATAAAACAAGGCGGTGGACTGGTTCCACGCCATGCCAGTTTCGCTTCTCCATAAATCCTGCACCCGCAGTATGAATTGCGTAGGATCCTCGTTCTCCTCCATTGTGCACTGCATCACTAAATGTAAATATGGAATATCTGGAAACGTGCGCCTCAATGCATCCCATACTTGTGCTCGAACGTTATTGAACGCCGACCCATCGTGGCGGTCACAACTCATCGTTACTCCGGGGAATCCAGCCTTTTCCCACACTGCGTCTGATTGGTCACCAATTGCTGACACTAATAAACTTTTCACATCCCCTATCACTAGCGGCACTCCTGCTGTGTTTTTCTCAAAGGCGTGTATCCATTTCCCAGCCTCTCCTGATACTGGGGGAGGACCTTTAGCAAGTAGTTTTTATCCATTTGAGCCCATGGAATGTAGTGTGGCCTTCCTGCTCCTTTATGTATCAATGGCATTTGTAACTTGTTTCTTTCCTACCTTACTTCCGCACCTTTTATTTTACTTACCATCATATTTCCCCCTCGCTGTCTTAGTCTACCCTGTCATAGTGGTGGCGATCGTGTATCTGGGTAACGGTGGTTTGGCAGTGGGGACCCGGCCTCGGCAGCTGCCTCTTCATATTCGTCTAAGTCACTCCACACCTCTTCTATTTTTGATTCTTGCTCATTGTTTCCTTCACATCCTTCCCCTCTCACTTTCTGAGGTGGGTGGGCGTTTAATCCTCACGGGTTTGTCATTTAGATGAAACGGGAACTCCCCTGACCGCCACTCTTTCTCTTGCCCTTGTGGTATGCGTGTTTCCTTGTGATGATACTGATCGCGCTGGCTCTGAGATTGCTTGCGCCACTTCCCCTGCTGTGCTCAATGTTGGCGTTAGATCCGCCATGGATAATGGTGGCACCTCTTCTCCCCCTGGCAGCATTTGGCCTCTATCGCACAATGCTCTTAGCCGCGTTATTTCCATCTGTGCATGCGCTAGCTGGCGGTCTAATTCTCCAGTGAAGTGTGCCAAATTCACTGGGGGTGCACTTGTTGGTTGGTCCATACATACCTCCTTTATCATAGGGTGGCGGTGCCGTGGCAACTGCTCCGGTTGAGGGTGCAGGGGTGGTACATGCTGGTATGTACAGGGGCTCACTGTATCCTACTGCTGGCCTTGACATTAAAGGATATATTTTGGTTGTATCGCCTTCAGCTGTAGTGGTTGTGCACTCGCCCTTTGGCGTTCTGCTTACCTCTTCCTGCGTTTTCTGTTTCGTTCGTTCTTTCTTTATTTACCTCTGCTGTAGGCGTAGCTTCTTCAAACATTCGCCACAAGTCTAGTACTTCTCTTCTATTCTGTATTTGTTTCCCCTTATACCTTGCTAACAAGTGTGTGGATACTAAATCTAACACCCTTTTATCGAATGACCCACCTTCTGGCAAAATTGGCGTCACACTGTCTCCTTTTATCTCCGTCAACCATTGATCGTGGTATTTTTGTATCTTCTCACTGTATAACGGAAGGTGCTGACAAATATGTGCTAGTGGTGTTATTCCCCCCCATGACAATATTATTTCTTCTTTCCCTTTGTCTGTACTTGCCCTTCAACCTCCCTTTCCCTTTTAATCACTTGTTCACTGGTCTCTCTTATCTTCTAGCTGGACAATACACCACAAATCTTCTCAATTACTTGTAGTTTGTATATACACATAAATCAATTTTCAATGGTACCCTTATACTGGTTGCATGTTCATATTCAACAGTTCATTTTTGCATATTTTACCACTTTCATCCACAAATCAATCACAGTATTTGGATATCCTTGACAAAAATGCACAGAACACAAAAGCACATATAACACTCATCATGCACATGCACTACCTGCACGCTTTTTTTCTCCCCGTTTTGGTCTTTTTACCACCTCTGCCCCGTTTTGCCTACTCTTCTCATTCACTCCCCACCTCTTACACCCTCTTACTCTTTTCCAAGAATCCTTTCGTACCCAGAAAAATGTTCTAAATAACTACTCAGTCTACTCAATATACAAGACTCCTACTATTTTCTCTGTATCTTCACTTATTTATTCTGCACTGGACGAGACAATGCTACGCGGCGCAGCCTTCTACCCCGTTCGGGCTAGGATACCACTTCTCTTTTTTCTCTTCGCTTCTTACAAAAACCTAATGGCCATATAAAGGACAGATCAGAAAAGCCTCATCACTCACACAGGCCTTACTCTTCCCTATAACCCATTACCACCTGTCCCCCCCCCTAACACCCCATTACCTTTCCCTCGTAACCTGCACTCACGTGTTCAGTCAGGTGACTCGAGGGTCGCTGCTCGCAGTCCGACCCCAGTCAGGCTCGCACCCCAACCAAGCCGTGGCCCGCCTCGGCGAGCAGCTTTTCAGTTGGGTATTCGTCAACTGGGAACCCTTGACCCTTCTTCGTAGTGCGCACAGGCTGGTGGACCGCAGAGGCGATGGTTTTGCTGGGGGGCGTCCCGGATCTCGCTGCACGGCGCCGGCCTCGAGGCACCTCTCCGATCACGTTGCAGGGGTCACCAAATGTTTGTGCCCTCCCTGACTATACGTGTAAAAATGAATAATACAGACACTACCTGGACAGGGAATAAGGCACAAAAGAGCAGGCTGCGAGAGTTCAAGGAAAAGTTTATCTAGATCTCTGAGAGCGCTCTGACCACATCAAGGTTACAACACATTTATATAGGACATTGACATATTTAACATATGATGCTACATTGGACCTGGATTGGTCAGCTGGGGTGGTGTCTTAGGTGTGGGCATCATCTCTTCCTCAGGGTTGGTTGCTTGGTTGGCGGGAGGATTGACGTCATACATCTGTGCTCCGGATGGGTGAAGGTCCGCTCGCTGTGAAACACGGTGGTCACTACTTAAGCTAAGAAAATGCATTCTAAATGATGCATGCACTAAATAATGGCTGATCAAAAGACCCTCAGTAGTGTATCATGTCATTGTACAAATCACTCAAGGATCTATATCATCTATAACATTTGGGTTATAAAGGTCACAGGTTTACGGGTCTTGACCACCATAATATTCATTGACCTGTGCGGTTAGTTTCACAAGAATTCCAGGTATGTGGAATTTGTTAGTATCGGGCACGATATACTGCAGGAGGGGTCTAATGTTAGTTGAGGGTCTGTTGGGTGGGCTTCATAGCATGGTTGGCAGTCTGGCACATGAAAGGAATGCCTTGCAAGGACACAAGGTTAGAATGGCAATAAGTTTCAACTGGCGAGGGTAAGCGGGCAAGGACACTTTTGTGGAGATGGACGAGCTATGTGCTTGGCTCATGTTGGTTCACATGCAGGACAGTGATCTCAGAGGAAAAGTGATGTGTTACATTTATTATTTGTTGCAAGCAGCTCCGGCTTCAGCGTGAGAATGGAGCTCCGGAGTTTTCCAGTTGGAGTGGGAACGAGGGTGGGGGCCATGTGCTCTGAGCTGCTGAGGCGGGGAAAAGGGAGAGGGGCATTTTGTACTATCGCAGTGAGGCCTGGTCACCAAGATGGAGTCGAAAGGGCGTACAAAAAATGGATGCCCCGTGTCCTGCTCAGTGGTCCCATCTATGCGAATGTAACCCAAAGTTAACATTGCGTAAGGGCGAGGGGCGTACCCACCACCAGAGGCACTTGGTCCGAGTTTTGTACTGAGAAGTGATGGCAGAGGGGGGCCCATTGGCCCCTCGCTCCCACACAAGTATTTACAAAGATCCTGGAAATAGAGTGTCGGATAGTCTATTCCAATCCTGATTATCTTCTGTTCAAATAATCCTCAAAATGGGAGGTGAGGAAGGTGGTCGCCAAAGTGATATGTTTTCTTGCATCCAACAGATTGCTAATCAACCATAGGAAATCTCATCTGAAACCCTCCGGTGACCTCTTATTCATCTGGGCATGCTTTCCAAACAGACCTAGATCTGGTTTGCCTTCCCACGATTACATCGCTCTGCGCAATATTTAAGTGGTTATTTAAGTCTGTGTTGGGACTGTCTTTTCCTCCATAGGTTCTATAGACCCCAAATCTTTTTGCTCTGTTTTTGAACCTTTTGTAACTTTTTGAAGGAGGTGCCTTTTGCTCATGTGTTATGAAGAAACTGATCAGTCCTTCAGACTATCAGTCCTGGGAAACTATGGTTTCCCTTTTTCATTTTGTGACCTTTAACACTGCACACAGCTTTTTTTTCACTTTGGATTTTTGGTTACTTTTGTATGTGTCTAAAGGCAAGCTTGTGGCATCAATATTTATTTACAATTTTTGCATTATTTTTATAATGAACATTCACTGATTGGACAACTACTGGCTGTTTGAATGATGCAGCTCATTACCATTGGTGGGCTTGGACTTGTCACTGGACCACCCAGTGGACTGACATGTTCTCTTGTGGGCAACCTCGCCAGATAACTGCTAGTTGCCAGCTTGTGGTACAAGTTGCCTTCCCTCTGAATTTCAGCGTCCCAGCTCAAAGGTATCCTGTTCTAGAGAAGCTTCTGCGACAGCTACTGGAAGGTCACCTATTGTCACCTGTGCGTGGAGGCCATCGCTGGAACTCTCTTCCTCACTCCTGTGAAGTGTCCTTAAGAGGCCTGCATCAGGGTTTCTTGCATTGCTTCATCAGTAGGGGTTGCATCTGGACCTGACCGGAAGAATCTTTGCACCCACAGCTCCTGAACAACTCACTGAACACAGCAACATAAGTAAATTATAACTTCCCTGCAAAGACACATTTTGTCATGTACCATTATTCCTCTTGGTCCTTGTGGCATAAATGGAAATGGGCAGAATTGATCTTTATTTTGTGTAGGAGTGTTTGCAAAGAACAACGTATCCATGAGTCATGGAATAATGCAATCCTTATTCCTGTATTCAAGGCTGCTGATGGAGAAATGCCTGCTAATTACCGGCAACTGTTGATGCTGGATTACACCAGTAAAGTGTTTGAGCGATAGTGCTGGAACACTTGCAGTGCTTTATCAAGGCAAACTCCTTTTGCACCCCTTACAATCCGGTTTCAGAGCAGGAACTAGCACTTCCCACAATATCCGGTTACTGGACACTAACAACCAGAGCTAAGCAGAAAGGTTAACCTTCTGTTTACATAACCTTTGTCGATTTTAAATCTGCATTTGACAATGTTAACGGGACTAAATTGTGGGAAATATTGCCTAAAATGAACTGTCCTAACTGGCTACTTGAAATACTGATTAAATTGCATAGTAACGGCATACAAATCTGTCTTGATAACAATGGTTTACTATGCCAACCAGTTAAAGTTAACAAAGGCGTTAAGGAGGTATGCCTGCTAGCAGCTCATTTATTCAGTCTATAATTAGCCAATTTGATCAGTCGTTGACATCTAAGGCAAATTGTCCTGCTAAATGTGAGGACTTTATGGTTTCTGCTCTCCTGTACGCTGATGATCTCGTCCTCCTAGATCACACATACAGTGGAATGAAATCCATGTTTGAAGAACTGGGTTGTTTTGCCAAAGAACACTGCCTGACGATTAACTTGAAAAAGACTCAATGTTGTTTGCCCATAGAAAAATTAATAAACTACAAATGAAAGTAACGTGGGCTAACATTGAATATACTGATAACTACAAGTACCTGGGGGTCCTGTTTAGCAGGATTGGGTACAGTTTTCTGACCACTGAAAAAATCAGATGTGCAAAGCAAATTACAACACATACTGAGAGTTGTTGACAACTATGCTGGATATTCACTGAAGGGGATTCTAATACTTTACAGGCAATGGTTTACCCTCGTTATTGCCTATGGATTGGAAGCATTATCGATGAAAAATATCCATTGGTTGGATAGTATTTTTGGCGAAATGTGTTGGCCTTGCCATCCACCTGTCCTATTCAATACATCAGAGTTGAGCCTGGGCCTCCAATCCTTGATCTATAGTTTTGAAACAGCGAGGATTATTGTACTTGAAAGCTATCTGCCACGCTGAAAGTTTATTGCTTTGTAATATTGGCCTAAAAGTTATTCGGCTAGATAAAAGAAGCCAATTGAATATTCATGACAATTCTTCGATTTGCTTTTCAATGAACTTGACTGGTCAATTGGGTGTTGTCGTTGTGGCTGTTTTTATAAGACTAAAATAAAACAACGGGATTGGGAAAGCAATTTTGTATGAATGAGTGAACTCCACAATTATAAATACATTGAGGGGATGGTACATATGTACCCTATGCCCTCAAATGTATCTAATGCGCTGCCCTGATTCTCGCGTTTGTAAATTTAGGCTCTTTATGCGTACAAACCAACTCCCTGTGAAAGCAACGCATGGAACACAATGTAAGTTGTCAACCAATGATCGTATTTGTCGATGTGTAAGTTGGTGAATACCTTAGCAACTGTGAGATGTGTGTTGACAGGATGTCCCATGTTGCAATCTCAGTACTTGTTGAATTATGAACGCTATGTACATGATATGATGTTCGTACAGTCTGATCAATTTTCGAATATGTGCTTGAACACTCGATCAGAATCTTTGCACATTGCCTTATATAGTGTTTGGACCTCTGTGCCTATAATATCGGAAGAAGTGTAATTTCTGCGACACAGTGTAATGTGTGCAATATAGTCAAGAAGACATTCTGCAGGAAGATCGAAACAGTCTAATTTTAGGTTGATGAATTTTACTTGCATTGAAATTGGGTTTGTACTTAATTATTTTGTGAAGTGCATAACCCTTTTAAGTAATTAAATGTTAATGAAAAAAGTGATTTTTTTTCTTTATTATTAATTTTATCGGTTTAACACAAACCTTTAAAATATTTACAAAAAAACCAAACGCAACACATCAACGTATCCCAGTCCTTTAAGAAGACCCCTCCCATTTTCTCTTCCGAGGGTCGAATCAAAATCCTCATTGCTCGTCAACCAACACTACATCCAAACGATTTTCAATTATCGTTAGAAAATGAGTCAATGGTAGTATCAATTTCATGTCCGTTCCTTGGAACATATTGGCCCACCAATCGTCGGCACAAAGGGAGGGGTGATTTAGGCTCCAAGGGCCCAGATGATATGTCCTTTCTGATCGAAGTGCCGTGCAAAATATCACCAAATGCTTAAGGGTTTCCTTGTCCTTAGTGCATAGTCTACACGTTAGATTGGAGATATTCATACTTTTCCATGACGCCAACCGCTCCTTGGTTTTAAATACGTTTAAGCGCATTGATATAAACACTCTTCGAGCCTGAGGATCTGGAAACAACTCGATGTAACGTTGTGAAGAGTTAAATGCCCGTGTTTCGAGCGGCGCCTCGCTCATCATTTTTGCTGCAGCTCGTTGTGAGCAAGTTTGGTCCCAATCCGCACGCCAGCGTTGTGGCGGCGTTCGGGTCGTTATGCAGCATGTCCAGACTGATTCCAAATTCACTCAATCTCTTGGCATCTCCTGACCCACAGGGCCACCATGCTGTTATTTGTTGGCGTCAGATCGTGAAAGATGTCAAATTGCGGTATTTGCTCGCGCTAGCGAGTTTTGCGAAACAGACTCACCAGAGTCCAGCATACCCTTGCATGGAGTGAAATGAGCGACAGTTCGTATCTCACACATGATGTCAGGATACCCCTTGGGAGAGACAATACCTTAGACCAGAAACAATTCTCCAGCGATGCCCAAGTGTCGTGGCTACATCCCAAGGCGTTTTCAGCGCCATATAGTAAAACCGAGATTACCTTTTGCTGGTAGAAAGCAAGCACCGGTTTTAATGAAATATTTTCCAAATTTTTTATGAATGATGACAGCTTGACTTGCCAGTTGCTTGCATTTCCTTTTGGTTTCAATGACCCATGGACCGTCGTTGATTGACGAGTTTATTAGCATGCCGAGGTATTTTACGCTCTCGGCTATCTGAATGGTCTCTTGACCCAGGTACCATCTCTGTTTTCTAGATATTTTACCTCCTTTACTGTTCAGGTTGTGTAACATCAGGATTTCGCATTTTTTAGTGTTTATCACCAGATGGTTGGTTGCAACATATTGGTCAACCGCGTTCAGCTTCCTCTGAAGGCCGACAGGAGTTTGGTCCATCAGGACCAAATCATCGGCGTATAGCAGCCAGCTTAGATGGGACTTTGCTACTTTTGGTGGAAAAGAGCTTATTGAATCAATCGCAAAACCTATATCTGATATGAATAAGCTGAATATTGCGGCAGCTAGGGGACAGCCTTGTTTTACCCCTTTATAGGTTTTGATTGGTGCTGATAAAGTTCCAGAACTATGCAAACGGATTTGTATGGAGGTTTCAGAGTGCAGATCTTGGATTGCTGCTAATAAGTCAGCTGGACATCCCCAACTTTGTAGTTTTGACCATAGAAGAGGCCTATCGATAGTATCAAATGCACATGAAAAGTCAATGAAGGCCAAATAGACCTTTGTATTAGACTTTATAGCCTCCATCGTCATCAGATTCAGAAGTAGCAGGTTTAGTGAGCAGCCCACTTGCTTTACAAAACCCGATTGCCTTTTGTCGACATGATTAGACTCGACTGCCCATGCCACGAGTTTTTGCTGCAATATTGTTGCGTAGATTTTCCCCAAAACATCCAATAGTGCCACTGGGCGATAGTTTTTTGGGCATGTTCTGTCTCCCTTCTTGAATATGGGGACAATAACAGCAGATTTCCAAGATTTGGGGGTCCTGTGGCACTTACTTATTCTATCAAATAGGGCTACACATATGGATGCCCATAATTCAGGATGTTGTTTGATAGTGAAATTGGTAAGGCCATCAGGGCCCGGTGCTCGTGAATTTTTTGCGTTTTGATTATTGATACAATATCCTCTCTTGGAAACGTCAAAGCCCACGGTTTCAAAGGTGTTTCCAATGTGACAATTCCTGGTGCCTCTGCCTTGTAGAGGGTTTCAAAGTGGGCTATCCATGCGGATTCCGGGACCACGCAGGACGGCAGAGCCAATTGAGCTTGAAAGTGATTGATGAGCCTCCAGTTTTTGTTCCTTATTGTCGCAAGCATCTGTTCCGCATCGTTTTGCATTAGAGCATATTTATGCATCTTCAACCAGTTCTTATATTTTTGTTTCGCCTTCTTTATTTCCAGTTTTCGAGTAGCAGCATCTAGGGACTTAGGAGAACTAAGTGCAGCACGCATCCTTCGTTTTTGGATCAGGATCTCAGGATCGAAATGATGAGTCCGAACCATGTTTGAATTTTTTAGACCTGTCTTTACGGTTTTGAATCGAGTCAATAATTGATCGTATTCCAAATCAGCACTTAATTGACAATACTGAATCATCACCACATTGACTTCACTCTCCCCCAATCTTAAGCAAACTCTATTGGATTCAACCTGGAGTTTATGTGGCCACTTTGGTCTTTGCTTGCCTCCAGATGTTGCAAATTTCATGAGTAACATGTCATGGTCACTGTTTGCTTTTTCACAGATCTTCAGCGAATGTATCCTACGATGCAAAGCTTCAGACACGAACATGTAATCTATGATGGATGATGAATCTGCACAATGCCATGTGGGCACAGGTGGAATGTCACCACAGGTGCTTCCGTTCAACATCTGAATGTTACGTAGACCCATTTCGCTTAACCATGCTTGTGCCAATGAGCCTAGATCTAGATTTTCTTGCTTAAGAAGGATGATGTTTAAATCACCGCAAAGAATTATGTTGGACCAATCTAATGACTCCACCGAAGATCAATTAATCCTGTTATCTGATCAATGAAATCCATTTTGCCTGCCCGTAGATGGTTCCAATACAAGTTCAGTATTATAATCTTGTCTTGCGTATCTTCATGAACACCGGCTCTTTCGATGGTCGTCTCTTGAATATAAGGAGAATGGTTGATAGAATTTAAGATACGCCAACCCGATGCTCTTCTCACCATTGTCAACAACCCTGACATAGGACGCCCATGTTTAGATTTTATAGCCAAATTTATTACAATCTCAAATTCTGATGATACCGGCAGCTCACTTAACCAAGTCTCCTGTAAACACACGATATGTAAGTTGTCCAACCAGCGTGTGTTAAACAGATGTATAAATCCTCGTGTGTTCCAGGAGGCTAAACAGTACTCCGTGGGGGCTTCAATATCCTGGCATTATTGGGTATTTTTTGTGTTTAGGGCCCCTTCTAGCCATTGCCATTCATGATTTCCTGGGATGGAAGTTACAGTTTGAGTATCCTCTTTGATGATATCATGGGAGAGTTCGCTTCGTTTGATTGTAATTCTTATTTGTGCATTTTGGCCATCGCCTGCCACTCTACCATCACTCGTTGATATGAGTTTTCCTTAACGGACATGATGGTTGAATGCATTTCTGATCAAAAACTTGCTTCCTCGTCGAGTGCTCCTGTGATTGATTCAATGCCGTGCCGCTTATCGGCACCTTTGTTATAAGAACGCTCGGCGATGCCTCCCTTAGATCTTCCGAGTTTCTATTGGAGGTTGGTCGAGACGCATCAGGCACAGTAAATTTATAAACGGTCGAAACCCAATGAAAACAATGCTACGTTTTCCTCCAAAATTGAAGTAGTAAGTGAATTTGTCATTAGATGGAGCACTACTTTGTCATTCGTGTCTCCAACTGGAAACTCCACGATTTTTATGTCATTTGAAGTTATGGCACGTAAGCTTGGTACAAGGTGAAGTAACAAGTACAGTTCCTCGATTCAAGATCAGATTATCAATTGGTTCTTAGCTCTCAATTATCACCTTATGAGGGCAGTTCGTAGTCAAAATTGACTTTGACACACTTTCCTTTGATGTTTGGGGATGTCTGTCAGCCGCAAACCCTTTCACCTTACTTCGATTGTTATCCAAAGACTCAACGGCAATACGTCTGTTCAGTGCCCCATGGGAATCATTTTCGTTAACTAATTTGTTGCTACGACTTGAGCTCGACCGAAGCCTCCTCAGTGTATCAGCTTGAGAATTGGCTAAGCATTGTTTTCTCTTCTCATCCATTGTGAGGAACACTGGGCTGAATATAGGAGGAGGCAGAGAATTATTACTATCCCGTTCTTCAATAATTTCATAAGATCTTTCATGCGACCCACGTTTTGTGGCGGGATTTCTGCAATCGTCCTTATCAATGCGAGGTTGAATTTTCGCAGGTTTGTCCAACATTGTTTTGTCCATCAGCTGTGCAGGCTTCTCGTTACATTGAAGAGGTACCTTGCTTTGGTGCCCGCCCATATTGTGTGGCAAGTCAACACCTGTTGGAGAGGCAGCTTCCGACTCCCCGTATTCGGGTTTGTCATAAGTTGACAGGTCCAGTAGTTCCATTGCGTTGTCAATGGTTGTTATAATACTCTTAGTTTGTGGCTGTTTAACAGGTATTGAGTTTACACTGTTTCCTTGCATTTGGGCTTGGTTTATAGGTGGAACAGAGCCTACGGATGTCTTAACCAAGTCAGTAGGCACTATCTGGACCAATTTGATGTTCCGCAGAAACTTCCACGCTCCATTTGAAGCATTATTTTTCTTTGCTTTTTGATTTCTTACTGGTTATTTTTACAGCAAGTTGCGATATCGGTGGTATTATCGCAGATTTTTCCGAGGCGTGAAGCCCTCCAGAAAAAATTGGAAAAACTTTAGATTGCCCCACTGTGGAGGGAATTACTCTATCTTTTGAAGTCGGATCCATTTGAATGCTGACTCCTGAGGTTGAAGCTGTTTGAGGGTCATGGCAGGTTTTGTTGGCAGCACATCTGGCCTGCTCAAAGGCTGTGTGGAAGGACAAGTCTGCCACACTTGGTGCAAACGAAATTACCGAAGAGCAAGGACCATTCATCGTCGGAGGCTGTGAGGCATTATTTCCGATGTCTAATGACGCTCCAACACCCTTCGTAAGTGATATTGAGGGCTCTTCTCCTACCAGAGTAATCGATGTCGGGATTGAAGACTGGAGACATTGATGTTCATTTACGTTCAAGGCCTCAGCTTGAATATGCCGATCTTTTACAGACTTGATGTGATAAATTACTTTTTCTTTCTGTTTTATGAAATATAGTTGCAATAGTTCTGTGAACTAAAAGACAACTAAATAAATGGAAATGCATTCCTCTTTAAACATGGCGCCCAAATGCTCCTCCGAAATAAACCCGGGAAATGGAAGGATATTTTTAGAGTGGGCACGAATTCTGGATTGGATATGAGTCTACATCTAATTAGGCAGAAAGTAGTTGGGAGAATTTATTGGACGCCAGTAAAGATGTTGTAAGTTGAAACTGTGGTTAGATGAGAACTGCTGGAGCTGTGGTAGTGGTAGAGGTACCCTTTTGCATTTCCTCTCAAACTGCCTGAGGGTACAAGACTTTTGGAAAGAAGTTGACAGAATTGATATGATTTTTGTGTAACCATTCAGAGGTCAGCTGCTAATGTGATTTTGCTTTTGCATTAAGGGAGGTGGGCACTTAGTAGAAGGCATAATATTTGGATTGATTTGGCTATGATGGTAGCGATTAGGCTAATCCTTGGGTTCTGGAAGACTAGGAAGAAACCTACTGTGGAGGACTGCCTGGTGGAACTGCAGATTTTGTCCAAATATGAAAGAATCTCTTTGAAAGACAACGATGGGTGAAGCCCTGCGCGGAGTCGAGGGCTGTGCTTTGTGTTGACTACTGCACTGTTGAGCCGCTGTTTGGCTCTGGTTGGCTGAAAGGACATTTGTTTTACATCTCCAGTTCAGTCTGCACCATTTGCATTGTGATATTTCGACTGAGGAGCTGCACGACGTGTTCTGCAGCTGGAGCACCACGCTTGTGTTGCTTACCCACTCTGATCCTGATCTGATCGCGGCCGCGCCCTAGTCTGACCCATGGATGACGCTACGAAAAAGAAATCTGGGCCCAGACCCGCCATAAAACCCTGCAGCAGCGTTGCCTGCTGAATCCATGGACCACCCTGAACAAGGTTACAACACCTGAAGGCAAGGTAAGCAAACGTACTGTTACCTTGCCGACATCTGATTCTGCAAGTGAGCTGCCAGATATGGCAGAAATGTCAAATGAGCCTAATGTGCCCGTCTCGATGGGTGACAGAGCTGTCTGCAACACCCCTGTTGGTCCGATTGAGGCCATGACCACAAGTGGCTTGCCTACTTTTATTGACTGTCACGGCCCTGCAGATTCAGTGGACCCCACGGGTACTGTACCTAATAATGTTTCTCCAATTGACTCAAACTGCAGCGTTGAACCTGGCTCTTTGACTGTATCCGAGCCGGCTCATGCTGTTGTACAACCCACGACTGCACCTCCGAAAATTACTCTGTTATCATTAAACAATCTAAAACCAATTTCACAATCAATGTGCGAATCACGGGAGAAGACCGTCAGCCCTGTAATCTCTAGATGTTCTATTCTCCATTTGAGATTACGGATGCCGACCTGATGGCCGCATCATATGTTGGCACTGCTACCAACGACCTCGAACTAATAAAAGCTATAAGACAGACATGCCTAAACTGCACCGAGCAAAACGGGAATGTGTCTCCGTGCCCCATGTGCAGGACCATCTTCCAGCTGGTGGTCAAAAGGATTGTCTTGTTAGCTGGGCCCGAAATCGCAAAGCACATGGGCAGCCAGACTGCCCTCAACAGCAACTCAAAGATGGGAACTCCACTTGATCTTTTGTGTGACTCTTCAAATGTCTCCACAAAGAATCTTCACCGGACTTAATTTCACGCTACCCATGAAGGGCTGGCACCTCATGGTGGAAAGGTCCTACGCTATCACGCGATGGCTAGCAGAACTTGTTCTGACAAAGCAGCAAGTCAAATCCCCAATCCGCTAGTACTGTCCTCAGACGATACAACAATCTTGGGTAAACACGTTGACATGCCTCACGAAAACAATGGTGGAGGTACGCAGCCAGCCATAAGCTCTGTACACTTGCCTTCGGTCAACTCCCTCATTCATGTGAATGGAAGTTTTCAAGCCCGTGACCCCATCCAAAGATCGATGACTCCCTCTGCTCAGGATTGTCAGCAAAACTCTCTGCAGCAACATGTAGCTCCGATGCAACAGGGTGCACCTGCGTCACCATCATTGGAACTAGGAAATGCCAAAAATACGCACACAGCATCAACGAACCCTTTCAAAGGTAGCTTGCCGCCTTTAAACTTCGAGCTTGCAAAGCCAAACACAAGCACTCCGATGGCACCTATAAGAAAAAGCAAAAATACCAAAGGTCTCGAGTCGGCAAAGAAAATCGACCTTACAACAGAAACACATGTTCAAAACAAGGACTCTTCGTGCCTTTCGAGTGGTGCTGACAACAGCCAAATACCAGCAAAGGCCAGTATTTCCTCAGCCGCGGCGATGCAAATCCATAATAACATTCTGGCAGCTTCCTCTCTGGTGATGATACCTTTTTGTACAATTATACGAAGCCCTAAGTGAACGGATCCAGGACCAAGGTGCAATGCTACTGAACTTGACCCAGAAAATGGATCAATTTGAAAGGTTCAACACGCATTTACAAAATTCAGGCAGAGGCTGAACGTACTGAAGCGTGGCAACGCAGGCAACATGACCTAGCCATGCGAAATGGCTGCCAACAGGAGAAACTAGTCGATAGCCTAATTGAAGCTCTCTGGACAACAAACAAGTGCCAACATTCTGAGCCCCGTGATTGCGTTGAGCCTCGTACTAGGCAAATTGACACAATAATTTCTAACACACAATCTGCCCGAATTACCTCAAAACAGACTTCTGTGGCAATGGTCTCTGACAGTGGATCACGTATCCGTGTTGTGGACCGTCAACATATCACCAATGATCCCATCATGGCTGAAGGCGTAAGCCTAACGTACGCTCTGCCGGACTCTGATTCCAATACTGAAAATGCACTGGTGCATCTAGAAGTCATACCTATGATGAAAGATCCAATGTCCCCATTACAGAACCTCCACAGGTCGACTTGCCATCACAAACCGTTCCGACCGGATTACAATGCTCTTCTTTTGGCATTCTTACCGGAACAGCCAAAACAACCTCAATCACTCCGCTTAAGGATGCAATCAAAACAGTCGGGGTGGGGCGGGGGGGGAAGCAAGCGGGAAAACAACAAAAGAACTCTAAATTGGCTGGCACTTCAAAAACCAAGGCGTTCATAAGGAATCTATCCACGCCCCCGAAACTAAGCCTATTCAAACAAGATGATGGCCACAAAAAGAGCAAACCACAACCGGAATTAAACAAGATCACCTCTGCTCCCTTGACTCAAGACAAATTCAAACCATCTGTAAAACGAAGAAGGATTATATCTGATTCTGATTCAAGCTGTACCACAAGTACATCCATTCCAATAAACTTATGCGACCTGTCCACATATTCGATCCAGGACGACCAAGATGCCTCCAGCACCCCAAACTGCAATCCAATGGTATCAGCACAGGACTTTATTCAAAACCCAAACTACGGGCATGCAAAAGCAACGAAACCAGTGGCTGCGCGTCAGCAAATCAGTAATGTAGGCTCAGCAAGGATCCTTCAAGACCCTGCAAGTGAACTGCAGTTAAACCCGAAATTCACACAAAATCAGCGGAAACAACGGGTTCACTTCAAAACAAGAGTACATGAGAACGATTCCATCAAAAATTCACGTGGATGTCGTACGCTACGCCTACAAAACATCCAAAGTGATGACGCAGAAGTAAATCTTAATCGAGCAAACATCATGAAACTGTTCAAATGTGTGCCATTGCTGCGAACCATCAATTCAGATGACATACGGATTGTTGAATATGCCACAGAAAAATCTTCAGATCAGGTGCTTTTACAAATTAATTCAGCAAGCGTACGTAGCACACTTTTAAATGCTAGTGAGGAGCTACTGTTCTTTTGGTTTTGAAATCCTGCCTCAACCAGATCAGGAGGAATTAACTCAATCCGACAGATCAAATGTAGGAAGCAAGTCCCGAATGAAACCGATCGATTTGGCTGAGTTACGGCAGTCCATGGGCGCTACCATGATTCCACGATCTGATCAATCTTCGAAAAACATGCTTCAGTCAAAAAATCTATCCAAAACCAGACTAAGAACCAGCATTAGCCATGACTAACCGATGGCGAACATCCACTACTATTTATATCCTGTAATACACGCTGTTACTTATTTAACGACTTCGAAACATCTTTGGAAAGCGTGTTTATTATGTCTGCAGGAAACATGGCTTTGCAACCCGCCCATTTGTGATGGTTTCACCACCTTATTAAACGCTGCAGTCAAAAACATCAAAGGTCGTCCAAGCTCAGGCCTTATAACAATGGTGAGAATCACACAAACTTGGTCAGTTCCTGTGTCGTCAAATTCTAATCCATACGTGCAAGGTACCATCATGCATGCAATGGAAAACGCTCTTGGAGCAAAGAAGCACTTATTGATCATAAACACTTACTGGAACCCGGCAAAGATCAGTACAGATATTATAACTGCAATTCTAAAGCGAATTGACGATGCAATGTTAGTTTATAACAACTTGTCAGTTATTTGTTGTGGTGACCTAAACTGCACTTAGTTCCAGTTTGATCATTCCTTGAGGAGGTATTGGCGGTTGCCAAGCGATCTGATCGATGAAAGAGGGCAAAGATGGCTGACCGCCATGGGCTTGCGTGACCTATCCATGTTAAATGGAGCAACAAAAGGAGACGTTCCAGCCACGCCAACATGGCATTGTGATCTAACACACAGTATTCTCGACTATATATGGATCTCCAACAATCTTGAAACCAAGACTACAAATAAAGAATATGAAATATAGTGATCAGTCTCCTGCAACTTCGTTTCATGATTGACTCGAATCTACCAACGAGTCCTATTAAGGTCACTCTGGAAACTAATTCAAGTGGTAACCGACTTTGGCTAAGCAGCAATCGGATTCAACTCCTTGAGATGAAGTTAATGAATAATCCAGCTACTGAAGGCCCTGATTATATCCCATTGCTGACGGAATTCACCATTCCAGGAAAAACCTCAATGCAACTCGGGCGGTCCCACAGACACATATACAGCAAGGTGCTACATGATGCTAAAAAGGTCCTGCGGAAAGACCTGAGAGAATTGCGAAAATGTTTAACACCAATGGAAGCTCATAAGGCGATGAAATTAAGACGCACGATCTATCGTAATTGGGCAAAGTCTCATGCTACTATCATCGGGCAAGATCGCGCTGAGCACATGTTACGCCTTATCTTGACTAAGAATACACGTGACATCTGGAAGATTCCGAACATGGACCTTTCTAAATGTACTCCAACTCTAATAAACACCATACCAGGCGACGTATGGGACTCTCATTTTTCCTTGGTTTTTCAAAAACCTGAATCTGAGGTCTTGATAACGACCAATACCGATGTCACCCAGTGGGATGTACAGATGGAGCACGATGAAATCGTCCGTGCTATTAACGCCTTAAAAATCTCACGTGCAGCCGGTCCATGTCTGATTTCAAATGTGGATTTAAAAAAACACCCAAGTGAATGGGCTGACTTTATTGGAAAACTGTTCACGAAAATCAGTCAGACCAAAAAATTGCCTGAATCATGGAAGACTGCAATAGTGGTACCAATTCATAAGCGAGGCAGTTGGGACGATCCGAACAACTATCGCCCAATTGCCCTGCTAGATACAATTGGAAACATTTTTGGGTCCAATCTGCGTATCAAACTTGCAATATGGGTTGAAGACTGATAGATAAACAACATACGACAAACTGGATTCACGAAGGGTTTGGGAGTGGACGCAAATTTACTAATTCTGACGATTCTAAAATTGGAAACATTAAAGAATAACGGAAAGATACACTTTGCATTCATCGACATGAAACAGGCTTTTGACGGTGTGAACCGTAGTCGATTATGGGCGAAACTGACAAAATGGCGCTGTCCGGCATCCATTCTAGTGCCAATCATCGCCCTTCACGACCACACATCAATTAAAGTCCGATTTTAAACAGCAGTGAGCTGTCCAACACCATCTTAACCCATAAAGGCGTCAAACAAGGATGTCCTTTAGCTGCGAGCTATTTAAATCATTTCTGGCTGATTTACCATACAACCTTGCACAAGTTCCCTGCTTCTCACCCAAGATAAATCAAACACCGATCAACTGCATCATATATGCAGACGATCTGGTTCTGATGGACAGAACTCAAATTGGGCTCCAGCGTCTGCTAACAGGTCTACAATCGTACATGGTTCGGGATGAATTATCAATAAACAGCTCAAAAACAAAAATCCTTTCAATTGGAAACGTAAGAAGCAAAAAAGACAAAGCATTTAACTGGAAAATCGCAGACTCCAATATTGCTTCTGTCGATTCAATAAGATACTTGGGGATACGATTTAATAATTCTGTCTGTGAACAGCAATGGGTCGACGAACTAACATCAAAAATGACAAAGCTAGTTCTGCACGGTGCAAAAAATTCACAGAAATTACGGAAAGTTCTCAATAGAACCTGTCCTCAAATTTTATCAACAAAAAGTGGTCCCAACGATAATCTTTGGGGCCGAGGCTGGCTGGAACATAAGAGAACAAACTTTGCATATATTAGAAGGTCGCTTCTGGCGGAACGTCTTGAGGCTTTCACCATCGACCACCTTACTGAGACATGAATTAGCTATAAATTAATTGTACATGAGTGGTTTGGAATTCGATTGCCACAATGCGCAAAATCGCCCTAAAATCACTGTAACCGACATACAAAATCTTTGCCAACGAGCAGTCCACAAACAACCGAAGCTTACTTAATATATGGTTCCACAAATGAATGGCTTTTCTATCGGCGGCACACATAACTAACTACGATCTTCTAACTCGCCCGCAGCATGCTAAAAAGAAATTTGATAACTGGGCTTGGATTATCAACAACGAAGCAAGACAAAAGCTGAAATCAATAAAAATTGATGGGCGTTGATCGTAGGAAACTAAATGAGCCAGCACGCTACTTATTGAATTGTCCGTCTTGTCACCATCGAGAGCAATTTCTAAGGTTTCGGGTAAATACTTTAAAAACCAAAGAAATTCTTTGGCAAAGAAAAGATAATTCTCTACTTGATAACCTCTGCCGCTTTTGTGGCCAGTCGATTGAATCATCTAAACATCTGCTAATTGAATGCTGTCAGACTGTCAAGCAACGTTCACTACATCTCGGAAAATTTGCCCCTTTAGATGAAGACATGGAGGGCTGGTGGGCTAAAATCATTTCCGGAAATAACATAAAACTTGTATGTGCTACCACGAATTACCTTGATATGATCTTGAAAGCAGATGTTTAATTTCTTGGAGTAGCTGCGCAGGTCTTTTTCCTTTTCCTTGTTCTAGAAACAAAAGCTTGAAACTTTATGTTCAAACTGTAGCTTTTCTAATAATAATAAATAAAAAAAGACAACGATAAGAGAAGATGACTTTTTGGCTGTGGGGCTCATTTAATGCCTTATATGACTAATACAGTTGTGAGGTGTAGGAGTGAGTGGAAGGAGAGTGGGAGCGGTAGGGGTTTGTTTCCTTCACATTTTGTTTTCTGTGTCTATTTGTATGTCTTTGTGTGAAGTATTTGTTTGTTTTCTTGTATTATTCACATAGGATGGTAATGTGTTGGTATGATTCATTGTTGGGGATACTTTGATTCTGGTTGTAGATAAATGGCATTTATTGTTGTGATATTGTAGGATATTGTTTGCAATCATTATAGGTAGCATATTTTCTTGGAATCTGTGTGATGAGTATGTATTTTGATGGAAAATCTATTAAACATTTTTTTAAAAGAAATAAACCCAGAGCAACTGTCTAGTTTTCAAGATGGCTGCCAACAAAACTTGTAATTGGATCAGAATCGCTCTACCTACAACGGATACATCCTGCTGGCTCTGTGCATTGCTTCTCCCTTGACCCATGCCTTGTGAGTAATTCCGAAATTGCTCCTGTTCCTTGATTATCTTTACTTGTTTCCAACTTTTTTTCTTCTGTGATTCCCACTGAGCTTCACTGCTTCGTTCCTGCATTGTGATTTCCCTGGATCTACATTTCTACACCTAGCGCAACTCGTTCACCACAGAGACCACATTGGATACTGGTTTCATTCCTTTTTGCCTTTTACTTTTTCAGCATTTATTTCTCTCCAAAACGCAGTCTTAACTGCCTTGCTGCTGTGCACCTCCCAGTGACTGTTTCTGCTATGCAAGCTTGCTAGCTCCATTTGACTTTCCTTACCGGAGCGGGGCTGTTTCTGCAGTCACTACAAGCACTACTGCGAGCACGGTTATTCTACATTTGCACACTTTGCTTTACCTGCGCCTCCCGGCATTCTCGCACGCCAGTGTCGGCCACACAACATGCTCTCCGGTAACGGTCTCTTCCGTTATCACAATACTAACAGCCCTAATTACAGCTTGGTGACACTCCAGCATGGTTCATATGTTTGCGACGGTACTTTGTTAGCTGCTTAAATCCTCCCCGTTGTTCTATTATGCGAACGATCCCTACTCGGTGCACACGCCCCCCTCAACTGCCAGTTTTATTGGAAATATAGTCTTCCTAATTGTGGTTACGCTTTTGCCTCACTTCCTCTTCGGTACATGGTTATTTCATTTAGCTTCACTTGGAGTAGGTGGCTATTGTAGACCAAGGAGTTACAGCTTCATTATTATTCTTATTTCTTAGGCACAGGAACACTGGTAAGAGTGCATTATGTTTTGTGTGTATAGCTTTGTAGTCCTAACATTCTGTTGAGAAGCATTGTCTCTCCTTGGACATTTTGGAACAAGGCACCATTCTTCTTTGGGTTTGGACTGCTTAAATTAGGGAATTCACTTGTGAACTGGTTCATCGTTTACTGTTTTTTTTTTTTACTTCACTCTAGGGGTGTCACGGTATTAGTTTTAGGACGGTACAATAACCTTCTTGCCAAATGATGGTATATCATGGTTATCGCGGTATAGCAGGTGGAGTTAACTAATCTTAACAAATATTTTCTAAAAGGTCATAAATTGTCAGATTTATCATCCCAAACAAAACCAGGAACCCAGGGCCAGAATTGGGCTTTTCAACATACTTTCCACTGAAATGCCACCCCTTACTTCCACCAAACACAAAAACATGTGTGGAGAGGAGGAGGGGCAGGGGGGGAGCCCTGCTGCGACTGGCAAAGCAAACTGAATAGCTTTTCTTAAGTGGTCATTTCGGCTTTTAGCCCCCCCCACTGGCTACTGGTGAAGATGAACATGTTGCCATCTTGATAACCTGCATGCCACAGATCAATGGAGTCTGATGGTAGTATACGCTTGTGCGCATACACACACATGCACACGCACCCTCTCTTTACGTTACAGCCTTTAGTTTACTTGTGGGCCAAAAGGTGTTCAGTAATCACGTACATGTTACACTTTGGTATGGCAGCAGGGAATACCCACAGAGATGAGTAAATTTAACACTGTGACTTATTATATGTAAATTCAATGATGGAACCAGGGAAATCCCCCATTGTCATATGTTTAGAAAACATTATCCATTATAAGTATATAAACCCCAAACCGCCAACCCAAAGTAAACCCTTTTCCTTCTTGGCACTGTATTTATTCTTCCTATTGCTAACATATTGATTTTGTGTCAGGCACGTGTGGTTTATGGAATGGCATTAAAAACTGCTCCAACTGAAACTACTTGGCAGACGGCACATCCAACAGTGTATATGAACGGTATACCGGTATAAACAATGTGACGGTTATTATTGTTCAATTAAGTGGTTCACGGTATCTTTAACGGTATACCGTAATACCGTTACATCCCTACTTCACTCCTTCTGTTGAGTAAGTTATTTGAATGTATTTATGAACCTATTGTTAAGGTATATATTCGTCTTGTGAATTCTCACCTGTTAGTTTCATTTTTTAGTGGTTGCAAAAGGCCTAGAATTAATCATTGTATTTGTACACTTGCCTGTCTGAATTGAATGATTGTGTATTATATTGTGTGGACTCCATTGAGGGCCCCGGACCCCACTTCCACGCTCCTAATAGCCTTGACTGCTCTCCGTTGCTACATTGATTGGGTATTGGCTAACCTTTGAGTTCCCTGTACACTATAACTAGGGGGGGCCTCCTAAAATCTGTCCACCAGGCCAGATTGTAGAAATCGTTCTTAACTGTCGGCTAAAGAAAATCTTGTCCAGGAGATGACTTTGGTGCAGGGGTTTATGGCTGTCTCAGTTTCCGTCCCCCCGTGGGCAAGACACCAACTCTGGCCTCTTCAGTGACCTGTTTCTCGGACTTCGAGAGATTGGTTCTAGTCGCTCTTCAGTTGGATACCTTTGCTGGGGGATATGCAACACCTTTTTTATTCTCTATGTCCGTGACCTTTTTGAGCTGATCTTCCTTCACTTTTGCCCGCACCAACCCCCTGGAGTTGGGCATGCTTGGCTCAAAACCCAGCTACAGGATTATCCTGTTTTGTGGCTCGGGGACCGATGCCTATCCCTTGGCATCTCGAGCTCCTGTATATGTTTCCACCCTTTCCTCTTATGCATAAGGTTCTAAACTGTCTTGTGCTCAGACAAGCTAGTTATCTAGGTAGCCTCCTATTGGACGCAGACCACTTGGTTTCTCATGCTCCTAATGTTGGCAACGGATCTCCCTCTTATTCTTCCCAGTTTTCTGTCCTAGATCCTGTTGGAAGACCTAGCGCTTTCTCTTATTCCGCATGTTGAAATCAGTCTTGCGGAATTGTATCTAATGTAATTAAACTGAATATCCAATGCTTGCCTTTGGAAATGGACCCAGTACCCCTGTAGCATGTGGTCCCCCAGTGCACGGAAACCGTTAGGGGTTTTTATAAGACTTTACGCAATTGGCCTCCTACAGAAAGTCAGTAAGATGCATTTAGTCAGTTACAATGAATCCTCAGACCTTGGAGGTCGTGGCTTTGCAGCACCATATGAGACGAGTACAATTCTGCTCAGCCTAGCTATTTGATAGAGACCACCACCTTCAGTGGATCTTTTCATTCCACATAGCCAGAACTGATCTAGTTTCCATGCGACTACTGTTATGTTTCTCAGGTGGTATACACCTTTTGTTGGTGACTTCTAACTTATCACTCGGCATACTTGCACCGCAGGCAAAGTCTTCATTTTATATGGTTGCCACATCATCCACCAACCATGGCCGCTGTGATGCTCTGGCCATGATTTATGTATGTGCAGGCCCTCTCGGAAATAAAATACTGTCAACCGAATTGGAAGCATACTTTCAAAGAGCTGTTGCATGTTGAAATTTGGAGTCCGAGCTGCCATTGAGAAGGTACACTTGCAGAGAACTGTTGCTAGCTGAAACCAGAAGGGGCAGTTCCCAAACGACATGGAGAGAGTGCTTTTCCTAACAACCCGTGCATGCTGGAAAGTACTTTTTAGTAAAACGGTAACAAAAATAAGTATTGTAGCAACAAGCAAGAGACTGATTATCATTCTCAACATCCTGACCGTTTTTTAAAAATGGAGCGCTTTACGCCAAACCGCTTAGCAACAATGTAACAAAATGGTACAAATCAAGAGGTAAAATAACATGAAGTCCAAAGTTTGCAGGGAAAGTAGGTGAGCCTTAAGGCCAGAACGTAAGATGGAATAGTAGGAGAAGGAGCAGAGGGGGAGTGCCTTCCAAAGAGGGGCCAAGAGCAAGAAGGAACGAAAACTGTATTATGCACAGGGTGATTGGGGAACAGACCAAAGGAATTGAGACTGGGAGGGCAGAGATTGAGCGGGGGAATAAAATGAAAGCAAGTTTGAAAGTTATGAGGGGCAAGGGTATAGATTAGACTTAAAGATAAGGCAAAGGGGGGTCGCTCCTAGAGGCCTCTGTGATGTGCCCGCTGCTTAAGCGGTTTCGGTCAAGTGCTAATGACTAATATGAGGTCAAAACCCTACCTGGGATGTCAGAAGCCCTGCGGCGCATAAGGAGACGAAAATCGGGGCTGGCAGCCGCCAGGAAGCCACACAGCAATCCTCTAAACACTGCGGCCCCTCCACCTCCTTCTTCCTAAATGGTGGGCGGAGCTGGCAGATCCCACGACGATGCGACGCAGTGAGCTTCCCAAGCCTCTGGAGGAGCTGCGATCCCTGTTTGGAACCCTGCCTGCCACCAGACACACTAGCAGCTTCAGGTCCACCAGCCCTGGGCACCCAGGGCGACATACAGCGCTCCCGCGGAGGAGAGCTCCAGCCCGGACTGCAACACTACGTGGCAGAGAGGGGCCCTCTCCGCAACTCCAGGTACTTGGACCACGGGAGTGAAATGAGGTTCCGGGATGGAGAGGTGAAGTGTCGCTGACCCCCCTCCCTCCCAACTTCGAGCTACAGCAGTCCACCTTGCTCCACCAGCTGTAAGGGAGCAGTAACGTGCCACGCCCCTTGCAGAGCGCCGGACCAACATCCAGCTTCCTCCCCACACCAGCTCTTTAATCCCCACCACTAGGGGGTCCGACCTGGGCTTGGACTGGTGCTGGCGCTCCGCGGCTGCAGGTGTGGGCCCAGGCACTACTCGGGTGGGGGGGGGGCAAAACCCCTGGAAACCCCAAAATGGACTCAGTCAACAACACTGCCCCCCCCCCCCCCTTGGGCTAAGTGACCGGCAACTACCCAGCACTGGCTCCTGACTACAACGGACAACTAGATGGCTGTGAGGGACCACAACCCCAGCTTCCACACAGGGCATCCAGTCCCTATGGCTCCTCCAGCCTCACATTCAAGCCACTGCAAGGTGGGCACATTGGGAGGGACCTTCACTGCAACCAGGGATTTCCCATCACTTGATTGAAACTAAGCTGATTGCACACTTACTGGGGGTGCGCCTGTGACCGCTCTGCTCCCCCCAGCCTCCTCCATTTCCCTCCTGGGGCGCCCCGGCCCACTCTTCTACCCCCTTCCTCCTAGGCCCGCATTAAGAAGCCACTGAAAACATCACAATCTCACGCCTCACTGGGGAATCAAAGTCCCCCTCTCCTCTTCACAGGATCAATCGAGGAAGCGTGAGCCTCTCTCTAATAACTTGTATGTTCTGACCTCAGCTAGTAGCTTTCCCCACTCTACCTTTCTGAGAGATCTCTGGGTCACTTGCCCTACACCCTGTTTGGCGCAATGACGAAGCAACTAAAAGAATAACTCAGACATCGCCACTATGTTCATGTCGACCGACAAGGGAAAGAAACATCGACCACCCCCCCCCCCCTCCCCCAGCTTACCCCACAGAAATCCCAAGAGGATAGAGAAGCCCTTGCCACCAAATGGGACATACAGGTTTTTATGGTTGATACCAAGTCTGAATTTAGATCCTGCATGACGGAGCTTACTACCAAGCTAGAACGCACCGATCAAAGGGTGAATGAGGTGGAACAAAGGTTGGGGGAGATAGACGCAAAGCCTGAAGTGCCTCCCCCCCGGCCTGAATGGAGTGCCACGGCTGCAGGAAGATGACGTAAAGCATGCTGGGGTAGTTGCGAGTGGGCAGATAGGATGTGTGGGAGTGGTAAACACTGTGCCATCTTTCACACACCCTGGTGAGTTCCTGGGCACATGATGCAAACTGTTTTCAAAATTGCACTCGCCACTTGCCATTGGCTAGTGATAATTGACCCTTGGCTAGTAAGAAATGGTGTGCAATGTGTATGTCTAGAATTCAGGTGGCAAGTTACTTTTTGTGGCTGGCTAGTAGCTTGCAACTAAAATGTTTACCCCTGATGCAAATATCAGGCAGCTAATTTAAGTGAGTGGGCGCGTGATGACAAAACCTGGTAGTTGAAGTGGTTACTTGGGCTAAGTGACTGCCTGTCCTAGGTTATTCTGGACTCCTCCTCCTCCTCCAACTCTGTCTCCACCTGCAGCATCCCCCAGGGCTCCAACCTTTCTCCCTAGCTCTTAGCTACCTTGCTCCGCTTGCAACCCTCATTTCCACCTTCTCCCCAAATGTCCAGTGTTACGCCGATGACGAACAGCTATTTTTCAAACTTCCCTCTGATCCTTCTCCTATTTCCCCCATCATCCCCGGTTGCCTATCTGACATCCAGTCCTGGTGTACTTCCAATGATCTCTGCCTCAACGCCAGCAAGACTGAGATCCTTTCTATTGGGGCTCGTGCTCCCTCTTTCTGTCCCTCTGGCCATCTTCTGTGGGCTCTCCCTCTTCTCCTTCATCTGAAGCCAGAATCCTTGTAGTCCTCTTCAACTCCTCTTTTTCCTTCACCCCTCGTATTCAGGACCTTGCGAAGAACTCCACTTTCAACTTCACCTCCTGAAAGGAATTCTTCTTTCCTCACTTTCACCCAGAAGCTCAATGTCTCGAGCTCTGCTTCTCTCTAGGCTAGACTACTGCAATAACATTTTCGTTAATCTACACTCTTCTCTACGACCCCTCCAGCTAATCCAGAATTGGGCTGCAAGACGCATCCTTGGCCTCAGGCCCAAGGACTGCATCTCTCCAGCCCTAAACTCTCCACTGGCTCCCGGTTGCTGCAAGGAGTACATTCAGATTGCTCTGCATCATCCACAAGTCTTTCTGGGGCCAGGGACCACGCTATGTAAAACTTTCTCTCATTTAATTTTCCCTTCAGATCTTTACATTCCTCCGGCACCAACTCTGTGTTAAGCGCTTAGCTAAACAGCGAGCTAGTGGCTGATCCCTCTCCTCAGCAGGCTCCCTCCTATGTAATCGCCTCTCCCTTCCTCTTTGTCTTGAGCAAGATCTCAAATTCCAGATGCTCCTCAAGACCTTCCGTTTCACCGCCGCCGCCTCCTCCTCCTCCTCCTCCTCCTCCTTCCCTTCCTCCCTACTCTGTTAAATACCACAGTTGCTGAGATTGGTGTCCACCCGCGTCATGGCCTCCCACACCCAATTGCCTACAGCCTCCACCCCCCTAGACCACGCCACCTAGGCACTTACAGCTGCTCACTTACTAGCTCTTGATACACCGAACACTTACCCCCCCACTCCCTCATCCCTTCTCTCTGCTCTTGCACGTTCTGAATGCTCACAAGGTTTAGTAGTTCTGCCTCCATCTTTCATGGTTTTATTTGTTCTTCATCCTCATGTCCCCTGTGGCCGCTTTGAAACCCAATTTACTTGGTGTATAGGTGCATTACAAATAATATATAATAATAATAAATATATAAATAAATATGATGATAGTAGACTGCATGTGGTGGGAGTACTCTGGCATATTCTGCCAATATCTGGCCAATGGTGCAGGTACTTGGGCATCTGATATGTATAGCGTGCAAATGCTGTGAGTAGGGCTCAAAGTAACTTAAGATTGTATTTGTATTTATTAACTTTAGTGCTTTACGCCAAAGCGCTATATAAATGTGCTAGATATTCAAAAGCGCTAGATTGGTGAGGCAGAATGTAAAGGGGGCAACTAAGGATTTTGGGCCATGTGGAATGTCTGGAAATCCTGGCTAATGCCAAAGTGTGAGTGGACTAATGTATTACCTGCCATGGAGGGGGGGGGGGGCGATTTAAAGTTGCAAGATACTAGCCAACCTAAAAAGTCACTCCTCACCTCAGTTCTATACATTCAAACAGCCCACCCATTTTATTTTCACTCGACAAATCAATTATCAGTAGCCAATGGCTTGTGACTAATGCAAATTCTGCGCCCTGCCGTTCAGCTGAGCCTAGCAGCTGAGATAAAAGAGATATGTGAAGGGGTGAGGGAAAGGGAATGAAAAAGATGCGTCTGAGTGGGAAAGAGGGTGGAAGTAAAGGAGAGAAGGAAAAAGCATGATTTTAATTCTGCAGGATTGCATATTTGGTGCACTCCCGATTTTAGTCTGCTCTTAGAAACTATTATCTTGCAACTTGATATGCTAATTCCAGTGGGACTAACCGAATACCATGACACACATGTCCTATTTTTAAAAGTTTTTTAATGTTTTTAATGTGCCTGAGCAGTGCTCTAAAATGGGCTCAAAGATTGGTTGGGCCCCACAAGAAGGTCAAACGACTTTTAACCTAACCCAGTACAAACCTCTTGGAGGTGATACAAATTCTAGGATCTATTAAAAGCAATGTACAGTAAGTGATTTTCCCATGATCATAGAATTGTTGTCAATCGAGGAAGCAGAGATTTAATCCCAGTTAAACCTCAGTTTTTCTTTTAATTGTTTGAGTGGTTCATTAAGTGGAATTAAAAAAAGGTCTGTTTGTTTGAAGGTGGTCCTCTCTTAAGCGTGGCCTTAAAATTAGTCTGGAGATTTATTCAAGTCCAACGCAGCAAGCTTCTAGGAGCGGATGCCAATTTTAGCCGCAATTGAAAATAAGGTGGAGTGAGATTGTGATTTGCTTAGTATCCTATAATATAGTTAAGTCTGGAAGCTGAGATTACTTTGCAAGTCTGTAGTAAAACATGTTGCTCCAGTTGTCTGTCTTTCTAGATTTATATAGCACTTGTGGTCATAGTTGTATGCACTCTGATGTGTAAGTGGACAGATGCACAAAAGAAAGGTAATTCGAGTAACGTCACAATATTTTGGTGTTCAGGAAGCCTGCATGAAATGGGAAATCTAGTCCAAATCGATCTGCCATCATGAGAGCATTACATGCTATTACTTCCCTAAGAACAATTAGTTCGGATGATATGGACTGGGTCCGCATATCGTATCAAAATCAGTATCGGACAATTTGTGGTTACCATTCCTATATCAAATTAATCTGGGAGCAAAGGGACGATTTTGAGATGATTGGTTTTACTCCATATATTTCTTTTCTGCTGAAGCGACAGCCTTTTTAGAAACACCACCAAGTAAGATTGAGGAGCCTGGTGTTTCTCTAAGGGGCCATGTTTCTCCCCAATTTAGCAAAGACCTCCTTAAGCAATTTATGACATTTGTGACTACATTGATAAGACTTGCGGGTTCTGGTCCTTCTGCTCCCACTCAGTTGATCATTTAAAATCAGAATCATTAGAATGAGCAAGTGGGGGTGACTTTTATGTCATGGAAATTGTGCGACCTTAGAAATGTTTTGTTATGGGCCGATCGTCTTGAAGCGTATCCCGTCCTGGGGTCATTCTTATCTAGGAAACTATGCACTTATCGCGGTTTTCTGTGGAGGGCTATAATTATCAGGTGGCAAAACGCAGTTTACGGGGGAGCCCTTCTGGAGGCCTTGCAATATTGATAGAAAAGGCTCGTAGAATTGTATCCAATTTAGTATTTTCTTACGAGTCTCTCCTTATTGTAGATTAATTTATGCCAGGTTTTCACACATTGACTGTGCCAAATGGGTTAATAGCTGTAATAATGTGCTGACTCATAGTGCTTGTGAAAAAGCATAACTCCTGTGGCAGTGCCCTTTTTATTGACAGTGTTTCGCCTCTGACTGAGCCTTCCTCAAAACAGGGCTTTGATTTTATACACATTTAGAAGCAGGCGTAAGCATAAAGCAACAAACATAAATATGAACAGTGCATTAAACAATGTGTGTTGGGAGAGATTGATGAGGGGTATAGGGTAAGGTTTTTGAGGGTGAGATATTCACAATAAATAGCATATACAGAAGAAATAATGTATACATAAAAAGTAATAGGGGAGGGTAAAAGAAATAACAAAAAAATGAAAAGAGGAAAAACAAATTAAATTGACGCATCACTGACTCAATTGCATACATCCAAAAATAACAATCTTTTCTCAGAAAATAAAAACATACAATCTTTTGTTGGATATATAACCTTAGGCAAAGTACGGTAACCAAGTAGCCACATATTGTGCATGTAAATATATTGATAGCTTGGGCATCTTACATGGCTTTAACATTCGTTTTTTTTCTCTCTGCACGTGTGCACTGTTGCATACATATGGACACATTACGTATTATTTGCCAAGTGTCAGTTATTCTTCCATATAGTTAATACAGCTTGCCATTAAACAAGTAAAATGTGCATTGGCTTACCATCCATGGTCATGTTCATTGTCTGCGGATGCGCAAAATAATGTTCCTTTTTTTAAAAAATTTGTTTGCTCCTTTTCCGTGTTTCCCTGGGTTAAATCCCACATGTAAATCATAGTTGTATATATCTTTGGTGAATAACAGATAAGTTGATGTCTAAACTAAGAGATTCATTCTTCAGTGCCAGGTTGTGCTGATCTGGTAATGATCCAGACACTGTTGTATTTGTGTCATAGCTAGGCGATTCTGTTCCCACTGTATCATAAATAGTGGGTCGTATTGGCCGATTGGGTACATATCTGGTATGGCTTAAGGGTGTTTTAAAGTATGCTCGTGCGTCTGAATTGCTGTTAGTTAATCACTGAACGGCATAAACACAGATACGACATTGCATCAGTTTTGCTAAAGTTAAAGTAATATTGCGTTCGCGGTTTAGATCCTGCTTCTTCTTGGTCTGAGTAATTGACACTGTCCCTGATGGACCCTGAGTAATTTAAACAGATTGAATGGCCGCCCCTGCAAGGGCTTACCTGAAAAGTTTTTTGTCTGTGTCCCTCGCATCGGCTCGAATGTTCCGTAGCGGGTCGCGCGTGTATGTTTGTAATGGTCCTCATGGTCAACCAGCCAGTCCCTCTTCTATGTCTCCTGCCGCTCATTGCTGGCGGCCATGTTTTGGGATCCAAAACATGAAAACAATGACGGTCATGGTAAATCGCCTAACACGGGTCGCAGAATTATACAAGTACTACTTGTGGGTTGTTAATTGTAATGTACTGGATGCTTTAATTGTGTCACACTTTGATAGATAGGGCAGGCCTAAAAAAAGAAAAACGCAAGCCTGGTTGACATCTGGCATTCCGGCCGAGGGAAGTTATGAAAAATTAACATTGACAAGGTTTTACTGCTGGGCAAACTTCCTAGAGTAATTAAGAGTTTGAAGTTGGGTGGTGGGGCTTGGCGATCATCGTATCTGTTTACAAAAAAGTAAATGTCAATGATCCGGATCCCAATTCTTTTAGGCCTATCGCGTTGATGGATGCGGCGGCCAAAATGTTCAAGCTCTTGCTTCTGGACGAAATTCAGTTACATATATCCGCTTACAGCTGTTGCCACATTTTCAAGTGGGTTTCAGAAAATATATGGGCTGCCCTTTAAATGCGTCTATTATGGCACCTTTATATCAACTTACCAAATCTTCGAGAACAGGTCCTATCTACTGGCAGGCGCTCTCTTACATCTGCATTTCATACCGTAATCAGAGATGTGCTATGGGAAAAGATGATTAAATTGGGTTTCCCATTAGACATGGTGGCTATCATCGCACTTTTACATCAAAACACCTCTTATCAAATAAGGCTTTCGAAGAGTGGGACTGTAACTGATCCGATTTCCAATGAAATTGAACTCCTAAATAGGGCTGCAATCTTGCTGCAGTTCTGTTCAATCTCTACTTGGTGGACTTGGACGCTGACTGGAGCGAGAATGTTATTTTCCCTGTTAAATTGGGTCGGTTGCAGGGATTCGCCGATGATTTGTTGTTTTTCAATCGTACCCCATTCGGTCTGCAGACTAAATTAAATTTATTTTATAGTTTTGACCTGAAACATAATCTTCAAATTAATCCCACCAAATCTTTTATTATTTAATTTGCAGATGGTAAGAGGAAAATTGCTAGATTTATATGGTGTGTGTATTCCACAAGTGCCTTCGATTCGCTACTTGGGCTCCACACTTGCAAATTCATATTCTATGTCTATGTGGAAGGAACTTCTTAATGCGATAGTAAAATCTCTCACATCCCAGATGAAGATCATCTTCCAAAAGTACTACCAATTTTCAGTTTTACCCTGTATACAATTCTAACTTAAAGTAGAACTCCTAGTGCTTTATGCCCTTGATGTCTGTCTTCTTGTAATGGAGGGCTTTCTGGATATGATCCAGGGTTGAATGTGGAAGGAGGTACTTGGTCTAGCGCTTTCGATTCCTAACCTGCTCATTTGCCATGAATTAGGGATTCTACCCGGTCAGTCAAATGGCATTGGCGCATGTTGAATACTTAAGCGAAAATGCTTTTTCCTCCAAAGCAATCTTTATATGAAGATCTTGCACTTAGGCTAGTTGAGGGATCTGTTCCACTGCTTGTGACGTTTAAAAACAAAATGGAAGCAATCTTGCAGGCTGCAATGATAAGTAAGGAGGAGCTTAGTTTTGGGCTCCCTTCCTGTAAGAGAACATTTCAAATACATTATTGGTGCATGATGTCGGATCAAATTGGCATGAGTAAAGCATTTTATGAATAAGCAAAATTACGAAGAAAATGGGGTGAGAGATCTAAATATCTGGAGTTGTTTCCCTGTCAGCAGTCGCGCAAAATGTATATGCGCTATAGGTTGAACCAATTTTTGACAACTGAAAGGATTCAACATTGGAATAAAGACTTGGGGAACATCAGACCTGGTAAATGTTGATTCTATGAACATACTACAGTACTTGAATCGGTAAAGCATTTGACTATCCAGGATATTTGGATCCTACTTATCTTTAAAAATGGGGGGTAGAGTCAAAGGCTACCCTAGCCATGGACGTGACGGGAGGTCACCAAGTGGTGGCAGTGGAGCTACATGGCTGCTAGCTCAAAAAAGATCACTGTGAGATAAAAGAATATAAAAAAGGAAGTTTTATTCAGATTAACAGAGACATATTCACACAATGGACATGTGTCGTAGCACGAAAAGTATGCATAATGGAGTACATAGTGGTATGCATATTGGTGAGTTAGTAAGCAAGTGACAATTTATTTAATGTATTGCTTTCAATAGCAATACGCTAACATTGTCAACACACTGGTTGGTGGTGTTTTTGGTTTGGTTTGTTGGTGAGAAAGGGCAATGGCTGTATAGAGTTGAGCAGCGCTGCTATGTGGCACCGAACTGTCTTCAGGCCATTTGATTGTGGTCAAGACGCTGTTACAAGAGGTGGGCGTCCACCTAAAGGCTACATTAGTTTGTGGTGATCAGGTGATGCCAAAAAAATGGAAGGAGTGCTGCAAGGAGGTGGACCTACCGAGTTCATTTGAGTAAACGCCATGGCTGAAGTCTTAGTTGAACCAGCTGCCAGTGAATAATGCGGCTGTAGTGCAGTCTGCAAGAGTCGGATGCCGAGATCTAGATATTTGGGAACACCGATCATGCGTGCAAAACTAAATGGAGGACAAACCCTTAGTGGCCCATTTTTAAAGCTAAGAATCACACCCACAATGACATCTTCTGGGCTATACTACAAACGGCTAGAAATCCCTTCCGAGGGGGTGACGGAGATTTGGCTTTACGCAAACTTGAGCAAACAGGGCCTGAACATTTCGATCTAATGGAACCTTTTTTTCAACAAGTAAAGTGGGGCAGTTTAACAAACTTTATCTAGTTATGTTTTGAATCCTACTGTTGTCTCTCAACTGCATTCCTAATTATCTCACAATGCCCTTATTTTTAATGAGTTGTTTCTCTTGGGGCAAAAAGTGAATACAAAATGGTTTTTCTGTATCTCCACCCAGTAGGCAGTACCCCAATTATACCACCAACGTGACTTTGTGCCCGATTTAATAATGCAAAAATTTCAAAATGCAATGGCTCATGTGCTCCCATGTTGTATGACCCACTCAGGATACTCAAGATACTCCGCACCATCAGTAAAGGGGTTAACCTTTTTTTAAAACTTTTTTCAGAATGTAACTGAATCAAAAATCCATACTGTGTTCCCACTGTTCACCACTCGCCAATGCCTGCATGTTCATTTTTCTAATGCATAATTTGTATTTCAAAACCTGGTGGCCGCAACATTGCCCAAAACCGTGTCTCCAATATTCTGCTAGTCCCAATTTTCCATGCTAAACCATTGACAGGCACCGCACAGATGCCCTTCGAATAGAGGCCCCTTTCCCACGCCGAATAGAGACACTACACACTGTCAACACATGCGCAGCAATCGCCTAACAACGTTTGTTGTATTGAATAAATACAGCACCCCCGCTGTACGTATGCGCGCAGCTGATCCTAACAACCATTTGCGGACACAGCTACTTTGCTTAGGTAAGCCTCCCGCTGTCCTCGCACAGCGTTCAACTTTTTCATCTGAATCTTTTATCAGATCACAGCTCGCTACAATCACTGCGCCTCGTGGAGCGGGCACTTACAATTTATATCAGAATGCCGTCCTCACCGGCACATCGACCACCATTCCAGGCTTTTTTCACTATAGACAGTTTGCGGTACGCACTCTGCAATTTTGCACCATAGATAAGACATCACAAAATGGACATCTACATCGGTTTCCGTGCACCATAGTCCTCACGGTGCACATGACGAATGGCAATACGCGGCACAACCAATGTATCCCATATTCATTTCCATA
Source organism: Ambystoma mexicanum (assembly GCF_040938575.1). Classification (NCBI taxonomy): domain Eukaryota; kingdom Metazoa; phylum Chordata; class Amphibia; order Caudata; family Ambystomatidae; genus Ambystoma; species Ambystoma mexicanum. The sequence continues at coordinate 870,875,515 of NC_090924.1, read as the reverse complement.
CCACATTCTGTTTGACAATGCTGGCCATTACTATCTTTTCTTGTAGCAGGCACCAAGCGGCCAACGCCTATACATGGTGGGCACAGCCCATTGCACTCTAGCTCGTAGCTCCTCAGTATGCACAAAGGTTTATGCGATCTAACCAGTGCACTCTATATTATGCACTATACCCCAACTATCCTTGCCACCCTTAATGACAGACAATTGGGGGCAGTCAAGTTTTTAACCTTCTGGATATACACCTTTCTATCTAAATTTCGGCATCTGAGTCTTGCAGACTGCGCTCCAGCTGCATTATTCACTGGCAGCAGGTTCAACTAAGACTTCAGCCATGACGTTTACTCGAATGAACTCGGTAGGTCCACCTCCTTGCAGCGCTCCTTCCATTTTTTTGGCATCACCTGATCACCACCAAACGAATGTAGCCTTTTGACCTTTGGGTGGACACCCACCTCTTGTAACAGCGTCTTGACCACAATCAAATGTCCTGAAGACAGTTCGGTGCCACATAGCAGCGCTGCTCAACTCTATACAGCCACTGCCCTTTCTCACCAACAAACCGAACCAGAAACGCCACCAACCAGTGTGTCGACAATGTTAGCGTATTGCTATTGAAAGCAATACATGAAATAAATTGTCACTTGCTTACTAACTCACCAATATGCATACCACTATGTACGCTATTATGCATACTTTTAGTGCTACGGCACATGTCCATTGTGTGAATGTCTGTTTTAATCTGAATAAAACTCCCTTTTTTGATATTCTTTTATCTCACAGTGATCACCTTTGAGCTAGCAGCCATCTAGCTCCGCTGCCACCACTTGGTGACCTCCCGTCATGTCCATGACTAGGGTAGCCTTTGACTCTACCCTCATTTTTGATTATACTTTCCAACCCTCTAGAGTCAGCCCACCTCACAAAAAAGAGGGTTCTGCCCTTATTTCTCACATCCTACTTTTCTTTGTCGTCATGGTTAAGTAGAGCATGCTTATGGGAAAATTGCATGTGGGGCATTAATCAAGTTATATATTTAAAAAAAAGTTTTATTTAGTTATGTTCACGAAATAAAATCGAGACCTTTCAACTTATTACAGAAAATGAATAGATCATAAATTCAATTTATGTACATAACACTTTAAATATTCACTAAATACGTAAAATACATCACATACATGACACAAGATTGCAAGAATGCAATAAAAAAATTCATAAGTCACATTAAAAAGATATTCATGATGCTTAACACAAAATAAACATGAAAAGTAATGATAAAGGGTCACAACACATACATTAAACCATATTATATGTCGGTACACACATTCCTGATTTATATACACCAGTTCTACTGTTAACAGCTGAAGAGGAGTTATTTTTGGGTCCCCCAGTTTATTTTCGAGTCTTGAAGCCCAAGTTGGTGGAGATAATTCACTACAGCATATCTGACCGACTTCCTGTTTGTGTAAAATAATAAATCCCACAATTTATCTGCTGTCATGTTGCGATATTCAGAAAATAAATGCTTGTAGTGTACACCTCTATACATCACCAATTCGACACATTCTACGCATAATTGTTTTAGGGTTTCCGCATGTTTACAAAATCGACATTTATCCTTCACACTTCCAAGAATACTGCGCCTATTCAGCACATCTCTGGTTAGCCAGAAGTCCAAGCGAAACCGCATGAAGCTGTCCCGATGTGACGGGCTTGGAGATTTCACCATATCATTTCCAACCTCATAACATTTCATCTCAAAGGGATGTGCAATGAAATGTTGATATTGTGAGCAGTGTGTTCTTGTTTTAATCCAGTCTATTTCCCAAATGTTGGTTTTGGCTCTTTCCGGATTCTCAATCTGCAAGGCTGCTTTGATCTGTGCCTCATCAAGTATTCTCTGAATTTTCAGGCGAGTTTCGGAAAGGAATCTGCTGTATTTAGTAAATGGGTCGCTATGATATTGCAAATACCCGTAGTTAGTTTATTCATGAGACATTTGCGATAGAGCAAGCACAATTTCCACTTATAAATTGCATATAGCAAAATTAGGCCAAGCTCATGTCTTATTAATGCTAGTGGTTGAGAGTTGGGCAAATTTAGCACATGCTTCCAATATCCTTCTTTGATCGCCCAATGGCTATAAAATAGCATTTTTTTCATTTCAGCACCATACATTATAACTGGCGTTACTTTTAATTTATAATAAGTGATTAACGGCAATATTGAAAACCTACAGTACCTTGCCTTGATCATGCGGGCTTGTGCGATTGATGTATGAAGTTTTGACATTCCCTGTTGTTATGAATCATCTGCCCATTGATTGGAAATAGTCGTACCTAAATAGATGTAAGAGTTTACCACCGATATTTGACAATTTTGTAGAGGCCACTGTAGTTTGGCTGTTCTTTGCTTTTGTGTCCCAAAATGGATTATTTTTGTTTTTGAGTTGTTAATGGTTATGCAATTCCTCTGAACATATCAATTCAGGGCTTTAAGCAATGTATGCAAGCCTTTAGGAGTTTGGGATATGGGAACCATATCATCTGCGTACAATAACCATTATACCTGCAATCCCATAATCCTTGGGGAATCGGTATTCAATTTCCTGAAAGCATGGCACACATCCGAGATGAAAAAGTTAAATAGTGCTGATGCTAACAGGCAGCCCTGCTTTAGGCCCCTGGCACTTTCAACAGGATCTGTCAGTAATCCGCCCTTCGTCAGTTTTATTTGAATAGTGGTGTCTGTGTGGAGTTGTATTATCCATTTTAAAATTTCCCAAGGACACTCCATCAGCAAGTTTTTTATAAAGAAGCTCTCGCGGAACTGCATCGAATGCCATCTTAAAATCAATGATGGCAATATATAAAGTTTTATTATGCTGGCGGTCCCTCTGTATGCTACTAGTGAGTGTGATCATATTTATGGCCGTGCCTATACCCGGTAGAAAGCCCGTCTGAAATGGATCAGATATTCTGGGTATTCGACCATTTGTTAAGGGAGTTCAATAATAGTCTGGCAAATAGTTTGCCAGGACAATCCAAAAGCACTATCGGTCTAGACCTGGGATCATCTCGGTCTCCTTTCTTAAATATTGGAAGTACAAATGATTTTTTTTTTTCATGTTTCAGGACTACTACCAATTTTAAAGACATGGTCATATATTCGCGATTGTAGCTGACCATTCATCCGGAAAATGTTCAAGCATAGCATTATGCAACCCATCAGGGCCTATGGCACGAGATGTACTCAACTTGCTTATACAATTTTTGATGTCCTCAATATCAAACAGAAACTCGTGGGACACTGCCTCTGTTTGAAATGTTAAGTTCATACTAGAGAATAGTGATTGATACAGAGCTCGAAAGTAGGCCTGCCAGGCCATGGAGGATATTGAGTTTGACTGCACTGCCACTTGTGATTTGCCTGTGGCTTGTTTGAGTAAGGACCAGATGTGGATTTAGTAATCATCTGTTTTAGCATCTCGGCTCCATCTTTCTGATGTATACATTTTCTGGTTTTAAGCCACATTTTAGATGTTTGATCTTTATGATATTATCTGGATTACTTGCTATTCAAACAGTGAATCTCTCGCCTTAATTCAGCTTTCTTATGCTTCAACTCGATATTGCAGGCATGGGCATGCTGATGCTTTATGCTGTTGTCTAAACATCTGCATTGCATGAGTATAATCACCCTTCTCCAAGCCTGTCCCATGAAATTCTTCATGGAGGTTTTGGTCAAACTTACTTAACTTGGATCTCGACCATTTCAATCTATTACCTTGATTATTCACAGAAACATCTATGTTGGAGTTTATAATTGTTTTTGTTGGAAGCAGGAGATCAAATGTTAGCCGTAGTTTGTTGTGGTCGCTCATCTCAGTATATATGACTTCAAATGTTTTTACATGATTGAAGAAAGAAGAATATATATATATATATATATATATATATATATATATATATATATATATATATATATATATATATATATATATATATTCCACAATGGCCTGCTGGGAACTTCAATGCCCTGTTTCCTTGGATGGTATATCTCCTAAAACACTACCATTCAACAGTTTGAATTTTCTTTCGCCCATAATTGCAAACCATATTGCTTCATTACCAGATAGTTCAACATCTATACCTGGATGAAGATGGAAGTTAAGATCTCCTAATTAAATAGTTTGGGTAATTCCGGTATCCAATACTAGAGTATCAAGTATACTGAGAAATTGTTTGAAAAAATCTACAGTTTTTATTGTCTGCTCCAGTAGATGTTAACTATTGCTAATTACACTTCGCTAGTGAATAGCTTGATTACGTGGAAGAGGGAGAGTGGCAAAGCTGTCTTTGGAATTCACAACTTTTCTATATGGCCATTAATAAACCACCTTTCGGGCGTCCCAGGAAACTTTTTTCTGCAGGCGTAAACAAAATAACATGGAAATCCCAGATTGGTGGTGACGAGCCATGTCTCCTGGATGGCAATGATATCAAACCCAACCAGGTCACCAGTTGATGTAGTACTGAGGTGTCTGTGACCTCTTGTATTCCAAGATATCAAGCTTACACTTTTTTTATTTGAGGATTGTTATGAATTCATCACTTGTTTGGTCTCTTGACTCTTGGGATTCACTGCCTTTTGCTACAAAAATGTGATTTGTGACTGTGTTATTGATGCATTGGAGATCATTTCTTGTGTTAGAATAAAGCCCATATCAAATAATGCCATTCTCGCTTGCCAGAAAGCATTTGCTACAAGGGCTGAGCGCATGTACATTCGGCTTCCGTCAGGTCACTATGATTCATAAATTTGATTTGGTTAATGTCTATTGTTGTTGTGGCCAAATCTGGGATCTCTGCACATATATTTAGAACGCTTGTTCTGTTCAAATCATATTTTTATATGGAAGATCTCTACATTTGATAATTAATCGATGTTTGCCCATCTTTTTACCTTCTTTGTTGTGAAGGGGTTTTTCCCCAAGCACGATAGCCAGCTCTATCAGTATGTAGACCTTGGTGCTCTTGACTGCTCATAGAAGCAGAGTTGGGGTGGTCTAAATACCAGGTGATCAGAATTAATTTGAAGGCTAGTCTGAAGGCCTTCTAGGAGTGGTGTTATAGATGGAAACATCCTTCCTGTGGAATGTTGGGACTCTGCACTTTGATTCTTAACAGTGGACTGCATCATATAAGCTTCAATAGAAGAATTAATTTCATCACGTAACTCTTGTCTTGTAGGTATCGTCAGAATTACAGGAAGTGTCGTGAGCGTTTGCATCATCTGCTGTTGCTGACCATCTGATGGATTTTGAGCTGTATTCTGTGTCATGTAGGCATCAATAGACACCCTAATTTCATCACATAGATCTGAGATGGAGGGCCCAGATACTACAGGGGTTTTGATTGGGAGTTGACTAGGTAATTTCTGCTCCATTATGCTCACAATGGATGAAGGACCAATCTTCTTTTCTTTGCAATGGCTGGACTGAGGTGTGTTAGTTTGTTGGTTAACCTCTTTATCCTGAGCATTATCCTTTTGGAGTTTGGAAGAGTCAAGTTTTGTGTAAGATTCAATAGAATTCTGAATCTGTTTTGGATGTCCAGCATCGAAAGGAATACAGAAACATGTGTCTTTGAATCGTTTTTCTCAGTTAGGGAACCATTAACAGAAATTTTAGGTAGCTCTGGGATACTTGTGAAACTTGATGGGTTTTGCACATTGCCATTTTTCTGTAATGGTATCTGATTATCTGGAGCAGCTGCTTTTATCAAACATTCCAAGTCATCAAGTGGCTTGTATGCCAAGCAATTCTCGTGACAAGATTCTGCTGCGTTTTCTTGTCTGTTACTTGAGTATCCACTCTACCTTTGCCTGAATTTTTTCAGATACATTTTCTTGGTTTATGTGTGGCAGGCTTACTCTTGGTTTTTGTTCTAGATTCAGAAGTCTGTGACACCCTGGTCATGGTTCTTCGTCTATTGCACGCCCCCGGGGGCACAGTTTTTTTTTCTTCCCCTGCAGTCCCAAATACTTCAAACATGTTTTTATGAGTATCACCTTTCATGAGTTCACCAGCTGCCATTTTTACCTCTGACGTAGTCGGTGTCATTGGTTCTGTATTTTGATCTTCTGTAGGTGTATTAGTTTTGTCTAGATAGTGTTCACCTGGCCTTGTGGATTATTCTGGTCCACACTGGTAGACAAACCTTGCTCCATAGTAACTGAGGCCAGTATGATTTTATCTTTATCCCCGTTTGAAGGAAGAAGGATGTTTAGATTATTTATATCTTGTTCCCTCATTGGCCGGGTAGTTTGCTCACATCCCATCTCTGGCAATAGACTGTGTGAGGCCTGCCAAGCCTGAGTCAGGGTTACGCTCACTAAGGATAGGAGCTTCTCAATGGAGCTTCTCAATGTGCTCGGATTGTTTCGTGACTTTTGTATCCAAGATTTCATAAAGTTTTGCCACAGCGAATAGTGCAGTATTCATGGCACTTAGTGTTATTCAGGGCCCGGGCCGCTGGGAAGGAGCACCTGCCTGGATGATTAGTGTGAATAAAAAATTCAGATTCATGTACTGCGGGGTCTAATCTTGGCCATCTGGGAGTGGGGGGGCTATAAATGACACTGATTCCTCTGCATATTGTGTATGCGATTTGTCATTGAGCATGGATGTTTTCATGTGCTCCTGTTCTTGTTCATAAGTGTTAGCCAAGACTGGCGGTAGCGTTTCATGATCAAGTTTTGAGGTGTTTTTTAAACCTTCCCCTTCTAGTTGTATTAGATCCCCCGTATTAGAACAAATATAAAGGACTTCATGGTCACTTTCCTGGGATTTATTGGAAAGATTCATAAAGTCCATGTCATCATCATCAATTTCGCCTATCATGGTTAAATGTGCGTGCGCCTGCCGCAGCTTTTTCTGAGCTAGGAATGAGCAAAGCACTGGTCTCAGTATGTTTTCATCGGCCACGAGAGTTGACAATTGCTGAGTGTCTTCAATGAGGCAAGCAGCAATTAAAGTAGTATCTGTTGGAGCTCCACTCTTTTCGTCTTCTCCAGCTAGAGCACATGGTTCAGTGTGTTGAGTGGCTATGTCACTTTCCTGACTCGTGTTGTAGACTTGTTTGCATGTGGCATTCTTAGTGGGGGACAGTATTGACATCGGGGGAGGGGGGGGCAATTTCAGAAACACTAGTGGTGTTGTGATCTCTACTCTCGGTACAGAACAGTCCGATATCCACTGTTAAAGAAGCCGAGCGCTGAGATGTAGAGCGCCTTGCACGTGGAAAGAGTTTAGTTAGGCGACCCTGAGGTAACGCTTTAGCAGTTACATTATCTAGGGCAGCACACCTATTTTTGCCCTTAATATTGAAATAGGTGGCATATTGGAAGTCAAAGTATATTGTTTCATTTGATACACAAGAAAAAGGAAAAACTAACACAGGAAAATATTTTAAACACACACGCTTTTACCAGGCCCGTAATAGTGTAATTTGACAAAACTCCCTCGCTACCACGCTATCTTGCTAGACAGCGAGACAGTAACAACCACACTTGCACAACCGCACTTCATAAATGCGCGCGCACAAATGCGCGGGCTTGGCGGTGATAAAGTTGCTGGGAGAATGGGCGGAGCAGGTTTCTACAAAAAAAACAAGAAATAATCTGAGTGTGTGCGTTGTGTAACACAAATGCACGAGCATTCGTGAGTAACGTCAATAGAGAGTCCACGCAGAGCGTACCCGTGATGATGTCCAATGAAAATCCTGCTGGATTAGTCAGGAAGTGAGAGGCGGGTCTTTCAGGAATCCAAATCCAAGTCCACGTCCTCAAATGGGTACGGGCACGAGCAACGAGATAGCAGCAACCACACTTGCACAACCGCACTTCACAAAAGTTATTGCTTAAATTGATTGAACTATTGAAAGTTATTCAAGCTAACTTGGACTTGAAGAAAATTGCAATGGTTTCCAGAGAGTCTGAACTTTATGGTTTGATACAAAAGGTTTTTTCAAAGAGTATACTGATTTGAAATTATGTTTTATGTTGATATATGATGAAAGAAATGTAGCAAATGCATGTGGGCATTGTCTATTTAGTATCTTAGTATGAAATGTTAAATTGATGTTTTTATGTTATTGCAAGTAACTTTGTATGGTATGCTAGTTGGTAGTAGATAATTGAATATTAAAAACTGCTATCTCACGTTCTCTTTTAAGTACTTCAATTGTTAAAGACTAAAGTTTTGGAAAGGGTTTTTTTTGACCAAACACAATATTTTGGTGTTCAGGAAGCAAGGATTAGAACCCATGTTTCCACCCGCTGCTTCATCTCCACCAGATACATTTTGGACTTCCAATAATGCTCTTTTTGTATTTACTAAGAGCAGGGGTGCTCCAATTCCTTTTATATTAAGATTCAAGATTTAAAGAAGATGCCGTCCTGTAACTGGCTGATTGTAGGGTAGACCACCTTTATAGCAACATGCCTGCAGTTGAAGGAGTATGCCCTTCAACTTTGCAATATTACCCTCTGCTATAGATGGAGTTTTCACAATTGCAAAAAATACTCACCTTTTCTTGAACTGAGGGGGCTGAGCATGTGTGGCGACTATAAGAGCCGTAAAGAGGATAGCATGTTTTCTTAGAATATAATCCTAACTTTTTAAAGGCATCTTCTTTGGTATCCCTTCAAGATAAGTAATTGCTTGCAGACCTTAACAGGCAATTTATGTGTAGGCAATTTATGTGGCACGATATGTTAGGTTAAAGAGAGGTTTTTACTGCACCAGTCACTGCCTCAGTGGACCTGCAGTGCCAGAGATTGTCCCTAGAGCTGCATATTGTATCTCTACCTGGCATAACCAGACAAATGCTTTTTTGGCATAAGACAAAGCTGGAAAAAGTGAGAGAAAATGCAAAGAGGGGGGTATGGAGAATACTAGAAGCCCCCCCCTCCTACTCAGTTTTCATATCCCTTAGCTCAGCCCTTAACTCGGCCCTGGCTAAGACTCCCCAATCAGCAGCCCTGCCAAACCTCACCCACACCCCTCTGGCACCCTCACTTTGCCCTAGACACAGAAGCCCCTCCATTTGGAGACCCATCTCCCCCCCCACGCCCCCTTCCCTGATCTCATCCCTTCCCACTCACCTACACCCCTACCCAACCCCCACTCAACTGGAAACTCCACTAGCCCCTCACCCCCCCAGCTGCTTCTCTCATTTCCCTTCTCCCACCAGACCCTATTCCAACCCCTCTGATTGTTGTACCAAACCCCAGTCCCCCATCCTCCCCTCTGCACCCCCTCTCAATACCCCCCCAAACCATCTCTGGCCACTGCCCACCACCTCTCTCTCATACTCATCAGCGCCAGATCTGTCTCCAGAAACAATCGTATGATATTCAACCTTATCTCTGATGAAGACCCAGACATCCTCTTCATTGCCGAAACCTAGTTCTCTGTCGTTTTCACTACTATTGCACACAAGGCCTCTCCACCCCCCAGATCCAGTAGAGCAGGGGGAATATCCATCCTCCACAAACTTCATCTCACAGCCCTACACTCTGAGAAACAACTCTGCAGTGACGACTGTGAATCCCTGCTAGTCCAATTCCAACGGACTCCCTCGTTCACCCCCCGTTTCCTCCTCCTTTACAGACCCCATGGCTATAACAAAACTTTCACAGATTCTCTCTGCGACTCCATAGCGGCCATCATGATCTCTCATCCACACTTACTTTACTAGGCGACCTGAACATCTGGTTCCACATCCTCTCCAACCACATGACTCGTCATCTCATCGACAACCTGGAAGCCCTCAACTTGTCCCAACTCTTGTCGGGGCCCACCCAAATCGCTAGTCGCACCCTGGATATATTTTTCAGCTCCACCAATCTGATTTCCTCCACCCTCACCTGCACCCTATTCTGGACTGATCACTCTGCCATTCTTTTTTCACTTCTGACACCCCATCCCACATCCGCCGCCTCCTCACAAATTCCCCTTTTGAAAAAGGTCATCATCTCCCCCGACATGTCCTCCTCCCTTCTCTCCGCCCTTCCCTCACTCCCCACCCGAGGTGAAACACCCTGCCCCGTCCACTCGGACTGATGGCTCTTCGATGCCCTCACCCCGTCCATATTGCTAAGGATTTCAATCCGGCGACAAACGCCTTGGTATCAGCCTAATATGCAGCGCACGACCGAAATGCTTATCTTTTTATATTGATTCAATATTGAGACGGTACACCACTCGTATCACACCCCCTTTTCAAATACCCCGGGTCACAATGGACCATGAACCAGGCTGGTTGGTAAAATGCAATATATTTATTTACATTAAAATTCAAAAGAAATCATACACTTTTTAATATGGGGCAGCAACACCAATGGGGTGATAATTACAATGAGACTGTGATCAAGGCACAGGGTATAACCTTCTAGTGAAACATATACACAGCACAGCAGAATAGGAGCACTTTTTGATTTAGGAAAGATAGCGCCCGAGTTAGAATTTCCCCCTGCAAGGTTTCCTCAACCCACAAATAATCAAATCTGAGTGGATAAACGGACACAGCAGGTAATCGGGAATAAGAGGCAAGAAACTGAATCCAAATCTGAACTTCCCTCCCCAAATAAGAGAGAAATGGATTTTTAAACCCCTTTGAATGTTATAAAATGACACTCGGAAATGGACAAATAAATAATGAATGTGTGTTAACCTTGAAGCAAATCTAATTCCTCACTAAATCAACAATGCAAAGACACTAATTATCACAGAGAATGGATCACCAAAAGCATACAGTTCAATGAGTGGCAAGTTTAAAACCTGTTGCAGCAAAATGCCATTCCCGCCTAAAATTAACCAAACTGTTTTTATAAAAACGGGTGAAATACACTGATTTGGTTGGGGTGTAGAGGTATATCTCAGGTACAATATGAAAGTAAGTCTGTAGCTGGTAAATTGAGAGAGATATGGATGGTAGTGTGAGGTTCGTTTTTAGGAAAATGGAGCAGTGAACAGAGGAATCGGCTTTAAAATGGAAAGGCAAATCTCACTTAAACTAGATTTAATGGCTAATAAAAGAGGAACGCCACCCGTGAATATCAAGTTACGCTGCAGTTGTAACCCTTCACGCAGTGTACCCCTTATCTTAAAGGACAATTCATTTATTTAAACACCATATCGCTGATGACCTTTGCAAGACAGAAATGAAGAGAAACATGGCGCTAACACTAGAAATCAATGGCAAGGTTGCACTGATAATTTTGACAGTTTTGCAAGTTAGCCGGGTAAGGATGGGATGACTTGGAGAGTGGAATAAGGACCAAGACAAGACACAATATACTATGGGTTCAGATGGGGGTAGGGATGATACTTACAGTCCACTTTTAGATTGTGATTTTGGACCGTCAAGGGTTCTGGTCACTACACGGAAGGCGCCTGGCAAACAGCTGGGCAGTTCTGTTCTCCGGATGGCACTTCTGCTCACTGGATACTAAAGATCAGCTGGATGGCAAAGATCAGCTGGATGGCAGGTTTGCAGGATGCAGTTAGTGGTATCAGGATGCTTCCCAAAAACACCAGTTTTCCACTTTCGTTATTTGGGCATTTTAGTGGGATTTCAGAATTGAGGCCTTGCTGGAGCAGGATCAGCAATGGCTTGGGTTTTGCAGTGTTTCTGGAGTAGGGTCAGCAATGCTTTGGCCTTTCAGTTGGGATCAGGAATCTGTATGGAACAGGAACGCAGCGCAGGAACATCAGGAAGAGTGTCTGTAGAGTCTTGTCAGGGACTCTTTATTTATAATGCCTAGTGACATCAAAGTATATGACTGGGGCACGCCTCGAACAACGGGATAGGACAAGGGTGATGGTCTCCGTCTCGCTCTCCGCTGGTTGAATTTCAGGAAAATTATGTCAGATTTTCTGAAAACCTCCCATAGTTAACTAAAATCCGATTTTGCCACAAACCTACTTATACAATTGCAATCTCTTAGCAAATTATATACACAGGTTACATAGTTTGTGCAGCACATTGCAGTCCAATCCTCTCGCCCTTCTACCAGTTTTTCACGCTTTTCAACAGGATTTATAATACTCAGAATTCTATAACTTTATACAGGGGTGTGGATTATCATAAGGGATGTATGTACCAAAATTCACATTTGCAACATGGATGCTTTTCTCGTAGTCTGCCATATTTTTCCATTTCTGTCCCCAAGGTGTCAATGAATTCTACCAAGTTTTAAAAGAAAGCCCAAACAATCATGTTCACACTGTGAAAAGAACATATTTACAAAGTCTTGCTGCAGAGATAAAAAGCCTTTAAAGTTTTATAAAATAGTCTTTGAAAGCAAATGGCAGTCCATGTCACTGAATCATTTTTTATTTTCCTTCCTTCAACTGTCATTTCCTTCAAAGCAAGGTGGGGGTTTCTCAGCTTAATTGAAGGTTTTATTGCCCCTTCACACTTCACAGGTTAGTTTCCCAGGACTTCTATTGCCCCAGCCTGGAGCACAGACGAATGTCTGACGAGCGTGTGAACTTTCTTTGTCCTGGCCCATTCAAAGTTTTTCAAGTTGGCAATTATCACTTTCGTGTCCTGGAAGTTTATGGTGTGTCTCCCTTCCTAGGGGGAAGTTTCAGGGCTGGCAACTGGAATAACGTTTTTTTTTTTTCTTTTTGGGAGATTGCAAATTCAGCACATGTGTTTTCAATTTTCTTATTTTGGGTCCGGAATTAAAACGAACCTGTGGAATAAAAATAGCCCCTGTATGTATTTTCATCAGCCACAAACCCCTTCGTATTGCTAGGTAATGGCAGGCTTTCCTTGAACAGTTTACTTTTTAAATGGGAATTTTTCTCCTTTAGTTTTGCAAAAGCCCATTTTTACACATGTGTTAAACTGGTAGCATTTCCTTTCAAATTCGCTTTTGCCTTCTGCCTTCCCAATATTGCCTTGCAGCCATAGTTAGTTTCTTGTACACAACAGTCTGTACAAGGCAACAGTCTCCTGGAATGGACATGTGCACAGAGCTACGATTTCTTTTGCAGTGTTTGTTCCTTTGACACTTTATAGCACAAAATAAAGTGTTTCTTGATGATTTCTCTCGGATTTGGTTTGACAAGGCCTGTCATTCAGGGATTATACCTGATTTTGGTGAGGTACAATGAAATATCCTGGGCATGGCAGGGCCTTTTTAATCACTGTAGTTTAAGACTGAACAGATGGAATTCGTGTCAAAGCAGCATTTTTAAAGGTTGAAAGTTTCATTTTGCAGGGGAATTTTGCGTTTTCAGCAAAGCAGTGCTGCCTTTTCACTAATTTGATCTGATTTTTGTTCAACCATGTGCCATTTAGACTAACCTAGTTGACACTCTGTTTCAATTGTATTGACCTGTGAGTCTGGGTCTAGAATACCTTGTTCACACAGTCTATTAGGGGAGACCACCTACGAAGGATGTCATTCCCTAATAGACGGGGGGTTCCCTCTGGAGCAACAACTATGACCGGGTGCTTCATCTTGTGTGGCCTTATTTTAATTTCCAGCTTTCCAGCTCTGCAGTTCCCTCGACAGGAATTTCATTCCTGTCGAAGTTCTGGAGTTGTCCAGGAAGAGGGGTGAGGGGGATCTGGTATCTCCCTCCCCCCCCCCCCCCTTCCTGAATTTAGCTGATCAAAGGCCCTTTTTAGCAGAAGAGTGGCTTGGGATCCAGTGTCCACCAGTGCCAGAAATGTACATTGCCCTTGCACTTGGACCGGGGCATAAAATATACCCTCCTTCTCCTCAAGGAGGCAAAGATAATGTGCATTTTGGGAAAGCTGGGTGGTCATTATCCTTATTTTTGGCTCCGACACAGGGGTCGTTTGGCCATAATTCTGTGTGGGAGTTTGGGGATCTGAAAGAAAAATGTAACATTCGGATATTTGGGGAGTTTTGGGCTCCCCTTTTTCTGATTCTGGGCTGCCCCCCGCCCCCCCTCTTTTTGGAGTCAGATCGGTTTGGGACGTTTGGGAATCCTCTTGTGCTGTGGTTCTGGGCTAACACCCCCCCCACCCCCCCATCTAGGAGGCAGTCACCAGAATTGATTTGGGCAGTTTGGAATCTTCTTTTTCTGATTCTGGGCTTGCCCCCCCCTTTTTTTGGAAGTAGTCAACAGAATTGGTTTGAGAGGTTTGGGATCCCTCTGTTACTATTGGGTTTCATGGGTGCTCATCCTGGGGTTCAAGAATGGGCGATTCTGACCCAGTCTTCATTTAAATCCCTTGGGACCCATTTTTCTTTGGGAGGAGTCCCCCTGTCGCTGAAGGAGATCTTTTCCCCAGAATCCTCTAATAATTGTTCCCCTTCAAATTGGAGGACACTAACCTCCACAAAATGGGCCTTTTTGAGTTCTTTTTCTCCTACCCATCCTCTGTTCCTTGGGATTCAGATTTTTAGGGGCAGGAGATTTTGGTTCCAGTTCCTGGGTGTCCAGAGGCTTTTCACAAGTAAGGAAGGAAGCTTCCTCTAGGGCTTTACACCCTACTTGCCTCTTCCTCTGGAACCGGTGAGTTGTCGGGGTTCTCTCCCTGTCATTGTTCTGGGGTACCAGACCCTTGGTTTGTGGGGTTCTGAGCCACCATGTTTATCTGAGGGTTCTGTTGAGCCCTCAACATGGTACCCAGATCCTGGGTAAGGTTTTGGACCTGGCGCTCCAGTTGGGGCACCCGTTCCGACTGGTACTGGGGTCTCTGGTCAACCCTAGGTGGGGTCACGGGAAGGGTAACTATCCCTTCTCCATAGTACCGTGGATATAGTGAATTTTGGTAATCCTCCACCATTGGCCTCCCCTCTCCCGGATTCGGTTGTCTGGGTTCCTGAAATCTGGGAATCAAAGGAGGTTGTCCTGCAGGTTGGGGTTTTGTGTGTACCGGGAAAGAAACTTAACCCGGCATTTGGGGAATTACTGCCCTCCTGGGGGAAGTTAGGAGGGAAGTTTCCTGGGCGGTACTTAACTGATTGGATCTCCCCCTCTCCCCACCCAAAGAGCTGGGAGAGTCCATACATACCCCAAGATTGCTCGGTTGCCCTTGTATCGGGGGCTGATAAAATCAGGGGAGTTAGGGCTCCCATTAGTGGGATTACCTCCCTGACTGCCACCTGTTTGAGTTTTGGCCTTCTGGGTCTTTGATTTTGCTGATTTGGTGCAGGTATATTTTTTAGGCCCCCTCCCCATCTCTAGGTCTTAAATGGGGGAAACCCTTCACCTGCTACCTTAGCAGCAGCAGGGGTGTTGGCTGGTTTGTTCAGGTTTTTGGACCTCATAAATGCGGGTCTCCTGCTCTATGACCCATTCCAGAGATATTTTCTCGGGAAAGTCCCTCACCAGCTGGGTGATGATGTACTTTGGGAGTGCATAAAAGAAGGTGGTTACAAACTCCCTGCTATGTGTGCGCACCCTTCTTGTGGTTTGTGCGAAGGCGCGTTTTAGCTCCTACCCATATTCTCGTGGGGCCTGATCTTCCCCGCACTGCAGATTGTAGGCTGCTTTGCGAGCCTCTTGGGGGTTTCTGTGGGTGGAGAAGATTTTGGACAGCTAACTCACTTCCATGTAACTCTATTTTTAATGTGCTTACTTCCTGGCATAGGGCGTCTCTCTCCTGATTTAGGGTGCCTCTCTGTTCAGCCAGGTCATCCCTTTGTTTCCTGATGAAATTCGAATTTCTGGCGCTCTTCATCAAGTTATGTTTGAAAGTGGAGGTCTCTCAAATTATTATTTTCCTCTTTCATTTTCTCTATCTGGTCTTGCAACATGGTCATTTGTCCTGAACATGCCCTGTTATAGGTTAATTGTTGAGTCCGCTTCTGTTGACTCTCTTCTAGAGAGTCAACCTTTTCCTGACGCTCTAGTCTTACTGCGTCTAATTGGGCCTCTTGATCTGCATTATTTTGCTGTTGGAGAGCCAAATCTTCTTTTGATTTTATGATATGATTTCCAGATTCTACCTCCAACCCTTGGCTCTTCTGTAATTTTTGTTCTGCTAAATCTAGATCAGTCTGGATTTTATTTAAAAGTTCAACTTGATTCTGCGCAAGAGTCTTGTTTTCCTCATGCCTGTCCCGCCTCACTCCCATGCGGAGATGCATGTAAGCAGTGATTCTGGCAATTTGGATATGCTCCTCTTTAATTTTTGGGGTCATATATAATTCACTCAGAGCTTGGTGTAATAGGCCACCGTCCTGCCACGTATCCAGGTTCATGGCGGTGACCTGTTGTGTGTTATTTCTTGTAGCCAGACTTTTTCATCCTGTTCTGGCCACTCGCCTCTGACAAATAGCTTGTGCAGAAGGTGCTCCTTAGCCATATTGATTTCCACTACGGTCATTTTGGATATGTTTCTTAATTTATTTATATAAGTGTCAGCTGCATTATATTGCTTTTCTGTCTATTTTGGGGTTGCTTTTAGTTTGTTTACTAGACACAGGCCTGGTACTTAGAGTATTTGTTTTGGTGAGGCGCTTGTACGGTGTAACCTAGTATTCCCACCACACAAAGTATTACTACCTTGCAGGATTAAGGTTAAGGATTTCAATCAGGCGACGCACACATTGGTCTCGGCCTAGTATGCAGCGCACGACCGAAATGCTTATCTTTTTATATTGAGACCGTACACCACTCATATCACGCTCCCTTTTCATACCGCGCTCCACCTCCTTCCCTGATCAAAAACAAAACCTTCCTCGAATTTCCACGCCACCTCTCTTGGGGCCGCCCAACCCCCTTAACAGGGGAGCTCCAATCACCCCTCAGGTGAAACCAACTTTGGGAACACACTGGCTACCCCTGCTGGCAGACCATACCATCGTCCTACATTTTAGGACCCCTAAGAAATGAGAATACCAATACCACCCCAGAATTGAGAGCAAAAGGGATGAAATGACGCTTCGTTATTACAAACCCAAAATTGGGGAATAAATCCCTCTCGATGCAGGACGAACACCCATGGAACAAATATCCTGAGGGCCTAGAAACAACAAAATGACATGAAACCACATTTATACCACATGTTATTTTCACTGCATAGTGACCCGAACATGCCTGCACAATCTTCATTGTCACTTATAGATTTTTTTTTTCACAGTATATACCGTACTCCGGACTTGGCCATAACCTGAAATATATGCTAGGTTACATGCAGCATGCAGCATTTCTCACTTCGCTTAGGATTGGCATAGATGCCAGAAACGGACACCACATTAAAGAGGTTTCACTAGTGATGTGCACCGCTTTCTTTAAAGGAAATAGTTGTGAAATGCGTGTATGTTTTCCCCATTTGACCAAATTTTCTTATATTTTACAGCCTTCTCTTAAGATTCACAGATGACACATTTGACCCTGAACTTGCAGCAACAATTGGTAAGTTTGCTTGACTTAACTGACAGTAAATGATCAAGGTTCAGTTAGTGATTTTAAAATGTATTCCACGACTCTAAATATTGCATATAATTCCCCTGATTTAGTCAGTGTAGTGAAATTGAAGCCTGCTAATCATACCGCTGGTGTCCAGCTTTCTTTTTTTTTCCTGAGTTCTGTCCTATGGGACCTGTGTTGTCTTCAGAAATAAGCAGCTATAAGACAAAATACAGGCTTGTGGTATTTGTTCCACCGGTTTGTGATTTAGTTCTGCTTTTCTGCTGTATTCATCCCGATGGAGGATTCTTGTGGGAAAACCTCTAGCATAATGTACAAACAAAAGTCACATTTCTCATTAAAACCATATTATTGGACTTTCGTCCCTCTTTTAGTTGGTGGGAGGAACTGACCCACAGCTAGGTAACGTGCTGTTCTGGCTTCTCTTGGTTTACCAAGTGGTTGAAATGGCTGAGCAGTTAGGAACATCGCTTAAGAGTTTAGCGGGGTGGTTTTAAAGAAATTATTGTACACGCTTAGTGTTCAATAAGGGAATGTGTACACAAAGGTTATTAAAATAGTACTTTGTTCTTCAAAGGCAAGTATAATGTTATGCAGATGTCGTATAAGTGAATTTTGAGACTGTCTTTTCTGATGGATGCATTCCTCCCACAGAGTCCTGCTCTTGAGAAATACCTCCTACTGCAGTTTTCTACAGCTATCAGGTGGCAGTGTGCAGCTCTGAGAATGGCTTTAACATGTTTCTTTGGTGCCATTTTGTGCCAGAAGTGATGTCATGCGTAGATGCACACAAAGCCACCAGCGCAATTTTCCAGTTTTTTTTTTCTCTGCGGTTAACACTTTAAGATTTTTTTTTCTTGGAACAGTTACTCAACAAATGTCTTGTTTTTGGAATCTGATGACTCTGCACCTCAACCGGTCTATGCAGCGACCTCCTTTCCTACCTCCTCTGCCACCCCAGATGAGTGCAAATCTGTTTTCAACAACATTTTATGTAAGTCTTTGAACGGGCCTTTCTGGCGTTCAAGACTCCAATACCCTGTGTTCCTAAGGACAGCCCTGTGAAACGCACAAACTGCCCCCACACACGAAAGAGCTTTGGCATGGGTGTAATCCAGTGTTGTTGCACTAGCATTCTCTGTGCCATTGCCCGTTTCTTTGATCTGTACACCAATCTCGGCGTCAGGTTTTTCAACTTGGGTGAAACCGGGTCCCATTGAGAAGTCACCTTACTTTGGCCATGATGGGGCTTCCCAGTTGAAATGATGTAAGGTTGTTTTTGTTGATGAAGAGGAAGATTTTTCTTATGGTGTGGAAACCTAACATTTAAAAGACACCCCCCTGCAGATGCAGGAGAGTATGGACCTCTCGGTCTGAGGTATAGATGCCTCCCATATTTATTGTTGGCCCTGACTTTAGTCAATTAGTTCCATTATATCTAGGGCTGTGGATATATTGGGGTTTATTTGGGTTTCTAGTGAAGTTCAGCGGCGCACGATAATGGAAAACATTGATCCTAAAATCCAGAGGTTCCATTGAGTCCCTCCTGGATAAAATGATGCACAACACTTAAAAGCTGGAGGGTTTGCACGGGGAGTGGGTTGCAGGGTGGGCTACTGTTAGCTACTTAGCTACTGTTGGGCTAAGTTGGCTAAAGTCATGGGGTGAATGTGCTAAAAGAACCTTTGGACATGCTATAGCAGCAAGGGAAGCATACTTCCTGTTCTCCAAAGGCCACATGTATTCCAAAGCCGCCCCACCCCAATTCACTCCATGGGCCTGCTTTGGTGAGAATCCACTACCAACCTCCTGTGCACTAGGACCCCAACAGGCCATAAAGCTAGGGGTTGCCCAATAGCACTGTAAAATGAGTAGCAGCACCCGTGAGATGCAGATTAATACTCTAGCATCAAATCAATAATAACAACTCAATAGTTTGGCAAAGGGAGTCCTTTTAATGACGAGCACAAAAAACGGAGAGTTCATGAACATCAGCAATCGCTCAATCTTCCTTCTCGCTTCAACAACTCCAACAAACTTCATAAACTCGTCATCACTGATGTGTAACGCTTAAAATGTTGCATGCAATTCTATTGGTTATAGGAAGGTAACTTTAATATAGGTACTATATCTGTATATGGTAACGGAGTGAGGGGATTGGACAACCACTGTCTGGTGGGGCATCTAAGCCCTACCTTCAAAATGGCTACTGTAGACTTCACTAAAAGTACAACATCTCATTGGTTCTACTACTATAGGGCCCTAGATTACTTGGTCCATTATGATTGGGTTGGCACCAACCCCACTCATACTTTTCCACTAGCTTACCAGCGTGCAGAATAGACGGCCAGATGCAGGGAGTTAGTCTGCTCCCCCAGCCTCCCTCCAATTATTGCAACAATCAATCATCACTTCAGTGGTCATGTGTCAATTATTTCTTTGTGGTTGGCCTCGAGACTGCATCTCTGTCTGGAAAAGTTCAGATATCTGTGCATGGCACAATGCCACGTGTAGGTGTGAAGTTTCATCCCTTCTCGCTTGGCTGGTCACTTGATTCAGACACTGTGAAATCGTTGTATTCTTCATGTAATTTGTGTATTTGATTTAGTTTCGCCAGCCATCTGTGGCTTATCTTGACCTTTCTGAATAGGATACTGTGTTCTTCGCCTCATTAATTGTATCTACTGTTGGTCTATTTCATCCGATACGACCTTGGCTTTTTGGCAAGATTGGTATGCGTCTGAGTTTTTCTGTCTTTAGTTTTCGATTTGCTTGCTGAGGGGCTCCTCTACTGAGACCTTTAGTGACCTTTGGTTGATTCTGCTCTTGTGCATAGAGGAAGTATACTTGTATAAAGTGCTCCTTTTGAGGTAGATATGTATAGGTGGCGCTTGCTGCAATCTGTCTTACTACTAAGCATAAGCAAGCCTCACAATTCTTTGCTTCTTGCAGTTCCATGCATATGTACACGTGTAAACTAACTGAATATCTTCATCGTGCTCATGGCATAAGCTTCTAACGTTTTGACATCGTTATTTCACTTTTAGGTTCATGATGTCCCTTATCTATGGTGATTCGTCTCTTTTCGTCATTCGCAGGTCGTCATATCTTCTATATGTGAGTCAGTCCAGGTCCTTGTGACGTCACCGTTCGTCTTCCTTCAGTATCTTTTTAGCTTCTTCAGGGACTGTGCTCTGACATTCTTCATTTTGTTAAATTTGTCGATATGGCTTTCTCAATGGGTACCTTACTGTCCAGATTTTCTTAGGTGTTGGTACGTCAACAGGTGTTGTTCTCTTGAAAGGTTCTGGACAGAGCACCACTTCAGCTCTCTACTGGTTTATTTGCTCATCATACGTCACATATTTCGGCGAGAATGCTCCTGCTACTTCAAAATGAACGGTTGGAGTACGGGTCATGCTTGGGACCTCCTATACACTCCTAAATATTTCAGTGAATAGCATGTGGAAAGGTCAGGAGAAGTCCTTCCACGTCAATTTACTGGACCCCAGGGCAGTTTGTCCTGCACTGCAATCCTTCTTACCATCACTTGTTCAACTGGCCAGGTTCATACGGGCCCTCTATCACCATGCACAATATCAACAGGATGGTGGGTTTTGGATCGCTCAAACTGCGCAGGGAGGAAGGCTCTTGTGATTTTTGTGCAATTGAGAAGGTGACATAACTGGGTGTCAACTCACGTGTAGTCTGAACACTCGGAGTATGTGCAGACTCTGCTCGCATGAGTCAGAGCTGAATGTGGCAGATTGTGGAGCAGATCTATTGTATGTGGAGGCTTCTCCAGTGTTAATGTGCATTTTTAGAATCGACCATGGGGGTGGATTTTGAGAGGCCACCCTATTGTAGTGAACAGGGAAAGGGCACAAGTGTAGCCAAACCCTATCAAGGTAGGGTGGCAGAGCAGTACGGCTTAGACTCTGGTTAGGGAGAATTCTCATTTCTGTGCTAATTCCCTTCAACCTTGGAGACCCCTAGCTCTCCTGCTGGACTTAGGACCTTTACTTTTAACCCTCGAGTGAGTGAGCCCTTTTTCTCACTCTTATGTGTTTGACCTGATTTGGATTATTTGTTTCCTTTTGTTTTTGGAGTCTGACAAACTCCATAGGCATATACTTTTTGTTTGGTGACACACAGCACCTTAAGTGCAGTGTCCCAGAGAAATCCTTTAGATTTCTCCTAAGGTTTAAATACTTTTTCTTGGGTGAACTACTGCTCCCAAGAATAGGAAAGTGAAATTGACTTTACTTACCTTTTTTCTCTTTGTAGGTCCAGCACACATCTTATTTGGAGTGCTGGAGGGAGGGGGTTTACTCATTAGCCCCTTTTCCTACCTACTCATGCAATATTTTTTTTGTGTTACCCTCACTACTTTAATTGACCTGTGGCAGTGGTTTAAGTTTCCTACCATTGTGCTTTTCTACCACAGGCTGAATCCTACGCTGCAGTATAGCACCCATGGGTGACCATTTTTGTTATTGTTATTTTGCACTTATATAGCGCCTTATATACCATTGGTATGGTCTGAAGGCGCTGGTAGGTTGAACGCCCTTGGGAACCGAAGTTCAAGTCAGTAGAGAGAGTGGGGAGGGTCAAAAGGCGCGTGTGCGCACCGGGTATGTGTGCAGCTGGTGCGTTATTCGTGAAATAGCCGCTTCTTAGCGGTAGGTGTGGTGGTTGATATCAGGGGTATGTGTTCGTTCTGGCAGGATTTATCCAGACCGACTGTGGCTGCGTTAGGCCTGAGGAGAACGCCTGGCTGGGGGGTGTGTAACCAGCGGTGTTTACTTAGTGATGGGGAGTGAGCGAGAAGTATTGGTATGAGAACAGTTATACCGAATGGTGTCATAGTATCTCTGTGTTCTATTTGAGTGGTGATGTAGAGGAGAGAGTAAGCGTGGGGTGTGATATGGTGGGTTTACATGTTCTTCCAAACGTTCCCTGCATTCAAGACCACACTGGAGCCAGCTACACTTCTAAATACACATAGGCTGTTTGGTACACTTCTAAATGCAACTTTTCCCAGAGAGGCTATTGGGCACAACTTCTAGATGTCACTTTTCTCAGAGAGGCTATTGGGCACAACTTCTAAATACACATAGGCTATTGGGTACACTTCTTAATGCAACTTTCCTCAGAGAGGCCATGGGCACAACTTCTAAATACATAGAGGCTATTGGGCGCAACTTCTAAATACACATAGGCTATTGGGTACACTTCTAAATGCAACTTTCCTCAGAGAGGCTATTGGTCACAACTTCTAAATACACATGGGCAATTGGGTACACTTCTAAATGCAACTTTCCTCAGAGAGGCTATTGGGCACGACTTCTAAATACACATAGGCTATTGGGTAGACTTCTTAATGTAATTTTTCTCAGAAAGGCTATTGGGTACACTTCTAAATACATAGAGGCTATTGGGCGCAACTTCTAAATACACATAGGCTATTGGGCACTCTTCTCAATGCAGCTTTTCTTAGAGTCACATTTCTATCTAGATGCTGCGCAAGCTAGGTTCATAATTCTAATTGTGGTGCATGCTAGGAATCACATATGCTAACAATCACATTTCTGAAATGCCATCTAGGTGCGGTTTTTGCTGACAATTACATTTCTGTCTAGATTTGGCGCAGACTAAACTTGAGATTCATCTAAGTGTGGCATATACTAACAATCATTATTTCTACCTAGATGCGATGCGGGCTAAGGTTGAGAGTACCATCTAAGTGCAGTGTTAGATTTGGGGCAGGCTAATCTTTGTGGTTCTCTCGGGTGTGGTACTGGTTAACATTATACTGCAGGCCATTGAAAGGTAAATTAGAGTGGCAGGAGCTTTCTGGAGTGGAGTAATTGCTCTACTCCCCACCCATGCCAGCACTTACAGTTTTGTCGGTGTCTGGTGGCTTCATTGGCTTCCCCTGCTGACACCTGCAGACACTCTCTGGAGCCGCCATTGTAGGAGCCGCCCTTGGCCTTGGTGGCCCTTCGCCGCAGGGGGCTGCCGGGCAGAGTGCTGCCCTGGGAGGGTTTGTGATATGTGGCCCGTGGACCAATCAGGGGGCGAGGGGCGGGTTGGGAGGCGGGATTGGGCCGGGGAAGGAGGGGGGAGGGGACTGGAGCGCCGAGTGCGCAGGAGAAATGCTGTTTTTAAACACTTTTTACAGCGTTTAAGGTAGTTGAGGGGCGTCTGTGGCAGGATTCTGGGGGACACTCACCTTGCCCAGCTCCTGCACAGTGAAGGTGCCGGCGAGGACGCCAGGCTCCTCGTGGTTGTTTCCATTTGGCCCGTGGACCAATCGGGGGGCGAGGGACGGGTTGGGAGGGGCGGGTTTTGTCAAAATGGCCCCAGTCTTTTTTTTCACCATTTTCTGTTTGTGAGGTCTTTCTTGGGTTTTACTCTGCACGCCAAGCCAGGTTTGAGTCCTTTGTTTGTTTTGCCTTTGGCAATTTGAAAATTCTCCCTAACTGGAGCAGAGTGGCAGGGGTCCAGAAATCCGTAGTCTAGTGCAACGGCTGCAATCCATCTAGAAGCTCCAGGTGTCTCCTCAGGACCCTCCAGAAGCAGGACGACCAGAGCTAGAGTCCCCTCTGGGAGTGCAGGACTGTAGGAGTGAAGGAAGCCCAACAAGTGACTAAGATCCGCATTGGTGCTGTTTACTGAGCGCTGAAACCGCAAAGTGCTGCTGATCTGAAAAGAGCACATAGCTGCTGCTGTCCTCTGAATTGCTGCCGGAGGAGTCCTCCAGACGCCCTCCCACTTGTCCCCACGACTGAGGCCCAGGATCTGCAACGCTGCAACCAGACAAAAGCCAGCTGGACCACTTTTTTTATTTTTTTATTTTTATTTTTTTTAATATGTTTATTTTACTTTTGTTTATTGGCAGAAGATACAGTACACACATATAGGCAGGCATTGCATTACAGCTTAGTCACATTTCACATTGCTTATTAAGAGTTCAATGTTATATAGCATTGTAATATGGGTTCCGGTGGTTACAGTGCAGGTTGGTCAGGCATTACATTTGAATCTGGGTTGGGTGGTCCTGAGCTACTCTTGTCTGATTTGAGAAGGTATGTATCTAATTCAGCCCATATATTTCTAGGACGAGCATGTGCAGATAAGGAGGTTATATATTTCTCCTCGCAAGCTTGAGTGCGTTCAACCACACTGCAAAAGTTGGAGGGGACGGATGTTTCCAACACTGAAGAATGCATTTATTTGCCACCATACAACTGACATTCAGAAAGGTAGTCCACTTCTTGCCGCAGGTGGTACCCCACATTCCAAATAGCACACCGTCCGGGTCCGAGTCAACAGTAGTTACCACAATCTCAGAGTGCCTGCGGATCCCATCCCAATAGACATGGAGTCTGCTGCATGTCCAGAACATATGGTAGGCAGGCTCAGAGTGGCACCTGGGGCAGGTGTGTGTTGTGCGCCGGTCTAGCTTGTTGAGTTTGTGGGGGGTATAGTATAATCTATTGAGAAGTTTATATTGCATGCAGCGGAACGGAAAATTAAGAAACTTTGCATGTATGGGAACATATTTTCCTCCACATACCATCTGATATTTCGAGGCCTAGTTCTTCCGCCCACTCGTTTCGCGCTATATGGGGTTAGTCTGAGGATTTTGCTAATAAGAACAGTATAACAAAGAGCCCACGCCACAGGCCCTCTCGAGTTGGCAATGTAATGTAATTCGGGTGTATCGGGGGGGTCGGGGGGTTCATCTGGATAGCACGACCACATGGCCTGCACAGCGGCCCTGAGTCTGTAATATT
Organism: Ambystoma mexicanum; assembly: GCF_040938575.1. NCBI lineage: Eukaryota > Metazoa > Chordata > Amphibia > Caudata > Ambystomatidae > Ambystoma > Ambystoma mexicanum. Next base: position 870,850,282 of record NC_090924.1, on the reverse strand, counting down.
GTGACCCCGAATGCCCAGCTCGCCACGTTTGCGGAGTAATAAACTTTCCATCAGGAAAGAGATCATTCATCATCTTGTATCCTAGAGCCTGCCAGTGTCGGGACAACATTGTATCATGTGTGGGTTCGAGCCCGGGGTTCCTCCCAGATAGGAAGCCATTTGTAGTAAGGGCGCGAGTCTGCCAGTGGGCGTAATATCTGACCCCATGATAGTAGTGTGGTAGCAGTGGGGATCTACTGGCAAGTCATCCTTATAGGTTCGATGCATTATGAGCATCTTGAGATTAATTTCACCCGCCGCCAACCTTTCGAGTTTAATGTGAGGGGCACCTGCAGGATCCGAAGACCAGTATGTGGCGTATTGGGCTTGCGCTGCTGTCCAATAGTGTTAGATTGGGGGTGGTGAAACCGCCTTTCTCGTAAGGCAGGGTCATATGTGTCAATTTTTTGCGGACCGCCCCGGCATGCCATAGAAACTGGGCGCATGTGGTGTGTGCTTTCCAGGCCAAGCGGGGACGTTAGCAAAAAGAGTTTAGGAACCAGTATCATTTTCACTAGTGATAACTTCCCTGCAAATGTCGGGGGGAGGGAGCACCATCTGGCAATTTTGGACTTGGCATACTGTTGTGCAGCAGTGTAGTTGTCTTTCAGTAGTGTTGGGTGCAGACCTGGATACCTGTCCCCCTAGGTACCGGACGTCATCCGGGACCATCGGAGAGGATATTCACACGTGGGTCGTTGAGTTGCCACAGTGAGTGGGAATATCTCGGACTTGCCAGAACTGATTTTGAACCCAGAGACTGTGCCTATACGGATCACGTCTCTCAATATGGGATCTAAATTTGTGGACTGGTTCCTGATGTATCATAGTACGTTGTTTGTGCATAATATTATCTCGGGGCTATCCAGTAGTTTTGGTCCCCTACGGGCGTGTTGTGCTCTGATGTAATCTGCCATTGGTTCGATGACCAATGCAAAAAGAAGGGGGTAGAACGGACAGCCCTGCCTGGTACATCTGCTTGGTGGAAAGGGTGCTGAGGTCTGAGAGTTGACCAGTACTTTTGCTGTAGGGCAGGTGTACATTAAATTAATGTATTTAATCATGGTCGCTCCCACGCCCATCTTTTCCAGGAACTCCCACAAGTATTGCCAGGATACCATGTGGAAGACCTTTTGTGCGTGAAGTGTGACAGCAACTGCTTCTGTGTTCTGGTCAATTCTGGACAGTACATTGCCTTCTGATATTTAGAGATGTCAACCTCCCAGGGACGAATCCTCCCAGTTCCTCATGTATTAGCTGGGGCATGAGTGGAAGAAACCGGTTAGCTTTTGTTTTCGCAAATATTTTCGTATCTATTTTCATAAGTGATGGAGGTCGATATGAACCTCAGTCGGTGCTAGATTTGCCTGGTTTTAAAAGGACGGTTATGGTTGCTTCACATAGGGATGGAAGGGAGTATGGACACTTGGAACGAATCCTTCCAGACTGCTAGCAGCTGCGGTGCAAGAAGTGCCAAATGTTCTTGGTACAATTCTAACGTGAGGCCGTCCGGGCCGGGGGGCATTGCCTTTAGAGAGCTCCGTTATGGCTTTTACTATTTCATTTAGAGTGATGGGGACATCAAGGCTGTCTTTAGTTTCAGAGCTGATGAGAGTCGTGGGTATAGTGGCGATTAGAGCCTGTATGTCGTGTACAGCATGTGGTTGGTCTGACGTGTACAGATGACTATGAAAGTTGGAGTTGCTGATCTGCCCATTGTGGAGTGCTGTGCTAGTCAGTGATGCATTCTATTTGGGATCGCCCCCTCCCCTTCTGTTCTTATAAGCCTAGCCAGGGTTCTACGTGGTCTTTCACCTTCACCATATTTTTTTGCTGCCTGTGGACGTGAAAAGTAGCGTATTTCACGCAGGGCATGTGCCTCAAATCTTTCCAATTTCGCCCTTATCTGTGCTAGCTTGGCTGTTATGCATTCCTGCTCCAGTTCTTAACGGTTGAGATCATTTCTAATCACTTTCAATATGCCCGCCTCCCTAGAAATAGACATGCCCCTTATGAACAACCTGAAGGCCTCCCATCGCACACCTGCAGAAGTGCCCTGTCGAGTATTGCACTAAAATAATGTCTCAATATCAGAGCAAATCTCAGCTTTGAGTACTATGTTCTTTAGGGCCTCCGACTTAAAGCGCCAGGCAGTGCGGGTAGGTGGAGCTGATCCTAGTACCACAGACAATGTTACTGGTGCATGATCCGATAAAGTGCGACTGAGTATATCCACATTCTCAACCTTGCCGAGCAGTTCCCCTGATGTTAAGAACAGATAAATCTGGGATGAACTATTGTGTACCGATGAATAATATGAGTATCGCCTAGCCTGGCGATGCAGGATTCTCCAGGCATCGTGTAAGCCCAGCGATAACATGTGTAAGTGAAGTCTCCTAGACACCAGCGACAGGGCCCTTGGTGCAGATCCTGTTCTATTTAGGTAATTGTCTAATATTGAGTTCCTATCTCCTCCCCAGATAATCTGAACCCCTACATATCCCATGAGGATAGAGAGGACTCCCATCAAAGAACTCTCTGGTATCCACATTGGGCCCATAGATGTTCACCACCTGCAATCATACAATGTATCCTGATATATCTATCCTATGGGTCTATATAGTTCTTTTTCAATGTAAATTTTATTGACTTCTTTATTAACGTTAATACTCCGCTTGCATGTGTCGAGAGTAGTGTAAAATCGATTCGATCCCCAGTAAGGTGCCAGGCCAGTCGCTATGTGTTTCGTAGCACGGGTTTCCTGCAAAAGGAGTATCTTCACCCCATGTCTTTGCACATCCGCAATGATTCGGCGCGCTTTTGTAAAATTACCAATCCCGCGCACATTCCATGGCATTAATTTAGTCGCCATTGTGCAGTTCAGGGTATATCCCAGACTTTCCGTCTTTCTTGACAGGATATAATGTCCATTTTATATACACATGCTGTTTACCCAGTGTGTGTGCACTGTCATGCCACCACTGCCATTTTTGTCGTTATTCTCCCCAATTGAAATCCCCCCCCCCTCCTCACTGCCCCTTCCGAACAAGCATTGTAAATCCCTCCCCCATGGTTCTGTGTCTGGTAGGCCTACCCCAACTTGGCCCACCTTCGCATGAGGCCCAACAGGGACCTGAACACGTCACAACTTCCAAACTAACAATTGCAGCCGCAAAGAGGTATGCTGCTGCCACACAACCAACAACTTAGGATATAGGGTGTATCATCAAGTATTGTAACATATGGTTGGCGGTAGATATTGGCTTATGCCACTATCGGCTCATGGCCTAAAGGATAATTGGGACCTAACGAGACCTTTTAGAGAGGGTGTTCTTATCCGCTGAATCATTCTCCCTCATATCATCGGGGTTGTTCAGTGGAATTTACGCCTTAATAAATTTTACTCCCTCATCCGGGATGGTAAAAAAGTAGAGTTTACCCCTAAAAGTAAATTTGAGGCGTGCTGGGAATAGAATGGCCTATTGAATGTTTTGTTCCCTAAGCATTATTTTCACTCCAAGGAATTGGCGTCTTTCTTGCTGTACACCAGTGGAGAAATTAGGAAAAATTCTGATGATCTGGGAGCCCAGCCGTAGTTCTTTTTTCTCTCGTGCAAGGTGAAGTATATGATCCCTGTCACTGTAGTTTAAAATTTTTTAAATTGTAGGCCTCAGGAAGTGCCCTGGCTTGGGTCGCGGCACCAGCGCGGTATGAGCCCGCTCAACGGTGAAGAAAAGGAGATAAGTCGGGATTGCCCAAGAGGTCCTTGAGCAAGTTCCCCGTAGCTAACTCCATCTTTCCAGTGAGTGGGTCCTCGGGTCCTCGCGCACTCCAATTATTCAAATGTTTCTGCGTGACCAAGATTCGAGATCATCACACTTCGTTTTGACAAATTTCATATCCCCGGTTAGGGAAGCCAATGTATCCTGTAGGGCATGTAGACCCTCCTCATTGACACCTATCCTGGTTTCAGCCTCTGATTCTGGCGCCTTTGCGAGACAACTGTCATTTTAGCAATGCAATATTTGCATTGATGTCATCTAACATTTTTGGCCATGGACGCCATCATGCTAGTCAGGTCCGGGGCAGGCCCGGATCTAGGCACGGAGTCGTCCTGGCTTGATGAGGACTGCCCCTGTTCATTTCTAGGCGCAACTTATGTTTTTTCCATGGCACTGTTTTTTTTTGTTGGCTCCTGGGCTCGTTTGGTCATTTTAGGCAAGTAACCGTCCCCTCCTCCCCCCTCTTAATATAGTGATCAGGTAGAAGACCAGTTTCTTGTAGCGAGTCAGAAAAGTGGTTCAGATCAGGCAATGTGGATCTGTAGATTGAGGGGGCAGGACAGCCTCCAATGCACTTTGGGTAATCTCTGTGCGTGCCCGGGGGGGGGGGGGAGATGCGGATGTATTGAAAGTATGGTCAGGTACAAAGAGTTCTCCAAGGGACCGATGATGGGCAATAGAGTGTATGGCAGTATGTGGTCTAGGAGGTGATGAGAAGCAGTGTCCCCCTTGGAGGGGGTTCAACCCTCCTGTTATATAGGAGCGGTCAGCCCCGTTGTGGTGGTCAAGGCGATGGGCCAGCACATCCAAGCCCTGATCGCAGTGGAGTGACCTGACCTAGGTGTTGATATCTCAGCTGTTGGTGCACTCATGGCATGTGGCAGTTACAGGTTGTGCTCCTGGATGGGCAGAGTTGCACAAGCCACAGGGGGGGGGGTTAAGTAGTTATCAGCCCAAGAGGGACCGTGGCAATGCAAATTGCACCCCCAGTTTTTATGGCAGACTCTTTGACGCCACAGGACAGTGCCCCTTTTGTAGTGCACTTGATAAGAGTCGTAGAATCTGTAGTGTCTCTGTCACGCTTCCATGGGTACAATTCAGAGCGTCCAGCAGCGGGAGAGGGCCCCCACTGAAAAATCACCCTCACGTGGCGGCAGCGCAGGGGGGGTGGCCGTGGGCACAAGCCTCATTGTCCGTGTTGCACAGTGGTCCCTGGGCCCATGTCCAGCTGTTGTTTTGGTCCCTGAGGGCTTGATGGTCTGTATGGGAGGGGCAGTCCACGAGTCGCAGCCCTCCGCGGTGCCCAGGATCACAGGGCTGCACCGCTATCAGTCAGGTCCTCCCACACGTGTCCCAAGTAAAGTGTCCTCCGCTTCCCATCGAGTTTGAGTGGCCACGTTCCTCTGGGCATGTGTGGGAACCCGGGCAGCTCTCGTGCAGGGTCAAAATGTTGGGGCAACGGCCGTCAAGGCCCCTAGTCGTGAGGCGTGTATGATGGCCACAGGGGCCTCCGGTAGCTATTGTTTGGATCTAGTCGGCGGTGCCCATTGAGAGCAGGACGAATACCGAGGGCAACGGCTCCAGTGCCACAGAGGTCGGCCGCCGGTAGCGGCAAGCGGGAAGCCTGTGAAGGAGCAGCACTTCCTCTGTCAGGCTGTCCTCCCGGCCGTAGCGTGGTCTGCAGCAGCGACCTGTCCAGGCCCCCCAGCGTGGGAGGGGAGGCTAATAATTATGCCCCGCGTTGCTGGTCCGGCTAGTACTTAGAAAGTCCCCCCCTTCCCCCCAAATACCAAAGTTAAGCAGGACCACCTCAAGGAACTCCCATTCAACCCTGTCAAAGGCCTTTTCGGCATCAATAGAAGAGAGGGGTCCTCTTTCCCCCCCCCCCGCCCCCTCACTCGTGTGGCCTTGTGCATCAAATGCAGAGTTTTCCGCATTGTGTACACCCCCTGCCTGCCCTTAATAAAAACCCCACCTGATCCGAATGGATCAAGCGCAGCATATAATCCTCCAGCCTCGCTACCAGCACCCGGGTGTATATCTTGGCATCAATGTTGAGCAGCGAGATTGAGCGATACGCACCACATTTTCTTGGGGTCCTTTTCCTCTTTAGGAATCGTCGAGATCAGGGCCCTGGCAAAAGACTCCGCAGCCTTCCCCGACTTCATAATCGCATTGAACATTTCTCTCATAAGTGGGACCAATACCTGTAAGGAAGTATTATAAATACCTGCAGTAAACCCATCCTCCCCCTGGTCCCCAACACTTGGCAGTCTCCCTACCGCCTTCTGAATGTCCTCCTCCCTTATAGGAGCCGCCAACAAGGCCGTCTTTGCATCATTCAGTCTGGGCAGGGGAATCTCGGCCAAGTACTCTGCTATCCCTCCCACCTCCGGGGTGCGCACCGATGTATAGTATAATGTGTCGTAGAAGGCGGCAAATGCCTCCTGGACCCCTTCCGTAGACGATACCAGTTGCTCGCCCTCCCACTCAATCTCCTTCACCCACCTTTCCGCCCTCTGTCCTCTTAATCTGGCAGCCAGGAGGGCATCAGCCTGATTCCCCAGTCTCATTAAATATCTGCTTGAGGAATTGCAGGTTGCGTACTATCTTGCCCTCCTCAAGAAGCCACCGTTCTTCCCTTTTCCCTCTGGCTTCTCTAATGCTCTCGTAGCCTACTCTCAATTAGGCCCCTCTTCCTTTTTTTTCTGCACCCTCTCCCTGATCAGTACCCCCTTCGAGGTAGCCTTCCCCTGCCTCCCATACCGTCCTTATATCCCCCTCTCCAATGTGATTAGTAACCAAGAATTTCTCGACTTTCCTAGTCATCTCTGAAAGGAACAGTGGGTCCTTCAATAATTATTTGTTGCATCTCCATTTGGAGCACCTCGGGCGCATACCCTCCTATTCCAGGTTCAATGTAATCGTATCATGATCCAACCATGGGGTTGGGGAAATCTGAGTTCAGCGCTTAATCACAGATCCCTTGAGGCATATATATAGTCGATCCTAGTAAAGTTGTCATGGGTTGGGGCGTAGAAGGTATATCCCTTCTCTTGCGGATGAAGTTGCGCCACATATCCCTCAATCCGTAAACTTTGAGAGTCTCCAGACTCTCCCTGTAACCTGTCCTCACCTCGCCATGCTCTGTCCCGTAGCCCCTGCCTATCCAGGTTCACATCTGCCCATATATTAAAATCCCCCCTAATAATGAGGTGTCCCAAACTTTCAACCATTATTTTTGGGAGATTGTGCTTCAAGAATCAACTGTCCTTGGTTGGGAGCATAGATTGTGGCGAATATAAAGCTCACATTTCTGATGGTCCCCGAGACCAGTAGGGCACTCCCCTCTGCATCAGACCACACCCTAGATACCTCCAGCTTCAACGCTCTATTAAGTAGGATACCTGCCCCAGCTTTCCTCCAGAGGGCTTCACCCCCAGTATACCTGGCCCAGTGTACCACTTGTGATTTTTCTTTCCTCCCCCTTGCAGAATTTAGTTTCCTGAAGGAACATCACATCGAGCTCCATACTGCGAAAATTCCCTCCCTACCAGCGACCTTTTGGTCGGTGAGTTTGGGCCCTTTACATTAAGAGTCCTAATCCTCTGTCGGCTCTCCTGGGCCCCCTTGCTTCTGTGCACTATCAGGTGATGGCCATACGAGCCCTCTGCCCTTGCCACCCCGTTAGCCACAGCGTGCCCCTGCAAGTCTCTGGAAGGTAAAACAGAACCAAGCAGGGTCCACCGTACCAGTCTCCCTCCAGCCCCACCCCCCTCCGTTCCCCCAACCCTAAACAGCGCCTGGCCCTGCCCAGTTAATATCACTAGGGTGAAACTGTGCCACCAACTGGGCCCCTTCACTCGGTTCCCGACAAACTTGCAACACTGCCTTTCAGAGCCCCCTCTCCTCCCAACACCCCTCAGCCCATTCCCAATCCTTCGGTGCACGGTTCACTCAATATCTGGCAGACGGACCCGACCACTCTCTGCTTATTGAGACCCCACACTAGATGACCCTTCAGGTAGGGCACCTCCCTCCACCCCAACACCCCCCCCCCCCACATCCCCATCCGGTGTGTCACTTATAGAAAAATATCCTCCTCCTTTTTATCATGGGTCAGCCGCTGGAGATGTGTTCAGTTTCCTGAACTTCCGAGACTTAGGCATGTGTTGTCTCTTGGGACCCTTGATTTGCCACTGGCCCAACCCCTTCACTTGCTCTTCAGGTCCCTGCAAGCCCCCCGGCCTCCCCCACTAGGTCGCTTGTTGCTTTCCGTATTTCCTCCTCAGTGGACAATTTGTATTTGGTCCCATCAACTGCGAAGGCCATGGAGTAAGGGAAGCCCCACCAATATCGAACCCCCTTCTCATTCATCCACTTTGTTAGGGGTGAGCACAAGCGTCTCCTTGCGAGTGTTAGTGAGGAGAGATCCTGCAAGACAGTTACTCCTGCGTTACCATACATCACAGGGCCCTTCTTTCTTGCCCTTTCAAGAATCTTCTGCTTCTCGGGGGGAATTATGGAATCGGGCAAGAACCGATCTGGGTCCTCCCGCCGTCTATTTTGGCCTCCTCTATGGTGTCATTCCTGAAGATGAGTTTGACCACCTCCATGAAGGGTCCTTCTCAGGTCCATCTCCGTCTCCCCGTTCTTGTCCGGAATCTCAAAAAGTCTTAGGTTGTTCCGTCTTTCTCGATGTCGTCCATCTTCAATGTGATCTTTCCCTTTCTGTCATTCTAACATCCATTTGCATCTCCATGACGTCCCTGGAGGATTGGTTATGTTCTACCTCTTCAGTCGATCATCCATCTTGTCGATCCTTTGAGTTATTCTGTCGACCCTTCCCCTATATCGGCCCGCATACTCCTGATCTCCTCCATCAACGCTGCCACGTCGTATTTTTTTATTTTTTTTTTTTTAAATTTTATTTTGTGGCTTAGTAATTCTCCCCGGCTGCCGCCATGGTGGTCCTGGGCCCCGTTTCCTTCCGGGTCTCACCCCGCCTGTACTCCTAAGCCGTCTAGCTTGTTGCTCATGTCCATATGGCGATCCTCACTAGCCGACGTGGCATCCCTCATCCACAGCGGCCTGTCACGCCTCCAGATGTATTCCCAGAGGCTTTCTTGCAAGCTCCCTTTCTGCTGGCTGGTGGGCTGTCCACTTTCTACTGGGTGAACGTAGGAGCACACCACCACACCGGGCCAGACCACTATCCGTCTCACTTCCCTCCTCTCTGTAGGTTTACCCCTCCAAGCTCCGCCGTGGGAGGGGGGAGCTTGCTCTTTCCCCACTTGTGTGCAGCACACCGTCCTTGGTCCTCCTTGTGCCCCTCCACCATTCCACCGTTTCCGGGGTGCTGGGGATATTGCTTCTGGACTGTGTAGCAATTTCTCCCAGAGGCGGGCAAACGCCCGCACCGCCAGGTGGACTTCTTCGGTCTTCTCCGGTGACACCCACATTCCTGCAACGGCTTCAGGGGACCCCCCCTCAGCGCCTGTGGACCTCGTCACAAGGCCAAATATCAAAAGGCCACTTTTCCTCAAAGACTGCTATCCCGATCCCTCTCAAAGGTCCCACCGTCCCACCTCTGAAAAGAGTCTGCTTGTAGGTGCTCTTCGCTTGTAGGTGGCTCTAAAGGGAGGCACTTTCCTCTGGTGTTTGACTCCCCCCCCCACCCCCTCCTCCTTCCCACCATGCGCATCGGGAATTAGGCACCTGCTAAAATGCCACAAAATTGTGCCCTTTCCACGTCCTTGGTTACAGGTGAACTAACACCATGCGCCCCATTGCAAAAAACAGGGACGTCTCCCTCAATCTCCCAGGGGAGGCGGGAACACTCCCTGAAAAGGGGGCCCCTCACCTCACTCTGGCTCCAACAATCGTTCCCATGCTGGCTCCCCTCTCCAGGCTTCTCCTCTCGTTATGGCCCTACGTCCAGGCCGTGTCAGACTCTCAGGGGTTGGGGGGGCTGGACAAAGCCACCCCCGACACACGTAACTCTCCGGCCCCCGCAGCCCCCAAGTGGGGTGGCGTACTACTCCTTCCTCAGTTTCTGCTCCCACCTCCAGCTGTTCGCTGGGAGCTTCCAAACGTGCTCCTCACACGCACCGGCCGTGCTTTTTTAAAAAAATATATATTTTTCATTCTTCACAGGGGACGCTATATCTGGCTCCTTCTGCCTCTGGCACCATCAGGGGGGACGAGGCGTGCCCGACAAGGCGTGCACCTAGAGTATGAGAGGGCCTAGTGCCCCCCCACACCAGCTGCCGCCTCAGCCTGGCATCCATTCGGCACTGCATGCCCACGGTCCCTCAGTAGGCAGCTCCTCCTATCCTACCCTGACTTCGGGCCACGTCCTGTTCTCCACTTTGCGGGGGGCCCATGCGCTCGGAGTTGTGCTCCTAGGCGGTCCGTGGATGTTCCCCACACAATGCTTAAACCTGTTCTTCACAGCTGGGTGGTCAATTGGGGGTGGGGGGGCTCAATTCCCTTAACGATCCGACCGAGGAGGTCAACACTCGGGCTGCCATTGCCTGCGCGGCCCCTTGTGGCCTCCCTGGAAAAGTATTTTAAAGTATATTTGATAGTTGCATATATTGCCCTTTTTAAATAATGCTTATTTAAAAACGGTTAAATATTCATAACTAAAACCGGAGTGTAAGTGTTACGTGGCTATTTGTATTTGTGGATTTCATTGCTACAGCTCTACAGCTCACATTTACCCCTCTTGAGTTGAGCTTGGCTGATCAGTCACACTACCAACTTGTGTAGTACAGGCCTATATCAAAAGGTGGGCCACATAATACCAAGAGGACAAGTGTTGTGTAGTCTCCCACAGGGTTACTAAATCAATTCTTGCCTAACAGGAAGTTTGACTGATGTCCAAAAATGTACAATTATTTATTACGCCTATTGAATACACTGGAAACCTGGGGTACGTATTGTCACGCATCTACTACTTAAACACATCTATATTCACTGGTTGGGGTGCGGGGGGTTTCATCTGGCAGAACACCAGCACTCTACCTTTTGAGGCAGACAATTGAAAGCATCACTAAAACCAATACTTTAAAACCATTATGTAGGGTAAAGTAGGTGAAGAAAAAAAAGAATGGGAATTTAGAACCAGTTTGAGAAGGTTATCTAAATTGTTAAGAACACCCTCAGTAGAACCTAGTTTAATATCCCTAGTTCTTAATCAGTCCTACCCTGCAATTTGTGTACAAATGTTGGCAAAGACAACAGCTGCAGGTAAGTGTTCCAGAACCACATGAACAAGCTAAGAATAGTTCTTGTGGGTTACTCATCCAATCCCACTTCTGCAGGCTAAACCCAGACGGGGAGGGGATCCTTGGCCCAGACCATCACCATCATGGCCAGGCAAGGGAGAGGGTAGGATTTAGGCCTGTACAACTCTAAAGCGATAGCTGGGTGGGGTCCGGAAAAGGTATGAATACTTATTGCCCTTAATCGGGTTCTTTACGCAACCATTTCACGGGTTCCTAATTCTTGGCCCACTTCGAAGCTTTGTCCAGTTGAGTGTTCAGAGGCTGTGGAGTTTATTTTCAGCACATGATTTGGGTTATGCTTGTAGGCTGTTCCCGGCTCAGGCGAGGTGGTACTGAAGACAGCTAGACACCTTAGTACAACATGATGAAGGCTTCCATAGAGCTGGCGACTACAGGGGACCTCCAGGATGCGAAGGTGACTTGCAGCGATGGCCACCACAAGAAGGTGCTGACAGGTGATCATCGTGGTGAGAACAAAGGAAGAGGCCCTGCATGGCTCCTCTTTCTTCAGGAACTAAGCAACTAGAGGGGTATTCGGAACTTCGAACGTGATCCGCTACAACAAGGTGGCCCAGGACAGAGCTGGCAAGTCCACCGGGTGGTCCAGGGACACTGCTGATGTCTCAGCAGGGGTCAAGAAATGTTGTTCCCACCGGTCCATGGGTTGAAGCACCAACTAGGACCTTCTGGAGATCTGTAATGGAGAGCAGGTCTTCACAGGGACATGACTGGAGGCAATACTGGTTGGTTGCAGTGGTCGTTCTTGGGTCTTCCGCAGGCTGCACTTCTTGGGTGTCTTCGCACCGAAGATGTTCTGTTGAATGGCTGTAGGACTCCTCCTTTTATCTAGGATTGAGTCACTGCTGAGCCCACAAATAAGAATCTGCACCCGTAGCAGCGGCTGTCCGATCTTGAGCAGCCACTGGCCAACACATCTCCCCAGCACCTGACACAATGATATGGGAGTCGACTGGGTCCAGACAGACAGAGCCCCCACATTCGGCCACGCACAGAGCACCACTTTGCTTTGCCCGGCAAAGGGCTTTCCATAGATGCAATTTTGACCTGAGATTGGACAGGTATGTTTTTGTTTATTTCACGCCGAAGCCCACATGTATATGGGTGCACATAAACACACAAGATGCAACACAAAACACAGACAATATAAAAAGAATTCTCAAAAGCAGAATTCGATCAGATCAATTATTCAAATAAGTGGGGTTTCAGAAATTTCTGAAATGGGGTCAAATTTCTTTTCTGCTGCAAATCTATAGGCAAAGAGTACCAGGCAAATACTGCCTTTACTGGGAAGGACCAGCCATTTCTATTCACACGTCGAACTCTAGGACAGGAAAGAAGTTTAGTGTTGCTAGAAACCAGTGCTTTCCTTGGATCATATTTAAGAAATAAAAACCGTACACAAAGTTGTCATGCTTTTGGTTAAAGACTTATTTAAATGAAAATGGGTTGGGAAAATGCCTCTGACCATATTCTAAGGAGGGTCCCTACCTAAAAATGAAGTATCTCTGTGTGTTAGTATGTCAAACTGAAAAGCCGTTCTTGTGTCCATAACCTCCTATCCTGACCCTTGCACTACAGACCAAATAAAGTGAGAAAGGAAATGGTCTTAACCTGAAATGGGCAGAAAGTGTTCATAAATGAAAATTGGAATAGCTCCAACGAAAATGTTCTTCAAGGTGGAAGACTTTGGATCCAGAAGGTGGTTCCCTTCCCCCAGACTCACTGGATGGCAATGTCTCCTGTCGCTCCTTGATTAACAATACTCCTTTAGGCAACAAGTTCTGTAACAGTCTTTCTTTAGCACAAGTTTCTTCTTTGTCGAACAAACACTGTCCTCCTTTTAACATTTATGGTAGCTTTGCAAATGGCCTTGTATACTCTCCTGCCATGACTTCTCTTGTGTTTCAATTGTCTGGTATCCTTCCCTTGCTAGAACTCCCTCTATATCGCCAAAACTGGATATACTGTCTTGGCTCTGTATATCTGTCTGCGTTAATGTTCGTTCAAACCTTGCCCCACACTTGCGTCTCATGCATTCATATCTTATTGGGGTTTGATTCTGTACTTTGCATTTCAATCTCAAAACATCTAATTGTCGTTGGCACTGTCGCTGGAATGCCCCGGTGTCCGCACTTGCTTTAGGCTGATTCACTGGTTCTCTCCAGCATCTCCGTTCATGTTTGTGCTTCTGCGGCGTGGCTCTGCTGCTCACTTCCCACTCTGGATCGTCCTTCCGGCTTCCTTTACGGCTCTGCTGTCGTGCACCTTCTTCCCTTCAGGTCCCGGTAAGGAGAACACTGCCTTTTCGACCTGCCAAGTGCCCAGGAACTCTCTTGCGACCGGTATGTGCCTTCTGAGCTCGTAAGCCTCGACAGAGGAGCCAACTTCTCCTGCACTGCTTCTCGCCTTAGTGCTTTTGCCATCTTTAAATATCCCACGCATAGGTGGTTTTGTAGAACTAGTCTGCACATTATTCTTCATGCTCTTGTTCCTTGAACCCACTCATTCAACCTCCTTGTCTCAGTACGTAGGTGGTTATAGGATTTGGAGTCCATGGTTGTCATTGGATTTACAGCATTTGAATTGTTCTGCCATGTAAAACCGCTGAAAAAAACACCAGAACCACAAAAGGTGTGTTGGAGCTTTTATTCATGAAGTCATAGGTGGGGGTTTGACCTAAAGAATATTGGGAAGATGCTGCTTTACTTCCTATACAAAGGGGGGGAAACGCATGGCAATAGGGCATCAAAGTCTTGGGCTTTAGAGGGTCTTCTTCATGGCAAAGTGGGGAGGACCGCGTCTCGTCCAATTAGTCATGGCCTCTCCCCATTAGTTGCCTCCTGCCATGTGATCCTCTTTCAAATGGCCACCACCAGGATCAGGTAGAAGCTGCTGTCCCCTGGCCACATTGGAGGAGGTCCCCGCTGGGGAATTCGTGATGACTCCATAGAATGAATCACACATACCATATATGCATTTGTGTCGAGGTAATTGTCGTTAATTTATTTTTTTCATCAGTAAAAACTCATTTGACTATAACTATTGGGAAATCCTGCAGCCATACACACCTTGGACAGAACATTGAAAACAGAAGGGAACTCGGAGGTAATTGTCTTAAACCGCAACAGAACGGAAAAATGAGCCTCAGTCTATACCTTGCTTCAATGATTTATTGGTCACTCAGTCCTTAAAATCTTTGCTCCTTCTCTCGAATTATCCAGAAACATCATCAAGTGCCCTACACTTTCTCCCACTATGTTATGTTAAGATTTCTTATATAGCGCACGGTCGCCCAAAGGCTCATGGCGCTGGAGAGGAAAGAGACAAGACCCGAAACAAAGCCATCCACAATCGGCCACTAAGGTTAAAGGATGAGTTTTAAGAGCCTTCCTAAAGGCCAAATGGTTGGATGTTTTATTCAATGTCACTGGCATCTTGTTCCATAGCTGTGCCGCAGCAATGGAGAAGGCACATCCCCCAATCTGGTAACGGCGAAAAGGTGGCACACAGAGCAGGTCAGCCGACTCGGACGTCAAGGAGCGCTTCGGAAGATGGCGTGAAAATGTAACAAGAAGATACTCTGCTCCCTGATAGTGGAGATCACGATGCACAATGCAAAGCATCTTGAATTCAATCCGTTAAGCAACCGGCAGCCAAGCACCCTGCCTACAGCTGAATCCCACCTAACCTTCCTACTCCTATCCAAGAAACGCACAGTCGCCATGAACTGTAAAGACCTCCATCAGACTTCCACTTGACTCCTCTAACCCGTTAAGCTCTGAGGTCTTGCCCACATATGCCAGTTTGAACTCTAGGTCCCCCTGCCTGGAGTCCATATGTTCTCCAAGCTTGTGCAACAAATCAGAACGGAAAAATCAGCCTCAGTCTAACCCTTGCTTGGATGATTCATTGGTCATGAACTCCTTAATCTTTGCTCACGGTCTCTCGAATTATCCAGAAACGTCACCAAGTGCCCTACACTTTCTCCCACTATGTAATACTTTATACATCCATTTCAACGCGGTTGTCCCAGCCCCTCCTAGCAACCCATGCACGGTATGCCATGTAATCTCCCCGTTCGCTAGACCACATTTATGCTCCTAAAGCCATCTGGGCTCCAATTGGAGAAGATCTAGCATCCCTTCCAAATAACAAAATAATACATTTGCCGACCTATCTTGCCACTTCATGTGCTAATTCTCCAATTTCTGAAGCAATTTTATTACCAACTCCTTTTCCCTTCCTAGGCAATGGTAATTGCAGCAATAACACTTTCTCCCTGTTACCCAGAATAACGCGAACTGTGTCTGAATAATAAGGCGGAAGAATCATTCAGTTATCTCCCTACTAGGGCAGGCGCTCCATCCCAGATCAGTTGCTTGACTTTTCTTGTTGTGAGGTCCATGGGGAAACCTAAATGTCAATTTTGCAACTTTAGTTTTGAAAGAGATCCTGCCCTGTTATGGCTCGAGGAAGACGTGCTGCCTTAGTGCCTGAATTGTTCTTTACCAGATCCAATATTAGCCGGAAAAACACAATAGAAAGAGCAGTCTTGGGGCTCCCTCTTTTAGGGTCCACCTTGTTAGGGAGAATTCTCAGAAATGTGCTAATTCCTCTCTACCGTAGAGAACCCCCAGCAACTTTGCTGGATTTTGAGGTCTTGAATTTTTAACCTGGAGAGTGGGACCCTTTTTCCCACTCTGGCATATTATTTATTTTTTTTTAAAAAAACGTTAGTTTTATTGGTTTTACAAGTGGAGGCTTCATTTTAATAGAAACATTTTCAATCAAACATGGTATGAAGGGGTGGCCACCAGGGGGCGCACAGGCGATGGCTGCCTGAAGAAGCTGCTCCCGCCGAAACCGGGCCATGTTGAGGGATTGAGACCCCCCACCCCCCACCAAACACGGAACATCTGCGGTTCTTAGTGGCAGTGAACCCCGTCCCCGCGCGAAAGAGCGACGCCCGAGAACGAGGCCTTGCGGCCCAACGAGAGGATCCACGAGAGGCCCTGCCCGCCTCCAGAGCTGCGTGGGGAGTCGTGGTGCGCGGTAGCCGTTGAGGCCTGCAAGCGCGCCTGTCCTCTCCACCCCACCCCAGTCACAGAGCACGCCAGCGCTCCGGCGGGGACTCCACCGTCAGGGCCCCGAGGCACAGGTCGGACGATACCAGCGCGGAGCGGAAGCCGCAGGCGGCAGCGACTCGAGCCGCGGATCCTGACCCGCCAAAGGAGAGGCAGCCCGCCTGACCCGAGCTCCCGAACACTGAGTCGAGCAACAGGGGCGCCGAGGCCCCATCCAACGGACCCTGGCGAGGGCCATCAGAACGGTGGACAGCGGACAACAGTGGGACACGGCGGGGGAGGGAAGATGGGCGGCCCAGGCGGGAGGAGAAACACACAGGTGGTGGCCCCTGGGCTCCTTCCCAGGGCGAGTGCCCGCCTGGAAGCGAACTCTGAAGAAAACATGGCCGACAGAATCTAATCAGCACGCCGTGGGTGATGCACCCCCCCTTCCCCGGGGGCCCAGCCTGGACCTTCATCCGATCACAATTTGACACACATCTTCGCCACCTCCCCACCACAGGGACAGACGACCACAAGCAGCGGGAAAAGGGCGTGTGAAGAGTGTGAGGCCCCGACCAGAGACCGGTGGAGCGTGTGCCCGCTCAAAGATAGCTCCCCACGGAGAGGTTTTGCCTGAAGGAGAGAGGGCAGTCTCCCAGCAGGGTCATCGCTCTTGTCCGCCGGCCAGAGGGAGAGGAAGGGAGATTGGATGAGCTGGCGCCACACCCTTCAGGAGTACCGTTACAAGGACGCCAGAAGGGAGAATAGCGGCCCGGAACGGACGACCAGAATATCCCAGCCCGAGACCTCGCCCTCGCCCAACCTTACAATGGAAAAGGGATTTGCCTCGGTCCTGCAGGAGATCAGAGACATGCGGGCGGACATTGCCCAGAAAATGGAGAACATGGACCATAGGGTGGATAAGGTTGAGGACAGACTGTTGCAGCTGGAGACCAACCAGTCCTCAACAACGACCCAAGAGATGGACATGTCCCTGAGAATAGCCGCTCTAGAAAAAAGACGAGGAGAGGGCCAGGCAAATGGATGATTTCGAAAATAGGGAACGGAGGAACAACCTCAGAATCTTTGGGGTGCCGGAGTCGGAGGGAAAAACAGAAAGAGAATTGAACTGGGTGGTGAGGGACATCATCAGACTCCTTTTCTCCGACGAGATGACGACCGAACCAACGTTTGATCAGGTCCACAGAGCGGGGGGCAGAGCAGGGGCCCCCGGTCAATTCTGGTCCGCTTTCATTACTACACCGAGAAAGCGAAGGTTCTGGAGGAGGCCAAAAAGACACAGGAGATAATCTATAACAATGCACAAGTGTCCATTTTCCAGGACCTCTCTTCATACACGCTGGCCAAACGCAGGATGTGCCGCCCTCTAACACAAATGTTAAAAGAGAAGGGGGTGCGCTATAGATGGGGGGGTACCCCTTCTCCCTCACGTTCGAGTACGAGGGTCAACGGTCGACCCTGATCACAGAGGAGGACATACGGGGAGCCATTCAAGAGTATGTGTCGGACCCGTCCCCGCGGAGAGAACCCACGGGATTCGCAGCGGAAGGAGCCAGAGAACGCAGGCCACAAGGAGAGAGGAGAAAGAAGACGGGTCCACGGAAATTTAAGAAACTGAACCCGCCGTCCCCGACGACGGGCAGGGAGGATGCCGACCCCGGACACGGAGGAGCGGGCGGTCGGGCCTGGGATAGTCTGGTAGCTGAAACACCAATCTGGAAGTGAAAAAGGGTACGGGGAAACTGGGCAAAGAACTTGGTTCACAATCATAACGTCCGGCCTGGCTCAAAGACGAGTTGACTTCCAGGACCATGGGGTCCAAGGACGTAAGGGGCCTCCCAGAACAGCAAGTATGTCGCCTACCTGGGGAAGGGGGTTTGCGGGGGGGAAAGTGGGGGCCCAAGGAGGAGTGATTTCCGACATTAGCCCAGCCGGAGGCGGTAGGCTGGTGGTCCGGCCAATTACCAGCAATGGTTGAACTATTTGGCTGGACGTTGGGGGTGGGGGTTGAAGGAATAGTTGGGGTTGTTCAGTTCGGAGGGGGGACCAGGGGGCAGTTGGGGACAGGTTTAAGGCCCACCTGGGGGGCGGGGTGAGGGGGCAAGGGAGATCAGGTCATAACACGAAAGGAGCTGGAAGGGAAAAGTGCCACGAGTCAGCTATCGAGTAAGATGTTGACCCTAGACAATGGCTGAGGATCTGCCTGCCCTGGGCGTGGGTTCCCTTAATGTGCAGGGGTTCAACACCCCAACCAAGAGATCCTTAGTCTGCAGGGAATTCAGGAGGGCAAAGCTTGATCTGCTCTTTCTTCAGGAAACGCACTGGGCTCGGGGGAAGGAACCGAAACTTCTAGGAGGTGGGATCGGGGAGGTCCTCGGCGCATCACACAGAACCAAGAAAAGGGGGGGTAGCCATACTGCTAGCAAGGGATGTTGGCTTTGAAGTGGAAGCCATGGTGAAGGACCCAGAGGGCCGAGATCTGTTGGCAAGGGGCTCATTGCGGGGCTCCCCTCTGACTCTGGCAGTTGTGTACGGCCCCAATGAAGGCCAGGCGCAATTCTGGGAGGGAGTGAAGGACAGATTGAAATTGTTTGTTCACGGGATGTTGGTGGTGGGGGGGGGGGGTATTTTAATATGGTCCTAGACCCAACCACGGATAGAAAACGCTTGGGGCCCCAGCCCACCAGGGCTGCAGATGAAACCATGGGGCGTACCTTCCAGAGGGTCAACGTGGAGCTGGGCCTGGTGGACACCATTCCGACTCCCAGGACAGGGCTCCCCTCCTTCACATACTACTCAACAATCCACACATCATACTCCCGTATAGACTACATCCTGGTAGACGAACCCCTTCTTCCACATGTCTCTGGCCACAGGGTTGACCTGGTCCCTTGGTCCGACCACAATTTGGTCCGTACCACCATAGTAGGGGGATGGCGGAGTGGCAGTAGAGGGTGATGGAAATGTAATGACTCCCTGTTGAAGGACGAAGTTCTGGCACAGGAAGTGCAGGACGCCATCTCGGAGTACTTCGAGTTGAACAAGGTGGGCACACATGTGCTGTGGGACGCCTTCAAGGCGACCTTACGCGGTGTCCTCATTAGATTGGGAGCCCAGAAAAAGAGGGAGAGGGAGGCCCAGGAAAAGTCCCTGAGGGAAAAGAGAGCCCAATTTCAGCTGGGAGACCTCCCGGAGGCACCCCTGGAAAGGGATCAGATTGCCTCCCTAGAAAACTATAATCTCCAGTTGAAAGACGACCTGTTACATAAGACGGAGCGGAGCCTCCAACTAGTGAAACAAAAATATTATGAGAAGGGGGACAGATGACAAAATCCTGGCCTGGAAACTTAGGGATTCAGAGGAACAGAACGGTGACGGCAGTGAAGAATGACCGGGGATCATTAGATCACAACACCCCAAGCATTGGAGCAGCCTTTCGCCGTTCTTATGAAAAGTTGTACTCGTCAGAATATGACGTGGATGACACTCAGATTGAGGATTTCCTGGACTCCATCCAGATCCTGTCTTTGACAGGTGAAATGGTGGAGGGTCTAGAGGGCCAGGTGATGGAAGAGGAGGTGGAGCGCGCGATCAGTGGGATGAAGGTGGGAACGTCCCCAGGGGAAGACTGCTTCTCCGTATACTTCTACAAGAGGTTTCGGGCTATCCTAGCCCCACACCTGGTGAGGGTGTTTAACGTGGTGTTAGAGGGGGGCTCTCTGCCGGATACCATGATGAGGGCCATAATCGTGGTCCTGCCCAAAGAGGGCAAAGACCCCACTGAATGCTCCTCATATCGCCCGATTTCCCTCCTCAATATAGATGTTAAGATCCTGGCCAAGGTGATAGGTAAACGGATGGAGGGGATAATGCCCAAGCTGGTTCACGGGGATCAAGTGGGGTTCATAGGGGGCAGGCAAGGCTCTGATAACATCAGGAAGACGATAGACCTAATCCACCATGCCCAAGAATCAGACCTCGAAGCGATTCTGCTTTCCCTGGACAACGAGAAAGCTTTTGACAGGGTAGAGTGGAAGTACATGCAACTCCTCCGTCGAATGGGCTTCGGGGCTCACATCAGGAACTGGGTTTCCGCCCTATACGGGGCCCCAACGGCAAGAGTACAGGTGAATGGTGAACTTTCCGACTCATTCCCTCTCACGCGGGGGAAGCGGCAGGGATGCCCACTCTCCCCTTTAATATATGTCCTGATGATGGAGCCCCTGGCCTTAGCGGTCCGAGCCCACCCCAACATTAAAGGGATTAAAAGAGGAGAGGTGGAGTTCAAGCTCTCCCCGTTTGCTGACGATATTCTAGCATACCTGGTGGAGCCCAGCTCCTCGCTCCCCCCCCCCCCCCCCCCCCCCGTCCTGTCCCTGATGACGACCTTTGGGCAATTCTCGGGGCTAAAAATAAACACATCAAAATCAGTGTTACTCCCTATGAGGGTTCAGGACCCGGGGCTGGACTGCCGGGATAGGTGTGCGGGGATTGTGGTGGGGGGGGGGGGGGCTCCATTAGGTATTTGGGTGTGCTCCTCACGAGAGATCTCCCAAAATGGCCTTGGCGAATTATGGGCCCATTATGGCGGAGATTAAATCGGATCTGAGGAGGTGGGGAGGTATGATCCTATCCTGGTATGGGCGCATGACAGCGGTGAAGATGAACATCCTCCCGAGACTGCTGTATCTTTTCATGGCACTCCCAACGGGGGTCCCCGACCAGATGTTTCGAGACCCTACAGAGGGCAGTCCGAGAGTTTGTATGGCAAGGGCGGAACCCGAGGATAGGGAAGGCCATTCTAACGTTACCTAAGGAGGAGGGTGGTTTTGGGCTGCCGGACTTCCTTCTCTACCACCGGGCCGCCCAGCTAAGGGTCCTGTTGGAGCACATGAAGGAGGGGATGGGCACCTATTGGTCTTATTTGGAGGACATGGATGCCCACCCTCTGAAAGTACGCGACCTTCTGTGGTTGCCGCGTAAACGCATCCAAAATAGACTGCAGACCCACCCAACCCTGGGAATACTTTGATCGATCTGGAAAGAAGGATCCACAACCGCACACCTCACTTCATGGCCCTCCCCGATGTCTTCGCTCTAGAGCCACCCGCTCAAACTAGGTAGCAGGGGATTCAGGAATGCCCAGTCCTGGTCGGATGAGGGGTTAGAATGGGCGGGGAGGAGCTGCGAGATGCGTTTGGGTAGGGGTCTCTTTCAGTATTTGAATATTTGCGCCTGAAGGGCATCCTCTTTGACCAGACCTGGGGCCTGAACCTGCGGAGACAGTTGACCCCCTTTGAAAAGTTACTGGACATGGCCACAACAAGGAAGGGGGTATTATCCAAAATGTACCAAATATTGAACACTGTTAACTTGGAAGGGAGGAGAGGGTTTTGTGGGTTCGGGAATGACTTGGCGGGAGAGCTCTCTTGGAGGACGCATGGTGCAGGGTATTTAAAATGGCATTCCATGGGAACCTATTTACGTCGGACATGGAGCACAACTTTAAGCTCTTAAAGGGATGGCATAGAGACCCATTGAAATTATCCAAGTTTTTCGCGGGAGTGTCCCCCAGATGCCCAAGAGGATGTGGCCAAGTGGGGACGAGGGGGGGTCACATGTGGTGGTTCTGCCCTAAGGTACAGGGGTTCTGGGAGAAGGTACGGGGATGGATGGCGGAGGTCATCAAGGAACTACTCCCACTCAATCCGTTGACGATGTTGGGCCTCCCACCGGAAGAGGCGGAAATATATAGGTACCCAAGAATGTGGAAGACCATGTTGCGAGCAGGAAGAGTGGCCCTAGCGCAAAGGTGGAAAAGCCCAGAGACCCCTCTAAGGAAGACAAGCTAAAAAAACTCGAACATGTTCCTCATGGACAAACTGACGGCCATGGTAAACAACGAATCGAGCGCCTTCCAGGTAAATTGGTATGGGGTTTACCAGGCATGGGGGTGGGATGCTCACTGACATTAGGTAGACAACATGGGGCGTGAGGGCGATGGAGCCCAGAGAGTACCACTCAAGGACAATGGTGTAATCCACGGCCCGGGAGACGGCGGATCCGTCTAAGCCAGCATTTACGTGAATGTTTAGCACAGCTCCAAGGCACCGAACTATGAGTACTGATGACAACTCCTGGGATTGGTTTTTCGATGGGACACTGATCGGGGGGAGGGGTGGAGTTGGGGAGGGCGGGGAGAGGAGAGTGGGAGGGGAAGGAGACCCCGGGGGTTTGATGATGATGATGATGATGTTAAATGTGAGATTCATATTGCTCCTGGTGTTGTCATTGTTTCTTTTTCTGAAAAATTGCCAATAAAGCCAAAGTTTAAAAAAAAAAAAACATGGTATGAAGAATGAAATGACATTGCTCATAATGCATATTATCAACTATAGGATACACAACTTTCGCAATAATATTTCTAATCATGTTCATCCCCAGTTCCCCATTCCATGTGACCATAGGTGAGGCAGAAATAGTTCCTTTGGTAAAGTCATAATGGTAAGCAGAGGCACAAATTAAAACATGACTCTTTGCAGGTATTATCAACTGGTCAACTGAATGTCTATTGTGTTTTGACATATTGCGCACACATTCTTTCATACGATATATTTGGCACGTTTTTCCGACCATTCATTATCAAGAGGTACAGTCCCCATGGAGAGCAGCAGCCAGGTTTTCTATTCTGAAAATATTTCGGGAGACTCCTATCCATTCAGTTTTAGTGGAGAGAGTTGCCCTTTTCCAAACAGTCGTAAGGCAAGCCCTTGCGGCCATCAATAGTCCCTGTATCATTTTGGGTACTCTAGTGATCGCCTCTTCTGTTTCGATTAAACCAAATAAAATCAACAATGTCTGTTTCTCCCTCTCCTCTTCATCTAACTCTTTAATCCAACTGAGTACCTCGTCCCAGTATGCTTGTACCGCCCTGCATTCCCACCACATATGCCAGTAGTCTGCTCTCTGTCCACAACCCCTCCAACAGTATGGGCTCACGTCCTGATACATCTTGGCCAATATGAGCGGATCATATTGCCATCTATACAATAGTTTAATGGCGTGTAGGTTGTACTGGCAAGATGTATGATTTCGCTGTTCTTCTACATATTTGTAACCATAGCCTTTGTGAGAGATGCCCTTCTAGATCTGTTTCCCATCTGTTCTTCATTGTGACCGAGGGAATCTTGTGAACCTCTACGAGCACTGTGTACATCGCACTTATGAGGCCTCTGGAGCCTGTGCAAGTGTTGAGGATTTTCTCAAAAGGGCTGAGGTCCCTCTTCAGGTGGTCTTTCCATACCTCCCGTGTCATGACCCCTTTCAATTTCAGGTATTGAAATACCGAGAGTGGGCCTATAGAGAGTGCTTCTTCGAGTTCTTTGATGGTGATGAAGATCTTATTCCTCCACAATTGTCCCGCCCTTTCGAGCCCGGCTTCATAACAGGATTGGAAGCTCCTTGGGTCCGGGATAGTGTCTCGGATCCCAGGTACCCAAAGATGTCCTGGGGGGAAGGCCAGGTTGTGACCCCTCTCATATCTTTGTTTGCTGACCACACCACCCATATTGTTCCAAGGATGGGGTGGTTTTTAATTCTATTCTGCAATTGGGGCCCAGGAACCCAAAGCCATTTTCCTACAGTAAATGGGCGGAGATGGTAATTGTCTAAGCCTATCCATTGTAGGTCTGTCTGCTGTCTCAGGTGTGGAATTAGTACACGTAATTGGGCCGTCTTATAGTATAATTCTAAGTCTGGGAGGCCCACCCCTGCATCATCCTTCCAAAGGTGAAGTAAGGACCTGGGAACCCTGGCCTTTTTTGTTTTACCACTGGAATGCTAATGGTGATTTCCTGATGGCAATGAAGTATTCTCTGGATATTTTAATGGGGAGCATCTGAAACAGGTACAGTATTGTAGGTAGGTAAATTACCATTTTAATGGCATTCAGGCGCCCCAGGGGATGGTAAGTCTGGACATCTCTCAATTTCTTTCCCCAAAGCCAGTGACAGAGGGGGGAAATTAGCTTGGTATAAAGTTCCAGGTTCCAGGCTAACATTGATGCCTAAATATCTGAGTGTAGTGAGACTAACCTTCATCCCCGGGGGGGGGGGCGAATCGCTCCACTTCAGAATCCTTGCTTTTATCGATCGGGAGGAGGATTGATTTCGCTGTATTGATTTTAAGACCCGCTAATTGACCATATCCTCAATTAGTGCTGCTGGAACAGAGCTCAGGGGATCTGTTAGGTGCAGGAGAATGTCGTCAGCATAGAGGCCCAGTTTGTATTCCCTTTCCCCTACTTTAATCCCTTAACCATTTCGTCAGATCGCAGTTTCTGTGCAAGTGGTTCAAGGGACAAAACAAATAATATTGCGGACAGTGGGCAACCTTGTCTTGTCCCCCTTTCCAGTGCAGACCACCTAGAGTAGTCGCCATTCACCGCCACTGAGGTCTTTGGGGATGAAAATAATGCCTTTATAGCACGGCAGAGCTTTGGTCCTAGCCCTATCCAAGCAAGCACTTTTTCCAAGAAATCCCAGGCCACCCTGTCAAAGGCCTTCTCGGCGTCCAGAGACAGGAGGGTTGGGTCGCCCTGCATCCCCTGCGCTTCGTGTATCAGGTGGAGTGTTTTTCTCATCGTGTCCGCCCCTTGTCTCCCCATTACGAAGCCAACTTGGTCTCAGTGTATTAATCGCGGTAGGTGTGTTTCTAATCGGGCTGCAATGATTTGCGCGTGTATTTTTGCATCAATATTAAGGAGCGAGATGGGCCGATAAAACCTGCAGTGTTTTGGGTCTCTGCCTTCCTTCGGGATGACTGTGAGAAGGGCTTGTGCAAAGGATGGTGGTGCCTGGCCTGTCTCGAAAACCTCATTGAACAAGGTCGCCAGAAAGGGAGCGCGAGGAGCTTGTAGAATGTTTTATAGAAACCGGGCGCAAACCCATCTTCCCCTGGGGCCTTCCCTGTCTTTAGACGCTTGATACCGTCCATCACCTCCTCTTCTTTGACTGACATTTCTAGGGATTCAGCTTCCGTGTATGTCGGCGCAGGGAGCCTTGCCTCTCTAAGGTATGTATCAATACTCCCCGATGGGGAGGTGGATCACAGGTGTACAAATCTTAATAGGAGGCGGGGCAAATGCTTCTTGTATTCCCTCTGGGGAGGACTCTATTGTGTCTAAGAGGGTGCCATCGGTTCTCTCTATCGAGTCCACCCATCTTTCTGCTCTCTGCGCCCGAAGCCGGCCCGCCAGGAGGGCGTCTGCCTTGTCTCCCTTCTCATAATATTTCTGCTTTAGATATTGTAGGTTCTGGGCCACTTTGCCCACCTCACGTATTTTCAGTTCCTCCCTGAGCTCTTTGGCTTTGGCAATGTATTTTGATCTTTAGCGTGGGGTTGACTGTGCTAATTTCTTCACTGTGTTCAGTTTTTCTCCAGTAACGTACGTTCCCTCTTTTTCTGAGCCCCCTCTCTAATGAGGATACCCCTTTATGTAGTTTTAGCTGCCTCCCCTACGGTTACCTTCGCTACCTCACCCGTATCATTGGAAATGAAGAATTTCTTGATCTCATTCTCAAAGTTTTCCCTGAAGACTGTATCTGACCATAGTGGTTCATTACATCTCCACTTTGTGTTCCCGAGTGCAAGGTCATCCCAGCCTATGTCCACCATGGCCATATCATGATCTGACCATGCAATGGGGTATATGTTCGAGGTTCGGAGTGTTCCTAACAGGCCCTCTGAGAGAAATATGTAATCAATGCGTGTGAGAGTCTCATGGGGGGATGGAGTGGAAGGTAAAACCCCTGTCTAATGGGTGTAGGTGACGCCAGCTGTCAGTAAGGCCATACAGGTGGAGAGTCGCTTTAATGTCTGCTTCCTCCTATGACTGCGGTGGGTCGTGTGCATTTAATTTGGTTTGCCTATCGAGGGAGCAATTCATCCATGTGTTGAAGTCACCCCCAAGAACTGTATGGCCTTGTGCCATATTGAACACTTTCTGAGCAGTTTTGTGGAGAAATCTTTTTTGCCCTTGGTTAGGTGCATAGACTGTGGCAAGGGTAATTGTGTTGCGGTTAGTTCCCACGACAAGCACGGCTCTTCCTTCCGTGTCGGCCCAGGATCTCAGGACCGTCATACGGAGGCCTTTCCGAACTCGGATCCCCACACCCGCCTTTTTTGAGATCCCTGAGTTCCAGAAGGGAGTGACCTACATTGCCACTAGGAATTGCCCTCTTCCCCTTTCTGATAGCGTGTTTCTTGGAGGAACAAGATATCAATGTCAGACCGTTTGAATTCTCTGGCCACCATGGACCGTTTTGTTGGGGAAGTCAGGCCCTTCACATTAAGTGTGCATATGCGTAACTTGTCATTTCTTAGTGTGGTCGACATTGTGAACATTTGATGCATGAATAAGTGACAGGTGTGCCTGCTTTAGTGTCTCTGCTACCTTGTGCCTCTGCTACCTTGTGCAACCATGTGTTTGATTCTCTGCTAATGGGTTGTGTTGTGATCAACCTTATGGTGGTCGATGTTTGTTTAACCTGCTCGCTCTACGATCAGCTTATTCAAAGCTTCATCCTCTTTTTCCGTCCCCTCCCACACCTCTCTCCCATCAACTCTAATTCGTCCAATGGCCCCCCCCTCCCCACCCCTCACCCTATGTGGCTTCCGATCCGGCCGGGTTAACATCACCCAGTCACTCTCGGACCAGCAGTGGGAGCCGCACGACGAGCGGTCCTGCTCTTATTACAAACAAATTAACATTGAGCCCCCAACATTTTCCCTGCATTTTCAGATTTTCAAAATCGTAACCCTGGTCTCGGTTAACATGTCGGTGGATGCCTCGAATTGCGTCCCCGCTATTACAACTTCAAGACGATCGCCACCACTGGGTGTGCCTCAGATCCCTTGTGCCTCCCCTCCCCCTTTCCCATATGGTACCTGTGGCTTTCCAGGTTTACTACTGGCCTTCAGTGGCTGACTGCTGGGCACTGGTCTCCATTGCCCTGTTACGACCTTACCCTGGTCCCGCCCTCAAGTGCTTCATACTAGGCAAATCGGGTGGTTTGATGACCAGGTCGGTCAGTGCTCCATGTCCGGAGAGGCATTCATCCTCCTGAACTTTCTGGATCCCTGCATCTTCTTTCGGCGTGGTCCCTTGATGAGCTATTCCCTGTTTTCATTTCTCTGCTCACCTAGGGTCGCTCCTTCCCCATGGGCGCCCAATGGGTCCGCTGTGCAGCTGGAAATGTCCCTCTCAGAAGTAAGTTTCACTGTAGTTCCTTCCCATTCGAAAGTCAGTGAGAACGGGTAGCCCCAACGGTACCTTATATCCTTGTCTTTGAGCATTTTGATGATCGGTAGGCACTTTCTCCTCATCGCCAGTGTGTGGGAGGATAGCTCTTGGTAGATGGCGATATTTGTCTCCCCAATGCTATCTGCGGTGTATGTCTAGCTTCTCCAGCATGGGGTCTGGCATGGATTCACATGCTCATGAATATTCCCCGTCGTCAGGCTGGGAATCCTCGGTAAAGAAAAATCAGTATCAGTATCAGTTTCGTTTCTGATCTGTCTATCGTAGTAGTAACCAATCACTGATCTCTGCGTCATACTGACCACAGCCAATGACTGCCATCTCCCTAAGCCCCGCCTCTGGCAACCATCTTCAGATTTTTACCGCACGTTCAAGTGTTGGGATCCTCGTGCTATTGCTCTCGAGCTGTAGTGCTTTTTTTCACACTTTTTCCTAGGAAAAACTTCTCTTTTTCGGTCAAAAGAGCCTCAAGCTCCACCGTTTCTTTATCCGATCAACGGGGACCCGTGTCGGATTCTTCTACGCCCATCAAGGGTGAAGATTTCGTCGAGCCAAATTTTTGGAGGACTCCAGAAGTTTCTCAGGCCCATCTCGATCATGGCCCAGGAGAAGGGAAGCTCAACGCCCGGAAAGCTGTTCAGGGTCTGCCCTGGATGCCAGCTTCAGAATGTCTTTAAGGAGGACGAACACTCCCTTTGCCTCTACTGCCTGCATGAGGACAAGACGCACGTGGAGAAGGACTGTGCGTTTTGCGGCAATATGTCGGAGCGGACCATGAAGGACCGCCATCTGCGTCTCGCCAACTGGCTGGAAGGTAAGAGCCCGTCAGGCGAGTAGAAAAAGGTCGTCCGAGCGGTCTTCTAAGACCTTTGAGGGCGCCCCGGCGGTCCAACAGAAGGCCAAGCACCGCGAGTCCGCTGGCACCGGGAGCGCCGAACGGTCAGGCTCTACGGGCGCCAGGCAGGGCGCATCCTCCCCAGCGCCATCAACCACGAGCCAACGCTCGGGTAAGAGGAAGTCCGAGCACCCGGCGAAGCTCCTGGAGAGACCCCGGTCGAGCTCGAAGGCCCCATCAGAAGGGGAGCGAGGCGGTGACCCCCCAATCCCCCCCAAGGAGAAGGCGGTGAGCGCACCTAAGGTGGTGAAAGCCTTGATCCACCCGGCCAAGGCCTCTATCGAGACAGTCGCGGCGGCCCTGGCTCAGCCTGTGGAGGCTACACCAGTGGTGGCGACCTCGGGGCCCAGAGTCTCCCTGCCACCGCGGAGGGAGTCCTCTTTCATGCCCATTGACAGAACCCCCGTGAAACCTCCGACGGAGAAGGGGGGCAGGAGTTCGTCGTGGATTCGGCCTCAACCTCTGAGGAGGAGCTGATCGAAGTCTTAGGCCACGGCGTTGGCGTGGAAGAAGACCAGCCCGTCGGGACGGACCCTGACGTAGGAGACGACGAGAATGTCGAGGGTGCCGACGGGGCTCCTGACCGCCCGTCGGAACCCCCTCAACCAGTGCCGCAAGACAACTCGGCGGCCATTTTGTTGGCTATACAGTCCTTATGCTCGGAGATAAGGACGAGATTGCCATTACCACCAACGGAGGAACCGCTCCCGACGGGGGACCCGGAACCAGGCCCTTCTGGGAGCCCTCCTCTTAAGAGAAGGAGGATTCATCCTCCACCTCCTTTTCAACCATCGCGCCCTGCTCAACCCTCCTCCCTGTCCACGACCCGTGGGGATGATACAGGGACTGACACGGCCGCGACGGGTACAGACGACGAGGTTTACGACGAGGATCTCCCGTCGTCGCCCCCTCCCCGGGCTTCCCCGCCCGACGAGATTGGATCGTTTCACGCCATGATCGCCAGGGCTTCCGAGCTTTTCCAGCTCTGCCCGGAAGAGAAGAAGGAAGGTTTCCTTTATCAACGGCACGAGACCAAGAGGAAGACGGTCCTCGCTGTACCTCTTCTGGACGATATCTGGGATGAGGGTCACGCCCTCCTCAAGAACCCATCCACAACGCCTGCGAGAAGGGATCGGTACGAGAAGAAGGACCGGGTCCCGGACGCGGCCCCCTTGTGCCTTCGGGCACAGCCGACCCCGGACTCGGTCGTCTCTGCGGCGGCCAGGAAGAAAGCGGGGGGGGCCTCGGCCTCTACGTCAACCTCCCCGCCGGACGGCGAGGGAAAGACATTGGACACTATGGGACGCAGAGTCATCTCATCGGCAGCAACGACGATTAAGGCTGCCAACGCCTAGGTTATCGTAGCCCGCTACGACAGGGAGTTGTGGTACAAAATCGCCCCCCTGCTGGACTTCTTACCAGACAAGAGGGCGGAGGCCCTAGAGATCCTGCAGGAAGGAGAAGTGGCGTCAGACCACGCCATTACGATAGCGACGGACATCGCTGACACTGGATTTCGCCAGTTGGGCAACGGCGTGTGCCTTAGGCGGCGTGGATGGCTCAAGGCAACTGACTTCCGTCAGGACGTGCAGACCAGAGTCTTGGACATGCCGTTCGACGGGAGCAACCTGTTTGGGAAAACAGTGGACGATTCCCTACAAGCCATCAAGACGGACACGGAGACGGCCCGGGCTCTTGGTGTTCTCCAGCAACGACGGCCGCCCTTTCGGAGCGGCGGAGGCAAGCAGGGTGCCTCCAAAGGTTCCGGCGGCGGATTTTCCACCTATCGTCAAGCGGCCCGTTCGTCGTCGCAGGAAGCCTACAGGGGACGAGGCAAGTCGGGCGGACCCCGCCAAGGAGGGCAAGGCAGCAAAGCCTCGTAGAAGCAGGACTGAACCGGCCGTGGGGTCGGGCCCCCACCGAAGCACCCCGGTGGGAGGCCGGCTGGCGTGCTTCGTCAGCGTGTGGGAGTCAATCTCCACCGACCGTTGGGTGCTAGACGCCCTGGCCCAGGGTCACGCGCTCGAGTTTCTAAAGAAGTGCCCGCGCGTCCCCCCCGTGGCCAGGAAGGAACATCACGTCCCTCAACTTCTCTTGGAGGTAAAGGCGATGCTCAAGAAAGGCGCCATCGAGCTTGTCCCAAAGAGGCTTCGGGGCTCCGGAGTTTACTCAAGATAGTTCCTCGTGAGGAAGAAGACGGGAGGATGGCGTCGCATCCTGGACCTACGACGACTGAACAAATTCATCAAGGCACAGAAGTTCCGGATGGTCACCCTCCAGCACGTCCTGGGTCAACTGGAGGAGGGCGATTTCCTGTCGTCGTTGGATTTGGAGGATGCCTACTTCCATATCCCCATCCTAAAGGGACACCGAAAGTTTCTCAGATTCGCGGTCCAAGGGCGTCACTACCAGTTCAGAGCCCTTCCCTTCGGATTGAGGTCGGCACCCAGGGTGTTCACCAAGTGTCTCACACCGGTGGCGGCGTGGCTGCGTCTGGAGGGGATCCACGTCTACCCCTACCTGGACGACTGGCTCATCCGAGCAAAGACGAAGGAGCTCGCCGCGGAGCACACGGCAACGACCGTCCAACTACTCACGGACCTGGGATTCTCCATAAACTACGCCAAGTCCCACCTGGTACCCGCGCAAGACGCACTGTTTCTGGGAGCGAAGCTCGACAGTGTCGCTTCTGGCCTCTCCGTCGGAGGAAAGGACGAGGGCCATCTTGGGCAAGGTGCAGCGGATGCTGGTTGCGGACGCGGCCAGGGTGAGGTCCATCCAGTCCCTCCTCGGAATGAGGTCTTCTTGCATTTATCTCATCCGCCTGTGCAGGAGTTCCTGGACGCTCGCTGGATCCAGACGACCGGCAGCTTCGAGGACAGGATCACACTCGACGAGAGCTTCCGACGAGCGATCCGGTGGTGGGGCACCCGCGCGCATCTGACGGCGGGCATGGACTTTCAGACCCCGGGCCACCAGAAGACAGTGACCACGGATGCCTCCCTGGAAGGGTGGGGAGCGCACACCGAAAACCTGCATGCGAGGAGTCTTTGGCTGCCGGCGGAGAAGTCCATACATATCAACGTCCTGGAACTCCGTGCAGTGTTTTGGGCCCTCTGGGTCCTTTCTTCCGTCCCTCAAGGGCAAGGTGGTGAGGGTCTTCACCACCAACAACACCACCACCATGTTCTACATCAGGAAGCAGGGCGGTACCAGATCCCCTGCCCTGTCCAAGGAGGCGCAGGATCTGTGGCATTGGACCGTCACCCAAGGGATGTTTCTGGTGCCGTTTCATCTGGCAGGAATAAAAAACACCATCGCCGACTCGCTCAGCAGAGAGCTGCGCTCGTGCCACGAGTAGGAACTACGACAGGATCTAGTGGACCGCCTCTTCCGACGGTGGGGCACACCCCAGATCGATCTGTTCGCGACGTCGACGAACTCCAAGTGCCGGAGGTTCGCCAGCAGGTTTCCCCAGCCGAGGAGCATGGGCGATGCTTTCTCGTTCCCCTGGGAGGGCCTGTTCCTATATGCTTTCCCTCCATTGCCGCTTGCCCTGCTGATCCGGCTTATCAACCAGCTCAAGAGGTCACGGTGCAGGATGATCCTCGTCGCACCTGCGTGGCCGAGGCAGATATGGTTCCCGGACCTTCTGGACTTGTCAGTGTCCCCGTCAAACTGCCAGTGGACGCAGATCTTCTCTCCAGGGAAGGACGCGCCATCCTCCATCACGACCCGAAGTCGCTGAACTTGCAGGCCTGGCTCCTGCAGCGTTAAGAGTTTGGAGGTTACGACATACCGGCCGACTGCAGAGAGGTTCTTGCAAAGGCCAGGGCGTCCTCAACTCTTAAATGCTATGGACACAAATGTAAGAGGTTCTCTGTCTGGTGCCACGCACAGAAGATTAACCCTCTACGGATTACGACTCCTCAAGTACTGCCGTACCTACTGACGCTGGCCAAGGCTGGCCTGGCGCACGCTTCCATCAAGATTCATCTTGCTGCGATCTCCCGATACTCCGCACCCCTCCTTCATGCCCAAGGTGCCGTCGGACTTCCACCTCAACGAACCCTTGGTGTTGCCTGTTTTCTTCCCGTCGCCTTTGTCGCCGGCTGAAAGGACTTTGCACTCGCTGGATGTGGCTAGAGCGCTGAAGTTCTACGTGGACCGCACGAAGAGTTTTCGGAAGACGTCACAACTTTTTGTGAACTTTGGACCTGTCAATCAGGGGAAGGCTCTCTCAAAGGCTTCCATTTCCAGATGGCTCTCCGGCTGTGTCATGTACTGTCATCGGTTGGCAAACCGACAGCTGCCTGGCCGTCCGAGAGCCCATTCCACCAGAGCTATCGCAGCTACCACGGCGTTCCTATCTGGTGTGCCCTTGCTGGACATCTGCAGGGCTGCTACGTGGAGGTCGACGCACACCTTCACGAAATTCTACTGCGTAGATCGGGATTCCAGGGAGGAGTCCAGGGTCGCCCAAGCAGTGCTGCGCAACCTGTTCGCCTAAGGTGAGCCTGGTGAGGAGGTAAGATTTGCTTAATGTTGAGTTTTGGATGTAATGCTTAATGTTGAGCCTTTGCCACCTCCCGTGGTTGTGCATGTGTGTACTGCTATGTATTCTTTTATTCATGAGCATGTGAATCCATGCCAGACCCCATGCTGGAGAAGGAACAAGTTACTTACCTGTAACTGTTGTTCTCCAGCATGGGTCTGGCATGGATTCACATGCGAACCCTCCCGCCTACCCCTCTGCGGCTCTTCACTTGGTCATACTGCCACTTCACGTGCTACCAAATCTGAAGATGGCTGCCAGAGGCGGGGCTTAGGGAGATGGCAGTCATTGGCTGTGGTCAGTATGACGCAGAGATCAGTGATTGGTTACTACTACGAAAGACAGATCAGAAACGAAACTGATACTGATTTTTCTTTACCGAGGATTCCCAGCCTGACGACGGGGAATATTCATGAGCATGTGAATCCATGCCAGACCCATGCTGGAGAACAACAGTTACAGGTAAGTAACTTGTTCCTTTCTCCAGAACTCGAGCTCTATACGCTTAGTTGTGGAATCGGGCTAATACCGTTCTCGGCTGCCTGGGTTGCCGCCAGCTCTGTGGATGCGGTCAATTTTAGGTTTGTCCACTGAGTCATCCTTAAAGAGTAGCTTCAATATGTTATATTATGAAAGGTACTTATATAGTGCACCGTCACCAACGGAATTGGTCCCCAGGCGCTCTGGCGGATCTGTAAATGAGAAGGTGGGATGGGTTAGTAAGGTGAAGCGGGAGTAGGATAGTGAGGAGTGGTGTACTGTTGGCAGCTTCAATTCGGTAGATCCTGGGTGCTGAGTTTTGGTGCGAGTATTGGATCGGTGTCAGTCCGCGTGTGCTGTTGGTGCAGCTTATGTGTTGTTGAGGTGTGGTGAAGTGTGTACAGCTTGTTGTGCGAGAGATGGTTGTGTGAGGTTTTTTTTTTGTGATATAAGTATGCAGAGAGTTTGATCTTATATTGGTTAGTGGGTTATATGACATTTAACCTGCTAACATTAACAGTTCTGTCTAAGTGTAGTACTTGCTGATCTACCTAGTTTGTGTCCTGCCTCTCCCCCAACAATTTTTTTGATCCGAGCTACGCCCCTCTCAGTAACAAATGAACAGTATAAAGAAGGAAGACTGGTTAAAAAAAAAAAAAAATGTGCTTCTTAAACGGTCAAGTACCGTTATCATGCAGAGTTTTCTTGGTTTAGTTCGGTTTCACCTTCCTTCTCTGGAATACCAAATATGCGTATGTTACGGCGCTCTGTTTTCAAGATCATCAACCTTTAAGTGGATTTCCTCTTCCTTGTTTTCGATCTCTACGAGACGTTGGTCTATTTGGATCTCCAGCATGTTTGAAGAGGTTTGGTTAAGTTCAACCTCTTCCAGTCTCTCCTCCATCTCGTCTATTCTGTGTGTAATTTTATCTATTTTGTTTCCGATGTCGGCTCTCGTAACCCTCATTTCAGTGAGCAGGTCAGCGAAGTCCGCCTTGGTTGCGGCTGCCTCAGGCCCTGTCGACGACATGTTTGCGACACTTGGTGAGTGTCGTGGGGCAGAGAGAAATTGTATCTTGCTAGTGTTTTCTTAACGTCCATGGAAAGTAGGTCTGAGGCTTAGTAGTGAATGAGCCCCTGTTGTGTGCGGTTGGCACAGGTGGGCTATGCGAGCCGTGGAGTGGTGAGGACCTGTATGCTGTTGTCTGTCCTACAAAGTCCACGGGCCGCAAGGTTGGAGTGTGGATGATGTCCCCCTTTCGCAATTGATGATCTTGTTAGCGGTGAGCTATTGTGGGGTGTGCCTCCTGATCTCCGCATATTGGTCTTCAGTCAAGACCTCGGTGGTGTATATATGCAGGCGTTGGAGTGTGTAGAGAGTGTAGCCACACTTTCATCCGGGGGTATGCCGGGACGACTCCTAATTGATTCCAGGACTGAAAACCGTTGAACATTAACCGAGTCCCACAGGCTTGTTCTCTGCAGGTTTCCAGGGTGTGCATGGACCATATACTATAGTGTGTGGGGTCCAGCAAGCCGCGGAGGGATTCCGTGGATATGGATGGCTAGATTGAAGAAGGTATGGTGGATCTGAGGAGGGCCCCCGCACCACGGGGGCCCAACCCTCAGATACACGACTTGGCATAAGGTTCTTTGTAGTTTTCTTGGTTGCTGTCTAGATCCAAGGTCTAAGGCTCTATTGGTTAATAGATGGTGAGGTACCACTTACCACTAGCCTTTGTTGCTGGGTGGGTTGTTGCGGCCTGGTGGAATTGACTGGGCGTCCCAGGGATTCTCTTTGCGATCTCCTTGCACATCCCTATTACATGGGCCTGCACCCCAGGATCTCTGTTGGTAGTTGTGATCCACGTGACTGCAGGGGTTGGGATCCTGGTGAGGCTGACAAACCGTACCAGGTATGGTAGTCCTGGTGTTGGGTGTCACATTTATGGGCCAATATACGATGGTCCTTGCGGCTAGGACATTGGGGGGCTTAATGACTACGGGACCTGGGGTGCGAGGAGCAGCTGAGAGCGAGGCTGTTCGCAGCCAAGCGTGTTCTGGGTGTGCTTCCCCACGTAGCGGGTTCAGTATTGGTTGCACAGTGGTAAGTTATGGCAGACCACGGGGGCTCCTAGTCGCATGCGGTTGCATTGGTTCAGAAGCTTCGTGTATTTTTAATGTGACTTTGAACACTTTCTTTTGGTTGTTGAGTCTGACACACTCCATAGGCATCATCGTTTACATTGTGTCACACAGCACCTTCATTGCAGTGGCACAGGGAAATCTTTCAGATTTCCCAAAGGTTTAAATATCTTCCAACTACTGTTTCCAAGAGTGAAGTGAAATTTACTTTACTTACATTTGTAACTTTCTAGAGCTAGCACACACTACCTTACAATAGGGTGCTAAATGGGTTACTTGGTATCCCCTTTGTCTAGCTTCTCATGTAACAATTTTATTTTGCCCTTTCCAAGTTCAATGGCTCGTGCCAGTGGTTTACTTTTAACTACCGTGGTGTTTTTTTTTTTTTTTACCGCGGGCTGCATTCGCAGCTGCAGTAAAGCACCCAAGGGTGCCATTTTTGTCAAAATGGCCCTGGTCTTCTTTTTTCGCCATTTCTTTGTGGAAAGGTCCTTCTTGAGATTTACTCTGCTCGCCAAACCAGGTTTGGTCCCTTTGTTAGCTTTAGCTTTGGTGGGATTCTCGAGTGAAGCCCACCTCTGGCTCCATGGTGTCTGGCAGGGGCATGAAGCGAGAGAGGTGCCTTCCCTGTGCCTAGTCTCTTAGGAGACAGGAATGCACTCTTAGGTGATTGGTCGGCTGGCTGTCCGGCAAGGACAGCCACCCTGCTGGGTGACTGATAGCTAGGCTGGAATGAATGGGAGAAACCTGCATAAAAGGTGAGATTATTTGGCTTGGAAGGCAGTCGACCACTGGACGAAGGAATCTGAAGAAGAACTTGAAGAGGACGCCTGCTGCAACTCCTGGATTGTTGGTTTGCCCGGTGAAGCCCTGTGGCTGTGCTGAAACTCAAATTTCGTTTCGACTAGAGAAGCCCTGCAAGGATGACTTCTCCCCTTGAGGTGGTGGGACTAATCAACTCCAAAGTAAGCCACCTGGACATCCTCTCAAAGCTGGTTGAAATTCCACTGCAGTTGCTGCTGGAACCGAATAGCCTGGGAGAGGGAACACCAGATTGTGTGCGTTGCTTTTAAGCTGGCCAGGAGCTCCAGGAAGATCCTCTGGACTCCCAGGAAGCAGGACTGCCTGAGCCACCTCAACAGAGCGCTGGACCCCAGATGTAAGGAAAGCCCATCTCAACAGTCAGGAACCGCATTGTTGCTATTTGCGGTAGACGCGAGGAGCTGAAACACTGAAGTGCCACTTGTTTGAAGATTGCCGCTTGCGGTCGGCGTACGTGCCACTGTGTTGCAGGAGTCCCCAGAAGTCCTCCTTCTTGTCCCCACGACTGAGGCCCAGGAACACCAGGATCTGCAGAGCTGCACAGGCACAGAAGCCATCTGCTGCACTTTTCTTACCTCTTGTTGTGTGACCACACTTGTCCTTGTTGGAGACTTGTCTTGGTTACTCTGTGAAGTTGCTGCCAAAGCCTAATCAGCTTGTGGCCCTACTTTGATTAATTTTTTTTTTCTATTCTACAAAGACTTCTAAAACATTGTGTAAGACTTTCTACTTACCTGTAAGAAATGCTTCAGTTCACCTTGACTTCTGCTAACTTTGGCTAACCTGGGTCCCTGAATGACTCTTCTCTCCCCAGCTCATGTGGCGTCTTCCTTCCAGGAAGAGTTTAACTGACTTTGCATTGGCGGGTGGGGGGAGGCTGTATTGAAAGTACTTACCTGCTTAAGAATAATTGTGTGAATACTTGGCTTATTCTGAAACCTCTTTTCTTTGACACTCTAAATGCAATAGCGAAATATTAATGTCCCCAGCACCTTAACTATTGAAGTCCCCTGAGGATGTAGGAACTGTCTGTGGGCCATCCCAAAAGGGTATCTACTGGTTTAGAAATATTGAGAGTGTGGATTTTGGAGTGTATTTGTGTGTTACTATTATATTGCCCCCTTCTGAAGAAGGCTAATGCTAACTGACTGTTAATAAAGAATAAAAAAGAATCTGTTTTTTAGGCGACTTATGGGGCTCCCGAATTCATCACCCTGTACCTCAATTCATAGAGAGTTGGGGATGGAATTTTGGGAGGACCAGTGGGCGGCGGCACCGATGATATTTTGGGTGAGGCTATGGGCTAATGAACAGGCCACTCTCTGCCATTTTATAATCAGGGCTGTGATGGACAGGGAGGGCTGGAGAAGAATACCATTGCTCGATTACATAGATACATTCCTAATCGAGGGCAACCTTAGTGCCCTATTTCCTCCAGTGACCCTGTTGACCAAATAACAGTTATAAAGGCATACCGAGGAAGGGTTCACAAGAAAGAGAACGCTTTTGGAATTTGTGTCTAATGCAGATAGAGACAGAGTGATTAGCCTAATAAAGGAGATACAACTGTATTTAATATGGGGTACCTCTAGGAATGATCGCTGGCTAATCACTCGCGCAAGGTTTGACTGTCTCCTTTTGTGAGGAAATACAGTAAAATGGACGGGCTACCCGACCTCCGCATGGTGTCCATTGTGTGGCCACATCAAGAAAGATGGGGCCCATCTGCTTCTGTTTTGTCCCGCCTATCGTGTGATTAGACGAGTAACCATGCTGCCTGTCTTGAAAGAGGCTAACATTCGATCCTTTAGGCCGGCTATTCTGTTCCTTCTGTCGGCTGACCCTGTCCTTGCAGCATAGGCACTGCTCACATTTTTAAAAAGAGCTATGCATCTTGGGAGGAGATTGTTTGATGAATGTGAACCTCTGGTTTTACCCAATGTTTAATATTTCCTTGAGGACTGAGCGCCAGGCAAAATGGATTCACCCTTTACTGGTGTTGCCTAACCCTACTGTGATTTTAAATGCGGTAACAATGGATCTTTTACTCTGTATCTAATCTAAATGTAACATGTTGTGTTGATTTGTGTTGGACTGAAATATTCAAGGGAAGGGATTTTATGGATTGTGATTAATTGTCTATTGTTTTTCTTTGTATGTGTTTGATGGATTGTAATCCGAATAAACATATTGATTGAAAAAAAATTGCAAAATAAATTACTAATT
Organism: Ambystoma mexicanum; assembly: GCF_040938575.1. Taxonomy (NCBI): domain Eukaryota; kingdom Metazoa; phylum Chordata; class Amphibia; order Caudata; family Ambystomatidae; genus Ambystoma; species Ambystoma mexicanum. Next base: position 870,811,618 of record NC_090924.1, on the reverse strand, counting down.
GTTTAATCAAGAAACCTACTTGCCACTGTGAACCTCTGTGTAACTTCCCTACAGCTCACGTTGACCCCTCTTGATCAGCCTGGCTGCTCAACACGCTACCAACCTGTGTAGTACAGACTTGTACAAAAGGTTGGGTTCCTATTGCCAGAAGGTCAGGGTTGTTGTAGTGCACCCAAAGGGGTACTGCATACAATCTTGCTTAACACGCCTTGAGCGGCAGGTCAATCTTTCCCCATTTCATTTCTGCCAGTACAGGCCTTCAAGCTACAATGCAAACTTCGTAGTGAACTTGTCTGACTTTATCTCAAATGGCTTTCACTCACCCTAACCGCTGCATCTTTGGAGACGTAACATTTTGCTAGAGTAACCTAAGAGAAGACTTCCTAGGAGACATATACCTAACCTGAATATCCTGCATCTTCACAGTCAGATTACATTAGCCATGGATCCAGCAAGATATAACTTTGATGCCTTGTGTGCCATCTTCAGCCTTGATGCCGTTCTTCCACCTTGCTCTTATTTAAATATACCTATCATGTTCAGATCACTCTGCTCTATTTTTCTTCATCTCTGAAACTCTGACTTGCCTACATTTTTTGAGGCACAAGTATCTATATAGGAATTGGAAATCGTAAACTCATAAAGGCTCGATCCCTTTACTCGTCCGTTCCATTCCTTCTGTATCCAATGTAAGTGAGTCTTGGAGAAATTATGGCATTTGACTGAATCACAGATTCTTTAACCTTATCGCCTCAAATAAAAGCTGAAATGCATAGACCAGTAACCCGCTCTTGTTCAATGAAAAATTACAAAGAACTAATACTGGACGGTGCAGTCGCAAGAAAGAAGACCAAATTCCAGTCCTGATTCCCAGAAGAGAATACCACGCAACACAAAACCAAACCTATTTCCTGTTCTGATAGATTAGCAAAGGCCAAGAACCCACAGATACAGTATTGGGGAGAATCTTTGTCTGTGCCAATTCCCTTTAACCTTAGACCCCCCCAAGCTCTTTTGCTGGACTCTGGGATTTTTTAAATTACATTTTTACACCTGGGTGAGTGGGACCTTTCTCACTTTTTCCGAATATGATTTTCTATGTTCCTTACTGTTTTATGGAGTCTGGTAAACTCCATAGGCATCTGGTTTTGCATTGTGACTCTCAGCACCTTTTGTGCAGTGCCACTGAGCAGTCCCTTGGACTTCTCTTAATGTTTTAATACATTTTCTTGGGTTAAATACTGTTCCAAGAATAGTAAGATGACCCCTGTCTGTCTTCCCTTTACTTTATGGGTCCTGCACACACCACCCTATGTGGAGTGCTGGGGGGGGGGGGTTACCTAGTAATTCCTTTAACCAATTCCACATGTAACATTTTGTTAAACTAATTTACTTGACTGGCTGGTGGCAGTGGTTTCGTTTTTACTACCTAGTGACATGGATCTGCAGGCCGATACCTCCGCTGCACTGCTGCACCAAGGGGTGACCATTTTCACAAAATGGCCCGTCTTCTTTTTTTGCCATTTGTTTGCTTTAGGTTTCAGTCCTTTGTGTGTTTTGCCTTTGGCGGGCTTCAGCCCGGAAGCCCACCCAGGCTCCAGTGTGTCTGGAAAGGCAGGAAGTGAGGGAGGGTCCTGAAACTTCCCTGTCCTTTGTCTCGAGGTGTGCCTGGGTGAAATCAGTTCCATTTGGCCGGCTGGCTGTCCTGGAGGATGGCCACCCTGCTGTGTGATTGACAGCCTAGGGCTGTGAATGAATGGGGAACTTGCATGAAAAGTGAGGTTTTTGGGACTAAGAGCAGTCTTGAGCACTGGAGGACAACATCCGAAGCAGAGGACTAGAGAGATGCCAGCAGCACCCTCCTGGACAAGTGCCCGGTGAAGCCCTGCACCTGTGCTAAAGTTTTCAAATGAGCATTTCCTCCTTTAGGCTGGTGGACCAACTAGCCTCGAGACAAACTCTATTTTGTGCAACCCCCGACTTGCTGCGACTTTCCTAGGCTGTAGAAGCCCAAAACCCGGGGTATCTCGATTACCTGTGAGTACATTGTCTCCCCAAGTCCGAATCCAGCCAGATCTTTGTGGGCATCCAGAGGACCCTACAGAAGCATGAAATCCACGTCCAGAGTCCCCTCACCAGAGTCCAGGACCGAGGGATCAAGAAAATCCTAACCAGAGCTTTTCGTTCTTCTTTGGCACTGAGAAAAAGGTGCCAAAACCACAAAGAGCTGCTGAATCGATGGAAATCCATTGCTGCTGAGACCCTCTCTTGAGTGCTGCCGCAGGAGCTTGACAGACGTCATCCTCTTCATCACCACAACCATGGACCAGGAACCAGGGTCTACTGCATTGCATCATGAAGGCAACCAGCTGGAACAACTTAATTTCAAAGGTACTGTGGGGCTTGAGGTACTTTTTCCTTTTGCCATTGATTTGGTGCTTCCTATCTTTGGGAGTGCGTTTTAACGCTACACTAAGTTGTTGCTGTCATTTCTATTTTGAACACTGACTATTTAAGAACTTGTTTGTAAGAGGAAGAGCATCAGAACTTTGACTTTGTTCATTGACTTTGGCTGTCCTGGCTCCCTAAAGGCCTCCTTCTGAACCTATTGGCTTTGCGTGTTCCCTTGCAGATTTTAAATGTTATTAATGCTGCGATAATTTGCTGCCTGCATCCCTTTGGGAGAATCTCACTGTTCTTATAACCTATCGGTCTGTTCTGATCAAACCCTAACCTTTCCTTGAAAAACTCAATATTAGGTCATACTATATAAATGCTATACTGACCTCAAATGAAGTCGCCTCGGGTGCTCGAACATGTGTAACATATGAATATTTCACTTTTTGCATTGAATCCTACCTTAGGATTAATGCTACAGCTAATTACTGGTTTTTAAAGAATGCTTTAAATAGCTTTGTATAAATAATGTATTATATAACTGTGTGGAAGTGCTGAATTGGATACTTGTATTTACTGATTTCATTTCACAGGTCCATAGCTCACACTACCCCTCTTAAAATAAGCCTGGCTGCTCAGTTACACTACCAACTTGTGTAGTACAGGCCCATATTAAAAGGTGGGTTACCTAATACTAAGTCTTGTGAAGTCCCACACGAGTTGGACTGCACTAATTTGTACCTAACACATGCCTTCAAAATCATTTCAGAATTCTGAAATAATTGTGCCCGCTCGTCAACTATTATAACTACACTTTCTCACTTTAGTTCTTTAGCAAATCACTTCTACCTCGGCCGAACTTTTTAAAATCTGCAAGGAGCTGGCCAATCCTTTTGCAGTCTATACCTCTCCTGTCCCCTCTGCACAGCCTGGCTTCTCACTTAATCTTTAAAACTCAGGACCTCCTGCCCTCTCTATCTTCCTCTCCCTCTCGTCCCTCCACTCCCTGCTCTTCTCTCCTCTGTGACCACCTCTCCTCCCTCCTTCTCTGCCTTTCCCTTGTTCTCCCCAGAAGAGGTTTCGAGACAAGTCCGATCTATGAAAGTCTTGTCAAAACAGGTTCACCCCGGTTCTTCCAAAACCATCAAGGACCACATCAACTCCCTGGCTCCGGCCCTGGCCGACTTCTGCAACCACTCCTTCGCCACAGGAGTCTTCCATTCCCCCCTGAAGCACTCCCCTGTGCACCCTCTTCTTAAAAAACCCTCTGCTGACCCGTCCTGCCCGGCTAACTATCGCCCAATCTCCATCACTCCTTTCCTGGACAAACTCCTGGAAAAGCTGGCCATCTCCCAGCTCAATCTTCACTCTGAATCTGTTGGTTGTCTCCATGATCACCAGTCTGTCTTCAGAGCTGACAGAAGCACGGAAACTGCTCTCCTGAACATCCGTGAAGACCTGCTCTCCAACCTTTATTCCAACACCCCCTGTGTCCTCATCTTACTTGATCTCTTCTGCTTTTGACACTGTCAACCATGCCATCCTGCTCAACCATCTCCGTGATAACCTGGGGATCACCGGTCAGGCCCTGGCGTGGCTGACTTCTTTACTTTCTGAGCGAACTTCCCAGGTTCAACTTGGGTCTTTCCTCTCCTCTATCTCCACCTCCACCTCTGGTGTTCCCCAGCGATCTAACCTCTCTCCCTGGCTGTTCAACCAATATCTGGCACTTCTTGCCCACCGCATTGCTACTACCTGCCCCAACTTCCAGTGCTGCGCGGATGACACTGGGCTCATTTTCAGGCTACCCTCGGCCACCTCTTCTCCCTCTCTCATCTCTGTCTTTCTGCTATCCAGGAGTGGTGTGCCGCCAATGATCTCTGCCTTAATGCCAGTTAGAATGAGATTCTCGGTTTATGGTCATAAGACCGAAAAAAAAATCTCGGAAAAAAAAAAAATCTCCTTTCACTCTCTGGCTGTCATCTCTTGGCCCTCTTCCTGCTCCCACCTGCGAGGCTATAAAGCTTGGGGTCATCTTGGACTCCACACTCTCCTTCTCTCCTCACATCTCTGACGTCTCTAAGAAGTCACACTACCAGCTGCACCTCCTCAGAGGTATTCTTCCTTTCCTCTCCTTCCCCCAGAAGCTCACTGTCCCCAGATCTCTGGTTCTCTCTAGGCTGGACTACTGCCGCAGCCTCTTTCGAAATCTGCCTGCTTCTACTCTCTGCCCTCTGTAACTCATCTAGAACAGGACTGCGAGACTTGTCCTTGGCCTCAAGCTCAGGGATCGTATCTCTCCAGGACTGAAATATCTGCACTGGCTCCCAGTGGATGCAAGGATTAAGTTCAAACCCCTCTGCATTGTACACAAGGCCTTCTGGGGCCTCAATACCTCCCAACTCTCTCTTCCTAAATATCTTCCTCCTCAAGCTCTTCGCTCATCCGCCTCCAAATCCCTCAGGGTCAGTCGCTTCTTCAAGCAAGGAGTTGGTGGTAGATCTATTTCTTTGGCTGGGGCCTCCCTCTTGAACAGCCTCACTGAAACTTGAGGCGAATCATCTCCGGTTCCAGAGGCACCTCAAAACCTTTCTCTTTGCTTTTTTTCCTCCTCTCACCTGAGGACCTCTTGGCTGAAACTGCACTGGTTACCTGGCCACCCTCTGTTCTCGGGCCCAGGTCCCTCCCCCGCCAGTCACATACACCTGCACTGCCTTCCTGGCAACCCCCACACTTGGGGACTGTTTCACTGCACTGTCCCCTCCCCCTGCACTTTCCCCATTCCCCCTTCCCATGCACTTGCACCATATGAATGACGCCTGGCCTATTAGGATTGTTGTCTGTCTCCCCTCTGTTCCCCCTGCCTTGCCTCGTCGCGCCTTGAAACACTTGTGTATCAGTGCGTTATAAATGCCATATATCATACCTAAAACGTTTTACTCGCAGCTGTAGAATTAACCAATAAATGTCCCCTTTGGCTGTGTCCAGGGGATTGATTATGTTTGATGGACCTAAAGGATACTTACCTACATGTACTGATTCGGAAACCCCACCACGAATCCCTGTGTTTTTCTTTAATAGACCCCGATTACCAGTACACTGTTCTGCCCTTTGGCCTAATATCGGGTCTGTGGTATTCACAAAAATCACTGAGGTTGAGGGGTAGGCATGTTTATTTGTATATGGATGACTGTTTGGTGAGGGGCTACTCCCCAGAGGATGCATCTAGAACCCTCCAGTACCATATTGACCTGTTCTTTGAACTAGACTGATCAAACTTCCGAAGTCAGACATAACACTACATATTTATTCCAGAGATGGATTTGAAAAGCAGTAAAAAGCAGACATTTTAATTGATTTACTGTGCACTTTATCACACACACAGAGCTAACGTTTCCAATGTATATGATTCCAGTACCCTGTAGCAATTGTTGTATAGCTCCTTAGGTTTCAAAGTAGTATTTGGTCAAAGGCAAAGCATCTGTCCAGGAATCCAGACTCCCTTGGAGGCGCTTGATATTTTTTTTCATATAGCACTGTAAATAACTGCTAATTTTTTTTTTGTTGTTTTAGATCTGAAATGTGCACGCACCCATCATGTCCTCTTCCTTCTCCCTCCTTGTCCCAGACATTGTGTGTTTTCTGTTGCCTGCCTTCCTCCTCTGCTGCCAGTGTACTCCTTTTCCCACTCTTACGGAGTCCGTCCATGGACGAACGTAGGAGAGACCTCTTGGGCAGCACAGTGTATTGGCTGCAATCCATTCTTGGCAGAAGATAAATTACCCTAATAGCCAGACCTTTAACTGCGACATTCTTGGTTTTCACAGTTAAACATTTTGTCTGTGTTTAAATAGTGCTTAGGTAGGCAGGAGAGCTTCTCGCTCTCAGCCACCTGATTGTTGTGTTGCATCATAATCGCTAATAGAAATAAATTGTGTAGATGAGTAAAATATTTTTCCATTCATGTTTGAGACAAGTGTAATTGGAATCGATTTGTGAAGTAGTCTATGGATTAGTTAATGATCTATGCTGAATGGTATCATGCTAATGCTCCTTTTTAAAAAATGTTTTATGATTCTGGTAAATTCATTCTTTTTAATGTTTTTATTTTGTTGATTAATGTGCTAACCAATTTAACAAAACTCTTTTTGAGGTGTGGACTTCAAGGTGAAAACAATTTCGGTTGATGGTAATAGAGCTAAGCTTGCAATTTGGGTAAGTCTTGTTTCATGTTTGTGAAAGGTATACTAAGTTATTATTCTGATGAAGCTTAAAAAAATTAGCACAAATAGCGCTCTTTAAAAAAATGTAAAATTCCAATGGCAATTGCTGTGCTCATCCATAATTGATAGACTGGCAAATATAGACAATTACATTTTAGGAAAATCAACTCACCAGTGTTAATTTACGTTGTCAATCTATACACTGAATCCTGTCATTGTTAGAAATGTGTCAACAGAAACCAGTGTGCATTCGCTCTTATGAATGCAAACTGGTGTATGAAAGAGAATCCTATTGTTGGGGGGCGGGGAGGGGGGGATAAGAAATGTGAAACACATGGGTGAAGCACATAGGAGAGAGATGGTCCAAAGGTGGGGAGACCTTACTGAAGCAAGCTGAAGGCAGTTGGACCAGGTCCAAAAAGGGCCAGTGGGAACTGCAGCAATAGAGTGTGGGGGCAGCAGATGGATGTCTCTTAACCGAGCAAAGGACCAATGCTGCAGCGCAATGAGTTAAGTGGAAGAGGGAAATGGTCTGTAGAGGCTGACAGTGGAGCCGGCGGGCCGTGGCCTGCAGAGGGAGGAAGGCTGAATCTTGTGGCGCAGCAGCGTGATCTGGTACCACATGGTCTGAGCTTTCTTGCTGATGTGCTGCTGTCTATGATGAACCAAAGGGGTTTGGCGAATGGGGCAAGTTTGGAGGTGAATCTGTCCAGTTGCATCTTGTTCAGCCATCCTTGGATAGTTTCCTGTTTGGAGGATGGCCGAACAGCAGGAATTCCATTTGAGTTGAGTTCTAGGAATGCCATTGTCATCATGGGTTGTGGTAAAAGGGGGGGGGGGGGGGGGGTGGTGGTGTGTGTGTGTGTGTATGTGTGTGTGTGTGTTTGTGTGTGTGTGTGTGTGTGTGTATACACACGTGTACACACACTGTTCAGGCAAAGCCCATTCTGAAAGAGTGAGATGATAGTATATGAACCAAGATAATTTAATTTTATTTTTTGTTATGGTAGTAGGTAGGATGTAATGGGTTGGCTTTAGTGATGCAACCTTGTCAGTGAGTTCCTGGGGGGTGGGGGTGAAGTCTGCTCAAGGAAGGGGGTCTGAGGCTTTGCTCGGCAGCACAGATTTGGAGGCATAGATGCAATGTCTACTTGTGTCGCCTTTTCTAATTAAATTGTTGATGGCCTAGCATTTCTCAAAGGATATTACATTTATGCGTATAGTAAGGCGGTGTGCTGTTTGACCATTAAGAAAAATGCTTTGCCCTGAGCAGAGGCTTCCGCAATTGTTGAGGAGTGTTAATAATTGGGGCCCTGCATTTTTAGAGTAATGCCTCGGGTCTACAGGTTTGCGAAATTTGCAGCAATGTTTTCCATGTGTTCTGATAGTGTGTTTGCTTTCAACCAATTCCTGGGTGTACCATGGGGCGGAGGGTTTGAGTCTTGATGCGCCCTATTTTTGAAGGAGCATGTGTGTCTCGACCAATTCCTTTGAATTTTGCTTGAACTTTTCAATTAGGGAATTTACATTCATTGTGGCACTGAAGTGGTCAGGCTGATTTCCATTGCTTCCATCGAGAGGTTTTTGAAATGGCGATGTGCGAACATGGTGGGTTTACCCTGCCCTTTTGGAAGAGGGGGATGTGTGATGAAGATGATTGTGGGGTGTGATCTGTCTAGTCGAGAGAGATTAAGTCGAAAGAATTTAATGACAGAGGAGAGTGGAAAGAGGCTTGCACATGTTGCATTATGTTAAGCTCAGGAGAGCATCTCTGGTGTTTTTAGTTGCCTGGGTTCCGGGTATGTTTTAGTGCCAAAGAAAAATGTTACTTGAGTGGATGACCCAAACAGACAAGAGCAGGTCAGTGATTTTGTCCGTGAAAGTGCCACACATATGAGGTGATTGGTATACAAGGTGAAACGTGGTGGTTTCCTTATCTGATGGGAATTGACATGCAAGGAGCTCCATAGTTTCTAATGCAGTTTGGCTGCACAATATGCAGTGTCCGTCCTTATCTTCTGGGTGACATCCACGCCTTCTGTGACCGGTCAGCATATTGGATGTTCGGTCTGGGTGGGACAAGTGGAAGGAAGTGGGGAAAGAGCCAGGTTTTGGTGATGATAAATGCTATCTGGCTTGGGAGTGGTAATGAGATCTGCGATGTCTGCTGCGTGTAAGATGGGTGAATGAGCGTTCATAGGCACTGTATGCAAGCAGTGTGTGTTGGTAATGTGGGGAAATGAGATTCGTAAGGTTGGATGTTCGGTGCTGACGAGCTTCTTTGCAGGAAAAACCTCTGTGTGGGAGATGGTTTGTGGTTGTAGGAGACTCATGGTTATGTCTAACTGGTTTCTGTGGGACAGCTGGGACAAACAGCAAAAGTCTTTATCTTGGTCTGTCACTGGCTGAGATCACTGGCGATGATGCCCAAGTCGGCCCAATGATTGAGGCTGGAGGGCAGAGCAGGGATCATGTATCCAAAGCAGGCTGGATTCGACTACGCCAAAGTGGAGCTGGCTTTTGAATGCCCGAACCTGGGCGAGAAAAACTAAAGCACTATTGACCCAATTGATGAACAACCTTGATCTGCTTGGTGTTTAGAATGCAGGGAGCAGGTGCCTGTCCTTTCCAGCTCCTAAAGTGACCAAACCGGGTTTGCCCTCTTATTCGTCTCCCCTTCACTTCGGATAAGACATCCTTTGATTTATGTGTCAACAAAGAAACTAAAGGGGCAGGGTTAAGCTAAGAGTCTGGAATGCACCTTAAGTAGGGAATGAAAGGGGTGTGGCTAAGAGAAGGCTACAAATGGACCAAAAGATTAGCAGTTCAGATGGGCAGGAGATATATATCCTGTGGTAGCGGCCGTGTAGTTATGGTTAAGTTACTAAACCCATAGGAAGAGCACTTTTTGGGCGGCTTAGAACTTCAAAAGTATATAGCCCACTCTGAATTCTTTTGGCAAGTTTGGTGAGGTTTCGTCAAGAGGGGGCAAAGTTATAGGGGGTCCCAATTTTTTCTTTCTTTTTTTTTCTTCTATAGTCATAATGGAAAATGTCTATAGTCCAAACCGCTGGATGGATTTTCACCAGATTTGCGGCAGGAGCAGTGGCTTGGTCCTGAAAGCGTGCTTTTGTAAATGTGGTGTAAATCCGTCCAGTAGTTTTCTTTAAAACAGGCTAAACGTAAGTCAAAAAAATTAGTGATATCTGGGTTCGGTCCGCGGACCCATTTCCCTGTTTGGTCATCGGGCACGCACACTGATTGGATGGGGAAAAACGTGAAATGCGTCAGTTTTCCTGAAACGCCCACCATATTGGATTTGCAGACTTTTGCTGCTGTCCGCGGACACCACGGTAGAGAATAAAAATGCAACCTTGCAATTGTCAAACTCAAGCAATTTCTGGGGGACGTGGAGGGGATGGGGATGGGGATGGGGATGGGAATGGGATGGGATGGGATGGGATGGAATATGGCCATGAGAGGCCAAACGGGTGTTTTCCATCCCTGAAGTCCGCGAACACTCCAGATGTCCCAGGATAGTCATGTGTCCAGGACACTTCAGATGTCCTATGACCTCTGTGCCTATTTCTGCATTACAGGGTTGGTGAAAATCAGTTTTTGGATGGCTTGAAACTTTGGCGCCACTCAATGAAATTGCATGTAATGGAATGGAATTTTATTACAGACCTAATTCTGAATGGTTTTGCAAAGTTTGGTGGGATTCTGTTAAGAGGGGGCAAAATTAGAGGAGGGGGTCCCAAAATAATGTAAAGGCTTATAAATGTGGTGCTATTTGACGAATCTATACAAGTTTGCAAAAAGATTTTATATCGAGATGTAAATGTTTTCCTAAAGTTTGGTGGGATTTTCTCAAGAGGGGGCGAAATGAGAGGGGGTCTCAACATTTTTAGATGGCTTATAACTTTGTTGCTGTTTTGACGAATTTGGACAAACATTTTGAGAAAGATTATACACCCAACCTTCAATGTTTGTGTAAAGACCGAATGGATTTTGTCAATTGGGGGCTAAGTTATAGGACTATTGTATGTATACCATTTTGACACTTTTGAAAAAATAAAACCTGGTCAGTTTTAAAGCAAACTTGTGTAAGGAGCATTGGCAAGGACCTTAAAGCATAGTTTTGCAAATGTGCCTGTGTTTTATTTTTTGACAAGTATCATAATGTAGGCACAAAAAATAGTGATATACCTTTGGTGACTGAGTTATAGCCTGTGGCCAGGGCCAGTGGCCAGATTGTCCGGGTCATGGACAATCTGACTACTGGCCATGACCGTGAGGGAAGAAAAATGGTGTTAAAGTGGCCATGTCCACCTGGAACCGGCTATGTGGTAAAATTATTCGAAAGTAGGATATGTTTGAAAGAGAAAAAAATGTGATTGTGGTAATATGGTCATAGGGTTCTGCAGGCTGCCATGGAAAGCGAAGAGGCGCTCTGTACGGAGCCCTGCCTTCTCTTTCCATGGTGGCCATCTTGGAAAAGGATTTTACTTTACACGTCCCGCTGTGGGAAGAAAAATGTGTTAGCACCCGGGTTCCTGCTTTGGGAACTAGGGGTGTTAATGGTCTTTATCCCCCATTGCGGGGGCTGCAATGGAGGATAATGGTCCGGAGCCCTCGTTATTTATTTATAACACGCCGCAGGCATAAGGGCGCACACAGTTCACTTGGGCCGATTAACTTTGGCTGTCGGGCTGTAAAGTAGATGGAGGCTATAAGATTTTTATTTTTTGTCAATTTTTTAACTGTAAAAGGTGGTTCCTAAAGGAACCATTCTTTTGTTGTTTCAAAAAATATTTGTTTTTGCAGGAGAGGTTAGAACGTAAGGTGAGGAGGGAAATGAGGGAAGAGGCATCAAGCACTAATATGGAGAGGCAGGTGGACATTGGAAGATGTTGCGCATGTGTTACTTCTAAGGTAGTGGGAAGTGTTTCTCATGCTCCTTGATTACAGCTTCAAATGCATGTCGACATTGCTTCCTCCTGCAGAGTGATGTGTTGAAGTATATACAGAGGACTGTTGTCTTCCAAAGATATGGATCAACAGTCTTTTATTTCTTGCAAGGTAGCTGGTGGGATTTTGTGTTCCACAGAAGTATGCTTTGTGGGTATAGTATTGGTTGAGGAAGATGGCCTACTAATTGCTAGGAAAGGAACAATCTTTCTGAGAGCATTGCAGTAGAGGATTTGGTGTGGCGGCGCATGCAGGTGGTCCCGTAGGAGTAATGTCCAGGTAGTCCGTGACGGAGTACAAAGTTGCACTCAGTGCATTTCACTTTTTTGTAGCTTTAGCCTTTGGTACATTCCCAATAGTGGTAAAGACCTGCCACACCCTTGATTCTCTCTGGGTGCTAGATGTAGGCACTTCCTCATCTTCTTGGTCCTGTTCATTGTCTTTGGAAATACTGTGCTTTTTTTTTGTTGTGTGGGTCCTCCAGCTGGTGGTGGTGGCTCTTGGGGAGGAGGGATGGCAATAGCTGATGCCATTTTTAAGATAAATAGCAGTTTTGCTAATATTCCAATTATGTGCTTTGTACTAGATTGTTAATGGGTAATGAGTAAGAATAGGTGTAGGAGCTGTGCATGGGTACATTTTGAGCTTGAGAGTTCCTAGATCAGTAGAAAATGCAGTTTCGAACTGTCCTCGAAGCAAGGACCCAAACGTGGCGTGCCAGTAATAGTACCCCTAGTGTGACGTCACTGTACCCATGGTGTCTCGCGCGACTAGGTCCCTCATATTGTTTTTTCCGCCATTCTAGACGGACGCGTGTAGTGGAGTTCCTCTTTCGGCGTCAATCCATTTACTTATTACAATTACCGATAGTTCATTCTTTCTATCCTTTACTTCACCGACCATCGAAACATCACACCGGTGAAGACAAAGACATTAGGGAGAGAGGTGGGAGGTCATTTTAGGATGTATATGCCCCTTTTCCCGCACTATTTTCGCCCAGCTGCCATAGTTTGTAGTTATGGACAAGACCCCATTTAAATTTTGCCCCAAGTGCAATCGTAAATTTCCCTGGGTCGATGAGCATTTAGTCTGTAACTTGTGTCTCCCAAGAGACCACATTGAGGGTTCTTGTCTAGCGTGTAGGCTCTTCAATCCCAAGACTTTAAAGGACCGCTCGACAAAACGCTGCGCCCACTACGCCAGGCAACTGTAGGCCATGGAGGTAGAGGGGGCTTTCAGTGATGGCAGCGATGCCGTCGGGGTAGCATCAGGCCCCTGACCCTGGAGGACAGGCCGGCGGGAGTGTTGTGGGCGGATACACTCGGCGGCGGAGGTGCAACAAAAACATCCACCACTAAACTCATATCCCCAAGTCGAGACTCGACACATGCTTCACACCCAGGGAAAGGTCCTTTGAGTCCCTGTCCTCTGGGCACTCTCGTTTGAGATCGCCACACGACAGGGCCCAACCGTCAAAAGACAGCAAGGGTGATGCGCGTAAAACCCCCTGCGAGGTCCGATCGTCCGCAGACGAGGCCTCGGCCCTACCCACATCTGAAAGTCGACACTCGATGTCAGATCAGGTACTAGGCCTCAAAAAGTCTGATAAACACCCCTCTGGGCACTTTAGAACACAAAAGAAAAGCCCTTTAGGGAAAAAAAACCCTCAGAAGGAAAAACCTCGAATCTAGGTCCATCCCTCAGAAGGATAAACCTATAGAGGCTAGGCCTAAAAAAAATCTGGGGTAATGGCTCCCACAGGTGAAGACTTTAGATTTCCTTCCCAACCTTTGGTAATCCCGAGTTCATGAGAATGGTCTTCACAAGACATTGACAGGGTGATGAGGAGAATGACCTTTTATGGCCCATTTCTGCGAAAAAGACCCTGCTTACTTCCAGAGTTTCCACTCCACACTCGTGGCCCCCCCCCCCCCCACCTGCACCCTCCACCACAGCTCCCTCTGGGTCACAGGTCTCTGCTCAACCGGCCCAACCCCCTTCTAAAAGGTCTCATGCAGATATTCCAGTGCAAAGCACAGTCATAGATCTCTATGACCTGGAATCCGAGCATGAAGCTGTCTCTATTGCAGAGGCAGCTGACCCTCAGTACGAGGATTACACAGCAGACCCTTATTATGGGGATGATGAGGACCTAGAGGCAGACCCACAGGCCAATATGTATCCTATAGACTCACCTATTGATCAGAACCCTCCAATTGTTGATTTTCCTATTGATAACCAACCCCTTCTTAATGAAGTTCTAGCCAGGGCGGTGGAGCACTTTCAAATAAACACCCAAGAGGTTCAGGAGGATAAGGACTTTGTGGAAGAGATCCTTGAGGACAAGAAGTCAATGGCGCAGTTTATTAATCTACTCAAGGCAGTACAGCGTGGGATACTACCGTCATTAGAAGTCCCTAATCTTACACGGGCAGTAAACCCACGTGTAGAGAAGCTGTTTAAACCCGCACCTTCAAACCCATTGTATATTAGAGGGCAACTGAAGCCAGACTTGTTAGTTGTAACTACAACTAGGAAGAGAGCGGGCACCCCCCTTGCTTCCTTTGATGCCCCACCCGACAAGCAAAGCAAAAAGATTTACACCATGGCTAGAAAGGTCACCTCCGCTGCGGCTTATCAGACCAGAATTGCACAGGTGACTGCAGAAGGGAGGGCAGTGTTAAGCTGTTTACTTGAGACCAAACTTGACGGGGCGGACAATGCCGTAAGAATCATTGCTCAGAGTACTGTTATTAAACGTCATGCATGGCTACGCCAGTCAGGTTTCAGACCAGAAACACCGGCCTCCCTAATTAACATGCCTATTGAACCCAGTGTCCTCTTCGACAAGGCCGTTGAAGACACCCTTAAGACAGCCAAGGACGAGTATGACATACTTAAATCGTTGGGTCAACTCAACAGCAAGCCTCCCGGCCAGAGGGGTAATGGCAATTTTCACTGTTTTCACAGCCAAAGTTCTCAACGGGGATCCAATTACAATCAAAACCAAGGCTCCTCCTGGGGGAATTATCAGGGCCAGTCCTCCCAGGGCTATCCTAGAGGACAGCGCAGAGGTTGTGGTTGAGGGAGGGGCAACTCCTCTCGTAGAGGCACACCACCTCCAAAAGCAGTGACATTCCGCTTCAGGTGCCCTCCCGTGCCTCTCCAGTAGGAGGGCGCATTTCCAGCTTCACCCACGCATTGGACGGAATCACCTCAGACAGATAGTTGCTGTCCACATTAGCCGGCGGATACTGTATAGAACTCCTCCAAAGACTCCACGACCACCCACCACGACAGAAGATCCATTCAGAACACCAGCGTATCCTTCTCGAGGATATAGCCACACTTCTAATAAAGGACGCCATCAAAGTCGTCCCGGCCAACCAGGTAAACAGGGGTATTTATTCAACTTAATTACTTGTGCCAAAGAAAGATCTAACAATGCACCCAGTATTAGATTTGCACCCTGCAAAGTATGTCAATCCACAAAAGTTCTGCAGGACTACGCTACAAGAGGTAATCCCTCTACTAGAAAAGAGGGATTACATGGCAACACTGGATATGAAAGATGCCCATTTTCATATTTCAATGTTCCCCGCGCACAGAAGATTCTTGCGTTTCAAGATAGAGAACCAGCACTACCAATTAAAGTGCTGACCTTTGGAATAGCTTCTGTTCCAAGGGAGGATAGCTCGGCGGCAACGTGTTCGCCTTGGAAGCAAGACGACATGAAGCAACACAGGTTCGATCCCCGGGTCCGCGCTTAGAATCCTCTGGGTGTTTAAGCACGTTATAAATACGTAACTAAGACTAAAAAAACACAATTACGCAACTTTAAAAAAAAACAATTCCTGTAACAGCGCCTCGATGCCCGCGGGCTGTGTGAGCGCTTTAAAAATGCAAATTAAAAAAAAAGGTATTCACAAAGGTACTGGCGGTGGTGGCAGCGCACCTATACAGGGAGGCAATCCCAGTGTACCCTCACCTGGATGACTGGCTCATTACAGGGGAGTCCCCCCTAATTTGCAGACAAAACCATTAAAAGAACAATCAACTTTCTCTTTCAATTAGGCTTCTCCATCAACGAGAAAAAGTCAATCCTAGTGCCACGCACTTCCAAACAGTTCCTAGGAGCTGTCTTTAACACACAAGAGGAGTTGGTCTTTCCATCAGAGGAAAGAGTACACAATTTGTTACTGCAAATACCGCGTTATCAGGCCAGCTGCCAGATAAGGGTGCGCAAAGCTATGCTTTTGCTAGGCATGATGGCATCTTGCATTTACCTGGTTCTTCACGCGCGCCTGCAACCCATCCAGGAGTGGTTGGCGAAACAGTGGTCTCAGGCAAGTGGTCAGTGGGACGATCTAGTGGTTGTTTCGCCAACACTTGTGCAAAACCTTCGCTGGTGGATAAGGGAAAATCTCATGAAGGGGAAGAAGACCTTCTACGATCCAGAGATACAGGCGACTGTCATGACGGATACGTCTCTAGCAGGGTGGGGGGGGCTCACTACCTTCACCACACAGCTCAGGGTCTGTGGTCTCGCACTGCACCTCCGAACCACATCAATCTGCTAGAGGTTCTGGCAGTATTCAAAGCTCTTTGGACATTCGAATCCCATTTAACAAACCAATCTGTGCAAATCCTGACAGACAGCACTACAGACATGTTTTATAGCAACAAACGGGGGGGGGCACACTTTCTCCAAATCTGTCAAGACTTGCGCAGCAAATTTGGAAATGGGCACTCAAACGGATGATGTTCCTGTCGTCTCAGCATGTTCCAGGGGAACTCCAATCTCCAGCAGACTCATTGAACAGAGATCTCCTACCAGAGGAACACGAGTGGCGTCTACACAAAGAAGCCGTAGAACACCTCTGTTCTCAATGAGGTTTCCCCACAATAGACTTGTTCGCTACAAACGAAAACAGTCGGTGCCCAGACTTTGCGTCCAGGTTCCCCCAGCTAGGCTCCAAGGGGAACGCCCTATGAATGAACTGGTCAGGGAAATTTGCTTACACTTTCACCCCCCCCCCCCCTTCCCCAACACCTCTCACGTGGAAAGTGGTGAACAAGATAATGATGCTTATCCTAGTTGTTCCTATGTGGGCAAGACGACCATGGTATCCACATCTGCACAAACTGGCGATGTTCGAACCCATCAATTTACTGTGCCCGTCAACCTATTCACTCAGCATGAGGGACTAACAGTGCACCCGCAGCCTCACTCAATGAACTTGGCAGCATGGCGCCTGAGGTCATAGAGTTTGGACATCTGAACATGCCACAGAGATGCATGGATATCTTGAAAGAATCAAGAAAACCTAACACTAGGCACTGTTACTTTAACAAATGGAGAAGATTCGTAATTTGGTGCCAGTCTAAACAAATTAGCCCCATAGAATGTACTCGGTCTCACATTCTAACTTGTATGCTCCATTTGCTAGATGCAGGGTTAGTATTCAACTCCCTAAAGGTCCACCTGGTGGCTTTATCAGCCTACACCACTTCCCATAATAAGGTCTTGTGGTGGAAAGTACCCGTCATCAAAGCGTTCATGGAAGGAGTAAAAAGACTCCACCCTCCAATTTCAAACCCGCTGCCAGGATGGGATTTCAATGTAGTACTCGCTAAACTCATGGGACCCCCTTTTGAGCCAGTGCACAAGTCTAGTCTCAAACACCTGACTTATAAAACTGCTTTCTTAGTGGCTATCACTTCCATAAGAAGAGTTAGTGAAATTCAAGCAAGCATCGTCAGTGCAGGATCCTTTCTTTGTTGTACACAACGACAAGCTGGTTTTACGTACTCACCCTAGGTTCTTCCCTAAATTAATCTCCAAATTCCATCTAAAACAGTCAATTGAGCTACCGGCTTTCTTCCAGGATCCCAACAGCTCAGCTGAGGTAAAACTCCACACACTAGATGTGAGGAGAGCGGTCCTCTACTATGTAGACAAGACCAGACCGCTCTGATCAGCTGTTTGTCTCCATAGCGCCAGGCAGAGAAGGTGACCGCATTGCAAAGAGTGCCATCTCTAGGTGTATAGTCATATGTATACAACTGTGCTATTCACTATCAAATAAGACACTGCCTTTTACGCCCCGGGCTCACTCCACAAGAGGCACAGGATCCACACTGGCTTTCATTGCAAATGTCCCTTTAGATAGTGTTGGCAAAGCAGCTACATGGAGCTCAATACATACTTTCACTCTGCACTTCTGCATTGACACTCATTCCAAGACAGATACACAAGTGGGACAAGCGGTCATTAGACATTTATTCGCTCATGAACCTTCTCACATCCCACCTCCATCTTGCACTGCTCACTAATCTATGCACAGCATGTGATCTAAGCAGATTCCACAAGTCTCGGAAGGGATACATTACTCACCGTAATCGTATTTCTGATGCTTGTATCTGCTTAGATTCACATGCAACCCACCCTTCCTCCCCTCGGAGTGAAGGGGCATGGATGCTTATGAGCTTGTCTGATAAGTATCTGCTTGGATACAACTGTACTCGCGCTACACCTCATGCTACCTCATGTCAGAAAATTAACATTGAGGGACCTCGACGCATGAGGGATCATGGGTACAGTGGATGTCACACTAGGGATAGTATTACTGGCACACCCTGTCGACGTCCCTTTTCGGGTTTCGAAAACCACTGTAATACTCTGCAGCTTCCACTAGATGGCGGCCTATGCACAGTATGTGAATCTAAGTAGATATAAGCATCAGAAATACGATTACGGTGAGTCATGTATCATATATATAATATATCCAAAACTCCCCAGACCTAATGGTTTCGTAATTATGTACGAAATTCTCAAATGTACACATATGAGGATCCCAGACTCTTGCTCTGTAAATAAGTGTTTGGCTGTTTCATCAATATCTGTCATTTTACTAATTCTGCAAGATGTTTGCTTTAGATGTAGTTTCAATTGGGGACCGAGAACCAACAACCGAGGCAGCTGATTATTGATTATTATTGTTCGACTTGCTGGATTGGGGCACTGGAAAATATATATGTATGTGTATAATATATATCCTTGTAGCTCTCCAATTTGCATATATGATCGTAGTTGTTGTTCCAATCCCATACATTTATTTTTTTAAAGGAGTCTTTGTGTCTCATAGTCAGTTTTGTTTTTCCAGTCACAATTTATTTGCTCTAACATTGATAGATTTAAATTCTCAAATTTACTGCCGCTGTTAATCGGCTTTCCATTACCAACAGCACCCCACCCATTACTTTCAAAAGTGGGCACTTGGGCATAGCTTTAGTTTAGATAAATAATTTCCCACGTTTTCTTTGGACCCGATGACCACAGATACCAACCCCACTTTCAATCTAAGATGTTACATCTGGGTTGAGGGCCCAAGTTTTGAAACTGTTCTCCAAAATCTTGCTTCTTGGTGGTTTAGTCAGACTACAGTGTCCATGGTCAACGCCTCTAATCCATAAAGAATGGCGGGACAAAAGCACTGATGGTAAAGCTCTAAAATTCCCTCCAACAAATGTCATGCTGTCTGATTTGCAAATTTGTAAAAAAGAAGTTGGCTGTTTACCTTTTTCTAGTTTTTGTTTGCTTAATACAACTAATCAGCCAGTATGCTAACCTCCAGGCCCAAAAATGGGTGGCAGCCTATTCTTCATGTTTTCCCTGTGCACTCTCTGGGGAGTTCTGGCCATCATGATGTTTTCCATGCAGTACTGCACAGTTTTATTGTAGGGCTTGGATGCATGGGTAAAAACATCCCACAGGATGATCCTCGTCCCACCTGCGTGGCCGAGGCAGATATGGTTCCCGGACCTTCTGGACTTGTCAGCGTCCCCGTCAATCAAAATGCCAGTGGACGCGGATCTTCTCTCCAGGGAAGGAGGCGCCATTCTCCATCACGACCCGAAGTCGCTGAACTTGCAGGCCTGGCTCCTGCAGCGTTAAGAGTTTGGAGGTTACGACATACCGGCCGACTGCAGAGAGGTTCTTGCAAAGGCCAGGGCGTCCTCCACTCTTAAATGCTATGGACACAAATGGAAGAGGTTCTATGTCTGGTGCCACGCACAGAAGATTAACCCTCTACGGATTACGGCTCCTCAAGTACTGCCGTACCTACTGACGCTGGCCAAGGCTGGACTGGCGCACGCTTCCATCAAGATTCATCTTGCTGCGATCTCCCGATACACCAGAACCACGGGACGGACGTCTTTGTGGTCTCATCGTCTGGTGAAAGAATTCATGAAGGGACTGTTCAGATCGTTCCCGCCGGTGAAGGCCCCGGCGTGGGAGCTCAACGTGGTGCTGACCAAGCTCATGGGACCTCCGTTCGAGCCTCTGCACTCGGCTCCGTTGAAGTTCTTGTCGTGGAAAACAGCGTTTCTTGTGGCCATCACCTCCGCACGACAGGTGGGAGAGATCCAGGCCCTTTCCTGCAAGCCCCCGTACTTGACTTTTCACGACACGAGGGTAGTGCTCAGGACGCACCCCTCCTTCATGCCCAAGGTGCCGTCGGACTTCCACCTCAACGAACCCTTGGTGTTGCCTGTTTTCTTCCCGTCGCCGGCTGAAAGGACTTTGCACTCGCTGGATGTGGCTAGAGCGCTGAAGTTCTACGTGGACCGCACGAAGAGTTTTCGGAAGACGTCGCAACTTTTTGTGAACTTTGGACCTGTCAATCAGGGGAAGGCTCTCTCAAAGGCTTCCATTTCCAGATGGCTCTCCGGCAGTATCATGTACTGTCATCTGTTGGCAAACCGACCGCTGCCTGGCCGTCCGAGAGCCCATTCCACCAGAGCGATCGCAGCTACCACGGCGTTCCTATCCGGTGTGCCCTTGCTGGACATCTGCAGGGCTGCTACGTGGAGGTCGACGCACACCTTCACGAAATTCTACTGCGTCGATCGGGATTCCAGGGAGGGGTCCAGGGTCGGCCAAGCAGTGCTGCGCAACCTGTTCGCCTAAGGTGAGCCTGGTGAGGAGGTAAGATTTGCTTAATGTTGAGTTTTGGATGTAATGCTTAATGTTGAGCCTTTGCCACCTCCCGTGGTTGTGCATGTGTGTACTGCTATGTATTCTTTTATTCATGAGCATGTGAATCCATGCCAGACCCCATGCTGGAGAAGGAACAAGTTACTTACCTGTAACTGTTGTTCTCCAGCATGGGTCTGGCATGGATTCACATGCGAACCCTCCCGCCTACCCCTCTGCGGCTCTTCACTTGGTCATACTGCCACTTCACGTGCTACCAAATCTGAAGATGGCTGCCAGAGGCGGGGCTTAGGGAGATGGCAGTCATTGGCTGTGGTCAGTATGACGCAGAGATCAGTGATTGGTTACTACTACGAAAGACAGATCAGAAACGAAACTGATACTGATTTTTCTTTACCGAGGATTCCCAGCCTGACGACTGGGAATATTCATGAGCATGTGAATCCATGCCAGACCCATGCTGGAGAACAACAGTTACAGGTAAGTAACTTGTTCCTTATTCATCATATATCAAAAAACCATTAGAAAAACCATTAGGAACAAATAAACGCATAATATATCATAAACATGCATGTCGATACACAATTCATAGTTTTGCACAATTTAAGTTTAATGAAAAAAAGTTGAAGTGCATGCTTCACCATAACCCATGCTGCAGTTAAAAATAGAAAGCAGCAGTAGAATTCTAATATGCTGCTGTTGATGGAAGGCAAGAAAGAGAAGAAGAAAGGGGAGGAAACCCCTGTCCGAAAAATCTCTTAACTATATTTCCAACACCCTTATGACTCCTAGATGCATATACCCAACAGCGTCTGTTTTGCATACATATAGGATCATGAATGTATAATCAATGAAGATAGTCAACCAACATTAAAAGTACAACAATTACTAAATATTGAAGAATCATATCCAGCATAATAGCCTAGACTAATCAATATTTGAACAGTTGATTCTATAAATTAAATTTGCACCATAGCAGGTGTAAATTTGCTTTGTGCAAAATTTCATACCATTTCCAGCTTTAAAGCCATGTGACAATTTTCCCTCCTGGGCTGTTATTTTTGGCTGTTTCCTCTCCCCGGGTCCACCAAAGGCAAAACAAATAAAGGGATCAAACCTGGCTTAGTACGCAGAGTAAAACCCAAGAAAGACCTCACAAACAGAAATGGCGAAAAGACTAGGGCCATTTTGAAAAAATGGTCACCCATGGTGGATATACTGCAGCTGGGGGTTCAGCATGCGGCAAAAACGCCCAATGGTAGGACAATTAAACCACTGCACCAGCCATTAAATGTAGTGAGAGTAACATAAAAAATGTTACATGAGTAGATGGGGGGGGGGGGGGGGCTACTAAGTAATCCCCCAGTACTTCCACATAAGATGGGGTGTACTGGACCTACATAGGAAAAACAGGTAAGTAAAGCCAATTTCACTTTACTACTTTTGGGAACAGTAGTTCACCCAAGAGAAGGTATTTAAACCGTATGAGAAATCCAACAGACTTCTCTGTGACACTGCACTGAAGGTGCTGTGTGTCACAATACAAAGTAGATGGCTATGGAGTTTGTCAGACTCCAAAAATAAAAAACGCTGAGTCCAAATCAGATAAATACATGAGTGAGAAAAAGGTCTCCCTCACTCCAGGATAGAAATCAAAAGTCCAGCAAAGGAGCCGGGGGTCTCTAAGGTTGAAGGGAATTGGCACAAAAATGAGAATTCTCCTGAACAGAGCATTATAAAAAGACACTTCAAGAAATCACTGTATGAAGGGATGAAAACCCACACACATCGAGGAGACAGTTTATTTACAAAAGGAAAAGGGACACCAGAAAGGTGGAAAAGCCCCAGAGACAAAACAAGTTAGTCCAAGAAATAACCAAGAACTGTCTGAAAATCAGTTACTAGGGCTGCAAAAGCCTATCCAGGAGAAGGGAGTCTTTCTTCTGGACCTTTGTTTTCCCTTCGTGGTAGGGCCAGTATAGATTAGCTTTGAGATGGATGACACTGTTTACTTTTTGGACTTCACTGCTGACGCCAAGCACACTAGTTGGTTAGGTCGGGAAACCTGTAGAATAGGGATAGAAAGACCCTTTTCTTATTGAAATAATCACTTGCTAAACATGCCAAAAGCTGGTCTGTCTCCTTCTGACCAACCACATTTGGTGTGAGAAGTGGGATCATGTCCAGCTGACAAAAGTTGAGGGACCCTGAAGTTAAGCAAACTAAGTCCAAATGGTTCTGTACCGACACTAGCCCCAGCTGAGTCTGTCTGCTTTACACAGTAGTGCCGAAATAACCTATAGATGTTGACGAACGACAACTGGTACGTACAGGCCTAGTTTTATAACCACCACTTGCTTCCAAGTTGGCACTGGCCTAGAGATATGGTCTAGATGTCATGGCAGGAGTAATTGACCCTGACTGTAATAATCATTGCAAACAGCCATATCCGGTCAAAATGGGTAGAAAATAGCACTGGGAATATTGGAACATGCCATCTTCCCTGACACCCAAGAAGTTCAAGAACAGGATGAGACTGAAAAAGGCACCCAAGAATTTGGAAATGGCAGACAAACAGCCAAAAGACATACCCGTCTCATGGATAGAAAAAGCTGAGCTTATTCCTGACTTGGCATTTCCACAACACAATGATCCTAAATTAACCAAGGCCCTTTCCAAGGTTATTCCAGAGACGGATGGTAGGGCACAGAACAGTGCTATTGTTAAAAAAAAAATATATATATATATATATAAATCTATTTTGTTTTTTTAAAGGACTTCTGTACCGAGAGGATAAAGTACCCCGAGTACATAACTGGTGGATCTGTAGAGTCACCCAAGAGTGGTTTTAGTACTAGCACACTCCCTTACCGTCCGATCACACGGGGGTGACTAAAATGCAAAAATGCAAAAACCAGGTAATGCCAAGATTTTATTGTCCTGGTATTTACGCAGATGTCAAGAATTGTGACCTCTTCTCCCCCCCCCCCCCCCCTGTTCCTACTGTCAGAAGACTGCCACCCAACTAGTTCGCCAGTTCCCCCTCCAACCACTCCAATTATTGAAGTACCATTTTCCTGCATTGGTATGGATTTTATTGGGTGGCTTGAACCATCCAAATTGGGGAACAAATATAACTTGAGAAAGGTAAAGTATAGGGGTGCACAAGTCGGTTTAAATAGTCATTTACAATTTATCAAACATGGAAATTGTGGGGGGATGTGTATCAACAAGAATTGGAGCGCAAAGTAACAAATATTTCAGGTGCAAACGGGCTGTCGTCACAAGGCCACTTGGGACAAAGAAAATCGAGCAGAACCAGAGCTGTGTATTGCTACACAGCAAGTCCAAATGCACTCCCAGCAATACACAGCTCTGCTTGAACAAATACAACTTGGTCATGGCACAAGGTACCCTGAAGCTTTTGCTCTCAAACAATACAACCCAACCAATTTTGAAACCTTATTCCGTTCCTGTCTTGAGTAGGGTTCCCTAAAGAGATCTTAACAGATTAGGGGATCACCTTCATGTCCTGCATAATGTCTGAGGTGAAAGAAATACTTCAAATTAAAACCTTCAGAACTTCTGTTTACCATCTGCAAACTGATGGCCTTGTCAAAAGCTTCAATCGGACGTTTAAAAAAATCTTGAAGAAACTAGTAGAAGCTGACTGCAAGAATTGGGGCACAATGATCCCTTAAGCACTTCACCTCAGGCCTTTTTAGGATTTCCCCCTTATGTGCTCGTTTATGGTAGAGAACCAAATGATGTACTCTGTATGCTTGGGGGAACCTGTTAAGAGGGGGAGGAAGCCTGCATTACCCATTTCACAAATGCCGCAACTCCTTAAACATATGGCTATAGTAAGTGATGTGGTAAACCGACATCTAGCACAGGCCCAAAAAGCCCTTAAATAGTTCATTTCAGTAGGGCAGAAAGTGTTATTGTTACCCGCTTATGACCAGAAAATGGTATCGAAATGGTTTGGACCCTAAGGCGTTGTAAAAAAAAACAACAAATAAAACAGGTCCGTGTAATTATGTGGTAT
The DNA here is from genome assembly GCF_040938575.1 of Ambystoma mexicanum. NCBI lineage: Eukaryota > Metazoa > Chordata > Amphibia > Caudata > Ambystomatidae > Ambystoma > Ambystoma mexicanum. The sequence continues at coordinate 870,786,978 of NC_090924.1, read as the reverse complement.
CCCATCCTGATCGGAGGCAGAAAACTCAGTTGTATCACATCAGTTTATTGAAGGAGTGGACGGACGATCCCTCTGAAAATGCCTTGATAACCATGGCCACATTAATGACTGAGGAGGGTCAAGAAAACGTATGTCTTCTGAGCTCACCCCTGACCAGCAACACTTAAGAACTTTGTACATCCGAACTCCCCAAGGAAAGGTGCTGAACTTCAAACCTTGCAGAATCCGGGAATCACAAGAAGTAGTAATTCTCCAGGAAGTAGAAAGTATGGTAAAAGTTAGAGCAATCTGTTAGGTAAGCTTTTGTACAGTCCAACTGGTGTGAGACTTAACCTGCTTGGTATTAATGACCTCAACTTTTACCATATGCCTGCCTGTACTACACAAGTCGGTAGGGTGGCTGATCAGCCAGGCTTATCTTAGAAGGGGTACTTTGAGCTGTAGAGCAGTACAATGAAATCTGAAGAGACAAGTAGACAAACACTTACACACTTTAAAAGATATGAAAATGATTTATATATATACACAACGCAAATAAATCACACTGGTATGCAGCAACTGATAGTAACATGAAGCAGAAATTCAGAATCAAGTTATTCAAGTAGCAATAATACAGGTAAGTACATTCTTTTTGTACTTAAACATTTCCAGCAAACAGAGTTGGCATCGTTTAAGGTCAGTAGTATCACTTATGGGTTATCATACAATATTGAGTTTGGAGGGAAAAGGTGCTAGAGTAGAATAGAGCACTGTAACAATAGTCTTTTCCCCCTAAGGATGTAGGCAGTCATTTATCCAAGCAATAATAGTGTAAAACAATTAAAACAATTTTCCCTCCTGGGCTGTTATTTTTGGCTGTTTCCTCTCCCCGGGTAAAGGAACAAGCACTGCCAATGCCAGTAGGGTTCAGAAGGGATGCCTTTAGGGAGCCAGAACAACCAAAGTCAATACGACAGTTCTAGTTCTGATGCAATCTTCTTAGAAAAAGTTAGTTGAACAGTCAGTAGTTCGTTGAAGAAAAATACATGAGCTCAAGTGAGCCTACCTGAGGTGCACAAGCTGTTAGGCCTGCGCAAGTGAATTGCAGTAATTCAAATAGATGGAAAGTAGCTCTCCACAAGCTTGGAAGCACTAGATTTGGCTAAATGCAGTTAAAACCAAAGCCCCGTAGTACCTTAAAATGAAGCAGATGTTCCAGCTGACTGCCTTCCTGATGCAGAACCTTGTTCCTGTACCTTGCTGGTTTTGATGAAAGGAAGGACGTCTTCAGGCTTTTGCGGCAGCACTCTCAAGAGGGTCTCTGCAGCAGTGGATTCCATTCATTTTAGCGGCACTTTGTGGTTTTGGCGTCTTTTTCTCAGCAACTAAGAAGAACAAATGTCTCTGGTTGGAGTTTCCTTGGTCCCTCGGTCCTGGACTCTGGTGAGGGGACTCTGGATGAAGAATTCCTACTTCCGGAGGTCCTTGAAGATTACCACAAAAGTTTTAGCCGAATTGGTTATTGGAAAGACGTTGCACTAGTTGGTGGTCCTGGTACCCCAGGTATTGGGAAATTGCAGCCCAGGAAAGTCACAGCAACTCGGGGATTGGCCCAGAACGAAGCAGGTCTTGAGGCTAGTTGGTCCCACCAGCCTAGGGAGGAAGTTGTCCTTGGCGGAGCTTCCCTGTTGAAGGGGGGGGGGAACAGGGTTTGCACAGCTGCAAGGCTTCACTGGTGCTTTCACGGTCCTGTAAGGTGCTGCTGGCTTGTCATTCTTAACACTCGCCCCCCCACCCCTCCCAAACCCCCAGACTAATGGACAGGAGGATTTAATCCACTCCCGGATGAATCGCTCGTTCCAGTCATTCATACTTCCTGGAGAGACATCAGCATTTTGATAATTAAACCCTGACCTATGCTCAATGGTAAAATCAAACCCTTGGAGGCTGATCGAACATCTGGGCAGTTTGGAATTTTCCCCCTTCATTTGCATTAACCATCCTTTATGGGCAGATAGGCCTGTTGAAGAGCCTGCAATACATATCCTAGATGATGATGGTCTGAACACGGATATGTCATACAAGTATGCCATGCAGAAGTCCTCTACCCCTTTCAGAACCTGTTTCACCATCCTTTGGACACCGAAAGCATAGCCCTAAACTGGTATAAGCCTCCTGGGGTGGGAAATGCAGTGTTCTCCTTGGCATGGTCTGTCAGAGCTATTTGCCAATAGCCTAAGGTCAAGTCAAAAGTGCTGAGAATCTTGGCAGATCCAAGTTTGTCCACCAGCTCCTCTATCCTTGGTCAAGGATGGGCATCAGTCTTTGTGACTATATTCAGAGCTCTATAGTCCACACATAATCTCAACTCTTTGGTTCCTGCTTATGCCACTAGTACAACTGGACTAGCCCATAGACTGGTAGATGGCTCAATAACCCCAAGGTCAAGCCTCTTGTTGACCTCTTCCTTTAGCAGATCTTAGTTGATCTGACATTCTGTATCCCCTGCTTTTGACAGGGAGACTGTCACCAGTGGGAATATCATGCTGGCCCCAAGGGGTCAAGCTTGGTGTCGGAGAAAACAGGGAGGCACACTGAGTCAACAGCGATTTGCACTCCTCCTGCTGCTGCCGAGTCCGATTCGAAGTGTTTAACTTCAATTGTTGCTTCTTAAGGGTGTCCCCTGAGGGGGATCAGGGAGAGGCTCCCTCTCCTCCTCCTCCTCCTCCTCCTCCTCTTGATCAGAGGCCAGAAGAAAAGCTCCCAGTTCTGGTCTAGAGACATATGCCTTCAAACAATTATTGTAAAAACCCATCTGGGCCTCCATGGGGTTTCCCAAGTCCACTAACTAACCTCTCCAAGTTTGCATACACCTTTGAAGTGGGCAATGCATTTGTCCTGTAAGGCCCTCTGCCTTGTAGGAACCATAACGAGAACTAGGTGGTCTGGAGTAAACGCCACCATGTTAGCTTTCTGATCATGCCATTGCTTCATCAGAGCTTGACCAGCCTTCAGGTTTTCTCAAGCCTCCACCATGAGCTGTACCATCCTCTTTCTGAGGCCCAGTACGTAGTCAGTGACACAGACTGGCTTTTGGGAAGGAGGATTCTCCAACCTCTTTGATCAGGGCCATGGGGCCGCTGACGGGATGGTCATAGAGGAGTTCAAAGGGTCTGAAACCCACTCCAACTTGAGGCACCTCTCTATAAGCAAATAGAAGGCATGGCGGTAGAAGGTCCCACTTTCTTCTCAGTGGTTCTTCTAAGGCACCCATCGTGCTCTTCATTGTCGGATTTCTTTTTATCTTTTTTTTTTTATTTTTTTTTTTTTACTCTCTCCACCAACCCCTTTGTTTGTGGGTGGTAGGCTGTTGAGAACTTTTAAGTAACTCCACCGTTTTTCCACGTGGCCTGCATGTAGTGGGACATACAATGTGACCCCTTCAGTGATTACTTACTCCGGAAAACCTACCCTGGTAAAAATACCAAGGGTACTCTGGGTGCCCAGTAGCATATTCTAATACAGTCAATATAAATTGGTTGCCTTAAGTGGTTGGAGGGTTTAGGGGACCAACAATGTCAACACCCACCCTTGCAAAAGGAACTCTAGCACTGGGAGGGGCACTGAAGGTGCCACATTCTTGAAACCACTTTTGCCAGAGATCGGGCAGGTGTGGCAGCTCCTACAATGTTCATCAGCATCCGCACCCATCTTGGGCCAGTAAAGGTACAGATAAATCCTATTTGGTCTTCTTGGAACTCAAGTGACCAGCCAGGGGTATCTCGTGTGCTAGTTGGAGGTACCTTTCCAGCAGACTATCGGTCTCTTGTAGAGGCCATCCTCCCATTAGAGTCTGTGCTTCCCTGGCTCTTGCCCTTCCAACTAGGAAGCTGTCTGTTGTCTTGGACCTTCTAGAGAGGAACACTCTTTGTCCTCAGCTGAAATCTACCCTAGAAGGTCCACCTTCTGCAAGCAAAGTCTGCTGCTCATGATGGTGTCTAGGATCCAGGTCTTCCAGGGAAGGATTCCCTCCACCAGTAGCTGTTTCTTCAGGGGTTTGTTCAACCCCTAATTCAGCTTCAGCTGGAGGTGGGGTCACTGGAGTGACTGGGTCTTTCCTCTTGGGAGGTTAGGGGGCGCGGGGGGTAGTCTTTCTTTGAGTGCAGGTTTGGGTTTGAGACCCTTTTTTCTTGTATTTGTATTTGGTCTCTTCCCAGATACTCTGGATTTCTTTTTTTCTCAAACTGAGAGTCTCTCAAGGTTGCCTCTCTAGCCAATCCTGTCAGCTCCTGCTGCTTCTTACTGGGAGGCTTGGGGGTAATGGAGACTACTCCAAGAGCTTTCAAGTTATTTCCCAACAGAACCATCAATGATACTTCAGATTGCACACTAACAGGAATTCATACAGTCATGTTATTGCAATGAATGAGGGCTGGCAAAATGGGAACCATTTGGACAGGGCCTCCAGCAAGTTTAGTGGAACCTTTTTGGTGCCTTAGCTACATCCTCATGTTTGAAAAAACGTATGCTGACCCCAGTGTCTCTAATGGCAGGAGTCTCCTGGTCATCTACCAGTACACTGTACTTCTAGTATTCTTTGTTTGGCATTATCAGGTATGGTATTATAATAGTCTATATTCTGTTGTTACCACAGTCCCAAGGACAGTAAGGAAACACTAGCTTTAACTCCTTTGGGTTCTTCAGCCAGTAAGTGAAAGTGAGCACCTGTCATTGGAGCTTCTTCCTCAGGGATGAAGGCTAAGGAGACACTGGACCCCTGAAGGTTTACCCTTGCATCTGGGATCCCCTTTCACATGGTCACTAGACCGACAAACCACACATTTACCAAAGCTTTTGTGGAATGGGGGTTTCTGGTAACCAGCCTCTGGTTTGGCCCTGGGAGTTTCACTAGACCTGTATGGCTTCCCTTGGTATTTACCCTTCTGTTTGCGGCCCTCTCTTGGTGGTTGAGGATTCTAATTCTCTTTACCTTCTTTCTTGTAGTTCTTCCCCCTCATCCTTTTTCTGGGTTGCCCCAGAATCTTTCAGTGGCCCTGTTAGCTACCCATGTGTCAGCAGCCTGAGCTAGTCTCTTGGGATCGGGTCCGTCGAGTCAGCCAAGTGCTGTCTCCGCTCAGGTGATCAGGCATCAAAAATAGCTTCCTGTAAAAATAAATGTCTCATTCCTTCAAAGGAGTTCACTCTGAATCCCTTAACCCAACCATCTAAGTATTCGAGGCATTCGCACACCCAGGTATCCCAAGGCAATCCCATCCTTTGTCTTGTGATCTCTAAATCTTTTTAGGTACTGGCTAGGAGTCTTCCCAAACCTGGCTATCCTAGCCTGTTTGGCTAGTTCATAGCTCAGTCTATCATTAGTATTCCATTCCATTCCATCACAGCATCACCGCCATTCTGGGGGAGCCTAGACATTATGCATGAAACTAAATAATTCCCTTTTATACCTTGCAAACCATACACTAATTCAAATGTACTCAACCTATCCAACACATCAAGCTTGGGATCATACATACACACCGCCTCTTTCGGTAGGCAAGGTCTTTTGGGACTTTCAGACCTAGAAGACCCTGAAAAGGAAGCAGTGTCAAGGCGCATTGTTTTCATATCATATTCATGCTGCATTTCCCTCTCTCTGTGCCTTCTCCTTTTCCTTGTCCTCAGATTATACTGTGAGTTTCTTGAATTCTAGTTCAGTTTCTCAAGTGAGACTCTGATCCCGAATGTCATCCCTATCATGGATAAAGTTCTGCTGACGCTAGCCAGTGAGAAAGAAGGAAACTGGAGCAGCAGGAGAATTACAGTGCAACCTGTTTTACTCATTGCAACAAGACAGAAACTGAACCAAAGAGCATACAGTTGTTTGCGCTACTATAGGCATTTCAAAAAGAAAGTTATTTAATAAGACCAAGAAATTTGACATGAAACATGTTCTTCGTGAGGCCATAAGGAACCAGAGTAATAAAATGAATCAAGATCACAAAGGATTTTAGTTTTCCCCGAAGTATTGGGAAAAGGGAGATTTACAGAGACGGTTAAAGAAATCACAGAACGAAGGGGTCAAAACCCACACACAGCGAGGAGAGAAAGTTTATCTACAGAAGGAAAGGGACACTAGAAATGTCCGAGAGGAACTGAACAAGTTGATACAGGAACTAGCCAAGAACTATCTTGAAACCACCAGTTACTAGTGCTAGAAATACCTATCCAGGAGAAGGGAGCCTTTCTCCTGGACTTTGTTTTTTTCCGGTATAGATCACCTTTGAGACGGAGGACAGACTGCTTACTTTTTGCACATCACTACTGACGACGAGTACATTGGGTAGGTTTGTCAGGTACGGAAACCCATAGAATTGGGATAGAAAGTCCTTTTTCTTATAATTTAAATAAATCACTTGCTAAACATGCCAACAGGTCTGTATCCGCCTCCTTCTGACCTACCATAGGTGCAAGATCAGTGTGAAATGTAGAGAATTCTCAAACTCCAAACTGAGGTAGAAATGACAAACCTCTTGCCCCCCCCACACCCTTTCTTGTCCGTCCCGTTGAACAAGACTGCAAATGAATGGGATTGCACCCATAAAACGCACTACAGCTGTTGGTGGAAGCAAGTCTTGGTAGGTATTTATTCCCCACCCATCCCCTACATCCTTGTCCTTATTTGCTTGATACCTGAAGAGTTCATTGTAAAGACCATGGAACACTCAGGATAAAACTGGCTCCTCAAGGCTGCTAAGAAAGTATCAAATAGATCTCTGTACTGCAGTAAGTGGACATGTGGACACGTCTTTGCCACTAGTGTGTACAGATTGGTGAATCCTCTTACATTTTGGATAATGCCCTTACCATTATCTAGCCAGTGTAAGCATAACGCTGGACTTGTGCAGTACTCCCTTCTCAGTTTATCAATGGTATGGTATTGTTTGTTTATAAAGCGCCTATACACAGGCAAGTGTCTCAAAGTGCTCAAGGAGGTTGGGAACAAGGGGCTTGGGGGGGGGGTACAGTTGCTCAGAGCCCTTGAAATTCACAGACGATAATAGTCTGCACATGCAGAGTAAATGCATAAAATACATTTAACAATTTGAGATACAGCAATAGGCCTTACGGTGAGTCTGCAGTTTTACCAGTGCAATTAAGGGGTGAAGACAAAGGGGAACAGACGATCTTCAAGCACAGTGTTTACGCATCATGCAAGTGCAGAGATGGTCACAGGGAGGGGAGGTACAAGTGCACCCGTTGGTGGATACTGGGGTAAGTGCAGAGAGAGCCACTCTTGGGTTATTTCTCAAGTGCAGAGAGTGTGGGTGGGTTGTGGGCCCTGAAGCAAGTGTGAGAGGACAGGCGGGGGTGCCGTGGACCTGTCAGACTCCGAGGTACACCAGGTGGCCAGTGGGCAAGCTGTAAGGAAGAGGGAGAGGGGGAAAAGAGCTGAAAACTAGGTTAGCAGGGTAGAGGAAGGGAGGGAGGGAGGGGGAAGGAAGTGAAGAGGAAGGTCTTGAGGAGTTTCTGGAACTTAAGACTGAGGGCAGCAGGGAGGCTATTCCAGAGGGAGGAACCTGCTGAGGATAAGGATCTCCCACCAAATCTCAGCTTGGAGAACCAGCTGACTCGCAGAAGGTTGGCGGTAGATGAGCAGAGGGCTTGTGAGGGACAGTATTTAGGTAGGCAGCGTTGCTGGTAGGTAGGTCCCAGGCAGCCTTGTAAACGATGCAGAGGGTCTTGAACTTGATCCTTGCAGCCACGGGGAGCCAGTGAAGGGATTTCGGCGCCGGAGAGATGCAGGCCCTCGGTTTGAGGCCAAGGATTATTCATGCGGTTCTGTTCTGGATGAGTTGCAGAGGGCGCAAGACAGAAAATGGGAGGTTGACGAGGCTGTTGCAATAGTCAGCCTAGAAAGAGCCAGGGGTCTGGAGACGGTGAGGCGCTGGGGGAAAGGTAGAGGACCGCTGAGGAGGTTTAGCTGATAAACTTTTTAGAGAGGTCAGAAATGTGAGAGGAGAATGGGAGGGTGAAGTCAAAACATCACCACATGGTTTCTTGCCTCGCAGGTGGGTGCGGGAGGCCGGCCAGAGTGAAAGTGGGAAAGCAGGGGTCCCAATGCGAACAATCTTACTGGCATTGAGGCAGAGGTCGTTTGCAGCACACCATGACTGAATAGTGGACAGACCTTCAGATATGAGAGGAGGAGGAGGAGGAGGAGGAGGCGGCAGGTTGAAAGATAGTTGCGCGTCATCCGCGTGACACTGGAAGTTGGAGATGAAAGTGGCAATCGGGCGTGCCAGGGCAGCAATATAGACTTAGAAGAACCAGGATGAAGAACCAATGCTTATCGATCATGCAACCTCATGTTGCCTCCATCCCACGCTAGAGGAAAGACTGAAACATCCTACTCTTAAAACATCTCATTATAAAGCTGATTGCTACTCTGAACCCTATTTCTCTCACTCTGGTGTTCGGCTCTGTCCCCTGCTACCTTTGAATCCCACTTGTAATCCTCTGAGCACTTCCCCCTCTTGTACAGTACACCGTTGCTTCCCAGGAATTATAAATCCCATACATATTCTGATCCTCCAACTTGATCATTAATTGATACTTTAATGGACTAAACAAAACCTTTTCCTCCAGTCAGATCATCCCAGCCTTCATGAGGATCTTAACCTTGTGCTCTTGGATGCAGAAAGCAAGCCCTTCGAGCCTATGGCCTCTATGGATGTTGGGTTTGTTATGACAAACTTTCTTATGGCTCTCAATTAGTGAACATCAGTTATGCATCCGGATGCTTTCTTGACCTTTCACGAGGATAAATTGGTGATTTGCACTCAGCCTAACTTTCTTCCCAAAATAGTTGTTTAACTTGAGCCAGAATAACCTTCCTGTCTTTTTTTTTTTTTTTTTCTTTCCAAACACAACTGAAGCCATGAGATCCTTGCTTACTTTGAATGTTGATAGAGCACACCAAGGATTTCAGGGCTTTGCAGCATCAGCTTGTGACCTTTGGGGGTTGGGGGGGTTCTTCAGGCACTAAAGCAGCCGTGTCATCATCACTTAACATGTTGTATCCTTTATACTGGGAATTTCAAATTAAGGAAGACACCCCTCCCAAAGGATACTGTTAAGGATTTCAATTGGGCGACATACCTTGGTCTCAGCCTAGTATGTAGCGCACAACTGAGATGCCTTTTTCTTTATTTTATGCAAATTCAATTTGAGATGGTACACAACTCGTATCACACCCCTTTTTCAATACCCTGGGTCACAATGGACCATAAACCAGGCTGGGTGGTGAAATTGCAATATTTCTTTATTTTTTAAATTCAAAGTAAATCATACACTTTTTAATATGTGGCAGCAGTCACCAATGGGGTGATAATACAATGAAAATGTAAGCAATGTACTTGGTTAACCTTCTAGTAGAACATATACAGAGCACACATGAATAGGAGCACTTTTTGAATTGGGAGAGATAGCACCCAAGTTAAGGTTTCCCTCTGCAATGTCCCCTCAACCCACAATTCATCAGATTCTGAGTAGATGGAAAGAAGCAGCAGGTAGTCAGGAATAAAGGGGAGAAAACAATCAAAATCCGACCTTCCGTCACAAAATAACAGGCAAAAACCTTTTAAACCCTTTGCAATAGCATGAAGTGACACACAGAAATGGCAAATAAATAATTAATATGTGGTTAAAACTTTGAAGTAAATATGATTTCTAACTAAGGCAACAATGCACAAACCCTAGCAATCACAAGGCAATGGATCAACAAGAAGCATACAATTCGAAAATGAGTGGAAGTTAAAACCTGCTGCAGCCGAAGTTGGAAAGTTGCAATTTTCTCAATTCCTGCTTTAAATTACTCAACTGTTTTTATAAAAAAACAGTTCAAATACTCGGATTTGGAGTGCGGTTTTTGGCCTAGGGGATATATGTATATCAGAGATATTACTGAAGTGAAAGGATGGTAGTAGCTTAAGATTTGGATGGGATTGTCGGGGTGGAATGGGTTCAGTTTTAGGGAAATGGAGCAGTTAAAATGAAAACTTTGGTTTTAAAAGAAAGGCAAAGGTTACTTAAAACAAAATTATCTAGACTATATCGTTAAATAGGAACCCAGTAAGCTCCAAGGTTGATTCGCAAGGTCTACCTTGTCCCCCCAGTGCTCAACCCCAACAATAAAATATATGGAAATTAGTTTGATTACACCAAATATAACTAAGGGCTTATAATTTAAACCAAACAAAATTGAAGAGAGATGGCGCTAGCACTTAAACATTAAGGACAGGATACGTGGATAATTCTAACAGTTTCAAAAAGTTACCAGGGTATAAATATGACTACTTAGAGAGTGGTTGAAGAAAAGCTGTGGGTTCGCAAATAAAGTCTGCGCTAGTAATCACTGATTGGAGTAAAAGTTCTATCAAAAATTGTAAGGTGTCAGCAGCATTACCACCCACGCAGCCAGACCACCCTGGCTGGAACTGAAAATTGGTAGAAGAAAGGGTGAGGTGGAGACGCGCTAGATACTGCAACAATAAGGCACACAAATAATATAGTTGATGTTTTAATTGTAGCAGAAACAGCCGACGCGTGTTTCGACACGCTGGTCGTTCTCAAGGCGTACGCAAGACATATATGTTGATAAATCGTGGTGGGGTAATCCCACAAAAAGAAGGCGATGTGAGACTCAATCGGACATCGCATGCAGATCACAATCCCTGCCGTAATGACCGCACAAGTATATTACTCGTAAATCGAGCGAACAAATGACACGGAAATCCCAAAGGATCTAGCGCGTCTCCACCTCACCCTTTCTTCTACCAATACTTAGAGAGTGGAACAAGGACAAAGGCAAGACAAGGTAGACTGTGTTTCTATGGGGTGGGAAGTATACTCGGTCCACTTTTTAGTTTTGGGATTTTTGGACAGTCAACAGGGTCTGGTCACCACACGGTGGGGCGCCTGGCAAATGTCAGCTGGGCAAGGTCTGGTCACTGGGTAGCGCACAGCTGGGAAATTCGGGTCACTTGATGGCACAGGTACTGCTGGATGCAAGCAGTTAGTGGGCAGCAAGCCAGGCCGATTTCAGGATGCAAAAGGTACCACCACTTTCTCCTTTTTGTTAATGGGATATTAGTGGGTTTTTTCTGGATCAATGGCCTTGTTGCAGTAGGAACCAGCTTTTCCTGGGTTTTGCAGTGGGCTCTGGAGTAGGGTCAGCAATGCGTTGGCCTTGTAGTTGGAATAAGCAAGATGAATGGAGCAGATCAGGAACGCAGCGCAGGAACTTCAAGAAGAGTGTCTGTCTAGAGTGATGTCATGGACTCTTATTTATAATGCATAGTGACATCATAGAAATATATGGCTGGGCAGGCTTGGCTAAACACACCTCTAACCCACTGGATTGGTTAGGGGTGCTAGTCCCCCCTCACTCCCCCCTTGCTCTCAGCTGGTCAGATCTAAGGGGAAGGATGGCAGATTTATGGTGGGAGTTTTACAATGTTCAAACACCTCCCACAGTTAGTTTAGCTAAAACCTGATTTTGCCACAAATGGTACATGTATACAGTTAGCAAATTACATAAACAGGTTATATATTTTATGCAGACCATTGCCGTCCAACTCTGCAATCTGTGAGACATTGTTTTGTACGTTTAATAATCTTTGGTCATTTTCATTGTGAAATGTTCGGCCTAAAATTCTGTAACTTTACACATGCGTACATACTATCATAGGGCCTATTTCTGTAAATTTGTAACTTTCCATCATATGTCCTTTCTCCATGATTCACATTCTTCTGGCGTTCGTGTCCCATACATGCTATTGGCAGCCAAGACCTTTTATTTGAAAGCCACAAAAATCGCATTTAAACTGCTAAATTTTCATATTTTTGCAAAGTCCTGCTGCAAAGATAAGTCTTCACAATTTATTTATAAAATAGTCTCTGGAAACAGATGGCCGGTCCTTTGTCAGAATTGGTTTGGCAGAGCCGGTCATTATGAATAAGCATGGCAGGGCCTTATTAATAACAGTAGGTTGAGGAAGAACAAATAAAAATAGCGTCAGAGCAGCATCATTTTAAGGTAAAATGGGGACTTTGGGGCTGGCAGCAAAGCAGCGCTGCTTTTTCACTTTTTCTTTTGTATATGTCCGAACACACTGGCAAGCTCCCTCAGTGTTCACCCTTGTTCCATCCTGCCCAAAATGTGCTTGGCAAGATGGTGCAGCCATCTTTTTGTCGCTGCAAAACGTGCTCACAGGAGCCAGCGCAGCCATTTTGCTGGTGACTGCAGATGCGCAGCTTGGTGATGTGGGGGGGGGGGGAAGTACTGCTGAGTGGGTAAATATATCCCTCAACACACAGATCTCTTGGTTAGGGGCATGGCAAAGGCAGCATAATTTGCTTCCCAATGCCATGTCCTCTTGGAGGATACCTAAAAATCTGCTATTTGGGTTCTTTGCATGCATTCGATAAAACCCTACTACATCAACACATGCTCTAGGAGGCAACCAATGTTGAAGAAGAGGCCCTCTATAAAGTTTATGGTTAATTGTAGACGATCAGTCATTTTATGACTTCTGAAGGACAATCCTCTTAACTTCCTATTTCGTTTCTTTGTAATCTCCCATGGAGGAATGGGGATGGGACATTGGTTACTCACTGTATCAACTTCTGCACTTTTCATAAACAGTCCTTTTTCCTCCATATGGCGCACCGTTCGTCCCTCTGTAACAGGATTGCCACTGGACCCCGCAGAGGAAAGTACTGGTGGCTGGTACCGGAGCATGTATGAGGGAGGTGCTGCAGACACCTTTTCTTTATATAATTTGAAGGACTACAAGTTAGGCGGAAAGTGGTCTATGGACTAGAGTATAGTAGTCCTTTCTGTGAGTAACTTTCACTGTCTACTTAACCAAGTGCTCGACAATAAAATAAATGCAATGCGTGTACACATTCAGTTTTCTCTGCTTCATCTGGTCTGGTTTAGTGACATTACATTGTGGTTAATGTGAAGTAGTCCTGTTTGTTGTTGTTCCACTTATATTAATATATGCTGTAAATTGTAATATTGTAATCTTAGTGTTTTACATTTTACTGCTTTTTAATTTCCGGATCTGCTTCGCCATTGCAAATGTTTTCATATTCTTTTTGTGCTAAAGATGAAGAAAGAGCCAGTAGGTGGTGCTGTAATCAAGCCTAGAAATACATAACTTTTTGTTAAGTTACTGCTACAGGCAGTTAAAAAATAACCATGCAAATCATTGTTTTTTTAAAGAAATGTGTTTGTACTGCTGTTTGCTCTCATGTATTCAATAATGTATGATTACAATAGGACACTGCGGGACAGGAACGGTTCAGAACGTTGACACCCAGTTATTACAGAGGTGCTCAAGGTGTAATTTTAGGTAAGTGCAAGCCTTCCATTGTTCCCCTTTTAGACCGAACCCTTTCTGTCTAGTTGGCGTTCATTAAACAAGTGACATTATAGTTCAAGTAGTAATTTTGACTTTTGGTATTACTAAACATTTAGCTATGTTTTGTAACCCTTTTGCGCCACTCTTCCCTTTTTATTTTGTTAATTGTTGTTCAGAATATACATGTGTATCCCAAAATAATGTTTGTAAAAGTGTTATGAACCCCTGTATGCCTGAAAAAGCTTTTGGGGTTTATAAGATGACATGCAAAAGATGCTAGTTATACTCTGGTCGTAATTGAAATGGACTGATGTAAATTGTAAAATAAATTATATCTGGTATATTTACTTTCTTAACACCATATAAATAGCAGGTAGGGGTCATTCCCTTTGGTAGTGCATCAGGATTACCTTTTGGCAACAACAGTCTGTGTGGGAGTAATTCTGATTATACACATGTAATATAGGCTCCATATAAGAACACTGTGTCAAAGGCCTTCCGTTGTACTCTTAATATTTAGATCCATTAAAAACACAGGGATGTCCAATAATGGCTCTATCCAAATCGTGTGAATAAAATCATACCCCAAGTCTTTTTTCCAACAGCTAACCAAATAATACTAGTATTATTTAATACACTGAGGTTTGGGAGCCCCTCTACCCAGGACAAATATGGTTCAAATAACCTATGTGTCCAACTCAGGAGTGTCTAAAACCATGTTTTCACTCACTGCCCCTTCAGAGTAGAAGTAAGCATTTGCATATCAGCCTGGTCCCACACAATCTGGCAGTCCAGCATGGAAATGCTAGGCAATTCTCCTTGAACAAGAGTACCAGCAGCAACCCCTCACATGTGTTTTGTCCTTATTTGAACCATCCAACATGGATCTTTCACATAAAAACGGAGCCACTGGTTGTAAAAAAAACCTTTTCTCAGGTTTTTATTTGTTATGATTGGCTCTTTGTGAGACAAGTGTTTCAGCACATGTGCCTTTTTCAAATTAGGGCAGTATCTGTTACTATGTTACATTGTCACATATTCTGATTACAAAAATGAACAGTACAGTCATGTAAATGTTGCCATTAGGTACATGATCACCAAAGAAATAACCATAGTTTTTTTCCACAATCGTATTTTCTTTGGGTATCATGTACCTAATGGCAACATTGTGCGGTTCATTTTTGTAATCAGAATATGTAACAATGTAACCTATATTGCCCTGATTTGAAAAAGGCACATGATGTGCTGAAACACGTGTCTCACAAAGGGTCAATCATAACAAATCAAAACCTGAGAAAATGTTTCTTCTCCGTTCATTTTCACGCGCATGCGACACAACAAAAACCTATTGAATAGAAGAGGGCGCAGAGCACTCGCTGATCTCCCTTAACCCCACTCAACGAAACGCAAACTATTTGAACCTTGTTGGTTCACTGTAGAAAGGCTGCCACACCTCTGTACATTTTATAAAACTTTGGGTTTTACCCTAAGTAACAAACGGATGCTCTGCATCCTCACTGATCAGGCCCAAAAAGGCCAAAACACGTGTCTGGTTGCTGATGGTTTGCTTGCTGGGAGAATAGCCTAGCATTTTGGTGATGTACTGTCCAATTGTGTGGGACCAGAATGATAAGCAAATGTTTATTTCTCCTCTGTGAAGGGGCAGTGAGTGAAAACATGGTTGTGCACTGTCCTGAGCGGGGTACGCACCATAGAGCCATTTATTTGAACCGTGTTTACTGTAGAGGGGCACCTACACATCTGTACACTTTAACCGTTGTGCAATGTACTATCTGTGACCTGCAATTTAGTGTCTGGGGCCATTAAGAGAATGTTTCTTGCTCAATAGAGGAGTGAAGTAGTCCATTGCACCTTTGACTATTTCAAATGTAGTTTTTCCTGCGCTCCCATAGTGATTTGCATAAATAAGCCTGCCTAATTCCTTTCATTTAGCGCAGTATTGGAACCAACAATTGCTTTTCCTTGCATTCACTCGGGCAGCTTTGCTTAGCATCTGTCTGGGCTTCCTGCTCCCTCTTTCTCCGCTTATTGCCCCAGTCTTCTCCACTCTGGCAGTATGTCTTGTCCTTCCTGTTGCTGCTAAGTGGCTCTGTGTTGGATGATAGTCAGTCCCCCACAGGACGTCACTACGCTGATTTTTGAACTGACATTCTCTGCAGACTTGCTATTTGACATTTCTCAGGTTCCTGAAACATTTTCAGAAAAAATAAGAGAAAGCAGTGATGCAGCTTTGGTGAGTAACTACCCGTGTACCGCTCGTACCAGCACGCTAAGTCAAGGTTAAGGAGAGCGATTAACAGGCCAGCGAAGCAGCACCTTGGCTGCTGAGCCACAACCGGCTCAGCTCTGTTTATGCTCATAAAGGTGGGGTGGTATAAGATTGCATGCACACAGTGGTGAACTTGTGCATGCTCCTAAACCCTTTTCTGTGAGAAGTGCAAGCAACATGTATGTGTTCTTGCTCCTCCCCACCTTTGCACAGGAGATTGACCACGGCAGTGGCTGTGCTTTCCCGAGCTGTTGCTTCTTCTACTCCACTCATCACTGTGTTAAATCACTGAATAGAAGCAGGGCATCAAAGAGGGACCAGAGACAAGGCAGTGCAGCCAAATCATTGTGAGACTCGTCTGCTATTTTGCTTGTATGCCTTAAGAGTGGAAACAAGCAGTCAAACCCCTCACTGTCATGGAATACTGGCAGAAGCCGGAATTAGCATGCAAGTGGCTGTGCTTCAGTGGGCTGCATCACCACTCTTGTGCACCACAGTCACTGCAGGACTGGGTATGTGGAAAAGCACCACCATTCAGCATGTAGGCAGATGCCACAGTATTAACTGGTACTATACTATGTCTTGTTCACTACAGAGACACACGTGCTACACGGGGCGGCACAGAGAAAGTACAGTCTAGAGAGGTGCCGGAAAGGAGTGTGGTGTTGTGTGTTCAGTGGTTGTGAACAGACACGGGGACGTTAGGAACATTATGCATTCCCTTACGGAGACGCTAGACCTGTTCTGATTTTATTTTGCGTTCTGGCATCTGGATTTATAGTGGGGAAATCCAAGACTCCCAAGTTCCAGAATGCAATAGTAAAACCACTCATGAAAAGAATTAATAATGTTGCCATATATGTAGATTGAAGATCACTCAGGTAGCGCCCACCTTGGGGGATTGGGGCGGTGATATTGCACATGTGCACTGGTTGATAAACAAACCAATTCTATGTCAGATGGACAGCCCACACTGACGGAAGCAATTATTTTTTCTTTCCTTTTTGGGATAGTGATTGGGGGTAATCAACCATGTTGTGCCCCCCTGTAACGCTCACCTGATTCTCGCAGAGGCGCCGGTCTTGACTGGGCGACTACCGTATCTTCAAAGGTGATGTGTAGCACCCGGTTGGCTCTTTGGGCTGGACCTCTGTACACTGTATGCCTGACGTGTAGAGTAAGATGTCTGCAGATAGAAAATATGGGGTTAATGAACTGGGGTTATTGGGGTGTCCCTATCTCTTTCCTCTTCTCCTCTCCTGTAGACCCCCAAAGGTTAACGCTCTCACCTTAGGTAAGTGAATGCCGAGCTCTCCATCTGCCTCGGGGCAGGGTGCTGTAACCAGTTTCTTCACTGGATAGGTAGCGCAGGCCTCTTGACTTCAGAGGACTGCTGTCCGTCGTTTACTGCACGAACGGTAAGTTTCGAGTCATTCAAATGTCTTTAAAGTCTTTAGTAATGATGTCTCTTGTTTTGCAGGGTTCCGGCGATGGCGGATGACGGGCTGAAGTGAGTTGAAGATGGAGCCCGTGTGATGAATAGAAGCGCCTGGAAGCACGTAAGTAAGCGCTTGTTGCCTGCTTCACTATGCGCTCTAACTGTCTTTTTATTTTGCAGGTACGAGTTCGGAGCGGCTGCAGGGTGCCGGAATACCCACTGGATTAGATGTGGAAAGGAGTAATGGCACGTGAGTATTAAAGTTCCCCAATGTCTTTAAACGCACCTTGTTTTGTCTTTCAGATGCGGGATGCAGCGCCGAAGGCCTCCGGAGCGTGCGAAGAGTTGGTAAACTTTTGCCTTTCAGATGCCGGAATGCTAACCTGTTCTTTCTTGTCTTTATAGGTGTTGCTGAAGACTGGATTCAGGATGGTAAGCCTTTGCCTTTCAGATGCCGGAATGCTAACCTGTTCTTTCTTGTCTTTATAGGTGTTGCTGAAGACTGGATTCAGGATGGTAAGCCTTTTTCCTTAGGCCCAGGACCGGATGCAGAAGACACGATGAGCGTTCTGCTGCAGAGGTTGCAGAATAACGCAAAGCAAGATTCATCCACCGGGTGTGGTTTAAATAGCCTCCTGTAGTGCTTAGGTGTCTCCTTCCACAGCCACGCCCAAGTAAGAAAAGAGTTCCTGGTAAGAAAAGAGTTCCTGCCTTCCAGAAGAGTTCCAGTGTTCTGAATCTAGGGAGTGGCTCCAGCCCCACCCAACAGGAAAAGTAGTTCCAAACAGAAGAGGATCAGAGGCTCAACTGGCAGGCAAGTAAGCAGCATGGTCTGCTGAAGGTAAGTCCACCCAAGCATTATGAGCCCGGCGCTTCCAGCGCTGGGACTGGGCATATTTATGAGCCTGGTGCCACTGGCGCCAGGACTGGGTCCAAAAGGTCCCAATTGGGACTGGTTGGCACTCGGAACCTGGGTTATGGATCTGCTTCCAAGGGAGTTGGGAAAACCCTGACCCTTTGGAAGCAGAGATCATGACAGTACCCCCCCCTCAAGGCCCCTCCCAAACCGGGCTTCTCCGGGGGTTTTGGCTTGTCAGGAAATGTTCGGTGAAATCTTTTGATTAGGCGAGGAGCGTGGACATATTCAGCAGGTTCGCAGGATCTCTCTTGGGGGCCGTAGCCTTTCCAGTCAATTAGGTAGAATAGTTTAGATTTGGAGATCTTGGAGTCCAGAATGCTTTTGACTTCAAACTCGAGTTCTCCATCCACTAGGATAGGTTTTGGAGATTTGGTTAGTCGGGTTTGAGGTTGCACGGGTTTTAATAGAGAGACGTGGAAGACCGGATGTATCTTCATGTGCGGGGGCAAGTCCAACTTGACCGCTACTGGGTTTACTATGTTATTGATGAAATAGGGACCAAGGTATCTTGGGTTGAATGTGCGTGGCCCTTTTTGAGATAGATATTTGGTGAATAACCAGACTTGATCCCCTACTTGATAGTGAGGGGCTTCCTTCCGATGTTGATCTGCTCCTTTCTTGTATTGTTCTTTAGCCCTTTGAAGGTGAGAAACAGCTTCCTTAAAGGCTTGGGTGATTGTAGAATGCAGGTAGTCTACTGCTGGTGTTTCAAGATCTTGGAGGGGATCCAACTCCGAGGTTCGAGGGTGACTGCCATACAAAAGAAAAAATGGGGTTTTCCCAGTTCCCGAATGGACAGAGTTATTGTAGGCATACTCGGCTATCCAAAGGATATCTTTCCATGTTTTTTCAGTTTGTTGCAGCATGCAGCGTAAATACTGTTCCAGAGTTTGATTGGTCCTCTCGGTTTGTCCGTCGGTCTGAGGGTGGTGACTGGTCGATAGTCTCACATCAATTTGAGCCGACCGACAGCAACTTCGCCAAAAATGAGAAATAAATTGACTACCTCGATCCGAAATTAGAACCGAAGGAAAACCGTGCAGTCGGACGATGTTTTCGAGAAATTCTCGGGCCAGAGTTGCTGCTGTTGGCAAGCCTTTGAGCGGAATGAAATGCGCCATCTTGGAGAATAAGTCCACGATTACTAGAATCGTATTGTATCCGGAGCATGGAGGTAGATCGGTGATGAAGTCCATAGAAAGCGTATGCCAAGGGCGAGGTGGGATGTCAATGGGGCGTAAGAGGCCTGCTGGTCTTTCCTTTTGACTCTTGTTTTGGGCGCATACTCCACAGGACATTATAAAGTCTCTGATATCTTTTTTCCAAGACGGCCACCAGAAGTAGCGCTTGATCTTTTCTGAGGTCTTGGCTATACCGGGATGACCTTCCATTAAAGAGTCGTGATAACAAGAGATTACTTTTTTCTGTAAATCTGTGCTGGGTAGGTATAATCGTTCTTGGAAATACAATAAGTTGTCCTTTACTGCAAAGTCCTTTCCCTGCAGATGCCAATTCTGTATGTCTGCTGGAGTTACAAGTTGCCTGGCTTTATCCTTAACTTCCTCTATGGATTCTGTGGCGATTACACCCAGAATTCTTTGTTCGGGAATGATTGGTACAGGTTTAGGGTTGACCAAGTGTTCTTCCACTCCCATCCGAGAAAGGGCATCGGCTTTACCGTTCTTTGTACCAGGTCGATAGGTAATTATGAAGTCAAACTCGGCAAAGAATAATGCCCAACGGAGTTGTCTAGAGGATTGGGCTTTTGCGGTCTTCAAATATTGCAGGTTTCGGTGATCCGTAATCACAGTAACGGTGTGTCGGGCCCCCAGCAGATAATGCCGCCAAGCCTTAAAGGCAGACTTGATAGCCAGAAGTTCCTTGTCAGTAATCGTGTAATTGATTTCAGGAGGCGAGAATTTGCGGGACCAAAATGCCACGGGATGCAACTGATTGGTTACCGGGTCCTTTTGTGATAGAACTGCCCCCATGGCAAGGCTTGAAGCATCAGTTTCCACGATGTAGGGGAGTTCGGGGCGAGGGTGTTTTAAGATTGGTGCAGAGATAAATTTAGTCTTCAAATCCTGGAAAGCTTGTTCCGCCTCGGTAGACCATTCAAAACGTTTGTTTTTCTTTAACAAGGCAGTGATGGGCTGGACTATTCGAGAGAATTCGGGGATAAACCTGCGGTAAAAGTTAGCGAAGCCTAACATGCTTTGCACACCTTTTACAGAGGATGGTGATGGCCATTTGAGAACTGCATCGACCTTCTTTGAATCCATACGCACTCCGCCAGGTGATAATATGAATCCCAAGAATTCAACTTCAGTCACGTTGAAAACACATTTTTCCAATTTAGTGAAAAGTTTGTGTTGACGCAATCTTTCGAGGACCATTTTCACGTGTTTCCGATGTTCAGATTCCGATGAAGAATAAACGAGGATGACGTCAATGTAAACAACAACACATACATCTATGAGCTCTCTGAGGACATCGTTCATAAAATATTGAAAGGCGGCCGGGGCATTGCAAAGTCCGAAGGGCATGACCTGATATTCAAATAGCCCATACTTGGTGCGGAAGGCCGTCTTCCATTCATCGCCCTCTTTTACTCGTACCAAGTGGTAAGCTCCTCTAAGATCCAGCTTTGTATATATGCATGCTTTTCTGACTTGGTCCAGGAGTTCAGGGATCAAAGGTAACGGATATCTATTCTTAACGGTGATCTGGTTCAGGGAGCGATAATCGATACAAGTTCTAAGGTCTCCTTCCTTTTTTGGAACGAAGAACAAAGCTGAAGAAGCAGGGGACTTGGAAGGACGAATAAACCCATTTGCCAGGTATTGATCCAGGTATTGTCGAAGGTGAAGGTTCTCAGGCTCGGTGAGGGCATAAATTCTACTACAAGGAGGAGTAGATCCAGGTATCAGGTCTATCTGGCAGTCATAAGACCTATGAGGAGGTAGAGAGTTAGCCTGATCCTTCCGGAAAACATCTTGGTATTCTAGGTATTCGGGAGGTAACTGGGGAGTCTCTGAAGAAATTGCAGCCAGTGCAACACCAGGTGGAGGGTGACAAGTAGAGACACATTCTGGAAACTGGACCGTTCTTGCTTGCCAATCGATCAGAGGATTGTGTTTCTCTAACCAAGGTATTCCTAGAATAATCTGAAACTGAGGTGCCTTGATCACATCGAACACGATCTTCTCATGGTGTCCATCTTGACTTACTAGCGTCACCTCTTGAGTGGTATGCGTTACTGGCCCGGAGGCTATCTCCGTACCATCCACCGTAGTAATGACGTCCTTTACAGCCTTGGGACAAAGAGTTAGATTCATCCTCAAAACCATTTCATGATCCACATAATTGCCGATGGCACCGCTGTCGACGTAAGCTTCAATTGCATGTAATCGATCCGGATTATCAGGGCTAATGAGGACCATAGGTATCACGAAATGCGAGGTCACGGAACTGGTTTTCACGCTCGGCAAGAGGACCTCTATTCTTGTCGGGCGAGGTCGTTTCCCTGCTCAGAGTTTGTAACTTTGGTAACTGCAGCTCCTACTGCCTTCTTGGCAGGTTTCACCGGACAGTCTCGAAGAAAGTGCCCTGAGTTTCCGCAATATAGGCATAATTGCAACTGTTTCCTTCTTTCCCGCTCCCTTTGTGTTAGAGGACCTTTCAGACCCCCTATTTGCATGGGTTCCCCGGAGTCTACTCCTTTGGAAGGAGTTGGCGGTTTGGAAAATACTCGAGCATCAAACTTGGAACGATCGGCCTTCCTGTTCTGCAGCCTGTGATCTATTTGAACGACCAAGTCTATATAATCCGAACAGTCTTGTGGGGGATTCACTACTTGGGCTAAAACGTCTTTGAGCTCTCCACGTAGACCTCTATAAAACAGCGTAATCCTTTTGTCCTCAGGCCATTGAGTTTCCACTATTAGTCTATTGAAAGATGCAATATAAGCCAAAAGGTCTTGATTACCCTGTCGCAACGAAAGAAGCTCATTGTCCAAGGCCTGCCCCTGTGAATGTCTTGCGAACAGTTTTTCCATACTAAGCTGAAAGGCTTGAAAATCATGGAGAACCGGATCATCTTGATTAACTAGAGGGATCGACCAGTCTGCCGCATTGCCACTAAGGTACGAAAGTACAAAAGCTACTTTTGCTTGATCAGTTGGAAAGGCTGCTGGCCGGCATAAGAAGTGCAACCGGCACTGATTGATAAATACTGCAAACCTCTTTGGGTCACCAGAAAATCGTTCGGGCGGAGCCAGAGGTACATTCCCAGGTAGGTTGATCTGCACTGGATTCATAGAGGATGTTGAAGGAAGATTTGCCCCTGATGCGGGTAACGGGGTCTGTCCGGCTTGTGACTGTAGCACTTGTCTAGCAAGATTGTCTGTTCTCTCCTTGGAAATAATTAGTTCCCTTCTTAGAGCATTCGTTTCCTGACGAGCTGCATGCACTTCTGCCCTTAGTTCCCCAAGTAACCGGGCTAGGGGGTCAGTATGCAAGGTTTCCATAGCGCCTGGGCGAGAGTTTTGCGGTAGGCTTTGCGTTCTGTAACGCTCACCTGATTCTCGCAGAGGCGCCGGTCTTGACTGGGCGACTACCGTATCTTCAAAGGTGATGTGTAGCACCCGGTTGGCTCTTTGGGCTGGACCTCTGTACACTGTATGCCTGACGTGTAGAGTAAGATGTCTGCAGATAGAAAATATGGGGTTAATGAACTGGGGTTATTGGGGTGTCCCTATCTCTTTCCTCTTCTCCTCTCCTGTAGACCCCCAAAGGTTAACGCTCTCACCTTAGGTAAGTGAATGCCGAGCTCTCCATCTGCCTCGGGGCAGGGTGCTGTAACCAGTTTCTTCACTGGATAGGTAGCGCAGGCCTCTTGACTTCAGAGGACTGCTGTCCGTCGTTTACTGCACGAGCGGTAAGTTTCGAGTCATTCAAATGTCTTTAAAGTCTTTAGTAATGATGTCTCTTGTTTTGCAGGGTTCCGGCGATGGCGGATGACGGGCTGAAGTGAGTTGAAGATGGAGCCCGTGTGATGAATAGAAGCGCCTGGAAGCACGTAAGTAAGCGCTTGTTGCCTGCTTCATATGCGCTCTAACTGTCTTTTTATTTTGCAGGTACGAGTTCGGAGCAGCTGCAGGGTGCCGGAATACCCACTGGATTAGATGTGGAAAGGAGTAATGGCACGTGAGTATTAAAGTTCCCCAATGTCTTTAAACACACCTTGTTTTGTCTTTCAGATGCGGGATGCAGGGGGTGGGGGAAGTGGAGTGGGAATAGGATTGGTGAGGGGGGGGCAGGAGAAGGATAGAACGAGCATAAATGGATGGGAGAGAGAGAGTGAAATAGGCGAGGGGAGAGAGGAATTAGATGAGGGAAAGAAGGGGAGAGTAGAGAGGGCAGGGGGGGCTTTCAACTTGGAGAATGGAGGAGAGATTTAAGGGAAGTGCGAAATGAGGGGAGGGCCGTGGAAGAGCGGATTGAGAGGGGGAAGAGAGTTCCAGTGCAGAGGAGCAAGGAGTTGGAAGGAGCAGAACCGGGAGGAAGCGCAGGGGGAAGGAGGTACAGTGAGAAGGAAATGGTCAGCGGAACTAAGGGAGCGAGAAGGGGAGTAAAAGGAGAGAAGGGAGGAGAGATGAGGAGGAGCAAGACCATGTAGGGATTTGAAAACAAGGCAGAGAAAGCAGAATTTTAGCTGTAAGTGGAAAGGTAGCCACCGAAGATGAGAGAGCAAGGAGGAGATGGAGTCACGGGAGGTAAGGAGACAAAAGGGAAGGGACAGCGGAGTGGTATATGGATTTAAGGGGGGGCAAGCTGAGATGCGGTAAGTCCGAAGATTAGAGAGGAGCAGGAGAAGAGGCGGGAAAAGATGAGAGAGGAAATTAGGAGTTTGGTGGCGTGGAATGTGAGGTAGGGACGGATTTTGCGGATATTATAGAGGCGGTATCGGCAGGTGCGGGAGGTGAGTGAAATGTGTTGAGAAGGTGAGAGAGGAGTCAAATAGAACGCCTAGATTACGAGCATGGGTGGAGATGGGGAGATTGGAGGGAGGAAAGTGGATGAAAGGGGGTGGAGAGGGAGGAGGAGGAAGAGTATTGGAAGGGAAGAAAAGGACTTCGGTTTTATCAGTGTTAAGCGAGAGAAAGCGGGAGGACATCCAGTTCTTGATGGCTGTGAGACAAGAGGAGAGTTTAAGGTGGAGTTCAGGTGTGAAGGAGGAGAAAGAGAGAAAGAGTTGAGCATCATCTGCATAGAAGTGATGGGAGATGCCAAAAGAGGAGATAACGGGAGCAATGAGGGAGGTGTAACGAGAGAAGAGGAAAGGACCCAGTACAGAGCCTTGAGGAACACCGTAAATAAGAGGGAAGGAAGGAGAGGTTTGGCATCCCCATGAAACAGCAAAGGAACGGGAGGAGAGGTAAGAAGATAGCCATTTCAGAACAGGGCCTTTGAACCCGAAGGAGAGAGTGTGGAGCAGGAGTGGGTGATCGACAATGCCAAAAGCTGCAGAGAGATCAAGGAGAATGAGGATAGAAGATTGCTTGGCATGCCGAGCAGAGAGGAGAAAGTTGAGAATAGAGGTGAGAGCAGTTTCAGTGGAATGATTGGGACGGAAGCCAGATTGGAAGGGAGGAAGGAGAGCGGAAGAAGAGACGAAGGAAGAGAGTTGAGAGTAGGCAAGGCGCTCAACGAGTTTAGAAAGGAAAGGCAGAAGAGAGATAGGTCTGTAGTTAGCGGTGAGAAGTGGATCAGCAGAGGGTTTCTTTAGAATAGGAATAATCGTTGCATGTTTGAAAGCAGAGGGAAAGGTAGATGAGAGGCAGGAGTTGAAGAAAGTGGTAAGGTAAGGGATAAGAAGAGGGTAGATCTTGGGGATGAGAACGGAGGGGAGAGGGTCAGAGGGGGCGGACGTGGGGTGGGCTTTGGATAGAAGGGAGGAGACATCAGAAGGGGAAACACATGAAAAGACAGACATAGTGGAAGAGGGAGGGGAGGGGGGGAGGGGAGGGAGGAGGAGAGAGGGAGTCAGAGAGGGAGTTAATTTTTTGGTGGAGTGTGATGATTTTGGAGGAAAAGAAGTTGGCAAAGTCAGAGGGAGAAAGTGTGGAATTGGATGAGGGATCAGGAGTAGGAGGAAAGAGTTTGAAAAATCCGACGAGGGTGAGAGGCTTGAGACTGGAGAAGGTTATAGTAGTAGTAGGAGGATTTGGCTGTTGCAAGACAAGAGTTGTAAAGTGCGTGGTAAGAGAAGTAAGAAGTTTGATTAGAAAGTGAGGGAGTTTTGAGCCAGAGTCTCCCTAATCGCCTGAGAAGGCGCCGCATAGAGCGGAGATGGGAGGTAAGCCAGGGTTGAGAAGGTTTCAGAGTGGGCGAAAGAGAAAGGGGGTAAAGTTGGTCAAGGGCAGTGGAGATGGAAGATGAAAGGGAAGAGAGAGCATCGTCAGCAGAGAGTAATGCAAAGTCTTGGTGAGATTGGAGAGAAGAAGAGCAAGTGTCATAGAAGAGGGTAGCGTCAAAGTCACGCAGGTCACGACGCAAGTCTGCTCCTGATATGTCTTGGTGTACAAAAAGTCATAAGAAAAGTGATGGCCAGTATTGTTTACTCGACCATCAACTCCATCAAACACGTTGCATCCACAAAGAATAAGACAGAAATGGTCTATAACAAGGTTTATTTGGGGACTGTACAAGAAATTGGGCCTACAAGAAGGGGTGAAGGGAAAGAAAAATGTCAGGATTTATTCTCGGGAAGGAAAGAAAAAAAACGCCTTTTGTGGTTTGCTGTAGCTCCTTCGTGGTTTTCTTGAAGCTAGAGTACAAAGGGGGAGCTCCTCCTACCCTCCTCCTCCTCCTCCCCCCCCCCCACCGCCCCGCAGCCTTTGTAGCATACTTTTTCAACAGTCGCCTGCAATCTTACTGCAAAGGCCCCCTTGGCACTTCCACTGTCTGTCTGATTAGGGCACTGACCACCACCCTTCTTGATTGTCTTGCCTTGCTGCACATAAGCCCACCCCGCGCCTGTCGGTCTGTGTGTCCGTCTCTATCTTGCCCTCCCCCATGCACCAGAGTTCCTGGCTCCACAAGCAGAGCTGCCAGTGTCTGTTGCCATTAGGACAATACTCGCCACCATTCTAATTATTTAATTGTAGGACCTGTGGTGAAAGTTCTCTCATAATATTTTCACCATTTGTCATTTGCTTCCCATGCCATTCTAGACGGGAACGACCTCAGTGCAAGTTTTGTCTTTGGCAGGAATCTTTTGTATTCCCTGCCATGGCTCTAGAGTGTCTGAAAAGGCAGGAAGCGAGAGGAGTCCAACAACTCTGCAGCCCTTTGCCTTTTTCCTTTCTGAAAGGAACCAATACCACAAGGTCATCCCTTTGTTACCAGGTCTCCATCACGTTGCCGCACCTTCTCCTCTTGTCATTGCACCTATGATACAGTCCGATTCTGGTTCTGTCTCTCCTATTGGTAAAGAGGACTGGGTCCTATTTCTCGGGGCACACTGTTACGGTTCTCTTTGCTGAACACTAGATCTCTTTTCCAACATGGCTCTTGGGTTGAGGACTTGCTATCCCACTCTGAACCAGATTCTTGTTATTTACCACTTGTTGCAGAGTGATCGTCAGGGTAAAAAGGGTGGGGGGGGAGGGGTTGCCATTCTTTGTAACAAACACCAAAAGTTTCATCTAACTCCCAGTGAATCTCCTGATGAATGTGAAAGCCTTGTGGTGAAACCTAAGATCAATCATAAAGTCTCTCTGACTATTATCTATAGATCACCCAAATCCATGCCCTCTTTTGAAGAGCAATTCATTGGCCTTCTTAATAAGCTTACCAAGGCCAATACACTGGTTATCGTGCTTGGTGATTATAACCTTTGGGCTGGTGATCCTTCTGACAAGCCAGCAAACGCCCTTCTGACTACCCATGACACCTTGAGTTATGTACAAAGGTTTTCTGGCCCTACCCATACTGATGGTCACACTATTGACTGGATTCTGCTGCACCGTCTATCCCTATCCGTTTTCTCTGTCTCTGCATGTCCATGGTCTGATCACAATCATGTTTCCTCCCTGATTCACCCTCTGGCCTCCCCTGTAAAATCAATGCTACCCCACGACTTGTCAAAGAATCTAGAAATCTGGAAAGGATCACCTGGGAGAAACTATCCTCCATTCTTAAACCTAAATTGATTGGTCTTGAAAAGTTTGATAATGCGAAAGATTTGGCCTTTTTTCTTACCAATACACTTAATGAAGCTGTGGATTTTCTCTCCCCTCTTCAGACCAGATCGGTTAAGCCGCAGTCTTAGTAGGAATACCTGGTTTTAATGAGGATTTAAGACCTATCAAACAGGCACCTGAAAGAGATTGGCAAAAATCCCCATCCACAGCAGCCTTCTGCCACTATAAACAAGCTGGGCGGAATCTAAAATCGGCCATTATCGTAGCTAAGACTCCACCTTCGACAAAAGGATCACACAGGCTAAATCTAATTCTGAAGAACTCTTCATGATCCTAAGAATGTTTTAAGGATAGTCAGCAATAGGCCCAGTGCCCAACAAAGACTCTGCCTGGTGTCAAGGAAGTCATGATGAATTCAAGCTCAAAACATCAGGATTCCATCTGTGAGCAATGGAGTGCTATTCCCTTAACCTTCTTTACCACCTGTACTGAGGCAGAAATAGCTATAATCTTGAGAGCTCTTGACTACAACCAATCCTTTATTGTAATGACAGATGCTTCTAATATAGGGATGGGTGCAGTTCTGAGTCAGCTGGATGAGAAAGGAAGGGAACACTGATGTATCCTGGATCAGGTAATTGACAAGGAGCAGGAACCAGACTGACCCAGGTAAGTACAAATAGACAAGATGTTTTATTCTTCTTAAGTTACAGGTTACAGCATAGAGGTGGGAGAGAAGGTTCATAGCATCTACTCTGGTCCCTTTCCATACTCCAGTCGCCAACCGTCATCTCCAAAACCCCCAGGCCTCCAGCACTCCACTTTCCACTCAGCATTAAAGAGGCCTACCTTGCACACACAGTTGGACTCTGAACACCCGATCTGCTTCATCAGTAGGAAACTGAAGGAACATGAGACAAGGTGGGCAACGGTTGAACATGAGTGTTTCTGCCATTGTGTGGTCTCTGAAGAAGTTTAGACCATACTTGTATGGATCTACTTTTGTAATTCAGACAGACCATGAATCCTTGAGATGGTTAATACAGATCAAGGTGGAGAATACTAAATTGTTAAGGTGGTCAATAAGCCTCCAGTGGTTTGATTTCATCATAGAACACAGGTCAGGGTGTAATCACCAAAATGCTGATGGTCTCTTCAGAAATTATGACCGACTGGATTAGGAGATTAATCCAGGAGTGGATTAAATCCTCCTGTCCCTTAGACTGGAGGGGGGAGTGTGGGGGAGAATTCTCATTTCTATGCTAATTCCCTTCTACCATAAAGACCCCCAGCTCTTTTGCTGGACTTTAGAAAGATTCATTTTTATCCTGGAGTGAGACGGACCTTATTCTCACTATTTTTTTCTGTTTTGGACTGTTACGTTTGGTTTTTGGAGCCTGATAAACTCCATAGACATCACCTTTTGTATTGTGACACACAGCACCTTCAGTGCACTGTCACAAAGAAGTCATTTGGAGTTCTCTTGTGGTTTAAATACCTTCTCTACAGTAAACTACTGTTCCCCAGAGTGGTAAAGTGAAATTGACTTTACTTACCTGTTTTACCTATGTAGGTCCAGTACAGCCCATCTTATGTGGAAGTACTGGGGGGTTACTTAGCAGCCCCTTTTCCTAATTACTCATGTAACATTTTTTTGTTACCCTCACTACATTTAATGGCTGGTGGCAGTGGTTTAATTTTCCTACCATTGTGCGTTTTTACCGCAGGCTGAATCCTCAGCTGCAGTATTGCACCCATGGGTGCCCATTTTGGCAAAATGGTCCTGGTCTTCTTTTTTCACCATTTCTTGCTTGTGAGGTCTTGCTTGGGTTTTACTCTGCGCACCAAACCAGGTTAGGTCCCTTTGTTTGTTTTCTCTTTGGCGGGCTTCAGTTCTGAAACCCGCCTCTGGCTCCCGTGTGTCTGGCAGGGCAGGAAGCAAGTGAGGTTCCCGAAACTCCCTGTTCTTAGTCTCCTTGGTTACAGGAATGCACCCAAAGGTGATTGGCTGGCTGGCTGTCCTTGGAGAACAGCCACCCTGCTGTGAGTGACAGCTAGGCTGCAAATGAATGGGAGAAACCTGAATAAAAGGCGAGGCCTCTTTAGGACAGAGTTGACCACTGGACGAAGGAAACGAAGAAAGAAACTGGAACAGAAGCTTGCTGCACCTCCTCGACCGTTGGTTTGCACGGTGAAGCCCTTCTGCAGTGCTGACGCTCCGATTTTCGTATCGAATAGAGAAGCACGGAACGGGCGACTTATTCCCTTGGGTTGGAGGGACCAACTGACCCCAAGACTAACTTGCCTGGAACCCCTCTCCCTGCTGGCTGTACTTCTTTGCTGCTGCTGGAACCAAGGAACACTAGGAACGAGTGCATTGTCTTTAAGCCGGACCCGACCTCCAGTAAGATCCTTAGGGGCCTCCCGAAGCAGGGTGACCCAAGCCTGAGCCACCTCAACAGAGTGCCGGACCCCAGAAGCAAGGGGAGCCCAAAAGGTGTCCAAGAATCGCAGTGGTGCTATTTGCTGGTAGCCGAAACCGCAAAGTGCCGCTGATCTGGAGTAAGCCCATTGCCGCCGCTGACCTTCAAACTGCAGTGCAGGAGTCCTACGGACGTCCTCCCTCTTGCCCCCACGACTGAGGCCCAAGAACACAGGAACTGCAGGACTGAAGCCAGCTGGATCATTTTCTTCAGACCTAAGATACTGTCTAACTAGGGGTACTTACTGCTTGCTTGCTCTCACTGGAGACTTGCATTAGCTGCTTTTTACAAGCCTCCCAGCGTGTGGCCCTACAGTGATTCTTTTCTACAAACTCTATTTAACATTGTGCAAGACTTTTGTGCTGTCTACAAGAAGTTCCTCAGCTTCCCTAGACTTTTTTTTCAATTGACATTCATTGTCCTGGCTCCCTGCAGACTCTTCTGATCCTTTGACTTTGCGTTTATCTGTCCCTCATAAGTCATACATAAGTTAGTTGTAGTGCTGCGAAAGGGTCAACCTATACTTCATTGGCGGATTGTAAAGTACTCACCTGTTCATAGAACTTGTTAACCTTTATTTCCTTCCCTAACCTTTTCCTTTTTCTACAACCTCTGTATTGCATTTAATTTTAAAGTGAAATATCGATGTCCACAGTGTCCTAGCAATTGAAGTCCCCTCAGGGTGTAGGAAGTGTGTGTGTGTGACATCCTGAAAGGGTATCTACTTAACTAAAGGCTGAGGAAGTGTATTTTTGAAGTGTTTTATTGTTGCATGTTGCCCTTTCTAAAGAAGGCTTATTTTTAAAACTGACTGTTAAATTAATACATGCTTATTTTACTAGAAAACCTTGAGTAGAAGTGTTATTTGAATACTTGTCTTTGTGAATCTCTGTTGCGTCTATACAGCTCACAATTACCCATCTTGAGATAAGTGTTGCTGCTCAGTCACTCTACTAACTTGTGTAGTACAGACATATACCAATAGTTGGGTATCTATTGCCAAGAAGACAAGGCTGGTGTAGTCCTCCACAGGGTTACTTCATCCAATCTTGCCTAACATACATCTGCCCCTCTGACATCTTTAAGAACTGCTTGAGCATCTTAGTGTCTAGAGTACCCCAATTGCTGTATTCGATGCATCAGTCTGCAGCAGCCTGAGTGTAATCTGGAGCTCTCTGTACTGGAGCGTTATATGATAAGATATGTCATTTATAACGCGCCTGTACACAAGTGTTTCTAGAGAGGGCATCTTTCAACCCCTGAAGTTGGGGGCCTTGGTTCACGAAGTTGGTTAATCTCTCCTTTACTGAAGGTCCCGTTTCCCTATTGTTGAAAGAAGCCTGGATCACTCCACTCATGAAAAAGAAAAATCTTGATCCTTTCCAGGTAAAGAATTATTGCCCTATCACAAACGTGCACTTTCTGTGTAAAATCTTGGAGCAGGTCACATACCTTCAAACGTGGGTTTGTTCGATGAGTTCAGCTTGGATCCGGAAATGTTATGATAGCTACAGCATACACTGGTGTTTACCACCTCTGGACCATCTCCTATAAAGGCCAACTATTTGGGTTCCGATGAAGATTGTCATATTTACCTCTGATTTAGAGGATTTGTGGACTCTAGTGACCAGCCAGTATTGCTAATAACATGTGTGAACTTTGATAGATTGAGGAACAAATATCCTTGGAATCAAGACTTCCGGCCATTTTTGACGATGGAAGGTAGTGAATGGAGTGGGAGTGAGCTAATGCGTTAGAGCAATATTTTGCAACATTTGGAGTTGCTTTTTCTGCCTGATGGTTTATCAACACATGCACATTCAGGGACTCTGACGAGCAATATTGGGAGCAACCAGAGGGAATTTATTCTTTGCCACCTAGAACAACACATTTTCTATACAGCTTCTGCCCCTGAGGAATGTCCAGCTAGTAACAGCACGATAGGACAAACTTATATAAGTCGGGCTAATGGCGACACAATGGGAAAATAGGTGGAAATTACCATCACTGTGTTAGGTTGAGTCATTGTCACTGGCCTGTACATTTGGAATTGTATTGGTACTACTGTTTGATGACTAATGTATTCAAACGCAATGTTCTGTATATAATGTTTTTAAATGTTTTTGTTATGATTTAGCAGGTGGTTCAACTTGCGCTCTGATGTATTCATGCAATTGTGGTAAATGTTTTATATAAAGGACAATATATATTTTTGATCTAAGTGCTATCACTGTATTTGTTTTACGGTAGATAGCTAGAGTCCTTCGCTCTGAGTAGGGGTACATGCGTGTGTTACTGATGGATAGTGACCTTTCTTTTGATTGATAACACATACCTTCAGCTACAGGACCTTGAGAGCAATGACATTCTTGGCCCACGACAGTCAGGTTTTAGAGCCAGACATGGCACTGACACCGCCTTGCAGGATTTAAAATGTAATCTCTCCAACTTCGTGGATAAGGGCCACCCCGCTCTCCTGATGCTGCTAGAGCTCTCAGCAAACTTTGACCTTGTGGATCACTCTCTTTTTTGGTCTTTAGGCTGCGGGTTCTGGTGGGTTGTTTGAGGGTTGCCGCTCAGTGGGTCGCTTCATTATTGGGGCCTCGTAATGCAAGGGTTGCCGAAGAGGATGCGGAATCTGCACCGGCTACCATCTCTTGTGGAGTTCCTCTGGGTTCCTGCATTTCCCTGACCGTCTTTAACATTTACATTTTACCTTTTCTGATGCTCTTGGACAGCCTGGGTGTCCAGTATAAGTATACTAACTATGCGGATGACACCCAGGTGGTCTTGGAGCTTTCTGGCATCTATGCACAGGATGCAGCGTCACCCGATGAGATCTATGGCTCCATTCAGACTTGGATGGTTGCAACGCCCCTGCCCTAAATACGGACAAAACTGAACCTCTAATGGTCGCCTCTGGGCCCAGGCTAAAATAATGACCTGCGGATTACCAAAGCTTTATCATTGCTGAGACCACCATCCCAGTGGCCAAGATTGTTAAGACTCTCGGGGTCATGCTTGACGCCGAACCTACCATGAAGCCCAATGGTGCATGTTTTCGGGCCTCCTGGGGCTATATTAACAAATTACTTGGCCATATTCGCCATTTAGTCTCCCCTTAGAACATCTCTTCTTGCCGTGGCACTCGTGAACTCGCACCTGGACTATTGCAACAGTCTGTTTCTTGGCACCTCCCAGGCTAATCTCAGAGTTGCAGGTAATCCAAAATGGTGCAGTCGTGCTACTTGTGGTCTTACGAGACGGTATGTCTCTGACGCTCAAAGGGAGCTTCATTGGCTTTCGGTGAAACATTGCATCACTCATAAAGTTCTCACACTGAGTCACAAGCCCCTGAATCATGAGGCTCCCTCATACCTCTCAGATCGCACTAGGGTCCACCACCCCACTCACCGCTTTGGGTCTTCTGACCAGGTGAGACTCTACCAACCCATATTCAGACTTGAGGGGTTCGAAGGTACTACGTTCAATGTCCAAGCTCCCCTAGCCTGGAATGCTCGATCTCCTGACCTGAGGAAGATAAACACTCTGACAGATTTCAAAAAGATCATCAAGACCTACCTCTTTAATCTTGCCTAGTAACTGTTAACTCTAGTCTTGTTCCTTTTATGTGCACCCTGAGACCTTTGGTTGTGTGGGACGTTAGAAAAAATTAAAATCAAAAATAAATGGGGGGTTTGGGTGGGGGGGGGGGCTGACTGCCCCTTTCTGTAAACTGCAGGGAGGGTTTGCAGAAGTTGTGCTGTAGTTCCTAATAAATACTCCTGATAATACTCCGAATCAGGAAGCTGCTGACAAGTCGGCCACTGGAGCTGAATCCGAAGAGTAAAATGAAGAAACGGCATAGCGATTTCCAGCGACTGGAGAGCCTGCTGTGCAACTGGAGCCTGATGCAACCCTTCCTTCCAATCGACCTGGGGGTCTCAAATGCGACGATTTCTACCCAGAGGCGGGTGAGATACACTAGTCTCAAGAAGACCTGTGTTTTGAGCCAACCCACAATGTGCTGAAACCTTGCAGAGCTGAAAACTGCCAAAACCCTGGGACCTGGAGTCTGATTGCAGTGCATGGTCTTCTGAAGTCTGAATCCGTCCGAAACCTTGGTGGACTCCTGCTGGACCTCCAGAGACACGAATCAAATCCCTAGAGTCCCCTTACCAGAGTGCAGGACAGAGATGGTGAAGAGAATCCGACCAGCAATATTTGTCATTCATGTGGCTGCTGTAAAAAGGCGCCAAATCCGCAGAGCCGGGAGAAAGCGTGAAGAGTCCTTTGCTGTAAGCCTCCTTGGACGACTGCTGCTGCAAGTTCCCATCCGGTTATCTGGTCTCCAGACCAAGAATCCAGGTACTGGCTCCTGTGCTACTGCATCTTGAAGGCATCCACCCAGAAGCTTCTTTTCTCCCAAGTTACTCTGTGGGCTTGGGTAATTAACCTGATGTCTGGTGTTCATCCTGTGAGGCTGTGAGGCTGAGTGGGTGATTTGTGTGGTTGGGGTTTGCCCATACCCCTTGCCCAGGCCTACTGCTGGAACACACAAAGGGAGTCTTCTCTGAAGTCCGTGAACACTCTTGCTAACTCTTAAGCTAATTCTTAAACTAATACTTGATATCCTCTGGAACCTTGCTTTTCCTGCAACGCAAACCTATCCTGATCTGCCTCCAGCTGGTAAGACCACTAGTGTCCCTCTTATGCCTCTGAGAAAACTCATACTGTAGACTACGGATGGACTTCATAAGATAAGGCTTCGGCCCTGAAAGTGTAACCAGTGTAAAAGTACTTACTTGCTAAATAATTTAGTGTGGTAATTGTATCTCTGTGAAAGAAGTTACATAATGTCATTAGGTTTATGCTTTCCTTTGAGTTGCATTCTGCCCCTCTAAAAAGTATATAAGTTACTATCTTTGAATGGGTTTTCCCCTCTTCTGAAAAGTAATAACTATTGGTACTGTTTTAGTATTCTTAACTGAGTTAGTGTAAAAGCTCACCAATAGGGTTTACCTGCCTTGAATAACATTGTGTCATTCTTAGTGTATCATTTGGTTTTGCTTTCCCTGGTCTGCTTTAGACAGAGCTAAAAAACAGATCATACTTTTAGTTGCTGATAGCCCCTCTTAAAATGATGTGTCTTACTCACCTTGAATAGCTGCTACTCTTCTAAACATGTAACACTGGGATGCGCTTCCCTGAATTGCTTTGTTGCTATTCTTAAATAGTTTCATAAAACTCTAACTTACCTTAAACTGTTTTATACACCTCCTTAAAAGTATACTGGGTATAACTAGCTATTAGGTAGCGGATAGTTATGTACCAAAAGGTCAATTACTTTGAAATACCTTGTGTCTTCCTTTTAGTGTAATTGTGTTTTGCTTTCCCTGATTCGTTTAGTGCGTTCTAAAAGAGTTGTGTTCATACTTATCATTGAGTAGCTTGAGGCACCTCCAGAAAGTAGGAGTTATTTTACTAGCTCTGAACTGAGTTGTAAAAGGTAATGTTGCAAGGTGTATACTTGTAACATGGTTGGTTTATTATGTGGTGAGTGTCGCTGCATGACTGAGCGCGTCTACTACCCTTGAATTACTGATTGTATTCTAAAAGTGTATATATAACCTGGTTTTACTCCCCATGAATAGCTGACTTCCATTCTGAATGTGATGTAGGTTTGACTAAACTTGACTGCATAGTGTATTCTTAATAAGGTTATACTTTGGGCTGTAACCCATAAGTATTGAGTTGTTTTTTATAATTTATATATGATGTTCATAGAACGTACCTTTCCCAATATTTGTCTTGTCCACCTTGTTTTTAAATGAACCATTTATTTCTACAATACTTAGTGTTTCAGTGTTTCTTTGGACCATATGCATGCTACAATTTCATAGTACCAAGCTACAGCTCTCTCCCCCTCTGAATATAAGCCTGGCTGCTCTGTCCATGCTACCCACTCAGTTGGTACAGCATTCTGCTAAGAGTGAAGCTTATGTACTGCCTCAGATATGTTTAAGTCTTGGTAGAACTTTAGAAAAACTGTCCTAACAGTCTATCATTACCATTTGATAGAAAAAATAAAATACAGATTTTTCAAGTCCATTCCTTTTAAAACAATATAACAACGGCCACCTCACCAAAAAAAAACTGAAAACCAAAGTGCCTTATACAATAATCATAAGAGTGTAAGAGGTTCTGGTCATGTCGTAACACCATCACCAATCTTCTAACCCAGTATGCTTACAAAGGAAATAATTTAGTACTTCTTTGGTCAAACCATCCTAAACGATTTAAGAAGTGCT
The DNA here is from genome assembly GCF_040938575.1 of Ambystoma mexicanum. NCBI lineage: Eukaryota > Metazoa > Chordata > Amphibia > Caudata > Ambystomatidae > Ambystoma > Ambystoma mexicanum. The sequence continues at coordinate 870,750,920 of NC_090924.1, read as the reverse complement.
TGACTGGCCCTCTAATTTCTACACGTCTATCACTAAAAGAAAATTCTGGTTGATCTGTTTATTTCAATAAAGAACAATACTAACTGATCCATATTTCCCTTCTGTTCCGTCCAAAGGATAACCGACTGAACTGTACATTGTTTTTCCCCGTTCTAGTCTTGTTCTGGAAAAAACTCACTTGATCTGAATGCAGCTTTTCGATAAATGTTCTAAGAACACTGTCCAGAGTCAGATCCATACGGTATATTCCCCATAACATTGTTTTTATATTTTGCATACCTTGATTTAGAAGGCATTGTTTAATTTTCTATATCCCTCGTCTAGTTGCACGGTTCACTTTAGGTACTGCATTGCATTTGCAGGGATGCTTTCTTGGTTTCAAAACAAAGATGCCTTTGACCGCTGTCAGAATTTCGTCCAAGTGCTTTAATCACATCAGTTTACCTTGCTTGTGGATCCACAAAAAAAGTAATAAATCAACATTGAGTGCCCACTACCCTGCCACATCTTTGAACCTAAACAGTGATGACTTGCACATCATCCAATTTTGGATCTATGCAATGCTGCACTCCTTATGGATAACATAATTTTCTACTGCTTTACTTAAGCCTAAAAGGTGTTTTACTTTTTTTTTAATCAAAGTGCCTTCAATTGACTCTTAAGTTCCTCCTTAGCGCTTGCACTGGAGGTCTGATTAGGGCACTGACCACCACCCTTCTTTGTGGTTCTGGCACTGCTGCCCACCATCCCACCTTTTCACCTCCTCGACATCAGCACCCCACTTGTTTTTACGGAATCTCCATTAGTCCTTTCCCCTCGTCCAACTTGCCCCAAACATGATTCTGCTAACATCCATGAATTTACAAGGAACACTGAGACCACTGGCAGTTCCTCCTTCAATATTTCCAGTGCAATCGTATTTTGGGAGGAATCTCAAAATCTTCTATGCCTCTCTGGGTCAGACTGCGTGTTGTAGATGATCATGGTTGTGCATTAAACTTTGTGGCAGGCAACATCCTATTTTTCGTCTGCAGTTGTCAGTGTGCCTTTGCAGATCAAACTCATCAGCAGGTCATAGACCGTGTAAGCCGCACACACAGATGTTGGCATCAATGGTGGTTAGCTGCGCCCCAGCTATAAAATCTGTCTTTTCTAGTTGGCCCATCTTGTCGCTCAGTGATTTGCCCTTGTACGCATTCCACGCTGCAGTAGCAGTATTTGCTCCATTCCGTGCCCATCCTTCTCTCTTACGTCTCATGTTGAGAAGTTCTCTGTTGTATTAGACTTATGCCTGCCCCCTTGGAACAGTTTACTGTTAACTCACCTGTAAGGAAAACCAAGGTAATGGTAATGGGAACCTTATAGTTCCTAAAGTGATAATCTTAGATCTTATATACCCAACCTAGCTGGCGTTTCCTCCTACAGTTGTTAACTTGCTACCGGTAGGGAAGGCATGGTATCACAAGTATTGACACTGACACAATGGCTACAATTTGTAAAACCTTTATTGAAAATGTTGGGGTTGGAGAAACCTTTGCCCTATAACTAATATGGGAGTAGTCGTGACCATCAAACTATAAACAAAACAGTTTGTGAAGTCCGACTTGTGAAGTCTGTCAAATCAAAATGGCCTATGCGAACAAAAGGCCTGCCCTATCTCTTGTACAAATGTTTAAAAAGGAAAAATGTATGCAGAAGGAAAGATCAGTGTTCAAATTATAATGTGGCTGAACCAGCTCTCCTCCCCACGTTAGGCCTCACGGGGTAAGGCGATCCTTGTAGGCAGGATTACACACTCGCTCGGTTTACAACACAGTTCACAACCACAGATCAAGGCTTGCATGGCCTTCCACGTCTTTTTCTCAGACTTCAAAATGTATTTTGCTACCAAAATCAGACCTCTCACGATAAAGTTCAACACAGTTGCAGGGAGGATGAGGGGGCTCCCTTCCCCAAGCTTATTATACTTTGTGTTTCCCTCAATCGCATCAAGTCTTTCGAATGTGCGTGGCTTTCTTACAGACCACCACAGGACCACTTCGAATCAACTTATTTTTCTTTCACTCTTGCAGTTTATTCGCCTTTTATTTTCAAACATTGTACCTTTTCACAGAAACTTTTGAATGGGCTACTTCCTTTCACCGGACCACAGCTGCATTTTACTTTCAAGTTTATTTACGGGTCTGCCTTTCTTCGCCCCTCATCCACACGTGTTCAGCCTTCACTTGTGATATGATGTTGCTACTTCATTCTCTTTAAAACACAGGTCTCTCAGGTCGCTTGCCAACTCCCCGGCTGTGTGCGCTTTTTGTTTTTGCAGCTTCCAATTTTCCATTCAAGGTTAGTACCACAGGCTTGGCCTCGCCTCCCTAACTCTGCCGTTCACCCAGCAGGGTCACTGGCGTCCTTGAAACACAATGATCTTCACTTGTGGGATCTGGCCTTCTCCACCTGTCTTACGTGGTTTGTTGGAGGCAACGACCTCCAGTAGGGAAGCCCTGGGGTTTTTGGCCTGCTGCTCTCGTTCCTTGGTCCGTTGCTATGCTCCAGTAGGTGTGCCTTCGTCACAGAGATTCTGCTTGTTCTCGTGTTCCGCCTTGCTCAGAGTGTATGTTTAGGTGCTGTCTTTTATTTGTGTGATGAGAGCTAACTGGTATCAGGTGTATGCACTTAGGGTAAAGTGCCTGACCTGATCCCGTAAGATGAGAGAGTTAGTCTGGTTACTCTGTCACCCTCTTCCTCGGCCCAGTGTTTGTGTAAAAAAGGGGCGGGGTTGGGACTTCTGAAAAATGCAGAAAACAGGGTGGGGAATACTGCATGTCTCAATCGGCTATCTCACCCCCACTCCCTATAAGACCCCTCACCCAGGTGAGCCTCTCGCACTTGTCCACCACCAGGTACTGGATCCAAAAGCAATGGCCGTGTCCCTGAGGACCTGTGTGTTAGACATCCTTTGGTTTCTCACATACCGCAGTGAGTTTGTGTGTTATCAGGAAGCAATAAAGGCACATTTCATTGTCTGTGCTGTTGGGGGCAATGTTTATTTTTACAGCTTTCCCACCATTGATGTCAAGGGGACCCCTGGCCTATCTATGCTTTTTTTTAGTCCTGGCCGACTTTTGTGCTAAGTAAAGTCTTTGTAGCTTCACTTGCCCCCTCAGCTTATTTATTTGGGGGTACTTGTCCATCCCCAAGACTTGACAGTGCACCATGACTGTCTTCTCCCTGTTTGTGGTTCCCTATTTTGTTTGTAGTGTTACTACGTTATTACATTTTTACCTGCAAATTGTTTTAAGGCTTAATTAATGGTATATTTGTGTACTTGATTGTTGAACTCCATTACTTGGCTGTCTCTTAAGTGTTGTTAACTTCGCATCAGCCCTTGATCTCTTAAATCTAACTCACTGCTGAGCCTGTATTAAATTGAGTGTTTGGTAAAACCAAGCGTAGAAAAGTGCTTACTCATTAACTAGGATGGCCTCTCCGATTCTGCCCAGAGAGCTGTAACTACCACACATTATTGCTCTTGTAATGGGCTCTTGTTTTTGATGTTTGCGTTTAATTGTTTATGCTTTTTACTTTTCTTAACACTAAAAAGGTATCTGGGTGACCCTCTCCACTGTGCATTAATATAAAGCTTCATACAGGCTATTGATCTTTGAAAAATGCTGTGGTTTGTTAACCATTATTTCGGTGCTTTATTTTTACAACATGATTTCCAAAAGTAGTTTAAAAAAAAACTGAATTGCTGTGTTTAACATTTTGCTTAGAATTATGATTGTTTCTTTTAGTTTATGATGTTGCAAGAAGAGACACATTTGTTAAGTTAGATAATTGGCTAAACGAACTGGAAACATACTGCACAAGGAATGACATTGTGAAAATGCTTGTCGGGAATAAAATTGATAAGGTAAGAGGCAGTTAGTCATTTTAACATTTTTTTTTTTTTTAAATTACTTTTTAAAATTCACCTGTTTGTTTTTATTTTAGGAAAACCGAGAAGTTGACCGAAATGAAGGTTTGAAATTTGCAAGAAAACATTCTATGTTGTTTATAGGTATGTTTTAAAATGAGTCTTAACAAACCGTGGAATTGCTTGTTGGCATCTTAGAGTATGAAGACATTTTCTTAGGCTTTGAATTTTTAGTGAGCACTGATGGAATTGGAAGTGGGTGCAGGTTATACATTGCATAAATGATTGTTCTCCAGCATGGGGTCTGGCATGGAGTCACATGCTCATGAAAATGTCTACCTAAAATGGCACAGTCATGGTGCAAGGCCCTCGGGCCAATCTTCGTCTCTTTGATAGGCGTTCCCTCGCCTCAACGTCCTCATTTCCACCTGTCCCCTACTCCCCTCCCTTGGCTACCTTACCCTTTTCTCCTTCCTCCTCTGCCCCATCTCATACTCCCTCTGCAGGGCGTACCTCTGATTTGTACCCCTCCCCGGAAGATCTTTAAGGGTGGTAAACTTCTCCATCTCGCCACCCTCAATCCTCGCTCTGCTGTCTCACTCCTCTGGCATCTGCCACCCCCTTGAAGAATTTGCCCTCAATCTCCTTGGTCTTACCGAGACATTGTTCATGGCCAGCTCTGAGCTTTGACACTCTCCTCACTGACTGCTACAAGATCCTCTCCGCCCCAAGATCCACCCGACCTGGGCGGGTGGGGGGTGTTGCCCTGATCTTCCCTGAGTGGATTCCTGCCTCTATCATCCCCACTCAATCCTCTTTCGTATGCCTTGTCTGTAGGCTCTGTCTCTCTCCTAGCCACTCCCTTACTGTTGCTACTGTCTACCGGCCCCCTGGTCAAGTCACCTCTTTTCTCTGAGTGGGCTGACCTCTCCTCCGCCCTCCTGGACTCTACCTCTCAACTCCTCCTCCTTGGTGACCTTAACATCCATCTTGATTCTCCCTGTTCCTCATCTGCTCTTTTTCGCGACCTCTGCGGTTCACTCTCTCTCTTTCTATCCTCCCCTCAGGCCCGACTCACTCTGCTGGCCACACACTTGATGTCTTGATCTCCTCTGGCCTCCCCCCATCTACTCCCCTCCCCTCGCCACGCCTCTCTCCTGGAGTGATCACTGCCTCCTCTCCTCTCGTATTCCCATCTCTTCCCCTCAAGCCAAGTCTACCCCAAGACTGCCAACCACCTTCTCCGACATCCAGCCTATGAAGCGTGTGTCAGTCGAGGCTTTCGCTGCCACCTTCTCACCCCCTCCTCCACTCCAGGCTGACTCACACCCTGACCCAGCCCTGTCTGTTCTCTACTCCTCTATTTCTGTCACTCTTGATGCTCTTGCCCCTGTCATGAGGATCTGTTTGAAGCCCAAAGTCAAGTACAATTCTTGGTATGACTCTGACCTAGCTACACTTAAACGTAAGTGTAGGGCAGCCGAGAGGAGAGGGCTTCTTGCTCATCCTCTGACAAACTGGCTTGCCGCCTGCTCCAGCGGCAATACCGTCTCTCTGTATGCACCAAGAAGCTAGCCCGTATTCAAGCCTGTGTCTCTGCGGCATCTAACAACTCGGCCAAACTCTTTAAAATCTGCAAGGAGCTGGCCAACCCTGCTGCAATATCCACCCCTCCTCTCTCCTCCTCAGGCTCTTTGCAATGACCTTGCATTACACTTTATCTCTAAAACCCAGGACATCTTGTCCACACTCTCCTTCTCTCCCCTCTCCTTCTCTGCTTGTTGACCCACCCTCAGCTACTTCCCCCTCTCCCCTCCCTTTCTCCGCCTTTCCTCTTTTCTCCCCTGATGAGGTCGCTAGACAAGTCTGATCTATGAAAGCCTCAACAAAACGGGTCCATCCCTGTTCCTCCAAAACAATTAGGACCACATAGATACCGCCACTCTGGCCCTTGCTGATTTCCTCAACCTCTCCTTTGCCTCTGGATCTTCCCCTCCCCTCTTCTCAAAACCCACAGCTGATCTTTCTTGTCCGGCTAACTATCGCCCAATTTCCATTACTCCCTTTTTGGGTAAGCTCCTTAAAAAGCTTGACATCTCTCAGCTTAACCTTCATTCTGACTCTGTTGGCTCTCTCCATGACCACCAATCCGGCTTCAGAGCTGCCAGAAGTACGGAAACTGCTCTCCTGAACATCCATGAAGACCTGCTCTCCAACCTTGACTCTAGCATTCCCTCTGTCCTCATCCTACTTGATCTCTCCTCTGCGTTTGACACAGTCAACCATACCACCCTGCTCAATCGTCTCTGTGACAACCTGGGTGTCACTGATCAGGCTCTGGCCTGGCTGACCTCTTTTTCTCGCTGATCGACCCTCCCAGGTACAACTTGGGTCCTCCCAATCCTCTATCTCCCTCTCTACCTGTGGTGTTCCCCAGGGGGTCTAACCTCTTGTCCTTGCTTTTCAACCAATACCTGGCAACTGTTGCCTACTGCATTTCCATTTTCTGCTCAAATTTCCAGTGCTATGCTGACGACACCCAACTCCTTTTCAGGCTTCCTTCAGCCACCTCCTCTCCTTCCCTCATCTCTGACTGCCTAATCGCCATTCAAAATTGGTGTCCCGCCAATGATCTTTGTTTAAATGCCAGAAAGACTGATATCCTCCTCATTGGTACACCCTCTCCATCCTTTTCCCCCCACTTTCTGGCCAGCCTAACCTGGCCCTCCTCCTGCCCCTACCTGCAAAGCTAAGAACCGCAGGGTCATCTTTGACTCCACACTTTCCTTGACGTCTGACGTATCCAAAAAGTCAAACTTCTTACTGCACCGCCTTAAAAGTACTCTTCCTTTCCTCAGAGGCTCACTGTCTGCCAAGCTCTGATTCTCTCTAGGTTGGACTACTGTAAAAGCCTCTTTCGAAATCTTCCAGCCTCTACTATCCGCCCTCTGCAACTAATCCAGAACAGGACTGCGAGACTTGTCCTTGGCCTCAAGACCTGGGATCGTATCTCTCCAGCTCTGGAATCCCTCCATTGGCTCCCTGCGGTTACAAGGATTCAATTTAAAACCCTTTGCATTGTCCACAAGCCTTTCTGGGGCCTGGGTCCAAAACTATCCTGCCGTAAATACTTCCCCTCTCGAGCCCTTTGCTCCTCTACCTCAAACTCCCTGCGGGTCAGTTGTTTTTCAAAGAAATGAGCTGGTGGTAGATCTGTTTTTGGCTGGGGCCTCCCTTTGGAACTGCCTCCCTGCCATCTTGAAACTTGAGGAGAACCATGTACGGTTCCGAAAGCTCCTCAAGACCTTCCTCTTCGCCTCTGCCTTTGCCCCTCTTCTTCACTGCTGATCTGCTTTCTCTCTGCGCACTGCTGCACCTGGCCACCTTCTGCCCTTTGGCCCAGATACCTGCTCACCCTGCCACCCTCCAGCACTGCCTGCTGGCCACCCCTTGTACTGGGGCCTGTATGTGTACCCATACAGGCCCCCAGTCCCCACACTTTTTCTGCACTTACCTTAACCGACTAACCTTGCACTTGGCCACTCACAAGCTGCACTATCACTGTTTTGATCACCTTATTTATTTATTTACTTATTATTTAACTTGTCCTCTCCTATGCTCTGCACTTTCCAATTTCTCCCCCCTCCCATGCACTTCCCCCTTTCCCTTCCCCATGCACTTGTGCGTTCTCAATGTCACTGGGCCTAGTAAGATTGTTTTTGTTTTCTCCCCTGTTCCCCTCCCTTTGCCTGGTCGCGCACTGAAACACCTGTGTACAAGCACAATATAAATAAAATATATCATATCGTATTATATATTCGCCGTCGTCAGGCTGGGAATCCTCGGTAAAGAAAAAATCAGTTTCAGTTTCACTTCTGAACTGTCTCTCTCCTAACAACCAATCACTGGTCTCTGGGTCCTACTGCCCCCAGTCAATGACTGCCCTCTACCTAAGCCCCTCCTCTGGCAGCCATCTTCAGATTGGTACCGCACGTTCAAGTGTTGGGAGTCCTTGTGCTATAGCTCTCGCGCTTTTACTGCGTTTTTTTTTATTTGTATTTTTATTTATTTCCTCTAACAGTTTTGCTCGATTTATTATTATTTTTTTTTTCTGTCAATCGAGCCTCAAGCTCCATCGATCAACCTTCCGAGTAACGGGACCCGTTTTTGGATTCTTCAGCGCCACTGAAGGGCGGATTTTCATTGAGTTTCTTCTTGGAGGATTCCAAAAGCTTCTTCAAGGCCTACACCACGTGGACATGGGAGAGGAGAAGGACTCAGCGCCTCTCTTCAAGGTTTGCCCCGGCTGCAACCTACGCAATGTCTTTTCGGACGATGGACATTCCCTGTGTCTCTACTGCCTGCATTCGGACCAGACGCATGTGGAGGACGACTGTGTGGCCTGTCGGGAGATGGTGCCGCGCATGCGGACCGACCAACACAAGCGATTTAACGAGTGGCTGCAGGCCAAGGCCCCTGCTCTGGGTGAGTCCTAGTAAGAAAGCGGAGCGGTCTTAAGACCTTTGAGGGCGCCCCTCCCGCAGGGGCCCAACATAAGGCTAAGCACCGAGTCCACTGCCTCCGGAGCGCCGTTGCGACAGGCTCCTCAGCGGCCAGGGCGAGTTCAGCGTCTCCAGCACCTTCGACCACGAGCCAATGCTCAAGTTCTTCAAAGAGGAAGTCAGAGAAGACCCAGACTGGGCCGAAGTAGAAGGCCAAGGACTCGGCCAAGACCGCGAAGGCCCACACTTCAATAGAAGTAGTAGCTGCATCCCTCAGGAAGGCCGCCGGGACATGGCCATGAAGGCGAGATTATCCCTGCCTGCCAGGAGGGGGGAGTCTTTCCAACCCCTCAAAAAGACTCTGGAGTAGATGATACCCATCCTTTCACTGAAACAATCTCCCTTTGTCGCAGAGAATGGGGGTGGAGGGTATGGACATTTCCTCGGAAGAGGAGCTCACCAACTTCCTGGTCCGAGGAGCAACAGGGTGGTGACGACGGAGTGGACCAACCTAAGCTGCAGACTCCCCTGTCCCCTTCTCCTCCACCCAAGCAGCCACCTGGGGATATCTCAGTGGACATTCTTATGGCTCTGCATACCCTTGGCTCGGAAATTCCGGATAAGGATGCCTCTTGCGGCCCCGCCCGTGGCCCCAGGCCCCGCCCGTGGCCCCAGGCCCCAGGGCATCGGAGGAGCCACTATCCAAGAGGAGAGTCCACTGCCAGCCAGCCAGATCTTCACCACCCGACGAGATTGGCTCGTTCCACGCCGTGATCTCCAGGGCCTCATAGCTGTTCCAGCTAGTCCCGGAAGAGAAGAATAAAGAGGGTTTCCTTTGCCAGCACCAGGAGGCGAAGAGGAAGACTGTGCTTTCGATCCCGCTATTGGATGATTTGGGACGAGGGGTTGTCCCTCATGAAGAACCCTTCATCGGCTCCGGCAAAGAGGGATCGCTACGAGAAGAAATACAGAGTGCCTGACGCTGCGCCCAAGTGCTTGTGGTCCCAGCCGCCTCCAGACTCTGTGGTTTCGGCAGTGGCCAAGAAGAAGTCTTCGGGCTCATCCTTGTCGGTGGCCTCCTCCCCCCGGATGGTGAGGGGACGAAGTTGGATGCCATGGGGCGAAGAGTGTTCATGTCGGTAGCAACGACCAACAAGGCCGCTAATGCCTTAGCTATCGTGGCGTGTTACAACAGGGAGCTTTGGTTCAAGATGGCCCCCCTCCTGTACTTCCTTCTTGACGACAAGAGGGCTGGGGCGTTGGAGATTCTACAGGAAAGCGAGGTGGCTTCGGACCACGCCATTACAGTGGCCACGGACATTGCCGACACAGAATTCTGCCAAATGGGCAACAGCATTTGCCTTAGTCGGTGAGGCTGGCTGAGGGCCACTAATTTCCTCCAGGATGTTCAGTCGAAGGTGTTGGACATGCCCTTTGACAGGGACAATTTGTTTGGAAAGACTGTGGATGAGTCTGTCCAGGCCATCAAGGCGGACACTGAGTCGGCTCGTGGCTTGGGCATGCTTCAACAACGATGGCCGTCCTTTCGGACTTTTGGAGGGAAATCCCAAAGTTCCTCTAAAGGATTCAGAGGAGGTGCCTCGTCCTACAGTCAGCCCTCCCGCTCTTCGGCCCAGGAGACCTACAGGGGCCACGCCAAGTCTGGAGGTGGATGTCGTCGCTGCCAAGGTGGTGCTTAGATGTCGAAACAAGATTGAACTGGCAGTGGAGTCGGGTGAACTTAGTCAGCATGTGGAAGACCACCTCCACTGACCGTTGGGTGCTGGACGCTCTCGCCCACGGACACACTCTAGAGTTCCAGCGGAAGTGTCCACGGATACCACCAGTGGCCTGTCAGGAAAACCATGTCCCTCACCTGCTGCTGGAGGTACGGGCCATGTTAAAAAAGGGGCGATCAAGCTCGTCCCAAAGAGGCTCTGGAGTGAACTCTCGTTATTTCCTCGTCCGAGAGAAGACCGGCGGTTGGAGGCCCATTCTGGACCTCCGCCGTCTGAACAAGTACATCAGGTCCCAAAGGTTTCGGATGGTGACTCTTCAGCATGTACTAGGACAGCTGTAAGGGGGGGATTTTCTATCGTCGCTGGACTTGGAAGATGCCTATTTCCACATCACCATGCACAAGGGACACCACAAATACCTACGCTTCGTGGTTCAAGGACAACATTACCAGTTCAAGGCCCTTCCCTTCGGGTTGAAGTCGGTGCCGCGAGTGTTCACCAAGTGCCTGGCCCCGGTGGCGGCACAGCTCCATCTACGAGGGGTCCACGTGTACCCGTACTTGGGCAACTGGCTCATCTGGGCGAACTCAAAGGGCATCGCCGTCGACCACACAATGAAGACCGTCCAACTCCTGACGCACCTGGGGTTCTCGATAAACTTTGCAAAGTCCTGCTTGACTCCATCGCAGTACGCACTGTTTCTGGGAGCCCGATTCAACAGTGTCCACTACAGGAGTTCCTCGACCCCTGTTGGAGACAAGTGTCGGGAAGCTTCGAGGACAAGATCACACTTGACAAGAGTTTCCATCGAGCGATAGTGCACACACATCTGTCCGCAGGCGCGACCCGACCTCATCAGGAGACGGTCTCGACGGATGCCTCCATGGAAGGATGGGGAGCGCACTCCAGAAGTCTTCATGCAAGAGGCCTGTGGCTACCGGAGAAGTCGTTGCACATCAATGTGTTGGAGCTGCAGGCAGTGTTTTGGGCCCTCAAGGCATTCCTTCTTGCCCCTATAGGGCAAGGTGGTACGGGTCTTTACGTAGAACACCACCACAATGTTCTACATCAGGAAGCAGCGGGGGGGGGGGGCCAGATCCCCGGTGACTGCCTCCAAAAAGGTGGGGGGGGGGCAGCCCAGAATCAGAACCAGGGAAGCCAAACACTTCCCCATATCTAGCTGTCACTTTTTCTTACAGGTTCCCAAGATCCCAAACAGAATCCTGCCCAAATCACCTCTGTCAGTATCCAAAGCAAAGAAATTAACCCACCAATTGACCAAAAATGTGCATTATCTTTGCCCCTTTGAGGAGAAGGAGGGAAGATTTTATGCCCCGGTCCAAACACAGGGGCAATGTACAGTTTTGGCACTGGTGGACACTGGCTCCCAAGCCACCCTTTTGTCAAAATGGGCCTTTGATCAGCTGAATTCGGGAAGGGGGGAGAAATACCAAATTCCTGTCGAGGGGACTGCGTATTTAGACATTAAAATTGGGCGACACACGGTGAAGCACTCAGTCATAGTTGTGACTCCAGTGGGCAAACCATTTTTACTAGGGAATGACATCCTGCGTAGATTGTCTCCCCTCATAGCTTGCGTAAACAAGGTCCTCTGGACCCAGACTAACCGACCAATACAATTGAAACAGTGTGTCAACCATGTTAGGTTAAATGGCACATCCCACATGGTTGAACAAAAACCTGACCAGATTGAATTTCACTTCCAGAATAATCAAATCCCAGACGTGACAGTAATTGCAGTAGGACAACAAACTGCTGATGGGGAGTCCTCTCTATTTTTGAAAATCAACCTTCCTTCCAGTTTAAGGTGGCATTCCACACTGGAATGAAACACTCTGAAATTCTATACAAATTCAGAAAACCCCATTCCTATAATCCAAAAAGACGAGAAATCAGCTCAAAGCTTGGCTGATATTCAGAAAATTGGAGAGCAGTTGTCATCCCAATTCAGTTAAATGGGGGGGAAGGACTCTGTTCTCGCCAAGTATGCGTGAACAACGGTAAGAGATTCATCAGCAAGGCCATGTTCCGCAAACTCCCAAAAGATCCAGCCATTTCCACATATAAACTGTTAGACAAATGGGAAATGGACCTGGAAATACCCAATTCCAAACATCTCCTGCCTAGCAAGTGTATGGTGAAAATTTCCATAGGCAACAAGAGCATAGTCCATAATTGTTGGGTCGTGCGAGATGTCCCTGCTGCATTTTACTTAGGCAGTGACATTCTCAATCGCTTTGCCATTAGTTTCGACCTAATAAACTTCAGAGCTTGGTCCCGATTAGCGGGTAATCCCATGGACTTTGATGACCCAGAGATAGCATTTCGGTCAGCTCAACAGCTACCATATGCAGTTGAAATTCAGTTTGGAGAGGAAGTCCTTATCCCAGAACCGCCAATTGTCACTTGAAGTAAAAATTAAGAGGACAGAAACTGAAAAATCCTGATGCTTATGTTCATCTCAATGCTCATTTCCAACAGCAAGGGTTGGGGGGGTAAACCCAACACCACTAGTCCACATAGAACACGACACCATTCCAATAGAGGTGGATAACAGCGACCTAAAGAGTATCACTGCGGGTGCAGGCACCATTATTGGAATGGCGGTTGATGACTGACATTTTTCCATAGATTTAGGTAATGAACTGTTAGGACCAATCCCCAAGGACTGTTTTGACAGTGATAGCGACGATGACCCAACCCCAGACCGGATCTTCACCCGGCATGGGGGGGAATTTCCTGGTGTACTCTTCCTGCCCTTATGGTAAGGAAGATGTGACCTGTGACTTCAGGAGGGATGAGGTGATCTTTCAAGTCCACAAGGACTGCCTTCCCCACCTGAAGCCATTAGTCCAAGTCAATACCCTGGCCAGGGACTTCTCCACCCAGCTGGAAGAGGCCGCTGAGATAGCCAAACCAGAGGTATTTCCAGGCTTCAAGCAGATGGTTGAAGAGGGCGTCAACCTAGCTGATGCCTGTGAGACTCTGGAGGAAAAGCGAAAAATTGAAACAAGTTTTTAGATTTTCAAAGATCCCTTTGCTCTTTGGATTAAGAAACTATATAAATAACACATCATTATCTCGTTGCGGTGGACTCGTATGACGGTGGTCGCACCGACGTCCACACAATTCTCACAGACCCTGGCATGACTCCAGTGTTTGAAGCAATATCGCTTGCCTCTCACATCAATGGAGTCCCTTTCTGAAATAATTTAGAACCTTTAGTCCTGTGGGATAATTTGTCCAGTCCACAGCACCTTCAACAATCCGGTGCTGGGGATTTTGAAACCTAACGGCCAGTGGAGACTCTGTGCTGACCTAAGGGAGCTCAACAAACTGGTCCTACTTCACGATGGCCTCTTCCCTACATTGACCAAGGGCTGGCCCAGATCCAGGGGTCGAAGGTATTCACTGCCATTGACCTGAACAATGGGTACTGGACTGTACCTGTCAGTAGGCAGGACCAATACAAGTTGGCCTTTATCTTCGAGGGGCAGCAGTACACTTGGACCCGGACTCCCTTTGGTTACATCAACTCCGGCAATTAATTTAACATCTTTCTACATAAGGCCATGCCCGACCTGGGTGAAAGGGGTAACCTGGCCTATGTATATAATGTTCTAGTCAAAAGCTCAACTGTGGAGGAACACATAGCAGAGATCCATTATGTCCTGACAAGTTGAGGGCTGCCGGAGCAAAACTCTTTCCAAAAGGCACAGTGGTGCAGAACCTGTGTCAATTTCTTGGGGCATGAGATAACTCCTCAGGGTCTCTGTCCCCAGGAAAAGAAAGTAGAAGCCCTCCAGAAAATAAGACCCCACAATTCTGCGGGAACTAAGGACTAATTACAGCAGAAAGTTCATTGAGGACTATGCAGAGATCACAAGACCCCTGATCCATCTTTTGAAAGGGGGGGAGGGTCGAGTGGGAGTTGGGTCCAGAACAAGCCGAGGCAGTAAGACGACTCAAAAGAAGCCTCTCACAAGCGCCTTGCCTAGCTTACCCTATCAAAAACAAGGAGTTCTTCTTGGAGACAGGGTTCTCAAATACATGCTTGACTGCAGTATTATATCAAAAGCATGTCGAGGTCAATAAAGTAATCTCCTATGCGAGTAAGACTTTATCCTCTGTGGAGGAAAAATTCAACGATTGTAAGAAGGCACTCCTGGCAACGGTGTGGGCATTGAAGAATTACCGCCCGTTCATCCAGGGGGAACACATCATAGTGGAGACTCAACACCAACCTTTGCAATATCTTCAAAGTGACAGAATCCAGGCCGGAAATGTGAGTAATTCCCGAATTACTTCCTGAGAATCCAGGCCGGAAATGTGAGTAATTCCCGAATTACTTCCTGGATTCTGTCAATACAAGGCTTTCCTGTGGAGGTCCGATATGGCCAAAACAAGAAGTCCCCCCTCGCGCAAGGTCTGGCTGACTTGCATGATTGTGCCAGAGAAAACTGTTTAGAGGACGAAAGTCTTAAAATCAAGGACAACGGGGAGGCATACCTTAATTCCCCCACACAGTCTATGAAGGCGGCCAGTGTGAGGGAATGCCCACTGTCTGTGGATGGGTGCTCCTACCATGTTGACAACAGGGAAAAATAACTTGTGGCCGGCGTAGGGGATGCATGGGTGAATGATGCCCCAGAACCCTCTGCTGGGTACAAAATCGGTCCCAGAAGTAGTCAGGTGGCAGAGTTGATGGCTGTGCATCAAGCCATCCTCACTGCTGTCCAACACCAACTCCACGAACTGGTCATACTCACTGATTCAGATTATGTGCGGAACGGGTTTGTGGGGCACCTCGTTAACTGGAAAACCAGAGGCATGCTATGTGCTAATAAACCTTTAAAACATGGCAAATTAATACAAAATATTGATGATCTGGTCACCTCGAATAGGATGACCATCTCCTGGAAAAAGATCAAGGGTCATTCTAAAGTACAGGGACCAGACAAAACTGCAAATGACATGGCTGATCAGCTGGCCAAAACAGGAGCCATCCAAGGGGAGCTACTTCAGATCGAGACCCTATTGGAGGAAATCCAGGTCACTGCTATCACTAGGTCCCAGACAAATGCTCACAATGAGCTCTCAACTGCACAATGGAGTAAGGAGACCCCAGATGCTGATTTGATTACGGCTCAAAAAGGGGATCCAATAATTGGTAAGTTTTATCAACACATTGAGGACTCTGAGAACTTTCCCCTGACGGATACCGATCACATTGGGAAAGAGGACCTGAGTGTTGATGAAATGTCCAAAAATGTTCTGAATCCAAGACGGTTTGTTGGTGAGGCGATCCATAGCTGGCCATGACCAGTGGGTGGTCCCTACCTCATTCCGAAGCCTGATGCCAAGTCACGGCCATGATGCGGCCACAGCCAGTCATCGGGGGTTTCATATGACATTAGAAATCTTGCAAGAGGTTGCATATTGGCCACACATGGGGCAAGACCTCGACCAATACTTGAAGGGGTGTCTTGTGTGCGCACAATTAATCACTCACACACCATGCTCCCCTCCAAAAGAGGGGGATGACACTGCCTTGGTCAGATTTGCAAGTCGATTTTATTGGGCCTGTGATTCGCTCCTCTAGGGGGGAACAAGTAGATGTTGACCGTAACATGCTTGTTCACTAAATGGGTGGAATGTCTCCCGGCCCCAAATTGCAAGGCAGAAACAGCAGCTGCTCCGATGATCAATCGCATCTCACGTTTTGGACTACCCCAAAGGTTTGAGTCAGACCGAGGTAGACACTTCACTAGTGAAGTGATGAGAAGGATGTGGGAGATACTTGGGGTCAAAAAGAAACTACACATTGCCTACCGGCAATCCTCTAGTGGTTGAGTTGAGAGATCCAACAAAACTATTGTGAGCATGTTAAAAAAAAGTTTGTAGCAGATTCTAGGCCAAGTTGGGACATTAGATTACCCCTTGTCATGATGGCCATCAGACAACGAAAAAGGAATACCAAGTAGGAGACCAGTCTACTTGTACAATTTCCAAAGGAACCAAGCCAAACAGTGCAAATTCCTCCCAACTTGGCGGGGTCCTTTTGAAATCGTAGACAGAATCTCACCAGTCGCCTGCAGAATCCGCATCCCCAAGGGCAGTTTGGCAGAAGGGGGAAGACGAGTGGGTCCACATCGAGCAGCTAAAGAGTTGCCATCTCAGGCATACTTTGCGGCAAATAGAGGAGCCAACCGGAAACCCAGAGGGGGGAATTCCGGCAACTTGGAAGTATCCATCTGTTAAAATCATTAGTAAATGTAGGCTGGGAATATTGTAAATTGTCTTCAATGTATGCATCTGCCCCACTATACCGTCGGGGAGTAGTGGTGGGGAAATGTCCATATCCATGCTCTGTTCTGTCTCCTAGCATTGGAACTAAGAAATTCTAATCACCAAGGAGGACCAATCAGGGACCGGGAGGAAAGAGCCAGGGAGCCCGGAGTATCGCTCCATACTCTTACCCAGAACCGGCGAGGAGAGCGTGTCTATCCAGCACTGATGGGAGAAGCAGCTGACTTTTTCCACTTGGACCAAACAAAAAAAAGAACATCCCAATCTCCTGACTTCCCCTTGATGGGCAGTCAAACGCAAGTCGGGAGGGGGGCTCTGTGGGATGTTTTGACCCACCTTTGCTCTGCTATGCCGCATCACTCTGCTATGATGGTGCCAGAAATAGCAAAATGGCCGCGAAACCCTTGTGCACGCCAAAATCCCTGAAAATCGCACTTCTCAATGCACAAAAGATGGCGGCCCAATCTGCTACGCATATTGTCAGTAGGGATGTAACGGTATTACGGTATACCGTTAAGGATACCGTGAACCAGTTAATTGAACAATAATAACCGTCACATTGTTTATACCTGAACCAGGGAGAGACCAAAGGGGTGGAACTAAACAACCATTTGTTGCTTAAGAAGGACAAAGGACACATTTTAAAAAGACTGATAACTTGCTATGTAAAATTGTGAAAAATATTAAAATAACAGCATTGTTAATGTCATTTCTGGATGCACGGGTGAAGAGGCGTCAGAACTGTGACACATTCTCGAAAGAAATGGCAAGAAATAGGATTTTACGCAAAATGTATTTCCACTAGAACTGTGCAACGTTATACACGTATGCCCATGTTAAACGGGCACATTTGCAGAAATTTGCTTAAAAATTGAACATTGTGTTCTGAGTGAAAAGGGCAAAATTCTGTTAAAAGAGGAGACAAAATCCCACAGCTACGGGGTTTTGAGGCGTAGCTGCTAGGTAAAATATGTAATCTGTATGTGATTTTTAGAGAGGTTGCACATGTGGAAATATGTATTTTGCAGAAAGTAGATTTTGTGTTGCAGGGGATATGGGTGGATTTTCAGCCTCAGTCATCTTTATGGTGTGATTTTATGTTTCTCTCCTCCTATCAAGGCAGAGAGTAGACTCTGACACAATCACCTTTCAAAGAGGCAAGCTTAGGCTAAACCGGCCCACACTCCCCCTTTATCATAGCATAAATACTCACCACACATAAGGACAGACAGATTCACTCACTATCCGGATGCTGGCGGAGCACCCTGCTGCAGAACTCTACATCTTCCTTGCTCCAGACTCCAGAAACTTGGCAAAGCAACAGGCCTATTGCATAGCTGAACCATTATCAGCTGGGCCTCAAATTCCAGAACAGAAACCCCACAAGCCTAAAGGGGAAGCATCATAATACAGCCGGGCTGTGCTGAACTGCTTGCCTGCCGAAAATAACCTCAGTAGCAAGAAGGGCAGATCCAGTCCTGTGCCGTGCTGTGACCAGAGTGCCTTGCTGACGTTGCCCGTCCGATGTGCCCAGCCGTCTTTCCTAAGCCAGATCCCATTTAAAAGTTTATCCAGTGAGTATAAATAGAAAGAATTGTCACTAGCATATGTACTTTGCATAGTCTTAGCCTATATTAGACCCATCCTATCTTGTATTCAGAACCTGTATTGTAGGAGTATCTTTGCATTGACTGAACCTCTCTCCAAACTGTTCGATCTGTTCTCCATAACCAGTATTGTTAAAACTATCTCTGCGCTGATCTTTTGCTCCTCTTAAGAGGGCGGGTTCCTTAGCAGGCAGTCGCCCTGATCAAGTGACTGTGTTCCTGTGGGGTATTTGTTTTTTTCATACTCATCCTTTAGTGTAAAACTCATTTGTCACTTTAAAAGCACATTCCTCTTTTCCATTCTCCTGCCTATCTTGAAAAAACGACCTTTACTAAAACGTCTGTAACTCCCTCAGTTTTTGTGCTAGAAACTTATGCTTGTAGCTAACATCCATACCTATCCATCGCACCTAAAACCGCATTCCAAATCAATGTGATTCTCCCATTATCGCGCAGTGAAAAGTTTGCCGCAAAATTTCGTTTTGGGAAACTTTTACACGTGTAAAACAGCTGTAATTGCCTCCGACTTGAATTTTAAGATTGCAAATTTTTTATTTCGATTAAATCATTGCTGGTGTTTGCTTGCAACTATCCAAAGCGGCTCCCATAAGAATTCATAACAATTTCAGCAATTTTGATGATATTTGGTGTTTTTGCCCAGTCCATTTAAAGATAACTTGAAAAGCCATTTTGACAGCTTGACAGTCAATCCTGTTTCTCTTGTGTTGAAAGGGGGAAAGTGGGATTGATAGCCTATTTGAATTCAGCCATTCCTGAATACCTGCTCTCTCCTCCTATCTCTCTATATTGCCTATTGGGGGTTGAGGGGTGTGCAGGGGGAACCTCTAACCACAGTGCTATCAGATCTGAACCCACACAAGTATTTCTGTGCTGAATTGTTTTGCTCACTACTATTTGTGTATTAAAAAGATTATTCAGTGTTCCATCACCCCATTGGTGATTGTTGTGTACCTATTAAAACATATTGTGATCAAATTTTAAATACATAAATATTTACCTTTGCAAACCAGCCTGATTCCTGGTTCAGTGTGACCGGGAGGGGGGAGGGGTTCCAGAGGAAGGCTGTGATATGAGTGGTATATCGTTCAGAATAAAGAACTTTTAGACAAAAATAAATAAGGATTTCAGTTGTGCACTACATGCTAGGAGTTGACTTGGGTGTGTGCCGGATTGAAATCACTTACATAACAGTACTGTTACAGCCTAACTGCTCCCCCAAGTCAATCCATAAAACTACCCTTCAATTACTTTCAGAACTCTTCTGCCACCTTGTTTCTCACCTACATTTTTATAAAATTTCCATGTGAGCCAATACATTGAACTTCCCACCTTTTTCCCTAACACACAAATGTCGGGAGAAAGGGCTTTATGTTCATTAGATTCATTAGACGTTAGAGTTGTTAGGAGCCAGGAATGAGACTTGAGCACAAGGGATTCATGTTTTTGGCTAAAGACTTTCATTAAAGAAAAGGGGTTGGAGACTCTGTTCCTGCTCTAAAGGTGTTTTCAAAAACCAAAACTAAAACCGTCCTGTGTACAAAGTTCTATTCTGGCCCTGGCACTTTAACCCTTTCATCTTAGTTTATTTTGTTAATGTATTTGGCCTTTCATCTTTTATAAATGTTGAAAAAGAAAAATGCGTAACTCCAAAAGTGCTATAAAATTCCAACAGGATGGAGTCCCTTGTTTGCTTGCTCAACAGAGTTCAAAATCCGACGATGACTCACTTCCCCTGATATCTGATACACTGGGTTCACTAACCTGCCCAACACGATCACTTGTCTTGACAAAATTTTACAAGGCCAAACTGGATATTTTCTTCCCTTGGCCGATCACAGGCTTAGTCTTCCCCTTCATGAATGTTGCGTTTCTCACCAGTTATGAGTTTCCCCTTGTGTATTTTTCTTTCCTTGTGTTCTATTTTTAAGTAACTGCATCGGTGCGACGGCCACCCAGTGACCCGTTCACTTCCCCATGGCTTACCAGTTGCCTTTGCTGTCAATTCTTCTGCGTCTGCTTTGTAGAATTGGCTCGGTGGGTGCCTGGCTAAGCCCAGCCTTGCCACTGTGCCTCTCCTTGATTGCACGATTCCCGCAGCGCTTCCCTTGCTCGCGGTAAACCGCCGGCACCACCTGCTTGCCTTGGTGAGGTCGGGTCGGCCTCTCTGCTGCCTGCCGCAGTGCGTCTTCCCCCAGTGTAGTATTCAGCTGTTACCGACTGGCAGGTAGACCCGTATCTTCAGCTCTCTGTTCCTATTGCTTTTTCCTCTCCGTAGACTCTAATGGGCCTCAGAGTAAGGAAACACTCTCCTGCCACTCTGGTGAACTCCGTAGACTGTGAGCCCCAGCTTTCCTCTTCAGTTGGCTGCGGTCTCTCCCTGCTGGACCCGTCTCTCCTGGGGTCTGTGAAGTTTCAGCACTGTGAGCCCCAGCTCTCCTGGTCAAATGGGCAGAATCTTCTCCTTCTGCTGGGCCAGTCTCTCCTTCTTGCCTCCGTCAAGGATTACACTGCCTCGTGTAAGCGTCCTGGTCTTACCTCTTCTGGCTTCTCAGGACTGGCTTCACTCCATCCATAGTGATGTGCACCAGGCCTGGATGGCAGGTAGGCAGCCGGGGATGATGGAAGGTGCAATAGGGTCGACAGAAAGTTTGAAGAAGTTGTGTGTCTTCTGCATAACACTGGACGTTGGGGGAGAGGAGTGCCAGCTGAGTAGGGTAGATGTTAAGAGCCAAGGCGAGAAGTTAGAGCCCTCAGGGACACCACTGGTGGAGAAGGAAGTAGGAGAGAAGGTTCCCGGGATGACTTGGGAGGAGCAGTCAGTTAGGAAGGTCAGCCAGGCCAGTGCCCGCTCCGAGATAACAAGGGTGTCGTGGAGGCTTTGTATGAGGAGGAGTGGTTGACTGTGTCAAAGGCAGAGGAGAGATCAGGAAGGATGAGGACAGCTGAGGTGTTGGAATCTAGGGATGTGTGCAGTTCTTCACAAGTGTTCAGAAGAGCAGTGTCTGTGCCTCTGGATGCTCTGAATCCAGACTGATGGTCGTGGAGATCGCCAACAAGTTCAGTGTGAGAAGGCCAACTTCTCCAGCAGTTTCCCCAGGAAGGGGGTGATTGGAGATAGGGTGGTAGTTGACAGGACATGTAGGGAGCGGGCGCACAGAGTGCTTGAGGGACGATGGGGGGGAAAGAACCGGTGGCAAAGGAGTGGTTGCCGAGATCAGCAAGTGCAGGAGCAAGAGAGCCAATATTGTCCTTGAAGGTTCTGGACGAGCAAGGGGGAATCCTGTTTGGTAGAGACCCTTCATGGAGCGGACAACTCCGACTTAGGTGTGACAAGGGCAAAGGAGGGATGAGTGTGAGTGGCCAAGGGAGGCAATGGGGTGAGGGATAGGAGGGTGAGTAACAAGGCTGTTCAAGATGTGCTGAGTTTTGGTGTTTCAGGGACCAGGGCGTTGCAGAGGGCATGAGAAGGAATAGGGGAGGAGACTGCAGAAGGGTTGGCTAGTTCCCTGCAGATTTTGAAAAAGTTCACCCGTGTTGTTGGTTGAGCCAGATAACTGTGCTTGAATGTGGGCCCTTTTCTTGGTACGGATATCTGTATTGCTGTTGGAGCAGGCGGCAGCCAGTTTGTCAGATGGTGAGCCTGAAGTTTGCAACTTTCCGCAGCTCTGCACTTTCGTTTCAGTGCTGCATGTTCGGAGTCGTACCAGGTGTTGCTCTTAGAGGCGGGTTTCAGGTGAATCCTCATGACTGGGGCAAGAATGTCTAGGGTGTTGGTTATAAACAGGCGGAAGTTGCTGAGAGCAGTGTTGGCGGTAGTCTAATATGAGAGCCACTAGTTCCGCTGCTTGCACTGAATAATGGGATGGGAATCGCGCACTCACAACCACCTCACTTGTCCAGTCCTCTTTCAGTATTACTACAGCAGTTTCAGCCCTTCTGATCCCATCTGTTTGGTCAATAGTCGATGAACCGTCAATGTGCAGCACATCTCCCCGCTCAAGTGCATTTTCCTTCACCTTGCATATCTCATTGAACAGCTCTGTTCATTGTGCAGTCATGAGCCCAGTCCCGTGGCTTGAGGGCGCCTGCCAAAAATAGTGCCGGGTTCAGTGCCCTGCATCTTACTATCCTCAGTCCTACATTTGATAGTATGACCTCGT
Source organism: Ambystoma mexicanum (assembly GCF_040938575.1). NCBI lineage: Eukaryota > Metazoa > Chordata > Amphibia > Caudata > Ambystomatidae > Ambystoma > Ambystoma mexicanum. Next base: position 870,728,648 of record NC_090924.1, on the reverse strand, counting down.
ACCCTGAGGCTTTCTGTGAAGTCGGTGTGCTCTTTGGCTTGTGCAGTATCGCAAACGTAAAGAGTGGTGGTCCACCCCATTGTCACACCAGATTATTTTTTCCACTGGGAAGGCTGCAGCAGCCAATGATTGTTCACATGGATAATGTCCTCTCATCACTGGGTCAAGCTGTCCACTGTAGTAAGCAATTGGCTTATGGCCCATGCTTGTTTTCTGAGTCAGCACTGCTTTCATCACTACGCCGTCAGTGTGTGAACAGGAAGAATTCCCTTTTGTAGTCTGGGGTCCCGAACACTGGTGCTCTGCATATGGCTTGTTTCAATTCCTCAAAAGCATCCATCTCTGTTGGCCATGCCAGTGTTTTTGCCCCCTTCTGTGCTTCTTTCAGAGCAGTCGAGAGCGGCCTGATGTATGTGCTGTAGTCAAAGACCCATGCCCTGCAATAATTGCACAACCCCAAGAACTGTTGCATTTCCCTCACTGTTTCGGGCTGGGGTGTGTTACGTACTGTCTCTGCCTTCTTTGGGGCAATGTGCCTGCCGTCCTTGGATATGTGTCCAATGTAAAGCACTGCTTTCTGAAGGTAGTAGCTTTGCCTTGTCTACCTTGTACCCCTTGTCAGCGAACACTGTCTGCATGTGCACTGAGTCCTTTCTGCACTCATCTTCTGTCTCACTGCAAATCAAAATGTAGTCAACATACTGTTGAACCGTGCTTTCGGTCTCTGTTGCCTAGATTCACATGGATCACTATGTTGACGATAGGTGACTCGCAGTACCCCTTTGGCAAAAGAGTGTGTTTCCACTGGTTTCGCAACATAAAGCTGGTCAAATCTTGTGAGTCTGGGTGCAGTGGTACTGAAAAGAATGCATTTTTAAATCAATGACTGTGAAGCAGGTGGCTTCCACTGGGATGCCACAAAATGCTTGCTGGATTCACTGCTACTGGATACTCTGCTTCTACAATATGGTTTAGGGGTCTTAGGTCCTGGATGAAACGCCACGACCGCCCCCATTCGTCTTGCGCATGGGGTACACTTGTTGCATGTAGATTCTGAGGGTACCAGGATGCCCCTCTCAGTAAAGGCGTTGATTGTTTCATAAATGCCATCATCTGCTTCTTTGGTTAGGGGACACTGTTTTACTCTCAGCACAATTGCTCTTGGTTTCAATTTGATCTTCACTCCCCCCTGTGCTCTTGATGCACCCCCACATCCTAAGGTCTCGTGGTCCATAAGCTGTCTGGTACCTTGGCCATGTCCTCCTCCCAGAATGAGGGCGGCACCTCCATCGCCATTCTCTGTGGCACCTCTATGTAATGGATCTGTAACCAGTATGTTAGTCATTTCTCCTCCCCAAAACGTTTCACATCTGTCACTGTGGTCAGCCTGCACCCTTCTGCAGCAGCAATGTTTGCTCTCCACGAAGGTGTCCAGTGGTAGGGCCAAGAAATCTGGTCAGAAAGCCGCATCGGGTGACAGAGGAACAGAGTCTTCCTCCTTGAAGCATTTGTCTTCTAAAGGCCATCATAGATCTTCGTCCAGCCGAGACTCGTCAAAGCATCGTTCCGGCTCATCTTTCAAGAAAGCAGTTTCACCAGAGAAAGCTAGGCCTGTGGACGCCTCAGTCCCGACAACGGTGTTGTTGACGGATGTCCCCTCGTCGACGGTAGTCATACAGTCGGCTCTTCCGTCGTCGATGGTGGTATCGTCGGCTCAGTTTACGGCTGTGACTGACTGTGGGCTGCAGTTGCTGTCGACGACGCAGATGGATACGGATGGTGGCTTGTTGCTGATGGGCGTGCCATGGCAATCGTAAGCCAGCTTTGGGCCCATGCTCCTGGTGGACATTCCTGAACAGGAACCAGCGGCCTATTAGGTTTCCTCAGGATTGGAGGACGACCATGAGCCAGTTTTAAATCCGTTGGTGCTGGGTCTGCAGGGTGCAGGACTGTCTACGTCCAGTGGGTTGGGGGCTGGGCCGCCCCTCTACCCATTGGTGAATACACACTCTATCCATGCAGGTGTTGAGTACGCTCCAGTCATTGTTGGGGCAATTGAAGGCGAGTCTTCCACCGCCTCCGAGCCCGGTGGCTCTGGTGGTTGCTGGTGTACCTGGTGAAGAACCTCGTCCGAAGGCCCCCAATGAAGTCGCCTCTGGTGCGGTTGCCATTGCCGTCGAGGGACGACACCTGGGATACGGACCCTGAAGTAGAACCGCGTAGTAGCCCGGCTCGGGTGTCTCCACCGGATGATGATGGGGCTTTCCACGCCGTGATGGCGAAAGCTTGCCAGGAGTTTGGCCTGGCTCCTGAGGAGCAACGGAAAGACTGCTTTCTCTTCGATCACATGGGGAAGCGACGGAAAGCGGTTTTCTCGTCCCCATTTTGGAACACGTGTGGCAAGAGGGCCTGCGCACGATGCGCCATCCTTTTTTTCCGAACCTGCGGTGAAGGGCCACCAGGAAAAGAAGTTTAAGGCGCCGGATTCAACTCCCAAATGCCTCGTGTCATAGCCAACGCCGGAGTCTGTGGATTTTGCGGCAGGTAGCCGTAAAGCAAGAAGCCAGCACAAGTGTTATGCCCCCGGACAGTGAGGTAAGAAAGCAGGACGCCTTCGGGAAGAAGGTCCTGACAGCGGGGGCTGCTATGGTGAAAGCAGCAAATTCCGGCGGTGGAAGACTTCTTCGGGAAGAAGGTCCTGACAGTGGGGGCTGCAATGGTGAAAGCAGCAAATTCCTTGGCCATTATGGGCAGGTATGACGGGGAGATGTGGCACCGGTTGGCTCTGATTTTAGATAATCTTCCGGAGCACCACCGCAAGGAGGCGATGCTGTTGGTTCGAGAGGGGGAGGAGGCCTCACAGCATCAACCTTGCAGGGGACCTGGCAGAGCCAGATAAATAATGGTGTTGTGCTCCGGCGGCAGGCTTTGCTGAGTGTTAGGCAGAATCATATGCAGTACCCATTGGGAACACCAGACACAATTAAGACTACACGTGACAGTACAAATTCACCTTTGGTACAAGCCTGTACTACACAGTAAAGAGGTAGCGATGGCTGAGCAGCCAGACTTATCTCAAGAGTAAAGTGAGCAGTATCAATAGTTACACAAAGGGCAACAATTACTATGGTTCAAAGAAACACTGATTCAAGGTTTCTGAGTAAAAGAATATACATTTATTTACACATCAGTTATAAAACATGTCACTATCAAGCAGTTGAAAAATCACAATCTTAATACACTACACACCACCCAATGAATTCTGGACAAGTTAAGCTCAAAATGAAGTGTGAGCAAAATGGCACTCTAGCAATTTTAAAAGGGAGGCAAGGACAAGGTTAGACAAAAGTTGAGCAGCACCAACAAGTAAGTAAGCAGGGCAATCTAGAAAAGGCAACTACCGTGAGGAAATCAAATCAAGAGGCCAGAGTCAATGGACCAAAGTCTTTGCAGAGGATCACACAGTTTGCGGTTAAGTCTTTGCCAAGAGTTCAGAACGAAGTTGGTCGGATGAAAAGTTACTTTAAAGAATAGAGAAGGACAAGCCCTCGGATTGGCAAAAGATTTCAAGCACTTTTTACCACGGTTGGACGGAACGAACGACCGAATTTGAACAGTACCTTAAATGGAGAAGAAGGCTGTAGCTGAGGCATTCGTTCCTGGCAGGTCCTGCAGGCTCACGGTTCCTGAAGCGACTGTCGGACTGACATGAAGTAGGAAGACTGGAGGGTCCTGCACTGCCCAGGGAAGAAACCAGCTGCAGAGCAAAGCAACAAATAAAAGGTGCGCTCCTTAAAACCCAAACAGGGTCCGGCCCTCCTGACTATCTGGTCGAATTTGCTGTGCACAGCTACAGTGAACCGGAGGAGGGAGACCTGGCTTGCAGTTGGCGAACTGGTTGGTCCCACCAGCTCAATGGGAGAAGATTCCTTGCAGATCTTCCCCGTCGTCGATGTTTGGAGAGTCTGACCCACAGCAGGGCTTCACTGGGAGGTTCAGTCGTGGTAGAGATCCTCTTCTGTCGGCTTCTCTTCGGTTCTCTCGATCCAGTGGCCACTCTGCCTTCTCAGTCCCAGAGACCTGCTTTTTATGCAGTTTTCCCCCATTCACAAAGCCTGGCTGTCAATCACACAGCAGGGTGGCTGTCGCCACAGCCAATCAGTGTGCAACATGGGTCTCCAAGGAGACCCTGCACAGGGAGTTTCAAACCCCTCCCTCACATCCTGTCCCCCACAGGCGCCTAAGGAGGGCTTCTGTGCAGGAGCCTGCCAAAGGACAGCGAACAAAGGAACCAAACCTGGTTTGGCGATCAAAGTAAAACACGAGAAAGACCTTTACAAAAAGAAATGGCGAATAAACCCAGCCGGAACCAAATCAAAATAAATGGGGTCCAGCGGGTTTAAGTTCGAGGCTACTAACTTAGCCTAAAACGGTACCAAGGCTATTTAAATAGACCGCGGTAGGAAAAATAGGATCGATACCCCCTGCCACCAGCCAAATCTTAAAGAAAGGAGAACGAAATAATGTTTATTTATTTATATAGCGCCAAAGCCCTAGGCGCGTTACCATAAATCATACATATGACGAAAGATCAGGACATAATAGCAACACACAACTGAAGCAAACTAATCGAGAAAACGTGACATAATGGTATAGTGGCACAGACCTAACTGAGAAGGATGGATCAAAGCAGCGCCACTGAAAAATATAGACCAACTAAGGGCGCAAAACAGTTAAACATTGTTTCAATTCAATAAAATTTTCAAAGCCGTAGATGATCCTGCTTGCTGAGAAAGAGCAATTCTATTTAAATACATCGGCAAACTACTAAACCCACATCCCAAGATGGTACAATCAGTGTTGCCACTCTGACACCAGTTAGTGACTTGAAGTCTACGCAACACTTTTAAGTCTTGCGTTCTCACACAGTTAGTCCCTAGTTTGGAGTTGAACCATGCCAAGATTTTATTTTTCAGGGCTTCTCTGGATTTATATTGATTGGGTTTGGGAACATTGGTAGTAATTACATTTCGCGGGTCCAAGACAAAACTCCTAATATACTATCCGTAATATTGGCCATTTTTCGCTTTTCCTTTGTCGGAGGTCCTTACCAAGTGAAGCTGACTTGTTCAGTGGCGTGGAAACCGCTTGTGATATATTTTCCTCTTGGCCAATTGCTGTGGGGAAAAACTTAACCTGCAGGCGCCCACCTGCAATACTTGACTCAATAGGGACTGTTGACATCCCTTTTGCTGGTTTTTCTTGGCTAGAGGGGAAGTTTGTGTGAAGCTTTCCTTACTATCAGTTTCCAACATATTGGACTTCTCTGGGTCAGGCAAATAGGAGGTGAGACCAATGGAACCCACTAATGCCACCCATCTCTGGCATAATATTCAAACAAGCCCAGAGCTTCCGCATTAACTGTTCTTGAAGAAGACGCTAAGGCTCTAAAACCTTAGCAGTCAAGAGCTGTGTGGGCCTGGGCATTAGTATCGAAGAGGCAGCAGCATGTTCTGCAGAATTGGGCTCATTCTGGGAATCTTTACTGATATTCAAAAGTTCCAAGCAAACGAGATGTTCTTGTTGTAACTTCAGTCTGCGTTTAGCACACATTGCTAAAACGTCAGACAGTTGTTACTCCTGTAGCTCACGGGACCCTGTCTCTGTATCGGGCCTGTGTCCCCTCCAATGGGCAAGACATTACCCTTGTTCACTCCTGCCCCTACCCCGGGCTATAGCCTGGTAACCAGCATAACTTGAGAATGAAAACGCAAAGAAAAGTGAGAGGGAGAAGAAAAAAGACTCCTCGGCTCTAAGTACGGAGCTGTAAATATGCACCAGTGAATACACCTGCATTAACGGCTTACCCGGTTTACCTGTAATTCCAGTGCCAGTCGAGATGCGTATGCACTGATACGGACGGCTAAGGGAAACTGAATGCTCGGAGCACTACAGGCCGTTGTCTGCTTAATGCCCCGGAAACGCAGGAGGTTAATTTGCGTGAGGAGTGGGAGCCCGGATTCCAGCTCCCAGCAACGATGGAGGCTAACCTTGCGCTGGATTCCGCACTTGGCTGCTGTCCAACGCAGCTGCTTCCCTCGTCTCTGTGACTAGCGTGACTGCTTCAGAGGAAAGGACCCTACACAGGGAGGAAGAACGCCAAGGCGCACCGCCTAGTAAGGCCGCATCCGACGTTCTCCGAGTTCACTTGGTTCTGTGGTCCATGAGAAACAGACAAAAAGGGATAACTATTAACCCTTTCCAGAACTGATGTAAGATGGTTTGTACTGGGTCCGTGAATTTAAAAAAGACTAATAGTCAATGGCAACTTTACATGTTCTGGGAGACCGTATCAGTCCCAGAAAATGGTAAGTCTAAAAAGACAACCCTGTGTCACTGCACTAAAGGTGCTGTGTAACACACAGTAAAAAGATGTCTATGGAGTAGGTGAGGCTCCACAGTCTATGAACACAAAAATGTTACACACACACGCAGCAAAACGCATGTAAGAGTGGGGAAAAAAGGCTCACACACTTACCAGGTGAAAAAAAAAATTAGAAATCCAGCAAAGCTGCTGAGGGACTCAGTAGGTAAGGGAAATGAGCCATTCTGGAGAATTCTCCCTAACACTGAGGTGCACAGACTTTCATCCGGAAGTCCAGCATAAGGTCGTGGATATGCCCTCTGAGGGTGAACAGCACTTTGGAGACAAGATCGAGGCCCTGAAGGAGATGAAAGAAGACACTGAGACAGCAAAGTCTCTAGGTTCCTTGCAGAGTGGCTGTTCATTTTGCTCGTTTCTGCCCTTTTGGGAGCCTCTGGTAATGCCTGGTTTGCCATCTCCCGCGACAGGATAGAGGGGCTCCAGCTATTCTTCCCGAGGCTTCAGGCGCTGTCATGGCCATGAAGTCAGGGGCACAGGCATGCAGGGGTCGCATGCACAGGAGACGTGGGTGGACACTGTCCTGGCGCCATTGGCACCAGGCTCATGAACAAAAGTAAACAAGAACATCCATTTAACACCAAAAAGTTTTTATTATGGACATAGCACTTCAGATGCATTAACCTTGAACATTCCATCCATTAAGCAGGATGCATTAACCTTGAACATTCCATCCATTAAGCAGCCCCAGGTGTATTCTTGGGTGTGGCTGCTAATGGATTACCTTTGCACGTGCTCACTCTCTAGGAGTGGCAGGGTGTGGCTGGTAAGCCAGTCCTAATGGGCGTGCCCACGATCTCGGCTATATAAGCTGACCCGATCCTCAAGACAGACGCTTCGCGTTATTCTGCACTTGCAAGCAGCGTAACGCTCACCGTCGCCTGAGGTCAGACTTACCTTTGAAGATCCTGCTTCCTGGACTTCCTGCTTCCTGCCAGCATACTTACCAACTGGGGGAAGCTGTTCTTACCTGTACATCTCTTCGGCGAACCAAGTATTCATCTTTACACTTTCCGGAACGCCAAAATCTTCATCTTGGCACCACAGCACAACACGCTCCATCGTCGACAGCAGCGCCTACAAGGAAAAACACAAGACAAGGTTAGACATCGAAAAAAACAGTTTAAGGTTGCGCTTCGCCATACTTCGCACTTTCCTTAAACCATCACTTACCTGCTGTCTAACATTGCGGTAGCATCCATCTTCCATCCGACCGTGTCTCGTGTCTCTCAGCTGCATTGAGGCCGCATTTCCATCTAAGGGAAGAAAACAGAAGAGACATTATTGCAGGCATAAATAGAAGCAACATATAAAGACATTAAAAAGAACGAACAGCATCACAAGAGCTCAAGAAAGACTTACCAATCATAAGGAGAAGAATAGTCGCAGCTGGACTGGACTAATCCTTATCAGGGATCAGTGAAGGAACTAGATCCCATTTGACGCGCGCCCTGCCAGAAGTAGCAGGACGGAGAGCTTATCTTCTATAATTTACAGGTGAGCTTTATGGGCTGGCGTATGCTCACAAAAAACGTACTTTGGGGTGAAGGGTTGAAGAGGTACAACAATCACAGATTGGCGCACTCACACACACTTCTCTCCACGCAGGAGCAGTATCACCACGTACCACCGCTCACAGCTTTTTTGAGGGAGTGGCCTGAAGGGGGTGATTCAAGTTCAGGGAGGGCTGCAACCGTGCCCCAACGCCTCCGCAGAGACCGGGTGAGCGTAACAGGCGCTCCTTCCAGTCTGTGCAGAAGAGCAGAGACTTTCAAGCATAGCGTAAGAAGGGTGCACCCACCTCGACTGCTAAAGGAAGGCAGTCTAAGTCTCAACAATGACTGCCATATGGGCAGTCTGTCAGGAGGCAGGGTGACAAACTATGTCGGTGAGTGGGGTCTCATCACTATGGACTTGGGTGCTAGATACAGTACGTCTAAGCCACTCAGAGTTTCGGCGCCCTCAACTCCCCATTCCGCCAGTGCATGTGGCGCAACCGAATCTTCCAGTCTTGCGGCAGGAGGTGGTACTCATGTTGGAGAAAGGTGCAATAGAACCAGTCCCGGTGTCGGAACGTGACCGAGGGGTGTACTCTGCTATTTTGTCATCAAAAGGCCCAATGGGAAGTGGAGGCCTATTCTAGATCTTCGGCCGCTGATTTAAAATCTGCAATGCTTGAAGTTCAAGATCCTTGCGCTGCAGGATGTCATCCGCTCGGTGCATCCGGAAAAGTTCCTGGCGTTGTTAGACCTGTTATGGTTGGGGAAGATCATTACCATTTACGTGTCCTCCCGTTTGGGCTGAAGTTGGCTCCCAGAACTTTCACAAAGTGCTTGGCTTCCTTTGGCTGCCTTCCTTCGCAGGGAAGGCCATCATGTGTACCCATACCTGGACGATTGGTTGGAAAGGTGCCTGTCGCCGGAACAAACGTTGGAGTCTCTCCAGGCGTCCATGGGCCAGTCAGAACAGTTGGGGTTCCCCATCAACTTCACAAAATCCTATCTGACTGTCCAGGGACTTGGTGTTTCTCAGTGCTCAGTTTCTCACACAAGACAATCTGGTGAAGCATTCCAGCGATAGAGAAGTTGGTGTCCAAGGCGTTGGAGTGGGACCGGGTTACAGTGTCTCGGTCCGGAGTTGCATGTCACTGCTGGGCTCCATGGCGTCCTGCATTCCGCTAGTCCCAAATTGCTGCCTGTTCATCAGACCGGTGCAGGAATTCCTTGCAGACCAGCGGTCGCAGTGTCGAGGCTTGTGGTCGGACAAAGTGGTCATCTCCCAGGAGCTGGTGGAAGCGCTTCAGTGGTGGACTCACACAGAACATCTCATATGGGGCATGCCCCTGCTGGAACCGGACTTTCAGTACATTATTGTGTCAGAAGCTTCCCAGGTGGGTTGGGGGGGGGCGCACCCCGACCAGTCATAAGCCCAGGGCCTGTTGTCCTGGGAAGAGGCATTGTTGCACATCAGCGTGCTGGACTTGAGAGCGGTACACTGGGCTCTGAAGTCTATTCTACCTCGCATTCAAAGTGCAGTGGTGCGAGTGTAGACGGACAATAACCACCACAATGTTCTATTTGAGGAAGCAGGGTGGCACACATTCCCGGATCCTGTCCAGGGAGGCTCAGTAGGTCTGGCATTGGGCCATTATTCAGGGAATTCACATTGCTGCTTACCATCTGCCAGGGGATCAGAATGTTCAGGCAGAGGCGCTCAGCAGGGACACAAGTCAGTTCTACGAGTGGACCTGAAAAAGGAACAAGTAACCAGGATTTTTCAGAAATGGGGGTTTACCCCTCTGGCCTTGTTTGCATGCAACTTAGGATAACAAGCAGTGCCCAAGGTTTGCCAGCAGAGTGGATCATCCGGAGTCGAGGGGGGACGCATTCTCGTCACCATGAACCGGCCTCTTTGTGTATGCGTTTCCCCTGTTCCTGCTGATTCAGAGAACGATCCAGTTGGTGCGCAAGTACCCGTCCGTGCAAAGTCATCTTGGTAGCCCCATTCTGGCCCAGGCAGACGTGTTTCTCAGATCTCCTTCATATCGCAGTGGAAGAGCTGCTTCGTCGGAGCGGAGCAGGATCTGCTTTCGCAGGACAGGGGCACAGTGGCATCACGATCCAACCTTTCTCATCCTGGCTCCATGGCTCCGGACTACGCTGCGATCGGTCAGATAGGTATCTCACAAGAGTTTAATCAGATCCTGGAGGCAACAAGGGCGCCATCTACCTATCGCTAGTGTGGTAGTAAATGGGCAAGGTTCTGTGCCTGGTGTGCAGTGCACCCAGATGTGCCGCCGTGGGATGTTTCTCTGCCCCAGATTCTCCCTTATCTTCTACAACTGTCGCAGGGGGGCCTGGGTTGTCATCGATCAAGGTGCATTTGGTGGCAATTTCCAGGTTCACAAGATGGTGCCATGCATTTAGTGACCAGTTGGTTAAAAACTTTCTAAAAGGACTCTTTCGGCCATTTCCCCTCCGGCATGGAGTCTCAATGTGGTTCTCTCTGCTCTCATGAAACCGCTATTTGATCCCATTTCGACGGCTTCCTTGAAGTTCCTCTTGTGGAAAGTCACATTTCTATGGTGATCACTTCTGCCAGAAGGGTGTCAGAGTTGCAGGCACTAGTCATTGACCCGCCATATCCGAGATTCATGAGGGACCAGCTTCTCCTGGCTACTAATCCGCATTTTATCCCAAAAGTGCCGTCAGCATTTCACAAACATGCTTCAATTGCCTTGCCCTCGTTTTTTGCTAATGCGACCACGCCAGCAGAAAAGGCCCTGCATTCCCTGGACGTCAAAAGGGCGTTTATATTTTATCTGGACTGTACTAGTTTCCGGAAGTCAAAACAGCTGTTTGTGGCATTTGGTCCTTCCAAGCAAGGACCTTCCCGTTGGGTCTGCTCTACAATTTCATTCTGTCATGGGAAAGCTGGCAAGTCGGTGAGGGGCAATCCTAAGGCCCATTCTACACGGTCTGCGGCAGCGGCACTATGGGCTGAAATACCGCTCAGTGATGTTTGCCAGGCTGCAACCTGGGCGGTGCCCCATACCTCCACCCGGCATTACGGTCTGAGGCAGCAACATGTGGAAGATGTGCAGGTGGGACGGGCCGTCCTCCAACACCTGTTTCAGTAAGGTAGGCCCTGCAGCTTCGGGGGGTTTTCTGTTTACTCGCACTTGCTTGTTTTTTTTCTCATGCATGTTGGTAGATGTTATTTGTATGCGCAGCTCTGTCCTAGGGCATGGGGTATGGTTTGCCTGTCGTGAACCTCCAAAGTGTCATACTGCTATGTAATCTATTCAGCGCATGTGAATCCATGAAAGATCCAATGCTGGATAAGGGAGTAGTTTCTTACCTGTAACTCCATTTCTCCAGTGTTGGTATCTTTCATGGATTCACATGCGCCTGCCAGCCACCCCTGCAGGCAAACCGCGGTTCGGGTTCCCTCTACTTTGGAGGTTAAAATCTGAAGGGAAGCTGCGGGGCTATTTATATAAAACGTCCTATTGGTGTAGCCTAAAGCACCCAAAAAGAACGTCAATAGGACACTAGTGTGGAAGTTTTCCATAGGAAAACGCTAAGTTAGTTACCAAGGTTTCCCACAACGGAAAATATTCACAGCATATGAATCCATGAAAGATGCCAATGCTGGAGAAATGGAGTTACAGGTAAACTACTACCAGATGCACGGCCTAGCCGCCCCAGTGTCAACAATAAAGGAAAAAGGTTCGTCACCTATCGCCACCCCTATGCGAGCTTCCTCCGCAGGATTGGATGTGACTGACATGATGGGACACATCCAATTCGTCTGTGGGCTGTCCTATTGGGGGTACAGTGATAATCTGTTCCCTGTAAAGGGGTTGTTCCCCACCATGGTAACCCCTCCCAGTTGCCTAACTGGTACTCTCACCATTGTGTCCATGGGTTCTGGTGTGCTGTTGTCCTGTAGTTGTGCTAGCTGTTGTGTGTTCCCTCTGATTTGTGGTGCTTGCAAATATTGTGGTACTGGTGCTGCCATTTGTGATGCTTGTGTCTGTACCTGTGATGGTGCTTGTGTTTGTGGAATCTGTTGGTAGGTTCCTTGTATCTGTCCTTGTTGCTGTTGACCCTGAGCATAATTCTTTTATCCCCCTTGATAGTTCTGCTACCCCGATCTCCCCAATCATGCTGTGCCCCTCTGAATCGACACGCTCTTGAAATGTGTCCTACCTGCCGCAGGTCCAGCACTGAGGCGGTTCGCTTTCTTGCCCCAGGAAACCCCCTTGGAAGTCTCCTGGTCCTTGCTGCATCTGTTGGCCATTTCCCCGAACGCGCTCCCCACCCCAATGATTGTGGTGTGTCTGGGGTCCAAACCCACGCCCTCTCTGGAACCCTCTCCTTCCTCGAAACCCTGGTTGAAACCCACCCCATGTACCCTCCTCCCATGGGTGGTGCGTACTGTTGTTGTGGTTGACACTGTTGCAGTGGTGCTGGTTCCTGTAGGGTGGGGCTAGTTATAACCACCCCTTCCATCGCGCATTTTGATAGCTTCTTTTGTATTAGCTTGGCCTCCTCTGCCTTTCTTTAGTCTGCCTTTGTTTGACTTTCTCCTGCCATAATCTGCTGTGGTGTTCTATTGTAAGCTACATTTCTGGCCATTCCTTCGCTTCCATACCCACCAATATTTTCAACTCTTTTGTACTGCCTCTGGCAGGCCCTGTACTAAAATGTGATAAAAGATAGCTATAGTTCTGAGTTTCAAGGCGCCAAAGCTCTTGAAACTCCTGAGTGTATTGAACAGGGTCTTTGTCTTCATGCATGTTGCGTGACATAATTGCTCTGATGTCTGACGTGTCTGGGTATTGTGTTCATAGTGCTTGCCAAACCGCACCTCTGCAATTTGTGACCCATCATGCGCTGTGTTCTGTATCGTCACCACTGGGAAATCTGCTCTCTTCCAGATGTCATCCGCAGTGTCACCCAGTATCAAAACTAATAGTCCCTTTACGTCACCTACTGCTATTCTGTGGCCTGCTGTCAGCGTCTCCATCTCCTAAATCCAGTTCCCAGCCACTGCACTTTAGGATGGTAACCTGCATTTGAGATTCTCCTTGTCGGTGTGTTTCCAGGGCAAATGCTGAGGAGGCCTTGCCCCTCTCCTCCGGTCTCCTTTGGTACTGTCTGATCTGTATAGGTTCCCTCTCGTCCTCAATGTCCGCACATATATCTACTGGTTCTAGGGTAGGTACTTGTTTGCTTTAGTCATAAGCCCTCGACAGTCGTCCACACGAACATGCTATCGCTGTGTCGTCCCTCCTTCTTCCTGGGAGGTCTCGAAGTCTGACGTATGTTGTGTGTGGTGCACCTGTCGTTTGATTGTTGTGCTCGCTCTTCTGCATCAGCCCCTCCACCTTCCTGTCCAGGGGACCTACCTTCCCATGAGGCCCACTGATCAATACCCATGGATGGTGACCTGCTTGGCTTCTCCCTAGCCCCCTCTCATTTCCACTGTGCTTGTCCACATTGTCAGACCCTGTCTCCATGTTGCTACAGAAACCATTGGAAAGGGTTAATCTCCTTGATGTCGAGTCTGCATTAGGTTTTACGCTGAGGTCAATGTCTTTTAGATTGTATATACTGCCCAGGCCCATAGGCCTGCCCCGCTGCTTCCTGCCATGCTCTTCCCTTGCAAATTTGTACTGTCAGGATCTGCTCGCCTTCCCTCCTCACGTTTATTCCTCTCCCAGTCCATTGCTACCTGCATTTTTACCGCTCTTATTGCTCGCTCCTCTTCCTCTTTACATGCTTGTTCTCTCGCCAGTCTATCTAATTGCAACTTTCTCTGCTCCCTCTCTGCTAACTTGTTTTTCTTGCTCGATTTCCCTTAGTCTCTCTGCCTTTTCTATTTCTCGCTCCCTCTTCTCCCACATCTCCCTCTCTGCTCTCTTCCTCTCCTTCAGATCCCTTTCTATTCTTTCTTCGCGCTCCCTTTCCAACGGTTCCCTTTCCTCCTCCCTTCTTTGCTCTCTATCTTTCTGCTCCAGTTTCTCCTCTTACCTTTCTCTGTCCTAACACTCTAACCTCACCTGCCTCTTTCTAACTTCTGCAGTCCTCCATTATTTCTGCCCAGTCAGATATATCTCTATCCTTTTCCAGTCTCTCAATCGCCTTAGTTGCCCCTTCTGCCTCACCCGTGATCTTCCCTTTGAGCTTCACGAGTATCTGTGCTGATATCCATTTGTCCGTGCGTATGCCCTCCAACTCTGCCTTTGCACGCTGCAGCCCCTGCTTGCTCGCTCCCGCGCCACTAGCTGGTTGCCCTGCACCTTTCAATTTCTCTTATCTAGTGTATGGTGGTGGCGTATATGTCGGATTTGAATACCCCTCTGCTGCTCTCAGTTCTCTAATTGGGTACATCCCCTGTTTGTCTGTGTCCATTGGATCACTCTCAGGGGGAGCGAGAGGGGGAGGCGCGGAGGGACGATTCCCTTCCTCCTTCATCTCATGCTAGTTCAGCATCCACTGACGCCTCGCCACTTCGCCCTCTCCCTCCTGGAACATGCGCCACAACTCAAATATGGCTATTTGTTTGGTCAGTTTCTTTCCCTTGTAAGTACACTGTGTGTGTCAGTAGCGATGGCTACACGTCTCTGGAGAAACTGCCGCAAGGCGGCCATGGTTTAGTTAATTTCCCTTTTGGTGTTTTTGCACCATTCTACGCTATCCTTAACAATCTTTTCTTTGTAAGGTGGTAACGTTTCACACAAATGCTGAAGTGGAGTAACTCCCCCACTGCTGCCCTTGCTTTACCTGACCTTAAATTGGGGTTTTCGATAATCCGCTGTTTGGGAATGCAGGGTTAGAATACACTGCTGGAATGTTCCAATTTCTACGAGGCTCTTCAGCTCTGCACATTACCATGTGTGCTCCGCGCACCGCCCCTCCTTCTCAATCACTGCCTTCTGCGGCACACCACCACAATCCTGAGCATGCGCCTTCCCCATAACACCACTGGTTCTTCTTCCAATCCCAAGTTCACAACACTAGCTCCTCGCTGTCAAAACTCTCCGTCCTATGCACCGACCTAAGGGTGATGTCGCCAAGCTAAACTCACAATACAGGTAGATGGACAATCGTACACACACAACGACCCGTTACGCCAACCTCACACACACCCCTCAGCTGTCTTCCTCTCCAGGGCAGAGTATACCGCTATTCTCTTGTGATCGAACTGCACCTGTTGCGTCGCCAAACGTGTGAAATGCCTCTTTAGGAGACTTAACCAGTCGACCCCCCTTACAGGAATACAGTCATCTGTGACCCGAGCTAAAACGCCCATCCCACAGGAATGCTTTATTCATAAACTCTCATCCAAGCCCTCTAAGACTGAATATAACCTAAACATGTAAGACAAATACTTCTACCTCCGCTCCAGTCCCTACTAAAATACTAGACAATACTCTAATAACAAGGCACAGTAACAGTACACAGTGCTTCCCAGTACTAAACACAATCCCTTACACCCACAATTGCTGTTGGTCTGGATCAATACTTACATTCCGTGTTGAACTGGTGTTGCTCGGCTGCCGGCTCCTCTGTCCTGGTTTGCCTGGACACTCGCCGATTACGAGCGGGATGATTTCAAAACGGCTCCTGACGGCCTTTAACCGGTAACGCGTTTCCCGGGGTTCTTGAAATGCACGCAAGGGTCCCACAGTCTCTCAGGTTCAGCGTGAAGGGGTCGGCTTTGTGCCAGGCTGGCACAGCCACCCATGCTCTGCTACCACCTTCTTGAGATAAAACTCCCATGTAGGTTAGAGGGCTACTAGGAGTTCACTAACTAATTTATTACAATGAAGAAAGTGTTCCCTCTGACCAGCAAATAAATATGAATGATGTCCTTGGTCTGAATAGATGATTATGAATGTTGTTTACACAGTGATACTTGGTGCACATGCTAAACAGCATTTAAAGCAATAAAGTATATCATTCCTTTGTCTGCATTCCAGTAGCGTAGTACAGATTCCATTTTTTAAATATGTGGAAGTAGCGCAATAGCATTTATTTGAAAGAATGTTTTGTGTATAATAGAAACACAAGATCTTTGACCTGTGAAATTGTGGTGATAAGATATTAGTCAATTAAAAATGAATTCATCTTTTATAAGGTGCTTAATACCGGAGACCAGTCTCTTAGCGCGGGACTGGGAGTCGATCGTGTGTCTTGCTTCCACAACAAACATGTTGCCGCTGAGCTACCTCCCGGGTGGAATACTAACTACAAATATTTTCACTTCTTTCAGAGGCAAGTGCAAAGACATGTGATGGTGTACAGTGTGCCTTTGAAGAACTTGTTGAAAAGATCATTCAGACCCCTGGACTATGGGAGAGTGAATCTCAGTCAAAAGGAGTCAAATTATCAAACCAAGAGCAAGGTGGTGGAGGAGGGGGAACATGTAGTGGATATTGTTCTCTTGTATGAGCGCCAAAGTGCTTTCTTTTCACATATTTAATCATCCATTGACTTTCCTGTCTGTACAGTCGTTAACTGATTAATATTAGGGACCTTGCGGTTTGCACATTTTTGTTTTTTATCATGGTAGTAACTTTTGTTGGTAATAGACTCCACCAGTAGTTTTAGATGAAAATGTTCCATTACTGTAAGCATGATGCATTTTCACTGTTTAGGTTCCATTCTAAGTGGCCTAATATATTGGTCAATAGCAAGTGCACAAATGACCCATCACAATGTTTTCCTCAAACACATGAATTCATTGCAGTTCATCTAATTTCTCTTTACCAGTTTTTACGTGATCTCAATATATGTTGTTCTTCACTGCAAGCTTTCTTAGAATGCACAAATCGCGTAGTAGCCTGGTGCTACAATATGATAAATTAATGCTTTACTTTCCAGGCAGAACACAATCGGCATGATTGTTTGGCTTTTTGACTGTCTATTGTAACTAGATATTTTTAGAATAATGTATGTCGACAGTCTAGTATTCTACTCTTCCTATATAATTTTAAAATCCTCCAACAGTTAATCAAAAGCAATTGTAAAATGTAGAAAGTCCTGTTTATTTAAAGATTGAACATTATTTTAAGGTTGTCTTTATCAGGCATGAACACTTCACTGTAAAGACAAATCGAATAGAGCAACATGGGTATTGCTGATGCAGGGGGCACATTGGCAAATTTGCATAACATTTTATGAGGCTAATGCACTACAATGTATGTTGGTGAAACCTAAATGTCACACTTGTCAGCCGTTGTTTTAATCATTGCCTCATTTAGATAACTTGTTTTATTATAAAGTTTTTAATCCTGAGTAGGATTTCTTTTCTACTCCCTCTCACTGATTTGTTGTTAATGCAGTCTTCTAAACCACTAAGATGGTAAATCAGTACACAATTCAAAGGATATTTATTTTCTGATTTGACAGTTGGGTGGTCTTTTAAAATAATTGGTATAACGCTTTGTAATATGATTAATTTATCATGGTACAGTGTTTCTGTACCCAGAAAATGTCAAGTGTTTTTTTTTGTCATTTATACAGTCCATGTAATTTATATAATGGCATTTCTGAAACTGTCTGCTAGATGTCACAATATGCATGCCTCATAAATTCCTGTACCACAAAAGAACAGTGATTTGTTCCATAATAATTACTTGTATAGGTGAATAAACATGTTTTGACAGTATTGAACTTTCTAAGGTCTTTCTATACTCCATGGCGTGCATGTGTTGATATTGTTTGATAAATAGACATACAACTCATTTATACTCCCACATGCTGCCATGATCCTAAAATGTACAGGATTGAAATGTCACTCATTTTTTTTATCTGTGTGCTATGCTTGACATTCATGTAATAAGTACTTTCTATATGACATCTTCTTTGTTTGGTTTTATCACTGCTTTAAGTAACTTAATATAAATATAAGTAAAACAATGTTGTCTTTATTTAAAGTGCATGCATGACAACTACTGTTATTTTGACAATATTGTATCGGAAGTACTGTAAGCTTGATCTAATGAATCAAGTTTGTACTTGTAATTACTATTTGTTTACATTTTACATTAAAGCTATAGATTTCTACTTTTGTTTATACTGAACTTATCATTTACAAAGTGTGCAAAGTTGAAAGGTTGTGTTTCTGTATATCCTTGTGTTATGCCCCTTTTTAATAGTCCTCACTAGACAGCACAGCGCCAACATACCACTGGCGTCCAGTGCTCTTGTCCTTTTTTTCTCTTTAGTGACTGGATATGTTTATTAAAACCTCTCTGGCTCCTTGTGCTAGCCTTTTTGTTATAGCTGGAGCTTTTTTTTTTTTTTTTTACTCTCCCAGAGCTCCCACTGTTGCAGCATGGATTTTCACTGAAGAAGACTCCACACAAGTACTGGTTACAATCAACGTGTCGAGAACATCATAGCATGTAAATGGATACTTTTTAGGGTTTGTCTGAGCATAACTGTTTTTTCTCCAACTTTGAATTCCTCACATTTACAGACCTTTGGACTTCCCTGATTCGAAGACTGGGTGTTTGTAATCACTTGCAAATTTAGTGCATAGCAAGGTACCTCACCAAGGGTTTTGGGGATATCACAGCTGTGAAAGCTCCCCACTGTGGAAATTAATGCCATTCACATCTGTGGTAATACTGGGGTCGGGGGGTGGGAGGGTGGGGACATGCAGGATGAAATGAAAAGTAGTGTGACTTTAGAGAGAGGGTCAGAGTGGAGAGCCAGGTAGGGAAGTGGACTGGAGGATGCATGAGGATGCTGACAGCTCCATGGTGGAAAACCAAGTTAGAGGGAGACAGTAACAGGGCATGCGTTGGAGTTAAGATGGCGACCAGCACGGGAGCCACTGTAGCAGAGAACAAAGGATTGTACTGTTTCTCTGCAATCTGATTGGCTCTTATGCTTTCTAAGGATGCTAAAATCATCTCCGCTTCGGGTGGCCTACAAGGCCGGTAACAGCCTCCCACCCTGAGCTTAGTACGCCAGAGCAAAGCAAAGCAGGGCGGATTGAGTTTTTTTAAAAAATTATTTATTTATTTTAACGGGCTCTTTGCGTATTGCTTGGGCACAATTTCCCATAAACAAATAAAATGCCCGCCGCCATAGTAAGTAGAACTCTGTTCCTTTTCTATTTCTATTGCAGCAAATGGAAAGGAGAGCGGGACCAGAGCATAAGGGTCCGGTCCAGCAGGTAAGTGGGGAAAGGGGAAGAGGAATGTTTTTTTGGGGAAGGGTTTTCGGATGTCTTGAGTGGTGAAGCAGAGGGTGGGTGCGTGGGAGGCAACCGGGAGACTCTCCCTGTTGCTTCCCCGCAATCAAGTTGGCAGCACCCGGGCGGCTGAATAATGCAGACAGTACATTGTTCTTGCATGCGTTTCCAGCCACCTCTTTAGCGGAGGGCCCTCCCCCGGGTATAAATTGATGTTAAAAGTTCATTGTTACACTTGTGGAAAATGTCAGTGTGTTCTTTGGCATTCAAAAGTTCAACAGTATTCAAAAGAAGTTTTGCTTTGTAAAAAAGAAAAAGCTGAAAAAACTGCACCAATTCAGAGAATAGCCAACCGTTCCTTTCTGTTCTTCAATCTTTGGAATGTCCAATTTCGGAACTGTATAATTTTCTCACTCTCAAAATGTCATTACATCAATAGACAGAGTTATTTTGTATACAGCCTTTCTGAACTAGATTACGTACTTAGCCAAATGTTCCCTACCCGTTTGCCTTTTTCAATATGTATGCTGTTACAAAAACGGGTGGTTCACAATCTGACAATCTCTTGTAAGCGTTTATTTAATTTGTTTTTATTTTGTTGCTTTTTACTCTTGAATGACTCTTTAATTGTTTGTGCCAACTATACAGACCTTGTCGCACGTGATTTAGCAGATGTGTCTAAATAACATTTTTAAATGTGAGATTATCAATTTTAATGATTTGACTTCTTTTTATTCTCACATTATTATTTGGAGCTGCTTCTACTTACGTTGTTGCTTTTCATTTGAAATACAACCCTGCTCTGATTTCTAATTTCTGTAGAATCACATTTGTGACTTTAATTTGCCCAATGGTTCATCTGTTTCCAGGGGATTTGAATATCCCACATTGTAGACTGGCAGCAGGTCTGCCTTCCAACTCTTTTGTGTGGTAATATTGTAAATAAATTGATCAAAAAGAGCGGTTAAATGGCATCCTTCCATACTCGTACTGGTCACATCATGCCGCGTTCTTTCAAGAAATCGGTCTTCTTCCCGGTCCACCAATATTAAGAGATATCCAATGAAACAGTTCACCCTATGCTTTCTACTACCCATTATGAAAATACTTTCTCTGATGCAAATTTTAACTTCCTTATAGATGAATATCAAACAGTTGCATTTCTCATTGCCGATGAGGTGTGACCTCTTCATCTACCCATGGATTGTTTTAACTTAAAACCTACAACATTGCAGCCCAATACTAATTGGAAAATGTGCAGTCTCATTTACCTCTTGGAGGATTGCATTTGCGACTTGTCAGTACCGAATGGTACGAGAACATGCACATTCTTCAATCCTGGGTCCCAGGGAAATGAAACAAAAGTAATTAGTCCCGACAACTTGTCTTTCACTGTTAACAAAAGTAACGAATAACTCATTCAAACAAACCGTTGCGTGTGAAGGGTGTATAAAATACCAAGTATGTGCATTTTATATTCGCTTTGTCCAAGATGAGTATCTGTATGAATTGATAAGACATGGCAGTTGGATAAGAAATGCCTTGCAATATGTCACAGCAGAGGTTCCAGTAGGCTCATGATTAGGCTCGCTACTTTAAAGTGATAGAATTCCAATCAATGAGGTCTGCATGAGACATGGAAAGGCGGCAATACAGACACCCGAAGTACCATCATATATCTTATAAATATCCAGTTGATGTTTGGGTCAGAATGAGACCTGCAATAAACCTAAACAACATTACATACACCTTATTCATAGTTGATCATCAGTTATCGTCTGCAGGCTAGAGGCCATGCTTAGGTGCCGACAATAATATATTCATGTTATGATGAGGGAAGTTGGGATGGGGGGAAAGGCGGGATTTCGGGTGGATCAAGTCAGGTGTCCTCGAGTTCTAGGGTATTATGAGGACATATTTGAATGCTGGGATGGTGTTTTATGTTCTTGGTGTCAAGAGTTGGGGAGTTCCAGTTCTGTTGAGGGTGGAAAGCGGTTCAATGGAGTGAAGGGTGCAGCCTCAACAGTAAAGTGAAGTAGATGTATCCAGATAAAGGAGAGGGTTGTTCAAGACCTCCAATCCATTTAAAGACCACAAAATGACATTTGCAAAGCGGTCCATGATGCATAGCAAGATATCCAGCATGAAGATGGTGGGCTGAGGTGAGAGTAGAGCATGGATATTTGTAAAGATGTGAGTTGCAATGTTAAAAACATTGTTCAGGATGCAAAGGATTAGAGAGGTAGTTGGCCCCAGCCACATCGCCCCTTTATTAAAGTGTATTGTGTGCAGGATTATTAATTGACCCCCTCTGCTATTTCTCTCCCTAGTAGTGCCATTTCTCCCCCTCCACCGCAATTGAAACACCAATATAAATATCGCTTAGTGATCCTATTTTGGTGATGCAACTGAATTACATCCCTGGTTTTAGTTATTTTTCAAGGCTTTTAAATAGGCGTAATAGTTATAGGAGTTGCAAACTACTAACCAAGCATAAAGTCACTTGTCCCTTCCCTTCTTAACATGCACACAGGACACCAATTCTTACTTGCCAAGTGGCCATTATCACTCACCAGGTATCCCAATATTTTCCCCATAGTGGTTTTATTTTTTCCAGGTCCTCTTTTGCTTTTTATACTTTCAAATGCTAGATTATTTGTAATCATGTCCCCCCCACCATTTGTCCTATGAATGTATTTCATACATGTCCAATATCTTGCTGCAGTAGTTAAGTGGTATGATGTAGAAAGACTTCTGAAGTCAAGAGATGGTATGATAAATCTGCCTTTAATGACGAAGTAGCAGTAACGCTTTTCTTTGCGTTGGCGGTATTACCGCCGGGATACCGCCAAGGCTGTGATGAAGTCCAGAATGCTGTTAATACACTGGCATTTCTGTTCATAATGTATAAATGTAATGTTATATGAAGATATGAAGAGGTACCCTCACTTCTCAAACATTGGATCTTTTGTATATTCACATATTTGCAGTTATCAGAGCAGCAATCCTTGTTTCAGTTTTTTTATTAATTTTAATGGTAAATAAAAACTGCTCCTTATGCAGCAGATCTACCTCATTTCTGTCCATTGTGTCTTCTTCCAATAAGGCGTTGATCTACAGTAGTCTACCTGCAAGCAATGTTCAGACATAGTTGAAGACTCCTCACAACAAACTTCAGAAACATTAGGAAAGTAGTCGGTTTTGCTGAACCAGCTTCAAATAATGTAAGCTTTTGATTAAGTGTTGGTCTGGTCCGATTGCCAGTTCTGGTGGAATTGTCGCCTACCTGCGAAGGGCTTCTACCTCGCATCTTCAAACTCAAGTCATGACTACATCGTGTAGCCTCAAGTGTGGGAGTAACGCATATATATATATATATATATATATATATATATATATATATATATATATATATATATATATATTTTGCTTCTATATCATGTGGTTGACTAGTGTGACCTCTAAAGGGTTCCGCGTCCTAACCCTTGGAGGTAGGCACAGAATGTTGGTCTGCCGGCTGAATAAGGCTAACTACCCTCTGCCCCCACTTTAGAAAAAAGAATACTCAAAAAACTGTCCGCTGTTTGGTCAAAAAGCAGATCTTCAGAGGCTAGACAAAGATGCAGAAGACCATCAAAAGGGAATAAAAGAGTAAAAGTTGAACACATGAGCCAGGCGCCCATAGCTGAGCCCTTTCCTTGGCTGCTAGATCAACCTTTTATTAGCCCCCAGATCCTAGTGCTGAAATAAAGAGGTGGGATCCTGTTGACATCTGTCTCAGCACTGAAGCCATCTACAACCTCCTTGACAGGAACCCAGTCTACAAAAGTCCCCATCTACGAAAAAGCACTCTATGGCTTTTTTTGACCATGGATTCATCGCTCATGGGACTAGTTTGCACCCCCCATTGATGACTATTGATGGAGAAAACGACCAGGCAACAACCGTCTGCAACATCGACAGGAACCATGAGAACAGATATGTACTCTGGTATTGCATGAAAATATCGGGCACAAATACTATTGAATTTGAACCCATTTCCTTGAAAAAAAAGAGGTTGGGTTGGGCTAATTTAAAGTGGTGGGCTGTGAGGGCGTGCTGCGGGGTGGGGGGGGTCTCCACACGCATTTTATTTCTTGGAAATATGTGAAAATTTGAGCAAAGAAAAATTGATTGGGAATTTGCAGTAAAAATTGTTTTTATAACGTACTCTGTAATCACGTCGAATACAGTAGCCACATCGCCAGTTCTTCAGCCCATGACAATTGTTTCAACTGATCCATCCACATGGCAGAAAGATAACAAAGGCGGAAACTCATCCACTCAGCCCTACACAGCTGCTGTCGAAGAGGGGTCAGTCCTTAGCAACTTTTTCCCCCCAATAAAAATAAGAGGTGCTGTCGGAGAAAATCATGGAACATAACTTTGATTGCTTGTATGATAGCCTCTTTCAACTATCATCAGTGGAGACTTCTGATGTGGAACAAATCCAGCCTCAAATCAAATCTAAGTGCCAAATCAGTTTACAAAATCTTTGCAGACCTTGTAAATGAAAGGGCCTAGAAAACCTTGTAGTGTAACACTAGAACGTATAACGCCAGAAAAAAGGTAGAGATGTCCTCTTACACTGACCCTGAGGAAGAGCTAAATGACCAGGAGGATATGAAGGTATCCAGGAATTCCTCTCACACAGATGAGTCAGATGACATCATAACACTCCAAGAGGCACCTCTTGAATTCCCACCGCGGAGCTCATCCTCCAGATAAGGTGGACATTTTCCATAGCATGATGGCGCAGGCCGTTGTTGTTCAGTCAACTTTGTGAGGGGTCAGTAATGTGAGGCTCATAACTAGTTTAGTTTTCTCAAGGTTTGATATTTTATTTTAAACAAAAACTAACCCTAACTATACCTACTCTACCAGGGGTTCCCTACCTAGTCTAAGATCTAAGGGAAAACCTCCTAGCATACACAATACTAACCCTCACACTAAACAACAAAATATTCAAAGTAAAGCATAAACTTGAATAAAAGATTACCAAATAATGAATGTCTTGGATGACTTCTAATTGTTCTGAGACGATTCCGCTCCTCCCCCTAGAAATTTCTGAATTAAATTTCTCTCAAGGAAAAATAGTCTTAAATCAGTTCTTTAAAAGTTCCACAGAAACAGTCACTCAAGTAAAAATCCATGGGGTAACGGTCTCTTCTACATTGGATGAAAAGCTTGCTTTTCAAAGTTCCTCAAAGAAAAATGCATCAATTGTAATCCTGAAAAATGTTCAAAACAAAAAGTACAGCTTCAACTTTGACAACAACTTTACTTTTGGAACTTCTGCAGCGTCTTGAATACAATTTGTCCATTATGTGTCTCTTAAGGCAGTTGCACTCTCCGTGGCAACGTCCTCCTGCCAATGTTACTACGAGAGCAGGCTTCTCTGCCTCACAGACCTCTTCTACTTCAACTTCATGAAAATGCAAATGTTCTGACAAAATTCTAGACCACCACAGTTCTACTTCTGCTGAAACAATTTTATTGTGGAAATGTGTTGGGCAAATTAAACGCGATTCTTTGACCTCACCAGGTTGGCAAGGCAATCATCTCTCCACTATTAAAAGAAAGGGCAGCCTATTTGCCTCAACTCTTATAGCTACCACAAAACTGCCTTATCGTCTAACTGCCACAGTTTCAGCTTCACAGATTCTTGATTATTTCTTGTCTCAAGCTCCCTGCTCCCTTCCCCAGCTTCATTTGCACCTTCTTGCCTCCTGGGTTTACCCCAACGCTGCAATGCCACTCTCCCAGTGTTTTATATATCGTTGTCACCCTTGTATCAGAGAACTCTGGGGTTGTAACTGCTTCAACAACTTCAAGACAACAAGGTTCAGTTCTTAATTGGGTTGGTTTCCCCTTTGGTATGTTCGGTCTACTGGCTTGGGTAATGCTTGCTCTACTTGTCAGTTAAACAACTACTGTTTAGAGTGCTACAAGAGTCAGGGTTCACTTCAAAATCAGATTTAGGCATTTGCGATTTCTCTCTGATGGAAAACTCCAACTTGCTAATTGTGTTCCCTTGAATTCAGACAGCATCCGTCTTTGACAATGATCGGGAAACGCAAAGCTACGTACGTGGCCTCTCTGAAGTAAAATATTCTTTTAACTCTTTGGGAAAGTCTGCCACAACTTCTTAAACCATTACTGCTACAGTTCTCCCTTTGAACAGGAGACACGTGACCTCTCCGGTTAATGATTTTTAATATCACAATGGGAAAAGAAAGACTTTATTCACACGCAAGCACTTCACCTATTTCAGAATAATTGCATGATATATTTCCCTTTGTTCAACAAGACTTCACACCACGACGAACAATTTAACTCGCTTTACCTTCTACGCAAGTGAGTTTCAGCTGGTTACAGTTACTGGCAAGGAGTTTCTGATGCTTTGGAGTACTGTGCTTCATTTACTGGCTCCAGAGTTACAGTGCCTGCGAGACCCTTCCACTTCCCCGACTTCTTTCTCTGCTACTGCTACCACAGTCACTTTCAGGATCTACACCCCTTCTCAACACAGGTGTCTCGGATCTGGCCTAGTTAATGGAGTCTTCCTTTCTCCAGCTTCCCTCGGCTTGCTTCTGCGCATGGTCCTTGGGTAAAACGCAGGACTTAAGCTCTGCATTCACAGCAATTAGGCGCATCTGGAAAGACTGCCAGTTTCTTCCAGTCTCTTCCAATGCAGCCACAGCCATACAGGGTTTGTGAGCACAGGACCAACTTGGAGCCTGCAGGTGAAATCTGCTCTTCCTTTGCTCTGGTGTCCCTTCTGTGGTCACACTTCCTTGTGAACTGCCAGCCTCAGGCTCTGCTTCTACTACAGCTGCTGACCGCCCAGCTTCTTTCTGCTGCTCCCTTCTGCAGCAGCCATTTATGCCTCTCAGGTGAGTTAATTGGCTTCAGGTGCAGGCCCTCCGTCTTAATTGCCTGACCTTGCCATAGGCTATTCCGCTTGTTTGCCTGTTCTCTACCATTGCATGCCTCTTGAGCCCTCTTCTTCAGCCCCTGAGGGATTCTGGGACATGCAGTTTATTTTAAGGAAATCCAATTTTCCCACTTATTTACATATTTTAACTGGGATTTTACCTCCCTTGATGCTAGATTGTGGATATAGAGAGGAGATGCAACACTTAAGCCACTCTCTGTAGTATACCTTTGATATTGGGGAGGACATTTAGGGATAACAAATGTTCTGAGATTTGTGACAGATTTAACCTTTTTAGCCCCAGATTTTATTAGTTTAGGCTTGATCATAGGCAGAAATTCACCTGAACTACAACAGGCTATAACCTCTTGGAATAAGAAAACTTCCATTACTCCTACGTCCCCTACCCTTTCCTCCATACTTATGGGGACATCTCTCCGTCCTGTGGGACGGGACCGGAGCACTTTGTAAAAAGCATCAACATTTTTTTTCAAAAATGTGTCCCTCCTCTCTTTCCTGCGCGGGGCCCGGCACGCGGCCGTAACCCCGCCCACCTTGGCTCCGCCCCGCGCATCGCCCATCAGTCCTTTTCTCCGCACGATCGGGGCCGGACGCACTTGCATTCTCGGAAGATTTTCTTCCCTTTTTTCCTTCTCTGGCTCTCGCTGGCGTTCATTTACTAGTCTGTCTTTTAAACTAGATTTTCCAGACTGTTCATCGTGTCACCGTCGCTTCGCGAGGGCGGATCCCCATCCTCTTTGTTTAAAGTGTTTGGGTCCGGAACACCGTTGGGACTCCTGTTTTTACTGTGACTCCCTTTCGGTCCGGGCACTTCAACGTCGGTTGGAGCAGTGTGAGGAGGTGTTCCGACGGACTCCTCCTTCTCATTTTCAGGCGTTCGACGAGAAGAAAAAACACCCGGTAAGTTCTTTAATTTTCAGAGCACCCCGGCCGGGGGATACCTTCCCGGGTTCCTCTCGAGCCGGGAGGGGCGTTGATCGCTCTGTTACCTGGGTTCGCCCTGAGGTGCCTGTCGGGCCTAATAATTCTACCGGAGGTTTCTCTGAGGGTCTCAGTAAGGGCCTGTGATCACCAGAGTACACTCAGAGGCCCCTCCTGTGGGGGCTGTGTAGACCCAGTTCTACTGAATCGTGGGGTACCGGAGCTTGCTCTGACGCCGCTCTTTCGGCTTCCCTCAAAAACAAAACCGGGGTACGCCCCGCGGTCTTGGCTGGGCTTGAAGTTACCGAACGGATGTTCGAGGCCCGTGCCGATAAGGATTCTACCGGGCCTAGGTCCGAAGTCTCTCGTACAGAGGCTAAGGATACCAACAGTTCTGAGGGGCCGGGCAAGGCCCTGTTGGTGACAGCGCACCGTTCCCGCTCTTGTGGTGACACCAGATCTGTTGAGGGGGCAAAGAAGAAAGTGTCTTCTTTTACCGGCAGTGCCGAGGCTCTTCCTTCGAAGGCTCAGTTGGCGGTTGGTATGTCGCAGAAACATTCCAGGCCTCATAGTACCGGCTCGGCCGAGGCTCCTTACGTTAAGGCTAAAATTAAGACCCCTGATCCATCGACGGGGACCCCTGCCTCACTTCCTCACGTGCCACAGTTCCCCTCAGATGAGGACAAAATGACGGCCGTTCCCGCCACGACCACGGCGGCCATTTTAGGTACTACCCCTACAACTACGCCATCGGCCCCTGGTGTAGGGTTCGGTCCTTCGGGTGAACCTAAGGTCCCTTGTGCGCATCCTTACCGGCCGGTTTATGATTGGAACGCCCGGATGCCTCTTCCGCACAATGTTTTGTTGCCTGCAGGGGCGGCTCCCTTGATTTATGTGGATACGTCGGCGGAGGGGCCGTTACGTCCCTGGATTTGTCCACCTCATTAGAGGCCTCCTGAGGACGCCTTTTTCAGTAAATTTCAAGCGCTTATGCGTACCGACCCCATGAGAATATTTCAAGGGGCTTTTCAAGGAGATATGTCCACCCGCGCCTCCGGCTCCACCCATTCCGATGGTGGTTCCACTGGCGCCTCCCTTGCCCATGGTGCCTCCCCCTGCGCTTCCGCCTGTGCCACCATTGCCCCCAGTGGACAAGGCAGTGCCTGGCATGGATCAGCTGGATCCCGACCTGTCAGATGACCCTCAAGGCGATCAGGACAACGAGGACCTGCCCCGCTCTACCAGAGCTTTCCATGACCGGGTACTGGACATGATGAGCTTCTTAGATGTTCCGGTGCCCGAGGCACCTGCTCCGCAGGAGGGCGTGCTTTCTGGGGCGTTCACCTTGTCTCCTTTGGAGCGTACTTGCAGAAGGACGTTCTGGCCGAGGACCGAGTTTGGGAAAAGCCACACTCGGGACTTTTTGTAAATAAAAAGATTGACGCGAGGTACAGGCTACATTCCTCGGAAGAAGCAGCCTTGTCGTCTTGTCCGCCTCCCTCCTCCACAGTGGTGGCTGCGGCCACGTTGCAATCCAGACCTGCAGCTTCCTCCTCCGCGACGGCGACTCAGGTCTTGGGAAAGGAGGACAAGCTCCTGGACTCCCTAGGGAGGAAAATCTTTGCCAATTCGGCCTTGCAGCTCAGGCAGGCCAATGCAGAATTGATTTTGGCGGGAGCTAACATGCGGATATGGAGAGGTCTGTCGGAGTTTGAGGAGCACATTCCGGTCGAGAAGCTGGAGGATTTCAGAGGAGGCCTTTCCGATGCCAGGGTCTTGGCCCAGGATCTCCTGGAGGCTGAGGCTCATCACATAGACACCTCGGCTCGGGGTCTGATGCTAGGGGTTGATACCTCGCGGCAAGCATGGCTACATGCCACTAAGTTCTCGAACGAGGTGCAAGACAAGGTTCTGGACCTTCCATTTGATGGTAAGGAGCTTTTTCACTCTTTTACTTATGTAGAGCTCACCAAAACCAAAGACAGCACTCAGACGGCCAAATCATTGTCTGTTCTGGTTAAAGCTCCCTTCAAGGCTCAAAGGCCGTTGTCGCAAGGTCGACCTTCCTCTGGTTTTAGGGGCTTCCTCGACCGCAAATCTCGCAGAGTGGATACTCCTGTGGGGAATAACCGCCGTAGACAACAGCGTACGCGGTATTTCTCCCGCTCCTCAGCCTCCTCAGGTTCAGGTGGCACTGCCACCGATAAACCAACCAAATGAGGGTTTTCTGCGCTCGCTCGAGCCCCCGGTGGGAGGACGCATTGCGTCTCATTGGGAGGCGTGGCAGACCATCACAGAAGACAGATGGGTCTTGTCAGTCGCTCGAGCGGGCTTCCGCTTACCTTTACCCCCTACCCCACCTCTCAAGCCTCCTTTTCAGCTGTCGGGCTCACCCTCCCTCAAGGCCAAGGTTCAGAAACTTCTGCTCATCAGAGCTGTGGAACCCATTCTCCTTGGGGACCGAGGGGAGGGCTTCTACTCCCGGCTGTTTACAGTACCCAAACCCAACCAGGCTGGCCTGAGCACCATCCTAGACCTTTCCCAGTTCAATCTTTCCCTACCCCAAGAGAAATTCAAGATGATCACGCCCGGCCAGATTCGCTCCTCGTTGCAGGCGGGCGATTGGCTCAGCATGGTGGATCTTCAGGATGCGTACATGCATATCCTGATTTGGAACCCACACAGGAGATACCTCTGTTTCTCTTTGGGAGAGGAGCACTTCCAGTTTCGGGTGCTTCCTTTTGGCCTCAGTTCAGCGCCGCGTGTCTTCACGAAGATGATGTCGGTGATCGCGGCCCATCTTCGTCTCCAGGGTATCCATGTGTATCCCTATTTGGACAACTGGCTCCTACGCAGCCCTTGCCCGTTGGCAGCAGCGGGCAACCTCCAGTCTCTCCTTCAGCTCCTGTCCATCTTGGGCTGTCGGTGAACTGGCGGAAATCCTCCATGACGGTCTCACAGGACCGGACTTTCCTGGGTTTTCGTTGGAACACGATAGACTGCCGAGTGTATCTGACCGGGGACAGAATGGCGGATCTGTTGGCCACGTGTCAGATGTTTACGCAGTCGGAGAGCATGTCGGCCTGGTGGTTCCAGAGGCTTCTGGGCCTCATGGCCTCGTGTGTACTGGCTCTTCCTCTTGCTCGTCTCGAAATGAGACAGACCCAGATGGCTCTTCGGAGTTCCTGGGGTCAGGCTGTGGACCTGGATTCCAAACGGATAATGATTCCGGATTCCATGAGAGTGGACCTGGACTGGTGGTCTTCTCTCGGCAACCTGTCAGTGGGCGTGGGGTTCCAGGACCCAGCCCCCATGGTGACGATCTCGACAGACTCCTCCCTTTTCGGGTGGGGTGCGATGTTAGATCTTCTTCGGGTCTTGGACCTCTGGTCACCTCAGGACAAGCTCCTGCACATAAATCAATTGGAGCTTCTGGCGATTTTTCTGACGCTCAAGGCGTTCAGACCTCTCATTGTCAACAAGGTGGTCCGCATAAGAACGGACAATGCGGTGTCAATGTACTACATAAACAAGCAAGGGGGAACGAAGTCTCCCCCCTCTCGTGGATCTGTCCATCCAGATTTGGGAGGGGCCGTGCTTCATGGGGTCTGGCTGCTTGCAGTGCACATCCCGGGCCGGCTGAATGTCACCGCGGATGCCCTCAGCCGGCAGACAGTGGTCAGCTACGAGTGGGAGTTGAAGGCGGAGTTCCTCTCATGGATTTTCTCGTTTTGGGGCACACCGGAGGTGGACCTCTTCGCCACGGCGGTAAACAAGAAGCTTCCTCAGTATGCCTCCAGAGGTGGGCTGGGAGCCTCCTCTCTGGGGGACGCACTCAAGATCCCATGGCACAACATGAGAGCTTACGTCTTCCCGTCTCTTCCTCTGGTTCATCTAGCAATTTGGAAGTTGAAGAGTTCTGTCAACTGTTCTCTTCTACTGATAGCTCCGTGGTGGCGGGCCAGGTTTTGATTCTCAGAACTTCAACACCTGTCGGTGTGTCCGCTGGTCAGGTTACCAGTAACTCCCGATCTTCTTCACCAAGGGGAACAGCAGATGTTGCACCCCTCCCCACAATCGCTCAACTTGGCGGCATGGTGTCTGAGTGCACGGCTCTAGAGCCTTTGGGTTTGTCTGCGGATAACATGCGCATTATCCAGGCAGCCTGGAAACCCTCGACCAGATCCCAATACAAGAGTAAATGGCTCAGGTTCTGTCATTGGTGCTTGGAGAAAGAATTAGACCCGAGGGTGGCGACGATTGACACGGTGCTGTCCTTTGTCTCCTCCCTAGCAGAGTCAGGGGTTCATGTCTTGTCCTGCAGGACTTATCTCTCTGTGATTTCCGCCTACCTCTCTACAGACCGGTGTTCTTATTCGTTAACTAACTCGGTGGTGAAGAGACATTTTGCTGGTTTGACACGCCTCTACCCTCCGGTTCGTAGTCGGCACCCGCCTTGGGACCTAAATGTAGTCCTGACGGCGCTGTGCCATAAATTCTTTGAGCCAATGGCTACGGTTGACCTCAAGTACGTGTCTTGGAAAGTTTCCTTTCTGGTAGCCGTTACGTCAGCGAGGAGAGTGAGTGAGCTCCAGGCATTGTCGGTGGAGCATCCTTTCTTGGTCTTTCACAAGGACAAGGTAGTCCTTCGGACGAACCGAGCTTTCCTACCAAAGGTAGTGACCGAATTCCATCTGAATCAGTCGATTTCCCTTCCAGTCTTTTTTCCAAACCCTGCCTCTGAGGCGGAAAGGGTTCTACACTGCCTGGATGTCCGAAGAGCTCTTAAGTTCTACCTGGACAGGACTGCCGAGCTTCGGAGCTCTTCCCAACTGTTTGTGACCTTCGGTAAACCCCAGGGCAGGCCGGCGTCTAAGGCATCCATTTCCAGATGGATTGCTGCCTGTATCACGGAATCTTTCACCATCCAAAAGCTGAAGCCTCCTAAAGGTATCCATGCACATCAGGTGCGAGGCAAGGCAGCCGCGGTTGCTTTTCAGAAGTATGTTCCCTGGGAGTCCATCGCTAGAGCAGCTACTTGGGCCTCCCCATCTGCTTTCTGTAAGAATTACTGCCTCGATATGAGCTCTAGAGCTGACGCTCAGTTCGACCAGGCTGTGCTGAAGAACCTGTTTCAGTAAGGGGTATTTCCATCCACCCATAGTTCCTGTAAGGAGTGCTTGGGAATCTCCCAGAAGTATGGAGGAAAGGGGACGGGACGTAGGAGTATTACCAGGTTACTCACCGTAGTGACCACCTTGCTCCTAGTCCATAGTCCCCTTTCCTCCATACGCCTGCCTGCCGTCCCCTCTAATAAGGTTCCTCTGTTATTGCTAATGGGTCTTGACCCTGCAATAGAAAAGGACTGATGGGCGATGCGCGGGGCGGAGCCAAGGTGGGTGGGGTTACGGCCGCATGCCGGGCCCCGCGCAGGAAAGAGAGGAGGGACACTTTTTGAAAAAAATTTGGATGCTTTTTACAAAGTGCTCCGGTCCCGTCCCACAGGATGGAGAGATGTCCCCATAAGTATGGAGGAAAGGGGACTGTGGACTAGGAGTAAGGTGGTCACTGCGGTGAGTAACCTGGTAAGTCTTAACCCTGTGGAATCTCCCCACTGCCCTGGGCTTTGTCCCCAACAAGGTGATCAACCCGCAGTGGGACAGGTATACCCAGACGTGGGTCCCCGTGGCTGCAGGGCCTAGAGACCCAAGCTACTCCTCACTGAGGCCCAACAAGGCCGAAACATGTTTGGGGATGCTTGTGGTCTCGTGCAGAAGAGCTGTGACCAAGCAATTCGGGCTGGACTGCCCTTTTTGGGGTGCGACCAAGCCTGATTTGCATATGGTCTTTCCCCTTCTGTAATGGCTTGGCAGGCGAAGAGTGTTAGTCTGGAGGGTTGCCCAGAGCAATGCCAGTGGTTAAGATTCATTCTAAACCTTCCAGCCCTCAGCTATTTATTTCTTTTTTTATTTTTACTTTTTTTTGCTTTGTCAACCCGCAGGACACCACCCTCAGGATTGGGATCAGAAAGCGTCTGCCCATATCTGGCCACCTGGGAGGAGACTCTAGGTAGGGTTCTGGTGGGGGATCCACAGGATTCTCCACAACTGACAGAAAACTGTTTTGTTTTCAACCACTTGAGGTGAACTAATTCTAGCCCACATATAGGACTAGACATTGACTGTTCCCGTTCTCATAACCTCACCTTTAGGGATGGCTCGGGGAAAGTTTAAGGTACCAGATGGTGCCACAAAGTGTTCAGTTGTCAACCAACATCCGAGTCCGTAATGTCAGGATGGAGATTTTCAGTGTGCTCCTCTGCCAAATGCTGTTATGCCTAAGCATTGAGGAAGAACTGATGCCTTGATTTAGAAGGTGCTAGCAATAAGCACAACTACAATGAAGGCAGCTAGTGCACGGGTGGAAAATGACAGAAATGTGGCATGAAATGGCTTTGATAATCAACACCTCTCGGAAGAAAACACAGCAAGAAGCTTTTGACATTTTCAAGGACGTAGGCAGGGTATCAAACCATGCCGTTGGCATAGTGGATGTGGCGGAAGCCAGCTTCAAAAAGTGGCAAACATCAATTTTCCACAGGCAAGGATTGTTATACTGCACAAAAGTTCATCTAGGGGATCACCAAGGTTTTAATATGCTATTTGATGGTGCACAGCTATTTTTCAAAAAAGCTGGACTAGGCTATTAATTTAGATACAGATAACAGCAGGGTCCCTGGGCATGCCACAACGGAAAGGAGCATACCAACCTTTTTGTGGACCATCGGGAGAGTTCACTACTATTGCAAGGAACACAGTGTGACACCTGAAGGCTTTGTCCCTTTTTCCCTTGGTAGAGCCACCCCCTTAGAGGCTAGCAAAGTAAAGCCCTCCCAACAGGTTTGGGAAAGAGCATCTCACTGGTAGGGACTCCCATCAAGGGCATGACTCCCATTCCCATGGGGAACTGCCTATAGCTAAAGCGTTACCTGCATACATGGGAATCTGAGAAACTGATGTTCCATTCAGCGATGGGGCTCCAAATAATGATGAAAGTGCCTTTGGATGTTTTGCTCAAGACAATGCTGGTCTCTGTGGGCTTGACAGCTGAACATAAATGTTAGGAAACTGGCTCTGACACAGAAATGCTTTGTAGATATAAAGATAACTATACAATGGACCCCCAGCCCAGCCTCTCCCCTCCAAGTCCTTCTCCAACTGGTTGCATGTAATAATGTCACCATGCAAAAATATCGCCGAAAAATTGTTGTTTTTTGTGGCGAAATTATTGCCTGGAACATGCGGGGCACACCCCCGCAACACCCAATTTTTGTTTTGCCCCTATCACCACATATATGTTCACCCAAATAAAATCGCCACAACATTTTCCCGGTGATATTATGTACGGCGACCATATATGTGGCGATATTAATACCTGATTAATACCCGATACCCTCCAACTGCTGTACCTGGAACACAACGTAACTATGTACATTCTATAAAACAGCAATACTTTTCAGAATACATTAACCACCAACAGACCCTTCTTCACCACAGCAATTTTATTCTTGTTCCATAGCTGACCCCCACTCACTCTGACGGTGCCCTTCAGCACTGCTACCACCTGCACGGAGCCTAAATACAACACATCACCCTCCTCACTACACCCTTTATCCTTACCCAATCACCATATTACACCCTACCTCCTTTCCACACCTCTTTCATCACCTATAATTCTTTATTCTTCTTCAAACTTTTTCTCAACTCCTCCACCTCAGTCCGACTCTCGCTCTTCCAAGCCATGGGGGACACACCCGTGTATTTTCTTTCCGACCTCTCATCAACTCGAATGGACTTACCCCTGTTACGGCATGAGGTGACATCTGCAGAGCACACAACCTCTCCAGAATAGCCCCCTCCTGTCCTTTCCACATACACCTGCCATGCAAATCACCTCCATGACTAACCCGTTGACCCTCTCAACCATGCCATTTCCCTCCACATGATACAATGCAGAATTTTTTTGTCTTATTCCACACCTCTTCACATACTCTGAAAAATAACCAACAGTAAACTGAGTGCCATTATCAGTCAGTATGCTTCCTGGCACTCCTTCTCTAGCAAAAACTCCTTGCATAAACTCCTCTCCACTGACATTGCAAACTATTTCATACTCTATGCACCTTGACAATAAATCCACAAGTACAATTATATATTTACCATGTTCACCTCCTAAATTCACTGGCCCTAAGATATCAAACGCTAAGTCCTCCAAGATCTTTCTCGGAATCTGAACCTCCACCATAGGTTGCTCCTTGGAAATCTCTCCCTTACCAATATTGGCATACTCTATGCAATTAGCCAACCTCCTCTCCACATCTGTCAGAACCTGGCCAGCAATACTCACTCCTCAAGATCCTTTGTTTGTGAGACACCTGCATGTCCCACATGAGCCAAAACCACAAATTTCCCTCTAATCAACACGAACAACTGCATGTTCCCACGACCCCATCAACCACACAACTCGCCACGTATTTCCTATAATGGCCACTCGCCCTTTTGCAAGTCCCTTTTCCTAGGCCATTCAGAATCCACATACCCTTTAACACGTGTTAACGCTTCATGGCTTCCTACCATTCTTCCTTACTCACAATGCCCTCATGGTTTACAAATACCATTTCAGAAATGTCAACTGTACTTTTAGCCTGCATATGGCTACTCATCCTTAATAGACAATCAGCCATTATATTCTCCTTGCCTGGTATAACCTGAATTTTAAATGTTTGTCCTTTAACCTAGTTACCCAACTAGCCACACCTCTGGATACTTTGTCAAGTCCCTTGATATCAGAAATGCATTTCAAGGGTTTGTGGTCCATCCTTTTCACAAACTAAGTTCCCCACCCAAAATTCCGGAACTTTTGCACGGCCAACACCTTCTTTTCCAAAACTGAATAATTCTTCTCCGTCCCCCTGAAAGCTCTCGATGCATGTGCAATGATCTCCTCACTTGCGCCCTTCCCCACCTGGGACAACACAGCTCCAAAACCATCATCACTCGCATCCACAGTAATTATACTTTGAATGGATTGTGTCCTCCCACGTATTCCTCATCTTAGATATATTCCCCAGCTTGCAGCTTCTTTCGGAATTTTTTTTTACCAGAGGGTGCTGTGCTCGAGGCCGCGTAGCTTGGTCCCTCGAAGGCTGCCGTCGAGCGGCGACGTCATCCGTCGTATAAAGGGCTCGAGCTGCGCCCATTGGTTCAGTTCCGTTTTTCCGAGCTTGGTGTATCGAACGGCGCTTCAGTTTTTCTCGTAGGGAAATGTCTTCTTCCTCAACCCCGACAACACCCAAGACCGGTTTTAAAGAGTGTCTCAAATGCAGAAGAAAAATGTGCATTATGGATCCTCACTGCAACTGTCTTTGATGCCTTAGCCCTGATCACCGAGTCGACTAGTGCGGGTCGTGTCCGGCGATGTCGAACAAGACTCTTAAGGAGCGCCAAGGTAAGCTACTGGTGGGGGAACAGTTTTTCAAGTCTGCAAAAAGGCTAAAAGACTCAAGAGAATGAAGAACTAAATCTTGTCATGAGTCGAGGCGATCGAGGCTGAAAAGTCGCT
Organism: Ambystoma mexicanum; assembly: GCF_040938575.1. Classification (NCBI taxonomy): domain Eukaryota; kingdom Metazoa; phylum Chordata; class Amphibia; order Caudata; family Ambystomatidae; genus Ambystoma; species Ambystoma mexicanum. The sequence continues at coordinate 870,691,947 of NC_090924.1, read as the reverse complement.
CGAGGAAGTCCTCTTCCTTATCGAAAAAATCAAAAAAGCGACATCATAGATCTTCGTCCTCTTCTTCCCCGCCCAACAGAAGGTTAATTTCTTGTCCTTTGAAACATGATTCCCCAAAGAAATGGGAGGCCTTTAGGGCTTCAATGCTAAACATTTTTGAGACGGCGGCCCGACCCCCTCAAACGTTGCGTGAAGAGCATGCCCCTGTCCACTCTAAAGGTGGCGGAGGGAAATCCAAAACGTCTCATGCTAAATCTGACAAAAAGTTGGTGTCCACGGACGATGATTCTCCAGCGCCTCATGAGACTATACAGAAACCTTCAGTGCATAAATCGAGGTTGCCTGAGGAGAAAATGGCGTCCTCATCGTCTAAGTTAGCTATCAACTCGACGCGTCCTTCGAAGCCAAAAATGGCATCTATACCTTCAGCCTCGGCATCGAAGCCTTACTCGACATCGCATCGAAGCCCTCCTCAACCTCAGGGATTCCTTTAAGTGTGTCGAAGCCGATGTCGATTCCGTTGATGCCTTTGTCTGGGAAATCTTTCATACCGGTTCCCAAAACGACAACTATGGCCAAGGATAGGTCTGTTTCACCTATACCAGAAAAGAATTTCCACCCTCAGCCCAGGTGCTAATTTTTTTAATCTATGTCTGCTATTATTGAGGAACAAACCACCGATGAGGAAATGACATCAGCTGGTGTTCGATTTGGGACAAGAGAAGTCCCTGAGGAACTGATAGACCCTAATTCAAAAATGTCAGACCTTTATGACTGCCTACAATCGGCCAGTGGCATAGATACCTCACTTAAGGTAGATTTTGAAAGGCCTGACCCCACAGACCATGCCGAACCGGGGTATAGGAACCTTGGGGGAAGAGTGATAAATTTTATAGGGTGGAAGTCAGTGTCCCCAAGATATGACCAGGATGATTTAACGGATATTATTGATGAAGGGCCTCAGAAAGACCCAGTCCTTCCCTTCCATAAATGTCTTCAAAAGAGAGTTATGACAAATTGGGAGACACCTGAATCTCTACCAGTTGTAAATGAGAAATGTATAGGAAAGTATAGACCTGCTCCCTCGGATCCAGAATATTTATCTAAGCACCCTTCACCTGAAAGCTTGGTGATTCAAGCTGCGACTGCAAACAGTCGGCTTATCCCTCTATGCCCCCTGACAGGAACGACAAAAAAGATTGATTCCTGGGCGAGGAAGGCTTTTACTTCTGGTAGTATGGCCCTTAAATCTACTAATGTGACTTGTACATTAGCTAGGTTCACTTACACCCTGTGGAGCTGTTTAGATGCAGTGGCTGATCACATCCCGGACGGTGAGGAGCGGGATGGTTTCCTGGCGATAGTAAAGGATGGGAAGGAGACTATGGAGGAGTGCCTCAAATCAGGACTGGATACTGCAGAGAGTATAAGCAGATCCATGACATATAGCGCAGTCTTGCGTTGAATCGCATGGCTAAGAAAATCTGGTTTTGCATCTGATGTACAATCCAGATTACTCAATATGCCCTTTGACGGCTTAAGGTTGTTTGGCAGCAAGGCGGACGAGAGTTGGAGAAGCTGCAGACTTCGAAAGCGGCAGCAAAATCACTCTGCGCTGCTATAAGGCAACCTCAACAGCACTCTTATGCTGGGTCATCTTCCTGGAAGAGTCACCCTTTTCGCTTCTATTCCTCTTTTGGAAAAAGTAGAGGGCAGGCCAGTCAGAGGGGACAACAAAGTAAACCCTTTCGTGGTGAAAAAGGGAGAGGGGCTAGATCAGCCACAACAGCAGCTTCTACCTTCTCAGCCACTGCAGCAGCCGCTGCAAAGCCACTTTGAGGCCTTAACCCACAAGACCCCGGGCAGAATCACTCAGTATCTGGACAAATGGCGGGGTATTACGTCGGATGCCTGGGCACTAGTGATAGTGACCCATGGTTACTGTCTTCCTTTTTCATCAAAGGCCTCAAGATCATCCACAGGGAGCCAACTCTGTAAAAAATTCCAGACCCGCTCCTTGTGCAGAGGATTTTAACCCTACTTGAGAAAGGTGCAATAGAACAAATACCTGTAGTGGAGAGGAACAAGGGTTGGTACTCCCCTTATTTTCTCATTCCCAAAAAGGACGGAGGATTGAGACCCATCTTGGACTTGAGAAATTTGAGCAAATTCCTCAGGAAGGACAAGCTCAAGATGGTGACCCTGTCTCAGATCCTTCAGGCTCTTCAGCTTCGGGACTGGCTGGTTTCATTGGACCTTCAGGATGCTTACTTTCATGTGCCAATCCATCTCAAACACAGAAAGTACCTGAGGTTTGCATTTGGCGGATCTCACTATCAGTTTCAATTTCTGCCATTTGGGCTGACCTCCACCCCGAGGGTCTTCACCAAACTAATGGCGGTAGTGGCAGCAAGTCTCAGGAAGGAGGGGATTCACATCTACCCTTATGGACGAGTGGCTAATCGGGGCAAGTTCACCCGAACTGGCCGAGGGACATCTGGCCATGACCTGTCACTTCCTACACAAATTGGGCTTCTCCCTCAATTACAAGAAGTCACAAATGATTCCGAACCAAAGACTCCAATTCATCGGAGCAGTCCTGGACACCACCTCAGGGAAAGTCTCGCCTCCCGAGGAAAGAGCTCACCACATTCTGCAGATGGTAATATTTCAGAATGCCCAACATCTAACGGCGTTTGACTTCCTAAGGTTGATAGGCCTCATGGCATCCTGCATTTTTCTGGTGCCAGAGGCTCGACTGAGGATGAGATCCCTTCAATGGGCTCTCAGGATTCAATGGTCCCAGTTTTCAGGGGAGATGTCAGATCTTCCACAAGTCCCGTCCAAGGTGGCTCAAGATCTCCTATGGTGGGCTCACAAGGAAAATATCCTCAGAGGGGAACCTTTTTGGCAACCATGGCCAGAGATGACTGTAGTGACGGATGCCTCACTCACAGGGTGGGGAGCCCACACCAACGATCTGACAATCCGCGGTTGTTGGTCTCCATCGGAATCCAAACTACACATCGCCCTTTTGGAGCTGAGGGCAATCAGACTAGCGTTGAAGGCCTTTCTGCCCTCTGTACAGGGAAAGAATGTACTGATAATGACGGACAACACAGTGGCCATATACTACCTCAACAAACGAGGAGGCGTAGGATCACTCCCACTGTGCAGAGAGGCAATGCAGCTCTGGTTCTGGGCAATGCAAGAAGGAATCTGTCAACAGTTCACCTAGCTGGAGAGCTGAACACGGCGGTGGATGGTCTGAGCAGGCAGAGCACAGTCTCCCACGAGCGGGAGCTAGCTCAGGAAGTCCTTCAAGAGATCTTTGCCCTTTGGGGAACCCCTCAAGTGGATCTGTTCGCGACCGGGGCCAACCGGAAGTGCCATCTGTATTGCTCAAGGAAATTCCCCCCGAGAGGAGCTCTAGGGGACGCGTTTGTAGTGGACTGGGTATATCCACTCCTTTACGCGTTTCCTCCAGTCCTTGTGATTCCTCATGTAATCGGGAGGTTGAAAAAGTTCAGGAGAACCATGATCCTAATTGCCCCAGACTGTGCCAGGAGGATCTGGTACCCGGACCTTCTGGACATGTCCACCTGCCCTCCAATACGTCTTCTCGCAAGAGGAAGGTCAGGTTCTCCATCCAGAGGTCAAGACACTCCACCTTCACGACTGGCTTCTGAGAGGGTGAGAGATAAGAATTGGGACCTCCCGGATGACGTTATGGAGATTTTGCTTTCGGCCAGAAGGCCAGCAACAAAATCCTTATACCGGTGTCATTGGAAGAAATTCAGTAACTGGTGCAGGGATAAGAATGTGGATCCTTTTCAATGTACCACTATCGTGGTGCTTTCCTTTCTATTACATTTAGCCAACTTGGGGCTCCAAGTTGGAACTATTAAAGGATATTTGGCGGCGCTATCTATCTTCAAGCGCTCCTCAGAAGAAGTTTCATATTTCAAAATGCCTTTTAGTTATTCAATTTCTTAAAGGGTTAACAAATACGTTACCTCCTACACCATTCCAAGTTTCCATTTGGGATTTAAATTTAGTCTTAGTTTCTTATGTGTGCCCCTTTTGAGCCTTTACATTCTTGTCCTCTAAGGCTCCTAACTTTAAAACCGGTTCTACTATTGGCTCTAACTTCAGCCCGCAGGGTGAGTGAGTTGCAGGCTCTCTTGCAAGCCTCCTCACGGTTTTCTACAAGGATAAAGTTGTTTTAAAGGTCAAGCCTTTTTTCCTACCGAAAATAGTTTCGGATTTCCATCTGTCACAGAAATCACTTTACCATCCTATTATCCTCCTCCGCACACTAGTAAAGAGGAGGAAAGATTCCACAGATTAGACCCTAAAAGGGCTCTCAGTTTCTACATATCTATACAGAAAAGATTTAGACAAACAGATCAGTTGTTTGTCGGTTATACTGGACACAAATTGGGCCTTGGTGTGTCCAAGCAAACTATATCCAGATGGATTATCCTAACAATATCTGAATGTTACAAATTGGCTGGGAAGGAGCCTCCAGATGTTTTAAGGGCTCATTCAACCAGGGACATAGCAACTTCCACGGGTCTTCAGGGGGGTGTCCCAATGCAAGACATTTGTGCTGCGGCCTCTTGGTCATCAATGCACACTTTTACAAAACATTATTGTTTAGACATCACGTCTTACCAAGGACGGCTTTTTGCAAAAGGCGTCCTTCATTCTGTGCATAATTGAAGAACTTTGGTACTCCCGCCTCCTCTAAATTACAGCTGTCATGGGAGTCTATCTAATATGAGGAATACGTGGGAGGACACAATCCATTCGAAGAACAAGTTACTTACCAACTGTAACGTTCTTTCGACTGGATGTTCCTCCCACGTATTCCTCATCGACCCTCCCAACCTACCCCTCTGTACAGTTCTTACGCTTGTTGCACTTGTCCTTCCTTAAGAGCCTGACATCTGCCGACACAAAATACAACTGATGTGACCATTAACATCAAAAAAACAGAACCAACGGGCGCGGCTCGAGCTTTTTATACGACGGATGGTGTCGGCGCTCTACGGCGGCCTTCGAGGGACCAAGCTACGTGGCCTCGAGCACAGCGCCCTCTGGTGAAAAAATTTCCGAAAGAAGCAGCAAGCTGGCGAATATAAGATGAGGAATACGTGGGAGGAACATCCAGTTGAAAGAACATTACAGTTGGTAAGTAATTTGTTCTTCTCCTGTGCGTATATAAACTCTTCAAGGGTTGAGCTAAATCGATTTCCGCCTTTATGCTGGGAAATTCCCTCTCACTTTTCACACCAAATGAACTCCCCTTTCTTCAATAACCTCCTCATCTCACAAACCTTATCGGCAAACATTTTCGCGCACTTTTGGTAGAATTCAATCATGCCCAAGAATAAGCGTAACTCTCCTTTACATTTTGGCCTTTGAACACACTTTATGGAGGCCACCATACATTTCTTTGGTCTCATTCCTTCTGCCGACACCTCATGTCCCAAATATTCTACTTTGCTCTCTTTAAAATTCACTTTTTCTCCCTCATTGTCACACCTTTCACCTCCAAAATTCGTAAAACTTGTTATTCTATCGTGGTCACTCTCACTCTCCACAAACCAGCACATCATCCTGAAAATGGAACACACACCCCTCATTCCTCTGAACAATTTGTCCATAATCTTTTGAAATACTGAAGATGCTGACACCAAGCCAAATGGCATTCTTCGAAATTGGAAGATACCCTCATGCGTGATAAATTCTGTTAGTTTCCTACATCCCTCCTCCAATTCTATTTGATGGTATGCAGATGCCATGTCCAATTTAGAGAAAACCCTCCCATGTCCAATCATGGCCAACATCTCACCAATGTTTGGCAACGGATGTCTATCTACTACCACACATGTATTTAATTCACCAAGATCCACGCATCTCAAAGCCCCCGAGCTCTTCTTTACAACAACCAGGGGCGAGATCCACTGCACTCCTCCAGCCTTTTCAATTATACCCATCTTCAGTAGCTTCTCAATTTCGCTTTTTACCCCGTCCCTCAACACCAAGGGAACTGGGCGAAACTTTGCTGACACTGGCATATTCCCTTTCTTCAAAATTATTTGGTGCCTCATCCCATTCACCTTGCCCACACCTTTCTTAAATACCTTGCCAAATCTCTCTCATATTGACCAGCCCACATGCAACACTTGATCATGTGTGGAGATCCAACCTAATCTGTTATCTTTTCTGATCCCGCTAACCCAGCAAAGTTGCTCCCTTTTTTTGTCACATAGACTTTCCCTTGCAAATGCCTTCTTTTTGAATTCCAATTTTGCAATGAAATACCCAAGATGTTGAATGTCCGGCTCCACTAGATGCCTCACATTTCCTCCAACCGCTTGTTCAAAAACTAATTTTGGCATTAAAGAAATGTTTGATCTGGAGTCGGCCATCATCGACACTTCCTTCCCATTCACACTCACACACTCATACGGACGATCACATTCCTCCTCACCCACATCTTGGATGACATTGATTGTAATGTTCTCAACATGACTACTGTCCTCCTTGGAAGACGCTCTGTGCCCCTCTTCTTCAGTTACATATAATACCTTTCTCTGGTTAAACAGTTTCACAAAATGTCCTGTTCTCTTGCATCTGGCGCATACAATTCGGTGTCCTTGACACATAGATGCTGCAAAGTATGAATTACTGGCACACCGGGAGCACAGCTGCTCTGCATTCTTTTCTCCTTTCAGATGGGCATTTTTATTTTCCACATGCCCTTTTGAAAACGTTGCCTTCCCTTTCTTTTTCTGTCTACCTTTGGCAACACTTCCACTTTTGTTTCTTCCTTTTCCGATAATTTTGCTACACACCCCATTGAATGTTCCACCCGTTTGGCAATATCCTAAACTTCACCCAGCGTCTGCTCATCTTTTACCCACAACTCTTCTCTAATCTTGTTGCTATTACAATGGATCATGAATTGATCCCTAATGTGCTCATCAAATGATTCTCTAAATTTGCACGACCAGGCCAGATGACAAAGTTCTGTTACGTATTCCTCCACACTCTCTCCTAGTTCTTGCACTCCAAAAATTCTATCTTTCTCGGATAGTGCTTGTCTTTGGGTTAAAATGTAAGTCTAATTTGAGTAAAACCACATACAGTTGGTTTACATTGTCTTCCCCACCAGCACCAACAAGAGCGGGCAACGAATCAAAAATGCGCTGTCCTTCATATCCAAGGAAGTGCATTAGCAAAGACAACTTCCAATCAACAGAATATGAATTGCCACAATCGGCTTTAATGTAGTGGCTAAAGCCCTTTTCCCACTGGGCCCATTTTACCCTAATGGACCCGGGAAAAGGCATACACACTGAGGATCCTGGCACTCCAGGCATTACCATATTTTTATTCTCCAGTCATGAGGAGGCAGACCCCTTTTTTGTTTCATTGGGGCTATCTACGATGGCAAGGCTCTATTACTACTTGTGTGCTGTCCAGTTGTGCTTTATTCACACATGCGCGCTCCTGGTCTCCCAAGACAGGCAGGCAGTGTTCAGGCAGCTTGCGCGGGAAGGCCAGGCTTCGCTCTCCACGTGCGTGCACCCACTAACTTTTATCCGTAACTGTTGGCTCATTCGGCGCACTTGGGTGCCGATACGGGTGCCTTGATTCTGTCTTCCCTCAGAGGCCTAGGACATGCAGTCTTTCTGCTTCAACACCGGCGGGTGGAGCAGATGTAATTAAGCCGCCCACAGCTCACGAACTGCACGCTACACATGCCGGGGGTCTGTTTACCGCGTCCACTTCAAAGGCATCCCATCCTCGTCACCATTGTTAGGAAACTGGCTCTGATACGGAAATGCTTTGTGGATGAAGTTTATTAAGATAACTATACAACGAACCCCCAACACAGCCTCTACCCTCCAAGTGCTTCTCCAACTGCTGTGCCTGGAACTTGGATCACAACAGAACTATTTACATTCAATATGGAGTGTCCACGGCTTAACATTCCACATAACAGAAATACTTTTAAGAATACATTACAACAATAAACATGCCCTGTCTTTGTTTCGATCACCCTTGAATGGGGGAGAAGAAGCAATGCCAGAGGCAAGCCTCTGACGTGAGCACGTTGCTGAGGGGCAGAGCTGTGCTGCACAGTGGAGCTGGCTGTGGGGCAGAGTGTGGCATGCAAAGGAGAGAGACGCTGCTGTCCCGGCACAGAGCCATCTGTAGTTGGTGAGGCCTGGGCTGAGTGTAGAGCCTGCTGTACCTGGAGGCGGGACCACGCAGAGGACGTGGTGGGCCTGGTGCCTGGAAAACAATGCTAAACGCAGAACGTGAGGGAGGCACAAATCCTCTGCTCACAAATAAGGGGCAGAGGAGCTGAGAAATGCTGAGTCGAGTGGAACTCAAAACTTGCTTGTCTCCAGATGGGAACATCAGAAAGCCGTGGAGAACACCACCGCTACCGAGCAGACGCCACCTCACTGAAGTAAACACTGCAGCATAGAAGGTACCAGGGTTGCCTATAGGGGTTGGGGGGGCGGAGAGACCAGAAAGGGGAAGATGGAAGGATTACCCTAACCCCATACACAAGGGAGGAAGGGGAGATGGAGGGGGAAGGGGAGAGGGAAGGGAGATAAGTGAGACATTGGGATTAAGAAGCCAAGTTGTGGTAAGAGGGACCACCTATATTCCAAACGAACAACAAGTGAAACATTGAAATGAGGAACCCAAGGGACTTCAAGAAACCGGATTGTTGTAAACTTCCAGACGACTTGCAGAAACCCCCTCAAGGGGTTATCAATACCCCAGTGAGGTAAGTGAGACATTGGAACACCAGTGTTAGTGCACCCAAGAAGGCAGAATATTGTAATCAGCGAAAAGGCTCACAGAAACTACCGAGAACCAAGAAAGGAATATGTAAAGGGGTGGGGTTACCAATAGTGAGGCATTGGGACAGAGAAATCCAAGGAAGCCAGAGGGGCCCAGTAAGACAACTGAAGAAATTCAAGGGGAACACAGAGACAACCAAGATGTGAACCTAGTGGAGAGAGTCCTACCCAAGTGGTGGAGAGGGATTAAGGAGGTATGCCTCCACCTACAACAACTTGTACATTTGATCCTTTCAGGAATGTGAGACTTTATTTTGGAAACTTGAGAAACTTTAGGAACTTTGATAGATGGTTAAGAAATGGTAAACAAGAGAGAATTGTATTCTATGGATAAGCATTGTATCCGAAAACAGGAGGGGTTGCTGGAAGACCTGAGAGAGATCTGGGTGAACAGCTCTGAAGGCAGGACACTCTGCTAAGTTTTCTTTTATATATTTTTTTTCCTATGTGGGAGAGCCAGATTAAAGGCTAGGTGACCGTTTTTGTTAATTTGCACATTAGTATAGTCTTTTATGCAGGGAACTCCCCTTTTAGCAATAGGACTAGAAAGCCCGGCGCAGTGACAAGGGCGGCGAGCAGGACTCTTGTGAGACTGTGGAGCTGTCTCTTTTGCCTTTTCAAGTGTTGCCCTGCTCCTTTTTTGAGAGAGGGAATAGTGAGCAAGGACAGCCCTTGCCCCTAACTTGGGGCATACAAACTGCCTCACCAGGGCTCTGTCCCTTTAAGTAAAAATGTCCTCAACCAGCACTCAGCGTGTCATGTGACGTATCACGTGACCAGGAAGTGCACTGTAAAAGTGCGGCCACATCTTCCTTTCGCAGACTCGCCCGGCGCGGTGACACGGGCGGTGAGCAGGACTGTTGTGAGACTGTTTGGAGCTGGGAGGAGCCCTGGGAGAACCAAATCTACACCGTGCTGGAAGATAGATTTGACATTCTGCCAATACAAGTACGGAGTGAAATTACTGGCAGTTGAAGTACACCGAGGGACTGTCAGCAGATCCTATAAGGTAGCCCTTTTCAGGTGATAGCGCGCTTTGAATATTGAATAAGATCGGGGTTGCACGGTAGCAGTTTTGTATTACCAGAATAAGACAAAAGTGAACCCAGAAGTAATCAGCACGCACAAGCATATTGATCTTAGCTTGCGGTCTGTATTGTTTGTAAACCGATCTACTATACAAAATCATCAAACAAAAATCGTAGTTGCCTGGAATGGGACGGGTCATATCTAGAGGAGATAAGAACACAAGATGCACATTCTACACCATGCAGAGTGGTCACTGCATTATCAACACCAAACATAACAGCAATAGCTCAGGTGCATTCAGAGCGATTAGTGACGAACAATGCAGCATCGGATAAGCGTCGTTTGGAATATACCACCACAACTAAAAAAATTCAAAAAAATAGATAACTTTTGTGGGGAAAAACAAACAAAAAGCATGACTGCTATCCAAAATGAGATCTGGCCCATACCGAATGATGGAGAGCATGAGCCCCTACCCAACCACGACCCTTTACCTCAAGCAGCTATGCAAAAAGATACTTTTGCTGAAAGTGCTAGGGAGGGTATAACCCAGGAGGAAGAACTTTGATAAGGAGACACCTACACAAGCACTTAATGCTGGGAGACAATCGATTCAGGAGACCTTGGAAATAAACCAAGAGTCTCAACAAACATCGGATGAAGGGGGTGCAAAACACGCAAGCACTGCAACCCTTTCAGCTTTGAATTTTGTTCTGAACTCCCTGGTAACAATTTTTGAACATCTAAAAGCTGAAGTTCAACTGCAGGGTGGAACCTTGTTAGAACTGACTCGAGAAACAGCCTGTATAGAACCATCTATAGAGGGACTAACAACAATCAACACAGTCCTTGCTCCTTCCCTCAATGAATTGAGGGTGGAACTAACAAAACAAGGCTTGGATCTCTCAGCAGTACAAAGGTCCCTTAAACACAATAAAGAAGAAGATGGACAAAAAGGCCCGTTATCAGAAATTCTATCCTTACTTGAAATCCTGAATACAGAAAGAGGTGGGGTCAAAGAAATCCACACAGGAGAAGTCGATATCAACTACTTCGATGACACACCTGCCTCTGAATCCGTTTTGGAAGAATTCAGAAGATTGGCACATGTGGTGGAAGAACCAGAGGACAGACCAAGTGAGCCTCAAATTAGTGAACTAAATGACCCTAAAAAAAAAACAGACTCTGTCCTCTCCAGAATGGACAGAAGCTGGAAATCATCTGTCAAAGGGAAGGAGAAAGGCAAGGAAAAAAGAAGCCAGAAGGAAATGCACAACTACATTCCCAATTGCACTCAGAAAAAATCAAAAGAAAACCTTAGTAGAGAAACAAAAGAGGAAAACCTTGAATTGCAATGAACAACTGAAAAGCAAAGCTGATGTCATAACAATACAGGAAGATTCACAAAAGAAAGAACAGAGGGTTTCTAAAGATAAGAGAGCTAAAGGAGCCGCAAACAGGACTAGAAAAAGTATTGTGGCACAAATAGAAAGGAGAAAAGTTGGAATAATGCAGCAGACCGAACTCAACGCCAGGCAGCTCTGAATCACAAGAAGGAAAACAGTGTAAGTGTGGGGCTGAAAACTGATCTATTTCAGGTTCAAACAGGAGAATGCGGGACTGGAGTTTAATGACCCCCCTCCCGAGCTCCTTTGAGTTTGTAGAACCAAAAACAGGGAAGTCTACCACAAAGATCTGCCACTCTATAAAAGGACCTCCGTGGGCTCCAATGTTTCTAAAGAAGGGGACAAAGTGCATGTCGAAAACAGATATTGCTCCGGCTGTTGAACCTACTAGAAAAATTGCATCAATCTTTTTGCAACATCCCCGTCAAGGAAACACAACTTTGCCCCTGCAGATGGTTAGCAAAAATGGTCAAGGCAAAACAAAGGTACTGGGAGACGAACACATGGAACCAGCACAGAAGAATCCACAAGGGGCTTGTCAGGGGGAATCCCCTCAGCCTCAGTCAACGGTGGGCAAAGCTGACGATCAAGAGTATGCGATTCCAAGATTATGGTTCAAGGCAACAAACAAAATCTGGCAACATACATCACTCTGCAGAAGAGCAATTTTGGGTTACATTAATAAGATCCCTAATCTTTCTCTTTGGGACAGAAGATATGGAATATGTAAAGTTTCCGAATAGAAGCAATCCAAAACTGGTAGAGGTGGGATTTATATCATTGAAGGCATGGAAGGCAATAAAAACTAAGAGAAAAGATCTAGAAAAAATCCATCTGTTGGTTTTGGAGAATATGAGTAAGAGGACAATGAAAAAGAAAATGGGATCGGCAACTGCAACGATTCAAACACAAGAACAATCAGAGCTTTGAAACAGCATACTTCCTCAGGCCCTAATGAGAATAGTGTAGACCCGAAAGGTTGCACATTGGCTGCACTTCCTGAGATCTTCACACAGGTACTCCAGAAGTTGGGCCTGGGGCCTCAGAACCTTTAGGCAAGATGAAATAAAAGTCACAAGCTGGAATACCTGTGGTCCAAATACATTCACTGTGAACAAATTGAACAATACTCTCTTTGATAATACCGACATAATATTACTTCAGGAGACCTGGCACATACATCCATTACAAATAGAAGGATTCATGATCTTTACAGTTCCAGCATCACAGAAAGCATTGGGTCGGCCATCAGGTGGGCTGTTGATTGGAGTTAACAACTCATTAAGTAGAGATGTCACACTACTACATAGTGAAAAAGATGGTATCCTCACATGCAAAGTCGGGATACACACAACAGGGGGGCAGGCACAACTCATAATAGTGAATCTATATTAGAACCCAGCACGACTGAATCTCCAAAGCTTCCAGCTGTTGTTGTCCGCAGCAATGGAAAATATATTATTATTCCATAGTGATGCAAATGTGATCCTAGGAGGCGATTTAAATGCCCAATGTACATCAACACAGAGCAGTGAAAATAACTTAAAATGGGCTTAAAAAACAAAGGTAGGATCCCAATGGGTAGATTACCTTAACTCATGGGGTCTCTGCATGTTAAATGGTTCGGTCTTGGGTGACTGGCCAGCAAAACCAACTTGGTACATATGCCCATTATCTGTCTGTGAGAAAAGGGAAAGGAATGTTGGTAAAATATAACAGAGAGGTGAAGAAGCTAAATGATAAACTGGCATGCTTCCCCCTTTGGAACTAAAGGAAAATTGCAAACCTGAATGCTTTAAGAAATTTATCTGGGCTGTACATCCACCAAGTGCAAGTGGACCTCGGAAAATAATTAATCATCAGCATACCTTTGATGAAGAAACCTGGTAGCACAAAAAAGGACTAAGAAGAGAAAGTAGACGACTGAAAAAGTTTATAACAAAATGAACAACACTGCACAGAGAGTTGCAGAAACTTTCAAGAGCCTATAAACAGTGGTCACGAGCAAGAAACTTCTTGCTTCATCAACAAGATAATGAGCAGAAGTTCTTTGCGAAGACAACACACACAATTTTTGGTCCATTATAAACAACTTGGGCAAGAAACCAAACAGTAACAGCAATCAATGCAATTTAATCGCGGAAAAGAACTGGGTAGACTACCTTACAAATAATTTTAAAAATACATCAGAGTTCCCAGGAGGGAAGAAGGAAGATCTACAATGGGAGCTTAAATTTGATATCAAGTTAATAGAAGAGCTAATCAAAAATGCCTCATCTTCAAAGGCAGCGGGCCCAAATGGGCTGACATACCAGATGTTAAAAAACGTCAAAACCTGGGCAACCTTTTATTCAACCTTTATAATGAAATATTAGAGAACTGAATGTTCCCCTCCTACTGGAAACAAGCTGTGATTATACCATTCTATAAGGGGGAGACTGGTTTCTACCAGAGAACTACAGGCCAATCGCCCTCCTCGATATCAAAAGCAACATTTTCTTGAGAATGATCATGATAGAGCTAGAGGATTGGGCAAAGCAAACAAAGATGGTCTCTAAATTTCAAACTGGGTTCAGAAAGGGTATGGCCACTACATTAAACGTGCTCAAAAGAGTTTGGAGAAGGCCCTATATATGGAGCGTGTATAGATTTCTCTAGGGTGTTTGACCTAGTCAATAGAGCTTGTGGGCGAAAATGAGAAATTGGGGAGCACTGAGGGGTTTGTTGTTAATATTAATTGAACTACATAAGGATACCTCTCTGATGGTATGATTAGATGAGGCCGGACATCTAAGTAACACAATTAATTTAAAACAAGGAGTGAGACAAGGATGCTTGGGAGCGCCATTCTTTTTCAACCTGTATCTGTCAGACCTAGGGCCTTTTTTGCAATCGTGGGCAATGGCGAGCCCTGAACTACATACAACTAAGGTTTACTGGCTCGCCTATGCGGACGAAATAGTCCTGATCGACAGAACAGCGGTAGGGTTGCAACATTTGCTGAATGGCCTAAGCAAGTATACCAAAGCAAATGGTCTCCTAGTAAACCCAAAGAAATCAAAAATTTGAATACTGAAGCACCCAAAAAAGCATGCAAATGACACAAGTTGGTTTCTCGAAGGCAAAGTGATCCAAGGAACAGAAGAGCTAGTGTACTTGGGGTATGTGATACACGCTTCTCCATCAATCAATAAAATTGAAGAAGAAATAAGAATAAAAGTGGAGAAAGCGGTACCACAGATGAATAAAATTCTATGGGAACTTTGTAAATTTTCTATCATACCGTTGGTAAAGTTCTACGTTGCAGAAATAACCCCTGTGATACTATACGGCCTGGAGGCCAATCCAACACTCTGGGAGATAGATTGGCAAAAAGTAGGTCAGATATGGAAAAGATCATTAGGTCTGCCAAACTGTCTGCCCATGTTGGCCCTAAGGTTTGGACCCGGGCTGAAATCCCTGGAGCAACAAGTAGACTGGAGATTGCTTTCCCTCTATACGCTGATAAAGGAACCACAAGAAAACTTGCTAAATGAGGATATAAAACTTCAGATACAAATGAATAAGTCAAAGATACTTAAATATCTAGAAACAAAAGCTCTTAAAATTCTGTTGCAAGCTGATACATCAATAGAATTTCTGATGACTAATCCTTTGAAAGCAAAAAAGAAATAAAAACACTGGACTGGATTAGAACAGGGACAAAAATGAGGCGCATAAGACCTACAAACCGCTTTCTCATAGCGGAGAAAAAGTTGGACGGCTGCCAAAATACTTACAAAAACATCCGAATGGGGAGTCACGAAATAGA
Organism: Ambystoma mexicanum; assembly: GCF_040938575.1. Taxonomy (NCBI): domain Eukaryota; kingdom Metazoa; phylum Chordata; class Amphibia; order Caudata; family Ambystomatidae; genus Ambystoma; species Ambystoma mexicanum. Next base: position 870,676,804 of record NC_090924.1, on the reverse strand, counting down.
TTTCTCGGGGCACGCCTAAACCTAATCCATACAGGAGAAATTCTAAACATCCGGGGACTACAACATAAAGCCATCACTTTGTGCGACACTTGCGCAGAGCCATCCAAACAAAGCCATTTGCTTCGAGACTGCGAAGGGACCTGGGATGGAAGAGTAAGCCATTTCTCTAAATTTGTGGACAAAGTAGAATGGCTGTCTTCAGAACATTTTTGGAATCTGCTGATTTCGGGGCATGGTACTGCCCTAACTATAGCAATCGGCCAGGTTCTAGTTTAAATTGGACTGTTCCAACAGGAGATTGATACAATGCAGACATAAACCGGAGGTGGAAATAAGAGTCACGGGGGTTCTGAGGTCTGATAATTATCTGTTTTTACTATCTCAACATGATTAAATGGACAGAACAGAGAATAGCCAAGGGACGGCTACTGTAGTCATCAAGGCACAGGCTGGCCGCCTGGTCATCATTTTCTATTTTTCTTCACCTTCTTTCTTTTTCTATTTTGCTTTCTTTTTTCTTCTTTATTTTATCCCCTCTACTCTTTTCCTCTGTGCCGTTATTGTCTGCACAAATGTTATCCTTGTGTGTTCTTTTAAACTAATTTAGCTTTTTTATTTTATGAAATGAAATGTCAATATCATTTTGTTTGATGAGTTTTGAAATGTTGAAAGATTGTTTTTGTAAAGGTCAGAGATGACCCAAACACAAAAAAAAAAAAAAAAATTTAAAAAAGTGCTAGAAAGGTGTTTTCTATTAAGTGAAAATCCTTTGGTAACATGTCCTTCAGTCCGAGTCCTCCTCCTGGCTTGCCACAACATCTATACCATTCTCAGCCATACCATTGTTTGGGTGTTTTAGTGTCATGGCCACCAACCCAGGGCCAACACTTTCATCCTCTAAATTGTCCAAATGGACCCTGTCCTGGCGCCTCTGGCACCAGGCTCATAAGAAAGTGTGCTCTGCACACTTTGAATCCAAGTCATGTGCTCTCAAGCTGGCGTGGCCATTAGAAGACATTGGCAGGCACGTGGAGGAGTCCATGGGAGTGGTGAGGTGGGGCCACAAGCCGGGGCTGAAGGGGAGTGGCTGGAGCCAGGCTATTTAAGCCATCCCCACCTGCATTTAGAGGCTTTGCGTTAATCTGCCCTGGGCAGCGTAACGCTCTCTGCCGTCTGCAGCTCTTACCTGCTTCCAGCTCTTACCTGCTTCCAGCTCTGCACGCTGGGCCTGGACATCTTCTGCAACGCGCGCATCCTACCTGAATCCAGCCATATCATCGCTCACAGCGCCGCACGCACCTTGCCTGAATCTAGCCTTACCATCGCCCACAGCACAGAGCGCATCTCATCTGAATCCAGCCATACCATTGCCCCTAACGATGCGCGTACCTTACCTGAATCCAGCCATACCATCGCTCACAGCACTGCGCACATCTCATCTGAATCCAGCCATACCATCGCTCTCAACGCAGTGCTCCCTTACCTGTTCCTGCAAATCCATCGCCTGCAACTCGTCTCGTCCTCACCCGTCTGAGCGCGCCTACGCGGGAGTCTTCTTCTCGTCCAGGATCTTCAGGGATCTCCCATCTACCAGCCGCTGACAGGTTTTCGGACCGCCGCTCTCCACCAGTCGATGCCAGATTATCCCTGCAAGAGAAAAGGAACGCACAAGGTTAGAAACTGCATAAACATTTAACGCTTGGCTGCGCAATGACTAAGCCTTGTGTTTTACCTAAAAACTCACTTACCTGCCAGTGGGGCCGCTCCATCACCCTTCTGGCACCGTGCAGGCTCGTTCCCAACACCGCAACTCTGTGGGGCCATCTTCACATCTATTGGGAAAAAGAAAGACATTATTAGAATTACGAGCCAGAACCGTTGGAAAAGACATTGCTAAAACTTATGAACAATAATCATTATTACGAACACCTCGAAAAGGGGATTGGTCGCAGCCGGTCTGGGCCATCACGTATACGGACCAGTGAAGCAACTAGGTCTATCTAGAGCGCCCCTGCTGAAGAGAAGAAGGACAGAGAGCTCATCTTTACTAAACAGGTGAGAGTTTATGGGAAAATCGCATGCTTCTAATCTGGCAAGAGGAGCTCAAGGGCGATCGCAATCCAACCACCGCATTTTAACTGCCTCTCACCTTCTCCCAAGGGCTTGCCAGCGACCAGAGCAGCCCACCCTACAGCAGCTGAGGGTAGAGCCGGATCCAGGGGAGTCAACTCCAGGGAGGGCCCCAACTGTGCCCCAACGCCCCCGCGGAGATCAGGTGAGCGCAACAGAACACGAAGCCTCTCCGAACCTTTGCCTGGGCGTTATGGAAACCTCAGAGACTGACCAGTTGGCCCTGTTACTGGGGGAACTGAAGTGCATGCCTCCAGACAATAGTCTAATGCCTTAAGGAGGGATCTTATTGTTGCTCGAGAACGAACTGATGATCTGGCACGGCAGGTGCTTCAACAACATGCAGTGCAAGTTCCGTTACCTGGAATTACAGCAACTCCCTTGCCATGGCCATCACCACCAGTTCAAGTGGTACTTCCGGGGGCAGTACCTTTGGCCCCACCCAAACGATTCACCGGTGATCCCAACAAATATGCAATATTTATGAACCAGTGTTGTCTTCACTTTGTGTCGCCCTGGGGCCTTCGCTAATGATAGTACCAGAGTGGCCTTTGTACTGTCGTATTTGGGGAGGGAGCGCAGCGGATTGGTCCACACCACTAGTAAATCAGGATGACCCTGTACTTCACAATTTTGGGGAATTCCAACGGGAATTGGAAAAATTGTTTGCTAGACATGGATAACAAACTATTGTCCCTCAGGCAGGGAAGTCGAGATCTGCTGACGTGCATTGCCACCTTTAACCGCCTCGTTGCACAAACTAACTAGCCTGAAGAAAAAAGAACCACACTGTTCTACCGAGGTTTGCGTGGGGAGTTGGAGGATGTACTCGCCCAAGCGGTCAACCCTCCTGAGTGTTGTGCGGAGGACACTAATCTGATGGTGCAACTGGACCACAGGTTACAATACCGAAAAATGGACCGCACTAGAACTGAAGGGAGGTTGGTTTATCTGCAACCCAGGGATAACCACGTAAAGACTCATGAGCCAACGGAACCCATGCAGATTGGGGGGTTGAGGGCCCAAATATCCAAAGCCGAAAGAGATAAAAGGAGGGAACAACAACTTTGTTTATATTGTGGCAAGGCAGGACATTTTCTTCGTGATTGCCCAATAAAACCATCCAAGAAAGTATTAGGTGCAATGGATAATAGCAACAATGAAAAGGGTCAGACCCCGGAGAACTCCAACGCCCGGCAAGCGTAGAGGTCCACTTGTCAAGCGCAATGAAGAAAGTTGTTCAGACCTCACACCTGGTCATTCCGGTACTTGTAGTCCACCACCTGCAACCATCAAAGGTACATGCTTTGGAAGCATACAAAGTGGACAGTGGAGCTGTGGGTAACTACATCGAACAGAATCTGGCAGCACGAATAGGCCTTCCTCTTCAGCAGAAACTAATATCGGAATACGTCACCGCAGTGGATGGCTCTCAGTTGTCATCCGGCCCAGTAATGCAACATACTGTTACGCTCACCTGGTATCCACAGGGACGCCACCCAGCCAGTTGGTCGCTGGTATCCGCTTAATGATCCCCTGGGATGATTCTCGTGGAAGTTCTGCCTGGAAATACAGGAGGACTGTGTTTAGGCCTTAGCGATCAAGGTAAGTTTTCCCCCACCTCCCGTGTGACTTCAGCCCCCTCTGGGCCCTCTTCACACCTTGTTGTAGAAGTTGGTGTGCTCTCCGTCCTGCTTTCTGGGCAGGGGAGCGTTGACTTTCGTGGGTGTGTGCGGTCCAGTTACTTCACTGACAGCGGCCCAAGTAATCTCTTTCAGGTAGGTCTTATTGCTGTTTGAGTTATTCTTGCATACCTTTCTCTGTTTGATAATGTCTCTTATCTCCTTTAGGTGTGCGTAGCGTCCGCATGGCGAACTGGTTAGCTGGGCCTCGCCGGCCAACAATGGCGCACAAAAGCGCTATGATGCGGTATGTAAGCGCTTTGTGCAGCACTGCAATGTCTTGTCTCCACTGACCTGTGTTTCTCCTTTTTTTTGTAGGTTGCGGTGTGCTCCCAGCGCGTGTGGGTTTCCGGAGCGAGGCCAGCCGAAAGGCGATCAGCCAGGTAAGTCTTTTAAGCAATTTGTGGTTGTAATGTCTCTGATACCTCCTCTGATGTCTTTTCCTCCTTTTTCAGGTCCTTTGGTCCGGGTGAAGCGCAGATCCAACTGAGCTACCCAGGAGCTGCGAGCAGTGAAGGATGGAGAACACAGGTAGGATGCTGCTGCTAACAATGTTCTTTTGTCTTTCTGCAGGTTCTGATTTCCAGGGCTCGTGAGTAAGCTGGACACGGTGAGCGTCACGTTGCTAGTTGAAAAGTAACGCGAAGCATGTTGTTTTGCTCGGGTGTGGTTTAAATAGCCCCAACAAAATAGTCCAGGTAAAGTAGTCCCTAGGCTACCACACCCAAAACACTAGACCGCATAGCTTGGTTCCTAGGAACCAAGCTATGTGGATGCCTCCATGTTGGCTAACAACAGAATAAAGTAGTTCCCAAGCGCATTGTTTTTCATGGTGTATGAGCCTGGCGCAATAGGCACCAGGACTGGCCCCAGGAGGGCTTTTGAAGAGGTTGCCAGGCTCTAGAGGCCCAAGTCCTGACTCCACCTGGCCAATGGGTTTGCCAGAGGGGGTTTTGGGCGAGAGTCGTGACAGCACTCCGCGCGAAGGCCCATCTCACGGTGTTCCTTCTGTCTGGCCCAGGTTTAGTTGGGAAGTTCCGATGGAATTTGCTGATTAGATGCGGTGCGTGGATGTTCTCACTGGGCTCCCAGGATCTATCTTGTGGTCCAAATCCTTTCCAATCGACGAGATAATATAGCTTGGACCGAGAGTATTTAGAATCCAAGATATCTTTGACTTCGAATTCTGGTTCTCCATCAACAAGTATGGGCTGAGGTGGTGCCCCAATCCGTGTGCCGGGTTGCATTGGTTTCAAGCGGGACACATGAAATACCAGGTGGTTTTGTAGATTAGGTGGTAAATCCAGTTTCACGGCTACTGGGTTGATAATTGCCTTAATGGTATAGGGTCCTAAGTATCTGGGATGGTCCGGGTTCCCTTGATGGGTTCGAATTTAGCGGCTAACCAAACTTTGTCTCCTACTTGATAATCAAGGGCCTTTTTCTGGTGTTGGTCGGCAAATCTCTTTTGTTTTTCTTTGGCATGAATAAGATGTTCCTTCGCCTTCTTGAAAGCCTGAGTAATGGTTGTGTGTAGAGTCTTTACCGCTGGCATTTCCAAGCTGGCTGGAAGGTCTAGTTCAGAGGTACGTGGATGTCTGCCATAAAGGTTATAGACGGGCGTTTGTCCCGTGCTTGAATGCAAGGCATTGTTATATGCATATTCGGCTATCCATAGTAAGTCTTTCCAATTCCTTTGTTCGTGGTGCAGCATGCACAGTAAATATTGCTTGAGCGTCTGATTGTTTCTCTCGGTTTGGCCGTCCGTTTGGGGATGGTGACTGGTAGATAGCCGAACGTTGATCTGCGCCATAGCACAACATTTTTTCCAGAAGTTAGAAACAAACTGGCTGCCTCGATCAGAGACCAGAACCGAAGGGAAGCCATGTAGTTTAACAGCGCCCTCCAGGAATACTTTTGCTAAAGTGGCTGTGTATGGGAGGCCTTGGAGAGGAATAAAATGTGGTACACAAAGGACGGTTATGTGGGGAAACAAGTATCGAATGTGCGGGGTTGCCCTCAATAAATAATCAAGTTTCGGAAGTCCAAGGAGGACGCTAGATCGGGGAATGTTCTGCCAAGTGGCAACCACCCATCAGGTCATAAGTTGCTTAGAGAGGGAAAAAATCTCTCGTCGTGTTGACTCAAGCGCCTTATAGCTGACATGAAATGATACCTACAAAAAGGCCAAACATATAACCCGCTCATGCACACTTGAGCAACATCACAAGCCAACAGAAGAAAAAATAATCACAGCAGTATTCAGTTATTCACCTGCATTCAATAAATTAAAGAAAGGGATCAAATCCATACGGTCGATTCTGAATACAGGGGCATCAAACATTGCACCCCCACGGTTTGCTCTCAAAAGAAGACGCAATCTGAGAGACACTCTTGTCAATACAAAATGCCCAGAAGCCACTACAGCACGAGGTACGCAGAATGTTCTATGGCACGAGCAACGCAGAATGTTCTATGGCACCAAGCCCATCCCATGGGACACAGTCCATGTGGACAATGTTCCATGTGCACTCAAACCACTCGCAGCACCACCATCGACATTGGCTGGACAAGTCCATGGGTTCAAAAAACCTTCACAAATTGCAACACAAGAGGGGTAGTGTATATGATCACATGTCCTTGCAATCTAAGATACATCGGAATGATGGCTCGTGAAGTCAAAAAACACATGATTGAACACCTCTACCCCCACCTACACCCAACACCCCCATTCTGTCCTCTCCTGGCACTACCACCCGTGGACCCACACGGAAACCAAATTGCTGCTTGATTCAACTATGCCAGAAGGCCGCTATTTAGCATTTGCAGAGGAGCTTGTAGATGGTATTTTGGCTAATCCGTCACTCCTAGGGATCGATCTAACAACTAATACCAATGGTAACACAGATGAGTGGAATAAGATAGAAATCCTCAGAAAGAAGATCCGATCAGAGCTCCATGGAGCACTAATGAGTGAGTACTTGAGAGCACACGCTGCTCCCAATGGGCTAATTATTCGCATTGAGCCACAGATCTTCCTAGACAACATCCAATTCAGGAAAGACTGGTCCTTCATTGCAAATAAGTGCACCTGGCTCATTTTAATTATCAATACAGCCAAGGCAGTGACCGACAAATTGACTGTTGAGCTCGCACAAAAAAGTGACACCCTGAAGACGAAGATCGCAATAGAGATATACACAGCGAAACTGTCTCTATTGGAAACCACTCTAAAAGAATTTAAGGATACCAACTTAAATAAGAAAATCTTCAAACTAAAGAAGGACCTACAAAACTTCACTCAAGAAAAAGTCTACCTTTACATCACTGAAGAATACTTCACAGACGAGGCTAGGCAAGCGAGACGAGACGCCGCACAATTACGGTTTCAGAATTCACAAAGAGGCCAGAATAGATAATGGTCAAACTCCAGTACAAACTCCAGCAACAGCTCAGGAAGTTATGGGCGACAAGGCCAGAGTCCATTTCAACACACCTGCGCAACACAACAACTCTGCGGTTCCTTTTTTAGGCCAACGCGGCAGAGGCCAACGCAGGCCCAGATGGCAAACACCGCAACAACCTACGGTGGTCACCCGCAGCAGAGGACAAGCAATAATGCCTTTACTACCTTGATTGTCAACCAATCCAACCATCAGTTGACTAAACCAGAAGAGGAAGTGTTGCAAAAGGGTCTTTCATTTATACCAACAGCTAGATATGACCCCTTCCAAACCCGTATCGAGTGTAATCAGATGCTGAGGAAGATACGATTGCAACACTTTTTCGAAGACAAAGTGAATACACAGAAGGACACCACAGGCCAAAGACCGCCATCACAATTCTGCGTACCCTCAAGTGCCTATACGGCGGAATCCATCCCATTTGAACAAGCTTTGATGAAAATACTGACAGAAATAGAAGCAAACATCCCGTTTGTACATAACAACTGCACCAAAGACCAACTGGAAGCAGTAACATTGGCTAGAAATGAAAGCATAACCATAAAACCGGCGGACAAGGGAGGTGCGATCGCTATCCAAAACACTGAAGATTACACCAAGATGGTTGAAGCACTAATAAACGACAATACCAGCTACCATCTCCTCTGGAACGATCCAACAGTTTCTATACAGGCCCTAATAGCACCTCTCATAGAAGGAGAAGCAGAAGGCTACGTGAGCCTGAGGGAAGCGGCTTTTCTTATACCAAAACATCCAAGGACACCAGCCCTATATGCTTTACCGAAAATACATAAAGGCACTCTTCCCACGCCTGGCCGCCCAATTGTCTCAGGAATACAATCTATCCTAGAACCTCTCAGCCAATATGTAGATTTTTTCAACAAAGGTGAGATTCCTAAAATGAAATCGTATGTGAAGGACTCAACAGACATGCTTCTTCTCCTCAACTCTCTACCTTTCAACCCTGAACAAGACTGGCTAATAACTATTGACATAGAATCACTCTACACCAGAATTCCACAACAAGAAACCCTGGAAATGCTTAAAGAACTTTTGGACTCAGGAATCGATCTCCATGGAGTACCACCAAATTTCATCCTATCCCTGGCCGAGATAGCATTAACAAGGAACTTTTTCTTGTTCAATTATCTATTTTTTCAACAAATCTCAGGCACTGCCATGGGTGCGATCTTCCTTTTTTAGGATTCCTTTCCATATGGGTTTCGACTTTCCAGGCCTTAGCTCACACTGATGGGCCTACACAACACTTTGCGCACTGCCTGTTATATTGACATTTGCTTTTGTTAGATATGTCGCCTTTTGTCTCCATCCAGGTGTCCTCGCTCACATAGATAGAGGTCTGAAATTTTGGATTCCCCTAGTTTGTGGACTAATAAGCAGCGGTGAACACACCCTCCCACACACTGTGCCAGTCCACTTCTTTCCCTTCTCCCCTGGTTCCCCCTTTGTTTCTCCCACCCAGCCTTGCCTTCCTGTCACTCCAGCCCCCCGCACCCTCCGAAATCACTTTCTTTTGTGCCTTTGGGAACCCTTCCACTCACATCAGTTGGGTTCCCCCCGCCCTGGTTGACAGCATCCATCCCGAATGCTGGCTGTTTTTTTATCGGTCTCCTGACGCCGTATCTCTGGACATGTTTCACTGCTCAGGCCCGCCCTTCGAGGCCCCGCGGGCAGCACACACCCGCGGCCACATCCACTGCCATTGGATGCGGCCAGAGATGACGCGCGCACACATCCCCCCCAGCCCGGAGATCCCATTGGACCTTGCCGGGCGCCTAGTCACGCACCCTTCTTATGCGTCATACACGGAAGAAGCTCATATCGCTTTTGCTTCTTCCGCGTTTGGAAGCCGACGCGTTACCACACAGCCTTCACAGCTCCAGCACGCACACCCGGTAAGATCCACCTTTCCTTCAAGCACCAGCTGTACTAGTTCACACTTTTTGCTCGGCGGCTCACCATAAGGAGCGTTCTTCTACTCCATTTAGAAGCAGCACCGCTGTACTTCTACTTGATTTAGATGCATCTTCACGGCCTCAACATCCTCTTCACCATGCTGTTTTGTCCACACCAGGTAGGAGCCCTCCCGCCTGCCCCTTTTAAACCCCCCCCCTTTTTAACAGTAATCCACATATCCCATAATGTGCACCTGTACTTTGGATATTTTATTCATTTTTTCTTTCCCTCCGGTTTTTCCCATACATGGCACCCCCCACTCTAAGGAGCTTCCCTCCGCTCCCCCACCGGCCAACCACCCCCTTTCACCCACCCCTCGCCCCCCACCCCAGTGTTCTTGGCTTAGGGATCTATAGGTTTTTATCCTAGCCACTACTAGGTGGCCATGCTCCCAAATTTAAAGAGCACTTGCACCTTGAAAAATAGCCATTGAGACATGATTGTGTATGTTCTGTAAGATTTTGCAATGCAACATTGCAATTGGAGGTTACTATTGTCCTCTTTTGCAATGTTTCATTATGTCTCCTAATACAGGATTCTGTGTAGCCTGCTCAGGCTGTGCATGCTGTCCTACCTACGAGGATAGAAAGGGACTGCGCCACTACATGAAGAAATCCATCGTCCTGAAGAAGATGGTTCTCAATTGTATATAACCATCGAAACCGGTCGACCTGACAAGTTGTGGCCCCTCCACAACATCTCATGATATCTCCAAAACAAGGAGGGGATATTAAGACACTAAAGACCATAACCCAGCATCAAATGGGCTGCTAGCACCTCCAGTGTGGAAAAAGTAACTTTGTTTTTCAAAACAAACTATCATTGTGATCACTCATATCACCCTTTTTTTAGAAAACGTTTTAACTTAGACAACCACCCGCATCAAAAGGATTTTGAGACATTTGGGTTAATAACGGATGCATATGTAAATCTCAATGCCCTTGCACCATTCACGTCAGCTATAAGGCGCTTGAGTCAACACGACGAGAGATTTTTTCCCCTCTCTAAGCAACTTATGACCTGATGGGTGGTTGCCACTTGGCAGAACGTTCCCCGATCTAGCGTCCTCCTTGGACTATCGAAACGTGATTATTTATTGAGGGCAACCCCGCCCATTCGACACTTGTTTCCCCATATAACCGTCCTTTGTGTACCACTATACCCCTACAGTTAGGGATGACAATACGTTTTCCTTTGGCCTAAAGAAGCCACAATTTGCCCTGTTGTTTATTCCCGAGAAATAAAATGTGCCATTTTCAAGTATAAGTCCACAACTACAAGGATGGTGTTGAACCCTTGGCTGGGAGGTAGATCAGTGATGAAGTCAAGGGAAAGAGTATGCCATGGAACTGGAGGAATGTCCAATGGTTGTAGGAGACCAGATGGTTTTTGGTTCTGTGATTTATTTTGTGCGCAGACACCACAGGACTGAATATACTGAATGATGTCCTTACGCCAGGTAGGCCACCAAAAGTTCTCTTTCACCTTAGCTAGGGTTTTGGCGATCCCAGGATGCCCTTCGATCGGTGAATCGTGATAATTTGAAATAATATGCTGTTGTAATTCCTTCTTGGGTACATATAGGCGATCCCTAAAAAAGGGTAGATGGTCCTTGATGGTATATTGTTCTCCTTGAGTTTGCCATGCGGGGAAAACATCAGGATTCATTGTCCTATGAAATTCTTTTTCGTAGTTCTGCTTGTGTTAAGGCTGTCGTGATACCCAAGAGTTTGTCTTCAGGTATAATAGGTACTGGGTCTGGAGTTGTATATACCATTTCATCTATGCCCATGCGAGATAAGCCATCCGCCTTTCCGTTTCTGACCCCTGGTCGAAATGTGATTACATAATCCTATTCGGCGAAGAAAAGGGCCCACCGTAATTGGCGCGAGAACTGGGCTTTGGCTGTTTTGAGATATTGCAGGTTTCGGTGGTCTGTGATGACTGTAATGGTGTTTCTGGCCCCAAGAAGTTAGTGCCTCCAGGCTTTAAAGGCGTATTTGATAGCCAGGAGTTCCTTGTCTGTGATGGCATAATTAATCTCTGGAGGTGAGAACTTTTTTGACCAGAAGGCCACAGGATGTAGTTGGCCGGTTTCCGGGTCTCTCTGTGAAAGGACAGCCCCATTGCTAGACTGGACGCATCAGTTTCAACGACATAAGGGAGGTCTGGACGAGGATGTCGCAGGATTGGAGCAGAGGTAAACCTTTAAGTTCCTGAAAGGCTTCTTCTGCTTCTTCGGTCCAAGCAAACATTTTGTTTTTTCGTAATAGTACTGTGATTGGGTGCACAACCTGGAGAAGTCTGGGATGAACCGGCAGTAGAATTTTGCAAAGCCCAGCATGCTTTGTACCCCTTTTAGAGACGTCGGTGAAGGCCATTTCAGAATGGCATCTACCTTGTGCACGTCCGTTCTGATGCCTCCTGGAGTAAGGATAAAACCAAGAAACTCTACTTCGGTGACGTGAAAAAAGAATTTTTCAAGCTTTGCAAACAAGCGATGTTGACGGAGCTTGGTTAGGACTGAACGAACGTGCCTGACATGATCTTGTTTCGAGGCTGAGTATACTAAGATGTCGTCTATGTACACTAAGGCGCACACATCAATTGACTCCCTCAAGACGTCATTCATGAAATATTGGAATGCCGCAGGAGCGTTGCATGACCCGAAGGGCATGACTTGATATTCAAACAAGCCGTACTTAGTACGGAAGGCGGTTTTCCATTCATCTCCGTTTCTGACTCGGACCAGGTGGTACGCACCTCGAAGGTCCAATTTGGTATAAATCTGGGCATCTTTAACTTGGTCTAGCATCTCAGGGATAAGTGGCAAGGGGTAGCGGCTCTTCACGGTGATCTGGTTCAATGCGCGTTAGTCAATACAGGTTCTCAAGTCCCCTTCATTTTTCGGTACGAAGAACAAAGGACTGGCTGCGGGGGACTTCGAAGGACGGATAAATCTGTTGGCAAGGTACTGGTCTAAATAGGATTTCAAATGAAGGTTTTCTGGTTCTGTGAGCGTAGATCCTGCCCAAGGGATTTGTGCACCAGGAACAAGGTTGATCTGACAGTCATAGGGCCTGTGCGGCGGCAATGTATTGGCTTGGTCCTTTCGGAATACATCCTGGAAATCATGGTATTCACTTGGCAAGGTATTAGTTACTCCCAGGGTTGATACTGTTGCTCCGGGAGTCATGGGGATACAGACCTTGGGTTTCTCCTCTTGATAATAGCAGGCAGGGGAGCAGTCATCGGGGAAGGTTAATTTTCGTGCCCGCCAGTCTATCAAAGGGTTGTGAGCAACCAACCATGGCATCCCTAGTATTAGCCTGAACTGAGGTGCCCTGATGAGATCAAACGAAATAGACTCCCGATGTCCGTCCTGGCACAGCAAAGTTTCCCTGGCTGTGCACTGGGTTACTGGTCCGGAAGCGATTTCTGTCCCATCCACGGTGGTTTGTGTTGTAGACTCATAAGATGTAAGTGGAGAATGCCCTCCATGGTGTTTTCTCCTGTGTGCTGAATCCCAAGTATGATGTCATGGAATGTTGATGACAGTGTTCCTGGTTGGGGTTATCTAAGTGTTCTAATGTTGTCAGTTGGAGAACAAGCTGAAGGAGAGGAGTCTCTACATGTTGGGGGTCTTCTTCCTTTATGAAATACTAATTAAAACCTTAATATCACTTACCTGTCTGTGCTAGCCTCTTCATAACAATGGCGACGAGGATGGGATGAGGTGGCCACAGCGGACAGGCGAAAGGAGACCTCCAACAGCCAGCCGTACCTGTTTTGCTCCTGAAGGCCGCTGAGTGACCCCAGAGCCCGGGCGAAGAGCAGCGGCGGTCCCACCCTAGTCAGCAGGAGCCGCGGTTCGCCGTGGGCTGCTCCGCATCATCTGTGCGTTGAGCGGCCCCCCTAGCGCGAATGACAGGACGACCGTCGAGGTCCATCAGCGTGGAGTGGCCCGCAGAGGGACAATCGGTAATGCCCCAGAGCCCGTGTGAATAGAAGCGGCCCAGCCAGGAGGAGCCGTGGGTCGCCGTGGGCTGATCCGCACCTTCCGTGCGTTGAGCGGTTTCCCCATTGCAAAAGAGGAGACGACCGTCGAGCGGCCGCCTACCTTTATAAGTGTCACCTGGAGACGTGCTGGACAGGCGCCATCAGCGCGGGGGGGGAGGTTGCTCCGCTGGTCCCTGGCGTTGAGTGGCCATCATACCCCGCTACCAAGTAAGTGTACATTTTGTGTCGCGCCGCCGCGGATTCCCACGCGGGCCATCCCCACGGTTTTCTTTACTTCAAGCAGGAAGGAACACTGTTCGAGCCGAATTACCGTGTTCCTCATAATAGAGGGACAGGTTGCATCAGGAGGGGCTTTTACCGTAGCACATGTAATATAGAGTCAATCACAACTGATACAGCACTGTTTTGGGTACAGTGCTACTGCAAGTCATTTGAGAGGGTGGAAACTGAACTGTAGCAGCAAAAAGGGGCTCCAGTGACTGCAAAGGTATCCCAGCATCAAAAAGAAAAATCCTGTTGTGACAACTCAACAGATTTGAGTTTTTTTCTCTTTTTCAACAAGAGCACTCTCAATCTCTGAAATAGAATTGTGACTTGAAGACATGGCAGCTTTACCTGGCATATCTGGACCACCCATATTTATGCCCACGCCAGGGGCGGCAAAAATTCCTTGGCCCCAATGGCGCAAGGGCTTTATGCATTATATGAAGGCAGCCGGGGGAACGGCATATTCCAGCGAAAGGAAATTAGCGTTATTGCTTCATTTTTTGGGTTATGAAGGCCAAAGAATTTTTGAGACTCTCCCTCATTTAGCAAGTGATGGAAGCGGGGATGAATTGAATGATTTCGAGTCAGCTTTGATGAGACTAGACAAACGTTTCAACCCAAAAAGAAGCACGATCTTGGAACGTTACAATTTCCGCATGCGCATACAAGCCCATGGGGAGTCTGTTGAAGACTATGTAACTGCCCTTCGTCATCTAGCTCTAACGTGTAAGTTTCAAGGAAGTTTTGACGAGCACATTCGTGATCAGTTCATGACGCATTGTCGGTCAAATAAGATACGCGAGGAACTGTGGCTGAAGGACGAGCCGAACTTGGACGAGGTATTGGACTTAGCCAAACGTGTAGAACATTCGCTGGCATGTGTTGCCAAGCTATCGAAGGCTGAAGGAGGAGATTCTAAAGAAGCCAAGCCGGAAGTATTGAAGGTGAATGAAGGGAAGCACAAGAGGAAGGGAAGAAACAAACAGAAGGAGAGGAGCAATGTAGAAGAAAGAAGAAATCAAGAGTCAACGCAAAGAGAAGATAAAAAGGATGAGAGGTTGTGCTATAGGTGCGCCAGTGCGACTCATTTTGTTTCTTCAGTGGTGTGTCCAGGGCGGAAGACGATCTGCAATAAGTGCAAGAGGCGAGGACACTTTGCGACGTGCTGCAAGAACTATCAGTTTAGCCAAATCAATCAAAGGAAAGTCCTATACGTGAATGAGGAGGAAGAAGGGAGGTCATCAGAAGATGACACCATAATGACTTTGCAAAATGTCATTGTGAACACTGTCAATGTTGTTGGTAGGGATGATATCCCGGATGATTGTGAGCGCCCGTATACTGTTGTGACTGTGAATGGATGTAAAGTGTCGATGATGGCTGATTCGGGGTCGAAGATCACTTTGATATCCAAAAGCGCATTTGAGGATGAAATGAAAGGGGCAGTGTCAACCTTATCGGTGCCAGACATAAGTCCAGGGGGGTACAACCAAGAAAAGATTGATTTGCTGGGGTATGTCTGGAGTAAGTTTGAATTTAAAGGACGATGCTGTGAAGGGAAAGTGTATGTGACAAAGAAGGGCCAATCTTTGCTAGGATGGAGAGAGCAAAAGAATTTGGGAATCAGATTAGATCCCAAACATCCTGATCAAGTTTTACAAGTAGCACAAGTGTGTTCGACATATAGCAAGTATGTGAAAGAGCATAGGAAGGTGTTTGACGAGACATTGGGAAGAGTGAAGGGATTTCAGCATCAGATATTGTTGGAGAGGCAGTGTTCCCACCGTGGCGAAACTCAGGCCCGTCCCTTTTGTGTTAAGGGACAGTGTAAAGAAGGAGTTGGAGAAACTTCTTAAATCAGGTGTGATTGAAAGAGCAGGGGGGGGTCGAGTGGGTTTCCCCGGTCGTCGTTGTGAAGAAAAGTTCAGGGGATCTGAGGCTGTGCGTTGATATGCGCGAGTTGAATAAGTGTGTATTGGTGGACAGGCACCCACTACCCAACATGGGTGAATTGTTAACCATGGTGGGTGGAGGGAAGTACTTCTCCAAACTGGATATGACGTCAGCCTATCATCAGGTGGAGTTGGAGGAGGGATGTAGGAAAGTCACGGCGTTTGTGACACATGAAGGTGTGTTTCAATTCAGGAGGATGCCCTTCGGGTTAGCATCTGCTTCCTCAGTGTTCCAGAAAATTATGGATCGCTTGTTGAAGGGGGTGAAGGGTGTTTTCTGTTTTCAGGATGATGTGTTGGTGTGTGGAGTGACATTCGAGGAGCATGACAGGAATTTGTGTAAGGTGTTGAAGATATTCGAGGAGAGAGGGATCACACTTAAGGAAGAGAAATGCAAATTTGCTGTGACAAAAGTGGACTATTTGGGACATGAAGTGTCGGGAAATGGTATCAGAACCAAGGAAGAAATGGTGAATGCCATAAAGAGGATAGAAAGACCGATTGATAAGAGTGAATTACGCTCTTTTTTGGGAATGACAGAGTTTTATCAGAATTTTGTAGTAAATTATGCTGACAAAGTGCATGAGATGAGAAAGATTCTGAGGAAAGGTGCTGAGTTTGTGTGGAATAGTCAGTGCGAGGCGGAATTCAATGGTATAAAAGAAGAGATAAACTTAGCCCAATCCTTAGGTTGCTTTGACACAAGAAAGCCATCCATCATCACAGTGGATGCTAGTGAATATGGCTTAGGTGCGGTTTTATCCCAGAAACAAGACGATGGGTCTGAGGAGGTGATAGCTCATGCATCAAGGGGTCTCAAGGGAGCGGAAGTGAGGTATTCTGTTCTCGAGAAGGAGGCGTTGGCGTGTTTCTGGGCAGTGGAACGATTCAAAAACTTCGTGTGGGGTGTAGAGTTCGTAATTCGGACTGATCACAAACCGCTTAAAGCCATATTTGAGAACAAGGGCCTTGATAAGATTTCCCGCAGGGTGGCAGGATGGGTCACCAGAATGCAAACACATTGTTTCAAGATGGAGGTCATTCCCGGGAAGGACAACGTATTGGCTGACAATCTGTCAAGGGTGAGAGTAATTGATTCTGGTGTTGTGGAAGATGAAGAAATGGAATTAGTGTTTGTCAACACAGACGGTATAGTGTCCAAACAGGAGTGGTTGGAAGGGATGAGGAGCGATGAGAACATAGTTCCGTATGTTGTTTCTGCCACATGGCCAAAGAAAGTGGAAATAGCGGAAGGCGCAAGGCCGTATTGGGAAGTGAAGGATGAATTGTCGGTCATCGATGGGGTATTGTTCGGATGGGGAAGGGCTGTGGTTCCAGTTGGATTGAGGAAGAGAGTGATAGAGTTGGCACACAGTGGTCATATAGGAGTTACCAAAACCAAAGGTGTATTGAGGGAAGACTATTGGTGGCCGGGTTTTGACAGGGAAATAGAAAATTGTTTAGAAAATTGTCAATTTTGTGTCAGGAGCGGGAAGGGATCTGTAGCTAAGAAGCAACCGTTTGTGGACGTGGGCCTTCCGTCCAGGATATGGAGTGATCTCGCCATGGATATCCTTGGTCCTGTGGAATTGGGGTATGGACGTGGAAAATTCATAGTACTGGTGGTGGATCTGTTCTCCAGGTGGGTGAATTTTAAAATTGTGAGAGATGTAACAGGAGAAAGCATGATAAAGACTTTGCAAGAGATATTTTCCAATGAAGGTCTGCCGGAGAGTTTGTTGACGGACAATGGTCCCCAATTTGTAGGGGGGAACTTCACCAGCTATTTAAGGAAATGTGGTGTGCGTCACAAAAGGACTTCATTATATCATCCCGAATCCAACGGTGTAGTTGAAAGGATGAATAGGTGTGTGATGGAGAGTATTCGCATGGGGGAAGAGTGCGGATTGGATAAGTTGGCTATGATACAGAATAGGATATGGGCCCTAAAGATGGCGCCTCATTCTACGACAGGTCTGTGCCCGTTTGAGCTTATGAGAGGCAGGAAGCCATATTCCATGGCGTGTCCGCCGTGGCTGGGCAGGAGTAGGGAAACGGATCTGGTTATTGATGAAGTAAGAAAGTCATTGGTGAGGAAGAAGTCTGAATGGGTGGCGCGTGAAAACCTGAAGAGAGGTAAGAAAGAGTTGCGCGTAGAGTGTGGAGATTGGGTTAGGATCAAGAAGGGAATTGTGAAGAGGAAAGGAGAGTCTCTTTATTCGGATCCAGTCAGAGTTGTAGCGGTCATGAAAGGGGCCGTACGTGTGTCTGGAGGGCAAGTGTGGAATAAAGATAGAATTGCTGCAGTCAAGAGAGGGCATATATAGTATGTGTGTCGAGAACTGGACCAGTTTATGTGAGTTATTGAGGTCGTCTACATGACACCCTTAAGTTATTTAGTGTGATCGGATGTTGGATTATATAAGTGAAGTTAAAAAAAAAAAAAGGGGAGATGTGTTGTAGACTCATAAGATGTAAGTGGAGAATGCCCTCCATGGTGTTTTCTCCTGTGTGCTGAATCCCAAGTATGATGTCATGGAATGTTGATGACAGTGTTCCTGGTTGGGGTTATCTAAGTGTTCTAATGTTTTCAGTTGGAGAAAGAGCTGAAGGAGAGGAGTCTCTACATGTTGGGGGTCTTCTTCCTTTATGAAATACTAATTAAAACCTTAATATCACTTACCTGTCTGTGCCAGCCTCTTCATAACAATTACCTTGTCCATAGTTGGCTTAGAACACAAAGGAAGCTCCATCTCTGCTGCCAGTTCTTGATCAATATAATTTCCAACTGCTCCGCTGTCCATGTATGCTTCAACGGCATGCATTCTTGATGACCGTTGGTGGTTAATTAAGATCACTGGTATTGCAAAGTGCGAGGTCAGCAACTTTCTTCTCACTCGACAAACTGCCCTCTACGTTTGTCGAGCTTGGTAGTTTTCCAATTCCTTAGCTTCATCCTTCTCTGGGGCCCCGACTGTTCTGTTTGGGGGTTTTACTGGACAGTCCTTCAGGAAATGTCCTGGTTTCCCACAATACAAACAAAGTTGTTGTTGTTGTCTTCTTTTGTCCCACTCTTGTTTTGTTAATGGCGGCCATACTCCTCCAATCTGCATGGGTTCTACAGCATTTTCGGGTACACAGGATGTGTTTTCCCTTGGTCGAACATACACGGTCCGAGGGTCTGTCTTAGACCGGTCTGCTTTTCGGTCCTGCAACCGGTGGTCTAGCTGCACAACCAGATTTATGAATTTGGCACAGTCTCTGGGCGGATCAACCACCTGGGCGGATCAACCACCTGGGCTAAAACGTCCTTTAATTCGCCTCGTAAACCTCGATGGAATAACGTGGTTCTTTTGTTTTCCGGCCACCTGGCTTCGGCAACCAGTCTATAAAAGGTAGCAATGTACGTCAACAAGTCCTGATTCCCCTGCCAGAGAGATAAGAGTTCATTGTCAACTGCTTGTTCCTGGGCATGGCGAGCAAAACGTTTTTCCATTTCTCTCTGAAACCCCCCAAAGTCATGTAATAAAGGATCGTCATGGGTCACCAACGGCACCGACCAATCTGCTGCACTACCACTTAGGTATGATAAGACAAAAGCTACCTGAGCTTGGTCATTTGGAAATGCTCCAGGCCTACAATGAAAATGAAGGCGACACTGATTGATGAATGCTGCATACTTCCGTGGGTCGCCTGAGAACCTTTCTGGTGGTGCCAGAGGAACTGTTCCAGGTAACGTGATCTGTACTGGAGTGTGGGTAGTAGATGGTAAGGTGGGGTTTTGCATCAGTGGATTGCTCCCTGTCAGAGGAGTCTGCCCTGCCTGTGATTGCAGGATCTGCCTACTGATCTCCTCTCTACGATCTTTGGTCACTAGCAAGTCTCTCCAGAGAGCATTAGTCTCTTGTCGGGCAGAATGAACCTCAGCACGAAGCTCTCCTAGTAATTGGGCCAATTGGTCCATTTCTGATGTCTCCATGGTGCCCAGGTGGATTTGTTATGGTAGGCTTTGCGTTCTGTTTCGCTCACCTGGTATCGACGGGGACACCACCCAGCCAGTTGGTCGCTGGTATCCTCTCAATGATCCCCTGGGATGATTCGCGTGGAAGTTCTGCCTGGAAACACAGGAGGACTGTGTTTAGGCCTGGCCGACCAAGGTAAGTTTTCCCCCCCCCCACCTCCTGTGTGACTTCAGCCCCCTCGTGGGCCCTCTTCTCACCTTGTTGTAGAAGTTGGCGTGCTCTCCGTCCTGCTTTCTGGGCAGGGGCGCGTTGACTTTTGTGGGCATGTGCGGTCCAGTTACTTCACTGACAGCGGCCCAAGTAATCTTTCAGGTAGGTCGGTCTTATTGCTGTTTATGAGTTGTTGTTCTTGCATGCCTTTCTCTGTTCGATAATGTCTCTTTTATCTCCTTTAGGTGTGCGGAGCGTCCGCGTGGCGAACTGGCTAGTTGGGCCTTGCCGGCCAACGATGGTGCACAAAAGCGCTATGATGCGGTAAGTAAGCGCTTTGCGCAGCACTGCAATGTCTTGTCTTCACTGACCTGTTTTTCTCCTATTTTTGTAGGTCGCGGTGTGCTCCCAGCGCGTGTGGGTTTCCGGAGCGATGCCGGCCGAAAGGCGATCAACCAGGTAAGTCTTTTAAGCAATTCGTGACTGTAATGTCTCTGATACCTCCTCTAATGATGTCTTTTCCTCCTTTTTCAGGTCCTTTGGTCCGGGCTAAGCGCAGATCCAACAGAGCTACCCAGGAGCTGCGAGCAGTGAAGGATGGAGATCGCAGGTAAGATGCTGCTGCTAACCATGTTCTTTTGTCTTTCTGCAGGTTCTGATTTCCAGGGCTCGTGAGTAAGCTGGACACGGTGAGCGTCATGTTGCTAGATGCAAAGTAACACAAAGAGTGTTGTCTTGCTCGGATGTGGTTTAAATAGCCCCAACAAAATAGTCAAGGTAAAGTAGTCCCTAGGCTACCACACCCAAAACACTAGACCGCATAGCTTGGTTCCTAGGAATCCAGCTATGTGCATGCCTCAATGTTGGCTGACAACACAATAAAGTAGTTCCCAAGCACATTGTTTTTCATGGTGTATGAGCCTGGCGCCATAGGTGCCAGGACTGGCCCCAGGAGGGCTTTTGAAAGAGGTTGCCAGAGCCCCGAGTCCTGACTCCACCTGGCCAATTGGTTTGCCATAGGGGGTTTTGGGTGAGAGTCGTGACACATACCAACAAAGTTCCGCTGATGTGCCAGGACTGTCATCGAGAAGACATTTCTTTCGATCTTATCGGGGCACCCCAGTTCCAGATGATCCTAGGAATGCCGTGGCTAGAAACACATAACCCCAGGATTGACTGGCGAACACGAGTGCTGACCTTTCCTCCAGAGTGCACCAAAAGTTGCTACCACAAGAACATGAAGAATCCAAAAGTAAAGGCTAAACCCATCCTGGGACTCTTTGGTGCCTTTCCCCCGGAGTACTCGGACTATCAAGATGTGTTCCAAAAGGAACAGGCGAATACTCTACCACCACACAGGCCTTATGACTGCCAGATCGACCTGGTCCGTGGAGCACAGATACCTTGCAGTCGAATCTACGCTTTAACTAAGCAAGAGAACCAACATCTACGGACTTCTCTAGATCAGCACCTAGCTAACGGTTTCATCCGCCCATCTAAGTCTCCAGCCTCCTCAGCTCTCTTCTTCGTGCCCAAAAGGGAGGGGTACCTCAGAACATGCACAGATTATAGGGCATTGAACCAAATCACTGTTAAGAATAGATACCCTCTGCCACTCATCCCTGAATTACTCGATCAGGTGAAGAATGCTTGCATCTACATGAAACTAGAACTACGGTTAATGTGAGAGTTAAAAAGGGCGACAAATGGAAGACAGCCTTCCGAACTAAATATGGGCTTTTCGAATATCAGTTGATGCCCTTTGGACTGTGCAACGCACCAGCGGCGTTTCAGTTCTTCATGAACGACATACATCACAAACTATTCGACGTCTGTGTCCTAGATTACATCGATATCCTGATTTACTCCGCATCCAAGGAAGATCATGTAGGCCATACAAGGGCAGTTCTAGAAAAACTGCGTCAGCATCGGCTGTTTGCCAAATTAGAAAAATGCTTTTTCCATGTCACAGAAGTTGAGTTTTTGGGCTTCATGCTTACTGCACTAGGAGTTCATATGGACACACGCAAAGTAGATGCCATTCTTCAGTGGCCTTCCCCGACCACTACCAAAGGAGTGCAAAGTGTGCTCGGGTTTGCTAATTTCTACAGACGGTTTGTCCCCAACTTCTCGCAGATCGTCCATCCTATCACTTCTCTCCTAAAAAAGAATAAATTCTTCTGGTCCTCAGAAGCGAAGAATGCCTTCCAAGAATTAAAACAGGCCTTCAACTCAGCACCTGTCCTTAGACACCCTCAACCTGAGTTGGCTTATGTGGTTGAGACTGATGCCTCCAGTATAGCCATGGGGGCAATACTATCACAAAGGGATCCTGAGATGGGACAATTACATCCCATAAAGTTTTGGTCCCGTAAATTTTCTACACCGGAAAAACATTATGCAATCACTGACAAGGAATTGCTAGCAATTAAAGGAGCCCTCAAACCCTGGAGACACTATCTTCAAGGAGCCAGACACACGTCACGGTTATCACAGATCACCGTAATCTGCAATATTTGAAAATGGCTGAGGCTCAATCATCGCTTCAGCTTCGCTGGGCTCTTTTCTTCGCCGGATACGATTTCATCATAACGTACAGACTCGGAGTGTGTAATGGTAAAGCAGATGCCTTATCTTGCATGGGGGAAGACAAAGATGCCTTCAGTGCATCTGAACCAGTGGCTATTATTCCCGAAGAATGGATTCAACATCAGATTGCAGTAACAGCTGGCTGGGATGCCCTGAAGAACGATCTACAATCCCAAATGGATCAATCAGCCCAAAAAGATTGGCTGCGTAAGGGAGATCAGTATTCCATCAAAGACAACTTACCTTATTTTCAAGGAAGACTATATATCCAAGACAAGGAAATACGAAACACAAAATAATATCCAACTACCATGAGTCGTTAGCAATCCTAGGATGTCCTTCCACTAAGACTCAAGACAAGATCCAAAAGAACCATTGGTGGCCCACCTGGAGAAAGGATGTTACCCATTTTTGTTTAAACTTGCAGTGTTTGTGCCCAACTCAAATCATAGAAGTCACGTCCTGCAGGGCTGTTGCACCCATTAACAGTACCACCGGCACCGTGGCACACACTGTCTATGGACTTCATAACCGATCTACCACCCTGCGAGGGGTTTAACGCAATCTATGTCGTAGTGGACCTATTTTCTAAAATGGGACATTTTATCCCACTAAAAGGATTTCCCACTGCTGCTAATCTAGCCACAGTATTCTTAGAGCAAATTGTCAAAATGCATGGTTTTCCATCTGTACTGGAACGCAATAGTTCTCAGCTTTCTAGAAAAGACCGTTATCCACGAGTCATCACCCCCAAACCGATGGTCAAACGGAAAGAACCAACCAGACTCTCGAGTAATACCTGAGAGGTATGTTACAGCAGATGGAAGGGTCCTGGAAAAACATACTCTGGTTGACTGAATTTGCTTACAATAACTCTATCCATACCAGTACCGGACAGACGCCATTTTACATGATGAATGGCTGACATCCTAGAACATCCTCCTTCGATTTGCTTGATGAATTGGAAATGCCAGCAATCGCCTCTTTACATAAAACCATCACTCAGTCCCTTAAAGAGGCTACTGAAAACTTGAACCGAGCAAAGGAACAACAAAAGAGGTTTGCGGATAGGCATAGAAAAGAGGCCCCACAGTATCAAATCGGAGATGAAGTTTGGTTGGCGTCCAAAAATATCCCATTGAAGGGTCCTCGGGCCCTCCGCCCAAGATACCTAGGACCTTACTCCATCAAAGCCATTATTAACCCGGCTGCCATGAAATTGGAGTTACCAGCCAACATGCAAATCCATCCGGTGTTCCATGTATCCCTTCTAAAACCAATGAAACCGGACACTCGAATCGCAACACCACCTGAGCCAGAAATCATAGAAGGTGAACAAGAGTATAAAGTCAAGAACATTCTGGATTCCAAAGTAGTGCGATCAAAGCTATACTGCTTGATTGATTGGCAATGTTATGGACCTCAGGATCGTACATGGGAACCCGTCGAGTTTGTCCATGCTCCACGACTAGTCAAGAAATTCTATCGAGACAATCCCACCAAGCCAGGAGCAGGAGGAGGAACACCCATGAGCGGGGCCTTGAGGGGGAGTGCTGTCATGGCCACCAACCCAGGGCCTCTGGCGCCAGGCTCCTAAAGTGTGCTCTGCACACTTTGAATCCAAGGCACGTGCTCTCAGGCCTGGCGTGGCCATTAGAAGACATTGGCAGGCACGTGCAGGAGTCTATGGGAGTGGTGAGGTGGGACCACAAGGCGGAGCTAAAGGGGAGTGGCTGGAGCCCGCATGTAGAGGCTTCGTGTTAATCTGCCCTGGGCAGCGTAACCCTCTCTGCCGTCTGCAGCTCTTACCTGCTTCCAGCTCTGCACGCTGGGCCTGGACATCTTCTGCAATGCGCGCATCCTACCTGAATCAAGCCAGATCACTCACAGCACAGCGAGCACCTTGCCTGAATCCAGCCTTACCATCGCCCACAGCACAGCGCGCATCTCATCTGAATCCAGCCATACCATCACCCCTAATGCTGCGCACAGCTTACCTGAATCCAGCCATACCATCGCTCTCAGCGCAGTGCGCACCTTACCTGTACCTGCAAATCCATCGCCTGCAGCTAGTCTCGTCCTCACTCATCAGAGCGCACCTACGCGGGAGTCTTCTTCTCGTCCAGGATCTTCAAGGATCTTTCATCTACCAGCTGCTGACAGGTTTTTGTACCGCTGCTCTCCACCAGGTCGACGCCAGATTATCCCTGCAGGAGAAAAGAAACGCACAAGGTCAGAAACTGCATAAACACTTAATGCTTGGCCGTGCAATACCTAAGCCTTGCGTTTTACCTAAAAACTCACTTACCTGCCAGTGGGGCCGCTCCATCACCCTTCTGGCACTGTGCAGGCTCGTTCCCAACACCGCGACTCTGCGGGGCCATCTTCACATCTATTGGGAAAAAGCAACACATTATTAGAATTACGAGCCAGAACCGTTGGAAAAGACATTGCTAAAACTTACGAACAATAATCATTATTACGAACACTTACCTCGAAAAGGGGATTGGTTGCAGCCGGTCTGGGCCATCATGTATACGAACCAGTGAAGCAACTAGGTCTATCTACAGCGCCCCTGCTGAAGAGAAGCAGGACAGAGAGCTCATCTTTACTAAACAGGTGAGAGTTTATGGGAAAACACATGCTTCTCTCATTCTGGCAAGAGGAGTTCGAGGGGGATCGCAATCCAACTGCTGCATTTTCACTGCCTCTCACCTTCTCCCAAGGGCTTGCCAGCGACCAGAGCACCCCGCCCTACAGCATCTGAGGGTAGAGCTGGATCCAGGGGAGTCAACTCCAGGGAGGGCCCCAACAGTGCCCCAACGCCCCCACGGAGATCAGGTGAACGTAACATTTAGAGGGTGCCAGGAATATTTCAGAGGAAAGGTCAACTGGGCCACTGGCGGGTGCAGCAGGACAACCTAGTTAATGTCATGTTGTTGAACAAGTCTGTGTTTCATGTCACCCCATCCTCAAGGATGTATCCCAGTATTAGGGTGAATAGATCCCTTTTACAATTATTGGGCACTAGTGACCAGACAAAGGGGTACAATCATTAATACCACAAGGACACACAATAGAAATCAAACAAAAACCTCCAAATGATTCACTGAAAGAGCGGTCTCAAATTTATTTGGGATCTTGAAATGGAAGCAAAACGTCTTCTTACTAAAAACTTAATTGGGGAGGGCGTGCACTCTATGTACCCTTTGGTAAATGGGCGAACTCTAGATAGGAAAGCAAATGATCAAAATGGTGATGCTACCGAGCATCAATGTACACCTTAAAAAAACAAGTTATAAAAAGAGAATTCTTAGCATTTCTGGACCTATACGGCACAATCCACAGGCACCACAGGAAATATAGGAAACCAAAATGTACAGTTCAGTTATCCTGTTTGGGCTAAGGAAAGCCTCGATGGTATTCAATAAAGGGCTTGCCCCAGTAGCAGGGCCCATCAGGCAAATATGCATATCCACATTTAGACAACTCGCAAGTGCCTGGTACAACGAAGAAAGCAGCAAGGACTTCGATTTCATGCACAATGGCCACCCAGCAATTGTTGGGTTTCTCTTTAACTTGGCCAAGTCGCAGCTCACTTTCGGCTGTCTTGATCTTTCTAGGGGTACTCTTCCTAACATTTGTTGGTCCATGGAACAATAAAAAGTTAAGACTAAGAGCTAGGGTTTGTATGTTTCTTCTGTGAACTCTCATTGGGCATTCCCCTCATTCCAAACTGCATACTATGAATGTGCTCCACCCATGAATTTGAGCTGCCAATGGTCCACAAGAGAGGGGACGTGGGAGAAGAATATCCTAAAAAATCACTTCTGCAAGCTTTTTCATAGGTGGATTCAAGAACGCAATCTAATGAAAAGGATGCTCTTCTACAATCTGGATTATCAAGCAACAGTCATCACAGATTCCTTGCTACACAGATTGGGATAACACCTTCAAGACATGAAGGTCCCATGCCAGTGGCCGCTGGAGTAGGACCAACTACATATTAATGTGCAGGAGCACCGATTGGTGAGATAGAACACTATAATAATTTCTACCAGTCCTAACAGACACTACAATGATGTATTGCGTCAGGAAGCAAGGAGGAACGCTTTCTGTCCCTTTCTCAGGAAGTGCAACATTTGTGGCTTTCGGCACACTTGTCCTGGCCTATCATCTGCTGTGGGCCTAGAATACAACAGCCACTGCCTGCAGCAGCAGAACATCTCCAGCAATGCCCGAGTTAGAGCTCAGCGAGACCCATATACAGACATCTTTTCAGAGATGGGGTAATCCCAGAGATTGACCTGTTTGCTGTATTCTCAGAAGTCCTCTCTGTCGAGGGGGCAGTGTTTTCTCTGCACTATTCCAGAAAAATTGTATATGCTTTTCCTCATACCTCTAATTATGAAAGTATATTCGTACATGAGACTGACCCGCTACAAAATGGTTCTGATTTCTCCAGCATGGGCTGAGCAACAATGGTTGTCAGACAGAATAGAATAGAAGTATAAGACTGGGGGCATAACTAGTACATATTCTAAGGATCAATTTAAGAAAAATACGAGATTATTTGCTGTCCAGCTGAGTCCAAATGCAATACAAATACAGCTTGTTTTAAGACAATTTCCGAACTCCTTGTGGGGTTTTCGTTGTCTCCAAGAACTATTAATGTAGTATGTATTGATGCATGTGAAGGCATTACTGCACCAATAAATAAAACCTGGTTGTAAGACTTGTGTAGGCTGCGGTTTAATGCAACAAAATTGAGTGAGTGGTAAAGGGGGAGTTACTGACAGACCATTTTGGTCATTCTAAGAAATTCTCCTGTCAGTCTTGAAGAAAAAACTATGAGACAGCACTGCTTTCCAAAATGAGTGCAGGAGATGCTATTGCTCCAGATGGCATGTACCATATACATCGCATCCTTTCCTTGTATTATTTCTATTATTATTGTATTATACAGTTAACAAAAGTCAACTTTCTTTTTTGGGTGTAGAAGCTGTAATGTTAACACACACACCAGGCTGTGGAGGGCTGAATCAACTCTGCCCCCTCCCAGGCCTCGCTCATACTTTGAGTTAAAACAACAATGTCGTGCCAAAATAGCCAGAATCGCCACTACCTTACTCCAAAAATTGTGAAATATATAATGTGTGCCTCATGGCTTCCATTCATAAATGTAGACCAAAGTTCCTTCCTCTGTGTAGTGTCTTCAATTCCTGCAGACCGCCGGAGACTCTCGAGAGAAACATTCGGTCAGCAGGTGCTTTGCAGTTTCCAATGATGCGTCACCACAGAGGCGACAGTCTGTTTTCTCTAGGTATTTTCAACCAAGCTCCAATTTGCATGAATGCATTTTATTTTAATATAATCCCATACCAGCGGGTTTCCCACTAACTGATCAATGTAGCTGGGGGAAGCCACCCAGTCCAGAAAGTAGTCTACAAATGAGTTGTTTTTGGTGGCCAAGTTAACGATAAATCAATAAGTTGTTTGTGACTATTTCCGGATAATCTAGCCTTCATAGCCACAGTTTTTGAATGGCAGGCTACTAACATTCTCTGGGGCCAGTGCAAGCTATTTGACCAGATATGAACAATACCACATCGTAGCTCAACCCAAACAAGTTAGTACCAGAACCCTTTTTTAACTTCCAATATGCATTTAGGCAAGAAAGGCAAAGTTTTACATATATCCGGTCGATGGCATATTCTAGATATACCAATTCGGAGGCTGTGCGGGGAGGAAGTTGCGTAAGTCTCTTGACTATGTGACACTCTAGATTACTCATCTCTGACAAATTTCCAAAAGGCCCAAATCTCGGCACCATACAATCTTGTGGGGAGGATTTTAGCCTGATAAGAGTTGAATCAACACTCCCACAGAACAGCCCTCACCCTTATTTGCGAATTAGCTTATGCCCCCAGTAATCTGGGCAGTATGAATGTTCAATTTCTCTAGGTGCCGCGTGCCCCTTAGTTTAGAGTCTAGGTGAATGCCTAAGTAGTTATATTCTGAGACCACTTTGAGTGCCTGGCCGCCCAAGTTCCAGCTCATCCTTTTCAAAGTTGGGGTGAAAACTATAACCTTGGTTTTTTATATGTTCACTACCAGCAAGTTTGATTCTGTATAGGGTTTCAATAAATCCAAAGAGGACTGCAAGCCTCCAGGGGTAAGGTCAAGCAAGACCAGGTCCTCTCTGTAGCCCATCCATTGCAGAGGGGCGTGTCCCAATTTAGGTGGGATGGACTTGATTATTGATAGCCTCACCTAGATCCGACAAATAAATCCTGTTGGAGCAACGATGCAACCTTGTTTTAGGCCTTTATCGGTGGAAATCCAGCATGTCGTCCTACCACGTTGGTCCAAACAGTCCTTGACCCTAGTATGCTCATGGAATTGCATGATCATCTTTAGTAGACCAGGGGGATATTCCAGTTCACCAGCTTAGTCCATAGCCTACCCTTTCTACGGTATCAAATGCAGCACTAAGATACATAAAGGCTGCATGTACCTGGTTCTTTCGTATAAACCATGTTTGGATAATAGTGGCCAGGGCTAAGCCGTTAACAGTTGTGTTTAAGACTTTACGAAAACCTGTTTGATTAATGGGGATGATGTTGTGCGACATGCCCCAAGCTCGTTTAATAATACCCAAGCAAAGACCTTAGCTGGGGTGTCTAACATTAGTATGTCAAGTTGGCTGTTCTTAAAGGCCCAGCTCGCAGTAGGGTCTGTGATTGATACAGGACCCCCACTCCCTCCTTGCCCAAAAGTCCTCTCCACATGTGTGAACCATGCCTGCTCAGTAACACCATTTGTGATGGTAGCCGGAGGTTTATTGGAGTTAATTATCTTACAAAACCTAGCAGAATTGTTGGTAAGAGAGGTATATACTCTGTCCCTTCAGCATAAGCATTCAACTTGGTATTTATGATGTTTTAACCACTTGTGGTAGTTAGGTTTTATGTGTTTGACTTTTGATGTAAACTCAGCCAAGTGGGTATCCTTTTTAGCTAATTCTCTACGAAGTTCCTTCTTTCTCTCTTTAATATGGCTGTTAAATAGATGCCAATGTAAGTTTTTTTGTGCCGGTACGAGAGCAAATTGTGACGAGGGCTCTAGTTTTTATTTTATCCACACAGTTCTCGTAGGTTGTGATAGCTGATTTATCAGAAACCACAGTAATGGTAGCCTCATTCGACCGGCACAGCCTCATATTCGCTGAATTGATCGTGTGCCACAAGATTCGCATCCCTCATCTTACTGTCACTCCAAGAGATCTGGTTCTGTGATGGATTAATGCTCAATTTCCCGTATTAATAGAAAAGTGAGGCAAATTAAGAAAGGCTACAAGGGGAAAATGGTCACTCTCTTCTCGTTGGGCTACATGAATGCCGAAAATGATTGAGCAAGAGAAACAAATGCAATAAAGATCTGACGGGACCAATTGAACCATGATATTGCATTTCCAGAATGTATTTCCTACATTGAAGATGCTTGAACAGACGGTAAAGTTGCATCCATATTTTAAATTGTTTACTTATGCAGTCTATTCAGTGTCAGGACGAAGCTGCTTGTTTGGGATTTGTCAGAGCGCATTCACTCAAAATTGAAGAGCATAAGCAAGGCCGAGATGTGGTGAACGTTTTTAAACAAAATATTGGATCTGGGGGTGGCAGGGTGCTGTTGAACCTAAACAATATGGCTGCATTTTTCATTTTTGTTGTGTGTTTTTGGCTTTAAAAATAAAACTTTCACAGTTAAACATGTGTACAAAGTAATTCACGCAATTACATAAAGTTCCCTTAAAAAAGTTAAAGCGAGGAAAAATAAAATCAGAAGTACACATTTATATACAATTATTTGTAGAATTAGTAACTTTGCCTGCATTATACAGTACATTGATCTACTATAACAAAACAGGGCCTAAGTAGTTTTGACCAGAAAACCATGTATGAGCAACACCCTGGCGTCCCACATGAGGCGTGCCCAAAAGGTCTCCCCCAGCCCATTGAGAACCGTGGGCACTACCGGTCTGAAATATTTTCGTCTGCTCTTCTTTAACTGGTTACAGTCTAAGAGCAAGTACTTCAGAGTCTCTGGAATGGACTACATTTACATAATCTACAGAGTAACCTTGGCCCGACCTCAGAATTCCAGCTGCCCACCTGTTCGTGAGTGGGGAGCTGGTTGAGACGGAAACGTGAATACAAAGCTCAAATTTTACTACAAGGAAACAAGTAGACTAATTTGGGCTGGTTCTCCCTTTTTCTGGGGAATTTCGCTTATTCGATGTTGGTCTTGTAGCGAGATAAACCATCCATCGTCGCACACCAGTCCAAATCGAAGCTTTTAAAAAAATATGTATTTTAGTAGAAGGAGGTGTGGCGATTAGTTGGCCGCATTTATATATGAAGCAGGGTCGTAGGAGAACCATACAATCTGGGGGGGGCAGGGGACACCTTGGGGACTTTGTTTTTTTAATTTATTTATTGTGTTTTAGTCAAAGAACTGGACGTTTCACAACATTAAAATAGCAGTATGTATTACATTACATATATCATCACTGTATAAAACAAGAGAAAAGAATTAAAGAAAATTAAGAAAAAGAAAAGCAGTTCAGAGTATAAAATCCTCCCAGCGATGGACCTTTAGAGAGATCTTTTATAATACTCTCACCTGCGCTTTAAGTGCAGATGCTTTATGGAGTTTGGCCAACCCATCCTATCCTATTCCACTTGAACCCTCAATGATGGAATAGGAGTGTGCCCCTTTACAGCAGTGTATGGGCTGCAATCATACCTCGGCACCGGGGTATTCACTGGATTTACATGGATAGCGGAACTAGTGCTGTTGTAAATCTCGAGGCTCTGCTTTATTTTTTTCTGGGTCACCCAGATGGCTTATGGTGGTTTCTATTAAAACTTGTCTACAACTCATTATTCAGCTGGTGGTGGGTACCAAAAAATGCAGTTGCATCCCTATTTTAAAAAAAGCGTTGGCAACGCCAACCGTTTGGGCTTTAATGTAGGCATGGAAAAGGCCCTTGCCAAGCACCGCCATAGTGGTATTAGGTACCCACTGATGGTAATAGCTTTAAAATGGTGCAAGTACCTGAACATTTAATAGCAGTGCCTGGCAAATGCCCAATACGTATACACAAGCAAACGCTTGCCATTGCTGGTTTTTAGCAGTGCTTCAGTGAAGGAAATGCATAGTGCTAATAGAGTGATTGATTGATTTTTGATTGATTGTTTATTTGCATAGCGCCTATACACAATGGGTTTCAAAGTGCTTCAAGGGGGGGAGGGAGCATGGGAGAAATACAGTAACATTCTTACAGGTCTTTGAAACAATTATGAATGTGAAGAATAACTATCCTAATCAGCCTGACAACATTTCAGATAGTGCAAGTGCAATGAACAATTAAGGAGAAAAGGAGTGGATGAAGGCATCCCTGGATAAAACATTTGTATTACAGCAGTAGTATGTTCCCAGCTCCAATTACATTATTAACTACCCAGGGATTTGTAGTAAACATCCCTAAGTCAGTGGCTTTATCTAAACCAGAACTGGCACTTTACGTGCCCTTTATAGATCATTCTAGTGTTTTTTTAAAGGAATAGGTTATGACGTAAAATGAATCTGCGGCCCGCATGGCATCCATCCACCAAAAACCCATGAAGGTTGCTAAGATAGCCCAAATAACATGATGCTGTCGCAAGGTAAGGTGCCACGCACCCTGGCACCAGATCCCACTACAGGACAGGTCAGAAGTGAATATATAACTTTTTCTTTTTTTTTTATTCTTTATTGAATATAGTTGAATAAACAACTTTTTCAATATTCAAACAAATTCATTTACAAATAATATATGAACAAAAATCAAACAAAATTAAAGTACATGTTGTTAAAAGTGTAATAAGAGTAACAATCTAAATGAATAGAATAAAACCATAAAAATAAATTAATCAGTTAAGAACAATTCGGGGGGGCCTAACTTATGAGAGACTTAAGTAAAAGGCAAATTATAAAACATCAGGTACAGAACTGAAAACATGAATATGATTCAGGCTCACAATGCCATTTTGACAATTAATGCATAAAATAAGTCTCATCATTGCTTGACAAGACAATCTATATAACTCATTTAAGGTTAGTCCTGACTTCAGACCTAGGCTGCAGGTGGATTGAGTGAAAAGGGAGTTGTTGCAGGAACAGCCTGCTGTCACTGTCTCTTCCTGGAAAGGAACCAGACAGGAGTGCAAATGACACTGGGGCAGTGGGAGAGCGCCGAGCTCTCATGTTGTCTCTAGTAAATCCTCCCCATGCTGGCCTGCACCTGGGAGAGGGGGGCCACTGTGTGTATTATCAGGCCCAATCAATGCGCAGACCGATATGTAGTGT
Source organism: Ambystoma mexicanum (assembly GCF_040938575.1). Lineage (NCBI taxonomy): Eukaryota > Metazoa > Chordata > Amphibia > Caudata > Ambystomatidae > Ambystoma > Ambystoma mexicanum. The sequence goes on along the minus strand of NC_090924.1, from coordinate 870,644,138 downwards.
ATATATCTGCAATTATTTCAACAAAAGACTTCTAATCATTCTCGTGCAGGCCTCGTGAGCATGGATGAATCATTAGAAGAAGACACATTTGTGACTGCACCCTTTATCTGGGAAAATGAGGCAAGCCGGCAAGCCACCATTCTTCCTTGTTCAAATCGCCCCTCTGTACCCTTCTCTACTCCACATTCTTGTCTGCTGTACACCCTTTTCTCCCAAGTCCCTTCCCTGTACCCCACACAAAGTCACTCCTCTGACACACTGCCCTCTGCACTTTCTCTGTACTTTGCTCTCATTTGCAAAACCCTAAGCACCTCCTATGCCATTTCTGCCCTAAAACACTCTCCCTGGGTTCTGGTCTTTCCTGGACCCCTCTCTCCCCAGCACACACTGGCCACCACGTTCTGCAAACCATCCCTATCTTTCATCTGCACTCTGTTCTTGTTCCCATCTCTCCCCTCCCTTGCTCCTCTCTTTTTCTGTCCTCTGCACCCTTTCTACCCTTTTTCACTTTGCAGTCCCACACTCTACTTAACCCCTGTCCCTCGCTTCCCATTCCCCAATGGCCAGCACCACACACAACACTTGTCTGTACACTTACTCAGCACTTTCTCCTCAGACTTCAGAGCACCCTCGATATCCTGGCTTACATTTCACAGGGTTTCTCTTGCCCACCTTGCATGACCAACCACTCCATATGCTTCTCAGAATAAGCTGGAACAGCCATGCCAGATCCATGACTTTAAACGGGCCTATTGATACCTGCAAGCATTAACTCTTTAGAAATAGTCAGGAGCATGGAGATTTGGAAGGGGGGACAGACACAGAAGTCACTAAATCCACGTACTGCCGAAGCTCTGCCCCGAAAATCTGATCGCACTGCAACCACTCAAGTACGCTGACAGAAATAGCCAGGCTGAATAAAACAGGGTGAAGCTTAGCAAAGACCTACAGAAGATTAGCGGTTGATTTTTTTTTTTTTTGTGAGATTCGCAGGATGGGCACCAACAAATGGTTTATTTTGGGCAGGGACAGAGTTCAGGACTGGGCTGGTAATAGTTTGTTTTATGGAATATAATAACACTTTGGTCATAGCGCTTCATGCTAGATACTTTCAGCTTCTAGGCAATGTAATAGCAGGTATTATTACCCTCATTTGAACGGTACTGAATTTATGAAAGGTTAAGTGGACCTGGCTGCTGCTGGGTTTGAACTAGCGAAATGCAGGTAGCCCTCATGTCAGAGACCAAGCTTTAGGTGTGGTACCATCCAAACCTCAAGCAGGTGTGAGTTGGTGGGAAGAGGTGGAAGGGTGTCCCTTAACTCCTACTGATATTAGAGTATACATGAAGTGTTTTCCCTTGCCTACCTTAGACACTACTATCGAAAAGAGCACACATCCCACATAGCGGCCCTTCTTGGAATTGGCTCATCCTCATTTTACTTTATATTGTTTCATGAGGTTTTGTATACAATGTCAGGCTGATATCTCAGGCAGTTTCTGCACTTTGCAAGCCAGGCCTGGAGTACAGGGACACCTTGGAGAAAATCCAGTCTTTTCTAGATTGTGTGATCCTGGGCGAATCGTGTGACCCCCCCACTGTGCATTATTTTCTCTGTAGGTTAACTTGGGATCACCTAGAATTGACTCAGTTGGCAGTGTACACTATAACGAAATGCCTCAATCGTAAATGTTCTAACAGAGTTTCTTGTTGCTCCATGTATGCTAAGCATGTTGAGTGAGTGCAAAGAGGGACAGAATGTCACAGCAATAGATGTCGCCTCCAGCTGGGGGACCGGGTCTCATTTTGGGAAGCAGTTATAGATACATTCATAGAATTTGTAATGTTTTTTTGCACAGAAACATGTCAGGTGCAGTCAGCGTGATCCAACTCCAAGGAAATAAACTAGAAACAATCTCAAAGTAACCTGACAGTTTAGGGGCACTAGTGTAAGCAGCAAAAATAATCATCACGCCCTTCTTAAAAAAGGCAATGCATAATATATTAAACAGTGTTGTGCCTGGCATTTGTATAGAAACTGCATGTACATGTCAATACTGTTAGGAAAGATTTCCATTTATGTGTAATTTTCCCTCCAGTTGTTTACCCCCCCAACTTTTTGCTGCTGTTTAACACCATAGCCTGACTTGTTGCAACTTTTCTGCAACATGTAACAAGTGCACAATGTACCTTCCAGTACAGTGCACTTGGGTCTCTTAGTCATTTCCAAAGGCCCTAGATACTCTCGAAGGATTTTTTAGGCGATGTGCAGATGTGTCACGGACAAGGCTGGTGGCAGCTTATCTTTTCATATAATTTTAACCCTTTCCTGCCAGGTAAACCACGATAACCGCATTTGGCACGAATAGGTGGCCTGGCTCCAAAATGGCCATGCCACAAGCTTCTTTGTCCTGTCCTTTAGCCATCTTGCCTCTTCGCCTTCCCCAGGTCGAGCTGACCCGGGTCAGCCCTTATCTGGGCATGCATTTTCCTGTGAAACGCCAAGCTTTCGCAGGCGTCTGCATGGCTTGTGTGTGTGCCTCCAAGATGTGGGCTGGGGTGTCTTTCCCCAATACACATCCTGGGTGCCAGAGAGTGTGGAGTGCTGTGAATGCCTGGGACCACCGTGGTCCGCGATTGGTCCACGTATAGTATGCCTGAATGTGAGCAAATCTCTCATTGGGTTCTCTTCGTTTTGGCGCAAAGGAGATTCTGGAAAAGAGAAGCCCCCAAACAGCCATACCATGTCGATCTCTGGAGTTCTCACTGAACGAAGGATAGGATCCAAGTATCCTGAAGCTAAGATGCCGAGTCAAGGAACCGCTGGTGACCCGCTGGAAGGTTTGGCACCCTGAGCCCACTGTCGTCCTGTGCAACCCCTCTGCATCTGGTCGTCGTAGAAGTTCCATGAAGACGCTTCGACCTTTTGGAATAGAGGGACCAACTATTCTCTGCACCTCCACCAAAACCTGCAAGTAAGCCTTCTCGGAAGTGTCCTGGTGCCAACCAGTGGGCTGACCAACTTACGCAGGACCTTTGCTCTGTCTCCACCATCGTTTTGAGGCGGCCCTCAAAACTTGGTATACTGCTAGCTCTCTGTTAACGGCACCCTCACACCGAATTTTGTACACTTGGCATTCCCAGGTCTGAAGTGAGACGAATGTTCCAGAACCGGAGCATATGCGGTTACCGTGTCGCCCAGCCATGGTGAAGATCTTTGCAGGTGCACTGCCTTTGTGCCCTTCTTACCCCTGAAGCCTGCTGCAGTGAAACTGGCCTGATCCATCCACCAGGAGCAGAGAAATTGCCACTGTCCCGTTTGTGAATCATCGCTGTATCTTCGTTGCTGAAAGCCGCAGAGCCGCTAAATTGCTGCACTTGAACCTGCACCCGAAGTGGACTCAACTGCCGAAGTTTGGTCCGTAGTGCACCAGGGGTTGGTGAGTAATCACAACTCTAACTGGTGGCCCCTAGTGCCTCCATCCATTTTTATGCAAGAGTGGCCACTGGGGCCCCTCTCCTTTCCACTGCTAGTGCGAACTAGCGAACTATTCCCAGCTCTTGGAATCGACTCTGCCCTCAAGTGGAGACCCTCCTCGAATAGTGGGAACCTATTCTTCATCGCCTCACCCACCTTCCAAGCTGCTAGAGACCCCTGAAGAGAAGAGACCCTGTTTTGCCCATTGGAACTACCGCGTGCGCTTGCATTGCCTGTACTTTTGAGAATTAGGCTCCTCTCTTCTTAGGGATCGGACTGCCTCTTAGTTAGGAGTCTGTTGGATGTAGAAGGGGCTAAAGACTATTTGCACTGCCTGTTTCCTTCCCCTTTAGGTTGTGGCCCCATTTCGTGCTTTAACCCTTTAGACCCCATTGATCTTGTATATATGCATTTTGATAGTATTGTGTTGGTCTAAATAGTATTACTGTGATTTGATTGTGTGTTTGAAACTCAAGGGCCTTGAAATACATGTATATGTATTTTTAATATATCTACACCTGACTGGGAGTGATTTGTAAGTGTCCTTTACTCTGTGTGCTCATTGAGGTTTTTCAGTCACCCTCATCGCTCCTGAAACCTAGTCTTGACCGCTGCCAATCTACCTTGATTGGTCTGGCTTATCCAGAAGGTTACCCTGTTCCAAGAAACTAGGTTGGCCTCCTGAACCTCTGCCCACCAGGTCAAAGTTCAGAAATCCATCTTAACTAATACCAGCTCCCATTGGGCACCCTTGATCCTCTGCTGTATCGGTGAAGGGCCTCTGTAGTTTGTTTGTGCGGCCTTGCAAGCCCGTTTTTGCCAATGCTTGGAGCTTAAATGTGAGCCCTGGCTGCCCAACAGTAAGGAACAAACAAAGAGCTGTTCCAATGTGATGTTCCTCTTTGGCAGGGACACCCTTTCATGAATTGAAAAACCTGAGGGCGGCAGGGCTCAGTTTTTTCAATTCATGAAAGTGTGCCAACATCAGTTATACAGTTTCTAAGCACGCACAGTTCATTGCAAACTGATCAGGGAATATCCCGGCCTCTTAAAGTTTCATCATGAAACATTAAGAGGCCAGGATTCCCATCAGTTTTGCAACGCGCAGCACGTGTTTAGAAACTGTATATCTGACGTTGGCAGTGGCCCATTGCCTTTAATAAATCCTACCCATGCCGCCCTGCACCTAGGATAGGGGAGCCATGCCACTTGACTTACCTTACGGTAGCTGAGATCTCAGGTGGAGGTCGAGACACAGTCGGACTCAGAGTCTGTCTCACTCTGTCTCCCTCGATAACACACACACTGTCACAGAGTCACTGGAGCACTGGTCGCTGCCTGGCTTCTACTTCATTCTGGAAAAACGAAGGCTGAGGCTGCGCAGCAATGCACTGCGCAGGCAGGGCACATGCACTTTGTTCCCCGGCCTGGGCACGTTCATTATGCGCAGGCGCGGTGCACCGCAGCAGAAGTTGCAGACAGTCTACTTTTAACTTTTGCAAGCTGACATCGTATTTTACACGCTGCAGATACTTGCCTGGTGTTCCAGGGCCAGCTAAACCACCTATTCCTTCAAGATGGCCGAATTCAGATGTGGGTAGTGGTGATCCCGTAAAACGCAAATTAGAGCACATATATTCTGGCGGTAATGAGGGATTACTAGTCCGTCCACCCCTTTCTAGATTATGAAAAACCTTTGGCTTTTCGTGAGGGTGAAGCTGATCCCAAGGAGGGTGCCGGTGGCACCCCTCAAACGAAGTTGATGTGAGAGGTGTGGTGCTTACATTTGCGCTTTGTGTAAACACTTTTTGGAGAAATCTTTATTACATTTTCACCCGTTTGTCAGGGGCGCAATGAAGCCATTCTAGTTGGCACCATTTGAGAATGGCTTAAGTACTACCTTGTAGGAAGCCTGCACATGTTGATCTTCCCCATTTCAATGTCCCTCATTTTACTGTTCTAAGCGAGATAAAGGGCTCCGTTGGGCACATGTGAAATGTGATTGACTCCTCCTCTTCTCTACTGGTCTTTAAGAGGGACCTGTGTTTAATAATGGCCACCTGGGTGCATCGCTTATGTACAGGGGCTGCTTTCCACATAGGTTTATGCTTTATAAAACCCATGCATTCATACATTACACAATTCTGTGGCAGACATTTGATGGCCGTCAGAAGAACAGAAGGTTATGTAGGCACGTACAACATGTAACTGCCTCAGCACACAGCACACCAGCATCCATAAAACTTCTGTAATATTATAAATCAGTTTTTCTTTTACTGCCCGCAGAAAAGATACATGGACGCACCTGACCTTACACGCGACTGCCTCTACTCCCCTAGCTCTGCCTTTCAATGGCAGCATAAGAAATGCATGCATTTCAAAATTATACGACCCCCCCTCCACCTACCAGTGCTGTGCTGCAGTTCCATTATCCCCTCCCCCCTTCTCTCTCCTGGCTGTGTATCACCCCCAGCATATGCTGTTTCTCCAAATATTGGACTATCTGAGTATTTGTATTTGTATTTGTTTTATTTGTAACGCGCTCCCTCAGGCCCGGAGGCATCAGGGCGCAACTTGGGCAGGTTACATAGCAAACATGCATATATTAAAACTATAGGTACAATGCAAAGTATTCAGAACATACGGCTATATACATAAATTACAGATTAAGGATTAGTGCAGGCACATTACAGACACAAACAGTCAAGGTTTCAGGGCTGATTGAAGAGCCAAGCTTTTGTTTTGGCCTTGAAGGCACTGAAGCATCCTTCCGACCTGATGGTGAGGGGGAGAGCATTCCAAAGCTTGGAAGCTAGGACGGGAAACTTGATCCGCCCGCTTTTTGTAGTTTGAACCTGGGGATAGTTAAACAGTGGGTCTGGCCGGTTCTTTGAGGGTGGGTAGGCGTGTGTTGCGAGATAGCCGGTTGCAGAGATATGGTGGGGGGGGGCTTGGTTGGCTTCAGTGAGATTCTCTGTTTGACAGGTAGCCAGTGTAGATTGGATCTGGATTCCAAGATGTGGTGGTTTCTTAGGATATTTAAAGCCGCTCTAATGGCGTTGTTCTGAGAGATTTGCAATTTGTACAGATTCTCTTGGCTAGTTCCTAGGTAGAGGGCGCTACCATAGTCGATTTTAGCCATGATGAGGGTTCTGGCCAGTGTGGTTAGAAATGGCCTGCAGGCTGCAATGAGTTTGCAGGTGTATGCTGAGGCCGATCTAACTGCATTTGTTTGTCGGGATAGGGATAAGGTGGCGTCAAGGTAAACGCCTAAGGTTTTCGTGTCTTTTGAGACTTGGATAGTGTTGCCATCAATGATGAACGATTGGTAAGACGGTTCAAGTTTACTAAGACTTTGCGTATTGCCCAGGATGAGGAGCTCAGTCTTGTCATCGTTGAGGCATAGTTGGTGTTGTGCCATCCAAGCTTGGATGACTGAATAGACATCATTCAGGGCCTTGGTGTCAGCCAAGTCGTCTCCGGTGATGGGAATGAGTATCTGGGTGTCATCCGCGTAATTCGTATAGGAGACACCCAGATAGTCTAGTACATCAAAGAGCGGTTTTGTAAAGACGTTATAGAGAGTTCGCGACACGCAGGAGCCCTGGGGGATCAGCAGCTGCAGATTGAGAGAAGACCCGCATAGATCTATTGCTCAGAAAAGATTTTATCCACGCTGTAGCTGACGGGGAGAAATGGGCGGCAGAGTGCAGATGCTTGCATAAGATTTGGTGATTGACCAGATCGAATGCCGCAGAAAGGTTGAGTAGGAGTAGCAGGGCCAGTTTGCCGTTGTCCTTTAGAACTTCAATTTGAGTTTTTAAGTCTAGTAGAGCTGTCTCAGTTCCGTGTCTGGGGCGGAAGCCAGATTGTCTGAGATTGTCTGAGATCTAGGGATTATTGGCTTCCAAGTACTCACGCGTTCAAGGATTTTTAGCAAGAACGGGACAGTGGTAATGGGTCGGTAGTTGGTGGGTATGCTCGGGTCCAGGGAGGGTTTTTTGAGCAGGGGGATCACCCATGCGTCCTTGAGGTTGTCAGGGACAGTTCCTGTTTTAAAGGATGCGTTAATGAAGGATGTGATGAATGGGGCCAAATCATGTGCCGAATCCTTAATGATTGGGGCCGGACAGGGATCACCCTGGCAGTTGGATGGTTTGAGCCTCAGGATAATATTTTCCATCTCTGCAATGGTGAGAGGACCGAAGGCAAACCGATTGAGATTGGGTAAGTCAGGGGAAAGGGCCCCAGCTGGAATGGGAGGGCGATTGTCCAATTTCAGGCTGTCTTGCTTAGCTGTAATTTTAGATTGGAGCGTGGTGATTTTGTTCAGTAACGCTGCCTGAATGTCAGAACACCATATGCTATCTTTGATGTAGGTGTCGCGGGGGGGTAACAGGGGTTTCAAGCTCTTTTAGGATCTTAAAGAGTTCCTTGGAATTGGAGTCTGCTTGCAAGATGCAATTGAGTGACTCTTTTTTGCCTCTATAATGGCTGCTTTGTAAGTAAGCGAAGCCAAGAAGAAATCGTCTTTGTGCGTGTCAGAAGGGTGACTTTTCCAGCGATTTTCGGCACTACGTTTTGTTTTACGGAGTACACTTAGCAGTGGTGTGAACCATGAGTTAAGGTGTGCCCATGGTTTGGTCTTCCTCAGTTTGATAGGGGCAATGGCAGTTGTAAGCGAAGGGAGTAGCAGAGGGAGGAGTTTCTCCTTGGTTATGTCCTTTTTGTTTCTGGTCGGGAGGGCAGGTGCTATCAAAGTCGGGATGCGAGGGGAAGCTTCAATATTAAAAGTGATAATGTGGTGGTCAGTCCACAGGCATGGGGTATTGGCCAAGACATTGATATTGCAGTTAGAGCTGGCTAGCCAGTCAAGGGTCCTACCTTTGGAGTGTGTGGGCTCTTGGATGTGCAGGGTGAAGCCAGAGTTAGAGAGGGCGTTTTCCAAGTCTGATGCAATGGGGTCTTTGGGGTCGCAAAGTCCTAGGTTGAGGTCTCCAAGGATGATGATTTGCGAGTTGGTTTTTGCATTGTCGAGGAGGAGGGTAGTGATTTCGCCGACGAAGGAGGGTGCGGGGCCTGTAAATTAGGTGAAGGGTGGCTGTTTGATTAGGACTTAGTGAGAGTTTGACTGATAGTAGTTCAGCAGACTCGAGTTTGGTGTTTGTCGATATTCTTAGATCGAGAGTAGTTTTGTGGATGATGGCTAGGCCCCCACCTCTGGAATGTGAGGCAGAGGTGCGGTCACATCTCATGATGCCATAGCCAGGTGGTATGGCAAGGGATAAGGAGGGACCAGATGCCGCGTTTCAGGTACAGCAATGAAGTCGAGATCAGAAGATATAAGGTCTGCAATAGCTAGCGCGTGTGCTGGGAGGGATCTGGCGTTGATGAGGGCACTCTTGATAATTGGCAGTTTCACCTCCGTAGAGGGGGATTTGCTATTGGTGGGTGCAGTAGATGAGCATGGTGGAGTGTGTTGTTTGTTTGGGGAGATTACTACGGGTGGTGCGTATGCGGAATCTGGTGCCTAATCTTTTGTTTCTGAGAGATAAGGTGCACGGTTGATTCGGGGTAGGTTTACTTGAGAAGTGTTTCAGCCAGAGGGCTGGGTCATTAAGGTATGGGTTGATGTCAGTGTTAGGGTGCTGAAGGGTTATGGTATGAGTCATGGGTTCCATTGTGGGGGTCGCCAAGTGCAGGGTTTGGGGGACAAGGCTGGGGCGAAATAAGGTGGCTGATGGCTGGAGGTGTGTTGGCCCTATGAATGGCTGGGTTATAGGTGCTGCTTCAACAGGCAGAATGTGGTACAGTATGAAGAGTGCCCTGAAGAGCATGGTGTGTAGGAGGGTGCGTCGTGGCAGTAGGCAAATTTGATTATACTAAGGCGGAGCAAAATCAACAGTAGGCAGGTTCGAGTTTAACTAGGCAATGCAGGTCAGCAGTAGGCTGAGATACACAGAGCGGGGTAGCATGTGGATTTGACACAGCGCAGTTAGGCTAAAAAGCATAGAGCAGGGTACCAACTAGAATTGTAGTGTCATAGTAGGCTAAAGAGCACAGGGCAGAGCAGCATCTAGATTTGACACAGCGCAGTTAGGCTAAAAGCACAAAGCAGGGCACCATCTAGATTGCAGTGTCACAGTTAGGCTAAAAAGCACAGAGCAGGGCAGCATCTAGAGTTGACACAGCGCAGATGGGCTAAAAGCACAAAGCAAGACACCATCTAGGATCTAAAATTGTAATATTAGATAATGAATCAAGGCGGTACATATCAATTTGCACAAATAATCAGCAGGAATTAACGGAGAATCAAAGGCAGGGCACACAAGTTAATGTCAAATAACAGGTACGCTTACCAATGGTACAGCCATGGGGATGGGTGATACAGTGGCGTGAATACCATACAGGTATTGGGGAGTAAACAGTACAATGCTATCGAGGCGCAGAGTAGTCCTGAGGGGCTGTTACGGGCGGTTGCTCACCGAGCTTCGCAGATGTCCACTGTAGTTGGTATGTGTCCATGCTACATAACCCAACGGTCACAAATGGGCACCCCATCACGCTCCATTGGCGAACAGGGGCAAACAGGGCCTTTTCCTGGCCTTCTCCGGGCCGCCGGCTCCTTCCGCCTGCCGGCGGATGTTGTATATTTTAAATATCACTGGGTTTCTTAGCAATGCTGGGAAAGCTGAGCCTCGTTCTGGGGCCGTGAAGCGCCCAACATTTTGTTTCGGCAAGATGAAACAAAAACAAAACAGCTGATGGCTCTGGATTGCTATTGTGGCAAATGAGGTGGCCCAATGTGTGCAATCTGATGGGGGCACAATGCGGTAGTGGGCAGATGGGCAGTGCAGGCCTCACCAGAATTTGGTCTGTTGCAGGAGCGGGTCCTTGGTGCGATTCCAGCGCCGCCGCGTAGCTTCTGGTGAACGAATGAGTATTGTCTAGTGCCAGGAATATACAAAAGCGCTACAATATCGCCACAAGGGGAAAAATCTTCTTCTGGGACTAAGTTCGTCTTTCAAGGTGAATAATTTATCAGAATGCTTCCAGAAATATCTCACAGGATGCGACACAGCGTGTCGGCATGGCGACTGATGTGGCCAAGGAGGGACAGCAACGCTGACACAGCGGCCTGGCAACAAAAGTGCACCCTGACATTGACCGGCCGAGGCAGTGGGGGCACCTGTGGCAGTGGCACGCGCAGCTCTCCATGCAGAGGCGATGAAGCACCCGGGGAGGGCGCGGGTGGCACCACTGCAGTGGAAGGGCGGTGGAGGGCGCATGGGTGCCGCTGTGGCACTGCATACAGCAGGGAGCAGTGGGCGAGGCACCTCGTGTGGCAGTGCATGCATTGTGGCCAAGGGGTGAAGGGAGGAGGCAGGTCCGGCAATGGGGCATTGCCGCATTAGCGTGAAAGAGAAAGGGTGTGTCTTCACACAGTGCGTGTTGTGGGGGGTGCAGTGAAATAGATGGGCTGTGTTTCGTCACTGCATTCAAGTGTTAAAGGGAGCTAGGGTGCGTGTGTTCTGGGGGTGCTTTCTTTAGGCGTTGCATGCATCATGTTGGGGAGTGAGGGTGATCTAACAATCCATGCATTGGAGAAGAACGTTATATGGTGTGTGTGCTGGCACTGTATGCATTGTGGAAAGAAAGGTGGGTTTTGTTGGGGCACTGAATGCAGTGGTAAAAATATGGTGTGGTCTGCCACTGCATGCGAGCAAGGAAGATAGAGCGATAGTGAACGGGGTAGTCAGCAATGCGCCCCCCTTCCTCGCCACAGCCTTTAACCCAGGACTACAGCGACAAAGACACCGGATGAAAAGGTGTGCGTGCTCTGGCACTGTGTGTCCTGGGCAGCAGAGAGAATACCCGGCGTGCTCTGTCACTGTGGGTGAGGGGCGGGGGAGTTCTGGTTCTGGACCCGTTGAGGTGTTTTATGGCACCGCAGGACAGGGTCAGACTGGAACAAGAAATAGGCCTGGACACCAAAAAAAATAGGCCCACCCCTCTCCTCACAACCCTTGACCTCTGATGACATCACCACAAGTGATGTCATATGACCTCACCCCAAAGTGACATCCTGGCAAGCGATGAAACACAACCTCTTACCCCTTGACATAACAGGAAGTGGCATCAAATAGCATTGTTCTTAAGTACACTACGAAAAATATGGTTCTGATTTACATGGTTGTGATATACATTTCATACAAGAATGGATCACCATATGTATCATTAATATCTGTGTGTATAGATCCATATTGTCAAATTACTGTGAATGCAAGCAGACGTCCAAGGCCAAATGATATTATGTTATTGTATAGCACTTATGCTTAAGCTCTTTTTTTATAGAACAAATATGTATTCAATATCAAGCAACCTGTGTTCGTACTCATTTAGTGACCTAAGCAGGATGAAAGGCTGAGAAGGCCTTGCAGGGATTCAAACCTGCAGATCTCACACACATCAGCAGCGAGCGCTTGTGATGATGGAAATGCATCGGAGGGATAGGGCCTCCGTATGCTTGTCCTTTACTGCTTTTATCGTGTGTTCTGTTGTGTTTTCCGCGCAGGAGTTCATGTGGGACTCCTGGCGGTGCAGCTCTCTCTCTTATGGTTTGGTGAACGGACCCGTGGGATACCCTTATGGTAACCATGGGTGGGGGTACAACCCTGTGCCCCTAGTGTATGTTATTGGGCACCTGTGGGTGGCCCGCAGAGCAGGGTATGGGCTGGTGGCAGCTTCATGCCGAATTTGACAGGTGCGCTGAGTATCCTCCATTTTTGGATGTCCTGACCCTGCCATTGGAGTCAGTTGATTCCTGATGGAAAACAAAATGGCGCCTGCGGCCTCTTGCTTTCTATTACCTATTACCTTGCTTTGCCAAAGTCCTGGGAAGCCATGACTCTGTCCCTTCCCCCTGACTGGCTGTTGGGTAGAAGTGCCATATATGTTGTTGTTGTGAAGGCCCGGCCAGACTAGCTGGAGCCTTCCCAGTGACTGTATGTTGTGGGTACCTCCTGTGGGTGGGACCTGGGTGAATGGAGTGTGTGACCAATATGCACTTCTTGTTGTGGTTGTCTGGTTTCTGGCATGAGAGACAAAGACTGAGACAGCCCTGCCCGAAACTGGCCTGAAAGCAGTGTGTAGTGTTGAATGGCTGGGTACTTGTCCCAATCCACATTCCTTGTTGTGAGTGTCTGAGCAGGAGGAGGATGGCCTGAATGCACTGCATGCCTGATTGGCTGACTGACTGCATGAATGCCCTTAGTTGTGATTGGATGCTTGAGTGTGACCCAGCGGAATGAATGGGAGATCAACAGTATATCTGGGGACCTCTAACTGCTAGGAATGGTGTTCAGAAGCTGAAGTCCACTGTGGCGAGTAACTGGAGTAACTGAAGCTTGACCTTGAAGCCCCGCTGGACGAGAAGAAGTGCTGTTGCCCTCCTTCACAATCTGAAAGCTGCTGTGTCTCCAAGGACTGACCCAGAGAGGACCTGGTAAGGCGCCCTCTTCCTGAGCTACGAGGGACCATCGTGCACCAGCTGATCTTTGCCAAAGCTCCCTGGTAGACAGACCTTCGACAGGCTGCTGACCCGAGATGGGGACTGCCGCGGAATCTCAAAGAGAAGCACCCGGACTGTTGTCTGCCACTGTCGACGACCGCTGTAGCCGACCGGAGCCGCCGTGCTCCCGTTTGCCTAAGAACTTCAATTGATCATCAGATGCTCTCGTCTGCATCGTCGCCCGCTTTATCCCGCTGGAGAAAGCCTGACCGTTGACGTGCCGAGGAGAATCCGCCGGTGGGTTTCCTGCCACCTAAAGACCACAGAGACGCCGACGACTCGACGCCCTTGCTGGGCCACAGTTCTTCATCCTCTCTTTGCGGTCCAGAACTATTGTCACCGAATTGCCCTGCACGCCTCTTCCTTGCAGGACGCCAACGCTCCGTCATCGACGAGCACCGCTAGGAACGAAGCTGCCACTTCATAGCCGTAGTTCAACCTGTTCTCTGTCAGACGTTCGCCGACCAGTGACTCCTGCCTTAAAGGGAGGGCACTCAAGAAGGGCCGTTGATTCCCCAACACCGAACGACAAGTTCCTCGACGCCTCTCGACGATCCGTGGCTCCTGCTTTAAAGGGAGTCACTCAAAAAGGATCGGTCGACGCATCTTCGAAGAACTCTACTCCACCAGGTACATTGGGGGGGTAAAACCTTAGTAGGAGGAAATAAGACTATTGAACAATATATGGACTGGGCTTGTGCTATATATCTTTATTTACAGGTTGCCCAGGTGGGGGGGGATCTCCACACAGAATTGTGCCTCCCGGTAGGGGTCCGCATTCTGCCTATTGTGTCAACCATCTTGCTTTCCCTCCTCTCTCTATTGCTGGTGTCCTCGTTATTGATGTGTGACATTTTAACTGTACAGTTGATGCACTTTAATGTGATTCGATAACATTGGTGGTACCACTTTAGAATTGTATATATTTATCATTGTTGATTTCCGAGTACAAAGTGCGTTATTGTGATCGTGTACATACCCTTGAATATTAATTACATAAAGACTGTTTTCAGTAGTATAGTGTGTGGACATTCCTTTGTGGGGGTTCGGGGACTACACTGTACTTAAGAACCAGCCTGCATCACCTCCCGAAAAGCTAGGCCTTGATTGCTCGTCCATTGCTACCTTATAGAGAATCTTGGCTGGGGTCTTCTGGGCCTCTCCTCTACCATATAGAGAGCAGAAGTACAGACACCCCCTACCAGTCTTTACAGCGCTCAACCCACTGAGCTATCATATCTGCTATTGTAAAATAATTATTCTGTAGTGGATATCATTAAACTGGTAACTGAGATTTAACAGCAGACCAGTTAAGTTTATCTGCAAAATAATAGTTTTTTTTGGGGGAAATTTTTTTTTCCAAACAGGCACAGGCGTGCCAGAAACCGGCCCCCACTCCCCAGGGACAATTTTGGCCCCATAGGCCGAGGGTCAAATTTAATCCTGCTGCAGGAATGACACACACACACACACACACGTGGCATGGAGGTGAAGGCACTAGAGACAAACATTCTGGGGGGGGGGGATAAAAGCTATTATATCCCCCCACTTAAAATGGTGAGGGGGATTTGTCCCCCCCAAACCCCCCATGTCCTACACCCATGAGAGACTCTGTAGTTGTGCGTCTATATACGTGTATGCTAGTGCATGTGTGTGTGTGTGTGTGTGTGTACATGTGTCTAAGTGTGTGGTCATCTGGATATGAGTGTGCATGAATGCAATGCATGCATGTGTTTTTATGGGATGGGGTGAGAAGCAGAGATTTCTTGTTTTCATGCTACAGTGACCCTTACTGTCATAGATAGATTGTTGCAGAAGTTTAATGGATGCGATTTACAGTGACCATTACTGGCAAAGAGAAGTTGTGGCCACAGTGACATGCAAGAACATTACTGGAATAGATGGGTTGTGTTTGCAGCCTCACGCAAGGGATTTACAGTGACCAATTCTAGTATAGATAGATTGCGGCCGGCCTCATGCATTGGATTTATAGTGACCATTAATGGCATAGATAGGTTGTGGCTCTAGCCTCATGAATGGGATTTACAGTGACCATTACTGTCATACTTAGGTATTGGCAGCAGCCTCATGTAAATAGTGTAAAGTGGTCCTGGGGTGCACTGTTGATAACATGTACTAGGTTTTTCCATATGTTACCCTGGAGAACCAAGTGTAAATTATATGGCTTATTATTAAATTTTCCTTAAACATAGTGCTATTAAAAGGCACAATTCAACACATTGTTTTAAAACATTTTCTTGGGGGAGAGAACCAATTTCGGTTAGGTTATATTTTCTGTGCTCTGTAAAGCGCTTTGGATAAAGGCGCTATATAAATATCACATCAAATCATTCATTATCATTAACCCCCTGTACCCTGCAATTGTTGGGGGCACGCTCATTCTTTTTGGGGGATATATTGTAGGCCCTTCAACTAAAAACATTCACTGGACGTGTCTGGCTAAGAATCATACAATTGATTGGATATTTTTATAATTTTTCATTTTTTAACCTAGAGAATCAATTGTAAATTGTATGGCTTTTTGCTCAAATTCCCCCAAAAATTGTACTACAAAATGCACCATTTCAACATAATATTTTGAAAATGTTCTCAAGAGATTATTATAATTATTGTGCTAAACTCGGTCGCTTGTGCTAATTTAGGAAAATATTTAGGCCCCTCCACTCAAAACATGTATCACCTGTGAAAATTCATTAATTAATCATTTGAAATCCTGAAGCCCCCTGAGAAGACATGCCCCTCTCAACACCGGGCACCTCCTTGACTGGCAAAGAAGTAAAGTCTAGGGGCCTAATTACGAGGTTGGAGGTAATGGAAAAACGATGCCGGATTACCGGCATCGCTTAACGCTGCGGTGTATTATGAACTGGCAACCCGCTATTAGTGGCACCCTAAATAACGGTGCCTCTAATAGCGGCATTGGGCGCGTACATGCGCCCCTTCAGGGAGCAAATTCCGGCATGCCGGTAATCACAACCCACGCGGACATGCAGATACCGGCATCCAGAAGCCGGTTATCACGGGCTGCATGATGCCGGCCATACAGGCATCGCGGACCACCCGCAATCAGCAATCATGCCAACTGCCACAGGTGCACACAATCACCACAGATGGAGTCAATGGAGGCTGGGCCGGTATTAAATGAGCACACCCACACACCACACCCCTTCCTACACCAAAATGCTACCACTAGCTGTTGCAATCATGGCGCTGGAAGACATGCCCATACTGCTACAACTACAGCAACAACACCAACTACAACAACAACTACAGCAGCAACAACAGGCAGCACAGAGGAGACACAGGAGGAGACGGAGGGTGAGACAGGTCCAGCAATTACCACCAGTGCAGCCAGCAGTGCCTCGTAGGCAGACGCCAATCCCTTGCATCAGACCCAGGCCATTCAACCTAACCCCTGAGCAGATCCACACCCTGTACCAGTTGGACCGGGACACCATCACCACCATAGTGGACATGATATACAACGACATTGCCAGCCTCATAGAAATACGCACTGCCATCCCCCCGCTACCAAAGGTGGTGTCTGTGCTCCACTTCCTGGCCACAGGCACCTATCAACACACAGTGGGTCAGCTGCATGGCATTTCACAACCACTATTTTCACGCATGTTGAACCAAGTGCTGGATGCCCTCCTGAAGCACGCAAGCACCCACATATCCCTATGACGGACTGCCCAGGAGATAGCCAACACCAAAGTAGGCTTCCATGCACTGGCAGGCATGCCCAATTGTGTTGGTGCCCTGGACTGCACCCATATGGAATTGTTAGTCCCCCATGCCATAGAGGCGGTGTACCGCAATCGCATCAATGTGCAAATGGTATGTGACTCCAGCAAGATCATCACACATTGCTGCGCCCGATTCCCCGGATGAACACATGATGCCATGGTGCTGCGCAACTCCACGCTACCCCGTCACATGGAGCGACATGCTGGACCACGTTCCTGGCTGCTTGGTGAGTTGCCCAACTGGCCCATGGCAGTGCTTTGGGGTACTGATGTGTAGGGATGCATACTCCACCTGGGTGGGAAAGGGGGGGATGCATCTGCACCTGGGTGGGAAAGGGGGGGATGCATACTCCACCTGGGTGGCCTTTGTTGGTGATTGGAGAATGCATGCAGAGCTAAACACTCCTGACCTGAACCTCCCAAACAGAACATGATACATCACTGGCACACATTTTACCATTTATGCATATCGAAGACAACAAGTAAGAGGCATGACCAGGCCACCATGGGTATGTCAAGCAATGCATGACTGAACAGGATTGCAACTGTGCCAATGTGGCTAGTGTGACCATGCACAGTGTAGAATACACAGCATAAATGGGAGCCTAAACATTGTTATACAACCACAGTACATCTGCCTCTGCATGCATTATTACACCCTGCATCATCTATTGAATGCCATCCAGACTACCACACCTCATAGCCGTATAGTATGCATCTAGGTAACAATCTTGCATACGTACAGGTACATGTGCATGTCCACACCAAATAGCTGCAGCCATGACTGTGCTTCCTGAAGGTGGCAGCTCAGAGTGACACACACCTATTTGCATTTGCTTGTAGGTGATGGAGGATATCCCTTGAGGCCGTGGCTACTTACCCCTGTGCGGAACCCGCAGAACATCCATGGAGAGGAGTACAATCGTGTGCACACCCGTACCCGTGTTGTGATTGAGCAGACCTTTGGCCTGTTGAAAGCGCATTTTCGCTGCCTAAGCAGGTCTGGTGGGGCACTCCTATATAGTCCTGAGAAGGTGGCAAAGATCACCATGGCCTGTGTCATGCTGCACAACATGTGCGTCCAGAGAAATGTACCACTGCCACCTGACATTGACATGCATGCACCGGGTGAGGATGATGAGGATGGAGACGATGGAGACGGAGGTGAAGTAGCCCCCATGCCAGTACGTGATTCATGGGATGGCCATGCAGTACGCCAAGCACTGATTCACGAATACTTCTGAACCACAGGGACTATAATAGACATTTGTCAGTGACACACTGGGTCCATGTGGACATGCACACTGGGATTGTTGGGAGTTGGCCACTGAACACCGTCACACATTTAATGGATATACACAAAATGAACAATGTCCAGCCATTGAATTTATTTGCACACAACGGGTGTATTTGTTCAAACAGGGAACAATGTGAACACTCCCCCCGAACCCCAAGTGAACTCCCAAACCCACCCAACAAACCCCAAAAACCCACAGTGAACTTCTAAACCCACCCAACAAACCCCAAAAACACGCCCAATGTACTCCATGAAATGCTCCCCTTCACCCCCATCCATTTGTCCCACTCCCATTGTCTGCCCACACAACTTCCGGGACTTTTTGCTGCCCGGGGGTGGCATCTCGGAGTGTCGTACACTCCTTCGGGTCTGGCGCACCGGGCTGGTGGGGACTGAGGATGCAGGTGTGGTGGCTGTAGATGAGCCAGAAGCAGGTTCCACGCCTGATCCAAGGCGTGGCTGCTGCATGTGGAGCAGGATAGAAGTGAGTACTTGTGTCACTGCCCCCAGTCAGTCCCTTATCAGCACAGCTGACACATTCACAGCGGCTGTTTGTTGCAATGGCCGCTGTGATCCCCGCCATGGCAGTTGCGATTCCCCGCCTTGTGTCCTCTCCATCGGCAATGTACTGTCGCAGGAGCTCCAACATGGCCTCCTGTCGGGCCTCGACAGACGCGACACCAGGGTGTTGGTGGGAGCTGCAGTGGTGGGTGGTGCACTGACGGGGCCTGCATTCTGGGTGCTGTCCTGCTCAATGGAGCTCAGGTCCGAGTCTCGGAGGCAGGGATCACAACTGCTGTAGGTGGGTGAGGGCTTAATATGGGGTCTGGGGGGTGGACGGGGTTTGGGCTGGGTGGACAAGTCACTTCTGTGACTCCCGCAAGGTGCACATTGCCATCCAGGTCATCCTCGGTGGTGGCCGGCGCATGTGGGGACCCCCTCCAACTGGTGTGGGTGTGGGGTGCTGGTATTGATGTGACTCCAGCACACTGGCAGCAGGTGTTGTCGGCTGTGGTTCCACTCGGTCAGGCACACTGCCTGTGGGTGTGGCCTGCTTGTCTGCCATGGAGGTGGTGGTGGCGGTGGCCCTTTTCTTTTGGTGGGACGTGGATGCCCTCGCGGTGTTCTCTTGCCTGGTATCTTCCTCATCAGTGCCTGGCCGGTAGAAGAGATGCAGGGCATCAGTGATGGTGTCACATGCCAGAGGCATACAATAGTGTTGTTCAATATTCATTCATTTATGCAGTCATGTCTTACAGGTGCGTCACACAGGGTGTTCTGAGGGGGGATTGTGGCATTCACTGCATGGCAGGAGGCATGCCATTGATTTGGGGTTTGTGTGATGTGTTACATGGGCACGGTCCAGGTGTGTTGGCCGTGTGTTGGTTATGGGATTGGCACTCAGCATGCATTTCTGTGTGGCAGGGTTTGGGCCGCAATCTGGACTTGGATATGTGGATGTGGGTGTAGGGACGTGCACTGCCTTGCCTAGTCTCTATTCCACATCACTTGTGCTACATCATGGTTTCCCCTACAGGGATGTGCAGAGTCACTCGCCTCCTTCTGGGGATGATGCCGCACCCATCTCCATCTCCCCGAATCCCTCAATCGACTCTGGATCGATGAAGCTGCTAGCAGTCTCCTCCCAGGGCATCATCTTTGTGGGAGAGTTGGGACCCCTGCCTGTGGCCATGGCCACCCTCCTGTTGCTTGACATTATGTTGCAGACCCTCAAGCGGAGGTCGTCCCACCTCTTACGGCAGTCCCTGACAGTACGTGGGGTGGTCCCCACAGCCGACACCTTGCGAGCAACCTCCTGCCAGATTTCCTTTTTTTTCTGCTGTACCTCATGCCTCATATCATGCGATTTTATGAGGTCTGCATGTGCAGCTAGAGTGCCCACCAACATATTCAATTCTGTGTCGGAGAACCGCTGTTTACGGATCCGGGGGGTGGTCTTCCGGGTAGCCTTGGACATCCTTAAAGTATTGCCACAGTACTCAACAGGTATCAACTGGTGGTTAGGGAGGATGGCAATGGATTGTGTTTTTAAAGATGGCCGCCGGGCCATTTCCCGTTCTAACGCAATGACATTATTTCCGGGTCCGGTTTTACGAACCCGGTATTAGCATGTTGGTATTACCAGGTCTGTATTTAGGGGTTCCTCCTAGGTGGTGCCGGTATCGGCGGGTCCCGTGATGGCGCTCTCAGGGGGTTGGAAGGCCTTTTGTGGCATGCCTGTATGGCCATTACTGGCATGGGGGTTTGCGCGTGCTTGCGCACTCGTAATCAGCCGCTATTAGCGGATTCATACGAGCACGGACCCGCTCGTTCCGCCATGCCGGTAATTACCCCGTTTTTACCGCGCTACTCGTAATGTGGCCCTAGTTTTATTTATTTGCATTTTTTAAAACGCTCATCGAGGCACTGTTACAGGATTTTTTTGTTTTAGTTGCGTAGTTGTTTCTTAGTTGCGTATTTATAATGCGCTTAAATACCCAGATGTTTTTAAGCGTGAACCCGTGGATCGAGCCTGTGTTGCTTCGTGTCGTCTTGCTTCCAAGGCGAGCACGTTGCTGCTGAGCTACCCTCCCCATAGGCCACAGATGATGGGAACAGCTTGCACATCTTTCTACTGAGGTATTTGGACTCTTGGAATGTATGTGGCCTCAAGTGAGACCCTTAATCTCTGCCCAGTCTAGGAACAAGTGCATGATCGACTTCAAATACTGAGATTTGCCCTCTGCCTGGTCATTTATGTAGCATTGTGTGACAATGTTATCCATACAAACAACTAGTACTGCCCCCTTTGACGGAGGCTACATTCAAATTCCACAAGGGTCATGTGCTCATCTTTCTCCAGTTTGATGAATAGCGATCCTCATCCATCTTTCTCACACTATGTAACAATCAGTGTTCAAGCATAGCAGCACTATTTATCAAGCTGGAATCTGTCATCTGGGCCACGGGTAGAGGCGGATAGGGGGAGAATTCCACCAAGATGTTGATAGCCTGCATGCACATTTGTAAACCTGTTGTGATCCTCAGTCATGGGTGTAGGACATGGGGGATTGGGGGGACAAATCCCCCCGCAATTTTAAATGGGGGAGACAATGGCATTTATCCCCCTAGTTTCCCACATGTCCTACGCCCATGCTCTTGGACATTGTTGGATTCACAAAACACTTGAAGCAGCAAGCTACGTGCTTCTCTCTGTTGTCGGACGTCAGCTTCAGTACTAAGTGCCTTTTCCATGGCATGCACAATCACAAATGTCCATTTTTGTCAAAATAGCAAGATAATGCATATTTGTTGAAAACTTCAACTGTTCACCAAAAAGGCATTGCAGTCAGGATGTGGGGGTTGGGGGTGAATGGGGCAGATTAGGTTGAATGAAGGCATATGGGGATCCCCCTCCCCTCACAGCCATTTAAAAAGAATACAAAATGTAAAGATGTTCAGCACATCCGGATTTTCCAGATAAAGGGGAACCGGTCCACCTTCTACGTTGTGACAGGAATTCAATAAGATTTAAAGTTCCTTTACTCTCCTCCATAGCCCCTCAAATCAGGTCACCCTATACCTGGACTGGGAGGAATTCGACCATCCACACAGTGGGTGTGCGCTCACCTGGACTTTTTAGAAATGTTATATGAAATTGAATGATGGTAGATCAACCTCTGGAAAAAGTGTGGGGCTAATGCGCACACATTTTCCTATGCTTGCCGCACGACATACACATAGATCTGTGTACTATGGGTGGACACAGCCTACAGGCGCAGTCCTCCGTGTCATATTTAGTTGGGATCTGACAGGTGGAGTACACGATGCATCTCAGAAGGGGGAAGTGCAAAACCTTCCTCCTGCCATGGCAGCCTAATTAACTTTCAAAGGCTCCATGGATCCGCCATGTCCGTTTGTTTACCTTCTGCAGATGGTGGGGCCAATTAACATTATTAACATGCTAATAGAGTATACTTCAGACAGGCCCGCATGGGGCCTGGCTGCAGAGGCTAAAACAAAGGAGACAAGAAACCCCAAGACCCCTTTCATACGCACTGTCAACTTGAAGCCAGCTCCCTCCCTAAAGTATCAATGACAGTGAGCTGTTATGTCTGGTATATGTTTTTCCAGAGTGATGCGTGAAAACTTGACTCTAGGTTTACTTTGCACGCAGTTCAGCTGCTTCAGCAGGAGCAGCGGAGGATTCTTGTAACAAGATTAGAATCTTCAACAACAATAAGAACTCGTGCTCCCCTCACCAACACCCCCCGTGCCTGCGCATTTGAGCGACACGTGGGCCCAGGCCGGGCCCAGGGTCCCGGGAACTTACTGCACGTGCCAGCCCTGAGTGCACAGTGCACAGCTGCGCAGCCTCCTCCCCCTCACTTTCCAGAAGCCACGGCCAGCAGCAGGTAGCGACCCATGCTGAGAGTGTGTGACTCGACTCCGACTGTCCAACTGCTCCTGCGACGCTGTCACGCTGGCGACAACCCCCCTGAGGGGAGAGACTCGACGAGACGGTGACCTCAGGGTAAGACAAAGTCGGCTGACCTGGCCCCCTGAGTGCAGGCCGGGCCGCAGCGCTGGCGGGGCGCAGCGTGCATTGGAATGGGGAGGTGGGAGGTGTTGCTTAGAGTACAATTCTGTTTATAATGCAGTGAGTGTCTTGGCCACGTAAAGTGTGTGGGTTTTGAATGGTCTCTCAGTTGTGAATTGTCCCATTTGGGGTGGGCTTTCGGGGCAATGCACCTAGCCATGTTGTGTGCAACCGTGGTGTGCCTACTACTTTCTAGCGAGTATAAGTAATGAGAATAAAATAGGCAGTCCATATAATGGAGACAAAAAAAAACAACACTCTGAGCTGGCTTGGAAGGCTGTGAAACTCCACGCACAGGGTGCCCCTAAATACAGGTGGGGAGTGGAGGACCGTAGGCTTTCCTTTCCCATTTTGCAGCAAATAGTGGTCCATTGGGAGCGGCCTAATGTGGCGCCATTTTAGGAAGCAATGCAAGCAGCCTCCCCTTGCTCGTGGCAGAGGATATGCCTTGCGCTCGACGGCACCCGAGAGTGGGCCTCTCGATATCCTACCTCACAACGGGAGAGGTCAAGTCATCCATATAAACAACCCTCCGGCATCAGGCGGGAGGTAGCGCTACAAAGCGGCTGGAAAAGGGACACGTTGGTGCAGTAGAGAGCAGTGCAAAGGAATGTGCAGCCCCTGGCTGATGCTCTGCCTCTCACACTGGTCTACATGGAGATGTGGGCCACTCACAGTTTGCGCCAATCCAAAATGACCCCACTTCTGACCTCTCCAACGTGCCCCCAGTCCCCAAATTTAAGGCAAGCAGGCATCTTTCCAGCGCTTACCCCCAGCCACCTGAAACGCTTGCCAGCGAGTAACCCCTCCCATGGGGGGCTCCATGAGAACCGTGCGGACCCACCTGCCCTGTCCCAGGCTTGCAGGGAGGCTGTATCATGCGAGCACAAAAAGGCAGTGTGCCCGGTGGGCCTTTAATTCTATGCCAGGCCATGAGCCCACAGAACACATGCATGAGCTAATAGTGGCGGCACGACCTGTGGTCTGGTGGTTGCAGTAGATGTGGTGTAGTGGTTACATACAAAACAGGTGGTCTAGTGGTTACAGGTAAATGTGTTCCAGTGGTTACACAAGATATGCTCTACTGGCGACATGTGATGTGGTTTAGTAGTGGTAACAGTAGATGTGGTCTGGTGGTTACAGAAGATGTGGCCTTGTGATGCATAAGATAAAATTTAGTGGGTACAGGCAATGTGTTCTTGTAGTTAGAGGAGATGTGGTCTACTAGTTCCTGGAGATGTGGTCTAGTGGTGCAAACCTATGTGTTATAGTAGTTCTACGAGCTGTGTTCTAGTGGTTACAACAGATGTGGCCTAGTGGTAACAGGAGACGTGGTGTAGTGGTTGCAGATGATGGGGTCTAGTGGTTATTGCAGATGTGATCCAGTTGTGACATCAGAGGTGGTCCAATGGTTCCGGGAGTTGTGGTCTAGTGATTTTTGGACATTTATTTGAATGGTTTTGGAAATTTTCGGGCGATGTAGTCTGGGAGTAAAAGACGATGTTTGATTGAAATTTTGAAACTGTGCCATATCATTACCATAGTCCTTTCAAAGCACTCAGGCGTGTATGGAAGTTGCTATACTGTGCCACCTGCCGGGGTATCCACATTGTAAACTGCACCGGCAGGAAAAGGGAAGGAGTGAAGGGATGGTTGAATGAGGCTACAGAACTTTAAGTGGGCAAGGGCTAGCCAGTGCTCAGCCCTAGCAGTCTATCAATATTGCTGTAGAGGAGGTCCCAGATATGACCTGCACCCCTGACCCCAAGTGCAAGTTGCCAGTAAGGTACTCGCCGTGGTATGTGACGTACAAAGAACAACTGAACCAACAAAGGGCAGGTACACTAGAGGGGCAGCCCATAATGGCGGAACCAGAGGCTGAAGTAAGCGGTGTGTCACATGAGAGGGTAGCCGCCTAACTAAATTACACCATACTCTAACTTATGTATGTGGTGAGCATTATGAAGAAAAAAGGTGGTCTATACAGAAGTAAACCTATGATTCATCCTAGTGATGTAATCTAACATCCCCTGGGGGTTGAAAACAAGACAATGTATTTTGTATTGTATAGGCAAGTTCTATTACAAACAACCAGTTATATACGGTGCGATTTATTTTTGATGCACTCAGTATGTTAACAAAATAACAAAAACAGAAATGCAGTGTTCTGATATAAAAACAAAAGAATTTTTCAAGGTAATATTAGAGCATCAGTCTCAAACAAAAAAGAAAAATTACTTATGACATCATCATTTGCATGGTAAGGTTCTTTTACCAGCAACAACAGGGTAACACTTGTTTTAGTTACAAATACAGTTTGACAAATTATTCAGCAAATTATTTTCCCAATTGGGAAGCTCTGTAGCACCAAATTGAGCAGGACAGAGTGGTGAGTGTTAGTAAGGTTGTGTACATTTACATATAGGGGGGCAACAGTTTGCCTCACAGTATTAATGGTGAAACCTCTATAGTTGTACACTATTGTGCAGATCTATAAGTGAACAATCCTCAGTCGGTCTACGTCAGGAAAAGAAAAAATTCCCAAAGATGTAGGTTGGGTCTACAGTGATGTTTCTGAACCCTTGGACGTTTCGGCTTCCAGTGTGGGTGCCTTCATCTGGGCCAAAAGAGGATTGTATCTCCCTATAGGTGATAAACAAGAGCAGGGGAGGTATTAGAGACTCACAAAGAAAAACTGTACCGTAAATTGGTAACAGTCTACTACATACAGAAGAGTAACCTGTATGGCTAAAAGAGAGGGAAGCTCTCATTAAAAACAAGGAGAAAGGTTGCCAACCTGAAGCATGGATCCGGACAGGGAGTAAGTGAGAAGATGTGGACGGGGGGAGGGAAATGTGCAGCAGTCCCGTCTCGAAGACCGTGGTGATTAAACAGCTGCAAGGCGGGAGGGTCCGGAGATCCTAAAGAGGGTCCCCACCTAGTAACAAAAAAGTACCAGTGTGTAAATAAGGAGTGGTGAGACCCATGAGAGGGAGCAAATCCCACCAAAACTATGAAAAAGGAGCGGGAAAAGGAAAAGGGAAATGGTGGAAGAAAAAATAATTTCCTACCTGAAACTGTGTGGACTGGACACCTTCCAGTCTGGGCCAGGACAAATGGAGGCCCAAATGAAACCCTGGGCAGGCAGGGGGCTGCAAAGCTGGGGCGCAACACAGATAAGTTGGGGGGCCGCAGTTTCAGAGGAGAGCCCTTGTAACAGTGGGCAGTCAGAATTTCTAAAATGGAGGGCAAAACAGGGGAGACAAAAACAAAGAAAAATGCCATTAGAAATGGATAAGCCTATAGACTAGGCTGGTGTAAAATGAGGGAATAAAAACCTAAAAAGTAGCATAAAGGTGGGGATAGCAGGTGCCCTTTGCTGCTTACCTTATGCGTTCAGGACAGCAATCCGAAGTAAGGCTGTGGGGTTATCGGGCGGCAGAAAGCTGCCTATAAGGGCTGCGGGTGCACGTAGCAGCCGTGTACCGAGCCACTTCCCGAGTGCGCATGCGCGGTGGAGAGCATGAGGAAGGACACTGCTACCCAGCGTGTGCGCATTGGCATAGCTGCGGGAGATGCCACTAATCCCGTGCACATGCGTGGTGTGAAGGAGAAGGAGCCGTAAGAAACGCTGCTCCCAAGCGCATGTGTGGGTGGCAGCTTGATGTGAAAAAATCAAGAGAAAGCTGCCTTGCCTTCCCCGGGTGCAGCGAAGGGGAAAGGAGGGGCCCAGCTAACCATAGTCTGTCGGCACCCTCAATGGAGCTCCTTACAGTGGTCAAAGAGCCTATGGAAGGCAAGAACTGTCCGCCAAGAGAGCGGGTGGGGGGGGGGTTTGGTGAATGGGAAAAAGGGAGGGGAGGGAGGAAGAGAGTGAGGCCAAACTCTAGAAGGTGCAAGTGTTAAAACCAGACAATGGTGCACCTATAAATAAATCATGAATAGTAAAAAGTGTATAATACAAAAGCAGTTGAAGCACAGTTTGGGTAGATTAAATACATTTCTGACCAAATGGAGCATGAATTGTTTGGATAAATGAAACACACTTCTAACCGCGTACAACATAAACATACAAATAATTTCGCTGGAGAGTCAAAGGAACATATTTTTCAACCTGGGTCCTTACTAACTCTAGTGAAGAAAGACAAGAGAGCTGGTCGGGTGTAAGGTGTGGCATGTATGGAATTGCCGGAATGGGCACATTGCCAGGAGGTTGGAAGTCTAGAAGGTAAAGGGAAGCCCCCTAGTAGTGCCGGTTATCCAGTGGTGCTGCCTCATTGAGGCCTGTTTCAATGGAACGCAGCTTGAACACCCACCATGCTTCTTTATAGTTCAGAGCACTGGTCACATTTCCCGAATTTTGTATCTTTTCAAGAACCCACCACTTGAGCTGGTCCTGGTTATGCTGTTGTTCCAAGAAGTGTGGGACCAGTGGTGCTGTAAGCGTCCGGCATCTGATCCTGGATCGATGTTCCACAATACGTTTGTGTATTGGTCTGCTGGTCTGGCCTACATAGCGGAGGCCACAGGGGCATTCGATCACATAGATTACATTGGGAGTTTTACAATTAGTATGCTGGCGTAACGTCCAATCTTTGCATTGAATTTTAAAGGTCTTTATCTTGTCAGTGAAGCGGCAGACCGTGCAGTTCCCACACGGGTAGTGACCCATGATTTCTCTAAGATTCCAAAGTCCTGTTCTCTGGGTCTTTATTGGAAGTCTGGCATGCGTAAGCCATTCGCGAATATTCTTGGAGCGTTTGAGGGCCATTCGGGGTGGGGGTTCTCCGGGTAGGACTTGATGGATGAGAGGCCAGAATTGCTTAATGATGCTCTTAATCCTGTTGGTGTTTGGTCCAAAAGTCGTAACACAAGTAATTCTGGTGTTTTCTATGTCTCATTTTTTTTGGCTCAAGTAGTGTTTCACGTGGAATGCAGCGCACCCTTTTTCTGGTGTTTCTGAGGAGTTTTTTGGGGTATCCTCGCGCTGTGAGTTTAGACTCCAGAATGTCTGCGTGGTGTTGATATTGGCGGATGTCTGAGCAGTTGCATCTCAGCCTGAGAAACTGTCCAAATGGGAGATTAGTCTTGAGGCTTTGTGGGTGATTGCTCTGGTAGTGAAGGAGGGAGTTCCTGTCAGTTTCTTTCCTGAATAGGGTACACGTGAGTTTACCCTCCTCCACGGTGATAGTGAGATCCAGAAAGTTGATGGTTGAGGCACTGCTGGTAATAGTAAATTGGATGTCGGTAGATCTGGCATTAAGCCATGTGAAAAAAGCCATAAGTTTATCCGTTGTGCCTCTCCAGACAAAAATGATGTCATCGATGTATCTATACCATCTATTGATGTTGTTAAAGAAAGGATTCTGCTGGGTGAGCACATGTGTTGCTTCAAATTCTGCCATAAAGATAATGGCAAGGCTGGGAGCAAAAGCTGCCCCCATAGCTGTCCCGGCAACTTGAAGATAGAACGTGTAATCAAAGGTGAAGAAGTTCTTGGTAAGTGCTATTTCCAATAGTTCCAAGATGAAGTTGACTGGGACACGTTCTTGTTCCATATGTTGAGTAAGATAATCCCGTATGCAATTAAGGGCTGCCGTTTGTGGAATACTGGTGTACAGGGCTTTTATATCCAAGGTCACCAAAAGATCAGTCTCACTATCAAAGGCAAGGTGTTCGAACAGGTTAATAGTGGTTGTAGTGTCCTTAAGATAGGTGGGAGTCAGTTGGCACAGTGGTTTTAGAAAGAAGTCTATGAATTTGCAAAGTGGCCCAAGGATAGAACCGCAGCCTGATACAATTGGTCTTCCAGGTGGAGAGGTAGCATTTTTATGGAGCTTGGGAAGTGCATAGAAAGCTGGTATTCTCTCTTCCGAGGTATTAAGAAAAAGTTCCTCCTTATCTGAAATCCAATCACGTTCACAGGCGTATCTGGTACACGCAGAGATTTCTTGTTTGATGGTCATTGACAGATCTTTGCTCAGTACTCTGTAGTTTGTTTTCTCATCGAGCAGAATCAGCACCATTTCTTTATATTGTGCAATACTTTGCACCACTATCCCTCCTCCTTTATCTGCAGCCTTAATCACGATATTGTTGTTCGTGGATAAGTTTTTAAGGGCCTGTCGTTCACCATTGGTAAGGTTATGTCGTATGTTGGTCTGTTTGTGATTAATTTTGGCAACTTCTTGTCTGACACATCTTTCGAAGTTGATAAGGGCTGGTTCTGTGTCGTTGTCGTTAGGGCAGAAGTTAGACTTAGATCTAAGTCCTGTATCTTCCTCCCCTGATCTTTGGTCAGCATCATGAAAGTATGCTTTGAGTCGAATGGATCTAAAAAAGTGTTGGAGTTCATTTTCTAGTCCGAAACAGTTGGTGTTATTGGTTGGGACATATGAAAGACCCATAGAGAGCACTGCTAATTCTTCTTCAGTGAGATTTTCCCCAGACAGATTGAAAACTGGTAGTTTGTCAGGGGTGGCTAGCGGCGTCGATTGCGGCGTTGTCCTCTGGGTCTGTGCCATGGTGGGTATCCAAATGTTGGCATGGGGCGGGGGGCCCAAAAGTTGTTGTTGAGGCCCCCTTGTCCTAAAAAAGGCAGAGGTTGTTGGAAAAACGGTGGTCTCGGCTGCATGTTCCTGCCTAATTGGGGGTTTGGGTCTCCCGATCCTGAGCCTGAACTAGAGGTGTCCGAGAATGTGACCTAGCGTTTTCTTTGTCTGGCAGCGCCTGCTGTATTTTGCACTCTTTCTTTCTCTTTGTTTTCTTTATAATCTGGAGATAGATAAGGATATACTTTTTCTATCTTGAAAATCGACATATCTTTGGCCAGTTTTTTATGCTTTTTCTCCAGGGTATCTGCCATGAATTGATCCATAACCTTATTTATTTCTTTAAGTTTTTCCCGTGCGTTGTCTAATGCATTGTCATTAAGAAATTTCTTTTCCTCATTTTCAAGTTCAATCTTAATTTTCAGATGAATTCGTTGGGCCGTGGTGATTGTTAGCACCATCAGATCCCGGCTGCATTTTGTAGCAATTTGGCTAAAGCCCAGCATGTATTCCTGATCATCCAGGAACAGTGCGGGCTCGTTCCGAATTGTTAGTCCCAGCGGCACCATATTGGATTTCAAATATTCCCTCAAAAAGTGACCGTGTACTTCCGTCCGGAAGCACTTTTTCTTTAGTTTGAGGAGTTCATCTCCTGACGCTGTAGATGACGTCATCAGTAGGGCTCCTGGCATGTTAAAAAGGGAGGGACCTCTGATGATTTAATTTGTTTGATCCTCTGAGAAGCTAAGTACCTGTTCCATTGTGTGCAGAAAGTAAAGTGTGAGGGTGTAGGGGGGGGGAACAAAAGGAGGAGTGATCCACAAGGGTTTCAGGTTGGCGTGAATAACAAATCAAAATTATATTTTCAAATAATGATGAGCCCTACGTACAAACAACGAACTTTAATTCAAATAATTCAAAGAAACCCCTAGTACAGTAAACACTGTATCCAAGGTAAGTACACTAGAAGGGCAGCCCATAATGGCGGAACCAGAGGCTGAAGTAAGCGGTGTGTCACATGAGAGGGTAGCCGCCTAACTAAATTACACCATACTCTAACTTATGTATGTGGTGAGCATTATGAAGAAAAAAGGTGGTCTATGCAGAAGTAAACCTATGATTCATCCTAGTGATGTAATCTAACATCCCCTGGGGGTTGAAAACAAGACAATGTACTTTGTATTGTATAGGCAAGTTCTGTTACAAACAACCAGTTATATGCGGTGCGATTTATTTTTGATGCACTCAGTATGTTAACAAAATAACAAAAACTGAAATGCAGTGTTCTGATATAAAAACAAAATAATTTTTCAAGGTAATATTAGAGCATCAGTCTCAAACAAAAAAGAAAAATTACTTATGACATCATCATTTGCATGGTAAGGTTCTTTTACCAGCAACAACAGGGTAACACTTGTTTTAGTTACAAATACAGTTTGACAAATTATTCAGCAAATTATTTTCCCAATTGGGAAGCCCTGTAGCACCAAATTGAGCAGGACAGAGTGGTGAGTGTTAGTAAGGTTGTGTACATTTACATATAGGGGGGCAACAGTTTGCCTCACAGTATTAATGGTGAAACCTCTATAGTTGTACACTATTGTGCAGATCTATAAGTGACCAATCCTCAGTCGGTCTACGTCAGGAAAAGAAAAAATTCCCAAAGATGTAGGTTGGGTCTACAGTGATGTTTCTGGACCCTTGCAGCGAAATTATTTGTATGTTTATGCTGTACGCGGTTAGAAGTGTGTTTCATTTATCCAAACAATTCATGCTTCATTTGGTCAGAAATGTATTTAATCTACCCAAACTGTGCTACAACTGCTTTTGTATTATACACTTTTTACTATTCATGATTTATTTATAGGTGCACCATTGTCTGGTTTTAACATTTGCACCTTCTAGAGTTTGGCCTCACTCTCTTCCTCCCTCCCCTCCCTTTTTCCCATTCACCAAACCCCCCCCGCCCACCCCTTACTCCCACCCGCTCTCTTGGCGGACAGTTCTTGCCTTCCATAGGCTCTTTGACCACTGTAAGGAGCTCCATTGAGGGTGCCGACAGACTCTGGTTAGCTGGGCCCCTCCTTTCCCCTTTGCTGCGCCCGGGGAAGGCAAGGCAGCTTTCTCTTGATTTTTTCACATCAAGCTGCCACACACACATGCGCTTGGGAGCAGCGTTTCTTACGGCTCCTTCTCCTTCACACCACGCATGTGCACGGGATTAGTGGCATCTCCCGCAGCTATGCCAATGCGCACACGCGGGGGAGCAGTGTCCTTCCTCATGCTCTCCACCGCGCATGCGCACTCGGGAAGTGGCTCGGTACACGGCTGCTACGTGCACCCGCAGCCCTTATAGGCAGCTTTCTGCCGCCCGATAACCCCACAGCCTTACTTCGGATTGCTGTCCTGAACGCATAAGGTAAGCAGCAAAGGGCACCTTCTATCCCCACCTTTATGCTACTTTTTAGGGGTTTTTTTCCCTCATTTTACACCAGCCTAGTCTATAGGCTTGTCCATTTCTAATGGCATTTTTCTTTGTTTTTGTCTCCCCTGTTTTGCCCTCCATTTTAGAAATTCTGACTGCCCACTGTTACAAGGGCTCTCCTCTGAAACTGCGGCCCCCCCAACTTATCTGTGTTGGGCCCCAGCTTTGCAGCCCCCTGCCTGTCCAGGGTTTAATTTGGGCCTCCATTTGTCCTGGCCCAGACTGGAAGGTGTCCAGTCCACACAGTTTCATGTAGGAAATTCTTTTTTCTTCCACCATTTCCCTTTTCCTTTTCCCGCTCCTTTTTCATAGTTTTGGTGGGATTTGCTCCCTCTCATGGGTCTCACCACTCCTTATTTACACACTGGTACTTTTTTGTTAGTAGGTGGGGACCCTCTTTAGGATCTCCGGACCCTGCCGCCTTGCAGCCGTTTAATCACCACGGCCTTCGAGACGGGACTGCTTCACGTTTCCCTCCCCCGTCCACATCTTCTCACTTACTCCCTGTCCGGATCCATGCTTCAGGTTGGCAACCTTTCTCCTTGTTTTTAATGAGAGCTTCCCTCTCTTTTAGCCATACAGGTTACTCTTCTCTATGTAGCAGACTGTTACCAATTTACGGTACAGTTTTTCTTTGTGAGTCTCTAATACCTCCCCTGCTCTTGTTCTTGTTTATCACCTATAGGGAGATACAATCCTCTTTTGGCCCAGATGAAGGCACCCACACTGGAAGCTGAAACGTCCAAGGGTGCAGAAACATCACTGTAGACCCAACCTACATCTTTGGGAATTTTTTCTTTTCCTGACGTAGACCGACTGAGGATTGGTCACTTATAGATCTGCACAATAGTGTACAACTATAGAGGTTTCACCATTAATACTGTGAGGCAAACTGTTGCCCCCCTATATGTAAATGTACACAACCTTACTAACACTCACCACTCTGTCCTGCTCAATTTGGTGTTACAGAGCTTCCCAATTGGGAAAATAATTTGCTGAATAATTTGTCAAACTGTATTTGTAACTAAAACAAGTGTTACCCTGTTGTTGCTGGTAAAAGAACCTTACCATGCAAATGATGATGTCATAAGTAATTTTTCTTTTTTGTTTGAGACTGATGCTCTAATATTACCTTGAAAAATTCTTTTGTTTTTATATCAGAACACTGCATTTCTGTTTTTGTTATTTTGTTAACATACTGAGTGCATCAAAAATAAATCGCACTGTATATAACTGGTTGTTTGTAATAGAACTTGCCTATACAATACAAAGTACATTGTCTTGTTTTCAACCCCCAGCGGATGTTAGATTACATCACTAGGATGAATCATAGGTTTACTTCTGCATAGACCACCTTTTTTCTTCATAATGCTCACCACATACATAAGTTAGAGTATGGTGTAATTTAGTTAGGCGGCTACCCTCTCATGTGACACACCGAACCAACAAAGGGCGGCAATGGGCCGCTGCCCTGTGTACATTAGAAGATCATTACCTGTTGAAATGCCCATAACCAGGCAACCCTGGGCAGCACGGTACCCAATCAGACGACCGTACCTGCCATTGGTACGAAACAATGAGTATTTACAGACTGTCCACAAGGAGACCCCGAAGGCCTTAATGGAAGGCCAATGGAAATAGACTAAGGGCCTAGGCAGCCCCGAGAACAACCAGAAGTGGCTACTGAAAGCTATGCATGACAGTATCGACAATTGCAAGGAGAATTGTAATGGACGAAGGGGAGAGACACTGTGAAAAAGTATGAGAATGGTGCCATGAGACAAGACGGAAGCAACCGCCTTATTGAACGTCTGTAAATAAGCTAGAAACGCAAGATGCTAAGTAATCGACACCGCCTGCAATGCTTAAGTAGAAGAATAGAGCGGCATGCACCAACTATATATGTCTACCTCAATACTGCACAATGTACACGTGCGACTCCATTTTGTTTGAGCAGAAGAAAGCCCAGGCGGCCCAGGCCCAACTGGCTGAGTTTCACATCTAGGTCCAAGCTGAGGAAAAGAGCGGGATTGAAACTTAACAAAGGATGGCTCATGTCGGGGAAATCAAGGTCAACGAGAGAAGGGGAGGTGAGCATGAGCTCACGAGGCTCCAACTTCAGAGCACACCAGCCTGCCCGTGAAGGTCAAGATAAGAGAGGCCCATGCAGGTGGCCAAGCGAACACAGAATCAAATGCACGAAAAGACTGAGAACTGAAGCAGATTCACGGTGGACCAACACGTGACCAGACAGGCGTGAAGATGTACCACCGCCTGATGTCATTCAGAACCGGAGGGTGCCATAACTTTTCCTGATAAGAGACTACAGATCCGAGGCCATACCCAGCCAACTAATTGACACATAGCCCTAAACCACTGATTGATGGAAGGGAGGCAGGGTGAATCTTGGGACACCAGGCACCAGGGTGTCTATTCTGCATGATGCTAATTAAAAGTGGAGATTTATGTTTAGGGGTGTAACTCGCCCAATCACAAGGGACCATGTAATCTAGGGTCCTATAGACATTGTAACCAATGAGACGTCGTACTTGTACTGACGTCAATCATGTGTGGTGTAGAGGGATGGGCATAGACGCCCACCCTTTAAGAGTTATCCAATCCGTATGCCTTATTTTCATATACAGATATAACACCTATACTTAAGTTACCTTTTCCAACCAATTATATTGCATGATGATTTTTTATAGGAGTGTACGTCATTGATGACAAAGTTTGCCCATAAAAGAAGCTGTTGTACTGAAGGTCGAGGAAGTCGGGGTGAGACAGGTGTTCGCGATGCTGCTGATTTCCATAAGCTGATGTATGTATCATTAAACGGACTTCCCTTTGCTAACTTACTGAGTCCCTAGTATTGATTTGTGCTGGAGTATGTAAGTCCTGCATCCTGTCCTCACACGGTGCAGCTATCTTGTATTACAAGTTTTCGAGAGTGAGTGCTGACCAATCGTCAACACTTGGTAGCGTGAGGATGGTTTCGGCCATCGATTATTGATAATCGATTAATATAGTCACAAGACACCTTTAAACCGAAGGCGCGAAGTAACTCTGGATCTTCGGTTACAGCGCAAGTCCTTTCGCTTTTCCGGCTGAGTAGCCCGAGAAGCTTCCCGTGGACAGTGATAGTGTATATACTCCCTAAAAATCTGCAGTGGGTCTGAAGGAACCCGCTTTTCCAAGCATAACCCTTTTCATTCCCACGGGAAGCGGATCGGATGAAAACCATAAAGCGGGGAAGAGGAAGGGGTGGTGATCCCGGAGATCCAGAGAGGAAAAGAGACGATCAGTGAATGAAACAACAAAACTTGACTCATAGGCATTAGAGCAAGTGGGGGAAAGGTAACGGAGGTTGGCGGAGAAAGATACATTAGTTAGAGGTAGAGAAGACGATATATGTATAGTCGATTAATGACTCGAGTATAAAAGGAAGACATATATAATAGGATTCCAGGGGGGCACCTGAGCTAAAACGTAATAGAATACCAGGGGGGCACCTGGGAAAGGTAAAAACGTAAAAGTATACCGGGGGGGCACCTGAAATTAAAAACGGTAAGGAATACCGGGGGGGGGGACCCGAGAGAAAACTGTAAATTCGCCTTGTTCCTGCGCTTTAAAGAGTGGTCAGAAGGAACTTGAACCCAGAGCCCACAGAGAGGGGGACGCTGGGCTACGATGACATTTAAAGACGTCATAAAGAGGTAGTTCAGATCTCATGACGGGGTAATAATTAGAAGGCAGGTATATGTTGACCAGCTGGTGTCTGTCTAGTCTGTCAAGCGTCTGTTATAAGTGTCTTGCTATATGTGAATGCGCAATAAATGATTGATGTGAAAAATGTGTTGATGCTTGAGTGAAATGCATTTTGATTTTTTTGCGATTCTGTAACTGAGAGGGGATTGCCAGTGAATCAATGGTTTCTGTTGAGTAAACTGATGGTATAAATTTTGCGGAAAAAGTGGATTGGAGGTTGCGGTTGTGGTGCTCGCTCATATTGGTGGAGAGACTTAAGTTATTGTGTAAACATTGTGGGTATTGAAGTGAAAAGATGGAGGTCACCCTGCTTATGCATCTCTGTAAGCAATTGCCAAAACATGCAGCAAAGTTGAAGAAATACAGCCAGGAGTGGGTTTAGGGCGTGGCCCCAGAATGGGTCATTGTCTAAGGCTGT
This sequence comes from Ambystoma mexicanum, assembly GCF_040938575.1. Taxonomy (NCBI): domain Eukaryota; kingdom Metazoa; phylum Chordata; class Amphibia; order Caudata; family Ambystomatidae; genus Ambystoma; species Ambystoma mexicanum. The sequence continues at coordinate 870,608,201 of NC_090924.1, read as the reverse complement.
CTTACAGCACATGACCACGTTCCTACATGCCACATATAGCGGGAAGAAACTCGAGAAATGCCTTGTTGTTCTTGAGTTATGGAAGATGTTTGAACATACAAAGGAAGAAGAACCACCTGCAGACTGGATATTAAACGTATGTACAGAGGGGGGTGAGACGCCTACTGCGCCACCGGCCCCGCCAGAACCATTCATTGAGGGAAGCAGGTCAGAGGGTATTTATCCGCTACGAGAGCTCAAAGCAGCCACAGGGTATCACAACCCTGCGTATGAGTCACCTGCATGCAGTAGTGACGAAACTAATGAGAAGTAGCGGGAAACCGTTCCAGCCCCCGTTGTCCGGAGAGACAAGGAGAGGCACGGAGATGGACGAAAGGATCAGGTACAGACTAGTGCACCTCTCGATAAGCAGAGAGAGGGAAAGAAGCGGAGAGAGAGTGATGAGATGACATTCGCAAAGGACGAATGGATGGGAGGACAGATATTGTTAAAATTAGATGGAAAGGGGAGTCATGAGGCAAGGCCACGAGGAAGACCTGACGAAAAGCAGAGAAGGGAAAAGGATAGGGAGACAAGGGATGAAAGAAATAGAAAGAAGGACAGGCTGTGGCGAGAACAACTTTATCGCGAAGAGCAAGAAATACCGCTCAGTCGCACCCAGTATGCAGCCTATGAAAAATACAGACTGAATAAGTTGAAGTTAGAGGAAGAACGTAGGGTTCATGAAAGGAAGGAAGAGATTAGAAAGGCTAAGAACGTAGAGACGAAAGGATGCAGGAAGTAGATAAGATTAGAGAGGACGCAAGGAAACGCAAGGAAACAGATGAGGAAATAGAACGAAAACATAGACAAAGGGCGCAAGACTTAGAAAATTTGCAGCGGGAAGTGAAAACACCCAATTCTGTTGTAGACTGGGAAGACATAGAAGAGTTCTTTCCAGCAAGTGATGCAGTACCAGGTACAAGCAGGACAATTATTGATGATGACTTCGACACCAGAAGCTTCGGGGAAACGATTGATAAAATATATGATGAAATGGGACAGGAACGAATCTCCCAAGAGGGAAGGGAAGATGAGCGCTTAGAGAGCACTCAGTTATATGACACTGAGGATGTCACCCAAAGTAGTGAGAGTAGGGGACGTTCCCTAGATAGACTAGAAGATAGGCAGAACGAAAATGATGCAAGAAGTTGTGCAAACTGGGAGTATTCGGAGTCTGACTCCGACGGGGACGCTGAAGAAGCGATGTATGACGAAGGGAGACGGCACGAAAGGCGGCTCCCAGGTAACCGAGGGGTACAATGGTCAGAGGCTGGCGAGTCCGTAAGTAGGACATCGGAGTCCGCTGGACAGTCCAGCCAACATGAAGAAACACCCCACGGTCAGAGGGGGGTGTCGGCACCTGCCTATACAGATAGGTTAAGGGCGCTGCCAGGTAGAAAGCAAGGCGGGAACGCCACCCCAGCAAGAGACCGAGGAGGTAAAGAAAAGGGAAAGGAGAATTGCACATTCCAATTCCCACTGCTAGAGAAAGGGGGAGTAAGACCGCAATATATTCCATGGCCACACATGGACCGGGAAAATTTAAAGAATAAGCTTCCAATGTTGACATCCAGAGCTGGGAAGTGGATACATGAGCTAGAAAAAATGACGGGGGAGTCACTCTAGCCATAGGGGACATCAAGGGTCTCCTAATTGCTATGCTTGGAGAAAGAGCAGATGATGTGTGGAAGAGGGCAGGCTACCCTAGGGTAACTATAACTAACACCTCTCATGACGGAGCGTCATTTAATAATTGTAGAGCCGCAGTGTGGAAAGCGCTACAAACGCTATACCCTGACACATCAGACATGGGAGCCATTATGACTCGGAAGATGAAAGAGTTAGAGGATCCGTTGCTTTATATCCAGAATTTTCAAGACGCGTGGGTGCTTGAAACGCATGAGTCTTAGAAAAAATCTATCCCTGTATTCTATCATATAGTGTGCCAAGGGTTACCAGAACCGGTGCAAAAACAACTAAAAAAATTGGTAGGAATAGAAGCTAAACCGTGGGCCGAAATCCAGTTGACAATTGCCCATTATTGTAGGCTGTTGTAAGAAAAGAATTGAAAGAAAGAGGCAACATGTAAGGGAGAAGAGGCGAAGCTGGTGCAAAGGAAGCTCACGAAGTATGCGCTCAGGGAGCCATGCTAACAAGCCCAGCCGATTCGAGTGCGCAATGTGCCACTAACCCGCCGCAGAACAATCAGGGTAACACGGGATATTATCTGAGAAGAAGGGGATTTGGAGGAAGAGGATGGCAGAGTAATCAGGGAGGCTTTAGAGGTACCCAAGGAGGTTTTCAAAATGTTCAAGGTGGTAACCAAAGCACACCAATGGGCAGTCCAGCTATGCCAGATGGACAGATGGCCCGACCACCACCAGTGTGTTGGCTGTGTGGAGTGACGGGACATGTGGCACGCATGTGCAGAAGCCAAGACATGTGGCAGAACAATCAAGGGATGGCGGCAGGCACGGTAAATCAACCGGCTACCCCACAACAGGGCAATGCACAAAACTATACCGTGCAGCAGCAGGCAGCTGCTTGCAGCAAGGTGCACAGCAAGGGTTTCAACTCTCGAACTTAGGGAAGTTGCAACAGGGGCAACCCCAGCAGGCACCGCCGCCGGTACCACAAGGGATGAACAATGGGGGTGTTCAGAAAATTTATAGTGGGCCGAACCTATACATAAAATAAGACAGATCACGGGAAACTCGGATGTGCTCTATCCTATCGGTGACACCAGCCCCTAATAGGGAACCAAGGGTAAATGTCACCAAAGGAGGAAAAGAGTATTCCTTCTTAGTTGACACGGGCGCGACGCGTTCGTGCATAAGAGAAGGCAAGTTTTCCTTGTCCGGCGAGGCAATAGACATGCAGAGTTTCACTGGAACTCATAGTAGAGTTCCCTTCACAGACACTCTCCCGGTCTCCGTGGGAGAGCATGAAATGAATGTTCCTTTACTGTACTCACATCAGTCCCCAGTAAACATCATGGGTTGAGATCTAATGACAAAGCTGAATATGTCAATCTCATTCACTGAGGATGGCATAGTGTGCTCCACGCCAGGAATGCATTATTCCAACGTATGTGAAATGATCAGAGCATACTCGGGACGTACAGCTATGAGAGCTTTACCGCTGGAGCCAGAGGTCTTCGAATATGGCGTGCGAGTGCTCATGGTGGGATTGCCGGGCCTCGCAGGCAAAACTATGAGGACCCCTGACGAGTTTCTTTTTAGACCAAGGATACCCATGCATGAAGAAGAGGGACAAATATTTCCTTTGGTAATACAGTTTGCCGCAGTAAAGGGGAAGGTGGTTTTAGTAGAAGGATGCGATGACGAAGGAAGGCAATGGTGTGCAGTTATCGCCATTGAAGAAGGGTATCAAGTGACTGACGTCACAGATGATGATCTGTTCCAAGAGCACCCTGATTTAGAGGAGTCATGGGTGGAAGTAAGTCTCATATTCTGGGTCAAAATGATCAAACGAGAAGTACCACAGCGAATGATGCTAGTGATGGCACGACCAGAATACTTTGAGGAGGACATGGCCCAGGTGCCAGTCACAGTATGGACAAAAGGGCCTTATGACGTAGGACTCCTGAAGGAGGCAGGAGAGGTGAAGATTAAACTCAAGCCTGGAGCGATTCTACCAAGAGCGCGACAATACCCCATGTCCAGAGAAGCGGACAAGGGGATGGTGAAGACAATCTGCCATGATGGAGCAGGGCATTCTGGTAACGTCAGAATCACCTTGCAACATGGTGATCTATCCTGTCAAGAAATCGAAGGGAGGGTCTTGGCATTTAATCCAGGATTTACGAGCATTGAACGACATAGTAGAAGCGAGTTCCCTCTAGTCCCTAATCCATCCACTATTTTGGGCAACATACCAACGGAGGCAAAATATTTCACGGTGATCGATTTAAAGAATGCATTTTTCTCGATCCCATTGCACCGTGATTCACAAGACCTGACGTCATTTACTTTCAGACAAATGTGCCTGAAAAGTACAAGGCTGCCACAGGGGTATTGTGAATCTCTGTCCATTTTTAACCGAGTCCTGCAAATGGACCTAAGTAACATTGCGGTAGACAGTGTTGTTCTGCAGTATGTAGATGACATTCTGATCTGCAGCACCACTGAAAAGCAATGCCGACACGACTCTGTTCAGCTATTGACCATATTAGCTAAGAAGGGATACAAGGCGGACAAGGACAAGTTGCAATACTGCCAACAGGAGGTGTTATACATAGGGCAACTAATCTCACATGAAGGGAAAAAGGTAACACCAGAGAGGGCTGAAGCTATCATGAACACGGCTAAGCCGCTCACGGTAAAACACATCCAGAGCTTCTTAGGCCTATGCAATTATGTCAGAGCATGGGTCTTCGATTACAGCTCATACACCAAGCCCTTGCTCCAGGCCTTAAAGAAAGCCCAGGCAACAGAGGGAAAAACTGAATGGACTGAAGAAATGGAAAAGGGGTTTGCAGAACTAAAGGGGGCAATTTGCAAGGCCCTAGTTCTCGGGATCCCCAATTATGCAGAGGAATTCTATCTCTTCTCTCATACCGATGGCAATTTTATGACGGCAGTGCTCGCTCAGCGAACATCACTGGGTTACAAGCCCCTAGCATATTACAGTGGGAGCTTGGACCCGGTCATGAGGGGCCACTTCCCATGCAAGCAAAATTTAGCAGCCGCCGCGTTTGCCATCGAGAAAGCATCATCCATTGTGATGGGATGCTCCATAACATTGTATGTTGAGCACTCATTATTTGCCATATTGGAGAAGCCAAAGGGCACCTTGACGTCACAGAGAGCATCCGCATATTAGGTGATTATCTCAAATCCATCGATCAAAATAGTGCGATGCAAAACTGTGAACCCTGCTATGTTTATTGCTGAGCCAGTCACAGAGGGGAGAACCTGTGCATGACTGTGCCAATTATGAAGAGTTTTATGATGAAATCCCCAGAATAAGAGAGAATGCTCTGCCAAGCAGAGAAGTCGTCTTCATTGACGGGTCATCGAGAATTGACCAAGAAGACGGGCAAAGTTACACAGGCGTGGCCGTGATCAAAACATGGCAAATGGAGAGTTCCAAGTACTTCTCAGTGCATGAATAACATCCCACTATTCGGCACAGGCTGCAGAACTAGTGGCATTGATACTCGCCATCGAGAATCACGCAGACCAGGAAGTATCAGTGTACAGTGACTCTGCCTATGTGACGTCCACAGTGTACGCAGGCCTGGCATGATGGAAAAGGAGGGGCTACCTCCGAGCGGACGGCACGCCAGTGCAACATGCAGCCTTGTTGGACAGGCTGATAAAAGCACTACAGCTCCTAGTGTGCATAGCGGTCGTCAAGTGCGCTGCTCACACCAAATGAACAGATTTCGTGTCACGTGAAAACCATGAAGCGGACACGGAAGCCAAGCGCATGGCATCCAAGGTTGAGACAATCATGGACTTGGAGGTGGCAGGTACCCATGAGCGAATGATGATAACCCGAGCCACTCCAGAAGCCTATAGCAATATGGGGCAGACACAGTTAATGGAACTCCAGGGGGAGGCACCTCAGGATGAGAAGAATTTATGGAAGCGTCGAGGGTGTTCTTTAAACCCCTCTGATGGGTTAAGGAGGCAGGACAGCACTGGTAAACCAGTAATGCCTGTCACCCTCCTAAAGGTAGCGTTAGAACAGCTCCACTACCTTTTCCAAAAGAAAATCTTGCTGCAACACTCTGAGGACTGGTTCACGCCGAATTTAGCGGAGCATGTTGCATTCTTTATGGTCAATTGCATAATTTGCCAGCAATTCACCTCTGGGCACACATTGAAAGTGATGAGAGGAATCATTCCCAGACCTGAAGGGCCTTTCCAGCACCTGCATATCGACTATGTCAATATGATTCAGGTTTGTAATGGATACAGGTATTTAATTGTTGTGGTGTGTCCATTCTCTAGATGGATAGAAGCGGGGCCCTGTACACACCCTGACGCTGCCTGTGCTGCAAAGTTCCTGGTGAGGGAGGTTTTCCCCAGGTGGGAAGTGTGTGAGGTTATGAGGTCAGACAATGGGCCCCATTTCGTAAACTCAGTATTTGAGCAGATTAGCTTGTTGCTTGGTATAAAGCACAAGTTCTGGTCGGGGTATCACCCAGAAGGAAATGGCATATGTGAACACCTCAACGGCCTGTTGAAAGAGAGGATAGCCAAACTGAAGCTCACATTAAAGAAGGGATGGCTGTACTGCCTACCACTGGCATTATATGCACTTCGGAACCAGCCAGGCTCCGACCATCACCTCACGCCGCACGAGATTATCACTGGTAGAAGGATGAGAGCCCCTCTTACTCCCCGAGATAGAGCTAGATGTGAAGCCCAGCCCGCTAGGGAGGTTCTGGGAGCAGAAATGAAGAATTACCTTGACTGTCTTACCTCTAGTACATCTGTCATTTCAGGCCAGCTGCAGCGACGGCAGAAAGGGGACAGCACAGCACAAACCACAACAGACAATGCTGATGCAGGCACAACTCTCAGCCTAGGTGCACCCCTTGTCTTCCCGGGGGACAGAGTTCTAGTGAAGAAATTTACGAGGAAGAAATGGAAAGAACCACGATTTAATGGCCCTTTCATCATAGAGGACTGCACCCCGTCCGCTGTCAAGCTCCAAGGAGGAAGAGCCTGGATCTTCCTGAATGACATCAAGCCCTTTATAGGAGAAGGCGCTCCTACTGCATTCACCGTGGAAGCTACAGACAATGGGGAAGGACCACAGCACGTGCAGACAAGGTCTAGGGTGAGGAAGAAGGACGCACAAGCAGAAAAGACAAACTGAAGAACTCGCTGTGAAAACTGTGGCTATACATTGAACTTTTCTCTAAGCACTGAATGAGATACAAGACTTTTCAAACAAACGCAATGTGCAGCTGAGGTCGCAGGGCAAAGGAAAAGGTTGCATACTTTGAACCTGCAGTGACACTGGTAACTTAAATACGTAGAGCCACAGAGTAGTGGACAAAAAACTCTAAGACTCTGGTAAGCAAAAGAACCGGATATTCCTGAGAACTGAAACTGTTATCCTGAAGGATCCAGCATAAAGACTTTGTTCACAAACATATGGTACACCCCAGCAGAAGCCTTAAGTGGGATGTACTCACCTACTTCCAATTAGTGACATTGACTTATCCATCGCTCATAGGGAGAGAAACAAGTGTCACAGAATTCATCCAAGATCCAGAAAATAAGAAGGTAATCAGGCAACTATTGACTGTCATTGCAGAGGTCTTCGCCGAGTTGCCTGAGCATAGTGACTCAAAGACCAATGCTCCCGCCTCCAGCAGTCATTGACGAAGTGACCTACACGTTATTCTTTCAAATCATTGAGGAGTGCCCAGAACCTGTCGGGAGGACCACAGATACACTGACGTTCATCAGAGATCCCCTAAACAATCATTTTCTAAACCAGATATGGAGTAAACTAAATAATGTGGTAGCCATCCACGCAGCAGGAAAGTGCAAAGATTGCTCAAAGCAAAAGCGAGGCGTGCGATTAAGACTCTGCAAAACAAATAAATGTCCCTGTCTCCTGAGGACAGTCTAATAGCCCACAATGTCCTCTTTGGCTTAGTAAATGACTTTCCAGAAATGGTAGGGAGACCTGCCGAGGTTGACGCCCTCACCTTCCTCAGAGACCCTGCCAACGCGAGAAAGACAGGAACACTCTTCTATAGCATACAGCTAAAAAATGGAACTGTCCAGCTTTCAGAGGGAATTTCTGAGAGAATTCCAGTAAAACTTTCGGCGAGGGACAGATCGAGAAGGCAAGGACTGATCACACTGCAAAGAGATCGGTGACCTAAGAGACAGAGTATCAGAGCAAATGTCATTATCACCTGAAGATAGCAGAATTGCCTTCACAGTCTTCTTTCACCTCATCGAGAACTTTCCAGAGTTAGTGGGTAGACCCATCACTGTCGACGTGCCCACGTTTCTCTGTGATCCAGCAAAAAAGGCACAACTCAACAGACTCCTGAGAGCTATTGCATCACAGCTGAGAAGCAATCATGGACATCCGCTGCTGAGAAGAGACTTACAAAGGAGAGATCCAAGATAAAACCCTTTAGAAGCCCCAGCCGGGGGCAGAGCAAGGAAACAAAGACACAGTTCTTCATGCTTCCAACGTAGAACAAATCGAAAGGGGATAACTACATCCTGAACTTCTTTTCCAATTTTCTTATTTTTCTCTGTTTTTTATAATCATCCCGCAGTGGAGTAAATGGGGGGAGAGAGACATTGCAGCAACTCGACCTCGAAGAACCAAGCGAAAGGAGCAGAGCAACAAACTTCACTGCTGTTTACTTTTTTCAACCTTTTTCTTATTTTTTCCTACCTTCTCATATGTTCACTGTTATTTTTATTTCTGTTTTTATTTTTTCAAAGGTTTATCTATGCGTGATGTGCAGCGAAGACATCCTTTTATGGTGTCACTGCAAACAAATTCCTGCATGTCCTCAGGACCAAGACGAATTGGGAAGGGGCCCTGGAAATGCATTGTATACACAAATGCAGGAAGAATGTGATGTGCTAAAAACGGCAGTCTAACCTTTTTCCATAGTCTAGCAAAGGATGTGTACTCCATAACCAGAGACTTCCATCATCACTCGCAAGAAGGGGGACATTAAACTGCACCCGCCATTTTAGCGTTTGCTGAACTTTTAAATAACGAAAATCAAGATAAGAAAATAAATAAACTATTGACTTGTTCGAGATGGGGGCCCAAAACCGTAATTTAGTTGTGCCACCAGTGGAGGGGCGCCCCCGGTTTCCTGGGAGGAGGTGCTGTAAGATGTCTTTCAAGGCCGTCATATGTATATGCATAGTGATTGTTGTAGTATATTTGGCTCTAACTGTCAGATCTGCCTTTCTTATTGGTGCATGAAGCATCCCAATGCCCGTGCTTCCACCAGATAATGAACATCTGGGGCCCACAAAAGCACCCAGACCTTATATTGTCATCCCTGTTCCAAGAAAAACTGATGATAAAACAAACGATTTACAGTTTAATGTAATTAGCAGCAACACGTACACACTTGAAGTAATGAATGGTGAGAAAGGCTGGAGACAGGGTCAGCACGGAATGAATGATAACAACATAGCACTGTCCACGGCACGCACCCATACACTAAGTGCACACAAACAAGGGCAAGTGTGAATGGCTACAAAACCACAGGCCAAACTAACTGAAAGGGAGAAATCCCCGGGGGAACAAGCAGCTCCAGAAAGCAGGGAGCAAAGTGAGAAACCGAACCGAAGTGAGATAGCACAATCACTCAATGAAACGGAGGAAGCCGCAAAAGAAATCACTGAAAAAACACATGCGGTAGTCAAGTATGTGTTCCCGCTCATACGTAGAGCAAAGAAACTACATGAGGAGTTGAGCAAGAAAACCACAGAACCTGTAATAACGAGCACGTCTGCTCCAACACCAGAGATAAGCAACAGGCCTACAATGCCAACATGCGTTGGGAAGATAACGAGCCAATGGTGGTGGGAAGAGTTCTACAACAGAGTGTATGAGGGAAAGAAAAGGAATGCAAGCCCTTCCTCTACTATGACAGTGCAGGAAGTGACACCTGCCCCACCAAGGATAACGCCCGAGAGACTGCCTGAACGAAAGAGCAGTACAGACGCATTCAGAGACATAGTGTTGGCCAACTACAGAAAAACGTTAAGAATCAAGAGAAGCCCATATGAAACGGACACCAAACTAAACAACTACCTGGACAGCACAGCCCATCTTGGAAACAACATATGGTACCAGCACATGAAGGAAGTTGGACGAAGTCAACCAGAAGGAGAATGTTTCGTATGTGCACTCCTGCCATATAGCATGGGCAAGTCCAATATCTTTGTTGCAGTAGAAGTTGACGTCCCCACGGGACACTGCATGTCACACGTAGCAATGTGCAACACCAGAGGGCAGTTTATGGGAAGAGACGCCTCACTGATATGGACCAACTAAAAAGACTTCCCAGATGAAGACGGTTTTGTCCAGGACATCAAAACAAGAAACTGGGTGCACACCAGGAATCACGTTATTAGATATGAAAACCCTGATGTCAAAGGATCAGGAATTAGATGGGAAATAAACCCAAGAATGAACGCCCAAGGAAAAACTGCAGAAGAGGCTCAAATCTGGAAGAACAGATGCCAAATGCAGATCTGGGGGTCAGTGGTTTCCCCAGATGGATGGGAAGAAGGAGTAGCAATCTGCCGAGCTTGGATGGTCCTTGGAGCCTGCAAGGAAGCAGTAGAAAACTCACAGAGGTTATGTAAACCTCTATGGCCAAAATTGGCAAAGCTGGTAACATGGGTCGAAGACAGAGGAGGACCCCTGAAAATAGTACCGTTGGAGAACCCGAAACTGTGCTTCAGAAATAATGGTACAGGGAAAATGGGGGAAAATCAAAACTGTGGACGAATATATGAGGCACCAGGAATGGCACAAGGAACCGCAGGCCTGATGGACCGCTATTGGGAGTGTGGATCCAAAGCGTACATAAGACTGTCAAGAAATTAGGGGGGCATATGTACATTGGTCACTGTCCATGTCCCCGCACTGGTGATTCCAAAAAACAATCTGAATCTGGACAGCTTCCCGAAAGCAGATGCTCATCTGAGAAGGAGGAGATCCGCAGAACTGATATCCAGAATGAAGAGAGAAAACTACTTTTCTGCCAAATCAGAAGAAGCATTCTATGCGATTCCATACGAACACAGGCTGTTCAGCTTCACTTCAATAGTATTCACCACGATGCTCCTGCCACACATCCAAATTGGAGTGAATGCTAAATGGTTGTAGATAACCAGATGAGAGTTACTGCAGACCATCAACACCACAATAAAAGGATTCAATGCGATCAAAGAAGAGCTGAGAGCGGTTAGACTATTGACCCTCCAGAATAGATATGTGCTTGACACGATCACAGCAATGGATGGAGGTGTTTGTGCAAAAATCAGAGAATCATGTTGCACATTTACACCATCACATGACGAAGAAAATGGAACCCTCACAGAGGCCATAAGCATGTTAATGACCCTGAAAAACCAGGTGACTGAGGAAACAGATGAAGTATATGATGACAGCTGGTTTGGGAACCTATTCTCATGGTTCCCGCAATGGATGGCAGATATATTCAAGTTCCTGGGAGCTTTGCTAGCAATGGTGCTGCTAGGATTCTGTGTTATCCAGATAATCATCACACAGTGCCAGAAAACTGCAAAGAAGGCCATTGGGATGAAAATTATGGTCGACGTCGAACCAGGCTGGAAGCCCAGAGACCTGACAGATGAGGAAATAAAGGACTTTGTGAAGGCCAGTGAATTTGCACCAGAGTGAACAAAATTCACTTATCCCAAGAAACGAAGAAGGTATGAAGGCAAATGGATTTACTGCAGTCCAAATGGACAATGCCAGTTGATGACCTGGAACAAAGATGAGCATGTGAAAACAGCAGGAAGCTTGAAAGGGGTGATAAAGATATGGACACCAACATTGCATACTTTCATGCCTTCTTGTGTAAACCCAGGAGACGATGAGCAAGAAGCTGAGGAATCAAAGAAACTGAATATAAAGGAGGAAGTAGGAGTGGTCGATGAACCGACCAGAGGGGGGAGCATAGAGGAGGTCCCAGATATGACCTGCACCCCTGCCCCCCAGTGCGAGTTGCCAGTAAGGTACTCGCCGTGGTATGTGACGTACGAGGAACAGCTGAACCAACAAAGGGCGGCAATGGGCCGCTGCCCTGTGTACATTAGAAGATCAATACCTGTTGAAATGCCCATAACCAGGCAACCCTGGCAGCACGGTACCCAATCAGATGACCGTACCTGCCATTGGTACGAAACGACGAGTATTTACAAACTGCCCACGAGGAGACCCCGAAGGCCTTAATGGAAGGCCAATAGAAATAGACTAAGGGCCTAGGCAGCCCCGAGAACAACCAGAAGTGGCTACTGAAAGCTATGCATGACAGTATCGACAATTGCGAGAAGAATTGTAATGGACGAAGGGGAGAGACACTGTGAAAACGTATGAGAATGGTGCCATGAGACAAGACGGAAGCAACCGCCTTATTGAACATGTGTAAATAAGCTAGAAACGCATGATGCTAAGTAATCGACACCGCCTGCAATGCTTAAGTAGAAGAATAGAGCGGCATGCGCCAACTATATATGTCTACCTCAATACAGCTCAATGTACACGTGCCACTTCATTTTGTTTGAGCAGGAGAAAGCCCAGGCGGCCCAGGCCCAACTGGCTGAGTTTCACATCTAGGTCCAAGCTGAGGAAAAGAGCGGGATTGAAACTTAACAAAGGATGGCTCATGTCAGGGAAATCGAGGTCAACCAGAGAAGGGGAGGTGAGCATGAGCTCACAAGGCTCCAACTTCAGAGCACGCCAGCCTGCCCGTGAAGGTCAAGATAAGAGAGGCCCATGCCGGTGGCCAAGCGAACACAGAATCAAATGCACGAAAAGACTGAGAACTGAAGCAGATTCACGGTGAACCAACACATGACCAGACAGGCGCAAAGATGTACCACCGCCTGATGTCATTCAGAACCAGAGGGTGCCATAACTTTTCCTGGTAAGAGACTACAGATCCGAGACCATACCCAGCCAACTAATTGACACATAGCCCTAAACCACTGATTGATGGAAGGGAGGCAGGGTGAATCTTGGGACACCAGGGTGTCTATTCTGCATGCTGCTAATTAAAAGTGGAGAATTATGTTTAGGGGTGTAACTCGCCCAATCACAAGGGACCATGTAATCTAGGGTCCTATAGACATTGTAACCAATGAGACGTCGTACTTGTAGTGACGTCAATCACGTGTGGTGTAGAGGGATGGGCATAGATGGCCACCCGATAAGAGTTATCCAATCTGTATGCCTTATTTTCATATACAGATATAACACCTATACTTTAGTTACCTTTCCCAACCAATTATATTGCATGATGATTTTTTATAGACGTGTACGTCATTGATGACGAAGTTTGCCCATAAAAGAGGCTGTTGTACTGAAGTTCGAGGAAGTCGGGGAGAGACAGGTGTTCGCGATGCTGCTGATTTCCATAAGCTGATGTATGTATCATCAAACGGGCTTCCCTTTGCCAACTTACTGAGTCCCTAGTATTGATTTGTGCTGGAGTATGTAAGTCCTGCACCCTGTCCTCACACGGTGCAGCTATCTTGTATTACAAGTTTTCAAGGGTGAGTGCTGACCAATGGGCCCGTCAGTAATTACCTCTCCTCGTCAACATTGGCCAAAAGCCAGGGCTCTGACAGGGCTCTCCTAACTGACCTCTTGTCACTAAATGTCTTTAAACATATGAGTGGCAATACTGCTCTTTGCCAGTAGATGTCACCTTCAGCAATATTTAGAATCACAACATCAGTTGAAGACATTTGAAATGAGGTACGTTTAAGAAAATATAAATATTAATAGAATACATTGTTTGCTTTTTGCCACAAAATTATTTTTGCCATTGTATTAAAGTATTATGATTAAAATGCCATTGATTAGATTGTATGAATAATGGATTATTTTCAGAAGACCTGTGGGATTGCATGATATACTGACCCCTTTTGATGTTCTGTTTAATATCTGAAAATACATATTTTGCTGAAATGTTTTACACCCATTAACCATATTTAAATACATCTTTTAAAGCAGAATGTTTGCCCTTTTATTGCACATATGTAAACTCCATTGGCTTTGTTAGGCCAGTCATTTAATTACACAGGCCACTCTTCTCTGAAAGCATTATTAGTTACTTGGAATTTGAGGCACCGCATGACACTTTTTAGGCTCCCACTCCCAAATATTGCATCACAACGCATCTCCTATCCCACTTAAAGCACTCGATACAACCAACCATGAAAAGGGTATCGTCCAATAGTTGGCGGGGGCAATGTCATGCACTTGACATCCCCGGGGTGAAGATGTACCCCCTTTTCAATTTGTATTTTTAGTGCATGATAAAAACCAAAATAGCATCCTGACGAATCACGTTTTATCCAACCTTTTTGTTTAAATACAAAACCACTTGAATGGGTTGCCACAATAGGATGCAAAGCACGTGGTTTCTGCAAATTCACCCAGAGGTGTTTCTGTTTGCTATCAGACAAAGCAAAAATCCCCCATGTAGTTGAATGGAACAACATCATTTTAAACCTTGCAATAAATTGTGAAGTGGAACCTTTCACACTATTTCATCAAGCCACACTTAGGTTATTAGCCTCCCAAAAAGTGTAAGCTTAGCTAAACAGTCACCCATCGCCAACCCACTGTTAGTCACTCCTTTCAGCAACCCTTTGCATACCATCACTTTAAAAATAAATCATCGGTATAACTGAAAAAGTGGAACTGTTGGCTACAGGATCTGATGCAGGAGGGGTGGACTGGCCTATAGCACTCTAGATATTTCCCGGTAGGCCTCTGCTCCCTGGGCGTCTTTTGTGTGGGAACCTAATGAATTTTCTAATTTTCTCATAGGAAAAGGGTTGAGGCTGCTGAAAATGTGTAATATAGGGCCACTTTGAACTTTATTTCTAGGGCCTTTTTTGGTTCCCAGTCCACCCCTGATCTGATGTGCTGTTGGGTAGTTCTGGCTGAAGGCTGTGGGTGCCGCTAAAATACTCATGTGACTGCAGCAAAGCCCCCGTTAAGAGGGTTGTACAGTTTGTGAGATTTGTGGACAAGCCAGGAATGGTGGGTGGACAGCCAATCTTTTTGGGACAAGCTATGCGCAGGCCTTGAAAGCCTTTTGTCCTGGGAAGTGGTAACATTTTTACGTGAACTGAGCCTTCTGAAGTGAGACGCCAAATAAAAGGATTCTGTACTCCGACTGAACTGCTTTTCTTTTTCTTAATTTTCATCTGTTTCCTTTTTTTCTTTTCTCTTGTTTTATCCAGTGATGATATATGGGATTTAATATGTACTGCTATTTTCATTTTATGAAACGTTGAGTTCTTTTACTAAAAACAATAAATAAATTTAAAAAAAGAAAAGTCCCAAGGTGTCCCCTGTCCCCCCGAGATTTTATGGGTCTCCTACACCCCTGGAGTCTCTCAACTAGTCTTAGATGCACACAAACAAAAGCATGCATGCATACATACATTACACAAAACACACTTCTGTAGGTCTTTTCTCTGTAGGAAAAGGTGCATGGGGCAGGGCATGACCATGGCCCCAGGCATAAATGTGACCAGGCTTGCAGCCCTGGTGCACCCTGGAAGCACTAGTAATCTAAGGACATGCTGGTGCCATGCAGCTGAGCAATGTGTTGCTAAGAAACCTGAGAGAAATGTACTGTACTGTGCACTCTTTTTAAAAAAATGAAAAAAAACAATCAAGGCTGGCGCTCAGAGTGACCACCCCCTCTGACTGCCATTGGCTCCACTGCTGTTCTTTGCAATCAAGGGCAATGATCTCTGTTCTTTCTGTTGTACAGGAGCATTGCCCTCAGGCTTATTAGTGAGATGCCCTATATGTAGTGTGGTGTCTGGCTCTTTATATACCTTCCATCTATTTACCTTATTCCCTAGGTTCATGCTCAAGGGCCGCAGGGTAGGTAAGTGATACCAGTGATTTTGGTGGCACTCCTATGGAAGAGTGGATTGTAGTTTCTTCTGCACATTCAGTTGGGTTCTGTTGCAGCACAAGTCCTTCCATCAACATAATTTTCCATAAGAGGACTTTCTCTCTCTCAAGGTTCTGTCTATCCCAAATTTAACTGATGGCTTGCAAATTAAACAAAGTAGAATAAGAAAATTGGGCATGTTAGGGGACCAAGTATCAAAAGTGCAGAAACCAAGGGAGCCTGCCACTCCACAGGCTTAATCCATTTATTTTATTTGTATTTATTTGTTATTTATATAGCACCTTATGCCAACGCACTGTACAAAACCAATTTTACAGTACAATAAAAATTGTAATTCGTTATTTATAGTGCACTTAATACCCAGAGATTTCTAAGCATGGGCTTGGGGATCAAACCTGTGTTGCTCCGTGTCGCCTTGCTTCC
The DNA here is from genome assembly GCF_040938575.1 of Ambystoma mexicanum. Taxonomy (NCBI): domain Eukaryota; kingdom Metazoa; phylum Chordata; class Amphibia; order Caudata; family Ambystomatidae; genus Ambystoma; species Ambystoma mexicanum. The sequence goes on along the minus strand of NC_090924.1, from coordinate 870,592,048 downwards.
AAGCAATACGGTAGATAGGAGCAAATACATAAAGAGTTTTAAATACGATGCAGAGAAAATTTAATTTAAGCTGAGAGTGAAAAGGTAGCCATCAGAGAGAGGCCAAGGAAGGGGACATGGAGTAACAAACAGGTAGGGAATACAAGAGACCGATAGAGGAGCTAGACGGGAGGCCGGGAAGACCAAAAAGAGGAACAGAACAGTAGAATAATCAAGAGAAAATTAAGGAAGAAATTAGAAGTTTCGTAGCACTGAAGGTAAGAAGAGGTCTGACTTTCCAGATGTTAAAAAAAAATGAAAGCTGTAGTATGAGATGTAATTGAGATATGATGAGCAAAGGAAAGATTAGTATCAAGATGAAGACCAAGGTTGCTGGCAGTCAGAGAAAAAGGCAGATGCAAAGGGGAAAAAAGAACAAATGAAGGGGAAACAGGAGGGAGGATAGTATTGGTGGGGAAAAAAGAGAACTTCATTCTTAAATGGATTAAGGATGTGAAAATGTTCCGACATCCAAGTTCTGATCGCGGAAAGACAAGCAGAAAGATTCAAATGTATATCAAATGTGAAAGAAGAAAAGGATAGAAAAAGTTGGGTGTGATCGACATAAAAGTGATGAGACAACCCAAAAGAAGAGATAATCATAGCTAAAAGAGAAGTATTCAAAGAGAAGAGAAATGGATCAAGGACAGACCCTTGTGGGACACTGTTTTAAAGAGGAAAGGAATCCGAATTAACACCAACCCAGGATACTGAGTAGGTACGATTAGCAAGATTGGATTGAAACCATGAAATTACAGTGCCAGAAAAGCCAAAGGAGGAGAGAGGAAGACGTAGTAATGTGTGATCCACTGTGTCAAAAGCAGCGGATAAGTCCAAAAGTATAAGAATAGAAGAGTGTTATGCACAGCGGGCAAAAGGAGAGAGTCACAAATAGATGAAAGAGCAGTTTCCGTTGAATGAAGAGCTCAAAAACAAGATTGAAAGCCAGGTGGAATAGAATTAAGAGTAACAAAGGAAGAAACCTGAGAGTAGACGAGATGTTCCAGTAATTTAGAAAGATAGGGAAGAAGAGAAATAGGATGGAAATTCGAAGGAATGGCAGAATCCAAAGAAAGTTTTTTCAGAACAGGAAGAATGATAGCACGTTTAAATAGAAGAGGGAAAGCAGAGGTAGTGAGAGAAATGTCAAGAAGACCAGTAATGTATGAATTGAGAGAAGGATAGTTGTAGAAATGAGAGCAGATGGAACAGGATCTTCACGAGAAGCAGTGGGATGTGCCAGAGAGATGAGTAAGGAAGTGTCAGAATTAGAGATAGGCAAGAAAGAGGAAAGAACCGCAGCAGCGGTGGAAGGAGATACAGAACAGGATGAAGACTGGGGAGCAAGGGGAATGGCAGAACAGAGAGAGTACACTTCAGATGTGAAGTAATTAGCAAAGTCAGATGCAGTAAGTGTGGAGAGAAGAGAGTGATCCGGCAAGGGGGGAGACAGTAGGCGAGATAGGGATTGGAAAAGACGCCGAGGGTGGGAAGATTGAGAGCGCAAGAAATCAGATTAATAAAGATGTTTAGAAGAAAGAAGTGCCTCATCATATAAAGTATGGTAGGAAGAGAAGGACACACCATCAGACACAGATCAAGATTTATGCCAGCGATGGTGCAGGTGACAAAGAGCCCTATGGATGGAGCGAAGATACATAGAAAGCTGACACAGAGAAGGCTTACAAGAAGGAGAAAATATTGAAAGAGGATAGAAAGTGTGAAGAGAAGTAGAAAGAGGAGCAGCGTCATCCATTGAGAGAGCTGCAATAGCCGAGTGAGATGGGAGAGTAGTGATACAAGAAGATACAAAGAGAAGGGTATTGAAGGTACAAAGATTGCGGTGGAAAAAAGAAGGGGTAAGACCAGGGGGGTTAAATTAGTGTCACATACTGTGGGATAAATAGAAAATAAGAGCAAGTGATGATCAGAGGAGTAATTAGGGCAGATCAAGACCTCCAAGGTAGACATTGATGAGGTAAAAATAAGATCTGGAAATGAAGAAGAAGCATGACTAGTAACACGCGTATGCACAAGTGTTTCAAGGTGCGACAAGACAAGGGAGGGGAAACAGAGGGAGGACAAAAAACAACAATATTACTAGGCCTAGTGACATTCAGATCGTGCAAGTGCAAGGGAACGGGGAGGGCAGAAGTGCCAGGGGGCTGGGGTGGGAGAATGCAGAAGTGCAGAACCAGGAAAACGGAAACAACAAGTAGTCCAGCCAATGGGTGGCAAGAGTGGGTCCTCAGAAGTGCAGACAACGAGTGTCTAATAAGTGCAGGAGAGGGGACTGTAGGGTTACAGATACAGACCACAAGTGTAGGGGTTGCCAAGAGGCAGTGTGGGTTTGCAGCAAGACAGGCAGAGACCTGGGCCCGAATTCAGTCAGTGGCCAGGTGCCCAGTGCGTGGATCAGACAGGAAATCAGCAGGAGAGAGCAAGGGAGAAGGCAAAATCAAAGAGAAAGGTCTTGCGGTGCTTCCGGAACCAGAGATGGTTCTGCTCAAGTTTCAGAGAGGCAGGGAGGCTATTCCAGAGGGAGGCACCAGCCGAAGAAAGAGATCTGCCCCCAACCCGTTGCTTGGAGAAGCGACTGACCCTCTGTGAGTTAGAGGTGGAGGAGCGTAGGGTCCAAGTAGGAAGATATCTCAATATAGAGAGTTGGAGGTATTGCGGTCCTGCCCCCAGAAAGCCTTGTGGATGATGCAGAGGGTCTTGAACCTGATCCTTGCCGCTACTGTGAGCCAATGAAGAGATTTCAGTGCTGGAGAGATACGATGCAGATTGAAGTCTCCCAATAACAAGAAGAGATAAGAACAAGGTAGAACAATACCAAGTAAAGCATCAATGTCATCACAGAAAGTGGAAAGAGGGCCAGGAGGATGATAGGTCAGAAGAAAGGTTACAAGACAGTGCTTCGCGAAAGTAGGAAGAGAGTATTTAAAAGAAGTGAAAGTAGGTAACAAGAGGGAATTATGATGAATCGTGGAGGAGGACCGGTAAAAAAATCCCAGTACCCCCCCACAACCCAGAGAAAGAGGAGTATGGGTAAACACAGTATCAGAAGTGAATAGAGTCACAGGAATAGCAGAATTAAAAGATGAGAGCCAAGTCTCAGTAATGCATAGAAAGTGGAGTTTAAGACTTAGAAAAATGTCAAGGATGGAATGAGTTTTCTTGTTAATTAACCGAGCATTCCAGAGTGCAACATTAATGGAATAATCACAAGAATCCAAGGGTGGATAGAGAAGATTGGAAGTATTTTGAGAAGCAAGAAAACAAGGAGATCTATATGAAGACCAATCAGTAGGAATAGATCTAGTTATTAGGGATGCATTACTTTACTTTACTTCTTCTGCATTCACTTTGCCATACATTTACTTTCTCACTTCTACCTCTACTTACCTTTATGTTTCCTGTCTTTCACTTCTTCTAAAATTCACTTTAACATTACAGGGATGCACCCCCTGTAACCTACTTCTTTTTAAGCTTATATTGTTCCTCCTACTTCATGGTTACCCCCAACCCTAACTTTAAAGTTATCATAGCATTTGCCTTAAGTTTATCCCTAACCCTATCTTTCCTCTAGCCTAACCCCTAATGATTTCCTCCCCCCTATCCTTAGAATTAACCCAAAACGTAACCCTTACCTTAACCCTGATTGTAACTAACACTGGTCCTAGGAAAACCAAGGGTGTCCCAGTCTCTATGCGCCAGAAAAGTGTACAGATTCTTGAATAAAGCCTGACACGTGTTTTGAGCTGACAACAGCTCTTCTTCGGAGGCTTTAATTTCAGCTAATGGACTTCCAATATTCCAAAGCGCTTCGGAACTGAAGCAGACATCAATTTACGGCAACCAAGTCTTTCCGCAACTGCGAGGCATTCTGAGAATACATTCTGGCAGTGTCCGTCAATACAAACATTGAAGTCCATTAGCTGAAATTAAAGCCTCCGAAGAAGAGCTGCTGTCAGCTCGAAACACGTGTCAGGCTTCATTCTGTGCTTCTATTAAATTCAATTGAAATCATTCAAGAATTTGTACACTTTTCTGGCGCCGAGAGACTGGGACACCCTTGGTTTTCCTGAAATTTCCTAGTGGATCTATACTGGCAGTATAACCACACCTCCCATATACCTGCAGCCTTGTTGTACCATTTTCCCAAATTTTGATGTGATATACAAGCGCTGTGGATCAGTGACTTTCTTTGCCTAACACTGGTCCTATCCCTAACCCCATCACCAACCAGAAATATATCCCTAAACTAAACACTTCTCCTAATCCCTGGTCATAACTCTAACCTTGATCCTAGAACTAACAATCCATCTTCTTCTAAAATTCACTTCATTATTACAGTCGAGATCCTGTGTAACCTTACTTTTATTACCCCTATTCTTTCCCCAAGATTTAAATATAATCCTTACTTTAACCCTGATCTGATCGTCTCTCTATGGTAGAGATGGTATGTAGGTAAGGCATTTGTAGAGTACACTACTCAATGCCTCCTGCGAGGCGAGTGGTGCTCTCTACAAATGCATTACCTAACTACCTACCATCTGTCACCCTGTTTCTAGTGTTAACCCTATCTCTACCTCTACACCTAAGATTTATGATGTGAAGATGCAAACGAAGTAAAAGCAAAAGCAAGAAGAAATACATGTCTGTAGAAGTGAATACAGAAGAGAAGTGTAGAAGAAGGTTTTTGGGTGACGTAAGGCGCCATACTGATATCCAAATTCTTTCTGTGCATGGAGTCCATGAGAGACATACTGATGACCCATTTGCATGCACTCCACTCTTGAGTGTAGAATTTGGAAGAGGTGGACTCTCTCTGAACCCTCCACCCTTAGATGCCAACTAGCTGCCATCCAGGTTTTCAGAAATCAACAGGGTAGTTTTAAAGAAGTGGAGAAATAAGTTGCAGGACTAATTAAGTGCTTTCCGGTTGCAAGATTGCATTTGTTCTCTATCCATCCCTCATGGAATATACCCTGATCCTGTGTCTTTTCAGCACATCTGTCAAATAATTAATTGGATGATGTCCATTCAGGGCAATGCAGCAACCCAACCAAAAAACAAGAAATTCACAATTATCTATTTTGGATTAATAAATGGATGAAAATAATGCATTACTATAACAAAATGATATCAGTTGTTCCATTGGTACAGATGAATGGTGGTTCTGGATGGTCTTTTGTCATGTTGCAACATTTTCAAATACTTAGGTTGTCATTCTTTTTGAAAAGGGAAATATACAATAAACAGAAAAGCTAACTTTCTTATGTCTCTTACCTAGAGTCCCACCAGAAACATTGCTATTCATCCAGAGACAGGAAAAAGAGGGAGCTTGCCTAAGGCTGGCACCCTTTAACCTCCAAAGACTGGAGTAACATTGTATGAGCAGCTGCATGCCTCTGCAGGGAATCCTGCCCCCTGGCCTCCTATATGTTGGAATACTGAGATTGTGCCATGCATAACACCAGCAGTTGTGCCAATTCCACAGCGAGTATTTGAAAGAATGTATCCTCTGAGAACCTTATCAAATGTATCCCCGAGGAGATGACAATCTGAGGGAGGAACTCCCTGAAGGAATATGAAAAAGAGGGAAAGAGAAGCCAGTGACTTCACGAAAGATGAGCGTGACACCCAGAGAATATCGGTTGAAGAGAATGCATGGTATTTACAGAAACTAATGACAAAGTTAAGAATTGAGTAAACCTTCATATGTGAAAAGAAGATTGCGTTTGTGCGAAGTGCTACAGAAAATGCAAGTCGTGTAATAACTGTACAGATGCTGTAACGCAAGCAGGCTAAGTGATTATAGAAGCTATACATAGTGAATAGACTGCAGGCGAAGCCGCCATTGTATAAGAGCTGGATGTCAGTGTCATGAATTTAGTAAACTGGGACCCATGGAGAGGAAAGTTGGAGAACTGTGTCGCCGCACGAATAAGTTGAGATCATGGAAACAAATGGCACGGCTGTCTGGCCTGGTATCAAAAGCTAAAGCAGCCATGGTCGGTTATCTATTCTTGAAGGCAGTGAACATGTTAAGCTGAATCATCCCTTGTTAAGGTGCAAAGGAAGAACACCAAGCGTGTCAAGTTTTATTCATTAAAGACATTTAAATGCTGAAAAATAGTTTAATAAAGTTAAAATAAAGCTTAAGCCAGGAGCAATTTTACCTCAAGCAAAGCAGTACCCCATGTCTAGAGAAGCTGATGAGGGTTTATTCCAGACTATCTCAGCACTGATGAAACAAGGAATTCTGGTGCCATCGGAATCGTCATGAAATACCGTGGTGTATCCGATTAAAAAATCTAAAGGAGGTCATGGAGATTTATACAAGATATGAGACCAATTAACCAGATTGTAGGTGCAGAGTTTCCTTTAGTTCCTAATCTGGCAACAATACTCTGTAGTATCCTGGTGGAAGCTCGATACTTGTGATCGATTTGAAGAATGCATTTTTCTCGATCCAGTTGCACAAGAACTCACAAGACTTGGCGTCATTTATGTTCTACCAAACTCGACTTAAACATACTAGGCTGCCCCAGGGGTACTGTGAGCCCCCATTGATCTTTAACAGAGTCCTAAAATTGGATTTAGGAAATATTGATTTTAAGAGCACGGTGATACAATGCATAGATGACATTTTAATTTGTAGCACCACAGAAGATGAGTGCAGACAAGATTCTGTTCAGTTGATGACTATTCTAGCAGACAAGGGATATAAGGAGAAGTTACAATACTGTCAAGAAGAGGTGGTGTTATACATAGGTCAATTGATTTTGCATGAATTAAATAAAGGGACTCCTGAAAGAGCTGAGGCGATTATGAAATCACCAAAACCAAACACATTGAAGCAGATGCAAAGGTTCTTGGGGTTATGCAACTATGTTAGAGCCTGGGTGTTTGATTATAGTGCGTATACAAGACCACTTCTGAAAGCTTTAAAGAAAGTACAAGTGGATAAGGTAAAAATAGAATGGACTGAAGAAATGGATGAAGGTTTTGAGGAACTGAAAAGAGCAATTTATACAGCCCCTGTTTTGTGAATCCCCAATTATGCTGAGGAATTTTATTTGTTTTCACACACCAATGGGACAGTCATGAGAGCAGTGCTTACGCAGAGAACTACATTGGGGTATAAGCCTTTAGCGTATTACAGTGGAATTTTAGACCCAGTTATGAAAGGACACCTTGCGAACAGTCATTGGCAGCTGCTGCGTTCGTAATCGAGAAGTCTACAAGTATTGTTATGGGCTGCTTTATGGGCTGCTCTATGACTCTCTGCGTGGAGCATGTTCTGTTTGCCATTTTAGCGAAACCCAAGTGTACATTGACATCCAAAGAGCTGATGAAGTAATGATTTAGAAACCCAACAATTAAAATGGTAAGATGTAAAATAGTGAATCCTGCCACATTTATAGCTGAGTCAATAGAAGAAGGCGATCATGCGCATGAATGTGCTAATTATGTTGAATTTTATGATGATATACCTTGAGTGAAGGAAAATGCTTTAGCAGGAGGGGAAATTCTCTTTATTGGTGGTTCTTCAAAAAATCATCAGACCAGTGGGGAAAGGCGTTCAGGGGTCATGGTAGTGAGATGCAGATTAAATGGAGAATTTGAAGTTGTAGCTAGTACAAGGCTACCGTCTCACTTTTCAGCACAAGCAGCAGAATTAGTAACGCTTATTGTCACACTCGAGAAACACAAAGGGCAGGAAGTGATGGTGTACATTGACTCCACCTACGTAACGTCAACAGTACTCGCAGGGTTAGCACGTTGTGCAGACGGCACTCCAGTGCAGCATGCATCCTTATTGGACAGGCTTATTAAGACACTACAACTCCCGGTAGCCATAGCGGTCGTTAAATGTGCAGCACATACTAAGCAAACAAATTTTATCTCTTGCAGGAATGAAGCCGCAGATGAAGAAGCCAAGAGAGTTGCATATTCCCCAGATATTTCGAGTTTTGATACTGAGAGTATTAAAGAAAAAGTAGTTACAACCATGTTAGTTAACCCAGCTAATGGAGATTCAAGGAAGTGCGCCGCAGGAATTATGAAAACAAAGGGGGTGTTCTTTATCCCCCACAGAAGCATTATGGCCACAAGATAGCACTGGAAAGCTGGTGATGCCACTAGCGTTATTAAAGGTTGTGCTTGACCAGCTGTATTACCCCATGCATGTAACTAGGGAAAGTCTTGCTTCTACGATTGTGGAAGAGTGGTTCATTCTGAATTTGTTGGAACACGTTGCATTATTTATGGTAAACTGCATCCTGTGTCGAAAGTTTACTGCTGGTCATCCACTGAGAACAATTAAAGGAGTGAGACCTCGACCGAATGGTCCATTTCAGCATTTACATATCGATTATGTCGAAATGATGCAGGTGTGTAATGGATATAGGTATCTATTAGTGGTGGTATGTCCATTTTCTAGGTGGATCGATGCAAGTGTGTGTACCCACCCTGATGCCATGTGCGCAGCAAAGTTTTTAGTGCGCAAAGTCACAGAAAAAGAACTCAGTTCAATACAAATACGAAAGTGTTGCATCACGCATCGTGGTCTCACTCACCTTCAGCGCTACTCATCTCAGCAGCACGTCGCCATCCCCGGACGCTGGCCATCATCTAAGGAAGGAAGGAAAGGAACGAAGTTAGAGAACTGTTCAAAAGACTCATTATACTTGCCTGTCAGACTCTTGCCAGTGAAGTAACTAGGCAGCAACGAGCCTGCATCAATCAATGCGTCCCTGCGCTGAAAGCAGGACGGAGAGCACACTTTCCAAGAAAACAAGGTGAGCTGTGGATCAAAGGGAAGGGTTGCACCCCGGGGAAGAAGGGGTTCAAGCACACAGAGACAATAGGGAGTTAAACTCTACCAATCCTGTGTTTCAGGCCCAGTCTCCAGTCGAGTAGACTCCAGTGAAGGGTTCGAGGTCGTAAGAGGTCAGAACAGGCTGAGTGACGTCCCTGTGGATACCAGTTGAGCAAAGCCTCACATCAAAATCCACCTGGGTGTCATGGAAACGTCAGAAACCGACCAGTTAGCCCACATGTTGGGGCAGCTACGTTCCGAAGTGCATGCATCCAGGCAGGAGACCAACACCCTGAGGAGAGAGCTGATAGTAGCCAAAGAACGCACTGATGATTTAAGCCAGCAACTTCTCCAGTCACAAGCAGGGCATGCACCATTGCCGGGAAGCGTGCCCTCGATGCCAGCATCATCAGCCAATCCTGTTCAGATAACCCTTCCTGGGGCAGTTTCCTTGTCCCCGCCTGAACGATTTACGGGGGATCCCAAGAGGTTTGCAACGTTCAACCAGTGCCGCCTGCACTTCCTTTTTAGACCAGGGGCCTTTCCGAATGACCAATCACGGGTCACTTTTGTGCTATCCTACCTGAGTGGTAGCGCCGCGGACTGGTCTGTACCCTTTGTGGCCCAAGACGATCCTTTGCTGCATGACTTCAGGGGCTTTCAGCAGGAGATGGAAAAGCTGTTCGCCCGTCGTACTCATGGGCAGGCATTGGACAACAAACTTCTGTCGCTACACCAAGGGAACCGAGACCTATTAACATACATAGCTACGTTCAATAGACTCGTAGTTGAAGCAGAATGGCCAGTGGAGAAGAGAACCACGTTATTTCATCAGGGGTTGCGGGGGGAGCTTAAGGATGTTCTCGCACAAGTAGTGAAAACCCCGAAAGACTGCTCAGAATTCATTGACCTTGTTGTTCAACTGGATCATAGGTTGCAGGACCGAAGAGCAGATCGAACCAGACCGGACCCTCGCCCCATGTATGTGCGTTCAAAGGACAATATTGTCCGCACAATGGAAGGTTCAGGAGAACCAATGCAAATCAGGGGGGTCAGTCCCCCTTGACTAAAGCGAAAAGGGATAAAAGGAGACAGCAGCAGTTATGTCTGTACTGTGGAAGATCAGGTCATTTCCTTAAAGAGTGCTCTGAGAAGCCACCGAGGAAGACGGTAGGGGCCATGGACAAGGAAGATACCATCAAGGAATCAGAAAACTCCCCGGCCCGGCAAGTGTAGGGTTCTACTTGTTGAGCGAAGAAAGTGAACTACAGACCTCCCATTTTGCACTGTGGTCTTGATCAATCACCAACAGCCATCTCGGATGCACGCAGTAAGAGTGTACATTGACAGTGGAGCCATTGGGAATTACATCGACCAGGATCTTGCGGCAAAGATGGGGCTTCCGTTATGCCCTAAATCAACCACCGACACTGTTACCACTGTCGACGGCACGGAAATAGCTTCTGGTCCAGTATCTCAATGCACTACAGCTTTAACCCTTCTGTGCCAGGATGGACACCAAGAATCTATCGCTTTTGTCAGGGTGTCTCCAATCTTGTCTGGCGCAGAGGCAGCACAAACACCTGCCTCCCTGTGACGTCTTGGCACCTGGACCCGATGGGAAACACAGGTTACCGCAACCCGCTGGGGAAAGAGGGTTAGGATCTGTAGAGTGGATGGGTAAGGGGTTGTAGGATCACCGGGGAGAGGATTAGGGTGAGGTTATGGATGGGAAGGGGGAGATTAGGGAAAGATGCTCCTCAGCTCCTGCCGCCCCATCCACTGGTTATTCTTATGGTGAGTTCTCCGCCCACTCATGCTATGCTCATTCACTCCGTTGACCAGTAGTTGGGGGCCTTTGTTGTGGAGCCTGAATCCACTACAAGAGCTTTTGCTTGGAGCTCTCAACCACGATATGCTGCACCAAAAACTGCGTTAGCATGAGCCTTATTTCTTCCCCCACTGCATTTGCTTCATGCAGTTTTAAAGACTCGTGCTAACGTGCACTATTACACGACATCCTTTGTCATTACATAGCACCTTGTGACATTACAGAGCACATTAGCAAAGACCAGAAAAGTACTTAGCTGCGGATCGTAGTCTCGTTCTCCTTTTTACACGACACGGGATTTTCCCAAGTGTTCCGTAGTGGAGTTTGCTGGAAAATACCAAAAGAACAGTAAGCGTGTGCTGGGTCTGACTATACGTTCTTAAACTATGTTTGTACCGCCAGGAACAATGGGCCATCATGACTAGTGTGCTTGAGTCGGGTTGTCTTCACCCGTGGCTCCGCACCCGCGCCTCCTGCCCTGCCCCGCTGGAGGATCAGAATTGTACGATTCAGGTTGCCTCTACCCCTATATATGCACTCTGCATGCGGGTTAATGTTCAGTCATGCGTTGCGGACTGCGCTGCCAAAATATGTCTGCCAGATCCGCGACCTCAATCGCTTCGTTAGTCTTTCTCTCCGCACACAATATTAGTCAAGAAGCACTTATCTGCAAGCTGGTGCGGGGCCTGTGATGAGTTCAGGCGGGCGTAGTGCCCCGTGTAGGCTGGCCCTGGGCGGAGTGCTGGGAAACACGTCCGATCTCCTCGGAAGCCGGAATAGCAAGCGGAGAAGCGTGGGTGCGGTTCGCACATGCGCAGTTCATTGGGCGCGGCTCGCGTGTGGTTCTTCTTCTCCCGGCAGGCTTGTGAAGCACACGGCCTGCTGGGAAATGTAGTCTCTTAAGGATTCTGAGTCCCTGCATATTTTGCCTGCAACATAGATGGAAAATCCTGCTTATATACTGCATATAAGGTTTAGCCAAAGGGTTCACAGGGTTTTGATGACTGTGGTACACTTGTTTTCTACCAAAAGTGCTGCCAACCTGCCCAGCCCTGACAGTACTCCCCCTCCCTCTCGCAGGCCCAGGTTTAGAAGGGTTCATACGATGAAACTGACGGAGGAGCTGAGGAGCATGCAGGTTAGAAGCCGGTTCCCAGGATTGTTCTTCCGGGCCATACCCTTTCCAATCTATTAGGTACCAAAGCTTATTGTGCTTAACACGTGAGTCAAAAATAGCTTTGACCTCAAACTCGGGATTGTCATCAATAATAAGAGGCTGGGGTTTCTTAGGTTTCAGGGACGGGGGTGCTGTTTTTAGAAAGGATACATGAAACACTGGATGTATGCGCATGTGTTTTGGTAGTTTCAAACGTACTACCACTGGACTTGTCACCTTTTCTATCGGGTATGGGCCAATGAATCTTGGTTGGAGTTTTCTAGGACCTTGGAGGTGCAAATTTCGCGTGGACAGCCAGACTGTGTCCCCAACGTGGTAAGGTGGGCTCGGTCTGCGCTTCTTGTCTGCGTATTTTTTATAGCTTTGTTTTGCTGAGGACAGATTGTTTTGCATGACTTGCCAAGTGCCGATAAGTTGTTTCCTTCGTTCTTCTACAGCTGGTGCCATAGGCGCGAGGTCGGGTACTGGTTGAAACCTCGGGTGAAATCCGTATGTGCCAAAAAAAGGAGTCACTTTAGTGGATGCGTGGACAGCATTATTATAGGCAAATTCAGCTAGCCAAATTACCTCAGCCCAAGATTTTCCTTGACTGTGAATCATACACCTTAAATACTGCTCTAAAGTTTGATTCAGACGTTCGGTCTGACATTCCGTCTCGGGATGATAACTTGTAGACAGACGCATCTCAATACCTATTGCTGTACAAAAGGCAGTCCAGAAATGGGAGGTGAATTGTGGGCCTCTGTCCGAAATGATTCCCTGAGGTATACCATGAAATCGTACTACATTCTTCAAAAACAACTCGGCGAGGTCGCTAGCAGAGGGGTTCCTGTACACGGTATAAAGTGTCCCATTTTAGTTAAATAGTCTAGAACCACCAAAATAGATGTGAAGCCCAAACTTTTAGGTAGATCAACAATGAGGTCCAATGAAATCGTATGCCAAGGCCTCGGTGGTGTTGGTAAAGGTTGAAGCAAGCTTGCGGGTCATTGATGATCAGCCTTATTACGTAGACAATTTTCGCATTGATTCAAATATGTTTGAACATCTCGGATCATGTGAGGCCACCAGAAATGCCTACGCATTAGGCCGAGCATTTTAGTCACCCCAGGATGCCCCACGAATGGTGAATCATGACACCACCGAAGAGCCTTTTTTTTGTAGTTGGTTAGTGGGTAGATAAAGGCAGCCTTAGTAGAATGGCAATCCTTCTTTTACTGTTCGGTCTGCATCTTGTGTTTTCCATTGCGATAGTTCTTGAGCGGTCATCGCCCTTCTGATATCTTGGAACATATCATCCACAGTAATACTCCCAATAATCCGTACTGGATCAACAATGGGTTTTGTTTCAATTGGATTTTCTGCCAAGACCGATGAGGAGTCTGGATATCTGGACATGATGTCGGCCTTCTTATTTTCGGCGCCAGGCCGATGTGTGACTACGAAGTCAAATTCAGCAAAGTACATTGCCCATCTTAATTGCCTTGGACTTAATGCTTTAGCTGACTTTAGAAATTGCAAATTCCGGTGGTCTGTATAGATTGTGATGGTACGCCTGGCTCCCATTAGATAGTGTCGCCATTCACTGAATGCAGTTTTAATTGCCAATAGTTCCCGGTCAGCTATTACGTAGTTTTGTTCAGCTGGCGGCAAGGTTCTAGAATAATACGGTACAGGGTGTATTTGTCCATGATCATCGCGCTGCGATAAAACAGCCCCAATAGCATAACTTGATGCATCAGTCTCTACAACAAAGGGCTTCGCAGGATCTGGGTGCAAAAGCACTGGTGCTGTGGTGAAAGCCTTAATGCCTGGAAACTTTCCTCGGCTGCTGAATACCAACGCAACATCACTCCTTTCTTGAGCAGACGAGTGATTGGAAGCACCTTTTGAGCAAAACCATCTATAAAACGCCTATAAAAGTTGGCGAATCCTAATATGGTTTGCATTTCCTTAGCAGAGCTAGGGGGTGGCCAATCTACAATGGCCTGTACCTTCCTCTTGTCCATGGTGACTCCCTGAGGCGATAGGATAAACCCTAGGAATTCTACAGTTGACTGATGAAACTCACAATTCTCAAGCTTTGCATATAGTTGATGTTCTCTTAACCTTTGCAAAACAGCTCGCACATGTTTTCAATGTTCTTCCATATTTTGCGTATATATTAATATATCGTCGATGTATACAATTGCGAAAACATCTTTGACTTTGTCTAAAAAATGATTGAACGCTGCTGGGGCGTTGCAGAGTCCAAACGGCATTACTTGGTATTCAAATAGACCGAATTTGGTTCTAAACGCCATCTTCCACTCGTCTTCTTGTCTTACGCGGACTAGATGGTATGCTCCGCGTAAGTCCAATTTTGTATATACCGTGGATCCTCTCACTTGATCTAACAATACCAGTATTAGTAGTAATGGGTAACGGTTTTTTATGGTTATCCGATTTATTGCTCTATAGTCGATGCAAGTGCGTAAATCTCCTGTCTTTTTAGGGACGAAGAATAATGGAGAAGAGACTGGTGAAGTTGAATGTCTGATAAATCCATTCGCCAGGTTGGTATCTATATGTAATATCGGGGATGATAAGAAGACATCTGAATACAGGTAAAGCCAGGAGACCAGTATATATATAAAAAGTAAGTTTATTACTTAGTTACAGGGCTAGTTAGTTAGAAAGGCAGGGAGATACATAGATGACATCCTTTCAGTAAGGTACTCCCATCCTGTGTCCCCAACTGAAGCTCTTGGAACTCTTAGGTCCCATAACATTCTATGTGACATAGCTGTATTCTACTAGCAGCACTGTATGCACACAGTGCAGATAGATAACTACAATACTACACATCTCCCTCTCTTCAATTGAACATACAAACAAGATATCACAACCCAGGCATTCAGAGACAATCAAAATTACGCACTCCTGCACATCTGTAAAACCTATACAACATTCTCAACCAAGGAAGCGTATCCACATTCACGTAACTAACAATCAAACCAAACAAGTACACCAATCACCACCATCCATCTCAGAAACACCTGTCATTTGCGCCATCCAGAGTTATTTCACATACACACCCTGCCATAGAAACACTGAAAAGTAGGAAAGGACAGAAAAGAAAACTCACAAAACAAAGATCACATTAACACAACGCACCTGGGAAAGAACAGCGCGTGAAGAAAATGAACACTGACAGAGCCCGGTCAGATCTGAATCCAGGAGCAAATAGATCTTTCAAATGTATATATTCAAAAAGTTGCATGCGTATACGCAACATTCATGTCCATTTAAACACCTTCCAAATTCCAACCGGACAAAAATTATGTATTCCATGGCAACAGAACGGTGCTGTGCCACTATTATTGCACTTTTACATGGCACCAGAACGATGCTGTGCCACTGTGCCATTTCAATATCATGTATTCCATGGTACAGAACGATGCTGTGCCACTATTATTGCACTTTTACATGGCACCAGAACGATGCTGTGCCACTGTGCATTTAAATTTATACATGTGATTACCTTTAGGATTACTCACAATAATATCGGTATATGTTATAACAATATATATATAATCCAGAATTTGAAAACCTGAAATTCCTATCATCATAAAATTCATCCGGACATCACACAGGTACTTTCACCCTGTCACCAATTCATCCGGGCATCACACAGGTACTTTCACCCTGTCATCATAAAATTCATCCGGACATCACACAGGTACTTTCACCCTGTCATCAATTCATCTGGGCATCACACAGGTACTTTCACCTGAATATGTTTCATTTCATAAATTCATGTCATAGGGCATTTCACAACATTGTGCTCTACAGCATTGTGCTCTAATTCATAGCTAATAAACTGTGCCCAAACCATAATAATATTACACGTTGTATATCAGTACACCTCCTGATGAACATACAGTGTGATATTACATTGCATTCAAATCATTAATAAGTATATATACGCATTAACCCATGCACACTATCATATCTTAACATTCCATTATGACACCTCGCATTTCATTACCTCTCCTATGAACATACAGTGTCATAATACATTGCATTATATTGCATTATGTCATTAATAAATATATATATATATACATATATATATATATATATTAGCCCATACTCTAGACATCATGGCTTAATAAATCAAAACGGGTTTCACTATTCCAAACATTTCATTTCACAACTTGATCAAACCTACCTTTGTAATATCGGGGTTGATAAGGAGACATCTGAATACAGGTAAAGCCAGGAGACCAGTATATATATAAAAAGTAAGTTTATTACTTAGTTACAGGGCTAGTTAGTTAGAAAGGCAGGGAGATACATAGATGACATCCTTTCAGTAAGGTACTCCCATCCTGTGTCCCCAACTGAAGCTCTTGGAACTCTTAGGTCCCATAACATTCTATGTGACATAGCTGTATTCTACTAGCAGCACTGTATGCACACAGTGCAGATAGATAACTACAATACTACACAATATAAGTCTTGAGGTGTTCATTTTCAGCCTCAGTGAGTGCATAAATTCTGCTGCATGGCAGCGCGGCTCCAGCTTCCAAATCAATGCGGCAGTCGAATGGCCTATGCGGTGGTGGGGTCTCTGCCGCGGCCTTACTGAAGACATCCCTGAACTCTGCGTATTCTTCGGGTAGCACCATGTTCGTACTTCCAATGATCTGCGTGTTACGTGGTTTCAAACAGTGTTCTTCACAATAGTTTGACGAGAATTGGACTAGACTTAACTTCCAATTTATCCCGGGTTATGCATTCGTAACCAAGGTAAACCTAGGATGAATACGAAATGCGGAGCTGCAATGACGTTGAACCGTAACTGCTCTTGATGATGATCCATGCATGTCAATTGCAGATCTTGTGTCTGTTGCGTGATGAGTCCTGAGGACAATGGAGATCCATCCACTGCCTTTACCTCTTCTGCAGGTCTTTTCTTGACTAGAGGAATTCCTGGTTCCTGTGCTAATTGCGCATCAACAAAATTGCCCGTCGCACCTGAATCGACCATAAGTACTACTGGGACCTGATTGTCCTGCCAACACAACTGCCCTTCCAGCAGCACATGAGCTCCCTGGCTATGATAAGTGTTAGCCAAGCTCTTCGGGGTGTCTTCTGCTAAGCTCGCCTGGGCCACCCTCACTGGCGAGCTGTGGCGTTTCCCGATTGACTACCTTTCAGTTTTGTGGGACACTCTCTCACAAAATCTCCGGCTTTTCCACAGTGTAAACAAAGCTTGTCTCGCCTTCTCTTGTCCTTCTCCTCTTTAGACAATGGTCCCCGAATCGTCCCGATTTGCATAGGCTCCTCCGAGCTTGTACATCTTTCGGTGGGTTTACTGGGTTTTTGCTGATCTAAACGCACCATCGTCTTGGCATACCACTTCCTTCTGTCTTGACGCCGGTCGCTCTGGCGTTGGTCTAGGTGTAATGCTAGATCGATCATCCCGAGCAGTCATTTGGCTGTGGATCTACTTGCGCAATCAGATCTTTGAGGTCTTCTCGAAGACCTTGATAAAAAAGCGCCATTCTTTTTTCTTGGGGCCAGTCCGTTTCTACGGCTAACCTATTGAATGAAGTAACATAGGTGACCAATTCCTTGCTTCCCTGACGGAGGGTCAACAACTCCCTGTCTTTTTGCAGGGCGGCTGAACGTCGATTGAAAATCCGACCAAATTCTTCTAGAAAGTCTTCCCAAAAATACAAAAGGGCATCATCCTTATGAACCAATGGTGTAGCCCATGAAGCCGCGTCCCCACTCAAGTACGATATCACAAAGGCAGTGCAAGCCTGTTCTGTCCGGAACACAGTGGGTTTAGTTAGAAAATGTAATTGGCATTGCTTGATGAATTGGTTGTACCTTTGGGGATCACCTTGGTACCGTCCTGGGGCAGCCAATGGAAGTGGGGGTTCGCTACCCACCTGTACTTGGACAGGGGTCTGGGGTTCACGGGGTAATGGGGTTGCCTGGGCTTGACTTTGAACTGTTAGGGCATGGACCTGCCCTGCTAGAGTCTGGTACTCTTGCCTGGTTGCTGCAAGCTCTTGCTTGAGCTCCTGTAACAAGACTACCATCTCAGCCATGGTTGGTCGTGCTGCCTAGATATACGTGGGCTTGCTATTCTGTCACAGTGTCTCCAATCTTGTCTGGCGCAGAGGCAGCACGAACACCTGCCTCCCCGTGAGGTCTTGGCACCTGAACCCGATGGGAAACACAGGTTACCGCAACCCGCCGGGGAAAGAGGGTTAGGATCCGTAGATTGGATGGGTAAGGGGTTGTAGGATCACCCGGGAGAGGATTAGGGTGAGGTTAAGGATGGGAAGGGGGAGATTAGGGAAAGATGCTCCTCAGCTCCTGCCGCCCGATCCACTGGTTATTATTATGGTGAGTTCTCTGCCCACTCATGCTATGCTCATTCACTCCGTTGATCAGTAGTTGGGGGCCTTTGTTGTGGAGCCTGAAACCACTACAAGACCTTTTGCTTGGAGCTCTCAACCACGATATGCTGCACCAAAACCTGCGTTAGCATGAGCCTTAGTTTCTTCCCCCACTGCATTTGCTTCATGCAGTTTTAAAGACTTGTGCTAACGTGCACTATTACACAACATCCTTTGTCATTACATAGCACCTTGTGACATTACAGAGCACATTAGCAAAGACCAGAAAAGTACTTAGCTGCGGATCATAGTCTAGTTCTCCTTTTTACACGACACGGGATTTTCCCAGGTGTTCCGTAGTGGAGTTTGCTGGAAAATACCAAAAGAACAGTAAGCCTGTGCTGGGTCTGACTATACGTTCTTAAACTATGTTTGCACCCCCAGAACAATGGGCCATCATGACCCGCTAGTGTGCTTGAGTCGGGTTGTCTTCACCCGTGGCACCGCACCCGCGCCTCCAGCCCTGCCCCGCTGGAGGATCAGAATTGTACGATCCAGGTTGCCTCACCCGGAATGTAGCTACCCCTATATATGCACTCTGCATGCGGGTTAATGTTCAGTCATGCGTTGCGGACTGCGCCGCCAACATATGTCTGCCAGATCCGCGACCTCAATCGCTTCGTAAGTCTTGCTCTCCGCTCACAATATTAGTCAAGAAGCACTTATCTGCAAGCTGGTGCGGGGCCTGTGATGAGTTCAGGCGGGCGTAGTGCCCCGTGTAGGATGGCCCTGGGCGGAGTGCTGGGAAACAGGTCCGATCTCCTCGGAAGCCGGAATAGCAAGCGGAGAAGCGTGGGCGCGGTTCGCGCATGCGCAGTTCGTTGGGCGCGGCTCGCGTGTGGTTCTTTTTCTCCCGGCAGGCTTGTGAAGCACACGGCCTGCTGGGAAATGTAGTCTCTTAAGGATTCTGAGTCCCTGCATATTTTGCCTGCAACATGGATGGAAAATCCTGCTTATATACTGCATATAAGGTTTAGCCAAAGGGTTCACAGGGTTTTGATGACTGTGGTACACTTGTTTTCTACCAAAAGTGCTTCCAAACTTACCAGCCCTGACAGTTTTCGACCTCATTAAGTCACCACAGTTCTGGTTGATTTTGGGAATGCCATGGTTGGTAGCTCACAATCCTTGAATCGATTGGCGAGCAAAAGAATTAGCCTTTCCGAGACTTGCGCCCACACATGTTATCGCCAAGAGAAACAACGAATAGACACCAGAACCTCCACGCTTCCGACTGTGGCAATCGGCACCCGACCAAGTGAATACTAGGACTTTCAAGATGTCTTTCAGAAAGAACAGGCTAATACCCTGCCACCGCATAGACCTATTCGATTGCCAAATCGTCCTGATACCCGGTGCACAAATCCCTTGTGGGCGAATTTACGCACTCATGGAACCAGAAAACCAGCACCTGAAGGCCTATCTTGACCAATACCTGGCCAACGGGTTCATCTGTCCCTCGAAGTCTCCAGCAGCCAGTCCTCTATTCTTCGTACCGAAAAAGGAGGGGGACTTGAGAATGTGCATCGACTATCGCGCACTGAACCAGATTACCGTAAAAAACCGCTACCCCCTGCCACTGAGCCCTGAATTGCTTGATCAAGTCAAAGATGCCCAAATCGACACAAAACTAGACCTGAGGGGGGCATATCACCTTGTTCGCGTAAAACAGGGGGGCGAATGGAAAACCGCTTTTTGCACCAAATACGGCTTGTACGAATATCAAGTAATGCCCTTTGGCCTTTGCAACGCGCCTGCAGCATTTCAATACTTCATGAACGATGTCCTACGGGAATTGATTGATGTCTATTCTCTAGTGTACATCGACGATATTTATTCTAGTATATTCTGCATCAAAGCAGGACCACGTTAAACACGTTCGATCCATACTGGAGAAACTCCATCAACACCAGCTCTACGCCAGGCTCGAAAAGTGCTCATTCCAATGTGGAATTCCTGGGCTTTATTCTCAGCCCGAATGGAATCCGAATGGATGTACACAAGGTAGATGCTATCTTGAACTGGCCATCCCAAATTCATTCAAGGGGGTTCAAAGTATGCTGGGTTTTGCAAACTTCTACCGCCGGTTCATTCCAGGATTTTCGCAAATCGTGCATCCCATCACGTCATTTTAAGGAAAAGCAACAAAAAGTTCCAGTGGACAACAGGAGCTGAAGAAGCTTTCCAGGAACTCAAAGCAAGATTCACATCTGCCCCAATCTTACACCACCCTCGCCCTGATCTCCCATACCTGGTGGAAACGGATGCCTCAAGCATGGCTATGGGAGCCATCCTCTCACAAAAGGACCCCTAAATGGGCCAGTTACACCCTGTTGTCTTCTGGTCACGTAAATTCACACCCCCTGAACTCAATTACGCTATCACAGACAAAGAACTCCTGGCCATTAAGTCAGCCTTTAAGGCATGGTGGCACTACCTCTTGGGCGCCAGACACAAAATCACTGTAATAACTGACCACCGGAACCTCCAGTACCTAAAAACGGTAAAGGCCCAATCCTCACGGCAACTACGTTGGGCTCTTTTTTTTGCTGAATATGACTATGTGATTAAATTTCGACCAGGGGTGAAAAACGGGAAGCCCGATGCCCTTTCCCGTATGGGGGTGGAAGAGCAAGGGTATCAGACCCCTGACCAAATAGCAATCATCCCGAGTGACAAGCTCCTAGGAATCACAGCAACCATAACTCAGAAAGAATTACATGAAGAAATCCAAAACCTGATGACTCCGGAGCAATTAAAAGCGTGGAGTGCACAAGGAGAACATTACATGATAAAAGATCAGTTGCCAGACTTTGGGAATCGTTTATTCTTACCAAACCAAGAACTACGAGAACAAGTCATGTCCGGTTATCATGATTCCTTGATCAAGGGCCATCCTGGAATCGCTAAAACCCTAGCCACGGTAAAACGAAATTATTGGTGGCCCACGTGACGTAAATCCACAAACAACAGGGAGAGCTTATGAAGCTAGAGTGCACGGTACAACCGTGTTTGTCCTTTTAACCGTTAACAAAATAACATATGGTAGCACAAAAACAACGGTTTTATAGGAAAGAAGGTATTCAAGGTGCATCAGATGTATGCAAAACAAATAAGTGAGTTAAAGTGCTCACACTCAAATACATGAAGAGGAGGGCCACCTGACTCGGCGTACCTTACCCTAAGGAAGAACACCCTGACCCTGACGGGGTGCCTGTCCCTGGGTTACGCGTGATGTATCGCCTACTAAAAAGATATAGAGAAGAGTGCTGTCCCTCAACCTTCTATACTGGTGGCGGTGTCTGAAGACAGACACGAGTAGTCCAACAGGGACATCTAAAAAGTGGTAGACTCCAGCAGGTTAGGCAGCGTGCAACAAAACTGTAGATTAGATCTTGAGGCTGCTAAAATGCGGGGGTACAACCTGCGAAACAGGTCAACTGCTTATATTCCATCCAGAATGTACAACTTTAATGATTCCCGTAGGTCATTGTGGTTGGAGTGTGAAACAGTACTGCTGGAGACACCACTGGAGGGTGCAGTAAAACAAACCCAGCCAAAGGCTGTAGGGCTAAAAAATGGCTCTTATAAAAAGGTGTAGCTCGCTCTGTGAAGTTGAGTGTGCTACAGTAAGCAATTTTTAGAGAATACAGTCTCTTTAGTTGGTGTAAGAGAGATCACGGGTAGGTCATGAGAGCCCTCATGACCGAAAGAGGTCGACCGGTTTCGATGGCGTGGGAGATTCAAACCATCTTCTTCAGGACCGTGACTTGAAATGCAAACGAGTTTGCCAAATGTTCAGATAGATGCTGAACAAAGGGAGGGATGCTGGTGTCTCCTGTAGGGAGACAGAAGGGAGGGGGAGAGAGGGAGGGGCAATCAAACAATGAAAAAGAAGCACCAATAGTGTGCAGACATACAGGTGGTGCTTGTCATGCGTTGAGTAGAGCATGTCGGAGCAAAAAAACTGCAGCGGTCAGAGTTTGCAGGAACGGTGGGGGTGCCTGGACACCTGTGTAGGGTCTCAACGCCAGGAGTGAGGGAAAACGGAGACATGGGGGTGAGGGGGAGGGAGGCCGTGAAAGAACGAGTCTCTCCAGGTGACTGGTGAGCTGCTGCCTGGGTGGTGGGGGGCAACGAGTATGCTGGTGTGAGAAGTGGTGCACTACAGGGCAGGAAGGCAGTGAGCCTCTGTGTGGTCCACAATAGGGGGAGCTATCCCAAATCGGTGCAAGTAAAATGGAGGGGGCTGAACCTACCTCTTAGCCAAACCATCTAGGCCAAAGTCCTTTCTGAGAGGCGAGGGATGACACTGGATTGCTTACAGCATCGTGCTGGTGAGGGAGAATCGAATACCTGCACAATCAGGTGATAATGTGCCTGAGGGAACCAAAAAGACCACAGAATGTGGATAGAAATGGCTCAAAAACACATGGCTTTGTGAGTTAGAGAATAGAGCCAAGGTGTCTAGGAGTGAGCCGTACCTTTAGAGCTGCAACTGCTGAGCTCCGTGAAGTCCGTGTGCTGTATCGAGCTGGTACAGCTCGAGACTGGCGGTTTAAAGTAATGAGGCCCATCGCCTATAAAAAGAAGCGAGCAACGCGCTCGCGCTGGCTTAGGCGACGGCGGCGTCGGCGTGACGCAGCTGGCTCCAAGGAAACGCCTCGAGCGTTCGGAGCCAGCGGAGGGAGCCCAAGCGCCTCTCGAAAGAGCGGCAGAGCGCGCTTTAATTACGAAGGATCGGGCGCTGAAGCCCGATCTCATGTGGAAGAGACAGACTTAGCCAACAATCCAGACATCGTGATAAAACCAGCTGACAAAGGGGGTGCCATTGTCATTATGGATACCACTAAATACATCACAATGGTTACCAATGGTTACCAACCTTGTACTTACTGTTTTTGTGTTCATCCTTATCCTACTCTTGTCAGATGAGACATTGATATTTGCACTTTTTTACAGCATCCTAAAAATAGCCCAGTGATAAGAAGGCTTCTCATCGCAATAATGGAGCAAATATTACAGCTGCAATTGTAAAGAAATTGTATTAAAGTTGAGAAAGGTGGAAGCCGCCACAGTTCTAGAGAATGAACAAGTGCAACAAGTACCAGGATGGTGTGAGAGGTTGATGCCTATGTTTTTGTGCATAATATATGCCTGTATGATTACTCTCTTTGTCTTTCTGTTCCTCATTTTTCACAGTCTTTATCATATTAGCACTTCCACTGAGGTAGAGGTCTCTACGGTTCTTCCTACTATGGGAACTTCCTTTGATATACTTCATGAATGGTACAAGGCTTCTAAAAGGCACAGGACAGATGCAGAGGAAGATAATGAAGGGATAAATACCTATCTAGATAATGTAGCATATGTGGTTAATAACGTGTGGTACCAGCACATCAGGGAAGTAGAGGAAAAAACATCTAAGGAGAGTTGCTATGTCTGTGCTCTCCTCCCCTATGCCATGAATACAGTGCAAACGTTCATCTCCAGAGAAGTCCCAGAAAATGATGCAAGGTGCCTCATTCATCTTGTAGCATGTATGACCAGAGGACAATTTCAGGGAAGCTGGCTACATTACGATGGAGATCAAAATGGTTGTTTCCATTCCAGGATGATTATATCAAGATTACACAGATGGAGAGAGAACCTGGATGGGAGAGCAAGATGCTTGTGTATCCTATAGCAGGACCGGAAGAGGTAGTCATTAAAGACATGAAAAGAATGGATTGCCCTAATGTAACAGAAACAGCTGGATTGCCTGGCTGTTGGGAACAAACTCAAGTCTTAGCGGGTCATTACGAGGTTGAAGGTAAGGGGTTAACGGCGCCGTTAAAGGTGCCGGTGCCGTTAACCCCTTACCGCCGCATTACGAGGTCCTTTAGCGGATCCCGCTAAGGGTGGCTGGTTTTACCAGGTGCCCTTAGTGGGAGCCGCTAAAGGACCAGCATGATAACAACGGGCCCGTTATTAACGTGCCCGTTGTTAGCATGGTCCCCATTCCCATTGAGCCCTATGGGGGCTCGGATGGGAATGGGTTTCCTGAATGGGAAAATACCGGGTCCTCCAAGGTTGGAATGGCCCGGTAATTCCCCATTCAGGGAATCCAGACCTGGTATGCGGTAAGGGGTAACCATGGCGCTAAAAGCGCCATGGCTACCTCCAACCTCGTAATGACCCCTTAGTCTTTGGACGAGTGAAGTCCAAGAAGGGATGGGAAGGAGGACTGATTTCCTGTGCAGCTCATCTACTGAAGTCGGAATATGTACAAGAGGTGCATAGAGTGAACAATGGATGTTTGAAGTCATGGGCTAAGCATGCCAAACTACTGACATGGGTAAAAATGAATCAGGACCAATGGTTGGTGATTCCATTGATGAATGCAACATTGTGCTTCCGAAGGCACGAAAAGAATTGTGTGGCAGATAACAAAGGCTGCAAAACTACAGTTGACATTTCCAGGATTGGAGAAGGGACAGTTGTCCTCATGGGTCGTTATTGGGCTTGTTGGCCTAGGGCCTACATGAAGCTGTCCAAGGATTGGGGAGGAACATGCTCCTTGGTGCTCATCCATGTTCCAGCATTAGTGATTCCTTAGACTTACCTGATCATTGGAGAATTTGCAAACGTGGATGCCCATTTGAGAAAAAGAAGATCGCTTGAATTTCTCAATCGAACCAGAAGAGAGAATTACTTCTCAGCCAAATCAATAGAAGCATTTGATGCCATTCCTTTTGAGCACAGGTTTTTCAGCCAGACTGCTTCAATCTTCATGACTATCTTCATGCCTGGGATCCAGACGATGGCCAATGCCAAGTGGTTGCAGATCACGAGATGGGATCTCCTGCAGGCAATCAATACCACCTTAAAGGGATTCAATGCTATCAAGGAAGAGCTGAGGGCTATACGACTAATGACTCTACAGAACAGATATGTCCTTGACATGATCACAGCGATGCAAGGAGGAGTTTGTGCCAAAATCAGGCCATCATGTTGCACATTCATACCTTCTCAGGATGACGAGAATGGGACCTTAACAGAGGCCATAACGTTGCTAACGAAGCTAACGAATCTGCATAACAAGATGGAAGACGAGACAGAGGACATTATGGATGACAGTTGGTTTGCTTCCATATTCTTATGGATTCCGCAGTGGATAGCAAACATCTTTAAGTTTCTCGGAGCAATATTGGTCATGGTGATGTTTGGATTCTGTGTGATCAGGATAATAATTCGCAATGTAAGAAGATAGCAAAGAAGGCAGTAGGAATGAAGATCATGATCTGTGTTGAATCAGTTTTTAAACCCAAGGAATTGACTGATGAAGATTTCAGAAAATTCATAGAGGCCAGCATCGTAGAACCTGAAGGAATGAATTTCCTATATGCAAAGAATCAAGAAGGAAAGGGGATGCACTCTGGATACTGACAGGAGGGTAGTTGGTAAAGTAATTAATTGCAATAGTTCAACGATACTCGGTTTCAGCACAAAGGGAGCAATGGGTCGTAAAATGTCACCAGAGGCGTAGAAGTTATTGGTGCTTGACAGGGTTGAGTCGGTTTCAGGGCACTTTGCAGCTTCTGCGACAGAGTTCAAGATGGGAGACCGATGCGGGTATCAGGCGGCAGGTAGTTCAGCGAGTGAGGTTGTGCGGACCGCTGCAGGCTGACCTGCATGGTGTTTCAGGGTCAGGAACTGTTGTCTCAGTGCTGGTTGGCAGATCTGTAGCACTGGTTGAGGCGTGATAACAGTCAGTGGTGCAGTCGGTTGCAGCTTGAGGGGTTCAACTGTCTTGAAAAGGTCCTTTAAGGTGGACGCTGGTTGATGCTTGTCGGTGCACTTCTCCTAGCTCCTTTGCTGGGCTCGTATTGTCCTTTAAGGAGGTTGGCCCAAAGCTTGATTGAGTGTTGCAGGCAACGGCCTTGTCCTTGGTTTGGTTCAGAGACTCTCTGGCACTTCCCACCTAGGAAGCTTGCTTGCAAAGCCTAGAAGGGCACGCTGTGTTCTCACTGGGTACCGGTTCTGGAGCTGCTGGAGGGTCCTTTGAATTCAGTATCTCCCCTTTGTTCCTTGGGAGATGTTTAAGGGAGGGATCTCGCTTCCCTCTTGGAAATCATGGCCTTCCTTCACTGACGGAAGATGTAAGGCAGACTGTACCTTCAGCCAGGGTACAAAATAATTCTTCTTGTTACTCCTGCAAAGCCCTCAGATGATCTGCCAAAAGAGGGGCTCAACCCTTTTTTAAAGTGAAATGGGCCCCAGTGATTGGTGTAGGCTAAGCCTACCTTAATGAACCAATCCTGGGTCTGCACCAACAATCTTCTGTTATGCGTGAGGTCATAACCAGAGTGCTTTGCAATAGGAAAAGTAAAGGGGTGAAAACATGAACTACAAAGTCCCACCCATCTTCCTGTCTGTTGTGGATTAAAGGGTCTCCATGGTTAATTGAGCTCCCTGTGGTTCCTGATTAAAATCAGGTCTCCCTTGAAGTTGTGGCGAGAATGGACTTTCTTTCTCCATACAATTAACTACTCCTACCCTCTGAATGGTGTCCCCATAGGGGCGAGAGCTGGCTTCAGGTTGACACAGTGCATATCAAAGGTTGTAGGGGGTTTTCCTGTCTTTTGTTAGCCTCTGCAACTAGGCCCCATGTAGGCCTGTTTGAAGTATACTCTATTAGTATGTGTCAGATAATAGTCAAACCTCCCCAACCTCCTCCTCACCTGGGCCTTCTGAAGAACTATCCTTGGATTCTGTGGTTGTCTTCTTCCGAGCTTTCCGGATGTCTGGTGTCAGTCTTTCCTTGGCTGGTTTCTTCTTCTTATTGGGCAAGTAGCATCTAGCTTCCTCAGAGGCCACCTTGGCAGGAAGTGAGACCTGCTATAGGGGAACCCCGAGGAGGTAGACCCCAAGAACAGGGAAAAAAGCCTTGGCCACATAAAACCCTGTGAGTCTTCAAGATGACTTATGTAGAAATGATCAGTTACTGAGGTAAGAAGGCAATTGGTGACACAATGTCTAATCCTCAGATGGAATAGTCTGAGTCCAAGCAGTGCAGTAGAAAAAAACTTGTATAGGATCTGGCAGGGATTATCCAGGAGCGTGGAAGAGAATGGAGTAGCGGTGATCCAGATCCAGACTGTGTACAGCTTGCTCCGTAGGCGAACAGAACAGAAAGAAGGAAAAAAAGCCTATGAGAGAACTAGGAGGTATGATATTGAAAGGTAAGTCGAGCAAGACTGCTAAACACCACCCATGAAAGTAAGGAAAGTTCTGCCACCAGGGAAAGGTAAGATATAATGATACGGAATACAGAACACAAGTCGGAAAGAAAAGAAGAAGAATCGTACCTGACCGATCCGTGGAACTGCTGTTGATACAGGTCAGTGCCCAAAGGAGTGCCACGGAGGCGGCGAAGAAGACTCTGTACCAAAGGGATGAAATGGAGCCGAACTCAGAAAGCAAAATGGATATGAACAGGAAGATAATCAACCGCAAGCGGAGAGAAGTGAGGACTAGCAGGGAGAAACAGTATAGGGAAGTGAAGGGTTCCTTTAGTAAAGAGCTGTGGAACACAGAGTGTATCTGTTGTAGACTCTTAGGTAATCTGAGTTTATATGCCACTGTATTGACCTGGGAATCGATCAGATATGGACCCATATACCGAGGGGCAAACTTGCCTGAATGGACCCATTTGGGTAGGAACTTGGTGGATAACCAAACCAGTTAATTTGGCTTCCAGTCTGTGTTTGCTCTTCTCTTGCGGTCGGCCCATCTCTTGTGTGTCTGCCTACTCTCTTTTAGGGCCTTCTTAGCTGTAACATGCATTTCTGACAGATCTGTTAACAGACTGTCTATCGCCGGTGTGCTGGTGGATGGTAGTCCTGTCCACGGCAAGGGCTGAGGGTGGTAACCGC
This sequence comes from Ambystoma mexicanum, assembly GCF_040938575.1. NCBI lineage: Eukaryota > Metazoa > Chordata > Amphibia > Caudata > Ambystomatidae > Ambystoma > Ambystoma mexicanum. The sequence continues at coordinate 870,563,790 of NC_090924.1, read as the reverse complement.
ATGTGCAATAGAACAGACTCATCTGGATTGTGGTATGAAATGAATTATTATAGGCAAACTCTGCCTGAGGGAGAAAATAGGACCACTTCTCTTGATTGGTACTGCAAAAACATCTGAGATATTGTTTGAGACTGGCATTCAGTCTCTCAGTCTGGCCATTGTTCTGGGGATGGTAGCCTGAGGAAAGTGCTCTATGTATACCCAACTGATGGCATAGGGTAGACCAGAATCTTGAGGTGAATTGCGACCCTTGTCAGATATAATAGTTCTAGGCAAACCATGTAAGTGAACAATATCGCGTAAAAAAACTGCTGCTGCTTCAGGTGCAGAAGGGAGGTGAGACATAGCTGACAAGTGTGCCAGCTTGCTACACGAGTCAACTGGTACCATAACAGTAGTCATGCCATTGGACACAGGTAGATCCACGATAAAATCCGTAGAAATATGTTCCCAAAGGCAACCGGGTAACATAGGTTGTTATCGTAGACCAATGGGCTTGCCTGTAGTAGACTTATTACATGCACAGACCGGGCAGGATATAACATAACTGTTTACATCTTGGATTAGAGTAGGCCACCAGAATCTTCGACTTATCAACTCTTGAGTCTTGCGTATACCAGGGTGTCCGGATAATTGCGCATTGTGACACCACAAGAGTATCTGTCTTTGGAGTCTCTTGGAAGAAACATATAGGGCATTGTTATGATAGTAGAGACCTTCTGTACCCTGTGTGACTGTTCTAGGGATGTCCGTCTCTTGTTGGTACTGTGACAACAGTTCCTGTAGAAATGGAGCAACAATTGCGATTGTTCTTAGCCCTGGTAGAACCAGGTCGTGTCCTTGATAAGTTCCTGCTTCTTCTCCTTGACAACGTGATAAGGCATCTGCGACCCGATTTTCGGTCCCCCGAATGTAGGTGATCTGAAAATCGAATTGCAAAAATAAATATGCCCATCGAGCATGACGAGCATTGGAGCACTTCATCTGTTGAAGTACTCAAAGGTTTCTGTGGTCTGTTCATATAAGAAACCAATGGTTGGTTCCCTGCAGGAGATGACGCCGTTCCTGACAGGCTAGTTTGATGGCCAACAACTCCTTCTCAAGTACTGCAAAATTTCACTCGCTGCTCGTCAGGGTCTTAGAATAATACGCAACAGGATGTTCCTTACCATCCTCTGCCTCTTGCAAAAGAACAGCCCCCAAATCCCCTGCAGAAGCGTCTGTCTCTAGAATGAAGGGTTTGTTTTGGTTAGGCTGTACAAGAAAGGGAGTGGAGGTAAAGCGTTCCTTTAGTTGGTAGAAAGCTTCCTTCTGTTCTTGATCGAATGCAAACTTCACGCCTTTCTTGAGTAGGGATGTTATGGATTGCACCAATTTGGAAAATTTTGGATGAATTGTCTATAGAAGCTTTCCAGCCCTAGGAATCTTTGTATGTCCTTGACGTTCTGTGGCTCCTTCCAGTTAAAGATGGCTTGGGTCTTACTGGGATCCATTTGTATACCCTCTCTGGAGAGGAAAAAACCCAAATAGGACACCGATCTTGCTTCAAATGTACATTTCTCTGGTTTGACCAATAGTCAGTTGATCTGCAGACAGTGTAGAACTTATTTGACTTGATGTCCATGGTTCTGTAGAGTCTGGGAGAAGATCAAAATATCGTCCAGATAGACCACAACTGATAGAAACAGTAGGTCGGAAAAGAGCTTGTCCATAAATCTTTGAAATATGGCTGGGGCGTTAACAAGAGCAAATGGCATTACTCTGTATTCAAAGAGCCCCAGTGGTGTCCGGAATGCTGTCTTCCACTCATCGCCCTTGCGGATCCTTAGGAGGTGGTAGACGCATCTAAGGTCCAATTTGGTAAAGAAGTTAGATCCCTGTACGGCTTCTAATATGTCTCTTATCAAGGGCATCGGGTAACGATCTCTGACAGTGATTTGATTGAGAGCCCTATAGTCAATACAGGGCCTTAGTTCTGAAGATTCCTTCTTGGGAATAAAAAATAGGGATGCCCCACAGGAAGATCTAGATTCTTGGATCAGTCCATTCTGTAAGTGTGCGTCCAGATATTCCCTTAAAGCTCTTCTTTCTGGTAATGACAAAGGATACATTCGTCCATAAGGCACTTGTGCTGCAGGTATCAGGTTGATGGCACAGTCTTCTGCTATGTGCGGTGGTAAGAATCTTGGTATGACATCCCTGAACACATCGGCATATTGTTGATAGGGTAGGGGAATGGAATAGACGGTCCTTGTCGTGGGTGCTTCTGCCTGCTCTGTTTCGGTCTTACTACATGTTACCTCCATACAGTGAGATCTGCAAAATGAAAAGTTGAAACTCACTCTATTAGAAGCCCAGTCGATAAGAGGGTTGTGCTTCCTCAACCATGGGATTCCGATAACCAAGGCAAAGTGCGCGGCCTTGATGATATCAAACACCATGTACTCCTGGTGGTCTCCTAACATCAGTCATAGCGGAATGGTTTCCTTGACTATGGGTTCCGGAAGAAAAAGGGCTTCCGTCCACTCCTTTGACTGGGATAGGTTTCAGTTTAAGCTGCTCTGGCACCTGGTTCTTTCGGGCCCAATCCACATCAATAAAGTTGCCAGCTGCTCTGCAATCCAACATGGCTAACACTTCCAGGGGTTCGGGACCTGACAACCATATACGAACCTTGGATACCATGAGACTGTTGTCTTCGTCTTCCTCTAATGGTCTTGTGTAGTAGTAAGGGTTGCAAATTGTTCCCTCGACACTTCCCTTGCATAAGTCCGGGGGCTGGCGTTTTCCTTCAACGAGGCGGAACTTCAGGACAGTTCCGAAGTAAGTGTTGGAAGATCCGCAGTACACACAGAGGCCAGCATCTCTATGTCTCTTTCTCTCTTCCGGGGTTAATGGTCTGTGGGTGGTTCCGATTTTCATGGGTTCTTCGTTAGATGGTACTTCCTTGGGAGGTTGGAGGGAGAGGCCCGAAGGAAGGAAAGAACAAGGACTTCTTTTCTCCTGATGCCTTTCCAGTAACCGGAATTCAATCTGTAAAGCTAGTGTCATAAGTTCCTGGAAGGAAGCTGGACGAGCAACACGAGCCAGTTCATCCTTTTGGTCATCATGTAATCCTCGCCTGAAGATGGTCTGTTTGGCCGAGTCCAGCCAATCTGCCTTTGCTGCTAGTCTGAAAAATCTGGATATATGTTTGAACATCGTTGGTTCCCTGTTTGACGTCAAGGATTGCTTCAAATGAGGTGTACAATACATCTGGGCGTTAAAATCTCACTTTGAATGAACCTACAAAGCGGTCAAAATCATTTAAAGCTGGGTCATTGTAAGTTACAAGTGGGGTTGCCCATGCCAATGCATTTCCAATGAAATTGGCTATGATAAATCCTACTCTGGATTTGGCGGTCTCATATGTGTGTGGCCTGAAGGCAAAATAAACCTGCCAAGCATCTAGGAAATCCTTCAATACTCCTGGATGTCCATCATATTTCCCATATGCCAAAGTCATAGGTGGTAGATCTCATCGCTCTTCTCTCCGCATGACCACCTGTTGACGTAGGTTTACATTTTCGGTCTTTAGTGCTTGTACCTCAACTGTGAGGTTCTGCATAGCAGCTATCAATTCGGGTGGCATTGTATTCTGTCAGATAATAGTCGAACATCCGCAACCTCCTCCTCACCTGGGCCTTTCTGAAGAACTATCCTTGGATTCTGTGGTTGTCTTCTTCCGAGCTTTCCGGACGTCTGGTGTCAGTCTTTCCTTGGCTGGTTTCGTCTTCTTAGCGTGCAAGTAGGGTCTAGCTTCCTCAGAGGCCTCCTTGGCAGGAAGTGAGACCTGCTATAGGGGAACCCCGAGGAGCTAGACCCCAAGAACAGGGAAAAAAGCCCTGGCCACAAAAAACCCTGTGAGTCTTCAAGATGACTTATGTAGAAATTATCTGTTACTGAGGTAAGAACACAATTGGTGACACAATGTCTAATCCTCAGGTGGAATAGTCTGAGTCCAAGCAGTGCAGTAGAAACACACTTGTATAGGATCCGTTCGGCAGGGAGTATCCAGGAGCGTGGAAGAGAATGGAGTAGCGGTGATCCGGATCCAAACTGTGTACAGCTTGCTCCGTAGGCGAACAGAACAGAAAGAAGGAAAAAAAGCCTATGACAGAACTAGGAGGTATGATCTTGAAAAGTAAGTCGAGCAAGACTGCTAAACACCACCTGTGAAAGTAAGGAAAGTCGTGCCATCAGAGAAAGGTAAGATCTAATGATACGGAATACAGAACACAAGTCGGAAAGGAAAGAAGAAGAATCGTACCTGACCGATCCGTGGAACCGCTGGTGATACAGGTCAGTGCCCAAAGGAGTGCCGCGGAGGCGGCGAAGAAGACTCCGTACCGAAGGGACAAAATGAAGCCGAAATCAGAAAGCAAAATGGATATAAATAGGAGGATAATCAACCGCAAGTGGAGAGAAGTGAGGACTAGGAGGGAGAAACAGTATAGGGAAGTAAAGGGTTCACAAACAGCAGTGAGGAACCGGAAGGGAAGTACCGAAATACAGAAACAGTACAGGGGGTAGCAGCAGAAGGAAAAGTACAGGAGAGCGTCTCTGTACAGAGTACGGAACCGAGAAGGCAGAAAATACAACAAGGCAGAAATACTTAGGCGGAGAAAAACTCGGCGAGTAAACAAAGAGCTGAAGAGTTGTGAAACAGATACAACGCGCCGAGTCAGGGGCGTGGCTAGCTTTTATAGTCTAAGCCGCCATGTTGGATGAGGACTAGACTGATCCGTCAAGTTCTCTGGAAGCCATTAGAATCGCCAGACATTCCATAACTTCCACGGGCGAATCCTGACAGTGTGCTAATTATGTTAAATTGCTGCCACCATTCTGCAGGTCCAACAAAGGATTGGGCAGATCCCTGGAGCCTCTGTTATTTAATTAGACTGCCCATGGCAGGGGGAAGGTTTTGCCCTCCCCTTTTGAGATGCCTTAATGTACTCCAGGGTGTCACATTTCAACTAAATGTGACAGGGAAGTCTATGCCTGTAGGCTGTGTACACCCAGAGTACATAGGTCTATGTGTATGTTGTACGGTGAGCATAGGAAAATGTGTGCAGATTAGCCCCACACATTTTCCAGAGGTTGACCTACCCTCATTCAATTTCATATAAAAAAAATAAAAGCCTAGGTGAGCGTACACCCACCGTGCAGATGGTCAAGTTCCACACACCTATTGTAGATTAGTCTTAACAGTGTTTACCTGAGATACTAGCAACTTGCTTCTTGTGTCCCCGACTTGTATTGATTCATTCAGCATGCCTCAGCAGGTGCCCTATCATATATCTCTATTACCACCTGCGCGGGAGAGCCAACCAATCAGGTTTCTCGGATCGTAGGCTGAATCCCACAATCCAAGCCTGCTTTCCAAGCAACCTGATGGCTGCTCCCTCACTGCACCATCTTCTCCTCACTCACCCCTTCCCTCCCTTCCTGACCCCCTACTCCACTCACCTTACTCTTTTGGCGGCGGCTCAATCGCTCCAGCTTCCAGAGCCGCCACGGAAATGGAAGAGGGGCTCCGCTTGGAGCCCCGTCTCCTAGCTCCACGGCAGCCATATTACATATTAATTTTGTATGTGAATGAACAGGACAGCATGGGGCGTCCCATTCATTCGTACAAAATACGTTGCTGTCAGCACCCCAGGTTTCCGGAACATAAACCTGGGTGCTAATAGCCACAACCACCTGTTCAACAGGCCGTACCAGGTGGCCGTTACCACCCGGTACAGCCTGTGGAACGGGTGCTTATTGCTTAAGTGTTTACTCTGGAAGCACTGTATCAGTGCCACAATCTGTGTGCCTCATCAGGTGCCCTATATAACTCTATGTTTTACACTAGAAGCGCTGTATCAGTGCCACCATCTGTGTCCCTCGGCAGGTGCTCTGTATGACTAGCATTTAATCTGGAGGCGCTATATCGTTCCCTCACTCAGCGTTCCTTAGCAGGTGCTCTATTCCATTATTCAGTGCTCCCTGTGTAAGCACTATATCAGTGCTTTTCTCAGGGGAGCTGCTCAGGGGCTCTAGCACAGGAAGTGCAAGACATATGCGTTGAATTAAGTTAGCCAGTTGTTTAATAAATACATTTAGAATATAGTCAAATTATTGTACAGACTTGAACTATGTCCCCAAACTTTACAATTGGCTTCTTTGTCTAACGCGTTTGCAGTTTATGTTCTCCCCCCTCTGTTAAAATTGCAAAATTAATAGGGATGGTGGACCAGATTGGCTCTCTCCAAGAGGTTAACAGAACAAAACGTTCATCTTAATTCTGTTTATGGATTAAATTTTTCCGGCAAAAAGCCATGCCTGGGCTTCACAATGACTAGGTATAGAGCCAACAAACCCAAAAACCAAGTATGTGAGAGAATTCTTATAGATCCTAATTGTACTGTTGCCTCCCGGGAGACAAAGGTCATACCTAAAGCCGGAACTGGTGTGTTTCTTTTTCTGTAGGCGGTGTGGACTTAACTCAATCACCCAGTAAGAGCAACAGAGAGTCTAATAAAGAGAGCCTTGTCAGTAATTATGGACTAGTTGGGAAGGTGGGATCACCCTTTTAAGGTCCGTCTTCTGGGGCCTCTGGTGCATATTTGAGTTATTAATGGCTTTTTTGATATGTGGTAGATGTCAGGCAGCATGTTAGCATTACAAATAAGCATGGAGTGTTACTGTGGGACAGCACTTTAAACATTTAAATTGCACATTTCTATTGATGAGATTTGATTACTGCACATTGACATCTGAAAGGTTATGAGCAAAATAACCCGTTTTTAAACAGGGGAAAAGAGGTGCCGAAAGGCTGTTTACAATTACCAGCAGAATATGGAGCGTAACCTACCCTGCTGACTTGGCTGGTGTGTTTTATTTGTGCAGCTTTCCTTCATTCCTCAGTGTGAACATTGCACGGGTTTAAAACTGCATTTATATGACAAATTATTGACCAAGTGCACATTGAGATGTTGCAAAATGCAACAGAAAATGAAGTTAGCAGCGTGTTGGTTGATGGGTGATTACAATGTTATGACTGAGTTAAGCTGTTTGTGTTCTTCACTTTTACCGGCCACAGTGTTTTTACAGTGCAACGTGGTCTCGGTGACAGAGACATCAACCCAGTGAGAAGACCAACAGCAGAGCGTGAGCCGTGCAACACGCACACACTAAATATTGACTTTGGCAATGTTTGCTGCACCTCTCACATCCACAGGATACAGGTCGCTCTCTTCTGCGTTGAACTCTGTTTGAACTTCATGTGTTTCTGAATGCAGCAATGATGCTCTGTGCACAGACCTTGGCAGCGGGTGAATGCACGCACTCTGGGGCGGTGGCAAATCCCCAAAGTGTTGACTATGCAGCATTTTAACACAGTCATGTCACATGCCCTTCATATAGGGTTATTTCTCACCGCTATCACCTTCTTGTGTATTTCACTCCTTTTCTCCTCCTTTGGTTTCCTGCCGCTAAGCCCGGCGAACGTATAAGCACCACCCGAATTTCCCTGTTCAACCGAAAGGGTATTTCCTGAACTTAGTCGTTGCGGGTGTTTTCCACCAAAACGCTTTGAATCGTGCATTGTAGGTTCGTTTTCATGGTACGACGTCCTTTCATCGACTGCCTTTTCATCCCCAGGCTTTTCAAAGTGCACATTCCATTGAATGTGCACATCGATTTTTTTAGGGGGGGTGGGAAAGGGCAAATAAGGGTTTGGGCCGGTGGGCAATGGCAAAAAATAAGTGTGGCAGCGGGGTTTGCGGGGCTTACTCCCCCAAAGAAAAAAAAAAGAAAAAACGATGAGCACATTCGATGGAATGTGCACGTTTAAAAGCCTGGGGATGAAAAGGCAGGCGATAAAATGACATGGAACCCGTTTTCATAGTCTTGTGCAGGCAGAGATAGACGCCGGAGGTGTGCATCAGTTGATGGGGTAGCCTTTAGCTGAGGGGTAGGTAGGACATTGATAAGTTTAGTTGAGGGAGAAGTAGAACATTAAAATAGAATTTAGTTGAGGGAGAAATGAAAGGGCATTGAGTGGCTGTAACTGAGTGCCTTGTCTTTTTGTAGCCAGTGAAAATATGTTTTCCCTCCAGGTGTCTGGGGAGGATAGCTCAGGGGCAACGTGCTTGCCTTGGAAGCAGGACGACAGCGGTTAAATAACCTATCATATCATACAAAAAGTCTACTAATTCTTTATAGGTAGGAGAGTGCATTCAGTGCCTGTTACTGACAATGCCATATTTTTGCGGCTATAGAAAATGTGTGTTACTGGCAGCAGCGGCTTGTCCACAATTGGCAAGGGAGAGCTGACCTGCCAGTACCCTTCCCCAATATAGAGGAAATGGGCCAGCCCAGTGTAAAAAGTGAGCGCTCCCTCAGCTGCTTTCTGCTTTCTGCAGCTGAAGGAGTGCTCCAGGCCTGGTTTAAACTGTCAAAGGGAAACATGGTTTGACTTTGACAGTACAGTAGTACCCCAGCTTGCATGCCCGATGAACCATGGAAGCTGGGGGCGTTTTGCTTCGCCATCCTTGCATGGCCCATTGGGGATGCAGGCTGGAGTACTGCAGGCCTGAATGTGCGAAGGAATGCTCTTACACCTCCTCGAACATCCAGGGACGAAGGGGTATCGAGATGGAGGTGCTCTGGCTCCACCGTGTATATGCAGGAGCCAGAAAGCACTGTTTGCTTCCAAGTTCTTCTTGTATGCTGCGCAGGAGCCCTAGGGCCTTCATTGCAGCAGGCAGCGGGAGCGTCGGAATCCGGAGCAGGGTTGCAGGTGAGCAAATCTAAAAGAAATTGTTTGTGTGAGCATGTATGTTAGACTTTGTGTTTTTAATTGGGTGCATGAATGAGCGATTGTATGTTGTTTGGGTCTGCTTGTGACTGAGAGAGCGTATGAATTCTGAATGGGTGAGCAGCTGTGGTGAACATGAGATGGAGTGCAGAATGAATGCCATATGAATGCTGAAATGTGCTTGTGAGAGTGAATGAAGAATGAATTCTGTGTGAATGCTATTGCATGCGAATGTGAGAGTGAATGAAGAATGAATGATGCTGTGTGGATGTTGATGTGTGTGTGCGGGGCCTTGGGAACAGGCCTCTGATTGGGGGTGGGGTGTCAGGGATGTGGGGAGAGGGGCGACAGCTCTTACTGTGTCATAGCATGTTTTAATGGGCACCAAGTTGATGCCCAGTAAAAAATGGCATGCAAGCGTGAAGGCAGCATAATGAGTATTCTGAAGTGGGTCTGGCCCCCACTGGAGGGTCCAGTCTAGACAAACCTTCACTGTGGCATGTCATTTTTTTCTTGGCATTAATGGTGAAGGCAGTATCATGAGCATTCCTACGTGGTAATGGCACACGTTGGTGGGTCCAGTGTGGACCTTTCTAACAGTGCTATTAATTTTTCAAAGGGCTTTCCTTTTCCATCATTCATCATTTTTTCATTTATATACAGAGAGGAACAATGCACTTTTCATCACAAAAGAATGTACAATAGATAAGAAAATAGATTTGACGAGAAGCAGCGACCTTCTTACAAGGGGATGAGTTAGAGTGACTTTCTTACCAGGTAGTGGAGGGGAGTAAATGGACAGTCACCTAAGAGAATGAGGTGCTGTGTAGTGGAAAAAAGCATCAAGGAGTTGCCAAAGATCATCAAAGAATGGTCCAGAGGGACCAGGAGGGTGATAAATGGAGATGATGTGAACAGAGTGAGGCGGAGCAATGGTAGAAATGGTGAATTCAAAAGACGTAGGAGAGGACTTGGCATTGGAGATTTGTGAGGCGTTGAGGCGGGAAGAGGGTAGGTGTTTGCCGTTCCCATCTCTGCCAGTCAGATGAAGAATAGTTTGGAGTGGTGTAGGTCCACCAGAGTGTCAGTGTTAAATGGAGAAATCCAGGTTTCAGTGATATCAAGAACGTCTAAAGGGGGGGAGCTGGAGTGAAAGTAGTACGTGATTAAGGACATTTTGTTGCATACAGACTGAGCATTCCAGAGTGCAATGCTTAGTTAATGAGGTAAGGAAGAGTATAGAAGTTGAGTCTCAGAGGAAGAGAGGAGAGGTGGATAGGTATTAGGGGAGGTATGGTTAGCTATTCGGCTATGTTTGTTGGAAGTAGGTGAAAGAGAGTTGGAGTAGTAGAAATGTCACAATGTGAGTTTTATAATAGGGGTAGGAAAGGACGAAGTTGTAGCCTGATTGGAGAAAGCATAGGGAGGGGTGAGTAATAAGAGCAGCAGGAGGAGCATGAGCGAATGCATAGTAACTGAGTACTGCAGTGTGGAGAGACAACACAGTAATTAACAAGCTATGGATACTCACAGGTGCAACAGGGATGAAGACAAAGCAAAGGTTAGTAGGCAAAAAGGCTGGTCCATGGCTGGTCTGCACCATTTACTGTACCAACCTAATTGGGACTCCTCTGGCTAGATGCCTCTAGGCAGTTCAGGAGTGATGACACACGCTCTTGTCACCTGATCACCTAGTCCATCAGTGGTTGATATCTCTGATTTTGTCCTGCGTGTTGCTGGGATGAGGTGATTACTTCCTGATTGGTGTTCCAGGAGAGATGTCTTATGTCCTTCAGTTGGAGAGTGGGCCAACTTAAGATGGGCACAGGAAATAATGTCACCAATTGAATATGGATGCAGGAAATTATGTCACCGATCCAAGATGGCCACAGGAAATTATGTTACAGAGAATCACAGCCTTTTTCCTTCATCACTGTTTTAATTTAATCAAAGTCCTTCTCCGCAGTCCATATTTGTCACAATCATTCCTCAAGTCTTCTCTTTGTCAGTGTTCATATATTAATTCTAGTCCTCTTTCTTTGTAACAAATTCATTATATTCCTCATTCATCATAGTCTTTCTCCTTCATCACAGTCCTCTTTACTCAGAGTCCTTCTCCTATATCACAGCCCTTCATTGCCCCATACATTCTTCATCACAGTCTTTCTTTGGCATTCCTTCATCACATTCTTTCAAAACAGTCCTTCTCTATCACAGACTATCTTCACCACATCCACTCTTTGACGTATTCCTTCATAAAGGTGCTTCCTCGTCAGAGCCTTTCTTTGTCACAGTCCTTCCCTTTCAATACGGTCCTTCCCCTTCAACATAGTCTTTCTATTCTGTCATAGTACTTTTCCTATGTCAGAGACTACTTCATCTTAAGTCCTTCATCACATTTCTTCTTCATCAAAGTCCATAATCACAGTCCTTCCGCACATTGCTTTTCCTTCATTACCAACCTTCTCCTTCATATAGCCCTTCTTCATAACAGTCCGCTGCCTTCTTCACAGTCCATCTCCTTCACCACAGTCCTTCTCCTTTGTCATAGTCCTCCTTCATCAAAGTCTTTTGTCACAGTCTTTCTCCATCAGAGTTCTTTTCCTTTGTCACAGTCCTTCTCTTTCATCACAATCCTTTCATCACAGCCTTTCTTGATCACATTAATTCATTACAATACTTCTTCGTCTCAGCCCTTCACCTTTGTCATAGTGTTTAATCACATTCCTACTCCTTCTTCACAGTCCATGTCCTACATAACAATGCGTCTTTCATTGTTATTCCGGTTATCTCCATGTGAGAAGGGGAGTTGTGCTGCTGCTCATGAGCACTGGGCTTACCTACTGCTGACTCCATTGTCCAGAGAGCTGTGCGTTGACTGTGGGGCTCGCACACACACCCTTTGAACCACTCTTTGTTTTGCATGTATTTGGTAAAGAGACGCTGAAGCGGCGCACCTGAGGTGTGGCTGCGACACGCACAAAGCGCATCTCGATCATGCCATTAGGCGTCCGGCGGACCGATGGATAACAGGGACTTTAACAAAGAAAATGGCGAGCCGCTTGCTGTTGATGGATGGGGACTCGAAGATGTGGAATTGTTGTGTGCAGCTGAGTTAGTCAAGCTAGCTGAATCAATACAAACTGAACCCACTCATAGGATCACGAGACCTTTTCTACATAAAACCATTGGGGTCGCTGGCTCATACAGAGACTTTAAAAACAAATGTATAAGTTAGAAAAAAAAAATTCTATTCGTGAGGAGTCAAAGCTGCCAAAGTGCTGCACAGCTCGTGCAGGAACTGATGGCATCAGTGCCATGTTTGGGTTTAAAAACCATTGAAGACATTTTGGATGTTTTACAGCCTTTGTCGGTTAACTGTGACATTTTAGTTGGGTCGAATGACATGTTATTGAACAAGGATTCTACTGCTTGTAAAGAGGCACTGGTGTCCCTCCCGGGTTTGCTGACGGGTGATTATATAGATGGACCACCACCTTTAATGCCCATAGATAACCCGATTGATTGCCCAATTGATATTCATGAGACTTCATTGTGAGCGACTGAACTTGCTTCAAATCCTTTAATTAATAATGTGATCTTAACTGATTCTATCATTCTGGATGAAGTTGCTGGGGAAGATAATGAAATGTCAAAGGGAAGTAATACTAGCTGTTCATCTGCTGAAATGTTTAGTGTATTTGAGAAGCTTCTTACAGCACTGGTAGAATCAATTGGTAATCTTGAGAGTAAAATGAATGCACAGACCTTAACACTTGAGCCGATCATTGGTGTACTAGGCAATTTAGATGGTAAAGTTGACATACAATCACAATTTGTTGAAATAAATCTCGTCAGCCAGGACATATTCTCAGACCTCTTAGATAATCGTTTTAGGCTGGCCCAAGAGAGTAAGGATGTAATTGTTTTGGAAACTGGGCCCTTGGCAATTAATACCATAGCTACTTCTAAATACTCTGGGACTGGTCAAATTGATGAATGGTACAAGAGGAAGCCAAAGCAGGTAACAAGACAGGATTTTTTGTCGGGGACAATAATAGAAGGAAGAACAGTGGAACAACGGGGGTATTGGGCCATAAACAGTACACGCTGCTGTGGTGCAGCCCGAGCAAGCAACCTCTTGCATGCTAGTTGACACACATATTGATGTGACTCCCCTAATTGATTTATCTAGGGCGTTTCCTAGGCCTCGAAAATGGGAACATAGAGTGGGAAAGAATAAAGGTACTAGCAATGTGTGCAGTGCCATTAGCACCTGTTTGACTCTTGAGGAATGGACTGGGGATGATTCAGAACTCGAGTCGAAAAGTAATAAAAACGATATACACTCATACATCCAGGTCCCTAAAGATAGTAATTGCCCACTCTGCACGACGGTGGAGACATGTAAGCTCAGGCGACGTTTAAAAGAGAAGCAGAAAAGAGATAAAGAAAGTAATGAGGAAGTTTTGAATAGCCTTGACATTTTCTTCATCTTCCTATGGTAGAAATGGTCCATAAAACTACTGCTGCTGCTGTTCAAGCTGAAATTTCTGCCCCCATTTCTAATCACTATTATGACATGAAGGTTATTAATGATAGGGTCTGTGAGCAAAAACGTAGGGTCCTCAAGGTATGTAGTTTATTTTGTTCTGGAGAGACGTTTTACCTTAACAGAGCTAGATTGCCGGATTTGGTGCATGGCATCATACCACTTTGTGGTATTCGAAGCAATTACAAAAGGACTGTGGATATTCAAGAGACCATAAAATATGCCACTTGATATATTCATTTTGATGAGTCGCTCACCACCAATTTCATTTTATTGCATGATGCAGCCTTGATGAAACTTGGCTATGATGGCTCAGCGATAGAGGTTGATGGTAAATTTCATTTGGTTGGATATGAAGCCTCACTCTCGAGAATCAGTGATATTAGAACACAGCCAAGTCTACTGGGCAAAGATAGGGGATGCAGCCAAAATGTCCAGCTTAAAAAGGCCTGTGCTGGTGCACTTCAACCCCCCCCCCCGCACTGGCGATACCACATGTACGACTTGATCAGCGAGACTGTACTGGGTGAGCTAGTGTGCTAGGTGGGCCTAGTGATCACCTAGTAGAGGCGAATGGCCATTGGGAGTGGCTAATCCATATGTTACAATAGAAATTGACTACACGTGCGTAGCCAGCCAGATTGAGTGTTGTCTTGGAACACCAGGGGCCATAAACATTTATTTGAACAGGATGGCCTCCGAGGGGTTATAGATAGGCTCTGCATTATTGCCTTTCAAGAAACATGGCTTACCACACCACTCACTATTGAGGGTTGGCATATCATAGGTAAACTGGCAACACACGAATTGAGGAGCAGGCCCAAAGGAGGATTAATCATTGGAGTAAAGAGACCATGGCACCTATCTGAAGTGAAGTGTAATTTGGATTATGTTTTGATCGGTAAACTCACTATTCCCAATGATGGCTATCATAATGACCACGATAATGACCACGGGCATGAGTTCATATTTATTAACATTTATGATCCTCCATATCGTAGCATACATTGTGAGATTCTCAGTGAGCTGGAAGCTGTTCTAGTACATATTAGGAGTACGAGTCCCATTGTTGTGTGTGGTGATCTTCATTCCAGGGTGCCTAGAGATTGGTAACTTTATAATTATGATCTGGAGAAGCGTTCCACACCGAGTGTAACCAGTAGGCTGTACATTTCCAGCAAACGGGGCATGAGATCGGCTAAGCGGTTATATTAATTTGGTTTCTTTTTAAATATTGTTTAAATTTTGTCTGAATTAGTTTGGATGTGAATGCTTTGTTTGTTAATTGTATAAACACTTTTTTAATTTTTTTATTTCTTTGCTAAATTATGTATTTGATTTGAGATTTGTGAAAGGTTGTATTTTCGTAACCATATACAAAAAAAAAATAATAATAATAATTTGGTTTCCTAATGGTGAATGGTTGCAGACCTTCTGAAACTCCCTCAGAGTATTCTCAGACTTCTCTTACTAGTGCTAGTATCATTGATTATGTATTTTCTCAGCCTTCTTTCCTGATTCATGATCTGTGCATAGTTCAACATCACAAAAGTGATCGCTATTGCTCAATGCTAGTCTTGCATTGACCATCCCATCTAATCACTATGTGGACATGGGGTGTTAACAACCTGTCCAGTCGTTATACCTGCAATGCTAATTGCATTCAGGCTACTCGAGTAGTGGCGAAGAGACTCCTCTTGACACTCACTGCTGAGTATGAGCGCACTAAGTTCACATTGATCAATAGAGAGTCTGCTAAATTGGGTATCATTATGTAGGAATCTTACATAGATAAGATTAAATCTAACATATTGGTCAACAGCAGGAGCAGGGGGTGGAGTTGGCACGTCATGTACATCGACACACTTTTGATATAGAACTTAGCACTAGGAAACGGCAGCTTAGGTCTGCCTTGTGTGACGGCTGCATTACAACTCTTGCTGAATCAGCATGTTCCAGTTGTCAGAAAATTGTAATCTGACTCTCGACTATGGTTAAAAAAAACATAGATTTGCTCTTGAATGCAGGAAATGGCGAAACCTGGCACATAGTGCATCTATAAATGATCGTAAGACCTTTTGGAGGTTAATATATGACACTTATCATAGCTCTAGTGACATTTGTGGGGTATCTGAGCATGCTTGGATTAAGTACATAGAGGCTTCTCTGAGTGTCACAAACTCGCATGTTAGCC
Source organism: Ambystoma mexicanum (assembly GCF_040938575.1). Taxonomy (NCBI): domain Eukaryota; kingdom Metazoa; phylum Chordata; class Amphibia; order Caudata; family Ambystomatidae; genus Ambystoma; species Ambystoma mexicanum. The sequence continues at coordinate 870,548,199 of NC_090924.1, read as the reverse complement.
TTGATGCCTCAATCCCTGAAGCTCATTGAGTGTACACCAAGGGTATAACCGACATACTTAAACTTAACGGTTCTATCAAATTATTGTGGGCTCCTGGCCCTGATGGTCTTTGTGGCCTACTCATGAAGGCTGAATGTACTCCTTGGGCAGGGGCACTTAATTGATTATTCTGGTGGATCGGCATTGCCCAGAAGCCACCTCCATCCTGGAAGGATAGCATAATTGTACCAGTATACAACAAAGACTGCCGCAGAGATCCATGTAGCTATCAATTATTAGCGATGCTCTGGCTAAAATCTTTGCAAGAATATTGCTGAGTGAATTAAATACTTGGATTGTGGATAACAACATTGTGCCACTGAATCAGACTGGCTTTGCACAGGCTTGAACATGTACTATTGTACACCAGGCCTGGTTGATACGTAAACAAACTGTTTACATGGCCTTCTTTGATTACAGTGTGGCCTTTGATACTGTGGACAGGTACAGGTTATGGGTAAAGTTGAAACACTGGAACATTCCGTTGGGATTGCTAAAAATTATCACTGCCTTACATGATGATACCAGTTAGGGTACGAATGAATTGACTGGGATCCATGACCAACTGGATAGACACACATGTGGTACTTAAACATGGATGCATTTATCTCCCACGCTTTTTAATCTATATCTTGCTGACTTGGGTGATGGTATTACTAACTCTGGCTCTATTCCTCCTAAACTGGGTAATGCTAGCCTTCAGTGGCTTGCTTACATAGATGATCTCGCTTTGCTAGATCGCATGAATTTGGACAATGAATCAAGTTCCCATTGAGGTGGTGCATTCGTACAAATATCTGGGGATTACCCTCGATGCCAAACTGGATTGTAGACTGCACTTGGAACAGATGTGCCTGAGCACTTCACAGGTAGCTGGCGTCATAACATTTTTCTCATACAAGGGTGGGGGGTATTCTGTTGGATATATTGTTAAATTATATGTAACTAAGATCCTTACAGTGAATTCGGGCACTTAGGACAATCCCCTCTCTTGTTAACTTACAGCATAGCATTCTGAGGAGGCTTTTGCGTTTACCTAAGCATACATCGGCTGAGAATTTTCTATTGGAATTCAATATTAGGAACATCATCACCAAGATTTTTCTGTGTGGTCTGACTACCCATTGGAAGTTCACTCATGTTCCTGACAATACCTTATTGAGGCTTCTCAGGGATACTGTTGAAACTCAGAAAAATCTTCTTAGGGCTAGTGCCATCATAAAGATGCATGGGACTGCCAAGTCTTGGGTCTCTGGTGCGTCTATTGACACACTCAGCCTAAAATATGGTATCTTCCGACGCAGTATGAGGGAACATCTTCACACATATTGCATGGAGCAATTGATGGTTGATTTGGCTTCCAAATTTAGAGCAGAACTAAACATTGCTCATTATAATGGATGGGAAGGAGTGCCTGGCTATATCAATAGCTTCATTGGTAATCTCTATTTATGGAATTAACTGAAAGTCAAGTTTAATGCTGTTCATACATTGGAAGTTACTGGCGCTTAGATAGGCCTCCCCAGGAATGTGAAATTGTGTTGTTTATGTGTTGACAATTGTATCGAAATGGCCAAACATCTTAAGCTTGAATGTCCCGCCATATTGGAATTGAGAAATTAATTCCTTGTGGCTGCTGGTTTTTGTGGGGAACATGAAATAGCACAGATTTGGAATCTGTTTATGGATGCTAACAATGATACCTTTATTTTATATTTGATGACATTTTGGAAACAGATTATGATTATTTTAATCTACTGAGTGAGGAACTTCTTGAGTGGGGATCCCATAAGGTGTACTCTCGCGACCCGTATGTTAGTGCTATTAAGGTTGGCAATGGTTTTCTTATTTTATTATTTTATTCTTGTGTCGCAAGGATGTAGGTTACTTTTACGAACCAAGAAGGTGTCAAAACAAAGATTAGGGAACAAATTAATTGTAGATCCAAACATGTGGTCTACGCAGTGATATGTGTCTGTAATCTGCTCTACATTGGGAGCACCATTCGGGAGTTAAGAACTAGAATTAGAGAACATATTTCAGCCATAGGAAGTCAAGACAAAAACCTCCCGTTATCTGTTCATTGGCAAAACCAGCACCAAATGCATAATAAAAAAGACATTAGATTTATTGGACTGAAAAAAATTAAAATGGGCAAACGAGGAGGAAATCAAGAACTTTGCTTAAGGCAAGAAGAAGCCAGATTAATCTGTCATTTTCAAACATTGGAACATGGATTAAATTCAGACAATGAAATGATTCACTTTTTGTGATGCTGGAGAAGTAGCAGAGAAATAGCAGAAACAAAACCAAAAAAATGATAATATACAGGACTCTTGTTATGAATATTGCAAATGTTTTCATTAATTACAAAAATGTTTTTTTCCTGTTTTCTATTTTGTTCAATTATAATTTGTTGCATAGAAAAATATTATTGAATACTGCAATGTTAAAACACATGCTTCAGATATACACATGGGGAGATCCTATATATGGGCGAAACCGCTAATCAGATGAAAGTTAAACAGATGAGAGAGGCGAAATTAACATCAAAGCACAGGTACCACAATGCACCATTCTGAAATTGTGAAAAGAATGTGCACTGTTAAATCATATGTTTTAGATATACACATGGGGAGATCCTATATGGGCGAAACCGCTAATCAGATGAAAGTTAAACAGATGAGAGAGGCGAAATTTACATCAAACCACAGGTACCACAATGCACCATTCTGAAATTGTGAAAAGAATGCTAATAAAATATAGTGAGAAAATAATGGTCAATGAAGAAAACTAAAGTTACCATAATGCACCATTCCCAACAGGAAACTGTCTTAGGTATACATAATATAAAGAGATTGCGGGGGGGAAGGAGAAAAAACTACTAATAAACATAGTGAAAAATTAGTTACTCCTTTAACTTTAATTTTTGTAAATTTGGACATAATAATAAGTAACAGATCAGCCGCGCAAGATAAATATGGAAGTTCAAATTCAAATCAATGTTACACTAAACACAAATGCAACAGATCATTTTAAACATCAAAAAGGAAAAAAGGACTTACGTACTAAAACTCAGCCCAAAGTATGGTCGCCGAATTTTGTAAATGAACAAAAGGAAAGAGGGACTAGCAATCTGTAACTTTTTATGAACAAGGAACTGCCAGAACCAAAACAGGACCCCCGATGCTTGAGGCATGAGCAAGAGAATTTTGTAGGTAAGCGCTTTTAAGGGGTGGAAAGACCACCGCTACAAGCATGCTCAATGTAGAATTCAGCACGCTTGACGCCGAGTGGCATAAACAAAATATATTTTGGTTGGGATTTCAAACTCATGCGAAAGGGTGTTTTGGTAAACACAAATGGGGAGCAAACCGGTTACCAGTCATTGTAACTGAAAAAGTAATTCCTAGTGACCGCTAGAGTAACAGAATGCACGAGACCAAGGATATGTAATGCAATTGGAGGATTGCAAATATGAATAGCACTTTTTACATAAATGCAATGAGAAAGATGTTACTAGTCATGCTTACTAGAGTTTAAAATATGTCTAAATATATGCCAGGGAATCATGCATAAAGAATCAATCCGATAGAAGGTTGAAAGGTTAATGTTAGCATAATAGAACAACCAAATTTGTTCTAGGTGGGATTTAACCCTGGAACTACCGTGATACACTTCAACTAAAAACTAATTCCCGGAAATAAGGAAAGGGAGATTCGCACTACATTCAATAAGGGTAAGAAAACAAATTTACATGCCTTTCTGACAGTCAAAAATTGTTAGGTCCATGCCATCCCATACTTACTTCTTTTTCGGATTGCACAAATTTAATTTAAAAAAACTAACATAGTCACTGTAATGGATTTATTTTTAACCATTTGAGGTAACTAAGAGGTGCTGCACTTTTAGGTGTTCATGCAATTTGAGAATGCTAAAAGGATATACTACACAGCCTAAGTCACTATTCTAACTACTAAATGTGTTACAAAATATGCTAAAATGCTATTTCATATGTTATATTTTGTGTTTTGTTTTATTACATGTTACGCTTGCATTCAGCCCGGATTTGAAAAAGGTGCTAATGAAACGCCGAAACACGTGTCATCCATATGGGCAGAACATATATCAAATAAATTAAGAAAATATACTTGAAGAAACTTGACTACGTACTTTTATTCATTTACATCAGAAATTTGGCGCAAAGAGGTGTAGGCACAAACAAATTACTGCTATGATTATTTTAAGCATTATTAATTGACCTATTTCTTATATTGACTGTGGAATTATGCAGTACTTATTTTGTTGATTAATATTATGGAAGGTGTTGCTATTTTTGTTGACTATATAATACTATTAAATAAAATTGTCAAAGGCACTGCCTTTTTCATCACAGTCCTTGTCCTTCATTAACGGCTCTACTTCATCACAGTCCTTATTCTCTGCTGTCAATATTTGTCACAGCCATTCCTCACATTCTAGTCCTTCTCCTTTGTAACAGATTCATTATAGTACTTCTCCTTTGGCACAGCTCTTCTCTCTTACAGTACTTCTCATTCTTCACAGTCCTTCTCCTTCATCATAGTCTTCTTTCCCTCTTTCCACACGGTCCTTCTCTTGCATCACAGCCCTTCTTTGTCAGGCATTCTTCATCACAGCCTTTCTTTGGCATTCCTTCATCACAGTCATTTTCCTTCATCACATTCCTTCAAAACAGTCCTTCTTTGTCATAGTCCGTCTTCATCAAAGGCATTCTGTTTCATCACAGTCTGTCTTCTTCATCACAGTCCTTCTTCATTACAGTTCTTTATCACACTTCATCACATTCTCTCTCTTTCATCACGGACCTTCAGCACAGCCCTTCTCCTTTGTCATCACTGTCCTTCCCTTTCATTGTTACAGTCCTCTTTCATCACAGTCCTTCTCCTTTGTCATCACAATCCTTCCCCTACATCATCACAGTCCTTCTCGTTTGTCATGACCTTCCTTCTCCTGTGTCATGGCAATCCATTTCATCCTCCATACATTTCCTTCCTCTTCGTCATTCTCTGTCTCCTTGATCACAGTCCTTTGGCACATTCCTTCTCCTTTGGCATGGTCCTTCTCCTTTGGGACAGTCCTTCTTCTTTGGCATGGTCCTTTTCCTTCGACAAATTTCTTCTACTTTGTCATAGTTCTAATTCATCACAGGCTTGCTAATACATCACAGTACTTCCTCTTCATCATAGTCATCCTCCTTTCTAGCCAGCCATATTTATCGTGGTCCTATGCCTACATTGCAGTCCTCAGGCTTACAGGCTTCATCACATTATTTTTCCTTTATCACGGTTTTTCATCATAGTTCTCTTCCTCATTACATTCTTCATCCTTCATCACAGTCCTTCTCCTTCATCGCAGTACTTCTTCATCACAGTCCATCTCTTTGGACAAAGTCCTTCTCCTTTAGCCTGATATTTCTCCTTCACCATAGTCCATCATCAGCCTTTCTCCTTTATTATAGTCCTTCCCCTTACGGCACAGTCTTTCTACTTCATCATCACATTCCTTTTTCTCAGTCGTCACAGTTCACCTTCTCCTCCATCATTGTCCTCCTTCATCACAGTCCTGCTTTTTCACAATCCTTCACCACAGGCATCCTTCTTCATCACAGTCCAGTTTTAACTCCATAGCATGCTTGTCGGAAGCAGCCAATGCTACGGTGGAAAGTGGTGCGACTTGACGAGTTAGTGAGTGGGAAGTAGAAGTGTGAATGTATGACGTCCTTTCCTCGCTATCCCGGTCTCAAAGAGGCAAGAGGAGAGATGTGAGTAGAGTGTAGCAGGGTTTAGCGGTGAGAACTGCAACCTGTCTGCCTTCTGTTATTGGCTCCCGGCCATGGAGCCATGAAGCTGTGAAGCAGTGTCCCGGGTCGTGAGTTGGGACCCAGAAGCTCGGTGGTCCTGCAGCTCTATGAAGCGCAAGGAGGCCTTGGCACTGGGCAGTCTGATGTCTGTCACAGGTTTGATACAGGCTTGTTCATTGGCAGTAAGGCGGGTGAGTGACTCATTGACTGCAGGGTTTCCCCTACAAAGGGACCCTTTGAGCTGAGCTTTTTTCCCCTGTTACATGCTGTTGAATGAAAACGTGAGGAGCTTATTATAGCTCTCAATATAGTGTGGAATTCGGGCAGGATTGATTTGTGGTGGTCCGTAAGTAGTCTGCGTTAGTTCCCACACAAGTGAGTACTATGTCTTGTGTCTGTACTTATGTTCAAGAAGTTCCTGCAAGTATCTCATTAATACAGGAGATAACTTACCGGCGGGGGCATGGCCTAGTCCACCCAACCAAAGAGGAGGCTCAGAGCAGGGGCATTACCATACAGTATTCCCACGGCTCCGAGCCTTCTCAGTGTTGGAGGCTGCTCTCTACACACCAGGTAAGTGCTCCCCTGTGCCCCACACGTCCTCTTCCCCCACCTCCCGTTTACACATATTTCCACCCCTCCAACCACCACTCCCACTTACCTTGTGATGCCTGGTTCCTTTCTGGTGCCGGGAACAGCAGTGATCCCAGTGAATGGCCGTCATGGAAAGGGAGAAGGGACTACAGTTAGTTCAAACATTTGGGATATGTTACTTATTGCATTCAGAAGACTATGCTCACTTCCTCCCTAGAACTAAATGGATACCAGGTTATCTCACAGAAAGGCGTTAAAGGCACATTTTGGTATTGATGGAACATGTATACCAGTTTGAATATTTTGTTTCCGGGATTTTAGCTTTCAGTATTGAACTTATGGAACCCTATTTGGAATTCTTTTTAATGAACTTCTATTGAAATACAGAAAGAAACTAACTCTGTGATGTTCAGCTAGACGTGGGGAAGGGGATTGAGGCATAGTTGGGCGAGGGTCACCCCAATAATATAATAGTATGTGGTGACTTTAAGTCATGCTGTGCAACAGGATAACCAGGTATAAAGAAATGAATGCCACAGGTGACACCACAAATGAAGAGAGGGAAATCCAGGTGGAAGGCACGGAGGGACTTCTTTGAAATCTGGAACATCACCTTATTTCTACCCAGTGATAGATTGGAAACTTCCACTGTTAATACGTGGAAGAGAGGTGTGCAAAATTCCCAAATTGATCATGTCTTCCTCTCGACATTTTTTTTGCTTCTAATTGTTGTGAGTTTTCAATTCTTAATGAGTTTCTGAGTGACGGCTTACCGTTATCAATAATATTTTCTATAAACTCTCAATGTCTAATCTCTTGTCCATGGTTAGCTTTTCTAGACATATCCAACACTCATAATATGGTAAAATAGAACCAGAGCTTGAATGTACACAGAAAGTACACAGGCTGTATTATAGTGATATCGGGGTGGAGGGGCAAAGGTTTTTGGTGGATACGATTAATGAAACCGTTGACATATTTATACAAATGTCGATCGGAAAGGGCTCCAGTTTAATTCAAAGCAGGCCAACGCACTGCTAGGATGTCAGAGTTGCTAACGCAAAGAAATTGAAAATATCTCTCATTCAAAATCTGCATGGCCAATGCTTGGAGTTGGAAGACTATGTGCTCTAAAAGAAAAGAGTCTGTCAAACGTACAAGAATTACATCAAAAGTATGAAATATTAGTTTATTTTGAGAAATAGCCAACACATTCTAAAATATTTGATTGAGATGAATACCTCACAATTTTGAAAATCGACGAATGCAGTAGTAAATAAGAGAAATGATGAGGAATTCTGTGCAATGGACCAAAAAACTTGGGTTGATTATTATACGAAGGTTTATGCGCCCCCAAAACATTAACTTACAGTGTATCTCCTGAAGGTATTATGAAGACTCTGTTATTAAATCCCTTGGATCTAGAAAATATTTGCGAACTTATTGATAAGAGCAAGCCATTCCGGGCTCCTGGCCCTGATAAATTAGCTCCAGTCATATGAAAAAAACATCTGGACGAATGGGCCTATATACTTTATAATTTATTTCAAGGAACTTTGCGAACAGGACGCTTGCCGCCCACATGGAAATTATCATATATCATCCCTATTTTTAAAAAAGGAGAGCGAACAAATCGTCGCACCGATCGCTCTCCTTGACGCAACGAGTAAGATCTTTACATCAGTCTTACTTCAAGAACTGGAACTATGAGTTGACAAGTGTAACGTTCTAAGTCCATCCCAAGTGGGTTTTTGCAAACGGCTGGGTACCTCTCTTAACAGCACAATACTGGTTCATGTACGCACATCTGTTTTAAATGGTTCCATTGGATCTGTTTATTTGGCTTCCATGGACATGTCTTGTGCTTTTGGCAGTCAATAGACACACATTTTGGCAAAAAATACTTATGTGAAGTCCCTGCACCTTTGGTTAAAGTAATTTCCTTACTGTATTCGGATACTGATGTGCAAGTCAGATTAACTAGGAGTGGGATACTGACCCAACCCATTAAAAGCTCAGTAGGCCTAAGACAGGGGGGCGTGATGGCCCCCTTGCTCTTCAACATATATATATATGATTTTGTCTCCCTATGGGATTCTTTGAATTCTTTTCCAGTGAGGTTTGGAACTTTAAAATTACAATGTATTGCCTTTGTTAATGATTTTCTTTTTTTATCTTACTCCTGTAGGCTTGCAAAGGAAGCTTTCTTCCTTTTCTGGCTATGTTAAGGACAATAATCTTTTAGTGAATGCAACTAATTCCCAAACCGTATTTTATATGACTGAACGTAAATCAAAAGTGATGACTTGGTCAGTTGGCACTGTCCGATTAGAGTGTCCCAAGTTGTCATGATGCCTACTCCCGGGAAGCCATTTCAGGGCCAGCGTCCCCGAAAGCAGACATCATGTCCCCAGGGAGGGACCCAGCAACCCCTCATAGGGGCTCTTTGGACATTGTCCTGGCACCATAGGCGCCAGGCTCATTATGGGAGTGCTTGGATGGACTTACCTGATGCAGACCATGCTGCCGGATCCAGACCTCCTTGAGGTCTGAAAGGGACTATTTTACCTATGGGACTATTTTACCACTCGGGCGTGGCTGAGGAAGAATACTTACCTGGAACTACTTTGGGGGCTATTTAAACCACGCCCAGACAGCAGCTCACGCTTCGCGTTGTTCTGCATCTAGCAGCTGGACACTCACCGTGTCTGCTCCTGCATCGTGGCTCCAGCCACGCCCGCCTGCAACCTGGAACACCTGAAAAGGAAGGAAAGGAGAGAAAGGAGAATAATTGAACTTTACCTACCTCCATCCGGAGTCCGGAACCATCACTCCGACGATCCTGAGAAAAGACATTATTTTTAGAAGCGCATCGCATCGCTCGCTGCAGCGCCGCGTTCCACTCACCTTCACGAGGTGCCCTCGGGCTCTTCAGCCACCATTGGCACCATCCGTCGCCTTTCAGCGCCTAAGGAGAAAAAGAGAAAAAACAAAGGTGAGCGAAGGAACAGATTGAGGAAGGCCTGATTCTTCCACCTTAAGACTTACCTGATTTTTGTTGGGACAATCTTTCCACACCTCGGGTCAACGCCGCTTCTTTGGCACTGCCGAACCCCGGCCCCTAAGGGGAAAAAAAGAGACAAAACAAAGGTGAGCGAAGGAACAGATCGAGGAAGGCCTGATTCTTCCACCTTAAGACTTACCTGATTATTGTTGGGACAATCTTTCCTCACCTCGGGTCGGCGCCGCTTCTTTGGCACTTCCGTACCCCGGCCCCTAAGGGGAAAAAGACACACGCATTAGTGGATGAAAGCAAGATCACTAAGGGAACCATCCATCAAAAAGACTCACCAGAGTTACCTTTGGCGAACCCATTCCTCTACGCGGATTCTTCATCCTACATCTGAAATAGAGAAAAGGACAACGGACAATTAAGGCTTGAACTTTTGCAACTGAATACTTACAGCCTCATATTGGAAAAGTCAAGCGGAGTTGAATACTCACCAAACCCGAGATCCAGTGAAGTAACTGGAAAACAACGTGCCCCTGCATCGGAAGCAGGATGGAGAGCTCATCCTTTCAGACTCTAAGGTGAGACTCTACGGGGAATCGCGGAGGGGGTTCAAGGAGTGTGAGAGGGGGAAGGGGGGAATCTGACACATTATCCAGCAGACAGTTCATCCCCTTCTCCATCTACAGAAGGATTCTTCTACGGGCCAGACAGGCGAGGTTTGGGGGGGTCCGGTCCAGTCCGTCTTCCGAGTCCTGCGCATCACCTTAGAAGAGGTCATAGCAGTCCAGAACAGATCGGCGCCTCCGTGGGAATCAGGTGAGCGTTACACAAGTGTTTTAAATATCTTGGTGTTCCTGTTCCAAATAATGATTCGGAAACAGCTATTAGGGAGCATTTTAAATTAAAATCTCTTCCCCTGATAGCCCAATTTAAAAGGATCCATCTGAATTTGTTACACTGATTTGTTTTCATAGATTCTACCTAGCAAAGATGGTCTCTGTCCTGGTATATGCCTTAGCATTCATCCTGGTTAATATGGACCAGTATCTTAATTAATTATCTGGAAACAGGCTTTGGGTCTTATTCGCTCAATTCCAAACTGTATAATTAGGCTTGAGTTTGACCTGAAGTCCCTGGCTTCGGTTGGCTGCTGAACAAACTATGCCTATTTTGCAAAATTCTAACTTCCCCAACTGAGTCACTTTTTGAGTCTCTTCATATTTTATTGGAAAATAAATATATTATCTCCCTGAATGCTTTTAAAAGTACCATGTTCTCAGTCTTAGCTAAACTAGGGCTAGATCAGTGGGAATTCATTAACAATCCAACTAATAAAAAATAAAAAAAAAATATTCGATCTAGACTGGTGTGAGACGATAGATCAAATCAGCTCTTATACGCTATATGTGGAATACTGTCACTTTCCAAGAAAGAGAGCGTATTTGGCTAGGTATAGCATCTTATTTCTATGTATTAGAGCTTGGTAGGTATATTTAAGATTTAAACTGAACCAGCTACCTATCCTTGAAAGTGTCAGCCCTATGAAGAATGTAATCAAGACTGAAAAAATAAGTTGTCTGTGTCAAAATCGAGAGAGTCAAGAAACGTTAAAACACCTGGTCCTTTTCTGTGAGTTTTTATTGTATAGTTACATTAATAACCTTTTAATACATAATACACATACATCACATCATAAAAGAAATATGTATCATATCACTAACATCAGTATTTCAAGCCTAAGTCTTCTTAGTCATACTTCGATTACAGCTATTATCTCATAGATTTCTTTCCATAACCTAGTACAGTATATTATGCAGCCCTCTTCCATCGCAGACATAAATATGGCCCACAGCTCACTGAGGCTTTGATCGCTTTAAGAGCTGTCATTGCGCAGCAGTCAAGCAGGATGTGACGAACATATTCCAAGACCAGTTCACCACAGAACCGGCAAAGTCTATTCTATGGTTATCTGCAACTTTGGTCCAGCACCCAGTGATCTCAAGTGTTTTGACTGCATTAAACTTGAAGTGCGAATAATCCCATACCAGATGGTTTCCAATAAAGCTCTGAACATAAGATGGAATCAATTGTCTTTCCAGAATATAATGAAAAAAGCATTCGGCTGTTGATTTCGTGGCCAAATCAACTATCATCTGTTCATGGAAGTGAGCCTCTAATAGTGTCCTCATAACTCGTTTATATTGATTGATGTTCATTACAAGAGGATCCACGCTGAATTCCCCTAGCCATAAATCAGACAATTGTTTGAGGGCTCCCAGTGTGGAAATTTCATATAAATAAGTGGTATGAAACACTTCATGCAGCAAGCCAATGAGAGTATTACTTGCGGCATGGACTAGCTTCCAGTACAAAGTTAGGCAAGACAGCATGATACTTTTTCTTATAGGCATCAGATCAAATTCTACGAAAACCATTTCAGATGACACGTATTGTGGTATTCTTAGAATCTGCTTGAGGGACATCAATTCTATTCGAGAGATGGCCTCCAATGAACCAGAGCCCATGCCTTTGCAGCATAGCAGATAATCGGGGCAATCTTCATGTAGTACAGTTTGACTACAGATCCCACTGAGTATCCCCCTCCCTTGTAGGCAAAGGAACAAATGAGTCCTGAGATTTGAGCACTGTGGACTTTAACTTTGCTCAAATGTGATGGACTCACAAGGTTTGCATCAAACACAATCCCTAAGTAGGTGTATTCATTTACTGCTTTGATAGGGACCCCTTTAAAGTCCCAGACAGCTTGTGCCACTTTTTTGTGAGGAGGTTTGAACACCATGATTTTAGTTTTTGTTGTGTTCACTTTTAATGAATTTGCTTCAGAAAAGGAGAGGAGATTATCTAAAGCAAATTGTAGACTACTCGGTGTGAAATCTAAAATAACTATGTCATCGCCATAGCCAAGCCACTGTACAACGTAGTTACCCAGTTTGGGCGGAGTACATCTGGGATCAACTAGTTCTCTCCCCATATCAGATAGATACAGGTTTAACAGCTGAGCTGCCAATGTGCAGCCCTGTTTGAGTCCCAATTTCGTGTTGATCCAATGTGAGGTTCCACCGTTGCCCTCCAATCTCACTTTTACCTGTGTCTCCTCATGCAATTTCATTATCATTTTCAACAAGCCAGATGGAATCTCCTAACTAGACAACGTTCCACATATTCTTCCACGGTCTACTGAGTCAAATGCAGCACTATAATTCACAAATGCCACATAAATAGAGCATCTACGAGTCTGTCATGAATGTTGGATTATAGTTGTAACGGCTAACACATTTATAGAGGTGGAGCATCCTTTACGGAAACCCTGTTTGGTTCCATGGAATCATAGCAGCTGTCTCAGTAAGATCTTAGCAAATATTTTGGAGGGAATATCTAATATTGCAGGATCTGTGTGGGAACCTTTCTTAAGTACTGGAAACATGATGCTATCATGCCATGATTGCGGGAGCAACTGGGTAGCGGTAATACTAGTAAAGAGGTTGTGTAGAACATTGGTCCACAACCCAATGTCTGATTTTATCAGTAGGTTGCACAGCCCGTCATGACCAGGAGCCCGTGATGACTTGCTGTTACTGATGAGCCTAGCAACTTCATGTTGCTTTTCCGAAAGTGCCACTCACCGGACTGGGGCGGAATTACAGGTTGTTCCAGGTTAATATCCCCAAGGGTGTCATTAATGTAGGGGACCCAGGCAGGTTTGGCAACACCATTGATTATTGCAGTAGAGCTCTTATTTTGTTTATTAATGATCTGCCAAAATATTTTAGAATCATTGGTTGAGCACTAAAAACGAAGCTCTTCAATTTCATGTTCTCCAAACTTACGATGTTGTTGACGCCACTTAGCATAGTTTACCCTTATTGTTCTTCGACCAAGGGCATATTCATCCTGGTTGGTCTCATGTGGGGCCACATGGTGCAACTCTCTGTGCATGTTTTTTTATTGCTAATCAGTTTATCATAACCATATTTGTGTGGATTTCTGAATCTAGTGTCCTGTCTTCTGTTACTCCCAGCAATTGGGAATATAGTTTTTTTAGTGACTAGAATACACTCCTCGTATTTGTCCAACACTTGGAGGCCAGAGAGCAAATACATCTCATGTCGCTGAAAAGAGTCAGTTGCACAAAATTGGTCGTATAGCATATGTGCTATTGCTTAAGCAGCTTCGAGTTTAGTAGAGGACCATTTTATGTTATTCATGGCATAAGTGACACAGAGACCGTGTTTTATCAACAATGTTGCATTGTTGTATTTGAAGGCTCAACACAATGGGCAAATGGTCACTCTCATGACATGGAATTATAGCCATGTCTATTAACAGAGAGGGAAAATTTGCTTCAAATACATAGTCTATGATACTGGAGCTAGTAGCAGTGGACCTTGAGAACTGCGGCAGGCAGTCAGAAGGTTGCCCTTCATTCATCATGGAATACCCTCTAGCATTTAGCAGGGTTGCCCAATCAATACCATGAGAACATGTGCGAGTTAGTCCAGCTCCCTCTAGTGGACCAGAGGAATGCAGATAATTTACCATATCCTCTTGATTGTATTCACATGGAATAAAAGAGTGAGTTAAAATCTCAACACAAAATTATAGGAACAGTACTAATGATAGTTTGAAACCATTCTTCAAATACCTTGAGGACTGTCGCATGAGCTAGAGTATAGGGGGGTTGTAGATTGTAACTGTAACAATGTCTTTATACTCAGATGTATCTATGAAAGACATCTTGCCAACAAGATTGTTCAGAGACGACAATGAACCTCAGTTAGTAGACATGGCTTTTTTACTCCTATTAGAAGACCATCCTTGGGTCAGCCTTTTTCTCCTTTAAAGGCAGGTTTTTGGATGATGGTTCATCCGTGCAAGACAAAGGGATCCACCATCCAGGTCTCTTGAAGTGCGATTATGTGAAAACCATCTATATGATCGAGCAGACAGTCCTGGTCATTTAAATGAGTGTAACCCCTCGTATTCCAGTTTAGGAAAAAGAAGGGACTATTAGGAACACTGCAGATGCCAGTGTTGTATTAGCCCGGTGACCTATTAGGCACATGTGGAGGTAGAACAACTTGAGTAGATAGAGTGGATGGTTGGTTGTGGAAAGGGCCATCTATAGAGAACATTCTACAACCATCATGGGTGGTCAGATCAGGAGCTTTTGTACAGAAAAGCAGGAGATATTCGTATCCAGCATGAAATAAACGGAGAATATTTCATGACATAGTCAACCATCCCATCTGGGAAGAGGTATATGAGCGAAGCTACAGATGGAACATCTTCACATTGATACACAAGGTTTATGTCATCTGGGCAAATAATTTGTAGCGTAAATTGTAGCGGTATGATAGTTTGGAATAACTCCATGACCTGTGGACCGATATAGGTAGTCACATGGTTCCTGGTGGAAAAGGCTTCATGTTACTAACAACAGCTGAACTTTGGTGGGGGCATTGGTGTCCCCCCCAGCACCCAGTCTGTAAGGCCTTATTAAATACTCAGACTGGGTTCTGGGGGGGACCCTGATGCCCCCAACAGAGTTCAGCGAGTATGGCACCGTGTCTTAGTTTGTAAAGCATTCCTTTCATCAGAGCCAGTGGTTCTAGGTGCACCTATCGTCTCCACAACCTTCGGGACTGATGAGGGGACATGGCCATTCTTTGGACCCACAGAGGTGGGCCCATCGTTATTTGCCACATTTGTTGACTCAGGGATGTTAAACAGGTGTTTCAGATTATAGACTGAAGTGTTAACAGCTCGACTCCCACCTCCAGCTGACGCAAACTTATGTTGGTTTTTGTGAGCACCCCCTTTCTTCTTACTCAAGGCCCCACTGGCAGTGGTGGAAGATGATTTGGCTTGTGGGGCAGGTTTAGCATTTAGAGATTGTACCTGAGATGCTTCTTCACCTGCATTCGGCAGAATATTACTTGTATTCATGATTGTGAAGGATGTTTGAATTGCACAATTAGAAGTTGGATTTCCTTTGTATGGGCCATTAGTATTGGACTCCAGAACATCATGATTTAGGTAAACTGCCTTCCCAGTAATCACTGCCTAGCCTTGTAAGGATGCATCTTCCCTAGAGACGCGTCGTTCGTATGTACCAGTGGTGTTTTTGCTGTTGATTACAGATGAGTCATTTAAGGACCATTTATTGGACAGGCCTATCGCTCTGAAGACAGGAAACACCCCACCCCACCTCTCCCTGCTCTCGCAGTTATCTCTGGTGGGATATTACGCAAAGATTTTTGATTGGCGTAGATTTTATTCCCATGTTTTTTCGCCTGATAAATGACTCGCCTTTTTTCCATGCATGACGGGAGCAGGAACACAGGGGGGAAGTGGATCATTTGTTGAAGATGTCGTGTCAGTGGGATTTTCATGGATAACTAGTAAATCCCCCGGTAGATGCATGGGGGGCATCAACCGCTCAATGTTTGCCCCCATTTACGCAATCTTAGTTACAAGGACTAGTTGTGTTGTTTCCAGTGATTTGTTTGTGCATTCTAAAGTAGCATGCATGAGGTCTTTGGTGCTTCACATGATTGAGTATTTCATCAGAGCGGGAGAGTAAAGTCGAGAGTAGATTCTCTAGTGCATCAAAAATAGCTGCAGAGTTGAGACTGCTTGTGCTGTACATGCCACGTGAGCCATTTTGTTTCTATCCTGATGTATCCCAGAATTATTGAAAAGGGCTGAAAAGGGATCATTTGTGTTGTTGGATAAGTTTAGGTCATGCAGTATTGAAGTTGGATGTACTTCCGCCAGAATCGCCACTTTGTTCATATTTGCTGTTTCGGCCCCTGTAGACGGAGTGGTACAAAGTGGAACATCTCTGACATTTGTGGCATTAGTAACATTGTTAGAAAGAGTATGTAAATATGTGACCCTGGGACTTGCCTCGTCAATAAGATGACATTGTTGGCCCCTAAACTGGAAGTGGAGCCCATTATAGCCATGTCGTGATCAGTATTAGTCAGTAGTGGCAAGTCGATACCTCCCAATAAGGCAGTAGAGACACTTTCAATGAGCTTAGTTCCCAGGCAGGGCACCAAGCTAGATAACTCTGCCATCCACTGCTCACTGGAATCCGTCACAGAAATCATAGTTGGTTCAGCAAGGGTAGTAGGGATAGCAGGGACATGGTTCTCTTTATGCGTTTGATGCAGTTCCGTTAGTTCAGTCTTATCCCTCGTGATTTCAAGAGATAGTACTTCCATCTTGGACCCAAACAAGAATGTCTTACGTGGGCAGGATTTAGGTGAACCTATACAGGGGACAGTTTTTTTTGTCTGCTCAACTTTTGTGAACAGGGGACATGTGAGCATCAGCAGATCGATTCTCGGGGACGATTTTGTTTCAGGATTAGTAGTTTCTTCGTTATTGTGGTCAACCGCAAAGCTGTACCCACAGGGTCTGTGGACACAGGTTGCACAATATTTGGAGGAAGCAATTTCTTGGCTGATGCAGCAAGACACCATTACGGGTCCCCATCAGGGTGGCACTAGGGACAGTTGCGGCTCTGTCGGCGGAATGCTTCTCAGCGTGTACTGAAAGTGGCCCAGAGCTTTGCGCTTCGTGCTGATTAACTTCACACAATAGTATTTAACAAGAGGGGACAAACCGTCTTACCGTGTGTTTTTTGTAGTAGGACCACGTGTGATGAAGAAAGTCTTCTGGCAGCAAAGGCAAAAGCACAGAGCAGAGAATACAAAACACTCAGCTCACTCTGCGCGCTTCTGGTGGAGTGAGTATTTTGTGTGCTTCACAAAGCATGCAGCAAGCAAGCTGCTCCCCCAGCAGTGGAAATTGTGGAAAGACTACACAACAGAAATTCGGCAAAATTCCAGCAGAGAGTCCAGACACAACACTCAACACACACTCCCTGTGAGGTTACAAGGCCTGTCAAGCACAATAACTTTAGATATTTGGAGGCTTTCTGTTCTTCTGATGCTGATGAAATATTATGGGCTAATCTGATGATAGGGAATTATATTACCCAATTGTTAGACCTATACAGGTTTCTATAGGAAATATTTAAGATTTTGGAAATCCAGATTTAATCTGTTTGTGTCTATTTGATATTAATGGTCTATGATGCACTGATTTTATTACAAATGTTTCATTTTATAAAAAGGTATGCTTTGAATAAAATGTTAATGAAATGTATAAAATTGTAATGTTTTTTAAACTATTGATAATTTAATTGTGTATGTTTCTTCCATTTGATTGTGTAAAGTGTGAAAAGGTTTATTTCTGCAAACCAATTCACTAATAAAAAAATAAAAAATAAAATACTACAGGCGAAACAAACCTTCAAATGGTTTACCCTAATGCTTACATTTATCAAAGAAAAAAAACAGAAGTTTGGAAAAATCTTGAGAAGAACCAACTTACCAACAGACAAACTGTCACTGTTAACTGCGACACTATAGAACAGAAATGTTCAAACCAAAATACGACCACTTCCTACATCCTATTGAACCTGTGCAATACAGCCAGAAGGAAGTCTTTAAAATGATTCATGAATACAAGACCCCACTTGCACACTATTCCTAGGAGCTATGTGATTCCATTGCTTCATATTTCACTGGCAAAATTCAACTAATTCAAGACCATTTTTACAGTAAGGGGCCGTTACCCTCTTATCTGCTGAGGGAAGAGCCACCTACAGCAACCTATCAATAACTTTCTGCCTTCTCTCAGTCCAAGAACATCTCCTCACAATCGATTCCAGGAATCCAGCGGGCTCAGCAGAAGGCCTCTGCCTCCCCCCTTGTACAAAGCAATAACCAAACAACCAGGTTTGGCACCCACTTTGTTGTGTCTCCTGAAAACCTCCAACGAGCAGGGGATGCCCCTCTAGACTTCGAAACTGCTTTTGTTGGGTTGTAGAGTTTTTAATAGAGAGCATGACCACCATGAGTCTTCTTGGTGCTGGCCAGAGTTAGCAATTACTGAGCAGGATGGAATGGCTCAAAATACAGGACAGTAGGTGTGATGAGTAAAAAGTTGTGTTTTTAAAGGTTTCCAAAAGTGAAGATGGTTCTGACTGGCTTTTAAATATAGTAGTAACTCATTCCACAGAAAGATGGAGATAGTGAAAAACCATTTACCCCCTTTCTGTTCTTGTATTATCTTGGTTGAAGCAACATGTATCCTGTGAACACATTCTACTGTCACGAGGTTTGCTTTATCTCAAACTAATTTAGGAACATACACATACACCATAGGGCCTTAAAAGCTGTTCTCCTCCAGTCAGGAAGCCAGTGAAGTTTTGCCAGTGAGAAGAATATCTGCCTATTTGCAAAGGTTGGTGTGCAGTCGTGTTTTGCACTTTTTGGAATTTCGCAAATGAATACTGTGGTACACCCAGATAAATGCTATTACAGCTGTCAGTCTGGATAGAATCAGTGGTAGTATATCGTGTGTCCTGTAAATGTAAAAGTTAAATAGGGGGAGATTGTTGGGCTCCACTCATACACATACATACATACGCAATGATGAGACGGAGCCGGCGCTGCTGTGAACTTCCTTTATTCACTCCCTAACACCAAATGACTTTTTCCCCTCCCGCCCCTCCCCTTCCGTTTTCTTCCCGCTTTTTCCTGCACTGATGCTCTTAAAGGGGCAGTGTCCCTTTTGCTCATGTACAACACCTCCCCCGTACTTAACATGAGAGCCCAGTTACATCTGTTCGATGAGCCTCACTGGTTTCTTTATTGTCCTGGGGGGTCTCCCTGGCGACTCCCGACTTTCGCCGGTTGATTCCACTGGGGGTTCTGTTTCTTCTTCCTCGTTGAAGTTCTCGTCGGGTCTCTCCTGTGTTTCGGGTTCCTCCAAATATAATTTCTTAAAGAATGAGGAGTTACGGGTAATGTCTCCCGGTTCTCCAGTCGCCGTGATCATGGGTCCCTTGATGGCTGTGATGATCCGCGGCTCAGGGCTGTATCGGGTGTCCGTTTTCTTGCGCTGTGTTTGTCGCACCAGGACGGTTTGCCCAATCTCTAGGTGTTGTTCTTTCGCTCTCCTTTTGGTGTCAGCCCATTATTTGGCCTTCCTCTTCTTTTCGGCATCTCGTTCCCTGATGGCTAGGTCTTCTTCAGGTGTATAGTCCTCCCATCGGGGAATGCGTGTTCCGGGTTGATATCTCACCATGAGTTCAGCTGGTGGCTTTCCCGTTGCGTGAGTATTCCGGTAGCTTCTGAGCATGCTGCAGATGGCTTTTGGGTGAGGTGTCTGTTCTGCTACTGCTTTTTGTCTGGTTAGCTTGATGGTGGCCATAAATCGTTCCACCATCCCGTTGGCTTGGGGCCAGAGCAGTGTGATCTTTTGGTGGTGGAATCCTAGGTGGCTTGCAAAACTTGCGAATTCCCGTCCTTGAAATGGGGATCCGTTGTCGATCTTGACGACATTGGGGATGCCCCATTCGCTGAATAGTTCGTCCACCACGGGTGCGCTTTCCGCAAATGACGTTGAAGGAGTTTGCTTGACAAAGGGGAATCACGAATACTCATCTATTATTACTAACAGGTATACCCCTTCTTCTAGAGGTCCATAGAAGTCCATTGCAACTTTTTGCCAGGGTCTTGTTGGGAGTGTGGTTAGTTGCAGGGGGTTTGGGTTCGGCCCCTTCGCTGCCAGTTGGCAGGGTCTGCAGTGTCTGAGCATGTCCTCCACTATCACGTCCATGTAGGGGAACCAGACATAGTTCCTGAGAAATCGTTTTGTGTTGTCCATTCCCCTGTGGCCTTCATGTGCCAGTGTTGTTAGGGTCTTCCTCAGGTCCCTCGGTGCTACTAGCCTCTTCCCACGTAGCAAGAGTCCCTGGTCGGTGGCTATGAGTTCGTTGTGTACCTTGTCTAGCCGGTCGAGTTCCTTCTGATCTACATCCTCCCCTTCGGTCCCTTTTTTGTGGCGCTCTCTCCATTTGTTGGAGCGGGTGAGAGAGACGTCGGCTCTGATCGTTGGGTCAGCTTTGCTTCTTTCTTCGAACGTTGCGGTTGAAATGGTAGGTGGCATGGCATTTGATGATAGGTACGAGGCATACTCCGTGGCCTCATGGGCTAGGGTGTCATCCTTGTCCAGTAGGGGGTGTCTGGATAGATAGTCTGCTGGGTTGGCGTCCTCTCCTGACTTGTGGACAATAGTATAATTGTACTCTTGCAGTCTTATCCCCATCGCTCTATGCAGGGTGGCATTTTCGTTTTGGGGTTCCCGAAGATTGATATTAGGGCTTGGTGGTCTGTTACCAGGGTGAATCTCCGGCCGATGATAAAGTGGTGGTATTTCTCGCATGCCCATACTGCAGCTAGGCTTTCCCTCTCTGCCTGAGAGTAGGCCTTTTCAGTGTGCGATAGGGCTCGGCTGGCGTATGCGACTATTGCGTGCTGGGCATTGTCCGCGGTGTCGGTCTGGGCAAGGATTGCTCCTAGTCCTACTGGACTTGCATCGACCGTAATGATGGTGTGCCAGTCTGGGCGAAAGTACGCTAGTTGTCGGTTGTTGGTGAGACCTTCTTTTATGGCCATGAACAATTCTTGGCAGGGTGCATCCCAGATGAACGGTTGATTCTTCTTTAGGGGGTTGCGGAGCGGGTCAGTCGTTGTGGCGTAGTTCGGGAGGTACCGCGCACAGTATCCCGCCATGCCCAAAAGGGAGCGCAGTTCTGCGGTGGTCGTAGGTGCCTGGAGATCGGTGATGGCCTTAATCTTGTCTGGGTCGGCTGTTATACCTTTGTTCGAGAATATATGGCCGAAGAATTTGAGGCTTGTCTTATTGATGTCGCACTTGGACTCATTAAGAGTCAGTCCCGCTTCTTGTAGAATGGTGCAGATAGTTCTTAGGGCCCTATCGTGTTGTTCTTGGTCTCTTCAAAATATTCAGATGTCGTCACTATAGTTTAGTGCATTCATCTCGGATGCTATTAAGAGTCTGATGGTTTCTTGGAAGATCTCTGCCGCAGAGGATATGCTGAAATTTAGCCTTTTATATCGAAACAGGCTGTCGTGCGTTGCAAATGTAGTGATGGGTCGTGATTCTGGGTCCAGGACGAGCTGGTGGTAGCCCTGGTTGAGGTCAAGCTTTGAGAAGAACCTCGCTTGGTTTAGCCTGATCAACATGTCCTCCAGGCTTGGGCCTGGGTGCCTTTCCCTCTGAATGGCGGTGTTCGGGATGCGCATGTTAACGCATATGCAGAGGCGTCCGTTGTCCTTGGGAACGATGACTATTGGCCATACCCATGGTGTTGGCCCTTCTGCTTTCTCTATTATGTCGTTGAGAAGGAGAAGTTGAATTTCTTTTGACACCTGTTCCTGAAGGTGGAAGCCCACTTTGCGTGGGTGCTGTGGTACCGGCCTGATGGTATTGTCGATGTGTAACTTGATGCGTGAGTCTTTTAGCATGCCCACTCCTTCGAATAGCCTGGGGAATTGGCTCTTGAGGTCTCCTTTCGCCAGGGGCCTGTCTATCATTGCCCTGATGGATTTGTGTGGCAGTGGTAGTCCTTCTATTACTTCTGACTGGTCGTAGTGTAGGTCAATCAGGGCAAGGGCATTGGCTGTCCGGTAGCTGAGGAGGCAGCGATCGACAGATGGGCTCCTTATAACATGTATCGTGGCAGTTACTGTGATGTCCCTGTGCCGTAGATCACATTGGAATTTCCCTCTGGAGGTCATAGGCTGAGCCGCTCCCCATTGAAAGATGTGTGTCTTGGATTCTTGCAAGGGGGACGAGGAGGCTATTTCATGGTAGATACGTTTACCGTCGCTCCCATTTTAACGATGAATCTGTTTCTGGTATTTCCCATCTGGATTGTGACTCTGGGAGCCGAGGTATCTTCAGCTTCAACACTGAGGAGGCAGACGTACTCCCTGTCGTAGCCATCTTGTAGGTATCGAGCATGTTCATTTCCTCCCGGCTGATATTGTGGTGGGGAGTTGAGGTATGGGTCTCTGTCTTGCTCGATGGGGCTTGGTGTTTCTGCCTTGTAGGCCGTCTCGTGTTCCAGACTTTGCATGAAGTCACTCTGGTGGATGTCATATAGTTTGTGATCTTTCCTACCTGGCTCGATCTGAAGCCCCTCAAGGGCTCTTACAGTGTTTGGGCGTTGATAAGCATTCGTGGGGAATGGCGCATTTCTGTCTGTCTGGCGATGCTGTTCCGGGTGTGTCTCCATCATGCGAGTGGTAGGCCGTGGCCGTGTTGAGCCGCCTTCTGGTAGTAGTTCCTTGCACATCACTTGGAAGTGGTTTTCCATTCCACATCTCATGCAGCGTTGGCCGATGGCGGGGCATGGACCTCTGTGTGGATATTCGAATCCACAGGGATAGCATTGGCGGTCGCTTTGTGTCCGTTGTGTCGGTACCTCGGGTTCATTCTTGTTTGTGGAGCTGGGTGTCTGGCGTAGGGGTGCATTGCTGCTATGACTTCTCCCTTCATGGGGTTCTAGATGGCGGCTGCCTGAATGTCCACCCTCTCATAAACTCTGGCTAGGTCCAATACTTATAGGATAGGGGTTTCTTTAGGAGGTGTTTCCGGAACATCGAGGATACGCAACCTTCTATTATGCATAGTCTGATGGCTTCTTCATCATTAAAGTTGGCGAAGTCGCACTTCAATATTTTTCTTTGAAGGCGAATGACGAATTCCCCTATTGATTCGTGGGGCAATTGACCACACTGATTAAAAGTGCATCTCTCATAGTCACGATTGGGTGAGATGACAATCTTCTCATTTATGGCCTGAGGGAGTTTTGCGTACGTGGTGCGGTCCTGTAGGGGAATCGTGCGTATGATGTTTTTAATTTCCCTCCCTGCGACATTTGCGAACATGCTTAGTATGTTGGGAGGTTCTTGCGTGCCAATGGCACCCACAAAGTCCTCGAATTCTTCCAACCACTCTTCCCATCGTTGGCCCTGGTCGTGGTGTGGGTTTAGTGTGAATGGGGCGGGCCTCCTCATTAGGCTCGCGTGAGAGGAGGGGTTTCCTGGCGGCCCAGGTGGTTGGGCATCGGGGTTTGCCGTATCCTGATTTGACATGGTGGCGCTGTGGGATGTGCTTTAGCGGCACTAGTGTCACGTGACTGCTGGTGTTCAGTGTCCCCTGCAGCTTCGTGTTCACTTGTCCGACGGTGTATCCTTTCTTTGTGCTGCTGTTGGCTGTCCAATGGCAGGTTTGGTTGTGGTTTGTCTCCTGCCTTTACTGTGTGTGTTCTGGGGTGGGAGGCACAGACCGCAATTTACTGGACTTGTGCCCTGGCAGCTGTGGCACTGGATTTGATTTCCCGCAGCGATGTGGTGATGTGGGTGCACTTGTCTTGTCTCTTGGGGCAGGGTTTCTTGTTTGTGCGCAGGGGGGCGCAGGGTTAATATCACTTCCGCTTATTTTCTCACTGCGTGTCACTTTGGGAGACAAGGGGCTGTCCCTGTTTTCTCTTTATTTGCTAGGCGAGAGGCGTGGGTTTAATGGTTTCTTTTGTTCGCTGCGTGTCACTGACACATCGGGACTCACAGGGCTCACACTGTTGTGCCCTAGGTCTCCACCTACTGTGAAGCCGTGTCATCTTGTTTCTTTTTTTTTTTTTAAGTGTCACGGTGTGGGAGACGCGGGGCTCCCCAGTTTGGCTTGCAATCTTCGCCGTATAATTACTTTAAATGTCACGTGGGGAGACACAGGGTTTCCCCCTTTTGGTCGTAGCGTGGCTCTCCCATATGTAATTTGGGATGTCACGTGGGGAGACACGAGGATTCCCTTATTTTCAAATGTCCCTTTCCTCCGGCACCTTACTTGCTGTGTGGTTGCCGCAGGCCAGCGGGTCTTCTCGCGTCGCGGTGGTTGGCTCTCCTCGATCTTCCGGCTCTCGGCCCTTCCACGTAGCTGGGCGCGTGCATTCTCCTCACCTTCCAGGCACACGGGCCTCTCCCTCTCGAGGCGCACGGGCCTCTGATCGATGACGGGCGCACAGGCCCTCTTCGTTCTGCAGGCGCGCAGGCCTACTGGGATCGTTGTTTGGCGCTCCGATCTTCCGCACAGGCCGCTGCTCGATGACGGGCATGCCGGCCTCCCGGGACTGCCGCTGGGCACACGGGCCCACCCGGCTGCTGCTGGGCGCACTGGCTCTCCAGCAGGGCTCGCAGGCCGCTGCTCACTTGTGGGCACACGGGCCCTCTTCGATTACTGCTGGGCTCACAGGCCCTCCGACAGGGCGCACGGGCCGCTGTTGAGCTGCAGGGCGCACATGCCCCCCCAAACCACTGGGCACACAGGCCCTTCGGCAGGGTGCACGGGCCGCTGCTAGGCTGCAGGGCACACAGGCCCACCCCAAACTGCTCTGCGCACGGGCCCTCCTGGACTGCTGGGCTCACCGCCCTCCTGCTACTGCTGCCGGCACGCGAGGATTTGCATCGGCTTCATCGCCAGTGTTGGGCTCCACTCATACACATACATACCTACGCAATGATGAGACGGAGCCGGCGCTGCTGTGAACTTCCTTTATTCTCTCCCTAACGTCAACTGACGTTTTTCCCTCCCGCCCCTCCCCTTCCGTTTTCTTCCCGCTTTTTCCTGCACTGATACTCTTAAAGGGGCTGTGTCCCTTTTGCTCATGTACAACAGAGATGTGCTGCAGTTGTCGAAGCTGGCAGTACCCTGCTTCTAAAATCTGTTTCATGTGTGGTTTTGTTGTTGTCAGTGCGGAATCTATAAGAACATTACCTGTGAAACTGTGATCGGGCAACTCCCTAAAGTCATACGCCTTTTTTCTTTTAGCCGCATTGTTGTTGGTGCACCAAGAACCATGATTACCTGCATTTCGTTTTAGTTTGGAATCCACTGATCAATATTTGTAATACAGGTTGCCTAATTGTTCCATTCAATATCAGTTGCAGGTAGTACCTTAATGAGCATTTGAATGTCATCTAGGCAATTCATGCTAGGCAGCGTTTACTTTTGATTGTAAGCACAGCTTGCTATGCTTGCATGGCATACGGCGCTCACAATTACAACCATCGCTCTCCGACATGCTCCTATCAAAACCACTGGTTTTGCTTCTGACTCTCCTACCACTCCACTAACAGCCCTTCCCTTCCTCTTCTCTTACAGAGCCACATGCAGCGAGGCCAACAAAGGTGCATTACGAGACCACTTCATTTTTATTGTTATTCTTTTTTGTTATATTAACATTGTTAATTAAATAATGTTATTTACATTTCATTTTTTAAAAGCCAAACCCCTCTCATTTGTGTATGGCCATGTGAATGAGCCGTGTAGCAGGTTGTAACGGTCAGTGGACCAGCATTTGATAATCACAAGCACCTCTGCCATTGGTAGTGAGAAGTATCATGAGTTAGAATTCAGGACCCCTTATATTGAAGGGACCATTGAATCAAGCAGAGTATGTAACTCTGAACGCAGTTTGAGGTAATGGAGGAAGACAAAATGGTGTCATCTTTAGACGTGAGTTTCAAACGAAATGTGACATTGCATTCTGAAGATGCTACATGCAAAGCAGTGGGCTGCTGATAGACCAAAGCAAATAATGTTTGCCCAGTTTATCCTTGACAATACAAATACAACAATGGCCCAAACTCTCTGAGGGTAATCTACCCATGTGAAATGAGCTTGCACATCCTCAGCTAAAAAAGCAATCAATATCATGCGAGAAATGTGCAGCATCAGAAAAGAAATATTATTCAGGATCGCAAGTTTAGGCTGTACTTTCAAAGCAGGGCACGGTCATGGACCGTCATACATTGGCCACTGTGATGCCATTTAGAATTCTGTGTCTACACGAGAATATCATTTTTTAAAGGATTCTGTGCAGTAGACGAATCCACATCTGTGGATGTCTATTTCACAATTAGTTGTGTGATGTCAGCAAAGCTGTACAAATTAAGTCTAAAAGATTGGATCAAATTAATCAGAGCATTTGTGCCAGTTTTGAAAAGAAATGGGGATAGGGGAAAACCCTTTCGGACCCCTCAGATTTAGTGAACTTCGACTGAGCATGTAGGATTTCAAACACGATCTGTACAGAACTTCAGGAATCATACCCCCATTGTAAAGAGAGAAAAGGCACCATATCAAAAGTGGCGGAGGAGTGCAGGAGTATCAAGGGCCACGAAGGACCCCAATACAATTTGTCTCTCAGGTCCTACGTTACAGACAGGAGGACATATGCGTTTAGTTTTCTGAGTGTAAGCCAGTTGGAAGTTGTTCAAAGATCTTATTGTTTTCTATTAATTGTTGGAGTAGTAGCAACTCTTTTGATGTGTTTGGCTGAGCTTAGAAGATTTGCTCTTGGTATTTTCTTTATTGTGTCTCTTATTGTAGTGTTGGTTTTCTAATAAAGAATTCACATGTTGTTAGGCACGTTTTTCTTAAGGCCAACTGGTGTGGGACTTCATAAGACTTATCTCTTGGTATTAGGGACCCAACTCTTCATATAGGCCTGTACTACACAAGTCGGTAGAGTGGCTGAGCAGCCGGGCATTTCTTAGGAGGGAGTTATGTGAGCAGTAGAGCAGTACAATGAAATCAGTTCACTCAGGTATCCAAGTAAACACCTACTCACTTAAAGGTATATTAAAATATATTTAGTTAAATATACACAAGGCACACAAGCAAATCTAAAATGCAGGAACTACTAATAACATTCAGTGTGAAATGGAATCAATTAAAATAAGAAACAATAATGCAGGTGAGTAACTTTTTCTATGCTTTACATATCCAGCACACAGAGTGGCGTCAATTAAGGTAAGGTCAGTATCAACACTTCTACACATCCCCTTTGCAAAATTGAGATGGGAGGGAAAGTTTCAAAGTTAGGCAGAACACATCCAGTAACTGTAAATAATAAATGCAATCTCCCAGAGGATCTATGCAGTCTGTTTCCTAGCAATACAAGAGTTCACAATTAAATCCTATGGAGGAACCAGCATTGCCAAAGCCAATAGGATCAGAAGATGGACCTTTGTGTCATGATGCCTACCCCAGGGGAACCAGACCAGGTCCAGCAACCCCGGAAGCAGGCATCAAGTTATTTTGAGCAAGCCCAAAAACCCCATGCTAGGGGCTGTTTGGGTGCGGTCCTGGCGCCTATGGCGCCAGGCTCATATGGAGAGTCAGCCCTGGCGCCATAGGCGCCAGGCTCATAGAGTAGAACGTACCTGATGCAGACCATGCTGCAAGCTTACCTGATGCAGACCATGCTGGAATGAGGCTTGGAAGGGACTATTTTACCTAGGGATTATTTTTTACTCGGGTGGGGCTGGGGAGGAATACTTACCTGGGACTACTTTGGAGGCTATTTAAACCACACCCGGAGAGCAGCACAGGCTTCGCGTTATTCTGCACTCAGCAGCGTAACGCTCACCGTGTCTGCAAGCCTGCATCCAGTCTTCTGCTACGCCCGCCTCGAGTCTGCAGCTCCTAGAAAAAGGGAGGAACAGAAGGAGAAGAAATTAGAAAAAGAGCAAAACCTTTGATCCTTACCTGAATTCCGGATCCACCGCGCCTTCGAGCTGGAAGAAAGAAGCATTTTACGCGCGCCGCCTTGCCTGCTGCAGCGCCGCGCTGAACTCACCGGCCTTCGCAGCATCCTCACGATCCACTGCATCCTTCTGAACGTTTCCGACGCACTCTGGCACCTATGGGGAACACAAGAACAGCAAAGGTGAGCCAAGGGAATAAACAGAGGCAATAGTAACTATCCCCATAGACTTACCTGATTACCGTTGGGGTACTATTCCTCTTCACGCGTCGGCGCAGTCTCCATTGCATCCTCGCCGTACCCCGGCCCCTAAGGGGAACAAAAGGACAACAAGGTGAGACGAAGGGACAAACAAGGGGAACTCTTCTCACCACAATAGACTTACCTAATGTTACCACCGGAGGCATTATTCCCTGAACAGGTTACATTATGGCCTTATTTTATTGAACTGTGTAGGATAAGCCAAATCCTTACCTGAACTTCGTCAGCTACCACGAGGAACTCTTCACTGGGGTCAAGCTGCAAACTGCAAGGAATTGGACAAGAGTGTAAGTCAGACATGTGAACTCTTACGAACTACATACTTTTCGGAGTCAATATTGTTCTGGAACTCACCAATTCCTTCGAGCCAGTGAAGCAACTGGCTATCAACGCGCCCCTGCGCTCAATGCAGGCTGGAGAGCTCATCTTTTCAAACCATCAGGTGAGACTATAAGAGGGGACATCAAAGGTGATCTGTGGGGAGAACAGCAGGGGCGGGGGGATTTACGCTCAACCCCACGGGTGGTTAATTCCCTTTCTCCATTTACAGAAGAATATCCTTATGGGCCAAGCAAACGAAGCTAGGTGGGCCAGTCCAGTCTGTCATCTCGGCCCTACGCGTCACATTGGTGGAGACCGCAGCTGTCCAGTTCAGATCGACGCCTCTGTGGGAGCCAGGTGAGCGTAACAGAATGCGAAGCCTACCCACAAATTCCCACCCGGGAGTTATGGATACCTCAGAGACTGACCAATTGGCTCAATTACTAGGGGAACTGAGGGCTGAAGTGCATTCCGCCTGTCAAGAAACCAATGCTCTTAGGAGAGAACTGATTTTGTCAAAGGAGCGAACTGATGACCCTGCTAGGCAACTATTGTAAAGCCAGGCTGGACAAGCACCCCTACCAGGTTCCGGGGCAAATCCAGCTCCTGTGTTATCGAGTAACCCTGTGCAAATAAAACTACCAGGAAAAATTCCATTAGCCCCACCCGAACGCTTTGCCGGAGATCCCAAAAGGTTTGCCGTGTTTATGAACCAATGCCCCTTGCACTTTTTATGCAGACCTTGAGCCTTCCCCAACGATCAAGCCATGGTAGCCTTTGTATTGTCATATCTCAGCGGCAGTGCAGCTGATTGGTCAATTCCACTAGTTACTCAGGATGACCCAATTCTTCGGGATTTTCAGGGCTTTCAAACTAGCATGGAAAGACTATTTGCCCGGCACTCCCAAGGACAGGCCCTGGATAACGAACTTTTGTCCCTACGACAGGGTAACCAGGACCTTCTATCCTACATCACGACCTGTAATAGGTTAATAGTGGAAACATCGAGGGCTTCGAGGAGAACTCAAGGATGTCTTGGCTCAAGTCGTGAATCCACCTCAAGACTGCGCTGAATATATAGACTTAGTGGTCCAGTTAGATCACAGACTTCAGAACAGAAAGGCTGATCGAGCCAAGTTTGAGAATCGGGTGTTGGTCAAAACCCACGCTAACCCCAAAGGAGCAGATGCTTCAGAACCCATGCAAATCGGAGGGGTTAAAGAAGCCTCAACCCAGAAGGAAAGAGAAAGGAGATGGCAAATGCAATTGTGTCTATATTGTGGAACTTCTGGACATTTTCTACGGGATTGCCCTGTAAAACCACAAAAGAAGGTGGTAGGAGCTGCTGATAAAAGCCATATGGAGTCAGACTCAGGAAACGACCAAGCCCGACAAGCGTAGAAGTCCGCTTGCTGAGCTTGAAGAAGGATACTCAGAGCTCGCATTTCATCATACCAATGGTCCTTGTAGATCCAGGGCAGCCATCGCGTATGCACGCAGTAAGGGCATACATTGATAGCGGGGCCATAGGAAACTATGTGGACTATGAATTGGCTTCCAGGATGAATCTACCTCTCTGTCGAAAAACCACCTCAGATGTCATCACCGCAGTCGATGGAACTGAAATTGCCTCTGGGTCTGTAACTCATCCCACCGCAGAGATGACACTATTGGGTCAGGATGGGCATTGAGAGACTATTGTGTTTGATCTAATCAAAGCCCCACAGTTCCAAATAATACTGGGGATACCTTGGTTGGAAACACATAATCCTTGTATTGATTGGCGAGAGAAGAGAATAACCTTCCCGGATTGTGCACAAACCTGTTACCCAAAGAAAAATCAGAACACAGGCCTGGCCACAGTAACCACAGCAGTCATGCAACTACCTCCAGAATACCAAGAATTCCAGGATGTCTTCCAAAAGGAACAGGCAAACACCTTACCTCCTCACAGATCGTACGATTGTCAAATCGATCTCATACCCGGTGCACAACCCCCTTGTAGTAGGATCTATGCCCTTACGGAACCTGAGAACCTTCACCTACGACAATACTTAGACCAGTACCTTGCCAGTGGCTTTATTCGCCCATCCAAGTCCCCTGCATCTTCAGCTTTGTTGTTCGTACCCAAAAAGGAAGGAGAACTCAGACCGTACATAGACTACCGCGCTTTGAACCAGATAACTGTTAAGATCCGATACCCATTGCCTCTGATCCCTGAACTACTAGACCAAGTGAAGGACGCTTGTATATACACTAAATTAGATCTCCGGGGGGCATACCATCTGGTACGTGTAAAAGAGGGCGACAAATGGAAGACTGCTTTCTGCAATAAGTATGGGTTATTCGAATACCAGGTGATGCCTTTCGGATTGTGCAATGCACCAGCAGCCTGCCAATACTTCATGAACGATGTCCTTTGTGAACTCATTGACGTTTGTGTTGTCGTGTATATCGATGATATTCTAGTATACTCCTCTTCAGAATCTGACCATGTGAAGCACGTCCGAGCAGTCCTTGAGAAATTGCGCCAGCACAAACTATATGCAAAACTAGAAAAATGCGTTTTTCATGCCACAGAAGTTGAATTCCTTGGGTTTATCCTGACCCCAAAGGGAGTCCGAATGGACTCACGAAAGGTGGATGCAATCCTTAAGTGGCCATCACCAAGTTCAGTAAAGGAGTACAAAGCATGCTCGGCTTTGCCAATTTCTACCGCAGATTCATCCCAGATTTTTCACATGTCGTACATCCCATCACAGCACTCTTGCGAAAAAATAAACGCTTTATGTAGACTGAAGAAGCTGAAAATGCCTTCCAAGAGCTGAAAGCGAAATTCACGTCTGCACCTGTGTTAAAGCACCCGCGCCCTGAAGTTCCATACATAGTGGAAACTGATGCATCCAGTCTAGCCATGGGAGCTGTCCTGTCTCAAAAGGACCCTGAAACTGGCCAGCTTCACCCAGTAGCATTTTGGTCCAGAAAGTTCTCGGCACCCGAGTTAAGCTATGCGGTTACCGACAAGGAGTTATTAGCCATTAAATCCGCCTTCAAGGCTTGGCGGCACTATCTTCTCGGTGCCAGGCATACCATTACTGTGATCACCGATCACCGGAATTTACAGTATTTAAAAACAGCCAAGGCCCAATCGTCACGTCAACTTCGATGGGCATTGTTCTTTGCCGAGTTCGATTTCGTGATAACCTATCGACCAGGTTGTAAGAATGGTAAGGCAGACGCCTTATCCCGAATAGGGATGGGAGAGGCAGAAGTGAATCCAGAACCAGTACCTATCATTTCCGAACAAAGGATTCTTGGCATGACTACTCTACAGACACTAGAGGACATTCAGGTAAAGATCCAGCAACTCTTTGATCCTACAGCCCTGCAGGACTGGGTAAAGAAAGGCCCGGACTACTCTGTCACCAATGATCTGCCTTATTACCAAGGGCGGCTATTTCTGCCACACAAGAAACTACAAGAGCTAGTCATTTCCCGTTATCATGATACCCTAATGGAGGGGCACCCAGGTATTGCAAAAACTGAAGCTAAAATTAAAAGACAATTCTGGTGGCCCACCTGGCGAAAGGATACTAAATCATTTGTGATGTCTTGTGGCATTTGCACCTAAAACAAAAGTCAAAAGAAAAAACCAGCTGGACTCTTACAACCTTTAGACATTCCACCTACACCATGGCACACCTTATTGTTAAACTTTATTACCGATCTACCTCCTTGTAATGGGTTTAACACCATTCTAGTTATTGTGGATCTTTTTCCCAAGATGGCACACTTTATTCCTTTAAAAGGACTACCTTCAGCCTCAATCCTGGCCAAAGAATTCCTCGAAAACATTGTTCGCCTACATGGATTTCCGTCCGTGTTGGTCTCTGACCGGGGCAGTCAATTCATTTCACATTTTTGGAAGAAATGTTGTCAATTGGCGCAAATCGACGTGAGATTATCGAACAGTCACCACCCCCAGACCGATGGTCAAACGGAGAGGACCAACCAGACTCTTGAACAATACCTGCGTTGTATGTTACATCAGACTGAGAGTAATTGGAAGGACATTCTTTGGATCGCCGAATATGCATACAATAATTCAGTACATTCTGGAACTGGACAAAGCCCCTTTTATACCCTATATGGGCACCACCCTCGAACCTCAGACCTTGATTCACCCCAACACTTAGAAATGCCCACAGTGGACCATCTACACGCTACGATTACACAAGCCTTTAAGGAGGCAACTGCACATTTAAAACAGGCGAAGGAGAAATATAAGAAAGATCTGATCGGCATAGAAGTGATACTCCACAGTACCAGATAGGGGACCAAGTATGGTTGGCCACAAAACACATACCCCTCAAGGGAACGCTGACCTTTAACCCTAGATATTTGGGACCTTACTCTATTAAGGCCATTATCAACCAGGTGGCCGTCAAGTTGGACTTACCTGCTAATATGCAAATTCACCCCGTCTTTCATGTGTCACTTTTGAAGCCAGTGCAACCAGGGACAAGACTAACCAAGCCAACAGACCCCATCCTTATAGACGGGGAACCCGAATTTGAAGTTAAGAACATCCTGGACTCCAAGATGGTGAAGTCAAAACTTTTTTATTTAATCGACTGGAAGGGTTACGGACCACAGGAAAGGTCTTGGGGACCTAGTGACCACGTGCATGCACCTCGATTGGTGAAATGATTCCACTGAAATTTCCCTGACAAACCAAAACCACGGGGAAGAATGACTTTAGGAGGGGGCTTGGGGGGGAGTGCTGTCATGATGCCTACCCCCGGGGAACCAGACCAGGTCCAGCAACCCCGAAAGCAGGAATCAAGTTATTTTGAGCAAGCCCAAAAACCCCTGCTAGGGGCTGTGTGGGTGCGGTCCTGGTGCCTATGGCGCCAGGCTCATATGGAGAGTCAGTCAGTCCTTGTGCCATAGGCGCCAGGCTCATAGAGTAGAACTTACCTGATACAGACCATGCTGCAAGTTTACCTGATGCAGACCATGCTGCAGAGCTCCAAGACAAATGAGGCTTGGAAGGGACTATTTTACCTAGGGACTATTTTTTACTCGTGTGGGGCTGGGGAGCAATACTTACCTGGGACTACTTTGGAGGCTATTTAAACCACGCCTGAAGAGCAGCACACGCTTCGCGTTATCCTGCATCCAGCAGCGTAACGCTCACCATGTCTGCAAGCTTGCACCCAGTCTTCTGCCACGCCTGCCTCGAGTCTGCAGCTCCTAGAAAAAGGGAAGAACAGAAGGAGAAGAGGTTAGAATAAGAGCAAAACCTTCGATCCTTACCTGACTTCTGGATCCACCGCGCCTTCGAGCTGGAAGTAAGAAGCATTTTACGCGCGCCGCCTCGCCTGCTGCAGCGCTGCGCTGAACTCACCGGCCTTCGCAGCATCCTCGCGATCCACTGCATCCTTCTGCAAGTTCCCGCCGCACTCTGGCACCTAAGGGGAACACAAGAACAGCAAAGGTGAGCCAAGGGAATAAACAGAGGCAATAGTAACTACCCCCATAGATTTACCTGATTACCGCCAGGGGTACTATTCCTCTTCAGGGGTCGGCCCAGTCTCCATTGCATCCTCGCCGTACCCTGACCCCCAAGGTGAACAAAAGGACAACAAGGTGAGACGAAGGGACAAACAAGGGGAACTCTTCTCACCCCAATAGACTTACCTAATTTTACCGCCGGCGGCATTATTCCCCGAACTTCATATTTTCTCTCCACACCTGAATAAGGGAGCAAGCCACAGGTTACATTCTGGCTTTATTTTATTGAACTGTGTAGGATAAGCCAAATCCTTACCTGAACTTCGTCAGCTACCACGAGGAACTCTTCGCTGGGGTCAAGCTGCAAACTGCAAGGAATCGGACAAGAGTGAAAGTCAGACATGTGAACTCTTATGAACTACATACTTTTCAGAGTCAATATTGTTCTGGAACTCACCAATTCCTTCGAGCCAATGAAGCAACTAGTTATCAACGCGCCCCTGGCTCAATGCAGGATGGAGAGCTCATCTTTTCAAACCATCAGGTGAGACTATAAGAGGGGACATCAAAGGTGATCTGTGGGGAGAAGAGCAGGGTTGGGGGGATTTACGCTCAACCCCACGGGTGGTTAATTCCCTTTCTCCATTTACAGAAGAATATTCCTACGGGCCAAGCAAACGAAGCTAGGTGGGTCAGTCCAGTCTGTCATCTCGGCCCTACGCGTCACATTGGTGGAGACCGCAGCTGTCCAGTTCAGATCGACGCCTCTGTGGAAGCCAGGTGAGCGTAACACTTTGAGAAACCAGGACAGCCAAAGTCAAATGGACAGTTCCAGTTATGATGAAGATCTTCAGATGAAAAGTTAGTTAACCAGTCAATGGTTCTGGTAGAAACTTCCCAAGCCATTAAGCACCGAAAGAAATGTCACAATGCAATTATAACCCAAGCCTCAGAGTACCTTGAAAGAGAAGAAGAAATGATAGCTGGCTTCCTTCTAGGTGCAACGTTGCAGACCCTGATTCCTACTCCTTGGTTGTGGTGATGAAAGGGGGGACCTCTGGTGAGCTTCTGCAATAGCACTCAGGTGAAGGGGCCAGCAGCAATGGATTCAGCTCACTCCAGCAGCTCTTTGTGGTTTTGACACCTTTTTCTTAGTGCCAAGACTAAATGAATATCGCTGGTCGGATTCTCTCTGGTGATGGGACTTTTGGTGAAGAATTCCTGCCTTTGTCAGTTTACACTGATGTCTGAAATGTTTCAGCCAGATTCCATCTTTGGAAGATGATGCACTCAATAATGGTCCAGGTACCTCAGGTATTGGAATTCTGCAGCTCAGGAAAGTCACAGCAAGTCAGGGGATGGCCCAAAATGAAGAAGGTATTGCGGCTAGTTGGTCTTATTAGCTTAAGGGAGGAAGTCGTCCTTGGTTGTTCTTCCCTTTCAATGTGAAAACAGGGTCAGCACAGCTGCAAGGCTTCACTGGTGTTTTTGCGGTCCTGGAAGGTGCTGCTGGCGTCTATGCTTGTCTTCTGCTTTGGATCCTTTGTTCTAGTGGTCGACTCTGTCTGTAGTCCAGAAATCCTCACCTTTTATGCTGGATCCCTGTCATTCACAAACTCAGAGTTGTCAATCACCTGGGGGTTGGCTGTCCTCCAGGCCAGCCAGCCAGAAACCCAGTTAGAACTGGTTTCAGCCAGGCATACATTCAGACAAAGGACAGTGAGGTTTCAGGCTCCTTCCTCACTTCCTCACACACTGTAGCCTGGACGTGTTTTAGGGCTGAAGCCCGCCATAGGCAAAACTCACATAGGACTCAAATCTATTCTAAAGGATAGAGGAAAAGCCCAGAGAGAACTGGCAATCAAAACATGACTAAAAAGAAGACATGAGCTATTTTGGAAAAAATGGTCACCCATAGGTGCTGTACTGCAGCTGAGAAATCAGCCTGCTAGTAACCTGCCCAAAAGGTAGTAACAGGTACCAACTGCCACCAGCCATTTAAGTTTGTCAGTTGTAACAAAATGTTACATGAGGAGTGGGAAAAGGAGTTTCAATGTAACCCCCAGCACCCCACATAGGGTGGTGTGTGCTGGACCCATTTGTGTAAGATAAAAGTTATCTTACTTTAATTGGGAGCAATAGTTCTCACAGGATAATGTATTTAAACATAAAGAGAAGTCCAGGGGACTTTTCACTGACAATACACATAGGGTGCTGGGTGTCGCAAAACAAAAAGCAAATGCCTGTACTAAACATATGGAGTTTACCAGACTCCATAAAAAAGTAAAAGTAAAAATCCCAGTTAGAGAAAAAGAATGAGTGAGTGACAAAATGTTCCACTCACTGAAGAGATTAAAATAAAAAAAGTCCTGAGTCCAGCAAAAATGCTGGGGGTCTCTCGGGTTAAGAGAATTAGCACAGAAACTGAACATACTAAGTAACACATGTACTTTTTAGAGTCTTAGTAGGGTTTAAGCCCAACCAGAATGATGTGTTGATGCTATGTCTCAGAAGATGGCTAGTCAACAGACGTTCCAAGGGCAGGTACTCCAGCCAGCAGGAGTAATTGCTCTGAAGAGAGAGAGGAAAGGTATTTCAAGGTGGAACTGCAGGTTTTAAAAATATCATAGACTTTTAAAATATGTTTAAAGATTTTAAAAGAAAGCTTTTTTGCAAAGAGCTTGGCAAACTGATTGCGTGGTTTTCATGACTCTGAGTGTTCAGTTCTGTGGGAAACCTAAACTTGTTTATTATTTTAAACAGTTCTGTTTGTGGGATTTGGGCCTCAGCTCTGCAATGTAAGCAGATATTTTTTTTTACTTTTGAGGCATTTTATTTATTGATCTGGGACAGGAAAAATATACAGTGCTCACTCCCAGGCTGATATTTCAGATGTCTGGCTTCTCTTTGTTTACTGTAAACCATTCCACCTTAATTGTCTTGGTGGAAGATGTATAGATTGTAAGGATCATAAATGCTCGATTGGCCCACCAATTGTGAATAGATGGCACTATATGTTGAAGGTAGTGGCTGGTTAGTAAGGTGTCCATTGATTTAGGCTAGGGCTAGATGTTCCTATGATCTGCTTAGGATGGATGTCCACCTGAACACATGCCCCTAAGAGAACTGTTAAAGATCCCTATGCCAGATTTGATGGTGACTCTCATGAGCAAAAGTTAATTATGGGTGGTGCAGTCAATGATGGACACTTTGTAGAGATCATGTGCTTCAGCTCTGGTATTTGTACAATATTAACCTTTCCTAAGACCTCCAAACTTTGTTTAAGATGGCAAAAACTGCAGTTAAATCCTTGCTCCATTCTCTGTCAACATTGAGACACCTTATACTTCCAAATTATGAATTCTGCTTGACAAGCTGGAATTGCTTACACACGCTGCAGGTTGTGAGATCTTTGCAGCTGATCACTGACACATTGGGCCTCATTACGGGTCTGGCAGCAACCCTGCCGGTGCTACCATCAGGCCTATCGGGCACAGCAACCACGCCAGGCAGACTTTGAGTTTTCCGATTAGAAAATAAGGGTGCCGGTGAGCTTACCGGCACCCTTGTTTGCGGACCAGCAAACTCCTAATGAGGCCCATTGACTTTTATGGATCTGTGACAGTACCCCTGGAAGAGGCCGGAAAACTGCAGGAATGGCACAGATGCCAGTGGTTTTATGCCTTCAAAGCAATAATTAGTTTTAAAATATAAAAGACTTTCCTGTGCCAGTACATGGAATGCGCAGCCATTCTACAAATGGTCACCATTTTAAGAGTGCCCACCTGTCCGGCAACAACTCTCACAATAATGTGATATTGAACACTGACTTCAATCAGACTCTGCAGACAAAAGGTGTAGAGGGCATTGGCCTGCTGCATGGGGAAAAGGCGAGTGGGAAGTGTTTTAACCATTTATCAGTGCAAGCCCCTAATGTAATCTAGCGTGTTTGCTAAACTATGCATCATGCTTAATCTCTGTTAGTCTACCTTCATTATCAGGCATGGTAGGTTCTCCTGGAAGTGACTGCTTCATTGTTTATGTGATCAGGTGCTCCCTAACCACCCTTGAGAAATGGAAAGCGCATGAAATGCAATTTGGCTTGATTTGGCCTTACTGCCTCCCGTCTTGCTGACGTCACCTTTTCTATAAGTGTATGTCTTATGCGTTAAGGGTGACATATTTCAGTGGTGGTCGGGATATGATATGATATGTTATTTATAACGTGATTAATACTCAGAGGTTTCTAGGCGCGGACCCGGTGATCGAACCTGTGGTGCTCCGTGTCGACTTGCTCTCAAGGCGAGAACGTTGCCGCCGAGCTATCCTCCTGAGACAAATGATCTCAAAACCACTGGCCGAGCAATGAAAGAGGGTGGCCGTGCCTGTCTACACCTCATAAGGGACTATCTGGTAAACTCAGATGGCAAAACAGTGGTCTTTACGTAAAAGATCCATAGTTCAAGAATGCAGACCATGTGACTCATATAGAAGTATTACCTTCTTTGTTGCAAAGAAATTGTCCTACTAAATACCTAATTTATCAATATGGAAGGGCACATTCATGTCTGTGCTGGCGTGGCCGATGAGCTACCCCACTCCTACAGGTAGATTCCCCGAATCACATCTCAACTTCAAAGATCAGGACAGATCGCTGTTGGACACAGCCATAGCCTGCTATAGTTGCCCTAAGGAAATCTATGATAACTAGTGCCTGTTCTGCACCTCGAAAAGGTGGGGCACTTGAAATAGCACCAAGAACTCTCTGCAACGTAGTGTAAAAAGGAAAGCCCTTTAATGTCATGACAAATTCTAAAAGCTCCAGGAAAGATTATTTTTCACTGCTCAGTGATGGTGTTAAAAGGAAGTCAGGTTCTCACTTCACCCACAAAACATTTTAAAGTTGGAGATCATGGGCCTGCAAGGCTGCCCGATGCTGTTGTGGCACATGAATGATAAGGTGGGTGCATCAAATATATTTGTTCCCTCTGTGCACTGCCATGGCCAATACCAGCACTGCATGCACAGGTAGGTGGGCAACTATGCACATAACCATGCACAGCAGTATGAATGTGCATGGGAGCACATGCAACTGTAGAGGAGGTGCCGATATGAAGAAGAGGTACCGACAACTGAATGCAGTAGGGGTCAGCCCCCAATCTCCCCCCCACTTATACTAGGCATAGAAATCCATTTGGGGTGATCTAGACCTTCAAATATGCTTAAAAACGTGATTGCTTTAAATTGTGTTGTGTTTATAAAATCATAAATGTGTTCAATGCTTTAAATCATGAATGATGTATTGAGAAGGGCAGATTAGAGAAATACACTATAAAAAATGTGGGTGGAAAATAACCAAGTGTTTAAATATGACCAGACATAAAAGAATTTTTTGTATACTAGCCACCCCTTTAATTCCAAATCTTGCCTTTAATGTCCAATAGAAGGTATTTTATTAAGCTCATCTCGTTAGACAGTGGTGGCATGACGCAGCCTCCTACGCGGAAAAGTTTCAAGGCCACAAAGCCTTAATCTTGCCAATGTTCCCTGCGGAATCAGATAAGCAGCCTGGGATCAGACAGATAACGATGCTGTGTCTGGGTTTCTTAAGCAAAAGGACACAGCTGCATGACGAAATAAGGGTAGCTGAACCAGGAAATCCAGTGGCGAGTGCCAGAATGTATCTCAAATTAAAGGTCAAGAATAAGAATGACTAATCGCCAGGTGTCAGAGTAAAGTCAATGGAGAGCTTTGCATTACCATGTATTAAAAAAATGTGGGGGCTTTCTCAGAATGCTATTTAAACAGCTCTGTCTTCAGCACGGGGGATGAGTTCTTGTACTTGACAACGATGCAGTATGTGTGTCAGTCTGGCGTGAATAAAACCTGACGTCCCTGAAAAAGCTCTCTCTCTCTCATGGTATGCTGTCTGAGTATTTTTCTGAGTGAAAAGGAGGGTTCCAGGACCTCCAGAATACAACTATGTGCAACACTCATGTGTGCAGAGAAAGGCCAAGTGCCCAAGTGCACCCCCAGCCCAACCGTATGGAAAGGCCACCTTGGCAGCACAAGGGGCAAATAGCAACTGCCAATGGGGTGTACTGCCTCAGCAGACATGACCCCCACCTTGCTAAAGCCATATGTATTGGCCTGAAATAGGCCATACCCTTCAGTCCACATGTGTAGGATGTCCCTCCACCATGTAGCATGTGAGACTAGCAAGCCCACTCACGAGTATGCATGATGACTGACAGCATGTCAGTTTTCCCTCACTGGTGCACAAGTGACTCAGCAGGAGGAGGAGAAGGGTAGCCCATCTACATCCTATGGCTGGGCTACCAGGGCTACACCATCAGCCTCCACCCCTGCACCAACCAGCGATGGTAAGAGAAGGCAAAAAAGAAGGCATGTAACGCCCAGCAGCACCATACCTACCAGTGCCAGAAAATCACCTGTTGCAGTGACAGAGACACAGCCACAGGGACTGCACCCCTGGCATCTGCAACCACCCCCAACAGCTGGCCAATGTTGACTTGACAGGGAATCCAGCTGCTGGCAGGCGTTCAGGAGGCACTGCGCACCCACAAACCCAATTGGCCTATCAAACCCCCTTGTCATCTGAGCGGGATAACCAGCATCATGGGCAGCATGGCCAGGTGTCAGAGGGTGACTCAAACGTCCGGTCATAAGGGTCACTGTGCTTCAGTGACAGCCCTCCCTATAGCCCTCACCCAAAGGCCCATGCAACACAGGGTAAAGCCATGTTGAGGAGGCTGGACGCAATAGAGCAGCGCCAGGTGCATTTGGAAACACTCACGGATATGCAGGTGCTACACCACCAGGGTGCCACATGTAGGGCAGTGAGGGCCATGGACTGTGACTAACGAAAGACGGCTGCAACACCTAACACCCTGACTGTCATCAGACAGAGGCGGCAGGAATTGACCGAGGAGATCTCAGCCTTTGCCGAAGCTATGCAGGCCAGCATGTTGTTGACCATGCAACACATCCACGGGCAAGAGTCAGAGCAATCCAGCTCCATCACCCCCACAGAGGGATTGTTGCCCAGCACCCCAAGATGCCGCTCGGCATGCATGCAACCTCCAAAGGTGCTGGGGAGACCAGTAAGGGAAAGTGGCCATGCGCGTGACTGTACATTTGTAGATAGGCACAAAGGTGTGTTGGGGATGGTGGTGTGGGGAGGGGATTTGCACATGTCAACATTAAATATAATTTAACTTGAAGCAATGCTCACGCATTCCTTTTTGTGTACATGTGATTAATTCTTGACGTGACACTATTTACAGTGGTGCATAGCATGTGGATATTAATCTGCTAAAAGGAATGTCCATGAGTTCTCGATGAACGGTGCATCCATCCCTGCCCTCTTCCCGCCCACTTAATGGCAGTGCATCAACCGCAGGCAGTGTGTTCTCCTCTTCAGGTGGATGGCATGTCCACATCAGGTGGTAGAGGGCCATTCCGCCTGAGGCATATGCTGTGCAGCATTGCACAAGCAAGCACACTATTTCCAATCTTTTCAGGCCCGCACATGAATGCTCCCCCAGTCCAGTGTATGAACCAGAAACAAGCCTTCAATAACCGAAGGTCTGCTCAATACAGAGCCTGGTCCGGACCTGTGCTTCATTGGAGGCTCCCTCCTGCAGCATCTGTGGATCCCGCACAGGTGTCAGGAGCCAGGGAATCTGGGGGTATCCAGGTCACCTGCAAGGGCAAAGGTGTAAGGTGCAGGTCACAGAACATTGTTAATACGTTGCCTTTCATAACAGCATGTTGACAGTAATTCTGTGCATGCATTCTGTGAGCATTGTTGCACATATCTAACTATCACAGTACTAGCATGTAGAATCATTCAGTATTTGCATTGTCGTGTCACACCATGCACCCAGCTCACAGTAAGCAGTTGTCGCTTTCAGGGTCTGTGATTTTTATGGCAGAATGCCATGGTTCCTGTTTTGGGCCTGTGTGTTGCACTCATGGTTGGTTAGTTGTACCTCAGCAGGTTTCTGTTTTATGCGTCTATTGCATGATGGCGTCATATACCTGAGCACATGGCATTACTACTGCCAGTGTTACATTTTTATGGTGCAGTGTTGTACCTTGTGGTTCAATGAATAGGGATGTAAAATGTTGCATTGTGGTACCTGTAGTCATGTGTGTGTGTTGGTAGC
This sequence comes from Ambystoma mexicanum, assembly GCF_040938575.1. NCBI lineage: Eukaryota > Metazoa > Chordata > Amphibia > Caudata > Ambystomatidae > Ambystoma > Ambystoma mexicanum. The sequence continues at coordinate 870,505,900 of NC_090924.1, read as the reverse complement.
CTGTTGGGGCAATGTGCATTTGCAAATTCATACAGCATTGTCCATCATGTTCAGGTCTGGTGGGTTGAAGGCTGTCATTTGTACAGTGAGAGAGCAGATCCTGCACGTACAAGGCCTTAACAGGGCATGCATTTTTCAATCATGGCTGTGAGTCCCTCCCCTTCACATTGCTTTTCTGCAGTGCTGTGAGATTTATTTGTGTGATGGCACTTGTACTCACCCACTATCCACCTCCGTTGGCCTCTGTGCCTCTCCATGTATCCAGGCAGTGTGCTGTTGCACAGGACAATGGCATTGTGGGCGGAACCTGGGAAGCAGGCAAAGAAGTGTTTGATAAAGAGGTCAGGATCACAGGTGACCTGGACATTGAGGCAGTGATACTGCTTCCGGTTGCTGTACACCTCTTCACGTGCCTGGGTGGCCACCAAAGCCACATGGGTACAGTCCAGGTGATTTTGGGCATGTGGGCCACTGCATAAAACCTTGCCTTCATGGCACGCTCTTGTGCTGAAGTGGTGGGAAGGGAGATGTACTTGGACACATGATGCAGGAGGGCATCCAGCACCTGCACAAGCACATTGGAAAATGTAGGCTGCGACATGCCGTGCAGCATGACCACGGAGGGCTGGAAGGTGTCAGTTGCTAGGAATTGCAGGACAGACACAGGCTTAGTGGTGGGGGTACAGCTGTTCCTATGTATATCCTGCTCCACAGGTCATCCTGGATTAAGGTGAACAGCTCAGCTATTTTCTCCTGGTTCAGCCGGTACAGAGTGGCCAGCTGGCTGTCAGTCAATGTCTAGGGTGGGGTCTGACCCAGAGTATGGGCGATCGCCTTACAGGACTTCTCCTCCTCCTCCTCCTCTCTGCTCTCAGTGCCCTGTGCTGATCATCCTGCTTCTGTAGGTGAATGCCCCGCATAAACAGCTGCATGTCCCGCAACGGCTATTGGCAGCATGGGATTGAAAAGTGTGTTTGGGAAAGGCGTGTACCTTATGTAACCTTCTTGAATGGATTGAGTGCACCTGTGGCTTAATGTCTGGCACCGGTCTGCATTTACCTCCATCTGAAAGGTGGATGTAACGGCACTGTGTTTTGGGCAGAATTACAGACAATTTTCGGTGATATTTCAGCAGTATTTCTGTTTTGGATTTGGGCAGTAATTCCACCAGTGGAAAAAGCCTCAGCGCTAATCTCGCAGGATGTTGCTGGTAATTCTGCTGGGGCTAAATCTGCCAGTGGATTTAGCACTGACCCCTTATTAGGTAGCTTGGTAAGAGGGGCAGTAATTTGGTAACCACCACTTTTACCATGCCTCGTCAAACTCATAATGGGCCTCATTACGACCCTGGCAGAAGACCATGGTGCTATTAGCACCATGGTCCATGCCGTTAAGTTACTGACTCTGCCATGGAGAAAGGGGGAATTATCACCCCATTCCAAGGTTGGTGGGGCGGTAATTCCCCCTTCCTCCATGGCCCTTCCCCATTCCCATTTTTGCCCCATAGGGCTCAATGGGAATGGGGAAGGCGCTAAATCGGTGCCGCAAATTGCGGCACCGTAATTAGCACCAAGGTCCCTTTGCGGGTCCCTACTTTAACGGCTGGTCTAAACCAGCCGTTAAGGTCGGGTCCCGCAAAGGGACCTCGTAATTAGGCGCTAATAGGTTTACGGCGCCGTTAACCCATTAAGGCCTGGGTCGCAATGAGGCCCAATGATACCCATTGTCAGGAGTCTGAAATTGGGCATCAGTTGATGAAATCAGTATGAAGGGTCTGGAGGGACAGAATAAACAAGCGCGTGATAGCTAGAACCCGGACTGTGCCAGACTCCAAAGTTTTAGGTAGGGTCAAGACTACCATGAGTTCAAGGAAAGCTGTACAGAATTTGGCAACATTGAGGTGAATCTCCTATGTTTCCGTTGGGTATCTGGACCGTGTCCTGCAGCATTGAGTCTAGTCTATTGAATCTTGGCAAGGGTTAAGAGGTGTCAAGAGAAACATAGACGCAACGCTGGGACAGTGGATTAGGAATGAGGTGGATTAGGAGCCTGTCATCTGGACATATTCTGTAGAACTGAAAATAAACGCACTAAGACAATGCTATTTATTTGTGACTAGAAACATAGCAAATGTGCAAGAGCAATAACATAATAAATAAGAAGAGGAGGGAGATGAATGTTGGTACCAGACTCATTCGTAATTTGACCTTAGAAGAGCATTATAGATCCTCCTGTAAGAGTCTAACGTGAACAATAAACTACACATATCCCATTCTGATACTGAGTGGACAGTTTATTGTGTGCCGTGTTTCACTTGTAAAAGAAGTATAGAACACTCTTTTTCCAGGGATTTCACATGCCTGTCTCGGGGGAATGACATTTACTAATGGGGAGGCAGTGTGATATGCTGTTTTCATATGTTGAGGGGGGTCCATGGTACCAGAGCAGATGTGGACTGGGCGGCCTTGTGCAAAAGGATCCAAGAGCACACGCAGCAAGCTGTGAAAGGCCCTCTCTCATGCACAGCATGCAGGTTTCTAAATGCAGCAGGCTGTACTGCCCGGTGAGTTACCTCATTCCTCAGCTCCCGTCACTCTTGCTATAGGTACCAGTGCGGATACAATTAGGGGTAGTGATGGCTTGCTGGCTCGTAGTGTTAAAACCATCACTGCCAGTCCCCAAGTGGTGTTGTCAGTCACTGGAGGTGACGAAACCCAGGGATTGGTGTGGCCTACCAACCCCTTACAAAGATTGGGAGTTCGGAGAAGTGGGAGAGTCACAGAGATGGAGGCGCTGCTGAGATGTTGAAAAGTTTAGAGTTTAGGTTGAAATCATTAAAGCAATAATGTTGAAGTGCATCCCAACTAATTCATGATGGTGACCTGGACCACTGCATCAGCAATCAACCTAAAATGGCCACAGTATCATCTGTGTGGTGGAGCCATGCATGCACGAAATTAGAACCTTGTGGAAGGTGGTGTGCACGTGTAGGAGTGGTCGGAGATAGTGTGACAATTTCTTTGGTGGGGCTGACTACTTGTGACTTTCCAGTAGCTTGACAAACAAAAATGGCAGCCCACCTCTCCCTGCCATGCAGTGTTTAAAGGTAGTGGATGATGTTCTGCTCCAGTCTAGTGAAGGAGGGGGCAGGATTCAGTGTGCACCATTGTGTTCTCAGTGCTCGGGCCACGGAAGAGCATGCTCTCTGGAGTCGTCTTTGCTGATTTGTCTGGTGGCCAATAAATCAGCATACCTGAAGCATAGAGGCACAGGTTGGGCTCAAAGAATGGTGAGCCGCATTGTGGTCCCATTGTGGTCCCGTATGTACTTCCACAATGAACAGAAACGAAAGGGAATGTCATGTGTCGAACGTGCTCTCTGACAACCAGTAAACAATTAGAGAATTGTCTGCCCAGGGAAATCAAAAAAGGGAATTCAGCGTCTGGTTGATAGTGCTTGCACTGGTGACACCTGTACATACACAGGAGTGTTGTGTGCACAATGTTCGGTCACCAGTGGAGTGGCATTTGTTTTTCCTATGAGATACCCGGTATATTCTGAATATGTAGACACAGAGGAAATTAATTAATTAGAGGTTGCAATGCTAAAACCTGATGCTCATTTCAATCCAAAATCGAGCAGAATCTTGGAACGTTATAACTTTAGTGTGTGTTATCAGGTAGCTAATGAGAGCATGGAGGAGTATAGCTTTGCGTTAGTTGGCATTGCCGTGTAACGTTGGGAGTTCATTGAATGAACACATCCGTAATCAATTTATGATCCATTGCAGCAACAACAGGATACACGAGGAGTTATGGCTAAAAGATGACCCACACCTATATGAGGTTATTGGGATTGCAAAGTGAGTTGAACATTCAATGGTGTGTGTAGTGAAGGTGACCAAATCGGAATGCAAAGAACCAACAGAAGTGCTAAAGATTGGCACTGAGGACATAAGCCAAAGGAAATACAAACAGAGCAATGTCCACCAAAAAGGGGGTAGGATCATAAGAGTAACAAGATGGTATACAAAGGGGGAACGTTACCCCTGGATGAAGATTACCTGTGTTTCAAGTGTGGAAGTAGAAACCATTTAGCGGGTGCTACAATGTCACCAGGAAGAAAAGTAGCATGTCAAAGTGCTGGAGATGGGGACATTTAGCAAATTGGTGTAAAAGCTTTCAAGGGACCTGGAATGCTAATAGAAGAAGTGTACAGTTTGTGAGTGGAGAGGGCTGTGTGTCCTCTCAGAGGGAAGAATAAGAAAATATAGATATGATAACAGTGAATGTGATAGGAGAGGAATGTGAGGAAAATTGTGAGAGTCCAAAGGCTGAGATTAGGATGAATGGTGATGGCGGATTCAAGAGCAAAGGTATCTCTCGTGTCAAGGACGTGATGTGGATACATTGTTACCACCTGACATAAGGACAGGTGGGTGCAACATGGATAAGATAGAGTTATTAGGTTACTTTATAGCAGAGTTGGAGTTTAAGGATAGAAAGGCAACTGGAAAGGTCTACATGACCAAGAAGGGTGCAATGCTGTTGGGGCGGCGTGAACGGAAAGATTTAAGTGTACGGTTAAATGCCAACACAGTTGATCAAGTATTGCATGTGGTACAGAGTTTCCCCAGGAGAGAAATAGAAAGCTATAAATTAGTGTTTTTTGCAAATGTGTGGTGAAATTGAAAGGAATGAAACCCCAAATAGTTCTAAGACAAGGGGGTGTGCACATATCAGCAAACCTTTGTCCAGTCCCATTGGTGTTGCGAGAGAATGTAAAGGAGGACTTAGACAAGCTGTGCAGGATGAAGATAATAGAGAGGGCAAATGGAGTTGATTGGGTTTCACCCTTGTTTGTGGTTAAAAAACAGGGCCTCATTACGAGTCCGGCGGTAACCGTGCCTGAAATTCCGGCAGGTTACTGCCGGACTCGTATTACCATTCCGCCTCTGTGATTCCTGGAATTACCGGGCATTATGACCCCGGTGACCCCGGAATTCCGGAGGCAGAATTCGGTAAATTCCATAGGACTCAATGGGAATGGGAAAGTGGAAACACCATCTCGTGATGGTGCCGGTTTTTCCACGTCCTCCTGCAGGCGGGTGGTGTTAACCCCGCCAGGTCAGACCTGGCGGGAATGACACCTCCGCCTGCAGACCTCGAGATCACCCGGTATGGAAACAACGGTGGCGGCGGGTTTACCGCCACCGTTATTTCCATACCGGGTGACTCGTAATGAGGCGGACAGAGTGGTGAAATGCGCCTTTGTGTTGACCTTAGACAACTTAACAAGTGTGCTGCTGTTCAAAGGCATCCTCTAGCAAATGTGCCTGAAATGTTGTCTATGATAGGCAAGGGAAAGATATTTGCAAAGTTGGATCTTGCTTCAGCATACCACCAGGTGGAAATGGAAACACAATCATGGAAATTAACAGCTTTTGTCTCACACAAAGGAATATTTCTGTTCCGGAGGATGACATTTGGTTTATTTTCTGCCTCTTTGGTATTCCAAAAAGTTCTGATATGATATGATTTGGTATTTATAATGCGCATGTACACAAGTGTTTCAAGGCCAAGTGACAATGAGATCGCGCAAGTGCAGGGGAGGGGAAAAGTGCCAGGGAAAGAGGAGGCGGCAGTGCAGTATATGGGATCAAACAATAACAAGAAGTGTGACCAGCAGGTGGAAAGTGCATGGGTGAGTGCAGGCAGCGGGTGTCAAAAAGTGCAGGTAAGGGGACTGGAGGGTTGTAGATACAGACCCAAGTGCAAGGGATGCCAGGAGGCAGTGCAGGTGTGCAACTGGGCGGGCAGAGACCTGGGCCCGAATTCAGAGGGTAGCCAGGTGACCAGTGCAGTAGCAGTAACATACAGGAGATCAGCAGGGGAGAGGAAGAGAGAAGGCAGAAGCAAAGAGGAAGGTCTTGAGGTGCAGAGATGGTTCTCTGCAAGTTTAAGAGAGGCTGGGAGGCTGTTCCAGAGGGAGGCCCTAACCGAAGAAAGATCTCTTCCACAAACTCATTGCTTGGAGAAGCGAGTGACCCTGACGGAGTTGGAGATGGAGGAGCGAAGGGCTTGAGTAGGAAGGTATTTCTGAAGAGAGAGTTGGAGGTATAGAGGACGTAGGACCCAGAAGGCCTTCTGGACAATGCAGAGGGTCTTGAACTTGATCCTTGCAGCCACCGGGAGCCAATGAAGAGATTTCAGTGCTGGAGAGATACGATCCCTGGGCTTGAGGCCAAGGACAAGTCTTGCAGTCCTGTTCTGGATGAGTTGCAGAGGGCGGACAGTAGAAGCAGGTAGATTTAGAAAGAGGCTGTTGCACTAGTGCAGCCTAGAGAGAACCAGAGCTCTGAAGACAGTGAGTTTCTGGGGGAGGGTGAGTAAAGGAAGAATACCCTTTTGGGGGTGCAGTTGGTAGTGTGACTTCTTAGAGACATCAGTGATGTGAGGAGAAAAGGTGAGTGTGGAGTCGAAGATGACCCTTAGGTTCTCACAGGTGGGAGCAGAAAGAGGGCCAAGGGAGGCCGGCCAGAGAGTGACAGGAATGGAGGGTGCAGGTGTGCCGATGAGGAAGATCGCTGTCTTACTGGCATTAAGGCAGAGATCATTGGCGGCACACCACTCAACTTTGCATGCTGCAGCAGCATGTGAATGATGCATCCATCATAATTGATGATGCACACATCATGCATGCAAATCAATCATCAAAGCAAGGTAACATTTGTTACCTTTCTTTGATGAATTATGCTGTTGCAGGTGTATTTTATTTTTCTTCAAATGTTTATAATTTTTTTCAAGGTTTTTCTTTTTTTCAAAAACGGGCCAGGCGTGGGCAGAAACCAGCCCCCACTCCCCATAGATGATTTCGGCCTGGCCACGGGCCGAGAGGCCGAGGGGCCGATTCATCCCTGGGATCCACCCAGCTGCATGCCCTGCTCTTATGTTAGCAATCCCAGATGAGTATAGCATACTTAGATCTGATAGAACTACCAAGAGAGGAGGCGGGGTAGCTATCATTGCCAAAAACATACTGGCCATCACTTCCTTCCCCTCCGGATAACTCCTATCGTGAAACCACCTCTTTCATCAGAGCAGACACTCCTTATTCACACACTGTACAGACATCCTGGCCAACTATCCTCCTGTGAGGAAGACATAACATGCCTTCTCAGACAAAACGCAAAGCCCGGCTTGCAAATCCTGCTTCTAGGCGACTTGAATCTTGGCATATATGACAACCTATACTCTAACGCTCTAGCCATTCAAAACACTATTTCTGAACTAGGCTTCTCACTGCGGATTTCGGACCCCATTCATTGCAAAGGCAGAATTCTAGACTGGGTAGCAGACTTCAACTGCAACATTAAAATCATCTCTAATACACCCTGTGCATGGTCCTCCACAATGTCATTTCATTTGAAATCCACAACGTCAAACAACTGTTACCCAAGGATCTCTAAGCCACACCAACACTAACCAGAAATAACCTCCTAATCTCACTCAAAAGCCTACTCCCCTTACTACAACCTATTACCCACCAACAGTTATCCCCTGACCTAGATCCTTCTACTATGTTAGAAATATTCAAACAGAATCTGCTTAAGGCCCTAGACCGACTAGCCCCACTTAAATTAAGGAAAGGAAAACCCTTAGCACACCTTAATATATGGTTTACCCACTGAGCTGAAAATGCTACGCAAAGTGAAAAGATACACAGAGGCGTCCTGGAAAAAGAAACTCAACGCAGAACAAGGATAAATTCATAACTGCCTCCACCACGTATAAATCTGCTATCCTAGAAACCAAAAGGTAAAATTACAACAACAAAATCTCTAATGCCAAATCCAGCACTAAGGTGCTCTTTATGATCCTCAAAGAAATGGAATTGCCCCTCCTGATTCCTGTGAGAAATATGCCCTCTGGTGTACCAAAATCCAAAAGGCCTTACTCAACGCAGGATTCTCAAACTTAGGTGGCCCTGACCTACTACGCACTACTGTTTGCTCTGCATTGTGGTAAACTAGTGCCCTCCACTCACTTCCTGTCTGCATACTCGTGGCGTCCGCCTCCCCTCCTACTCCATGGTGCTCTCTATCTCGCCTATCTACTCTAACTGCTTCTCCATTGACTATCCTGCTCTCCTCACTAAATCCGGTAGGAAAAAGTTTAAAAAGGACATCCTGGTCTCCAACCCAGGCCTCCCTATCGCTGACACCTACACGAGCGCCTGCTCCAAGGAAACTCTCACTGACATTCTCTTTTTCGTGCCTTCACCTGACCTATGGACCCCTCACATGGTCGCTGTGCTCTCTCCTTTCTCCACCTCTCCCATTAATGGTGGTACCCGTTGGGATGTCCTCTTGGCCCCTTTCCACTCCTCTAAAGCCATCATTAATGTCTATGCTAACGGGACCGTCTTGGTCCAAGGCCCTCAGGCCAACCTTCACCTCTTTGATAGACGCTTCCCATGCCTCATCAACTTCCTCTCCGCTCCCGCTGTCCCCCCTCCTCTGTCCTCGGCTACCTTGCCTCTCCCCTCCCTCCCTGCCCCTTCTCTTGCTCCCTCTTCAACTCCTTCTCTAACGCCTCCGCAGGGCGTACCTCTGATCTGTACCCCTCCCCGGAAGTTTTTCAAGGGTGGCAACCTTCTCCACATTGCCACTCTAAATTCTCGCTCTGCCATCAAGCACTCCTCTGATATCTGTCGCCTTCTTGAGGAACTGGACCTCGACGTCCTCGGTCTCACTGAGACTTGGTTCACTGCCAGCTCTGCCACCAGCTTCGACACACTCCTACCTGACGGCTACAAGATCCTCTCCGTGCCCCGGCCCAACCGCTCAGGGGGTGGTGTTGCCCTTATCTTCCCTGAGTGGATTCCTGCCACTGTCACTCCTACGCAGACCTACTCCTCTTTTGAATATCTTGTCTGCCGACTCTCTCTCTCTCCTAGCCATTCCCTTACCGTGGCTACTATCTATCGGCCACCTGGTCAAATTTCCTCCTTCCTCTCTGAGTGGGCTGACCTCTCCTCCTCACTCCTGTCCTCAACCACCCAACTCCTCTTTCTCGGTGACTTCAACATCCACCTCGATGCCTCCTGTCCCCTCACTGGTCTCTTTCGCGAACTCTGCAACTCTCTCACTCTCTATTCTCCCGTCTGGGCCTACTCACTCTGCAGGGCACACTCTTGATGCACTGATCTCTTCTGACCTTCCCCTCTCCCTCCCTCTCTCCACTCCTCTCTCCTGGAGCGATCACTTTCTCCTATCCTCCCACCTCTCCCTCCCTACCCCACAGGCAAAGCCACCCTCTTCACTGCCACCCACCTTCTCGGTCATCCGGCCCATGAAGCGCGTGTCAGTTGAGGCCTTCGCTGCTACCTTCTCGCCCCCTCCTCCCCCCCCGGCTGACTCCCACCCTGACACAGCCCTCTCCATGCTCTATTCCTCTATATCTGATACTCTCGATATCCTTGCCCCCGTCATGAGAATCCGCCTGAAGCCCAAAGCCAAATGTAACTCCTGGTATGACTCGGATCTCGTCACCCTAAAACGCAAGTGCAGGGTGGCAGAGAGGGAATGGCGTGCTTCATGTTCATCCTCTGACAAACTGGCCTGCCGCCTGCTCCAAAGGCAATACCGGCTCTCCGTTCTCACCAAGAAGAGAGCCCTTATCCAAGCCCGCATCTCTGAGGCATCTAACAACTCGGCCGAACTCTTTAAAATCTGCAAGGAGCTGGCCAACCCTGCTGCAGTCTCTACCTCTCCTGTCCCCTCCCAGGCCCTCTGCACTGCACTGGCCTCGCACTTCATCTCAAAAACTCAGGACATCCTGTCCTCGCTCTCCTCCGCTCTCCTCCCTCCCTCTCTTCCCGGCTCTTCCTCTTGCTCTCTTGCAGCCGCCCCTCCGCCCTCCTTCTCTGCTTTTCCACCTTTTTCTGCTGATGAGGTTTCCAGACAAGTCCGATCTATGAAAGCCTCGTCTAAACAGGTTCACCCCTGTTCCTCCAAAACCATCAAGGACCACATCGACTCCCTGGCTCCTGCCCTGGCTGACTTTTGCAACCACTCATTCGCCTCTGGAGTCTTCCCATCCCCCCTCAAGCACTCCCTTGTGCACCCCCTCCTCAAGAAACCCTCTTCCGACCCCTCCTGCCCGGCCAACTATCGCCCAATCTCCATTACTCCCTTCCTGGGCAAACTCCTGGAGAAACTGGCCATCTCCCAGCTTAACCTCCATGCTGAATCTGTTGGTAATCTTCATGACCATCAATCCGGCTTCAGAGCGGCCAGAAGCACGGAAACTGCTCTCCTGAACATCCGTGAGGACCTGCTCCTGAACCTCGATTCCAACACTCCCTGCGTTCTCATTCTGCTCGATCTCTCCTCTGCCTTTGACACTGTCAACCATGCCATCCTGCTCAACCGTCTCCGTGATAACCTGGGTATCACTGGTCAGGCTCTGGCATGGCTGACCTCTTTCCTTTCCGGTCGACCCTCCCAGGTCCAAATGGGCTCCTTCCTCTCTGACATCTTTTTCTCCACCTGTGGTGTCCCCCAGGGATCCAACCTCTCTCCCTGGCTTTTCAACCAGTATCTGGCACTCCTTGCCCACCGCATCGCCGCTCTCTGCCCCCACTTCCAGTGCTATGCGGACGATACCCAGCTCATTTTCAGGCTACCCTCGGCCTCCTCCTCTCCTTCCCTCATCTCCGACTGTCTGTCTGCTATCCAGGAATGGTGTGCCGCCAATGACCTCTGCCTTAACGCCAGTAAGACTGAGATTCTACTCATCGGCACACCCACTCCCTCCTTCCCTGCAGCTCTCTGGCCGGCCTCCCTTGGCCCCCTTCCCGCCCCTACCTGCAAGGCTAAAAACCTCGGGGTCATCTTCGACTCCACACTCTCCTTCTCTCCTCATATATCTGACGTCTCTAAGAAGTCACACTACCAGCTGCACCTCCTCAGAGGTATTCTTCCCTTCCTCTCCTTCCCCCAGAAGCTCACTGTCTCCCGAGCCCTGGTTCTCTCTAGGCTGGACTACTGTAACAGCCTCTATCTTAATCTGCCTGCCTCCACTCTCCGCCCTCTGCAACTTATCCAGAACAGAACTGCGAGACTTGTCCTTGGCCTCAAGCCCAGGGACCGTATCTCTCCAGGACTGAAATCTCTTCACTGGCTCCCAGTGGCTGCGAGGATTAAGTTCAAAACCCTCTGCATTGTCCACAAGGCCTTCTGGGGCCTGGGGCCTAAATACCTTCAACTCTCTCTTCCTAAATATCTTCCTTCACGAGCCCTTCGCTCATCCGTCTCCAACTCCCTCATGGTCAGCCGCTTCTCGAAGCAACGAGCTGGGGGTAGATCTCTCTCCGCAGCAGGGGCCTCCCTCTGGAACAGCCTTCCTGCCTCCCTGAAACTTGAGGAGAACCATCTCCGGTTCCGGAAGTACCTCAAAACCTTCCTCTTCGCTTCTGCCTTCTCTCTCCCTCTCCCCTGCTAAACCTGCTTAACTCCCCACTGAATTCTGCACTAAACCTGCATCTGGGCCACTCTCAGCGACCTCGGTCCAGGGCCCAGCCACTCTCCACTTGCACTGCCTCCCTGGCTCCCCCTGCACTGTGGGACTGTCACTGTATCCCTACAGCCCCCCTTCCCAGCACTTGCTCTGCACTTACCTCGCACTTGCCACCAGCTGGCCCTTTTTATTTATTATTTATTATTTTATTACGCTACTTACCTTGTACTGCACTTCCCCCCCCCACCTCCTCCCCTTGCACTTTCTCCATTTCCCCTTACCTCTGCACTTGCGCGATCTGAATGACACCTGGCCTAGTAGGATCGTTTGTCTGTCTTCCCCTTGTTTCCCTCCCTCCCTGCCTCGTCGCGCCTTGAAACACTTGTGTATAGGCGCGTTACAAATACCATATCATATCATATCATATCAACAAAATCACATTACTTCAATCAAAAATAGAAGCAAAAAGATACAGTCTGTCGACCAATGCCAAAAGGAGCAACTTAGACAATACTCAGCCCACTCCGAGCTCCCAACCTGCCACACTCCTCAATCAAAACAAAGTCTTCGAATTCACCCCATCACTACGCTAGAAGTCGAATCCATTATCAGAAGTCTGAAGCCATCCAAGTGCCAAGGAGACATATTCCCAGTCTCCATCATAAAAGAAGGAGCCAAAGAATTTGCCTTGTTTATCACTTCCTTTATAAATGCGTCATTCGCCTTCTGCTCTGTTCCCAAAAACCTCAAAGACGCCTGGGTCATGCCCCTCATCAAAAAAACGAACCTTGACCCTAACATTCCAACCAATTTCAGGCCAATCACCACTGTGCCTTTCCTCCTAAAAATCTTAGACAAGGCTGCATATGTCCAGATTCAAAACCATCTTGAGACCAATAATCTCTTAGGCCTTAGACAATCCGGTTTCAGACCAAGACATGGGACTGAAACAAACCTCCTGGATCTAAAAATCCAAATGGATGTGGCAAGGGACAAAGGTAAGTCTGCCCTACTCCTCCTTCTTGACCTGTCGGCAGTGTTCGATTTAGTCGACCATAACATCTTAACTAACCATCTGACCACAGCTGCCTCCTTCTCCAGCAAAGCTGCAGCCTGGGTCAACTCCTTCTTGGCAGACAGATGCATGAGGGTCTTCTCCCCCGCCGCTTCAGCTGATCCCTCCCCCATCACATGTGGAGTCCCTCAAGGCTCCTGCATCCCCCCCACCCTGTTTGACCATCTACATGCACTAGGCATATCATACACAAACTACGCTGATGATACGCAAATACTCATCACTCTATCAGGCAATTACAAAACAGACTCTATACTCCTCAACGAAATCTACAGTAAAATCCAAGTGTGGATGGCCAAACATGGCCTTTGTCTCAACAATGACAAAATTGAGCTCTTACTAATTGGATCCAAGCTTAGACTCAGCAAGCTAGGACCCAAATATTCCACCTTCAATATTAATGGTAACCTCATCAAAGTCAACAACGAAGCAAAAACCCTGGGCTTCTAGCTAGATTCTGCCTTATCTCTTCAAAGACAAATCAATGCCACCTCATAATCAACGGCATACACTTCAAAACTAATCAATGCCTGTAGACCATTCTTGTCCACTTACAGTTGCAAGAGCCCTTATACTGTCCAAACTGGACTATTGTAATACTCTCTACCTGGGTACCAGCCAGATGAACCTTCACAAGTTACAAGTATTGCAAAACAATGCTCTTAGAACCGCTCTAAATATTTCTCGCTCCAACCACATTTCACAAACCAGACGCAACACCAACTGGCTCCCAATCCAAGATAGGATCACCTTTAGAACGCTCATGATCACTCATAAATACCTAAACAACTCAGCCGCCAAGTATCTTATGGACACATTTTCTCGAAAAGTGTTCACTAGACGGACTAGAGTGAACTATGCCCGGCCAACCAAACCCAAAGAAAGCCCAATGCAATCCTGCTGCAAGATATGTTATCAACCTGTACTTGTGTATATTTGCTTACCTCGTCTAGGCCTGTATGTTGTTGTATCTACTACTGTATATATTATTGTACCTTGTATAATTCACTGTATAATTATTATAACCATGTACCTTAAGAAAAGTGCCCAGATACCTTTGGGTTCGGTGCGCTATAGAAGCATATAAAACAAACAAACAAACAAACAAACCCTAAGTTACATGGGGAATACAGACATGGACCCCTGGCTCATTATTCCTAGAGAGGCACAGCTCCACCCTACTAATGAGGTCCAACTATACTGAAACTCGTGCCTGGGGTTTCTGTTGGTTCTCTTGTTCAGAAGAGAATTGCCTAGCATTATTGTGCTGTACATCCCCAGGGCAGGACAAAGACTGATATGTTTTGGGTATTTCACCACTGTGACAGATAGTGAACTAAAGCATCTGGGTAAGGCACTCGTAACCAGGGCTAATGTCTGGTAGACGGACTACCAGGGCACCCCTTGATTTTTGTATAATTTAAGTAACTTTGGGTCTCACCCTAAGTTACTAGGGGAATCCAGATGTGGACCCTTTGCTCACTATTCCTAGACAGACACAGCTACACTCTACTGATGAGGTCCAACCAGACCGAAGCACGTGTCTGGGGTTGCTGTTGGTACTCTTGTTCGGAGGAGAATTGCTTAGTATTTCGGTGCTGGACTACCCAGGGCAGGACAAAGACTGATATGATTTGGATATTTCTCCTCTGTGAAAGATAGTGAGCTAAAGAATCTGGGCAAGGCTCTCGCAACTAGGACTAATGTCTGGCAGAGAGACTCCCAGGACCCCCTCACCCCCTTGTCTTTTGCGTACGTCAGAGGTAGCCATGGCAAATGTATCATTGTTTTGGTGGATTTGTTGTCAAGGTGAATTGAATTTAAGATTGTTAGGGAAGCAGATGTGATGACGGTATGAGAGTTCTTGGAAGACATTTTCAAGAGGGAAGGGGACCCAGAAGTATCCTTACTGATAATGGGAGCATGTTTAGGTAAAGTGATGAAAATGTATTTCAGGAAGAGTGGAATAGTGGAATAGTGCATAAAAGGACAGCATTATGTCATCCAGAGGGCAATGGGGCTGTCAAAATGGCAAATAGCAGTATTATGGATGCAATAAGGTTGGCTGGTGTGTGGAGTAAGTAGAAAGGATGCAGGGAGAGTAAGGGTATGTGATCTTCGTAAATCTCCACATGCAGTGACTGGTGTTAGCCCGTGTGAGATGATGAGAGGCAGGAAAGGAAGTACCAAAGTATGTCCTCTGTGGTTGGAGAGAGGAAGAGTGACCGAGATCAATGTGGAGGATGTGAGGAAGAAAGTGAATCAGAAGAAGGGGAAATCTATGAGTCGAGTGAATGAAAGGAGGGTGAGCAAGAGTTTGGGCATCCAGGTTGGTTACTGGGTGAGGATAGGGAAGGGCGCAGTGAAGAGAAAAGCTGATCGCCTATTCAGTGAGCCGGTCCTGGTGGGACGTAGACTGTGTGAAGTTCCTCATGGATGGGCGTGAGGTAGAAGGGTTCAGGAGAAGCAGTTAGGAGGCGAGCAGAGGCACAGAAGTCTGGGGGCTTTGAACTGTACTTAAGTATACCTAGAGTCAATGAAACCGCCTACCAGCATTGATTGGTGTCCCAGTGGCTTTATTGCAGTATAGCCCCCAAGTGGCTTGCAGAACACGTGGTATGGATAAGCTCTGACTGAGCTGACTGATCCCTGGTTTGTAGTGGCTATGGAGGAGGTGAGACAGACGCTTCTTTGACATCAATGCTGCATACTCCCAGTGCCTGCATGACGCCCAGCAAACAGGAGAAGCCTGTAAGAGTTAGCAGGTGAGAAAGACAGTAAATAACTTGTTACAATATGAGTCCCCCTGTGAGCTATGAACACTGTCAAGCAATAATGGGACAACTGGGTATATGATTACATCAGAGTCCCGCTGAGCAGCAAGTATAGAGAATAACAGTTTTCTACAAAGTAACTGGAGGACTACACCCAGTAGGTGCACCATTTGTGGGAGAGGGGATGATGGATAGTTCAATGGTTCGGTGATAAAATATCCCATCCTGAAAACGTAGAAGTAGACATGAAGAGATGAAAAATAACAGTTCTTTAAAGGTAATGTAATCATTAATAACAAAGAAAGTAAAAATATAAAAATAAGCCTAATACTTTAATTTTGAAAAAATAATGTTGATGGGAAGCATTACGGTTTTAAAAAAAAGGGAACATTTCCCTTGTAAACTAACATGATAAAATGGGGGTGCTGCTCCTTAAAACAACACAATGTAAAACAATTTCTCATCGTATATTTAACTGCTATGTCCACCTCAACAAGTGGGTGGACTTCTCTATTATTCACCATTTAAAAATTACTTTGAGGGCCATGTTGTAAAAAGTGCTGTTTGCCTGCAGGGAACCAGTAATGTCAGCACTTACGTGCTGTCCGGCCACCTGCATGCAATTTTGCACATTTAAAAAACAGAGTGGAAAATGAAAGAGAAAAAACAAGCAACATCGTCTTTATTCTTTCATTTTACTCTCCATTTTGTTAAAAAAAAGAAAATGCTGCCTGCACGTTTAGCTTGGCAGGTGGCATTTACAATGGATTGGTAAGGAATCTGCCCAGTTTTAGAAGGTGCTCAATGCAGCCGGATTTCACAGGAATCCATTGGTTGAACACTAACATGAAAATACCAACATTAAAATGGCATCAAATCATGTGCATGGCAGAAATGTTAATTCTGTTTCATGCTTCTTCTCCGCCTAAAAAGGGCTGCAAAATGTCCCTGGATTGTAAAAGTAAAGTAACATGTGAATGGCTAACGCTTGCTTCTACACCCTACTTTTGCCCACAGGGGCTTAGAAAATAAGCCTCTATGTGTGCACTTTTAAAAGTACTTTAGGGTCATTTTATTGAATGTAAATTGCATTCATGGGATAACCGACGTTAGCCCTTATGGGTTCCATGATTCACATTTTAAACAAGTGTAAAGCGTAGGGTAAAAGAAAAGAGTAAAACAAGACAAACTCCGGAAGCAGAAATGAAGGCGTAAAACACTATGCTTTGCTTTTACGCCTCCATTTCCCCTCCACCCTATGTAAAATGACCCCCTTTGTGCGCACAGCCTACAGACAGCTCCTGTTCTCTTGCCTCAGGCTGTGTAAACCGATGTCTTTACCCTGTTGCCTGCCTTTGCTTTTCTGTTACTCTTTTTCAAACGTCAAATTATATAATACTGTGATTTATGATCCTTTGAAATTATTCTTTTCACTGCATCAAGTTGCCATGACGTGTAGAAAATAATGCCATGTTAAAGATGTGTTCATCATTTTTATTGTCATTATTTTCAGTTCTTTTTTATTTATGTGTGGGTTATTTTTCAGGAGTACTCTTTAATCACAGCGTTGATTGTTTTAGCAGTAGAGGAAAGTTATGCTTTCGGTGAAAAGAAAGAGCGTTCCAACAGACAGGGACAGAGGGCCTCATTAGGACTAAGCCGGTCTGTGAAAAATTCTGGTAAAACGTCTGGTACTACCGGCTCCAGCATTTTTTCTGGGACCGCGTGCTCCAAGTCTGCCGGTAGGCGCAGTGCACCACCATGGGGCCTGACCTGCCAGGAGTTCAGGTCCCTACCGGCAGACAAACCACTGAATCACTGGCACCGTTAATAACAGTGCCGGTGATTCAGTGGTTCCCATTCCATGGAGTCCCGTTTCTTCTGTGAAGGACCTAGGTGTTAAAATCTCGGCTTCACTTTCCATGTCTGACCAGGTTTCTCCTTCCTGTGAGAAGGCTCATTTTCTCCTTCCTGTGAGAAGGTGGTTTCTTCCTTGATAATCAATAATATTGATTACTGCAATGCTCTGTATTTAGCTCTGCCATCGTCTACAGTTGTTGCAGAACATGGCTGCTAGAGCAGTACTACATCCTCCATTCGGTGCCCATATGACACCGTTTCTGCGCCACCTCCACTGGCTCCCAGTTGAACAGCGCGTTAAATTTAAGTCTCTGTGTCTGGTTCATAAAGCCTTCTATAAAATAGGAGCAGAATTCCTTCAAATTAAGTTCTGCCCCTACAAATCCTGCAGGTCACTTAGTTCTCAATTTTTGAAAACTATTCAGCTTCCTAGGGTTAGACTTTCTCGGGTCGCGGCCATGCTTTTTCAGTGGGCGCGGCTAAGGCTTGGAACCCTCTCCCTTTCTATTTGTGTGCCATTGAGGCTCACCTGCCATTTTGCCGAGCTCTTAAAACGTTCCACTTCTACTACTCTCGACTCCTTGGTCGGCTCCTCCCTTATCAGCTGTTAGCGCCATGATGCCTTTGGGTGAACGTTGCGCTTTATACGTTTAAATAAGATAAGATAAGACTCTAGTAACATCGGGATATCGAGCGCCTGTAACGGTAAGGCAAGTCTGCCGGTAACCCGCCGGTAGCACCGGCAGACTCGGAATAAGGGCTAGACTCTGAGGGAGTAACATTGCAAATCTTGTGTTTTGTCCTTTTCCATTAACAGTTCACAGTGCCTCATTATAAGTTCAACAGTTTAACCTAAGGCAGTTTTACTGTTGCTGCATGTGCAAACAGTAATTTAGCACCTTAATTAGGGTGTATAGTAAGGAGACACATTACCCATTTTCTGGTCCTATTGGAGTCCATTGGGGGCAATGCAGTGTTCCTTCATGCAGTAATATGGGGCAGTACCACTTATTTATATGCAGGTAACACTTGCAAAAGAAGGCAGATTTTTTACTTTGGGGTACCAGAAACCATAACTAGGCAGAGCAGTAAAATAAGAGCAGTAAAACAGGTGCTACCAATTGTTTTACCACTACCGCCACACGCCTACAGACTTTTGCCATCAATATCTTGCATTAATGTCCCTGTAAAAGCTGTGCGCTTTATAAAAAGATGGTTGATCTTTTTCAGGAAGGTCGAAAAGTACAAGAAGCAAACGTTGGCAATGCCAACAGTTTTGGCCTTTGTGTTTGCATGTGATAGGCATTTGCCAGGCACTGCCATAATGGTGCTTACATGGCCATATGATAACAACAGATGGAAAATGGTGGGATTAATTGGGTATATGAGAGCAGTAAAAGGCATGTTTCCTAATATCTTTCCTCAAGCCAAAACTGTTGGCTCTGCCAATGCTTGTTTTATCAGGACTTCAGTGCAAGGAACAGATAAATCAAGAGACTGAAGGGACACTAGATGAAGGTATTTATACTACGCCAGTAGTGCCTTTAGAGGTGCAATTAGGCAATTAACTAAAAGAATGGTTGGCCATATTGGTATGCTACTGCTTGAAAGAGCTAGTTCAAAGAGATCCCAAGAGGATGTGTTTTGGCCATGGATAGAATGGCCATAGAGATTAACATGGCCATTAGCAGGCCGTGAATGGATAAATAAGTAAACAACCTCCACAAGCTGTGTGTCCCTACTCACGTGTCCTCTCCCTCCTAGCTTGATTAATCACCCACTATAATATCACCTGTGCTAAAAATCATTTGACAATGATCACCTACCTTCATCTTTAACCCATAAAACTACATTTTACTGCATCAAAAGCCTGTCTCCCAAATATTGTCACTGTTAATTGAAAGCAATACCTCAACCAAACAAGATGTTTCAGTGAAACATTAAAAGAAGTGCAAACGCCCTGTCCCTGTTTACCACCCTTCAACCCTCCACCTCCACAACCCACCCAAACCCTTAACCCGTCAATTCCTCACATTACTCGGCACCTATTTTAGTCGAATTCACTTCTAATCACATGCAACCAGATGAAGATCTAATTGACCACTAGAGGGCAGTAAAACTACACGAGACATAATTGTATTCATGAAGAGAACAGGCCCAGGTCCAGGCCCCTCAGCATTTTTGCAGATTTAGGGCCTGTTTTACACAAATGTTTCAATGGGACTTTCCCATTTTAAAACATGTGTGTAAATCAGGTCCTTTATATCTAATTTCTTCATTTGACATGTCTAGAGATTCTGCCCCAAATATTTGGGGTGTAAAACTTGGGGTGGGGGAGCTGTTCGAGACAGAAAAGCAAAGCCAGGGGGCCAGTTGTGTGTGATTGGTTAGCTGCGAGAAAAAGGGACACTTTGTAGCGGGCAACCAAGGGGCTGGACACCATATTGGTAGTTCTTGAGCACCATGTAACATTCAAAAGTAAAAATGGGAATTCTTGGTGAGTTAATAACACATTTTGGGTTGTGATTTACAGTGGCATATATGCAGAAAAAAACCATATTCCGTTTCACTACACCCTATGCTAAATGATTCTGCGCAAAAGCAAAGTGAGAAAAGAAGGACACAAGAAACCATGAGTCCGATATTAAGGAAGGAGGGAAAGGGAGGCAGAGGAAGAAGGCAGGAAAGAAAGCTAGAGGAAAAAAACAAAGAATATGAAAAGGAATCAAACATATGATGGCGCCCTGAATTAGGCTTAAGGAACAGAAACATGCCATGAATTCCGGGTAGGGAAAAGACAAGAAAAATAAAGCGTCTTGAAATTTGATGAAAACTAGAGCATGGCTGAAATTGGCCTTGGGAGTCAAGCATGTAGTAACTGACAGCTAGCTATAGGTATGAGAGATAGGTGGGCGAACCCTCTTTTTTTTATATACGGGGGCTTGACTCGGAAGGGTAATAGGTACAATGGAACAAGAAAAATGAGTCAAGCTACCCTAACCAAAAGGTGTGACATAAGGTCACTGAGTTTGCAGTAGAGCTAGAAAACTGCTAGCTCAATAGACAAAACCACCTGAGGATGTGAAAGTAACAAAACCATGGTTTTTATTTTACACTAACAAAGAAACACATTTTTTTTACAAACTGCGCCGTGGCGCTGAAGGTATGCATAATGAGCACATTAAAGTATGCATATTTGTGGGTTAGTAAGCAGAGTGAAAAACAGAGTTTTCTACATATGTTGTTTTAAATGATAAAACATTTAGCATTGTCGACACACTATTTTGTGTTTCTGGTTCAGTGTAAGTAACTGGTGGCTGTGGCTGAAGAGATGGAACAGCGTTAATACACCATGTACCGAACGGTCTTCAGGACAGTTTGATCGAGTCAGGTAAGTATTAGAGTCTGTCAGCCTGTAGGATGACAGGGGACAGGTTAGATCAATGAAAGTGGTGTCTGGAAAATTAAAAACTGCAAAAAAAGGGGGGCCTACCATGTTCAAGAATGGTAGCGCCTTGGTCAAGTTCTTTAGAGTCCAGAAAGTTGGACTGTGAGGCTGTCTGCAAAAGTCAGAGGCCTGGAGCTGAATGAGTAAAAGAAAGGATTTAAAAGTGGCTTAGGGCCACCTCGGTAGTGATAAAGATCTATACTGTGACATCGTGATTAGACAACAGTGCTGTTATGAGGCGCAAAACTGCTAAAGTGAGCAAGTGTCTATGCGACTGGAGTCCAGAGGGACTGCTGGCCAGGGGGTGTTTGGCAAGATTGATGGTGAAACTATGTGGTATGCACAGGTATTAAATAACAGTGTATGCAGCACAGAGAATTATAAGTATATTTTACTGGCTGGCACCTAGACTCTTAAAATGAAGTGCAGAAATTGTAAATGAAAAGGAAACTCAGGCGGCAGTGATTTTAAAAAGGGGCCGTATTTGTATTTGTTTTTGTTTTATTTATATAGCGCAGACCAGGCCCAAGGGCAACCAGGCGCATATCTTGGTAGACAAGTTACAGGTATGACATATCATCACAATGGTACCAACAGATTGAGAACAAACAATATACAAAATATACAATTGACGTTTCAAATCAGGGCAAAAGGCAGATCAGTAGTGCCGGAACAAAGCACAGCTGGGTCCCAGGAGGCCCGTCTAGAGTCAGAGGAGCAGTTGTTAGTGAGATGTAACTAGCCAGAGCTTGGCTTTGTGTTTGAAAAGGTCAAATGATGGTAGGGTTCTGATAGTGAGTGGTACAGTGTTCCAAAGCTTGGCTGCCAAGACAGGGAAGCTGGCACCCCCAGCAGTTTGAAGCTTGAATCTAGGGATCGCAAGACCTTGTGATTGTGCCGATCTAAGTACTCGCGTTGGTATATGTTGAGTAAATCGTGAAGCTAGATATGAGGGGGCCTGGTGGTTAACACATTTGTATGTAAGGGCCAGTGCTTTCAGGGAGATCCTTTGGGCGACTGAGAGCCAGTTGAGGTTCTTCCTGGTTTCTGAGATGTGGGCAGATCGAGGGATATTAAGAGCCACTCTAATGGCATTATTTTGGGTAGTCTGAAGTTTGTTGAGATTACCCTGGTTAGTGCCTTGGTACAGTGCATTGCAGTAGTCGAATTTGGACATAGGTAAGGTCCTGGCCAGGGTAATGCAGTTCTGGGCCGTGAGGAATGGGCGACAGGCTGAGATCAATTTACAGGTGTAGGCAGACGCAGCGGCAACTGCATTAGTTTGTCGGGTGAGAGTCAGGGAGGCGTCCAGGTAGATACCCAGAGTTTTGGTATCTTTAGAAACTTTAATTAGGTTACCGTCAATGTTAAAGGAGCTAAACAGGGGACTCAGTTTGTTAAGTCTCTGTTGCGTGCCTAGGATGAGAAGCTCAGTCTTGTCATCGTTGAGGCACAGCTCGTGCTGGGCCATCCATGCTTGTATGACAAGGTAAATGTCATTAAGGGCTTTAGAGTCAACAATGTAGTCACCAGTAATGGGTATGAGTATCTGGGTGTCATCAGCGTAATTCGTGTAGGTGACGCCCAGATAGTCAAGCACATCAAATAATGGTTTGGTGAAGACATTGTAGAGAGTAGGGGAGACACAGGACCCTTGCGGGACTCCACAAGGGACTGGTGTAGGGTCGGCCGATGCGGTAGGTGAGAAAACTCTCATGTGCCTGTTGTCGAGGAATGACCTAATCCAGTTGGATGCGTTGTCAGAGAAGTGGGCAGCGGACTTCAGGTGCCGACATAGTATTTGGTGATTGACCAAGTCGAAGGCAGCAGATAAGTCCAGTAGTAGTAGAAGGGCCAGTTTACTGTTGTCTTTAAGGTCCTCAATTTGAGTTTTGAGGTCAAGAAGAGCTGTTTCAGTCCCGTGTTTGGGCCTGAAACTAGATTGTCTTGAGCCGAGGAGGTTATTGGTTTCTAAGTAGTTCTGAATCTGCAGGTTTACTGCTCTGTCAAGTATTTTGAGTAGGAACGGTACAGTGGTAATAGATCTGTAGTTAGTTGGTGTTTCGGGGTCCAAAGTTGTTTTTTTTAGGAGGGGGATAACCCACGCGTCCTTTAAGTTGTTGGGTACTGTTCCAGTTAGGAATGAAGAGTTGATGAAGGTGGTTATAAAAAGAGCGAGGTCATGTGCCACTCCCTTAATGATAGGTGCTGGGCAGGAGTCACCTTGGCAGTTAGAGGGTTTTAAATTGCGAATTATGTTTTTGACCTCGAGGATGGTGAGTGGGGTGAAGCTAAAAGGGGTGTGAGTAAAGGGGGCCGTCGGAGTGGTGTAAGGTTTAGTGGGGGGTTTGGTGAGTAGGGTAGTTTGTTTGGTGTTAATTTTCGATTGCAGGTTGGTGATTTTATTAAGGAGAGCGTTTTGAATGTTGTTACACCATTTACTGTCTTTGGTGCAGGTGTCGGGAGCGAGGGAGGGGGCGTCCAATTCTTTAAGGATTTTAAATAACTCCTTAGTGTTGGATTCTGCTTGTATGATACGTTGGTTGTAGATCTCCTTTTTGGCTTGTAAAATCGCTTCCTTGTTATTGTGGGTGGTGATGATGAGGCGTTCTTTGTTAGGGTCACATGGGTAGCTCTTCCAGAGTGATTCAGCCTTGCGTTTTTCTTTGCTTAAGGCTCTTAACTGCGGGGTGAAACAGGAATTCAAGTGGGCTTGTTGTTTAGCTTTCCGTAGTTTAAGCTTTGCTATGCTATCAATGGCTTTAAGCAGTGTTTGATTGAAGATGTCTACTAAGACTGTGGGGTCGTTATGTTGGGACACACATTTATTCAGGATAGGAAGGATGAGTGGGAGTAGTTTGTCCCTGGTGATGTCTTTTTTATTCCTTGTGGGAATGGCTGGAGCTATCGTGGGAGTGGTGAGAGGGTTGGTCGCTGGTAGGTGGAAGATGATGATGTGGTGGTCGGACCAGGCACAAGCGTGGTTGGAGCTTATGGTGGTGTTGCGATTGAGGTCAGTAATCCAATCGAGCGTTCTGCCCTTAATATGGGTAGGTTTGTCGATGCGCTGTTGGAATCCTAAATTAGCTAAAGTGGTCGCGACCTCAGAGGCCAGATGATCCTTGGTGTCGAGTAGGCCAAGGTTAAGGTCACCTAGAAGCAATACCTGAGAGTTGGGTTTGGTATTGACAGTCAAAATGGCCGTGATCTCATCTATGAAGGAGCCAAGTGGTCCTGGAGGTCTATAGATAAGGTGGATAGTTGCAGTGTCGGTTGGAGATAAGGTGAGTTTCACAGAGAGGGATTCTGCAGAACTGAGCTCAGTGTTGGGGATGATTCTAAGTGTGATGTTATTTCTATGTATGAATGCGACTCCGCCTCCTTTAGATGTTGATTGTCGGTCAGCTCTAATGATAGTGTAACCGTTGGGAATAGCGAGGGAAAGAAGTGGGCCAGAGGCTGCGTGTAACCAAGTTTCGGTGATGGCCACAAAATCGAGGTTATGGTCGGTGATGAGGTCGGAGATGTCCAATGCGTGGGCCGTAATAGATCTGGCGTTAACGAGGGCACCCTTGAGTTCTTTGGCGGAGATGGCGCTGTGGGATGGTGGTAACTTCTGTGTATTAGTGGTGGCGTGTGTGCGCTGAGTGCAATGGGCACGGGGGCACGAGGCAGTCTGGATCCGAGTCTAAGATTCCTGACTTGGATCGTGCATAGTTGATTAGGTGTGGGTTTAGTGGCAAAGTGTTGGAGCCATAAGGCATGGTCATTGAGGTAAGGGTTACTAAGGGGCATTGTAGGATATTGTAAAGTAAGGTGGTGAAGGTCGATTTTAGCGGTGCTAGGAGTGGGGGGACAAAGGGATGTGGCGATGATGAACCCTACGATGATAGTGAGAATACGGTGGCTGGCAGTTGGCAGAGGCCGCATGTCGTGATCCAAGTGCCCTAGCCGTCTGTGCGGTGGTGTAAGAGTGCACTGGAGAGAGCGTATAGGTGTTCTGCGCTGGGCAGAGGTAGGATCAGCCAGGAAGTGGCAGTCCTGTTGCAGCTTGCTAGGTAAGTACATGTACAAAATGCAATCAATGACTAGAAAGGCAATGGTTTTGCTAATCTTGGTAGGTCAGTACATCGCAAAATGCAATCAATGACTAGACAGGCAATGGTTGAGCTAATCTTGGTGGGTAAGTACATGCGCAAAATGCAATCAATGACTAGAAAGGCAATGGTTAAGCTAACCTTGGTAGTTAAGTACATGCGCAAAAAATGCAGTCAATGACTAGAAAGACAATGGTTGAGCTAATCTTGGTAGGTAGGTACATGCGCAAAATGCAGTCAATGACTAGAAAGGCAATGGTTTAGCTAATCTGGCTAGTTGAGTGCATGAAGTTGCGAGCAGTTGGATTGACATCAAACGCTGAGCGAGTACTGAACATAAAGGATGGTGCACAACGTACATATGAGCATTTACACGAGGCGGTGAATCATAGCTAGAGTGGTGATAGAAAATGTGATACTGAGTTAGTGAGGTCACTCCCGAATGAGAGAGGGTAATGTTCTTAATATCCGTACGGGGCAACAAAGGACATCATGCTGGGTGAATTCACCATATTGGGTTCAGCTAGCTCAGGGCGACGATGAGTCTTACCGCATTTCTTATCGACGCTCCGTGTGTGTCCTCAGGTCCGAAGTGCATCATCAGCTGTGAATGAATGTGCAGCAGAGCTTTAACCAGCGCCGTAACGGACTGGTGGCATGTGTGACGGTTCAGAATAGTGAGCACTCCCTTGCGCTCCTTGGTGTGAACAGGGAGCAAACAGGGGCCTTGGTATGGGCCTTCATGTGGCCGCCGGTGCTTCCGCCTGCCGGCGGATGTGGACAAAGGAAAAAGCCGCTAGTTGCCTAGCAGCGAGGCATCAGCCTCGGTTCCATGCCACGCTGCGCCCGGCATTAGTAGGTCAGGCAAAGTGGGACAGGCAGTGCGGCCTCGACAACGCCTGCACGCGATGGCATCTGATATACAATTTATTCCTTGGTGCAGGCAGGTTAAAGGGTATCTAAGCCTTACTGAGTGGATGGCTCGATGGAGGCTTTCAGTGCGGCTGGGTGCCGTGGGTGGCGGTGCCCGCGGCACGTGGCGTGCAGCTGCTGCTGGAAGGAAACTGCTGCAAGGGAGGAGGGGCTCCTGCCCTCTCCTCGGGGTAACTGCTGGTAGTGATGAATGAGGCTCCAGGGGCAAACAGGGGCCTTGGTATGGGCCTTTGTGTGGCCGCCGGCGCTTCCGCCTGCCGGCGGATGTGGACAAAGGAAGAAGCCGCTAGTTGCCTAGCAGCGAGGCATCAGCCTCGGTTGCATGCCGCGCTGCGCCCGGCATTAGTAGGTCAGGCAAAGTGGGTCAGGCAGTGCGGCCTCGACAACGCCTGCACGCGATGGCATCTGATATACGATTTATTTCTTGGTGCAGGCAGGTTAAAGGGTATCTAAGCCTTACTGAGTGGATGGCTCGACGGAGGCTTTCAGTGCGGCTGGGTGCCGTGAGTGGCAGTGCCCGCGGCGCGTGGCATGCAGCTGCTGCTGGAAGGAAACTACTGCAAGGGAGGAGCATATGATGTCATAAAAACGGCCTTTGTGTTCCAACTCACTCGTTGTTAGTGATCTTGTGAGCTACAGCTTCAAAAGAGGGCTGGGTCCCTGATAAGAGGAGGATCGGGTAAATTATCAAAGTCTCAGGATGCGATGCGGCGTACGATGGTGAAAGGCTCTTCCTCGGAATGAGCTGTGTCACTGTTAGGGGCTACTGCGCATGTGTAGTAGATAAGTGCTTAGGCTTGCTGGCATTGCGCGCATGTCGTGGAACTGGCTGTTCTGCGCATGTCAGAAAGGGAGCTGTGTCTTTTCTCGGGGTAGTCGAGTCATGTAATTGGAGGAACAAATGAGCAATGTCTCAATGCATTCAATCCAGAACCATGTAGTGTTGCTGGGAAACGGGACAGTCTATAATCTTAAAAGCATGTTTTGCATTTCGATCTTATAGGTTTACTTGCAATAGTTAATATGCAATAAAACCAAAACAAAACAAAACCATCATGGAAACACTTATAGTTCGTGTCACTGATTTAGTGCTAAGTGCCCATTTGGTTATAGTTACATTACTCACAGAAAAACAGAAAAATAAGGTCAAGTATTCTGTTTTGGGCACAGTGGTACATCGTTAAAATGGAAAACCATACAATTGAAAGGTTTTGCAACCCCTGTTCAGTGGGTGGACATACAGAAAAAACAAAGTCAAGCATTCTGTTTTGGGCACTGTGGTACATCGTTAGAATGGAAAACCATGCAATTAAAAGGTTTTGCACCTCCAGTTTGGTGGGTGGACATCCAACTTGAAGTAAGTAAAACAGGAGGGTGAGCCAAGGGGAAACAGATGAGAGAAAACTACAAAATCTTGCTATGTTTATTGAACTCATGAGATGGGCAGAGAACTAGACTAGGATGTTAGGAGAAAAACCTCTTAAAGAGCTGGGGACCCAGAAATGCTTATCTAAAAAAGGTGCCCTCAGGTTGATAGAGCATTATTTGTTGAAGAATAGGTTGCATTCAATTGAATGGATTCTTCTGTGTGTCTGGATCTGGAATCTGTGTTTCTTGCTGTAGATGGGATGGATCCCTTGTGTCTCTCTGTGTCCCTCTTATATAGCCGAAATTACATCATCTATTTTACAATCTGGCGGGAAGTTTCTCCTATCCTGGGATGGGACAGCCTACCATTCCTCTCTCCTCCCCCTGGCCCTATTGGTTCAGGGGAAATGGCATAATATTTCTGTTTGCATTTATGACTTTTCTTTGTCTCTCAAGTCTACTTTTTAACAAAAATTAGTTATGAATAAAATTTCAGACTCATACTAGCCACCACCATAAGAAGTAGATATGCGGATTCATTGGGTCACAGCAAATTTGACAAACCGATCACTGACTCTGTAGGAGGTCACATCAGCCTTTGGCACATTTTTGCCCTTTTCATAAAATGCATAGTATTTAAAATTCTGCCAATGATTCCACATGTTCATAATTACATTTTCCATCTTTCTCCCAAGTTTACTATTTGTACCATTTTATATTTCAGCAAGAGACGTGTCTTTCCTGGCCATTTCAGTTCGCAGAGTGCTAGAAACATGCACTTGGTCTCTTTACATGTTACGCTCACCTGGCTCCCACAGAGGTGTCGATCTGAACTGGACAGCTGCGGTCTCCACCAATGTAACGCGTAGGGCCGAGATGACGGACTGGACTGGCCCACCTAGCTTCGTTTGCTTGGCACGTAGGAATATTCTTCTGTAAATGGAGAAAGGGAATTAACCACCCGTAGGGTTGAGCGTAAATCCGCCCACCTCCGCTGTTCTCCTCACAGATCACCTTTGATGTCCCCTCTTATAGTGTCACCTGATGGTTTGAAAAGATGAGCTCTCCATCCTGCATTGAGCGCAGGGGCGCATTGATAACCAGTTGCTTCACTGGCTCGAAGGAATTGGTGAGTTCCAGAACAAAATGGACTCAGAAAAGTATGTATTCGTAAGAGTTCACATGTCTGACTTTCACTCCTGTCTGATTCCTTGCAGTTTGCAGCTTGACCCCAGCGAAGAGTTCCTTCGTGGTAACTGACAAAGTTCAGGTAAGGATTTGGCTTATCCTGCACAGTTCAATAAAATAAGGCCAGAATGTAACCTGTGGCTTGCTCCCTTATTCAGGTGTGGAGAGAAAATATGAAGTTCGGGGAATAATGCCCCCGGCGGTAAAAATTAGGTAAGTCTATTGTGGTGAGAAGAGTTCCCCTTGTTTGTCCCTTCGTCTCACCTTGTTGTCCTTTTGTTCCCCTTAGGGGCTGGGGTACGGCGAGAATGCAATGGAGACTGCGCCGACCCGTGAAGAGGAATAGTACCCCCGGCGGTAATCAGGTAAGTCTATGGGGGTAGTTACTATTGCCTCTGTTTATTCCCTTGGCTCACCTTTGCTGTTCTTGTGTTCCCCTTAGGTGCCAAAGTGCGGCGGGAACGTGCAGAAGGATGTGGTGGATCGTGAGGATGCTGCGAAGGCCGGTGAGTTCAGCGCGGCGCTGCAGCAAGCGAGGCGGCGCGCGTAAAATGCTTCTTTCTTCCAGCTCGAAGGCGCGGTGGATCCGGAATTCAAGTAAGGATCGAAGGTTTTGCTCTTATTCTAACCTCTTCTCCTTCTGTTCCTCCCTTTTTCTAGGAGCTGCAGACTCGAGGCGGGCGTGGCAGAAGACTGGATGCAGGCTTGCAGACACGGTGAGCATTACGCTGCTGAATGCAGAATAACGCGAAGCGTGTGCTGCTCTTCGGGCGTGGTTTAAATAGCCACCAAAGTACTCCCATGTAAGTATTCCTCCCCAGCCCCACCCGAGTAAAAAATAGTCCCTAGGTAAAATAGTCCCTTCCAAGCCTCATTTGGCTTGGAGCTCTGCAGCATGGTCTGCAACAGGTAAGTTTGCAGCATGGTCTGCATCAGGTAAGTTCTACTCTATGTGCTTTGCGCCTATGGTGCCAGGACTGACTCTCCATATGAGCCTGGCGCCATAGGCGCCAGGACCGCACCCAAACAGCCCCTAGCAGGGGTTTTTGGGCTTGCTCAAAATAACTTGATGCCTGCTTCCGGGGTTGCTGGACCTGGTCTGGTTCCCCGGGGGTAGGCATCATGACAGCACTCCCCACCAAGGCCCCTCCTAAAGTCGTTCTTTCCCGTGGTTTTGGTTTGTCTGGGAAATTTCGGTGGAATCTTTTCACCAATCGAGGTGCATGCACATGGTCACTAGGTTCCCAAGACCTTTCCTGTGGTCCGTAACCCTTCCAGTCGATTAAATAAAAAAGTTTTGACTTCACCATCTTGGAGTCCAGGATGTTCTTAACTTCAAATTCGGGTTCCTCGTCTATAAGGATGGGGTCTGGTGGCTTGGTTAGTCTTGTCCCTGGTTGCACTGGCTTCAAAAGTGACACATGAAAGACGGGGTGAATTCGCATATTAGCAGGTAAATCCAACTTGACGGCCACCGGGTTGATAATGGCCTTAATAGAGTAAGGTCCCAAATATCTAGGGTTAAAGGTCCGCGTTCCCTTGAGGGGTATGTGTTTTGTGGCCAACCATACTTGGTCCCCTATCTGGTACTGTGGAGTATCACTTCTACACCGATCAGCATCTTTCTTATATTTCTCCTGTGCCTGTTTTAAATGTGAAGTTGCCTCCTTAAAAGCTTGTGTAATCATAGCGTGTATATGGTTCACTGCGGGCATTTCTAAGTGTTGGGGTGAGTCAAGGTCTGAGGTTCGAGGGTGGTGCCCATATAGGGTATAAAAGGGACTTTGTCCAGTTCCAGAATGTACTGAATTATTGTATGCATATTCGGCGATCCAAAGAATGTCCTTCCAATTACTCTCAGTCTGATGTAACATAAAACGCAGGTATTGTTCAAGAGTCTGGTTGGGGAGAGTCTGGTTGGTCCTCTCTGTTTGACCATCGGTCTGGGGGTGGTGGCTGGTTGATAATCTCACGTCGATTTGCGCCAATTGACAACATTTCTTCCAAAAATGTGAAATGAATTGACTGCCCCGGTCAGAGACCAACACGGACGGAAATCCATGTATGCGAACATTGTTTTTGAGGAATTCTTTGGCCAGGATTGAGGCTGAAGGTAGTCCTTTTAAAGGAATAAAGTGGGCCATCTTGGAAAAAAGATCCACAATAACTAGAATGGTGCTAAACCCATTACAAGGAGGTAGATCGGTAATAAAGTCTAATGATAAGGTGTGCCATGGTGTAGGCGGAATGTCTAAAGGTTGTAAGAGTCCAGCTGGTTTTTTCTTTTGACTTTTGGTATGGGCGCAAATGCCACAAGACATCACAAATGATTTAATATCCTTTCGCCAGGTGGGCCACCAGAATTGTCTTTTAAATTTAGCTTCAGTTTTTGCAATACCTGGGTGCCCCTCCAATAGGGTATCATGGTAACGGGAAATGACTAGCTCTTGTAGTTCCTTGTGTGGCAGAAATAGCCGCCCTTGGTAATAAGGCAGATCATTGGTGACAGAGTAGTCCGGGCCTTTCTTTACCCAGTCCTGCATGGCTGTAGGATCAAAGAGTTGCTGGATCTTTACCTGAATGTCCTCTAGTGTCTGTAGAGTAGTCATGCCAAGAATCCTTTGTTCGGAAATTATAGGTACTGGTTCTGGGTTCACTTCTGCCTCTCCCATCCCTATTCGGGATAAGGTGTCTGCTTTACCATTCTTACAACCTGGTCGACAGGTTATAACGAAATCGAACTCGGCAAAGAACAATGCCCATCGGAGTTGACGTGACGATTGGGCCTTGGCTGTTTTTAAATACTGTAAGTTCCGGTGATCGGTGATCACAGTAATGGTATGCCTGGCACCGAGAAGATAGTGCCGCCAAGCCTTGAAGGCGGATTTAGTGGGTAATAACTCCTTGTCGGTGACCGCATAGTTTAACTCGGGTGCCAAGAACTTTCCGGACCAAAATGCTACTGGGTGAAGCTGGCCAGTTTCAGGGTCCTTTTGAGACAGGACAGCTCCCATGGCTAGACTGGATGCATCAGTTTCCACTATGTATGGAAGTTCAGGGCGTGGGTGCTTTAACACAGGTGCCGACGTGAATTTCGCTTTCAGCTCTTGGAAGGCATTTTCAGCTTCTTCTGTCCACATAAAGCGTTTATTTTTTCGCAAGAGTGCTGTGATGGGATGTACGACATGTGAAAAATCTGGGATTAATCTGCGGTACAAATTGGCAAAGCCGAGCATGCTTTGTACTCCTTTAACTGAACTTGGTGATGGCCACTTAAGGATTGCGTCCACCTTTCGTGAGTCCATTCGGACTCCCTTTGGGGTCAGGATAAACCCAAGGAATTCAACTTCTGTGGAATAAAAAACGCATTTTTCTAGTTTTGCATATAGTTTGTGCTGGCGATATTTCTCAAGGACTGCTCGGACGTGCTTCACATGGTCAGATTCTGAAGAGGAGTGCACTAGAATATCATCGATATACACGACAACACAAACGTCAATGAGTTCACGAAGGACATCGTTCATGAAGTATTGGAAGGCTGCTGGTGCATTGCACAACCCGAAAGGCATCACCTGGTATTCGAATAACCCATACTTAGTGCGGAAAGCAGTCTTCCATTCGTCGCCCTCTTTTACACGTACCAGATGGTATGCCTCCCGGAGATCTAATTTAGTGTATATACAAGCGTCCTTCGCTTGGTCTAGTAGTTCAGGGATCAGAGGCAATGGGTATCGGTTCTTAACAGTTATCTGGTTCAATGCGCGGTAGTCTATGCACGTTCTGAGGTCACCTTCCTTTTTGGGCACGAAGAACAAAGCTGAAGATGCAGGGAACTTGGATGGGCGAATAAAGCCATTGGCAAGGTACTGGTCTAAGTATTGTCGTAGGTGAAGGTTCTCAGGTTCCGTAAGGGCATAGATCTTGCTACAAGGGTGTTGTGCACCGAGTATGAGATCGATTTGACAATCGTACGATCTGTGAGGAGGTAAGGTGTTTGCCTGTTCCTTTTGGAAGACATCCTGGAAATCTTGGTATTCTGGAGGTAGTTGCATGACTGCTGTGGTTACTGTGGCCAGGCCTGTGTTCTGATTTTTCTTTGGGTAACAGGTTTGTGCACAATCCGGGAAGGTTATTCTCTTCTCTTGCCAATCAATACAAGGATTATGTGTTTCCAACCAAGGTATCCCCAGTATTATTTGGAACTGTGGGGCTTTGATTAGATCAAACACAATAGTCTCTCGATGCCCATCCTGACCCAATAGTGTCATCTCTGCGGTGGAATGAGTTACAGGCCCAGAGGCAATTTCAGTTCCATCGACTGTGGTGATGACATCTGAGGTGGTTTTTCAGCAGCCAATTCATAGTCCACATAGTTTCCTATGTCCCCGCTATCAATGTATGCCCTTACCGCATGCATACGCGATGGCTGCCCTGGATCTACGAGTACCATTGGTATGATGAAATGCGAGGTCTGATTATCCTTCTTCAAGCTCGGCAAGCGGACCTCTACGCTTGTCGGGCGTGGTCATTTCCCAAGTATGACTCCATATGCCTTTTATCAGCAGCTCCTACCACCTTCTAGGGTGATTTTACAGGGCAATCCCTTAGAAAATGTCCAGAAGTTCCACAATATAGACACAATTGCATTTGCCATCTCCTTTCTCTTTCCTTCTGGGTTAAGGGTCCTTTAGCCCCTCCGATTTGCATGGGTTCTGAAGCATCTGCTCCTTTGGGGTTAGAGTGGGTTTTGACCAACACCCGATTCTCAAACTTGGCTTGATCAGCCTTTCTGTTCTGAAGTCTGTGATCTAACTGGACCACTAAGTCTATATATTCAGCGCAGTCTTGAGGTGGGTTCATGACTTGAGCCAAGACATCCTTGAGTTCTCCTCAAAGCCCTTGATGAAATAACGTAATTTGTTTTACCTCAGGCCATCCAGTTTCCACTATTAACCTATTAAAAGTCGCGATGTAGGATAGAAGGTCCTGGTCCCCTGTCGTAGGGACAAAAGTTCGTTATCCAGGGCCTGTCCTTGGGAGTGCCGGGCAAATAGTCTTTCCATGCTAGTTTGAAAGCCCTGAAAATCCCGAAGAATTGGGTCATTCTGAGTAACTAGTGGAATTGACCAATCAGCTGCACTGCCGTTGAGATATGACAATACAAAGGCTACCTTGGCTTGATCGTTTGGGAAGGCTCCAGATTTGCATAAAAAGTGCAAGTGGCATTGGTTCATAAACACGGCGAACCTTTTGGGATCTCTGCCAAAGCGTTCGGGTGGGGCTAATGGAATATTTCCTGGTAGGTTTATTTGCACAGGGTTACTCGATAACACAGTAGCTGGATTTCCCCAGAACCAGGTAGGGGTGCTTGTCCAGCCTGGCTTTGCAATAGTTGCCTAGCAAGGTCATCAGTTCGCTCCTTTGACAAAATCAGTTCTCTCCTAAGAGCACTGGTTTCTTGATGGGCGGAATGCACTTCAGCCCTCAGTTCCCCTAGTAATTGGGCCAATTGGTCAGTCCCTGAGGTATCCATAACGCCCGGGTGGGAATTTGTGGGTTGGCTTTGCGTTCTGTTACGCTCACCTGGCTCCCACAGAGGCGTCGATCTGAACTGGACAGCAGCGGTCTCCATCAATGTGACGCGTAGGGCCAAGATGACGGACTGGACTGGCCCACCTAGCTTCGTTTGCTTGGCCCGTAGGAATATTCTTCTGTCAATGGAGAAAGGGAATTAACCACCCGTGGGGTTGAGCGTAAATCCCCCCACCCCCGCTGTTCTCCCCACAGATCACCTTTGATGTCCCCTCTTATAGTCTCACCTGATGGTTTGAAAAGATGAGCTCTACATCCTGCAGTGAGCGTAGAGGCGCGTTGCTAACCAGTTGCTTCACTGGCTCGAAGGAATTGGTGAGTTCCAGAACAAAATTGACTCCGAAAAGTATGTAATTCGTAAGAGTTCACATGTCTGACTTTCACTCCTGTCCGATTCCTTGCAGTTTGCAGCTTGACCCCAGCGAAGAGTTCCTCGTGGTAGCTGACGAAGTTCAGGTAAGGATTTGGCTTATCCTACACAGCTCAATAAAATAAGGCCAGAATGTAACCTGTGGCTTGCTCCCTTATGCAGGTGTGGAGAGAAAATATGAAGTTCGGGGAATAATGCCTACGGCGGTAAAAATTAGGTAAGTCTATTGTGGTGAGAAGAGTTTCCCTTGTTTGTCCCTTCGTCTCACCTTGTTGTCCTTTTGTTCCCCTTAGGGCCCGGGGTACGGCGAGGATGCAATGGAGACTGCGCCGACCCGTGAAGAGGAACAGTACCCACGGCGGTAATCAGATAAGTCTATGGGGGTAGTTACTATTGCCTCTGTTTATTCCCTTGGCTCACCTTTGCTGTTCTTGTGTTCCCCTTAGGTGCCAGAGTGCGGCGGGAACGTGCAGAAGGATGCGGTGGATCGTGAGGATGCTGCGAAAGCCGGTGAGGTTAGCGCGGCGCTGCAGCAGGCGAGGCGGCGCACGTAAAATGCTTCTTTCTTCCAGCTCGAAGGCGCGGTGGATCCGGAATTCAGGTAAGGATCGAAGGTTTTGCTCTTATTCTAACCTCTTCTCCTTCTGTTCCTCCCTTTTTCTAGGAGCTGCAGACTTGAGGCGGGCGTGGCAGAAGACTGGATGCAGGCTTGCAGACACGGTGAGCATTACGCTGCTGGATGCAGAATAACGCGAAGCATGTGCTGCTCTTCGGGCGTGGTTTAAATAGCCACCAAAGTACTCCCATGTAAGTATTCCTCCCCAGCCCCACCCGAGTAAAAAATAGTCCCTAGGTAAAATAGTCCCTTCCAAGCCTCATTTGGCTTGGAGCTCTGCAGCATGGTCTGCATCAGGTAAGTTTGCAGCATGGTCTGCATCAGATAAGTTCTACTCTATGCCTGGCGCCTATGGTGCCAGGACTGACTCTCCATATGAGCCTGGTGCCATAGGCGCCAGGACCGCACCCAAACAGCCCCTAGCAGGGGTTTTTGGGCTTGCTCAAAATAACTTGATGCCTGCTTCCGGGGTTGCTGGACCTGGTCTGGTTCCCTGGGGGTAGGCATCATGACATTACATTCATCAAAAAATCACATGTAAAACTAGCAAAATTACTACTTATTCAGGGTGCTGGGAAAAATGTCTTAAAATGAAGAAGTCCTTTATTGTCAATGCAGAGGTTTTATCACATGTGGGGCGGTGCTGCAGACCCCCACAGCAAACTGTCTCCTCCTGGCTCGGCTGGCAACAAAGGACTTTTATGATGCCCTTTGAAGTTTGACAGTTCCTCCTTCAGAGTCGCTGCTGGAGGAAATAGCACCTCTTGGTTGCGCACTAGCCACACTGGCTTCCTTTGTCCCCTCTTCCAGTAATGCCTGCTTGTCTGGTAGAGCAGCGAATCCTCACACTCTTGGCCACCTCACATGCCATTGTGGACTGTTTCACTTATTGGTGTGAATTTTGAGTGGGAGACAAGGCTTGCAATTGAATTCTGTGCCTGAGCCAAAAAACATTTTTACTGGTTTCTGAGCCTTTTCCAATGTAACTAAATCTTGTGGGAACAAATATAATGTACATTGTGTATCCAAACCTCCCCCCACACATATTCAGACATTTCTGTGTAAGCAAAAGCTGTCATTCAACGCTGACTTTTAAACAACATTTTTCCTTATTTTCCAAAGAGCAGATTCACACGTATGCAGGCCTTTCAATTAAAGTTTCAAATTGCGGTTCTGCCGGTCACAGGAATGTCTTTCAATTAGTCCTTTGGAGGGGTTTTGCATGTACAGTTGGTTCATGGACACAGAGGGATACTGCACAGGATTTCTTTGATTTGGACACAGAAAAGAGAAAAGGCTACACTATTTCTTTCATTTGCAGTAATTTGAGATGAATGGTTTACATCAAAGGGAAACAAAAGCCGTGTTGGGCTGTAATGTAGAAACCCTTGCCCCTCATGCGATTTATCATGAAAACAAAGCTGTTTTGGATGTTGTGCAGAGTATAACTTCTAGTTATGCAGATGAAAATGAAGCAAACACAGGCCATTTTTCAAAACAGCGTTCAACTGCTTGCCACGCATGTGCCAGAAAGACAATAGCACTGTCATTTTGGTGACACTGTTTAAATGTGGTTTTAGGTGAAGAGGATCTTTGCTTAGGGCCTTAATGCACCCCACTTATTCCTCTCCTGCTCTTCCGTGACTTTTAGTTGGGGAAGAGTAGGGCAAAGTAGGGTTCATTCG
The DNA here is from genome assembly GCF_040938575.1 of Ambystoma mexicanum. Lineage (NCBI taxonomy): Eukaryota > Metazoa > Chordata > Amphibia > Caudata > Ambystomatidae > Ambystoma > Ambystoma mexicanum. The sequence goes on along the minus strand of NC_090924.1, from coordinate 870,469,372 downwards.
ACAGAATTCTCCTTCATCAGGGAGCAGCAATCCAGGATGCCCTTTCGTCTTTAAGTTGGAGGGTATGGTGCGGCACCCTCTTTCCTTTCTTCCCATCCAGGTCCCCGGGGAGATCCTCTCCAGGATAGAAGGTAAGGATGTTAATAATCTAATAGAAGATAGAAAAAACAAGTTTAAGTAATTTTTACTGACATTCCCAGAAGATTTAGATCAATGGAACAATGATTACAGTTTACAATTTTTATGATATTGGTTATTTTCTTTTTACAATAACACCAAGCAATTTACACAATGGAGCAGTGACAATACTTTGCAATTTTCATGGCATCTTCTTTTTCATTTTTACAATAACACCAAGTAGATTACTCCCTGTTATATAAATATACCCTTGCATCTAAATACTTCCCTCTGCTTTTTTTTCTCCTTTCTTCGCATTCTTCAGATGGTTCCTCTGCTCAACTTTCTGTTGGCTCATCAATCAGCTGCAAGGCATGACTGAGGTGACAGCTTTTCAACTGATTGATGTGGACCCATTTTTGTTCGGCCTGTTCTCCTTTGGGGATGCAGATCTTATAGGCGACAGGTGAAATTGTGTCTACAATTTCAAAGAGGCTGCACCAGGAGGGGAGGAATTTCTGCTCCTTGGTCTGGTTCCTCTGAAAATTGCACAAGTAGACTCTGTCTCCCCCTTGATATTCTTTTTTAGTTGTCTTCAAATCGTAGTGGGTTTTCATCCCCTCTGCCGATTTCTCTAGATTCCACTGAGCGTACGCAAAAGAATGCTGAAGGTGTTTTCTCCGATTCTCAATATATTCATGTGTTGTGGACACGTTAATCAGTGTCTGCTTTTGTGTTCTGTAGAGCAGATGCTGGGGTAGCACCATTTTTCATCCAGTCATTAGCTCAAATTGAGACATTTTGGTCGCAGAAGATGGTGTATATCCGATGGCCATCAGGACAAGCGCTAATTGAATGTCCCAACTGGGCCAGAGTCCACCACAAACTTCTTAAGGATGCTCAAAATGGTTTTATTGTACCGCCCAACTCCCCCACTAGGTGTTCGGTAGTATGCAATATGGAGTTTTATCTTTACCCCAAGTATCTCCCACATATTTGTCATCGCCTCGCTAGTGAAGTGACTTCCTCAGTCGAAATCAATCCTTTGGGGAAGGCCGAAATGCGAGAATATGTGGTTTATCATCAGGACAGCTGCTGTTTCTGCCTTGCAGTTTGGGGCAGGGAGACATTCCACCCATTTGGTAAACAAGCATGTTACTGTTAACATGTATTTGTTTCCCCTAGAGTAGCGAATCACGGCCCCAATGAAATCTACTTGTAAATCTGACCAAGGCAATGTCATCCCCCTTTTCTCGAGGGGAGCTCGAGTGTGAGTGAACTTGGCTGAAATTGTGCACACACAAGACACCCCTTCAAATATTGGTCTAGGTCCTGACCCATGTGTGGCCAGTATGTGGCCTCTCGCAAAATTTCTAAAGTAGTATGAAACCCCCGATGACCGGCTGGCTGCATCACAGGTGTGACATAGCATCAGGATTCGGAATGCGGTAGGTACCACCTACTGGTCACATCCAGAGATGGATCTTCTTACCGACAAGCCGTCTTGGATTCAGAACATTTTGGGAAACTTCATCAACACCCTGAGATCCTCTTTCCCGATGTAATCAGTTTCCGTCAGAGGAAAGTTCACTGGGTCTTCAATATGTTGATAAAACTTCCCAATAATTGGATCCCCTTTTTGTGCCGTGATCAAATCAGCATCTGGGGTCTCCTTACTCCACTGGGCAGTTGAGAGTTCATTTTGGGCAAGTGTTTAGGACCTGGTGATGGCAGCGACCTGGATTTACCCAACAGGGACTCAATCTCAAGGAAATCCCCCTGGATGGCTGCAGTTTTAGCCAACTGCTCAGCCAGGTCATTTCCAGTTTTATCTGGTCCCTCTATTCTGGAATGACCCTTAATCTTTTCCAATAGATGATCATCCCATTAGATCATCAATGTTTTGTATTAGTTTGCCATGCTTGATGGGTTTATTGTTTGCACACAGCATGCCTCTGGTTTTCCAATTAATCAGGTGCTTCACGAACCTGTTCCGGACATAGTCTGACTCAGTTATTATGACCAGTTCGTGGAGTCGGTGTTGCAAAGCAGTGAGGATGGCCTGGTGAACTGCCATCAACTCTGCCACCTGACAGCTGCGGGGACTGATCTTGTACCCAGCAGAGAGCTCTGGGGCATCATTCACCCAGGCATTCCCAACACCAGCCACCAGTTCCTTTTCCCTGTTGTTATCAACATGGTAGGAGCACCCGTTCACATTAACTGTGGACATCCCCTTGCACGTGTCTTCTTCATATACTTTGTGCGGGGAATTCAGGTACACCTCCATTTTCTCTTGGGTTATGAGACTGTTTTCTCAGGCACAATCATGCAAGTCAGCCAAACCATGCGCAAGGGGACTCTTCTTGTTTTGGCCATATCTGACCTCCACAGGAAATCCTTGCATGGACAGAATCCAGGAAGTAATTCTGGAATTACTCACATTCCCTGCCCGGATTCTGTCACTTTGGAGGTATTGCAAAGGTTGGTGAGGAGTATCGACCATGATATGATCCCCCTGGGTGAACGGGTGGTAACTTTACAATGCCCACACCGTTGCCGGGAGTGCCTTCTCACAATCGTTGAATTTTTCCACCAGAGAAGATAAAGTCTTACTCGCATAGGAGATGACTCTATAGACCTTGTCATGCTTTTGGTATAATACTGCTGTTAAGCACGTATTTGAGAACCCGTCTCCAAAAAGAACTCCTTGTTTTTTGATGGGGCAAGCTAGACAAGGCACTTGTGAGAGGCTTCTCTTTAGTTGTTTCACTGTCTCGGCTTGTTCTGGACGCCACTCCGACTTGACCCCGGCCCTTTAATAAATGGACCAGGGGTCTTGTAACCTCTGCGTAATCCTCAATGAACTGTCTACTGTAATTAGTCAATCCAAGCAGGCTTCTTAAATCACGCTGAGTTGTGGGGTCTTTTAGTTTTAATAATGCTTCCACTTTTTTCACTGGGGACAGAGACCCTCAGGGGTGATTTCATGTCCTAAGAAGTTTACACAGGTCCTACACCACTGTGCCTTCTGAAAGGACAGTTTTGCTCCGGCAACCTTCAACTGGGTCAGAACATAGCAGATTTCCGTTATGTGTTCCTCCACAGTTGAGCTTTTAATTAGGACATCATCCACATAGGCCAGGTTACCCCTTTCACCCAAGTCGGGCATGGCCTTATGCAGAAAGATGTTAAACTCAGTGCCGGAGTTTAGATATCCGAAGGGAGTTCGGGTCCATGTGTACTGCTGCCCCCCCAAGGTGAAGGCCAGCTTATACTGGTCTTACCTACTTACAGGTACTGTCCAGTATCCATTGGTCAGGTCAATGGCGGTGTACACCTTTGACCCCTGTATCTGAGCCAGTCCCTGGTCAACGTAGGGAAGAGGCCATCGGGACATGTGGACCCATTTGATCAGCTCCCTAAGGTCTGCGCATAGTCTCCATTGGAAATTAGGTTTTAAAATCTCCAGTACCAGATTGTTAAAGGAACTGTGGACTATACGAATTATCCCACAGGATTCTAGGTTCTTTGTGATTTCTGTAAGGGACGCCATAGACGCGAGAGGCATTCGATATTGCTTCATGAATACGGGAGTCATCCCAGGGTCCGTGGGAATTGAAGTAGATCTCGGTGCGACCACAGTCGAACGAGTCCACAGCAAAGATTTCCTGAAAATCTAAAAACACCTGCTTCAACTTTTGCTTTTGCTACTCTGTCTCACAGGCATCAGCGTGGTTGACCCATTCCACAACCATCTGTCTGAAGCTTGGAAAGACCGCAGGTTTTGCAATCTCAGCGGTATCCTCCAGCTGCGTGGAGAGATCTCTGGTTAGGGTGTTGATCTGGACAGGAGGTTTTAGGTAGGAATGGCAGTCACTGTGGACCTGGAATATCACCTCATCCGTCGTGATGTCACAGGTCACCTCTTCCCCCGTAAGGGCAGGAAGGGGACACCAAGAAATTCCCCCCTTGCCGGGTGAAGATCTTTTCTGGTGGTATATGTCATCGGCACAGCCATAGCAGTCATTGGGGATCAGTCCTATGATTTCATTCCCTAAGTGCATGGAGAAATGCTGGTCATCAACCTCCATTCCAATAAAGATGTCTGCGCCCAGAGTGATACTCCTAGGGTCACTGTTATCCACCAATATTGGAATGGTGTTGTGTTCTAAGTCCACTAATGGTGTCGGGTTCATCCCCAACCCCTGCTGTTGGAGATGGTGATTTAGGTGTACATAAGTGTCCAGGTTTTGGAGTTTCTGTCCCCTCTTGATTTTTAGGGAGATTGGGAATTGTCGGGTCCATCCTGGGATGGTGATCTCCTCTCCAATTTGAATTTCATCTACATATGGTAGCAATTGAGCTGACCAAAAAGCCTTTTCAGGATCATCAAAGCCCATGGGGTTACCCCCCAGTCGGGACCAGGCTTTGTAATTTATGAGGTCCAAATTAATTGCGAACCGATTGAGAATGTCACTGCCTAAGTAGAATGCAGAGGGGACATCTCGCACCACCAATCAATCATGCTCTATGCTTTATCACCAATGGAAATGTTTAGCATGCACCTGCTAGGCAGGAGATGTTTGGAATTGGGAGTTTCCAGGCCCATTTCCCACTTATCAATCAATTTAGAGGTGGGAATGGTCTGGTCTTTTGGGAGTTTCCTGAACAACGCTTCGCTGATGAAGCTTTTTCCATTATTCAGGCATACTCTGGCGAGAACAGGCTCCCTCCCCTCAATTAAATGAATAGGGAGTAACAGCTGTTCACCCTTTTTCTGAATATCAGGCACATTTTTAGCTGGTTTTTCATCACTTTTTATCATGGGACTTGGGTTTTCAAATTGTGGATCGGTATACAATTTCAGGGTATTTCCTTCCAGTATGCAATGCCACTTGGAACTGCAACAAAGGTTTATTTTCAAGAATGGAGAAGAGTTCCCATCACCAGTTTGTTGTCCTACAGAAATTACAGTAATATCGGGGACTTGATTGATCTGAAAATGGAACTCATTTTGTCAGATAGCTGTTCAACCATGTGTCATGTGCCATTTAGACTGACATAGTTGGTGCTCTGTTTTATTTTTATTGTCCGGTTTGTCTGCGTCCAGAGGACCTTGTTCACACAGTCTATTAGTGGAGACAACCTCCAAAGGAGGTCATTCCATAAGAGAGAGGGGGTCCCCTCTGGAGTTACAACTATAACCGAGTGTTTCCCCTTGTGTTGTCTGATTTTAATCGCCAGATCCTCAGTTCCCTTGATGGGAATGTCAAAATTCTGGAGTTGTCCAGGAAGAGGGGTGAAAGGAATTTGGTGGCTCTCCCCCCTTCCTGAATTAAGTTGCTCAAAAGCCCTTTTGGACAGAAGAGTGGCTTGGGATCCGGTGTCCACCAGCGCCACAATTGCACACTGCTCTTGCCCCCGGGCAGGGGCATAAAACCTACCTCCTTTCTCCACCAATGGGCAAAGGAAATTGACATTTTGGGCAAGCTGGGCAGTTAGTTTCTGTAGGATCTTGGGCAGTTTTCTGTGTTGGACTTTGGGTATCTGTAAATAAAATTTGGCATCTGTCGATTGGTGGGGTTTTGGAACCCCCTTTTTACTTTGATTCTGTGCTGTCCCCCTTTTCTCTGAGACAGTCACTTGAACCGGTTTGTGGGGAGGATCCCTCAGTTATTTCTAAGTTCTAAGGAGGACATTTCTGGGGTTCAGGGATAGGCGGTTCTAGGTCAGTCCCCATACCTACCCAGTCTGAGTTATGGTCTTTTGGGACCCATTTCTCTTTGGGAGGAACCCCCCATCCTTGAAAGAGAAGACTTTCTTCCCACAATCCTCCAAGGATTCTTCCCCTTCAAACTGGAGGACACTGACTTCCTCCACAAAATGGGTCTTCTTTGTCCCTATGTTTCTCCTACTTACCCTCTGTTCCCTATGTTGCAGTTTTTCAGGGATAGGAGATTTAAGTTCAGGTTCGGGGGTTTCTAGGGGTTTTTCACAGGTGAGGAAGGAAGCTTCCTCTTTGGCTTTGCATCCCCTTCCTCCCAGGCCTCCTCCTATGGAACCTGTTGATTGTCGAGGTTCTGTCCCCGTCATTGTTCCGGGGTGCCAGACCCTTGGTTCGAGCTGTTCTAAGCCGCCATGTTCATCTGAGGGTTCTGATGAGCCCTCAACACCCGACTCAGATCTTGGGTCAAGCTCTGGACCTGGCGCTCCAGTTGGGACACCTTCTCTGGCTGATACGGGGGTTAGGAGTCAAATCTGGGTTGCTCTCGGGAAGGGTAACTGGCCCTTCTCCCGGAGTACCATGGGTATTGAGAGTTTCCCTGGTAGTCCTCCATCCTTGGCCTCTCTTCTCCAGATTTGGTGGTCTAGACTCCTGAAAGCGGGTACAGTAAGGAGGGTTATTGTGACTGTTGGGGATTTGAGGGTACGTGGGGAAGAAACTTAAACTAGAGGTTGGAAGATTACTGCCCTCCTGAGGGAAGTTTGGAGGGAAGTTTAATGGGGCCGTTCTCACCTGATTGGATTCCCCCCCGGGCCAGGGAAGTCCACATGTACCCCAAGATGGGTCTGTTCCCCTTGTACCTAGGGCTGATGGAATTGGTAGAGTCAGCAGGCCCATTCGTGGGGTACCCTACCTGACTACCACCTGTTTGTGACTGGTCAGAGGGTATTCTCTGCCTCTGGTTTGATTGGTTAGGGGGAGGTATATTTTTAGGCCCCCCCATTTCTAGGTCCAAAATCGGGGTAACCTTCACCTCCGCCACCTTGGCAGCAGCAGGGGTGTTGGCTGGTTTGGGGTTTTTGGGTGGATTCTTGTTTTCTACAGGCTTTTGGAGCTCATAGATCCAGGTAGCTTGCTTTATTACCCAGTCCAGGGTTCTGTCATCATGGAAGTCCCTTACCAACTGCATCATAATGTATTCATGGAGAGCATGGAAATAGGTATTTATGAATTCCCCAATGTTCGTCCGCACCCGCCCAGTGGTTTGTGCAAATACCTGCTTCAATTCCTGAACAAATTATCTCAGGGCCTGATCCTTTCTGCACTGCAGGTTATAGGCCACTTTGCGAGCCTCCTGGGGGTTCCTGTGCATTGAGAAGTGCTTCAAGATGGCCGCCTTGTAGGTAGACTACCTTGAATAGTTCTGATCCTCCAGCCCAGCAAAGAAGCTGGAGAATTCTGGGGAGAACGTCCATTTGGCAAACTGTATCAAATTCTGATCCTTTTTAATGTCAAAAGATGTCATCATCTGGTCCTATAGCTCCAGATGCTCCCAGAGGGAATATTTGGCATTTTTATGGTACAAGGTCATGAAACTTCTAATGGCTTTTATCTGTCTAATGGGGTCTTTCACCAGAGTTCCCTTTTGTTTGGCAGCCTTCTTTCTCCACTGCACCTGAGTCCATTCGCCCTCAGAGTCAGAGCTGCTGCTATTTGAGGTCCCATCCCTATCCTCTAGGCGCTCCCTGATTCTTTGAGCTTGGGAGTCTCTCCCAGAATGATGGGGCCTAGTCTCTTCTCCCCTGTTGTATTTTGGGCTCTCTGGGTCGTTTCCTTTGGACTCCCTCTTTCGCACAGGGGAGTAGTCATTTGACTCCTCCCTGCTTCCGGGGTTGGTGGAGAACTCACCCCACATCCCTGATTGGCTGGAGGTTTCAGAATACTCTTTTGGGGCCTCAACTCAGACTCCTTTTTCTCTGCAAAGTGAACCAAGTGGTTCCTTTGTAGCTGATGTTTCCGCAAGTCTAGCTCCCTGATTTTCTCTTCATGAGAGTCTTGCTGGTCAGATACATCAGCCATAATATTTTTGAACCTGAACATGGATGCCCGTCCATCACTCTCTGATGAACGCTGGCCTGCCGGCTCAATCATGATAGGCCTAGTGGAGTCTGGCTGCCTCATGGTTCCCGGTTCTTGTGAACCGGTGGACATGAAGTTAGTAGTGCCTTGTGCATTTAGGGTGGTAAATTGGCTTGTGGTCCTTGGTACAGATGGCATCACACTGTGGTCAGGGGTTGCCCTGCCACACTCTAACTGTTTGGGGTTCCTCACGTCCTTATTTAACCAAGCACACTCTTTTTCTCACCTCTCAAGTTTCTTCTTCTCAGACCCTAGTTCTTGACAGTAGGAAAAAGAAAACTGAGCCTTGTGCTCTGCTATCAGGGCTTGACTGGCCTCTATGACCTTCCCGTGTGCTACTACCTGACTCTGGGGTCCCCTGTTCCCATCACAAAAGGCCTAATTTCCTTTTTGTGCTTCTTGCATTGTCTGGGAGTACTCAGACCATTTATGTTGCATCTCCTCACTCTGAGCATTTTTTGTCAATATTGTCTGCTCTAGATCATGTTCTATTTGCCTTATGTGCTCACTTTCCATTCTCTGCTCTTAGGTCAGTCAGCTCCTGAAGACCTGGCTCACTTTTCTCCAGGTTTGTTTTTAATTTGCACACTTCCTGGCATAGGGCATCTTTTTGCTGATACAGTGTGCAATTCAATTCACTAAAGTGATCTCTCTGTTGTTTTATAGCACTTAATTTCTAGCGTTCCTAATCAAATTCTGTTTGGGAATGGACTTCTTTAATGATTCATTTATTATTCTCCTCGTCCAATTTCTTGATCTGTTTTTGTAGAGCGCCCATGTCCTCTAAGGAGATTCTATAGTATGTTACTTGTTGGTTACATTTTTGTTGACTCTCTTTCAGGGAATCAACCCTTTACTGACACTCCTCTTTCAGTGCAGATAATTGGGCTTCCTGTTCTTAATTAGTTTGTTGCTGTGCTGCCAACTCCTCCTTTAACTGTTTGATGACATTTCCCAACTGTAACTCAGAATTGTGACTCTCTCACATTTTTTCTTCTACATGCCTTAATTCACTCTGGGGTTGGTTTAAAAGCTCAGACTGATTCTGCCCAGCGGTTACACTTTCTTGGTGCTTTTCTTCCATGATTATCATGTGGAAGTACATGTACGCAGTGAGTAGACCATCTTAATCTGCTCTTCTTTGATGTTCGGAGTCATATAGAACTCAGTCAGGGCTTGATGTAAAAGGCCACTGTCCTGCCACACATCCATGCTTATGGAGGTGACCTGTTGCATCATACTAGATAGCCAGGCCTCCTGCCCCTGCTCTTCCCATTCCCCTCTAATGAATAGTTTGGACAGAAGTTGCTGCCTAGCCATGTTAATTTCCAGGTTGCTCATTATGAAGAGTGTTCTTCCTTTGGTCATTTATCTATTCAAGGACAAATCTGCATCCTGCTCTTGCCTAATTTATTGTTACACTACTTTATTTTGAGACACAGGCCTGATACCTAGAGTACAAATTTCTGGTTGGTGCCTTAACAGTTTAATACAGTTTTCTAGCCACTAAAAGTATCACTACCTTCAATGAGTTAGTCTGCTGTGTTGGACTGTCTCAGGTGAAAACACTTATCTCAATCACGGCACAAGCCCCCACTTGTAACGGTTTTATAACACAGCACACTCCAGCCAGGGACTCTTTGCCCAGCCAATAAATGTGGCACACAATAAAAACGGATTCTATCTTTAATCAACCACAGCTTCTTTTATTTGAGTAAGCCCCCAATCCGTCTCACACCCAACCTTCACAAACAACCCGTGTCACAGTGGACGAGGAACCAGGCCGGTGTGTATCAATATGATATTTATTAATTTTATGGTTCAATGAAAATAAAAGCAAAATCAAACAATTGGGCAGCAGCTACTAATGTTGTGCCAATACAAATGCAAAGATTCCTACAACACAGTTAGTTCAAAATCCCCACAATTCACATGAATCTTTAATGGCAAAACAGGAAAAATTACTTTAAAGCATGTACTGGTACTACGGTTAAGCACTCCCCCAGCAACATTCACCCCCCAAACATCTGCTAACTTAATTCTTTCGGATGGAAGGAAGTGGCAAGGTGTCAGGATAAAGAGGGAAACATACGATTTAGAATTCAGCCCACCACTCCAAGATGGGAGGCCAGAAAAGAAAACAAAAACCAGATTTATGAGCAAAATGGCATAATCGGATTTTACTTGGCACTCGCACAGCAACTTACAACTGCGGTGGGACAGCTGGAAAAGAAATTCGTGTTGCTACACTCGAGAGATAAGGAAGCTTACAGACTACTAAGCAGGGAAACATGAACACAAGGTATGAAAATTAGCTTTGGGGAAGAAAACAAACGCAAATAAAAAACACGCGGCAGAATTGAAATTCGTTTGGGACTTTTGATGACAGGCAGCCACGGAGAGGGCTTTGCTGTCATAATCAGAAATCGGTCTCAAGGAGAAGGACAGAGGCACATAACGGATAGGATTCTGACAGAAAGGGATGGTTCTCAATGGGACCACGGTTTGGGGTTTTCTATGGGACAGATACAAAATCGTAATTCATGGGAATACACACAGTACACAGGCAAATGTGTTTTTTGTTACTCAGAGACGAATTCTATTGAGGCTATACTTTAATTACTATATTTATTAAAGAAAGGCACTTAGCATGAGTTGGTTAATTTTGAATTTCAACCAACTCACACTGTGAATCTCTTTATAGGGAAATTAATTAATTTACTTGAAAATAATGCTAAGTATTTATACAGACAACTGAACGATTTATAAAAGGAATAAACTAACATACACAGGCTAATACAGATTCGTCTATGAAAAGGTGAATGGATTATACTGGCAATTTGGGACTTTGAACAGGATTTTCTTTGGGATGCAAGATTCAAAAGAGAGGGGTATGCAATTTGGGACTGGGGTTATTTGCTACTTACAATGTACGCTTGAGTTTGGGATTCTGGAAAGCCAGCAAGGTCTCTGGTGACTCTGGACAGCTAGGCCAAGCGTTCTGGTCACTCTGGACAGCTAGGCCAAGGGATCTGTTTACTCTGGACAGCTAGGCCAAGGGATCTGGTCACTGCGCTCTCCTAGATGGAGTCAGCTAGGCAAGGTCTGGTCTTTGCACACTCCTGGATGGGATCAGCTGCCTCCTCTCCTTTCTCCCTGGATTCTTGTGTGTGCCTGGATCTGGAATCTGTGTATCTTGCTGTAGATGGGATGGATCCCTTGTGTCTCTCTGTGTCCCTCTTATATAGCCAAAATTACATCATCTATTTTACAATCTGGGGGCCAGTACTCTGGAATTACTCTTGTACTAGGATAGGACAGGCCAACCGTTCCTCTCTCCACCCCCTGGCCCTAATTATTCAGGGGAAAGGGCATAATCTTTTTGTTTGCATTTACAACCTTTCTTTGTCTCTCAAGTCTACTTTTTAACAAAGATTAGTTATGAATCAAACTTTAGACTCATATTAGCCACCATCATAAGAAGTAGATATGCGGATTCAATGGTTCACAGGGAATTCGACAAACCGATCGCTGTTTCTTTGCGAGGTCGCATCACCCTTTGGCACATTTTTGCCCTTTTCATGAAAGGCATAATAGTTAAAATTCTGCCGATGATTACACATATTCATAATTACATTTTGCATCTTTCCCCTGAGTTTACTATTTGTCCCATTTATAATTCAGCCAGATACATGTCTTTCCTGGCCATTTCTGTTCACAGAGTGCTGGAATCATGCACTTGGTCTCTTTACATTTGTCTAAAAATCACGTGGAAAACTAGCATGATACAAAATTACTACTTATTCAGGGTGCTGGGAAAAATTTCTTAAAATGAAGAAGTCCTTTAATGTCAATGGGGAGGATTTGTCACATATGGGGCGGTGCTGAAGACCCCCACAGCAAAGTGTCTTCTCCTGGCTCAGCTTGCAACAAAGGACTTTTATGATGCCCTTTGAAGTTTGACGGTTCCTCCTTCAGAGTGGGTGCCGGAGGAAATCGCACTTCTTGGTTCACGCACTAGCCACACTGGCTTCCTTTGTCCCCTCTTCCAATAATGCCTGCTAGTCTGGTAGAGCAGAGAATCCTCACACTCTCAGCCACCTCACATGCCATTGTGGACTGTTTAACTTATTGCTGCAAATTTTCAGTGGGAGTCAAGGCTTGCAATTGAATTCTGTGCCTGAGTCAAAAAACAGTTTTACTTGTTTCTGAGCCTTTTCCAATGTAACTAAATCTTTTGGGGACAAATATAATGTATATTGTGTAGTCAAACCCCCACCCACACATATTCAGACATTTCTGTGCAAGCAAAAGCTGTCATTCAACGCTGACTTTAAACAACATTTTTCCTTATTTTCCAAAGAGCAGATTCACACGTGTGCAGGCCTTACATTTAAAGTTCCAAAATGCGGTTCTGCTGGTCACCGGATTGTCTTTAAATTAGTTCTTTGGAGGGGTTTTGCATGTGCTGTTGGTTCATGGACACAGAGGGATACTGCACAGGATTTCCTTGATTTGGACATAGAAAAGAGAAAAAGCCATGCTATTTCTTTCATTTGCAGTAATTTGGGCATGATGGTTCACATCAACAGGAAACAAAAGCCATGTCGTGCTGGAATGTAGAAACCCTTGCCCCTCATGTGATTTATCACTAAAACAAAGCTGTTTTGGATGTCATGCATACTTTTTGTTCTCCAGATGTAAGAAACGCAGACGCAGCGCCGTTCTGAAGGCAAGGCATAACTTCTAGTTATGTAGACGAAAATGTTCAACTGGGTGCCACACATGTGCCAGAAAGACAAAAGTACTGCCGTTTTGGTGGCACTGTTTAAATGTGGTTTTAGGTGAAGGGGATTTCTGCTTAGGTCCTTAATGCAGCCCACATCTGCTCCCTGCCACAATCTTCCCTTGTGCCTGCTGTCCCTTCATTGTCTATGCCCCTGTTGGTGCCTGAGTAGGCATAGTGGCCACCTCAGGTGCAGGATTCCCAATGTGGGCAGAGATGTGCCCTCCACCAGATGGTGCATTGTGGGTGGCATTGGTGCACAGGGGGCCATGCTGGTATCTGGCCTGGAAAGCAATCTGGAGGACGACTGGCGCACAGAGGAGGAAGTCAAGGAGGTGGTGGCAGCACTGAACAACCCATGGAGTACAACATAGAACAGGCATGTTGCAAGTCAGGACACGAGGTGGTATAGCTCACTGTATTGATGTCCAAGCAGACTATGAGTAGCCTGTAGATCATCACAAATTACACCTGTATGCCTCATCAACCCAGCCAGCAGGGGCAGCACATAATCCCCGATGTACACATCACATGGTAAGGGGGTGTTCTGGTCTGGGTAGGCACACCAGCCGACAACAGGGGATGGGTCTTGGCGGAGGCATCACAGCAGGTGCACACTGCTGCATTCGATGGCCCAGGGACAGGATTTTGCACAGATACCCTCACGGTGGGCGCCACAGTCTCATGCCCCTGGGATAGGACTGCAGTACGCATGCCAACGTCAACACCCCCACCTGACCTCATGGGCTGGGCTGCAACCACCTCCTACACCTCCCCCTCCATCAAACTGGATGACTCTGTGGTGTTTTACACCATGGATGGCCCCTGTGTGGCACCACCCGGCCCCACTGCTGCTGAGGAGTCCACTTCCACCTTCACCTTCTTGGACTTACCCCCAGCAGCCATGCCCAATGTCACCGGTGCTGCCCCAGCCATCACTCCACATGATCACATCAAACTACATGCCACTGTCATACACACATGCATCAATTGCACATGAACATGTGAGCATGCCATAGCAACACGCAAATACACATGTCCTGCACACACATAAACTCAGGGGGCCTTTTTGAAGTTTTAGCTACATCAGGTTACTGTTCTGATCAATTGCAATAGAGTTTCTTATGGAAAAAATATAACATTATTAACTGAAAATAAGCAACATATTTTAATCAAGTCTCTTTCCACATTAAATCAATGTGTGGCACTTTATATGGCATTCTGATGGAATTCTCTTGCTTGGCATAACTAGCCTCTGAAACACAGGTCTCCTGTCAGAATTTAGATCGCCAGCGCTGGTCGGTGGCGAGCACCGGTACTGCACCTATTTTTGACAGCTGTCTTATCAATAAGAAATTTTCAAAATATACTTTGTTCAAATATAGATACACTTTTGTGGATCTCAGATTCATGTAGATTCTTGCGGGAGAATGATGTTGACCTTTCAACAAGGAGGTGGGACCTTTTTAGTGGTTTTGGTGAGCCATGATTTTAGCAATTTTTGACATCAAATAAAACGGATTTTGAACAGCTCTATATTTCTTTGCACTGATTTTGCTCTGTGTGCAGCCGAAGGATGGGGTCTGGCAATGGTCTCCTGTATTAACACTGACAGAGGCAAAAGAAGATGGCAACCTATCTTTCAGATTTTTACTGCACATTTTGGGATGATTTCTGGCGAGCAGCATGCTTTGCGGCGGCCATTATGATGTTTCCACTGCCAGTAATGCACAGTGATGTTGCAGTGCTTGGATGCGTGGGTTGAAACATCTCACAAGCCCCCCTCTTGCGATGGCCATTCTGATCTTTCATTGATGGAACTTCGCAACACTGGGATGTCCTCATCTTTTTCTGATTCCACAGATGGCAAAGTTTAGCATCTTTTTTTTCATCAGGGTGGATCGATTGGTTCTTCTCGCCGGTTCTGATGGGAGTATTGGGCGGTACTTCGGGCTCCTCGGATCTTTGTTCCCGGTCTCCGGATTATTCTTTTTGGTCAGTCTTCATGGTTTATATTTTCTAGGATGACAAAGCAAAGCGGCAGAAACATATTCATAGACATTTTTTCATCGCTATTAATGTAGTGGGGTGAACATATACATTTTATAAATTAGGAGACATTTGCATTCTTATCATAATATTTTATGGACTATGTGTGGGATATTTTAGGGTTGGAATTTGTATTGTTCTGGAGCGGCCCCCTCTGAGGTTTCTGAGGACTGAGCCAGTTGCTGCAGAGTGTGTCTGGGATGGCAACATTTTAGCTGATTAATGGATTCACTTGTCTTTTTTCTTCGCCAAACTGCCTTTGGGGATGCAGATTTTGTAGGCAACTGGTGAGATCTTGTCTACAATTTCAAAAGGTTTCTTTCAGGTAGGCAGAAACTTCCGCTGTTTGGCCTGGTTTGTTTGGAAATTGTACAGATAAATTCGGTCTTCTACATTGTATTTCTTTCTGGTGGTCTTCAGGTTATAGTGGGTCTTCATTCTATCGGCTGATTTTTCTAGATTTCACTGAGCATAGGCAAAAGCATGTTGAAGGTGTTTTTTTAAATTCTTAATATACTTATGAGTTGTGGAGGCATTGATCAATGTCTGCTCTTGGGTTCTGTATAACAGATGCTGGGGAAGCACCATTCTGCGTCCAGTCATCAACTCAAATGGTGACATTTTAGTTGCAGATGAAGGGGTAGATCTCATGGCCATTAGGACGAGAGGTAATCGAATATTTCAACTTGACTCAGAATCTGTTACAATGGGGGTCATTCCGACCCAGGCGCTAATTGCGCCAACTTTACGACCATGGTGTAAACTACGTTTACACCATGGTGGATGGCAGATTTACCGCCCCATTCCAAGGTGAGTGGGGCGGTAAATCCCCATTTCCCATTGTCCCTTCCCCATTCCCATTTTTGCCCCATAGGGCATAATGGGAGTGGGGAAGGTGCTAATTACGCCACCGTAAATTACGGTGGCGTAATTAGCATCATGGCAGGTTAGCGCCATGGATTTTAACGGCTGCTAAAAGCAGCCGTTAAAATCAGAATCAGGCGTTAAGGGTTAACGACGGCGTTAACCCTTAACGCCTGGGTCGTAATGAGGCCCAATATCTTTTAAGATGCTCACAATGGTTTTGTTGTAACGTTCTACTGCATCAGAAGAGGCTGGTCGGTAAGCAATGTGTAGCTTTTTTAAATTTTTAGTATCTTTCACATTTTTGTCATTACTTTGCTGGTGAAATGGCTATCTCTGTCTGACTCAATCTTTTGGCGTAGTTCAAAACGCGAAAAGATGTGATTGGTTATCAGGGCAGCTGCTGTTTCTGCATTGCAGTTTGGGGTCGGGAGACATTTCATTCATTTAGTAAATAAGCATGTCATCGTCAACATGTACTTATTTTTTTTAGAGGAGCGAATCACGGGCCCGATAAATTCGACTTGTAAATTTGATCATGGCAGTGTCATTCCTCTCTTTTGGAGAGGCGCACGGTGTGTGAGAGATGTTGGCTGAAATTGTGCACACACAAGACATTTTTTCAAGTATTGGTCGAGGTTCTGCTTCATGTGTGGCCAGTATGCAACCTCTCTTAAGATTTCAAGTGTTGTCTGAAATTTCGTATGATCGGCTATGGCCGCATCATGGGCGTGACTTAACATCAGGCTTCGGAATGAGGTAGGGACCATTCACTGATCATGATCAGCTTGGTATTTTTTTATCAACAAACCGTCTTGGATTCGGAACATTTTTGGACATTTCATCAACACTCTGAGGTTCTTTTTTTCAATGTAATCGGTATCCGTCAGGGAAAAGTTTTCAGGGTTTTCAATGTGTTGGTAAAACTTACCAATTATTGGATTATTTTTTGGAGTCGTAATCAAATCAGCATCTGGGGTCTCCTTACTTCATTGTGTAGTTGAAAGATCATTGTGAGCATTTGTCTGGGCTCTAGTGAAAGCAGTGATTTGGATGTTTTCAACAGGGACTCAATTTATGTTAGATTCTTTGGGATGGCCCTGGTTTTGGCCAGCTGATCAGCTAAGTCATATTCAGTTTTGTCTGTTTTTTTTTACTTTGGAATGATTTTTGATCTTTTTTCAGTAGATCGTCATTTCATTCGAGGTGATCAGATCATCAATATTTTGGATTAATTTTTTATGTTTTAAGGGCTTGTTATTAGCACATAGCATGCCTTTGGTTTTTTAATTAATCAGGTGCTCCACGAACCCGTTTTGTACATAATCCGATTTTGTGATTATGACCAGTTCGTGGAGTTGTTGTTGGATAGCGGTGAGGATGGCTTGATGCACAGCCATCAACTTTGCCACTTGACTACTTTGGGGATCAATTTTGTATTCAGCGGAGGGTTCTGGGGACTCATTCATTCATGCATTTTCTACGCCGGCCACAAGTTCTTTCTTTTCATTGTTGTCAACATGGTAAGAGCATTCATTCACATAAACAGTGGGCATTCCCTGACACTTGTCTTCTTCAAAGACTTTGTGTGGGGAATTAAGGTATGCCTCCATGTTGTTCTTGATTTTTAGACTTTTGTTCTTTTTTCTGGCATAATCGTGCAAGTCAGTCAGACCTTGCGCGAGGGGATTCTTTTTGTTTTGGCCATATCTGATTTTCACAGGAAAGCTTTGCATTGACAGAATTGAGGAAGTGATTTGGGAATTACTCACATTTCCGGCCCAGATTCTGTCACTTTGGAGATATTGCAGAGGCTGGTGTGGAGTCTTCACTATGATGTGTTTTTTTCTGGATAAATGGGCGGTCATTTTTTAATGTTCACATCGCTGCCAGGAGTGCCTTCTCACAATCGTTGAATTTTTCCTCCACAGAGGATAAAGTTTCACTCGCATAGGAGATTATTTTATTGATATTGTCATGCTTTTGATATAATATTGCAGTCAAGCATGTATTAGAGAATTCTATTTCCAAGAAAAATGTCTTGTTTTTGACAGGGTAAGCTAGGCAGGGCGCTTGTGAGAGGCTTCTTTTGAGCTGTTTTACTGTTTTGGATTGTTCTGGATTCTATTTTGACTTGATTTTATTCTTCAAAAGATGAATCAGGGGTCTAGTGATCTCTGCGTAGCCCTCAATGAACTTTCTGCTGTAATTAGTCAGTTCAAGGAGGCTTCTTACTTTTCGCAGAGTTGTGGGGTCTTTCAGTTTCTGAAGTGCTTCTACTTTTTTTTCTGGGGACAGAGATTCTGAGGAATAATTTCATGCTTCAAGAAATTAACACGGGTTATACATCACTGTGCTTTCTGAAAGGAAAGTTTTGCTCCGGCGGCCCTCAACTGTGTCAGAACATAACGGATTTCCGCTATGTGTTTTTTTACAGTTGAACTTTTGATGAGGACATTATCTACATAAGTCAGGTTATTTCTCGCATTCAGGTTGGGCATGGCTTTGTGTATGAAAATGTTGAATTCATTGCCGGAGTTGAGGTATTCGAAGGGAGTTCGGGTTCATGTGTACTGCTGCCTCTCAAAGGTAAAAGCCAGTTTGTATTGGTTCTTTCTACTGACAGGCACAGTTCAGTATTCATTGGTCAGGTCTATTGCAGTGAATATCTGTGATTTCTGGATCTGGGCCAGCTCTTGGTCAATGTAGGGAAGAGGCCATCGGGAAGTATGGATCCATTTGTTGAGCTTTCTAAGGTCGGCGCAGAGTCTCCACTGGCCGTTTGGCTTCAATATTTTCAGCACCGGATTACTGAAGGTGCTGTGTACTGGACGGATTATTTCTCGGGCTCAAGGTTGTTAATTATTTTAGTAAGGGACTTTATGGATGCGAGAGGCAAGCGATATTGCTTCACAAACACTGGAGTCATGCCAGGGTCTGTGGGAATTGTTGTTGTGTGGATGTCGGTGCGACCACAGTCATATGAGTTCACTGCAAAGAGATCTTGAAAATCCAAGAAAACATGTTTCAACTTTTGCTTCTGCTTCAGAGTCACACAGGCATCAGCTAGGTTGACTCTCTCTCCAATCATCTGCCTGAAGCCTGGAAATACTTCTGGTTTCGCTATCTCAGCGGCCTTCTTCAGCTGGGTGGAGAAGTTTCTGGTCAGAGTGCTGATTTGGACTGGTGGCTTCAGGTGGGAAAGGCAGCTTTCATGGATCTGGAAGCATTTAGATGAATATAAGCATCAGGATTTTTCAATTTTTGTTCTCTTTTAACTTTCATTTTCAGGGAGAATTGTCGGGTTCTTTTGGGGATGGTGACTTTCTTTTTAATCTGAATTTCAACTGCATAAGGTAGCAATTGAGCTGACCTAAATGCTTTTTCTGGATCATCAAAGCTCATGGCATTATTCGCTAATCGGGACCAAGCTTTGAAGTTTATTAGGTTCAAATTAATGGCAAAGCGACTGAGGATGTCACTGCCTAAGTAAAAGGCGGCAGTGACGTCTCGCACAACTCAACAATTATGGACTATGCTCTTGTTGTCAATGGAGATTTTGAGCATACATCTGCTTGGCAGGAGATGTTTGGAATTGGGTGTTTCCAGATCCATTTTTCATTTGTCTATCAGTTTGAATGTGGGAATGGCTGGATCTTTTGGGAGTTTGCGGAACATGGCTTTGCTGACGAAGCTGTTATCGTTGTTCACACACACTCGGGCGAGAACAGAGTTCTTTTCTTCATTTAATTGAACAGGGATGAACAACTGCTCTTCAATTTGCTGAATATCAGCCAGGCTCTGAGCTGATTTCGCTTCTTTCTGGACTATTGGAGTGGGAATGTCGCATTGTGGATTGGTAAAGAATTTCAGAGTGTTTCCTTTCAGTGTGGAATATCATCTTAAACTGGAAGGAAGGTTGATTTGCAGAAATAGAGAGGATTTTTCATCATCAGTCTGTTGTCCTACTGCTATTACTGTCACGTCTGGAATTTGGTTGTTCTGGAAGTGAAATTCTACTTGGCCAGATTTTTGTTCAACCATGTGGCACGTGCCGTTTAAACTAACATGGTTGACACTCTGTTTTAATTTTATTGGTCGGCTAGTCTGGGTCCAGAGGACCTTGTTTACACAATCTATTAGGGGTGACAAACTTTTCAGGAGGTCATTTTCTAGTAAACAAGGGGTGCTCTCTGGAGTCACTACTATGACCGGGTGTTTCATCTTGTGTCATTCAATTGTAATGTTCGAATTCGCAGTTTTCTCGATGGGAATTTTCTTCCCGTCAAAGTTTTGAAGTTGTTCAGGAAGAGAGGTGAGAGGAATTTGGTAGTTCTTTTTCCTTTCTGAATTTAGCTTATCGAAAGCCTTTTTGGACAGAAGGGTAGCTTGGGATTTCGTGTCCACCAGTGCCAAAATTGTACTCTGCCCCTGTACTTGTACCGGGGCATAGTATCTTCCCTTCTTTTTCACAAGGGGGCACAGATAATGCACATTTTTAGATAAATGGTGGGCCAATTTTCTGGTTTTGGACATGCAAAGAGAAGAGATTTGGGCAGAATTCGGTGGAGAGTTTTGGGAATCTGAAAGAAAAAGTTGGCAACTAGAAATAGGAGAAGTTTTGGGTTCTCCTGGTTCTAGTTTTAGGCCGCCCCCCTCTCCCTTTTTGGAGGCAGTCACCAGAATGGGTTTGAACCAGGGGATTTTGATGCTGTTGGTTCTGGGATGAGATGATGGGCGGCGTTAGCTCAGTTTTCACATCTATTCAGTCCGGATGTGAATTTCTTGGGATTCATTTTTTTTTTTGGGAGGAGTTTTTTTTTCAGGATTCTCTGAGGATTTCTCTTTTTCAAATTGGAAGATCTGCATTTTTTTTTAAAGTGGGTTTGTTTGGGTTTTTTGTTTCTTCTACTTTCTCTCTGCTCCTTGGGCGGCAGATTTTCAGGGGTAGGAGATTTTGTTTTCGGTTTCCTGGGTTTTCAGGGGCTGTTGACAAGTGGGGAAGGATGTTTCCTTTCAGGCTTTACACTCCCCTTTTTTTTGTGCCTCCTTTCTGGGAACCGGTGAGTTATTGGGGTGCTGCATCCGTCATTGTTCTGGAGCATCAGGTGCAGAGTTTGGGGCATTCTGCACCGGCATGCCCATCTGAGGGTTCTGCTGCGCCCTCAGCATGTGACCCAGATTCTGTGCCATATTTTGGATATGGTGCTCTTACTGTGAAACTCGCTCAGGCTGATACGGGGCTCTGTTTTCTTTTCTGGGCTGATCCCGGGAAGGGTAGCTATTTCTTCTCTGGTAGTAACCCGGGTTGGGAAGATTTGGGTACTCCTCCACCCTTGGCCTCCTCTCTCCCGGATTAGGTGGTCTGGACTCAGGGAATTGAGGAAAGAAGGATGGATAATTTTGGGGTTGGAAATTGGGTGGATACCTGGGGAAAAAGTTCTGCCCAGGGTTTGGTGAATTTCTGCCCTCCTGGGGGAAGTTAGGAGGGAAGTTTCCTGGGTTATCTGCTTGGCTGGATCCCTCCCCTTGGGCTGGAGGAGTCCACACATAACCCAGGATGGGTCGGTTTTTTTTGTAGCGGGGACTTACATAGTCAGGGGAGTGAGGGACCCCATTTGTGGGACTATCTTCTTGGCTCCCTGTCTGTGACTTACCCAAGGGTCTTCTGGGCTTCGAATTATTTTGTGCAGGCAAGTTTTTAGGCTCTTCCATCTCCAAATTCAAAATGGGGGCAATCTTTATCTCTGCCACCTTAGCAGCAGCAGTAGTGCTGGTCGGTTTGGGGTTTTTCTGAGCATTACTTTTATTTTCTATGTGCTTCTGCACCTCATAGATTCGGGTGGCCTGTTCAATGACCCAGTCTAGTGACCTTTTCTTATGAAAATCTCTCACTAGCTGGGTCATGATGTATTTGGGTAAGGCATGGAAAAAAGTGTTAACACAATTTTTGCTATCAGTGCGCATTCTTTTGGTAGTCTGCGCAAAGGCACGCTTCAGCATCTGCACAAATTCTTGTGGGGCCTTATTCTCCTCACATTGCAAATTGTAGGCCGCCTTGCGAGCCTCTTGGGGATTTCGGTGAACGGAAAAGTGCTTCAAGTTGGCTGCCCTATATGTAGACCATCTTGAATGGTTTTAGTCCTCCAGCTTCGCAAAGAAACTGGAGTACTCTGGGGAGAATGTCCATTTTACGTACTGAATACAGCTACTGCTGTCTTTCAAATGGAAAGTCTCCATCATTTGCTCAAAGAGCTTCAAGTGTTTTCAAACAGAATACTTGGCGTTCTTGTAATAAGGGGTGATGACACTCCTTATTGCCTTAATTTGTTTTAAGGGGTCCTTAAGCAAGGTCCTTTTTGCCTTATTGGCCTTCTTGGTCCAGATAATTTGGTTAATTTAATTTTTGACTCAGAAGCTCTGCTTTCAGAGGTGCCGTCTGATCTTTTAGGTTTTCCCGGATTCTGCGAGCCTGGGAATGGCTGGCAGAATGTGGGGACCTGGTCTCCTGTGTCCTGTGATGTTCAGAGGAGTCTTCAGATTTCTCCTTGCTGCCAGGATTTGATGGGTACTTTTTTCACTGACCTAACTGGGCAGAAGTTTTCAGAATGCTCTTAGAGGGCTTAATCTCCCAGGGTTTCCCACTAAATTGCACTGTATTTGGGTGCCCATATCCCGATGCCCACCCATCCATTTCTGGGAGGCACTGGTTTATGAGTTTCATACTTCTAACTGGATAGTAATCTGCCATCCCTGTGACCCTGGGCTCATGTGCGCCAGGGGACATGGGGGTGGCAGGGTCCAGGGACTGGGAGAGATGGAGGCCTCTGGTACTAGGGCTCCTGAGGTTATGTTCAGGTGTTTTTCTTTCCCAGCGAACCTCATCTCTATTAGCCCCTGCTCCCTGTTGCTCTGCAAGAGCCTGTGCTTTCAGTTTCTCAATCAAGGCCTTACTAGACTCTATCCGTCTCTTATGCATGGCTACCTGTTGCTGGGGCCTATCATTGTGCTGGCAGAGAGCCTCATTCTCTCTCTGTGCTTCCTGGTTGGTCCTGGAGTACTGGGCCAGTCTTTGCTGCAGGAGGGTTACCTCCTGAGTTTCATCCCTACTGGTCTGCTCCTTTCTTGCCAGAGCATCTTCCACCCTCCTGGTGTGCTCTAACAAGTTCTGGTGCTCTTTTTGGAGGTCACCCAGTCCCTAGAGGGCCAGGTGATTTACTTCCATTTTCTTTATTAAGTAGCAGACGTTTTGGCCTAAGGTATTTCTTTCCTGAGTAAGAGCCTGCATCTGTGCCGCCAGGTCGTCTCTCTGCCTTTGAAGGGTACCAGCTTTCTGGCGCTCTTCATCAAACTCTGTCTGGGTATCCAGGTCTTTCAAAATCAATGTATTGCTCTTCTCATTTTCTTTATCCAATTGGTTTTACAGGGTGGCTACCTGCTTTGTGCATGCCCTGTGAAATCTATCCGTTGCTCCAGCTTTTTCTGGCTCTGCAGTAGGGAGTCCAAACCTTCTTGATGCTCCTTCTGCAAGGCCAGAATTCTGGTATCCTGGTTTGCCTTTTCCTGTTGCAGGATACCCATGTCCTCTTTTATTTTAATGACATACTGTCTACTATCATTTTTTGACTCCTGGCTCCTGTGCAGCCAGATCTTGGCCTTCAGCACATTTGTCCTGTGTGGCTCTCATATATAAATATAAATATGCCGCTATCCTGACAATCTTGTTGTGCTCATTTTTGGCCATAGGGGCCATGTATACTTCACTCAGGGCCACGTGTACGGGGCCCTGATCTCTCCAGATATCTAACCCAGTTGCAGTGACCTGTTGTATGGTTGTCTGCAACCACACATTCTGGTCCTGCTCCGTCCATTCGCCTCTCACAAATAGCTTATGTAAGAGGTGCTCTCTGGCTATTTTGATATCTATCAATGTCTTCATTCTGGAAATTGATTTCCTTCCTGACTTAAAGAAGTTTGTATTTTATCTTGCAAAACAGACCATTTCCTGAGAGTGTTCCTTTTTGAGGGATGCTTTTACAGCGTAACACAGCGTGGTGATCCAACAGGATTTATGCATCCTATCAGTTAGCACACTGTATTAAGCTGCACAAGTGGTAGATCTAAACCAGACATCCCGTTACGAGCCCCCACTCTGTACGTGACTTCAATTCAGCAATTCAACTAAGTCAATGCCTCGTCTGGGATGCCCAATGGAAGCCCTTATTAATATATTTGTATGTTAAATTCTTTGAATCTGGATGATCAATTCTTATATAACGCTTTTCTCTTTGAATTTTTTCTATCTCACTGAGCCAAGAAGTAAGTTTGTTTTGAAAATTAAAAGATTTATTTGAGGAATAAAACAATATATATATATATATCACATTTTTGTATGAATAAATTAATATTTGACAACACACTTATGAATATAATAGTGATCAACAATGGATAATATTACAATAGCACAATTTTTTAATCACTTAGGAGTTGGTGTAGGAAGAATAAGGTAGCAAAGAAGGCTTTGTATGGTTTCAAGGAATGCAAGATGGGAAAGAATGCAACACAGAAATAAACTTGATATGAATTCAATCAGAAGATAATATAATCACTTTTTTTTCTGTTACTACTCATTTTTCCTCTATGCAATATGGAGAGATGGAAAGGAGGGCACACAGGTTTTCAGAATACAATCAAATACAGTTCAGTTTCAGTTTTTTTCAGCGAGCTTAGAGAAAATCGGTATGATTTTAAAACACAGGCCACAATGCTTTTAAATGTGATTGCAATGAAGTGAAAAATATGCTAAAAATTATTTTAATTTGCTAAAGGAGATTAAGGGTAGGTGATAGTTACTTTAGCTTGGTACAGGTCAACACTAGCAATGATTCATGAATGGTTGTCAGATTGAAAACGAAATTCAGCAGTTGCAAGCACAAGACAGCAATTTTGACAGGTAGTGAAATGGAGCTAATTTTTCAATTCGCTGCACTTTTTTCGCGTGCGTATATTGCGAATATGGAAAAACTATAAGGAGTTGGAATGTCGTTTTGGGTTTGTTGGAAAGCTGAGGATCTGAGGATGTTGCTTCTAGGACGTGCGGTTCAAAAGATACAGGCGTTTTTGTGGAGGTAGATTTTCAGAATGACAGATGGCGCTTTTACAGATTTCAAATCACAGAATGGACACACGATTTCTATGCAGTTCTGGTCAGGTTGAAATGGTTTAAATAAGATTATTTTAACTAAGAGATTGGCTCTGTACAGTTCTAGGCTGAATACTCACTTCTAGTTTTGGACTGGAAGGGAAATGGGCCTCGTCATCGATCTGGTCAGGTTTGGACTTCACTCGCCACCGGACGGTCTCAGGCGCTCTAGGTTCTGCTCACAGCACGCTCTTTGGTCTGCTATCGGCACTGCACAGCGGTCTGGTCTGGGTCTGATGGGTTCTGGATATAGCTTCTGCTTTCTGGGCCCGGATCTGGTTCTGGCACATGGGTCAAGCCAGAAGCAAAACAGCTCGCTCGGCTGTTGAATAGTTTAGTTAGGTTGCTGGATTCTGAGGCCTGCTGAGAGGAGATCAGCTTGTGGATTAGGCCTCAGCTTCTTCAAGGTTCTAGAGTTTGGGTTCTAGAGTTTTGGTTCTGGAGTCTGTCTGGAATCTGGAGCCTCACGAGTCTGCAGTCTTTGTCTGGATATGGTCGGGCAGCGTGCTGCGCAGGAATCGATGAGTAGTGGAAAAATGAATGTTTCTATCTGGGTCTCAGTGGTTCTTTTTATGTGTTCTCAAAGGGGTTGTGGAGGCTGACTTTCTATGCCCAACCCTCTGAGGATCCTGATAGGTTAAAGGATTTACTGTTTTTTGACTGGAGAAGGGAGTAGTGAGTCGGAATGAGTCATCAGGTATCATTTTTATGGCTGAAGGAAAGAACATTTTCCTTTGGTTTCTCAAGAAAATCAATGTTTCATAATTAAACATGCTTTTCAGATACACAAGTTGTTGAGAATACATGTACATATATTTAGTGGGTTTCGCAATATTGGTTTTGCACCGAATTTTATACGGATGTACACATTCTCTCTGGGCATATTACAATAAGTTTTCATTGTTTCTAGTATAAACACAGTGTCTACAATATTAATACATTTCGAGGTTTGGCCTCAAAACATTACACAGCGTTCAGCTTAGTCTTAAACCGTGAGTGAAGGTGTAATTTTAAAAATCTCAAGATTGTATATTTCTGTCAGCTTGATACAATATTTTAGAAGCATTTTCCTTAAACATATATTAGGTGCAATATGAAATTCACAATTCAGTCTGGCCCGCCCCTAGAAGCTTGGTGAGTCAGATTGTCACATGTCTTGCTTCTTTCAGATCAGTGTTGACAAAACACCTTAAATCAGCATATTTTCTTCATTTCAAAGTTTTCATTGTTCCTTTCTTTAGGCTGCAGGGAAAATCTCCCTCTTAATCTACAGGACCATGTGATATTCTGCCTTCTGGTGTGGAGTCTTTAGGTGTGAAGGATTTCCGGGGATAGCAAGCCTTTTGAAGTTTTAGCTACATCAGGTTACTGTTCTGATCAATTGCAATAGAGTTTCTTATGGAAAAAATATAACATTATAAACTGAAAATAAGCAACATATTTTTAATCAAGTCTCTTTCCACATTAAATCAATATGTGGCACTCTATATGGCATTCTGATGGAATTCTCTTGCTTGGCATATCTAGCCTCTGAAACACAGGTCTCCTGTCAGAATTTAGATCGCCAGCGCCAGTCGGTGGCGAGCACCGGTACTGCACCTATTTTTGACAGCTGTCTTATCAATAAGCAATCATCAAAATATACTTTGTTCAAATATAGATACACTTCTGTAGGTCTCAGATTCATGTAGATTCTTGCGGGAGAATGATGTTGACCCCCCAACAAGGAGGTGGGACCTTTTTAGTGGTTTTGGTGAGCCATGATTTTAGCAATTTTTGACATCAAATAAAACGGATTTTGAACAGCTCTATATTTCTTTGCACTGATTTTGCTCTGTGTGCAGCCGAAGGATGGGGTCTGGCAATGGTCTCCTGTATTAACACTGACAGAGGCAAAAGAAGATGGCAACCTATCTTTCAGATTTTTACTGCGCATTTTGGGATGATTTCTGGCGAGCAGCATGCTTTCCGGCGGCCATTATGATGTTTCTGCTGCCAGTAATGCACAGTGATGTTGCAGGGCTTGGATGCGTAGGTTGAAACATCACACACATATGTGATCCTGTCCCAGATCTGCTGACGTCCTTCCTTGCCGCGTTGCATCACATGGTTGAAGGGAGCATCATAATGCTCCAGGACCTTCACCACCAGGATGTAAACTTCGCTGGTACTGAAGTTGACAGCCCTCTGCTTCGCTGCCAAGGGGTTGCCACTCTGGTCTGAGGATGATGGTGTAGAAATGGAAACCGCTGAGGCAGGTGTGGTTGGGAAAGGTGGTCCTGGAGCTGGGCTGTGGAGCGGTGGTAGTGGAACGACACGGTGCGAGTCAAACAAAGCAGCTGAGGTGGTCACAGGGACGAGGACAGGAGCAAAGGCAATGGCTGGACAGCAGGCACTCCAAACGCAGTGCAGGTGGGCATCAGACATACACACTGTACAGGCAGCAGCAGATGGCAAAGTTGGAGGCAGCACAGGGCAGGTGGAGGCAGGTAAAATGGCACGGAGGCAGGAGTGTGGGTCTTCCGTGTCTCGCAATGATGGCAGCTGTGAACAGAGTGAAGGGACTTTGCATGTAAAAAATGAGAAAAGCGTGGACACGTGAAATCAGAGGAAAGGCCCTCAGCGCGTAACTTACATGACACACGCTGCACGCATGTGTTAAGCATGCCATAATCGGGGATACATTAGTATGTGTAGAAGAAACTCTGAACGTGCGTTGCGAAGGGGAGGAGATGGACAAGTGGAGTACTGCATATCTTAGGGCGCCACACAATCCGTACACTTCAGAGGCCGTACACACTTCTTATTGTGGTGGGGGATTTGCCTCTGTGCATGCGCGTATCTACTTTTGATTTTTGCAAGGCTAATGATGAATCGTGTACGCATTTTCTTCAACTCTGGGTGCCCATGTGTATCGCATACCACTATTCTTACCTTTCTGGTGGCTTTCCAGGGTTTGCATATGCATTTTTTGTGTTTCTGGGTGCCTCTGCGTATCGCGTACTGCTTCTTTCTTTTTTTGGAAGCTATCATGGCACCGTGTATGCATTTATTTTTATTTAGGGGTGCCTGTGCGTTACGCATACCATATTTTTCACAGCTCGGGTACATTTGAGCCTTGCTGGACCACAGAACTACGTCTTCCATCACGTAGACTAGCCCCTTACTCAAATTGCCCAGGACAATTACTTGGTGTGCCATCCATATTTCTGTTACACCTGGAACATGAGTGGAAATTCCCCAGGAAGGAAAGGGAGCAGACGGGGCCGGGGTCAGGAACATACTGCAGAAGAAGTTGTCCCAGCCCCAAGGGTTCCGCGACGTGCTGCGCAAGCAGCTGTCACATCCCCAAGGATAAGGGACGTGCTGTGGAGGCAGCTGCCCCAGCCCCAGGGGGAAATGCCATGCCCCAGGCAACTTGTGGTCCGACATCTGGACCCCAAAGCCTGGACCCCATGACACAGCACAGGACATTGGCACGTTGAGGAAGAAGAACTTCCATGATGAAGAACTCAAGATCCTCATGGACTACGTGACCATTCACAACTGTGACATGTGCCAGCATCCGGGGAGCACACATAAAACTGATCAGCTAATGGTGCACTGGCAGCATGTCACGGATGAGATCAACGCCTTTGGTGATTGAGAAACACACTGCTGCACAGGTAGTGAAACGCTGGAATGATCTCACCCGTCGCACCAAGTCCAAGCTGGGTACCAACCTGGCCTCTGCTCTGACAACTGGAGAGGGGTCACCAGAGGAGGAGGAGCTGAATGAGCATGTAGAGGCTATGAGCCAATTCATTGTACTGGAGCAGGTGCAAGGTGTGTGAGGCCTGAAAAATTATGAGGACACGTCCGGTGAGTGACCAACATTGTGCATCCTGAGTATGCGA
Source organism: Ambystoma mexicanum (assembly GCF_040938575.1). NCBI lineage: Eukaryota > Metazoa > Chordata > Amphibia > Caudata > Ambystomatidae > Ambystoma > Ambystoma mexicanum. The sequence continues at coordinate 870,440,591 of NC_090924.1, read as the reverse complement.
AGTAATGCATCAGCAAGATGTATGATTGTGGTGCACATCTGGCTGCATTGAAATGACTGCCCGGGGTCAACCATGTCATGTGGTGTACTGACTCCTGTACAGTGTACAAAAGAGTTGATACAAACTATGTGTCGTACATCAGTTGAACATGTCCATGTGACAGTACTCATCCCCCACTAGCATACCCCACAACATCTGCAACATGAAACCACAACATGCACAGTTGCTTGCTACTTCCTTGATGTTAGTGATTCTGCTCTGCTAGACATGTGCATGTGTCCGAAGTCCTACTTACACTTCATGCCATGCAGGGTATTGAATTTCTTATCACACATGTACGTATGTGTTGCATGCTACATAGAACATCCAAGATGGCACCCAACACGCCTTATGGTGTGCCCTGAGTGAGTGTGCATATGTCCAGACTGTGCACATCCCTGTTGCCCCAATGGCAATGACTCCTGAGGCAAATCGCTGTGAGGCCTTCTCCCTGTTACCCTCCCAAACTCAACCCACACTCTATGGGTCCAAGCCCCTCCCCCTCTTGTGAGTCACTGTACCTTGTTCATATCTACAAGTCCTTTGACTTACTATCTCCACTTCACGGACCTTGCCTAGGTGGTACTCTTACAGCCATACATCACCTGGGACCTTTTCCTTTTTTTTCAGACTTACGGCATGTACCCATTGTGTACAGTCCCTGTACCAAGACAACACTGGTGTGGCATGTGATGGATGCAGACTTGGATGTGGATATGTGTGTCTGCCTATTGCCATGTAATGTAATTGCACATCGCAAAGCCACATGTCCATGCCCATTTCACTGCTATCAGTCAACAGTTTGCGTTACCATAGGCCTCAATGTTCTTCTCAACGACCCTGTTGTTTGGCTATGTGTCCACTGGTAGCATGGCCCTGAGCAGGGACTTTTGTTGCCAGTCTGCATATGCCATGCTCGGCTTGTTGTCCATAGTGTGTGGATGCTGTTTTTCTTATGGCAACATGCCCTGCATTTTGTTGCATGAAAGCAATGTGATGCACACGTTTATTGTAGTCACGTTGCACATGACTCCACATGTCTTTTTCTGTCCATGTACAGGTGTGGATGCACCAGATGCAGACGAGGAGGAGTACAATGAAGAAAAGTCTGTGGTGTTTCAGACCACCAGTGGAGGAAGTGGCGTGGCAGGCCGTGAGAACCCACTGGTGCTACAGACCATCCTGAGCCATGCTGCAGACACTTCAGACTCTTTGGACTCGAATGGGTCTGATGCTGATCTGGATGTGCAGTCCTCCATTCTGGCAGAGGTGACTGCACCAATGGGTGGAGCAGTTGGGTCCCTGAGTCTGCAGGGGGTTAGGTGCCTTCACAAGGCCAGTCAGTGGTGGCACACCCATCTGTTGTGGTTATGGCTGCAGGGCCACACTCCCATGTTTTGATTTCTGGTCCTGGGACAGATGTCCAAGGGAGTGTTGCAGACCTGCAGCCAAGGACAGGGGCATCACAGCAAGGGCCATGCTCCTTTGCAACCGGCAGATGTGGGCCCCACACACATGGGGACATGTGCATGCTGGGCAGATAGAGTGGGAGCAGCAGATGTTGCATTCCGCACACCGACAAGGTGCTGCCTTTAAGAGTTTGGATGAGCGCAGGGTTAGGGTGGTCAGTTCCATGATCCCCCCCCCAGCAACACAGGTGGAGCAACAGCTGCAGGTCATATGGTACACATGCTGCTCCCACTGGCTACGAATGGAGGCCAACATCAGAGGGTGATATGCAGATCTGCAGTGTCTGCAATCCGTGAGGAACATGCAGCCAGCAGATGACTGTTCTGCCAGGAGATATTAGCATTGAGGCAGACAATCTCGTGGGAACTCTGTGCAACCCGTGAGGTTGTGCATAGTGACCTCCAAGCCCTCAGTCTGCTGGTGCATTCATCAGTGTCACGCATGGTAGTTGCCATTGAGGACCAGGCCAGGGCATTGCATGGTGAGCCTCCAGCACCACCTCCACATCCAGATTCAATGCAGGATGGAGATGCCAGCACAGACATACCTCCCGGTCCACGGTAGTCATGCGGTCCGTGAGCCCATGGAGGGGATTCTTTCTTTTCTTTTTTTTTTGGACACCCACCCATGTGGAAATTGACATTCACACTGCCCCTCCCCCTCCTGGGTGGACCATACCCCCCCCCCGCACCTCATACCCATGATGGCCATTTTTTTTCTTCCCTTTTGTAGACCCCAGGCCCGGATGTTGGCATGTTATTTTTGAGTTGCCCTTTCCAGGTTTATTTATTTTTTGTTGTGTTATTTTTACTTTGAGTTGTGCAGTTGCCCTCTCAAGGCCATGCCGTTTGCAGTGGTGGACTTGCAGGCATGCATAGTGAGGTCAACTTGCATGTTTGCATGGTGGTGCGCAGGATGGCATGTGCAGGTCACTATGGGTTCAGTGTATCCTCGCACATGTGTGCTGTGTGAATGGTACTTCACTATGCCTGTTGTAATGTCTTCTCCCATGTTGTTTCAGTAATCTCTAATGTGGCGGTGACTGATGTCCGGGGGGAGACACCCTGCACCCTTTGACGTCCATGCTCCTCATGTCCTCCACCAGGCTCTGGCCCTCCTATCACTAATTAGGAGACACAGTTCCTGGTGAAGGTGATGTGGGATTCACACCATGCCAGCGCAATCAGCAGGTAAGGATGAGCACTGTCTTGCATGTTGAGCATGGGTCATTGTTCCCCATGTTTTCTGCATGTAGAAATTAACTTATATGTGCTTTGTATGCTACCATGTCAGGATGTTTTTTTAAGTGGTACTCATGTCTCTGTGTTACCTCCCTTGGTCCACTCATCTATGCCCGCACCTACTGTGGTGTAGTGCATGTCATTGGCCATCTCTAATCCAGGTAGTGTACTCCTTGATGTGTGTTTGACTTGGCCTTCCCTCTCACTGTCACTCTCTCTCTCCCTCTCTGTTGTGCTACGCTGCACTCATGGGCAGATCACAATCTATGTCCTGTCACCCTCTTCCACCCTGTGGTGCTTCTGCAGTGGGTGCTCTCTGCATATTGTCAGGATCCATTCATGCGTTGTCATGGATGTGCATGTTCTTTATGTTGTTACTATACATGTCATTGCATTTAGGGGATGTGTCTCACAATGGGTTGCATTGTATGGAAGGCAGGTGGGTACCTTGTGCAGGTAAGTGAAGGGCATTTGCAGATGCTTGTGTAGAGTTTGGCTGGGAGACTGGCACTGTGTGTATTCACTTTGGATTGACTTGTCTTGTGGGGCATCAGCACTGCATCATGGGTGCATGTTTCACAGGGTGTGGTTCTGATGATAGGTCTGGGCATGGTGTTGATTCATTGAATAAGTGGGGCCACAGGTTTCATATTCAAAATTGTTGGAGTTCCAACTGTGTGGGCCTTTCTTGGGTGGTTGGGAGTGGGTGGCAGGGCTGGCTGTTTGTGGCCTGTGCCAGGTGTTGATGGTTGTACTGGTGTGTGTCTCCTTGCACTTTGACCATGTGTACTGAGTGACACTTCACATCCCTTGCAATATGTGTGGGGTAATGGTTCAACAGCTCATTTGGCCTCTCTTACTTAGGGTTCCCCAATTATGGTGTGCAGCCCAAGTTACGAGTCACATCCATGGAACCATTGATGCACATTTTTGGGATGCTATGTTGTGAACCAGCACATTATGTTGTGCGATGTTGGTGTTTTTACAAGCATGTCCCATGCATGCTGCACCATGGTGTTTGCAGCTTCAAGTTAACCACCGCTGGGTGCTTGGTACTGCTGCATTCAGTTTAATGCACAATTGGAGAAATTGTTTGCTGTCACAATGAAGTCTGCATTGACCTTGTACGCTTACTTTGCATCCTAGGTTTAGCATGCATTTATCCTGGCTTGCAGTATCACATAGCTTTGTCTTGTCTGCTTATGTCTTCCATGGCAGTTGCCTCGGTGGCCAGCCTTCCAGTCTGACATCGGCCTCTGTGAATTGCTGCCCAAGCATGATCCTGCCTGGCGTGCAAGAGGTGAGTATTTGTATACTGGCCTTCTTCCTTCTTGTGCTTTGCATCATGGCTACCATGACTGCGTTCACTGCACTGTCCCAATACTACGCATGCATTGTCATGTCATTAATAGTCTTCCAGGGGTGTCCCTGCTTTTTTGGGGCTCAATTATCTGCATATGTGAGGTCTTCTCATTTTCATGCAGCATGTTGACTGATGCACGCGTTGTGTATGTGCCATCGTCTTGGGAATGGGGATATGTGACATGCACATTTGCCGCATGTCATTCAGGGGGACAGGCGGTGTGGGGGTTGTTGTTTGTCAGTGTGTGTGTTTTGTGTGTTTGCTTTGCATGCAGTGTGCAGGTGTTGCTATATGTGTACTTGGACACATGTTGATGGTTGTCTTGTGAGTTGTTGTTTGCATGTGTTATATGTCACTGAGGGGGCTGTGGGTCTTGAGTTTTTGGGTACCTGGATGTGTTAGCTGCACTCTGTTTCATTTTGTTCATTGTCTGCAGATCCTTCCATTAGGGAATTATGGCTATTTCATGGTATGACATTTGACTGTCGACTGCATGCCAAGGGGACAGGTAAGATGTGCATTTATCTTGATCATTATGGAATGGCTGCATTCGTTGCTGCATGTCTGGATGTGGCCATTCTAGTGTGTCACCTTCTTGGTCACAATTGTCAATTACCTCTTGTTAATTTGTGCTTTTGGGATGGGGTTTATTGTGGTCATGTTGCCAGATTGCGTCACATGTGGATTGTTACTGCACTGCTTTTCTGCACCCCACAGGAGGGACATGACCTAGAATGTGCATGAGGCACACAATCATGTGCGCAGCAAGGTTTATAGTGATAATTTCGAAAACAATAATGTCGAAAGTCATTATGTTGAAAAAAAAAATGTCGAAAAAAAAATGTTGAATTTTTTTTTCAATACGTTTTTTTTCGAAATGGGGGGGTTCCGCCCCCAACACCATTTTTTTTTGTTTTTGTTTTACCCCTTTTTTTTACTCCCGGACCCCAAAATAAATATATAATTTAAAAAAACGTAATTCGTCATTTTTTTTTCGACATTTTTTTTTTCGACATTTTTGTCATTCGACATTTTTTTTTCTAAATTATGACTGACCACCGCGCAGCAATATGGCATTGTGCTTGTTGTATTTTGTGTTCATGTTAACATTTGAGGCCATGTATGGCTTGCAGCTCAGACATGATGTTTCAGAATTTATCGCTGCTTACACATTTGACAGGTATGTTAGTTAGTCATGTGGATGTTTTTGGTGCCAAAGGGGTGATTTCATTCAATGGTTGGCCTGGTGGTAGTGGTGGCCTCCCTCTTCAATGTGTTTCTTTTGGAAACACAAAATGAAATGTCTTTTTAGTTCTAAGGGATGCATACATCTTTTGCACTTCGATGGCCACTTTCTCAGGGTGGTTTTGTAGGCACAGTGGATTGGCCCATTGCCATCTGGTATTTGGCAGGACGTGTGCACTCCAAAGGGGAAGGATTTTAGGTGAAAAAAGATTGCACAAGCTGGGTATGTGCATCCTCTCCAAGTGCCCTTTGCCAAGCCATACACAAGCAGTGTGCCTGTGGGTGTGGATGGTGTGCCACCACCATGTCCACTGGGACGCCAGGCTGTATTGCAACATTGTGCAGGACACATGCTGCCACAATGATCCTGCAGACTACTGGAGGTACATATAGAAACACACCACCAGAGTGGTCAAGGGAGCAGAAACGTGACTTGGGAACCCCGAATGTGTGCTCCACTATGCCCCAAGTTGTAATATGGGCAGTGTTGTACCTTACCTCAGCAGGTGTGTTGGGGTTGCGTATGGGCATCATCATGTATGTGGTAAGAGGGTAAGCACTGTCCACTGTAGAGGTGAGAATGGTTGTCATTGTCATTTGTTGACAGTGTCTATTGTTCTGTGCAACATGCATGCGTGTGCATGGCCATTCATACTCACCAATGAGCCATTTGTTGCCATGGTTCTCAGCTTCCAAGGCCTGGTGTAGCGGCGACATCCTGAAGATATAACTTTCATGTGTGCTACCAGGATAGTTGGCACACACTTCAATAATGACGCCCTTGGCATCACACATAACCTGAACATTGGTGGAGTGCCAATGTTTCCGGTTGCTGTAGATTTGCTCTGCTGCTCTAGGTGGACGTAGAGCAACATGGGAAGTGCGCCACCCCATAAGAATCCTGGACCCCTGCTTGCCTTTCTATCAGTGTTCTGGGCATATAGATATGCGCAGTTATGATTGCCAACACCTGCTGTAAGCAGCGGGACTGCGTGGCCTGGGAAATGCCACCTACTACGGCGCTGGTCCGCTGGAATGAGCCATCGGCCAAAAAATGCATAGCAGTGAGCACCTTTTGCAAATGGCTCAGTGCTTGGGAGCACATGGTGGGTGATGTGAGGTCAACTTCCCACTCCCCGACCAGGTCTAGGATGATATGGGGGGACCTATATCTGTCATAGACCTGGTCATCAGATATACCAAAAAGGCTGGTCCTTGGGTGGAGATTCCTTGCAAGTCCCTGGTAAACCCTGCGCATTGTGTTCCATGAATTGACAAACGGGGACTTGCGTGCAATTTTGCGTGCAAGTAACCTATTTTCAGCACAGATTATTCTATGAATCGGGCCCTGTGTACTCAGTAGATTGTCTCCCCACCCCCAAACAGTGTATACGCCTGCCATGCATGATGCCAGTACTCCCACAGGGACCTCACAAAGAGGGGGCTGTCAGCGGTCTGACATTGAGCCTCTGGTGGTCAAATATGGATTCAAGGATCTGGAGAGACATTGATGGATAGAATCTGTATCAAGACAGACTCCATAGTTTTAGCATTGGTCAGGGCTTGGATTGAGCTCAAGGGTAGATGTTTGGTGTTCAGCAACGACTCAAAGTGAATCCTAAAAGAAGGTTCAGAACAGGGGCACACAGTCGTTTCAGCTAAGACTATGTGCTGGGTCATAACGCATTCTTTCTGGCATAGAGGATTCATCATGGTTCAAGCAGCATCAGGAAAATCGTAGGCTCCTCCTGGATGGAAGGTTGGAAGACTGCCATCCTGACACAGGATGCAGGGAAGGGCTGAATAATGTGAGCGCCATGAAACCTGTGGCCAGAAACACAGGGCAAGTGTAACCAAAACAACTAACATAAAGAAGAGAGATTGAAATGGAAATATTGGTAAAATACCCATTGATAGTTTTGATCCTACTGAAGCATCATGTATCCTCCTTCAAGAGTGTAACATGAAAAATAAGCTAAATAAATTCCACCCCTGTACTTTGGGAATAGTTTGTTGTGTGCAGTGTTTTCTCTGCAAAAGTAGTCCTTTACACATTTCTTTCAGGGATTTTCATATCTGCTGTGGGGTGTAGCCTTTAAACATGGGTGGAGGCGTAGTGCCGTGCAGTCATTCACATGTTGGCGGTGCCCATGGTAGTGGACAAGAGGGGCAATGGCAGGCCTTAACTGAGGAGATCCAAGGACACAGACAGCAAACTTTCATGGCCCGAACCTTGCAGGTTGCTAGGTACAGTTGACCGCCATCACAGTTACTGTAGCAGCTAGTTGGGCCCCATTAGTGTCAGAGGCCATAAGGCTGCTTGTGGGACACTCCACCATTGTCCATCACAATGTGTGAGTGCTATTGTGAGGTTTTGGGCAAGAGGAAAGCGATGGGGTTGTGAGGGATATCCATTCCCCACAGAGTAACCAAAAGTGGGTATCAAGGAAAAGGTGAAAGGTGCAGAGAGTTGTCATTTTTGTTGAAATTCTTTGTCATGTGTCTGTTCAGCCTCATTAAGATTTTAGCAGTATTACCCTGACACCTTGGCTCTCACAGAGCATGCATAGGTCAAGGAAGCACTTTGTGGATGTGTACATGTGCCGTGGAGCTGGAGCGCCTCTATTACAGAAACCAGGGAGACCTAAGCATGGAGGCAGCTGTGGGTGCATGTCCTACTCAAATTTAGGCCTACGCCTGAATCCCCCATGGGGTGTGCAAGGGTGGGGAAGCCAAATGCTCCATGCTTTGCATTGCCCGTTGGGCACGCATGCTGGGAAATTTACACTGTGAAAGGGAAGCCATGTTTTCCTTTGACAGTTAAAGCCAGCACAGGAGCGCTCCCTAAGCTGTTTCCTGTAGTTTAGGGGGCGCTCAGTCTTTCCACTGAACTGGCTTTGGCTCATCCATAATGGGTGGCGGGGCGGATCCCAGTCGCCCATTATGGATGAGACGTCCCTTATTGTATCAAATTACATAAGTACGAACTAATTGGTTTTGAGGAAGTGACCACAGCACAAAACACACGTCAACCAGTGTGTTAGTGACTATTTCTGACACAAAATAAAGCCTACAGAACTATGTCACCTTGGAGCCTGTCTCCTACTTTATTCTTCACATTTATCAGTGTTGAAATGCATGTGGGCAACACTCAAACTTATTCACTGCTACACCATTCTTGACAATTCTCTGGAGGCATTGAGAACATGACATAGTTGTAGGAAGGAACAGAACAATCTTCATAACTAGGGCAAAACTGGCATGGCACAGTTAAATTCAGCGCAATCATTTTCTGAGGAAAATGTGAAAATTGCACAGGCATTTTCAGACTGGAGCTATGGACTCACATCGAGGTTTTCTGGAGGCAATGAGTCAAATAGCATAGCCATGTCCTTAAGTAGGGTGAAGCAGACATGGCATTGTTAAAACCTGCATGAGACTTTTCTCGGTTCAATGTAGAAACGAACATGACATGTCCTTGCCCGGGGGAAACATAGGATGCCAGTGCTGAAACTAATATGACAATGGGTAACTGAGGACGTTTGAAATTGGTGCAGCAATGTGAAATTTTGCCTAGAAATGTTTGAACTGTCAGTCTGGGTGGGATGTGACAAGCTGCCATACTCCATGGCTACAAGACCACGAGGCTGCACAACTCATTCGTGCCTATGAGTGATAAAAACGACTACATTATCCTCAGGATTATCATTGAAATATTATTACAGTTTCTGTTATTTAAAAAAAGTGTGGTTATTATAAACATTTGCGGGAACTAAATGCTGATAAAGGAGGATGGGAATCTTCCATTTTGTAAAATACATCTTGTTAGCAAGCCGACTGATTAATGTGCAAAATGAAGTACGGCGCATGAATTCTTTTGCAATACTTTTTGTAAATGCGTTTTGTACAATGGTTTGTCTTTTTTTCTTCTTCTTATAGCATTTCGCCAAATGATGTTTTATAATATAGATGGAGCACCCAATAATGAGACATCTGTTTCTATTCCTAACAAAAGCACCAGTGACATTTTCCAAGATCTTTCCAAACAACTTAATCGGCTCAAGAGGGATGCTGGAGAAGATTATCAGGATATAAATGCATACCTTCATATGTCAGCCCATTTAAAAAATAACCTATGGTACCAGCACATGAGTACGTTGGGGAGAGGAACGTCAGATGAGAGCTGCTATGTATGTTCTCTCATCACTTGTGCCATTTGCACAGCCAGAACATTTATAGCAAGAGAAATACCTACACACAAAGCAAAGTGGCGCCATCTAGCAGCATACATGAAAAGAGGACAAATTGAAGGCAAGTGAGAAACCCTATGATGCATGTCAAAGAGAACGCTCCCATAAGAAGATGCCTACATAAAAACACAGAAGATGATAAAAGACCCAAATCCGAAGAGCAAAATGATCCTGTACTCATTGAGTGGTCTGAATAGAGGAGAGATGAAGATTGCTGAACAAAAGAGACTGGATTGTGCAGATACATGGGAAACACCAGGATTGCCAGGATATTGGGAGAGACCTCAGCTATTGGCATATGGACAAGTAGTGACCAGTACAGGATGGGAAGAAGGAATGTTGGGATCTAGTGCACACCTATTGATGACAGCACCAGTCAAGATAGTGCAAGTAGTAAATGATGAATGTCTTAAGGAATGGGCCCACTATTCAAAGTTATTAACATGGGCCAAAGATGAAGCAGGACCCATATCCCTATTTCCAATGAAGAATGCAACACTGTGTTTCAGAAACAGTAGTCAGACCAAAGTTGGAGGAAATAAAGGATGCAAACACATAATTGATGTGCCAGGAATGAAAAGAGGAACTGCTGTGCTGATGACGAAGATAGCAATGTACCTTCACTCTCTTTAATGTTCAGAGGAAGAGAACAGTCAGCAAGGTCAACTACAAAGAAGAAGCCTTGGTTTAGGGACTAACTGATGAAAGATGGTAGGCTAATTAGCTAAGAAAGGCAGTTGTCTGAAGTTGTTCTCTTGCATCTGGTTTTCGTTGCTTACGTGCTGCTAGCGAGCCGATTGCCCAAGGTTGGTAAGAGAGTGCCAACCGATCAGAAGAACTATGTAATGGTGGACCATAGATTGCTGCAAAAGCCTATCCGTTGCTGTTGTTCTGCTATTTTTTTATATTTTACGTAGTTAGATGTGTGTCAAGACATGCCTACCAGATAAGAGGTATCCAATGATGATACTAGTATGCGTTTCCTTAAACAATCCCTCCACCCAGTAGGTTTTTATTGTTAGCCACATAGGGTGACATCATAGCTGAAGTATATTGAGGTATAAATACTTTTGTGTAACTGAAATGCATTGAGAGTGTGTAAGCTGCAATCTGTTTGTTCACCAGGCTTCCCTAATTTATTGAACTAAATTTATTCCCTCATTTATTTCCACCATTACCTGGCATCTCTCGCCTACTGCATTTCCATTTTTTTCTGCTCAAACTTCCAGTGCTATGCTGATGACACCCAACTCATTTTCAGGCTTCCTGCAGACACCTCCTCTCCTTCCCTCATCTCCGATTGCCTAATCGCCATTCAAAATTGGTGTGCCTCCAATAATCTTTGTCTAAATGTCAACAAGACTGAGATTCTCCTTATTGGTACTCCTTCACCATCCTTTCCCCTCACTCTCTGGCAGGCCTCTCTTGGCCCTCCTCCTACCTCTACCTGCAAGGCTAAGAATCTCTGGGTCATCTTTGACTCCACACTTTCCTTCTCCGGACACATCTCTGACGTCTCTAAAAAGTCAAACTTCTTACTGCACCTCCTTAGAGGTACTATGCCTTTCCTCTCTTTCCCTCAGAAGCTCACTGTCTTCTCCCAAGCTCGGGTTCTCTCTAGGTTGGACTACTGTAACAGCCTCTTTCTAAATCTACCTGCCTCCACTCTCCGCCCTTTAAAACTAATCCAGTACAGGACTGCGAGACTTGTCCTTGGCCTCAAGCCCCGGGATTGCATCTCTCCAGTTCTGAAATCCCTTCATTGGCTCCCAGTGGATGTAAGGATTAAATTTAAAACCCTCTGCATTGTCCACAAGGCTTTCTGATGCCTGGGTCCAAATTACCTTCAACTATCCCTCCGTAAATACCTCCCCTCTCGAGCCCTTCGCTCCTCTACTTCAAACTCCCTAAGGATCAGTCGTTTTTCAAAGAAACGAGCCGGGGGCAGATCTCTGCCTTCGGCCGGGGCCTCCCTTTGGAACAGCCTCCCGGCCACCTTGAAACTTGAGAAGAACCATCTCCGGTTCCGGAAGCACCTCAAGACCTTCCTCTTTGCTTCTGCCTTTGCCCCTCTTCTCCCCTGCTGATCTGTTTCTCTTTCTCGGCACTGTGCACCTGGCCACCCACCGTCCTTCGGCAACAGGTACCTGCTCACCCTGCCTCCCTCCTGCACTGCTGCTGGGCCACCCCTTGCACTGGGATCTATATCTGTACCCATACAGCCCCCCATTCTTCTTCTGCACTCATCAGATATTCCCAATATGACTAATCATGCACCTGCCACTTGCTGGCTGCACTACCACTTTTCCACTGCCTTATTTATTTTATTTATTTGCACTTATTCCGTTCTCTCTGCTGTCCCACACTTTCCACTTCTCCCCCTTCCACGCACTTTTTCCCCTTTTCCCTTTTCCATGCACTTGCGCGTTCTTAATGTCACTGGGCCTAGTAAGCCCGTTTTTTTTTCTTCTCCCTTGTTCCCCTTCCTTTGCTTGGTCGCGCTCTGAAACACTTGTGTATGAGTGTGGTATAAGTAAAATATTATATCATATGATATCATAACTAATAATAAAGTAGTATTTTGCCATATTCCTTGAGTCTGTCCGGTTATTTGGGCCTCAGATCATTTATTATGGTAAAGTCATTCTGCACTTGGAACGCTCCTGGTGCTATTACAAAATACATTAAGATCCCAAAGTCCGGATGGTATCCTAGAATAGATCACTTATTTTACAGCTGAATACCTCCCTATGGAGGTGGGTATCATTATGCTAACAACAAGACACATAGGATTTATGGCAGTACCATTCAAGCAGCAACAAGTTAGGGGATGTAACAAGGCTGACTTATCTGTATCTGAAAGACGCTGGCAGGTGAAGAAGTTAAAGCATGCTTATAACAACTGGGTGAAGAGATACAGATTTGCTAATAACAATGCAGAATTGCAAATTCTGTGTAACACCTTGATACTGGTAGATTCTAGGAAATTCTGGCATCTTCTAAATAATGCCAGAGGCAGAAAGGTCAGCCTTGTTACAAATCTGATTGATGAAGCAAGATGGAGAACATTTATTCAGCTGAAATATGGTGATCCCAGAGTTGGTATAGCTACGACACCAGACCCAGTATTTACAGGTGTGAACTTTGATAGAGGTAGCATATTAGAAACTATAGCAAAATTTAAATCGTTGCGTGCTCCAGGACCGCACGGCCTGGCGAAAGGCATCCTAAAGAGATACCCAGAATTCTGGGCATCTCTGTTGCTCCAGTTATCTTCCACTATCATGGTGACTAATTCTCTATCTGAATCATGGAAAAGGGCTAAAAGTGATACCGGTGTACAAGAAAGGGACTCGTAACAATCCCAATAATTATCGATTATTTACATTACCAGATATCCCTAGCAAAATGTTATCTACCCTAGCACTAAAAGAGCTTAAACATGGGTAATGAACAACTGTACACTGAATGATTTCCAGACAGGGTTTAGAGCAGGGTCTTCCACGTCACACAATAAACACATTGATAAAGACTGCTAGAATGAAGAATGATCCCCCTTTTTATTGTGTGGGGCACTGATCATCTGCCTTTGCTTAGAGGTATCTGGGCTGCAACTCCGTACTTTTAAATTTAATTAAAATTTCTATCCCTCCTTTGTTTGCTGCATGGCCTGGCCTTTCCAAGACGGCTGCCTGCACATAGGGACTGACCCTCCTCTGGGCCTGTTCCTTCTGTGCTGCACCGATTGGCTGCCTGACTCCATTTCTAGCAAATAGGTGGAATGGGAGGCCCTGTCTGTTCCCCTGTCTGTGGCCTGGCCGGGTCTGGGAGTTCTCCCCTAGCCCCCACGTGTGCACATGGAGGCTGAGGAGAACGTGCACTCCTTACGAGCATACTCAAATCCATGGGACATTTATAATTTCCCTGAAGGTTAGTTTCCTCAACTAAAATCATTCATCCTCTACCTCCACACCTGTGATTGTCCCACCCCTCACTCCATCTCATCTGGACTCCCACACCCCATACCTTCTAAAAAAACGAACATGCTCCCCCCCACCCGATCCCCCCTCCTCCGTGTGCCTCAGTACTTCAGACTGGTAAGTGTCCTCCCCACCACTGCCGCTAACTATGTCACTATCTATCTCCCCTATCTTCTCTAACTGCTTCGCTATCTCCTATCCTTCTCCTATCACTAAATCTGGCCAGAAGAAACTTAAGAAGGACACACTGGGCTCCAACCCAGGCCTTCCTATTGCAGACACCTATGTCACGGCTTCCGCCAGGGAGACTCTCACAGACATCCTCTTTTTCGCTAACGCACCTGACCTATGGACTCGCTACATAGTTGGCTTTCTCTCTCCTATCGCCTCTTCTCCCATTAATGGTAGCACTCACTGGGAGGTTCTACTTGACCTCGTCACCATTTCCAGAGTCATCATTAATGTCTATTTCAACAGAACTATCATGGTTCAAGGTCCTCACCCCAACCTTCTTCTCTTTGACAGGCTGCTCCCTTACCTCTCCCTCCGGCCAGGCTCCCCTGCCTTTTGTGCCTACTTTCTCCTCGGCACAGGGTTCCTTGCCCATTGTGCCTCCCTCCTCCTCTGCACAGGCTCCCTTGCCCACTGTGCCTCCCTCCTCCTCTGCACAGGCTCCCTTACCCACTGTGCCTGCCTCCTTCTCTGCACTGGCGCACTTGCCTTGCCACTCTGTCCTGGCTCCCTTGTCAGCCTTGGCTCCTCCGCCATCCTCTACTATCCCTCTGGCCCTCTTGCCACCCTCGGGGAGGAGGGACCACCATCCCCTGTCCCACCCCCCGCGGAAGACCTTCAAAGATGGCAAGCTGCTGTACATTGCCACACTTAACACTCGCTCCGCTGTCAAACACTTGTCTTACATCTGCAACCTCCTCGAACTCATGGATCTTGATGTGCTCGCCATCACAGAGATATGGTTCAAGGATAGCTCTGTCACGCGCTTTGACACACTCCTCCCAGAAGGCTACAAAATCCTCTCTGTGCCCAGGCCAAAGAAGACAGGTGGTGGAGAAGCGCTGATCTTTTTGGAATGGATACCTATGTCCATCATCCCTACTCAGGACTACTCCTCCTTCGAGTGCCTAGTCTGTAGGCTCTCACTCTCCCTGAAATCCTCTCTCCTTCTGCCCACCATTTATCGACCACCAGGACAGTCCACTCTCTTCCTCTCGGAATGGGTTTACCTGGCCTTCTCTCTACTTTTCTCCTCCTCTCAACTCCTCTTAATGGGTGATCTCAACATCCATCTGGACTCTCCTGACTCCTCAGGACCTTTCCGCAACCTATGTGACTCACTCTCCCTCTCTATCCTACCCTCTGGCTCCACGCACACCGCAGGCCACACTTTGGATGCTCTCATCTCTACTGACATCCCTCTCTCAATCCCTTTCACTACCTCTCTCTCCTGGACTGACCACTCTCTTCTCTCAACTCACCTGAAGCTCTCCTCACCTCTTGCAGCGGCATATCCGGCACGGTCACTTGGCTTCAAAGTCACCAGACCCATGAGAAAAGTGTCAGTGGCTGCCTTTGCCTCCACCTACTCTCCTCCTCCTACTCCTGTGACTGATTGCAACCCTGAGGCAGCAGTCGCTAACTCAATATCTCTATCTCCAACACTCTTGGTACTCTTGCCCCTGTCAGGCTCTTAAGCACTCCCTTGTGCACCCTCTGCTCAAGAAACCATGTGTCGACCCCTCCATTCCGGCAAACTACCGACCTATCTCTATCACTCCTTTCCTGGGCAAACTCCTGGAGAAGCTGGCTATCTCTCAGCTGACCCTCCACACTGAATCTATTGGGTGCGTCCACGACCTTCAGTCTGGCTTTAGAGCATCCAGAGGCACGGAAACTGCTCGTCTGAACACCCGCTCTCAAACCTTGACACTAACACCCCCTCTGTTCTCATTCTCCTTGACCTCGCCTCTGCCTTTGACATGGTAACCACAACATCCTGATCACACGCCTCTGTGACACCCTGGGAATCAAAGGTCAGGCTCTAGCTTGATTAACCTCCTTTCTCTCTGACCGCCCATCCCGGGTGGAACTCTGAGCCTTTCTCTCGACTATCGCTCTCTCAACCTGTGGCATTCTCCAGGGATCTCAGCTATCCCCCTGGTTCTTCAACACCTAGATGGCTGCCTTGGCACGTGTGATAGCCACTTTCACCTCTAACTTCCAGTGCTACGCAGATGAAACAAAATTTCCTTCAGGCTACCCTCAGCCGCCTCCCCCTCCTCACTCCTATCTAACTGTCTGTCCGCTGCTCAGTCATGGTGTGCTGAAAATTACCTTTGCCTCAACACCAGTAAGACTGAGATTGTTCGCATTGGGACCCCTGTTGCCACCTTCCCACGTTCACTCTGGCCGGCCTCCCATGACCCTGCGCACGCACCCACCTGCGAGGCTAAAAACTTTGGGGTCATCTTTGACTCCACTCTCTCCTTCTCCTCTTACATTTCGGACATCTCTAAAAAGTCTATCAGCTACACCTCCTCAGAGGTACTCTACCTTTTCTCACTTTCCCCCAGCGGCTCACTATTTCCAGAGCCCTGGTTCTCTCTAGGCTGGACTACTGCAACAGCCTCTTCCCCAACCTCCCTGCTTCTGCCCTGCGCCCTCTGCAACTCATCCAGAACAGAACTGCAAGACTTATCCTTGGCCTCAAGCCCGGGGACTGCATCTCTCTGGCACTGAAATCTCTTCACTGGCTCCCTGTGGCTGCAAGGATCAAGTTCAAGACCCTCTGCATTTTCCACAAGGCTTTCTGGGGCCTGGGACCTACCTATCTGCAACGTTGCCTACCTAAATACTGTCACTCCCGAGCTCTCCGCTCACCTACTTTCAACCTTCTGCGAGTGAGCCGGTTCTCCAAGCAGGGAGGGAGATCACTATCCTCAGGAGGGGCCTCACTCAGGAATAGCCTCCCTGCCACCCTACGTCTTCAGCCTGTTTTCCTTGAGTTCCGGAAACTCCTCAAGACCTTCATCTTCTCCTCTTTTTTCTCTCTCCCTCTACCCTGCTAACCTAGCTCTCTGCTGTTTTCCTCTCTCCCTCCTTTTCCTTACAGCTTGATGACTGGTGCCCTGGTGTACCTCAGAGTGTCAAAGGTCCCTGGCAGCCCCGCCAGTCCTCTCTCGCACTTGCCTCAGAGCCCTACATTCGCCCCACCCTCACTGCACTTGAGATATGACCCAAGAGAATGGCTCTCTCTGCACTTACCCCACTCTCTACTGACTGGGTGCACTTGGACCTCCCCCTCCCTGTACCCATCTGTGCACTTGCACGATCCGAATGCACCATGCCTGAAGATCGTCTGTCTGTTCTCCTGTCTTCACCCCTTAATTACACTTGGTAAAACTGTAGAATCGTCATCAGTCCTATTTGCTGTGTCTCCACTGTTAATTGTATTATTTGCACTTGCTCTGCCTGCGCAGACTATTATCGTATCAGAATTTCAAGGGCTCTGAAGGACTGTTGTTTTTTCCCCTTGTTCCCACCCTCCTTGAGCGCTTTGAAACACATGCCTTGTGTATAGGCACTTTATAAATAAACATTACTATTTACCATTTACCATTCACACATGCAATATGTTGATTGAGGAACATGGCAATGAGGGGCTGCTTTCAATAATAGCCTAATTACACAAAAGCACTAGTGTTCAGGTCAGGATGAATAGCATGGGGGCCGTGATGGAAGAAATGCTAACCAGTAGAGGACTAAAGCAGAGCTGTGTGCTGGCCTCCATGCTTTTCAACCTGTACCTGGCTGATTTATCTGAAATTATGTCCAAGATTCAAAATGTTCCACCCAAACTGGGACAACGTCATGTGGCTTGGATGATATGATATGATGTGGCAGTTATAACACCCCTTTACACAAGTGTTTCTAGGCGGGACAAGACTAGGAGGGGGAAACAAAGGGAGGACAAAATAACAATCTTACTAGGCATTGTACCATTCAGATCACGCAAGTCTGGGGAAGAGGGAAGGGGAGAAGTGCCAGGTGGAAGGGGAAAGGGCAAGTGCAGTTAACTCACAAGTGCAGCCAGCGGGTGGCTCATAAGTACAGAGAGACTGGAATTGTAGGGTTGCAGATACAGATCCTTAAGTGCTGGGGAGCCCGGAAGCAGTGCAGGGCAACTGGACTTGCAGGAGCCTGGGCCTGAGTTCAGAGGGTGACCAGGTGACCAATGCACGGAGCAGTCACATGCATTAGCAGGGGAGAGAAAGCGCAAGTGAAAAGGAAGGTCTTGCGTTGCTTCCAGAACCGGAGGTGGTCCTGCTCAAGTTTGAGAGAGGCAGGGAAGCTGTTTAAGAGGGAATACCCAGCCAATGAGATAGATCTGCCCCCAACTCTCTGCTTGGAGAAGTGTCTGACCCTCAGAGAGTTGGAGGTGGATGAGCGGAGAGCTCGAGAAGGAAGATGTTTTGGAAGAGAAAGTTGGAGGTAGAGCGTCACCAGGCCCCAGAAAGCCTTGTGGATGATACAGAGGGTCTTGAAGTTGATCCTTGCAGCCACGGGGAGCCAGTGAAGAGATTTTAGAGATGGAGAGCTATGATCCCTGGGCTTCAGGCCAAAGACAAGTCTTGCAGTCCTGTGCTGGATAAATTGTAAAGGTCGAAGAGTAGAGGCAGGAAGATTTAGAAAGAGGCTGTTGCAATAGTCCATCCTAGAGAGGACCAGAGCTCTGGAGACAGTGAGCATCTGGGGGAAGTGGGATGGCATACGCTGATGACATAGTGCTTTTCCATCAGACCTTTGCAGGCATTAAGTGTTTTGTTAAAAAAATATATATATTTATAGTGGTTCATATTGACAACCTTTAACCACCCTGGTCCGCGATGTATGAGAAAAAATAAAAATAAATAAAACGGATAGCGGCATAAACATAAAACATTCGACTGCTAAAGAAGAAAATAGCTGGCAGGATCTTCAGTTACTCTTCCAACTTTTTTTTGATCACCATTAAAAATTTGACCAGAGCCAAGGTTATTTGAGTCTTCTCTCCTGAAAGCAGAATTTTCCACCAGTCCTCTCCGGTTCTCTGGCCGTATTTGTTTATCACTTCCCACATTGACTTTCTTCTTTGCTTTTCCAAGGCTTGACAGTCCATCACCAGGTGTTTTATGGATTCCTGCAAATCTTCAGCCTGGCACAATCTGCAGGTCAATGTGTTACCATCTGATTTTCCCCAATTTCTTGTCTCCTTGGTTTGAAATAGATTCAGACGGAATCGAAAAAACGGATCCCTGAAAAACCAATTTGGAAAAACGTGCAGGTACCTCGGTAAGGTGTTTCATTTGCGGCTTTCCTCCAGTGGTTTCCCATACATTCTATATTTCTGTCTTTCAGCTTGTGTTTGAATCCAATCCTGGTCAAACAGTTTCTTCTTAGTTTTATCTGGGTTATTGATGAGGTATTGGGGCGATTCCTCCATACTGACAAACAGTATTATGCATTTTCCCTCCCATTTTAACAAAGCTGGCTCTTTTTGGCCAATTAGGGCTTTTTTCAAACATGAGAACCCTCCTCTCACCTCCTCTTGAATCCATTTTCTGTAAAAGGCCAATGATTTCTATTCAGCTATTGCCCTTAGTGAGGTGAGGCCTATTTCCATCCTCATTGCTTGTATTGGGGTGCTTCTCGGGAGGTTCAATGCCCTTTTTCAGAAGACTCCTTCTATTTTTCCCAATTCCCAGGATTGAAGTGAAGGGAGCCTTCTGCTCCATAAGTTATAAGCAGTGCTCTGAAGCTAGGCAAATATGCTAAAGCCAACGATCTGCAAATTAACCTAAATAAAACGAAACTCATGTGTATTGGCGCTAGCAAAGAATCCCCCCTGAAAATGATTACTATGCTGAGATGTATTGAACATGTAGGCTCTTTTACCTACTTGGGACATGAAGTAACTACCAAGAATGGGAACCAGGAACGCATAGAGTCCAAAACTAGAAAAGCCCATAACTTGATGATGGTTCTTGCGAATAAAACTGCAGGATACAGCCTTAAGGGCATAGTCATGGCATACACGCAGTGTTTCATGACCACTGTGATGTATGGATCGGAAGCTAGCATTTGGCAACACGAGATCTGGCTGCATAAATCACAAATTGAAGGTGACAATATGGCGGTGCGTTCTTGGTGTGCTGCAATAGAAGCCATAATGATCAAGTTAGGAGTAACATCTATATACACTAACGTTTGCATTAAGAGGGGCCCTTTGTATATCAAACCGCTTCTATGTGATAATGTGCCTGCAAAGGTTTCGCCATGCAAGAATGCCACTGTTTTTCTGGGAGAAATTATCATAAGGAACATGCGGGGGTTGTAAAGACTGGAGGGGGTGTCTGTACTTCCGCTCTCTATATGGTAGAGGAGAGGCACAGAGGACCCCAGCCAAGATTCTCTATTATTGGTAACGTAGTCGAGCAATCAAGGCCTAGCTTCTCAGGAGGTGATGCAGGCTGGTTCTTAAGTACAGTGTAGTCCCCGGACTCCCACAAAGGAATGTCCACACACTGTATTACTGAAAACACAGTCTTTATATAATTAATATTCAAAGGTATGTACACGATCACAATAACGCACTTTGTACTCGGAAATCAACAATGATAAATATATACAATTCTAAAGTGGTACCACCAATGTTATTGAATCTCATTAAAGTGCATCTACTGTACGGTTAAAATGTCACACAGATCAATAACGCGGAAACCAGCAATAGAGATAGGAAGGAAAGCAAGATGGTTGACACGGTAGGCAGACTACTGACCCCTACCACTAGGTACAGTTCTGTGTGGAGATCCCCCCACCTGGGCAACCTGTAAAATAAAGATATATAGCACAAGCCCAGTCCATATATTGTTCAATAGCCTTGTTTCCTCCTATTAAGGTTTTACCCCCCCAATGTACCTGGTGGAGTAGAGTTCTTCGAAGACGCGTCGAAGGATCCTTCTTGAGTGACTCCCTTTAAAGCAGGAGCCACGGATCGTCGAGAGGCGTCGAAGATGGTGAACTTGTCATTGACGGCGGCGATGAGAAGTTCAAGGGTGCCGAGACCCTGATGTCGATCCAGGCGGTGCTCGTCAGCGACGTCCTGCGAGGATGAGGTGTGCGGGGCACCTCGGCGATGGATTGTTCAGGACCGCAAAGAGTTTCACAAGAACTGTGGCCCAGCAAGGGCGTCGAGTCGTTAAAGTCTTTGTGGTCTTCAAGTGGTGGGAAACCCACCGGCGGATTATCCTCGGCTCGTTGGTTGTCCTCGACTTTCTCCGGCAGGACAAAGCGGTCGACGATGCGGACAAGGGAGTCCTTGGATTCAAATGTTCTTAGCCAAAGGAGCGGGTGGCTCCGGTCGTCGGCGGCACGGTGTCAAGTGGTCCCCACGGCTGGGCAACACAACTTTGACGGGACTCCAGCGGTTACACAAACCTGCGAACCCTGGTCGACAGCAATGGACTTCGACAGCGGCGAAGTACGGGTGCTTTGCTTCGTTCTTCTCAGCGGTCCCGTCTCGGGTCGGCAGCCTTTCGAGGGTCTGACATCCAGGGAGCTTTGGCGAAGGTTAGCGGTGCTCGATGGTCCCTCGGAGCACGGGAAGAGGGCTCCTTACCAGGTCCTCTCTCGGATCAGTCCTTGACGACTTCGGCAGCTTTCAGATCAGGTCGAAGCAAATGCAACAGCAAGTCTTTGTTTTCCAGCTGGGTCGTCGAGGATCAGCAGTTTCAGTTACTCTTCAAGTGTAGACACAGCTTCTGAACGCTTCTGAACAATTTCCAGTGGTGAGAGGTCCCCAGATATACTATCTTGTCTCTCATCCACACTGCTGGGACACTCTCAGCAGCCAATCATGCAGAAGGGCATTCATGCAGTCAGTCAGCCAATCAGGCACACGGTGCATTCAGGCCATCCTCCTCCCTCTCAGACACTCACAACAAGGAATGTGGATTGGGACAGGTACCCAGCCATTCAACACTACACACTGCATTCAGGCCAGTTTCGGGCAGGGCTGTCTCAGTCTTTGTCTCTCATACCAGAAACCAGACAGCCACAACAAGAAGTGCATATTGGTCACACACTCCATTCACCCAGGTCCCACTCACAGGGCGTACCCACAACACTCAGTCACTGGGAAGGCTCCAGTCAGTCTGGACTAGACTTCACAACAACACCATATATGGAACTTCCACCCAACAGCCAGTCAGGGGGAAGGGACAGAGTCAGGGCTTCCCAGGACTTTGGGAAAACAAGGTAACAGGTAATAGAAAGCAAGAGGCCACAGGGGCCATCTTGTTTTCCATCGGGAATCAACTGATTCCAATGGCAGGGCCTGGGTATCCCAAAATGGAGGATACTCAGCGCACCTGCCAAATTCAGCATGGAGCTGCCACCAGCCCATACCCTGCTCTGTGGGCCACCCGCAGGTACCCAAAAACATACACTAGGGGCACAGGGTTGTATCCCCACCCAGGGGTGCCGTAAGGGTATCCCACGGGTCTGTTCACCAAACCAAAAGAGAGAGAGCTGTACCGCCAGGAGTCCCACATGAACTCCTGCGCAGAAAACATGACACAACACATGATAAAAAGGCAGTAAAGGACAAGGATACGGAGGCCCTGTCCCTCCGATGCATTTCCAGCATCACAGTCGCCCCCCCCAGACTGAGGTGGAGGGTGCCTAATCTCCCACGGGATAGGCACCCTCATCCAGACGGTCAACATACCTTCTGGAAAGGCCATCTGCATTATCGTGACTCTTCCCTGGTCTGTGCTCTATGGTGAAGCCTAGCCCTTGCAGGCTAATGGACCACCTGAGCAGTTTCGGGTTTTCACCCTTTATCTGCATAAGCCACTTCAGGGGCGTATGATCTGTTTGGACCTTGAAGGTAGACCCCGTAAGGTAGGGCCTAAAACGCCTAAGGCTCCAAACTGTACTGAAACACTCCTTCTCAACAGTAGCCCACCTAAGTTCTCTACCTTTAAATTGTCTACTGATGAAGATGATAGGATGTTCCCTCCCTTTGTCATCTAACTGGGACAAGACAGCTCCAATTCCGTGTCGCAGGCATCCGTCTGGACGATAAAGGGTCGGCTGTAGTCAGGCGCACACAACACAGGTGCCCGACACAGACTTTCTTTCAAGCCATCAAAGGCCCTCTGACAGTCTTCCGTCTAATTAACCTTCCTAGGTTGTTTGGGGGAAGTCAGAGCTGTCAGTGGTGCAGCTATGGTTCCATAGTCTGCCATGAAATTGCGATAATACCCAGTGAGGCCCAAAAAGGCTGTCACCTGGGTTTGAGTAGTGGGAGTCTCCCAGTCCTGTACATCCTGTACCTTACTGGGGAGAGGTTGGATTTGACCCCCTCCTACCTTATGACCAAGATATGTGACTTTCCCCTGAGCTATCTGGCACTTGGTGGCCTTGATAGTGAGGTTAGCCCTTTTCAAGGCCTGCAACACCTTACCCAGATGTGTCAAATGCTCTTCCCAAGTGGAACTGTAGACGGCAATGTCGTCTAAATAAGCCACACAAAAGGCTTCCAGCCCACTGAGAGCATGATTGACCAATCTCTGGAAGGTGGCAGGGGCATTCTTCAACCCAAAAGGCATGACCCTAAACTGGTAGAGTCCCTCTGGTGTAGAGACCGCCATCTTTTCCTTGGCATGGTCCGTCAGAGCTATTTGCCAATAGCCTGAGGTGAGGTCAAAGGTGCTCACAAATTTGGCAGCACCTATGGTGTCCATGAGCTCATCAGCCCTGGGCAATGGGTGCGCGTCAGTTTTGGTGACGGCATTGACTCCTCGGTAGTCCACACAGAACCTCCAATCCTTGGTACCTGCCTGGGAACTTGCCTTGGGGACAAGGACCACGGGACTGGACCAGGGACTGGTTGAGGGTCAATAACACCCAGATCCAACATCTTGGCGACCTCAGCCTGGATGTGGTTCTTAACAGTATCTTACATATGGTAGCTCCTGCTCTTGACAGGCATGCTGTCACCAGTGTCAATCTTGTGCTTACACCACTGTGCAAGGCCTGGCATCGGCGAAAACAGAGAGGCATACTGCTGGAGCAAAGTCCTGCAGGCCCTCTGCTGCTCTGTTGTTAACTCTGGAGAGAGATGCACTCCCTCTACTGAGCCATCCTGAGGGTTGCTAGAGGGGCTCACTCTCATCCTCTTCTTGCTCTGAAGCCAGCAAGAGACATGAGACTTCGGCTCGCCTGTGGAAAGGCTTGAGCCTATTAACATGGAATACCTGAGGGGCTACCCCTAGGATTCCCATGTCAACCAGATAATTGACCTCACCCATCTTGGAGATTATCCTGAAGGGTCCAGTCCATTTATCTGCCAATGCCCGAGCCTTGGTAGGCTCTATCACGAGGACCTCCTGTCCCGGAGTCCAATCCACTTGAGACGCTTTAAGGTCATGCCAGTATTTGTTCCATTCCTGGCTGGCCTTGAGATTCGCTGTTGCCTGACCCATCATCTGTGTCATCCTCCGTCTGAGGCCTAACACATAGTCCCCCACTTGCTTGGCGGGACCTGGAGGGGTGGCTTCCAAACCTTCTCTAATCAAGGCAAGGGGCCCCCTCACGGGATGTCCAAAGAGTAACTCAAAGGGGCTGAACCCAACACCCTCTTGAGGTACCTCTCTGTAAGCAAACAGCAGGCGTGGCAGGAGGAGATTCCATTTCCTCCTTAGGGGCTCCTCCAAAGCACCTTTCATGCCCTTGAGAGTTTTATTAAATCTCTCAACCAGACCATTGGTCTGGAGGTGGTAAGAGGTGGAGAACTTATAGGTTACTCCGCACTCTTTCCACATGGTCTTCATGTAACTAGACATGAAGTAGGATCCTCGGTCAGAGACAACCTCCTTGGGGAATCCAACACGGGTGAAAATGCCCAGGAGAGCCCTGGAAACCACCTTGGCAGTTACAGTCCGAAGGGGTATAGCCTCAGGGTACCTGGTGGCATGATCTACCAAAACCAGGATGAACCGATGTCCACCTGAAGTGGGAGGGTCCAGGGGACCGACAATGTCGATGCCCACCATCTCAAATGGTGTGCCAACCACTGGCAATGACTGCAGTGGGGCAATGACACTGCCCCTAGTCTTGCCAGACAACTGACAAGTTGGGCAGGTCCTGCAGTGGGACTCCACTTCTACTCCCATCCGAGGCCAGTAGAAATGGGCAGAGAGCCTCTGCTTAGTCTTCTTGGTACCAAGATGACCAGTCAAGGGCACCTCATGCGCCAACTGCAGTAGGAAGGGCCTGTAAACCTGGGGTACCACCAACCTCTTGAGGGCACCAGGTTCAGGCTTAGTGGGCTCACTAACAAGGAGCTCAACCTCCCAATAAATCCGGAATGTCCTAGGCACTTCTCTGTGTGCCTGGGACAGGGCCTGGTTCCTCAGACCCTCGAGAGAGTGGCACTCTCTCTGTCCTTTACAGAAGTCTGCCCGGGAGGGTCCCCCTTCAGCTAACAAGCATTGATGATCGGGATGATCCTCCGGGTTGAGAACCTCTCCCACAGGAGAGTCTTCTGGCTCTTCTCCCACAGGAGTTGAGACAGGGTTTACCACTGGACCCAGCCGTCCAGAGCATGGATCCCAATGGGTGCTGTAGGAACAGCAGGAAGAGAATGTCATGACCGCAGCCTCCAAGGAGTCAGGTTTAGCCCAACTGCCTCGGAAGCTGGGTCACAACTTCATTTCCAGGCACCCATCGGCTCCCATAGGGGCCTTATGGACCTTGTCCTGGCGCCAGTGGCGCCAGGCTCATAAGGGGACCCAGTCCCGGCACAGGACGTGCCGGGCTCATGATGTAAGGAATGGTGCTTGGGTGGACCTACCTGCTGCAGACCATGCTGCTCACTCACCTGCAGGACGAAATCCTCATCCATCCATGGCTGGAACTACTTTACCTTCTGGGTGTGGCCAGCACCACTCCCTGGGACTGGATACTGGAACTATTCTGGAAGCTGGGACTTCTTACCTGGGCGAGGCTGCTGTGGAAGGAGACACCTAAGCACTCCAGTAAGCTATTTAAACCACTCCCGATCAGAGCAACGTGCTTCGCGTTATTCTGCAATAGCAGCAGGACGCTCACCGTGTCAGCTCCAGAGAATCTTCAACTTCTGCATCTGGGGAAGAGAAATCCGCAATCTTACCTTCCGAAATACCATCTTCGTCTCCAGCAGCATCAGAAAAGGGAAAAGAACACCAGGTTAGCACGAGATAAAAACCAGCGCAGCACTTACCCAGTCCATCGGTGCATCTCAAGCCACGGGCTGCAGCTTTCCATTTTTTCCGGCACCCTGTGGAAGCAAAGACATTGGTTAGTAAACCTCCGTGAAACTTTCCTTACCTGCGCTGCATTCTTCTCGCCTCCGCCGACGCTGCTACTCGCATCTGCAAAACAAAAGGACATCATTAAGAAATACAAAACTCCATCTGTACGCACGTGTTTTGGGCAGCGCTCATCTTTCTCACTCCTCGGTGCATTCCTCGACATCCATTTTTCTACCCAGCTGCTTCTGCGATCTGAAAAAGGAAAAGAGACATTAAGAAGTGCTTTTAACTTCGAATTGACATTTTCTACTTACTTGCCTGCAATACCTTCGCCATTCCATCGCTCTCCGGATATCCATATTCAAGCAACCGCCGTTCGTGCTGCTAACAACGGCCTAGCTCCAAATCTTCATCCTCTGCAACCAAGAGGCTGGACAATTAACCAGTGAAGTAACTGGCTTCGGCGCCCCTGCACAGACGCAGGATGGAGAGCTCCGCTTTCACCTACATAAGGTGAGCACATTTAGCCTACGAACTACTTAGGAGTACCAGGAAGGGGAGGCAGCTTACCCAGTCAGGCTTATATATCCATATTAACCCCTTGCTCTCATAATTGCAGACACCTCACCCTTCAGATCAAGATCTCAGTGAGGAAAGGGCCTTTCCAGGGTGGCATTCGAGGCCTTCGCGTGACCCTAGAAGACTCCGAGAGCCCCCAGCCCAGACCTGCGCCTCCGAGGGATTCAGGTGAGCGTTACAGAACGCGAAGCCTACCGCAATTTTCCCACCCAGGCGCAATGGAAACCTCGGACACAGATCAACTGGCTCAATTGCTTGGGGAACTAAGGGCAGAAGTACACGCATCTCGCCAAGAAACAAACGCTTTACGAAGGGAGTTGATCATTGCCAAGGAACGGACGGATGATCTGGCCAGACAGTTGCTACAGGCTCAAGCGGGACAGACGCCACTGCCTTCCTATGGAGGGGGCGGCACTCCTACAACCTCAAGTAATCCGGTGCAAATTAATCTGCCAGGGAATGTGCCTTTGGCCCCGCCCGAACGTTTTTCCGGTGATCCAAAGCGATATGCAGTATTCATCAATCAATGCCGCTTGCACTTTCTGTGTAGACCCGCCGCATTCCCAACGGACCAAGCCAAGGTAGCGTTTGTACTTTCCTATCTTAGCGGTAGTGCTGCAGATTGGTCCATTCCTCTCGTGACACAGGATGACCCGCTCCTCTATAACTTTCAAGACTTTCAGACCAGTATGGAAAAGTTGTTCGCAAGACATTCACAGGGGCAGGCCTTGGACAATGAACTCCTGTCACTCAGACAAGGTAATTAGGATCTCCTGGCTTACATAGCGTCCTTTAATAGACTGGTGGTTGAGACCAGGTGGCCTGAAGATAAGAGAATCACGCTCTTCTACAGAGGTCTACGTGGGGAACTTAAAGACGTTTTAGCACAGGTGGTTAATCCGCCGCAAGACTGTTCAGATTATATCGACCTAGTAGTCCAATTAGATCATCGGCTACAGAACAGGAAGACCGATCGATCCAGATTTGAAACCCGGGTACTTTCAAGACCTCAGAGCTCCGCTAAAGGGAATGATTCCGTGGAACCAATGCAAATAGGAGTAGTAAAAGGACCATTAACTCAGAAAGAACGGGAAAGAAGAAGGCAATTACAGCTGTGCCTATACTGTGGGAATTCTGGACATTTCCTTCGTGATTGCTCAGTGAAACCGGTCAAGAAGACCGTAGGAGTTTCTGATAAAAATGCTGAGAAACTGGAATCGGGAAACAACCTCGCCCGTCAAGCGTAGAGGTCCGCTTGCCGAGCGTTAAAACCAGTTCCTTGACCTCGCATTTGGTAATGCCTATGGTCCTCATAAGTCCCAATAGACCAGATCGCATGCATGCTATCAAAGTATACATTGATAGCGGAGCAATTGGTAATTATGTGGACCAAGACTTGGCTATCAGGATGGATCTTCCCCTACGTCCCAAGATGGTAAAGGACGTAATCACTACAGTGGATGGTACTGAAATAGCTTCCGGACCAGTTTCTCATACCACCATGGAGGTAACGTTGTTATGTCAAGACGGACATCGGGAGAAGATCGTGTTTGATGTAATCAAGGCCCCGCAGTTTCAGGTGATTCTGGGAATGCCTTGGTTGGAAAAGCACAATCCTCAGATAGACTGGCGAGCCAAGGTAATTCGGTTTCCAGAATGCGCTTCAACCTGTTATCCTCAGTCCGAAATCAAGCTAGCAGCCATCACTTCCGAGGACCCCCGATTACCTCTGGAATACCAAGAGTTCAGCGACGTCTTTCAGAAAGATCAAGCCAACACCCTGCCTCCACATCGGTCATACGACTGCCAGATAGACCTAATACCTGGGTCCACCCCTCCGTGCAGTAGAATATATGCCCTCACTGAACCAGAAAACCTCCATCTCAGGCAATACTTGGACCAATACTTGGCTAACGGATTCATCCGCCCCTCGAAATCCCCGGCCTCCTCAGCTTTGTTCTTCGTCCCGAAAAAGGAAGGTGACCTAAGAACTTGTATCGATTATCGCGCCCTGAACCAGATTACAGTCAAAAACCGATACCCGTTGCCCTTGATTCCTGAATTATTGGACCAGGTAAAAGGCGCCTGCATATACACAAAGTTAGACCTCAGAGGAGTTTACCATTTGGTACGCATTAAGGAGGGCGACGAATGGAAGACGGCCTTTCGCACTAAATATGGATTATTTGAGTATCAAGTAATGCCCTTCGGACTATGGAACGCACCGGCCGCTTTCCAGTTTTTCATGAATGATGTCCTCAGAGAACTTATTGATGTGTGCGTAGTCGTTTATATTGACGACATCCTGGTATACTCAGCCTCAGAAACTGATCATCGTAGACACGTCACAGCGGTTTTACAGAGACTTCGCCAACACCGCTTGTTTGCTAAACTGGAGAAGTGCACCTTTCACGCAAAGGAAGTGGAATTTTTAGGGTTCATCTTGTCACCCAACGGAGTTCACATGGACTCAAGAAAAGTGGATGCTATCACCAAATGGCCTTCCCCAACTTCCGTGAAAGGTGTACAGAGCATGCTGGGCTTCGCTAATTTTTACCGAAGGTTCATTCCTGAATTCTCTCGGGTAGTCCAACCTATCACGGCTCTTCTGAAAAAGAATAAAAAATTCGAGTGGACTCCAGAAGCCGAACAAGCCTTCCAAGAATTAAAAGCCAAATTTATCTCTGCTCCAGTCTTAAGGCATCCCCGTCCAGAACTTCCCTACATCGTCGAGACAGACGCTTCCAGTCTTGCAATGGGGGCGGTGCTGTCACAAAGAGACCCCGAAACGCACCAGTTACACCCTGTAGCCTTTTGGTCTCGCAAATTTTCGGCTCCTGAGATCAACTACACAATTACGGACAAAGAACTCTTGGCAATTAAGTCCGCCTTTAAGGCCTTGTGGCATTATCTTTTGGCAGCCCGGCACACAGTAACTGTAATCACGGATCACCGTAACCTCCAGTACCTGAAGTCAGCTAAAGCTCAATCTTCGAGGCAACTACGCTGGGCTTTATTCTTCGCAGAATTCGATTTTGTAATCACATATCGACCAGGCGTTAGGAACGGAAAAGCAGACGCCCTTTCCCGGATAGGGGTAGACGAACTTACAGCTAATCCGGAGCCAGTGCCAATAATTCCTGAACAAAAGATACTAGGAGCAATCAACACACTATCCCTCGAAGAGATTAAAGCAAGGGCCAATCAACTCATAACTCCCGAAGATTCATTGAATTGGCAATCGAAAGGAAAGGATTTTACAATAGATCAGAACCTATTGTATTTCCAAGGAAGACTATTCTTACCCTGCGTTGACTTACTAAAACAGGTCATCACCTGCTACCATGATTCTCTAATGGAAGGACATCCTGGAGTTGCCAAAACCTCAGAGAAAATTAAAAGGCATTTTTGGTGGCCATCTTGGAGGAAAGATGTTAAAAAGTTTGTGGCTTCTTGTGGTATCTGCGCACAAAACAAGAGTCAGAAGGAAAAACCAGCAGGATTACTACGTCCAATAGACATTCCACCAGGCCCTTGGCACACGCTCTCGATGGATTTTATCACGGATTTACCCCCTTGCTCCGGATACAACACAATTCTAGTGATCGTGGACCTTTTTTCAAAAATGGCTCATTTTATCCCACTGAAGGGTTTACCTACAGCTTCCATTCTAGCCCGAGAATTTCTTGAAAACATTGTCCGGTTGCACGGTTTCCCTTCAGTACTAATCTCTGACCGAGGGAGCCAATTTATTTCCCATTTTTGGCGGAGTTGTTGTCGTTTAGCACAAATTGATGTACGACTTTCCACCAGCCATCACCCTCAAACCGACGGGCAGACTGAGAGAACTAACCAAACTTTAGAACAATATCTGCGCTGCATGTTGCATCAATCCGAGGGTACTTGGAAGGATGTCCTTTGGATTGCTGAATACGCTTACAATAATTCAATCCATTCTGGGACGGGAAAAACCCCTTTTTTCCTGCTGTATGGAAGTCATCCTCGAACCTCAAATCTGGACCCACCTCAAGCTCTCGGAACACCTGCTGTTGACCATCTGCATTCGACGATAACTCAAGCATTTAAAGAAGCCACAGCTCATCTTCAACGAGCTAAAGAATCATACAAAAAAGGAGCAGACCAACATCGAAAAGAGGCTCCTCAATATCAAAAAGGAGATCAAGTCTGGCTGTCCACTAAACATTTATCTTTAAAAGGGCCACGCACCTTCAACCCAAGATATTTAGGACCCTACTCGATCACGGCCGTGATTAACCCAGTGGCTGTCAAACTAGAATTACCTACTCGAATGAAGATACATCCTGTCTTCCATGTTTCTCTCCTGAAACCTGTGCAACACGGAACCCGTTTGACTAAACCTCCTGAGCCAATCCAAGTTGACGGAGAATCCGAATTTGAAATTCGAGACATCTTGGACTCCAAAATTTCCAAATCAAAACTATACTACTTGATTGATTGGAAGGGGTATGGACCCCAGGAGAGATCTTGGGAACCCTCAGAATATGTACATGCACCTCGTCTAGTCCGAAAATGTAATCGGGCTTTTCCCAACAAGCCAAAACCTCCGGAAAAGACAAGCTTGGGAGGGGCCTTGAGGGGGGGTGCTGTCATGACCGCAGCCTCCAAGGAGTCAGGTTTAGCCCAACTGCCTCGGAAGCTGGGTCACAACTTCATTTCCAGGCACCCATCGGCTCCCATAGGGGCCTTATGGACCTTGTCCTGGCGCCAGTGGCGCCAGGCTCATAAGGGGACCCAGTCCCGGCACAGGACGTGCCGGGCTCATGATGTAAGGAATGGTGCTTGGGTGGACCTACCTGCTGCAGACCATGCTGCTCACTCACCTGCAGGACGAAATCCTCATCCATCCATGGCTGGAACTACTTTACCTTCTGGGTGTGGCCAGCACCACTCCCTGGGACTGGATACTGGAACTATTCTGGAAGCTGGGACTTCTTACCTGGGCGAGGCTGCTGTGGAAGGAGACACCTAAGCACTCCAGTAAGCTATTTAAACCACGCCCGATCAGAGCAACGTGCTTCGCGTTATTCTGCAATAGCAGCAGGACGCTCACCGTGTCAGCTCCAGAGAATCTTCAACTTCTGCATCTGGGGAAGAGAAATCCGCAATCTTACCTTCCGAAATACCATCTTCGTCTCCAGCAGCATCAGAAAAGGGAAAAGAACACCAGGTTAGCACGAGATAAAAACCAGCGCAGCACTTACCCAGTCCATCGGTGCATCTCAAGCCACGGGCTGCAGCTTTCCATTTTTTCCGGCACCCTGTGGAAGCAAAGACATTGGTTAGTAAACCTCCGTGAAACTTTCCTTACCTGCGCTGCATTCTTCTCGCCTCCGCCGACGCTGCTACTCGCATCTGCAAAACAAAAGCACATCATTAAGAAATACAAAACTCCATCTGTACGCACGTGTTTTGGGCAGCGCTCATCTTTCTCACTCCTCGGTGCATTCCTCGACATCCATTTTTCTACCCAGCTGCTTCTGCGATCTGAAAAAGGAAAAGAGACATTAAGAAGTGCTTTTAACTTCGAATTGACATTTTCTACTTACTTGCCTGCAAAACCTTCGCCATTCCATCGCTCTCCGGATCTCCATATTCAAGCAACCGCCGTTCGTGCTGCTAACAACGGCCTAGCTCCAAATCTTCATCCTCTGCAACCAAGAGGCTGGACAATTAACCAGTGAAGTAACTGGCTTCGGCGCCCCTGCACAGACGCAGGATGGAGAGCTCCGCTTTCACCTACATAAGGTGAGCACATTTAGCCTACGAACTACTTGGGAGTACCAGGAAGGGGAGGCAGCTTACCCAGTCAGGCTTATATATCCATATTAACCCCTTGCTCTCATAATTGCAGACACCTCACCCTTCAGATCAAGATCTCAGTGAGGAAAGGGCCTTTCCAGGGTGGCATTCGAGGCCTGCGCGTGACCCTAGAAGACTCCGAGAACCCCCAGCCCAGACCTGCGCCTCCGAGGGATTCAGGTGAGCGTTACAGAGAAGGAGCTCCCTCCACAGAGGTGGACTTCTTGTTCTTCCTTCGTCTTGCCTTAGGCCGCGCCTTTGGCTCGGGTACCTGACTCACAGCCAGACCCGGGGTCACCTGTGACCTAGTGACCGCAGCAGCAGTCATGGGAAGACCATCCGCCGAGATCAATCCCAACTCTACTAGATCATTACCTAACAGAATGTTAGCAGGGACATTGTCCTGAACCAGGACAGGAAGCTTTGCTGTCTTGTCTCCAATTACGAGTGTGACTAGGGCTACAGGCGATAATTTGGGAGGCCCACCAGCTAACCTGGTGGTTCTCAGAGGAGCACCTACATAGTCCTCTGGCTTTAGCAGGGTCCTGTCCACCACTGTCATGCTTGCCCAGTGTCTCTCAAACCAGTAGAAGGCTGGCCATTCAGGAGAACACTTCTCAAAAATCTACGAGTGTTCTGTGGGATAGTCGCCAGTACTTCCGCGTACTGCTCCCAGGCCCCAAGGGACACTAAGGAAATCTCTACAGGAGCACCAAATGTGATCCCTGTAGAGGAGGGGAGGACAGTGGCCTCTACCTCAGACATGGGGTAAGGGTAGGTCAGGCTGACAGCCTGTACTCCAAGTGCCTTACCTTTACACTTGGAGTCACCCCTCTTGTGATCCAGAGCCCCACAATCCCAACAAGTGCTGGGAGTGCGGGGTACGGTACTAGAACCACTGGGAGCCTGCTTTGCAGCAGGTGGACCACTACTCTTATTCCCACCCACAGAAGACTTATCCCCACTAGATATTTGGGTCTTAGGAGAGGAGGGTTTAGGTTTACCCGACTGTGACTGCTTTTGGGACTCCTCAGCTTTCTGAGAGGCCCCCTTTTCTTTGTCCTTGTCCTTCCCACTGGAGTCCTTAGGGGACACCCGGTGGGAGACCCACTTGTCAGCCAGCCTAGCCAGCTTAAAGGGATCCAAAATGTTCTGGTCAGCAACATACTGACGCAGCTCCGGTGAACCGGCTTCAGAAAAATGCTCAAAAAACAGGTGGGACAATTCAACAAAAGTTTTCACCTTGTAACCATCAATCCACCCCATCATGTTCATGTACGCAGCACTCACCCAGTCAACCCAAGACACATTCTCTCTTTTCTTAAAATCCCTGAACATTTTAAGGTATTGGGTAGGTGTCTTGCCAAACGTGGCAATCAAAGCAGATTTCATACACTCATACTGACCCCTGTCTTCCACACTCAGCTTCAGAATACAGTCATACCCAGTCTGAGGCACTCTGCTTAACAAACACTTAGCCCAATCTCTTTTGTCAACATCATGAATTGCACAAGCCATTTCAAACGCTTCAATCCATTGGAGGATATCAGAACCCTCCACAAACACACCAACCAAATCTTTCATAAATTTAGTTGCTGGGGACTGACACTCTCACTGGGTTTCGCTGAAGTCTCCACTCTAGCTTTCTCTAGCTGGATTCTCTGACATTCAGTGTCCTGGTTCTTGAGTTCAAGGTCCTTATTTTTGAGTTCAAGATCCCTATTCTTGAGCTCCACTTGTTATGATATGATATGATATGGCATTTGTAACGCGCCTATACACAAGCGTTTCAAATGTTTCAAGGCGCGACGAGGCAGGGAGGGGGAAACGGGGGAAGACAGACAACGATCCTACTAGGCCACGTGTCATTCAGATCGCGCAAGTGCAGGGGAAGGGGGAAGGGACAAAGCGCAAGGGGAGGGGAAGGGGCAAGTGCAGTACAGGGTAAGTATATATAATAAAATGAATAGGGCCAGCTGGTGGCAAGTGCAAGGTAAGTGCAGACAAGTGCTGGGAACGGGGGCTGTAGGGATACAGAGACAGTCCCGCAGAGCAGGGGTTGCCAGCGAGGCAGTGCAAGTGCAGAGTGGATGGGCCCAGGACCGAGGTCGGCGAGAGTGGCCCAGTTGCAGATTCGGTGCAGATTCAGCGAAGAATTAGCAGGGGAGAGGGAGAGAGAAAGCAGAAGCAAAGAGGAAGGTTTTGAGGTGC
The DNA here is from genome assembly GCF_040938575.1 of Ambystoma mexicanum. Classification (NCBI taxonomy): domain Eukaryota; kingdom Metazoa; phylum Chordata; class Amphibia; order Caudata; family Ambystomatidae; genus Ambystoma; species Ambystoma mexicanum. The sequence goes on along the minus strand of NC_090924.1, from coordinate 870,406,019 downwards.
TTCCGGAACCGTAGATGGTTCTCCTCAAGTTTCAGGGAGGCAGGAAGGCTGTTCCAGAGGGAGGCCCCTGCCGCGGAGAGAGATCTACCCCCAGCTCGTTGCTTCGAGAAGCGGCTGACCCAGAGGGAGCCAACTCCTCCTTCTTAAGCTCAGCATCTATTCCAGCTTGCGATATTCAAAGGCCAATTTCATCCTTAATAACTCAAGTTCCAAGGAATTGCTGGGGTTCAGAACAGAGGCAGCAGGAATGGTGGCATTCCCAGAAACAGATTCAGTAGAACCCCCAGGGGCAGAGTCCTCATTGTTTGCATTCCCCCCTCATCAAGAGTTTCACCATCAGTCTGGTAGTCCACCAGGAGAGCTATCAGCTCAGCCCTAGACTTATCCACAAAGTCTAACTCCCTGGCTTCACAAGCACTCTGGAGAACCTCTAAGCTCATCCTAGTCAATTTACCATTTGCAATAGACTCCATTGTTTGTAATGCAGTTACTTTGTACACAACCAAACCTTAATTTAATAAAGTGCAGATATTTTGTAAGTGGCACGGTTATACACTGATTCTTAAAACCATAAGCATCCCACCGCTGCCACCAGTGTAAAGACTGGAGGGGGGTGTCTGTACTTCCGCTCTCTATATGGTAGAGGAGAAGCACAGAGGACCCCAGCCAAGATTCTCTATTATTGGTAACGTAGTCGAGCAATCAAGGCCTAGCTTCTCAGGAGGTGATGCAGGCTGGTTCTTAAGTACAGTGTAGTCCCCGAACCCCTACAAAGGAATGTCCACACACTGTATTACTGAAAACACAGTCTTTATATAATTAGTATTCAAAGGTATGTACACGATCACAATAACGCACTTTGTACTCGGAAATCAACAATGATAAATATATACAAATCTAAAGTGGTACCACCAATGTTATCGAATCTCATTAAAGTGCATCAACTGTACGGTTAAAATGCCACACAGATCAATAACGCGGAAACCAGCAATAGAGATAGGAAGGAAAGCAAGATGGTTGAAACGGTAGGTAGACTACTGACCCCTACCACTAGGTACAGTTCTGTGTGGAGATCCCCCCACCTGGGCAACCTGTAAAATAAAGATATATAGCACAAGCCCAGTCCATATATTGTTCAATAGCCTTGTTTCCTCCTATTAAGGTTTTACCCCCCCAATGTACCTGGTGGAGTAGAGTTCTTCGAAGATGCGTCGAAGGATCCTTCTTGAGTGACTCCCTTTAAAGCAGGAGCCACGGATCGTCGAGAGGCGTCGAAGATGGTGAACTTGAAGTCGACGGCGGTGATGAAAAGTTCAAGGGTGTCGGGACCCCGATGTCGATCCAGGCGGTGCTCGTCAGCGACGTCCTGCGAGGATGAGGTGTGCAGGGCACCTCTGCGATGGATTGTTCAGGACCGCAAAGAGTTTCAGAAGAACTGTGGCCCAGCAAGGGCGTCGAGTCGTCAAAGTCTTTGTGGTCTTCAGGTGGCGGGAAACCCACTGGCGGATTCTCCTCGGCGTGTTGGTCGTCCTCGACTTTCTCCGGCTGTCATGATCTCTGCTTCCAAAAGGTCAGGGTTTTCCCAACTCCCTTGGAAGCAGATCCATAACCCAGGTTCCGAGTGCCAACCAGTCCCAATTGGGACCTTTTGGACCCAGTCCTGGCGCCAGTGGCACCAGGCTCATAAATATGCCCAGTCCCAGCGCTGGAAGCGCCGGGCTCATAATGCTTGGGTGGACTTACCTGCAGCAGACCATGCTGCTTACTTGCCTGCCAGTTGAGCCTCTGATCCTCTTCTGTTTGGAACTACTTTTCCTGTTGGGTGGGGCTGGAGCCACTCCCTAGATTTAGAACACTGGAACTCTTCTGGAAGGCAGGAACTCTTTTCTTACCAGGAACTCTTTTCTTACTTAGGCGTGGCTGTGGAAGGAGACACCTAAGCACTACAGGAGGCTATTTAAACCACACCCGGTGGATGAATCTTGCTTTGCGTTATTCTGCACCCTCTGCAGCAGGACGCTCATCGTGTCTTCTGCATCCAGTCCTGGGCCTAAGGAAAAAGGCTTACCATCCTGAATCCAGTCTTCAGCAACACCTATAAAGACAAGAAAGAACAGGTTAGCATTCCGGCATCTGAAAGGCAAAGGCTTACCTACTCTTCGTGCGCTCCGGAGGTCTTCATACTGCATTCCGGCATCTGAAAGACAAAAGCTTACCAACTCTTCGCACGCTCCGGAGGCCTTCGGCGCTGCATCCGCATCTGAAAGACAAAACAAGGTGCGTTTAAAGACATTGGGGAACTTTAATACTCACGTGCCATTACTCCTTTCCACATCTAATCCAGTGGGTATTCCGGCACCCTGCAGCCGCTCCGAACTCGTACCTGCAAAATAAAAAGACAGTTAGAGCGCATCGTGAAACAGGCAACAAGCGCTTACTCACGTGCTTCCAGGCGCTTCTATTCATCACACGGGCTCCATCTTCAACTCACTTCAGCCCGTCATCCGCCATCGCCGGAACCCTGCAAAACAAGAGACATCATTACTAAAGACTTTAAAAAGACATTTGAATGACTCGAAACTTACCGTTCGTGCAGTAAACGACGGACAGCAGTCCTCTGAAGTCAAGAGGCCTGTGCTACCTATCCAGTGAAGAAACTGGCTACAGCACCCTGCCCCGAGGCAGATGGAGAGCTTGGCATTCACTTACCTAAGGTGAGAGCGTTAACCTTTGGGGGTCTACAGGAGAGGAGAAGAGGAAAGAGATAGGGACACCCCAATAACCCCAGTTCATTAACCCCATATTTTCTATCTGCAGACATCTTACTCTACACGTCAGGCATGCAGTGCACAGAGGTCCAGCCCAAAGAGCCAACCGGGTGCTACACATCACCTTTGAAGATACGGTAGTCGCCCAGTCAAGACCGGCGCCTCTGCGAGAATCAGGTGAGCGTTACAGAACGCAAAGCCTACCGCAAAACTCTCGCCCAGGCGCTATGGAAACCTCGGATACTGACCCCCTAGCCCGGTTACTTGGGGAACTAAGGGCAGAAGTGCATGCAACTCGTCAGGAAACGAATGCTCTAAGAAGGGAACTAATTATTTCCAAGGAGAGAACAGACAATCTTGCTAGACAACTGCTACAGTCACAAGCCGGACAGACCCCGTTACCCGCATCAGGGGCAAATCTTCCTTCAACATCCTCTATGAATCCAGTGCAGATCAACCTACCTGGGAATGTACCTCTGGCCCCACCCGAGCGATTTTCTGGTGACCCAAAGAGGTTTGCAGTATTTATCAATCAGTGCCGGTTGCACTTCTTATGCCGGCCAGCAGCCTTTCCAACTGATCAAGCTAAAGTAGCTTTTGTACTTTCGTACCTTAGTGGCAATGCGGCAGACTGGTCGATCCCTCTAGTTCATCAAGATGATCCGGTTCTCCATGATTTTCAAGCCTTTCAGCTTAGTATGGAAAAACTGTTCGCAAGACATTCACAGGGGCAGGCCTTGGACAATGAGCTTCTTTCGTTGCGACAGGGTAATCAAGACCTTTTGGCTTATATTGCATCTTTCAATAGACTAATAGTGGAAACTCAATGGCCTGAGGACAAAAGGATTACGCTGTTTTATAGAGGTCTACGTGGAGAGCTCAAAGACGTTTTAGCCCAAGTAGTGAATCCCCCACAAGACTGTTCGGATTACATAGACTTGGTCGTTCAAATAGATCACAGGCTGCAGAACAGGAAGGCCGATCGTTCCAAGTTTGATGCTCGAGTATTTTCCAAACCGCCAACTCCTTCCAAAGGAGTAGACTCCGGGGAACCCATGCAAATAGGGGGTCTGAAAGGTCCTCTAACACAACGGGAGCGGGATAGGAGGAAACAGTTGCAATTATGCCTATATTGCGGAAACTCAGGGCACTTTCTTCGAGACTGTCCGGTGAAACCTGGCAAGAAGGCAGTAGGAGCTGCAGTTACCAAAGTTACAAACTCTGAGCAGGGAAACGACCTCGCCCGACAAGAATAGAGGTCCTATTGCCGAGCGTAAAAACCAGTTCCGTGACCTCGCATTTCGTGATACCTATGGTCCTCATTAGCCCTGATAATCCGGATCGATTACATGCAATTGAAGCTTACGTCGACAGCGGTGCCATCGGCAATTATGTGGATCATGAAATGGTTTTGAGGATGAATCTAACTCTTTGTCCCAAGGCTGTAAAGGACGTCATTACTACGGTGGATGGTACAGAGATAGCCTCCGGGCCAGTAACGCATACCACTCAAGAAGTGACGCTAGTAAGTCAAGATGGACACCATGAGAAGATCGTGTTCGATGTGATCAAGGCCCCTCAGTTTCAGATTATTCTAGGAATACCTTGGTTAGAGAAACACAATCCTCTGATCGATTGGCGAGCAAGAACGGTCCAGTTTCCAGAATGTGTCTCTACTTGTCACCCTCCACCTGGTGTTGCACTGGCCGCAATTTCTTCAGAGACTCCCCAGTTACCTCCCGAATACCTAGAATACCAAGATGTTTTCCGGAAGGATCAGGCTAACTCTCTACCTCCTCATAGGTCTTATGACTGCCAGATAGACCTGATACCTGGATCTACTCCTCCTTGTAGTAGAATTTATGCCCTCACCGAGCCTGAGAACCTTCACCTTCGACAATACCTGGATCAATACCTGGCAAATGGGTTTATTCGTCCTTCCAAGTCCCCTGCTTCTTCAGCTTTGTTCTTCGTTCCAAAAAAGGAAGGAGACCTTAGAACTTGTATCGATTATCGCTCCCTGAACCAGATCACCGTTAAGAATAGATATCCGTTACCTTTGATCCCTGAACTCCTGGACCAAGTCAGAAAAGCATGCATATATACAAAGCTGGATCTTAGAGGAGCTTACCACTTGGTACGAGTAAAAGAGGGCGATGAATGGAAGACGGCCTTCCGCACCAAGTATGGGCTATTTGAATATCAGGTCATGCCCTTCGGACTTTGCAATGCCCCGGCCGCCTTTCAATATTTTATGAACGATGTCCTCAGAGAGCTCATAGATGTATGTGTTGTTGTTTACATTGACGACATCCTCGTTTATTCTTCATCGGAATCTGAACATCGGAAACACGTGAAAATGGTCCTCGAAAGATTGCGTCAACACAAACTTTTCGCTAAGTTGGAAAAATGTGTTTTCAACGTGACTGAAGTTGAATTCTTGGGATTCATATTATCACCTGGCGGAGTGCGTATGGATTCAAAGAAGGTCGATGCAGTTCTCAAATGGCCATCACCATCCTCCGTAAAAGGTGTGCAAAGCATGTTAGGCTTCGCTAACTTTTACCGCAGGTTTATCCCCGAGTTCTCTCGAATAGTCCAGCCCATCACTGCCTTGTTAAAGAAAAACAAACGTTTTGAATGGTCTACCGAGGCGGAACAAGCTTTCCAGGATTTGAAGACTAAATTTATCTCTGCACCAATCTTAAAACACCCTCGCCCCGAACTCCCCTACATCGTGGAAACTGATGCTTCAAGCCTTGCCATGGGGGCAGTTCTATCACAAAAGGACCCGGTAACCAATCAGTTGCATCCCGTGGCATTTTGGTCCCGCAAATTCTCGCCTCCTGAAGTCAATTACACGATTACTGACAAGGAACTTCTGGCTATCAAGTCTGCCTTTAAGGCTTGGCGGCATTATCTGCTGGGGGCCCGACACACCGTTACTGTGATTACGGATCACCGAAACCTGCAATATTTGAAAACCGCAAAAGCCCAATCCTCTAGACAACTCCGTTGGGCATTATTCTTTGCCGAGTTTGACTTCATAATTACCTATCGACCTGGTACAAAGAACGGTAAAGCCGATGCCCTTTCTCGGATGGGAGTGGAAGAACACTTGATCAACCCTAAACCTGTACCAATCATTCCCGAACAAAGAATTCTGGGTGTAATCGCCACAGAATCCATAGAGGAAGTTAAGGATAAAGCCAGGCAACTTGTAACTCCAGCAGGTATACAGAATTGGTATCTGCAGGGAAAGGACTTTGCAGTAAAGGACAACTTATTGTATTTCCAAGAACGATTATACCTACCCAGCACAGATTTACAGAAAAAAGTAATCTCTTGTTATCACGACTCTTTAATGGAAGGTCATCCCGGTATAGCCAAGACCTCAGAAAAGATCAAGCGCTACTTCTGGTGGCCGTCTTGGAAAAAAGATATCAGAGACTTTATAATGTCCTGTGGAGTATGCGCCCAAAACAAGAGTCAAAAGGAAAGACCAGCAGGCCTCTTACGCCCTATTGACATCCCACCTCGCCCTTGGCATACGCTTTCTATGGACTTCATCACCGATCTACCTCCATGCTCCGGATACAATACGATTCTAGTAATCGTGGACTTATTCTCCAAGATGGCGCATTTCATTCCGCTCAAAGGCTTGCCAACAGCAGCAACTCTGGCCCGAGAATTTCTCGAAAACATCATCCGACTGCACGGTTTTCCTTCGGTTCTAATTTCGGATCGAGGTAGTCAATTTATTTCTCATTTTTGGCGAAGTTGCTGTCGGTCGGCTCAAATTGATGTGAGACTATCGACCAGTCACCACCCTCAGACCGACGGACAAACCGAGAGGACCAATCAAACTCTGGAACAGTATTTACGCTGCATGCTGCAACAAACTGAAAAAACTTGGAAAGATATCCTTTGGATAGCCGAGTATGCCTACAATAACTCTGTCCATTCGGGAACTGGGAAAACCCCGTTTTTTCTTTTGTACGGCAGTCACCCTCGAACCTCGGAGTTGGATCCCCTCCAAGATCTTGAAACACCAGCAGTAGACTACCTGCATTCTACAATCACCCAAGCCTTTAAGGAAGCTGTTTCTCACCTTCAAAGGGCTAAAGAACAATACAAGAAAGGAGCAGATCAACATCGGAAGGAAGCCCCTCACTATCAAGTAGGGGATCAAGTCTGGTTATCCACCAAATATCTATCTCTAAAAGGGCCACGCACATTCAACCCAAGATACCTTGGTCCCTATTCCATCACTACCATAGTAAACCCAGTAGCGGTAAAGTTGGACTTGCCCCCGCACATGAAGATACATCCGGTCTTCCACGTCTCTCTATTAAAACCCGTGCAACCTCAAACCCGACTAACCAAATCTCCAAAACCTATCCTAGTGGATGGAGAACTCGAGTTTGAAGTCAAAAGCATTCTGGACTCCAAGATCTCCAAATCTAAACTATTCTACCTAATTGACTGGAAAGGCTACGGCCCCCAAGAGAGATCCTGGGAACCTGCTGAATATGTCCACGCTCCTCGCCTAATCAAAAGATTTCACCGAATATTTCCTGACAAGCCAAAACCCCCGGAGAAGCCCGGTTTGGGAGGGGCCTTGAGGGGGGGTACTGTCATGATCTCTGCTTCCAAAAGGTCAGGGTTTTCCCAACTCCCTTGGAAGCAGATCCATAACCCAGGTTCCGAGTGCCAACCAGTCCCAATTGGGACCTTTTGGACCCAGTCCTGGCGCCAGTGGCACCAGGCTCATAAATATGCCCAGTCCCAGCGCTGGAAGCGCCGGGCTCATAATGCTTGGGTGGACTTACCTGCAGCAGACCATGCTGCTTACTTGCCTGCCAGTTGAGCCTCTGATCCTCTTCTGTTTGGAACTACTTTTCCTGTTGGGTGGGGCTGGAGCCACTCCCTAGATTTAGAGCACTGGAACTCTTCTGGAAGGCAGGAACTCTTTTCTTACCAGGAACTCTTTTCTTACTTAGGCGTGGCTGTGGAAGGAGACACCTAAGCACTACAGGAGGCTATTTAAACCACACCCGGTGGATGAATCTTGCTTTGCGTTATTCTGCACCCTCTGCAGCAGGACGCTCATCGTGTCTTCTGCATCCAGTCCTGGGCCTAAGGAAAAAGGCTTACCATCCTGAATCCAGTCTTCAGCAACACCTATAAAGACAAGAAAGAACAGGTTAGCATTCCGGCATCTGAAAGGCAAAGGCTTACCTACTCTTCGTGCGCTCCGGAGGTCTTCATACTGCATTCCGGCATCTGAAAGACAAAAGCTTACCAACTCTTTGCACGCTCCGGAGGCCTTCGGCGCTGCATCCGCATCTGAAAGACAAAACAAGGTGCGTTTAAAGACATTGGGGAACTTTAATACTCACGTGCCATTACTCCTTTCCACATCTAATCCAGTGGGTATTCCGGCACCCTGCAGCCGCTCCGAACTCGTACCTGCAAAATAAAAAGACAGTTAGAGCGCATCGTGAAACAGGCAACAAGCGCTTACTCACGTGCTTCCAGGCGCTTCTATTCATCACACGGGCTCCATCTTCAACTCACTTCAGCCCGTCATCCGCCATCGCCGGAACCCTGCAAAACAAGAGACATCATTACTAAAGACTTTAAAAAGACATTTGAATGACTCGAAACTTACCGTTCGTGCAGTAAACGACGGACAGCAGTCCTCTGAAGTCAAGAGGCCTGTGCTACCTATCCAGTGAAGAAACTGGCTACAGCACCCTGCCCCGAGGCAGATGGAGAGCTTGGCATTCACTTACCTAAGGTGAGAGCGTTAACCTTTGGGGGTCTACAGGAGAGGAGAAGAGGAAAGAGATAGGGACACCCCAATAACCCCAGTTCATTAACCCCATATTTTCTATCTGCAGACATCTTACTCTACACGTCAGGCATACAGTGCACAGAGGTCCAGCCCAAAGAGCCAACCGGGTGCTACACATCACCTTTGAAGATACGGTAGTCGCCCAGTCAAGACCGGCGCCTCTGCGAGAATCAGGTGAGCGTTACACCGGCGGGACAAAGCGGTCGACGATGCGGACAAGGGAGTCCTTGGATTCAAATGTTCTTAGGCAAAGGAGTGGGCGGCTCCGGTCGTCAGCGGCACGGCGTCAAGTGGTCCCCACGGCTGGGCAACACAACTTCGACGGGCTTCCAGCGGTTACACAAACCTGCAAACCCTGGTCGATGGCAATGGACTTCGACAGTGGCGAAGTGCGGGTGCTTTGCTTCGTTCTCCTCAGCGGTCCCGTCTCGGGTCAGCAGCCTTTCGAGTGTCTGACTTCCAGGGAGCTTCGGCGAAGGTTAGCGGTGCTCAATGGTCCCTCGGAGCACGAGAAGAGGGCGCCTTACCAGGTCCTCTCTCGGATCAGTCCTTGACGAATTCGGCAGCTTTCAGATCAGGTTGAAGCAAATGCAACAGCAAGTCTTCGTCTTCCAGCTGGGCGTCGAGGATCAGCAGTTCCAGTTACTCTTCAAGTGTAGACACAGCTTCTTAACGCTTCTGAACAATTTCCAGTGGTGAGAGGTCCCCAGATATACTATCTTGTCTCTCATCCACACTGCTGGGTCACTCTCAGCAGCCAATCATACAGAAGGGCATTCATGCAGTCAGTCAGCCAATCAGGCACACGGTGCATTCAGGCTATCCTCCTCCCTCTCAGACACTCACAACAAGGAATGTGGATTGGGACAGGTACCCAGCCATTCAACACTACAAACTGCATTCAGGCCAGTTTCGGGCAGGGCTGTCTCAGTCTTTGTCTCTCATACCAGAAACCAGACAGCCACAACAAGAAGTGCATATTGGTCACACACTCCATTCACCCAGGTCCCACCCACAGGGCGTACCCACAACACACAGTCACTGGGAAGGCTCCAGTCAGTCTGGACTGGACTTCACAACAACACCATATATGGAACTTCCACCCAACAGCCAGTCAGGGGGAAGGGACGGAGTCAGGGCTTCCCAGGACTTTGGGAAAACAAGGTAACAGGTAATAGAAAGCAAGAGGCCACAGGGGCCATCTTGTTTTCCATCAGGAATCAACTGATTCCAATGGCAGGGCCTGGGTATCCCAAAATGGAGGATACTCAGCGCACCTGTCAAATTCAGCATGGAGCTGCCACCAGCCCATACCCTGCTCTGCGGGCCACCCACAGGTGCCCAAAAACATACACTAGGGGCACAGGGTTGTACCCCCACCCAGGGGTGCAGTAAGGGTATCCCACGGGTCTGTTCACCAAACCAAAAGAGAGAGAGCGGCACCACCAGGAGTCCCACATGAACTCCTGCGTGGAAAACACGACAGAACACTTGATAAAAAGGCAGTAAAGGACAAGGATACGGAGGCCCTGTCCCTCCGGTGCATTTCCAGCATCACAGGGGTCACCCCTGCAACCCGTGAATTTTGTTTTCTTTTTTTAAAGGGAGCAGGGGACACCCCTGCTCCCATTTACCCCATATATTGTCACCATATATAATGTCGCCTATGCCATTTCTCGGTGACTATATACATGGCAACATTATATACGAGGACAATATTACCTGATACCATCACACTATGACTAGCCCTCTGTGCCCTCTACTGGTGTTGCCAGCCAAAGCTTTCAAAGGCCCAGCTCTGTTTTTCTGTAATACTAGTGAGCCAATATGTTAGAGACATAGGCTGGGTCCGTGATTGTGGAAAGGGTTCCTATGAGTTTACGGGCGATCTTGTTACTATAGCTAGTGAGTATGATTGGGTTTCCCCTCATCCATATGTAGTGGAGTTGAGAAGCTACAGAAGGTTCTTTAGAATAGAGCACACGTACCGCACAGCGCAGAACCATCTGATGCAATTCCCATGGCCACACTATAGACAATGCTTTCTCTTACCAAGAATGGGTACAATCTCAACTATGGTAGTATGTGGGTCATGGCAAGGTGTGAAGTTGGAGAATAGATTCTGTACATGATATGATAGGTTATTTACAAACGCGCTTAATGCCCAGAGGTTCTAAGCGCGGACCGGGGATCGAACCTGTGTTGTTATGTGTCGTCTTGCTTCCAAGGTGAGCACTTTGCAGCTGAGCTATCCTCCCGAGACATGATGTAAACACAGGTAGGAACTAGGAAGCAACCGACATGTGTTGACATCATGCAGTTCCCTACTACCATGGTATGTTACAAGTATGGGGAAACATAGACATAACACGGAATTAAAACAGAGGCTTGTTGGCACTGTTACTTGGCTGGCACCAACATGTTGTTGACTTTGACTATCATCAACCTTTAGTACAGGATAGAGAACTAATTAAACTATCAGCAGTGAAGGCATACTAAGAGAAAAGTGAAAGGTTGAAATACATTGTGTTGACACTATCCTGATGTTAAGTTATAATTCAGTTTAACAAAATGTAAATGCAATCGCATGACATTATTAGCTTGATAGAGGTCTATATGCAAGGAAGGCTCAATTCAATTTAATTACACAGCATAATGCAGAAGACTATAGCTTTGATTATTACACATACTTGTAAATCCGATTAATGCTGCACGACCATGAATGCACTTTACAAACTGTGTTAATTATTCATCTGGATTAGTATGTGTATGACATTTTATTTTATATGTTCCAAATAATTATAAGGGTGAGCTGAATAATGCTGCACTAATATAAATGCACTTTATGAACTATGTTAAATATCTATTCGGGTGCAACAGTATACGTAATGTTATATGGTTTATAACAATATTTTTACGGCTCTATGGATTGGATTAATTATGTTTTTTAATGTAAGCGTCAGTCTTAATTGTATTTTTATAAAAGTGTGGAAAGTTTGTTACATAACTATATCACACTAAATAAATAAATAAAACATAAATCCAGACACACTCTGTAGGGATCTCTGCCTCTCCGACAGCACAAGAACACTGATGCGGGTCGAAGCGCATGTAACCTAACTGTACTGAGAACAACCACAGACAAGAACACACGTGTAGAACCCTACACATTAAGATCTAATAGCCTGAATCTTATTATAGATGATTTTGTCCACAGATACACACATCCCTTGACAGTTGTGCGATATGTGTCATTATTTCTGGTCAAGCTGTTTGTTGGGTCTCATACAGCGGGCAACAAGCCCAGATGACTAAAACTGAGCTTGTATTTCCATGCTCCTTGCTGGTGCATGCAATGGCGACCTTTCCACCGTCTGAATCTCGTTTTCCATAAACTGACGAGGGACTGGCTGTGCAGTAGGAGTCAAGAACAAAGGGCCAGGGGAGGAAACACATTTTATGAATCAGAAAACACAGGAATGCTGGCACTTGCGGCAGGAGAGGAATGCTGCTCAGTGCTCACCAGCAGCACTTCACCAACAGAAGGCCCAGTGATTGGCCCACAGGGAGGAAAGAAAGCTAACCAATTGCAGAGTGTCTTTCTCTGCTTGCAACAGCACTTTCTAATGTGGCACCAACATCCCCTGGGGCAGTTCAGCCAGTTTACAGTTTGCTCTGCTCGGTGTCCTCTGATCAGCCTTCCTTTGATGTTTCAGCAGGACGCATCTTCCTTCCTGTAAGAAGACAGGAATAACCGCACTGTCGCGTGGCTTTACTACAACTGCCGTAAAGGGCGCTGCGCTTGCAAAATAGTCCCTGGTTCACTACCTAGCACACGGTGATGGTTGCTTTATTAAACTGCTCTGCCTAGCGCAATAAAGACAGCTAGCGGCATACGCCTGGGACAAGTAGTAACTTATGCACGTGTAAGTCAGCAAAATGGAGCAATTTACGATTGATACCAGCGGGTGGAATATGCGCGCGTTTTTTGAGTAACTTATTTGGTCCCCCCTGCACCTGGAAGCGCGCGTGCAATTAAATAAATGGCTGTGGCCCTCGTATTTATATGCAAGATTGTTGGTGCATTGGGCTGCAGCCTGGCTTTCGGTTTGCATTAACGAATCTTGTATATACAGAAAACACTGACCGCACATATATGTGTGTATTTCGCAGAAAATAAAGGCTTCTCCACGAAGAACTCAGGAGTGCGGACTCAGTATGGTTCTGAATGAGCACAATTTGTTAATGAACTAATTGAAGCAGTCAAGCCCAAGCTGCGAGCCCACCAGTGCACGTAAGACTCCGTAAAACAATGCCAGTGGTTATGATTAATTCAAAGTCTTCCAGCCATCCTTTTTAGGTTTCATTTGTTTTCCTAAGCGAATACTGGCAGGTACACACCTGATTTATTCTCTGTGTACATTATGCATATGTTGGGCACGTTTTGTGGGCATGATTACCCACACATAGAGGCATAACTACGACACAGTAAAGTATACCCTTCCCGGCCTAACTTTCTCATTTGGAGGACACACGTTAATGCTAATTTCACTTTATCCACACGTGTTGCCTCCTGCTCCTATTAGTTATATTGCTAAAAAGTGGCATGACAAGATCTCAGCAGTGTTCCGTAGGGTCTGTCCCCTGACGTATTTTCTTTCCCCTTGAACCAACTGTTCAAAATCACGGCACCCCCATCTTGGAAGTAGGAGCAACATTCATGACTAAACGTTGACATAGTTATGGCGAATACTGGTAATAACGTATTTGTTCCTCAGTGATTGTTATGACCAGGATGTTACTAACAGGTGGTACTATTGCCCAGTTAAAGGTTCCTCCTTTTATCAACCTCAGCGAATGAAAAGTTGGGGAGACGTTGTCAGAATTTGAACCTGTGACCTGCAGGTTGATCATGGTGTCCGCATCTAGCAGTTAACTCATCTAACCGGCTTAAAAAAATGTGAACAGTCTTGAATATGCATACAACAAAGCGCTCTCTACTTACACAGCCCACCTTCAAGGCACATTACTCTTTCTGTCTTATTTTTCTTCCGACCTAGTCACCCAATTTGCTATTCGGTATGATAGCCATGCAACCCTCATTTTCTCCCAATCTGATATAGACATTCAAGCAGAATGCAACACGCATTCTGATTAGCTCTCGCCAGGTCCTTTCCAGCCGCCTTGTCCTCGGCGGGGGGCGTGGCAGCCCCTCAGCCAATGAGGAGGCTGGAAGCGGGGCCAACCACGCTCTGAGCCTCCCCGCGGCTGAGAGGCTGCCTTCGCCCCCTGCCGGGGACTCGGGTACGTTTTGTTTTTTTAATTCCCTTTCCTCCCTCCTCCCCCCACCCCCACTTACCTTCTTGTTCCTGCTTCCCCGGCGAGGAACGAGGGAAGCCTCCAGCTGTGTGGAGACTAGGAGCGGGGCCATCCCCGCTCCGCGCCTCCACACGGATGGAGGCTTCCCTCGTCCCCCGCCGGGGATGCAGGAATGTTTTTTTTTTTTACTTTTTTTTTTATTCCTGTCCCACTACCGCCCTCCCAACCCCACTTACCTTCTTTTTGATCCTTTTTCGGGAGCGGACGCGCTGGGAACACTTGTGTTCCTAGCGCATCCGCTCCCGATGACCGCCATGGAAAGGGAAAACGGACTCCGTTTTCCCTTTCCATGGTGGCCATTTTCATGGTCGTTTCTTTTTATTTTATTTTTTTCCCGAAACTCTGCAGCGTTTTGGGAAAGAAAAAAATGCTTTTAGTGCCCTGGTCACACAGTGTCGGTAATGCCCCCGCCGCTCGGGTCATATTGCTTAAGTATGACTTTTACCACAAATACTAAGTGATCATATCCAAAGACGTGTATCTCTATGGGAAGCCGTTCAGGTCAAAATTACACCTTTATGAATGTGACATACTGAAATGAATACAACATGCATTAAAATGAGTAATGAATGCATTGTGTCATATTCATTTCAATGAGTGTCATATTTATTTCAATACATGTCCTATTCATTTCAATTCATGTCTTATTCATTCCAATGCATGCTATATTCACTTCAATGTGTGTCATATTCATTTCTTTTTTTTTTTTAATATATTTTTATTATTTTTCATATGTCTTGACATGAGTAACAATTAGAACAGAATGAAAACCGTCTCCCCCCACCCCCCCTTTCCGGGATAACTCCGTCCATGCAATGTTCTCGCGAGAATGTGCTTCCTCTTCACGAGAATAGATCCAGTATCCTTATTGTGTGCGGGCACCATTGTTCCTTGTAGTCCAAATGGAGACACTCTATCACTTGTCCCCAATCCTTTCTAAACCTCCCATGTTCTCCTTGGATGTTATATGTTAAGCGTTCCATGGCCAGATGCGTCCACACCCTTCGCGTCCAGTCTACTGCTGCCGGCGGGGTTATATCTTTCCAGTTATGTGCCAACTCCAGCCATGCCCCTATCAACAGACCCATAAAGTTCCTCTTCTGCGAGGTGTTTAGAGTTTTATCCTTGGGGTCCCATAGGCCCCCCAGCCATACCTCGACCCCCTGGTGCTCTGTCCCCGGGAACATTTTATGCATTTGGGCCTTAATTTCCCCCCAAAAGGTGCTCAATTTAGGGCAGTCCCACCAGATGTGTCGCCAATCCCCTTGCCCCCCACATTCCCTCCAGCATCTGTTCTGGGAGTTGGCATACATCGTGTGTAGTCTCTCTGGGGTGTAGTGCCATTGAAGCATTATTTTCACCCACATTTCTCTATTTTGGATGGCTCTCTTCAATTTTGGAATCTGACGCCACATATACTCCCATCTGTCCCTGGAGAGGGTATAGACCAGGGTTTTCTCCCACCTTTTCATATATTGCCATGTGGTTGGTTCTGGTTGTGCATTAATGTATTTATATGTATTTGAGAGAAATTTGCGGGTGCCTGTTTGTGTCATAATGTACTTTTCAAAAGGGGTCAGGTCTCTAAACATTGCTTCTTTTATTGGTGGGGTACGTAGCCAGTGGCAGAGCTGTTCATATTTAAATCGATCCTTTGGTGTTAGTTTCAAAAGCGTTGTGCAGTCCGCAAATGACCTTATCTGTTGGTCCTCTTGCATGTCCCCCACCATTTTGCACCCGGCCTCTTCCCATTTACTGTAGGCGCCTATTTCCATTCCCGGTGGAAACTCTGGGTTGCTAAACATTGCCATAAATGGAGCGGGATCTTTAGTCAGGGTTTCTTTTTGGGTAGCTGAGTCCCACACCCCCAGCGTAGTCTTCAGTATCTCACTTACATGCGTATTGTCATGTCGGAATCGATTGTTAATCCATAACATATGCCTGGTGGGTGTCCTTGCCACCGCTCTATCCTGCCTCTCCCAAATGTTTTCCCCTCGCTCTGGGATCCATTCCCTTAATACCCACAGTTGGGCTGCATCATAGTAATTCTTAAAATGTGGCATAGCGCACCCACCTTCCCCTCTATTCGCAGTCAGATTTGCATTTGAGATTCGAGGGGTTTTGTTTTGCCAAACATATTTGGACACCTCCTTCCTAAGTGCTCTAAAGAACTCCCTGGGGGGTCTTATCGGGAGGACCTAAAATAGGTGCAGTAGTTTGGGGAGTATGGTCATCTTAACCGCCGTGATTCTACCCCACCAGGAAATCGCCAATGGATTCCATTTTATCAAATCTTTTTTAATATTTTCCAAGAGTAAGAGGTAATTATGAACATAAAGTTTGTCAATTTTCCGGGTGAGAGTGATACCCAAATATTTGATACCAGTGGTCGCTATCTTCAATTGGCAATCTGTTGCACTTGCGCGGATTTCTTCTTTGTTACCTGCCAGGATCAGTATCTCTGATTTTTGCCTGTTTATTTTTAATCCCGAGATCTCCCCAAATTTGCCTATAACTTCCATTAGATGCGGTAGGGACAGCCCTGGGTCTCCTATAGCCACTAGCACGTCATCTGCATATGCCGCAGCTTTGTGCTCCTGTCCCGCCATTTCTATGCCCTTTACCTCCGGGATCTCCCTGATTTTCGCCAGTAAGGGTTACAGATAGATGGCATATAGAAGGGGGGAAAGTGGGCACCCTTGTTTCGTCCCTCTCCCTATGTATACTTTATTCGACAATCCGCCATTCACAGCTATTCTTATGGATGGGGAGTTGTAGTTGGCCCGGATCATGTCGATATATCCTTCACCCATTCCCATTTTTTTTAGGACCTGGAATAGAAATGTCCACTCCACCCGGTCAAACGCTTTCTCCGCGTCCAGAGCTACCAGTGCTGCTGGGGTCTGTTTAATGCCTATTTTTTCGACCAAATGGAGGACCCTACGAAGGTTGTCATGAGGCTGCCGATTAGGGACGAATACTGATTGATCCTGGTTTATCATTGTAGGGAGAAGTGGTGCCAATCTAGCCGCCAATATTTTAGTATACAGTTTTGCGTTTAGATTTATTAAGGCAATAGGGCGGTAGGCGGTGGGGCATTGTTCTTCCTTCCCCTTTTTATGGAACTCCAGTACCTTTGCCTCATTCATGGTTTGGGTCACTGATCCCTTCCCCCCAAAAGTATTATATAGGGACGTGAGTACAGGAGCGAGGATGTCTTTGTATGTTTTATAAAAGAGGGCGGTATATCCATCCGGGCCCGGTGCTTTGTTCATGGGGAGGGACTGTATTGCTGCATTGACCTCTTCTATTGTAATTTCTTTTTCTAAGTTTAGCCTCTCTTCCTCCCCCAGTACGGGGAGTTGAATCCCAGCGAGAAAGTCTTCTTGGAGATCTCTTTTAGGGAGATCCGTAGTGTACAGTTTTTGATAGAACCTTTCAAGTACCTGTCCTATCTCAGAGGTTTGGGTCCTCAGTTGGCCTGACTCATCTTTTAAAGCTTTTATTGTTCGCGTCCGCTGAGTACTTTTCAATTGTTTTGCTAGTAGTTTATCGGCTTTATTCGCCTTAACATAGTACCAATGTTTTGTGTGTAGAAGTGCCTTTTCTGCTTTTTTCGTACGTAAGGCTTCTAGCTGCCCGTGCACGTGTCTTAATGTACGCATGATTCTCCCTAGTGGGAGTCTGGATCAGTTCTGCCTGGATCGCCCCTATTTGTGCCTCTAGTTCCTTTTCCCATTGGTGGTTCATTTTTTCTCTCTGTGCTTTGAGTGCTATTAGATGTCCCCTTATTACCGCCTTTAGAGCGTCCCATACTGTATCTTTGCTTGTGTCTGGGAGGTCATTATCAGCCAAGAAATCTGTGATATGTTCCCTGAGCTTCTGCGCCGTCACTGGGTCCCTAATTATATCCTCCCGGAGGCGCCAACTCCAGAGCCTGGGATAATGTGTGGGCCAGATGACGGTCATTCACAAAGGGGCATGGTCCGAGAGCGTGATAGGTTCAATCTATATCTGTTTTATCTTGCCCAGGAGGCTCAGTGATACCCAGAGATAATCTATCCTCGAGGCCGTATTATGTACGTGCGAGTAATATGTATAGCTTTTTCGTTCTGGGTTGCCATTGCGCCATGCATCAGCAAGCCCAAGGTGCGTGATTTTTTGCTTTAGGTTTTTCGATGGGGCATCTTGACTGTGTTTCCTGGGCCCGGATCTGTCTAAGGATGGGTCCCACGCCATGTTAAAGTCCCCCCCCCAATATTACCTCTCCAGCGGCTTGTTGGTCTATTTTGTCTAGGACCTCTCTTATGAAGCCATCCTGGCCCGTGTTGGGGGCATGTACCGTGGCCAATGTCAGGGGTCGGCCATCTATTGTTATATTTACTACTAGGCTTCTCCCCTGTTTATCTCCCCATGAGAACTTGAGTTGTGCGTGCAGGGAGTCTCTGACCGCTATGAGAACCCCAGCCCTTTTCTCTGGCGCGTTTGCCTGAAAGATTTGGTTGAACCCCCTAAGGCCGAATTTATGCTTGTCTTGGGCCCTTATATGTGTCTCCTGGAGCATTACGATGTCATACGCCCCCTGCTTAATGGAATGTGCTACTTTTTTACGCTTGACTGGATAGTTTAGGCCCCTTACATTCTGTGTCAGGATCTTTATCCCCATGTGTCTTCCCGTATTAGGTAGCGTGCCACAGATCCTCTCGTCTCTTTTACAATTCCAGAGTTATCCCCGGCTTTCCCCTGTCCCCAACTCCCCTTACCCCCGTTGTGTCAGACAAACCCCAACTGGCGTGTTTCCCTCCGCCCCTACCCCAACTGCCCTGAAGATGGCATGATTTACTACTAGCACCTCGGCGAGTTGCCTCGTGCCTCACGCCCTCTACCGTACTCAGGGATAACTTTGAAGGGGATCCTAAACCCTTCGTCATGACTTCAGTGGCCTCCCGTGTCTCTCCCCTCCCGGTACCTGTGTCTTGGTCTCTCGGATTCTTACTGTCTCTGTCAAGTCCCCGATGGCTGCTGTGTCATGCTTCTGCTCCAATATTCTAGACGTTCCCCTGTGCGTTACTTCCTCCTGCTTGGTCGTCTCTCTCTCCTGTTCATCGTTTTCCATCCTGTGAGTGTCGTCTTAATGGGGGGGCCTGAGCCGCTTGCCTGCGGGGGGTCTTCGTCTTGGTCCTGTAGGTTCATAAGTCTTTGCCCTTCTTCCCGTGATGTTATCCTTTTTTGTGTGCCCTCCCACGTAAACAGCAGGCCAAATGGAAATGTCCACTTGTATCTAATTTGGCGGGCTGTCAGCTCCTTCGTTATCTGGGACATTTCTCTTCTCTTCTGGAGCGTTGTCAATGCCAGATCCTGATACAGCTGTATTTCCTCCCCATTCATTCGAATGAAGCCCATTGATCTGGCCTTTCTTAACACCCACTCTTTTTGTGTGTATCTGGTGAGGGCCACCAACACATCTCTCGGGCGATCGTTTTGGGGAGTCGATCTTTTTGGTCCCACCCTGTGTATTCGATCTATCAGGACTTCTTCTCCCTCGTCCTGGTCTAGGATGTCTGAGAAAACTTGCTGGACCGCTGACTTAAGATCTTTATCTTCCACCGTCTCTGGTACGTTTTTTATCCTAATGTTCGATCTTCGTGACCTGTTTTCCAAGTCTTCACATTGGATTTAGGGCTAGGTGTTCCTGTGTTTCTGCAACTTGTTGTGTCTCTTCCTCCATGTTCTGCACAATCTTCTCCAAGGTATCTGTTCTTTCGCCCAGGCCAGATACTTCCGTTTTTAATTCCTGCAAGGCCGATTTGAAATCGGACTTCATAGCATCCAGATGCACGTTCATTGAGTCCATGAGTTGTGCTTGGAGTTCTCCGAACCACATCTTCAGATCCTCTTTTGTGGCCATATCTTCGTGGAGGAGGTTCGTTCCCAGGTCGCTATTTGATCGTTTGGGCGTTTTCGCCTTATCCGTGGTTCCTTTGCCTCCCCCCAGAATTGGGCCAAGTTGTGATCTTGCTTCGGCGGTTGGTTTGAGGGGTTGGTTGGTCCGTGCTTCCCTCTGGATTTTGACATTTATGCCTCCTCGTGCGAGCTACTCGATGGGGACTGGCCCTGTCAGCGTGTTTCCCGGTCTGCGGCCTCTGCTGATCTTCCGTATTCGTCTGCCCCCGATCCGTATGGTTCTCAGACCGGGGTTCGCCTGTTATTTCCCCTAAGACCGGGGGGAGTCACAGCTGTATGTGTCCGCTCCCCACCTGGGTCTGGTCCCTGTGGAGGTGGGGAGCCTTCCCAATTTATGACTGTGTCTTGCCGCTTTGGAGGATCCCTTACCTCCTCTCCGTAAGTTGCCTGTGGCCTGTGACCACCATCGGGCCGCGCCCTTGCCAATGTGTGAGGGGGCTCTCGGAGTGGGGGAGATTACGGTTAGTGTGCCTGGCTCCGGGGGTCCATGACTCTTGTTGCTCGTAGCGGGCCTTTTGCTCTCTCCCCTCAATCAGTTCGATCACGTACCTTAAGAAAGTGCCCGGCTTCGGGCTACGTTCTTCCCAATATGTGTGGGGCCCGGAGAGCGGGGTAGATCGAGGCTCGTGTGGCGGGCTCCAGGCTGCCGTGCCTTTTAATGTTCGTGCTGTGCCCTCGCTCCCTTCCCTCGATCTGCCCGGACGTGCATCTTATTATTTTGTCCGCCAGCTAGTGTCGTTTCCCCGCATCCGACGCTGGGGCTGCTTCTTCCTCTCGCCCTTCCAAGCGGAGCCGCGCTGGGGTCGCCTCCGTGATCGCG
Source organism: Ambystoma mexicanum (assembly GCF_040938575.1). NCBI lineage: Eukaryota > Metazoa > Chordata > Amphibia > Caudata > Ambystomatidae > Ambystoma > Ambystoma mexicanum. The sequence goes on along the minus strand of NC_090924.1, from coordinate 870,385,228 downwards.
ACTCGATCTGCGTTCGCTGGCCCCACCTGCCTACATCCGTGGCAGATGTGCCCGGTCTCAGGTATTCCTCACGCCCGAGGCTCGTGGGGTGGGGGGGGGTCACCTCCTCCGCGATTCCCCCGCTCCAGTTCGTCTCCCCAGCGGGATATTGCCGATTCAATCCGTGGGCGCGGGGGACGAGTCTTGTGTTCTGCGTCTCAGGTGGGCGGCCTCGATGTCAGGTCCCGCTCCGCATCCGCTGCTCCCGGGGTGTGGGTCGATAGGGATCCGCGGGTCCGCCAATGTGATCCGGCCGCACTGGGGTTTACCGCCGTTGTGTATGGCACTGATGGGCCCTCTTTTATGGGGGGCTTCGTCTGCAGATTTCCGGGGACCGTTTCCTCCGTCTACCTCATCGAGAGATCCGCAAGTGAGCTGGCTGCTGTATAGGCCCGGGAGGGGAGCCGGAGAGCGCTCAGGCACGTCTTCTCTCCACGGCGGCCATCTTGAAGTCCCGTCATATTAATTTCAAAGGGTGTCACATATTCACTTCAATGGGTGTCATATTCACTTCAATGGGTGTCATATTCATTTCAATGCATGTCCTATTCATTTAAATGCATGTTTTATTCATTGAATTGCAATGTATGTCATACTCATTTCAATACATGTCATACTCATTTCAATACATGTCATACTCATTTCAATACGTATTATAGCCATTTCAATGTATGCCTTACTCATTTCATTGCATGTTGTATTCATTTCAATATAAAAAAAGAAGCTGAAAACTGATAAACCCCCTCTCTGCCCATATTGCAGTAAATGGTGAAAATTGTCTTGCAAGTCTCCACCCCGAAGCATAAAGTGAAAGACTTTTGTATATTGAAAAATGTAATTTTATTTATTTTTACATTCACATTTTTTTTTAACAGCACAACATGTGTGATATAAATTAACAATTGATAAAAAAACTTCTTAATAAACAAATATATCACAGTTGAATATAGAAATCTAATCTAAATTTCCTGATTAGATATCTATAGAAAAATGGGTGATGTCATGTTATGGAATGTACAAATGGAAATTTCCAATATTGCTAAAAAAGCACCAAAGGGTGCCTGATTCAATCGACAGATACTTGGTGCAGACACTGATGATAGTGAAACATAACAAAAAAAACTCATTTTCTTACCCCATTGATGGATTGTTTTGTCCCTTGATTGCTTTTCTCTCAACTGCGATATATTTGTTTATTAAGAGGTTTTTTTTAGTAATTGTAAATTTATTTCACACTTGTGCTGTTAAAAAACATTTTTTATGTGAAAATAAATTCAATTAAATTTTTCAATATACAAAAGTCTTTGATTAAGCTTTGTGGAAGAGAATTCCAAGATAATTTTCACCAGTTACTGCAATTTGGGTAGAGAGGGGGTAATCTGTTTTCCGCTTCTTTTTTGATGGTTCTAATTTTTCCCGTTTGAAAACTGATCTCCCAAAAAAAAAAAGTAGGGAAAATACCCAATTTGTAACCCTTCATTTCAATATGTCACATTCATAAAGGTGTCATTTTGACCTGAATGCTTCCCATATATCTCTCCAGCCGTAAGGGTTTCACTGCAGGGCTGAAGCGTGGGTTCCTGGCAGGACTTACACTGCCCTAGGGCCCCAAGATCCCTATGGAGGCACTATGGAGCAATGTCCCGCCCAGATCAATTGTTTGCTCCGGGGCTGATGCTGGTTCTCAATGTCCTTGTTTGACCCTTAGAAAATCTGCAGATTAATGAAGAAAAGACGCTGGTTGACTACCACAAAAAATGCATCTCCAGTCAGAAATGCCCCATGTGAAATCTCTGGCGCAATCAAGATTAACCTCCTGTTTGCACTTATTTTGCCAGCCATGCACCTATTGCATCCTCTCTATACTATTTTGATCTTGCCTTCTTTAGCCTATTTCTATTGAACTAATTAACATATTTAATAATTGCACCTTGCACTATATCATCTATGGCTTGAAGTAAAGATTTTATTGCAGTGAAGCAAGTATAACAGTAATATTTGTGCTAATGATTGTGTTCGAAGACCTCTTTTCCAAGATCTTTGTATACTTTTAGATTGTAATTTGGAAGTGGCACTCAGTACACACTAGGCACTTTAGACGATACAAGAACGGAACGTTATACTTACTTTCATGATTTTTAAAAAGACAAAATACCTTTTTAGCAATTCTCTGATAGGGTGTAAGAATGGTGTAATGAGTGTATAGGAATATTGTAAAATCTGTAATAGTATTGAAGTTTTGTATAGTTAAAATGTACATTATGTGTTTTATATGTGTAAAGTTCGTAAAGAACGAACCACATTAATAATATATAAATAAATATATAAAGGGCAAGTTTGGCAAAGTAGTTAAGTCCAGTATGGTAAGTAAAAAGACAGTGGACCTCATTACGAGTCCGGCGGTACCCCTTCCGGTGCTACCAACAGGTTGCCACTGGACTCGTAAAATTCTACTGGCGCCTGACTTCCCGGTGCCACCGGGAGATTCCAAGTCTGGCAGCCCGGAAGACAGGCGCCAGTGAAATGTTAGTCCCCATTCACATAGAGTCCAATAGGACTCTATGGCAGTTGAGGCACGGAAGTGCCAGTGGCGCTTCCGTGCCCGCTCTGCCTTCCGTGGCCGCTTGGCCGGGCAGGGTCAGACCTGTCGGGCACAGTGGCTCCGGCAGGCAGACTCCTAGTTTGCCGGTCCAGAAACAAGGGTGCCGGTGAGCTTACCGGCAACCTTGTTTCCAGACCAGCAAATTTGTAATGAGTCTCAGTGTCAATGAATACAGGAAGCCCTTGCACCAGGTCCTATCGGGTTCGGGCATATGAAAAATACCTGGAGGACTGCAGATGAACAGAGCACGAGTAACACAGAGCCAGAATGTCTCAAAGTACAACGTGCTTAGATCCTGTGGGTCTGATAGCCACAGCGTATTGTGCACTATGCAAAAGAAAGACGCTCTTACATGTTGTGCACTCATCTGGCATGCGTTTACTTTCTATCGTGCGTAAAGAGCGAGGAGGTTTGTTCCAAGGAACTGCAGCAGCCAATGAAATGGCTCTCCCTTCCATCTGTGAGCAGTTGACCTTTGGTACCTGAATCAAAAGTGCACTTTCAGATGTTAATTTTGCGCCATTTCAAGACAGGTAACGTTGAAATTGACATTTCTGGAAAATGGTTGCAGCAGGGTGAAATACTGTTGGCTGTCTTAATTATGTCAGATGGAGACTTACAAGGCACATGGTCTACCACCAGGTGGCACCTTTTATGGCATGTCAAGTGAGGGCATACTGGGGCAGTATTGTTTCCCACTACATGTGCTTCTAGATATGTTGGGGCATGTGAGACTGAGTCACATCATGCCCGCACAAATTCCCTTCCACCGCATGCCAAAGAGCAGGATTTGCTGTCCTTTATGTCATGGCAAAAGGATCATTCCAGTGGACTAATGCCATTGCTGGTGGTATCTTGCAGGACAGCCATTCGAAATGCCAACACCAGTATAGCTCTGCCTCATCTGGTACATGCAACTTTGTATCTGCAGGGCATAGTTCCTTGTTTGTACTCCTCAGTGCATTGTATTTTGCATTCAGTATTTTACAGCTTGGTCACACTATTTTCTTTTAATTGTGCTTATTGCCTTTTATAATCTTCTTGCTGCGTTGCCTTTTGGTTTTGGCTGGTGTTTTGACTTTCTGCTACCTTTTATTTAGTAGTTGCTCCCTGCTGCTCTTTATCCCGTTGTACGTTGCTCCTCCCTCCTGTTATTTACCTTTGACATAGTCTGGGTTTACATCCCGTTTAGCGGGTGTTAAAGCAGCCACAACTCTTTTAATAGCAAACTACATTGCCCAGGCCGCTTGGCGAGCCTCGCACCCTTTTATTTGCAAATCAGGCGTGAGAGCGCCAGTGCAAGACTACCAATCGGTCTGTGGCGGTCCACGAAGGGCCAGAAGAGGAAGAGCCTGTAATCCTTGTTGCTGCGTACAATGGGCATCGTTGAAGTATTATCGGCCATAGCTGCAGCCACAACCATACTTGACAATAACAAAACTGTTCCGGTCTCCAGTAAAACAGTAACTCTATGCACTAATGAAACATTTAATGCGATTTCTCTACAAAATGTCCCACCTGGGGGTGGAGACATCCTAGAAGGCTCCTTAGACGGGCAGGCCATAAAGGGAGCTGTCTTGCTTACCGGCGTGAATAAATCCCTGGGCACTGCATGCAATCTGGAGGAAACTCAGGTAGTTCTACCCCCGACCTCAGATTTAACCCCCATGCAGCTTAATGATAGAGCTGAAAATTGCTACCTAAATGATGCCAGGAATGTCTTTGATCTTAAAACGGATAATTGTAGGCCCCTCTGACTCTTCTTACTTAACACCAAATCCATGGTGAAGCATACAATAGAAATATCGACTATATATTGGAGAAGGACATAGATATCTGTGCTCTAACCGAAACGTGGCTACGTGAGGCCTCAGGCCCATCACTGGCACTGGTGGTCCCCAATGGCCACAAGGTTTTATGTGCCAATAGGGTGAACCAGGGCGGGGTTGCAATTATTTACAAAAACTTGAAAATATGACATCCAAGGCCCTGATGAGTGTGAGCTGTTGTGTTTCAAAATTAGAACTGACGCATCTATGACAGTGAATGTACTATTAATCTATAGGCCTCCCAACATCATGCCAGACTTTATAACGCAACTGAATAGTCTTGTTTTATCTCAATTTAAAAAAAGGGCAAAATGGCTAATTATGGTGACTTTAATCTTTGGAGGAATGATCACAAAGACCCAGTAGCTGAGGAGTTAGATAGATTCATGAAAGCCATTGGCTTTCTACAGCACATACACACGCCCACATACGCCAAGAGCCATATTCTGGATTGGGTCTTCTCAGCCAACCTATATATCGACGCCCCCAATATTTCATTATGGCCTTGGTCGGAGCACACTTTTATGGAATTTGAGGTTGATAGTATACCCCTGAAAAAATCGACCTCGCCCAGACAAAAGTGGCCCATCTCAAGAAATCTGAAGAGGGTTAGCCAAGATTCCTTGAGGAAGTGGATTGCACCTTTAGATCAACCAGGCACACTTCCCCCTGAGAACTTGGATGGACTGACCGACTCCCTTTTGAATATGCTAGCTAAAGCCATTGATGAAATAGCCCCTTTGAAAAACAGGAAAGTCAGTGCCCATGTCAAAAATATTTGGCTTTCTGAGAAGTTAAAAAAACGAAGAGTAGAGAAGAGGAAAACATTTTACCAATAGAAAACTATGAAGAAGGAAGAGGACAGACTTACTTATCAGGGTGCGGCTAAGAGATTCAAAATGGCAGTTATAAAAGCCAAAAAGGACTCGTATGAAGTCTGTATCCAAACTGCCCAACATGACTCGAAGGAAATATTTGCTATTCTCAGGGAATTGAAAAAGCCTGATATTAACTATCAGGAATCCATTGTCAAAGATTAGGAGTGGTGCAATCAAATAAAAGAAGCTATGATTGCTAAAACTATTAAAATAAAGAAGGGTAGTGTTCAAATCACTAACTCACCAGTCATAGACCCTCATAAGGTGGTCCAAGATGAAGCATCCTTCACTCTGCCCGTCATACCTAAGTTTTACTTTAGGAGTATTTCAGAAGACGAACTGCGCATCACTCTGGGCAAACTTAACCCCTCTGCTTGTAAAGGAGATCAGTTTCCAGCCACGGCCATTAAGGCATGCTCGGACCACCTCATTAGTTCTATACCAAGAATTGTTAATGCCTCATTCAAGGAGGGGAAGGCCCCCACAAGATTGAAGGGTTCCTGGGGCACTCCATTGTTGAATAAATCTAAGTTTGACCCCAAAAATGCAATTAATTAGAGACCCATTTCTAACTCACTGTTCATTTTAAAGATAATGGAGACATATGATCAACTTTTACGGCACATAAAAGATCATACAATATTGAAGGAAGCACAATCAGGTTTTCGGCAGGGCTTCAGTACAGAATCAGCCCTGTTAGAACTAAAATCGAACATGATGTCCAATATCAATGAGGGTACAACAATGTTATTGATGTCCCTGGATGTATCCTCTGCGTCCAATTTAGTAGACCATCCACTCCTCCTGGACAGACTACAGAAATTAGCTAATTTTAGTATATAAGGGTAGGACTGGATGCAGTCCTTTCTGGGGTTGAGGACCATGCGCGTCTGTAGCAAACAAGCAGAAGCCAAACCCGTTTTAGTCAGGTATGGGGTTCCTCAAGGAGCAGCACTTTCCCCAGTCTTGTATAATCTTTTCACAGCCCCGTTTTTCATCTGCTAGAGGAAAAAGAGATCTGTTTCTCGAATTATGCAGATGATTTGCAATGCCTCATTCCATTTACGGGAGATTATGAAAAGGACTCTAAGGTAGTCTCTGAGATATACAATCTTATTCATGATTGGATGGATAGGAATGGCATGGCACTGAACCATGGTAAGAATGAATTTGTGCTAATTGGATCCAGACCCAGACTAGCTAAATTCACGACAAAGTATAAATCCTTCCATATTGCGATTGTGATATTCCGACAAAGGATAAAATAAATATCTTATGTTTAACATTCGATCAGACACTGAACATGTCTGATCACATCAACGGCTTGGTATCAGCGACAGCCTATTATATCAGACAGCTCACACACATTCATCCATTCCTTTCCCAAAAGGGCTGTGCAACAATCGCCAGAGCTATCATCTCTGTGAAAATCGACTACTGCCACTCTCTCCTCACTGGAGTGGGAAAAACTGAGGTAGCAAAACTCCAAGTGGTGCAGAACAGCACCATTAGAGCAATTATGGGCTTACGAAAGTTTGCACATGTGTCACAGATGAGACGAAAACTACATTGGTTGCCGATTGCATAGAGAATTGATTTCAGACTCCTTGACATTACCTATAAATCGCTGATAGGTCTCTTCCCGGCATATATTGCCAAAAGACTCCAAACTAATCACGGGGTAATAATGACAAAAAGCTGCACATACCAAAAACCTCCTTGGAGTTAGTTAAAAGGGGTGCCTTTTGGCTGCAGCTCAGACTAAATTGAACGCCCTCCTCATGGCCTTAAGAAACTGTCCTACACTGGAGATTTTAAAGGACAAACTCAAAACACACCTATTTAAATAGAGTAATGGTTTCCAGCGTTAGTCAATCTGTTCACCCGTTCTCTATAGGTCTTGGCCTCCGTATGCCCCCAGGCCACTTGGTCGCGCCGTACAAATAATTTAAAGTAAAGTAAAGTAAATACTCACTGCAGGTCAGGCAATTGGTGGCACAGCAGTTCTATACTATTGAACATTTGCCACAAGAGCTTGGGGCACTAGGCTGCACCCATATTGCACTGCAGCCCCCACTCTGGCCTGAACACTTGTAGTGCAATAGGAAGCACCATATTTCCATTAATATAGAGGTGATTGGTGATACAAGGGCAACCATCACCCATGTCCCTATCAACTTTCCTCAGTCAAGGCCTATCAGCTACACCTTTCGCCACTTAAATCATGCTACAGAGTTACAATCCGGAGTTCAAGGAGGCATGTAACTGCTTCGTAAGTGCACACTGAAACAACACCAAAAAATGCAGGGCAAAGTGAAATTGTTCACTGTTAAAATGCCCCATTATTAATGACTACATAGTTCCTGCAGGTGGCATGATGAGGAAGAGACTGAGGCCTCTACAACTGTGCATGGCCTTTCAGAGTTGGCAAGGCAGGTCTCTCTCCTCAAGTTTGAGGATGGACAGTGTTCAACCCAGACCTCTGAGACTGCCTACCTTAACAGTGGTCTGGGACTTTGGGGTTATGGATCCTGCCTTGGTTCCTAACAAAAGATCCTCAACAGCTTTTGTTAAATTGCAATAGTGCCATGCTCACTCCTTGGCAGTAGCAGTAGCATCTCCCCTGGCTCAGGGTCTTTGTGAAGCTTAGATTCTCTGACCCTCGAGCTGTAGTCCTCCATTTTGGGCAACCATCAACCATGACTTCCTCACAACATTCTCCTACCAGAAAGTATTTCCTCCCCACTACTTAGGATGTTTGCCAGGCTATGATAGTATCATCCTTCAATCAGGGGTGCCTTCCTGGGTTTGCTGTTCCTGAAGGAATTGCAGAAACCTATTAGCTGCACCCTCAATTAAGAGTGCCCGCCAATGTCAAGGGTAGATTCTCCTCTCAATACTCTTTCCAGCCTCTTCCATAGGTCTGTTATGGTTTTCCAGCAGCAGCTCTCTCAGTAAGCATTTTATTTCCTTTAACCTGCCCGCCAGCACATGCTCCTTCGCTTCTGGTTTTATGACAGCTATCATAGAGCCCTGAACTCTTTTATAGTACTCCCGATCAGTTAGATTGGGCAATATAGCATTTGATTGGTTATTACATAATCATATTCTTCCCTTTGAGCATGATTGATTATTCCCCTTGTCCTTGAAGCCAGAGTCAGCACAAGAGATGGTGCTGCACTCACGCAGGTTCATTTGGCAATGGCAGATGTGGTTCTTGAGCCGGTGCTGCTTAAGGAGCCTGGAAAAAAGTCTTGACTTCTCAAATTGTGAATGTATATATGGGTGGCCTTGGGCAATACCACATGTAGCTGTCAAGAAACAAGAGGGGATCAGAGAGGAGGATGAGCTCTTGGGAACGTTCATTTACTTCCTTCATATAGCACACTGCGTGCCAGGCAGGCATCCCTTCTCCTCAGAGCCACTCCAAGGTCAAAAAGTACCCTATAAAATATACTTTTGATGAAGAGAGGAATGGAGAGCAAACATCACTAAATGCAATGCACTACAGAGCAGATTGGTAATCATGCATCGACTCAAATTCCTCCCCTTTCTGTTCATACACAGGTGGCAGAGACCAGACCCCTCTCATCAACAGAACAGTAGCACTGAACCACACACATCACCTTAAACTCCCGTCGCCCCCATTTTACCTCTGTCTTGAAAACTTAACTATGCCCCACAGTACCTTCCCTCACTTTCTCGCATCTAGCCTTTCCAACTGCCCACCTATCCTCAGCTGTCTTGAAAGACTTTCCTCGCCTCTGCCTCCTCCTGTGGGGTGAAAATGCAGCTCCAGAGCGACAGAGATGGAGAGGCTATGCTAGGCCCTGTTGTGAGAGTGAAGCTGGCTAATGTGGAGTTCCATTGAAATATAAAAGCCAGTACAAAACAGTGATTTCGACATAAGCCCTATGGAAAGAAATGGGCCTAGCCAACTCCACTAAAATGGACAGGTGCGCAAGTGAAGGGGAATCTACCTGAGAGATTAAAACTGATGGAGATGCCCAATGAATGTGACATAACCTGTGGTGCTGCAGATGCTGACTTTGTGTAACTGGGAAAAGGCACCTTTGACAGATATAAAGCTGCAGCAGTGCATGTGGAAAGAAAAGATACATTTGAAACACTGTGCATTTGGAAGATAAAAAGGAGGAATGATGCCTGTTATTTAAGAAATAAAGTCAAGTGACCGATTGAGTTATCAGGAATAAAGAGACTTAATTTTCCTCATGTAACATCACAGCATGTAAAGAGAAAGGCCTATTTTGTTTTTGTAAAAGTGAACACTGGTTTCCTGTGTTAACTGTGGCCTATCTGTGTACATAAGATTAATAATAAATCTACCTCTGTTCTAATATAGTAGAAAAGAAAGATTGTATTTATGAACTGCAGGTCTAGGTGTAATACAAAATGTTACATGCGTCAATGTAAAATACTATTCTTTTAGAATTATGTATGTCGCTTGTTTTGCCCCATTGCACTGGAAGGTCTGGTCCTCCAAAAATGTGACCTCAAGACCATTGGTTGAGGACTGCTAGGAGAAGGAGGTCTGGTTTTCAGTTTTAATGCAAAAAAAATACAGAGTAGTAGATCAGATTTGTGGAGGTGACAGATAAGTCAGCCAACAGAAGTGACCTTAAGGTCAGGTCTCCCCATTAACTGTGCATTAGCTTCAAACAAAAAAACCTTTGTAAGCCCAGGAGGGGAGGCATGAACACATGGGACAGCCAAATGTCCTAATCAGGTCACAGGAGAGACATGAAACCTAAGAAATGGTGGGGGCTGGTGTGAAACTCAGAGACACTTGTGGTGTCTTGCCATTAACTAACATTAAATACATTTTCTTGAATAAAAAGCGCATTGTGTGTTCCACTGAGCTCATCCCAGGTTCTTATTAAAGGGGTTCAGAAGCCCGTCGGGACCATATAAAAATGAATTTTTGCAAGTTGAGTTATAAAGACAATTATGATTCCAGCGTTCTCATAATTCAGAGGGAATAGAAAGTTGGTGTGATGATAGGTTATGAGAGTAAGGTTTGAATTTGGCTCAGGAGTAAATGGATAAAAATTATAGCTCCTCCCAGGAAGTGCGTGCCAAGATATGATTAGTATTTTACGACTCGCCATAAAATATAGAACTCAAAAATATATATGTGCTTGCAGTTATCTGAAAAATTAGGGTAGCTGCCATGTTGTTAAATTTTAAGGTCACTGAAAAAGTTAAACCCACTTGTCATTTTGGGATGATGAATTTTCTTCTCCCTCAACCTCAATCATTCACTCCCACCCAACTCCTTGTTCTATTAGCAGGCAGTGGGCATATTGGGGGCGGGAGATGGAGAGAGGTTGCCAATCCATAGCATGGGAATTATGATAATAATGTCGTGTCACCAGTCCTATAAGAGATCAGTTTTCAATCTGAGAGGGATCTTTCTTTGACTTTTCGACTTTTGGGGCCTTTCTTTGGACTTTTGATTTTTCTTTTCACTTTCCGACTCTATTGCTGGGCCTTAAACATTGCATGGGAGGCAGAGACTGGGAAATCTAAAAGCTAGCTGGGCCTGCCATTTGAGGAGCCAGAGGAAGTTTGCGTTCTGGGGACTACTGTTGACCCAAGCCTTTGACCAGATCTGTGCTGTCCTCAGAGGAGCCCTGCTGTTTCCCTGGATGCCCCACAACCACGGCCTCCCATGTAAGTAGATTAATCAAAATGCCAAAAATAGTGTGGGGGGGAATCTGCCAGCCTTAATCTCCATCTCGCATAGCATGTAGGGGGGTGGAACTGGGGAGACTCATGGCACATTTTATTAAACCCAAATCAAATTAATTCCACTATAGAAAATTACCTTATCCATTTAATTTGAATTGTGTTGGGAACTGCGTGCCTTAATCCTTTCCATTAAATTATGGGGGAAAACTGTTTAGATCCTTAGCGCATTTAATTCAAGTTAAATCAATTATTTCCCATATAGAAAATCACAGCATGCGTGTTGTTAGAGTTCGAAATTAACAAAGTTCATGCGCAGTGTGTTAGAGTGGTATAGACAATAAAGTACTTGACTCTACCTTTCTGAAACCCCTGTCTTCTGTACCGCAAGGGGGTAGCCATAATCCCAAAATAAGTGACCCTAAAACGCTGCCATTCTAGTGAATATAGAATGCGCAAAACAAAATTTCGCATTTATTTACTTGCATCCCCAAACAATTTCCCCAAAGCCCTGCATTTCATGCAAATAAAAAGCTCAAAATGATGTTCCCATTGAGTTCCTTTCCTGACTTTGCCTTTCAATTAAAAAAACCCATTGTGTCTATTTGTTAAACCCTGCCTTTTAATAAAAAGCCAAAACGATGTTGCTACTGTATTCCCACTCCATGTACCTTACCTTCAAATGAAGGGGTCCTAAATAACTGATGTCTGGGGGTGGGGTGGCTGGCAGAGAAGAGCATTGTGATAAACCACGCAATTACTGGGGGTTGTTCAAATTTCTTAATTGTTAATGTGCAAGAAATCCTCTGTGTGTGTTTGATGTAGTCTCTAAATTTTACCTGTGTGTTGTAGTATCTGTAAATTCATTAGAAATACAAGTCAGTGAATTGGTGCAAGTAATTTGAAATTGTGACACTGTATTGTCCCACGGCGTTGGTGGTTGATGTTTTGGTTGCTATTATTATTTGTCAAATCTTAAATAAATATATATTCTTACTATTCATGGGCTTGGTTCCTTGTTCATTGGTGATACAGAGGGTATTTGCTGGGGTGGTCCATAATAGGTTGGAGACCTCACTAAAGTTGAATCTGTATAAGCAGTTTGGGTGCGCACCACCTTGCTTGGGGGGGGGAAAGGAACTCCCTGAGTTGAGAGTGACCGCCTAAAAAATCGCAACAAAGCTGGGAGCTCATGGCCAGGATTTGGTTGAGAGTCTTCACTTGTGACAGTGCAGAAGTGGCAGACTATTCATTTGGGTGTAATTGCTTTGCCGTGGATTGAAAGTTGTGTAGCATTGTGCAGGTGCCATCCAGACCTGTACCCTGGGTTCCAGGGTGGTGCATATATAAAACATTGTGAGTGGAAACTAAGCAGGAACAGGGTTGAGATTGTTGCCCTTGCATAGAGAGTATACAAGGTGCAGAACACATTTCAGATTGAGCACCGTAGAAATCAATATAGCTAGGAAGCACCTCCTATCCAAATTGTTTATTAAAGGTGAATGGGTAGAACAAGAACATTAAATGTGGCAAGCCAGAATGATGCAGGAGGTTACCTCTGCAAATGTTGACATGTAGTAGGATAATGGGCTGTTACATTGGGCCCTGACAAACTTTTACATGACACAGACCAGCAAAGATGAGCAAATTAAAATGGCTTAGTTCACAGCATACATGTATTTCTATATGCTGATCATGGAAGAAAGACACCAGGATAGTGTGGCCTCTGTGCAAAACCAGGCTGAGCTTTTGAATCAAGTCCAGAAAGAGCTGAAACAATTAGAAGTGAAAGCGCAACAGAGCCAAAATGTGGAGTTAAAATGAGGAAATATTATTGAACAGCTAAAAGATGAGTTGAAAACACAGCAACAAGAACATGGAGAGCAAGATACTCAATGCTCTGCACTGCAAGGGGAGTATAAAGAATGTGCTGAAAATCTGAGTGCAAGTCAACACAAATTAAATGAGCAGGTTCTTCACAATAGATCCGTATTAGAGGACATTTTCACATTTCAATCACAGGTAAAACAACTGAAAGTTGAAAACAGCCAGTTAATTATTAAGGGGGCATATTGATTCGCAGGGTGAGTTCAATCAGATGCACCAAGATCTGAACACCTTGAAACAGTGCAAGCTTTACTGGTGGCAGTGCCCCAGGCAGAAAAAGAACAATTTGGCAATCCTCCACCCCCTGCCTGGGTTGGAGGCACCAAATGTTTCTTTTTGGTGGTTGGAGAAGGCGTCCTTTTGAAATTACATGTGCTCGGAGGAGTGGGCACATTTAACAACAACAGGGTACTGCGGCACCCTATTAAAATGATTATCCTCCCACTCCTGCACCGGAGAAGGGAGTTAATCACTAGAATAGGGCAGTGATGCCAGCACCCTATTGTTGTTAAATGTGCCCACTCCCGTGAGCGCCTTTAATTTCAAAAGGACACTTCTCCCACCATGACAGCTCGCGGAAACCCTTGAAAGGCTCCCCCGAGCTGGCACCCCGGGGGGCTAATTGTGCCCTTTGGGGCTATGGCGCCCCAAGCGGTCGCCTGGCCAGCCCTGCCCTAAAGCCGGCCCAGCCTTGAAACAGCTGAGAGAGCATTTGAGGGAAGAAAATAACAAATTAAGTCAGGCGAACAATGCCCTGTTTCAGGAAATGCTTCAGTTAAGGATGGACATAGAGAAAAGGAAGTCATGTTCTCAGGAACTGATTGACAGTAGGCTACAAAATGCACAATTAACAGAACATGTGAGGCAAGCAGAGATTGACCTATAGCAGGCAACACAGGCCAAAATTGCACAAGGGGAGGAAATTAGTCACCTGAAAAGGAAACACTCTGAATATGCGCAGACGATGCAAGCCTCACAGACGGAAATGAGTCCCATTGTGAAGAGAACAAGGGACTAAGAGTCTGATTAATGGCACAAAATAACTTTCTAGAAGCTACTAAAGCACTGGTGTCAGAATTGAAAACTCAGGCCTCTGCATATTACCAGGAGATAGGGACTGAGAAAAACAAAATGGGAGAGATTGGAAAGTGAAATAGCCAAATATAAACAGGCTTTCAGGCACCCCGTTCAGTCAGGGTATGGAAAAGCACCCTCCGATTACGGAGTGGTGACCTCTCTACCAGAGACCTCAAGCCAACTCACCACCTCATATGTACAGAGTGCAGCTGACTTCATCCACACCAATTCTCAAGAACAGGGAAACATGAGGCAGGTGGACTCAACCAGGCCTAGTCCAACTGATCTAGAAGGCCAGTCCTTATGCGCCATCGATGAGGATACGGTGTTACTAAGTAGAAGGGAAGGTGGCCGGACCAGTGGTCTCTGGGAATTAAAAAAATACCCTGGCATGTACATCTGACCAGTAGGACTCCCATGATGAAAAGATCAGGGAGTTGGACTGGCAGAAAATGAAGTTACAAAGCAACCACTTGGTCCCCTTTACATGAAGAAAAGAACCAGAGTTAAGGCCTCAAAAGAGCATCTTAAAAACCTCCACACATTCAGGGAGGTGGGGGGAATTCCCCACCATACCTGCGAGGAAGGATGAGGAGGATGAGTACTCTTCGGTGCGAAAAGAGGATTATAAGGGAAATGGCCCTGAGAGGTATTCCCAGGCTCATAGAGGTAGGGAGTGCTTAGAGGCCAGGGAATGAACCACCAACAGTAGCAGTTCTAAGTCAGAGAATGAGTGAACTCAGGTGCAGTGGAAAAGGAAGGCTGCCAAGCAGATCAATGTTCTGGTGAAAGACCCAATACAGCAGATAAAGGCCATGAAAAACTTCATGACTCCCTACCATATGACTGCAAAATACTCTTAGTGGACATTCTCCCTGAATACTCCTGCTTCTTTGCAGGGCTGGAGGACCAAGATCACCAACTAGAAGGTGGCCATTCTGAAACACTTCTCAGTCCATAGGAACCCGCAGCAGGCCCGCAAGGTGGCATACAACCTGCAGCGTGGGGAAGACCAAGCACCTAGAGAGTTTTCGGAAGAACTGAAAAGAGCATTTGCCCACACCTCTAAGCGGGTGAACACCAACAGCAGGGAGTTCATCAACCCTTATTTTCATGCGTTCCCAAAATACATAATGACCCAATTAGTAAGGCATTTCCATGAGCGTAGGACCCTGGATTGGGTGGTAGAACAAGCCACCAGGATCTATGTGGTCTGAAAGCCCTCTGAAAGTAAGGACAATTAAAAAAATAAAAATCAAACACACCTGCCGCTGCAAAGGTAGCGGAGGTGAAAAATATCCCCCATTGGACTTGGAGATGGGGGCCTAAAAATATTCCTCCCATCAATCAGCAGAATGAGAGACAGAGGAGACCCTCTGATCCAACCCAATCGGGTTGTAGCCTGGCAGGATACCAGACCAGCACTCCATCTGACTCTGCCACCTAGATCTTTCCGAGATACAAGGGTAATAGACCCATCCTGCAGTATGTCTACACTCCCCCGGTGCAGAAAGGGGGGCTCGACCAGGTAGGTACTGCCACAGGAAACTTCCCTCCAAACTTTCCTCAGGAGGGAAGAAATACTCCACACATTGTGTTCCGACTCTCTGCCACTTGCCTTCAATTCAGAGGGGTCAAGTCTAATTGATGTTTGGAGGGTGGGGATTGCTGCTGGGAGAAAAAGTATTATAACCAAATCAGCAATCACTGTGTGCCTTGAATTGTGTTTTGGTGAGTGATTTGAAAAGAAAGTTGTGGGAAATTTTGACTGCATATCTTAGTATTATCTCTGTTTTGGTGCCTTTATGGAAGCCATTTTTGTGTCCTGGGTGTTAGTCTTAGCAGTGCACGGTGGCGGCGCGAGTTATGGTTGCTTAGCTTACCATAACTGGCGAATTTCAGGGGGTTTTCCGTTTTACTTGGAACCATAACGTCCCTTTAACAAACTTTTTTTACTGAATTTCATAGGTTTTTATTAGTCCAACTTAACCATAACGTCCCCTTAAAAAAGTTTTTTCATTGAATTTCATAGGTTTTTATTAGTGCAACGTAACCATAACGTCCCCTTAACAAAGTTTTTTCATTGAATTTCATAGGTTTTTATTAGTGCAACTTAACCATAATGTCTATGAACATCTGACTTCATTGCAGACCTTCCAGAGAGTGCCACATGACCATATGCTGGTGCGCAGCATGATGCAGTGTCCGAGAACCTGTATGCACTTCACAATAAAACCTGTGCTTTGCGGAAAGTTTGGAACTGCATTTTCTACTGATCTAGGAACTTTCAACTTCAAGATTTCCCTTGCACAGCTCCAACACCTATTCCTACTCATCCATTAACAACCTAGTACACAGTACATACTTTTACCAAAACTGCTATTTATCTTAAAATGGCATCAGCTAAGGCCATCCCTCCTCCCCAAGAGACACCACCACTGCTGTAATCAAGGAGCATGAGAAACACTGCCCCCTACCTTATAAATAACACATGCGCAACATTTTCCCCTGTCCACCTGCCTCTCCGTATTAGTGTTTGGTGCCTCTTCCCTCATTTCCATCCCCACCTTTCGTTCTAAGCTCTCCTGCCAAATAAAAATCCATCCAAAAACAAAATAAATGTTCCTTTAGGAACCACCTTTCACAGTTAAAAAATAGAACTAAAAAAAACCACATAGACTCCATCTACTTTATATTTCTCAGTAAAGTACATAGACTTTTGTGTTATGCTAATGGGAATATTGGGGCGTTCATCCTCCGTTCCAGGGACTGGAACGGTGGATACCGGCCCAGCAGCCCAAGATATCAGCCGAAGCGAAGCAAGGATGGATAACGAGGTCTCTGGACCATTACCCCCCATTCCAGTCCCTGAAATGGGGGATGAAGGCCATTAGCAGCCTAGGTTCCCAAAGCGGTAACCCGTGGTACTAAAAAAGATGATTTTTCGTCCTACACAGGAACGCCGTTGGCGTCCCGGTTTAGGAAGGAAAATCCTTTTCCAAGATGGCCACCATGGAAAGGGAAGGCGGGGTTCCATACAGGGCCCCTCTTCGCTTTCCATGGTAGCCTGCAGAAGGCAAAAAGAAAACCCTATGAGTACATTTTTCTTCCCTTTCAAATCTATCCTAATTTCGAATAACTTTACCACAAAGCCAGTCCCAGGTGGACATGGCCACATTAATCCTATGTTTTGTCCCTTCTGGTCATGGCCAGTAGCCACATTGTCCTGGTCATGACCTCATTCCATGACACGGACATTCTGGCCACTGCCCATGGCTACAGCCTACCCCTCAGTCACTAAAGCTATGCTGCTATTTCTTTTAACTACATTATGACACTTCTCAAATAGGAAAACACTGCCACATTTGCAAAACCATGCTTGTAGATCCTTGCCAATGTGTCTTACGCAAGTTTGCTGGAAATCCACCCACGTTTTATTTTTTCAAAACTACCCTCTCTGCACAAAATCCCACCAAACTTTGTAAACTCATTCAAAATCAGGTCAGAAATATCCCACCCATCTTCATGACCCCTCACCCCCCAGACATTATTTCATAAGTTTCACAAGTGCAATGCTCAGAAAATATTATTGTCCCGAGGGTTCGGCCAGGTATTTTTATACATACGTTGATCTATCGCAAACATTTCCAATTCACCTTACCTCACTTTTCCTCTTTTAAAAACATACGAAATCTGGCAGCAGGGCGCGTCCATCTTCTGCTATTCTTATCCATTGCTGCATCTGCCTAAGGTAAACTGCCCTGACGTCACTAAATCATATGCCCGCCCCTGAACCTCACATCACCAAACCTCGTGATATTCTACACCTTTCTCGGTGACGTTCCTCGTTAGCGTAAGTGTAGCCAAACGCGCCCATACTCACCTACGTGACGTGATGTAGAACCCAAAAATCAACACACATCGACTAACAACACAGCACGTCACAATTCGCAATATTAAACCGTACTTTAAAAGAAACCAATAACACTGTACAATTTGTAAAGTACTTTTATTTCACAAGAAACGCTCCACGAACATCCGACTATTGCCATATTCAATCAAATTGCAAATTTGTTTCTTCGCTCGCGATCCAAAATGTTTATCGTGAGGCACACGTTGTTCTTTTTGCGTACACAGCGTGTTCGTTTTCGGTAAAAGAACCGCTTGGGTCGCACAGTGAATTCCAGTGCTTCTGCATCAACTTGGGGCTAGACCACCGTAAAGGGTCTTATGTTACTCCTAATCGCTAATACAGCGTAAGGACATATGGGCCTTGGTCGATCGTCCCAAAAAAGAGTCACTGTCATCCAGGCGTTGACAGCTACGTTCAGCTGCCAATTGAAGAAGCCGTCAGTTGGCATCTGGAATCTATGACAATCGCAAACATAACAGAAAATGTGTCTCAATCCCGGAACTTAATTACAATTAATTACAATCTATTGACTTATTAATTCGGCATAGAGTTTAAACTAACGATTAGCACAAACATCAAACAATCTCAACAAAGAGAAACGTATGTGGAAACTGATACACAATTCGATATGGTCATATATGACATTTTAATTAAATATTAGCGTTGAACCTGGGTGACCCTAGTGGTGGTCTACATGCACCTCGATGCTGCACTCCCCATAACCACGTCAAAAAGACATCTACACACAAAGATAGTACTTGCGATTCATTGCAATAAGCAACACAGAACAGACAAATAGAATATAACCCAAAAATAATCTTCAGATAATAATAAGGTAATGCTCGTTCCGGTATACAATCGTCGAAAATCAAACTTACATTATATTCACCATTTCCATTCTCTTGGCGTAAGTCAGACCGTAACGCTCACTGCGTTTGCACCAAAGATTCTTCATAAACTGAATTTACATGTTCCTTACACACTTTTGGAATGCATAACCTTATCAAATCTTCATTATTACAAACCTCTCATTGCATTCCTTACGAAATGTTGCCTTTCTCTCAAGGTCAAAAAACAATTGAGCCTTATACTGTGTGTCCCATGCGTGGGCTTCCTTAGCTCGCAACCAAAAATTCAAAGCTGGTGACCTTCACTCAGAATCAAAATACATTCTCACTTTGCAACAACTCGCTCACCGCATCCATGACAACTGTTATTCTCATGCACGTGGCTGCCTCAGATGCCAGACTTGTGAGGCCGCCAGTCTGACTCCATTATTATTTTAATTACATTTTAACACAGACACATTACTCCTTTATTTGCCGTGCTCTGGTTGTACACCAGCACATCAATTTATAAACATCAAGCGTTTTAATTAAGAGTGTAAAATAACCCGAAATTGCTTCTATTAAATATTAATAAATATTCGGCAACCAATATAAACAATATAGAGTAACGGGCATTCGGAATGTAGTATTACTCTGTAATACCACAAGATAAAGTTGGGGTTGCAGACTACAGAAACAACAATCTAAATTTACAAGTCCACAATTCCATGATTGTACATCTCCATCCCTTCAATGCCAAAATGCAATCTCTCTCGCCTGTACTTTAGGCACATTATATTGTGGAACACCTCCAAATGTACCGTGTGACTTTCGTGACAAAAAAACACCCGTTTTTTGCTTCTTGCAGCCATAGCCCACTCCATCCTCATCAACCCTCACCTCCCAAGAGATTATTTGATAAGTTAAACAAGTGCAATGTTGTGTTTTTTAATATGTTTTTGCCACGATGTCCGCGGACACCAAAACACAGATCCAAGATGGCGGGCGAATTGGAACAATCTGACGCACTTCACGCTCTTCACCATCCAATCAGCGAACGCGTCGCATGTCCACGGACATGACGCAAGCCAATCAACCAATCGGTGTCCTGTCCGTGGAGCGAATAGCGAAGTGTGTCCGCGGAGCGGACATAGATATCACTAATTTTTTTAGACCTACTTTTTGATTGTTTAAAAAAAAACTACTGGACGGATTTTCACCAAATTTACAAAAGCACGCTTCCGGGACCAAGCCGATGCTCCTGCCGCAAATTTGGTGAAAATCCGTCCAGAGGTTTGGGCTGTAGGCGTGCGCAAAGTTTTTTCCCCATTCACTCTATGGGAAAAAAAGAAATTTCCCCCCCTGGACCAAACCTCACCAAACTTTGCAAAAAAATTCAGAGTGGGCCATATACTTTTTTTGCAAAGTTTGGTGAGAATCCTCCATGGAGAGCGAAGTTATAAGCCACCGAAAAAGAGCTCTTCCTATGGGATTAGCAACTTAACCATAACTACACAGCCACTACTGTGGCTGTGTAATATATGTGGGGGGAGACCCCTCACATCCCCCATCTTATGCCTGTACATTTTCTATTAACTTTAACCCCCCCCCCCACATATACATATGCGAACAAATGGGGTCAGACTTTTTCGCCTCAGTCTTTTTGACCTCAGCCTTTTTAAGTGTTTCCTTCTTACTACACATGTGCCTGGCTCCTAGTCCCTTGTGGTACCGGTTATTTGTTGGGATTGGGTGCCAGATGGGTTGGAGGCCTTACCAAATTGAACCTTTTTTTTTTTTTTTTTAAACTTTCTTTATTGTTTTTCAACAGATTAAACAGACCACGTGCTCAATCCAGTATTGTACATGAACTATACGTCCACAACTTCCCCAAAACCACCCTCCTCCCTCCCCACCCCCATGGCCCCGGTCAAATCCCCCATCCGATATCAGTCAGTTTAGAGGCCAGGGCTGGCCGATCGATCTGAGGGGTCGTCCCCCGCTCTAGGGTGGAGTAACGGCACGGTCAGCGACACCCAGCGGTGCAATTCCTCACTGGAGTCCAGTCTTTGTTCGTGGATAGCGGTTTCCAAAGCTCCGGTCTCAGCGGCTATCCACTTTGTGAGGTCTCCCCACCACTGCGCTTCGATCGGGCCTCTGGGGCTCTTCTAACCCATGGCTATGCGTCTTTTCGCCGTGATGTAAATTAGGTCTCTAAGTCTGTTTAAGGACTTGTTTTTGTGGTCCCGGCTGTATCTGCCCAGGATACAGGCCGCAGGGTCAAGCACCTCTAGTTCGATATCTGCATTGGCCACCCTTTCCCGTACCTGAGTCCAAAAGGAGCGTATCACAGGACAACCCCAGAACATGTGAGTCATTCCCGTCCTCGGCTCATTACATTCAGGGCATAGTTGGATTGAGGCGCCCTTGAAATTCGATATAGTTTCCGGAGTTAGATAGGCCCTGTTGGTGATGTATAGTTGGGTAAGTTGTAAGCGGGCGTTTCTGGAGATTTTCTTGTGGTAGAGGGTTACTCTTTCCCATTCCTTGTCGCTGAATTCCAGGCCTAATTCGTATTCCCACTTTCCTCTACTTCTGAGCTCATTCCTGGTCGTGCCTAGCAATAGGGCTTCATAGAGCCGAGAGGTTTCGTGGCCTCCTTCGGCGGTGTTCAACAAGGTTTCTATAATCTCGTTGTCCGTTGCCAGGATGAGGGCTGCAGGCCATCTGTCCTTCATAGCTTGGATCACTGCTCCGTGGAGCAGGAAGTGCCCTGCTGGCAGCCCCGTGGTCTCGCTGAGGTCGGAGAATGTAAGGATTTCTTGGTCCTGAACCAGGTCACCAAGGGTGGCCACCCCACAGGGTTCCCATTGAGCATGCGCTTCCAGTTGGCCCCAAGGGCGGTGGGCCATGAGTGCTGCTATGGGGATCTGCGGGGAGTATGGATCTGGGGACCCCAATGTTCTGCAAGCCCTTCCAGAGCCGGGTCCCAAGTTTCACCAAGTGTGGGTACTGCCCTAGGGTTCCATCCCTGACCCAGAGTAGGTCTCTGAGTAAGAGGCCGGACAGAGCTGGTTGGAGAAGTCTGGTGTCCGTAGTGATCTCATCAGCCATCCATCGCATCACGTGTCTTAGCTGGCATGCAAGGTAGTACAGTTCGAAGTTGGGGACCTTCAATCCTGCCCTATCGTAGGGTCTTTGAAGTGTCTCTAGCGCTACCCTGTGTCTGCCTCCCTGCCAGAGGAACTGCCTGCATAACTTGTTAATGTCTTTAAAGAAGGAGGGTGGGATGTTGTAGGGAACGTTGGTGAAATTGTGTAATAGGCGGGGAAGTGCCACCATCTTGAGGAGACCTGCCCTCCCAGCTACGGAAAGCGGGAGCCTCCCCCAGAAGTCCATGGATTTAACTAGGTTATCTTTGGCTCTAATCGTGTTGAGGATGTGTTCTGTGTGAGGATTACGGTGTATGGTGATTCCCAGGTATCTAAAGGAGGTCACCCGCCATTGAAGGTCTAAGGGGGGCAGGGCTCTGACGTCTTCGTTGTATAGTGCAGCTAGCGGGTAGAGGCAGGACTTGTCTTTGTTAATCCGGATTCCCGTGTGCTTGTGGAAGCATTCTAGGGTTTCGAGAATGTAGGGAAGGAGGCGTTCGGGATTATGTAAGTATAACAAGGTATCGTCGGCGTACATGGAGACAAGGTGGGTTATCCCGTCAATCTCAATGCCCCCATCTCCGTATTCCTGTCTAAGGTATGCGGCCACAGGTTCGTTGGCGATGATATAAAGCATCGGGGATAGTGGGCATCCCTGGCGGGTGCCTCTGTGGAGGGGCCACGGATCAGAGTATGTCTTGTTGGTCCGCACCCTGGCGGATGGATTGGTGTAAACCAATTTGGTCAATTTCAAGAAAACTGGTCCTATTCCCATTTTTACCATGGTGGCATATAGCCACTCCCAGCGCACTGAGTCGAAGGCTTTGGTGGCGTCCAATGACGCCACTGCGTATTTCTGGGGCCTCAGTTCCGTACTGTATATAACGTGGTGCAATCTCCGCAGGTTTTCGGTTATGGAGCGCCCGGGCACATAGCCCGTTTGGTTCTGATGTATTAAGTGTGGTATTACCCTGCGCAATCTGTTAGCTAGGAGGGAGGTTAGGATCTTGCTGTCGACATTTAACATGGAAAGGGGCCTGTAGGAGCCGCAGTCCGTACCGTCCTTTCCAGGCTTGAGGAGGGGGATGATAACGGCTTCCCTCATGGAGTCAGGGAGGGAGCCGCGCTCATAAGCTTCATTGAACACCTGGGTCAGCAGGGGGGCTAGGGTCTCCTCATAAGTCTTGTAAAACTCTCCAGGGAGGCCATCAGTACCAGGGGCTTTACCGGATGGAAGGGATCTAATGATTACTTTTACTTCGTCGGGAGTGATGGGCTCGTCTAGTGTTTCAGCCATCTGTGAGTCCAATTTAGTCAGCTCAATGATATCTAAGACATCCTCCATACTGGCATCGGTCACAGGAAGGGTCTCGGAATACAGGTTGTGATAGAAGTCTGTAAAGACTGAGTTGATTTATTTTTGGGTGTGTGCCATGGTGCCGTCCGGCTTAAGAATTTGGCAAATGGGTGCACGGGGGGTTTCTCTTTTATACAGCCAGGCTAGGAGTTTCCCGGGTTTGTCACCCAGGGCATGGGTTCTTTCAATGGCCCTCATTACGACCCTGGCGGAAAGTGACTGACCTGACCGCCATAGCGTAAATAGCGTTTCCGCCATTGCACGACGGAGCAAAGTGCGGCTAATTCCGACCCATCGGGCACGAGCACTACGCCATGGCGGAAGTGCAAAGTCCGCGATGGCGGAAATGTCCCCAAAACGGCCCTCACCGCCGCCGTACGGCGCCCTAGGTTCAATTCCGCCACCCATCTTAGCGGTCACCGCAATGAGCGGCAATCGGAAAGTACGGTGACCGTAAATATACGGAAACGGAAGTAAAAACATGGTCCCGGAACGGGAAACAGCACGCCGTACACCTATAAAAACACAATTTCCACACAACCATTAAAAATACTACCCTGAGACTCATCCCAACCCGTCATCCACCCTAGTGAAACCAATAAAAATGGGAAAAGTAGCGAAAAAAGCGTGCGACCGCAAGCGGCAGGTCCACTTCTCCCGTGAGGAACTCACCGTGCTCACAGAGACCCTCCAGGAGAATGCTGCCGTCGTCTTCTCGACGCAAATGACCAGGACGGCACTTGCGAACAAGAAGGCCATATGGGCCCTGGTGGCACAGCGGGTAAGTGCGGTGGGGACCGCACCCCGCAACCCACAGCAATGCAGAAAGCGATGGGACGACTTGCGGATACGCGTACGGAGCATACTATCCACCAACCGTAACATTGCCACAGCTACCGGGGGAGGATCGGAATCACCCATCAAGTTGACCCCCTGGGAAGAAATCTGTGCCTCCACCATTGGAATGGAGAGTATAGAGGGAGTCGGAGGGATGGAGAAAGGAGTGCAGACATCCGAAGAATCAGGTAGGTGGGCCAAATAAAACAATGCTAAATCCACAATGTCCAATCATGTGAAGTACCATGTGTCCACATAGTGCAACAGTAACACATGTCCAGGAGAACGTCCACATACATAGGCCTGATAGCACACTTTAAAAGTCACATTAAATACATAAATAATTAAAAATCCTAAAAACACCCTCTACACGTGCAGCAGGCACACCCTAACTGCAGGCTGCAAAACAACTGCATCCTCAATCCACACAAAAATGAAACCACCTCCAAGGCCCCAACCCAAATCACCCTCAGGTACCACCCCAATGCATGTGATACATTGCCATTCCAATTTCCACAGACCCATTAATAACGCTCGCCCTCCTTTACTCCACCACAGGGTCCGATTCAAATGACGAGCTCCAGGACACCCCTACCAGCACACCTGCAAAGAGGGCCAAGACCAACGGCCAAAGACCCTCCACCTCAGCTGCACGCATCAAGACACGGCAGCAGCACAAATCAAGTGGCAGCACACAGGAGGTAACTTCAACAGGCACCCCAGCAGCCAGCATGCCCACAACAGCACCACCACAGGTCCCCCCAATGGATGCCACAGAAGGCACTGCTTCTGGTGGCAGCAGCACCATAGGTGACACTGCATTAATGGCAGCATGCTCCGACACAGAAAACGGGGATGTCGAAGTAAGATCCATCCATGACCTGTCTCAATCCCCCTGTTTGTTCCATCCCGTACACCATGAGGATACCACGCAGGGGCACCCACAAGACGACGACTGGCCATCCCCCACAAGCCCTGTGGCAAGGCAACATGAGGTGACCAGCCCCTCTGTGACACCACCGCAAATGGCCATGGCACAGCAGAGGCAACAGTCCCTCGACCAGGTGATGGTGCAACAGCAGCAACTGGCCACGCTCCTCAAGGACCATGCTGATGAATGTGGGGGTACTAAGGCAGCCATAGAAACATCAACTGAGACACTTAGGGCAGAAATGGAGAGAAGTACAGAGACACTAAGGGCACAAATGGAGAGAAGCACCGAGAGCCTGAGGGGGGAACTGTATGCGACGTCCAAAGACGTATGTGCTGAACTTGCCGCTATGCGCCGTGTGCTCACTGAGCTCTCACAAACCCTTAGGGACATGCATGGACGTGAGCAGGCAGAGACATCATCCGTTGCAAGTTCCGTCCAGGGCAGCCCCCAACATAGATCTGGGAGGAACCTGCGCTCCACAGGCAGGGGTGACCCTGATACCCAGAGAGGGGGCTTGCAATAGCGACTGCCCACTGACAATGAGCATCTTTGGACACTGGTGTTCGGGGGGGAGGTAGGAGGGTGGAGGGGGTGTGTTGGGCTCACTTGGGTGGCGGGTCGATGGGGTGTGTAACATAATTTCACATATGCCATAAACAATGCACGATCATCCAATGAGATGTGTGGACATTGATCTTTGTGTACGAGGCCATTATAGGCGTACAGTCCATATTGTGCATGTTCCAGACACACACAGTGCCACAAGTCCCGTGTCCATGTATCAGCCACCAGGCGTGAGTGCTAGAAGCATGCATCTATGATATGCTGATGAATGTCACGGCCCTCCTGTGCCTCGCAGACTCCTTGAGGTGCTGCCACATCCCCACCCTCATCATGACCATCTTCAGGTGCTTGCAGTTCTGCGTCAGGGGGCATGGGCACATTTCTACGTACGCACATGTTGTGTAGCATGACACATGCCATGACCATCTTTGCAACCTTCTCATGGCGGTACAGGAGTGCCCCGCCAGACCTGCTGAGGCAGCGGAAACGAGTCTTCAGTAGGCCGAATGCCTGTTCTATGACTACACGGGTACGTGAGTGGGCATGGTTGTAGTCCTCCTCATGCTGGTCCTGTGGGTTCCGGAGTGGTGTAAGGAGCCATCTCTTCAGTGGATACCCGGAATCACCTGTATGTGGACAATAAAGGATGTTTGTGGAATGACATTGCTACGTACGCACCCCCCCCCTTCCTGCCAGGTCATTGCCGCATCACATACCCCACATTATCATGCTTGAAATGAGACTCACCGAGTAGCCAGGATCTGTTCCCTGCGTGTCGCTCCATGTAGCGTGGTATTGTAGAGTTCCTCAAGACCATAGAATCATGGGTTGATCCAGGAAATCGGGCACAACAATGTGTAATGATCCTGTTGGAGTCACACACCATTTGTACATTCAGAGAATGAAATTGTTTTCGGTTGCGGTACTGGGCCTCCATGGCATGTGGGACGACCAATTCCACATGGGTGCAGTCGATGGCACCAATGCAACCCGGTATGCCGCCAAGATCATGGAATCCCACTTTTGTGTTCGTAATTTCCTGCTCCGAGCGTGGTAGAGAGATGTAGTCGTCTGCGTGCCTCAGGAGGGCATCGAGCACTTGCAATAGTGTCCGTGAGAACACTGGCTGTGAAATGCCATGCAACTGTCCGACTGTGTGCTGGTAGGTGCCTGTGGCCAGGAAGTGGAGTACAGACACCACCTTCAGTAGGGGTGGGATGGCGGTTGGGCTATCTATCATGCTGACAAGGTCAGCCTGTGTCATGTCCACAATGGCGGTTATGGTGTCCCGGTCCAAACGGTAGAGGGTGTGGATCTGCTCATCAGTGAGGTTGAACGGATGTGCTCGGAGGCGTGGGATTGCGGGCTGCCTGCGTGGTGGTAGTGGCTGTGCTGGCGGCCCTTGCTGGCCCTGCCTTGCCCTCCTCCTCCTCCTGCGTCTCCTCTGTGCGGCCGGTTGTTGTAGTAGTTGGTGTTCGTCTTCTTCTTGAAGTTGGAGTACTTGCAGTGCTATCAGGTCCCCCAGGGCCAACATCGCTAGTCCTACCGGTAGCATTTCGGAGTGGGTGTGGTTGTGGGAGGGGGTTGGGTGTGCAATTTATGTGTTTTCAGGCTGTATAGCCTCCACCTGTGGTGATTCATTCCACCTGTGCAAGCTGCAATCCCCTTTGGGCGAGCACGTCCCGCACACAACGCTGCAATTCGACGAATGGCATCTTGCTATTACAATCATGTATTTGTTCCCGATGGCAGTGTAATATTGGTTCATATGTTCATTCTGCTATGGTCCCATTGTTTCACATACTATCTTTGCAGTCGCGAACAGACTTGTGAAGGGTCAGTGGAATGCAGTACTCGATTAACGGTGGACCCTCATGCAACACTGTACCGAGGTTCACCGACGGGCGGGGCGTCCCATTTGTGAGTGAAGCCAGTTGCCATTTTCACACACTGCCGCACTAGATGGATGAATTTGTGATTTCAAGCGGTCACAGATGCCTTTTCGACGTGATGTTGCAAATGAGGAATTCGAAGGACGGCGCTTTCGGTTTTCAGCTAGCGGCGAGGAGATGCCCACAGGTCTGACTGCAAATATAACGTTCTATTGTTCAATGTCCTTGGGACAGGGGCCATGGCGAGAATGCAATGATTGATATGAATAGTATGGGATGCGCAATAGCGTAGTGGACGATGAGGCCGGACGTTCCCAAATACATGTTACTTCACAACACTGGAATTACGGGCTGAAGCACAGTGGATTTTGCAGACTGCATAACGCACAGACTCAATGGAAATTTCACATGTTATGTGAGTATAAAATCAGGCGTTTTCATACCGGGATGAGGGAATGATGTATGGATGCATGGACAGATGATTTAATACAGAGTTTGCCATGTACAGGGCTTTTTGGAATCTATCCACCTCCCCTGCGCTATGTGATGCAGAGCTGCCATAGTGGGACCATCGTCTATCTGCCCTTGTTGAACCCTCCCTGTCTCGACGCGCCTTCAAACACTTGTGTCTATGCACGTTACTAATCCCATCTAATGGATTCTGTTTTAACAGACGCATGCACAAAAACACTTGTTTGTAATAGTGTTTTCACCTCGATATATATAGTTATGATTCGCAAGTGGTTTTTGGGTGGAAATAATCCTTTGGAGTGGGCTAGCATGCATATGGCTGTGGATTTAGTGTGATCATTGAAGTGAGTAATTCAAATGAAGTTCGGATGCCCATACTATTCTTTTTCATTTCATTTGGGTGACAGGTATCTCCTCCCCTTTTGCCACTGCCATCTGTATGCCACTCCTGCAGATGGATTTTACTCCCGACACCTGCTGCTTCGTGTTAATCAGTGGAGCACCATTACGATCTTATGGGACGATCGCCAATGGGCCACATGCCCTTACGCAGTACTAGTGGCTAGGAGCAACATTTCGGCCTTTCAGCTGGACTAGTGCCTACCTAATGGGACGGCCCTGCGGTTCTAGGCGCTTCCATGTTGCCTTTTTGAACGTGAATGTAGCCCCTGTGTACCATGAAGGAACAGGGCGTCACACAAGAAGAAGCTGGTCATTTATTGCGGATGCAGCCCACAATGATGAAATATATTTTGGAGTTCATGACCTAATGGCTGTATGGGCTTGGTGATTTTGTTGTGCATTAAATTTCTATTCTGATATGAACCGTGTAGCGTTCTTCTTTGCAAGTGATGTAGCATATTCCTATTTGTGGAGCGATGTATTGTGAGGAGATCTGCATTGGGTTCCAGCTTCGGAGTATAGTTGCGTGGTACTGTACTGGGCGCGTTTGCCTACGAAGCCCAGTGAGGTCAGGGATAGGGGCTGCCATTATGACTGTTTTAATGATGTCATGCTCAGGGGCGGGGGATTAGCTTTTGTGTAACAGATGCCGGTCAGCCAGGTGGATTGGTGGAATGATGTGATTATCAGAATATGGCTGGTCACAGGTGCCTGTGTTTGCGTGCGTTTCTTGGAGGGAGACTGAGGTCATGTCCATTTTAATGGCTTCTGTATTCGTGCCATCTGTGCCCTGCAGCTCCCATTGGCCCCTCTTGAGATGAGCCTGGCTGCTCAGTCACTCTGCCAACTTGTGTGGTACATGCTTATGCTGATGGTTGGTTTGTTTACTGGCAGGAGTACAGGGCTGGTGCAGTCTCACTCAGGATACTGCTTTGAATGTTGCCTTACACTGGTGTCAGTCGATGGGGGGGCCTGTTTTTGTTTGTCTCATTTTTCTGTTCATGTTGCTGGACTTGACCCTTCACATGCCTGTGCTGCATCAGTGCGGCAATGGTGCCATGGCAAATATGGATGGCCACTCACAAGGCACTTGGAGCCCCTAGATTCATTTGTTCGTTGGCAGGCATGGATGACTTGTACATTTCACTGGTTGCATTGTGTGACTTCATTGCACCTACGAGGAGTTGTGCAATGTGGCCAGGGAGTGGTGTACAGGCACTCAGTAGGGCCGTTTACGGTTGGTTCGCGATGCCGTACTTCTCACCATGGCGGAATGGTACTTTCCGCCATGCTTGATGGCGTTAGGTGCATGTCCGCTAGGGTCAGAATTCGCGTACCGTTGCGCCATGGTGGTAATTCTGGTTTGGCATGGCGCGCGTGTGCGTACTTGGTGCAGTTAGCGTTGGCCTTCACTACGGTGTCGCTAATGGCATCGTACTTTACGGTGACGGGTCATGATCGCACCGAGCGCTATTCGATGGCGGTATTGCATTTCCGCCATCGTTTTTCGATTTCCGCCAGGGTCGTAATGAGGGCCAATGTGTTTAGCGTAACTCAGTTTACTCAGGGATTCCCAGTGTGTTAAACAGGTTTGCTTAAGGTCGGTTATTTTTGCAGAAGTTCTGGGGATGAGTCAGCTCTGTTTTCCAATACACCCAGCTCCCCTTCCGAGCGTTCCAGAGAGGCCATGATGGATCTACGGGCTCCTCCTATGGACGCAATCATTTCACCCCTCATGACCACCTTGTATGCCTCCCATGCAGTGCCTATGTATTTAACGCTATTAGAATTTCGTTCCCAGTAATCCTCGGTACAGTTATCTATGTGTTCCCGGAGGGTCGCATCATGAAGGGCTTCGGCTCTGAGCCTCCAAGTAGGGATCGGGGGTCTAGGCGGGAATACTTCCCAGGTGGCCAGTAGCGGGGAATGGTCAGACAGCGCCCTGGGCAGGTAAAGGGCGTCACCAAACATAGCTTGTTGTTCGTGGCTTACGAACAGATAATCCAGCCTAGTGTGGACTGCGTGGGGTGGGGAGTAAAAGGAGAATACTCGTTGGTCAGGGTGCAGTTCCCTCCACAAGTCTCGGAGTGACAGCTGGCTAGTCAGTTTGGACAAGATTTTGGCCGGAGGGGACGGGCGGGTATGTTTATTATCTGATCTATCTTTCAGGGGGTCTAGAGTGCAATTGTGATCGCCTCCCCAGATCATGACGCTGTCCCGGTAGGGGCCGAGCCTAGGGTACAAGGAATGAAAGAAAGATGTAGCGTCTTGATTGGGTGCGTAGGTGCTAATTAGGCATACCTCTCTGCCTTCGATGGTGCCGCAAGCCAGTGCCATCCTACCCTCATCGTCCGTTTTTGTGCTAGTTAGTCTGAAGGGGATGGTTGGGTCAACCCATATCAAGACTCCCCTTGCATAAGAGGAGTAGGAGGAACCAAGTTTTGGCCAGTGCCTTCAGTTTATCAGCAGATAGGTGTGTTTCTTGGAGCATGGCAATCCCGGCCCTACATCTTCTCAAATATGCGTGGATGCGACGTTGTTTCACATAGCTATTCATGCCTCTGACGTTCCACGTAATGATTTTTATCGTGTCAGCCATGGGTAATAGGAGATAGGCGTCCATTTGGGGGTCTAGCCAGGGGCCATGTTAGCGGCAAGAGGCGTGTGGAGGATTTCAGAATCGTCAAGCTTAGGGACTGTGTTGTCTTCGTGCTGTGTGTGGTGGACGTCTGTGGTCTAGTAGTTATCCCATTTCGGCACCTAACATACGTGCCAACTCCCGTTTCCCCACCCCCCCTAACCTTAAACACCCCAAACTAATAACAGGTCGAGCGCAGTGACCCTCGTTGTGACTGTCCCGTTTCTGCTCCGTTGGACCGAACATTGGTCACCAGGTGCCCTACGGGCGGGTATGTGTATACCCAAAAAAAGGGGGGAAAGAAAAAACCCTTCCGGGGGTGGAAGAGAGTTCGACTCTGGAGCCCCGCTGTGTAGGATCAGTTCAGCTGTGTCAGGCTGGCATATGCATGGAGGGGCCCTAGTGGGTTCAAGGGCCCGGACGCTGCCTTCGTGGTGAGGATCAGCGCGGACGTCGTCCCTTTACCTCTATATCAGGAACCTGTTCCCTGTCCATCCAGTCCCGGGCCTCAGATGGAGTGTCGAATAGGTGGGCTTTGTTGTTGCGTATTACTTTCAATCTGGAGGGATAGAGGAGCATGTAGCGCAGTCCGGCGGCCTTCAATCTGGCTTTGGTATGTATGAATTGAGCCCTCTTCAATTGGACCTGGAAGGTGTAGTCGGGGTAGATGGATATTTTAGTCCCTGAGGATCTGGCCGCCAGACCGTGAGTAGGCCAGGATGGTCTCCCGGTCTCTGTAATTTAGAACCTTCGCTATTATTGGTCTGGGTGGGGTGCCAGGGGGAGGTCTTTTAGTGAGGGATCGATGGGCCCTTTCAATCGTGAAGCCTTGGGACAGTTTCTCAGCACCAATCTCCTGTAGAATTAAGTTCTCCACGTAGTTCGTGGGGTCGGATCCCTCAATGCCCTCTGCCTCCTCGGCCCTTTCCTCCAAATTCTTAACTCTTTGCTGCAGCTCATCAACATCTTTGAGGAGCACCACCTTGGTTTCAGTGTTTTCGCGCACCTTAGCCTCAAGTGTGTCAGTCCTGTTGGTCAAGGAGCGGAAGTCCTGGCGTAGGAGGCCCAGGTCTATGGCCACCGCGTCTATTTTGTGCTCCATAGTGGTCTGCAACAGTTTAATGGCTTCCAGGATATGGGTGTTGCTGGGTTCAGTAGTCGTTCCCTGGGGGTCAGGCTGTGCTTCTAAGAAAGTGCCGTTAGGGGTTTCGGAAGCTGTGGGTCCCCCAGCCGTGAAGGTGTCTATGGTGGTTTGGCGCTGTTTGGACCTGGCCCCTTTGGTGGACATGGCGGATGGCCTGCTGGTTCTCAGTCTTCTCTGGCGTGGGCTCGGGGTGAATGGAGCACAGCAGGGCTGAGTGGCCGTGTGATACCCACTGCGGGGGGCTCCGTGGTGATGGCACCCAGCAGGCTCTCCGCGCCACAAGGTAGGTCTCCACCGCTCGGCCGACACCGGGCCAGGACGTCTAGGCCCTCCCCTCCGGGCCTTGGGTATGCGGTCTGGGATGTTGCGCTCTCTCCAATGGGTCCCAGTGACACAGGCGGACGAGAAGTGGGGGGGGAAGTGCAGGCAAGGCACACCCCCGGCGATCCCGCTCGATAGTGGGCTTTCTCCCCGGCTCACCTCGTGGGCTCAGCGACGCCCGGGCTCTCCGCTCCTCCTTCTGGCTGCAACTCCAGGGGCTTTGCTCACGGCCGGCCGCGAGCGGTGCCCAAGCCGCGCGCGTCCCTCGACGGCTCCCGCCTCCGGGCGGTCAGGCGCTGCAGGGATCCTTGTTCGGCTGAGGGGCCCAGGAGCAGACCCAGTGCCCCGGCCTCCACGCCGGTCGAGGAGGAGCAGGACGGGGGGCCGCACGAGACACCAGAGCGGCACACCGCCCGCGCGGCTCCACTCATCAGCGCCCCCGGGGGCGACGCCCGCAGCCAAGGGGCAGCAGCACTCGGTAGGGCACTCAGTCGCGTGCGTCTTCTGCCGGCTTCTTTGCAGGTCGGGCGGCGATCGCAGGCTCCGCTGGGTCCTAGGGTGTCAGATCGGCTCAGCCGGTATGGCGCCGCGGTTCGGGTCTCAGCGCGAGGGAGCCGCCATTTTGTCTCGGATCGGCAGCGACTTTTCGCGCGGCGCTCAGTCGTCGTGGGGCGGCTTCGAGCACGAAAAAAACAGCCAGCAGGTGCAGGAAGGTAGCAGCGTTCGGTGAAGGGGACCGCGGGCTTCAGGGTTCCCAGTTTAAGTAAGAATAACAGCTTATGTTGATCGCATCGAACGGAGCGCACCCAGAGCACATCTTCCTCACATGGCAGTTAGCCACCAAATTGAACCTTAACAAAATAATAGTGCTTTGTTGTGCACCACCTTGATTGGGGGGAAGGGAACTCCCTTAGTTGATTGTGACCGCATAATAAACCATGACAAAACCGTCATGCAATATAGCACATTGTAAGGATTTCTTTTTAGTTTAGGCTATTAGGAGTCACTTTCGGCACCTATAAACCGTACACATATGGAGAACTACTATCACATGAGGAGGGACACACAGCCTGTAGGTGTTGTTTGGTTATTTGGCCACCCATTGACTGCCCATGACCATGCTAATCTATATGGCTCTACCCATCCAGTTCTTGCCCCCTGCCAAAAACACCTCCTCATAGGAACTTTGTGGGCTTGATTTAATCAAGCCTTGGCATCAAACATTGCACTGGTAGTGCATGCCAGTGTATTCTCAAAGTAGTCTTCTGAGAGTTAATGACGTAATTGAAGTTGTAAAGCCACTACTGGTGTAATAAAATGTCTTACATGTCTGCCTTCAACCACTCGATTTATAAGCACTCTTTGTGTCCTTTACTGAATTTTGTTAAAAACAAGTATTGGCAAAGTCAACAGTTGTGGCTTATGTATAAGTATTAGGCATTTGCCAGGCACTGCTATTAGATGCCGAGGTACTCAACCCATTTTGTACCTGTTACCATCAATGGCCAGTTAATACCACTACGGCTGTGCCTGGCAAATGCCTGTCCCATCCCTACACAAAAGACCAAACTGTTGACTTTGCCAATGCCTGTTTCAAATAGTGTGAATGTCATTCTAAGGACTGTATTTTTTCATTATGTCAGAGTGAGGATAAACTATTTGCCAAGGAAGACACACTTCAGCTAAACCGGGAATGCAGGGATTTTACCCACTCTTCAATTTAGGTGCTTGACCACATGCTTTCCAATGTTTACTTGGTACACATATTTAAGGTTGGGGTTACAAGGCCTATAATAATACTGTCTTATAGATGTTACTTGCAATATACCCAAATCGTATAGTAAAGAAACATGTCAAAATGTAAATCCTTATAGAAACAGGTCAAGCCAAATGAATATCACCATGAATGGAAAACTAAGATCCAAAATGCAAAATAATGCAAGTAGGAAAAGTCTCCTATTTAACAGCACTATATGCTTTCCGGGTTTTAATACATGCAATAACATAAGTGGTGTAATAATCTCAGTTAGGTATGGAGATGCGTTGTTTCAACGTCCACCACGTTGTCATGCATAATAAGAACTATTTGGCTATCGACATGGAAGCACGCCTTTTTCTTTGTTTGCATCTTGAGCTAGTAGACATGTATCTCCACACCTTTTTAAAAGAGAGATGTATTATGTCACTGCCTGTAATTGTCACAGATGTGCTAGCTAAATAATGGCGCTGTGCTGTGGTGCGCTATTTAAAAACCAGATGAACTGGTGTTGCGCGCACCAATGATTCATATTACACTTCCACCTGCTCCCTTTAGACGACGTTTTTTTAAAAATACTTTTAGTAGTGTGAAAATTGTGTCATTTTCCATATACATTTGATTACACAAAGTGATGCTCTGGTTACCACGAGTCTAACACTGGTTCGGCACACAGGTATCTAAGCAACTGTACAACAAAAGTCAAGTGCAACCTAAATTGATGTCAGCTACACACGTCTCGGCCACCTCTCAAATCTGGTTTTATCTTTCAAACGAAATGTAAATAAGAATGGAGCAAAGGATTCATCAAGGTGTTGCATGCAGCACAGCAATCCATTCTGATGGGCCTCAGAGGGACACCGGGATCAGACATTCACATACTTACCCCCAAATCAGTGACCCCACTATAAAGCTAAGGACTGTGCAAATCACGGTGCTGCAGCTTATTATAAAACACAAAGGATTCGGGCAGAGCGCCTTTTACAATAGCCAGACCACCCAAGTGTCTGCCATAACATACAACCATGTAGACTGGCAGGCATGCACCAACTGTGAGGAGCACATTCCCCTTGGATATTTTTCTCATTGCATAAACACCTGTGGCACGAGGCAACGCAGTGAAGCTTAATGGCAGACGACTGCACCATTCTGCCCATTTAATATTATCCAAGGCTTTCTAAACAGCACAAGCATCACCCTTTATTGGACCCCATTCAATTTTGGGATGATGGAACAAATAAACACCTTGGGGCTACGAGTTCCCGGTAAATTACGCAGAGGAAAACTGCTACGTTTGCACCGAGAAGATGCAAACAGGACCACTTGAAGATGCAAACAGGACCCCTTATTTGCAGGTTGGAGTTCAAAGTGGAGGTGTAAAGTTGAGACAAATTCGCCGTTACACCTCCCTTTTGCACTCCTCGGTGGAAGTGAGTAACACCATCTATCATTTACACATGGCAGGCAGAATTTACAATGATTCCTGTGGAATCAGTCAACTTTTTGCAAGAGTAAAAAGCAGGCAAATTCCGTAGAAATCCACAGCATTAACACCAGCATGAAAATGACATGTTGGCTTAAATGTTTCACCATTTTTATAGTGGAGAGGAAGGGGCAAGTGGTATCATGAATTATGATATGTGCCCGTCCCTTTCCAATACAAACAAATTTAATTACGCCATGGCATGGATTAGAATTCATGCATACAATGTTTACGCCTGCATTTTACGCATTAACCTTACTCCACACCATCACAGACATGACTTCTGACTTAATGTGTTCACGGTGCACACAAATTATCAGTACCGTTCAAAACAATGCACAGCAGAGCACATATGTCAATCCTCCAGTTGAGTCCCACCCAACCTGGTTTTAGAGTTGCTAAAGGTGGAGGGGGGCTGTGGGAGAGAGCAGTTGTGAAGGGCCAGGGCACTATTTGAAATAGAAATGTACTTCCATGAATCTTCCACTGCCCCCACGTTGAAACCTAACTCTGAAAATGTCCACTACCACCACAGGTGAAACCTAACTCAGCAAATGCTTTTTTGTACAGTAATTTAGTGGACCGTATCCCTTCTCCCCTCACCTTCCCCTGTCTTCTCTTTACATCATATGTCAACCCTTCTTTCACCTGTCTGGCCGCGGTTTAATGTAACCAAGTACCACAGGCAGGTGCTTATATCACTTTGTTTTTGTGTTTTGTGTAACAAGTAAACATTGCTGTAACATCGTCATGATGACCACGAGCCGCATTGCACGCTTTATAAATTAAAATAAATAAATACATCTTCTCAGATATGAACTCAGACTTACCTCCCTTGGGACATTAATACAAATTAGAAAGCTTGCCATTTTTGTCAAAATAATGTTGACGGAACCAAACTCAATTCTTGTGAGCCTGAGGAAAGAATGAATAATGGTAGAGGTGTCCCAGTTGAGCAAATGTAAGCGTGAAAATGAGAAATCTTTCACGGCAATGTATTTCAATAAAAATTCTGATGACCCTCTGACTGCTCAACTGAACCAACTGAAAAACAGGGCAGTATGGTGGGATCAGGCCGAGAATGTCCAGAAAATCACCACATTGGCACATGCAAAAGAATATGTTAACCATTTGCCATACTGTAAATGTAAACAACCCTGTGTACTTATTTGTTTCCAGGGCAAATCGAATGTGAATTATACTGTAAATTCAGGTTACATTTACAGGAAACAATGGAAGTGCGTGGGGCTCACCAACATATTGAACACAGTCAGGGGGTGTGTCGCTTTTGTGAGGTGCAAGGGGTTATTGACATTTTGAAACATCTCTAAAATGGCTGCCGGCATTCTGGGCTTTGAGACTGCTCTGAAGAGTCATTATCAAGAGAAGCACTTTGGTCTATATGCATGTGTGGCCAGCAAATGGGGGCTGAAATTGGCTAGAGTTAACTTCTGGGTGGAGGGTAGAACAGCTGATATATCACAGTCCTAGCTTAAATAGAAGTTGGAATATGGAATTACCAAAACACTATTAAAAAGATGTTAGGTCGAGTAGCTGACATTTTAGCCAGAAATGTATCACTATATACATATATTAAAAGACATAACAAGTAGATGTGAAATGCATGACCTTTTTTTCGTTTTATTGGTAGTTGTCGCAGTTTATGTAATATGTTGTTGCATGGGGCATAATATTTTATGGAAACCAAAAATGCTCGTTAAATGAAAATAAAAAATAAAAATATAAATATAAATAGGTGGATATATATAGAGCCATACTCATAAATCTATCACGTTGGATTGTAAAAGTTGCTGAAGTGTAGGAGGCGAGTAGGAATGCAAGAAGGAAGTTGGACGTGTTTTAAATGAGAAGTCTTACCCTAGATCTATTTCACCTGGTTATATTGTGCTCAAGTGTTAGACTGGGGTGTAAGGCGGGCAAGAGATTTGAAGGGAAGGCCTTCAGTGTAAATGATGAGGATGGGAAGCATTAGTGCCCTGGTCAGGATGTGACAGTGAGAATGAAATGAAAAGGATGTGGCGGGAGAGCCAAAGTGCATCTGTAGCAAAAGGGCTACTCCTGAGGGTGAGGTGTGAGAGGTTCCCAGCCTATAATAGGATGTCAATTACCAAGGCAACTGAATCTGAAAGCAAGGGAAAAGAGGAGTTTAGGGTAAGACAGCCTTCAAAGAATATTTTTGGGCAGCCTGAGAGGGAAGAGTTATGTATGTTTGTTGCGAGCAGAGCTAAAAGGGCCAGCGGGCTAGCAGCCAAAGGAGAGGAGTAGATAAGGATGGGAGGAAAGGACAGGTGGTGAGAGGTCAAGGGGGAACGTAGGAATCACCAACAGGCCAGCAGATGGGGGACCAAGATAACGACCCGGAAGATAACAAACAAGTGTATCCTGCAGGTTGTCAGCTCCGAGACCCTGCAGCGCCAAGTGAACTAGACACAAGGATTTAAAATCAATTTGTTTTGTCACCGGCAGCCAATGCAGAAATCGCAAAATGGGGGAAATGTGAGCTCCATAGGGCGTGGCAACATGGGCTGCAAGAGTTTGGAGGAACTGCAACCGCTGGACAAGGCCCTTAGGTAGCGCCAAATTCAGGGAGTTGCAGTAGTCAATTCGACTGAGGATCAGGGCCGCCCTATCACCGGCGTGCGGTGATGAACCGGAAGACATGGAAGCACTTTCTGCAAGATCCTAAGCTGAAAATGGCTTGTTTTACATACTGCTTCCACCTGTTGGGTCATAGACAGGGTAGATGAAAATATCACCCCCAGGTTTCTTTTACCACTGGTAGAGGGGCAGGAAGACTCGCAAGGGAGGATGGCCAGAAAGAAGGCACCCAGAGTGACAGACCAGACTGGGCACCCACCACCAAAACTTCCATCTTGTCTCCATTAAGCTTTAGCCAGTTGTGGGTCATCCAGTCCCCCATGGCCGCCAGGCACCGACACAAGCACACCACCTCAGTCTGATCAAGATCTAAATGGACCAGGATCTGGGGGTCGTTGGCATAAAAATAGCACCTCAGGCCGTAGGAGCGGATGAGACCCAACAACGTCTGGATGTAGACCTTAAAAAGCAGTGGGGACAAGGCGGTCCCTTGTGGAACACCACAGGAAAGTGAAGAAAGAGGAGAGGAAAATGGGAGAAGAGAAAATGCTTGACTCCTATCAGACAGGAAAAAAGTGAACCAGGTCAGAACTGTGCCCTCAAGGCCAGCAAGAGTTAGCCGAGACAACATGCTAGGATGGTTGACAGTGTCAAATTATTCTGATAGGTCTAACACTATCAAGGTACCTACACTGCCCTTATCAACCAGCCTAGCCATGTTGTCCATTACTGAGACTAGGACGCTCTCAGTGCCTGGGCCAGGTCGAAACCCAGGCTGAAAGCGGTCAAAGAATCCTGAAGACTGAAGAAAAGAAGAGAGAAGAGGGGAGACCAGGGCTTCCGGCAGCTTCATAAAGAAGGGTAACAGAAAAATTGTCCGGAAGCTAGAGGGCATTAGAGGGTCCAAGGAAGGCGTTTTGCGTAAAGGGATAACAGTATCTTGCTTCAGCTTGGTAGGAATGAGACCAGACTGACAGGAGAAAAAAGGACCTTGGCTGTGAAGCCAGCGGTACGGGCTGCACTCCCCAATACCACACAAGCGATATAATTCTTTTTATATGGTCTTTAGATTGGCTTTTTTTTCAAAAAATCATCTCCATTTCAGGTGCATTTTTTTTAAATATGCTTATTTATTTTCACATGAAAGTTCCATAATTTCACGTCACTGTTGGGGCAGATGCACCAGAAAAGCTATCATTGGCCTATGCATTTCTGATTTTTATCCTTCCTCAGGGCCAGCTCCTACTGGTTAGTACCTTTATAACCCATATACCAATATAAATAATGCCCCACCGTTAGTGTAAGACCCAATAATTCACATGAGTATGCGCAAAATTCCACACATTCATAGAAACCACCAATCACATAATCAAAGATAATCAGTATCATTGCCAGATTCCATTCATCAACGTCAAATAAATGTTTATAGGACCAGTCCCGGGTATCCCCCAGTTCCCCATCCCACATTGTCAATACACAATGGTAGCAGTCAATATGAGTTGCATAAAACCAAAATAATGCCGTCATAATATTGCATATGTATACATTAGCAATCATGTTCAATTAGTAAAAAGTATATCAAACATGTACATCCATGTTTTCATGTTGCCACGTGACATATCAGAGGTGCAAAGTAGAAGGAAAAAATACATAGTGATCTGAATTAGCAAGGTTAGATATTCCTAAAGTAACCCTTGTTACAATGTATAATACAGGTGCCGACATGATGTTCCACATAAACACTAACCTGTGCTTGTTGCTGCCATTGAATAATCTAAAATATATAAGTGAGGGTATGGGTTGTGGCAGTTAATCCTAATTCATGCCTTGTTGTTGTAAAACCCCCGTAAGCAAATGGATCTCGGCTGTGTCTTACCTATATGCTTCAATTGTGGACTGCAAAGCAGATTTCTGTATAACAAAGCGCGGACCGTGCGCTGTAAAGAATCACGAGAGAATGAAATTAGGGCACTGATAACAATTAGTATTAATGTACTGCTGTGATGCAGTATAGTTCTCTTACCTCTGATCTGGTAATGACTGTCTCTAGAGACGCCGGGGTGAGCGTGCTCCGTTGCTGGGTAAATGAAGGTTTTGTGGTGGTTACCATGGGAACGCCAAAGGCAAGAAACAGCGGCGGCCATCTTAAGCTAGTCAAGACTGTATTAGCTAACATATGTTAGCACTCGTAACTCGCACTAGTTGCAATTTTGTTCAATAGAATTCAAAAGTTGCTCAAAGGATGTAACCAATATGTGTGAAATACAGGCTATGGTGTATTCAAACCAAAACTCGTACTTCGCTCTGGACTAACAGGAAGAATTAATAGCTTGACTAATCAACAGCAAAATGCTGGGCGAAATATCAGCAGGTAGTGGCACAGGATCAGAGGGAGCTGGAGATTTCAGCCGGCCAAGGGTGATGCTGATAGCATCCACTGAAAATAACGGGAACTGTAACCACTTCGATCGGGGCTCAAATATCTCTGAGGCGCGAAGCCCGTCAGTAGGACCAGTCACTTGGGTAGCCGAGAGAATGTTAGAGCAGATGGTCTCAATTTTAGATGTAAAATAGCTGGTCACAGAGTTGCAGAACTCCTGAGTAGGAATCACAGAACTAGTAGCTTAGCTGCTGACGAGAGCGATTTTACTACCGAGAAAAGCTCTCTGGGCTGACTCACTGCTTTGTCAATCTTCTGGGTAAATTATTTTATTTTTGTCTCCATGATTAAAGTATGGTAATCCAACATGCATTGCATATATGCTATCTTTTCCAGATTTCCATAGGAACAGCGCCAACTGCATTCATCTTGTTTGAGCCCCAAGCGGGCAGCTTTGAGTTCAGCAGAGAACCAAGACTCTGAAGGGCGTCCCCGAATCTGGACTCTCTTAAGAGGGGCAACACGATCTGGCACCGTTTCTAAAGAATTAGTCAGGGAAGATAAATCGACTTCCAGCGAAGGATTACAATTTAAATTCACTGAAGTGATCAGTGCCTCCAAATCAGCACCACGCCGCTTGCTGCGTACGGCTGTTGGAGAAGCGTTTTTTTTATAGTACTCCACAGAGTTTAAGCCAGAATGAGACAAGATAGTGGTCTGACCACAGGACTGGCTCAAATGAGGAAACAGATAGCTCAGATTCTCTGGCGAACAACAAGTCCAGCGTATTCCCTAATGCATGGGTGGGTTCCTCAACAAATGGATGGAAACCCATATCTAACAGGCCATCAAAAAAATGGCTCACAAGTGGGGGACAAGGAAGATTAAATTTAACATTAAAATTACCCAAAGCAACCAGGCGAGCATATTTGACCTGACGCTCGGCTACGAGGTCCACAAAAGGGTCAAGGATTCCTGTGAGTGACCCTGGGGGTCTATAAATAACCAAAAAATGCTAATGGCATGTAATGGAGGCCGCAAACCGCATCAATAGTGCTTCCATTGGCACTAGATGGGACAAATGGATCTGTGAGACACTAAAAGTAGATTTATAGATCATAGCTATTCCTCTGCCATGATGTAGTGAGGGACAGTCAAAGTGAATTATCTTATAGTCAGAAGTAAGAGCTTGGGCTAATGTGGGGGCAGAGGACTCCATCAGTCAAGTCTCAGAAAGACATAAAATGTCCGGCCTAAGATCTCTCAGGATAGTGTTTACTGATACCACATGAGCCTGCATTGATCTAGTGTTCAGTAACATGGCACTGAGGTAGCCCACACTCCTGACTGTTTGTAGCTTGTAGGTGAAGATTCCCATCCTACAGGCCACATGGTAACTGCAGGGGCCAAATATAATATGGCCGACCATGTAGCCATCAGCCCACAAAGTAACTCAAACCGGTCCTTGGCCCAGATGGGCACAGACGGGCTTGACTTTAGCGTGACTTTGGCACGAGAGCTGCGCTCTCGCTGCGCTCTCGCTGCGCTCTCGCTGTGCTCTCGCTGTGCTCTCGCTGCGCCCCAACCTCTGCGATATCCGGGCAGACTTCCTGCTATACGGCACATGATATTACCATAGCCAATCCACTGCCTTGCCTAATAGAAAGGAAAGGCAGACTGCAAGGAGTCAGTGTATGCAGATGGAATAAAAACAGCGGCAGTCTCCGAGCCGAGCCTCAAGTGCCCTGAGGCCAGGCACCCTCGGACTAGAAAACCAGGCCTACAAGAAAAAATAAAGTCAGAATTATCATAAGAAAATAAAAATTAAATGTTAAAATGTATAGTCTGTGCAAGTAGGAGGGGTGCCCAGTCACGCGCACCGGCAGCGGGTAAAACTTGTTGCCTAAAAGGAAGCAAAAAAGAAATTCAATATAAAACAGTATCCAAGGATAAAGTAGGCAGGAGCAGGGAGCACCGTACCGTTAATATCCAGCGAGTCGGCAAGACACGGGAGACTAAAGCTCCTCAATGGCCAATCTGCTGCCTTGCCTAATAGAAAGGAAAGGCATACTGCAAGGAGTCAGTGTGTGCAGATGAAATAAAAACAACGGCACTCTGCGAGCCGATCCTGTGATGGATAAACAAATAGATTCAAAGCACAAACCCATCCATAACTTGAATAATACCTGCCATTATGGTTAAAGACCCCAAACAATGTCACTACTGGTCCTAAATATGTGAATCACAGCAATATCCAGCATGTGCCAGGGTGAAAACATATGAGTAATACAGACATATTTTTGTGAGGAACACAGGCAAAAGTTATTTGTTAATCACCATTTCTACATTTGTGTTGTCATATAATGACATTCATAGAGTGTTTTGCAATATTGCATTTTGTACTTTTCATATTGATTTCCTATATGCTTGTGGCATATGTCTGCTTTGAAGTGAAGTCGACAACGCAGTCATTAGTTTCTCACTCTGGTCAGGGATATTGCCAGAATCTTTGTCCCTACAAATTGTGTTCAGAGTAGAAACAGTGGACAGTGATAGTTGTCTCTAAATGGACATGAACTGAGGCTGGTTCAGTAAACTTTGCATGGATTATGACCCAATGAGACAATCCCAGATCAGATGTTATTTCAAGAGCATAGGTCACAAAATTCCACATTCTTTTTGAATTTCTTGAAAAGATTTCAGGATTGTTTGCATATACAATTACTCAACCAATTGAAGATGGGCAGCTTGTCACCCTTTAGCTCCTGCGTCTATAAATATGTCAGGTAAATCACCATTAATCCATAGGGGAGAAAGGAATGAATTTTGAGAAGTCCATATTCTTGTGGCATGTCCATACCCAGCAAAAATATATTCATACAAGAGTCCAATATGTTAAAAAGATGAAGTAGGAAAAAAGGAAACACTTTAGTAATGTTACTTCTCCCAGGAATGTAATAGATTTATAATTCTTTTCTACAGACGCAGATATTTCTTTTAGCTAAATGGTGAACATTGACAGTACGTGTGACTTGCAAATATTCTACCTGTCCTTTCACCAAATCAAATTCATCCATCCTACTCATAAGACAATGAAGAACATTGACATTAGAATTTCCTTCCGATGTAAAGGTCTATCTAACTTGGCACAGTGAACGATGGTGGTGGGCCTTGTACAGACAGCAGTTGGAAATCTTCATCTCACAGGCAGGTTCAAAATAAAGGGAAAATGCAAGGTCATAGGACAAATATAAGTCTGTGGATATACAGTCAAGCATTCAAATGTCTAAGATTTGGATTTTGATATTTTTCAATCTTTGGTTTAGTTGAATGAATTTCTGTTAGGTTCTTGTAAGTTATAGAAGTTACTGTTTTTCTAGC
This sequence comes from Ambystoma mexicanum, assembly GCF_040938575.1. Classification (NCBI taxonomy): domain Eukaryota; kingdom Metazoa; phylum Chordata; class Amphibia; order Caudata; family Ambystomatidae; genus Ambystoma; species Ambystoma mexicanum. The sequence goes on along the minus strand of NC_090924.1, from coordinate 870,341,136 downwards.
TTGCAAAGTACCATTTATTAATGACTGAAGTACAAACAGTCTAGGAAGAGTAGGCAGGGACTTCTGATGATCACAGGTGGCTTGGCTCTCCCAATTTCAGGTACTGGTCAGTTATCCTCAACATTAGTGGTCAGGTTGTTGGTTTTAATTTGTGGTTGATTTTTGTAAGTGTTTTGCCTGTCTGGTTCTCTGTTCCCAATTAAATCTGTTTACTTTTGTTTTTGTCATTGTTTTGCCCCCATGCTAATCCAAAACAAGTGTGTAGATGGATATCTGTTGGTTAAGACTGACATTTGGAGCTAAAGTGTTTTCTCTCAACAGGTACAAACACAAAGAGATCAGATCAACTACCCCTTTCTCAGTACGCCTACTTCCGAACTTTAGGTGTAGTATTTTGTCTCTTTCATGTAAATCACAGAAAGTGACAGAACAGACAGGGTAATACTAATATTAAATCATACAAATTTAATTCAATCAAACAAACTAAAAAAGATTTTAAAACAACTGAATAGCAAAAAAGCCTACAACAATTTCCAATAATTCAATTTCATTTCATAACAACAAATGCTTAGTGTGAGGTTAATATGTGACAGAAACCGTTTTTAATCAACAGATATTTTTTTCTAGTTTATATATCATTGCGATATAAACTTTCCAGATATGTCTATATATGTTCATATGTTTCAGCCTTTATCAAAAAAACTTTAGAAACCATCTCTGGCGTCGTAGTTTGATGTTTTTTGGCCATCTTCAGGACAGGAATAAATTTGATTTTCAACTGTCATCTCACAGTAACTACAAATAAAAAGCAAACAAATGCCCTATTAAAATCTTAAAGACATATACCATGTCATATTAGTTAAAACTAATCTAATGTCTACCCACCTGTGGTATCGGAATAGAGCGGTGGGATTGGAACTTCAATTATTTATTTTTCAACAAGAGGTTTGCTTCTTATTCTCTAGGATCTTCTGTTTTCCGAGTGACGCATTTTTTTTTTATTTCCCAATTTACAACATAATAAAAGAGACATAATCTTTTATCTCTCCCTCATGGGCTTATTACTGCGCCATACATGAAAGGCAAATTAACAGACCTGTCTTCTTCGTTCTTCCATAATCATTCCATAGTTGGTCTGGTTAAATGTTTTTTCCTATTCGTTAAATTAGGAAATTGGTCTGTGGAAGACACGAATGTGAAAACACATCTAAATATAGATTCTCTTTATTTTCAAATGTTATGAATCATTTATTTATAACCAACATTTTATACATGGTCTATACATTCAGATTTTCTTCCTTTTAGCAACATTTTACTTCAGACTTATGGTCTTTCAAAAAAATCCCAACCAAGGTGGACAAAAGGCATATACGTCTACGTGTTTTTAGAACAAATAAATGTTAATTATTACTAATTAAACAACATTTTGTTGTTTCATTCAAGATGTTTCACCTTTGACCATCTTTTCTTATAGTCATGTGATTTAGTAGTTTTTACACGATGGAGAGATCAGCACGTATCTCTCCTTATTTTGTCCCGATATCGATATCAGAAAACATTCTTTATCAGGAGGAGTGTCACTGAGCCGCCCGGGGGAGAGCTAACCAATATTTATTTGCCCATTTCCCGCGAAGCAGGCAAATGCCTCTGCCACTCCCCCGGCACATACCGTATTATCAACTGCTTTTGAACAACGGTTGCATGACTAATCAAAAGACACTTGTTCGTTTTGTATAGATTTCCTCAATTATTATACCGCGGTCACCACACAAATCCCAAAACAACCGACGGTGTTAGAGAATAACTTCTCAAAACAGGCACTTACTTTATCGCTGCGGATGTTAACTTCCCCACGTCTCTATCGGCATCTATGTGCAAACCAAGATAGAGGGAGGGGCGACCATGCTTTTTAACGTGATTACACGTGATCACTCTATGTGGTCACGTGCATATCTGCCACTGAAAGTCTCGTCTCGCATTTGTTGGCTAAATAAGGCCATGTTGAAATGGGGGATCTGTGCATACATATTTACTAAGAAGGAACTTTATAATGGCAAATGGCCATACCTTTCTTCTTATTCCATCAAAACAAAAGTCAATGATTCAAGTTAGTAATTTAGCATTCTGTCACCAAAGGCTAAATATATGAAATTCGAAATATAGTATTCAAACAGCCTTTTAAATTCTTTCAACACCACTCTCAAGAAAGCAATTTTTGCTGAATTGATGTTGCACTACATTCTCACAAGCCAGATGTAACATCCAAAATATTTGCAATTTTGCACTGATAGTACCAAACTTTATATAAACAGTGGCCACTCCACTGAAGAATTGAGTCCTTCTCTCACCGTATTTAGATTAAATATCCATTTTTGTTCGCATTTTTTTAACAAAAGATCTCTATTACCTCCGCTAGGAGGGTTGTTAATGGTTTGTATAATAAACCCAAAAATGTCTCTTGATTTATGCGACAAGCTTACATAATGTGCAACCAAAGGTTTATTTTCAATCTTATTTTTAATGCAAGAGTGATGTTCGCATATTCTTTGCCTAATAGGCCTTTTTGTCTTACCGATGTACAGAAGGTCGCATGGACACTTAATGCCATACACTACCCATGGGGTTAAACAGTTAGTAAATTCAGTCAGCTGCCAATCTCTTCCATTTAGATCCACGTTCTTAATATTTCATGTTAATGAACACACCAAACATTTACCACATTTAAAATGGCCAATTAACGGTGGAAGGTGCCATAAGGTAGTCTGTCGTGGTACGATTATATTTGTTTTTGGATATGTATGTACTAGATTGTCTTTTAAATTTCTAGATCTTTTAAAGGCAAAACACGGAGGAAGTGGTTTGAAGTCAGGTGTGTTTATAATGTGCCCGTTTTTGAGAATAGTTTTCCTTAGACCGAAACTGATTGGGCTAAAAGTACTGACACACGTTATTTTTTCAAGATTGTTTCTTGGTTGAGGGTTAAGACACACCTCTCGACAGGGACAACTGGAATTGGGTTGAGACTTATCCCGCCAATTAAGGAGACAAAAGAGCCTTTTTTCTCAAAGCAACATCCTAATCACTCATTCCCCACAGCAAGGGCCACTAAACTCATTCTTCAGAAGAGTAAGGCTGTCAAGCATCAAATTAAGGGACAGAATATTCAAACTCATCTGGGTAATCAATAATGTGACATGCATTTCAGATGAGAATCCCCCCCACCAGCAAATTCAATTAGAAATCTAAGAAAAGATGGTCACGAAGGTGAAGATGTTTTAGGATGAAAAGCATGAGTTTCCGTTTCAATTTCAAACAGAATACAGGGTTAACAGCAAGATTGATGCTGTGGGCAGGTGGGCTTTGATTATTATGAATATTGGTGGAAAGGTACTAAATGTTGTTCCTAACAAAACACTGACTTGCAATGCTCACAGTAATGGTATGGAGGAGTCTGGACTGCGGGACTGGTTCACTTGGTTGGAGATATTACTGATGGAGGAATTTACACATTTCAACTTGATCTCCTTTTTAACCTGTATTGCAACGTACATGTCAAATTAAATAAATCCCACAAACCATTTACAAAATCTATAGAGAGGTTGTGGCTAGGTGTTAAGATTATGCCACCACATGGAAAACACATTACTTTTTATTCCCACCAGCTTGATCTATATTTGAAAATTGGTTATGTTGATTTTTTCAAAAGGTAGGATGTGGTATTGGGTGCAGCTGAGAATGCCCCAATATTTTTATTTGACCATGTATAAACTGGAAATTGCATTGGCTCAAATGCAATGGTGGAGCATCTGGTAAATGCATTGATCTTTCCCCAAATGGATGTTATTTGACTAATTCTGGTTGTTTTGGGGAATTTGGGCAATTTAAAAATGGAATCGTTTTGGAAAGCTGTAATGCTCCTACTTCTTGTTGATATATCACACTCTAGGTAATGCACTTTATCCTTACACAACTGTAATTTTTGGTTGGATGTCTTATGCCCCCTCTCTGCCAATGTGGTCAACAGCACCATCGAGCCCATTTGCATGCTGCCTGAGAAGGTGACACAAGCAGTAGATTGTCCATGTATTGTACTAGCACCCAACCTCCTTGGAACCAAATATCTCCTAGGACCTTTTTCTGAATTTTGGAGAAAAAGGTTGGGATATCGGTGTATCCTTGGGGGGAGGAAACATCGCTCAGACCAGAGCCTGAGTAACAGTGAACCAATATTGGCTATCTGGTTGTAGAGTAATAGAAAAGAATGCAGAACATAAAGCAACTAGTGTGAAATATGTGGCTGATGGAGGAATACATGACTTTATTGTTGCTGGATTAGAGGATACTGGGAACACTGCCTTTACTGCTCATAAATCTTGCACACAGCTCCTCACATCCTTCCCCGGTTTCTTTATGGGTAGAATTGGAGAGTTGCATCGATTGGTTGTAGTGATGCTTATTCCTTGCTCTACTAATGGTTGGAGCACTACTGGCATACTTGCTTCAATGTCCTCCTTTTAGTGGTATTGGGTCTTTCTTGGTAAGGGCTTTGTAGCATCTACTTGAATGTGTATTGGTTAAATGCTACAAATTACACTCACCTCACACATGAGTTGCGACCATAATTCCTGAAGTATCTATGACACTAATTCCTCTAAATCTGCTTGCTGTGCTTCATCTGCCCCACCTCTTTCTTCTTCTAAGGAATGTTATATTTTTAATATTGCCATTACCTCATTTTCATGTTTGTTTGGAATGTATAGGAAAACTCTGCCTCGAGTACAGCAAATGGTACACCTTAATTTACAAAACAAGTCACTTTCCAAAAAACTTACTGGTGATGATGGGCTCAAGAAGAATGCATGCTGATCTGGAATTGGGTCAGTAGACACTGTTAAGGGTTTGCTCACTGGGTTATTCACAATACCTACAGCTCACACAGTTTTTGATGACAATGGAACATTTGGAAATTTACACTTGATTGTCGAACAGTTTTCCCCTGTTATTTCGCATTTGATATGAGGACCATCTAGGTCTACTGCGCTCAATCTAAATAAAAAGACACACATTTCCCCTCTGCATTCTTTACCATTAATTTGTTGTTTGCCTGCTTGAAGTTGAGGCCGATTTGGTCACTCAAACATCCAGTGTCCTCCCTGCTTGCAATAGTTACACATGACATTACTAGTTACAAAACCATTCTGAATGTTTTGTCAGCCAGGGCACACCTCCATGACCTCTACCCTGTTTCCTTTGTCATCCAGATCCTCACACATAATCTGGCCTGCACCACCCACATTCACAAACATTTCCTGCCCCTCCCCTGCTGTAAATTCTTTAATTGAATGCCATATTCTTATGTTCACTCAACACTTTCCTCTGCTCTTGAAAGGAACACAGTGATTTGCTACTGAAACATCTTCTGAGAGGGGCTTTGATTGTTAGCCTACACATGTACTCTTCAATTGTGACAGAATTGCAGTCATTAACCCTTGAACAAAAGCAGCCTCAAATGCTTCCTGTGCCATCTCTGCTGGCATATCCATACCAGAATTATGCGTAAAAGCAACCTTTAAATGATCAAGATAATTGGCATAGGACTCATCTTTCTTTTATTTGCAGTTATTTGCAATCATTCGAGCACGCTATTGAAATTTTCGATCTCAAAGCATCTTATACCAGTTCAGCACCAGAGCTCATGTCCTCAGCAGGCCAACCCCTCTTGAGTCAAACGCTGGCATACCTCAGCCAAAATTATTTGTATTTGAATTTTAGATTTGTAAGACACCACAGACAGACCAAACTGCATCAAGGCGCGAAAATCACTTCTAGCTGACACTAGGTAGAGGAAAAATAAAGACGCTGTACTTCCCATCGGGAGGTATACTAACAAAACAACCAAGTTTTAATTGCCTTTCAGATTCGAATAAAGTTGGTCAGGTCTCAGATATATTGGGGCAAGGCATTCCAGCAACCTTTTATCTTTTGAGCCAAAAGATCTCAATGGAAAGTATCTTCTGAAGATACAAAGGTGCCAGATTGTGTAAGTACTTAAACGTCTCGGATAAAACTTTGAATTCAATCTGTGTAGTCACAGGAATCCAGCATAGGAAACGGCACAGGGAAGATCACACAATGTGATATTTGAAAAATCAATCTTACAGCAGCATTTTGGACTATACCAGTCATAAACACAGGTTGTATGAATGGAGCAGCTCTGCGTAAGAGCTGTAGTTTGAAGAAATCCGCTTTCACCACTTATTTAATCTTATGTCCAGACCCAGATCATGCTGCCAGTAGAAATCAATATTTTTAATTTTAGAGGCATACTTCATAGGTATATCACACAAAGCAGGAACTTCCAGAAGATTATCTGGCTTGTAAAATGTATATTAGGGCCTATTTTCCTGCCTCCAGGAATCTACATGGTTAAGACATTCCAAAAGTAGATCAATCCCCATGTTGCTATTGGCTAGTTTCAAGAAAATTTGGGAGTCGTGTGCAAAGGCATGGTACCTGATCCTAAACTTCTCAAAAATATCATAAAGCAGTCTAATGCAGATGTTAAATAAACGTGGGGACATTGAAGAGCCATGTGGCACTCCACATAGTAGGCTGCTTTCTGACGATCAATGGGAGCCTAATTTCACCCGAAGAGTCCTGTCAGTTGAGAAATATTGGAACATGCAGGCACTGGCTTCGAAATCTTGACATTCTGCTCGAGCCAGTGGATGAGAGTGAGGTGATCCACTGTATTGAAGACAGCAGACATATCTAACATAACCATCAAGGTGAAGACACCCAGATCCACCAATAGAGCCGTCTCTGTTCCATTTCTAGGGCGAAAGTGTGTTTGTAGGGGACTTAATATGTGGTTTCTTTCAATGAAATCTTGTAATTGAGATGCCCCTATCTGCTCTAAAATGTTATCTAGGCAAGGCAGACCAGTGACTGGTCTATAATTGCTAATTCTTAAGGGTAGGCTTTTTTAACAAAGGAGATACAATGGCTGATTCAAACTGGGCAGGAACAATTCCCTCATCTAAAGAGGATCTATGTGATTTTACTGGATTTTGCCAAATATATATGCGGGGGAGAACCCCTCGCATCCACCTCTTAACCCCTCATATTTATTATTAACTTTCCCCATCCCCCCACATATATATATGCAGCGAAAGGGGCCTGTTGAAATTCTACTTTTTTATATGCGCAGTAATGGGGTGCGCAGTCAATGTATGATACCATGTAAAGATTCAGTAACTAGTATCATAATGGTTTCAGCAACAATTTCAGAGAATCAGCTACCAGTCAAGGCTGGAAAAGCGTCCTCGGACCATGCTGTGGGCTTTAGTTTTTTTTAACATTTCTGTGGTTTCCTCCAGGGCGATTAATCGGAATACGAAACTGTTACTTTCCTGATATTTGTCACAATGAGTTGATGATCTTTGTTCGGGTATGAGCAGAATTTGGCAGCTTTTAGCTAATTTCCTCTTTGAGATATTCTTCTCACTATCTTTAATCTTAGATACAAAGGAATCACTTGATTATGTGCATTGTTTCTCGGAAATGGGAATCTGCTGAGCCATATCCTTTGGGTTTAGGAAAGAAGTAACAGTTTGAAATACTTTCCTATGAATATTATCAGCTTAACGTATTTGCTCAGGAAGATAATCTTTTTTAGCCCCTTAGTTTGCTAGTTTAAAATCTTCATAAATAATTTTAAGCACAGTAATAGTGGTTGCCGAGGGCTGTTTTATTCAACTCCAATAAGGGTTATAACCCTGAATCACTGTCCTCAGCACTTCACTAAAAATGTCTGGATCTTCCCTTATGTTTTAAATTCTTAAGATAAGTTCCACAGATTCACAGGCATTCATGAGGAAGGTACCGTTACCAGGCTACCAGCTCCATCAGGACCCACTCCAGGTAACATTTTTAGTGGATCTTCGAATTGCGCATTCCCTGTGCTATAAATCACATCTGTTTGAGTGTGCAATGGACTTATGGTGGTGGTAGAACTAATTGCTAATTGCTGAGTATGGGCTAGAGGATGATCTTGATAATTGTTCTCGATGAGCCTTGGGGCAGTGCTTGCTGGGAATTGAAAATGTGTGCTTGCTCTTTCATGAAAGGCATGCAGCATTGCAATTGTGCATTAAGTTTGAAGCACTTAGTGTCTCAATATTATCTTACTCTGCCTCTCTCGCCTCTCCATCTTTATCCTGCTCTGTTTACAGTGGGTATAGCAATGTAACCAAGCTATACAGAGAAGATGAGCTAGGCTTCTCTCCTCAAACCTGTTCCTTCCTTTGTTTCTGTAGGTTTCTGTTTTATTTCTTAGCTTTTCGTTCGTATCTTCCAGACCCTTCAGCCTCAACTCCCTGATTCTCTTCAACCCTTTGCAAACCAATTCAAAAAAGACTTTCCACTTCTCCTGGTTCATTTTTCTTCATTTATCTTCTAAACTATCTTATAAATGAAAAAGTTCAAATGTCCCATCTACTAGGAATTTTCACCACCTAACCCACTTCGTCATGGAGCTCCATTTTTCCTTCATATCTCTGTTTCATAATTAATATGCATGAAGTACGCAGCTGTGCCTCTCGTTGGAGCCTTAGGCTGCTTCCAGTGATTCTTACCCATTTGTTGCCTAAAATATTTCACTGTCTTTACATCATTTTGTGTATTCGTGTACCCCTTTTACCAGGTTCATGGTCATTGATTCTCAATGTTACTTTTATTCTATCGTCGTAACACAGACCCAAATAAAACAAGATTTAGTTTTCTTTAAATGAGTTGGCCCTCTGCATCTTTGTTCCTCCTTTGGGTTCCATCTATTCCCCGAGCTACCAACAATCCTGTATCTTATTCATTTATTCCCATGAATTGAATTTAAACCCCAATGTATCCTACCCTTTACGCATCTACCTGTGCTGCCCCTTTAAATATTAATGCAAGCCTTTGCTCAAACTAGATAGAAACATCAACATTCACAGGCACCCCTCATTTGAAACCCCTTGTAGAGGTTTCAATTAGGCCTCTTACTTATCCTTTGTGCCCACAGAGGGGCTACAGGGGAAGCAGTCTGCTACTTCCATTACAATCTCAGCTGGGTGTCGCGAATCTGAGGTGGGAGGGCAACAAATTGTCAAGGCCCAAAGCGATCATCAAATAATCCAATAGGCAACCTGAGGCAGAAAAAGTAGTCATAGGATTTATTTGTCATATGGTTGTTCAAAAATGAAAAGGGAAAACAGCAAAGTTTCCCGTCCCAAAATTGTTGTGGCTCCTGAACACAGAAATAACGTTTTTTAAAGAGTTTTACACAATGAGCTTTATATAAAAGGGTCAGTATGAGACATTTAGTCTGTTACATTAAAAAAGAACTTCATAACAGAGCATCCTCCGATCTTGAAGGGCATGATTTTGCAGGACCTTTAGAGACCTATAGATACTGCTCTGCCTACATATGTGATACAGACCACGGCCGCTATCAGATCTTTTCATTGCAGTTAATAAGACCTGATTATGCACATAGTGGTCATGTTGCCCATACTTCAGTTCTCGGGTGGCTAAACATTGTTTCATGTGAGAGCATGGGGTGGGCTGTTGGGTGAACCTGCACCTCCAAAAGAGGATTACATCATAGCAGTACAGCCATATGGGCTACTATGCGCATGCCAACCAAACACATCTCTCACTGACCCACCTCCTCAAAATTGGTTACGATTACAGCATCATCTCTCAGTTATGACTGCGATTATGCCCTATCCGTGCCTCATGTGCATTTGTGGCTCCTCAGAAATATAATGGTGTCGGTTTAGAGAATTCCAAAGCTGGGTACTGGTTATAATACATCTATTTAGCTAAATAAGAAGGTACTACAAAAGGGGACACCATGACTTGACATTTAATTTTAGGAACGGGAAAGGGGATTATCTAAATAGGTCACATTTTGGATGCAGACATCATAAAGACTTTTGCACAATTAATGGATGAGTTTAACCAGAGCTCAGCTGATATTTAAGCAATAAGCCCATTACGGCATCAGGTAATGCCTGGGGCCCATCGCAAGGGACTTAATGAAGGCCTTGGGGTATTACCTGATGCAGTATTGCCTCCCCACCCAGCGAGGGGCTTATTGCGATTAGTACCCCGGCCTGTTAGACCTCAGTACTAATAGTGTCTTTATTTAAGTTGTGAAACTGTAGCGTGTCGCAACTGAAAAAAAGAAGAAAAAAAAGATGGCTGCCATGGAATGGGGTGATGGGACTTTTCACAGTCCCCTTTTCCTTTCCATGATGGCCATTCAAAAAAGGAAAAAAAGATAACAAATTAAATGGCCACCGTGGAAAGGCACGAAGGGACAACAGATACACAGAAACGCGAGGATGCCGAAAGGCTGATTCTGTCAATAGTGGAAACGCTACTGGAATTCCACATTTTCAGGACTATTAGCTATTTTCCAACAAAATTGGTTCAGCAAGGTGTGCTAAGGAATCAAACTTTACCTGCCATCCAAAATTAGAGGGAGGCAACATAGTACGATATACATTATTACAATTGTTCAGGTCTTGAATATTAAGAGGCGTGCACAGGATTAAGGAACTGAGTTATTTGACTCTTTCCAGCCATGTCTTTGAATTTAAAACAGCATAGAAAAAGACCCAGTGAGTTAAAACATATGTCAGCTGCGCATTTCAAGAACATTGGGCTGTGTATTTCAAAAACATTTTATGTATAGGTATCTGACCTTGATAATTTTGTATGAACAATAAAATCTGCAAGTCAGGGCAGTGTGCCAATGTTCATTGGAATGTATTACTAAGTAAATAAACAAAAACACAGGGCACACCCGTAATTGCTAGAGAATGTTATAGCGTTTAGAGTAACCTTTTAAAATTAGGGAAATATTTGAGGTGCGGGGGAGAAAAAGCTCAACCTTGGCAACTAGGTTGGATCAATAGAAGGACAAGAAGTGGTTGTTCCATATTTCACAAAATTCTAGAAAAAGATAGAGAAAGGTACATCTTAGTATATCTGTACATATCATTCAATTTGTTTGTAAAGCATTGTTAACATTCAACATTTTTTAGGTATCCATGTGATACATGTCAAGATATATGAGCTAACTCATTATTATCAAGTATGCCCACCAAATGTGGTAATAACCATAAGTCCAGTCAACTAATACCTAAGAGAAATAACTTCTAAGAGGGTAATCATATAGCCTTCTAGCCAATCTGGTCTGCAATGGGGAAAGAAACAAGCTAAACCTGTTCTCAAGTTCCTACAAAAACTGACGGAAACTGTGTTATAAACATATGTGTCACTTACCAACTATGGTGAGAACATAGTTGTAAAAATAATAACAGGATGTTCAAGAGATGGCGGATGCTTTTGAGAGGGATCGTACGTATCCACGCTAGATAAACAAAACAATAAGTAAATACTACATACTCAGTGAAAAAGAGTAGCAGAACGAGAAAGAGAAAACAAGTCTCCACTTACATCTGATTCTCAACAGGTTCCGGAGAACGGTACACAGAATATATCAAAGGTCTAGCAGATGGCACTAGTCAAGATATCTGCAGAAAAATAAATAAAGAAGGTAAGTAGTAGAATAGGTAAGGCTACCAAATATGTCAGTAGACCGTCAAATTACTTACTGGATCAAGTACAGGAACTCCAGCGAAGGTACCATGGTGAGCCTCATCCCGCAAGCCGAGGATGTGTTCGCTCATGGTTACCCTCTTAAATACTGGAAGTTAAGGTGACGTGTAATGGGACATGCATGGCGGTAGGAAACCTGCTGCGCATGCGTGCCCAAAAGGCTAAAGGTCATTGGTGAACGTCATGGGTCTGACGACAAGGCAATGCCAGCGTCAAAACTTTGTTTAAACATTAGAACCGCGTGTGCGCGAATTGAATAAAAGAGTAAAAGGAAAGCAGAAGAACGTGACTAAGTGTAATGTATTTTGTAAGAATGGATTCAGAGCTCATTAAAAAATTAGCAAGATAGATCCGAGTAGCCAGGAGTAACGGAGATGAATGAAAATAGATAAGTTGTAAGAAGGTGCGGACCAAACGCAGCAATCATATTTAAATGTGGCGGATAGGTCCAACCGTCCTCTGTCATTTTGTACATCTAGGTAAATAAGAGCTCAAAGCACAATAGTGTCCTCATTGTACCATTTTCATAAGGCATATAATAAACATAGGGGGTGCATCCTCTATTGTACACATTTTTTCAAAGGATGTGGTGTACATTTAACACAGCCTATTTTACAACTAGAGGTACAACTTCTATTACACCAATGTTAACATATTTTTCCGAAAAATTACATTTAAACATATAAGCACATATAAATACTTATTTGAAAAAATAGAGCAATGTGTGGTAAATCCTCCTTGGTGCATAGTCTACTAACTAATAGCGACCACAATTTAGACATCTGAACAAATGTTAAGGAGGAGCAATTTGTAGTGATGCGGAAAAATAAGGAGTCATGTGATTAAAAAAAATGGAGGGTATGGACTTCATAAGTAGGAGCCCAGATAGTAGTCCTCATTCATGCCAAGCGGGGTGAGTGAGTCAAGGCAATGTATCCAAAAGAGTTCTCTCTGGGATAGTAGTGTTTGTAAGTCACCTCCTCTGGGAAGTGGGTGTACTACCTCCAGTATCACCATTCTCATTTGTGCCACCGTGTGTTGGTGGTCTCTTAAGTGTCTGTATACTGGGGGTTTGATATTTTTGGTGCGGATATTGGACTTGTGCTCTGTCCATCGTTCCTTGGCCTTCCTGGTAGATTTCCCAACATAGTATTTCCCACACGGACAATGTAGGGCGTAAACAACATTTTTGGAATCACAAGTCGCAAATTGTTTCAATGGAATTTTCTTCCCAGTATTGCCATGTCGGATATGATCTCCTTTTATCACATTGGAACAATGTTGGCAATTTAGGCACGGATAGGTACCATTTTTAGGTTTGGACAAAAAAGTTTGATTACTTGGTTTCAGTTTTTCTGCTCTGATCAATTTGTCACAAAAGTTTTTACCCCTCTTGTATGCCAGCATCGGGGGTTCTGGGAAGAGGTGGTTCAGTTGTGTGTCTGTTTTGATTATGTCCCTGTTTTTGTGGATTATCTGTTTTATTTGAAAACTTTGGCTAGAGTACTTCAGTGAATGGATAACATTTGTTTTTTCATTTTTGATCTTTGGATCCAGTAGGTCTTCACGACTTTGTCCTTCTGTTCTAAGTATGGCTTTTTTGATTAAATCCTCTGGAAAACTTCTATCTTTGAACCTTGACTTCATAGTGGTGAATTCGTCCTGTAATCTGTCCACTTCTGATGTAATTCTCTTGACCCTGAGGAGTTGGCTGTACGGTAAATTTTCTTTCAGAGGTTTGGGATGAAAGCTTTGAAAATGTAGGGTACTGTTCACATCAGTAGGTTTCCTATAGATCTGTGTTCTCAGTCCTGTGTTGGTTATTTCAATTGTGATGTCCAAAAAATTCACTCTTCGTTTACCAATGTCCATTGTAATCTGAATTCTCTTGTTACATTTGTTAAGATATTCCCAAAAGATGGTAAATTCTTGCTCGGTACCTCTCCAAATTCCAAAGATATCGTCGATATATCTATACCAACTTTTTGATCTTGTCTTTCCACCTCGATTCATTAAGAACATTAGTGCACTCAAAAAAGTACATAAAAATATTTGCCTAAAATGGTGCAACTGATGACCCCATAGAGGTACCTGAAGTTTGCAAAAAGAATTGTCCGTTGAATTTGAAATAGTTATTGAAAAGGATAATGTTAATGAGTTCAATTGCCAATATTTTGTGAATATTGATTTCACCATGTTTCAGTACGAACCATTCCAATGCTTCGATACCTTGGTTATGTGGGATTGAGGTGTATAAACTGCTTACATCCATTGTAAACAATAACAGGTTTGGTTCATCCAATTTCAGGTTCCTGATGTTTTGTAAGAAATGAGTGGTGTACTTTAAATAAGTTTCAGTTTTTTTAATCAGAGGTTGTAGTGCGAAGTCAAGATGTATTGCCAAAGGGTGAAATATACTATATCAGTTCCAGCGACGATCGGTCTGAGGGGAGGGTCCATTTTATTTTTATGAATTTTAGGAAGGCTGTAAAAGACTGGTGTCACCCGGTTTTTATTAGTCAGAAACTTGCTCGTGTTTTCAGATATCCAGTCCAACTCTTCTGCTTTAGAAATGGTTTTCTTAATGATTTCTTTGATGTTGTTAATAGGGTCATGATCTAGTTTAAGGTAGGTTTCTTGATCTGATAATAATTTCAAACAACCTTCATTGTATAACGTGGTGTCTATGATCACCAAGGCGCCTCCTTTATCTGCTTTTTTAATACTAATACTATTGTCCTCTGCTAGGTTTTTAATGATTTTAAGATGATGTTTCTTGATGTTTTGCTTACTGGGTTTACTGTATTTAAGACGTTTGAGTGCTCTAGTGGTTTTAGTTTTAAATAGATTTACTAGAGGGTGATTGATTTGCGGATGGAAGTGACTTTTGTCTTTCAATTCAAGGTATGGACATTTTTCTTTCTCCCTTGTGTCTGTCGTTAAGTTATCAAAAAAGATTTTCAACTCCATTTTGCGAACTAACTTGAAAAGATTTACTTCTTCTTCAAACAAACTTGTATTGTTAGTGGGTATGAAAGATATATCCAAGTTGAGGGTATTCAATTGTGATTGTGAGAGTGGTTTTGAAGAGATGTTGACTATTATCGGATCCTTCAATGTTTGCTCTTCTGGCGGGGTTTTCTTTTTCCCTCGTCTGGCTTTTCTCCTCCTCCTAAAACTAAAAACTTTCTGGTGTTGGTGTCGGTATTATCACTGGGGGTAGAACAGTTTTTTGACCTTCAGTTGGCGTAGGTATTGGTAATGAGGTGCTGCTGGTCGATGGAGTTTCCTCTATCTCTCCACTGGTCACTTCACTGCTATCAGTATTGTTGTTGGTTGGTCGTGGTTTAGGTTGTCTTGGAGTGAAGTTAGCTTTTTTACTATTACAGAATTCTTGCCAGGAATAAACAATGTCACGGGTGTAATCAAGAGTGTCACGTCTGAATTTCCTTATTTTACGCTGTTCAATTTCCTTCTTGTAGTTGTCCAATTTATTGTTGGTATCTTCCAATATGCTTTGTAGTTCTGCCGCTGTTTTAAGTTTGGATAATTGGGAGGTGCCCTCTTCGATTTCTTGATTAATCTGAGCTAGAGATTTTGATAGTTCATCAATTGTAAGTAGAACATGGTCAAGCGTGCATTTGTTCAATATTTGCTCCCAGTGTTTTACAAATTCCAAGTTATCTTTACAGAGCGTTGGTTGTAGGTATATCCAAAGACCTCTTGGCATTCTCTTAGATTTAAAGTATTGTGCCAGGGTAGTGGCATGCAGTTTTTGAGCAATTTCTCTACGGATCAATCTTTCTAGTTTTTTAATTAGATTTTGAGGATTATCTATGCTCAATGGTTCCTTACTAGTATCTTTGATGAGTCCAAGTATTCTAACGGCTTCTTCATCAGAGAAAGCCAATGTAGTAGCTGATTTATCAGTAAGTGTGTTGATTTTAGAAAATGACATATCTTAGTGAGGCAGGGTGCCAGTTTTTAAAAAAAGATGCCAACCCCTCCCCAATTAGGAGGAGAAACAAACAATAAGTAGATAAACAAAAAAACACAGGGCACACCCGTAATTGCAAAGAGATTGTTATAGTGTTTAGAGTAACCTTTTAAAATTAGAGAAATATTTGAGGTGCGGGGGAGAAAAAGCTCAACCTTGGCAACTAGGTTGCATCAATAGAAGGACAAGAAGTGGTTGTTCCTAATAGTTTAGGAACTCCCATCCCCTGCACACTGTCTGGTATCTGTGGAACAGATCAATAACTTTCTGTTTTTTTGTTTTTTTGTATAACAAATTTCATAACATATTTTTCAATCTGAAATTAAGTAAATGGAGCATTGAATATTGATCAGAGCAGAAAAACTGAAACCAAGTAATCAAACTTTTTTGTCCAAACCTACAAAATGGTACCTATCCGTGTCTTAACTGCCAACATTGTTCCAATGTGATAAAAGGAGATCATATCCGACATGGCAATACTGGGAAGAAACTTGTGATTCCATAAATGTTATTTACTCCCTACGTTGTCCGTGTGGGAAATACTATGTTGGGAAATCTACTAGCAAGGCCAAGGAATGATGGACAGAGCACAAGTCCAATATTCGCACCAAAAATATCAAATCCCCAGTATACAGACACTTTAGAGACCACCAACACACGGTGGCACAAATGGGAATGGTGATACTGGAGGTAGTACACCCACTTCCCAGAGGAGGTGACTTACAAAAACTGCTATCCCAGAGAAAACTCTTTTGGATACATTGCCTTGACTCACTCACCCCGCTTGGCATGAATGAGGACTACTATCTGGGACCCTACTTATGAAGTCCATACCCTCCATTTTTTTAATCACATGACTCCTTTATTTTTCTGCTTCACTACAAATTGCTCCTCCTTAACATTTGTTCAGATGTCTAAATTGTGGTCGCTATTAGTTAGTAGACTATGCACCAAGAGGGATTTACCACACAATGCTCTATTTTTTCAAATAAGTATTTATATGTGCTTATATGTTTAAATGTAATATTTTGGAAAAATATGTTAACATTGGTCTAATAGAAGTTGTACCTCATGTTGTAAAATAGGCTGTGTTAAATGTACACCACATCCTTTGAAAAAATGTGTACAATAGAGGATGCATCCCCAATGTTTATTATATGCCTTATGAAAATGGTACAATGAGGACACTATTGTGTTTTGAGCTCCTATTTACCTAGATGTACAAAATGACAGAGGACGGTTTGACCTATCCGCCGCATTTAAATATGATTACTGCAGCGCAGGCCAATCAGATCATTTGTAACAATTTGATTGTCCCTCGCCGGGTACTAAAAAATCCTAAAATCCTACTATGTGATCTATGTGAAATGGCATGGTTGTAGGAAGTGTGATTACCAGTGATACTGTATGGCTAACAGTGCAAATAGGGAAAGTCTGAATGTGCGCTGTCCCTCTTGTATGTTCAATCTCATGCGTTTGAAAAGCTGCTACTCTGATCCAAAGAACATCATACCTGTTTATGATGAAATCCACTAATGGACAAAACAACCATCCATTTATCCCAGCAGAGCTCCACCGTTCCATGGTCAGGTCTCTCAATAACACAAATTTGGTCTACTTAAATGCTATTTCTGCAGGTCTCCCAGCATTTGTTCTTCGATGACTACTTCACAATGTACAGAGTTCTACAGCTTGACTTTTTTTTGTGTCTCATAAAGGGGAACCCCATCGTCATCGTTCACGTTGCCTAACTGTTCAATGCCCTATCAATTTCAAGGTTTGCTGCCTTTAGTTTAATATTATGATAAGAATGATGTAATGAATAATAATAATTCCAGTTTCAGAGTGTTTGATAACATGTGTTTCTAATTACCATCATTAGTACCCACATTTGTGGTACTCCATTTACACCCTCGGAAGGATGAAGGCATCAGATGAACCAGAGGCATTTCGAACCCTGATCCAAGTGGCAGCTCTTATTCATCCGAGATGCTTGTGCTGTGTAGAGAGCTGGCCAGGGTCAGACTAGGACATAAAATTGGCCCGTGCACTAATGAAAAGGTGACCCGTAATCACAAATGGCATTTGTTACAGTTTAAGACAGACTTTTTGAGTACTAACTGTTGGAAAGATAAGAGTGAAACCATTGGAGGACAGAGCCAAATGATGCAAATGAGGTGAGGAAAGGAGAGAATGATTGACTGTATCAAACGCTGTGGGTAGGTCAAGGAGAATCAGTATGAAAGAAACAAGGTGCGGCATCCTACCTCTCAAGACAATTCTACCCTCCATGGAGGGTTGGATGGTCAAGCCCCCTCCCCCTTCTGACAGAATGCATTTTGTTCACTCTAAAGAACAACAACCATCATGATCAAACCTTTGTATGATTTATAAAAGCTAGGTGTTACAACGCAAGTGGAGGCGTTGAAATGATGAGCCAGGAGTCTAAGTTTGGTTAGGAGACTTTAGTAAGTTCATAATAAAGATTGCATGTAATTAAAGTTACAGGCAGGACAAGTACATGAGGGAAGGAAGCATCCACCGGTCCCCCTCTGCCCAGATCATTTTCCAACTGACAGAGGAAGAACCTAGGCACTCATACCATCACATTCTAAATGGAATACACCACACCAAACATTCCAGACTCAAACTCACACATACATAGGGAATGGCCACAGACCCAGGATAGGTTAAAACATAACACTAGGTTATGCTCAATGTGGGCTTCGCGCTGATGAGCTACTACTATTCTGAGGAATTATCCCCAGGAATGCAATGCGAGTGAGTCTCAAGTAATTGGCTATAACATTGGGGTAATTTACAAGGGGCGGTTCTTGGTCCATCTTAATGATTGCATAGGTTTGACAAATCTGCATTAGATAGACAAATGAACAGCGAAATATGAGTGTTACAAATGAGGTTTTGAGGCATGGGAGAAACTGTAACAGAATTCAAGTATGAGAAAGGGGCATGTGGAAGTAAAGAATTAGTGTGATATCTTTGGATGTTAAGCATGAGGCATTACATGATGGTAATTACGTCTTGGGAAGGAGGTCTGCGAAGTTACTGCATGAGAGGGTCAACTGTAGCATTATATTAGGAGAGTAGTAGCTGTATGCAATGTTTTAAGTGGGATGAGAAATCGGCCTAAGTATGGGCAGTGGGATGGGCAGGAGGAGTGACACTGGGAACCAAGCAGGAGAGGCGGGTGCATTTCGGCTATCCGTTTTGCTCCACCTAGTTCACCTTTTGTTTCTTAATCACAGGCACCAACACCCCACAGGTTTGCCCCTTCACCCAACAGAGATAGTGAAAGGGCTGTCTGGGGGGATCGGAACCTCTGATTAAGAAACAAAAACGAGAGGCGGTGGACCAAAATGCATGCTAGCAGTGCACCCACCTCTCCTTTTGTTTCTGGATGCGAAGCACTGACCCCTGCAGGAAGCCTTTTCAATATGCAACATAGACAATCTTTGTTGGGTGAAAAGGCTGCCAGTGGGGGTCTGCATGTCTAGGGCTAGTGAGGTGAGCTCGGCAGAGCCCTGCTTGGCAACAGTTTTCAAAGAGTGCATGGGCTCCGCCCTCACTAGCCCCGGCCCACTTAAAGCAATGGCTGTATAGCAGGGGGGGGCGTGCAACCACTGAATTACAACAGGAGAGAGTTTACAGAAGCATACTTGGAATTCAAGTGCATAGAGACACTTGTCGAATTAGACCATTAAAATAACTGGGAATCAATGGATGTTAAAGATAGCTGTGATTAATGCACATGCTAAAAGTCTGGGGATTTAAGCACAGAATTATTTCGTAAAATTGTAGCATGGCAAAAGCACACGTGGAATTAAGACATGACAGATGTGTCTGTGGAATTCCACCACGAAAGAGACACATGTTTAAATGCAGCCTGAGAGAGGCAGCTGGATTGCAAGCATGACACAGATACTTGGCTATTGAAGCACCAGTGACACGGCTATGGTACCAGAGCATAGGAAAATCATCAGTGGAAGAAATCAACAAATACATCTGATGAATAAAGGATGACAAGAGTGAGGTTATCAAGAGAGACATGTCCCGAATTATAGCAAAGGAGTGACAGCTAGTAAAAAGAGTCATAATTGTGGCAGCTGTGTGATTATGCTAGAAAAAGGGAGCAGAAGAGGGGTACAAGATGGTAGAGCCAGTACAGCAAGTGCAAAGTGGGCAGGAGTGGACAGCGAGGTAAACTGAGAAATGAATGCCAGAGTAAAATGGCTCAGGTCTGAAGAGAGACAGTAATGAAATAAATACACATGGGAGCCATCTTCAGAATTAAAGCAATGAGAGACATATCTGGTGATTGAACGCACAAGAGAGTCCTGTAAAATTAAATATGAGCGAGCCAGCCAGGGATTCCATCACAAGTGAGTCAGGCATAATTTAGTCAGGCACGGCACAAAAAGCACAACAGTGGGAACCATGCATCTTAAATAACAGTAAAACGGCTGTGGAATACAGACACACGATTGAATACCTTTGGAAACGGGATCATAAGTGGCCCAGTGGGTAAGATTTGAGCACAAAAGCGACCACTTTGTAAGTAGAGCATCAAAGATGTAACTGCGAAATTGCATCATGAAAGCCCCTCGATTCGGGAATTCTCTCCCACAACATCTTAGGGACATCGACACATCTTCACTTTAAGAAGACTTCAAAGACGTCACTCTTCCTTCTACATGTTAGCCAGTGACGGAGCCACGTTTTGATGCCAGGGAGGGTGAAGTGCTCCTCAGGGGGCACCGGCACCACACTGGTCGGGTCACTTCCATTTCCTTACTCTTTGAACCCAGCAGGAGAGGAGAGGAGAAAGAAGCCCTGCCAAAACCAGTTATTTAGCTAAGCATGGCAAGGAGAACGGGTGCACCTAGACCCTCCACCCCATATACCGGGTGGCCTATGCATAAAGTAATGAGTCATGAGCCCTGTTGATATAGTTAACATTTGAAAACCTGAAAAATGCTTACTTTCCAACCTCAAGACCTCCCTGGTAAATAGGCTGTATTGCACTACAAGGCTGGCAGAGGCAGGTTCGGGCTGGCCTATATGGCATTAGGGCAATAGGGAAATGCCTGAGCCAAAAACACAAAATGCCAGTGTGGGCCAGTTTTTTGTGTCAAAGTGGGGCACTTTCTTTAAATTGCACAATTTGCATCACATTTGATCAAAAACCTCCCCCTTGGCTACTACTCAGTCTTTCACAACAGGTACGAATTGACATTTGCCGCTGTGGCCCACTTTTTTTTATTGGTGCCCGTCCAAGACAATGTTATGGCCTGTGCCACCCGGGGCAGGTGGGAAATGTTAGGTAGTGAAAGGCAGAATCTAGGAGGAAGAGCTGCAGACTTAGGGGAAGCATCTGGAAAAATGTCCAAAATATAATCACACACAAGAGAGGACATAGTAACAGCATGTGGGTCAAGTAAGGACACAGTGAACGCCAGAGAGGTACACAGATAAACGTGGGACACAAAGCTACAAAAGGGCACATGCACCAGAAACAGGCACTGGAGTCTCATGGTGCAGGCAGCAGGCATCGCTCATCGCCCGCTTTCACACATTCACCGCAGATATCTCTCTCTCTCTCTCTCTCTCTCTTTCTCTCTCTCTCTCTTTTTCTCTCTCTCTGACACCTACGACTACAACTAGCATCCTCTACAGCCAGAGTTGCTGTTACACAAGGTATTCCTTTAACCAGAAATTCATAGACAACCGACGACTCCCTAAATTTCCATAGCTACATGTTACTGGTTTTCAGCCGTCGTAATTGTGAGGGCGACATTTTGGTACGATTCCCAGAGGATATCAAGGTGTTGTTCATGATGGTCTGCCATGGCAAAAATAGCACAAGGACCATTCAGAGTTTGGTGGTTTGGTAAAAGTTAGCCTCAGGTTATCAGCTAGTATTAATTGTGCAAACTGGAACTTGAGGGGTTTATGTTTATAAACTTTTAACATATAGGTAATGCAAATCACAGAGTTCCAGAAGGCAAACACTCGCTGCCGAATCCCCCCCTGCACCCCCCGGTATTGTTCAAGGCGTCACATGGGACATGGTGCCACTTAACAGATACGCAGGAAGGGGTTGCAGGGGTTGGTAAGGCAGATAAGGGATTGTGGAACAACTGTTAATTGAACTTCAATCAGGGCTGCTGCCCGACCGCCCCCCCACTGCGCAGTCAGCAGTGCCAGCACCCAGCAAGGTGGTCGTGTGTGCGCTAGGGTGCTTTCGCAGATTGTGCTTGGTCCGCACTAAACTATAGAATAAATAAATAACGTTGTGGCTACAATCATGTAAAATAGAAACACATATTTTGCAATAGCCCTTTATTGTTCAACATGGGCAAACCAGCTGCCACCCAAAACGCACAGACTTCGACCTTGAAGTATTTAGGCAGCAGAAAAGACGTGGAGGACTGTTCCTGTGGAAGGGTAAAAATCAGGAAACCATGTTTGTGTGAGCAGTGGTCGGCCCACTCAGCCTCCTCCCTGCACTTGTTTAAATTTGCCTCCCATGGGGAGGAGCGTTTCCTCTCAGGGGCTAAGAGGGGGCGCCTCAGTGTAAGTGAAAGAAAATATGCACACAGGACCCCTGATGCCATGAAACCAGCGACCTGAAAAGGAGTGCAGAAATGAAAACTAGTCTAGCGTGGGTTTCCTTCATAAGAATCCGACTACTTCGGGCATGTGAAACAAAAATGATCTCAAGGCATTAGCAGAGAGACAGTCCACAGTTACACGCGATACAAAGCCTGCATGCCTGTCACCGCTTCCCCCGCACGACCACAACGCTTGAGAAATTAGAAACTGTGAATAACTGCATATACACTGACCCTTCTGTAGAGGAGCAGTTGGACACATTATCCCTAACTCCCACCCCATCAACACCGTCATATTGGAACAGTAGGAGAAGAGCTCCGTATTCGTATACCGCATCGAGTGTACAAGAGATGATATGCACTGAGACAGCCATACAGAATGTACCCTCGCACTGAAAGTGTGGAAGGATGCCATGTGGAAGGATGTCAGCACGCACCATGGGACAGTATGGAGCGTTGAATGAAACCTGATGAGGGCAGATTGATGTCATAAAGCAAACATACAAAGCCATACTGAAACGATATGAAAATACCTAAGAGAGGTATGTAACTGGAGTAACAAGAGAAACATGTATGAAATGATAAAGTAATCATGAATGCAAAAGAAGACAAATAACTTGCGTACCAATAAGTGTAAATACGTAGTAACACAGGGTAGAAAAGGCATATAGAAGCTTGCTATAGAGGAATATATAACATGGCTAGGATAGCGATAATTGGAAAATGGATGCTGGCTCGTGTCAAGATTCAATTCAGTTACCTCAGAAACAGATCAGGGTTGAAGAGTTACGAGCCGTTGGAAGAACAGCTTTGCGTGCAAAACAGAGAGGAGTCTATGTTGGCTTGGATCAAGGATGTTATTATTAAAGAATAGCTGTAAAGCACAAAGGGAGGCAGACGGATAAGCAATGGACAAGGCATATTTTTCTTAGATTAAAGAAGAAGAAAACATCTGCTGGAGCCAAGTATTGGACAATTAAACGTGGATAATGTCTATACAAGGTAGAGTGAGCAAGTCTCTAGAGGCCAAGAAGAGCAATGACACAATTATTTGCATGTAAAACAGGGATTTGCATTTTATTCTGCCCGTCTGGATGAAGATAGTGATGTGCTTACATTCCCTTAAATGTCCCAGAACAGAGAGCAGGATACAAGGTCAATTGCAGAGGGGAAACTTTGGGTCATGGCCGGACGGTTGAGAGATGATGGACTAATTGGGAAAGCGGGGAGTAATCTGATGTGATTCAAGCACATGGGTTTCGCTTCACTTACGTGCTGCTAGCCGAGCCGAAAGTCTAAGGTTGGATGAGAATGCCAACCAATCAATGGGTCTATGGGGCAATCTGCTATATTATGTTGCATAGACCAATTCGCTGCCATTACGTTCGCTATAATCAGTATTTTACGTACTTAGAGGTAGTTTGAGGCTTTCCTCACAGATAAGAGACAGATAAGAGACAGCCAATGGTGTACTAACCCCTATGTATTCTATAAGTAGATATGTTCCCCTAACCAATCGCTCCCACTTATGTTTTACAGTTTGCCACGTAGAATGATGTCATGGATGGTGCATATTGGTGTATTAGACCTCTGTGTAATCAAGTTCATGTGTGAGTGTGCAAGCATCAGTCTGATGTCTGCCAGTTGATCCTGCTTTATTAAATTGAGAATAAAGTAGTACTTTGCTATTATTGAGTCTGTCTGGTTATTTGGTCTGAGATCTTTATTGGTAATTCCATCTAGCACAAGAGATTCTTTTAACGGTGCTAGAGCACATGTTGGTAGCAGTGCGGATGGTTCAGGTCTAATTGACCTAGGCCCAGATCCAGATCTTCGGACTTTTGGCTGCTCCTGCCATTAGCCAGAAGACCGCAGAGCTTCCTGTGGAGAACAGAGCGCAACAAAACATGTGTAAAAAGATACATTTGACAGGTTCCCCTTTGATTAAATTCCTGTCCGGTCCCCGCAGGTGCACTGTGGACGGAAGACGAACTGGTTGGGTGAGGGAGAGTCGATGCAGAGGGACTCAAGCTGAGTCATGGACGTAAGTAGAACATTAAAAGTGGCAAAAATAGGGGAAGGGACTGTGTTGTAATAATAATATATATATATATATATATATATATATATATATATATATATATATATATATATATATATATATATATAAATATATAAAGAACAGGAGAGAGGGGCACTCTAGTTCCCGGCACAGTTAACCTACTCAGCCACTGATTTTCTCCTCCTACCGGTTTCTGTGCTCTTCACATCATCAGGGAGGCAGTCTTAGCTTGCAGCTCACAGCAAGTGCAGGTGGTCACAATCAATGATGATTCTGTTACAAGGACTTCTGGTAGCTGTAGTAATCATGTTAGGAAGGAACATGCTCACACACAAACCCACAGTGGGGAAAGTGGTGGAGTAGCCCACAGTGTGGAACTTCCTCCATGAAATGGGTTTTTTTGTCCCTGGGTTTCTCCTACTTAACCTTTATTCCCTAGGTTGCAGCTTTTCGAGGGTAGGAGATTCGAGCTCAGGTTCAGAGGTCTCTGGGGGTTTTTCACAGGTGAGAAAGGAAGTTTCTTCTAGGGCTTTGCATCTCCCTTCCCCCATGCCTCCTTCTTTGGAGCCAGTTGGTTGTCTGGGTTTTCTCCCCGTCATTGCTCCGGGGTTCCAGACCCTGAGTTTGAGCTGTTATGGGCAGCAATGTTCAATTGAGGTCCCTGCTGAGCCCTCAACATGCGACTCAGGTCTTGGGCCAGACTTTGGACCAGGCGCTCCAGTTGGGACATCCTCTCCGGTTGGTACGGGGGTCTAGAGTCATACCTTTGCTGCTCTGGGGAAGGGTAGCTGTCCCGAGTAGCTCAGGTATTGATGGTTTCCTGGTAGTCCTCCATCCTCGGTTTCCCTTCTCCCTGATTTGGGGGTCTAGAATCCTGAAAATGGGGAGAGAGCAGGATTTTTCTGGAAGTTGGGGTTTGGAGTATCTGGGGAAGAAACTTAAGTTGGAGGGTGCAATATTTCTTTCATCCTGTAGGAAGTTTGGAGGGAGGTTTTTGTGGGAAATTTGTAGGGAAGTTTCCCAGGGCTGTACTTACCGATTGGATCCCCCCTTGTGCCAGGGGAGTCCATACTTACCCCAAGATGGGTCTATTACCCTTGTATCTTCGGCTAATGTAGGTGGCAGAGACAGGTGACGCATTTGTGGGATACCCTGCCTGACTACCACCTGCTTGGGGCTGATCAGAGGGTCTCCTCTGCCTCTCATTTGGTTTATTAGAGGGAGTAGTATTTGTAGGCCCCCCCATTTATAGGTCCAAAATGGGGGTATTATTCACCTCCACCACCTTGGCAGCAGTAGGTAATCTGTTATATTACACAATCCAAGGTCCTTTGATCATGGAAGTCCCTGACCAGTTGTGTCATGATATATTTAGGGAGGACATGAAAAAAAGTATTGATAAACTCCCTACTATTTGTGCGCACCCATCTAGAGGTCTGGGAAAATACCTGCTTGAGATCCTGCACAAAGTCTCTAGGTGCGTGATCCTCTTCGGAATGCAGGTTGTAGTCCGCCTTGCGGGCCTCCAAAGGGTTCCTGTGCATAGAGAAGTGTTTCAAGAGGGCCACCTTGTAGGTAGACTATCTTGAATGATTTTGATCCTCCAGCCAGCAAAGAAGCTAGAGTGTTCCGGGGAGAATGTCCACTTGACAAACTCCATGGAATTATGGTAATTTGTTATGCCAAATGACGTCATCATCTGGTCATGCAGCTCCAGATGCTCCCAGTCTGAGTACCTGGCATTTTTGTGGTAGGGAGTCATGAAGCTTCTGATGACTTTTCTTTGCCGAGTTCTGTTTTGTTTGTCAGCCTTCTTTTTCCGCTGCACTTGAGTCCATTCGCCATCAGACTCAGAGCTGCTACTATTTTTGGTCCCTTCCCTGTCCTCTAGGTGCTCCCTGATTCTTTGAGACTGGGAATCCCTCCCAGAATGACAAGGTCTGGTCTTTTCTCCCCTGCTGTACTGTGGGCTCTCTGGGTCACTTCCCTTGGGCTTCCCATGTCGCACAGGGGAGTACTCATCTTGCTCCTCCCTTCTTCCGAGTGTGGTGGAGAACTCCCCCCACCTCCCTGAATGGATGGAGGTTGTCAAGATGCTCTTTTGACGCCTGCACTCTGATTCTTCTTTATCTGCAAAAAACCTGTGTTTCTGCCAGTCTAACTCCCTGATCTTCTCATCATAGAGTCCTCCTGGTCAGATGTATTTGCCAAGACATTTTTAAACCTAAATGACGATGCACGTCCATCAATATCTGTTAGGGACTGGACTTCGGGCTCAGTCATACTAGGCCTAATTGAGTCCAGCTGCCTCATGTTTCCCTGTTCTTGTGAAGCGGTAGGCATGAAATTTGCAGCCCCTTGCGCATATAATATGGTGAGTTGGCTTGAGTCCCCTGGTAAAGAGGGCATTGTACCATGGTCAGGGGTTGCCCTTCCATACCCTAACTGTTTGGGGTTTCTCAAGGCCTGATTGAATCTAGCCATTTCATTCTCCAATCTCTCTGCTTTATCTTTCTCAGCCCCTAACTCTTGGTGGTAGATAGAGGCCTGAGCTTTGAGCTCTGCTACCAGGGCTTGAGTAGCGTCTATGACCTTGCTTTGTGCTAATACCTGGCTATGGAGTCCCTTGTTTTCCTCACAAAGGGACTCATTTTCTTTCTGTGAATCTTGTATTATCTGGTAATACTCAGACCTCTTCTTTTGCATGAGACTGATCTCCTCGATTTGTGCACTTTTGATCTTTGTTGCCTGCTCTAAATCCAATTCTACTTGCCTTACGTTCCTGAGAGCATGACTCACTTTTCTCCAGGTCTGTCTTTAACTGGCACACCTCTTTGCACAGGGCATCTTTTCCCTGACACAGTGTGCTATTCTGTTCACTAATGTGATCTCTCTGCTGTTTCATAGCGCTCAACTTCTGGCGCTACTGGAAAAATTCAGCCTGGGAATTGACCTCTTTAAAAATCAACTGGCTATCCTCATCTTTCAATTACTTAATCTGATTTTGAAATGCCCACATGTCCTCTAAAGAGGCTCTATTATGCACTACTTGCTGATTCAATTTTAGTTGACTCTCTCTCAGATTCTGAACCCTTTCTTGACACTCCTCTGTTAGGGCAGAAAATTGAGAGTCTCGCTCTGAATTCATGTGTTGCTGTGCTGCTAACTCATCCTTTAGCAGCGGAACGATGTCTCATAATGTTAACTCAGAATTCTGGCTCTCTAGCACTTTCTCCTCTACTTGCCTTAACTCTCTATGTGCTTGATCCAAAAGATCAGATTGTTTTTGCACAGAGGCTACACTCTCCTGGTACCCTTCTTCCATGATCATCATATGGAAGTACATATATGCAGTGAGCTGGACCATTTTAATTTGCTAATCCCTGGTGGTCTGTGTCATATAAAAATAAGTCAGGGCTTGATGTAACAGTCAGGGCTTGATGTAATAAGCCACTTTCCTGCCTCACATCCATATTTATTTTTTTTGTAAACTCTTTTTATTGATTTTCACAAAATAACAAGCAAACAATCCCCTCCCCCTCCCCCCCATGTCCCCCCCTCTCGGCAACAAGCTAATCCCCTTCACCCATCGACCATTTTAGAAAAGAAAAAACCACAGTTATTGCAAATCCAGAAGCCTCAGTCGCTGTGGGCACCACATCACCTTATAATCGTCTTTAAGAACCTGCAGTAGTTCCCCCCAGTCTGTCGCGAAGCTCTGGGCCTTGTTGTCCATGGCATAAGTCGCCCATTCCAGAGCCACTATCTCCCACAGTTTTCAGAACCAGTCCTGTATCTTAGGAACCTCTGTGCCTTTCCATCTCTGGGCTATTACCTGCATAGCGGCAAGAGTCGTAATAACAATAGCTTTTTCTCTTCCTCTAGGTTCACCTGCCTCAGAGTCCACCCGGCCACCCAAGAGAATGTGCGCTGGAGTCCTCCCGTCCCCCAGCCCAAAGGCCAGTCCCTGTGCCTCCCTCACCTCCCCCCAGAACGATGTTAGCTTGGGGCAGTCCCACCAAATGTGCTCCGCGGAGCCCGCCATCCCGCAGCCCCTCCAGCACAACCTCGACACAGTAGGAAAAAATCTATTGAGCCGGACAGGGGTATAATGCCACCTAAACATGATCTTATACCATGTCTCTTGTAGTTGGGGCGCCCTGGCCAGTTTAGGAATTCTCCTCCACAACTTCCCCCAGTCCGTCCGGCAGATCTGGAGTCCGAGAGCCCCCTCCCACTCTCGCATGTATGCCCATTGGTCCCCCTCATTAGAGCCAGCCAGAGTCTTATAGATGTTGGAGATGAGGCCTCTCGCCCGTCATTCGTGAGCAGGAATTTTTCAAAGGGCGTCAGGTCCCTTGTCGCCGCTTTCTTGATCCCTGGGTAGAGAACCCAATGGCGAATCTGAGCATACCTCAACCTCTCTCTTTCTTGTACTGCAAAGTGCTTCTTACAGTCGTTAAACGATAACACTTCCCCTCCAGAAAACATATCGCACAATTTCCAACAGCCCCCTTCCTGCCAATTCGCAAAAGCTCCTTTCTCCACTCCCGGGGAAAAGTCCCCGTTGCCGAATATGGGGGTGAAGGGAGACGGGAATGTGGTAATCCCTTCTAATTTTACTAGCCTATCCCAAGTGTCAGCCATCAGTTTGGTGATGGTGCTCTCGTAAAGATGACCCGGTCTGTGTTGTTTCGGGAGCCACATTACTTCTGCTAGGTTTCGGTGCGCTACGGCCCTATCTATCCCCACCCACAATTTGTCCCGCGTTCCTTCCTCCCCCTTCAACCATTCCCTAATAATTTGCAGCTGGGATGCCTCGTAATAACGTCTAAAATTCGGCAATGCTAGACCTCCCTCACTCTTCGATGCCATCATAATTCGGGTTCCCACCCTAGGCATTTTGCCTTCCCAGATGAATTCCTTGGTCAGGGTTTCCAGCTCCGGCACAGGCAGCGGGACAGCTTGGAATAGGTACAAGAGCCGTGGAAGTGTAACCATTTTAACCGCGGCTATCCGCCCCATCGATGAAACCCTCAACTCTCTCCACTTCAGGAAATCCCTCTTAATAGCCTTAAGAAGCGGAGGGAAATTAGCCCGAAACCATCCAGCCAGGGTAGCCGTAATTCTC
The DNA here is from genome assembly GCF_040938575.1 of Ambystoma mexicanum. Taxonomy (NCBI): domain Eukaryota; kingdom Metazoa; phylum Chordata; class Amphibia; order Caudata; family Ambystomatidae; genus Ambystoma; species Ambystoma mexicanum. The sequence goes on along the minus strand of NC_090924.1, from coordinate 870,311,644 downwards.
ACCCCTAGGTAACGAATCCCTCCCGATCTCCAGAGAAAGCCAGTAGCCGCCCGCAAATTCTCCCTTTCCGCTGGTCCGAGCGTTAAGTTCAGGACCTCGGATTTGTTGGCGTTAATTTTCAAACCCGAGGCCGACCCAAAAGGGCCACGCTAGCCTGCAATGAATTCTGAGGGGCTGTGAGCATGAGCAGCATGTCATCAGCAAAGGCTGCTACCCTATGCTGCTCCCCTCCGAATGGGATCCCCTGGATGTCCCTTGCCTCCCGAATGGCCTGGAGGAGTGGCTCCAAATAGAGCGCAAATAGTATTGGGGAAAGGGGACATCCCTGCTTTGTCCCCCTCTGCAGAGATATTTTCCTAGAGGCACTCCCGTTCACCATTACTCTGATGTAGGGCGCTTGATAATTAGCCTTGACCAACGTCAGAAAGTCCCCACCAAACCCCATTTTTTCCATTGCCCGAAAAAGGAAGGACCACTCAACACGGTCAAAAGCCTTCTCCGCGTCCAGAGCTACCAGGACTGCGGGGGTGTGCGTTTTCTGGACCTTCTCGACTACATGGGCCACTCGACGAATGTTGTCCGCAGTTTGTCTGCCCTTGATAAACCCAGCTTGATCAGGGTGTATCAGGTCCGGGAGGATGGAGTCAAGCCTATTGGCCAGGATCTTAGTGAAGATCTTAGCATCAGCGCTATGGGGCGATATGAAGCTCTGTCTTCCGGGTTTTTATTGGGCTTCAAGATTAGGGTGACTTTGGCCTCCTCCATGGAGGGCGTGATTTTGCCCGAGAGGCGAAATGAGTTAAATAACGAGGTGAGGTGTGGGGTTAATTGCACACTGAACAGTTTATAAAAGGCGGCCGTATAACCGTCTGGGCCTGGGGCCTTACCTGGCGGCAGGGCCCTTATCACCCCCGCACCTCGTCCTCTACAATTTCTCGATTGAGGACTTCACGTACCCCACTGCTAATTTCCTTTAAGTGGACCTTCTGGAGGAAGTCCTCCTGTTTCTCACTTGGGGGATGCTGGGTGGCATAGAGTGACTCATAGTACTCGGCAAAAGCTTCCTGGACCCCTTCCTGGTCCGAGACCCGCTCCCCCGCTGGCAACCTTAATGCCGTAATCGCATTTCTCGCCCTTTTACCTCTCAGTAATCGCGCCAGCACGGCGCCCGATTTATTGGCCTTTGCGTAATACTGTTGACGCACCGACAGCAAGGCCCCTTCCGCCTTCTTAGTGCGCAGAAGTTCCAGCTGCCCAACAGCCCTTCTATATTCCCGCATTGCTCTGCGAGAGGGAGTGTCCCCAGCCGCCTGCCTAGCCGCCTCCACTTCAGCTTCTAACTGCAATTCCAACACTTGCAGTTGCTTCACCCGGTGGGCCGATAGCGCTATTAATTCTCCCCTAAGAGTGGCCTTAAAGGCATCCCACCGCACGTCTTCCCCAGTATCCTCCCTCTTGGTGGTGTCAAAAAAGAGCTTAATCTTCTCTTCAATATCTTTCCTGATTACTGGATCCCTCAAGATGGACGCAGGGAGTTTCCAACCCCAGATTCCCTTTCTTCTCTGACCCACATCCATCACTAAGGAGACTATTTTATGGTCCGCAATCCCTATCGGCCCCGTGCAGACTTCCCGAATCGCTCCAACTAATGCAGCCGAAACCCATATATAATCAATTCTAGATTGCGAACCATGGACGCCCGACAGGAAAGTATGGCCCTCCTCATCACCCCTAAACTCCCTCCAAGCGTCATGTAACCCCAACCTACCAACCCTTTCTTTCAAATCAGTTGACATCATAGCTCCTCCTCCCTCCCTGCTACCTCCTGTTCTATCCTTTCCCTTATCCCAGGCAATGTTGAGATCACCAAGAAGAACAATATGACCCCACGAGAACTCTTCCAGCAACTCCAAGACCCGCCGCAGAAAGGGATCCTGGCCCGAGTTGGGAGCGTATACTACCGCTATTGTCAGAGGGACCCCTTGACACTTCCCTTTAGCTATGATATACCTCCCTTCCTTGTCTCTAAGCACTCCCTCGAGTTTGAAGTCTACCGTATTCCTAATTGCCAGGGCTACCCCCCTAGCTTTGCAGTGGCTCGAGGCGTGCAAAATCTGATCAAAACCCCGCAGTCTCACCCTACCCTGAACCCTGTGAAGTAGATGCGTCTCCTGGAGCCCCTTAATATCTGGCTTCTCCTTTTGTGTGAAGTGCTCCAACTTTTTTTTTTATTCAACCCCCGAACATTATGCGTTAGCCACCTAAGGGAACCCTCAGTAGAGAAAAATCGCTGAAAGCAGGGGGAGTCGTATCCCCCTTGTCATGTATCTTTGCTCGTTGCCGCCCCCCCAAACCCCCTGAAAAACTGCCCCACCCACCCCCCCTCCCCCCTGAAGGTCAATACCTTCCCGCCCTCTCCTCCCCCCAAGCTTGGGCATCTTCGCCCTTTCTGCTTCCAACATGGTTGCGCCCCCTACGACCCCATGAGCTAAGACACCCTATAGAGGCCCACCACCCCTTTCTTCATACGTCAAATCAAGGCTGCATAGGAGAAGCACTGTTTGTATCACCGGGAGCTCCCTCCCTCGGCCAAGTGTTTCCCCTGGTGCCTCTTCTCCTCCTTTCTCGGACCGTCGTCCAGTCCCAGGGCCTCGATCCGGAGTGGCCACTCGTGCCCAGAATTCCCGCACCCGGGGGGGGGATCCTCCAACTCGATGTGAAGCAAAGCAGCCCCTTCCTGGAGGGATGTAATTCGTCTCTGGGACCCCTCCCAGTCAAAGAGCAAGCCAAAGGGGAAGATCCACCTGTAGCGAATCGATCTCTCATTGAGGACCTTTACCACCGGACCCATGAGTCGCCTCTTTAGGAGAGTGCTGTTCGCCAAATCTTGAAAGAGAGTGATCCTCTGACCGTCAAACATAATTGGCTCTCGTAGTCTCGCCTCTCTGAGAACCGCTTCCTTCTGGGCATATCGAGCAAAAGCGGGTAGGACATCCCTTGGTTTCGCCGCCTGGCCTTTGATCAGTCGACCGGTTCTGTGCACTCGATCTAGCTCCACCGTTTCCGGGCAACCCGTGCCCAATATGACAGCAAAAATACCCTGGATCACCGCTTTCAAAGACTTATCTGTCACCGATTCAGGCAGCATTTTGACCCGAATGTTGACCCTGCGAGACCTGTTTTCCAGGTCTTCCACTTGAAGTTCAAGATTCCTGGTGGCGACATCCAGCCTCTCTATAGCTTCACTATTTGCTGCGTTCTCTCTATCCGCCTCTTGGAGACCTTTCTCGAGGATGTCAGTCCTCTCCCCCAGTTGATGCATCTCCTGCTTTAACTCCCCCACAGCTTCGCTCAAGTCTGTGCGCAACAGCTGAAATTGCTCTTGAAAAGTCTTAGTCAGATTTGCCTGCAGGGAATGCAGTTCTCCGAGGAACTCCCGCTTGGGCATATTTGCCAAGTCCTCTGCCTGCCCTGCAGCGGAGACTTCGTCTGCTGCTCCCCCTGAGGACCCAGACCCCTCCTTCAGGCTGTGTGCCGACCTTATGGTGCGTAGAGTACCGGTGCTGTCTCCAGAGGTCTGCGAGTGCCTTCCCCTTCTGCCCTTGGGCCTTGTGGTCATGCCGAGAAAATCTCCTCCGGGTGGGCAGCTCAGATTCTCGTCCGGCTCCCTCCCGGGCCTTTAACAAAGGACAAACGCTGGCCCCAGGATCTCTCACGCAGCCTCACTTCATCCCCCGATTGCTAGAGGATCCGCATAATCCAATCTCCTGGATCTGCACCGAGGTGCCACTCTACATCTCCCGTTGGGGGGGTGAGATACTCCTCACCGCGTTGGCCGCACTCCCAATGACAACTTGCGGGCCCTCCCGCGCCCCGCTAGGCCCCAGGGGCGAGCGATGTCCTCCGGGCCCTTCTTCCACCCCCGGGGGTAGCGGGGAGCAGGTCCTAAATTCGCCCATGGATCCAGGCAGGCAGGGCAACCGCCTCACGTCCCCTCGCCCAACACTTCAGGGGTACGCCACCACCAGACACTGCCCCGGGGCTCTCACCTGGCGGCTGATTGCATCCTCCTCTCACAGGGCACTCCCTCCAATAGGAGCCGGGCAGGAATGCTCCCACTCCCCGCCGCCGCCTCCGGGCTCTCCTCCTTCAGCACGCCTCGTAGTCCCTGGTCGCGGGGGCTGCTCCCCACCGGGCCCGCCACCGGATTCGATCTCCCCTGGCTGCCTCCGCTCTCCGGTCTCTGTCTCTGGGGAGCGCCGGCGATGAGGGCGAGAAGAGCCTCTCCCAGGCTGCAACGCTCCTCCACGGGTCAAGCCCCGCCGCGCCCCCCGCGGGAACAGGCCCACGGCGACTCCACACGATGCGGCGCGGCCTCCCCCAGGCTCCAACAACAGCGCGCCACAGACAGATGGGCCCGCGGCGGCCGCCCCAGCAGCTCCTTCTCCGCTCGTCGGACGCGGCGGCAAACTCCTGCCCGCTGCGGTGGCCCCGACTCTACACACGCCGCCAACTTTCTCCGACTCCCCCAGAGGTTCGTGGGGGGTCCAAGCAGTGCCCGCACAGGTCCGTCGAGGGGGTGGTGGGCACCTTCCCTACAGCCGGGTCCAGGGAGCGCCGTCGGCACAGCTACTCAGTGCCGCCGGCCATCTTGGAATCCTCACATCCATATTTATATAGGTCACCTGTTGCATCATTCTAGATTGCCAGGCTTCAGGTTCTTGTTCTGCCCATTCACCTTTAATGAACAATTTGGATAGAAGGTGCTTCCTAGCCATGTTGAGTTCTATGATGCTCATTGTGAAGTGTGTTCTGCACCTGACAGATTCACCATGCACCCAGCTTTCTATCCACTAAATGTAACAATACCTTCAATGGGCTAGTCTGCTGTACTGCAATGTCATGGGTGAAAACACTTCCTCAATCCCGGATGAGCCCCCAAAGTCAGGGATCTCCTTCCCCTACAATGAATGTGGTGCACAACACAAACGCCTTTTATTTCTACAATATAGATTTTTTTTTTAAGAAAGCCTCCAACTCGTCTCGCACCCAACCTCCACCAGCACTCCGTGTCACAATGGACTAGGAACCAGGCCGGTGTGTTATCAATAGATATTGTATTAATTTATTATTTAATGTCAAATCAGAATAAACAAATTACAACAGCCACCAGAGTTGTGGCAACACAAATGCAAAGACTTCTAGAAAGCAACCAGGTTAACATATACTGTGATACTACTTCCTTTTTTAATGACAAAGCAAGACAAAAACAATTCAACTCAAAATGATTGCATGAAGGTTAAGCACTTCTGCTGCGACACTCAACCCCCAAACATCAATTGGGCTTGATTCCTTTGAATGGAAGGAAGTGGCATGGAGTTGGAATACAAGGGACTTCTGTTGGTGGTGCCCACAGACAAAAGATGGGGAACCAGCAAAGAAGAGGACATTTTGTTTTAGAGCACAATGAAAAAAATGGGTTTTTAATGATTTAACACATCTTCTAGGGACAGAATAGAAGGACATGTGTACTGCTTACACTTAGGAGACAGGCAGGGTTTTAGAGAATACTAATCAGTACACATGGGAAAATAGAAATAGAGTAGGAACTTTGTTTTTTTAGGAGATTCAACATGTGGGCAATGGAAAAGAAAAATGCAAATGGGAATTTGTTTTCATGGATGCTTAGAAAGACAGGTAGCTCTGGGAAATGGCGAAGCTTACAATAGGAACATAGTTTTTTAGGTTAGGATGACAATTGCCAGGGGAAAATACAGTTGCAGATGGAAATTCGTTTAGCAGGGCACAATTTAAACACAGGGACACATTCGGTTTTCAGCTCACAATGGGATTACTTCGTTTGGGCAGCCCTTTTATAACTTATAACAATTCCCAATGCACTGGGAAGAGATAGTTGATTTCGAATTTCAACTATCCCAATCCCGTGAAATAAATGAGGAAATTAATTGATTTACTGAGAAGAATATACTAAGGATCTACACAGGCAAATGGGGATTCTTCACTGGGATAATGACTGCAAGGCACAGACAAATAACAGATTCTGCAACAGGAAAATGATTTAAATGCACAGACAAATAAGAACGGGAATTTTTCAATGGGGAATATCTATGGCAATGCTGAAAGGATAGGGCTTATGCAATCTTTGGCTTGGGATATTGATACTTACAGGAGAGGGTTGAATGGAGCATCAGGGAGCATCAGAGCACCACTGCTGGGACAGCCAGAGGGTCAATCAAGGATTCTCTCTGTCCTCCAAAGGGGTCCCAAGTCAGCTAATATAGCTCCTGGCTCCACTGCAAGATTTAGGCCTAACTGTGCTGGGGTGGTTCCAGATTTTGGCAGCTGCACACCTCAGGATTTAGTAGGTAGAGTCCTGATTTGAGGCAGAGTGACTTATTTATAGGGTAAGGGACATCACAAATATGTCATAGTTCTCGCAGAATGGATAGGGAACTGTTCAAATGTTCACTTTCATCTGTGCGCTGATAGGTCCAGAAAAGGTAGGAGTGTTTTGGGAAACTCGGAGGAGAGCTAGCCATCATCTCACTTGGACATGGGGCTGGGACTGGTTTTTGCACATGGAAATCTCACTGCATGACAAATGCCCTTAATCTCCATATTTTGTCACATATGAAGGCATTTTTTAACACTATGTTTTTTGGTGAATCACATAAGCTTTGTCAGGTGTCTGTGTGACCTACTGGTGCAAAGATACCGTTTTTTCTCATTTACTCCCAAACTATATTAATGAGAAATATGGCGCTCGGTGGCCGGAATATGGATCACATTTTACAGGTTTTCTAAAATCTTTATGGTTCTGCCATTCATACAGAGGGCCACATTCCGTTTTACCTCATATTTTTTGTTTTGGTATGTTGGTGTCACCAAAATCATTTTTGGTTGACCAGAAGCGCTTGTCTGACACCTTTTCAGAAATCCTAACATGAATATAGTGCGACAGATATTGCCAAGGTCATACCTTTAACAGCATGTCTCCCATTTTTCACAATGAGAGTGTAACTACTCATTAACCCTGGCCCCCTCCCTTGGAATGGGTCTGTTCCTGGCTCTGACATCAAGAGGGGGTCTTGTGTTTAGATTAGCTAAGAGCTTCAAGGGCTAATTGCTAGCTAAGGTCAATTTTATTGCGGGCTAAGTGGTTTGGATCATAAAAAAATGTACAGCACTCATGCTTGAAGGGAAACCAGGCCTACATCCCCATGGTGACCTGAGGATTGGAATATATTTTCACATTTGCCAGCAGAGAGAATCGAAACCAAGATTATGCCTGTCCCCACTCAGTCAACATGGCCTCCATTTTAAACCCATTTGACCTTTAAAAAAGCTTTTTAGAAAGCGCAGAGTTACAGCACACAAAATGGCCAGTGTAGACTTTTCCCTTGCCTCTAACTGTTACAAAAGAAATAACATTACGAGGGGTACCTTTGGACCCAGAAGTATTTTTGTATGGAGTGACTGTTTTATTGTCGTGGTTACCCAGATGTATAGGTAAAGCATACCTGATGAGTTTTTGTTCAGGCCAGAAAGCCCTATGGATGATGAAGAAGGGCAGATTATCCCCTTGGAGTTGGAAGCAGCAGTGGTGAGAGAGGAAAGGGTGGTTCTTCATGGGACAGATGATGAGGGAAGTGGATGGAGAACAGTGATAGCCCTCAGTTAAGGATATAGGCTGGCAGATTTGACAGACAAGGAGTTGTTTAAGGATGAGTGCTAAGATGATGAATTAGTATTTTTCATAAGTCTCACTTATTGGATAAAATTAGAGAATAGAGAAATACTGCAGAGAATGGCACTGGTAAAAAAATAAATCATTATTGTTGCAGGACGATTTAAAGAAATTGTCAAAGATTTTATGGACTACAAGTCCATAAGACGTGGGTCTATTAAAAGGAGTAGGAGCAGTTAACATCAAGTTTAAACCAGTAGCATTTTTGCCATGTGCAAAAAAATGCCCCATGTCCAGAGTGGCGGTTGAAGGTATATTCAAGACCATTTCTGCTTTAATGAAGCAAGGAATATTGGTACCATCCGATTCACCATGTACCACAGCTATATACCCAGTGCAAAAATCGACGGGGTGGGAGGTTGTGGAGATTTATACAGGAACTTTGCCCTATAAACAAGATAGTCAAGGCTGAGGTTCCTTTAATTTCAAATCCCACAACAATATTGTACAACATCCGATCTAAGTAATATTTTACAATCATAGATTTAAAGAATGCTTTCTTTTCAATTCCCTTCCCTGAAAAGTCACAGGATTTGACTTCCTTTATATATAGAAATATCTGCCTGAAACATACTAGTTTGCCCCATGGGGTACTGTGAGTCCCCTTCAATCTTTAATAGAGTCCTCCAGATGGACCTATACAATGTTCGGCTTGAAAGTGCAATAGTTCAATGTGTGGATGGCATTTTGGTGTGCAGTGAGATAGAGGAAAGATGGAGAGAATATTCAATGAAGCTTATGACTATCCTCTCAGATAAAGGATATACAGTGGACAAAGAGAAGCTACAATACTGTCAGGAAGAGATCTTGTATCTAGGACAGTTGATTTCTCATGAGGGGAGGAAAGTGATGCCTGAAAGAGCATAAGTAATTATGAAGACCTCAGAACCTAAAACAGTGAGAGAAATACACACATTTTTAGGCCTATATAATTATTGCAGGGCCTGGGTTTTTGATTACAGTACATATATTGGACCACTTTTAAAAGAACTTAAAGAAGCACAGGTGGGCAAGAGTAAAATAATATGGATAGATGAAATGACTGAAGGATTTGAAGAATTAAAAAGGCGATCAGTACAGCCCCTGTGTTGGGAATTCCAGATTATCATTAAGAATTTTACTTATTTTCCCATTTAAATGGAGCAGTCATAACAACAGTCCTTACGGAGAAAACTACATCAGGACATGGACACAAAACATTAGCCTATTATAGTGGGATTTTAGATCCAGTTATGAAAGGGAATTATCCTTGTGAGCAGGCTTCATGCTGCTCTGCTGCTGCATTTATATTGAAAAAGCTTCAAGTATAACAATGGGGTGTTCAGTAACATTATTTGTTGAGCACGTATTATTTGCGATTTTAGAGAAACCCAACAGTACATTGGCCATACAAAGAGCATCAGGATACGAGGTAATAATCTCAAATCCTACTATTAAATTGTCAGATGTAAGACAGTGAACCCAGCAATGCTTATAGCTGAACCAATAGGGGGGGATGATTATGTACATGATTGCACAACTTATAATGAAACCTATAATGAAATTCGCTAAGCTAGAGAAAATGCGCTCGGGAGGGGGGGAGTTCTTTTTATTGATGGTTCTTCAAAAAAACGAAAGTGAAAGGCATACTGGATCCGTGGTAGTAAAGCAGAATGGAGAGGGTGAATGTGAAGTACTGACAAGCGAGAGATTGCCTTCACATTTCTCAGCATAATTAGTGGCGCTTATCGCCACGTTTCAGAGATTCAAAGAAGAGCAAGTGACGGTGTACTCTGGCTCTGCCTATGTCAAGTCAACCGTACAAGCAGGTCTGGAGAGGGAGGGTCTTCCTCCACACAGACAGCAGTCCAGTGCAACATGGGACTCTATTGGATAAACCTATTGAAGTACTGGCACTCCCATTGACTCTAACAGTCGTAAAATGCATAGCACATTCTAAAAGGACCAATTTAAATTCTCACGGAAATTAAGCCACAGATATAGAAGTAAAAAAAGCAGCATATTTACCCAGCCATTTTTAATTTTGAAATAGAATGTTTTCAACAAATGACAGGATGTGATATGGTATTTTATTTATATTGCACTCGTACACAGGTGTTTCAGAGCATAACCAGGTGAAGGGAGGGGAACAGGGGAGAAACAAAAACAAAAACAACGATCTTACTGATGCATGTTGGTAAATGAGGGCTACACTGCCTATTGTTCAGTTAATTGAGATACAAGGGCGAGCACCACAAGAAGAGGAGAATGTATGGAAGAAACACAGGTGTTCTTTATCCCCCACTGAGGCAATTTGGAGACAAGATAGCACTGCAAAGCCAGTTATACCTCTAGCATTTTTTAGGGTAGCGCTGGAACAACTCCACTTCCCCGCGCATGTGAATTGAAAGAGTGTAGCTGCTACAATAGCAGAAGAGTGGTTTTTGCCAAATCTGTTAGAGCATGTGACACAGTTTATTGCAAATTGCATCATGTGTCAGATATGTACTTCAGTAAACACTTTCCGTACAGTGAGAGGAGTAATTCTTAGACCGAATGGGCCATTTCAGCACCTACATATAGACTATATATATATGCTGCAGAGATGCAATGGTTACAGATATAAGCTGGTCCGTGGTATGGCTTTTTTTATAGATGGATCGAGTCAGGTCCATGCACACACCCTGGCACCATGTGCGCTGCCAAGTTCCTTGTGTGTGAAGTGTTTCCAAGATGGGGTGTGTGTGAGGTTTTGCGGTCTGTTAATGGACCACATTTGGTAAATGAGCTGTTAGAACAAATAGTTCTTCTATTAGGCATTAAACAAACATTTTCCTCTGCGTATCACGGTGAAAGGCATCTGTGAGAGATCAAATGGATCATTCAAGGAAAGGATTGAAAAAATAAAAATGACTGTGAAGAAGGGATGGCTACATTGTATACCCCTTACCTTATATCTCCTAAGAAACCAGCATGGGTCAGATCACCATCTAACTCCTCATGAGTTGGTGACTGGACGTTGCATGAGAAGCCCCCTTGCTCCTCTAACTAGGTAAAAAACTGAAGCCCATTGTTTAGCGAAGGCACTAGGTGACGAGATGCATGATTACCTAACAACAAAGTCTGCAAGTATTTCATCCATGTCTAAACAGGTCAAGAATCGAAGAGAGGGGTCAAAGAGAAGCAACAAAGACGATCAATCTATTGAAGCATAGGATTTGTTAAAAAACCAATTCTATACCCAGGGGACCATGTGCTGGTACAAAAGTTTGTATGCATTTGGAGTACTCCCTATGCTGAAGGTCCATACGAGGTGGAAGTAGTCACACCCACAACAGCCAAATTAAAAGGACAAAGAGCCTGGCTTCATTTGCACAACATCAAGCCATACAAAGGTGAAACCCCAATCCCTACTGCAACTACTGACTATGAAGCAAAAGAAGAAGTTCCACATATGCAGACTTGTTCTATGGCCAAGAGTAAAGACAAGGAAAATGAAGAACACAGCAACACCATAGACTAAAGGCCAATATCTTTTAACTTTTCACAAGTAATAAACAAACTTGCAGTTATCCGGGAACTTGAACTTTTTTAGATAGGCTAAAGGAACAATGCGTTGAATTACCAGAACTGAAAGAAGAAAAGCACACTCCATCTTTATGTTACCTATTGCAATAACATTATACACATTCTTGTATGCTGTTTCTACCTACATATTACAGTCTTATCCAGCTCTAACAAGAGGATACGTCAACGTCATAACATTTCTTGGAAATTCTAAGAACAATCATATTATTTTTAGAATAATTATAGCAATCATCTTGCAGTTCTTGATATAAAGGTGTGATTTAAAGAGACTTACAGGTTGCAGGCTCATTGCAACCAAGAAAATTGAAGAGCTTCCATGGAATATTAATTGCAGCGTCATTCTGCATTATGATTTGTGTTTTCCTCCTGATTATTATGATATTTAGACATATTATAAGAAACAATACAGATATGGTGGGTGACAATAACACATTTACTATTGCCCCAGACAAAATCACAAACTTCATTTTTTATAATCTTACTAGGCGTTTATTTTGATTTAAATGGGATATTGGGGAAGATCAATAAGATATAAATATGCATCTTGCTAATTCGGCTCATTTCAAGAATAAGCTATGGTATCAGCCCATGAAGAAGATGGGAAGAAGAACTTCAGATGAAAGCTGCTATGTGTGTTCACTTATACGTTATGCTTTGGGAGCCTGTAAAATATTCATAGTTACAGAAGTAATAGTGAAAAAGGCACATTGCCTAATACACCTTGCACTTTGCCTAACCAGAAGACAGTTCTAAGGCAGAACAGCATCCATAGTGTGGGTGGATAAAGTGATATCTCAAAGAGAAGATAATTATGTACAAGACATAAAGTCAAGAGAAAAGCCAGAAACAATGCATCAAATAATAAAATACGAACAGCTTGGAATAAATGGAGCAGGAAACAAGATTGAAGAAAATAGGATTTTACAATGCAAGGATAAGAATGGGAAGGAAATACGAGAATGCTGGGAAAGAGGTAAACTACAAATTAAAGGAACATTGCTTAATCCTGAAGGGTGGGCTGATGAATTGGTTGTGTTGAAAGCAACGGCATTAAGCGGACAATGGGAAGTAGTTATGGCAAATGCAGAAAAGGAATTAAAAAATCAATGGCCTAAGATTGCAAGTATGTTGACATGGCTCGATGATGAGGGGGGACCATTGCAGATACTACCCATGAAGAACGCGTCTTTATGCTTCAGAAGTAATGGGACAGTGAAAGTTGGAGAAAAATGCAAGTGTGGCCGAGTTTTTGATGTACCAGGCATGAAGGCAGGAACACTAGTCCTGATAGACCATTAGTGGGCCTGTGGATCAAGAGCATACATAAAGTTGCCACCAAAGTGGGAAGGATTTTATTAATTGGTACTGATAAGCATACCAGCCTTAGTAGTACCACAAAGTGCCCTGCAGATTACAGACAACCCAAAAATGAACATGTACCTAAGGAAGAAAAGATTGTTTCATCAAAGCAGACAGAGGAGAGATAATTACTTCTCAGCAAAATCAATAGGAGCCTATTATGTCATTCCAGATAAGCATACGTTGTTCAGAAGAACAGCAATGATATTCCCAGCTATATTCCTGCCAGGAATTCAGATGGCAGTAAATGCTAAGTGGTTACAGATAACCAGATGGGAGCTGCAGCAAACTATCAATACAACAACAAAGTATTTAATGCAATCAGAGAAGATGTGAGGGCAATCAGGCTCATGGCCCTCCAGAAAAAAGTATGTGCTGTACTTAATTACAGCAATGGAAGGAGGCGTGTGCACCAAGATCGGGCCATCTTGCTGTACATTTAAACCTGCCCATGATAAAGAGAATGGGACTTTGACAGAAGCAATAGCAATGTTGTCAACCTTTCACACAGAAATGATGGGTGAAGTAGTCAAGACCGAGGAAGACGGCTGGTTTTCGTCTCTGTTTTCATGGATTCCTACTTGGTTGGCAAATGCCGTCAAATTACTTGGCGCAGTACTAGTGTTGGTATTGCTAGGATTTTGTCTCATAAGGATCATCTTGGGACAATGCCAGAAGACAGCAAGAAAACTATTGGGATGAATATCATCATTGATATAGACGCTGGAACTGGTGAGCAGATGCAAAATGAGGAAAGTATTTGTGAGAATATAAAGAAAAGTACCCTTGCACCTCACAGAAGGAGGTTCTACTACCTTAAGGATCATGAAAAATATGTTGGATGATGGATATTCTATCCACCATCAGGAGATTGCTGCCACATGACCTGGAGTGAGGATGAACATATTAAAAATGCAGGTCACCTGAAGGGGCAACAATGATATGGATCCCAAAGAAACAACAGTATGAAGAGATGATAAAGGAGAATGAAGACAAGAATGGGGTCGAGGACGTGACCAGAGGGGGGGATGTAGAGGAGCAGTTGGATGCATTATCCCTAACTCCCGCCCCCTCACTGCCGTCATATTGGAACAGTTGGAGAAGAGCTCTGTATGGGACCCCGTGTGTTGTTCCTATACCGCATCGAGTGTACGAGAGTCAGACAGCCGTACCAAATGTACCTTTGCACTGAAAGTGTGGAAGGATGCCGTGTGGAAGGAATCAGCACGCAACACTGGACATCATGGAGCACTGAGAGAAACCTTGATGAGAGCTGAGTGATGTCATAAAGCAAATAAACAAAGTCATACTGACACGGTATGAAAATACTTAAGAGAGATGATGTAACTGGAGTAACAAGAGAAGCATGTATAAAATGATTAAGTAATCATGAATGTAAAAGAAGACAAAGTAACTTGCTGATCAATAAGTATAAATTCGCAGTGACACAAGGTAGAAAAGACATATAGAAGCTTGCTATATAGGAAAATATAAAGTGTCTAGGATAGTCATAATTGGAAACTGGACTCCGGCTTGTATCAAGATTCAATTCAGCTACCTCAGAAACAGATCAGGGTTGAAGAGTCAGGAGACGCTGGAAGAACAGCTTTGTGTGCAAAACAGAGAGGAGTCTATGTTCGCTTGGGATCAAGGATTCTATTTTTAAGGAATTGCTGCAAAGGGAGGCAGACGGATAAGCAATGTACGAGACATATTTCTCTTAGATTAAAGAAGAAGAAAACTTCTGCAAGAGCCAAGTATTGGACAATCAAAAGTGTATAAAGTCTATACAAGGTAGAGTGAGCAAGTCTCTAGAGGGCAAGAAGAGCAATGACACTTAGTATAATTAAATCAAATAGCAGTAAATAAGAAGTCAAAATTGACACATTCGTGGTCTCTTCACATGTGACTCAGAAGTCGAAAACAGGGGCTATTAGTTAAGCCTTGGATGAAGATAGTGATGTGCTTATACTCCCTTGAATGTCCCAGAACAGAGAGCAGGCTACAGGGTCAACTACAGATGGAAAACTTTGGCTCCGGACTAATTGGGAAAGTGGCGAGTAATCTGACGTGATTCAAGCACCTGAGTTTCATTTTGCTTACCTGCTGCTAGCCGAGCTGAAAGTGCAAGGTTGGGTGAGAATGGCAACCAATCAGTGGGTCTATGGCGCAACCTGCTATACAATGTCCAGTAAACCAATCCACTGCCATTTTGTTCGCTATAATCAATATTATATGTATTTAGAGGTAGTTCAAGGCATGCCTCATAGAGACAGCCAATGGTGTACTAACCCGTATGTAATCTATAAGAAGATATGTTCCCCTGACCAGTCCCTTCCGCTCATAGGTTTGACAGTTTGCCATGTAGGATGATGTCATAGATGACGCATATTTGGGTATAAGACCTCTGTTTAATAAAGTTTGTGTGTGAGTGTGCAAGCATCAGTCCGATGTCTGCCAGTTGACCCTGCTTTATTAAATTGGGAATAAAGTAGTACTTTGCCATATTCCTTGAGTCTGTCTGGTTATTTGGTCTGAGATCTTTCTTGGCAATTCCCTCTAGCACAAGTGATGCTCCAAGGTGCTAGAGCACATGTCATATGAGTTATTCTCATCCCGCCATACATGTCGTGCTATTAGAATGGTAACCGCTCACCTCGATTGGCTCGCCACCGGCAGCAGCAGCACCAGACACGACAGTGAGTGGTGTATGTGTACGTGGCCATATGAAATGAATGGCACAGTGCTATGCCATAGTGCCACACACTGCCAGCCCTAGCAGGAAACAAGGGGGGGCGCACTGGGAACCAGCGTGGAGCCACTGATGTTATCCGCCGTTGCTCAAGCTAAGCAGTTTAGTGCCACAAAGCTACATTGATGGCGAGTAGAGCACTGAAAAATGTCATCAACATACCATACATACATGGCGGCTATAGGGAATGGGAGAAATAACTATGTTAGAAGATCATAGGATAGCTGGAGATGTGTTGTTCTAAAGGGGTTAAAGCAACAGCTCTACAACAAAAATATGGGAGAGAAACCTTGAAATCATAAAACATATGTTCCAAGGACTGAAACTCTGGACAGCCTTCCCTCTTCCCTGTCAACAATGGAAGATCACAAGAAAGTCATGAAGCCGTTAAATACAGAATTATTCAAAATGGCAATCAGTTTGCCATAATACAAAGATGCCCAGTGACCTGGCTCATACCTGCCACCTGTGAATTTGCTCTTGTATTTTTCTTTGTCCATTTGTAACAAACATTGGACTCTTAGGCCCAAACTAAGCTCTTACCCCGGCGGGACATATATTACATGAGGTATAGCATTTACACCCTTCCGGCACATTTAATCTGCATTTATGTAACCTGGTATGTGCACATGCATTGTGCTGTTTTTTGTGTGCATCCTCTTCCCCTTTGCAATTCTGTTATCTGAATTGTGTGCATGCATTGTGAACAATTACTGTCCTACCCGACTCCTCTCACTTCTCTTCTTGTAACCATGAAACACATGTTGACACAACTGCCAGTGTGCAAATCACCAATGATTAAATACAGGTGTGGAATTAAATGCACGAGTGAGAAAGTGGTGCCATTCAAATCTTAAAGCTCAGAGCTGTGGCAGGAAACCATGTGTGGTGGTAGTGAAGCAAAGCATAACAGAGACAGCTGGGCTATTGAAGAATGTTAGAGGTGGCTAAAAATGAAGCTCAGTAAATAGGCTGATGGGAACATTAAAAGTGTGAGACCCGAGAAAATTATAAATATGAGTGGACAACAGTGTCCAACAGATGGGGAGAAGTATGGTACAACTGAGAACAGAGTGTAAGAGAGAAAGTGAGAGAGAGATCCTCAACAGCTCTCTAATTTAAGGCACCTTCCTATTGATTTTAAAGACAGGACCAATCCTCCCTCAACTAAAGAAACCCACACAAGCTAGGTAACTATCACCCCATCAACCATCTTCCCTTCCTAGGTAAGATCATCAAGAAAGAGGTAGCTGTGCAACTGCACCAACACCTCAACACCAACAATCTCCTCCAAGCCTACCAATCTGGATTCAGTCCCAGATGCAGCACAGAGATGGCAACCATACAGGTGGTCGGCGACGCCCTCAACATCCTTCACGACGGACACCCCTACCTCCTGGTTCTACTCAACCTTTGTGCCGCTTTCAACACAGTAGACCAGCAGGCACTCACAGACACACTACATCAGTGCTTGGGGATTAGCGACCTTGTCCTACACTGGATCATGTCCTACTACGCCAACTTCCAGCAGTTTGTTCAGATGGACTTCACTTGTGGAGTCCCGCAGGTTTCCACCCTTTCCCCAGTGATCTTCTATCTATTCATGGAGCTGCTGGGTGCCCTTCTAGCCACACACAACATCCACATCCACCAATACACAGATCGACTCCATCAAGGACAACCACAGGCTCAAAAACTGCCTCTCGCTGATCCAATCCTGGATGTCCACTACATACTTGAATCTCAACCCCTTCAAGACTGACTTTCTTCTCCTCACCAATGACACAGAACACCCACACATACAGACCTGGCAATCAACCATGAACCTTAAGGGCTTCACACCTGATCTCACCTCCTGTGACAAGTCCCTTGGGTTCCACATCGATAAAAAACACCTACCCTTCCTGGCACACATAGCTATGAAAATTCAGACACCTTGGTATCATCTCTACCTCCTGCGGAAAGTCAAGCCCTCCTTCCGCACAGCTTTGGATCCACCCTTCAAGCACTGGTCCCAACTAACCTGTATGGGGGCAATGCCCTCCTCGAAGACCTCCCATAGTCCTCCCTTGTACCCCTGAGAAGTGTCCTAAGCATGGCTGCATGCCTCATCAATGATCTACGCAGATACAACCACATCACACCAGCCCTCATCAACTTTCACTGGCTCCCACAAATCACTTTCAACTCTTGCTGCATTATCTATAAGGCAGCCACCCTCAAGTCACCGAGCTACCTCGTGGAGAAACTCAGCATCTCCAGCGGACAGCACACTACCAGGTGCCAGGACGTGTAGACATGAAATCCACTGCTGCCAAAAAGAAAGGACTAGAAAACAACCCTTCACTGCCTAAGCCTCAAGACTTTGGAACCTCTACCCCGTCAGCATTCGACTTCCCCCATGCTCCTACAATTCAGAAAAGAACTCAAGACCCACTTCTTCAAGGAGTCTCTCCTCAACGCCTAGGCCATCAAGTTGACTCCCTACGCCCCCAGACTCGCTAGACGTCATCCACCCCTCTCATCCCTGCCACCCTGTACAGCTGTGCCCCTCTGTATCCTACCCCTGCTGTATATCTGTTCTGTTGTTACCTATGAAAAGCGATCCGTTATGCATCTGTACTGTCGTATACCTCTGTAAAGCTCTCTGTTGTGTATCTGTATTTTTGAATACCTCTGTAAAGCACTTTGTTGCTTCTGAAAGCGAGGTCTGTACTCAATAAATACAATAATGATAATAATAATAATAAGAGAGAGAGAGAGAGAGATAATCTGATACGCACTAAGGGCCCGATTCATGGAATATTTGCCCGGTTCAAACTGACTTTGCACTGCTGAAGAGTGACTTTGCACTGCCGATACAAACCCTGATTCATGGAACCTTGCAAAGTGTAATTTTCCCGGGCAAAGTCCTTTTGAACTGCAAAAATGACTGTGCGCTAACTTTGCCCGGACTTTGCACTGCAAAAATACACTTTGCCCGGTTCCAGGAATCAGGATTTGTGTCGGCTGCACAAAACCACTTTTCAGGCTTTTGTGTGGAGGTAATTATCGATACACAAAAGGAGGTGGAATTGAAGAGTTTTAGGTTTGAAACTTGGAATTTGGCAGAGTGGTAAAACGCGCACTAATTTCAAATACTGCTTGCTTTACTGTTGCTGCCAAACTCATTACCAGGCCCAAAGTCATCATTGCTCATTTTCCCTCTGATCTGCCTTCAAATATCTCAACCTCCTCTACGATGTGCAACGGTAATTCCCGCCTCACTTCTATAATGTCATTTACATTTTGAATTGTATTTCTGGGAGAGAGAGAGCTGCTCATCAATTAAACAAATCAAAATAACTATTGGGTTACATGGTATGGGAATATTACCGAAATTAGCGGTGATATCATGGACACTTGGTAAATGTCATTTCATGAAGATTTTGGGGGATGTCTGTGCTTCTAGTTTGTGCTGGCGAGGTGTCCAGCCATTTTTCCGAATACAAAAGTTTTGAAAGGAAAACTTTCGAATCTTTTTTTTCGAAATACAAAAGTTTTGAATGACAATTTATTTGAAAAAAATTCGAAGGTTTGCCTTTCAAAACTTGGGTTAGGTTTAGGGTTGGGGCTTGGGTTAGGGTTGGGGGTGGGAGGGTGACGTGGGGGTTGGGGGGCTGGGAGGGAACCCCCCCAATATACACTAAAACCTTAAAACGTTAGATGGAGCTGTCCAGTACTGAAATTACAGGGCTGGACAGCTCCATGTACAGTTTCAAAGTAGTGCATTTCAATTGAAACCAATCCATGAGTATTGTAGACGGATTGGTTTAGAAAGAAATGCACTTTTGCATGTTAAAAATAGTATGTTGAGACTTTTGTTTTCGAAACTTTTGTTTCAAAACTTTTGTTTTTCGAATCTTTTGATTCGAAACTTTGACCATAAACCACTGGCGATAGTCGGGCAATTTCATGAGCGCTACTTGATACTAATGCGGGTATGTCACATTCCGGCCTTGTATGTGCATCACATGACCATTTAGCATTATGTACTGCGTGATGGTTATTTCTTTGTTAAAACATCTTCATGAACATATCTTTTACAGGAAGCAGGTTTCAACCAATGAACATAATCAGAAATGTTTTGTAATGTTACCAGTTGTATTTCTCTCTAGGAGAGCCTCTAAAACGCACTTAAGATTTGCCTCTAAAGTCTCCTGTGTTTTAAACAATGCGCTGGGCCAGACATGCTTTACAATCAGACAATTGTCCTTTTCTTGCAGGGATATTTGTATTAGGTGATGCCCCATTTGAAATACTAAGCGCCTGATTTTCAAAAGCCTTTTACAATGCCACAATCCAATTGAAATACGCTTCATAAATAAGGCCCAAGGTGTGGTCTTGGGCGATAACATGCCGTTGTGAGTTACTGGTGTATGGCGCATCACTACGTTTTAGGGTTTTTGGCTGAAGGTCTGTCTTTCATCTCTATTATCCTGATGTAATACTCAAACCCTGGTGTCCAAATGTTATGAATCCTCAACTAAAAGCCACCAATCACAGAACAAGGCAAACGCTGGAACAGCCCCAGCAGGCTGTGAACCTGCTTTTTAGGTTGTTCAGTGATCTGCAAGGTAGGCGTGTCGATTCATAGAGCCGAGTGGGAATAGCTACAGGAGTGACACATTCATCTCTGACAGGAGGGCAGTCTGCACGTGCAAGTCCAAAGCTCACGGCAGGGCAGACTGAGGTCGATAAAGTAAGCAACGAAATGGGGTAACAACAACAGTGATTCCAAGCTGGAGGACTCAGGCATGAGGTGCAGTTAAAAAACACAATATTGATATTATTAATTAATATTGCTGAGAATATTCTTTTTTCATGAAAATGTATTTAACACAACTTTTGTTGAATAATTATAGTACTATTGTTGCACTGTTGCATTGTATTTGTTGGCAAATTCTCTTTCTGAACAAAGGGGAACACCGTGTTCCGTGTTAAAAATGTTTTCTCCTGCACACATCCTTGACACTTCCCTTATATCACCTTGTCCGCATTCTCTATGTCCTTATTTCATAGTTAGGCACCCAAAATGTACTTTTACTTTATAAATCATAGAAGTAAGTAGTTGGGTAGCAAACAGCATTGTGAAAAGGAGGTGCTCAGCTTTGCGTCTGTAGTAAAAACAAAGGCTCTCGTCTACAGCTTGTTGTTTAGGCTGCAAGCATTGGAAAAACAGTGTAGGCATCACGAGGGTGTGGCCGGTAGTGGGTGGGAACGCCCACAGGGACTAGCATGGCGATGGGTGGTCAGTGGGTGAGCAAAAGGCCAAACAGCACCCACATACCGTGTGCCCCTTCACTAGGGTGGCAAACATTTTGATATCCTATTGCGGGACACTTGCCCACAATGCGGTGATGACTTCACAGCGTCATTCACGTTTGGCCCACCCCATTTGTAATTTTTATTTGTTAATGGCTCTTAACACCTGGCTTAATTGCAATGTAAAATGGCAGTCCTTGGGAGATGATGGTCATGTTTTTTAAGTGCAAACATGACCATCACGACCCCAGGAAGAAAGCATTAGCTTTGGAACGAAGACAGGTGTCAGAGAGTTAGCAGCTCGACCTGCAGGCTCAAAAGGAGCTGGGGCCGCGGAGGCGCCCAGAGAAAGAAAGCAGCAGGTGGCAGCGCCTTGGTGTGTAGACGGCCACTTCAGTTTGCAGAGTGCCTGTGCAGGACGCAAGTTGTCCCGACTTGCTGTCTCTCGAGGGTCACACTCCAGGGAACAAAGCAAGTTGGGACAACCTGCGTTCTGCACAGCCACTCTGCAAACTGCGGGACAGAGTTCCTAAATATGGGACAATCCTGCAAAATACTGGACAGTTGGCCACCCTACCCTTCACGCATGCCATCTCTCCCCTATCGTCACTTGCTTGAGAATTGTTTTTTGGCTAGTAGGCAGCACTTACAGTGCCACCTGATACCCAAGACTGAACACCAGGCTACTCCCGAAGACCAGCGCTGGCTTGTTTGTGATTGTAACGTGAAAGGTGTGTATTTTTTGTGTTAAAATGTCAACTTAATGTACAAAAGGCCATGCCAAAAATGAAACAAAAAAAACTTTAAAAAAGGTTTTTGTGCTTCCTTTTCTATGCCAAGAGCTATAAATCAATACCTTACATCTGTTCCTTCTGTTTAATGTAAGTAAATAAGCACGAAGGAGCCACACACCAAAAGAGAGTGTGCACAATGTAGCTGTCAGTAGTAATGTATTATATCTTGAAAATTTGGAAACCAAAACTGCAAAGGCTGATTGTGCCCCGTAAAAATGCAAGATCTTTTTTGGCTAAAACGAATCCTCAAATTTCCTCCGAATAATCAGAAGAATAACGACAAAGGAATGGCACGTGTTTTTAATTATGATGCTCATTAGACCGAACTGGAAACGTACATTTCATTTTTTTTTTATGAAAGGTCAGCTATAACATTATACATTGTTTTTTTTTTACACATACACAAGCTTCTATCTGAAATGTACATATTGTACACGTCTGCATGCTTCAATTACAACATGATGCCACTTAAAAGATGTAATGATTGTACTTGGTTTCACATTGTTCCCTGACAATAAAAATAAATTTAAAAAACAAAAACATGTTAAACATCTCCTAGAGAGGGGATAATGCTCGTGTATTGAGCAGACTATATACAAAAAGGAAGGACTAGGAGGGGCACAGAGAATGACACATATACTCATTAGTCTTTCTTTCATAGCTTGATTAAGATGTAATGTATATACATTCGCCCAAGTGAACTGTTATCAAGTTGTTTTACAGTAGCCATAGTCATTGGCATTTCCTGACATTTCTAGGTACAAAACTGCACACACACTGATGGGAACAATGTCAAGCGATGACATGCCATATTGTATATGTAATTCATCCTTTTCAGTATTACTTTATAGAAGTCAAGCAAATTAGAAGAATAGCATGACATCGAGACCGCATTTTGGCAGCATTGTGTTTAAACATGTGAAATGTATGTGCACTGGGGACATATTTTGAATGTATGATGGTGATGCAAATATCATTTTCCTAATAATTATTCAGACCTTTGAGAGGTTCTGTAGGAAATCATTCTTTTAGTGTATGTTGCTTTGATAAAACATAGGCTTCGTCTACTTTAGAATTAGCATATCGTAAAACCTTGTGCTCTTACATAAAGAAACGGTTGTCGGTTGTGGCAAATGCGACCATACCTGTCAGAACAGAACAGGCCTGCAGTAGCCTCTGTCGCTGTCAATGTTAAACTTGACTACTGCAACAGCCTAATGGTCGGTACCTCACTAACAAACATAAAAAGAACTTAAAACCATTCAAAATGGAGCAGTGCGTGCGCACGTACCCGAAGCACGCCGCAAACAACACTGGCTCCCAGTAGAGCAAAGAATCCAGCATAAGGCAAGCTCCATTGTGCACAAGTGCCTCTCTGGCAATGCTCCCCTCCACCCCCCTATCTCTGCTCACGCATCAACAAAGCACCCATTAATCACACACTGAGAGCTAATAATATTGGTTTACTGGCACTTGAACCTCAAAAAGCTAGGAGGCACCAGTTTGGGCGCTTGGGCTCCCAGCACATGGAACACACTGCCCATCACAATGAGGACAATACCCTCGCTGTCCCAGTTCAAAAAGAACTTGAAAACTTTCCTCTTCGATAAAGGTAAACCATAAAGAGCAACAAGAAATGCAAGAGCTTGCCTTGCAGACCCATTTTCGTCCCGATTCTGTTTGTGTGTCTTGTAAGTGCCCTGAGGCCTTCCGGGTTAATAGCGCTATACAAGAAATATATAGATAGACAGATATAAGTCATCTGTACTGTAGCAGTTGCCTCCTTTCCTTTGCAGCTCATTGACCTCTCCTTAGAAATGCTTTGGGCCTCATTACGAGGTTGGAGGTAGTCATGGCGCTATTAGCCATGTCTGCTCTCGTTCAATGGGGATTTATCGGTCTATTCCGACCTTTGCGGGACCGGTAAGTCCCCATTGAAAAAGCCATTCCCCATTCCCATTTCAGCCCCCATAGGGCTCAATGGGAAGGGGGAAAGCGCTAATAACCGTACTGCAAATTGCGGTACCATTATTAGCTCCGAAGTCCCTTAATGTGCCCTGTCCAATTAAGCCTGGTAAAACCAGGCGTTAAGGAAGGGACGCGCTAAGGGACCTCGGAATAGGGCGCAAAGGGATTACCGGCACCGATGCCCTTAACGGTGCCCGGTATCCCTTTGCGCCCACCTCGTAATGAGGCCCTATGTCTCTGGCCTTGTCCGAACACACTCAAATTACATATGTATACTCCAGTAACATTCAACGAACACAATCATATGCTACATTGATAATAAAAATGTCCTCACAAATAAGAGCACGACATGCACATTTGACAGACACTAATTCATTCAATGCCCAGATTCCCGAACCTGCAGGAATAAAGCTCATGGTATTTCTCTACTGAGAGAGTAAGTGTTCGGCAAACGCGCATGACAGGGAATTATCGCCACTGCGGATTTAACAGGTGCCACTCTCCTGGGTTAAAGAGTCAGCAGCGGGTCTCTGCTGGTTGGCCCGCTCCAGAGGCGCTGTATCAGGCTCGACTTGGATGGATTTAAGTGCCTCCACTCTGGTTTGGAAATGAGTGAAACAAAGAGCCCTCATAACACAGTGCAGACATTAAAACCGTCATTCCATGGCCACACACGCTTAAGAATACAAACCTCTTCTGCCATATGCTTTACTGAACAAATGACTATGACGGTAGCTAATACTATCTAAACATGCATTCCTGTAGGGGACGCACAACTACAAATTCAGAAACCATTAGTCAACTTGAGCTGTAATGTGGAAATCAGATAATGTAAAAATAATCATAGGATTCTGAGATACCCTCGACTCCTCACATCACCCTGCAAAATGTGCCATCTTTTGAATTTTTGGGGCCCTGTGCATAGGCACATTTTGGGCCCCAATAGTCACACGCATTGACAATGCCAACAGTTTGGGCTTGTGTAGGCTTGGGAAAGGCGTTTGCCAGGCACATCCGTAGTGGAATTAACTACCCAATGTTGGTAGCAGGTGCAACATTCTTTTGTTTAATTGTTTTGTGGTTAATCAAATAACCTTTATAAAACTAACATGAAAGATAAAAAGAAAACATTACAAAAAATATAAAAATAAAGATACATATTTTTCCATCTCAACACAATACATATCAATAAAACTGAAAAAGGAATAAAAAACAGGTACATTTAAAACAGTCCTTAAGAGAGACAACATAAAACAATTCTAACCTATCAAAATCAAAATGTATTTGTTTGCATTCAGGTCACACACTTTTAGTGACTCTCATAAATCAAAATTGAAACAATTCAAATAGGCTTATTTTTAAAAAAAAAAACATCATCCTCAAACATGATCTGATCCCTTTCAAGGAAAAGCTTCAGTCGTGTACAGCATTATCATCCAAATGCAAAGTGCTCACAAAACCCAGAATCGCTGTCACCATCGCGGTAGCTTATCCCGCCAAGCATTCAGCCCACAATGTGTCCTCCCAGTCGGGATGAATAGAGTAAAGTAGAACTGACGCTTAACATATGATATGATATGATAGGTTATTTATAACGCGCTTAATACCCAATGGTTTCTAAGCGTGGACCCGGGGACCGAACCTGTGGTGCTCCGTGACTTCCAAGGCGAGCACGTTGCCCCTGAGCTATCCTCCCGAGACGGCACATTCCGCCACCAGATGTTTCAGTGATTCCTGTGTGTCTGATAGCCCACAACATCGACAGGAAGCCGCCTCCCTCTGTACAAGACCATGCCTCCACTTCATTTAATTCGTCAAATGCAGATTCCACCTGAATTTCGAAAATGCTCGTCGACTAAACGCTTGAATAAATAGAGATACATAGCCATGCAGTTTTTCAATAATCTCAGTCCAGTCCATATTGTATAGGGCCTTTTTAACCGTCATTGGATTTCCAATTAGATCGGCTTCCATCATCCCCATTGTATTCAGCATAGTAATGCAATAATCCTTAAATTCACTTGCGAACCCCACCTTAGAGGTTCCTGCTGTATTCTTCAAATCGCAATATAGTGAATGATCCACCGGACAAATTATGGTGCGATAAAAGGACAAGATTTTCCAATCTGCTCTTGATCTGCGGGAATTCAGACGCAGATTATACTGGGGCCCTGCCAGGGGAACGGAGGTCTGCGCGCCCAAGACTTTTCAGCACAGTAAACCTTCCCATTGAGGTAGCTATTCTAACACCCAAAAGTGTTGCACCTCTATACCGTTAGAGGAGTTTTTGGATTGTTTTCCCCTCATAAAATCTCAACATGGGAGCACCTAAAATTTGCCAGAACGAGCATCCTGGCAATATAGCTGGCTAGACAAGGACACTGTTTTATTTCTCAGCCACTCTTTTATCTGAGATGTATGTGGCTTGCCAAGTATAGGGGATCCCAACAAGATAAACTCCTCTACCTTCTCGACAATATCAGACAAAAATGGCTATCAAATTTGGTCGCTCTTTTTTGCCTCGTGCACTGCATAACCTTTGATTTATAGGGGTTAATCGCCAAAGAGTTAGATGTCACAGAATTTTGAACACTGGAAATTAGGCATTTCAAGCCAATTGCTGTGCAGTCAAAAATGAGGGAGTCGTCGGCGTAACACAGCCAGGTCACAGACAGCGTGTTCAATTGGGAAGAGCCAAAGGCCACTGGTTCCAGAAAATCCCCTTAGTCAGACATATATAGGTTGAATAGACAGGGGGGGCAAAATGCACCCCTGTCTAACACCTCTATAAGTCGTAATCCTCCTTAATAAGATCCCGTCCTTATTCAAATGGACCATACTACAGAATGTTCATGGAGACCCACAATCACTCTTTAACAGCCCATGTGGGATACCCAATACTGGCAATTTAGACCACAATAATCTCCTGTCACCTCATCAAAGGTTGCTATAGTGGCAATATATCAGACATGCCAACACTGTGAGAGGGAGATTCCACACCTGAAATCAGGAGAATGTAATTTTCTCATAGGACTGCATTGGGGTTATTATTATTTTAGGCGGGAGGGTTGGCATGTATGATATATACAGATTCATATTTTCCCCGACCAGGCAAGAGACTGAAGGCACTTTAAAAACCATTCAATGAAGTAGACATATTTTGTCTAAACCCGGTCTGCCACTTCTTTAGGCTGCTAGTGGCCCATTTATTTCGCCCCTTTTTTGTAAATTGGAATTACATGTGCTACTCTCCAGGAGTCTGGAATGGTATTTGACTAATTGACATGTTTCAGAAACAGGGTTAGAACCATGTACCACATTTCAGAGCTATTTTTATAGAGGGTGTTCGTAAGTTTATTTAGCCAGAGCACCCTTCATGAACTAAGCCTCCTCAAAATTCCCTCAATCATCTCTTGATCAATGGTCAGATTGCAATTCTTTGCCTGATTGCCGGCTTCCCAGGACCATATAAGCCCATCTAATCTCTTCTCAGCAAATGTCTCCCCATAGAAACATACACATTCTTGTTCTGGGACAGCATTAATCTGATTCACCCCTTAGCCGGGGCTGCTATCATTCAGAAGTCTCCAAAATTGTTGAGATGTGTATTTTTTAGGACCAATTAAATTCCCTCTGCGTCCCTTTGAAGCATACACGCTCGGTTTTCCATCACCCAATTTTAATAACACTGTTTGGCCTTTTTAATGTAGGTGATTCTGGCTGTGGGGCTTAGATCTTAACTCCCTTTCTCATCGCACTTTTTTTGGTCGCAGATGCAAAATGGTCTGAGTGCCTGGGCATCTAATAGCAGTGCCTGGCAAAAGCTTAAAACGTATGCACAAGCCAAAAAGTTTGGCTTTGCCAATGCTTGGTTTAAACAGGACTACAGTGGCTTTACCAATGCTTGTTTTTAACAGGACTTCAGTGAAGGGCATACAGAGTAATTATAAATCGAGTTACTGAAGGCAGGCCTGGTAAGACATTTGTATTACACCAGTGGCATGTTCACAACTCAAATTAGGTAATTTAGGGCCCATTTCATTACATTTTTTGCACGGTTAAAAGTGACTTTGCACTGCTGAAAAGTGACTTTTCACTGCTGACACACACCCTGATTCACGGAACTGTGCAAAGTGTATTTTTGCAGTGCAAAGTCAGTACAAAGTCATTTTTGCAGTACAAAAGGGTAACTCTCAGAACACAGCTTTGAATAAACACTGGCAGGCACTTCCAGTGCAAAGTTTGATGGTTAGGCTTGATTAAAGCAAGCTCAAAGAGTTCCCATGAGGAGGTCTTTTGGGCGGGTAGAGGCAGGATTTGGTGGGAATGTAGCATGGCCATGGGCAAGTAACTGGTGGGCACATAAACAAGAAACACTTACAAGCTCATATGCCATTTCTCCTTAGCTGTACTCTAATTCAATAGTTTTGGCTTATAGGTGTTGCAAGCAACAGCTAATAAGTGTTGCAAGCAACAGCTAATAGCCCAAACTAATAATGTGGAATTAAATAAAACGTTATTTACTTTGATAGCTAGAAATGTCATATGCCTGTAAATAATTTCTGAGGTGGTATTTGTGATTGGGAATATGCCACAGAGAAAGTTTAAAACCATGTTGCGTTTTATAAACAAGATTATGTCCAGGAAACCTAAGTTTAAAAACAATTACAACCACACGCAGTATTTCAGCTCCTAACGTGTATTTGCAACCATGGATCTGAAGGCCTTGGTTAGCCATTACATGAAGGTTTCATCTTATGGTACATCAGCATCACTGAATAATAACCTGCTTACTCCATTTAAAGGGATGGCCATGTGCTATATGAATGAAAGGAGAAATAAGGGATGATGTCTACTAGGTTTTCACTTAAGTCTCTGATACTGTTTCACACACACAAGATCCCTACCGCGTGTAAGGGAACAGTGGTGCAAACTACATAAGAAACTGGCTGAGTGCCATGCAGCAAAGAATGCTGACGCATGACCCCCCTTTGGTGAATGAGAGGAAAAAGCAAAGTATACCATACACGTGGCAAGGCGCTTTGT
Source organism: Ambystoma mexicanum (assembly GCF_040938575.1). Classification (NCBI taxonomy): domain Eukaryota; kingdom Metazoa; phylum Chordata; class Amphibia; order Caudata; family Ambystomatidae; genus Ambystoma; species Ambystoma mexicanum. Next base: position 870,283,086 of record NC_090924.1, on the reverse strand, counting down.
AACTGGATCCTAGAACTACGGGCGGTATAGTGAGGACTTAGAGGGGTGCTAGATTGATGAGTAAATAACTCTTTACAATAATGATAGTGAATGCCTTCCATTGAGGTACACTTCTTTCAATCCCACAGCTGGAACGCTGCTCAGTGGTGAAACAGGGCTGTCTTGTCTCTTGTGATGTGATTTTCTTTTAGTATCAATGTGAGGGTCACCTTGCAGAGCTGTCGTCACCTGTCTCACTTGTCCTGCTGTGAGGGTATCTTTAAGCATTGCATTTGTGGCGTTCTGTAGGAGAAGTATGTGGTTCATCCCTGTACTGAGAGCCACATATGAAGTTTGCCGGGTTGGTTTTCTCCTTCTGTCCTGCGCTTGGAGTCACTTTTTGGTGTTTCAGTGGTAGTATGCTGTAGGGGGTACTCTTGGGCCCCCATGCCAGTTATCCAGGAAGGGTCCGCATTCACTATTGGAATGTTGGTGTCCTGTGCGATTTACACTTGTCTCAGAAGTATGCTAAGGGTCACCATTCAGTGCATCAGTGGTGGTATTCTGGCCCATGCAAGGCCCGCTTATGTCAGCTCTGCTGTGAGGGTCAGCTTTATGTCAGTGGCATTTGTATACCAAATATGCACTACGAGCCACCCTTTTGTATAGCAGCGGCGGTGTCCTTGCCTATGTGAGATGAACTCCTCCCAGTCCTGCAGTGAGGGTTACCTTTCATTATTAGAGTGCTGGAGTACTGTCTGAGGGTCACTTGTCTGCGTCCTCTAACTGGCATCACATTTCAGGTTTGTGGTGCAGGTATCCTGCAACATGTGAGATATAACTGATTGTATCAGGTCTGCTGTGATGTCCTCATTTACGTTCTACGCTGCTTGCATCCTGTCCTGTTTGAGGTGCACATATTTCAGTGCTGCACTGAGCATCACCTATGAAAAGTGTGCTGGAAAGGATCTGTGTGAGCTGCACTGGGTGCCACCATGCAGTGTGAGTAAACTTGCTGTATTGCAGTGGAGCTGTCCTGTAAGAGATGTGTAACGAATCAACTTCCGGGGCACCTGTGGTACACGTATGAATACCGATCAGCCCCACACCTCTAGTACACCAGAAGGGATCCGAAGAGATTGGAAACACAAGTCAATTATACACCTCCTTGTCCAATTTTGGTAACGTGGACGGAACTGCAGGCTTATCTCTGCAAGGTCGTGGATCGTTGGTTAGTTGCAATACAGAGAAAATACAATTATTACCCAATGATAAAAGGGACTGTCCAGTCAAGGTTGTATACACATATCTACTTTATTATTTTCACAACAGACAGTTCTAGCACACTAACAAATACAACCCACCCTGTAAAGGAATGCAGAGGACAGACAGTTTCAAGAAGGAAAGGGGATGCACTCTGGATGCTGACAGGAGGGTGGTCGGTAAAGAAATTAATTGCAATAGTTCAAAGATACTTCTTTCAGCACAAAGGGCACAATGGTTCGTAAAATGTCACTAGGGGCCTTTGAAGAAGGACCTGGGGGACAGAACCACAATGTACCTTGTGCTCTTGGTGCTCGACAGCGTCAAGTCGGTTTCAGGGTTCGAGATGGGAGACAACTGTGGGTATCAGGTGGCAATCAGTTCGATGAGCGAGGCTGGACGGACGGCTGCAGGCTGGCCTATATGGCGGCTCGGGTCAGGAATTGTTGTCTCAGTTACGGTTGGCAGGTCTGAAGCACTGGTCGAGGAGTCTCGGACAGCATGAGCAACTGCGGCATGACAACAGTCAACAGTGCAGTCGGTTGCAGCTTGAGGTGCTCGACTGCCTCAAAAATGTCCTTAAAAATGGACACTGGTTGATGCTTGTCAGTGCACTCCTCCTAGCTTCTTCTCTGGACTTGTGTCGTCCTTTAAGGTGGTCGGCCCAAAGCTGAGGAGAGTGTTGCATGCAAAGGCCTTGTCCTTTCGGTTCAGAAACTCTCTAGCACTTCACACTTAGGAAGCTTGCTTGGAGAGCCTAGCAGGGCATGCTGTGTGCTGGCTGGGTACTGGTTCTGGAGCTGCTCGAGGGTCGTCTGGATGCAGTATCTCCCTCTGTTCCCTAGGAGATGTTTAGGGGAGGGATATTGCTTCCTCTTGGAAATTCTGACCTTCCTTCACTGGCGCAAGCTCTAAGGCAGACTGTACCTTAAGTCAGGGTCCAAATGAGCCTTTGTGTTACTCCTTGCAAAGTCTTCATATGATCTGCTAAGAGAGGGGGGTCAGCACTCTTTTAAAGCCAAATGGACCCCATTGATTGGTGCAGGTTAAGCCTACCTTAATGAACCAATCGTGGGTCCCCACCAACAGTCTGCTGTTATGTGTGAGGTCATGACCAGAGTGCTTTGCAACAGGAAAAGTAAAGGAGTGAAAACATGTACTACTAAGTCCCACCCATCTGTCTGTTGTGCATCACAGCATCTCTGGTTAATTGAGCTCTCTGTGGTCCCTGATCAAAGCGCATGTCTCCCTTGAAGTTATGGTGAGAACAGACTTTCTGTCTGTATCAAATCATATCCTTCTACCCTCTGAAAGGGGGTCCCCCTGCACGGGTTACCTACTGTAAACAATTGTCCCAGACATGACATTTAACTGCCCTTCATACTAGGGGGTGGGAGCTGCCTTCAGGTTTACACAGATGCATACAAAAAAGGTGTTGGGTTTCCTGTCCCCTTTGTCAGCTCTGCAACCAGGCCTCTCGCAGGCCTGCTACAATTAACTGTCATCAGTATGTGCTGCCACTAGCAGAACTGACAAAAGGCAGGGCAGATCCATGGAGCATATGATGTTTAATTAGGCTGGCCATGGCAGGAGGAAGGTGTTGCCCTCCTCCTCTTGATGCTTTCATGTACTCCTGGCTGTCACATTCCAAATAAATGTGACACGGAGGACTGCGCCTGTAGGCTGTATCCCCCAAGAGTACACAGGTCTATGGGTTTGTTGTGCAGTGAGCATAGGAACATGTGTGCGGATCAGCCCCAAACATTTTCCGATGTTGATCTCCCATCATTCAATTTCTTAACAAAATATCAAAAAAGCCCAGGCGAGTGCACACCTGCCGTGCATATGGTCGAATTCCTCACAAGATGCACTTCTGCCAGTTCTGCAGTTAGTATTACTGGATTATTGCGTGAGTTTCATTTGTTGCAGCAACAGTCCCTTTCCCTTATTTCCATTATCCTGTACTGCTTGAGGTGCGCTTTTCATGGTCCTACCGGAAGTGCCACCTTCCATTATTATAATAGTAGTGTCATGTCGGTGTTGTGTGCTAAGCGGCTCACTCCTCCGGGGCTCCAGACCATGTGAGGGAGGGCTGGAGCCGGCGTGTAAGGATGCGCGCTGCGCGACAAGTAAAACAGGTGCACTCTGCTTTACTCATTGCCCGCGACTGCAACTGCCCTTGCCGAAGCGCACCGTGGCGTTTATTACACATCACCAGGTCGGTTGAGGATCATGTCCTTGAGTTCTTTAGTCGGGGGTTACCTTTCGGGATGCAATGGCGTAGTCCTGTCTTATCTGGAATTAACGTGTTTGTCCTCCAATGAGCTATCCTGTGGTGGAATTTTGCACAACAACAATACCCATTATGTTACCTTCACCCATTGGGTGGAGCTAAACATATTTTGTAGAGTAAACAACAGGGAGACCTTAAGACATGTTTCTCCACAAGTGAAGTTGGCCAGGGGTCTGTAACCTTTGTTTCTCCAGAATGTGTGTATTAAAACTCCCAACATTTCCAGCGAGCATAGTCAAAAGTGAGAGATACTGGGAGCTGTAGTTCAAAACAGCTCGAGAGCAGCAGGTTGCAAACTCTACACCATCAATTCATTTTCCTGAAAAGTATAGCATCAGTGCACACATTCTGATGCTTTGTGTCTACCCTGAACAGAATGCAGAAGGGGCAATACCAGCCATTCTGAGTGATGTTCTCCCCGGAATTTCTGTGGCATGCACCGCTACTTTCCAGCATCCATTTCCATCCTTAATGGGTTTTTCAGAATTAATACAGACAGAATTTCTGAAATACCAAATGTGCAAAATTGTTTTCAAAGACTAATTGAAATGCAACCATAATCTAGGCAGAGCCCTCAGGATAGCACATGTTGTAAGGGTAAACATAGCCAGCCGCATTCCTGCAGAGAATAACGGTAATCTACTAATGACCGCATTAGTCTTGAAACTTGTCATCTTCCTGCTGCGACCCTCCAAAAACGTCATCCAGGACAAGCCCACACAATGAAAAGCTCAAGTTGACCCAGCATTTTAATGTGAAGAAACATTATTGAAACTTTGAATGGTTGAAATATATGTGTTCACAGGCAATAATGTGTGATCCAGAATTAACACAAACACATGCGCGCGCGTGTAATCAGTGCTGGAAATGGAAAGAAATTACTCTGGGAAGCCATCCCCATTGGTGCGGAAGGAGGCACAGGCTTATGTGGGCGGGGCAAATGGGCGGAGCCCCAGCCAAAGGCAAGAAGCACACTGTATCTTCAGGCAACCCAATTCTAGCGATTTGCATAGAAGGAGAGAGCATTTGGGGTACCTAAGACTGGCGTTAAGGCAGAGGTCAATAGGAGCACACAATGCCTGAATAGCAGTCAGGCAGTCAGGAATTTGAGAGGAAGGAGAGAGATGCAAGAGGAGGGAAGCTTAAAGGAGAGCTGTGTGTCATCAGCATAACACTGGAAGTGAGGCAAGAAGGTGGAGATCAAGTGGCCAGAGGAGCAAAGTAAAGGTTGAAAATCCACGGCAAGAGGATCAGGCCCTGAGGAATGCTGCAAGTCGATAGTGAGGTAGAGAAGAGGAACTGGCCTACTTGTGTCAGGGTGATCTCCCGGGGGCCGGCAGAACCGTCCGCGGACCTCCGGGGTTGGGGAGGCCCCAACTCCTCCTGCGTCCCAAAAGGAGTATGAGGCACACACAAGAGCAAAGTAATTACTGCTGTTTATTATAATAACGGCAGGGATCGTTCTCCACCCGTATGCATCCGGGGAGACGCTCTCTCTTCTTAGTAGGGCTTGCAGGCCCTTTTTACCGTAGTATGACGCGCTACTCGCGTCACCTGGGAAAAATCATCACAAAACCTATCGCCACTTCGGGTTGGCTCCCCGAGTGGTAAGGTTAGTATAGATGCCTATATGGAGGAATATTAGTGGATAAAGACGGGTCAGGTGGCACACTTGGGATGTCCCTAACACTTGTTACAATAAATTGATTACATGGGGACCCTTGGTGATTGGCTAACTGAAATGGCATCAGTGAGGAGCCCCTCGTACTTTGATTGGTTCCCTCGTGAGCCCCCAAGCCTGCTGTTCCCAGCTCGCGAGGAACCTGGTGTTGGCAACATTGTGCAATTATGTGTTAGTGGTGGTCAATGGACAGGTCTTTGCTAGTGGCTGATGATCACACCTTTCCCATCAATGTAGGTGTCCAACTTGCCGCTTCGTTGTTGCAACCTGTGTCCCAGCGCGTGGGACCCTGGCGACATTCTGTCTCGTGAGCTTGGCATCTTGTCAGTTTGGCTTGGTCACGTGTGGAGAGACCGTGGCTGGAGTACAATTATGAGCATTTGATTTGTTTTTCGGCCTAGAGGGGTGCTTGGCAGCGGCAGGTGTAACCTTGGCACTGAGAGTTTGGCATGTGGGTTGCAACATTGCGGCCTTGGCTGTGGGCTCTCGCTCTGACTCGTTCTGCATGATCAGCACATTGCTTTTCGTCTCGAGAGGGTTTTCGTCTTAGAGGCTCCTGCCTGAAGACTCTTGTTTGAGACCTACTCGGGCCTAGTTTTCTGGGAGGCGGTATATGATCCATAACATGGGTGCCGCAGGGTGACAGAGTGTCACAAGTAGCAGTGGATATATATATGATGGCATCTCTATGGGGAAAGGGTAGCATGAAGCGTCTGCAAGCGTATACACAAGCTCTTCGGGAATCTTGTGTTTCTGCGGTGCTGTAGGAGGCCTATGTGAAAAATAACAACAATGTATGTCTGTGGGTGTGTCAGTCCGCTACGTCATAGCACTGAGTATATTCTTCGTGTAGGTTGGTGTGTGAGTGACCAGTGTGCATGGTGGCACGTGTGTTCTTGTCTGTTGGCTATGTCGTCATGGCATCTCTAACGAGGTTGATACTCTGTGACTGTTGTTTTAGTTGATCTGGTCCATGTCGCAGGCATCGGCTTGACCAGGGCATGGTAGTGGGCATGCTCCTCGTGCATGTGAGCCACGAACACATGGTACCTTGTCGTCTGGTAAGGAGGTGAGTGGGTCAAACTCCTCTCGTGGGGGGTGCTTGGGCCGCGATCCTCTAGGCCAGGGTCTGTATGAGAATGGGAGGAGGGTGTTTTCCCATTTTCCCACTTCACTTGTACTTGGGAGGGCTGACTAGAGAGGAAGGAGGTCAACCGATCTAGTGCCCGGTCCGTGATGCCCAAGGTATCTCAGAGCTGATTTATGAGGATAGAATGATTGACCATGTCAAAGGCAGAGGACAGATCGAGGAGTATAAGGGCGGAAGGAGAGTGGGAGTTGAGGTTTGAGAGCAGGTCATCACGGGTGTTCAGGAGAGCACTTTCCATGCCTCTGGCTGCTCTGAAGCCAGACTGATGGTCATGAAGACAACCAACAGTGTGATGGATTAGTTGGGAGACGGCCAATATCTCCAGGGGTTTGCTCAAAAAGGGGCTAGTGGAGAGAGGGCCATGGTATGGCAGGTCCGAAGGGTCCGCAGATGGCCTTTACAGGGGGGGTGCACAAGAGAGAGCTTGAGGGGTGTAGGGTAGGAACCAGTGGCGAAAGAGTGGTTACAGAATTCCGCCAAGGAGGGAGTGAGAGAGACAATGTTGTCCTTGATAGTTCTAGAGGAGCAGTGAAAGGACCTGTTTGGAGGAGACTTTCATAGAGCAGACTGTCTTGGTGACCTCATCTGATGCTATGGGTGAGAAGGATAAGAGTAGGGGGGGTTAGGAGTGGGCAGGGGGAGACCTGCATGCAGGCAGGGCATGCGAGGGGTGTAGAGGAGAGAGAGGACCTGATGTCCTGAGTTTTAGCTGTGAAATGAGTGGCCAGTGCCATGCAGAGGGCCAGAGAAGGAAGAAGAGAAGTGTAAACTGCAGTAGAATTGTCAAGTTCCTTTTACATTTTGAAGAGTTCAGCCTAGTTGTTTGTGGCCCCAGAGATACAGGCTTGGATATGGGCCTGTTTCTTGGAATGGATAGAGAATCAGTATTCCCTTTGGAGCAGGCAACAGGGCAGTTTGTCAGAGGGTGTGCTAGAATCCAGCTGCTTCTATTCCGCAGCTTTGCATTTGCCTTTCTGCAAGGCTAGGTCGGAATCATACCAACTATTGCACTTGGAAGCAGGCTTCATGCGGATCCTCATAGCAGGGGCAAGGATGCCAAGAGTGTTGGAGATGGAGACGTGAAGGTTAGCAAGAGCTGAGTCAGAGTGAGAGTGAATAGTTGAAATGGGGGAGTGGAGGAGGCGGCAAAGGCAGCTACTGACACTCACTTCATCGGTCGAGTGACAGAGAAGGAGACTGGCAGTGCAAGCAGAGGCTTAGTTGGGGAGCCTAGTAGCTCCAGATGGGAGGAGAGGAGAGCATGGTCAGACCAGGAGAGAGAAGTAGTGAGATGGTTAGAGAAGGAGATTTTAGCTGAGATGAGCGCCTCCATGCTGTGTCTGGCTGAGTGGGTTGGGCCAGAGAGAAGCATGGTCAGGGTGAGAGAATCACAGAGATTGCAGAAGAGTAGAGTGGCTGCCTCAGGAGAATCCAGATGAATACTGAAGTCTCCAAGTAGGAGAATCTTACAGGAAGAGGTCAGAATAGAGGAAGCAAGCTGAGCTCACTCAGAAAAGAAAGGCGAGATCAGCCTAGGGGGGTCCATAGGTGGTAGCGAAAGTGAACAAGAGGGTAGGAGAGACGCAATGCTTGCAGACAAAGCATTCATAGGAGGAGTAAGATTGAGTGGGTATGATGGAAGCAGGGACCCATTTAGGGAAGACAAGAGCCACTCCGCCTCCGGACTGGTTGGAGAGTATTTTGTAGACTTCAGGAAGGAGAGTGTAAAAAGCAGCGACAGAGCTGGCATTGAACCACGTCTCAGTGAGAGCGACAACGTCAAGGTCAAAGTCTTCAAGGAGATGACAGATGTCAGAGGAGTGTTTGATAGCGGAGCAAGTAGCTAGGTAAAGCTGGTTGCCACCTTTAAAGGTCTTCCGAGGTGGGGTACAGGAGCGACATACACCCGTCGGTGGGGGTGAGGAGGCCGAGCGGTGGTAGCCAGAGTAATGGCAGGAGAAGGGAGGAAGTTAATGAGAGATGGAAGATGCCTGTCGAGAAGGAGGAGGTTGGGCTGAGAGCCCTGGGCCATGATAGTGCCTTTCTGGTAGACATTAATGATACAGCTAGAAGATAGGAAGTGTGCCAAGAGAACCTCCCACCTTGTTCCACCATTGATGAGGGAGGAGGGAAAGGGGGAGAGGATAGAGACCATATGCAGAGCCCATAGGTCAGAGGATGTCAGTAATAGTCTGCCCGGAGAAAGCATTGACAAAGGTGTCAGCAGTGGTCAATCCTGGATTGGAGACTAGAAGTGCTTTCTTAAATGTTTTTCTTCAAGGTTTCGAAAGAGGGGTGGGATAGGTGATAGAGTGTCAATTTGAGTAAAATGGAGAGATAGAGAGCACCATAGTAGTAGGGAAGAGGAAAAGATGAAGGGACTGCACAATGCACGAAGGAACTCACCAGGCAGCCAAAAAGACAGGTGAGGTGAAGAAGAATCACAAGAAACAGGTGAAACAGTAATCAAGGGAAATGAGGAGTAGGGCCTGTGTTACAGGGGAAACAGGGAGCAGGAACAGTTCAGTGTGGAGGCGCAGCCCAAACGAGGGCAGCCATGAATGATAGTTGAGGTAGGTTAAAAATGCCTAGCAATTGACAAAGCCGTTATTTACAAATCTATGTTCCCAACCCAGTAAAATAGGCCTAGCTTTTAGCACAACCCGATGAGTTAATCAGGGGGATTTTGATTTTAAAAAGAAGCATTCATTAAGTAGCTAGCATAACTAAGTACATCTAGATTCAAAATTCAGGGCAACAGTAAGAAAATGCAATATTTAAATGCAGTGAGGCGATCTAAGTACATCTAGATTTGAATTGTTGGGCAACAGTAAAAAAATGTACATTTCATTATTTTTTTTTTTAATTTTCCTTTATTGGTTTTACAGAAACAGAAGACAAAAGAAGGGCAAACAGTATTCAAAGAAAATTGTACATCGACCAGGGGTACGTGTCAGAGAAGCAATGCAAAGTAACAAACAATATTAAAATGGCTTAGATTCATGACAGTTCCATTTGCCTGGGTATGTCTCTTACACTGTTCACCCCAACCCGCTCCCACCCCCCTCCCCCACTTGGGATAATGTACATCGTAAGTATAATCATTTAACATAAACATTGGGAGCACATATTTGGCATATTGCGACATCTGTCGTCACCGTGGCTGCTGGGAATGAGTCTCTGATCCTTCGCAGTGTTCTTTAGAATATGACCTTGTTAAGTTAGGCTTCTGAGGGTTCTTCTGACTGGGAGTCTGTGATAGGTGTGATGTGTTTGTTCTTAAAGTCCATCCATAAGGTTTCACATTTAGCTGATTTATTGTGCAGGGAGGCTGTGATCGTTTCCATCACGTAGATGCTCGTGGCCAGTTTAATCCATTCATTTTTCCCTGGGGTTAGGGGAGACTTCCATTTGATCGCTATCAGGGCTCTCGCCGCCAACAGCAGCTGGGGGGGCCAGACCTCTCACCCGGAGCCACTCTTCATCGTCTCTCTCAAGGCCGAACAACACAAGGAGTGGGTCGAGCTCTCTTTGGATTCCATCGATCTCCTTAATCCATCCCAGGACCTCGGTCCAATACACTGTGATATGCGGGCAGCTCCACCACATGTGCCAGTAGTCAGCAGATGCTCCACAGTTCCTCCAGCATCTCGGGCTCAACGACTGGAACATTTTAGAGAGTTTAAGTGGATCATAATGCCACCTATGTAAGAGCTTTATGGCATGGAGCTTGTATTGATTGGACAAGGAGGCTTTGGGTGCAGCTCTGCACATTAAATCCCATTGGTCGGGGAGTATCTCTTCACCAAAGTCTTTTTCTCACCTGGCTCTGAGGGGGTCTGTAGATCCACCCCCCGCCGCTATTAGCGTCTGATACATCACAGATATAAGACCTTTCATTACCGTTCTGGAGTCTAGTAGTTTCTCGAAGGCTGTAAGATCTCTCTTCAATTTCTCTCTCCACTCAGGTTTCGTTAGCACCTCCTTCAATTGGAGAAAGTGGAATGTCGATAAGTTACCTATCCCCAATGCTGTGGTTAGGTTCGGTAGCGTTATGAACGAGTCCTTTCTTTGGAGTTGCCCCACCCTCTCCAGGCCCGCCTCATACCATGACTGAAACCGTTCTAAATTCGGAATATGGTCGTTTATGCCAGGAGACCACAAGTGACTGAGCGGGGATGGCCAGGTTGTGACTTCTCGCATCTCTTTCCCAGTGTGCCATATGCTCCATATAGTGGTCAGTATGGGATGGTGTTTGATTCTCCTCTGGACCCTCTGGTAAGGAGACCATAGCCATTCCGCTACCGTGGCGGGGGACATGTAATGATTGTCCATCTGTACCCATTGCAGGTGTTTGTGGTCTCTAAGGTGCGGAATCAAGACACGTAGCTGGACGGCTTTGTAGTAAGTAGTTAGATCGGGAAGGCCTACCCCTCCTTTGTCTTTGGGGAGTATAAGTGTGTCATATGCGATCCTTGGTCTTTTCCCCTGCCAAATAAATTGCATCATGATCTTACGGGCCTCTGTGAAGAATGTTTTGGGCATCTCAATTGGGAGCATCTGGAAAGGGTAGAGGAAGCGGGGGAGGCACACCATCTTGACGGCGTTGATACGCCCCAGCCAAGAGATCGTCAATTTACTCCACTTCTCAAGGTCTGCCTCGAATCGTTAGAGGAGGAGGGGGAAGTTGGCCTCATATAAGTCGCTTAGGGATCTAGTAATCTGAATACCCAGGTATTGCAGTTTCGTGTGCTCCAGATTAAGCCCGAGTGGTAGGAACTTGGCATTGTTCTCATCAGGGGTGCCTTGGAGGGGGAAGAGAGTGGACTTTGACTTGTTTACTTTGAAGCCGGAGTATTGGCCATATTCTTCTATTAGTTTTAGGGCATGGGGAATAGAGTCATTGGGTTTGGTCACATGTAGAAGGATATCATCTGCGTACAACGCTACTTTATATTCCGTTTCTCCCAACCGTATACCTTCTATCAGGGGATCTTCTCTATGTTTTTGGGCCAGAGATTCAAGGGATAGTGCAAACAAGATCACGGAAAGGGGGCATCCTTGTCTAGTTCCCCGCTGCAGCGCAAACCACCTGGAATACTCCCCGTTCACGAATATCAATGCTTTGGGGGAAGTATATATTGCACGTATCCCATCGCAGAATTTGGGGCCTATCTCTACTTTCTGGAGGACTGCTCTCAGGAAATCCCACTCCACCCTGTCAAAGGCCTTCTCTGCATCATTGGATAAGAGGACCGGGTCCTCTGGTAGATTATGTGCTGCATTAATGAGGTGCAGAGTTTTGCGCATGGTGTCGGCACCCTGTCTCCCAAGAATAAATCCAACCTGGTCAGGGTGGATCAATTTAGGCATCAAGGTTTCCAGTCTTGCGGCCAACACTCGAGCATAGATCTTGGCGTCGAGGTTGAGGAGGGAGATGGGGCGGTATGATCCGCATAATTTGGGGTCCCTGCCTTCCTTAGGGATGACTGTTATGAGGGCTTTCTTGAAAGATTCCGGGGCAGCCCCAGTGTCCACTATCTCATTAAAAAGTTCCGTGAGGAAGGGAGAGAGTTGGTCGCTAAAGGTTTTGTAAAAGCCTGCCGTGAAACCATCCTCCCCCGGGGATTTCCCTAGCGTTAATCGTTTGATTGCATCTCGTATCTTATGCTCAAGTATTGGGGTATCAAGGAGCTCGGCTTCCGCAAGTGTTACTGTAGGCATGTTGATTGAGGACAGATAGGAGGATATGTCAGACTGGGTAGAGATCAGCTCAGAGGTGTATAAGTTTTGGTAGAAGTCGGCGAAGCACTCGGGAATTGAGCGGGGGGGTCGGCCGGGGGAGTGGTGGGCTCTGTTATCTCTCTCACCTTACGTTCTTCCCTCCGTTTTCTTAGCCTGGCAGCTAGTAGTGCACCCGCCTTGTCCCCTTTCTCGTAATATGTTTGCTTGAGGAATTGCAGTTTTCTCACCACCTGGCCATGTTCTAACAGTCGTAGTTCCTCCTTTTTACGGTGGGCTGCATCTAGTTTGGTGGGGTCTACCCCTGCATTATCTCTTACTTCCGCTTCCAGCTGGTGTATCTCATTACGTAGTTTATTTTCTATAATCTTACGTTCCCTTTTTTTAGAGGAGCCCTCGCGCATCAGTACTCCCCTCCAGGTGGCCTTCCCAGCCTCCCAAATCACTTGTTTGGAGACGTCCCCGTTGTTGCTTACCTTAACATATTCTTCGATCTCGGTCTCCATTTCGTTTTTGAACACTGCATCAGTCCAAAGGGACTCGTTGCAGCGCCAAGATCCCCCAGCGACTGGTAGGTCGGTCCAATTGACGTCCGCCAAGACCATATCATGATCAGACCATGTTATTGGGACGATCTTCGGTATCTCGTGTGGGTTGACATGAAGCCATCGAAAGTTTAGGTGACCAGTCTGTGAGGCGTAGGACGATGGCGGCCATTAGTTATCTAGGGGGTCGGGCGCTTCACCTTGGGTCCCGCGCCACCTCTTTATCCCCACGTGGCCTAGAGCGATGCACGTCTATGCCGGGCGCTCATAGGTGGGGGGGTCCGGTTCAATCCACCGAGTGACGGGCTTCGGGACTACGAGGAGCCTTGATCTCAGCTGTCTGTGTAGGCCGCGCTCGACTCGGGGTGCGGCCTACTTCCCTGGCAGGGCCTGGCAGGGCCTTCTGTTGTTCCACAGGCCAGGAGTGGGGGTCCGTGCTGGGGAGTCAGCGGGGGCACTCCAACACTAAGGGCTGCGGTCTGGGGGAGGCACGTCGACGGGAAGTCCAGAAGTCGAGTGTTCTCCTCCAGGCAGGCCCGCCTTCCAGCGCGGCTGCGTCGGGCCAACTAGTTTCGTTTTCCCGCTACCGACGGGGTGAAAACTTCAGATAGGGTTTTCCCGGGCTTCCCAGCCCCGATTTCGTTCGGGTTTTTTCCTGCTCCGTGGGGAGGTGTTCCGACGCCTTATTCACGGGTTTGTCGCCGTGGGGGGGGTCGCGACGTGGGGGCTCAAGTCACTTCGCGGACCATCGACGACGGAGCTCACACGGGGTAGGAGATCATCCGTGCGCCCCCTGGTGGCCACTCAAATGTACATTTTTTAAAAAGGATTCGGCAGATTCAAGAAACAACACTACATTAAGAAGATGAAGGACCACTGAAATTGGAAATCATAATAAGTGGAGAGGCCTCAGGGTTGATAGGCATGAAGTAGTCAGAGAGCAGCACCCAGGTGCAAGTTGATTCAGTGCAGGCCGGTATGAAAACAAGTGAAGGCAGCCCACAAAGGAACACTTAGAAAGGCGATGTTTAGAGTTTTCAGAAGTCAGAGAAGAATTCAGCTAGACATTTTGAGAGAGATAATTGTCAATGTCAGTGGGAAGAAACAACATTATGTAGATCATAGTGGGGCTGAATTGTGTTTAACTTTGTGGGAGAATCCTCCAGTGCATTTTGTGAGTGATATGCGCTCTGTTTAATTTCCTCTGTTGCTTCCTGGTTTGTGGCTCTGTCCCCGTTGTCCTGAACCCCTTCTCTGACTGGGGACCTTGGCCTACTTAATTGTTTCCCTCAGGGCGGTCCCACTGCCCATTGCAGTCCCCCTGCAGCTAAGGGCCAGAGGTAAAGGGCTGCTCCCACAGAAGCGGCTCTAGATGGTGTCTGCCGGTGTCACTCGGGTAAGCAAGAAGCCTACACCCGTCAACCTGCTGCGACTGCTATAATAAGTGCGGTGGGTCGGGGAGCAGCAATCACTGCTCCGCACTAAACTGACCCAACCCTATAATTACTCTAATTTTCTTATTGCACCACTCATAAGCATCTCAGTGAACAGTATTGATTGGCCATCTCTCACATCTCTCTAAGATTTTGAGTTCTCCTTTCTAAATTGCTGTTTGTTCTGAAACTAGGCCTTTTTCCCTCTTTTAGGAAAGATCGAATCTGGGTGTTTTTGCATTGCTGTTTGTATTGAAACTAGGCCTTTTTCCCTCTTTTAGGAAGGTTTAAATCTATGTGTTTTGCAGTCCACTGTCTCCCTTCCTGTCTTCCTTCCACACTGCTCCTGCATTCCCCTGTGGTGTGTTGCCTGCTTGTAACCTTCTGTGTGCCCCCTTCTGTGTGAACCCACAAACTACTGCCCCATCACCACCGTCCCTTTCCTGCTAAAAATCCTTGATAAAGCAGCCTATATTCAAATTCAGAACCACCTCGAATCGCACAACCTTCTAGGCCTCCGTCAATCGGGCTTCAGACCGAGACACGGCACAGAGACAGCCCTTCTCGACCTGAAGATCCAAATGGACCAGGCCAAAGACAATGGCCACCCATCTCTCCTCCTACTGTTAGACCTCTCTGCGGCCTTCGACCTAGTCGACCACAACATCTTAACCTTGCATCTTATCACATCAGCCTCCTTCTTACCGACCGCAGCCAAATAGATCCAATCCTTCCTATCTGAAAGATCCAGGAGAGTCTTCTCAGACACTGCAGCTGCTGACCCATCACCTATTACCTGTGTAGTACCCCAAGGCTCCTGCGTGTCTCCCACGCTTTATAACATCTTTACCAAGATGTTATTTGGCCTCCTAGACGACATGAATGTCCTGTACACCAACTACGCTGATGATATACAGATCCTCATCACGCTCACCGGCATCTACGAAACTGACTCCTCCCGCCTCAATGATATCTACAGCAAAATCCAAGACTAGATGGCCAAGCACGGGTTGTGTCTCAACGACGACAAAACCGAGCTCTTACTTATTGGCTCCAGGCAACAACTAAACAAACTCAACCCACAATACAACTCTTTCGACATAGACGGAAACATTATCAATGGGACTCATTACGACTTTGGAGGTAGCCATGGCGCTATTAGAGCCATGGCTGCCTCCAGAATCGTGTCCGGGTCCGATCTGGTGGAGTGGGAACTTACCGGGACATTCCGCCCTTGGCGGACCCAGTAAGTCCCCATTCCAAAAGCCATTCCCGATTCGCATTTGAGCCCCCATAGGGTTCAATGGGAATGGGGAGGGCGCTAATAACAGGCCCGCAAATTGCGGGCCCGTTATTAGCTCCAAGGTCCCTTAACGGGTCCCGCCAAGAACGGCTGGTCAGACCAGCCGTTCCTGCTGTGACCCGCTAAGGGACCTCGAAATTGGGTGGTAAGGGATTACCGGGACCGGTCTCCTTACTGGTGCCCGGTATCCCTTACCGCACAACTTGTAATGACCCCCAATGTCTCCAAAAATGCCAAAACCTTAGGGGCCTACCTCAACTCCATTTTATCACTCTCAAAACAAGTGAACGCCACACCTTCTGCCTTGGCCTATACTACCAAGCTAATAACTGCCTGCAAACCATTCCTGTCTACACCAAGCTGCATCACACTGGCCAGAGTCCTAATATTATCAAAAATTGACTACTGCAACTCCCTCTACCTAGGCACCAGTAAACAAAACATCCACAAGCTTCAAATCCTCCAAAACAACGGTCTTAGAGCAGCTCTCAACATACCACGTCATGACCACATAACCCAAGCCAGACAGTCGGCCAAATGGCTCCCCATAAAAGACAGAATCACCTTCAGAACGCTGATGATCACCCATAAATGCCTCAACAACACAGCCCCGAAATACTTGACCAACAAATTCACCTGGAAAACCTCATCAAGACCATCCAGAGCCAAATATGCCCACTGCCTTAGCATTCCAAAATCAGGTGGATCCAGCTCCCCTGTTCTAGCGCCAAAACTTGGAACTCACTTCCCCCTCCGCTGAGAGATGAACACTCCTTTCTAGCTTTCAGATTCAAAGTAAAATCCTGGCTCCTCACTCACACGACCCCCTCCTGAGACACACCCTCAATCCTACCACTGCCTGTATATCTTTGTAAATACTGTATAAATGCCCACCTCGGCAGCTCTCACTGCGTTTAGTATACCTCCCCCTCTTCCTCTTATTTATTGATTGTAACCCCATTATGTACTGTACT
Source organism: Ambystoma mexicanum (assembly GCF_040938575.1). Classification (NCBI taxonomy): domain Eukaryota; kingdom Metazoa; phylum Chordata; class Amphibia; order Caudata; family Ambystomatidae; genus Ambystoma; species Ambystoma mexicanum. Next base: position 870,266,723 of record NC_090924.1, on the reverse strand, counting down.
TTATCTGCATATTCTACTGTACCAATTGTACTATATCTGTACTTTCTATTGTCTCTATTATACCTTTGTATATGTTTAACCTGTATGTAACTCCTACCAAGTTCAAGCGTCTAGCTACCTCAGGGTTCAGCACGCTTTATAAGCAAATCAAATCAAATCAAATAAAATCAAATCAAATCTGGTGTTCCCTGTGATGCTCGGCTGTGGGCTGTGCTTCTTTTCCTCCCTCACTCTCACTTCTTGCCTCCTCACATCCACTATGGTGCTCTCAATCTCTCCCATCTTCTTAAACTACTCTATCTCCTAGCTTATCCCTCTCACTACGTCTTGAAGGAAAAAGTTCAAGTGGGATATCCTGGCCTCCAACCCAGGCCTCCCTATTGCTGATACCCACATCAGCGCTTCTTACAAACAGACTCTAACCAACATCCTCTTTGTCGTTCCCTCTCTAGACCTATGGACTCCGCATATGGTCTCTGTTCTCTCTCCTTTCTCCTCCTCTCCCATTAATGGTGGCACCCGGTGGAAGGTCCTCGTGGCCCCCTTCCAATCCTACAAGACCATCATCAATATCTAAATGGTACCATCATGGTCCAGGGCTTTCAGCCCAATATCCTACTTCTTGATAGGCATATCACGCATCTCATCAATTTCCTCCCTTCTCCTGCCACTCCTTCTAACACCTCTCTTGCCCCTCTGCCACCTCCTTCCTCATCTACCACCTCTCTGGCGCCCACCTCCTCCTCTGCTCTGGGCCCTATGCTACCTCCGCCTACTGCCTCTGCCCACTCTCGGGCCCTTCTACCACCTCCGCTGGGTGTACGCCACCGCGGAAGTCTTTCAAATGTGGCAACCTGGTCAACGTGGCAACTCTCAGCTCTCGCTCTGCTGTCAAACATTCCTGTGATATCTGCCGCCTCCTAGAAGACCTTGACCTGGATGTCCTCGCTCATACCGAGACATGGTTCACAGCTAGCTCTGTCACAAGTTTTGACACCCCCCTCCCTGAAGGCTACAAGATCCCTGCTTCTGTCATTCCTACGCAGGCCTGCTCCTGCTTTGAATGCCTAGTCTGCAGGCTCTCTATCTCTCCTGGCCTCTCTCTGACTGGTCAATATCTACAGGCCACCTGGCCAGGTCACCCTCTTCCTCTCAGAATGAGATGACCTCTTCTTCCCTACTTGCATCTACCTCTCAACTTATCATCCTTAGAGACCTCAACATCCATCTGGATGCTTCTAATCCCGCCTCTGGGCTTTTCAGCAATGTATGCGACTCTCTCCCCCTTTCCATTCTAACCTCTGGTCGGACACACTCTGCTGGACACACCTTGAATGTTCTCATCTCCTCAGACATCCACCTTCCTAACCCTTGCACATGTCAGTGGACACATTTGCCTCTACTTTCTCAGCTCCTCCAACGCTGCAGCACTCTGACACAGTCCTCTCTAACATGCATCTTTCTATCTCTAAAAGTCTGGACATCCTTGCCCCTGTCATGAGAATCCATTTGAAGCCTACTTCCAAGTGCAACTCTTGGTACAATTCCGACCTCGCCACCCTGAAACGCAAGTGCAGGGTGGCTGAGAGGAAGTGGAGGGCTTCGGGCACATCCTCTGACAGCCTGGCCTGCCACCTGGTCCAAAGGCATTACAGTCTCTCTGTCCTCTTCAAGAAGAGGGTCCATATCCAAGCCTGCATCTCTGTGGACTTTAATAACATGGCCAAACTCTTTAAAATCTGCAAGAAGCTGGCCAATCCTATTGCAGTCTTATCTCTCCTTACAGCTCTGGCCTCTCATTTCACCACTAAAACCCAGGACACCCTGTCCTCGCTTTGGTCCTCCTCTTTCTCTATCTACCCTCTCAGGCCTCCTTTGGCCGCCTCTTTATCTCCTCTTCCTTTTACTCCTTTGCTCTGACAACACCAGACAATGTCTCTAGACAAGTCAGATCTATGAAAGTGTCATCCAAACAGGTGCTCCCCTGCTCCTCCAGTACCATCAAGGACCACATTGTCACCCTTGCTCCAGCCTTGACCAATTTCTGCAATAACTTTTTCACCATTGTATCCTTCTCTCTCCTCTTAAGCAATCCTTGTGCACGCCCTCCTAAAAAACCCTTCTGCCGATCCTACATGTCCGGCAAACTATCGCCCAATCTTTATCACTCCTTTTCTGGGAAAACTCTTGGAAGAGCTGGCCATCTTCTAGCTTACCCTCCACACTGAATCTGTTGGCTGCCTCCTTGGCCATCAGTCTGGCTTCAGAGCAATATAGAATTGGGTACTCCCTTATTTTTGTTAACATGGGGTCAAATCTGTATAAAAGGAAGAATGTACAATATATTAGAGAAACAGATTGACTACCCCTCTCTGAATAGTCCCTTCTGTACAACAGGGTTAGTTAATGTGGATCTATCTTATAAATGGATAGGAAGATCACCTGGACTAACTTAGATATTTTGGCACAGCTTTCTTTACAAGAAACAATTCTCTTTATTAATTTTCCATAAAAACATGTTAAAAAACATTTTAAACATATGATCCTTTGATCATCATTCACCACTTCCATCCGACATATACTTTTACAATAATGGGGTAAATTCAATTTGTTTTTCTTCACGCATAACAATCACTAGATTATGCCTATGAGACATGGGAAAAAGACATTACATTCCCTTTGCAGTCGACATATGTTTCGGCCCTTAAATGTGTACCAAACCCTGTCTTGGGTTGTCACTGGTTCAAATACTGGGCCATCTTCAGGACATAGATTGTTTTTCAGGAAGTTCAGTTTTGTTCCCCACTGGTAGGTTTAATGATCTACACAAATACATAAAACAAAAAAAAATGTTTTAAAAAGGGCTGTGCTACCCAACTAGTCTTAAAGGTGATGACTCATATTGTCTACTAGAAGAATCAACCACTTAACCAACCTGTTGTCCATATAATACTACTTGGGACTTCTGAGCTCGCGAACTGCTGAGTATAATTTAGACATCCAGTGTCATGTTCCCTAAAAATAGAGAGAAAGGAACTCATAAGTGTTCCAACATGCATTTTAAATAATGAATGCATCCTTTATTAAAAATGAAGAACTTACATGGATTCACGTGTAGGACTGTGCCTCCTGTTATTGGCACTTAAATAAATCGGTGATCCAATATAGAAATCCACTAAATTGGAGCAGCACTCCAAACCCGTTTTTTCGTGGTTTCTGTCAGAGAAAAAGGTGAAAAACCACATTTCAGTTACCCCTTTCATCATGGCCCAAGTTTGTTTAGCATTGAAAGCAAGGGTCAGTTAGACTCTCTTACTGACATCTGCTGTTACATTAAAGCGTTTGTGTGTTTGATTCTGAAAGACCTACAGCCTTGTGCTGGGTCAGCAGCTATTTAAAAGCGCTGCTCTCTACATTATTTCACTTACTTGTGGTAGTTGCAGTAATTATTTCTGCTTGCCGGCCATTGTGTGCTGTAACGGATGCCCAAGCGATCTTGCCGAGTTAGTCTGACTTGCTTGAAATCACGTGATTTTCAACATATAGTCACGTGACATAATACATGCAGGCATTCTGTTTTTCTTTTTGTTTTATTAAAAACGTTTATTTAATATGTTATGTCAATGTTAATGTTAAAGGACATTTGTACCGCACACTATCACCACCAGAGTGGTCCCTTGGCGCTCTCATGGCTCTGAAAGAGGAGGGGAGGTTGAGTTAGTGGGAGGAAGCAGGAAAAGTGCAAGGGAGCAGTGATGTGCTGTTGGCGGCCTCAGCCCGGTGGGTCTGTTGGCTGGGCCTGGGGTGTTTGCGGCCGGTAGTCGTTGTGTACTGTTGTGCAAGGCTATGTGTGTTTTTGTTTTGTTGTTGCAATGTAGTGAAGTTTGTGCGGTTTGTTGTGCTGTAGGTTTTGGTTGTGTTTGGTTTGGAGTTTGAGAGGTGTATGCAGAAAGGGAAATTGTTAGTAGGGTTGGTTAGTTTGCGTCTCTATCCTGAATTGAAGTGCTCGGCTTGCTTAGTCTCCCCTGTTGCGGCTCTGTCCTGATCTGGGTCTGACTGGCAGACAGGTTCCTTACTCCTCTAGCCCCCACCTCTAACATGCTCTCTCATAGCTCCCCTTATCCTCCATTCATACTCCTGTGGCCAGTGCACCTGCCAATGAAAACCTCTCTGGTAGTGGGGTGATTGCCAATATCTCGATAATTTCACACCAATGTGGTACCTGGCGGTAATTAATTAAGGGGCGGGCGAAAGTGTTGGTGCGATTGTCTGGGGTAGTTGACTTAGTCCCCGTGCGTGCCACCTGTGTTCCAGTCTATCCGGTGTCACCCGACCAGGTGCCGTGGGCGTTACTCACTCGGATCAGGGATGTCTGTGGGCATCATTACACGGTAGGCGGTAAACCATGGCGCTATTAGCGCCCTGGTTCATGCTGGTAATTTACCGGTACTGCCTTGGAGGAAAGGGGAATTACAGCCCTATTCCAAGGTTGGGAAGGCGGTAATTCCTCCTTCCTCCATTGCCCTTCCCCATTCCAATTTTTGCCCCATAGGGCATAATGGGAATGGGGAAGGCACTAATTACGGTACCGCAAATTGCAGTGCCGTAATTAGCACCCCGGTCCCTTTGCGGGTTCGTTTTTTAACGCTTGCTAAAAGTAGCTGTTAATGTACCAACCTGCAAAGGGACCTCGTACTAAGGCGGTAAGGGTTTACCGGTACCGGTAAAATACCGGTACCGGTAAACCCTTACCGCCTACCGTGTAATGAGGCCCTGTGTCTTTTCGGTTTTGTCATCCTTTTTTCCAGTTTCGGTTTCCAGGTTTAGTCTGTGGTGTTGTAGAGCCAGGTTTTTAGTGATAGAGAGTTATGTCAAAGTCCATTAACGAGTGTGTTACCAAATGTGTTCATAATAAGTAATATGACTTGATCCGATCTTAGCAGTTAAACACAGAGTGCTTTACACATCATTACCGTATATTTAGTAGTATAAGGTAATACAATTATTGTAAGGTCCCATCATTCTACGAATTCCTGATAGAATTTTGAAAGAATCATGTGTTAATTTCTCATTTGGGCAGCGTAACCAAATGACCCTGTCCAATGTACAACCGTGTCAATTACTGCCTAATATTGTGACAAGAGGCAGTCTGTCTTTATTATATCCCAAACGTGCTGAGTGCAGGGTTGAAAGGCATACTGGGGCTGGAAGTCCTTAGTCACTCAGACTAAGGCGATATGGCTTTGGAAACAGTTGTGGCCCGTATTAGAGTGCTTTCTGGGGCTGGAAGTCCTTAGTCACACATTACTCACTCAGACTAAGGCAGTGTGGCTAAATTTTATGCTGAGTACACTGGAAACAGTTGTGGCTCGTTTTGGACTGCATTCTGGGACCCTAAAATTGAGGCTCAAGAATAGAGGCTACCCCAAGGCCACCGTTCAGCGAGCATACAAAAGGGCGCTACATGTAAATGGATCCAGCTGTCTGGAACCATCACAGCGACATACTCTGGACAAAATGACTTGTGTAAGTACATACAGCCCAATCAGTTGCCACTTGAGGAAAATCATCTCAAAAAACTGGCACATGATAAAAACTGAGGATTTTAATCCATCTACACCACGTTTTGCCTTTAAAAGGTTTTGTTATATGTTGTGTTTTTTAAGAATTGGACTCACTGTTGTCCAGGGTACAATAGTCATCATTAAACATCCGACGATTGCACCTATTTAAGGCTGGAAACAGATTCATCCCTGTCGACACTTCCCCCACTTGGGTTTATGTGAAGACACACTCCCCACTGGGGTTTTTGTGAAAAAAAGCATTATAAAATAACATTTATGATGAAAAGTTACTTTATCTTACTAACACCACCTCAAAGGAAAAATGGGTTTGATTTCAATCTTGCTCAATGCCATTTGACACATTTGTGATTCCCCTGGAATACTTTGTTTCTAACAGTGTTGTTATATGTTGTGTTTTTTAAGAATTGGACTCACTGTTGTCCTCTTTTAACATTTATCAGATAAATAAAATTGAAAATATATATTTTTGAAACACTAGCTTCTGTGTAAATCTTGTGATATATGCTCCCACACAAGACTTTGATGTATGGTTGCCTCATGTCAGTTCAAATCTCCAGCCCAGAAGTGTGACATCACTAGGTAGCTTGTTTTGGGAATCCCCCTTTTTTCATGTAGTACAGACCACATCCCACAAGCCCCTAAACAAAAAAGTGGTATTTTCTAGCTCACATAGTTCTACTTATCCTGAGGGATAAGTTGGTTAAAATGTCCATACATATTACAAAATATTTCATCATGTGAAACATCAGATTAATATCATTGCCTTCAAGTAATCAATGCCACTTAGTTATTACATTTTCCTCCCATTTCAAATTACAATATGCTTTCATGTGCTAATTTCTGAGATTATTTAGACTATTGCAATGATTCATAATATGTTGAGCAGTTTTTTATTTCTATCTCACCACATAATCAGAACAAGCACCCTTAATAGCTAATACTTAGGAGGCATTAAACTTAAGAATGAGGTATGCTCTGATTGTGGCACTTTTAGGAAAGGCACTAATATAACTAGGAATCTCATTTCATGCACAAACTGTTTGATTAAATTCACCACTATTAGAGTGAATAGACAATCGCATGGTCGCACATTCAAAACTGTGCCTGAAAATCTTTGTTTTTGTCCATCTTTTATGTGACATAGCAGAGATAGAAGGATTTTCAGTTACATATCCCTCCATCCACCTTTGATGGATGTTCTACAGATCACATATTCTGCCGCAAATCACACCATCAATGCTTTTGTAGGTAGTCATCACGTCTCCCATTATGGTCTGATTATCTAAAGGTATTAAGGTCTCAAAATTCGATGCTAATTCATATTGCACTCTGGCAGAAATATCCTCATGATGTTCAATTACAATAACAGATATTCAATTGGCGTGGTTTTGTGCATTCTAAATAAAATGCGCAATATCTTAGCCTCAAACTTTGCTAGTTCAGAGATAAATCTTGCTCCCCATACTACAATAGCATGTGTCATGCACGGAAAAATCCTAGCAGAATATAGCAATAAAACAGAGCATCCTGCTTGAGTGGTAATAATGTGATTAAAAGTATGGCACATCTGCATTCATTTGATTTTTATTTCATGCCATTGTGTCACCTAATTTAATTTATTGTCGAGATAAACCCCATAATATTTGTAGTGGTGAACTACTTCAACAACATTCGAGTCAAGCTTCCACTCCATTCAATTGGACTTTTGACTTTAGGTTTTACCCAGAAAGGTGAACATTTTTTGTTTTAGCTATATTCATTCGCAAACCATTTTCATTAGCATAGCTGCCTAGGATCTTCAGTTTCTCTGATGGGCTAAATTCAAGCAGTAGTAGATCATCTGCATATCAATCCGCAAACTGCCTAACTTGAGTGAAAAAGATCTACTAGATGTAAGGGCACCAGCAAGACCAGCCAAGTATAGATTAAACAGTGTAGCAGCTAGCATGCATCCCTGTTTAACCGCACGTACAGTGTGAAACTGGCCACTCATGCGCCCCTTTCCATCCAATCTCACACGCACAGAGGTTTGGGAATAGAATAATTTAATCATGGACAGGAGACCGAGGGGAATCTTCCATGGAACAAGTTTGTTCCATAGTCGATTTCGCAGAATAGTATCGAAGGCAGCACTTAAGTTGATGAATGCGCCATAAACAAGGAGTTGGTGACTGGCCCATGCATGCTCTATCAAACTAACCAAGATCAACAAATTTGGTGTAGTGCCAGATTTGGCTCTAAATCCCGTTTGATTAGCTGGTAATATCACATTTTCATAAATCCACTTATTAAGTGCTTTAAGTAGATCTTTTGCGAATATTTTCGCTGGAATGTCTAGCATGGCTAGCATGTAATAGTTTAAAGGGTAGTTCCAGCACCCATTTTTATGTATTGGAAGTATTATACTCTCTTTCCAACTGGGGGACACCATCCCACATTTCCCAATGTGTGTACAAAGGGTATGCAGTGAATTGGCTCATAGCTCGGGGGATAGCCGCAGAAGCCCATTACATGTGCCATCTGGGCCAACTGCACAGGATGTGGGTAATAGTCTGATCTGTTTAGAGATGTCAGCTACCGTGGATTTATATATCCATATTGCACAATCTTTCACATGTGTTTCATCTATTGCTTCACTTGATCCTGAGGTGTTTCTAATATGTGTCTCCCAACCCACCTCACTGACACTGTTAATGGGAAGATTATTCTTGGCTGCACCCTTGATAGTCATCCAGATCCCTCTGTTATTATTAGATCTAGCATGATTCACCAGTTGTAGCCATAGTTCATTCCTAAGCAATCTAAGGTATGCATCTTTAAGGGCTTTAATACGGATCGTTAGACATTCTGACTTCCTGTTCCCACGGTTAGCACTAAATGCATCTGCTATGTCTTGTTGCAATTTCTTTTTTGGATACTTGAATTTGATGATTATATTTGGAGCCATGGCGGGTACCCTGATTGCAACGTTTAATCGGACTCTTATAATTTCTCTTTTTGGTGGTGGTGTCTTTGATATTAGAGATGATCCTGGAAAAGTCCGTCAAGATCTCAGGTTTAAAGCTATCAGTCATTGGACACCACTTCGCCCGAAAGGGAGGGAGGATGCGTTCTGCTAAGGTGTTGGCCTTATCTAAGTTGGTGGGATTCCATCTGATGTGATTAGCCCCTTTGTTGATATAAATATCACCATTCAGGTCGTAATGCTTAGCCAATCTCTTAGCTTTAATAAGTACACACACTGGTAAGTGGTCACTCTCCTCATGAGGCACCACTGCCATATCAATCACCATGTCAAGGGTTCTGTTATTAACTACGATATAGTCGAGGGTGGAGCAGTGCCTACCGCTTATCCGTGTGAAAGCTTTAGCTGCATCGACAGGACAGTGACCGTTTAGCATTGTCATATTATAGGCACTAAATAGATTAGCCCCTTCACCTTGCTTATTAGAGTCAGGGATAATATAGGGCTCAGATTTGGATTCCTCATTTTGCCAATCATTATTGAGTCCAATTCGCACATTAAAATCGCATGTTAAGATTATAGGAACTCCGCTGCTATAGTCATCTATAATTAGTTTAACTGTTGTAACATTGATTTTGGTGGAAACCATATTAGGTGGATCGTAAATATTCACTAGTAAAACTTTGTTGGCAGTGGGAGTATCACAATGTATGATAGCAGCGTGCACTGTCAATGTCGAAAATTGTATGCCATTTAATGTCCTTGGGTGGCGGATGGAAAACAACCCAACCTTGGGTCACCTGATAGGTCCTTTAGTTGCGTTGATCTGCAGAGTGCTGCGCAACATTCCCTCTAAGATGTGCCCATGTGCACTTGCCCAGCTTCCTTCTTGGTGCTGCTCAGAAGATTTTTAGCAGTGCACACAGACAATTCTCACCTATTCAAAAAGATTTAATAAGGCACACGCCAAAGCAATTACCTGAAATGTTCTTTCTCTTAAAATAAGCAACTAGTCTTGATAGTCTGCTTATTTGTATTACACTACTATGCAAGGGTGACCGTAAACACCTAAAATCCCTAACAGCAAAATACACACACAAGAGGTTAAAAACTAATTTGAAAAACTGGCTCCATGAACAGAAGAATCTAATCAAGATATGTCTGCACACATTAACCAAATAATGTTCCCTCCCACCCATGACTCCTAAACCTGACTCTACTTCACTTTTTTTTTTAAGCTTTATTTATCATTGCACACAGGTAATGCACATACATATATATAATCTACTTCACATCTGTACATTGTAAACAATTACTTTCCTTCTGAGTCTGGGTTTTCGAGTTCAGCTTTATCCGCCAAATATTGTTTGTACCTGGTCCATATATTCCTGGGCTTGGATGAGGGCAGCACCGAGTCTATAAATAGTTCTTCTGTGTCATTTGTCCATAACATATCTCTGTCCCAGTCCGTCCTTTGTTGGCAGGCTTGCATTTTTCCATTTCATTAATATTGCTCTTTTAGCTATTAATAGGCATACATTTTAAAGTTTTTGCCAGGTCGGATTCATTTTCCCCACCGCTCCCAGCAAGCACACCCATGGCGACCACCTCACAGGTTGATCAGCCATATCCATCTAGAGTTTCACAAACCTCTGCCCAGTAGTCTCTCAGCTTTATACATGGCCAGAGCATATGATATATATCTGCGTCCTCAGTGTTACATCTAGGGCAGGTTCCCGGTGTGGCAGGGTAGATACGTTTAAGCTTTACAGGGGTATAATGTGTCCTGTGTACTATTTTATAATGTATTCATTTGTATCTGGAGTTACATGATATTTGTTTGGTCAATGCACAGAGCTGGGACCATTCGTGTTCCTCTATTTGTTGCCCCATGTCCTGTTCCCACATGTTCCTGGCCGTGTGGTTCCCTGCTGGGCGTGTCTGTACTATAACTTTATACAGCGCGGAGGCTGTAATTTTCTGTGTCCCTCCTGTAAACATATATCCAAGCCCCATGTTTATCTCCGGTTCTTTTGGGAAGGTGGGGCATGGATTTTGTATGGCAGTTTTTACACACATATATTGTAGCTTGTGTTTGTTTGTATTTCCCACTTCCCATCCTTGATATCATCCCATTGCACAAAGCGCTTCTCTGGAAATAACTGTCCCCATTGAGCAATACCTCTGGCGCTCCAATGCACTGCCACCTCCCCATCTAGAGTGAATGGTGTTTGGGGGTCACCCCAGAGCAGCATACTTGGGTGGTATAGCCTGTCCGTGCCAAATATGCCAGCTATTTTGGCCCAGGCCATGGTCGTCACCTTTGTGGGGTCTATGGAGTTATGGTGTTTGGGGTTTGGTCTAGTCATCTTATGCAGCGCTATTATTGCTTCTCGTTCTTTCAGAACAGGTGGTGGGTTCCCCGGGTTGAGAAAGCGTGTGGCCCAATGGGCGGCATAGTGTGCCTGTGCAGCCAGGTAGTATAGTTCCAGGTCAGGTGCCATCAACCCACCCCTCAGATACGTATCAGTTAATGTCTTCCAATTTAGCCTAGGTTGCCCTCCCCACGTGATGCAAGCACTGTTCATTTTAGCAAACAAAGCACGACCCGGCCATACCGGTACTGTAGTGAACAGATAGAACAGTTTTGGTAATATTATCATTTTGATTAAGGCTATTCTTCCCATCATTGAGATGGGAAGGGCGTTCCAGCGTTTCATCTTTGCACATAGGGTGTCAGCTAATGTGTTGTAGTTTAGGGCACGGGTCAATTGGGCTGTATGCTCCTAGGTACAATATATGTGTCGGGCTCCAGATGAGACCATGTAAGTCTTGGGGTTCTATTGTATTTTCCGTGAGCAGGAATAGCTCTGATTTGTTGGGGTTGAGTCGTAGGCCGGAATATTCACCAAACCTTTTAACTTCTGCCAGGACCTTGCCCATTGTGCGATCTGGGTTCCGCAGATATAATAAAATATCATCTGCATATAGAGTTATAATTTGTAGTTTGCCCTGAGCTGTAGCGTGACCCAAGGATGTCGGCTAGGGGCTCTAACGCTAGGGCGAACAGTAAAGGCGACAGCGGTCAGCCCTGTCAGATGCCCCCGAGTAGTTCTAGTATGTCTGTTAAGGTGTCAGTGACTCTAATTTTGGTGTAGGGACGGGTATATCATATTTTTATCAATTTTACAAAATTGGGGTCAAATCCATAGTTTCGTAGCACCCCAAATAGAAAGGGCCAGAAGACAGTATCAAATGCTTTTTGCATATCGAGGGATATCGCTATCCCTTGAGTTTCGGGGGGTATTGTGGCCAATATTTTGTAGCATCTCCTGATATTCGGTGCTGTGGACCTGCCCATAATAAACCTATCTTGGTCTTAATGTACCATATACGGCATCAGTGGTGTTAGTCGGGTTGCTAATATTTTTGTGAAAATCTTTGCGTCTGTATTTATTAAAGACAGTGGCCTATACCAGCCGCATTCTTCTGGGGGTTTCCCTGGTTTAAGCAGTAACGTGATCACTGCTTCCCTAGTAGTTTCTGGCATTTCTCCCTTATTTAAGGCTTCCATCTATACTGCATACAATCTGGGCACTAAAAGGCGACTGAATTCTTTATAAAATTATGCCCCAAGACCGTCTGTACCAGGGGCTTTCCCATTAGGGAGTGCTTTTATTGCCTCTGATTTCTCCGCCTCTGTTATCGGACTTCCTAATGACTCCTTAGTGGCGTCAGCTGTGAGTGTCGTTGGTATTTGGGAGAGGTATTGCTCTATCTCTTCCTCAGTGGTGTTGCATTGAGGGGAGTATAGTTTTTTATAAAAAAAAATAGAATGTTTCTTTCACCTTACTGTTATCTGTGGTCACTGTGCTGTCCGCTAACTTTATGTATGGTATGGTTGTTGAGCCTCTTTTACCCCTTACTGTTCTGGCCAATAGCCTCCCTGGACGTTCACTCTCCCCATATCGACGTGCCGTCGCCGGTTTATCGAAGTAACGGATCTCATGATCCGCCGCTTCTTTATATTCATCTAGCTTAGTCTTTATCTCTGAGCTCAGCTGTGATGTTGGGGTGTGTGCGTATTGGGATTGTAGGGCGGCTATTTGTGTCTCTAAGCGCACCAATCTACCCCGGATATCCTTGAGGACTCTGCATTCAGTGGATATTGAATTACCTCTTATGCAGACCTTAAATGCCTGCCACAATATTGCCTGACTAGAAACAGAGGTCTCATTAATGTCAATGTATTCCTGTATTTGCTGTACCATTGTATTTTTTTAGACCATTAGACCAGGGGCCTCATTCCGAGTATGGCGGTAAGGGATACCGGTCAGTGTTAACGAGACCGGTGCCGGTAATCCCTTACCACCACATTCCGAGTTCCCTTTGCGCCCTCGTCCTTAACGCCTGCTTTTAGCAGGCGTTAGGGACGAGGGCGCAAAGGGGCTTTTTAGCCAATAACGGTGACCGTAAAGTACGGTCACCGTTATTTGCAATTTCCCCATTCCCATTGAGTCCTATGGGGGCTCATTTGGGAATGGGGAAGAGCCCTGGGGAATGGGAAATTACCGCCCTGGTCAACTCAGAATAGGGCAGTAATTTCCCATTCCACCAGGGCGGTGCCGGTACGGGTCCGGTGCCGACCAAGGCGCTACTTCCGCCATTGGTTAGCGCCGGACTCGGAATGAGGCCCCAGGTCTTGCAGGGCCGCGGGTTTAAATCTCCATGGTGGCTTGTTTACCGTACTACCAGGAATTCGCAGTGTTAGCTGTATTGGCGAGTGATCAGAGTATGTTCTGGGATAGATGTGGGCACTATTAACCCAGGTCAACACTTCGTTGTCTACCAGCCATAAGTCTATTATAGAATGCAGTTCGTGCACTGTGGAGTAATATGTGTATTCTCTCTTTGAATGGTTTAATGTTCTCCATGCATCTTTTAGATTTAAATCCGACGTATCTTCTTTGCTGCCTTAGTCAGTGCTCTTGGTTGTGTTGAAGTGCGATCTGAGTGTACATCAAGGATGGTATTAAAATCCCTGCCACATATCAAATATGCCGTAGGGTAATTCGCCAATTTTTCAAATATTGTGGAATAGAAATCTGGGTCATCGATATTTGGACCATATAAATTAAGAAGAACTATCTCCCTGTCATAGAGGATGCCATGAAGTAATACATACCTCCCCTCTGGGTCACATTCGGGAGTAATACAGGTAAATGGGAGGGTTTTCTGTATTAGAATCGCTGCCCCGACCTTACCACACTTTTACCTTATGACTCTAACTTCTGCCCCAGAACACATTAAGATACTACCGGACAACCTTGACTCTTCCTCTCTAGGCTCTGCGAAAGGTTAGCAGACGTGTACCTACATCCACTTGTTTTATATTTGTTGTAACATGAATAACGTTCACAACCCAGAATTTCTGTTACTCATTGTGCCTTAACAAAAGCGTCACCCACACTATATAATCGAACTACCAGCTCAAATATCGGACACTGACTGTAAGTAAGCAGGCTAATTGGATGTGTAACTTTATGCCATACTTCCTCTCCTTTGTACATATGTCACGCAAGTGCATTGAAGCGGCCCCCTTGCAAGTTAATGCATTATAGAACTCAAATAATAATTTTGAGAAGAAAAATGTGATGCTCAGCGTCTTCTACTATTTAGCAATACTAACATTACCCTATAAGTCGAGAGCAACATTGCAATATCATTTATGTGAGAAAACTGAAGGTGTCTCCATAGCTAGTCCCAAGGATCTTTCATCCAGGTGGCCAGGACATGGACATCGCTATTGGATCCAGTTCCTGGGGGTGAACCAATGAGGGAGGATCACCTTGAAGGGAGGTCCTTGGGGAGTGGGAATGGGACACCGGCGGGTGAGACGCAGTATATCCCTTCTTTCAACACCTTTTCCCCATCCTACCACGTAAGATATTCCAAAACACTGCACCCCCCCTTTTACCACACAAACACTTTCACATAACACGGAAGACACCAGACTAACACCAGAGCCGTTTACCTGACATGTCCCATTACAAGGGTCAGGCAAAGTCAGGCAATTGACCAGAATCACACACACCTGATGGCCTTTTTCCTTCCCCACAGGGATAAAAGGTGGAGCACAAGAGCACAGGACAACCAAGGCAGACCACACGATATGAGAGCTGGCTCGGCGCAGCAGTTCAAGAGGAGGAGAAAGATGGTGCATACCGAGAGGGTAACAAGGAGAGAATCGACCTTGCCCTTTCCGACCAAGGCCCATTAAACCTCTTCAGAAGGAATTCTAAGTCTGCTAACAATAGCTAGCATGTGTTGCAGCAGATGTCAATGGTACACGAGACCCCCTCCGATGATTACCAAGCTGGGGAGAGACACTTGTCTCTGGTACTAACCTTGACTCCAAGGAGAAAGAAAGCCAATCGCTTCATCACAAGCAGTGTGTCGAGGGGAGTGTCGATAAGAAACCGAACTGTGTTGAACGAAAGATAGCCAACGGCTAAATTGAACTTTGAAAAGCATAAAGATACTATTGATGAAAGAAGGGGAAAAATAGCAACAGAGGAGTCTGGCACCACGCGGGTGCTCACTCAGGAAACTCTGGGTGATTACCCGATGGTAGAAACTACCATAACCAGAAGGCCTTGGAAAAAAGCGAGAAGAGGTTAGAGTGGTCATTCAGGGATTTTGTAAAATCCTCTGTACCACCAAAAGTCTTTGACCGACAGATCATTGGCAAACTGAGGGAAATGAATCCCGCTTGATGAAATGAGCAGATGAACAGTGTGTTACAAAGGTTGGCAAGAGCAAACCCAAGCTAAGGAAATTCACACTGCATTGTGTAAAAAGAAATGAAGATTCGTAAAAGCAGGAAATATTGCAAGACAAGGGGAAGTGAACTGTCCCCCTTGTCATTGGGGGTCTGAGCCCAGCCGAGGTAGATCCAGGGGTGGAAAGTCATCACCCAAAGTTCCCTGAGAAAGGAACTGTTTGGCAAATTTGTTGAATAGAACTTGTGAGGGGTCTGTGCCCAGAAGAGGGGGACCCAAGGGTGAAACCATTACCTAGAGTATTCGTGGCACAGAACTTTGTTTGTTTGTTGAGAACATCAGGCCTCGAAGGCAAGAGACTTTGATTGAAAAGAGACATAACCATCGAAGAACCTGACAGTTGATACAGAACTGTTGGCTCGTGCTGAGAAGGCTCGAATGAGTGCTATGCTCCAAAGTCTCACCTTGTGCCATGGTAAAAATGTGGATAAGGGAGACCTCAAGGCAATCTTATCCTCACATATTATTTGTGCACACCTATACTTTTATCTAAAAACCCTATCCACACTCTTTTGTAATTAGTTGTAAGGAACTGGCAATAGTTTTTTTTTTGTATAGGCCTTTTACTTTGACAAGACGCCACAAGGACTGCCTTATTTTTCATTTGATGGTTGACGCTTGTTCCCATTGTAGATTTAGGTTTAGGTTAGGTGTTTTTCCACCCTGCTCTTACAGTTTAATTAAGACCCTTGAACTGTGATCAATTGTGTCTGTCTTTACTGTTGTCACCATGAGTTCCTTACAGTATGAAATATGCTTGGGGTTACTCATCCATAGTATCAGGAAACCGGATTTTCAGACACGAGAACGCTTTTCACAAAATCTGCATCGTTTCCATGTGTTCAGCGTTCCTTTGGGCATAGACCTTCATGAATTATGTGGGAGCTTGCTTCTATACCAGAACGGTTTCACTGAGCACTTGTGTAATCCTACACAATGATATAAGGGTGGTGTATGTTGCAAACAATCTTCTATGCACTGCAAAAAAGAAGTGTGTACATGCAGAGTCATGACATTCCTAAAATGCACATAATACGCTGAGGCATTAAATATGCCTTGCTTACAAAGTATTTTGGGTCTGCAAATATCCCAGGCAGTGTTTACTGTTACAATCCCTCACTTTTTGCAGTGCTCTATCAACTAGTAATGGAGGCTGCTAGCACTGGGTCCGGGGAAGGGTATAGGTGGAAGAGCACAGGTCATCACTCCTTGCGGGTGATGAACAAAGCAGCACATTCCAAAAACCAAGTCAGATGTTTTGGTAGTACACTGAAGGAAATGTGTTGCTTGTTTGCTAAAGGATAGGACATTCTAGTACCCATCTAAACAACAGCCCCTTCTTTTTCTTTCTATGCCCAGCTGCTGAGGGCTTTTCAATGTAACCATGTGTTCTGTGTGTATAGTCTCCAGCATCTCCCTGCATCTCATTTAGCTGTTCACAAACATTTACAGAAGAGGGATCCATTGTTACAGAAGAAGGCACTCAATCAATTGTATCTCTGATGAATTGATGCTATTATCCTAAAAGGCATATATTACATGGCCATGTAGTTATGGTTAAGTTGGTGTTTCCATCGGAAGAGCACTTTTGGGCGGCTTATAACTTCGCTCCCCCTGGACGAATCTTCACCAAACTTTGCAAAAGAAGTATATGGCCCACTCTGATTTGTTATGCAAAGTTTGGTGAGGATTCGTCCAGGGGGGGCAAAGTTATAGGGGGGTCCCAAAACTTCATAGACCCCCTACAGCCCAAACCGCTGGACGGATTTTCACCAATTTGGACCAGGAGCAGCGGATTGGTCCCGAAAGCGTGCTTTTGCAAATTTGGTGAAAATCGGTCCAGTAGTTATTTTTAAAATGACCAAAAAGTAGGTAAAAAAAATTAGTGATATCTGTGTTCGGTCCGCGGACACACTTCCCTGTTCGCTCCGCAGACAGTGTCATGTCCGCGGACATGTGGCGTGTTCGCTGATTGGATGGTGTGAAGCGTGAAGCGTGTCAGATTTTCGATAACGCCCGCCATCTTGGATTTGCGGACGTCCGCGGACAGCGCAGTGAAAGTTTGTTCAAAATGTGTATTTAGTAGAGTGTGTTGGTGTGTAGGAGTGTTTGGAGAGGATGGGAGGGTATGAGATAGGTTAAATGTTGTGCTTTTTTATGTGGTAGACGTTCTTTTTATGTTCGATTTGTCTGCGGACATCACAGGTGTTCTGAAATGTTCTGAATAAACTGAATGGGGGGTGTTCTGAGGACTCAATATGTGTCTGTTTTGTTCGCAAGCAAGCTGAAACTGTTCTAAGAACACTCGCGGTGTCCTGAAATGTTTGCAAATA
Organism: Ambystoma mexicanum; assembly: GCF_040938575.1. Lineage (NCBI taxonomy): Eukaryota > Metazoa > Chordata > Amphibia > Caudata > Ambystomatidae > Ambystoma > Ambystoma mexicanum. The sequence continues at coordinate 870,248,998 of NC_090924.1, read as the reverse complement.
AACAAAATGGGGGTGTTCTGAGGATGTTGTCAGTATTGTTCGTTCTCAAGTTGAAAGTGTTCTAAGAACTCTCGCGTTGTCCTGAAATGTTCGTAGGGGGTGTCCTGAAGACGCTGTCCGTATTGTTCTTTGTCAAGTTGATTGTGTTCTAAGAACACTCGTGGTGTCCTAAAATGTTCGTAGGGGGTGTCCTGAAGACGCTATCCGTATTGTTCATTGTCAAGTTGAAAATGTTCTAAGAACTCTTGCGGTGTCCTGAAATGTTCGTAGGGGGTGTCCTGAAGACACTGTTCGTATTGTTCGCTGGCAAGTTGAATGTGTTCTCAGAACACTCACGGTGTCCTGAAATGTTCGCAAACAAACAAAATGGGGGTGGTCTGAGGACGCTCTCCGTATTGTTCGTTGTCAAGTTGAAAGTGTTCTAAGAACGCACGCAGTGTCCGTATTGTTCTTTGTCAAGTTGAATGTGTTCTAAGAACACTCGCGGTGTCCTAAAATGTTCGTAAATAAACAAAATGGGGGTGTTCTGAGGACGCTGTCCGTATTGTTCGATGGTAAGTTGAATGTGTTCTAAGAACACTCGTGGTGTCCTGAAATGTTCGCAAATAAACAAAATGGGGTGTTCTGAGGACGCTGTCCGTATTGTTCTGTGGCAAGCTGAATGTGTTCTAAGAACACTCACAGTGTCCTGAAATGTTCGCAAATAAACAAAATGGGGGTGTTCTGAGGATGCTCTCCGTATTGTTCGTTGTCAAGTTGAAAGTGTTCTAAGAACTCTCGCGTTGTCCTGAAATGTTCGTAGGGGGTGTCCTGAAGACGCTGTCCGTATTGTTCTTTGTCAAGTTGATTGTGTTCTAAGAACACTCGTGGTGTCCTAAAATGTTCGTAAGGGGTGTCCTGAAGACGCTGTCCGTATTGTTCGTTGTCAAGTTGAAAATGTTCTAAGAACTCTCGCAGTGTCCTGAAATGTTCGTAGGGGGTGTCCTGAAGACGCTGTTCGTATTGTTCGCTGGCAAGTTGAATGTGTTCTCAGAACACTCGCGGTGTCCTGAAATGTTAGCAAACAAACAAAATGGGGGTGTTCTGAGGACGCTGTCCGTATTGTTCGTTGTCAAGTTGAAAGTGTTCTAAGAACACACGCGGTGTTCGTATTGTTATTTGTCAAGTTGAATGTGTTCTAAGAACACTCATGGTGTCCTGAAATGTTTGTAGGGGGTGTCCTGAAGACGCTGTCCGTATTGTTCGATGGCAAGTTGAATGTGTTCTAAGAACACTTGCGGTGTCCTGAAATGTTTGCAAATAAACCAAATGGGGGTGTTATGAGGACGGTGTCCGTATTGTTCGTTGTCAAGATGAAAGTGTTCTAAGAACTCTTGCGGTGTCCTGAAATGTTCGTAGTGGGTATCCTGAAGACGCTGTCCGTATTGTTCACTAGCAAGTTGAAAGTGTTCTAATAACACTGGTAATGTCCGTGGACATTAAAAGTTTCCATAGGCCATAGTTGAAATGTTTGACTCTATGGGTGTGATATGCTGCGGTGGTTGTGGCCAGGGCATAGAGTGTATAATATACTTACTGTTTGGTTTAGTAACTGGAGTACATGTATTTCTTGTTAATTTCTGTGATAAAAGAAAATAGCACGTTAGTATTAGTATTTTGTAATGACTTATTACATTGTATAATCCTTTGTTTTTTTGGACCCTCATATTTAGTAGATTACACACCAGAGTACTGTGCAATTTGCTCAGTTTCTGTGTTCGTTGCTAAAATCATTGGGTCTGTGGGAAAAATAAAATCCATGTTGGATTAAAAAAAAACCTTTTTCTGTTATGCTACAGTTTATTTGTTTGTTTGTTTTCAGTGTTCACTTGTTGCTTCTGGCTAATGCTTTATACATTGGGTTGTTGCATTTTCTTGGAGCACTAACATATTATTTATTTGTTTGGATATTATGAAATTTTGGAGCAGTTCGATACCAGTAGGCGTATTCTAACTGTCTATTTATTGATATATTTTAGTGGTATTGATTTATCTGTTTGGATATTGTTACACTTTTTGGACAGTTAGATACCAATTGGAGTATTCTAACTGTCTATTTTTTGATATATTTTAGTGGTATTGATTTATCTGTTTCGATATTGTTAAATTTTGGGACAGTTAGATACCAATTGGCGTATTCTGTCTATTTTTTGCTCTAATTTAGTGGTATTCATTTATCTGATTAGTTGTTGTACAATCTTTGGGCAGTTAGATAGCTTTTGGAATATTCTAACAGTTTATATTTTTTTACTACAAGTTTACTAAAGGTTTAAGTACAGTTTAGTTATCGAATTTTGGTTTTAAGAACATTAAATAAGCGTTTGTAAGATTTGCTGGTAATCACTGCTTTAGAGTAATGGTACTATCATTACATTCAAACCATCCACATTTCTTTTTTTATATATGCAGTGTAGTGCTCTGAATTGGTTGTGGCTCCTGTGTGGTAGATTATACCTATTGTTGTGAAGGTTTTCTTACCAAGTGATATTTGACCATGTGTGAATCCAGTCAGCTTGCAGTTGTTTTTGGTACCATCTGCATTGTAACGTAGAAGCATTAGTATTACGTATTTACTATGTTTTGTATTACTAACGTGGAGCGATTATCTGAATTGCAGGTAGAACATAATCTACCATGGTTTGCATTTTGTACAAGTTGCTGAAATGGAATGGATTCATAATTAGGTATTGATATATATATGAAGCGTTCCTTGGGGATTTCTTCTTGTGTCACATTGTTGCAGAGAGTGCATATATGTTTCCACATGTATGAAATCTGGAAGATTTCATTTATAGGTATGTTTTTGTTTTCCAGTACTTGTAGTAAGTACATTAGAAATTCTTGTGGATCATCCTGTGAGTTTATAGTGAATATCACCATTCCAGCACAGTAGTCCAATTGTTGTCTTATTCCATAAACACTATATGTGTTGTCAGGATTGTTTGCTGCATTTCTGTGAAGTAATAACATTTGCATACACAATGGGTCTGTACTGTGTAAGTAAATGTTGTCAACAATTGGTGGTAATTGAAATAGAATATTCATTGCTACATTTGCGTAGCAATTTACACCAACTGTATTTGAGAGTTTAAATGGACCAGGTAGTTCTGTATCTGATTGCTTTTTTTGGAGTTTGTCTTCCTTCTTCAAAGAAGTACCTGGTTTACTTTCCCTAATTGATTCTTTTTTGCTTGTGGTACTTGATGAAGTATTACTTTCTTTTACTCTCCATGGTGGATTTGCAGTGACGTCCTGTTGAATTTCTGTTTGATTTATTTTTCTTTTATAACCTTGTACTTTTTGTGGAACAGAATATCAGGGTAATTCATAGAATTTCGCAGAAAAGTGTCGCAAGCGGCTGGCGCAGAGTGTCCGCGTGCGATTGTCTGTGCCAGGCGCGTGCGCCAAAACCGATTTCCACGCACAGCGTATTCATGGATTTTAGGCTCCCAAACCAGCCGTGACGCAGAGTATTGCAGCGACCCTGCAGCAGCGCCAGTAACGCCCCCAAGAACGCCCTCACGCAAGGAAAAGCCATCAAAATCGCTAAATCATCGCAAAGGGCTGCGCTAACCCTGGACCAGTTTACAGGGCTGCCAAACAAGGAACGCAAAGCGGGTAACGTTCATATCAGGGGTACGCGGGAAGTTTTACATGCGATTAGCCAGGGTACGTGTATGACAGGGGTACGCGTGAAGTTAAACACGCGATTAGCCAGGGTACGTGTATCACAGGGGTACGCGGGAATTTTCACACGCGATTTGGCTAGGTACGTGTATGACAGGGGTACGTGTGAAGTTTTACACGCGATTAGCCAGGGTACGTGTATTACAGGGGTGCGCGGGAATAATCACACGCGATTTGGCTGGGTACCTGTATTACAGGGGTGCGTGGGAATTATCAAACGCGATTTGGCTGGGTACGTGTATTACAGGGGTGCGCGGGAATAATCACACGCGATTAGGCTGGGTGGGTCCTCACAGGTATCAGAGAACAGCTTTTCAAATTTGACCCCATTTCGGAGGCAGATATGCTCGAGCTGCTGATTAATATGAATCCTACTACTTGTGCAGAAAACATCCTACCTCCTAGTATTATCCTCCAACACAAAGACATTTTTGCCCCGGTCCTTCGGAGAATAGTAAATGCATCTTTCCAAGAGGGCACAGTCCCTAGAGATCTGAAGAAAGTCACTATCACACCGCTTGTAAAGAAAGCTGGCTTGGATCCCAAGGACCCAGCTAACCTTCGTCCAATAACTAACTCGAACTTCATACTTAAACTCCTAGACAAGGTCGCAACACAGCAACTCCAACATTTTGTAGAAATCCAGGAAGTCCTGCACCAGCAACAGTCAGGCTTCAGGGCGTCTCACAGTACTGAGACAGCCATGCTGGACCTGCAGACTCGGATGCTGAGTTTGCTCGATAAGAACAAGTTGGGGTTGTTAATGCTCCTTGATCTAAGTGCCGCTTTCGATCTAGTGGACCATCATCTACTCATCAAGGCACTTAGAGAAAACGTGGGGTGCTCTGAAGGAGCCCTGGACTGGCTTTTGTCATTTCTATCTAACCGCCAAGCTAGAGTCCACTGGGGTAACAGTTTTTCTGATCCCTGTGACATCCTTTTTGGAGTTCCCCAAGGTGCTAGTTTATCTCCCATGCTATTTAATATATACATGCTCACTTTGTGTAGCTTATTGGGGGAAGCAGGTGTGTCGTTCACGAATTACGCGGACGATACCCAACTCATATTGGAATTGGGGGGCAGACACCACGCTATGGACAGTGAACTGATCGCCAGGATTTACATGACAATAGACGACTGGATGCAGGCAAACTGGATGTGCCTAAATGACTCAAAAACCGAATTGATGATGTTCGGTTCCAGACGCCAGCTGGCAAATTTGGGGCCTGAGTACAATTCTTTTCTAATCAAAAATGCCACCATTCAGGTGGCTCCTACAGTGAAAACACTGGGTATGATGGTCAACTCTGCGGTCGACTCCCATGCCCAGACCAGCTACCTGCAAAAGAACACAGCGTATTACCTGAGATTAATGAAAGCTATCAAGCCGTTTCTTAATGAAGGTAATATGGCCACGATAGCGAGAGCCATTATTCTATCACGGCTTGATTATGGTAACGCTCTGTTGTTGGGGGCCTCTTCTAAGGACTTATCTAGCTGCCAAGTGATCCAGAATAATGCGGTCAGGCTTGTCAAGAACTTAAAGAAGAAAGATCACACCACAGCAGATAGACTATCATTACACTGGCTCAGGGTTGAAGAGCGTATCAAGTTCAAGGCCCTCTGCTTGGTTCACAAGTGCTTCTACGGCTCAGCGCCGGTATATTTGAAAAAGAGCCTAGTGCCCTACATACCGAGGAGAAGTCTACGCTCGGAGGGTAAATGTCTGCTGTCAGTCCCTAACTTCAAGCTGAAATCTGGCTTGGGCAGATCTTTCGTGGTGATGGCCCCCAAATTATGGAACAGCCTGCCCGAAGTGCTGAGGTCAGAGGTAAACCACCTTACCTTCAGGAAGCACCTGAAGACATACCTCTTCAGATGAAGAGCCTGGGGAAAGCAATGTTTCGGGGTCCTTAATAGGCCGCAGTGTTTGTTACTTTATGTCTGTCTTGTTGTTGCTGTATTGTAAGTGCAAGCGCCCTGATGCCCACGGGCTACCGGCGCTATATAAAATAAAATACAATACAATACAATACAATACAGGTGTTCCCTGTATACCCTCCACGGCCCCTGCAGGCAGCCCAAAACACAGGGGACTACCCTGCACACCTGCTCATGTCTCCCACCCCCCGCCTCCCCCAGCAGTGTGGGGCACCCTCCACCAGGGCCCCACTCATGTCTCCCACCCACCCCCCCGAGCCACCATGGGAAGCCCCCACCAGGCTCCCACTCATGTCTCCCACCCACCCCCACCCCCCAGCCACCATGGGCAGCCCCCACCAGGCCCCCACTCATGTCCCCTATCACCCCCACCCCCCAGCCACCATGGGCAGCCCCCACCAGGCTCCCACCCATGTCTACCACCACCCCCACCCCCCAGCAGTGCAGGGGCAGCCTCCACCAGGCCCCCACTCATGTCTCCCACCACCCCCACCCCCCAGCCACCATGGGCAGCCCCCACCAGGCCCCCACTCATGTCTCCCACCCACCCCCACCCCCAGCCACCATGGGCAGCCCCCACCAGGCCCCCACTCATGTCCCCTATCACCCCCACCCCCCAGCCACCATGGGCAGCCCCCACCAGGCTCCCACCCATGTCTACCACCCCCCAGCCACCATGGGCAGCCCCCACCAGGCCCCCACTCATGTCTCCCACCACCCCCACCCCCCCAGCAGTGTGGGGCACCCTCCACCAGGCCCCCACCCATGTCTCCCACCACCCCCACCCTCCAGCCACCATGGGCAGCCCCCACCAGGCCCCCACTCATGTCTCCCACCCACCCCCACCCCCCAGCCACCATGGGCAGCCCCCACCAGGCCCCCACTCATGTCTACCACCCACCCCCCCAGCCACCATGGGCAGCCCCCACCAGGCTCCCACCCATGTCTACCACACCTCCCACCCCCCAGCCACCATGGGCAGCCCCCACCAGGCCCCCACTCATGTCCCCTATCACCCCCACCCCCCAGCCACCATGGGCAGCCCCCACCAGGCTCCCACCCATGTCTACCACCACCCCCACCCCCCAGCAGTGCAGGAGCAGCCTCCACCAGGCCCCCACTCATGTCTCCCACCACCCCCACCCCCCAGCCACTATGGGCAGCCCCCACCAGGCCCCCACTCATGTCTCCCACCCACCCCCACCCCCCAGCCACCATGGGCAGCCCCCACCAGGCCCCCACTCATGTCCCCTATCACCCCCACCCCCCCAGCCACCATGGGCAGCCCCCACCAGGCTCCCACCCATGTCTACCACCCCCCAGCTACCATGGGCAGCCCCCACCAGGCCCCCACTCATGTCTCCCACCACCCCCACCCCCCAGCCACCATGGGCAGCCCCCACCAGGCACCCACCCATGTCTAATACCCCCAGCCACCATGGGCAGCCCCCACCAGGCCCCCACCCATGTCTCCCACCCACCCCCCAGCCACCATGGGCAGCCCCCACCAGGCCCCCACCCATGTCTCCCACCACCCCCACCCCCCAGCCACCATGGGCAGCCACCACCAGGCCCCCACACATGTCTCCCACCCACCCCCACCCCCCAGCCACCATGGGCAGCCCCCACCAGGGCCCCACTCATGTCTCCCACCACCCCCACCCCCCTAGCAGTGTGGGGCACCCTCCACCAGGCCCCCACCCATGTCTCCCACCACCCCCACCCCCCAGCCACCATGGGCAGCCCCCACCAGGCCCCCACTCATGTCTCCCACCCACGCCCATCCCCCAGCCACCATGGGCAGCCCCCACCAGGCCCCCACTCATGTCGACCACCCACCCCCACCCCCCAGCCACCATGGGCAGCCCCCACCAGGCCCCCACCCATGTCTCCCACCACCCCCACCCCCCAGCCACCATGGCCATCCCCCACCAGGCCCCCACTCATGTCCCCTGTCTCCCCCACCCCCCAGCAGTGCAGGGGCAGCCTCCACCAGGCCCCCACTCATGTCTCCCACCACCCCCACCCCCCAGCCACCATGGGCAGCCTCCACCAGGCCCCCACTCATGTCCCCTATCACCCCCACCCCACAGCCACCATGGGCAGCCCCCACCAGGTCCCCACTCATGTCTCCCACCCACCCCCACCCCCGAGCCGCCATGGGCAGCCTCCACCAGGCCCCCACTCATGTCTCCCACCACCCCACCCCCCCAGCAGTGTGGGGCACCCTCCACCAGGCCCCCACCCATGTCTCCCACCACCCCCACCCCCCAGCCACCATGGGCAGCCCCCACCAGGCCCCCACTCATGTCTCCCACCCAAAACCACCCCCCAGCCACCATGGGCAGCCCCCACCAGGCCCCCACTCATGTCCCCTATCACCCCCACCCCCCAGCCACCATGGGCAGCCCCCACCAGGCTCCCACCCATGTCTACCACCACCCCCACCCCCCAGCAGTGCAGGGGCAGCCTCCACCAGGCCCCCACTCATGTCATCCCACCACCCCCACCCCCCAGCCACCATGGGCAGCCCCCAACAGGCCCCCACTCATGACTCCCACCCACCCCCACCCCCCAGCCACCATGGGCAGCCCCCACCAGGCCCCCACTCATGTCCCCTAGCACCCCCACCCCCCAGCCACCATGGGCAGCCCCCACCAGGCCCCCACTCATGTCCCCTACCACCCCTACCCCCCAGCCACCATGGGCAGCCCCCATCAGGCTCCCACCCATGTCTACCACCCCCCCGCCCCCCAGCCACCATGGGCAGCCCCCACCAGGCCCCCACTCATGTCTCCCACCACCCCCACCCCCCCAGCAGTGTGGGGCACCCTCCATCAGACCCCCACCCATGTCTCCCACCACCCCCACCCCCCAGCCACCATGGCCATCCCCCACCAGGCCCCCACTCATGTCCCCTATCACCCCCACCCCCCAGCAGTGCAGGGGCAGCCTCCACCAGGCCCCCACTCATGTCTCCCACCACCCCCCAGCCACCATGGGCAGCCTCCACCAGGCCCCCACTCATGTCCCCTATCACCCTCACCCCCCTGCCACCATGGGCAGCCCCCACCAGGCTCCCACCCATGTCTACCACCCCCCAGCCACCATGGGCAGCCCCCACCAGGCCCCCACTCATGTCTCCCACCACCCCCACCCCCCCAGTAGTGTGGGGCACCCTTCACCAGGCCCCCACCCATGTCTCCCACCACCCCCACCCCCCAGCCACCATGGGCAGCCCCCACCAGGCCCCCACTCATGTCTCCCACCCACCCCCACCCCCCAGCCACCATGGGCAGCCCCCACCAGGCCCCCACTCATGTCCCCTATCACCCCCACCCCCCAGCCACCATGGGCAGCCCCCACCAGGCTCCCACCCATGTCTACCACCCCCCAGCCACCATGGGCAGCCCCCACCAGGCCCCCACTCATGTCTCCCACCACCCCCACCCCCCAGCCACCATGGGCAGCCCCCACCAGGCTCCCACCCATGTCTACCACCCCCCAGCCACCATGGGCAGCCCCACCAGGCCCCCACTCATGTCTCCCACCACCCCCACCCTCCCAGCAGTGTGGGGCACCCTCCACCAGGCCCCCACCCATGTCTCCCACCACCCCCACCCCCCAGCCACCATGGTCAGCCCCCACCAGGCCCCCACTCATGTCTCCCACCCACCCCCACCCCCCAGCCACCATGGGCAGCCCCCACCAGGCCCCCACTCATGTCTCCCACCCACCCCCCCAGCCACCATGGGCAGCCCCCACCAGGCTCCCACCCATGTCTACCCCCCCACCCCCAGCCACCATGGGCAGCCCCCACCAGGCCCCCACTCATGTCCCCTATCACTCCCACTCCCCAGCCACCATGGGCAGCCCCCACCAGGCTCCCACCCATGTCTACCACCACCCCACCCCCCAGCAGTGCAGGGGCAGCCTCCACCTGGCCCCCACTCATGTCTCCCACCCACCCCCATCCCCCAGCCACCATGGGCAGCCCCCACCAGGCCCCCACTCATGTCCCCTATCACCCCCAACCCCCAGCCACCATGGGCAGCCCCCACCAGGCTCCCACCCATGTCTACCACTCCCCAGCCACCATGGGCAGCCCCCACCAGGCCCCCACTCATGTCTCCCACCCACCGCCCCCAGCCACCATGGGCAGCCCCCACCAGGCTCCCACCCATGTCTACCACCCCCCAGCCACCATGGGCAGCCCCCACCAGGCCCCCACTCATGTCTCCACCACTCCCACCCCCCCAGCAGTGTGGGGCACCCTCCACCAGGCCCCCACCCATGTCTCCCACCACCACCACCCCCCAGCCACCATGGGCAGCCCCCACCAGGCCCCCACTCATGTCTCCCACCCACCCCCACCCCCCAGCCACCATGGGCAGCCCCCACCAGGCCCCCACTCATGTCTCCCACCCACCGCCCCCCAGCCGCCATGGACAGCCCCCACCAGGCTCCCTCCCATGTCTACCACCCCCCCACCCCCCAGCCACCATGGCCATCCCCCACCAGGCCCCCACTCATGTCCCCTGTCTCCCCCACCCCCCAGCAGTGCAGGGGCAGCCTCCACCAGGCCCCCACTCATGTCTCCCACCACCCCCACCCCCCAGCCACCATGGGCAGCCTCCACCAGGCCCCCACTCATGTCCCCTATCACCCCCACCCCCCAGCCACCATGGGCAGCCCCCACCAGGTCCCCACTCATGTCTCCCACCCACCCCCACCCCCCAGCCGCCATGGGCAGCCTCCACCAGCCCCCACTCATGTCTCCCACCACCCCACCCCCCCAGCAGTGTGGGGCACCCTCCACCAGGCCCCCACCCATGTCTCCCACCACCCCCACCCCCCAGCCACCATGGGCAGCCCCCACCAGGCCCCCACTCATGTCTCCCACCCAAACCCACCCCCCAGCCACCATGGGCAGCCCCCACCAGGCCCCCACTCATGTCCCCTATCACCCCCACCCCCCAGCCACCATGGGCAGCCCCCACCAGGCTCCCACCCATGTCTACCACCACCCCCACCCCCCAGCAGTGCAGGGGCAGCCTCCACCAGGCCCCCACTCATGTCATCCCACCACCCCCACCCCCCAGCCACCATGGGCAGCCCCCACCAGGCCCCCAACAGGCCCCCACTCATGACTCCCACCCACCCCCACCCCCCAGCCACCATGGGCAGCCCCCACCAGGCCCCCACTCATGTCCCCTAGCACCCCCACCCCCCAGCCACCATGGGCAGCCCCCACCAGGCCCCCACTCATATCCCCTACCACCCCTACCCCCCAGCCACCATGGGCAGCCCCCACCAGGCTCCCACCCATGTCTACCACCCCCCCACCCCCCAGCCACCATGGGCAGCCCCCACCAGGCCCCCACTCATGTCTCCCACCACCCCCACCCCCCCAGCAGTGTGGGGCACCCTCCACCAGACCCCCACCCATGTCTCCCACCACCCCCACCCCCCAGCCACCATGGCCATCCCCCACCAGGCCCCCACTCATGTCCCCTATCACCCCCACCCCCCAGCAGTGCAGGGGCAGCCTCCACCAGGGCCCCACTCATGTCTCCCACCACCCCCACCCCCCAGCCACCATGGGCAGCCTCCACCAGGCCCCCACTCATGTCCCCTATCACCCTCACCCCCCTGCCACCATGGGCAGCCCCCACCAGGCTCCCACCCATGTCTACCACCCCCCAGCCACCATGGGCAGCCCCCACCAGGCCCCCACTCATGTCTCCCACCACCCCCACCCCCCCAGTAGTGTGGGGCACCCTTCACCAGGCCCCCACCCATGTCTCCCACCACCCCCACCCCCCAGCCACCATGGGCAGCCCCCACCAGGCCCCCACTCATGTCTCCCACCCACCCCCACCCCCCAGCCACCATGGGCAGCCCCCACCAGGCCCCCACTCATGTCCCCTATCACCCCCACCCCCCAGCCACCATGGGTAGCCCCCACCAGGCTCCCACCCATGTCTACCACCCCCCAGCCACCATGGGCAGCCCCCACCAGGCCCCCACTCATGTCTCCCACCACCCCCACCCCCCAGCCACCATGGGCAGCCCCCACCAGGCTCCCACCCATGTCTACCACCCCCCAGCCACCATGGGCAGCCCCACCAGGCCCCCACTCATGTCTCCCACCACCCCCACCCTCCCAGCAGTGTGGGGCACCCTCCACTAGGCCCCCACCCATGTCTCCCACCACCCCCACCCCCCAGCCACCATGGTCAGCCCCCACCAGGCCCCCACTCATGTCTCCCACCCACCCCCACCCCCCAGCCACCATGGGCAGCCCCCACCAGGCCCCCACTCATGTCTCCCACCCACCCCCCCAGCCACCATGGGCAGCCCCCACCAGGCTCCCACCCATGTCTACCCCCACCCCCCAGCCACCATGGGCAGCCCCCACCAGGCCCCCACTCATGTCCCCTATCACCCCCACTCCCCAGCCACCATGGGCAGCCCCCACCAGGCTCCCACCCATGTCTACCACCACCCCACCCCCCAGCAGTGCAGGGGCAGCCTCCACCTGGCCCCCACTCATGTCTCCCACCCACCCCCACCCCCCAGCCACCATGGGCAGCCCCCACCAGGCCCCCACTCATGTCCCCTATCACCCCCACCCCCAGCCACCATGGGCAGCCCCCACAAGGCTCCCACCCATGTCTACCACTCCCCAGCCACCATGGGCAGCCCCCACCAGGCCCCCACTCATGTCTCCCACCACCCCCACCCCCCAGCCACCATGGGCAGCCCCCACCAGGCTCCCACCCATGTCTACCACCCCCCAGCCACCATGGGCAGCCCCCACCAGGCCCCCACTCATGTCTCCACCACTCCCACCCCCCCAGCAGTGTGGGGCACCCTCCACCAGGCCCCACCCATGTCTCCCACCACCACCACCCCCCAGCCACCATGGGCAGCCCCCACCAGGCCCCCACTCATGTCTCCCACCCACCCCCACCCCCCAGCCACCATGGGCAGCCCCCACCAGGCCCCCACTCATGTCTCCCACCCACCGCCCCCCAGCCACCATGGACAGCCCCCACCAGGCTCCCACCCATGTCTACCACCCCCCCACCCCCCAGCCACCATGGGCAGCCCCCACCAGGCCCCCACTCATGTCCCCTATCACCCCCACCCCCCAGCCACCATGGGCAGCCTCCACCAGGCTCCCACCCATGTCTACCACCACCCCCACCCCCCAGCAGTGCAGGGGTAGCCTCCACCAGGCCCCCACTCATGTCTCCCACCACCCCCACCCCCCAGCCACCATGGGCAGCCCCCACCACGCCCCCACTCATGTCTCCCACCCACCCCCATCCCCCTGCCACCATGGGCACCCCCCACCTGGCCCCCACTCATGTCCCCTATCACTCCCACCCCCCAGCCACCATGGGCAGCCCCCACCAGGCTCCCACCCATGTCTACCACCCCCCAGCCACCATGGGCAGCCCCCACCAGGCCCCCACTCATGTCTCCCACCACCCCCACCCCCCAGCCACCATGGGCAGCCCCCACCAGGCTCCCACCCATGTCTACCACCCCCCAGCCACCATGGGCAGCCCCCACCAGGCCCCCACGCATGTCTCCCACCCACCCCCACCCCCCAGCCACCATGGGCAGCCCCCACCAGGCCCCCACTCATGTCTCCCACCCACCCCCACCCCCCAGCCACCATGGGCAGCCCTCACCAGGCCCCCACTCATGTCTCCCACCACCCCCACCACCCCAGCAGTGTGGAGCACCCTCCACCAGGCCCCCACCCATGTCTCCCAACACCCCCACCTCCCAGCCACCATGGGCAGCCCCCACCAGGCCCCCACTCATGTCTCCTTCCCACCCCCACCCCCCAGCCACCATGGGCAGCCCCCACCAGGCCCCCACTCATGTCTCCCACCCACCCCCACCCCCCAGCCACCATGGGCAGCCCCCACCAGGCTCCCACTCATGTCTCCCACCGCCCCCACCCCCCAGCAGTGTGGGGCACCCTCCACCAGGCCCCCATCCATGTCTCCCACCACCCCCAACCCCCAGCCACCATGGCCATCCCCCACCAGGCCCCCACTCATGTGCCCTATCACCCCCACCCCCCAGCAGTGCAGGGGCAGCCTCCACCAGGCCCCCACTCATGTCTCCCACCACCCCCACCCCCCAGCCACCATGGGCAGCCTCCACCAGGCCCCCACTCATGTCCCCTATCACCCCCACCCCCCAGCTACCATGGGCAGCCCCCACCAGGCCCCCACTCATGTCTCCCACCCACCCCCACCCCCCAGCCACCATGGGCAGCTTCCACCAGGCCCCCACTCATGTCTCCCACCACCTCCACCCCCCCAGCAGTGTGGGGAACCCTCCACCAGGCCCCCACCCATGTCTCCAACCACCCCCAACCCCCAGCCACCATGGGCAGCCCCCACCAGGCCCCCACTCATGTCTCCCAATGAGGGAAAAAAGAAATAGAAAACCATTGCTCCATGGGAAAAAATATTCATAGTAAAAAAAAATTCCAAATCCAAAGTCCAACTATGTACAAAGTATTCAGGGCACATCATCCCAGCAGAAGAAATGAAACCTACCAAAAAACCTATCTAAAATGGAACTATATACAAAAGGTGGAGCAGTGTCCGTCGACTCCAAATAAAAATAAACTATAAAGAAACCTATCACTAAATAACTATATACAATGGCGGCGGGCCAGTCCAGCGGCTCACTTAGTGGTGTTCCGGGCCAGGGCATCATCGAACTCCTCGTCTATGTCCTGGAGGTGGTCCTGTTCCATGCCCCGAGGGTCCGCAGGGACACCGACATGTTCACCTCCAACTCCCTGCGGATTGCCTCGAGGCACTCGGCCCGCCTCAGGGCCCTCCGCATGGAGTTCTCCGCCCTGACCATCGTGAGCTGCGCCTCTTCCGCCTGCCGCCGCTCCACATCTATGGCATGGCCCAACCGCTGCCACACGGAAGACACTTCCTGTCCAGGGTCCTCCTGCCCTCCGGCCGATGCCTGCCCCTCCGATGTTGAAGGCCCTGAGCTATCGTGGCTCCCACCTACAGCTTCCTGCTGCTGCAGCTGCTGCTGTCCATGTGCCCTGTCCGATGGTGCCTGCACATCCTCCTCCAGCTGGGGTGCAGTCATTGATGTGGCCACCCCTGCTGGACGTCCGACTCCCGACTGTGGCAGGGATCTGTTGTCCACCAGCCTGGCCGCACGGTCGGAGGCAGCTCCACAGGGCACCCAGGTGACACATGGGTGGGAGGATGGCATGGAGGACGACTGGGGCATAGGGGGTTCCGTGGAGGAGGGGGTCAGAACAAGGTCCAGGAAACGGCGGAATCCAGCCCTGGTGAGCTGTCCCAGTGGGTCAACGCAGTCAACGAGCCATGCGAGAAGACGTGCAGACTCATCATGAAAAGACTGCAGGTCAGCTCGCATGGTCCGTTGACGCAACGCCACCCCACCCTGGACAGGCTCAACCTGGTGCAGGATAGCCACATCCGCAGGGAGAGGAAGGCCAGGTGTTGTAAGCCAATCCCCTGCCTGAGAACGGGTCTGGAGGTAGGCATCCCCGCTGGTGCAAGATGATGCAGTGATAGGAGCAGGGACAGGATTGCACACAGGCACCTCCGCGGCGGCCTGTGCTGCCTCCTGTCCCAGATCCTGCACTGCACCACTAGCACCAGTAGAATCCCCACCTCCAGACCCCGCCTCTGTCGCTTGCACAGCCTCCTCCTCCTCCAAACCCCCCACCAACCTGGATGACTCCGTGCCATCTTCCTCCATTGGGCCCTGTGGGGTCCCAGCTGCCCCTTCTGCTGCCGAGGAGTCCAACTCCTACCTCCGCCTCTTGGACCTCCCCTCGGCAGCTGCGGCCTGGGACACGGCACCGGACTCCTCACTCCCCGACAAGATCAGAACCTGGGAGGGGATCCGGGCCTTGCGTCTCCGGCTGGTGGTGCGATCCCTGCCGCTGTGCTCCACAGCACCTTCTCCGCCCTCTTCATCAGTTGACGCTGCAGACAGGGAGAAAGAAAACACAGGCATCAGGGCACTGTCCAATGGACTCATACACACATGACAGTCATACATGACAGTCAGACATGGCATCACAATCCCCAACACACATGTCATTTCAACTTGCACACATGAGCCATACCACAGCCATATTGCAACAGCCAGCACCATCCATTCACATATAACAGCATGAGCAGCCAAAGGTCATCCACACATCACATGCAGCATAGGGAGTACACTACACATGCACACACACCACCAAACTTGCATGCATGTGTACACCTCCGTCAACTGTCGCAATGTTCCGATCGACATCCATGTCACACCTGACAATCATTCCTCCACATCCTGTGCCATGCAAGCCCACACACACAAGCACCATCCATGTGTCACACATGAGACCCCTTGCATGTGTCACCCTCACGGCCCTGTACACCCCCCCTACTTGCCCACATAAAAATACATGTTCAGCCTGCACACTCCTGGCACACCACACGCACAGCTTACAATCAGTATGCATGTACACTTACCGCTCGACTCCAGACGGGTCTGCCTCTCAAGGACCTGGACGTGGAGCGCTGGGGATATGCGTTCCAGGACCCTCATCTGATCTTCCGACAAGTTGCCCCGGCGCCCCTTAACATCCACTGCCTTCAGGAGGCGCCGGGCCTTGTTGAGGGTCCTGGACCTGAAGTCCTCCCAGCGCTTCCTGACACGTTCGTAGTCGCGGACTGCCACCTCCTCCGCGTTGATGGCAGTCACGATGTCCATCCAGATCCGAGTCCGTCCTTCCTTGTCGGCGCGCAACCTTCCGAAGAGGGCATCATACTGCCCCAGGACATGCTCCACCAGGACACCAACTTCGGTGGCAGTGAAGCTGGTGCCCCTCTGCCTCCTTGGCCGGGGGTTGCCACTGGTGCCAGATGTTGCAGTGCCCGACATGGCAACCCCAGAGGCAGGAGTGGGTGGGCAACTGGGTCCTGGGGCTGGGCTGTGGGGTGATGGAAAAGCAGTCGGGAGTCTTCGGTTCCAGCAGGGGTGGTCACAGCAACAGCACCCCTGGCTGATGTGCAGGCAGCAAATGGCAGGGCACGTGGGCAGCAGGCAGTCAGGCAGCAGCAGATGGCAGGTGGGAGCGTGCTCAGGGCTCTGGAGGGCAGTAATTCGGCCTTCTGGGCAGGAGCGTGGTCTTCCGTGTGTGAACGCGTGGCCAGCTTGATATGGAGTGATTTTGCACGTGAAAATCCAGCACGTCTGCGTGTAATTCGAGGAAAGGCCCTTAGCGCGTAAGCGCGTCAGCACACGTCTGTACATTCATTGGCCCAAAGGCCACCAGCGTATGCGCGTCTTTGAAGTATTGAATATGGCACACGTTTGAAATGTTGCGTGTTAAAAAAATGAAAGACACGTCCGAGTGTCAAAGCGTTTAATTGGTGGAAATGGCCTTAGCGCACACACGCGGAAGTGACAAAGCATGTAATTGGTGGAAATGGCCCTACACGCGGAAGTGACAAAGCGTGTAATTGGTGGAAATGGCACTAGCGCGTACACGCGGAAGTGACGCTGGACGTGTGGGCCTGCATAAAAGGTACGTGTAGAACACCATTTCCTTGTACGTGCTTTTCGTGGAAAGCGAGTGGGTGAAATCTATACTTCTTGTCGTTTCACACGCGATTTACTTCACGGCGTTTCAAGTTCGTACTCCCTGTTACCTCTGACAGCTTTTTCTCTTTTTTCTCTTTTTCTGTTTTTCCTGGGCCTGTTCCCTCAAACAGCGTTCCTTTCCACTGTTGTCCTGTCTCCTCAGACAGCGTACAATTCTTCTTTTGGCGGGGGTGTTGCCAACGCGCACACGCGCTTCTTTTTCACGCTCTTTTTCCTGGCAGACGGTGAGTCACGCACGTATCTAACATCTGTGCTTACCCCTTCAGAGGTCATTCTAGGCTGCGTGTGACACGCATACCTTCATTCTTGTGTTACTGGGTGCCACAGCGTAGTGCAGGTTTTTTTTTCCGCACACGTGGTCTAGGAGGGGTTGCGTGCACGTCATCTCCCTTTTTTGGGCTTCCTGTGCGTTGCGTGACCCGTCATCTTTCCCCAGGGGTCACATTCAGCCTTGCTAGAGCACTAGGGTACAATTACCATCTGGTACCCAACCCCTTTGACCCCCAATTGCCCAGGACAATAGTTTACAGCCGCACATTAACATCAGTGCCATGGTTGGGAGGCGAGGAATCCGTAAAGGTGGCAAAGGTGGACGAGCCACAAGTGGTGGCCGTGGTGGATCCGGTAGGGGATGTGGTCGTTACTTGCAGGGTGACCCTGTCCCCCCATGTGTGGAGGACCAGTCAAGGGCACCTATAATCCCCCCCCACCCCTCTGGTTGAGGCTGATGTGGCTTGTGGCACCAGACCTGGCTGACTCCATGGCTGACTTCCAGGTCAGCAGGCCTATGACACGTGCGCTGGTGCACGTTGATGTCATCAGGCCACGTGGATCAGGGGCAGCAAGGTCATCTGCTGCCCCAAGTAGGCAGGGTGGAGAGGCTGCAGGGGCAGCTGCGGCTCCATCCACCCCAGCTCTCACACACCCAGCCAGGACAGTGTCGGTCCTAGTCCATCCTGCTGACATTCCCCCTGACACCATTACACTTGAACCAATGCCTGCACCAACTCCCATGCTGAGTGTGCAATCCTACACTCCTCATACAGAGTCCACCAGGGCTCCTGCCCCTAGTGTCCAGAGCGGCGTAGGACACTCAGGATCACCACCACCTTCCAAGCGGAAGAGGAAGAGTGCTCGTCCGGCACAGGCTGATGCCCCAGACACGGCTACACAGTCCGGCCCGTCGAGGAAGCCCAGCTTCACGGATGCCGAACTGAATGCACTTGTTGAGTATGTGTCCGCACATGATAACGAAATGGTCATTGTTGCAGGATCAAAGACCACACCTGCACAATGCCAGGCACACTGGCAGACCGTTGCGGACATCGTAAGTGCCCTTGGAATCGTGAGGCGCACAGCCAATGATTGCTATAAGTGCTGGAATGACCTAAAGCGCAGGGCAAAGAATAAGCTGACCTCAAGTCATGCCGCAACTCTAGTGACTGGAGGTGGGTCTCCCGTAGAAGACATGGAACTCACTCCACATGAGTCAGTCGCTGGGACCTACGTCACGGAGGAACAGATCCAAGGCATGGGAGATCTGCCTGATTATGAGGCATTGTCCGGTGAGTGCACATGCATGTGTGTGTCATCCATGTGCATGGTGTGTGTGTGAGGGCTTCTGTTTGTGTGCCAGGTGAGGGTGTGTGCGCCTGAGTCATTTGGGTCACCCATGTGCTTCATGCAATACATTCTGCACAGCAGCATTTGGCCATAGCAGTATCCCTTCTGCCAACAGTAGACATCTAGCCCAACAGCACGCCAGTTGCCCTTGAAGTGTCACCTTGCCACAACATTGTTGCTTATTTTTCTCTGTTCATTCAGGCAGATTGTTTGCATTCCACCACTTTTACTAGGCATTTCTCAGTCCTCTAGTCACACGTCTGACATGGCTATGGTAAAGTGGAGTGACTTTGTTACCTGGATATCATTTGTTTAGACATGTCCCTGTGCAATCGGACCATTTTGGACTGGCAGCTCCAGGTGAAAAATCAGACCTGTTTGAATTAGAAAAGCTATTACATGAGGGAACTGGACTGAATGAATAAGTGCTGCCCTCCTCTCCATCTTCACTCAATAGCAATGGTACATGCCATCTGTGTGATGGCATGTGTATTTCACCTGGCAATCACAGGCCAATGTGTGATGCCACTGCCAGGCAGCATGCAGAAAATGTGTTCATCTTCCATCTTGGTGTCATCAGTGTGTGCCATTTGCCTACCCTTCATACGCAGTGAGGGTGCATGCATGGGAGGGTTTTAGTCATGTGGGACATGTGTCAATCAAGTACTGGTTCTGTTGCTTCTCAGCCCTCATTGTGTGCCATGGTGCTAATGCCTGTTTCCATTTGTTTGCTTTTATGTCTTTGCAGGGGAAGACGCACCTGATACTGCTGGGGTTGTGGAGATGGTGCAGACCCAGGAGGGGTCTGAGGGCCGACCGACCACCAGTGAGGGACGTGGTGTGGTGGTGGGTGAGAACCCACAACTGCTGCAGGTCGTGCTCTCAAGCGGTGTCTCTGGCTGCACCTCCCCCGAGCTGTACTCAGGTGTTGATTTGGATGATGAGACCTACGTGCCGTCGCAGGTGAGTGTTCCTGGGAGGGATTCTGTTCTGTCCCACCCACCTGCACCAGGGTCAGAACCCTCAATGGGGATGTCAGTGTAGGCAGCTACGCCTTTGGTGGTTACGGATGCAGGGTCACACTCCGCGACATATGATCCTGTTCCTGGGCCAGCAGATCAGAGGGGGAATGCAGTCCTGCAGCCTCAGGCAGTGCCGGCGCAACAAGGCGCAGTTCGCCTTGCTCCAGACAGGTGTGGTGCCCGCCGACGTGGTGGCCGTACGCCACCTGGCAATACCGCATGGGAGCAATCCATTTACGGTATGGCAACCCAACAGGCAGCATCATCAGAGATGATGGCTCAGGCCATGGATAGGGTGGCCACTTCCATTGTCCCCCCCGAAAGGCTGATGGAGCGACTACAGCAGGCAACCGACTCCATCTGCCAGTCACACAGGGAGGACATGTTGGCGTCCAACAGGGACAGGCGGGCGGCACTGGCGACTCTGCAGGAAGCCATCTCCATAGAGTTCCAGGGCCACAGGGAAGCCCTGAGGCTGGAACTCCTTCACCTCAGGACGACTCTTGTTGAGCTTGAGGCTTCAACAAACCGAAGGACAGAACAGCAGCTGGAGCGTCTCACCCGTACGCTCTCAGCTGAGATGCAGGCAACTAGGGCAGAGGTCCGGGCATCCCGTGAGTTGTTGCATGGGGACCTCCGCACACTCCTCCTCCAGAACGAGACCTACCACACCCGCATGCTTGCAGCCATGGAGGAATAGACTAGGGCCTTGCGTGGGCTGCCTCCCATAGTGCCACCACCTCCGGATGCAGCTGTACAGGGTGATAATACCGACAGCAGTGATACTCCCACAATAGGGTAGCCGTGTGGGCCATGAGCCCATGGAGGTGTTTTTTTTCCGCAAGATCCACACAGGTGGGTTTTGGTGTGCACCCTGTCCTCGGACCTCCTGGGTGGCCTCCCCAACCCCCCCCCCGGGCCCATTAATGGCCATTTTTTATTTTTTTTATTTATTTTTTTTTTTGGGACAGTGTGTTGCCTTGTGTGGCCCCCGTGGGCATACGCTGCATTGTGGCTGGGCACATGCAGGCTTGTCATGTATTTGGTTCAGATGCTTGGGTTTTTGTCACACACACCCCTCCTGCTTCCCGTTTCCATGGGCTTGCAAAGGGTGTGCCCAAGTGACATTGACGTACATGGTGACATTGGACTCCCACTACATGTGTGGGTAGTCTAGTCAATACTGTGTATACATTCCTAGTGCATATTGCTGTTGTGTTGTACACTGCATGTTGCATTGATGTGTAACTCATCATCCATGTCTACCTCCTAATTTGCAGGTCCTTTCCTCATGTCTACACAAGGCCCTCTACTTTGGAGATGGGGTCCATGTTGGCAGCAGTGCACCTACAACTCTACATGGCGGGAACACTGTACAGTTGGAAGTGGTGGGAGTGCAGGCATTTCCAGGTGGTGAGACTACTCATTCCTTACATTCGTAATGTCATGTTAATGGTAGTTTTGAGGGTCAGTAGCTGATAAGTGTTATTGCTAAATACCTGCTCAAGTGTGTTGTTGGTCCTGCATTACTGTGAGCATTTCAGGTGTGGCGAGTTTCAATTAGGGACACTGTACTTTGTGACACTTGTGTGATGTTGTGGGGATTACTTTGTTTACCTGCACATAGCATGACATGGCACGGTGTGTCGTGTGGCGGTTCTGGGGATGGGTTGGGTGACATGGCACTGTCCTCATGTTGATTTTGCAAGTGGGTATTCATTTTAGCTGCATGAATGTGTTTTTTCACGAAACTGCATTGGTGGTGTCTGTGTAGGTAGGGATGCACACATTGTAACACTTCCAGGTGAACAATCTCAGGCTGATATGGTTTTGACGATTGATTCGCCAGACATTCAGGATAGGTGTCAGGTTGAGTCATCATTGATTGTCAGATGGTATGTGCCAGGGCAGTGTGCACTCCACAGGGGTGTGATTTCTATGTGAAGTAATTAGCCACTAGCTGTGTACGGGCTGCCTCCCCCCGTGCCCTTTCCCCTCCCATGCGCAGCGGGCGTGCATGTGGTTGGGGATGTGGGGGCACCACCATGTCCACGGCCAGGCCCCGGTGTGTTGCAACGTTGTGCAGGACACATGCTGCCACTATGATCCTGCACACTACTGGGGGAGCGTATAACAGCTGCCCGCCAGAACGGTCAAGGGAGCGAAAGCGTGACTTAAGCACTCTGAATGTGCGCTCCACTATGCCCCGGGTTGCAATGTGGGCTGTGTTATATCTTGGCGTGGTGGGGTTCCGAATTGGCGTCATCATGTGGGGGCTGAGAGGGTAGGCACTGTCCCCTGTGGAGGTGGTGATGGGTATCATTGGTGGGGTTGTGACCTTGCTCAGTATCTGACATGCATGCATGTGCAGTGGCATTCATACTCACCAAGCAGCCATGTATCGCCATGCCGCCCAGCTTCTAGGTCCCGGTTTAGGGTGGACATTCGGTAAATGAAGCTGTCGTGGGAGGACCCGGGATAGTTGGCATATACTGAGGTGATGATTCCCTTGGCATTACATACTACCTGCACGTTGATGGAATGCCAGTGCTTGCGGTTCCTATAGATGTGCTCAGATGCCCTGGGGGGACGTAGAGCCACATGGGTGCAGTCGATGGCACCTAGCACTTTGGGGAATCGTGCCACACCGTAAAAATCCAGGGCGGCAGCATGCCTTTCTGCAGGTGTTCTGGGCAGGTATATGTGCCTGCGGACTGATGGGCGTGCAGTGATGATGTTCAAGACCTGGTGTAGGCAGCATGACTGCGTGGCCTGTGACACCCCACCCACTATGGCACTTGTCCGCTGAAATGATCCAGTGGCTAAGAAGTGCAGTACATTGAGGACCTTCTCCAGGGGGCTGAGTGCTTGGGAGCACAGGGTGGGTGATGTGAGGTCATCCTCCCACTCACTCACCAGGTCCAGTATTATGTGTGGTGGAAACCTGTACCTCCCATACACCTGGTCATCAGGCATCCCGAAAAGGCTGGTTCTGGGTGTGAAAATTCTGGCCCTGACTATCCTCCTCCTCCTCCTTTGGTAGCCCACGGCCACTACTGCTAGGAACGGTATATTCATCCTGGCGTCTGAGCTTGTTAGTTTTTTGCGTGCAAATTTATGCGTCGCGGGTCGACGTATGCCTGCTTCCTACTGGCGTACGTGTTTCTTTGCGCGTGTTGTAGGCGAGCGTGTGAAACTTCCCGCGCACCCCTGAAATCCAGTACCCAGGCCAATAGCGTGTGGAAATTTCCGTGCACCCTGGAATACACGTGCGCTGATGTACTCGCGTGTGTAAGTGCCCGCGCACCCCTGAAATACACGTACATAGGCCAATCGCGTGTACGCGCACTTTTGTCCAATTACACGCGATGACACTCTGAAGTGCAGTCTTTCCACGTGTGCTCCGTCATCACGTGCTATGAGGGAAACACCCGTGCGGGTCACGTCACAAACGCGGTTACGCGCTGAGGGCCTTTGGTCCAATAGAATCGCATATGCGTGCTGACGCGCTTACGCGCTAAGGGCCTTTCCTCGAATTTCACGCTGACGTGCAGGATTTTCACGTGCCAAATCACTCCGTATCAAGCTGGCCACGTGAAAACACACGGAAGACCACGCTCCTGCCCAGAAGGCCGAATTACTGCACCCCAGTGCCCCGAGCAGCCTCCCACGTGCCATCTGCTGGTGCCTGCCTGCCTGCCTGCCTGCTGCCACCGTGCCCTGCCATTTGGTGCCTGCACATCAGCCATCTGCAGGGGTCCAGTTGCTGTGTCCACCCCTGCTGGAACAGAAGACTCCCGACTGGGATAACATCGCTCCACAGCCCAGCCCCAGGACCCAGTTGCCCACCCACTCCTACCTCTGGGGTTGCCATGTCGGGCACTTCGACATCTGGCACCAGTGGCAACCCCAGGCCAGAGGGGCAGAGGGGCACCAGCTTCACTGCCACCGAAGTTGGTGTCCTGGTGGAGCATGTCCTGGGGCAGTATGATGCCCTCTTTGGATCGTCCTGCATCAGCAAGGAAGGACGGGAGAGGATCTCGGCCGACTGTGTGGTTGCCATCAACGCGGAGGGGGTGGCAACCCGCGACGTCCAGAAGATCAAGAAGCGCTGGGAGGACTTGAGGTCCAGGACCCTCGTGAAGGCCCGGCGCCTCGTGGAGGGGGGCCGGGGCCGCATGAGTTCCATCCAGATGAGGGTCCTGGAACGTGTACGCCCAGCGCTCCACGCCCAGATCCTTGAGAGGGAGACCCGTCTGGAGTCGAGCGGTAAGTGGCCAAGCATTGCTGTGTGAGACAGGGCATGTTGCGGTGTGCTGGTTGTCTGATACTTGCCTGTATGTGTGACATAGGCCATGTACGCAAGTATGTGTGCAGGGACATCATGGTAATGCATGTGCGACCAGTGATGTGTGAACCACATGGTTGTTGCATGTGTTTAAATGCGACATGGGGAGCCCTATGCAGATTTTACACATGAGAGCATGCCAGTCTCTGTTCCTGGACATGGGTGGGGGTGAGGGATGGGTGCTGATGCCAAGTACATATATGGTAGCCATGTCTGTGTGCCTGACCTGCGTGTCTGTGACTTGTGAATGCCATGGATGCATGACACATGTGTGTGACAATGCACAGATTCACTGATGCAGCCTAGTTATCCTTGTATCCGCTGTGTTTGGGGTGTATGAGGTCAGATGGATGTGACTGAGGTGAAGTGTGTGCATGTGATAGGCATGACCCATGATGCATGTGAGTTCCATATCATTGTATGTTTCAAGAGTCCATTGGACATGTATGGAAATGTCCATGGCATGCACCATGCCTGTTACTGTGTGTGTTTTGCCTGGACTGACCCATGTGTTGCGGAGGGACATGAGGGAAGTGTACTTTGACAGTGGTATTCATCTGCTATTGCTTCTTGTCTAGGGGACCATTGTACAGTAGCCTGATGCTTGTGTTCTATGTCTCCCTCTACGCAGCGGCTAGTGAAGAAGAGGGCGGAGACGGCGCTGTGGAGCAAGGCGGCGGGGATGCCCCCACGGCTGCAGCGGAAGGGGTGGGTGAGCCCCCACAGGGGCCTGCTACGGCGGAAGATGGTGAGGAGCCATCCAGGTTGGTGGTTTCCACAGAGGAGGAGGAGTCCGCCACTGAGGCACACATGGGGCCTGGTGGGGGCATCCCTGCTGGTGCAAGTGGTGCAGTCCAGGGGCAGGGGCAGGAGGCAGCACAGGTCACCGTGGAGGGGCCTGTGCATGTCGCTGTCCCTGACCCTGTGAGTGCACCATCATGCACCAGCAGGGATGCCCTGTCCCAGGCCCGTCCGCAGGTAGAGGGGATGTCCATGTCACCTGACTCCCCTCCACCTGTGGACGAGGGGACCCGTGGCCGTATGGAGAAGGTCCTGATTGGGGTCGCGATGCGCGCGGGTGCAATTCGTGATGATGTGCGTGCTTCCCGGGAGGAGCATGCACGTCATCACGAAGAGCACCATGCCGACGTGGCCCAATTGGGATCTTCCATGTTCGGGGGTTTCCTGCATGTGTCGGCCAATCTGGCGGCCCTCTCCTCCTCTGTGGAGGCTATACGCCGGTCGTTCTCCTTGCCGTCTTCCGGCCCAGATGCCACCAGGGCCCCCTGTGGACCTGCCCTGACCAATGCAGCCAGCTCAGTGGGGATCCCATCCCTGCCACAGTCGGGAGTCGGAGGTCCAGCAGGGGTGGACACCACAGCAACTGTACCCCAGCAGATGGAGGATGTGCCGGCATCATCAGGCAGGGCACGTGCACGACGGCGTCGGTGGATTCCATCAGCCTGGATGCCGTCGTGCTGGCAGAGGCAGTTGCGTCGGAGGCAGCAGCAGAGTCAACGTGGGAGGCATCATGGCTCGGGGCCATCAACATCAGAGGGGCAGGCATCGGCCGGAGGGCAGGAGGACCCAGGACAGGAAGTGTCTTCCGTGTGGCTGCGGTTGGGCCAGCAGATAGGTGCGGAGCGGCGGCGGGCGGAAGAGGCGCGGCTCACGATGGTCAGGGCGGAGAACTTCATACGGAGGGCCCTGAGGCGGGCCGAGTGCCTCGAGGCAATCCCCAGGGGGTTGGAGGAGCAGATGGCGTCGTCCCTGCGGACCCTCGGGCCATGGAACAGGACCACCTCCGGGACATAGATGAGGAGTTTGATGATGCCCTGGCCCGGAACACCACGGAGTGAGCCGCTGGACTTGCCCGCCGCCTTTGTATATAGTTCTTTAGTTTTAGGTTTCCTTTGTTTCTTCTTATGATTTGGAGTCGACGGACACTGCTCCACTTTTTGTATATAGTTGCATTTTAGTTAGGGTTTTTTGTAGGTTTCCTTTGTTCAGTTGGGCTCATGGACCCTTGGATGTTTTGTACATAGTTCTTCATTGGATTGTTTTATTATTTTTTTTTTTTATTTATTCACCCTGGAGCAATGGTCTTTGCATTTATTTTTCTCTCTCGGATTGATTTTATTTTTAATGTGACTTTGGACAACATTTTTTTGGATTTGGATTTGTAGTTTTGATTTTTTTGGACGGACATGCAGCTTATCTTTTTTTCATTGCCATTGTAGTTTGTTTCATTTCATTTGCATTCAATTTTCTTTAATAAAATTTTGTTTTCATACTTCACTGTGTGGTATCATCTCATTGGTTTCATGCATGTCATGTTGGGTGTTTTCCCATTCAATTGCAACCATTGTGTGTGAAGGACATGGGTTCATTTGCTTTATGAACATTGGGGGTGTAACATGTAATTTCCATTTCCATGTGGGTGAATGGGTTACTTGGTAGGGCCTTTTGGCTGTGGAGGCTGACCATAACGCACATGTTTGGGGATTGTGAGGACCTGGGTGCAGGGGGACATGAGTGGGGGCCTGGTGGAGGGTGCCCTGCACTGCTGGGGGGTGGGGGTGGTGGGAGACATGAGTGGGGGCCTGGTGGAGGGTGCCCCTGGATGCTGGCGGGTGGGGGTGCAGGGGGACATGAGTGGGGGCCTGGTGGAGGGTGCCCCTGCAACGTTGTGCAGGACACATGCTGCCACTATGATCCTGCACACTACTGGGGGAGCGTATAACAGCTGCCCGCCAGAACGGTCAAGGGAGCGAAAGCGTGACTTAAGCACTCTGAATGTGCGCTCCACTATGCCCCGGGTTGCAATGTGGGCTGTGTTATATCTTGGCGTGGTGGGGTTCCGAATTGGCGTCATCATGTGGGGGCTGAGAGGGTAGGCACTGTCCCCTGTGGAGGTGGTGATGGGTATCATTGGTGGGGTTGTGACCTTGCTCAGTATCTGACATGCATGCATGTGCAGTGGCATTCATACTCACCAAGCAGCCATGTATCGCCATGCCGCCCAGCTTCTAGGTCCCGGTTTAGGGTGGACATTCGGTAAATGAAGCTGTCGTGGGAGGACCCGGGATAGTTGGCATATACTGAGGTGATGATTCCCTTGGCATTACATACTACCTGCACGTTGATGGAATGCCAGTGCTTGCGGTTCCTATAGATGTGCTCAGATGCCCTGGGGGGACGTAGAGCCACATGGGTGCAGTCGATGGCACCTAGCACTTTGGGGAATCGTGCCACACCGTAAAAATCCAGGGCGGCAGCATGCCTTTCTGCAGGTGTTCTGGGCAGGTATATGTGCCTGCGGACTGATGGGCGTGCAGTGATGATGTTCAAGACCTGGTGTAGGCAGCATGACTGCGTGGCCTGTGACACCCCACCCACTATGGCACTTGTCCGCTGAAATGATCCAGTGGCTAAGAAGTGCAGTACATTGAGGACCTTCTCCAGGGGGCTGAGTGCTTGGGAGCACAGGGTGGGTGATGTGAGGTCATCCTCCCACTCACTCACCAGGTCCAGTATTATGTGTGGTGGAAACCTGTACCTCCCATACACCTGGTCATCAGGCATCCCGAAAAGGCTGGTTCTGGGTGTGAAAATTCTGGCCCTGACTATCCTCCTCCTCCTCCTTTGGTAGCCCACGGCCACTACTGCTAGGAACGGTATATTCATCCTGGCGTCTGAGCTTGTTAGTTTTTTGCGTGCAAATTTATGCGTCGCGGGTCGACGTATGCCTGCTTCCTACTGGCGTACGTGTTTCTTTGCGCGTGTTGTAGGCGAGCGTGTGAAACTTCCCGCGCACCCCTGAAATCCAGTACCCAGGCCAATAGCGTGTGGAAATTTCCGTGCACCCTGGAATACACGTGCGCTGATGTACTCGCGTGTGTAAGTGCCCGCGCACCCCTGAAATACACGTACATAGGCCAATCGCGTGTACGCGCACTTTTGTCCAATTACACGCGATGACACTCTGAAGTGCAGTCTTTCCACGTGTGCTCCGTCATCACGTGCTATGAGGGAAACACCCGTGCGGGTCACGTCACAAACGCGGTTACGCGCTGAGGGCCTTTGGTCCAATAGAATCGCATATGCGTGCTGACGCGCTTACGCGCTAAGGGCCTTTCCTCGAATTTCACGCTGACGTGCAGGATTTTCACGTGCCAAATCACTCCGTATCAAGCTGGCCACGTGAAAACACACGGAAGACCACGCTCCTGCCCAGAAGGCCGAATTACTGCACCCCAGTGCCCCGAGCAGCCTCCCACGTGCCATCTGCTGGTGCCTGCCTGCCTGCCTGCCTGCTGCCACCGTGCCCTGCCATTTGGTGCCTGCACATCAGCCATCTGCAGGGGTCCAGTTGCTGTGTCCACCCCTGCTGGAACAGAAGACTCCCGACTGGGATAACATCGCTCCACAGCCCAGCCCCAGGACCCAGTTGCCCACCCACTCCTACCTCTGGGGTTGCCATGTCGGGCACTTCGACATCTGGCACCAGTGGCAACCCCAGGCCAGAGGGGCAGAGGGGCACCAGCTTCACTGCCACCGAAGTTGGTGTCCTGGTGGAGCATGTCCTGGGGCAGTATGATGCCCTCTTTGGATCGTCCTGCATCAGCAAGGAAGGACGGGAGAGGATCTCGGCCGACTGTGTGGTTGCCATCAACGCGGAGGGGGTGGCAACCCGCGACGTCCAGAAGATCAAGAAGCGCTGGGAGGACTTGAGGTCCAGGACCCTCGTGAAGGCCCGGCGCCTCGTGGAGGGGGGCCGGGGCCGCATGAGTTCCATCCAGATGAGGGTCCTGGAACGTGTACGCCCAGCGCTCCACGCCCAGATCCTTGAGAGGGAGACCCGTCTGGAGTCGAGCGGTAAGTGGCCAAGCATTGCTGTGTGAGACAGGGCATGTTGCGGTGTGCTGGTTGTCTGATACTTGCCTGTATGTGTGACATAGGCCATGTACGCAAGTATGTGTGCAGGGACATCATGGTAATGCATGTGCGACCAGTGATGTGTGAACCACATGGTTGTTGCATGTGTTTAAATGCGACATGGGGAGCCCTATGCAGATTTTACACATGAGAGCATGCCAGTCTCTGTTCCTGGACATGGGTGGGGGTGAGGGATGGGTGCTGATGCCAAGTACATATATGGTAGCCATGTCTGTGTGCCTGACCTGCGTGTCTGTGACTTGTGAATGCCATGGATGCATGATACATGTGTGTGACAATGCACAGATTCACTGATGCAGCCTAGTTATCCTTGTATCCGCTGTGTTTGGGGTGTATGAGGTCAGATGGATGTGACTGAGGTGAAGTGTGTGCATGTGATAGGCATGACCCATGATGCATGTGAGTTCCATATCATTGTATGTTTCAAGAGTCCATTGGACATGTATGGAAATGTCCATGGCATGCACCATGCCTGTTACTGTGTGTGTTTTGCCTGGACTGACCCATGTGTTGCGGAGGGACATGAGGGAAGTGTACTTTGACAGTGGTATTCATCTGCTATTGCTTCTTGTCTAGGGGACCATTGTACAGTAGCCTGATGCTTGTGTTCTATGTCTCCCTCTACGCAGCGGCTAGTGAAGAAGAGGGCGGAGACGGCGCTGTGGAGCAAGGCGGCGGGGATGCCCCCACGGCTGCAGCGGAAGGGGTGGGTGAGCCCCCACAGGGGCCTGCTACGGCGGAAGATGGTGAGGAGCCATCCAGGTTGGTGGTTTCCACAGAGGAGGAGGAGTCCGCCACTGAGGCACACATGGGGCCTGGTGGGGGCATCCCTGCTGGTGCAAGTGGTGCAGTCCAGGGGCAGGGGCAGGAGGCAGCACAGGTCACCGTGGAGGGGCCTGTGCATGTCGCTGTCCCTGACCCTGTGAGTGCACCATCATGCACCAGCAGGGATGCCCCGTCCCAGGCCCGTCCGCAGGTAGAGGGGATGTCCATGTCACCTGACTCCCCTCCACCTGTGGACGAGGGGACCCGTGGCCGTATGGAGAAGGTCCTGATTGGGGTCGCGATGCGCGCGGGTGCAATTCGTGATGATGTGCGTGCTTCCCGGGAGGAGCATGCACGTCATCACGAAGAGCACCATGCCGACGTGGCCCAATTGGGATCTTCCATGTTCGGGGGTTTCCTGCATGTGTCGGCCAATCTGGCGGCCCTCTCCTCCTCTGTGGAGGCTATACGCCGGTCGTTCTCCTTGCCGTCTTCCGGCCCAGATGCCACCAGGGCCCCCTGTGGACCTGCCCTGACCAATGCAGCCAGCTCGGTGGGGATCCCATCCCTGCCACAGTCGGGAGTCGGAGGTCCAGCAGGGGTGGACACCACAGCAACTGTACCCCAGCAGATGGAGGATGTGCCGGCATCATCAGGCAGGGCACGTGCACGACGGCGTCGGTGGATTCCATCAGCCTGGATGCCGTCGTGCTGGCAGAGGCAGTTGCGTCGGAGGCAGCAGCAGAGTCAACGTGGGAGGCATCATGGCTCGGGGCCATCAACATCAGAGGGGCAGGCATCGGCCGGAGGGCAGGAGGACCCAGGACAGGAAGTGTCTTCCGTGTGGCTGCGGTTGGGCCAGCAGATAGGTGCGGAGCGGCGGCGGGTGGAAGAGGCGCGGCTCACGATGGTCAGGGCGGAGAACTTCATACGGAGGGCCCTGAGGCGGGCCGAGTGCCTCGAGGCAATCCCCAGGGGGTTGGAGGAGCAGATGGCGTCGTCCCTGCGGACCCTCGGGCCATGGAACAGGACCACCTCCGGGACATAGATGAGGAGTTTGATGATGCCCTGGCCCGGAACACCACGGAGTGAGCCGCTGGACTTGCCCGCCGCCTTTGTATATAGTTCTTTAGTTTTAGGTTTCCTTTGTTTCTTCTTATGATTTGGAGTCGACGGACACTGCTCCACTTTTTGTATATAGTTGCATTTTAGTTAGGGTTTTTTGTAGGTTTCCTTTGTTCAGTTGGGCTCATGGACCCTTGGATGTTTTGTACATAGTTCTTCATTGGATTGTTTTATTATTTTTTTTTTTTATTTATTCACCCTGGAGCAATGGTCTTTGCATTTATTTTTCTCTCTCGGATTGATTTTATTTTTAATGTGACTTTGGACAACATTTTTTTGGATTTGGATTTGTAGTTTTGATTTTTTTGGACGGACATGCAGCTTATCTTTTTTTCATTGCCATTGTAGTTTGTTTCATTTCATTTGCATTCAATTTTCTTTAATAAAATTTTGTTTTCATACTTCACTGTGTGGTATCATCTCATTGGTTTCATGCATGTCATGTTGGGTGTTTTCCCATTCAATTGCAACCATTGTGTGTGAAGGACATGGGTTCATTTGCTTTATGAACATTGGGGGTGTAACATGTAATTTCCATTTCCATGTGGGTGAATGGGTTACTTGGTAGGGCCTTTTGGCTGTGGAGGCTGACCATAACGCACATGTTTGGGGATTGTGAGGACCTGGGTGCAGGGGGACATGAGTGGGGGCCTGGTGGAGGGTGCCCTGCACTGCTGGGGGGTGGGGGTGGTGGGAGACATGAGTGGGGGCCTGGTGGAGGGTGCCCCTGGATGCTGGCGGGTGGGGGTGCAGGGGGACATGAGTGGGGGCCTGGTGGAGGGTGCCCCTGCACTGCTGGGGGGTGGGGGTGGTGGGAGACGTGAGTGGGGGCCTGGTGGTGCTGCCCCTGCACTGCTGGGGGTGGGGGTGGTGGGAGACATGAGTTGGACATGAGTGGGGGCCTGGTGGTGCTGCCCCTGCACTGCTGGGGGGTGGGGGTGATAGGGGCCATGAGTGGGGGCCTGGTGGAGGGTGCCCTGCACTGCTGGGGGGTGGGGGTGATAGGGGCCATGAGTGGGGGCCTGGTGGAGGGTGCCCCTGGATGCTGGGGGGTGGGGGTGCAGGGGGACATGAGTGGGGGCCTGGTGGAGGGTGCCCTGCACTGCTGGGGGGTGGGGGTGGTGGGAGACATGAGTGGGGGCCTGGTGGAGGGTGCCCCTGCACTGCTGGGGGGTGGGGGTGGTGGGAGACATGAGTTGGACATGAGTGGGGGCCTGGTGGTGCTGCCCCTGCACTGCTGGGGGGTGGGGGTGGTGGGAGACATGAGTGGGGGCCTGGTGGAGGGTGCCCCTGGATGCTGGGGGTGGGGGTGCAGGGGGACATGAGTGGGGGCCTGGTGGAGGGTGCCCTGCAAAGCTGGGGGGTGGGGGTGATAGGGGACATGAGTGGGGGCCTGGTGGAGGGTGCCCCTGGATGCTGGGGGTGGGGGTGCAGGGGGACATGAGTGGGGGCCTGGTGGAGGGTGCCCTGGATGCTGGGGGGTGGGGGTGCAGGGGGACATGAGTTGGACATGAGTGGGGGCCTGGTGGAGGGTGCCCTGCACTGCTGGGGGGTGGAGGTGGTGGGAGACATGAGTGGGGGCCTGGTGGAGGGTGCTCCTGCACTGCTGGGGGGTGGGGGTGGTGGGAGACCTGAGTCGGACATGAGTGGGGGCCTGGTGGTGCTGCCCCTGCACTGCTGGGGTGTGGGGGTGGTGGGAGACATGAGTGGGGGCCTGGTGGAGGGTGCCCCTGGATGCTGGGGGTGGGGGTGCAGGGGACATGAGTGGGGGCCTGGTGGAGGGTGCCCTGCACTGCTGGGGGGTGGGGGTGATAGGGGACATGAGTGGGGGCCTGGTGGAGGGTGCCCCTGGATGCTGGGGGGTGGGGGTGCAGGGGGACATGAGTGGGGGCCTGGTGGAGGGTGCCCCTGCACTGCTGGGGGGTGGGGGTGGTGGGAGACATGAGTTGGACATGAGTGGGAACCTGGTGGTGCTGCCCCTGCACTGCTGGGGGGTGGGGGTGGTGGGAGACATGAGTGGGGGCCTGGTGGAGGGTGCCCCTGGATGCTAGGGGGTGGGGGTGATGGGAGACATGAGTGGGGGCCTGGTGGAGGGTGCCCCTGGATGCTGGGGGGTGGGGGTGCAAGGGGCCATGAGTGGGGGCCTGGTGGAGGGTGCCCCTGCACTGCTGTGGGGTGGGGGTGGTGGGAGACATGAGTTGGACATGAGTGGGGGGCCTGGTGGTGCTGCCCCTGCACTGTTGGGGGTGGGGGTGATAGGGGCCATGAGTGGGGGCCTGGTGGAGGGTGCCCTGCACTGCTGGGGGGTGGGGGTGATAGTGGCCATGAGTGGGGGCCTGGTGGAGGGTGCCCCTGGATTCTGGGGGGTGTGGGTGCAGGGGGACATGAGTGGGGGCCTAGTGGAGGGTGCCCCTGCACTGCTGGGGGGTGGGGGTGGTGGGAGACATGAGTTGGACATGAGTGGGGGCCTGGTGGTGCTGCCCCTGCACTGCTGGGGGTTGGGGGTGATAGGGACCATGAGTGGGGGCCTGGTGGAGGGTGCCCTGCACTGCTGGGGGGTGGGGGTGATAGGGGCCATGAGTGGGGGCCTGGTGGAGGGTGCCCCTGGATGCTGGGGGTGGGGGTGCAGGGGGACATGAGTGGGGGCCTGGTGGAGGGTGCCCTGCACTGCTGGGGGGTGGGGGTGATAGGGGACATGAGTGGGGGCCTGGTGGAGGGTGCCCCTGGATGCTGGGGGGTGGGGGTGCGGGGGACATGAGTGGGGGCCTGGTGGAGGGTGCCCTGGATGCTGGGGGGTGGGGGTGCAGGGGGACATGAGTTGGACATGAGTGGGGGCCTGGTGGAGGGTGCCCTGCACTGCTGGGGGGTGGAGGTGGTGGGAGACATGAGTGGGGGCCTGGTGGAGGGTGCCCCTGCACTGCTGGGGGGTGGGGGTGGTGGGAGACCTGAGTCGGACATGAGTGGGGGCCTGGTGGTGCTGCCCCTGCACTGCTGGGGTGTGGGGGTGGTGGGAGACATGAGTGGGGGCCTGGTGGAGGGTGCCCCTGGATGCTGGGGGTGGGGGTGCAGGGGACATGAGTGGGGGCCTGGTGGAGGGTGCCCTGCACTGCTGGGGGGTGGGGGTGATAGGGGACATGAGTGGGGGCCTGGTGGAGGGTGCCCCTGGATGCTGGGGGGTGGGGGTGCAGGGGGACATGAGTGGGGGCCTGGTGGAGGGTGCCCCTGCACTGCTGGGGGGTGGGGGTGGTGGGAGACATGAGTTGGACATGAGTGGGAACCTGGTGGTGCTGCCCCTGCACTGCTGGGGGGTGGGGGTGGTGGGAGACATGAGTGGGGGCCTGGTGGAGGGTGCCCCTGGATGCTGGGGGGTGGGGGTGATGGGAGACATGAGTGGGGGCCTGGTGGAGGGTGCCCCTGGATGCTGGGGGGTGGGGGTGCAAGGGGCCATGAGTGGGGGCCTGGTGGAGGGTGCCCCTGCACTGCTGTGGGGTGGGGGTGGTGGGAGACATGAGTTGGACATGAGTGGGGGGCCTGGTGGTGCTGCCCCTGCACTGCTGGGGGTGGGGGTGATAGGGGCCATGAGTGGGGGCCTGGTGGAGGGTGCCCTGCACTGCTGGGGGGTGGGGGTGATAGTGGCCATGAGTGGGGGCCTGGTGGAGGGTGCCCCTGGATTCTGGGGGGTGTGGGTGCAGGGGGACATGAGTGGGGGCCTGGTGGAGGGTGCCCCTGCACTGCTGGGGGGTGGGGGTGGTGGGAGACATGAGTTGGACATGAGTGGGGGCCTGGTGGTGCTGCCCCTGCACTGCTGGGGGGTGGGGGTGATAGGGACCATGAGTGGGGGCCTGGTGGAGGGTGCCCTGCACTGCTGGGGGGTGGGGGTGATAGGGGCCATGAGTGGGGGCCTGGTGGAGGGTGCCCCTGGATGCTGGGGGTGGGGGTGCAGGGGGACATGAGTGGGGGCCTGGTGGAGGGTGCCCTGCACTGCTGGGGGGTGGGGGTGATAGGGGACATGAGTGGGGCCCTGGTGGAGGGTGCCCCTGGATGCTGGGGGGTGGGGATGCGGGGGACATGAGTGGGGGCCTGGTGGAGGGTGCCCTGGATGCTGGGGGTGGGGGTGCAGGGGGACATGAGTTGGACATGAGTGGGGGCCTGGTGGAGGGTGCCCTGCACTGCTGGGGGGTGGAGGTGGTGGGAGACATGAGTGGGGGCCTGGTGGAGGGTGCCCCTGCACTGCTGGGGGGTGGGGGTGGTGGGAGACCTGAGTCGGACATGAGTGGGGGCCTGGTGGTGCTGCCCCTGCACTGCTGGGTTGTGGGGGTGGTGGGAGACATGAGTGGGGGCCTGGTGGAGGGTGCCCCTGGATGCTGGGGGTGGGGGTGCAGGGGACATGAGTGGGGGCCTGGTGGAGGGTGCCCTGCACTGCTGGGGGGTGGGGATGATAGGGGACATGAGTGGGGGCCTGGTGGAGGGTGCCCCTGGATGCTGGGGGTGGGGGTGCAGGGGGACATGAGTGGGGGCCTGGTGGAGGGTGCCCCTGCACTGCTGGGGGGTGGGGGTGGTGGGAGACATGAGTTGGACATGAGTGGGTGCCTGGTGGTGCTGCCCCTGCACTGCTGGGGGGTGGGGGTGGTGGGAGACATGAGTGGGGGCCTGGTGGAGGGTGCCCCTGGATGCTGGGGGGTGGGAGTACAGGGGGACATGAGTGGGGGCCTGGTGGAGGGTGACCTGCACTGCTGGGGGGTGGGGGTGATAGGGGACATGAGTGGGGGCCTGGTGGAGGGTGCCCCTGGATGCTGGGGGGTGGGGGTGCAGGTGGACATGAGTGGGGGCCTGGTGGAGGGTGCCCTGGATGCTGGGGGGTGGGGGTGCAGGGGGACATGCGTTGGACATGAGTGGGGGTCTGGTGGAGGGTGCCCTGCACTGCTGGGGGGTGGGGGTGGTGGGAGACATGAGTGGGGGCCTGGTGGAGGGTGCCCCTGCACTGCTGGGGGGTGGGGGTGGTGGGAGACATGAGTTGGACATGAGTGGGGGCCTGGTGGTGCTGCCCCTGCACTGCTGGGGGGTGGGGGTGGTGGGAGACATGAGTGGGGGCCTGTTGGAGGGTGCCCCTGGATGCTGGGGGGTGGGGGTGCAGGGGGACATGAGTGGGGGCCTGGTGGAGGGTGCCCTGCACTGCTGGGGGGTGGGGGTGATAGGGGACATGAGTGGGGGCCTGGTGGAGGGTGCCCCTGGATGCTGGGGGGTGGGGGTGCAGGGGGACATGAGTAGGGGGCCTGGTGGAGGGTGCCCTGCACTGCTGGGGGGTGGGGGTGGTGGGAGACATGAGTGGGGGCCTGGTGGAGGGTGCCCCTGGATGCTGGGGGGTGGGGGTGATGGGAGACATGAGTGGGGGCCTGGTGGAGGGTGCCCCTGGATGCTGGGGGGTGGGGGTGCAGGGGGCCATGAGTGGGGGCCTGGTGGAGGGTGCCCCTGCACTGCTGGGGGTGGGGGTGGTGGGAGACATGAGTTGGACATGAGTGGGGGCCTGGTGGTGCTGCCCCTGCACTGCTGGGGGGTGGGGGTGATAGGGGCCATGAGTGGGGGCCTGGTGGAGGGTGCCCTGCACTGCTGGGGGGTGGGGGTGATAGGGGCCATGAGTGGGGGCCTGGTGGAGGGTGCCCCTGGATGCTGGGGGGTGGGGGTGCAGGGGGACATGAGTGGGGCCTGGTGGAGGGTGCCCCTGCACTGCTGGGGGGTGGGGGTGGTGGGAGGCATGAGTTGGACATGAGTGGGGGCCTGGTGGTGCTGCCCCTGCACTGCTGGGGGGTGGGGGTGATAGGGGCCATGAGTGGGGGCCTGGTGGAGGGTGCCCTGCACTGCTGGGGGGTGGGGGTGATGGGAGACATGAGTGGGGGCCTGGTGGAGGGTGCCCCTGGATGCTGGGGGGTGGGGGTGCAGGGGGACATGAGTGGGGGCCTGGTGGAGGGTGCCCCTGCACTGCTGGGGGGTGGGGGCGGTGGGAGACATGAGTTGGACATGAGTGGGGTCCTGGTGGTGCTGCCCCTGCACTGCTGGGGGGTGGGGGTGATAGGGGCCATGAGTAGGGGCCTGGTGGAGGGTGCCCCTGGATGCTGGGGGGTGGGGTGCAGGGGGACATGAGTGGGGGCCTGATGGAGGGTGCACCTGCACTGCTGGGGGGTGGGGGTGATAGGGGCCATGAGTGGGGGCCTGGTGGAGGGTGTCCTGCACTGCTGGGGGTGGGGGTGATAGGGGCCATGAGTGGGGGCCTGGTGGAGGGTGCCCCTGGATGCTGGGGGGTGGGGGTGCAGGGGGACATGAGTGGGGGCCTGGTGGAGGGTGCCCCTGCACTGCTGGGGGGTGGGGGTGGTGGGAGACATGAGTGGGGGCCTGGTGGTGCTGCCCCTGCACTGCTGGGGGGTGGGGGTGGTGGGAGACATGAGTTGGACATGAGTGGGGGCCTGGTGGTGCTGCCCCTGCACTGCTGGGGGGTGGGGGTGATAGGGGCCATGAGTGGCGGCCTGGTGGAGGGTGCCCTGCACTGCTGGGGGGTGGGGGTGATAGGGCCATGAATGGGGGCCTGGTGGAGGGTGTCCCTGGATGCTGGGGGGTGGTGGTGCAGGGGGACATGAGTGGGGGCCTGGTGGAGGGTGCCCCTGCACTGCTGGGGGGTGGGGGTGGTGGGAGACATGAGTTGGACATGAGTGGGGGCCTGGTGGTGCTGCCCCTGCACTGCTGGAGGGTGGGGGTGATAGGGGCCATGAGTGGGGGCCCGGTGGAGGGTGCCCTGCACTGCTGGGGGTGGGGGTGATGGGAGACATGAGTGGGGGCCTGGTGGAGGGTGCCCCTGGATGCTGGGGGGTGGGGGTGCAGGGGGACATGAGTGGGGGCCTGGTGGAGGGTGCCCCTGCACTGCTGGGGGTTGGGGGTGGTGGGAGACATGAGTTGGACATGATGGGGGCCTGGTGGTGCTGCCCCTGCACTGCTGGGGGGGGGGGGGTGATAGGGGCCATGAGTGGGGGCCTGGTGGAGGGTGCCCTGCACTGCTGGGGGGTGGGGGTGATGGGAGACATGAGTGGGGGCCTGGTGGAGGGTGCCCCTGGGTGCTGGGGGGTGGGGGTGCAGGGGGACATGAGTGGGGGCCTGGTGGAGGGTGCCCCTGCACTGCTGGGGGGTGGGGGTGGTGGGAGACATGAGTTGGACATGAGTGGGGGCCTGGTGGTGCTGCCCCTGCACAGCTGGGTGGGGGTGATAGAGGCCATGAGTGGGGGCCTGGTGGAGGGTGCCCCTGGATGCTGGGGGGTGGGGGTGCAGGGGGACATGAGTGGGGGCCTGGTGGAGGGTGCCCCTGCACTGCTGGGGGGTGGGGGTGATAGGGGCCATGAGTGGGGGCCTGGTGGAGGGTGCCCCTGGATGCTGGGGGGTGGGGGTGCAAGGGGCCATGAGTGGGGGCCTGGTGGAGGGTGCCCCTGCACTGCTGTGGGGTGGGGGTGGTGGGAGACATGAGTTGGACATGAGTGGGGGGCCTGGTGGTGCTGCCCCTGCACTGCTGGGGGTGGGGGTGATAGGGGCCATGAGTGGGGGCCTGGTGGAGGGTGCCCTGCACTGCTGGGGGGTGGGGGTGATAGTGGCCATGAGTGGGGGCCTGGTGGAGGGTGCCCCTGGATTCTGGGGGGTGTGGGTGCAGGGGGACATGAGTGGGGGCCTGGTGGAGGGTGCCCCTGCACTGCTGGGGGGTGGGGGTGGTGGGAGACATGAGTTGGACATGAGTGGGGCCTGGTGGTGCTGCCCCTGCACTGCTGGGGGTTGGGGGTGATAGGGACCATGAGTGGGGGCCTGGTGGAGGGTGCCCTGCACTGCTGGGGGGTGGGGGTGATAGGGGCCATGAGTGGGGGCCTGGTGGAGGGTGCCCCTGGATGCTGGGGGTGGGGGTGCAGGGGGACATGAGTGGGGGCCTGGTGGAGGGTGCCCTGCACTGCTGGGGGGTGGGGGTGATAGGGGACATGAGTGGGGGCCTGGTGGAGGGTGCCCCTGGATGCTGGGGGGTGGGGATGCGGGGGACATGAGTGGGGGCCTGGTGGAGGGTGCCCTGGATGCTGGGGGTGGGGGTGCAGGGGGACATGAGTTGGACATGAGTGGGGGCCTGGTGGAGGGTGCCCTGCACTGCTGGGGGGTGGAGGTGGTGGGAGACATGAGTGGGGGCCTGGTGGAGGGTGCCCCTGCACTGCTGGGGGGTGGGGGTGGTGGGAGACCTGAGTCGGACATGAGTGGGGGCCTGGTGGTGCTGCCCCTGCACTGCTGGGTTGTGGGGGTGGTGGGAGACATGAGTGGGGGCCTGGTGGAGGGTGCCCCTGGATGCTGGGGGTGGGGGTGCAGGGGACATGAGTGGGGGCCTGGTGGAGGGTGCCCTGCACTGCTGGGGGGTGGGGATGATAGGGGACATGAGTGGGGGCCTGGTGGAGGGTGCCCCTGGATGCTGGGGGTGGGGGTGCAGGGGGACATGAGTGGGGGCCTGGTGGAGGGTGCCCCTGCACTGCTGGGGGGTGGGGGTGGTGGGAGACATGAGTTGGACATGAGTGGGAACCTGGTGGTGCTGCCCCTGCACTGCTGGGGGGTGGGGGTGGTGGGAGACATGAGTGGGGGCCTGGTGGAGGGTGCCCCTGGATGCTGGGGGGTGGGGGTGATGGGAGACATGAGTGGGGGCCTGGTGGAGGGTGCCCCTGGATGCTGGGGGGTGGGGGTGCAAGGGGCCATGAGTGGGGGCCTGGTGGAGGGTGCCCCTGCACTGCTGTGGGGTGGGGGTGGTGGGAGACATGAGTTGGACATGAGTGGGGGGCCTGGTGGTGCTGCCCCTGCACTGCTGGGGGTGGGGGTGATAGGGGCCATGAGTGGGGGCCTGGTGGAGGGTGCCCTGCACTGCTGGGGGGTGGGGGTGATAGTGGCCATGAGTGGGGGCCTGGTGGAGGGTGCCCCTGGATTCTGGGGGGTGTGGGCGCAGGGGGACATGAGTGGGGGCCTGGTGGAGGGTGCCCCTGCACTGCTGGGGGGTGGGGGTGGTGGGAGACATGAGTTGGACATGAGTGGGGGCCTGGTGGTGCTGCCCCTGCACTGCTGGGGGGTGGGGGTGGTGGGAGACATGAGTGGGGGCCTGTTGGAGGGTGCCCCTGGATGCTGGGGGGTGGGGGTGCAGGGGGACATGAGTGGGGGCCTGGTGGAGGGTGCCCTGCACTGCTGGGGGGTGGGGGTGATAGGGGACATGAGTGGGGGCCTGGTGGAGGGTGCCCCTGGATGCTGGGGGGTGGGGGTGCAGGGGGACATGAGTGGGGGCCTGGTGGAGGGTGCCCTGCACTGCTGGGGGGTGGGGGTGGTGGGAGACATGAGTTGGACATGAGTGGGGGCCTGGTGGTGCTGCCCCTGCACTGCTGGGGGGTGGGGGTGGTGGGAGACATGAGTGGGGGCCTGGTGGAGGGTGCCCCTGCACTGCTGGGGGGTGGGGGTGGTGGGAGACATGAGTTGGACATGAGTGGGGGCCTGGTGGTGCTGCCCCTGCACTGCTGGGGGGTGGGGTGGTGGGAGACATGAGTGGGGGCCTGTTGGAGGGTGCCCCTGGATGCTGGGGGGTGGGGGTGCAGGGGGACATGAGTGGGGGCCTGGTGGAGGGTGCCCTGCACTGCTGGGGGGTGGGGGTGATAGGGGACATGAGTGGGGGCCTGGTGGAGGGTGCCCCTGGATGCTGGGGGGTGGGGGTGCAGGGGGACATGAGTGGGGGCCTGGTGGAGGGTGCCCTGCACTGCTGGGGGGTGGGGGTGGTGGGAGACATGAGTTGGACATGAGTGGGGGCCTGGTGGTGCTGCCCCTGCACTGCTGGGGGGTGGGGGTGGTGGGAGACATGAGTGGGGGCCTGGTGGAGGGTGCCCCTGGATGCTGGGGGGTGGGGGTGATGGGAGACATGAGTGGGGGCCTGGTGGAGGGTGCCCCTGGATGCTGGGGGGTGGGGGTGCAGGGGGCCATGAGTGGGGGCCTGGTGGAGGGTGCCCCTGCACTGCTGGGGGTGGGGGTGGTGGGAGACATGAGTTGGACATGAGTGGGGGCCTGGTGGTGCTACCCCTGCACTGCTGGGGGGTGGGGGTGATAGGGGCCATGAGTGGGGGCCTGGTGGAGGGTGCCCTGCACTGCTGGGGGGTGGGGGTGATAGGGGCCATGAGTGGGGGCCTGGTGGAGGGTGCCCCTGGATGCTGGGGGGTGGGGGTGCAGGGGGACATGAGTGGGGGCCTGGTGGAGGGTGCCCCTGCACTGCTGGGGGGTGGGGGTGGTGGGAGGCATGAGTTGGACATGAGTGGGGGCCTGGTGGTGCTGCCCCTGCACTGCTGGGGGGTGGGGGTGATAGGGGCCATGAGTGGGGGCCTGGTGGAGGGTGCCCTGCACTGCTGGGGGGTGGGGGTGATGGGAGACATGAGTGGGGGCCTGGTGGAGGGTGCCCCTGGATGCTGGGGGGTGGGGGTGCAGGGGGAAATGAGTGGGGGCCTGGTGGAGGGTGCCCCTGCACTGCTGGGGGGTGGGGGTGGTGGGAGACATGAGTTGGACATGAGTGGGGTCCTGGTGGTGCTGCCCCTGCACTGCTGGGGGGCGGGGGTGATAGGGGCCATGAGTAGGGGCCTGGTGGAGGGTGCCCCTGGATGCTGGGGGGTGGGGTGCAGGGGGACATGAGTGGGGGCCTGGTGGAGGGTGCCCCTGCACTGCTCGGGGGTGGGGGTGATAGGGGCCATGAGTGGGGGCCTGGTGGAGGGTGCCCTGCACTGCTGGGGGTGGGGGTGATAGGGGCCATGAGTGGGGGCCTGGTGGAGGGTGCCCCTGGATGCTGGGGGGTGGGGGTGCAGGGGGACATGAGTGGGGGCCTGGTGGAGGGTGCCCCTGCACTGCTGGGGGGTGGGAGTGGTGGGAGACATGAGTGGGGGCCTGGTGGTGCTGCCCCTGCACTGCTGGGGGGTGGGGGTGGTGGGAGACATGAGTTGGACATGAGTGGGGGCCTGGTGGTGCTGCCCCTGCACTGCTGGGGGGTGGGGGTGATAGGGGCCATGAGTGGCGGCCTGGTGGAGGGTGCCCTGCACTGCTGGGGGGTGGGGGTGATAGGGCCATGAGTGGGGGTCTGGTGGAGGGTGTCCCTGGATGCTGGGGGGTGGTGGTGCAGGGGGACATGAGTGGGGGCCT
This sequence comes from Ambystoma mexicanum, assembly GCF_040938575.1. Classification (NCBI taxonomy): domain Eukaryota; kingdom Metazoa; phylum Chordata; class Amphibia; order Caudata; family Ambystomatidae; genus Ambystoma; species Ambystoma mexicanum. The sequence goes on along the minus strand of NC_090924.1, from coordinate 870,206,593 downwards.
GGTGGAGGGTGCCCCTGCACTGCTGGGGGGTGGGGGTGGTGGGAGACATGAGTTGGACATGAGTGGGGGCCTGGTGGTGCTGCCCCTGCACTGCTGGAGGGTGGGGGTGATAGGGGCCATGAGTGGGGGCCCGGTGGAGGGTGCCCTGCACTGCTGGGGGTGGGGGTGATGGGAGACATGAGTGGGGGCCTGGTGGAGGGTGCCCCTGGATGCTGGGGGGTGGGGGTGCAGGGGGACATGAGTGGGGGCCTGGTGGAGGGTGCCCCTGCACTGCTGGGGGGTGGGGGTGGTGGGAGACATGAGTTGGACATGAGTGGGGGCCTGGTGGTGCTGCCCCTGCACTGCTGGGGGGTGGGGGTGATAGGGGCCATGAGTGGGGGCCTGGTGGAGGGTGCCCTGCACTGCTGGGGGGTGGGGGTGATGGGAGACATGAGTGGGGGCCTGGTGGAGGGTGCCCCTGGGTGCTGGGGGGTGGGGGTGCAGGGGGACATGAGTGGGGGCCTGGTGGAGGGTGCCCCTGCACTGCTGGGGGGTGGGGGTGGTGGGAGACATGAGTTGGACATGAGTGGGGGCCTGGTGGTGCTGCCCCTGCACAGCTGGGTGGGGGTGATAGAGGCCATGAGTGGGGGCCTGGTGGAGGGTGCCCCTGGATGCTGGGGGGTGGGGGTGCAGGGGGACATGAGTGGGGGCCTGGTGGAGGGTGCCCCTGCACTGCTGGGGGGTGGGGGTGATAGGGGCCATGAGTGGGGGCCTGGTGGAGGGTGCCCCTGGATGCTGGGGGGTGGGGGTTATAGGGGCCATTAGTGGGGGCCTCGTGGTGCTGCCCCTGCACTGCTGGGGGGTGGGGGTGATAGGGGCCATGAGTGGGGGCCTGGTGGAGGGTGCCCCTGGATGCTGGGGGGTGGGGGTGCAGGGGGACATGAGTTGGACATGAGTGGGGGCCTCGTGGAGGGTGCCCTGCACTGCTGGGGGGTGGGGGTGGTGGGAGACATGAGTGGGGGCCTGGTGGAGGGTGCCCCTGCACTGCTGGGGGGTGGGGGTGGTGGGAGACATGAGTGGGGGCCTGGTGGAGGGTGCCCCTGGATGCTGGCGGGTGGGGGTGATGGGAGACATGAGTGGGGGCCTGGTGGAGGGTGCCCCTGGATGCTGGGGGGTGGGGGTGCAGGGGGCCATGAGTGGGGGCCTGGTGGAGGGGGCCCCTGCACTGCTGGGGGGTGGGGGTGGTGGGAGACATGAGTTGGACATGAGTGGGGGCCTGGTGGTGCTGCCCCTGCACTGCTGGGGGGTGGGGGTGATAGGGGCCATGAGTGGGGGCCTGGTGGAGGGTGCCCTGCACTGCTGGGGGGTGGGGGTGATAGGGGCCATGAGTGGGGGCCTGGTGGAGGGTGCCCCTGGATGCTGGGGGGTGGGGGTGCAGGGGGACATGAGTGGGGGCCTGGTGGAGGGTGCCCCTCCACTGCTGGGGGGTGGGGGTGGTGGGAGACATGAGTTGGACATGAGTGGGGGCCTGGTGGTGCTGCCCCTGCACTGCTGGGGGGTGGGGGTGATAGGGGCCATGAGTGGGGGCCTGGTGGAGGGTGCCCTGCAATGCTGGGGGGTGGGGGTGATGGGAGACATGAGTGGGGGCCTGGTGGAGGGTGCCCCTGGATGCTGGGGGGTGGTGGTGCAGGGGGACATGAGTGGGGCCCTGGGGGAGGGTGCCCCTGCACTGCTGGGGGTTGGGGGTGGTGGGAGACATGAGTGGGGGCCTGGTGGTGCTGCCCCTGCACTGCTGGGGGGTGGGGGTGGTGGGAGACATGAGTTGGACATGAGTGGGGGCCTGGTGGTGCTGCCCCTGCACTGCTGGGGGGTGGGGGTGATAGGGGCCATGAGTGGGGGCCTGGTGGAGGTTGCCCTGCACTGCTGGGGGGTGGGGGTGATAGGGGACATGAGTGGGGGCCTGGTGGAGGGTGCCCCTGGATGCTGGGGGGTGGGGGTGCAGGGGGACATGAGTGGGGGCCTGGTGGAGGGTGCCCCTGCACTGCTGGGGGGTGGGGGTGGTGGGAGACATGAGTTGGACATGAGTGGGGGCCTGGTGGTGCTGCCCCTGCACTGCTGGAGGGTGGGGGTGATAGGGGCCATGAGTGGGGGCCCGGTGGAGGGTGCCCTGCACTGCTGGGGGGTGGGGGTGATAGGGGACATGAGTGGAGGCCTGGTGGAGGGTGCCCCTGGATGCTGGGGGGTGGGGGTACTGGGGGACATGAGTGGGGGCCTGGTGGAGGGTGCCCCTGCACTGCTGGGGGGTGGGGGTGGTGGGACACATGAGTTGGACATGAGTGGGGGCCTGGTGGTGCTGCCCCTGCACTGCTGGGGGGTGGGGGTGATAGGGGCCATGAGTGGGGGCCTGGTGGAGGGTGCCCTGCACTGCTGGGGGGTGGGGGTGATGGGAGACATGAGTGGGGGCCTGGTGGAGGGTGCCCCTGGATGCTGGGGGGTGGGGGTGCAGGGGGACATGAGTGGGGGCCTGGTGGAGGGTGCCCCTGCACTGCTGGGGGGTGGGGGTGGTGGGAGACATGAGTGGGGGCCTGGTGGAGGGTGCCCCTGCACTGCTGGGGGGTGGGGGTGGTGGGAGACATGAGTTGGACATGAGTGGGGGCCTGGTAGTGCTGCCCCTGCACTGCTGGGGGTGGGGGTGATAGGGGCCATGAGTGGGGGCCTGGTGGAGGGTGCCCTGCACTGCTGGGGGGTGGGGGTGATAGGGGCCATGAGTGGGGCCTGGTGGAGGGTGCCCCTGGATGCTGGGGGGTGGGGGTGCAGGGGGACATGAGTGGGGGCCTGGTGGAGGGTGCCCTGCACTGCTGGGGGGTGGGGGTGGTGGGAGACATGAGTGGGGGCCTGGTGGAGGGTGCCCCTGCACTGCTGGGGGGTGGGGGTGGTGGGAGACATGAGTTGGACATGAGTGGGTGCCTGGTGGTGCTGCCCCTGCACTGCTGGGGGGTGGGGGTGGTGGGAGACATGAGTGGGGGCCTGGTGGAGGGTGCCCCTGGATGCTGGGGGGTGGGAGTACAGGGGGACATGAGTGGGGGCCTGGTGGAGGGTGACCTGCACTGCTGGGGGGTGGGGGTGATAGGGGACATGAGTGGGGGCCTGGTGGAGGGTGCCCCTGGATGCTGGGGGGTGGGGGTGCAGGTGGACATGAGTGGGGGCCTGGTGGAGGGTGCCCTGGATGCTGGGGGGTGGGGGTGCAGGGGGACATGAGTTGGACATGAGTGGGGGTCTGGTGGAGGGTGCCCTGCACTGCTGGGGGGTGGGGGTGGTGGGAGACATGAGTGGGGGCCTGGTGGAGGGTGCCCCTGCACTGCTGGGGGGTGGGGGTGGTGGGAGACATGAGTTGGACATGAGTGGGGGCCTGGTGGTGCTGCCCCTGCACTGCTGGGGGGTGGGGGTGGTGGGAGACATGAGTGGGGGCCTGTTGGAGGGAGCCCCTGGATGCTGGGGGGTGGGGGTGCAGGGGGACATGAGTGGGGGCCTGGTGGAGGGTGCCCTGCACTGCTGGGGGGTGGGGGTTATAGGGGACATGAGTGGGGGCCTGGTGGAGGGTGCCCCTGGATGCTGGGGGGTGGGGGTGCAGGGGGACATGAGTGGGGGCCTGGTGGAGGGTGCCCTGCACTGCTGGGGGGTGGGGGTGGTGGGAGACATGAGTGGGGGCCTGGTGGAGGGTGCCCCTGCACTGCTGGGGGGTGGGGGTGGTGGGAGACATGAGTGGGGGCCTGGTGGAGGGTGCCCCTGGATGCTGGGGGGTGGGGGTGATGGGAGACATGAGTGGGGGCCTGGTGGTGCTGCCCCTGCACTGCTGGGGGGTGGGGGTGATAGGGGCCATGAGTGGGGGCCTGGTGGAGGGTGCCCTGCACTGCTGGGGGGTGGGGGTGATAGGGGCCATGAGTGGGGGTCTGGTGGAAGGTGCCCCTGGATGCTGGGGGGTGGGGGTGCAGGGGGACATGAGTGGGGGCCTGGTGGAGGGTGCCCCTGCACGGGTGGGGGGGGTGGGAGACATGAGTTGGGGCCTGGTGGTGCTGCCCCTGCACTGCTGGGGGGTGGGGGTGATAGGGGCCATGAGTGGGGGCCTGGTGGAGGGTGCCCTGCACTGCTGGGGGGTGGGGGTGATGGGAGACATGAGTGGGGGCCTGGTGGAGGGTGCCCCTGGATGCTGGGGGGTGGGGGTGCAGGGGGACATGAGTGGGGGCCTGGTGGAGGGTGCCCCTGCACTGCTGGGGAAGGGGGTGGTGGGAGACATGAGTTGGACATGAGTGGGGTCCTGGTGGTGCTGCCCCTGCACTGCTGGGGGGTGGGGGTGATAGGGGCCATGAGTGGGGGCCTGGTGGAGGGTGCCCCTGGATGCTGGGGGGTGGGGTGCAGGGGGACATGAGTGGGGGCCTGGTGGAAGGTGCCCCTGCACTGCTGGGGGGTGGGGGTGATAAGGGCCATGAGTGGGGGCCTGGTGGAGGGTGCCCTGCACTGCTGGGGGTGGGGGTGATAGGGGCCATGAGTGGGGGCCTGGTGGAGGGTGCCCCTGGATGCTGGGGGGTGGGGGTGCAGGGGGACATGAGTGGGGGCCTGGTGGAGGGTGCCCCTGCACTGCTGGGGGGTGGGGCTGGTGGGAGACATGAGTGGGGGCCTGGTGGTGCTGCCCCTGCACTGCTGGGGGGTGGGGGTGGTGGGAGACATGAGTTGGACATGAGTGGGGGCCTGGTGGTGCTGCCCCTGCACTGCTGGGGGGTGGGGGTGATAGGGGCCATGAGTGGGGGCCTGGTGGAGGGTGCCCTGCACTGCTGGGGGGTGGGGGTGATAGGGCCATGAGTGGGGGCCTGGTGGAGGGTGTCCCTGGATGCTGGGGGGTGTTGGTGCAGGGGGACATGAGTGGGGGCCTGGTGGAGGGTGCCCCTGCACTGCTGGGGGGTGGGGGTGGTGGGAGACATGAGTTGGACATGAGTGGGGGCCTGGTGGTGCTGCCCCTGCACTGCTGGAGGGTGGGGGTGATAGGGGCCATGAGTGGGGGCCCGGTGGAGGGTGCCCTGCACTGCTGGGGGTGGGGGTGATGGGAGACATGAGTGGGGGCCTGGTGGAGGGTGCCCCTGGATGCTGGGGGGTGGGGGCGCAGGGGGACATGAGTGGGGGCCTGGTGGAGGGTGCCCCTGCACTGCTGGGGGGTGGGGGTGATAGGGGCCATGAGTGGGGGCCTGGTGGAGGGTGCCCCTGGATGCTGGGGGGTGGGGGTGATAGGGGCCATTAGTGGGGGCCTCGTGGTGCTGCCCCTGCACTGCTGGGGGGTGGGGGTGATAGGGGCCATGAGTGGGGGCCTGGTGGAGGGTGCCCCTGGATGCTGGGGGGTGGGGGTGCAGGGGGACATGAGTTGGACATGAGTGGGGGCCTGGTGGAGGGTGCCCTGCACTGCTGGGGGGTGGGGGTGGTGGGAGACATGAGTGGGGGCCTGGTGGAGGGTGCCCCTGCACTGCTGGGGGGTGGGGTGGTGGGAGACATGAGTGGGGGCCTGGTGGAGGGTGCCCCTGGATGCTGGGGGGTGGGGGTGATGGGAGACATGAGTGGGGGCCTGGTGGAGGGTGCCCCTGGATGCTGGGGGGTGGGGGTGCAGGGGGCCATGAGTGGGGGCCTGGTGGAGGGTGCCCCTGCACTGCTGGGGGGTGGGAGTGGTGGGAGACATGAGTTGGACATGAGTGGGGGCCTGGTGGTGCTGCCCCTGCACTGCTGGGGGGTGGGGGTGATAGGGGCCATGAGTGGGGGCCTGGTGGAGGGTGCCCTGCACTGCTGGGGGGTGGGGGTGATAGGGGCCATGAGTGGGGGCCTGGTGGAGGGTGCCCCTGGATGCTGGGGGGTGGGGGTGCAGGGGGACATGAGTGGGGGCCTGGTGGAGGCTGCCCCTCCACTGCTGGGGGGTAGGGGTGGTGGGAGACATGAGTTGGACATGAGTGGGGGCCTGGTGGTGCTGCCCCTGCACTGCTGGGGGGTGGGGGTGATAGGGGCCATGAGTGGGGGCCTGGTGGAGGGTGCCCTGCACTGCTGGGGGGTGGGGGTGATGGGAGACATGAGTGGGGTCCTGGTGGAGGGTGCCCCTGGATGCTGGGGGGTGGTGGTGCAGCGGGACATGAGTGGGGGCTTGGTGGAGGGTGCCCCTGCACTGCTGGGGGGTGGGGGTGGTGGGAGACATGAGCTGGACATGAGTGGGGGCCTGGTGGTGCTGCCCCTGCACTGCTGGGGTGTGGGGTGATAGGGGCCATGAGTGGGGGCCTGGTGGAGGGTGCCCCTGGATGCTGGGGGGAGGGGGTGCAGGGGGACATGAGTGGGGGCCTGGTGGAGGGTGCCCCTGCACTGCTGGGGGGTGGGGGTGATAGGGGCCATGAGTGGGGGCCTGGTGGAGGGTGCCCTGCACTGCTGGGGGGTGGGGGTGATAGGGGCCATGAGTGGGGGCCTGGTGGAGGGTGCCCTTGGATGCTGGGGGGTGGGGGTGCAGGGGGACATGAGTGGGGCCCTGGTGGAGGGTGCCCCTGCACTGCTGGGGGGTGGGGGTGGTGGGAGACATGAGTGGGGGCCTGGTGGTGCTGCCCCTGCACTGCTGGGGGGTGGGGGTGGTGGGAGACATGAGTTGGACATGAGTGGGGGCCTGGTGGTGCTGCCCCTGCACTGCTGGGGGGTGGGGGTGATAGGGGCCATGAGTGGGGGCCTGGTGGAGGGTGCCCTGCACTGCTGGGAGGTGGGGGTGATAGGGGACATGAGTGGGGGCTTGGTGGAGGGTGCCCCTGGATGCTGGGGGGTGGGGGTGCAGGGGGACATGAGTGGGGGCCTGGTGGAGGGTGCCCCTGCACTGCTGGGGTGTGGGGGTGGTGGGAGACATGAGTTGGACATGAGTGGGGGCCTGGTGGTGCTGCCCCTGCACTGCTGGAGGGTGGGGGTGATAGGGGCCATGAGTAGGGGCCCGGTGGAGGCTGCCCTGCACTGCTGGGGGGTGGGGGTGATAGGGGACATGAGTGGAGGCTTGGTGGAGGGTGCCCCTGGATGCTGGGGGGTGGGGGTACTGGGGGACATGAGTGGGGGCCTGGTGGAGGGTGCCCCTGCACTGCTGGGGGTGGGGGTGGTGGGACACATGAGTTGGACATGAGTGGGGGCCTGGTGGTGCTGCCCCTGCACTGCTGGGGGGTGGGGGTGATAGGGGCCATGAGTGGGGGCCTGGTGGAGGGTGCCCTGCACTGCTGGGGGGTGGGGGTGATGGGAGACATGAGTGGGGGCCTGGTGGAGGGTGCCCCTGGATGCTGGGGGGTGGGGGTGCAGGGGGACATGAGTGGGGGCCTGGTGGAGGGTGCCCCTGCACTGCTGAGGGGTGGGGGTGGTGGGAGACATGAGTTGGACATGAGTGGGGGCCTGGTGGTGCTGCCCCTGCACTGCTGGGCGGTGGGGGTGATAGAGGCCATGAGTGGGGGCCTGGTGGAGGGTGCCCCTGGATGCTGGGGGGTGGGGGTGCAGGGGGACATGAGTGGGGGCCTGGTGGAGGGTGCCCCTGCACTGCTGGGGGGTGGGGGTGATAGGGGCCATGAGTGGGGGCCTGGTGGAGGGTGCCCCTGGATGCTGGGGGATGGGGGTGATAGGGGCCATTAGTGGGGGCCTCGTGGTGCTGCCCCTGCACTGCTGGGGGGTGGGGGTGATAGGGGCCATGAGTGGGGGCCTGGTGGAGGGTGCCCCTGGATGCTGGGGGGTGGGGGTGCTGGGGGACATGAGTTGGACATGAGTGGGGGCCTGGTGGAGGGTGCCCTGCACTGCTAGGGGGTTGGGGGTGGTGGGAGACATGAGTGGGGGCCTGGTGGAGGGTGCCCCTGCACTGCTGGGGGGTGGGGGTGGTGGGAGACATGAGTTGGACATGAGTGGGGGCCTGGTGGTGCTGCCCCTGCACTGCTGGGGGGTGGGGGTGGTGGGAGACATGAGTGGGGGCCTGGTGGAGGGTGCCCCTGGATGCTGGGGGGTGGGGGTGATGGGAGACATGAGTGGGGGCCTGGTGGAGGGTGCCCCTGGGGGTGCAGGGGGCCATGAGTGGGGGCCTGGTGGAGGGTGCCCCTGCACTGCTGGGGGGTGGGGGTGGTGGGAGACATGAGTTGGACATGAGTGGGGGCCTGGTGGTGCTGCCCCTGCACTGCTGGGGGGTGGGGGTGATAGGGGCCATGAGTGGGGGCCTGGTGGAGAGTGCCCCTGGATGCTGGGGGGTTGGGTTCCAGGGGACCATGAGTGGGGGCCTGGTGGAGGGTGCCCCTGGATGCTGGGGGGTGGGGGTGATAGGGGCCATGAGTGGGGGCCTGGTGGAGGGTGCCCCACACTGCTGGGGGGTGGGGGTGCTGGGTGACATGAGCAGGTGTGCAGTGTAGTCCCCTGTGGTGTCGGCTGCCTGCAGGGGCCGTGGAGGGTGTATAGGGAATACCTGGGAGCACACAGCCAAATCGCGTGTAGAATTTCCCGCGTACCCCTGAAATACACGTACCCAGCCAAATCGCGTGTGGAAATTCCCGCACACGTACCCGGCAAATTCGCGTGTGGGACTTCCCGCGCACCCCTGAAATCCACGTACCATGCCAAATCGCGTGTGAAACTTCCCGCGCACCCCTGAGATCCACGTACCCAGCCAAGTCGCGTGTGGAAATTCCCGCGCACCCCTGAAATCCACGTACCCTGCCAAATCGCGTGTGGGACTTTCCGCGCACCCCTGAGATCCACGTACCCAGCCAAGTCGCGTGTGGAAATTCCCGCGCACCCCTGAAATCCACGTACCCTGCCAAATCGTGTGTGGGACTTCCCGCGCACCCCTGAGATCCACGTACCCAGCCAAATCGCGTGTGGAAATTCTCGCGCACCCCTGAAATCCACGTACCCTGCCAAATCGCGTTTGAGACTTCCCGCGCACCCCTGAGATCCACGTGCCCAGCCAAGTCACGTGTGGAAATTCCCACGCACGTACCCGGCCAAATCGCGTGTGGAACTTCCCGCGCACCCCTGAAATCCACGTACCCTGCCAAATCGCGTGTGAGACTTCCCGCGCACCCCTGAGATTCACATACCCAGCCAAATCGTGTGTGGAAATTCCCGCGCACGTACCTGGCCAAATCGCGTGTGGAACTTCCCGCGCACCCCTGAAATCCACGCACCCTGCCAAATCGCGTGTGAAAGTTCCCGCGCACCCCGGAATACACGCACACGTTATTTTTCAGTCAGCGGGTGTCCGTGTTTGTGGGTACCCCTTTGCACGTCATTTGTCCTGGACGGCTACAGAATAGGACATTCATCATAGCTGTATATAGGTGCTATTTGTTTCCGCACCTTTTGGCGCACATTTATTACAGGCGCAGAGACGCTACCGCCTGCTTTCTTGTGGCGGTCGTGTTTGTGCCTGTGCGCTGGTTTGACCGTGCGCTTTTTTGCCCTATTCGATTCCATGAATACGTGTTGTAGGCGCTGGTGTGTGGGCGTTCCGCGCACTTGCACCCTGTACTTTCCCCGTGACGCCCACATTTTGGCAAGTTGTTCCCCATTCCGAGTGTTACGCCCCGTGTTCCGCCTACTTTTGTTGTGTGCGCCGCGCTATGTGCGATTTTCGCTGTGGCCTGTGCGATTTCCGCTGTGACCTGGCGCACGCCGTTAGATGGCCTGTGCGCCAACATGCGCCACGCACTTTTTTAGCGCACATCCGATCGTTTTCTCGCACACGGCCTTCCATGAATCGATGTGCACTGCTTTTCGTGCGATTTTCGCACTTGCACTGCGATTTTCGCTATTCCACTGCGAATCGCACGTTTTTGGCCACTTGCGCCGCGCTAATTATTCCATGAATCGGCCTGTATGTGTTTAGATGGGGGGTGTATAGTGAGCGAAGTCTATTGTATTCTAAAATGCAAGGAATATCAGCGTTTATTTTACTTGCATCAAAGTTGATTAGAAATAGACCGTCAAGTGTACGTAAGCGTGATAGTGCTACGTAGCTCATGCCTTCTTTAAAGACTGTGTTACCAATATCTATCATTGCTTTGTCTAGGGTAAGACCCTGTGATTTATGAATCGTGACTGCGTATGCAAGAGTTAGAGAAAATTGTCCTCTGCGTATAAACATGTCTTTGAAGAGAAGGAATCAAGCTGTTGAGCTTCCTATCCTTTTTACTTCTGAAAGTTTGTCAAAGAGTATATTGAGAAACTGAATTTTGTTGTCACGTGGGTATGTTCGAAAGCCAACAACTGTTCCCAGTGCTCCATTAACTAGTCCTTGGTCCACGTCAAGGTTACGTTTAAGCATTACTCTGCAATTTAAGGATAATTTTAATATCTTTTCTAAGCCTGCTGTGTTTGAGATTGATTTTTCTAAACTCTTTAGTCTTGTGGCTTGGTCACACATGGGTAGTGTCATACCATGTACATCTAGTTTGTCTGTGGCGCCAATTTCCATTATTGGTTGCATTTCTTTACCTAACATTATTTCATTGAATTTGAAACAGCTTGCAAGAGTTGGCATTAAGGCCATACAATTGACATTTTTGTGGGCTAATTGTTCCATAACATCTGTAGCACATGCATTATCGCCATAAAAAGCATTCATTTGCCGGGTTTTCAATATTGCTTCTGCTTCTTTAGAAAGTATACCAACTCTGATACTTTTTAAGATGTTGGCATAAGTGAGATCTGCAGATTGCCGCATGTTTTCTGTTAATTCTCTGTATTGGAAATGTTGCCAAAGGTTGACATTTCCAATGCTGCCAACAGTTTTTACGGCATAGTTTGTGTCCTAATGTTTTAAAAATAGGCTCCCCTTTTAATGGTGTCAATTGAAGAAGATCTCCGAAAACAATAATGTGTTTTCCTGCAAAGAGCTCTTCATAGTTTGTTTTGAGTACTTGTAGTAATCTGAGGTGAATCAAAGCCAACATTAGGTTGGAGATCATGCTCACTTCATCTATTAGTAGCATTTTCATTTGTTTCAATACTCTGCGTAGTTCCATTGCAGCTTTTGCAGAAAGTTTGTAATAGTCTAATTTGTTATGGTGTTCTACTGGCAATAGTAGTAATCGGTGTAAAGTGACGCCACCTATGTTGTAGGCAGCAAAACCTGTGGGGGCAGTGACAACAGCTGACAGTTTGTTGTTTGTCAATTGTTGAAGGAAATTACTGACGATTTTGATTAGGAATGTTTTTCCAGAACCAGCTTCACCATTGACGTACAGTAGTATAGGTTTCTAATTATAGCAGGAACATTCTTTATTTTCATGTTGTACACCATGTGCAATTTGTTTTGTTACTTCTTGAAAAATGCTACGTTGTTCATTGTTTAGTTTTGATTGTAGCATAGTTAAGTCTTCTTTATCTTCATACTGACACAAGGTGTTTTCTATTTCTATCATAGCTAATTCTGCCTCATTTATTATTAGTGGTTCTCCCAGTGGTTCTTGGCTTCCTGTTACAGAAGGTTGACTACTGTCAGGAGTGTCCTTATCTAGTTGGGCCTGGAGTTCTTCTTCGTGCTGCTGTTCATTGTGCAACATTGTTTTGTATTGTGTAAAGTTTACATCAGTTATAGTGCTTTCATTTGCTTTGAAAGCATCTTGATGTGAGTCATAGTTATCTAGTATTTCTTCTTATTTTCTCCATGGTTTAAAGGGTTGTAGCAGGGACATGTAATATACTTCTTTATGTTGAGGAGTCTTTAATGACAATTTGATATGATTAATTACATTTGGTTTAGTGAGTTTAACTAAGCTGCCTTCACAGTTTGTCACTCTGTATTTACCTTTTTTTTCATCAGCTTTTATATTATTTTTGTATGTGTAGTTTTGGGCTATGTGGTATAGACACATGGTTTCCAAAGTATTACTTCTGTTTGGGTAGCATGTGTCCAATAAATTGTTTTTTAAAATGTCTTGGCTGTTGGGATCACGTTTGGCTATTGTTTCTATATCTTCGTATGATTTTAGAACTCTTTTTCTAGATTTAGCTGGACCAAGACTTAGCCATACTATATTTTCAGATTCACCATACAATGCAGTGCCAGATAAACAATCAGCTGCTTCATATGATCCACATTCTCTATGGGAGAGCATTTTATGCCCAAGCTGTATAATTTCTGAGACACTGTTGTATCTGCTGACAGGTCATTCCAGAGGTCTTGGAGCTCTGTCTTTTCTGCTTTGGTTAAGTATGGTGTGACATGTTGTGCAACTGCAGTAGAATTGTCTGCAATGTACTGCACATCTATGTTTGCATTCCATAAGTGGGCAATGATTGCATTATAATCATTGATATATTTTTCTTCTTCTTTCCTTTTTATGTAACATGTATTTTTAGGTGACTTACCTTTAACACTATGTCTAACTGAAGACATGAGGTTGTTCACTTGACCTGTATTTGTAACTGGTCTAGGGAAACCAAATCGGCATTTGGTGTAGTATTTCCCTTTGTTTTTGTATTTGCGACGACAATATTTTCCACATTTGTGTCTTTGAAATTGTAAAATTTGTACATGAAGATCACTATTTGTGGCTTCTGATGGAATTTCACAAGTGACATATTTTTCAATAAACTGTAAAACAGTGGCATCACTGTTTTGACCAAATTTAGGAGCATCTTTAATCCATAAAAGCATGTGGATATGTGGTGCTCCTTTGGCTTGGTATTCTTTTCTCCAAAAGAAGTTTTGCACTTCTCCAAGAGGAGGAACAGTTTTATTACAAATAAAATGTAGCATAGCAATGAAGCGATGGAGAAAATATCTTGAAACATTAACAGGATCCAAAGAACAAAGTTCTCCAGGTGTTAGTATATCTATGTTTGTTTTGTTTTTGTTTGATATGCGTAGGATATCATGTAAATCTTCCTATGCACATTCTGCACAACTTAATGTAACAAACCAAGTGGGTGGGCCAAGGTTTCTGATCATACAACGTAAATCTCCATGACGTCGAAACCAGTACTCTTTAGTACCACGCATATTTGCTAATAGATTTGCAATATTTGATTGTAAAACCTCATCCTTTTGTTGCACTTTTTGTAATAATTGTGTAGCTGTCATATTTTGAAAGTGTGATCCTGATTTTAATATGTGTGCAACTCCGTAACATAAAGTTGCTAGTTCACTTTCAAAGAGTAGGTGGAATATGTATTCCACATTTTGTCTAAATCTGGGATCTTCAGAATACATCCGTAATGAGCGGTATTCTGATGCTGATATTTGAATAGGTCTATCATCGTACCTTCCTCCTTTGCCAGTAGGAAAGAGTAGAGGAAAAGCACGTGCTTCTATACTTTTTTCCCATATGCTGATTGGTGATCCTTTTGTTTGACGCATTTGGTACGTTTCCAGTGCATCTTCTATGGTGACATTAGAGTGCAAAGGATGAATTGTATAATGGTCTAAAGTATTTGATATTGTAGCTTGACCAGTTTCTTGTGTTTCTTGAATTATTTCAGTTGTATCCTTCAAGTTTTCTTCAATAGTAATTTCTTTGTAATATTCATTATTCTCTTTAAGATATTGCAAGGCTTGTCTAAATTTATGTAAATCTACCAGCTGTTGCCATATTTTTTTGTCTTTTGTAGGTACTCCATTTACTAAGATAATTAAAGATTGCTGCATTGGACGTTTCACTCCTAGAGTATGCACATTTTCTTTTAGATCTAATGGTAAATAAAGTACTTTTCCACAAATGCCTTTTACATATTCAGAGGGAGGTAATATTGCTGTTTTTGGTTGAAGGCGAATTATTGCTTGAAATGGGTGCACTGTTGGAATTATGATGCTCTCATATAAATTAAGTTGCTGTAGGGGTTTTGGTAGTGGGTATAATTCCAAATTATTTGTGATAGCACGTGAAGGAGTTTGGTTGTTGTCAAGTTTTGTAGTGCAATAACTGCAAAGTATTAAGGGGTCAGTTATTTCGTATTTGTTTTCTGCTGCAAGGTAGAGAGCTAATTCAAACCATTTAGAATCTTCATTGTCTTCTATTTTGTATGATAGGTCTACAGTTTTTGTGTTACTTTTATAAAAAGTTCTGCGGCAACATACACACACATGGTTTGGTACTTCAGCTGATGTACTTTTAAATTTTATTATTTCTTTTTTGTATGTGTTTAGTAAAAGGTTGCCGTGTGTATAATTGTTGCTAATTTGGTTTAAAACTATTTCATTCTGTAAGTGGCTTTCACTTCTAAAATATTTTTTCTGGATATAGTCAATTTCTTCAAGTAGGTCTTTTGCTGTACCATGTAGAAGAATGTTATTTACATTTGCTAGTGCTAAAGCAGGACTTTTAGCATAGTACAGTTTATAGACTAGATTTCTTATAGTTGAATGATGTGTTGATATCCTTTTGATATCATGGAAGGTGGTTTTACAAGTAGGTCCTGTAATGCAGGCCAATGAATGTCCTTGTAGTCCTGTGTACTTGCGCACTGGACAGCTATCCATATTTTGCAGTAGTTTGATTTTTTCTTTGCTTTTTACATATTGATTGAGGAATTGGCGTAAAGACTTGAAAAATTGTTTGGGAATGTTACACATTGACGTGCATGGCCATTTGTACACTAGATGTTCTGATTCAGTTGAATGGAGGGGTGATTCTAAGTTTTCAAGGCATATATTTGTAAGGAGTACTTCTTGTTCCATTATGGTATTATTCACTTTTTCATAACCTTGACCACTGCTATGTATGGCAATTGTATTTGTTTGCTTTTGTTTGTACGCTTCTTCATTAAAGTATGGTTCTGTGCTCGTAGTGTGATTCCATTCACCTCTGCATATACTTAAGAAGTTCTTTCTGTTGACATTTTGTTTATTGAGAAGTCTTTTTTGTAATTTAGTTATTAGTTTTGTTAGTGGTTTCATTTTGTTTAACACTAAAATAAATAACTTTCTTTTGAGATTAATTTCCTACGATAGGTTTTAAGGGTTGAACCTGGTTTCTCTCCTGTTTTTATAATATTTTGAAGGACTCTGTGACAGAACATTTTGGCTAAAATACTTTTCTTGGTATGCTTACTTTGAACTTTATCAAGATTTATAGAAGCAGTTTTATCTGTAGTGATAGCGGATTTTTTGTTAATTGTTTTCTGGTTTGTTTTACATTTTGATAGAGGAGGCAAAGTTTTTCCACTTGAAACTTCTTTTGTTTCACTAAATGACTGTATTAGCTGTTTTGTTTCAACTTCTTTTACAAATTCCGCTAGATATGGATGCTTATGTTTGACACTTTTATTTTCATTTGCTCTACTTCTGCGTTGCTTTCTACGGACATGACTTTTGGTAGGCATTCTTTAGGGTCTGTTGAAAAAAATAAAGAAGGTATGGGTTGGGGTGTTCTGCAATGTATGTGTGCTGTGTGCATGAGTGTTTGAGTAAGATGATAAAGATGTATGTAATGGTGTGTGATTGTGCATTGGGAACTACAACTAGTAGAGATGGGTATTCTTGAATTTATATGCTACTAAACTGGGGTTCAGATGACAGAAAAGAGTAAGCTAGTGGTGTTGAGTACAAATAGTAAATCTAATGTATACAATTAAAACAGTTGTTTGTTCTATAATATCCAAATTGTAGCGGTTGAGTTGGGTAATTTGTGTGTCCAAAAATAGGAATTTTATACATACATTCTGTCTGTAAATCGCTGTTTAAGACATGGGGATTTTTGGACGAATGGTGCGCAATCTCTATTTTTAGGCACAGAAATAGCATGAATTAACTTTACAGTGTGTTTCAGTAATAATACAAATATTATTGTGATATTCTACTTACTTTTTTTTTAAATGAACAGGTTAATTCTTAGTTTTTCTTTGTTCTTCAAATTCGGTTGCTTCTTTTCAGGAGAATGGTCTTCACTGCAATTGTAAAAGAAACAAATTAGTAATTTTGTTTGTATATAGCACTGTTTTTAATTTAGACATTGATTTTTTTAATTGAAATCCTCAGCGCCTTCCTCAAAACCATGAAAACTATCTTATTTACATAAGATACATTGCACAAGTTCAATACACATGATATGTTCTTAATGAACAAATTGTATTGTAATGACTAACTTTAGCAAACAAAATATCTTTACTATGTTTGTGAAATTCATAATGTACCACTGAATACCACTATTTCTGTAACTAAGGTCTTCCAGGTAATAGTGTCTCAATGTCATGCTTAAAGTAATTGAATAAATAAAGAAATAAAACAAAAATATTAAGTCAGTTTGAAAATGTGTTCATGTATTGTACAGAAAATATGCATACCTGTAGTTTGTGTTCACGCATTTGGATATGCATGGAGCTTCAAGTAGAAATCTTGGAGACTTGTACAGTGTTTCTTGTAGATGGTGCTTGCCAATGATATGACACTTGTACTCAGAGAAATTCACAGTGCATTTGCTTTGCTGATCGATGATGATGCAGTTAGATGTAGAGGCCTTGAATGTGATTGGTGGATGGTCATGTGACTTCTTAGCTACATCCAATGAGGGAATGGCACAGAAAGTGAAGTGGAAATGGTAGAAGGGCTGTTCATGTAACGATATGTCCGCGGACATGGCGGTAGTTCACGGACATCGGGTGTTACATCCGGGGATTTTTGGGTTCAGAAGTCATGCACATGAGAATGAGCACTGAAAGGGATTGGTCAGGAAAGTTTAGTGGGTGTGTTGTGCCAGGAGAGAGTTCCTTAGATACTCTTTTTGCTGAGAGAACAACAGATAGCTATGGCTGTGTGTTTCAGAAAACAGATTGTTTGGATTTTGGGAGATTCATGGATACATTGGTTGAAGGTGCATGCAGAAAGCTGTGGAGTAGCTGTAGATTTTGGATTTCCACATGTGGAAGTACACTGGCATGGAGTATGTGGAATAAAGTGGTTGGACTTGCTACCTCTTTGTGCTAGTTTGGAGACAGAGCAACATCCAGACATAATTGTAATTCATTGTGGAGGGAACAGTGTAGGACATGTGTCTGGAATTTCTTTGCAATTTTCTATGAAAGAAGGACTTGGGAAGGTCATGGACATGCTCTCTAATTCTCAAGTAATATTTTCACGGATTGCACAGAGACAAATGTGGCTTTGTTCTTCTTCATTTGGTCCACAAATGGAAAAAGCAAGGCGCAATGTTAATAAGGCTGTTTGTACCTTTCTAAGAGATTTTGGCATGTCCTCTTTTCACAATAAAAATATTATGTTTCGTAGTACATACATTTTTTGCAGAGATGGAGTCCATCTTACTTATGCTGGCAATCAGATTTTTTTGAGAAAAATACAAAATGCATTATGACCTTTTTTAGAATTACAGCATCCATTTTGAAGTAGGTGTTAAGTATTTATGATTTTTGACATACAAACACCTCCCAAAGGCTCTTTTCAGAGCCACCACTTCCTACCAGAGAAAATTGCAATGGTTATGAAAGGGTAGCAACCCAATTTTTTAGATGTCCGCGGACTATCCACGGACTTCTAAAAAAATACAAAGGGCCCTGCTTCATTTATTTTCACTTCTATTTTTTAACTGTGAAAGGCGGCTCTGAAAAGAGCCTTATTTTTTTTTATTTTTGTAATTTTGTATTTTTTGGGGTTTTTTATACACGACACATTAGAAGAGGAGGGGAAAGGAGGGTAAAAGGGGGGGACACCAACCACAGGGATAAGAAAGGGCGAGCTGAGAGTGGGTTTTATTTGGGTAGTGAGCAGGTCTTCTCATGCTCTGAGACGATGGTCACAAAAGCACTGCAAAGTCACTCCCCCTGCAGAGTACAGTGTCACAGTACATACATACAACTGTTACCCTCGAAAGGTAAGGGTCATCAGAATTCTGTATGGCCTGTGAGGCAGCTTGAGGAAGATGCTGTCCCACAGAGGTGGTCCTTGTGGTGACAGGATCAGAAACAGAGGATGAAGTAGAGGAAATCAACCTACTACGTTCTTCGCAAGGTACAACCTTGCGAATAGCCCCAGAGTGAAATGACCTCAGGTGTCGCTTCATGGTAGTGGTCCCAAAGCTGTACGAACCGTGCCTCCCACGACTGAGTATCATTTTGCACTCATTGCAGGTGACACGGTTCTCACGAGCCTTAGGACCATTCCCATGAATGGTAAACAACCGCCACACCCAATACTCACGCCTAATGCGGGTAGTAGGGATTTCCTCTACCTCATTCTCCTCATCCTCTTCTTCCTCCTCTGCATCCTCACTCCTGTTCCCCTCTTCAGGCCCTTGGGGAGGTGGTGGTGGTGGAGGGGGTGGGGGTGGTGCTGAGGCAGACACAGCACCAGGTGGCAGCAGTGGAGTCCAGAAGCCATCAGGTTGAAGATGGAAATCTGCAGGTTGCAGCAAAAATCTCTGTGCTCTGTAGAATAGCCAGAAACACAATCAGAATAAGCTCTAGGGCGTGGTCTTTTATAGGGGTGCTTGTGCGCGGTCCGCAGACATGCGCGCTGTCCGCGGACAGATCGAACACAAAAAAAATGTTCAAAAGGTTTCAAAAAGTATGTATAAACTTATAATTAGTATGTGGGACTTGTGCTATGGTGAGTTTTTATTGGAAAATATTGTGGATTACTTGAAAATGTACTTTTAAATTGTTCGGGGACACGAACAGTGTCTGCATTCAGAACACGTGATCAGCGTGGGAGTGGTCACATGGTTGCTTCGCGAACATGTTCGCGAAGGAAGCGGCTGTCCGCAGGACACCAAATGCACGGGCATTGGTTTGCGCATGCGCGTTGATGTTCTACGGACACTGTTCGGGTCCTGAAGTAATTAAAAGTGCGTCAGATGTCAAACAAACAGTTACGGACAGGCGTTTGTTCTTAGAACAGTGTCAACTTGCTTGCGAACAATACGGACAGAAATAGCATCCTCAGAACACCTCCATTTTCGTTTCTTTACGAACATTTCAGGACACCGCGTGTGTTCTTAGAACAGTTTCAACTTGCTAACGAACAGTACGGACAGGTATAGTGTTCTTCAGGGCACCTCCATTTTCGTTTATTTACGAACATTTCAGAACACCAATTGTGTTCTTAGAACAGTTTCAACTTGCTAATGAACAGTACGGACATGTATTGTGTTCTTCAGGACACCTCCATTTCCATTTCTTTAGGAACATTTCAGAACACCCGCGCTGTCCGCGGACACCTACATTGTTTTTTTTTTTTTTTAAATGGAAACTAATTACAACTCAATATAAAAATGTTACTTTATTTAACATATATTAATAATTTATGACAGAGAAGGTGAGGCAGAAACGGAAACAAAAACAGGAGAATTAGGGGTTTCAACATGATTGGTATCAGGTGAAGAAGGGATGGAAGTCTCATCAAAACGTTTTGGGTTATGGAGAGGGTTTGGGGATAATTGACTGGGATATGGTGAGGGGGGACAAGTACATGTGGGGCAATGGTATGACGTTTTTGTTTTAAAATGACCTTCAACAAAAGTTTTCAAATTATTAAAATTGGTCAACAATAAATAAATTTTTTCTTTTATGCTGTCAAGCGTGTTTTCCATAACAGCTTCGTCAGAGGTATTTTCTATTTTGGTATGCTCTGTAAAAAAATATATATATATGTTAAATGTATATAAAATAATAATAATTAAATGGTTTATATTGTAAAGTGTTTACCATTAGTTTCACTATCTTGCCATGTGGGAAATGCTGCTCTAGCCATTCCAGAGTACTAGACATTTCTGTGAGAAAAAAAAAGATATTATGTTTTTTTTATCTAATACAGAAAGTTTATAAATATATGAGTAAAATGAAGTACACTTACTATTTCAGGTAAAATATGTTCTAAGTACTGTGTAGGTCTGGTGTTGTTCTTAGTTCTGCAGTGTCCGTGAGGTAATTATGTTGGAAGCCAATTTATCTTCTTCTGGTATATTCCATTTTTAGAACTTATAGTATTTAAATGAATGGTTAGTGTGTTACATATATGGGTTACATTTCTTATGTATTACTACATATAATGTGTATGTGTTCTGCTTTTTGAATTTGTCAAATGTTCCTATGTTATGATATAACAATCAAACATACCCCCCCAGAGTTTTTAGGTAGTGGTACTGTTCTCCAAACATGTCCGCGGACATTAAAAGAGTTCGCGGACATCAAGTTCAGTAGAAGAGGTTCAGTATGTTCCATATTACATGTACATAAAGTCAAAGTTATTATTGTTAAGTTGCGCTACTAAAAACCTATGAAATTCAGTGAAAAAACTTTGTTAAAGGGACATTATGATTAAGTTGCACTACTAAAAACTTATGAAATTCAGTGAAAAAACTTTGTTAAAGGGACGTTATGGTTAAGTTGTGCTACTAAAAACCTATGAAATTCAGTGAAAAAACGTTGTTAAAGGGACGTTATGATTAAGTTGCGCTACTAAAAACCTATGAAATTCAGTGAAAAAACGTTGTTAAAGGGATGTTATGATTAAGTTGCGCTACTAAAAACCTATGAAATTCAGTGAAAATATACTTTGTTAAAGGGACGTTATGGTTCCAAGTAAAACCGAAAAACCCTTGAAATTCGCCAGTTATGGTAAGCTAAGCAACCATAACTCGCGCCACCACTGTGCACTGCTAAGACTAAGACCCAGGACATCAAAGATGACATAACAAATGTCATTGATGACATCACATGTGCATTTACTTTTCATGCAAGGGGTTGTGAATGTAATGTTGGCTAAAAAGTATCAGGGATTATCGGGAGATGTGCAATAAACTGCATACTTCATCACGCAATGTAATGTTCTAAAGAATATTCCATTGCAGTGTTCTTTCTAGTAGAGGAACCTACTCATACAGAAATGTAGGTATTGGCTACATCGTACGCCACAGAGGTGCTATATTTGTAATTGTCCAAAGTTATATAATAAAACAGTGAATGCTTCTGTGTCAGACTTTTCTGTACTGTGAAACATGTACTAAGTAGCTAATAATGCATCACTTACTACATATTTCTACTAAAACACACAAAACATAGATAGACTACAATGCATACACATATGGGGCTTATATATGCAGAGTAAAGTAAGCAAACAAGAGGCAGTATCATTAGCAACTGTGTATAATCTACATGATTGTATTCACGCACAAAAATGATTGCTGTGTTTCAGGCCTGCTTCTTCCCCTATATAAGTTCATCATAAGATGCGATAACATTCTAAGGAAAGTAGTGTAAGAACATGTGAGAATAGCAATATCTAAAAATGTAATACCTTTTGAAAGTTAAGTTTCTGACTGTCAGTAAATAAACCCACCTGGCCTAGATATGTCAGTGAAAAAAAAGAAGGGGCTAGACATGTGATGTCATCAGTGATGTCATCAATGATATTTGTGATGTCATATTTGATGTCCTGGGTGTTAGTCTTAGCAGTGCACGGTAGTGGCGCAAGTTATGGTTGTTTAGCTTACCATAACTGGCGAATTTCCGTTTTTTTTATTTTACTTGTAACCATAACGTCCCTTTAACAAAGTTTTTTCATTGAATATATATATATATGTGGTTTTCTTAAACAGGGGTCCATAATAAACCTCAGTAAGGCTATTTGGAAATTTGATGTAGGCTGTGGTGAAGAAGGGTGGGCAAAACTATTCACTTTATTATGTGCCGTGTCATTTCACTTCCTATGTCAGGGGTACAAGTAGGGCTCTAATCATATTTTGCTCCCTACTTGGAGTCAAATGACATTTCAGGGAGTAAAAAAGTAATTATCTTTGTCAATACGGATACTTTCTGCTTATTAAAAGATGTTCTTTCCTCTTAAAGTTCCTCTTGATATTGAGCACTAATATTATTAGAGTTCCTTCGTATGCCACTGATCTACTGGTCACTAATTTGAAAACGCTAATTTGAAAACATATCAGTGGGGCTTTGTGGGTTGAAGCAATGATATGTTCATTGTTTCTCGTTTTTGTTGGGAACATTTTCCTTTTTTTAGGGAGTAGAAATGGATGGTGCATGTGTCTCTTAGCTATGAGGCTGGTGTTATCACTACCTACAGGAGAACGTAATGTGGATAGTAAGCAGAGGCATAGGAATGTTTGATCATCATTTTCTGAGGTGCAGTTATTCTGATGCAATTATCATCCTTACACAAATTATTAGAAGCATGTTCTCCTGGCCCCTGAATTACTTCATTAAAGTGGCACTTTAACTCCGATCAGCATGTTTTTTGACGCATTGCTTTTTATTGTCATTAATCCATCAGCAAATGCTGTATTCTGTCTGAATTTCCTGACAGCAACATCAGTTATGACAAGAGATATTTGTGTTTTGTAAAACACATGAGTGATTTTCCAGTGGCATAAAAAATACATTTTTCTCTGCACAGAAGAATGTTTGCAAGGTACTGTGGCAGATGTTGAAGTCTTGGACCGGTTGATAATTTGTCTGTATAATCACATATGACACATTTTATTTTAGCCTACATGTTTGGAAAAAGTGCTGTACGATTTGTAAAGAATTGCAGTGGCTGGGAAGAGGAAATTCCTTTCCAAACTCTCTTCTGTGACGGTAGCTCACAAAGTGGCTTACCTCATTAGTCAGTTGCGCACATGGAAAATAATGTGCGCACAACAGCCAACTAGTTTTGCACATAGAGAAAAATAATTAGAAGGAACATTGGCTATGACCATCAATATTACAAGTCTCTGTTAAGCAAGTTTCCTGGAGGGCCACAATGCAGAACAGATCTATATGCACTATTAAGCCTTCATGAGCTGCAATGTGAGAAAACCCTCTGGTATTCCATGAGCAAATAATATCAATGTCATCAGGAGTTTTTTTGCAAACTGGGCCTTAAAGACGGTGGGCAGCCATTGACAGTATTCTTCATTTGCATTAATCTCTCCTGGTAAGCTTCCTGATGTCGCTCATTCATTCAGACTATCGGACCCAGTTGTCACATAGAGTATAGTAGGATCCAAATCAAGCTCATTGGATGAGACTATTAACAGCATTTTACAATACCGCTCAGTACCAGTAATTCATAATCCATATTTAACTGTTTGCATCATGACTTCAGAGCAGCTATAGCCCAACTTAATCAGTTCATTCTCAAACCGTAGAAAGTACTCTCTGATGTCATTAGAATGGCACCAAATATTGGATGTAAAATTGATCTGGTCTTCCAACTGATCGACAATTAGTACATCATCATTCATACTGACACGCAGGGGAAAAATGCCATGTAGAATTTGTAGGACTACTGCTCGATTTAGGGGGGATGATGATCAATGACGAATATTGATATCACCTGGAGTGCACTTATTTGGTCTATATGGTCTGGTGCCCTGATACCATCGTTACTCAGTAGCTTACTACTTCTACAATCGTGTATTTTAGGCACATGTGTAGATTGTAGGTTGGCAACCTTTTTTAGCTCTGTAGCACAAGGTTCTTGAGAAGCTTCAGCCTCCAAGGCATCTTGAGATCCTAGCGGGCACTCAAGAGTTAAAGCATTAGTTAAATTATTCTCCTGGTTTTCCACAAATATACATTTTACCGCTTCCAAGACATGATCAGCAATACCCACATTCTTTCTAGTATCTACTTTTTAAACTTTCAATCTTTTAGGAGGTTTAGCACCTTCTTGCAGTTTGAGGGTAACACCCACTTTTTTGGTGCTGCATCCAGAATTATACATATAGTTCCTAATGTGATATGGGATTCGTAATCTCACTATACATCCTTGCTTGCGATACTTTCCTTTTCTGTCGTTTCAACAGCCGAGACTTTTTGTTAGTTTTCTTTTTACCATATCTAATTGACTTAGAAGAAACGGTATAGGCGTCATGCGCTATATCATTATATAACTCAATTTCAACAGCCAAGTTAGAGACACTCCTAGAGTGGGAGAAGGGCATTGTGCACCCCTAGTTACTACAATCATTGAGCAGTCGTCCCTCTCTATTAATACTCTGATGCAAAAGTAGTGATTGTGCATTTAGGTTTTTTTCCATACTTTCGCATCGGGCAATCAGGACAGTCAGCAAATTTTCAAACATTTCAAACATCTCATCGAAGATGTGCTGTGGGTGATAATGTCTAGATCTTCATCATGCAATGTAACCGCACTCGTGAGCACATCACTTTCCTTAGATTCGTGTTCGGGGGCTACACATGAGGTCCTTTCTGCTACCATAGTGTTTGGGGTGTTCGTAGTTTTAGTAGTACAGTTTACCAGCATAGTCATGAAGGTGCTGAGTTCTTGAAAATATTCAAGATTATTAGTCGGCAACATGGCAGCAGAAGCTATATTTAGGGATTGAGCATTTCCATTGAGTGTACAAAGTCTTTCTGCTCCAGGTACCATGGCCGTTCCTTGAACAATGTCACCTGCTACCTCTACGGCGTTTGCCCGTTACATCACTCATTATTATCACAGCTACAGCAGTTGGACTAATTTGTGCATGTTCAACAATATCGTCAGTGGGTCCATCGGTCGCCACTGCTGCTTCTTGAATGTTATCATCTATGACACTATCATTATCATTGGTTTCCGTTGAGGCATTTTCATCATTTTCATGTATTCCACTTGGTTCAGTCATATCAACACATGTATTGCATTCAGTCCAGGCGGGATCAGACGACATATTTATATCAGATACTACTTACCCAAAGACAGAGTCCTCACCTGAGAGCAGTACTGCGCTAGCACCGTTTTCTTGTGAAAACAAAACATTTGCTATTCATTTTGAGCTCAAACATGGAAGGGAGTCAGTTAGATCGATCATTAATTTGTGCGCCGCCTGATTTTCTGCAATAGCGCTAAGTGTTAGAGCGTCGTCATTTATTTTCTTGGGATAGTATTTTGTAATTCTAGTGGCCTTTTTCACAGACGCATTTACTGCGCCAAACTTATATATCATTTTCTGAGTGAATGCACGGCTCGTTTGCCATCCGTATATACGAGATGACTCTTGTTGTAGTGCAGGTTTATCAAGAGATTGGATCAGTGTGAGGGAGGGGTTACCAGGGCTTATTTCTCTATCCACAGTTGTAGAACTGAAAGGCTCCAAAACTTCAATTAACCCAGCCATGTCTAATCCGCTGCAGGATAGTAGCAGTAGCAAAAGGGCTCGCTAGGACACACCAGCTTAGATGAGGTCTACAGGGGGGAGCCTGTCAACCTCGTAAAAAGAGAAGCAATTTCCTCGTGCAACACCTACCTATCGAGATCACCAGCAATTCGCGGCCTTCAATCGGTAATCAGTTGGAGTCAGGGCGAAGCCGTGGCGCAGAGCAGAGACTAGATCCACTGCCCCCAGCCAACAGCCAACAGCATTTACGAGGGCACTTCCGAGGATGCGCGCACGCGGATCTGCACCCCCCCACCCATATGTAACTCCTGTGGGAGTAGGGGGCGGGGCCAGGATCAAAAAGAACAGCAAATATATATGGCTATCATAAAAAGGCATATAAGCTGTAAGAGTAAAAGCAGGCAATGTTGCACTAAATCAACTAAAAGCACCTGCAATAGGAATGGGTAGAATAGCAAAGAACAGATATTGTTGCCAGTAGGATTGCATTAACAGCAGCCAACAGCACTCCCGAGGGCACTTCTGGGGATGCGCGTGCCTTGATGCGCATGCCCTCGCCTTTATGTAGCTGCTTCCTGGGGAGTAGGGGGCGGGCCAGAATCTGCTTTTCTTTCAATAGGAGTGTCCGAAATAGCAAAGTGCAGATATTGTTGCCAGCAGGTCGCCAGTAACACCAGCAAACAGCACTTACAAGGGCACATACGCAGATGCGGCACGCAAGCATGCGCCCTCGCCCTTATGTCACTGCGCCTTGAGGCCTTTGTCTATTTAAAGGCATGCTGCAGTTTCCATTTCTAAGAAGATGGCTGCCTAATTACACTCTGGTTTCTGTTAGTGAGCTATACTCGCGTGTCGTTCATGGTGCATTCAACTTATACATTGGTTCTGTTAGTGTTCTTCATGTCTTGTGGATGCTATGTTAATATTTTTTATGTATAAATGCATATTTGACCTAGTTTATGTGTTCTTCACGTGGAATGCATATCTACTTCATGCCTCATACATGCACCTGTTAATGTTGCAATGTAGATTGTCTCTATGCCTTGTTGTACCTGCCCAGGAGAAAGGCAGTATGGCTGTCTTAATGAGTAGCATTTCTCACCTGTGTAGTATTGAATCGGGGGTGGGGCAGAAGCTATCAATGACGCATTCATCTGCCTCCTGGCAACAGTGTTAACTTCAAAAATAATAAAAATGTTGAACACTTATATTGTGCACTCCAAACGCTAAAATATCCCTTAAATTGCTAATTGATTTGTCACATATGAGCCATATTTCTTCCCTAAGAGAAATGTGGAAAAGATGATGTGCTATATAGTTTAGTTTAAAAGAGTGTTTGCCTTGGGCATTTTTCTTTACGGTAGAAGGAACATGCCAGGACAATTTATTTTACCCTTTCTGGGACTATGAGCAGTTGCCATGAGTTCTCCATGTACTGCCCAGTTTGTTAATAAGGTGGAGGGAGGTCAGACTGGTCTTGAGCAAGGGGGATGCTTGCCTAGTTATGTGGATTTCCACCGAACACACAGCCCTTTAGTTGTTGTCCTCAATCTCCCGCTACCCAGAATTATGTGTGTTCTGCCGAATTCTCCCGTTTGTGCCTGCTGACAGACTGAGGCTAGCTCTACTTGGCTTTTAACCCACTTCACACTGTGCACAATAACCTGCTCCAAGCGTGCGTCTAACCAGGGGAGTTGCTAGGTCTGGAAAAGACCCGAGGCTCAGCTGATGTTGGAACTGTTGGGACTGGGGGCTAGCTAGTCTTTTGGCTGTAGCTCCTGAGATTCTATCCGGGGCTACAACCAAAAAATCAGGGGCTGTAGCCCCTTAGCCCCCCCTAGCAACGCCCCTGCGTCTAACAATGACTGCAGGTTGCAGTTTTGCTGTTGTGTGTCTAAGTCTTGAAAGTACCATTACAAAACAAAAGGGGTTGTTTAGGCCGGCATTGTTTTGCATTCTGGTATGTGCAGTTCCACTCAGGATGGTGAAAAACTATAGACACTCTTTTTGGTAAATGTAAGGTTTTATATATTTGTCCGATTTTTTTATATTGTAATTTATGGACTTTTAATTTACCTTAATGAAATTATTTTATCGCATTACAACTATATATTATCACACATTTACATCAGCGAGAGATGAGAAGATATGTAGGCAAGTTTCTAAAGTGCAGACTGGGATCAAATCCCATCTTACAGAAAGTGTGTGATACTGGGCAAATCATTCAATGTCACTGTGCTGTATCTGCCAATATTCTGATGCCAGGTATCCTGGTATTGGGGCAGGAAGGCAGGATATCAGGTGTGGGTTTGTGCTGTGGGGGTTAGGGAAGGGGATGCCAATTATTGTGTTTTGGTTGTTGGTGTTGAGGAGGCAGCATGACAGGTATGGTTTATGTTTTTGAGGTGGAAAGGCAGACAGCAAGGTATGCATCTTTTGCCGGCTCAACTTGCTTTTTGCTCCTACAGCCAAGCCGGGCCCCATGACTCTGCTCCAGTTCGCCTCTACCCATGAATTCTTTGACTCCCCCACCTCTTGAGGTAACAGGTGGCTGAACCTGCACAGTAGCAGAAGTAGGGGTCTTGTACTCCTCTATCATACACTGGCTGGCACTAATGTAACTGCATGGTCATTTAATTTCAAAACCTTGCAAATGATGTAGGTAATTGGGCATTTACTAGCAATACATGGCAAATGGTGTTTGAGTGCCTCGGAAAATTAGGACAATGCCTATCAAATGGTTTAAATTACTTGGCATATGATGTCAACAGCTTGTAAATGGGGTGAGTACTTGGACATACATTTGCTATGTCTGATAACGATGAGCAGTGTGAGAAACCTGATGGCATTCTCACACTTATTCCCCAGGGATCCTCCATTCAGGTGACCAGGGAAGGGCCACTGCTTGCAGATCCCGACCATGGGGGTGGGCAGGTGAGTGAGAATCACCTAGGTGTAGGGTCTCGGGTGATTGGGAGGAGAATGCTAACGGGCGAGACATGGTAAATCTAAGGAGAGGAGGAGGAAGTCTCAGAGGCCTTTGTGGGATATGCCGGGTCCATTGTCCCTGATCCAAAGGGGAGACGTAAGAGGTACAAGTACATGAAACTGGATAGGAAGGAAGATCAAAAGAGACAGAGACATGGCGTTAATATTAATATCCCTTTATAGCCCATTAACCCAGAACAGGATGTCAGGGGTAAGGAGTAATCTACCACAAAAGGAAGCTATGCAAATGAGTAAAAACAAGGCTAGGGGATTCCCTTCTCTCCTCTGTCAATTATACATTGATGTTTCAGTACATAGACCTACCCTCCAATCTCATTTCATCTCCCCCTGCCCATTTTCAACTAATACTGAGATGAAGAGGCAACCGAGAGTAGCAAGGATTCCATATGGAAAAACCACTGAGAAACAGGGGAAGACTACTTCCATGTAACACCTTTGAATTGTCCTGCTAAACGAGTCAGGCAAGGTCTGGCACTTTTCCCCAACTGTGCACACCTGACTCCAATTGACCCTCACCTGCATTATAATCCCATCCCATTCTCTCAAACAGACCTACCAGAACGCCTTACGGAAACATGCTCACGGTGCCCAAATTCCAGAGAGCCCGAGCTGGCGGCACCATCTTCCCCTATCTAGCAGCCACACAATGGAATGCTCTGCCACCAGCACTCCGAGGTGAACACTCTCACATAACCTTCAGAAAAGCTGTCAAAGCACGACTCTTCACATAACGGCGCCATACCACAGCCACTCATACTTCAGCGCTTCAACCCCATATACCTGAACGCATATTGTAATGTACTCTTTTGCATAAAAAAATGCACGGCTGTATTTCTAATGATACCTGTTTTGTCTGTAACTAAGCTGAACTACATGTAACAGCGCAACAATACCCTGGGGCTGCCTGTGTGCTATACAAATTCAATGAATGAATGAATGAATGAATGAATGAATGAATGAATGAATGAATGAATGAATGAACGAATAAATAAATAAATAAATAAGGGTGGTTCTACCAGAAGCATGGAGCAAGCTGGAGTTGCGGATGGCCCCAGGAGAGCCAAGGAGTAGGGATCTGCAGTAGGTGAATCCTAGAGAGTTCAGTGGAGAGCGGCATGCTGAGATTCTGGCCCAGTATGCTTGAGGGGCTGAAGCATTGCTAGGGAGCCGTGTCTCCAGAGAGGTGGAGTGAGGCAGACTGCAACCTGCTGGCCGAGCCCAGAGATATGCTTGTTCCCTTGGGATGTGTGCCAGTCCCAAGGCCGTCTGAGGGACATGTGGTGAAACCCTGACCTCAAACCAGTGTATCCTGAAGAGACCGATTGCCAGCGCTGTGCTACCCATGAAAGTAAAGAGAGAATCTTGGGCGCATGCTGGTGGCTGGAGCGAGAGTGGAAACAGACAAGATTTACAAGTGGCACGAAGGTAAAGAAAGCAGAAAGCAAGAGAAAAAGCAGAAAAAAGATGTGCTAGCAGCTTGGAAGTAAAGAGAGATAAAAGGAAAGTGAACTTTAAAGAATATAAGGAAAAGGAAAGGGTGCAAGTGACCCGAATGCAAGGAAAGGGTACAAGCAATCTGACAGACTGAAAAGTGAAAGTAAAAGTGAGAGAAAGCAAAGAGAGGGTGCGAGCGACCGGAAAGCAGGAAAGGGGGTGCAAGTGACCCGAAAGCAGGAAAAGAGGGTACAAGCAACACAAAGGCTGAAAAGGGAAAGTTCAAGAGGCACACCAAAGAGAAAGGAAGGTGGAAGGTGCACAACCTAAGGAACAGAGTGTGACAGATGCATGATAAAGACAAGAGGAGTGTGAAAGGGGCACCGTAAAGTGAGAAGAGGATGCACGTGTGCACAGCAAAAGGAAAGAAAGGTGAAAGAGAAGAAACATCAGAGTGGAAAGGACACAGGAGGGGAAGGTGCCAGAAGAAAGATACAGAATACAAGGAGAGGGTCGGAAGTCAGATTGGTTGTGGAGAGGAGGAGCCAAAGCCTGGCGTTTTATTTAAGTCTCTGACACTATCCCATGAAAAGAACTGTGTGTTAAAACGGTGCATCCTGACAAGGTGAACTTTTGTTTGAAACTAGAGGGGCTGGAAAAGGGAACCCTAAGAGGTCTAACAAGAACTGTTCAAGAGACATTGTTGACTTTTGTAAAGAGAGGCCTAAGCTTGGGGAAGGAAACTCTGAGAGGCCTGACAAGAACTGTGCATTTTCTTTTGGCACCAGAGGAGTCTGAGCTTGGGGAGGGGAACTCCAAGAGATCCAGAGACATTGCGAACTTGGTTGACTTGCTGCAAGACCCCTACATGGAAGGTTCTAAGGGCAACCCTTTTTAGTTGAACTATTTTTGAACTGGCATAACTACACCTATTGGTAAGACTACCTGAAACCAGCTGTGGTTTACATTTCCTTTTTAACCACCATTCTTCCTTTAAGAAAACCCCCTATCACATTTGGTTTGAGAGTGAGGGCGAGCATAGGTTGGTACACAGACAAACTTTGGTTTTGGACTTACGCACATCGACGGCCCTTAGAAGCATCAGTTGAGGGAACAATCCCTTTAGAGTTAGGGCCAGTTGGTATTACAACAACCCTGGACATTAATTAAATAAAGGTCTTGAAACTGTTACTTTTGAGTCTGTGTCTCTCTTGATACCATGCCTGTCTCTTAGCACCTTGACATTTTATGTGAAACCCTAAAATATAGCCAACACCTGATGTGCAGTGCATGAACATTTCACATGCAATATCTTTGCCTAACATATGTTGTGGGCGAATACATTGGTGTTTAGTCAATCTTGTCAGATGACCATGTGTTTAGAAAAATATGTTTTATCAAACGTAGGTATGTCGTCTATTAAAATGTATTGGTTAGTGTGATATAAGAAAGGGTCACAAAAACATTCTGATACATATTATTTACTTAAAAATCACATTTATTTTAGTCATTCATTTAACCCTTTGTTCTAGTGCACATACCTTGATTGTTTCAATTCTGAGCTATCTTGACACAATTTTCTGTGATGAAGACGCCTTTGGGGAACCGCTAAGATCACGCAGGTGGATATGGGGCATTGAGAACCAGCCTCTGTATCTTCACCAACCTTATTTGTAGGAGGACACCAGTGAATAAGTCGGATAAGGATTGGAAGAAAATAGGGGCATTGATAATACAGGCTTATAATACAGGATGATAAAGGTTTGCGGACCATAACATCAGACATGAAGCTGATGCTAAATTTAGATATCGAGGCACATGTGCTCACCCTGGACCTGCAGCATTGGGAGTATTAGGGAGGGCCACAATTGAGTTCGAGAGGGCCTTCTCGCGGTGCCACACAGCAGCCATGATAGTTCTGCCTGACACAAAATGGCACCGGAAAACGTTAAATGCTTGGCATGTGCTTCTCAGACTAATCAAGTAAATAGTATATAAAGCAATCAGAGGAAGCCATAACACATAAAAGCAATAAGTAGAATAGGGAACACCCCTCTAAGTGGTAGAGCAAGGCTCAGACATAAGGCGAGTGTCCACCCTCTATTCCCTAGGGCACAACCTGTGGCATTAAGTACAGTAGAGGGAATATGTGTGGACTGGGAAGCTGCTGATCTTCATTGGTTTACTGGAATACTGACCACAGTGTGCCAAGTGCACACACTTAACGCCCTAAATATAAAACCTGAACAACACATTATGATATTGTATAGTGTGATGCTGCAGCGCTGAGTTTGCTCTATAGCTGTTGCTGATAACTAATGTCTGAATTGTTCACTTAGTCCAATAATGCATTCTGTGTTCACTGTAGTACATACAGTCAATGGGCCTCATTCCGACTTGGGCGGTAAGGGATACCGGGCACCGGTAAGGAGACAGGTGCCGATAAACCCTTACTGCCCAATTCCGAGCTCCCTTAGCGGGAACCGCAAAGGATGTGTGGTCTGACCACACGTTCTTTACGGGTCCCGCTAAGGGACCAGGGCGCTAATAACATGCCTGCTATTAGCAGGCCCGTAAATAGCGCCTTCCCCATTCCCATTGAGCCCTGTGGGGGCTCAAATGGGAATGGGGAATGGTTGGGTGAATGGGGATTTACTGGGTTTGCACAGGTCGGAATGTCCCAGTAAGTCCCCATTCACCCAGACCGGACACGGACCTGGGTTTGGAGGCAGCCATGGCGCAAATAGCGCCATGGCTACCTCCAAACTCGGAATGAGGCTCAATGCGTACATCCTTGAGTTTTTACCTTTGTTTGGGTAATATATTGATCACGTGCAACCACAACATTTAAAAATAATAATAATAATAATAATAATAATAATAATAATAATAATAATAATAATAATTAGGCATTTATATAGCGCTACGAACCCTCAGGTATCTGAGCGCTGCTTATTATTACCCACGGTGTGTGGTGCTCATTTATCGACCTCGGAAGGATGAAAGGCTGAGTTTGGCCCTGCCGGGATTCTAACCTGCGTTAACAGGCTCTGCACGGGTGTCAAAGCGAGCGCTCTACTCGCTGTGCCATCATGTTGATGACAATGTTAATGTTAAAGGACATTTGTACCACGCACTTACACAACCGAAGTGGTCCCCTGGCACACTGGCGGCTATGAAAAGGGGAGGAGAGGGGGTGGGTTAGTGGGAATAAGCTGGAAAAGTGCAAGAGAGCAGTGATATGCTGTTGGCAACCTCAGCCCGGTGGGTCCGTTGGCTGGGTTTGGGGTGTTTTATGGTCCGTAGTCATCGTGTGCTGTTGTGCAAGTCTATGTGTGGTTTGTTTTGTTGTTGCATTGTTGTGGAGTTTGTTCGGATTTCTGCAT
Organism: Ambystoma mexicanum; assembly: GCF_040938575.1. NCBI lineage: Eukaryota > Metazoa > Chordata > Amphibia > Caudata > Ambystomatidae > Ambystoma > Ambystoma mexicanum. Next base: position 870,173,700 of record NC_090924.1, on the reverse strand, counting down.
TTTAGGCTTGTGGTTGTGTTTGGTTATAGTTTGAGAGGTGTATGCAGAGGGATGGAATTGTTAGTTGGTTGGTTAGTTGGCATTGCTGTCCTTGCAATTGTGGGATTCCATCTAGGTGTGGCACATGCTAACAGTCACATTTCTATCTAGATGCGACGCAAGCTAGGTTCAGAATTCTAAGTGTGGTGCATGCTAAGAATCACATTTCTATCTAGATGCGAAGCGAGCTAAAGTTCAGATTCCATACTAGTGTGGCACATGCTAACAGTCACATTTCTATTTGGATGCAACGCAAGCTAGGTTCGGAATTCTAAGTGTGGTGCATGGTAAGAATCACATATGGTAACGATCACATTTCTGAAATTCCATCTAAGTGTGGCATATGCTAACAGTCAGATTTCTGTCTAGATTTGGTGCAGACTAACCTTGAGAATTCATCTAGGTGTGGCATATGCTAACAATCACCTTTTGTCTAGATGTGACGCATACTTAACTTTGAGAATTCCATCGAAGTGTGGCATAGGCTGACAATCACATTTCTGTCTAGATTTGGCGCAGACTAAGCTTGAGAATTCAACTAGGTGTGGCATATGCTGACAATCATATTTCTGAAATTCCATCTAAGTGTGGCAGATGCTTACAATCACATTTCTGTCTAGATGCGACGCATACTTAACTTTGAGAATTCCATCTAAGTGTGGCATATGCTGACAATCATATTTCTGAAATTCCATCTAAGTGTGGCAGATGCTTACAATCATATTTCTGTCTAGATGCGATGCAAGCTAGGTTCAGAATTCTGAGTGTGGTGCATGCTAAGAATCACATATGCTAACAATCACATTTCTGAAATTCCATCTAAGTGTGGCAGATGCTTACAATCACATTTCTGTCTAGATGCGACGCATACTTAACTTTGAGAATTCCATCTAAGTGTGGCATATGCTGACAATCATATTTCTGAAATTCCATCTAAGTGTGGCAGATGCTTACAATCATATTTCTGTCTAGATGCGATGCAAGCTAGGTTCAGAATTCTGAGTGTGGTGCATGCTAAGAATCACATATGCTAACAATCACATTTCTGAAATTCCATCTAAGTGTGGCATATGCTAACAATCACATTTCTGTCTAGATGTGACGCATACTTAACTTTGAGAATTCCATCTAAGTGTGGCATGTGCTGACAATCATATTTCTGAAATTCCATCTAAATGTGGCATATGCTAACAATCATATTTCTGTCTAGATGCGATGCAAGCTAGGTTCAGAATTCTGAGTGTGGTGTATGCTAAGAATCACATATGCTAACAATCACATTTCGGAAATTCCATCTAAGTGTGGCATATGCTAACAATCACATTTCTGTCTAGGTTTGGCGCAGGCTAATCTTTGTGGTTCTCTCGGGGTATGATACTAGTTAACATTATACTGCAGGCAGTGTTTGCTGTCCAGCCATGAATAGGTAGAGGCTGGTGGTCACATATCTCTCTAATATTGCATGGTGTAGGTCTGTAGCAGTCTAGGTCATTGAAAGGTAAATTAGAGTGGCAAGAGCTTTCTGGAGTAGAGTAATTGCTCTACCCCCCACCCATGCCAGCACTTACAGTTTTGTCTGTGTCTGGTGGCTTCATTGGCTTCCCCTGCTGACACCTGCAGACACATCTCGGAGCCGCCAATGTAGGAGCCGCCCTTGGTCTTGAGACCCTTAGCCGCAGGGGGCTGCTGGGCAGAGGGCTGCCCTGGGAGGACCAGTGATGAAGTGTAGGTGGACCAATGAGAGCGGGCCTGGGCGGGTCGGCAGGCGGGAGGCAAGGGAGAAACAGGAAGAGGGTGCGCGGTGGGAGCGGGCTGCAGGGGGACTCAAAAGGCCTCGGGGCAGCCAAGATTTCAAATTCAAGCCACTCCTGGAGGGGGCTTGCTACTCACCGAGCTCCTCTGCAGAGGGCTGCAAATGGGCTGTGGGAACCAGGGAGGGGCTGCGGGGAGGAAGGGGACGCAAGGGCCTGCTCCTGGGCACGGACCCACGAACAAATGGGCAAATTTAAACAGCAAAGGTGCTTTCAGGAGCATACACTCACCGCGCTCCTCGGATGGCAAATGGAGGCGGTGAGACCCACGTGAGTCGGTAGACTCGATGGCTAAAGTGCATGGACCAAAGGGAGGGAGGGAGGGCGGATCGGGAGGCGGGCGGGCTGTGGAACCAGGAAGGGGCTGCGGGGAGGAAGGGGATGCAAGGGTCTGCTCCTGGGCACGGGACAACGAACAAATGGGCAAATTTAAACAGCAAAGGTGCTTTCAGGAGCATACACTCACTGTGCTCCTCGGATGGCAAATGGAGGCGGTGAGACCCACGCGAGTCGGTAGAATCGATGGCTAAAGTGCATGGACCAATGGGAGGGAGGGAGGGTGGATCGGGAGGCGGGCGGGCTGGGGAACCAGGAAGGGGCTGCGGGGAGGAAGGTGATGCAAGGGCCTGCTCCTGGGCACAGGCCCACGAACAAATGGGCAAATTTAAACAGCAAAGGTGCTTTCTGGGGCATACACTCACTGCGCTCCTCCGATGGCAAATGGAGGCGGTGAGACCCACGCGAGTCGGTAGACTCGATGGCTAAAGTGCATGGGCCAATGGGAGGGAGGAAGGGCGGATCGGGAGGCGGGCAGGCTTAGTTGGGGGCCTAGACAGTTCAGAAGATAACACAGTGTGCCAAGCACTAGTTACAAAGGACAGTGCTCGTATGTCAGGCACTGTTTTAAATCCCGGAAAGCCAGACTTTCCCTTTCCTTGCTTTGAGGTTCATAAATGTGAGTATTTTTGAGTAATTTTAGTAATTTGTGAGTCCCCTCAAGAGCAGTAGAAGGTGAGTCTGGAGCAGAGTGTGCATGTGTGTGTGATCAGGGCCATCTTAATCAATTTTGGGCCCTGGGCACAGACAGCTTTGGGACTACCTCCACCGAACATAGAAATAAAGGGATCCAGAATGTCTGATCACGTACCCCTCTTCAGGATCACAAAACATAGCTTGATGTGATGCTTTGCAGCATACCCCCGCCTTTCTCCTTACGCTCCTGCTTTAATCAAAAAGATGCTCCAGGTGGAGTGCATAGTCGAGCTTAGAGCCAGGACCCCTTGCCGTCCACCTACAGGGTAAGCATACTGCCCCCCTCCTCCACTATCCACTCCCGACCCTCGAGCTAGAGCCCTGACCTAGCACCTCCTAACATTGCTACGCCCAAGGTCCCACATGCACCGTTGTGCTTCTGAACTGCAACAAAATACTTAATGCACAATCCATAGCCAACCAACCATGCTCTTGCCTTGCTCTGCAATATGCTGCCATCTGACAATAGCACCGTTACCACGGTCGCCCAGCGACCACTGTAATACTGTGTAGTCTCTGTGTTGTGCCCGATGGTCATATCTAGACCACACTACTGTGTTGTGCCTTATGGTCGCATAGTGACCACACTACTGTGTTGTGCCTTATGGTCGTATCTAGACCACACTACTGTGTTGTGCCTTATGGTCGTATCTAGACCACACTACTGTGTTGTGCCTTATGGTCGTATCTAGACCACACTACTGTGTTGTGCCTTATGGTCGCATAGTGACCACACTACTGTGTTGTGCCTTATGGTCGTATCTAGACCACACTACTGTGTTGTGCCTTATGGTCGTATCTAGACCACACTATTGTGTTGTGCCTTATGGTCGTATCTAGACCACACTACTGTGTTGTGCCTTATGGTCGTATCTAGACCACACTATTGTGTTGTGCCTTATGGTCGTATCTAGACCACACTACTGTGTTGTGCCTTATGGTCGTATCTAGACCACACTACTGTGTTGTGCCTTATGGTCGTATCTAGACCACACTACTGTGTTGTGCCTTATGGTCGCATAGTGACCACACTACTGTGTTGTGCCTTATGGTCGTATCTAGACCACACTACTGTGTTGTGCCTTATGGTCGTATCTAGACCACACTACTGTGTTGTGCCTTATGGTCGCATAGTGACCACACTACTGTGTTGTGCCTTATGGTCATATCTAGACCACACTATTGTGTTGTGCCTTATGGTCGTATCTAGACCACACTATTGTGTTGTGCCTTATGGTCGCATACTGTGCCCTGATTTTGCTGCCCACATTGCATTCTGTTTCTAGTTGTGCCATGTTGAACGATACCCTCGCCATGCCTCAACAATCCACCAGCTCACCAGCTGCCCCACTGGCATTCCTCTCCAACATTCCTCCCACCTACTTCCTACCATCATTCTTCACTGAAAGCATCCCCACAGCACGTCATCCTCCACCCAGCATAACTTCCTACACCAGACCCATCCACACCAGGAACCAACTCCTAGGTCTCCGTTCTAGATACCCCAGACTCACCCACCAAGCACCTCCCACCACTCTTAACACGCCTAACACGCCATCCCTTACAGTCAAAACACCCTTACCTAAACCCACCATGCCGCACCCCATCCCGGCGACACCACTCAACACCACCCCTACCTCGGCCCAACACACACACAACCTACAGTGTGCCCTCATAAACGCCAGATCCATCCCTGCCCATGCCATTGAAATTCACGAACTCCTAATTAGCTTGGACCTCGACATCTTAGCCATCACCGAGACATGGCTGCACAGCGCTGCAGGGCCAGCCCTCAACCTTACTATCCCACAGGGGTACGCCATTATCCGGCAAGACCGCCTCTCCTCAGTAGGTGGTGGGGTAGCATTCATCCTGAAAGATCACCTCGAGGCCAGACAAATCACCTCCAATCTAGGTGACAACATAGACTCTCTAGCTATAAAAATTGCCCTCTCCCCTAACTCCACCATCACCTTCAACCTAGTCTACCGCCCGCCCGGCCCCCTAACAGAGTTCCATGAGAACCTTGTACACCGCCTAACAGAAAACCTAAAACTCACCTCCAAAAGCATCCTTCTAGGTGACCTTAACCTGGGGTATAACGATAAAAAGGACAAGCCTGCTAAATCTCTTGCACTAGCCTTAAAAGAACTAGGCTTCGACCAAAAAATAACCTCACCCACACACAACAAAGGCCGTATCCTGGACTGGATAGCTGACCACAACTGTCACGTCGACATTAGCTCCATCACCCCGACTCCTTGGTCAGATCACCACCTCATTCACTTCTTTATTCCCGCTGTATCTAACACAAACAAACCTAACCCCATCCCCCCAGCACTGGCAAGATGTGTAAAAAATCTCACTAAAGATAAAATTACACCCCACCTTCACATCCTCTCCACAGACCTCAAGTCATCTGACCCGTCAGAATTAGCAGATATCTACAAGAGCACCATAAGCACCGCCATTGACGCCATTGCCCCCTTGCAGACCAAAAAAGCCAAAACTATCAAACACTCAAATACCTGGTTCTCCACTGAACTCAAAGAACTCCGCTCACAGAAAAGAAAAGCTCTAAACTCCTGGCAGAAATCGCCTTCCCCAGCCACCCTATCCTCCTACAAAAAAATCACTGCCCAATACAAAAAAGCCATAATCACAGCTAAATCAGTCTCTTATAATGATAGAATTGCTAATGCAAGCTCCGAATCCAAAGAACTCTTCGCCATTTTCAACGAACTCACCACACCGGCCACCAAATCACAAGACATTGTTAAAGACCAAATCTGGTGCAACTCCATACAATCTGCCTTGTTAAATAAAATTGAACTCCTACAAACAAAAATTAAGGAGCACCACAAAAACCTATCACTGCACCTCAAATCTCCCACCACCACGAGCCACATGCCCACCCCTAGTTCGGGAACCACATCCACCAAAGCCCCCACTACCCCGTTCAAATTCAGGGAAGTCACAGAACACGAAGTTATTGAGATAATGAACAAGATCAAACCATCCAATTGTAAAGGAGACCCCTGCCCCGCCAGCCTGATCAAAGACTGCACTGAAACACTCGCCCCTTTCCTTAAATCATTCATTAATGCCTCTTTCAAAACCAACACTGTCCCTGACAGTCTAAAAGAAGCCTGGGTGCGCCCGCTTCTAAAAAAAACCACCCTCGACCCTGAAGTAGCTACCAACTACAGGCCCATCACCACTGTGCCTTTCCTGCTCAAGATACTGGATAAAATGGCCTACACACAAATCCAGGATTATCTCGAAACCAACCATATCCTAGGAAAAAGACAGTCAGGCTTCCGACCAGGTCACGGAACTGAGTCAGCCCTACTTGATCTGAAAATACAGCTTGCTGACACTATGGATAAAGGCAAACCGGCACTCCTTCTCCTACTGGATCTATCTGCCGCCTTTGACCTTGTCAACCACGATATCCTAGGCATGCACCTAAAAAATGAAGCACACTTCTCCCCGGAAGCCATTGCATGGGTGGCCTCATTCCTAAATGGCAGACTCATGAAAGTCTTCTCAGACACTGCCTCGGCAACCCCTACCACCATCCACTGCGGCGTCCCACAAGGCTCCTGCACCGCCCCCACTCTCTACAATATATTCACCCTTCCTCTCTTCAATGACCTCGACTGTCGTAACATAGCGTATACCAACTACGCAGACGATACGCAGGTACTACTCCCTCTAACTGGGACCTACGAAGAAGATGCGACAGCATTAACCAAAATCTACACAGCCATCCAAACCTGGATGGCGGCCAACGGCCTCTGCCTAAACGGGGACAAAACCGAAATCCTCATAGTAGGGACCAATGAAATTCTCAACAAACTCCCCCCCCAATACAAATCCTTCAACATCGACAACTCCACCATCTCAGTCTCCAAGACTGTTAAAACCTTAGGCGTTCACCTAGATGCCTCACTATCTATGTCTCGCCAGGTCAACGCCATAGCCTCTTCCTCGGCACTTACCACCAAGATGATAAATGCTGTCAAGCCTTTTCTCTCCGCCAAAAATTGCCTGTCCATCGCCAGAGCCACTATAGGTACAAAACTAGACTACTGTAATGCCCTGTTCCTAGGCACCTCCGCCCACAACCTAAAAAAACTCCAAATCACGCAAAACAATGCGCTCCGGGCAGCACTGTCCATTCCAAAAAGAGAACACATCTCGCAAGCAAGGAAAGATGCCCACTGGCTACCCGTGAAGGAACGCATACTTTTCAAAGCCATGACCATCACACATAGATGCCTATCCCTGGATGCCCCACCCTATCTCGCAGAAAGAATCACACCGAAAGCCTCCATCAGACCCACCAGAGCTCACCGCACCAACATGATTGATGTCCCCACGTTTCAAAGATCCAGGGCGGGAGGAACCAGCTTCCAACACCTCGCACCTAAAAACTGGAACTCCTTACCTACCTCACTAAGGAACGAAAAATCATACCATACCTTCCGTAAAAACCTCAAAACCCTCCTATTCCGCTAAAGTCTTCCACATGCACTCTCATGCTTGCATTGTAACCACAGCATAGCATAACCTCTAAGCTCAATGTTTATTACCAATGTGAAATGTACTCGGTAACTCGGTTTACATCTGTAAACACATTCCTATGCTTGTGTTCATGACTAAGTCTGCTGTAACAGCGCCACGATGCCCCAGGGCAGTTCTGTGCGCTTTATAAATGCAAATAAATAAATAAATAAATAAATAAACAAGAAGCATTTCAAGGCCAACATTAGCAGTCCATGATGAGGATTCTGTGTTCTGGCCTAGGTGCAGGGCACTTTTTATCCATATAAGCAACGAGAAAGGTATTCCGACCATAGTATACATGAAGGCTACAGATCATATGAAAAAGGTGCACATAATGTAGAATAGACAGACGACTCAGATTAGCTGCCTCCAGAATGCAGTAGTGCTCAAGCATGGATACATGAGACCAATGCAAGCAAGGAGAAAGCTACACATACCATAGCATAGACAGATTGAGATTCGTACAGGCACATGGTTTTTATGTAATGTTGCCATTAGAGAGAAAAGAAACAACTGACTGTGGTGTGAATTGTATTAATTCAACCATTATTATAGAGGAAGTAACACTAAAGCCAGTGAAATGATGAGTGGGGCTTTTTTGAAAATCATACCCTGAGAAAGAAATCACTTTGAAGGGTGACAATTTTGAAAGGTTTAAGGACTGGCAATTTTGACAGGTTAGGCAATACAATATTAAATGAGGTGCCCAGGATCACACATTGGTTAAGAGGTGAAGCTGAGATGTGTGCTCACTTAGCAATGTCTCTACTTTACCAATTTCTTTTCTAGCACTTACCATGAACTAAAATAATCCCATGTTATAGAACTGACTTGGAAAGTAGAAAAATCACATAACCTACCTATGACAATTTTTAAAAACAAAATGTTATAGAAGTGTATTATACTAAATGGGAATGCGTCTACCGTCATTACCACCATCATTAAGGGAAGCTTTCATATGCCTGTCTCTTGTATTTTAAAGCTTCAAATCCGCCCACAACACAGGCGTGTGAAATTGTTTTTATAAACGTGCCGAAAAACTTCTGAATCAAATGAGCAGACCTTAAAGTATGTTTGCTGGAGGCCTGTGATATCTGATCCGCTCTCTTCTGTGTAGAACTTCTTCTACTCAATCCAGCAATGGGCTAAATAATGCCACCAACATGTGAGAAGTCAAATCGTCTCACAGAAGATAACACAGTAATGTCGCTGATATTAGATGATTTGTCCAGTATCACTGTATTGTCTCTTGTAAAAGCCAGGATAGATGAATTCACTCTATAGTCGCACAGTCTTGAATTTGGATACCTAAATACCTCTTGGACTATCACTTTATGCTGAACATTGGGGGTCACTGCCTACGATTTTCTAGTCCCCATGTAAACAAACCAATGTCTAGACCATCACCATACTGAAGCTATGTTAGTTTGTATAGCAACTAGGGCTGTACCGAACTTCGGCTTCGAGTCCCTATTCTGCCGAAGTTCGGCTGAAATACAGCTATCCGGCTTCGGCAGAATAGTTTCTGTTTAGGGACTCGAAGCCGAAGTCCACTTTCTATGATTAGCTGCCCTCTCCCTGTTTGGGAGATGACAGCCAATCATAGAATGTTTGACAGTGTTCAGGCTGCAGAAGCCAAACAAGCTGTTTGCCTATTGGCTTCTGCAGTCTGACCACAGAGGAACCAGCCTAACGTGTTGAAATAGGAAGCGAGGGAAGGGAACAGTTCTTCCCGTCCCTCACTTCCTATGCCAGCACCCGGACCCAATCACCAGGTAAGTGACGCCCCCCCCCATACCCCCTCATCACGGTGAGGCCGCGGGGCCTCAGGGAACCCCCGCGGCCTCACCGCAATAATGTTCTGTTTGTCGGGCCACGGGTGCAAAGCCGGTGGCCCGACGTTTATTTTGCATTGGGGGGCCGCTCCTACAGGAGCGGCCCCCCCAGACTCATGAGGCCGCCGGGGCACTTTGCCGACCCCGGCGGCCTCGGTGCCCCCCATCCCCCTCACCACGGTGAGGCCGCGGGGCCTCAGGGAACCCCCGCGGCCTCACCGCAATAATGTTTTGTTTGTCGGGCCACCGGTGCAAAGCCGGTGGCCCGACGTTTATTTTGCATTGAGGGGCCGCTCCTACAGGAGCGGCCCCCCCAGACTCATGAGGCCGCCGGGGCACTTTGCCGACCCCGGCGGCCTCGGTGCCCCCCATCCCCCTCACCACGGTGAGGCCGCGGGGCTTCAGGGAACCCCCGCGGCCTCACCGCAATAATGTTTTGTTTGTCGGGCCACCGGTGCAAAGCCGGTGGCCCGACGTTTATTTTGCATTGGGGGGCCGCTCCTACAGGAGCGGCCCCCCCAGACTCATGAGGCCGCCGGGGCACTTTGCCGACCCCGGCGGCCTCGGTGCCCCCCATCCCCCTCACCACAGTGAGGCCGCGGGGCCTCAGGGAACCCCCGCGGCCTCACCGCAATAATGTTTTGTTTGTCGGGCCACCGGTGCAAAGCCGGTGGCCCGACGTTTATTTTGCATTGAGGGGCCGCTCCTACAGGAGCGGCCCCCCCAGACTCATGAGGCCGCCGGGGCACTTTGCCGACCCCGGCGGCCTCGGTGCCCCCCATCCCCCTCACCACGGTGAGGCCGCGGGGCTTCAGGGAACCCCCGCGGCCTCACCGCAATAATGTTTTGTTTGTCGGGCCACCGGTGCAAAGCCGGTGGCCCGACGTTTATTTTGCATTGGGGGGCCGCTCCTACAGGAGCGGCCCCCCCAGACTCATGAGGCCGCCGGGGCACTTTGCCGACCCCGGCGGCCTCGGTGCCCCCCATCCCCCTCACCACGGTGAGGCCGCGGGGCCTCAGGGAACCCCCGCGGCCTCACCGCAATAATGTTCTGTTTGTCGGGCCACCGGTGCAAAGCCGGTGGCCCGACGTTTATTTTGCATTGGGGGGCCGCTCCTACAGGAGCGGCCCCCCCAGACTCATGAGGCCGCCGGGGCACTTTGCCGACCCCGGCGGCCTCGGTGCCCCCCATCCCCCTCACCACGGTGAGGCCGCGGGGCCTCAGGGAACCCCCGCGGCCTCACCGCAATAATGTTCTGTTTGTCGGGCCACCGGTGCAAAGCCGGTGGCCCGACGTTTATTTTGCATTGGGGGGCCGCTCCTACAAGAGCGGCCCCCCCAGACTCATGAGGCCGCCGGGGCACTTTGCCGACCCCGGCGGCCTCGGTGCCCCCCATCCCCCTCACCACGGTGAGGCCGCGGGGCCTCAGGGAACCCCCGCGGCCTCACCGCAATAATGTTTTGTTTGTCGGGCCACCGGTGCAAAGCCGGTGGCCCGATGTTTATTTTGCATTGGGGGGCCGCTCCTACAGGAGCGGCCCCCCCAGACTCATGAGGCCGCCGGGGCACTTTGCCGACCCCGGCGGCCTCGGTGCCCCCCATCCCCCTCACCACGGTGAGGCCGCGGGGCCTCAGGGAACCCCCGCGGCCTCACCGCAATAATGTTTTGTTTGTCGGGCCACCGGTGCAAAGCCGGTGGCCCGATGTTTATTTTGCATTGGGGGGCCGCTCCTACAGGAGCGGCCCCCCCAGACTCATGAGGCCGCCGGGGCACTTTGCCGACCCCGGCGGCCTCGCTGTGAAATGTGCCTCACCCCTTGAGCACGGTGAGGCCGCGGGGCCACAGGGAACCCCCGCGGCCTCACCGCAATAATGTTGTGTTTGTCGGGCCACCGGGCCAAAGCCGGTCGCCCGAGATTGTATTGCATAGGGGGGCCTAAAAAAAAAAACTATTCGGCTCACTATTCGGCTCCGGCCGAATAGTTGACAAACTATTCGGTATCCGGCCGAATACTAAATATGCTATTCGGTACAGCCCTAATAGCAACCACTGTCTGGTGCAGGTTCGTTGCTGATAATAGCACATACTGTGCTACAAAACCAAGTACATATACATGCAGGTTTATCAACTTGATACATAAGAAAGGCTGAGTCCACCATGCATACATTTCGCATTGTCATCTTGCATATGAACACATATCTCTGCAATGAGTGCCTAGCACACTGAGCTAGCTTCTTAACCTTCAAAGCACTCAAATGCATCAGTATGCATTTCAACTTTGGCTATTGTAAATGATAAATATACTTCCCCCAGAAAGCTGGGAATGCTACAGGAGTTCTGTCGTAGCGAACACACAAACAAGGAATACTGCAGTGAACACAGAAATCATTAAAGGATGAATTGATCAAAGCAGAATATACTTGTCAACAACAGACATTCAAAAGATTAGAGCCTCAGCAGAACATCATAACTTATGCTCACATGTGCCTTTGAAGTGTCAAAAACAATGGGAACTGGCTTCTTCAAGTCAGGCAGCCTTTTGGGACCCCCTCCAAGGAGGGGGCCTGGGGCAAGTGCCCCTTTTGCCCTCGCATAAAGACGTCACTGTGTGTGATGTTTTGCTGTGCGACCGTGCTAAGCTTTATTATCTATGCCCAGTCCTGTTGTGCTGAAGAGCTACACTGAATTAGGTTTGGTATGCTACACTGCTTAGGTATTGTCTCGTCATGTTATTTTTTGAAGCTGTAGAAACATGCTTGTAATGCCTTTCTCTGCCGGGATCAAAGTGTTCTTTTCCCAAAGCTAAATGCGTTTTAACTAGAATGTACTTGAGTGCTACTGTATGTACCCATTCACTCCTTTTGGGAGAGGGCGGAAAATATGATATCAGGTTCCTTATATACTAACTGGTTAGGACATATTGGGCCTCATTACGAGTATGGAGGTAGCCATGCACATGCTGCCTCCATACCGATTTGCAGCTCCGGGTTCTGTGAATGAGGAATTACCGCGGTCATTCCAACCTTGGAGGACCCGGTAATTCCTCATTCACAAAACCAATCCCCATTCCCATTGAGCCCCTATAGGGCTCAATGGGAATGGGGATCGAGCTAATAACAGGCCCGTTAATAACGAGCCCGTTATTAGCTCCTTGGTCCCCCTGGGGGGCCCGCTAAGGATGTCCGGTCTGACCAGACGTTCCGTGCGGGTCCCGCTAGGGGACCTCGTAATAAGGCATCCCGTAATGAACGTTGCCGGTCCCGTACCGGCACCCTTCATTACGGGAGTGCCAGGGTCGTAATGAGGCCCATTATGTTGAGGTTTAATTATATTTTTTTAAAATGTTTATTTTTCAAGTGCTTTTGAAACAGCCATAAGACACCAGATAGCAACCCCTTCACACATAAAAAAACAAAAAACAGAAATTATACCTGGACTGAACTAAACCACACACCCCTGGTTTGACCTAACATTGCATGATACCCTCTATTAACAGTACACTGCAGGCTAGGTTGACAAAGCTAGCTAAAGGCCTGATTATATAAATTAACTCCCATAACTGCCCTCCCCCAGTTTAAGAGGATTCCTGCACACCATTACCTTAAAAGCCCTAGCAGGACTCAGCAACCTCCAGGAAGGTTGAATTGGGCTTAAGGCCTTGAGGCAGCTGGGGTCAAAATCCCACCCTCAGTTAAAAGTGCCCATATTTTCTTCCAGCTTTCCCAAATATATATTTTCATTCTCATGCTTTCCTTTGCATCTTATGTATCCTTAGCCCTGATGCCCACTATCTACCCTACTCCTCCTTTGCTTCTCTGACAGGCAAAGCGTTTCAAAGCTATAAACTATGGTAGTAGGAACTATACAAATGAAAGATAACATATATAAACTTTGGGGATAGTAACTCTGTGCTAAAAAAGAACATGTGGGATTTCAGGGGGTTTCACCAGGAGATGGAGAATCTGTTCGCCCGACGTACCCAGGGCCAAGCTCTGGATAATGAACTTCTGTCCTTCTGCCAAGGCAGCTAAAATTTGTTAACATATATCGCCACTTTTAACAGACTTATCGTTGAAACTGGGTGGCCTGAGGAGAAACAAACGTTATTCCATCAAGGATTATGGGGGGAATTGAAAGTCGTCCTAGCTCAGGTGGTAAACCCACCAAAAGACTGTTCAGAGTTCATCAACCTAGTGGTGCAGCTAGACCACAGGCTACAAGATCGAAGGACAGATTGAGCCAGAACGGAGAATCGGATTGTGTATGTACGCTCAAAGGAGAACAGTCCGCGTTCATCAGAAAACACTTCGGAACTCATGCAAAATTGGGGGGGGCGTACGGAGCCCATTAACCAAGGCCAAAAGAGACAAAAGGAGGCAACAGCAATTATGCCTGTACTGCAGGAAATCAGGTCACTTCCTCAGAGAATGTCCTGTAAAACCCCCCTAGGAGAACAGTTGGAGCTGCAGAGAAAGAAGGAGAACAAGAGTTGGAAAATTTCCAGGCCCGGCGAGTGTAGAGGTCCGTTTGTCGAGCAAAGGAAAAGAGCCACAGACCTCACACCTTGCCCTGCCTGTGATTTTGATCAGTCACCAACAACCATCTCAGATGCATGCTGTGGAGTCATACATAGACAGCGGAGCCGTTGGTAACTACATAGACCAAGGCCTGGCAACAAGGATGGGGCTTCCCTGCTGTCAGAAAACGACAACTGAGAAGGTCACCACTGTCGACAGCACGGAGATAGCTTCTGGTCCTGTAACTCAACGCACAGAAGAATTGACCCACCTGTGCCAAGACGGACATCTGGAAGCTATTGCCTTTGACCTTATCAAGGCCCCTCAGTTCCGGGTGATTCTAGGGATGCTGTGGTTGGTGGCTCACAATCCCAACATCAACTGGCGAGCCAAGAAATTAACCTTCTCCAATGAGTGTGCTCATGCGTGCTACCAAGTGGAAATGCAAGTGAATACCACGATTTCCAAGACGTTTTCCAAAAAGAACAGGCTAATACCTTCCTGCCTCACAGGCCATATGACTGTCAGATCGACCTCGTACCTGGTGCACAAATCCTGTGTAGTCAAATTTATGCACTCACCAAACCTGAAAATCTCCACTTGAAATCATATCTGGACCAATACCAGGCAAACGGTTTTATCCGCCCGTCCAAATCCCCAGCAGCCTCGCCCCTATTCTTCGTACCCAAGAAGGAGGTGGACTTGACAACGTGCATCGACTACCGCGCACTAAACCAGGTAACAGTTAAAAACCGATATCCTCTACCCCTTATCCCAGAATTGCTGGACCAAGTCAAGGATGCCCACATTTACACCAAATTGGACCTCAGGGGGGTATATCATCTCGTGCGTGTAAAGAAAGGAGATGAATGGAAGACCGCCTTTCGTACTAAGTATGGGCTGTACGAATATCAGGTGATGCCCTTTGGGATTTGCAATGCTCCCGCCGCATTCTAGTACTTCATGAATGATGTACAACGGGTATCTATCGACGTATGTGCCCTAGTTTACATCAACGACATCTTGATGTACTCCTCTTCTAAACAGGACCATGTCAGGCACGTTCGCTCCATCCTTGCAAAACTTCGACAGCACCAGCTATATGCCAAACTTGAAAAATGCTTCTTCCATGTCACCGAAGTCGAGTTCCTTGGTTTTGTCCTCACTCCCAGAGGCATCCGGATGGATATGCACAAAGTAGATGCCATCCTTAGCTGGCCATCACAGTCTTCAGTCAAAGGTGTCCAAAGTATGCTCAGCTTTGCCAACTTTTATCACTGATTCATCCCGGGCTTCTCCCAGATTGTGCTCCCGATCACTTATTTATTACGAAAAAACAACAAACTGTTCCAATGGACAGAAAAGGCAGAGAAGGCCTTCCAGGAACTCAAGAAAAGATTTACCTCAGCCCCGGTGCTACGACACCCCCACCCAGATCTCCCCTATGTAGTGGAAACAGATGCCTCCAGCATGGCAATGGGGGCTGTTCTTTCCCAAAGGCATCCCGAAACAGGCCAGTTACATCCCTTAGCCTTTTGGTTGCGAACATTTACTACACCTGAACTTAACTATGCAATAACAGACAAGGAAGTCCTAGCGATCAAGGCAGCCTTTAAGGCTTGGCGGCATTACCTCCTAGGCGCCAGACATACCATCACAGTAATCACTGACCATCACAGCCTACAATACCTCAAGATGGCAAAGGCTCAATCATCCCGTCAACTCCAATGGGCCTTATACTTTGCAGAATATGATTACATAATCACGTACCAACCTGGAGTCCAGAACGGAAAAGCTGACGCCCTATCCCGTATGGGTATTGATGAGAACGCATATTCAACCCCTACCCGGTGGCCATTATTCTAGGTGACAAACTACTAGGACTTACAACGTTATCTCTGGACAAACTCATATTGTGTTTGTTAAGGCTGGGCCGGGCCAAAAGCCAAACCCTCTGCACCTTACTATTAGTTTCATTTGTCTCTCGAAAACCAAGCTCTTTCCCACATGCTCCAGTGACCACCCAGGCAAACACACTCATCCACACCAAACATCTAACCTGGCCAAACTACTCCAAATCCCTGTTGTCACTGCTCACCCTTCCCCTTGTTCTGTATGCACTCTTTAATGTTGATTCATGCACGCTCAATGATCCTACGCAAAGCTGACATTTTGGAATTGATCACCACCAGTAAACATTATGCTTTCTTCATTACCAAAACCTGGCTCACACCAACCTCCTCCCATATTCTTTCTGTCCTCGCCACACCCAGATACAGAATCCAACGCATGGTCTGGTCTGGGAAAACAGGGAGAGGAGTGGCAGTTTTCCACCAAATTGACTGGCCATGTAACAAAAACTATCAATCACCATTATATTCCATGGAAACTCTCATTTGCCAATTCCCTCAATTAAACAAGGGCGCAGGCACTTTTCATCTCCTCTACAGACCACCTCAGTGATGTGGTACTTTCTTAGATGGGAATTATAGGATTACTTTCAACAGCTTCGGTCTCTCACATGTCCAAAACCTTCCTGGGAGACTTCAACCTCCCAAGAAATGAGCCAACAAGTTACCAGTAATTCCCTGGACCTCATCTTATTCACCTACTAAACTGTGTGAACTCTCTTTGACCTCAACTGGACAGGCCACCTAGCTATCCAATTTTCCTTCGCACACTCCCTGACAGCCCATATGAGTTAGGATAAACACTTGATGGTGGAATGTCACTCCTTCAAAACATTCCAATGGAGGTGCTGGAGAACAGTTTCCCCAACTTCCCCCACTTCGCCAAACACCAGCTCACAGTTAGAAACCTGTAGCCAAACCTCAAAGCAGTTGCTACTTTTGCTCCAGATAACCAGAACCAAACTGTCCACCCCTGGTATACACAAGAGTTCTCTATCAACAAATGGTCTATTAAAGCTCTTGAGACATGCTGGCATAAGGCCCACAAACCAGAGGAATTTCTATCCCTCAGGGCCTTATGTTCTAAACAGTGGACCCTGATATCCGAAGCCAAGGCTACTTATTACAACACCACAATTACAGCAGCCTTTAATGGGAACAAAGCTCTTTTTGCAGTAGTCAAAACTACTTGAACCCCACATCAGACACAGAGGTACCAGAATCCCAGGAGACAAGTGAGGCTTCCAACTACTTACAAAATCGAGCAACTTGCTCTTCTCCATGATCATCAATACTGGTTTTGCCCCAAAGGCAGCACTGAAACAGCCACCATGCAGGCTGTTGACGGTGCCATTCAGATCAGTGCACTCATACCTTCTAGTCCCATTGGACCTCTCAGCTGCATTCGTCACTGTTGACCATCAAACACTATTCACCGATCTGGCACAGAGGATAGGCTTCTCTGGCACCATCCCAAAATAGTTCACATCCTATCTCTCTGAAGATATCAGGTTGTCCAGATGTACTGCTTCAGTTCTCAACTGCACCCACCCCATCATCTGTGGAGTCTCTCAGTGTTCAATATTTTCCTCAGTCATCTTTAGACTCTATGTGGAACCGCTGGGCTCACTCCAGGGAGACCCCAACATTGCAATAAAGCAGTACACAGATGATACACAGTTGTACCTAAAGGTCAATGGCCCACAAGATATCCCTCCCCTTCAATCATGCTTAGCAGCAATTCAAATGTGGATGACAAGCACCTACTTAAAACTTAACCATACCAAGACTGAGTTCCTACTGCTGGGGTAACCCTCCAAGCAGGGACCAATTGAAAGGTGGCTTAACAAACTGTACTTGGATTGTTTCAGCCCTCATCTCAACCACTCAGCAAAATCCCTAGATTTTATTGTGGATAGTAATCTATCCTTCCAACAATGCATTGCGAAAAAGGCTCAAAGGACTTGACATCAGATCTCTCTGCTCTGCAAAATCAAGCCCTTCCTCCTGCCCCATGAAATCCAAATTGTGGTGCAGACCCTAGTGATATGACATGATTGGTTATTTATAACGCACTTAATGCCCAGAGGTTTCAAAGCGCAGACCCGGGGATCGAACCTGTGTTCCTCCGTGTCGTCTGGCTTCCAAGGTGAGCACAGTGCCCCTGAGGCTATCCTCCTGAGACTAGTGATCTTGAATCTCGATGGAGGTAATGCCCTCCTCTCAGTCTCCTTGCTGCTCATCATCAACATTACGACATTTGACCACATCAACCTCTCCTTGTGTGAATTACACTGGGCCCCCATCCCAGAAGGCATATGGTTCAAAAACCACATGCCTCACCTACAAGGAAACCACCACCTCCAGTACAACTGCCTACCTAACTGCCAAAGTAAAAACATTGGAATTCTTGCAGTAAGAACAACACCAGACTGGAAACTAGACTGGATTAGGAAAATGTCCTTCTCATGATCTAATATGGTCCTCTTTAACTCCATCCTAATGATAATCCGGACTGCTTCAAGTCTCCTTCAGTTTAGGAAAGAACTGAAGACCTGGCTCTTCCAACAACACCTTGGTGTGACCTAGTTTCTAGCAAGCGTGTACACATGCCCATACATACATTGTATTGTGATCATTGTTACATTTTTACTTGATGACTACTTAAATTCTCGCTGTTTTGCTCTATGACCTGTACAATACCCTGCTGCACCTGAGCATGGTGTGTGCTGTATAATAATGATTATACGTTGTAGTGCATGCTTTGTTCACATGACCTGATTATAGACCTCCCTGAACTCCCGAAGGCACATGATGGGACGGGAGAAAGGATACAGGAGCAAGGTGGGGGTATGTCGAGTCCCGTTGAATACATTAATCATTGAGGGCGAGAGTAGGCCTGGGAATATTCAAATAGATCATAAGCCATGTTTGTAAAGTTGGGTCTGGTTGGGGAGGCGAAGGGGTGTTAGGGTCGAGATGGGAAGGGAGGGGGAGTTAATGCATATGTACTTCAATATGCAGATTACAATATTATAAAGTTATAAGAAATCGGAAATACATAATAAACATATTTAAAAAAAATATAATACTCTGAATATCTTTAAGTCACCAGGATATAGAATTTGCAGGAAACAATAGAATACTTTGTTTACAATCCCAAGTCTCCAGTACAAGGCATTCAGACGTGCACAACCATGATGGTCAAAGAGAAAGTCACTGCAGGTCTAGAGTATTACCAGAACTCAAAGATATCTACACATGATTGAAGTTTTACTTTAAAAGTCCATAGGATGTAGGGTGTGCATTTGAGGTAACAGCATCTCTAGTTAACATTGTTTGTGCATACATACGCATGCCCTAGTAGGTTCCGTTTTGCATACTATGCAGATCTTTAGAATTATAGGTCAGATAATACAGTGTAATTGCAAATAATGTCGGTTTATGTTTTTAACAACCCCTTTAGTCTCTTAATGCACACATCATCATGTTTTAATAGAGTCTCTAGAGCCATTAAAGTACAATCGCTAAGGCCTATAACAGAGTTTCTAAAGCTGACATGTGTTTCAACCATGCAGTCTTTTTCAAGGCTATAACATTGTATGTCAAATAGTCGCCTTGCTTTAGGGCTGATCACCACTTCTGTTTACCTACAGATAAAGTATGAGCGTCCAGTTCAATTATTTTTCAGGCTTCATCATTGTCGTTCACGGATGATATTGGATTTATCTTGTATTGTTTTTTTTTTTTTTTTTTTATTAGTGTTAGCTTCAAAAGAAGCTTTTTACCATTTACAGTTCAAATTCAGCATGAAAAAAAAGAAAAATGAGAACCGAAAAGAAAATATGTAAACAAAATATTCCATAACTCTGAAAACATTCCATAGCTCTGAAAACATATAATACAATTATTTCAGTCAATTGCTGTGAAAAGGAAAAAGGAAAAGGGGAGAAAAATAAAAGGAAGGAGAAAAAAACAGGTAAAAAGGAGAAGAGGGAAGGACCAGTTCAGCCACAGTTGGCAGCTTCTTTCAGTCTTGTTATGCAGAAATAAACTTTCTTTCTCACTTTTCTCCATCAAGTTTTTAAAAAATGATTGATACCATCTCTAGCAGGGCAAAAGTTATAGATAACCTTGAGCCCTGTAGCAGCTGTAACCAAACGTCTTTCTTTGTTGAAGTTCGATTGTTTACAAAAAATCTCCCCAGTAGATTGCGACAAATGTCCATGATGCCCTGACAACTCATGATGAGATAGCGTAGTGTTTCCATTGGATGACCACAGAGTCGACATTTATAGACTCTCGTACTTTTATCTTGTATTGTATAAATCGGATTCTTGGCAGCAGTGTTCCGTGCATTCTGATCCGATCTAAAATTACTGTTTGTAATCAACTGCAATTTCATTGGACAGTGTTGAGTGGACACTAGTGCTAAACAGATTGAACACTGGAGTCAATGGTCGAGTATGCATTCAACTACCATGAGGGTCTGTGAGGGTCTACCCTGGGTGAAGAGGGATAGCTCTGGGGCAGCACGTTTTTCTTGGAAGAAAGAAAATGCTCCGCAATACAGGTATGAATCACGATCTTACACTTTGAAACCAATCTCTGGTATTAAGCGCGTTATAAACGTACATTCATTATAATTACCCAACACATTCTAGTTCTTTATGGTCCATCATGGAGAATTTGGGTTAAAATCCAACTATTTGTGGTAAGAAAGAAGGTGTGGTGTGTAGGACAAACACTTTTTGTTTGTGGGCGTCTTTTAGGACATGACACTTTACAATGGCTTTGGGTTTGGGAATGTTAAGGTCCTATTTTTCTGATTCTTCTGTCTCTGGTGTTGTACAACTTCATTTTTCTTTTGTTCAATGTTGGTGTTAGCATGGAACCACCAAAGAGTCCTGAAAGCCATGAAGCAGCTGTTTGTTGTGGTGCATATGTTGTGGTCCAATAGGAATGCAGGCCCACAAACTAGAGTTTCTACGGGAGGTACGTAGCGAGGTGGGCACCCTGGGGAGGTGATTCAGTGTCACACAACTTATGGTGCTTTGTAGAGTAGGTGAGAGCTTTGGCTCTGGTGTCTTTCCATGCTCCACCCATATCTGGAATTACAGCTGCAGGGCAGTGCCTGTCAGCTTTAGAGCTTCTCAGTTATAGTCTGGCCCTTCCTCTCTGGAGTAAGATAACTTCAGGACAATGGTCAGCAAGAAGGGAAGGCATACTGGTGGAGACTACTTCCTAGCTGATCATGCCAAAATACTGCCAATATGGACCAGGACCTGGTCTTTCGCTCTGGGGAGTAGCACGTCCATTGGAGGCTCTTATAGGCTCTTTGCAGTATTCTGCACTTCGTTTTCACGCCAGCTTCTTCTTTCCTGAGGCATCAGTAAATTCACTGGCTCTACATTTTATGGAGAATTGGGGGTAGGGTCAGGTTGCCATGCCCCAATAACAGGGTAGCATTCATAGAAATATTCTGGCAGCTACTCTGTGATGTTTCCAGAAGGGAAGGCCCAAGATGTGTAATTACCCGAGTTTCAGACATCTCAAACATACTACACATGTTCATTATTTGACGTGCCCAAATCTCAGCTGATGAAAAGGAAGGGAGACCTGACAATCTTGAGAAAATATGGGGAAACAGACCTGCGGTCTGCCATGACACTCGTGTTAGTCGACATTAGCCCTGCAATGACAGTAAGCATATCCAGATTCCTTCTTCAGCAAGGAAAGTGAGGAAGGACTGCTTTAAAGGCAATTGAGCTGAGGCAAAAAGGACTTAAATCAAAAGGTATATTTTCCAGGGAGAAGAATATGCCAACAATAGAGCAGACATGGAAGAAATGTAATTAAAGAGCTCCGCTTGAACTTAGAGCTTGAAATATTGTAGAGCACTTGTCTCTAGAATATAATAAGGACTGCAATCAAGCAAGGGATGCCCGAAAAGGCAAACAGGCTGGACATCGAACAAAGGGATACTCTTGTTTACCTCAAGGACTTCTAATTCCACCACCTCTTACACACCTGTATTGCAAATGGCATGAATTGCATTGGCTATACCCCATCTCCCCATTGGTGATCAGGGACACAAATATAATTTGTCAATTAACACTTGTCATTGCACACAGTGCGGGTAGTAGAACATAGACCTGGCACCATTTGTCACGGGGTT
This sequence comes from Ambystoma mexicanum, assembly GCF_040938575.1. Classification (NCBI taxonomy): domain Eukaryota; kingdom Metazoa; phylum Chordata; class Amphibia; order Caudata; family Ambystomatidae; genus Ambystoma; species Ambystoma mexicanum. The sequence continues at coordinate 870,151,805 of NC_090924.1, read as the reverse complement.
GGCCCTTTGCCCTGTTTACACAAGAACTGTATTCTTTTAAGAAGCATGTTATCGCTTTCCCAGATCTAATTTTCTTGTTTTTTTTCTTGTGTAGTGGTGTTTATAAAAAGTTTTAAAAAATAACATTAATTAAATAAATAATAATGCCATAAAAGGTTTGTTGAAGATTGAAAGGGCTCATTTTAAAGCATGTATTCAATGCCCAGAAATGATCCCATGAAGTACTCTGGATAAATGGCAGGACTACCACCAATCATGGAACACGCCTCCAGCCAGCCAACCAAGGTTACTCTCACGTGTACAGAAAAGGGTAGATGGTGTAACCTACGGGCCTGGAAACCTAGGGTTCTTTGCTCTGCATACTGGTTAATGAATAACTGTCAATCCCTATGGATCATCGTTCGAAAGTGAAAGTCAAAATGACAACGTATTCATTCATTCATTTTACATTTGTATAGTGCCTTTCACCATACTTATGGTACCAACGTGCTGTTGGTTCAATGCCCTCGGAGGGATAATTGTGAAGTGCTATTATGCATGTGTGCTTTTCAGAAAGAGCCAAAAAGACAGAATTTAAAAGACTGAATGGGACATTTGGTCGAATTTCAGGCAAACGAAAAGCTCGAATGGGTGAAAAATTCTACCCAATGCCCCATTTGGTGTCATTATAGTGAACAAGGGGAGTGGGGGTTGCAGGGGTGTCAGCTGCACCCTTGTTCACTGTAATGTAAGCAGGGGTGTCCCCTGCACCTGTTCACATAAAGTAAAAAGTAAAAAAAAAAGAAAAGGACCCTGCGGCGCCAGTTCCCAATCGCGGATGTGAATGGGAACAGGCGTAGCAGGGACACGGCGAGTCGGCGACACACAGCAGAGTGTGCCGCCGACAGGTAAGTAAGGGGGTGGGTGGGATCGGGGTATCTGAAATGGATGCAGAAGGAAATACCAAATGTTATTTTCGTACAAATAAAATTTGGTAGTTTCTTCCTCGGTTACTTCGGAAATGACAAAATCACCCAAATTCGCACATTTCTGCCATTAAAGTTATGTGAGGGTGGCCAAGCCCCTGCTAGTCACACACGTTTGAGTGGTGTGTGGATGAGTGCAGCAGAGGTATACTATGAACTAAACGGCATGGATTGTGTTTAAGGAGGCAGAATTATGTGGAAGCTACACATTCTAATTTTTGTCATTAAAGGTAGCTTCATTCTTATGCCAGAGGTGTTGTGCAATCGAGTTTGTGTTATATGTAAGTGCAAGGTGTGTGGAATGAGCCTCTGCCTTCCACTAAGTTACGAAGGTGGGTTGTGCAGGAGTACAAATTGGTTAGCTGTACAAACAACCATGTCTACATCCTGGGTTTCATCTATGTACCTTGCACAATAGGGCTAAATGCAAGATATGGCTGACTAACAAAAATGGGTGAAAAGCAACATAATGCTACCTTACCCAAATCAGGCTAAATACAAGATATGGCTGACTAACACAAATATTACACAATTCGGCTAAATGCAAATGATGGCTACCTTACACCATTAAGCTAACAACAGGATATGGCTGACTAACACAAATGGGCTACAGGCAAGGTAAGGCTTACCTTACACAAATTAGGCTAAATGCTAGATGTGGCTGACTAACATGAGTGGGCTAAAAGTAAGGTATGGCTACCTTACACAATTAGGCAAAATGCAAAATGTGACTACCTTACACCATTAGGCTAACCTCATAATATGGGTGACTAATAAAAATGGTCTAGAGGCAAGGTAAGGCTTACCTTACACAAATTAGGCTAAATTCAAGATGTGGCTAACTAACGCAAGTGGGCTAAAAGCAAGGTATGGCTACCTTACACAATTAGGCTAAATGCAAAATATGGCTACCTTATACCGTTAAGGCTAAATGCAAGATATGGCTTACTTACACAAATGGGCTAAAGGCAAGGTAGGGATACTTTTCATAATTAGGCTACCTGCAAGTTATTGGAGAGTGTGAGTTTAAACTCCATTCTGTTGTGCTCGAGTATGTGTAAATTGGTTGATATGCTGCTCTGTTGGGTGCATGAGGACTGCCCCACAGCCTACAAACAATGAGGTTTGACATAGAATATAGGTTTTAATACCAGTTCATGACCGTTGTGTAATCTAAATGCCCTTGTGCCAAAGTGTTTCGTCCTAGCCTTGGTCTTTTACAAGGCTGAGCTGGCTGCTACTTCTTTCTTGTGAGTAGCAGAGGAAGCTCTTATTTTAGAGCTTGCCCATTAACCTCTCGTCCAAGGCATTACACCTGAATAACGTGTAATTGCTTGTCCTCTCTGGAGCATAGGATTGCCCTCTGTTATTGGTATATTAGTCTTATGTGACCCAAAAACTAAAGTCTGACTGTATAGGCTCGCTCTGGGCCAGAGAGTGGCCTGGCCTCGTTGGCATTCTGCAAGAAGTTCTTGTCCAAGATATGGCTGACTAACACAAATGGTCAAAAGGAAGGTAAGGCTACCGTACACAGGCTATGGTATAATAGTTAATAAGAGTGGTGGGGTTTTCATGCAGTACAGTAATGGCTGTACTCTCCGCCCACACCACACTTACCTTATAGTCTGTGTCAGGCAGCCCAGGTGAACATGGGCAAACACAGAGTGGAGCTGCTTAGGAGGCAGCTGCCTTTTGCCTCAGGCCATCAGCTAATGGCTGCCTGGCCAAGGCTGCCCTGGGAGGGCCGGTGACAAAGGGTGTTTCCTAGTCATGTGACCAAGGACACAGGCCAATTGGAGGGAGTGAAAAGCAGGCAGGGGCCTATAAATTACTAACGGCAGCCAGGGAAAACCACTAACAAAAGACAGGCACCCGCGCACAAAAGCAATTTGGAAATTCCACCAAAAATGCAACCCCCCAAAAAGACCTGAAACAGGCTGGAAACGTCTTACCTAGTGCTTGCTGTACAGGCACTCCTGACTCCTTCAGCAATTTGCTATTAAGATGGGAGGAGAGAGGAAAAAGTAAAAGAAACAAACCAAGGACTACACCACTCTCTAGAAGTTGAACTAGCACAAAAACTATTTGAAAATCTCACTAAAAACACAGACAAAACCCTCCAAAATAGACCCCAAACGGGCTGGAAAATTTTTACCAGGTGCTTGCTGTATACTATGTCTGTGAATTACTAATTGCAAGCCAGGCAAAACCACTGACAAATGACAGGCCTCCCTCAGCCAATTGCTATCAAGATGGGAGGAGAGAGGAAAAACGAGTAGATACAAACAAAGGACTACACCCCGAATGCAGTCATCTCTAGAAGTTGAACCAGCACAGAAAACGGTTTGGAAATCTCACTAAAAGCACATACACAACCCTGCAAAACAGACCCGAAACAGGCTGGAAGCTACTTACCAGATGCTGGCTGTACAGGATGCCTATGGATTACAAACTGCAAGCCAGGAAAAACCACTGACAAAGGACTGGCACCCCTTACTCCCTCAGCCAATTGCTATCAAGATGGAGGAGAGAGGAACAACAGACAGAAACAAGACTACAGTCCCAAGGCAGTCCTCTCTAGAAGTTGAACCAGCACACAAAACGATTTGGAAATCTCACTAAAACACGGACAAAAAAACCCCCAAAGGACCCCATACAGGCTAGAAACTTCTTACCAGGTGTTTGCTGTACAGGATGCCCATGGATTACTGACAGCAAGCCAGGGAAAACCACTAACAAAGGATAGGCACCCAAGCATACAAATGATTTGGGAATTCCTCTAAAAACACAGACGAAACTGCCCCAAAAGACCCCAGAACAGGCCGGAAATTTCATACCAAGTGCTCCCTGTACAGAATGCCTATGAATTACTAACTACAAGCCAGGGAAAACCACTGAAAATGAGAGGCACCCCTGACACCCTCAGACAATTGCAGTCAAGGTGGGAGGTGTAGCAGGAAGCAATGGAAAAGAAATTGTGTGGCACCTGCAAAAGAGGTTTCATGCTCCATCTCAATTACCTGGGGACAGGAGGCTAGCATATTCACATTGAGTGCCAGGTAAGATGGCCACAGTATAGCGATGAGTCAGCATCTGGGAAACATTGTGTGCATTCCGGAGTGGGGTGCTGTTTACATAACACGCCATGTGGTTGAAGTTCTTGTCAGGTGCAGGAAAGTTTGGCCTGTATGTGGCAAGGGTCACAGCCTAGAGCAGGTTAGCCAATGGCTACTTACAATACAAAGGGGCTGGTTTACAGAGCCCACTATCTACTGAATACAACGAACCCTTTGCATTCTGCTGCTGCATTTTCCTGCACACAAATCCATGTTTGACAACAGGGGTTTGCATGATGTTGGATTTACTGGCTCCAGGTGCAGGAGAACGACAGTCAGGCTATCTATACACATTTAAGTTCTTGAAATTGGACCCAACACCTAGTGTGAAGGATTGGCATCTAGTGTAAAATCCCTGGCTTTTTTGATTTGTATTAATAATACAATGATGTGAGTAATCCATCTCAGAAATTATGGTCTGCTAAACAGACCCCCATTTCAGAAGGTTCCATGCGAAAGCATAGAGCTCATATGTGGCCTGTTCAACCAGTCTCCTGATCTGCAGCCTCTGCTCTTCAGTGGCACAGAGCAGGTTCAAAGGTTGCATGTGCTTGGATTGACAGCTGCTGTGATACCAAAGTCACTGCAAACAAAGCTTGCATTTAAATCTGTACATTTGATCCAAAACCATAATAATTCTACAGACTATCAACCGGGTGGCAGGGTAATCTTTATCAATGGGCCATACCTGCGTTTTGGTATGGTGAATGATAGCACACACAATTATTAAAGCCACATCAGATGTGTATCATAATCATGTCAACCATGTGAGCACAGATCAGCTATAGGAAGGCTATGTAGATTCATAGACACACTACCTTTCTCAGCGGCAGCCAGTAGGACAATAGGTAGGAAAGCAGTCTCTCTTTGAGACTTTGGGAGGTTGGGTAACACCTCTTCCTAGCTCATGAAACTCTCAGCAGTAGACATCCTGGGAATCATGCTTCAAAGAGGCATACTCTTAACATAAGGGCCAGCCTCACACCAGGGTGTTGCATACCAAAGGGCCTTTGAAGCTGCAGGCTTTGGAAGGGGATGGAGTTAGAATAGTCAGGCATAGCAGAAAGGACTGCAGGAAGGTTTTCTCCGTGTTGGTTTTCTGTGGGCTTCTCTTTCCTTCCTGTCTCCTCCACTTCCTGCAGAACCGAGCACTTTGAGTATGATGCAAGAAGGTAAAAGGCACTTGCAACCTTGACAGTGACCAGACCCCATAAAGCAGGCCTTCTTTTATGGAATCCCCTGTGACCTTTTACCTTTAAAAGGAAGGGGTGTCCCACTCCTATTTTGATTCCTTTTGGACCTTCAAGGCAGGAAGAATGTGTTTGAAACCTGGTGTGAGAGCCGCAGTGTCCGAAGTGCTCTAGTTGTGAGGTGAAAGCAGGTGTTCCAACGCAGAGGCAAGCTCTATACCCAAACCATCCGAAGGGAGCATTGGGAGTGCCTGCAGTTGGGCCAAGACAGGTCCACTCTGACAGCTGCACCAGGCTCCTCAATGGAGGTGATGTCTGTTGCAAGCTAGCCTCCCTGGGCTGGGATTTGAGAGGAAAAGGACTAATCTTGTCCCTGGATTGGGACTCACATCACCAGAGAAGCCAAAGCAATTGTATTCCTGTGGTCCACCACTTTGAACTGTCCTTGAGCCAGAGTTAACCCCATTCAAATGCCTTTGAACCATCCAGGACCCATGGTGCTGCCCTTTGCCCTCACTACAAACCTCGAACCACTGTGTTGCCGCATTGAACCAGTTTGCTGCTGCATCATGAACCAGAGTGCGTCACCTGCCTGGCTCGAACCTTTGAACCACTGCACTGCGAACAACACATTGAACTGCAAGCATCTTCGCATTGACTCCAGCTCAACTGCCGACTCAACCTTTGTGGTCTCATCAAACTGTACCACTCAAATGCTACATCGAAACACACAGAGCTTCACATCAAACTCCACTTGACTTCAATTCACCACCTGGATCATTGCAACTCATCAAATTCGAACTGTTTTTGACACACTCAGACGACACTGACAATCCAGTTAGATGCTTTCGAACCACCAATAGGAGATTATAGTACTTTTGTGAGGACCAGCCCCCATGGTCTGCTTTTGGGACCCAAGAGACCAGTTACTACCCTTTTGCACCTTTTTAAAAAAAAGGATATATCCTTTTATAAGTGACAATGTTCCAATGCCTTGCTCTTCACCACTGCTACATTACCTAGTGTACTTTCATCTTTATGTTCTGCATCTTCTGTGTTCTTTCCCCGGCAGCGGGCTTTTGCTAATGTTTTTATAGTCAGTTATTTTGCAGTTATTTTGTTTAAGTAAATATATTTTCAAGAAACTTGATTGGAAATTCCTTTATTTTGGAGTCTCGTGCTATTGCTGTTTGGGGTGCTACTGTTATAACATTCATACTGCTCTTAAGAGTGTGGCCTGCCCTCTGGCCCAGGTTACCACAAAAGGTAAAGTAGTTACATCTCTTGAGTGTGCCTGTTGCACCTTTATGATTGGGATCACAGTTGGTTTGTAGTAGTGTGAGGTCTGAGTAGAGGGTTTTGCCACTACTCATACTTGTACTCCTGTAAGGCAGTAGTCATTTTGCCACACCTGGATAGGAATTGGCTCATTTACATCACATTGGTAGGGGGTACCAAAGTGGTGCATGTGATCACAACTGCAGTGACACGCCTTGAAGGGCTTATTACTGGATTTGCCATTTTACATTTTCACCCCTGCTCCAGAGGTGGGAATGTAAAAGAAATGATGGCAAAGCAGATGTTTCGCATGAGCGGTTTCATCTTGGGCAAATCAATGCTGCCCGCGGTCCACATAGACTTTTCCCTGGGACTAGCCTGCAACAGGTGAGACCAAATGTAGGGGAAATGTCTGCAGAGCATATCGGATCCAGTTGGGAAAAGAGATGGCCTTTGTCCTGGGGCATCCACAGCATTCCTCCATCTGCCTGCTGTATGTGGCGTCATTCACACAACTGAGTCGAGCACAGCCAAGCATTTAGACAGACAGATGAACTTTTGTGAATTTGCCCACCTGCATAATGTGAGTGTTACAGCCACGCGTGAGTGCGCAGTGTGGACCCACCATTGAGGTCGGATATAGGCTCTGCCCTGTAATTTGCACCGTTTAGGATGCCACGTATGGGATGAGGTGAGGGTGATATAATAAAATCTTGCCTCAATCTGTGCTTGGTCTGATACCAGGGTGGAGTCAAGTACTTTGGGTCAAGACACCAATATCATTTTTCAGACAGACGCACCAAAGCCCCCTTACATGAGGCACAACTAAGGCAGTGCCCTGAAGCTGAACTCAATCATGTTTTAATTTCAAGTTTGGCTCAAATACTTTTCTCTGCCATCTGGAACAACAGCATTTATTGGGCGCATTTTTACGATAAGCAATCCTTTGCTCTTAATTTGAAACCATCAATGGTAGCATTCCAGTCGACTTCTTAAAAACTTTGTATTAAAAAATGACAAATATATATTTCCTGATGCTACTTTGTGGTTGGTTGGCATAAATGTTTACAACAGAAAACCCCACCTAATGTACTTTATGCTGCTTTCCAAGGAAATTGGATCTTGTTGTTTATTCAATTACTATACATACATTGCAAGATGAAACCCAAGCCTTAAAAACAACATGACAAGAAATCAATACGGCTCCCAAAAATGTGTTTTAGTTTTCTCTGTTTGTTCCCTTTTAACAAAATGGAGATTTGCCACTCAAGCGTGATCAATTATACAGGCCAGCTTTGATTTCCGGATGAAAGCCACACTTTAATCATCTAACAGCGAATAGTAGAAGCAACCAGGTCAACCAGATATGAAGCTGCAGAACCTTGTACTCACACATGACGCAGCTGTAGCAATTTTACATCTTTGACACATGTCCACAGCACATGCTCAGTGCTTGACATAACAGCCTATGACACAGACTGAACACCAAGTTCTCTGATACCATGCCATGTTTGTGAATGCTTCTTCTGCACGCCCTTTTATAAGTTTGCCACGAGAACACTGTCTCCCCGAAGGAAATGGCAGAAAAGAACAGAAAAAAATGTAAAATACGCTTTTTGTGCCGAAGAAGTGTGTCGGGGGCTGTGCGAAGATGTCAGCTTCGCTGTATTGAGACCCGTTCTTTTTGGCTGAGTTTTTTCACGTAGCTCCTCCCCGAATTTTTTTTTTCCTGAAAGGCTGCTGGACAATCACGATTTGGATTCCTGCAACCTCAGGGTAAGGTGGGGAAGGGGATGGCACAGCCGGTCGATTGGCATTTGAGGGGGGCAGAGCTGCAGCTTCTTGAATCCACCGCAGCTGAAACCAGGGGAGTTGCTAGGTCTGGAAAAGACCCGGGGCTAAGCTGATGTCGGAACTGTTGGGACTGGGGGCTAGCTAGTCTTTTGGCTGTAGCTCCTGAGATTCTATCCGGGGCTACAACCAAAAGATCAGGGGCTATAGCCCCCTTAGCCCCCCCAGCAACGCCCCTGGCTGAAACCATGATCTCTGCCTGTACAATATCATTGCACCGCAAGGCATGCCAGTTATGCTGCACTCAGACAGCACCCACTATTCCAAAGAAAGCAATTTATATTTTTGGCACTAGTCTTTACCAAGTAAGATCATCTAAATCGCTCTCAAGCCAATGGAAAAGAGGAGCAAAGCAGCCACATTTTGAACAATGTTACTATGCATCACAGAAGCTGGTCATCACTACTTTGCATAGGTAATCCACACTCCCTCCGCGCCTCGAATACCACACCACACTCTACAATGAACCAAGGCCAGGTTGTGTGGGCACACTCTGGGCACACAGTTTATTCCAAATTGCAAAAGCTGAAGGAAACCCGCTCACCCGCCATACTCTTACGGTTCCATGTCATTTCATCATGGGATGTTTTTTCGCTGGGATTTTTACCACAAATTTTTAAATGAAAAAAAACATATTTTTTAAAAATTATTTTTAGGGGGGGTTCACCCCGAACCCCCATTCCCTTTCATTTCTTATCTATTCCCAACCACCCACATCCCATATATATAATTTTCTAACCCCCCTCCAAAAAATCTATGGGTTTTTTTCGTTACCACAAGAATTTGTGGTAAAAAACCCCACGATAAAACGTTGCGCGATGAAAGGACGTTGTACCCATTGCTTAGTTGCAACACAGCAAAAATACAATTATTACCCAACGATAAAAGGGACTGTCCTCTCAAGGTTGTATAAAAATACCTAGTTTATTATTATTACAACAGACAGTTCTAGCACACTACAAAATATAACCCACCCTGTAAAGGAACACAGAGGACAGATAGTTTCATGAAGGAAAGGGATGCTCTCTGGATAGTGAGAGGAGGGCAGTCAGTAAAGTAATTAATCTCACTGTTCAAGGTTATTTGGTTTCAGCACCAAGGGAGCAAGGGGTCATAAATGTCACTAGGGGCCTTCGGAGAAGAACCAGGGGGATAGAACCACAACGTACCTGGTGCTTAGGATTTTCTTGATGCTCGACAGGATCGAGTCGGTTCGAGGTGCAACAGAGTCCAAGATGGGAGACAGCTGCAGGTATCAGGCATCAGGCAGTTCGGCAAGCAAGGCTATGCGGACCGCTGCAGGCTGGCCTACACGGTGGCTCAGGGTCACGAATCATTGCCTCTGTGCTGGTTGGTGGATCTGGAACACTGGTCGATGCCTCGAAAATGTCCTTAAAAGATGGACGCTGATTGATGCTTGTCTTGGCACTCTGCCTAGCTTCTTCGCTGGGCTTGTGCCGTCCTTTAAGGTGGAAGGCCCAAAGCTGCTTTCTCCTTTATTCAGAGACTCTCTGCCACTTCCCACCTAGGAAGCTTGCTGACAGAACCCAGCAGGGCATGCTGCGTTCTGGCTGGGTTCCGGTTCTGGAGCTGCTGGACGGGTCCCCTAAGTTCAGTATCTCCCTGTTCCCTGGAAGATGTTCAGGGGAGGGAACTTGCTTCCCTCTTGGAAATCCTGGCCTTCCTTCACTAGCGGAAGCTGTAAGGCAGACTTCAGGAACCTTCAGCCAGGGTCCAAATGAGGCCTTCTTCTTACTCCTTTCAAAGACAAAGGATGATCTCCCAAAAGAGGAGCTCAACCTCCTTTTAAATCCAAATGAGCCCCAGTGATTGGTGCAGGCTGATCCTACCTTAATGAACCAAACCTAGGTCCCCACCAACAATCTTCTGTTATGAGTGAGGACATAACCAGAGTGCTTTGCAACAGGAAAGGTAAAGGGGTGATAACATGTACTACTAAGTCCCACACATCTTCCTGTCTGTTGTGGATCAAAGTGTCTCTCTGGTTAATTGAGCTATTTGTGGTTCCTAATTAAAAGCGGCAGATCTCCCTTGAAGCAGCGGCCAGACCAGATTCATGGTCGCCGTCAAACCACATACTCATACTCTCCTGAATGGGGTCCCCCTGCGGGATGACCGCTGTAAACAGTTGTCCCAGACATGACATTTCACTGAACTTGAAAGGAAGAGGCAGGTGCTGACTTCAGGTTGACACAGAGGCATATCAAAAGGGTGTTGGGTATCCTGTCCATTGTCAGTCCTGCGACCAGTCCCCTAGGAGGCCTGCTTCAATTAACTTCTCATCAGTATGCGCTGCCACCAGCAGGGCAAACAAAGGAGAGGGCGGATTCATGGAGCCTTTGTCAGTTAATGAGGCTGGCCATGGGAGGAGGAAGGTTTTTCCTTCCCCTTTCTTGAGAGGATTTGATGTATCTGCGGCTTTCACATTCCAGCTAAACATGACACGGGGACTGCACCTGTAGGCTGTGTCTATCCAGAGTACACGTGACTATGTGTTTGTTTTGCGGCGAGCGTAGGAAAAAGTGTGCGGATTAGCCCCACAATTTTTCCTTCGGTTGATCTCTCATCATTCAATTTCCTTACAACATTTAAAAAAAGCCCAAGCGAGCGCACACTCCCTTTGCGGATGGTTTAATTCCTCACAATCTTTTTAAAAAGAACATTGTGGTCCTTCAAAGTGCCTTTCACCATCGTATTCTCTCCCAGAGTGATGCATTCTCTCTTTTCATGTATATTCCCTGTTCTCTCCAAACAGGTGGGTTATTGCATACCTTTTCTATTTAGGTTTCTTGCAGATGGTGTCTTTAATTAAAATATATTGATTGGACATTCCCTTTACTTTGGGTTGCTAATGAATCACATTCACCTCACCTTTTGAGTGTATAGCCTTCCCTCGGCCCATGTTACCGCAAAAGGTGAAGGCGGTATATCTCTTAACTGTGCCTATTCTTTTTTATGATTGGGATCCCTGTTAGTTTGTAGAAGTGTGAGGGATGAGTAGGTGGTTTATTCACTACTCATTCCTATACCAGAGCAGAAGACATTTTGTCACATGGACACCCAGAGAGGACAGTACACCTGCATCCTGGGTATGTAGCCAAAAAGACACAAGTGTAAATGTGGTGGCATGGAGCTGTGCCAAAAATATGCCATTCATATATATCTAGAACCTTTGTGGTGCAGAAGATATATGAAACGGCATTTCACTTGTCGTATAAGCGCCTAACAAGCAAACAATAAATAAATAAAGTAAATGCCTGCGGCAAACCTTGTGTCATTGCGCAGTGAAGGAAAAGAGGAATTGAAACTTTTGCTTGTAAACCTTCCTCACAAGCAGAGGTTAAAACACCCCATTGATCACAGTTGTACACAACAGTACAGATACATAAAACACGGTCATCTAACACACTACCATAAGTACATTTCTAAAAGACAACAATGAACACAAAATGGCCATGATTATGGTACACTCAACAATTTGCAGAGTACCACATGGGATGTGCATTGAGGATTGGGGATGTAGAAAATGAGGATGCAGGATGGGCAGAACTAATTATCCATTGCCAACTGAAAGGGAACCCTACCCTCTCTAGGAAAGTCTAATGTCATCACCTCTATCTCAGAATGTATTAGCAATTCCAGAGCCTACATTCCAAAGTCTTACCATATGCCGGTGGCGCAGGCCATCCTCAACTACCATGGTGCATGTGGCTTATCAGGAACACTAGGACTCCACAGAACGTTGCATGAGAATGAAGGTGTGCATTGACTGTGCATTTGGACTCTGGAAAGGAAGGCTCTGGTGCCTCCAGTTGATGAATGGGCACTCATGCACAGTCCGGAGAAGGTGGTAAGATCATCCCTTTGCGTGTGATGCTATGTTATATGAGCATAATTAGAAATGTACCAATGCCTGCTGAGGAGGACATCGTACCCTCAGACTCTACGGAGGAGGATGGCGAAGCATAGGCTGGCAGGCCAAGACAGGATGGGAGTGTCAAAGGAAGAGCCGGCCGGTTAATCCATCAGGTACTAAGAAACAATTTTTTTCTAAACACATATATGCACATACATGCACATGTCCCACTGTGAATAAAGAAGTCACTGTAGTAAAATCAATGACAAAACCCAATGTATTTTAGATTCTTCCTCTACATGCAAACTCCATTTATTAACTAATGCCCTTCCTCTACTTAAAGTCCCCAATCCCTATGCCCTCCCTCCATCGTTAGTCACCAACACTCATGACCTTCCTCCACCCTCAATCCCAAAACATATGCCCTCTCGTCAACCTCAATCCTCAACATACATGCACTTCCTCCATCCTCAAACCCCAGCAAACATTGTGTCCATACACTCTCCATCCCTAGCACACATGCTGTCCTACCACCTTCTATCCCCCTTCTTGATGTAATCTCAGATTCTGGCATCTAGATCTTCCTTTGCTTGTCTTGCCCAGAAGGCAACTTTGGTGAGTGGTGGTGCACAACAGCTTCTAATTGGGACTCCCTGCTTGTGAGCCTTCTGTCGGGATAGCAGATGCAGAGCTGATGTAAGAACAAGTGCCCTGCATATTTTCCTGCCCAGCTGACACTGACTCAGCAAACTTCAGCATCCTTGGCCCACCAAGTTATTGGTTGCTGTCACCTCCTTTAGGTAATGGCCCTGACAGGATATTTCCCTGGTCATCCTTCTTGAGGTACCTTGCACTGCAGCCCTCATTGTCTGTAATACTGCAAGCTCAGTAAGGTGTTGCATCCTCTCCTGCCACTGCTCCAAACTTGTCAGCCTTTACCAGATAAGGCATCTCTGGGCAGGGCATCAGGATGTTGGACCGTGGAAGGGGTGTCTACAACATCTCTCTTCCCCATTCCTCTTGCCCCTGCATCTGCATCATCATCCACGACAAATTCATTATCATGATGTTGACTCCACTGCAGATCTCCATCAACAGATGATAGGAGAGGTGGTGTCACAGGAGAGTCATGCCTTGAAGTGAGGGTGGACAAAAGCAGGGCAACCTTGGTGCCTCCACTGACAGGAGACATTGAGTCTTCACTGGAAGCCAGTGCACGCTGACTGGCGATGATGGTCACAAGATGTACTTCTACATGAGTAGAGGCAGTCTAACAAGTGGGAGTATCAGTGTGAGGCACTGCTTCTGGCAAGGTAGCAGACTGACTGCCAGCTCTGGTGGATAAGGGCGATGCAGCAGGTATGGGGGTAATCTGCTTCATGGTGCTGGTGGCTGGTTCTGCTGGTGCTGTGAATGGCCATAGGGATGGCAGCTGGTCGAGTTCACTTTGTGGTTCCAGTTTTTATGTCTGAGGGTCTTGCATCGACTGCTGTATTGGGGGGCAGAGATGGCAGTAGAAGTGACTCGGGTTATGGTGTCTTGATCAGTGTTGACGACCGAGCATGTGGAGCTGGAGTTGCATTGACACTGGATCCCTGGCTGCCTTGTGTGCCTGCAGCTAGAGGAATGACCTGTATTCAGGTATTATGTAGGCAAGAGCAAGTTCCTGCAGAGCACATAAGCAATGTTAAGTGAACTGGGTGCATCTCAGAATGTTGGTGTTATGACTGTCCAGTGCATATTTCACTGGATTAAAAGCATTTGCACTGTACAGTACATGTGTCTCATATGTGTTTGTTTGTTTGTTTATTGATTTGTATGGCGCACCAAACCCAAGGGTAGCTGGGTGCAACAGAGACCAGAGAGAACATGAGTGCTTAAAAGCTTACTTACAAAGTGAGGCACAAGATACATATGAAAGATTACAGGTAGTTGAGGAGAAGCAGCGAGGGTGTGCTCACGTGGCTATAGTTGCAGGTGGCCGCACTTGTAGGTCTAGGTTCTTGGTGGGTGTCTGCCTGCACCCTTAGGGTTATGATGGTTTTTATACTGTTTATGTAGGAACCATATTTGGCAGTGCATCTTATCACTGTACTGGTAGGGCCTGTGCGTTACTCATTTGATCTTCAATGGTGCATATGGCATGGCCTGGATATATCAGGAACGCAAGTTAAGGGCAATGTGTATGGCTGACTGTCAAGTTTGAATGAGGTGACTTATTTGTTGATGCTTGCAATCATCAAATAATTTCCGTTCATTTCCACACAGTGTGCCTGCCAGGGATGCTCTTGGAAGGAGTCATCTCCTGGGTTCCTGTGGTAGTGTTGATGATGAGTCTGCAAGGAATTTACCAGTTAGAATATGCCAATGGATTGACACTCATGCACTACCTTTGCATATCCCTGTCGCCTTACTTTACATCTTTGCTCACCTGGTTCAGCTTAGCTGTCTGCTTCCACTTCCGCTACTGCTACTCCCTCAATGCTTGCAATATGCAGAATGTTTGCCAGATTCTCCTCACAGGGGATGATATACAGTAGCCTGGTGCAGATGTCTCATGCAAGTGAGAGGAAGGGAGACTGTGTTCATGCGCATTGAGGTCATTCCACCTCTTCTGGAGGTCTTCAATCTCCCACTGCACACTGACTATATCCATTAATTTGTCACTTTTTTGGTTCTGTTTGGTGGCCATGTAGTGAATGGATGTCTTGTGCTGCAGGCTTCCCAATAGCTCTTCCGCATCGACAACCACCTCATATGCTAGGACCTCTAGTCTACAGACCCTCCAGTCAGGGGCCTTCGACTTGCCCTTGTCTGGTGGCATGCCTCTGGTTAGTTTGGTGTTTGGATGGCAGTGGGAAGTGATAAATTCAGTATGGATTGCATTTTCCAAATGGCCACCTCTAAGCTTCACGTCTCCACAATTACGCTATTTCCCTACGGTGGACATTGTGTATATTTTTGCAGGAATTACTGTAAAGTAAATCTGCTGGTTTATAGCAGCAATGATAATTCTGTAAATTTTTAACAGAATTAGCATTTGGTTATTTTTTTTCTCCGTAGTTTCAGCTGGTGTAAACACCGTTGTATAAGAGGTGCAGTTTACATAGCCTCGTTCAGTTGTAATGTACAGTTAATTCCTCCATACTGTATGGCGGTAATGGTAATTCCGTCTCGTAGATTTACTGCTATATTCAATTTGGGCCTCACTATAAGTATGGGGGAGTGTGAAAAAATTGGCGATATGGCCCTGCAGTGCAGGATTTACTCAAGCATCGTGCTGGTGGTGAATCTACCAACTTTCAGCTGAGAAATTGGCGAAATCGGAAGAATTACTGCAGCAGAATTACTGCCACTTGTAATCTGGCGGTAATTCCGACAGACCAGGTGATAGTAACATTAATTCAATTGGATGGTATTCCGGAAGATTTACTGATGAAAGCTTGTGACTGTCACACAAACAGATTGTTCACAAAGGAGAACAAGGTGAAATTATGAAGCACTTCCAGCTTCAAAAGGACAACACTTTCAATGCAATTGTTGCAGAATTAAGGTGTTTCTCAGAAAACATTGTTCATAAATGTGGAAAAGGTGTGCGTGCACAAGCACATCTGGATGAATATTGTTGAGAAAATATTCCCACATAGTTAACACAGCAGCATAGTTTTTTCAATGTAACTGTGAACTGCACAGTTAGGTACTGCTAAACATTTGTGGCCTGGGCATCACAGTAAACTGCAAGTGCATCTTTTGTGCACGTTTGTGCTCAACATATGGGCCTCATTACAAGTATGGTAGGGCGGGAAATGTAATTACTGCCAATATTCTTCTTCTGCCATACTATGAGTATGGCCCTGGAGTCGAGGATTTACCTCCAGCATCATGCTGGAGGTAAATCCTCCAACTCTCTGCCGAAAAATCGGCAAAATCTGTGGATTTACCTGTATTACTGCCACGGTAACTCCATAGTGTCTCATGGATTCATAAAAAATGGGGATTTAAACTGCCAGCGCAACTTGTATGCCGGCAGTAATTCCACCAGACCAAATAGCAGTAACAGTAACGATAATCGAGTTGGGTGGTATTCTGGCTGATTTACTGCCAGAATACCACCCAACTCGCAACAAGGCCGATATGTCATTAAAAGATAGAGCACACATGCAGATTACTGCACACGCGCAATTCTAGTCGGCTTTTATTTTTCTACACAGCCGAAATTTCCAAATGCACTTTAGGAATATAAGCAGTGGAAGGGCGGTGTTAATCCCCATTTTTGGGGGAGTCGATAGGGCACCATGGGGTATTTGGCAGAATGACGCTGATATTTGGCCTTGAAGTGGTGAATTTATTTCCAGCATGAAGCTGGAGGAAACTCCTCCAAATCAAACTCAAGCTTGCAGGTCAGTGGCACGGTAAAAACAGCGGTAATTCCCTTGCAGCCCAAAACGTGTCAGTAATGGAATTATGATCATAATTTACCCACAACTACAAACTTTTAATGAGGCCCACGCAATGTTTTTAATTTGTCCTTTTCTTTTCTCCTCTCAGTTTGCATGTTTGATACCAGTAGTAAACGTAACATTTGTTCATGGATAGCTCGGCAAGCAAGCAATTCACTAGACGCAATATTAATGGCTTACCATAGTGATTCCTAAATACACTTTCTCTTTTCATGCAATTGAATTTAACTAAAACTGTCAACCATCATCAAAAGAGGTTATCAAACCTAGAAAGGATGTCCTGGAAACCCACCCATAAACCGTGTTCGGTAGGAAACGTGTTTGTTCACGTCGCTTAGTAAGGGGCTAACACATGTACGTGAAACAGCATCTTCGCAGGACACAAGGCACAAACAGGGAAAATAAACTCAAGCACGTGGGAGGGGGGAGGGGAAAGGCAGCAGTAGGAGGAAATGGACCACTGAAGCAGAGCACTTACCAGGGCTACCGGGCATGTCTTGCAGAGGTCAGGGAGACATGAGATGACCCAAGAGGCAGGAATGGAAGGGTGTGAAGTGCTCTGCACCAAGGAGCAGGACACTTCTATTATAGCTTCCGGGTGTCTCCAGTGAGATCTTATTAATTGACATTTTGTTTTCACGTGTCTTTAACTTTAGCGGACGTTCTTGTTTTCTTGTTTGTTGTGATGGGAGGGAATTAACTGGTAGTTTGCCATCGAAACTTCTTTTAAACAAGAACCGGCCACAATCGGGTTTTCTTGGTAGCAGTCAGCTCACAGCTGCCTTCCTTGGTTGCGTGGGAAGCTGGAAGGTAGATTGTGTTCATTGCGGATGTTTTATTTTTTGTGGCAGAGAGTTGTTTTTCATGCTGTGCAGTGTCCACCATTATCAGTTGAGGGCAGGATGGTTCAAGAAGATTTTTCCTTTTTTGTAGAGATTTCCGCTTCTCCTTGATAAAGCTGATCTCCTTCCATAACCTTAGCCTGGGGGAACAAATACACATTCGGCAAAAATAATGTCACATCGATAGGTCTGGCTTTAAACAAAATGGTGCCCATATGACACATTGGATTCTGCCTTGCAGGAGTACAAGGATGAGTAGGGGTAAACTGGCACACTCATCTCTCACACTTCTACAAACCACAACACAACCCAATTATAAAGCTAAAACAGGGACGGTTAAGAGGGTTCCATGTCATTTCATTGCGGGATGTTTTTTCGCAGCTTTTTTTACCGCGATTTTTGTACCGTTAAGAGATATACCTCCTTTGCTTTATGCAGTGTCGTGGGCAGAGGGAAGGTTATATTCTCAAGAGGGGTGTGAAGGTGAACCAGTAGTGACCGAAACAACACAGTATCACAGTCCAAAATAAAGGGAATGTCCAATCAAGGTTCTATACAAAAATCAAAACACACCATCTGCACACAGAAGGAATAGAGAACCTTGTACAAAAACCCACCACAAAGGAAGAACAGAGAAGATGCAGCAGACTGGAGAAAGTAGCACTCTGGGCATAGTTACAGGGGTGGTAGATAAAGTACTAACCACAAAAAGGATATCTTGGTGCAAACAGGAGCGATTGTGACCTAATCAGTATCTAGGTTCCAAGCGGACAGAGGGGGCAGTTCAGAGTCAACAGTACCTGGATTCAGTTCTTAGTGGTCTGACTCATTCGGACCCAGGGTCGAACGTAGATGCGAGTTGATCAGGCTCTGTTCGGGCACATAGGATTGTGGAGGCCCCAGCAGCAAACAGGCATTGAGTATGAGTGAATGCGGGTGTTCTGTGCAGTAAAACAGTAGCTCTTCAGGGACGGAGGCCATGCGGTCCTAGGAACGCTTTGCATTTGGCCAGGCTTTAGCTTAGAGCTTTAGTCTCTGGGAGGGTTCAATCAGTGGCGATTCAACAATTTCAGTCGGCGGGCTGTGGTCGTCGAAGAGTTGATCTAGGGGGCGTTGAATTGTGATCATTGAGGCACCATTTTTAGGGCTGTAACCCTGGTTAGAGTAGTTGCTTCGAACCTACCAGGTGACAAGATTTGGCTGGGACAAGATGCAGTGTCGTGCTGGTCAAAGGTGCAAGCAATGCTCAATGTGGTGGAGGAGCAGAGCCATCAGCATCAGCGACTTCCATCTCATTCCAGGTTCAGTGAACATGGAGCAACCAGTACTGTGTGGCTGGTCTGGTCCCTCGGTTGCTGTAAGGCCCTTTCAGGGGGCCTCGAGGATAGGATGGTTTCATTTAGAGTGGGCTCTCCTAGCTCGGAGATTCCGGTGCACAGTGGAAGGCCTGATCCACAGCAGAGATTACTCTCGATGTGCCATGGGAGCAATAGACAACAGATCTTCCTTATGTCTTGGAGGATTCCTTCGTCACCTTAGGCTCAGGGCTTTGGAGTGTGCAACTCTCCCAAAACAAGTCTATTGAGATCTTCAGAACAAATCGGCAGCCTTAAAGGATCTGAAAGGAACTGAGTGAATCTGCTGAAGGAGTGAGAGACGCCTTCTTCCAAGGGCAAAAGTTCTCAGGTGATTGGGCTAAAGCTATCCTTGGTGGTCCAATCCCTCCTTTTGAATTGAGTGGACGTCACCCTACTGATGACACACACAAAGTGCATTGCTCCAGAGGAAGTGGGGGAACAGGAAAGAGAGGGAGAGACAGTGAAAATCAAGATGTTGGAAGTCTCCTTCCCTTGACTAGACCCCTCCTACCTATCATAATCCTGCCCCCTTTCCCTCCCACTGAGATCAAATGCTTTTAGAGATGCAGCAACCTGGTGTGAGGGCACTCCTTTTGAATGGGTATGCACCCTTGATTCCCAGGCCAAGACAGCTGCCTGCTGTGCATCTCTCTCTGACAGAGCATGTTACCTGCCCTCACAAAGAGATCAAAATGGAAGCCAGTCCTCCAGGTTCACGTCCTGCCATTTTGCAGGCTGCACCCGTCTGACCAGAATACACATCACCTTCCACAGTGGTGCTGACTCAGAGGGGCCTGACACATGTGCGAAATCAATTGGAATGTGGTGCTTGTGATCACAAGTAGCACCATGCATTAACCGTAGGCATAGCTTTTATTTAGAGTCTACCCTGCCACCATCATGGACGACTTATGATTATCATAGTTTTGGGTACAGGGGGCATATCTTAAATGCCACCTTTGCGCCGCAGGGACTTGACTGTCTCTGCGGCTGTCAAGTGGGCATCTTGTGACCTTCGAGCCTGCTCCGTGCCACGAGTAGAGCAGTGCCATGGTTCAGTCTACTGATGCAACAGGGCAGGTGTACACTATGCTTTTGGCATGGAGTCGATGAAAAAGGGGGAATCTGTTTGGCAGATTTCCCCTTTTTGAGACAGAATTACCTCATCATTCTATTTGTTAAAAACAATCAAAAAAGCCAGTGCTTTGCACCCATGCCAGATGGCAATATTTCACAGTCCATACTTATGTGCATTTTTTGTGATTGTGGTAGAATTTGACCCGTTTTGGAGACCAGTCATTCATGTAGCCCAAAAAATAAAAATGGACAACCCTCTGGCGCTAACATTTAGCCAAACCTCCCATTAGCAAACCACACTCTTACATTGTATCTCATCTTATATTTCCAGTGTGTGATCATGTATTGAATTTTGTCATTGCAATTCTCAAATATTTGGAGATATTAGTGCATCATTTCTTTATATTAGAATAACTGATGACATGTCCAGACAAGCCAACATGAATGTTTGCAGAATTTCAGACCTTTGACATACCATACCTAGGCAAAGATTGTTCCCCCTTTCAGATCTGTAATACCAGGTTTAACACGCAGATAATTACTAGCGTAATATATGTATATATATATTTATGACTCAGACTGCGGTAGCGGCCATGTAGTTATGGTTAAGTTGCTCAACTCAAAGGAAGAGCACTTTTTGGGCGGCATATACCTTTGCTCCCCTGGACGAATCCTTACCAAACTTTGCAATAAAAGTATATGGCCCACTCTGAATTGTTTTGTTAAGTTTGGTGAGGTTTCGTCAAGGGGGGGGCAAAGTTATAGGGGGTCCCCAAAACCTTTTTTTTCCATAGACGCAATGGAAAAACCATTGCTCATGCCTACAGCCGAAACCTCTGGATGGATTTTCACCAAATTTGTGACAGGAGCGACGGCTTGGTCCTGAAAGCGTGCTTTTGTAAATTTGGTGTAAATCCGGCTGTCACGACCCCCATCTAGAAGACCCCCTGGCAAGCCCATGGGCCAGGAAGGGTCTCCACTAAAACCAGGCATCCTTGGCCTAGGCCTTCTTGGGGCCAGTCCTGGCACCTTTGGCACCAGGCTCATACTTGATAAAGGACTTGTATTGGGAACTACTTTATTTCAGTGTCAATCAACATGGGAGGCATGCACATAGCTTGGCTCCTTGGAACCAAGCTATGCAGTATATTATTTTTGGGTGTGGTACCATAGGAACTATTTTACCTGGACTACTTTCTTGAAGCTATTTAAACCACACCCGACTGGGATAACACGCTTCGCGTTATTTTGCAATTCTGCAACGTGACGCTCACCGTGTTCAGCTGCACCCGCGAACCTCAGAAGAACAGCATCTGTTTAGGAGAAAAAGGACATCGTTAGCAGCAGCAGCTTACCTGTAATTCCATTGTTAGCTGTCCACGGCTCTTGAGATCATCATCCTGGAACCAGCACTCCTCCCGAACCGACGGATCTGCAAAAAGGGAAGAAACAAGGCATTAGACATTTTTACAATTTAATGAACGGTGCCGAAAAGCTTACCTCGCAAGCCGCTCCTCGTCCAGCATCGCCTCAGGAATTCTATGCACCGGGTGAGCACCGCGACCTGTGGGAAGACAAGACAACAGGTTAGCAAGAGGCAAGGCATCATAGCGCTGCGCTTAGCGCCTACTCACCGCATCAAGGTGCTCTAAAAACGCCATTACTTACCGGCGAGACCCAATTCAGTCTATGCCAAATATTGGACTTCCGCGCACCTAAGGAAGAGAAAAGACATTAGTTAAACCAAAAAGGCATTCAAAGACAATAATATAGCACAGCAATAAGACCTACCTGAAAGACTCATAGCGGGCCGGCATCAGTGAAGCAACTCGATCGCAAACGCCCACCAAGCACAACGCGCCCCTGCCAAGAAGGCAGGACGGAGAACACACCTGCATTAAAAACAAGGTGAGGAGAGGTCCAGTGAGGCCGCGGGTAGACGGGGTGGTGGGGGACTCTTTACTCCAGTTGCCCAGTCTTGAAGATTGCCCACCTGTATTCCAGGCAGAACCCTCCCGCTGGTCACACCTGGAAACCGCAGAGAAGGATTCCTGAGTCCCAACTGCTGGGTGGCGTCCCCTTGGAACCAGGTGAGTGTAACACCGTCTAGTCGCTTTTTTTTTAAAAAAAGGCAAAGTATAGGTGCCAAAAAATGTGTGATATCTGGATCCATTTCCTCTGATCGGCCCAGACGGCCGCATGATGTCCGCGGATATACAACATGCTCTCTGATTGGTTGGACGGAAGCGTGATATGTGTCACATTTTTCTGATACGCCCGCCATGTTGTATCCGTGGATATTTGCGGATAGCGCAGTAGAAAACAGGGCTGGAAAACATGTTTTTGGGCATTTGGTGTTGGGAAGAGGGGCTGGAAAGGGTGGGGGAGTGAAAGATGGTTCATATGATGTATTTGTTTAGGTGGAAGAAGACTGTGTTGTGTCCGCGGCAGTCCACTTGCACTGCGGCAGTTTGCGGGTAGGTCCTCAGGCGAACAGCTTATCTGATGACTGCAGGCAGGCTTCATTAGGGTAGGGAAATGGAATGTAGATGATATGAGGATGTTTGTATAGGCTGTATTATGCTGTGGTTGTTGTGGCTAGCTGCTAGATTCATGCACCCAAGAGTCGTCCCACTGGTTGCAAGTACTGTAATAGTATGTGTAGAGAAGTGCACAGGGCCTCAGGCAGCTGGTTTATTGCACCCAAGAGTCTGCCCACTGCTTGGAAGTACTGCAATAGTAGGTGTACAGAAGTGGACAGGGCCTCAGGCGGGTGGCTTATGTGTGTGGGTTGTGGCCACTGGGCAGATTCTTGGGTGAATGGCTGTATTATGCTGTGGTGATTGTGGCCAGCTACTATACTCTTGGGTGCATGGCCATAGGCATGCACCCAAGAGTCTGCGCACTGGCTGCAAGTACTGTAATAGTATGTGTACAGAAGTGGACAGGGTGTGTGGCAGCTGGTTTATTGGACTGCCCCGAGATTCTTGGGTGTATGACAGTCTGTGCAGTGGGTGCGAGTAATGTAATGGTATGTGTACAGAAGTGGAAAGGGGCTCAGGCGGCTGGTTTATGTGTGTGGGTTGTGGCCACTGGGCAGATTGTTGGGTGCCTGGCTGTATAATGCTGTGGTGATTGTGTCCAGCTACTAGACTCTTGGGTTCATACATGCACCCAAGTGTCTGCTCACTGGTTGCAAGTACTATAATAGTATGTGTACAGAAGTGGACAGTGTGTGTGGCATCTGGCTTATTGGACTGCCCCAATATTCTTGGGTGTGTGACAGTCTGTGCAGTGGATGCAACTAATGTAACAGTATGTGAACTGAAGTGGACAGGGCTCAGGTGGCTGTCTTATTTGTGTGGGTTGTGGCCACTGGGCAGATTCTTGGGTGCATGGGTGTATTGTGCTGTGGCGGTTTTATGGCCAGTCACTAGAGTCTTGGGTGCAAGAGTCTGCCCACTGGGTGCAAGTACGGTAATAGTATGTGTACAGAAGTGGACAAGGCCTCAGGCAGCTGGTTTATGTGTGTGGGTTGTGGCCACTGGGCAGATTGTTGGGTGCATGGCTGTATTATGCTGTGGTGGTTGTGGCCAGCTACTAGATTCTTGGGTGCATGGCCGCAGCCAAGAGTCTGCCCACTGGGTGCAAGAATTGTAATAGTATGTGTACAGAAGTGGACAGGCTCTCGGCCGCTTGCCTTTTATGTGTGGAGTCTGTATATTGGGTGGAAGCACTGTAATAGTATGTCTACAGATGTGGAGAGGGTCTTGAGCGCCTGTATTCTGTGTGTAGGTTGTGGGCAGTGGCAAGATTTTTGGGTGCATGGGTGCATTATGCTGCGAAGGTTGTGGACAGGCCATAGAGTCTTGGGTGCATAGCTGTATTATGCTGTGATGCTCGTGGGCTGCTCCTAGACTGTCCACTGGTTGCAAGAAGAGTAATTGTATGTGTATCGAAGTGGAGAGGGACCCAGTGTCTGGATTATGTGTGTGGGTTGTGGGCACTGGATAGATTTGTGGCCAGGCCCTAGAATCATGGGTGCATGGCCAGAGGCTGTAGACCATACACCCAAGAGTCTTGGGGCTGGCTACAACCACTGCAGCATAATACGGCCATGCACCCAAGAAAGTGATACTGGCATATGGATTGCACAAACATGTGTATAGAAATGCAATTTGCTGATTACAAAGAAGCATGACGACAATAAGCGTATACTCACTGTATATATTGTTGAGGCACTGTATACCTTTTTGGAACTCAGTGATAGAATACCATTGAAGTGGCAATAGCACATTTTAATATTGTGGCACTGTGGGCACATATTTTTTTTGTTATATGTGGAAATGCAGGAAGAATTTTTGTTTCATTGCCTGTGATAAAAAAAAAGAACATGTTATGGAAGGTACTTCATAACGCGTATTGTACTCAATTTCAGACATTTATGTACTTGGTGGACTCTCATAATTAGTACATTACAAGTACTATGCTTCAAACAAGTATACTGTGCAATGTGCTCAGTTCCTGTGTTTGTTTGCATAATCATTGGGTCTGTGAGAAATAAAATCCATGCAGGATAAAAGAAAAAACCTTATGATTCAGAGCCACCACTTTCTCCCGGAAAAGAATGCAATGGTTTACACCACCTGCAATGGTTTACACCACCTGCATGCTTTGGAAGTCAGCGGACCCCCGCGCTGTCCGAGGCGATTAAAAGATGTTATACCTCAAGTAGTTGATCCTCATCAAGACTATTCTGAGTTCATAAATCTGGTCGTACAACTAGACCACCGGTTGCAAGACCGAAAAGCAGATTGTTCCAAAATTGATCCTCGGGCTGTGTATGTTCGGTCTAGAGACAATGTAACCCGAGCACAAGAAAGCACTGTGGAGCCCATGCAAATTGGGGGGGTGCAACCTCCATTAACAAAACAAGAGCGAGATAAAAGAAGGCAACAACAGTTATGTCTGCATTGCGGAAAACCTGGGCATTTCCTGAAGGACCCCGGTGAAACCTCCAAGGAAGATCGTCAGGGCCACAGAAAAAGATGAAGAGAAAGAATCTAAATCGGAAACCTACCCAGCTCGGCAAACGTAGAGGTCAGTTTGTCGAGTGAGAGGAAAGAGCCACCGACCTCACACTTTGCAATACCAGTGATCTTAATCAATAACCAACGGTCGTCAAGAATGCATGCCGTTGAGGCATACATCGACAGCGGAGCAGTCGGGAAGTATATAGATCAAGACCTGGCTGCAGAGATGGGGCTTCCCTTATGTTCTAAGCCGACTACAGACAAGGTGATTACGGTAGATGGGACAGAAATCACTTCTGGACCCGTAACCCAATGCACAGCCGAGATAACCTTGCTGTGCCAGGGTGGGCACCGGGAACTCATTTCGTTCGATCTCATCAAGGCACCTCAATTCCGGCTTATACTAGGGATGCCATGGTTAGTCGCTCACAACCCTTTGATCGACTGGCGGGCCAAGAAATTAACCTTCCGCAGTGACTGCTCTCCAGCCTGTTATTATCAAGAACAGAAACCAGCTTTCAGTATTTCTGCAACTCCCGGAGCGACAACATCAACCTTGGGTGTAACTAATACCTTGCCAGAGGAATACCGCGATTTCCAGGATGTATTCCAGAAGGACCAAGCAAGCACCCTGCTGCCGCACAGGCCTTATGACTGTCAAATCGACCTTGTTCCTGGTGCTCAAGTCTCTTGTGGTAGAATCTATGCTCTTACGGAACCTGAAAATCTTCATCTGAGGTCTTACTTAGACCAATACCTTGCAAACGGATTCATCCGTCCATCGAAGTCCCCTGCAGCCAGTCCTTTGTTCTTCGTGCCGAAAAAAGAAGGGGACTTAAGGGCCTGTATTGACTACCGCGCATTAAACCAGATCACTGTAAAGAACCGTTATCCCTTGCCACTTATCCCAGAAATGCTGGACCAGGGTAAAGTTGCTCATATTTACACCAAATTGGATCTTCGGGGAGCGTACCATCTGGTCCGTGTCAGAAGCGGAGACGAATGGAAAACTGCTTTCCGTACCAAATACGGTTTATTCGAATATCAAGTCATGCCCTTTGGGTTATGCAACGCTCCGGCAGCATTCCAATATTTCATGAATGACGTCTTGAGAGAGTTAATTGATGTCTGCGCCCTAGTGTACATAGATGATATCCTAGTGTACTCAACCTCAAAACAGGATCATATCAAGCACGTCCGTGCAGTCCTCGACAAGCTCCGTGAACATTGTTTATATGCAAAGCTTGAAAAGTGTTTCTTCCACGTATCTGAAGTAGAGTTTCTAGGCTTTATCCTTACTCCCGGAGGCATCAGGATGGACCTGCACAAAGTTGACACCGTTCTGAAGTGGCCATCACCAACGTCAGTAAAAGGAGTGCAAAGTATGTTGGGCTTTGCAAACTTCTATCGCCGGTCCATACCAGACTTCTCCCAAGTTGTACTCCCGATCACCGTATTACTACGAAAAAATAACAAAAAATTTGCCTGGACCGAAGAAGCAGAAAAAGCTTTTCAGGAACTTAAGAAAAGGTTCACCTCAGCGCCAATCCTGCGACATCCACGTCCAGATCTTCCTTATATCGTGGAAACGGACGCTTCCAGTATAGCAATGGGAGCTGTCCAGCTACATCCAGTGGCCTTCTGGTCGAACAAGTTCTCACCTCCAGAAGTAAATTATGCCATTACGGACAAAGAACTCTTGGCAATCAAATCCGCCTTTAAAGCTTGGAGACACTACATTCTGAGGGCCAGACACACCATTACAGTTATCACGGACCACCGAAATCTGCAATATCTTAAAACAGCTAAAGCCCAGTGTTCACGCCAGTTGCAGTGGGCCCTTTTCTTCGCCAAATATGATTATGTCATTACATTTCGACCAGGGGTCAAGAATGGAAAAGCTGACGCACTCTCTCGTACTGGCACTGATGACATAGTTTATACGGCCCCAGACCCAGTCCCCATCATACCCGAAGACAAACTCTTAGGCCTCACTAGGGCCTTAACCCAAGTGGAACTGGGAAAAGAAATTCGACAAACCATGAATCCGGATGCCCTCCTTGCATGGCAAGCCCAAGGGGAACAATATACCATCAAAGATCACTTACCCTTTTTTAAGGGTCGTCTGTACATTACCACCAAGCACTTACAGCAACAAATCATTTCAGGTTATCACGATTCTTTGATCGAAGGACACCCTGGAATTACCAAGACCTTAGCCAAGGTAAAACAGAACTTCTGGTGGCCTACCTGGCGTAGAGATGTCATCCAATACATTCAGTCTTGTGGAGTCTGCGCACAAAATAAGTTGCAAAAACAAAAACCATCCTGCCTTCTAAAACCTTTGGACATTCCTCCTGCACCATGGCACACTCTTTCCCTTGACTTCCTCACTGACCTACCTTCCAGTCAAGGGTTTAACACCATTCTTGTAGTCGTAGACCTATTCTCAAAGATGACGCACTTTATTCCGCTCAAAGGCCTCCCTGACGCATCCACTCTAGCCAAGGTATTTCTGGACGGTATTGTTAAACTACATGGCTTTTCATCAGTCCTGATCTCCGATCAAGGTAGCCAATTCGTCTCTAACTTTTGGAGAAAGTGTTGTGCAATGGCGCAAATTGACTTCCGGCTATCCACTAGCGATCACCCCCAAACGGACGGTCAGACCGAGAGAACCAACCAGACCCTTGAGCAATACCTACGATGCATGTTGCACCATGAATTAAGAGACTGGAAGGACTTACTATGGATAGCCGAGTACGCATATAACAACTCCTTGCATTCCAGTATCGTACAAACACCCTTTTACACCCTATATGGTAGACACCCATGTACCTCAGAAATGGATCTCCCAACCATCTTGGAAATGCCAGCAGTAAAAACCCTTCACACCAACATCACTCAGGCTTTCAAAAAGGCCCAAGAACATCTAATTCACGCCAAAGACAAGCAAAAACAATTTGCCGACCAACACAGGAAAAGGGCCCCAGACTATCAAGTAGTGGACAAGGTTTGGATGGCCGCCAGGTTTATACCCATCAAAGGAACCCGAATCTTTCAACCCAGGTACTTAGGACCCGACACCATCAAGGTGATTATTAATCCAGCGGCCGTCAAATTAGATTTACCATCCAACCTACACATCCACCCGGTATTTCATGTGTCCCTTTTAAAACCAATGCAGCCTGGTACACGGATTGGAACACCACCAAAACCCATTCTTGTTGACGGAGAACCAGAATTCGAAGTTAAAGGCATACTGGAGTCTAAGTATTCAAGGGGGAAGCTACACTATCTAATTGATTGGAAAGGATTTGGACCCCAAGATAGATCCTGGGAACCCTGTGAAAACGTTCTTGCGCCACGTCTGATCAAAAACTTTCATCGAAACTTCCCAACTAAACCCGGGCCGAACAGGAGGAACACCTTGAGAGGGGCTTGGGGGGAGTGCTGTCACAACCCCATCTAGAAGACCCCCTGGCAAGCCCATGGGCCAGGAAGGGTCTCCACTAAAACCAGGCATCCTTGGCCTAGGCCTTCTTGGGGCCAGTCCTGGCACCTTTAGCACCAGGCTCATACTTGATAAAGGACTTGTATTGGGAACTACTTTATTTCAGTGTCAATCAACATGGAGGCATCCACATAGCTTGGCTCATTGGAACCAAGCTATGCAGTATAGTATTTTTGGGTGTGGTACCATAGGAACTATTTTACCTGGACTAATTTTTCTTGAAGCTATTTAAACCACACCCGACTGGGATAACACGCTTCGCGTTACTTTGCAATTCTGCAACGTGACGCTCACCGTGTTCAGCTGCACCCGCGAACCTCGGAAGAACAGCATCTGTTAAGGAGAAAAAGGACATGGTTAACAGCAGCAGCTTACCTGTAATTCCATTGTTAGCTGTCCACGGCTCTTGAGATCATCATACTGGAACCAGCGCTCCTCCCGAACCGATGGATCTGCAAAAAGGGAAGAAACAAGGCATTAGACATTTTACAATTTAATGAACGGTGCCGAAAAGCTTACCTCGCAAGCCGCTCCTCGTCCAGCCTCGCCTCAGGAATTCCATGCACCGGGTGAGCATCACGACCTGTGGGAAGACAAGACAACAGGTTAGCAAGAGGAAAGGCATCATAGCACTGTGCTTAGCGCCTACTCACCGCATCAAGGCGCTCTAAAAACACCATTACTTACCAGCGAGACCCAATTCAGTCTATGCCAAATATTGGACTTCCGCGCACCTAAGGAAGAGAAAAGACATTAGTTAAACCAAAAAGGCATTCAAAGACAATAATATAGCACAGCAATAAGACCTACCTGAAAGACTCATAGCGGGCCGGCATCAGTGAAGCAACTCGATCGCAAACGCCCACCAAGCACAATGCGCCCCTGCCAAGAAGGCAGGACGGAGAACACACCTGCATTAAAAACAAGGTGAGGAGAGGTCCAGTGAGGCTGCGGGTATACGGGGTGGTGGGGGACTGTTTACCCCAGTTGCCCCGTCTTGAAGATTGCCCACCTGTATATCAGGCAGAACCCTCCCGCTGGTCACACCTGGGAACCGCAGAGAAGGATACCTGAGTCCCAACTGCTGGGAGGCGTCCCCTTGGAACCAGGTGAGCGTAACACCGTCCAGTCGTTTTTTTTTTAAAAAGGCAAAATATAGGTGCCAAAAAATGTGTGATATCTGGATCCATTTCCTCTGATTGGCCCAGAGGGCCGCATGATGTCGGCGGATATACAACATGCTCTCTGATTGGTTGGACGGAAGCGTGATATGTGTCACATTTTTCTGATACGCCCGCCATGTTGTATCCGCGGATATTTGCGGATAGCGCAGTAGAAAACAGGGCTGGAAAACATGTTTTTGGGCATTTGGTGTTGGGAAGAGGGGCTGGAAAGGGTGGGGGAGTGAAAGATGGTTCATATGATGTATTTGTTTAGGTGGAAGAAGACTGTGTTGTGTCCACGGCAGTCTGCTTGCACCGCGGCAGTTTGCGGGTAGGTCCTCAGGCGAACAGCTTATCTGATGACTGCAGGCAGGCTTCATTAGGGTAGGGAAATGGAATGTAGATGATATGAGGATGTTTGTATAGGCTGTATTATGCTGTGGTTGTTGTGGCTAGCCGCTAGATTCATGCACCAAGAGTCGTCCCACTGGTTGCAAGTACTGTAATAGTATGTGTAGAGAAGTGCACAGGGCCTCAGGCGGCTGGTTTATTGCACCCAAGAGTCTGCCCACTGCTTGGAAGTACTGCAATAGTAGGTTTACAGAAGTGGACAGGGCCTCAGGCGGGTGGCTTTTGTGTGTGGGTTGTGGCCACTGGGCAGATTCTTGGGTGAATGGCTGTATTATGCTGTGGTGATTGTGGCCAGCTACTCTACTCTTGGGTGCATGGCCTCTTTTTGTTCAATGGCATATCTAGGCCAGGTGGTTTTGTTTACTGACAGTCAGCTGTAAATGGCATGTCTATTGTGTTACATTTGGTATTATAGTCTTAATTCTCTAGTTGTGACATCAAAATTGCCCATTTAAATACTTCTTTTTATTTTTATGTTTATTCATTTTATTCAGATTCATTACATTGTAGATCTAATTCATTGTTATATTCAGATTCAGAAAATTACAATGCAATATATTAAGATAAGCCTAAATCTACAAATATGCACAGTGCAATAACCAGCTATTGTTACGCTCACCTGGTCTCTGCGGAGGTGTTGGGGCATGGTTGCAGCCCTCCCTGAACTTGAATCACACCCTTCAGGCCTCTCCCTCAATAGAAAAGCTGTGAGCGGTGGTACGTGGTTATACTGCTCCTGCGTGGAGATAAGAGTGTGTGAGTGCGCCATTCTGTGATTGTTGTACCTCTCGAACCCTTCACCCCAAAGTACGATTTCTGTAAGCATACGCCGGCCCATAAAGCTGACTTTTGAATTATGAAAGATAAGCTCTCCATCCTGCTACTTCTGGCAGGGGTGCGTCAAATGGGATCTAGTTCCTTTACTGATCCCTGATAAGGATTAGACCAGTCCAGCTGCGACTATGCTTCTCCTTATGATTGGTAAGTCTTTCTTGAGCTCTTGTGATGCTGTTCGTTCTATTTAATGTCTTTATATGTAGCTCCTATTTATGCCCGCAATAATGTCTCTCTTCTGTTTTCTTCCCTTAGATGGAAATGCGGCCTCAATGCAGCTGTGAGACATGAGATGCGGCCAGATGGAAGATGGATGCTACCGCAATGTTCGACAGCAGGTAAGTGATGGTTTAAGGAAAGCACGAAGTATGGCGAAGCGCAACCTTAAACTGACAGTTTTTTTGATGTCTAACCTTGTCTTCTGTTTTTCCTTGCAGGCACTGCTGTCGACAATGGAGGGTGTTGTGCTGTGGTGCCAAGATGAAGAAAAGTGTAAAGATGAATACTTGGTTCGCTGAAGAAATGTACAGGTCAGAACAGCTTCCCCCAGTTGGTAAGTATGCTGGCAGGAAGCAGGATGTCCAGGAAGCAGGATCTTCAAAGGTAGGTCTGACCTCTGGTGACAGTGGCGTTACGATGCTTGCAAGTGGAGAATAATGCGAAGAGTCTGTCTTGAGGATCAGGGCAGCTTATATAGCTGAGATCGTGAGCACAAACATTAGGGCCGGCTTACCAGACACACCCTGCCACTCCTAGAGAGTGAGCATGTGCGAAGGCAATCCATTAGCAGCCACACCCAAGAATACACTTGGGGCTGCCTAATTGATGGAGTGTTCAAGGTTAATGCATCGGAAGTGCTATGTCCATAATAAAAGCTTTTTGGTGTTAAATGGATGTTCTTGTTTACTTTTGTTCATGAGCCTGGTGCCAAAGGCGCCAGGACAGTGTCCACCCAGGTCTCCTGTGCATGCGACCCCTGCATGCCTGTGCCCCTGACTTCATGACCATGACAACTATATATAAGAAACATGGGGAAAAAATCAAAAGATAAGCCTCAGACATCTAGCTACTTGTAAGAGAAGCAAATTGTAGACTGTAAAAACAATACAGCATATGAATAAGATCTAAATAACTAATTACACAGCTACCTTAGCATCAGTAAAAGATATTAAAAAACAAACACTTTAAATTAATAACACTAAATCATTAATATATCAATCTAAGAATTTGATCAAATTTGAAACAATAGTAAACACTAAACATAAAACAGCATATAATAACAACAAAACATGAAGAGAGAACAAAATGGAGGGGTAAGGCAAGTACATAATAAAACCTTAATGCATAGAGTACAATATATTCAATTGTAATTAATGTGGTGAGAATTCAGCAATTAATTTGAAAAATATAATTTCCTTTTAATTCAATCACTTAAGAAATTACCCTATTATAATTTATGCAAGATAAATGATCTAAAAGAGACGCCATTTCTTATCATATTTGGCAGAAAGTAAAGGTGTACAGGTGTACAAGCTATGCATTTCTCCATTCTATGGATATTACATATATTATTTCACCATCTCTTTATAGTAATTTTGTTTAAATCCTTCCAATTAGAGGTTTTCAAATGAATACCAATCAGAATAAAATACATCAAAAAGAATGTATGAATGCTAAATTTTCATAGAATTAAAAGCAGGAATACATAATAAAATATTGGTAGACGTTAAAGGGACAGTGATTTTAAATATATGATGAAGATATTTTCATACCTGAGACCAACATTTTTTAATGAAATAGCAATTATAGAACATGTTCTTAAATGAACCAGTTTCCAAATGACAAGACAAACATGACCAATAATTTGAAAATGTAGCATTAAATAATTTGAACAGGGTTAAAAAAAGCTCTATGAATGTTTGAGTTAAGTTTGCTGATGATGAGATTACCTTACCCTTGGACCATACGGAAATCCATGTAAGATTGTTGAATTCCAGTCCATAGTCAGTCTCCCACTGTAATTCGGAAGGCTATTTCACATTTTGAGGTCTACCTTTGTTTAATATTATATAGAAATTAGATGCTTTGAATAGAGAGGGGAATCCCATGTAATGAAGCCTGGATGGATCCAGAGTTAATTCATCTGTGCTGAAGGTATTTGCACA
Source organism: Ambystoma mexicanum (assembly GCF_040938575.1). Lineage (NCBI taxonomy): Eukaryota > Metazoa > Chordata > Amphibia > Caudata > Ambystomatidae > Ambystoma > Ambystoma mexicanum. Next base: position 870,118,671 of record NC_090924.1, on the reverse strand, counting down.
ATCTAAACAATCAATCAAAAATTAATATATTGGTTAAAAGCACAGTTAGAGAAAGAAATCGTAACTTTAAATTCTTTAAAGTAAGAATATTACTACCAGTAATAATATTCATATAACTCACGCCTTTGTTTAACTAAGATTTCTATCAAACTGATCTATCATTAATAGTTACATTTGTATTACACCATAAGAGTGGGTACAGGGATTTTGACAGTCTATTTATATAGAAAAGTAGACATTCTCTTAAATAAGAATTTGAGGATGCTATAGAAATTCCTAGATATTTAATAGCGTTTTGGCACCTTTTCAAACCAAATTGTTCTAAATCATGTCTGAGACACAGGGCCTCATTACGACCCTGGCGGAAGACCATGGTGCTATTAGCACCATGGTCCATGCCGGTAAGTTACCGACTCCGCCATGGAGAAAGGGGGAATTACCACCCCATTACAAGGTTGGCGGGCGGTAATTGCCGCTTGCTCCATGGCCCTTCCCCATTCCCATTTTTGCCCCATAGGGCTCAATGGGAATGGGGAAGGCGCTAAGAACGGTGCCGCAAATTGCGGCACCGTAATTAGCACCAAGGTCCCTTTGCGGTCCCTACTTTAACAGCTGGTCTACACCAGCCGTTAAGGTCGGGTCCCGCAAAGGGACCTCGTAATTAGGCGCTAATAGGTTAACGGTGCCGCAGCCTTTTACGTCGCCGTTAACCCATTAGCGCCTGGGTCGTAATGAGGCCCACAGTGAGTTAAGTGGACGTATGTCAGATTTGTCTATAACAAGTAACCTCTGAAAATGTTTTGATGGTGTCTAAAAGGTTGGCAAATTTGTTTCTTGAATTCTTTCAAATAATTCAAATGTCATCGGCATAAGCTGCAATTTTAACTTGAGACTTACCACAGACAATACCTGGAATATGTTTATTATTCCTAATACATTTTAATAAAGACTTCAGAGATAGAATAAAAAGAATTGGGACAAAGGACAACCCCGTCGTGTTCCTCTTTGCAATGAAAAGAATTGAGAAAAATTACAATTCATAAAAATCGACGTTTTGTGATTAGAGTATAGAAGTTTAGCCAAGGAAAGAAAATACTCACAAATATCTTGCTATTTTAGTGCTTCAAACAAGTAATCCCACTCCACATAATCAAAAGCTTGTTCAGCATCCAAAGTAATTGCCATAAAGCTATCAGTTAAATTATTTCTTTGCATTAATAACATGAAGCGCATTGATACAAAGCCTTGCATTGGAAGAAATATTCCTTCCCTTAACAAATCTTGCCAGATCAAATTTAATTAATATGGGTATGAATAATTCAATTCTATAAGCTAATGTTTGCCAAAATTATACATTCCAAATTAATTAGCGAAATTTCCCTATCAATTTTTAGAACGTCATTGTCTCTACCGGGTTTGGAATCCGAATCAAATGAGCTCCGGTAAACGAACCAGATGCTCCACCTATTTCAGACAAGTATTTAAATAGGGATTGTAATGTTGGAGTAATGATAGATGCAAGCGATCTGGGCCTGGAGCTTTAACCTTATTCAAATCCTTAATGGCTTTGTAGATTTCATCCATCAGTTTTGGAGCCTCCAAGAGGCTCAAATCTGTATCCAGGTAGGAGTTTTTTTTAATTGATCAAAAAAACATTTTAAATTAATTTGTGAATACGTATAGTCTGATGTATTTAGCGTCTTATTCATTTTTATAAACACATACAAAATAGCTTTCATAGAAGATACTAACACTCCTTATTAATTTTTTTTATCAAAGATTTTATTGATTTGAAAATTAAAACAACATTACACTTCTCTCTCTGCAATATAGGGCAGGGACGTGGGAAGAGAGGGGGAGAGATAGGAACAGCATGGGGGGGGGGGGGGAGAGGGAGGCTGGAATTGAGAGAAACATATGCAACATCAACATTTCCAGGTGAGGGTAATGGGATGGAGAGAGAGAAACAATCAAGAAACAAAGCATCTAGAAACTCAACTTCTGGGACCACGGTCCGACAGAACATCAACTTGACATAGGATGACCTCATGGCATAGTCTATTCATGGCAGATTCGTTACCCCCACTTTCCCGGGGCATCTCTCAGTCTCAGAGGCTGCCGAGCCACCCCTGTCATTTAGCTAGCCTCTTTCCATCTTCTCCATATTTTGTCTGCTTTTTGCAGGCAACCCCTCGCCACGTACACTCTATGTTCCATTATAGTGCATATGTCCACATCTGTGACCCACTGGTCATAGCTTGGCGTACGTTCCGAGCCCCACAGTTGCACAATGTTCTGCCTGAGAACCACCATCGCAGTCGACCAGAGCAATTTCTCATAACAGGAAAGGTCAGTTTCACTGGAGATCCCCAGGAGAAGGAGTTTTGGGCACCTCTGTATCGCTTTACCCATAACGCTAGTCAGTTTATCACAGCATTTCTGCCAGAGCTGCTGTATCTTACTACATTCCCACAGAATATGGAAAAAGGTACCTTCTTCTCGTTTGCAGCATAGGCATCGTGCATCTGAGGATTTGCCCCAGCGGAAGAGGGCCACTCTCGGGTAGTAGGTGCGGTGCAGGATCTTCAGTTGGACCAGCCTTAGCCTTGAGGAAATGGTTGTTTCACGTGGGTACATCAGGGCCTCCACCCAGTCCTCTGGTTGAAGTGGACCCACATCTCATTCCCACTTTGTCTTCAAACTGGTTAGTTCCGGTGTCGCAAAGGATGTTATCACATTGTACATGGTAGAGGTGACCTTCCGGTCCACCCGGTCCAGAACTATGTTGCGCTCTAATGGGGAGCTTTCCGGCATGTCTTGTGTTATGTGTCGGTGGGTCGTCCAAGCATGTTTCAGCTGCATGTAGTGGTACCTTTCTGTGGCTGGGAGGGAGAACTTCAAATGCAATGTCTCGAATGGTACCAGGTTGTCCTCGTGTACCACATCTCCTATGCTGGTGATTCCTCGCTGGACCCATTCGGGCCATCTGGGCAATTTTCGTATTTCAGAAAGGTTGCAGTTGTTCCATAGGGGTTGCGCCAGCATTAATTTCCCACCCCATCCTAAGTACCGATGTGCTTCCTTCCATATTCTCACTATATGCGTTACCAAAAACGTTACTGTTTTTGGTGTGCGGTTCAGGCCTCCATACAGGAGCTCTAGTGGCGTGGTCGTGGCATTGCAGATAAGACCTTTGATGTGTGGGAGGCTTCCATCCCCATGGAGCATATCATTTACTACCACCATCTGGCTGGCCCAGTAATATGACTGCATTCTGGGCAGTCCAATCCCTTCTTCCCAGATAGACCTTTGGCGCGTGGCAAGAGCAATTTGTGGGTGTCCTCCTCCCTATAGCAATTTCCGAAGGATGCACTCGATTTTGTGGGATTCTCGCTGGTGGATGTATAATGGAGCATTTTGCAGGATATATAGGAATTTAGGAAGAGCTATCATTTTGAACAGGGCCGCTCTGCCCATCAGCGTTAGTGGCAAGGAGATCCAATGGCGAGTATCTTCTGCAAATCTTGTTACAAGGGCGGAGAGGTTCAGGGTTGTGTATTCAGTAAGATGCTTTGTGATACGTATCCCCAGATATTTGAACTGTTCCCTCTCGATCTGGTAAGGGCCAGCCTCTAGGTTTGCCATCGAGGTGTCTCCTATAGGGAAGAGGATGGATTTGGACCAGTTCACACGTAATCCGCTGAATGCCTCATATTGCTCTAACAGGTGCATAACTCTGGGGCAGGAGTTGCTCGGGTCCTTCAGGTAGATGAGCAGGTCATCCGCATAGAGGGATATTCTGTCTTCCCAGGTCTCAGACCATCAGAAGCCTTCCCAGGTTGACGCGTTTCGCAGGAGGATTGCCAGTGGTTCGATAGCGATTGTGAAAATCATGGCCGACAGTGGGCAGCCCTGCCTCGTGCCCCTTCCCAGATTGAAGAGGTCCGAACGCCAGCCATTGACTCTGGTCCTGGCCACCGGGGATTTGTACAGCAGGCGCACCCACCTCATGAAGTTCTCACCGAAGCCCATGCAGTGCATTATGGTCCAGATGGCCTCCCATCTCACCGAATCAAAGGCCTTTTCAAAGTCAATTGCTAGTAGGGCTAGTGGGCCCTGTATGCTGTTGGCCCTTTCCAGGGCTGAATATAGCCTGTGGAGGTTAATGCGAGTTGATCTCTGTGGCATGAAGCCGCACTGGTCCGGATGTATCAGGAAGGGAATAACCTGTTGCAGACGGTCCGCAAGTAATTTCGCCAGTATTTTGGTCTTGCTGTTGATGAGTGAAATGGGCCTGTATGAACTGCATCTTTCTGGGGGCTTGTCCGGCTTGGGTATCACTATTATTGTTGCTTCTCACAGATCTGGTGGGAGAATGCCCTTTTCTCGCACATGTTGATACATTCGGAGTAGTTAGGGGGGCCACCACATTGGTTCCCACCTTCCGCCATAGCTCAACCGGGAAGCCATTAGGTCCTGGGGATTTACCGGTTTGGAGGCCCGACATGGCACTTAAGATCTCATCTTCCGTGATCTCCCTCTTCAGCAGTTGCAGTTGCGTCTCATTTAAGGTGGGGATATCAATTTGGTCCATGACCGTGACATCCATCTGTGTCGTGGGTTCTCTGTACAGCTCAGTGTAGTATTCCGCAAAGCCTTGGCTTATTTCCTGATCCGTCACCCCTGCGTTCGGCCCTCCTGTGTCGAGCCTTCGGACATGACTGAGTCCCTGCTCCTTCCTTTCCAGCCAAGCCAGCATCTTGCCAGCCTTGTCACCTGTTTCATAGAGTCTTGCTCGCATTGCAGTATGTGCTTGTTTCGCATTGTCCATCGCTATGTTTTGAAGCCTTTTCTGAGCTAGTAACAACATCCGATTAGAGGCTGGTGTGTCCTCAATTATGTGCCTCTCCTCTGCCTGCTTAACCTGTTGTTCGGCTTCAAGTGTCTTGCTCCAGTGCTGTCTTTTTTCTGCGGTCGTCCACGATATTAGTTCACCTCTTAGCACCGTCTTGTAGGCCTCCCACAGTGTTCCTGGGTTCATTGCCGTCTGTGTGTTGAGCTCGAAATATGTATTGGTTGTCTCCTGTAGCCTGTCCACAAGCTCGGGGTCACCCAGGTAGTAGCTATTCAGGTGCCAGCTCGGTGGCGGAATCCGCCTGGATGTTATGAGTGTCAGCTCTAGCGGGGAGTGGTCAGAGATGCCTGTGGGAAGTATGTTTATTTCTTGCGCCCTATGTAAATCAGTTGCTGGGGTGAAGAGATAATCTAGCCTGGAGAGCGAGGCATGTGCCCCTGAGTGGAAGGCGTATGCTCTCGTGTCTGGGTGGAGTTCTCTCCATACATCGCATATGCCTAGTGCCTTGGCAAATGTGGTAAGTCTGGTGGGAACATTGGGGTTTCTATTCCGCAAGTGTGATCTGTCCAGGGTTACATTCATGACTTCATTAAAGTCACCTCCCAGTATCATGAGGTTAGAAGTGTTGTTTGCGATTAACGGGGCGATGTCAGTAAGTAGTGGCTCTAGTATAGTTGGGGGTGCATAGGTGGCTATCAGTGCGATAGAGTGATCCCATAGCTTGCCTGTCACATATACGTATCTGCCGCCTGTGTCATGGGTTACCGTCGTAAGGTGGAAGGGGAGGTTTTTGTGTACCAGGATCATGACGCCTCTTGAGCCCATCGTGAAACCTGAGTGTAGTGTCAGCTTGTAGTTTGTACGTCTGAATAGGGTACAGTCTGTGCCCGCAAGATGGGTCTCCGACAGGAACACTATGTCAGCACCCCGCCTGTTTAGAAACTGCCGCACCAACCGGCGCTTGACTGCATTGCCCAGACCATTAACGTTCCATGTCATAAGTCTCAGTGTTCTGAGAGCGTCGCTACTACCGCTATGTGTACTTGTGATAGTCACTGCCTGTGTTGCCACTGACGGTGTTATGCGCCAGCTGTGAATATGCCCGTGGGTTAACACTGTCTTATCTAGCCATATTATCTTGTGCGTTTGACAGGTGCCGTCTGTAACTAAACTTAACAAATCCCCAACCCCCCTCCCCATACTCCTCCCAACTAGAAGCATCGGTCTACCGAACAAAAGACTCATGGTATCAACTGGACACCTTACATGCGTTTAACTTAACTTCAAGTACAGGTGGCCTCCCCCTGCCTGGATCCCCAGGGGGAGGGAGCCCTCCCCTGGGGGTGTGACCAGGGGGGAACCACCACGTATAATAAACGTGGAGTTTGTTTCACTATCGGGAGGGGGCTCTCCTTGTGTAGCGGTCTTGGGGCATACCGCGGCCGCATCAGGTAAGTGTGTGTAGCCTGCTGTTGCATGTGTGTGTGCAGACAAAATGATTCAGTAGTTCAACCTGGGTGACCCAACAGGACCTCGGGCATCCGGCAGGCGTTGAGGCAGTGGTCAGCCCCCCCTGATCTTCCGGTGGGTCTTGTGCTGGTGGTCGACGGGCCTCTCGCTGTTGGTCTGGTGGAGCCTTTCTGTTCCTCCCCCTGTTGTCGTGGGGGGTCGACCAGTCTCCGTCTATGTTTTGTTCAGCCCAGTGCCAAGCCACCTTGGGATCATTGAAGTGGACTGTTGTCCCTTTGTGATAAATCTTGAGTTGCGCTGGGAAGAGCAGGCTATACCTCATTCCCATTGTTTGCAGTTGTTTTTTGAGGTGGTCGAAGGATTGCCTCGTCTTTTGCACTTCCCTGGTGTAGTCGGGAAAAAAGGCAATTTTGGAGCCATTGAATGTGATGGCGCCTTTTGCAGTAAGGCATCACGATCCCTGTAGTTTAAGAACTTTGCAATTACCGTGCGTGGAGGTGCGCCGGGCGGAGGTCTGCCAGTGGGTACTCTGAGTGCCCTCTCTATGGAAAAGAACTTGGAGAAGGCGTCTGGCACATACAGGTCGGTGAGCAATTGTTCTAGAAAGAGTTCCATGCAGGGGCCTTTGGCCTTCTCGGGTATGCCGAGTATACGCACGTTGTTACGTCTAGATCTGCCTTCTCCATCTTCAATTCTGTCCTCCAGTACCTTCAGTTTGGTTGTGACATTTTGGAGCTGCTGTTGCATGTTATGCATTCTATCCTCTGTATTTGATATGCGATGTTCAGCTTCTCCAGGGCGTGCCGTTAGTTTTTGGAGATCGTGTCGGAGGAGGGATACATCCATACTTATCCCGTCCATTTTCTGCTCCATTGATGTGCGGGAGTCGGCTATCGCAGCCATAACATCCTTCAATGAAATTCCCTGGTCAGTTTCCATCTCGTCCGCGGATTGCGGGTGGAGGTCTGACGCCTGGGGCGGAGGGATGGTATATTGGTATATTGATCCATCCTGCTTTGTGTGGGGAGTTTCCTTGACTTGTCTTTCCCCATGGTACCAATATCACTAGCTGCATATGGTTCTGCGTGCTTGGCCTTTTGTAGGTGTTATCGTCTCACTGCGTGTTGTATTCGTGCTCTGACCGCACCTTGTAGGCATTGTGATTGCGCTTAGGGGACTACAGCTTGGGCTAGTCTGGGAGCGGTCCGCGTGTTCCAGCTATCCCCGCCACTACTCCTTCTTCGGGTACTGCCCCCTCGCGTCTAGCCCTTCTTCAATAATGCAAATTGAGGATGGTTCGGTATGTTTGCTGCAGGTGGGCCTGGCGATGCGCGGGTCAGTGCTACCCCGCGGAGTCCGCTCCTGATGTTGTTCCACTGCAACACGGCCAACTATTTGGGGGGGCGGTGATCCTCCAGGGTCCAGATACAGCATGAGTTTGTGGGCCGGTGTGGGCTATTTGGCCCGATCAGTATTAGCACTTCACCCCCAATGTACACCTCTTGTGCTGTGTGCTTTGCCAGCCCGGTGGATCAGTGGTTGTCGCCGCGTGGTCTCGCTCCAGGGGGATTCTGTGCCACGGGCCCACAGAGGCTCACGCCCCCAGGGAGCCTCTTTCCGTGTCTTGTGGCGGCACACCTCCAGTCCCCGGGGCCGCGTATGTGCTGTTAGGTTCACGGCACCTGCAAAGTTCGCCAGTAGATGGGGCCGCGTGGGCCCTAGCGGCTCAAACCCAGCCCTCCACCTCTCCCCCGGGCTGTCTTGCTCGCCGTTGCCACCGGGAGCAGGGCTCAGGCGGGGACACTCACCCGCACCTCCCAGCCGCACCGGCACTTCTTCTCTGTCGGTGGCGCACAGGCTTGCCTCACACGCTGGGCCACTCGGGAGGTACGTCCCTCGTTCTCGAGTAGCAGCTCAGTCGGCGGGGGTCCCGGGCGTCCCACGTGAGTGGATACGCGCCCCACCCTCACGTCCGCCAGTTGGGAGGGACACCGCCGGAGCCTCACTGGGACTGCACTCTTCCTCCGATGTAGTCTGCGGATCAGTAGCAGGCTGGGTTCCGTTGCAGCGCAGCCTCACTGCTCGGCTTCAGGGCATTTGTCCGTGCGTGCCGGCGGCCATTTTGGAGGCTGGATGTCGTATGCCTCCAAACTTCTTGTGGTCGTTTCTCTTGAAATCAGCTGCGGCTTCCTTTGCCCTACACCTCGTTTGTGCCCAAGGGTGTCAGACACCACACGGAGGTGTTATCAGCTCTTAGGTCGTCGAATTTCAGGCGATTTTACCAGGATGTTTGTTGCGGTCGCGGGAGCCGAGGAGTCCGACGTCTTTCTCAATCCGCGGCTAGCCACGCCCCCTCCACCAATACGACTTTGACAGGAACCCATTATCTGTGTCACTGTGCCATATGTGCCATCTATGCTATGACTTCTTATTCATTTTTAATACATTACATTTTAAATCTCTCCCTTCTAATCTGTAGATAAGATGTAAGAACCTTCACAAGCTTTATCAGAGGTTTGGCATATTTTTTATTAATACTTAAGTAAAACCCCACAAGCTTGTTCTGATAATTTTGTATTAATCACAATGATAACATTTCCTTAAACAAACTATCATCCAAATTATGATTGTATCTCTTTTCAAGTTTATTCAACTGATTAAATAAATGTTCTAAATCTTTTTTAATTTCTCTTTTTCGTAGTGGCAAATGACAATATGACCTCTTAAAGCTACCTTATAAGTTTACAATTTATTAACTGGTGATGTATCACAATCTTTGATGTTGTAAAAAAATTACGTAAATTGAGATACGATTTTTCAAAATTGTGATCTTCCACTAGAGAGTTATTGAATCTGCATCTATTGGATCCTTTTCCAGCACTATTTAAATCAAGCCTCATGATCAGTGGAGCATGATCATATATTATAGAGTTCTCAATCCTAGCATCTACCACCATACTAAATATGGATTTAGACATGCATATGTAGTCTATGCAAGATAGTGCATCATGAGGAATAGAATGAAAAGTGAAATCAAAATCAGTTGGGTGAGCTAATCTCCAAGAATCTACTAAACCATCTTCTGAGATACTCTTTGTGTGCTTCATTATCTTTAAAATTACATTTTAATCTTCTATCCAAAAATGAATCAATTATGGTATTAAAGTCACCAAAAACAACATGGTTAGGTAGGTTAGGTAAGTTAGATAACCTTCAAGTCTTGCTGCATCATTTATAAGGCAGTTGCCCTCAAGTCACCCAGCTACCTCAGCGAGAAACTCATCAGCATCTCCGGAGGATAGCACACCACCAGATGCCAGGACATGTGCAGACTGGAAATCCGCTGCTGCAAAAAACAAAGGACCAGAAAACAAGCCTTCCCTGCATATGCCCCAAGACTATGGAACCTCCTCCCCATCAGCATCAGACTCGCCCCATTCTCCTACAAATCAGAAAAGAGCTCAAGACCCATCTCTTCAAGGAGTTTCTCCTCCTTAAGACTTAGGCAATCACATTGCCCCGTGCCACCTGACTTGCTAGATACCAACCGCCCCTCCTCCCTGCCACCCTGTACCGCTGTACCCCTCTTCTGTGCCCGTCTGTATCCCACCACTGCTGTATATCTGTTCTGTTTTTACCTCTGAAAAGCGCTCCTTTATGCATCTGTACCGTTGTATACCTCTGTAAAGTGCTACATTGTGTATCTGTATTTTTGTATACTTTTGCAAAGAGCTCCGTTGCTGCTCAAAGCTAGGTCTGCGCTCAATAAATACCATAACAATAAGAATAAGAATAATAATCAAATAAATGTAATATCACCCCAAAATATGGATCTGAATTAGTGGGACCGTATAAATTAACAATGGAGAAAATCTGAGAATTAATTTGCAATTTAACTAAAGCCCATCTTCCTTTAGTATTGGAGTTTTTATGCACAATTTTGCGATTCATCCCTTTTCTGATCAAAATTGCAACCACATTCTACTTCCCTTCAGCCTGACCAGAAATAACTTCCCCCACCAAATTTTATTTTTAATTTCATGGTTTCATGTAAAGACAAATGAGTTTTCTTTTAATCAGGCCACCAAAAGTATACAGATAATCCAGAACCTTTTGTCTATTGATTGAGTTATTTAATGACTTTAACATGCCAAATGATGCATATGAAGGCTAAGTCCCAACAGTACATGACTATAGGTTTGCCATTTACTATATATATCTTATTTTGCAGTTCATAACAATAGAAATCACATGAAGAAAGCACTCAAAATACCTTAAGAGCTAATACCATCACACCCACTTTATGCTAACAGACAAATTGGACACGGCACAGCAGGAAATCACAGGGAAAAAAGAAAGAAACTGCAATACTCAAAACCAAGGTATATTCTTCTACTTTTCTTGTTATAGATTATGAAACAAAATTACCAGTAGAAGACAATACCAAAAAATAACATCTCAAAAAGTACCTAAAGACAAGTATGCAGGCAAAGTTCAAACATGATACTGGGTGCAACAAAAGGCAGGAGCAGAGAAGCAGACACCGCCATTAGCCAGGTCTGCTCAATCCTCGCTAGATAAATGAGGTTTACCAAATTGTAAAAAAAGATTAGTGTAATCGGCATAACTGCAAGTTAGTTCAAGAGGTGGACGGCTCTGGTCAAGAATCTGTGGTGAAGTATCCATTTCCTCCATCTCGCAGGATCTAATAAAGGTTTTGAGATCATCAAACACAGATGTTCTGCCTTTAATGGTAACTTTGAAGGCATAAGGGTGTGCCAAACCAAATCTGACATTCAATTGCTTGAGTGCAGGACGATATAGAAATAGAGTTTGGAAGCTGAGGTTGGAAGCAGTCTGTGGCAGTCTGCTCTCTATCTTTACTGTGCTGTGCTAGTGGGAGGACCCACTCTACAAAACCCACCTCAGTCCGCGGAGTGGACGCAGAGTTTGGAAGCTGAGGTTGGAAGCAGTCCGTGGCAGTCCGTGGAGGCACTGGGAGCGGAGGCTTCCCTTGACCTCCCTTGACTTCCTGGACCCCATGGAGGAGTCGGGCGGTCCCTGAGAAGAAGTCGATCGAGCCGCGAGGACTCAGTGTTGGACCTGAGGAGCCCTCTGAAAAAACCTATTCGCCAACGGCATCCGGCCCCAACGCCCTCCACAACAGCAGCGATACCACAGGAACTTCAAGGTAGGAGCCTGCAGGACCCTAAATGTTCAAATATGACTCTTAATGCTGAGAGCACCTTTGGACAAGTACCCACATGCCCTTCCGCACCCGCCGCGATAGTGAAACATCGTACGGCTTACCTGTTGGACAGGGTTTTCGGAGGAGGAGGGGGCTCAAAGCGGAACTTTGGCCGAGTCTGTGGCGTCGCAGCCCTCACGTCTCCGTCTGGGTGGAGAAGCGGAGGGGAAGCCCACAGGAGAGGGAGTAGAGGAGGAGGGGGGAAGTGAAAGGGAAACAGACATGAAAGCCCCGGAGAAGGTCACGAGAGCAGCGGACGAGGGAGAGGTGTTCGCGCTGAGGGAGAGGCTAGCGAAACACTGTGCGGACGCCAGAGGGAGAGAAGTCATCCGGCCCGCCTCCGGTGTTACAGATGACTCGCCGGCGAACGGGGGTCTAGTAGGAGGGGAGGAGTCCGGGGAAGCCTGCCAGGGAGAGCAACGGACCCAAATTGCGAACGTGAGCACAAACTCCCGAATCGACATCGTCATAGAGATCCACTCGCCGAGGTCATGTTCTGACCTAAAGAGTCCGGACACTGTGACGACAACGGATGATTTGTTTTTAGAACAAAGTGTGAAAACAAGGGAGATTTCAGTAACGGAAACACTGACTGTAGAATTGAGGGAGGACTCGGGTGACAGTCATGCCCAAAACTATGTTCCCCCACCTATATGTAATGAGGGGAAAAAAAACAACAGACGACTCAAAAAGTACAAACACAATTACCATTTGCGACAAACCTGTCTCAGAAATAAATACCCAACAACAAGAGCCACATAAGGAGGACTCAGTAAACAAAGAAAAGGAGGTCACCCTAAGTGACAATAATTCCGAGAATATTGGTTTACCGCAAGTACATAATGTACCAAACGAGAGTGAGGAGGGTACAACACCAAGGAAACCGTCATCAAACAATATTTCAAAAAAATCAGTTCAAAATCAAAGAGGAAGCAAATCAAAATCATCAATACAGAAGGGGAAACCATCTCAGGAAAACACTTTAGGGTCACAACCTAAAAGAACGGTGAGGAAAGCCAAATTCAGATTAAAAGCAAACAAGCACTCTGTAAACTCAGTAGCCAGATTTTTCAAAAAAACATCGATGGAATCACATGGCCAAAGGGAGGAACTATCAGATGCTGAGTTACTGGAGGGAGATATTTCCCAAACAAAAGACAGTATGCAAGAGCCAAGGTTTGTATGGTCAGGGATGAGAACAGCCTCCCCTCGAGCCGCCTTAAAACCAGGAATTCGATACTTCAAAGATCCAGAATTTCAGGGGATGTCGCCCGCCATGAACCTGCCACCCCAAAATAACATACAAATTGAGAAAACACATGCAGATCTGAGTGATTGTTCTACAGTGAAACAGAAACTACCGGCTAAAGGGAGCTCCTGTACATCTAAGGGAGTCATCGCACTCGACTGTATTAATGAGATGGACCAACACACACCGAAGGAGCCCAGTGTGGGGATAAAATTGCCCCGAGGGGGAGTGAGATCCTCATAAGGGATCCACCACAGGAGATCCCAGCTGCCAAAAAGGTTGTTTCAACTTCAACAAAAGACAAAATCATACCTCAAGTGAGAATTAACCCAATGGATCTGTAACTGGAGGGTGGATCTGGGAGGAAAAAACAAGATAACATTTTAGAAAAAATAACAACTACAGAAGAGGAACTCCAAAGGGAAAAATCTGTAAGGGCTAACGATTTTGTCCATAGTTCCACGCCAGGTTCTTACACAAGATCCCCCCACAAAATAGAAGATCTTTGAACTTGACAGAGAACAATGAGAATAGTACACCAACGTGAAATAGAAGATCCTCAATGGTGACCACCGACAATGAGAAGGAACCAACAATAAAAAAAACGGACATTTTTGCTATAATGTCGGCAATAAATATCGCATTGAACCCATTTTGTAAATTGTACGAGTCCATACATGATACTTTAAAGGACCAACTAACCTTGGTAGCAATGCTCCACACGAAGATGACCTAAGTTGAAGGTTTTTGTTACGGCTATGGGATTAAGGGGGGGAAAACCTCATGCTCCCAATAACGTAACAAACAGAGATTCTGGCCAACAAACTAACATAGAAACGTTGCGGTGCAACCTGAAAAACAACTCAATCGCTACTCAGACAGAGGTCACACTAAAAGAAGTCAGTCAGAAATGAACTGGATCGAGAGCCAGGAGACCAGCCGGGTGAAAAACAAATGACAAAAGAGAGCAACATCCTCCTTCGAAATCTCAGAGAAGAACTCAAGAAAGTCCCCCAAACTAAAGTACGAAACCAACAAAGGGGAAAACTGAAGGGACCAATTAAGAAACAGCCTACAAATGGGTGTGTCGTTTTGACCTTGGAAAAAGATGGGCTAAGTACAACATCGGCAGAGGATGTAGGAAGAAGAGAGCCTCAAACCGAGGTGCAAAAACATAAATCACAAAATGAGAACTCTGAGTCAGAACATTTTAAATTACAAACAAGGGAACAATTAACATACCCGCTTTTTGAAAATGGAAAAATAAACGTGAACAAAGCCGGACAAAGGGTGGTTACGTTAGAAAGAAACCAAGTTCACACCAAGACAACAAAGGAAGTTTGTAATCCCCAGGAGAAAAAAAAATGCAGTCAAATGAACTAATGAAAAAGTGATCAGTGTTTTTTTTGCGAAGTAGAACTCCCAACTGGGGAAAAATCAGTTCAAGTCACACCGTTAACTATATGTCAACAGGACACTGAAGGCCATGAAGAAAGCATTGACATTATGGACTTGTCGGTTTAATCCGACGAAAGCGGGGATATAGACCCCAATCTAGAGATGTACCAATTGGAACATGAGATAATAGAACGTGAAGTTAAAAATAGTGAAATTGTAGAAAAAGGCAAAAACAGCTCTTTTCTCACCCTAAAAGAACGGCGTGAAATAGTCGCTGGGGTTCAAACGGCCAGCGTAAGGCATACAAGGCCAACGAGAGAAAGAAATAAAGGAGGATCTCCATTTAGAGAGAAAGAATGCAATCCAAGGGATAGGAACCATAGAAGCAGATCACAAAGCCCAAAAAGAACCTCGAAAAACCAGACACAGGAGGAAGTTAAATCTGTTAATAAGATAAAGACAGAATATATTCGAAAAAGAAACCAAAGAGACTCAAGTCCTGTGAGAAAACTAAGAAACAAAAGAAATAACAACTCAGAAAACGAGAAAGAGGTTTATATTCCATACAGCAAAAAAATTGGAAGTGAAAGGTCCTTCAAACTGGAACGTGTGGGTGACTCACAAGATAAATTGATATTGAACAGGAAGAACACACTGGCCCTCATGAAATGTATACCAAATCTGAGACAGATTAATTCTGGTGATATCAGATTTGTGGAATTCAGTACGTCGGGTAAAAGAGACTGTGTTTATTTACACATTCCATCTCCAATAATTAGGGCCATGATAACAACGGAACAGGAAAGTTTCCAAATGTTGGGATACGATCTGTGTGAGTACCATGCAAGAAATAAACATCGGGACCATGAAAACAACAAATGGGAAACACAAGAAAGTGCACAACTTAAACTGGAGAAAGTGCGGGCACGCTGAAAAGGCCCCTTACGGAGATCTAAGGAAAGGGCGACACAGAAAGATGCTAAGCTCTCGAAATCATTACAGCTCGACACAGAGGAGAAGACGACCCAAAGAGGAAACCGGACAATTGCAGAAACAGTGAAAACTCCTTATTTGGACCCTTTAAATAATGGAAGATACCCCAAGGGCCCCTCTCGGAGCCTGACAATAACATTTCCACAAGAAGATCTACCAAGGGAAAACGGATCAACAGCAACCAACACCCCTCAGGATGAAGAAGAATGTGTGGTTGCAAGATGGTCGTGGATCTCGAAAGCACTAAGTAAGAAGAGTTAGCCATCCAGAGATGTTAGGGAGCCCACAGACCAAGTGCTGGGAGGAGGGATGGAAGATGAGACTGATACCATTGTAATGGGAAGTTGGAACACCAGAGGCTTCACCCACCTCCTGGCAGAAAGTGATGTCAATCTTGGGGAGTTTGATATCTTATGTCTCCAAGAGACATGGCTAACCCATAAACCCTTTTTGGAGGGATAGGAAACCTTCCTAGCCCCAGCAACCTTTTCCGGCAAGGGTCGACCAGCGTCAGGTTTAATGACGACCATTAGATCAGGTGTGGGAATCCAACATATAAAAACAGAAGTCTCTAACGCCCACTTCCAAGTATCCGTTTTAAGATGGACAAAAACATCGGTAGACATCAACAATCAAAAAAGCGCAAAATATGAAATAATTGTCTTGATAAATACCTACTGGAATCCTGCGACAATTAAGAACGAAGACTTTCTGAAAACAGGAAACAGCATATTAGAAAAAACACACTTAGAATGGGCCCCAAAATGTATTATTCTTTGTGGGGACCTGAACGCGGTCTGCCCTAAAACCAAAGTTGTTAAGGGAACTATGAAAAAAATTCCCTTAAACATGGTCCGAGGCCACCTATGGAAGGGGGTGATGTCAGCATGGGACCTCCACAGTTTAGAAACAACGATGCTTAGTGATGGCCCACCAATTCCAACGTGGGAAAGAAACAACCAGAAGGCAAATTTAGATCACATATTTGTCTCTAATGAAATGCTGAGGATTATGGTCGATTTTGAGGTGGTAAAAACATCTAATAGTGATCACAATTTATTAAAGGCAAAATGGACACATATAAGGGCTCTCAGGCCAACAATGACTGCTGAGATTGAGGAGTGCAAAGGAGGCACAAGACTAAGAATGTCAGCAAAGGCAGTGGAAGAACTAATAACTACATATACTGCCATATGCAAATTAAATCGACAAAGTGGATCGATAATAGAAAAAGACAACATTGACTATCGTCCACTATTAAATATCTATGAAAAAAAAAAAGTGTGGCCCAATCGTGAGATAAAAAACCATATACACGAATTTAACAAATACATTGTGGAGGAGAGAAAAAAACTAAGAAAAGTTAAACGTCTTGCAAGAAAAATAAATACCCCTGAAATGAAGAGCCAAGTAAAATCGGCGGAAAGGTCTTATAAAAGCTGGTTATGGCTTCATAGAGCAACAATTGCCCAGGCAGACGCTGCCACAATGCTGAGGACGATATGTAGCAGGAAATCCAGAGATTTTTGGACCTTGATAAGAACAACTTCGGGGACCCGAGCAAATGCAATAAATAATTTTGTCGGAGAAGAGGCCTGGATGCAACCTTTTAGTAATTTATTCCAGAAAGTTGGATGGCAAAATACAACATCTGCTCCCTCAAACATCTCCTGGGCGACAACATGGGAGCGGGACGACATCATGAGAAAACTAGTTTGTTTAAACAACTCGAGGGCCCCTGGCCCAGACGGCATCACAAACGCCGATTTAAAAGAAAAAAAAGAAGAATGGGTGGAATTTATCCATGAAGTGATAAAGAAGTGTACATTCCATAGATCCATACCCACCTCATGGACAACGGCAACTATCGTGCCGATATATAAACACGGCCCTAGAAAGGAACCTAAGAACTATTGCCCAATAGCTCTCCTCGATGTGGTTGGAAAAATCTTTGGCTCACTACTCCTGGAAAACTTTCAAAACTGGGCAAGAACCTCGGGCAATGAAGATCCATTTCAATCTGGGTTTGTGAAGGATGCAGGGACAGCTGTAAACATCTTGCTGTTAAGCATCTTAAAAAGTAAGATCCATGAAGGAAGCCCAAAAATACACCTGCCATTTGTTGACCTGGTCCAGGCTTTCGACCAGGTCAATCGGGAAATCCTATGGGAAAAACTAAGAACAAAAAGCTGCCTGGAAGGGATCTTGGAACCCATTAGAGCTCTTCATCAAAAGACCTCTATTAGAATATGTCTAAACCAAGCAGGGTGCCTTTCAGAACAAATCACCACGGCCAGAGTAGTAAAGCCAGGGTGCCCTCTTGCCCGACGCTATTTAATTCATACCTCTGGGATATTAAAGATGGAGAACTAGAGATCCACTCATTTCCACCCACAGTAGGAAGATCTAAGATCTCTAGATTACTCTACGCAGACAATCTTATTTTTATTGGATTTCACTCCTATTGGACTTCAGCGCCAACTAAACGAGTTGACAGCTTATATAAAGAAGAACAATTTGGAGATCAATAAAACTAAACCCAAAGTCATGATCATGGAAAAACATAACCCACGCACTGATAACTTCAGTTGGACTTTGGAAGGGGAGAAGATCGAACAAGTGAAAGAATTTAAGTACCTAGGGGTAATCCTTAGCAACAACAAACAAGAGTGCCCAATGCAAGAATATCTCTTGGAAAAAACAAAGAAGTTGGCCACTCAGGCTAAAATGATAGACGGAAGATTCCCTTGATACAATTCTATAAGGGAAATAATTCTCTTGATACAATTCTATAAGGGAAACGTGGTACCATCCCTAACATACGGAGCAGATGCAATGCTGATGATCCCACGAAAATTCTGGAAGCATATTGGAGGGCTCTTTTGGCGAAGCACATTGAACCTACAAGCATCAACGCCTGTTTCAACTATACGCCAAGAATTGGGACTACAATCATTAGAGTCGATGGTGGTAAGAAATACAATAATGCTATACAGAAAGATTAAAATCAGCAAATGTCCAAATGTAGCTACTATTATCTGTGCTGAACTTGAAGATCATAGAAGTAACCTTCTGACGAACTGGGAGATAGAAAATCAAAAACCTTTGGACGAGATAGATAGCTCGGAGGAAGAACTGATACAAAATCCAGATAAAGTTAAACAAAAACTGTGGGAACGAGACTGGATTCAGACGACATCTCTGGAAAACGAAGCAAATTAATAAACCACCAGCTGCCTACAACAAGGGGCATAAATGATATATCAAACTATCTAAAAAAGTTCCCAAACAGACGTCTAAGAAACACGTTTATGCGCTTTCGAATGAACCTTTTTTTAACAAATGAAATCAGAGTGATAAGAAAAATTTCATTGGAAAACAGCTGTCGTTACTGTAAAAAAACAGATCAAATCGAGACACTGAGACATCTACTATTGGCATGTACAAATTTGACAGACCTGACGGACCTTGGCCACATATTCAAGGAGTCGACTATATGTGGAGAAGAGGACTGGTGGAATAAACTAATAGAGGGAGACAATACCTGATTGCGGTCTCACAATTTTTCACGAACTTGAAACTTGAAATCTAGGAATGAGACCAGTTGGAGACCCCTTCCTATCTTCTCTGCACTCAGACTGGAAGGGCGACGGACCATTCCATCGTTAGGTCACCCACGACCACAACAAGTCTGGTGTCAAGGAATCTTTCTTTCTTTCTTCTCGCTTTTTTCTTTTTTCTTTCGCTCATTGACGATATTTATCTTTGGGTTGGAACATGCAATTTAAAGTAGGGAAGGAGGAAAAATGTCTATTTTCTTGTAAAAAATTCTTTTGTAAATTGAATCAAGTAAAATAAAAAAAAATAAAAAAATAGTTCTTTCCTTCGTTCCACAGTAGCTTTAGACACATCTTGGGACATGAAGACTATGTGACCGTTTGATGTTAATTAACTAGTTTACTTTACTTTTTTAATACTCATTTATAGTTGTGTGTATTCCAGAAGTTAAAAATATAGTGTGCGCGGACTGGAATTCTTATGAAGATCTTGATATTTGAATCCAATCCCTTGTTCCATTTGTATATTTAAAAAACAGAAGGATGGAATTTGAGAATACTAGGAAGCACGTTTTTAAAAAAGCACTACATTTTCTCCTTGAACTCCCTCCGGAAGACCAAATATATGAAGATTATTTCTACAGTTTCTGTTTTCTAATACTTCATTTTGTTTTTGAAGAGCCAAGACAGATTTTTCCAACACACAACCAGGTGTACCACATCCTCTTCCTCTCCAATCCTTTTTTCCGCCTCCCTTATCCTGGTTTCAAAGTTACACCATCTGTAATGAAGCTGTTGAAGCTTGTTATTTGTTACTTCCATGAATGGTTTAAGGACTCTGAGTTCCAATAAAATGGTTTCCATGTTAACTTTAACCAGAGCCTGAGAAGGAGGAGGAGGGGAGTCACTTTTTGGTATTTTGATATTAGATGCCGCATATGAAGGTGTTTCCTTATTACCAAGACCTTTTTTTCGTGGGGTCTGGGGGCATGGCTAGATGGGCACAGAGTAAGACGTGAGATCCGTGTACTCCTGCCGATCCGACGTTGATCCGATGTTGATCCAAACCGAAAATAGGCGCTAGAAGCTGGCTATGAGGAGCGGACTTTAAGCGGCTGCATTATGAATAGCACGAGCATCCAGCGGTACAAAATCCAATAAGAAAAAGTGGCTACAAGAATACTTTGGAGCCGCAGAGGTTTGCAGAGCTCCGGAACAAAGAAGCAAAATAGCAACCACCTGAGAGACCTTTTTGTGGGGTCTTTTGTGATGCTCTTAAGGTAATGCCTCCACCACACTCACTCAAAGCCAATAATTACCTCCTCGAGAACTCTTTAATAACACCAGTTAATTTAACTGCTTTCTCTGTCATCATAAATTAATACATTAAAAATAAGAAGAGAGAAAAAAAGCAAAAATCCAGTCACGATCACTACCACACAACAATAGTATGACATTTAAAAAAAAAAAGTCAATCAATTTACACACCACTACTGATCATTTTAAAAGTACCTCTTTACTTCTTATATACGAAGAACCACATATTCACGGTGTTGTGGAAAAAAACAGCCTGCATACAAACCACTGCTGCGACATACAATGCAATCCCGCCCAGTATTCAGGCTACATAGCAACGTTTATCACGCCACTTTGCTCCGCAGCCACTGACCGTGCTTCATTCACCAAGAAAGCAGTGTCCGGAAGAACACACACCAAATTGCTGCAGACCCTACCCACCGTAGACCCAAGTGACGAAGCAACATACGAAGTGCAGATTATTGTTGCGGTAAGAAGGTTTACTCAGTCGTGAGCGGGAGTGCGATGGTTAGTCAGCCATTCTGCTTTAATTAATCCATTAAATTCAAATCTTCTAGTTGTGACCCCACATCTGGTCGATGATCTTCAAGTTGCAATGTTAGTTAACACTTATTGACAGAAATTGAAGGCTACGGCAGACCTTGGCAGACCTTGTTGTCCTATTGTGCATTTTTACACCTGTCAATGCATTCTCTTGAGCACCTCTGTGCCACACTGTAAACCCATATTCAGTGAAGACATCCCCGTAGGTATAGCACAATCACGTTGCCATTGCCCAGATGCTGAAACGCCATACGTGAGCCCATTGACCAACACTTTTAGGTGATGTGGATCACTCGTCTACTGAATTATTGACACCTCTGAACAGCTTCTGGGGAACCTCTCCACTTGCTTGTTCTTGGGAACATTGCAAGACTCACTCTGACTCGACCGTCAATTGCAGCTGCTACAGCATTACCTGGAGTTTTCAGTAATGGCAGGGGTGACTTTGTTCAATTCCACTGCTGCAAGGCTTCAACGAACAATAACATATGCCCTCTTCAAAGGTAAGACAAACACACAGATGCATGAACTGCCAGGCAGCTCCCCTTTCCTTCTCGAATGATGTACTCCCATTTTATGGATATTCAAATGCACGTGGCGGTAACATGCATGTATAAATCATTCTACCTGCGCCCTTGTGCTTTAAGTAGCACATAACTTTGTTTTCACTTGTAGCATCCTAATAATGTTCACCTGGGGGTACAGTATAGTGTATATGCCACGATGACACTAGCTTGTATTTTGAAGCTGTGTTGCTAGATAAGAAAACTGATCTCTTCCTAAAAATGTGTGGGCTCGTGAGTTTTGGCATGAGCTACACTTACTTGAAACCTAGTGAGAATGGTCATTAGAGAAATACGGTCTGCTAAACCTTGAATTTAGAGTAAGTATATACGTATATGGCTGTGCGCAGGCTTTCACTTCATTTAGACATCTGTCTATGCTTCCAACTCAATCTTTCCTACATGTTAGCTCACTAGTAAAATCTGCTTTCCTTCACTTGAACCTAAAGTCTAGCCTGATGCCTGTGCATTCGTGGAATGTGTTTTGCTTATCCCGGGCTGACTGGAATATTCATCCCCTGGCACGCGACCTTATCGCTGGCAATACAATGCACTGCTCCGGGAGCAACACGCGGCTGAGATGGAGCAGAAGTTTAAAAGAAATGAGAACATCTGCTAATCTGAGAAGCAGATTTGACCCTAACTGTCTGATTCTGAAATAGACCAGCCCCCTTCCAAATCCGACGGTTTATTCTGCCTTGCCCCACACCCTGGCGCGATAGACTGTGTTCTCTAAATGTGTGCTGCTCCTGCGTCTGTGTGCCTAGGCGCGTTGGTTGACAGATCAAACTGTTCCTGCTAAAGTTGTTATGGCCTTTAAAGCTTCTGCGGCAAATTTAGAGGCTAGCATTTGAAGCCAAACATTGTGTTAGCAGATCGTATGTTTAAATAATGAAAAACGTAAAAAAATGCATGTGTGTTTTATTTTAAATGGCAAACACATTTACTTATCTATATACGCACTACCTATTTGGTTTTATAAAGCGCAAAAACGACCTTTTACAGGCCTAACAGCACTAATACAATCTACCAGACAGACTAACAGCAGGAAGGCTAGAATAAGAAGATTTTTAATAATATATGAAAGCACATATACCATTACATTTTGAGATTCTCAGCCAGGAGAGAGGTCCACAAAACAATGGCTTGAGTTTGATAAGAGCATCCCCACGATGTCTCCTGTTTACAGTGTGGGACTATCACTAACTCTTTATCACAGGAGTGTCACTGCCTTTCCGGCTGATACTGTAGCAATAAGCCCAGAGACGGCGGGCCAATACTGCCCCAGGTAATGCCGCCGGGGCCTTAACGAAGCCCAGGGGGCATTACCGTGGGCGGTATTTATTTATGTATTTATTTATTCGGATTTGTAGAGCGCACGTCAGCCCGGGGGCATCGTAGCGCTTGTTACAGACATATCTTAGTTACATAAAATACATTATTTACAGGGGCAAATATGACATTTGTACAAATTTACAATGCAGTATATTTACATAGGTTTGCGAGTGTCACATATTATTGAGCAAGGAAAGAGGTCTTCAGTTTCCTACGAACATTGGCCCGCCGTCGAGGGGCTTATTGCCATTACTACCCCGGCCCGTTAGACCCGGGTACTAATAGCATTTTTTTATGTTCCGAAACCCTGCTTCGTTTTGATAAAAAAAAAAAAAGGTCAAATAAAATGGCCACCGGGAAAGGGAAAACGTAGTCTGTTTTCCCTTTCCATGGCGGCCATCAGGAGCGGACGTGCTGGGAACAGAAGTGTTCCCAGCGCGTTCGCTACCGTGAAAAGAAGAAAAAAGACGGTAAGTCGGGTTGTGGGGATGGGGAGGGGATAGTTTGCAGGGGAGAGGGATGGAGGAAAAAAGAAACGTACCTGAGTCCCCGGCGGGGGACGAAGGCAGCCTCCAGCCATGGGGAGGCTCGGAGCGGGGATTGCCCCATTTCGAGCCTCCTCATTGGCTAAGAGGCCACCACGCCCCCTGCTGGGAACAAAAGGCACGTACGTGTGTGCAAGGGATTTCTGGCCTGGTAATTCCCTGGCGAGGGCAATCAGAATGCTTGTTGCATTCTGGTTGACCCTCGCCGGGTACTAATTTGGAATTCTGTTTACCAGATGATCTGGAGATGGGGCATACAGTCCTGTGTGACACCGGTAGCCAATGCAGGGGCTCGCAAGGCAGGAGTGATGGGTACCTGTGCAGGATTCCCAGTGACAATCCTTGCAGCACAGCAGTGTTACGAAGAACTCAAACTCTCTCAATGGTGCCCTTGGTAGTTCCCAGGAAACGCATTTTACCATAATCAGTAATTGAACTCAGATTATGGCCCCGGCATTAGTGGCACCGCTAGACTCAGATAATGAAGGACACATTGGCCTTATCATGGAAAGAACTGATGATCAAATTGACATGAAATGCCATTGACAGGGTAGAGCCACCTTCTCCAGTGTTATGTTATTTGGTCTTTTACCGTGCACTGCTGCCACCTATGTGGTTTCTTGGCGCCCTGGCAGATCTGAAATGGAAGTTGTGCTTGGTGTGGGTGTGTGGGTAGTTGTGTAGTTGGCTTGGTTTCCGGTTTGGTGTTGTGTGCTTAGCTCATTGTAGTTTGTGATGGCTTTATGTTTTGTTGCAATAGAGGTATGTTGTATGTTGTTCTGTGTTTTAGGGTGAGTAAGAAGAATATTTGAGTGCAGGAATTCTTGTTTTTTAGCTAATCCTATATATATATATATATATATATATATATATATATATATATATCTACTTTGGACATTCTCACGATTACATTAAACAATTTGTGTTTTTAATGAAATATAGTTCATTTCATTTTGTTCACATTTACTATGTATATAATAAAGGTAAATAAGACAGTTAAGTGCCTTTAAGAAACAAGACATTATAATAATAATTCTTTATTGTGATTCAGTTCATTAAAAACTTTATACAAATAATACGAAAATCATACCAAATTATAACAAACAAATCAATCAATCCCTGTCATGTCAAATTGATACAATTTAGATCGATAATCAATGGTCAATAATGAATAATCGATAATGAATGAAACAGTTAAAAATACATAAGAGAATCCTGAGACATTTGGCACTTAACTCGCACACTTGTCCATTCCAACTCTAAAAAGGAGTACACGCCCCTAATTTCATTACATTCCGTCCTTAACCTTCCCTCTTCCCCCATTACAACAATCCTTTGAAGTCTGAATAACCATATAGCAATTCAAAACAGTTCAGTTCAACAGCTTAACAGGATTTAACAAAGGGGACAAAGTCCATCAAACAGCCAACAAGGATTTGACCTGCAGCCACCGAGGATACAAGGCAATCTGGGCAAAGATGGTGTCTACATTTAAGCAGTAGTCCCAAAAAGAGTCAGCAAAAATCCCCTCATAGCTGTGTACAAAGCTGTTGCTATTCTGTGTTAGCACATACCTAGCTGTTTCAGCATTATACTTGAGGCCACAGATACGACAATACCTATTTTCAACAGCTAGGACCAGCCGTGGGCCTGTGATTGTAAGTACTGGCAGTTGGTTAGTACGACGCTTCAGCAGAAACAATCTTATAGCTGGGTCAGAGCATAGAAGCAGATATGGCTGAGTCCTCCTATAATGGTGGATCACATGTGACACAGCTACATACACCTTTAACTTTGAGAGGTGGGTGTAGTTCTCACACCAGTCCCACTTATTAAACTTTCTCTCAAAGGTTTTCTTCAGATGGATATAGGCAGCGTTTTTACTCAAATCTGGGACCCAGTTTATCTCAGCATAAAGCTTTACATTTGAGTGCTTTGTAACTAAGGCCCCTAAATACCCTTTACGCATCATAGTTGTGCCTAGATGCTGCCAGTAACTTACATATAGAGCCAGAACAGGACTTTAGATATAGACATCCTCTAACCCGAGTTGCCATTCCACACAAAGAAGTTAAGCCCAGTTCAAGGCGTAGATATTCCATGGAGCATGAGGGGCCCAAGCCCAAACTGAATCGCCAAAAGAAACCCTCCAACTTATTTAACCAGGAGAAGTCCTGCATAGCAAGAGCATGTAGGCCATACAATACAGAGGGAACAAACATTGGCTATATAACATAATGATCCCTGCAAATGAAAAACCAGCTCTGCCTTTGGGGAACTTACACGTCTGGAGAGTCAACTGTTTTGATCTTCAAGTTTAAGTATTTATTATATAACTATAGTCACCTAATGCATTTGTCTCCAGACCCAACCAGGGATAGGACATGACGTATTCAATGGTGCCTACTAATGTGTCCATCCTAACCCTATTGACCTTTTTCCTAGTAATTAGCATTACGCTAGTTTTCTCTAGGTTAATGGTCGAACCTAATTGGTGGGCATAAGCAGATAGCTCATTGAGCATGTTCTTCATGCCAGTGTACGTCTGATCAAACATGACCAAGTCTTTGGCATACAACATGCCCACCATAAGTAAATCTCTGATCTTGGGGGGACAAATTGCCTTTGCAAACAGGCGTAGGTGGAGGTCAGCTATATACAAGTTAAACACCATTGGGGCCACTATGCACCCTTGTTTAACTCCCAGATTTATGGGGATGGAATCAGTGACCCCCCTAACTCCCCTACACCCCCCGTTGTCCAGCCTCACTTTGGAACTGTTATTACCGTGGATGAGGATCAATATATGCACAATCCTCTCAGGACATTTTAACTCCCTAAGCCTAGTCCATGTAGTCCATGATGTGTCCCTGTTGACCTGGTCGAAAGCGCTACTAAATTTCTGCTCTGCGTGGTCTAAATGAGCTGGTGCAGTACTCTGATGTTATGAGGGGTACCAAAACCGGGGCGAAAGCCGGTCTGAGCATAATTGAATATGTAATTGCCAAACTCCCATTTCTGAAGCTCTTTCAGTACCAGGGATGCAAAGATTTTGCTGGTCACATCCAACAGGCGGTAATTATAGATGTTAGTCTGGTATCTCCTTTTTTATGGACCGGAATAAGCACAGACTGCTGCCATGCAGCCAGTATCACACATTCTCTACATACTCTTGAGAATAAGATTAGGAGAACATGAGACCAATTATCAGGATCGTTCTTTAACAATATATTGGTCAGGCCATTCGGGCCAGGGGAATTGGAGGATTTGAGCTTTAGAATTACGTCTGACTAAAACTTATGGCTTAATGGTGAGGGCCACGGACCGCCGGAACAAACAGACCAGGCAGATATATCTGGTTTGAAGAATTTAGCAGTGACATACGTTACCAATTCAAAACGAGATATAGGATTTATAATCCTGGTCAGCCTCTCACCCCTAGAAGTTGCAAGGAGTTCCCATATGTCACGGCTATTTCGAGTAGTCAGAGTTTGCACAAAATTCCTCCAAGTGATCCTCTCTGTTGACAGATGGTAATGCTTTAATCAGGTACGGAATTTGCCCCTAGACATTTTAATTGCATTATTTACATCAGATGTAGAACCCCGGTTCTGATCCTACACCACCAGGGCTCTAATTTCCCTGCGCATTGTGCGTTTATGATCTCGAATATTGATATTGAATGGTTTATCCACTGTTATTCTGCAAACAAATGTGGGGTTACTATTGGAACTACCAATGGTATGGGATAACTTGTAAAGCCAAGCTTCAATGACCTCATAGGGCCCTCCAATCAACAAACCTAAAGTAAAATCATAAGCACATATCTTGGAAATCTTACTCGTGGTCCAACTAATATGATTTCCCGCATGGCTGGGCTTCAAATCCTCACAGACATCTCGATGACCATAGACAGGGTAGCGTGATCACTGAAGTCATTAAGGACTACTTCTAAAGACACAACATGCTCCAGCAAGAGATAATTACCGGCCATGTAGTCCAACATGGCCTTTTTTGTGCCTTCTGACCAAATTGGACTACCCGGTTGGTCCCCCATACCCAACCATTTAGTAGGGCCAGGTTCCACTCTTTTAAGAAACCCAGCCACTGCGTTACCCTGTCATTCGATATTTGAACTTGCATTACACAATGTTAAAACATTGTGTTAAAATTATGCACCCCACATCCGCTCTTATCTATGCACTTTGCATTCCAGTCCCCACAGAGAATCACCATATTATTAGACAAAACATTGCACCAAGATGACAAGATAATATCCAATTCATCAAATATACCCCAAGAGATAGAGGTGCTGGGGGAAACATAAACGTTAACAATTAGCATGCCTTGCCTTATCCCACCCTCATCGAGAGTAGACACTTCTACTGCCAGAACGTTGCCACCAGGCAGACCCATGTGTATCAATCTATGGTTTAGATGTTTTTTAGCGCCAACCAATAATCCACCGGCTGGATGACCACAGGGACCTTTTATGGCTGTAACCGCCAATTTCAACATTAAAAGTCACTCATGTCTCCTGTAGAGCAAACATTTCACAAGCTGTAAGGCGATCCAGCAAACCTGCATGGTGTAGCCAATGGTTAAAACCCCTGGTATTCCAGTTCAGAATGGTACTATTTGACTCTGTCATATTCTTTTGGGGTATCATGCGCTGGAACCATTCCCGCCCTTGTGCGTCATTGAACTTTGCATCCGCCAGGGGGGCTGTTTTGAATTGTTGAAAATCTGGAGCCAGCCCAAGATCACTTACACTCGGTACAACACGAGGTCCTCTCTTCGGTTGTTGGCAGTATATTCACGAGATAACCCAGGTGTACCAAAGATGACTGATGCTGGCAGATGAGTGCAGCTGTCTCCGGCAGACAGCAGTGAATCTGTGTCATCTTTTGCTTCTGATGTCGGAGAGGCTCAATAAATTCAAATCCCCAGAATTCAAAATCCTTAATGAGGGTATCTTTTGAATAATGACATTAGTGTAGAGCGATTTAAATGGCGAGATCCCTTGACCTCATTTGTTTGGAAAATTGTACGTCCAAAATGACTACTTCAGTGTTTCTCGAACGTTGCTGTTGAACAGGCTTATTTGAAACCAGGTTGTGAGTATCAGTTTCCTCACTAATGATAGACTTATTCTCAGCCAAGGAGTTGTTGTCACCGCTGGGGACGAGTTGCCCAACAGTAGGTGTATTTTTATTTTATTTCTTTTATTTATTGCATTTGTTGTACGTCCAAACCCTGAGGTACCACGGTGTAGAAAATGTGTACATAGATACTTTGTATGAATCTTGGTGGTTGCGGGTACATAGATTCATACATGTTCATGGTTAAAGTTACAGATACAATGCCATGAAAAATAACGCAGTAACTAATATAAAGAAAAGCATGCAGGAGAATGAATGCAATGAGAAATAACGTGGTAACTAATATAGACAAAGAAAAGCATACAGGAGAATGATGCAGTTGCGAAGTACCGGATTGGCCGAAGGCTAATCCCTTGGGTCTACCTCTTAGTTCCAGTGTGAGGATGTGGAATGCACGTGGTGTGGCCGTCGCTGCCGTAGACAAAGATGGGGGCAGCGGCTTGCTGGCATGCTCGGTATATGTGGGATTCAATATTTGTTAAATAGCCAAGTTTTAAGGAGTTTCTTGAATTTGGTTAGTGATGAGTCGTTACTGATGTAATTTGGGAGGGAGTTCCATACTCTGGGTGCGGAAATTGGGAAACTGAGTTACCTGTTCTCGAGTTCTTGAATCTAGGGATGTGTAGTAGTGTATTGTTGTTGGATCTAAGCACTCTGGTAGTGGTTTTACGGTTGATACTTTTGTTAAGATAGTTGGGTGCATTACCTGTGACACATTTATGTGTGATTGTGCGGGTTTTGTGGAGAATCCTAGCTTGGATAGGTAGCCAGTGAACTTCTCTTCTGTGTTGAGATATGTGTTCACTCTTTTTTATGCCTAGAGCTGCTCTTAGTGCTTTGTTCTGCAGTAGTTGCAATTTATTTAGGTTTTTCTTAGAAGTCCCTAGTAGTAGTATGTTGTAGTGTAGGATCTTTTAACTGAGCCTCCCCTACAAGCCAACTCGTTAGAGTACCCACATTTTGAGCAGACCTCCTCTTGCGACGGGCTGCTCTTTTCTCTTGTTTTTGGACAACAAGTTGTTTTCTGGTCGCAGTGTGGAATTAAGCGGTTGAGTGTCCAGGAAAATAGGCTGAGTGGGAGACAATGGCCTGCTTTTAGATGGCTTGATGACTTTAGCTTGAAATCGTTTGGCCAGTATAAGTTGTTTCCTAGAGGGGTAAAAAGTCGAGGGACTCGCCTCAGAGTCACTAATGTTCAATGGTTCATTGTCATTAGTTTGAGCCTCTACAGGGGGTTGCAACAATGGTAATGATGATGGTATAATTGGTATAGAGGTGATTCCATTGTCAATTAACTCTTGAGGATTGCCTTGTTGATTGGATAGAATTTTGTGCATGAGTAAAATAGCAGAGCCTTGCTTTTTGAGGTCCTCGTGGATCCCTGCGTATAATTTTAACCGAATCATAACTACAAAATTAAGTACTCCATTACTTTGCATGCCCCCCACCCCGAGGTTTCATGCGTGCTGTAAGTGTCGGTAAGAACTGAGTCTGAATTAACATCACATCTTGGTTATGTAGACTGATTTAGACATGTGAGGTTCTTTCCATTGCTTCATCCCTATGTGTTTCCTTGTAATTGAAAAGGGTTGCTTCCACATGCACGCTCAACCCAAAATACATAAGGGCACACCGTTCTTATGCACATAAGCACTTAGGTGCACATTACAGCTGGAGTATTGGTGTACTAGATGTTAGAGCACTCACCTGAGGATTTGCCTAGTCACGTGTGCTGGGTTCAAGCTTTATCATTGATGCTCTCTTAACTATTTTTACAGTTTTTTCCTACTTCAGTCAGGTAAGATCAGGGTCAAGCCACCTACTGCATCCAAGGATTTTACCTTCTCCAGTGTTTTATGTTATTTGGTCTTTTACCATGGACTGCTGTCACCTACATGGGTTCTTGGCGCCCTGGCAGATCTGAAATGGAAGGAGTGCTGGGAGTGGGCGGGGACTTTGTTAGCGGGATTGAGAGGAAAGGCGCAATAGCTTTGATGTGCTGTTGGTAGCTTCAGTTTGGAAAAACAGGTCACTGTGTGCTGGTTTGTGATATTTGGTGGTTGTTTTGTTGTGCTTGGCGTAGGTGTGTGTGTAGTTGTGTGGTTGGCTTAGTTTCTTGTTTGGTGTTGTGTGGTGTGTGTATAGCTCATTGTAGTTTGTGATGACCTTATGTTTTGGTGCAATAGAGGTATTATGTGCTAACATTTGGTCAGCTTTGAATGATAACAGCACTGCTTGAAAAAAATCAACTTTGATGGGTCGAACAACAAGACAACTCTCCCTCTTAAACTGTGGGACACTATTTTGTCCTTTATCCAATCTATATTCCTGGGTGACAAGACCCACCAATATAAGAACAGGATAAATGAGCTTCTGAGCATGGCATAGTGCAATCTATGCCCCTCTTCCAGATGGCCAGCACTCTGGTCACCCTCAGTAGGGAAAGGCACAACATCACCAACCATCCTACTCTCAACCCTGCTTTACTGAAAACGTGGACAGATGTAATGTTACCCATTTTAGAAAGCTTGTCAGGGATTGTAAATACAATTTGACAAAGTTTACAATATTAACAGGGTTGTTTAATGAAGCTCTGAATCCTTAAATGTTCATATCCATGCCCTGAATCAGTTGTGTGCTCTTACCTAACATGAAGGGATACCGGATGAAAAACTTAGAAAGAGACCACCACTTGACCAGGGCAACACGATCGCATCCTCTGCAGCCCACACATCAAAACTAATTAACGCATGCAGACCATTCCTGACCGCTGAAAGCTGCCTCACCATTGCTAGAGCCTCATAGGCTTGAGGCTCGACTACTGCATTGCACTTTTTACAGGAACTGCGGCTTGCAATATCCGCAAGCTACACACCATTCATAATAATGCCCTAAGAGCAGTCCTTAACATGCCAAAGTGTGAACACATCTCTGCAGCCAGAAGAAAAGCACATTGGCTGCCCATCCAGGAGCACATTACCTTTAAGTCTATGGCCATCATACACAAATGTCTATCAACTCTGCACCTAGATATCTATGCCACAAATTCTCTACATCTCAATCCACCAGGCCCACCCGATCTGCTTACTCACACCACTGACAATCCCAAAATTCAAAACAACCAGATCGGGAGAGTCCAGCTTCCCGGTACTTGCTGCTAAGTGTTGGAATGATCTAACCTTGCAACTAAGAGCTGAACAGTACTACTGGATATTCAAGAAACAGCTCAAAACCTTATTGATCTCCCTGAGTTCCAGTCATGAACACTACCTGTATTGACACATATGTACCTGTAAAGGATTGCACTTTGTAATATGTAATGTTTTTCTTAAGTCATACTTTGTCATCATGTAACTAGTGCCTTGTTCCCCCCAGGCTTAGTGCGCTTTATAAATTAATGAATAAATAAATAAATATAGTACATAAAGGAGCAATCAGACTAGGTCCTGTTGAACTTGGCAGCCACGCTTGTCGTTATTTCGTCCTTTCTGTATATGTTCAAACTCTCCTTCCTTCCTTCCTTCCTTCCTTCCTTCCTTCCTTCCTTCCTTCCTTCCTTCCTTCCTTCCTTCCTTCCTTCCTTCCTTCCTTCCTTCCTTCCTTCCTTCCTTCCTTCCTTCCTTCCTTCCTTCCTTCCTTCCTTCCTTCCTTCCTGCTTTGGAATGTGCAAGAAAACTGGTTAGGTTTGTTTAACAGTACTAGAAGTAGCAGGGCAATATAGATTTGCTGTTTTGTTGATTATTGCAGATCAGACGGAATCAAGCTCTGTGTCCGTGGGAAGTGTCCTGTTGTCTTTGGCATGTTGTCCTCTTGTCAGTGGGCCTCATTACGAGTTTGCCGGTCCGGATACAATGGTATCGGTAAGCTTGCTGGTACCGATGTATCCGGACCGGCAAACTCTGGGTTGTGCCCGCGGGTGCCTTTCATTCCGCCAGGTCTGACCTGGCGGAATGAAAGGCACCCGCGAGCACAGCAAGCCTGTAGCACCGGCACGGTAATGAACTAACGGCCATGAGGCTCAATGGGAATGGGATCTACCGGTTCCGGCACCCGCG
Organism: Ambystoma mexicanum; assembly: GCF_040938575.1. Lineage (NCBI taxonomy): Eukaryota > Metazoa > Chordata > Amphibia > Caudata > Ambystomatidae > Ambystoma > Ambystoma mexicanum. The sequence continues at coordinate 870,086,381 of NC_090924.1, read as the reverse complement.
AAAGGGTTTACCGGCAAGGCTACCACCAAACTCCTAATGAGGCCCAATGTCTGCTACGTTTTTTTGGCATTGTGGTATTATGGTAGTGCTGGTTGGTCTGTGGGTTAGTGTCTTTACTTTATGCATGGGGTTATGTAGTGACTCACATCAGTTTGTGGACGTCTAGTCATAGCTTGTAGGTACTTTGGCTCATTGTGTTTGGTGTGGAGTTCTTAGTGGGGTTCAATGTGAATAACGCGCAAATACATATGAGAGTGCATTTTACAATATCGTGGACCTCTCTACCAAGGAGAAATTCTCAAAGTATGAGTAGTGTTGAGAAGATATCATAGTGTGACTAGCAGGGATTATAGTGCGAAATCACAGTGACCAAATATCACAGTTCAAGGTGCATAGATGTATGAATAGGGTGACATGCTCCTCTGACTAACCTTGGGGACCAACAGTAGCATGGTCCAAGGGGCTGAGTAACACCCCAAGCCAGCTGATGCATTACATGGGGGATTCCCAGACCACCATCAATGGCAGGGGATAGTCACACACATCTTAACAGCTTCACCCTCTGTGGAGAAGGGAACAGGCCACACTCCTTATGGTAATACCTGCAGTTCTTTTGCCCACACTTGCCTGACCCAAAAGGACCATGAGAAATGGTGGAGCGGCCCCTTTGAGAGACTGACGTGTGAGACTCAGGTTTATTGCTAAGAGCAGTGGAACACTCCTTCCCCTGGATTCACAGTTGGAAAACATTTTCTTTAAGGTTCCTGAGCACAGCAGAGTTCCAGGAGCTCCCAGGAACCACTGTATACCCTTACAATAAGGAATGCCCAGGTAATTAATTCCTCCATATATAATCAGGACTAACTCACTTTTGACAAAAAAGAAAAAAGGGAGGTAAATAAAGTTCTTAGTAGCATGACCACTTTTTATGCAAAATACAAATTAATATACAAATAAAAAGGTATCCGTTTTTTTTAAACCTATTGATATTATTTTGGTCTCTTAAAAAGCCTCAATATGGTAGTTAAACAACGTATTGCCTATTTCACCTCACAATTCACACATTCAAAGAATATATATAAATTGCGGAAAATGACAAACATATATGTAATGTGTTTAATTTAACTTGTTCACATAATATTACAAACACATACATTACAATTAAGTCAGTGTACTATTGGCCAATATCCGGCTCTACCATTGTTACTGTATTAGTTTACTATGCATACCCACATCATTATCTTACTTTAATTGAAAGTATAGATCCATTTTTTTTAAAATGATTGTTTTTATTTGATGTCACCACTTTGATACGTCCTCTTATCCCTACATGAAAATGTTTCTGTCCTGTTTGCAAATAAATTCTGCAAATTCTTCAGGAGCAATCTCCATTCAGGCTCTTAGGTATTTTTTTTAGGACGTCTTTAGATACCATTCAGATTTCCAAATACTTGAGGATCACTTCTTATCCAGTTTTCTTTTTTATCAGGATCTCCACCTCAATTTATCTGCCAGTCTTCTTTCGTTAATTTATTTTCTTATATATTATTGGGACTTGCTGTGCTTTAAATTCGGTTTGAATGATTTCAGATTGTATTAAAAATGTCAACTTCATTGTGTAGCCCTATGTTGAGCATAGGATGGTGCGTGTTCTTGCTATTTAAAGATTTTAAATCAGTCTCCTATACTTCCAGAGTGCTACCATGTTTTTCTGCATGTCTAATGCAAGTACGCAAGACGCCTGGGAAAATTAATTGCACATAGAAAAAACATGGAACACTGCAGAAATCGGTTGCCTTTATGGCCAGGTGGGACTGATGGAGAGCCTGCAACACTCTCTTCCATGGTTTCCTCCCAAATGAAGGTGAATATATCTCTATCACCAAGATAAGCAACCTTTTCAGAATATGGTTCACCTGGCTCTAAAAGGAGGCAGGGGCATTATTTTACCCAACGGGCATCACCCTAAATTGATAAAAACCCATTTGGGGTAGAGCATGTAGCCTTTTTCTTGGCACTCTCAGTGAGGGATATTTGCCAATATCCAGTGTTGAGGTAAAATGTACTTAGCAACCCCAAATGCGGCAACTAGTTCTTCAGCTTGTGGAAGCGGTGGGCATATATCTGCATGACAGCATTTAGAGCCCCATAGTCCAGAGGAAACCTAAGCTCTAAGATCCCAGGTACCAGTGAAGGACTCATTCATCTGAAAACTAACATTGGGTTGGCTGCTTTCTTCACATAGAATCTCACTTTATCTGATATTCTATAGCTCGAAAGCTTGATAGACATATTGCCCCGGTGTCAATGTCATGCTGACACCAAAATGTCAGGTTTGGGGCCAGTGAAAACAATGGGACAAAATGCCTAAGTGAAGTTTGGCACTCCTGATGTTGCTGTAAGGTCAGTTGAGAGGAGAGATTCACTACCATAGGGGAGCTAGCTGAAGGCCTACAGTGGAACAGATCATGTGGAGGCATACTCTCATCTTCCTCTTCATCTCAAACAAAGAGTAGGCCTCCCACTTCAACCCTAGGGGTGAAGGCCTTCAACCTATTCACATTGAAAACTCTTGGAGCGCCTTTAGGTTTGCCTTATTAAGCTGATCAAGAATTTGGTAAGGGCATGTCCATGCATCTAGGCCTCATAGGTTCCATGATTAGCACCTCATGTCCAGAGGAAAAAATAATGAGAGTGGTCTTCTGATCGCACCAGTGTTTGACCAAACTGTAACCTGCCTGCAGCTTATAAGTTGCTTAGACCACCAGTAGTGCCATCCTCTTTATCAGGCTTAGCACATAGTCAACAAGATTGAGTGGACGGGTGATGAGAGCACCAACGGCAAGAGAGGAATGCAGGGCAAGCTGTGCTTTTATTGGAGAGCAACTTAAATAGCTAACTTTGCTACACAAGTGTTCATTTGCTTACAAAACCTACAGAATTGCATAGCAAATTGCTATGCGACACTGCTTATTTTATGCCTTGTCTTAATAAGTGAGGAGGAGAGTAGGGAGTGAGATGAGCAGATAGGACAGGAAGTAAGTTCATGGATAGCTTTAAAGATGTTGAGAAGAAGCTTATACTTATCCCTTTGTTTCATAGATAGCCAGCCAATCTGGCGATAAGCAGAAGAGGTAGAGGTAAAGCGAGAAAGGGTGAAAAGTGTGTGAACTGCACAGTTGAAGAATTTGTCCAAAGGTGAAAAAGCATAGTTGGGAAGGTCATAGAGGAGACTGGCACAATAGTCAGATCAAGAAAACACTAAGGAGGGGATTAGCTGTTTAACAGTATTGAAAGGAAGGAGATAATGGGCCTCATTACGAGTCCGGCGGTAACCAAGGCGGTAAAACCGCCTGGTTACCGCCGGACTCGTATTACCATTCCGCCTCCGTGATTCCCGGAATTACCGGGGCATTACAACCCCGGTATTCCGGCAATCACGGAGGCGGAATGGTGTAAATCCCCATTCCCATTGAGTCCTATGGGACTCAATGGAAATGGGGATCATGGAAACACCAGTAGCATCTTGTAATGCTGCCGGTGTTTCCTCGTCCGCCTGCATGCGGGAGGTGTTAAACCCACCAGGTCAGACCTGGCGGGAACATCACCTCCCGCCTGCAGGGGTCAGACTCAGGCGGTCCGGAAACAACGGTAGCGGCGGGTTTACCGCCACCGTTATTTCCGGACCGCCTGGGTCGTAATGAGGCCCAATGTATTTTTCTGCTATTGAGGCGGTTGAGTCTGGCTGTACTGACAGATTTGGAGGTAAAGAGCAATAAGTTGTGTGATGGGTCGAAGATGACACCAAGGTTGCAAGCAGAAGCAGAATAAGGACAGTAGTCTGGAGAGAAGAGAAGAGGAGGCTGGCTGTATGGCTGGGAAGAAGAGAACTTCAGTTGTAGTGGAGTTGAGCATAAGAGAGTGAGACGCCATCCAATATTTGATGGCAGAGAGACAGTTTTAAAATTTTGACAACACCTAATCAGAAAAGTAGTGAAAGAAGAAGGCGATTTGAGTGTTGTCAGCGAAGAGATGATAGGAGAAGCCGTAAGAGGAGATCAGGGCGCCAAGATCTGAAGTATATAGAGTGAAGAGAAGTGGATCAAGGACAGGTCCCTGGGGAGCCCCAACAGTAAGGTGGGTAAATTGGGAGGAAAAGCTATTCAGGACACCTGAAATTGTCTGTGAGCAAGATATGAAGCAAACCAAGTGAGGGCATTATCTCTGATGCCAAGGAGAAATAATGTAGAAAGGTCAGAATGGTCGACAGCGCTGAAGGCAGCAAAGAGGTCAAGAACAAGAATAGGTTTGCAGGCCGAGAGGAAACAATGGAGTTGCTGACATTGAGGACAGCTGTCTCAGTAGAGTGCAGAGGTTGGAGGCCAGAATTAAGAAGGTCCTGGAGTTCCTTGATTTATGTCAAGGAACTCAGTGAGTCGAATGAATATTATTCGCGCTGGGATTTTGGAAAAGTGTGCTCGAAGAGAGACAAGGCGAAAGTTGGCAGGACAGTTAGGACATAGACCAGGTTTTTTAAGGAGAGGGATGACAGTAGCTGTGTTATAGGATGATGGGAAAGTGGCATTGTTCATTGAGGGCACAGGAAGGGTTAGTCTTGATGAGTAGGGCAATAATCTCATCAGGGTTAGTGGGGGAAAAGGAAGACATAGTAGCAGGAGAGGAGGCTAGGAGAAGTGGAGAAAAGAGAGTAGGAGAAGGGGATAGAAGGTAAATAGAAAGGGTATTTTGAATGGTAGCCATTTTCTTTTTTTAAAAACTTTAAGTTAAGTGTGGCAAGCACTTCATAAGCATAACAATCAAACAGCATGTTTTATTTAATTTATTTACCTATTTTATTTATTTTTCGCTTGTTAGGTGCTTATAAATGAAGTAAATACTGTTTCAAAGTGCCCACAGGGCAACAGGGAGGGGACAAGGGGATGAGAAACATTTAAAATACATTAAAAAAAAAGAATAAATACAGTGGGTGGCTGGGGGGTGAGGACGAAATTACTATGCCTTGTGAGTGTTCAGAACGTGCAAGTGCAGAAGGTAAGTGGAATGGTAAGTGGAATGGGATAGATGCTGGGGTTCTCAAGGGAGAGCAACAGGTAGAGTGTAAGGTAAGTGCGAGTCTCCAGGGTGGAGGATGAGCCTTGGCAAGTGCTGAGGATAGACAGAAGCTGGGGGTGATTCAGTGCGGGAGGTCAGGACCCTGAGAATGCATATGAGCCCTGAACACCAAACAAGCAACTGTGAGATTGATTCGTGTTACAGTCCAATCATTGCAATTCTGGTCAAAATGTTCACATACGCGAGTACACATACAGGATTTGACTACATCATAGATGTACTCCTTAATCAGGCCTTAGCGAGAAACCCTCAAAACGCACCCCATATATCTCTCTGGCATGACGTTGACAGCTGCATTATTATATACATGTCCTCTCACTCATTAACCGTAGTCAGTTCTCGCAGCCATTCACGGTCATTAGGTGGTTACCGGTCCTTCCATTTTACTTGAATACATTGTTTTGACACAATGCAGCCAACATTCAAAAAGGACCTTAATCACCTTTCTGGGATATCCCCCCTCACCCCAAACAATACACTCATAGCATATTTCTCCACATGTTTCCCAATTACGCTAGACAGTATTGTAAGAACCCGTTCCCAATAGTACACCAGCTCTGGGCAGGTCCCAGCATGTGAGCATATCCTGCATCTGCATCCCCACACCTTTGGCAGCAACTATCATGGTCAGGGTATGTTTTCCTCAGCTTATGTTGGGTGTAGTGTAGCATATGCAGGATATTATATTGAATTAACTTAATCCTCATATTCATAGACACTGTTTTGGTGAACCAACATATAGTCTTTGCACTGCCTATTTGTAATACAAAGCTCCATTTGTGGTGCCCATTTCTCCCGTGCCTTATCTGTCCTGCTGGGATCCCATCTAAAATCCCTTTTGGCAAAATAGCTAGTATTCTGCGGCTCACATAAGAATTAGATATGAGGACCAGTAGTTCATTTTCTGGGGGTTCTACTGGATAACATTCCCACTGTTTCTGCACTGTGCCGCGCAGCCTGTAGAATTGTAATATTTCCGTTGGTGTACCGATGTGTCCCTCATGCTAGTTTTGCAGTGTCAAGAACTTCCCTTCGGGGAACAAATCCCCTATTGTGCGATATCCTAATGTGTTCCAGTGCAATTTCAACAAAGCATCCCATGTATGGGACACGTTAGGGAAGTGCCACAATGGCAGCCAACGATAGTAAGGGTTCTTCACAAAGATTGTTTTCCAGGCAACCAGCATTGTCTGCACGGGGTCAAATGAGCAATCGTCTTTGTAAGTACTATCTAGGATTAATGTTTTCATATCAGAGTCACACATCGCTGCCTTTTCCAGCTTGACATGTGGTGGAGCCCCATCAGTACCGTACCAGTAGGTTGCAAACTGCGCCTGAGCCACCAACTAGTACACCTCAGTGTTTGGATTAGTAAACCCCCCTCTGTGATTGTGCCATATCTTGCCATTATTTAAAAAAAAAAACGTAGTGCCAGAAGAATTGGTACATGCTATTGGGGAGATCCTAAAAAAAACTGTTTGCCCGGCCATATCGGTATGTTTACAAAAAGATACAGAAATGTAGGCACCAGTGTCATTTTAACCAGTGCTAATCTGCCTGCCAACGACATTGGTACAAACGAGCAATGACTAATTCTTGTGTGTACATATGCTGCGTGTGTCTCAAAGGTGTCAGCCAGCAATGTGATTTTACCCTTGGAAATTGTGATTCCTAGATATTTAAGCCTGTCTGGCACCCATTGCAGTGGGAAAGCTACCAAGGGACAGGACATGAACAGGACATGCTGTCAGTCAAGGGAAATATCTCAGACTTCACATAGTTCTAGGGTGCAAGTTGTTTTGGGGATCCCTAGCATACAGCAACACGTCATCCGTGCATAGCGAGATTATCTCCAGCTGCCCCAATATTCGAATTCCCTGCGTCCTGTGGAGGGAACTAATCAGGTCCGCCATTGACTCAATCAGTAGGGCAAAGAGAATGGGCAACAGCAGGCAACCCTGACGAGTCCCCCTACTGAGTTTGAATGGTTTTGACTGTATTGCATTAGTCCGGACCATGGCTATGGGATTTGTGCACAGAAGTTTAATGTAACGTATTAGGCGATCGCCCAAGCCACATCTCTGCAGGACCTCAAACAAGAACGTCCCAGAAACCATATTTAACATTTTTTGAGCTTTCGATGCTACCACCACTGCTTGAGCCGTGGGGGAGATACAGGCCATGATATTAAACAGTCATCTGAGACTTTGGTATCTATATTCATGAGGGACAAAGGTCTGAAAAACCTGCACTCTTCACTCGGCTTCCCTGGCTTCAGGAGTACAATAATAGAGGCTTACCAAAGTGATTTCAGAAATTGTCCAGTCTGAACAGATTCCTCCCACACCTTCAACAGGGAGGGGGCCAAAATATCCCCATATTCCATGTAAAATTCTCCAGAGAGTCCATCTGGGCCTGGGGACCTATTCCTCAGGGGGTCCTTTATAACTTTCAGCAGTTCTTCTACCATGAAGAGGGTATCTAACTACATGCTGGCACTTTCTGAGAGAACAGACATAGTGATGGTCTCTAACAAGTCGTGCAGCCCCTCCTCATCACTTATCCCCTGCTGCTGATATAGTGGTATTACCTGTATTGATCGAAAATATTTTAACAAATGGTTTATTTGACTGAATTCGGTCACTACCATTAGTTCAAATGTGTGCGTTCAACTTGAATCCATCTAAGCGCGGATCAGGGATTCAAACCTCTATTGCTCTGCATGGTCTTGCTTCCAAGACCAGCACCTTGCCCCTGTGCTTTCCTCCATTCAATTTAAGGACTCTGAACTCCCTGCACATGGCCAACCCCCTGATAAATACCTTAAACGTTTGCCAAATAGCACTTTGTGACTGTGTTGTTATCAATGGTCTGAAAAAGAGTATGGATGCCGTCTTCCACACTCGTTTTAAATACCTGTAATGCCAGCAATTTAAATCGCCATGCTGTGCGGTCCCAGGTGTTCCCACCCCATCTCAAGGAGCACACTATCGGTGAATGGTCCGAGTTGGCACATGGGAGTGTGTCAGCTCTACCGTCTGCCACACTGGGCATTCCGAAATCAGGAATAGGTCTATCCTAGACGACATATTGTGTACTATTGAATAATAGGTAAACCCCTTGGTCACTGGGTGTAGCGTCTGCCATATATCACATCATTTGAATCGACCCATTTGCATTAGAATACACCCGGGCCTCCCTTGAGAGTGGTCTGGGTGTTCTACCTGTTCAGTCAAGGTCTAGGCTCAGGATTTTATTCATATCTCCCCGCATATGATTGGTACCATAGGATAGGCCATAAGAATGTCCACCAAGTTTGCATAGAAACGCAGTCATCTAGGTTCGGCCCATATGAGTTCATCAACAGCCTTCCTTATTCAATAACTTACAATGTATGACCACATAGAGGCTATCCAGGTCAACATGTGAGTGCAGTAGTTTGAAGGCAACATGCTTGTGGATCAGGGTCAGTACCCCCCTCCCATAACTGTATCGAGAAATTAGGGTAAAATCTATTGGTGCCCTACCCCTTGGCAAAACCATCATTTGCATTCCCACACACGTGGGTTTCTTGCAGGAATAATATGTGTACACTGTGTCGATTTACATGGGACACAATTCTCCTAGCATTAGGGTAGTTCCCAAGTCCACTTAAATTCCAACACAGAATATTGATAGTACCCATCAAGGTCTAAAATTGAATCATACATTGCAACAATATGGTGTGACCATTACACCGCCAAGTGGGAACTGCAGACATCAGAGATCTTTGTAATGTGCTTGCCAGAACAATTTTTAAAAAACGTTTCCCTGACATCCTCGCCCCGCCTCCCTCATCACCTCCTCCCCCAACACTAGGGCCATGCCAGTCTCCCCTACCTCCCCTCCCTAACCACAACTCTAACACCATTGCCATACCAACAACCTTGCATTGGGATACTAGCCTGCCCATCATTGCATAGGATAATTGAACAATAAATCTGATTGCCCGCTACGTAATTCTTATGTATAAAAGCAGTATATTATCACTGGCATCAAGTACATAATACATTATCAGCACATTGCAACAGGTGCCAACTGCAACAAGCATGCCAGAGACCCCAGCACTGCACAGAATGTGCCTCATGTGGAAGAAGTCGCCACCTCCCCTTCTCCACTGGTATCCCGCGGGGCTGGGATGGGTATATTGGCCTCTATAAAGGCCACAGCTTCCTCCGGTATCGTAAAAAAGAGAGCTTTTCCCGATGTTGAATTTGCAACCTAGCCGGGAACAGCATAGCACTTGGGACTGCTCTTTCTCTAAGCATTTTTTTAACTCTTTAAAAAAGATCCACGCTTCATTTGCCCAGCCATAGAGAAGTCCAGGTAAATATGCACAGTGGCGTCTTCATAGCATAGTGGGCCTTTTTCTCTAGCCAGTCGCAGAATGGTGTCTTGGTCCTGGGAATTCAGGAGTTTCGCAGAGACCGCCCTTGGGGGGCTCCAGGATTCAGTATCATTGTTGGTGTTCAATGCATCCGCTCAATCACAAAAGCAGATGGAAAGTCGAGGTCTCTGAGCATCCCCTTAAGCAGAGACACACCAGCTTTTTCCAAGGGACCAAGTCCAAATCTCACAGGGAGGCCCACTATGCAAACTTTGTTCCTCCTCGCTCTGGATTCATGGTCATCACACTTCATCAGGGCTCTCTTCTGATGCTAGAAACCTGTTTTTTTTGTGTAAGTGTATCATCCTCGGCCACACTGCTGCGTGTCTCCACCTCAGTCACTCTTATGCACACCCGTTACAATTTGCTGTTGAGGGTGCCAATGTTTGTAGTGATAACATCTAGTGTATCTGTCGTTGGCATATCCCGTCTGCATGCTTTCCATGAGCTGTTTCAAGTTTGGGGTGTCCTGCTCTGCGTGGCCTGGCTGCTCACTCTCCGCAGGTGACGGCTCAAAACAGGGTGTACTAGTGTGGCTCACAAACACCTCTAGATTGTTCTGCTTCTTCTGGTTCCCCTTCGTCAGAGTGGCAGATCGGTGCAGCCCACAATGTTATACGGAGAAGTTGTTGCCCTGGGTAGGACTTTCTTGCAAAGCACTAACTGACTGGGCGTCCAGTCTATCTGGCACACAAGTCAGTGCCACAGATGGTAAGGCCGCCTTCTCCAATCCCACCAGCAGCTATTCCCACAGTGTTATGCAGGCAAGCCCAGTCAAAGAACCCCCCCTTTGGGGGATATGCTGAGCCCAGCAACTTCACTCACACCCAGGTAATGGAGTGTACAACGCAGGGCCAGCCGTAACACCCTCCCTATTCACAGAGCTCACCGCTAACAGCCGGTGTCGCAGGTTGCACTGTGTAACCTCCAGTAGCAGCTCCGTTTCAGACCTGCAGGCACCTCTCACCGTCTAGGCTGCAGCTAGCACAAAGCACCCCTAGTGCAGTACCTTGTGCCCACCTAGCTGTTTCCGGGTCTCCAAAAGCTAGTCCAGCTGAAGTTAATTCATGTGCCTGTGACGCACCGTTGGCCCCGCCATCTAGCTGCCAGAGGCACTCTATGAACATTTTCTCAGGCTATTCATTTCAGTTTATTACTAAAATGTACAGCTCCATATGTGCCCACATGCGGAAAGTACTTTTCAGTCAGTATTGATGATATCTTCTAGCAAAGGTTAAACCCAAGAGACTGGGTGTCTTGTGGAAGGCATGATGCATACTTCATTCAAGCTGTGCAATATGACCCACAGATCCTAGTGTATTCTGTGGAGTCAGTCTATCAATACTGCAGTACAAGCTTGGAAGCATTTATTAAATACTGCAGGATCCCAATCTCAGTGGAGCCGCACTATATTTCACTCTTACTAGGGGCTGCGTGGGCCCACCCTCCACTCCAACAACAGCGCTCCAGCCCACTAAGACTCTGCGTGGCATGGAGGATAAATCTACATGTGTCGCGCTGAAACCTCCAGGTTTTTGCAGGACCGCAATTGTGTAGCCGTCCCTCCAGCAGTTAGATCTGGTCAATAACGCTGAGCCAGAGGTGCCTTTCCGTGGCATGCAGGCCACAGCGTGCGCTCCCAAGGTTCTCAGCTGCTGGGTCCTTTACTCCGTATTCCGCCCAGCCTCGCCAACCCAGTATCGCTTCTCCAGTGCGGTGCCAAGAGATTGATGGCCCTGAATGTCTCTCGCCGCGCAGTTCTTTCTGCACAGGGTGTTGCTGCATCTTCCTTCACTCCCGGCGATCCGACAGCGCTCATCCCCTGGGCTCCAGCTTTACACCATACTGCACGTTACATTGTGTAACTGCAGTAATGTTACCACATTCTACACAAAATGTGCTCCATATGCTCACAGGACCCTCCTGCTGCACCACCAAGGTTTGCAGCAACCACAGTGGGCCGTATCTCGGATGTTTCGGGTAGGCAGCCATCAGCAGCGCCCCGCGTGAATGGTAGACATTTTATATGCAAAGTAGAGAGCAAGATCATTTGCAGAAAGAGTAGAGGAGAGGAGATGGAGGTGGGTTTAAGAGGTGAGAGAATTGAGTTGAGAGATTTTTGGAGAAGCTGAGGTTGGGAGGATTGAGATGAAATGAGAGAGAGATAGAAGTCACATTTGGCAGAGTTAAGATTTGTCAAGGGTTTTGACCCATGTTGAATCAATAGACTGGGTAGATGTGGGGATTAGCTGTCGCCGCCCATTATTCTATCCCAGAACAAACTAAATCAATAGACTGGGTAGATGTGGGGATGAGCTGTCGCCGCCCACATTCATGCCAGAATCCAGGAGAACTGCGCAGTTTGCGCCCACCAAAATGGTCACCTAATCTGCCACCCACCAGTGCAAAGAAAGATGGTTCTGTTCAAAATCCGTTTTTATTGATGTAAAAAAGTTGCTAAAATCATGGGCACAAGACCACTCTAAAGATACAACCTTCTTGTGGGGGGTTCCACATCACCACTCTACTGTAAGGATGCCATCAAAACAATGTTAAGCAAGGATCCTATACTATCAAGCAAAAGACCACTCTATTGAAATGCATTAATTCAAGACAGAGGGCCTCATTACAACTCAGGCGGTAAGGGTTTTACGGCGCCGTAAACAGCGCCAACCCTTACCGCCTGAGTACGAGGTCCCTTAGCGCCATGGCGGATTTAACACCTGCTTTTAGCAGGTGTTAAAATCCATGGCGCTAAGGGACCATGGAGTTAATTACGCCACCGTAATTTACGGTGGCGTAATTAACGCCTTCCCCACCCCCATTATGCCCCATGGGGCAAAAATGGGAATGGGGAAGGGTAAATGGGGATTGGGGACTTACCGCCCCGCCAAGGTCGGAATGGGGCGGTAAGTCCGCCAACCACCATGGCGTAAACGTAGTTTACGCCATGGTGGTAAAGTCACGGCCCAGGCGGTAACCTACCGCCTGGGTCGTAATGAGGCCCAGATTCAATAGGGCATGTGCTGAGCAGGTAGTCACCCTGCAAAGCCACCTAGATAGGGAAAAGGCAGAGAGCAATAAACTGATCCTGAAAGACCTGGATACCCAGGCAGAGTTTGATCAGGAGCGCGAGAAAGCTGGTGCCTTTCAAAGGCAAAGGGACGACCTGGCGGCACAGGTGCAGACTCTTAGTCAGGAAAGGGACACCTTAGGCCAGGAAGTCTGCCATTTAAAAAGAAAAACTGAAGAAAATCACTTGGCCCTCCAGGGGCTAGGTGACCTCCAAAAAGAGCATCAGAACTTGTTAGAGCACACCAGGAGGGTGGAAGAGGCTCTGGCAAGAAAGGAGCAGGCCAGTAGGGATGGGACTCAGGAGGTAACCCTCCTGCAGCAAAGACTGGCCCAGTACTCCAGGACCAATCAGGAGACACAGAGAGAGAATGAGGCTCTCTGTCAGCACAATGATAGGCTCCAGCAACAGGTAGCCATGCAGGAGAGACTGATAGAGTCTAGTAAGGCCTTAACTGAGGAACTGAAAGCGCAGGCTCTTGCATTGCAACAGGGAGCAGGGGCTGATAGAGATGAGGTTCGCTGGGAAAGGGAAACGCCTGAGCATAACCGCAGGAGCCCTAGTACCAGAGGCCTTCATCTCTCCCAGTCCCTGGACTCTGCCACCCCCATGTCCCCTGGCACACATGAGCACAGGGCCACAGGCATGGCAGATTACTATCCAGCCAAAAGGATGGGGCTCGTAGGCCAGTACTACCCAGGAATGGATGGGCGGGCATCCGGGTATGAGCACCTAAGTACAGTGCAATTTAGTAGGGAACCCCAGGAGAGTAGGCCCACTAAGGGCATCCTGAAAACCTCTGCCCAGTTAGGTCAGTGGGGGTGGGTACCCATCAAATCCAGGTAGCAAGGAGGGATCTGAAGACTCCTCTGAGCGTCACAGGACACAGGAGACCAGGTCCCCACATTCTGCCAGCTATTCCCAGAATCCGGGAAAACCTGGAAGATCAGAGGGCCACCTCTGGGAGCAGTGCTTCTGAATCAGAGGATGAATGGACCAGGGTTACCCGAACCAAAAAGGCCAATAAGGTGAAAAGGGCCTTGCTTAAAGACCCCTTAAAACAGATTAAGGCAATCAGGAGTGTCATAATGCCTTATCATAAGAACGCCAAGTATTCTGTTTGGGAACACTTGGAGCTCTATGAGCAAATGATGGAGACTTTCCATTTGAAGGACAGCAGTAGCTGCATCCAGTACGTCAAATGGACATTCTCCCCTGAATACTCCAGTTTCTTTGCGGGGCTGGAGGACCAAAACCATTCAAGATGGTCCACATATAGGGTGGCCATCTTGAAATATTTTTCTGTACATAGAAATCCCCAAGAGGCTCGCAAGGCAGCCTACAATTTTCAATGTGGGGAACATCAGGCCCCACAAGAATTCGTGCAAGAATTGAAGCGTGCCTTTGCGCAGACCACCAGAAGGGTGCGCACGGACAGCAGAGAATTCATCAAGACATTTTTCCATGCTCTTCCCAAGTACATAATGACCCAGCTCGTGAGAGATTTTCACGAGAAAAGATCTTTAAACTGGGTCATTGAACAAGCCACCCGGATCTATGAGGTGCAGAAGCCCATAGAAAATAAAAGTAATGCGCAGAAAAACCCCAAAACCGACAGCACCCCTGCTGCTGCCAAGGTGTCAGAGATAAAGGTTGCCCCCGTTTTACATTTGGAGATGGGGGTGGCCTAAAAACCTGCCTGCACAGAATAACTCTAACTCCAGAAGGCCCTCGGGCTAGTCACAGACAGGGAGTCAAGGAGCTAGTCCCACAAATGGGGTCCCTCGCTCCCCTGATTATGTAAGTCCCTGCTACAAGGGAAACCAACCCATCCTGGGTTATGTGTGGACTCCTCCAGCCCAAGGGGGGGGGGGGTCCAGTCAAGCACCTAACCCAGAGAACTTCCCTCCAAACTTCCCACAGGAGGGCAGAAATTCACCAAACCCTGGGCCGAACTTTTCCCCCCAGGTATCCACAAGGTTTCCAGCCCCAAACTCATCCATCCTTCTTTCCCCAATTCCCTGAGCCCAGACAACCTAATCCGGGAGAGGGGAGGCCAAGGGTGGAGGGGTACCCAAATCTTCCCAACCCGGGGTATTACCAGAGAAGGGATAGCTACCCTTCCCGGGATCAGCCCAGGGGAGAAAACAGAACCCCATATCAACCTGAGCAGGTTTCCCAACTTGAGCGACAGGTCCAAAATATGGCACGGGATCCGGGTCACATACTGAGGGCTCAACAGAACCCTCAGATGAGCATGCCACCGCAGAATACCCCAAACTCTGGACCTGGTGCTCCAGAACAATGACGGGGGCAGCACCCCGATAACCCACCGGTTCCCAGGGAGGAGGCACAAGGGGAAGGGGGGTGTAAAGCCTTGGAGGAAGCTTCCTTCCCAACTTGTAAACAGCCCCTGGAAAACCAGGAACCGGAAACAAAATCTCCTGCCCCTGAAAGCCTGCCTCCCAAGGAGCAGAGGGGGGGTAGGAGAAACAAAGGACCCAAACAGACCCACTTTGTGGAGGAGGTACAGCTCTTCCAATTTGAGGGAGAGGGATCCTCAGAGGATCCTGGGAAAAGGATCTTCTCCTTTAGAGATGGGGAACTCCTCCCAAGGAAAAATTGGTCCCAAGAGATTCCAATCCAGACTGGGTGGATGTGGGGATTGAGCTGTCGCCGCCCATCATCCTATCCCAGAACCAACAAAACCAAACTTCCTTGGTTCAAACCCATCCTGGTGACTGCCTCCAAAAAGGCAGGGGCGGCCCAGAACCAGGGGAACCTAAAACCGAATCAACAGACTGGGTAGATGTGGGGATTGAGCTGTCGCCACCCATCATTCTATCCCAGAACCAAAAATACCAAAAACCCCTGGTTCAAACCCTTCCAGGTGACTGCCTCCAAAAAGGGGAGGGGGGCGGCCCAGAACCGGAACCAGGGGGACCAAAAGCCACATCAATATCCAGTTGCAAACTTTTTCTTTCAGATTCCCATGACTCTCCACAGAATTCTGCCCAAATCTCTTCTCTCGCCATGTCCAAAACCAGAAAGTTAGCCCACCAGTTGTCCAAAATATTTGCATTATCTGTGCCCCCTTGAGGAGAAGGAGGGAAGATACTATGCCCCGGTACAAGTACAGGGGCAGGGTACAATTTTGGCACTGGTGGACACTGGATCCCACGCTACCCTTCTGTCCAAAAGGGCCTTTGATGATCTAAATGCAGGAAGGGGGGAGAATTACTGTATTCCTCTCACCTCTCTTCCTGGACAACTGCAGGACTTTGACGGGAAGGAAATTCCTGTCGAGGGGACTGAAGATTTGGACATCAAAATTGGGCGACACAAGGTGAAACACCCGGTCATAGTAGTGACTCCAGAGGGCACCCCTTGTTTACTAGGGAATGACCTCCTCAGAAGGTTGTCACCCCTAATAGATTGTGTAAACAAGGTCCTCTGGACCCAGACTAGCCGACCAATAAAATTAAAACAGAGTGTCAACCATGTTAGTTTAAATGGCACCTGCCACATGGTTGAACAAAAATCTGACCAAGTAGAATTTCACTTCCAGAACAACCAAATTCCGGACGTGACAGTAATAGCAGTAGGACAACAGACTGGTGATGGGGGTCCTCTCTATTTCTGAAAATCAATCTTCCTTCCAGTTTAAGGTGGTATTCCACACTGGAAGGAAACACTCTGAAATTCTTTACCAATCCACGATCAGACACTCCCACTCCTATAGTCCAGAAAGATGTGAAATCAGCTCAGAGCCTGGCTGATATTCAGCAAATTGGAGAGCAGTTGTTCATCCCTGTTCAGTTAAATGATGGGAAGGACTCTGTTCTCGCCCGAGTGTGTGTGAACAACGGTAAGAGCTTCATCAGCGAAGCCATGTTCCGCCAACTCCCAAAAGATCCAGCCATACCCACATTCAAACTGATAGACAAATGGGAAATGGAATGGAAGCACCCAATTCCAAACATCTTCTGCCAAGCAGGTGTATGCTCAAAATCTCCATTGGCAACAAGAGTATAGTCCATAATTGTTGGGTCGTGCGAGACGTCACTGCCGCCGTTTACTTAGGCAGTGACATTCTCAATCGCTTTGCCATTAGTTTGGACCTAATAAACTTCAAAGCTTGGTCCCGATTAGCGGATAATCCCATGGGCTTTGATGATTCAGAAAAAGCATTTAGGTCAGCTCAATTGCTACCTTATGCAGTTGAAATTCAGATTAAAGAGGAAGTCACCATCCCAGAAAGGACCCGACAATTCTCCCTGGAAGTGAAAGTTAAAAGAGGACAAAAATTGAAAAACCCTGATGCTTATATTCATCTAAATGCTTCTCTCCAACAACAAGGGTTAGGGGTAAACCCAACACCATTAGTCAACATAGAATATGACACCATTCCAATAGAGGTGGATAACAGCTACTTAAAGAGTATTACTCTAGCCGCAGGCACCATTATTGGAATGGCGGTTGATGACCGACATTTCTCCATTGATTTAGGAAATGAACTGTTAGGACCCATCCCCAAGGACTGTTTTGACAGTGACAGTGATGACAATACAACACCAGACAGGATCTTTACCCGGCATGGGGGGAACTTCCTTACCATAAGGGCAAGAAGTGTACACCAGGAAGACGTGACTTGTGACTTCAGAAGGGATGAGGTGATTTTCCAGGTCCATGAGGGCTGCCTTTCCCACCTGAAGCCTCCAGTCCAAATCAGCACTCTGACCAGGGACTTCTCCACCCAGCTGGAGGAGCCCACTGAGATAGCAAAGCCAGAAGTCTTTACAGGCTTCAGGCAGATGGGGGAAGAGAGAGTCAACCTAGCTGATGCCTGCGTGACTCTGGAACAGAAGCAAAAGTTGAAACAAGTTTTCTTGGATTTCCAAGATCTCTTTGCGGTAGACTCATATGACTGTGGTCGCACCGACATCCACACAACAACAATTCCCACGGACCCTGGCATGACTCCAGGGTTTGTGAAGCAATATCGCTTGCCTCTTGCATCCATGGAGTCCCTTACTGAAATAATTAAGAACCTTGAGTCCCGGGGAATAATCCGTCCAGTCCACAGCACTTTCAATAATCCGGTGCTGGGAATATTGAAGCCAAACGGCCAGTGGAGACTCTGCGCTGACCTTAGGGAGCTCAACAAACGGGTCCATACTTCCCGATGGCCTCTGCCCTACATTGACCAAGAGCTGGCCAAGATTCAGGGGTCACAGGTATTCACAGAATTAGACCTGACCAATGGATACTGGACCATGCCTGTCAGTAGGGAGGACCAATACAAACTGGCTTTTACCTTTGGGGGCCAGCAGTACACATGGACCCGAACTCCTTTCGGATACCTCAACTCCGGCAATTAATTCAACATTTTCCTACTTAAGGCCATGCCCGACCTGGGTGCGAGGGGTAACCTGGCTTATGTAGATGATGTCCTCATCAAAAGTTCATCTGTGGAGGAACACATAGCGGAGATCCGTTATATTCTGATGCTTATGAGGGCTGCCTGAGCAAAACTTTCCTTTCAGAAAGCACAGTGGTGTAGAACCCGTGTTAATTTCTTGGGGCATGAGATTACTCCTCAGGGTCTCTGTCCCCAGGAAAAGAAAGTGGAAGCACTTCAGACACTGAAGGATCCCACAACTCTGCGGGAACTAAGGAGCATCCTTGGACTGACTAATTACAACAGAAAGTTCATTGAAGGCTACGCAGAGATCACTAGACCCCTGATTCATCTCTTGAAGGGGGGGAGTCAAGTGGGAATGGGGTCCAGAACAATCAGAGGCAGTAAGACAACTCAAGAGAAGCCTCTCACAAGCGCCTTGCCTAGCCTACTCTGTCAGAAACAAGGAGTTCTTCCTGGAGACAGGGTTCTCTAATACGTGCTTGACGGCAGTATCATACCAAAAGCATGACAAGGTCAATAAAGTAATCTCCTATGCGAGCAAAACTTTATCCTCTGTGGAGGAAAAATTCAACGATTGTGAGAAGGCACTCCTGGCAACGGTGTGGGCATTGAAGAATTACCGCCCGTTTATCCAGGGGGAACACATCATAGTGGAGACTCCACACCAGCCTCTGCAATATCTCCAAAGTGACAGAATCCTGGCCAGAAATGTGAATAATTCCCGAATTACTTCCTGGATTCTGGCAATGCAAGGCTTTCCTGTGGAGGTCAGATATGGCCAAAACAAGAAGAGTCCCCTCACGCAAGGCCTGGCTGACTTGCATGATTGTGCCAGAGAAAACTGTCTCGAGGACGAAAGTCTAAAAATCAAGGACAACATGGAGGCATACCTTAATTCCCCACACAAAGGACCTCATTACACGGAAGGCGGTAATGGTTAACGGCCACCGTTAATGGTAACGGTGACCGTTAACCATTACCGCCTTACTACGAGGTCCCTAAGCGGGTTGGTGCTTTAACGCCTGCTTTTTGCAGGCGTTAAAAACCAACCCGCTACGTGAACTCGGAGCTAATTACGGCACCGCAAAATTGCGGTGCCGTAATTAGCGCCTTCCCCATTCCCATAGAGCCCTATGGGGCAGAAATGTGAATGGGGAAGGGCAATGGCGGAAGGGGGATTTACCGCCCCACCAACCTTGGAATGGGGCGGTAAATCCCCTTTCCGCCAAGGCGGTGCCGGTAATTTACCGGCATGGTCCAGGGTGCTAATAGCACCCTGGATCACCGCCTTCCGTGTAATGAGGCCCAAAGTCTTTGAAGAAGACAAGTGTGAGGGAATGCCCACTGTCTATGTGGATGGATGCTCGTACCATGTTGACAACAACGGGGAGAAAGAACTGGTGGCTGGCGTAGGGAATGCATGGGTGAATAAGTCCCCAGAAACAGAATGTATCCATACTTCGCTGGATACAAAATTGGTCCCCGAAGTAGTCAGGTGGCAGAATTGATGGGTGTGCATCAAGCCATCCTCACTGCTGTCCAACATCAACTCCACGAACTGGTCATAATCACAGATTCAGATTATGTACGGAACGGGTTCGTGGAGCACCTGGTTAATTGGAAAACCAGAGGCATGCTATGTGCTAACAACAAACCCTTGAAACATGGGAAGTTGATCCAAAATATTAATGATCTGGTCACATCGAATGGGATGACCATCTACTGGAAAAAGATTAAGGGTCATTCCAAAGTAGAGGGACCAGACAAAACTGGAAATGGCTTAGCTGATCAGCTGGCCAAAACCGGGGCCGTCCAAGGGGATCTAATAGAAATAGAATCCCTGTTGGGGGAAATCCAGGTCACTGCTATCACTAGGTCCCAGACAAATGCTCACAATGATCTTTCCACTGCACAATGGAGTAAGGAGACCCCTGATGCTGATTTGATTACAGCTCAGAAGGGGGACCCAATAATTGGTATCTTTTACCAACACATTGAAGACCCTGAGAACTTTCCCCTGACGGATACCGATTACATTGGGAAAGAGGACCTAAGAGTGTTGATGAAATGTCCAAAAAGGTTCTGAATCCAAGATGGTTTGTTGGTAAGGAAATCCCAAGCTGGCCATGATCAGTGGGTGGTTCCGACCTCATTCCGAAGCCTGATGTTAAGTCAAGCCCATGATGCGGCAACCACCGGTCATAGGGGGTTTCATACAACACTTGAAATCTTAAGAGAGATTGCATACTGGCCACATATGGGCCAGGACCTCAACCAATACTTGAAGGGATGTCTGGTGTGTGCACAATTTCAGCCATCATCCCTCACACACCGTGCACCTCTCCAAAAGAGGGGGATGACACTGCCATGGTCAGATTTGCAAATCGACTTCGTAGGCCCTGTAATTCGCTCGTCTAGAGGAAACAAGTACATGTTGACCGTCACATGCTTGTTTACCAAGTGGGTGGAATGTCTCCCGGCCCCAAACTGCAAGGCAGAAACAGCAGCTGCCCTGATGATTAACCACATCTTTTCCCGTTTTGGTCTACCTCAAAGGTTTGAGTCAGACAGGGGTAGCCACTTCACCAGTGAAGTAATGACAAACATGTGGGAGATACTGGGGGTCAAAAGGAAGCTACATATTGCTTACAGGCCAGCTTCTTCTGGAGCAGTGGAGAGATACAACCGAACCATTGTGAGCATCTTAAAAAAGTTTGTGGCAGATTCTGGGCCAAGTTGGGATAGCCGAATACCTCTGGTCCTAATGGCCATCAGATCTACCCCTTCATCTGCAACTAAAATGTCACCATTTGAGTTGATGACCGGACGCAAGATTGTGCTTCCCCAGCATTTGCTCTACAGGACCCAAGAGCAGACACTGATAAATGCCTCCACAACTCATGAGTATGTGGAGAATTTAAGGAAACACCTTCAGCATGCTTTTGCCTATGCTCAGCGGAATCTAGAAAGATCAGCTGATAGCATGAAAACCCACTACGACCTGAAGACCACCAGGAAGGAATATACTGTGGGAGACCGGGTCTATTTATACAATTTCCAAAGGAACCAGGCCAAACAGCGAAAATGTTTGCCTACATGGAAGGGACCGTTTGAAATTATAGACAAGGTCTCCCCAGTAGCGTATAAGATCCGCATCCGCAAAGGTAGTCTGGCGGAAGGGGAAGACAAGTGGGTACATATAAATCAGCTAAAGTGTTGCCATCCCAGGCAGACTCTGCAGCAACTGGAGGAGTCCTCTGCAATACCAGAGGGGACCGCTCCAGATTAATTCAGTTCCACCCTAAAATATCCCACATATAGTCTCTAAAATATTATGATTCTTGTATGCAACTGTCTTTGAATTATATCTTGTTTTTCAAAATAAGAATGCTTTGTCTCTTGATTTATAAAATGTACATGCCGCCCCACTAGATCAATAGTGGGGGAGAAATGTCTACGAATAGGTATTGCCGCTTTTGCTTTCTCATCCTAGGAGAGATGAAACCATGGAGACTGACCAAGGAGGACGACCGGGGACTGGGAGCAGAGATGATTGGTACCACCCAATATTCCCATCAGGACCGGCGAGGAGAACCGATCGATCCAACCGGATGGAGGAAAAGATGCTGAACTGTGCCATCTACGGAATTGGAAGAAGATGATGCGGACATACCAGCGCGTGGATCAAAAACATCCTTTCCACCCGACTCCTCCTCGACTCCAAATCAAAGCGCAGTCGGGCGGGGGGGGCTTGTCAAGGGTTTTGACCCATGTTGAATCAATAGACTGGGTAGATGTGGGGATGAGCTGTCGCCGCCCATTATTCTATCCCAGAACAAACTAAATCAATAGACTGGGTAGATGTGGGGATGAGCTCTCGCTGCCCACGTTCATGCCAGAATCCAGGAGAACCGCACAGTTTGCGCACACCAAAATGGTCACCTAATCTGCAACCCACAAGTGCAAAGAAAGATGGGTCTGTTCAAAATCCGTTTTTATTGATGTCAAAAAGTTGCTAAAATCATGGGCACAAGACCATTCTAAAGATACAACCTTCTTGTGGGGGGTTCCACATCACCACTCTACTGTAAGGATGCCATCAAAACAATGTTAAGCAAGGATCCTATACTATCAAGCAAAAGACCACTCTATTGAAATGCATTAATTCAAGACAGATCCCAAAAATGGGTCTAGTACCAGCTTTGTCCACAAACCGGCGCAAGCGGTCTAAACTCTGACAGGAGAACTGCTACTTCAGAAGCTAATCAGCCTCCCGAGACAGCTGGAAACTTCAAAGGCCCGATGGTTAATTAAAACTCTTAACCACCTGCTGTTCCCAGAGACAATCTGATTGCATAAACAGGCCAAGAGGCTGGGAAACCTTCTCACCTCAGAGACCCACACAACAGCCCAGGAAATCACAGGTTCATGCTAACCAAATGCAAAGTGGCCCCCTGGCCTGCTGACCTCAGCCGACACAATAAACTCTTGCAATTGAATGGGGTATGTTAATTTTCAGTGTGGACTGTAAACAGAGCCCTGCCTGGGAGAGGAGAGACATGTGGTACTCCCATGTTTCTGGGGGTGGACTCAGACACTTTTGTGGAATCATATTGCAGCAAATATATGTTTAAATTAAATGCTTCTAAAACATTGTATTAAACTCACAAAAATGTGCAATTTGGAGAACCTTAATCTAAGAAATGTACCCACAATTCAAGACTTGATTCAACTCTGTAACATGTTCTAGGACCAAACTATTTATTGATATTACAGACACTGGGTTTATGCTAGAGACCTAGTAAAGTACTGGAATATGTGTAGAAGGGGGGTGTACATTTGTGTAATTTTGAATGAAAAACCACTGTTGCAAAACCCACTAAAAACAAAAATACGTTGCCATTTCTTAATCCAAGCGCTTAGAAACATCAGAGTTGGAACAGAGACTACCTTATGTGATATATGATGTGTGTATGTAATGTCAACCACTTGTGGATCTGGGAAAGGTATTTAGTTATGAAAATGATTTTCTAAGGTAAGAGCAAAGGGGAGTGTTCTTTCTGTATGCCATAAAGATGACACATTATGACTCACTCTGACACACAACTCTGTTCTCCAGTGAGAACAAGAAAACTCTTCAACCTACCAGAACCCTTAGTGGGTTGGGCATGCAGAATTAGCCGACCCACCCACTTTCTAAACACATAAAAAGAGCCACTGGAAGCCAGATAGGACTTTCTTTTTCACTTTGTGCGGAGCATTTTGACTTCAGACTTCACATCCAGAGATCCAGACTTCAAATCCACCAATCTCCAGAGACATCCACAAGCTGAATCCTTTTTCAGCAGGCCTCCAAATCATTTGCAAACTATTCAACAGCTGGGCGAGCTGTTTGAATTTTTGCCAAGAACTTTTGTCAGAACCAGAGACCAGACCGCTGTGCAGTGCTGAGAACTTTTGTCAGAACCAGAGATCCAGACCGCTGTGCAGTACCGCTAGCAGAGCTGACCCAGAAGGTAGAATTATCCAGTGAGCATAACCAGGCCGAGACCATCCATGGCGAGGGAACCGCAGTCCAATCCTGACCCGATCCGTGGCGAAGTCGCATTCCTGTCCAAAATATAGTGTGAGTACCGCCAGAACTGTGCAAAACCGAATCTCTTAGTTAAAATAATCTAATGCAAACTATTTTAACCTATTTAGAACTGCCTCCTAGAATCGTGTCATTCTGTCATCTTTAAACCTGAAAACTGTCATCTGTCATTCTGAGCTTTAAAATTTCAAATCCGAAAAACGACCTTCACAAAATCGTCCGTATCTCCGGAACCGTTTATGCTAGGAGCGAGTTTTAACTCTCATCTTAAAGCTAATATTCTACGCTTTACAACAAACCCAAACAGACTTGCTACTCCTCATACTCTCTCTGTAATTGCGCTCAACGCACACGACTAAATTTGCCGCAATTTGACATTTTGCTTAATTTCAGTCACGTGTAAAAATATTTGTCCTTGCTTTCCTTTGCTGAAATTCGTTTGCAACTTGACAATCATTCATAGAGCATTGCTAAAGTGATCCTGAACTAATACAAAGTAGCTATCACCTACCCTGAACCTCCTATAGGGAATTAAAAGCATTTTCGCATATTTTTCACTTAATTGCAACCACATCAAAGTATATTGCCTGTGTTTAAGACTCCTACCTGTTTTCCTCTAAGCGTGCTAGGGGGGAACTGAATTATATTTGATTGCATTCCTGAGAACTGTGTGTTTTCCTCCCAGGGGTGAATTGTCAAAGAAAAGTGATTACATTGTCTTTTGTTGAAGTCATATCAAGTTTATTTTCTGTACTGCGTTTTCATTCATCATTGCATTGTCCTTGAAGCCATAAAAGCATTCTCAGCTACTTTATCCTCTCTATATCACTTCTAAGCCATCAAAAAGAGTGTACCACTGTAACATTATCCATTGTTGATCACTATCATCTTCACAAGTGTGCTATCAAATATTAAGTTATTATAAAAGTGTGAGATATATATATATATATATATATATATATATATATATATATATATATATATATTAAATCCACACATTAAAGTATTAACCAAAGAGCCCTACATGGATAGGTGAAGTATATACATGGACGGAGAGCACTATGCACATTATTCAATCGCTGCTATGTACATATTTTTGCTGCCGAAATGCTATTTGCACATACATCCAAACTCTTTATCTTTTGCATTTTTGCACAAATTCCAATCATTGCCTACATGCATCTTGTCCGAATATCATTTGAGTTTGTTGTACGCCACATGCACTCTACAAAGGCTACCATTGTCACCTGACTATCAGGCAGCCAGGAGCTACATTTGACTACTTCCTCCTTTTGATGCAATGATTAACGCACTATGGACACACAAATGCACGTTTTAAATCATGGTATACTGTTGAACTTTAAAGACACATGGTTGCTTTGTGTAAATGATATATTCTAAGTGGCATCACATATTGTTTTTGTCCTTTCGACATGTATTTGCAAATTATGAATGTAATCCATGTCGCAAATGTTAGAGGAAGAGGTCTGTATTCTCTTATGAGTAATTATATACCATCGAGTCGTTCCAATATGGCTGTCTTGTAAAACACGTTGAATGAGTGGCTTTTAGCAGGTAGACACTCTCTATGTGAAATCAGAGAGTCTGTTTGGGGATAAATTGCAGCTCATCATCTGTGTTGTTTGTAAACCTACATGATCAAGCGGTCTGTGTACCGCGAAATGCGTCGTTTTTTTCTTGTTTCCCTTTCCTGATGCACTTATATTAATAAAGAAAACGTGCTGCCAGGAATGCTGAAGAGTTTTTTCCACTTATTTGCTGCAAGGACATTGTTCTCCTGTTGCAGCTGCTCTCTGGAGTGCATTCCACTCGCTGCCTTTCCTTTGAAAAGCATTTATTTCATATATATGTTAAAGTTAGTGAAGCCTTCTTCAGTGGATGGAAAGGTGAGTTCAGTGTAGGAGGAGACAGAGTGGTATAGATCAGAGAGGTAGTCAGGGAGTTTGGAGGAGGGAAACCTGCACTTACTAATAGCTGTAGTATAATGTAAGGGTGAGGATGAAGAAGGAGTGGAGATTGAGCCAAATAAGATAGATTGATCAGAGGGAGAAGGTGCAGTGGGGATATTAGAAGCAGAGAGTTGAGAGGAGATGAGAATAAGGTCAAGGGAGTTTCCATTTGAAGGGTGGACAGAAGAAAGTCAGTGGATAAATAGAAGAGAGTTAGTTAGTGAATTGTTGTAGCTATTTTTTATGTTCCAATAGCTAATTATGCTTCTGGAATGGAGTGATTCCAGAACCATTGAGAGTGAAGATGCCTGGTAGTAATATGTACAATAAACTTATAAATAATCAAAGTATACGCCTCAGTAAATTACTACATATGGCGACGAGGAGAAGAGGCAACATACCTGTTGTTTATAGAGCCCCCAGGGGAAACAGATGTGTGATCCGCTGAGAGGGTGAGGAAACCTACCGGCGCCTGCATCCAAGGGAAGGCTGCTACACAACGGATGATTACAGCGGTGCCCCACGTCTTAGCGTACCGCAGTAAGCTAATTTTGGGGCATATCTTGTTAAATAAGGGATCGGATCAAGATACAGCGGCGCGAGCTTACCGCATTTTACAAATGCTCCGGCAACGGCGACACAGCAATTAGAGGAAAGGACCTAAAAGCATGCCAAAACGTGGTGGCCATCTTATAAGACCAATTGTTTTCAAGTACTGTTCCTATGACAACACCATTACAGAACAATCATAGGCCACAACCAGAAAAGAAGCGTTACAAACACGTTTAAAAGGATGTTATACAAATGTGTATGTATATAAAGGAACAATAAATCCCTGATAGCCACGTGATAACAAAAGGTCTGCATTGAACACTCACAAAAAAAGAATACAAAAAATAAGTTAAAGCATACAGACTTTCATCTGCAAACATAAGCCACTTACTTGCCACCATGCAGCACATAACAGCACCAATACAGTTTCTTCCACAACCTGGGAATCTCACTTGCCCATGAGAACAGTGGATTGACGGATTCCAAGTATACTTAAGGCTGGTTGGTGGAAATAAATACAATGATGATCTTAAGGAGGCCACTTTGCTAAACTGCATAGGAGCAGAATCTTTGAAGATTTTTCGAGCACTTCCTGACCTGGATGGTGCTGAAGGTGATTTGGGCGACAACAATGTAAATTTGAGTGTGCCCTAGGAAAGTTGGCAAAACACTTTGGTAACAAAACCAATATAGTACTAGAGAGGTACACATTTTTTTCAAGGCGTCAGTTAAAGGGCGAATCAGTAGACACCTACATTGCAGCTCTAAGGGAACTGATGTCCACATTTTAATTCACTGGTGTTGACGAGGAGTGTCTGAGAGATCAATTAGTGTTGAATGTGGTGGATTCATATATACAACAGAGACTGTGGCAAGCCAGAGACCCGTCGCTTGAACAAGCACTACAGATAGCTAGGACGATGGAGCTGGGTGATCGTTGTATGAAAGAGAGGTTTGATAAAAGTGAAGACAGAGAGATCAAGGTGGTCCAGGAAGATAAGAAGGAAGATACTGATGAGTCTTTGGTGGCAATGGTAAGAAGAATGACCACTAGTAATTCTAGGGCAAACTTCAGGAGAGGAAGAGATATGAACTATAAAAGTCAGAGTCAAGGCTGTTGCCAAAAGTGTGGTTGGTATAAACAAAATGATATTGAAAAGGAATGCCCTGCAGCAGCTGTTGAATGCTACAAATGTTGGCACATAGGACACTTTGCTAAAGTGTGTAAGAATGTTCATGGAAGAGGGGGCAGATTCAGCAGATATTCCATGAATGGACCATCACAAAACATGGTGAGGGCTATTGAAGAAAACTATGGACCAGATAACATGTTAGCCATCAACAGTGATAACACACAACATGTACAAATCCTCACGGTCACTGCGATAGAAGATAATAAAGGACCTTGGGTGAATATGCAAATAAGTGGAGTATCCATACCTGTCATGGTTGACACCGGGTCTCTGTATACCATGGTGGATGTCGATACGTTTGTCAAATTACTATCTGGCAATCTTCAGGAGATACAATGCACAGGAGTGAGAGCAACAGGATATGGTAAAACCTCCATAGACATTATTGGATGCACTTGGGTGAAGTTGCATTTTCGCGACAGAGAAACATACTGCAAGCTATATGTAGCAAAGAATGGTTCATCTGTAGTGGGATGGGAAGAACAAGCCACTCTGCGTGTTAGGATTCATCCTGGCGAGTAAGTTCCCATATTGAGTGTTTTGAAAGATAATAATGACATTAAAAGGTGTGCTTGCCAAACAGTTTGCCAAAGTGTTTAATGAAAATATTGGACTCCTGAAAGGGTTTCAACATAAGATCATTTTTAAAAAAGGAGAAATACCCATAGCACACAGAGTAAAGGGTATTCCTATCGACACGAAGGAAGCATTAGAAAAAGAACTCTATAGTACTAGTGAAGAAACCAGACGGGGCCATAAGGATGTGTGTAGATCTGAGAGATCTTAACAAAAACATCTGGATAGACAGACACCCCCTTCCAAACACAGGGGAGTTGTTGGCGACCATGAAGCCAGCAAAATATTTCACCACATTAGAACTGTCATTGGAATACCATCAAATAGCACTGGAGGAAGGATCCAAGTGTTTAACATTGTTTATCACTACACTCAGTGCTTTTATGTTTAAGAGGATGCCATTTGGACTTGCTTCGGCTGCAGCAGTCTTCCAGAGATTAATGTTGCATTTGTTTGGAGGTCTTGAAGGAGTATATTGCTTCCAAGATGACATCTTAATATCTGCTGAAATGGAAGAGGAGCACAATGCTAAACTGACAGGAGGATTACAAGTGATTCAAAGAAGTGGACTCACCTTAAAGTTGGAAAAATGCAAGATTAAATGCGACAAAATATCATATTTGGGCCATTCTATTAATGCTCATGGTATTAGCCCCAGGAAAGAGTTGATAAATTCTATAATGAACATTCCTGAACCAGACAACAAGGACAAATTGAGAAGTTTTCTGGGTATGACAGAGTATACTCTAAGTTTGTCTGGGATTATACAAACAAGACCAAATGTATGAGAGAATTGATGAAAAAGTGCCTAAAATGTTTGTGGTCAGATGGTTGCAAATAAGAATTCAAACAGATAAAGACTTCAATCAATGATGCCCCTACTTTATGAATGTTTGACTGCAAGGCAAAAACTATGATATCCGTGGATGCAAGCAAGATTGGTTTAGGGGGTGTGTTAGAGCAAGTTCAAGACAAAGGAATAGTGACAATTGCGTTTGCATCAAGAAACCTGAAGGGTGCAGAACTGAACTATTCCACGATCGAGAGAGAAGCTTTGGCAGTGAAATGGATTTTGGAACACTTTAGGAATCTAGTGTGGGGGCTACCCATTCTTCTCAAAACTAATCTTAAACCGCTAGTGCATGTGTTGCAATCCAAAGCGCCACATTTAATATCACCTAGGATTAGGCGTTGGATTCTAGACATTATGCAATACAACATCTGCATATGCTATACTCCGGGTAAGCAAAATTTAGTTGGACACTGTTTATCCAGATTGCCATGAGATTGTGAGAACACAGATGGTGAGTCAAGGATGATGTCTGAGCCTGATGACATCCTAGCCACAATAAAGCTAAGTATAACAAAAGAAGAGTAGAAAGATACAGCTGGAGTTGACCCAGAACAGCTGGCTCTCAGAGAAGCCATAAACATGGAAATAATTTGACCGAAGTTTGGGAGCATACGCTCAAATTAAAGATGAGATATCTATGGACTCGACACATATTTATAGAGGGGACCATGTCATTGCTCCCTCAAGTCTCAGGAGCAGATAATGGTGTTGGCCCATGAAGGACATTTGGGCAGAAGTTTAACCAAGGGAAGAGTGAGGAGTAATTACTGGTGGCCAGGAATATGGAGGGACATGGAAGAAAGTGTCAAGAACTGCTTTACATGTGCAGCAAGTGATAAAGTGAAAACTGTAAGGAAGACACCTTTACAACCAGTGGAGATTCCTATTAAGGTGTGGTCCAAGCTGGTGATTGATGTCATGGGGCTATACGAAAACCTAGATACTGTCAAAATCTACATTGTTGTTTTATTGGACTATACCTCAAAGTGGGCCGAGTGGGGAGTTGTGGAAGGGAATCTCACCACTGAGAAAATATTGATTTTTTTTTAATGAGATTTTTAATAGGGAAGGAGATCCCAAAGAAATAGTTTCGGACAATGGAGCTCAGTTTACCTCACTTGAATTTCAATTGTTCTTGAAGGATTTGGCAATTGAACATATAACTACATCACTCTACCATCCCATGGCCAACGGCCTTGTTGAAAGAATGAACACATTTGTAAAAAGTGTAATCCAACTGGCTGTAGCCAACTCACTTCCATGGAGAGATACTCTTAAGGAAGCTCTGTGTACGTATAGAACAACTACGCATTCCACCAGAGATGTAGAGCCTTTTACCATGATGCGTGGTAGAGTAGAATCCAACTGTTTGAGACCCGCATGGATGTTCATGGACACTAATAAAGGACATGTTGACATCAAACAAGTTATAAGAAGGATGAAAGAGAAACAAACAAAATACAAGAAATATTACAATTGGAGAAATGGAGTGAAGGAGAACATAATTAGAAGTGGAGACTGGGTCTGTGTTAAAGAGCCCAAGGAAACGGTAAAAGGAGAATCCAGGTTCAGGTCGCCACAAAGAGTACAGAGTTGTTCTGGAAAATTCGTTGTGTTGGAGGATGGAAAAAGTGGTCATGCGATGATGTTGTAAGAGTGGAAAGGGATTCCAATATACCAAGTGCCAGTAAGTCAATTATTCATATTCCAAGTACCAGTGAGTCAAATACTCCAGTGGCGACTGATCATACAAATGGGAGAATACAGGACAGCAGAGGTGTATTATCCAAGAGAAACCGCAAGATGATCCAGAACTTTAACAATGACTATATTTATTATTGAGAGGTGTTTGTATACTCAGGAACACAGATGTATCCTTTTTACATTAGTAATGTTGTGCTGTTCTTCTGTTATTTGTTTTGTTTTATTATGTTTCATTTTGTGTTCATCTTTGGTTATATTCTTCTTCATAATATACGGGAGGGGGATGTTGTAGGTATTCTTTATGTTTCAATAGTTACGTATGGTTCTGGAATGTAGCGATTCCAGAACCATTGAGAGTGAAGATGCCTGGTAGTAATATGTATGCCCCGGGGGTTCTTCCAATAAACGTATAAATAATCAAAGTATATGCCTCAGTGAATTACTACATGGATAGAGCAGCAGAGAGAGAGGGGAGGTTGAAGTAACCAATGAGGTGGTGATCGGGAGGGAGAGAGTCAATTAGATGGGAGATGTGATCAAAGAATTGACCTACCAGACCAGGAGGCCGGTAGGGAGCGATAATATGTATGCCATACAGCGTCAGTGATTGTGGATATAGTGTATTCGAATGAGGCAGAATTGGCAGGAGATAGGGGAGTAGGCGAGATAGGAAGTTTGGAAGATGAACACAGTCCTACACCACCACCCCTGCCAGTGCAGCTGGGAGAGTGAGTGGGTGAAGGTGTAGGCAGGGTCATGAAGGGCATCAAGGGTTGCAGAGGGAGAGATTCAGGTTTCATTAAGGTTAATGAGGTCAAGAGAAGGAGAATCAGAAAGGAAGAAGTCAGAGGTAAAGAAGATTTTATTGCAGGCGGACTGTGCATTCCAAAGAGCAATAGAAAGAGAGTGAGATGCAGAAGCATGGTGACGTTGAGTCTTAGAACTAGAAAGGCACTGGAGGTAGACGCGAGAAGAGGATGTGTAATGGATGAGACGAGGAGAGTGAACAGAGAAGTGGAAGGGATAGGAAGAGGTAACATGAGAAGTGCATGGTGAGGGTGAAGCTGAGAAGAAGTAATAATGGGAACTTATAGACAAGTAACAGGACACAGCAAAGCAAATGTTCATAGGCTAAAAGGCAAAGTCTTCACCCTTCACAATTCTGCCCTTAACGGGGACACCCCTGGCTGAACGCCCCTAGGGGGTTCCGGAGGGATGAAGCATGCTCTTGTCACCTGATGTCCTACTCTATCAGTGGTTCATCTCTCTGACATTGTCCCTGGTATTGCTGGGATGAGGTGATTATTTCCTCACTGATGTTCCCAGATGAGCCTCTATGGCCTTCAGCTGGAGATAATGCTGAACCAATATGGCCACGGGAAGTGATGTCACTGATGTCAAATACTTGTTATGGAGAGTGTAAGAATGCCAGCAATCCATACAGTGACCTGGAAGTCCATTGTGATGCTGAAAACTCTATCTTTAGAGATTCAAACAGAGTGCTCATTCCGAGGTTGATCTAACATGTTGTTTTTTATTAAAAATCTGTTCAGGAAAGCGTAAAAACGCGACTGGGGCATAATATGTTTATCGTGATGCTGTTTCACTGCCACAAGTTACTGTGGGAGAACGGAGTGAGAGGCAAATTTACTATATGTGTCAAGAAGGGAGATATTAAGTTCTCTCCCATTAGGGTCAACTAAGTCATTAGTAATGCAGTCTAGATGAGATGGAAAGGTTTGCAAAAAGAGTTGGTGCTGTATAATAATCCTACCTTTTTTGGACTTCACTTTTGTGACTTCAGCAGTTCTATCCAAGGCTTACACATTAGTTGTGTGTGTCTGAGAGATTATTTTTGCCTCTCTGTGTGCGTGGTTTTGTGTCTTTGGATGTAGAGTGGGGTTGTGTGGTGTTAATGCATCTCACCACCTCCATTGTACGGCACCAGTTTGTTGCATGTGCTTCCATTTTGTATGGCTATGGTTTCTGCCTCATCACTAACGCTTGTTAATGTGACATTTGCATTGTTATTATAGCATTATGCGTTCTGTTCTCCCAATGTGCTATATTTTATTTTGCACCCTGGGGCCATATTACATAAAATTTCAAACCAATGCAAAATATAAGGATGGTAGTAATTTGCAAAATGCACCTTACTACTTGCTCTTAATATTCCCAGGGTACATTTTGCACAAGCATCTTCATCTCATGTGTAGTAAACTCCTGATTCAATTTCTTGGGAACTGAAAACCCTGGATTTAAACTTTGTCTATGCCCCCTTGCATCACGGATCTGTTGTGAAATTTCTCCTGGTGCGTGCCTCCAAAATCCTTTCATTACTTATCAATAATGTGTGTTACTCTTAGTAAGTAATTGAAACACTGCCCAGCCCCCTGCTCCCCTTGGTCCTTCATAATTGTCCCAGTCATTAATTTATAAACCATTTCATAGATAAGCATTAGCCCAAGAGAGAAAAGAAAGAATAACACCAGGATCAAAAATAATGCTGCAAACCTCTACAGAAAGTATTTAAAACAAATATAATGCCTTTTACCCTGATGCTGCAGTAAGCAAAACCAGGCCAATATCAAGAATAGATTCAATCATACAAGTGTGAGCAATAACACTAGAACTTAAGTGTGGGTATTAGACTTCATGTCACCATACAAATGTCCTGTGATGGAATATTCGGAGTCTCCGCTCAAGAGGCTTTCATCTATCTCAAGATCAGCCCTGAATTGACTAGGGCAAATGGGCTATGAAAGAGCAAATGCTAAAGCAATAGTAGGTGATGATTAATTATGGGAGGAGAGAATTGGCTGGGTAGGCAAAGGGCCCAGCATAGGTCATAAAATGTTTGCCAGATGTGATTGATGGAAGATCATTTAGCACAGAAACAACTTCTGAGATGCTGGAGAAATGCTGCCCAATGTGTCCATCTGAGAATTGTCTCGTCCTTTAATATAAATTGTGAAGGATAAAAGGTGATCCCCCGACCAGAGACACATAGTGAAGGCCATCCTCTTCAGATGTTTGGACATGGTTCCCATGGACAGTTTGCTTTAAGCCAAGGAGGTGGTTATGTCCATTTAGACCTAGATCTTTTTCCATGAATCACAGAACACAAAGACTTGAGAATTGGAAAGATTGCTACTGTCTCCTACCATAGGAATGACTTCCTGCAGCTATCTTGGATCAACCCTATCTCCAGCTGAAAGCCACACGAGGCTCCTCCGGGTACACCAATTAGGAAGAAATTGCCTCATCCCCGCAACAACAGGGACAATATCAGGGAGACCA
The DNA here is from genome assembly GCF_040938575.1 of Ambystoma mexicanum. Classification (NCBI taxonomy): domain Eukaryota; kingdom Metazoa; phylum Chordata; class Amphibia; order Caudata; family Ambystomatidae; genus Ambystoma; species Ambystoma mexicanum. The sequence continues at coordinate 870,052,583 of NC_090924.1, read as the reverse complement.
ACCACTGATGGACTAGCTGTTCAAGTGTGTCATCCCTTCTGGTTTTTGGATTCACTTTCTCTCTGAAACATCACTGCCAGCAGCAATCTTGTATTGGTGACATCACTTTCAGCGGACATCTTGGATTGGTGACATCACTTCCAGTGGTCATCTTGGATCAGTGACATCACTTCCAGTGGCCATCTTGGATCAATCCCATCTCCAGCCGAAAGCCATAAGTGGCTCCTCTGGGAACACCAATACAGAAGAAATTGACTCCTCCCAGTGACATCAGGGCCAATATCAGAGAGACCAACCACTGATGGACGAGGCGAGCAGGTGGTATGAGCGTATTCTTTCTGAACTTCCTAGGGGCGTCCACCCAGGGGCATCTCAGATAAAGGCGGAACAGTGAAGGGTGAAGACCAGCCATTGACCAGCCTCTTTGCCTCTTCAACTATAGGCCTTTGCATTTGCCTTTCTCCCTGTTGCACCTGTGAGTACCCCAAACTTCCTAATTACTGTACTGTCTCTCCACACTATGCTACTCACCTACGATGCATTCACTCCTGTTCCTCCGGTTGTGCCTCCTACTCACCTCTCCTTACGGTTCCTCCAATCAGGCTACAACTTCCTCCGTTTCTATCCCTATTATAAAACTCACAATGGAGTTTATGTCATTAGAAGGGGGAAGAGTCTGAAGTGGGTATCCCATGTGAAAGGGTTGATAAATGTTGTGAGTGACGACTCCCTGTTGGAAACTCTTTTGTGTATAAACGCTCAGGCTTCGAAAAGAGTAAAAGACACAATGAAAGTTTCCACATTGTGTTCTGTGCTAGAGGGTGCAAAAAGGCTGCAAGTGGGCCCAGATTATCTGCTGCATAAGTTATCAATCGGGTATGAGAGATACCTTCATGAACCTTGCCCAATGCGCGAGAGAGGCCTTTTTTTGCAGTTTAGGCTTGGGATACTACCTCTGGCCCCTAAAATTAAGTGCTGGAAGTTGGCTGACAGTGATGTATGCCCATTGTGGGCTGTCACAAAATAAACTATTATTCATTTCCTTTTACTTTGCCCTAAGACCCACATGCTCAGATGCCAATATTTATGTCCAATATTTAGAGCAGAAGGCCATCAACTGACCAGTGAAGCAGTGAGAGTCTGTAAACAAACAACTATTTTTAGTAGCTGGAATGTGAGGTTCAAATGTACAAAAATGTTACTCAATGCATTTTTTTTAACCTTGTGGAAATACTTACTGTTATTTATTATAGCTCAAGGTTTGCATGACGGGGACTCAGTCCTGATTGTGCAGATTTTTACTCTGATTTTACTTTTTTATTTGTCATGATTTTATAGTTGTTCCAATGCGAAACGAATACACATCTTATTCATTTATGTAACAGAGTTTGTATTTATATTGGTATGTATATGCTTTTGTGACGCTCTATCGAAATAAAGTTGTTTTCACTGAAAACTCACACCTCAAAATTCCCACTACTCCATCTCTCTTACACCTCCTTCCAGCAAACAAAGCCAACAAGCTAACCATACCTCCTCTAACATCTATCTATCACGCCTCTCTTCCTCTGATACTCAACTTCTCTACTCTTCCTTACCTCATCAACTGAACATTGTACTCTGGAATTCTCAGTATGTATGCAACAAAACCTCCTTTATCACTGACCACTTTCAGTGCAACTCTCCTCCCCTAGTCCTTCTTGCTATCACTGAAACCTGGATTTCTCCATATGACACTGCCACTCTGGTCCTAAACGACTCCAGACTATACTTCATTCACTCACCTCGACTGACTGGCAGAGGTGGAAGCGTCGGACACCTACTCTCTTCCCACCTAAATGCCTCACGAATCTCCAATGCCATGTCCTCTCCTACCCCTTTTGAATTCTCTACTATTGCTCTGCCTCACTTGGTTCACATTATCTCCATCTATCGCCCTCCTGGTCCCACTGGACCATTCTTTGATGTTCTTGGGCAACTCCTTGATTCTCTTTCCACTAAACATCACCTCATTCTCTTTAAACTTCCCTCTCCAACCACTTCTCAGAAATCTGAACTGCAGTCTTTTCTTAGTGACCAAGCTCTCCACTATATCCATAACCTACCCACCCAAACACCGGGTAACTCTTTGGATATCGTAAGCTCAGTGGCAGCGTGCTCGACTTGGAAACAAGATGACACGAAGCAACACAGGTTCGATCCCTGGGTCCGTGCTTAGAAACCTCTGGGTATTAAGCGCGTTATAAATAACCCATCATATATCTCATATATCTCCACCTCTCACTAAGTCACTAATACTAGTGTCACACTATCCATATCTGATCACTCATTTATTTCCATCACCACCCTCTGACCTTTCCTCACCACTTGCTTCACCTATTATTAAAAGGAAATGTAAACCTTAGGCCATTCCCCCTTTTCCCCTGACCTACAGTTCTCAGTCTCCTCCTTCATACCCGATGCCTCTTCCACCAACACTGCCTTCTCCAACTTCCAATCCCTACTATATGACTCATTCTCCTCTCACTTCCCAGTGCTTACTTTCACCTCTAAGTCTCAGCATCCTCAGCCATGGGTCACCCAGTCATATGCTTTCTCCGCACAGACATGCATCGGCTGCTGCACAAATGGAGGCGTACCTACTCGCATGCGGATCTGCAAATCTATCTCTCTGACCTGAATTCTCTCACGTCCACTCTTGATAGAGTGAAAAGGGAATTCTACCTAACCCTCATTGACTCTTCCTCTAATCATCCTTGCTGGCTACAGGGCACCCTAAACTCACTCCTCCTAAGTCTATGACTATCAACTTCACTCTCACAGCTAATGTCCTAGCTGAATACTTTGCTGCACAAAGTTTCTAAATTAGAGACTCTTCCCTGAACTTCCTCACACTTCGCCCTTCTAAATCGTACACTCTACCAATCGTGCCTACTCTACCATCATCCACTGCCTCTATCTCCCACTTAAGTCACACTAATACTGACAAAGTCCCATCTCTATTGATGAAGGCTAACCCCTCTTGTGGCCCATCAGACCCTCGTGCTCCTCAGCTAGTCAAAACCTTTGCTTCTTTAGTGGTCTCTCACCTCACTGAACTCTTCAACCTGGCCTTCGACTCTGCTTGCTTTCCTTCTGTTTTCAGTGTTTTCTAACTTTCGCCTTGTGTCTCTCCTTCTGCACTACTCTAACATTTTTTTAAGGGTTTTGTTCAACTGTCTTACCAATTTCTTAGACATCCACAACCTTGAAGACCCCCTACAAGCAGGTTTCCGCTCCTGTCACTCCACAGAACTGCTATCATGAATGTGTCCAACTTCATCGCCTATGCTAAGCACTCCAACTTATCCTGTATCCTAATTCTCCTTGACCTGTGTACTGCCTTTGACACTGTCGAGACACTGGACTCAGGATCAAGCCCTTGCCTGGATTGAATCCTACCTTGCACCTCACCCATACTCTGTCTCCTAGAGCAACAATGCCTCTCAACTCATTCATCTAACTGTTGCTGTTCCACAAGGCTCTGTCTTGGGCCCGCCCCTCTTTACACTCTACACATCTGCTCTTGGGGCACTAATCTCCTCCTTTGGGTTCTCGTACCAACTCTCCTCAGGTGACACCCAAATCTTCTTCTCTTTTCCTGAACTCTCCTCTGCTATCAAAACTTCTAACTGTATCTCTTCCATTAAATATTGTCTGGCTTTGCACTCTCTGATGTTAAACTCTACCAAAACAGAGGTGCTATTCTTCCATGCCAAAAACTCTCTTTCACATCTCTTCCTCTGCCTATCCAGTTCCCACCTGACTGCCCTCATCTCTTCTTCATCTCGCAACCTCTGTGTCATCTATGACCCTTCTCACAACTTCTCAACTTTCATCTCCAAATCTGGTACAGCAGCTCACCTCAACCGTCTAAATATTAGGAACACCAGGCACTTCCTTCCTTTCAACATCGCCAAGCATCTCCTAACCACTATTGTATTCTCTAAACTGGACTACTGTGGCAGTATCGTCTTTGGGTACCTCAACTATGCCTTCTGTCCTCAAGAAAAGATCATTCAATTCGCTACTAGGACTCTCTTTGAACTCCCTCACTTCACACCTACTTCCTCATATCATCACCAGGATGGTTGACTGATGATGCAAAACAGGGCCAGACTTAGATTTCTTCTTCTGGTTCACAACTCTCTCCACAGTAAGGCACCACTGCACCTATCCTCCTCTATCCAACTATACAATTCTTTTCATAATCAATGCTCTGCCTCCTCGACTATCCTGGTGACTCCTCTTCCTCCCTATGTTTCCTGTTGTTTGCACTCTTTCTCGCTTCTTGCTCCACTTGCATAGAATTCTTCTACCCCATCCAAGAAACAGTCTGCAATGATTTGTTCAAAACCAAACTAAAAGCCTACCTGACCTACTTCTCAACTGCATGTTAGCTCACATGTATCCCTTGCCTCTAACCTGCCTCTGCCTCCACTATAGAACTTCACCCATAATGGTCACATCCCGAGCACAGCTGGCCATACCACCTACCTGCATTTAAAAATGTCCAATGTTGGTTGTCCTTAATCTATGTATGTCCACTTATGTATTGTCCCCAGTGACTGTTCCATTTACTTCTCTCCACAACCTGGTTAGATTGTCCCTCAAACTCACCCCATTGTAAAAAGCTCACTGCTTCCCATACAAATCTGTTTTCATATCTATTGTATGTTCTTTTGTGATCAAAAGAGCATTGTTCCTCCTGTATATAAATACATAAATACATGGATAAATAAACGTTCTTAACTCTCTGGCGAACTGCTACTCATAGAGGGTTGTTGTTTTCATCATAGCTCTAAAACCGCTTGATTCCATTTGCAATGTGTGGTAATTACTGAAGTTTTGAGGGTTGGGGAGACACCCCTTCATCAAAGAAACTGAACCATGTCGGCTTGCTCAGAGAACAGGAAACAGAGCTACAAAACCCTGCTACACAGGTCATCAAGGCAATTGCAGAATTCTAAAAACGTAGAGTTCAGAGGAGAGGCCTCGTCCTTGGGGACATAAATAGGCAGAACACAATCTGATCTTGCACCAGCAACCATTGTTTTACGTTTTCTTCCTGAAGTACAAGCAATACTCCTAAGTCTTGTCGATCCCTGTAAGGAACCGTGCCCCATTTAAGGAGAGGCTCATACAGGGATTCAAGTGAGACCTCTGATGTGGCAGAAAACTGGATCTAATCAAAAGGCCTTATGAAAAATCATATAAAAAGGAGTAAAAGGTAATTCCTCCCCATGCAAAAAGCACCATTAGCAGTGCTAATACTTTTGGGAAGATATTGATGCAGTGGTGAGACCAAATTATATTACAGTGAAACTGAAATGCTGATTTCTGACTTACAAATGTAGGAAATTCTAATCCAAGCTCATTATGTTGATGAGCTGGAAAGCATCCATATGATTGGCTAAGCCAGAAAATCTCCCACTCAATTGAGAGTAATCACATTCTGAAGGGTCTACATTTTGTGGGGGAAAGTACAGACAAATATGTTTTCCCTCTTCAAATACAGAACCTAGTGAAATCCTCTTGTAGACATGCAACCTATATAGGCTATCAAGCAAGAGCTGCACCCCATTTGATCTTTGGACTGTCAAGATGAACCTTGTTTCTTCCCGTTCCTTGATTTCCTGAAGTAGACCCACAAGACCAATGGGTTATACAAGATGCTGTGTCAAGAGGAATTGAAACGACTTACGATGTTTTAGCCCTGCGGGCTGGGCATTTCTAAATAACCACTGGTCGCAAAAAAAGGCCATAGCTCATCCTTAGTTAGAAGTTCTGATAAGTGCCCCACATTAACAACACTCCCTTAGAGAAGCTCTGTTGGAAAGACAACACACTTTCCTAAGGAATAATCCCAATAAATTCTCTTATTTTCTCAATATTTTAACAATCAAACTATTTCAAAATTCACAATATTAGCTAACAGCATTTTACACATTTCGGTAATCTTGAAAATATAAATTCAAATTTGATTTCAGAAAATTTAACTCATTAACATTTTCTGTTATTTCCCAAACGACATTTTTATCACCAAAGAAATGTTTGTATCCGCAAGATACAATTACATACCTTGAGAACATTTCTTTGATGAAAAAAATTATATTTGGGGAAATCACAGAAAATGTCAATGAGTTATTAAAATATTGAGAACATTAGAGAATTCTTTGGGACTATTCCTTAGGAGAGGGTGTTGTCTTTTCAACAGAGGTTCTCTGAGGGAGTATTTTTAGTTTGTTTAGAAAACTTAGTGCCTCTGCACCCATACGTTGAGTACCGTTATTCATTAGATATACATCCACTATATGTTTGTAGTGCGGCTTTGCATTGACAGAATTGGCCCACATTAGCCAGGGCCTAGCAATAGCTACTTTCTCCAAGTATTTGCCCATGCAATCTTCTCCTGTACCATCCTCATCCAACAAAGACTCTAGGATATAAAAGGATGAGGAGGAGGAAGAATCTGCTCTCCGGGAACCTTTGCTCACCATAGAGGGTCCAGACATCCTGTTAGGAGTTGGTTCTATTATTTCCAGATTACACCCTCGGTAAAAAGTAGAAGAATCAAGCCAGCTCCTCTTATATCCATTAGGCGCACTATTGAGAGGAGAGCGAGAATACCAATCAACCTCTGGGTATTTGTGAATGAACATTCTTTCTACAAGCAACAAGATTTGGCTGGAAGCTCATCATGAACAGCCAGGATAAATGTTTGGCTGGAAGCTCATCATGAACAGCCATGATAAATGTTTCTGGATAAGGGAAACAAAGTAACTACATATGCATGTACTGTGTGAGTGAAGCAGATGCAACGAATCAGTGCATGTCTGAACCAACAGGTTTAAGCGTGAAGTAAAGGCAGGGGCAATTCACATGATGTCCATGTGTCTGGAGACCTCACAATATTGCGACTCCCAGCTGCCATGCATCAGAGGACCCTGTCTGAGCTATATCACCAGTGGGGCTCCAACTAAGGGAAGCACCAACAAACTTCACCTTTTCTTTTCCCTTATCTAGGCCAAGCAGTGGCACGGGAGAGTTTAAAACACAAGAAGACGCTTTAGTTGTTGTCCTCGCCGATAGCTCACCATGGGTCAACTAGCAGGGCCACAGGGAGCCATGATAATCCTCATTCTCTCCAAACTGCCCAACAGCCAGGCAAATGCAAAAAGAAACCTGCCCAGCAAATTCCCATGATCTCTGCCCTGACGTACAAAGCAATTAATTCAGAAGGATTGTGGGCACTCAGACGTCTTTATACTACCTAGGGATGAAGGGGTCCCTGAGGGACCCTCGAATGTGGAAACAAGGCACAGTCACCACACACAAATAGATACGCCAAACACAAGGTTCTGTTCCCAAAATCTAGGGTTTATTGCAATACAAATAGTTCCAATTGGCCAAGTGGTCCCACGCCCCGCGACGTGTGTCTAACAGACCTCGGGGGACGCAAGCAAAAAAGAGTCGTATATCAGTTACATATATACAAAAGGAGCACCTTACAATCAGCAATGACACAATTGATGCCGCCCCCAATTCATTTCCCTTTGATTTAGAGGCGATGATTGACCATCATGACAAATATGACACTTCAGACCACCATATTTAGTAACAGGTTGCAATCTCCATTTTTGCAGACACCATTCTTTGTTTGCGAGGACACAGCGTTTCTGTTTTTCATAGGCAAGCTGTGCGTAGGAGACTGGCACATACCAGGCCTCCCTATCTCTAAGTTTCAATTCTCGCTCTAGAAGTCAGCCCGCTCTCCGGGGCCTCACTGGGCCAGGAAGGGGGGCCGTAAAGAAGAACATAATTCAACTCTTTAAATGCTAGTTACGTACATTGCTATTCTTTCAAGAGACTCGCTGGCATTCATGTACTGATTAAATACCTCGCTCCCTGTCCGCAAGGATATATGAGGGAGGGAATCGGGCATTTCTGTCCGGCTCTCCAGCCTGATGTTTCAACATGTTTTCATAGCATTGGACCATTGAAGCGAAATAATATCTACAGCAAAGCAGTTTTACATGAGGCAAAGTGGCAACGTTAGAGAGAGCAGAGAGAGAAAACAAAATGGCGATTCTGGTCATCTTAAAATGGCTTCACTCTAGTTAAACTAATAGCTACGTAATAACTAATGACTAATGAATATATATTCTTACACTGTAAATGAGGCGGTTGGACTTCGGCCAACCAATTATCATTCATTTCTGGACCCTCAAGGGGTGCTTAGTTTTTCTGGACTGACAAACCCTCCTCTTGGCCGTAAGCCAAACGTCTCATCCATACATTGCATCCTCCTCCGACCAAGTACTTGGATTAGATTCAGAATCTGATTCAACTTCGGACTCATGTACACTTGCTGTCTCCTCGTTATTTTTAATAACATCAATTGCCATGAATTCTTTAATGGTTTCCGATTTGTTACTTTGGTGAGTGCTTAGTTTAGTAATGTTCTTTTGTTTCATCATTTGTACACACTCTTTGCTAATTTCAGTACATATTATGGGGAGACAATGTATGCAACAACAACATGTCACGAATATTCCTGGGATTGCTACTAGGATTGCAAATAGTTTCCATCCCCAGGATCGCAACACTTCCCAGAACCAGGAGCTTATGTTCAATTGCCAACCGCCTTCAGGGGGATTAAGATCGGACCTTAACACATGCAATTTTCTTATCGCCTCAAAAATCATGGGGGAGGAGTCACTTACAAATACTCAGCACTCTGATCCCACGATTTTACAAACACCGCCGCGATCAACTAAGATTATATCAAGGGCCATTCTATTTTGTAGTGTCATTAATCTAATTCCTTTTTCTTCAAGAGTCATATTATATAATATATCAGTGGTTCCATTTATTGTTTCTTCTAGTATCCTAGACAGTCGTCTTATGTTATAAGAGTTTATCGCCTGGCCCCAAAACGGTATGAATGATTTTGCTATGTCCTCTACAATCAACCCGTCTTCAATATTACGGCGAGGTTGTGACCTAGTCAATTTGGTTATGTCTGATGTTTTTAAAAGAAACACCCCAGGGAACAGAAATCCCAAATAATACGTACCTCCCCAGTTCCTAGGTAACCAAGGATATGCTTTTTCTCCACATATGAATTACACAGGATCTCCCACATATATTTGTTCCACTTCTTTATCAAGGCATGCTATATTCCTGCATCTGGTAAATGTTCCTACCTGGAAAGAACCCTTTTTCTTTAGACCGAATGGGACAGAATGAGGGTTATAATTCACTGTATATGAAGGGGGTTCCGCATCCTTATTCCCATGTGGGTTCATGTGGAACGTGATCACAGAAGTTTTATAACGTACAGACAATCTATCCTGTGGCATTATTGCTGGTGTAATTAATTGTCTTTTTTGGAACACGGAGCAACCCACCGGTTTCATACTTACTTCCTCGAATTCATTCATATTTGTTTTTTCTAGTTGACCAGTTTCACTTTCGTTCCATTAACTATAATATAAGGCACTCAGAGAAGCATAACATGCAGAAGTTAAGTGCAGGGGCTGTACATACCACCCTATTCCCTGACCACCATGCTGCGGCAGGTGGGCACAAACCCAACAATTATTTTTTCTTAGGATTGAGTGTGTCATATTCATTATTAACAGCAATGTGTTGTTCCCATATCCTTCCCTATGTTTCTCTTCCATTGGGGACATGGTATAGGAAATCACATGGACTGGGCTTTCCGTTGTGGAAATGTTCATCATGGGCAAAAGTTTCACCAAATCAAAAACAATACTTTTCAATCCTTTTTCTCCTTCTGCTGAAATTGTATACTGCGGAATACGCGGTAGCGTTATTCCTTCTTTCAATGTGATTTTTACTGGCTCTATTTTCAAACATCCCACATCATTGTCATTCACAGCTCAAATACAAGTTGACACTGTACTCAATTCTCCTGTTAAAGGTTCCGTCATAAATTCAGAAGTCGGCATAATCTGGGGAGAAATAGTCAATAATACCCCATCTGGTGTACAATGGATAACTGCACTCAGTTTTTCAAATAGATTTAATCCTAAAAGATTCTCTCCACAATGCTCTGTTAAAAGAAATGGACAATGTTCAGTAAAAGCCCCTATTGTCACTGCTACTGATTTTGACTCAGGGTTCATTACTGGGGTACCTGCAAACCCTACTGAGATATTCTGTTGCCCTGACAGAGGTATGTCCGGAACCAAATGATGATCTATTGAGCACTTTTGTGCCCCCGTATCTACGAGGAATCTATGCTCTTCATTCCCGATCTTCATTTCTACGTAGGGTCCTTTCTGATTCACGCTAATAGACACTGGTTCCGACCCCTGTCCTGGGCTGTCCTATTGGGGTAACAACACGTCATCTGATGTGTAATCACCACTGCTATTATAGTATTCACCTGTCTGAGTATCAAAAATGTTCCCCCCTCTTCCTCTATTTCCCATTTGTGCACCTTGCTGATTTTAATTCTGTATATTTTGATTCAGAGCCTGGCCTTGATTTTGTGCACCATTCCCTTGATCATTCTGATGCTGCTGCATATGATGTCTGTTATGACCATTTGTTCCTCCGTGCCCTATATGAGGCCTTCTCTGATCATTTCCGCCTCTATTTTGCAAGTGCGACGTTTGTGCCCACTAGTGTCCTTCCTCCCTGCAATATGAACATTGGTTTAATCCCAAAGGCCCTCCATGCATACTCGAATTTCCCCTGTTCTGTGCATTTCCCCTTCCCCTGTTGTGTCCTGCTACCTGCTCGTGCTATCGTTCGCAGCGCTTCTATTCTTATTCGCAAAGGATACTCATTACATATCTCATTTATCTCTCCTACCGAAGTCCTTGGACTTGACATCCATCTCATCGCTTCCCGCACACACACCTGCAATCTTCGTCTATCACCTATCTGTCCCGGTGGCGGCAAGGATCTCTGCGTATACAATCCTGACGCTTTCTTCCTGCCTCTCTCAATATTTTTTCTCTTATTCCCCAGTGTGGCGAATACTTCAGAATATTCTTCATCAAGTTCATTCTTCAATTCAAACAGTCTATCTACATGCTCTTTTATCTCCTCATCGCTCCCTCTACAACGGGCTAATGCATTCAAATCCAACAATCGTTGCGGTGGTAACTTTCCAATTAACTTTTTCCATTGTTCCGCCAAATATTCCCCCATGCATTCCAACAATACCTGCATTTCATTGTTCCTTCTGAAGTCACACAGTGACGCTAGCGTGGATCCCTCATCATGCTCGTCTATACATATCTCCGCTTGTTCTTGCAGCTCACGCTTTCTTTCTTTGCTGATCGCGCTACGAGTTACTCTCATACATTCATCCTGCTAAATTCCACTCATGGGAGGGGCAGTCGGAACAGTGGCACCCTCTTGATTGGAAGGTGCGGAGGGGGCAGCGAGAGGAGGGCTCTTCTGTTGGGGCTGTGGTAATTGCAAAACACTCGGGGCTGGCTGGCTAGTGGGCAGTGCAGTGTCTGATGCAGCCTGTGGTTGTGCTGGCGTTGGGAGGAGCTGAGCAACGGGAGGGGGTTGAGTGACAGCTACTGTCGTAGTCTGTTTCGTTTCACTCCTCGGGCCTTGTTTTGTTTCAGATAAAATTCTGTTTATCAATTCGTCTGATGTGCGTAGCTCTCTTTGTGGATATATTTTTTCTATGTTTAATTCATCGCGCTGCCTTGCCTTTCTCAAGCTGTTACAGCACTCCTCCTCATCCTTCTCCTCAGCTTTCTCCATCTTTGACTTATCCCTAGGCGCATGTTTCTCTCTACTTCTGTATCTGAGCATTGCTTCCCTTCTCCAGTCCCTAAGGGTGTCAAGTGCCCCAGGGCGTACTCTTTTACTTATCAACACCTTTTCCAGGTTATCTATACGTCCCATCTCAAAACTCCCATCAATCGGAAACTGAAGATTTTCCTGTTTTCTGGTTTGCTTATGCCAAGTCTCACACAACATTATCGCTCCCATACCATACTTTATGTACATCTCATAAGCCGGCGTTCCTCCCGGTGGTGGTTCCTGGCCAGTTTCCAAAGATTGTTCACCACAGCGGAAAAATCCCGCTAACGTGGACAATACCCCAGGCATGTTTTAACCTTACCCTTGGCTAATCAAACTTACCGTGGGTGTTTGATTTTGCAAAATCAACTCTCAACCAATATCAGGATTACTTACAAATCAGGGTACGACTCACCTGATAAACCAATTTGTCTTTCCAAGACAGAATTCGTCCGTATACTGACGCAACCAATGACGTCGTGTCTACGTATCTCAGCTCTGCCTCGTTTCGGGACGCTCGCCTCCTTGTTCGCTGGCTGGGGACGTCAATCAGGGGTGTGAAGACTGCAGAAAGGAGTCTCATCCCTTATGCAGGGTGCCCCGAACACCTCTCGATCCCGGTTTGATCGCTCCCGTCCTCGCCGTTCTTGTCACCTTCCTTATTTTGCAACGTACACGCTGGAACAAGAGGTGGAGGGTCCCTATTCGGGCGCCATCTTGAAGGGGCCCCTGAGGCACCCTCGAATGTGGAAACAAGGCACAGTCACCACAGACAAATAGATACGCCAAACACGAGGTTCTGCTCCCAAAATCTAGGGTTTATTGCAATACAAATAGTTCCAATTGGCCAAGTGGTCCCCTCAGACCTCGGGGGACGCAAGCAAAAAAAGAGTCATACATCAGTTACATATATACAAAAGGAGCACCTTACAATCAGCAATGACACAATTGATGCCGCCTCCGATTCATTTCCCTTTGAATTAGAGGAGGTGATTGACCATCATGACAAATATGACACTTCAGACCACCATATTTAGTAACAGGTTGCAATCTCCATTTTTACAGACACCATTCTTTGTTTGCGAGAACACAGAGTTTCTGTTTTCCATAGGCAAGCTGTGCGTAGGAGACTGGCACATACCAGGCCTCCCTATCTCTAAGTTTCGATTCTCGCTCTAGAAGTCAGCCCGCTCTCCGGGGCCTCACTGGGATCAGGAAGGGGGGCCGTAAAGAAGAACATAATTCAACTCTTTAAATGCTAGTTTCGTACATTGCTATTCTTCCAAGAGACTCGCTGGCATTCATGTACTGATTAAATACCTTGCTCCCTGTCCTCAAAGATATATGAGGGAGGGAATCAGGCATTTCTGTCTGGCTCTCCAGCGTGATGTTTCAACATGTTTTCGTAGCCTTGGACCATTGAAGCGAAATAACTTCTTCAGCAAAGCGGTTTTACATGAGGCAAAGTGGCAACGTTAGAGAGAGCAAAGAGAGAAACCAAAATGGCGATTCTGGTCATCTTAAAATGGCTTCACTCTAGTTAAACTAATAGCTACGTAACAACTAATGACTAATGAATATATATTCTTACACTGTAAATGAGGTGGTTGGTCTTCGGCCAACCAATTATCATTCATTTCCGGACCCTTAAGGGGTGCTTAGTGTTTCTGGACTGACAAGGCCACAGTGATGGCTAAAGTTCTTGATAGGGAGGTGAGGCACCTAAAAAAATAAGGATCGGATGGATTGAAGTCGAGACCGGCGGGAGTACAATATGTGTGAAGTATATGAGCTGTCTGCCATTTGAATTTCTACATACTTCACAGAAAATTGTTAGATCATCGCGGTGGGAAGAGCTTGCTTACCAAAGTTCTGCATAGTTCTGCGGGGGACTTGTGCAACACGTCCCTTGTATTGAACGCATAGGTCGAGGCGTTACCTAAACCGGTGTCAAATTTTGTGAGCATTGTGGCAAGTGTTTCCGATTTCACATTACATTATTAGTGATTTCCCGATATACTGCTATACATGGTACCTTTCCATGCCCTAATTACTGCGGCTTTGCATCTGCTATTGATGAAAATACATATCGTGGGCACACAGACATGTGTTTTAAGAATCACTGAATAGTGTTGTCATGGTTCCACAGTGGGATTTTATAATCCTTTTTGCCCCTGATTTAGCCTTTGTTCGATGGGGCACGTTGCATGCTAATTACAACTGGTAAACTCCTTGTCAAGTCTTTTAAATTCTGAGGTCTGCCTTCTAAACGAGAGGGAGATAACCAAGTCCTTCTGTCTCCGCATGTCTGTCGACTTGAATCTTTCATCGCATTCATTCTCAACAGTGTGTGTATAACTCACTGACATAAGGAAGCTATTACTTTTTCTGTATACAGTATTTCATAAAAGGCAGTCTGCAGCTTTGCTTATGACTCATGCCCATTTTAGTCTCTATTTACTAAAGATGTTCTCCATTTGAGTGTATCGAAAACACTCTTAATTAACTGGATCCCCAGTTGCTCCTGTGTTTAGTCTACATTTCGTTTTATTTATTTTTCGTATTCAAGGTCCCGTGATTTTCTTACAAGTAACACAATTGTATCCTTTGTTAATTAATCATACCGAAATTATATCACACTACTGTATGCCACTTAGTGAAATTTCAGGCAGCGTGAATGCCATTGACATCTGCATATGTCCGCGGTTTATGCAATAGCAATGATAACCCTGAAATATAACAAAAGGGCGCACATCAGACACATGTTTTGCAACCCTGCAAAAAAAAAAAGACTACGCATGGATTATGAAAGTTGTTTAGGAAACATTTGTTTCCACTATATTTGTATACCAGAGAGAACGCCATGTCGGGCCTTGAGGAGTACATGCCAGGCTGTATACAATTTCTTGTTTTGTTGCATTTTAAGAGAACACTGAATGCACTCATTGTTGAACTAAAACGAGAAGTTTGCTAAGAGCGGCAAGGACTTATGGGTCTCTTCCACTAGTCAGAATTGAAGCAAGGAAGAGCCAAGCCAATATGTTTTGATTGTCAATTGTAAGTGTTAGATAAAGTATTCAGCCAGATAATCAAACACAGGATTATTGAGTGATTCGTTAGAATCAGGGGAGTTGCTAGGTCTGGAAAAGACCCAGGGCTATGCTGATGTCGGAACTGTTGGGACTGGGGGCTAGCTAGTCTTTTGGCTGTAGCTCCTGAGATTCTATCTGGGGCTACAACCAAAAGATCAGGGGCTATAGCCCCCTTAGCCTCCCCAGCAACGCCCCTGGTTAGAATAGGGACTTCCTGAACTTCATGCAGCATTTAGGCCCAGCGTTTGGCGTAGCCAGGATCAGTGTTGCATAGGCAGAGGCAAAGCAGGAGCTTGCTAGAGCAGTTGAGAGAATACTTTTGTTGTAGAAGTGCTGGGGAAACCTGACTGTATGTCGCGGATGTCCGCGAGTATGGGCAGGAGGTGCAGTTTGACTATCAATGACGCTCAGGGTAGTGCTGTGGACGTGCAGACATGCTAGGTCCACTTCTCTAGCCTCTCTGAGACCGCTGTGAGACCAGCGTCAGTCCAGCGTTTTGGCTGTGTCTGTGCGAGTTGTGCCTATGTGACATGAGATAGTGACACAGCAAAACAGCAAAACAGCAGAGTAGCAGGAAAACTGCTGGAAAACCGATGGATTCAAGAAAACAACTGTCGCTGCTGTCGTTACCGTAGCCGTCCCATTCGTGGCTGATTTTGGATCGTTTGCTCCTGGAGGGCGGTGACGGCAGCAGCGTCGTACAGTGGCCTGGCCTAAGGCTTGTTAGAACGGAGGCTTCTGTTGAGCAGTTGGACCTTAGGCTTGGGGCTGCTTGTGCTCCCTGTGCTCCTTGTGGTTGAGGTCCACACGACCACATTATCTATAATTATTTATTTTGTTTTATTAAGCACCTAATCTACAGCTTCTTGTAGGGTGAGGGGTTAGAGGTCTTTTTAGAGTTTTTTTTTAAATGAATTGGTGCCTTCCTGATGTGCTTAGCTGCTAATGTGCTAATTTGCCAAGATTGCTAAGCAATTTATAGTAGTGGCATTGATTTGCACCTAGGATATTGCTGGAGGTGGTGACTGCGGGCTGGTGAGATTTTGAACCACTTCCTGAACTCTCTAAGCTACACCTATAAGCACCCAAACTCTCTGAGCTACACCTATAAGCACCCATAAGTACCTAAGTACAAGGTGCCAAGGTGGCCAGGAATTTCAGCCTTTCCTGAAAACATCTGCATCACTCTGCACTACTCTATACTATTCTACTCTACTAACTCTATACTATTCTACTCTACTACTCCCTACTATCCTGATATTGCTAGTTTGTTATTTGCAACTAGCAGTCTACAGCACTTCGTGCCTGTTTGGATTGTTGGAGTTTTGGATCAAACGTATTATTGCCATGGTGGTGAAACTACGAGCATGGAAGGTAGTGAAGAAGAGAGGTGCCATAGCAAACTGTATGGGCACAAAGGTTGCTGGGGCTTGCGATTCATCAAGACAGGCCACGATCATTTGGGTTACCCAGAGTTAGATGGTCACAAGGGTGTCCTTCGTGATCGTGGGTCTGAATGAAGAGGAAACTAGGGTGGTTGTAGCAACCGAGGTGACAGAAGCTCAGGCAGAGGTGGTGACTAATAACGTAGTTGCTGAGGTTGCTACTTTGATCGATGTGCTTAGTTCATTGAGCCAGAGAAGTTTGACGGTTGCCACTACCACTGCTCATAATGCTGACGTGGACCACACTTCAGCCGAGACAAGCTCCAGGGTGCAAGGAGCAGGCATAGTGGAGATGGCCTCAAGCCGAGCGCCAGTACCTTTGGATGCTATTGTCGTGGACACAACTATGTGGACATCTATCTCAGGGAACAACTCGGGGCACAACCGAGAGCCCGGATCTCTTTGTGAAGGGAGAGTGGTTACATCACCCATGTCACCAGTACCCAATGCGTCTATTGACAAAGCCTATAATGCTGCTCATTATTATGTTGCTGAGGCCGAACCCTCGTCCAGATCCATTTGGAGGCATTGGAGCATTCAATCGATCAATACTATGCTGAGAATTGTCTAATAGGAAATAGGGCATTGCCAGAGAGGGTGGAGTGCACAGGCTTGGATGATGCTTTGGAAGATGTTGAACCCATTTACATGGGTGAACAGGGTGGAACCCCGTAGGATGATCTTATTCAGTACAAAAAGCTGTCCACCACACTGGGCGGTCTGGCGGGCTGCTCTGGTCAGGATTGTTGGTGGGGGAGAATCTCTAATGGAGAGCTCCTGTGTATTCCATCCATACAAACATAAATTAGTAGCAACCAACCAGTGTGCCCACATGGTGGCCCATGGATCTCTGCATCTGCATCTACTGATCTTCTGGGCCTAAGTCTGCTGTCAGATGGCCAATCAGCTGCTGGAAAATGGCAATGCGGATAGGTGGGCACCACACTTCTGTTTAACGTTTTTCTTGTAATGTTACTGCACAGTATTCTCGTGAATTCATTTAGTTTTATAGGAGCAGACTGAAAACAAGTCTAGAGACACCTGGGCTCATAATACAGTTTTGCAGGAAGCTGGTTGAAAAAACCAAGCTAGTCAGTCGCTCTAAAATTGTCCCCATTGGGGTACAGGGTATTTTCCTAATGGATACTTTAAGAACGTAGTCAATCATTCAGTACCGGTGAAGTTGAAAGTATTCTGTAGTTTACTTCAATATATTTGAAAATCAACACATCAAAGTCATCCAGATGGTCAAAAAATTATATATATGCATTCAAACTTGTTCAATAATGGGTTCTTATATGAACAGATGTCAACATAATATATATACCGAGAAACGTCTCCTTCGTCAGGGCGAACCTAGACATTCATAATTCAATTTGTGCATTCGAATAGACGTATACAAAGATAGTTATACAATTACAATTGGAATTATGAGAAATGAACACATACCATTATCTTTCCATGTATGAAAACGGTTTCAGCAAAATAAAATGAAAGGGCGACAAAGGCCCTCATTACAACCCTGGCGGTAAGTGAAAAACGATGCTGGTAAAGGATTACCAGCATCGCTTACCGCTATGGCCGATTATGACCTGAGATAGCGCTATTAGCGGCACCGTAATCAACGGTGCTGGTAAAAGCGCCAAGAGCGTGGACACGTGACCCCCATGCCGTAAATACCGCCATGGCGCTAAGTGGGGAACATTACGAGTCACGCGGACATGCAAATAACGCCTTTGTGAAGGCCGTAAAGCACCTTACCGCCATGGTGCTAATACCGCCATCGCGGACCAACCATAAATGGCCATGTACAGTGTTCCCGGCAGCCACAGGTGATCTCAATCAGCACAGGTGGAGGCAGTACAGACTGGGCAAGCACAAAAGGAGCACACCCCACCCCTTCCCACACCCAGTCACACTCCACAATTAATCCAATACTACTAATAATGCTGGGGCTGGAGGACCTGATTGAAGTGGAAGTGCAACAAGAACAACTACAAGAAGAACAACAACAGGCAGCACAGAGGAGACGCAGGAGGAGAAGGAGGGCAAGGCAGGGCCAGCATGCCCCACCAGCACAGCCAGCGCCACCACGCAGGCAGCGCCCAATCCCACGCATTAGAGCCAGTCCATTCAACCTAACCGCTGAGCAGATCCACACCCTGTACCGCCT
This sequence comes from Ambystoma mexicanum, assembly GCF_040938575.1. Taxonomy (NCBI): domain Eukaryota; kingdom Metazoa; phylum Chordata; class Amphibia; order Caudata; family Ambystomatidae; genus Ambystoma; species Ambystoma mexicanum. The sequence continues at coordinate 870,034,029 of NC_090924.1, read as the reverse complement.
GGACCGGGACACCATCACCACCATTGTGGACATGATACATGACGACATTGTTAGCCTCATTGAAACACGCACTGCCATCCCACCCCTACTAAAAGTAGTGTCTGTGCTCCACTTCCTGGCCACAGGCACCTACCAACACACAGTGGGGCAACTGCATGGCATTTCACAACCATTATTCTCACGTACATTGAACCAAGTGCTTGATGCCCTCCTCAAGCACACAGACAAATATATTTCCTTACCACGGTCTGCCCAGGAGATCTCAAACACCAAAGTGGGTTTCCATTCACTGGCCAGCATACCTGGTTGCATTTGCGCCATTGACTGCACCCATGTGGAATTGGCGGTCCCACATGCCATGGAGGTAGCGTACCGCAACCGTAAACTATACCACTCAATCAACGTACAAATGGTATGTGACTCAAACAAGATCATCACCCATTGTAGTGCTTGATACACCGGATCAACCCATGATTCAATGGTCCTGCCGAACTCCACGATTCCACGCTACATAGAGCGACATGCAGGGCAGAGATCCTGGCTTCTCGGTGAGTCGCATGTTAGGCTCATGGAAATGTGATGTGGGTAGGTGATTGAGGCATAGATGCATACTTCACCTGGCTGAGATGGGGGGGGAGATGCATACTTCACCTGGCTGAGATGGGGGGGGGGAAGAGATGTATACTTCACCTGGCTGAGATGGGGGGTGGGGAGAGATGCATACTTCACCTGGCTGAGATGGTGGGGGGGAAATGCATACTTCACCTGGCTGATATGGGGGGGGAGATGCATACTTCACCTGTCTGAGATGGGGGGGGAGAGATGCATACTTCACCTGGCTGAGATGGGGGGGGGGGAGAGATGCATACATAACCTAGCTGAGAGTGCCAGAGGGAATGGAGCAAGCTCATATCCCAAAAGCAGCCCAGACTGGACCTGACACCTGACCACATAATACAAGATGTAAGCAGCCCTACCATGCGAATGAAGCGGTGTCCCAACCATCCCACAGACATCTGCATGTGCACTGTACCAAATCAGACCGCATCCCCCTCAACAAAATGCAGCTACAAGCAACGACTATAGCCTATACACAGCACAAAACACCATGAACTGAAAGGCCAGTCCCCCATTACTGCGTACAAAGGAGTCACATGAGGGTAAAATACATCAATACACCACCACACTGACACAGAGGCCCAAGGAAATTGCATGACACCATTTGTTGTGCATAGTGAGAGCATCATGAGGCTGACATCAACGTTGCCAGGATGAAAGCATATGAATAACTGGACATCTGCAAGATCACAGAAACAACGGTCGTGGACTGACACAGTGCATGCGCACTCACAAGGCACTGGACCCCCCAGCGCACACTAATCGATGACATGCAAAAACAGTCCATAAGAGGAATACACACATAGCAGTCACATCGTGTGACTCCATTCATGCATGGAAATGGGGTTGAGATGAAGAAATAAATGCATGCCATGGTGTCACTTAATGAGGTCAAACATGATGAGTTAACTTACACATACATTGTTGCCCACATGCAGGTGATGCAGGCTATCCCTTGAAGCGGTGGCTCCTTACCCCAGTCCGGAACCCACAGAACAGGCACGAGGAGGACTATAATCGTGCCCATACACAAACCCGTGTGGTGATTGAGCAGACATTTGGCCTCTTGAAGGCACGGTTTCGCTGCCTCAGCAGGTCTGGTGGGACACTCCTGTACCGCCATGAGAAGGTGGCAAAGATTGTCATGGCATTTGTCATGCTACACAATATGTGCATCAGACGGAATGTACCCCTGCCCTCTGACGCAGAACAGCAACCACCTGACGAAGAGGATGAGGAGGGTGGGGATGGGGCAGCACCTCAGGGAGGAAGCGCTGCACAGGAGAGACGTGACATGCGTCAGACTCTGATCAACCAATTCTTCTAGCACACATGGATGGGGGTGTCACATGGAGATGGCACTTGGGACATGGACACTGTAGACTGTTAACCAATAAAGCACACGTACGTAATAAGCAATGTCCACACATGTGATTTCTGCATAACCAAAAAGTGTATTGAAAAGGTAAATCTAAGTGAACACACCCACCACCCCACACACCCACTCCTCCCTCTACTCCCCAACACACCCACTCCCCTTCCCCCTCTACTCCCCAAAACACCCACTTCCCCCTCCCCCCTCTACTCCCCAACACACCCACTCCCCCTCCCCCCTTTACTCCCCAACACACCCACTCCCCCCTACCCCCTCTACTCCCCAACACACCCACTCCCACCTCCCCTCTCTACTCCCCAACACACCCACTCCCCCCTCCCCCCTCTACTCCCCAAAACATGGTGTGGATGACTGCACAAGTGCATCATGTGGCACCAGTACACAAGACTGCGCCTATTGGCATACCCCGCTCCCAGCAGCCGGTGCACCCCTGTCGGAACGCCGCAGGTTCCTGCCTGATCTGCGCACGGGGCTGGTTCTGGTTGAACTGGCAGCCGAGGAAGAACTGGTTTGCTCACTTGGACGCATGTCCCGCATTGTTTGTACTAACTCGGAAAGTATGTGCCGCACCGCGGCCAGTTCAGCACATATGTCCTTAGTACTGGACTCGATAGCAGACATAAGAGTAGCAGCACAATCACGCATTTCCCCCCTAGTGCTGGTGCATTCTGTGACATGCTGCGTTAAACGGGCTGTAAATTGCTGTTGGCGCGTAATGATTTCCTGCATTGCCTCTTGGCTGTTGTGGCCTGTGGCTGATGGTTGTGGCGTGTCCATTATACTGCTGCCCTCCTGCACATGTGCGGTTGGGCTGGGAGTAACCGTCAAAGAGTTTCCAGGAGATAGCCCCTGTATGATGTTGTCATGCTGGCTGCATGGGGACATGTAGGGGGAATGCAGGGGGCCAGTGGGGGGACTCACAACATTATCAACATCCCCTTCCTCGTTGTCCGAGATCGCTGCGGTGGCAGCTGTTTCACCGATGGTGTTGCTTTCTGCAGATCCAGTGCCTTCGGCGGACAACACTGGGCAGATGGTGGATGTCGGTGGCGCCAAAGTGGTGGACTTGGTAGACATCGGTGCCGTGGCCTGTGCTGTGCTGTGGGACATTTCCTGTTGTTGGGGTTTCTTTGTTCCGCCTGAGGTGGAGGGATGGTGTTGTGCCTCTTCGGCCCTGGCCTTCTTAGCAGGGGTTGCACCTGTGTCATCATCGGCAATGTTCGAATGTGAGCCTGTGGTGGACCAAAGGAGGGAGAGGGTTAGTGATGGGTCTACAGGCACTGAACAGGCGTTGTGATGGCTGCATTCATTTTGATTGCTGGATGGTTCACATTGGAGGCAGTGACATACAGGTAGTCTCACTCTTAGGTGGTTGATGCATGGAGGCATGTGGGTAGCTAAAGAAATGGGGATCATTATGCATGTGTATAAGGTGGAGGTCAGCACTGCCTGTAGGCAGTCTTGTGCTAATGTGTCCGGTGGACCCTGGTATGCACTTCCCAATCATCTGGACATCATCGTGGTGAGATTGGCATAGTTGGACTTGAGGCACCTATCTGCATCGCCTGATGTCGGGGCTCCTCTCTCCATGTCCCCAATTCCCTCAATGCTCTCCGTGCCTATGGTGGCAGCACATATCTCCTCCCATGGCTGTAGTTTTAGGGGCGACTCAGCACCTCCATCAGTCGCCATGCCGAGATTCCGATTTGCCGCCAGAATGCTCCTGACGCGGAGACGTAGATCGTCCCACCGCTTGCGGCATTGTTTGGCAGTGCGGGGTGTTGTGCCGACAGCACTGACCCTCTGGGCGACCATGGCCCATATTGCCTTTTTCCTCTGCAGCGCCGGTCTGGTCATCTCCATTGCGAACACAACATCAGCATGCTCTTCGAGGGTTTCGGCCAACATTGTTAGATCCTCCCTTGAAAAGCGCTCCTGGCGCAGCCGATCTCCGGTCTTTTTCAAAGCTTTAGGCATCGTGATGTCAAAGGGGTGGTGTAGGAGATTTGTGGAAGTTGTTGGGGTCAGGTGTCTACTGGTAACAGAGGATGGCAATGGATTGTGTTTTTAAAGATGGCCGCCGTGCTCTTTCCCGTTCCTGTGCAGTGACGCTACTTCTGGATCTGCTTATTTACAGTCACCGCTAATAGCGGTTCCCGCTAATTTCGGTTACCGCTATTAGCGGTGACCGCTAATGTCGATGGCTACGGTGGCGGAGGTGCTATTTGCATGGCATATGATGCCGGTAAGTGGGATTTTACGCCCTTTAGCGGCATGGCGCAATGCTCGTGCCCGAGAGCTCGTAATGTGCCGCTTTTAGCGGTCTCTGGACACGTTATTTGCACCATGCCGGTAATGGCCGATACTTACCGCCAGGGTCATAATGAGGGCCAAAATCACCAACATGAATTCTATCAGTAAATGAATCATGCTTTAAACTTGTAAAAACAATAATAAAATGGGCTTGTACTACTATTACCTTAATGTCGGTTTCAATTAGACACTAGGACCACAATGATTCAAATGGCACTAGGAAATTCAAAAATACATGTTTTTAATATCTAGCTAATTGTTTTCTGTAAATGCTATGTGACCCAGTTGTGCACCAATCTTACCTTGGTGCCAAGTGGGTTTCCTTAAAAACATGGTGTTACATCTGCGCTGTGTCTTTGTTTTCAAAGCTGTCCATGCTGTGTGGCCGGTTCAGCAAATAATAAGTAAACAAATGATATGGTAAGTCCAAAGTTAAGAAGACGATGTCCGCCGGTCCATGGACTTGTATTTCATAGAACCTACCTGGTGCAGCTTCCGAGGTTCGTGCCGTGCATACGCGCATACTCGCGTGCCTGCTTGTATTGTTGCTATGGTAGCAGACCTATTTTATGGACTTCGCATGTGCATTTGCTTAATGTAAATACACGTATTTGTGCTCTCATATTCATGTGACAATCATTCTAGTCTGTAAAGCTTAAACATATGTTATTGTTACCGCTGTGTAAAAAAGAAAAAGATTCAACTAACGGTGGTTGCCAAGGTAACTGAATGCTTTGTTGCAGCTCGCGCTCCGGCGGCATTCAACAGTAAATTCAATTGGCTGCTCGTGTTAAGGCTCATGTTACCCATTTCTATGATAACCAAACTCCTGTGTGGGTGTTCACATATTCACAAACAAAAGTATGTAATCCTGATGGAACGTGGTGGTTCTTAGAATCTGTGCGTTTTGTTACGTATATAAGTCTCAGTACGCTGGATCAAAGGTTGGAGAAAAAAATCAACATACTTCCCTAACGGCTGAAGGATGCTATTCATTCCTGCCACGAATGGTCTTCCTGGTGGCTGTTGTAGGTCTTTATGTATTTTAGGGAGTGTATAAAAATTAGGAATTCTAGGATGTTGGTTCATTAAGAATTTGTAGGTATGCTCGTTTATCCATTCTAGTTCCTCAGCTTTTTCTAATAAAGCTTTTAAGTTCTGTTTTATAGACAGTGAATCAGCTGCTGGACCCAGTGCAAGTACAAATACAGACCATGGGCCTCATCACGAGTTTGGCCTGAGCCATTAAATGAGGTGGTAACGGTATTACTGCTGCATTTAAGGGCTGGCCAAATCACGAGTTGAGCGGAAAATGTCATTTTTACCTCCAGCTTTTCGCTGCAGGTTAAAATGACAATTTTGGGGCACTTTCGGCCATTTTGGGCACTTTAACTGCCAGCCTAATTACCGGCAATGGCAATAGCACTCCCCAACCCAATTGGGTCCTGGCATTTGCCACGCACGCAACTCGTGTTCCGGTGCAAATTGCACCGGAACGAGTTGCGGGAGCGCTATTAACGTTGGGCAGTATCCCAGTGGTATTTCCCACCGGGATATCGCCCAACTCGTGATGAGGTCCCATATCTTGTATTTCGCCACACATCTTAACAGGCTTTCCACAGCATTCTTGGAACCGAAGGATGCCCTCAGATTGTTGACAGGTAGGTGCGACAAGGACACTAGAAAAATTGATGTTTTGTCTGGGGGTGATCAAAATCCCTGTCCAGTCTAGCAGAAAGGGATGTTGGCAGGGATGTTGGCTGGAATAAAGAAATGTATGTCCAGTCTGGGCCTGAGCTCACCAGCAAACTGGTGCCCGAAATTCAATAAGGGCAGCTCACAGCCTCCTCCGGTAGGGCTAGAAGCAAGTAGCAGGGTGGAGCTGCTGAATTCATGATGACAAAGATGACGTACAGACAAAGGACTACATCCAAGCAGCCTGAAAGTCTGACCGAGACTAACATCAGGTTGCCCAGCTCTCAAACTTCTCTCGAGGCTGATAATTGAAAGCAGGGTAGCATGCACAGATTTAATCTGGGTGGCTGTGGAAATGACATTCAGAGTTTTGATGCCACTTAGGGTATTCCCTGTGGGGGCATTGAGAAGCAGATTTCTAAGGTTGATCCTCTCAGAGGCTGGTGAAATACAAATGTAATCTATTGCTTTAAGGGCCTAATGCATGGTAATAAAAATGCATACAAAAGATCCTTAGCAAAGGACCTATCGGAGGTGCTTGGTGTGAATGATATTTCATTTCAACTGGTTCCCACTGTATGCATGCTTTCAGACTGTATGTTTTGTAAGGGGTGCAATGTTCGCTTTTCTTTTGTTAATGCAAACTTTCGCTTGTGCATCCTGAACTGCTGAGATGCTCTAGCTAGGATGAGGATTGAGGTATTTGAGGACACTAAGGACGACATATGCCATCTTCATGACTCATGGTATTATTGGCATGAGTAGGGGAATGGGGAGGATGGTTCTTTGGAACCCCCACATGTCCTTTTATGGAAATTTGGCCAAGGTAGTAGTATTGATCTTACCATTGATCCCAATTGTCTGTTTATTGATCTGGCAAGAACAAAACTGGAGCAGAGATTGAGACAGGCCACCCCAAAGAGTTTCAAGGTCTCTCAGTAGGCTAGGGAGAGTACACCTTCCCTATACTGGCCCCACCTTTGAAACAGCTGTAGGGAATGTGGGTCAATAGTTGGGATTGAGAACTGCCCCGGTCCATCAGGGGGGCAAGTGAGTGGTGGTTTGCTAAGTGTTATGTCTGATTGCTCCCATGTACCCCAGTCAGCTGAAACCCTGGTGATTGTTTCATGGAATGTCGCTGGTATTAAATCCAGATTTGGCAGCCCAGAGACTAAGGCACTCTTTAAGAAGACTGACATTGTCCTATTATAGGAGACCTGGGCAGTGAAGGATGTCCCAGTGGATGGGTTAGTGGCATATTGTTTAGAGGCTTGGAGGAATCCCAGGGGAATCTGCTACAGAGGTCTATCTATACTGATTAAAACCCACGTATCTAGTGAATTGTCCCCCCTTGAGTATTCCCATCCATTCTTATCGGTGGTCAAAATCTGCAGGGTAGGTGGGAATGATGTTCTGGTGGTCAACTTTTATAACAGTCCCTATGCGCAGTTCGCTAGGGGCTACCTCTTGGTGTTATCCTCCGTTACGGAAGGCCTGGTTAATTTGGCTGCTTCTAATGGGTTATGTCTCATTTTTTAGAGGATTTCAATGCCATGCTGGGCGGCGGTCCAGGCACTGCCCTATTTGATTCCTCGGAAAATGATCTGGCTGGGATATCAATTCCTGTCATGAGGGACGTGAGAATCTGTGTAGAGGTGCTTAGGCTTTGGAAGTTTCTCTATGAATGGGGTCTGCGTTTGGCTAACGGCAGTTTTCACAATGATATCCCAGGCAATTTGACCTTCTCGTCAGCTTTGGATCAATCAACAATCGACTACATATGTGTCCCAGTAAAATTCTGGCACTGTGTCATCGAGTTTAAGGTGCTGGGTGACATTTGCAGTGATCATTTTACCATCCAGCTTTTGCTTAAAAGACAGGGTAATCGAGCACTGCCGGGATGGTTATATCAGCCGCAGGTGTCTCTTGATGACCAAAAGAACAGATTAAAATGGTTGCTTGTCATGACTGCGCATGCGCGCGTGACGCATGCGGACCTAAACATCTCGGCTCCCAGCGGCCGCTGCCTTTATCCTAAAATATAACCCCTTTCTTCTGCACGATATTACCCCATCTGCTCACGAACAGCGGCAGACACATTTGTGCAGCCGTCGCTGCATTTTGGGGACGAATCGGACCGGGGGACTCCAGTACCAGCCTGAAGACTGCCTGCGGGTGATCCGCGGCCAGCCTAGCGTGAGCGGAAGCGACCGCCCACCCCTCCCCCTCCGAGACACTCCGACACTGAAGTGCCAGGGCAAAGGGACGTGCCGGAGAAAACACCGGCAGACCGGCAGGAGAAACCCCGTGGCGCTCCACCGGCACCGTCGGAGTCACAACTGTGGTCCCTCCCTCCTGCCTGATCCTGGGGACACCGCAGGGCGCTGGGATCGGAATGGCTGCTGCAGAGGACCACGAGGGAAATGCTCCACCATTCCCCACGCACAGACCCGCAAGCTTCCCGGAGCGCTCGCCCCAGGCCCGGGCCCACGCGGCCAGCCTTCCCCCAGTAATCTCCCCCCCCTCGTCAGCGAGACTGCATCGCCCAGGGTCGAGTCGCGGCACGACTAGAAGGATCGAGTGCTGAGCTCCCCTGCTGGTGGACAACACGAGGGCAACAAACCCAGCAACGGACCCAGCTACAGCAAGCTAGGAGTGTGTGTGGGGCTGGGAGCTTGCCCTGTTTCCCCCCTACCCCTCCACGGCCCCTCACCGACTGGGCCTGTGAAGCCCATGAACGGAACTGCAAGGGACGGAGATAGGTATTGGCTAGTGCTACGCCAGGGGACAATACTGCGGCACGATCCCACATTTCCTTGAAAGACTGTTTTCTTCCCCCCCACCCTAAGCAAGGCCTCAGCACACTCAGACTGCGGTGAGGGACAACCTGCAGAACAGCCCCTACAGGGCACCACTACTGCGGGGGCGAGCTCTCCCCTACTCATACGGCATCACCCCCAAGCGCCTGGCAGCCCTGAAGGAGGGGGCCACACCCCGGGGGAGCACGCTCCACACCGTAGGTGCCCCGTAGTGCTGCTACTTAACAATCTGATCCAGGCCTCATCATCCATCCTCCTAGCCCATACCAGGCACGCCACCTGCGACATGGGGAAAGAAAAATCAAAAAGGCAAACTCTTCAAAGTAAAATGGACTTCTACACAACAGGCCCCCCCCCCCCGCCAGCGGACTTAGACTCCAGAAGAGGAAGGTGCCAGCAAAGAGCCCCCTGACTCCCCAATCTCTCTGACAGACCTCACAAAAGCGATTGGGGACTCGAGAACATCACTGGAACTCAAAATGGGAGGCCTTTCCACAGAGGTGTCCCTTATACACCAAGACCTCCGCAATCTATCGGCCAGGGTCGGTGAGGCGGAACAGATAATTTCGGACACAGAAGACACGGTGCACTATTTAGAGCAACAACTTACCGCAATCACTCAGAAAGTAGCCCAACTAGAAAACCGTAGAGGACAGTGAGGGGAGGGCACAGCGCAATAACCTCAGAATCCTTGGAATACCGGAGAGGGAGGAAGGCCCCAGCGCTGAACTCTTTCTTGAGGACTGGCTAGCTCATATCTTCGCCCCCAGAAAACTGTCCAAATTCTTCTCTATAGAAAGAGCGCATAGAGTCCCCACCAGTCCACCAACTCCGGGCGCTCCGCCCAGAACAATAATCGCATGCCTGCTGAATTAACGGGACCGAGATGCGATCCTACAAATGGCAAGGGCCTCCGGCCCGATAACATACAACGGCTACAAGATCGGGTTCTACCCCAACTACACCAAAGACATCCAGAAGGCCCGCCAATCTTTTGACTCGGTCAAGAAGAAACTTCACTCGCTCTCTATCAAATATGCTTTATTCTTCCCGGCATCGCTTAAAGTCCACTATGAGGCCACCACTCATCTGTTCTACACACTCAAAGATGCATGGGACTGGCTGGAAACCCAAGTTCTCACGGGTTCCAGAGCGAGGCGCACGCCACCAGGACCGCCCACACAGAGGCCCCGGTCTGACCGACCATCGCCCCCTCAGTCTCCGAACAACGACGAGACGGGGACCCCCACCGAAAAGGGGTAAGGACCACGCAACGGGGGGACTAATCTGCAACGTAATAACATGGGAACGCTCAACTAGCGGCCGCCGCCCCTGATGCGGCGCAGGCACTATCACAGTCAGGGTTATCCCGAGGAAGTTCACCAAGTTATACGTTTGTTCACCGAGTTATAAGTTCAATGTTAGGGCGACAGGTGCTCCCAGTTGGGGGGGAAGTACAGGGTGTGGGGAGTTTTGGGGACTCATGGAAACAGAATCACGAGACAAGAAGGCTGGAAACCGACGAGTACAGGTAATGTAAACGAACACTGTTTTTGGCCAGGACCGTGGACGCAACAGTCTGCCAGTCATCAGGCACTTCAATGCCAGGCAACCCCTGGATGTCTCCTCTGAGAAGAGATTGACATAGGCCCCCAAGAAAGGCGCAACTGCCACTAATCCTCCCAGACACCCCAACAAGAGGACTCACACAGACAGGATGAACTCCAACACGGTGACAATAATGTCCTGGAACGTCAACGGCCTCGGCTCCAGCATAAAGCGGAGACTGGTGCTCCAGTACCTAAACCGACACTCGCCGGACATTGCCCTCTTAAATGAAACACACTTGATAGGCACAAACACCAACTTTTTCAAAAGATCCAGATGCCGGATTCACGAAAGGTGCTAGGGGCACGATGATACTCGTTCATAAGAGAGTCCCTCTCCAGGTGAGGAAGATCAGAGCGGACCCCCGGGGCCGCTATGTACTGTTGCTAGCGGACATCTGGGGCGAGAAGATCTATGCCCCCCCACGCTGACGAAAGAACTACTCTCCGAACTACAGAGCTTGCTCCTGGAAGAAAAGGCTGATACGTGGGTGCTTGGAGGGCACTTTAATGAAGTCATGAACATCGCAGTCGATAGAACCCATAGGAGACCTGGAACACGCCCCACCTCCACACCGCTCGCTGCGTTCGCCGAGGCCGTGGGATTGACGGACACATGGCGCTCACTCCATGGAGACGAGGCAGGGTTCTCCTTCTATTCGGGTGTCCACAAATCGTTCGCCAGGATTGATTACGCCTTCATCCCCCGAATATGACCGATAGGCTTCTCGACGCTGAATTCCTCGCGAGAGGAATTTCGGACCACTCCCCACTCCTTCTAACTGTTAAAAACTCCTGCCGCCGCCCGGATCAGAACTGGCGCCTCAACACATACCATCTCCGTCTTCCTGAAATAGCAGAGGAGCTGACAAAGACAGCAGAATATTTCGAACTCAATGAAGGCTCCGTGGACTGCCTGATTTCGATCTGGGAGGCGTACAAAACAGTCCTCCGTGGGGAGGCTATCTCTGCGGTTTCCGCCTACCAACAACGCCAAGTCCAGAAAGTCAGGGAAGCAGAAGCACACGTCTTGGAGTGTGAACGACAAATCCTAATACACAACACCCAAGAAGCAAAGGAGCCGATACTCACGGCGCAAGACGCCCTCAGCAACTTATCTCTAGACAATGCACAAACTGCTCACCAATTAGTCCGGAGCCAAATATACGAACGTGGCGACAAGGCTAACAAGACTTTGGCCTGGTTGGAGAGACACAAACTAAGCAGAGGACACGTAAGGGTAATCAGATCTCCAGATGGAACACTGTTGACAGAAGACTCTGATATTGTCGAGGCATTTGCAACCTACTACAAAAACCTCTATACCCCACCCACTGGGAACCCACCAATTGAACCCTCACGCTACCTCGACCAAATCGAGCTCCCGATACTCCCACAGTGTTACGCTCACCTGAATCCCACGGAGGCGCAGGTCTGGTTTGGAGTGTTGTTGCTTCTTCTATGGTGAAGCGCAGGACCCGGAAGATGGACTGGACCGGACCTTCGAATCTGGCTTGTCTGGCTCGCAGGAATATCTTTCTGTATGTGAAAAGGGAGTATTAACAATCTGCGGGAGAAAGTATAAGCCTCCTGCTCCCTTCTCGCCCCTCTAAGAAACTCTCCTGCGACCCCCACGTGAAGTCTCACCTTAGGGTTTGAAAGGTTGAGCTCTCCATCCTGCTTCTCATGCAGGGGCGCGTTGTATCCAGTTACTTCACTGGGATTTTGATTGTAGAGGGTTCAAGTTTTGTTTTCCCGGTATAGTACCGTAAGGATTCTGTTAATGAGTATGATTCCGCAATAATAATTGTTTGTTGTCTCTTTTTCAGGTGCGGAAACTATTCCGAGAAGAGCTGTGGAACCGAAGAATGAGACTCTGGTGAGCTTGATGCAGAACAACGCGAAGCGTGAGTTGCTGCTTGGGCGTGGCTTAAATAGCCTTCAAAGTAGTTCCAGGTATGTATCCTTCCTCTCAGGTATGTATTCCTCCCCTGACCACACCCGTGTGGTTAAGTAGTTCCAAAGATAAAGTAGTCCCATTCAGTCCTCAGAAGGTCTGGATGATGCAGCATGGCTGCATCAGGTAAGTTAACACTAAGCACCTTTAACACAAAGTCCCCTTTTATGAGCCTGGCGCCTATGGCGCCAGGACTGTGGCCCGATATGAGCCTGGTGCCAAAGGCGCCAGGACTGAGTCCAAAGAGCCCCTACTTGAGGCTGTTGTGACTTCCCTTGAAGACATGATGTCTGCCTCTGGGGTAGCTGGGTCTTGTCTGGCACCTTGGAGGTAGGCATCATGACACACAGCACCAATCAGATCTCCTGAATGCTGATATCACTGACACCGAGGTGTAAGAGGCGCTAGCACAACTCCAACCCGGGAAAACCCCGGGCACCAATGGGTTCCCGACAGAGACATGGAAATGCCTCGGTGGCATGTTACCTACCCACATGCATCGCATGTTCCTACGCAGCAGAGAACTGGGAGCTCTCCCCCCAGACCTCAGGAAGGCACGCATAGTTGTCATACACAAGCCCGGGAAACCCCCAGAGGAATGCACCTCCTATTGTCCGATATCCCTGATTAATGGCGAAGCAAAGGTCCTCGCCAGAACACTAGCTAACCGACTACTGCAGGTGATTGAGACCCTCGTCCACTCAGACCAATGTGGTTTCATGCCTAATAAATCAACTCGAATGAACTTACGTAGAGTCCAATTGGCGCTGTCCAGGGCAAAGGAAATTCCAGCCCCACTGGCCCTCCTGGCGGTGGACTTTGAAAAGGAATTTGACTCTGTGGGGTGGGATGCCCTGTGGGAGATCATGGCTAGGATGAATCTGGGGCAGACATTTAGATCATGGGTAAAACTCCTGTATGCATCCCAGGAGGCCACGGTGAGGGTAAACGGCAGGTCCTCCAAAACATTTCCCTTGGGTCGCGGCACGAGACAGGGATGCCCACTTTCCCCACTCCTCTTTCTCCTGGCCATCGAACCACTAGCAATTGAGCTTAGAGCTAATACCACCTGGACCGGTTTTGTTTGGCCGGGTGGGGGTGAAGACCGCCTTTCGCTCTTTGCGGACAACCTCCTCCTATACCTCAGTAACCCGAGCATATCGTGCCCGGCTGTCTCCCTCATTCTCAGGGAATATCAGTACTTTGTGGGCCTAAAGGTTAATGATGCCAAGACCATATTCTTCCCGATTCAGGGTAGTGAGTCGGCGATCCCGGAGACCTGCCCATACCATGTCTCTATCAGGGATTTTAAATACCTGGGTATACGGCTTGACCCGACGCTTGATGGGTTCCTCCGAATTAACCTACAACCTGTAATTGAGCGGTTCAACAGAGACACCCCCCATTGGCAATCACTTCCCCTATCGCTAATGGGCCTAGCCGCGCTATTCAAAATGATGACCCTTCCCAGACTGTTGTACGTTCTCCAGAATGCCCCACTCCCTATCCCCCGTGAAACCTTTGCACTCATCGACAAGAACCTGCGCACACTGCTATGGGGTGGGAAACAATCCAGGATCACCCTTGATACGCTCCAGAGATTGGTGTGGGAGGGGGGCATCGGTTTACTCTGCATACGCACCTATTACCTGGCCACACAGATAGGAGTAGTGAATGACTGGATGCACGCGAACACCACACTACCACACACCCGTATAGAACTGGAGACCATGGCCCCACTAACACCGCTGCAAATCCTCTACGCCACCCACGATCAACTCCAGGTGCTGCCCAAAATGACCCACCACATCCGTCGTGCCTGGCGGGACGCACACAAACTAATCGGCTGGAAAGGACAGCCAACACTGACACAACCCATATGGCACAATGCGCTCCTCCCGGAACTAGTGAAAATGGGCTCCTTTGGCCACTGGCAAGCAAAAGGAATACACACACTAGCACAGGTGATACAAGAGGGTCGCCTCCTGAGTTTTGAGACCATGCGAGACCAATTCGACCTGGCACCCATGGACCGGTTTCGGCATGCGCAACTGTCCCACGCCATCCACACCCAATTCCCTGACATGACGATCATACCCCCCCTGCTCTCCCATTGAGACCAATATTCTCCCGCAGCGCATCTCTTCTAAGGTCACCTCCACTCTCTATCAGGCCCTTAACTCGTTTGGGGCTGCACAGCAAGATGGGCTCAAGGCAAAGTGGTAAAGGGATGTGGGTGCCCTGGAACCTGAAGATTGAGTGGAGGCATTAATGTCCCCCAGAGAAATTGGTATAGAATCTAAGCCTACACTAATACAGCTGAGGATCCTTCACCGCTCATACCACTCACGCACTGAAATGGCCAGATGGGGTGGAATAGAAGAAGGGAAATGTGTTCGATGCAAAAAAGAACCTGCCACCTTCTACCATATGATATGGGACTGCCAGGTGTTACAGGCCTTCTGGGTGGACTGTGTTAACACAATCTCAGCCGCTCTGGCGACACCAATCCCTACGGGACCCAAGATGGTAATCCTGGGCATCGGGGGTGAAGTAGACTTGTCTAAATACGAGAAAATGTTTTTGACAATTGCGCTGGGGGCAGGCAAAAGACTTATTGCGGACAATTGGGGATCAGCCGACCCACTGTGCCTGAACCGTTGGAGTAATGAGCTGGACAGGTGTGCAGCCTCAGAGCGCCGGATCTATAACGCACGGGGCTGTCCCCATAAATTTGAAAAAATATGGGGTAAATGGCTCGACGCTAGCTGAGACCTGCGGGCCGGGGTGCATCAGCAGCACGGTTAGCATTGTTTGCCTGCATTGGCCTATTGATGTCTTACGGTCCTCGTCCCCGTTGCCACATGCGAGCTGTTATTATTGCCAAATTGCCTTCGTCATATGTATGCCGCTGATTCATGTCTCATTTATGTTCATTTCTTTATGTTATGTTGTTTAAACTCAATAAACAGAGTTATAAACAATAAAAATGGTTGCTTGTTTATCGAGAGCGGCTGCAGAGGGATATTTTTATAAACAACTGCCAGGAATCAGATAATTTTTTCTCAGGTGGTTCTAATCAGAGTGCTATTCTAGCTAATTTTGTATCACTTGTGTCTAAACTAACGGCCTCATTCACCATAGAGACCAGTAACAGATTAGGAAAGAGGCGACCGGGCTGGTTTAACGCAGATTGCACAAAATCTAAGAGCATCTTACTCGAAACCCTGAAGAATACCCATGCCTCAAAAAGGGATATAGTTAGCGCTCGGCCACCATTAGAAAGAACTAAATTGAAGCTGAGTGCTGGGAGGTTTGGGTTAATTCCTTGGCCACTAATAATGCTAAGCTATTTGGGTATATAGAGAATAATGAGCCATTTTACAAATTTAAGTCAAAAGTGCTGATGCTATGGTCTCTGATCAGGCTTGAGTGGCCCATTTTCCTGCCCTATATACTCCTGACCATGGGGTTGCGGTCAATGAACAATCGCTTGCAGTGGATTTTCAGCAGTTAGCATTTCCAGTGGCAGGAGAAATTGTATTAAAAGTAGGGGAAATTGTATCAGCCATAAAATGTCAACCCAGAAATAAGGCTCCAGGCTTTGATAATGTACCAGCAGGATTGTTTTTTTTTTTATCATAACCAGACCTTTGGGCTCTGATCTTGACTTTGGGTTTTAATGCTATTTGTGCAGGTGGTGAGCACCCTGTATCTTGGTCATGAGCAGAAATTCACCTGATTTATAAAAAGGGGCTGACGGTGCTATTGGCATCATATAGACCTATTTTGCTTCTAGAATCTGTGTTTAAGATCATGGGCATAGTCCTCTTTGGAAGATTGGAGCCTTGGGTGGAATGTAATAACATTCTTTCCCCCATTTTGTTGGGGTTTAGACCAGATCATGGATCGGCCAAGCAGTCCTCTGGTAGTGGCTCACTCTTTGTACATTAAACAGTAACCTGTTGTTCTTGCTTTCATAGATCTGAGCACCGCCTTTGACAAGGTCAATCGTAAAAAGCTCTGGTGTGTGCTCAGATCCATGAATTGTCTAGGTGCATTGGCAGATCTCTTGGAGAGGTTGCCTTCTTCCACAGTTGCCTGGGTGAGGAGTAAGGTGCAGGGACAGTGTACTGCTTTTTTTCAGGTGATGCGAGGGGTGCGCCAGGGCTGCGTACTGGCTCCCCTACTCTTCCCTCTGTATATTAATGGTATTTATAACCATTTACTTACCTCCACTCCGGATGTCCCAATAACAGGTAGTCGGCTCGTGCCATTACTAGCTTATGCCTTTGTCACAGTGTTGCTGGCCGGCACTCCCAGAGCCCTGCAGCATCTGATTGATGACTATTCTTTATTAATGATTCACTGTATCTAAAGGTTAATGGCCAAAAATAGGCAGTCATTGGACCTCATTGCTAGTAGCGCTATGGTTGCCGGCGGAGTCTAGCATGGTGAATGGCGGAATTACCGCCCCATTCCAAGGTTGGCGGGGGCGGTAATTCCCCATTCACCATGGCCCTTCCCCATTCCCATTGAGCCCCCATAGGGCTCAATGGGAATGGGGAAGGAGTAAATAACGGTACTGCAATTAACAGTACCGTTATTTGCTCTGAGGTCCCTCAGCGGGTCCCGTCCTGAACGTGTGGTCTGACCACACGTTAAGGACGGGACACACTGAGGGACCTCGTAGTAGGGCGGTAAGGGATTACCGGCACCGGTGCCCTTACTGGTGCCGGTAATCTCTTGCCGCCATCCGTGTAATGAGGCCCATTGTCTGTAGTAGGGGGAAACGCCCACCAATATTTCAGGCCATGTTCAGTAAGGGGGTTCTGATCCCCAGAGTCTCTAGTTTCGACTATCTGGGGGTTAGATTTCCTTAAAACCTGTTATCAAGCAGACTGCAGGGTTCAAACAGGCTATAGTGGGTGTGGCACGTGCTATGGGCATGTTTAAAGCTAAACCGGTCGAGCTGGTGCTCAAGGTCTATAATGGGAAAGCTATTTCTGTTGCTAGGTATGACATGAAGCTGTGGGGCCATAGCAATGCTGAGTCCATCCGGATGGTAGAAAATACCTTTCTGAAACGAGCATTGGGGCTTCCACAGAGGTCCCCGAACTAAACTTCACGGTGCACCAGGAATTGGGTTGCAGTTTTATTAGTCACCTCATTGCAGCCCAGCCTGTAAATCATTGACTCAGAGTTTGGGGGAATAGCAAAGCTAGTTTAACCCATGAGCTAATTAAACACTTGGTTCCTAAGGACCCCAACATGAATATCCCCTGGCTTAGGTATGTAAAAGCAATGTTGTCAGAAGTTGATATGGCTCAATGTTTATATATAATTATAATAATTTTGTATTTATGACACGCTGAATACTGAAGAGGTTTCTTAGCGCAGACACGGACTTCAAACCAGTGTTGCTATGTATCTTCTTGCTTCCAATACAAGCGTGTTGCCACTGAGCTATACTACCCGTATGAGAGATGGCATGCCACGCAATGTTCTGAGATCTATAAAAGCAAGGGTATTCTAGCGTATACTCGATAAGAGGGAGTCATCTGAGATCCTGAGGCCTGCTAATAGGAAACATGCGATCATTGCGAGCCAAAGTCTCCGAAATGACTACGATGGGCACAGAACCCTTCTCAGCACACTATTACCAGGGCACATTTTAATTGTATTCGTTTAAGAGCAGTGGTGGCGGCCTGGTGCAATGACAATGAAAACCAAACATGTATTCTTTTTGATCCGCCAAAGGAAGACTAGGCCCATTTTGGATTGTTTTTTGCTGCTCTCTCGTATATCAGAGATTGTACGCTTAAACCGCCCTTGCGAGGCCAGAGATTCCTTCAGTTTGAACCTGCTCTGTTACACTTGCTATGGGTGGACTCAGTTTATGTGGGTTGTGGTTTATTACCATTTCTAAAGAATGCGTTAACTTGGAGGACAGTTTGTAATGAAAATTGTTTGATTTTAAGGTTTTTTTTCTTATTCTTCTTTGTATTATAAAAAGGTTGTAACGTTATGATGATGATGGGATTTTTTTAATCTTTTAAATTTGTGATGTGTAGTTCTGATGTCAATTGTTGTTTTTATGGGAATGTTTCGTATTCTACTACTAGAATACACTTTAGTTGCGTAAGAGAAAACAAATTAATAGGGTTGAGAGGGTTTCTCTTGAGTGAGAGGTAGGAAAGTGAAATTGATTTTATTTGAGAGATAGAAAGAAAATTGAAGTAGGATTCATTTGAAGAAGTTGAATAATGAAATAGTATGTATTTACTATGTTTTTATTTTATATTGTGTTTCAGTTAAGAAGAAACTTTTCACATTCTAATACAGCGATAACATTATTGTTTTAACTAAATCTTAGTTTTCTTTAATGTTATCATTTGTTGTTATTTAATAGTTTGTCTATTCTAAGCAAGGGTGGATTGGGAACCAAAAGGGACCCTGGAAAAAATGTTCAAGTGTACCCAAATTACACATTTTCGGAAAGCCCAACCCTTTTCCTATGAGAAAATTTGAAAATAAAATAGGCTACCACACCCAAGAGGCCCAGGGTGCAGAGGCCTACTGGGAAATCTCCAGAGTTCCCTATAGGCCGGTCCACCCTTGATTCTAAGTTATAGATTTGTAACTGCCATGCGAAATTATACTTGGTGTCCCTGAAGACATGTAATCTACAATTCTTCTGTTTTCAATCACCAGCCCTTATAGACACATTTACCCAGAGAATTTAGTTGCAGATTTCCAAAACAGGGAATAATGATAACAAATGTCAATTAGTTTCCAGTGTGTTTTCATTTTTTACAAATTCTGCAGCATTGCAGTTATTTGGGTACCTTCCCAATAGGTCCTAAAACCTCCATGATTGGGAGTAAATTCAACCATACCATCATAAACAGTCTCTGGCGTTAGATGAGGGAGAAGAAGAACATTAAAGTGTTATTTAGTGGAGATAGAGGTGGACAATTAAACCAGGCTTTGGTTGAGGGAGAGTTAGAAATGAAAATAGGATTACCAATTGCAATTCCTCCATGGTGGTGTATGTTATTCGTTGCCTGTGTAACAAGTTATACATAGGGAAAACAGAAAGAAAGGTCTGGACCCGGATTACTGAGCACAAAAGTTGCATTAAGAATCGGGTACATTCTGCCCCCATGGTTGGTCATTATATTGAGATGGTATATAAAGTGGAAGACATTAAATGGACAGTACTGTAGAAAAGTAAGGGCAGGCAGTGACAAAAATGTGGATAAAAGAAAACTCACAGAAAAAGAGAATGAGCAAAATTTTTTGACCAAAAGTGCGATCAATGGTCTGAATGAAAGAACTGCTGATTGTTGATTTCTGTACATGATGCAGGACCACTTGAACAAAACGGCAGATCAGCAAAACTTTGTAGATGTTTGTACGATTAGCTGCTTTTGTAGAGATAGGCTCAAAAGAGGCGTGACAGGGACTGAACATTATATTCACTCAGAGATGATGTGCATTCCGAGTAATTAGAGGGGTCGGAGTTACCTTAGGGTCCAAAATAAGGAACACTTTGAGTGTAGTGTCAAAGAGGGAAGTTAAGGATCCATTTTATTCAGAAAAAATGAATAACCTGTCTTTATAATCTAAAATTCAAAATGTAAAATACAATTAGAAGAGTAAAAAAAGCAAAAAAAGACAGGAATTTGCACTATTGTCATTTAATAATAATAATAATAATTAGGCATTTATATAGCGCTACGAACCCTCAGGTATCTGAGCGCTGCTTATTATTACCCACGGTGTGTGGTGCTCATGATGATTTAAATTATAATGCTAGCTAATACTAAGTATAGTGAAACTCTCCGGCCATATCCTTGATTATCAATTAAGGACGGCTAGAGTAAAGAACCATGAAGCAGAGAGGTCTATAACCGGGCCACATAGGTAGCACCACCCACTCAAGTGAAACCGGACCCGGAATTGCACACATGGAGATTGATACTCGGTAAGAGGCTCCACGGCAAGCATTGGGAGAAGTGCATTGGAATCTGCTTATTGCGCTTTTAGCTTAGAGGATTTGTTCTTGTGTTTCATTAGATCCGTAGATGTAGAACGGCGAGTTCAGACCGAGAACTAGTAAAGACATTTGTATCCAGGAACCAAGCAGAACGTGCGTAGGACACGAGAAGCCTCGGATTACAAGTAAGTGTCACGTGGAGGTTAGCGCTAGCAGGGCTGTGATTGTGAAAACTGCTGTTGGTAAAAAGTAGCGATATGTGCATATGGGCGGTTTAAAAGACAAACTATGCAAAACCGGGAAGCTGGAACGGAAGTGGTATTTAGGAGCCCATTGTAGTAACAGAGGTTGCTCTTAGCTTTTTAGTATAGAATGAAGGTAGTGGAAGCGAAGTATCGATACCATATGCATGAAAAGGATGTCTAAAAAGGAGACAAAAGTAAAATCGGATTAAGAGCATTATGGGAAATGTAGTTCACGGCACTTAACGTTTTTGATTAAGCCAGTACTGCTCCGTGTTTTGAAAAACAGAGTTTCCACTTTGCTCCCGAGATTAATAAGTAGAGTCCATGTATATTGGAATTTAAGCACTGAAGAGGCTCATGTTACTGTGATGATGCTGTTGATGGAAGAGTCATTGCGTTCCCTTTGTAATGTCCTCACTTCCGTATTGAAGGACGACAGTCCTCTGTTTATGTTTGATCGGCGGGCTGCGACCCGCGTATGTTGAGGGGCAGGGTTACCGCCCAGAAGTTAGTCTGATGCAGAGTCTTTAAGAATAAAGACGTGTTGCACCCCAGCTCCTTGTGCCGACTCTCCTTTCTGGTATGCATGTGTGAGAGGACGACACTCGAGTACGAGCGTGAGGAGGTCCACGATCGACCACATCACACTGGCGACGAGGGAAATAAAGTTCCCGCCGTGCCCGAAATCGTCGGTCCGCTGCTCGTGGTACGTCCCCTGTCACCACTGGGAGCCCGGACCTTGATCGCACGCGAAGGCTCCCCATTCTCCAATCTACAGCGCGAGTGTTTCACGCGGGTGGAGCAGCTGTCAGCTCCCCGCGCAAACACCTTTCCGGGCGGTGGAGGACAAATCCTCCCGCCAACGGCAACGCCTGCGGAGGCCCGGCCCAGCACACGAAGAAATCGGCGGGTGGAGCAGAGGCTCCCCGCGCGGGTGGAGCAGTTGCCAGCTCCCCGCGGATACATCACCGGGCGGTGGAGGAGTGGCCTCCCGCCAACGGCAACGCGCACGAGCGGTGGAGGCGAAAACCTCCCGCTCCAACAGTCCACAAAGGGGTAAGAGCGAGCCCTCTCCCCTCCGGCACAAATTAAATCACACCACGCACCTGTCGACATCAGCAGCTAAGGCCCCATTTTGCAGCACCCCCTGGTGGCAACAAAGTGCCACCGCACGAGGAATAGAAACCACAGCGCCCTCCCTACTGGCAACAGGGTGCCACCGCGCCAAGACTTTCTACTAAGACCCTGAACTACAGCGCTCCCCAGCTACAGAGTGACAATCACACCCGGCTCACCCAAATAACCACAGAAACATTTTCATGAGTAATTCAGAGGAAGACTCACTAACCATCCCAGTAACACCAAGCAGCACAGGCCATAAGAAAATGACAGACAGCCTCCTAACACAGCTACCAGCAAATTTCGACCTCACCGACTCTGGCACCCTTGGATCAAGGTGGAAGAGGTGGCTGAGGGACTTTGAGGTATGCCTGAAAGCGGCAGGCGCACTGGAAGATGACCAAAAACTCAATCTTCTAAATCATGCTGTAGGACCAAATGTCCGAGACATTCTCGACGAAATTCCCGAGGACAGCATAGACACGTACGTCAAGCTAAAAACAACGCTCACGGAATATTTCACACCTCACACCAATGTGGACTATGAGCGGCACATTTTCCATACCACCAAACAACAAAAGGGTGAAACCATAGACGCATTCGTCATGAGATTACGAGCAAAAATGAAACACTGTGATTTCAATAATTACTCTAATGAGGAGGCCCTCAGGTCACAGATCATAGTGGGATGTGAAAGTGCCGACTTCCGCAGACGACTCCTGCAACAACCGCGCAGCCTGACGAAATCCTTCGATTGGCTCGCTCGGATGCGGCCCTAGCCGCACAAGTGGAAGGTTTGGACGACATAAAGATTACACATGGAAAACACAAATGCCTCAACAAACTGGAAGGGACTGCAAGAAACAGTGATCTGTTCTGCTACCGGTGCGGACACGAATATCCCCACGAAGGAATATGCCCTGCAATAGGACAAAACTGCTCCGCGTGCGGTGGTGAAGACCACTACAAAGCCGTATGTCTGATCTTCCGCAGCAAGATGAGAGGGGCTGGAAGGAGCCACAAGCCCATACCAGAACCAGAACAAAATCAAACAACACCCTACCGCAACCATCGAGGGTCACACCAGACCCATGAACAAGGGCGCCACAAACATCACGACGACCAGACGGAAAGAAGGCATGATAAGAGAGAATGGAGGGAGAACAGGACACCACTTCCCAGGTCAAGGAGAAGACCACGAAGATACGTACGGTGCCTCATCGAACAATCACAGTCTGACAGCGCGTCCAGTGCTTCGTCGGATGAGAAAACATCTAAATCGGAAAGACACCCGGAAGCACCAAGAAGGAAAGGATACCTATATGCTCTAGGAAACAGCACAGCAAAAGAGCATAGCCCAATCCTCAGAATACAAGTGAATCAAACGGCAGCAGAATTTCTAATTGACACGGGAGCAACCGTAAACGTGATCAGTGAGAAAGTCTACGAGAGCATACCTAATGCCCCCCGCCTGCAACCAGCTCGAACACTCATTTTTCCTTATGGATCAAAGACCCCGCTCGCATGTAAAGGCTTCTTCATGGCCTCGTGCCGATACAAAGAACATGAAAAGAAGATACCCATGCACGTCCTCAAGGCAGCGACTGAGAGTGGATGCATACTGAGTTATCAGGCAGCAATAGAAATGGGACTTATACACATATTGTACCGTCTTATGGTACGCAAATACCTAGACCCCACAGCAAGCATAGAACAGGTGTTCCCATCACTATTCAAAGGCCTCGGGAAGCTGAAGGACAGGCAAATAGAACTCCACATTGAACACGAAGGTCCCACCCATAGCCCAACACTATCGAGGAATTGTGTCCACCAAAAGGATGCTGAGGCACAAAATATGGTTCCCACAGCTAGATACCGCAGTAGAAGAACTGCTACAAGACTGCCCCACCTGTGCTCTCGTGAAGCCACACACCTCCCCAGAACCTCTAAACATGACCGCACTACCTGAAGGGGCATGGGAAGAAATAGCCATCGATCACTTTGGGCCCATGGAAGGAGGAGAATACATTCTGGTGGCAGTAGACGAGTATTCAAGATACCCCGATCTACAGATAGTCCCATCAACATCTGCACACCACACCATACCAGTCCTAGATCGGATGTTCGCAACGTACGGAGTACCCAAGGTAGTTAAATCTGACAATGGACCTCCATTCACAGGACAGGACTTCCAAAGATTTGCCGAATACATGGGCTTCAGACACAGAAAAGTAACACCTCTATGGCCACAAGCCAATGGGACCGTCGAACGGTTCATGAGCAACATCAAACGCACCACACAAATTGCTCGCATCACGGGAGAACCTGTCGAGAAACTGTTATACCAACTCATGCGAGACTACAGAAATACGCCACACAGCACCACGGGGAAAACACCTTCAGAAGTGATGTTCGGGCGAACAATAAGAACAAGAATACCACACGTGGCCATTGAGGAAGACCACTATGCAAGGGACGCAGAAATGAGGGTGAAGGATGCACGCATGAAGGAAACCATGAAAAGGGCCGCGGACACAAAACGACAAGCCAAGACAAATGATTTGGCGCCAGGAGACATGGTGATAGTCCGCCAGCCCCAGCCTCGGAAAAAGTAGCCCCATTCAGCGAGGAGCCTCTCATCATCATCCGCAAGAAAGGATCACTCATCACCGCGGAAGGAGACCGCAGGACCATAACAAGGAACTCATCCCACTTCAGAAGGGTATCGAGAGCCCCAACCTTAGGTGACACAAACCTGAGTGATGAGCTCACACCATGGGATGCTCCATATGAAGGAGATAGAGAAGACTCCGAAGGAGAAGTGAATCCTGAGACATGGACAGATTTTTCGACAAGAATAGAAGGTCGACCAACCAGGACGAGAAAAAAGCCCCACCGCCTCATTGAGGAAATGAGCTAAGTTGGACTTAAAGTTTAGTAACAGGGGGATGTAATGTCCTCACTTCCGTATCGAAGGACGACAGTCCTCTGTTTATGTTTGATCCGCGGGCTGCGACCCGCGTATGTTGAGGGGCGGGGTTACCGCCCAGAAGTTAGTCTGATGCAGGGTCTTTAAGAATAAAGACGTGTTGCACCCCAGCTCCTTGTGCCGACTCTCCTTTCTGGTATGCATGTGTGAGAGGACGACACTCGAGTACGAGCGTGAGGAGGTCCACGATCGACCACATCACACCCTTAACCAGCCTATTCCACTATTAGTATGTCCTTAATTAGATATAAGGAGCATTGCTTTCTGGGAACGGAATGCCCAGTAGCGAAGAAATTGTTGTATGAAGAAGGAATAAAAGATTTCCCCAGACTCAACCCTGTGGGGTAGCCGCCGGGTCACATAGTTTGTAACACCCAGTAGGTGAGTATGCAATGCGAAAGTAGTCTGAAATGTAAAGAATCCGGTATGTAGGGTCTCAAAGGCACACTAATGGTGCCATGCATCTAGAGGTAATGAATACCTTACAAAAATAGAGGGGATTGAGCACCTCTTTTTATGTCATTTTCTAGGTCATTCCCATTAAAGTCCTACATTGGGATTATATAAGAAGAACCAGGATTTTGGTGTTGAAAGAAGTTGCATAAGAACTCTGGAGAAGAAAACCCATACAGAATGTGTAATTAGCTGTTGAATATAGGACAGTTTGGTTTTCACACAGGGCCTCCCCAGAGAATGTGTATGTATTTGTTCTAATAAGATGTATGGAATGAAATATGTTGGATGTGCGTGTAAGTATGTATGACACTTAATTGATAATGGAATGGAGTGAGTAGTTGTGATTAAGAAGACATAAGAGATTGTTTTATGAAAAGGGTTTTATATGAATTGTTGGCTCTGTGGAGAGAACCACTATTGTTGTAACTAATGTTGTCAACCACCGAAAATATAATTAGAATTTTTTTTATAAAATGAATAAAATATGTGTATATTTTTGCAAAAACAGCTTCTTTACATTTGTTTAAAAAAAGACGTAAAATCTCCACCTGGAAGATAATGAGAATGACCACACTGATAATATAACCAGTGAGCAAATGACATTCAACCATTTCCACTTTTCTGTTTAGAGTGAGTAAATTCAACCATACCACCATAAAAAGTATCTGGCGTTAGTTGAGGGAGAAGAAGAAAATTAACGTGTTATTTAGTGGATATAGAGGTGGACAATTAAACCAGGCTTTGGTTGAGGGAGAGTTAGAATTGAAAATAGGATTTAGTTGAGACAGAGTTACAAAATAACAGACCATCTTTTTGTGACTACTGACTTCTATGAGGGAAGGAGTGAGTTCCAGGGACCACCTTTTGTGACATAAACACACGTGTTATTTCTTGTCAGATTTGGGAGAAGAACACCCTGAATTGTTTGGCGGGAGGCAGGAGATTACATTCAAGCACTGCAATAGTGTGGCATTTTTTTGTGACAAGATAAAATGCCTGCTGCAGAGAAAAAGTCTTTGGATACTTTGGAGGCAGGCAGCAATTATATTCAGTGCCTGAAACTCAATGTGACATGTTTTTATTCAAAAGAAAATACCAGTTGAACAGAAAAGTTTTTAGGGCATGATTTCCAAAAATGTTTTCAATGGAACTTTCCCATGTTAAAAGATTTTTGTAAATCAGGCCCTTAGGCTTCTTTAGAGCAAGATTAAGGGCCTCATCATGAGTTGGGCGTTAATCGGGCCTTAAATCCGTTGAGCAGTATTAGCGTTACCACTGGGAATGGAGGGGGGATTGATGTGCCTGGTGGTAGAAGTGGTAGCATATCATGCTGAGCTCTATGGGGCCAAACAAAAAAAGACCTCCTCACAATGGCGCAAGCAGACCTGGCTGCCAATCAGCCAGAGGGTGTCAGCAGTCGGCCGTGTCCCCCGGGATGGAGAGGACTGCAGTAAGCAGTGGAACGATCTGCAGGTCTGGGCAATTCTATTGCAGCACTGCAAGACTGCCAGGCCACAGGGGAGGCTCATCACCACCACATGACCCGACACCATGGGAAGAGCGCTATAGTAGTAGTCATCGATATGGAGGGGATAGAGGGAGTAGGAGCAGTGCTGGCACCCAGGGGGCAGAAGGTGAGTGAACCCCCACGCAATGGAAATGTGAAACCAAATACCAACCACAGCAACCCCCCCGTGTAAATACCCATGAGCCGGGCATTGTGACCAGGCATTGTGACTGGGGGCAGTGCATGGGAACCAGGCTCCTACGGCAGCACCCATGTGCCAGTACACCTAGGCAACCCCTGTGAAGCTAAGCAGTCGGGAGGGAAGCCAAGGGACACATCCAAGCGCCATGCACCACCAGGGACGTCATTTCACCAAAATGCCAGGGGTAGCGGAAGTGACATCACAGTGCCACACCCCCAAGAGTGACATCACAGGAAGTGATGTCATTTGACCACACCCCCACAGGAAGTGATGTCATTTGACCACACCCCACAGGAAATGATGTCATTAGACCACGCCCCCACCATGACATCACAGGAAGTGGCCTAATAAAGCATTATCGCTCAGTGCATTAAGAAAAAAATGGTTACGATATCAGTGTATTGTGACATTTCATACAAGAATGGATCATCAAAAGGAGCCAGGGCTGCGGAACCGCCCGGGTAAAGAAAGCAGCAGGTGGCAGAGCCATGCTGTGTAGATGGCCACTTCAGTTTGCAGAGTGGCTGTGCTGGAGGCAACCTGTCTCCAGCACAGCCACTCTGCAAACTGCGGGACAGAGTCCCTAATTGCAGGACAATCCAGCGAAATCCGGGACAGTTGGCCACCCTAGCAGTACCGACCTCCAAGCTTCCCAGAGGGGAGCTGGGGGCTCGGTGATCCAATCTGCTCTGTCCTCCTTTGCCCAGCAGTCACTCGCACGTTTGCAGGCTCCATTTGCTCGCCTGTGGTCTTTCTTCTGCCCTGGAAGGGACACCACTGGAATCAATGGCCATGACTATCACTGGGGCGGGCGCCATCATTGTGGAAAGCTGGCTTCCTACATGCTGGGCACACTACTGCTTGCCAACCGGGCATCTTACACTTTCATAGAAAAAAAAGTCATTTCCAAACTCAAAAATGCGCTTAAACTTCCATTCACTAGTGTTCTTTGAAATGTGTATTTTTTTTTTTGTTGGACTATCACTTAGATACAGTGTAATGTTTTGCCCTTTCCTTTGTGTCTCATCATAGGTTAAATTTACAAACATGTTACATGCTTATCAAACTGCTTAATTACAAATACATGCTTCTGTTGTGCTGACAGTAGTTATTAGGAAGTTAAACTGTGGGTTCATGGGTGCCAACTATTGACTTTCACTACAGGGGCAGAAATACCCCGATCTCAGCCCTGAATATAAGCAAACGACTAGACCAACCCATGCCCTGGCCAAACACATTTTATAGCACTTGTTTTTTTTTATTATAAGGAATTGCAAAAAGTCATACGATTAACAAGCAATGTTTAATATATAACATCTCAGCAACGGACTCTCAAATTGCTGAGCTACCCATGTAACATTTTACTGTAGAACATATCTATGGGTCCGTTTATGTACTAAAAATCACTACATTACCAACAGTATTTTGGGTGCACCACTGCCATGGAAAGGATTTAAGGTGGAATTGATGTACAGTGTGGTAAGAAGCAGCATGAAAGAAATTGCACCGTTTAAAGAATTATTGTGAAGATTTCAATTGAGTGGAGTTCAACTGCCAGCTCCGCCCCCTCCACCAAATACCACCCCCACCCCAGCACTTGTGGGATCCCTTTTTCCATGTTTTCCATTTCCACCACTGGGAGCAGGTCCTGACACCCTTCTGTTCGGTGCCCCCTGTCCCTGCAACCCCCCACGGCCTAGCTACAAGCCCACACTGCGAGAGCATTCCAGCCTTTTACCCCTCCTGCCACCGGGCTTCGTGCCCCCCCACACTCCCCACAGCCTCTCTTTCCTTCTACCCCCATTCCCCCACTCCCCCAGGTCTCAGCCTTTCCTTCTAGCTAGCTTTCATTTTCCTCATGCTTCCGT
This sequence comes from Ambystoma mexicanum, assembly GCF_040938575.1. Taxonomy (NCBI): domain Eukaryota; kingdom Metazoa; phylum Chordata; class Amphibia; order Caudata; family Ambystomatidae; genus Ambystoma; species Ambystoma mexicanum. The sequence goes on along the minus strand of NC_090924.1, from coordinate 870,005,236 downwards.
CCATTTGCCTCTTCAGCCTCCACTCGCCCTCCCTCACCTTCCAGCCTCCATTGGCCTCAGCTTCACTTCCGCTCAATCCCCCCCCCTCACCCTCATCGCCCTCTCCCCAGACATCTTAAATACTGCTTTGCCTGTAATCAGGGGGAGTTCGCGAACTCCTCATCTGCTGTCGTATCACAAGCTTTCAATTAGTCTTCAGAGCTTTTAATAAAGAAAATATTTCAAAGCAAATCCCCAGATGCCCCCGGACCCGTCCCCCTCGTGCAAATATGTGCCGGCGGCGGCCTGCAAGCTGCCGCCGGCATATATTTGCAATGTAGTAAAATGAATTCGGGTGCCGACGGCAGGCCTCAGGCTGCAGCACCAAATTCATGAATTTGGTGCTGCGGCCTGAGGCCTGCCGTCGGCACCCGAATTCATTTTACTACATTGCAAATATATGCCGGCGGCAGCTTGCAGGCCGCCGCCGGCACATATTTGCACGTCAGTAAAATGAATTTGGTGCTGACGCCTGCCGTCGGCACCCGAATTCATTTTACTACATTGCAAATATATGCCGGCGGCAGCTTGCAGGCCGCCGCCGGCACATATTTGCACGTCAGTAAAATGAATTTGGTGAGCTGCGGCCTGAGGCCTGCCGTCGGCGGCGACCTCGGCTCACGCTCGACTCGAGTCTCTCGACTCAGTCACTCACCTCGAAGTCAGTCACTGGCCTGGCCTCCTCCTTCAGCGGGGGTGGATCGACGTGGGTGGATGCAGCTGGACACAACACTCAGCCTCAGCTGGCAGCACTGCAGCAGCAAGACGAGAAAGCACCACACGCGTTTCGCGTGCGTCGTGAAATAATCAAAATGGAGGCCAACACAAGCGTCGCAGCACGCTGTGGCCACGCCCCCTCCTCCTCTGATTGGTCAATGGCCAGAGGTCGCAAGAGATTGACAGGGGTCGCTGGCCAATCGCCAGCGGTCGCTCTTGCGACCTCTGGCGACCCCCAAATGACGTCCCTGTGCACCACCCAGTTGTTTTGGGGGCACAGCCCCATTGGCAGCTGGCCGTGTGAAGTACCAGCTCCCCCGCTTCCCCCATCACCAAGTGCAACAGTCCAACTGGCCCTGTGCATCAGATGCATGTGAGACAAGCAATGACTAGGCCACCAATGTACCCCTGCCATCACAGCAAATCCACAAGCCCAAGGGTCCCCCTCCCCTCCAGCACCAGGCACCATATATCCCAATCTGCTATCAGACGCAAGCAGACCAGGCCTGCGCGTCAGTCCAAATTCCCTGTGGCACACCCCTCCCCCTAACTACTCCCATGCATTCCAAAAGACGTGAAAGCACAGTGGCAACATGGCCACTCCAGTTCCAATGGGTCCCCAGACACAAGGCAATGTACCCCTTCCCCCCCTCACAGCCTACTGCCACCTTGGGTGCTGTGATGGACCGCCTTAATGCGATTGAGGCGCAACAGCTCCACATGGAGTGCCTTGCAACGTCCCACAACCGCCATGTGAAGGCCATCAGTCGGGCGATCAGAGAGGACACAAAGAGAATGGCACGGGACAATGCACGCATCCCTGACTGAATTCAGCCCGAGGGTACGGGAGCTCTGCGAGGGGCGGAGCAGATGTGGCAGTCTAATGCCCTCCTCTGCCAGCAGCTGCAGATGGCAACCGCGATTCAATCATCCTCCACCTCCCCATGGAGGAATCCTAACAGGGAACACCTAGGCGGTGGTCGCAGTGCCAGCTGCGACAGCACTCTCCAGATTCCGGGGGTCGTGGGAAGAGGGCATCGCTATCTTGAATGGATTGTGTACTGTTGGCCTGTGTGCACGTCACATGGACACATCATTGAGTGGGGGAAGGGTGGACTGTGTGCTGTTGTGTTGGTGGTAGGTGGGGGTAGGTGGAATGTGTGCAGGGGTGTTGGTAGTGGGAGGGGGGTATGGTGTTAGTACAGGTCACATTAAAGCTTGTTGAACTCGGAAAAATGCTAGGACAAACATGATTGTGTCCTTCTGCTCTTTAGCCAATATGTGCATGTCATGTACTGGGTCAGGTCACTGTGCTAAACGTAATTGTCTATCAGTGCCTGTTGGGCCAGTCTCCCTTCCCTCACCTCATCCCTGTGTGTGTCAGCTCTGGTTCCGGCCACCTGGTCATCTTCCTCATCTTCCCATGGGTGTTGCCTGTCAGCATAGGGGGATGGGGAACATTACGCCTGAGGCAATTGTTGTGGATTATTGAACATCTATACTAAGACAAGTTTGCCTGCTTTGTCTGGGGCATAGATCATGGCCCCTCCAGTGGGATCTAGGCACCCAAATCATTCCTTTAAGAATCTGGTGGTGCGTTCCATGCCAATGCATGTCGGCTGTGGGCATGGTTGTAGGCGTTGTCATGTGGTCTTTGTGGGTCACGCACAGGGGCCGTCGTGGGTCACACACAGGGGTCATCATCCACGTCAGCTGTGGGTATCCAGAGTCACCTCATGGGGTGGAATACTGACATCAGTCATTTGTCTCATGCATGGGTCTGCAGTACCAATATATTTGGCCATTATTTGATATGGACCTTCTTATGTGCATCAGGGCCATGTAATGTCTGTGTGTGATGGGTGTGCATCATTTGTATATCATGCATGCATTACTTGTCCTGTACATGCACCCTGTGTTGTTGTGGCGGCTGCTCTGTTGCGGGTGACAGTTGACTGTACATGGGGTGTCAGCTATGGCATGGATGGACATGCTGTTTGGTGCTGCTGTGTGGATCTGAGCTGCAGCACAATCAAGGTCTATTGTGGTTGATTGGTCTGATGTGTTAGTGTGTTAGCACTGGTGTGTGTCCATCACCATGTGTGGGTCTAGGTGTAGTATTCGTGTGCATAAAGCCTTGGATGCCCCACGTCAATGGTGCTGGTTCTGTACAGTTGCTGCCAGTGCCTCCTCTTGACATGAAATGCTTCCTGTGCCTATCCCCCCTCTTTTTTAGTTCTGTAATTCAACGTGCATGTTTGGCAGGGTTTCTACTCACCGACCATCCAGGTCCATTGCTCTCTTTGCCTCTCCATGTATCTCGGCAGTGTGCCTTTAAGGAGGACCATGGATTCGTCGGTGGATCCTGGATAGCCGGCAAAGCAGTGAGATATGAGGTCAGGGCCACAGGTCATCTGTACGTTCATGGAGCGGTAGTGCTTGAAGTTCCTGTATACAGCCTCATGGGCCTAGGCCGCCACCAACGCCACATGGGTGCAGTTGATGGCTATTACATTGGGCAGTTGTGTGGTGGCATAAAGTTTAAAAATTGGTGACAATCAGTTATTATTTGCCCTCTTCTCAGACCTGATAACATACACTGTATTACCTTGTGTTCTTCTGTAACATCATTCGTTGTGGATACTGCTTAGTGAAATTATCCACCCGTGGAGAATCTTCTTTTGTTACCCAGAGCATCAAGGCCTTTCTGCCCTGAAACTGTACTCTTGTCATACATGTGCTTGACCTTGTCCTGTGTGGTGGGCAGTGCAATGTGTTCATTTACATGGCGCAGGAGGATATCCAGCACCTGGCCCAGGACTGCACAGAATGTTGACTTTGCCATGCCATGCATCATGTCCACTGAGTGCTGGAAGCTGCCTGTCTGCAGGACTGCCACCAGCTTCACCAGTGGGGGCACGGCTGTACGGATGTTAATCCTGCTCCCAATTTGCTCATGTATTGTGGCCGGCAGCTCAGTGATGGTCTCCCTGTCCAGGGGGTACTCAGTTACCAACTGGGTGTCAGTAAGGGCCCAGGGTGATGTCCTGACCCTGGAGATGGTGCTCGCCTTGCTGGGGTTGCTTTCCTCCTCCTCCTCATTCCCTCCACCCACCTCTGTGTTCCCTGTGCCCTGGCCTGGTTGTCCTGCATCTGTAGCTCCAGGCACAGCATGAGCAATTGCATGTTACAGCTTTCAGCAAAGAATGGCAGCATGGTGTTGAAAAGTGCGTTTGGGGCCTGGTTGGGTCTAATGTAGCACTCTGGTGTGCACTATATGCACCTCTGGCTTGATTCCTGGCACTTGGGTTAATTTACCTCCAGCTGGAGGCTGGGGGTAATTCCAGCTGGATTAGCACCTGTTTTCCGGTGACAATATCGCTGGCCAATGAGTTATGATACGCATGTAATACTGCTGTGTGTTGTGGCTCTATTGCCGCAGGCTGTAATTGTGCTGGCTGTAATTACGCTGGCTCTTATTAGTGCCGGTCCCTTTTGGGTCCTGCAGAAAATTGTGCAGGGTCCTAATTGGGCAGAGTGGGATTCGCAGCGCTAATACCATTAACGCCGGATTTGAGGGCTACCACCCAACTCGTGATGAGGCCCTAAATATGGTGCCTGGAACTCAGTGTGCCATATATTCTAAACATAGGAGAGGAAATGGTATTTGGAGACAAAGAGCCTCATTACGACCCTGCCGGTCCGGAAAGAATGGTGGTAGGAAATCCGCCACCACTGTTCTTTCCGGACCGGCTGATTAAGAGTCCTGCAGGCGGGAGGTGGGACTCCATGGGAATGGGGATTAACAGAATTCCGCCTCCAGAATTACCGGGTCACCGGGGTTGTAATGCCCCGGTGATTCCGGCAATCACGGAGGCGAGAATGGTAATACGAGTCCGGCAGTAACCTGCCAGAATTTCCGGCACGGTTACCGCCGGACTCGTAATGAGGCCCACAATGTCTTAGAATTTTTTTTAGGCAGTAGGGGATGATATTGAGTAGATGGAGCTCCGTGTGTTATCTTTTTTTGATGTAGGAAAGAAAATACCAGCTGTGAAGAAAATATCTTAGAATTCTTTGGAGGCGGGAGGAGTTCATATTTAGTGGCAGTAATCTGTGTGTTGTGGTTTGGAATGAGGCGCAAAATAGTGGTTGCTTATAAAGAATACATCTTCCAATTGTTTGGAAACAGCAGTGTATCGAGTGTCCTTAAATGAGAAAGCCATCTTTTCATCACAAGAGCAAATGTCAGCTGAGGAGAAAGATCCTTAGAATTATTTGTAGCCAGTGGGGGATTGTATTCAGTGGATGTAACTTAGTGTGCAAACTATTTGTGACAAGACAAAATAGTTGTGACGTAAATGTCTACCAATTTCTGAGCCAGAAGAGTGCATTCACCGACTGTAATTGAGTGTGCTATCATTTTTGATAGGAGAAAAGGTCCGCTCCAGAGGAAAAGGCTTACAATATTTCAGAGGTAGGAAGAGGTTTGTATTCACTGGGTGTAACTTAGTGCAACATCTTTTTGTGATAAGACAAAATAGTATATGATTGCAAATAAAAAGCCTTACAATTGTTTGGAGGCAGGCGAGTGAATTTCAGTGGCTGCATCTGAGTCTGCCATCTTTTTGACAAGAAAAATTACGAATTGTGGGGAAAATGTATACAAATGCTATCCTCTTGTGGCTATGGAGTAGTTAGTGACCAGTTATAGGTGCCAAATTGCCCAGGGGGGCCCAACAAGCCCATGTTAAAGGAAGGCATGCAGCTAGATGGCATTTTACATTTTCCAAAGCAGTTGCTTTGTGCGTCAGGGATGTTAAGAAGTATGGGTAGTGAATTGAATGCATCAGTTTTGTCTTCAGCAGTAGCACCTTTGACCACAATTCACCCTTGTGTTAAATATAAAGGTTTATAGTGGATGCACAGGTATTGGAACTGGAGGAGGAGGAGGCTCAGCTCACTGTCTTTGGGGTAGAAGATGAGAGGAGTTGCAGATTGTATTTACCGATGAGAGGGGAGAAACAACACACATTGCAGAGGTGTAACCCACATTCATTGATGAGTCAGAGAATAATGCTAATGATGATGGGCAAGATAAAGATGTTCCATTCAGAGTCCAATCAGAAACGCACACATTCGAAACCTGCAATGCTGATAAGAGAAATGAGGATGACAATAACACAGTTAAAGAGACAGGAGGGAAAGACAAAGCTTCTATGCCACCTTTGTACAGGGTACTGCCATTTGGTCACATGCATTACTTGTGTTGATGCTCCTTAGTACAATAATCCTAGATATTTGCAAAGGGTGGACACATTGGCTGTCATGCTTATTGTAATATTTCATACATTTTGTGGTCTTTATTTTATTATTTTACTGGTCATGAGAGAATGAATACATTATTTTATCAAAACAGCATATAGAATGTGACTACAGTCACAATGAAAAGTGATAGAGTGACAGAAAACATTCCTATTATGAATGCTCAGGGAAAACGAGTGAAACAAAGAATAATGGATGACTCTATAGAAGTAAATAATGATATGCCCTTTGCTGATCACATCACTAATAATTTGTGGTACCAACACATGAGCAAAGAGGGGAGAGAAACATCTGATGAGAACTGATATGTGTGTTCCCTCATCCATTACTCCCTGAGCGCTTCCAGAACATTTGTAGGCACAGAAGTGCCCACATACATATCACATTTCCTGACACATCTTGCAACATGTATGACAAGAGGACAGTTTCAGGGCAGAAAGGCCTTGATGCTCTGGGTAACAAAAGAAGATTCTCCACGGGTGGATAATTTCACTAAGCAGTATCCACAACGAATGATGTTACAGAAGAACACAAGGTAATACAGTGTATGTTATCAGGTCTGAGAAGAGGGCAAATAATAACTGATTGTCACCAATTTTTAAACTTCAATGACAAAAAGGGAAAAGAAATTCCTAGGTGTTGCAAAAGAGATCACTTACAAATAGAAGGACAAATATTTACTCAAGAAGGATGGATCGACGAACTGATCGACTGTAAGGCAGAGGTGCTCATAGAGCAACCATAAGTGGTTATCCACAAAGTAAACAACACGTGTCATAAGGACTGGGAAAAATGCATTAAATGCTAACGTGGCTAGAGGATGACGCACGCTTATTACATATACTCCCGGCAAAAAATGCGTCCTTATGTAGAAGGTACATGCAATCAGTAAAAGTAGGAGGAAACAAAGGGTATAAAAAAATGTATGATTTGCCCCGAATTAAAGTAGGAACAGCTGTATTAACAGGCCATTATTGGCCTTTTGGTTCAAAAGCTTACATGCAACGTCCTCCTAATTGCGTAGGTATATGTTCCTTAGTCACAATAGGCATACCAGCTCTAGTAGTTCCCCAGAGTGATATAAAATTTGCTGACTTTGCCAGGCTGGATACACATGTAAGGAAGAGGAGATCCCTCACTCTTACACACAATAAAAGGAAACATTATTTTTCAACCAAATCAGAAAAGGCCCTCGCGGACATACAAGATGAACACAGATTGTTCAGTACAACAGCAGTGATTCTCTCTGCTATTTTTTCCCCCTGGATTGCAGACTACTGTAAACGTGGATTGCAGACTACTGTAAACGTGAAGTGGCTGAAAATCATAAGATGGGAATAGTTGCAAACAATCAAAAGAACAGTAAAAGGCTTAAATGCCATAAAAGAGGAGCCGAGGGCAATAATACCTATGATATGATATGACATTTAGAACGCGCCTACACGCAAGTGTTTCAAGGCGCGACGAGGCAAGGGAGGGGAAACAGAGGGAAGACTGAGACAACACTCCTACTAGGCCAGGTGACATTGGGATTGCGCAAGTGCAGGGGAGCGGGGAAGGGTAAAAGTGCGGGAGGGAAGGGGATGGGGCAATGCAGTACATAGGATAACAGTAGAACAGTAAAATAGATGAAGACAATAAATAAAGGTGCGGCCACCAGGTGGCAAGTGCAAGGGCCCCAGAACAGGTATTGCCTTGATCTGATAATGGCCATTGAGGGTGTTGATTTTGCGTAAATTGGCCCATCTTGCTGCACATACCGAATTACCCACAATGAGGAAAACGGAACCCTCACAGAGGCCATAACTCTGTTAACAGAATTACACACAAGAATGAAAGAGGAGGTGGGGGACATTCTAAATGATGAATGGCCGTGTTATCTATTCCCATGGATCCCCACCTGGTTGGCCAATGTATTCAAGATATTAATAGCCATTTAGGTACTAGTGCTAGTTGCAAGAGATCACCATAAATGGCTGCAAGAGGGATACGAATAGAGGGGAAGGAATGAAAATGGTAATTAATCTAGATGAATATTCAAAAAATAATAACATACATCATATCCATGTAAGACAAAGCCCTATCATCCCTCCAGGTTCAAAAAGTACTTATCCCCAGGACCCTTGCAATTACATTGTATGATGGGTATTTTGCAAACTGGATGTGAGTACTGCTATATGATCTGGAGTGTGGGAAAACACATAAGGCATGCAGGTGACATGCGGGGATGACTAAACTATGGATACTCAAGGTACTCTGCAAGGTGGGGGGCAAAAATGAGGGTGTGGTCCAAGATTTGCCCAGAGGGGGGAATGTCGAGAGACAGATGAATACATCATTCATGGCAACTGCCCCTCCCCCAGCACAATATCATAAAGGCCAGAAAGGCTAGTCACTAAAACAGCCGTACCACGAATACCCCAAGGAGGTGCAGCAAATGATGAAAACGATGTGCACTAAAGAGGGTGAAAATGACCAGACGTATGATAGAAAAGTGCATTTATAGATGACTATCACTTGCAACCAATATAACATAAGCAATGTATACGCTGAAATGTAACACAAATAAGATACATATATAGATAACTAACATAGAAACGCAACAGAAATGGGTAGCCATCTTTACCAAAATGGAAACAGCAGCATGCATTAAAATGAATGGAAGGCTTCAAAGCTTCATGAAACTCAAGCTGCAGAATGCACTGAAATACAGGTGGTGCTGGGCACAGGCAGTAGCTGCGCAGCCCCTTCCAATGCTGCTGAAAGATTAGGGAGTGCAGGGACAATTCAGGGAAGAACATAAGATAATGATGTCCATGGCAAGACAAAGTTCTCTTAGATTAATTGGAACAACAACCAGCCTTTGAAAGCCAGGTCCAGAATAATTACGAGCTCAAAACTTTATAAGGAACACGAATCAACCAAGTCCCCAGTGGTTAGAAAAGTAATAACACTTGCGCTCATATTAGCTAAAATCTCTATAAATGCAAAGTGAAACAATTCAGAACATGGTCCTCTTACACGTGATCCATAGTTCAAGAACAGTGTCTATTCATTAGCCTAAGACATAGATAAACACTTGCATTTACTCCCCACACATTTCTAGACGTACGGCGCTGTGCAAAGCCATCTACAAACAGGTTCCTCTGGCTCATGGCCTAGGAATAAGGGATGGTATCTTTTTTAATCGAATAAAAGCAGTTTATGGACCTTTCTCCCCCTAGTCCCATTTTGGGACATGTGTTGAAGACCTGTCAGTTGTTTAAGGTTGGTCAGTAAGATACCAACCAATGAAATCCCTCAATGTTGTGCTGTCCAGTATATGTTCCATTAACCAATGAATAACCTTAAAGATGACATGTATTCTCCATTATCAATTTAGAGGCGGTCCCAGGTGGAGCCATCAGATACACAACAACCAATTAAAAGACTAACCCATATACAATGTATACATAGTCTATTCCCTTAACCAATCCCTCAACCCCATGGGTTTTTGCAACCAAGATTGTGATGTGATGTTAGTTATGATGTATTTTGAACTTATAACCCATTGTTGTGACTGGGAAAGGATGAGAGCTTCAAGTGTGTATTGCGTGTATGCTGTCCCTGCTTTATGTGTATTGTTAATAAAGCAGGTTTTGCAATTTACTTTGACTATTTTCGTTATTGAGTTTGGGATTTCCCAGTCTATCATTTCCACTTAAAGTGGGGTTTCCCAGACCATCTTTACAAGGTAGTGGCTGAGGAACTATGGACCCCTTACCATGCATTAGAAGCCGGTTTAGTTGAAAACACGTAATCAGCTTACTGCTGGTCAGACTAAAGTTTGTAAAAGGTACAATACTTTCTGTGTATCCTTTTTGTGCATTGCCTACTGGGTATCTCTTTTAGGGCATCCTTTCCTGTCTATAGATATAATGCCCTAAAAATGTTTCTGTATTGGGGGCTGGGCATGCTCACACTAAGACCCAGACCCTTGTCATCTAATATTCTCCAAAAACAAGAAGAAAAAGAACCCTTGTACCCCATTTTAGTAGCTGATGTTGCATCCATTTTATACTCGCATCAAATAACATAAGCTGTCGAATGTGTATTAAGGGTTCATGGTTACGAACATTTGAAAGTTCGGGTGAGTGTTGTGAACAATGATGTGAGCACCAAGTCATGTGTCTATTATGTACTTAGAGATTCACGCATACAACCGTTTTATCACAGATTTGTTTATCAAATATAGGGATCTCTGTTATATTTCTGAAATGCTCTGTGATTTAATGCAAAGCAGACATGAAAACTCATTGGTGCTTTGTCCTCTTTTACACTCTCATATAGGTATTTTGACAGAGTACAATACAAGTGTACCAAACGCTCCATTTTGGAATGATAACCTTCTATCAGAAAATAATTCATATGGTCAGTCTAGTATTGCCCTTGTGAAATACACATGAGCTGGTACAAACAGGACGCCTGCAACACTGGGCCAGTGGTCAGTGGGCCCTCGGACCTCGGCAGGCTGGTCACACCGCAGTGTCCCCATATAGACAGTTTTAAACTGCATTCAGGCAAGGCCTTCCCTAAGAGCAGGTGACGGAAGAACCATTTCCATGTGCAGCATCAGCTGTGTTTTCACATTAGATTTCTTCTGTGAATGACTTGAATAACAATGTAATGAAACCAGCTTCATTTATATAGGAATGATTTATTGATATTGAGAAGAGGTTTTGTCACACAATACAGAGATTTAATTTGGGAGTAACGTGTGCCAGTCAGGGGTGGGAGGGTTCATGCTAGTGTTTCGCCCTGGGCACCAAGTTGGCTAGAAACTGCTCTGGCTACACAGTAGTGGGATGTTGCAATGTATATTACTAGATGCTGTGCAACTATGATGTACGAATTTTTAAAACTGCACCATTACTAATCCAATATGGATATGGGGTGTTGTGTTTGATTGCTGTGTGGCACAATGCTAGGTGTGGCTGTTGTGAGAAACCTGAGGGTATTCTCCCAATAAGACCTGGAGAATCCCTTATTCAGGTGGCCGGGGAAGGGCTGGTGCTCTCAGATCCCAACCCTGGGGGTGGATGAGCGAGGGAGGATCACCTTGGTAGGGGAACCCGGGGTCATACTTGGGGGGGGGGATACCCCAGGTGAGACGCGTGAGACACGAGAGATGGACGAGGAAGTCGAGGTCTATGAAGCCTTAATAGGCTGTACCAAATTACCCTCCCTTCAATTCAATAAATGTCCTTTTCTGAAAGCAACAACCCCTCCGTATATAACCAATCCCATAGGATCCCAATTTCCATTGCTTCCAGAAACTACCTATCCCAGAATGCTTGCTTTTCTAATTGCTACTAGAATGATTCCAACCGTTCTTCTCCGCGTCCCTCTGATTATTGTTTCCCACACTCCAAACAGGCTCAGATAAAACACTAGGATTCCCACAATCCCCTTTGCTTATTTCTCATTCCCAGCTATTTCCATTTACCCCACAAACCCTACCAAACCCGTCCTTCTGATTATGATTTTCTGAAATCCCAATCTACTATGACAGAGTATTACCATTCCCACAATCCCCTATGTTCCGTTCTACATCCCGGTCATTCTCATCCATTTTGCAAACCTTCCCCAGCATACCCCGTAGGATATTCGAATTCACGGACTTCCCCCCCCCTTTCCAACATGAGCACCTTTGCACAACGGACTTGTAATAAAACTGTTCACCTGAAATGTCTCGACACAAGGGTCAGGCAAAGTCAGACAAGTGACTTAAATCACACAAACATGACGGCCCTTCCTTTTCCCTACAGGGATAAAAGGTGCAGCAAGAGAGTGCAGTAGGTGCAAGGCGAGCACGGCAGAAAGCATGAAAGCACAGCTGCGCAGGCACAGCATTTCAAGAGAAGGAGAAAGAAGGAATCAAGAGGGTTGTGAGGAGAGAAGTGACCTTGCCCTTTTCATCCCAGTCCCACAGAACTTCCATGGAAGAGAGCCTAAGACCAAGAACGATAGCACAAATGTCTTGTAGCATATGTCAATGGTACACAGGGCAATCTTATGCCAATAATCATGACCGAGGGAAGCTCCCACTCCTGTGGTACCGGCCTGGACTCCAGGAAAGCAAACAGCCAAGCGGTTCATCGCAGTTGGTGAGTCGAGGGGAGAACCGATAAGAACCAGGCTGTGTTGAATGAGAAGTGCAAAGTGGCAAGTTTGAACCAAGTTTAATGAACTGTGTAAAGAACTGTAAAAAGTGTTAAGGGGAAACCAGCTGCAAAGGGAAACCGGCATAGGAGAGCCTGCAGAATAGGTCAAAGTGGTCATACTGAGGGTCAATTAAAATTCCTGTACAATCGAAAGACTTTGATCTATAAACTGTGTTAAAGCCAGGGAAGTGAATCCCGCAAATACAAGTCAATGTGAAGTTGGTAAGGGATCCAAACCCGACAGGAGAGATCCAGGGGTGACGTCCTCACCAAAATATTGGGAGTCAAGAGGGGTCCAAGCCTAACCGAGGGAGATCCGTGGGTGAAGCTTTAACTCAAACGTTAATTGAAAAGGAACTGTCATATAATTTGTGGAATGAGATATGTAAGAAGAGTCAGCGTCCATAAGAGGGGGACCCAGAGGTGAAGCCTACACCCTACGTGAAACTGTGATAAACAATTGGGAAGTGTCAGCGCTCAGAAGAGAGGGACCCAGGGGTGAACCCATCACCCACCGAGCATTGAAAACAAAGTTTTCATTTGTTAAAGGAACTTTTGTTTTGTTATTTGAACACGTCAGGTCCTAGAAGGAAAGACTTTCAACTGAAACCAGATTTGGCCATCGCCGGCCCTGATAGCTGAAAGCTCGAGAGTTAAAAGCTGAACTGTCATCACATGCTAGAAGAGCTCTAGAGTGTGGCCTCAGAGCTGTCATTGGAACTGTCATCTCATGCTGGAGAAGCCCGAGACTGTGCTGTGCTCCAAGCTCCCATCTTACCCCATGTCCAAAACGTGGGGAAGGGAGACCCAGGCTACTGCATCCTGACATATGATTTGAGAACACTTCTTTCTTTTCTTGAGGACTATGCCACACCCCTTTTTGTATTAGTTAGAGGTTCAGCAATAGGTTTCTTAGTAAAGGCCCTTTTTATTTTAACATGACTCCACTAGGACTGCCTTATTTTTCATTTGATGGTCAACGCTTGCTCCCTTTTTAGATATAGGTTTAGATTAGGCATTTTTCCAACCTGCATACAGCATTCATTGTTCAATAAACACCCTTGAACCATGATCACTTGTGTCTGTCTTACTTGTTGTCACCGAGTTTCTTACACTGTGTGGATTAGCTAACAGGTATTACAGTATTTTCTTGATTTTCCGTTTATGTTCATAATTTGTTTGTGGGATGAAGCATGTGCTATATTATTACCCTGCATTTTTATGCCAGTGTGCATACAGGAGTGCGATGGAGGTGGTGTGTCGCACACAAAATGTATTAAGTCAAGAAATAAGCATGATGTGATGTGTACGTCTGTGATTTTTTGGCAATTGACTTTTATGTGACATTAAGAACACACATTAGACATAAGATTCTCTGTGCATTAACACAGCATACAGGAGTGCGATGGAGGTAGTGTGTTGCACAGGAAATGTATTAAGTCAAGAAATATGTATGATGTGTATGTCTGTGATTTTTTTTTGTCAATTGACTTTTATGTGACACTAAGCACATACATTACACATAAGAGTCTCAGTGCCTTAACACAATTGTATCACTGTAACCAGAGAGAATCATGCGAAATTAGTAGCATTTTACTGATAATGTTACAAGCCCCAGGGAGGGGTTCGAGAGCTTGTGAGAACCATTTTTGTTACAATGTTGGAAGTTTGGAACTTTCCAATGGCGTGCTTCTCTACGGTATAAGAATAGTTTATTCAAATGCCTAATGTGTAGCTCTGTCAGCTTCCATCATGCAAGGTAAGGTCTAGGCAGAACCAAAGGCTTGGAGGAGGAACGGGACCAATGAAAGAAGATTAGTCATGATGAGCAGGGGTAGGAATCCTAAGACTTGGTGGAAAGAAGGGATCTGGGACTGGAGTGCTAGAAAGCAGAAATAGCTCCACCTTGATGGAAAAGACTTAAGAATTTGGCAAATCCTGGGAATCCCGCAATGGCCTATGGAGTAGAAATGGATTAAAATCAAATATTTGTTTATTCAGAAAATATAAAAAATGTCATCTTTAAACAGTTCATGGGCCTGGTGCGCATCATTAGCGCCTCCCTCACTGAAGGGTCATTGACAGACACCCTCAAGACTGGCCTCATATGGCCCTCTACCAGATAACCTGGCTAGCTACCGGCCCATTACAAACCTCCTGTTTATTGGCAAAATCTTGAAAAAAAGTAGTTTCTACACCGCTTCTTGCCAGAATTGAACAACTTCAATTCCTTAATGACTATCAGTCAGTGTTCCATCCCAAATGTAGCATTGAGAGAGCCACCATTCAGGTGGTGGATGATGCCCTCCAAATCATGGATAAGGGAGACTCATGCCTCCTCGTCCTCCTTGACCTCTCAGCTGCATTCGACACCATTGACCACAGTATTCTCGATTGGATCCACGCCAGCAGGATGGGATTCTCTGGCATTGTTCTGAATTGATTTACCTCCTACCTCTCCGGCAGACATTAGACTGCCCAGATATAAACTGTGCACTGTAACCAACTCAGACTTCTGTGGAGCCCCCCAAGGCTCCATCCTCTCCCTGATCATTTTTAGCCTTTACATGGATTCTCTTGACACACCTCTCAATGATCCTGATATACCATCCACCAATATGTGAATGATACTCAGCTGTAAATGAGAGTAAAAATCCCCATAGGACAGCAATCACCACCATGATTACCTGGTCATCGTCCAGTCCTGGATGTCGACTGCCTATCACCAAACTTTACCCATCCAAGACTGAATTCATCCTCATGGGTCCCCCTGCTAAACAACTTGTCCAACAATGGCTCAATGATATGCGCCTAGACTTATTAAATCCACAAATCTCGGATTCAACAGAATCCGTAGGCATAATCATTTATAGCATCCTGTTCTTTTAGAAACACATAGCCAAGCAGGCCCAAACTGCCTTGCTCCAAATCTTCACCCATCGCAAAAGCAAACCCTTCATCCCATCACAAGACTTACGGACCGTAGTACAGGCCCTTGTGGTCTCATACATCAATGGGGGAAGTGCCCTCCGGACAGACTTCCCTAGATGTTCATTTTGCTCTCCTAAAATCATTCCGCTAGGCTGCAATACATCTTATTAGGGCTGCAGGGAAATTTTACCGAATCACCCCTTTGAACTACATTGACTTCCTCTCCAGGCCAGGATACTGTTGAAGACTGCATATATAATCTAAAGAGCAATCACAAGTAGCACACCTAGTGGCCAAGCTCCACATATCTGGTGGCACACGCTCCTTGAGCAGCAAATTAAAAAAACAGCTCAATTCATAACCGCAAAGAAGCCTTCCCTTGTCACGCACTGACCCTCTGGAGATTGATCATGGTATCAACTCGGAAAGCCCCCACAGTTCTTCAATTTCGCACATCTCTCAAAACGTGGCTTCTTCAACAACATCTGAGCATGGACTAATCCCAATGGACCCACATACCCAGGCAATTTCCACAACTCACATCACTGTGCTGCTGTTAAAAGATGCCAACCCAAATATTGGCTAGCCATACCCACCAGAGTGCTTCGCTGCGCTCAAGCTAGAACTGCACTTTGAACAATAAAATAAAATAATAAAATATAACAACTATATTGTCGGGAGCTACATTTCCATTATATTGTTAATAACCTGTTTGTAACATGTAACACAAAGAATAAAAATATATATATATATTTTTTTTTGCAATTTTATAATCAAATAATTGATTTTTTTGCAACATTTGAACTTTGAGTTTGTGCAATCCTTTCTCTTTTGTTCTTTTTTATCTTTCGGAGAGCATGTACACAGATGTTTTGAGGTATTTAGGTCTGGGTAAAGAAAGTCTTAGTTGTATTCCTTTCGTTTGAGCTCTAGTTTTTCAGTTAACTGTTGTAAGATCTTAAAGGTCGCCAATTGCCATGATGTTCGATGTCCGCCAATCATCCGAGCCCACCATATGTCTTCATCAGTCGTTAATGAATGTAGCAGAAGAGTCCTCAGGTAGGGCAAGCGTAACTCCTTTGTGTCTGGGCATGAGAGCATTAAATGGCGAAGTGTTTCCTTTTCTTTATTACAGAATCTGCAACTATTTGATAATGACAAGCCTCTAATGTATTGTATTTCATTAGAGTCAAGGAGGTTCAGTCTTGCTCGCATTATCAAGTTACGTGCTGATCGGCTCGGGAATTTTTTGATGTAGTTTTGTAGGGTGTTTGAAGTAAGTTTATAGTTAGTTGCTGTATTTAGCGTGTTGATCCAATCCATCTCTTTTAATTTCTTAAGTATCCTTGTTGGATTATTAATCAGTTCTTCTTCAGCACACTCTATTATATTTAGCAGATCTACATTTTCTTTTTTCCACTGGATGAGCATTTTGCAGCTTGATATTTGAAGTTCTTTGAAGATCAGACCGTGGGTGAAAGTACCGTCTGGAAGTATGCATTACCTATAAAGCATGATTGAGTTGCAGTCAACCATACTCTGAAGGGATAGCAAACTCAATTCTCGACGAATCAATGGTATAGGAGTTGAGTTTGGTAGGTAGAAAACCGACCTCCAAAAGTAGGCTTCCAGCTTAGGCCAGAGAGTTTTGGGGAGGTATGCATGGCTTCCGCAGCATATGTCACAGTAGGCACCACTTTTGCTTTATAGAAATTTAAAAGAGGGATTGTCGAAAATTTCCCAAATTTTCTATCGATGGCTTTTCCCTTTGTGGCTAAGCTGTGAATTTTGTCCCAGAGGTGGTCTTGCATTGCCGACTCTTTTGTTGTGGAGTCTAGGACCGCACCCAAGTATTTAAAGTTCTTGACTTTTTCAATCATTGTTTTATCGATGGTCCAATTGAATTTTTCCTGCTTTTGTGACGAGCCTTCCAACACCATTATCTTTGTCTTTTTGATGTTAATTTCTAAATTGTTTTCGGAACAGTACTCATGTAAGTTTAAAAGTTGTCGTTGTAGGCCTATTGGGGTCATATCTAGTAAAATGAGGTCGTCCGCGTAGAATAGTCTGCTGATGTTAGTTTTTGCAAGTTTTGGTGGAGAAGATCTGATCAAGGGTTCTGTGTATTGATAGTCTCCCATTTAGGCAAGGAAAAGTGCCGGGGCCAGAGGACAGCCCTGTTTCACACCTCTACTGGTGGCAATTTCAGAAGAAAGGCTTCCTAGTTGGTTCAGCCGTATCTTAATGTTGGTATCTGTGTGCAGGGCTTTAATAGGGTTTAGAATAGCACTTGGGCATTTCCACAGTGACAGTTTCTCCCAGAGTCTAGAACGGTCGACGCGGTCAAAAGCCTTAGAGAAGTCGATGAAAGCCATGTATGTTCTCGGGTTTCCCTCCTTTACCTTGGCTTTCAAAGTGGATATCATAAAGATGTTAATGGCTGTCCCCAACGACTTCTTGAAACCTTGTCGTTGCGCGCTGGCAGCCCAGGCTTGGAATTTTTTCAGGAGTAGTGTTCCAAATACCTTCCCTATGGGGTCCAATAAGGCGATGGGGCGATAGTTTGTAGGATCTTGTTTGTCTCCTTTTTTGTATATAGGAACCACAATGGCGGAAAGCCATGAAGGGGGTACAGATTGAGAAGCCACACATCTTGTGAAAACTGATCTTATGAATTTAGCCCACTCTTCCGGGTGGGTTTTTAGATCAAAGTTTGTGATCCCATCGGGTCCAGGTGCCCTTGACTTTTTCAATTTTTTCAGAATATCTCGTATGTCGTCCAGATCATCTCGTTTCGTCCAGGAGTTTGTGGTTTTTGTGTTTTTAGGAATGGATTGTGTCACCTGAGAGTTCGTGCCATTTGTTACAGTTGATGAAGGTTTATCAAAGAGGCAACTAAAGTGGGCAGCCCAGGTAAATTCGCTGATGCTGTTTGCGATATTCAAATCATTGGGTAAGGATGATTTGTTCATCAGAGACCAAAATTCTTCCGGATTGTTATAACAGATCGCTTTTAATATGGCTTCTGCATCTTGTTGGTGAAGTTGCCATCTGTATGATCGCACCCAGTTGTTATAGTTCCTAGTAAGTTCTTTGATTGCTTGAGTTCTTTCGGCGCTCGTGAGTTTTAGTGCGTTTCTTTTAGCTTTTCTGAAGACCCTTCGCTTCTATACAAGCACTTTGTCGTACGAATGAAGGGGAGCTTGCATCTTTTTGTTTAATTTGCCTCTCGGAATTCTATAGGTAATCAAAAGAGGACCATAGTCGACCAAGTCAGAGGTACGTGATTGGCACGAGTTTGCGTACAAATTTGTGAGTTCTCTGATGCCATGTGCTGTTAAGCGTAGTCTTGTGCCTTGAGGAGTTTGTTCCACCGCCTTTTCATACCTATCGGGATTGAAATAGGATGTTTTCAAAGTAGTTTGGAGAATGTTATGATCGCTCGATGTTGTGTGAAGAACGTCAAAAGAGGTTGTTAGGTGCAAAATGGGTTCCGAGACAAAAGTGTAGTCGATGGTTGACTTTAATAGTCCATTTGACCAAGTTGGTAATCGATTGTTATTTTTGTATACTGCATCAAGGTTATGCAGTTTTCTTGAATTCATCAATTTCATCCATTCGTTTCCCCGGTCCTCGCTCGGGGATTTTTTTTTGGTAGTTTTCTGATTGCAACAAGAGTTCAAGTCACCGCATATTATAATATGGAAGGTGTTATAAATCGTCCGTACCTCGTCAATTATGTTTTCAATCAGTTTTAAGAATTTCTTTTGGTCAATCGCCGCCGGGTTCCAGTATGCGTTAAGAATTGCTACGGAGATTGGATGTTGATAAACTCCATCTGATGATCGCGATGACCAAGTTAGCAAAAGTGCTAATACAGAATAATTTGAAGCAATGATGTTAATTGCTGTAAAACCTCTATCCATTCGGAAGCCGATAAGCAAGCCCGAGGAAGGGCGGCCCGTTGGGCCTTTTGCTGCTGGGGCCAGGAAAAGGTTAATAAAAATAATAGAATTCCATGCATATGACTAAAACGGCAAAACCCATCAAAAAGCACATTTCAGAAATGATAATGATGTATAAATAAATTGCTAAAATAATCTTAATAACAATATTTTAACCTTCTGCCGGTGCAGTCCATAAATGTTCAATTGGGCAGCAAATGCTCCAGACAAGTAACAGCCAACAGTGTAACAAGTAAAGCAATCTGATAAGGACAGCGCTATCCACATAGCTACTTTATAGTGTCTAACGTTATATTTCTTAAATATAGACTTTTAAAACCTTACCATCTGCCTTCTATAGAAAGTTTGCATTTGCATAAAGTGTACAGGAAACACTGAAATGTGATTATTCCAGAGACAGCTTGGGGAAGCGATGCTAGTTTATGTCCTCAAACACCTGGCTGTTAGCAAAGGTACATGTCTCCGCCGAAACAAATGAATAACTGCTGGTGACGTGAGTTGCTGACTAATGCCATTTAGAGGTGCAAATACATGGTAGCTATGCGCCGTGGTTCTCCACAGTTCAATTTCTTCCTTTGTGTACTTTGAATAGTTAAGCTTTCCTTAATTCATTCTTTGACATTTTATGGGAATTAGTTCAGCTAAAAGAAACCATTGATCCTGGTCCAATAAACTCAAGGCTTTAGATATGTAGGTGAACCCAGGTGACTTATTTACTACTGATGACTTGCATCATACCCAGTTTGACAGACTTGAATTTGATTTAATAAGTGTACTGTTGTGTTCATGTCTCTAACTAAACCTTGGGAACATCCTTCTTGTGTTCAGTCTTGTGTGCGCACTGTGGGGTCCTCCTGACATTATGTACAAGTGTTACATTGTTATGAATGATACACCTCTTATGTTCTTCTTGAATTCAGTACCTCTTGGTTTCTCTTGGTGTGTCAGTGCAGGTACTCTGTTGGTAGTCGACTGATTGATCACATCACAGTGGTGGGAACCTGTGTCTGGACATGGGTAGTGAAGTAGCATGTTTCATCGGGGCGTGTATATTGATGCATTCCTTAATCACATGTCATACTGGCAGGAATTCTGTTCCGCCAGCTTCCTTGTATGAACAGAATGGGTGTGTGTGTATGTGTGTGACCGTGTGTGTGTATCAGTGTGGAGCTGCATTTGATGATTGCATATAGTGAATTCTTTTTCCGGCAAATATTCCCTACCTTCCGTGAACATGATGGGTTTATGTCTGGAGTTTTGTTGTTTTACGGTGTCTAAATTTAGACAGCTGTGTGTCTGTGTGGATGTTGTATCCATGTGTGTTTGTGTTGGATGCTGTGGATGATCATATGCACTGCACATTATAGCTCTGAATTGCTTTTGTATCTCCACCCTTACTGCTTACCTTTTACACCTAGCAACGTGAGGATGGGTGTGCTTGTTGAGCGGATTCACTTGGACCTCGGTCCTTGCTGTGCATGTGTCCGATGCTTTGTTGGTCAGAATAAAATGTATTTCGTTTGATCCTCTGCACCTACTGCATACGTGCATATTTATGGAAATATCAATACTTTTTGGGTCTTAAAAAGTTAATTTATTGCATTTGGCTGATTCGATTTTTTAAAAAAAATAGTTGCATTATGCACCACTTAAGCCTAACCTTGAACCAGTGGTCGAAGTGCACGAAAGAAAGTGGTAGAACTTTGTTCCCCGCTAGCCTGGCCATGCTCCTCACCAACCCCATCACCACGCCCTCTCCCACACGCAATCCAAACCCCCAAACAAGCACTCCTGCTGTTTAAGGGAATGTTCAGTGCAATGCACTGAAGTGCAAGTGTTGCCTCCTTCCTACACTTTTATTGTAAAACGAAACAATTCCGTAACGTTTTATTTTTAAAATAAAGTATAGGATCAATAAAGCGTTCCAAAAAGTAGAGGAGCACTGCTACCAACCGCTCCCGTCCACTTCGACCAGTGTTGAAGTGGACAGGGTGTGCCAAAAATCTATAAGCTTAAGGACCATTTTCAAATAGTGTCTGCTAAATAGTGAGTTTTTCAGACTCTGCGGAAGGAAAGCCACATGCTAGAAACGGCTTTCATTCAGTGATCATTTTTGGGTTGGAGATATTGTTGGAACTTTGTCAGATTTGGCATGCATGTTTATAGTTCACCAGATCAATGGAATGGCGAATGTGGGGTACTTTAATGGATGTAAGCAAGTGTTACGGAGTAAAACCTTTTTTCATGGTTTTCCTGTGTACAGTTTGAAGTAACATCAACTATACTGCAGCTGGGCTGATGCAATAATAAAAAGAGTAAATACGTATCAGTATTTCTGATGAACAAGCAGAATTAAGAAAGATACCGCAAATTGCACACACATATTTGCCGGCCCCAACAAAGAAACATGCAGTCCTAACTGCTCATGAAAAAGATATGCAAAATAATCTGCAAGATGCAAAGATGACCTGCCACACCAAATATGCAGTCGGGTCACCCTACATGTATGTAGAGTTGGAGAGACAGACCTAAATGAAAAATGTATCCCAAAATATTGTACAAAACATGCAAAGCCAACCACAGGCCCACTGCACACACCACACACACATATAGACACGCAGACACACACACAAACCCCTTTTCAATCATGCACACTGGCACTGGGGTTGGAGGGACACAATGAAATTAACACATTTCCAGGAAATGACAAATATCATGAAAAACACACATAAAAAATCTACAGGCCCAGTTCATTAGAAACACACATGAACACATTTTTTAAGCCCAAACAATTATCACTTGTATTATACATGCATAGGTGAAAACAAAATCCCTCAACATCACACCACACACACACCCAACCAGTCAAGCGCAGGTTAGGCGGGACAACATTAAATGAAAAATATTCCATGCAAAAAACACAAACATCTGCTGCCCCCAATCAACACCCCATATCAGTCATGTGCAGTAGGGCAGGAGATCAAAGTGAAATGAAAACTACACCGCGAAATGGAAAAACAGTCCATGAAATGAAATATATTCCATAAAGCTCACACGATGAACTGCCAGACCAATCATGCAGAAGGGCCAACGTACATGAGCATTTTGGTCGGAGGGACAAAACAAAATGAAAAATATTAGGCAACATGAAATGTATTTGGCAAAATGCACGAAAACATCCATATCCCTTATACTGATGCACACGCCCATTCAGCCAGTCACACTGGGGTCGGAGGGGAAACATGGAATGAGAAGTATTCCCCAAACACTAAAAAACATCTGCAGGCCTGTAAACACACGTGTACGTGCAGGGCTTAAAAAAGTATTGCGGTTTCTGTACAGGCACAGTAGGTGTGCAGGGTAAAATGTCACAACACTCTGCCACAAAAAACATCCATAATCCACAGCGTGCGTGCACATACACACACACAGACACACACACACACACACACACACACACACACATAAGTAACAAACAGTAGGGTCAGAGGGACAACATGAAAAACACACAGTGAAGTTTAAAATATGTCCTAAAACACATAAAATGATCTACTGCACCCAACATACGTTAGGGTCACCATGCATGAGCAAAAGGGTCAGAAGGAAAACAATGAAACACATGCAGCAAAAGTGCATTTGGATGCTTTACAACCTTTTCACACTATTCAAATTAAGAAAAATAAAACATATAAAAATACACAAGTACAATTTATTAAAACAAACAGCCAGCTGGGCAAAAAGCCACACACTTATATTACAAGTAAAATACATTATCATTTTCTCAACTGATCTTCCCTTAAGGTATGTTTTCTGGCAGCTATTTCCCAAAAATACATGGCGGCCGCTGAAATGACGAGAGATTCAGCCCGGAACAAGCAGCTCCAAAATTGGTTAGAAGAGGGCATCATAAATTTGGCGTATGCACGATCATAGACGCTTTCTAGGGCTTCGTGTTGTGTTAGGATATGTTGGGCAGATTCAATGTTTTTCCCACATAATCTGCATAATCTGTTTTCATATGAGATCCCAACCCAGGCCCTAGTGTTTCCCAGGACTGGGATTGTCTAATCTTATTGATAGAATAAACCTGGTCAGCGCTGGGTGCCGCCCTTTTATTAGGCGGAATTTAGGGCTGCCAGGACAAACACCTGATAGAAATACTCCCCAAATTTCCTAAGCGTGTTAAAATGGCTTAAAGCCTGATCAGCGTCATAGGCCATCCCTTTAGCTGCTATCGTGGCCAGCTTAAATCCCAGCCAGGAATACAGCATTTGCGCTACTCCAATATCCTCCAAGTATTGCCTAACCTTTGAATCCAGGTTAGCAAACCATTCACTCTTAAGAAATCTGCTGGCATGATGGGGCGTAAGTGCAAGTAGGGAATCCAGCCCCCCAGGTTGAATTATATCCTAGTCCAGAAAATACAGGAGGCCAATGACCACAACATGAAGAGAGAAGGAAGGCCCAATTCAAGTCTAATCACCTGCATTGGTGTACCAGGAGGTGAGTTCAGGAGGGACCGCAAGATCTTTCCCTCCAACTTGCCTAGAGATACAACCCATTTCAATGGGAAGACCTCTAGGGCATAAAGTATGGTAGGCATGATTGAGGTCTTGTATATCAGGATCTTGGCTTCTATACAACTCCCACCTTGGGAGTCTATCAACTTTTTTAATATGAGCCACTTGTTTCACTTTTTGTGTCGTATCCTCCAATATGTGGCCACACAAAAAGGTTGCCCTAATAGTGATTCCCAGGTATCTATATTCATAGGACCTTTCAACTTTTTCACCACCTATTCACCAATTATAAATGTTGCTGGCCCGTGCCCCTTTTCCAAAAAACATGACTATCGTCTTATTAATATTTGGTCTCAGGCCAAGACTGGTGGCATAATCAAAAAGTGCCTGGAGTGAGCGCTGCAGCCCAATTCTAGTTCTATCTAAGATGACAACATCGTCCGCATACGACATACAGACCAGGCCCATATCCTCATACTGGGGTGGGAGTTCATTGCTTCCCCCAGACTTACTGCAAGTTGCGACAAGTAGAGATTGAAAAGCAGGGGTGCCAAGGAACATCCCTGTTTCTGTCCCTTTCTAGTCTGAATAGTTCCCCATCCTGGGGAAGTCAAATTCTGACCTCAGTCCCGCTGTATAAAGCTTTGATAAAATACAGCAAAGATGGGTCAATTTGCCAACCTTTCAGCATTTTCCATAGCTTGTCTCTATCCACGCTATCGAAGGTGGCTGAGAAGTCCACAAAACAGGCATATAGCGCCAAACCAGGATTATGTTGCGTATTTGAGATTAAAGTTAACAGTGTTCAGATTGAGCGAGATGTTGCACACCCTTTTCTGAAACTGGTTTGATGGTAGGTTAGTAATCCCTTTTTGGCCACTCAGGTAGTCAGTATTTCCAACAATATACTGGCAAAGATTATTCCACTACAGTCTCGCATAGCTAGGTCTGTAGTTTTCTGGGAGATCACACAGACCCTTTTTAAAGACTGGTATTAAGGTTGGTATTTTCCACATCTTTGGAATGATACCAGATTCACAAACATGTGCAGTTAATTGCTTTAGGCTATGTTAAATGTTAAAGGTATTTGTACCGTGCACCGTCACCAACGTAGTTGGTCCCCAGGCGCTCTGGCGGATCTGCAAATGAGAAGGTGGGATGGGTTAGTAGGTGAAGCGGGAGTAGGAGCGTGAGAGGAGTGGTGTTCTGTTGGCAGCTTCAACTCTGTGTACACCGGGTGCTGAGCTTTGATGTGAGTATCGGATCGATGTCAGTCCTCGTGTGCTGTTGGTGCGGCTTATGTGTTGTTGCGGTGTTGTGAAGTGCGTGCAGGTTGATTTGTGAGAGATGGTTGTGTGAGATAAGTCTGCAGAAATGCTGAGTTTTTTGTTAGTGGGTTATATGAAGTTTAACATGCTTACATTCAGAACTCTGAGTGTGGCGCTCCCCAATCCTCCCAATCTCATCCGGATGGGTGAGGGGTGTTACACCTGTCAGGGTTTTAGGTTTGTGAGGCACTCCCTGTGCTGTACTAACACGCTCTGTAGGTGTTCTAATGCTGATGAACTGATTAGTGTGGGTTGGGTGTCTATTCTCCTCCTTGGATGTTGGAGCAGGTGTTGTGGTCTCCTCTTACAAACTTTCTATCTAAATGTGTCTGCTGGGGGTTTGGATGTGGTACGGCCAGAAGGGAGTGGATGAATCATTTAAGAGCTTTCGTCTCGGTCGAAGTATGTGCTCAGTCTATGGTGACCTCCTTTGTGGCTATTTCCCATAATATCTTATGGTCTGTCGTGGGGTCCATTCCTTGGGTTCTGTGTATGTTCATTTTGGGAGTGACCGAGATTGGTGTTATTTTCATCGTTGTTTAACGGGGTGGGCATTCTAGTGCGTCGCTGTTGTAGTTACGCTGTGAAGAGCCATGATTTGAGGAGTTTCCTGAATGCTAGGTGGCTTCTTGTGTTTTGTATTATATTAGGTAGGTCATTCCAGGTTTTCGGTGCCTGGTGAGAGAAAGAGAATCTTCCGAGTTTTCTTCTGTTATAGGGTTTTGGTTCCAGACAGATGTCGGTGCTTGATCTCAGTGTTCTTGTCGGTTGATGTAGGCATAGTTTATCGCTTAGGAATTCTGTGCCTTGTTTGTGTATTTCTCAGTGCGTAATGCACATGGACTTGAACTTTATTTGTTGTTTTAATGGTAGCCAGTGTAGTATTTTTAGCACAGGTGTGATGTGTTCTCTTCTGGGTAGCTTGAGGAGGAGTCTGGCTGCCGCATTTTGTATGCATTGTAGTTTTTTTAGACGTCGTTCGGGCATGCCCAGGTATAGGCTATTGGCGTAATCCACTCTGGACATGATCAGAGCGATGACGGTAAGTGTTTTGTTGGCGAACGACAGGAATGGTAGGATATGTGCCCACAGTACGACGTCTGCCTTCAGGACCTACCGCGCTAGATGTTTTTAGTTGTTTAATTTTTGCACCTACATCAGTGGTTTTTATATATTCACTAACAGCAGAGTTTAACCATTGTCCTAACTTCCCAGGACGCACTGTGGCCACCATCGAAGACTTTACTAATATACTCAACCCATTTATCTTCTGATACAGCAACTAGTTCCCTTGGAGGGTTGGTGCACAATTCAGCGTCCCAGCCAATACCAAAACGTTCTTGAGTCATTTATCCTGATTAACCTGTTTAGGTACTTCCAGCCTTCATCATTTTGAGAAAACTGATGTCTCACCCAGTTTTTGTAGCTTGTCTTCAAGCTTATTATCTTTCTTCCCTTTTTGGGTGAGGTGTGGTAATAGTCCTTGCCAACACTTCGTAGAGATGAATTTAGCTCTCTTCCTTTTTGCGCTCTCTTGGTCAAACCGACGGGCAGGCCTATATGTGCCATTTTGTACAGCCACTTGTCTAGCTGCCGTAGTGGCCACAGAAGCTTGTCTGACAGTTGCTGCTAGGGTGTCCTGGAACAAGAGACTGCTACCGATCAGGTCATGGTTTCTAAGAAGGACATTGAATTTTTCGATCCGTCTGGCTGACCAATGAAGGAGATTGACCCCTGATTTGACCTCCAATTTACCATTCAACCGGCCTCTGCCTACTTGTCTTTGCTCCTTGATGGACGTTATCAACTTTGAGTGATCGCTTGCCTTAGTAGGTCTGATCTCTAACATAGGCTTTAGACTCCCCTCCTGAGTGTTTGTAACTATGAAGTCTATTTGGCTGCTTGCATTACCATTTGACCAAGTAGTGTCCCCCAGCCCATCACCCTTCCCTTTAGGGAGCGAGGTCAAACTCTGCCATTACTCTCAACCATTCCCTGGGCCTCGCCCTCCACCTCTGTCTGTTGCCCGTACCCCATCCCCTCCCTTCCCAGTTGGCCCTGGACACAGTCAACATTAAAATCCCCAGTTACAAAAACAACAGCTCCTGGGAATTTTGCTACCCAAGCTCTAAGGGTTTCAGTCATGACATCCATAATTGCCGATGACAATGTCCCACCTGGGGGGGGTCATACAGCGTTGCCACCAGAATTGGTAACTAAATGACCTCGGGATTCATTATGGATACTGACAGAAAATTCGAGTGAGAGGCCCAGGGACAAACTCAGCTAGGTTAAAGGTAGCTCAGGCCCCGATACACAAGCCGCCTTCAGGTCTACCTTCACAGGGAGTTTAGCTAAGTGGAAAATTAAGGAAAACCCATCCAAAGCAAACAAGTCACATAACCAAGTCTCTTGGAGACAGAAACAGGTAATAGATCTCAAGATCAATTAGCCGGTCAAGTGGCACAGCGAGAAGAGCGCTTGCTTTGCCATCTGTGCAGAGCTTGTTAACGCAGGTTCGAATCCCAGCAGGGCCAAACTCAGCCTTTCATCCTTCCGAGGTCGATAAATTAGCACCACACACCCTGGGTAATAATAAGCAGGGCTCAGATACCTGATGGTTCATAGCACTATATAAATGCGAAATTATTATTATTATTAACTATATTATAAGATGTTCATTGTTTCCCCATTGCATAGAAAGGACCTATGGCCTCTCCAGTTCCAAGATAGGATTGAAAGACTATTAAGCTTTGGCACTTCCTCCTGTCACTGCATTTGCTTGGGGATGTCCGCCCATCTTCCCCTTTGTCTCCTGGGGTCTGGGTTAACATCCATGCTCCTAGCGCAGGGCTGATGATCCAAGGAGAGCCATCCCTCAATCTCAAAAGTTTTATGATGGGCTGGTACAAAAACCTGAATCTCAAAGCCCAGTGCCAGCACATTTTTGCAAATCCTTTCCACCACAATGGGGGGGGACAAAGGTCGCCACCACCCAATTATCCAGACTATTATATTTGGTCAGCTCCAATTTGGAGAGATCTTTTGTGCTACTCAGGCCTAGATCAGGTATCATGTTTGAGGAGCTGAAGCAGCTAAGATCTATTCAAAAAGGGGCTACTTGCAGACATACTTTTCTACATAAACTTGCTGTGAATCAGGTCCACACACCAGGCAGGGTCATTCATTTGCTTTTCCTTGACCCTGAGCCAAGTTATTAGTTGCTCTACCCGGTCAGCCCAGGTTAGTAGCGTAGCCACCTTCAGGGCCTCAAGATCTTGAGTTGGGCTGGGGCTCTCCAACCGTTGGCTGTGGTCCAAATTTTTCCACTCACGTACCAGCCCCTCTCCTGAGCTGTTTTACTTGCTTACAAGCAGTACATACAATTGACCCCAGCTCTAGAGTTTTCTCCGAATTATCTTTAGTCAGCCCACCTTATAGCTGGGCCAGCTGCTGATTGCTGGTACTCTGTGGCCTCCTGTCCACCTGTACCAAGCCACCCGGCCCACTGCTTCCACTGCTGGAAGGCTTGGTCAGGGATTTGGAAACCCATCCACATATCGGTCCCATAAGCAGGACGGGCCTGGTCTTGCCATTTGCCAGAGTGTTCGAAACACTGAAGACCCCCTTCTCCTTTAGCTGTCGCTTCGGGTTGCCCAGAGATTCCTGGTTTCCTTCAATTGATGACAGCATGGGCCCATTATTATTCTTTGCTCCCTTCTTTACACAGCTAACCTTTCGCGGCGGGGACTCTGGTGAATTAGCAAAGAGAGTACAGGGCATATAGCTTCAAGCGCCCCAGAGGCCGCCACAACATATGCCCTTTCTTATGAAGACTCGTTCTTCCTGGGCGAGGAGGTGGCACATATTTTATGATTCGTTTTTTGGTTAGCCAATTCCTTAAATGAAGGGCCATAGGAGCTTTTTAGAAATAATAATAATCCAGCCAAATCCTTCCATAGGGATTTTTGTTCCTCCGCTCTCCGGACACACAACTGCAGGAGTGCACCAATCTTTGCTTCCATAGCTTCCCAGCCCTACTTCTCCCAGGGGGGACTACTCCCATCACTTACGCGATCTTCTTCTCTGGTTTCCACCACACTTACTTCCCCTTCACTCTCACTTTTGCTTGGGGCTATTTCTGATGAAGTCATGACGTTTTCCAGGTTGGGAGTGCGGGAGAGATTGGAGGCCATCAGGTTGTGAGGCTCAAAGTCTACGGGTGCCATGGAATTCCTCTTAGCCACATGGCATAGTTTCAGAAGTGTCCCATTATTGTCTAGAGAAGTTATTAAATCCTGCTCCAAGATTCTAGCAAGGAAAAAATTGGCGGAGGGAGAGGAAGCCTCCAAACGGAGCTTATTAGGTGGGAAAAATGCTTTTATTTTTGGTTGGGGGCATTGTCAAGCAAGAAATGTTCATTGCCTTTTTTTGCCTTGGACTGGCAAGGTGCCAGATTTATTCATGGTGGGTCTCTCTCACGTTTTCCCTGAGTTTTTTCATTTCGAAGAAGGGGAGACTGACCACAGCAGCCACCTAGGTTTCAAAGCCACTGGTTTGGTAAACCCACACAACTAACAGCCAAATTAATCGCAAAAATGTTAGGCCAGTACTTATAGGGCTAATTTAAATCTTACTGCATCCCCGCCACCAATTAACTCCAGCTCCAACGTCTTCCAGCTGACACTAATGTGAGTAGGCGGTATGCAACTGTCATAAATAACCTATCGCATATCCTCCAAGGCTGCTCACACAGCATTACGGCCAACTCCACCAACTCACTGACACATGGACCACAGACCACTTCACCCACATGCCCGCTCCACGCTGGAAATGGGTTCTTAAGTGTAAAGTCCTCTGCGCAGAGCATCGTCTCCCAGGGGGCCGGGCTAGGCCAGGTAGCAAAGTTAAAGGGCCAGTGCTCCTGCGCACAGCCCATAACGGGAAGCAAAGTAGAAAAAAAAAGAAAAAATGCAGCAAAACACTTCCAGGTCAGGCACAGGCACGTTAGTGGTCAACAGACTCAACAGACCACTTCACCCACTTCCACTTATAAATGTATTATAAAATAGATGGTGACATTAAACACATACTGCAAAACAGACAAGATGATCCACTGTAACTAAACACTAGTCTGTCAACAAAAGTCACATACAAATTATACAATAAAATATCTAAGAGTTGTCAGAATCTCAGAAAGCCCAGAATGTCTATTCGGTCTGTACAGCACTCTGCATGTAATGTCATACCAACTCATGCATTTACTGGGAGTAGCCATCTCTGCTGGTGTTCCATCGCACTGATGAGAGGTTGTGTTTCTAAGGCTAGCTGGGTGGCCACTTGGGCACAGCATGCACTCGTAACACCGCTACCGCCACCTGATATCCCGGTGCCACCCGGACATTACAAGGCACGGCGGCCCGGGATGTCCAGGGCCGGGAACTCTAAGTCCTAATTCCTGTATAGGAATCCATGGGAATGGGCACACAGAAGCACCAGGACCGTTCCTAATGTTGCTGGTGCTTCTGTGAGAAACATGCCTGAAGGGGATGGTACTCCCGGTAGGTCAGACCTGCCGGGAGAGCTGGCCCCTGCAGGCATTCTCGTAGTCTGGCAGTCTGGAAAAGGTGCCGGTACGTTGCTACAGGCAGATTATTTCCGGACGGCCAGACTTAGAATAAGGCGCTATGTCTGAGGTGAAGCAGACAGAGTATACCCTCTGGTAGTCTCCCAAACCTCATCTTTCTAAACCTCTCTTGCAAACTCCATGACAAAGACCACAACAACAATGCCAGAGCAGCACTAGAAACCCCAAAATATGAGCACCTATCTCACTCAAGGACCCGATAACGGAAGAAAATATGTCTTTACTAAAAACAGAGCAGAGTCATTGCTGAAAATACAAATTACAGTGTACATACATGTTGGCAGATCTCCCAAATGTTTCCAACTCTGTGGAACAGAAAAGTAAGCTACTGCCTAAAAAAATAGAATTTTTGGACCTCCCCATCAGTCAATAAAATCACATTGTTGAAGAAATAGGATTCACTGGTATAACAACGCTCCACCCTATTAACCTAGAAATACATGTTGTTGAAAAAACACAACTCATCCCTGCAACAAGACAAATGGCCTGGGACCAAAAGCACAACCCAGAATAACATAATGTGATCAATGCACCCTTTGCTTGTGAAGGGATCCTGCAACTGCCCTCCAGTGCTCTACCTTTCAGAAACAAGTCATCCACTCCTCACCAGAGAGCCACAATGATAAATCACAGCAGCAAACGGCCTACAACCACAAAGACCTATTGACTAATAAAGCTTGTATATCAAAGCCCTTTCCATCATCACAGACACATCAAACCATTCATGCTGACTACACAGCTGCAAATCAGCCGCTGTTCACCACATTAAGTTGACTGACACAACACCGGAACATAACCTGGATATTCTAATCCAAACCGAAATGTGTCTCAATTCATTCCTTCAAACAAACCTGCTCCTAGTGGCGGATTGTCAAAGTAAAACCTTCAATATCAAAAAGAATATGATCTGAAAATGTTCTACTGTCCTCACAAAGACGTGAGAGCAATGGAGCAACCACATTGCAACTCAGTTGGTTTAAACTACTGACAATATTCTTTATGGAGATATAAGCCTGAACAGGGGAAATGGTGATGGCTCGATAGAACCCATTAGCCCAACACTGCACCAGATCTAATAGTATCTAAGCTGTGGAAACTACAGACCCAAACCCCAGTGCATAGCAATTATTGAGACCACCTGTAAATCGTGATTTGTTTCTCATTTTACAACGTGAATACACAGAATATCGCAATACGTGGGTAAGAAAGCTACAAAGCACAGACTTAAATGTCTTAAGAATCCTAGTCAGCCCTTCACAAACAGCTAGAAATAAAAGCAACGGCACCATCAACAGTGTCCCACTTCAGGGTCCAAATTGAAATGGCCATTAATAGTCCCAAAAAACAATTTGAAGTATCCAATCCAATACCACCCTCATAAATATCCAGAACTCAACAATCATGTCAGGGATTCTCACACTTTTTCCAAGACTAAATTCACAAGATCATACAAGCGATCTCCACAGAACATCAAAGACCACTGACGCTGTCACTGGGTGCAGAAATAGAGCAAAATGGCAAGATTTTAACCTACGTTAAGAATAAACACTCAAAAAATAAGCAGGCACTAAAAATCACCTCTTATATTTGAGGCATAATAGCTGTAATCTTGGTTAACGAATCTGGCAAACGCCTAGGCCCATACTCGTTAAGGTTCATCTGTTCAATGAATGTATCTTCCTAGAAATCCACAAAATTGCACAGGATACTCCACTGCTTAAAAAATGTCAGGTAACCGTGCAGATTTAAACAACTCCTGCTCTATACCAGGCCTCACATTTCTGAGAAGTGTCAATACCCAGCTCCACTGCCACATCACAAAATGCAACCTTTGATTCTAAAACCTCACCATGTGGGAGATGACTGCTTGAAAGCTGAACTACTCTTTGCTCTGATCCAGAATCTCCAAATTGGCGTAACAAGCGTCCTTTGTGTCACCATGCCAGTGACGCAGTGCCAGGTAGCAGACTCCTCATCGCTTGCGTGGCGAGATCAAAGCTTTGGGTCAGGCGCATGTGGCAGGAAAGGAAGGATGCAAGGTATTTACGGATGGTTCGAAGGATCCTGTGTCTGGGAGAGTGGGTATGGCATATTATCTGGAAAGCACTGGGGATTATAAAGTGGGACGATTGACGAATGATGTTTCAATTTGTACGGCTGAGTTGGTGGCGATTGCATTGGCGATTGATAGGGTGTGCGAGTTGGGGTTAGAGAAGGTGGTGATATTTTCAGATTCATTGAGTGGGTTGCAGGCGATTGTGGCGGGGGATGGTGATAGGAAGGACGTGATTATGGACATCAGGAGGAAGATTGATCGGTGCGTGCACAGGGGAATGGATTTGGAGTTGGCGTGGGTCCCCAGTCACAGTGGCATTTTGGGTAATGAGCTAGTGGATCTGGCGGCGGGTGAGGGTATGAGAAGGGGAGCGGTTGATGTGAGATTACCTTTGAGTGTGGATGAGGTGAAGGCGGTGGTGGTGAGACGGGTCATGGATGAGTGGCAGGAGAGGTGGGTGAGTGGGGTGAAGGGCAGGTGAATTTTGGTGTTCGTGGGAAAGTGTCGGTGAAGGTGGATGCGGGGAGTCTGGAATGGAGGAGGGGGGAGGAGGTGATGCTGACTCGGTTGAGAATAGGACATGTGGGGCTGAATGACTGTCTATATCGAGTGGGGAAGGGTGAGTTGAGGGACTGTGCAGTGTGTGGGGTGCCTGAGACTATGGGACATTTTTTTGCTTAGGTGTGAGACATGTTGAGGAGAGAGAATTGATGAGAGTACGGATGTCTGCGCTGGGTGTGGCTGAGCTGAGTGGGGAGGCTTTGCTGGGAGGTGACTGGGTGAGAGGCAAGAGGAGGAGCAGTGTGTTGTTGGATTGTGTGAGGCAGACGGGGCGGTGGGAGGAGTTATGAGATTGTGAGGGCTATGTGTATGAATGGTGGGGGTAGGTGCACATCATCCTATTGGATGGGGAAGCGCCTGCGTGGGACCGCCCATGCATTCAGTAATTTAGAATAAGAAGACTTCAAGAATGTGCTCAGTGCTGAAAGGACCATGGAGAACCTCAATGTCTGCCTCAGGCCCTGCCCAAATTTCACCCTCGGTTGAAGAGATGAGGGTGTTGCAGAAGACCCAAGAGGCCACGATCTCAAAAAACAGAACAAACTGAAAGCGCTGGAGGCCAAGAAAGGCAACTGCAGTTATGACTGAAAGAAAGTTACAAGGCCAAAAGTGAAGTGAGCTCTGAAGCTAGAAATCTGTGGTTATTTTTTTGTTTTAAGGTAAGCTGAAACAGAACAACTTGCACACGAAGGAGATCCCAGAATGTATTGACAAATCAGTTGAAGCAGACCTGCAAGTTGTGTTTAGTCAGCTGTTCCTCGGCATTTTTCCTGGGTGGTTGGTAGTCCCAATGCGAAAGAGAACATTTTTGAGGTTCTCTCAGAGGGGCAATGTTCGAAGTGAGGCCATGAAATGTAAGCAATTCATTTGGAGGAGCTGCAGGGTAACTATCTTTCATGAAAAGGTAGCAAAAGAGCTACACTTCAAAACCCCCTTCCCATTCGCATGCGCCTTAAACATTAATTTTCACTGTACCTTTAAGTTGGATTCCCCAGCCTCAGCGCTTCAGCTTGTAAACAGGAATATAAAAAGGAAAAGAGAGATGTCAAAAAGGCAGGGCAACATCTGAACTGTGGTTTTTATTAGTGTGTGTGGGGGGGTTTACCCTAGGTGTACCACTGCTATCTTTCCCAAAATCTCCTAGAGCTTACTGACTTACCTTTTGTTTTGGCTTGGTTGCTGAGTTCCTCTGAGTATAGTCACCCTGACTGCCAACTGGCCATTTATTTGAATTTATAATGCGTGCAGCGGCCCTGAGGAATTGTGGCGCTGTTGCAGGTGATTCACTTGGTTACACAATTAAACAGTTGCAGACAATTAGACATAGAAAAATGACATTATTGCAGTAGGTATGTTCACAGGTTACAACAGTAATTATATTGATGTAAGTCTAGTTGAAGAGCTTTGTTTTCAAGGCTCTTCTGAACACAGTGAAGGAGGTTTCCCTTCTGAGCGTGACTGGGAGTGCGTTCTAGTTTTTTGGCCACACTGGCATTTTTGCAGGAACTATTAGGCTCCACCAATTAAACAATTCACCAGCTGCCACTGGGTGAGTGACTGGTGGGTGAATGCGTATGAAAGTGTGCATGCAAGGCTGGTTCCCAGGCAAAGAGGCATTGGAAAATTGATGTTTTGTTGCATGGTCTACTGATATACTGTTGCAGGGACATTCTGCACACTGTTCTAGTTGAAAGATGCAAGTATGTGTTGTAATCAAACCTTAAATATTTCACTTGGCTTCAAAACAAGGAGGCTGTGCCTGGCTCCTGATTCCTGACACCCAAATGTACCAGCCATCTCTTTGCATAGGCAGTAATATTACGCACAGAAAGGATACCATATGAAAACATGTTCATGCTGGCTCTGCCAGTATATGCGAGTACCCCCATGTACAAACATTGTCTTGTTGGCTTTGCCCTCAATGCCAGTAAGAATCTCCTGACACAGGAATAAAACATGTTATTGCTGCTGCACAATGCTTGCCTAACCCCTGCATCACCATGCTGACTTTGCTCTTAACGCCAGTAAAATATGCAATGCTACAGTAAGGAATGGTTTCCTTGTTTGGCTACTCAAATGCCTGCACCAACCAGGTAAGAACGCTAATCATGTTGACATTGCCCTTAACAAAAGTAAAGCATTCAGTGCCACAGCTGACTGAAGAAGTGTCTCCACTCTTCCCATGTAAGAACACATATCATAATAGCCTTGCTACCTATGAGTAGAAAATGCCATGACACAGAAGGAAAATGTTCAGTCTGCCTGCCCCTTTGTGCTATAAAACCCCCTGCCCTAACCCTCCTCCATGTAATAACTTTCATCAAGTTGGCTTTGCCCAGAAATATCAGTAGAACATGCAAGAAAACATAAATGTTCTGATGCCCCTTTGCCTGGGAACCAGCCTTGCATGCACACATTAATTCCCATTCGCCCACCAGCCATTCACCCTTTGGCAGCTGGTGAATTGTTTAATTGGTGGAGCCTAAATAGTTCCCACAAATATGTCAGTGTGACACAGCGTAGCAAAGGAACCTGAAACAATCAAAGGGGGAACAGGGCATCCCATTCCCCCCCCACTTTCCTGAGTAAGGTTTTTTTAGCTGGTTCTGTGATGCAGTGGGTTAATGCGCCCAATACAGATGCCTGTGTTTGACCTAATATTCACAGGTTAAAATCATGGCAGGTTCACTCCGCCCTTCTTCCTTCTGAGGTCAATAAAATCAGTACCATTGAGTTGGGTACAATAAACATCTGTTAATAAAATGGTGTGTTGTACAGCACACTTTCTGTGAAAATCTTAAGTTAAAAGCAAATTTGCAATTGGTTTGATGCTCAGCACAGTGACAAATTACTAGACTAGCTACACCTAAATGCCAGTCTAGTATCATGATTTGTCATACATGGCCAGTAAAAAATGTCATATCACATAAAAAAAAAAGGCTAGACTGGCTATACCAAAATGCCAGTCTAGCCACGTAATAACAATTATCATGCTTGCTTTAAAATGGATGGATGCCCATAAAAAATGTCATGCCACAGTAAGAAATGGCTACACCAAAATGCCAGTCTAGCCATGTAATAACACGTATCATGCTTGATTTATTATAAATGCCCAGAAAAGTGTCATGCACAGCAAGAAATGTCAAGGCAGGCTGTACCGAAATATCAGTCTAGCCACATATCATGCTTGCTTTATTATGGATCGATGCCCATAGTAGTGCACACACCCGCTCCTCACCACCCATTCACACAACATTTATTTACTCACACCATTCACACACACACACACTCACACTCTCTCTCTTCCCAACAGACTCTCCAGGCAGGTCTCTGGCTCCCTGTGCACCACCATGCCGACAGAAAACCAGAAGCATGGGAGCTTCCTGGTCCCTGGCTCCTACCATACATAGTGGAGCTGGAGGAGAGCCTCTTACCACACCATAACATTCTGTTGTTGCACTCTGACTTCAGAAATAAATGATTTCTTTCAGAAATCAGAGTGCATGTGATCTGACTTCAGAAAGGAATTATTATCATGGTATTTATGGAGTGCAGACCTAGCTTCAAGAAGAAACAGAGTGCTTTAGAGAGGTATACAACAGTACAGATGCATAACGGAACACTTTTCAGAGGTAACAACAGAACAGATATACGGAGTGGGGTAGGATATAGAGAGGCACACAGGAGGGGTACAGCTATGCATGGTGGTGGGGAGGAGAGGTGCAAACGGCATCTAGCAAGTTAAGTGCATGGGGGTGATGTGATGGCCTAGGTGTTGAGGAGGGATCATGTATTTCTGAAGCTTGAATGGCCCGCCAGGACAGGAGGTGGAGTACACCGCAGCACAGAGGCTAATGGGGCACCCAGTATGCCAGTGATGGGAACCAATTTACAAAATTATAAAGTCACAATCAGTTCCTCTGTCAGTTTGAAGAGAGGGTTAATAGAGATCTTGTCACTGAGTCATGCTATGGGACACTCTTCAAATTGCATATATTCTTAAATTGTTATACATGTTGTTACTCTGTTTTTTGTAAAGTTTTTGGTAGAAGTAACCGTTTTGGGGTGCCCCTTATGCATCATAACCAGTCTGATTATTTATGTTGGCTGGGTAACGGAAGTAGCAATAGACTTGGCCCTGGCTTGGCCTATAGATTCCTGTGTTCCTTTTGAGCAAAGGTCCAGAACAGAGGCCGCACGTGTGGCATAGGTGCTTCGGTCCAGGACACTGGTGGCAGCAGCCTTGCTCATGTGCATATTGTGGGATACATTTACCAGCCCAACAGAAAACTCTGCCTCACAAAACTGCATTTTAGCAGTTACAGAAACAATGGCTGCACTGTATCTGCTGTGCACATATGGGGCAAGATGGAGCACAGACACCCAGAGAATAACAGCAGTTATGTTCTTCATGGGAATCCAAAAAGAGGAATTCAAAGGCAGCCTGGCTTAGCGCTGCTATGCTGTCAGCTCACAATTTCAAACTGCAAAAGGAAATGTTCTGAGGTTAAAAACAACCTTGCACTGGTGCCATCTTCACCCAACGTGGATTTCAGTAAAACACAGCAATGTTCATCCATATTTAGGTTGTACACCAGCAAATGGGGGCATTTGTCACTGAATGGCATGTTGTGTCAAGCAAAATCTGTGAAGAGCAGAGAAATCTATTTCAGGCCACAAGACCTGCGTTCACTCTTGCAGCAAAGTAACCCATGCAGAGAACTTCAAAAAGAAAGCTTTTTTTCCCCTGGCTATGCATCAATTACAAAAGAAAACTATTTCCAGCTTCTTTCCATGCCCTGAAACTGATCTGTCAAGGCTTTTCTGAAAATGTGTGTTAAAGAAACTATATCTTGTGAAATTCCCATGTAAAATGAGCATGTGTAAATTCATTTTGCAAAGGCAGTGAAATAATACTTTTTAAAGCGGAAAATGTGAAATCATCCCAGATACTCGCACAAGAACAGTATGTTATGGGTGGCACTGGGGTGGATTAAGTGTATATTATATTTATTTACGAAAGACTTGTTTTCTGTGAAAGAAAGTAAGGAAAACAATGTGTATTTGAAAACAGCAGAATCATTGAGCCTGGGCAGGAAATTCAAAGGCACTAAACCTTCCTGGGAAAGCAATCTCCTCCACAAACTATGAAAGGGCCAAGGTGTGAGTGTTTGCGACCTCGTCAGACTGACTGGCATTTCTCCAGGAAGGGACAATGGACCAAGGGGCCAAGGGGAATCAGCGCTTCACAGAAAAGTGAATTCCTTGTGACACCTCTCCTCAGCTGCATCTGCCAGAATCAAAGGGTGCTATGGTAACCCTGCTTCCCAGAACTGACAGTGACAGATGCCATCCATTGGATTTAAAAGACTTTTTATATTAAAACATTTATTTCAGTAACCTAAAGAAGCAGTAATGTGAAATTATGATGTAATTTGTGTACCAATCAAACAAGACCATGTGGGCCTTCTTGACATGTGGTGGCCGCGAACGATAGGAAAATGTAAATTTCTGGAGAAAGCGTACATGACAGTTATGAAAGTTGATGAGAATATGCCCGTCATTGGTAGGCTTCTGTGTATCCATTTGTAGATTTTTAGGGGAAATGTTTTCCATAGAAATGGTGAAAGATTGCCAGAAGGACAAAACGGCATCGCACAAACTTGGGAGTTGGAATGGCATATTCCAATATGGGGTCTGCCCGTCTGATTTTCAGGAGGCTAACAATTGTAAATATAAGTGTTTTGTCTCGTAACTGATTTTGGCAAAATGAACTGTGGTATAACAAAGCACATCATAAAAACACCCACACTAAAACTGATGTCACTTCCCTGGGTCCATTCTGCTTACAGGGAGGTGGCGACATCCACATCCTGACCTATCCCATCTTAGAGGTATGTCAAGCTTAGTTCTGTCAACATAGGAAAAATCCTCATCGGTTATATAAGGAGAAAGCTTAGGGAAAGTCGGGACATTCAAAAATCAACATCCAGAGATCCAGACATTCCACATTCACCCTGCAAGACTCTAGTGCCAGGCCAGAGGTAGCTGATCCAGATCCTCCTATCCAGGCAGAACCATTTATCCAGAATTCAACCCTACAAAAATCCCAATAATTCGGGGAGAAGGGAGGAGAGGTTGCGGACCCCTTTGGGAGAATCCTGTGACCAGACCTGTATTTGCCCAGTTGATGCACCCGCTTTCCACTGAGACCAGCCCCCAGTTGCCTCGCTGTGTCCCTAGGGGAGAGCCTAGCCCTTGCGCAGTGACCAGACCCTTGTCCTGCTGTCCAGAGACCCGGTTAGCTGTCCAAACTACCCAATTCAAGTGCTTCCTTTAAGTATCGCCCCTCCTCAATATCAAAAAGCTGCATATACCATTCTGTTACCTTGCAATTTGTCCAACCCTATAAGCAACCCTATAAGTACCCTAACAACTTCTTAAACTGTCAGAATCCTCCGTGTGTCCTGTTCTTAAAAGAATGTGTGTTAGTCTCCATGTGTTAGCGCAATTCTTTCCAAATCATTTCAGTCCGTTGTGTAAATCCTTAGTATATTTTTTAATTAATTAATTTCCCATAGAGATGAATGCGGCATGGATAGGTTAACCTTGCAAATTAACCTCTTTGCGTACCGCATTTTTCTTTAAGTATACCTAGCGACTAAAATATAGTTGTAGTACGTCAATCGTTTTGCTAACAAAACCGAGTTGCCTGTGAGTGTTTCCTTTTAAAAATCCGATTTTTTGTTTTTGTTTTTGTTTTTGTTTTTTTATTTTTTTTTTATTTTTTTTTTTTTTCCATTTAGAAACCCACACTGTCCCCCATCCAGAGTCATCCTTTAACTTTGGTATCATATCTGTTAGGTTTTGTTGATGAGGTACAAAGGCACATATTTCCGATTCTGTCTGTTTAGCTCATTTCTGAAGTTGTGCCTATTTTAAACCTGTGAAAACTAAGAACTTGCCATGTGTGATTCTTGCTGCACTGTTTTTCCTTCCCAAAGTCGATTTTCTAACCTCTATGCATGTTGTTTAGTACATTGCCTTGTGGCTTGTAAGTTTTCTTGCTTCTTTAGCCCAGCCACACACATGCCCGGCTCATTCATTCAACCGCACAGGTGAAATAACCATTCAGTAATTCTGAGTGCCATTTTGCTCATTTTTCAAGTGGTCTCAATCCGGCCTTTCAATCCTCCATTCAGGGGTGGTAGGTCGGATTTTTATTCTGATTTTTGCCTACTATACTTGACTCCTTGCTACTCCTCTCTACCCACACACAACTTGGTTAACAGGGATTTGAGGGAGTGTTGCAGGGGGAATGCCTAACTGTGATGCCATTTGAAAATACTACCCAAAAAGTAATCTTGCTTCATTCATTTGTGCATTGTGTATCTGATGTTAGAAGGTTAAGCTATGTGTGTCCTATCATTTTACTGTGTACTTATCACCACACTGGAGATTGCTGCCCTATATTGAATGTGTTTGATTTTTATCTAAAATTAAATATAAATAAATGTCATTATTACACACCAGCCTGGTTCATGGTCCATTGCAACACAGGGTGTTCGTTAAGGGGGGTGTGAGACGGGTTGACTGCCTTCTCAAAAACAGAATCTGAATGCAATAAACTTGAAAGCGTTTTTATTGTGAGCCACATCCCTGGCCAGTAGAAAGGGCCCTGGTCTAGAGTGTCCCGCATATTTAAATACCGTGACAATATGATGCATGTCCCACTCTGGAACCTGACTACATGCAACGTTTCACTGCATTATACATTGAGGGATGCCGTATGTGGCAGCACAAGCTTCCTGAGGAGTCTCACCATTGTTGATAGCCTTTACTCCTCTCCAAGTCCAGCACCAACTTTGATGCACTTGTTCCAGCAATGCACAGTAAATTCTCGTGATAGTAGCATGCACACCCCTGATGATTTGCTCTACCTGGGATTCTGTCCGAATATCATGGCACAAACTGGTTTAGGTAATCTCACTTTCATAAAGGCAAACATTCTCCACATTTTGTCATACTGGATAACCTGTAAAGTACTTCTTTTATGATGCTAATGTTGCAGAGATATGGGTAGCAGGGATACGAACCTGCACTAATTGAAAATGCTTTTACCCCCCAGATAGTACCCATATACAATTTTCCACACCCCTTTTGCTTTTCAAAACCTTAAATTGTGGTATATTAACACATTGGGCCTCATTCTGAGTGCAGCAGTCCAGAAATAAGGGTGCCGGTCACACTGTACCGGCACCTTTTCTGGACCGCAAACCTCCAACTCTTCTTTCCTGGGGCGTTGCGCCCAACAGGTCTGGCCTGCCAGGCACAACGGCCCCAGGAAGGCGGGTTCTCACAGAAGCACTGGCACCATTAGCAACGGTGCCAGTGCTTCCGTGTCCCCATTCCCATGGAGTGGCATCAAGATATTAGGTGGCAGAATTGTGTAACGAGTTCAGCGACAACCCATCGGTAGCACTGGCGGGTTACCGCTGAACTCGTTATGAGGCCCATTGTGCTGCTGAGATATGCAGACAGGTTTTCTCAGCTGAAAGCAAGGCGTCCTAGAGCTTGATTTTAATGGGCCCCAGCCGGTCTGGTTACATTCGCAACTTCCAGTGTAAATAATCACCAGACAACTTAAACTGTGCTCTAGATGATGTAATTATATGTGTGTGTGCAATTGTGTGAGGCACAATGACATATGAAAAGGCAATTTCTCATTTTAGTGAATTGCCACCAAGGGTGGACTCCTAAACTGCTTCCAACCCTAGACACTTGGAGGAATACACCAGAATGGGGTAGAGACAGTCATGTGGGGCTTGTGCGGCGGGTTGCATGGCATTAGGGATTCGAACATGACTGCCAGAATCGTGGTGGTTTCTGCAAGGGATTCTGGTGACAGGGTTACTTAAATATGTTTTCATGTTTATGTATGGATCGGGGATATGATATGGCATTTATAACGCGCCCATACACAAGTTTTTCAAGGCGCGAGTGCTGTGAGTTGTCTGGCTAGTTTATTCCCTAGTTTAGTCATAAGTTCTCTGAGCCCCCTTGTGGTGTTGCCCCTTTTTCTCAATGTTCTCCCTGCCCTTTCTAGACTCCCAACACCACCAGTTCTCTTGAGGGTGGAGCCCACACATCCTAGTGGTTCTTCACTTCCACAAGGAGAGGCACAACATTGCAGAACCTCAAAGTAGTGCTGTGAAATGTCAATGGTTTGAAAAGAAGTCCAGTAAAGAGGAAGGAATGGCATGGCCTCCTGAAAAATAGGAAGACAGATGGGATTTTCCTACAGGAGACCTATCGTACAGAGTTGGAGACCTGTGGTGGCCATGGATTAGATTGGGAATGCATATATATGGATATTTGTTTGATATATCTATTCTCTTGCATACTAATATGAAGGTAAGGTTGAGGGTGTTCAGTGGAGCATCTGGTAGAAATGGCAACTGGAACACATCTAGAGTAGAGGTGTATAAGACAGAGCTGATCCTAATGAACTCCTTCCTACCACGTTTTCGCCCTGCAGCTACCCTATTAGAGTTCAAATCTGCCCTGCTAAATATCCCAGGCACGAATGTCTTAATGGGACAGAGACTTTAATCAGAGCATTGACTGATTCTTGGATACAAGTTTGAGGCAACAGACCTATCTGTAGACCTAACAATCCTGACTGCATGTATGTTTAACATGGGGTTGACAGATGCCAGGAAACTCCTAAATCCCATGGGCGTTGATTACATCTACTTTTCACCATGCCATTCATCTTTCTCTAGGAATGGCTTTTTCTTACTGGACCACACATCTACTGCACCCTTGATATTTAACATCCTGGGTGACATCGTCATCTCAGACCGACCATGCCCAGGTTGATTGTGTGGTTTGCTTTAGGATGGTGAACAAGTGAGCTAGGATGTGGAGACTTCACCTTAATGAATGGAGAATTTGTAGAAGCAGCCAAGAGTGAGATTGGACACTTCATTACTGCAACTTGAAAAAAGTGGAGAAACTCTCAATGATGTGGGCCTGCCAAAAGGCTCAAGTGAGTGTGAAAAATCAACAAGGAACAAAAAAGACACCAAGGACATAAAATCCTTAGCACAAAAGTGGCCATAATGCCTGCAGCACAGCATTAAGAGGAACAGATACAACCGAAACCAGAATTATTCAAGAAAGCTGACACTTGTTATATGTCTAAACGCAACATATTGGAAATGTGGAGACAAGGCCAGAAAATTAGTGTGACACATGACAGAGGCAAATTATAATAGAAAAGTCAAAGCACTTCAGTAATTCTATCAATCTACAGGCATTTGTAAAATACCCCACTCTATGGTGAGGGGGCTACAAGAAGATTTCTGAACAATATCGATATCCTAATCCTGTCAAATGCAAATAAGAAGTTCATGACCCATAAGCCTTCGACAATGCTACCTCGCAATAACATTTTGACACGCTCATTAAGATGCATTTTGGAGATTCATTCTGTGACTCCCTGAAGGCTTTATACCAGGGCTTCAATGCACATGTCAGCACCAACACATTCACGAGTGTACACAGCAGTGGTGACCACTGTCTACCCTTCTCTTCAGAATTGTCTTGGAACCACTGATGATGAAAATTAAAGGGATTAGATGTGAAATGTCTACCCATTGCATGTGAAATTCTAGAGATCTTGTCCTCGTCCTCACAATCTATCCCGACTCTCATGCCCATCCTTAAAGATTAGCTGGTTTTTCAGCACCAGGCTTAACTGGAACACGTTGACAGCTCTTCCCATATACAGGATGGTGTGAAAACATGACTGTGCCCAATTGTTATTCTGATGGGAACGAAAGGACGTGGTGCATCTAAATGTAGTCAAAACCGGCAACTCAAACTTAGTGATGAGCTTGAACGTCTAAAAGATCATGGGAAAGATATATTTAGACATTTCAAGGTGAATTAACCTTAACCTCAATTTCAGTGTTGGGACAGGATAAAAATAGCAATTAGGAATCCTCTTTCATGCCTCTTGTGCATCTTCCAAATACTATGCATGTCATTCCCAAACTCTTCCTATGAATCTAAAGAAGGGATGCTCTTGAAATGTATCCACGGTGCCATGATTAAAGCACAACTCTTAGTAAACAACCTGATTATCCCAGTCTGGAAAAAAGACTTTGGTTTC
Source organism: Ambystoma mexicanum (assembly GCF_040938575.1). Classification (NCBI taxonomy): domain Eukaryota; kingdom Metazoa; phylum Chordata; class Amphibia; order Caudata; family Ambystomatidae; genus Ambystoma; species Ambystoma mexicanum. The sequence goes on along the minus strand of NC_090924.1, from coordinate 869,960,765 downwards.
TCTAAAGAGACAGCATATCACTATGCCTTTACATGAAAATAAAGTCTCTGACTGATACTACTAACCAACCAGTTACCGAGATGGCTGGACATAGGAAGGGGCTCCCTCACATGCAATGTGCCGGTGGGCCTCTCTGAACACTATCCGCTTTGCAAGACAAAGTTTTAAGGTCATGAGCCTGTGGATCAAAACAACAATTCCAGAAGGACCTTGTTACACCATTGTTGGAAAATTATTACGTATGTGCAAGGGATAAAAAGATCTCCTGGAAAATCTGGCATGAGATGGGGATCCAATCCCAGTGGGATGACATCAATTGGATAGACTCTCCTTCTTTACCACTCTATGCAAAGTGGGTTCAAACCACAAATCCAAACTCTGGAATTACATGCACTTGACTCTTATGAGAAGATGATCAATTCAGATGCAGGTCTGTTCTTCATCTTTGATACGGAAACACAGCAAAGGCCTCTGCATTTTACACCCACCTATTGGGGGACAGGGTCAACCATACTTACAATGTGCATGCAGACTGGGAGGTCAAGCTCCCGACCCCATATGTATAGACAACTGGCACAACCAACCTGTGTACACTCAGCAGGGGATCCTACTGTAGACTGATTGGACCCTGGAAAAGCACAACCAATCTGAGGACTCAATTCTGGAATCACAGCATGTCTCTTATTGAGCCAATGAAATGTCTGAACTACAACATTCATGGGAAGATGGCTGTCTTTGAATGTACCCTTTCCGGTCTTATATAAACGATGTCTTGCTGGTAACACTGTCCTCTGTAATTTGCTAATTTCTTTACCTTACCTGTGACTCCCTGCCTCTTCTTTCCTGGTTCCATTGGGCTTTGCAAGTAGACCTTTACTTACAAATGTACTTGTCTGTTCTTTCATGCACAAAGGATAGCTTCCAATACAATTGATGATGCTTACTTGCATCTTGACACACACTGTGTGGGAACGGGAAACAGTAGGGGGTGTAATTTACTACCAACACTAAGTAAGACAACTGTAGTCTGCAAATCCCCTGATCTGCATACCTGATGGATTAGGTCTAGGCCAGGAGTGCAATGTGGGTTTTAGCACAGCTGACTGTACCATGTAGATTCTAGCCCTGGATATCCCTTAAATCCTGATATTTTCAATTCACCTGGATGGATGCAGGGATGGATACTACAGCAGGGAAAGTTAGGCTACTGATTGATATAACCCGAACGTTCAAAACAATCTGCAATGAGGATCATTTATGTTCTGTATTTTTGACCTTTCAGCATCTGGGCTTGCAGGAAATGATGTACACTTTAGCTTCTCCAACGCTGTTACAGGCTTCTAGTTTTAATGAATGCATTTCAACTGTGATTGAATGAAGCCTTTGAAACACACAAATACAGCCAAGAATACCAGGCATGCATTAAACACTGCTACAGCACCAAGACTCCCACCTTACACTTGATGATGGAAGGTAGATACTTGACAAAGAAGAAGACTGCTCACTTACAGGCCTCAAAGTCATGGTAGCGTGCAGCACAGTGTTCCTTCTCTTCTCTTCTTTTTCGTGCAAATTCCCAGTACAACAAAGTGATCACAATTGATATGGGAGCAGCTTCAGTGTGGTGTGCATGCAGCCTGCTGGTTGAATATCTGAATTTGGCCACCATCACTTCAGATTTTCATTCATCCAGCTGTGCTGAAGGATATGGGGTAGCATATGAATACCTAGCCTTTGATGGGAATGCCTGGTATATTATGTCAGTACCTGGCAACACTGTAAAACTATGTGCCTATACATAAGCCAATACAGTTGGGATTGCTTGTTTCTTCTTGTGTGTGCTGGTGGTACGATTAGGAAGTGGTAGACAAATGGAGAGACCAAGAGAAGGCGAGGGGAGAGAAAGAGGCCAGCGTGAAATGAAAAGTAAGAAGACAAAAAAAGAGTGGGATATGGAGATGGGGAGGACAGGCAGAGCGACTGAGAGGTATAGAAATTGAAAAAAGAAGAAAGAGGGTGCAAGAGGGGAATGCTAGAATGTGAATGACAGAAGGAGGAATGTATTAAAAGAAGTTAAAAACATGAACGAAAGGAAGAGAGTGTGCAAACAGTAGAGGTAGGAATTATATCTTGGAATGATTACTTAAAATGCAAGTGAGAAAAACACTGCCATGGGGATAAAAGACTAGGATAACAGGCATTGGCAAAGCCAATAGTTTTTTAAATTTTTGCAGCTGTTCATTGCATTTTTATAGGTATACATTTGTTTTGGCCCAATAACAAATAGGCCCATCTCAGAATATATACAAGCTGAAGGGCCGTTCCTCATGTGATTATTATTAGGTAATCTGTTAGCATATGCTGGCCGATGAAATACTTCAAATTGTTCAATTATGCCGTTGATGCACAACATCTGCAGCTTGCACAGACTGCTACAAAGGCTCCTAACATGCTTTGTACCACCCAACGCTGCATCATCAATATTGTAGAAAACACATCTTTAAATTCCAATGTCCACAGAATGGTATAATAACGAACAGTCTGTTTAGTGCAGGGACAAAGTGTAGGACTATAACTCTCCCTATTAAAATACAGACATAAATGATATGGGAGGGCGGGGCGTGGCTACACGGCCAAGGACTAGGACGCGCTTTCCGTGTGCTCCTGCGATCCGGCGGTGATCCGTCGTCAATAAGTTCTTTAAAGCTGATCTAGAAACGTGGATTGCAAGCTACAGCACCATGAAGTTGGTGGGCATGCTATGGTACAAGGTCCGAATCGAAACGCGCATGAGGGAGAGAGTGAAGAGGCAGTGAAATTGGAGCGCAACCTGGGACCGAAATAACAAAATGGTGTCTAGCGGAGAACAAAGAGAAAGGCTGAATGGTGTGGCACTGATGATGTAATGGAAGGATTCGCCTGCATGCGCAGCAAACCCGATCCTACGAGGGAAGATCGTAATAGTGTGGCACCCGCAGGGCTGCAGGCGAAGCCGACGCGGAAACCCAACAATGCGGCTGATCGGCGAGGCGCGGATGGAATAAGGAGAAAGAGGTTGGCAAGATTGTAACAAGTGGACAATGACGTGGGAAAGCGCATGAAAGAAGCAGAGAACACGAGGGCTCAGTGGCTACATTGTGACATTGTATCACTGTGCGTCAACATGCGCGCACACTGCAGGAACCTCACTGTGATTCCATCCAGTTCTCGTGAACCACAATGCTAGCGCGGCCGGGAGTACTCGAAAAACCCATTAATGCTCGTGGAGCAGTGGAGATTTGCGCTCCCAGCATGCTCCTGACTTGGAGGTCTGTCACCTCAGCAACACATAATAAAGCCGAGTTGTGAATTTCATCCACGCAAGCAGTACAGCATCTGCCTGCTGTACGTCGACCTCTGCCTCAGCTGGGATTAAGCAGCACTTCAGGGAAACGAAACGAAAGCACTCCACAAAGGCTGCGAGTAAGCATCTAAATGTAATCCTGACACTGGCTACAAGCACCGGCTGGAGCACATCGCATATCAGCACCAGGTGACATAATCACGTTGGAGATGAGGCAAAGTGTGACTATATCACAAGAGACAACACCTTGCGGGCCAGACACGTTGTGGGCAAGGATTGCAGCACGGCCTGGATACTTTAGATGCAACCTGCTACTTGAGGTCTTACTGGTGGGACGGAGGCACGTAACTGCAGGTGAGCAAAACACTATCGCTGCATAGTGTTGTATGTGCCATGGTGCTGTGTGAGACGCTGCGGCGCGATTCAGACCCAAACGAGCAAGGCCTAGCGATGGGACGTGGGAACACTATATGAATGCCACCGCAAAACACGCTATTGAGATACTGATTACAGTAGTCAGAGGAGAGACGTGGGAGGACACAGCCCACTCGAAACGCAACTGGCTGTGCCACCACACAACGCAGCCCATCGTGGATGGCGCCCCAGCACCTGACTGAACTAGTGAAGACACAACAACACTGAAGAGCTGGGACCAGAAAAGTGAGAAGGATTGCAGAATGTCAGTGATAGGAGCGAGGGCTAAGAGCAAACAACCTACAATGGAGACTTTTGCAAAGGCACAGCGGACCCCCTCCACAAAGTGCGGTGGCAGCTTCCGGGGATGGTACCCCCGAAGGAGAAAACCATCAGGTCCTAGCAGCCATAACAGAACTGAGCGCTAAGTGGGGTACCGCAATGGCGGATTTATGGACGGTCCTGGAGAACAAAATAGATGCTGTAGGAATCGAGGTCACCCTGCTGCGACAAGACGTTAGAGCGCTGGCAGAAAGGACAAGCGGCCTGGAGAGCGCGGTGAAGACTAACACGGATGTAAGCACAAATAATGCAAAAGAGGTCCACAAACTAAAACAGCAGGTTGCTAACCTTGAAAATCGAGTGGAAGAGGCGGAAGGAAGAGTGAGACGGAACAACATCCGTGTGGTCAGTCTGCCGGAGGGAGAAGAGGGCCAGGACCCCACGGACTATGTGGAGAACATGATCCTTCAAGAGATAGGGGCAGACAAGTTCTCACAAGGGTTCACGGTTGAACGTGCACATCGGGCCCTGATGAGGAAACCACGGCCGGGGGCCCCACCGCGGCCGATAATTGCTAAAATTCTGAACTATAAAGACAGGGAGAAGATCCTGGAGTATTTTCATAAGGGCGGAACGATAGAAAGAGCGTCTACCAACATCACGGCGTACCCTGACTATACTATACTATGCTGGTGCAAAGACAGCAGTATAGCTATGTGGCTGTCAAGCGAAGACTGCGTACAGCAGGTATCAAGTACCTGCTTCTGTACCCTGCGAAGCTAAAAGTGTTACACAAAAGCAGAGCGCTCTTTTTTGATACCCCTGAGGAAGTGGCATCATGGCTGGATTTGCAGGGCTGTCCGGAGCGAGGTGAGGAGCAAGATCGCCAGGAACACGATAAGTGACGAGACTGTTTCACCAACACTGCGGGGATAAGTGGGGGGGGGAGTCCTAGTATGACACTTTGGGACATTTCATCGGAATCATGTAGCTTTTGGACTCTATGACCCTGCTGGACTGGAGTATAGTGAACTAAATGCATAAGGGTGCTGGGTAGCATTAAGCGTAGCAAATTGGGAACAAACAGGAGCAACTCGTGGAAAGCAACCTACCCCTGAGAATTAGTAGTAAGGCAGCCACTAGGGTGACTTTACCCTGCTGAGCCGTGAGTACAGGCTTTTGCCAGAAAGGGCTAGATGCGGGGGTGCCGGAGATCCAGGGATGGAGCTGGGCAACAGTTGGAGAGGGTGTTGTTGGGGAAGAGAAGGGAGAAGGGAGGTGGGAGGGAGGGAGGGAGATGGGATGGGGTACAAGCCTACATAGTAGAGTTAAGCAACTGGAACTGGACTGCATAGACGGGGGAAAGAGGGACTCTGACATGCCATGGGGGATCTTAAAATGGTCACTTGGAACGTCAGGGGGCTCAATAGTTACGTGAAGAGAAATAAGGTTATGAAATACTTACGGAGACAGAGGATAGATATTGCCTTGTCGCAGGAGACGCACCTGACGCGAGACAAGATGGAGATGGTCAGGAGGAAATGGAAGGGAACAGTGGTGGGTTCGCCATATTCGACTTATGCCAGGGGAGTGATCATCTGGGTGGCGCTGCACGACCCATTCCAACTGTTACAGATGCTGGTGGAGACAGACGGGAGGATGGTCGTGGTGAGGGGTTGGTGGAAAATAGGGAAGTAAGTATTGTAAACACGTATGCCCTGAACCAAAATACTGCTGCATATTTTAAAACCAACAATCGCAGCATGTGTGCGGGGAGCGCGGTGATCTGGGGGGGACTTTAATTGTGTATTGAACCCTGGGGTGGACAGGTCAGATGGAAAACTGGATAGGCCCGCCCCATCGGCCAAGGCGCTGCAGACGCTGCAGAATGATTTTGGATTAGAAGATGCATGGAGGGCACGCCATCCTCATGAGAGGCAATACTCGCATTATTCTGCCCCGCAGCAGCTACACACAAGGCTGGACTATGTCTTCGTCACTCCAGAGATATTGACAGGGATTACGCAAGTCGAATATAAAGTGAGGGTCCTCTCGGACCACTCGCCTCTGATCCTTGGATGGCAATGTTGTCCCCCGAGAGCAAGAATTCCGACGTGGCGCCTCAGGGCAGAGGCGCTCAGAGACCCCCTTTTTAGGGAGGACATGAGGGAAGAGATAGTTAGCTACTTTGAGACAAACACGGGCAGTGTGGATTTAGCGGGCACATTGTGGGAGGCCTTCAAAGTGGTGATGAGAGGAGTGGCTATAGGCAAATCTAAAGGATTGCAGGGAGGGATACTGGCGGACCTGCAGGACGCCAAGGGTGAACTGGAAAGGGCACTTAAAGGAGAAAATAGCACCAACCAAGACACTGATCTGATACTAAGATTGCAACAAAGGTGCGCAGGGCACTATAAAAAGTATATAGAGAGGCAGCATGTGGGGGGAGATAAACCAGGAAGGATTTTGGCATGGCTATATAAGGGTGAAACCCCTAGACCCCCGATTAGATCAATAACGAGGGAGGACGGAAGGGTGGTGGATACCCAAGAGAGAGTTAATCAGGAGTTTGCAAACTATTACGGGTTGCTATATGGGGATGATGGGAAAGATGATAGTGGAAACACTGGAAGACATAGGATTGCCGCAGATCAGTGCTGAAGAAAGAGAGGAGATGGGCGCACTGATTACTTTAGAGGCGCTAGAAGAGGTGGTGAGACAGTTGCCAACTAATAAGACCCCGGGAGCTGACGGACTCCCAAGTGAGTTTTATAAAATATTAGTGCCCCCCCCCCCCAATGCTAGACATGTTGAATGAGGTGTATGAGCTAGACAGACTGCCAGAGTCACTTAGAGAAGCGATTATAATACTCTTCCCAAACCTAATAAGCCAGGGTATAGCTGCAGTTCTTATAGACCCCTGTCGATGTTGAATCAAGACAGTAACATTTTGACTGCTGTTTTGGCAAACAGATCAAGGAGAGTCATAGGCAAATTAATACACCCGGAACAAACGGGCTATGTCCCTAATAGGAACATATCCAATAATCTTAGAAGGCTCCATAGAGTCATTGAATATGGAAACAAAAGTGAGGACAAACTTGTAATTGTGTCGCTGGACGCAATAAAAGCCTTCGACTCGGTCAAATGGTCATGGCTGTTGGTGTCCCTGGCTGGCTATGGGATGGGTCCAGGATATCTACAATGGGCTAAAATGTTATATAGTGAACCACTGGCCAGGGTTAAAACAGGGTCGGTGGTATCGGAAAGGTGGAAACTTTGAGAAGGAACCAGGCAGGGCTGTCCGTGGTCACCTATGCTCTACATATTGGCTCTGGAACCCCTAGCGATCTACTTAAGGCAACAATATGACATGATGGGCATCCCTGTGGGTTGTGAATGACACCTGATATCTTTATATGCAGATGACATAGTACTGTACTTGCAATACTCAGAGGAAAACCTCGAATATGTTTTGGAGGTGATGGAAAGATATGCGGGAATGTCTGGTATAGCAGTGAACCCTCAAAAGTCTAGCATGTTCCCACTGGGTGGATACAAAGGGATCCCTCTGAAACAATTGCCGGTGTTCCAGGTACCATGGGCAACTAGCACATTTTGCTATCTAGGAGTAGATATATACCACGAAGTGGAGGAAGAGCTGTCGGGATCCGTCCTTGGAAGCTTTGGCATACGTGGAAGGTATCGTCACGAAGATCCTTTAAGTAACGGGCTAGCCCTCAACCAAGATGGCGGACACTGTTATTTAAGCAAGCCCCATCCACCATCCAGCGCGTTGTATCTGTGTTATCCGCCTCGATACTTTTGCTCCGGCTAAACCTCTGTTTGGCTTTTTCTCTGCCTTCTACTGTTCCTCGTCAGCCCGTGCTTCTACTCCCCTTTTCCTGTTCTCTCGACACTCTGTCGCCCCGTATCCTCTGCCCTTTCCTTTCACTTTAGGCTTCTTGCCGTTCAGACTTGCGGCCCCCGGTCCGCCGCCCTCGCAATTCTTCGCGTTCCTCCCTCATCCTCCGTCCTTTCCTTTCACTTTAGGCTTCTTGCCGTTCACCCTCGCGATTCTTAGCCTTCCTCCCTGATCATTTAGTGGATCTGCCTTTCTCTGGTAAGTAGGGACTGTGTCTATAAACTCCCCTTTTATTCTTTGTTACGCTTCCCGTCTTCTACTTTGCTTGCCTCCTGTTTTCCTCACTCCACTCATCAGTCCACGGCAACTACAGTGCGGATTGGGGACTGGTTTACCTGAACCTCCACATCATACCCTCATCATTGTCTACCGCACAGATCAAGATACCCTGAACCTTTACTTACCTGTATGATCATCTGGATGCAGCTACTGAATAAGCCCTTTCCAAGGATCCACCTCCTGGAACATTTTCACAGGGTTTTTTGCCGTCCATCGGCTTTTTCCATGTCACGGGGGCTTGGCTCCTCGGGGGCCCCCAAGACAGGTTCCACTTCCTGTCGAGGTGGCCTCCGAGGGATCCAGGCCCTATTTACATGACAGGAAGTCCAGAGAGAAACCCACCAAGGATAAACCCAAGGCTCCGCGGAAGCAATCATTACTCACTAAGGACGGACAAGAGGAAGCAACAGGTGAGGAGCAGGGTGGTGAAGGGGAACAGTCTGACAGTATACACCGCCAAGACCAACTCATGGCTTCCCTACAACAATATCAGGAACTGGTAGCTGCTTTACAGGGTCTAACCCTAGAAGTTCAATCTCTCAAGACAGAAAACGCAGCACTGCGCCAACAAGTAGTCCTACATAGGGACGATCAAGGAGATTTACCACCCATGCCCTTATCCTTCGGTAAGTACGATGGCTATCCGGGAGGTCTAAAGGAATACTTGGATGCCTGTCACGTATACTTCACCTTTCGACCTCACGCCTTTGAAACAGCCAGAGCTAAGGTGGGATTCCTTAAAGCCAATCTCACCGGGAATGCCTTGGCCTGGGCCACCCCGTTGGTGACACGAAACGATCCCACATTGACGAATTATGACCAATTTGTGGATCTCTTTAAGGGAAGGTTTGATCGTCCAGAAGTGTTCTACACCTCATTGGAAGCGATTCTTGATGTCAAACAAGGGAATACGGACGTGCAGACCTACATATCTCGCTTCCTGAGACTAGCTGCAAAGACTGACTGGCCAGATTCTGCTAAACAGACTATATTTCGGAGAGGAATCCATGACGAATTAAAGGATGAACTAGCCCGTGTAGCTCGACCTCCGTCGTTTCAAGATCTTATGACACACACCCTGCAGTTAGAGTACCGATTAAATGAACGTCGCCAGGAAAAAAGAAGACCTCGCATGAATCTTCCATCAACCAGCCCGGCTCCTCACCCACCTAGAGAGGTGTCTACCTCGGAGGAACCTATGCAGATAGGGGCAGCCCGAGGCCCTTTAACGCCTGCAGAACGCAAAAGATGGATGGAATCAGGCCTCTGTTTATATTGCGGCTCCTCTAAGCATCTACTCAGACTGTCCTGAAGTGCCCCCATGAAGGAAGGAAAACTTCAATCCTCGGTCCTTAGCAAGGGAGGTCTCGGGGTGGGGGGGGGGAACAAGACACAGTCCTTGCTACCTTACCAGACCATCAGAATTAAGGGAGCATAATAGTCTGATGGTATTTCGAGTTAGACTCTGGACTACAAGTGGCTCTAACGTAGAAGTATTTGCCATGCTGGACTGCGGAGCAGCAGGGAACTTAATGGATGCAGAATGGGCAAGGGAACAACAAATTCCTACTAGGCAGAAGGAAAGACCCATTCCGGTTGAAGGGGTGGACGGTACACCCTTGTCCTCAGGTCCCATCCAATCCAAGACTATACCCTTACATTTGGCCTTGGGAGAACATCATGAACTAATGGTATTCGATCTTATTAGAGCAGCTCATTTTTCCTTGGTGATAGGAATACCATGGCTAAGAAGACGCAATCCGCAGATCAAATGGACTTCCAACTGTGTCCGGTTTGACTCTGCCTTCTGTGAACGCAACTGTAAATCAATTTATCAAGACAAGGAAGAAGATAAGGAGAATGGACCACCCCACCTTAAGGTGGTCTCATCTATTCCTCGACAGTACCAGGAGTACGCTGAGATGTTTGAAGACACTATACCCAAACTCTTACCTCCTCATAGGCCAGAGGACTGTGCCATTGAACTCCACCCTGAGTCAGTCGTCCCATTTGGCAGGATGTATCCCTTGTCTGTTTCCGAAAGACAAGCCCTCAGAACATATCTGGACGACGATCTTCAGAACGGACTCATTCAGGAATCAAGATCATCAGGATGGGCTTTGTTATTTTTCATTCCAAAGAAGGATACTACCGAACTACGACCCTGTATTGACTACAGAGGGTTGAATCGGATCACTATTCGAGATCGCTACCCCATGCCCCTGATTCAAGATATCCTAGGAGCAGTCAGAGGGGCTTTGTATTTCACCAAACTGGACCTCAGAGGAGCTTGCAATCTCCTCAGAGTGAGGAGAGGAGATGAATGGAAAACAGCTTTTCGAACCCCATTCGGGTTATACGAATATAGGGTGATGCCCTTTGGCCTTGTGAATACCCCTGCGGTCTTCCAAAGGTTCATTGACAAGATCTTCTCGGACATGTTGTTTGTGTCGGTAGTCATTTACCTGGATGACATTCTTATATACACTCAAGAGCTCCAGGAACATCGTGAACAGGTCAGAAGGGTGTTACAGACTCCGAGCGAACCACCTCCTTGCAAAACCTGAGAAGTGTCAGTTTGAAGTGACTTCGGTCTCTTATCTGGGTTATATCCTCTCGAAGGAAGGAATCAAGATGGAGCCAGGGAAGATAAAGGCCATACTAGAATGGAAGGAGCCAAGAAGTGTTAAAGAGGTCCAGTCTTTCCTGGGCCTAGCTAATTTCTATTGTCAATTCATCCCGAATTTTTCCAAACAGATGTTACCCATTACAGGTCTACTCAAGAAAGGAGTTAAATTCTTATTTGGTCCTGAAGAAAAGGAAGCTTTCTTATGTCTCAAGGAGCTGTTCACCTCAGCGGCCATATTGGTGCAACCAAATCGAGCAAGGCCCTTTATAGTGGAAACGGACGCCTCTGGGGGAGCGGTGGGAGCCATTCACCTGCAAGAGGCGGAAGAGCGACTCACACATCTAGTAGCTTATTATTCAAAGACTTTGACTAAGAGTGAACGCAATTACTCGGTTCTAGAAAGAGAACTACTGGCCATTAAGTTGGCATGTCAAGAGTGGAGACATTTGCTTCAGGGAACAGCTCACCCTTTTCAGGTACGAACGGATCACCGTAACCTCAGAGTGTTGCAGCAGATGGAGTGCACCAATGCCCGACATGCCCGATGGGCATATTTTTTCTCCCAATTTGATTTCAACATCTCTTACTTACCCGGATCAGAAAACAGGATGGCCGATGCTCTCTAGATGTCAAGGAGAGGAAGCGAACCTTTATCAAGATCACGACCTCTTACTTCCCAACTTGAAGGTCATGGCAAGTGTCACGTCATTTCTTCAAGAACTTACAACCCAATACGGTCTACTGCCCGCCTTCCCAACCACAGTCACTCAGGCCAACGATGGTCTGTACTACCATGGAACGGGGTTCTTCCTCCCTTCTAAGAAGCTTCAGGAACAGATCCTTTCATGGTGCCATGATGCCCCCCTCGCTGGACATCCTGGTATCAGGAAGACCCAGGATCTCATAAGCCGAAGGTTCTGGTGGGTCGAACTACACAAGGATGTGGAAAGATATGTATCGCCATGTCCAGTTTGTGCAGCAAACAAGTACCAAACGGGTAAACTATTAGGCAAACTGCAGAAACCTATTCTACCGGCCCGGCCTTGGGAACACATTTCCATGGATTTTATCGTTGACCTGCCAGAATCTGAGGGAAGGACTGCAATAATGGTGACAGTAGATACTTGCAGTAAAATGGCTCATTTTTCAGCACTAGAAGGTCTCCCGTCGGCTCCTAAAACGGCTTCAGTCTTTCTCCAAGACGTAATACGTCTTCATGGATTACCCCAGACCATAATTTCTGACAGAGGTCTCAATTCACCGCCAAGTTCTGGACATTGTTATGCCAACAATTAGGGATTAACCGAGCACTGTCTTCCGGTTTTCACCCCCAAAGTAATGGTCAGACAGAGAGACTCAATGCTGGACTGGAGCAATACTTGAGATGTTTTTGTAGCAATAGACAGGAGAAGTGGTCTTCATTCGTAGCACAGGCCGAGTTCGCTTATAACAACAACTATCACACTTCCATACGTATGAGTCCTTTCTATTGCACATACGGGTACCATCCACAACAGATGCCCTGGACCGGAATGCGGCCGACCAGATCTCCAGCCATAGATGACAGATTATCAGAACTCACGAAAGTACATAAGATGGCTAAAGAAGCACTTGAGGACAGTCAACAAGCACAGAAAAAGTGGGCAGATAGAAGTCGACGATCCAATCCAGAATGGAAGTCCGGACAAAGGGTCTGGTTATCTACAAGGTATTTACAAGTTTGCCCCACGATATCTGGGACCTTATCCCATTGTAAGACAAATAAATCCAGTAGCCTATGAACTACGCCTACCTAAAGGTCTTCAGAGAGTACACCCAGTGTTCCACACTTCTCTACTCAAGGAATATAAAGAGGATCCATTTCTACACAAGACTCAGAAGACCAAGACACTGACTACTGGAGAACCACAAGAGTATGAGGTGGACTACTTGGTGGATTCGCGTTATCGCCGGGGAGGTCTTCAATATCTAGTCCATTGGAAGGGTTACTCCATGGAAGAAAGAACTTGGGAACCCAGTCACCATCTGCATGCCCCCAGGTTATTGAGAAGGTTTCATCTGAGATACCCGGGGAAGCCAGGGGGTTTCTGTAGGGAGAGTGGTTATACTGTCAGGATCCGTCCTTGGAAGCTTTGGCATACGTGGAAGGTATCGTCACGAAGACCCTTTAAGTAACGGGCTAGCCCTCAGCCAAGATGGTGGACACTGTTATTTAATCAAGCCCCGCCCATCTGTGTTATCCGCCTTGATACATTCGCTCCGGCTAAACCTCTGTTTGGCTTTTTCTCTGCCTTATACTGTTCCTCGTCAGCCCGCCAGCCCGTGCTTCTACTCCCCTTTTCCTGTTCTCTCGACACTCTGTCACCTCGTATCCTCTGCCCTTTCCTTTCACTTTAGGCTTCTTGCCGTTCTGACTTGCGGCCCCGGTCCGCCACCCTCGCGATTCTTAGCGTTCCTCCCTGATCATTTAGTGGATCTGCCTTTCTCTTGTAAGTAAGGACTGTGTCTATAAACTCCCCTTTTATTCTTTGTTATGCTTCCCGTCTTCTACTTTGTTTGCCTCCTGTTTTCCTCTACAATCACTCCACTCATCAGTCCATGGCAACTACAGTGCGGATTGGGGACTGGTTTACCTGAACCTCCACATCATACCCTCATCATTGTCTACCGCACGGATCAAGATACCCCGAACCTTTACTTACCTGTACGATCATCTGGATCCATCTACTGAATAAGCTCTTTCCAAGGATCCACCTCCTGGAACATTTTCACAGGGTTTTTTGCCGTCCATCGGCTTTCTCCCTGTCGCGGGGGCTTGGCTCCTCAGGGCCCCCAAAGACAGGTTCCACTTCCTGTCGAGGTGGCCTCAGAGGGAGCCAGGCCCTATTTACATGACAGGAAGTCCAGAGAGAAACCCACCAAGGATAAACCCAAGGCTCCGCGGAAGCAATCATTACTCACTAAGGACGGACAAGAGGAAGCAACAGGTGAGGAGCAGGGTGGAGAAGGGGGAACAGTCTGACAAGAGCATAAGCGCAATACAGAAGTAGCTATTACTAAAATTGAGAATTGCATGCGGTTCTGGGCAATGTTCCCTCTAAGCTGTGCGCATGTGCGCTTGCCCAGCTTCCTTCTGGGTGCCGCTCAGGTTTTTAGCAGCGCACACAGACAATTCTCACCTATTCAAAACGATTTAATACGGCACAAGCCACAGCAATTACCTGAAATGTTTTTTCTCTTAAAATAAGCAACTAGTCTTGATATTCTGCTCATTTGCAAGGGTGGCCGTAAACATATAAAATCCCTAATAGCAAAAATGCAGACACAAGAGGTTAAAACTAATATGAACAACTGGCTCCATGAACAGAAGAATCTAACCAAGATATGCCTGCACACATTAACCAAATAATGTTCCCTCCACACCCATGACTCCTCAACTTGACTACAACACTTTCACCTTATGACTAACTTCTGCCCCAGACACATTAAGATACTAACGGACAACCTTGACTCTGCCTCTGTTAGCTCTGCGAAAGGTTAGCAGACGTGCAACTACATCCAATTGTTTTATGTTTGTTGTAATATGAATAACGTTCACGTGCCAGAATTTCTGTTACTCATTGTGCCTTACCAAAAGCGTCACCCACAATATATAATCGAACTGCCAGCTCAAATATCAGATACTGACTGTAAGCAAGCAGGCTACTTGGATGTGTAACCTTATCCCATACTTCCTCTTCTTTGTACATATGTCACACAAGTGCTTTGAAGCAGCCCCCTTCCAAGTTAACGCATTATAACACTCAAATATGATTTTGCTCTTTAGTATTTTGAGAAGACGAAAGTGATGCTCAGCATCTCCTACTTTAGCATTGCTATCATTACCCTATAAGTGGAGAGCAACATTGCAATATCATTTACTTTGCCTACAAGGGATAATGGGTATGGACTATGCCTGGAATTACTCGTCCATAGTATCATGGCACTGGATATTCAGACAGGAGAATGTTTTTCACACATCTGCATCGTTTCCAAGTGTTCATAGTTCCCTTGGGCATAGATCTTCACACATTATATGGTAACTCGGTGCTATACAAAAACGGTTTCAATGAGCACTTTTGTAATCCTACACAATGACATAAGGGTGGGATATGTTGCAAACAATCTTGCATGCACTTCAAAAGAATTGTATGTAAGAAGATTCAATTCAACACTACAGCTAAGTCAATGCCTAGTCTGGGATACTGAATGGAAACCCTTATTGATATATCTTTATGTCCAGTTCATGAGTTCTGGATGACTACCCCTATATAACACCCCTCTCTTAGAATCCCCCTCACCCCACTGAGCCAAGAAGTAGTTCTGTTTTGCAAGTTTAAAAGGTTTATTTGAGAAATAAGACAAAATATAGATAGCACGCTTTTATAATAAATAATACTCGATATCGCCCTTATAAATATAATGTTAATCAACAATGGGTAATCTGACACTAGCACACTTCTTTATAATCAATGAGGAGTTAGTATAGGATGGATCAAGTAGCAAAAATACTTTTATGATTTCAAGGGAAAAGCAATGAGGAATAAAATGCAGTACAGAAATACTTGAGATGATTTTAGCAAAAGATAATATAATCACTTTTTCTCTGGCAATTCACCCCCCTCCCCTATGCAATGTAAGACATGGAAGTAGATGGAAAGAGGAGCGCAAAGTTCTCAGGAATGCAATCAAATACAATACGAAATTCAGTTCCCCCCCAGCAAGCTTAGAGAAAACCGGTATGAGTTTTTAAAACACAGGCCCAAGTGCTTTGAATGTGGTGGCAATGAAGTGAGAAATATGCTGAAAATGCTTTTAATTCCCTTTAGGAGGTTCAGGGTGAGTGAGAGATACTTGGGATGAGTTCAGGCTCACTTTACTCACTTTACTCAGGCTCACTTTAGCAATGATTCAGAGATGGTGATTAAGAGGCAAACGAATTTTTAGCAAGGAAAGAAATGACTGCTGATGGTTACACGTGGCTGGATTTTTAACCAAATCGCAAATCGCGGTAAAATTCGCGAGTGCGTGAATCATGATTACGGCAAAAGTATAAGGAGTAGCAAGTCGGTTCTAATTTCGTTCCTATCCCAAACGGTTCCAGAGATACGGACGATTAAATAAAGGTAGTTTTTCGGATTTAAAGTAAACTCAAAATGGCAGGTGACAGCTTGCAGCTTCAGAATTGACAGGTGACAGTTGTGCAGCTTTACAAATGACAGATGACACGATTTCTAGGAGGCTGTTCTACTTAGGTTAAAATAGTTTGGATTAGATTATTTTAACTAAGAGATTGGTTCTGCACAGTTCTGCTAGGTACTCACAATATAAATTTGAAATAGGCCTTGCCACGGATCTGGTCAGGTTTTGGACTGGACTCCGGTTCTGGTCTCGGCACTTCAGTGATCTGGGTCAGCTCTCTGGTTCTGCTCACAGCGGTCTGGGTCACTCTGGATCTCTGGTCTGGTCTGTCCGGATACAGCGGTCTCTGCACGGCTCCTAGATCTCTGCACTGGTTCTGGCAAAAGTTCTTGGCAAGGGATTCAAGCAGCTCACCCGGCTGTGAGTAGCTTGCAATGATTTGAGGCCTGCTGCAGAGAACTCAGCTTGTGGTTTTAGGCCTCTGATTTAGGTTCTAAAGTATAAGTTCTAGGTTCTGGAGTATGTAGCTGGAGTCAGTCTGGAACTGGTATCTTCTGGATGTTGTGTGGTCCGGCAAAACGCTCCGCAGCAACTGGATTTGAATGTCTCTACCTGTCCCAGCAGTCTCTTTTTATGTGTTTTGGAAAGTGGGTGTGTGCGTTGGTCATAACTAATCCTTCCCCTCTCACTTATCATTGGCGAATTCCTCCTCTCTCCCTTGATTGGGGGAAGGAAATGTGAGTCAGAGTGATGCTGTAGGTTTTATGGTCCGAGGAACCTCCCCTTGTCAGATTGCCCACCAATCTATATTTGATTCAAATACATCCTTCCCAGATATACAATTTGTTGAAATTACATGTGCACATTATATATTCCTTATGGTCCATGCTTGTCCGCCTCTGATCTTCCTGGGGGCTTGCATTCAAAAATGACAACATTTTGCGCTTTTTAACTGGTTTTGCAATATCAGACATTTACCCAAATTTACACACATGTGCGCAAGGAGTATGGACATTAATTGATGAAGTGTCAGATTTTTAACATGCAGGCATTTGGAGTGAGACCCTATTTTCCGCTAGCAACCCCCCAGAATACACCACAGGGTCCTAACGCATCTCAAAATGTTCACAGAAAAATCACAAAAATAATGATATTACTTATATAATTCTGACAAGTCTGCACTTTGAGTTATCTATCTTTTTAAAATTATGCCCTGGTCAAAAAGGGGTGTGGCTTCCCACATCACAGGGTGGAATAACTGGTTTATCCACTTCCCCCAAGCTCAGCTGCTAGCAGAGGCACTGCCCCTCCCAGTTTCCCCTAAGAGGAAGCCACTTTTACGACGCCCCCAATATAACATTTGCCTGAGTCCAGGACAGGCCTTTGTTCAACTCCCTGTAGTCTCCAGCTGCTCCACCCCTAATCTAATCAACAGGGCCATGTGACCTCAGGATGCAGCCAGGCCTGGCAGCCAGGCCTGGGAACACAGCTGTTGATCCAGTATCAACTCCTGTCGGGGGTAGTTGTCAGGCAGAATTCAGTTTCATTAAGCCAGGTTTCAGCTAAATGTCACTTTTTGTTCCTAGTTTTCTACATTCAAATCAAACTGACAATTTTTACATATACATTACTTCCTTCAAGTCATTTCAGAATATAGTTTTACATTGTACCCACCTCTTAGCAAGTCTTTCCTTGGTCTGGTTTTGTTTCATTTGTTCAGTTTTACACAAAAGTCTGGTGGTTTTAAAACGCCGGCTTTCTGATAGTTGTGAGTACTGGTAATGCAACCATTTTTGGGATTAAGCAAATTAATTCCCCACAAGAAGGTTGTATCTTTGGAGTGGTCTCGTGCCAACTGTGCAGTTCTCCTATTCTGGCGTGAATGTGGGCGGGGATAGCTCATCCCCACATCCACCCAGTCTATTGATTTAGTTTGTTCTGGGATAGAATAATGGGCGGCGACAGCTCATCCCCACATCTACCCAGTCTATTGATTCAACATGGGTCAAAACCCATGACAAATCCCCCCGCCTGACTGCGCTTTGATTCAAGTCGAGGGGAAGTCGGGTGCAAAGGAGGTTTTGAGCCCTTGCGCTGGTATGTCCCCATTATCTTCTTCCAATCCTGTAGGTGGCACAGTTCAGCATCTTTTCCTCCCTCCAGTCGATCAATCAGTTCTCATGTATACATGCAGAGTTATGACATTCTTAAAAATTCACATAATATGTTGAGGCATTAAATATGCCTTGCTTGCCAAGTATTGTGGGTCTACACATTTCCCAGTGGATGTGGATGTTTACTGCTACAATACCTCCGTTTTTACGGTGCTCTCTCAACTAGTATTGGAGGCTAGTACAGGGGCCGGGGAAGGGTATGGGTGGAACAGCAGAGGTATTCACTCCTTGCAGCACATTTCAAAAACCAAGGCAGACATTTTGGCAGTACACTGAAGGAAATGTGTCGCTTGTTTGCTAAAGAATAGGAAATTTTAGTACCCTTCTAGATGGTTCTATGTGATATTTCCACATTCGAAAGACCGAACACAAAAAGACTGATTTTTTTCTGGCCCTTTTTGTGTTGTCTTTAAAATGCCAAAATATCACATACTGCCCCTGCAAGATGATCCCTTCCCCCACCCTCTCCCGCAGGTTGTCTTGCTAATCAGGGGTTTTAACCCCATGAATACCCGCCACCCCCTTCCCAGCATCACACACACACACACTCTGTCTGACACACAGACAGACAGACAGACAGACAGACATACAGACAGACACACAGACACACACACAGACACTCACCTGATCTGACACTCCTGCAACAACTCCTCTGGGTCTCGCCATGCATGTCAGCCTCTGCATGCACTTGTGTGCGGCAGGGGCGTGACAGTTCGTTGTAGAAAGACTGCTCTGTATACAAATATTTTTTTCACTTAACACCGTCTGGACACCAGCACCTTGATTTTCTTTCTATGCTCAGCTGCTGAGGGCTTGCCAATATAACGATGTGTTCTGTGTGTATCATCTCTAGCATCTCCCTGCATCTTAGTTAACTGATAACAAAGAATTACAGAAGAGGGATCCATAGTTACAGAAGAAGGCACTCGGTTGCATCTCTGATGAATTGATGCTATCAACTTAAAAGGCATGTATATGTGATTTTCTTCAAGAGGGCTCTATAATAAACCTCAGTAAGGCCCTTGTTTACATTTCATCTAGGCTGTGGGGCAGAAGTGTGGGCAAAACTAATGACTTTATTATGTGCCCTTTAATTTCACTCCATATGTCAGGGGTAGAAACAGGGCTCTAATCAGATTTTGCTCCCTACATGGAGTCAAAATGAATTTTGAGGGAGTAAACAAGTAATTAGCTTTGCCAAAAGGGATACTTTCTGTGTATTAAAAGATGTACTTTCCCCTTACAATTCCTCTTGAGATCGGGCATTAATATTATTAGAGTTCCTTGTGGTCACTGATTAAATAAAAAAATCAGTGGAGCTTTGTGGGTTGAAGCAGTGATTTGTGTAGTGTCTTGGGTGGCAGGGATTATCAGGTAGTAAGCAGAACCCACTCCAGAGCCATATATGTACAAAAGGTAAGCTTGCATTATTGTTACAGGGGGAAGGTGAGTAAGGAGAGCAGGTAACCATCTTTTCCCCACCAACCGTCATCCCTGGAACCTAGGTGCCACCTAGGGTCTAGACCCCTCACCACATTCCAACCTCCACTTCACTTACACACACAGCTCATGCTTCCAGGTGCTAGGCCACTACAATATGTTCATTGTTTCTCGGTTTTGTTAGGCACATTTGTTTAGGAAGTAAAAATGGATGGTGCATATGTCTCTTAGCTGTAAGGCTGGTGTTATCACTACCCACAAAACAATGTAATGTGGATAGTAGGCAGAGGCACAGGAATATTTGATCATCATATTCTGAGGTGCAGTTATTTTGATGCAATTATCAGCCTTACACATTATTAGGAGCATGTTCTCCTGGCCTTTGAATTGCTTCATTGAAGTGACACCTGAACTCCAATCAGCATGTTTTTTGACACATTGCTTTTGATTGCCATTCATCCATTGGCAAATGTTGTATTCTTTCTGAATTTCTTGTCAGCCACATCAGTTACGACACTAGATATTTGTGTTTTGGAATACAAGTGACATGAGTGATTTTCCAGTGGCATAAAACATAAATATTTCTCTGCATAGAAGTATGTTTGCAAGGTACTTTGGCAGATGTTAAAGTCTTGGACTGGTTGATGAGTTTTCTGTATAATCATTTATGACATATTTTATTTAAGCCTATGTGTTTTTGAAAAAGTGTCTTAAGATTTGTAAAGAATTGCAGCGGTTGGGAAGAAGACATTCCTTTCCAAACACTCTTCTGCGACGGTAGTTCACTAAATATGCATGCTCACAAAGTGGCTTACCTCATTAGTCAGTGTCGCATAGAGAAAATAATGTGCGCACAACAGACGACCAGTTCCGCACATAGAAGAAAATAATTAGAGGGAACATTGGTTCTGGGTAAAACTGCCCTTAGCAATGATGGGACGTAGTGCAATGTTAAAGATGGTGGTCTTGCCTAGGCTCCTGCACTACTTCGGGAATATCCCGTATTTGATACCCAAGAAGTTTTTTAGTAGACTGGCCAGCATGTGTAGGGACTTCCTGTGGCATGGTACACGAAACAGAGCGGCCCTCTGGAAACTACACAACACTTACGAGAAGGGGGACATAAAATTGCCTAACTATGAATTTTACTATGTTGCCAGTCAGCTACAATATGTGGCCAAATGGCTCTCAGAGGATGCAACCTCTGAAACCAGGCTGTTCAGACGGGACTGTGTCCCATTTTACCTGAAGGACATTATGTGGTTGCCCCAGGCTGTAATGGATGGTCGCCCCAAGATGTTAGTACTAGGATGGAAGATGTGGCGTAGGGCGTGTCAACTGATGGGGAACCCATGCCCGTGCTCCCCTCAGGTACCATTAGTTGCACTGGCGGGAGGAGAGGAGCAGCTAAGGATGATAATCAGGACTCATTGGGAGCCGGCTGGCTTAGCAACAATGGGGGATATCTGGCAGGAGGGGACCATAACAAATTTTGGGGAATTGGGGGGTGGAAACTGGGCTACACACTGACCAGTATATCACATACCATAGACTGGTGCGATGAATCAGGAGAACGTGGTCCGAATTGGTGCTGGGGGAAGAGCCAGATGCTACTATAGACATAATATATGATCTAATAGAGGGGGGGACACGAGATATCCAGAATATATGAGATGATGATGATGTCTAAAGTGGGAAAGGAGGTGGTGCAATTGAGACTAGAATGGGAGGAGGAAGTGGGGATCCCGATGGAGGATGGGATGTGGGAACGAGTCTAAGGGTACCACAAGAAGGTGTCAAGGAACGCAAGACTTAAGCAGATGCAATTGCATATCACGCATAGGGCGTATCTGGCACCCCAAAGGATAGCCAAGTTCAAAAACGCAGGACGGCAGGCATGCCCTAGGTGTGACGAGGAGAATGCGGGCATGGTGCATATGTTTTGGTCATGCCCGGTTATTGAGCACTTCTGGGGTGAGGTTGTGCATAAATTAGCAGAAAAGGGTATTAAGATCGTGGTGGATACTGTGTGGGCCTGCCTGTTAGGGGGTTCCCTAGGCCACGGAAACTTAGGCATGTAAGCAAACTGAAAGATCTGGCATATGCGCTTGCAAAGAGGATAATTGCTATGGGGTGGAAGACATGCCACAAACCAACCTCGTTTGGAGGTATGGTGGAAAGATCTGCAGAAATGGGCAGAGGCGGAAACCATGGTATGGCAAGAAGCTAGCAATGTTGGGGGGAGGAGGAAACTGAGACCCTGATGGCCTGGAAACTGCTGATAGCAGAACTATTTGGGTCAGCGCATGTCTCGTCGGATCCCACAGAAAGGAATACCTCACCACAAATGCAGGAATAGAACATCAGTGGAAGTAGGCTCGTAACTGGGGGTGGGAAAAGAGAAGCAGTGGACGCGATTGACTGATGTATAATTGAAATGTTACTGTATACACTGCAAGTTTGGTTTGTATTTGTTTAAATATTCAATAAAAATGTTTTTTTTTAAAAAATAAAAAAAAATTATATGGGAGACCACGGGCCAGATTCTCAAAGGTTTGCATAGAAGTTCAATGAACATCTTAGGTTTGCTCCTGCTTTCTTATATCTAACTCACAAAACCTGAAACTAGAACAAATCTCGACATGCCTGGAACATCTCTGAAATGCTCACACGCAAATGTTATTCGCAAAGGCTTTCTCAAGGGCTTCTGAGATTGTGATGATGAAGGAATATGATGTTATGAAGGCAAGTGGGAAGAGGACTCTGGTGAATTAAGACACGAAAGAAAGAGATGGACTATAAAGAAGGAAAAGGACTGTGGTAAAGGAAAAGGACTATGATGAATGAATATGAAGGAGAAGGACGGTAATGAAGGACTATGATGATGAAGAAGGATGATGGCAAAGAAGGACTATGAAGAATGAGAAGCACTATAAGGAAGAAGGACTGTGACGAAGGACTGTGGTGAAGGAGAAACATGACAAAAGAGAAGGACTATGGCAAAGAAAGAATATGAAGGAGGCGAAGTATTAGCAAGAAGGAGAACGACTAGGATGAAGACAAAGGACTGTGATAAAGAACTGTGTCAAAAGATAACGATTAGAACTGAGGAACTTGAAGAACTACAACAAGGTACTATGATGAAAGAGAAGGACTATGATTAAGAGTTAAGAAGAAGGGAAAGGTCTATGAGAAAGAATTACTATAATGAAAGAGAACAATTTTAACAAAGGAGAATTACTAAGAGGAAGGACTATGACAAATGTGAAAGACTATGATGAAGGAGAAGAAATTGGACAATGGAGCAGCACCATGACAAAGGACATACAAAAAGGAGAAGGACTATGATGAAAAAAGACTGTGATGAAAGAAAACTATTGTGTCAAAGGACTGTGACAAAGGCGAAGGGCTATAAAAATGCATAAGGACTAGGACCAAGGACTGGAAAAACGAATGGGGAGTGCAAGGACAGAAAAGATGACCCATGGTGCAGTCAATGGGCCTGGTTTACAAGAGCGTTTTTTAACGAAATTCCCATTGGAAAACGCTTTGTAAATCAGGCCCAATGCATGCTAGTAGCACTGCCACTTGCCATGCCAACTAAACAGTCTTCTTCTCAACATCCTTTCTCATTTTTCTGTTCTCTGTAGTTTGGACACCATATGTGCCCAAACCAAAAACAGCGAGACGAGATGCATTTTATTTTTACTTTAATTGAATTGAGTTACGTTTTTGTGATATGTTTATTAAGCTCAATTTAATTAGAATCAGACTCATTCTGTAAATCAGAGGTCCTCAGTCTCAAAATCAGGGCCAAAGAAGCTGAATGACGGGCTTCTACTCGGTTATCGCGTTGAATGTGACCGGGTGACACCAACATTTGAAAGTTCGAAAGCCTCTACTTAAGGGGTTTTGGATAAGCTCTTTGCTCAAAATTTCTTTTTAAGAAAACAATGAAGGGATTTTTTTAGAAGGTTTAAAGCGGATGCATTCGTACATTACCAAACTCATTTAAAATAATAATGAAAAAACAGATGAGGCCAGCATCATACCTGTGCTACATTTCATTCAGTCGCTGTGGTTATGGGACATTAGTGGATTATTCTCATAGTTGCCCCACTCCTTCCACAGCCCCAGCTGCTGCTGAATTATGTTTCTGTGTGTTATTTCTTCATAATCCACCACATTACTAAGACACTGACCATTGCTATAATTGAAAACAAAATGATACAGCGTGCCATGATATACAGTATGCACTTATCTACCATTTGTAAAGAGCCTGTATGCCACTTACTTGGACTGTTGGCACTGGGACCTACACAGGGTCGGACTGGGCCATAGAACGGTCTCGGGCACCAATGAAAAAGTGTGCCACAGTTGCAAGTGGCTGTTCATTCCTTTTGTGACACTGTTTGAATATCAATAAAGGGGGTCTTGATAAAGTGTGATGCAAATTGTGCATTTTAAAGAATATGTATTCAGCAACACTGCTAAAAAATATTAGCTGCAGAGTGGATTAACTCACCAAATTGGCCAAAAAGGTTGACCACTTTGACCCAAAAACACTGGGCCACATAAGCAATTTGGGTTTTTGGTTCGGCTATGGGCCTATTGCCCCATAAGCCAGTCCGATCCTGGACCTACACAACAAAGCCCATTGACATTCGAGAACGCATGCTCCTTGTTTAGGAAACTGGTGTTTTTTTTAAAACGCTTTCTGAGTTTGCAGAGCTCTTTATTTGCTTTAGTGAAATGAGAGCACATTCCAGCGACCTGAATAGAAAAGGGCCCTGCACAGGTGACAGTGTTAGCACATATTTTTCAATGTATACACATCATTCCAGATCACATAAAAACGATTGCCCATACAACATGTTATGTACTGCTTGTTTGCTAATTTTGCAATGCAGGTGGTCCAGTTTGGTGCTTTTTTCGTGTTTTAACCCCTCATTTGTTCCCTCTTCCTTTCTCTTTCCACTTTGCATCGTTATTTATTTTTCCTCTCTTTCTTCCCATATCCATTCGTCTTCAACACCCTTCCTCTTATTTGTTTACTTTGTTCTTTACGCCTATCCTTCCTTCTTTCTTTGAGTTTGATAGGCTGGAATAGGAAGATATAGTGGGCGGGGAGTAAGGGAAAGACTTGCAGGGGCTATTGGCCAGGCGCTAGACCCTCATAGTGGCCTCGGTGGCTCCGCCCCTATAATCCAGCGCTGGGGTGATAACAGACTTGTTTGTGTCTCACATGAAATAACGTCCACAAACGTAAATCTGTGAAAAATAAGAGCATTGAAACCTAGATATCATGTAACAAAGCGGAACGTTTGCACCCATTCCATTTACCTTAAAAAAAAAAAATGCTTCTATTGCTGAAAATAGTTTGACATCCAGGCTAATCCCCAATGTCTTCTGAAAATGGGCGTCCATTGCAGGTGCCTGGCTAAAAGGAAGTCGCCCTAGTTTGATCCCATCTAAAATTATTTTTTCTAACCAATGGAGTATGTAGCGT
This sequence comes from Ambystoma mexicanum, assembly GCF_040938575.1. NCBI lineage: Eukaryota > Metazoa > Chordata > Amphibia > Caudata > Ambystomatidae > Ambystoma > Ambystoma mexicanum. Next base: position 869,935,589 of record NC_090924.1, on the reverse strand, counting down.
GGTGAAGCCACAACGCGGGTCACCTGACATGCGATGCAGCCGGAAGTCGCGGGGTGGGCAGAAACAAAGCGGGGTGGGCGGAAAGGGAGGAGCACGGGGGTTACAGGTCAGTTTGGATTAGGCACGATATAAGAGATACGTGCATGACTATCCACCGTACCTGCCTAACCACTAGAATGTTTCCGGAGACTCTGGAATTTAAGCATTTCTCCGGGTCTCCGGAAAAGTCCCTTGAATCTCAGGAATTTTGACATTTTTTCCGGGTCCCGTCATATTCTCCACCTAATGGACTGCCGCTGGTAGCCAATCAGGTGGAGAAGTGGGCAGGACCCGAAAACGGCGCAAAATGTCCTTGCCCACTGTCTGCACCACTATATGAGGCCCCTGCTGGCGGCCAGCATTCACTGACTTTTTTTTTCTCCCTCAATGCGACCCCCGACCGCTGTAATAATAGTGTTTTCAATCCATGTCATTGGATTGAAAGCAGTATTATTACGGCGGCAGTGCCACGTTCATTTTGCTTACTGTGGTGGCCCACCTTCGGTCACCGGGGCGGGCCACAGATCGTGTCGGGATCCCTGACACGGCTCGAAGATGCTGCGTCCACGCAGTAGACCATAGACAGGGATCACCTTGCAGGGCCCGAATCAACGGCACCTGGATCACCAGGCGGGGCTCACCCAGACAGTGGCGGGCTAGAGCCTCGGGCCACCCAGGCAAAGTCCGCCCACCAGGCCGCGACAATGCGGCGATAGCCCCCCCAAAGCACACACACAGACACAAGTTGCTGCTTCCTGGGGCTCTGCTGCACTGCCTTCTGCGTGCCAGCAGAGACCCTTTTATTAGAAAGGCGTTATGACATGGTCATGACGCACTTGCATTGAAACACTAGACCAGCACACAACATCCCTCCTTTATTATAACAAAAGAAAATCCTGCCCCACTACAGAACAGCGACCCTCTACTGGGTCTACCTTGGCGCATTCTAGTCCGCGCACCCATTATAGCCCTACATCATCACTGCAAACATTGGGTGCATTCCAGTCTGAGCATCAACTGATAGCTATCCCCAACCTTGAACTTTTAGCACTTTTGGGCTCAAAAGATTCCAGGATCGAACTGGCCAGTGGCGCTGCTGCAGGACAAGAAGAATACATTTTCTTCATCTTCCTCCTCTCCAACATCATTCTGCGTTCTCCTTTGGTCCTCCGCCACTTGGACCGCTGCCACTCCGGGGGTCTTCCTCCCCTCTGGCTCACTCCCCCTGATGTCCCCGCCATGCTGGCTGGTGTCAGAGCGAGACACACCCGTGCCAAGTGATCCACCTTTCCGCACCTCCCACAGATGTGTCCTTTCGCAGGGCATTCCTGTGGGTGTGTGAAGTCTCCCCTCCTCCTTTCCTCCTTGCCACCTGCCGACAGCTGCCACTTCCTCCAGCTTGATCCACTGCATGGGGGCCTCCAACTTGAGATGTTACCTGGATGAGTCCATGACAGAGGCCCGCACCTCCGCCAGTTCTTGGGCACGGCCAATGTTTAGTATCCGGTCGAGGGTCGGCGCTGGGTCCCTCAGGATTTGCCTGCGTAGCTTCGAGGAGCTGCAGCTGTAGATGATGTGCACTCTGATCTCGTCCTCAAAGTTTCCCAGGTCACAGGGCAGTGCAATGCCGTGCAGCTTCCCATGGAACGCATCGAGGCTCTCACCTTCCTCCTGCCTCGCACACCTCATCCTGAACCCTTCACAGTCCCTGTTGACCATGGGTCAAAAGTATTCGTTCAGGGCTGTGATGGCTGCAGCATATGAATGATGTGTGGACTTTAGTGTCTTGAATAGCCTCTGAACAGCCAGTCCGGCGGAGTACAGGAGTGTTGGGCGTTTGGCTGTGTCCTTGATCTCCACCGCCTCAAAATACAGTTTCAGGTTTTCAACCCAGGTTGTCCACCGGGGTCCTCAACCCAGGCTGTCCACCAGGGTCCCAAACTGGCAGGCGAGCCCATCACGTCAAAATGATGTAGTGGCGCGAGCTGTCCTCAAAATACCCCCTTGTTGTTGTCGTCCGTCATGATGAATACTGGGCAGGATGCCGGCTGGGGCCGCTCCTGTTGAGTATGAGACGGTGTTCACAGTCACTGGACCTCTGGTGGCTTGACCCATCGGGGGGGGAAGTCCTTTAAATGCGTACACGTACTCCCCGGGCAGCCGCTACCTATGGGGATATTGATGGTGGCAGAGGTGTCAGGATGTGTCCAGCCCATTGTCGTGCTCACTGGACTGGGCTCACAAGTTCCTGCCGCTGTAGGCCACACCCCTGGCACTCACTGGTGAGGGGCCTCAGCGGTGCCACTCAGCGTAGAATTCCCCGAGGGCGCACAAGCACTCCACATGGAGCCGCTACCCTCAGGTCTGGCACAGATGTGGCATGCAGGAGGGGATGATGTTACCCTTTTCTTTGTCCATGGCGGGCTATGACCTTGCAGCCCTGTTCCTTACGCCGCACCCCCTGCACTGCAGGCCGCACCCAGGGTGAAAAAGAAGCATAGCTTTTTTCTGTTTATGTCCCCTTCAAACAATTTCACCCATGTGCAGGTCTGGGTCTCAATGGGTGCCTTCACTTCCCCTATCTGGGCGGGGTGTTTGGATAGCACCCTGCCGTGAGCCGGTGGCGGCGGAGGCCATGCCCCTTCTCATCATTCCCTGTTGATGCCTGGGAAAGGCAGGCTGTGGTCCACTGGAGGCCACGCCTCCTTTTCAGGCCGCTTCGCTGGCCACACGATCCGCTTTCCAAAAAGAGAGGAAAGAAAAGATTTGATTATGGGTGATGATGGGCCTTCTTCTCTTGTGGACCCGGGCCTGCCCAGGCTCCACCCCCTTCCTTTCACCCTCTTGGGCCGCTAGGCTTGAGGTGGGGGGGCCGTGCTAGATGTCCAGACTACTCACCGCCGCAAACCGAGTACGGGAATATTTGTCCCCTACCGCGCGGGCCAGGCGGAGAGATGGCTTCACCCCCTCTCTTTGTTCGGGGCCGGAGCGTCTTCGCGTGTTCCTTCCGCTCGCAGCCGATGCCGCCACACGCTGCAGGCTTCCAGCAACCCACACACTAGTGTGTGAGCCCGGGCTGCCTCGTCGCCAATGTGATGGCCTGCCTCCGGTTTCCAGGGCAGGCCACAGATCATGTCGGGATCCCCGACACAGCTCGAAGATGCTGCGTCACGCAGCAGACCATAGACAGGGACCACCCTGCAGGGTCCGGATCACTGGCACCTGGATCACCAGGCTGGGGACCACCCCGACAGTGGTGTGCTAGGGTCTGGGGGCACCCAGGCAAAGTCTGCCAACCAGGCCGCGACCATGCAGCGATAGGCCCCCCCAAAGGACACACACAGACACAATTTTCCGCCTCCTGGGGCTCTGCTGCACTTCCTTCTGCGTGCCAGCAGGGCCCCTTTTATTAGAGAGGCGCCATGACATGGTCATGACTATCTCTTGCATTGAAACACTAGACCAGCACACAACACTGACCATAGCACTGAAAATCATTCATTCAATGCTATTGTAAGCAAAATGAAGGCGTCAATGACATGGATTGAAAGCAGCATTATTTCGGCCACGGCTACGCCTTCATTTTGCTTACTATAGCATTGAATGAATGATTTTCAATGCTATAGTAAGCAAACTGAAGGCTACAACAACGAGTTTACCTTTTTGACAGGTCGGAGGGGCGAGTGGGCGGAGCCGTGTCGAAATGGGTGGAGTCTTGTGTGGCTGTGGGCGGGGCATACTTCTCGGGAATTTTGATTTTCAAATGTAGACATTTACGCTATCACACGTGTTTCATGATAAGCGTCAGGTCGCTGTGTGGCCTACAGTGTCCAGGCAGGGCAGGCCCCTATCTCGGACACTGCGGAGTATATACCTTGATGATTGGTCTCAAATGGAGGTAAAGCCGTGCTATGCTATTCGTTGCCTGCACAGAACACAGTAGCACAAAGCACAGGCCTACCTGCACATTAGCTTCAAACAATGCAATTTTAATAACATGCTCAAACCATGTTCGAAATAATGTTCTGGAGGCTCGAAAGCTGGTTTCTGCAGGGGCAGCACATATTTCTGCTGTAAAGCCATTTCACCAACTCGAAACAAATATTCACTTTATGTTTAATTTGGAACTTTTTGTCTGGATAAATATATTAGCTAGCTTGCTACATTTGCCACCCACTAAAATATTGTGCCTTGGCTTGCATGGTAGCCAAAGTCACACATTTGTGTGCCAAGTGCACCAACCCTTTTGCCAGAGGAATGCTTTTTAGATGGCAGTGCATTGTCTCTACATTTAGGGGCGTTGGGGTACTTGCTCAAGAGTGCATGTGCTACCATTAGCAGAGCAGACTCACCGGGATCGCTGGATGGCTGTAGTGTGTTCCCGCGTCCCTCGACAAGCTGAGGTAATATTCCAACGGTAAGTTATTTTCAAATGCCTTATTAAGGCGCGCACTAACAGCGATGTATAATTTATTAAGTTCGTCGACATAAATCCCGCCAAATGTTTCTCTTTAATTCTTAGAATGTACTTCTTTTTGCCAGCAGGCCATCTGAACACATTTACATTCATCTGTGCCTTCTATCTTTGTATTTTTTGGACAACTCGGTTGCATTAGCGACTAGTGTCTGGCACGTTTCACGCTGCAGGCCACAGGTTTTTACATTTCTGGAACATTCTTCACTCTAATGGACATTCCATCAAGAAGACACCGCACGAAATGTATGGACAGCATTCCAGAAAAAGTGTTCAACCTTTAGACTCTCTTTTCACAGGCTGGAATATGACTTTTAAAGGTGTGAAATGACGCGTCTTGCTATTTTATGACACCAAACTGCTTCAATGAGATGGAATCATAAAATCTGTGTTGAAACCGCATATTTTGTCTGCGCCACAGCAGTACAAAGTGTTTAGAAGGGGAACATTCCGTAATTTACTACAACCTATGAATCACCACCATTCAGCTGAAATAAGTCTGCATAGAGCACTCTCGGTATTGCAATAACGGATCACGCTACACATATGTTGCCCTCGATTGACTGAAGACGTACATACCTTACTTTGATTCGATTTTGTTCAAAATCGACGGTAGCATTTAACTCATACTAGAACGCAATGGATTGAAATAACAAGACACTAAACTGAGTGAAAGACAGATGTGATTTATTTTCGTATCATGTTTATATTTGAAAGACACATAATCGATTAAGTATAACGTTCTTCCAATTGCCAGAGTCGATGCATTTAAGAAGTGTTAAATCGTAGTCCGCTTTCCCTTTTATTGCTTCTACCAGAAGGGGAAGTCAATAGCAACTCGAACGTGTTTGCATTGTATCACCTAAGCATATTATTTTCCGTGATTCTAAAAAATAATTCTCTACATCAGAAGAAGGCAAAAACGACCTAATTGCAACTTCCACCAATTTTGTTCCCAAGAAGATGGCGAAAAACGAACATTTCTGCTAACACATTGTATTCTCTAACAAAGTCCAGCCCTTTGCAATATCTCCAGCCAACAGGAAGGACAGGCCTTTCAAAGAATGCTAAAATAATCAACATAGGTTGCAACTACCGCATCTCAGGGGAGCCTATTCCGATGTATGACAGTTCTCAATACAAAAAGTTCTAATTTTAGCATTTCCCTGTGGATGCTGTTAGACCAAGTGGTTTTTAGCCTCTACTGCACTTTATTTGTTTTCTCTGCATAGGAGTCTGGGTCTATGGGCCTCATTATGAGATTGGTGGTAAAAATAAAGGTCATTCTGCTAGACAGAATTACTGTTAGCGCCGCAGATATTAGAGTAATTATTTTCATTTTATTACCTCATGAGCACACGCTAAGAGCCCTGGCTGTAAAGTAAATTCCATGTAGAGGGATTACCTCCAAAAAGCTGCCTCAAAAAACATAACCAATTCTTGAATTTGACACTTTTTTTAATTTACTGTTATCGCCATACATTTTTTGAGGAATTATTGCAAGATATTTTTTTAACAAAATGGCGGAATTAGAGCAATGGGTAAATAGTGTCATTGCAGAAATTGGAAGCCGAGCAGAGGCCACCTTTAAAAATGTAATCTACTGAAAATCACCCTTTTCCTGCTGCCATCCAATTGCAACGGTGGTATCCATCCTACCGGGGCTAAAGGCAAAGTGAAGGTGTCTGAAACGCATGTCAGAAAGTCCAAATCTACTAAGGCAGAACTGCAAGTTCTGTCTGAAGAGGTATTTAGATGAACTGTTGGGTACCCTAAGCCTCAAAACAACCATACAGAGACTGCCAGCCACTGGCTGTGGGGACAGTGTTGGAGCACACAGATGATTTCAAGAAATGGTGGAACAACCTCAACCAGGAGCCCACAGTCTCCTGTCCATCCACTGAGTGAAGCAGAAGTCACCAGAGATGGTACTGTGGAGACCTCCCTGAAAGGAGAGGTGTGGCGCATTTGCCACAAGGCGGCTTGGATGTAATAGAAACAGCCAGTCTTGGAGCTGGCAGCCAAGCTTACCGTGGTGAATACAAAATCATTTGTATGGCTTCCATTGATATCAATTTTAACACCTAGGGTCACACACCGTCTACTCCCTACCTAACCTGAGACTGTGAGATCTACTCCTCTTTTTGTCCCCTGATTGCTCTACCTACCCATCCCCCATTGCTCGCTCCCTGCTCGCTTGCATTGATACCTTGCCATCCGCTTCCCTCACCGCGTACTCCCGCCTATGACTTGTAAAGCGGTCCATTGCTTTATCCTGAAGAGTCGTAAGGAAAGCAATGTTCACGCAGCCTTAGCACAAACAACACAGCACGACTAGTAATGAGACCCCAAGGAAATAAACCTAGAAAATATTCCAAACTGTGTAAAATGTTACATTGTCAAAGTAGAAAACCAGTAATTACTTGTGGTGCATGTAGTCTATAGTGGGATCAAGCTCCCCAATCCATCGTAATACACCATAAACTATTACCCTATGACTCATGCAGTCTGAAGGCATGCAGGACCAGAAACTCTAAAGTAGAACATCTCAAGGGTCAATACACTCATTGACAAACCACATGTAAGTCAATCATGCTGAATCCTAATGCTTATTTACTGGCCCAATATGGCCTGTGTATATTAGAGTTGATGTGCATTATGGACCACCCTCTGAAGAATGCCACCAAACCTAACCGGTGAGAACATCATCTGTGCTCACTGTGGTGCTAGAGGCATCTCACATCACCTTATGATGGGCGACCATATGCATCCAGTAAACTATAAGCACAAAAATGCAGAAATGTCCATATGACCAAATGGCAGCAAAAAGATTTACTGGCAAATAATGTCCTCCCAACCAAACAAAGTGGTGCACGCAACCCAGGAGGCTATTCCTACATAGGATGAGGTTTGTCATGTGTACATCCTTCTCATCTTGAGGCGAATTGAGCTGCCTCCAAATTTCATTTGTGTCATGCACAACGATCCCCTTGTCAACATTCCAGGTGGCATCTCTCCTAACTGGCCCCCAGGGTGGCCGGAGATAGGATGAAAATGCTGTAACGGCCACCCCCTCTTCGGCTGCAGGATGCAGTGTTACTGTGCACCCCACCACTGAAGGAAAAACACCAGCTGCCACACCCTCTACTGTGGACACCACCATCACCTCCAGAGAGTTTGCTGCCCTACCCTCCACCTTTGCCACCCCTACCTCTTATGTGCCTGGTGGCCCATTCACATCGACAGGTGCAGACACTCGGAGAAGGCTGAATCCAAGGGGAGAGGAGGCAAGGCTATTTAAACTCAGAGTCCTGGTCACACAATGTGGGTGTTTGAAGTAGGAGGTTGTGTCAGAAGAAATGCTGATAGCTCAATGAAACATAAGGAGACAGTGCATACACACCATGTATCGTTGTGGTTGAATGCTAGAAAATGAACATAGGTTGCCCTCTTCCTTGCCTATCCACATCTCTGACACTAAAGTGCAATCTTCTTTAATCTGTCTGAGTTCTTGAAAATTACTCCTTGAGAGTTTGTGGTACACCTGTGAGGGAAGAGAGTTCCTCTAGTCCACCATTTTCCCCAAAAGACTCCTCAGGCCTGCTTGGTGGCAGTTTGTCTTCCCAATGTGCAGGCTCCACGACCTGTGATGCTGAACCTGTTCCATAACCTAATCAATTAACTCTAGAGTGCCTTCACTCTGTACTGTTAATGCTCCAATAGTTGTAGATACGTCTACCTCCTAATCACTCATATCAACTAAGACGTCTCTCAGAGGCCTTCCCAGAAATAATGATGCATGGGAAAGACGTAAACAGAGACTGTCATGCAAACATGTCTTTCAGTGCCCTTTATGTTTATTTTCGCATCACTTTAATGCCACTAGACTTCATCCTGTCCCCTACCATAAACAGCAAGCCCTGTTAATACTCATACCAAACTCCTATAGAAGTTCTCTTCTGCCCAAAAGGCCAAGGGTGGCGATTACTATAACACGCCAACTGAAGGGGGTGAATAAGAGCCTCTTAGTCCTTCTTCCAAACACTTCCATTGTGTCATGTCATAGGCTATGCAGGTTTTAGATTTACTACCACAAGAGAATCACGAGAGAATCCAGTAGCTTCTGGCCCTTCTTTTAAGATCAATACTGTTGTCACCTGACACACCCTTACTTCCTGCGGAGTCTTCGAATTAGGTCATGTATGCCTACACCAGAGCCTACCACCATAGCCTTGGATCACTGCCACTGCACTCTTGAGGCGGAGTCCACAAGGGTAGTAGTGTTCCACCGCATCTTGCGTCCAGCAGCCCTCAAACACCCATGGCCTGATTGGTGTCTGGAAGAACACGTACATTAACAAGGGGGTCCTGGGAGTCTCTCTGCCAGACATTAGTCCTGGTTACAAGAGCCTTACCCAGATTCTTTAGCTCACTATCTTTCCCAGAGGAGAAATATTCAAAACATATCAGTCTTTCTCCTGCCCTGGGGCAGGACACCATCGAAATGCTAGGCAAGTCTCCTCTGAACAAGAGTACCAACAGCAACCCCACGTGTTTCAGTCTGGTTGGACCTCATCAGTAGGGTGGAGCTGTGCCTCTCTAAGAATAGTGAGCAAGGGGTCCACGTCTGGATTCCTCTAGTTACTTAGGGTGAGACCCATTGTTACTTAAATAATGCAAATTAACAAAGGGGGGTTGTGGGAATCTCTCTGGCAGACATTAGTCCTGGTTACACGTGACACTGCACCAACCAAGAGCCTCACGACCTACCACCTCAGGCTACTCATTACCGCTCGCAGTCCTGAGGCGGATTACACAAGGACTGTAGTGCTCCCCAGAAGCATGGGCAATTGGGAAATTTCTTTTTATGTTGGGCCTTATTTCCCAATGCTTCACCTGACCCTTTCCCACTACCAGAAACCAGTGGGACACCTGCAATGGGATTGGGGCACAACGGTCACATGACATTGCACCCACCCTTCATTACATAACTAGCCAGCACACTTTTGCCCAGGCAGGCAGCGACGGGCAGAGGCTATGGGTGATGCCTATTTGCATGTTCTTTGTGTCACCCAAGCCCTGCCCTGCAAAACCCTCTCCACAAACAATTGACATACCAGGTAAAAGAAAGTGCCCTAACAGTGCCCTACTATTCACTACTGCACACCTAGTCATAATTCTCCTCTCACTTTGATGTGTTTGCTCACTCTAATTCTGCTTCACCTGTCCCCACCATGATTTAAGTCTTAGTGTACCTCTGTCATTTCCCTCCTAAGTTTCATATTGTAATATTCTTCCCAGATGGCCACTGTAATTTTGCTCTGAGGTGTCCCAGTGTGATTTGTCTCCTAGGTGTACCAGTATACCATTGATCCACTTTGAATGTGCACCTATGTTTCCTCCTGTACATCTTCTCCTAGGCTTCTCACTGTGATTTCACCTCTGGGTGTCCCACTCTAATGTTGCCCCACTGTGATTATGCTTTCCGATGATCCATTGTAATTGGGCCCCCAGCTGTCCCTCTGTCATTTTGCTTTAGGTGTTCCACTGTTATGTTGTCCTCCTGGGATTGTGTTCCTGGGTATTCCACTGTGATGCTGACCACAGGTGCCCCACTGTTATTTCACTCCAAAATGTCCCACTGTGTTTAAGCTCCTAGATGCCGACTGTACTTTTGCTTGCAGGTGTCCCACTTTGAGTTCTCTAATAGGTGTCCCACTGTAATTTTACTCTTTTATATCCCACTGTGTTATGCCATATGTTCCCCTGCTGTAATTTACCCTGATGTTACTTTTCTCTATGATCCCATTATAGTGGTACTCTCAAATGTCTGATTGTAATTTGGCCTAGGTGGGCCACTGAAATTCCGCTCCTAGGTGTCCCACTGTGTTCTTTCTCCCAGGTGTGTCACTGTAATGTTACCCCATTGTGATTTTGCTCCTAGGTATCTTGCTATGATTTTCCTGCCAAGTGTCCAACTATAATTAGGCTACTAGGTTTCTCCCTGCTATCATACTACTGGTGTCATACATTAATGCTACCCGCTATGATTTTGCTCCCAGCTATCCCACTGTAATTTTGCACATAGGTGTCCAATGTAATTTTGGTCCTAGGTATCCCACTGTGATTTTTCTCTGCAGTATTCAGCTAGATTGTTGGCTGCTGCAACCACGATTGTAGACACTTCCCTTATTTAGGGAATGCATGGACGTTGTGAAAATATGGGCTCACTCTGAGCCCAGCCATACACACCCAGTGGTGGTATGGACTACTCTAGACTGGTGCCTGACCCGATACATGTGCAGACTTGAACTCCAACAGGTGCAGGAAGGAAAGACCAGAAGACAGTCCTTCGCTGTCTATGCCCCAAGACTCTGGAATCTCCTCGCCATCAACACCAGACTCGCCCCCTCCCCTCTGTATTGCATGCTTGTATCCCTGCTTCCCCCATTGTGTCCTTCCCCCTATGATCTGAAAGCTCTCTTTTGCTTTTTGAAGTTAGGTCTGCACTCAATACATGCCCTAATAATAATAGTAATAATAATTATTATTATTATAATAATAAACCGTTCATACATAATATTTGTGGGTGGACCTAAGAGTCGGAGGGTTTTAGGGCCAGTCTGATTGGCTGGGCCACAAATCCTTTGTTTGGCTGCCCTTTTATGTGATTGGAAGGATGGAGCAAGCCATGCTATGAGTGTACAGATGTATCTAGAGTCAGCCCTGGCCCTGCTTCAGGTCTGCTGGAGTGTTCTTAACTCTGATAGGATTTTAGGGGATAACTTACCTGTTGCTAGAGGGTTGTTACTTCTGCTGCTGGATTTTTAGAACCAGGTTTTGGCATACTGGTTGGCCCCTGTGACCTGTCCTGAAGCTCTGGCATCCTGTTTTGGCTACTGAACATTTTCCTGGGCTGCCCTCAACCTCCCTCTGCTCATCGCACTGGAAGAGCTGTATGTCCTGTATTGTTATCATTTGTGTGCCGTTTTCCTACAGTCTTCCCGAATGAACCTTCTGGTCACGAGCATTCATGTAGGATGCTACCATCACCACTAGCCCAACTTTGGTGTTCATCTGGGCAATTCGGCACTGCCTTCACTGTCGCATACAAGCATGTACACCGCTTTGGGCCCTGCAACTTTGCACTTTGCCATGCAAATGATGAAAATATGTCGGCAGAGACCTGGCTGCGCCTGAGTGCAAACTTGCCAGGTCCCCGCCGTCAAATTATGATTCAGAGCAAAATGAGCTCCCACATATTTTACCAGTACCACAAACTCTTAATGAGCCTGTAAGTCTTCCCTGCCCACATGGAACGCATAATCAATCTGATGAACATATATGCCTGCGAAGGTCTCTCAAACTATTGAGCTGTCCCACCAGCGAGCAATAGGAAAGAAGGCTATATTGAAATAGCATAAACGACTGTCATCACACAAGCTTGCCCTCCCTTGTGAATGCTCATTGCGCTGAAAAAATACTCGGTGGACATACAAAAGTGGGCATGCATGTACAATGAGAGTTTATGCTTATTACAGCACCAAACCTACTGAGAATGATCAAGCATCATAACCTTTTGCACAGATAACAAGATGCCCCAGGTCCCGGAATGTAAAGCAAAAAACAGGGCTGTATGAGCATTTCCCGCATGACATGGTGTATGCTGGCATCTATGCATTGGCTAACGAAAGGTACTATAATCTGGCCCCTGGTTTCTTGAGAATATGTCTTTAACAAAGTATCTACCGTTGCTTTGATACTGCCAGGAAATTAATGTATATTGTACAAAAGAAACAGTGTCATTATCAAGGCTGATTAGAAGCAGGTGTTCTGTTTGGCATTTAGACTACGCAAGGTGCAAACATTCTTCATGTACAGCTAGAATTTTCGAAAGTCATTCATTTAGTCGTCAGATGGATCTCAAAATCCGTACATGAGGAGTCAATGTTTTTCCGTGCCAGGATAAAAGGCCAAACACAACAGCTGCTTGCAATTAACATTGAGTTTGATATTGTTCATTTTGTCTGTGCTCCTCTGACCTTCTGTCCTCCTCTGACCTTTAATCTTTATTTACAGTGCTTTTCTTTATTTTATTTTTATAAAGTATTTTATTGTTATTAACATAATAGAATAATCACAATAAAGCAACAAGCAAACAAATCAACTTAAAGACTGTCATGGTCATTCATAATCAGTGGAGATAGTACCCATAACATCAGAAGTTGAGCGGCTTCCTCAGTACGTGTAGTAATGTGTAATACAAATACAAAACACCCAGTGCACATTCCCCAGCTTGTAGGAGGGATACTCAGGTCGCTCCTTCTTCCCATCTATCCCATATTTTCGAGGCTTTGTTGGGACAGCCTCGTGCTGAGTAAATCCTATGCTCCATCATAGCGCATATGTCCATATCTAATTTCCATTGGTCCAGTGTTGGGGAATCAGGGGCTCCCCATTTCTGCGCTATGTTGCGCTTGATCAGTCCCATCGCCGTGTGCGGGAGTAATCTCTCCCACTGATTAGCCTCTATCTCGTCAGGCACACCTAGGAGTAAGGCCCTTGGGTCCAGTGGTATGGTGCGGGTCAGAACTCGGGAGAGTTCCCTACAGCATGCATTCCAAAAAGTTTGTATCCGGGGACATGCCCACAAAATGTGAATGAAGGTTCCCTCCTCATCCCCGCATCGCAAACAGTTCGGGTTTGGGGCCCGTTTCCAGCCACATAGGCGCGTTCTATGGTAATAAACCCGGTGCAGTATTTTCAGCTGCACGAGTCGAAGCCTAGAGGAAATAGCGATTTCTCGGGGGTGCATGAGGACTTGTATCCAGTCCTCTGGATCTATCTCCCCCACATCCGCTTCCCATTTCGCCTTCAGCTCGTTCAGTTCAGGGGTAGCAAAGGAGGATATGGCATTGTAAAGGATGGAAGTGCATTTGGTGGGAATATACGCCGGGAGGATGTTACGCTCTATAGGGGTATAGTCTGGTAGCTGTGTATCTACTGTTAGGTAAGGTCTTAGGGCGTGGGTCAGGCGTATGTAGTGGTATCGTTCCGTGTTTGGGATCTGAAATTTCAGTTGCAGGTCATCAAATGAGGTCAATCTCCCCTCCGTGAGCACATCCCCAACCATAATGATCCCAGCTTTCACCCACTTGGGCCATGGCTCAAACTTCCGGGTCTCAGCTAGGTTATTGTTTTGCCAGAGGGGTTGTGCGGTAGTAACTTTGTTTTCCCACCCAATGAATCAGCGTGCTTGTCTCCACACCGTAATCATGTGTGTTGTGGTTGTGGGTGGGGGAGTTCTCGGGAGGGGTTGATAAAGGAGGGACAGCGGGTCGGTGTTCTGCATAGTGGCTATCTCAGCACGTATATGGGGTAGGTCTCGGTTTCCGTGAAGAAGATATTAACCACTGCCATTTGTGATGCCCAGTAGTACGTTTGGAGACGGGGAACTCCTATTCCTCCCTCCCAGATCGATCTTTGAAGTGTGGTTAATGCAATTCGTGGCTGGCCTCCCCCCCCACATGAGATCTCTGAGAAGTGTCTCCACTTGGTGAAATTCCAAATCTGGGATTTTAAGTGGGGCATTCTGAAGAATATAAAGGAATCTGGGAAGGGTCATCATTTTAGAGTGCCGCTCTTCCCATAAGTGTCAGGGTGATGAGTTTCCAGTGTTGGACGTGAATAATGAAGCGGTCTGTGATCGGTCGGAGATTGTGTTCTATATAACTTGTTAGGTCCCCAGATATCCATATTCCCAGGTATCGGAAGCCCTGTCGTTCCACCCGGTACGGGCACTCCTGGGGAATTGCTTGTTCTCCACCCTTTACCGGAAAGAAAACTGATTTCTCCCAGTTGATTCTGAGTCCGCTGAATTCCCCAAAGCGGATGAGCAGTTGTGTTACAATGGGGGAAGACCTTGGCGGGTCACCCAGATATACAAGGAGGTCGTCTGCATACAGGGATGTACGATCCTCATGTCCCTCCGGCCATCTGAATCCTTTCCAGGCGGTGTTTTGGCGAAGCCAAAGAGCCAGTGGTTCGATAGCAAGGGCAAATAAGAGAGGGGACAGTGGGCATACCTGTCGTGTACCCCGACCCAGGGGGAAAGACCTGGAGGACCAGCTATTTACTTTCACTTCAGCTTTGATGTTAGTATAAAGTAACTGCACCCATCCCAGAAAGGCCTCTCCGAATCCCATACGGCGCATGATCTCCCAGAGGCAGTCCCATCGAATGGAATCGAATGCCTTTTCGAAATCGATTGCCAACAGAGCCAAGGGTTCGTTTATAATCTGGGATCTCTCCAATGCTAGATGGAGGCGGCGTAGATTCATCTGAGTCGATTTGCAAGGCATAAATCCACATTGGTCCGGATGGACCAGGGTGGGTGCAACTAATTGTAATCGGTGCGCTAGTAACTTAGCGAGGACCTTAGCCTCCCCGTTGATCAGTGATATAGGTCTATAGGAGGCACATTCATGTGGAGGTTTGCCAGGCTTGGGAATGACCACGATAGTCCCTTGCAAAGATCTGGTGGGAGGGTCCCCTGTTCCCGGGCAGCAAGGAACATTCTGTGCAGAGGAGCCGCCGTTTTATCTGCCCCTAGCTTTTGCCAAGTTTCAACAGGGAATCCATTCGGGCCTGGTGCCTTCCCTGATTGGAGTTGAGATAGCGCCTCTGAAATCTCAGCCTCCGATAAGGCAGAGTCCAGCTGGTCTCTCTGTTGCCCTGAGAGAGTCGGCAGCGTTACCGCATCTAAGAGGGAGGGGTTTAGCGATGAGGTCGGGGCTCGGTACAAGTCTGCGTAAAACTCTGCAAAGGCCCCAGCAATCCCAGCATCTGAGTGATAGCTGTCGCCCTGTGGCGTAACTATTTCCCGGGGTGGGCAGTCATAATGTCGACAGTCAAAATTTCGAAAAATAAATGTCGAAAAAAATGTCGACAAACAATAATGTCGACATTTTTTCGATATTTTTTCGAAATTTTGTATTTATTGTATGAATAAATAAATATATATAACTAAGATGTATGAGGGGTGTGGGGGGGTGGCAGGGGGTCTTGGGTGAGAGGGGGTTGGGGGGGGACCCCCCAATAGTAAATGATACTCTTTTTGGTTATTTATTGAAAAAATAAATAAATAAACATATAATTAGAATGTGTTGAGTATGAGGGGTGGGGGGGTGGCAGGGGGTGTGTGGGGGGGTGCCATGGGGGTGTTGGGTGAGGGGGGGTTGGGGGGGGACCCCCCAATAGTAAATGATACACTTTTTGGTTATTTATTTATTGAAAGAATAAATAAATAAATGTATAATTAGAATGTGTTGAGTATGAGGGGTGAGAGGGGGGTTTGGGGGGGTGGCAGGGGGGTGTTGGGTGAGGTGTTGATAGTTCTAAGTGACATTTTTTTGTCGACATTTTTTTTTCTAAAAAATGACTTTTTACATTATAAGTATAGGATGTCGACATTATTGTTTTCGAAAAAAAAAATGTCGACATTTTTGTTTGTCGACATTTTTTTTTCGACATTATGACTATAAACCATTTCCTGGACATGGCGTTGTCCTTCGTCCCTTCTCTGTAGCCAGGCGAGCAATTTACCTGCCTTGTCCCCTAGTTCGTACATCCTCGCTCTAGCCTGCCAATGGGCCTGCTTGGCGTCATCCATCGCTCTGTTCCGGAGGCATTCTTGGGCGCGTTGGAGGGATCGATGGGTCTCGGGCGTAGGGTCAGAGATATGCTTAGTCTCCCAGTTACTCACTTCCTCTTCGGCTTTTAGTATTTCCCGAAGCCGGGTGTTTCTTTTATGTGTCGTCCAGGAGAGAATCTCACCCCTGAGCACTGTTTTATATGCCTCCCATAGTATCACAGGGTTGTCCACTGACTCCTCGTTAATTTCGAAGTATTCGGCAGATACTTCCTCTAGGCGATCTATCAGTTCCGGGAACCCTAGATAGTAGCTGTTAAGTCTCCACGTTCTAGGGGGAAGGGGACCCTGCATACACATTTCAACTAAGAGAGGTGAATGGTCCGAGATGCCCCGAGGGAGCAGATCTGCGGACATTGCCCTGTAAAGGTCGGTATGTGGTAGAAAGAGGTAATCCAGTCTGGACATGGAGCCGTGAGCGCCGGAGTGGAAAGAATACTCCCTAGCATTCGGGTGTAACTCCCTCCATACATCTCGGAGCCCAAGAGCAGATGTAAAGTTGGCTAATCTAGTAGGAGTGTCTGGGTTGCGATTTCGGAGATGGGAACGGTCAATGTTATCATTCATGGTGTCATTGAAGTCTCCCCCCAGAACGAGTGTATCAGGGTGGTGTTTCCCTATAAGGGTAGTGAGGTCGTCCAGTAACTCCTGTCCCAGCCCAGGTGGAGAATAGATTGAGGCAATAGCCACCCTCTGACCCCAGATCGTTCCCATGACGAACACGTATCGGCCCCTCGGGTCCCGTTCAACAATTTGTTGAATAAATGGGATGCGCTTGTGTATCAGAATGAGGGTGCCCCTGGAGCCCATTGTGTACCCTGCCTGAAAGGCAAGGTGGTAGTTAGTCCTCTGAAAAAAGGCACAGTTTGATCCGGCCAGGTGGGTTTCTGTCAGAAGGGCCACATCAGGGGAGTGTCTATTTAAAAATTGCCTGAGAAGACGCCGTTTAATTCCCGACCCCATCCCATTCACGTTCCAAATAAGGAATTTCAGAGATTTAGCATGTCGCATGGGTGTTCTGTTAGTCTGTGCGGAGGATACTTATTACACATGATGGGGTTTTCAAGGGTGTAGCGATCAGTGAGAGATGGCGATATGGCACCCGCCTGTATCAGAGGGGCGGGGGTGCTCTGTAAAGTGGTACAGAGCGTCTTCAACCAGAGATAATGGTTCGTTTGACCTATGAGCATGTGACAGTCTTGAAATAACAAACAAGGTTTTGAACATTCCCAACTCACCCCCACCCTATACTCCACCCCAACACGAAGAACCTGTCGCCCAAACATAGCTGAACCTTCAACTTAAGGTGTCAGCTCAAAACCCAGACCCTTGGGCAGGGTCTAGATAAGCAAGAAAGAGAGAGGGGGGGGGGAAAGAGAAAGGGCTTGACTAGGGGAGGGATGAGAGCTTCCTCCAGAGTTCCCTCCCTTGCGCCCAATGTCAACATCTTCCATGGTGGACTACTCATGCGTCGGGCTCAGAGGTGCGAAAAGTGCACGGCCACATGTCAGAGCACTGACTAGGCCCCCGGAGTAGGGGACAATAGTCCGTTTAGTGTTCTTCCTGTTCTGCCACTGGCTCCAGGATCTCCTGTCCTTCCCGGTCTGGGTTTCTCCTCGGGGAAGCTCGCCTAGGCCTCGGTCGGGGTCTTCCTCTCGGTCTCCTTGGTCTTGCAGTCCAATCGCCTTCTACGTGAGCCTCCGCCCACTTCCATGCCTCTTGTGGGTCATTGAAGTGAACAGTAGTTCCTTTATGGTATATCTTTAGTTGGGCCGGGAAGAGCAGGTGGTATTTCACATTCAGTTGAGCCAGTTGTCTCTTGAGTGGTTCAAACGATTGTCGTGCCCGCTACACTTCTCGGGTATAGTTTGGGAAGAAGGCGATTCAGGAGCCGTTATGGGTAATCGACCCCTGTGATCGCGACAGCTGCAGGAGGGCATCCCTGTCTCGGTAGTTGAGTAGGCGGGCAATGATAGTACGTGGCGGAGCACCCGGGAGTGGTTTGCCCGGTGGCATCCTATGAGCCCTCTCCACTGAAAAAAACTTTGAGAAGGATGTGGCCTCGAAGATGTCCACGAGCCACTGCTCCAAGAATAGTTCCATGCATTGTCCCTCCTCCCCCTCCGGCAGGCCCAGGATGCGGACGTTGTTGCGGCGGGATCTTCCCTCTCCCATCCTCCACTCTTGATTCAAGGGTTTTAAGGCGGTTTAAGGCTTGGGACAGTTGACGATTGATCCCGCCAATATTGTCTTCCACTTCAGAGATGCGGTGTTCCGCCTCTCCTGTTCTGGAAGTTAGTTTCTGCAGGCCGTGGCGCAGGAAGGAGACATCCCCCGCCATACTGTCTATTTTGGTCTCCATGGAGGATCGAGAGTTAGCAATGGCCGCCATTACGTCATGTAGGGAAAGAGAGCCATCCCGCATGGGGGAGTTCGGTCGTGTTGCTGGGCCCGCCGGGGCCGGGGTAGTAGCGACGGCAAATTGGTCCATACTGCTCTGTGTGGATGGTTTTTTTCTGCCTGTCTTTCCCCATAGCTCCGGAGGCCGTGGAACATCCGGCACAATGGGTCGAATGATATTATTTATACTCAGTTGGATCCTCTCCGGTGTGTGGTGTTGCAGCCCTGCAGCGGGTCAAATGGAGAGCCAAGGGTCCCCCAGAGTGTCCTCCAACAGGCTAATATGTACTTTGGGTGGCAGGGGCTCGGCGTCCTTTATTGGGGTTTCACGGGGCCTCCAGAGACCGGTGTATCTCACAGTTCACCCGCTAAGTGGTGGTCCCCTTATGCCTCCTATGCGGCACCAGAGTTCGTTTTCTGTATGGAGCAGGGGGAGGACCCACCTACCTCTGGCGCGGTCGAGCCGAGCCGCTGCTGTCCTCCACCGCTCGGCGCTGAGTCGAGACGGCCCAAGAGCGGGAGCCGCCTGTCACCGGGATCGCAGGAGGGCTCGGGTCTGTCCGGGCGTCCTCCGGATGTCAGCAGGTTCAACTGGTGTCCGCCTCGTGTACCGCTCCACACCGCGTCAGGCCGCCCCACGCCCCAGTCATGCGGAGGAGGTCTGCCCTCAGGCCCCGGCGGCCATCTTGGTTTCGCAGTTCGGAAGGGGCCGCCGGCCTTCAGCAAACTGTAGATTTGGCCCGCCAGGTGGGCAGATAGGTGCCCAGATTTCAGTCGATCCCAGCCGACAGCTTCACGGGCACAATCGCGGCGTTGGTGTCGCCCGAAATCCCCAGGAATCAGGATAAAAGTACAGGATTGTATCGGCGCTTACGGGAGCTCACTCGGCTCACGTCCACATCATTCGCGCGCTAGCCACGCCCCTCGTGCTTTTCATTATTGAATCGTCACAAACCTAACAACAAGGTTTTAGACGTTTGACTTGGTCAAACTTGCTGAAATTCAGGACATTCGATTTCGGCTCGAATCAGTTCACCCGTGAATAATAATAAGTTGTACTTCTAGTACAACTTATGTCCAAACCTAATATGAACGTGGCCATTTCTGCAGGTTGTAAGGTAGGCCCAATATAGGGCATCTGGATTGTTAGTAGTCATAGGCTTAGCCTAGATGTGGGGGGTGGTGTCCCATATCCCTGATCACCTCCCCCACGCCAATTGTCCTTTGCTGTCTCTAAGCAGTTATCCCTCACTTGCCTGACTCATCACTTTTCTCAAGGTGTAACATGGAAACATACTTCTCCAATTTCCCCCATGAGCCATTAATATCCTCTGTCAGTCTGCCCATTTGAACCACTGATAAATTATAGTTTTTCTTTTTATTGGGAATTGGCAACACCCCACACACAAACAACTTGCGTAAGGGTAATAGGGTTCTAGGTTAAACAGAACGGTATGCAGTAATAAAATTGCGGTAAAATGTTGCCTTTACAAAAAATCGCAGCAAAAATGCTGTGGTTTGTACCGGTAAAGGTGTAACCCATTATACCATTTGAGGGGATGGGGGGTTGCCAGGGTGTCCCCCGGTCCCTTTGAATGGTATAATGGGTCTGAGGGTTGCAGGGGTGTCCCACATTCTTTACATGTATTGCAGCGGCAAAACCACAGCCTTTTTTCCGTGATTTTATGTGTAAACGGCCATTTTTTACGCAATTTTAACACATGGAACCAACAGAACTTGGTAGCAATGGTCAAAACCTTTGCAGCTGGACAATAATTGGATACAAGTGCTTACACATGCAGAGTCATTTCAACTGCATGATATGCAAAGTGAATGTACAAGCATTTTGTGGAAGAAGAACTAAAGGCAATGTCATGGGGGTTTGGTTTTAACATAAAAGTCAACCTTGAATGCAGTGCTTTCAAAAAGTCTTATTCAAGTTCCAGTCTCAAAAAGGTGTGTCTGAAAGGTTCAATTCTAAGGGCCAGGCTGTTTTCATAAAGTTATCTTGCCCTTTTATTTCAATGCATATGGCATGCCATGGGTGCAAAACCTTTGGCAGACAGAATCATAACTAATGTTTTCTTCTTGTTAGCTGTCAGAAGGTGGAATTTCCTAGAAGTTGAGACTATGAGGAGTTTTATTGGGTGGCGATTGGTTGGGCAGATGGTAAGATATTTTGGACTATGAATGAGAAGCACAGGATCTTTAATGTGGCCCTTCTGGATGGGCAACCAGTTGAGGGGTTTGAGTGCTGGTACAATTTGATGGTTGTGATGGGCAAAGGCATCATCTCCTTTAGTACGGGCATGTGTTTGGGTGTGCTCCTGAATCACAAGGTTTAACTGAGGTGTAAAATACCTTCTACGTTTCTCTCTCTGAACAACAATGTGGACAGGGTAGCTAAAGGCATTGACCTTTCAAAGGCAGATAGTTGTGGCATCGGGTTTGAAATCATAGGATTTCTCTATTTTTGCAATTAAGGCTGATGCTGTTGTCTTTCATCCAGCTGTCTATGTTTAATATGCAGCTACTGATCCTATACTGGTGGTATTGGTCATTGTTCAAAGTTGCCCTTATGGTGCTTTGGGGTGCATTTAAAGGCCCCAATAAGAAGTCCCTTTCACATGAATGGCAGGATTGCAAGCACTGAAACAAAAACAGCCTGGTCTTTGTTTTTGTTTTTTCAAGCAAAAAAAACTAAAGAGCCATGTGGAAAGGGGCCCACCTGTCATTACCAATGGATAAGCACCATTGCAATTCAGAAAGAAAGACAAATCAAAGATCCTACACAGGTGTGTGCAAATAAAAGCAGTTTGAAAAAGTGAGAAACAAAAGTATCAGTGCTCTCAAAAAAATGTCAGGAAAGCAAAACATGACAAAAAGCAATGTAGATTATGTTTATCCTACAAAACTCCAGTGACATTTGGAAAACCCACTTTGTCTTAATGGAAAATGTCAGCCCCAGGCAGACCATTTTGCTGGCAGTGGGCAAAACTTCACAAGGAGATCTCCCCCTCCCAGCCAAGATGTCACATCGCCCATTTAATGACCAACCGCAATAAAATGTCCTGCTAACGGTGTTGAAATTCAGTGTTCTCCAGACCTGCTGGGTCTGAAAGCATTGACTTCAGGAAAAGTTACCCTTGGTTGGAGCATGGCTAACATGTGAAAATGGTGGCACCCACTTCAAAGAGCAATCTGCCAACACAAAGCAGACTGATTTAAAAAAAACTCTGGGTACAGGCTGACCCAGTGAAAACAAATGGCCAGAAGGGAGGTGTGCCGTTTGTCTCACATGAAGATTCACAATTAATGTAAAAGGATTATTATCATTTAGGCCTTTTCTCAGCCATAAGGCCGATGGATTTCATCTATCTACCAATTTTCTTGTAATTTCCAGGCGATTTTGGGGATGTTCAATTCATCTACCCGTGACTCTGGGAACTGTAATGGGCAGTTAAACTAGGTTTCTGGCTGATCTGAACATGTTCCAAATGTGAGAGTTGGTGAGCGGGTGTAAAATGAAATTAGGGATATGCTTAATAACATACATATTCAAAGCTGCTGTTCTTTTTATGGAAATGGCAGAAAGGTGCCACATGGCCGTGCTATATGGTACAGATTTGGTGGTCGGATTATCTAATTCTCCATGATTAGCTGAATCAGAAAATATGTTTATTATGGCAGTTACTAGTAAAATGATTAAGTTGTGATACATAACTCAATTTTTCCAAAAAATTGAAAGGAGAACAAAGGACGATTACAAATGTGAGTTGTCATATGTTGCTCCAGACCCCTAAACCAATCCTGAATTGGAGGCTGGGTTTGGGAAGAGAAAGAAGGGTAACTGTCCAATCCTAATGGCAGGAATTATTGCAGGGTACTTCCCCAAGATTGTAAAATTGGTGGTGTCATCACTGCTATATAAGGGGAACTGCACTAGGACAGAGAGAAAGACAGGACAGAGACAAGAGACAGACCATTGGGGAGGCTGCTGAAACTTACCATCTGACAGCTGTAAGGAGACACCAGAGGAGATTGCTGAGAGTACATCTGGGTGGAGCTGTCTATCTATGGGAAGGCCTCAAGCTGACTGGGTCCTATGGTGGAGCGCGGGAGGCCATGTTTGAAAGTGGAGTGACCAGACCTCTATCCCATCTTTCCAGAGTGTTCTAAGATGCAGCTGGCTTTCCTGAACCTTAAACATATTCTTGCTATGTAAGTAGAACTGAGCCCTGGGAAGCCAAAAGGTGAGGGAGTCTGCTTGCCTTGAATCCTGTCCCTTTATATTGGGCAGGGCGGGCAAAACTATGTAGATCCTTAGCCTGTTTAACCAAAAATATAAATTTAATTAATTCCCCATTTGGCAGAACACTACGGCGTGAATTTTGTTAAAATTAGAAATTAACAAAGCTTACTTCCCAGTGTGTGCTGAAAACGATAGCATATACATTACTTGGGTAATCTGTGTTGTCCAGCAGACCCCCGACCTCTTTAAGGAAGAGGGGTGTCTTTGTTCTTAAATTAGTCCAACCTTTTTATCCAGCTTCCCCAACACAGACCCTTCAGTAAGAGGGGGTCTGAAATCCCAATTTTCTCCAAATCATTCAAATTGTTCTGTCTGACTTCCCAACATACATCTAAGCAGGGGGGACAAGAGGTCTGAAAACAAACCGCTAAATCACCCTGTGTTTATTTCAAACCAAATGTGGGGGCAAAATCATAATTGCAATATGTATTTGTTTCAATTTTGAAATCCTACTGCTAGCCTGTTAAGCCTGCAGGAAAATCAAAATCGCACAACATTGCACGACGATTGCCTTCATGAGTGATCAGTGTAATTATTTAGTGAATTGAAATTTGCAGATAGTGAAGAATTGTGATTGTGTTCTTTTTTATTTCCCTTTTTGATTTATTTATGCTGAGATAAGTTGATTGTGTTGTTCCATGGATTAAGTGGTGTTTGACATTTTTGTGCTAATTTCTATTACTTTTAATTTAAATAAATATCAATATATTTTGTACACCAACCTGGTTCTTGGCACATTGTTAGCTAAGGGGAGAGGGATCCAAGGGGCATGATATGTGTCAGAGAGAGGGCTAAAATAAATCTGGAACACAATTTGTTGCATGTGGGGAGGGAAGGACCTCCCCGTGTTGAAGGTGGCTTCTCAATAAACTGTTACAAATTGGGGGCTCTGGCCAGGACTTAGTTTCCTATTGCTGTACCATGACAAGTACATTGAGGGAAAGTCATCTTTGTTTTGTTAAAGTGTTGCTAGGTCTTGACCCCTGAGTTCCAGGGAGGTGTACAGGAAAAATTAAGATTGTGTTTGAGTTTATTTGTTTGAGGAAATCAACAGGAACAGTGTGATTTTGCCCCTGCATAAAGAACGTTTATTAAAGTGCAATCAGCCATTTGTGAAAATGACTACTGTACAAATTGGTGAATCCAGGCAGCATCTCCTAGCTAAATTATTTCTTAAAGCAGACTGGTTTGACGATGATGCAGGAAGCTGGCAAACCAGAATTGTGCGGGAGGTTACCTCAGTAAGCAATGATATTTGCCTTGAAGCCGGAATAGTGCACAAAGCACTTGAGGCATTTTATATGACCACAACTGCTCATGATGAACAGATTCAAATGGCTCAGCTAACTGCTCAGTTATATTTTCATTTGCTGTCAGTGGAAGAGCGTTGGCAAAATAGTGAGGCTAGTAGGATCAATCAGGCTGGAGACCTGTCACAGGCCCGGGATCGTGTTCAACAACTCAAAGATTAGTTAAAAACACCGCAGCAAGAGAGTGCAAAGCATGAAACATTGTTTTTTGCACTGACAAATACTCAAAAAGAGTGTGTAGAAAATCTGAGCGCACTGCAGCACAAGCTAAATGACTAGTCTGCAGTTAGACTTACCCAGGCCTAGTCCAACTGATCAAGAATGCCAGTCCCTGTCTGATATTGATGAGTATTCATCTCTAACACACAGAAGGGAAAGTGCCCGGACCAGTGTGTCCTGGGCAGTAAGGATTAATATGGTAAGTACTTCAGACCATGAAAACACATTTGAGGAGAAAGTCAGGGAGTAACATTGGCTGAAGATGTGACTATAAAGGGACGACCTTGCCCGCCTCGCTGAAGGAGAAAAGCCAGACCCTCAGCCTAGGAAGAGCATTCTAAAAACCTCTGAGTATTCAGAGGAAGGGGGAATTCCCCAGACTCTCTGGTAGAAGGAATGAGGAAACTGGGTTCTATCCTGAGCCTAAAAGGAACTGCAGGGAGAGTGAGCCTGAGAGTTCACTTTGGTCCAGGCCCTGTGGTTCTGGGAGATATACTCAGTTTCAAAGAGATAGGGAGTGACTAGAAGACAGGGAAGGGAGTACCACAAGCAGCTCTGAGTCAGAAGAAGAAACATACAGGAAAACAAAAAGGGTTTTGTCCAAGACCCAATAAGACAAATCAAGGTCACAAATTCGGTATGGAAGTACCTGAAACTTTATAAGCAGATGATGGCATCATTCCAGATCAGGAATTATGTGAATTCTATAAATTATGTGAATTCTATAGCATTTGCTAAATGGACATTCTCACCTGAGTACTCCAGTTTTTTTGCAGGACTGGAGGACCAGGGCCATCATGAATGGTCCACTTATAAGACAGCCATACTGAAAAAAAATTCCACCCATAGTAACCCACAAGAGGCCCGTAAGGCTGCATATAACTTGCAGTGTGGGGAAGATCAGGCGCCTACAAAGTTTGTGCAGGAGTTAAAGCTGGCATTTGCTCAGACTTCCCGGTGGGTGAACACCAATAGTCGAGAGTTCATAACTACATATTTCCATGCTCTCCCCAAATACATAATGACTCAATTGGTGCATGAC
This sequence comes from Ambystoma mexicanum, assembly GCF_040938575.1. NCBI lineage: Eukaryota > Metazoa > Chordata > Amphibia > Caudata > Ambystomatidae > Ambystoma > Ambystoma mexicanum. The sequence goes on along the minus strand of NC_090924.1, from coordinate 869,910,083 downwards.
TTTCTCAAGCATAGGACCCTGGATTGGGTGATTGAACAGGCCACCAGGATTTATGAGATCCAAAAACCTGCTGAGAGTAGAAATACTGTCAAAACCATCTAACACCCCTGCTACTGCAAAGGTGGCCGAGGTAAAAACGACCCCTCCATTTGATCTGGAGACGGGTAGCCTATAAGTAAGCCTCCAGGCAACAAGCAAAATGGAAAGCAGAAAGGGCCCCCCGCCCCAACCCGGCCCAATCGAATGGTAGTCAGGTGTGGGCCCAGAACAATGATCCCTGTCACCCTGCCAGCTATATGAGTCCTAGGTACAAGGGTATTAAACCAATCCTGGGGTATGTATACACTCCCCTGGCCCAAGGGGGTGGAACTAATCAGTTAAGTACTGCCACAGGAAACTTCCTTCCCCTTATATCCCCCAAACCAAAACCTCCGTAAAAATCCTCCTCTCTCTCTCTCTCCCCAGTTCCAGAACAATGGACCCCTGAACCAGATTGAAGGGAGATTCAGGATGGAAAATTGTGGGGGTTATTTCCAGCACCTAAAGTACTCCAGGAGAAGGGACAGTTATCCCTTTAAGGAACAGCAGAGGTATGACTTGAGACCTCACTACCATCCAGACAAGGTCTCGCAACTGGAGTGACAAGTCCAGCAACTGAACAATGATCTGGGGCACATGCTGAGGGCTCAGTCCAACTGTCAACCTAACACTGCTTCCCAGAATTCCCCAACACCTAGGTCTGATGCCCCAGGGAGGAAATGACAGGAGGAAACCTCTGAAAAACCATAGGTTCTGGAGGAGGAGGGTTTCCCGGTGGAGGGGGATGCCAAGCCCTTGAGGAAGCTTCTTTTCTCACCCAAACAGAACCCTTAAAAACCTCTTAGCCTGGGCGAGTCTCTTCTACCCCCAACATTTTAGAAGCCAAAGAGCAAAGTGTAAGTAGGACAGGCCAAAAAGAACCCACTTTGTGGAGAAACTCCGGATTATCCCCTTTGACAGAGAAGAATCCCTGGAGTATTCAGGTAAGCAGACCTTCACTTGGGGGGCTCCCTCTCAAATAGAAATGGGTACCAAACGACCCTGGGTGGGACAGGGTAAGTATGGAGACCAACCCAGAAATGATTCAATCCCAAACATGTGAGCCACACAGAAGTGAGACGGAGGGGGTGTGCTTTCTCAAAACAAGTGCTGAGAACTGTTGCCAAGTAACGGGGGACAGCCAAGAAGCCAGGCAAAAGGAGGATCCCCCAACAACTCCCAATGCGAGCTGCAACGTTTTTTTTACAGATTCCCGAACTATGACACCGAAAATCTCCCAAGATCACACATTATTGGAGTTCAATATTAAGAACATGACCACCAGGCTGTCAAATAACTCACACTTTCTTTGCACCTTGGAGGAGAAAAAAGGACGATTTTATGCAACAGTTAAGGTGCAAGGTCAGTGTGAATGATCAGCTCTAGTAGATACTGGATCCCAAGCCCCCTGCCTGTCAAAAGGGGCCTTTGGCCAACTAAACTGACAGGAATCGAGGGTGGAAGCTGTGGGATCGCTGGACGCTCTAGTCCTCACCCATCATGGCTGCCTCCACTATAAGTCTAGGCTCCGCCCCCAGCTCGGCGCGTTGTATCTGTGTTTTGCTTTCACTTCTATCAACGCTCCAAGTTGCTCGCAACTTTCTTCTCTAGTTTTTTCCTTCTCGCTCTCGGTTTCATTGTGAGCTGGTGATTCTTTCCGTGTCCCTCTCCCCTTCTGTCTGCTCTGTTAGCTCTGTGTGTATTTAGTGCTCGAAGTTCTTTCTTTTTGTAATCTACTTATTTTTGCCTTGCTTACGTACTTGCAGTTCCTTTCCTCTGTACCTGTGTTCTGCCTTCCCTACTCGCGATCCCTTTCGCGTTCCGCTCCTCGCTTTACCTTTCTGTTTAACTTTTTTTCCGCTTGCGAACCCTTTCGCGCTCCGCTCCTCGCTTTACCTTCCTGTTTACCTTTTTTCCCCGTTCATGGCTCCTCTCAGTTTCTGTGTCCGGAGCATTTGGATCCCCCGGTGCTTAACAGTTTACGGACGTTAGAGATAGCCTTCGTTTCTCTGACCGGTATCCTGCATCTTCATTCATTCAGCCTGGGAGAACCTGCCTTATACTTACCTTTTGGAACCACTCCTCATCTCGCCTGCAGATCTTTATTCAAGGGTTTTTTTCTGCCATTCCGGCTTTTTCCCTTGGGGACCAAGGCTGGCCCACTGGGAGCCCCCAACGGCAGGTTTCCATAACTGCCAAGGTGGCCTCCGGAGGGGCCAGACCTTACTTGCACGATAAGAAGGTTAGAACACCTAAGGATCTTATCTCTACAAAGAAGAAGGAACGTCCCCGAACTCGGGTTACGGTAAAGGACTCTGTTTCAGAAGATACAGGTGAGGAGAAGGGGGAGGTGGAGCCGAAGTCTGACAGCATACAAAGCCTGATTACAAACATGGCATCCTTGGAACAATACCAGGAACTTGTTGCAGCTATGCAGAACCTGACTGCTGAGGTGCAATCCCTAAGAGCTGAAAACATAGTCCTTTGCCAACCAGTATTATTGTGTCGAGATGACCACGGAGATCTACCCACGATGCCTCTCTCGTTCGGCAAGTACGATGGTCATCCAGGAGGTCTCAAGGACTTCCTAGACGCCTGTAAGGTATACTTCACATTCAGACCTCATGCATATGAGACCGGTCGTTCTAAGGTCGGATTCATAATTACCAACCTCTCGGGGAATGCCTGATCATGGGCAACACCACTGGTCTCCAATGAGGATCCATCTCTGAATAACTACGATCAGTTTGTGACAGCCTTTAAGGATCGATTTGATAGACCTGAGGTTCTGTACTCCTCATTAGAAGCCATACTTGATTTCCGTCAAGGAAATACGGACGTGCAAACATATATCTCACGCTTCCTCAGATTGGCTGCAAAGGCAGACTGGCCGGATTCGGCTCAACAGACAATCTTCCGAAGAGGACTTCAGGACAAGATCAAGGTCGAGCTTGCTAGGATAACCAGACCACCGTCATTTCGAGACCTGATGACCTTGTCTCTCCAGATCGAGTTCAGGCTGCATGAACGCCGACAAGAAAGAAGACGCCCACGGGGAACCTCACAGACTATCGGCCTGCCCTCCCAGACTCCAGTTCAGAGACCTGTTTCTTCCACAGAAGAGCCAATGCAGGTTGGAGCAGCTCGTGGACCTCTGACTCCTGAAGAAAGGAAACGGCGCCGAGAAGCGGGACTGTGCATGTATTGTGGATCCTCTAAACACCTGTTGAGAAACTGTCCAGAGGTTCCTTCTAGGAAGAAGGAAAACTTCCACCCCCCGGGCTGCTGCAAGGGAAGTCTCGGGGGACCTGCCTGTTACCCTTGCAACCACTCAAGAATCCTAGAAGATGGCGAAGACAATAGCTTAATGGTATTCAAGGTCCTCTTGATGTTGACTGAAGCGAGATCAGTAGAGGTATTGGCAATGTTGGATTGTAGTGCCGCTGGCAACTTTATGGACCTAAACTGGGGTAAGGAGAACTTGGTCTCTACAAGACCCAAGTCCAGACCCATTCCTGTCGAGGGAGTTGACGGTGAACCTCTTTCTTCTGGTCCCATCCTGAGGGAGACGATTCCATTGCAGATGAGTGGGCAATCACCAAGAACTCCTGGTATTCGAGCAGATACGTGCAGCACATTTTCCTTTAGTGCTGGGAATACCTTGGTTGAGGAGGCATAATCCTCTTATCGATTGGTCAGCCAACAAGGTGTACTTCGACTGTTCTGCAGATCTAACTGTCTGATTACAGCCGCGGCTAAGGTGGTGACTGGAGAAGGCTCCGAAGCTCCCAACTCCTTAACGGTAGCTGCTGTTCCGCTCCAATACCAAGAATATTCCGAAGTCTTCCTGGATACTCTCCCCAAGCAGCTACCCCCACACCGGGCAGAGGACTGCTGTATCGACCTGGTGCCTGATTCTATCGTGCCTTTCGGAAGGATGTATCCCTTGTCCATTCCTGAACGAAAGGCCCTCAGAGAATATCTGGACGCTAATCTTAAGAACGGGCTGATTCAGGAATCCAAGTCATCCTGCGGTGCTTCACTGTTTTTTATCCCCAAGAAGGATTCGGAAGAGTTGCGCCCATGCATAGACTTCAGAGGACTCAATAAGATCACCATAAGGGATAGGTACCCCATGCCCCTTATACGAGACATCCTGGAGGCGGTTCAAGGGGCTGTGTATTTCACCAAGTTGGATCTAAGAGGGGCCTATCACCTCCTTAGGATCAAGGAGGGGGACGAATGGAAGACCGTTTTTCGCACTCCGTTCGGCTTGTACGAATATAGGGTCATGCCATTCGGTCTTGTGAATGCCCTGGCGGTTTTCCAGAGGTATATGGACAAGGTGTTTGCTGACATGTTATACCTATCTGTGGTGGTCTACTTAGACGACATCCTCATCTATGCCAAATCTCTTGTCGAACACAGATCTCAGGTCAAGAAGGTGTTGAAAAGACTCCTTGACCATCGATTGTTGGTCAAGCCCGAAAAATGTCAGTTTGAAGCTACTTCTGTGTCCTACCTTGGATTCATCCTTTCTCAAGAAGGTATCGAAATAGACCCAAGAAAGGTAAAGGCCATTCATGATTGGAAGGAACCCGGAAACATAAGGGAGCTACAGAGCTTTCTGGGTTTAGCCAACTTTTATCAGCGCTTTATCCCCAACTTCACAAACTGTGCTCCCCCTTACCTCTCTACTTAAGAAGGGGGTACAGTTTTCTTTTGAAGGAGAACCTCAGAAGGCTTTCCAACTCCTTAAGGCAAGATTCTCCACGGCTCCCATCCTAATCCAACCTGACCAGACAAGGAGGTTTATCATGGAAACCGACGCATCCATTGGAGCAGTGGGAGCCATACTTCTCCAAGAATCTGAAGACGGTCTTGAGCATCCTGTAGCTTATTTTTCCAAGACCTTAACATGCAGCGAACGGAACTACTCTGTATTGGAAAGAGAGCTATTAGCCATCAAATTAGCCTGTCAGGAATGGCGCCATCTCCTACAGTGAGCTGCTCATAGCTTCTTGATTCGTACTGATCACAGGAATCTCAGGGTACTCCAGCAGATGGAATGCACCAATGCCCGTCATGCCCGATGGGCTTATTTCTTTCTACAGTATGACTTTGAGATAACGTACATCCCTGGTACTGAAAACAAGAAGGATGACGCCTTGTCCCGAAGTAAGGGGGAAGTGTCGGGATTATATCAAGGACATGACTTAATATTACCCAAGCTCAGGATTCTAGCTTCCACAACCACTTTTCTCAAGGAGCTTATACTCCTGTATCAGAGCTGCCCAGAGCTCCCACCTGCTATCACCCAAGGGAAGGATGGATTGTATTACCATGAAGAGGTGCTTTATGTTCCCACCAAGAACCTTCAAAGAATGGTTCTTTCCTGGTGCCATGACCTACCCTTGACAGGTCATCCTGGCATAAGAAAGACATACGACCTATTGAGCAGGGGTTTTTGGTGGCCAATGCTCAGAAGGGATGTGAAGCAGTACATCTCTACTTGTTCTGTTTGTGCCGCTAACAAGTATCAGACGGGTAGGCCAATAGGTTTGTTGCAACAGCCTTCTCTAGCTGAACGCCCCTGGGAACACATTTCAATGGATTACATTGTGGATCTCCCGTTGTCGTCTGGTATGACGGTAATCCTGGTCACTTGTGACTCCTATAGCAAGTTGGCACACTTTTCAGCCTTTCGACAACTGCCTTCGGCTTCAGAGACAACTACCGTCTTCCTTCGTGACATAGTCCGCCTGCATGGTTTGCCTAGGACTATAGTCTCTGATCGTGGTTCCCAGTTTACCTCAAAGTTCTGGGCCACTCTCTGTCATGTTCTGGGAATCCATAGGGCTCTCTCCTCGGGCTATCACCCCCAAAGCAATGGCCAGACGGAAAGACTCAATGCCAGTTTAGAACAGTACCTAAGGTGCTTCTGTAGTCCACAGCAGGAGAGGTGGTTTGACTTTCTCTCCCAGGCCGAGTTTGCCTATAACAATGCTATTCATACCACCATACAGATGAGTCAGTTCTTTTGTACTTACGGATTCAACCCACACCATCTACCCTGGGTTAATACACCATCTACCAAGGTTCCGGCCTTAGATGAGGCTCTCAGAGATGTGCACGAGGTACAGAAGACAGCCAAGAAGGCTCATCTAGCCAGCCAGGGTTCCCAGAAGAAGTGGGCAGACGGGAGCAGACGCTCCAACCCCGACTGGAAGGTGGGACAATTGGTATTGCTGTCAACCATATTTCTTCCCAGATGGATTCACAAGGGGAAGTTTTCCTCTAGATTTCTAGGACCCTTTCCCATCGCCCAACAAATCAATCCGGTGGCTTTCAAACTCCCGGATTCCCTCAAGAGAATACACCCTGTCTTTCACATCTCCCTTCTCAAAGCGTACAAGGAAGACCCATTTCAGAGGCCTGTACATAAAGGACTCCCCAAGGTGGATCCTGCCCCGGACGAGTACGAAGTGGCTCGTTTGATCGATTCCCGGTATCGCAAGGGCAGGCTACAGTACCTGGTACATTGGAAGGGCTATCCCAAGGAGGAGAGAACCTGGGAGCCAGACTCCCACATACATGCTCCTCATCTTGTGAAGAGGTTCCATCGTTTTCACCCAGGCAAGCCGGGGGGACCCCCAAGGAAGAGGGGGTATACTGTCAGGAATCGAGGATGGAAGCTGTGGGATCGCTGGACGCTCTAGTCCTCACCCATGATGGCTGCCTCCACTATAAGTCTAGGCTCCGCCCCCAGCTCGGCGCGTTGTATCTGTGTTTTGCTTTCACTTCTATCAACGCTCCGAGTTGCTCGCAACTTTCTTCTCTAGTTTTTTCCTTCTCGCTCTCGGCTTCATTGTGAGCTGGTGATTCTTTCCGTGTCCCTCTCCCCTTCTGTCCGCTCTGTGTTAGCTCTGTGTGTATTTAGTGCTCGAAGTTCTTTCTTTTTGTACTCTACTTATTTTTGCCTTGCTTACGTACTTGCAGTTCCTTTCCTCTGTACCTGTGTTCTGCCTTCCCTGTTCGCGATCCCTTTCGCGCTCCGCTCCTCGCTTTACCTTTCTGTTTACCTTTTCTCCGCTTGCGATACCTTTCGCACTCCGCTCCTTGCTTTGCCTTCCTGTTTACCTTTTCTCCGCTCGCGAACCCTTTCGCGCTCCGCTCCTCGCTTTACCTTCCTGTTTACCTTTTCTCCGCTCGCGAACCCTTTCGCGCTCTGCTCCTCGCTTTACCTTCCTGTTTACCTTTTTCCCCATTCACGGCTCCTCTCAGTTTCTGTCTCCGGAGCATTTGGATCCCCCGGTGCTTAACAGTTTCTGGACGTTAGAGATAGCCTTAGTTTCTCTGACCGGTATCCTGCATCTTCATTCATTCAGCCTGGGAGAACCTGCCTTATACTTACCTTTTGGAACCACTCCTCATCTCGCCTGCAGATCTTTATTCAAGGGTTTTTTCTGCCGTTCCGGCTTTTTCCCTTGGGGACCAAGGCTGGCCCACTGGGAGCCCCCAACAGCAGGTTTCCATAACTGCCAAGGTGGCCTCCGGAGGGGCCAGACCTTACTTGCACGATAAGAAGGTTAGAACACCTAAGGATCTTATCTCTACAAAGAAGAAGGAACGTCCCCGAACTCGGGTTACGGTAAAGGACTCTGTTTCAGAAGATACAGGTGAGGAGAAGAGGGAGGTGGAGCCGAAGTCCGACATAAACTCAGGACGGGGGGAGGACCACCAAATTCCACTCATAGCACTTCCCAGACAACTCAAAAATTTCAACAGGAATGATATTTTCGTCAAAGGCACTGCAGATCTGTACATAAAATTGTCCGAAACATCCAGTGATCGTTGTTTCTCCAGAGGGCACACTTTGTTTACTGGGAACGGTCTCCTGAGGAGGTTATCACCTCTGATCGACTGTGTAAATAAGGTTCTCTGGACACAGACTAACTGCCCTATCAAATAAAAAATGAGTACCAATTATGTAAGCCTGAATGGTACCTGTCACGTAATTGATCAACGCTCTGAGAATGTAGAGTTCCATTTTTTTTTAAAGTCCCAGACATCACTGTCATCTCTGTAGGAGAACAAACAGGTGAAGGGAACCCTTCTCCATTCTTGAAAATCAACCTTTTTCCCAGTTTTAGGTTGCAATCCACACTGGAAGGGAACACGCTAAAGTTTTACACCAGTACAAAATCAGAAGAAACCTTGAGTCCCATGAAACCAGACAAGGAAGAGTCCACTCAAAGTCTGACAGACATTCAGAAAAAGGGCAAGCAGTTGTTTTTCCCCATTTAAGTAAATGAGGGGGAGGAACCGGCACTCGCCAGAGTATGCCTCAATAATGGAAGGAGATTCATCATTGAAGAATTATTCACAAAACTCCCAAAATATCAGACCATTCCCACATTTAAATTTATTGACAAATGGCAGGGATGTCATTTCACCAAAATGCCTGGGGTAGCGGAAGTGACAGCACACCACCCTTGATCTCTGATGACCTCACAGAAATGATGTCACTTGACTCCACTCCGAAGTGATATTGTGGGAAGCGATGGAACACAACCTTTCACCCCTTGAGAAAACAGGAAGTGGCATCACATAGCATTGTTCCTAACTACACTACGAAAAATATGGTTACAATATCACTATAATGTGATGTACATTTCATACAGGAATGGATCACCATATGTATCATTAAGATCAGAGTATATAGGCCCATATTACCAAACTACTGTGAATGCAAGCAGACGTCCATGACCAAATGATAATGATGTGTTATTATATAGCAGTTATGCTTAAGTGCTTTATATAGAAATAAATATACACCCAATATCACCGAACCTGTGTTGGTACTCATTTATCGACCTCGGAAGGATGAAAGGCTGAGTTGAGGTGTTTAAGAACAGACTAAATCAGTGACTCATCCCCTGAAGTCTGCCTGAAATAAACCTTTAATGAGTCTAGCAATTATTGAATAGAATTCCAGAAAGACACAATATTTGGTATTCGTATTCTTTCTTATTGAGGGTCAGTGCTGAAAGTGTTATACTTGTGGCACATCTGTTTTTTTTTCTTTTTCTTTTTTTAAGCTGCCTGAACAAGCAAGCCAGCCACTCCAGAAGTAAAGAGCCACATGCTGTTGGCCACAGCCCAGGAGCTTGCATTGCAAAAAAAAAAAGTGTAGCAAGGGAGACCTCAGAGATCGCAAAGGGAGACCTCAGAGGTCGCCCTTGCGACCTCTGGTGACCCCTAAATGATGTCCCTGACAAATGGGAAGTTGGTCTGGAAACCCCACATGCCAAACATCTCCTGCCTAGCAGGTGTATGCTAAATATTTCCATTGGCAACAAAAGTATATACCATAATTGTTGGGTTGTGAGAGATGTCCCTTCCGCCTTTTATCTGGGAAGTGACATTGACAACCGATTCGCAATCAATGTGGAACTAATTAATGATAAAGCCTGTTCCCAACTACGGAGTAACCCCATGGGCCTTGACAACATTGAAAAAGCATCCGGTCAGCTCAATTGCTGCCTTATGTGGTTGAAGTTCAAGTGAGAGCAGAGGTTACCATCCAGGACAGGTGCAACAATATACTCTTCCCCTCAAAATTAAGCGAGGACAGAACCGCAAATATCAGGACACATATATACATCTAAATTCCCATTTCCAACAACAAGGTTTATATTTAAATCCGACACCTCTAGTAGAACTGGAACAGAACACCATTCGAATATTGGTGGATAAGAGTGACCCTCGAAGTATCACTTTCGGCGCAGACACTTTTATTGGAATGGCGGTTGATGCCCAACATTATTCTATTGATTTAGGTAATGATATCATGGCACCAATCCCAAACTACTGTTTGAACATCAGCGATGGTATTCCTCCAGAAAATATTTTTACCAGGCATGGGAGGAATTTCCAGGCATGCTCTTTCTGCCCCTATGGTGTCGAAGAGGTGACCTGTGACATTATGAGGGAAGAGGTAGTGTCAAGGACCACTACCTTGAATCCCCTGTCCAGGTCAACACCATCAAAAGAGATCTCTTTACCCAACTGGAGGATATCACTGAAATTGTCAAGCCTGCGGTCTTTCCAGGTTTCAAGCAAATGGTCGAGGAAAGGATCAAACTTGCTGAAGCCTGTGAGACAGAGGAGCAAAGACAAAAGCTAATATAGGTCTTCCTGGAATTCCAAGATATCTTTTCAGTGGACTCATATGACGGTGGTTGAATGAAAGGATGTGCGTCCACAATCAGAACCCGAGATGGCTCCAGTATTTCTGAAACAATACCGGTTACCTCTCGTATCCATAGAGTTACTCACAGAGACTATTAAGAATTTAGAATCCTGTGGGATAATTCGTATGATCCACAATACCTTCAACAACCCAGTACTGGGGATCCTGAAACCAAACGGCCAATGGAGGCTATGTGCAGACCTGAGGGAGTTGAACAAATCGGTCCACATGTCAAGATGGCCCCTTCCCTACATCAATCAGGGACTGGTCCAGATCCAAGGGCCAAAGGTGTACACCACCATTGACCTGACCAACGATTACTGGACAGTACCCGTGAGTATGGAAAACCAGTGCAAGCTTGCCTTTACCTTCATGGGCACACGTGGACCTGAACCCCCTTTGGATACATTAACTCTGTCAGTGAGTTCAACATCTTCCTACATAAGGCCATGCCCGATTTGGGCGAAAGTGGAAACCTGGCATAAGTGGATGATGTTTTGATCAAGAGCTCAACTGTGGAGGAACACATAGAAGAAATCCGCTATGTTTTAACCCAGTTTCAGAAGGCCGGAGCAAAACTGTCCTTTCAGAAGGCACAGTGGTGTAAGACAAGAGTGAACTTCTTAGGGCACAAGATCACACCTAAGGGTTTTAATCCCCAGGCTTAGAAGGTTGAAGCCTTATTGAAATGAAAAGACCCTACCACTCTGTGAGAATTAAAAAGCCTTCTTGGACTTAATAACTGTAGTTGAAAAATCCTTGAAGACTACGTGAGGTCACTCGACCCTTGGTCCTTTTATTAAAGGCAAGAGACAAGAGGGAGTGGGGTCCAGAAAAATCTGAGGCCATTAAAAAACTGAAAAGAAGCCTTTCCAAGGCTCCTTGTTTGGTTTACCCCATAAGGAACAAGGAGTTCTTCTTGGAGACAGGGTTCTCAGATACTTGCCTAACAGCGATATTGTACCAAAAGCATGACAAGGTCAACAAAGTCATCTCATACGTGAGCAAGAATGTATCCTCTGTGGATGAAAAATTCAACGACTGCGAGAAGGCACTCCTGGCAATGGTGTGGCAGTGAAAAATGACCAGCCATTCGAACAGGGGAGCACATCATTTTCTAAACTCCTCATCAACCCTTGCAATATCTACAAAGTGACAGAAGCCTGGCGGGGAACGTTAGTAATTCCAGAATTACTTCCTGGATTCTGTCGATGCAAGGCTTTCCTGTGGAGATCAGATATGGCCAAAACAAGAAGAGGCACCTAGCGCAAGGTTTGGCGAACTTGCATGATTGTGCTCAAGAAAACTGTCTCGACGACGAATGTCTAAGGACCAACAACAACATGGAGGTATACTTAACTTCCGCACACAAGGTCTATGAAGAAAACACGTGTCTGGGGATACCCACAGCTTATGTGGATGGGTGCTACTACAATGTTGCTAACAATGGGGAAAAATAACTGGTGGCTGACATTGGGAATGCCTGGGTGAATGATACCCCAGAACCCTCTGCTGGTTATAAAATGGGACTCTATAGTAGTCAGGTTGCAGCATTGATGGCCATTTATCAGGCCATCCTCACTGCAGTGCACCACCAACTCAATGAACTTGTCATAATCACTGACTCTGATAATGTTAGGAATGGGTTTTTGGAGCAGCTGATTAACTGGAAGAATCGAGGCTTGCTTTGTGCCAACAACAAACCCCTAAAGCATGCCAAACTGATCCAGTCAATCGATGATCTCATGACCTCCAATGTGATGACCATCGATTGGAAGAAGATAAGCGGTAATTCCAAGATAGTGGGTCCAGATAAGACTGGGAATGACCTGGCTGACCAGCTGGCTAATACCAGAGCTTGGCAGGGGAATTCCATAGAAATTGAATCCCTGCTGGGTGAAATCCAAATGGCAGCTGTCACAAGGTCACAAACTCAGCTAACAGCAAACTCAACAGCCCAGTGGAGTAAAGATACCCTAGATGCAGATTTTATCACTGCACAGAAAGATGACCAGATCATTGGAAAATGTTATCGACACATTGAAGACTCTGTAAGCTTTCCTCAATACAGAGTCAGATTATGCCGGTAAAGAGGATCTCTGGGTGTTGAATACGTTTTCCAAGATGTTCCGGATCCAAAATGGTTTATTGGTAAGAAGAGCCCTATCTGGCTGTGACAAGTGGTGGTACCTACCTCATTCCAAAGCCTGATGTTGAACCACGCCCATGACACGGCCACTGCTGGTCATAGGGGGTTTCATACAACATTGGAAATCATGCGCGAGGTTGCCTACTAGCCATACATGGGCCAGCACCTCGACACTTACCTAAAGGGGTGTCTTGTGTGTGCTCAATTCCAACCCAGTTCACTCACACACAGAGCACCCCTACAAAAAAGAGGAATGACACTGCCATGGTCAGATTTGCAAGTTGATTTCATCAGCCCATTGATTCGCTCCTCTAGAGGAAACAAGTACATGTTGACTGTCGCACGTTTGTTCACAAAATGGGTAGAATGTCTTCCAGCACCGAATTGTAAGGCAAAATGTAAGAATACTCACAAACTGTAACACTTCTGGAGTTCAGCAAGGTCGACAAATATATCAGGAAATATATCAGGATACCACCCTGTCCTGGATTGTAAGTATGGGAAGGGTGGTGTTTCATCGGGAAGAGCAAAACATACCACCAGGCTGAAATGAAATGAAGGAGAGTTTTAGTACAGGAATGAACATGAGGTAAGTATAATGTGTCAGCAGAGGTAGCAGTGGTCATGGCAACTGAAGGGGACGTGGCCACTGAAGAAAGCTGGATCATCTGGGACCTTGATGTTCATGGAGACGCCATGGCAACCGCCAAGTACATGCAGTGAGAAACGGCACGGTGCCGATCCTACACATGGCGGCAAGTGACGGCAGAGCTCTGGTCCCGTCAGGGCAGTGAGGGACGGCAGAAGCCGTGACAGTATCCTCCCCCAAAGGAAGCCTTACCCCCTTGACATGATGGAAACGAGACAAGAGAAGCGGAGCAAGAATGTTAGCCAAAGGCTCCCAGGACCGGTCCTCCGGACCGTAGCCCTTCCAGTCCACCAGACAGAATCTTTTGCCTTTCCATAGTCTCATGTCCAAATTCGCGTTCAATTCCAATTCTTCGTCGCCATCCACTTCAATCAGAAACGGGCAACTGGACAAGAGAGTAGCGGGGGCACACTGTTTCAATAAGGACACATGGAATACAGGATGGACACGCCAAGAACCAGGCAACTGTAACCGGAGGACCACCGGATTGAGCACCTTAAGCAGCGTGTAGGGTCCAACGAAACGCAGCAGGAGTTTGTGGGCACCTCGCAATTTTAGGTTTCTCGTCGACAGCCAAACCATCATACCCGAACAATAAGCCAGAGCGTGGATGCAACGAGAATCTGCGTACTGTTTGTTACGCTCCTGCACCGGCATAAGATACTCCCTAACTGAAGCCTGCAGGGCCACACGATCTCTAATAGAAGCACTGGCAGCAGGATTCTCCACAGGAATAGGGGCGTCAAATGGAAAAGAACGTGGATGTTGACTGTACAAAGCATAAAAAGGGGACAAACCTTTGGAAGAATGAAGAGAATTATTATAAGTGAACTCAGCAAAGAATAGAGCGTTTAACCAGCTCTTCTGGTGCTCCAGACAGATAGCACAAATATTGTTCCAAAGTAGCATTCAGACATTCAGTCTGGCCATCAGTCTGGGGATGGTAGGCACTGGAGGATCGATCTTCTATGCCAATAGAGGAAGTTAATGCCTGCCAGAAATACGAGGTAAATTGCGTACCCCTTTCAGAGATAATTGATGGAAACTCAAAGAAACTAAAAACATGTTTCAAAAACAGACTGGCCAAAGCAGGGTCAGAAGGCAACTCAATACAGGGCACACATACAGCCAAAATAGTGACATAATCAATCACCACCCATGTGGTGTCATATTGATGGACCGGTGGGAGTTTAACCAGGAAATCCATGGAAATCATGAACCAGCGTTTGTGGGGAACAGGCAGAGGACGCAGGAGTCCCACCGATTTCTGTGCCAGGGATTTACAATGTGCACAAATGGAACAGGGTGTGATATAATCACCTGAAATCTCTAGACAGGGTTGGCCACCAGGATCATCTACGTAGAAGGTCCATGGTTTTGGCTTTCCCAGGATGGACTGCCATGAGGGAATCATGGCACCATCGCATGGCAAACAATCGACAAATCCAGATCAGGGATGTATATTTTGTCCTCAATATAGGAGTGCAACCACATGCTACCTGATTTGGAAGCAAGAAGGGAGGAGTCATGGTCGAATAGCGCTCTTTCGTCCCCAGGCGAGACAAAGCATCTGCTTTGGCATGAAGAGCTGCGGACGGTAGGTTATGACAAAGTCAAAAATGGAAAAGAAAAAATGTCAACATGCCGGTTTGGCAGAGGAACACCTCAGACTTTAAGGCGTGCAGATTCTGATGATTGGTGAACACAGTCACTTTATGACAGGCACCCAACAAATTGTGGTGCCATTCAGAGAAGGCATTCTTGATTGCCAATATTTCAAGCTCTGTGATGGTGTAGTTCTGCTCTGAAATTGTGAGTTTATGTGAATAGAAGGCCACCGGATGAGAAACACTTGTACCTGGACACGTCTGGGAAAGGACAGCCCCATCTGCTACATCAAAGGCATTTGCCTCCACGATGAAAGGCAACAGTGGATCAGGGTGTTGTAAGACAGGCAGAGAATGCGTCTTTAAGTTGTTCTACAGCTCTGAGTGTTCGTGTTCCATTTAAGGCCCGTAGTCAATGCAGGCCCTGAGGTCCCCTTATTTTTTAGGGACAAAAAACAAGGGAGAGGCAGCCGGAGATTTGGAAGGGCATATGAATCCATTGGCCAGAGCTGAGAACTAGGTCTACCTTGACCATGAGCGAGTAAACATGAACAGACAGTATTTTGGCACCAGGACATAGGCCAATAGGACAATCCTATGGCTTGTGGGGAGGTAGGTGTTCTGCCTCGCCTTTATCGAAGACATCCAAAAACTCTGTATACTAAACTGGGATGGTGGTATCAATTGATTTAGTGACGACCCCAATAGAGGATACTGCTTCAAGAAAAGAAACGCAGGAAAAGCTAGAAAGCACAGCATCGTTCTTGCAGCAAGAATCATGACAGTATGCTGACATAAAGGAGACCTCCCGGGTGCTGCAATCTATGTATGGGTTATGTGATTGCAACCATTGTATACCAAATATCACTTTGTATTGGGGTGCTCCGATAAGGTCAAAAGATAAATGTTCCTGATGTCCAAAACTGGTCATCATTGTAATGACAGGTGTTTGTTCGGTCACTAATCCTAAAATCAGAGCAGTACCATCCACTGCATTGACCACCTGCGGTCTTTCTTTACGTACAGCCAGAATACCTATCTGTTCGGCATAGGAAATAACCATATAATTCGCAGTGGTACCAGAATCAATGACCACTTGGGTCTGGAATGTCAGGTTCTCAGAGACAGACAAAGAGACTGTAAGAGAAACAGGTAATAAGGCTGTTGAGACGAAGGAGTCCAATAGATCAACACTTGCCTGAGGGACTCCTACTTGGGTCAAGTTCTGGAGTTTCCCGGCCTCCATACAGTCTCTTTTGGGCAATTCTGCTAATAATGATCAGCAGAACCACAATACATCCAAAGATTAGATGTACGTCTATGTTCCCTTTCAGCAGTCGATAAGGGTCCGCAAACCACACCGACTTGCTTAGGTTCGCTTTCCGATGGGGAAGCAGCATGAGTCTCTAGTCTAGCAGCAGAAGGTACTTGTTCCATCTTCTTTTCAACCCTGCGTTGGGACCTGCGAGCATCTATCTGAAGCACTAGGTCTTACAGTTCTGGGTATTGTACAGGTACTACTGGGGCAATGGCTATGATGTCCTTCAGATAATCCAATAAACCCTTGTAGAAGACTACTGCCTTCTTGTCTTCGGGCCAGCCCATTTCTGCTGTTTGAATCTAGCCAGGTATGTTAGCAAGGGGGTGCTGCCTTGTTTTAATTCCAAACATTTTAGGTCAGTAGCCTGCAACTTTTATCGGGCATCAAAGACCTGATGCATCACATCAATAAGAGCAGTACAGTCATATAACTGTTAGATTCTAGTAATGGGCTGGCCCAGGCGGCCGCAGTGCCTCCCAGGTAGGAAAGGACAAAAGCTGCTTAAGTGGTTCTATCCGGAAAGGAAGCCGGACGACACCGAAAGTGCAATTTGCACTGCTTGATGAAGGTACAGAATGTCTTGGGGTCGCCCTGCAATCACTCTGGAGGGGCAAAATGGAATTGGGTAGACATTATTACCAGGCTGGTCTTTCTTGCAGTAGAGGTTACCCTGGATCCGAAGCTGCTGCACCAGAATAATCAGTATCGCAGGTGGATGGATGTGACAGCTCCTGTAGAGCGTCAATTCTACGATGTAGATCCAACTGAGCCGTAGTAATGTCGGTCGGCAGATCAGCAACCAACTGAAGCAAGCTGGTTGGGTATCTGACACATCCATGGTGTATTTAGGCTTCTGATTCTGTAAGAATACTCACAAACCTTAACACTTCTGGAGTTCAGCAAAGTCGACAAATATATCAGGACAAGGAATGAAAACCAGCCCAACGGGGGCCACCTCACTGAGGGCGACCTTCCCTATGAAATACCACCCTGTCATTGATTGTAAGTATGGACAGGATGGTGTTTCACCTGGAAAAGCAACAAATACCACCAGGTATTCACCAGGCTGAATGAAATGAAGGAGAGTTTTAGTATAGGCATGACCGTGAGGTAAGTATAATAGGGAAGAGAGATGGAGACTAACCTGAAGGTGCTGGGAATGAACTTTATATGAAGAACAGGCGTAAGTGGTAAAACAAACTCTTTATGGCAAAGGTGTTTTGATGGATCGCCTGGATAGGAGTAGTAGCCAAACCTTTAGTTTTTTTGGGAGGTAGGTTGAAAGGGAAGGGTAGTTAATTTGGCTAGTAAAGACCTTTCATCCTGGACAGAACAAGGATGCACTATAAGTAAATAGATAAGCAATGACAACAGCAAAGCGTCAACAGTTCAATGCTATCTGATAGAGGACAAGGGTTAAACCAATAAGAAATAGGTGTATCAGAAAAAGGTTGAAATAACCAAGTATCCACAAGTAAACAGGCACATAATCCAGCAGAAAATCCTTAATGCAAAAATAGACCAAGAGCCAGGAGTTGAGCAAGAAAACACAATCCAGTAGAAAATCTGTGAAACAAAGAATCGGTCAAGAGCCAGGAGTTCAACAAGAAAGCAATGTACCTTTTTAAGGGTTTATTCAATAGCAGGGTCAAGAGTACCAGAACCGTAGATCAAGAAATCAGGAAGTCGATGGAGCGCAGAAAAACAGGAAACACAAAGCGTAGTAATACTTCAATCAGAAGCACAACCAAACGAGTAGTGAACATATTTATGCATTCTAATGAATGCCTTTTCTGATTATTTATTTATTTATTTATTCGCATTTGTTGAGCGCACAGCAGACCAAAGGCATTGTGGCGCTAGTTACAGTGTTGCTTATACGTAGTTACATACAGTTAATGTCCGTACGGTTACATTGGACGAGATATACTTTTTTAAAGTTATGCAATAGTAGCAGGGTCACATGAAAACGGGGTTAGTTGAATGGGGCAGTTTTGAGCTTTTTTCGGAAGGAGAAGAGAGATGCATCAGCTCTGAGGTCAGTAGGTAGGGAATTCCAGAGTTTAGGTGCGAGGAAGGGGAAGCCTATGCCTCCTGCTTTGGTTCTGTTGATGCGAGGTATTGCTAGTTGATTCGTGTATTGTGCTCTTCTTGGTCTCGTGGATTGATATCTACCTATCGTGTCAGATAAATAAGAGGGAGCTGTGAGGTTGATGCATTTATGGGTAGTTGTGAGAATTTTGAAGGAGTTACGGTCTTTGACTGGGAGCCAGTGAGCTGCCTTTCTGGCTTGTGTGATGTGTTCTCTTTTTGGTATGCTGAGGGCTGCTCTGAGAGCATTGTTTTGGGTTGTTTGGAGCCTAGATAAGTTTTTTGGGAGGTGCCGGCTAGGAGCGGATTACAATAGTCTAGTTTGGCTCCTATAGTTGCTCGGGCGATGGAGAGGCAGTTATCCTTGGTTAGGAATGGTTTTATTGCGTTAATGAGTTTAGTACTCAGTGCTGAGGTCGAGGCTATGGCGCTGACTTGTTTGTCCATGGATAGCGTGGCGTCTATGTGAACCCCCAGTGTTTTAACTCTGGATAGGAGTGGGATGACACAATTGTCTATGTTGAAATTGATGTACAGTGGGTTGAGGTTGGAGAGGGTGGATTTCTGTCCTAGAATGAGGATTTCGGTATTGTCCCTGTTCAAGCAGAGGCCGTTATTAGCCATCCATGCTTGTATGGTAGAGTAGATGCATCTTGGTGATAATTCCCTGTAAGGGGGAGGTGAACCTACGTGTCGTCGGCGCAATTTGTGTAAGTGATCCCCAGCGCATCTAGTTTATCAAATAGTGGCTTGGTAAAAAGATTATAGAGCGTGGAGGCAGTACAGGAACCTTGTGGCACACCACAGTGGATGATGGAGGGTGCTGCATGTGCTGTGTTAGAGAACACTTTCATAGCTCTACCCTCTAAGAATGATGTTACCCAGGATGCTGCATCATTTGAGAAGTGTGCAGCGTGTTGCAGGTGACTGGTAAGAGTAGTGTGGTCTACCAAATCAAACGCAGCTGAAAGGTCAAGGAGAAGGAGGAGGGCGGGCTTGCCTTTGTCTAGGATGTTGGTAATTTCGTTTTTTAAGTCTAGAAGGGCGGTTTCAGTTCCGTGTCCCTTGCGGAACCCAGATTGTCTTTTATCTAGGATTGCGTTTGATTCAAGGTATAGTTGAATCTGTTTGTGGGCAGCCTTGTCAAGTAGTTTCAGGAGGAACGGGACTGTGGTTATGGGTCGGTAGTTGTTAGGGTTAGCAGGGTCTAGCGTCGGTTTTTTTAAGAGAGGGCGTACCCACGCCTCTTTAAGGCTGTCTGGGACTATGCCCGTTTTGAAGGATGCATTGATGAAGGCTGTGAGAAGAGGGGTGAGTGGTTCTGCGCAATCTTTGATGATTTTAGGGGGGGCATACATCACCCTTACATTGTGAGTGTTTGAGTGCCTGAGAATGTCAGTGACCTCGGCTTCGGAGATTTCGGTAAATGCAAATTTGGGCATGTTTCTTAATTTTACATTAGGTTTTATCTGTGCATGTGCACTTTGCTTTGGTAAGGTATTGAAGTGGTGGGATATTTTGTTTTGGAGGAGGTTTATTTTTGTGAGCATGGCTGATTGAATGCCTGTACACCATGCCTCGTCTTTGACGATCTCATCAGGGCATGTAGGTGGTACGGTTAGTTCTTTGAATATATTGAAAAGATCTTTAGAGTGGGAGTTGGCATTGGAGATGCAGTGGCTGTAGGCTTCAGATTTAGCAAGGAAGATTGCATCTTTGTATTTTTTTTGCTAGGGATTTGAAGTTAGCTTTTGTGGTATCGCAGGGGTTTAGCTGACAATTTGTGAGCGCTAAGCGTTTGTCTTTGCGCGCAAAGTCTGGAGTTCCTCTGTGAACCAGGAATTGGAATGGAAGGATTTTTTTTCTTTTTTGTTTTCCAATGGGGCAGTGGTGTTGACAGCCATTGTGATGGTGTCTTTGAATATTTCTGCACGGATGTTGGGGTCAGCGGAGAACGGGGGCGCTAGGCATGGCAGATTGAGGAGTGCAGTGATATTGTCAGTGGTGAGTTTTTTGGCACTTTTGGCTAAGGTCGCCGGTGCTTTAGTAGGCACTTTAGTGCTTAGCGAGACAGGGATGTCAAATAGGAGAAGGTTGTGGTCTGTCCATTGGAGGTGATGGCTGTGTTACAGTTGTGGTCTATAATCCAATCTAGGATGCGTCCTTTAGCATGAGCAGGCGAAGTGATCTTTTGAGAAGCCTAGGTCTTGGAGGTCTTTGGCTAGAGAGATAGCAGTTTTGTCCTTAGAGTCGTTGAATCCTAGGTTAAGGTCACCTATAAGTAGTCATTTTGTGGATTTTTTGAGGTTGTTTCCTAGGAGGTGATTGACTTGACCTATGAAATTAGTGGTTGGGCCAGGTGGACGGTATACTGTATGAATATTTATTATGCTATTTGGAGAGAGTATTAGCCTGGAGGGCAGAATGCACAATACACTATACACTGGGAGGCGGGGGGTTAGCATATACTGTCTAAGTAGGTGGGGCCCTGGTGAGCTAAGAGCAGTAGTCAGATAGTCTAGATACAACAGTCACAGGGCAGGGCGCACATGGCACTAAATCACAATCACAGTCTCGAAATGGGCAGAATCCAATGTTCAGGCAGATAATAATAACGGTGGCAACCTGCCTAGATTCCAATATCACAAAATGGAGCAAAATGCATTGTTCAGGTAGTAAATAATGACAGTGGCAACCTGCCTAGATTCCAATATCACAAAATGGAGCAAAATGCATTGTTCAGGTAGTAAATAATGACAGTGGCAACCTGCCTAGATTCCAATATCACAAAATGGAGCAAAATGCATTGTTCAGGTAGTAAATAATGAAAGTGGCAACCTGCCTGGATTCCAATTTCACAAAGTGGAGCAAAATGCAGTGTTTAGGCAGTAAATGACAGTGGCAACCTGCCTAGATTCCAATATCACAAAGTGGAGCAAAATGCAGTGTTTAGGCAGTAAATAATGACAGTGGCAACCTGCCTAGATTCGAGTATCACAAATAGTTAAGATCATGTAAACTGAGGTGGGTGCACCTAGGTGCTACGAGCAGCAATCAGAGGCATTCAAATAAAAATATAACGGTGCAAGCAGTGTAACAGCATTGAATCACAGTATGGTTCGAGAGAGGTGTGCTGCCGTGAGCAGTGTGCGATCAAGGCAAGTTCTGAGTACAATTGTCACGTAATGGTTGGGCAGCTGCCATGACCAAAGTGGTGTAGGCCAGTGGCGGTAGGTGTGTAGGGCGACAGCCAGGTGGTAGGGTTTAGCGCATGGGGGTGGGAGTTAGCCAGCTTAGGGATCAGTGGGTGCGCGTATTATGCTGGTGGTGGGCTTACCCGTAGACCTCAGGGGCTGGAAGGCGATGGTGAGTGGTTCTGGGGCAGCGGGTCCTCCATGCTGGTGCTCTCCTGTGTGGGCCAGGGGGACTGGCAGAGGCAGAATCGGCATGAAACAGGCACAAACAGGTGTTGGCCTTACCTCCCGTGGGCCTTAGAGGGAGCGGGCCGGCTTCGCCTGTCGGCGGCCAATGGGGGAAAGACATAGGCCCGGTGGCCAATCAGATGGCTGCTGAAGGCCTAGTTAGGCAGAGGGGCTTCGGGCATCAAACGGGCGGCCATCTTGGAGCTACCAGGTACCTCGTGTGCCTTAATGGTGGCAAGAGGCTTCCTGTAGCTTTCTGGGTGATCCTCATGGAAATGTGGCCATCTCTTGTGCAGGATTAAGAGTATTCAGGTGCCGTAGTACTCGGGCTGCAATAGCGCTTTTTACAAAAAGCGAAGCGCGGGGGCATCAGCGCTTACCATAATTTGTTGATGGTTATGGTAGATGAGATGGCTGTTTCCGTGTGTCCACTGCTCCTGCAGGGACCTGATCTGGAGCTCCTGCTCCTCCGGAGGGTGGTGGTGCTGATGAAGTGAGTGCGCTGTCAGCAGGAGTAGCGGTGGTCATGGCAACCAAAGGGGGCATGGCCATCAAAGAAAGCCGGGTTGTCTGGCACTGTGATATTCATGGAGACACCATGGCAACCGCCAGATTCTAGCACCGGCTATGTGCATGCAGTGGGAAACTGTAGGGTGGTAATCCTGCACGCGACAGCTAGTGATGGCAGAGTGCCTGTCCTGGACATGCAGTGAGGGACGACGGGAGCCGTGACAGGGAGACAATCACATCTTCTCTCATTTCGGCCTCCCACAAAGGATTGAGTTGGACTGAGGAAGCCATTTTACCAGTGATCTGATGCCAAAGATGTGGGAGATTCTAGCAGTAAAAAGAAAACTCCAGATTGCCTACTGCCTGGCATCAAGCGGTGGGGCAGAGGGATACAACAAAACAATTGAGTATCTTAAAGAAGTTTGTGGCAGACTCTGGATCCAGTTGGGATATCCGATTGCTGCTTGTCCTGATGCCTATTAGGTCTACACCATCTTCTGCAACAAAGATATCTCCATTTGAGCTCATGGCTAGATGTAAAATGGTGTTACCACAGCATCTGCTCTATAGGACTCAGTAGTAGACACTGATCAATGCGTCCACTACTCATGAGTACACTGAAAATTTAAGGAAGCACCTCCAGCAGGCTTTTGGTTATGCTCAGCACAATTTAGAAAAGTCAGCTGAAGGAATGAAGACCTACTATGATCTTAAGACCACCAAGAAAGAGTATGAAATAGGTGACAAGGTTTACCTGTACAATTTTCAAAAGGAATCATCTCAAGGAGCGGAATTTCCTCCCATCTTGGCGTGGTGCCTTTGAAATTGTGTATAAAATATCACCTGTTGCTTACAAGATCCACATCTCAAAAAGAGAACAGACAGAAGAAAAATTGGTCCATAGCAATCAGTTTAAAAGCTGTCATCCCAGACACGCTTTACGACTGATTGATGAGCCAACTGAACGTCGAGCAGAGGAACCATCTAAAGAATGCAAAGGAAGGATGAAAAATCGGATGGAAATATATCAGGGAGTAATTATTTTGGTGTTATTGTACCGATGAAAAAAATAAATAAAATGTGTTTTGTGAGATGGTGAAAATGGCAGGTTGTAATTGTAGGTTGTTGTTGTTGTACATTCTATTTAAATCTTCCGGGGAAATAGATGTGTAAAAAGTACTGAAACTATGGTCCATGGGGTTCTCACTGGACGCTAGTCTCACCTCCAGCACTTTGCTGGAGGTCGTAATCTCAATTTCCGGCCCTATTATCGTGCCACCCTAATCCCATTGGGCCAGACCAAGTTGCAGTAATGCAAATAGTGTTGGGTGGTATTACAGCGTATTTAGCATCGATATACCACCCAACTCATGATGAAGCCTAGGTCTCCACAACATATTGGAAAACATTCTCCCTCTTTTCCCTCACTATCTGAGATAGACTGTTATATTTGCTCTTGCTGCTTCCCACTTGACTACGCCAGTGCATTATTCATTGGCCTGCCGCACTAACTTTTGTCCCACCTCTAAACTTGGCTATTGCAATATCTTATGCCTTGGCCTGTGTTGAGAAGGAAGGGCACTCACCCCGGTCCCCCCAGTGCTTTCGGGTGAGAGAGGGGCCCATATCTGTACAGTAGGGGATGAGGGAGGTTAAATGGTGGTTGGGGGTGGTGCGAGGAACCATTATGCGGGGACGGTAGTGTGTTATTCTACTCTGGTGTACATGGGGGACCAAACGCCATCTTGGATAAACAGTAGTGATCTTACAATTGAGGCCTAATGTTGTGCTGTAGTTAGGGCCACAGGCCCCAAGGCACACAGAGGGAAGTAGGATATTGTATGATGGAATAGGTTACAGCATGGGCACCGGTTGAGAAAGGCCAGAGCTGCAGAAATCCATAAACCTCCATTGTCTCATGTGGCCAGTGTGCGTATCTCAGAAAGAATACGCCCTGCAAGGCCGCAAGGGGGTTGAGAGCTTTCTGTGAACAGCGATCCCATGACAAGAAGGGCAGGAGCCTCCAACCCTTCACGTCCCAGCTCCAAGGGATAGCCCTTAGAAGCCCCTATCCCAAGACCCCTAGCATTCCAAGGTACCGGTCAATGCCGGTCCACCGACCATCAAAACTGTTAAACCCCCAATCGATCAGGGAAGATATGAAACCAGGGATGAGTTGCCTTCACCATCGGTCACATGATTTGTGAGAGGGATAAAACCACATAGCTAAAACGAGAGTGGGGAGCCTAGGTGGGGCACCAACATGTCTGGAATCAAGCCATAATTTTTCAGAAGCGATGATCTTGAACTACCCCCTTAGCCCTTGTCTGCTGTACCAGGTGCACGTTAGGATGGAGAAAGAACTAGTACTGTTTTTCTGAACATAATTTCCAATTAGACACCACCTTGTACTGTGTGATGGATGAAGAAGAGCCCATGTGCAAGAAGATGGACAGAAGAGGCTGGGACCAATGGCCTGGCATCCCCTATGGAGCAGGTATCTATGTATAGGGTTTTGACCAACCAGCCATGTGGATTTGCACATTATGTAATTGTGTCACTGATGACGATGTGTGCTTTTATAATGTCTCGTTTGTCCCAATCTCGGCAGAACATTCCGTAGCAGCAGAGTGCTTTGCTGGCACACCTTCTATTTTTGTGGAAACAAAACTGTTCTTGATGAAAGAGATGTACGTGGCCTTTTTCCCTAGCAGGTTGTATTTTTTATGTTGTGAGCATTGAGGGGTTTCTCTACCCACAGTTGTGTACACAAGCCGTTTTCACAGAATTCCTGTCTGCTCTTTGGAGTGGGGCAATGTTCCTAGGAGTGTGCAGGCCGTTATTGGGACCCCCTAACGGAGGAGCTCGGGTGAACACGCAAATGTAAGTACACCTCTTGTGAGCAACGACAACAGGGTATGGGAGTTATCAGGAGTGTGTAGTATATGTGTGTGGAGAGAGTGAGTGAAGGCCACATGGCAAGATTTTTTAATTTTATTACATTCATTATTATTGAGGAGGGAACCCAGGGGATAACAGGAGTATGGGAGCCTCCCCGAATGAGGGGAGAATGTGACACCATGTTTTATTGTGATAAGAAGGATACACAAGTAGGAGCTCCATATAATTAGAGGGCTCGGATTCCTGTGGAAAAAGGAAAAGTATTGGTTGTTGTTTTGGCTTGGTATTTTAGTTTATTGCTTTAGTGTATTGCATTATTATTGTGGATTTGGTGGTGGCCGAAGGAGGGAGGGCCTGTAGGAAATTTGTGAGTGTGTGGAGCAAGGAGCATGGAAGTGGGAGGAGGAGGGGAGAGTAAAATAGGGGGCAACTGGGAGGGGGACTTCGAGGACTGGTAGGGACAGTCACACGTGTATTATTTGCAACACGCATTTACACGATTTTTGTAAGGATCACATTGTCGACATGGGGGTGATTTACTCCCCTGGAGTACATGTATAGTCCTTTACCATTGTATACAAATAGAATAGAGCCATACCATCATCAGTGGGTGACAGAGACTCAAGGGGGGAATGCCCCACCCTTGGCTGGAACAAGGGACTGACAACAAAGAGATATTGGAGCATATGAGTACATTTTTAGCAGCTAAATATAATCATTAAGCAACTGCAAAAGAGAAAAGAGATTTTGGATCTGTGGAAGCTGGTGGAGGACATAGACACTGTTGGGGGCATGGTCTGGTGGCAGGGGAGCACTGCCCCAAGCATAGTGCAGTTGACTGCGTCAGAAGAAGCACCTCCGAAGGGGACATACCCACTTACTTCCTGGCCTGCCACTGGGTACACCAATTGAACGTATGTGCTGCAGTGGCTACTGCCCCACCCCATATGTGCCCACAACAAACAGCATTGCGCCATGGGTCAGTAAGACACAGAAAGAGTTGGAGGAGGCACTAGGGGCGACACAGGTAAAGCTGTCTCGCTTTAAGCAATAAAAGAAGGGGAATGTAAACCAGGATTGGGCCTGGATGAGTGGAGGGTGGGGGACATTTTGTTTTGATTGGATAGAACCATAGTAAAGGACATGCAAGAGGAAATTGAAGGAGAAGCAATCATAGGGTGGAAAGTGTGGGATACGGGACAGTAAGGTCAGACAGTGATGTGGATAGAGAAATGAGGGAAGGGGAATGGGATACTTGATGAACTAGAGGATGAGTAGCAGGACGCCCAAGGGGCCCTGGATATTTTGCCCCGACTTGAAAGCTTATGGGTACCCAATAGAGGAATAGATTTGGGTGGGTAGCAGTGAACAAAGGGCTGGATGAGGAGTGGGCAAGCAACTGCCGCTTTTACACAAGGGGCCAGGAAGGGTGAATTATGTGCCATGGGCACAGATGGACAAAAATAATCAAATTAAGATGTTACGGACCCTTACTGCTGGGGCGGGCAAATGGATATGTGCATTTGAGAAGCAAACAGCTGGGAACCCTTTAGCTGCCAGGAGATATGATGTGTGGATGAAGGCAGGGTACCCAGGAGTAAAGCTAGATGACAAAGCGCATGTAACAATATCAGGGTACATATATGGGATGCTCTGCAGCGGGCGTACCTTGACACCCCAGATTTGCAATTGATAATTCAGTACACCATGGGGGACAATGAGCACCCTGCCTGGTACATTGTAAAAGTGCAGGAGATGTGGCAAGCAGAAACGGGTGACTAGTAGGACAGATAAGTTACTATTTTCTATTTAGTTATTAAAAGGGTATTACCCATGGAAGTTCAGAAAGTGCTTGACAAGATAGTGGGTGTAGAGGTGGGCTGAAATTCAGGCAATTATTCTACACCATTGGGAAAGAATTAAGGAACGAGAAGAGGAAACGGCTCAGAGATTGCAAGCTGCAGAAGCAAAACAGGTACAGAATAAACTAGCTAAAATAGCACTTGAAGGGGTGATGATGGCAAATGCAGAGAACGCCAAAACAGTGCAGACTTCTGCAGTTACAGACACAAGGATAGCAGTATTTTGGACAGGTGGAGGAAAGGGGCTATGTGGTGGTGGATCACAGCCACAATATTCTGAATGGCACCAAGGAGGTCAGAAAAGTGAAAGAGGGTGGTTTCAAGGGAGCAGAGCAGAGGGAACAAAGGTGTCTTTAGCAGGATTGGACCTCGGGTGGCATGGCACCTTCTATGTGCTGGAGCTGCAGGAAGTGGGGGCATTTTGTGGGAGAATACAGGAGCAGGGGAGGATGCAACCCTTATAACCAACCTGTTTCTACACCACCACAGCCAGCTCTGCGTCATGGGGGAAACCCTTTCATGTTCCCGGGTGCCAACACCTAACCGAATCAGGACAGCCCACAAAAAGCTCTTGCATGCCCAGTCCTATCCATGACTATCCCCCCCCCCATCCAGGAACCCTTGGTGGGTGCTGAGATATGTAATAAGCAATTCATCTTTATGGTTGACACCAGTGCCACTAAATCAAGCATCAGTGAAGGAAATTTCTCGCTATTGGGCGAAACTCTCGACACTCATGGATTCTCTGGGGCTCTCATGATGGTTCCCTACACAATAGAGGGTGCTATCAAAATAGGAGGGAAATTGGTGCGTGCTCCGTTAGTGTATTCAGAGGCCTCCCTTATAAGTTTTCTGGGGCGGGATCTGCTAAGCAAGCTGAACAGGACCATTTCCTTTACGGACTGTGGAGTTGTATGCACCACCCCAGGTGTGTATGTTCTAAGGGCAATGGTCATCATTCAGGCCAGAGGAGGAGTGGTGGTGGTCCGCAGCATCCCTGTTGACCCAGACATGTTAGTTTACAGCATAACAGTGGTGCTTGATACCATGCCCCAAATTGGTAAGGGATGTTGGCGACTAGCTTCTGATTTAATCTTCTGCCCTGTTGTAACACCAAAGCTTGTGGCAGGTACAATACTGTCCTTATATTTGCAGGGCTTGGTTGTGTCAGCAAAGAGAATTGTTGTGGTGGGGCCAGACACCCATGGGTTTGAATGGCGGACGGTGCAATGTATTAATCCAATGGTGCCTCTCAGAGAAGTGACATATGCCAAATGTTTGAAGACAGATATGATGATGGGGAGATTGTGTAAGCAATTCGCATACCCTGTGAGATTACGGTGCAATAGTGCAAGGTGAAATGTACTTTGATGGCTCTGATCGCTCTGCCTCCCTTCACAGACACAGACCTAGAGCAGGTCC
Organism: Ambystoma mexicanum; assembly: GCF_040938575.1. NCBI lineage: Eukaryota > Metazoa > Chordata > Amphibia > Caudata > Ambystomatidae > Ambystoma > Ambystoma mexicanum. The sequence continues at coordinate 869,881,816 of NC_090924.1, read as the reverse complement.
CAGAAAGATTATGGACAACTAGTGCCCACGATGTGGGGCTCTTTGGAGGGGTAGACCCGGTATGAATTACACTCAAGCCAGGTACAGTGTTGCCGTGGGTGAAGGAATATCCACTATCTAGAGTGGCGGAGGAGGGAATATGGTACATCACCACAGCCCTCCTGAATCAGAGAATAATAGTACCTTCCACCGCTCCATGCAACACGGCTACCTAACAGATCAAAAGGTCAAAAGGGGGGGGAGTTGGAGGATGATTCAGGACCTTCAACCCCTAAATGACATTGTACAGGCAGAATTTAATGTGGTTCAGAACCCCGCAACAATCCTGTGTAGCATTCCCAAAGAAGCCACCCATTTCACTGTGGTAGACCTAAAAAAACGCCTTCTCCATACCTTTCCACCCCGATTCATAGTACCTCACTGCGTTTAGACATGGGGGATGCATTTCGAACACACAAGCATCTTCAACAGAATATTTCATGCAGACCTAGGGAACATACAAGTGTCCAATACCATCATCCAATAGTTTGATGACCTGTTTGATGACCTGTTGGTGTGTAGCGACAGTGAGCAGCAGTGCTGGAAGGACTCCATCGTCCTCCTGCAGGTGCTGGCATACAAGGGGTACAAGGTTGATAAGGCGAAAATACAATATTGCCTCCATGAAGTGCTCTATTTGGGCCACTTGATATCCGTCCACTGGAAGAAAATTATCCCTGATCGTGCCACATCAGTGTGCAACATCCAACAGCCCAAAACCGTCAAGCAAATACAGAGATTTCTGGGGCTGTGCAATTATTGTAGAGCATGGATTTTGGACTATGCAGCATACACAAGACCCCTGTTGCAGGGCCTCAAAGACTCAAAAGAAGGACCGCAAGATTGCATGGAAGGAGGACATGATCACCAACTTCAATGCACTGAAAGAAGTGATTTCTACTGCCCCAGTGTTAGCAACACCTGATCACACACAAGAGTTCTACCTGTTTTCTCATTCAATGGCCAACTGACGACTGTAGTACCAACACAAAAAAGTACAATGGGCCACAAGCCATTGGTCTTTTAAAGTGGGCTGTTGGATTATGTCATGCAAGGCCAGTTTGCTTGCGAGCAGTCACTCACTAGGGCTGCCTTTGCAATTGAGAAGAGCTCCACAATTGTTATGAGGTGCTCAGTAACATTGAACGTATAGCACACAGTGTTCACCATCTTAGAGCGGTCCAAATCATCTTTGACCACACAGCGGGCGTCTGCATATGAAATCATTTTGTCTAGCCCAAAAATCCATGTTGGTGTAAAACTGTGAATCCCGCCAGATTCCTGACTGAACAATGCACTGAGGAATATCTTGCGGCACACAAGGATATCTTAGGGGCAGCACGCTAGTCTTGGAAGAAAGACCACACGGAGCAACACAGGTTCAATCCTTGGGTCCGAACTTAGAAACCACTGGGTATTAAGCTTGTTATAAATAACCAATTATAATTACAAACAATTACTATGGTACACACGGCTCTAGAGCTGTGGAAAAGGAGGGGATTCAGGAGAGCAGATGGGTTACCTGTACAACACGTGGTTCTGCTAGATACACTAATTGATGCACTCTCGTAGCCCTCCATTAGAGCAGTGGTGAAATGCACTGGCCACACTCACGATGAAGTCTTGCTCGGTAATCCTGCCACAGACGTGGCAGCCAAAAAGGCAGCATATCTACCCATTCTTAGTGTCTCTGAATATCCAGTGGTAGTGCAAAGCAGAGAACAACTGCCAGAATTCTACAATTCTTTGCCTATTGCCCAACTGATTGAACTGCTGGGACGGGCCCCACAGGAGAAAAAAGGTCTATGGTTGAAGAAGGGATGCAAGCAGTCTCCTATGGATTTGTTGTGGCAACAAGAAACATCTGGCAAAGCAGTTATGCCACATATACTGCTGCAGATATACAGGAGGACTGGTTTGTCCCAAATCTGCAGGAGGCAATGAGGCAATAACTAAAACGATTAACAGTATTACCTGTCAGACCTACAGTACTGGTCTCACCTTATGAACAATCCAAGGCACCCTGCCCCGCCCTACTGGGCTATTTCACATGTTACATATTGATTACACGGACATGGGCGAAAGGGGTGTAATGGATCATGTTACCTGATTGCTGTTGTGTGTCCCTTCTAATGGTGGGTGGATGCTGATCCATGTGCACAAAAATGTTCAGCAAAATACTTAGTGAGAGAGGTTTTCCCTCGGTGGGGTGTGTGCAATGTAATAAAGTCCAATACGTCATGCACTTTTTAAATGAGCTCTTTAAAGAAATGATAGCACTATTGGGTATCAAACAGCGGATGTGCACAATTTACCACCCCAGAAACAAATAAATGGCCTCCTTAAAAGTAAACTTACCAAGCTTTGCAACACTCTTAAAAAGAATTGGGTGCTCTGCTTGCTGCTTGCCCTGTTCAGTATGCGCACCCAGCCCTGTAAGGATCATCATCTATCATCCTTTGAGGTGGAAATGGGACGGCGAATACACACACCTCTGTCTCCCATTAGGAGAGCATTTGAGGCTCACAGAGCTGCATCTGTGATAGGGGGAGAATTAAAAAGTTATTTGCATGCTTTGACAAAATCCATAAAATGTATCTCTCAACAGATTGCACTGCCCCAGACTAAGGACACAACCAGCACTGCATCTGATCCACAGGTTACACGACCCCTGCTCCAACTGTTTCTGAGGGATTGCATTTGTGTTAAGAATTATGTTTGCCCCGCCTAGATATAACAGCCCCTTTGAGGTTGTTTATGCTACTCCCTTTGCAGTGAAAGTCAGGAGTTACGCTATTGGGTACACCCCTCTGATGTTTGCAAGGCACACCCCCCCACCCAAGCACATTAAACTGATAGTGGGGCAGGCTAACTATTGCATTTGACTCTGGTCGACGGACACTTTTTTTGGTTTTGGTTTTTCTCTTTTCTCAATTTTTTCCTCAAGCAGGGCTCGTGTGAGTGCACACCTTTTTTGTCAGCGTTTAAAAATTAAATAAAAAAAGTAAATAATAAAACAGTGGATGCCCCTGGAAACACATTTACCTCAAAATAAGATTTATTTTTATTAAATACAAGAGCTACTACTCCTTGCTTCCTGCAAAGGACATCTCTCTATCTCTCTCACTTTCTCTCTCTCATATATGTGATTTACACTGTACAGCTGTTATCTTTGCAATTTCTATGTTTGGTTGGGGAATTTATTTAGTGTGTACTTTTATATGGGGGAGCATATAAAAAGGCAGGGGATAAGCAATGTAAATACAACAGCGATGGGCTATGTAAATACAACAAAAATTAATGGGTCTTTCGCTACCAACTGCTGTACTGCTGGGGTAGATGTAGCCCTATCCAATGAAATTAACAACACCATGGCCATAGGCAACACCACACAATGTAATAACACCTTCGCTGACAATGTACATACAACTGAACAACAAATTGGGAGTGTTACAAATATGCTTCTGTTATCCCTATTTCCTAATGTTTTCATAATATGTTTAACAAATCTGTAAATGATGCCTTTTTTCAATATGCCTCACGTTTTAGTGGATTTAAACGCTCAAAAAGATAGCTTAAAAGGTCCAAGTATGATCAGTATCAAGGGCTTGATACAGTAGGAAACGTGCATCGCCCAGAGTTAAGCAATGGCTGGTATGCTAACACAAACTCAGTGGGCAAAAGAAAAGTTAATGGAAGTTATTACGTATGTTCATTGATCCCACACGCGTCAGGATCACCAAAGGTATTAATGCCTCAAGAAACACTGCTTGCTGAGACCCGAAGCTTACTCCATTTGACCTTGTGCCGATTGTGAAGCACTTTAAAGAGGTTGCATAGAGGTCATGGATCTTGATGAACTGTTATGTGGCCAAAATCCCAAAAGTGTCCAATGTCTACAGAGGCTGTACCTGAAGATGGAAGGAGTATGATTCGTGGCCAATAGATGGCAAGAGACTACCATGAGTTGCATGGCAGGAGGACTAGTAGAGTTCAGAGAGGAGGTGATAAACAAAGTGAGCACTGTATGCGGGTAGTACTGGAATGAGCAAGTAGCAAAACTCGCATAGATAGAAGCATTCGAAACCTCAGTGACAGTGCAAAAGCAGTAAGAATACGAACTGTTTCTACAATGAAGGCAGTATTTCTGTGGGGACAAATAGTAGGTGCAACAAAACATTGTACATCCCAGACCTCAAAAAGGGGACTGCAGCCGTGATGGACAATTACTGGGTGTGTGGCCAACAAGCTTTTTGCACCTCCCATCATCATGGAAGGGCACCTGTTTGTTGGCATTGCTGCACTCGGTGCTCTTAGTGGTCCATGAAGAACACTTAATGATGGGACCAGGTGGACTGTCGGCCCCAAAAGCTACACCAATGGCTGACAGCACCACCATAGGGCAACTGCAGAAATCTATTTTTCGAATACTGCAGAGGAAGAAACAAAAGTTGCGTAGAAGAAAGAAATCGAACTACCTATCGCAAGACTCTGCACAATTACTAAATGACATACCGGATCAATACAGACTGTACAGCAAAGAAGAAACCTTTTTCGTTTCCCTCTTGCTACCAGGAGTGTAGACTGCCTCAAATTCCAAGTGGCTGCAAATAGTGTGCTGGGAAGTGATACAGCTGGCCAGTGACACTGAACAAGGGTTCAGCACGATCAAGATGGAAATGCACGCCATCTGCCTAATGACGTTGCAGAATCGTTATGTGCTAGATCTCCTCACGGCCATGGAAGGAGGGGTTTGCCAAAATAATTGGCGATTATTGCTGCACCTACGTACCTGCTGACATGGAGACCGGGTCCCTCAGTAACATCATAGGGGCAGTGCAAACTCTTAGCACACACATGCAGAGACTGGGATACAGGAAAACGAATGGTTTGATGCCTTTTTTCGTGAGCACCGTCCTGAATGGGAGTGATTGTGAAGATGCTGGTTCCTGTGAACGTGTTCGTGGTCCACTGTACCTGACAGCTGGGACTTCGATGCTGTGCCAAAGAGATGCCTAGCAGCGCAATGATGATGGTTTCACTTGGGCCAGAGGCAGCACCTTGCAGTACAAAAGACAGTGCAGTACAAACTGAGGACCCAAATAAGCCACGCATGGTTGTCATAGAACAACGCCTTCATCCCCCACCCACCCCACAGTAACTTCCCTAGATCCAGACCACTACACTGAAGACTAGGTAGACTTAGCAGGGGATGGGGGTGCATTTACATGACACATACTCCCAAGCAGTATGCAGAAGCAGGGGAGAGTTGGCGACACATATGCAGGGCATGGGTACTGTAAGGAAGGCATGGTATCAAACAGTGAAGACAGACACAAATGATCACAATTCAAGGGTATTTATTGTACTTCAATGGGTTAGTAGAACGCCTATCTAAACCTAAATCTAAAAATGGGAGCAAGCTACGACCATCAATTAATAATAATGCAGTCTTAGTGGAGTCCGTCAAAATAAAAGGGCCTATACTAATAAACCTATTGACAATCCTTACTTATAAATACAAAATAGTGTCTCATAACAATGTATGCAAAAGAAAAGTGTTCAAGAAATGATATGTCAGGATAGTTGAGCAGTTGGTTTCCCTACCCCACGTAGTCAGCACGGGGCAAGGCGGCACGTGCGGTCTTCACACACACTCTGGCTTCTTGGTCATGAGGTAACAGTTGAACACATAGGCATCAGGGCCTTCCGCCAAAGTCTCTCTCACAATGCCAGTCTCTTATTTGCTGAGGGACTCATGTAACAAACAAAACACAAAGGTTCCTTTCCTTTGTCAGTGTTTTCACTTTCACAAATTCAAGATTGGTCTCCCTCCTTTGGGATTGGACCACGGGTCCCCCCTCTCCTGGGCTCAAACCCCTTTTCTACAACGTTCATAATTTGGTCTCACTCGTTCGGGCTCGGACCATGGATCCCTCTCGGCTGGGCTCAGATCCTCTTTCCCACAATGTTCGCAACTTGGTCTCCCTAGTTTGGGTTTAGACCATGGATCCCCACAGCTGGGCTCAGATCCCTTTTGATATCCGAATCAAAGACTTTCAAATGTGCAATGGGTTTTGCTTAAACCGTTGCAGGACCACTTCGATTCACTTCACACAATTTACAGTTGACATCAATCTTCTACTTTTGTTTCACCTGTGAGGATACTGTACAGAGACCTTCGACTGAGCACATTCACAGTGCCGGACCACTCTGTCAACAGTATTGTAACTTTCCTTTTAATGCTCAAATATTCACCAGCAATTGAGCTTCACTCGCGTCTTTCATCACGCGTGTTTATCAATGTTCTTTCCAGCACTCTTTTTACAATGTTGCTGCTTGCAACCTTGACTTCAACACAGACCGGTCTGGCCTCGGTCTCCCCAACTCACTGGCTGTGTTGTTCTCTGGCACATATTTGTTCTTGGAGCCAAGGACGATACCATGACGTCTGCTGCTTCTACCTGTTAGGGAGAATTCTCAATATGTGCTCATTTCCCTTACCTTTGAGACCCCCAGCAACTTTGCTGGATTTTTTCTACCTGGGAAGAGTGAGAGCCTTTTTTCCCACTCTTCCATGTATTTTGATGTGTGTTTTACTTTTGTGTTCTTTGGTTATGGAGTTTTAAAATCACTCCATAGGCATCATCTTTTTCTGTGTCACACAGCACCTTCAGTGCAGTGGCACAGCGATGTCTTCAGACTTCCAAAGGTTTAAATATCTTCTCTGGGACTGACTACTGTCTCCCAGAGCATGTAAAGTTAAATTGACTTTACTAGTCGCTTTAAACTTACTAACCCAGCACACACTATATTACTATAGCATGCTGGAGGGGTTGCCTAGCCTTCCCCAAGTCAAAACACTCATGTAACAGTAAAATGTTACCCTTTCCTACTTTAAATGGCTGGTGGCAGTGGTTTAGATCAACTACCATGAATTTACCTCACCTCTAACAACAGTAGCTAAAAATCAGGTCAGCCATGTTTTTCAATATGGCGCCCCAGACCTATCTGTAAAAAGACTGCGGTCGACTTTTTTCGCCATTTCTTTTAGGAAAGGTCCTACTTGTGTTTGTCTCTGCGCGCCAAACCAGGTTTGGTCCCTTTGTTCGTTGGACTTTGGAAGGCTTCAGTCCTGAAGCCCTCCTCTGGTGCCTGAGTGTCTGGGGTGGACAGGATGTGAGGGAGGTGCCTGAAACTCCCTGTGCTTAGTCTCCTGGGAGACCAGAATGCACTCTGGCATGATTGGCCAGATATACATCAAGAATATATATATATATATATATATATATATATATATATATATATCAACAAAGCACATATCATAAGATGATATATGCTTCGTTGACAGATATATCCGTTTCCGCAGCCTCTTGGTCGCGGCTGTTCTCCCTCCCCTTCTCTCTCCTCCCTCCCTCCCTCCCTTCCCCTTGTGTCAGCGCCACCCAAATGAAAACGTTAGGCATGACGTAGCCGGATCTCCGGCTGCGTTTAGACTTTTTCCTTTTATAGGGCGATCAAGCTTGTTTTTCTCGATCAGTGACTGCCCGGTATCTCGGCACTCAACGACTTTCTGCGTATTGTAAGCTTTGTTGACAAGGTCCTTTTAGCATTTGGGCAAACGCAGGACCCTTTCTGCTTACCCTTCACTTACAATGCATCATTAATGATTATTTTCTAGTATGTATGGTACAGCGCTATGTGCGTCTTGAGTGGCTTGAGATAGTCCATCCAGCTGTACCTCTGGCCTGCTGCAGAAAGTGAGCAACAGTGTGCCACGTTTTTGCATGCATGAGTTGTTTAGCAGGTGACTAGTGTTTGTCAGCCAACTCCTGCACCCCTTTCCCAAGCTAGTCTGGTAATTTGCATGAGTAGAGCTCACCACTCGTGGGTTTTTCTGGACATACATTCATACTAGTCCCAACAAATGCTAAATAGTCATCTAATGACCTTCTGCAGAGTCTCCAATAATGGCTGCTTTCGTGTGCAGTCACATCCCTAACCACACATCCCTTCCTTTCCCACTCCACGATACTATCGGATACACATGCCGCCTATGCAGGTGGTTATGCACTGCAGTAGAGTGTAAATAGTCAGGAATCACCCATGTGTTTTCTTTGTGAAAGGATGTCACATGCCTAGCTGGCAGTATGTTCGAGTGATTCAGGCTTGGGTTCTCACACACCTCCCAATGGTGTGTGTGCGGGTTTTGTTTATCAGGATTGTCTCGATGGAATCTTCGCACCAATTGGGGGGCATGCACGTGTGTGCTGGGTTCCCATGATCTTTCCTGGGGTCCGTACCCATTCCAGTCAATGAAGTAATATAGTGTCTTTCGTACTAGTTTGGAATCTAATATGTTCTTTACCTCATAGTCTGGTGCTTCTTCGCCCACTTGTATGGGTGCAGGAGGAGTGGAGGTTCAGGTTCCAGGGTGTACTGGTTTTAACAGTGACAGATGGAATACGGGATGTATACGCATATGTTGAGGTAATGCCAGTCTCATGTCTGCTGGATTAATCACTGTCTCAATCGTATATGGGCCGATGTATCTAGGCTGCAATTTTTTGGGACCTTTTAAAACAATGTGTCTAGCTGCCAGTCTCCCACTTGATAATCTGGGGCTTTTCGTCGATGGCGATCAGTGTTTCTTTTTTGTGTTTCTTTGGCTTGCTGTAGGTTCTTGCTGGCTTCTCTGGCTGCTTTCATGATGCTGGCGTGCAAATTCTTCACCGCAGGCATCTCAATGTTTTCTGGTGAGTCGTAGACAGATGTTCTGGGGTTTCGACCATACATAGTATAAAAAGGTGTTGCTTGGATTGATGAGTGTGTTGAATTGTTGTAGGTATACTCTGCCATCCATAGTATTTCAGTCCAGCTTTGGCTTGTTTGGTGTAACAGACAGCGCAAATACTGTTCCATGGTCTGGTTCGTGCGCTCGGTTTGAACGTCCGTTTGAGGATGGTGACTAGAGGACAGACGGATTTCTACTCTTGCCAGGGCACAACATTCCTTCCAAAAACGAGATACGAATTTGCTCCCTCTGTCAGAAACAATTACGGTAGGGAATCCGTGTAACTTGATGATTCGGTCTAGGAAAACCTGTGCCAGAGTCAGAGCTGAAGGAATACCTTTCAGGGCAGTGAAATGGGCCATTTTGGAGAAGAGGTCAACTACTACGAGGATGGTATTATAACCTGAGCTGGGAGGTAAGTCAGTGACAAAGTCCATTGATACATTGTGCCACGGCGCTGGTGGAATGGTGATTGGCTGAAGGAGGCCAGCTGGTTTTTGCCTGGATGTCTTGTATTGTGCACACATCTCACAGTTGCCTATGTAGGTAGCAATATCCTCTCGCCAAGTTGGCCACCAATAAAATTTGCTTATTTTCTTCATGATTTTAGCTATACCTGGATGGGCTTCCAATAGCGAGTCATGGTAGTCAGACATAATTGCTTGTTGCAGATCCTTAGTTGGAATGTAGAGACGTTTTTGTTAATATGGTAGTTTATCTTGAATGGTGAACTGTTCTCCCTTCTTGTCCCAAGCCAGTAGGTCATTATCAGACATACTTTTTTTATTGTTTCCTGCAGTTTGTTGAACAGAGATGGGCCAATGCAGAAGCCGAGAATTGTATGGCTAGGTATGATCTCCACCGGGTTAGGGGCATTGTAGACTTCCTCTCCTGTGCCAATGTGGGATAACGCATCCGCTTTCCTATTCTTAACTCTGGGGCGGTAGGTGATCACAAAGTCATATTCCATTAAGGATAGGGCCCAACGGAGTTGTCTTGAAGACTGAGCTTTTTTTGAGTGTAAGTATTACAAGTTCTGATGATCTGTTATTATTGTGATGGTGTGTTTTGCTCCAAGTAAGTAATGTTGCCATTCGCACAGTGCACTCTTGCTTGCTAGGAGTTCTTTCATAGAAATCGCATAGTTTAATTCTGCTGGGGAACATTTTCTTGACCAAAAGGCAATGGGATGAAGGCATGCAGTTTTGGGATTCTGTTGAGACAATACGGGCCGCATGGCAATGCTTGAAGCGTCCGTTTCCACGATGTACGGTAAATAGGGCTGCAGGTGTTGTAGTATTGGGGCTGAGGTGAATTTTTCCTTGAGGGCTCGGAAGGCTTCTTCTGCCGCTGGTGTCCATTCGAACTTTTGGTGTTTACGCAGCAAGGACGAAATTGGGTGTACAATATGTGAGAATCCTGGTATGAAGCATAAATAGAAATTCGCAAAACCTAAGAAACTGTGTACTCCTTTTACAGACGTTGGTGAGGACCAAGTGAGGATTGCCTCCACTTTTCTATTGTCCATCTTGTTTCCCTGCGGTATCGGTACATATCCCAGAAACTCCACCTCGGTGACGTGGAAGGAACATTTTTCAAGTTTAGCATACAGCTGGTTTTCACGCAGTTTGCGGAGTACTGCTCGCACATGGGTTACGTGTTCTTGGGGAGTGGTGGAGTAAATCAGAATGTCATCGATGTAGATGACTGCTAGACATTGAGGAGTTCCCCTAACCCATCATTCATAAAATGCTGGAACGCAGCTGGGGCATTGCACAGCCTAAAGGGCATGACCTGGTATTTGTACAGGCCATAGCGGGTATGGAATGCAGTCTTCCACTCATCCCCTTTCTTCATGCATACCAGGTGATATGCGCCACGTTAGTCTAGTTTTGTGAAAATCTTTACTTGTCTCACCTGGTCTATGAGTACTGGTATCAGAGGTAATGGGTACTTGTTTTTTATGGTGACTTGATTTAGGGCCCGGTAATCAATACATGTTCTTAAATCCCCCTCTTTCTTAGGTATGAAGAAAGGTGGTGAGGCGGCTGGTGACTTAGATGGCCTAATGAAACCGTTGGCCAGGTATTGGTCCAAGTAAGTCCGTAGATGAGTGTTTTCTTCCTTGGTTAATGCATAAATGCGGCTGCACGGTACTTGTGCCCCTGGTAGCAGATCGATATGGCAGTCATAAACTCGATGTGGTGGTAGCGTATTAGCTTGATCCTTCGCGAACACATCCTGGAACTTCTGGTACTCCACTGGTAAGGTGCCCACCAAGCTTAAACCTGCTATCATTTCGTGTGAAGCTAGCAATGGGCTTCTTTGGATCCCTTTGTTGTCGTAGCAAGAGGTGCATTCCGTGGGAAAGAGTAAGGTTTGAGCTCGCCAATCTATCTTTGGGTTGTGCATCTCTAGCCACGGTATCCCAAGAATCAGCTGGAATTGGGGTGCAGCGATAAGGTCAAATCTAACACCTTCCCTAGGACCATCTTGGTAGATTAAGGTGAGAGTGGAAGTACACTGTGTTACTGGTCCCGAAAGGAGTTGTGGGCCATCCACAGCTGTCACACTTTCAATGGTGTCCTTATGTTATGCTATGTTAAGGCATTTGTAATGCGCACCTGGTATCCGAAGGCTGATGGGCGCCTTCCGGTGGAAAGCCAATCCCAAGGTCTTTGTGGTGTTGATGTCCAAGTAGTTCCCAATAGCCCCACTGTCTATGAAAGCCTTGAGGGCCTGCATTCGGGTGTGCTGTGAAGGATCTACCAGAACCACAGGAATACTGAAATGTGAGATCTTAGTGCTCTGTTCCTGGCTCGACAGACCGATCTCTACATCTGCCGGGTGTTTGAGTTTTCCGCTTCAGTGTCTTCCCTTGTTCTCTAGTATCCCCATTGTCTTCCATGGAGGTTTAACCATGCAGTTCCGGTGGAAGTGATCAGATTGGCCACAATATAAGCAAAGTTTTTCCTGACACCTCCGTCTCTCTCTGCTTTGGTGAGTGGTCCCCTGAGGACACCCAATTGCATGGGCTCCGAGTGTGTTTCGGAGGCCTGTCGATTGGACGCTTCTTTTGATCGGACATACACTGGTCTATGTTCTGATCTGGTTCATTCGGCCTTGCGATCCTGTAACCGGTGGTCTAGTTGCATAGTTAGATTGATGTATTCACTACAATCTTCGGGAGAATTAACTACTTGTGCCAAGAGATCTTTTAATTCTCCTCTCAGTCCTCGATAAAATAACGTTATTAGTTTCTCTTCTGGCCAACCTGATTCGGCTATTAGACGATTGAATGTGGTGAAATACGAAATAAGATCCTGACCACCCTGTCACAGAGAGAGTAACTGTCAAGTACGTCAACTTCAATCTCTGATTCAATTGTCTCACAATCCTCCTCACCTGAGGATATCATCGGAGATGACTTCTTTTTCCTTTCTCTTACCGCTGATTTCTTTTTATGCAGGTATGGCCGACCGCGGAACGATGCCAGAATGGTTACTGGAAAAAATCCGGAAACCAGAGGCCCCGGATCCGCAGCCACCAGAAGGGGAAAAAGCCGTGTAGGCAAGAAAAAAACGATATACACTTCAGGAATCAATGTGGTAGTCTTCCGGACATCAGGTAAGCTGTCGATCCACGAAACAGGACTGCTCTCCTCCGCAAAAGTCAAGGAAGGAGTAGAAAGAAGAGGAATAAGCATAAGTCCAGGTAAGCAAAGGGAGGCAAGGGATACGAGCTGCAACGGGAATCCAGGGTAAGAGGACAATGCGAAAACTAGCCAAGAGTAAGAAACAACCCCCAGAGAAAGGGTGTAGCAGAAAGGGGAAACTGAGAAGGAAAAGGGAAGAAGCGAAAGCCAGAGAGAGGGGCTCAGCAGAGCCAAGGGATAAACTCACGGGAATGCTGGCAACAAAGTAGAAAGAAACACAATTGCAACGCGTTCGCTGCCGGCTGAGAGCTGCTGAAAAGCCGGCGGCGGCCATGACAGAAAGAAAAGACTAGACCGCTGCAAACGCTGCGGCTCAACGTAGTGGAGCAGTTCTATGGCGGCTGCGTCGCCATCGGTCCCATACCCTCGCATAGAAGGGGCGCATGGCAGTATGCCCCCTCCAGTGCGGGAGAAACCCGGCTTCCCCAGATGGGCTTGGTAAAACTTCCTCAATAAACGCAGAGCCTGAACATGTGAACTGGATTCCCAGGAATCTTCGGATGATGCATAACCTTTCCAGGATATAAGAAATTCCAATCTCCCCCTGTGGTAACGTGAGTCTTTGATCTCAGCCACTTTATACTCTTCTTCTTGCGTGGCCTTATCCTCCTTGCGCCGTTTGACTGGAGCGGTAGGGATGTCCCTAGAAGCCGGACGCAATAACGAAGAGTGGAAAACAGGATGAATCTTGCTCATGTTCCGGGGCAGACGAAGGCGAAACGTCACCGGGTTGATGCGAGATTCCACTGTGAAAGGACCTATAAATCTAGGAGACAACTTGGAAGGACGTATCCATCTAGGTAGAAATTTGGTGGACAACCAAACTCTGGAACAGGCCCAAAAGATGGAATCTGCCAATCTCTTGTAGCCCAAACGAGCCTCTACCAGGGCTCTTTCGGCGGTCTTGTGAGCTTCCTGAATTTGCTGTAAACGGGCATCGATAGAGGGGCAAACGGAACTGGACGAAGGCACCGGTAGAATGCCCTTGGGATGTTGACCATAGGTACAGAAGAAGGGACTGAGATCGAGGGCCGAATGTTTAGAGTTATTATAAGCAAATTCAGAAGTGGGCAGTAAATCATACCAGTTGTCTTGAGTGTTGTTGACATAGCACCGTAGAAATTGCTCTAGAGTACCATTAAGTCTCTCAGTCTGTCCATTAGTTTGCGGGTGGAAGCCTGAAGATAGGGCACGTTCTATCCCTAACTGGCGACATAAGGCCTTCTGGAATTTGGAGGTGAATTGACTCCCTCTATCCGAAATGATCTTAGTAGGCAATCCGTCTAGGCGAAAAATATCTCGGATAAATACCTCTGCCATTTCAGAAGCGGAGGGTAACCCTGGAAGTGGAGAGAAGTGAGCCAATTTAGTAAGCAAATCCACAGTAACCATTATGCAGGTGTGTCCTCGAGATACTGGTAGTTCCACAATGAAATCCGTGGATATCTGCTCCCATGGAATCGTAGGTAGCGGGATTTGTTCCAGGAGTCCTATGGGCCTTTGATAGCGATGTTTACTGCGAGCGCATTGGACACAGGACTGGACATGTCTCCTGACATCAGCAGATATTTCTGGCCAAAAAAATGATCCTCTGACTAGGTCTTCAGAGTTTTTTATACCTCGATGCCCTGCCGTTTTATGGTCATGACACCACAACACAATTTTGAGACGTTGGTCAGGTAGAGGTACCTATAACTTCTTGTTAACAAATCATAACCCATCCTTCATCACGACCTTGAACTTGGGTGAGTTAAAGTCAGGTAGAGGCAATTGCTCGGTGGCTGACCTTATCTGGGAGAGAAAGGGCACTGTGGCTCCGATAAACACCTGGTCCGGGAAGATCTTTTCCTTGATCTGGGCCGAGGTTCCTTCTCTGGTCCATCGACGGGAGAGCGCGTCAGCTACCACATTCTGACAGCCTGGGAAATAGGTGATCTCAAAGTCGTATTGAGCAAAAAAGTGAGCCTATCTTGCCTGTCGGGAATTGGTACACTCCATGTTCTGTAAAGATTTTAGATTTTTATGGTCCATCCTTATGGTGAAGGGGCCTACACCTCCTTGACGGAGATGCCTCCAGTCCTCACAAGCAAGTTTAATGGCCAGGAGTTCTTGTTCAATCACTGAATAATTTTTTTGACTGGCGGTTAGAGTCTTGGAGAGATATGCCACAGGGTGTTCGACCCCTTCATGCTCTTGAAGAAAGACCGCTCCCACCGCATCTGCTGAGGCATCGGCTTCAACAATAAACCTCTTGGTTTGATCTGGTTGCTTCAACACAGGGGCTGAACTGAACTTCCCTTTCAAGCTTCGGAAAGCCTCTTCCGCTTCTGATGACCACTTAAATGGTAGTTGGTCTTTCTTAAGAAGAGAAGTGATGGGAACCACCGTAGAAGAAAAGTTCTTGATGAATTTGCAATAAAAGTTGGCGAATCCCAAAAATCTCTGAACCTCCTTCATTGAAGAAGGAGAAGGCCAGTCAGAGATTGCAGAAATCTTCTTAGGGTCCATCTGAATCCCGTCTCTGGAGAGAATGAATCCCAAATAGGGAACCAAGGATACCTGGAACAGACATTTACTAGGTTTGACCAATAGATGATTTTCTTGAAGATGTCTGAGTACTTTGTGTAGGTGAGTGGAATGCTCTTGGGCTGATTTGGAGAAGACTAGGATATCATCCAAGTAAATGATGACCGAATGGAATAATAAATCTGGGAAGGTACGGGCCATAAACCGTTGGAACACCGCAGGTGCATTGACCAAGCCAAAGGCCATTACTTTATATTCGTAGAGCCTGTACGGTGTTCTAAAGGCTGTCTTCCATTCATCTCCTGCACAGATGTGCAGGAGATGATATGCGTTCCGAAGATCCAGCTTGGTAAAGATCACTGCCTCTTTGACTGCCTCGAGTATGTCTGAAATGAGGGGCATAGGATATCTGTCTCTGATGGTTACCTTGTTGAGTCTGCGATAATCAATGCAGGGTCTAAGTTCCTCTGAATTTTTTTTTTGAGATAAAGAATAGAGAAGCCCCAGCTGGTGATTTGGAATGTTGAATTAAACCATTCTTGAGATTGGCATCCAGATATTGTCGAAGAACCAATTTCTCCTTGAGAGACAAGGAAAACATCCTACTGAATGGTACTAAAGCCTCTGGAATAAGGTCAGTCGAACAGTCTTCAGGGCGGTGAGGGGGTAAATCATGCTCCACCTTCTCAACACACACTTGGGAATATTCGGAAAACTGGGGTGGTACAGAATGTATGGTTAGAGTTTGAGACTCCAAGGTTTGCAAAACGGCAGTCTGATACCGCCAGGAAGACAAACACGACTGACTGCAGTAGGAAGAGAGAAGAGAGGTCCCGCTTAGGTTCGAGGCATCGCATTTCCCGAACGTCTTGGTGGGACATCGGGGCAATTGTGGAGTAAATGAGAAGCAGATCCACAATACATCAGTGAGGTGAAGCTGTGTCTCTCTGAGCACAGTGAGCAGGGAGTCCACATCTGGTTGCCCTTAGGTAACTCAGGGTGACCAACCCCAAGTTCCTTGCAAATATTACAAAAAAGGTAGCAGGCGCTCCTCTCCAGAAAGAACATGGCATAATAACCTGTTCTAAGATGAGAGAGGCACAGCTTCACCTGACTGATGAGGCCCAACAAGGCTGAAACACGTGTATGGTGTTGATGTTGGTACTCTTGTTCATAGAGGAATTGCCATAGCATTTCGGTGCTGGATTGCCCATGTGGACGGGACAAAGACTGATATGTAAATGGATATTTCCCATCTGTGAAAGGTACAGTGAGCAAAAAGCGTGTGCTGCAAACTCTCATCTCAGAACAGGTTATCATGCAATGTTCTTTCTGGAGAGGAGAGCCAGCTACCTTTTTTGGAATACCTGTTGACTACCGGTTCACGTCTTAAGGCATTAGTCTCTGAGCGGGCTGCATGCACCTCGGCCCGTAGAGAAAGCTGGTCTACCTCAGAGGTTTCCATCGCTCAGGCAGAGGTAGTGAGGACAGCTTTGTGTTCTGTCACACTCACCTGTGTCTCTGCAGGAGCGATGGATGAGCCTCCTTTGACCCCGAGTTCTCACTTCCCCTGTTTCACCCGGAGGAACTCCTGTCAATTACAAGATGTACACTCCGACCTGAATTCGCCTGATTCCCTTGGGCCCTTCCTGTAAAGACTGGAGGGGGTGTCTGTACTTCCGCTCTCTATATGGTAGAGGAGAGGCACAGATGACCCCAGTCAAGATTCTCTATTATTGGTAACGTAGTCGAGCAATCAAGGCTTAGCTCCTCAGGAGGTGATGCAGGCTGGTTCTTAAGTACAGTCTAGTCCCCAACCCCCACAAAGGAATGTCCCCACACTGTATTACTGAAAACACAGTCTTTATATAATTAATATTCAAAGGTTAATATTCACACGATCACAATAACGCACTTTGTACTCAGAAATCAACAATGATAAATATATACAATTCTAAAGTGGTACCACCAATGTTATGAAATCTCATTAAAGTGCATCAACTGTACGGTTAAAATGTCACACAGATCAATAACGAGGACACCAGCAATAGAGATAGGAAAGAACGCAAGATGGTTGAAACAATAGGCAGTTTTCTGGCCCCTACCACTAGCCACAGTTCTGTGTGGAGATCCCCCCCCACCTGGGCAACCTGTAAAATAAAGATATATAGCACAAGCCCAGTCCATATATTGTTCAATAGCCTTATCTCCTCCTATAATGTTTTACCCACCCAATGTACCTGGTGGAGTAGAGTTCTTCGAAGACGCGTCAAAGGATCCTTCTTGAGTCCTTCCTTTAAAGCAGGAGCCACGGATCGTCGAAGATGGCGAACTTGTCGTCAATGGTGGCGATGAGAAGTTCAAGGGTGCCGAGACCCCGATGTCGATCCAGGCGGTGCTCGTCAGCGACGTCCTGCGAGGATGAGGTGTGGGGGGCACCTCGGCGATGGATTGTTTAGGACTGCAAAGAGTTTCAGAAGAAATGTGGCCCAGCAAGGGCGTTGAGTCGTCGAAGTCTTTGTGGCCTTCAGGTGGAGGGAAACCCACCGGCGGATTCTCCTTGGCACGTTGGTCGTCTTCGACTTTCTCCGGCGGGACAAAGCGGTCGACGTTGCGGACAAGGGAGTCCTTGGATTCAAATGTTCTTAGGCAAAGGAGAGGGCGGCTCCGGTCGTCGGCAGCGCGGCGTCAAGTGGTCCCCACGGCTGAGCAACACAACTTCGACGGGCCTCCAGCGGTTATACAAACCTGCGAACCCTGGTCGACGGCAATAGACTTCGACAGCGGCGAAGTCCGGGTGCTTTGCTTCTTTCTCCTCAGCAGTCCCGTCTCGGGTCGGCAGCCTTTCGAGGGTCTGACTTCGAGGGAGCTTCGGCGAAGGTTAGCGGCGCTCAATGGTCCCTCGGAGCACGGGAAGAGGGTGCCTTACCAGGTCCTCTCTCGGATCAGTCTTCGACGAATTTGGCAGCTTTCAGATCAGGTCGAAGCAAATGCAACAGCAAGTCTTCTTCTTCTAGCTGGGCGTCGAGGATCAGCAGTTCCAGTTACTCTTAAAGTGTAGACACAGCTTCTGAACAATTTTCAGTGGTGAGAGGTCCCCAGATATACTATCTTGTCTCTCATCCACACTGCTGGGTCACTCTCAGCAGCCAATCATACAGAAGGGCATTCATGCAGTCAGTCAGCCAATCGGGCACACAGTGCATTCAGGCCATCCTCTTCCCTCTCAGACACTCGCAACAAGGAATGTGGATTGGGACAAGTACTCAGCCATTCAACACTACACACTGCATTCAGGCCAGTTTCGGGCAGGGCTGTCGCAGTCTTTGTCTCTCATACCAGAAACCAGACAGCCACAACAAGAAGTGCATATTGGTCACACACTCCATTCACCCAGGTCCCACCCACAGGGCGTACGCACAACATACAGTCACTGGGAAGGCTCCAGTCAGTCTGGACTGGATTTCACAACAACACCATATATGGAACTTCCACCCAACAGCCAGTCAGGGGGAAGGGACAGAGTCAGGGCTTCCCAGGACTTTGGGAAAACAAGATAACCGGCAATAGAAGGCAAGAGGCCACAGGGGCCATCTTGTTTTCCATCAGGAATCAACTGATTCCAATGGCAGGGCCTGGGTATCCCAAAATGGAGGATACTCAGCGCACCTGTCAAATTCAGCATGGAGCTGCCACCAGCCCATACCCTGCTCTGCGGGTCACCCACAGGTGCCCAAAAACATACACTAGGGTCACAGGGTTGTACCCCCACTCATGGGTGCCGTAAGGGTATCCCATGGGTCTGTTCACCAAACCAAAAGAGAGAGAGCTGCACCGCCAGGAGTCCCAGATGAACTCCTGTGCGGAAAACACGACAGAACACACAATAAAAAGGCAGTAAAGGACAAGGATACAGAGGCCCTGTCCCTCCGATGCATTTCCAGCATCACACTTCCCTTCTCTTTATTGTGTGCTGTGATGTCCCCTAAGGGCTTACCTTGATTTTAGTAGGGTGTGCACTCCATCCTGCATTTGCAGGGGCGCGATTCACTCGTAGGGATGATGCCAATGTCTGTTGGCTGAGTTCTGATGCCACACGCTGTTATATGTCTTCACAGCGAGGCAGAGTGTTCAATGTGCCAGTTTCTTCACTAGCTAGAAAGTCCTTTCCACAAAGTGAATGATGCGCGGTGGATGTTGAGTGTCCGGAATTGTACGTATTGTCTTTATTTTGCCAAAGTATTTTTGGGTGAGTAGCGCTGCGTGTAGAAGTCAGAGCCCCTGGTAGGTATACGCAGCGTCATAGGTTCGAGCGCACCTGGTAATGTCTCTCCTTTCCCTTGCAGGAGTGGATTATGGAGTGCTAGCGCCTCGAGTCTGGGTTCAGCGCTACTGGAGACTTGGTGGTCTGGTAAGTATGCACAGAGGCTTCGATAAGAATGCACCACGTTAATGGAGCGCGCACAGTGAATAATGTCTTTTCTTTCTTTTGCAGGACTTTGGGCACTCAGACTACAGACCTGGATTCCAGTTTAGCGGGAAGATTCGGTGAGTAAGCGCAGCGTTACTGGAGTGCGTGCGCTAATGCAGTTCTTCTTTGTGCTTACAGGTGCCGGTGTAGGATTCACTTTGTGACCGGAGAAAGCTGCAACGTGGAGAAAGCAGGTAAGCTGAAGCAGGACAATCT
Organism: Ambystoma mexicanum; assembly: GCF_040938575.1. Classification (NCBI taxonomy): domain Eukaryota; kingdom Metazoa; phylum Chordata; class Amphibia; order Caudata; family Ambystomatidae; genus Ambystoma; species Ambystoma mexicanum. Next base: position 869,862,055 of record NC_090924.1, on the reverse strand, counting down.
GAAGCAGTAAGCAGAAGCAGGTTGATCCGGAGCAGGTAAGCAGAAGCACGGTGAGTGTGTTGCGATGCAGCTTACAGAAGCAACACGAAGCACTGGAAAAATCTTGGGTGTGGCTTATATAGCCTGGCACACCCGAACACTAGAGAGCTCATGGACTGTAATGCATTTCCTGTTTGGCAACAGGAAGTGGTAACCAGGAAGTTACCACAAACACCAGAAATTAATTAAAAGAAGGTATCTGCTATGGGTTTTTTGTGTGCCTATGCCAGGCCTGCCAGGCCTCCACCCAGCTTGCTCCGACTACATGCCTGGTACCCATGACACCGTCCTTACAACAGCTGGTTGGAATTGTTCTTGATGTATTTTTAATCATTTTGTAATGTACATGCCATAGTTGTAGCAAATTAGGCACAGCTTCCCCTTACTATCTCCGTTAGATAGGCGTTGCATCACACGCCATCTAGGGTGAGAGACCCCCGGCAGGGACAGGGTGTTCTTCCCCAGGGTCAGCTTACAGCATGGTTGTCTCCTTTTATACTGTGTGTTAATGTATGATTAATAAGTGCACTGTAGTTTTGAACGACTTCTCTCCTTAAGAACTGTTGTTTTGTGATAACATAAATGGGGGACAAACACCATCTTGTATAAACAGTAGTCCTCTTACAATCAAGGCCTTATGTTGCGCTGCAGTTAGAGCCACAGGCCCCCAGGCACACAGGGGGAAATAGGTGATTGCATGAGTGAATAGGTTGTTGCACAGGCACCAGTGAGAAAGGCCAGAGCTGCAGAAATCCATAAACCTCCCATTGTCTCATGTTTCCAGTGTTTGTATCCCAGAAAGAATTTGCTCTGCAAGGCCACAAGGGGGTTGAGAGCTTTCTGTGAACAGGGATCCCACGAGAAGGAGTGCGCGAGCCTCCGACCCTTCACATCCCAGCTCCAAGTGATAGCCCTTAGAAGCCCCATACAAAGAGCACTAGCATTCCAAGTGACTGGCCAATCCCATACCACCGACCACAACACTGTTAAATCGATCAGGGAAGATCTGAAACCAAGGATTAGTTGCCTTCAGCATAGGTTACGTAATTTATGCGGCAAGGTGCCGGGAGTGATAAAACCACATAGCTAGAACGAGGGTGGGGAGCCTTGGTGGGGCGCCATTGTGTCTGGAATGGAGCCATAATTCGTCAGAAGTGATGACCTCGAACTACCCCCTTAGCCCTTGTCTGCAGTACCAAGTGCACGTTAGGATGGAGACAGAACTAGTATTATTTTTCTGGACATAATTGCCAATTAAACACCATCTTGTACCGTGTGACGCGTGAGGAAGAGCCCACATGGAAGAAGATGGACAGAAGAGGCTGGGACCAATGGCCTTCCGTCCCCTATGGAGCAGGTATCTATGTATAAGGTCTCGGCCAACCAGCCATGTGGATTTGCACACAATGTAATTGCGTCACTGATTATGATGTGTGCTATTATAATGTCTTGTTGTGCCAATCTCCCCAGAACGTTCAGTGGCAGCACAGTGCTTTCCTGGCGCACCTTCTATTTTTGTGGTAATAAAACGTTGTTCTCCCTGCATGCAACATGTGTATGGGGCCTTTTTCCCTAGCAAGTTGTATTTTTTCTGGTGTGAGCGTTGAGGGGTTTCTCTACACCTGCTAGACTTTCTCTTGCTCCTCATCCAGATTGTTAAAAAAGTCATAGCGGTCAATCACCACCACCCTGCTACAAAACCTGCACTGGCTGTCACTTGACCAAAGGATTGCCCATAAAACTCTATCCTTGGTTCATCAACTTCTTGAAGATATAAATCAATCTTTCTTTTCTTCCTGACGCAGCCCTGCAATTCAACCTATCCGGTAAGGGAGACAGAGCCTTTGCTTTTATGACACCCTCTTTGTCAACCCAACTCACTGCAAAGCTCAAATCATGCGAACTTTTTCTTGTTTCAGGCTTGAAATGTGTTTTGTATGCTAAATCCTTCCCGCTCACCTGAGTGCTAAAAATGATTTTGGCGATAGTGGGCTATATACATTTCTTATGTGGCAGAGTGAGGCAGGAGTGTTTCTTGGTGACTTGGTTAATGGTGCCGGCAGAGCAGAGTCTTTTCACACTGCCATTTGTGAGAGGAGGAGCCTTACTACAAAACCCACTTCTCCCTCATGGAGCGATGCGGAGTGAGGCATGAGTGTTTTTGGTGTTCCTTGAGGTTTCTGAGTAGAAGCAACCTCTAGAACAAGACACGCCTCCCTCGCCGTCACATTTCAGCGCATAAGTAACCCATTCATTCCATCGGGCGGCAGTGCATTGAAGAAACACACTACGTCTACTGGGATTCCCGTATGGTTTGGTGAAATCACTGAATCTAGTAAGCACTTTGCAAACTTTTGAATAACATTAATAAACCAATTTGGAGACGTGACGGAAATAAGCCTCTTATGCAGGGCAAATTGCGCACCAAAACGAATAACTACAAATTGAGGAAAAAGGTCCCCTATAAAAATGACCAAGCGTGTTCTGCAACACAAGCACGATCAAAAGAAGGCAATTCTAGTCTTCAGGGGACGAGCTCCCCGCGAAAAAAACAGGAGCTGGCCCCATTACAGGGTACTTTACAACTGAATTTGTTGTCCAGCCTATAATTGCTCCTGGTGTTGAATACTTGCCTTACTACAGAATGAAAGCAGAGGAAATAATAACATAATCAATGTATCTGAACCCGCACTACCAGCCACTGATAATAACAACTCTCTTCTGGCTTTGTTATTTGACACTCTCGCTACCGGAAATAGGGCTGAAAATTAAATAAATGAGGAGACCTTGACGAACATTATAGAATTCAATAGTCCCGCAAGAGATAGATGGCAATACGCAAAGATTCTCAACTACAACCAATTTGTGCCCAGAGGAAGGTGATTCCGGCTCAATAAGCGTTGCGCCAACAGTGAAGACAGTATATGGGGATATTCAGGCACAATCATCTTTGCCACAATTTGCCATGAAAGTACTTCTCCGTTTAAATTGAAAAATCCTGGATAAAGTGATATGTGACATAAATGTTTAAAGTCGAATAATTACAGAAGATGGTGATAAAGCATTCAACTAATTTGTTGCTGCGGCCAGATTACAAGCTGATGGTTCGGGGCAGCAACAGGGTAATTCCCCGGAAGCTGCTGCCATGGAAGAGGCCGGTCATGCAGTAAGCTTGGAACAAATTGAAGTCGAAGATGCTGTCAGCGAAACTTCCACAATTTATTTGACTAGGGGGCAACGTAATTATAATTTTTTAATTGTAAAGTGCTTACACACAAGTGAAGTGCTTCAAAGCGCTTCAAGGCAGGAAGGGAACAAGGGAATACAGTAGTCATTCTTAGGCCTTGAGGTTTCTGAATAATCTAACAAAAATAACTAGCATACTAGGCCTGAGGCATTTCTACTAGTGCAGGACAGGAGGGAAGGAGAGAGGGGGGGAGAGGGCAAACAATCAATAAGCTGCCATACTAGGCCTAATGACTCAAGACAGAGAGAGAGGCAGGGAGGCTGTACCAGAGTGAGGTACCTGTAGAGGATAAAGTTCTACCCCCAAATCTCTGGAGAAATTACTAACCTGCAGAGAGTTGGAGGAGGCCAAGCAGAGGGCTCTAGAAGGAGAGGATTTAGGAAGAGAGCGTTGTAAGTAGTGTGGGCCTTGGCCCCAGAAAGCCTTGTGGACTATGCAAAGGGACTTGAACTTGATCCTTGAAGCCACTGGGAGCCATTGGAGGGATTTCATCGCTGCAGAGATGCGGTCGCGGGGCTTGACACCAAGGATAGTCTTGCGGTTCTGTTCCTGATAAGTTGAAGAGGTCAGAGAATAGAAGTAGGAAGATTGAGAAAGAGGCTGTTGCAGTGGTCCAGTCTAGAGAGAACCAGGGCTCTGGAGATGGTGAGCCTCTGGGGGAAAGTGAGAAAAGGTAGAATACCTCTGAGGAGGTGCAGCTGGTAGTGGGACTTTTTAGAGATATCCGAGATGTTAGATGAGAAGGAGAGAGAGTCGAAGATGACTCAAAAATTTGTTGCCTCTCTGGTGAGTGAGGGTGCAGGACCAAGGGAGGCTGGCATCATTAGCAGCACACCAGGACAGAATTGCAGACAGTCAGGGATGAGCGTGGAGGAGGAAGAGGCCGAAGGTAGCCTGAAAGAGAGCTGTGTCAATCGCATAACACTGAAAGTTGGAGGTGAAGGCAGAGATTCTATGGGCCAAAGGGGCCATGTAGACATTGAAGAACCAGGGGGATAGATTAGATCCCTGGTGAACACCACAAGTAGAGAGAGTGATAGCAGAGAGAAAGGACCCAAGTTCCACTTGGGAATATCGACCTGGGAGAAAGGACGCTAGCCACGCCAGGGCCTGTGATGCCCAGCTTATCATGCAGACGGCAGAACAGGATGTTGAGGTTTACCGTATCGAAAGCAGAAGAGAGGTCAAGATGGATGTGGACAGAGGGAGAGTTAGAGTTACAAATTTGAAAGCAGGTCTTCATGGGTGTTCAGAAGAGCAGTTTCCATGCCTCTTGGTGCTCTATAGCCAGACTAATGGTCATGGAGATAGCCAAAAGATTTGGTGTGGAGGGTAAACTGAGAGATAGCCAGCTCCACCAAGAGTTTGCCCAGGAAAGGTGTGATAGAGGTCGGGCGATAGTTTGTCACAATGGAAGGTTTGGCAGAGGGTGCACAAGAGAGTGCTTAAGAGTGGCAGCAGAAATGACAAAAAGCCCAGGAGCAAGCACAACCTCCAGTGCAAATAGGACTGCCAACTAAGAGGAAAGTACACATAGCTGAAGCCGAGCCAAAAATAAAGGATTAAGAAAAAGGTTTATAAACGAAAGAAAAGAAATGGCACCTCAAAAGGCAATTTAACAAGTTGGCTGATGAGTGATCGAAGCCTAAATGATAGCTCCGAAATTTAGCCAACTGACATGTTACCCCATCCCAGGACTGAGCAATTACCGGCATGCAGGAGATCTCGCTGGATCAGCCATATAATACTTTCCGGCAATAGGCAGTGTAAGGAAGGTATGGTATCAACAGTAAGACTGACACAAGTGACCACAGATCAAGAGTGTTTATTGAACTCTCAGAAGGGTGGTATAAACGCCTACCTAAACCTAAATCTACAGCTGGGAGCAATCTACGACCATCAAATAATAATAATGTAGTCCTAGTGGAGCCTTGTCAAATAAAAAGCGGCCTGTACAAAACAACCTATTGCCAATCCTTAACACTAATTTACAAAATAACGTAAGGTAATGTTCACTAAAAAGAAAGAAGTGTTCACAAAATGATAAGTCAGGATGTTTGGACTGTTAGCCTCCCTTCCCCAAGTTTTCAGGCAGGACACGGCAGTTCACTCGAGCAAAGCACACACTCTGGCTTTTGCGGCACGAGGGTACAGTTCCATTTCACAGTTCAAGACCTTCTGTGTCCATGCGTCTTTACTTCTTGCAAGTCTCTAGACTTAGAGGGCTTGGTATACAAAACAACACAAAAAACATGATTTTCCTTTTCCAGCTCTCAATTTTGGATGTTCATCCTGGATCCCTGTCAGCCTGGCTCAGATTCTTTTAAAAACAAAAAGTTCAACTTTGGATGCCTCTCTTCCGGGCTCAGATCCCTTTCAAACTACGTTCAGATAATTCTTTTTCGGGTGACTCACGGTTCACCCCAGATCCCCCTGGGCCGGGCTCAGATCCCTTTGTTTTGCTCAATTAGTCTCCCTCAGCTGGGCTCAGACCAATTGAGATGTACTTTAAACTATCGAAGACTTTCAAATGTGCACAGGTTTAGCTTGACCCGTTGCATGACCACTTCAATCTCAATATTCCTTGTTCTCTCTCTCTGCATCAGTTGGATATCTAACAGAGATTTTCGAATGAGCATCCACGTGGCACCAGACCACTTGTGTGTTGGCGCATTCTAAATGCCATATTATATCATGTCATAAAATATTTATTTATTTTATTTATTTGTAATTTAAATAGCACAGTGAGGTAAGCTACGGACACCAAGTAGTAGTTTACCAATTTATTCTGGACCCCAGAGGAGCAGCGCACCACTGGGCAAACAGACCAACAACCAACTGGCCCGTGTGGAATGTTAATCCATAAACATGGAACAGCATTTCACATGTGCCATAATACAGAATACAACATATCTCCTCCCCTTATCATACAACATCACAAAGTATAATTACAAATTACAATAACTGATACATTTTGAACAAGATAAATAACAAGTAAGGAACAATAGCTTTGTGTTACAGATGCACGCAGCCATAAATGCACATTGGAACATAGTTAACCTAGAGCAACAGATATCCAAACATTAATTCCATGTAGCATCCCAAAGCATTATGCACATTAGCGCACACAGTCTCTGAGTCTAATAGGAGGCCCACATCTTCTCACCGGCCGCCCCGACACTCCAACCTCTTCTCTCAACACATTGAAATCCGCAGCTCTACTAAGACTACGTTCTTCCATAACAACCCCCGAAGTCTGGCTTCCTGTTACACATTCGGGAACACAGGCACTCCCTTCACTCCTTTCTCCAGGTACAAAATCAAACAAATCACCACCTTCACCATCCAACCCATCACTGTCCCCCACAGATGTAGAATTGGTCCTGGATCCATCAAGCACCACCACCCGCCTCTTACTCCATACAGAACCATCCTCCAAACGCACATAACCTTTACCACTCTTGACTACTTTCCTGGCAGGAAAGAATACACTACCACCCTTTTGGACGAATCTAGGATTCTTTACATATACCAAATCTCCCTCCTTGACTTGCAACTCCTACCTATTCCCTTGGGACAATCTTACAGCTTCCTGGCGTGCCAGAATTTTCTGCTGAACATTATACAGGTCCAGCTCACACGGTCCACCACCACCTAGCACCATAGATCTCAAGGTAGTTCCAGGTTTCCTTCCCCTCATCAATTTGAAGGGTGTCCTACCGGTGCTAACAGAAGGGGTCCTGCGATAAGCTGACAAATATTCCGACACCATCCCCTGCCACTCAAACCCACTAGTCAAAGCCAACTGAATGGCATTCTTAATCATGCCATTGACTCTTTCCACGAAGCCATTGGCACTCGGGTTATGTAAAGCAGTGTGATTGTGTTCTATACCATGCTGCACTAAAAATTCCTTCATGAGTTTTGAGGTAAACTGCACACCGTTGTCCGTGACCAGATTTGCAGGAATCCCTTCCCTATCCAATACCTTTTTTAGGAAAGCTATAACGCACTCCGTGGTCACCCTGCCAAAAGCTGCAACCTCAACCCATTTGGATGTGTAATCCACCAAAACCAAAAGAAATCTAGACTCTGGTTCTAAACACTCAAAAGGACCCATGATATCTAAAGCCACCTTTGACCACACTTCTCTATGAATATCAACAGGGTGAATAGGCTGGGGGCGACCACTCTACTCTTGTCACTCATGGCATAAACATGACACTCCTTCACCACCAACTCCACATCACGGTCCATGGCAGGCCACCAATATGATATGATATGGCATTTATAACGCGCCTATACACAAGTGTTTCAATGCGCAACGAGGCAAAAGGAGGGGGAACAAAGGGAAGACAGACAGCGATCTTACTAGGCCAGGTGACATTCAGATCGCGCAAGTGCAAGAGAAGGGGGAAAGGGAAAAGTGCGTGGGGGAAGGGAGAGGGGAAGTGCAGTACATGGGATAGTAGAATAAATAAGATAAATAAAAAGCGGCTAGCTGGTGGCCAGTGCAAGTTAAGTGCAGACATAGATGCTGGTAGGGGGACTGTAGGGATACAGAAAACAGTCCCCAGTTGCAGGGGTTGCCAGGGAGTGCAACTGGCGAGGCCTGGGCCCGAGATCAGAAAGGGTGGCCAGGTATCCAGTTTCAGCCAGGAGTTTAGCAGGGGAGAGGGGGAGAGAAAGCAGAAGCAAAGAGGAAGGTTTTGAGGTGCTTCCGGAACCAGAGATGGTTCTCCTCAAGTTTCAGGGAGGCAGGAAGGCTGTTCCAGAGGGAGGCCCCAGCCGAAGAGAGAGATCTACCACCAACTCGTTGCTTGGAGAAGCGACTGACCCTGAGGGAGTTGGAGGTGGATGAGCGAAGAGCTCGAGAAGATAGATATTTATGACACGAGAGTTGAAGGTAATGCGGCCCCAGGCCCCAGAAGGCCTTGTGGACAATGCAGAGGGTTTTGAACTTAATCCTCGCAGCCACTGGGGGAGCCAGTGCAAAGATTTCAGTCCTGGAGAGATACGATCCCTGGGCTTGAGGCCAAGGACAAGTCTTGCAGTCCCGTTCTGGATAGGTTGCAGAGGGCGGAGAGTAGAGGTAGGCAGATTTAGAAAGAGGCTATTACAATAGTCCAGCCTAGAGAGAACCAGGGCTCTGGAGACAGTGAGCTTCTGGGGGAACGAGAGGAAATGAAGAATACCTCTGAGGAGGTGCAGCTGGTAGTGTGACTTCTTAGAGATGTCAGAGATGTGAGGAGAGAAGGAGAGTGTGGAGTCGAAGATGACCCCAAGGTTTTTTAGCCTTGCAGGTGGGAGCAGGAAGAGGGCCAAGAGAGGCCGTCCAGAGAGCTGCAGGGAAGGAGGGAGCGGGTGTGCCGATGAGTAGAATCTCAGTCTTACTGGCATTAAGGCAGAGGTCATTGGCGGCACACCACTCCTGGATAGCACACAGACAGTCAGAGATGAGGGAAGGAGAGGAGGAGGCCGAGGGTAGCCTGAAAATGAGCTGGGTATCATCCGCATAGCACTGAAAATTGGGACATAGAGCGGCGATGCGGTGGGCAAGGAGTGCCAGGTATTGGTTGAACAGCCAGGGAGAGAGGTTGGATCCCTGGGGGACACCACAGGTAGAGAAAAAGATATCGGAAAGGAAGGACCCAAGTTGGACCTGGGAGGGTTGGTCAGAGAGGGAAGAAGTCAGCAACGCCAGAGCCTGACCAGTGATACCCAGTTTAGTTTAGTTTATTCATTTGTATTGCGCACCAGACCCGAGGGTATGACGGCGCAGGAGCAACCTCACAGCTTCACAGCTCACAGCTTGGTTACATGTTACAATGCATTACAAAAATTACAATGGGACAATAGATAGTTGAAGCAGACACGATTAAGGTAAGAGTTTACAGAATTACAAATATACACATTTACATAGTTTATAGCGGTGAGGTGGGTTGGATGGTATTAGCGGCCATTGTCCTTTAACCATTTTATGTAGTTGCGTCTAAAGTGTGTGTAGGTTTGGGGTGTCCTTGGAGAGGGTGGTAGGGAGTTCCAATGTTGGGCTGCTTTCATTTGGAAGCTGTTGCCACCCATTTTGGTGCGTTTGAACTTGGGAACTGTGAGTAGATTAGCGTTGGAGGTTCTAGTAGGTCTATTGGAGGTGTGTTTACTTATTCTGTCGACTAAGTAGCGGGGGCAGCGTTGTTGAGGTATTTGTGTGTTAGTGAGGCTACTTTGAGTAGGATTTTATCTGTAGTGTTGAGCCAGCTATGGGCTCTCCTAATGTTAGAAATATGTTCTCTTTTGGGGATGCTAAGCGCTGCTCTGAGAGCGTTGTTTTGTAGCGTCTGTATTTTGTTAGTGACCTGTTTGCTTGCTCCTGCGTAGAGGGCATTACAATAGTCCAGTTTTGATATTACAAGGGCTCTGGCTAACGTAATGTAGCTCTGGATGGATAAGAAGGGTTTGGCTGCTCTTATAAGCTTACAGGTGTAGGCCGTGGAGGATGCCATTGAGCTAACCTGTTTATGGAAGGTGAGGGAGGAGTCGATGTATATTCCTAAGGTTTTCACTTCCTTGGCTACTTTGATCGGGTTCCTGTCCATAATGAAGCTGGTGTAGTTGTGATCCAATTTAGTTAGGTTTGCGGTGGAACCAAGTATGATGAGTTCAGTCTTATCATCATTCAGGCATAGGCTGTGAGTTGCCATCCATGCCTGGCTGATGAGGTACACCTTGTTCACCAAGGCCAAATCATGGTTGTAATCTCCCGTCAACGGGATGAGGATCTGGGTATCATCGGCATAATTAGTGTAGGTGATACCCAGACTATCTAGATCATCAAACAGGGGCTTTGTGAACATGTTGTACAGTGTAGGGGAGACGCATGAACCCTGGGGGACTCCGCATGTGATGGGAATGGGGTCGGCGGCTGCTGTGGTGGAGAAGACACGCATGGATCTGTTGCTGAGGAATGACTCGATCCAGCCGATGGCTTCTTGGGAGAAGTGGGCAGCTGAATCCAGGTGGTTGCATAAGATTTTGTGATCAACTAGATCAAATGCCGCAGAGAGGTTAAGGAGAAGCAATAAAGCAGTTTTCCCTTTGTCTCTAAGAGTGTCAATTTGAGCCTTCAGATCGATGAGGGCCATTCCTGTCCCGTGTTGGGGCCTGAAGTCTGATTGCCGAATACTGAGGAGATGGTTTATTTCAAGGTATTTTTGGATTTGTTGGTAAGCTGTCTTGTCTAATATCTTGAGCAGGAATGGGACGGTGGTAATTGGTCTGTAGTTGGTGGGAGTGGAGGGGTCAAGAGTGGGCTTTTTGAGAAGGGGGAGGACCCAGGATTCTTTAAGTTTGCTGGGGACGGTACCTGAGGTGAAGGAGGCGTCGCCCTGACAGTTAGATGGTTTTAGGCTGAGAATGATTTTTTCCACTTCAAGAGTGGAGACTTTGGAGAAGCTGAAGCGAGTGGGGTTGGGAAGAGGGTGTTGGGGTGTGGGGCACGGGTCGTATTAGTAGGGTTGGTTGGTTTAGCTATGGAATCTTTCTTATTTTTAATTTTAGTTTGTAGGCCTGTGACTTTATTGTTTAGGGCATTTTGGACACTGGTGCACCATTGTTCTTCACACAAGTGTCTGGAGTTAGCACAGGCGTTTCCAGTTCTTTAATGATCGTAAACAGCTCTTTGGTGCTGGAGTTGGATTGTGCAATTCTCCGGTTGTAAGATTCTTGTTTGGCAGCTATGATTTCGTTTTTGTAGTTGGATGTTATTTCTTTTAGCAATATTTTGTTATGGTCTGTGGGAGATTGTCTCTAGGCTTGTTCCTTTTTGCGTTTTTCTAATCTAAGACTTTTTAGGTGACTAGAGAACCAATGGTTGAGATGTTTTTTCGGTTTACATTTTCTTAGTTTTAATGGTGCAATGGGGTCTAAGGCTGTGCGCATGGTTTTGTTATAGCCTTCTACAAGGTCGTAGGGGTTGGAAGTAGCAGGGAATTGGTTAAGTGTGGGCAGGATGAGAGGGATCAGTTTTTCCACTGTGATATTTTTTTTACCTCTCGTGGGGATGGCTGAGGCTAGCATATTGTTGGTGATGGCGCTCGAGGCTTCAAGGGTAAAGGAGAGGAGATGGTGGTCGGACCAAGGTTGAGGGGAGTTATCGGTAATGGAGGCGGCGCAGTTGTAGTCTGCTACCCAGTCGAGGGTTCTCCCTTTGTTATGGGTTGGGCCAGATACTTTTTGGGTAAAGCCTAATTCAGAGAGAGTATTGTTGATGAGGGTGGCATTGTGATCTTTAGGGTCTTTAAAGCCTAGGTTGAAGTCCCCTAGGAGGAGGCTCTGGGAGGTGTTTTTTAGGTCATTGGTGAGGATGGTGCTGAGGTCTTCCTCAAAGAATCCTAAGGGTCCGGGAGGTCTGTAGATCAAGTGAATGGATATCGTTTGGGAGTTAGTAGTAGGCAGTTTAGCTGTGAGTGATTTGCATGATGGGAGGTGGGTAGAGGAGTCAAGTCTAATGTTGAAATGTGTTTTGGCAATTACGGCCAGGCCACCACCTCTAGATTCTGTTCTATCTGCTTGGAGGATGATGTAGTCGTCGGGGATGGCTAGAGAGAGGGCTGGACCTGCAGCTGCGTGGAGCCAGGACTCGGCTATGGCTAAGAAATCTAGATCTTCTGCTATAATGAGGTCTGCTATATCTGTAGCATGGGCTATTATGGAGCATGCATTAATGAGGGCGCCTTTTATAGGTGCGGTAGTAGTCTTAGTGGGGGTGGGGATGGTGGCTGTGTTGTGAGTTTTGTGTTTGTGCGTAGTATTAGGTGGGCTGGACTTGCGTCTTTCCAGTGTAAGGTTGGTGTAGGTAGTGGAGCGGTTAGTCAGTTTGGACTGGATAGAGTCCCTGGCTCGGGGCTCGTACAGTTTAGGTAGTCTGGACCGTAGTCTGGGGTTTCTTTCAGAGAAGCTGCATGGTAGGGAGAATTGGAGCGGCATGGTTGTGGCGTGGGGCTCTATGGGGGGTGGTGGAGTGATGCCTATGGTGGCCAAGCTCAGGTTGGAACTAGGAGGGCATGAAGAATTAATAAGGTGCAGAATAGTTCTCAACAGTATTGAGTAGATGCCTGATAGGAACATTTTGCACAATAAAAAGTTTAGATGCTATGTGTGTTAGATTAATACAGAGTAAGGCAGCAGTCTATTGTCATGCATGGCATAATAAATGTAACAAATCTGTCCTGATACATATACGTAAGAGCATAGGGCTATACAGGTGTAGGGAGGCACATGTGCAGAGAACAAGCTGGCATGAAAATAGTATGCTTGGAGGTACGTTAGAGAGCAATAATTTTCAGGCACAATTTACTCAGCTAAGACCAGTTAGGTTACAGTGTAACTTACGAAATGCTACGTCAGGGGATTCGAGACGGAAGTTTCGTAGGAGTAGTGCGCAACTGTGCGCGGGCGGCAAGTAAAGTTCAACAAAGTATTATAGCAACATGTATTTTGGACTGGTCTGTTCCAAGTAAGGCAAGTCAATAACAGTGCAAAATAACATTAATCAAGTGCGTGGACTAGTTTTACCTTAATGAAAGTTTGGCAAATCTGTACCATTCGCTTGGTCATAGCGGTGTGGCTCCTAGCCGTGGTGTTATTCCAGTTCTCCTTGGAGGATTTTTAGATGAAAAGGAGCTTTTATGCACGTTGAATGGGGTAGGTCGCTCGATGGGTCGAAGACTGTGGTTTTCAGGGTTAGAATCCGAGTCGCCCGAGGTGAACAGGGGCAAACGGGGCCTTTTTCAGGCCTTCTTCGAAGCCGCGGCGCTTCCGCCTGCCGGCGAAGGTGATTTGCTAAATAGGCTTCTCAGTTGCTAGGCAACATGAGAGTAGCCTTGTTCTCGGCCCGCGTTGCGCCCGCCATTTTGGGAACCGGCGAGGCCGCAAGCAGCAAAAAAGGCATGGTGCGTCTAATGGAGCAAAGGTGAGCAAAGGCTCAATCACGGCCGTAGCACAGTCGTCGTGGCAAGCAGAGGCAGGTATTCATAATAAGGATGTTCTCCAGTGTCGAGGCTGGGCTGTGCAGCAAAGAGTAGGCAGCAAGTGTGCAAGCCTGCATGGGTGGCCCTGTGGGTATGCTGGTCGCTGAGGGCGGGCTGCTGAGGCTTCTGCTGGCGGGGTGGGGGCTCCTGCCCTCTCCACCAAGGGGATTGTGGATCTGAGGCTCAAGGGGGCAAACAGGGCCTTTTTCAGGCCAGGTTATCACGGAGACGGTTGAGCAGGATGGCATGGTTGACAGTGTCAAAGGCAGAAGAGAGATCAAGCAAGATGAGGACGTATGGGGTGTTAGAGTCAAGGTTGGAGAGCAGGTCTTCAAGGATGTTCAGGAGAGCAGTTTCCATGCTTCTGGCAGCTCTGAAGCCAGACTGATGGTCATGAAGACAACCAACAGATTCAGTGTGGAGATTAAGCTGGGAGATGGCCAGTTTCTCCAGGAGCTTGCCCAGGAAGGGAGTGATGGAGATTGGGCGATAGTTAGCCGGGTGGGAGGGGTTGGCAGAGGGTTTCTTGAGAACAGGGTGCACAAGGGAGTGTTTCAGGGGGGATGGGAAGACTCCAGTGATGAAGGAGTGATTGCAGAAATCAGCCAGGGCAGGAGCCAGAGAGTCAATGTGGTCCTTGATAGTTTTGGAGGAACAGGGGTGAACCTGTTTCGATGAGACTTTCATAGATCGGATTTGTCTAGAAACCATGGCTGCAGAAAAAAGGGGAAAGGCAGAGAAGGAGGGAGAGGGGTGGCTGCAGAGGGGCCAGAGGAAGAGCAGGGAATGGAGGGAGGGAGGCAATAGGAGGAGAGTGAGGACAGGATGTCCTGAGTTTTTGAAATGAAGTGAGAAGCCAGTGCCGTGCAGAGGGCCTGGGAAGGGACAGGAGAGATAGAGACTGTGGCAGGATTGGCCAGTTCCTTGCTGATTTTAAAGAGTTCAGCCGAGTTGTTAGATTCCGCAGAGATGCAGGCTTGGATATGAGCTCTCTTCTTGGTGAGGACGGAGAGCCAGTATTGCCTTTGCAGCAGGCCTGTTTGTCAGAGGATGAACATGAAGCACGCCATTCCCTCTCGGCCACCCTGCACTTGCATTTACTCTTCCCTCAGTCTTCTTTTGGTCAAAGAACGACCCAAATGCCCCTCATGGGCCAACGCAACAATCCTCTCCCTCAAGCTCATGGGTGGAATCAATTTCGCTCCTCTCGATACACCCCAGGGACCAACGGCGAACTCGTCCAAAACCTTGAAGTAACCCCTACCTTCCGGTCTATCCTTAACTACGTTTCAACCCTTGCTGAGGCCCTCCTTGACCCAACACAACTCAGCATCATTTTCGCTTTCAATGGTCCACAGAGACTTGTCAATGGCAGGGATGACACATGCAACTTGAAATTGAAACTCCTCCTCCTCTTTCACACCCTCACCACGAGGATTCCCCAATTCTGCAGTAGGCAACCGTGACAAACAATCAGCTGCAACATTTTGTTTACAAGGCACATACTCCATGGTGAAGCTATATTCCTGCAACTCCATGGACCATTTGGCTATCCTCGGGATACCGCCCCAACCCCTTTAATGGAGAACACATGTACCAGGGGCTTATGGTCAGTCCTGACCACGTAGGGAATCCCCCAAAGGAACGTCCTAAAGTATTTATACGCCCAATTCACTGCCAAGGCTTCTCACTCAATCACGGAATACCTTCCTTCAGCCGTCCTCAAAGTCCTAGATGCAAAAGCCACTCGTTTACACTCCCCTTCGCACCATTGTTCCAAGACCGCACCTATCCCTACTTCGCTGGCGTCAACAGTAAGAACGGTTTTGTATTTGGGGTCAAAAGACCTCAAACATGGGGCAAGATCCACACAATTATTCACAGTCTCAAACTCCTCACCACACTTGTCAGACCATTCAAACCTGGCACTTTTTTTTAACAATGCTATCACAGAAATGGTTTTGTCAGAATAATTGGGAATAAACTTCACATAGTATTCAGCTAATCCAAGAAAAGCGTTAAGCTGCTCCTTATTGGTGGGTGCCGGGGTGTCTTTCAACACTTGTACCAACTCCGCCTTGGGACTGATCCCTTGGGCACTAAGAGTATGACCCAAATATGTCACTTTCTCCACCCCCACTTGACACTTTGCCAATTTTACTGTCAAACCCTTTTTCTTTAAAATGTTCATCACGTCACGCACCCTCCTGTCATGTTCCTCCCTACAACCACCCCACACCAATATATCGTCCTGGAAATAACATACACCCAACAAACCGCCAAATAATTCTTGCATCAAATGCTGAAACACAGCCGATGCCGACGCAAGACTGCATGGCATGCAGCAAAAGCAAAAAATTGAGTCACAAAAGATGTAAGAGACCTAGAATCTACGTGTAGATCGATCTGGTGGTATGCCGCAGACAAGTCAAATGTAGAAAAACATTTGGCCTCACCCAAAGTGATCAACAATTCGTTAATGTTTGGTAAGGGATGGCGGTCAACCCAAATACTTGAATTGAGTTCCCACAAATCCACACACATTCTGAGATTTCCATCCCCTTTCTTAACCAACACCACCGGGAACAACCATTCAGAGGACTCAATGGGTTCAATGACCCCTGCCACCATCCGCTTATCCAATTCTAACTTGAGGCCATTCCTTGCCAAGACTGGGACACCCCTCACTTTGTGTACCTTAGGCACTGCACCTTTTTTAAAATGATGTGATGAGCAAATCCTTTTAGTTTCCCCAACTGATCAGAAAACACTTCAGGAAACTCAACCCCAAGGGATTCAGACGTCACATGCCCCCTCACACCATCACCCTCCTGAATGCTCAGCACAGGCACCTCCTTGCCCGGATGAATTTCCATGCATAAAGCAGCTTGCTCGTCCGATCCCAACACACTGGTACCTTTTAAGTGCAACATAAACTTGCCCAGAGTTTGTCGACACCGGAATTCAATGCAAGCTCTATCATAGCCCAACACGCTAATGGGATTCTGTCCATAAGCACTGGGATTAATGTCAGATGCACACAAGGTTGAGATCTCCTTGCCCAGTGTCTCCACGTATATCTCTGGAGACACAATGGTGTAGGGAGAGCCTGAATCTTCCAACATTTCTATAGGATGGCCATCCACCAGCACTGAGACCCACAGACCTTTCCGTGAAGCCCCTTCCACATGTAAAATTACTCCTTGCTCCACCTTAACCAAGGATTCAGTCTCATGATCGGAAACACATCCATCCGATACCACACCAACCACACCGTTGAATTTGCACATACGAGCATAATGTCCTCTGCATTTGCATTTGCATTTCCTACATACTACATTAACTGCAGGACATTCCTTGGAACCAGTTAAATGGCTCGGCCAGCCACATTTTTTACAAGGCTCCTTGCCACCAAGTATCCTTCCAGCCTGACTCACTTTTATTAAGTTTCTTTTTGTTGTCTCCACCACCTCCTTTTCCACGTGGTAAAATAGCCTGCACAACATCTCTGGAGCCCTCTCTTTCAGTTACCATTTGCACACTCGCTCTGGAAGCTTCAATGGCCCTGGCGATCTCGACCACCTTCTCCAATGGGGGATCACTTTCTATCCAAAGCCTCTCCGTGATCTTCTGATTACTTGTTTTCATTATTATCTGATCTCTGATGTACTCATCAATAATCCCCGAAAACTTACAAGTGGCCATCAGGGTCCGCAATGCAATTACATAGGCGTCTATGGATTCGCCCAACCCTTGTGCCCTTGAGAAGAATTTATAACGCTCCAATACCACATTTATCCTTCTACCAAAGCGAGCCTCTAATTTCTTCAATGCAATTTCATATGCGCTCACAACTCTTTCTCCTTCCCCAGTCCCAGGGAGTCACTTTCTCCCCAGGTAAATGACGAAAAACCAGCAGTCCTTCAGTGCCTATGTAATTAAGAAGTGCTGCCTCCTTCTCATCATCAGAGAACTTTGCACCTCCAGCCGCCCTCAAATATATTTCAAAAGAGTCAATCCATTGGTCCCATGGGGCCGTTGGCTCACCTGGAGTTGGCAAGAATGCAGGGGGTGGTCTAGCAGCAGTGTGCCACATATCTAATGCAGAGATGCTGGAGAGGTAAAGCAGGAAGGTGTTCCCCGAACAAGGCGGATTTCCTCAGATGGAGAATATCCACAGATGAGTAACCACTGGAATTCCCAGCTGTCTCACAGCAAGCAAGTAGCCTGGCTGCTAACACACTGCTGTAGGATAATGCCACCCCACTTATCAATTGTTCCCCAACCAGATGTGAGCTGGCCAACCTACACAGCAGTTCGGAGCAAGAAACCCCCCCTATGCACTGCAATGCAACCAATAACGTGTGTGCCAGTCTCACTCAGACTGTTGTCCACCACAAACAGCTGAGGATACACCAACAGTACCTTGGGGCAAAGAACACCCTCCTCTGCGCTGCCAGGCAACAGGTGTAGCGTCTCCACAAAAAGTCAATTCCCTCAGCACCTCCTACCAGCCATAAGCGCCGTGTGCGAGGGACAGCCAAACCGAGATCACGCCACCGGATACAATGTGTCCTGGCTCCTCCTTCCAGCTGTGGATGTCGTGCGTGGATCAGCCCTCGGACCAAATCAAGACCACGCCCCTGGACGTAGTGTCTGGGAAGGGGCTGACTGCAGCACATATACAGTGGGCGCTTCCATGATGCCGCGGCACCCTGCGCCGACGCGCCGTTGTCCAAACACACACAGCAGCTGCGGGGCCCCCCAGGAACAAGCCTCTCTCTGGCCATGACAGCTGTGACGGGTGCAGCACCCACAGGCTGGAGCCATGTCACTCTTGGATCCGGGCGGCAGTGCTAAAAAATGGCCCACCGGCAACATCAGCGTGGCGAAGCACCAATGCCCCCAGCGATGAGGACAGTGGTCGGAGAAGCGCCAGCAATGCCGGCACCAATCCAATGCGGACACACTCCGCGGTTCCTGCTCCTGCGATGGCAACCTTACACGCGCGGGGCGATGGGTCCAGATAATCCTCGTCGCCAATGAGGTAAGCTACGGACACCAAGTAGTAGTTTACCAATTCATTCTGGACCCCAGAGGAGCAGCGCACCACTGGGCAAACAGACCAACAACCAACTGGCCCGTGTGGAATGTTGATCCATAAACATGTAACAACATTCCACATGCGCCACAATACAGAATACAACACGCAGCCACTAACCTGGAGGCTTAAGGGCGCTAACCAAACAAAACATAAACATTAAACATAAACAAGCGGTATATAACCAGAGGCCAAAGAGATCAGCAGGATCAGAGGTCTAAGTAAAAGGGTTTAATTAAAGAGGAGGGTTTTCAGGGCCTTCCTGAATACTTTGATGGAAGTTTCTTCTCTTAATTTAATGCACAGTCTATTCCAGGAGCTACGTGACCCTGAATAAAAGGTTCGCACCTTGTGGCACTCCTTGGGTCAATTCCATGGCATCATCATCGACAATGTCGCTGCTTACTATCCATTGACACCCTTCCAGAAATGATTTGACCCAACAGGCTGCTGACGTCATAAAATCCTCTGCCTCCTCCACCTGGTGACCAAAGCTGTATGGTCCACCAGGTCGAAGGCGGCAGACAGGTCCAACAACATCAGCATGCTTATATTAACCTGGTCCATATGTCGCAGAAGTCTGGACTTTAGGTCAGCATAGCTGTCTCCGTCCCGTGCTTTTCTCTAAAACCAGATTTGTCTGGTTCAGAATGTCGACAGATCTGAGGTGAGCAAGCATTTGAGTGTACGCAACCCTATCTAAGATTTTCAACAGGAACTGAGAATTTGAGATAGGATGGTAGTTTAAGGGGTCACTAGGTGAGAGACCCGGTTTTTACATCAGCAGTGTAACCCATGATTGCTTGATTCAGGCTGGCACCGAACAGTCTCTAAAGGAGGAGTTCACAAACCTACAGAGAGTAGGGATCAAGGAGGCAGAACATGCCTTAATCGCTAGTGCAGGACATACATACTGCTTGCAATTTGATGGTTTGAGCTTCTCTATGAGTATAGTGTGGTCAGCCTCAGAGATGGGTTTGAAGGAAAAAAGCTCATCTACTTTCCATGTCTTAGGCAACAGGGTAATAGTAGTGTAGTCTTTTTGTTTCAAGGTTTTCTTTGATATCAGAATGCCATCTTTGATTTTGCTGAGTTTAGCATGCATGGCGTCCTGGACCAGATTACACCACTTAGCGTCTCTGGTGATTGTCTCCTTGCTATTGGTCTTCGTTTTTTCCAGTTCTTTGAAAACTTTAAAAAGTTCCTTGCGCTGAGACTGGGCTTTGGAAATCCGGTCATCAAGATAGGCTCTTTTAGCCATAATCACTACCTTCTTAGAATTTCTTACAAGTATATTACAGGTTTCTTTATCGTTATCCAGAAGTGACTTTTTACAAACGCAAAGGGCTTTAATTTTGTTACTTTTCATTACCTGAAGGCCATGAGAAAACCAAGAATTAGTCTCTCTTTGAACTGACTTCCTATTAAGCAAAGGTGCTATGGTGTCTGCTGCCTTCAGCATAATGTCTTGATAAATAAGTGTAATTTCTTCTACCAAGCACTAATCATTAATCTTCTCCTCCAGGGTCCGGACACAAGGGACAAGACTGCCGGGGTCAGCTTTTTAAGGTTTCTACAGCGAGTGGTAGAAAAGGAGGGTTTCTTCTTTAGTTCAGTTTTGTCTGATATAATCTCAAAGTGAATAAAATAATGGTCCGACTAGAGACAGGGACTAACAGCCAGATTTAAGGGGGTGATATTAAAACCTCCCAGCCTGTCAAGAGTGTTCTCCTTCGCGTGCGTAGGAACATTAATGTATTGCGAGGAGCCCAGGTTAGACAAAGCCCTATCTACTAATTTGGCTTGTGTCTCAGTACGATCTCCTAACGAAAAGTTAAAATCTCCAAGAATCAAGACTTTAGAAAAAGGTTTTAAAAATGTTAAAAGTAGATCAGATAACTGATTGGTAAAATCCTTCATTAAGTTGGGGGCCGATAAAGTAAAACCATGTTTACGGTGTCTTCAGTGTGTAATCTTATTTTATCATGAAGAATCTCACAATTATCTAGATTTATAACATCAGGGCGCAGACCTCTAATGATTCTTTAAATATCAATGCTACTCCCCCTCCTTGTCCTGGCATAACAAGTTATAACCTGGAGGTATAGCCAGAGCGAGCGAGGGAGGGACCTGCGGCTAAATGATTCCAAGTTTCTATTACAGCTCAGATGTCAATATTATGTATAGTAATATAAGATGACGCCTCTAAAGCATGCTTCATCAAAGAGCGTGTATTGAGAAGCAGGCATTTAAGCTTGCATGCAGGGTTAAACGTGCTCTCAATGAAAGCCTATGAGGTGTAATAGCATCATTATCACTCTCCACGATTTGTTCTGTCAAGCAGAGCGGCGGATGGTCAGCTAACGCATCCAGTATATAGAGAGCCTCAGGTTTAGTGCTACTATTAGAGGCAGTATCCAAGTCCTGGGGGTCCCCATTTCCAGGAGTGTTGCCTCTATTTGAAAACCCTGTAGTTTCATCTGTATTATTAGTAAGTGTTCCTATCTCTGGCATAAACGGCTTTCAAGAAAGCGGGCAGACCTCCTTAAGAAATCCACTCGTTCTTTGGCAATTAAAGCACTAATAGCGGGAGTGCTCATAATGGTTAACTGTGTGTGCAGAGCTAGCAGCAGAGTAACAAGCCCCTCAGCCCCGGTGCACCATGGACCGGCACAGACCGGCTCTATGCTTGCGCGCCGGTGCGTTTGTGCCTGGTTTCACCAGAAATTGGCCCACAAGAACTACACAGATGATGGGTAATGTAGTTCTTTGCCCCGGAATGCGTACAGAAAGCACATAGCTTCTGTTTTAAATCGCACTCGAACACCAGGAAAGGTAAAAGGGTTACTAGAGGAACCTGAAACAGACCACGTACTTTACAAGCAATAAAAGCTCACTATAAATTAATACACAGTAAAATACAATCAGATAACTAAAACACTGTAAAAAGAAAGTGTCAAATGAGAGCACAATTATAAATGAATCAAAAATCATATCATATCACTCTGTGTATGGTATCTTTTCTTGGCCTCCCCAAAGTTCAATTATAAAGTTCAATTACTCCTTTTGGTTTCCAATTATATCTGACGTTGCTCTTTGCAAACGCATCACACACTGTTCTCTTTGTACAATGTTAGCGCATGTAAACCTTCATTCAAAACACAAGCTGGTTGGGTATCAGTCTCTCTGACTCACCGGCTTGTTGTCTTATCTGATGCCGCTTTGTTGTAGGAGCCAGGGACGGTACCACAGCAACAATTGCTCCTCCCAGCCTTGGTTATCGATGCGGGAGAGCCCTGGGTACCTCAGACACACTGTGCAGGTTTGATGAGCCTTAGTTCCTAGTCTTCGGTTTCTTACCTTCCAAGAGGCCTTCCCTCCTTGTGACTCTCTCTGGTCTTGCCGTATTTTTCCTTATATTAAACTGCCATCTTGGAACTGCTGTTTCCTCGTGTGGTTTGGCTCGCTCAGAGTGTGTTTCCATGCTCTGCCTTTTATCCGTGTGGGCAAGTGTGATGGAAGTTAGTTGTGGGTAATAATCCATAATTGCCTAATCTTGCTTGTCCAGAGTGTTGGGACCTGTCAGGTATACGGCTCTGGTGTCAGTCTGTTGCTGCTCACGGTGACCTGTCAGCAAGAAAGTGTGTGTCAGAAAAGGTGGGGTGGAATTCCTAGGTATATTACCTGGTAGGATGAGGAAAAGGTGTTATTGGGTATGGGAAACCGCGTCCCACCATCCGGTGTCCCACTCCCACTCCCTGAAGAACCCTCATCCAGGTGATCCTCCCTGTAAAAACTGGAGGGGAGTATCTGTACTCCTGCCCTCTATATGGCAGAGTAGAAGCACAGAGCTCCCCAGCCAAGGTTTTCAATAGGCTAGCGAAGGATGCGCAACCAAGGCTTAAGCACTCAGGAGCAAATGCGGGCTGGTTTTTAAGTACAGTGTAGTCCCCAAGCACCCCAAAAATGTCCACACACTATGTTATGTGCTAACACAGTTCTTTATATAATAAGGTTCAATATATATACACAATTAATAACACACGTTGTACTTTGACAATTATATTATGCCAAATATATACAGTGTCTATGTGGTACCACTCTTAACTATTGACTCCTTTAAAATGCACCAACCGCTGACAGTTTCTAATGGCATACAACTCAAACTGTAATGTGTATCAGCATAGGACATAGGAAGGAATGCAAGTTAGGTTAAACAATGGCAGGTTGTTTCTCTTGCTACTAAGACACAGTTCTGTGTGAGGATCCCCCCACCTGGGCAACCTGTAATAAAGTGTATTAAGAAGCCCAGTCCATTAATGTTAAAATAGTCTTGTTTCCTGGTCATAATTTTCCACTTCCCCATTGTACCTGATTTAGCAGAGTTTCTTCTACGGTTCGTTGACAGATCCTTCGAGGGTGGCCTCCCTTTAAAAAGGGAGCCACAGGGCATAGAGAGTCCTTGAAGAAATGTGAACCTCTGCGTCGAGAGTCCTCGAAGAAGAGAGTTCGATGCTGCAAAGAAGACTCGATGAAGAACATAGGCCCAGCAGTGGGGCATCTGGGGACTGCGTCGGATGTCAGCGTCGTCGATCAGGACTCGACCACGGCTGGACTTTGGATCTTCACTTGTCAGTGTCTTTGTGGACTTCGGGTGGCGGGAAATCCACCAACGGATTCTCCTTGGTCATGGACGACCTCAACTTTCTCCGGCGGGTTAAAGCGGTCGACGGTGATGGCAAGGGAGCCCTTTATTTAAAATGTTCTTAGTAAAAAGGTGGAGCATTGCGGCTCCGGGCGTCGAGAAGCACGCGTCAAGCTGTCCCCGTTTCTGGGCAACATGACCACTTCCAGTGGTTATGGAAATCTTCCGCACCCCAGTCGACAGCAATGGACTACGACGGCCTCGATGTCCGGGTGCTTTACTTCAGATTTCTTGGGAGACCCCGTTCTCCGGTCGACAGCCTTTCGGGACTGGCTTGCAGGCTGCATCGATGAAGATCAGCTTCTTCATGATGTTCCCTCGTAGCTCAGGGAGAGGTCTCCTAGCCAGCTCCTCTCTAGTATCAGTCCTCGACGGACTAAACAGCTTTCAGATTGGGTCGAATGAAAGCAGCAGCAATTCTTGTTCTTCCAGCTGGGCTTCAAGGATAAGCAGCTTCAAGTTTCAACTCCAGCTTCTTGTTAAATGAGAGGTCCCCAGATATACAGATCCGTCCCTCATTCATACTGCTGAGCCAAGCTCAGTCAGCCAATCAATCAGAAGGGCATTCATGGAGCCAGGCAGCTAATCAGGCACACAGTGCATTCAGGCCATTCACTTCCACACTTCCACCCAGACACCCATAACAAGGAATGTGGATTGGGGTAAGCACCCAGCCTTTCAGCACACAACACTGCATTCATGTCAGTTTCAGGCACGGCTGTCTCATTCTTTGTGTCACACACACAGAAACCAGACACCCATAACATGGAATGCATATTGGTCACACACTCCATTCACCCAGGTCCCACCCCAAGGGTGTACCCACAACAAACAGTCTCTGGGAAGGCTCCAACCCGTCTTCCCCACAATACCATATATGGTTCTTCCACCCAACAGCCCGTCAGGTGAAGGGACAGAGTCAGGGCTTCCCAGGACTCTCGGAAAACAACACTGATTCTTATGGTAGGGCCTGGGTATCACAAAATGGAGGCTACTCAGAGCACCTGTCAAATTCAGCATGGAGCTGCCACCCTGCACTGTGGGCCA
Organism: Ambystoma mexicanum; assembly: GCF_040938575.1. Lineage (NCBI taxonomy): Eukaryota > Metazoa > Chordata > Amphibia > Caudata > Ambystomatidae > Ambystoma > Ambystoma mexicanum. Next base: position 869,837,888 of record NC_090924.1, on the reverse strand, counting down.
CACACAGGTGCCCAAAAACATTCACTAGGGGTACAGGGTTATACCCCTACCCATGGGTGCCATAAGGGTATCCCAAGGGTCTCCGTTCAGCACAAACAAAAAGCTACACATGGACTCCTGTGCAGAAAACAACACAGAACACACATGAGAATGGAGTACAGGGCAAGGACATGGACGCCTTGTCCCTCCAATGCATTTCCAGCATCACACTCCCGCACTGGTCCACCCCTAGGAACTGGCTCCAAAAGCGATGGCCATGTTCTGGCCACCTGGATGACAGATCCCCGGGGACTAGCGGGTGAGACACCTTCAGGTTTCTCACATACCCTTCCCCTATGCGATGTAGCCACATCTGTTTCACAGGGAAACCAAGAGAGGAAATCCATGCTTCCTTGATCTTTACCTTTTCAGTGCTCCACAGTGAAACAGTAGGGTTCCAGGTCTAAGAACAAGTGCATGACCCAAGGGTTACAGTCTTTTCATTGGCCAATCCAAACTAGTGGAGAATGGTCAGTGACGAATGTGAACTTTCTTCCTAGGAGGTAGTATCTAAGATGGATAATGGCCCACCTGATGGCAAGGGCCTCTAATTCCAGCACAGTCATTTTTTCACATGGTTTTCACATGGGAAAAGTTTCTGACTCGTAAACAAGATGGGATGTTCCAATCCATTGCAAATTTGTGATAAGACTGCTCCTAGCCCTGAAAGAGAGGCATCTGTCTGCAGTGCAAATACTTTTCAGAAATCGGGTCGGCATAGGGTATGTTTTAGGTTATTGTAACATATATCATCCAAGTCAGTCCAATGAATTTTCTGGGGCTCGCCATTTTTTAGTTTATCTGCCAGCCTAGCTGTTCTGTCCGATAAGTTTGGGATAAAACTATGGTAATAACCGATTAACCCTATAAATGTTCTGAGATGTCTTTTAGTTTCAGGTGTAGGGGTATCAAGTACGGCTTTCACTTTCTGGCTTTGAGGTTGTACACTACCATTGCCTAAAAAGAAGCATAGTTATTTCACGGCTGATTGGGCCAATATGCATTTGGATGGATTGGCAGTTTGGCCAGCTTCTCTGAGAGCTCTCATAAAGGTAAAAAGATGAAAAAGGTGGTCTTCCCTGAGTTTTATAATAAATAATAATATTGTCAATATATAACCTCCACAGGGGGGGCGCTGTTGCGCCGAAGCATGATGGCCGCCTAGCTGCAGAGCTCCGCGCTGGGAGAGCGATATAATCCTTAAAAAAGACTCCGTAGCTGCAGTTATCCTCCAGTGCACCGGCGGTCCTTCTTCCAGAACATATCAGCCGTAGCCCCATGGATTCCTGGCACCCGCCGCCCCCTTGGGACCGTGCTACGGCCCTCTGACTTCGCCGGGGGCTGTGTGAGCCTGGCCGCTCTGCCCCGCGGCTCCACCGGCTGCGGCTCTTCCTCCTACTTGAGCGCGCGGCTCTGCAGGCCGCGGTGGGGGAGGGGCGTCAGAGCCCTCCTCAGCGACCCAGGCCTGCGGGCCCCCGTGGTCACCCCGTGCTCCATCGATCACTTCACCACCCTCCTGGAGGACCCTGCGGATCCCGCCCGGGCTCGCGACCATCTGCATCTGTGGGCTCCTGCGGCGCTTGAGACGCCGTCAAGTCGGCTCCCCTGTCTCGTGCCGTGGGGTTCCCCGCTTCTCCGCGGCTCCTGCCTCCCTCCCGATTCCTGTCAAGGTAGAGGGGTGCGGGGGGAGGGAGGGCCGCTTAAATCTCCCAGCTCCTGCGGCCCTGGGCTTTGCATGCGGCGGAGTCCGTGAGCCGATCTGCCCTTGCCACCAGACTACCTCCCCTTGGCTGCTGCTCCTTGAGGCCCCACGGCCGCCGCGCTTCACCGTATCATCAGCCTCCATTTACAGTGACTGTGGGCCTGGAGCCCCCGGCGGACACTTGCCCTTGGGCCACCACTGTTCTCTCCGGCCTCCACCTCGCCTGCCTCCCCCCTCTTGCCGATCCACCCCGCGGCTGCGGCGCTGTGCTTCATTGGGGCGGGGGGCGTGTGGGGGGCCTGTGCCTCGGCGGTCCCTCCAGCTTCCCATCCTCCTGCTGTGGCCCTGGCGGACCGCCGCTATTTATGCGTCGAGTCGCCTCTGCCGCTGTGCACGGGCTGACACGGCTGGGGACCCTTACTCCAGCACTACTTCTTCGCTCTCCTGGACCGTTGTCCTTTCTGCCCCCCCCCCCTGGCTTCTGGCTGTGGTCCCCAACCACAATTCCGGATCTGGACCCTCCACTGCGCTGTCTACTGTGAAGTGCCCCTCCTCAGCTCTACTTTCACTCCACAGACTACTTACCTCTGTGTGGCTTTCCAGTGCACTCAGGCCCTTGCGTGCAGCCCACCAATAACACCCTGCTGTATGCCCTAACCCTCCTGTTCCGGGTGCGATCCGTGTGGGCTGATCCCCGGCCTCGACAACTACGTACCATCCCAACATTCCAGTGGTAATTTCACGGCTGGCCTACCCCTCTGGTCCTCGTGTCTGACTGGCTCGCTCTGTGTTCTCTGGTGTCTCCCCCAGCCTCGCTGTCTTCTCTCCACGCCTCGCCTCCTCCCCCCCGTGAGGCCTGTGTGGCAACGCTCTGAGGGTCTCCCCCCGTTTCTGTGCCGGATCCTGGACGCCAGGCTTGTCCTATCACCATGACCAAGGGAGCAGGGTCTAACAAGAAGCAGAGTTCGTTGAATATGTTTTCTAAAACTCCCTCCAAGCCGCTTACTGACCCTCCGGAGGAGTCACCTGCCTCTGCAGCTCCCTCAGCCTCCGATGACGCGCACAAAATGATGGAGTACATGCAAGAGGGTTTCACTACGCTCCACACTAAGTTAGATGATATGAATGGGACCATCTCATCCATAAAGGCCCATATCGAAAGAACGGACAGTAGGGCTGCTGAGATTGAGACAAGGGTTGGCACCGCAGAGGACAGCCTGGTCTCCCTACGCGCAGCTGTGACCACCCTGACCAGCCGAGTCTCTATTGTCGAAAAGAAAAATGATGACCTCGAATCCCGCTCCAGGCGGAATAACCTTCGCATTGTTGGCATACCGGAGGACAACATCAGGGAGCCAATGGAGGACTATGTAGAGTGTACCCTTTTGACTCCTTTGGATAACCCCAAGCTCTCGGCACAATTTTCTGTGGAGCGAGCTCACCGCTCCCTGGCTGCGAGGCCCAGGCCGGGTGCCCCGCCCTGTCCCATCATAGCCAGAATCCTCAACTTCCGGGACCGCGATGCCTTGCTCCGGGCGGCCAGGGCCAAGGGTGAGCTTCATCTCGGGGCGTCTAGGATACACTTATACCTGGATTACTCCGTGGCTGTGCAGCAGGAGCGTAAGACTTTCCTGGCGGTGAAAAAGAGACTTCGGGACCTGGGAGTTAAGTACTCCATGCTTTTCCCCGCCAAACTGAGGATCGAACACTCTAATCAAACACACTTTTTCACCATCCCCGAAGAGGCCTCGAAGTTTATTGATGAACACTTTCCTGGTTGATGTAAACAATGTTCACATTCGCTTCATGGTTTTGCTATAATTGCTATTATACCTAGGGCGCGGGCCGGGGCCGCCACCGCGCTCCCACCCCGTGATGACCACTATTCATCGCACTTCATTGTTGTTTATATTGTTGATGTTGCTCCATTACCTATCTGTGTAGGTGTGTTCTCCCGCCCTGCTGTGCCATCGTAGACTGTATTGACCATCTCCTGTGGGGTCCCTCTCTCGGAGCTACCCCACCGCTCTTCCCACTTACTTTTGTCAATCATGCCCGATACCCGGGCCCCCCCAGGCTAGGACCGCACTCGACTATGCGGCTTCCGTGTCCTGGCACACGGCCGCAACCCAAACCCCGATGAGCCCTCTGCTTATAGATCCGGTCCCAATGTTGCTCGCATCCACCCTTAACGCCCTACTTGTCCTACTACGCAGCATAACTCTCCTTACGCTCTCCCGGTCCAGCGCACCATAGTCCGGCTGCAAACAGCCCCCCAGGCGTTGATGCCTAAGAATTTGAGTTTTTTGGTTTTGTTTGGGTTTCGTCCCTCTGATTGGGGGAGGGATGTGGGTGGGGGGTAGGTTGGGAATGTTATGGTTTGAAAAAGACTTGACAGCCTCCAGAGGTGCCGCAGGCACCGCGCCCAATGAATTCATACACATGGTCGGGAGTCCGCATACACCTAGGGTCCACCCCGTTCGCTTCACTGGAATCCTTTTTTGCTTATCATGCTATCACCCCTCCAAATATGGCTGATATGACTCTGACCTTTATGAGCTGGAATGTCAGGGGGTTAGGCAATTATAAAAAGATGAGACAGATTCAGCTCCACGCTGAACGCCACGGAGTGAAGATCCTATGTCTTCAGGAAACCCACGCCCGCTCGGAGCACTGTGAGCGATTCGCCAAGCAATGGTGCCCCCAGAGGTATTGCACTAATTATTCCACTCAGAGCCGAGGTACCCTCACCCTAATACATAAAAGCCTGAGGTTTACGTGTCAGCACTCCCACATAGACCCACTTGGAAGGTTTGTGCTCATCGCCGGTATATTACAACATCAGGAGATAGTCATCCTAAACATATATGGTCCCAACGTTGATGACCCTGACTTCTACCTTCACCTGGCCACTCTACTCGAGAGCTACCCCCTGATCCCTATCCTATGGGGTGGTGACTTCAACACGATACTTGATGTCACCCTGGACAGATCGGGTTCTCGTCCCCGCCAGCTCTCCAGGGCGGCATGCTCTATCCTGACCTTGCTCCCCCGCCTGGCACTGGTGGACGCCTGGCGCCTGATGTATCCTGATGACCGTACATACACCTTTTACTCAGTGCACGATTCACACTCCAGAATAGATAGTTGGCTCGTCACGGACATACTGATCAGAAGCATCACCCGCTTAGCCATCCTTCCCAGGACACTGTCAGACCACTCACCTGTACTCATCTCCTTAAACTGGGGACTAGACACCAACAAAACAAGACAGTGGAGGATGTGCCCCCCCTGCGCTCCTTGACCAGGCGTTTGTCTCTGAGCTTGAGTCCTCTATCAAAGAATACTTTGAGATCAATATGAATTCTGTTTCAACGCAGGCGGTGCACTGGGAGGCCTTTAAAGCACACACTAGAGGGGTTGCCATCTCCAAGTGCAGTGGCATACTGAAAGACATCCGTGCCGATATTGCTGCCAGCGAATCAGCCCTGTCCGTCTACGAAGCCCAATACGCGGTTGACCACTCCCCGGTCACTCTGGCGTTGCTGGGTTCGGAGCTGGACAGGTTCCGGGGCCTTGCCGAGCGCAAGGGAAATTCCTGGACTCCCCTCAATCGGCGAGGAAATATGGCGAGGGTGAACGGCCCGGCAAAATGCTATCTAGACTACTGCGCCGCGAATTTGGTGCCCCCAATATCCCGGCCATCTCTAGACCGGATGGCACACTCGCCACCTCCCCTCAGGACATTAACTCCGAGTTCCTCGCGTTCTACACGTCCCTATACTCCGAGGTAGACGGATCCCAGATTTCTGACATCAATTCCTTTTTAGAGAGCCTTCCTCTGTCAGTCCTGTCAGACGACTTTGGTGCCTCTCTCGAGAGGCCTTTTGCCCTAGAGGAAATTGTTGAGGCCATTGAGTCATTGGCATCCAGTAAAGCCTCTGGCCCCGATGGGCTTCCGATAGACTTCTATAAAAGATTTAAGGCCCAACTAGCGCTGCACCTACTGACGCTATGGGAGGAATCATGTGACAGGGGCATACTTCCACCGTCCCTCCGGGAGGCGTTGATTACAGTGCTCCTTAAATCAGGTAAAAACCCTACGCAGTGCAGTTCATTCCGCCCCCTCTCTCTGATTAATAGTGACATCAAAATATTTGCCAAACTTCTTGCTAACCGCTTAGCCCCGTTCATGTCCCACATTATCCATCCGGACCAAGCCGGCTTCGTTCCCGGTAGGTCCACGTCCCTCAATCTGAGGAGACTTTTCAATGTAATCAGCCGAATCGACCCCTCCACTCGGGCAGTAGCGGCTACATTGGACATGCAAAAGGCATTCGATTCAGTCTCATGGAGATACCTGTGGTGTGTTCTTGAGAAATGTAAAGCTTCTTTACACCTCCCCATCGGCTAAGGTCCGCACAGAAGATAGGTGCTCTTCGTCTTTTCAGATATTTAGAGGTACCCGCCAGGGATGCCCCTTTTCCCCACTCATCTTTGCTATTGCCATGGAGCCCTTCGCTGACATGATTAGACAATCGTATTCACACAGGGGGTTACGCACGACCGGCCAGACCGACATAGTCTCCCTCTACGCTGATGATACCCTCCTGTATGTTCGATCCCCGGCAGTCAACCTTTTGCCTATACTGACAGATGTGGCTCGATTTGGTGACATTTCCGGTTTGAGGGTTAATTGCTCTAAGTCTACATTGTTTCCGCTTACGGACTCCACACTGGCGCCCCCCGACCTACATGGGTTTAACTGGTCTCCTAACAGTTTTACCTACTTAGGGGTTGTGGTCTCCCGCCACACGCCTCAGTTGCGCGATGATAACTTCCATACTTATTTAACTAACCTGGAGGCTAAAACTTCCAGCTGGACTAAAATTCCCCTTTCGCTAGCGGGCAGGATTGGAATACTCAAAATGATTGTATTGTCCCAATTGCTGTACCGGTTTACCAATCTGCCTCTATGGCCAGGGGACACTTTCTTTCGAACACTGCGCCACATATGTAATACCTTCCTCTGGCACTCCGGGGCCGTCCGCCTCAAACTTTCCACACTATCCACCCCTAAGGCATTGGGCGGTTTTAGCGCACCCGATTTTGTCAGATACTGGGTGGTGGCCCAATCACAGTTTGCTGCATTCTGGTTCAATACCACTGAACCCCCCCACATGTTCGTCTCGAGAAGCTCAATGTCTGTGACCGTGTGCTCGGTTCCCTGGTCCTCCAACCGATTGCCCCTGACTCAAACTCTGCAAATCCTGTAGCCAGTACATCTCTGGCCTTGTCCAAATTCTGGTCCATGGTCGACATCCCCTACCCTTTCCACGGGGATCTCCCAGTGTAGAACTTCCTGCCCGATGTTCCGCACGTTCCACTTTCAGTGGTCACTTGCTGGGCCGCTGCTGGCTTCTTGTCTCTGCGCGATGTCTTTGAACAGGGAAACTTTATAGAATGGTCTGACCTTCCTCCCTCCCTTAGGCGTCGACCTTCGGTGTGGCTGCAGTACTCGTCACTCGGTGGACATCTTAAGTCCAGATACCCGCATTTCCCCGCCTTGCCCCCTGATGAACCTATAGTGGAGGAGCTCTGCTCCTATCTCTCCTTCAAGAGCAAGGTGTCTAGACTTTACTCCTTATTGCAAACTAGAGCGGCCCCCCACTTCGCTGAGCTGCGGCGCAAGTGGGAGGAGGACTTGGGCTCTGAGATCACTGATGAGAGGTGGGGTCGGATGTGCGCCCGTACTCACGAGGTCTCCTACAACACCAAATTTAAACTTATCCAGTTTCAAATCTTACACAGATATCATCATACACCCATGAGACTCCATCGCATGTTTAATGCTCACCCCCCCCTCCTGTCCCAGGTGTGGCGCAGACCAGGCTACCTACATACACATGTTTTTGCTCTGCCCCGGCTATCCCAATTTTGGCTAGACATTTGTTCTACATTGTCCGACATTCTGGAACACCCGATAACACCTACCCCACTGCACTGCTTCTTCCACGATTTTCCCCCAGTTGCCTTGTGACTCTAAGAAACTGGCAGGCCTCTGCATGCTGCTGGCAGTCCGCTGTATATTACTATGCTGGCTCCGTCCTAGAGCCCCTACCTATACACAATGGCTTAGATCGGTCAAATGGGCTCACGACACCGAGCAGTCCTGGGGTGCGATGCAGTGTTCGCGCTCCAGGCCGAGGGATATTTGGCTGAGATTCCGAGACTTTATCTCTGCATTGGCCTCACCATCAACTTCTCCCTCTGTTTCCCCAGGTGGTTCCTCTTAGTCAATGACCTGTTAAGGTGTATATGCAATAACTTGTAATCTGCCTTTTACCAATATGTCATATTTTATTCATTTGTACCGTCTAATACTCGCACTGCTTGTTCTTAGCGCTGGTGCCATGTGGCTCCCTCTGCTGTTCTTTGTTGTGCTGTCAAGTTAATAAAAAAGAATTAAAAAAAAAAATGTAAAAAAATATATAACCTCCACAGAAATCAGAGTAGGGCTGTAATATCTGCTCCATAAGCCATTGGAACTTGGCTAGAGCCCTATGTAAGCCAAAAGGGAGGACTTTGAACTGAAACAGTCCTAGGGGAGTTGAGATAGCTGTCTTTCCCTTATCATTTCCATACCCTGGGACCTGCCAGTACCCTTTTGTTAAGTATAGGGTTGATAGAAAGGTGGCATCTCCGAGTTTATCAATTAGGTCACCAATGCTTGGCAGGGGATAAGCATCAAAGTCAGAAATGGCATTAACTTGGCAGAAATATATCCAAAACCTCCAGGAAGGGTCCGGTTTGGTGACCAATACGATAGGGGAGGACCATGGGCTTGAAGAGGGTTCGATAATGTTCACTCTTATCATTTTATTCACTTCCTCAACCACTATCTGTTTGCGGGCTTCCGGGAGTCTAGATGGTTTCAGATGAACCACTTTTGCCTCAGGTGTTCTAATGTAGTGATGGGTGTCTTTCACTCTTCCTGGTTTCTCTGAGAATACATCGGGGAATGAGATAATTAAATCTTTTAAATCTACTTGTTGTTGACTAGACAACAGCTCTTGAGGAATTAATTCAAAGTTGTCTACCTCTTCTGGCACCAAACAGGATAGTATTGTGGCATTGGTGGCAGATGGGTTTTCCTTCCACTCCTTTAAGAGATTTACATGATGTAGATGGACCTTCTGTCTCCTGTCAGGTTATGCTAACTTATAAGTACAGGTTCCTGTTCATTCCAGTATTTCATATGGCCCATGCCACTGAGAAACGAGCTTGTTTCTGAGTTAGGCAAGAGGACTAATACTTTTTGTCCTACAGAAAATAATCTTAAACTCACTTTTTTGTCATAGGAAGATTTTTGCTGGTATTGGGCCTTTTCCATATGAGTATAGATTAGAATTCAAACAAGTCTCATATGTTCTCGCAGTTTGGTAGCCGTCTACGAAAGGGGAATGGATACCTCTTCTCGTTCTTCTCAGGTCTCCCAGAGCATGTCCAGGACATCTCTAGGTTATCTACCATAGAAAAACTCAAAAGGAGAGAATCCAGTAGATGCCTGAGGGTTTTTTCTCACTGCAAACTGTGCCCAGGGGATAATACGGTCCCAGTCCTTCCCATACCTATCTACCAACAGTCTTAGGATCATTTTATGCATTTTATTGAATCACCCTACCAAACCATCTGTTTGGAGATGGTACACTGAAGTTCATAAGTTGGTAATACGGAGTAGTTCATTGACTTCCACCATGAGCTTGCTCATAAAATATGAGCCATGATCCATTAGGATTTCCTTAGGAAAGCCAACCCTGGAAAAATACAGTTGGAGGTGCTTTAGAATTTGCTGAGTGGTGTTGTTCCACATAGGGAAGGCCTCAGGGTATCGGGTTGCATAGTCGACAATTACGAGGACATATTTGTTGCCCAGTCTGGATGTTTCCAATGATGTCCATCCCAATTCTTGAAAAAGGGACTTCTATGATTGGCAAAGGATTCAGAGGGGCAGGCAATGGGATGTGAGTACTGGTTTTCTGACATATTTCACACGTCTGAATAAAGGTTTTTATATCAGTATAGCTACCTGGCCAGCAAAACTTCCCACTCATGTGTGCCTGGGTTTTGGATCATCCTAAGTGTCCCCAGGTCAGATGGGAGTGTCACAATCTTGAGCACAATCTTTCGGTGGGTTTTGGGGATTACTAACTGGGTTTTACTCAAGCCTTATGTGGATGTTTCTTTTGTATATATCAATCCTTGCTTTAAGAAGAAGAAAGGGCTTCCCTTCTCTACACCCTCTCCTTCAGGAATTCATGCTCGGAATGGCTTGTAGGGCAATAGGCCCATGGCCGAACCAAAAATGCAAAATGCTTCTTTGGCCCAGTTTTTTGGGCCAAAGTGGGGCACTTTTTTGGCCAATGTCAGCCAGTTTGATGAGTTAGTTCACTATGCAGCTAATAGTTTTGACAAGTACTGCTGAATAAATATTCTTTAAAATGTACAATTTGCATCACATTTTATCCCCCCCCCCAATTGGGTACTATTCAAACAGCGTCACAAAAGGAATTAATTCCAATTTGCAACTGGGGCCAATGTTTCATTGGTGCTCGACACAGTTTTATGCCCCAGTCCGACCCTGCAGGAATTTCTTTTTAAACAGCCTCAGCAAAAGCTAGTTTGGGATAGATGGTAGGCTTTTATCCCTTTTTCTCTTTAGTGCTTATTGGTTCATTAGCTTCCCCAAAGCCCAAGGTACCTCTCTCCATTTCTTCTGGTTCACTTTCTCTAAAATGGGGAAATAGAGCTTTTTCAAGAATCCCTTGGGCAATTTTGTCTCCACGATGTACTTCAAATGGGATCTCGCCATGGTTCTGTAAGAGAACCATTATGTCCCCCCGGAAACTGGTATCAATGATGCCTGCTAGAACGTCTATACTGAACTTCCAGGCCATGCCAGATTTTGGTGCCAATCTTATATATAACACATAGGAGGGGGTATCAAAACTATCTGCAGTATTACTGCGTGGTAGATTGCGCTGAAAATCAGCATTTGTCTGGCGTGTTTATTCCAAGCTCTGAGCTGGGGTAAACATGCCATAAATGCAGTGGACACTTAAATGCAGCAGTAACCCCATTACCACCACATTTAAGGGCTACCGCCCAAATCGTGATAAGGCCATAAGTCTATGGGAATCATTTCTCTTTTCATTGGAGGGATAGTAGCCTCTCTACTGCTGCAGATATCGAAGCCTATTGATTCTTTCGTGGCAACAGAGGGGTTGGAGGCTCTATGACTACGCTTCTGGAATTGTAGGGTTCCCCAATTTGTTTCAATTGAGTCACTTCCCACTCCTGACACCACATGTAAGGAAGGCATCGAATCATCAGTAAAACAGACAAAAGGAACCACAGATCAAGGGTGTTTATTGAACATTCACAAGGGTGAGATAAATGCCTATCTAAACCTAAATCTACAGATGGGAGCAAGCTACGACTATCAAATAATAATAATGCAGTCCTAGTGGAGTCTTGACAAATAAAAAGGTGCCTATAAAAAAAAAAGAACTATTGCCAATCCTTACCACTAATTTACTAAATTGGGTGAGGTAATGTTCACAAAAAAGAAAGAAGTGTTCGCAAAACGATGAGTCAGGATATTCGGGCCGTTGGCCTTCCTTCCCCATGTTTTCAGCCAGGACAATGTGGTTCACTCGAGCAAAGCATATACTCTGACTTCTGTAGCTCGAGGATACAGTTCCACTTCGAAGTTCAAGACCTTCTTTGTCCAGGCCTCTTTACTTCGTGCAAGCCTCTAGACTTAGAGGGCCTGGTGTACAAAAACAACACACAAACATCCTTTTTTTCCCCAGCACTCAATTTTGTGTGTTCACCCTGGATCCCCGTCAGCTGGGCTCAGATCCTTTTCAAAACAAATAGTTCGACTTTTGATCCCCCTATCAAGGCTCAGATCCCTTTCAAGCTATGTTCAGATAATTCTTTCTTGGTTGACTCACGGTTCATCCCGGATTCCCCTCTGCCGGCCTCAGATCCCATTCTATCGCTCAATTAGTCTCCCTCATCCAGGCTCGGACCAATTGTGATGTACTTTAAATGATCAAAGACTTTCAAATGTGCACAGGGTTTAGCTTGACCTATTGCATGACCACTTCAATCTCAATATTCCTTTTTCTCTCACTCAGCATCAGTTGGATAGCTAATATAGACTTTCGAATGAGCATCCACATGGTGCCGGACCCCTCTGTATATTTTATCTTTTCATGGCCTCCCCAAAATTCAATTATAAAATTCCGTTACTCCTTTTGGTTTTCAAATATATCCGCTTCGCCCTTTGCAAATGCCTCACACACTGTTCTCTTTGTACAATGTTGCCGCTTGCGACCTTGATTCAAAACACAAGCTGGGTTGGTATCAGTCTCCCCGTCTCACCGGCTATGTTGTTTTATCTGATGCTGCTTTGTTGTAGGAGCCAAGGACAGTACCACAGCGGCAAAGTACCACAGCGGCAGTCGCTTCCCCCAGCCACTGTGCAGGTTGGATCAGCCTTAGTTCCTGGTCTTCGGTTTCTTACTTTCCAAGGTTCACGAAAGTAATGGTCTTTAGAGGTCACAGTACTTCCCGCCTTGCGATTCTCTCTGGTCTCACTGTCTTTCTCCTTGTATTAAACTGCCATCTTGGAACTGCTGTTTCCTTGTGTGATTTGCCTCACTCAAAGTGTGCCCTCATGCTCCGCCTTTTATTAGTGTGGGGAAGTGGGTTGGAAGGTGTATGTAATAATCCGTAATTTCCGGACCTTGCCTGTTCATGGTGTTGGGACATGTCAGGTATACTGCTCTGGTGTTAGTCCGTTGTCGCTCATGGTGAACTGTCTGTGAGAAAGTGTTTGTGTTGGAAAAGAGGGGGTTGCAATTCCTAGGTATCCTACATGGTAGGATGGGAAAAGGTCTTATTGGGAAGGAGATACCGCGTCTCACCATCCGGTGTCCCTGTCACACTCCGTGAAGACCCCTCATCCAAGGGATCCTCCCGCACTGGTCCAGCCTCAGGAACTGGATTCAAAAGCAATGGCTGTGTCCTGGCCACCTGGATGACAGATCCCCGGGGACTAGTAGGTGAAGCACCTTCAGGTTTCTCACAGCAGTCACAAGCAAGGTTTCCTTCTACAACCAATGTTGGAAATGTCCCCTCAGAGGAAAGCGTGGTCAGTCAGGACCCCGTGTTCACTATAAAGCAATTTAAACAAGCCACATCCACAGCAAAATCACATATTAACAGATCTGATTTCTTAATTCTGACTCGTTAAACATTCTCCCACTAAGACCTTTGGATACAAAGGACTTTGACTATTTGAACCATTTAAAAACTTGCTGCATCAATGTGGTACAGTTCATTGCTTTACAATTGAAACTGATAATTTGGTCAGATCATATAAATCTAGATATTATGAACTTGGATGTAAGCTGGATGCAATCGTGGAGACCGTTATCTACTACAGATTCTAAATCCTTGCCTGTGGAGAAATTATGGTAAACCTTGAGTACCTACGAATAAACCTGCCTCCAAGTGTCATCTTAACTCACTGCAGGAACATATATTGGGAGTCCTAAATTGGGTAGTGCAGAACAGTGCCCAAAGAGATGCAGTAAATAACTGACCTTTGATCCTCTGTACTTGGAATACATGAGGATTCACGCATCTGTTAGATAAGGGAGGCTCTTTAAATCTGTTATTGCAACATGACATATTTGTTTGCAGAAATGTTGGCTGCTCTCAGAGTTAAGCATTGATGGCTATAAAATATTTCAAACAATAGCTGAAAAGAGGTTTAGAGACCGTCCTTTTCGTGGCCTAGTAATTGGGGTGAGAAATCATATGCAGGCCACACATATTAGTATGAAGAGGTATAGCCTCTATGCATTGGCTGTGAGAGTATACCTACTGACTGATTGTGCAAATGTCATTATTGTGAACATTTATGATCCACCTGGTCTTACAAAGTCAACGACCATCATGGAATTGGTGGCGTAAATTATTTGTGATTCAGCATCTCTGCACTCAAAGGACTTGATTATTTTGGGAGGAGATTTAAATGCACAATGCAATTGCAAATTTAAGTTATTGGAAAAAGCTTTTGTGAATTGCACCCCCAAAATGGAAACTAATATCACTACCCGAAGGGGAACTTGTGGTCTCAGATATTGTCAGATTGGAACTGCTTTATGTTAAATGGGAGAGTGACAGGGAATAGACCTGCTAGAAAAACCTGGAACAATGTGTCTAAAGTGGCAAGGCTAGATTATATCTTCTGTAATGTTGAATTGGTACCTATAGCTAGGAAGTTCAAAGTGACGGAAAACAAATTTAGTGATCATGCCCTGTTAACACTCACTCTTGCAGGTTGCCCCTCTCTGGATCAACCTGGTGTTGTTGGTGATTTAGAAATAAAGATGGCTGGGAATAGAGTCTCTTGGACTGAAAAGAGTCTAGTGAAGGCAAGACAGTTTGCCAGTGCGAATTTAACTTCAATGCCTGAATGCCTTCCCTAATTAAACATCAAACTTGTTTAATCCACAGCAGGATACTTATAACAAGCGGTACAATGAGGCACAGAGACAAACGGGGCGATATGCACTCTCCTTTAATTTCACTATTTTAAATCTGAAAATTTTAATCGCTGGGTTTGAAATGATCACTTCGTAAGCAGAAGTTCTCTGGGAATGAATGTACATTTGGGTGTCTCTAATATGGCAAAGAAAGCATGTTCCACAAAACCATCATATAGCAGCCCAATACAATGCTTGTAGATTTCTCAATTGTGAATGCGACAGCTGCCAATGACTGTTCGCAAGGAAAGTGTCCCTTCATAACTGGGTCTAGAATCCCACTGTAATATGCTAGAGGCTTATACCCCAATGTGGCCCTTTGTGGCACTGTAGTCATGACTGTCCCATTTGTTTGAGAAAATATGAAAAACTCCTCAGCATAATTGGAAATTCCTAAAACAGGAGCTGTACAAATTGCTTTCTTCAACTTTTCAAAACCTTTCACCATTTCCTCGGTCAATTTTATTTTCCCTTTATTTGCCTGTGCTTTCTTTAAAGCCTGCAAAAGGGGTATTGTGTATGAACTGTAGTCAAACACCCAGGCTCTTACATAATTACATAACCCCAAAAATTGTTACATCTACTTTATTGTATATGGTTTTGCAGTTTTCATAATCGCCTCAGCTCTTTCAGGTGTCACCCACTTTCCCTCATGTTAATCAACGGGCCTATTTATAACACCTCTTCTTGACAATACTGTAGCTTCTCCTTGTCCACCTTATATTCCTTGTCTACTAGGATAGTCGCAAACTGAATCAAGACCTGCCTGCACCTCATCTTTTGTGGTGCTATAAATTAAAATGTCATCTACGTACTGTATCACAACACTCTTCAAATCCGAATTGCCTAGGTCCATCTGTAGTACTCTGTTAAAGATTGATGGTGACTCACAGTACCTTTGGGGCATCCTACTTTGTTTCAGACGAGTCTGGTGAAACGTAAATGAAGTCAAGTCTTGTGAGTCTTTGAGCAATGGGATTGAGAAAAATGCATTTTTCAAATCAATCACTGTGAAATATTGAGCTTCTACTGGAATACTGCATAGTATCGTTGCTGGGTTACGAACTAAAGGAAACTCTGCATCTAAAATGTGGTTATTTGGTCTCTTGTTCTATATGAATCTCCACAACCCTCCCTTTGATTTTTTCACAGGATACACCGCAGTGTTGCACGATAATTCTGATACCAGGATACCTTGTTCCATCAGTGCTGATATAGTCTTAAAAGTACCCTCATCTGCCTCTCGAGACATTGGGTACTGTCTTGCTCGAGGTAAAATTCCTCCAGGTTTCAGCTTTATTTTAACTTCCCCCACCCCTTTCAATAGGCCTATGACCTAAGGGCCTGTAGTCCGTAAGGTGCTTGGCACCTTCTCCAAGTCTTCGTCAAAAAATGCTGGCCGCTGCCACATTATCACCATTCACTGTGGGAACTCCCTTTTTTCTATTCAAATCCAATATGTGATGCTCATAAAGAACACTACTTCATCATCTGCTGGGTCATCTCTAACCATGTCATCATCAGTGACTTCAATCAAAATACACCCTTCAATCACTATCACTGTTCTCCATGGTCTACCCTCGTCATCCGTTCCTTTGATCATTGCCATTTCCCCTCGTACTATGACTGCATCTAATTCTATTGGGATGGTCTGGCCCCCATCTTCGTCCATGGGTATCTGTGGTCTGAACAAGAATTTGTCAGGTATTCTCATAGTCATCCCCACTAAGCCAGGTAGCCATGTCAACAGAATGCTTACCCCATAAGAAAAGCCTTTGGCTCTATCGGAATGCCTCGCACAGTCATTTGCCCTGTGAATGACAATATAAATTCACCCACATTCATGTAATGTATTCCAGGATTGGAACACACTATCCCATCATCAGTAAAAGAAATCGTCATGTTAAGTTTTGTCATCAAATCTCTTCCCAAAATGGTAACCGGCATCTGCTGTGAATACAACAATAAAATAGACATATCACACTGCTATAGAGACTGGTAATTCATCAGTAAAAGGAACTCGACTCCTAGTTCCAGAGAACCCTTGAGCAATCATGGCATTTCCTGACATTGGATCTTTTCCCTTTCATATACATGAACGAGTAGTCCCAGTGTCTACTAAAAATGAAAAAGATTTGCCTCCTATGGTTACATTGACCCTTGGTTCCTCTTGGGGGGTCTGGTGTCACTGATAGTACTGAACACATCAAGTCGGCCTGTGAGCTGTCATATTGTGGATACATGCATACCCCTGTACCCGTGAAAGGATTGCCACCTAACACAGTGACACACCCTATTCTAGGTGTCAATAACTGTCCTGTGTTTGCATTACGCTGTATCTGCATACGAGTGTGCTGCGACTGCCCTTGCAGTGGACTCATTTGTGCTTGCTGTCAGTGATCACTCTTACTCTCTGCCCCTATTAATACCCTGATTTACAGAGTTTAAATTGTCACCTTATGCAGACCTGTCATGCATGTGGCCTAATTTACTCCGAATGGAGTGTGAGACAATCTCTTCTAAAAACCCCTTGGGTTAGAACGCTCAGCCTTTGTTACTCCTGTTACTTTCGTTACTTTTTTAAATTATCACAACCCCATCCCCTCAGTTTGCCATTCCC
This sequence comes from Ambystoma mexicanum, assembly GCF_040938575.1. Lineage (NCBI taxonomy): Eukaryota > Metazoa > Chordata > Amphibia > Caudata > Ambystomatidae > Ambystoma > Ambystoma mexicanum. Next base: position 869,820,901 of record NC_090924.1, on the reverse strand, counting down.
CTTAGTCTACTCACCATTTGCTCATTCGGCTTGAAGCCTTCGGTATCATATCCTCCTCCAATCGACCACTTTTGCCTTCCGTCCACAAAGCGTCTGTGGAAACCAGGTAGGAATTTCATCAAAGAAGGACCCTACCCACTGTCTCGATTCTACTTGCAGGTTTTCTGTTCGGCCACTCTCCACAGGAAACCCTACGATCTTCCGGCTGGATGGCAGAGGATGTCCGATCGTCCGTTACTCTGGAGTCAACAGGTCGATGGGTTTGAACCATCCTGCAATGCTACCTTGTGAACCCTTAGAGGGCCCTTTAAATCAGTAACACGTTATACTCAGGATGGGATGCAGAATAACTCGTACACCAAATAATAAGACTGACTCAGGAAGTTGGCAAAAGGTCTCCCTGACTGTTTTATTTTCAATTTTCTAAAACGGGGAGTTACAACGGACATCAACAGACATCGCACAGCATCATCTCAACGCATTTCATAAAAAACTGTTATTTTATAACAAAGCCTCATCATAAGTGACGTCATACTATGTGACAAATTAAGAAAACCTACGGGGGGTTTATAATTGGCTTAAGGGGAACATCTAAGTATACTTTCTTTAAGGGATCGGGGTGTGATTGGGTCTCTGCAGTCAGGTGGACAACAAATGCCCACCCTTAGTGCAAGTCATCTTCATCAGTTACTAGATACACTGTACATATTGGCTTTCAAACTATAAGGCCCTTCGATATAGGGCCCTCTACTTTTGTTTGCCACGCTTGTACCCTTCTGGAACATTCAATTCACTAGCAGCACGTAAGCTGGTACCCAGGTGCCAGTGGGTGACCTTGACCATGTCTCCCCACCCAATTAGCCCAACATCTCTCTTCGCTCATGCCGTCTGCAAGGACAAGTTCAAAGACAATCTGGATGGCAAAGTATCACTGCTCCTGAGAAGAAAATGTAGTATAGGCACCTTCTTATCACAGCTCAGGTCTGTACACCCAACTCCTATTTCATTCCTTGACTCACGTGACAGGAAACTGTATTTCGGCCTGTTCTGCAGCATTTAATTGTCTTGAATTAATAAACTTGGCACTCATGGTGTTCTTTCCAACACAATAACAAGGTCTGATTCAGCTTCTCACGTTCACTGTTCTTCAAGGATAGATAACCGGTTCTTGGACGCTCCATCTTTTGACACCAGACCATACAGATATTTCAGGCCTTTAATTGATCTTCAGCTGCTTGTCTTACTGTGACACAGCTTTCTGATCCTTCCTTCTTCACGGGTCTAATCTTACTAAATATGTGACACTGACATCCAGATTCTATATAATGGCGCCACGGTCTGCAGTCTATTCACTATGTATAGCTAGCCTTTAAGATTACTTAGTCTAATTCCGTTGCTGCACCGTTATAAAACGGCTTGCATTTTCTGCAGTGCTCTTCACACGTGCAATCTTCATTCCGCATATGAAAGTTTACTCGATTCTTTACTTTGTCATCAGATTCTACAAGGTCTATGCATCTTCTTTTTCAACCACTCTTCTCAGTGCGTCACGCTCATTTCTTGTGATGTCACCAGCCCCTTTCTCTCATCTTCATATTCCTCCAGGGATTTCCTTCTCTTAAGTGTACTGCAAAGATCCTTCCTATCTCCCACTTTTTACAATGCCTACACTAAACTTCTCTTTGCAGCACTTGACTCTTTGGGAGTCATATATACCAACTTTGCTGATGACACTCAGATTCTGATCCCGATCACAGGAGATCATAAACAAGACACCATCACTATTAACGAAATATATGCTATCATCCAAAATTGGATGGCTTCCAATAGCCTCTGTTTGAATGACGAAAACACAGAGATCCTCATCATAGGCTCCCTGGCCCACCTAAAATCCTTACATTCCGACTACTCTGCCATCACCATTGATGGGATGTCTATCCCAGTCCTTAAACAGGTAAAAACCCTGGGTGTTTATCTAGATGCCAACCTTTCAAGGGTTAAACATATAAACTCCCTATTGTCCTCCACGGCCTACACATCCAAAGTGATTTCACGAAGCCGAAAATTCCTCACCCCACAGAATTGCCTACACTAGCCCGAGCTCTCATACTATCAAAGTTGGACTACTACAACATCCTACTACTAGAAACTACAGTAACTAACCTGGCCAAACTACAACTGTTGCAGAACAAAGCCCTTCGGGCAGCCTATGGCCTAGAAAAGAAATGAACATATATCTAACACCAGGAGAGAAGCTCACTGGGTCACGAGAGAATCATTTTTAAGACTCTGACCACAGTACACAAATGCATCTCCAACGAGGCCTCCACCTACCTGAATAACTGTAACTCAAAAAAGATGACCAGATCACTACGACCCAGATCTAGCACACATCTGAATGTTCCCAGATTCAAGAGCAAAAGGGCAGGTGGATCCCGCTTTCCCGTAGTAGTTCCTCAGATCTGGAATTCCTTCTGGATCCGCCTTAGAAACTAACCCTCTAACCAGCGTTTCAATAGACTGATTAATACCTGCCTGTTCGATAAATACAACTAGGCCACTACCAGAACGGCCACTACCGTAACGATTTGACCAGCACGATTTTACCCTCCCTGTCTGCTCTGTCTACCTCAATGCCTGAATTTGTGATTAAATCTGATTGTAAATGTACTTCAATACTGTAACATAACCTGTTACATAACCTGTAACTAACCAAGCTTCTATGTAACATACACCGTGATACCTCCGGTTCTGGGCGCATAGCAAATGCTATAAGTAAAATACATCATATATTTTTTTATTGAAAAACTACAGTTCAAAAACAGAAGAATTCAAACTTTTGTTTCAACCTATTTCCCTTCCAACATTTCTGATTTCATACCCTTTCAGTATCGAACCCTTGAAGACAATTCATCTTTTGCCGGTTGATCACCCTTTTTTGCCTCAGGATTTGAACAATCATGTTTCCCGCCAGACAAGCTTATGTCTTTAGAAGCCAACCTTTAACACATGCACCATGAAATCCACAACATCACAAGACATTTTACTGTTGCTACCCGATGTTATCCTAGCCCACCAGGCATCCATGTCATCATCAGCAGGAGCATAATGCCCCAAATACAGTGAATGTTGGTTCCTAGTGCCAACACAGCTGATTAATAGATGTTTGGAAGACTCAATTGCAAGCCTACAAAAACGACAGAGATTGTCCTTCACTGCCTTATGACGTTGCCATAAAATTTCTTTTGTCTCTAAAAGATTAATTCTCAATTTTAAAAATTTGGCTCTGGAGTATCGTGAGGGACAATGGAGTAGATAACGAGGCAAAGCATTGAGCTTGTTTTGGTTTAAACCCAAATCAATTGCCCAAAGCATTTTCGCTATTTTTTCTTGATCGGTGATCCATTTCCAGGACTCAAACATTTTCTTTGCACATTGAGGACGCTTGATTAATTTGGTAGTTGTTATACTGGCTGTGTCTAAAATTTGTTGTAAATTATGCACCCATGCCTTTACAAGGACTGCTTGATGTCAAGAATTTCATAGGAAGACGTTGGATTTGAGACCAGTATCTTTTGGAGAGCCGCCAATGATTTCCACACCACTCTAGAGTGTAATGAATTTAGAGACAGTTCGTAACGTAGCATGGTCATTGAAGCGCATCGCGGCAAATTCAGAATCTGCCGTCAGAAGAGTCCCTCCCGTCAATTCCAGGTATCTTCTTCAATAGTCCAGCCTGCATCTGTGCCAAAGGTTACTGCAGACACTACCTTTTGGAGATAGAATGTTAAGACCGGCACCAGCAAAAATTTCCCATAGTCTTTGTTGATCTTCGCGCCTTGCAGGGCCATCTTTAACATCCGGTTTCTGATATCAAGTTTCCATGGATGTTCGGATAGTGAATTATTCACCTGTATCCCAAGATATCTTATTTGAGAAACATAACTGATGGGGGCCCCATCAACTCACCATCTGAATGACTTGTCTTTTTTGATTCAGACTACCTATAGTGAGTATCTTTGTTTTGGTTCAATTTATCACAAGATCGTTTAATACAAGATACTCATTGAGTTTTGTAAGTAGCCATTGTAGCCTGATTGGCATTAAATCCATCAGAACCAAATCATCCGCATAAATCATGCATTTTGTGGAGGCATTATTTATTTTGGGCGAAAAACAATGTACTTGATCGAGGTGTGATGGTAAATCAGCTAGAAACAGTTAGAATAATTCAGCGGCCAAAGGTGGTTTGGATAGAATCATACAGTTCGCCTTGATTGTTCACTCTTACCCTCATCCACGTGTGGGCATTGAGTGCCATAATTGGATTGAGCAGCTTTGCCGGGCACTTCCAGGCCATCAATTTTACCCAAAGCTTCCCTCTATTTAAGCTATCAAAAGCTTGCTTCATGTCGATAAACGCCAAGAATGGTTTACGCTTTGTTCTCAGTGTCTCAAGCTTTAATGTTGTTAAAATCAGGAGGTTTGCCTCAACTCCCACCCCCTTAGTGAAACCTGTTTGACAAATCTGATCTTCTAGTGCCCACGATGCTAGTTTTTTGTCGTAAATTTGCACCAAAGATTTTACTAATGGTATCAAGCAGCACAATTGGACGATAGTTAGAAGGGTCATCATGGCTGTCCTTCTTATAAATTGGTACAGCAATCGCTGAACGCCATGAGTCAGGGATCTGTTTTGTGGTCGCTATTTGTTTGAACAATTTTCCGATGATGGAAGCCCATTCTTGTGGATGCTTTTTTAGCATCACGTTGGATATCAGATCGGGCCCAACTGCTTGTGAATTTTTCAGAGCGCAAATTGCACGTTCTATGTCGAGTACCGGCATTGTAACAGCCCATGATGCCTCCGTACAGTGATTCTTCACCTCTGGTTGAGTTCTCGGCCTCTTAAATACTTTATTGAAATGCTTGACCTAGGCGGCCCCAGAGATTGGATTGATGAAGGCCTCATGGTTTGTGATGTTATTTCCATTCAGTATCAACCAGTTGTCACGTTAGTTTTTCGTGACCAAAAGTTTCAACATTATTTCTGCTCGATTTTGTTCAATTATTGCCGCCTGGGATTTGGTCCAATTTCGATACTGTTTTCTTCGATCTTTCATTGTTGCTTTAAGTGCATTCCACTGCAGATTTCGCTTTAGGAAGCTCATATCCTTTCTCATTTGTTTCTTTGCTGCTTGCAGAACGTGACTAAAGTGATGTTTATGCACATGACTATGTGCACGGTCAGCATCAATGGTGGAACAATAGGCACTTAACAGAGGTATGTAATCGACATGCTGGGACTTCGAGGCTTTCACCAAGTTGGTACCGAAATTCAAAATTTGTACTGCACTCATTTGCAGATGATTTCGTCTAGCATTCGTTGAGAGAGCTACATTAAGACTTTGGACCATCGTGGCCTGTTCCATCATGAGTCGAAGACATAGAAGATTATGGTCTCTATGCTTCGTTGGAACGATAGTTAAGTCCATTACCTTTTCCACTAGGTTTTGTGAAACCCAAATGTAGTCCAATATTCGGTGACTTGCATCTCGATGCCAAGTTGCTTGAGGTGGTGTATCGCCTGGCACGTTTCCGTTTAGCATCGTGACGTTCCTCATTTTCATCGCAGATAGCCATAACTGACCTCTGAGCAGGACATCAGCGTCAGAAATTCTTGCATATGATTGATGTTTGGTGTCGTATTTAAACCAGGAGCAATTCAGATCACCACAGACAATTATTGCTAAATTGTTATATTTCAGCATTGCCTGATCAATAACCAACATTATTGACTTCACAAAGATTTTGGTACTGATTTTTACAGGATTCCAATATGTGTTTAATATCAACACATGCTTTCTCTTGTTTGTTGTGTCACTCTTGCTATGTAAGAGAGTACTTTCCACAAACGGATTTGGATTTGAGGATACACCCACGGACCAGAGCTGCGTTATTCTAATCATAGTCAGCAGCCCTGAATAGGGCCGACCCTTTGTGTTCTTTGAAGCTGGATTTAGAAATGATGTGAAGCACCTATGGGAGTCTCCCACAGCCAGGTCTCCTGTAAGCAAATGATAAATGCACTATCCAGTGGCACCTCGAAGTCATGATAAAGGTGCATGAAGCCACAAGTGTTCCATGATATTACCCACTGTTGACTTTCATGCACTTCCTCGCTTAGCTACTTATTTGAATGATGTCTTCGAATAGCATCCTTTGAGGCACTGATCACTTCTCTTAAGTTAGTGGGACAGTCTTCAATGGATTGTATTGATGTAGATGTTGTTGACTGATTTTTTTCTTCACTGGTCTGTCACCCACTGGTTCTAACATTATCTCGAATCCAAAAAACAGTAAGTCATCAGCTGCATTCAGGATCGTGTTTCGTACTCCGACAGATGTTATGTGCAGCAGGACTTGATCTGATGATTTTTCAGTTACCTACTCAACAATCTTAATGTTGTCAGTGTGAATAATGAGAAGTGCTGGCACACATTTGAAAAGTTTTAACACATTAAAGCGATTCAGGTTTACCACATTGTCATCCACTTGAATATTTTGTAGGCGCAATTTCCACATGCAGGTTGAAGGTTCGTTCTTTTTGGTCAAGTGGTGTAACGCTCACCTGATTCTCGCAGAGGCGCCGGTCTTGACTGGGCGACTACCGTATCTTCAAAGGTGATGTGTAGCACCCGGTTGGCTCTTTGGGCTGGACCTCTGTGCACTGTATGCCTGACGTGTAGAGTAAGATGTCTGCAGATAGAAAATATGGGGTTAATGAACTGGGGTTATTGGGGTGTCCCTATCTCTTTCCTCTTCTCCTCTCCTGTAGACCCCCAAAGGTTAACGCTCTCACCTTAGGTAAGTGAATGCCGAGCTCTCCATCTGCCTCGGGGCAGGGTGCTGTAACCAGTTTCTTCACTGGATAGGTAGCGCAGGCCTCTTGACTTCAGAGGACTGCTGTCCGTCGTTTACTGCACGAACGGTAAGTTTCGAGTCATTCAAATGTCTTTAAAGTCTTTAGTAATGATGTCTCTTGTTTTGCAGGGTTCCGGCGATGGCGGATGACGGGCTGAAGTGAGTTGAAGATGGAGCCCGTGTGATGAATAGAAGCGCCTGGAAGCACGTAAGTAAGCGCTTGTTGCCTGCTTCACTATGCGCTCTAACTGTCTTTTTATTTTGCAGGTATGAGTTCGGAGCGGCTGCAGGGTGCCGGAATACCCACTGGATTAGATGTGGAAAGGAGTAATGGCACGTGAGTATTAAAGTTCCCCAATGTCTTTAAACGCACCTTGTTTTGTCTTTCAGATGCGGGATGCAGCGCCGAAGGCCTCCGGAGCGTGCGAAGAGTTGGTAAACTTTTGTCTTTCAGATGCCGGAATGCAGTGTGAAGACCTCCGGAGCGCACGAAGAGTAGGTAAGCCTTTGCCTTTCAGATGCCGGAATGCTAACCTGTTCTTTCTTGTCTTTATAGGTGTTGCTGAAGACTGGATTCAGGATGGTAAGCCTTTGCCTTTCAGATGCCGAAATGCTAACCTGTTCTTTCTTGTCTTTATAGGTGTTGCTGAAGACTGGATTCAGGATGGTAAGCCTTTTTCCTTAGGCCCAGGACCGGATGCAGAAGACACGATGAGCGTTCTGCTGCAGAGGTTGCAGAATAACGCAAAGCAAGATTCATCCACCGGGTGTGGTTTAAATAGCCTCCTGTAGTGCTTAGGTGTCTCCTTCCACAGCCACGCCTAAGTAAGAAAAGAGTTCCTGGTAAGAAAAGAGTTCCTGCCTTCCAGAAGAGTTTGTGTTCTGAATCTAGGGCGTGGCTCCAGCCCCACCCAACAGGAAAAGTAGTTCCAAACAGAAGAGGATCAGAGGCTCAACTGGCAGGCAAGTAAGCAGCATGGTCTGCTGAAGGTAAGTCCACCCAAGCATTATGAGCCCGGCGCTTCCAGCGCTGGGACTGGGCATATTTATGAGCCTGGTGCCACTGGCGCCACGACTGGGTCCAAAAGGTCCCAATTGGGACTGGTTGGCACTCGGAACCTGGGTTATGGATCTGCTTCCAAAGGAGTTGGGAAAACCCTGACCTTTTGGAAGCAGAGATCATGACAAGTGGACCCTTGTTTTAAAGTGTATGCCGTCTGCGCGTTGGTTTGACGTGAATTTTGGATTTAAACAAGAGTTTGGTACACTGACTTTTTTTTCAGCATCTGCCACTTTTGAAGACTTTGCTGGCTCGACAATTGAAGTTGCCTCATTGTGTTTGTCCTTCTGCGGCAACAGAATTGGCCGAGCCTCTACATTCCACACGATCTCAGCAGGGACTGCCTTAGGATTAGGCATTTCAATTTCCTCCTCATTATGCGAATAGATTGATAAGTCGCACAAGTTTATCTCAGATGACAAAGCGGCTGAGGACATAGAATCCTCATCGGAAATCATTCTTCTTCGTTTGTTCGAATTAATAGATCTGTCCTTTCCGCCATAGCCAGTGGCCTCACAGTTTGTTGCTTTTTTTTTTATAGATGACAAAGTCTTTTTGGATGTTCTTGTGAACATGCTTAGTTTGGCAGGTGTACCAATGTTCCGAATACGTTTTTTAGCTGACCCCTGTCTGGTCCGTTTTGACTTTTTCGATTTATTATCACTGACTTTTGACGGCACTAATGGCAGTGCCTGCACCTTTGGCAATTGATTGTCGATCCTGGGAGCAGACATTGCAAGGCCGGTGAGGATTCCAAAGGATGCAAATTTGGAACAGACTTCTCCTGTCACATCCTGAGTCTGAACAGCCGAAGCGCCCGAGGAACCCCCCAGAGGCTGACCAGCGCTGTCAGCATTGATCATTGTTGGATTTTGGACAGCTGTTTTGCTGATTTCCAACGTTTGTTCAATGCGGCACGTCGCTTTCACAATTTGCTTGGAATTCGTACTGTTTGCTACATTTCCAGACGAGTTACCCATTTTAGTTAGCAACTCGATCAACATGGGCATGAGGTTAGCATCAGATGCGGAAAAACCAGAGGCAGCCTGTACAGCCGCTACAGGCTGACATTGGTTTCCTGTATGTCTTTTGTCACAGGGCGCCGTATCTCTGACAGTCTTGCCGAAGGGTTGTTAGACGCCGTCAAATGGATGCGCCAGCATGTTATTTTGACAGTGATGACGTGCGGCTAGGTCACACAGTCGCTGCTGCCAAGCAACTGTTAGCTCTGCTTCACACGATATTTGTTGCTCCAAAAAATCATTAAATACATCATATAGGGTCTTCTCAATGGATACCTTTTCTCGAAGACTCTCAGTGGAATTGGCACAATCACTGGTGTTGTGCATGTCGCTATTTTCGGTTTCCAACATATAGGAAGAATGGGGGCGGGACTTCCTGCAGAGGCATTCAGCAACTCCTCTACACTTTGAAGACAATACAACAAACTAAACTGGTCGACATGGTCAAAGTGTGGACTTGGTAGGCAGGCCAAAATGGCTTATGTGGGAGACCCCAGACAGAACCACAGTTTTGGGCCAGTGATTAATAGACCTGGTGACGGTGTGACGTGTATTCAGGTGGGTCCCCCCTCTGACAATAACAGGCAGGCTACACGGAAGAGTGGCAACACCAATGAATGAACCAAAGTCTTTTTTCAAATCAGAAATCAGGAACAGATTTATTATGGGCAGAGAAGACTTATTGACGGCCAACTACGTTAGGCACACTGGACAGGGATGTTTGCACAGGGCTGCTGGCACAAGGTGGAACATCAACAGCAGGCACACAGGTTAGGAAACCCTCCTTCATGTGACCCAGGGGCCTGTGGAGTACCCTTGGATGTAGGGGCAGGCACCAAGGGGAAAAGGGAAAAGTTGGAGAAGGACAAGCCGAGTAGGGAGGCTGCTGGGAAGGAGAAGAAAGAGAGAGAGAGACAGAGAGAGACAGAGAGGTGGGGGAATCATAGGAGGGAGGGAGAAGGTACTGGTAAAGAAAGTGAGGGGTGAGCGAAGGGGAGGAAGAGAAAGCGAAAGTAAGTGGGGAAGAGAGATAGAAAGAGAGAGGGAGAAAGAGAGGGGGGAGGTATAGAGAGAGGGAGGAAGATAGAGAAAGAGAGAGGGAAAGAGAGCGAGAGAAAGAAAGATAGAAAGGGAGAGAAAGAGAGAGAGAGTGAAAGAAAGAAAAACAGAGAGAGAGAAAGAAAGAGAAAGAAAGAGAGAGACAGAGACAGAGAAAGAGAGAGGGAGAAGAGAGGAAGAGAAAGCGAGGGAAAACATGGGACAAAGGCAGAGGCGGCCAGGAGGCCTGACTGTGGGGAATGCAGAGCAGGTTGAGGAGGAAGGGGTTCAAGGGGACAGAAAGGGGGGAGAAGGAGAAGGGCATAAAGGGAGAAGGATACCTGCTGAAGGACCTCTGCAGCTTCTCTGCCCCCACACGTCCAGCACACCAATGCCAGCAACCAAAAAGAGCACTAAGTCCCTGTCTCCACAACCTTTTGAGGCTGTCATTCCCCCCTCTAGAAACCACCCATACCCATACGCATGATAAACACAACAGGGGGAACTGGTTTCTGGGCTGTTCCCAGGGCCCAGTGAGTCTTGGTGACAGGAAGGGAGAGGAAAATGACGGGGTGTAGGACAAGTGGGCAAACAGAGGGAAAGTTTCTCTCTCCACAGCTATCACGCTCCCCCCACCATAGCCCACCCACCCCCACCCCTATGATGAACACAACAGGGGAAATGGTTTTTGGGCTGTTCCCAGGGCCCAAGAAGGCTTGGTGACAGGAAGGGAAAGGGAAATCACAGGGTGTTGGACAAGTGAGCAAACACAGGCAGGGCAATACTGGGGAGGGGGGAAGTTCTCAGGCAGAGATGAAAGGGCCAGCCTTGGGCTGTAGATTACACTGGCTGTAAAACTGGTAGCTGTTGTCTGGGCTGGGAACAGATTAGTTTTCAGGAGGATTGCCCAGGTTTTGGAAGGAATGGAGCCCCTCAGTCGGGGCAGGAGCATGACTGGTGCTCCACAACTCCCCACACATACCCATACTTGCACACAGTGCCCAGAACACAGAGTGGAAGAACATAAGACAAAACAGGTCCACATAGCAAGGTTGGGTCACACATACCCACACACACACTAAAGACGGCTCATTATGAGTTTCCCGGTATTCCGCTGGAATTATCAGGAAACTACCATACTGTCTCCGCTGCCCAATGTCCCTGTATTACTGGGATATAACGGGCAGCAGAGGCGTCAGTAACTCCCCATTGGATGGGGTTGCCCAAATCAATGGCACCATTAATAACGGTGCCAGTGATTCAGGCATTTATCTGCTGGTAGGGGCCTTATCTACCGGCAGTTCCAGCCTGCTTGTAGATCAGAGCTCCTACCTTGGACTTGGAGTTGGCCGGTCCAGAAAGGTGCCTGTATACATTGTTACCAGCACTTTATTTCCGTACCGGCCAACTCATAATGAGGCCGAATGTCTGCGAGCCATCCAGTTCAGGAACAAAGGGTGAAAGGTGGGCAATGTCAAGTGTGCCAGGAGCCAAGCAACTTACAGAGATCATGAAGTAAATGTACAAAACACAGTGAACAGACAATGTTGTAACCAAGTACAGTAAAGCGTCAATGCAATATCCAAATACTGATTCACAGGAAATGGGGTCAAGGCTTGACATAAACAGAAATACAATACAGGGAAACATGCATGTACTGCCAAAATAAACACAAGCACGGACAATGTAGTCAAGGGCGAGTCTGTGAAGATTCATAGGCAGTGAAAAGGAAATATACAGTCACATACAGTGCAAGATGAAACATGCATTTGGGAAAAGCAAAAAGGTGCACAATACATTGGTAAAAAATGAAAAGTACAGAAAACCCACAGTAAACGCAAGTGACATATATGAAAAAAAACAGTCTGTGAGGGGTTCATACGTGGAGACTGCCATTTGCACTAAAGACTGCAGTGAAATCAATATACCCATACCTAATATGTCCTTCTTGCTCAATATGTAGAGCGCTAACAGGTTCATGTTGGTTGACATGTCAACTCGAAACCATCATTGGCATTGGCATTTCACCAATATATGGGACTCCTCGATTCACAAATGATGTGCTGTTAAATGCATGTTAGACAACATTTTGGATGACTAGTCTAATAATGCGATTGGCCCTAACTTGCAGGGTCATTTATAGACCTTTTTTAATAAAAATCTTTCCTATGGTGCAAATACTCTTTACCTTCTATGTTCACCCCCTCACCCCACTCTCAACAAGTTAATCTCCTCCTTCAGATCCTCAGATGACCTCTTTGCCAATTATATGCAGATTTCCTTCTCTTTTGACTCCTTCACCTTGGACATCTGGTACAGGATCTCCCACTGTCTTTCAGCCATACACCACTTGATGGCACTTATCTGCCTCATGCACCACAGCACCACTACACCAAGACTGAATCGATCTCCCTTCATGACCAGAATAATCCCCCACTCTTACCCTTGCAATTTCTTTTCGACCTGGCCTCCTGTAAACGTTGATGGTCTCTCGGGATGAGAAGGTGGGGTGGCCATGGGGGCTAAGTGCCACATCCAGCGTCCTATGCTGGGAGGTATGGTGGTGTGGGGATGATTCCCTTGCCAACCCCACCATTACTTATCCATTTGGCAGGTACTTTCGACATCGGTACACAATATGCACCACACGACTTTAAGTGGGCCCTGAACATAAGCAGACCCTGTGGCCCCATTACCCCCAGATGTTGTCACTTCAAGTTCCCATCAGTCCTGACGGCAGAGGAAAGTATAACAAAGAAGCTCCAGTATAAAGGACACCATTTCTTTTGGACCAAGGAGCGTGTGAGCAGCGAAGTACTGCTTCCAAACCTGTACTGCATCTGCCAGGATCCAGGCACTGCGAGCGTTGCTCTTGCCTGGCCCGGACTGCTTCCTGGAGGGGGCGGAGTCATCCGGACCACGTGTGTGATCACGTGACTCGCCGTGAACAGAAAACTGCGCTCGAGCCGCCTGAGCGGCGCATTTCTTTTGGACCAAGGAGCGTGTGAGCAGCGAAGTACTGCTTCCAAACCTGTACTGCATCTGCCAGGATCCAGGCACTGCGAGCGTTGCTCTTGCCTGGCCCGGACTGCTTCCTGGAGGGGGCGGAGTCATCTGGACCACGTGTGTGATCACGTGACTCGCCGTGAACAGAAAACTACGCCCAACCCACCCTTGCGGCGTTAAGCCCGACGGTGAAAAGGCCATTAGCTGTTGTGCGGCTGTTTGGCGGCGTTTATAGAAGGTAGATCGCTGGGACTAGATTAATTACTGTCAACCACGGAGGTTCTATTTTTAAAAGTGTTAATGCTCAATTCTATGTGAAAAGTAGTGAACCCATTGATATATTGTCAGAATTCAATGATTTTATAAGTTTTATATGCGCTGAGGAGCGAAAGTGTGGTTACATTGATGACATTTTTATATAAAGTGCTAGATGCTTGTCATCATCTAATGTTCTAATTCATATTTCTCTTTAATTAGAGGTGTAAAGTTGGATTAGTCCCTACCTTTTACAGGACCTTACTAACTTTTATTTAGTAGGTTGTGATTTCTGTTTTTATATTAAAATTAACTATGGCTTATGGATTGCGTAGTGGGCGGTGTACAGAAGCAATACTAAACGCTTGTAATGAAACCAACAATGACTTCCTAGGCCATAAAAGCAGTATTCCTGATAATGAACTATTGGTTACCAATACTTTGGCGGAGGAAGCTAAAGATGATAACTTAAATAGTATTGATACTCCAGCACAAACTACCTACTTCGCTCAGATTCATGCTAACCCAACTGTTAATATCTGCAATTTTATAAAAGAGGAAGATAATAATGTTGCTAGGGTGGGCTTGGCGAGCTGCATAACCCCATCATTACCTTGCACTATGAATGAAGACCCGTTCAGAAATATTATGAGGAAAATGGGTGAACTAGATGAACAAGTTAATCAATCTATTGATATGATGACCCCACTTGTTTATAGGCCTTCCAATAAGGGGATTTTTAACTCCACCTCTAGAAATCGTACTGTGCAAACTCATAATGAAATAATGGGTGATGGAGGCACTGAAGTGATTTCACATGCTTTATCGTATTCCCCTGAGCAAATCAAAGCCCATAGTAGGTCTATAAATGACGATCCTGAGGGTAGTACATCCGACAAGGGAAGTGCCGAATTTCAATCTCCTAGTCCCCTCCCTGTGATCACAAAAATATTAGATCTTCTGGATAAAGGCCATGAACTTACCCACTTGGAACTAAAGGAATTAAAGGCAACTATGCATTTTCTTTGTTCCAAGATGGATAAAATTGAGGGCTTTATAACTGCAATTGATACCATGAGATATTTGCAATATGAAATAGGTGGACAAAGACCTAGAGTGGTTACAAATGATTGTCATGAGAGAAGCACGCAATGTTCGCTCCCTGATCACCCAGAATGTAACAACTCCAGGCAAATATATGGGGTGTCATCAGAGATTTTGAAGTGCTCTTGTGAGAACGATTTGAGTGAGATTAAGGCTTCAATAATTGCATTAAATAACACAATAGCTTCACAACTACTTAATAAACCACAGCCTTGCGATATGCTGCGTAGTCCTATTCCCCAAGTGTTGACATTGGATCAGCCTGATAGTCCTTCAGTTTTGTTGGATGAAATTGAGAAGCAAAAAGAGGCAGAAATTGAAAATTTGCACACTGAGGTAACCTCAACTTTTATGTCTCGTCGGGCTAGAAGGATGCATATGCGTGCTGTGAAAAGACTTGCGAAAAGAAGGAGGGAGGAGAAGTGCATAAAATCTACTTCTATCCTAGAAATTGCAGATGAGGAGATCATTGACTTGGATCAGCTGTCCAAAGAGAGTCAGGATGCCCTTACACCTGCAACTGAACCAAGTGTAGAAAAAAAGGATGGGAGCCTTGGCACATCTGCATTATTGAAGGTAGATGTGCATAAGAATACGAGAAAGAACAAAACTTATACTACACAATTGGATCAGTTGTTCAAAGTGAGTCAAGATGCCCTTATACCTGCTACTGAACCAAGTGTAGAAAAAGATGGTGAAAGCCTTGGCACCTCTGAACTATTGAAGTTGGATGTGCATACGAATATGGGAAAGAACAAAACCTATACTACACAATTGGCAAAATTGAACACTCAGGAAACCCTAACTTCTAAAGCTGTGATACATCAAGATGCAGTTACGATTATTCCAAAGGCCCATTTAATACAGGGAAAGGGAAATGTAAAGCCTAACTCGGACTGCATCATTCAAAACTCACCAAAAATCACCTTAAATGAATATTTCCCCTCAGTAGGTAGATGCTGCACGTCAAAAAATCAGATTAAGCATCAGGATGGAGGAATTAGTGTCCCCCTAAAAATACCTCTGAGGAAATCATATAGTGAGATATGTATTAGTGCCTCGAATATCCAAACACATGTAAATAATGCACATAGACTGAGTAATGTAATGGAATCAGGAGTAGGAATTGGAAATAGTAACAAAATGAACGTAAGATGTGCCGATGCAATAATGTCGGATAATTGCTTACCGGATAAAAAGGAAAATGTAGTGATGGTAAATGGCCGGGGGAAAAAAGTGGAGATCTCTGAAGTACCTTTTACGACGCATTTTGGGAATTTATCAACAAACGATCTAAACAACGTGAGTACCCTTTTTGCCCCGAGCCACATCTCCATCCATGGTCCTGCAATGAGTAAGTCCCTACTTGAGAATCAAATTAACATCACTAACTCAAATAGGGATTACGATTTACCTGTTAGTGGGAGTACATTTTCACTTGAGCCGAATCCCTGTGCGGTTTCTACGACAACTACACAGGTTGTATCTTTAATGAACACAGAAAAAAGTACACCTGCTACTAGGCCTCATCGAAGTGAACTGGCAACTCAGTGCATCATTGGATTTGAGGGGGATGCAAAGATATTGGCGGATAATCGCATTAATCGATCCTATACATTCTCCATATTTTCAAAAATACCTCAATTGAGAATAATCAAATCTGAGGATATTACAAGGGTTTCTCTGGCAAGTACAAATAATCATAGGGCTATTTGTTATCTTGCCTCTGAAGCTATAATGAAATTTATATGGTTTAATCGTGAGGAAATAGAAAAGGAGGGTCTGACGCTGTTTACTTTTGATTGTGAGTCGGAGGCTTTAATATTTCTAGAAACACCAGGCAAGGGTATTGAAAAAATTCAAACTGCAGGTGGTCCTTGCGTGCAATTTGAAGCAGGGTTGGAGGGAGGAATGCTGGAAATTTTGAAACTTGCAGCTAATACAAAAGGTCTACCATGGTTGGAACCTATGCTTTCGGCAATCTTATGTCCGAATCCCCCGATCCCGGCGAAATAGCTATGCATTGATACGCGCATGCAAATTTTATCATGGAATTCTTGTGGGTTTGTAAACCTGATGAAATGGCACTCTGCTCTAACCTACTCAGAACAACCTACTATAATAATGATACAAGAAACGATGAAAACTGACCCATTTGTGATTCCTGGATATTTAACTTTTACATCACCTGCAAGGAGATCTTTGTTAGGTCGTCCATCTGGGGGTTTGTTGGTTGGAGTCAAGATTTCCTTGCAGGCTCAATCAGAATTAGCTTGGGAATCTGTCAGTATATTGGCGATTCATCTTGTAATACCCTCATTTAGGTACTCATCTCTTATGATAATTTCCTTATATTGGAATCCAGCTGCCCTCTCAGTCGATGAAATGTTAGATGAATTAGATGCATGTTTATTAGATATATCTACCAGATACCGCACTTGTGAAATCATTATAGGCGGTGACTTTAATTGTGATTGTAGAGATTTGACTATTATCCATAAATTTAAATCATCCACTCTTTCACGTAGCAGAGGAGGCAAACTTAGAGAACTCCTCACAGAGTGGGACATGGACTTAATGGTCAGAAACGACATGAATCTTGGTAATACATGGTCAAGAGGAACAATGCAATCAATGATAGATTATATATTTGTATCTCATAATCTGTTTATGCACATGGCACCCCTAGAAATAGGACGGATTGAGATAGGTGATCATGCACAACTCTCTACCTTTTTTCAACTAAAATTTAATTCGCTTACACCTAATATAACTCTGGCAGTGGTTGAAATAGATCGTCCTTTCCATTCCATCAGATGGAACCAAGGAATATGTAACTTTGTTGTTACACAAATCTCCTCAGAGATTGAGAGGATTAGAAGTGCAGGGGGAAATTACGATTATACATTGTGTATGCATTATCCAGATATAGTTGCAACAGCTCTTGAAGGATTCCGCAATACACAAAGCAATGTGCAACATCCACATCCATATGATCATACATGCAAACTATTAAAAAGGGAGAAGAACAGGGCATTGAGATATTTAAAGAGAGGCAACTTGGGCAGCGAAGTTAGTAAGACAAGGAGGAATGGTATACTATTAGCCTATAAACATAACTTGAGATCTGCTCGTATTTCAAATTATAACGATGCAAATTGTACATTAATTCGTGCCATCTTAGCTCATGACACACGAGTAATCTGGCGCACTCTGAAAGCTGATAATAGACGCGTGGCAACGTTTTCGTTAAATTGTATTCCTGAGCACATTTGGCAAATTTTCATAAAGGCTAAATACCAACTACCTTGCAAATTTCACTTTGTCCCTGATGTTTCTCTCGAATATTCCAATATCCCAAGGCTGAACTGGGATTGCAACGATATTATATGGGCAATCTCCAGATTGACCTATTCAAAAGCCGCAGGACCTGATGGCCTTCCCCCCTGTCTTTATAAGGCAGATCCCGTGTTGTGGGCTGACATCATAAACCTTAAGTTTGATTCTATTATTAAATCTGGGGAAGTTCCACCCTCTTGGCTAACTGCCAATATAGTACCTATTTCTAAAAAGGGTGATCCATCTCTCCCAGAAAATTATCGTCCGATATCGTTAATTGATTCTGAGGCTAAGATCTTTTCTATCCTTCTCTTAAATGAATTGGAGAAAGTAATCAGGGCGAATGATATGTATTCGAAATATCAAACTGGATTCAGGAAGTCTATGAGTACAACCCTAAATGCTTTTATCATGTCGCATGTTATTGCTGGAGTAAAAGAAAGGAACTCTAATCCTGTATATATAGCAATGATTGACATGAGTTCTGCTTTTGACACGGTGGTCCGCAACTTACTGTGGAAGAAAATGTTGAAGTTAGGGATTCCAGCTGTGTTGATGTATTGGATTATTAAGTTGCACACAAACACTTCGTATAGAATAAGAATCTCCCCAGAAGGTGGGACCACAGCCCCTATACGTACAACAATAGGTGTGAAACAGGGCTGTAACCTCGCGGCTACCTTATTTAACTTATACCTATCCGATCTCGGTGAAAATTGGGAAAAGGGCGATTTGTTTTCTGTTAAAGTGGGGAGTATTCATTTGAAATGGATTGCATTCGCTGATGATATTATTTTGTTTGACCCTACTCCAGTAGGGCTCCAAACCAAACTCTCATTATTTGAGAATTTTGCAAAAGCACATAATTTGACACCTAACCCAGTAAAAACTGCCATTATGACCTTTGGAGTGAAATCAAAAAACGCGAATTTTAGATGGCAAATATTGAATACACAAATTTGCCGTGTGAGCAATGCTATCTATTTAGGGTATTACATATCAGCCCTTAACTCTATTAACGCATGGTCAAATATTATTAGGAATAAAACTCGACCACTGTTGTCCCAAATGAAAAGGATTTATAGCCAATACTGCAAATTCTCTTTAATCCCGCTAATAGACTTTATGACATTAAAAGTCGAAAGTGTCATATTGTACACATTAGATATTTGTCTGTGTGACATGACTAGCGTGCTTGATAGTATACAGGGTTCTCTTTTAAAATCTGCAATGTTTCTCCCGATGTCAACTCCTAATGCCATTATTCGACATGAACTAGGTCTGGTTTCATTATCAACTCGTTGGAAATGGAGACAATTGTCCAATTACGTTAAAATTCATTATCCTCCTATTAACTCATTGTATATCGATTTAAATAAAATGTTGGGCATGCAAACTCCAAAATCCTTTTTTAATTATCAATTGAAAATGCAACAAATTTTAGATAATATAAATACAACCGTTGAGGACATGCAATATCGTCCCGGTTTTGTTAAGAAAAAACTTTTTGAAATGGATTGGTGTATTACCATTGATTTAATTAAAACCTATGTGTTGTATAAGGAATACAGTATGCATGTAAAACAGCGCATTCCACGTTATGACCATGTTTTGTTATTCCCTTGCGAAAATATCCGAAAGGTATATATTCGCTTTAGATTAAATCTATACCATACACGGGAACGGACTAAAAACTGGGAAATGAATAAATTAAATGATCGCGTGGGATGTCGATTTGTTGAATGTAATGAATCGTACGAAACGTTGAAACATTTTATACTGTACTGTCCGCATTTTAAGAATACAAGGACACTCAAATTGAGGAAATTTGCGGAAATTGAATTTGAGGACTGTCTTGAAGTTTTGTGGACCAGAATGATGCAGGGATGTCACAAACCCTTAATATATGAATTGGCAAGTTTTTGTAAAAACATTGAGAATGAATTAGAGCTATTTTTGTAATTGTAAAATGATCATTTGTAATATTTTTAAATTTTGTAAAGGTTCTGCATGAATTGTTGTGTATTATGAACCAAATGCAAATAAAAGAATAAAAAAAAAAAAAAAGGACACCAAGGAGGTAGGGTTTAGTCTTTTCAAATTATGAAGAAAACATTTCTCCAACTGTGCTAGAACTGTAGACCTACCTTTTGAGTGTCGCACAGCATCCTCCCCACAAACTTCAGCAGGTGTGGGTTACCACACACAAGGAAACTTGCATTCTATTTAATCGGGGAGTGCTGCTGGATGCAGAGCTGAACCGCCGAGCTCCAGAAGAACAATCATGCTCCAGACAGCAAACCAATGTGGATCCAACTGGCCAGCCAGCCTTAATAAAGTCTCAGGATACGCATCCATGAGTCTGTATGGTGTGGTGGAGTATCCAAAAGACCAAAAACCAAAAGAGTTCAACCAATCAGAGACCCATGTCAATTGCAACCCTTTTGCAAGCACGGTTAAGCAGTGGCAGTCCCCGGGGTGGTGCCAAATACATATTTTTAAATAACACCTGGTAGAGAATGGTGTGGATAATTCGAGAATGAGACATTGGCCCTCATTCCAAGTATGGCTATCTGGAAATAAGTGTGCTGGTAGCAACGTACCGGCACCCTTTCTTGACCGCCATACTATGAGAATGCCGGTAGGGGCCACAGACCGCTAGCAGACCTGACCTGTCGGGTTTTCAGGCCCCTACTGGCATGTCTCTCACTGAAACACCGGCACTGCTAGCAATGGCGCCGGTGCTTCAGTGATCCCATTTTCTACCGGACTCCATGGAAATGGAGAGTAACTGTTACCGCCGCCACTTGTCATAACCCGGTGGCACCCGGATATCTGGCGGCGGTAAGGGTGTTACGGGGTTGTCAGTAAGCCGCCACCTACCAGCAGGCTTTATTGGAAACCCCATAAGAAGCCCTATAGGACTGGTTAATATTGCTGAGTTCAGAAGAGAATGAGGAGACAGTGAAAGAAGGAGGACAGGTGGACACCCGAATGGAGAGGATTGAGGTAGAAAGAAGTAGGAGACATAAACAAGAGCAGCAGAAGGTAGGGGGTGACAGAATGAGGAGACAAAAGAAGAGAGGATGAAGAGTATCATTGATGTCTGGTGTACCCTAAGCAAGGAGAGGAAGCACATTCAGCATGAGTGACCCAGGAGGGATCTTACAAGGGAAGGAGGAAGAGCAAGAGAAAGAGAGGGGAAATAGTAAAATGGAGATTGGAGGAGTGGATGAAAAGGAGCAGGCACACCATTAGAATGGTGAACTAGAGTTCCGAATAAGTGGAAGCACACACATTTGTAAAAGCATCAAGAAGGTTGAGGCGGTGAACGGGAAAGGCTGTGCAAAGGAGAGAAAAGGAAGCAAAAGAGAGGATCCTTGAGGTAAAAGTATGCTGTGACTCCTCAAGGAGGCAGACAAAGATGGGATGCAAGGGAGTAGAAATAGAACCACAAGCCAAAGAAAGTGGATGACCAGCTTACCCATACCTGTGCAAAGGCCTCATTTGCCTGGCATCTTTCGGAGGTTTGGCGGCACAGTCATTGCACCCTGACTTTACTTCTGCTCTCACCCCAGAATAGTGTGAGACAGCATGAAAGTTCTGACATTCAGGAAACCAGTCTTCCCAGGAAGCAACCATGAGAAGCAGATTGACTCAGGCACCCCATAGAAACATCTAGAAAGAAGTATGGGGACACCTAACCCCCCAATACCGTGGCCCTTTTCAGAGACTTGCCAGGAAAAGAGCCCTATCTCTTTTATTGGTCAAGAGTCGCGACAGCGCCGGCGCAACAGAGAACAGCCGGTCTGTGTCGACCCGTGGCGGGCAGGGTGGATGGCCTGTCCCCTTCTAACAGTTTTTAGGAGGCAAACACAGTGAGTAGCCCATTGTCTGTATCTTGCTGAGACTGTGTGATATCCTGTGGGCAGATTATCTGTGCACTACGGTATATCAATGTTAATAACGTACGCTAGTGACTATTTACATGCTTTTAAAAACACTACACATGGAATGCTTTAATTACAAGCCTTAAATAAAATTTGGCAATTTAATATTGCAGCCAATAAACCTTTGGCTTAATATCCCACCGCATTACCCCCACTGAAACTAGCATTAATTCATGCACTATCGGCCATTAAGAAAGTGGTTGCTATAAATGAGCTTATATCTACCATGAAGCTTGATATGATTTGTATATCAGAGTCATGGTTCACCAATAGCAGTAATAACTATTTTCATCTTTTCGTACCTGATTCTTACCAAATTAAATGGCATAATAGAGAGAATAAGAAAGGGGGTGTTGCCATTTTAACTAGATCCTCCCTTGAAGTTACAAACTTCAACTCTCTTGACTGGGATGTAATATCTCAGGTACTAGCTTGTACTTATCATCCATCTCCTAATGAAGTCTATTGGCAGCTACCCTTTTTTTGGACACCCTTGATGCCTATCTGGGTTCTGAAGCACTCCAGTGCTCAAACGGATTATCTTGTGTGACCTAAATATATGGTGAAATGTCTCAGAAAAAGTGGATTGTAGATATCGTTGACATTTTGCAGACCCATGACTTGCATCTTCTATCTAATCTACAGAGCCACACTGGTGGTCATTGCCTGCATCCTGCTTTTTTTCAGGGGGTTACAATTATGTAAGCATAAAATCACCCCAGTGAGTTGGTCCGATCATGCTGTGGTGAGTTTCTTCAATATTTAACAAATATATATCTTGCTGTAAAACTGGAATCACCAGTGTGCAATTGCGTCGATTAAAGAAAGACTTAGATCTTATCTCAAGTAAAGAGTTATAGGGGGATTTAGTTCATGTGCAACCCACCACTTAATGTGCAGAACTATACACCAATCTTATGTCACATCTGCAAACCAACTGTAATAACATCGCCCCTTTAGAAAGTGTAAAAATATCTCTGAAGAAAAATAACCAATGGTATAGTGAAAAATGACAACATCTTAAAAAAGGCTACTGGTAAAAAGAAAAAAAATATGGCTCAAGACCAGAGATATAGCAGATCGCCATGTGGCCAAAGTGGCCTTGGAGGAATACAAACAATAGATCATACTTGCAAAATCCTCCTCCTTGCAAAAACTAAATTAACCTTGCCGATAACAGACCTAATGCACTCTTTTTGGCTATTAGAAACTTTACCAACCCAGAATGTACCAATGTTAGCCTGCCAGCTTCAACTCAAATGGCCAATGAGTTCATTATTCTTTTTTCTGGATAAAATTAAAAACATCAGAGGCAGTATTCATACTCAATCCATTGTCCCTGTATCTAGTCCAGCTGACAAAAACACTCAATTTGATATGGAAACCACTTGTCCTAAACGTATGTTTTCACCAGCAAGTATTGAAAATATTGCCAACTTGATGGCCAAGATTAAGCCCACCAACTTTGGATACAATACTATTCCAGCCTATCTAGTTAAGCGGCATGAATGTGGACTTGGTATGCACTTGGTGAGGCTGTACAGATCCTGGCCAATGCCTCACTTGCTCAGTGTTGTGTTCCACCAGATTTTAAAAATCTTATCTCACAACTTTGCTAAAAGAACACAACATTGGACTGCAAAATCCTGTCTAGTTATCCTCCAATTGCTGGCCTTTTATGGCCTGCCAACATTTTGGAAAAGACTGTAACAACCCAATTGCAGAGTTTTCTGGAGCAACACAATGGGCGTCATTAGGAGTATGGCGGTAAGGCAACAATGGCGCCGGTATCGCTACCGGCACCATTGATACCGTACCGCCATACTAGGACTTCTGCTCGCGGGTGCCCTTGTAACATCCTGGTCTGACCAGGAGGCTGTACCGGCACCCGCGAGCAGAACATGATGGTAGCAACAGTACAGTTATAAACATTAGAAACATTATAAATGGCACAGCTGCTACCATCCTCCCTTTTCCCTGTGAGGGCTCAAATGGGAATGGGGACATACCGGCTCCAGCACTCACGCAAAAGGAATTACCGGGTCTGCCGAGGTCGGAATGGCCCAGTGATTCCCCTTTCACAGGTGCTGGAGCTGGATGCGAGTTTGGGGGTAGCCATGCCGGTAAAACCGGCAAGGCTACCTCCAACCTCGTAATGAGGCCCAATGTCTTGGACCCATATCAGTCCGATTTCAGACCAGGCAATGGTGCTGAGACAGGCTTTGTGGCAGTCTGGGATGATCTTTTGGGGGCCGCTGAGGAAGGGGATATCAGCATGCTGGACCTGTCGCGGCCTTCGATACTGTCACTTTTGAGATTCTTATTTTCAGACAGTCATCGGTGGCACAGGTATCCAATGAAGCGCTGGAATGGTTTGTTTCCTTTCTGACCAAACATACTCAGCAGGTCAAAGTTTTCTCATATGTTTACGACTCTTTACCAGTGGACTATGGGGTACCTCAGAGATTTTCCTTGTCCCTGTTGTTGTTCAACGTTTATATCCGCCCATAGTGAATTTAGGTACGGCTTAAGCAACCGCTGGAGGCAATAGACCAAGTCCTATCTTGTGCGGATAAAATAAAATTCTGGATGCTGGAAAATAAACTCCAAATAAATCCATCAAACACAGAGGTTATTGTATTCGGCTCTAAAAAAAAAGGTAGCGAACATTCTACAATCCACTCCATGCCCTCTTTTATTCGGTGAACCTAAAACATTTTCTGACAAAGTATCTTGGCTGCATTTGGCAGTCCAGTATGGACTGCAATTTACATGTCAATCAGATAGTTAAGACTGTGTATTACCAACTTAAACTCTTTAAGCCTCTACTGCCTCTTATTGCAGAAAAGGACCGCTCCACAGTGGTTGGTACACTCAAAAACTAATTAGATTATTGAAATGCCCTTCCTATGGGTGTTCAAACATTTGAAATACAGAGATTACAGGTTGCTCAGAACTCTGCAATCAGGTTGAGCTTTACATTACCGATGAAATCAACTGTTTCTCAATATCAGAAAAGTCTCCATTGGCTCCCAGTACAGCAGAGAATACTGCATAAGGTTCTATATTTGGTTTTTAAGTGTGTTCATGGCCTAGCTCCAGCATATCTGACTTCAAAAATTCTAACTCATTACCCTATTCAATCACTTTGATCATTGGTATAGAGCCTTTTGGCAGTCCCTTTTGTCAAAACGACAACATGGGGTGATAGGAGTTTTTCCTCCTTTGGTCCTCACTCCTGGAACTCTCTACCAATGGACCTTTGACAGATTGTGTTTCTATCTATCTTTAGGAAGCAACTAAAAACTTACCTTTTTTTGTAACTTGCTCCTACCAACTAATACAAGCATTGAGCTAAAGCCCAGTGAAGTCTGCGACTAACTGTTAATTAACACCTGCGCCTAAATGCAGTCTCTGCTCAGACCCCACGTGGTATGCACGTTATAAATATTAAAATCAAATCAAATCATCAGAAGTGGAAACCCAGAGTCTTTTTTGTTGTTGTCTCAAGGAGAAAATTATCACATTGTTCAATTCTATTTTCTCTTAAATTACCCCACGCATATACAAATCTGTACTAAACTTGGATTTTTCGACCTGAATTGCTGTGTCACTCCTCTATTGGTCATGCTCAGTTTCATGACTAATTGTGTTAGAAGTGGGATAAATTGGGCCTAACCCCGAAGTCCCATCACACCAACCACTGAAAGTTGTCATGATTTACTGAGCACGCTAAACTCCCTTCCAAGGAAAACCAATTAATTTGGGGATTTCTGCGCTTGATTTCTACAGTGATGATGATGTCAACATTCTGGTGGATCTCATTTCCGCTGGTTTGAGGATCCAGCTCCCCAATGGAATCTATGGTGAAGAGTCACTAAGTCAGACATAGCAGTGATGAATGCCATACACGCTAGAGCTGGGATAGTGGATGTGATTATCCGGCTATGGTTAAAGTATGTTTCATCAGATACCGGAAATGGTTATGTGGTACAAGAACAAGACACGATAGCACCGCTTCTATGTGAACTTTGCTTAATACGGATGTGTAGGAAGTCATAGTTGAAGAGATTGACCAAAGGTAGAAGGGTTTTATATGTACTAATTCTTGGTCAATGCTTCTTCCTTTCATAAAACCGGGTGACCCTTTCTCCTCTGTCCCGAACTCACTATAGCCTGATGCAATAAGTCAATTTCACTCGTCCACCTTTGATACAGCAATCTCTGTAGAAGATGCCAGAAGTCAAATCAGTCCTTAATTTCTGGTTAAGAACGGGTTATTGTAGCGGGAAAAGAATGATGTAAAAGGTTTGGAGCAGATATGATATGATAAGTCATTTATAACGCACTTGTACACAAGTGTTTCTAGTTGTGACAAAACAAGGGAGGGAAGAGAGAGGGTGGACAAAACAAAGGACCTTATTAGGTCTTGTGTCAATGAGATTGTGCAAGTGCAAGATGCAAAGTGCAGGGGGGAGGGCGAGGGGTAGCACCAGGGGGAGGGAAGGGAGAAGTGCAATACAGGGCAGCAATGCTCTAGGTAGTGCAGCCAGGGCAGCATGGCTCTGAGTAAGTGGAAGGGGGCACAAGACTGTGGGGTTCCAGATACAGCCCCTAAGTGTGCGGTAGGCCTGGAGGCAGTGCAAGGGCTACTGGTCAAGGGGGACCTGGTACTCGTGAGACTCTGAGGGTAGCTAGGCAGCCAGTCAGTGCAGCATACAGGTTGGTCAGCAGTGGAGAGAGCGAGAGAAAGCGGAAGCGAAGAGGAAGGTCTTGAGCTGCTTCTGGAACTTCAGGTGATCCGGGCTCTAGTTTGAGAGAGGCAGAGAGGCCATTCCAGAGGGAGGCACCTGCAGAGGAGAGAGATCTACCCACTACTCTCTGCCTGGAGAAGCGTCTGACCCTCAGAGAGTTGGAGGTGGCTGAGCGAAAGGCTCGAGAAGGAAGGTGTTTAGAAAGAGAGAGTTGGATGTAGTGTGGGCCCTAGCCCCAAAAGCCTTCTGGACGATGAAAAGGGTCTTGAACTTGATCCTTGCTGCCACTAGGAGCCAGTGGAGAGATTTCAGGGCTGGAGAGATATGGCCTCTGGGCTTGAGGCCAAGGACAAGTCTTGCAGTTCTGTTCTGGAATAGTTGCAGAGGGCGCAGAGTAGAGGAAGGCAGATTGAGAAAGAGGATATTGCAGTAGGCCAGCCTAGAAATAACCTGGGCTCTGGAGACAGTGAGCTTCTGGGGGAAAGTGAGGAAAGGAAGAATACCTCTGAGGAGGTGCAGCTGCTAGTGGGCCTTCTTGGCAACATCCGTGATGTGAGGAGAGAAGGAGAGAGTGGAGTCGAAGATAACACCAAAGTTCTTAGCTTCACAGGAAGGCGAAGGAAGAGGGTCCAAGGAGGGTGGTCAGAGTGAGATAGGGAAAGCGGGAGCCAGGGTCCCAATGAGAAGGATCTCAGTCTTACTGGCATTAAGGCAGAGATCGTTGGAGGCACACCACTCCTGAATCATGGATAGACAGTCAGGAATGAGCGAGAGAGGAGAGGAGGTTGAGGGTAGCCTAAAGGAGAGCACAGTGTCATCCACATAACACTGAAAGTTAGAGGAGACGGTAGAGATAAGGTGGTCCAAAGGGGCCAAGTAGAGATTGAAGACCCAGAGTGAGAGGTTAAAGCCCTGGGGAACACATGTGGAAAGAGATGTGATGGAGAGATAGGACCCAAGTTAGACCTGGGAGGGTCGGTCCAGGACGAAGGAGGTCAACCAAGCAGGGCCTGATCTGTGATGCCCAGGTTCTCACAGAGACGTTTGATCCAGATGACATGGTTGACCATGTCGAAAGCAGAGGAAAGATACAGGAGGATGAGGACAGAGGAAGTGCTAGAATCGAGATTAGTGAGCAGATCTTCACGGTTATTCAGAAGAGCAGTTTCTGTGCCTCTGGCTGCTCTGAAGCCAGACTGATGGTCATGGAGACAACCAACAGATTCAGTGTGGAGAGTAAGCTGGGATATTTATTTATTTATTTTGATTTGTAGAGCGCACTACAGCCCACAGGCATCGAGGCACTATATCAGAGCTTAAGAAGGCTTGATTAGGGTTACAAAGAAGCCGCCCAATGAAAGACTTGTTACAGTGCAGAGTCAATGGTTACATAGTAGCAGAAATACATGTCATACAATCAGACAAAGAGATTTGTTTTGATGGCCTTGCGAAAGGCAGAGTGTGATTCAATAAGCCTGATGTGAGGTGGTAAGGAGCTCCAGAGTGTGGGGGCCACCATCGGGAAACTGGAGCCGCCTGCACAAGCTTTACGTGTTGTGGGAACGGATAACAGGTTGGAATAGGGAGTTCGGGATGGTCAAAGGGTGGTGGGTTTGGTGATACTTTGCGCAAGGTAAGGGGGGGGCAGGTCATGGAGACACTTGTGAGTAAGGGCGAGAGCCTTAAAGATAATCCTTTCCTTAACTGGATGCCAGTGGACCTGTCTTCTGAGCTCTGAGATGTGTTCTCTATGCGAGAGACCAGTGGCATCTCTGAGTGAGTTGTTTTGTACAATTTGGAGTTTGGCAACATGCTTATATATAGACAGCCATTCTTATATATAGCCAGCTTTTCCAGGAGTTTGCCCAGTAAAGTAGTGATAGAGATTGGGTGGTAGTTTGATGGACAGGAAGGATCACAAGAAGTCTTTTTCAGGAGGGGGTGCACAAGGGAGTGCTTGAGGGGTGGGGGAAGTTCCAGTGGCATAAGAGTGATTGCAGAAATCGGCCAAGACTAGAGTGAGGGTGTCAATGTGGTCCTTGATGGTTCTGGAGGAGCAGGGGAGCACCTGCTTGGACGACACTTTCATAGATTGGACTTGTCTAGCAACCTTGTCAGGAGTGTTTGGGGAAAAAGAGGAGAAAGGAGGAGGAGAGGGAGAGGTGGCCAGAGTGGGGCCAAGAGAGGTAGAGGGAGGTACCAGCTTTTGGTGCCCCCTCCATTTTGAACAGTTGTAGAGCTGGCACATTCACATCTGACTACAGATGACCAGGGTGTTGCCAAGGCATAACAACATTTTCTGGGTATGTTTTTCTGGCTATTTATTTGACCGAACGTTAAAGAAGTTCTGTGAAGAATATTCCACCTGCCAGAAAAACTCACATACCTATTATTAATGCCCTGTTCTTCAAGCTGGATATGGATATCGTGGGCCTTCTGAGTCCATCTAGGGATGGTAATGGACACATTCTAGTCATTGGTGACTATGCTACCCATTACCTTGCATCATTCCCCACAGCAACAATACAACTCAAAGATGTAGTCAGACCTTAAAGAAGCTCCTGCAGATGTTGGTTGATGAAGATGCCAAGGAATGGGATTATCTCTTATCATGGCCTCTCTTTGCTGTGAGGACAGACTCCCAAAGCATACATTGGATTCTCTCTGATTGAATTGGTGTATGAGTGTTAACCCCTATATGCCATAAACATGCTTAACAGAGGGATGGTAGAGACAGAAGGAATTTGGAAATAACACTACTTGGACTAAGCCAGAGAATGACGGTTGGGGTTGATGGGAGACCTTGTGTATCAGCATCTACTGGAAAGTCAAGACAAGCAAAAATATAGACATCCTCCAACTCAAGACACACATACTGCTCCATACCTGGATGTCCACCAGCCACTTCAAAATGAACCCCACCTAAGGTGTTCATGAATGAGTTTATCCTTGGGATGAATACAGGCCATTGATGCATGCCCCTACATATGATATGATATGGAATTTGTAACGCGCCTATACACAAGTATACATACTGCATTTGACAAAGCAAAGGGGTATAGGAAGTATCTGAGTGGTGAATGAATAAAGCGTACATGTGTGATCTTGTACACATTTCACATGAATGAATTAAAAAGGCCCATTGGAAAATGTAGGGTTAACCTAAGTAGGACTTTTTATAGCACTTAGCTATAGTAGAACTGTACATGCATATGTAGAGTTGGAACTCAGGAAGACTGGGCATACAGTATTACCAAGTCTTACTTCTGGTCTGCAACAACACACTCACTGTGGTATGTAACCAACACTCGCACACATTTGAAACAGTCAGATAGAAGATTTGAATAAGGTGGAAAGGCAACGGCCATCATGTTGATTTGCATGTACATACGTGCTTTAGAAAAACTGCATACTAGACAAGACACCAGAATTAACAAGGAGAGATGTTTGTAACCAAGCATCCAACCTGTTCACAATGATAAATCAAAATAATGCACTGAACACAGTGAACAAATTTAGCATCGGAAAAGTAAAATCACAATAAGAGATTAGACATATGCATTTTTATTTAATAGTCCAAAATACATGCTTCCCGATAAAATAGGATGTGGGTTTAGACATATGTCACAAAGTAAATCCTGATACGGGCAGAAGAAAGAAGAGGCTGGAGTCCATGACGCTTGGCAGGCAGAGAGAGGTCCTTTAGAAGAGCAGCTGAGAGGTAGAGGATGACGTAATTGCAAAATTACAGCAGCAAGCAGTCCCAGAGAGAATTATCTAAAAATTCGGACTGCCAAATTAGTTCCTGCAAAGACATTCCAGATACATGCCTAAACTGTTTCCTCCATAATGAATGATCAGTATATCTGGAGGACGCTCTGTCAGTAAGTGACACAAAGAAGTACCAAGTCCAGCCATCTCATGCCACGCACGCCATGCCAGTGCACTTCCGCATGTGGAAATCCGAGATTTGTAGAAAAACTGCCGCTTTCTGCATGCACCTTCAACCAATGTATCCCTGAGGCTCCCAAAATCCAGATAATCTGTTTTCGAGTATGGAAAGCCATAGCTGTGTGGTCTCCTGTGAGGGAGAAGACGGTCTTACTAAAGTACGTCGGTCAGAACACACCTACTGAACTTTATGGACCAATCCCTAGCTCCGCTCATTCTCATTTACATGCGGCTCCACCCTTGAATCCCCGGTGGTGATATGTGCTGGCTGCTAACTACCGCCATGTTCGCGGACATGTACAGGATCAGAGCGTGACAACGGTACATTAAAGTACTATTTCCCTTTTTTCCTCTTTAAGGTAGGCTCTGAAAAGAGCAGTTTTCTTTTTATTTTTGGCCAGATACCGTACAGACATCTGGTATTTTATGTATTTTTTTGTATTTTTTGTCCTTGCTTTACTCTTGCAAACATTACAGAACCTTCTCTAAAGCAAGCCTTACGTTCCAAAATAACATTGCATTTCCCAAAGAAGATAGCGCAACACCATCTCCTTCAATGTAATGCGCATTGCTTGGAGCAATGTTATCGTGGCTACAAAAAAACATACCAACTCGTAGCATGAATGCACGCATACGATTGATGATTCACCTTCCGATGCTTTGATCTGGACAGAAAACAGAAGTCTTGTTCCATTGTACTCTCAGGACTAAAGCAGAAAAAATTACTTTTGTTGTTGGGAAGATGGTCATGAGTGCTTCAACCAACTGTGCCAAATCTGCCAACAAAGTACGTGAAGTCAGGTATCCCAAATGGCAAGCACCGTAGTGCAAAACTACCACATGAGGAGTGGTCATTCTACGCATGTCTCTACAAACTTGCAGAATTGCCGCAGCATTGGCATTAGTGTCAGCACTCCACACCACCTCCACTCCTCGCACATCGAAATGGTGTGCCACATGCCTACTCTCGGCATAGTATTGAAAGCCTCGCACAAAAATGTCTCCAAGCATCAAAACCCTGACCCTCTTTACCTCTGCCATCTTCAGTGTGTGCACCGTCTTTCCACACAAAAGAGTAATGTGAACATCTGATTGGCTGATGCCTACAGTTGCCTTTCCATGCAGGATTTGCTGTAGAAACCCGTATGTGGCACGCCCTACCAGCGGACAAGCATTGCCTACGTGTGGCACGTAACTGTTACCCAGTCCTTCATCCTTTCTACAGCGGTACCAAAGCGAGTCCCTCTTTGGACACAACTAAGCGGTCGCACAATCATCCACCAATCACATAGAACATCGCTAATTTTAACTCTGTCATCAACATTGTGCACTTCAAAATTACTGTCGATGTTTCTGAATGGAAGTCGCATACCATTGCAAAGCACCTACTTCACAAGCTACTGTGCAAGGATTGCGAATTTCTACATACAGCTCCATACATGTCCACATGCATCAGTATAGAGTACAGGTATGTATATTTTAATCAGAGAACATATGGAAGCCTTATGAATTAAATTAGACAAAATAATGCCGCTAAATGTCCATAGGGAATACATAAGAACACTCCCCCTTTAACCCTTTAACTGCCATGGGTATTTCCCCCCAGTGCCAAGGCCTTTTTTGGTGATTTTGGTATGTGGCCATTCAATGTCTTGTAACTTTTTTGTTACATGAGATATCTCGGCCAAATTTGTCTCCTTTTTTTCCCACATGTAGACGGTCTTAATGCCACCCAGGAATCCTAGGTTGCTGTAGGGGGGTGAGAGAAAATAAGCAAAAAGGACGAACATTGTGGGGTTTTTTCAAAAAATGCCAATAAAATGATGTACGAAGAAGCCTGTGGTTTTTTCCTTGTAAGAGCTAGGAACAAATGGTTTGCTGTGCTGAGTTTCCCAATTTCCTGGCTTTCAAGAACAGGTTGAGTGGAAACGAGAAAAAAATATTTTGACGTGGTTTTCAACTGTTTTGTGAGAGGTAGGCGATTTTGGCCATTTTTGCCAATTGGATGTGCATGGACGGAATGGAAATAAAGGGTAGGAAAGCCGAATTGGAGGACAGAAAGTCATATATTTCTGAACAGTAGACACAATTCCAAGTTTAGGAAGGGGTGATTTGCATAGGTCAGGTGTAAAGACTGGAGGGGGTGTCTGTAATTCCACTCTCTATATGGTAGAGGAGAGGCACAGAGGACCCCAGCCAAGATTCTCTATTATTGGTACCGTAGTCGAGCAATCAAGGCCTAGCTTCTCAGGAGGTGATGCAGGCTGGTTCTTAAGTACAGTGTAGTCCCCGAACCCCCACAAAGGAATGTCCACACACTGTATTACCGAAAACATAGTCTTTATATAATTAATATTCAAATGTATGTACTCAGAAATCAACAATGATAAATATATACAATTCTAAAGTGGTACCACCAATGCTATCGAATCTCATTAAAGTGCATCAACTGTACGGTTAAAATGTCACACAGATCAATAACGAGGAAACCAGCAATAGAGATAGGAAGGAACGTAAAATGGTTGAAACAATAGGCAGAATGCTGGCCTATACCGATAGACACAGTTCTGTGTGGAGATCCCCCCACCTGGGCAACCTGTAAAATAAAGATATATAGCACAAGCCCAGTCCATATATTGTTCAATAGCCTTATTTCCTCCTATTAAGGTTTTACCCCCCCCAATGTACCTGGTGGAGTAGAGTTCTTCGAAGACGCGTCGAAGGAACCTTCTTGAGTGATTCCCTTTAAAGCAGGAGCCACGGATCATCGAGAGGCGTCGAAGATGGTGAACTTGTCGTCACCGGCGGCGATGAGAAGTTCAAGGGTGCCGAGACCCCGATGTCGATCCAGGCGGTGCTCGTCAGTGACATACTGCGAGGATGAGGTGTGCGGGGCACTTCGGCAACGGATTGTTCAGGACCGCAAAGAGTTTCAGAAGAACTGTGGGCCAAAAAGGGCGTCGAGTCATCAAAGTCTCTGTGGCCTTCAGGTGGCGGGAAACCCACCGGCAAATTCTCCTCGGCGCGTTGGTCGTCCTCGACTTTCTCCGGCGGGACAAAGCGGTCGACGTTGCAGACAAGGGAGTCCTTGGATTCAAAATGTTCTTAGGCAAAGGAGCGGTCAGCTCTGGTTGTCGGCAGCACGGCGTCAAGTGGTCCCCACAGCTGGGCAACACAACTTCGACGGGTCTCCAGCGGTTACACAAACCTGCGAACCCTGGTCACCGGGAATAGACTTCGACAGCGGCGAAGTCTGTGTGCTTTGCTTCGTTCTCCTTAGCGGTCCTGTCTCGGGTCAGCAGCCTTTCGAGGGTGTGACTTCCAGGGAGCTTTGGCAAAGGTTAGCGGTGCTCGATGGTCCCTCGGAGCACAGGAAGAGGGCGCCTTACCAGGTCCTCTCTCGGATCAGTCTTCGACAAGTTCGGCAGCTTTCAGATCAGGCCGAAGCAAATGCAACAGCAAGTCTTCGTCTTCCAGCTGGGCGTCGAGGATCAGCAGTTCCAGTTACTCTTAAAGTGTAGACACAGCTTCTGAACGCTTCTGAACGCTTCTGAAAAATTTCCAGTGGTGAGAGGTCCCCAGATATACTATCTTGTCTCTCATCCACACTGCTGGGTCACTCTCAGCAGCCAATCATACAGAAGGGCATTCATGCAGTCAGTCAGCCAATCAGGCCCACAGTGCATTTAGGCCATCTTCCTCCCTCTCAGACACTCACAACAAGGAATGCGGATTGGGACAAGTACTCAGCCATTCAACACTACACACTGCATTCAGGCCAGTTTCGGGCAGGGCTGTCTCAGTCTTTGTCTCTCATCCCTGAAACCAGACAGCCACAACAAGAAGTGCATATTGGTCACACACTCCATTCACCCAGGTCCCACCCACAGGGTGTACCCACAACATACAGTCACTGGGAAGGCTCCAGTCAGTCTGGACTGGACTTCACAACAACACCATATATGGAACTTCCACCCAACAGCCAGTCAGGGGGAAGAGAGTCAGGGCTTCCCAGGACTTTGGGAAAACAAGGTAATAGGTAATAGAAAGCAAGAGGCCACAGGGGCCATCTTGTTTTCCATCAGGAATCAACTGATTCCAATGGCAGGGCCTGGGTCTGCTAAAATGGAGGATACTCAGCTCACCTGTCAAATTCAGCATTGAGCTGCCACCAGCCCATACCCTGCTCTGCGGGCCACCCACAGGTGCCCAAAAACATACAGTAGGGGCACAGGGTTGTACCCCCACCCATGGGTGCCATAAGGGTATCCCACGGGTCTGTTCACCAAACCAAAAGAGAGAGAGCTGCACCGCCAGGAGTCGCACATGAACCCCTGCGTGGAAAATATGACAGAACACACGGTAAAAAGGCAGTAAAGGACAAGGATACGGAGGGCCTGTCCCTCCGATGCATTTCCAGCATCACAGTCGCCCCGCCAGACTGAGGTGGATAGACATCCTCATCCAGATGGTCAACATACCTTCTGGAAAGGCCATCTGCATTATCGTGACTCTTCCCTGGTCTGTGCTCTATGGTGAAGTCTAGCCCTTGCAGGCTAATGGACCACCTGAGCAATTTCGGGTTTTCACCCTTCATCTGCATAAGCCACTTCAGGGGCTTATGATCTGTTTGGACCTTGAAGGTAGACCCCGTAAGGTAGGGCCTAAAACGCCTAAAGCTCCAAACTATACTGAAACACTCCTTCTCAACAGTAGCCCACCTAAGTTCTCTACCCTTGAGTTGTCTACTGATGAAGATGATAGGATGTTCCCTCCCTTTGTCATCTAACTGGGACAAGACAGCTCCAATTCCGGTGTTGCAGGCATCTGTCTGGACGATAAAGGGTCAGCTGTAGTCAGGCGCACACAGCACAGGTTCCCTACACAGACTTTCTTTCAAGCCATCAAAGGCCCTCTGACAATCTTCCGTCCAATAAACCTTCCTAGGTTGTTTGGGGGAAGTCAGAGCTGTCAGTGGTGCAGCTATGGTTCCATAGTCCGCCATGAAATTGCGATAATACCCAGTGAAGCCCAAAAAGGCTCTCACCTGGGTTTGAGTAGTGGGAGTCTCCCAGTCCTGTACATCCTGTACCTTACTGGGGAGAGGTTGGATTTGACCCCCTCCTACCTCATGACGAAGATATGTGACTTTCCCCTGAGCTATCTGGCACTTGGTGGCCTTGATAGTGAGATTAGCCCTTTCCAAGGCCTGCAACACCTTACCCAGATGTGTCAAATCCTCTTCCCAAGTGGAACTGTAGACGGCAATGTCGTCTTAATAAGCCACACAAAAGGCTTCCAGCCCACTGAGAGTATGATTGACCAATCTCTGGAAGGTGGCAGGGGAATTCTTCAACCCAAAAGGCATGACCCTCAACTGGTAGAGTCCCTCTGGTGTTCAGAACACCGTCTTTTCCTTGGCATGGTCCGTCAGAGCTATTTGCCAATAGCCTGAGGTGCTCACAAATTTAGCAGCACCTATGGTGTCCACGAGCTCATCAGCCCGGGGTAATGGGTGCGCGTCAGTTTTGGTGATGGCATTGACTCCTCGGTAGTCCACACAGAACCTCCAATCCTTGGTACCTGCCTGGGAACTTGCCTTGGGGACAAGGACCATGGGACTGGACCAGGGACTGGTTGAGGGTTCAATAACACCCAGATCCAACATCTTGGCTACCTCAGCCTGGATGTGGTTCTTAACAGTGTCTGACATACAGTAGCTCCTGCTTTTGACAGACACGCTGTCACCAGTGTCAATCTCGTGCTTACACCACGGTGTAAGGCCTGGCATCAGCGAAAACAGAGAGGCATACTGCTGGAGCAAAGTCCTGCAGGCAACCCTGCTGATCTGTTGTCAAATCTGGAGAGAGATGCACTCTCTCCACTGAGCCATCCTGAGGGTTGCTATACAGCAAATCAGGAAGGGGCTCACTCTCATCCTCTTCTTGCTCTGAAGCTAGCAAGAGACATGAGACTTCTGCTCGCCTGTGGAAAGGCTTGAGCCGATTAACATGGAATACCTGAGGGGCTACCCCTGGGATTCCCATGTCAACCAGATAATTGACCTTGCCCATCTTGGATATTATCCTGAAGGGTCCAGTCCATTTATCTGCCAATGCCCGAGGCTTGGTAGGCTCCATCACGAGGACCTCCTGTCCCGGAGACCAATCCACTTGCAATGCTTTAAGGTCATGCCAGTATTTGTTCACTTCCTGGCTGGCCTTGAGATTCGCTGTTGCCTGACCCATCATCTGTGTCATCCTCCGTCTGAGGCCTAACACATAGTCCCCCACTTGCTTGACGGGACCTGGAGGGGTGGCTTCCAAACCTTCTCTGATCAAGGCAAGGGGCCCCCTCCCGGGATGTCCAAAGAGTAACTCAAAGGGGCTGAAACCAACACCCTCTTGGGGTACCTCTCTGTAAGCAAACAGCAGGCATGGCAGGAGGAGATCCCATTTCCTCCTTAGGGGCTCTTCCAAAGCACCTATCATGCCCTTGAGAGTTTTATTAAATCTCTCAACCAGACCATTGGTCTGGGGATGGTAAGAGGTGGAGAACTTGTAGGTTACTCCGCACTCCTTCCACATGGTCTTCATGTAACTAGACATGAAGTCGGATCCTCTGTCAGAGACAACCTCCTTGGGGAATCCAACACGGGTAAAAATGCCCAGGAGAGCCCTGGCAACCACCTTGGCAGTTACAGTCCGAAGGGGTATAGCCTCAGGGTACCTGGTGGCATGATCTACCAAAACCAGGATGAACTGATGTCCACCTGAAGTGGGAGGGTCCAGGGGACCGACAATGTCGATGCCCACCCTCTCAAATGGTGTGCCAACCACTGGCAATGGCTGCAGTGGGGCAATGAAACTGCCTCCAGTCTTGCCAGACAACTGACAAGTTGGGCAGGTCCTGCGTGGGACTCCACTTCTACTCCCATCCGAGGCCAGTAGAAATGGGCAGAGAGCCTCTGCTTAGTCTTCTTGGTACCAAGATGACCAGCCAAGGGTACCTCATGCGCCAACTGCAGTAGGAAGGGCCTGTAAACCTGGGGTACCACCAACCTCTTGAGGGCACCAGGTTCAGGATTAGTGGGCTCACTAACAAGGAGCTCACCCTCCAAATAAATCCGGAATATCCTAGGCACTTCTCCTCGTGCCTGGGACAGGGCCTGTTTCCATAGACCCTCGAGAGAGTGGCACTCTCTCTGTCCCTTACAGAAGTCTGCCCGGGAGGTTCCCCCTTCAGCTAACAAGCATTGAAGATCGGGATGATCCTCCGGGTTGAGAACCTCTCCCACAGGAGAGTCTTCTGGCTCTTCTCCCACAGGAGTTGAGATGGGGTTTACCACTGGACCCAGCCCGTCCGGAGCATGGATCCCAATGGGTGCTGTAGGAACAGCAGGAAGAGAAGGAGCTCCCTCCACAGAGGTGGTCTTCTTGCTCTTCCTTCGTCTTGCCTTAGGCCGCGCCTTTGGCTTGGGTACCTGACTCATAGCCAGACCCGGGGTCACCTGTGACCTAGTGACCACAGCCGCAGTCATGGGAAGACCATCCAAGATCAATCCCAACTCTACTAGATCATTACCTAACAGAAATAACCTAAGGCTACAGGCGATAATTTGGGAGGCCCACCAGCTTACCTGGTGGTTCTCAGAGGAGCACCTACATAGTCCTCTGGCTTGAGTAGGGTCCTGTCCACCACTGTCATGCTTGCCCCAGTGTCTCTCAAACCAGTAGAAGGCTGGCCATTCAGGAGGACACTTCTCAAAAATCTACGGGTGTTCTGTGGGATAGTCGCCAGTACTTCTGCGTACTGGTCCCAGGCCCCAAGGGACACTAAGGAAATCTCTACAGGAGCACCAAATGTGATCCCTGTAGAGGAGGGGAGGACAGTGGCCTCCACCTCAGACATGGGGTAAGGGTAGGTCAGGCTGACAGCCTGTACTCCAAGTGCCTTACCTTTACACTTGGAGTCACCCCTCTT
This sequence comes from Ambystoma mexicanum, assembly GCF_040938575.1. Classification (NCBI taxonomy): domain Eukaryota; kingdom Metazoa; phylum Chordata; class Amphibia; order Caudata; family Ambystomatidae; genus Ambystoma; species Ambystoma mexicanum. The sequence goes on along the minus strand of NC_090924.1, from coordinate 869,782,515 downwards.
GTGATCCAGAGCCCCACAATCCCAACAAGTGCCGGGAGTGCGGGGTACGGTACTGGAACCACTGGGAGCCTGCTTTGCAGCAGGTGGACCACTAATCTTATTCCCACCCACAGATGACTTATCCCCACTAGATTTTTGGGTCTTCGGAGAGAAGGGTTTAGGTTTACCCGACTGTAAAGACTGGAGGGGGGTGTCTGTACTCCTGCTTTCTATATGGTAGAGGAGAGGCACAGAAGACCCCAGCCAAGATTCTCTATTACGGTAGCAATGGACGAGCAATCAAGGTCTAACTTCTCGGGAGGTGATGCGGGCTGGTTCTTAAGTACAGTGTAGTCCCCAAGCCCCCACAAAGGAATGTCCACACACTGTATTACTGAAAACACAGTCTTTATATAATTAATATTCAAAGGTATGTACACGATCACAATAATGCACTTTGTACTTGGAAATTAACATTGATAAATATATACAATTCTAAAGTGGTACCACCAATGTTATCGAATCTCATTAAAGTGCATCAACTGTACGGGTAAAATGTCACACAGATCAATAACGAGGACACCAGCAATAGAGATAGGAAGGAACGTAGGATGGTTGAAACAGTAGGCAGAATGCTGGCCTATACCGATAGACACAGTTCTGTGTGGAGATCCCCCCACCTGGGCAACCTGTAAAATAAAGATATATAGCACAAGCCCATTCCATATATTGTTCAATAGCCTTATTTCCTCCTATTAAGTTTTACCCCCCCAATATACCTGGTGGAGTAGAGTTCTTCGAAGACGCGTCGAAGGATTTTTCTTGAGTGACTCCATTTAAAGCAGGAGCCACGGATCGTCGAGAGGCGTCAAAGATGGTGAACTTGCCGTCAACGGCGGCGATGAGAAGTTCAAGGGTGCCGAGACCCCGATGTCGATCCAGGCGGTGCTCGTCAGCGACGTCCTGCGAGGATGAGGTGTGCGGGGCACCTCGGCGATAGATTGTTCAGGACCACGAAGAGTTTCAGAAGAGCTGTGGCCCAATCGAGGGCGTCGAGTCGTCGAAGTCTTTGTGGCCTTCAGGTGGTGGGAAACCCACCAACGGATTCTCCTCGGCGCTTTGGTCGTCCTTGACTTTCTCTGGCGGGACAAAGCGATCGACGTTGCGGACAAGGTAGTCCTTGGATTCAAATGGTCTTAGGCAAAGGAGCGGGCGGCTCCGGTCGTTGGCGGCACGACGTCAAGTGGTCCCCACCGCTGGGCAACACAACTTCGACGGGCCTCCAGCGGTTACACAAACCTGCGAACCCTGGTCGTCGGCAATGGACTTCCACAGCGGCGGAGTCCGGGTGCTTTGCTTCGTTCTCCTCAGCGGTCCCGTCTCGGGTCGACAGCCTTTCGAGGGTCTGACTTCCAGGGAGCTTTGGCGAAGGTTAGCAGTGCTTGATGGTCCCTCGGAGCATGGGAAGAGGGCGCCTTACCAGGTCCTCTCTCGGATCAGTCATTGACGAGTTCGGCAGCTTTCAGATCAGGTCGAAGCAAATGCAACAGCAAGTCTTCGTCTTCCAGCTGGGCGTCGAGGATCAGCAGTTCCAGTTACTCTTAAAGTGTAGACACAGCTTCTGAACGCTTCTGAACCATTTCCAGTGGTGAGAGGTCCCCAGATATATTATATTTTCTCTCATCCACACTGCTGGGTCACTCTCAGCAGCCAATCATACAGAAGGGCATTCATGCAGTCAGTCAGCCAATCAGGCACACAGTGCATTCAGGCCATCCTCCTCCCTCTCAGACACTCACAACAAGGAATGTGGATTGGTACAAGTACCCAGCCATTCAACACTACACACTGCATTTAGGCCAGTTTCGGGCGGGGCTGTCTCAGTCTTTGTCTCTCATACCATAAGCCAGACAGCCACAACAAGAAGTGTATATTGGTCACACACTCCATACACCCAGGTCTGGACTGGACTTCACAACAACACCATATATGGAACTTCCACCCAACAGCCAGTCAGGGGGAAGGGACAGAGTCAGGGCTTCCCAGGACTTTGGGAAAACAAGGTAATAGGTAATAGAAAGCAAGAGGCCACCGGGGCCATCTTGTTTTCCATCAGGTATCAACTGATTCCAATGGCAGGGCCTGGGGATCCCCAAAATGGAGGAAACTCAGCGCACCTGTCAAAGTCAGCATAGAGCTGCCACTAGCCTATACCCTGCTCTGCGGGCCACCCACAGGTGCTCAAAAACATACACTAGGGGCACATGGTTGTACCTCCACCCATGGGTGCCGTAAGGGTATCCCACGGGTCTGTTCACCAAACCAAAAGAGAGAGAGCTGCACCGCCAGGAGTCCCACATGAACTTCTGCACGAAAAATATGACAGAACACACGATAAAAAGGCAGTAAAGAACAAGGATACGGAGGCCCTGTCCCTCCGATGCATTTCCAGCATCACAGTCGCCCCCTCCAGACTGAAGTGGAGGGTGCCTAATCTCCCACGGGATAGACACCCTCATTCAGACAGTCAACATACCTTCTGGAAAGGCCATCTGCATTATCGTGACTCTTCCCTGGTCTGTGCTCTATGGTGAAGTCTACCCTTGCAGGCTAATGGACCACCTGAGCAGGTTCGGATTTTCACCCTTCATCTGCATAAGCCACTTCAGGGGCTTATGATCTGTTTGGACCTTGAAGGTAGACCCCGTAAGGTAGGGCCTAAAACGCCTAGAGCTCCAAACTATATTGAAACACTCCTTCTCAACAGTAGCCCACAAACATAAATACAACGTTTTTAAAGCTGCGGTTTTATTTCTAAGTTTTCCGGGCTCCTCCAGCCCGGAAAACTTAGAAAAAAAAACGCAGCTAGTGCTTATTTTCTTTTTTTAAATAAAGGGCACTTACCGAGATTCAGCTGCAGCTTTTCTGCCTCTAGTCTCCGGTCCGTGTCCTCCGAGTCCCGCCACCAATGAAGGAAAAGCCACCCAGTGGTAGCTTTTGTTTACTACAGCTGGCTGGCTTTTCCTTCATTAGTGCCGCAAAGCAAAATTCAATTGCTCAAAATTTTACATAGGAACTTAAAAAAAAAAATTGCGAGTATATTTGTTTTATTATTGCCCATCCTTTTGGGCAATAAAAATGTTTGGGCAAACAATTCCTTTAACACATCATTATCGTTTAGCATTGGACGTTTGCTTGAATTCGCAGTAATTTGGTAATATGGGCCTTACACGTTGATATTAATGATTGATATGGTTATCCAATTTTGTATAAATGTATATCACTTTACAGTGATATCATACCCATATTTTTCATAGTGCACTTACAATGCTATGTGATGCCACTTCCGGTTTTGTCAAGGAGTGAAAGATCATGTTCCATCGCTTACCGTGATGTCACTTTGGGGTGGGGTCAAATGACAACACTTCCTGTGATGTCATCAGAGGTCAAGGGATGGGTGATGTCACTTCCGCTACCCCTAGCATTTTGGTGAAATGACGTCCCTGTGTGGGTATGGCAGGAACGCTGCGAATCTCTCGCCACCTCTACAGGACTTCACACTCTGTTGATAACAGAGGGTACACCCCAATGGAGGGAGTGGGGTTGGTGCAAAAGTTCTCTGCTAACTTCACAATGATCACAGCCCCCTGTAAGACAGTACCAATAGGTGATGGTATGAGTGCTGGTTAAACAAAATTCCCCCCTTTCCACCCCAAACCCATCTATGTGTGCCCTTCTGGGATTCCCGTTTGTAGTACCCTTGCTTTAGTACCTGGAGGGTGGAAGAAATGCTTGCAGTTCAACACAGTTATCTTTACTCCTTGGCTGAAGAGACCAGCTTCTTCAGGCGCACCCTTCTGTAGGCCATCTCCCAGTTACTTCACTGAGAGTCTCGTGATGCTTTAGATATGATGTGTTTTGAAGTTCTTAATGTTCAGGTCCTTTTCTAATGTTCATTCTGTCTCTCTTACAGGTGGCCCCGGGGCAGGCGAGCAGGACTGAATGTTGATAAGGAGGGAAAACTCATAGGGGATGTAGTACTAATGTCTTTTTCTTCCATGCAGGTAGGACATGTTGCACAGCATTTTGCACAATGGCCGCGGCAAAGGAGTAAGAGGTGGTGTGGTGAAGAGCAGAGCTGGAGTGGAAAAGGGTAAGTCCTTGTTCTCGTCCTTGTCTGCTGTAGCCTTGCTGTAGGTGTATGCCTGAGTCACGAGTGGGGGCCCGAGCACCGGGATGCAGCAGATCTCTGATACGGCAGACGGTCTCCATGACATGAAGATAAGTAGGACTGATAGCTTACTTGGAGTTCCTGTGATGATGGGGAGAAACAGGGCGCAGTGTTGGCTGTGGTGGGCACGAGTCTGAGTAAGTTCCAGGTCAGTTGCAGGACACAATACGGGCGGGAACCGACCCAAGGTGCAGGAGCAGGGCTGGCAAGCGCATTTGTTCACTGAACGCTAAGCATGGGGATGCCGGTGGGCATGGCTTATAGAGCCTTGCCTACAATATGGCTCTGTGCTCCCTATGCATGCTGGATCATGTAGTTTGCTCACTAGTTCCCAACCAAAATGATCTATCTGGGGGTGCTTGGCTATGACACTCCATGAAGTGGTTGAGTCCTAGTGCAAAGGGGGTGCAGGGCATGATAGTACCCCCGGCCAAGGACCTTCCCCCAACTCGGGCAGTGATGTCATCCATTCAGCCAGCAAGACACATTACAACAAGGAGCACCGGGATGTAAGAAGAGGGCCGAAGCAGCAACCCGTCTCCGAAAAGAGAAGGTAAGTGGGAGCAATAGCTTACTTGGAGTTCCTGTGACAATGGGGAGAACCGGGGCGTGGTGCTAGCTGTGGTAAGCAGGAGTCTCAAGTAAGTTCCAGGACACAGGAGGGGCCAGGAACTGACCCAATGTGCAGGAGCAGAGCGGGGTTGGCAAGTGCATTAGTTCACTTAACTCTAAGCATGGGGATGCCAGTGGGCATGGCTTATGAAGCCCTGCCTACAATATGGCCCATGTGCTCCCAAAGCATGCTGGATCTTGTAGTTTGCTTGCCAGTTCCCAACCAAAATGGTCCATCTGGGGGTACTTGGTCTATGAAGCTACTTGAAGTGGTTGAGTCGTAGTGTAGAGTGGGTGCAGGTTTTGACAGCTTTTAAGTTTAAAACGTAATTAATTTGCTGATTTCCTTGTTCAATTTATGTTATTTTAATTAAACCCCAGTCTCTCGATCCTTGCATATATTATAATTTCCATGAAACATATTCTCCAAAGGTTCGTACCAGCTAGCAAAGTGTAAAAGGAAGGAGCGGAGAGCCATTACAATTTTTGGGAAAGCTGAATTTCTGTGTGGTAGAGCCATTTCATCTGTGGGGAGAGTAGCTGTTCTATGTGGGAAAATCATTTAAATTTTTCATAGAGGAGATTTTGTGTGATGCAGAGACCTTACAATTTTTCGGGCAGAAGCAATTCTGTGTTTGAGATCCATTTTGAGTTTTGTTAATCCACATTTTCTGTAAAGGCACCCATTTTGATTTTTCAGAGAGGTGCTTTTCTGTTTCGGAAGGCCATTACCATTTTTCAAAGAGCAGATTTTCTGTGAAGTAGAGCCTGAACAAATCGTGTAAGACTGGCTTGTCTGTGAGGGAGAGACACAACTATTTAGCGATTTTTAAGTCACTTTTCTGTGTGAGTGGTGAATAATAAAATATATTTATACAATGTCTCGACCAACATAATCATCATCTGCAGGCCAACGGAAGTGCACACAACTTTGCAGATGACTTACCAGGTGCTTATGAAAACTGTCAAGGAGCCACAAAAAGAAATAAATACTTTATAAGCATGTGTGAAAAGTTGCGCTTCCACTGTAAGTTTAGTAGGTGTAGTAGCTAACCAGGACATTGCTGAGGTATCTATAAACGAAAGGTCTATGCCTAATAGTGCTGCAGAACTAAAGAACGCAGTCCTAGTTCTGATAAATAACAAATAAAACACACATAAAACATGTGGAAATATCTGATAAGAGTGATGAAGGGAGAATGTTAATCTGATCAGTCCTCAAATGAGCAGCTGTATCTTAAAAGAGGAACACCAGGTGATCATAGTCACATTATAGAGGCACTGACTCAGCTGTAAACTTTGCAGATGCTGTTCATATGGACGGTTTGGCAGAAAGTGAAATCCAACATGCAGATCAACAAGAAGAAGATAGTAGGAACATGTTTCAATATGTTGAATCTATGAGACTTGTAAAGGGAAACGCCCATATCCTGACAGAAACACTGAAAAAACACATAGGGCCTCATTACGAGTTTGGAGGCAGCCATGGAGCTATTAGCTCCATGGCTGCCTCCAAACCAGGCTCCATTACCGGGTTCCTGCAATGGGGACTTACCGGGTCATTCCGACATAGGAGGACCCGGTACGTCCTCCTTGCAGGAACCATTCCCCATTCCCATTTGAGCCCCTATAGAGCTGAATGGGGAGGGAGATAACAACGGGCACATTACAAGTGTTCCGTTGTTACCTCCCGCTTCCCCTCGCAGGACCCGGAAAAGACGACTGGTTTTACCAGACGTCTGATCCGGGTCCCGCGAAGGGAACCTCCTAATCAGCCCTGACGGAATGAAGGGGGGCGGTCTCGTACCGTCCCCCTTCATTTCGTCAGCGCAAGCCTCGTAATGAGGCCCACAGAGACTGTCCACCCCAGAACAGACCGGCCTCAATACCATCTGAGAAAATCTAGACACACAGGGCACCTTGTTCCAGTTTCAAGTACTAAACCTTCAACGTCGATTGCTTGGAGACACTTTCAAAAGAACCCTGAAAATATTACTACTGCTATCTGTATATTAGATAACCAGAAAGTGAGCTTAGGGGAAACAAGCACTGCAATTCAGTCCAACTTCATTTAAGTTGCTGCCCAGGAAAATTGGTGACACTGAGTCAGACAAGCCGGGTTCATATAAGCACAGACTGCCTATACTTGAGGAGCAGGATGATCAATATTAGTAATAGGAATGGCTAATGAAAAGGAATAAAACAAGGTTGAGTCTGAGAAAGATTGAGATCTACCAAATTTACCACAACACAAACAATGACAGCATAGTATTTTAAGAGGAATGCAGGTTTGGTACGGCTTTACATTTATCACAGACTGGCTTTTCTGTGAGGGAGAGACAGAGCAAATGTTCGTATAGTGGCTTTCCTGCAAGGACAGCAAGAACAATTTTCAGACAGTCGATTTTCTGCGATGGAGAGCCAGGACCATTTTTCAGATAGCAGCTTTTTTGCGACGGAGAACCAGGGCCATTTTTCAGAAAGCTGCATCTTCTATGAGGCAGAGCTATATACTACACACGTTTAATTACAATTACGCAAGTCAATGGAATGTCAGCCCATACAGAAAATCAAATCAATGATCCTCATGTTTCCCATTCAGCAAGCCAATTATACTTTACTAATGCCTAAATAACTGTACGTTGCTTCCCTTACAATCCGTATTAGTCAACATACAGAGACTGTCCCTAAAAATGGAGGTGTCAGAAGCATGGTGGCTCAGTCTGTGGCCTGGAGTTCACAGGTAAATCTCACTTTTATCTTCTTCAATATGCTTCCTCTTACTTGCGTTTCTGAGTGGAACATCCGGAAAGGGAGTCGAATCACCCATCAAAAGGTCTATGCTCTATGAACGAGGGGTCTATGCAGTTAAACAAATATATCAAAATGTATTCTTGTGAGTTCTCTTGATGAGGATGGTGCAGCATTATCCAAAGAATTTCTGGACTAATTTATTCTTGTGTGCACCTCAATAATTCCCATAACTGCACTCTGCAATAGATATTTCCACAAGTGAAATTAAATTCTACGATCTTTTGGAATGCATACTTGGGCTTCTTTCACTTCTCAAGGTATGTGACTGTCAGGGCGCACAATGGAATGACAAAACAGACCAATCGTCCTGGAAACCTGATATTAATGGGATTATCACTTTTAGGTGCAGCTTTAACTGATTTTAGGGACATAGGTCAGTCCTGTTTCACAGCAAGCCACAACCTGACCTCAACCTGCCCCGAGACAGCAGCACTTTAAATATCAACAATGGTGCAAAAACTGCAAAGACAATGTACTCCGAGACCCCCGGCCGGCCCATAGAGCTGAGGTTTGCTCAGAAGTACTTTAAGACGAGATAGCTGCACCCTTCAGATGGATGGGGGTGCAGATTCATTACTCCAACACCAATCAATAAGGACAACTCAATGGTTTGGCAAAGGGAGTTAGTTTAATGAAAAGTACAGAAAACGAGGAGTTATGGATATCAGCAGTGATGCGATCGTCCTTCTCGCTTCAACTCCAACGAACTTCACACAAGTTGTAACATTTATACTCAAAACTCGTCATCATCGACATGTAACACTCAAAAGTTAACATGCAATTCTATTGGCTAGGAAAAGGTAACTTTACTATAGGTACTATATTTGTATATGTAACAGAGGGAGGGGATTGGTTAACACTGTCAGGTGGGCGTCTAAGCCCTTCCTTCAAAAATGACTACTGTAGATGTCACTAAAAGTACGACGTCCCATTGGTTCTACTAACTATAGGACCCTAGAATATTTGGTCCATTTTGATTGGGTTGGCACCAACCCCATGCATACTTTTCCACTTTGCTTAGCAGCACGTAGAATGGTCGGCCAGGTGCGGGGTGCCTCTTAGTTACCTGGCCTTCCTCAGATTATGGTTACAATCAATCATTACTTTAGTAGCCATGTGTCAATTAGTTCAATGTGGTTGGCCTCGAGACTGCATCTTGTGTCTGGAAAAGTTCTGATATCTGCGCCTGGTCAGGTGCCAAGCGTAGGTATGAACCCTCGCTTCTTCTTGCTCAGCTGGTCACATGATTCCTACACTGTGAATTTGTCTCTTTTCTCTCAATTTGTGTATTTGATACTCATTTAGCCCGCCACCTGCCTTTGTCTTTTTATCTCAACCTTTCAGAGGCAGGATATTCTGTTCTCAGTTTCAAGTAGATGTAGATACTGTTCGCCTCTTTTATTAGTATGACCTTGGCTTTCCTGGCACGAGTTGCCTCTGCCGAGTTTTGTTTCAGCTGCCTCTTCTCGTTTTGCTAAATATGAATCTTTTCTCGATTGGCCTTTAGTAACCTGGGTTGATTCTGCTTCTTGTGCAAAGTAGAAATACACTTATAATACTGTGCTTCGTTTTGAGGTAGATTATGTATAATTTTGCTTGCCGCACTGTTCTTCTACTAAGCATAGCAAGCCGCACTGTTTTCTTAGCTTTCTTGCAGTTCCAAGCATACTTACAGGTGTAAACTGGTTGAATGTCTTATTCTTGCTTACAGCTGTAAACTTCTTTGCATTTTGACATTGTCCTTTCACTTTAGGTTCACAATATCCTTATTCATGGCGTTTTGTCTCTTTGCATCATTCTCGGGTCGTCATTTCTTCTATCTGTGAGTCTGTCCAGGTCCTCGTGACATCACCATTCGTCTTCCATTAAGACCTTTTTGGTTTCTTCCAGGACTGTACTTAGGCAATCTTCATTTCGTTTCATTTGTTGGTAGGGCTTTCTTAATGGATACCTTACTGTCCCTGGTTTTCTTGGTATTGATACTTCAATAGGTGGTGTTCTTCTGATAGGCACCAGGCAGAGCCCTACTGCGGCTCTCTGCTGGTTTATTTGCTCTTCATATGTCACATATTTTGGTGTGAACCTTCCTGGTACTTCAAAATGGACGATTGGAGTGCAGGCTTTATTTGGGACCTCCTCTACACTCCCCCCTCAGGGCGGTTCATCGACCACTTTCACTTCCGTCTTTGCATTCATCTCACTCTATTCTTGTGCATTCCTCTTCACTTCATCACCTGGATTCATTCCTTCTTCATCTTCTGGATCTATACATGTTGGTTTGAGGAAGTGTCTCTTTGGAGTCCATGGGCCTCATTACACGGTAGGCGGTAAGGGTTTACCGGTACCAGTATTTTACCTGTACCGGTAAACCCTTACCGCCTTACTACGAGGTCCCTTTGCGGGTTGGGGAATTTAACGCCTGCTTTGTGCAGGTGTTAAAAACCAACCCGCAAAGGGACCAGGGAGCTAATTACGGTACCACAATTTGCGGTGCCGTAATTAGCACCTTCCTCATTCCCATTATGCCCTATGGGGTAAAAATAGGAATGGGGAAGGGCAATGGGGGAAGGGGGAATTACCGCCCCACCAACCGTGGAATAGGGCGGTAATTCCCCTTTCCACCAAGGCGGTGCCAGCATTTTACCGGCATGGACCAAGGTGCTAGTAGCACCTTGGTCCACCGCCATCCGTGTAATGAGGCCCCATATCTTTATTACTCCTTTCAGGCTTCCTGCTGTCCTTACATGTTCGTCTTTATTGCATGTCATCAATTGATATTGTCCATTTGGGCTGCAGAAAACCCGTCTTCCCACATAGTTTTGATGTTTCCTGGCGTAAAGAAACTTTGTTCCCTCTGGTGCGTGAATGCTGGCCTTCACAAAGTCTCTTACTTCTTTATCAGTCAGGTCTTTAGGCTTCCATCCTGGCTTGACTTCAATCATGATCTTCATCGCTATGGCTTTTTTCACTGTTTTCTGGCATTGGGAGATTATTATCTTAATAACACAAAAGCCTAGTAATATCACCAGTGGCACGGCTCCCAGGAACTTGAATGCATCTGCCATCCATTGTGGGACCCATGAGAATAGTGATCCAAACCAGCTGTCATCATCCATTTCGTCAGTTTCATCAATCATCCGGTTCTGCAGTTTTGTCAGCATACTTTTGGCTTCTGTTAAAGTTCCATTTTCCTTATTGTGAGATGGTGGATATGTGCAACACGAGTCTCCGATTTTTGCACAAACTCCTCCATCCATAGCTGTGATCATTTCAAGCACATATCTGTTCTGGAGAGTCATCAGTCGGATGGCTCTTAATTCTTCCTTAATCGCATGGAATCCTTTTATTGTCGTGTTGGTGGTCTGCAATAACTCCCATCTGGTTATATGCAACCATTTAGCATTTGCTCCAACTTGGAATCTTGGCATGAAAATAGTTGTGAAGACTGATGAGGTGAGGTTGAACATCCTATGTTCATATGGGATTGCATAACAGGCTTCTTCTGATTTGGCAGAGAAGTAATTCTCTCTCTTCATCTGAGTTAGCAGTTCCACAGATCTTCTTTTCCTCAGGTGAGCATCTGCTTTCGGGAAACTGTCAATGTTCAGGTCAATTTTCGGGATCACCAATGCTGGAACGTGGACGTTCACTATTGTGCAAATACCTCCCCAGTTTTTCGGCAGTCTGATGTATGCTTTGGATCCACATGCCCAATAATGATCCATAATTACTGCAGTTCCGTGCACCATTCCTGGAGCATCAAAAACTCATCCACAGTTCTGGTTCTCTCCCATTTTTCTTGTGCCATTATTCCTGAAGCAGAAATGTGGGTTTTCTAGTGGCACTATCTGCAAGAGTCCTCATCTGTCTTCGACCATGTCAGTAGTTTTGCAAGCTTTGACCATAATGGCTTGCATCCATTCTATACGATGTCGATGGTGCCTTGGTAACGACCAGTGACCATCCAGGCTCTACATATTACTACTCCTTTCTCCCATCCGTATGGTGAAAGCACTCTTCCCCAAATCTGTAGTTGGCCTCTGTTCTTCCAACTTTGAGGCTCTTCTGGAGTTTTTCCTTGGACATTTAGACTCACATTTACTTCCCATCTAATTTCAGCTCCTTTTACTCCAGGTTTCTCATACCTGATCACATGGTTCCTAGTATGAGCTCTGTTTCTTGTCTTAATGTCTTGAACATAATCATCTTCATCGGGATAGGCTGGTTCAGTTGCCCATATTAGGGAAGCATCCCTGCCCATGAACTGGCCTCTAATTTTGCACATGGCTACATGTGAAAGACAGTGTGCTGTTTGGACATCAATTTCTACAGCTACGAAGATCTTGGACTTGCCCATGCTGTATGGTAGTAGTGCACAAACAAAGCATTCCCCTTCTGAATTTCGTCTGCCAACTTCTTTCATGTGCTGGTACCAAATGTTGTTTCCCAAATGTGCTGTGCTGTCCAGGTAATCGTTTAGTTTGTTGTCATCTCTGTGCATACTCCTCTTGATTCTTAAGGTTTTCATGTAGTTTGCTATTACTACATCCCTGAATGCATCTGTATGGCTCTTTCTTGCTGGAGGATTCTCAGGTATCCCGATCCATGGTGCAGGTCTCCTCATCTGTGCCATTTGAGTGGAGGAAAGTCTGGCAATTCTTTCTATTTCCTCTTGCCTCTTCCTGGCTCTGGCTAACGACGGCCAGATGGATTCTGCTATCAGCTGTGCTCGTGAGATTTTGTTTGAGTTTGTCTTCGTCTCCATCATTATCGCCTCAGGGGTGTTTATTGTTGTCATTTCCGTTGGTTTCTCCTCCAATTCCTCTTGCCTTTCCACAATGTCTGTTGTGGAGTTTCTCATAGTATGCAGTCTTTTCTTCTCTGATGTTTTGGATTGTGGTTCTGTAGTCATTGACACTAGGCCTTTTGCGTGTGCATTCCGTGTTTGCATGCGTGTGGTTGTCTGTAATCGTGTCACATTCAGGCTTTGCCAACCCTGTCTCCGGCTTTCCTTTTTGTTTGTTACCACAAGTGTGTGTGTGTCATTGCTAATCACATCCATTTCAAGTTTATTCATTCCACCATCAGATCTTCTAGGGACGGGAATGACTCTATAAGGTCTAGGTGCCTTTGTAGGCTTCATGCGTGCATCATTAGGTGGGTGCACTGGAATTGAAATGCTTTGTGCACCAATGAAAAATGCAGTTCTGATTGTTAATGACAGTAAAACAATTATGAATATAATACACAAATACATTATGCCCCTGTATGTCAGGCGGCAGCATTTACTTCCAGAGGAATAGGGATGTCATTCCTCCTGCGGGAGGACGAGGTTGCTGCTCTGGATTCCCATCATTCGCCAAAATGCTAATTCTTACGATACTCCTTTAAACAATATTGTCTTTCAGATTCTTTGTTGTGAGTTTCAGGTGTTACACAATTGTCCCCCCTCTTGTGAATAATGAATTGTCTATTATCCCAGGATATAGTTCTTTTACTAAAATACGGGAAGTGTCAAAATGAAGTGATAATTCAGCAAGTCTCTTTACTATGCATGTTCAAAGTATGTCAGCTCCCAGTCCATGCCCCTGATCACTTCAGTCTCGAAGACATGTTGCCTTTGTTAATGGAAAATAAGAAAGGAAATCTCTGGCAATGCTCTCTCGATCTGTCCCTCGGCGGAAAGCTTTTAGAATCTCCTCAGATAGTTCTGCTGATGGTTAGAGAGTTCCACTTGCAGTACTATTCCATGCAAGAGTATGCCCATTTGTGCAATATTGGCTGGGTCTCTGATGAAATTGAGGACGTCAACATTGATCGGTCTCCCCACTAGCACTGGAAAATCAGTGACTAAACGAAAGAGAATGTTGTGGGCCAATCTACTGTCTTCTGGTGATAGGGACATCTGTCCCGTTTTGCTGATGTTCAGGACTGTACGCTTTCACTTCAATGTAAACAATGTCTGTACTGTCCGTTTGTGTGGAGTGCAACTAAGATCACAATGTTATTTAGGAGTGTGCTCACACTTTCTGTATTCGCTGGATCTTGGAGAAACGTGAGTGTGTCTGTCGTTCTTCCGACAATATTTGGACAGTCTTTTATTATGCGAAAGAACAATGTATTGACAAGCTCATTTACTTCCTTCTTTGCTTGGGACATTTGGCTTCTCCTCACTGTATTCAGGAAGTAGGAGAAATTGTTCGGCAATCAGAGTAAGCAATCTTCTTATTGTCTTTTCGTTTTCAGGATCTTGAAGAAAGTCAGTGACACTCGTGAGTCTCCCTACCAATGACGAGTATGATCTTAGCACTAGATTAAAATATGTTACCACATCTTTAGTGATGTCACTACTGTGGGACACCAAAAGTGATTCCGAATATGGTCTCATTGTGGAATGAGTTTTCATACTGTATTTTCTTCCAATTTATGTGTCCTCGATCAAAATTTGGCATGTTATTGCCTCGTCACAGTTTTAATGTGTTTCGATCCAAAGTTCAAGTTCAAAAGACTAGGTTGTGGCATATACATGCAATTCTCTTCTTCACCCTGCAAGTAGGATGCACAGAGTGTCCTTCGTTTATGTCCTTTTCCCCTTTTTTGCTCAGAGGAAGTGTCCAATTTTAAGCCACAATTGGCAAAAAGTTCTTTGTCTTTGTCTGGCTGGTCATGTGTACTTTTTCTTCGTCATGGATCTCGTCTGCACGTGCTGTGGTCCTTCCCCGTCGCTCATAGTCTCTTCGTGCTGGGGTGCAGGTAGGGGGCTTTCTCCGATGTAGGGTTTGCTATCGCCCAGAAAAATCCAAGCTCTCCTGTCTTGTAGTTTCACTGCGGAAGGAATGCAGTCCTCCACTGTTAAAGGACCGTTAAATCTTGGCTTGTCCCACCTTTTCCTCGTTTGATTCTTTACAAGGAGGATATCTCCAGGGACAATGGATGGTACACAAAGTCCTTGAGCTGTGCCTGTAGTAGTATCTCCCTCTGTCTTCCGTTTTCCCCAGCACCCTTTTTGTCGTCGCTGCAGCTGGTCTGAAATGACAGTAAGTCAAGATGTCATGCAATTCAGGTAAATTTGCATTTCAGACCCTAGGATTTCTCCTGTGGACTGAGCATCACATCTAGCTCTATCTCGGGGTGTCAGGGGAGTACGCATTCTTCTTCCTGTGGCGATCTCGTGTGGCCTAAGATGATGGTCAGAACCAGGTTGGTTCTGGAGTGCATACAATGCCAAAGGAAGGCAGTGCAACCATCCCTTTCTTAGAGTAAGCTTCAACTTTTCTATCCTTTCCTTTAATAAGCCGTTGAGCTTCTCACAGAGTCCATTACCTTGTGGATGATGCGCCAACGAAAACGTGTGCTTTATACCAAGCAGCGAGCTAATCTGTTCGAATGTCTCATTTATAAAGTGAGCTCCATTATCTGATCTCATGACTTCACACACCTCCCACCTGGGGAACACTTCTCTCACAAAAAATGTGCCCGCACAAGTAGAGTCTGGGTGTGTACATGGACCTGCTTCTATCCATCTAGAGAATGGACACACCACAACAATTAAGTATCTATACCCGTTACATACTTGAATCATGTCGACGTAATAGACGTGCAAGTGCTGAAAAGGCCCATTTGCCTGGGGATGACTCCTCTCATTACTTTTAATGTGTGCCAAGCTGTGAATTGTTGGCAGATTATACAGTTCACTATAAAAATGCAACATGCTTGGTTAAATTCGCTATGAACCAGTCTTCTGCGAGCGTTGCCAGAAGATTCTCTTTTGTCATGTGTGCTGGATAATGTACCTGCTCCAGCACATGTCTATAGGCATCACCGGTTTACCAGTGCTGTATTGTTACCACAAACTGTCAGATGGGTTTAAAGAACATCCTCATCGTTTCCAAAGATTTTTCTCTTCCTGTGGTGCCTCCCCTAGGAGTTCCATCAACTGTGTTTGCCCTAGATTGTTATAGCTTTCACGTGTAGTTCGTGCAACCATCATTCTCTCATTGGTATGGGTGACTTCCACTTCCATGATTGTTTCATTCTTGGATGCCATACGTTTGGCTTCTGTGTCTGCTGCTTGGTTTCCGTGTGAGATAAAATCTGTCCCTTTTGTGTGGGTGGCGCATTTCACCATCTGCCCACTGGGAGCTATAGTGCCTTGATCAGCCTGTCCAATAAGGCTGCGTGCTGCACTGGCATGCTGTCTGCTCGGGGGTAGCCCCTCCTTTTCCAGCGTGCTAAGCCTGCATGCTCTGTTGATGTCACATAGGCGGAGTCACTGTACACCATTACTTCCTGGTCTGCATGATTCTCAATGGCGAGTACCAATGCCAATAATTCTACAGCCTGTGCTGAATAGTGAGCTGGCATTCGTGCACTAAGGAGTACTCGAAATTCTCCATTTGCGGTGTGTTTCATTACAGCGACGCCTGTATATCTTTGCCCATCATTTTGATCGATTCTTGAACAACCGTCAATAAAGACACTTTCTCCTCCTGCCAAAGCATTTTCTTTCACCCTGGGAATTTCATCATAGAATTTTTCATAGTTTGCACAGTCATGTGTTGTCTCTCCTTCAGTGACTGGCTCTGCTATAAACATAGCTGGGTTCACTATCTTACATCAGACTACTTTAATCGATGGAATTGACATGATCACCTCATAGGCAGAAGCTCTCTGGGATGTCAACGTGCCCTTTGGTTTCTCTAGAATAGCAAATAGTAAGTGCTCGACGTACAATGTCATTGAGCAACCCATCACAATGGTTATAGCCTTCTTTATGGCGAACGCTGCAGCAGCTAAACTTTGTTAGTGGAGGAAATGGCCTCTCATTACTTGGGCCAAATTTCCACTTTAGTATGCCAGGTGCTTGTACCCCAATGTGGTTCCCTATGTGAACACTGCTGTCATAACGCTGCCATTCGTGTGTGAAAAAAGGTAAAATTCCTCTACATATTTGGGAATCCCTAGAACTGGTGCTGTGCAAATGGCTTCTTTGAGTTCAGCAAATCCTTCCTCCATGGTCTCAGACCATTCAATGTATTCTTTCGTCACTTGGGCCTTCTTTACGGCCTGAAGTAAAGGCTTAGTGTAAGAGCTATAGTCGAAGACCCATGCCCTGACATAGTTGCACAGGCCTAAAAAGCTCTGCATCTGTTTTATCATGTGTGGTTTAGCTGTGTTCAGTATGGCTTCAGCCCTTTCTGGGGTCACTCTTTGTCCCTCATGTGAGATCAGCTGGCCTATGTACAGCACTTCTTGTTGACAATATTGTAGCTTTTCCTTGTCAACCTTATGTCCTTTCTCAGCCAGTATAGTCAATAGCTGAACAGAATCGTGCCTGCATTGCTCCTCTGTCCTCTGTCATGCTGCAGATTAAGATGTCATCCACATATTGCAGGACAACACTTTCCAATGCAATATTGCTCAGGTCCATCTGTAGGACTCTGTTAAATATAGAAGGATACCCACAGTACTCCTGGGGAAGCCTTGTGCTTTTCAGACGCATCTGTTTGAACGTGAATGATGTCAGATTTTTAAAATCAATTACCGTGAAATATTTTGCCTCAACAGGTATATTACATAGAATTGTAGCCGGGTTCAGGACTAGAGGGAACTCGGCCTCAAAAATATCATTTTTTGGGTGTAAATCCTGAATTAGCCTCCAAGACCCTTGCTTTGATTTCTTGATCGGATAAACCACAGTATTGCATGACGACTCTGGCGTCACTACGATGCCTTGCTCCATCACAGCCGAAATGGTCTTAAAAATCCCTTCATCTGCCTCGCTGGACATGGGATATTGTCGGGCTCTTGGTAGAATTGCTCCTGGTTTCAGTTTGGTTTTCACTTCTCCAACCCCTTTCAATAGGCCTACGTCATAGGGTCCTGTGGTCCACACTAAGACAGGCACCTGGGCCATGTCTTCATCAAAACATTCAGGACTGTTTTGTGCCATCATCATTCTCTGAGGCACTTCTCTTTTGATCATTCTCACCCAAAAGGTGAGACTCACTTCCACCATTGTCTCTCCCATGTCTGTTTGCTCTTCAAACAGATCATCAGTGACATCAGTCAATCAATATCCTTCTTCAATGGTGATTACTGCGCATCATTGTCAGCCTTCGTCGTCATAACCATCAATCAAGGGCATTCTCCCTCGGACTGCAGCTGTGTGTATCATCAAGGGAAATATGTGTCCCTTCTCCTCGTGCATCAGTATTCTTGGTGTAAATAGAAACTCATCTGGGGTTCTCATGATTCTGTCTGTAAGGCCTGGCAGCCCTTCCATTAGCACACGTATTCCATACACAAATATTTCTGGCTCTAATGGTGTAGCCCTCATGGCTCTGTGTCCTGCGTATGCTCTAATAATTTCGCATACGTTTGAATAGTGCATTCCTGGAGTTGAACATACTATGCCCTCCTCCGTGAACGAGATTTTCATATTTAACTTTGACATTAAATCTCGACCCAGAATGTTTACTGGGGTCTGTCGTTAATATAATAAAGGCACATTCACCTCACATTCTCCTATAGAGACTGGAAGTGCGTTTGTGAAGGGAACACAACTTGTAGCTCCTGTGGAACACTGAGTATTTATGGCATCGCCAGACAAGGAAAACTTGCCTTCACGTATGCACAAACGTGTTGCAGCCGTGTCAACTAAGAAGGAATATTCTTTATCCCCTATAACGACTTCCACCCTAGGTTCCTGGTGAGGGTCTGGTGTCACTGATAGGATAGAACACATCAGAGTTCCCAGTGAGCTGTCCTAATCCATATATAGTTTGGGCCCACAGTGTGCTGATGGATCATCCCCATTGGCAGTGTTATTTCCCATTCCAGGGTTCATGGTCTGCCCTGAGCTCATCGTTTGTGCAGCGGAGACTGCCCTTGTGGAAAACTCACTATATTCTGAGGTTGCAACCCTTGTTGCACTCCTGGCGCTTGTTGCACTGTGTGATTCTGTGTAACACCCTGCTGTAAAAATGCAGGTGGATTCGCCGTGCCTGCTCATGTCCCTTGGCTGCTCTGTACCATGCCTTGGTTTCTGCATGTGCGTGCTAAATGCCCTGTCATTCCACACAGCCAACATACTGGCGGTGGTCGGATCATTTGCACATTTGACATATCATGATTACCATGTTGCATATTTTAAAACCTTCTTGAAAATGTTGAATACCTCCCTGTTTGCTCTGCCATCCTCTTCCTCTAAACCCTCTCCCCTTGGGTAAAACCCTGTATTGCCCTGATTATTCTGTTGTGGATTATTGACCTGCTGCATGCTCGATTCAGCTGTGCTAGTTATCATGGCTCCCTCAAGAGCATGTTTTTACAATTTTTTTCTGCACCAATTCTGCTTTCTCACCCTTTCGTGCAGCTTCCTTTTTGCAATTCTTTTCTTGTAGTAGCCTGCAATAGTGTGCGATGGTCAGCTGTATTTCTGACCATGGCTTAGCCTTGATTCCTACCTATTTCTTGAGCTGTTTCTCTACCGGCAGCCCTTGGCACAATATATGGTAGAACACAGGTATAGATTTCCCCCAAGGTTCATGAGTCTCGAGTACCCACGCGTCTTGAAAATTCTGTATGTAAATTAACAGATCCTCAGACTCCTTCATTTTACGTATCATTATAGCTCCCATATCAGAAGTGACTGGGTAAAGCACTCGTAATGCCTTCCATACTGCGTCTCTGCAATTGTTAAATGGAGCTCTGTCATGCACTGTATTAATTGTGATCACACCGTGGTAACCTCCCCTTGTCCACACATTGTCTGCTCTCTCACCAAGTATAGCGATTAGGAGACCCTTGATATCCCCTATAGTTAACGTGTTCCCTCCTGCCATTTTTTCTAACTCATCTATCCACTTTCCAGCTCCCGATGTCAGCATTGGAAGCTTGTTTTTCAAATGTTCCCGATCCATGTGTTGCCATGGAATATATTGTGGTCTCGTCACCCCTTTCTCAAGTAACGGAAATTGGGATGAATAGCTCTCTCTCTCTTCTCTCATTTTTCTCCTATCTATTACAGGGGTAATATTTCTGCATCAACGCCTGCCTGGCAATGGCCTAAGCCTGTTCACAAAGGGTGGTGGTGCCAATGCCCTCGGTGTAGACTTGCTAGTGTCAGACCACCATATCCCTTTCTCCCTTGGGAGTCATCTTTCGCTCCTTCTCTCTTCCTCCTTTTCCTTGCGCTCCTCCCTTTCTTGTTGTGTATCGACTGTCTTGACTGTCTTGACTGTCGTGTAGGCAGAAGAAACCTCTGTCCACAAGTGTCGCAAAGAGATAGTCCAGACCACTCTCTGTACAACCTTTGAGGCCACAGGTGGGAGATGTTCTTCCGGCGATGCGGACTTCTGGGATCCCCTGGGCCACTGTAAAGAAACACCGGTTAAGTACTTAGCCAGAACAACATCCACAAACCAATCAACAAGAAAATGGAATGGTCTTACCAAGGGTTGACAGTAGAGATTCAGTTGAACCTATGGAGGGGTTCCGGGACCCACTAGTGTCTCGCTCCTAGTAGTGGGTGGAAGCTCAGGAGGATATATGGAGGTCCCAGTGCGCCGGGCCCACCTGTAGTTGGAATCCGGACAAGAAATCCAAGAAACGTAATGCCAAGGGGTGTAGCTGAATGGAAGTCCAAAAAACAGTCCGTGATCCGTAGCAAGAGTTCCAAAATCCAAGGGTCAATAATCAGGGGAATCCAAAACAGTCTGTGAAACAATCTGAGGTCAGTTTCCACACGATCCAAACCAAAAGCAGACGTAGCGCCCAACAGTGTCCAAGGTAAACAGCTGTGAAGCACTGAACACTGTGATGCGAGCATTTAAATAGCGGCACTACGAGTGTTTTCCAGTCACGTGACCAGCGCCCGCATCACGTGATAGGGTTCCAGCAACACGTGAGCGGGATGCGTCGGTCACGCGACGCGGAAGCAGGAAGCGAGGCCGATCTCGCAGCCACCACGGTATATGCCAATGAAACTGGCGTCCTCGAGGCGGGCAGACCGCTGACACAATCGCCCTGGCATATGGGGGGTCGCAGAGAACACACGTGGGTCCCGGACCCGGGCAAGTGGATGGGCAGGAGTAGGGGTAAGGGGATCGGAGGTTTGGGGAGGGACATTAGAGACATCGGGAAACCCGCGGGACATGACAGAGCCCCCACCCAAATGCCCACGACCCTGTGGGCAAGAAGGATTATCCCTATGAAAACACGCCACCAAGCACGGAGCACTGACATCAACAGCGGGCACCCAGGACCTCTCTTCAGGCCCAAACACAGACCAATCCACCAGGTATTGAAGGCGACCCCTACAGAAATGAGAACCCAAAATACAAGAGACCTCAAAAACATCGGGAGAAGACAGGGACACCGGGGCCACTGGAGCACATAGCCGCATAGGACCGGGGCAGGGCTTGAGGAGGGAAACATGGAAGACCGGGTGAATCCGCCAGGACTTCGGGAGTGCAAGACGAAAGGCCACAGGGTTGATGACTTGGGTGACCACGTAAGGACCTACAAAGCGAGGTAGGAGCTTGTGACAACCCGCTAGCCGTAAGTAGCGGGTAGACAACCAGACGCGGGAACCCACTGAAGGCGACGGGGCCATGACCAATGTTCCCTCTAATTATTTTCTTCTATGTGCGGAACTGGTTGTCTGTTGTGCACACATTATTTTCTCTGTGCGACACTGACTAATGAGCTAAGCCACTTTGTGAGCATGCATATTTAGTGAACTACCGTCGCAGAAGAGTGTTTGGAAAGGAATGTCTTCTTCCCAGCCGCTGCAATTCTTTACAAATCTTAAGACACTTTTTCAAAAACACATAGGCCCTCATTACGACCCTGGCGGATTTTTTCCGCCATCGGCGGACTTTTCCGCCATGGCGCAAAGTCCCTTTACGCCATGGCGGATGGCGGACTTACCGCCCCATTCCGAGGTCGGCGGGGCGGTAAGTCCCCATTGACCCATTTACCCTTCCCCATTCCCATTTCGGCCCCATAGGGCTCAATGGGAGTGGGGAAGGTGTTAATTACGCCACCGTACACTACGGTGGCGTAATTAACACCGAGGTCCCATAGCGCCATGGATTTTTACGCCCGCAAAAAGCGGGCGGAAAAGTGACCATGGCGCTCTGGGAACTCGTAGTTGGCGGTAAGGGGTCGGCGCAGCTAACGCTGGCGTAAACCCCTTACCGCCAGGGTCGTAATGAGGGCCATAGGCTTAAATAAAATATGTCATAAGTGATTATACAGAAAACTCATCAACCAGTCCAAGACTTTAACATCTGCCAAAGTACCTTGCAAACATACTTCTATGCAGAGAAATATTTATGTTTTATGCCACTGGAAAATCACTCATGTCACTTGTATTCCAAAACACAAATATCTAGTGTCGTAACTGATGTGGCTGACAAGAAATTCAGAAATAATACAACATTTGCCAATGGATGAATGGCAATCAAAAGCAATGTGTCAAAAAACATGCTGATTGGAGTTCAAGTGTCACTTCAATGAAGCAATTCAAAGGCCAGGAGAACATGCTCCTAATAATGTGTAAGGATGATAATTGCATCAAAATAACTGCACCTCAGAATATGATTATCAAATATTCCTGTGCCTACTATCCACATTAAATTGTTTTGTGGGTAGTGATAACACCAGCCTTACAGCTAAGAGCCATATGCACCATCCATTTTTACTCCCTAAACAAATGTGCCTAACAAAACCGAGAAACAATGAACATATTGTAGTGGCCTAGCACCTGGAAGCATGAGCTCTGTGTGTAAGTGAAGTGGAGGTTGGAATGTGGTGAGGGGTCTAGACCCTAGGTGGCACCTAGGTTCCAGGGAGGACGGTTGGTGGGGAAAAAGATGGTTACCTGCTCTCCTTACTCACCTTCCCCCCTGTAACTGGAACAATAATGCAAGCTTACCTTTTGTACATATATGGCTCTGGAGTGGGTCCTGCTTACTACCTGATAATCCCTGCCACCCAAGACACTACACAAATCACTGCTTCAACCCACAAAGCTCCACTGATTTTTTTATTTAATCAGTGACCACAAGGAACTCTAATAATATTAATGCCCGATCTCAAGAGGAATTGTAAGGGGAAAGTACATCTTTTAATACACAGAAAGTATCCCTTTTGGCAAAGCTAATTACTTGTTTACTCCCTCAAAATTCATTTTGACTCCATGTAGGGAGCAAAATCTGATTAGAGCCCTGTTTCTACCCCTGACATATGGAGTGAAATTAAAGGGCACATAATAAAGTCATTAGTTTTGCCCACACCTCTGCCCCACAGCCTAGATGAAATGTAAACAAGGGCCTTACTGAGGTTTATTATAGAGCCCTCTTGAAGAAAATCACATATACATGCCTTTTAAGTTGATAGCATCAATTCATCAGAGATGCAACCGAGTGCCTTCTTCTGTAACTATGGATCCCTCTTCTGTAATTCTTTGTTATCAGTTAACTAAGATGCAGGGAGATGCTAGAGATGATACACACAGAACACATCGTTATATTGGCAAGCCCTCAGCAGCTGAGCATAGAAAGAAAATCAAGGTGCTGGTGTCTAGACGGTGTTAAGTGAAAAAAATATTTGTATACAGAGCAGTTTTTCTACAACGAACTGTCACGCCCCTGCCGCACACAAGTGCATGCAGAGGCTGACATGCATGGCGAGACCCAGAGGAGTTGTTGCAGGAGTGTCAGATCAGGTGAGTGTCTGTGTGTGTGTGTCTGTGTGTGTGTGTGTCTGTCTGTCTGTCTGTGTGTCTGTCTGTGTGTGTCTGTCTGTGTCTGTCTGTGTGTCAGACAGACACAGACAGAGTGTGTGTGTGTGTGTGTGTGTGTGTGTGTTATGCTGGGAAGGGGGTGGCGGGTATTCATGGGGTTAAAACCCCTGATTAGCAAGACAACCTGGGGGAGAGGGTGGGGAAGGGATCAACTTGCAGGGGCAGTATGTGATATTTTGGCATTTTAAAGACAACACAAAAAGGGCCAGAAAAAAATCAGTCTTTTTGTGTTCGGTCTTTCGAATGTGGAAATATCACATAGAACCATCTAGAAGGGTACTAAAATTTCCTATTCTTTAGCAAACAAGCGACACATTTCCTTCAGTGTACTGCCAAAATGTCTGCCTTGGTTTTTGAAATGTGCTGCAAGGAGTGAATACCTATGCTGTTCCACCCATACCCTTCCCCGGCCCCTGTACTAGCCTCCAATACTAGTTGAGAGAGCACTGTAAAAACGGAGGTATTGTAGCAGTAAACATCCACATCCACTGGGAAATGTGTAGACCCACAATACTTGGCAAGCAAGGCATATTTAATGCCTCAACATATTATGTGAATTTTTAAGAATGTCATAACTCTGCATGTATACATGAGAACTGATTGATCGACTGGAGGGAGGAAAAGATGCTGAACTGTGCCACCTACAGGATTGGAAGAAGATAATGGGGACATAGCAGCGCAAGGGCTCAAACCTCCTTTGCACCCGACTTCCCCTCGACTTGAATCAAAGCGCAGTCGGGCGGGGGGATTTGTCATGGGTTTTGACCCATGTTGAATCAATAGACTGGGTAGATGTGGGGATGAGCTGTCGCCAGCCATTATTCTATCCCAGAACAAACTAAATCAATAGACCGGGTGGATGTGGGGATGAGCTATCGCCGCCCACATTCACGCCAGAATAGGAGAACTGAACAGTTGGCACGAGACCACTCCAAAGATACAACCTTCTTGTGGGGAATTCATTTGCTTAATCCCAAAAATGGTTGCATTACCAGTACTCACCACTATCAGAAAGCCGGCGTTTTAAAACCACCAGACTTTTGTGTAAAACTGAACAAATGAAACAAAACCAGACCAAGGAAAGACTTGCTAAGAGGTGGATACAATGTAAAACTATATTCTGAAATGACTTGAAGGAAGTAATTATTTAATGTATATGTAAAAATTGTCAGTTTGATTTGAATGTAGAAAACTGGGAACAAAAAGTGACATTTAGCTGAAACCTGGCTTAATGAAACTGAATTCTGCCTGACAACTACCCCCGACAGGAGTTGATACTGGATCAACAGCTGTGTTCCCAGGCCTGGCTGCCAGGCCTGGCTGCATCCTGAGGTCACATGGCCCTGTTGATTAGATTAGGGGTGGAGCAGCTGGGGACTACAGGGAGTTGAACAAAGGCCTGTCCTGGACTCAGGCAAATGTTATATTGGGGGTGTCGTAAAAGTGGCTTCCTCTTAGGGGAAACTGGGAGGGGCAGTGCCTCTGCTAGCAGCTGAGCTTGGGGGAAGTGGATAAACCAGTTATTCCACCCTGTGATGTGGGAAGCCACACCCCTTTTTGACCAGGGCATAATTTTAAAAAGATAGATAACTCAAAGTGCAGACTTGTCAGAATTATATAAGTAATATCATTATTTTTGTGATTTTCTGTGAACATTTTGAGATGCGTTAGGACCCTGTGGTGTATTCTGGGGGGTTGCTAGCGGAAAATAGGGTCTCACTCCAAATGCCTGCATGTTAAAAATCTGACACTTCATCAATTAATGTCCATACTCCTTGCGCACACGTGTGCAAATTTGGGTAAATGTCTGATATTGCAAAACCAGTTAAAAAGCGCAAAATGTTGTCATTTTTTAATGCAAGCCCCCAGGAAGATCAGAGGCGGACAAGCATGGACCATAAGGAATATATAATGTGCACATGTAATTTCAACAAATTGTATATCTGGGAAGGATGTATTTGAATCAAATATAGATTGGTGGGCAATCTGACAAGGGGAGGTTCCTCTGACCATAAAACCTACAGCATCACTCTGACTCACATTTCCTTCCCCCCAATCAAGGGAGAGAGGAGGAATTGGCCAATGATAAGTGAGAGGGGAAGGGTTAGTTATGACCAACGCACACACCCACTTTCCAAAACACATAAAAAGAGACTGCTGGGACAGGTAGAGACATTCAAATCCAGTTGCTGCAGAGCGTTTTGCCGGACCACACAACATCCAGAACATACCAGTTCCAGACTGACTCCAGCTACATACTCCAGAACCTAGAACTTATACTTTAGAACCTAAATCAGAGGCCTAAAACCACAAGCTGAGTTCTCTGCAGCAGGCCTCAAATCATTGCAAGCTACTCACAGCCGGGCGAGCTGCTTGAATCCCTTGCCAAGAACTTTTGCCAGGACCAGTGCAGAGATCTAGGAGCCGTGCAGAGACCGCTGTATCCGGACAGACCAGACCAGAGATCCAGAGTGACCCAGACCGCTGTGAGCAGAACCAGAGAGCTGACCCAGATCACTGTGAAGTGCCGAGACCAGAACCGGAGTCCAGTCCAAAATCTGACCAGATCCGTGGCAAGGCCTATTTCAAATTTATATTGTGAGTACCTAGCAGAACTGTGCAGAACCAATCTCTTAGTTAAAATAATCTAATCCAAACTATTTTAACCTAAGTAGAACAGCCTCCTAGAAATCGTGTCATCTGTCATTTGTAAAGCTGCACAACTGTCACCTGTCAATTCTGAAGCTGCAAGCTGTCACCTGTCATTTTGAGTTTACTTTAAATCCGAAAAACTACCTTTATTTAATTGTCCGTATCTCTGGAACCGTTTGGGATAGGAACGAAATTAGAACCGACTTGCTACTTCTTATACTTTTGCCGTAATCACGATTCACTCACTCGCGAATTTTACCGCGATTTGCGATTTGGTTAAAAATCCAGCCACGTGTAACCATCAGCAGTCATTTCTTTCCTTGATAAAAATTCGTTTGCCTCTTAATCACCATCTCCGAATCATTGCTAAAGTGAGCCTGAACTCATCCCAAGTATCTCTCACTCACCCTGAACATCCTAAAGGGAATTAAAAGCATTTTCAGCATATTTCTCACTTCATTGCCACCACATTCAAAGTACTTGGGCCTGTGTTTTAAAAATTCATACCGGTTTTCTCTAAGCTTGCTGGGGGGGAACTGAATTTCGTATTGTATTTGATTGCATTCCTGAGAACTTTGTGCTCCTCTTTCCATCTACTTCCATGTCTTACATTGCATAGGGTAGGGGGTGAATTGCCAGAGAAAAAGTGATTATATTATCTTTTGCTAAAATCATCTCAAGTATTTCTGTACTGCATTTTATTCCTCATTGATTTTCCCTTCAAATCATAAAAGTATTTTTGCTACTTGATCCATCCTATACTAACTCCTCATTGATTATAAAGAAGTGTGCTAGTGTCAGATTACCCATTGTTGATTAACATTATATTTATAAGGGCGATATCGATTATTAATTTATTATAAAAGCGTGGTATCTATATTTTGTCTTATTTCTCAAATAAACCTTTTAAACTTGCAAAACAGAACTACTTCTTGGCTCAGTGGGGTCAGGGGGATTCTAAGAGAGGGGTGTTATATAGGGGTAGTCATCCAGAACTCATGAACTGGACATAAAGATATATCAGTAAGGGTTTCCATTCAGTATCCCAGACTGGGCATTGACTTAGCTGTAGTGTTGAATTGAATCTTCTTACATACAATTCTTTTGAAGTGCATGCAAGATTGTTTGCAACATATCCCACCCTTATGTCATTGTGTAGGATTACACAAGTGCTCATTGAAACCGTTTTTGTATAGCACCGAGTTACCATATAATGTGTGAAGATCTATGCCCAAGGGAACTATGAACACTTGGAAACGATGCAGATTGTGTGAAAAACATTCTCCTGTCTGAATATCCAGTGCCATGATACTATGGACGAGTAATTCCAGGCATAGTCCATACCCATTATCCCTTGTAGGCAAAGTAAATGATATTGCAATGTTGCTCTCCACTTATAGGGTAATGATAGCAATGCTAAAGTAGGAGATGCGCAGCATCACTTTCGTCTTCTCAAAATACTAAAGAGCAAAATCATATTTGAGTGTTATAATGCGTTAACTTGGAAGGGGGCTGCTTCAAAGCACTTGTGTGACATATGTACAAAGAAGAGGAAGTATGGGATAAGGTTACACATCTGAGTAGCCTGCTTGCTTACAGTCAGTATCTGATATTTGAGCTGGCAGTTCGATTATATATTGTGGGTGACGCTTTTGGTAAGGCACAATGAGTAACAGAAATTCTGGCACGTGAACGTTATTCATATTATAACAAACATAAAACAATTGGATGTAGTTGCACGTCTGCTAACCTTTCGCAGAGCTAACAGAGGCAGAGTCAAGGTTGTCCGTTAGTATCTTAATGTGTCTGGGGCAGAAGTTAGTCATAAGGTGAAAGTGTTGTGCAGGCATATCTTGGTTAGATTCTTCTGTTCATGGAGCCAGTTGTTCATATTAGTTTTAACCTCTTGTGTGTGCATTTTGCCATTAGGGATTTTATATGTTTACGGCCACCCTTGCAAATGCAAATGAACAGAATATCAAGACTAGTTGCTTATTTTAAGAGAAAGAACATTTCAGGTAATTGCTGTGGCTTGTGCCGTATTAAATCGTTTTGAATAGGTGAGAATTGTCTGTGTGCGCTGCTAAAAACCTTCTGAGCGGCACCCAGAAGGAAGCTGGGCAAGCGCACATGCGCACAGCTTAGAGGGAACATTGGCCATGACCCGTCTATTATCTGCCTGAGCCTTCATAGACGCTTGAGCCTCGAGGAGGTGAGCCGTGGTCTGAGCGTGGATGGAGGACAGGTCCATAGCACAAGCGGTGGCAGCAGGGGTGACGGAAGATGGTCTGTCAAGGAAGGGCAGGCCACGGGGATGCTGCCCATATAACACATAGAACGGGGGGAACCCGGTGGATGAATGTTCAGCGTTGGTGTACGCGAATTCTGCGAGGTGCACCACCCTCAAGCGTGATGTCTGTTGTTGCAGGGTCAGGCAACGTAAGTACTGTTCTAGGGTCTGATTGAGCCTCTCAATCTGGCCATCCGTCTCGGGGTGGTATGCCGAGGAGAAGCGCACGTCAATGCCCAGTAGTCTGGTTAACGAACGCCAAAAGCGTGACGTAAACTGAGGACCCCTGTCAGAGATGATAACAGAAGGCAATCCGAAGAGACAAAAAACACCCTCAAAGAACAGCCTAGCCAGTGCAGGAGCGGAGGGGATGCCCTTGCAGGGGATAAAGCGAGCCATCTTGGAGAAAGAATCAATGACCACCCATAAAGTGTCAAACCCTTGGACCCGGGGCAAATCAGTGATAAAATCCATTGTTACAGTGTGCCAAGGTCTGGGAGGGACGGGCAAAGGAAGCAGGGGGCCTACTGGACGACCTCTACGATGTTTGCATTGTGCGCATACCGCACAGGTGTCAACATAGCACTCCACATCCCTTTTCATAGAGGGCCACCAAATCCAACGTTTCAACAATGCTAGTGTGCGCATCTGACCGGGGTGTCCATGAATAGGGGCATCGTGGGACCATGCAAGGGCCATGTTGCGAGTTTCTGTAGTGGGTAGAAACAGACGGTCAGCAACGAACGGTAAACCATCCTGAAACGTAAGGTCCCAATCAGACAATTGATCCGGATGTAGGGAGACCCAATGCCGAATCGCTTCCAGTAAGGACGGTGATGGGGTGCACAGACAAACCACCTTGCCGCAGTCTAGGAGGGTGTCGGGGTATGTTGGTAATGCAATCCCCCCAGGGGAACGAGATAAGGCATCGGCTTTCCCGTGGGCAGAACCTGAGCGGTGTTTGATAACAAAGTCAAAAGCTGCGAAGACCAAATGCCATCAGACCTGTCTGCTGTTAATGCATTTCTACGATGCCAGATCCTGTAGATTTTGATGATCAGAATAGACTGTGACCTGGTGTTTGGCACCTAAGAGATGGTGTCGCCAAACATGGAAGGCGCCCATGACTGCCAGTAGCTCCTTTTCGGTCACTGTGTAATGGGATTCGGCATCAGTAAACTTGGGACAGACTTGTGACAACACTGCGCCCAAGGCAAAAGAGGAGGCATTGGCCTCCACAATGAATGGTAGTTCTGGGTCCGGGTGTTGTAGAACAGGGGCGTTAGTGAACGCCATCTTTAGTGACTCAAGGGCTTGTTGGTGTGTTTCGGTTCAGAGAAAGGGAACGCCAGGACTTGTAAGAGAAGTGAGGGGAGCCACTAGCGATGAGAAGCCAGAGATAAAGCGCCGATAAAAATTAGCAAAGCCAAGGAATGACTGAAGCGCTTTTAGGGTTTTCGGAGCCGGCCAGTCTAATACTGCTCGTACTTTGGAGGAATTCATGGCCAGGCCCCCAGGCGAGATATGGAAACCGAGAAACTCCACGGTGACAGCATGGAATTGGCATTTCTCTGGTTTTGCGAACAATGAATGTTTTTGCAAGCGTGAGAGTACCTCTCATACATGGGGTACATGTTCTTTCAGGGTTCGGGAGAAAATCAGAATGTCATCCAGGTAGACTACAACAAAGACATCTGGGATGTCAGTGAAGATGCCATTCATGAACCTCTGTAATGTAGCCGGGGCATTGCAGAGACCAAACGGCATGACAGTGTATTCGTATAGCCCATAACGAGTGCAAAACGCTGTTTTCCATTCGTCCCCTGGACGTACACGGACCAGATTGTAGGCCCCGCGAAGGTCTAATTTTGTGAAAACAGAGGCGTGAGTGAGGCGATCAAGTAATGGCGTGATCAAAGGAATGGGATAGCGTTTTTTTTCTGTGATGGCATTGAGTCTGCTATAATCCATGCATGGGCGTAGGTCGCCTTCTTTTCTAGGAACAAAGAAGATGGGACTGGCCACAGGAGATGTGGAAGGACGAATATGGCCTAAGCGAAGGGATTTTTGAATGTATTCTTTTAGGGCTATGTCCTCAGTGGGAGAAAGGGAATAAATCTGGCCCGTAGGAACCGTACTGCCTGGTATCAGGTCTATCGGGCAGTCGTAGGGACGGTGCGGGGGAAGCACCTCGGAGGAGCCGCGATCAAACGCCCCTGCATAGTCTTGGTATTGGGCGGGAATGAGTACAGAGATCAGTCCCACTGTATGATGTTCTGTTGATGGGATCGCAGCATCCCCTATGGTTAGATGTGCTATAGCCCCCAGAGCCTGAGCAGGTGTGGTATCATTTGTGGTTGCAGGAAGGCAAAAGTGTTGGCATAGATCTGATTCGAAGTGGACCGAGCCCGTTTTCCAGTTTATCAGAGGGTTATGCTCCTGGAGCCAGGGGATCCCGAATATGAGGCCGAATTGGGGCATCGAAATGAGGTCGAAACTCAAGGTTTCTTTGTGTGTAGCGTGAATTGTTAGGAGCATAGGAGCCGTCTGTTGTTTAATGGGCCCGGATTTCAATGATGTACCATCAACCGCCTGGACTGGTTCTGGCCTAGTCTTAGTCAGAAGGGGCAAATTGAGAGTATGAGCAAGTGCGATGTCAATGTAGTTGCCCGTGGCCCCGGAGTCTATGATGATCGTGACTGAGTGCGAGACATTGGGTGTGGGTTGCAGAGTGGCTTGCACTTGGACAGGCCTAATACTGCCAAATGCAGGTATCAGATTCGGGGTGTAGGAGGATTCGCCCGACCCAGTCCCCGGTTCTAGGGTCGAGCATTCCAAAAACACAGGGTTTTGTGCTTTGGCCGACGGGGACATTCTTTGACATAGTGGCCAGTCAGGCCACAATAGTAGCATGCATTGTCCACCCTCCTGCGCTCTCTCTCTGTGGGTGTAAGTGGACTATGTATGCCCCCAATCTGCATGGGTTCCTGACTGGAAATGGAGGCAGTAGAGGCGGTGGATGATGATGGAACAGGAGCAAAACCGGCCTCGGCTCTGCGTTCTGAACGCCTAGCGTCCACCTGCAGGGCCAGATCCACCAGATCATGGTAAGTAGTTGGCTATGCGGGGACTACTGCAAGAGCATCCTTCATGGCATTACACAGACCCCTATAAAACACGACAGCCTTTTTACTTTCGGGCCAAGATGTTTCTTTTGCAAGCTGATTGAACCTAGTGATATACTCAATCAAGGGCCCTCTCCCTTGTCCCAGGTCCAAGAGTTCCAAGTCCCGGGACTGCACTTTGTGGCAGGTATCAAATACTTGTGACATTTCCGTGATCAACAGATTGAAATTATAAAGGACTGGATCGTCGTTTTCCAGGAGGGGGTTAGCCCAAGTGGCAGCTATGCCTGCTAAATGTGATAGGGTAAAGGCAGCTTTTGCGGTTGAGTCTGGAAA
Organism: Ambystoma mexicanum; assembly: GCF_040938575.1. NCBI lineage: Eukaryota > Metazoa > Chordata > Amphibia > Caudata > Ambystomatidae > Ambystoma > Ambystoma mexicanum. The sequence continues at coordinate 869,750,662 of NC_090924.1, read as the reverse complement.
GGCCTGGGGTTTACACAAAAAATGGAGGTTGCATTGATTAATGAAGGTTCTGAACTTGCTGGGGTCCCCCTGATACCTCTCTGGAGCGGCCAAGGGAAAAGGAGTAGGGAGTACTATGGGCATTTGGTTCTGTGGTACCGGAGCTAAAGGTGGGGCAACCTGTGGGGCAGATGGTGCATCCCCGGGTTCATTATCAGGTGGCAGAGGATGTCTCATGCTCTGGAGGTAGTCCAACCGTTGGTGAATGGCAGTGTTCGCTGCGGCCATGTCTGCACGTATCACGGTTATGGCTTGAACCATAGTAGCCAAGGGTTCCTCCGCAGCACCCTCCTTTGCTTACACGACAGGATGGCTTCACAGTCTGTTTTATATCAACTGTCTTGACTGTCTTGACTGTCGTGTAGGCAGAAGAAACCTCTGTCCACAAGTGTCGCACAGAGATAGTCCAAACCACTCTCTGTAAAACCTTTGAGGCCACAGGTGGGAGATGTTCTTTCGGAGATGCGGACTTCTGGGAACCCCTGGGCCACTGTAAAGAAACACCAGTTAAGTACTTAGCCAGAACAACATCCACAAACCAATCAACAAGAAAATGGAATGGTCTTATCAAGGGTTGATTGTAGAGATTCAGTTGAACCTATGGAGGGGTTCTGGGACCCACCAGTGTCTCGCTCCCAGAAGTGGGTGGAAGCTCAGGAGGATATATGGAGGTCCAAGTGCGCCGGGCCCACCTGTAGTTGGAATCCAGATAAGAAATCCAAGAAACGTAATGCCAAGGGGTGTAGCAGAATGGAAGTCCAAAAAACAGTCCGTGATCCGTAGCAAGAGTTCCAAAATCCAAGGGTCAATAATCAGGGAAATCCAAAACAGTCTGTGAAACAATCCGAGGTCAGTTTCCACACGATCCAAACCAAAAGCAGACGTAGCGCCCAACAGTGTCCAAGGTAAACAGCTGTGAAGCACTGAACACTGTGATGCGCGCGTTTAAATAGCGGCGCTACAAGTGTTTTCCGGTCACGTGACCAGCGCCCACATCACGTGATCGGGTTCCAGCAACACGTGAGCGGGACGCGTCAGTCACGCGACGCGGAAGCAGGAAGCGAGGCCGATATCGCAGCTGCCAAGGAATATGCCAATGAAACTGGCGTCCTCGGAGGCGGGCGGACCTCTGACACAATCGCCCTGGCATATAGGCGGTCGCGGAGAAAACACGTGGGTCCCGGATCCGGGCAAGTGGATGGGCAGGAGTAGGGGTAAGGGGATCGGAGGTTTGGGGAGGGACATTAGAGACATCAGGAATCCCGCAGGACGTGACATTTCTGAGTCGGACATTGTCTGTGCCCAACTCGTGCCACTTCTTGTGTCTTCGTTGTTCCTACTTATTTCTAGTCTATCCAGGGATAGTTCTCTATTCCCACTACTTCGGCAAACATCCTCAGTGTCGTACAGCTGAGTGCTCTCCAGGCCCTCGTCTTCTCCCTCGCCTTGGGGTATTTGTTCTAACTCCATTTCATCATATATTCTATCGATCGTTTCTCCGATGCTTCTGGTTTCAAAGTCATCCTCGATATTCGCCCTAGACGTGCCTGGTATCGAATCGTATGCAGGGAAGAATTATTCTTTATCTTCCCAATCTACTACTGGCTCAGGTTTTTTAACCTCTCTCCCCAGATATTCAAAATTGCATGCTCTCTGTCTTTGCTTACGTTCTATATCGTCAACAAATTCTCTGCGCTTCCTCGCCTCTTCTCTGACCCTATCTTCTTCCTTTTTCTTTTCATTTCTTCGTTCATCTGCCCTTCGGATTTCCTCATCCCTTTGTCTCTTCATTCTCTTCTCTCGTATTCTTCGCTCTTCCTCTAACCTACGCTGCTCCTGTCTGTCTTGATCATTTGCTGCTCTCTGTTTGCGATCGAGCTGTCTTTCTTGCTCTTTCCGATATAGCTGTTCTCGCCTTTGTCTATCTTTCTTTCTTATTCTTTTGTCTCTAACTTCTTTCTCTTTCTATTTTCTACATCATCTAGCCTCTCTCTTTGCTTCGCATGATCAATGCCTTTGCCATCAAGTTTTAATAGGATTTGCCATACCATCCATTCATTTTTTGTTAATGCTATCTCATCAGTTCTATCTTCATTTCCTTTCCATATTTTGCCTTCTCTCTCCTTGTCGAGAGATGCACTTGTCTGTGTCTGGTCCCTTCTTTCATCATCACGTCTCTCCTTGTCCCTGGGGACTGTGGAGGTGCTATCCTTATCCTTTTCTTTCCATTGATTTTCGTCACCACTTTCCGTAGGTGACTCATATGCCGGGTTGCTATACCCTGTAGCTGTTTTAAGTTTTCTGAGCGGGTATAACCCCTCATCTTTATCTTCTTAAATCTTCATTTTCGGCTGGGACGGGTGGCGCGTTAGGCATCTCACCCCCCTCTGTACATACATTAAGTATCCAATCTATTGGCGGCTCCTCTTCCTTTCCCTTTTCATACATTTTCTAAAGCTCTAGAACAGCTAGGCGTTTGTCTAACTTCTTGCCCGTGTGTGGGGCATGCAAATATGTCATGTGTTGCAAAACAGCTTTAGATAAGGACCCGCCCTGTGGCCATGGCATAAACATTTTGTGGGCGGCCCCCTTAACCCACTCTGTACAGCTTAGGTGCATGTTTCGGCAACTGTTTGCATAGGTGTGCCAATGGAGCTATGTCTTCCATGCTTAAATCTGTTCGCTTTCTCCTTATATAACACTTGTCAAAGCTTCACGTGACTTAACAGGTCCAACAATATGTGCGAGCACCAAACACTGCAAGCTCCAATCCCGATTTTTTCCCAAAATGTTATATCTTCTATTTTACTCAAAAAACATCAATCCGTATACTATATTATCTCAGCTATTCTATCGCGTAAAATTTAAGTCAATTTGTTAAAGAACATTTTTAACTTATAATGTCACAACAAACAACATGTAAGACAGACGTTTAACAGACTGGACAAACCCAGCTGGTCACATGTATCTCTGCCTCCAAATTTTATCCCGACATGGAGTTTAAACGTATCCCTTTCGCGGCGTATTTAATCGCTGTGGTAGGCTATTTGTTCCCTTTTATTTGGGACTCTGGATACACATTTCTTCTAGCCGCTATATTAGCGTAGGAATAAGGCAAATCCTCTCACTTCTCGGGTGTCCTCCCCAGTAACGTCTCTCTTCTCGGGTGTCTTTCCCGGTATCTTTCCTTTACTCAGAAGTACGTTAAAACGATATAGCTGCACCCTTGACATGGATGGGGGTGCAGATTCATTACTCCAACACCAATCAATAAGGACAACTCAATGGTTTGGCAAAGGGAGTCCGTTTAATGACAAGTACAGAAAACGGGGATTTATGGATATCAGCAGTGATGTGATCGTCCTTCTCGCTTCAAATCCAACGAACTTCACACAAGTTGGAACATTTAAACTCAAAACTCATCATCATCGACGTGTAACACTCAAAATTTAACATTCAATTCTATTGGTTAGGAAAAGGTAACTTTACTATAGGTACTATATCTGTATATGGTAGTGGAGTGAGGGGATTGGGTAAACACTGTCAGGTGACGTCTAAGCCCTTCCTTCAAAAATGACTACTGTAGACGTCACTAAAAGTACGATGTCCCTTTGGTTCTACTAACTATAGGACCCTAGATTATTTGGTCCATTTTGATAGGGTTGGCACCAACCCCATGCATACTTTTCCAATTCGCTTAGCAGCATGCAGAATGGACGGCCAGATGCGGGGTGCTAAGCGAAGTGCCCCTTAGTTACCCGGCCTTCCTCCGATTATGGTTACAATCAATCATCACTTTAGTAGCCATTTGTCAATTAGTTCACTGTGGTTGGCCTCGAGACTGCATCTTGTGTCTGTAAAAGTTCTGATATCTCCACCTGGTCAGCTGCCAAGCGTAGGTGGGAGCCCTCGCTTCTTCTTGCTCGGCTGGTCACGTGATTCCTACACCGTGAATTTGTCTCTTTTCTCTCAATTTGTGTATTTGATTCTCATTTAGCCCGCCACCTGCTTTTGTCTTCTAATCTCGACCTTTCAGAGGCAGGATATTCTGTTCTGAGTTTGAATTAGATCTAGCCACTGTTCGCCTCTTTTATTAGTATGACCTTGGCTTTCCTGGCACGAGTTGTCTCTGCCGAGTTTCGTTTAAGTCGTCTTTTCTCGTTTTGCTAAATATGAATCTTTTCTCATTTGGCCTTTAGTAACCCTTGTTGTTTCTGCTTCTTGTGCAAAGTAGACACTTATAATACTGTGCTTCGTTTTGAGGTAGATTATGTATAATGGTGCTTGCCGCACTGTTCTTTTACTAAGCATAGCAAGCTGCACTGTTTTCTTAGCTTTCTTACGGTTGCAAGCATATTTACAGGTGTAAACTGGTCGAATGTCTTCATCTTGCTTACAGCTTTAAACTTCTTTGCAATTCGACATCGTCCTTTCACTTTAGGTTCACAATATCCTTATTCATGGTGTTTTGTCTCTTTGCATCATTTTCGGGTCGTCAGTTCTTCTATCTGTGAGTCTGTCCGGGTCCTCCTGATGTCACCATTCGTCTTCCATTAAGACCTTTTTGGTTTCTTCCGGGACTGTACTTAGGCAATCTTCATTTTGTTTCATTTGTTGGTAGGGCTTTCTTAATGGATACCTTACTGTCCCTGGTTTTCTTGGTATTGGTACTTCAGTAGGTGCTGTTCTTCTGATAGGCACTGGGCAGAGCCCTACTGTGGCTCTCTGCTGGTTTATTTGCTCATCATACGTCACATATTTTGGTGTGAACGTTCCAGGTACTTCAAAATTGACGATTGCAGTGCAGGCTTTATTTGGGACCTCCTCTACAACAACAATGGAAGTTAAGAAACTGCCAGGTATCTTGCACCTTCCCCCCTAAACATATAAGTGGGTAGACTGCTATCACTGTTACACTATTCATAACCAGGATCTTCCAAACACTGACAAACACTGCCACTTTACTATAGTTTCCTCACACATTCTCGGAAGTGGCATTGGCATTAACATTTCATTGCCAGGCAACACTGCATCAGCTACATCAGCTCAAACTCTCGGCACCTGCTGCTCAAAGTGCTGCAGCAATGATAATGGCATTATCAGGGCATAAATAGCAGTATAGTGGATAACAACATCAAACTCCAAATGTGCCTTGATAAGCATAGCACATCAAGGCCCAATCTGCTGTTTTTTTAAAATAGGTGATACATAGATGATTAGGGCTTGTGTGTTTCATCTAAGGCTATTATTTCTGATAATCCATCACTAGTTTACAAATTGTTCTTTAAATATAAATTAATAAGTAGTGAAAGCATGTTATTTCAGAAAAAGCGGTTTATTTTGGTTTACTTTTGGTAAAAATAATTTGACTGGAAATACCTTTACGCAGACAGCAAGCTGCCTTTTTGTCTTAATTTCAGAACATTGTTCAAGGGCATTTTTCTGCTTTTAATTTGTCTTACTAGGTTCTGGTGATTTGACACCGTCCTGACCGGACACGGTTTGAATCAATAATTTCCTGTGGTTTGAAAAAGACAAAGCTGATCAATATGTATCTATTGTTCAAAAAAGCTTTAACCCAATTCTAACCATAGTGAGCTATTGGCGTGAACTGGATCAAGCAGATTCGGGCTGTGTATGAGTCCAATCATACATCCTCCATTCTGCCTAAATTCCACCTCAAGCCTTCTCTACAGAGGCCTGTATGGCTCAAGCGAATCAAACAATTTTTGCTCTGTTCGAACCAGCATTCAAGTCGAGCACTTTCAGGCTCCCACATCTCCAATTACCACAATATGAGGAATGGGGAACACTGTTTGGGGCATGCTGGGAAAATATATTATTCAGGGTCTTGCTTATCATTCAGGTGTTGTTAAGCTCTGCTATACCTTTCAACCCAACATGGAAATAGGAAGTTGCAGGTTTCCTAAATGGGCATTGATACTCACGTTCCACCTAGAAATTCACCATCAAAATCTCAGCCGGATCTCTGCGCAAGCACGAAATCTGGATATGGTATTTCTTATCTCACCCGAAAAGGTTTGGGCATCCCATTCTCACAATGTAGTGGTTGAGCCCACAGTAATTAGCAGATGTGTTTTCCGTAGGTTATTCCAGGCTTAATTCTCAGTGCGAGAGGCATGCTTGTTTGTGTGCTACTCAGGTGTTTTCAAAGGGCCTATGCGCCTTCTCATTGTGGAATTCTGTTGCCATTCCATATACTAAACTCCTGGAGACGGATGCTGTAGCGGTTCTGCTAGCTGTTCTAACTGTTCCAACATCTGGTGGGCACACACAAGCGTCAACTCATGTAGTTCACAAATGGAGCATGTATGCATCCTACTCTTCGCTTTTCATCATAGCTCCCACCTGTGTGCCCTTCTCCCCTTAAGACCAGTGAAAGGATAATGCTTGCATGCATCTGTGGAATATTACCGGAGGCATGAGTAGGCCACTTTGCTACATACTTTTCTGTCTGCTAATTACGTCACTTGCTGGGCTTTCAGTATGTAAGGCAAAGTCCTGCTGCGGCTTTGGTGCCTTGTGTCTAGTTCTTGTAGGTAGATGTATGAAATGGTTATTCTGGCAATGTACACAAACAATGACCACATGGATTGAAATGTGGCTCCTGGATTTCTGTTCGTTTTGCCATTCTCAGTGGACTGGTATCATTAGTAGGGCTCTTTTTTCCGTGTGTTGGAGCAGACATGGTCTAAAGGCTACATTGTCAACAACAAAACCAGGTAAACTGCCCTCTTTCGGACTTCGTGAACTTGCCAGTTTGTGTGATCCGTGGTATATAACCTTTACATCATCTGCCTTTCTGGCTAATAGGAAGCAGTAAGAAACTGGTATCCTGCCAGTAACATTTGTGTACATCAACTGTATTCAATTGCGCATACAATGTGCATCTGCTTTGAGGCCTTTCAATAAAATGCATCTGTCAACATGTGTCTATATGGAGTCGTATTCTCACGCTGTGCTTACTGCAGGGCATTTCACCCATGCTCATATGGCCGGATCTGGCCCAAAACATTGACTAATACAATCAGCTGCCTTACGTGCCAACTATCACAGAGAGTTCTTCCAGGAAGCACACTGCTGGTGTGTATGAAACTATGATTGTAAGAAACAGCAACAATTTACTATACCTTGAATGGAACAAATTCCATGCACCCGTCCTGGCAATGGTCAGTAGATGGGCACCTGAAAGTTGTCTGCCTGCATATGAAGGCATTTTACTCTGTGTCTAGTAGATTCAATGACAGAGGAATGTTGCTTCATATTTAGCTGTGAAAAAAATATCAACTTACTTGTAGGCACCCTGTTACACGGCATACATCATATTCCCTAAACACCTGTTTTGCTGTGCTTACATGGCATCTAGGTGGTAATAGTGTCCCGCCTTTGCTTTTCTATGATGATGATAACACTTTCTATTTTCTATGCAGCTTGTTCAGCAAACAGTTTGGTTTCCCAACACGTGTTGCCCTTGTTTACTTATTAACAGTTACGATTGTTTAAACATCTATTTCATTTTTTTAATTCTTGTCAACAAGTGGGATTAAGAGTTGCACCGTTATTTCATCAGTGCCACTGTAAAGAATGGTGCAGGCACAGAGTAGGCATGGTTTGGACGGTGGGAGTTGGGGGCATGTAAGAGTGCACAAGAGTTCAGTAAATGGTGTAGTTCTTTAAACAGTGGTTTAAAGCAAGTTCAGAGACTGGGAGAGTGTGTGCAGGAGTTGGAAAAGGAGTTTATGCACCATTTTGGGGTCTGGCCCCCAATTTGTAAAATCAGGTGGAAGGTCGATACAGTGGAGTGCGTCAGGTTTGGTATTTCAGGGGGGAACACTCCACATTTGCAATGCAAGGCGATGGATGGAGATAGGGGTAAGTTAAGTTGTTCACTGATAAAGGGGGTTATGGACTAGCAAACGGAAATCTGGTTATGAGTTTCTTGTTGGATATGGCTCACAAGTACATAAAGGAACAGACAACTTTTTAGTTAAATACCTAAATTTGTCTATTTGTATCTGACAGTTCATCTTATTAGTTGGACATTAACATTCTAGAGACAGTGTGGGTCACAAGCTGTATCTCGCATTTGTCATCAAGAATCCCTGCCAGTGGCATCTATATTGAGCAAACTAATGCAGCGACAAGTCTGTTCTTTTGAATACTAACTATTATTGGACAAAAAAACTGTATAGCAAAAAACGCTTACAAATTATCAACTTTACGTTTGTAGTCAATGTAACAGCATAGAACCATTCCACTCATCAGAACTCTTGGTGATGTACGCTCTTCTCTCACTTCTGTTGGGGTGGCCAGGAAGGGTCCCCATCATTAAGAAGGGTTCATGTCATGTGCGGCAAACTGAGCGCAATATTGCAATTTCATATGTATCGAGTGTACTTAATTGTGGATGGGATATGTTAATTTTAGTGTTATTTTTTGTTTAGAACTGATACATATTAGTTTGCACGCATGCCGAAAGACAAATAATTAAATCCACCAAATGTAAAAACATACATACACATCAATGTAAATACATGGGGAATTCATGAATCTCAATATAAATGGACTTTTCATAATGAATCAAAACACAGTGGTTAGGCCTTTCTTGCTAAATGCACCTTGACTTCTAAACAGGTTTTCAGATGCCAGAAAAGCAGGTGAATGAGTGACGTCAGCCTTTGTGGTCAACAGCTGCAGATATAGGCTTGAGTTTTTATGGTCGGAGAAGTCTTGTAGATGGCAGATATAGGGCCCTATTACGAGTGTGGCGGTCCGGAAACAAGGGTGCCGGTAAGCTTACCGACACCCTTCTTTCTGAGCCGCCACACTACCAGTCTGCCTGCAGGGGCCATTGTGCCCAGCAGGTCTGTCCCTGCCAGGCGCAACAGACCCCGGTAGGCAGACTTGTCACGGAAGCACCAGCGCAGTTAGCGACGGTGCCAGTGCTTCCGAGCCCCCATCCCCATGGAGTCCTATGGGACGCCACTGGAATGGGGACTTACCAAAACCGATGCCGGGACTTGTAATGTCCCAGTGGCACCGGGAACTTAGGCACCGGAAACAGTGTTTTGGCAGCAACCTCGGAATGAGGGCCTAGTCTCCTGCTGTTTGAGAGTGTCACCAAGAGTTCCATTATTTATTTTGTTAAGTAGTAAAACAGAGGATAAGCTGGTTCTTAAAGCTATTTAGGAGCTTCAGTTGTGTGATAAAATGGGAGCTTTGTAGATTGGAAAATTTCAATGGAACAGTGACCTGGGAAATGAGATAGCATCACAAACAAAGAGGAATCCTTCACCCAGCCTCCTCATATTAAGGGAAATATCCATACGAGCCATGTGCAAATCACGAGTTAGGGTATAAACAGTTTAGGACAGTTATTGCTAGTAATGAATTATGTTTTCAATACCAATGTTTAACCATGTGTTGTGGTCATGACCTACTATGGACGAATCATGAGAAGAGAGGTGTTATGAATATAATCTGAAGATAATTATTGATATAAACCTGGCCAATGAAAATGTAGGAATTGGAGAAAGATGAGATTTCTTTGAAGAGGGTTGCGTCCAATCATGTTTGGTGGGTGGATTGCAATTAAGTATTTTGAAAGTGATTTAACTATTGCAAAAATGTATAAAAGATGTCAACTGATGTGGTATTGTTGAGACTTGGGTTAGGTTGGTCCTGCAACAACATTTAACTGTTCCCCGGAACTTTGTACAATAAACTTGCTTTATGTACAAACGTGTATTCACTTCTTAAGTGGTGGGCCTGTTTGGGTTAAGGTCCATCCGCACATTTAGCGAGCCAGTTGGGAGCACAGGCATTTCGAGACGTTGGGGGTCTTCTGTGCACACCTCTCAGCTGCGGCACCGCACAAAGGGGACCAGTCTTACGTGCACAGTGAAAAGGAGGTCTTCAGAAACATTTTTGGTTAAAGGTCTGTCTGCTCCCCAGAGATGTGGTGCCATGGCCTAGCTGTGTAGGATGACTTGACGAAGCACCACACCGGAGTGCTTTAGGTTCAAATGAGTACACATTTGGGGTGCAAAACAAGGGGAAGATAGGGGTAAAAAGGGGTTGTTTCTTTGATCTCAATTGTTTTGGTAAGGGTAGATTTGGAACATAGGTGTGAAATTTGTTGAGGTTGTGGGGATTGGAAAAGTGGATGTTTATAATAAAGTGGTTGAACTGTTCTGTGTTGTAAGTCCCCTGCATATATATTTTACCTAGTTTGTTATGTTAGAGGTGTGAGGGGGTTACCTTAACCCGTACGCTCAGTGTGAGGCTTGTCTTGATACCCTTTAGTTTGCTTGTCTGGTTGGCTGGAGCCCTCACATGATGGTGGGGTGGTATCTTAGGGTCTAACCATAGATACCTTTCGGAAGTAGGCCTCAACATTCTTTTGTATTTGCCGTGCGGGCGGAGCCCCTTACCTCGATTCTCTTGGTTAGTCGAAGTAGTGAAGGGAAACTTCCTGATGTCAGGGAAAGACGGTTTTGTAGTACAGAAAATCGTACTAGTGATGAAGAGAGCGTGAGCAGCAGTGCTGTAGTGGAAAGCATTGTGCCCCTCCTATGCTTAAGTGGTGGGGATATCTCAGAGATATTGTCCGGTGAAGTGTTTTTCTTTGGATAAGATGGTGTCTTCTGTGTATGAGTGAGAAGTAGAATTCAAGTAAATAGTGAAGTGAGGTAATTGCACTATAGACGAGTATGGTGAATGATTGTGAATTGCGACTAAGGAATAGGATAAGTGTAACAAAGGAGTGCTTGGGTAAAAATGTTTTGTGCTACAGGTTCAGCTCGATATGAGATTTTTTGATAACTTGGTTTGGAGTATGGAGACTCAGCTGAATCATTTGTGCCTTATGTTGCCATGCTATAAGGCAAATATTTTAAAATGTCATAGAGAGGTTGCGGGAGAGTAATGTTACTTTCTTGGCCTATTTAGGGATCCTATGATACAGGGATAATTTTACAACCTGCATACCTTTTTAACTACAAAGCATAAGGGCGTGAAGTTGGAGAAGCAATTATACATCTTGGAATTATGGAGGATGTATGAAAAAAGTGGGAAGGGCCATAATGTTGAAATTGTGGGGGCAGGGCCAAAATAGAAGGGCGAAGGAATGTATTCTGCACTTCTTCCATATGGGTGCTATCCTTTATTGCCCACTGAGGGGTACACAGGTCCATAGTTCATACAACCTTTTTCCCCAGCGGTTCCTCCAGTGGTCGCAAGACAGACACAGCTGACGCCTCCATCAGTTATGATTTCTATGAACTGAGATTTGGAATAAAGTAGAAGGATAACCCCTTCAATGGTTAGGGCTACAGAGAGGTTGAAAATGGAGAGTGGGAAGGGGATAACTCCCCCGACTGCTAGGTGAGCAGATAGATTTAGGGTGGATTATGGAGAAAGCGTGAGGCCGGTAGTCAGAAGAGCGGAGGAAGGACTGAAAAATGACAGAGAAAGAAGAGGTTAGGCCTGGTAGGCATTCCTGGTAGGATAGAGGATAGGCTGCAAGAGCAGTAAAGGCGCAAGAATGGGAACAAATGATGGGATTGCTAAGGCTAGCTGAGACAGAGATAGTGCTTCTACGGCGGCAAAGAGATGAAGAGTGGGAGGAATTAATAAGACAGTTAAGGGATGTACAAGAAGGAAGGTGGAGACATGGACAGGTTTTTGTTAGACTGGACAACTCGGTTATCAGAACAGTTGAGGTAGACATAGACAACAGGGATGCTGCCACGGGTACAGGAGCTGAGCAGGGAGGATGGGAGATGGCACCCTATGGTAGTGCTGATTATGTTTCTGTGCCTGTAGAAGGGTCAGGGATTGTAGTAGCTGGAGTAGACAACGAAGGAGAGGAATGGGATGTCGAGCAAGAACAGCAGGGTGTAGTCACCCTACATCCCACTCCAGTAGAAGCGATAGAAGGCACACCATGGAGCCATATGACATGCCAGGGCACTCACATGGCTGTGGTAAATGGTAGGGGAAAGATGGAGAGGCTCCAGGAAAAACAGCGGTAACTCAGTTTCCGTTGCTCCTTAAGGGTCTGGGAAGGGCATATTATGTCTTTTGGTCACACATGGACCAGAGGAACTTGATGTAGACACTCCCATTGCTCACTGCAGGGGCAGGGAAGTGGATTTCTGCATTGGTGAAGCACACTGACAGTGTCATGTTAGCCATAGGGAACATGAAGAGCTTATTCACAGACCTAATGGGGGACCGGCCAGACAAGCTTTGGAAGAGATCGGGGTATCCGGGAGTTCAGTTGAATACAAATAGCCATGATGGAGCAGCTTTTAATAATCTGAGGGCACAAGTATCGGGGCTTCGTGGAATATGTATCCCAATACACCTGATATCAATTACATTTTTGCTAATATGATGAAATTGGATGATGGCCCTGCCGCACACATACAGTTAATTCAGTAGATGTGGAGGGCAGAAATGGGAAAAGCATGGGAAAAGAATGTGGACATTCTTTACCACATTCTGAAGAAGGGGATTCCTAAATAAATCCAGTACAATTTAGATAAAGTGGTAGGGATGGAGGCCAAGAGTTGGCTGGAAATTCAGGCACACGTCATGTATTTTTTCTGGAGAAGACAGGAAAAAGAGAGGGAGAATGTAGAGCAGGCACAAAAAGCAGAGGCTATGTTTGTTCAAAAGAAATTGGCAAAGATTTATCTAGAAGGGGCAATAATCACGAATCCTATTGAGGGCCAGCCGGGGCAATCTGGACAACTGGGGCACAGAGAACCGAGTATTAAACAGGGGTGGATGGCAGATTTATATCCCCGGTCCAAGGACAATGAGAGGGTTTCCGAGGTACAGGTGAGGATTTCCACAGGGAAGTGGGTAATTAGGCAGGTTTGGTGGAACGGGTTCCCGGTTTAATGGGCCAACAGGAAATAATCTTGGAGAATTTTATGGCATTCAGTGTTGGTCATGTGGAAGGTTGGGACACATGTCACAGGATTGTCATGAACGGCCACAGTACTTTCAATTGGGAGCTCAACAGATGCAGGGCACGACCCTGCCATATGCCGCAGGCTCTGCGGAATTGCAGTAGGCACCATTTGAACAGAACCCAACGACTGGGGCTGCACAGACCTTCGGGATCCCACCGACCATGCCAGCACAAACATCAGTGCAGACATCGGATAAGAAGCATTTCTCCAAAATAACAGTTGCACACTACACTGGAGCAAGTGTTTTCAGGGGAAATCCTTTTACTCTCAGAGATGCTAATATGTACCAGTAGTATGACAGCCCACATGGGTATCTGATGTGTTCCGTCATGTCTATTACCACCGATCTGGAAAAGAACCCCAGATAGGTGAGCAGGTAGGAGACCAAAAGTATGGACACAAAGGGATTCTCTGGGGCTAGCCTGTCGGTAACTTATACTGAGGATCTTTGTATCAAAGTGGGTAATCAAAATGTATCAGTTCCTTTGTTGTATTGTACAGACGCGCCAGCAAATATTTCGGGAGGGGACATCCTGAGCAAGTTGCAGATGTCAATTACCTTCACAAAGGAAGTTAGTGTATGCTCAACACCAGGGTTGTATCCGGTAAGGGAAGCAGCATGTTTTCAGACCTATTGCAGCAACAGCATGATTAGAGGAGTTCCCGTCCATGCAGCTTAGTTTCTTTATGGGTTGATGGTTGTGTTGAGTTGGGTCCAGGGGTTCCGAAATCAGGCCTGCCGAGTACCATTTGAATTTTTTATTTTGGCTTGACGTGGCGCAGGAAGTAATGCCAGGCACCACTGTTATTATTCTTTTAGAGGCCGCAGTAATCAAGAAGAACAGGGTGGTTCTCTCAGGCACAGATGAGAAAGGCAGAGAGTGGTGCACCGTTCTGTGCATCGATCCAACCGTATAGATTTGGGGCAAGTAATATCGCCCGCATGAAGGAAGGTAATGGCAGAGAGAGCTACTGCAGTTCAAAATACGCCTCAGCCAGTCACAGTGAAACAAATGATATTGTTCACAATTGTGCCACATATGGGGGAGAAGAGGAAGAGAGGGAAAATGTGAATGCAGATGCTCTAGAGGGGGGTGAGGTGATTTTTGTTGATGATCATCAACCGACAGATGGGTGGGATGCATACAGTTACAGTTTTCGTGTGTCTGGTGGATGGGGAATTCTGGGTCAGACTGAACAGACTGTTGCCTTCCCATTGCTCTTCAGAACCGGCGGAACTGGTGGCACCTATAGGGGTGCTAGAGATGTGTAATGCGAAGGCAGTCACTGTTTATTATGGCTGCGTTCGTCACCTCCGCTGTCCATTCTGTGTTATTAAGATTGTAGAGAAGAGGGTTTAGGAGGTCTGATGGGTCCCCTGCCCAGCATGCATTAGCTCTTGAAAATGTTGCTACAAACAAGGCGGCGAAGGAAACGGCATAATTTCCTTTCACAGATTCCCAGAAAATGGAAACCGTGTCCACACAGGTACAGTTACCAGCCCCGTACATCGCAGTCCCAGTGCTCCAGATATTATAAATCCAAGGGAAAGCCGCTAGAGAAGAGCAGGAGTTCTGGAAAAAGAGAGCATGTGTTCTCTCACCCACAGATTAACTTTGGAGACAGACAGTAACAGGGAAGGTAGTAATGCCTATAGAGCTACATTTTGGGACTTTAGAGCAACTATATTACCCATTGCATACATCTTGATGACAAATAACAGCAGAGCTCCAAGAGGACTGGTTCATCCCTAAACCTACAAAAACAGGTAAGTAGATTTGTAGGGATTTGTGTAGTGTGCAAGGAGTTAAATCCCCAGAAATACCATATGGTCGGTGAAGGGGTCTTGCCCAAGCCCTCTGGTCCATTCAAGGAGCTCCACATCAATTTTGTGGATATGATAACGAGGTGTAGTAACTTCAGATATCTAATAATTGTCATGGCTTGTCCTTTCTCCTGGTGGCTTGAGGTTGGTCCCTGTGTACGAAAAGATTGTGTCTTCTCAGCAATAGAAAACAGGAGAAATTAGAAAGAGTACCGACGATCAGCACAAAACACAACTTCTCCCCAGGACCTCATTTATATTCATGACTTCATGCATTGCTGGAATGAACAGCGTTTCCATGGGTTGCATGCAGTAATCTGCGCAACTCTGGCTGCCGTGAAGGTGGAGGGCAACAAGAGTTGGATCCACCTAAGGGATACGTGAAGGGATACCGGCAGCCCTCCACATGCACAGGAGCAGGCATATAAGTTAAGTAAACACTAAGCATTCACCATTCGCTTCAGTGTGAAGGGGATATGAAAAGAGATCTGGAATTTTAATAATTTTTTGTATAGGGAAAAGAATGTCTAAATTTGTAAATTGTGCAAAAAATAATATTTGTGTGGTTTTCTTGGTCATTGGGTCCTCATGTCTGAAAAAGGGGGAATAACATTGTCTAGTTTTATAAAGTCCAAGGAAAAAAGTTAAGAGTAAAAAAATGGCAATAATCTAGTGATAAATGACAATGATGAATTAGATCCTACCGTGAGTACAATGAGTGCACATGGCTTTGCAGTGGATAACATATGGTATAGCCATATGAGGAGGGTGTGGAGAGAGAGATCTGTAGGATATTGCTACATCTGCTCTCTCATCCCCCATGATTTCTGGCATTACGAGGGTATTTATCCTGAGTGAGGTAGAGGTAGCAGGTGCACCTAGCCTTGTGCAGGGTTCGAGGGCAGTCAGTTATGGCATCAATCATACCAAGTGGTGAGGAATGTGAACATACAGAACACCAAATTATTAGGTGTGTTCAAAGAGTTCAATTGACCTTGGAAGGAGCTATTTTTTCTAAAATTCGAAGGGAGCAAGTGGTGAAGAGTTGTACAGCTGGAGGAATTTGGGGATTCTCAGAAGAAGGGGTGGCACAAGTTATGGGACAGTGTGGAGAACTCATTTGCAGTATCTGGAGCCAGAAAATCCTGTTAAGATATAGATACCCATTTTTCTCTGTGTTTTAAGGGCAATGATACGGTGCATGTTGGCACAAATGGGAACTGCAGTTGCACAATTTGCATCACAGATCTGGCTGGAGGTATGGCTGCTCTTTTGGATGATTTCTGGACCTTTGGACTGTATGCATACAGGCAGCTGCCTCCAGCCTGGCGAGGTGTGTGCAGTCTCTCTACCCTTCATGTGCCCATCCTCATGATCCCTGAAGAACATTTAATTTTGGCCCATCCAATGCCTGAAGTTACCTCTTTGCCCACTTTGTTCCCTGTGCCCCTTAAGCCCTTTTAATCATCTTATATGGACAAAAAGACTATGGGCCTCATTACAGGTCGGTAGGTCCAGAATTAACAGTGGCGGTAAACCCGCCGCCACTGTTAATTCCGGACTGCCCGATCCCGACTCCTGCAGGTGGATGGTGATCTTCCC
Source organism: Ambystoma mexicanum (assembly GCF_040938575.1). Taxonomy (NCBI): domain Eukaryota; kingdom Metazoa; phylum Chordata; class Amphibia; order Caudata; family Ambystomatidae; genus Ambystoma; species Ambystoma mexicanum. The sequence continues at coordinate 869,734,189 of NC_090924.1, read as the reverse complement.
GCCAGGTCTGAACTGGCGAGTTGAACACCTCCCGCCTGCAGGCGGACGTGGAAACACCAGCACCATCACGAGATGGTGCCGGTGTTTCCACTTCCCCATTCCTATTGAGTCCTATGGGTCTCAATGGGAATGGGGATTAACACCATTCCGCCTCTGTGACTCCTGGGACACCGGGGTCGTAATGCCCTGGTATTTCCGGGAGTCCGGCGGTGACCAGGCGGTTTTACTGCCGCGGTTACCGCTGGACTCGTAATGAGGCCCTATGTTTGAAGGTGAGAATCAGGAACAATTGCAACGTAGGAGAAGATTGAACTACATTTCACCAGCATCATCAAAAGCACCAGAACTATTGCTGCCTTGCATAAACTAAAAGTGATCATGGAGACTGAGGCTGTGATCACCAACGATTCATGGATCAACTCTTTGTTCTTGGTTGAGCCTTGCTGTGACTTTTTTTGCCTATTTTTGTCCTTTGACATTCTTTTCTGTTCTTTTCAAATACTTTTTGATGTTTTGGTGTTTCTCTGCCTGGGTACCGACAGTTGCCGCTATGATGGCTGTAACCATGTCCAAGGCTAGGTTCACCACCACTTCATCCCACATGGGTACTCAAACTGAAGGTGTCTTGTGTCCTCCACCAAATTGGCATGCTTGTGTGGAGTGGGGAGCAGTGGGTAGATTGTGGGAATGGTGGGGGGATGAGTTGGATTTGCTCGGCAGAGGAGTATGCCCACATTGAGACCGGTGTGAGAGATGGTTGTAGGAAGGTCCCCAAGAAGATGATTATGATTTGTTAGTTAAAGTATTACATAAAGGGTGAGAATGTTGGGGCTGTGATGGAAGGATCCACATCATTATGAAGGGTTCATGTTGTACATTCCATATTGATTACTGGGGTTGCGGCCAACTGAGCGCGAATTTTACAAATTCATATGTATCGAGTATACTTAATTGTGGATGGGACATGTTACTTTTAGTGTTACTTTTTGTTCAGAACTGATACATATTAGCTTGCACGTGCACAGAAAGATCAAGTATTAAATCCACCAAATGTAAAAACATGAATACACATCAATATAAATACCTGGGGAATTGATGATTCGCAATGTAAATGGCCTTTTCACAATGAATCAAAACACTGTGGTTAGGGCTTTTTTGCAAATTGCATTTTGACTACTAAACAGGTTTTCATATGGCAGAAAAGCAGGTGCATGAGTGACTTCGGCCTTTGTGGTCAGCAGATAAAGAAATAGCCTTGAGTTATTATGGTCTGATAAGTCTTGTAGATGTTAGATATAATCTCCTGCTGTTTGAGAGCGTGACCAAGGGAGTTTCCTTATTTATTTAGGTCAGTAGAAAAACATTGAGTAAGCTGGTGCCTAAAGCTATTTAAGAGTTTCAATTGTGCAGTAAAGTGGGAGCTTTGTAGATTGGAAAGGTTCAATGGAACAGTGACCTGGGAAATAAGATAGCATCACAAATGAAGAGAAATCATTCACCCAGACTCCTCATATTGTGGGAAATGTCCATCAAAACCCTGTGCAAATCAAGAATTAGGGTTTAAACAGTGTTTTGTCAGTTATTGCTAGTAATTTATTAGTTTTTCAATGCCAATGTTTAACCATGTGTTGTTGTCATGACCTATGATGGATGAATCATAAAAAGAGGTGTGTTAGGCGCGTGAGTCCTGCAGGAGTCCCGGTCACTCCCAGTTACTGTGCACTTTCTTTTGGCAGAGGAGAAGCTGTTGTATTCTTATGCTGTTACTTTAACATGAGAGCCCACCTACAAAAACGGACTCACACTGCGTAATGCCGCACATGAGTCCCGTAGGAGTCCCAGTCCCTAAAAGTACTGTTGAGACGAGACCGCCATTCAAAATGGAGGATGGAGGCGATGGATAATTATGCCCTAATACCCACCAACATCAGCGGAAAAATGAACGCAGCAGTGCGAGCGGAGACGTCCTGCCAAAGGCTCCTGGTAGGCAGCCAACAGTGAGTGTTGTGCGTGCGGAACACCCGTCACTTAAGTTAAACCTGTTAAACACTGCTAGTGAATTGGTTGAAATTGACGTGGTGAGTCAGTCGCACTGTCTCGACCTCACAGATGCCAAGCTATTGGAAGCCGAGTAGGTGGGAGATGGGGAAAGAGCGTGAAGTACTTGAGCTGGCATTCGGTGCTGGCCAGACGAAAAGTGATCTAAGGTATGGCCCTAATACTGTAAACACACCCAATGAACTACCTTTAGATCTGCCCTCAGAACTGCAATGTGTTGAAAATTAAGTAGCCATCTCAACAATCGCCGGCAGTTCCGGTGTCTGGGAAATGTCCGCACACGAATGAATCCTGCACTAGTTTTAATCAGCTGAAAATTGAAGAGTATGTAGACGTGAGCATGTCATTTATTGAAATGAAAGGCAAGACAGGGCTCACAGAAATGCCTGCTGCAGAGGAGTTGAACTGTTTAAGAAAGCAACTTAAAACAACATCCCCGGAAAGGCAAATGTCAACACCTGTATCAGCTTCTATCCAAAAGGTACGTAGATTCCACTTTAACGATCTATCGATCGCAAACGAACTAAAAGAATACAATTTACGAGCAGGTTTTATTACCAACATAAAAGCGCATGACAAGTCTAAAGGCAGTGTTCAACTGAAAAGCAATCAACCAGCTAAACGCATGAGTAAAGATTACGAAGACATTGAAGTGTTCCTAAATAAAGACAAAAAACATGAGTCACAAACATTGGACAATGGGAAAACTAGGTATTCTGAAATAAGAAGCCAGAGGACAAATGAACATATTGGCACCAAGAGAACAAATAAAACCAACCTGCTAAAACGGGAAACAAAATGAAAAAGTCATACATCAGTGAAGTACAATGCTCCCATATAATGGAGGAAAATAATCAAGATCCCGCCCCCATGGGTTTGCTGAGCTATAGTGAACGGCATTCAGATGAACGTCAATTGGACGGAAGTATGAGTGGCAGTCGATCTCATAAATGCGAGATAAATGCACACACAAAAGAAAAAAGTATAATCCAGGAATAGACAGCAATTAACACAGAAAACAACAACATTAAGAGCGATGAGAGAAGCCAACAAGGAGATAACAATAAGAACAATCACTGTATCGCGCATGGATTCAAATCCATAATAATGTCATAGCAGCTATGACAATTGCCATGGCACCTTTTACCAAATTATACGAGGTGATGAATGACAATATAAAAGATAATGCCACGATATTGGCTATGGCACACACAAAACTGTTATTTTTGGAGACATTCACATCGAAAGTGGAGGAACGTCTAAACGCAGAGGCAGTAGCCTCACAAAACAGGCAGCGCCACTTATGTGACATAGCCAATGGGGGCATGGTGAAAATGCCATGCTGATGGAAGCTCTCCTCGATTCCATAAAATGGATGTGTTCTCTAGCCGTCAAAAAGACAAGAGGTCCATCTGATACCCATGACTCAGAGAAAAGAGGTGAAAGCGATGATCTGAGGCCAAATAAATATGGGCATGACAGGAACATGCCGCCAAATAGCGAAGAGAGAACTTTGGCAGGCGTAAAGATTCAAAGAAAAGCTCCAGCATATTTAAGGCAGAAAAAAAAGAGGTACATGGTGATAAGCCTGCTCAACAATCAAAGACACATACATCATTATGTGACAACTTCAGTAAAGATCAAAGCAGTTGTACCCTGATCAAAACTCAGACAAATAGAATGAGTGACTCAAATCCCCCAAAATATTGCTGGGAGTACACAGCAAGTGAGCAAACTCTAACCCGGGATGATGACGATGGTGACATAGATCTTATTGATGACATCTCCTTCTACATTAACCAGAATGAAGAGAAAGATCAAAAGAGGCCATCTTGTGTCGAAACAAAGTTGAAGCCCGTGACAGTTAATGCCCTACGTGTACAATTTGAAGTGCCTGCAAAAACAAAATATCAAATGATGCAAAATGCGGGGCAAATTGATAAAGGAAAGAGTTCGTTCCTAACTTTATCTGAAATGTGAAGGAAGTACAGACCAGATAGTGTCAATAAGGCCCCTGACAAACCTTTAACAAGGAAGCCAAGTTCCATTGACTGGAATCCGAAAAGACCAGGAACCACTGGAGGCAAAAGAGAGAGCGAAAAAGGACCAATACAAAATAAATCCGTACAGGAAGCGACAATGAAAAAAGTGTCTTTGGCAAGTGTTTTAGTAGAGAGGAATGAAGTAGATCTAAATAGGAGGAATGTAATGAAGTTAATACATAGCGTTCCATCCCTTCGTCCCATATCTTCTGATGCCATCGCTATTGTAGAATACATCGATGAGAAGAGAACCGATCGAGTTAACCTGCACACAAAATCAAAATTGGTTAAAGAAACCCTGCTACAGGATAGCAATGAAATGCTATGTTACGGCTTCGATCCGGCTGATACCGATCAAGTCTCATATGAAAGAAAAAATGGGAGTGCAAAGAGCAGCGTTCAAACACAAATAATAACAATGCTAATAATAACTCGATATCAATCGAAAATTAAGAGGATGAAAGCCCAAGAGCCATAAAAGTCACAATCGATAACAGTGATAAGTCAAACATGGTGGACATGAATCAAGAACAATTGGAAAGTCCCCAAGCGAAAAAAATGACTGGAGCTGGTTGTCCTCAGCTCTAAACAAACGAAGAATGGTCTAGCAAAGAAACAAGCAAACCACTCTAGGAGGCAAATTGATATCATGGAACAGTAGGGGTTTCCAGCACTTGTTTAACAATAACTATCCTCAATTGAAAGAAGCCCAAATTATATGTCTACAAGAAACGTGGATAAGAATACAACTGGTCTGCGTGGGTTATGAAATGATGATAAACACGGCTGAAAAGGGCAGAAATGGAAGACCCTTTCCTGGTCTTTTGACCTTGATTAAATAAATCAGTAATCTAACACTCCTGGAACACGGTACTCCAAACCCGTACATACTGTGGTCGATTATACAAACCTCCAAGCAAATGCCCAATATTACACCAGTGTTAGTAGTCATTAACGTATATTGGAATCAAGTGAAACTGAAGGCAAATGAGATGCTAGACATAATTTCATCAATAATCGATAATGCTCAAGCACAACACCATAGCCCAATTGTATTAATTTGCAGAGACCTTAATATGAAATGTCTAGACCCGGAGGGATTGCCATTCAGAAAATCTGTGGAGAACGACAACGTAACACTATATAATTGAAACAGAGCAATGAAGTCCAGAAATATGTATATGCTAAATGGACATATAGAAAGAGACATTACGCGCAAAACAACTTGGTCCAAAGGAACACAAGCATCCATTATAGATTATATATGGATTTCAAAGAACATCTCGATAAAATACATAGGGCCTGATCACGACTTCCACGGTAACCCTTGAATCCGGCGGTAGCGCTAATACCGCCGGATTTAAGGGTCCGCCGAATCAGGTCTTTGGCGGATTTCGCCCCAGCTCTGAGCTGGGGGGGAAATCCGCCAAAAATTTGCGCTATTACCGCCGGCGGGAAATCCGCCGCCGGTAAGAGCGCGAAAATTCCCCATTGAGCCCAATGGGGAATGGGGCATTCCCGAATGGGCTCAATGGGGAATGGGGAATTACTTTACCGCCAAACTTGTGATCCGGCGCTATTAGCGCCGGGGAGTTCGGCGGTAGGGCTATTACCGCCGGCGGTAATGCCGCGTGTGGTAATGGCCAAGTCGTGATCAGGCCCATAGACTGGAGGTACAACCACAATCTCACAGTGACCATAAGATTCTAAAACTATCATGGAATCTAACTCATGGCTATGGTGAAAAGTTGGATAACCAAGCTGTCAAAATAAATCAAGGAGGTAATAGAATGAGGTTATGGAAAAAAGACATATTAAACACTAAGAAGTATAAAGATGCAACCAATTTAGATCAACTAGATACATCTTATGATTTTCTTTTGGAATCGTATAAGACTGTGAAGACTGGTCTGAAGCAGCCACTATTGACTCAAAGATATACGTATAGCAGATCAGTTGTGGAACATCGGAAACATCTAAGGAAAGTTCTTAGAGCAATAAAGAAGCAAAATCCAAATACCAATTAACTTGAATTAAAGCGCAAAATCAAATCCAGAAAATTGGGCTACCAGCTTGAAAATGATTTGCAGACAGGAACAAGGAGAAACAATGATAAAAGCAATGGAAAACTCAAATTGAAGAGAAATGTGGTCAATCATAAACGGAATTACGCTGAAGCCGCGAAGTCGGTTAAGCTGTGCAGTAACCGTTAAAAACGGATTGGCTTACTATGCCAATGTTTTTGATAGTAATAATGAAGAGCTAAGCAAACATTCTAACAATCTTTCTGCCAACTGGGCCGTGCATGCTGATGCCGAAAACTTCAAAGGCATGATCCAAAAACAAAGAAACTCATCAGCAGCAGGCCCAGACGGTTTGTCAAACACATCACCGAAAGCTGATCCAGAGACATGGGGAAGTTTTATTGTATCAGTTTTCTTGAAGATTAAGAAGTACAGAAAGCTCCCTACCTCGTGGACTTCAAGCATAATAGTTCTGATATTTAAAAAGGGAGGAAGAGGTCATTCTGCGAATTACAGGCCCATTGCATTTTTAGATGTGATAGGGAAAATCTTCGCATCACTTCTACAAACACGCTTAACGCAATGGGCAGACTGTGAACAAATTAATGATTCTCGTTAATCAGGTTTCACAAAACCTGAACCTATTTATTCTCTCACCATTAAAACTTGATACCATCCTAGCAAGAGGAACGCTCTTCATAGCGTTTATCAATATGAAACAGGCCTTTGATGCTGTAAACCGTCAGAAAATGTGGGCAAAACTACGATCATGGAACTGTCCAGAAGAACTGCTGAGACCCATCGAAGCCTTACATCAAAACACAACCTTGTGCGTCAGGCTAGATATCAAAGGAAACTGCACAGCAGCAATCGAAGTCAATAAAGGAGTAAAACAGGGGTGCCCCTCAGCAGCGAAGTTAAACTATTCATCACAGACCTACCTGAAATATTCCAACATCCACCTCACTTCGTTCCAAAATTAAACAATACAGAAATCCCAGTAATTGCATACGCCGACGATCTTGTAATAATGGATCAGACTCAAATCGGCCTACAGCGCTCACTAGATAAACTCCAAGGGTATATGGCTGAAAATCTAATAATAAATAGCGCAAAATCGAAGATAATGGCGATTGGGAAAAATCAAGGGAAAAGATCTAACTCCTTCAAATGGAGATTTGGTGAGGAAATGCTTGAAAAGGTAAATGCAACTCGCTACTTGGACATAATCTGTACCCGAAAAAGCATGGCAAGATGAATGACAGCAAAAAGCAAGCCAGCTAAGCCTCTCAAGGTGCATTCCTGCACGCTCGATAAGGTACATTTTCGATGGTGCCCCTGCGGACGTTCTACGTGAATAAAGTGATACCCATACTGGCATATGGAGGTGAAGCGGTTGTCAGAAGAACATCCAGCACAGGGTTATTCATTCCTAAAACAAAAAAGAAAGGGTAAAGGTTCACAGACACTGTGTGAGTGGAAATCAAAGTGTGAGAAACAACTAAAGTATCTAGACTCATCCTCAACACAGTTGCTAGGAAATGCTGCCAAAGTGAAGGAGAAGTTAAAGAGAATGGACTGGATTCATACTACAGAAGCAAGAACAAAATTATCATCACAGAGAGCTGCTACCAGCTTGCACCGTCGGTGAAACACAATTCCTCGCTACCTGCAAAAGTTCCCAAGTTGATTGCATCATGATCTATTCCTGAGAATAAGACTAAAGGTTTACTCAACCAATGAATATCATCACAGGACCGGTAGACGGGGTTAAAATAATGGGCATTGCAGAATATGTAACACTCAGGAAAAGCCTGGAAACCGTGAATCAGATATTGATGTACTGCAAAAGAGTAACCGGCGAGAGATCGCTGTTCCTTGCAAAACAAATGGACAATTGTGGTACCTTATCACCTGATGAATGGTGGGTGATTTTCCTAGAAGGACACAAACATGTAATGGTATGTGCAGGGATTGACTTCTTGGAGAAGTTAAGAAGAGAATTAGACAACACACAGTCATTGACCAAAGATGATTGGATACACAGTGTAATATGGATTTCTTTTTGCAATTAGCACATTGAAATAAGAGATGTGCTATTTTAAATGGAATCTTGTTTTCTTTTTTCTACAGTGAAACAATGATGAATCTAATATTGTGTAAAAAGTTTGTTATTAAGCTATATTACACAATAAAAATAAAAAAGAATATAATCTGAAGACAATTATTGAGCTAAACCTGGTCAATGAAAATGTAGGAATTGGGAAAAGTTGGGATTTCTTTGAAGAGGGTTACGTCCAATCATGTTTGGGGGGTGGATTGCAATAAAGTATTTTGGTAGTGTTTTAACTGTTGCAAAAATGTACAAAAGATTTCAACTGATGAGGTATTGTTGAGACTTGGGTTAGTTTGGTACTGCAAAACCATCTAACTGCTCCCCCGAACTTTGTAAAACATACTTGTTTTATGTACAATGTGGTGGGCCTGTTGGGGTTAAAGTGACTGAAGGCCCATCCGCACACAGATGTCCCTGGAGATTGACATCTATGGCTTTCTGGTGTAGTCAAGCCTGTGCCTTATAATGCCAGAACCCAACTCTGCAAAGCAAACAGTGGAGCCGCTCCATTGGCACTCTAACCCCAGGCCAGAAGATACATAGCAATCATAAATACACATGCATAGATTTATACTAATCAAAACATGAGTCATGGGCGCCCCTCTATGAGAACAAACACAGGAGAAATGGCCTGTTCTATGGGATGGTACCCACTCTAGAGTCTGCAGCCACATTTTAGCTCACTGTATCTTTCACAAATGGGAAATATCCATTTGCATATCAGTCTTTGTCCCTCCCACATGGGCAGTCCAGCACCGAAATGATATGGCAATTCCCTTCTGAACAAGAGTACGAACAGTAACCCCATACACGTGTTTCAGCCTTGTTGGGCATCATCAGTGAGGTGGAGCCGTGCCTCTCTGAGCACAGTGAGCAAGGGGTCCACGTCTGGATGACCCTAGGACACTTAGGGTGACTAAATCTAAGGCCCTATGAAAAAATCAAAAAATGAGAAATGGGCGCCCCTCTTTGAGAACAAACACGTCGAAAACAGCCTGTTCTATGGGATGATACCCACTCTAGAGTCCGCAGCCACATTTTGTACAGTGAGCTCAAATGTGGCTGCGGACTCTACAGTCGGTACCATCTCATAGAACCGGCCATTTTTGCTGTGTTCATTCTCATTGAGGGGCACCTATGACTATTTATTTTTAAAATGTATACTACACACTCACTAACACATGATTGCTCCCTCATTCAAACAAATACTCACACACATTCACAGAAACCTGCATGCACACATACATGCGTACACTTTTCAATCTTAAAGGATTATCTTAGCTCAGACTGCAGCTGTGACACCTCCTACCTGCCTTATGTTCTCTCTCAGGCACTGCGTCAGGTTTGGGTTCAGGGCATGTCCTTCACGCCTCCCTTTCCCTGCTCTAGAATTCGGACAGGGCAGTGGGTCAGCACAATTACCCCACCCCTGGCCTGAGACAGGCAGGGGGAGCGGAGGGTGAGGAGGCCTTCATTCTGCTTCATAAGCAGAAGTTCCAGCACCCACAGAGGACAATGAAGGCCATGATATCAAGGCAGGTCACCCTAATGCCATTCACAGGTCTTTATGTGAGTCAGCACAAGGCGTTTGATGTCCCCAGAATTGTCCCAGGCCCTCTGCTTTTCAGAGCATTAGGAACACTGGTCTTTGTAGTTCCATATTGTATCTTTTGTATTTGCATATTTTCAGACATGCTGTACCTAGCATTATCTCTCTAAGCTTTTTCCTCTCTCTGTTTTTCTACCTTTTTTTCTCTCTGTCTCACTTTTTGGCTCTCTCGCTCTCTCTGTGGGCAGGAGTCACATTGTCACCTGTCTGTTTGTTAGTCAATTGAGATGTTGCCGACAGCAGTGTGACTAGGCAAAACACATATTTTGAAGGAAGGGGGCTGTGTTTTTTATGGTTAAAAGTAGAATAAAAACAGGAGTGATGGGGGCATCAATGAAAATGAAAAATGATCTTGGTGTTCACAGAAGAAACAGGTAATTGGTTTTAATCTGAATGCAACCATTTTCAAGAAGCAAAGGCATTTTGTGAGGAGAAAATGGTGTGTGTTCTCATCAAATGAAGCTATTCAAATGGCAATTATAGAATTGTGCGTACATTGTGAACTGGCTATTTTTATAATTTTACAATGTTCTTTTCTAGTGATCACTTTGAGAATATATTGTAGTCATTATAGGAATGTTAAAGTTGTCTTACTGAGCTAAGCAAATTATCCAAATGTAAAATAACCATATAAATTGTGTTCTGAGAAAAAGGCATGGAACAAATAACACCAATAATGGATCCTGGCTGCTTTGCATAAAATCTCAGAGCATTTTGAGAACATAGGAATGCCAACATACAACACTCCATAGTGGTCCATGCTGGGACACAGCACCCAAATTAATTTAGATGGGGAGGTGATTCTGGTCTCAGGTTAAGGATGGCTGTGAGCATGCCAAATCAATCCCCAGTGAAAAGACATGTTATTTGCATTGTGGAACTTGCCTTTCATTTGCTCCAAATTGTGAATGGAGTCCTTGCATTTGCTATGAATCATATATATAATTCTCTAAGGATGTTTATGCACAGGGGATTATGCATGCTCACGGCCATCCTTAGAATATTATATGTAGGATTCTTTGCAACTGCTACGACTAGATTTGACATTTGGGGTTAAGAGCAAGGCCTGCTTCAAAATACAATTAAAAAAATTGTTTGGGGGGGTGGCGCTGTTGAGCAGCCCAAGATGGCTGCTTAGCTTTCTGGCTCCGTGGAACGTCGGCTTTCATCCGTTTGCATCTGCGGATTTAGGAGATCCTGTCCCCTATAACTTGGTCCAGCTGCTGCTTATCATTCCTGCCCTACGCCCTGTGAGTTTGGGCCAGCTCCATACATCGGGTGGCTTTGTATGCCGTGTAACTGCCGGCGGCTGGTCGGCCCGGCCCCCTGGGCTGCTGCCTGCGGCGCGGCGGTGGCTGGGAGCCGGCAATCCTCGCCTGAGGCCCTGCGGTGAGCGACGAGGGGCTCAGCGGGCTGGTGTGTGCTGCCCCCGTCGGTGCCAGCTGGGCTGCGGTGCCGGGGAGCGGCGGCTGCTGCCGGCGCTGGGACGCGGACCGTGTTTCCCTCCCCCCTCCTCCACCGCACTCAATTGAGCTCCCGCCTCCTCCGGGATCGCGAAGCTGTGGCCTGATCCTCGCTCGGCTGTGGCCCGGCCGCCTGAGGGCGGCGTCCCTTCGGCCCTGCGCACCGGTGGAGGGCTCCGTGCGACGACATCATCTGGACCGCTGTGCCGGGGGACGACGGCTTGCCTTGCGCTGGTGCGCCGGCCGTACCTCTCCCCCCTTCCATCTGCGGACCGCGACGGAGCACCGCTGCTGATGTGTCCCTGCTGCCTCCGGGGGCCGCGGGGCGGTGTCTGACTGCTCCCCGATTACCAGGTGAGGAGGTGGGGGCCTGCTCCTGACGGCTGCGGCCGTGCCTGCGCGCGGGGGGGGCCTGCCGGGCCTGCCGCGGGGCTGACTCCATTGAGGGCACCAATTTTATTTCTCGGAACGGCACCTACCTGCACTGTCCCCACCCGGTGTGATCCCGCTCCCATCAACCGACGGCTGGCGCACGCCATTACTTGCTAACATGTCAATACGGGTCACGAGGCACTGACATGGTCCACCTGGGTATTGCGGCCCCATCAGCACTACTTTGCACACTTACCTGGCAGTGATCACTTGCCTTCGTTGAACCCCCATTCAATATTACCAATCCGCTGTGCCGGGACTGTGGCCATCTCTCCATTGCCTCCTCTAGCTATATCCTGTCCGTTTGACCTCCACATAGCTGACTGTGGCCCCTACCCGTATACAGGACGTGTGGTGTCTGGTCCGGCACCTGTGGCCCTTCCTGGGTCCCCCCTTCGTGGAGCGTCGGCCGCAGACCTCCTGCATCATCAGCCTAAGCATATAATGTCGAGTAGAACCAAGGGGGATAATAAGGGGGGAGCCATGGACAGGTTTGCTAAGTCTGTCCCGAGGGTTGAGACTGACCGGGTGTCACCCGATCATGAAGAGCCTGAGATCGCCCCTCACCCCGCTCCCCAGCTGCCGGATCTCACCACATTGATGGAATCAATGGCCAAAAACTTTGCTGCCTTTCACGAGAAGTTGGACGACATCAACGCTAACGTCGCCTCGCTCAGGACACGAGTGGACCAGGCCGGAACTAGAATCACGGAGGCTGAGGCTAGGGTATCGTCCAATGAGGATAACATACACGTACTACAGGATACGGTCGCATCTCTGACCCGTGACATGAAAAATGTGAAAGCGAAGTGCGAGGATTTGGAGTCGCGCTCCCGCAGGAACAACCTGCGCATTATTGGGGTCCCTGAAAATGCCCTTAAGGGACGCATGGAAGACGCAGTCGAATGTCTACTCAAAGATCTCCTAGGGAACCCCTCCTTGTCATCATTCTTTACAGTTGAGCGAGCGCACCGGGCCTTGTCCCCGCACCCCAAACCTGGCGATATACCCAGACCCATCATTGCCAGGATCCTTAATTATCGAGACAGAGACCTTATCCTGCGCCTGGCGAGAGAGAAGGGTGACTTGCGCTGGGAAGCCCATACGATCAGAATCTTCCCGGATTTTTCTGTCGGAGTGCAGCAAGAGAGGAGGCAATTCTTAGGCGTCAAGAAACTGCTTAGAGAGCGCAATGTTCCCTATGCCATCCTGTTCCCCGCGAGACTCAAGATTACTCACAACGGAAAACTTTTTTTTTTCACTGTCCCTGATGAGGCAACGAGATTCATCGAGGCGCAGATCCCACTTCCTAACCCAGCGGGGGCCCGCCCCAATAATGCATAAGCATATCCCGATCTACCTGTCTATGCTAACCCTATCTGGTGATCCTATCCACCCAACGTGAAGATGGCAACCTCGCTTTTCAATTAGCAAATGTTGATCCCTGTTGCCAATGACTGGGCTGCCGGCTCTTGCCCCAATGCTTGAAACACACAGTGTCACTTGTCCTCGTGGCAATTGTTCGGCTGGCTGCCCTGACCACACCTGCTTCCGTACTCTATTCACTCGGATTGGCCCACAGACTACAGGGATCATGTACTGGATCCGCCCTCCGCAGAAACCCACCTTGGACAGCACTCTGTCCACTTCCACAGTTCACAACGCCGACTACACGGCAACGGCGCACCTCTCTGCAGCTGCAATGTTATTTTTTGCTTTCACCTTGTTGCCACTGTTTCTGGGCCCCCGTTGGGCCACGGTGGGGACACGCCCCCGTTGGGAGCTGCCCGCCGACTGTTGTCTGGATGCGACCTCTGGCCCCGCTGGAGACGCCTGGACAAGGGGAACTGATGGCACTTGTGTTTGGGAAGGGGGGGTCTACACTGCAAGTTGTGGGTGGGCAGTGAGGGAGGGGGGCACAAAAAAAGGGGATTTTGTTAATGGAAAAGGCATGGAAGAGGGGTGCACGATTGCAGCACTATGTGTGTGTTCGGCAATGAGCTCTGTTACACTGCACGTAGGAGTCTATCGCAGTTGGGATGTCCCATAACACTGCCCTATGTCTATTAATATTATGACATGGAATGTTCGGGGGTTGAGCAACTTTACCAAGGCACGTAGAATTACTGCATACGCCCAGAGACATGGAGTGAAGGTACTCCTTTTGCAGGAAACACATGCTTTAGGGCGATTAGCTGCTTGTCTTGCCCCTAGCTGGGGTCCTACCAGATACTATACAAAATACTCCACTCAGTCTAGAGGAGTACTCACTTTGGTTCACAAATCGGTCCAGTTCCTGCTGCGCACTAGTCACATTGACCCTGAAGGCAGGTATGTAATACTCCACTGTCTACTGGCGAATAGGGAATGCCTTTTGGTAAACACATATGCCCCTAACTTTGATGCGCCAGATTTTTTTGACACAATCACCTGCGTTTTGTCAAAATATGCAGGGGTCCCTATCATATGGGGGGGGGACATGAATCTGACACTTGACACCGTCCTAGATAGGTCTGGGATTGCTCGTAGGGCTGTCACGCGCGCGGCCATTAGGCTGCGCACACATATGGATGCACTAGGACTCAGGGATGCATGGAGAGTCCTCCACCCACAGTCAAGGGAGTATACCTTCTACTCTTCGGTGCACAACAGTCTATCGAGGATAGACCTATTCCTCATATCGAGCGAATTGGTTGGCAAGGCCGCAAATACACAGATACACCCGCGCACACTCTCGGACCACTCCCCAGTAACGTTGCAAATCACACTGGAGCGAGACCAACCCTCCCGCTCAACATGGCGATTCAAATCTGAGGCCCTCCAAGATATAGTCTTCAGAGCCGAAATTTTGGCCCACATCAGCACTTTTTTTGAATGTAACAACAGACATGACACTTCTGATGGAGTGCGCTGGGAGGCCTTTAAGGTCTTCATTAGGGGGATGTGTATTTCCAGGGAAGCTGGGGTCCTCAAAGCCATTAGAAACAGCTTGCATCGGTCGGAGGGGAAGCTTAAGGACCTCGAAAAGCAATATGCCTCCACCCCTTCCCCGATCATATTGGCACAAATCAGGTCGGAACTTGAAACATTCGAGGCTCATGCCCGAAGGGAGCTACAGTACCATACCCGCCCGATGGCTGCCCGGAAATATGGCGAGGGGGACAGACCCGGGAGGACACTTGCCAGACTGGCCCGTGCAGAGTGTGGCAAAACACGCATAGACTGTGTCCATGATGCCTCCGGAACTCTGGGCTGGTCTGACCAACACATTCTAGAAACCTTCACCGCATTCTACACAGCCCTATACGGTCCCCGACAAGAACACAGTCTGCAGGACACTGACCTCCTTCTTGATCAAATCCCCATGACCCTCATCTCCCACGACACAAGGAACCAGCTAGAGGTCCCGTTCACTCTTGATGAGATAACCACCGCCATATCAAGCTGCCCCAAAGGCAAAGCACCTGGCCCTGACGGCCTCACCTCAGAGTTTTACCAGGAACATGTAGCCACCCTGGCACCCAGACTCCTTGAGGTCTGGAACGAATCGCTCGAACTAGGTACGCTGCCCCACTCTTTACGTGAGGCTCTCATAACCGTACTCCCCAAACCGGGCAAGCCGCCGGATGAATGCGGGTCTTATAGACCCCTTTCCTTAATAAACACAGACACAAAAATATTTGCCAAAATCATTGCGAGCAGGTTCCTCCCGATAATGTCCTATCTGGTCCACCCGGATCAGAGCGGATTTGTCCCTGGCAGATCCACGTCTCTTAACATTCGCCGACTGTTCAATGTCATGTCCAGAATCGATCCCGATGCCCATGCCGTGGCAGTTACTCTTGACGCCCAAAAGGCGTTCGATATGGTGTCATGGCAATATATGTGGGCAGTTCTCCACAAAATGGGAATTGGCCCGCGAATGATATCATACATTAAGCTGTTATACACAGACCCGGTGGCCAGAGTTCTTATCAACTCTAAAGTCTCCCCCCCCTTCGCGCTGTATAGAGGCACTCGCCAGGGTTGCCCGTTCTCCCCAATACTCTTCGCACTCGCTATCGAACCTATGGCCGACAGTGTCCGGGACAAACATGCTCGGAAAGGCATACGTATGCAAGACACCCCAGAGATCATCTCATTATATGCAGATGATGTACTCTTATACATCAGAGACCCAGCTGCTCACTTAGATCCCATTCTCCGAGATATAATTAAAATAGGTACATTCTCAGGTTTCACAATCAACTACACTAAGTCCGACATCTTCCCACTCACGGCGGCGACCCCCCGACCGGATTGTGAGTTCCCCCTTCGCTGGTCGCCCGAGGGCATCGGTTACCTTGGAGTGCGGGTTTCCCTCGGTAAGCCATCATTGATAGCTGACAATTACACAGCTATGGCGCACCTAATGGAGTCCCGGCTGTCGAAATGGCGTGATCTGCCGCTGTCCCTGTCAGGCAGGCTCTCTTTGATTAAAATGATTATTGTCCCTAAGCTGCTCTACATTTTCGCGAATGTGCCGATCTTGCCCGGAAGGCGATATTTCAGGGACCTCCACGCGGCCTGCGCCCGCTTTCTGTGGCATGCGGGAGCGGTGAGGAAAAAGTGGCAGCATATGACTCTCCCTTATGAGAAGGGGGGCTTCACCGCCCCGGACTTCGCAAAGTACTGGATCGCCGCACAAGCACAACACGCCTCACACTGGTACACATTTACGGACCCTCCCCCACATGTGAAATTAGAGACACTGGCATGCGAGGAAATCAACCCCCTATCCCTCATTCTACACCACACATTCCGAACTGATGCCCCTGCCGACCCGGTGGCGGCCACAGTCTTGGCTTGGAGGCGATTGCTGCAGGCAAACACCGGCCACCACCCATACTACAAATGGCTACCCATTTGGCAGTTCCCGGGTCTCAGCCCTACTCATGATAAACTCCTAATTGAACGCTGGGACAGCCTTGGTTACCGAGCGTTGACCGACCTTTTCCCTGATGGGAAGTTTATTACCCCGCAGACGTGGAGACCCGGTCACTCCGGCTCGGCACTCGAAATGCTGCAGTACTTCAGGTTAAGAGCAGCAGTTCGGGCTTGGTGGCCCTCCTACCCAGATGAGCACCCAGACTCCCCTGAAATCCAATATATAGCCAACTCGGCCGGAGCTAGAGGCATAACTTCATCGCTATATAAATCACAGATGGCTAGCATTGATGAGGCATTGCAACCGGCGCGTGACTTGTGGAGTGATGAACTGGGTGTCCCCCTTTCAGATGTATTGTGGAACAAGATGTGTTTGCACACACGTAAAACCTCCCTCAACGCTAGATATAGATGTATGCAGTATAAACTCCTAAACCGTCTATACTACACGCCGCACAAGGTGGGACGGTTCACACCAGGCCAGGCTCAGTCGTGCCCTAGATGCAAATCCACTGCTGCCGATCACATACATATGTTTTGGTCCTGTGTGGCCCTGGGCCCATATTGGGAGGCCATTATTGCAGCGTTATCTGAAATAACAATGACCCAAATCTCTCCTGCACCGCTTGCAGTTCTGTTTGGTGTGTGGGACGAACCTGAAGCTAGGAAGATGGCTAGGTTTCTGAATGTTGCTACCATGGTAGCTAAAAAATGTATCCTACAATGCTGGAAACGCCGCTCTCCCCCTTCATTCGAGATGTGGCTAAAGGCCCTCACCTGGACTCAGGCATGCGAGGAGGACTACATTAATACCCTCCCATTGTCTTCCCGCCCAAAAAACGTATGGTCAGAGTTCTGTAGCTACCTGAACAACAAGGAAGACACTGTACGGGCATCATCACCTCTACCTGATGAGTTAACCCCTGCTGCCAATTAAAAACTCTGTACTGTATGCATGAGCGCTCAGCTCCCTGTTTAAGACTCGCAAGATGTGTAGTGTCATACATGTAACTGCAGTACCAGCTGATATGCGCACTGTGTTTGTAGTCTGTACTCTTTCTATGCCAATAAAGAAAAGTTTAAAAAAAAAAAAAATAATTGTTTGGACCCAGGGGGTCCGGAAAATTGGAGGGGCAGCCCTCTAGGGCTACGATATGTGAGCTACCACTTCTGACTAGGCATGGAGATTGTGGGAGTGGTTGTCTCACTAGCCAATGTTAATGGATGTTCAATTTGCTCATTTACGCTTGACATAGTACTGTCGCGCCAACCTGTACTACATGGTGGAACCATGGGCAGTGCAAATATATGCACTACTTAGGGGGAAGTGCCATTTTGGTGCCCACCTCCCTTGCAATAGGGCCACACTTGATATTTCTAGAGCAGAAATAGTACTGCTGGTGCCCCCCCCCATCAGCCCCAGATGTGGTATGACTCTGGCTTGCTATTCCGAGATACTGCACTGGAGAGCAAACTAAATAGGGCAGACTCCTTTGCTAAGTTTTGAGGCGACAAAAGACCAAACGAATTGTGTCACTATTCATTTTCCAATGCGCATTGTACATATGTAAGACGACACCCTAGGCTAAGCATGCACTACCATGCAGCAGTGGCAAGAATGATTTCCCTTCACTTGCACATTGCTTTTGTAATAACATTGAACACATTGCTGTGTCTTGCTTAATTTGATAAGATGCTTAATTTGATAAGATTTCAGTGTGGTACGAGTTTGTTTAGGGGTTCTTGCCACCCCTGAGGAATGCGCGTGCCAAAAATGTATGGTCTTCTAGCCAGTAAATCCTAAGCAAGATGGAGACCTACCAGTATATCATCACACCTCCATCACCCTTTTTAAATTATGAAGTTTTTAAATTTTCCTTTATTCTTGATAAAACATTAATTTGATGAGATGATTCAATCCTAGGTAGATTTCAGCAAGGTTGCATGGGATTTCCCAGTGATGGCTTGTGTTTGCTGTCGTTGAGAGGCCCGCCTGCAGTGAGGCGGTGGCATTACATGGTGTCCGGTCATTTGGTCGAAAATAAATGGTCGAATGACCATTTGATCGAATCAAAATGGTCGAAAAAAAAGGTCGAATTTATTTATTTATTTACATTTTTTTTTTTAGTTTGGTTGCTTAAAAAATATTTTTTAATAAAGAAAAAGGGGGGTTGGAGGAACCCCCCCATAAAATAAGAAAATAAAATAAAAAAAAATTCGACCTTTTTTTTTCGACCATTTTACATCGATCAAATGGTCATTCGACCATTTGGTTTTCGACCAAATGACTGGTAACCGCATTACATTACAGGAGCATCTGACAGATCTCTTCAGTGATGAGCCAGTAATCATGCCGCTGCTTCTTACAGGATAACTGAGAAGCTGTGCATGTCAGGGACAAGCATCTGTTGAAAGAGCAGAATCAACTAAAACATCCTTCAGAGGCAAAGGAAACCAATGGGACATGCCCCATGTCACAGAGGTATATTCAGCTTTGATGAAGTGTGCTTGAAGTCCTAGGTGCCAGCCCAGCTGCTCAGCCAACTGCCACCCCCAAAGCAGTGATAAATGTAGGTCCTCAAAACCTGGTGGTTCTCCCATGACCTACCACCAATCAGCATTCATGTAAAGGGTGGCGTTGAGGTGAGAACCTAGCATTTCAAGGGACTGTTGGAAGTCGAGGCATCATTTGGAGGGACCAGAGACAATCTCTGTAGGTATCTTGAGAATTGATGTAGAAGTAAACCTTCACTCTATGCACAGGTAGGACCATTCATTATGGGTGGCCCAGATTAGCATTGAATGCAAAGTTAAAACATGGATAACAATAACCGTGACTTGCATGCCCATGCTCATTTCCTGTTCCAATCTTAATGCGGAACACATTACATTTCTTGGCTGTAAATGAAAAGGCCATACAATGGGACTCATTACCAGGACGGCGGTAACCCGCTGATCCTACCGGCGAGTTGCCACCGTCCTCGTAACACCAAATCCACTGCCTGACTTCCCAGTGCCACAGGGACATTACAAGTCAGACATGGCCGCTGCTCCCGGCAGGTGAAACCTGCCGGGCGCAACGGACCTGGCTGACAGAATTGTAGTTTGCTGGTCCGGAAAGGGTGCCGGTATTTCTGCACCGGCAAACTCAGAATGAGGCCCAATGACTCGGCAGAGGCAACTTCCTCTATTAAAACATGGCCTGAGCCATCACTAGACATAATTTTAGAAGGAATGAGAACCCTTAAACATTTCATGAAGATAATCAATAACAAACAAGAAGCTTGACCAAACTGAAGATTGACTGCAAAAGGTAAGATGTTGCAGAATAAAGAACTGGATATTCATTGACAAGTCTCCAGAATACAAGCATCAGATAGAGGGTTGGTAGATCTTTGAAATCACCCAGAAGATTTAGATTATAGATAATAGAAGACAGAACATTAGGCTCTATGGTGTTCCTGAGAGCAGAGATGGGGATGGAGGGGACCCAAAAGGTTCTTACAATGAATCTAAACTCCAGGAGATATATGTCAATGCAACCCTTAACTTGCAACAAGCAAATTGGTTATTTTTAGTTTTTTAGTTAAATGACTATCACAAATTGAGCAAGCAGACAGACAGATCTCTCGAGGTGGAGGAATAGCAATTATAGCTAAGACCAACCTAGCCATGAGAATTGTTACAACACCCACCATGAAATCCTGGGAATGCCTCACGGTCAAAGTACCCACCGCCAACTCCCAAACGCTGAATATCTGTCTCATCTATAGAACGCCAGGTCCTATTGGAACCTTCTCGGAAGACATATCAACAGCATTGTCTAACAATTTAAAAAACACCTCACAAACCTTAGTGCTAGGTGATTTTAACTTAGGTTACAACGACACCAAGGATACCCACTCAACTGCAATTACTACGACCTTGAAAGAACATGGCTTCACTCAGAAAGTAAACTTACCCACGCATGACAACGGTTGCACTCTCGACTGGATAGCAGAATACAATTGTAATGTCAACATCACGTCCATTGTTCCCCAGATATGGACAGACCATCATCTCTTAGTATTCACATTATCAACCAACCAACCTAGCCATAGCCCAGACCACCCTGCTTGCACCACCTACCCTCACAAGGAATAAAAAACATATGACAGCTGACAAACTGCTGCCCCTCATACTTCCCAAGCTCAATTCCGTACCAGACAACATGGGCCCCAACTCCCTAGTTGAACAGTATAACGAAACCATGAACTCAGCCCTCGACAATATTGCACCTCTCAAATTAAGGAAGAGTAAACCATTAAAACACCTTAACATGTGGTTCACCCCTCACATAAAAATCCTTAGACTACTTAAAAGAAAGTTTGAAAATGCTTGGAGACTCTCTCCGTCTGCAGAAAACAAACTAAACCTTACTAATATCTCAACCCAATATAAGAAAGACATCCTCCTAGCCAAACAGGAGACATATGTTAACAGAATATCACATTCAAAATATAGCATCAAAGAATTGTTCAGTATTCCAAAAGAATTGGAAACACCCATCGTACCTCAAGAGAACTGCACTAAAGATAAAAGGTGGTGTGCTAGTATCCGGCACGCCTTAACCAACAAAGTCTCCAACATACAAACCAAAATCGCCCTTAAGAAAGCCTCTCTAGCACCTCAAACTACTCATAGTATAGCTCCATCACCGCACCGCAAACAAGCAAATCGCTTCAGCTTCTCTAAAGTCTGTGTCATTGAGGTGGAGAAGGTGGAGAAACCCAATTGCCAGGGTGACCAATGCCCGGCACAACTTATCAAGGACGCTGCGAGAGTACTCGCCCCCTTTATAACTAAACTTATCAACTCTTCATTCACAACCGGCACTGTCCCGAACAATTTGAAAGAATCCTGGGTACTAGCACTACTCAAAAAGCAAAGCTTGACCCTGCCATACCCACGAACTTCAGACCCATTACGACTGTGCCATTTCTCTTATTAATTCTAGATTAAGTGGTATACATTCAAATACAGAACTTCCTGGAATCTAACTTCCTTCTAGGTTCTCGCCAATCCGGATTCTGTCCCCAACATGGCACGGAGATGGCTCTAATTGATCTCAAGGCCCAAATAGACGAGTTTAGAGTTAAGGGCCAATCAGCCCTACTGCTCTTATTAGACATCTCGGCTGCATTTGACTTGGTTGACCACAAAGTCCTATGCAACCACCTAGACTCAGTAGCTCATTTCTCTAAGGAGGCTATAACATGGACTGAGTCATTCTTGAGCAAAAGGACCATGAGAGTCTTTTCACCTTCGGCCTCAGCAGACCCTATTCCCATAACCTGTGGTGTACCTCAAGGTTCCTGTGTGTCACCAACACTTTACAATGTATTCACCAAACCCCTCTTCGACGAAATGGACCATTTGGGTATCGCCTACACGAACTAGGCAGACGACACCCAAATCCTCCTAACTCTTACCGGGGATTATGTCGTCGATTTGGCTTTGGTGAATAGAATTTATGGCATCGTTCAGGCATGGATGGCCACCCATGGGCTATGTCTGAACGATGATAAAACTGAGCTCATTATCCTAGGCACCTCTTCCCACTTATCTAAACTCAGCCTAGATTACGCCAACTTCACTATTGATGGTAACAACATAAAAGTAGCAAAGGAAGTGAAGACCCGAGGCTTCTATCTAGACTCTCCCCTGAACTTCACCAAACAAGTCAACTCCCTAGCCTCTGCTACCGTATACACGTGCAAATTAATCAGGGCTAGTAAACAATTCCTCTCCACTGACAGCTGCCTTATTCTCGCTAGAGCCCTCATACTTTCCAAACTGGCTTACTGTAACGCGCTCTACATTGGTGCGAACAAACAGATCATCCACAAAATACAGGTTCTCCAGAATAATGCCCTGAGAGCAGCACTCAAAAAGCAGGCGTTAAAGTGCCACCCGCAAAGGGACCTCGTAATCAGGCGTTAAGGGTGTAACGGCGCCGCCACCTTTTACGGCGCCGTTAACCCCTTAACGCCTGGGTTGTAATGAGGGGCTCCTGTCTGTGTTGTACTGTGATCCTTTTTTGAATCTAGCCTCTCATGCAATTTACATTGTATTTATGCCTATGTATCTCATGTACCTATTGTTGCCTGTGCATTCCATATACCCATGTAACCAAGCTGAACGTATCCATATTTCCTGCTCCCTGATGCCCTTGGGTCTGGTGTGCATTATAAATAAATAAACAAACAAACAAACAAACTAATTCATGCAAAACCAAGAGGACATTTAATGATATTCCAGGAGGACACACAATTTATGGCAAAGCTCTAGATCACTAAAGATAAAAGGCAATTGCTGGGCTTATTTCTCAAGACCTACCTAGAATGCTGACAGAAAGGCTGTAGCTTTGCTGGTGCTTGAGGCAAGCATCACAATAATTGTATATCAAGTATGGCATGCAATATCCTTGCATTTTTAAAATGACGATAAACCACAAAACAACATGTCCCAATCCACTTCTGGTCACAATACATTCACCAATTACGAGTTGGAGGTGGAGGCCTCTGTCGTGATATTACAACAGAATAGATTAGTTTTTTAAAAAAGTTAGCAGAATTAACTACATATTCCCATCTATTTAGGGCAGACTTTGGTGGATCTACTACCAGCCTGGCATGTCCTTCTTGAGGCATCATAGCCACTTTTATAATCTGCTTCCATGCCTATACTGTGTATGTAGTGCTCTATGTTGGTTTGGCATGACAGCATGGTATCCGCCACACTCTGTCTTTATGTTATGTTATGTTACTTTGCATTTATATAGTGCCTTATGTACCATTGGTATGATCTCAAGGTGCTGGTAGGTTGAACGCCCTCGGGGACCGTAGTTCAAGTCAGTAGAGAGAGAGAGAGTCATAAGGTGCGTGTGAGCACCGGATATGTGTGCAGTAGGTGTGGCATTCGTATGATAGCTGCTTCGTAGCGGTAGGTGTGGTGGTTGGGAGATCATGAGTATGTGTTTGTTCTGGCAGGTTGTTATCCAGACCGATTCTGGCTGTGTTAGGCCTGAGGAGAACACTTAGGCTGGCGGGTGTGTAGCCAACTATGTTTAATTAGGATGATGGGGAGTATGAGGCAGGTGATGGTATGAGAACAGCTATACCGAATGTGTCATAGTATCGCTATGTTCTAGTTGTGTGGTGGTGTATAGAAGGGAGTAAGCGTTGAGCTGTGATATGGTGGTGTATAGAAGGGAGTAAGCGTTGAGCTGTGATATGGTGGTTTACATTAGGTGCTTGTGATCGAGCGCACTCCAACCGTTCCATGCACTCCAATCGTTCCTGTTAGGGAGAATTCTCTCTTTAGGCTGAATTTCCTAACCTAGTGAGTCCCCCAGCAGCTTTGCTGGATTTCTGGAGTTTGTTTTTTTCTCCTGCCAAGAGTGAGACTCTTTTTCTCCCACTCTTGGACATGATTTATGGTGTTCCTTTGACTGTTAATGTGTTTTCTGGACTATGGGGTCCTTTACTCCATAGGGTCTCATGTGTTTTTACTATATGTGTCACACAGCACCCTCCGTGCAGTAACACAGGGATGTCATAGTGACACCCCCCCGCCATAGAATCCATACCTTGGGACTGACTACTGTCTCCCAGGGCATGTAAAGTCACCCTTGGCTTTACTAGTCCCACATTATTAACAGAAACTAGTACAAACAATCATATTGTGGACGTACTGGTCGGGGCAATTCGATTGCCCCGGGGTCTGTTGATCAGGGGGGACGGAGACGTGCCCCCTCGACTGAGTTTTGGCTGGTGGCAGTGGAAACTACTTTTTATATTCGACCGCGAATATTTCCCTATGGGATTTTCCCATTGTTCGAGGCTACCAACTTTAATTATTTAATTCTCATAGCCTCGAACATACCGCCGGTTTATTTATTTAATATTAATTCGCCGGTTGGTATTTTTTGCCAGGACTCGATTCTAAAATGGCGTTTGTGTTCTCTTCTGTGACTCCAACCCAAATCGAGCCCTTTGTTCCACTTTTTGGCGGGCTTTTCCACAGAAGCCTCCAAAAGTTGTGCCACTCTGTCTGGGTACCATAGGGTGTGTGGGAGGGGGTTTAGGCACCCTGGACTGAGTTACCCTGGTAACTCAAGTCGCACTCTTGTGTGATTGGCCCAAGTGGTGAGCCGGCCGGCTCACCACTTAGCATGTTTGATTGACAGCTAGGCTGAGTGAATGGGGGTATGCTGCATAAAAGCAGGGCTTTGAGGACTGGAACTTCAGAAGTCGCCACAGGACCTGAGAATCCGACGAGGGAAAAGCTGAGCCGACCTACCACGACGACACCACCGGTGGAGCCCTGCAGAACCGACTCACCACTTCCCGACGACAGAGAAGATCTCCCGGCTGGAGAGGATTCTTCCCCTGACTGGTGGGCACAACCAGTTTACCTTCTTTTCTTCGCACCCCAGACCGGTTTGTGGTCGAACTGCTCATGCCAAGCACCGCGGTGGCCGGATAGCCACTTACCACTGAACGGCGAATCAACGGACCGCTCCTTTTACCTGAGAAACTCCGTGGCTGGTTTCTTCCCTGGCAGTGCAACGGACTCCTGTCTTCCTCCCCGACGAGATCCTCTCTTCCCCCGGACGAAGCACTGACTTGCATCCGCAGCCAGGAACAACTGCCCCCACTGGGGTGTTCTCACCACTTTAAGGTACCGTGTCCGCCAGGCCTCCCTTTCTAAAGATTGCTACAAGGTAATAATAACCCCTTAACCTTCTGGACTGGGCTGGCCGCCTTGACCCTCTAACTGGTCCCTTTCTTTGGTCCAACTCCTTTTTGAACCATTACAAGACTTTTGTGCACTGCAACCGTGTGACCTTGGACACATTTTGTTTTGATCCTCTTAAAGCAGATCCGGCCTACTGACTCTGAATTCACGGTGTTACTTTGCCTTCCTCTCTTGTTGTGTTTGTGAAAAGTGTTGGGATCTGTTTCAATTTATTCTCTGCTTTTCTCTCCCTTTTTAAAAACGAATTATTAGAGTGCCATCTACGTTAAGCGCTCACTGCTGTCTGAAAATAAGTGGGGCTTTACTTAAGACTTGTCTAATATTCTTTTAAGGGAGTGTATATCTTTTAGTTAGTGACCGTGTTTTTGAATTGCTTACTATTAGTGCCTGTGTGTTTTTCTAGATGTGGTTTTAAATAAATAATTATATCTCTTTTACACCAAGCCCTGGTCAGTGTTTACTTGTTCTATTGTGTTCTCTTGACCTATTGTGAATACTCTGTATACTGCCTAACTCTTCTTGAGGGAAGTCTGACTGCTCAGCCACAGCTACTAAGTGAATATGTGTGGTACAGACCGCTACCAAGTGGGTTTACTGCCAAACACCTGTAGTCATAAATCTTTTGCAGTGGTCCCAGAGGGAACTGCACAGGTTTCCGCATAACACTGGTGTACAGCGGTGGGATTTGTATTGAATATACACTTTATAGTGCTTGGTGAACACTTTAGGACAACTAACCACAGAACTTAGCACTAAAAAGCTGATTTTCTAACTATGTCTGTTATGGAGAGTTATACCCTAGAATCATTGTCTGCCAAAACTGCTGATTGTTTAAAAGTATTGTGTAGACATAAGAATCCCGCTGAGAAGGGCAAGAAAATGGAACTTATTGAAAGATTGTTAGAAAACCAAAGTCTGGGTGGTACAGAGGAATCTACCCCCCCACCCCCCAGCAAATGTAGAAAACAGTGATGGTATTGATCTGAATCAAAGTCTTGATAATGAGTCAGAAGAGGAAAATGAACCTAATGAAGTTAGCCACTCTGAGCCTCTGTCTGCCTTACCTACTGTACCTACTGGGCCTATACCAGGTCCTACATGTAACCCTGCTTATTTTGAACTTGAAAAAATGAAGCTTGAATTAGAGTACAAACGTTTTATTGCTCAATCTGAAAGAAACCAAGAGCTAGAGTTCAGAAGAATGAATGCCCAGGCTGAGCAGAAGCAAGCTGAATTAAGACTCAGAGAAATAGAGCTTAATCATGAACTAGAAATGAAAAAGTTGTCTGTGGAAAATGCTTCTCTCTCCTCTGGTTCTTCTAGGAGTTCCAGTCCCAAAAGACCCCGGATGCCTAAGGAATTAGTGGGTATGTATGAACCTAAGTTGGATGTGTTGGATTGGTTAAACATGTTTGAGTACAATCATGGGCTCCAGGACATCATAGGGAATGAGTTACTTCCCTGGTTGTTCTCTAGGCTCCCCCCTGTTGCAACTGATGTGGTAATGGAGTTGGGGGAGGTGGATAAGAAGGATTATGAATGTGTGAAACTAGCTTTGATAGCTAGATTTGGGAAGACCCCTTCCCAGTACCTTAAGAGGTTTAGGACACTCAAAAAGCATGATGGTACCCCTGGGGCTACCTGGGTGAGTGAAAGTTTGAAAAACTTAGAGGGATGGATTAAGGGTTACAGAGTTAACACTTATGAAGGAATGAAGAATCTTGTAATGTTGGAGTCAATTTATGATGCCTGCTCTCCTGAGCTCAGACAGCACTTGGCTGATTCAAAGGAATTAGATTCCAGGAAGTTAGCTAAGGCTGCTGACTTGTGGGTTACCAACAGAGCCACTCACAAGGATTCAGGGGCTACTCAGAAAAAGGATGAGGGAAAACAGCCAAAGACGGACTCCAAAGAGAATTCTAATAATTCCAATTCCAAAGAGGGTCCCAAACAGAACCAAAAGGGTAAGCCACCAGGGACACCAAATCGGGCTAGTGTACCTCCTGGTGCCAAACCAGAAGGAGGTCAGAACAAGCCACCATTCCAGAAAGCATTTGGTAAATGCTTTGTTTGTGGCTCTACTGATCTACTGACCATGTGAAAGGAGATCCCAGCTGTAAGGGTAAAACTTAAGGGGTCCAGCTTGTCTCCTTAGCCTTCGCTCCAGAGGAGGAAGTACAAATGGCAAGTGGAAAATTTCTACTGCTGCCTGATGAACCCATTGGAGTCTCAGCCAGTGTTTCTTTAGTGTCTCTGGGTCTGTGGGAACAACAGAACTTAGATGTCTATAATTCTATCCCAGATAATACTGAAGAGTATTATAAGGACAGTGTCCAGGTGAATGGTCAGGAGACTCCTGCCATTAGGGACACTGGGGCCAGCATAACTGTGGTGGACAAATAGTTTT
Organism: Ambystoma mexicanum; assembly: GCF_040938575.1. Taxonomy (NCBI): domain Eukaryota; kingdom Metazoa; phylum Chordata; class Amphibia; order Caudata; family Ambystomatidae; genus Ambystoma; species Ambystoma mexicanum. The sequence continues at coordinate 869,706,310 of NC_090924.1, read as the reverse complement.
TTCAGGCTGAGGATGTTGCTAAGGCAACCAAACGCCTCACCAAGTTAGCTGGAGGGCCTGTGCAGATGCTTCCCCAATTACCAGTTCTCATCCAGTGTAATGACATGACTGTGAAGATACCTGTCAGCATACAAAGTGAGGTGCCAGGAAGGGTTCTGCTGGGTAATGACTTGAAAACTCTTGGAGTAGTGTCACATACCCCCCGACCTCCTAGTAAAAGGTTACAGGAGCTCACCAGACCTGCAAGGGAGAGAACATGAGAGGTACTCCCAAGGAGATGATGAAGAAAGAGATCACTCCTGCTCCACTGGAGATGTCAGCTGCTGTCTCTAAGCAACAAGAAGCAAAGGGGAAACCTAAGACTTCTAACAAGAAACCAGCAGTCAGCACTCCAGTGCAGCCAACCAGGACTTCCCCTAGGTTGTCCAAAGTTACACCAGTAACTCCCCCTCCAGCTGAGGCTGAGAGGGAGGTACAACCCTGTGTGGTTGAACTAGACTCTGAAGAAGAGCTAGTGGAAGGCCAGGAACTCATTGGAGATCTGGATCCTGTTGACCATCCTGAGCTGCAGTCTTTACTGGCAGAAGGTGGACCCAACAGGGCAGACTTCAGTAAGGGACAGAGAGAATGTCCAACTCTGGAAGGACTTCGCCACCAGGCAGATGCTCAGGCTGAAAGGCAGGAGCCTGGGAAATATAGGTTACACTGGGAAGATGGCTTCTTCTACAGTGAACCAACAGAGTCTGCACCTGGGGACAACAAACAACTTGTAGTACCCCAAGAGAACAGACCACAGTTCTTGCAGTTAGCCCATGAGATTCCTTTGGCTGGTCACTTGAGTTTCAAGAAGACTAAGGAAAGGCTCTCACTCTACTTTTATTGGCCAAAGATGGGGGCTGAAGTACACAAATACTGCAGGAGCTGCCATACCTGCCAGACTTCTGGTAAGGTTGGCTCCAAGAATGTGGCACCTTTAGTGCCTCTCCCAGTTGTGGGAGTCCCATTTGAGAGAGTAGGGATTGACAATGTTGGTCCCCTTGATCCTCCAACCTCCTTAGGCAACAGGTTTATACTTGTTGTAGTAGACCATGCTACTAGGTACCCTGAGGCAATTCCTATGAGGACTGTTACAGCTCCGGTTGTGGCTAAGGCCCTCCTTGGTATTTTTACCAGGGTTGGGTTTCCTAAGGAAGTAATCTCTGACAGGGGGGGTCGAATTTTATGTCCCACAACATGAAAACCATGTGGAAAACCTGCAGAGTTACTTACCAGTTCTCAACCGTATACCACGCTCAGACAAATGGACTGGTTGAAAGGTTCAACAGAACCATGAAGAGCATGATAGGTGCTTTAGAGGACCCCCTTAAAAGAAAGTGGGACCTTCTACTGCCATGCCTTCTCTTTGCTTATAGAGAAGTCCCTCAGGAGGGAGTAGGTTATTCTCCCTTCGAACTTCTTTATGGTCATCCAGTCAGAGGTCCATTGGCCCTGATCAAGGAGGGGTTGGAGAGTGCTCCTTCCCCCAAGCCAGTCAGAGTGACTGACTACATGATAGGTCTCCGAAGGAGAATGTCACAAATGATGGCAGAAGCTAGTGATAACTTGAAAGCTGGACAAGCATTGGTCAAGCACTGGCATGAACAAAAGGCTAACATGGTTGAGTTTACTCGGGACCAGCTAGTTCTCGTTATAATTCCAACAAGGCATAGGGCCTTGCAAGACAAATGGATGGGACCCTTCAAAGTTGTGGGTAAACTTGGAGAGGTCAACTATCTGGTGGACTTGGGCAACCCCAAGGAGGCTCCAACAGTCTTCCACACCAACAGACTAAAAGCGTATGTCTCCAGACCTGATGTAGGAGCTTTGCTTCTAGCATCATCAGAGGAAGAAGAAGAGAGTGAAGCTCTTTCTGATCTCCTCAGAGGCTTACCTTTAGATGAAAAGATTGAAGGAGTAAATCTCTTCAAATCTGACACCTGAGCAACAGGAAGAGTGCAAGTCTATGTTAAATCAGTTTGCCTCCCTGTTCTCACTTTCACCAGGTCTGACCCCTTGGGGACAGCATGACATACTCACTGGTGACTGTCTGCCAGTCAAAAGCAGAGGATATCGAATGTCAGAAAATGTAAGAACCCACATCAAAGGTGAGGTCAACAAGATGCTTGATCTCGGGGTAATAGAGCCCTCTACTAGTCCATGGTCTAGCCCAGTTGTGTTAGTACCAAAGGCAGGATCTAAAGAACTTAGGTTCTGTGTGGATTACAGAGCTCTTAATGCAGTCACTAAGACTGATGCCCACCCTTTGCCAAGGACAGATGAGTTGGCGGATAGACTTGGTGCAGCCAAGTTCCTCAGCACATTTGACTTGAGGTCAGGCTATTGGCAAATAGCCCTGACAGACCATGCCAAGGAGAAAACTGCATTTTCTACCCCAGTTGGCTTATACCAGTTTAAGGTTATGCCTTTTGGACTGAAAAATGCACCTGCTACATTTCAAAGGATGGTAAACCAGGTTCTGAATGGGATGGAGGACTTCTGCAGGGCATACTTGGATGACATAGCAGAGTTCAGCAATTCCTGGGAAGAACATGTAGACCACCTGCGATATGTTTTGCAGGCTCTTGGAAAGCCCAATCTAACCATAAAGGCCAGATTGGACAGAGTAAAGTGGTCTACCTTGGACATGAGGTAGGAGGTGGAGAAATAAGGCCTTTGCCCAGTAAGATTGAAGCTGTGCAAAATTGGACAACACCTACTACTCAGACCCAGGTGAGAGCCTTCTTAGGTCTCACTGGGTATTACAGGAATTTCATTGAGAACTATGGGCCCATAGCTTCTCCACTGAATGTCATCTCCTCTCCTAAATTCCCTAAAAAGGTTAGGTGGAATGAGGAATGCAATCAGGCCTTTGAAACCCTGAAAAGGGCTCTTTGCCAAGCCCCAGTACTCAGAGCTCCTGACTACCACCAGACTTTCATTGTGCAAACAGATGCTTCAAATGTAAGAATAGGTGCAGTCCTCAGTCAACTGGATGGGAAAGGTAGGGAGCACCCCATTTGCTTCATCAGTAGAAAACTGAAGGATCCTGAAACCAGGTGGGCAACCATTGAACGAGAGTGTTTTGCTATTGTGTGGGCTCTGAAGAAGTTTAGGCCATACTTGTATGGTTCTACTTTTGTCATTCAGACTGACCAGCAACCCTTGAGATGGTTAATGCAAATGAAAGGGGAAAACCCAAAACTATTGAGATGGTCAATCTACCTGCAAGGGTTTGATTTCACCCTTGAGCACAGGTCAGGGTGTCACCACCAAAATGCTGATGGTCTCTCTAGGATGTATGTCATCGACTAGAGGTATGAGATTCATCCAGGAGTGGATTAAATCCTCCTGTCCCTTAGTCTGGGGGGGGGGGCGAGTGTTAGGGAGAATTATCTCTTTAGGCTGAATTTCCTAACCTAGTGAGTCCCCCAGCAGCTTTGCTGTATTTCTGGAGTTTGTTTTTTTCTCCTGCCAAGAGTGAGACTCTTTTTCTCCCACTCATGGACATGATTTATGGTGTTCCGTTGACTGTTAATGTGTTTTCTGGGCTATGGGGTCCTTTACTCCATAGGGTCTCATGTGTTTTTACTATGTGTGTTACACAGCACCCTCCGTGCAGTAACACAGGGGTGTCATAGTGACACCCCCCCCATAGACTCCATACCCTGGGACTGACAACTGTCTCCCAGGGCATGTAAAGTCACCATTGGCTTTACTAGTCCAAAATTATTAACAGAAACCAGTACAAACCATCATATTGTGGACGTACTGGTCGGGGCAATTCGATTGCCCTGGGGTCTGTTAGTCGAGGGGGCACGTCTCCGTCCCCCCTGATCGAGTTTTGGCTGGTGGCAGTGGAAACTACTTTTTATATTCGACTGCAAATATTTCCCTATGGGATTTTCCCATTGTTCGAGGCTACCAACTTTAATTATTTAATTCTCATAGCCTCGAACATACCGCCGGTTTATTTATTTAATATTAATTCGCCGGTTGGTATTTTTTGCCAGGACTCGATTCTAAAATGGCGTTTGTGTTCTCTTCTGTGACTCCAACCCAAATCGAGCCCTTTGTTCCACTTTTTGGCGGGCTTCTCCACAGAAGCCTCCAAAGGTGGTGCCACTCTGTCTGGGTACCACAGGGGGTGTGGGAGGGGGCTTAGGCACCCTGGACTGAGTTACCCTGGTAACTCAAGTCGCACTCTTGTGTGATTGGCCCAAGTGGTGAGCCGGCCGGCTCACCACTTAGCATGTTTGATTGACAGCTAGGCTGAGTGAATGGGGGTACGCTGCATAAAAGCAGGGCTTTGGGGACTGGAACTTCAGAAGTCACCACAGGACCTGAGAATCCGACAAGGGAAAAGCTGAGCTGACCTACCACGATGACACCACCGGTGGAGCCCTGCAGAACCGACTCACCACTTTCCGACGACAGAGAAGATCTCCCGGCTGGAGAGGCTTCTTCCCCTGACTGGTGGGCACAACCAGTTTACCTTCTTTTCTTCGCACCCCAGACCGGTTTGTGGTCGAACTGCCCGTGCCAAGCAACCCGGCGGCCGGATAGCCACTTACCACTGAACCGCGAATCAACGGACCGCTCCTTTTACCTGAGAAACTCTGCGGCTGGTTTCTTCCCTGGCAGTGCAACGGACTCCTGTTTTCCTCCCCGACGAGATCCTCTCTTCCCCTGGACGAAGCACCGACTTGCATCCGCTGCCAGGAACAACTGCCCCCGCTGGCGTGTTCTCACCACTTTAAGGTACCGTGTCCGCCAGGCCTCCCTTTCTAAAGATTGCTACAAGGTAATAATAACCCCTTAACCTTCTGGACTGGGCTGGCCGCCTTGACCCTCTAACTGGTCCCTTTGTTTGGCCCAACTCCTTTTTGAACCGTTACAAGACTTTTGCGCACTGCAACCATCCATGTGACCTTGGACACATTTCGTTTTGATCCTCTTAAAGCGGATTCGGCCTACTGACTCTGAATTCACTGTGTTACTTTGCCTTCCTCTCTTGTTGTGTTTGTGAAAAAGTGTTAAGATCTGTTTCAATTTATTCTCTGCTTTTCTCTCCCTTTTTAAAACCGAATGATTAGAGTGCCATCTACGTTAAGCACTCACCGCTGTCTGCAAATAAGTGGGGCTTTACTTAAGACTTGTCTAATATTCTTTTAAGGGAGTGTATATCTTTTAGTGACCGTGTTTATGAATTGCTTACTATAAGTGCCTGTGTGTTTTTCTAGATGTGGTTTTAAATAAATAATTATATCTCTTTTACACCAAGCCCTGGTCAGTGTTTACTTGTTCTATTGTGTTCTCTTGACCTATTGTGAATACTCTGTATACTGCCTAACTCTTCTTGAGGGAAGTCTGACTGCTCAGCCACAGCTACCAAGTGAATCTGTGTGGTACAGACTGCTACCAAGTGTGTTTACTGCCAAACACCTGTAGTCCTAAATCTTTTGCAGTGGTCCCAGGGGGAACTGCACAGGTTTCCGCCTAACAGTTCCAGGCACTCCAACCGTTCCATGCACTCCAGCCGTTCCATGTACTCCACCCGTTCCATGCCCTCAGACCATTCCATGCATTCAGACCACTCCATGCACTCAAACCATTCCATGCCTCTAACCATTTTTGTACAGTGTCTATTCCGTGCCCTCTATCTGTTCTGTGCATTCCATCCGTTGCATGTACTCGCTCAGTTCTATGCACTCTATCTGTTCAATCAGTTCTGTGTATTCCTTCTGATCCATGCACTTCGTCCGATCTATGGATGTTACCCCTTCATCATCCGGTCTACACATTTCATCCGTTCTGCCCTCCTTATCCGTTCTACAAGCATCATTTGTTCTACCCATTTCATCCGTTCTACCCACCTTATCTGTTCTAAAGGCATCATCTGTTTCACCCACTTCACCCGTTTAACCCACCTTATCCGTTCTACAAGCGTCATCTGTTTCACCCACTTCACCCGTTCTATGCACCTTATGCGTTCTACAAGCATCATCTTTTTCACCGACTTCACCCGTTCTGCCCACCTTATCCATTTTACAAGCATCGTCTGTTCCATCCGCTTCACCCGTTCCATCCACATACTTTACCTGAATGTCAATCTGGCTTTTTGGTCCATGTGGATTTCCCTACATTCGGCATTGAAGAAGAGTGGGCAGTGCCTGCGTTCTACTTACAAAGTTGTGAGATGTGGTCAGGTGTTCATGTTTATCTGACATGGTTGTGAACAGGGACACAGTTAATTTTACAGGCATCGTAAATTAACTGTTTCGTGGAATCTGAACTTGCTGCGTGAACAATAGCAACAGGCAGAACGTTCCTAAGCTGCCCTTAAACGGTGACATCATCAAGCATCCTTCTGTAAGAAACCTGGCGCCAATCTCAGGAAGGAGGGGGAAAGAGGGTTATCCATATTGTTTAGCAAGCAGGGAGAAAGGTGACAACAGAAGTGATCATTCATGAAATGCAGGTTCCAGTGTTCTATTAATGTCTATTGTCATGCATTAGTTAGCCTGGCGTTTGGACTGAGCTGGAGTAAATATCCTTACACCAGGATCATACCAAACTCATAGTTAGGGGTCAGGGTGTGTGGGGCCTTTAATCAAACATCAGAAAATAGAGGGTCCGTCTCTGGGAAATGACTGAAAAAAAACATTTCCACCCCTGTTCTGACCCCGGTCAGAAATGAACCGTTTGTGAATTGGGGGTGTGCTTTAAAATTCCCAGGAATGCCCCCTTATTTGCGTAAAGGAGGAAAGGGCATCTGAAAGACCGCCTCTAGGATACACCCATTCATTTTTCGTTTTTTTTTCTTCAGATGTCCTTTGTGAATTGGGAGGCCACTTTTTCTGGTGTAAGCGAGTAGACGCAGATATTTGATGACTCAGGATCTAACATGCATGATGCAAGGCGAAGATTGCGGTGTGTGGGTTTAAAAAGATGCACTCTTTGGAATCACAAATATTAGTGTTCTTTTTGTATTCAATTGAAGTTAAAACTTGCAGTTTTCAACAATTGTTTTTATAAATAATACAGCAAAGTTAAGCAATCTATCACTTTCTTGAAGCGTAAAATAGAATGAAGCGTAAAGTACTCTCTCACCAAAACGGAAAGTGCAAAGTTTAGCCATTTTTAATTTCAGAAGCAGATAGAGTTCACGTCCACCGCATATAAGACGTTTCTGTCAACAGAGTAGTGGACTATGGGGAGATAAAGAATTCTGGACTCTAGTATAACAAGCTTCTCCTGTGATGGACGCCTTCAACCTTGTCCAAGGTTAAGCGCCGCATTTCTTAATATAAGAAAAATGCTTGCACATGGTGCATGGAAACAAAGAGCAGCAGTAAAATCCTTTTTTTAAACAATAAAATAATTATATTCAACCTCACTAAACTACTGGCACAGTGCAATTCTGGATATTCTTTTGCTCAAACCAGTACTTTTCTGTTGCCAAAAAATGTTAAAGCGGTGAAAGGAAAAATAAATGAAATATAATTGCATAATGAAAAAATGCCAAAACGTGTGTTAGCTCAAATGCTACTTAGTTTCCTGCAAGCTCGGGGGACTTCACATGAAAGGCAATTTCCATGCATCGTCTAGGAATGATCCGTGTGCCTGCAGAACGGTGCTGTTGGAGTAGTCGCATGGCTATGGGACAAGTAACCATTTGCAGCAAAAGGAGGCAGAACACAGTCAACAGATGCGTTTGAAAAAAACATAATTTATTGTCACAAATATTTTATGTCAGAATAATTTATCATAGTATAAACAAAGGTGAAATATTTGCTTTTAGTCTTCAATCTCAACCTTGCATAATTTTGTCAAAATCCAGTATGAAAAATATAAAAAAAGTCCCTGTTCTGGAATCTTGAACAAATAACGATGCAAAACATTTCAAAGCAAACCTCATCTGTTCATACAGTCACAACAAAATGCATGTTCCACGTGGCCCCTTTTATGTCATTGTAAGAGCAAATGAAAAGAAAAGTATAAAATATATTTACAAAACATTATTTCCGTATCGAACCGCTGCTATCGTATATTAAATAAAAGGTATTGTTATATTACATCACAGCACGTTGCACACCTTGCAGCAGCAATGATAATGAAAAGATGTTTAGGCAGCTCAAGTAAGTTATGAATAACAGGCTGCTGTCTTTGGGAAACTATTCTTCACGTTTCCATACAAGCAATTGTAACCTTTTATTTAAAGACACATGACAAACAAAGCTAGGCAGCTCTAGTGCAAGCGAACATGGGCATATGGAATGGAATTAAAGATCGGATAGCGGGTCAGATAGCTCAGTGAGTTATGTGCTCGCTGCTGCACAGGTCAAAGTCTTGGATTTTGATTCATAGTGTCAGTGCCATTAGGTTGGTCTCGTAGCAATATTCATGAAATGGCCAACATTGATTCAGGAAGCACTTCAAAAGGGATCACATATGTACTTAAAGGTGGTGGTAGTTTCATGTACCACTCTGAATTTCCAGCTCACATGTTGAAAAGTATAAGGCAATCAAAAAAATACGTTTGTGGTGTTTCCTTATGCTTGTAGAATTGGAAGACTAGTTAACTATATTGCATAAATACACATAAGGTGACTTCATGCAAAAGTTTTAGCACAATGATTTTTTAAAAGATCAAATTATATAGTCATGATCGAAATGAAAGCAAAATGAAGCAGTGACTTCCCTTAAGGCACCTCGTGCTAGAATGTGACAGTCTCACAGCCGTACACACCTATCTTTTCTAAACATTATTGGCCTCCATAGATCATTATAATGATACTACTGGCTGCCGTGTGTGGTTCTACAGCTACATGAAAATGATGTCCTTGTTTACTGAATACAAATACACCAAAGTAGGGGCTTTCTGCAACAAGGAGCTTCCAAATCATGTTTATTAGGTTAAAAGCCAGATAAACACATGTAACATAACCTTTGGTAATATATAAAATAAATATTATGATGTTAGGCTTTTCAGCTCTACATTCCAGCAGCACAACACTGGCTTCAGTGCTGCTGTTTGATTGAAAAGGTCTTAAATGTCAGAAATGTTTCTGTGGTCAAAGCTTTCACTTAAGGGTAGTCATGTAGAGAAACCCAAGCAGCTATCTTCTGATGCATGACTTAGCCTCAGCTGTGTGCCTAATCCCAGCCTGCAGAGCTAAATACATAGACTGGCAAGCTCCTGTGGGTCATGTGTTTTCAATTTAAGGATTAACTCTATTTGTATATATAACTTTCACGGTGTATAGAGAAAAGGATTGCCAATTGGTTAGTCTAATTTGACACATATAAACTTCAACTTATTTTAATGCACACTGAACCAGGAATATTTTCGAAGCAGAACACACGTTAGGATTTGATAGAAATGCAAGAAAACTATTTTGCAGTGAGATTTCTTTTTTGCTAAGAGAATGATTTTGCGTTAATCATGCTGGACTGAAATGACAGGAGAGCTTCTTGCAGCACTCTAGACACTGTGTACTTTATATTGCAATTGCCTTTAACCGACTTTATAAGTGGGAGAAACGAATGAAATCGTGTCCACGCGGTTTGCTCTTATTTGTTTTTTTAATATGAATTTTGTTATTTCTTCTTGCGTTTCTGTAAAATCTGGATGATTTTTCTCTAAAAATGTAAACTATTCCTAGTGCATAATAACATGCCTGGAGGGCGCTCTTTGGTGGGTGAAAGGTTATCTCCCTGGGGCCGGATGAAGGAAGTACCGTTCTAAACCTACTGCAGGGCAGCCGGCTCTGCCAGGAGTAGCCAGGAACTTTTCCACCCCAATCACTGAAAGAAAGCGCCTCTACAGAGCGTTTACAATGCTGCACACTGCTTTTACACCTGCAACAGCTATGGTCGTGGGACTTTTCCTCTGTACGCTGCCACGAGGGTGAACGCAGAATACTCAAGAGGCCGGGCCTCCCAGGGCCGGAAGAGGGGTGCAATCTGTAATTGCACTCTTTGACGCGTGTCCCACCAGAGGGTCCCTTGGAACCTCTTGAGCCACTCTCAGAATGTGCATGTGCCATTTCGTGGCTCTGGGGTGTTGTACGCGCGAGCGCGCGCACGCACACACACACACAAACCCCCGCCCCCCACTGCCCCCCATTGCTCATGCCCATGATTTGTTGATATGAACCAAGCACATAAGCAACTGAATCCCCTCCTTTGCATGATGTATATGCATGGAGATGAAGGAACAACTCATGAATTCAGGCCCAAAAATGTAGCAGGCGCACACTAGGGGCCCGATTCATGGAATTATTTTCACGGCTCAAAGTAACTTTGCACTGCTGAAAAGTGACCTTGCACCGCCAACACAAACCCTGATTCATGGAGCCATACAAAGTGTATTTTTGCAGTGCAAAGTCGGTGCATAGTCATTTCTACAGTACAAAATGACTTTGCACTGAAACAATACACTTTGCACAGTTCCATGAATCAGGGTTTGTGTCGGCAGTGCAAAGTCCCTTTTCAGCAGTGCAACGTCACTTTGAACCGTCCAAAAAATTCCCTGAATCGGGCCCTTTGATAGTACAGGAAAGGTGTTATATACCCTCATGCAATACCATAGCGCACCCCTATAAAGAAAAAAACACAATGGCCCTCATTATGAGTTTGGAGATATTTCCACTAGAAATCCAGTTAAACTCAAACACTTTTACGGCCACTCATAATTGTGGATTGTGTTACTCATCCCCACTCATAGAGTCCATATCATTCCAATGGGTATTTTGAGCAATGGGCACAGCAGATAATTCTGCATGCGGCAAAGTCTTCATTTTTCGGTGGCAAGGAGAAGAAAACATCTACAGCATTTTGGTATTTTTTTTTCTTCAGTTTACCTCCAAAGTTGGAATTTGGTAACGTGGCAAAAGTGGCCGTAATTCTACTACTGCAATTTTGTTTACTGCACATTCAAAACTCGTTATTAGTCCCAATGTGGGGTTTGCCCAAAGGGTGCACTTTGGTTAAGGAAGTGCCAGCAGAGTTTTAACGGGAATGACCCTAGACAGATGCCAGCATTCTTCCATCAAACGTGCCTATCTGGGAAAGGATCCTATTTAAATATTACGAAAACAAACAGCTATCTAACGTTACATAAATCAAACACAAATTCATATTTACCATAAGAAAAGGAACAGCAAAGAGAGAAGCAGCAAAATGGCCGATTTTAAAAGGAAGAAGCTGGAGCAACAGGCTTTAGAACATTCCTTGAATTATTATTAGTCTTAAAAAGTGTTTCGCAATAGAAATAGTAATTGCAGATTTACAAGTTACTTGAAATAGTCGCTTGTAAGAGAGTTCAGGGAGAACATGCTACACATATGCGAATGTAAATTGCTAGGGAACGAGGCATACAGCATCAAGCTGAGACAGTCTATTAGGCTTGCCAGGTGAAGACTGTGTATACCTAGACACAAATGTGTGTGCTGTGTGTTCAGAAAAATATGTTAAAATAAGGTATACTTTGGCTAGAATTCTCTTAAGTATAGAGGCATTTAATGTTTACCGTGATACTGAATTCCAACAAATGCTTGTCAAAGAGCAAACATTGAATCTGACACTCTTTCCCGTTGTACAGCAAAGTAACTCATGCATTTGCTAGTAAACATCGCATGGACTGTGGTCACTCAGGACAAGGTTTTCTCATCACAGATTCTGCATGGGCTGAATTAAGACCATATGTGGCTGTTAATGGGATGGCGAGCAATGGGAAATGTGCATATGAGCAACACTCATGTACATTTTGGGGCCGATACATGAAGCTTTTCATGGGTATAGATATGTTTCATGTATAGAAAAAGAAGTAAGTTATATTCATCTAAGATTCAATATTGACAAAATGTGATTACCATTTGCGCAAAGTACAAACACATTTGTACACTGTAAATAAGTAAGTTACTTCCTGATTTGCACAAATGGGCATACCCAGTGGCTTGGGATGGCCATGCAAATGTTGGTGAACACCCAAAAAGTTACAATGTGCATGGGTGTTCTTATACATTTACAAGTGCATTTTGCTGCGCACATCTGAAACACTAACATACAACTGCAACAGATGATCAAGGTGTGAATGGTTCATTAAGTGTGGCAAAATTGAACTAATTGGTTTAAAATCAGCAGTATTTATGTAGGAACTGGTAGTTATTAAAACAAAGAAGACAGAACTAAATAACTTGCAGATACTTCTAAATCAGTTGTGTGCAATCCTACTCATGCAAAATGTATGAATTGTGAACAGTATGCAGATATAAGGTCACAAATTCATGAGTTGTGTATTCCTGCTAGATCCTGCATCATTTTCCTGTGGTGTCATATTATTTTCGATGTGTGAAAGTTATGTGTATGCTGCACAGGCTTGGATATAGAATGATTGCCCTATAACTCTGAAACCCAAGAGTATATAGGCTCGCAGCCATGCCAGGGTCAGTGAAGTAGCGCCCTGCCGATACAGTCCATTAAGGACAGTAGAGAATATGTTCTTAAATGCTTTTTCAACCTAGTATAGATAAGGTCACAGTGCAGTGGGTCTGTGAGTGGATTTCATATTTTTGCACCTTGGACTGAGAATATTCTATCACCATGTTAAATTAAATCTTGGGGGATGACAGTGGACAGAAAAGATGAGTGAAGAAACCTATTGGGTCTGTGAAATGGAATCCTTGAGATCAAGTAGTCAGATACCGGGTGGTGCAAACTTTTTAATACCAAAATAGCCACCCTAAATGTTATTCTTAGCTTTGGCTGGATACCAGTGAAGCTGGCAAACAATTGGGGCTACTCAATCCCTAGAAGATGCACCTGTAACTATTTTTGCCACACCATTTTAAAGGTATTGTAGTATCTGGAATAGCGTTTTGAGGGCACCTGCATGAACTGCATTTGCATAGTCGAGCTTGGGGCCAATGATTGAGCTATACTGCCAAGATGTTCTTCGTTAAGATGAAGTTGAACGGTCTGATGAAACAACTCGTACTACCAATAATCCCAAGGTCTTTACTTGTTAAAGAATTTGAACAGGATGGGCGTCAAGTATCGCAGAGGAGTGACCAGTATTTCCAGCCCTTTTATGAAATGTGTGAGTATATCAAGGTGAACAGGTTTTATTTCTGTTCAAACTCAGCCAATTTGACCATATGCAGTTTTTAATAATTGCCAAAACAGTTTACAGCTGCTCCTTCCATTTGCATGCCAAACATCACCGGTTAGCTTGAAAATCACTGGGACTCATTGGCAGAATAGTGAAAATCCAACTTCAATGTTTTCAGGCGATCATGGAAGCTCTTGGAATATATATTGATCAAGAGTGTCAATTGCAGTAGAGACATCTGGCTTTTTTGATCATCATCAGGAACGTCAACACAATCGTTTTCCATTCCTCTAACCGGTCGAAAGTCTGATTGGCATTCTCCAGAAGGGCCATGTGTTTTGCCAAAAGATGGAAGTTGTGTTGTACCAATTGTCTCTACGATTATCCTTTGTGAATACAATGTCCTGTAGATTGCAGCCCATGTAAGCGCAATATGCACAAGGCGTACGTGTCGCGCGTAGTCCCTCACCTTGAACAATAAGTCAGTTCAGCCATCTAGCCGATCAGCATGTGGTGCATTAGAATTAAACACGGAAGGTATGACAATAAAGCACCCCGGCCCTCATAGCAATGACTGGCCTGCAGAACACACACAAATCATAGACTTAGAAATACAAGTTGTAAAATATTGCACTTTTCAAATAACCCAACCATTTTTTCATTTTTAGTTTACAATATTGTATACAGAGTAAAAACATGGATAAAAAGCCAAAGATATTTACAGTTACTGATAATACTGCCTAATATGACCGACATAGTGTACATTTTGTTGTAAATCAGACTCTTAAAAAGTAATGTGCTCAGAGGAATAGGTTAGGGCATTGAACAGACTTCATTCATAGACTGATTAAAGCCCTTTGGAATTTTTTTTTTTTAAAAAAGATCAAGCATTGTGTCAGTACTATTTTGAGGCATAATGGTCTCCCCGTTATGCCCACGTTATAGCTTATTTCTCTACGGCAAGGCACTTTCTGTAATAGCACTGAAAACCTTTTACATACTAGTATGAGTAGCATAAAATAAGTTAATATCTTGATTACAAAAAAACAGTGTTCCATAATTTACATTCCTTTTTTAAAGAGCATCTCCATAGTCCGGTGGAGCATTTCTCTCTTCTGGAAGGCAGGAAAGAAAACACATTTACAATGTGCTTCTGATCCATCTTTCGGGCTGGAGTAAAAACAAACGCGTGGGAGCGGGTTGGTCGCCAAGAGCTCCACAACAGCCTGCTAATATTGTGGAATGATGAGCGGCACTTTGACAGTCTTGACTTCGGAGATGTGCGAGGACTTCTGGATGATGCAGCTGGTCGTCCCCTGCAGCTTGTCCTCCACGTGCGCCAGGTTAGTTAAGGCCATGGCGGCATTGATTTCCTTCCAGTAGGTTTCATCCTTCTTGGCGCCATGTTTATTGGCTGCACTAAATTGAACGAAATTGAGGGAAGGGGGAAAGTTTCACACTTGTGAGCAAATGCAACCACTAAAGTTTCCAGAAGTTTAACAAGAGACACACGTGAAAAATTCGGTCCATTCCTCACCTGTCACATTTGATTGGTCCTTTCTCCAAAGTTTCTGAAAACACAAAACAAAGTCACTTGTCATTTTGTATTAAAGCAAAGTAAACTATATACAAAGCAATACAGCACACTACAGTTGGAGATCAACATCTCAGTGAAATGTTATGTCTATAACACATTTCCACAAAGTTGTTAGTATTTGATTGAAATACTATCCATAGACTAGAGTGTGCGCGCATATGTTCTTCAGCTGCTACTCAGTCTGCTCCCGAGGCAATACAGAAACAAGCATTGGCAATGGCAAAACAGCTTGGGCCTTTGTGTAGGCATAGGAAAGGCACTTCCCTAATGTTTATAGACAAGCCAAAACTGTCGGCTTTGCAATTGCTTGTTTTGAACAGGACTTCAGTCCAGGACATGCAGAGTGCTTACAAATCGAGTGGCTGGAGGCAGACCCAGTTGACATTTGTATTACAGAAGTTGCACATTTACAGTACCAGAAGACTTCTTTAAAAAACACAGGCAGGCACTTTGATCTTGCTTTAATCAAACCTTACCATCAAACTTTGCATTCAAAGAGATCCCAGGAAGGAGGTGTGTCTCTCCTCATATGCCCTTGCTTCCTATCTGTACTCTAATGCAATCGTTTTGGCTTATAGGCGGCACAATTGCCACCTAATAGCCCAAACGAAAAAGGGCATGGAGTCATTCAGATCACACAAGTGCGCTGGAAGGGGGCAGGGACAGTGCAGTACAAGGGAATAATAATAAGTAAGTGCCAGCATGTGGCAAGTGCATGGGTAAGTGCAGACATCAGGTGTCAAGAGCTGGAAGGGGGACTGTAGGGATACAGAAACAGTACCCAAGTGCGGAGGTTGCCAGGAGGGCAGTGCAGGTGTGTGCCACTTGGCAGGGGAAAGACCTGGGCCCGCGATCAGAGGGTGTCCAGGTAGACAGTGCAGTACCGGTTACAGCCAGAAGGCCAGCAGAGGAGAGGCGGAGAAAAAGCAGAAGCAAAGCGAAAGGTTTTGGGGTGCTTCCGGAACTGGAGATGGTTCTCAACTTTAAGGGAGGCAGGGAGGCTGTTCCATAGGGAGGCCCCAGCCGAAGAAAGAGATCTACCACCAACTCGTTGCTTGGAGAAGCGACTGACTCTGAGGGAGTTGGAGGTGGATGAGTGAAGAGCTTGATAAGGAAGATATTTGGGAAGAGAGAGTTGAAGGTATTGAGGTCCAAGGCCCCAGAAGGCCTTGTGGACGATGCAGAGGGTGTTGAACTTAATCCTCGCAGCCACTGATAGCCAGTGCAGAGATTTCAGTCCTGGAGAGATACGATCCCTGGGTTTGAGGCCAAGGACATGTCTCGTAGTTCTGTTCTGGATAAGTTGCAGAGGGTGGAGAGTAGAAGCAGGCAGATTTAGAAAGAGGCTGTTGCAATAGTCCACCCTAGAGAGAGCCACTGGAGACAGTGAGCTTCTGGGGGAAGGGAGGAAAGGAAGAATACCTCTGAGGAGGTGTAGCTGGTAGTGTGACTTCTTAGAGACGTCAGAGATGTGGGGAGAGAAGGAGAGTGTGGAGTCAAAGATGACCCCAAGGTTTTTAGCCTTGCTGGTGGGAGCAAGCAGAGGACCAAAAGAGGCTGGCCAGAGAGCTACATGAAAGGTGGGGACAAGTATGCCGATGAGGAAAATCTCAGTCTTACTGGCGTTAAGGGAGAGGGCATTGGCGGCACACCACTCCTGGATAGAAGACAGTCAGAGATGAGCGAAGGAGAGGAGGAGACCGAGGGTAGCCTGAAAATGAGCTGGGTGTCATCTGCACAGCACTGAAAGTTGGGGCAGAGAGCTGCAATGCAATGGGCAAGGAGGGCCAGGTATTGGTTGAACAGACAGGGAGAGAGGTTAGACCCCTGATGGACACCACAGGTAGAGAAAAAGATAGCAGTGAGGAAGGACCCAAGTTGGACCTGGGAGGGTTGGTCAGAGAGGAAAGAGGTCAGCCATGCCAGAGCCTGACCAGTGATACCCAAGTTTTGCATGTGCACTGCAAAAGATTGATTGCAGGGAAACTTCACAGCTACAGCATGATGCTAGGGAGGATGAAACGAGAGTATCTGCTGCACATAAAAAACACATTCTTATCCACGGGTTGGACTTTAATAGGTGGCATTGCCTCATCTTTTCCTCCATGCACCTGGCCGCCCTTGTCAGCAGGCAGACGCACGGGAAAGCACATTGCTACCAGTGGTCTACTCAGATTCCTGGTAGCATTTCACTGCACTAATAGAAATCCTCATTTTTGCCATGAGCATTTCTATTCATTCTCATTTCCACCTCGAAAAAGGAGGGGAACATGCAAGAATATTATCTGTATTGATGAGGCTTCATTGTGCTTATTAAACCCATATGGCTAGTCAGCCCGTGCATTTATCAGTGTCAGGGGCAGCCCCGACACTTCGCTATGACTGGAGAGACTTGCTGCAGGCACTTTGCATTCACAGCCAGACCTGCTACCCTGAACAGAAAATCATTAGCAACTTGCGGGCAGGGACATTTTGAAATGTGGGTGCAGGATGTGAGACGCAAAGTACTATTATCAAACATAGCAAATCATTCTTAGAACAACCCCACACGGGTGAAAGGCATTGTACAGTGCATTTATATTGTCTGCACAGTATTAACTATGTGTGGTCACAGGAAGTCAACAGGGACACCCTTCTTTGTAGTGTGCTACAATCTGCTTTTTTCTCCTGCAAACTGCATTACCAGCTGCTTCCATAGTGCGGGGTAGGAGCCATTACTTTATTTAGTTTTAATTTGTAAACCTCACACAAACCTGAAGGCATCTAGGCGCTGTTGCTTAAGTCAAGTTACATGTTGCATGGTGGCAATAGGTCATAAGACACATGTAGATAGCAGAGTACATAACATATGGGAGGTTACAGTGTGATTATACAAAGCATGCAGCTCCGAAGGAGTTAACAGAAAACATACTCAGTGAAGCTGATTTAGGCAGACAAACAGGATTTGAGGGCTCTCAGGAAATCCCAATAGGATTCTGCCCCCCCCCTGATAGCAAGTGGGAGAGTGTTCCATTGTTTTGTAGCAATGACTGGCAAGCTAGCCCTTCCCGCCTTTGTTCGTTTGAACTTGGGTTGCACTAGTCTGTGGGTATAAGGTGTTCTGGTGGGTCTGGATGATTGGTTTTGGTAATTTTATTGACCAGGTAGTGCAGGCTGCTTTAGAAAAGCATTTGTGTATGACCATGAGTGTTTTAAAGGTGATTTTCTCTCGAATGGGGAGCCAGTGCACCGCTTTTCATGCCGCCGAGATGTGTTCTGATCTTGGAATATTCTAGGCTGCATGCAAAGTGTAATTTTGGATGTTCTGAAGTGTTTGACTATTGTGTGCAGATATGCCAGCAAAAAGCACATTGCAGTAGTGAAGTCTAGCACTGACTACTGCACACCATAGTTAGACATCAGTCTGTGGAGAGGAAGGGTCTGGCAGTGTTCTTCAATTTATTTGTGCATGCCGCCGACGAGGAGATAGCATTTACTTGACGGGACAAGGAGATTGTAGCATCGAGGTAGACCCAAGAGTCTTTACCGGTGATGAGACTGCAATCCTTGTTCCATCAATGTCAAAGGCTAGGCATTTAGGGTTGAGTTGTTTTAGTACAGTTGATAGGGAAAGGAGCTCAGTCTTTTCATCATTAAGACAGAGGCCATGATTTGCCATCCAAGCTTGGATAGTTGCATAGAATGAACTCAAGGGTGCTGCATCATTTGAGAAGTTGCCAGAGAGGGGCAGTAGAATGTGCATGTCATCGGCATAGTTGGTGTATGTCATGTCAAGCGCGTACAGGAGGTCGAAAAGAGGTATTGTAAATATATTATATAGCATTGGTAAGATGCATGAGCCTTGTGGAACACCACAACTGATTGGAGCAGGAGCGGTGCTGGGGTTCTCAGAGAAGACTTTGATTGCTCAGCCTTTCAGGAAGGAGGCAATCCAAGATGTCGATTCAGGTGAGAAAGCAGCTGCGGAGGTGAGATGGTTGCAGAGAATTTGATGGTCGACCAGGTGAAAAGCCATGGAAAGGACATGGAGGAGAAGCAGGGCAGGGCTCCCTTCATCCCTAACCACATCAATCTGATTTTTGAGGTCTAGGAGTGCTGGCTCTGTGCCCTGGCCAGGACGGAAGCTAGACTGGCGTACTCTTAAGATGTGGTGACCTTCCAAGTGGTGTTGAATTTGGACAAAGGCTGATCTGACCAGTGTTTTCAGAAGCAAGGGGACTGTGGTGATCGGCCAGTAGTTGTAAGGCCAGGCCAGGCGAAGGGTTTTTTTTTTAGTAGGGGGAGTACCTAAGCTTCTTTTAGGCTAGACGGTACAGTGCCTGGCGAAAAGGAGGATTTGATACATGTTTTGATAAAAGGTGCTAAGATTTCAGCACATTCTTTGATGAGAACTGCCGAACAGATATCCCCTTCATATCTTGAGGGCTTCAGACCCTGTAGGATGTGTAGGGTTTCTTGCTCAGTGATATTTTTAAAGTGAAACAGTGGTGTTCCTGGGGTATTGGCGGTGGAGGCGCGGGTGGTTGCGATGCTCTGGTTTCAGCACTTCAAGGTAGACTGTTTGGCCAAATTGTTTCATGTAATGTGTTGATTTTATGCAGCATAGCATTCTGAATGCTCGTACGTCTTTTGTGAGTGAAGAAGGAACAGGAGCGGGGGCTTCCAGTTCCCTAAGGGTGGAGAACAGTTCCCTGGTGTCAGATTTGGCATTGGCTATTCTCGAGTTAAGGGTGGTGGCTTGGATGATGGCTTGTTTATACTGCTTGTAGAGACTATAGAATGCCTGCTTTAATGTGTCTGTTGAGGTTTTCTTGGGTTCAGGGTTCTGCGTGGCCCGGGCAAACCAGGTGCTGATGTACGCTACTAGTTTGGCTTCTTCTGGAGCTAAGCGGGAAATGGTGTCAACAGCGGAGGTTAGACTTCTGGCATAGAGATCTGCAAGAGTCTTAGGGTCTTGGTGGTCAAGGTGCTCCTGTTTCAGTGCCTTCAGGAGGGGTAAGATGCAATCTTTAATTAGTTGGCAGGAGCAACGAGCCAGAGATGAAGGTAGCAGCACCATAGGGTGCTTGGTTTTCAGATCGAGAGGGATAGTGAAAGCAATGACATGGTGGTCTGACCAAGGGTAAGGGGATGTCAACATAGCAGTGATACAGCAGTTAAGATCAGCTATACAGTCAAGCATCCACCCTTTGACATGAGTGGGAAGACTGACACAATAACTGAATCCAAGGGAGCTCAGAGAGTTGTTCAAGGAGGTTGCCTGTAGGTGAAAGGGATGGTTAAAGCCTAGGTTTAGGTCGCATAGCAGGATAACTTTCGAGGACGCCTTCATGCTGTCTCCTTATGTGAGAAGGTCTTCCTTAAAGGCTCATATGAGGACACGGGGGCGATAGACAAGGTGGACAGTGTTGGTGTTGTTGGGGGATGTGGTCAGTTTGAAGATAGGATGTAACTGTTCATTGAGCAGGGGGTCGATGGGCCTGATGTGAAGGTGGTCTTTAGCTATGAAGGCCACTCCACCACCTCTAGTATTCTGTCTGTCACTTCAAAAGATGGTGTTGCCCGACAAGATGGCTAGGAATAAGGCCAGGCCTGACTCTGCATGCAGCCAAGTTTCGGTAACAGCAAGGGTGTCCAAATTCCATTCCATCAGGAGGTCATGGATGTCAAGTGCATGGGCAGGTAAAGAACGGGCATTGACCAGAGCTAGTTTGAGTGATGTTCCTGAAGGTTTGGGAGTGGTGAGGTTGGGTCTACAAGAGGCATCACCTGAGAGTTCCAGTGCACTTGTTATGGTCTTTAGGTAGGTTGGACAGATAGAGTGCATGTTTTAATTGATGTGGTTGTAAGGATGAGCATAGTAGGTGGTGATACTTGGTAGCTGTACTATGGTCTAGAATCTAAGTCATTCACCTGGTGTCGACAAAAGCCTCTTTTCTTAGAAAGGTTGGTGCTCGTATCAGTATTATCACAGGTCTGGGCATAGCCGAGTGAAGCGATGCAGTGCATATGACAATGGGTATCTCTAACAGAAGCATTTCTGGCAGAATTCTTGTCGCTGGTCTGGACAAGGTGGAGGTGTGGCAGCAACATTGGCATGACAGAGGGCATCACTAAAACCATTTCTCACAGCAGTTATGTCGCTAGTCTGGGCATTAGGAGGTAAGGCAGAGTGGGTATCACTGACAACAATGTTTGCAATTGCAATTTTGTCATTGGTCTGGGCAATGTGAGGTGAGGCCGCATCATTAGCTTTTCTCACGGTCTCACTGGCAACAACATTTCTACCCTCATGAGCATGGCACGAAGTGTCAATGGTAGCAACATTTCTAGCAACTTTTAAGCTTTCAGTCAGTAAAAGTCTTGGGTCTGTACACTAATAAAAGAAATAGAGTGGTAGCTTCAGGTGCTTTTGTGTGTATTTTGGTGGGGCTGGCCAAGACCCCCTCAGGAGGGGCAAACACCAAGTGTGGGACTAACAAAGCACCTTCTGACTCCATGGTAAAGATCGCAACATTTGGAGCATTTGTGGAGCTTGCTTATAAAAAAAACCTCTGTGAGTTTAATGAAGTGTGTGGTAAAGGATGAATGATGCTTCCTGCTCTTGCTCTGAAATGGATCATGTGCAGCAGTGGACCCTGCCTCATTTGTATGGTTTACACCTGTTAGCACACACCACGCACTCTATACTATAGGCATACAGGTCCGGGTTAATTTCACTGGACAAACACAAAACACGTATTGCTAACCTGGTATCTTGTATAAGGATTTGCAATCATCTGAAAAGGAGCATATCGTGACCCGTATTCTAGATTTTATTATCCATAAAAATGTCTTTCTTTTGAAAGCCACTTCAAAATTCAAGTTCCTGAGAGAAGATTGGATTAGACATAATCTATTTATTTATTTTTTGTATTGGACATGTGTATGGCGCCACAAGACAAGAGGGGGCGGTGGGATAGCATAAGAAAACAACAGGAACAAAGAACCTGTTATTTAGGTCTTGTGACAATCCTACTGTGCTAGTGCATGACAAAGTGATAAGTGCAAGAGGTGTGGGGGGGCAAGGGAGAAGTGCAAGAGTGGGGTATCCACATGGGATCAGGTGGGCAAGCTATGTTCAGGCCAAGGTCGGCAAGTGCCAGGGGAAAGGAGGAGAGGAAGAGTGCAGTGGATGGGAGGACTGGGTTGGAATAGTCCGGGAAATGGAGACCAAGGGCAAGTGCTGGCAAATTGCTCAGAGTGACTGGTAGGGGTTGTGGTCTGGTATGTATGACTCTGAAGGGACCAGACCCCAGTCGCAGCGGCAGATGGAGAGTTTAGCAAGGGAGGGAGGGAATGCAGAGGAGAAAAGGTAGGTCTTGAGACATTTCTGGAACTTAAGAAGATCTGACTCACGGCTGAGGGGTGGAGGGAGGCTGTTCCAGAGAGAGGAGCCAGCCGAGGAGAGGGATCTACCACCCACTCTCTGCTTGGAGAAACATTTAACCTGCAGAGAGTTGGCGCCAGAAGAAGGAAGGATTCTGTCTGGGCGGTATTTCGGGAGTGAAAGCTGGATGTAGAGAGGCCCCAGGTGCCAGACAGCCTCGTCGGTGATGCAGAGGGTTTTGAATTTGATCCTTGCAGTCACCAGGAGCCAGTGGAGAGATTTTAGGGCAGGAGAGATGTGGTCCCTGGGCTTGAGGACATGGATAAGTCTTGCAGTCCTATTCTGGATTATTTGGAGGGAGCGAAGAGAGGAAAGAGGAAGATTTAGGAAGAGGCTATTGCAATAGTCAAGCTAAGTCAGATATAAGGTAGGAAGAGAAAGAGGAGGAAGAGGTAGGGGAAGGCAGCTGTAAAGAGAACTGCGTGTCGTCTGCGTAACACTGGAAAATGGGAGAGTAGGTGGAGATTAGGTGGGCCAGAGGGGCCAGGTAGATGTTGAAGAGCCATGGCGATAGGATAGATCCCAGAGGGACACCACAGGTGGAAAGTGAGGGGGAGGAGAGAAAAGGACCCATTTGAACTTGATAGGGTCTGTTAGAGAGGAAAGAGGTAAGCCACGCCAGTGCTCTGTCCATGATGCCTAAGGTATCAAGGAGACAGTTTATGAGGATGGAGTGGTTGACAGTGTCAAAAGCAAAGGTGAGATTGAGGAGGATCAGAACAGAGGGAGAGTTAGAGTCTAGATTATAGAGTTGGTCTTCTTGGGTATTCAGAAGAGCAGTTTCACTGCCTCTGGCTGCCCTTAAACTGGACTGCTGATCATGGAGGAAATCAACCATTTCGGTGTGCAGGGTCAGTTGGGTGATGGCCAGCTTCTCCATGAGTTTGCCAAGGAAAGGGGTGATAGAGATGGGTCAATAGTTAGCGGGGCAAGAGGGGTCAGCAGACAGATTCTTTAGGAGAGGTTGCACAAGAGAGTGCTTGAGGGGTTGAAGGAAAGAGCCTGTGGCAAAGGAGTGGTTGCAGAGGTCAGCCATGGCAGGGGCGAGAGTGACAATGCTGTTCTTGATGGTTCTGGAGGAGCAGGGTAGCACCTGTTTAGAGGAGACTTTCATAGAGTGGGCTACTCGAGAGATCTCAGCTGGTGCAATGGGAGAGAGGGAGGATTGTATGGGGGATGAGGTGGTCCGAAGAGGTGAAAGAAGGAGAGAGGTGGAGGGGGAGCAGATGACAGAGGACAGGATGTCAAGAGCTTTGGAGGAGAAGTGGGAGGCCAGTGCAGAGCATAAGGCCTGTGAGAGGGGAGAAGAGGAGACTGTGTTATGATTGGCAAGTTCCTTGCAGATTTTAAAGAGTTCAGCCATGTTGTTTGTGGCTCCAGAGATGGAAGCATGGACATTGGTTCTTTTCTTGGAGCAAATGGAAAGACGGCTGGACAGTTTGTCTGGGGGTGAGATAGAGGTCTGCTACTTCCACTCGCCCAATTTGCACTTTTGTTTCAAAGCAGCTAAGACAGAGTCATACCAAGTGTTGTAATAAAGAGCAGCAATAGGAAATTCAAGACTTTGTAACGAGTCAGCAAAACTCAGGTTCAATATGCATACGGTGAAGGGTCTAGTTCTTCATCCAGGGGCGCATATTCATGTGAAATAAGGAATCTGACCCTGCCCACTCTGAAACAGAAAAACTACTATACTTGGTAAAGGCCTTGAATACTTTGCTGGGACAGCTCTTGACTTCCCACATTTGGTAAACATTTAATTCTGTCTCTTTAACACAGTAATAGTAACTGTGGGGTTAAAGTGATTGTCATCTTACTTTAATAATCAAAGACAAAGGAGCTAAGGAATGACTAATAACTGAAGACAGGGCAATGTTACAGAGGGCAGTACAGCCAGGAGGGAAAGAGACTTAATCATCTATTTATTCTAGCACAAAGTTATGTTCCTGAAATCCATTTCTCTGTTGTCATATCACTTTAGATGTCAGAGCTCAGCTACCACAAAAATGGCTGCCATTTCCTCTGGAAGGTAATGTGCCATTCAATATATTACATTATTTTGCTTTTCTAGCCCAAATGAATGTGGTCAGCATGGCCACTTAGATGATACTTTCAACACATTCTAATGCGCACTCCAGTATAGAGACTTGACACAACTAAAGTGTAGGTGTCAGACACTTTGAAGACTATATGAAGACAATATTGGAGGACTCCATGGAGGCATTACAGGCTTTTCAGAATGAATAACAAGCCAATCAATGAATTAAGAACAGGTGGTCTGCATAAGACTACAAGAGCTACAGTGGGTGGTACTAACAAGAAATCTATTCTGGATTGAAGACTTAAGAGCCAGAGAACCAGCTTTTGGAATATGTTGATTCAGAATTAAGAAGCGGACCTTCAGATTCAAGTTTGGAGACATTAGCCATTATCAATGGCTCTTGTATGGACCACTCAAAAGTCAAAAGTTCTTTCATCTTTACATTTTGAGTACTTTTGGTTCCTGCCATGTTTGTTCTTAGAGTTTTACAAATAACTCTGTGTGCTTCTTAGCCATTGGTTTTGTTGACATCATTAATTTTTTAATTTGTACAATCCATTAATACAAAATACATAGAATAACATTCTAAAACAATTGTTGTTTTAAAAAACTCATTCCATATTTTATTAAATTATTTACTGCATGTGCTTAAATGAAAGCAATGAGTAACCAAATGTTAAGACAGAGACAATCAGGACACAGATGGGAGTGTCCGCTGTTATGATACAAGCTTACAATAAAGAGACACATGGATTTTGGGCAGGAGATGCTATTTATTGAAACACCTTAGGCGGGATCATTAATGCAGTCTACAAAATAAACTATTTTCACAATGTTTCAGAATATATTTACATGTGGCCCCACGCTTTAATAAATATATCCACGTATAATATCTTCTGTTGCTATTATCTGCATGGTAAATATATATGTCAATTCTAGTGCCTGGGTGATACAGTAGCACAGATGACAGAGGGAAGCAGAGGAGATGAAAAGAAGGTGTGTGGGGTGGCGGAGTGGATAGTTTGATGATGTAACAATTACAGTCTGGACGACAAACATGATTTCAAGGGTTTTCATTAAGACAATCTTTTTTTTAGGTCAGAATGGTAAATGATCTTCAAACACTTGAGTCAGGCTTTATACAGCTTTGATGGATGAGATGTCACTAGCTAATCCACAAGCTTTTGGTAATTTGGATTATACTGCATTCAGCATTCCTCTTATCCTCATTGTCTCTACAGGCTATGTTCAATGCAATATCCAAAATGCAAAATTTCTATTATTCTCAATGTCTTTGTAGTGCATCTACGATGTCCAGAGATGCCCAGCATGCAATGCTTCTCTTAATCTTAGAGGTAAAAAGACCTCCAAGCATTAAAGGTAATTTAAACAGCAGCAGACTGTGCTCTGTGGCAAAATCGATGGCCATCACAATATTTTGATCATAGACATTATGGCCCTTGAACCAAAGGGGAAATACCCCTACACAGAATGATAGCTTATATTTTCAAGTGTGGATCGATCAAAGAAATAGGACAATCAGACCAACATTTGAAAGCTTCCTTATTCTTCCTCATAATATACTTTTGTTAACGTTACTGCAAGAAGCAAGTGCCTCGTTCTCGTTCCAAACCTGGTTTTATTTGCAATGGTAAGTGCTCCTTAGAGAGGATTTGATATGCTGTATTGGGGATTCCATCTGGATTGTCCTCCCTGTTGTTGACCAGTTTACTAATATCATTATGAGCCTCTTGAACATCAATTTATTCTAAGATAGATTTAACATCATCCTTAATGTTTTACAAATAGTTCACAAGTAATTATCTATTTCTAAGGCTGAATGCAGTTTGTCTCCTACGTAGACATTCTTGTTGCAATTTCAAAAAGAAGTCTTAGATTCAGGCTGGGCATTAGTATGAAAATCCAGAATGTTCTTAATTACATCTTTGTTGTTTTGGTTTCTGCATAATGGGTAGGTTATTCTATACCAGGGCTGTCCAAATCCAGGCCTTGAGGGCCAGAAACATGTTGTATGTTCAGGATAACCCTCATTAATAGTCATGAAATAAATGTGCATACAATGATTCTAAATGTATGCACATTTTATCACATGAACATTAATGAGTGATATCCGGTAAACCCATCATGTTTTCATCCCTGGGGGCTTAGAGTTGGACAACTGTGTTCTATACCTTTTATCAACTTTTTAAAATTTCTAATACTTTATGCCCATATATAATGCATTTTCCTTTGTAGGTTGTATGAGCTGAACGAGAAAGAATGTGACAGAGTGATGGGATGAGGAGGCGAGCTGCATCTGTATAAAGTATCCATTTAAATGATGCATTGGTAAATGTGATCTAGTTAATCAAAAAGTCCTCAACATAGTTGAACAGGCACCAGAACATTGTTGATGTTTAAGTGAACGGTAATCAGATTAATTTATACTTTTGGCGCCAGCTGTAATTAACAACATATTAGCAGTGTGTGGGTTAAATGTACAATCAGGAGTGTAACAGAGTTGTGGCTTTACTGTTGGTCTGAATCAAATGTATCAATTTGAAAGGAAAGACATTGCTGTAAGAACTATCATTGGTTAAATGGCTGCTGTTCTTCATATCTATGCAGCTGAAGCAATCTACCAATGTATCCTACAGACATGGAAAATATGTGAGAAGACACCCTCATGGCTCTTGGTGAAAGTTGTTAACCTACAATGATCCACCCTCGTGTGTCTATCTCAGAGTGGATCATTATAGGAACAATATACGCATGGACGTGCTGAATTAGCTGGTATCGTCCGGGGCCCAAGTTATATTGGCCTGAGCTAGTACAGAGTGATAGTCTGTATTCTGAAATCCTGAATGGGTTTTAAAAGTCTGTGTAACAATAAACATGTATGGGACACAAAGGGCCTCATTAGTAGGCTGGCGGCCGCGGAATGAACGGTTGCCGGTAAGGTACCGGCACCGTTCATTCCGGGGCAACACATTACGGGTTTCCTCACGGGTGGCGGAATGCACATCTGGTCCAGACCAGATGTGCATACCACCACCTGCGAGCAAACCAGGATGCTAACACCGGACCTGTCATTAACGGGTCCGTTGTTAGAATCCTCCCCATTCCCATTGAGCCCTATGAGGGCTCAAATGGGAATGGGGATGTACCGGGTCCGGGTCCCGAGAATGGGAATTACCGGGCCCACTAAAGTCGTCATGGCCTGGTAAATCTCTATTTTTGAGACCCGGTACCCAGTTTGGGGGTAGATGGCATTGTTACCTCCAAACTCCTAATGAGGCCATATGTGTTTCCTGGTAGTCTGCCCTTCACCTCAAAATGGAGATATACTTTGAACGTATGTGTTTAGCATGGATGCTGTTCAACTCCCTTTAATGGCAGCAATCTTGAGACAGTCCTTTAGACAACCAGTGAGACATTCCTAAAGCAGCCCCTTAAGAAAGATTAAATTCAATGGCAAATTTTTGATAATTCTTTCCATTTACAATGATGAAATAAAATGCAATTATTTAGGTTTTTGGTATAGTGGGAAAAATAAACAACTAGCATGCACATCTGGGTGCTTTATACAGTGAAATGTGTGCTGCAACTATATAGTAACATTATCACTGTATTTGCAAGTGGCTGTATTGTCAAGCACAAGTGCCATAGTTCTGCGGCAGAAACATACATGAGTGTTCCCTCCAATAAATAATGAGCTGGGACAGAATATTTCAGCAAAAGAAAAAAATAAATGAAAAGTGTGAATTTAGTGGAAAAGGTTGGTGCCTATTGCCAGCAGGTTGCCAATACTTAATGTTTCATTGACATGTAGTACAGCAACGTGTGAGGCAGCCCAAAGAACAGTAAGGTTGATTCAACTGCCAGCCTAATAATTGTGTGAATATACAGCTCAAGCAATACAATCATGTTTTTTTCAGCAAATCTTCTTAGAGGATACTTACTCTAGTGTTACAAGGCAGACAAACACTCCTGAGGAATCAACATTTTGTAAGAGGACAAGTGTGGGGTGTCATTGTGACTTAGGTGGGAATAGTAAAAATGGCAGTATTTGGCCAATATCACCATTTGTACCACCCAGTCTATTTCGAGGTAGGCATTGTAATACTGCCAATGGTATTCCAATAGAATACCACTGGAGGTAATGTGATGATGGTGGAAATGTATGAAAAAAAGAAGAAAAAAGAACCTGGTATTACTGGAATACAGGTAGTGGTATTCCATTAATACCCGTATTATTACCACTTGGCCCATTGATAATTCTGAATTTGATGAATTTGTAGGAATACAGACAGAGATGGTATTTTTCTCAGGCAGTATGCATGGGCAAACAAACATCCGCCCATCTCATAATGGCCCCAGTAGCCTAGGTTTGCACTGTGGTTATGAGTGAGAGCAAGCTGGACGTGGAAAAGCAGAAGAACAGGCCTTGCACTGGTAGCAGAGGGCTTTCCTCTGATTGGTGGTGTTGGTCCACATCTGCATAACATGCCCCAAATTATCGAGGAACGAATGTGGTGAAAATATTGAGTTGATCGTTCCCCAGCCAATGTTTAACACCCACGGATGCACCCCTGTCTCATAAGTGACCAATGGAAACATTTAGGTTTCTCTTGTGGTATTACTTTGAAAAGGGCTACTCTCTAATCCAGTGGTGGATTTTCAGTGGAAGTCCCTATGATTTTGCAAAGCCACTGAAAACATGGACAATGACTGATTCCTGGCCATTGTGGTTAGATGGTACCAACTT
Source organism: Ambystoma mexicanum (assembly GCF_040938575.1). Classification (NCBI taxonomy): domain Eukaryota; kingdom Metazoa; phylum Chordata; class Amphibia; order Caudata; family Ambystomatidae; genus Ambystoma; species Ambystoma mexicanum. The sequence goes on along the minus strand of NC_090924.1, from coordinate 869,677,322 downwards.
TATTACATCACTTGACGTCCCCTGGTGATTTAATCAAGGACTGCATCGTTTGTCAATTTACAAAAAATATTGTTTGTGACTTTGGTTTTTGAAGCAAAGGGATTATCCCTGCAGGCTCGCTTTAAGAACTAAGTGGCATGATCAACGCAAACCTACTAGAGGAAAGGACCATTGCTAATTGTTAGTGTGATAATGCTAGAAGAAAACACTTTTGAAGATGGAATTCCATCAAAAGTGACCAGCAAAAGCAAAAGGCCTCCTCCTTCACGGTATGTACTCATCACTGACTCCATCTCTTATCTGCTCTTTTAAAAAAAGTAAGTATCTTATCTGCTTATATATTTCCATTCATTTTTTACCACGAAAGGGTCTAGCAGCAACAGGTTAAAAACAGACCCTGGAGCGCTTGGCTGCGTTGCGGGTTGTTCTGGACTCGGGGAGGCCATAATGCAGCCTATGGGACACTAAATCAGATATCCGGCTACCTGCCCGTGCCATGACATTCTCGCGTGATTAGGTAACTGTGTTCTGCAACTCTATTTTGTTGGCCCGATGAAATTGTTCCCTAACATGCTGCCAGTTTTAGAGGTGGTAGTTGCAAGGAGTGTCATTGATACATAATGAAAAACACATTCTGGTGTGTGGGGGAGGGGGGGTACCTTCCCATAGACACAAACCTTTTCCAAGTCTGGCACTTGCTTCTGTTATTTAAAGCAGTAGGTCGGACTAGAAGATGAAATCGTACTCATGCACCTACTGTTTTCAATAATGCAAAATAAAGGCACATATTTGTCTTCCATTGACAGTTAATCGCTTACAGTCACACGAGGATAAATGAAAAGCAAAGCGAGAAGCGCAATGGCTGTGCAGAAAGGTTTTTCCACCCATTGCAATGCCAGAATATTGCAATCATCAAGCATCATTAGAATCTGACCCCACTGTTATACCGAGGCTCTGCCTAGTACATTATTTCATATGTTCAGAATTCTTCGATTATTGCACGTCTGCCCCAAATAGCTTCTTTGCCAATGTCCATGCGTGTCCTCAATCGAGTACCCACCCAAAAGTATGGGGAGTTTCTCTTATGCAAGAACTCAAAGAGGGGAACCACCGTATTGGCCCTGTCAGGAACCTGGGGTTAACAGTCAACATATCACAACAATTGATTGCAAAGAGGAGACCATACATCATTTATATTACTACATTAGTTTCCCATTAACAATGATACATTTCTTTAGCCACTAGCAGATGGTAATACATCTACAACCAACAGATTCATAAGAATAAATCTTTTTATTTAGGCATAGACATAAGACTTTCATGATAAATCGTGTAATTTTATAAATATATATAATACAATTGGTTTTGCTAAAATCCCATACCTAGCTGCATCTATAAAAAGCTCAAGTCATTATATTAACAAAGAAAAATCACAGATGGGCCAAGAATTACAATAATGGGAAAAGGAGTCCAATAGCCAGAAATAACACAATTTAACAAGATTGATAAAATTATTGAATAGAACCAACCCAATAAATACGTTTTAATGATCCAGCCACCTGAAACTAGTTTAAACATCAAGAGTCTCTAAACATTTAGCAAATTAATTGCAACATGACAGCTGATACAATTTCATTCAAATTATCAAAGGGAATCAAGGTCTATCACATGCAAACAAAATGTACCTATTCAAGATCCACTTTCTTTTGTATTCACCCCAGTCTTCTTCGGGGCAACTATTTCATGATGGCTTTCAGCATGCTTACAGTACAGGCTGCTGGTTTGTTTACCCATTAAATGCTAGATCGAAAACATCATTTAAGCACTGGGACCCGCTGCTATTCCCAAGACGTGAAATGCTAATGTATGAAATTTAATCAACTCTTTTCTTTAAATCATTGCTATCAAATGCCAGCCATGCTTTCTCTGAAATGTTGTAACAATTGGTCCACAGCCAGGTCAAAACAGTTAAGAAAATTCCTCCGAGAAATGTCTGAATGTTCAACTCATTCGGCTACCGACTTGATTTGGAGTGAGCCTGATTAATATCAGAGGTTGCTGAATTTAGTTGATTAACACATACAATGGAAATGGCTTAGCCACTATTTATTTGTTGTATTTGTTGGTAGCGCCCAAACCCAGAGGTATCACAGCGCTAAAGGTGCATAATAAGGACTTGAGGGGAACAGTAAGGTAACATTACAACAAGAGCCTGAGTCATACATAACAGGGTGGTTGCTTTACATCTTAGGATGCAAGTCATACAGAGAAGGTAGTTGCATTACATCAAGATAGTGAGTCGGGTTGAGAGTAGGCAGGTCTGGCCGGAATATTAGAAATATTCATTAACTGGTGGCGTGGGGCGGAGCTGCAGTGCACTGCTTATCAGGCCATGCAAGCGCAGGGGACACGTGCCCTTTGTCAAATGCAAAGCCTTCTGATCACATGATTTGGTATATACTGATAACGCTGTACACTTAGCCGCAGATAATAGCAGAGTGCCTCTCGTATCCATATGAAGTAGTATTCGAAAAATATGTGATGAGTTGGAGCATTTTCCAATTCTGTGATTGGCTAGTTCTGGTAGATGTTTGCATTCTCCTCAAGTCCTCATAGAAAACGATGAGTTTGAAGGGTCAGCTATTTCTCCTCTATTTGCTTCGTGTTCTGTATTAAATTCTACTCTGTCTCGAAACTACCACATTGTTCCATCCGCCGGGATCCACTTTTCCCTTTGCTGATGGCTGTGCGTTAGTTATGGCGGGAGGTTACTGCTGGTCTCAGGACTCAATTTTCCTGAATAGCTGCATTTTGTATTTGTATTTTATTATACTTTATATAGCGCCTTTCATCAAAGCGCTTTGCAGAGAACAACCAGTAACAATCAAGCAGACAGCTGAAGTAAATGAGTTTTTAAGGATGAGCGGAACAGAGAATAAGAGGTAATAGATCAGAGGGAGAGTGGAAGAAGATTCCAGTGAAGAGGAGCAAGAATTTGGAAAGATCGAAAGCGGGATTGTGCACAAGGGGCACAAGGAACATTCGGTCGAAAGAGACCAGCAGAACGGAGAGAGCGAGAAGGAGAATAGAATGAGAGAAGAGATTCAAGATAGTTAGGGGCAAGGTCATAGAGACTTTTGAAGACAAGACAAAGAAAATTGTACTTAAACTGAGAGTAAAAAGGAAGCCATCTAAGTGAGCCAAGAGATAAAGAAATTGAGTCCCGAAAGGAGAGAAGACAAAGTTAGCGAATAGAAGAGTGGTCGATTGATTTAAGAGGAGCAATGCGTGAGCAGGGAAGGCCAAAGAATAGAACAGAGCAGTAGAAAAGTTGAGAAAACACTAAAGAGGATACAAGAAGATTTGTGGCGTGAAAAGTAAGAAAGGGGCAGATTTTACATATGTTGAAGAGATGGAATCGACAGGCGCGAGAGGTAAGAGAGACATGGTGAGCAAAGGAAAGATTAGTATTGAAGTAGAGGCCAAGATTGCGAGCAGTGAGGGAAATAGGGAGATAGGAAGGAGGAAAGAAAATGGAAGGGGGAGGAGACAGGATGGGAGAACATTAGAGGGAGAATAGAACTTCTGTTTTTCCAACATTTAAAGTAAGAAAATGAGAGGCCATCCAGGATTTCATGGCAGTGAGGCAAGATGAAAGAGTGTGATGAATATCAGGGGTGAAGGATGAGAAGGAAATAAAGAGCTGAGTATCATCGGCATAGAAGTGGTGAGAAACTCCAAAAGATGAAATAATGGGGGCAAGAAAGGAGGTGTACAGAGAGAAAAGAAAAGGACCAAGATCTGACCGTGGTCTTCTATCAGCAGACTCTATATGCTCATAGAAACCTCTGGGTATTAAGCGCGTTATAAATAACCTATCATATCATACCTATCATATATCTCACGTCTGGTTTTAGTGCCGCACAGATGATTTTCCTGCTGGCTCAAAATCCAATGAAAGTCCCTTTCCTACAGTGATTATTTAATGTATGTCACCTTCCGAAATGTGAGTATGTTACGAGTTTCTATATGGAACATCTAAATCTTGTGCAAGGAAAGCCTTCATATAAAGGTCCTCCTTAATTCTTGTGATAAGTAGCCATTGGCTGAAAGTTAAACCCAACAGGACTGCGTTCTTGTAGGAGGGTGGAGACTTGGAACTGAGGCTGCTGGGCCTCTATTCTGGGTCTTCCTCCCACCCCTATCCCCTCTATTCTTAACCAGAGTTTCTTTTTGGCTTTCTATTTTATCCCAGACTCATGGCTCTCTTTCAGGGCGTGTGTACATCGTCTTAAAGTGTTCAGGCATATTCTTGCATTCCTTCCTTCTAATCTTCACAACCCTCTAGTTGCTGCTATTATCTCCCCTCGACTAGACTAGGGTAATTCTCTTTTTTATGTTTAAATAAGGAAATCTCATTGAAAAACCCTTTGTGAATCAGGCTGTGTTAATTGGAAAAAAAATCAATATAAAAGAATACTTTAATGTAAATGTATATACTCCTTTATTTCTGAACCATCATGTGTATAGCAGAAACACTGAGTACCAAATTTAAAAGCCTGTGGTAAGAATTTTACCACTTAGTGCTCCTTGCAAATAAAATGCAGTTTTAAGGTTAAATCCCAATCCTCTTAAAATGTCCGTATTGAGGAGTTTTGGAAATGCAGTGATTTACATGTGAATTATGGAAATGCATGAAGAAGTACTAATGCACCAGTACAGCAATGCATATATCACTTTATGCTTCCAAATGGCATAGTTTCACGTGTGATGGATGCCCTGATCCTGGCTACATTGAGCTACATATACACCGCTTAGGAACATGAATGTGCGTGAGACACATGTCAGGAGATACTTATACTGAATTTCAAGTTGGCTTGGAGGGTATTTCACTAATCTAAATTCTGTTCTACCGTGCCGAAGATTATACATGTTCTAGCTAAGGGTTCACTAATCTAATGCTTAAAGTGTGTGCCTGAAAATTGACATTTAGACTAAGAGAATGTATGCTCATTCAGAGGCAAACCTATACAGTGCTGACAATTTTCTTTTACTGTCAAGCAATTAATCATCTAGCCCTAAAGCTTTTGGACCGCAAAAATATCAAATGATTGCAAACATGTCTCAAGTGTGATAGTAACCAGGTGGTGTTGCTAATCCACTTGACATATTATGAGCAGCTCTTGCTTTTCTAATAGTAAAATGAATTGGCTTCTGTTTTTTGTTCCTTTGAGTTTCCTACTTTGTCTTCCTTAAGCTCCTGGCATGTGTCTCCTCATCTATCCTGGAGTCCATACAGTCTTGCTTAAAGGCTGCCAGGTTGAGAAATATTGGAATGTGTTCGGTGATAGGTCAGTGTTCTGCAAGACATTGCGCTCTCAGATGTACCTGTCTATCATTCTAATATGAGCACTAATGTGAGAATTACGCACCATTGTGCTATTGTGTGGTATTCTGTGATGTATTGTATTTCTTTTGTATTGTAGTAGTCATTTATATAGCGCTTTTTCCTCAGGGGCCAAAGTCCAGGTATGGGAAAGTTCTAAGGGAGGCTTAAAATGTGTATGTAAATTTGGCCAGGATTAGGACAGAGGAGTTCTGGCTAAGCTCCGGTAAACTACCCAAGAGGTCAGGCATGTGGACGGGTGCTGAGGCAGGTCCCAACAGAGCGCTAGTGCAGGAGACTCGATATGTACTCAGCTAGACCAAAATGTGACGTAGGTTATTGCTGTAGTCTCTAATGGCAGAAGTGTTGAGGCCAGTCTGGTGTTTTAGTGCAAAACGGTGATGTGAACAGCTAGACTGAATTCTTTGTAATCGTAGCTGCATTCTAAAGTGTGTGGATGGGTAGTTGTGCCTGTGGCAGGTATCGACCGAAGCGATGCGTTTATACATACCTAAAGCTCAGATGGAGCTTATCTTTGATAGTGCTGTGTCACCGGTCTTCTGTGATGGTCGATACACTCCACCACTCTTTCAAAAGTGCCTTCCCTTAGGGTGCTGGCTAACTTATCGGCGAAGACTGGCTCCGTAACTTGGTTCGGCGTCTTCTTCACCATTGCTTAAACTGACTGGTTTTGCAGCTTCTATAGCAGTTATCCCAGTACTGCAGATAGTCGGAAGAGTGTCTGTAGTCTGCTTCACTGTAAGCTTCGCCACAATCTCTGCTGTAGTCACCCCCGCCTGTGGTGGTCACAATACTGTCTATCACATGGTCTTTGGTCCAAAACATGTCCACAATAGCTCCAGGAATGGACATAGCTGTCTTCACGGAGGTGATGCCATTCCCAGTCACTGCTGCTTGACCGAGATCTGCTTCTCCTCCTCTTAAGCTTGCAACGTCTGTAACGCTCGTGATAGCTACCTCAGCCTCCACACTCCAAAGAACGCTACCTTCTTGAGTGTGGCATCATCTTCGCAGTGAGCCTGATCCGCTTGTCCAATAGGAAGTCTGTCTTGGCGGCTGCGGCAGTGGAGGCGAAACACTGAAGAGTGACTATTTCGTTGAAGCTGCTGTGTGATTATTTTCTTATGAGATGCACAATGCTTTGATATTTTGAATGTGCCGATTCTTCCTGCTTACACCTTACAAATTGATTAGGATGGCAGCTGTTGCAATATGTTAATTAAGGACAACTGCCACTAAGTTCATGATCACTGTGAACAAGAATGAATGCTCGTTCGAAACAGAGCAAGCACGATTCAAAGGGGTGAACAGGTCTGATTATGCCTATACATAGGCTTCCGTGGGGAGCCACTTTTTGAGGAAAAACCGTCAATTTATATAAAAAGTGCTGTACATTACCAAATATTTTTACAGTCCCAAAGACGGTTTGACTGTCAGTGTATGCTGTGAATAAGCCGAAATACAAGTATTTTCAGTCAACTGTATTTGAAATACCAGAGTCAAGGGTTCTGTACACATATTGACATAAGGGAATTGATTTCTTCTGTAAACCACGCATACATCCATTATTATTCATGTGCCAGATTTTACATAGGAAATGACCACCTATTGACAGATTCTTAATTTCTTTGCATATATGTTGTTTGTTAATATTTATGTTACAAGGAATTTGTGTTTTTATGTGTATGTGTGAGAGCCCTGAAGGTGTTTCCCTGACTAGTGCCTGGGGATCCATCATCCAGGTGGCCAGGACATGGCCATCGCCATTGGATCCAGTTCCTGGGATTGGACCAGTGAGGGAGGATCACCTGGATGGGCGGTCCTCAGGGAGTGGAAGTGGGACACCGACAGGTGAGACACGATATTCCTCTTCTTCCAACACCTTTTCCCCATCCTCCCACATAGGAAACTCAGAAACTCTAACACCCCCCCTTTTCCGACACAAACACTTTCACACAACACGAAAGACAATGGACTAACACCAGAGCCGTTTACCTGACATGTCCCAACACAAGGGTCAGGCAAAGTCAGACAATTAACCAGAATCACACAGACACCTGATGGCCCTTTCTCTTCCCCAAAGGGATAAAAAGTGGAGCACGAAAGCACACTACGAGCAAGGCAGACCGCACGACGAGACAGCTATCCCAGTATGGCAATTCAAGAGGAGGAGAAAGGTGTCGAGAACCGAAGGGGCGACAAGGAGAGAAGTGACTTTGCCCTTTCCGACCCAGACCCGTGAAGCCTTTGTGAAAAGAATCGTAAAACCGCAAACAATAGCCAGCGTGTGTTGCAGCAGATGTCAACGGTACACAAAACCCTCCTACACTGATAATCAGGACAGGGAGAGATGCCTGCTACCGTGGTACCCTCCTTGACTCCAGAGACAAGAAAAGCTAAGCGGTTCATCACAGCCGGTGAGTCAAGGGGTGAATCAATAAGAAACCGAACAGTGTTGAACGAAAGTTGCAAATGGCAAATTGATGGAAAATCGAAGAACTATTAACACCTAAGCGGAAAATCAGCTGCAGAGGGGTCCAGCACCACATTGGTGCTCATTGGAGAGACTCTGGTTAATTTCCCCATTGTTGAAACTACTGATACCAGAAGGCCTTGGGAAAGCCGCATGAAAAGGTCAAAGTGGTCATACAGGGGATGTAGCAAAATCCCCATATACAGTTGCAAATCTTTGACCGACAATGCATTGGAAAACCAAGGGAAGTGAATCCTGCATAGTCAGAAAATAGAAGAAACTGAGAGGCAGGCAAATGTGAACCCGACCGAGGGATGACTGCAGAACGGGACAAAGCATGATGCCTCGATGATCATTGTGTTGACAAGAGTGAACCTGATAGAGGGATGCCCACAGTGGATTGTCTAAAAGGACATTAAGACTTGTGAATGCAACAGGTGAAAGTGTTTTAAGAAAAGCCGTAGTGAACCCAATGGAGGGAGGCTAACATCCGAGAAGGGTCTAAACACGCAAGAGAGGGATACAGGGGTGAAAAGTCATCACCCAACGTACAAGCGGAAAGGAACTTTTTGTTTGTTATTTTGAACACATCAGTTCCTCAGACACAAGAGACTTTTTGTAGAAAAGAGACTTAACCACCGAAGGTCCTGATAGCTGAAAATGGAACTGTCGTCTCGTGCTGGGGAAAAGCTCGAGAGTGTGCTGTGCTCAAAAGTCCCACCTTGTCCTGTGCTCAAAACATGGGGAAGGGAGACCCCCGGCTACCACATCCTGACTTATCGTTTGTGAACACTTCTTTCTTTCTTATGAATCCTATCCCACACTCTTTTTGTATTTAATAGTAAGGAGTGGCAATCGTTTTTTTGTATAGTCCATTCTATCTGATAAGACGCCACTAGGACTGCCTTATTATTATTTGATGGTATTTGCTTGCTACCATTTTAGATTTGGGTTTAGATTAGGCGTTTTTCCAACCTGCATATACAGTTCAATAAACACCCTTCAACTGTGATCACTTGTGTCTCTCTTTACTGTAGCCACCATGAGTTCCTTACATATGTCACATATATGAATTATGCATTTGTTGATTTAGTGCTGATGTAGGAACGATTATTGTATGCTGCTGTTTGTTGGATAACACATGTTGGGTTTGTAGATAGTTTTCTCTTGCAAATTGCACGTTACAGAGGGGCAGTCATATGGATGAAAGAACATGGTTAAACTAATTTATTGCTCAGCAAATTGAGTTTACTTGCTAAAATAGTAGATTGGATACTTATTGGCAAGGAATCTTCCTGAAGAAGAGAACTAATGAATTATATGATCATACTATGTCCATACTGTACCTCAACTTAGACAGTGAATCAAGTTGTTTTAAGAATGGTCAACTGATCGAGAATGACAGTATCTTGCAGTCCTTGGAACATAATATTTTCTCCTTCTCAGCAGAGAATGTTGTTGGCTAATATAGCACACAAAGAAAATATATACCAGATGTGATGCTGGCATTGAGAAATGAAATATCATGAACCGTTAAAAAACAATATTGCAGTAGTTGGTCAGAGCTATTGGGCTAAGTTTGGTACAATTATTGCAATAAAAATATGCCCTCTTACATGCTATAAGAAATATATTTTCTGTCACTCACACTTCATAAAATCTTCCTTTGTGTAAACTTGATCTTTATTTATTCTTTGCAATTCTCCCCTTTACTTTTTCGGAGATTATTCCACAAATTCCTCAATGCACTGCAGTTACTAACCAAAGGATTTCTGCCATATGTTCTCTTTTGCGTGGTACAAGTATTGATGATTTTCAAATAATTCTGCCCTGTGTTATTGATGCCCATCTCATAGGAATGGGCAGTCCATTTCTACAACTGATTTTCCTGCTGCATGAATCGTTTGGACTACTGGGTGATGGTGATCAGAATGGAAATGTGTTGGGTAGATGGACTGCTTAATTGGGGTCAGCCAATATCGATTCATTATGGACAGCCAACAATGCAGAATATTGTGTACCTGTGAACATGGAGTAGTTATTTTATCTGCTTTTATTAGATCAATATTTAATTTCACCCTGCAAGTTACTGGAGGAAATCCTAGTAAGTGTTCTAATCACAAAATGTGCATTATTTCAGTAGTCCCTTTTGATGGGTCAGAAGAAGGAAAGTGATACTGAGTCTATTTTTGTAGTTTTAGCAAGGGTGGAGTTAATCGTGGCGGGACTCCCTTTCTCCTGTGCACCTCCTCTTTTTTTGTTTCCGAATCTGACCAGCAGCCTGGATCCTGGTTTCTCGAGGAACCAACTCCGGGGTTCCCATTTATTTGTGAGAATTGTGGGGATGACAAACTCTGGATCAGTTGGGCGCTGGTAGGGTATGGTGGTCCAATGGTCGCTGTTGAGCGATTTGATCAATTATATGGTCCAGTCAGGTCATAGTCATTGATTTGTTTATTTTTGGTTAGTTAGTACCAAAGAAAACATCATTGTAGAAATGAATGACAAGTTTTTTGACATGGTAACTCGCTACACAGCCGACGCGCGTTTCAACCTAAGTCTTTTTCGAGGTCAATTGAGTTAAGGGGTGGACTTCAAAATGCTGTAAACTGGTCCTCCTAGATGAGGGCACCAGGGGTGCTGGATAGCCGATCGTTGGCCGGGTCCGGCGAGTTCGTTGCGTTCGAGCGTTCTCGGAAATACAGCATTTTGAAGTCAACAGCGACCATTGGACCACCATACCCTACCAGCATCCAACTGATCCAGAGTTTGTCATCCCCACAATTAGTCTATTTTTGGGTTCAATTTCCTACAGACTCACGAAAACACTCTGACATTAAATCAAATCATATCAAAGACAGGTAACATCACTTGCAATCAGCAGCGAATCATGAACGCATCAGGATTGATGGTTTTCAGTCTAAGGAAATAACTCATAGGTGGTCATCAAAGACAACGCTCTAATTACTGAAAAGGAATTTCAGAAGCTTGAGAATAATCTCAACATTGAACATCTGCAGGTCCTGATTCCCTTTGAAATGCTTTGTAAATCAGGTGCACAGACTTTATTGCATCTTTTAAGTACACATGCTAAGCCAGCTTTGCTACTGTGCCATTTCCTTTTTAGTCTTCCGGCAGAGGTTGAAAAATTTTCAGTTTTCACAAACCAAACCAGTCTTTACTTAAAAAAGGTGGATTCCATAGCCAGACAAAGCTAGAATCAGTCTTGGAGTTGGGGGTGAACTTTGACCCCCACAATTCGAGAACCCAACTTAATAAACAGGGGGTGCCGAATACACAGTTCTAAATCTGGAGTAGCATTCAAACATATATCAAAGAGCTGTATTAGGATGGGCAAAGTTCCTTTTTTCTCTTTTTAATCAGACCAAATGTAAATATATCAACCCAACCATTATCAACAAAGTGCAATAGACAGATCACTGAATTTGAAAGGATTTGTCTTTAGCACTTTGTTGAAATGCTTGGATTTATTTGTATGTGCATTCTTCTGGTTACAAACAGAGACAAGGAACGTTGCCACTACTAATATAGCTCTTTGATATAGGTTTTAACCTTACGATTCAAAGGCACACTAAGCAAGTCAGATTCACTCCTGGATTCCACAAGTATTATTTGGAGCTTCCTACCTAAGGATTCTTGGCTCCGGAATTCTTGGAATACAATGCATCATTTTAGGATTCTCTTAAGGGGTAATGCTGTAGATACCACTATTTTTACATTATCTTCCAGCAAAACCTCAGTCTGCAGGACAACCCACCCGAATTCCTGATAATTCTTGCATATGTGTTCGTGATGTGCCATCGTGTTATAGAAAATGCCATGTAGATTGTCCCACAGGTCAGCAGACTTGTATTAATCTGTTTTGAGTGTCGGAAGGTAGCATTTAACTCTATTAACAGTTGTCATGTCTATTCGCATTGTTGAATTGTAAGGCTCCCACTGTCCCAACAAGTGCCTTCGCCTTTCAACCAGTTCGATCTCTGCATGCAAGCTTCACATGGACTTTTACGACTGTCTGAGAAAACTGAAAGATTATGAGAGGCGCCAGACAAAACTGCTGCTCCTGGCTCTGGAACTGCTCTGCTCCTGTTTTAAAAGCACAGAGAGTAACTTAAATCAATGAAGAGGTGCCAATATTTCGGAATCGGGGAACAGAAATACTTGGCTCATTGTTATTTTTCCTGACACAGGTTAACATCTCTATTAAAGATCACACAATAAAACAGAGGCTAGGCATGTCGTATTACTTCAAGAAAAGCAGAGCTGCCTGTCCAACCCCAGTGAACACTTCACTACTTCTTCACACCATGGTTACATTCCGAATGGCTCCGTTCCATATCTCCAAAAGTCTACTTTGAAGAGGAATTTCTTGACAGGTCCTGGTGCTGCATACAGTTCTTTGAAGGGAATTGGGAGTATTGGCTCTTATGCTCAAAAATAAACAGTTATTGAATACCCTGCAGTTTTTGTAAATAAGGTAAGCATAAGTGGAAGTTCAAATAGTACCTGAAGAAGGGGTCTGTCTGGTCTCTGGTCTAATCACTGTTCTCTGGCCTGTGTGACATGTGTTGGCCATCACAGTCCACATCTCCATGGACACGTGCCCCCTTCTGTAAAATCAACATTCCAACATTGCCTCTCCCTTGTTGAAAATCTGAGCACATTCCAACATTGCCTCTCCCTTGTTGTAAATCTGAGCATAGATGCCACAGTTGAACGTGTCAACGAAACAGAGAATACCGCCTGTGGAATTGTGAGCACAGATTTGCAGGACAGAGCCAACAAAAACATTGCTGCTATAGCTCATGTGGTAACCTATCCGAGGGCGTCTAGAGCAGTTTGTGTTTCTTTCACAGATATCATATTACTCACACTGATAATGCGCAGGCAAGTCCGACATGTAAGAGACGGCAAGCACTGAGGCACCCTCTGTAACATCTGATCTGCCTGCAGGGGAGCCTCTCAATTTCAAAGGGGCCGGTACTCTTTACAGAGCATTCGCTGTAGGAAAGGCTCTTCCACGGGGGTCTGTCAACTGCACACCTCCACAGAGGTGTTTTTGGGGTCAAGTCCTAAAAATTAAAGTGGGGGACTCACCAACAAACGAATGGGATGTGACGCAGCCTGAAATTATCATATCAAGGTAAAATATGCACATTTCATTAAATTGGTTTTGCATAACCACTGAAATTGCACAGGACGAATGGCATTTGTCTTTCATAAAATCAACACACACACAAAACAAAGTGAGGATATTTTCTTCTAATAGTGTTTTCGAAAACGTTAAAAGGTGTGCATGTTTTAAACTCCAAGAACCAACGCAAATGTTTTCCGTGGGACTTGCAGTACCGAGATCGGACATTTCACCTTTAGTTGTTTGTTATTCTTCATCAGGTTACATAGTGCAGTGGTGAAGTGTCCGGCCTACAAACCCCACTACTGCGGTTTGATCCCCGAGTATGGCTTAAATTCAAAGAGCAGATTCAATGTTTCTCATTTTAGCTGGGGGGACTGAGTCCACCCTCTGAATAAAGTGGGGGGGAGGAACTTCGTCCCCCCGCGTGTACCCTCGACTTGAGTCCTGAGTTTCACTTTTCCCAGGGGGCTTTCTTCAGTGTACTCTTAGGGTTACCCTGATCCTCCAATGGCCGCACCACGTAGCCTTCAGGGGTTGCAGGAAAACTCCACACCACAGTCGGTGGACAAACTAAAAGCAGGCCCGAGTACAGTGTGTATATAGACAGAATAAAGCTGCATGAATGGATGTTCACTATTGAACGTGAGATCTCTCCAAATGGGAGTGCAGTCCTGAATGTATCCACCCCTGCCAAGGAAATCATGCTCTCGGGCAAATACCCATGGCAATGACCCATGTGAACTGCACTCACACAGTGACAGAGGGGTGATTGTTCACCGCTCCGCACACACACGATCATTGAGGCTGGGAGCGTCCTCTCCATAATGCCCTTTATCTGTACTGGTGACAGACCTCTGCGTTGCAACAGGTGCAAGGAAATGTATACTGTGGATGTGGGAATATAGGGGCTAACAGTCCATGAGTAATACTGGGTGTGGGTTTCTTTGGACTGGACGTCCACATATTTGAATTACTGTGCTGGATAATTAACTGTAGAACGGGAATTGCACCTATGCCTGTTGTAGTGAAATAATGTTTAAAAAAAACGAATCCCAGGGTAGAGTGTTCTGTACTCATGTCTGTAGGAAGACTATTAGTCTACTTTAAGTGAGGTTTTCTATTAGTTTAAACGCTTCAAAAAACAAAACTTTTAATAAATGTTTTGGATTGCTGTGCCTAAACATATGTGTTTTGCGGTAGTCGCTTCTTCTTCAGGGCAGATTTCTATAGGTTTTGCAGTCGCCATATCAATCGGATGTTCACTCTATTTCCTTGCATATTCCCCCTTGCACAATTATATCTCCCACCTATTTGGACCTTTTATACATATCCCAGGGGTCGACGTTTACACAAAAGTAGTGGAACTATGTTCCTCTCTGTCCTGCCTCGTCCCCCCGCCCCAAAACCATCCTCCCTCCACCTCCCTCCTGCTCCCCCACTGACCAGACCAACCATCACCTCCCCCAGCCCCCAATACAAACCCTATAACTGGGTCCGGCCTTTATTAAACCCTTTCCCCCAAAACTGGGCCTGATTCACAGATGTGTTTTATAATGGTGCAATCCCATTGAAACATGCTCTGTGAATCAGTCCCACTCCACTTTACAACTGTGCTATCAACATTGAAAGAAACACAGTCAAGGAAAATGACCACTGTTACTTAAATTCATTGTGCCACATCATGCAGCTTTAAGACCCCTCCCCTTTCCAGTTACACGCCACCACCATTGGCATCTCTTAAGGGACATGCCAGGGACTATAGCCACCGACACTGCATGCATTACCTGCTAATATAGCTGTGCCTGTCGCAATTGCCGGTTAATCGTGCCTAACTGCAACCGACAAATGCTGGTCACTGCGTGCCCCACAGTGATCACCACTGTCATTTGTAATTAAGCAGGGCTATGTGGCAACGCGGGATAGGCCTGGTTATCGATAGGTTTCATTACATGCACGAAGGACAGACGTGGTACGTCTTTCTCATAAATCTTTATTCCATGAACTAACTGCCTCTTCCTCTGCGAGGCTACTCCTCTTCCTCTTCTACATCGCGTTCCCCTTAACCCTTTCCCTTCTGTTGCCTGCTCCCTCACAACACCTCCCCATCACATGTCTCTATCTCCTTACATCCATATTACACTTCCTCAATAAGTCTGCATAATCTCTTGATGGTCCGCCTGGGCCGACCCTCTGCCATGTCTCCATCTCTGGCTGGCATCAGCGGATTGTCCTCTGTCTCGTCTCTTCCTTCCTCGGTCGTTCTCATCTCCTTAGTCCCTTTTATCTCTGTCACTCTGAGGGGGTTGCTGTAGTATCGGGTGTCTGTTTTTCTTTGTAAGCGTTGCTTTACATGCACCCCTTCTCCTTCTTCAAACTCCTTGTCTTTCGCGCTCCTGCTCCGGTCGGTGCTTTCTTTGGCTGCTTCTTTCGCCTTTGTGTCCCGTGCTCTCACTTCTTACAGTCTTGCCCGCTCTTCTGGTTCTCTCAAGGCTATGGTGGATCCTTGGGGTAGGCATGTCCTGCATTGGTATGCCCTCATGAAATCTCCAGGCGCTAGTCCAGTCACTGAGTGTGATGTGCTCCGATAGGGCCCGCTGGATTGGCATTTCTTCAATAGTTGCCTTTTGAATGGTCCTTTTGATTGATGACATAAACCACTCTGTCATTCTGTTGGCCTGTTGCCACAGCAAGGTTATCCATTGGTGGTTGTAGCCTAGATGTCCCGCAAACCTACGGAACTCGTGACCATTGAACGGCAGTCCATTGTCTGTCTCGGCGGTGGTAGGGATGCCCCACTCACTGAACACTTCGTCTATGACTCTGGCAGTCTGGGCAAACGCTGTGGATAATGTGCGTTTGACTATAGGGAATATGGAAAACTCATCAATGATCACCAAAAGGTATCCTGTTTCGAGTGGCCCATAGTAGACCATTGCAACACCTTTCCATACCTCTTTTGGGATGCATGTCATTTGCAGCAGCATTGGTGGGTCGCTTCTGGCTGCAATTGGCATGGGAGGCAGCTTCTCATGGTGTCTCCTATCATGGCATCCATGAGGGGGAAACATGCTGATCGCGGGAGTAGGTTCTTGGTTGCTTCAACCCCTCTGTGTCCTTCATGTGCCTGCTGCACGATTCCCCTGCGGAGGGATGACAGGATGATTATCCGGCATCCTCTCAGCAATATCCCTTGTTCAGAGACTGCCAGTTCCATGCTGATTTTTGACATGCCCTCCAGTTCTTGTTTGTTCACTCCCTTTCATTGACGTGATATCCTTTAATAGTCCCTCCATTTGTTTGATACAGTGTGCTCCCTGGCTTTCCTGGTTGACGGGTCAGCCTGTGTTGCTCTTGCTATGTCCTCGATGGTGTGGCCGGTAGAGCCTGTTCTGTGACAATGCATAGGTATTCTGCATCACCCCCCTGTGGTGGCAGGCCTGTCATTGTCGAGTGTCTTGAGATGTAGTCAGCCGGGTTGCTGTCACCTCCTGGCCGGTGGACCACGGTATAGTCATATTCTTGGAGATGGATTCCCCACCTCTCAATCCTGGGGGTAATCTTTGTCCTCGGTTTGCCAAACAGCGACAGGAGGGCCTGATGGTCTGTCACGAGGGTGAACTATTTTCCTACTACGAAGTGATGAAAGTATTCGCAGGCCCCCACTGCGCTGAGGCTCTCCTTTTCTGCCTGCGAGTATGCACGCTCCGTCGGGGACAGGGTCCTGCTTGTGTATGCTACAATGCTGCTCGCCGGGGCATCCGGCATCTCGCGTTGTGCCAGTATGGCTCCTAAGCCGACTGGGCTGGCATCAATTACCAATTCTGTATGGAATCTTGTGTTGAATTATGCTAGCTGTGTCGCATTTCTCAGCTCCATTTTGATTGTGTCGAACACCTTCTGGCACTCTCTAGACCAGCGGAATGACTCGTCCTTTCTCAGTAGCTTTCGCAGTTGCTCATGGTGATCGTGTACTTCTATAAATAGCGGGTGCAGTATCCTGCCATCCCTAGGAAGGATCTTACTTCCCCGTCGGTGGGCTCCTGCAGCTCATAGATGGCTCACACCTTTTCTGGGTCAGGCTTCATTCCTTCCCGGGAGAAAATATGGCCGTTGAATCTTAGTTTTTCTGTACTGATGTTACATTTATCATAGTTGAGGGTGAATACTGCTTTCTTTAGGATTTCAACTCCTCTATCAGTGCTTTGTCATGCTCCTCCTGTGTGGTGCCATACACCAGGATATGGTCCAAGTAGTTAAATGCCCTTTTAACAGGGAGGAGCAGGTGCCTAATTGTCTCCTGAAATATACCTATTTAGCCGCTTGTACCAGAAGAGGCCATCGTGGGATGTGAATGTTGTGATCGAGTGTCTCGCTCTTTCAATGGCAATGTTTGCCGCTCCCATATCGACGCAGAGACGCAGTCTATTGCCGTCCTTGTGTACCACTCCGCCCAGAGTGGATATCCATGGTTTTGGCCCCGTCACCTTTTCGATGATATCGTTATCCAGGAGCTATTGGAGTTCCCCTGAGACAGCTTCCTGCAGGTGAAACCCCACCCTACACGGGTGTTGCGGGACAGGTTTGATTTGATTGTTGATGTGGAGGCTGATCACTGTCCCTTTTAGTTTACCCAGTCCCTGGAATAGCTTGGGGAATGCATCCCGATCGACTCCTTGGTAAGCGATGAAGCCATCAGGTGGCATATGGACCCATATCCACGGTGGCCTCCAGTGCATACCACCATGTCGCCTTTATTGATGTGAATGTCATTCAAACCAAGTGCTTCCGCTGTACGATAGCTGAGGAGACATTTGCCTTGGACTGGGCTTCAGAGGACATGAATGGTGGCGTTGATCCTCTTCCCTTTGAAGGAAAATGTCTTTTCAAATTGCCCTATCAACTGGAGTGGTACGCTGGCCCCCCTATTGGAAGATTTGTGCCTTGGATGGGGTTTCAATAGCGGCGGCATGTATTTCCACCCTCTCGTGCACTCTTTGCATCTCTATCACCTCGTTGATCATTAGAGGTTTCTCAAGGAGTTGTTTCCGTAGCACAGACGACAGGCATCCCTCTATGACGCGCTGCCGGATCGCTTTGACATCCAAGAAAGCAGCAAATTGACAGTGGACGAGTTTTTGCCAAAGCCTTGTGATGAATTCCTCCACCGTCTCATGAGATGCTTCGTGGCATTGGTTGAACACATAATGTTCATAATCCCTGTTTGGTTGTACACAGGTTTTTTGTCCAGAGCAGCCACGAGTGCTTCATAGGTAATCCGGTCTTCTGGCGGGATGGACTTGATGATGCCGTTGATCTTGACATCCAAGAAAGCAGCAAATTGGCAGTGGACGAGTTTTTGCCAAAGCCTTGTGATGAATTCCTCCACCGTCTCATGAGATGCTTCGTGGCATTGGTTGAACACATAATGTTCATAATCCCTGTTTGGTTGTACACAGGTTTTTTGTCCAGAGCAGCCACGAGTGCTTCATAGGTAATCCGGTCTTCTGGCGGGATGGTCTTGATGATGCCGTTGATCTCCATCTCAGCTAAGTTTGTGAAGATGTCCTTTAGTACTGGGGACTTCTTTTCCCCGGTTGCCTTGAGGAACCCGGCAAAGTCTTCAACCTATACTGTCCATCTGGGTCCTCTGTCCGTCTGTGGCTGGAGGTTGAATGGGGCAGGTTTCCTTAAGAAAGCAATGCTGCTTGTAGTGTGCAGGGGTGCGTCTTGTCCTCCTGCCTGGTCAACCATTTCTGTGCTAGTTCAAAACGGTCTGGCATGGTGCTCTGCTGGGCATAGGGGTGGTTGTGTGCTTCTTTTGTCCTTGGCTCCACTCCTTTGGTGAGAGCTCCCTGGGCATCCACTGATGGTGTGATGTGTGTGTGATGCCTTGGTCCCTGGCTTCACTCCTTGTGGTTGGAGCTGGTGGGACCCACTGGTGGCGTATGGAGCACCCTATGGGCAGATCTTACGGTTGTTTGCTAATGGTGCCCGTGTTCCAACGGCTGCCATGTGGCCCGTGGTGCCATGCTCCTACTGTAGTGTGCGTACAGGTTGCAGTGGGTGAGGCTTGCAGCTGTATTGCTAACGGTGCCGGTGTCCAGATTTAGTGTGCTGGCCGCCACTTCAACTGCCTTCATGGGTGCTCGGTAGGCCTCCTGGTCTCCGTGTGTGTAGGGGTGTTGGTGTGAGACACCAGAAAGGATGCTGGCGCCCAGGAAGGTTGCCGGGAGGCAGAAAGGACATGCGGCGTATGCTGAAAGATGGCGTTTCGCTGCTGGTATGAAGGAGGCACGTCGGCGCCCTGCTTTATCCTTGTCGCCAGTTGTTATTGATAGATTTCATTAACATGCAAGAAGGACAGATACGGTAGGACCTTCTCATAACTCTTTATTCCATTAACTAACTGCCTCTTCCTCAGCGAGGCTCCTCCTCTTCCTCCTCTACATTGCATTACCCTTAACCATTTCCTTTCGGTCGCCTCCTCCCTCACAAGAGGCGTTATGTCCCAGGCAGGCTAATCAAGTAGAGAAAAGCAAATAAGCCTGTGAGATTGCTCTGCACTTTTTGCCATTTGTGTGTTATATGCAGGGCCCAGGTCCGTATCCCCAGTGGAGGAAAACAAAAAACAAAGGTTCCCTTCCCTGTCATCCAGGAAGGTGCTCTGAGTGGTGAAAAGTAAGGTAACGATAGAGAATACCGAAACATAGAGGAATGTTGTACCCTTGGTTCCCACCCACTTCGACCTCTGGTAGTAACATGAACATCATTCCTTGTTCACTTTATGCTGAGCTGTGTTCAGTTATTAAGCAACACAGTCAGACAGGGGCACAGATTAACAGGCTCCCTTTTGCGGCAGCTGTTTTCAGCAGCAAAAACGTGCTTCATATTTCCCGAGGACCTAATTACCTGCAAAGGTATCACGGTTAAAAAAAAGAAAAAAGTAGCCAGTAAAAGAAGGGGGGGTGACTGAGCACTGTAGTGTGCAGCTTAACAGGCACCAATCGATTTTTGTATGTCTTAAGATTCTCGTACAGCAAACGACTGTCAGCTAGCAGATGTAGTTTATTTTGATTGCAAGGTCCATTATTTCTAGTGAGAATGGAAGTCACAGCTGGCATACTATCCAGAGAGTGCTTTTGGTGTGATGCAAAATTTTGGGAAACCCTAAAACCCCACAAAACCTTTATTTATGTTCAAGCATAGTCTGAGACTTGTCTGTCAAAGACCAAGAAAAGTAAGTGACTTAGGAATGTTTGAGAATTGTGGTCTATGTAACTAAAGAAGTGGCTTACCGAGGCTGTGAAGTTTTTGATCTACTACAAAATACAACTGTCATAAAAGGGAAAATATACAAGAAGTGTGTTAATTAATCAGGAATCAACACATTGTACTAATATATCTATATATATAAATATAAAAGTCAAAAGTGTGTGGGTTTGTGGTGCGAATTGTTGTTCCTTGCACAATTCCATACCGTTTCACCAATCTGCACCAAATCTTGCATAGATACCCGTTAGGACCCTTCTGACATTACTGGCTAAGTGACCTTGGACAACCCACCTCTTTCAGCAAAAGTTAAAATGTGTTTGTGGCTCGCCAACGAAGCCGGAAACCATGTTCACCAGGAAAGGAAACAAAACAAGTTCGAGAGGCGAATGCACCTGAGAGCGAAGGTGAAGGCAGGTAGCATTCTAGAAGTTTCCACATTTTTGCTGCATCAGGTGAAATAACTTTTCCAGAGGATTTTTGTGAGATGGTGCCTGCCGACGAAGCCATAAACCATGTTCACCGGGAACTGAAACAAAAAATGTTGTTTCTAAACAAGCTTTACAATGCTGTAAACCATGTTCACCGGGAAGGGAAACAAAAATGTTTGCCGCATCAGGTGAAATTACTTTTCCAGAGGATTCTTGGGAGATGCTGCCTGCTGACGAAGCGTAAACCATGTTCACCGTGAAGGGAAACAAAAAATATTGTTTCTAAACAAGCTTTACAATGCTGTAAACCATGTTCAACGGGAAGGGAAACAAAAATGTTTGCTGCATCAGGTGAAATTACTTTTCCAGAGGATTCTTGGGAGATGGTGACTGCCGATGAAGCCGTAAACCATGTTCACCGGGAAAGGAAAGAAAAAATGTTGTTTCTCAACCCGTCCAGACACGAGGAACTAAACTTGAGGTCCCTTTGCAACGTCGAAAACCATGTTTCAAGGTCATAGGATGCATGATTTCCAAGATATTTGCACTGCAACAAATTGCACCATGCCAGAGTAAGGTGGAACAGCGACTTACAGAATCATTCATAGTCAACAATTAATGAGAGTATTATCATGTCGGTCTACAGAACCCATTAGGAGAACAGGTACTTTTGCTAGTATGTGTATAATTTTCAAAAATCTAATTAAATCGCTGTAGGTCGACATTTCAAAATAGGTTCCAATCTCTGTATGATAGCCCTATGTGATAAAGTGCAGGCGCCAGACTCTCTGGGCCAAACTTTGCAATCCCAGTAAGATAAGCCAAGGGGCTAAAGTGCCTGCTGCACAGATATGTGCCCAAATACTAGGAGACAGCTCCCTTCTCCTGAGATTCTCACTCTTGGTATCTCGATGCCGGCCCGCAAAAAACATCCATCTATGGTATCCAGTTTGCTGCTCATCCAACAAAAACAATAGAAACCATCCCCTCTTAGGACAGAAAGGTTGAGTGGCATTTATTTAACAAAACATAGGTTTCCCTTGTCACAGAAGCAGTAATTTCAGCTAGGTTTTATTGAACCAACCAACTCGCCTCCTTTTGTGTGTTAATGCCTCTAGGCATTGAGAGTTAAATCCTGTTGAATCCGGAGAAGCAGCATTTTGGCATAGGCAGGGTGTTGTCTCTGTGTCTGTGTATGATGTAGGATGTGTGGGTGGAATGTTTTGACCCTGGTGTTCCTCTCAATGGAAGTTGGAATAATGTAGCCTGGGCGGGAGTTCCGGTTGGTCCTGTTCTTGTATATATTGCCTTAAGATGTAACCTAAGAAGCCATCTAATAAAGTTACTTTCCCGAGTGTCTGGAGAAGCTCCTTTACAACACTGGTGATGAATTGGTCTGGGCAGGGGCCAGGAAACTGACTATAACGCAAGGACTGAAGCTGTAGGGGGAGGACAAGCCATCACAGGACCTACTGCCCTCCCAACGAAGAACCCACCACCCAGGGCCATTAAGAGGAGATCAGCTTTGTAGAAATGGTCAGTAAAGATTAAGTTGGCAGATAGCAAAAATGGTGACTGAGCACACAGAGACGTCTAAGGCATAAAAGTAAAATAAGGTGCAGTATAGTACTAATGGTATAGGAGCCCAGGCTGCTCAGTATGGCTCACGAAGGATGCACTGCATGTGGACATCATAAAGAAAAAAAGAGGAGAAGTGATCCCCACAGTTTTCAGGAATGAATGCTATTTTGGAGGTGAACGCAGAGCTTTGATGAAATAGGCCCTGCATCGTAAAACAGCAATGCAAGATATATAATGCACTTATTGTAATGTTTTATGATAGCAGGGCCTCAGCAAGCATGAATTTCAGACTACAGTGGTGTGGCCACAGCTTGGTAGTGCAGTGACAAGGATGACCGCAAGATGCCTAGGCGCCATTGATTCCCTCATTTCAATGCTAATGGGGAACGCCAAAAGAAGTGCAAGAGCTTGGTCTCTTGCAAGCGCTACTACCTGAATGGGGATGTCAGACTTGCTAGGGGCCGATTAGAGAAAATAGTCTTTAGACTTGGGCACGCTCGCGACGACGCCATTTTAGCAATGTGAGAAGAAGCCAGAAAGCAAAGGGCTGTGCGCAGTTATATAGCACAGGTGTAAGAGTGTTCCATGAAGGCTGCGCTGTGGTGTAGAGCGGTCCTTGCAAGGACGAAGTTTTGGATGCACAAAGATACGCTTACAGTCACCAACACTGTCATGCGTGTTCATGACCACAGTAATACAGGCAATAGGTGCAGTAATGAACTTGCATTATGGGATCTAAAAAAATCTTTTTAGTATTTGCAGGTGTAGTGTTGCTGATGCGCATCAAGGAATTTTAAGAGCTGCCATTTTGTATTTTACGTGTGGATTGTGCCAGGTGTAGGAAATATAGACAGTATTGGAGAATAGAAGAACTTACTGTTACCTAAAGTTATTGTATTGGTTATTATTATATAGTTTAAAGGTACATGCGTGAAGTATAGTTGTCAGTTGGGATTTGTAGTGCTACTGTAGCTCCTCTTCTTGACCATGGTCCAAGCAAGAGCGTGCACCTCTCACCCCGAACTAGGGACAGTCCGCATGTGAAACACCAATCTCAGGCCCGCTGGGTAGGGAGGGGCGCTGCACTTCAAAATAAAATTGCTGATAACAGATGAGCTACACCATGAGTTCTTCGATCACTAGGGGACAAAGACACCAGAGTGCATTTTATAGGGAACCCAACAGGGACAACTTTCCATAGAAAAAGAAATACTTAACCTTTAATACTTTTCACCATTCTGATTCCCTAGGATTCCCCTGGCGTGAGGTCCATCTAAATGGGAAACTGCTGTGTCTGCTCAACCTTCCTTTGAGGGATTTCAGGGGTACAATGTCATTTCATCGCGGGATGGTTTTTCGTGGGCTTTTTTACCGCCGATTTTTTGGGGGGGTAAAAATAATTATAGAATTGGGTGAGGGTGTACGGGAAAATAAAAAAAAATTAAAGGGCATGGGGGTCTGGGGGGGGGGGGGGGGTAACCCCCCCCAAAAAAAATGTGATTAGTTTTTTCGAGAAAGAAATCAGCTGTAAAAATCCCTGCGAAAAAACATCCCGCAATGAAATGACATGGAACCGTTTCAGGGGCCCTTAGGGCGAGTCTGATGCAACAGGCCCTTACCGATACTCAGGTATCCCCCACATGGAGTGTGAGGCTAGATAGAGGATGGCATCTGCAGGTGGTCCCATCTCGCTAGGCGACTTTAGGCAGGCTACCACTCTATCCCACTACCTCACACCAGGGTACCTCCCCTCTACCCCCCTTTTCCTATTTAAACTCATTACTTGTACTAAGCATCCTACACCTACTTAACCTTCAAAGCTACTTAATATTTATTTCATTTATTTATTTTTGCATTTATAGAAGCGCAAAAACCCCTCAGACATAGGCGCTAGTTACAGTATTTGCAAAGTCACATTCTACAAAATGCAAGACCACGCATAGAGGTTACAGTATACTGGTAGATTTTGAAAAGCATAATCTGGCAGAGCCACGCCTTATGGTACAGGGACTACTGCATGTGTACAGGTATGCTTGGAAGACAAAATTAGAGTAGGTGCTAATACAGGTATGTAAGAAGTATGAATGAAAAAATAGTTGTTGGTGCACATTCTGGCAAAGCCTCCCCTCATGATACAGGGGCTACTCCAGGTATGTAAGCAAACATGAATGACAAAATAAGTAGGAGTGCACATTCGGGCAGAGCCTCGCCTCATGGTATGGGGGGCTACTCCAGGTATGTAAGCAAACTTGAATGACAAAATAAGTATGAGTGCACATTCTGGCAAAGCCTCGCCTCATGGGATGGGGGCTACTTCAGGTACACACATGAATTACAAAATAAGTATGAGTGCACATTCTGGCAGAGCCTCGCCTCATGGTACGGGGCTACTTCAGGTATGTAAGCAAACATGAATGACAAAATAAGCATGAGTGCACATTCTGGCGGAGTCTCACTTCATGGTACGGGGACTACTCCTGGTATGTAAGCAAACATGAATGACAAAATAGGTATGAGTGCACATTTTGGCAAAGCCTCTCCTCATGTTACGGGGCCTACTTCAGGTATGTAAGCAAAAATTAATGAGAGAGCAAAGAGACAAAGTATGGTCATTACAGGTATGTTACAGGTTTAGCATTAGGCTAAGAGACAAAGGTAAGGTGCGTTACAGACATATTGCAAAGATAGCACTTGGCAAAAAAACAAAGTCAGTATGGTTCCAGCATGTTATAAGTTTAGCAGTAGGCTAAAAAGACACAATCAGGTCCGTTGAGGACATATTGCAGGATTATCAATTGGCAAAAAAGTCAAAATTCAATGTGTTTCCGGGTATGCATGCAGCGTGTGATCCGTGAGAGCAGCAAGTTCAGGATTAGCAGGAGTACGGTGACAAGATGGCAGATTCTTTTCAGGTGCACTGGGCAAGATAGTGGTTTTGGTGTGTGAGGACCTTAAGGTGAGTCGGTGGGCAGTCAAGGAGGTAGTGGGCATACAGGGGGTAATGCTGCCCTTACCTGGTAGTTCCCCAGACTGGGCATAAGGATTGGAAGGCAATGCGAGCATGTTCAGTGTGTGGAGCAGTAATCATGCTGATGAGAGTACAACCATAATGTCGAGGCAGGGTTACGAAAATGAAATTGGGCCGGTGTGCCTGCGGCCATTGACAGACACGGGCAGACAGGGAATGAAAGAACAGGCCTTAAACATCGCCCTTTACAGGGGGCCGTCTTCGCAAGCTGGCTCCCAGGGGTAGGCTGTGTTTGAGGCGCAGGCCTCCAATGCAGTGCAGCTGGAGGCGGGCACAAGGAAAGGCAGCCTGGAAATGCTGCAGTCGTCATTGGGAGGGCAGCCATTTTTAAATGGCTAGTAACATGATGATCACAAGCCCAGCAGGCATTACCTTCGGTGTGGGATCCCTCTGGTGGGAACTGGGAGGCTGCGAGTGTGTCTTCTGCTTTTGAAGGTGCTCCTGTGGTCAGATGGATAATGCACAGGGCCAGACAGAGAATGAAAGAACAGGCCTTAAAAGTCTGCCTTTTCAGGGGGGGACGATATCGCTTCAATTCAATCATGAATTCATAGTTTTAAGTTGTTCATGTCATTGGCAATATGAATATAACCATGCAATACTTACACACGTATTTGAGGCACAACTATGTCAGCTCACATATAATTTCTGATCACAAACCGGGAACCACGTTATCCGGAAAAAAGTACTGGGAGTCCCGAGAAATCTTTTGTCAGCTACCACACATTTTTTTTCAATGTAAAAATACCAAAATAAAAACACACTGGATAAAATATGAACAAAGCTGTCTAATAATTCACAATTTGACAACCGTGCCAATTCAAAAGGCATCTCTGACATTAACCAACAGACAGGGTGCAGCCAACTCTCGGCAATGCAAACCACAATGTTTTATCAGATGGCTTTTCAGCATGCCCACCAATGAACTGCTGAGCGCTGGAGCTTTTTCTTTGATATGATTGGACGAGAGCTGCTATGTAACAGGAGAAGCGCTGAGCCTGCGCGTTTGTGAGTGCCTGCTACAAGCCATTGGCACTGAGATTTTGAACTTAATAATATCTGCTACATTTTACTCACACTTCGCAAAATGAACCACTGTGGTAGTTTACCTCTGCCACCAGTTAGTCTGTTCGCAATATCATCTCAAAGATTAGGTCCAGCATCACAGCATACATCTTTCCGGGTCCCTTCACACAACCTATCAGCATGCAATGCTGCAAAACCTCTCATAGCGGGGTACCCCTATTCATTCCTGGGTCTTTGCATTGTGGAACATATGGAAACCACAAGGCAACGTAGATACTACAATCTCGACAAAAGCATTACCAGTGATTAAGGAGGCTTCACAATACTTGCTTTAAAGCTGCCATCCTGCCAAAATAAAAATGTTCCTGTTTTTGTTGATTCATAAGGCATTTAATCCAATTTAGTACTCTACGTCTTCCCATGTCGGCTAGCTATGCTACCCCCGACCCCTAGCTGTAACCCCCTGGGTGCGTACCATGCTTCCTAGCTACGTTTGTGCTTCATAAATCGAATAAATAGATACACAATATAAATATCACACCTATTGTTCATGGCCACACCCCACAGGCATCAGAAATCCCAGGGTAAGTGGATTCTTGATATTCCGACATGCTTAAGCTAAACTGAGAGTATCTCAATGTAAAAAAAATGGTATAGGAACAAAATAGAACAATGCTTCATATTCAGTACATGAAATAACATACATTAAATATTGTCAAAAGACTTTTGATAATGAAACCACATGAATCTGGGAACTCGTAACCCATTTATTTTAACTAAGCAAACACACTATCTGTGTGCTATGAAGGTATCAGGTAATAATGTCCCCACACATAATGTCCCCATACATAATGTCGCTGGGAAATGCCATTGGCGACATTATATATGGAGGCATTATGTATGGGGACGGGTTGCAGGAATGTCCCCTGCTCCCCTTGTAAAAAAATTATAAATCGGGGGTTGCAGGGGTGTCCCCCGCATGTTCAATGTAATAATGTCTCTGCAAAAAACGGCAACATTTTTGTCAGGAGACATTTGTGCAGGGACATCATTATATGGAACCGCTATGATTCTCCATTGGGAGAACATTGAAGAAGCCTTGTAGCAGAAAAACCCTCGGTGGTGTGGGTACTTGCTGTTATATCACAGATGTTAAGTGCATGTTCGCTATCCTATCAGCCCAACACTCACCACCAGGCTCTATAATGGCGAGCTCACACATGTTCTAGGACTTTTACATCAAGACATCTTCTATGATATCGCCCAGAAATACCCATTCTGCAGTATGGTGGACATCTATGTTAATAAGAGTCTGTTGTCCCTGACAATGGCCAGTTGAAATGGCCTGCGTCATCAATGCTGGAAGAAATGAGCCATGGAAAAGAGGGTAAGTGGTCTTCATTGTCACCATCAGCAGAAATAGTAGTCAGAGGCATGGAGGTATCAAGAACATTGGCATGCAGAAGTGAGCAGAAGGACTGCAGAGATTACAGGAAGATAGGCCGAGCTAATGATTTTCAGGCAATAAGTTACAATGAGCTGCTCACAAAAGCAAGGACAAGACGAGAATCCCTATCGAGCCCAAGGCTAGGTGAGGAAGAGGCCAGAGCGAGTAGCATGATAGAGGCACCCGTTGATGGAGCCTAGGGAAGCTACTAGGAGTCCTGACAAGTGGATGTGCAGTGGAGAGTAGACCAGGATACAGGGAGGACCTCAAACCATGGACTGCAACAGGAGCAATGGTGTTTGAGCAGTAGCCAGAAACAGAAAGGAAACGCTGGGTCAAAGTCCTTACATTGGAGAAGTGGATTTAGGATACAAAGCCAGAGGGAGCAAACCACTGAGAAATTGGAGGTACAAAGAAACGCTACACCTGGACCTTGTACTGTGAGTTCATTTAGCATATTAAGAAAGTGAATTAAAAAATAGATTTTGCATGCTAGAGCTTTGATCGAGAGTTTATAGAGCGCATTAAGTAACTGCAATTTCAAATAAACATTCATTCTAGAACCTCAAGGGTGAGTTCCTTTAGGGGACTGCAACTCTTGTTACCCCAGATGTTTCTGGCTTTGACTCCCATCAGCCCTATGCAGTTTAATCACTGGGAGGGCCCATGGTGTCATAGTATAACGCATCTGGAGAGCCTCTGGTTGCAGAGTACACATTAGGAAAGTGAAGTTGCAAAGAAATCCTGCATGCTTGAACTTGGAGTTCCTGTGGCACATTAATATATTAAGAAAGTAAGATTGCAAAGAAATGGTGTATGCTTACACATGGAGTTGGGAGTTCTTAGAGAATATTAAGCAATTAAGCAAGATTGAAAGAAATGCTACATACTGATACATATGAGACAATTGGTAATTCTGGTTTTGCTCAAGGTATTTGTACTTTCTTATTAATGTATTTACATATATTTGGATTCAAATTATTTTGCAATGAAATTATTACAAACAAATATTGCTTTCCACTGAAATGTTACTATTACTTTGCTCACCAGTTTGTTATTAGATTTTGTGTTTTTGTTGTGCTTGTATGATCTTTGTAGGAGAGGACCTTAATGTATGTGACGCAGTGTGCTGATTTCATAAATATGGTATTTGGAAAAGGATAAGTATCTAAAAGGTTGGGGGCGTGGCTACGAGAGCCATGTAGGGAGGAGCTCCCGAGATCCTACAACGATCCGGGCAAATATGTGCGGTACGACGGACCACTGACCACCGACGATACGCATGCTGGTGTGTGAAGGTGTTGGCCACGCACTGTGAACTTCTGGGAGGCACAGGATTAACGACGACGGAGATCGGAGACGATGAGTTAAAAGACGCCGGGAACAAAGGGCGTCTCAAAATGGCCGACCAGGGTCCGGAACAGGGTTGGAAGTGAGCCGCACGGTGCCCAGCAGAGAAGGTGCACTGTGCGCACACTTGTCACTCGAGCAGCTTGTTGATTCCCTGAGTCATGTCGAGCAGGTCGGTGCGACCGAAGGTGAAACAGCCCACCTTAGACGAATTCACTAGGACGTCCCCGAGCCAGGACACCACCAAAAGCAAGGATGCGCTGGCCGCGAGCAGTGCGACGCCTTCGTGCACCAACCAAGAAATCCTGGCGGCGATTGCAGATCTGAGGGCTGCCTGGGAATCAAAGCTGGAACTGGCCGTCACTGAACTGAAAACGGCGCTGGACCTCAAGGTTGGAGAGGTCCAAGAGGACGTTAATTTGCTACGACAGGATGTCAGGGCCCTGGCGGAGCGCACAGAGTCCCTCGAAAAAGAAGTTGGCCCGAATACTGCGGATTGTGCCACCCATAAGGCCGACCTGCACGCCCTGATACAAAGGGTGGGCAACCTGGAGAGCAGAGCGGAGGAGGCAGAGGGACGAGCCCGTCACAACAACATCCGCATCGTGGGCCTACCGGAGGGGATGGAGGGCCGTGACCCTACGGATTTCATTGAATCCATGTTCTTACAGGAGATACCTGGAGGGGCCCTATCCCAAGGATTTGCAGTGGAAAGGGCACATAGAGCCCTAACGAGGAGGCCGCCTCCGGGGAACCCGCCTAGGCCTATGATCGCCAAAATTCTCAACTACCGCGACCGAGAGAGGATACTGGAACACTTCCGTAAAGGAGGGACGATCACGAGAGGAGCGGCAAACATCACGGCTTACCCGGATTATACCTTGACTGTACAGCGTAGTCGCATGAATTTTGGGTCTGTAAAGCGGAGGCTGAGAGAAGCGGGCCACAAATATATGTTACTTTATCCTGCAAAATTGAAGGTCATTCATGCACATAAAACTTTGTTTTTTGAGACCCCGGAGGATGCCATGGGATGGCTCGATGCACAAGGATGCCCCCAGGAATCAGAAGTTCGGCCTAGAAAGGCCTCGGAAGAGATAAGGGAGGCGTAAAATGGCGTCGCAAGATGGCGTGGTTCGTGGGACTTGAATATAGTCGGTGCGATACCTTTGGTAAAGAAGGTCAGATGATTGCACTATTTGTCAAGGACAATGTGATTAATGTTTATTTGATCGGGAGCATTACAGAGCGATACTCTTTACCCCATGATAGCTTTAGTTGGGTGGCCACTAGGGCGACCTCACCCTACTGGGCTCTGTGCACCGACCGGTGCTTGCGGAGCTAGATGTGGGGGTGCCTGAGTTCTGAGGCCGGAGCTGGGCAGCAGTTGGGGTGTGTGATGTTGGGAAAGGTACGGGGGGGAGGGAAGGGAAGTAGGGGTTTTGTTGTGTATATAGTTAACGGGGGTTTGAGCTTATATGAGGAGCTACTGGACCGGGACGCCATCTGTGTCACGTGGGCAGTTGGGAATCGCTACGTGGGAGGCAGGAAGATACGTACTCGCCATGGGAGACCTTAAGATTGTCACCTGGAATGTCAGGGGACTTAATAGTTCTTTAAAAAGAAACAAAGTCATGTTGTACCTCAAAAGACAGAGGATTGACATCGCACTGCTGCAAGAAACACACCTGACCCAACACAAGTTGGAACTGGTGGGGAAAAAGTGGAGTAGCACGGTGGTGGGCTCCCCGTACTCTGCCTATGCCAGGGGAGTGCTACTCTGGGTGGCACCGCACGTTCCGCTCAGAGTTACACGGGAGGTGATGGACACGGAGGGCAGGCTGGTCATGCTCAAAGCCCTGGTAGAGAATAGAGAGGTGTGCATTATTAACACATATGCCCCCAACCAGAATGCTGCTTCATACTTCAGAACCCTATGCACTCGTCTGGGCACGTGTGTGGGGGGAGCAATTATTTGAGGAGGGGACTTTAACTGTGTTCTCGACCCAAGGGCGGACAGGTCCGACGGTAAGATTGATCGGCCCACCCCGCCGGCCAGAGTGTTACAGGCATTACTGGGTGACTTTGGGCTGGCGGATGTTTGGAGACTGAAACACCCTAATGCCTCGCAGTATTCTCACTACTCTGCCCCACAGCACTTACACACGAGATTGGATTATTTCTTTGCCACGTCAGAGGTGGTGACAGCGACCACTCAAATTGAATATAGAGCGAGGGTCCTGTCGGACCACTCGCCCTTGGTGTTGACCTGGCAGTATGGTCGCCCTCGAGCGCGAATACCTACATGGCGCCTCCGTGCGGAGGCGGTTAGAGACTCGGTCTTCAGGGAGGACATCAGGGAAGCGATCACGCGGTACTTTGAGGTGAACACGGGAAGTGTAGATTCGGCTGGTACACTTTGGGAGGCCTTCAAGGTTGTTTTGCGGGGTGACGCCATTTCCAAGTCAAGGGGCCTGCAGGGTGGGGTCTTGATAGAGCTAGAGAAGGCGGAGAGACAGCTGGAGCGCGAATCCAGCAGGGCAGGAGGGGACGCAGATTTAGTACTCGAGCTGCAGCAGCGGTGTTCGGAGCTTTGGGAGAGGCTCTGTAACCTTAACTACAGAAAATATGTTGAGAGGCAGCATGCGGGTGGAGACAAAACTGGCCGCCTACTGGCATGGCTATATAAGAGAGAAACCCCCAGGCCCCCGATCAGGATGATAGCTAGAGAGGACGGGGAGGTGGTAGACACCCAAGAAGGAGTCAATGAAGCCTTCTTTGATTATTATAGAGCACTGTATGATGACAAAGGGGGAGGAAATCAGGCAGAGATCAGAGACACATTGGAAGACATAGAACTACCCAGGATTAGTGATGAAGAGAGAGAGGAGCTAGACGCACCTATTACACTGGATGAACTAGAGGAGGTAGTGAAACGATTGCCCACCTGTAAGACCCCGGGCACGGACAGATTCCCGAGTGAGTTTTATAAAGTGTATAGGGCAGAGATACTCCCTCCTATGCTAGAGATGTTCAACGAATCTTTCGAGAAGGGTCGTTTACCGGATACGCTCAGAGAGGCGCTAATAGTGCCGCTCCCCAAGCCCAACAAACCGAGACACTGCTGTGGCTCGTATAGGCCGCTGTCAATGCTGAACCAGGACAGCAAGATCCTGACGGCGGTCCTGGCCAATAGGCTACGAAGGGTCATCAGTAAACTGATACACCCGGATCAGACGGCCTATGTCCCCAATAGAAATATAACTCATAATCACAGGCGACTCCACCGGGTAATTGAAGAGGGGAACAGAAGTGATGAAGAGATGGTGGTAGTGTCCCTAGATGCAGTTAAGGCATTTGATTCAGTGAGGTGGCCGTGGTTGCTGGCGGCCCTGGAGGGGTACGGGTTTGGGCCTGGCTATGTGGGGTGGGCGAAACTGCTGTACAGCGAACCACTGGCCAGAGTGCGCACGGGATCAGTGATATCTAAGAGGTGGCGACTCAGTAGAGGCACCAGACAGGGATGCCCCTGGTCTCCGATGCTATACATATTGGCCCTAGAGCCCCTAGCGGTGTACCTCAGACAACAATATGACTTGGTTGGCATCGAGGTGGGAGGAGAGAACCATTTGATATCCCTATATGCTGACGATCTGTTATTGTACCTGAAGTATCCGGAGGAAAACCTCCAGTACATTTTAGAGGTCATGGAAATGTATGCGGAACTGTCCGGCATAGCGGTTAATCCCGGTAAATCGAGCATGTTTCCACTGGGGAGCTACGCAGGAGTCCCTCCGGAACGACTGCCGGTGTTGTCCGTGCCTTGGGCAGTTGAGTCTTTCCGCTACCTCGGAATTGATGTATATCATACTGTGAAGGAAGAACACTTACACAATACCGAGGTGGCTGTGAAGAAAATCCGCACGGCTATGCAGTTTTGGGAGAAACTGCCGCTGGCAATGATGGGGCGGGGGGCGATGCTCAAAATGGTGGTCCTGCCTAGGCTATTGCACTTTTTCAGTAACATACCATACCTGATACCCAGGAAGTTCTTTGTCAAACTTGACAGTGTATGTAGGGACTTCCTGTGGCACGGCATCCGCAACAGGGTGGCCCTATGGAAACTGCAAAACTTCCACGATAAGGGAGGCATCAAGCTGCCGAACTTTGAGGCCTATTATGTGGCCAGCCAATTGCAATACGTGACTAAATGGCTTGCTGATGAGGAAACTCCTGAGTCTAGGCTGGTTGGGCGGGACTGCGCTCCGTTTTACCTAAAAGAGATCGTCTGGGTCCCTAGGCCAGACTTGAATGGACGCCCAAGTATGTTGCTGCTTGGGTGGAAAATGTGGCGCAGAGCGTGCCAATTGATAGAGAGATCGTGCCCGTGTTCCCCACAGGTGCCGCTGGTTGCCTTAACTATGGGGGACAGCCAGCTTAGGAAAATAATCAGGACATACTGGGAATCGGTTGGGCTGGCCACATTGGGAGACATATGGCAGGATGGGGCCATTATGGAATTTGAAGACCTGGGAGAAGAAACAGGGCTGCACGGGGGCCAATACGTTACATACCTCAGGCTGGTACAGATCATCCGTAAGACCTGGCCGGAGACGGTGCTGGCGGAAGATCCGGATGAACTGATCGGAACGATATATGATATATCAGAGGGCGGACATGAGATCTCTAGGTTATATGAGGTGGTGATGACCCGGGTGGGGAAGGACTTGAGGGATTTGAGGCTGGACTGGGAAGCAGAGGTGGGGGCGCAGCTGACCGATGGGATGTGGGAACAGGCCTTGGGATATCATAAGAAAGTGTCCAGGAATGCTAGATTGCAGCAAATACAGCTATACATTACCCATAGAGCATATATGACCCCGAAGAAAATAGCCAAGTTTGCGAACGCAGGAAGACAAGCATGCCCGAAATGCGATGAGGAAGACGCAGACATGACACATATGTTCTGGTCCTGCCCAGTGATTGAAGTCTTTTGGGGGGAAGTGGCACAGAAATTAGCAGATAAGGGGGTCCTGCTATGCATTGACACGGCCTGGGCCTGCCTCCTGGGAGGGTTCCCCAGACCACGGAACACCAAACATCTCGGGAAACTGAGAGACCTGGCGTATGTACTTGCTAAGAGAAGGATAGCCATGAGTTGGAAGCAATGCCATAGGCCAAGAATAGAGATATGGTGGCGGGACCTGCAGAAATGGGTGGAGGCTGAAACAGTGGTGTGGCAGGAAGCGTGTAGCAATTGCGGGGAAGAAGAGGTGGGTAACCTAGCGGCTTGGAGGATGTTAACTACGGGACTGTTTGGCACGAAAGTGGACCCTGCTGCTTCGGAAGGAAACGACGCCCGGCCAAACCAAGTTTACACAGAACTGTAAGGTTGATAAGCTCTTGGGGGGGAGGGGTTTGAAGTGCAATAACATGTGACTAACTGATGTTTACGGTTGTATTGTATAATGTTGCAAGTTTGGTTTGTATTGTTTTATTTTCAAAATAAAAAATGTATTTAAAAAAAAAAGTATCTAAAAGGTTGATTAATAGTTGCAAAAATACTATTTCTTTAATTTTGGGTTAGAAACTTGCCATTATGGCTAAGTACCTTCGCATAACATCCAGGATGGTAAATGCAGCTTTTTATTTTATAAAAATGATAAATGTGCAGCAACGTTGTGTTTTTTCTTCCAACAAAAAAGTACAAAGAAGATGGGTGACATGAAAAAGGCAGACATACGCTCAGGGGGAGCCCTTCTTCCTTTTCCATGATGGCTCAAAGTTGGGGCGTGTAGAAGGGTGGCAGAGAAAAGACGAGCTCTGCTAAATGTGTGAGGTGGAATGGGAGATGGGGGTAAAAGAGGAGAGGAAAAGTGGGGGGGATATGCCGGGATGTAAGCAATATTAAGACACAGAATGGATAAATAACAGTCATATGTGCTTGTTATGAAAGGATTACGTACATGCCCTGAATCTTCATTTCACGTCCTTTTAACTTTGTGCTTAAGATAAGGTTTTTATCCATTTTGGCTTACTGCACAAAAACCCAGACTCATTTAAAAGTGGAAAAGGTCGCTTTAATGTGACAGGCCAAAGCTTACAATCAAAACGCTTAACTGGCTCCATGGCCTAACAAACTAAAGAGATATTTGAACAATCAATTAAATAACTTAAACATTTTCATTTTCATTTTCCCCCAACAATTAAATAATTAAATAACCCATTTCCTCCCAAATGATCCCTTGGATCCTACCGTTTCCTTGCCCCTTTTCCAGGCGTCCCGCTTTCTCCCAGGGGCCATGCCCCTCCAGGTTCAATACCTGTTCCCCCGGGATGACCTGCTTGTGCAAACAGCGCCACCCCCTCCTTTCCCGTGTCATTCCCCCATTGTGCTTCCCTCCCCCCACATCAAAAGGGACCATGCCACCGGCACCAGAAAAACCCTCCCCCGAGGAGTTCTTTCTGCCCCAACCCCCCCCCCCAAATTTTTCTACCTCAAACTTTTTACCCAGTCTCCCAGCCAAGAACCCAAGTCCGCCAGGTAGTGATTATTCCCATACACGGACAAGTGTACCCCATCCTCTCTAAAGATAAGGAAATCCTCATATGTTATTCCCTTATGGTCCATGACCTGCACCGCCACCGAGGCACAAAATTTTACCATTTCCCTGTTTATCCCCTTCCTGGCCCGCTCTATTGCTCCCTCACTTCTCGCTCCCCTCCAAACTCTTCATGGCAACAACTTAGTCCACACCACCACCGCTTGAGGCCACATATCCCGCACCCACACTAAGTCCCTCTTCATTTTCTTTAGCAGAGCCACCCCTGTATCACTCACCAGGTCATTCTCCCCAGCATGCAGCATCACCACCCTTGGAACCCCATAGCGTTCCCTCATCCGTGCCAATATGGGCAGCAGCTGATCCCACTGCAGGCCCCCCAAACCGTGCCATCTCACCACCACTTCC
This sequence comes from Ambystoma mexicanum, assembly GCF_040938575.1. Classification (NCBI taxonomy): domain Eukaryota; kingdom Metazoa; phylum Chordata; class Amphibia; order Caudata; family Ambystomatidae; genus Ambystoma; species Ambystoma mexicanum. The sequence goes on along the minus strand of NC_090924.1, from coordinate 869,641,181 downwards.
TTGTAACTGCACCCCAACTGCCTTCCAAACACCCTTTTCTCCACCTCTTTCCCAGCCCACTTCACAATTGAATGGCCAACAATCCAAACTTGCGCCAACTCCCCCTTCTTTTGCGCAGCATCTGAAACAGAAATTACAAAAATTACTGACGAGTCAAAAATAATACAACAACACCATTTTGCCCAAAAAAATCCTCCTACACCTTTCTTCAACATTCCCCTTTATCAAAATCCCTGACGTACCCCTTGTATTTCCCAGACCTCCAACGCCCCAATCTTTTCACCTTGTCTTCTGAAAAACCCAGCCTGGTAGCCTCAGATGCTGCACCCATCCTAAAAGAATGAGTCCCAAAATACTCTGCCTTTTCTCCCACCGCCACCAGCGCCTTCCGCAATACCCCTAGCACCTGGGCCGCTGAAACCGGCGATCCCTCCACATGCAGAAAAACCAAGCCTGACTTACCCCCACATCGCTCTTTCCACACCTTGCCTGCCTGAACTGGGCATAAAACCTTGCTCCCTCGACCCGGCAGAACCCAAGAGCCCCTTCCCTTCTGATCCGTCTTGGACCTTTTAATCTTAATGTCTAAACCTTCTTCTGTAATTTGAACATCTTCCCATTGCAGCCCCCCTTACCCCCTTTTCCCCCGACCAACTCAGAAACCCTGAAAGCCCCAAAGAATAACCATGTAAAACAAGTCGCAAACAGTTCCCCTTCCCATACCGACCAGCAAACTCCCCCCACCACCTCAATCAACCTCTGCAGCAATTCCGCCGATATTGGCCTCCTCGTATCCTTGTCCCTCTTACTCTCCCTTGCCCATCCTTCCAACATCCTACTCGCCATCTCCCCCCCACTTGGTTGAAAACCCCAAAACCATTTCCCATAAAAGGCAATCCCTGCTAGCTTTCCTGCTATCGTTGCCCTTGACCAGCCCCTGTCCATGCACCTCAGGAGGAAATTCGTGACATCATCCCTCCTCTGCTCCTCCGCATCCCATCTACCCTTCCAACTACAAGCTCCTCCTCTAATAAAATCCTCCCAGGCCCTCCTGTATGACTTCTTAGATGCCTGCGCCAATGAACCCTCCACCAGAGCAAGCGCTCTCAGCTTCCTATCTTCCACAGCTCCTCCGGAATCTGCTGCCCCTCCTGATCTGCGTCTGGAGCCAATCCACGGAATCTCTGCCATTGAAAACGAGATAATGCATCAGCGATGCCATTATCCTTCCCCGGCACATGTGTTGCCTAAAACACCACATTCCATTCCATGCAACGCAGGACAAATTCTCTCATCAGTCTTGCCACCCTCTGATCCCTAGCTGACTGTCTGTTCACCACATGGACCACGTATTCGTTGTCGACATTGAAGTTCGTTCACCTTCTTGTTTTGCAACTCCTTCCCCCACACCTCCAATGCTACTAGTAATGGAAAAAATTCAAGAAATGCTATACTCCTTCCTTCCTTCAACCCCCTCGCTGGCCACTTTTCCGCACACTATTTCCCACCCCAAAACACTCCAAAACCTCCGGCCCCTGCTGCATCCGAGATTATCTGAACTTCCCATGTCACCGGGTCTCCCTGCAACCACCTTGAAACTCCATTGAAACTCTCCAAGAAGTGCAGCCAAATTCTGCAATCCTCCCTCAATGCCCCCGATACTCTTATCCGATGATTTCGGCACTTTGCTCCTGCCATGGCCCTTGCCATGTTCCTGCAAAACGTCCGCCCTGGGACCACCACCTTACATGCAAAATTCAGATGCCCAACCAATCTCTGCATCTCCACCAGCATCATTTTCTTGGCCCCAACCGCTTTCTCCAACAGTACCACCAATTAGCTCACCTTGTAGTGCGGCAAGCGTGAGGTCATGGCCACTGAATCCAGTTCAATTCCTAGAAATGTTAACACCACTGCCGGCCCTTCTGTTTTGTCTTCGGCTAATGGTACACCCAGCTCCTCCATCAATTCCTGAAACAACTTTAGCATTTCTCTGCAATCCTCCTCTCTTTTTGCCCCGCTAATGAACAGAAAATCACCCAGATAGTGCAGCACACTCTCCCACCCCGAGCTGAATGAGAAAACCCACTGTAGAAAAGAGCTGAACCGTTCAAACAAAGCACAGGAAATTGTGCACCCCATTGGCAATGCTTTGTCTATGTATATGCGGTCCTCAAACTGCAAACCCAACAACCAAAAATCCTCCGGGTGCACCGGCAATAACCTAAAAGCCGCCTTGATATCGCACTTGGCCATGAAGGCCCCTCGCCCTTCCTTCCTTATCAGCTCAACCGCCTGGTCAACACTTGCATACACAACCCCACATTCTTCCGGGGCAATGAAATCATTAACTGACATAACCTTCGGCCATGACAAATGATGAATCAGTCTGAACTCCCCCGGAGCTTTCTTGGGCACCACCCCCAATGGGGATATCACTAAGTCACCCGACACGTCATCAAATGGGCCCACTATCCTTCCTGCCGCTATTTCCTTGTTCAATTTTTGTCTTACCACCTCAACATTCTCTCTCGCCGACTTCAAATTTTCAGCCCACCGACGCACCCTTGGACCCTGGTAACCTAATCTGAACCCCTGACAAAACCCCTCACTCAAAATCTTAGCCCCTTCCCTATCCGGATAAAAATGCAACCATTTTTCCAACACACCCACTTTAATTGGAGTAAAAGCTTTTCCCCCCAACCCCTTTTCCTGAACCTCTCCCCCTCCCCCTGTCTCCCTGTTGGAAACACTGCGTGAGAGGGTGTTTTCCACCACACTTGCTACACTCGTGCCTGAACCTACACAGGGTCCTTGCGCAGCTATCCTTATTGTACCCCCAGCACGCTGCTGAGGACTGACCCCTGCCTCCTCCCCCTGCCCCCTCATGGGCGGGGCGACCAAGAAAGGGTCGGAAAGGCACAGGCAGCCCGCTTGCTGTGTGTAATGTCGGGGCAGGCCTCGTTGGGGCCATCCATTGCAGCCAGAGATCCATATCTATCTCCCCCAGACCGCCTGACTGTCCTCTGCCATTCTCGCTCTAAATTCCTCATCATACCTTACCCAGGCAAAGCCCCCAAAGCTCGTGAAAGCCTTCCTTATTACATCCATATATTTAAGCAGGGCCACGCAACGCTCTGGGAATTTTTCGCAATACACACTGGCATAAATGATAAACGCCGACGTCCAATTCTCAATGGTCACCAGGACCCTCGGGCGTGAAGCCAGTTCCCTCTCTTCCTCCTTAGACCCCTCCTTCGCTCTCACTTCCCTATGGAGCAATTTGAAGACATCCACAAATTCCCCCGCCTGAATCTTCTCCCTGGTCGCTGCCATCAAGTGCGCCCCCAAAGGTTTTGTTATCCCCATGTATGGCAATTTTTTCTCCTTTCCTTTCACTTCCACCTCCTTATCTTTACCAGCTAGCACTTCGAGCCCCAATGGCTCCACCACTTTGTCCGTTTGGACCTCCACTGAGCAAATGCTCTTCTCAACCCCCTCGGCTCCAATGGCCTGCACACCAACTTCTTTCCTTACACCTTGAAGACCAGACCGTTCATCCCCTGTCCACCTATTTGTAACCCCTCTCTGCCATGCAGATGACCATTCCCTTTCCCGCTCACCTCTTTCCACACCTGCCTCCTGTGGTCTGATGTCCACACCGCTGCTCCTCCTCTCCTTTCTTAGAGGGCTCCTACTGCGGGGACAAAACATGTCAGCGGTTACCAGACATTTGGTAGAAAAAAATTGGTCGACCAGACAAATGGTCGAACCAATTTGGTCGAAAACCAAATGGTCGAATTTTTTTTTTTTATTTTCACCTTTTTTTTTTTGGGGGGGGGTCCCCCCAACCCCCTTTTTTTTCTAAAAACCCATTTTTTGTAAAAAACGAAAACCCGAAAAATAAATATATAATTAAAAAAAATTATTCAACCATTTGGTTTTCGACCAAATTGCGTCGACCAAATGTCATTCGACCAGTTTTAGGTCGACCAAATATCTGGACACCCATGTCAGCACACTCACCCAGCCAATAGTTCCCTTGACCCCTTTCACCCTGTCCACCCTGCACTTCCCTTTCCATATCCCACCTCGAACTTCTTCTCTCCTCCCCCCTTTCCCTTTCCGCCCTGTAATCTTCCAATTCCCATTGCCCCACATATTCCTCCCATCCAACTTCATCACCCCTTAAATACCATTGCGGATGCGAGCTAATGCCCGAGTTGAGTTGATGATCTTCTTGCGAGCCCGGGGCGTCCGCCCCGCCACTCCTTTGACGTCTTCTCGGCGGGGTTGTGGAAACCCCTGCCTGGTCCTCTTCTCTCAGGTGAGGCGTTCCGACCTCCACCCTGGAATCCTCATTGCTAGGGGCTGTGCTGCGCCCTCTAGGCTCTCCTTGCGTTGACCGAGGAGGGGCCGTACTGAAACCCTCAACCTCCACCTGACCAGCGGGGGCTGCGCAGCGCCCTCCGCCCTCACTCCTCCTACCCGGGGGGGGGCGTTCCGCACCCCACTCTACCCTCCTCAATTGATGGGGACCTCTCCCTCCTTCTCCTACCTGCACTCTTCTGCAGGTATTTAACACCTCTTCCCTGACACCCCCTTCTGTGCCCCATCCCTGCCCCTACTGTTGTTCCCTCGAGCCCCTCCCTTTTGAGCATTCCCAGCTTCCCTAGGGCTATCATTCCCTTCCTCCCTCCCTGGCTGCCCACCCGACATCATTTCTCCCCCGCCCGCCCTCCTGTCTATCTCCCTCCTTGTTTTCCTGCCCCTGGATTCCCAAACCTCCCCTCTCCCCGCCGTAGGGGTGCAAGCCATCACTGCCGCGAGAGCCCCATCAGCTGCAGCTCTACGCTGCGGTCTACCCCCCCTTATCTCTTCCTCGCCCGTGACCTCCCCCACCGCCCCCTCCAGCTGGGCCTTCGATGCCCTGCTGATGATTTCCAGGGCCTCCCTCAGAGCCCTAGCATCAACCAGCCCCTTCTTGCTAACTCCTTGGCCCACCATTGTGCACCACTAATCTGATAGCGCACTATACTTTGCCCTTTGACGCTCACTAGCTAAATACGCCCCCGAGCCGGTACCTACCCGTGGAACAAAATACTCCTAGCAGAGGGAAAACCAGAAGAAATTGCGCTATAACACTAATAACCCAAAGGGGTTAAATAACCCCAAATTAACAATTATCCTTTTCTTTTTCATTCAAATTTTTTTTTTTTATTTGCCCCCCCACCTCAAAAATACCCTCTCCCAAAGAAAACCCCCCTCTCCTAACTCGACTTCTTCCCACGATAAATGCACACCACCCAGGAGCCCCCACTACTGCTGCTGACAATCACCACTATTTCCCTTTTTCTTTTTTTTTTTTTTGAAAACCCTGTAAAACAGATGAAAAGTTCACTTAGCACCGCCCGCCCTGCCCCCTGGTGGCACACAAGATGCACCGCACTACCAGCAGCACCAGCAAAATAGCGCAGCCCCTTTAAAGTGCCTGCCCTGCCCCCTCTGAAAGAAGGCTGCCACCGCACCGGGACACTCAAAAAGACAGGGCCACCTGGGCTCTGCTAACCACCCCCCGCCGACACCCCCGAAAACCAAGAGGACCCGGGCAGCGAGGAACCGGTGCCGTGGGAAGAGGGAAAAAAGGAAGTGTCCCCAGATCCCGTACGGAACCTCTGAAATATGCAGCCCACCCAGGCCTGCGCTCCTCGACTCCCGAGCGGCGGAGGAAGAAACAAGATATGGGCCCGGCGAGGAAATCCACGCTCCCACGCAGCGACCCGGGTCCCCAGAAGACCGAAGGCTGGGAAGGCAAAACCCGTCCCAACAATCCCACCGCCCCACCGTGCACGGCAACGCCGACGGCAGCTCAGGTAAGGAGGGGGGAGTAACTTATTTACGCTACTCCCGACTAGGCAAAAATCGCCGCCACAAATCTTTTTTTTTTTTGTATAACTTTATATTAAATAACTCCTACTATATCAACCACCCCCAATTTGTCGGGGGGAAATTCTCCTGGGGTCGGCTGGGCCGTCCGCGGACCTCCGGGCAGGGAGGCCCCAACTCCTCCAGTATATCCCAAAAAATGAGTATGAGACACACGCAAGAAGCAAGGTGATTCTGCTGTTTATTAAACAAAACGGCAGGGATGGGTCAAGGATCGTACGCGTCCGTCCTGACACTCTCTCTCTCATCGTGGGGCTCGCAGGCCCTTTTTACCTTAGTATGACGCGCTACTTGCGCCACCTGGGAAAGTTAGCAAAAAACCTATCGCCACTCTGGATTGGTTCCTCGAGTGGTAGGGTTAGTATAGCATATGTATAGAGAGCGTTATTAGTGGTTGAGGGTTAGTCAGGTGGTATACTTGGGTTGTCCCTTCAATTTGATACATGAAAATTGTTACATGAAGACCCCTGAGGATTGGCTAATGTTAATGGCGTCAGTGATAAGAGCCCCATGTTCTGATTGGTCCATTCGCGAGCCCCCCAGTCTGGGACCATCGCTGTTCCCAGCTCGCGGTGCACCTGTCATTTGCAACAATGTATCACTATGGGTATGTGCAGACAATGTGAGGATTTATTCATATGCTGGAAGGCAGACTACTCCCACTGCCGCAGATGTCCATTGAGTCGCTTAATTGTATCTGCCTGTGTCTTGAAACGTGGGATCCAGGCGCCTCCTTCCTCCTGGGCCTGGCACCCTGTCAGGTTCGGCTTGGTCACGTGAGGTGAGACCGTGGTTGAGGCAGAATTCTGCACAATTAATATTGCATTTTCCACTGTGTGCCTGGCTTAATTTGCAGGTGTGACCTTGGCGTCGGCTTGCGGCATGCGAGTTTGCAACATTGTGCCCTTGACTGTCTGCTCTCGCCGGGCTCATTCTGCAGGGTCAGCAACTGTACTCTTGCTCATTCAATGTTCATGGAAGCTCTTGCTTGCGGCCTACTTGGGCCTGGTGCATAGGTGGAACCGTTTGATACACAGCGCTTTAGGTTATGGTATCATATTGCTTTATCCCCAGTATCAGGTCTTCGTTATATTTCGCATTGTAATGCATGGGTTTAGGAGAAGCGTGAGCAAGCGTTTTGGATGAGTTCATTGTGCGTCTTGCGTTCCTGCATTTTGAAAAGCCTATGTGAAAAATAATAAAGATAGGCGTCTGTGGGTGTGTCCGTCACCTACGTCATAGCACTGAATATGTTCTTCGTGTGGATTGGTGTGGGAGTGTCCAGTGTGCATGTTTGCACGGGTGTGCTGACCGTTGGCTAGGTCGTCATGGCATCTCTAACGATGTGTTGATTTAGTGTTGGATGGTTCAGTCGAGTCCATCCATGCCGCAGGTGTCAGCATGGGCAGGGCAGGCGGGTGGGCACGTGGGTGGGCACATCCATATGTTCCTGTACCAGGGTATTTGGTCGTCTGGTAGATGGGCAAACTCCTCTCGTGGCGGGTGCCTAGGCTGTGATCCTCTAGGCCAGGGGTGTGAGGGGATTGGTGGGAGCCTTTTGTTCCATTCTCCCACTTCAGTCCCCCCTCTGGTCGACTTGTCGACCACAAACATATCCTTTTCCTTATCTCCTCTCACTCTCCATATTTTAGTTACTCCTCCCAAATGTCCGTAGTGGTTGACATGGTCTTCGAATGACCAATACATATATACACAGGTTCCTCCAGGTGTGCAGTATACCCATTTCCCTATGTAGCTCCTTGGGTTTCTTGGGTTTTCGAGCTTCACAGATGGTGGGTCCAGGTGGTTGGTGATGATCTGGTTGCGCAATTTCTCTCTTTCTTTTATTATTGTGCCTGTTTGTTGGCCATCATCTGCCGGCATCAAGGGGTGCATACCAACCATTTCGATCATTTCGTCTGTGGTGCGTGCCTTCCGGGCCTTCCAAAATCTTATTATGATCAGTGCAGCTCCAGCCAAAATAATGCATCCAACTATAATCTTCAGTCCGTCCGACAGCCAAGATGGCATCCATGACCATAATAGCGAAAACCAGCTGTCATCCTTTTTCACACCTTTACTTTCATCCATCATTTTGGAGTGCATCTGGGCCAATTGTGATACTGCTTCTGTCAGAGTACCATTGTCAGCATCGTTAGCAGGAATGAATGTGCAGCATGATTGTCCTATCTTTGCGCAAACTCCTCCTTCCATTGCAGTGAGGAGGTCCAGTACATATCTGTTCTGTAGTGCTACCATCCTCACTGCTCGCAGTTCCTCTTTTATTGCGTTGAATCAATTTACTGTAGAATTAATTGTCATCATTAGTTCCCATTGAGTTATCTGGAGCCATTTTGCGTTTGCGTAAGCCTGTAGTCCCGGATGTATTATTGAGGAGAAGAACATTGCTGCTCTGCTGAATAGTCTGTGTTCTGGCGGGATTGAAGTGAGTGCTGTTTCCGACCTTCCCCATTCGTAATTTCCTATCAGAGGTTCTCCTTGTCTTTTCTTTCTATTCAGGACAGTGTTGTTGCCGTTGTTTTGGTTCTCTGGCCCCTTCTGAGGTTGTACAGATCTCTTCTTCCTCTTGTTTCCTTAATCCATTTTAGGGAGGTTTGCCACATTCACATGTTTCTGGGGCACCACTAGTGATGGTACATTAACGTGTACCATTGTGCATATACCATTCCACAGAGGGGGCAGTGTGTGGTATGCCTTGTCTCCGCAGGCCCAGTAATGGTCCATTAATACTGCTGTTCCTGCTCCCCCCTCAGGTAATTCCGTCACGCTTGCACAGTTGGTGTTGGATCCCACGTCCACTTCTCCTCTATGTTGGTAGCATACCTTAGGTGCAGACAGCGGCAGTATGGTTATTGGGTCTTCATCCTTCTCTATCCACGTTAGCATGGGTACATACTTGACCCAAATCGTCCAACATCTGTCATTGTGTTCATTAATACTTGTAATATTTTCTCTTGTTACCATGTTGCTGCCAATCACTCCTATGTCCCATTTGTTGTCCATGTACACCTTCCCTGTTATTGTTACCAGTGGTCTTTCCCAACATCCTTGTTTACCAGGAACTTCAGTGGCGTACCAGTCACATGGTAGGTATTGTAGTGTTACTTTCTTTGTTTCTCCCTTTTCAGGACCACTTGTCATGTATCTGAAGGCCTCAGCATGCAAACTGCTCTTGTGGTAACTCAAATAAGTCTTGAGGAAGTTGTTTTCGTATGGATATGTGTCTCGTGTTTTCCACACCAGTTTCACCACCGTCCCTTGAAATCACCCTTTCGTTTGGAACAGTGCCAGGTATATTATACATTGTGCTGTCTTTTCATCTATTTCCGTGGCAACGAATGTTCGAGAAGCGCTCATGGCGTATGGGATCAATGAGCAGACGTAGCAGCTGTCTTCTGTTGTCTGCTTACCTATTTGAGTCATGTGTTGGTACCACATGTTGTTCGAGACGTGTGCTGAATGTTGTATGTAGTTGTCAATACCTTTATTATCTGAGTATGTGCTGCGTTTAACTCTATTTCCCTTGTGTGGAATTTTGCTAGTACCACCTGACGTAGCACCTGTTGCAGCCGTGGGTGGGGGTATATTAGGTTTGGGTACAGACAAAATACTGATAGCATAACTTTTCTGCCATACAGAGGCAGCCAAGAACCCTGTGATCATCAAGATCCCTATCATCTTTATTACAAAGGCTAGTCTCACCGGCATTTTGCTCTTACCTTGCTGCAGTCCGGCAGCTAATTCTTGCGACGTTAAAGTTGCCCGCCTGAAAATTCTCAATATGCTTGTTATTAGTGTTAGTTGTTGTTTTCAAGCTCTCCCTATCAAGTAGTCGTCCAGTGCCCAGGCGAAGAGCTGTTCCCACGCCAATCTAAGCGATCTATCTCTTAGGACAGGCAGGTATTGGTGAAGATGGGGCATTGATTGTTCTATGGCCAAGAGAAATGCTGTGTAGTAGACACGTACCCTCCTTCTTTTCAGGTACTTTGGCCTTTTTATGTGATAGACAAATTGGTGTGATAGCTCTTCAGGGTAGTTATCGTCTGAGGGTAGCATCTACTCCTGGGCAGTGAACCTTGTTAGTTATCTGTTTTCTTAGTAGTACAATAATACACGGTACCTGCATGTGCGAGAGAAAAAAAAAGAGAACATTCAAGTGTTTACATGTGTATATGTGCAAGATAATGTCCTTCAGTCAGGTTATTACTGCAGTGGGTAGGACGTCGATAGGCAGAGGGTTTAGAGCTCAACTGGCGGAAGTCTCTTTACTCTTTGATCGTGTGACCATGGGGTGGGCGGTATGGGAATTACCCTTCTCTATTTCAGTAGTTGTCTCTGGGGAATCTGGGGGGTGGTAGGGTAGGGAGACACTTAGGTCGTTGGCTGTGGTAGAAGTCTCTTCCTCCGTGGGTGACGATGTTGCTGTTCTTCCAATGGCCCTGTCGGTGACGCTAGGGCGGGTCTGGAGTTTGCAGATCTTTACGTCGTGTAGGTGATTCCAGGCACGTTTGTTCTGTAACTTTACGGCTCTCGTGGATACTTCCTCTACCAGGTGGGGGCCAGTGAAGCGTGGGCTGTTCCACTTTCTGTTGAAATTGCGGAGTAGTACGTGGTCACCTTTAGCAATTTTGCACAGTTTTCCCTTTTCCAATTCTTTATCCGCGTCTTCTTGTTGATCACTCTTAGACCCGCCCCGCGTGCGCTCGAGCTGTTGAGACACAAACACTACACTAGTAATCAAGGAAGACACATATTGGTACATTTCATCACCAAGAACAGTTGCTGTATTTTCATAATCTGTGAATGCTCTTGATGTTGGCGTTAGAGGAAGGCGCATTTGACGTCCGGTCACCACCTCATGAGGGGTGAGGTGGTGATCGGAGCCTGGTCTATTCCTTAGCTCAAATAGGGCTAGCGGAAGGCAATACAACCAACTCTTCTTTGTTGTTTGCTGTATCTTTGCAATTGCCTCCTACAGTAGGCCATTCAGGCGTTTGCATATACCGTTGGCCTGCGGGTGATATGCACATGCAAATTTATGCTTGATGTTCAGTAAAGATGTGATGTGCTGGAACATTTCATTAGCAAAATGCGGACCATTATCTGACCGCAGTACCTCGCACACTCCCCACCTGGGGAAAACCTCCCTCACTAGAAATTTAGCTGCTCTGAATGCATCTAGGTGTGAGCAGGGTCCTGCCTCAATCCACCTGGAGAATGGGCATACTACTACAATCATATACCTATTTCCTTGACATACGTTGATCATATCAACATAGTCAATATGGATGTGCAGGAAGGGTCCCTCTGGCCGGGGTATAGTACCTTTTATCACCTTCAGCGTGTGACCGGCCGTGAACTGTTGACATGTGAGACAATTGCTGATAAAATTCGTCACATGGGAATTTAACTCGGGACAGAACCAATCTTCCCTAATTCGTGCTGCAATAACTTCCTTGCCTGTGTGGGCTGGGTGGTGGAGTTGGCTCAGGGCGGTGTTCAATAGTGCCAATGGCATTACCATCTTTCCAGTGTTACCCTGGCGCCATAGTGCGTCAGTTGGTGACATTGTACATCCTCTTTTTACCCATATTTCTTTTTCTGCCATTGGTGCAGCCGCTTGTAGCTCCATAATCTGTGTGGCTGGGAGATGGGTGTACCCTTCTCTTATCAACATCTCCTTAGCTATTCCCCTCCCTCTCCCTCTCTCTGACTCTGGGGGGTTCCATATCTCACCAAAATATGCAGCATACTTTGCATGTGCGTCTGCTGCTGCATTCCCTTTTGAGATATGATCTTCTCCATTAGTGTGTGCGGTACATTTGACCAAAGCTAATTCTTGGGGGTCATTTATTACTTCAATTAGTTCAGCCAACAAGAGAGCATGTTGCACTGGGGTGCCGTCAGCTCTCCTAAACCCTCTTCTCCTCCATTTGGACAACCCTGAGTGGACAATAGACGTGACATATGCGCTGACAGAATATATAGTCACTCGTTTGTCAAAGCTTTCCTTCAACGCCAAGATCAGTGCAACCAATTCAGCTGCTTGAGCAGAGTAATGCTGTGGTAATTGTACGCATTTCATCGCCACACACACCGGTTCCTCTGTCATTTTTACCACTGCTGCCCCAGTTCTCCTTATCCCATCACTTTGGTCTATTGTTGATGACCCATCAATGAATAAGAGCTCACCATCATCTAGTGCGTTCTCTTTAACCTTTCTAGTACATGAGTACATTTCGGTAGTCTGCGTACAATCGTGTGCATAGTCTCCTTCCTCAATTACTTCTGCTATAAACCTTGCAGGGTTAACCGTCCTGCATCTAACAATTGATAGTTCTGGTCTAGATAAGATGATCTCATAACCTGACGCCCTCTGCGTGGTTAGTGTGGACTTAGGCTTGTTCAATATTGCAAATAGTGCATGTTCCACAAATAGTGTGGTTGGGCACCCCATTGTGATTGCTGATGCTTTCTCTACCGCAAAGGCAGCTGCGGCGAGACCTTGTTCGCAAGGGAAATGTCCTAACATCACAGGATCCAAGTGACCACTGTAAAACACTACTGGTTTGTAGCCCATGCTTGTTTTTTGAGCCAACACTGCTTTCATTACTGCTGAGTCGCAATGTGAAATTATAAAGAATTGTCGTTCATAATCTGGGGTGGCCAGCACCGGAGCAGTTGATATTGCATCTTTCAGTTCATCAAAAGCCTCTTTCATTTCCATTGTCCACCCCAACTTTTTCTCCCCTTTTGTTAGCTTCTTTTAATGCCTCAAGTAGGGGTCCTATGTATGAGCTGTAATCAAATACCCAGGCTCTACAGTAGTTGCACAGTCCCAGGAACTGCTGCAGTTCCCTCACTGTGTGGGGCGGCAGCGTTTTTTGAAATGGCCTGTACTCTTTGTGGTGCAATCTTTCTTCCGTATTGAGATATGAGCTGACCAATGTAAAGTACCTGTTCCTGACAGTACTGTAACTTTTCCTTGTCTACCTTGTAACCCTTTTCAGCCAATACCGTCAGCATCTTCAATGAGTCCTCTCTACATCTTCTTTCGTTTGTGCTGCAAATTATTATGTCATCAACATACTGCAACACTGTGCTTTCCACTTCAATGTTACCCAAGTCCATCTGTATTACTCTGTTGAAGATTGAGGGTGACTCGCAGTACCCTTGTGGCAATCTGGTGTGTTTCCACTTTGTGTTCCTGTACGTGAAGCTTGTCAGATCTTGTGAGTCTGGGTGCAGGGGTATTGAGAAAAAGGCATTTTTGAGGTCTATCACTGTAAATCGTGATGCCTCTGCTGGAATGCCGCACAATATTGTGGCCGGGTTTGCTGCTATGGGGTATTCTGCTTCCACTATGTTGTTCAAGGGCCTGAGGTCCTGTATGAAGCGCCAAGACCCCCCTTTAGCTTTGCGCACTGGGTATACAGCTGTGTTACATGGTGATTCTGATGGTACCAATATGCCATTATTTATAAGGGCCGTTATTGTTTCATATATGCCCTCATCTGCCTCTTTTGATAGTGGGCACTGTTCCACTCTGGGGAGCATTGCACCTTTTTTCAATTTTATTCTTACTCCCCCTATACTTTTTATTCACTCCACGTCATAGGGACTAGTAGTCCATAATGATGTTGGTACCTTTGCCATATCCTCCTCAAAGAAGGGAGCTGGGGTGGATGTGGGTGCTTCAAGTGCCATTGCAATTTTCTGTGCCACTTGTTTGTACGTCACTCTTAGCCATATTTCTACACTCATCATAAACACCATTTCACCTTCTTCCTTTTCTTCTGAGAAGAGCTCCTCATCTGATACCTGGGTGAGTCTACATCCCTCTACTAGTGCTATCACTGCCCTCCATGCTCTTCCTTCTCTGTCTTGGGCATGTACTGCAATGTAATCAGTAGTTGCTATAATGCTCTCTATGTTCACTGAAATCACCTTTCCTTCTGGTTCATTGGCTGGTGTTTCTGGTCTAAACAAATAGGCTGCTGGCCTCCTCCAGATCTTTCCTTCTATTCCTGGCATCCATGCAAATGCCATGTCTGCCCCGTACTGGAACAGTTCACCATCTACTGGCTCAGCCCTAATCAATGTCTGTCCACAGTATGCTTGCATAATTTGTCGTGCAGTGAGCATGTTAATTCCTGGAGTGGAGCAAATTATGCTGTCCTCCGTAAAGGAGATCGTCATATTCAACCTGCTCCTTATGTCTCTCCCCAGTATATTACCTGGTGAGGCCCTAGAATATAAAAGCGGGACTGACATTTCATAATCCCCTATTGATAAGGGAATGTTATCAGTAAAGGGAACCAACCCCCTAGCCCCAGAAAATCCTTGGGTGTTCATGGCTTCACCTGACATCTTAAATTTACCTTCCCTTATGCAAGACCGGGTCGCCCCGGTGTCAACAAGGAATGATAATCTTTTGTCACCTATCGTTACCTCTATGCGTGGTTCCTCCGCACTATTATGTGTTACCGACAGGATGGGACACACCAAGGCCGTCTGTGGGCTGTCCTATTGAGGGTATAATGATTGACCACTTCCTGTGTAAGGGTTGTGCCCCAGGACTGTCACCCTTCCCAGTTGTGTTTGCTGTAGTTGTGTATTGGTAGAGGTTATGTTATGGTCTTGGATTTGGGCAGGTTGCTGTGCTTGCTGTACTTGGGGTTGTTGTGTTATCGCTGCCTGTTGTTGTGGCAGTGAATATGTCTGTGGCTGTTGTTGTGTTACTAGTTGTTGCTGCCCATTTCCCTGTTGCAATGTCTGCTGTTGCTGGATGCCCTGCTGTTCCTGTGTGGGCCCTTGTTGTCCCTGTTCACTCCATGATGGTGTGCCTGGTCTCACTCTACACGTGCGTGACATGTGCCCTACTAATCCACAAATCCAACACACCGGTGGTTCCCTGTTCTGCCATGGAAAGCTTCCTGGGTTGTCCTGGTATACTGGTTGCCCGGTGGGGTAGACATTTCTAAGTCCTCCCCCCTGCTGTTGTGTGTTATATCCGTATCCTCTCCCCCTCATTATTCCTCCCCTTCCCCTGTTGTAATTATAATACCCAGCTCCTGGCGTTGAGTATCCTCCTCCCATGTTAGTCGTGTATGGTTGGAGTGGCGGCAGCTGTTGTGTTACAGTCTGTGATGATTGTATTTGGGAGGGATCTTGTGCAGCTACTACTTGTGTGGGGTTTTGAGTCATTGTTGCAGGTGTAGTTATTAGTGCACCTTCCATTGTGTATTTAGTAAGTTTTTTCTGTACTGATTTAGCCTCTTCCGTTTTTCTATCCTCTTCTTTTTGTTTCATTTTTTCTTGCCATGTCCTACAATGATGCACTATTGTCAGTTGTATTTCTGGCCATGCTTTTGCTTCCATCCCCACTACTTTCTTCAGTTGTTTCTGGACTGCTTCTGGGAGCCCTTGTACTAGTATATGATAGAATATTGCTGGTGTCTTGTCCCATTGTTCTCTAGTTTCCATGTGCCACTTCTCTTGAATTTCCTGGATATAATCAACAGGATCTTCGTTCTCACGCATCTTGCGTGAGGTAATTGCTCCTATGTCTGATGTGTACGGGTACTGTACCCTCACTGCCTGCCATAATGCATGTCTGCAGTTTGCGAATGGTGCCCCATCGTGTGATGTGTTTGTTATTGTGACCCCGGGGAAGCCTGCTCTCTTCCAGATGTCATCTGCTGCATCCCCTAATATTGATATTAGAAGGCCCTTTACATCCCCCACTGCCAATTTCTGTCCTGCAATGTGTTTTTCCATTTCATATATCCATTTTCCCGCACCTCCACTTAATGATGGGAGCCTGCACTTTATATTTTCCTTGTCTGCATGCTTCCAGGGGACGTATTGTGGTCTAACCCCTCCCTTCTCCAGAAGTGGCATTAGGTTGTGTCCTGGTTGGCCCTTTGCTCCCACACAATCGAATCCGTACACCCCTCCTCTTCTTCCCTGTCTTCTACATCGTCAATGGGGTCCATATTTCCCCTGCTCGTAACTGTTTCTCCTCCATCTCTTCCCTTTCTTTTATCATTTCCTTTATTTAATGTGGGCGTGTGTATTCGTTCTCCCTGCCTGCGTCCGGGGAGGTCTCTAAGCCTGCCTGCATAGGGTGTCAGTTCGTGTGGGAGGGGCGCGAGTTTAGATGGGCATGTTGCACGTAATGAGCGTGAGGTAGTGGAGCATGTGGGACGGGATGGTGACGGTGTGGCTGCACGTGTCTGCCTTTCCGCTATTCCTTGCTCTTCCTCCTCACTTCCCTCCAGTTCTTCCTTTCTCCTGCAGATCCATGGTGATTCTCTGTTTGTCCGGGTGATGTATAATTTATCTAAGCTTTCCCTTTCACTGTCTCTCCCTTCCTTCTCTATCCCTTCTCCTTCCTCACTGCAAAAGTCCTCCATTAATGGCAACCCCAAATCTGTCTTTTTCCCCTTAATCGTTACTGTTTTTAAGTCTATTAGATCCGTTCCTCCCTTGTCTTCTTTGCCAATTGCTCCCCTTTGTGCTGATGTTGTTGCTACTTCTGTGTCTCTGTATACATACCTCCTTACTTCACTCCCCCCTCTCCTTTCTTCTCTTTCCCCTTCATTTTTCTCCGCTATTTCTCTACCAATTTCCTCTCTTTTCTTTTTCAATTCTTCCATTACTTCAATACTCATCTTTTCCATTGTCCTTTCTTCTTCTTTCTTCCTTTCCCATCTCGCTCTTTCCCGCTCTAATATACCCTCTATCATCCTTCCTTCTTCGTATTTCCTTGTCGTTTCTGATAGTAATCTCCTTCTCCATATTTCCATTTCCTTTTCTTTCTCTTCTTCCTCCCTTTTCTTGTCACGCAGTGCTGCTCTCGATACCCTTTCTGCTACTGCCTTCACCCTTTCTGCTTCTCTCTTTTTCTCCTCAGTTCTTTCCCTCATTTTGTCCAACTCATTCTTGCTTTCTTTCCTTTCCCGTGCTCTCTCTCTTTCCTCTCTCTCGAGCTGCTTGATCAGTGTATTCTGCTCATTCCTTAATTCTGCTAATCGTTCTTCCAAAATCTCTTCCTTCTGTCGTAACAGCTCCTCCCCCTTTCTTTTCCCCTCTTCCCTTTTCCTTTCGCTCTTCCTGGTGTTGTCCTCGTCCATTTTCCTTACTACCTCCTCCTCTTATTCTGTTAATGAACCTCGTAATTTTAATAATACCTGCGCAGCTACCCAGTCATCCTGTCCTATTCCTGCGATTTGCTCTTTGCCAATCCCCCCTTCCCCTGCGGGTATTTTCGTGCGAGCTGATCCTGTTGTGCTACTCTGCTCCCTTCCTGTGTGGCTACCTGTGGCTGTATATGGTGGCAGGCTGTATGCCGGGTTCGAGTACCCCTCAGCCGCCCTTAATTGAACCATGTCTCGTAGTTCTGTTAAAGGATATAACCCCCCTTCCTCCTTTTTCACTAACTTCGCTAGGGGTATTTCGTCGCTCTGTTCCTTTTTTATTTCCTTTTCTTTTATGTTGTTACTCTTTTCTCCTCCCTCTTCTTTCTCCGTTCCCCGTGTTCTGTGTGCCTTCACTCTCTTTGTCCCCGTTCTCTCCTTCCTCCTTAATCTTCTCTTCCGTTGGTTCCCCCATAATAAACATTCCGTTTGGTCCTGGTCGGGACCCTTGAAACATCCTCCATAAGTTAAACACCTCCACGTGGTGCATCAATCTCTTCCCCTTGTATGTGTTATGCAGATGGTTTAATAGTGAATGTTGGGTATATGGATCGAAACTGCCATTAGGCGGCCATGGTTTCCTCATTTTGTTGTCCGTCCCCTGTGTCCATTCTATGCTATACTTGATCAGTTTCTCCCTATGGGGTGACAGTGTTTTACATATGTGCTGTAGTGGGGTAGTGAGGGTGTTCCCCCACCCTCCCGATCCTGCCCCGTATGACATAGTAGCGCTTCACTTGTAATCCTTCCCCTATTTGGTAGCGGTTATCTTACTAACAGCCTTAGATCTTTACCTGGCCCCGTAAGTTTGGGGACTTGCGATAGTCCGCTAAGGAAAATTAGTAAAATATAGCATTTACATTTGTATATTCTTTTCTTTCTTTTCTTCCTTTACCGAACACCTTTACGGCCCCCTGCGGCCGAGGCGCACGTAGCCCCCTGCGGCTGCGTGCCCCTTGTGATGTTCTTATACAGCCGTCCCACTTTCTTATACCCCTCCTCCTCTTTCTTCACTTGCTGTGATCGGCGTTCTCCGTGCGCATCCACGTCCCCCTTTTCACCCTCCCCCAATCTACTCGTTACTGTTTATCTCCGTCTCCACTCCCTTACCATAATTCTCTTCCCCACCACTCTCCAAAAGAAAAAATGCCTCGTGTTCGAGATGTCCTATGAAAGCCCTACTGGTGACGTCACCGATCTCTTCAAACTACTGGTAAGTTCTTCATATGTTTTTTAAAAGTTCAAAATACGCTTGCAATCTACCCCCATTAACCCCACAGCTGTCTTCCTGTCACGCCTGGAACAAGGTAATCAGCAATATAATCGGACTGCGCACGCTGCGTCGCCTCGCGTGTGATACGCCCCTCGACAGGAGGGCTTAACCAGACAATTATCTTCCGTATTGGGCAACCAGCTAGCTACCGCCTACAGGGAAACGTCATCTATCTATCGAGTTTCCTGCTCGATCCATAGGGATCCTCATCTACTCATTGATCAATAATTACCAAATCGTAGGAAACCGTACACACACACACCCTTACACGTGGTCGCGACCTAGGCCAATCAGTGTCTACGAGCGGCTGCACGTGATGTTTTCGTGCTCCGCCCCCTTCTCTCCTGTAACGTAGCGGACTGCTCTCGCACTTGTCCAGCTACCATTCATTGCACCGTCAACACTAATTTATCAAACCTTCGCCGCGCACCTCTGCAACACCTCCCGCCTCCCGTATTCAGTTCCTCCCCCCTCCCTCACAATTTCACATTGCTTGTTGGGCGTGGCATACTCACCAAGTTCTCTTGATGCGGGGCCGCTCGACTGCGTGCACCCCTCCAAGTGGCTCGCCACCTCCCCTCGTCTGGACCACGTCTGGACACTCGCCAACCGCGGGCGGGATTCTTCTCAACCGGCTCCCGAAGGCCAATATCCGGATTGCGCTGTCCGGTCTTCTCGCAGTTCCGCGATGGTCCTGTAGTCCTCAAAAGGGGGCAGCGGCAGAGGGGGCCGCGCCGCCGGGCCTCCTCGCAACGGGAGTACTCGGAAAAATAAAAATAAAATCAGATCTTAAACAGATCTCAGCAGTGCCTCCAACTTGTCGGGGGGAAATTCTCCCGGGGTCGGCTGGGCCGTCCGCGGACCACCGGGCAGGGAGGCCCCAACTCCTCCCGTATATCCCAAAAAATGAGTATGAGACACACGCAAGAAGCAAGGTGATTCTGCTGTTTATTAAACAAAATGGCAGGGATGGGTCAAGGATCGTACGCGTCCGTCCTGACACTCTCTCTCTCTCATCGTGGGGCTCGCAGGCCCTTTTTACCTTAGTATGACGCGCTACTTGCGTCACCTGGGAAAGTTAGCAAAAAACCTATCGCCACTCTGGATTGGTTCCTCGAGTGGTAGGGTTAGTATAGCATACGTATAGAGAGCGTTATTAGTGGTTGAGGGTTAGTCAGGTGGTATACTTGGGTTGTCCCTTCAATTTGATACATGAAAATTGTTACATGAAGACCCCTGAGGATTGGCTAATGTTAATGGCGTCAGTAATAAGAGCCCCATGTTCTGATTGGTCCATTCGCGAGCCCCCCAGTCTGGGACCATCGCTGTTCCCAGCTCGCGGTGCACCTGTCATTTGCAACAATGTATCACTATGGGTATGTGCAGACAATGTGAGGATTTATTCATATGCTGGAAGGCAGACTACTCCCACCGCCGCAGATGTCCATTGAGTCGCTTAATTGTATCTGCCTGTGTCTTGAAACGTGGGATCCAAGCGCCTCCCTCCTCCTGGGCCTGGCACCCTGTCAGGTTCGGCTTGGTCACGTGAGGTGAGACCGTGGTTGAGGCAGAATTCTGCACAATTAATATTGCATTTTCCACTGTGTGCCTGGCTTAATTTGAAGGTGTGATCTTGGCGTCGGCTTGCGGCATGCGAGTTTGCAACATTGTGCCCTTGACTGTCTGCTCTCGCCCGGCTCATTCTGCAGGGTCAGCAAATGTACTCTTGCTCATTCAATGTTCATGGAAGCTCTTGCTTGCGGCCTACTTGGGCCTGGTGCATAGGTGGAACCGTTTGATACACAGCGCTTTAGGTTATGGTATCATATTGCTTTATCCCCAGTATCAGGTCTTCGTTATATTTCTCATTGTAATGCATGGGTTTAGGAGAAGCGTGAGCAAGCGTTTTGGATGAGTTCATTGTGCGTCTTGCGTTTCTGCATTTTGAAAAGCCTATGTGAAAAATAATAAAGATGCGCGTCAGTGGGTGTGTCCGTCACCTACGTCATAGCACTGAATATGTTCTTCGTGTGGATTGGTGTGGGAGTGTCCAGTGTGCATGTTTGCACGGGTGTGCTGACCGTTGGCTAGGTCGTCATGGCATCTCTAACGATGTGTTGATTTAGTGTTGGATGGTTCAGTCGAGTCCATCCATGCGCAGGTGTCGGCATGGGCAGGGCAGGCGGGTGGGCACGCGGGTGGGCACATCTGTATGTTCCTGTACCAGGGTATTTGGTCGTCTGGTAGATGGGCAAACTCCTCTCATGGCGGGTGCCTAGGCCGTGATCCTCTAGGCCAGGGGTGTGAGGGGATTGGTGGGAGCCTTTTGTTCCATTCTCCCACTTCAAATTACTAACTAATCCTCTCACCTACTCTACCCTGCAGAACCGAAGGCCCAGCTACTTCAGGGAAGGCTCGGGAGCGGGCGACAGGACTGATACAATCACCAAGTCCTAACCGTCGCCTGCCTCACGAACCTTCCCTGAGCCCTTAAATACCCCCCTGGGAGGCGCTCTGCACCCCCACAGCCACTCGCTAGCCGTGTGCAGCGCCAAAAAACTCCCCGGGGGGAAACCCTTCGCGTTGCCCCCGGTGCCCCCCTTGTTCACCTACCTACCAAAGGATGAAATTGCGGTGTGGTCCCTCACAAGAGGAGTGATGTGACCCGTACACTGACAGCATATAGTTGCCATGCCAGAGTTCCTAGCCAGAGGCGTAGCCAGGACTGTCTCACAAGTGGGGCCTGAATCTAATGTAGTTGGGCCCACCACAGTGACATTAACATGTATATATGCCCACAGTGCTGCTGAGTGGAGTGGGCATTTACAGATTTTGGGTGGGCCTTGCCCGCTCAGGACCTACCCTGTCTACACCTCTACACAGGGAAATGTAGTGTGTTCTGGCTATCCAAAAGGGAGCCTTTTATGTAACGGGTAGCCAGCTGTCAGCAGTGACAAACAAAGAGCTATTTCACTACACCTACCATTATCAAGTATCAAGAACACGTAGGATAATATCGCCCCATATTTGCTAGGCTTGTGGTAGTGGTTTAATGTTATACATATATTTTCTGGGGACAGTATGATTATATGCTCAGGCTATAAATCTTCATGTTTTACAATGACATTATAGGAACATTATTCCTCTAGTAATACATTGCAACCCTGGTTATTAGGCCTGAAAACCCCCTGCATGTAGGTGCTCGCTGCTGTCTAAAAGATCTGAAGGAAACTCCTAGCGAACCTCAGAACCCTACCAGAGGAATAAGGATCTTCAAACCTTGGTGTGTATGTGTGTGTAACTCAGAAAAGAGCATCTCACTTTACAAGAGGAAAACTCTAGCCATTGTCAATGCGTCCTTTTTGGCCTTTATACAAACCTCAAATTACCCATTATGACTCATTTTCCACTTGCACGCTGCCTGATCTCTGCTGCTCCTCTGCTCTACTTAGCAGCCCACCCCCCGGCACTTGTGAGCATCTCAGCACCAAAAATATTTTCACTATGAAAAAGGAAAAACGATTGGCTTAATCAATAGCTGTTTTGTCAATTAAACTGCCAATTGTCTGCACGAAAAATGCGATCAACGCTCTCTACGTCTTTGTATATGTGTTGACAGTCTACAGCTTTATATCAGGGAGGGCGGCCAAAACAATGCTATTTAACTTCATACGCATGTGTACCGGAATGCTTGACCAATTACTGGCAAATGGATGTCCAACATAAATGTTTACACGTAGCACTTGTATGTTTATAGAATAGCAGAAGCTCATTAAATATGAGTGTAATGAAAAATGCACCTGCAGTAAATCACTCGTTATGATCACACCACTGCGGACTGTCCCCTCCCCAATGGGAGACACGATACAATGCCACGTGAATAAAGCAATACTAAACCGACTACATTAGCCATGAATATAGAGCAATAGGAACGAGCACTTTCATTGAAAAAAAGCAGCCAGGCTCACGTGAACGTTACACAAAAATACTGAATGTTTAAATGCAGAAAAAAGCAGCCTTCGCAGACATTCTGTGTGTGCCGTGTCACAGAGCGAGTCAGTGGCGTCGCCGGGAATGCCAACATTTCTTATGAAAGGGCTTGTTTTCTTGGTGTGTCCGCCGATGGTGTAAGAGCTTTCTCTGTCATTTCGCAAAGACATTCCATATTTCCATCCGAAAGTGTTCGGAATGCGGGGCCGCCGCAAACGGGAACATGTGTGTTTGGTTTAGAGGGCCTCCTGAACTATCCAGTGCCTCCTGCATACCCCACCATGGTATATTTTCTTCGCGCAGTCTTTTGGGATTTAATCACACATCTCTTTCCAAGTGGAACCTCAGCTCAATGTGTTGCTGGAGAGTGGTTAGGAATATAAACTGCAGCATAAAAGAAACATTATCAGGATATGCTTGCATGGTAATTACAGAGCAGTGCACGGCACACATAACCGCACCAGGCCCGACTTTTTTTTGCCATAGATCCGGCTTACATCATGTCTAAATATACGATTTACTGAAACGACTGCCAAAAGCAGGCTGGCCTTGAAAGGGCCACACAGAACATATTTTAGTGCAAGTAGTTATGGACACGCAATATGGTTCGTCGCCACTAGTGGGAAACCCCGTTCCCAGACACAACCTGATAATTCCTGTTGCCCTGTCGGTTGGTTAAACAGAGCTGTCTTTTCTGCTTGACATACATGTCGCTTAGGTGAAAGCAGACAGAGGGAAATGGCAGCTACTAGAAATTGACAGGAGTGGCAGGACCGGTGTTGAGCCATGCCGTATTGCCTGTAATGTTAGAACTGATGGAACTAAGCAGCAGTGGAAGCAGGGAAAAAGAAACCAGTCGTACTCTGGCTGCATCCAAAAAGGAGGGGGTGACATGGTTGGGCAGATGGCCGGCAGGGTGGGGATGGGGAGGACCAGGATCACAAACCTTGGCTCAACTAGATGGATTTCAAGGTCTACAGTAATAATGTTTTATATAGTTTACTTACAAAAAAAAACAAATTGCATAATAAAGCCGCATGTTAATCCTTACAGCAACATTTTAAGCCAAAAGATTCTCATTGTGGCTTTAAATTCTACATCCTGAATGGTAAACGGTAAGTCCCAGAATGCAAGATCATGCCAGCCTGAAAAATCTAGTAAACCACACGGTACGTTCAGTGATTCAAACCATGTAATAAAAGAAGTTGTGAAATAAACAAAGATAGATATGCAGACTCTTTGTCACAAACTTCCCGCACTTTGCTATTCGTGATGTTGAAAACATTTGATTAATGACTTAAAGCAACTTTATTGTTTTGCATATCAAGATAGTAGACATCATGGATATAAATACTTCTTTAAATGGGCGCTTTGTGTTGCTCACTTTCGCTATCACAGATTTGCAAGGTAACTGCTGCTTTGCGAGCTCTTTGAGTTTGAAATGTTCCATCATGCATATGAAAGGCTCTGCCAGTGATAAAAGAAATGTGTTTGCAACCTAAGCACCTTAACGACCTGCAGAGCCACGGACACTTTGTGTGTGTTCGGCTGGCCAGATCGGGTATGAATGTGATTAGCACCCTGTGTTGCCAATCTGGTAACCCAGGATGCTGAGAGCATTGCATTTTGTTTGAATGAAAAGGACGCCTTGTGGTGTCCCTTTCATTCAAACAAAATACTTTAGCAAGATGGCTGCTACGGAGCTGGCAGACGGGGCTCTATACGGAGCCCCTCTTCCATTTCCATGGCATCCACTGTGGTCAACGGGAGGAGGCAGCAGCAGCAGCGGCAGCAGGTGCCGCCCCTGCAGAAATCAGGTAAGTGGGGGGTGTGATTAAAAGAAGAAGGGAAGGGAGAGTGGAGGGAAGATGGCGGGCTGGGGCAGCAGTCATCAGGTTGCTAGGAATGCAGCCTTAGATCTGTAGATTCAGCCTGTGTTCCGAGCAACCTAAATGGTTGCTGCACCCACCCCGGGTGCTAATATTAGAAATTGCCTTTTATTTGTCTATGGCTGCCACTGTTAGTGTAGTTAAAAAATACCCAAATATAGAGTATATGACTTTTGTCCCAGGAGCTTTAGAAGGCAAATACCTTCAAAGCCGATTGTTTTGGCATTTTCTATTGTTCAATGCATTTTACATTTATAGGTATACATTTTCACTAGCCGCATAAAGAACAGGCCCAGCTCAAAATACATGCAAGCAGAAGGGCCGGTCTTCACCTGACTATTATAAAGTAAGCTATGAACCTCCACTATTGATTAAATGCTTCTAAATGTTAAATCAGCAGCAGAACCACAAAGCCTGCCGCCTACACAACCTGCTACAAAATTATGTCCATCTCTGCACCATCCTTCATGACATCATAATTATTTTTAAAATATGCCTTGAAGCCTCAATTACACAGAGACGTAAACAAAGTCCTACAGTATAGTGTAACCCTTAACACTTTGTTGACTAGAGGGCCACAATGTAGGAGTGTACCACACTGAAATAGAACACACACATGTATGGTATATGAGTCCATGTGTACAAAGCCATTGAATACCCACTAACTACAGTTTGCAGGAAGATGAAAACATTGTGATGGACCAAGGCCCAGCAGCACTGTACCAAAGAGGGAATCAACAATCATGTAAATATGCTTATTATA